>NC_070604.1:49289022-59289022 GCF_027172205.1 Podarcis raffonei
GGCTCCCCCTACTGGTGGTTAATCCTTCTGAGACTTCCTGTAGTGTGGGCAGGAGTCTGATATAGTTGGTTCAATTCCAATGCCTAAGCCAATACCGCTCACATTCTGTAACCAATAGAGTTGTGGCCTAAATTTTGCCCATTAACCTAATATATGATGTCCATGTGTTATTATTCAATATAAGGGGGAGGCCTTGGGACTTGACATGCAATGTGTTATGCCTGAAGAGGGCTTTTCTCTCTTTCTATGCAATTCTGTGCATTTCCTCAGTGCTACATGCATTCATATACTGTGTGTGTGTGTGTGTCCATATCCCACAGTTGAGACCATTGGTAATAAAAAGGGCACCCGATACGTGGAGAGAGGCCTACATTACACTTATACCAAAGACAGAGACTGAAAAGACCCAACTTAAGAACTACCGACCCATCTCCTTACTAAATGTGGATTACAAAATCTTTGCTGATGTTTTAGCAAAGAGACTGAAAAGAGTTTTGATGGAGGAGATTCATGGGGACCAAGCGGGCTTTCTCCCGAAAAGGCATTTGTCGGACAATGTAAGGAATATAATTGACATTTTGGAGAAGTTGGAAGTGAATATAAACACTAAGGCTGTTTTGATATTTGTGGATGCCGAGAAAGCCTTTGACAACATTTCTTGGAGTTTTATGTTGAAGAACCTCCGGGGGATGGGGATAGGCCAAGGGTTTGAAAATGGTATAGGTGCAATATATTCTGAACAGAAAGCAAAATTAATTGTAAATAATGTTGTAACAGAAGAGTTTAAGATTGAAAAAGGGACACGACAGGGGTGCCCTATTTCCCCATTACTTTTTATATCGGTCCTTGAGGTTTTGCTTAATATGATCAGGAGGGACCAGTTGGTTAAAGGGATTCAGGTCGGAGTCAAACAATACAAATTGAGAGCATTTGCAGATGACCTGGTACTTACATTACAGGAGCCAGAAGCTAGCACGAAAAGAGTTTTGGAAATAATCCAAGAGTTTGGTCAATTGGCAGGATTTAAATTGAATAAGTTAAAGACTAAGGTATTGGAGAAAAATCTAACACAGATTGAAAAAGAAAGGTTTCAGAATGAGACGGGGTTGACTGTGGCTAAAAAAGTGAAATATTTGGGTGTGAATATGACAGCTAAGAATGTGAATTTATTTAAAGACAATTATGAAAAAACTTGGACAGAAGTGAAAAAAGATCTAGAGATATGGTCAAACTTGAAGCTTTCCTTGTTAGGTCGAATTGCAGTTATAAAAATGAATGTTTTGCCAAGAATGTTGTTTCTGTTTCAAGCATTACAAATAATGGATAAAATGGACTGTTTCAAGAAGTGGCAGAAAGATATATCTAAATTTGTCTGGCAGGGCAAGAAGCCCAGAATAAAATTTAAGATATTAACGGATTCAAAGGAAAGAGGGGGGTTTGCCCTGCCAGACTTTAAATTGTATTATGAAGCGGCAGCTTTCTGCTGGCTAAAAGAATGGCTGCTTCTTGAAAACACAGACATTTTGGATTTGGAAGGATTTAACAATATTTTTGGGTGGCATGCATATTTGTGGTATGACAAGGTTAAAGCGCATAAAAGTTTCAAAAATCATATTGTCAGAAAAGCATTGCTGAATGTCTGGGTTAAATATAAGGACTTGCTGGAAAATAAGACTCCAAGATGGTTATCACCAATGGAAGCTAAGGCAGTTAAAAAGCTAAATATGGAGTCGAAATGGCCAAGATATTGGGAAATCTTGGAAAAGGAAGGGGACAAACTGAGATTGCAGAGTTTTGAAAAATTAAAAGGGAAGGTGAGAGATTGGCTACATTATCACCAAATAAATGAAGTGTTTAAACTAGACAGAAAAATAGGCTTCCAGGTGGAAAAATCAAAATTAGAGACTGAACTGTTAGATTCCAGTACTAAGAATTTGTCAAAAATGTATGATCTGCTGCTGAAATGGAATACACAAGATGAAATGGTAAAATCAAGTATGATTAAATGGGCTCAGGACATTGGTCATAACATCATGTTTGCTGATTGGGAAAAGTTGTGGACCACCGGGTTGAAGTTTACGGCGTGTAACGCCTTAAGAGAAAATATAATGAAAATGATTTATAGGTGGTACATAACCCCAGTCAAGCTTGCAAAGATCTACCATTTGCCTGACAACAAATGTTGGAAATGTAAAGAAAAGGAAGGTACCTTCTTTCACCTCTGGTGGACGTGCCCGAAGATTAAGGCATTCTGGGAAATGATTTATAATGAACTGAAAAAGGTATTTAAATATACTTTCCCCAAGAAACCAGAGGCCTTTCTCTTGGGTATTGTCGGCCAGGGGGTGTTAAAGACAGATACAATTTTTTTTATGTATGCTACAACAGCAGCTAGAATACTTATTGCAAAGTACTGGAAGACACAGGATCTACCCACACTGGAAGAATGGCAGATGAAGGTGATGGACTATATGAGCTTGGCAGAGATGACGAGCAGAATCCGAGACCAGGGAAGAGAAGCGGCGGAAGAAGAATGGAAAAAGTTCAAGGATTATCTAAAGAAATATTATAAAATTGGTGACAGTTAGAATGATGTTGGATTAAAACAAATGGTTACTATTAGTAATGGTAACGACAAAGAGAATAAGGGTGATTAGCATAAATTTATAATAAAATAAGGCAAGATTTCGCTGAATAACTGTAAGAACTTGGAATATAGAAACGGGAAGTAAGAGGAGGTCGAGGAAGTAAGGTTTAGAAATTGGGTTATGAAATGGTACTTGTTTTATGTTTCATTATTGTTGAATGTTTGTTCATGTATGTTTTGTTTCTGTTATATAAAAAATTGTTCAATAAAAATATTATTAAAAAAAAGAGACCATTGGTAATAAATCCAATACAGTGGATTTATAATTCTTTTACATAGCATAGAGCATAGAGAGGCATTTCTTCCTTGATATTAAACATATAATATGGAAATAGGCCATATTAAAATTAATATCAATGGATATCCTGCATGAATAGATAACAGGGGTATTAGCAGTGATGAAAGTGGATTTTATCTTTTACCAGTATCTCATGATATACTGATGCCTTGAAACCCAGTTTCCACCAAGGTGGCACATCTGAGACACAGGTTAAACACCATAGTGAGAACTACATTTAAATTTAGTGATGTATCAGAGTCAAAGTTTTGCCAATATTCTCTTTCTATGCCAACCTACTTTCACCCATGAATTACAGAAATCAGCCACTCATTTTGTTGGACTATATCTGATAATACTAATTGGTCACTATCCCCCCCCCCAGTTTTGATCAGCAAGTTATTCCATTATGATTTTATTAGGCATTTGAGGATGGTATTGTTTTTATACTTAAACGAGGGTTTTGCTAATGCTGGCTTTTTATAACAAACCACTGCCCTGCTTTAAAAGGGCTAATTCTCTTAACCATCTTCCAACACTGACTTCCCTCAGCTTGACATAAACGGTAGCACTTTGTATTTAATTGCAAATTTCTTTGCTCTGTTGCTCATCAGCTCTGTTGAGCTGCTTAATGCTGACTGACATTGCATGATTAGCCAGTATGATCCACAAATCTGGGCTACGCTGCCACATGGGGGGATGTAATTGTGTGTGGCCCCAGATCTTCAGGAGGTGTGCCCAATGCCTCCTATGTGTATAGGACAGTATTTCAGACCTTAAGCTTGCATTGCTGGTAACATTGGCACAGAGTTTCAATGTTTTAAGGGCTTTTGGGCAGGTGGATTTAAGTGGAAGACATCAGTCTGAGGAAGGGAAACATGGAATGTTCAGTGATCAAGGAGCAAATGTATCAGTACTGCATCTAACCAGCCGAAGCAGGGCCCAGTGTCAGGGGTCAGCATTATAGGGCAACTCCCAGGGTCCATGTCCCACTGTCAATCCCTGGAATCTTCTGATTCTCCTCCCCCTCCTTTTTGTTTCTGCTTGTTCCCCTCCTCTCTGTGAATGCAAGAAGAGGGAGAGGAGTGAGTTGACGGCACAGTAACCTCTGCACACTTTGTCCCCCCCCCCCGGGTACTTTAGAATGTGTTGGTGTTATGTACTGAGTTGAATAGAATCCAAAAGGCAGCAGTCTGATTGGTCCTAGAACAATAGGATTCAGAATGCAGCAGTCTGGTCCACAGGAGCCACCCAATCCAGCTCCAGGTGGAAGTGAATCCGCAACCTGATTGGCCTACAGGTGAATCCCAGAATTAGCCAATCATACGGGGCCCATTGTGCAAATAATGTATATAAAGCAGACATTCTGGGGGAACTTCCATTCCTCCTCACCACTATGAGCTGAATAAAGAGCATGAAATCCACTCTCGACTGAGTATATTTCAGTTGGCCTCCGAGGTAAAAGTCCAGGAACTGTAGTATCCTCAGAAGTCAGCATGCTTTGAGGAGGACATGACAGCCTGTAATACTCTGTGCACATTGCCCATCAAAGTGCAGTCTGACACACCTGACCAGGGCCAGATTTAGGTTTGATGAGGCCCTAAGCTACTGAAGGTAATGGGGCCCTTTATATGTCCAGCTGTCCTTTGTCAACAACAAATTGTCACTGTTTTTGTGTTGAATGTATGCTAAATGATAATTTATGTACCTAATAGGTATCTAAAGCCATTTGCACATAACATAATATGTATTTTATCAAAGTAATTGTTGAACTGAAATACAGTACAATTAAGAAGAAGTATATTAATAGTGAAATATTTTCAGGCTCCCAAGAGAGTGGGGCCCTAAGCTATAGCTTGTTTAGCTTATGTGTAAATCCGGCACTGCACCTGACCTAGATCAACATTCCCATCAGCTTGTGAGTAGGCGTGAGTGTGCGCACTGTGTGCTCACCCTGCATGCTTGTATCAATTGTGAGGGCACAATTACCAGGGGGACAAATGAAAAGATGGAATCTTATATTTGTAAGGATATAGAAAATAAGAGAAAGCCATCCCAGCAGGTAAGCAGGCAAGCAGCCAAAAATCAACCAACTAATCTTTTTTTCCATAAAAGGCCAAAACTACATAAGATCATGAGTTAGTGATGGTTTTGGTATTCACTTCATAGCATGCACCGCTTGCAGAGTCACGAAGCTCTGACTGGAAGACTCCATGGCGCTTCACACAAGCAAGGCTCCTACTTTGTTTTCTTCATTGGGGCAATTTCACAGTATCAATGAGCAGTTCTAAACCTGGAGGAAAATGTAAGAATTCAACTGTAGCCACATATATTTATAATATTCTACTGCTATTCTGTTATATTGCATTTCTGCAGTATTTCAAATTTGGATTCCTTTAATATTGCATTAAATATTTAGATGGTTGATTGGATAACACTATATTTATATTTCCTACTATATTTACAAGTCACCTTTTGTATCTCTATCATGACTAAGAGTTTACTTTTTAAAAACTGTTGTGTTGACTCAATGTGGGTCACTTGTTCCTTTATTTGTAGTGTTGTACTGAGCCAGACAATTGGTTCCTCTAGCCCATTATATGCTACATTGGCTCTTCAAAATCTCATATAGAGGTCTTCCCTGAGATCCTGGGACCATTTGCATTTAAAGCATGTATTTTATCACTGAGCCATGTTGTTGAGCCCATACGTGAAGAACAAACTGCCGGATTGGCTAATTGCTTATAAGTAACTCAACCAGTAATCAGCCCAGGTAGGCTACAGCTAGAGAAGGGTAGAGTTGATGAATAGTTGACTCTACCCAATAGCCTTTAGGTCCCAGAAAGAATCGTGGAGAACCTGTTCATTGCAAGCTTGATGACTTGGGCATTATAAATTTGTCTTTGAGGGTTGTCTGTATGACGATAAAAATATTTGGGGTTGTTATTTTATAGATGTTCTTACAAGATATTAAACTTTATGAAATATTGTAGTTGAAAAGGAGCAATCTTGTAGCCAGTAGGTGGCGGCGATAAGGCTTTGCAAGGCAATTAACATCGAAGAAGAAAGGAGGCAAACTCTTGGGGATGCATTAAAAGAACTGGTGTGGTGTGCTGATCTCTGAGGGTGTGGGGCCCCTGGAATTATGTCATTCTGCATTTGCAAAGGTGCATTGGGGCAGCACCCACCTTTATATTAATTGGTCTGAACATATAGCCTTGGGTGCTATATGTACACAGGTGGGATATAAATTGAATTTAATGTTAAATGTTCAGATAAGCACCAGCTTTGATAAAATGGAATGCTATTAACACAGAATACTCTGTAAGAATATTGTGTACACCATCAAATGGGTTGCACAAGTTCTGCAGAACTGAGAGTCAAATCAACAAAAGGGTTTGCTATACTTGCATAGTGTTGGGTGAGCTTCTTTAAGAGTGCTCTTGGAGGCTCAAGGAGGGTATCCTTGGGCAAAACATTTCAAACTCATATGCCTAAATTTAGGTACCCTTCATGGGATATGTTCACCCCATATTAGCTTAGACAGGGAAAGCATTAATTAGCTCCAGAAGGGGCTTGCTGTAGGTTGCAGAGCAACTCTTTGACAGATCCATTAATAGAAATGAGCTCCTCTGACTCCATGTCCTGTGCTTTACATGTACAACCAGCAAAAGGAGTAATCTATTAGTACAACAGTTCATAATAAGTTGATCTTCTTTATTTAGTGCCTTTGGCAACAAGGACAGAGAGTTGCACTGGTAACAATGATTTTAAACCCATATGATGTACAAACCATAGTACAGACCAGCTAAACTCTGATTCGAGAAGCTGAAAATGAGGGCCTGGCCAAATTGCCACCATAAAGGGAGACTAAAAATTCAATTTATATTTAAGGTTTGCTAGTAACTTGTCAGAGTTATTCAGTTGATCTTGCAGTAGCACAGTGTTGTCATTTGCAGTGCTACATAATAAAGCTATATTGGAGGAAAATTGGAGTGTTATTTTCCCCCCTCTGGGATTATTGCATACATACAACAAAATGGTCAGCAGTTCTATCCAGAACACAGGGATGAATGCATTCCTGCCAGGGTAGAAAAATAAGCATGCCCTTAGGAATAAAATTTCATGTGATCAGACGCAGGTGGGGGTTGTGATCATTATTAGAAAAGCAGAGTATTTGGTACAAAAACATTATTAAGATTGGGATATTCTGTATTGGAATAGCTGCTATACTTTCCTGCTCTATAGTATCATATTTGTATGATGCCATGCATTATGTAGTTTAAGCCAATGTGACACAATTCATTGAGTGTATTCAACTAAGTTTTACTCAAAGTAGACCTACTGAAATTAATGGGCCTAATGTAATCATGTTCGTTAATTTTAGTAGGCCTACTATGAGTGAAACAGTAGAGAGCCAAATCTACAGGATACTAAAATACACTAAAGAAACTGAAAAAAGCTGAAACTGAGAAAACAATTGTTACAACAGTAAGCAACAAATAACTTGCCCTGACAAACTTACAGACATTTATCATGTCATGTGTTGAAGTTTCATTTGATTACTCTAAGAGATCACGTCACATTTCCCCATGAGTGCTGGGTGGATTCCTGCCACAGTCTGAACAACTTATGTATTCAATAAACATTTGCCATATGCTATAAAAGGAAAATGGATTGTGTTTGCCCTTTGTCGCCTTCACCTGACATGTTAGTTTCTCAGCTGATGCTATTGACCATACTTTGTTATACCAAGAACCAATGTTCAGCTCAACACCGGTTTTCCAACAAAGAGGTCATCTTTAGGGTAATCATGAGCTGTTGGGATCCTAAGTCCAAGAAGTGCTGGTGCAGGGGACAATTCAGTTGTTTTGTTGTATATCAAGCTTATTTAAGGTATTTTGATTTTCATACTCTTCTGTGTAAGGCATTCCAGTGAAATGGGGATCTGTATCTCCTTGATATGGAAAGCACAACTCAGGCCCATCCAAACATAGTTCATCATGTGTGTGAGAGAGATGCCCTGACCTCAGACTATTAGAATGCTTAAGGTCAACACCAGCACTTTGAATTAGACTCAGAGACAAACTGGCAACCAGGGCTGATAATAAATGTTATGTTCCCTCCAGCTAGCACCAGTTAAGAGCCTAGCCACTGCTTTCTAAATTAGATGCTGTTTCCAAATACTTTTCAAAGGCAGTGCCATGTAGAACACATAGCAGTAATTTAGCCCTAAGTGCAACATGGCTGATGGAACTGAAGCTAAGGAGACCAGGTTCCCTGTGGGGTATCATTTCCAGAAGAACAACAACTGGCTTCATTTTGGACATATCTCTCAATAAAGCTCTTCTTGGTGACCTGGCCTAACTTTTGCTGTGTTTCCCCTCAACGTATAACCTAAACGTAGTGGCAGTGGAGGGCTCACCTTTCAAAAGCTTCAGTTTGCTCTCTGATGAAAAGAAAGCATATCTTTCTCAACAGTTTCCATTTGTTTTGGGGAACCAAAGCAGTCTAGAGAGGGCAAACTGTGTGTTGGTTCATCAGCTCCTGTTTCCCCCTCTCTTTCTCCATGGCTTGCAACCATACCTAATCATCTCTTGCCTTTTCTTTATCCTCTGTTGGGCTGTGTGTTGCTGCATTCTCAGTGCATTCTCCCTGCTCTGACCAGCTCACCTTCTAGTCCAACAGCCGGCACTTTGGTGCACTGAAGAGGATCTCTGTGGCCTTGTTTTGGCTCTCATCCAGCTGGCACTTAATGACCTGAATTCATTATTAAAGGGATAATGATGTGTGATGTGGGAAAACAAATATACCAAAAATAATGGACTTCCATGTGGTAAATGCAGTCCTAAACCGTCTTTAGTCTCCAGTGTGCCACAGTATTATTTTGACATCTTAATAAAATCATATAATTGATATTCTAAAAATTCCTCATTTCTTCACTTTTTATTATTATCAATAACTGCCAAGCTAAGTATGTGTTCACGTCCTTTCCATAGTATGTTTTAATATCCCAGCCTCAATCATCTTGACCTTCTTTACAAATACGAAAAAACAGTTTGCTTCCTCCGTTCCAGTGTAGGCTTGAAATTGCTAGACCCTATAGTAATTACTTTAATGATGTTCTACCATTATAAGAGCATGCAATTATTAATCTAAAATAGGAAACTTTGGAGCAAACATAGTGACCTGGATGAAAATCTCATTAGTAGTCATTGGATAAATAAACCTTTCCTGTTTTTCCTTCAATGCGCTTTAACGTTAAAATCTCTGAAGCAGTGTTTTTCAAATATGAGAAAAAGTTGATAGGATGGCTTTGCTGACAGGTCAGGTGAAGCTGTGCATGTAGAAAGTACATGTACCATTGGTTAAGCACTATATTTACAGAAATAATAATACATTATAATGCATCATTACCAATCAATCAGTATGCCTGTGAGCTGACACCATTGTCCATCATGGCCCCTCTCTGCTGAAGAGGATGCTGATTGTGGTAGCTGACAACCAAAAGGAGCACTACCCAGCAGTGATGGCAAGCCAGAACAGGACTGGGTCTGGAAGAGCCTACTGAGTTGCAGCCATGCTGAGGGAGAGGAACTAATGATGGTCTGGGGTCTGGTTAGGGAAGGCATAAGAGACAGCTCAGAGAGAAAGAGGGAGAAGGTATGCAGTGAGAGTGGAGCAAGCGTGGAGGTCTGGAGTCTGAAATGGCTGAAGAAACCAAGGAGGCAGTAAAAGGGTCAGGAGAGGAAACAGAGAATAGGATGCCCAAATGAGAAGGATGCAGAGGTCCTGCACCTTTTGCAGAAGTAGTAGTTCCAGCAGGTGAACTCTAGTCACAGTGATGGAAGAGGAAGTCAGCCGAGTGAAAGTAGGAACCTGAGAAGAAAGAGAGAAGGCAAAGTGAAGGCAATGGACAAAGGAACAAAGAGATTGGAAAAAGGAGAGCTGTGCAGAGCTTATCAGGATGAAACTCCTACCTATACCTGGAAACTGTGGTCTCAGATGAGGAGCACAGCAGATCTCTGCACCCCCAGCCTGGCATATCCAGACATCTTCACTTAAGGATCAGAGATCTCAATACGAGATGTCTTACTTCCTGGCTGGTTTGCAAATACCCCTCATCAGCCACAGGAACAGAGGAGATGGCAAGCCAGGCTGCTGGTGAAGTGCCTGGCTAGCTGCACATGGACCTTCTCAGAAGGTGTGGGAAATGCATACGCATGACTGCCCAGATCTAGGCCTGGCTGCAAGCCTGACTTCTGTATAAGATCTTAGTCTGAGCTGCTTCACTCTGAAGCAACAGCTCCCCCTTAGAGCTCTAAGCTTTGCATTCCTGAATTGGAGAAATAGGTAGAGCCTGTGGCTTGGAGAGCCATCTGCTTTGTCTCTAGGGAGGCAGAGGAGATCCAGAGAGCATAGCCCTTATCAGTCCCCAGGAGCCCCAAGCACATGCACTACAAGACTTATGGAGGCAAGTGCAAGCCAAAGATACCCTCTGGCCATGCATTCCTATCCCAATAGAGATTTGCTTGTTAATACTGAGAATCCCATGTCAAAACCTCTCAAAGAAGAGAAATAATGAACAAATCTTATCATTTACTTTTTGGTAACATCTAGGTATAAGGTGATCTTGTGTCATTATGATTATGCTCTGTTGATTTTATTTCTTTTGTTACAAATACAATGAATTTTTTAATTAAAAGAAAAAAAGAGTTTAGCCCAAAACATCTCAGCACAGTTGTGTGGAATTAAATTTCATTAAAGTCAGTCGCAATCTCAGAAATTTTCTTAAAACTGGAATGTTTGCTGGTTCAGTTCACCATTTTAAGACTATAATCCTATGCACACTCAGCTGGGAATGAGTCCAAGTGAACACAGTGGGGCTTACTGCTGAGTAGATATATACAGTAAATGGGTGGTGGATCATACCCTAAACCAAATCTTTCTGAGAAAATATGTGACTTTTTGTTATAGCTAGCATGCCTATTTTGAAAAGGCTTGAAATGCAAAAATAAAAAATGGCGTACAGGCCTTATAAAGCATAGTCACATTGCATTGTAATACAAGGATATTTTCAGTCAGCAGCTTTTGGCATTCCTACATTAAAGATTTACTAGCTATTACTAAGAGAAAATATACCAGATCTTAAAAGAAATGGGCCACTATTACTTTGAAATGATCAAATATGCCAGAATGCTCCTTTTGACTAAATAATATAAACTAATGCTAGGATTTTGAGATGTATTTATATATATTTAAGGCTATATGCACACACATACAAGCACACTCCACCCCCCAATCTCTCTCTCTCTCTCTCTCTCTCTCTCTCTCTCTCTCTCTCTCTCTCTCACACACACACACACACACACACACACACACACAGAGGCATATAATGAGAACATTATTTTCCATGTGCTTATTTTCTTGGCACTTGCAGTTTGGTTCTATGTGCGATAGCTATAGCATTTGCATCTTCTATCTGCATAATGAGTCCAATATAAAATGACTGCAGCTCATGCAAAAGACAGGGTGGCATGTTTTCAGTTTTAATGGGGACACTCTGAAAACTTCCAATCTTTCTTGACATTTCTTATAGCAAAATAAATGTGGTTGAGGTTGGAGTGTCTATTATGAAAATAAGAGGAGAGCAAGTCAATTATATTTCAATGACTGAATAGCCAGGGGTCCTCATTAAAATGATCAGAAAGGCTGCAGTGTTGCTTTCCTGTATGTAGCCACTGATTAAGTTGTATAAGAATGACATGGCCCTTTTAGGAGGAAAACAGAGGAGGCCGGCTGGGTTTCGAGCCAGCCAGCCAGAAATTGTTGACACTTACAAAAGTGAGATGTGCGCTC
Organism: Podarcis raffonei; assembly: GCF_027172205.1. Lineage (NCBI taxonomy): Eukaryota > Metazoa > Chordata > Lepidosauria > Squamata > Lacertidae > Podarcis > Podarcis raffonei. The sequence continues at coordinate 49,300,806 of NC_070604.1, forward strand.
TGTCAAGAAAGGGAAGTTACTACTTATGGGGTCACGGACTCCTGATGAATTTAAAAATAGTTATGGCTCTTTTTTTCCATGGGAGACAGTCACAGAAAGCTTTGAATTTGCACTAGGTTGTATGAAAAATGCCTGCGGTTTGGTGGTGCTATGGTATGTTTTCCTTTCCACTGGTTCCAATGACATATACATAGCGTAGCACACACAGAGAAAATGCCTGTAATATATAATCTTTGCCTATTCGGACCTTTAAGCAATATACTTTAGTTATCAGTTCATTACTATTCATTTCTAGAATGCAAATTCCTCCACTTATTATTAGTTGGTATGAAACGATTCGGGGGGGGGGGGAATCTCTGCAATTCATTTCCCAGAAGAAACTGTATCCTGTAACTCAGAAAGGATGTTTTGTTCAACCCTCTCAAAAGCTGCAAAACCATAAATCAACCTCCCATGTCGTCTAATAATTTTTTTTTAATTTGGCTAGTCATTGCTTATTCTTAAAATTCTTGCTCATGCTTAGAATAGTTCCCCCCCCCCAAAAGGGGGAAATATTTATTTATATATGGTATCTTACAGCAGTTGTATATAATAAAGCAAGCAGCATTTACCGGTATATATATATATAAATTGAGCTATGTATATTTAGTAACAGATAATGTAGAATAGTTATAGTGGATTATTATGTATTTATGCCATAAATCAGAAGGCAGTGCATTCTTAGTACATGTTCTGCATCTCTTATAATGCCTTTCCAATGGAGTGCAAAACAACATAGAGGGGCAAAAAAACAACATTTTCTAGTATCACAAAGGAGCACATTAAGGTGCAGTTGTGTAGATGGTGTGAGGGCAGGGAAGGGAGCATTATTCCAAAATATCTAAAATCTGCCAGTTTCTCCAGTTTTGTTTATGAATGAGAGTCATAAATCGAATATACAGTTTGCATGCAATCATTTTCACTTAAAATGTGAAACTCTGAAGCATTAGATTTAATCACATTTCTTAGTTGGTTTTAGTTTGTTAGGCTCAGATATGTTAGGTCATAAATTATCATCTGTAAAATGGCATGTGGCATTGTATATTGTACAAAAAAATCACACATCACTTTTGAATATCTAATGTTAGATACTATTTGAGAGCTGGCATGCAATCAGATATCTTATTTTATAGTTTTGGATAGATAGTACTGTTAATTTAACAGGGCAACCCTACCCTATGCATGTCTCCTCAGTACTAGGCCTCATTGAGTTCAATGGGACTGACTCTCTGGGAAGTGTGTCATAGGTTGAATACAGTTGCATGCCAACAATAAAAGCATGTCAAATATGAACTGCTACTGGTTTCCAGTCTTATCAGGAATGCTAGGCTCTTTCAAAGTGTATTAGGGGTTCATCAGTTGAGGAACCGCTGAAAGATAGTGTACCACTGTCCACCACTGTGATGTGCAGAGGTGGAGAAATGCTAGGTGTGCTCTAGGGGACTTTCACAGTTCATAGTGAGAAGCAGTAGAGCTCTATATGTACAAAACAATGCTCTATATATACTAAATTTGCACCTTACAACATGCTCCTGAGTCCGTGTGACGGAGTTAGTGGAGGACATTGGGCTTTCAAATTCCAGCAGTGCCCTCTGCGATGCCAAAATTCAGCGTGCACTCCCACCTTCCGTTGTTTGTCATAGTTGTCTCTTGGCTCAGCACACTGTGCACACCCCTATTTCCACCTCTGGTAGAGTTCTGTGGTAGAAATCATAAGGCGATAATGTAGATGGTATGCATTTCCAGAAGATGTCTGAAAAGCAGTGTCATATTCCACTGTGTATCAGCTATCAATACTGTCAGATACTAATAACATTGCATCCTGACTATCAAATAATATATTTAACTGCAAAGTATCAAATATTGATATCAAGTATCATGATGTGTCAGGTACAGTAAGAAAATATGCAGAGAATATTGAGCCCACTGTATGTTCCTGGAGAACATTCAACATCAACATTTGCAAATGAGAAATTTGAAAAGTGAATTTATTACTAACAGGATGGAGAGCTATGCTAAAAAAATTAGAATGCTTACTGGTTTATTGGTTTTATAATTCTGGGATTGACATTCTATGATATATTCATGAACAGTATTTTTAACACGAACCATGGGTGTGACAGCACAGAATACTGTTCTTTTGTAAATGGAGCAGATTCAACTTTTTCTTTCTTCCATAATTTAAATAGCCTTTGTGAGAGATATTGTTTTTGTTTCTTATACCATAAAATGAAGACTTCTGCTGAACTATAGAACACATAGAACTGTTGGTCTAAATTTGTGTGCCAAATCAAAATGTATAACTTAAATTATTTTGGGATGTGTTATTGTGTTTTATATTTTTATGATTCATAATGCTATAGATCTGTAGTTCTCAGACTTCCTCCCGTCACGAACCACTTGAAAATTGCTGAGGGTCTTGGGGGGAACAATTAATGACTGTAATTCCATAGAATTCAGATTGTAATACATTAAAATACAATATAAGAAATAAAGGCAAATAAAAATACAATTGAAAATCAATATGAATATTCAGTGCGATCTTCAACCACACAGATACTCTGTGGGTGACCTGAATGAATCTTGCAGATCACTGGTAGTCCAGAGCCTCAACAGGATCAATGGCTCTATCCAATGGGAAATCTCCCAGAATGCTCAGGAGCCTCTCTGGTTCCATTAGGCTCTGGGGGTGGACCACCCAAATTGGTACCCTACCTAAGTTAGGCTGGAGGCTCCCAGTGGTGAAATGTGGGTGAGCTGATGTTTGCCCATTTTATTTCCTCCCACCTCCCATGCCATTCCGGTGGGTTAACTAACCCTCTGGGGCAGATTATCAAGGGGCACAAGAAGCAACAGAGGAAAGGGCCAAATGGGAATTGGCACAAATGGCAATCCTCCCTTCTGCCAGTAGGAGCACCCCATGAATAAAATGTTGCTTGGGGAATCTCAAGATCCAAGCCGATGAATTTTCTTTTTAAAGAGAATTTCAGAATCAGTTCTATGAATTAAGGAGGCTTAAAAATGCAGACACGGGTGGCGCTGTGGTCTAAACCACCGAGCCTAGGGCTTCCCGATCAGGAGGTTGGCGGTTCAAATCCCCACGAAGGGGTGATCTCCCATTGCTTGGTCCCTGCTCCTGCCAACCTAACAGTTCGAAAGCACATCAAAGTGCAAGTAGATAAATAGGTACCGCTCTGGCGGGAAGGTAAACGGTGTTTCCATGCGCTGCTCTGGTTTTGACAGAAGCGGGATGAGCACCGCAACCCCAGAGTCATCTGCGACTGGACCTAATGGTCAGGGGTACCTTTACCTTTACCTTTTTAAAAATGCAGAAGATGCTGGAAAGTTACTCTGAGTCTAAATGTAAACTACCCTCATTGTCATAATTGTCAGGAAGAGAAACATTCTTCTTGAGTCCCAACTCGCAAACCATGTCAGCAACAAACTCTGTTTTAGCCAACCTTTCAACCTGTGTATCATCAGAATAATTGGTCTTTTAGATGATTTGACTAACTGACAGCTAGGGCACTAATAATTATCTATGGCAGCATTTTAGATTTGGGTTTTTGTTTTGTTTTTTGCTTTACATTAGAACACTACGTTAATGAATGTATGTATGTTAAACAACAACTGCATTTGGACGCTTAGATGATCATTTACACAACCCTTTGTGGAACTTCAACCTCCCTCCCATGGGCATCCTGAAGAATTTCTTTAATTAAAGGGATAAAGAGACAGCAGCGTGTCTCACTAGCTCTCTTTTATGCTTAAGCAGTTGATAATACAATATATTAATTTGGTCAATTTGTTAAAGTATCATTTCAACTTTATGACAGCCTTTCAGTTTTACTTAGAAGGAGCCAGAATTCAAGAGAATGCTTGTTTAATAACGTACGCTTTGTGAGATCTTCATGCAAAAGGTATTCTAACCATCACCCACAGTTTATCCACATTGTTACGATGACCTTCTCTAACGCTAGTTCTATTTCCATATACAAGCGATAGAACCACAGGCAGAGCATATGTTGCAGGTCTATGGCAACAACCCTCTATAAAAGACCCCAAGAGGAATACCTGTGGGAGAACTGAGATGTGGGTGAGTTATATGCAAAGGTGGCTGATAAAAAATACTGTGTCTTCTTCCCTTGTCTTTTGAAAATATATTTATTAATGCTTGAGAGGCTTTGCAGCATTTTAATAATTAAAATGACTTTTTAAAGAACAAATTAGAACCAAATCGCAATTTAGAACCAATTAATTAAAAGATTGTAGTGATAAACGCATACACATTTGTTTCAGATAAGCAGCTCCTTATAGAACCTTGGCTGTTTCATACAAACCCAGATGGGTAGATTATTTAACTGCAGCTAAAATTATACCTATAATAATATTGAGTATCTGCTATGCATAATAAGATCTTGCATGTCCAGCTCTGAAGAATATACCAAGAACAGACCTAAACTTCATGTGGTTCTACCATAGTCTGATTATGCATGGATTATTAGAAATGGAGAGTCGATTGCATATTCAAAATCCTTTTGTTACCTCCCAGTGTTTCTTCTAAAAGAGTCAATATTTTGCCATACAACCCTTGATATTACTGGTGTTTTAATTAAACTAATCTAACAAATGTAATACAAATTGAGATTTTATGTTGTAAAAATATTATTACATTGCTACCATTTTTTAAAAATGCAGTTATATTCTATAATTTAAAATCATCAGTTGAATGTATGTAATTGTATTTTATGGACTTATAGGGAAAGAGGAAAGCCATGTGGAAAGGAATAAAATTGAATCCTGTATATTAATGTTTTTCTCCTAGTAAGCATTTTACATGTATTTATTTTTTAAACTGAAGTATTAATATAATAAGGTAAAAGGTAAATATAATAAGCTTATGCTGGCAGCTTTATACACCAGAAGTGTATTGTATTTTCTTCATTATTTGATTTGTATTATCAGTGGATGTTCTGATACATTTTTAAAAATGGCACTTGAGTTTTCAAAGCACAAACACACTTTTGAATTATTTCTTAATATTAAAATGATATTCTTTGAAGGAATTACTGAATATTGCAGTTGCTCAAACAGGAAATTATTTCCCATTGTTGTATTTGGGGGACAATTGTAGAATGGTGAGATATAAACTTTAGAATGAATACATGACTAAAGAATTATAATTGTTTTCTTGGGTTTGTTCATGTTTCTGTTGATTCAGGTTGGGCACAGCTAAGGTGGTAAGTCTATTAAGATGATAAAAAATAAAAGATTCTGGACACTAGTTTGAATAAAGAAATGCACATTATCATCATCATAGTCTAATATTGTTCATGGCACTACAAAACCTTGCAAAACCTGTTTGACTGGAGAGCATAGTGGGTAAATGTTTTGCTCTCTAAACTAACAAGCACCAATGTCTGTTTCTTCTTTAATCTGTGTTTCTCCACTGATTTCTGTGGGATCAGGATGTTGGTGGCCATATATTCTGTGCTATTAATTTACCTCTTATACCTCTGGATCAGTCCCAGGGGTTTTCAGATTGTAGTATTTCATGGGTAGGATTCATTTGCATGCCAGCAAATTCAGGCTGCACAATTAATGTAGATTTGGTGCTCTTGTACAACAAACCTATTTCCAGCCTCCCCACCCACAGCGGATGTTTTATGGAAAGGAAAGTGATGGGAAATTGCACAGAAAGCGTGCGATAACATTTGCTTGATGCAAAATCATATAACCTCCTGACAAACAAATCGGAGGGAGTGCTCAATAAACAGTGGGCATAACATAACCCCCAAAACACTTTGCAAACAAACAAGGATGAATGCTCCATAAACAGGTTGTCTGGAAGCTGCCCTAGATCAGTGTCACAGAACTGGACTTCTTCTAAGCTGCTAAGCTTAGAGATCTGTGAACAGAATGATAGCATTTTTTCCTATTGCTCCAGTCTAGCAAAAATAACCAGCATGTGAATCATTCCTCTGAAAATGGAGTCCATGTGCAAAATGATGCTGCACAGAGAACTCTTGCCCGTAAAGCAACTTGACATCAATGGTTTGCATGCCACACATTACTTCTGTGCTGCGTGGGAATCCATTGGCCTCACTTTGGCCTATTTTTCCTTCCTTCTTTCTTCTTTTAAACGTATTATATTAAGCGGCACATCGCTTCCAGGCACATGGCAGAAAAAAAGCAGGAACATCTCCATGTTCCTGAAGAAGGAGCTCAAGCTTCAGAAACAAAATGGCACAATTTAGAACAAGGGTGTTCTAGAAGGATCCACACTTCCAATTCATTACCAGACATGCTGCATTCCATAAGACACTTAACCCCAGCGTGGTTCATTGAAAAATATCTGGAATAGGTGTGTTTCCATTGTAACCCTTCCATTCCTCCTCCATGCGACTGAAATAAGAACAATAATCAAGTATCTCAAAATAAGACTTCAGCATGACCTGGATTTGATTACTTTTAAATGCACAGGGCATGATCCAGGCAAGGTGGGATGCTAATACACACTCAACATAATTTCTGAAAACTCCCATCAATTTCAGTGAGAGAAGTCAGCATATACATAAATCTCACTTAAATTATTTCTTACATTTAAATTGCACACTGAAATTCAGTGGACTCAGAAGTGATTTACTTTGTCTGAATTGTAGCCATTCAAGTTTTTAATTTTATTTTAAGCTCATTTTTATATTTTTAAAAACAGCAACAACAATAACAACATATGATTAATAAATATTAATTAATAAAGGAGAAAAAAGTAGCAGAATTGTTGACTGCCTTATTTTCATTACATTCAACCAGGATGAGGCCTATTTTAGATGGCCCAGACTTGAATGCAGCTTTCTGTCTTTTTATATACGTAAAATCCTCCTTGGAGGATTTGTAGTGCTGCATCACAATTGTGAGTTTGCATGAAGTCAGAATGCAGCCCCTACTGGAAGACTTGTAGTGCCTCATCACAGTCCTGGATTTGCATGAAGGCAGGAGAGGGAGCAAAACAGAAGGCAGGCTGCACAACCAGAGGGGGAAATGGTGGATTAAAACAGCAGCAGAGGTTTGAATAAAGCAGAGATGGAGAGACAGAGAGGAAAATGACAGAAAGACCCACTGGAGTCTGTTGTTGTTTACAACATCCATTTTCCTCTGTGACCTTCCATCCATCCCTGCTTTATTCAAACATCTGCTTTTGTTTAAAACCACCATTTTCCTCTCAGCTTTCTCCGTCCCTGCTTTACTCTGCTGCTGTTTCAAACTACCACTTTCCCCATGTCAGTGTCCCTCCCTTTTCACTCCCATGCAATGGCTGCTGGTATTGTGCAACCTGCCTACAACAATAGCCACCAGGGCCGTCTTAAGCATATCCAGCGCCATGGTGCAAAGATCCCTCCGGCGGCCAACCCCTCGTTTCCCAGAGTTGTTGACCTTTTTAAGGGGGCGGGACCCCAAAGTTGTTGACCTTTTTAAGGAAAGGTTTCCCAGAGTTGTTGACCTGAACTTGGGAATTCCACAAGATTTCACTACAGGGAAGGAGAGGCAAGAGCTGGGGGCGGGGGGAACCTACCCCTTCCTTTACTGGATAAAAAGAGAGAAAGTGGGACAGAGGAAAGCAGGAAGGAGAGGGCATTTAACCCACTGATGGAGAGGAGAGGAGGGTGGTGGTCAGGAAGCTGAGCCGGGGTAGAAATAGCGTCGCTCCTCCTGCCCACACAGGCTTCCCTGATCCCCTCGAAGTGAGTGGGTGGGTGCGGCGGGACAGCAGCAGATTGTCCTCGCCCACAACCACACACGCAGCATGTGTGTTAGCAGCCCGCTGATTTCACAACACTACTTAAAGGGAGAAATAAAAGTGCACTTGGGCACAGCTAAGGATGGGTCTATGGGGGGAAAGCCAAACACCTTGGGCAGACCCCATGATATACCGTATTTTTTGCACCATAACACTCACTTTTTTCCTCCTAGAAAGTAAGGGGAAATGTCTGTGCGTGTTATGGAGGGAATGCCTACGGGTGGCATGCCTACGGATTTTCCTCCTCTAAAAACTACGTGCGTGTTATGGTCGGGTGCGTGTTATAGAGCGAAAAATAAGGTAATTCTTTCAGTCAGAGTTCAGCTTGGTCTCCAGAAAAGGGCATGGATTGAGTCACAGGGGCAGCAGCCAAAGCAGCTCTTTCTGCTCCTGGGTGAGGAGGAGAAGAGTCTTTGCAAATGCTTTGGAGTTCCCTTCTGCCCGCCTGGAAGCCGCAGCACCGAAAAGGGAGAGGCAAGGTCCTCGCTTGCTGGTGGGGAGCTTTGACAGGGAGCTGCTGGGAGAGGCTTCAGCTTCCCTGTCAAAACCGTTCCCACCCACCTCTTTGGGGCTCTCCTCCTGCGCTCCTGCCATGCACAGGAGGCTTGGGAGGCAAGCTACACGCCTGGGTGTGCAGGGAAAGGGGAGGCCGCTGGCAAAGCTGCGCAGCTCCCCCACTTGCTGGGGCGCCCCTGAGAGGGCGGCGCTGTGGCGCAGCGCACCACTAAGCTCTATGGGAAAGACGTCTCTGATAGACACACTAGAACAGTTGCCAGAGAATGAGCTGGGGAGCTGGAATCAATTGCCTCTTCCCCCATCCCCATCCTCATGCTGCTTAGTTTTACAATCTATCAGTCTCCTCTCCATGCTTTGCCAGCATCTTCTCTGGCAGCATTTCCTGTGCTGGTTCCCATGTATTTCATAGTGGCAGTGACAACAATGGTTACAGAGACAGCAGCAACAGGCAGATCTTACTAGAGGCCTACCAACCTTCATATTTACCTCTAGTTCTGATTGTAGCAGTAGCAGCATCACCTGAAAATTCCCTTCTGGCTTTTCTTTCCTTGGTGCCTTCTGGAACATTGCTGTGGCAGAAAGTCAGGTGGTAGGGATTTTTGGAAATGTAATTTCCCCAGGGTTCCTGAATCTTTTTGCAGACTTCCTAGAATCTAGTATGCCATCCTAGGGAAGCAGACCTCTAACATCTTCCTGTTGGTGATGCTTCCACCAAGTCAGGAATAAGAAAAGGTGAGAGGAATAAGTTATTTTTCAGCTTGGATTATTATCTGAGCAACAATGCTTGTCTCAGATGGTTCAAGACAAGCATTATGACTCAGATTCCAATCAGAAAACTATTGACTTCAGTGACAAAGCTACTTGGTTTGCCGTTGTTAGATTAAGACATAAATATTTGATCTGTAAGGAATTCATTTCCAAGTAAACAAATTTAGTGCCAGAATATACATTAAAAGCATATAAAGGCAAATTTGCATATTCAAACAAACAAACAAACAAACAAACAAACAAACAAACACACACACACACACCTTATTTTCCCCAAAAGAAAGATTATGTGATTTTTATAAAATGCTTTTGTATAAATAAATATATTGATATTTCTATTTTACATATGGACTATTTGCATCAAACGTCATGTTGACAAATTCAATTGCGCGTAATTGTCAAAATTGCTGGTCATTAATTTACTTTCAGTTTCCGTGTGTGAAAATCTGAACCTGCAAAAAGTGTCATTATCAATTACAGTCCATTTCAAGTGACCTAATTAGCTTTAGTAGTGATGCGTGACCAACCAACAACATGCGGAAAAGGAAATGCGGACACATGCTGTGGGTGCTATTGGAGATGATGCAAATACTCGTTTCTGCTTTATCATTTCCTTCTGATTAAAAGCTATTCCATGTAGAGATTTAACCCCTTTGACATAAATTTGGGACAGATAAAATATAAATTCAATGAAATCCCACCACCCCAAGATGAATAAAAGTGGTTTTTTTTTGGTACATGATGACCAGATGGAGAAAACAGGCCACTTGCTCTTGTCTAAAGATGTAGTCCACCGAGGACTTTTGCTGTGTGTCCTCCAATTATTTTGCCTGAGACTGACTGAAATAAATGGAGATTCATACCAAAAACCCTCGTTAGAGATTGTGCTCATCACGAACTGTTAAGTATGACTCACCACCGGATCATATCAGGCTTGTGCTTGTGTAAAGCCCAACACAGTAGCACATGGCAATTTTGTCCCTATTGTAAATGACAATGACAAAAAATGGTTGTCTTTTCTTGACTAACCACAGTTTTCATTGAGCTGATATTTCAGAGCCTGAGCGGTGGATGCTGTAAAAGGGTTCCCTCCCACTTCTGGAGAACTAATTATAACATCAAGTGGGATGGTGCTCACAATAGACTGAATGAAAAAACCTAATCTAATAATTATTCAAAAGAGTGGGTGTTAGCTTCTGGTCAGTTCCAGTGGTGGTGGGAGCTGGGGGGAAGCTTCAAAGTAACAATAAATATCTGGCCATTGAGGACATTTTATTCCCCCTTTTCATAGTTCACAGCATTACAAAAATCCAGTAGATTTAGTCTGCTTTTCATTCACACCTGCCACTTACGCATGTACTGCAAAGCCTTTGGTACAGTTGTTGTGGTCAACAAAAGACAATAAATAGCCTTTTAAAAAGCTGCAGATGAAATCCTAGTACAATAGGCATAGGTAATCAGAGGTAATCACCTTTAACTGGAAATCTGCAGCCACAAAATGAACAGGAACTCATGCGAGCTTTGAAGTCCATTTTTATGCAAAGATCAGATAGCCCTGCCAAATTTCCCTTTCACAGTTTTGAAGTGCAAATATACACCAATGAGTGTCAAAACGGTTTACTAGGTTCTAGTCTGTTCCTGCCTAGATTTTTTATTTAAAAAATATATCAATTGCTTTCAGTCTTGGACACTAATTTATTTAACTGCTAATGTTTTTCACTTTATACTTAAAAAAAATAAACCCCAGGAGATTTGTACATAGAAATATGCAGGCTGCAGGCTGTGCTCGCTTGCTAGAGAACATGCAAAGTTATTTGGATTTATTTATGGAGTAACCATGGGTAGGTCATTTTGCAGCTATTAGGATGGCGGACCAATTGGGCACCATTTTAAATAAAAATTACATTGGGCTTAGCAGGATGTCTCAGACCCTCCAAGTGTCCTTATTTTCCAGGGAGATTCCTGGATGTACAGAAGTCGTCCCAGTTTCTGATTTGATGCCAGAATGTACCACTTTTCCTTAGGACATCCCTATTTTCATCGGAGAAATGTTGGACAGTATGGCGTTGTGTGACCCCTGAGCCAAGGAAATAAGCAACTATACAACCTTTAGAAGACATCTGAACGCAGCCCTGTATAGGGATTTTTTTTTTTTAATGTTTAATGTTTTATTATGTATTTATATATGTTAGAAGCCACCCAGAGTGGCTGGGGCAACCCAGTCAGATGGACAGAGTATAAATATGATGATAATGAGGAGTAGGAGGAAGGATGGAATAGGATGTCCCTATTTTCATCGGAGAAATGTTGTAGGGTAAGATGTCTTGGATTTAAAGCTGAATGATGACTTAAGATTTAAGTTCCTTTTATTTAAATGTTGGTAGCATTCAAATCCTAACATGTTAGCTGCAATTCACAAGGCTGTCGATGCATAAGTTCCTATTGGAAAGCCCTGCAAGAACTCTGGAAGCTTATTTTTTTCTGACCAATGAGAAGCATGCAAAGTGATAAATATCATGTTCATGCTCACTGTGTGAATAGATTTGGTTATGGTATATCATACTTTTACCATTCCCTTTTATCTTACCTATTTTTATTTTATTTTTTTGTCCTTGAAGGTATAATGGCAGCTGTATGGCTGGACACTGAATATCTTCATGCATCTTCATAATTTGGAGGGATCATGTGTACATTCCAGTTGGCAAGCCGTTACAAGGAGTTTGAGGCCCCCTCCTGCTTTACCAGTCCCTCTAAGGCAACCAAAGGAAACGACTGCAGCTACAGCCTGCAGGGTCTGGAGCAGCTACAGCCTGAAGGACCTTTAGCTTCAGCTCTCTCTGTTCGCCTCTGTCAGCTCCATAGCAATTGGAGCTCTGGCACTGAGTATAAAGGCTATCGAAAGACGGAGACAAGGAAGAGGTTTTCCTTTGCTCCCCTCTGCTGTGTACTGTGGCATTTACCTGGGTTCCAGCCGAGTAGTCAGTTACCAGCTGCCTTACAGCCTGAGGCAGCACCTGGGTACTTCTACAGAAAACATGGAAAGCACCAAGCACAAGTACCAAATCAGTACTAGCAAGGCATCTCATAAACTTGAGGAGGAAATGAGTACTGAGCACTGTGTAGTTCGAGGGTATGAAAACCTGCCAGGACTGGTACCTGCTTGTGTTTAATTTCCGTCAGACTCAATGCTTGTCAGCTCACAGGCCTCAGCTCAACCAGGCAAATGTACAATCTGGAATGTATTTGAAACCTTTCTGGCCTAACATGAGTCAACATGAAATGTTGCTACTAACGAGTCTCAAAAGGGGTTCCATTATTCCCATTCCACAATTTTAGAAGATAACAACAGAAATCTGCAGAGATATGAAGTCTTAGATAATAATATAATATAAATAGAAAGCTGGACTAGATAAAACCAGCTGAACACTAGTCTGTCCTCAAGACCTAACAGGAAAGTAATAACAGGCTTCTGAATATGTCTCAATGTCTTTTGGCAGATATGCCTTCCACAATTCTGCACTACTGAAGAACCATTAGAACTGATTGGTCATTTAATCCATTTTTGAAGCAGCATCTCCAAGGGGTATGTGTGTACACACACACACACACACACACACACACACACACACACACACACACCTATAGCCAATAAGATAGAAAATTGTCAATCTGGCTTTGGGATTTATGTTAAGTTTCCATATTTCGTTTGAATGCAGCAAATACTTTGAAAGTTCATTAAAAGCAATTGCCGTAGGTTTCATTCTTCCAGACAACCAGGATATCTGATTTTATTGTATTAATTCCATAGTTTGTCCTCACTGGTAGGGCATAAAAATGCAACAGGACACAATGCTTGTGGGGGAAAACATATCTTTGTTTTTCACTGAGCTTGAAATAACAATGCTTGGAAACCTAATCTCTCAGTGCTTTAGTAACAGGCTATCTGAACTAGGCAAATCAGATTAACTTACATTTGCTTACTCCATGACTTTTCATTAAGATGGCTTTGCTTTTACTTGTATCCAGTGGCGTAGCGTGGGTTGTCAGCACCCGGGGCAAGGCAAGTAATTTGCGCCCCCTAACCCGTGGATTTGCGCCCCCTAACCCGTGGATTTGCCCTAACCCCAGATGTTGCGCCCGGTGCGGCCGGCCCCCCCTGCACCCCCCACGCTACGCCACTGCTTGTATCTGAATTCTCACTGACAGTCAAAATGACTTCTTAAAAGCTGAGGAAAAGATAAATGGACATGATCCAGCCAAAGTTAAGCACTTATGAGCTCTAATGAATCTTCCTACTAAAATTAATCAGAGCTCATAGTGCTTAACTGTGCAAAACACACACAAATCCCTCACACTGAAACTCGACAGGGGTTAAAATTGATTAGCTTTGCATGGATTGTGACAATATTTGTTTTGCAGACAACAAAATAGAAGCTGTGCATTTAGGATGCCCAGATGCAAGACAGTTCCTTCACTTTTAATGATTGTGCAACAGAGAGTATTCCAATGGGTGCAGTTTGACATGCAAGAATTTTCCTTCTACCTATCAGAGGCACAAGAGCCCTGCCCTCTTTGACATCTGGTCACTCTACATCTACACGACTCTCACATCAGCTGCAATCAGGTTGGCCAGTAGTGTTCTTAAAATGATTAGAAACATGAACCTGAGTTTTGGACTGACTGTTGATATCCTGAACTATAAACCAATGAAAAAGGCAGAAAAGACAGAAATGTTTGTTGATAACACCACTCTTTTTGTCATTGTAGGGTTCCATTTGGATTGCTGCTTGGGTCTGTGCATGGTTTCTTGGCTGCTCCAAACCAATGCAATGGTGTTAGGATTGGAAAAGGAACTGTGCATAGATGGCTCATATTAGCAGAGAATGTCTAGTCACCATTAAAAGGTTGGTTTGCAGGAGTGTCACACCCAGGTCCCCTTGGGGAGAAGGTGGTGGAGAGGAGCAGCAGTGTCGGAGGAGGAACACTGAAGAGACAAAGCGACCAGTGTGATTTGGAGGGTGAGAAGAGAAGATGATGGAAGTGGAGGAGAAAAGGGTGAGCTATGAAGGAAATTTGTGCTGCCACAGTGAAGCAGAGGCAGATTTAGGGGAGCATGACTGGTTCGGTCGCACTGGGCGCCAAGCCTCAGGGACACTTCAGGGGATGCTACAACTATGATTTAGAATGGAGTGTAACCAGTGGGGGTGGGGTGCTGAATTTTGACACTGCACAGGGTGCTGCTGAAATTTGAGAGCTCAAGGTCTGCTACTGAGTGAAGATAAGAAAAAGAGAAACAGAATGGAAGGGTCTGGGGTTGTTGGCCCCAGTGGTGAGCCAAAAAGCGAGAGAGGGTTGAGAAGGCAATGGGAATAGGAAATTGTACAAGAGAAGAGATTGTATAAGAGAAGAGTTTGGAGGAAAGTTATATAAAAGGAAGGGCCATTGGGGTGCTGCATGATTTTGTCCTGGGCCCATTGTTATTCAACATCTTTATAAATGACTTGGATGGCAGTATTGAGGGATTGCTCATCAAATTTCAAGTTGACACCAAACTGGGACATAGCTGTCAACTTTTCCCTTTTCTTGCGAGGAATCCTGTTCGGAATAAGGGAATTTCCCTTAAAAAAGGGGAAACGTTGACAGCTATGAACTGGGAGGGGTAGCCAATGCCACTGAAGACAAAATTGGGATACAAAATAACTTTAACAGATTAGAGAACTGGACCAGAACTTACAACATGCATTTCAATGAGGACAAATGTAAGGTTCTACACAGGAAGGAAGATCCCTAATCTCTCTCTCTATCCCCCTCTCCCTCTCTGTGTGAAATGGATGTTATCCAACTTACCAGTTCTGCTAGTGCAAATATTTGTAGTTGAACAATGGAACTTTCCCACCCTCTTATCTCATACAACCCCCAAATCTGTTCCAGGGGTTCTCCCAATGCTCTGGGGTAGATTCATGGGGCATTCAGGACACATACAAAGAGGGCAGAGGGTGGGAAAGTTTCGTTGTCCTGTTAAAAGTCCTTGCGCTAGCAGAGCTGCTTTGTTGAATACTACCCATTAACTCTCAACTCACCAATAATACAGTACTGTTAACATTCCACCCCCTTGCCCACAGCTATGCCCAATGCCAGGGCTGGCACTATCTTGGAAGAACCTCTCCCACTGCTGCAAAGATTGGTGCACAGGATAACATAAGCAAAATTTGTGCACAGTTTTCACCTCCTCTTTGCAATCACACTAAGTAGGCAAGTCCCTAGTCAAATCCATGACTGTAGATATCTACAGGATACTTGTCAATACCTGAGCACAGATGAATTCACTGAATGCAACAATATTTTGAAATAGTTGCTGACTTCCAATTTATTTCCAAGAAGTATGAAACAATGAAGAATCATTGCGCAAGTCTCTAGAGAATTCTTTGCAAAGATTCTTCATTTATTAATAGATAAATATGACCCCATTGCTGACAAGTGAATTGTGTAGCAGAAAGCAGTTGTCAGTTACTGGAAAGAAGGAAAGAGAGAAAAGGCACAGGAGTAAAAATGACACTTGCTTCTTTTGAGTTATGCTGGCAAAGAAGATGCAAGAGGAGAGAAGCTTGTCAAAACATAGAAGTTATGAAGAGTGGTGTGTGTAATATACATTTTCCACCCCCAGGGCCGAATTTAGGTTTGACGAGGCCCTAAGCTACTGAAGGTAATGGGGCCCTTTACATGTCCAGCTGTCCTTTATCAACAACAAATTGTTGCTGTTTTTTGTGTTGAATATATGTTATATGGAAATGAGCAAACCAGTGATATTTTAGGGAGCAGGCTAGTAGGCGGGGCCCAGTACCTACAAAGGAGCCTGCACAACACAAAACACTGTTGATGTATGTAGGTTTTATTTTATTTGTTTTTTATCTTATATTTTGGAAATGTACATCCAGGTTTTTTTCCTTTAATTTTTTTTGGGGCCCCCAAGAGAGTGGAGCCCTAAGCTATAGCTTAGGCATAGGCAAACTTGGCCCTCCAGATGTTTTGGGACTACAACTCCCATCATCCCTAGCTAACAGGACCAGTGGTCAGGGATGATGGGAGTTGTAGTCCCCAAACATCTGGAGGGCTGAGTTTGCCTATGCCTGCTATAGCTTGTTTAGCTTATACGTAAATCGGGCACTGTTCACCTCACTGTAAATGCAACAAAGGAGGCAGATTGGCCACGGAAGGTAATTTAGAAGTTAGAAACCAGTGTCTACTGGACTAATAGATGGACTATGTGTGCATTATTCCTCTAAGAGTCTTCTGAGCACAAATCTAAGGCAGCACATGACTGTACACACACATACATAGTGTGTACATGTAGCTGAGCAAATTAAAATGATTCCCACCACGATTTGTCACAAATTTGTGTCTTGGTCCTATGGATGCTGTGTTAAGTTTAGATGAATGGAAAAGGGTGCCTCGCTGGCTGACTGAGGAGAGAGGAGCTGAACTGCTTTTCTCTTGGAGGCAGCACTGCTGCCACCTGCCAGCTTTGCTCATTGATTTTGTAGGCACCTGGCCCCCACAATTGTGGGTGCCCAAGCACCCACAGCCCCCTGGAGTTGGCTCCGATGCTGAACACCAAGTTGTTACAAAGCAGAAAACCAATTAAAGCCAGATTAGCCACACATACACACATAGAGATCAGAACAGGCTGAACAGCGCAGAATAGGTGAAAAATGTTACTCCAAAGACCAATTAGAAGTACCCAGAAATTCCTACTCAGACCCTGAAGTCAACTGACTAATCTTAACACTGCTTGTAGTCTGAGTTGCTTCAGAGATTGAGAAAGATGCCATTGAGGGTGGCACTCCCTTTTTAAAGGTAGCAGTTACCCTCTGCCTATCATTAGATATCAAATTTATGGGAATGGAAACAATGTGGCATAAGTTTTAATATCAGGTCAATAGATGTTCCAAAGTGCTAACATGTTAGCATCGTAACATGTCTTCTATTACTTACTAGATTTCCTGTGGAACATTCTAGAAGGGCTTTAAGCTTCCTGATTCTGCACTCCCTGTTTACTCCCATACCTGTTTGCTTGGCATCGAAGCCTTTCTATAGTCATTGATTACATTCAGAGAGCAAGCCACATGGCCTCTGACAAAGTGCTAATTTTTATACTTACTGAACAATATCTTAGAGAGGCTGCAACTCCTTGTTGCAAATGCACTCATTACATTTAAGGACTTAAGTAGATAAAATGCTGCCGCGAAGACATTTGCATGCCACAAATCAAATAGAAAAATGAGCGATCAGGAACTGAGCAGCAAGATGAAAGCAGGCTGTCCTCTTAACTGAGACCAGAGCGCCCTGCAGTAAGCGTTTTCATTAAAAAACATCAGGGGAAATTCTGTGCAAAAAGCACAGGCAAGCACACCCTTCATATTTTCAACCTTCCCTTGTTTATGCAGCACATTATTTCATATGGGAGACACCTGCTTAGCTGGACAACTGCAGCCTGTTAGGACTATAGCTGGATTCCGTGAAAAACATACAAATAAAACGCAAAGCAACAAACGATGTTGGAACAAAGCATTGCTATTGCTAAGTAAAATCCTTTTAATGATACATAGTTTTTATTCAGTTAAGGCTTGATCCTATGCCTACGTACTTGCGTGTAAGACTTAATTTCTGAATAAACATGCATAGGATCTCAGGCCATAAGGTTTTGGCTACCTTCTTCAGCTAGATGGAAAACTGGAGAACATGCAAATACTTTTAATTTTAATCAGTGTGGTAGGAGGTGAGGCACCTATGGCTTCTCTTGCCTGCCTGTCTCTGCCTGCCCTGCAAGTAACCAGGGGAAGCAACAGGACGGAGGAGGCTGTAGGACCATAGGAAGCTAAGTAATACCATTGCTTCATCTAACTCAGTCTTGTCTGCGCTGCCTGTCATTATCTCTACAGTGCTTTGGGCAGGAGTCCCTTCCCAGGTGGGGGTGATAATTCAGCTGCACGTTACAAATTGAGGGAGGTGTGGATACCTTGAACAGGCACCACCAATCTTGCCCTTGATTGGCTCAACCAGGCATCTGGCTAAGACTACTCTTTGCGATCCACTCTAAAAAAAGAAGTGTTGGTGTGTTGAATATTCATGCTAGTTCAGAAACTCAATGCCAGAAGCTTTGCTGCTGCAAGCGCAATACAAAATGGATCATTCAGCCATCCGACCTACTTGGAAACCATTTCTAAAACTAGCCAATATCGCCATCTGCTGCTGGCCTTCAGACCCAACGTTTCAACAGTTTCACTGTAGCAGTTTAAATCTAGCATGCTTCCAGGCGCTCCTTTTTGCTCCAGAATTTAGAGGCTGCAAGATAAGAGGAGTGGCTGGTCCGTGAGAGCCTTTCTTTCTTTGCTACACGTTTTAACTATTTTATGGGAGGGAGGAACTATTGCTTTGTATGCAGAAGGTCTCAGGTTCAAACCAGTAAAGAAAGCTTCTTGGCAGTTAGAAGATGCTTTTATTTTGGGCTGTTGATGTGCCATGAAATCCCACCAGAGATATATGCTGGAGCTCCTAGTGGGTTAGTAAAACATTTTGGTTGGCAAGCAACTTTTGTGGACTTATAAGGCTGAGCTGTATTCCTGCTTTTGCATGATGAAGTTAGTTTATGTGCATCATGGGGCGTGTGGAGTGGGAAAACCATTCAGTTTCTGAGCAGCTTGTGACTCCAGATGGTTTGTAAAGCCTGAAAACAGTCAGTTTCACCCTGTAGTGCATCTTGCTGATACTGTCTCAACCTAACAGCTGCACAAGAACATAGTGACAGAAGGGGAAATGCTACATATTTATAAACAAAAAATAAAGTATTTCCTATGCTCTGGGGCACGAAGAAGCCTCTTTCCAAAGGTATAAGGCAGCGGTCCTAAATTCAGGGATAGGAAGTGAAACACAACAGAGATTGTGAATAATGTAACATTTGTGGATACCATCCCTTCAGGGTATTTGCTTTATGCTAATCTAGTTTGTTCTAGCTTTGGTTATATGCTACAAAGAAGCAGGTGTTTCCCTTTCCTGTGTAGTGTATGCAATATTTATTTAGTGCATAAACGTTAACTTGTGTCATCTTGATTTGTCACCACATGTGAGAGCATTGTGTGGATGTAATCACAGTTATTTAAAATCTACTACATACTTTTGGAAGTTGTTTGTTTGCTGTGTTTTGGAAACCTCTTGAGATAGTGTAACCAAATGCTGCATGAGGGTTCAAAGGGAAGATTTTATTTTATGTTGGACACCACTTTGAGTTAAGATGATGGCTGACTGTACTTTCCAAAACTATACAAATCTGAACCAGTGATTTCAAAACTGATTTTTCTTTGGTTTCTTACCATTCCTGAGCAATGCCAGCTACAAGGATGCTAGTGATAATATTGCTATGTGACACCCACAATCTCTGCCAAGCGATTAGGTAGGAAGATTCCAGGAGAGATTCTAGGCACTTACCCAGGGCTCTGTTTCCTTCTGAAAAATTAGGAACAGCGGAGGCTGTAGTGTTTTTAAAGACATACGGTTTTATTTACACATATAAACACCTGCGCCTAGATGGAGAGGGTTCACATATTCACATCACAAGTGAGTCCAACTGGTTGCTCTCCAAAGAGCAGCCAGTTTGTACCTACAAACAGATGTGGTCTTGCGGTGTAGGTCCAGCTCCGAGGGCCTTCTGGCAGTTCCCTCACTGCGAGAAGCGAAGTTACAGGGAACCAGGCAGAGGGCCTTCTCGGTAGTGGTGCCTGCCTTGTAGAATGCCCTCCCATCAGATGTCAAGGAAATAAACAACTACCTGACTTTTAGAAGACTTTTGAAGGCAGCCCTGTTTATTGAAGTTTTTAATGTTTGAAATTTTACTGATTATTATTATTATTATTATTATTATTATTATTATTATTATCATCATCATTCTGTTGGGAGCCACCCAGAGTGGCTGGGGAAACCCAGCCAGATGGGTGGGGTATAACAACAACAACATTTAGAATGCATTTAGACACCAGGAAAGGATGTATTATTTAGTTATTCTTCTTCCTTGCTCATGTGAGTGAGATCAGCAGAGTACCATCCTTTGCAGCTTTAAACTTGGAAGCTAAGTCAAGATTGATTCAACCTTCTAGAAACGATAACTCAGAATGCTTTAAGGCACAACTCCATGCTGGTAGAATTCTGCATGGAGGAGAATGGGGGCAAAAGTAGGTTGTTGAGCCCTACTTTCTTCCCTACCAGCCCC
Source organism: Podarcis raffonei (assembly GCF_027172205.1). Lineage (NCBI taxonomy): Eukaryota > Metazoa > Chordata > Lepidosauria > Squamata > Lacertidae > Podarcis > Podarcis raffonei. The sequence goes on from NC_070604.1 coordinate 49,321,187, forward strand.
AAAGGACACCGGCCACCAGTAACTGTGGGAGACACCGCTCTCCTTAGGACCAGAGAAAGGCACACATGTTAGGGTCTGACTCCTACAGGCCCTGGTGCAGAGGGAACTGGCTCAGTGAACTCCTGCTTGTTATTATCAGTGGTCCCCTGATCACCACCATCAGACTCCGAGGAAGGAACCTGGTAACTGATAGCACTTTAGCCTCTGAGCCAGTGTCCTGGTCATTGCTGGACTCCAGAGCATGGCAATACTCTTGCACTGTCAAAGGAATACCAGTGTGATGAGCAATAAGTAAGCCAATTGGGGCACATGGTGTGGGGAAGTAGTGAACCATGCATAAGAGGAATCCAGTGCTCACTTGGGGATCTTTCCTATCATATTGAAATTTTACTGATCTATTGATATCAATATATATTTATATTTAAGAGGCCTACCCTGAGTGCACCACTGCCACTGAGAATCAAACCCACACCATTATTTGTGCAACTTTCGAATTGGTTCTGTTTCTTTGTCACATTAGATTGCTAAGAGAGTGCAACAGGAAGTCGAGACTTGGCTTACAATACAATACAATACAATACAATACAATACAATACAATACTTCTGCTGCAACAATAGATTTAACCAGCAGATGGAGTATTTCACTCATGGTTGGTGCAAAGTGATATAAGCCAGCGACACTCCTTTTTTTTTTTTTTTAGTTGAGTAAACAATGAAATTCAGAGACACCTGAGGGGCAGAAGATCATTCATGCCTCTGTAATTGTTGAGAAACTACAATAAAAAGTGGAAATCTTCTGGTAGAGTCATTTGGGAGAACTGAATTTTCCATTCAGGTACAGATAACAAAGGGACGCGGGTGGCGCTGTGGGTTAAACCACAGAGCCTAGGTTGGAAGGTCGGCGGTTCAAATCCCTGCGACGGGGTGAGCGCCCATTGCTCGGTCCCTGCTCCTGCCAACCTAGCAGTTTGAAAGCACATCAAAGTGCAAGTAGATAAATAGGTACCGCTCCAGCGGGAAGGTAAACGGCATTTCCATGTGCTGCTCTGGTTCTCCAGAAGCGGCTTAGTCATGCTGGCCACATGACTCGGAAGCTGTATGCTGGCTCCCTCAGCCAATAAAGCGAGATGAGTGCCGCAACCCCAGAGTCGCTCACGACTAGACCTAATAGTCAGGGGTCCCTTTACCTTTACAGATAACAAAGTTTGGATGGTTCAGTTCATTTTTAGCCCCTGAAGCTTCAAATATTATTTTCTCCCACAAAACTAAATAAAGTGATAGTTTACCTTAGTGAGTTCATATGGAATGAACACTCTTTGTGATTTTGCACACTGCTAAATTCACCTTTGGCATGCTGCAAATCAGCTTGTTCAATCTGGGTGGATGCCAAATCTCATCATGCATCTCAAACTGGACAACTGGTGTGTGGTGTGTGGGTGACAATACGTAAATTGGTGGCTATTAATTTGCATGCTTAGCCTATTCTGAAACATTTGCCCTACTTTGGGATTCACTATTGAAAAAATAAAGTTGTTCAAGTTCCCCTTCAGAAGTTCAGACCTTAATTGAGCTCCTTTCTCCTGTTACCAGGAGGAAAGCACTATAATCCAGAGTTGAGGAACCTCTTCCAGCCATTATTCCATTAATAGTTAATGTTTTTTGTTGGTAGCAATAGTAGTAGTAGTAGTAGTAGTAGTAGTAGTAGTAGTAGTAATAATAATAATAATAATTAATAATAATACAATATTTAACAAGATAATGCATCAACAATATCGGACACTGATGGATTAGGTCTTCTATTTCAGACCTCATTCTCATTTTACAAAACCAGAACACTGAATTAAAGGGTATGGAAATGCAAGACCAACTAAAGAAAGAGTTAAGAAAAGGTAAGTTGGGAGATGGGATGGATGGATAAAATTTGAGTGAATACTGCATGTAAATGTCAGAAAGTGTTGTGGCTGACTGATAAAAGGAATGTAGCTATGAAACCTTAAAAAACAAACAAACCACGCACCACCAAACACCAGGTTGGAAGACAACTATAGGTGCCCGTAGTAATATAGCCACATGCAGCTGACCATTATGACCTAACCTAATAAATCAAGATTGTAGAGTTTACTTATTCATTCATTTTATGGACAGAATGTGCAGTGTGTGGAGTTATCATGCTGTTAGTTGAGGGCATAAATGCAACTGCAACCTAGATTTCTTCCCAGTTGCTGCTGCACATTTATTTATTTAGGGTTGCTTAAGAATTAGTTTGTCATGCTTACTAAAAGCTCTTTAACATCAGTGATGGTTGTGGACTGTAAAATTGTGGCAGGTTGGGTGGGAGAGGCATTGCAAAATTATAAATATCAAGGAATCCCTGCAGTTTAAGGGAAGAAACAAAGCAATCCTCTCCCATTGTTCCAGGACTGCTTGGTACCTTTCGTATTATTCCAGAGAAACTGGAGGAAATGGAATAGTGATTAAGCATAAAGAACACCCTCCTTTTTGCATTCTAAAGCAGCTTGTGCTTGTCACCCAATAAATGTCCTCATTTATCACCTGAAAAGGGATGGTAATTAAAAACGTGACAGATGGGAAACCTCATTAGGGACCACTTAGTCCTAATTGAGGGAGGTTTGTGTAAATTGCATATTCAGTCCTTTCACACTGCATCTAACAATTAGCACTGGCTTGATTCCTCTGATCAAAATGAAATTCCAGGGAGGGGGGGAATCTCTGCAGGTGCATCCTGAATTGCATGTTTGTGGGTCCTGCTATCAATAAAATGAGCAGGTCAAATTTGTTTGGGAAACTAATTACAAAAACAATTACAAACACTTTGAATTTCCAATCAATTGAAGGGGTGAGGATCCTCTGTTTCCCCCTCAAAGATACAGCAGTCCGTTTCAAACTGGACACAGAAGCATAGCTAGAGAGAGTGACCTCATCTGCAGTATCCTACCACCTTGAACAGTCATGGCTTCCCCCAAAGAATCCTGGGAACTGTAGTTTGTTAAGATAGCTGAGCATTGTTAGGAGACCCCCATTATGCTCAGAGAACTACAGCTGCCGAAGTTCCTTGGGAAAAGAGACCAATTGTTAAACCATTCTGGAAAAAGTAGCTCCGTGCAAGTTTAGCACTCATCTTTACATTATTTGCAGGTGGATATTTTCCTGGAAGAAAATAACCTGGAAATGAGCCTGAAACTTGCACTTTATTCCTCCATAGTTCCAGAAGCAGCTTTCATGTTATGTGAAAACGAAAGTAGTGAAAAAAGAATAAACTGCCATGTGAACGCAACCATAGGTAAATGTGGACAATGAGTCCAGTCCACATATAAACTTTGGAGTGCATAACAATTGCCACTGAGGGTATTGGGCTCATTACAAATCTGGGTCGGGGGAAGAGAGCTCTGTTGGTAGCAATATTCTCTTTCAACAGGTTTATACTGGGAAAAGGTGATGCCTTGTGGGGACAATTTTTCCTTTTCTGGACCCCCTAAAACTTCACGACATACCTGGTGCTTAGGCACCAACTTTATAAAACACTGAAGTGGGTCAGTAGACATCTGCACAAAACATATGCGTCCTTTCGAACCGTATTTAAATCTATCCTACAACTTTCAGTCATTCACTCTATCCATAAAAGTATTTTGCATTAGCATTTACAACCTTTCTGGTCTTCTATGATGCCCCAAGCATGCTTTTGGAGTCTATTAAACGGAACATTTCAGAATGAGTTAATAAAGGCACATGTGGAGTACAGGCAAGCGAGCTTTTCTTGGAGATGATCTTATTCATCCTCTAATCTTGGATTCACTTTGCGATGCTTTCAGAAACCCCTGATAAAAGTGGCAAGAAAGGAATGCCTTCAATGCAGTTCTGAAGTTTTATTGCGCTATAGGAAAAGCTGTATAAAGTGGATCTCTGCTGCTAACATAATAGCAGATGTTTGACATATTAAAGAATTGATCTTTTCCATATTTGAAGAATCATTTACTACTGAAGTCTTATCAGCCTTATGGCTGAGTACTGATTTACATTATCTCTATAGTGCTCCACACATTAAGAATTGCTGTTTGCCTTTAGAGCCTCTTTGGCAATTAGAAGTATGGCTAAATATGGAAGTAGAAATTTTTTCCAAAAATATATTTGGATTGCAGGGGGTTGGAATAAATGACCCTTTGGGTCCCTTCCAACTATACAATTCTGGGATTCAGAGATATTGTCACATAGGTCTGGATGGAACTTTAGCCAGATATTTTATCCTAAATCTATTTGCCACTAAAGGAAAAGAAAGAAAGAAAGAAAGAAAGAAAGAAAGAAAACAGCCTTTATATGTTTGTATGTATGCATATGGTTTCACATGCATGTACTACACCTATCTACACACAATATAAAATGGAAGCACATTTTCCTCCTTCAGATAATTCTGGGAACTGTATACAGATAGGTAGCCGTGTTGGTCTGCCATAGTCAAAACAAAATTTTTTTTCCCTTCCAGTAGCACCTTAAAGACCAACTAAGTACCAAGAACTAACTTAGTTGGTCTTTAAGGTGCTACTGGAAGGAAAAAATTTTTTTGTTCTGGGAACTGTAGTTTGTTATGGGTAACTCTGTTTGGGGTCAACTATGGTGCCCAAAATTCTTTTGGGGGCTGAGGGAAATGTGCTTTAAAAGTATAGTGTTTAGGCAGCCATAGATTTAGGGCTGCTGCACACACTACAAATATTGAATCCACTGGTCCCCCCACACACAGTGAACCCCCTTAGTGACTGAAGAAATACATAAGGCCTGCCTTGGAAATGGAATCTATGGGTTGGATTCAGACTTATGCTAGGCTATAGGAGTATGTTGGGTTGAATGGTTGCAACCCTATTCTCTTGTCTGCTGGGTCAGCCAGCCTCCTGCTATCAGTACAGACTTCTTCCTTCTGCCCACCAGTGGAACTTGGGGGAAAGACCCCAAATTGGTCATTCTGAGGTTGGGGGTGAGATCCGATGGATTCGGAGCCACTGCTCTCTGGCAGCAGGCCCAATGCAGGCCTGATCACGGCATCAGCCTCAAGGATAATGCTGAATCTCCTTGTCATCCCCCCCACCCCCGCATTCCATCACTGTGGCCACAAGTGGCTGGGCTGTGGATGTGGCACAGACTCTGTTGTTCCACAGAGCCTTGACTGAGTGGCAAAGAATTCTCCCATCTCATCACGCCACTTTTCCTGTCCACTGATGGATCATGAATTTCTACCCAGCTAGCCGATCAGAAGTGAATTTTGCAATCCTCTAGCACTGTACAGTGGTATCTCTGGTTACGAACTCAATTCGTTCCGGAGGTTCGTTCTTAACCTGAAACTGTTCTTAACCCGAGGTAGCACTTTAGCTAATGGGGCCTCCTACTGCTGCTGCACCGCCGCTGTGCGATTTCTGTTCTCATCCTGAGGTAAAGTTCTTAACCTGAAGTACTACTTCCGGGTTAGCGGAGTCTGTGACCCGAAATGTTTGTAACCAGAGGTGTTTGTAACCCGAGGTACCACTGTATTAAAAAAAACAAAAGCCCGGCTTCCCAGCTGGACTTTCCCCCCCGAGCTGGAACTTCCCATACAGGACTTTTTCCCCCAGCTGGAACTTCCGGTACTTCCGGCACCTCTCAGGTGGACTCCATTGGCATTAACAGAACCAGGGAGGCGTTCATGATGAGTTTCGGCACCGCTTTTTCTAGAAAAATAGCACTGGACTGTTGCAGCTATGTAACGCACAACTGCCAGTCACCAATGGATACTTAGTATTTCACACTTAACCCTTCACATAACTCCACATACATAATGATCTCTTACACATTGTATATAAAACAAAGACTGTGTCAGTGAATACATTTTAAAAGGGGTACCGGTACTGTATATATGGCATACCTGCCAAAGTGGATGTGACATTCCTGGGAGCTTTCTCCTTTTCATGCAGTGAGGTCAGAGGAAGGTGAAGCAGAAGCCAGTGCTTAAAATTTCTTCAGCTTTCTAACTAAGAACCTGAACCTGGGTTTGCTTCTTTGCTCCCCCTCTTAGCCAATTTCCATTTTGTGCTACGTCTTTTTGGATCAAAAGCCCAAGGGAACGGATTGTTCCCCTTCCTCCCTCCCTCCCTCCCTCCCTCCCTCCCTCCCCCTCTCTCTCTCTCTCTCTCAAGTAATTTGGGAATCTTGTTTGACTGAGGAAAAGGATAATTAATTAATTAAAGACAACCAGAGGGAAGATGTTGTCAGGATTCCAATGCAGCTGAGCTGGAGCGATGTTTTTTAAACATAGCCTTGGCTCTGCATATAATGTGATGTGTAGCTTGGCTCTAGGTTTGGGGTCCTTTTTTTCTTGCTCAGCCCATTATAACTGCTAAGTAAGGTTGCAAAAAGCTTCTTCTCTCTATCCCTGATTAGCTTCGACCAGTTCTGCTGTCAGGGCTGCTCCTATTAATGCCGGGGGGGGGGGAGGAGAGAGAAGAGAGCCCACCTAAACCCTGTCCTCTCCTTTCTCCTGGGTGATTGTAAATGTAATTAAACCAGACTGAAAAGCTCACATCTATGCAGATTCTAACCATATGGAGAGAAAGGTTATTGTTCGCCTCCAGCCAGAAGGTGAGGCAACCATTACTGTGCCCCATTTGCCAACTTTCTCAGTGTTCTAAGTAGTTGTAGTTGTGTTAATGGTTGCCAAATTCTCTAAAGCTAATGCAGATCTGGCAGCTCAAATGTCAATTGGCATCCCAGAATCTGATTAAGTTCCAAATTTGAAACAATAGCTGTTCTGCAGCCATTTTAGCTAAAAGCATTGAAAATTATGCTTCCCCCCCCCTTTTTTTGCTGCCAAGAAAGCTATCCCTACCTAGAATATAGGAAATTAAAACTTGGCCAGTTATAAACTGAGTGGCTTAAACAGCTACAGAAGTCAAGCTCATAGGAAGTTCATTTATTTTCATGGGGGCAGAATTCATTTTCAGTCACTGTGAGAAACAGTTATTTAGGATTTCTAGATTTATTATCTACTCCTGTTCTGTCCACCTCCCATGGGCCTGCTACCAGGGCTATTCAGAAACAATCTGGATTTGATAGTTAGTAAGTGCTCTAGATTTATTTCTTTTGCCTTTCTTCCTTCATTAAACTTGAAAATGCTCCTTATACAAATCTATCTGGTGTGGACTAGTTTGGAACACTTTGTGCAACTCTGGTCTTCTCATCTCAAACAAAGGGACCTCATTGCTGAAGCATCTGGGGGAGGGGAGAAAAAACATGACTTAATGGTATATAAAATTATGCATGATGTGGGGGAAGTGATAGAAATAACATTTTCTCCTGCTCCCATAGTGCTAGAACTCAGGATCACATCATCATCATCATCATCATCATTATTATTATCATCGTCATCATCACAACCACCATCATAATAAACATTAATAGTAATAGTGATAGAAATAAAGTGATAGAAATAACTTTTTCTATTACATTCATAGTACTAAAACTCAGGATCATCCATTGGATATTCTTCGACTTTATAACTTCTAATTAACTGGTCCTTTTCTTTGGAAACTCTTGTTTTGCAGGATCATTCGAATTTTTCCTCTCCTGGTGAAGTGAAACTGGATCTTCTCGCTACTTTTCTTTAAGGGATCTTAAACCATGGAGATATCCAGTAGCCCAAGTTGGGTACTTCTGAATCTCATTGTTTTCAGTTATAGAGTTAACCACATATCTAACTCTCCACTGCATTGCAGAGGGTTGAATTCAATGGTCCTTGGAGTCCCTTTCAACTCTACAATTCTATGAAAGTCTGTGGGGTTTAGCATTGCATAGGAAGCTGCCTTATGATAGGTCAGATGGTTCATGTTTGTTCAATTGGCCACGGTCCAGGGCCTCAGGAAGTGGTCTTGCATATCACCTGGTACCTGATCCTGTTTAAACTGGACTGGACTGTTGGGGAATAAACCTGGGATCTTCTGAATGGCTCTATCATTCAGCTATGGTCCCTTCTAAGTTCAGCTTTGGCTAGGCTATGCTTAAAGGGATTGACAATTTTAGCTGTTTAGAGTGGCCTATAAGGTTAAATGACATACAGTGGATCCTAACAGGCCAGATGGTTTGGATACAGAAACAAACAATACAGGTTCTTTCTCTTTCTTTCTTTTAAAAAATCAGTTCAGTAGACACAAGGCAATCAGAGAAAGCAATGCTACTTGCTGCATTTAGGAATATAGAACAAGCCATTAAAATATTTGATAGCTGAAGCATGAAACAGCTCAAACCTTATTAAACCCCAATGGAAAAGGCACAATCCCTTTCAGCTCTTCATGTGGATTAATCACGCTGTGAATCATGAAAGCCTCATTTCCCATTTTTCACAGGATTTATTTAAAGCATTATCCAAAAGGTCAAATGTCTATAGGACTTTGAATGGAAAAGTAACATACTAAGTCAGCTTGTGACAGAAATCTATAACATGCTCAGTTGGAGCGTAATAATTTTTGAAAGGAGCAGGTCAGTGGAAGAGGCATTAAGCTGGCAAGGGACTGGTAGCATTGGCTGTACATCAAATGCAACATTAGCATTGCATGGTTTGGCCACAAACGCCTGGGTTGAAATGTATGTCGGTGAACGAAAGGAAGAAGAAGACAAAAACATCACTCTAGAGCAGAGATGCGAATATATTGAGTTGTGTCTTGTAAGAGAAACCAGCTTTGACTTATTAGCATTATTACTTTGGACTTGAGGACAATTGCCCTGGGAAAACAGAATCAGCCTTGGCTGACTCCCTCATACATCAGCTGGTGGTGGCAAGCCAATTGTGTGCATGCTTCTACCATGCACCAAATTCAGCCAACATTGGGTTGTGCCATTTACTGCAAACACTTGGAAAATAATATTTTCATGCTCTTGAGTAGTGCCAATTGGCCACAATCTAACTAAGGCTCAGTTAGCTGGTCTTTGATTGCAGGTGGCTCACCCAAGCTACTCAGATGGGTGCCACATCCCACTTTCTCGGTGGGAGACTACCAGGGACAACATTGTCATTCTCTTGCCAGAGAAAGAGAACTGGGACATGGCAATGGAATAGCAAGAAGCGGTCTCAGGGAACTTCAGCATGAGCTGCTGTTGTATCTAGGAATCTGATCCTGCTTTTAGACTAGTACTTCCTAAGTGGGTGCTCAGTGTGTTTATTTGTAAACAGATATTGCAAAACAATCTCCAGTTTCTTCCCTCAAGGAAACTATAAAACAGGACTGGGGAACCTGCAGCACCAACCTCAGCCAACGTGGCCAGTGCTGTCCAGCAATATATGGAGGGCTATAGCTTCCCCACAAGCTGTAAAAGGTTGTCCTGGAATTTCCTAGCACTTGAGCACAGGGGAGAGTGAATAAGTTTGCATTTGTCACATGTCCTGGGTTATGTTTAGCTCACAGACACAGTAAGCGCGTGACTGGTATAAGTGTTCAATGGTTTATTCCAACACACATCAAGTGACCAATTTCTTTGTCAATAGTGTGAAACTAACCTGTCTCATGAGTCCTCCTATGATCACATGAAGGGACATACTAGCATTGACACCAGCTGTGAAGGTGCGTAGAATAACTGAGTTATGATTGAAACAGAGATGGTAATTCTGAAGTTTGGGCTCTCCAGCTTAGTTCTGGGGTGTGGATCCAGTTGACATTGCCTGAAAGCTCAGGCCATTAAGTCCTAATCACTACTATGAAGAATGTATACAGTGGTCTAGTTCAGCTACAGTATGTGCAAAAGGCAGTAAAATATACACTGTAATCAAATAAATCAAATATATGAATCATTTAGTTGCATCAAAAGATTTCATCCCATGGATGTTAAAGGTTCACCACATTTCCACATCAGTTTGAGCTGCTGCTTCTTTTAAGCCCTCACAAAAAATTGCTAGCATTTTAGAGCTTATTTCTTCTAATATACACATTTTTGAATGCAATTATGCCCCAAAAAGATATTTTTGCATGCAGTTTCCCCTAGCATGTTCTTTCCACTAATTACCTATTTTTGTGCACAGTTACCCCAACATACTTATTTTTGCAACTTTTTAAAACTGCATCACAGAATGTGGAGAAGTGCAAATTTCAAAAGATAGCTTGTTCTGGTTTGTGTATTGTTTCAGAACATGCAAATGAATTGCATTTCTCACTTATCCCTAAGATCGGGGCATAGCCAACCCCACTAGACTGGTGCTCAATTTTCATGGTACCATTTGATAATTTTGCTGCAGTCTCTCATGATGATGGAGGAGTCGTGATGTTGTTGCAGTGTTCCAGCAAGGACAGATGGGCCTACTCAGCTTTCTATATGCAGCCATGTGAATAGCAAGCAGCAGCACAGGATTGCCCAAATTCAGGCCTCTGGCTTAATAGCTGCTAACTTAGGAAGACACAGATTTATTGAGACAAGAGGTGACTTGGTCTTCACACAGACCCTTGAGGGAATGCTGTGAGCCATCAGAATTCACCAGGGCAAGACATGACTAATCAGGTTGCGTACTTACCAACCTATACAGACCAAGGGCTATGATGATCTGACCTTCCCTGCAGCAAAACTTCAAGAGGAGTGATAGAAATACTTGGTTTTGTTAGACATATGACCAAGAATGGCTCTGGTGGAAATCAGTTAAGATGAATTGCTTGTCCTGAACAATACTGGAGGCATGAAAAGGCAAAGTTTGAAAGATTTTCACACAAAAAAGGGAAGACACTTGTTTAAGGATGATTTAATGAAAGGTGTAGTGGGATGAAAACAACAATAACAATGTTTTTATTGGTTTTAAAACAAATGGTAAAAAAGCAAGGCTGCTGAAGAGGTCAGAGACCATCTTGGCTGTGACTTCTGACAGACTTGCTCCCTGCCTTGCAGGCCCTTTTCCACCTGGCCTGGAAGGGTGGGGCCTTGACTGACTCCAGCTATAAAAGCTGAGGCTGCTACAGAGGCCAGAAGCCATCTTGGCTGCCTCTTAGTATAGACCCAGGTCATTGAGCCTGAGCGTCCACAGCCGCCACCCACCATGAACCATCATTGGCAGAACTGGCACCAGCAGCAGCAGCAGCAGCAGCAGGTAAGTTCTATGCTTATAGTAATATGTTTTTTTTTTGTTAATTATGCTGTTTTTAATGTGCATTTTATATTTGACATCCCTTAGTAATGTTTTCTTTTGAAATATTTAGGATTTTTTTTTTGTTAACTTTGCTGTGCTAAATATACATTCTGTGGTTGGCTTCCTTTGTAATGTTTTATTTTGAAATATTTAAGATAATAGTTTCCTGTTAATTATTTTGTTTTGAATGTATTCATGATATTTGACTTTCTTCAGTAATGTTTTATTCCGGGTGGTTTTATTTGATGTTTAAAATTGTTGTAAACTGCTTTGAGTTTTTTCTTAAAAATATAAAGCAGTATACAAATGATATGAATAATAATAGTGATAATAATAAAATCAGAAGGACCGCATGGAAAGCAATGAGCAGACAAATACAAAGCAATGAAAGAACAGCTATGACAAGTTTGAATATGTGTGCATTTGAACTGAACAGGCTTGGGAGTCCAGTATAAATTCAATGAATATGGGAAGTAATTCTCTGCATTGTGAGGCAAGTGAATGGAAGTGACAATGAGAATTTCTGCCTGTTGTCAGGAAAGTGATCACACAAACCATCATGAGTCTAAAGCTTTCTTTACTTCAGCATTGTCCAAACTGGCTATTATATATCAGGTCCAAGAATATTGTTTTTGAATGGTTCTGCATTTCTCTAAAGGGAATTAAAGCAGCTAGTGAGAATTTGGACAAAGTTCTGGACAATTTTTCCCCAACTTGATTTCAGAGTATTCACAATATGATTAACTCCATGTCTGTGTCTTTAATTCGTGCACTGCCTCCGATGCTTCGGAAAGCTCTCACTAAGCAGTATGTACAAGTAAGAGTGACTAATGCAACTGGCAAAACTGAGGCAGATGGAGAAATAGCAGATGATGTAGAAGGCTAGTCCTGTGTTTATTCACTCCAGTGCATTACAAGGGCTTTTTGATGAGGATGCCTCAAATTCATGGCATTTCAGATGTAACCCCGCCGCATGATCTTGACTAAATGCTCTTAGGATCACAATTCCACTCTTTTCTGGATAGTCTCTTGCATACTTTATTATAGTGAATAGAACTGGCTGAACTGATAATCCCAATTAGAAAAGGAAGGAGAATGGTTTCTGATGTACCGATTCCTTGATAATAACACTCTCCATTGCAGGTTAAGTTAGGTGTGTCCACAGTACTTTGCCAGTGGGAAGTCTGGATTTCATTCATTCTTCATAAGCTTCAGTTCATTAAACTAGAACAACAAAACAAAATCAGTTATCCATGGGATCTGATGGTTTCAACATTCCATTTGTCAAGAACGCAACCACAGCAAGCACATTATTATGAGGAAGGGATTTCTCAAGACAGTATTCACTTGCAAAGTCTTGTTTCTGGAGAACGTGATGGAAAGCTAGGATTCTAAATTACCCGGGAAGGCTGTGAGTCGAAAATGCTTCATGCCACAAAAATATTGTCTCTGAAGTCATCAGAATGGTGCTGTAGGTGCAAAGGCACCCCATGGGGATTTTCTGCAGTACCTCTCAGCACATAACTCACTGCCCCTTTCATGATGAGGTGCTGAGGTAATGGGTCCCTTTCCTTCCCCCTTGACAAAGCCATAGTTTAAGGAGGAAGTCAAAAGAGTTACGTTCTTGCCCATTTTCTGTTTCAGCTTGATATGTTTTTCAAGGCTGTGACCAGCACCTCAGCAACTGAACAGAAAGTGGAGCAAGAGGGAAAGAAAAACAATTGATTATTGATTTTCTATCACATTTCTTTCCTCCAAGTCACTAAAGGTGACAAACAAGGTTCTCCTTCTCTCCATTTTACCCTCACAACAACCCTGTGAGGTAGTTTAAGCTTAGAGATGCTGACTAGACCATGAGCTTCCTGTCTGACCAGGGATTAGAACTTTGGTCTCCAAGGTTCTAAGACCAACAACTCTCAGCATCTGGGACACTGGGGGAGAAAATGGAGCAGTCAGAGGAGAGAAGGTGGGGTGTCACGGGGGTCAGAAGAGATAGATATTGGTGTGCTGGGTTAGGGGAGATAAAGGAATGCAAGGAAGAGAGGAGGCTACACACACACCCTTGAGATCCTCTTGAAATTGATTGATTTTTTCATAAATTCCCCCCATTTCTACCATTAAATCTAGTGGCAACATGAAAGATGAAACAGCTGATGTTTGGGAACAGTAAAAGCAACACATTTCTGAATAAATATTACACAATTATTTTCATGAGCCTAAAACGAGCCATTATTTATAGATCTCCATTTAAAAAACATATCAGTAAGAAGGCAGTGTAATCTACAATCCATTGCTTTAGATTGGAGAGTTGTCTGCGGAGTGCCCAAGTGGTGGCTTTATACAATCAAACAATTGTAGGGTTGGAAGGGACCTGAGGGTCATCCAGCTCAACCCCCTGCAGTGCAAGTATCCTGCACACAGCTGTCGTTGGGTGAGCTTGAACCACCAACCTTCTGGTTAACAGGCAGATGCACAGCTACAAAATCATTTTTTATTTTTTAAAAACGGGAGGGAGTCGATATTTACAGCGCAATTCCATACACGTCTAAACAGAATTAAGGCCAGCTGAGTTTAGACGCCAGTTAAGTGTGTGCCAGATTGCAAGCTTAATTCGTGGGGACAGGGAAAGGGGCACTGGATCGCACAACACGTGTCCTATGTAGCCTAAGCTCACTCCTCCGCAACTGGAGAAGTAGGCACCTTAAAAGCATGGAGAGGGGAACAACGCGAAACCCTAACATGTCCCTTTCCAGCTATTTATCGATTCACAGGCATGGGCATAGCCGGGGGAGGGCAGGGGGGCCAGCCCCCCCATCAATAAAGATCAATAAAAATACAAAGCTAACTGAGGTTCTGCTCTCCCTAACAAAAATTCTGGCTACGCCCATGTTCGCAGGTAGAATATAATGGCTGGTAAAACTCTTCCCATTCCTCAAGAGTAGTCACTTTCCAGGTATCAGAACATCTCCTCCACCGGCAGACTGAAATTACGTTAACACGTCTGGCTGATACTTCCCCGCCTCTGCCCTTGTAAAAACGCGGCGCTAAGAAGTCCAACAAGCCAAGTCACACGTGGTTTATTGAGATCCAGAACAAAACCCTCTGTGCGTTTTCCTACCTTCACCAGGATAAATTATTCCAGGCACCAGCTTAATGTTGTCATCTGAAGGGGTGGATAAGGATGGAGAAGACCCAAGAGCAGGGACCACGCAGGGACACCCTAGAAACTCCGAGCTCCCGCCTGGGCTTTACAGAGAGCAAATCTTTCCCCTGCCCATAGAATTACGGCTAGGGCTCCACGCATTTGGTTTCACTGCCCGCCAGAAGCTCAGCGGCGTTGTCTCCTCTTCCAGCAGTGATCTCCCGCTTCCCGGCTCCCTGTTTCTCTCCGTAATGACTCTCCGCCTTGTTACAATTGCCAAGCGCCATCCAGAAGAGCAGAGCAGAGGGAGCCATAGCTGAACGAGGAAGGAGAGAGCGACCATTCCTTCTGCGTAGGAATGGGAGGAGGGGCAAAAAAGTTCCCCCAAGTCTTTGCCACATCTGGACACGCACCCGTCACCACTCCCAACGCAGAGCATCTCTCCCTTGTGCATTTAGCCCACAGGCTAAAAATAAATAAATAGCGCTGAGTTTAAATGCTTCTCAGTTAAAGTGCTTTTAGCCCATATATGAATAGTAGTTTAGTAGAGTACTATGAATTTCAATGAGACGCGGGGGGGGGGGCATTTTGCAGATCTCTACACACAAATTACTTGCCACATGGAGGTTACCTTAAATGACTCTGTAACTAGCAACCCGTATGAAATGCAGAGGCAAGTCAATGAATCTGGAAAATATTTCTCACATTGCCACAAAATTTAAGAAAGTGTGTGTGTGTGTGGGGGGGGGCTATGCTGACACAGGGAAACCTGCATGGAAAAGTTAGCTTAAGACTATTTTTTAACTTTCATTTCTAAGATGAACTCCTCACCAGCTGTTAATACCAAATCATCCTGGAATATTGAATTGTGCTTTGGGGCTCTGTTCAGCCAGGCATAACACCTGGACAGAAGGTATGTGCACTGCAGCTTTTGCAGAACTCTCGCCACAAGTATTTGATGCCCACCTGTATTGTTTTATTTATTATCCATTTACAGCTTGAGCTTAATTGGTTTCATAATTTTTCCTGAAAATTTTCCTCTGCTAATGTTGATGTTGTATACTCACTGAGCATTCATATCACACTATACACTGAATAAGCCTAAGTCATCTCATGTACTTGACATTTGGCTCAGTTTGACAGTCAATATAAGAGAACAGTTGGCAGTTGACATACGGTGGGTTTTAGGAACACTGTTTCATATAATCTGGAGGACAGTGTGAAATGTTCAGCTTCAGTGGATGAGTGCTACTGAAAGGGGGAGGAGAAGTTCATACCTTTGAAAGGATGCCCCATAGCAGCAAAGCGGGCACTGGGATTACTACTTGAGCATTGGGCAGGCACCTGCCTGGTGTATGGACACCAGAAACTAGTGTCAGCAGAGGTTGGCTGCAGCTATCCACCCAATAAGGTGCTGAAGCCTCAGCACTTCCACCATTAGTGACTCACCAAGATATGGCACCACATACCCTCCCTTTCTCCAGTCAATGGCGCTAAGCATCAGATGCCACTAATCTGCCAGCAAACAACCAAATGAGCCACCACTGAGTAGTTTTCAGTGATTTACAACCAATGTGCAACGGTACTTTCACAGTTGCTTTGCAACAGTGTTCAATACATTGAGCACTGTCTCAACTGATTGTTAGGATTTGATCATGTTTTACAGCTTACTTGTCAAAACCAAGAAACAACAGACCTCCAAGTGCACAAATTATATTGAATTTAAAAGTTGAGGCCAATATTTGAATTCACAAACATCTGATTTTCAAATCTGAATTTTTAAAACTCTTACATGAAAAAGAATTCAGATCCATGCATATAACATCAGCCATGCAGAAATCTGATTGATTTTTGCTCATATTAATAATGCCATATCATCTTTGTTTTTGTTCAGAAAATAATTTATTCTGCAATGTTCCAACACTTCAGGTTTTTTTTCCAAAATGTTGCTTGTCATTGTGGCTGGATGCTCCCTCTTCTTGTTCAATTATCCTCATGAATGAAAGCCTATTTCTGCGTACAGTTCAGTATCAGATTCTTTCCAATTAGCCTTTCAAAAGGTCACTGATACGACTTTTCTTGTGGCTACGCTTGCTTACTGGCAAGATCTTCAGTATTCTGTTTGCATCTTAATGGCATAATTATTTTCATAGGGGGTTTCTTTTCTTTTTGTGGGTCCACATATCCCATTCTGTTCCTAATACACTAGCCAGTTCCTCAGCTTAATTGCATTGTTCTGTATGGATGGAGCATGGGAAGCAGCAGTCAATTATAGAGAACTGAATGAAAGCATCTGCTGAGTAGCTTAGAGATAATTCAGGAATACAGGTCAGTGACCTTCTCTTATTACATATCTATCAAAACAAAATTTGCATGGTAGCACTTGAAAGATCACAAAATTCCGCTCTCTTCCACTCTTTCATGTAGCAGGTGCTGGGCATGGTAGCTTTTCATGCAATGCTTAGGAGAAAGGCTGGTAGAATTTGATCAGGTCATATCTGCTGGCTGGGCAGTGCAGCTAATAGGACTGGCTATACTATCTCATCTTTTCAGAGCACTGCCTATCCAGAACAGCAGATAGTGGGATCATTGGCAGCTAGAGGAATATAGGAAGCTGCCTGAGACCAAAGTTAATCCATGAATTTACCTAGAATAGTATTGTTCATAGTGACTGGAAGAGGTTCTCCATAGTTTCAGATAGGGGACATACCCACCCCTATCTAAATATGCTGGTGATTTAAGCTAGGACCTTCTGCATAAAAAGCAGGTGCTCTACCTCTGAGGTATGGCCCTTCCCCAAGGAATTTTTGAACCTTTGATCTGGTGACAGATGATTCTTTTGATGTACCCTGATTGTGTAGCATTGCTGTTTTAAGACTTGGTGAATGTTGTGAAGATGCCAAGAATTTGTAGGGTCTGCAGTTTGCACCTGCATTTTAGGTAAAGTCTAGCTGCTTGGCTTTTAGGTGGTAGGAGGCTTCATTTGCACCTTCTGTTTCCTGACCCTTCTCCTTTCCTAGAGTCTGTAGAACTCTTAAAAGGATAGCCTGGCCAAAAGTTTACCATCCAAGAGCATTGCCACTGCCTTTGTCTTCTGATGACAACCATAATACACACAGCTTTTCACTCTCAGAAGAGTTGATGGTATTGAGGAGTTTAGGAATTAGGTATTTAGGAATTTTGTGTGACCTTCTAAGTAGCAGGTGGGAGCTCCTTATGCCAGTGAAAGGGTGTCCTGATGGAATCAGTCCCTTATTAAATCACATGAATGAGCCTGACAAAGAACCTCCTGGTATCTTTTATACTTTCCCATCTATGACTATCCTGAAATGTAACTTTAATCCAAGCAGCAATTAAAGTCTCCCCAAAAACCACATTTGAAGTAAATCTTCTGCTGTGCTCTTGTAATATGCAGCATCTTATGCTTATCGTATTGGAAATGTCAAGTTGCAGTGCCTTCTAGTATAGATTTATTTTCTGCAATAGTAAATGCTGTGAAATGCATTGCTATTTGAGGGCCTAATCTCGCCATCATTTTTAGCAGGTGGCAGTCCAAGCTATATTGATCTTTGTTGCATCAGTTGCATGTACAGCACCTTCAACATGCAGAATTCATCCCGAGTGCCTTTCAAACATTTTTCAGTGGTGGACTCAAGGTCAATAAATCCAGTGACTTTTAGTTGATTCACAGCTATAAACGACACTGCTGTGTATGCCATACTCTGGGCATCAACTGGGTGCAACCCTTGGTTCATTCCAGTTTATGCCTGTTTGTGGTATCTATGTGTCAGGGAACTGACATCGGAGCCAGGAGTGGAGGCAAGGCTCCCAAGCGATGCCGGAGAAGGGCCCAGCAGGGAGAGAGGGGACTCATCGGCTGGGGAAGGAAATCAGCGTAACACCAGGGATAAAGGGGGGCGGATGGGGGAATCGGAGAGGGGGCTCCAGGACTCTTCGCCGGAGACCAGCGGGGAGAGCACAGGTCCTCCGCTACCCACACCCACCCTGCGCAGAAGACTTCCGCGCAGGGAAAGTAGGCGTAGACTTGGCGTCAAAGAACTTCTTTGCTGGAAGAAGTTCAAGAAACGCCCACTGACTGATTCTGCTAGTGACTGAAACAGCCACGAAGTGAAGGACTGTCCAGCCAGGAAAAGGTTTAACCAGGCAACCTCGCCAAGAGTGGCGGCAACTTACGCACGAGCAACCCCATATAACCATTACACTATGTTACAGTGAAAGTTCAAAATTTAGTGGGAAATGACATTTATATGTAAATTCCTATAATCTCATGTAGTTTCAGGGTGTGTCTGAAAATAAATTTGTACTTCTCCACTTTCTGCACGTACCCAAGTAAACGCCCTCATGGAGCTGACTATCCATATGGATTTTGGACATTCACAAAAATCCTCTTGTCTTTACTAATATCTGAATGTCATCAGCTTGCACCAAATTGACGGCAATCATAATTCTGTTAGAAAGTACTAGCCAACTAGCCATCATACACCCACTGTAACCTACACATTGACTGACTGATTTTAAAAAGTATTTATATATCACCCTTTCACAAAATACCAGGGCAATGCACAGCAATTTAAAAACATTTTTTAAAAATCCGCTGATGACTTGTCTACGCTTCTGTTTGTCCTGTACCTAGAAAACATGGGTCTGCGTGGTTTTCTGCTTGACCCACACTTTCTAGGAATGAGTCTGAACAGTTTCCCCCTTGCCCCACTCATTTCCCAGGGGAAACCCACTCTTTAAAGATAAATCGGAACCAACAGCAATCTGGGGAAAATGCTGTTTGCTCCAATTGAGTACTGAAGAGTGGTTTCCCCTTGGAGGAAAGCAGTGGAACAAGAGGAAGTGTGGATAAAACCTAAAAGCAACATAAAACAGCAATTAAAATGACTGCCCACTCAACGAAAAAGTTGAATAGGCCTGTTGGCATGAGAAAATAAGATGCCTGAAAGGGAAAAGAGAGAATGCCTGCTGAATCCCATAGCATGGGACAGGTGATAGGTTTGTTACATGAGGGGCAGCTAACAGTGCTCTTCTGGGTAATCTTAGTGACTGGGCTGAGATAAAGAAGAAGCAGCAGCTCAGGCAGTACTTCAGTTATCCTGGACACAAGGTGTTCAGGGCTTTGTATATAAACACAAGAGCAGTGAACCTAGCCCAGGAGCATATTGGCAGTCAGTGCAGATGCTTTAACAGAGATGTCACAGCTATCAGCCATCCGACTCCATCAGGAGTCTACAGTGGTACCTCTGGTTAAGAACTTAATTAGTTCTGGAGGTCCGTTCTTAACCTGAAACTGTTCTTAACCTGAGGTACCGCTTTAGCTAAAGGGGCCTCCTGCTGCTGCCGCACCGCTGGAGAACGATTTCTCTTCTCATCCTGAAGCAAAGTTCTTAACCCGAGGTACTATTTCTGGGTTAGCGGAGTCTGTAACCTGAAGCGTCTGTAACCTGAGGTACCACTGTACCTGCTGCTTTCTGCACCAGCTGAAGCTTCCAGATCAGGAGCATTAGCAGCCCCACATAGAGTACATTGCAGTAATCCAGCCCTGAGCTTCTTAAAATAATGAATTTACTGACATCTTACTAGTCTTATTTGGATGTTAATAATATAAAATATTTTTCTTCACTGCAGCATAAAACTGTAGGGACTGTTAAAAACCACCAACCATCTTGACCAGTCCTTTTTTTCCTTTAAAAAAAAAAGGTTATGGGGTTCTCTCATTTACCTACTCATATTGAAATACTGCCCCTCAATGAGGCCAAACTTAGATTCACAAAATGTTTAGGGGTACGCATACCCCTGCATCCCCCCAGAAAAAAACCACTGATCTCGACTATGAAAAGCTTTAAAAAAACATTTGGCTCTTTTCTTTTCCTGTAGAAGAAAAATATTTTTTTGAATTCTCAGTTTTTCTCCAATTTCAGTTATTGAGTTTAAAATTAGATTTTAAAATATGTAGTATAATTCTATGCTAGAGAAAGCCCTTGAACTTATTGCAACAAACTGCATCAGCTCCAGGAAGCTGAATCCCGTGGAGAGAGCTAATAGATTTCTGTAGAGCAGAAAACAACATTTAGACTTTTCTAGGCTTTGCCCTCTAACTTCCAAAGCTATTAATCTATCAATCAGAGTTGTGATTTAACTTCAGCAGTGCAATTATATATGGGCTCTAAGCTGCTACCCTTTGCAGTAGCATGGGAAATATAGCCAGGGGCTAAAAAATGGGATCTGGACATCTAGCAGGCTGGATTCTATTTCATGTTTAAATGAGAACTGCTACAATGATATTTTACCACTGGTGCCTTAGGCATTTCACCATGCCATGGCTGTAAATTGTGGAAGATACTGCCTGCCCCCCCCCCGCACCAGCACCAATACAAATGTTATCCTCAATGTAACATAGTCACCCCTACCCCAGAGTTCCCCCATCTAACCTTTGGCACAGCCTAATCTGCACCTGCCATATACTGTTTTTCATATTTGTCCTGGTGCCCATTAAAAAGCAGTGGCATGGTTGTGCCAAAATGAATCCCATTGAGTTGATTGAGAGTGTGCTGAAGTGTCTCCCATTGAGATCAGTGTAACTGGAAAATGCTCAACTGTGGATCAATTGCATTCTAACTTCACACACACACACCGCTTCTGTCTATTCTGCCAAATATTTATCTCAGTATTCTTATACATTTATACCAGCAGTGCCATTTTTCTAGAAGAGGAGGTGCCGGAACTCCCCATGAACACCTCCCTTGTTCTCTTAGAATGGCAATGGTGCCCACAAGAGAAATGCCAGCAAGCTACACTTTGCCACTGTAGCTTACTTTCAAATAAGCATGCATAGGATTGTTTCGTAAGTCAGAACTGGACAGGACTGGAAGGAGACTCTTGAGAGTCCCATGGACTGCAAGAAGATCAGACGCATCCATTCTTAAGGAAATCAGCCCTGAGTGCTCACTGGAAGGACAGATCGTGAAGCTGAGGCTCCAATACTTTGGCCACCTCATGAGAAGAGAAGACTCCCTGGAAAAGACCCTGATGTTGGGAAAGATGGAGGGCACAAGGAGAAGGGAACGACAGAGGACGAGATGGATGGACAGTGTTCTTGAAGCTACAAACATGAGTCTGACCAAACTGCGGGAGGCAGTGGAAGACAGGAGTGCCTGGCGTGCTCTGGTCCATGGGGTCACAAAGAGTCAAACACGACTAAACGACTAAACAACAACAAGGATTGTTTCGTAAGTCAGAACTGGACAGGACATAAACATAGTCCTTGCCTGATGCAAAGAAAAGGACATGGACAGTAACTGAGTAATGCTATTGATAGCCGTCCTGAAGAAATCAGTCATACTGGCACAGGGATATACTTTTTAAAAAGTTGTCAAAGATAGCATTTGGAAATCTTGTATCAAGCTTTCAAAAGCAAAAACTATGTCAACACCTGCTGCATCTAATACAGTGGAAGGAAAAACTGCTGATCAGCTCAGCAACCACTGGGTGTCATTGTTGTTTTATTAAACTACATCTAGAAGTGGGAAAGGATGGGAAGGAGCTTTGAGTGCGTGAAAAAGGAGGGAGAAGAATTTCCCCAGGCTGATTGCAATACACACACACACACACACACACACACACACACACACTTAAAGATATGCATTTGGGGGGGCATGTTTGCATTTTAGCAAATGCACAAGTGCATAAAAAATATAAAATAAAAAAAGCACGATGTAAGGAGTTTCACATTTATAAGAGAGCTGAATACTGATTGGCCATGGGGGGGGGGGGAGAACAGAGCTACAACCTGTATAAATGGGTGTGTGAAAGACAGTCACAATTTCTGGAATGGATGATGGTCTCTGCAGTGGATGAAGAATAAATCTCAGTAGCTGCACCAAGGTCACTTGAAGCAAATGCAGTAATTGAGCATGGAAGGTCACACGTGAAGCCGTATCTCAGCTGACAGGAATGGCAGAAGCAACATAGCAAATTAGGTGTTACAAAATTACAGGAGATAGTTGGAATACACCTTGGGGTTAAAAGGCATAGATGCTTTGGAAGCCTGATCTCCGACTGTGAAATGAAAACAATAAAACAGAAATGGAAGAAAGGAGTAATGGTGACAAAGCTTATTAGAAGGAAAACCCCTTTCTCCCTGGAGTAAGCGAGTTCTGTGCTGTTGTTTCCATGGTAACTATCAGCCGCTAGGTAACCCTAGAAAATTTCAAAAGCACTTCATACAAAATGACTGAAAACAAAGTAACCTTGGCTAACTTGAAAAGCTTGCTTTTTATAATTTGTAATTTATAGAGGGCTTTCAAGTACGTATTGATCAGATGTTTGCATTTACAAACAAGTAGCATCATGCCCCAGTATACTGCTTAGATATAAATACAGGGCTTGTATTCTGATATACAACAGTTTGTTATTAGTTATCTATAGGCCTTAAACTAGGTTCCTGCCACCTCCAAGATGAATGCCTGAGTAATGGTGATGGATAGCCAAATCTGTCCATTTTTGTTTCTCGGAGTTTCTTGTTTTTGCAATCTCCAGTTCTCTGCATTGTACATCAGGTTGTCAGTAGTGGGCAGGATCAAAGGCAAAAAAGTGTGCTCAGCGGGGGCGGAGATTCTTGCATTTCTGAAGACTACATTGCAGGCACATTTAGTTCAAGGGCACAATCCTGGCAGCACTCAAGGAGGGCATGCAGCAGGGTTGGTGAGGGTGCAGCTTGGGGAGACAGTATGTGGTCGAAGAAGAGTCCTGAGGGCCAGATATGGAAGCCTGAGGTTCCCCACCACTGCTGTATTTTTATTTTTAATAATAATAATAAGACAGCTCTTTAGTTAAGCAAAAAGTGCTTGGTTAAACAATCTAACCATTAAAATGCAAGCATATGCATGTTTACCCAGAAGTACATTCCACTGAGTTCAATGGGGCTTAACTCTAAGATGCATAGGATTGCAGTCTAACCGTTACAGCACTGTTTGAGGATAATCACTGCGATCCTTACATTTAAATGCACACAACAAACAAGGTCCTTGTGAGCAGCGTCAGAACATCTGATTTGCATGAAGAAGGTCCCAGGTTCACTCCCTGGAATCACCCAGTTGGGCTGGGAGAGACTCTTGCCTGAAACTCTGGAGAGCCATTGTCTGTCAATGTAGACAATACTGAGCTGGGTGCACCAAAGGTCTGACTTGGTGTAAGGCAGTTTCCTACATTCCCTTTGTGTGGTAGGGACAGTGCTGAATTGAGGCTGGTCTGATTGGAACAGCATTGCATTGGAAATCTATTTCTATCTGAAAACAAAAATGTCATCAAGTGTAAAAAGCATAAAATTGAAGTGCCGTTTTGATCAGCAGTCCTAAATATCTCTCTCTCTCTCTCTCTCTCTCTCTCTCTCTCTCTCTCTCTCTCTCTCTCCTCTCTCTCCTCTCTCTCTCTCTCTCTCTCTCTCTCTCTCTCTCTCTCTCACACACACACACACACACACACATTATCCCAAAGAAAGAGTTTCTGTAGTTTGACAATTAAAATAAAGAGCTGCACAAGTACTATGAACTTTAGTTTTGTGTTTACCAACTTCACAATGCGGGTGGTTTCTCTGAACTTCTTATTATTTTATTGTTTATCACATAAAAGCAGTTGCTTCTAAATCATATCTGGAGAAATAGATTGATAGAAGCCATCATCTAGATTTAGGGCAAAGGATGTTCATATTTCAGAATGATCAGATAGAAATCCAGGAGGTGAGGGCTGTATTTACCTTGTCCTTGTCTTCCAGGAAATGTCGGTCACAGTAAAAGCACTATAATTCATATTGTTTATAAGATCTACAAGAGGAAAGCATATAATGAAAACATATAAATCTCTGCTCTCAAAATAGCAAGGAGTCTAGGCTTGCTGAATGTCAACGCTATTAGTAAACCATAAAATTGTTGGAACATGGAATAAATATTCCAGTAACTAGCAGAAATATGAACTAAACGTGTCTCGATATAAATGTAATAGGTCCATATTATTTTGAATCACAGTTATCAGAAACCCTGACTTATCTGAATTCACTGTAGCTCCCTTATGTATCCCGTGTCAATGTAATTCCTTTGCAGATAATGCTGCCATTTATCCAACCTGTTTATGATCTGAATCGTCTGCATAGCCCACATAAACTATGGAAAAATGGGCCTTGTAAAGGTCTTTCCATCGTCTGCATGTTTGCATGCGTTTCATGCATCAAATATCTAATGGTTTGTCATCATTTCAAAAATGTGAAGTAGGATGCTGCTTATGGAAAGTATGAACCAGAAAGATGACATGTATTTGTTTCACATGATACAGAAACTCATTTTATTTTACCAAATGTTAATGTCTTTATGAAGATTCCCTGCCTATTCTAAATTTGCTTTCTAGATAGCCCATATAGCAGCAGATAATATTGATATCTGCCAAGCAGTGTGCTTCCAGTGCACTACCATAGTTCTTGATACAAGCTGTGAAAATGGGGCAAATGTCCCTACTAAAAATTATCCATGTCCAGTTTTTCCCACCCACACTGCAGAGTACAGTTAGCACCACAGACACGTGAAGACAGCAGAAACTGAAGCTGTTCCATGGGCAAGTGAGCTTTCTATATCCTCCCTCCATCAGCTAATGCTTGCAAGACAGAATTTGTAACCTGAAAATGTATTTATTTTATTTTCAATACTATAATCCACCTTTCAATCATTCAAAGCCCAAGGGAGCTTACATAAAGCCATAGAGACATCAAGTAGAATGCATGCATTTTTACTCCAAACTCCAATTGCATTAAATGGGGCTTAATCCCTAGTAAGAGTGTTTAGGACTGCAACCTTAATAGAAGAGCCCCAAACCAACTAACCAGCTGGGGGGAAAATGCCTAAACCAGAGAAGCAGAATAACTGACAGACAGCAATGACCTGGAAAACACGTGGAAGAAAATAAATATTTTTACTTACTGTCTAAATAGGGAGAGAGATGGTGGTTACTGACTTTCTCTGCAGAGAGGATTTGAAAGCTGGGAGCCGCCACTGACCCTATCTCCTGTCATCATTTGTTGCCTCACCTCTCGGGGCAGGGTTACTTGGAGCAGGGCCTCCACTGATGACATAGGCAGATTGGCAGGTTCATTTGGGATGTCCCATACCAGTCCGTTTGAGGGGTCATGCTTTCCCCTTTATATGAGAAGAATGTACTGCCTTAGATCCCATTTGAATGCATGGGGTTAAGACTTCGACTGAAGCATATACACATCAGCCCTTTTCAAGCAGTGTGAGCATCAAGCAACATTCAGAGTTTTGGACTGGGGGCAACAGTGATTAGAAGCTTTCAGCTCAAACTTTGGGTGATGGTGGTGAAAGTTCCCAACGCCCCCCCCCCACAATAAGTTGATAAACGATGTAGCTTTCTCCTTGTCAGACCTGTGAGAAATAAAAATGGTGGATGTCAGCTGCCACTGTTTGCCCCAAATAAGTGAAGCATTTCCTCCCTTTCTACCTATCCCTGAAAATTTCCAAAATGGCATTTACATGGTTGTCATCTGTGAAGGAGTGGCATTTCTAAATAGCATAGTTTAAACACACAAGACGTGCCATCATGCCTAATTTGGCTCTTAGTCGTTTGTTTGTTTACGTTTATATTCTGACTTTCTACAGTGATGGAATCCAAGATAGAGTAAACACAGTTCCCAAGTGGTCTCCCATCCAGTCACTGACCAGACCCAGACTTGCTTAACTTCACGAAGGTGGTGACCTCATATGCCTTCAGGCCATGGCCTGAGCCCTTCATATTGAAGGGAGAAAGGAATATGAAGAGAGACTTTCCCCCCTTCCCAATAGGATACAGTGCTGCCTCTGCAAAGTGATCCAAGCAACCCAGGATGGCTCTATTTCTTAGGCTAATACTCAATGCAGTTTGGTAATGCCTTTTAAAAGACTTCAAAAAGCCAGATGGCTGTTATTTCAGCACTATTCATTAGCGAGCAGCCTAAAATACGGACTTGCAGAAAGGAAACAAAATCCATTTGTGTCACTGTGTTGCCTAATGTGAAGTAGAACCAAATAAATAAAAACATGCTATTAATGCAATATTTTCCCCAAGAAGGTTTTACTGCATATAATGTTGAGTGCATATGATGTAAACAGGGATGTATGCAAAGCAGATGTAATTTCTACTGCTAATTGTAAATGAAAGCTTTTAAAGAACTATGTTCTGATCTCTCCCCGCCCTCAACCACCCAAAGACGTATTGGCAAATGAATTCAGGAGACTTTAAGAAATAGTGTCTAACTCAATGTTCATGTTTCTTTCTGAGCCATTTATCACTGATTTCCCTTTACTTACAAGGCCTTGGACAAATGCTGTTATTAATTACTGCCAATTCCAGTGCTACACCATTGCTGATTTGAGAAGCAACATAGAATGAGTTCCATTTCAAAGGGTTTATACACCAAGTCCCAGATCAATCGCCCTGATTTAGATCTCTTTGTAGGAAACTATGCATATGGGATTTCGAGGAGTCTCTGTTCATCTCAAAAGAGGTGACACTTCCATGCACTGATCTTTTGCAACATAGTACCTAAACATGGAATCATACCCAACTTTCAATAAAATCACAAAGTATAAACATCAGCATATCGAAAATCCAGTGAGCAGTAGCAACAAATACAGCATGAGGAAAAATGTATTGGAATCCAATAACAATCACCAAAAAGGCAACAGCATGAACCATAATGAAATCATCTTAATTAAAAGCTAATCAGATCAAATAATTAATAATAATAATAATAATAATAATGGACATTTGAAGCATTTTTGACAGCTAGTCCTGATGGGGACAAGCACACAAGCACAAATTCCTGGAGAGAGAGTTCTATAAGCATGGGGCTACCACTAAAAAGGCTCAGAGTCTTGTACCTGCTAACCTAAGAGATCGTAAGGGAGGCAAGCAACCAGAGCGTACACTGCTGATTGTAGGGCAGGGGTGGGGAACCTGTTTCAGCCCAAGCGCTGCACTTCCTTTTATGGGCTACCTTCCAGGGGCCCATGTGCCAGTGATGGTGGGCAGAGCCAAAGGCAAAAGTGGGTGGAGCAACAAATGGAGCAACTTACCTTTTATAGCATGCTAGTTTCTGCATACACTTCATCCTCTGTATCCTCCACCTAGGCAAGCAATTTCAAGGACAGAGTCCAGTCAGGTGAAAACACGAAGGATGCAAAGCAGGGCCAGGGAAGGGTGTGGACCACAGAGAGGGTGCATGGCCTGTGGGGAGATATGACCAGTTAGAGAGGTCTGGAGGGCTGCATTCAGTCCTGGGATTTCCCACCGCTGTCTTAGGGCATGGATAGGATCATATTAGTGTAAGCAATCCATCAAGTAACCAGACCGGAAACCATCGAAGGCTTTAAGACGTTAAAGCAATCACCATCTTGTAAATGCACTGACTAGCAGTGCAGAAGGCGCAGGATTAGTGTAATATGTTCTGGCCTGACACTCACTCAAACAGCTGCACGCTATACTAGCTGAAGTTTCTGAATTGCCTTCAAAGGCAGCCTCACCTAGCATGCATGAAAATATTGGGTTTGATTGACTTACAACACAATCCTAAACATCTCTAGATTCCTGCATTGCAGGGGGTTGGACGAGATGACCCTCGTGGTCCCTTCCAACTCTACAATTCTATGATTCTACTTAGAAGTAAGTCCTATTGAATTCATTAGGGTTTACTCTCAGGTCAGTGGGATTAGGACTACAGGCTTGGTCATGCTTCCAATTCATGAGTAAGCTGTTGTATCTGGAGCTTGGAAACTAAATTTTGGTGCTCTGCATGACTTTCATCAATAGCAATATTCTAGAATTCATTTTTAGATACACTGAATTATTAAAAGCGGGCATTTTTCATCATCCCCACAAGTG
The DNA here is from genome assembly GCF_027172205.1 of Podarcis raffonei. Taxonomy (NCBI): domain Eukaryota; kingdom Metazoa; phylum Chordata; class Lepidosauria; order Squamata; family Lacertidae; genus Podarcis; species Podarcis raffonei. The sequence goes on from NC_070604.1 coordinate 49,349,407, forward strand.
GTTAAATTTTATTTTATTTTAAAGTATTTTCCATAGGAATACTGACATATGATTTTTAAAAATACAACAGATCATACTTCTGTTTAGTTTAAAGGCTGCTGCAAACTTGCATAAGTAGCATGTGGTATAAGGGCGATAGGACTGTGTCACTTCTCAGCACAGTTGTGGGATCACATATTTGAATGTTTCTGCATATTCTGAGAATCCTTGGCAAGCTACAGTTCATAGGATTCTTTTGGGGGAAGCCATTTGTTCTAAATGGTGTGTCCTCAGGCCAAGTGAGTTTCAAACACCCTAAATAGATCCAACTGCCTGGCTTTCCCTTTCAACTTCCTTCTAATGAACCTTCTCATTTTTTAGAAGTTTCCTCCTGTGAATTTAAAAATGTCAGTCTTGGTCTTTCTGAGCAACTTTCCACTTTTACACATATTTAATTTAGTTGCCATTTTTCAACTGTTTTGGATTTAGTCAACAAGATTTTCATCTCATACCAACTCCTGGACACTGCTGACCTGTTCAGGATTAAAGCACCCCTTCTTTAAATGTTGTAATTAAATAACCATATAAAAACCACTGTAGTTCCATCAACAGTACAGCTTCCTTAACAGTAATGGGAAAAATGTATATTTATAAATTTATATAATTAAATATATAAAAATAAAAAGGTGCTTTAAGCATCGGCCACCATGAACCAACTACTCATTGCCAAGTTATGCCTTATTTCCCACTTTGAAAACCTCAGAACATTTACACCATCATTCCTAAAGGATCAGCAGTCCCAAACAGGATATGATCTAGCTCTTGTTTCAGTTCAAATAATATCACACCTACACACAGCTTTTCCAAAAAATGTGCTGCCATTTGAGTTGCTGGTGGGAGAATCACTAGATGGCAGCATCTTCTCAGAATTCAGTAAAGTACTACACATGACCATTAACATTATTTCCCCCCAGAAAATTCCATGTCTCCCCACCAAGCTGTCAAACCAAGACCAATGCATCTTTTTCTCCCACAAATACCACATCTGAAAACAAGCTGAAAACCAATAACTTGCACTGTAATTTGGGTAAAGAGCAAAAAGTGTCTCTCAAGTACTTTTGTCGTGAATTTTGGAAAGTTGAACTAAGATGTTCCATGTACCCAAAATTATACTTTCTGCTTTAGATGAAATACAAATTTCGTGATTTTCTGAGCAAAGAATTCTCCCTGATTATTGTTAGGCAAAATGAACACATATCCTTAAAATGTTGCAATCCCGTGCAAGACAGATTCAAAGCAGTAACCCTATGCCAACTTACCTGGGAGTAAGCCCCACTGAATTCAACTCAGTATGGGACATACATAGGATTGGTTAATTTCTTTCTGTTTTTAGATATATTTCACTATGATTTACACAGCAGTAAGTTAATAGAGACCATCTTTGTCTGTAGATTCCCCAATGCACGTTTGCTCAGACAGTCCATTGTGTTCAACGGCGCTTACTCTCAGGTAAGTGTGCATAAGATTTCAGCTTTACAGCACTACCTCTCCCCAGAAGTAAATTTCACTGAGTTCAATGGGACTTGCTTCCAAATACATGTAGCAGGATTGCAGTCCTAGCTACTGTTTGAAGTGTAGTCGAAGAATGGATATTTGGAAATCAACATATAACAAATTACGATATAAACCAGGTGGCAACATTTTTCACATTTTTTTCCAATTGTATGTGTATGGGGTTTTTTTTCCAAAAATGTGATTTTTGCTTTGAGCTTTCAATCCAGTTTTGAGAATCAGTGTAGGATCTTTTAAACCTCTAGTTACTACTAAATATTTACTTGCTTTCAGAAACCTTGCTCATTTACTTCTGCTTCCATTCCTTGAGACCTTTCCAACTAATCTGTTTATTGTCACACAACAAATAACACATTTGTTGCCCACACCTCACTTGCCCCATTACAGCTGCTCATCTTTTGTAGGTCTATCATATTTTATAAGCACTACAAATCATTATTTTGTACCTGGGAAATTGGCAATACTTCCCCCAGATAGCAGATACTTTGTTACCAGAAGCCTGTAGCCAAGGAATTGGCTGGCTAGTTGAAATCAATACATGAAATTCAGACTTTGCTGCTTCTTGGTCCTCATTACTCGCTCAGGATTGCCAGGCCACAATACCGCAGAAGCCACCAGAGATTAAATCCCTCAGCTATATAACTCATAAAGGTATAGCAGCCATGTTAGGGTCCAAATCCATCAAAACTAACCCACGGTCCTCAGGCCTCTATAGCTCCCTTTTCTTTTCACCTCCTTCCTGACCCTTCTGACCTGACCCTTCTGACCTGACCCTATTTCCTTCTTAACTTCCCTCCCTTCAAAGCCAACTCTTCACCCACCTTTGTTTCTTCAGTATCCCACTTTTGAGGCCACTGACTGACTACTTTGTCAAGCTACTTTTGGTTACATTTGTCTTTTTGGACAGCCTCCTTAGCATTCCTCCATCTCTGGCTCATCACCCTTCTGAGCAGAAGCACTGTGAATTTCTTCTTCAGATCCCAGACCCACCTTAATGTGTAGTGTTTTCTGTCCTTTTCTTGCCACCTTTTTCTCCCATAGTTTTCTGAGTTCCTGTTTTTCAGTCCATTGTTTAGCTATATCATTAGTTCAGCCACCTTGTCTTTGGAATGCTTACTTTCCCCCCCATCCCTACAGCCTGGAACTTCTTTCTAGCCCTCAGCCTATTCCCTAGCTTTTCCAGTCCCAAGAGTTGGTGTAAGGTTTCGTTTCAGCCAAACTGACACTTTCCTCTTTTCTTGCAGAATCTGGACTATGAACGTTTTGATAGCTTTGTCTTCTGAGTAGTTGGAAGGTTCACAGGCAACATTACGTATCACAACAACTATATCAAAGGTCTCATCAATAGATTAGAAATTGAGATTGCAATGTGGAGTGTGACTTAAGTAGCATAAACCTATATTTTTACGTTGCAATGATTACTGAATGAGACACTGACACCCACCTCCCCTTCATTATTTTCCTGGCTAAATAAATTCCATTTTCATTTTTCTATTGTTTGGTTCTTTAGGGTTGCTTATTTCCTCTAGTGCAAGAGAATTCACCGAATTATTTTTTAAATTAAGGGAAACCCTGCACTGGAGGCCTTGAAATTTTGTAAAAGTTTTCTTTAGCTTTTAAAATATATTTTATTCATTTGCTTTTCATTTGTTTTTAAATGTTTGGCGTCCCATCGAACTCCCCACCCAAATTTCGTGCCCACTGCTTTGCCTCTCTTTGTCTACTCTTCACACAAGGAGCTCTGTTCTTCCCCAGTTCTTGCTGTTACTGCCTATAATGAAAACTTTCACAAATACCTTCCATCTGACCCTGCCAAACTGCAGCCCCCTACAAAGCACTGCCCTAGGCAGCCACCTAGTGCCACCTAAGCCTTATTTATTTGCCGATTTTCTTCTTTTCCACCCTCTTTTTAAAATTGTGCCAACTGTAACTGGCTAAGTTCCACATTGCCAACAGGTACATACCACTCTGCTCAAACATTTGGATTAAATCTCTTCCTAAATACTGTGAAGACAAAGGAATTTCTGTTTTTGTTGTTGCCAGTTCCTCACCAAGACCATCTAGCTCATACATAACCAGTGTAGCGTAGTTTGCTGGTCTTCAGCTGGTGGGCCACGACCCACTTGTGTGTTGAGGCCTGATCCAAGGAGTTTTGCAACAGGAGCACTACCACAGGAGCACTATATGGTAAAAGGCATGTTTGTGCTAAAAGTGGGTCCTGGGCCGGAGCAGGTTGAAGATGCCTGGTGTCATGGCTAGGGTGTTGGACTGTGATCTGGGAGAACAGGGCTCAAGTCCCCACTTGGCCATGAAGCTAACTAGGTCACCTTGGGCCAGTCACTGCCTCTCAGTCTAACCTACCTTACAGGGTTTTTGTGAGGATTAAAGCAGCCTTGAGCTCCTTGGAGAAAAAGGTGGGAGATAAAGACAATGAATTAAATAAACAAGATTCTCCATGCTTAATTCAAAATGCAAAGCAGAAATACTACATAGCCTCTGTCCTGCTCCAAAACCTTGTTCTTTTCCAGTCCAAACGGCTTCATTAAGCTCAGCCACTGCAGAAAAGGGGTTAAGATTCACCCTTAGTTATTTAATTTAGTATTATATCTTTACTGCCGCAGAAGAGGAGAGACCAGGGACACTAGGTGTGTGGGTGTTAATGTGTGCCTCAGACAGCAAAATGTTTTGCATTGTCCCTGATGTTAGCACTAATAATAATCTCTCTCTCTCTCTCTCTCTCTCTCTCTGTGTGTGTGTGTGTGTGTGTGTGTGTGTGTTCACAATAGTAAGATACTTGACACTGGCTACATTATAGATGCTTAGCCATAATAGACTTTACTTGTTCCTCTTGTTCCTTACATGAATGGTCCCGTCCCCCCCGGTTAACTTTCATAACTCTTTTGGAGCTAGGTGCCTGATTTTAAATGCCAGTTAAACCTGGCATTGAAATGAATGGAGCAACCAAGACATTTGATTGATTTAAACCATGACAAAAGTCTGAATTGTAAGTACTTGGAGTGCCATGAAGAAACCAGCAACAAATACTGTTGCATGGTTGTTGCCTTTAATGGCAACAGTTTCTGTCTCTGGAACACATACATGCCATACTGAGATATTTATACTCTCTTAAATGTTAACCTTTTAAATTATGCTCTTCTTGGTGCACTTATTAATAGGAAACTGGGAAAGTGTTCACATTAGAAACCAACACAGAGAATGTCTCTACTCTCAGCAGCACTCATAATGAGAAGCATTTGCTCTGTCTTTCAATGACCACCAGTCTAATTCTTCCATTATCAGATGGCTTAATGCTACAATCCTTCACACACTTACCTGGGTGTGTCACTGGCTCATTGTTTCAAGCATTGTTTCAATCAAAGGAGTAGCCAACTAGCTTAGGTGTGTTTGCCAGCTGCAGCTGCTCCTTGATCAGAATGGCTTGGCTTCAGTTATCCATGTTCTGGTGATCTCTCTCTTCTGGACTACTGTAACGTGAAACTACATGGGGTTGCCCTTGAAGACAGTCCAGAGGCTACGGGTAGTGCAGAATGTGACTGCTAGGTTGCTAAACGAGGCAACTCAATTTGACCAAGTGTCACCACTCCTGAAAGCACTGCACTGGCTGCCAGTGAGCTCCTAAGCCAGCCTTTCTCAACCTGTGGGTCCCCAGATGTTGTTGAACTACAACTCCCATCACCCCTAGCTAGCAAGGCCAGAGCTCATGGATGATGGGAGTTGTAGTCCAACAACATCTGGGGACCCACAGGTTGAGAACTGCTGTTAGGCACAATTCAAAGCCCAAAACCGCATGGGGCCCAAAACAACACCTTGCCCAATACTAATGGTCTCAGGTACTATGTTTAGCAGTGGAAGGCCTGTTGGTGGCACTGCTGCTAGGTGGTGCTCGGTTGGCATCGACCCATGATTCTAAACAGGACCTGTGCCATGTGTTTCCATATATTAGAATGAGTCTCCTTACGCATGGTCTCCCTTTTTTCCATCATTGCATCATATAGTCTGTCTAGCAACTTCAATAGAAAATCGGCTGGAAGGAGTGTGGCCAGCTAGGATAACTGCTGAGTTAACAAAGGCATGTGCTTGGCTCCACATGGCACTGTCTCAACAGACTATAATGATAAGTCTGTCATTGCTTTTGGTGTCCCAGCATAGCAGATGTAGCCCCATTGGCTTTGTTGCTGTAATACAGAAAGCTTCCTTTTTGTTCTGTAAGGAAATGGCAGCTGCTTTGCTTGCCTTCGTGGAGGGGAGGCCATTGCTTCCAGCTAACCTCATGGAGTGGGTACAGGCTGCACACAAAATTACACATGGCAAAGGCATAATGTGCCCTTTCCTTTCATCTCTTAGGCCCCCTCTGCACTATACGTTTAATGCAGTATCATACCCCTTTAAGCAGTTGTGCTTTCCCCCAGAGAATCCTGGGAACTTGAGTTTGTTAAGCATGCTGTGAGAGACGGTAGGAGACCTCTATTACCCTCACACAGCTACAGCTCCCAGATTGTTAAACTACTGTGAGAAATTTAGCTCTGTGAGGAGAATATGGGTCTTCTAAATACGCGGCACCCACAACAAACTGCACTTCCCAGGAGTCTTTGTGGGAAGCCATGACTGTTTAAAGTGGTGTGATACTTCTTTAAATGAACAGTGGTACCTCGGTTTATGAATTTAATCCATTCCGGAAGTCCGTTCTTAAACCGAAACCGTTCTTAAACCGAGGTGTGCTTTTCCTAGTGAGGCCTCCCGCCATCGGTGCCCTTCCACCATTCGGCTTCCATTCTTAGACCGAGGTAAAGTTCTCAAATCGGGACACTATTTCCGGTTTTGAGGAGCTTGTAAACCAAATTGTTCTTAAACAGGACTGTTCTTAAACCGAGGTACTACTGTATAGTGCAAATGAAACCTCCGTACTTGGAGTGCTTGGAAATAGGGCAAAAATTATTTGCCCGCACCACTGATTGAATTAAAGTCCAGAACAAAAGCAGGGGCATGTCCAAACACTCATGCATGGTCTATTTTATTATTTACTGCTTGCTAATGTGCTGTCGGGTTGGCATCTGTCTTATCAAGTAGCTGTGCCACATGATCTAAGAGGTGCACTCCACATATTTTTCAGGGAATGATGAGGAACTGCTTGATTGGAGAACTGTACCCCAGAATCTTCTGGGATGCTGGAGGGAATCCCAAGAGAAATGAATCTGAACACATTCATTTACTTATTTTTGTTTAACAAAATTTGAATACTGCTTACTAAAACAAAATACCTCTGGAGGGTTTACAATTAACAGTCTAAAAAGTCATTAAATCACTAATTAAAAATACTTTAAAAACCAAATAACATTTAAAATTAAAATATAAAAAACTCATTAATAAAATACTTATTGAAACTATGTACCATGATAAAGTTAGATGTCTAGAAAGGCATGCTTGGGGAAAAGCGGGAGGGGTTAGCCTGAAAAATACAGAAAAGGCACTTGCCTAATATCAAGGGGCAGTGAGTTCCACAGTGTAAGTGCTTCTTTGTTGAAATGTCTAAAAATGTTGCCACCACAACTGAGTTCTGGAGTTGCTTGTGCATATGGCACATGATTCACATAGAAGCTGAGGTACCCAACCAAATACAAATCTATATCAAACCATGGCAGTTTGTGAGTTAGGGGCACTTCTGCAATGCACAGTTAATACATCCATAGAGACCATTCCAGGAATTCAGATCTAGGAATGTTAATGTGCTCTCATTTCCATCTTATTCTGAATATTCACTAGCATCTGTTCTATGATTAATTAAAAGATTGAGATTTTGCAACACATGGCAGCAAGTTAATAAACAGTTTGTTTATGTACTTAGGGTATTCCTTTAATGGGAAATCTGTTTGCTGAACATCTCAAAAGACTTGAACATTCATTATCTGCATGAGAATTGACCATTTGCAGACACTTAGAATGGCTGGACAGGAAGGAAACTGAAGGTCAGGTAGTCCCAACATTTTCCCTCAGGCAGAAACCTCCAGACTCCTGCTGCCAAGTAACTCATAGCCATATGCTATCGGGAGAGAAGAAATTCTGAGTCACTAGTCCATCTAACCGGAGGTAAAACTCCCTCCCAATAGAATCTCTTCTATTGGAACCTATAGGTTGTATCTGAATAAGTCAGAGAAGACTAACTGAAATCAGTGGACTTGAGTCCTCTGGTTTCAGTGCATCTACTACTCTGAGTATGACTTAAATAGAACCCCTGCACTTGAAACAGTAGCAATTCACTAGAAAAATAAGTACACAAACCCATCTTGTTCAGATTCTGGTTCAGATACCTGGGCCCATGGTAGAACTGTCCTCATTTGCTTCAAGACCTCTTAACCTGTAATATCACAGTCTTCTCATCATGCCAAAGGCACTCACACATGACAAATGGGTAAAGTATGGCCAGGGGACTAGCTTTACATCTTAGACGCCACTCTCATTTATTTATTTTGTGCAGAACAGGCCTGAAGCTCACCACAAAGCAGAATGCCTTGGGCCCACCTTCAGAAAGCTTCCACACCCACCAGAGGCTTATCTGTTCTTATTTTTTTATTATGTATTTAGAATACTTATGCATCACAAAGTAGCAGAAAGTTCTCAAAGCAACTTACATAGTACTGGGTAGCAGAATCCAGTAACTTCTGGAGGACACCATGTCAGCTACCCCTGCCCAACGCTATGTCTACTCAAGGAAGAATTCTTTCAAAAACTTCACCACAATTGTCCCCACAAAATGGGGCTTAATGGAGTTGCCCTCACCCCTTGTCAACAGGGGTGGTTCTTGGCCTCAGTAGAAGAGCAAAGAACAAGACCTTTCCAGGAACAGGAACAATGTCTGGGTCTGGAGGACAAGGCTGCTCCTGCCACACTTCTTCTGGCAGAGTGTTGGATTGATGGCAGCTCTGGCCAGAGTCTGGTGGCAAAATAACTCTCTCTCTCTGTGTCCTATGCCCACAAGTGTGCTGAATAAATGCAGTAAAAAAAAAGCTAATCTGTCAACTTACAGATTTGAAAATAAGGGACTAGCAGCCTCAAAAATAAGGGATCAGCAGCCAAAATAAGGGATTTTCCGGGCACAGGTATGTTCAACTTCTGAGCCCCTCCGAGCCAAAGGCAGAAAGCCCAGCCAGCAGCCAAACGAATCCAGAAGCCTCGAGGAAAACCACCGTCACCTCTCCGCTGGGAAGTGCTGAGAAAAGGCGAGTCCCCAGGCAACGCAGCTGATTTGATCAGCACAAGGCATGCAAGCTCCACCCCCTAATCGTTCTTAGACTTCTTATTGGGTGAGCAACTCAGCCAAGCAACACAGTTAGAGCCTCCCTCCTCCCTGGCCAGCAAGGAGGGAGGGAGAGGAGCTGCTTCCTTTGAAACCCGGGAAATTTAAGGGACCTCATCAATCTGGGACAGTAGCAGGACACAGCGTTGGGATAAGGGACTGTCCCGCCAAATAAGGGACGCTTGACAGCTATGTATTAAATGTTGTATACCTGTACTGTACCTTGATTCACTTAGCCCTATATACTTAGACAAGTGTGGATTTGATAGATTTGGCTCCAAATGAGACCTGAACTGAATTTCCCCCCACTTCCTGCCACCTGGCAGGGGTGATGGGAGTTGTAATCCAGCAACATTTGGAGGACCACAGATTCCCCATCCCCATGTTACAGTGTAAGAAAGACAGAGAGACCAACTGCCTGACCAAAAGTAGAACAGGAGCGATACCTGTTAAAAAGTTGAGGTAATTTTAATCTGTTTTAATCTGTTTTAAAGTGGATTTGTAATTTTTTTCTTGAGTCTACTGGGGTTTTTGGGTTGTTTTTTACAATCAAGCAGCGTATAAATTTTATGAAATAAGTAAGTAAATTAATGTCATCAATCCAAAACTGCCCTTTATATTCAACAGTTATTAGTACCTTCTTACCAAACATTGTATAAAATGGGCATAATTCTGGATCTTTAGGGCCATTTCCCACCTCAATATCTGCAGTGCCTTGCTTCCTCAAGCTGTTCAACCAACCAGAAAATGAGCTGACAGGACTGAGGTATCTAAAACCATGCTGCTTGAGAGAAACTTTGTAGCAGAAATGATTGCTGCTGGCAAGGCTAGGTATTTAAAGGATCTCTCCTGGGAAGACTGAACCAGCCACCTTCACTGCCACAAGGGCTTCTAGATTCCCCCTCCCTCTCTATATATAGAGAGGTGGAGCTTCCTCATTCACGTCAATAGAGAAGACAGCTATCCATGCATGGGCACACATGTGTAGAGCAGTCCTCTGCCCAAGGATGTGAACAGAAAAGCTACAAAATGTGTCCAGAACTCTAGATCAGAGAGATCATATAACCATGCAAATGCTTTGAGGCCAAGTCTCAGAATTTATGCTTAGACTTCAATGTGTTTTTATACACTATAGCTTTTGCTCAACTGATATCCAGATAGTGAAGATTTTCTAAATGATAGGTCTGTGGAGAGTATATTTCTAGATATGTGCTTGTGCTTTTCTACATTTTATTTTGCAGAGTTGCATTTGATGTATCCCCAAATATCTGAGAGGCTATGGTCTTTCACAAAATGAAGAAAAGCAATGGCAATTGTATTCAGGAATAAAAATAATAGGTCTGTCAGCAAGATAAATGGAAGGGAGGAATGAAGTTTAACATAAATGGAATCAAGAAAGAGCAAAGGTCACCCAAAGGGGAAATTTTATAGAGCATGTAATTCAAATCCAGTTATTGTAGCCCAAGGAAAACAATGAGGTGTCTTTATTAAACACTGGGATGAGTAAATCAGAGCATCTTCCACTGCCCCTGTTTATTTATCTCACTGCCAGGCCTGTGATGAAATTTGAGTGAGAAAATATGGACCTGGAATCATCTGAAAGTAAAATCTAAATGCATGCTGTCAAATGCATTTCCTTTCATGTTTATGTAGGCATGTGCATGTTTATAGCCTTCCCCAAAGCATGCAGAATTTAGGAAAGGCATGACAAGAGGAGCTGCTCAGTAAATATTTACTTACAAAGGTTCAGGAGCTCTTTCATTCCAGAATGATCTCTGGAAGTTGAGAAATGTTATTGTTGGGTAGCCTGACTCTCTTGTCAATTATGCCTCAATTTTTCCAGCTTCCCACCTTCAGTTTTTAATCTCAATGACTTCTTGATACCTAATTTAGGGGCCCTCTTAAAGAGTTTTAAACCTGGAAGGGATACCCTGGGTTGTCTAGTCCAACCTTCCCTGGAGAAAAAAAGGATCCCCAACCTGTTTGTTCACCTGCTGAACTGCTGTTGCAATTAGGAATTTGAGGAGATGGAGAGAAGAGAGAAGCCAAGGAAAACTTAACTGAAGAAACCATGGATTAATAGATAGAAAGACCTACACTGTATCTAAGAGAGTCAACTCACATGGTATGTCCTAGAACTATATAAGATAAGGATTCAAGAAACCAAGTTGTTGGTACATGCTATCAATAATTATAGCAGTACAAATATGATTCAGTTGGAAATTCCAAATCCATCAAGAACTGAAATTAGATATTTTTATCTACTTTGTCACGGTGTCAGTATACAGATGTTGGTTCAAAGTCTAGATAGAGGCTGCACATTTAGTAGTAGTTGTTGTTGTATACAAGCCATACAATAGATGAAGTGGTGTTTGCATGCCCTGAAAGGCAAGTCATTAACCAATAGCTCCCTCCATGTATGGGTGACATGTGAATGCCATTCTGACACAGTTCCTGGCTGAGGGTGGAGGTGGTGTTTTCAAGGACATTGTGGACACATCGATATATTTTCTGCCATTTTAAAATGTTCTTGTGGTAAGTTTCCTGTTCCTCCAGCAAGGCAGTGTATCTCCATCCCCAGCATAATATGTGTATGGGATTGCTCTGCAAATTTTACGGTTTTGCTTATTTTACATAAGCACATTTACCAGTTTACAGCATCTTTTCCTGTTTTGTTAGCATGAAGAGGTAAAGAAGCTCTGCCTTCATAATTTGGAATGTATTTTCAGTTACAATGGCTGGAAACTTGTAGGCTTAAACCAGCAGTAGGGAACTTCTGGCCCACCAAATATTGACTGGTCCCAACCCATCAGTCCCAGACATCATGGCCAATGTGCAGTATAGCAACATCTGGAGGACCAAAAGTTCCTCATCCATCATTTTTAAGAAACCATAAAGCTGAGATTCTCAAAATTCTTCAACAGACTACTTCTTTGTCTGTGCTCTCATAGAGTCACAGCACACACCAGAGTCCATTTTAATAACATGCCCTTCGCAATAGCACATCAGAACCATAAAATACAATTCCACTGCTATTACTTTTCAGTTCGGAGAAGGGTTTTCCCCTTTAATAATAAAATTACCTACACCTAGAATTATATATACACCTCATTACTGCATTTAAAGCTAGAGTTAGCAATTCATACTTCATACCATCCAAAGATTAGTAAAAACTCTATGGCAGAATTGAGCCAAATGCAATATTCTTTTAAGTCAGTTGATAGCTAATCCTCCAAATGTTGCTGAACTACAACACCCATCATCCCTGACCATCGGCTGCGCTGGCTTGGGCTGATGGGAGTTGGAGTTTGACAACTTCTTCTTCTTTGGCGATCACTCATAGCCGAGTAAGATTGTCTTCCATAAACACGGTTTTAACAATGAGTCCATAAGTGACTGTGGAGGCCAATTCTGGATCCACATGTCCTTCCACAGTGGGGATGTTGGTTTCCGGGCGGGAGTTGATCACAGTGTGGATTTGCCAAGCGTGCCTTCCTCCTAGCACGTTTCTAGAGGGCCACATATTAGCCACTATTGATTTAAGGTTACAATCCAATTAACAGTCACATGGGAATAAGTTCCAATGAACTCAGTGCAGCATACATCTCAACAGTCATGCATAGCATTGTATTGCGAGTCATCTTAACTGCAATGAGAGAAATGAGCATGTGCTTGTTACTTCCATTAAAGGAGACTTAAAAGTGCTTAACTTCGGCTGGACTGTGCCCTTACTGTGTAAGATTTGTGAATACAACGACTAGACATCTGTAATGGCTTGCGAGCCATGTGGTAAACTGACTGCATTTTTGTGTGTGTGTGTTCCACATTGTGTTCATGATGTCTGTGCAAAAGAAAACTTAAAATACTGGCAAACTATCCAGTCCTGGTTGCCTTGCAAATGAACTGGACCTTTCACCTTTTAACCTTTCAAGGTGGAGCATATCTGAAAGAGAGAGGCTGAACTAATTTTAGATAAAGCACCCTTTAGTATGGAGAGCATGAAAAAAGACCGAAGGTTACCATTCAGCTCTGCACTATTAATCAGATAGTAATGGGTTTCTGTTTCCTTGTTTAATGAAAAAATTATACACTGCATTGAGGTACATGTTAAATATCGCAACATGTATTTTGAGAAAACATAGAAGTGCCATTCAGAGCTATAATTCCCAGAATTCTTCTGGAAGAAGCAACACCTGTTAAAATTAGGTATATTCATCCCTGACTAGCATATTCAAAACTCATATTCAAAACTCAGAAAATGTCAGATTACCTCTTAAAATTCTTAAGAAGTAGGAATGAGCTGTGTGACTTTTGCAAGGTGCCAAGCTGAGCTTGCAAAAATGCATTCTCTAAAGACACCAGGAACCCAGCTCTGCTTTGCATCTCATCAACTTATGCTAAAGACAAGAAAGGAGGCTGTGTACTGGCGGCTCGATTCAGACATAAGAGCAAATAGAGCTTGCTGTTTTTACAAATGAAAACCTCAAGCATCCATGATTTAAAGCTGCTTGTCTGCATTTGTTTTCTATCATTGAGGCACACAGCTGCTGTTCCAATTTGCAGAAAGCTCTGTAGGCAGAGTGCTGGCCATAACTATGGTTTGTCAGACATCAGGCCAAACTATAGCTAGCATGCTTTGCAAACCAACTTCAGATTGTGTTTTCTGACTCTGGTGTGCCAACCTATTGCAAGCTGTGGTTTGTCAATTCAGATAACTTGCCAAACCATAATTAAGCTTCCTTATCTGTGGTTTGAGGTGATGTCTGAGTTGACCAGGTTGCTTCCAGGTGACCTGTTCTTAAAGCATTTATCCTGCTTGCATGTTGTTGGTCTATAAGGGGGAGGGGGACCCATCAGGATAAATGCTTCCCATTAATCAATCATTATCTCATACTTTCTAATGAATTTCCCCATCACATTCCATATGAGAAAAAGGCTGATTTTAAAAAGTGGGTTTCTTACATAATATTGTATTTTGGTTTTGTGCTTTAATCCAATTTAATTGTGCAAACTTAGATTTGCCAGTGTGTGATTGAATCCCTCCCACAAAACAGTGACAATCTGAAAGTGACCCTAGTGTGCCAGGAGCAGATCATTTGAGTTTTCCACACCGGACAGGGTCTCTGATCATCAGCCCTTACTCCCTGCACCAACACATCATTGCTCCACACTTCCCTTTTCTTTTGTCAGCACCCAAAATGCTCCCTAATATTTTTAGCATTATTTGTTCTTATTACAGGGTTGGTAGGTTTGTGCAGAAATCTAGATTTCCTAATCCAGCTGCTGCTAGCTGTGAACGACAAGCAACAGAGTACGCAGTTGTAGCTACTGCTAGAGGCTGGACCAGCCCAGTAAAGTTGATCTATGGTTGTATGATTTAAAAAATTCATCTCCCAAACAGTAAATACACCAAATAAGATGAACAGTACTCTCTTAATATTTTTCAGTCTGTTAATATTTTGTTATCCCAGGCAACCTTTTGATCTGACTGTTTCTATAGCCCTTTTTTATTTCCTGGAGCTGACAGATGAGCCTATATATCACTAGCTTAGGGCGAAGCTGGGCTCAGCACTGCGGCTTGTAACTTAAGAGCAGCAGTTGTGATGGCGCAGTGAGCAGCAAGCTGCAGGATGTCATCAAAAAGAAAGGCAAGGAACCAAAACCATAAACAGGCAGAACTTGTAATATATATATTTAATTATCAAGCTTTACTCCTGCTAACTAGGCAGGTGAGCAATCAAATCCTTTATTCACATGCCAAAGCATGAAGTGCAATTTTCAATCATGCAGGGAACTGAGAAACATCAGGGAGTCCAATCCTATATGCACTTACCTGGAGGTAAGTCCCATTGAACTCAATGGGACTTACTCTTTGGGAAAGACATGTATGGAATTGAGCTATAAAATGCTCTTCCCAGATGTACTGTACACTTTGCCATTGTATAGTTCCAAATGTAGAAGAATGTTAAAAAAACAAAAAGCTGCACATGGATGTTCAGAAAACAATATTGTGACCAAAGGGTTGGATAGAACTAAATAGTTGTGCAAGTAGACTCCAGCACAATGAGTCTGGCAACCAATGCAGCTGTTTTAAAACAGTTGTTATATGGGATCTACTGTTTTAATTATTGTAAAATTCCCTGATCTATTTGGGTGGTGAGTAGTATTAAGTAAAATATTCTAAATAAATAAAAGTAAATAAATCAAGTCTACAGGCATAGAAAACCCACATCTGTGAGGCAGTCACAAAGAACATTTCTCTTACGCATAACGCCGCAAAGTGGATTCTGTAACCTTGATTGATCCTGGAGATAGTCAATGGGCACAGAAAAGTGAACGACTTCATGGTAAGTCAGAAATAATCTAAAGAAGACGCAAAATATTGAATTGTACTTCAATTTCCTGGAAGGCAGAGTACCAGTGCATATGCTCGGAAATGGGATTAAGGATACCCATTCATGTACATTTTATGACAGAACAATTCCTTGTGGACTGGGAACTTTGGAGGCTTTGACAGCACCAGTGTTCTGGTGGCATCAAGACAGGATGTGCTGCTAGTTGCAAATAGGGGATTTATTGTGCTTATTTAGCACATGGTGGCACCAGCAAGCCATACAAGCACTGTCACCTGCAATGTGTTGATTCCCATTAAATGAATGAAATTTTAGTTGTATTGTGAAATCAATTCAAGATTCTTCATGGAAAGCAATTCATAAATGAAATAAAAAACAAATATAATTTAAGAGGTGTCATTGTCTAGATTGTGGAGATTGGCATGCAAAACCCTTTCCTATTCTTATTTTCATATTTCTGGTTTTAGAGCTAAACCACTCAACTAGTAGTACAAAACCTGTCTAGTTGCAGCCGGACAAAAAGTCCATTACTGTTGTTGGAAAGTTGATCTTTGTTACTGTTTAAACAGTAATGCTATTTTTGTAAGAAAACACCATCTAATACTCAACTTCACTAATATTTTTTTAAATCATCTTTCCCCCCTTTTGTTTATTTGAGGAAATTGCTGGAAATATCCACCAGTTGAATATCTCACTATAGATTCATTTCAAGAACCTAAAAATAATATACAGTAATAAATTAACTGCCCAAAATCTGCAGCATACTATATCTTATGGGAAGAAATTGTTAAATAGAAACCAATAATTCAGGTTGGATGAGAAATTGAATTTTATTTGCATTTTAATGAGAAACTACCTAATTTGCTCTTTTCAAACCAATATGTGAACTGAAAAACAGCTATCCTTCAAATTTGCACTTCTCTGAATTTTGCAGTGTAGCTAAATATGGGTTGCATGCATTGTAGCACTAAGGAGATGGTTGCGGAACAGAACTATCTCCACTTCTCCCACCATGTCCACTAAATCTGTTCTGGGGTTTTCCCCAACCCACTAGAGTAGATGGTGTGGGTGCGTGCAGGGGGAAGAGGGGGGGGGATCCTTTTGTGCTAGCAAAAAAAAATGTAGTTGAATACCCTCACCCCATATACAAATATGTGTACATTAAGAGAAAGTGTGCAAAATGTATACATTTTTGTATACGTTTGTATACAATGTACAGTATACAAAAATGTATTATATTATGGGAAATTGCTCACATATCATATTAGTAAAAAAAATGCATACAACAACGCATATTAGGAGAAATTTGCATTAAAACGCTGGTACATTTTCATGAAACATTTTTTTAAGCATATTGCTGCAGACTGTGGAAAACTGAATTTATGATTCAAAAAAGAAACTGAGAGACAGCAAAATGGACAGCTTCATCCATCCCTTGCCATAATATATAGGTGAAATAAATTAAGTGCTCGGTTAAGAACAGTAGCAGCTCATCATTGCAAGAAGCTTGCTCACAAACAGCCAGAAAGGCAACCAATCTGCAAATTAGAAGATTCAGCAGAAATGGGAAACTGATGTTTTGCTGTAATCCGTCTGACTTGTTCTGCATCCAAATCCAGAAGGCACTAACACCCTTCACTGAACTTTCGCAGGCTATTAGTTGTTAGGCAAGCAAATTGCCTTGGATCATCTGCATTAAGTGACAGAAAAACATATATATCAAGATCAAAGATAATCAGCATACATCTGGTTATTATTTGTAAGGACTTAACTGTAAGTTTTTAATGATTAATTTATCTGGCATCTAATGCCTTAATAGATCATGAGAAACATCAAGGGAGGAATGTGGTAGTGCATTTTTAAAGTCTCTTTCTATGTCTCTGAATGATAATAGGCATGGAAGCTATCATTAGTCTTTTTTAGATGATGGCTCCTTTAGGAATCTCCTATGTGTTACCTTTTAGAAGGAAGGTCAGACAACCCCCACCCCCTGGGAGTCCCCTGCAGGATACAATGAACACAACCTGAAACTGTATGGAAATGGCTAAATTATCTTTAGGGAGACCTTGGTCTCTCCCATCAATCAGACCCTTCTGAGCCAGTAAAACAGATAAGCATCCTGCTGGCAAGAGTGTTACTATCCATATGTTTGTTGGGACTGTCAGTGCAGATTCATCAATGAAAAAGAAAGCCCTACTTGCCTAAAAAAAACAAAATGTCTATCAATAGACACGAGAGCATGTGTGCCATTTGGTTTAGCACGAACTATAACATTGACGTGGGGGTGGGGGGTGCTGCTGCTGCAGAACCAGTGCAGCCACCGCACAGATACCAACCCGGAAAGCTGAAAGTTTTTTTAAAAAAATCACCGGAAAGGAAAGGGTTAATGTGGCGGCAGCAAAGGGAATGCAGGTGCATCCTCCATGTGTTACTTACATCCTACAACAGCAGGGGACATCACTGGAGATTAAAGATTTTCATTTAACAAGGACACAAAATGCATGATTGAGGTGGAGTGATGAAGATTCATGTCAAGTATCAGGATTAGACAATGTGCTTGCTTGCAGATGTTGTTGGACTGCAACTCCCATCAGCCCAATCGGCATGGTTAAGGGCAAGGGATTATGGGAGATGTGGTCTAATAACACTTGTCGGGCACCATGTTGGGTATCCTTGCCATATATTTTTCCTTGGGCTCCAGCAGCTCCACTTGAATCAATGATCTCATACAGATGACAAAACTACATCAGGGTAAACTCTCTCATTCTTGGGTTGCTAAGACATATGTATCACCCTGCCTGGTTTTAAGTAGGATTTTTAAAACCACACTTCAGGTGAAGATGTGTGATAGAATGAATGATAGACTCTATGGCAAAATTGTCATGGGTATGCATCCTCTCTCAGAAAAATGCTAAGGGAAGACATTCTGAGGGTCTCACTAGGATTGTTGTTTACCTCAGTTGATACATGTGGGAGGGTGACAGACCTGATAAGTGGGATAGCTCTTAGCATAGAACTTCAATAGCAATCTTGTAGAAACCAGAAGCATTCTGTCTCTTAAGTTTTCATGGTTGTTTCTTGATGGCCATCAGAAATATGCACACCCAAAGAAGAGATATGTGGTCGACAAAGTGAGATAATTTATGCAGTCTCCTCCATCTGATATGCTGCACTCTTAAAAGCATTGCCACCAAAGACTCCATAACAACAGAACAATTTTCCATTAAATGTCTGCTGGTAATGGAGGAAAGATTTGGACTATGTTAGGCATGGTACTCTTCCAGCACCATTGCAATCAACAGGATATCTGTTGATAAGTTCAACAGAAGCAAAATCAACCTCTATGGTTTGCTGAGCAGGTTCAGAAAATGATTTACCAGCCGGTAACTTACCATGGTATGCATGTAACTTCTTGGTCATCTAGATGTTTGTGTCCCAATTTGGATACTTTACCAACAGCATCAAGTTTTCACACGGGGAATTTTGGCGTAGCATAAAACAAGTCAGCAACAGGGTGCAGTTAAAGGCATCAGTAAAATGGTGAGGGATGCCATTTTCAATTATTTCTCCTTTCCTCCCTGCACCCAGAGGTTTTTTTCCAGCCAGAACTGGCTGGAATTCAGTTCCAGTACCTCTCAGCTGGGCGCCATTGCAATTATAAGAGAACAAGGGAGGTATTCATGGTGAATTCCATCACCATTTTTCTAGAAAACTAGTACTGGATGCACCCCACTCTAAATCTGCTCTGAAGGGTCCTCTAATCCTCTGGAGCAGATTTGGGGTGGTGGGTAAGGAGTTGCAGAAGGGAGAAGTTATTGTCAATATTGTGTTCCTCCCCATTCTGCTGATGGAAGCCTGATTGACACTGTTGCAAAAAGCCATGCATCAGATTTAAAATTTGGTAGATTCAAAAGTTCACAATTTGAAAGCCTGGGAGAGGGAGGTCTTAACTGCATCAAAAAGGCCACAAACAAGTGTCAGGTGAGCCTCTTCTTCTTGTTCCCATTTCTTATAAAAGTTATTCCAAGTTATTTTGCTCTAGCATTCACCTTCCCTGCTAGGATCCACACTTCCAATACAGTCTTGTCCGAACATCCACTTTCATTTTGATACTGACAAGAGACCTAGCAGCCTTGCTACTTTGAATTCAACATCAGCTTAATCACTCCCACTGAAGGGTGTTCCTGCTTTGTCTCTAGAAATGCATGGCCTGTATGTTTACAATAAATGTCTTTATTAGTTTTTTAACACTTTCCTGGGATTCCCAGTTTTGTCTCCTTGAGTATGTAATTAGCATTAATAAGAAGCATAGCATTATGATTAGAAACCAGCAGCAAGATTGCTTTGCACGTTCATTGAAAAACCATAAAAATATATATCTTCTTTCTGTAGAAATTAGGATGCCACTTTTGAAACAAGCACATTTCCAAACAATTCAATGGAGCGAAGTGTAAGCAAGCGAGCAAAAAACTACATTTTAAAAAAATGTAAGTATGACAACACTACATATGGGCTTAAACATACACCTGTTTCTGCCTTTCATTTGGTAATCACTGTATATAAATTTTATACACCATGAAGAACTTTATTCGCGTCCTATGGTGTGGAAATTGAAAGAAAAACACTTAAAATTAATTACCTTTTAAGAAGTGATTTTCGTTTATCACTTACACCAAGAGAATTTATGCACG
Organism: Podarcis raffonei; assembly: GCF_027172205.1. Lineage (NCBI taxonomy): Eukaryota > Metazoa > Chordata > Lepidosauria > Squamata > Lacertidae > Podarcis > Podarcis raffonei. The sequence goes on from NC_070604.1 coordinate 49,369,314, forward strand.
CATTGTAAACCTAATGTGAAATACAGTCATGAAATATGAGTTAAGAAAAAGGAGACTGTGCTGTACAGTGTTCTTACGATGTGGGAAGCAAATTAACTGCTCACCGCTTCAATCAACACGATCTTATGAGACTGAAACGGAGACTGTACCCACTTATAAGCAGCCCATTGCTCTTTGGTGACTCAGAAAGAGACATAGAGTCATGCAATCCTTTGTCTAAATTCACTTGTTAAAGTTCCATGCACAATCTAAATCCAGCTGCAACTTTTAAATCACAAATGTCTCTGTAGCAGACATTCATAGAACCAGGAAGGTGCAAAAATATGGTCAATGCAAAAAGAAAACATTCTTGTGAAACATCCAGCGCAAACTGTCACATATTAAGTGAGGCCTACCAGAACCTCTCATGAACCTTGGTCATACCTACCTTGTGGAGACTGAGCAGGAACTACAGCAGGTAACATAACACCTGGAAGCAGGCTTTTTGAGCTACATGCATATTATATCTTTAAAGAACATTCAAAATACATTCTTTCCCACAAAGAATTATGGGCACTGTAGCTTAGCCCTCACAGAATTACAACCCCCGGAAACCCTCAACCAACTACAGTACCCAGAATTCTTTGAGAGAAAGGATGTGCTTTAGATGTGCTTTAACTGTATAGTGTGTACATAGCCCTGGAGCAGACATAATGTAATGAATATTCACTAGTCACTGTGGAAACTATAGGAACTATAGAGCTTGAGGAAAAATATTAAGCCTTCACCATATTGGTACCCTTCAGATGTTTTTGGATTACCACTCCCATCGGCCTGATTAATGGGAGTTGAGGTCAAAAACATAGAGGACAGCAAGTTGGCATAGGCTATATTAAACTATCCCCTAGTTGTTGTTGTTGTTTAGTCGTTTAGTCGTGTCCGACTCTTCGTGACCCCATGGACCAGAGAACGCCAGGCACCTCTGTCCTCCACTGCCTCCCGCAGTTTGGTCAAACTCATGCTGGTAACCTCGAAAACACTATCCAACCATCTCGTCCTCTGTCGCTCCCTTCTCCTTGTGCCCTCCATCTTTCCCAACATCAGGGTCTTCTCCAGGGAGTCTTCTCTTCTCATGAGGTGGCCAAAGTACTGGAGCCTCAGCTTCACAATCTGTCCTTCCAGGAGCTAATTTACATGTAAACATTGGGAATATGATTGTTTCCTTAACGTTACATATTAACATATTAAACCTGTAACTTCTACAAAGTATACATGAAGGAAGCACTAGAAGGTGGAAGGAAATGATGGGCCTCCCAACTTCATGTTTCATCTAAACACTAATGCAAAGGTAAGGGACATTTATGGGGTGGGGCAACTGATAGAGAATAACCATTGAACAATGCCATTGATCTGTATGCCATAAGGACAGACACCCTCTTCAGTGAAGCCTTGATACCTTTGCTTGAGTAAAAGCTGCAGGGTAGTTATCCCTGTAGGCTACCTCATGCCATGTGGACAATTGTTTTTAAAGCCCCACTTAATTTATTTTGAATGAAGAAGAAAGAAAGCATCTGTAAAATGCCTCTAACATCCCTTTGTTTTTGCCAGCTCTGGTAACAGCCAGACTTTTATTACACTTTCCAGAACTGCTTATGTCTGAGGTGAGAACATGCATGGAAAAAGAATGTGAGCCTGTAATTTTTTTAAAGCTATAATAAGCACTTGAAAATGAGGACATATAATGGATGTGACAGTTCATCCATAATTATTGCAGTGTCCCTGTTGCACAGCTGTAATATAGAAAAAAGGAATGGTCTGAAAAGAACTAGACAGTGTTCAGGATTATGTCTTGGTTCTAGAAAAAAGGCATGGATCTTTTTGTTGTTGTTGTTGTTGTTGTTGTTTAGTCGTTTAGTCGTGTCCGACTCTTTGTGACCCCATGGACCAGAGCACGCCAGGCACTCCTGTCTTCCACTGCCTCCTTGAGTTTGGTCAAACTCATGCTGGTAGCTTCGAGAACACTGTCCAACCATCTCGTCCTCTGTTGCCTCCTTCTCCTTGTGCCCTCCATCTTTCCCAACATCAGGGTCTTTTCCAGGGAGTCTTCTCTTCTCATGAGGTGGCCAAAGTACTGGAGCCTCGGCTTCAGGATCTGTCCTTCCAGTTAGCACTCAGGGCTGATTTCCTTAAGAATGGATAGGTTTGATCTTCTTGCAGTCCATGGGACTCTTAAGAGTCTTCTCCAGCACCATAATTCATGGATCTTTAATATAACACAGTTTGTGCTAAAAGCCACCAGTGGCTTGGAAACCAAAGTGATTCCCAGACCATCGGCTACACAGGGGCAAAGGATGAGATGCTTTCAGCATTCTATAAATTTTCCTGCACTGATAATCAGCCCATCTTCAGGCCATTGATTGACAAGGCAAGGTGGAAGTTTGCCTGTACTTTGTCAATATTACACTTTTCCTTAAGAACAGGAAATAATTAATAGGAACAGGAAGGCTTAGTGCAATGACCTATGGAAGAATGTGCATAATAACTGCGTGAACTATGACACAACACACAGTAGACAGCACCAAATTAATGCCAAATTCCTGCCTATTTCCCCCCTTTCTTGGGACAAGTAAGCAAAAAGCTCAAAAATCATGCAAATGTTCCACAGAAGAATTTGAGTAGGCAGCTGAACATTCTGACTGCCACTTAGGCTAACCACAGAACCCTCCAGAGGCTAATGTGAATGTGAAGGGTAGGCACAATACTCAAGTTTAAACTTTAATTTTCACTTTAAAAAAAAAGGCATTCCTGTCTTAGACTCCAAAGAAATGCCAGGCAAAAGTCAACTTGCTGGATCAGGAATGAATTCTTAATAATAAGAAAGAAACACTGCTCAATGAGTGGATACATATATACTTTGGGTTTCTTCAAATGCGATTGGCCAAACTTTTAAATAGAATAGATCATTTGGCAGAAGGTAATTAAAGAGTTAAAATAAAATCATCCCACATGTATTCCAAATGGCGCTTTGAGTGCTCTTCCCTCTGCCACATATGAAGCACTATCAATTATTTGTTTTGGATGTCTTGCACACTTTTGCTCAGACTTTATCTGATCCATAAGATTAGAGCCTATATTGCTGAGTTCCTGTTTTTACCGCTGGTATTATTATATTGTTTTGCTATTTTATGTTGATTTTTATTGTTTGTGCACCACCTAAAAAAACTGTAAAATGTTAAGGAGTTGAGAAATACTTTTGAACAAAAATAAATAAATAAACACAGTGCTTTTTTTCTAAAAAAATATTTAGGGGTTCTCTCATTTTGACTCCAGAAAACCACAATTTCATAGTTCAAATCGGGGGAAATAAATACAGCAAATGGACAAAAGTACAAAGATTCACAAAAAGTTTAGGGGTATGTGTCCCCCTGCGTCCCCCTAGAAAAAAGTATTGAATAAATGTATTGCAGATGGGACATTTACATTTCCCTCAGCAAAGAACTGAGTGTGCACCAAGATGGCATAGTTTGGTCACTTATTCCTGTCAACTGAACAGACCAGGTAGGCACAGGAAATAGCTTGTTATCAATTACAAAAATATTAAAGTCCCTTGAATCCAAGTCTGGGCTTGTTATAAATTCAAGTATGACAATCTTGCTCAATTTGTTCTAAAAACTAAACAACTTTGAGTTTGGGTGGGATCACTAGTATAAAGGAATACTGCTGGCAATGTAGATTCATGCTTCTCAGATGAACCAGAAATAAAGGGCAATATTCAACTAAATGATTGCACAAGTGTAATAGATTCTACTTGTGCAGTATTATTAATTTTATTATTTATTAAATTTATATACCGCCCTGCACCTGCAGGTCTCAGGGCGGTTCACAGGATAAAATCACAATATAAAAACACAGGATACATAATCTCATAATTTCCCCACTCTTCTCCCCTGTTGCACCTGTCCCATAGCTTTCCAAATCTGTTCCAAAAGGTAGGAGGAACCCCTAGAACAGATTTAGGGAGGAGAGAACATTCCACATTGCAAGGAGAAATCCTTGTGCTGACAGAAGACTGTGATCTTAGTGGTACATTCAAATTCAACCGAGTAAAATCAATTCCAATACTTTCTGAAAAAGTAGAGATTGAATCCAAACTTCGTAGCTTCCTGTTAAAATAATACTATAGGGCTTCCGCTTGTGAGAAAGAAAGAGGACAATTCCAGCTTTCTAGTACTGCCTGCTGATAATCACACAAAATTACAGAAATAATTATCTTTATTTAGATTTCTTTTGAGAGTTTAAAAATGGTTTGACTTTTTAAAAAAGCTATTACACATCACTAGGAAGTGTTCTGTTTGCATAGCATTTTACTATTCTCTATTTATTTCCTTTTTATTCACTTTTGGGAGCTAAGTTACCTTTAGAAAAAATATTTGTTATAGTGAAATGACATTTAGTTTTCCAAAAATAATGTTTGCAAATTAATTATATTTCCTCTTAACATTTGCAGTGAAGTTCACCCTCCATAATGAAGGCATAGACCAAGACTCGTTCGATTTTTTAACAATTAGCCTTCTCTGCTCAGGGATGGGGGGCGGGTGCATAGCAAGTGATAGAGCCCATGCTCTGCATTCAGAAGGTCTCAGGTTCAATCCCTGGTATATCCAGCTAAAATCTGGGAGCAGAACTTGGAAAAATTGCCATGTGAAACCTTGAAAAACTGTACCCCTTGGCGGTAGATAGCACTAGGCTGGGTAGACTCTGTATATGCAGTAAAGATTCCATAAGAAAATATGGTCTTATGAGCTTAAATGTAAATCCTAGATGTCAGTAGGGATGTGTGTGTTCCACCTTGCTCTCCCTTCAGGAGTTTAGGGTGAAGTCTGAAACGATGAGCTTCATCGTGCTTGTGAAGGCTTCCCCATGGGTTTAAGAGCCCAATTTTGCAGGACTTTAAATGGTTCTCCATTGAGTAGAGGAGGTACCCCTCTTCAAGCTTGGCTTTCCAACTTGTGGAGGGTGGCAGGGAGAGTGGCCAAAAGGGGAGAGGCTTAGTGTGCTACACACGAGCAGCATGTATACCATGGGTCAGCAAACTTTTTCAGCAGGGGGCCGGTCCACTGTCCCTCAGACCTTGTGGGGGGCCAGACTATATTTTTTGGGGGGAAATGAACTTATTCTTATGCCCCACAAATAACCCAAAGATGCATTTTAAGTAAAAGCACACATTCTACTCATGTAAAAGCATGCTGATTCCCGGACCATCTGCGGGCCGGATTTGGAAGGTGATTGGGCCGGAACCAGCCCCCGAGCCTTAGTTTGCCTAACCATGATGTATACATTCAACTCATTCAAACACACATTCTTCCTCTCCTACTTTACTTGCTTCCTTTTGTGTCAGAGTTGTAAGTACTTTAGAGCAGTGACCTGTTTTTGTTGTTGTTCTGTTTTGCTATTGAACAAATGAATGGAACAATGTTGTGAAGGTGTGGGTGGTGATTAACAAAATCAATCGTCTTGGCAAACTGGGAATATACCCTCACTCAGCGCTTTTTTCTAAAAAAATGTATGGGGTACTCTCATTTTCCTACTCATTGAAATACTGCCCCTCATTGAGGTCAAACTTAGATTCACAAAATGTTTAGGGGTATGCGTCTCCCTAGGAAAAAAAGCATTGCCCTCACGCACCCAAGTTTAGAACATTCCACCATTCTTAGCAGAATTTCTTTCTCTTTGAGAAAAATAAGTGGCTCACGTAAATGCAAACTAAGCTTTAATAATAAAGAAAACTGTAACAAAATAACATAATGACTGAGAGAAACTAAATACAACAACATGAGGCAAGTCTGAGGCAAGAAACAAGAAGAGCCAGTTGATCCCTCTTAAGTGACATCCTTAACGGAAAACACACTGAAGGGAGGGGCTGATTCCGGAGCAAAACACACAAGCCCCGACCACCAGATACCAAGCACTCTACTATTCAAATTAGGCCCCAGTGTTTTTCTTACAACAGTAGTATGGATAGTGTGATGATAAGATGGTGGTGATAATGACAACAACCATAACAATAATAAACCCATTCCATTTTATCCCATACAAATGAATGTGGACCTGCCATTGTGGGATGGAGGGAACCTGTCACCCTGCCTCAGCCTCCAGCTGTTCTGGCTTTTGGTCTCTATTGCAGAAAAAGGTATGAATGTAATATCTCTCCACCTGCCCCCAACTCATAAATAAATATTATATTATTACATTAAATTACATTACTGATAGATAAATCGATTTAGATATGTTGGTTGAAGTGAAAGTGCTTTTTTAAAAAACTCTTGAAATTTAAAAAATAATTAGCCACACTGTATATTCTTAGAGAAATGCATTGTCTCTCTTACATTGCAATCCCTCCCCCTGTTAAATTTATATTGCTTCCTCAGACTACCCTTGTTGACACAATGAAAATAATCATTTGTTCCAAGGGGGAGAAATTATTTCAGGAGGCCTAAGCAGCGCCTATAAATTTAACACAGTCCATTATCATGTTCACATCCTACAAAAATGTAGGTGATCCATCACGACACATCACCAACTTTTCCCACAGAAGAAACCCTGGCTACACGTGAAGGTTATCTTCTGATCAAAGCCTAGGTCTGCATAATAAAACATGACATGCAAAGGGAGGGGGAATGAAAGGGAAGGAGGATGGGGCAGAGGGCGGGGGGGGTGGCAGATGAGAGAGGGAGGAAAAGACAGATGCTGACGGCTGGCTCTTGCCATCCACTCAGTCATCTTTTAATTCTAACCGTTTGGTTTAAAACAGACAACAGGACTGATTGCTATTGTTTTACTGATTAACTATTCTCTCCTTTTCTCCCCCAAAAGGGATCCTGGCAAAGTCTGCTTAGTAAATATTGACACCTGTAAACCAAGCTGCCTGGCTTGGTTTTGGCTCTTTGGTTCTCTTCCCATCTGTTGCCTGAGAATTTTAAGTAAACTATTGCTCTCTTTTCATTGAACACTGTAAAAAAAAAGGGGGGGGGATCTATCCTTAAGCTAATCCAAGAGACACATGGCTCTAGAGAGAGGCCTTGTAGGAACTGAAGGGAAAATATAGCACATCTAAAATGCATATCTCACTGGCGCTTCTGCCGGGCTCTTCTTTTTGTTAGCAGAATGCCAGTGTAATCTGCTTAGCTACCGAGCAGAGCTTTCTTCCCCCTTCCCCCCTGAGATCACCCTGACCACGATCAAAGTCCAAACACATTCCCGGCAAACTCTATTGTTCCCAAGAGTGGGATTAATGACTAATTATGTCAGGTCACTCATCCAGATGGCCTCTCAGATGTTCCTTTGTCATTGCCTGACCTTCCATATGCCCCTTTGACCTTGAGGTTTATTGCCATGGCAACGTGAAGCCTCAGTTTCCTTGTTGAGAGTGCCAAGGAGTGGCCAAAAGGGGGGATGTGGGATAATCTGGCCACACTTTGTATTCTGCCTCCATCTCACGCCTTGTTAAATCCAATGAATAGATAAAAAATGCTATCTGATCCCAGCTGAGTGATGACCGTGGTCATGAGTCTATGTTACATGCTATGTTTTTTAAATTAGCAGGCAGCTTTGTACATGGAAACGTGCATTTAATTTGAAGAACATCAATCGCCATAATGTGATCTTTTTATCTCATTAATGTTAAGCAAGGGTAATAGAATGGAATTACAAAATATCACTGTGAAAGGAATACAATTCAGAGAATTATAGATATCCCCTATTAAAGCCCTAGAGATGTTTAGATAAGTCTACTTCTTCAGTTTCATAAATTAAAGATTCCCCACTACCTCCCCTCCCACCCACTCCCAAAGTTTAAATTCTAGCCTAAGATGTTGATCTTATGCTGGAGAAGGATTTCAGAGTGGCTAATGCAATGAAGAAATGTCCTAAAAGAACCAAATAAATACAGAAAAATACAGAAAGAAAGTGAATCATGGACTCAATTGAATCAAAAGAGGTCAACCATCCACTTTGGATGTGATGTGTTTTGCCTTCCAAAGGAAATTCTGGACAAGACCCAGGTCCTCATGGTGAGCTGTCAGCCACAAATAGCAATCCAATTAACCCTGTTATTACTTCATCCATAGAATGCCATAAAATGATTATTCCACATCTTGGTAAGGTTTCTTCGAATTCTTCTAAAATGGGCAAATATTTATTAAAACCCTTACTTCACTCAAACCTTACTTTCCTGCAGACCTTATACAGATGGTCTCTGCTAATGACTTTTTTTTACCCTGACTGCAACTTGCCTCTATAACTTACACACCCAAACATTATCAATAGTTAGGCTGCTTTACACTAAATGCCCCCACAAGTTTATGCATCATATATCAAGGACTGCATCAGTGAGTTTCCTTTCCCGCCTTCATTTAATTAATTGTCTTGCCATGTTGCTTTAGCTTGTATTGTGTTTATTATCGAGTCAAATAGAGTATGCCTTCCTTTGGTTCTGCTTCTGTCATCTGCCAGGACCCCAAGGGCCACTGGGAGGCTGAGCCCCTGCCTACAAGGAAGAAAACCAGTCTTACCCGATCCAGCTGCTCCAATGCTTGCTTTCATCCGCCCACCCAGTTCCTTTTCCTTTTGTGTTATGTCTATTAGATTGTGAGCCTGTGAGATAGAAAAAATTTGGATGCTTTATTAGTGTTGCACAGCAGCAGAAATTGTTTTGTGACATTCTTCCTTTTTGTTGCTTGTATTTATTTCAAAATGAATGTATTTTGAATTTGCACTTTATTTCAAAATAGCATACAGTACTATGTTTTTAAAACAAGTAAAATTGTAGAGGGAAACAAATCTAGGGGGAGAGGATGGGGGGAAGGAGAATGTGAAATAAAAAAAAAGCAGATTTCCCAAAGTGCTTGGATCCTATAATCACATTAGGAAAAATAAACACTGCTATCAAAGTTTTCTAAGCCCATGGGAGAGGGTAGGTAAAGATTCAAGCCTCCTGCTTTAAGTGTGTCTAAAAGAGAAGAGAGCTATGAATGTTATGTACATTGCCACAATTCAGTTTTAATTGCCTGAAGACATAGTATGCAACCCACAGTGCCTTGGAAAGGTAAAGGTAAAGGGACCCCTGACCATTAGATCCAGTCACGGACGACTCTGGGGTTGCAGCGCTCATCTTGCTTTATTGGCCGAGAGAGCAGGCATACAGCTTCCGGGTCATGTGAGCAGCATGACTAAGCCGCTTCTGGCGAACCAGAGCAGTGCACGGAAACGCTGTTTACCTTCCCGCCGGAGTGGTACTTATTTATCTACTTGCACTTCATGCTTTCGAACTGCTAGGTTGGCAGGAGCAGGGACCGAGCAACGGGAGCTCACTCCGGGGATTCAAACCACCAACTTTCTGATTGGAAGCCCTAGGCTCTGTGGTTTAACCCACAGCGCCACCCGCGTCCCCCACAGTGCCTTGTACATAGCAGTAGATGATAGCTGTGACCTGCACTTGCTAAAGAATGGTTGATGCTGCTGGTTCTCCTAGCCGTAATCACATCTTAAAATTAAAGCAGGAAAGTGCAGAGACCATATTCAAGCCCCATATGTCATGAAATCCATGCACAAGTGCATACCCCCAACATCTCTCTGATGAAAATAGGGACATCCCATTCCATAATGACAATCTTCCTATGTATATCCCACACATCTTATTGGGTTGCCCCAGCCACTCTGGGCAGCTTCCAACATATATAAAAACATAATAAAACCTTAAACATTAAATAAACTTATACCGTGGTACCTCTGGATGCGAACTGGATCCATTCTGGAGCCCCGTTCACATTCGGAAGTGAATGCAACCCACGTTTGCACATCTGCGCATGCGCGGGTCACGATTCACCACTTCCGTGCATGCGCGTGACGTCATTTTGAGCGTCTGCGCATGCGTGAGCAGCAAAACCCGGAAGTAACATGTTCCATTACTTCTGGGTCACCGTGGAGCGTAACCTGAAAACGCTCAACCTGAAGCATATTTAACCCAAGGTATGACTGTACAGGATTGCCTTCAGGCGGTTCAGGGGTCAGATAACTCTATACCCTCCAACATTTCTCCAATGAAAATAGGGACATCCCAAGGAAAAGTGAGACATTCTAGAATCAAATCAGAAACTGGGATGGCTTCTCTAAATCAGGGATGTCCTTGGAAAATAGGGACATTTGGAGGGTCTGCAAGCCTGATCTGGCATGAAGATCACTGGGTGACCTTCCGTCTCCTAGCCTAACTTACCTCACAGTTGAGGATAAAATGAGGAGGGAAGAACCATGTATGTCACTTTGAGCTTGGAGGTAAAAGTAGTATATAAATGTAATAAATAAAGAATGTAAGCCCTATGACCTTAAGGGTCTTGGACACTATGAACTTTTGCTGAATCAGGTCAAAAACGTATAGCTGAACACCATCTGCATCCATAAAAACCTTTCATTCCCTTAACAAGTTGCTCTGATCCAGCCATTCTTATGAGTTCAGTAGCTCCAGCCCTGTGGATACATGCTTGCCCAGATCTACCCTAGCAGTTTCTAGTCCCACCCCACTTAACTTTACTCTTGAGTCTCTAAAAATACAAATAACACACAATTCCCAATTTACACACACACACCAGAAATATTCCATGCATATACAGTGTTAATAATACAGTCAAGGTGGTAAATAGTTTAGACCTGATTGCTTCAGTTAGGTGTCTACTAAATTTATTCATTTAAAACATTTTATGCATGCCACTCAAGATGTGAGTAAATCTCATTGAACTCAGGGGGACTATGTTCCAAGTAAATCTGCACCAGCTTAGGCTACTAGATTGTGAATGGAAATGGTGCAAGGACCTTATCTGAAATGAGGCACATACATTCTACAGAGCAAAGTTATTAGAACATTCACTTCCTAAGCTGCTGGTGGGGCATTGACTCATGTCAAACTGTAGTGCACCTGTATCTCAGCATAAGTCAAAGTGAAAAGAAAAGGTAAAATAAATAAATAAATAAATCTATTTTTATCTTTAAAATCTGCATATGATTTTGAAAGTTAACTACACATTAGAATAAGTGAGGTATTATTACCCCAGACTGTCAGTGCATTAAGGCATATTTCCAAGGTATTTGATCAAAGGACTGTGGAGTTTCATGTCAGCTGTTTTGAAGTATATGGCATACATAAAGCTTATCTAAGAATTTTATGCACTTAACAATTCTGGAAATTTGTTTGGCATGTTCAGATAAGCTCAAAAGATCTCTGGCTGATGTGGTCCATGCCCTTTGATGTCTGCTAATCTCTATGATTTTTATTTTTTTATGAAGTACTAATTGTGAAGAATGGTACCTTTAACTTGTACGTGCTCTAACCAGTTCCAAGAAGCTGGGTAGCTATATTGGAATGGATCTTCAGAAGCAGAAACTCATTCCCAGCAAGAATGCCGTGTTTTCCAGCCGGTTGTGAGGGAAAGCATTGGTCATTAACATATAATTATTTTAAGGATATGCCCATTTCAAATTACCTTCTGACTAAACAGAGTCTGCATGCAACAAAAGTGCATGTGGCCAAGAATAAAAGGAAAAGAAAACTGTGAACAAGACCAAGCACCTCCAAATCTAAGTGGAGATTTTCCTGGCTGTCGTACATAAAAGGGCATCGCTGAAAGATGCTGGCATTGGAAGATGTGCAGGGGAAGAGGTACATTGGTGGCTGCAAGACATATCCACACCATACATTTAAAGTGCTCCTATGGCACTTAATAGTCATGGTTTTCCCCAAAGAATCTGGGAGCTGTAGTTTGTTAAGCATGTTGACCTCAAACATCTACAAGTCCCAGCACCCTTAATAAACTGTATTTATTTATTTTGGTCAATAACCATTTGAGAAGGAGGGAAGAAAACAAAATACCTAAAACACAGTATTATACATTAAATACAAGATTAAATATAGAATGTAAAACAGTGGGAAATATAAAGTAATTACAGTCGTACCTTGGTTTTCAAACAGCTTAGTTCATGAACAACTTGGAACTCGGAGGTCGCAAACCTGGAAGTAGATTGTCTCAGAAGCCTAACATCTGGTGCGACTTCCGACACTCCTGCAGCCAAACAGAAGCCAAGCCTTGGTTTCCAAATGTTTCGTTATTTGAACGGACTTCCAGAACGCATTCTGTTTGAAAACCAAGGTACAACTGTATATTAAAATGATGAGGAACAGCTTAAGGTGTTTTAACGTAAGGACAAGTTTTAAAGTTAGGAGCCGTCTCCTGAGATTACAGCCAAGGTAGTGTGCAGCAATAACTTGTCAGCACAGGATCTTGCCCTAACTTAACAAACAAATGTTCTGGGGTAAGAGTGTTTTAAATGTAGTGTGAGGATGTGACCCTGGGTGTACAGGGACACTATGTGACCGAATACTGAGAGAGAGCTATTGCCCTGTGGGCTTCCCTCCCTGTGGTCACTGTAGGAAACACTGTGGGCTGCTGAACTAGGCAGACCTAGTGGCCAGTGAGGTGTTGCTTACCAAGAGAGGGAGGGGAGATGTGAAGTGTGGAGAGCTCAGTGACTGTGGTATGATGGAGCCAAACTAGCACTCCTTCTTCCACACCCCAGACTGTGCAGAACTCCCCTGCCTCTCTCTCAGGAAATGCTGGAAACCTGCTGGGTTGGGAAGCCAGGAGAGCAATGGAGCCCCACCCACACCACCTACCAGAGGTGGCTACAACTTCAGGCTCACTCAGCAGGACTCTTTCAGTGTTCTTGTGTTATAACCAGTGCTTCTTTTCTGGGGGTACTTATGGGTATGCAGCACTGGCACCTTTCCTCCCCCTAAGAAAAACCACTGGTTATAATAGTTCTAAGACAACAGGGGAGGGCTATCTCCTGAATCTTTTGAAGATCCAGATAAACAGGACTTAAACAGTGAGTTTGGTCCAGAAAAGGGAAAATACATATAAACATTATTTTATTAATATTTAGTGTGTTTTGCTATCCCAAAGCGACTTACAAATAATATAAACATTAACATGAAATATGGAAGCCAGAGCAAGATAAAAGCCTAACCATAAAAGGTTTTATGCAACTCACCTCACTAAAAAAAAGGGGGGGAAGGCAAGGAAGTACTTTCATGAGTACTGACCTAGCATGAGAGACTGAATTCAAAGGGGAAAAGAAAGAAAAAGTTAGGACTTTTCAGAACAAAGGGTCTGATATCTTCTTTCTATTGAATGCCTTACAACCAGCATAAATGCAAATGTAAATGGATGGTTTTAATAGAATATAGACAAGGAGAAGGGGACGACAGAGGATGAGATGCTTGGACAGTGTTCTCAAAGCTACCAGCATGAGTTTAACCAAACTGCGGGAGGCAGTGGAAGACAGGAGTGCCTGGCATGCTCTGGTCTGTGGGGTCACGAAGAGTCGGACACGACTAAACAACAACAACAGACTTCTATCCCCTCATATTGGGCAGACTATTATTAGTAGAGGACAAAGTTTGTGAGATGGAAAAAAAAAGAGTAATGGGGATGGAGTAGCAAAGGGTTAGCAGAAAGTAGAGGAAAGGTGAGGTTGGAGGGCTTCTCAGAAATTTCTCCTGGTAATGTGTTTACTGTGGGATGAGTAAAACATAGCCGCTTTACTCTTAACTTCAGATATTTCCAAAGGAAAGAATGGTGTTTCACTGTCCATAACAGATACTCTATCTCTAGAGAGTTACCCTACTCTATGGTGCATTGAGTGTAATGTTTACGCTGGCCTTTACCAGAGAGCCAATTCCCACAGCAGAGTATGCTTACTGGCTCTAACTGGCCAGTGATGCAAAGTGACCAAGGATATTCCTTTTGAATGCATGTATGCATCTTCCTCTGGTCTTTCAGACAATTGGCCTCACTTTGGGCAGAAAAAATTGACAAGCTTCAATCATAAAGCATGGCTGCTTTGGAAAAAAAGAAAACAGAAAAAGCCACCCGGCGATTATGTTTCACACTGTACATGTGTGAGTATTGATTGACAGCGTTCCCTTTTCCGTTCAGCTGGACTCCAAATGCAGCCGCCGCACAGGTTGTTTTGTCAGCTGCTGCATTTGCCATGACCAGACCAACGGGCTGCTGCTTGGCAGTCTGAGCAGGGACGTGGGACGCTGCAGGGATCCCTGCCCGGGCCACTTGCCTCACAGGCTGTTTGAGCTGCCACAGAGCTCAGCCTCTGCTCCTCAATAGAGCAACAAGCATTCAGTACCCCTGAGAGCTCCCTCCTCCCTTTATTCCTCTCCTTCCCACCTTCTGCAAATAACATCTGAGAATTGTGTGATCATTTTTAGCTTCCCTCTAGAGTGGAAGGGGAGAGGGGTGGGCAAGGAGGGGAGAGAGGAAAAATGCCTTGCTTTGCAGCCAGCTAGAATGACCTCTTGTTACATTTTTCAGAGGGTGTGGCTTGAAATTAGTTGTTAGAAATCGAGGCTGGTGGTTTAAAAATGGAAGCAGGTCTCTTAACTAGAAATCCAAACAATTTTCCTGATTTCCCTTTGCCCAAGAAGCACTTTGAGGCAGTAATTTGGAGAGCAGTTTTTTATCAAGTCAGGCTACTGTACTGTCCATAGGAGCCAACTCCTAGGGCCTGAGGTCCCTTTACCCCCCCATAAAATATATGAGGGGGTCACCCCCCCAGTTGATGAGCATTGCCATTCAAATAGTGTGCATGTGCCACATCTTGTGATCGATTATGTGGCGCATTGCTTACCTGCCCCCCCATTTTTATTCAAGTTGGCCCCCTTCAAGTTGCTGTCTGCTGCAGCCTTCCTTAGTCTGATGTCCTCCGGTTGTATTACGACTCCCATCATCCTTGGCCATTGATCATATAGGCTGGGGTTGATGGGAATTGCAGCACAACATCTGCAAGGTGCCAGTTTAAGAAGGGCTGCTTTGCTCTGACTGGCAAAAGCTCTCAGACAGGAGTCTTTCATAGCCCTGCCTGGAGATGCCAAGGGTTGACTGTCAACGATGGCAAGGGAGGGAATATTTTGTAGCCCAAGGGCTACATTCTATCTCACCAGGCATCCTTCCAGGGGTTACATGCTTTTTTTATTGGCTTGGTGGGGGGTCAAAATTTTGTGGACGGAAATGCATTAGAAATTTCCCCATAATCTTAGAAGAGGCATTCCTCCTCTGTGTGAGAGAAGGATGAAAGTTTTTTCAAAGATAACCTGCCGTCTTCAGTATTAGAAGTTAAGGTAAAGGTAAAGGTACCCCTGCCCGTATGGGCCAGTCGTGTCCAACTCTGGGGTTGCATGCCCATCTCGCTTAAGAGGCCGGGGGCCAGCGCTGTCTGGAGACACTTCCGGGTCACGTGGCCAGCGTGACGAAGCTGCTCTGGTGAGCCAGCACCAGCGCAGCACACGGAAACGCCGTTTACCTTCCCGCTATAAAGCGGTACCTATTTATCTACTTGCACTTAAGAGTGCTTTCGAACTGCTAGGTGGGCAGAAGCTGGGATCGAACGAGGGGAGCTCACCCCGCCGCGGGGATTCGAACCGCCGACCATACGATCGGCAAGTCCTAGGCGCTGAGGTTTTACCCACAGCACCACCCACGTCCCCCATTAGAAGTTACTCTATTAAAAAATAATTGCAAGTATTTTTCTTGATTATTCAAGTCCAAAGGTATTTCATA
Organism: Podarcis raffonei; assembly: GCF_027172205.1. Taxonomy (NCBI): domain Eukaryota; kingdom Metazoa; phylum Chordata; class Lepidosauria; order Squamata; family Lacertidae; genus Podarcis; species Podarcis raffonei. Next base: position 49,384,970 of record NC_070604.1, read on the forward strand.
AATTAGCCTGCAATCCTTTGCGCATTTACAGGGGAGTTAATCCCACCAAAAGCAGTTGGACCTCTTAGTAAACATGCTTACAGGACTCACCCTAACATTAGGCAGAATGGGGTACCAGTTTTACCTGCCCAGCACCTCCAAAGACTAAGAATCTTTCAGGTTCAGTGGAGGACACAGTTGAAAATAAGATTCAAGAACAAGTCCAATCAGCTTCCATATGTGGGAATGGGATGGGGTGGGGATAGGGAAGAAACCATCATCTTGGCCTTCTCCTATTTTTCTCTTAATTAAACTCATCAACTGACCACAGCTATGCCCACTTACTTGGGAGTAAGTCCCAGTGAATTCAGTGGTACTTGCTTCCGAGTAGACATTTATAGGATTGCATTGAGTTCAATGAGATAGACACCCAGTAAGTGGCTATACGTTTGCAACATAGATGTTGTAGTAGCAGCAGCAGCAGCAGTAGCTGCTGCTGCTGCTGTTTGTTTGCTTGTATTAGCATTTCGCATAGCCTGTTATACAATGTCCTGTGCTTTTAGGAGTAATATCTAGAATAACAAGAAACGGCAAAACTTGACTTGAAACACCACCATCCTTATTTTTTCCATCTGAACTTTTATGTTTTGCAAAACAAGTAATCAAATTATTTTAGTAATGGTTTGACCTCACCGGTCTACTAATGCATACACAAATGGTTCCTGGTTTATATTCAGTTGTTACTGTAAGTGTGATAACAAGGGAAATGGAAATCTTAATAATCTAAGCAAGCTCATGGGGGAAAATTGATTCAAGCAAAAAATGTCATTTAGCAGCATACAATAGTTCTGACAAGTAACAACCTGAAGCAAGGAAACTAAAGATTTTGCTTGCTTGCTTTTTTTAAATGAACTAATCTTGGCTACTATTAGTGTGTTATTGTTCTGCTCCTAGAAGACCCCTTGCTAAATGGAAAAATATCAATTCAAACCATGAATGCACACAAAGGGGAAAAAATTGTCCTGAAAGATGGACAGCTGGAACCACAGTTCAGAGCTACACTAGCACAACAGGGGGTTATCTGTGTCCTGCATGAGTAAGAGCCCATTGCTCCAGCGTAGTGGAGGCATCCATAATCTGCATGTCAAATCTGTTGCTGTCTCCCTGCCATTCCTAACCTCCACATACACCATCATTTTTTCCACTCCCCATCTTGCTTCCAACTGTACCACTGCCAAGCATTATGGAAGACCTAGCACCCACCTTCTCTGTATCCTTGTATGCACCATACATTGTGGTAGTTATAGCATACAGGCCTGGTGTATAAAACCAATGAGAATTCTGTGATTTAGAAAGCCATTTAACACCAGAATGTGTTTCTCTTTCTGGAAACATTCCCCCCCTTTTTTTCAAAGTCTATTTTTCCCCCATGGCTAGATCATTTTTTATGGCATACTAAGGGATTCTATAGATATGGTGAATATTCTCGCATTGCAGAATTCAGGCAAGTTGGTGGTGGTGGGAAATGTTTTGACTGTGATAACATCTACTTTTTTAATCCTGTTCAGTACAATTGTTTCACTTACCAAAATCTTTCTTCTTTCTTCAGCTTAGCCATATGGATGATCTGAGACTCTCAGGGACCATACAATGGACAGGGTGATGTCACTAAGCTGTGTAGCCCTTCAGCTTTGATTATGTGATGATGTAATGTCACTGAGGCCAAATGACATCAGTTGTGGTGGGGAGCACAAGACAGGGCAGTGTACATGAGCAGGTAAACATTTTTGCAGATATTAACAAAAAAGAAGGCAAAGCATTTTTGAACACTGCTAAAAATATCCCTGAGAAAACACACAATGAGCCATTTCAGTTGGTCATATAATGAAGAACAAGTCAGTGTTACATCTTAGCCACTGTTTGTCACTTATCTGTGGAACGATTTCCATCCATAATTAGAATGTGCTTATGACAATCTTTCCTCCACATGTAAATTGTGTTTGAATTTGCTGAGGGAAGTGAAAGGGCGGGGAGCAATATTTAGGGGTGGGTTGGGGGGCCGGCGTTCGGTGAACTTCAGGGAAGAGCTGCAGGTTGCACAACTGTGGCTTATGTTCTGACAAATCCTGCGCCTCCAATATATGTTTCCATCCCCTAATACTGAGGTAGCATCAATGGGACAGAAGCAGTATGAGGTGCCTGTAGCCATATCTTCATATCTTCTTAGTTGTGAGCAAGAACAAATAAGAGAATGGAACATCCTTCCTGTAAAGAGAACATTTTGAAGGATAAAGCTCTGCATGATTAGGTCCCTTTTAGATGAAATATAGCCTATGTTCTATTTCATTGACTTGGGTACCTCTGACCTCTTGATCTTTTATGTCTCTATTTTTTTGGGAGTCTGACAGACCACATGCCAATGTACAGACCAGAATTCCTCACCATTGTGATTGATTGTTTACAGCTGTTCCAGCATTTCAGACATGGCAGCTGCTTTTCAGATGTCTTCAAATTAGAAAGTTTTCAAAAGTGTTCATTTCAATGTGAACCTGAGTGCCGGCAGAAAAGCGGGGGGGGGGCGGGGAGTTGATGAAAAAGTCATCTGAATTCAGGTCTAAAAGCGTTCCATTGATTCCAGCCTTCAGGGCAAACGAAAATGTTTGGCTTATTTCATAAGCTAATTAGGTGTGAGAGAACCTATTTGGCATTTGCTATTGACTGAGCCTAAGCAAAAAAGAGAAAAAAAGTGATCACGGGCAACGTGCTCAATAACGGATCAATAGGAAGCGTGTGATTGGATTAGCCACTTGATCAATGCATTGTGCTAATATATTAACAAGCAAATTACCAAGCAGCCCAAAGACCAGCCTGCTAACTATAATTGTATTATAAACTGTCGTAATTTAACGACCCTTGAAGTGCAAAGGGTTATTTATACAGTCAAAAGGCTGGAGAGGGAGGGGTGAGGTAAAATATTGTACTCTGGTTATTCCCTATTTCAAAAAGTGAGAGTTTTTCTTAAATGAGTTCCCTTATTTAGCTGTGTGGGTGTGTGCATATAACTGTGATTAACAAAACAGAGTAATTTTATTTATGTGGCAATAGAACAAAAAGCTCTGTCTTATTATTCACAGTTGCATACATACTAGTGTATGCAGCCTTACTGCCAGATGGTAGGCACAGTGCATTCATGAGGGGGGACAGTTTGTGTGAGCAAAAATATACTTCTGGCCCTCAGAAAGGTGAATTATAGGAAAATATGAAACAAGAATTATGAATTAAGTAAATGAAAGGCATGCAATATTCTGCTTTTGCTTCCAGCTCCGCTTACAGCCAATTGCCTGAGCAAATGGCACAAAGTTATGTGAGATCCCCAATCCAGCTGCTGTGATTTTGTTTTGATAGCCCTTTTTAAAAGAACACCCTAAATTGTCACTGAGGGACATGAGAGACTGAGGGTGGAATGTAGTGCCCCTGACTCCCTCTTCTCCGTTAATCAGCTGCTCAATGATATTCCAGCTTTATTTCCTTTTTTAAAAGGGATATTTCTGCAAGGTCTTAGATTTTGGGTAGTGGGCATGTGCTCTTTTGGAGCAGGGCCAAATTCTTCTAAGAAGATTTCTTCAGAAGCAATAAATAAAGGAGACAGAAAGGAACCCACTCCGTCTTTGAGCTGAATAACCGCTGCAGTTTAATGTTGCATTCTGCGTAGGATCATTATCTATTCCTTTATAACATATATAGAACTAAAAATCACAGCTCCTTATTCAGCTTAATTCCCTGCTGAGGGGGAAAAGGCATTAGGAAGACTAGCAAATATGTATTCTTTGGGAACCTATCATCCCAAGAATGTCAAGGAGATTTGAGAAAAATTGTAATGCCAAATGCAGACACTTCTTTCACATGATGCTCTGAAGAAAGTGGCAGGGGAGAGAGAAAGGAAATTTATAGGGAAAGGATAACCCATTGCCATTTTCTTTTAAAGTTTCACTCTTCAATACAGTCAATATTTCAAAATGCAATGTGCATGAAGAAGTTTCCACAAATAAATCAGAGCTCTAAGAGATTAACCAAGTCAACTATTTAAATGGGTATGAAAATATTTAAGCCTTAGCAACTGGATTTCAGAAGTCCACCATGAAAATATATCTTCCAATTAGCATTGCACATACAGAAAGGTGGATTTACTTATTGGGTAGTGCAATGGCATAAGCCAATAAAACAGCAATACAATGCAATGGTGGGTGCAATTTTAATTACCCACCACAGTGCATATAGTTTGACATTATGACCAGCGGGGAAAAAATCACATATGCAGAGCAACTGTGAAAGAATGAAACAGTTCGGCCACTTTTTGTTTTGTTTTAGGATCATCTCAAGGATAATTCTGCTCTTGGAATCTGACAATTAATGGATTTGTCAGGATTTGAATGTGGGTCCTTATACATGCAGAACCTGTGCTCTACCAGTGAGTGCTGTTTCCTCCCATGCTATGACCTGTCCTGAATGTACGTATACATATATAATCATTTACACTTCCTCACTTGCTTCAGACAGGAATCACATATGCTCAAGAAGTTTTGTGTATCCTTGTAGCTCATCTCTAGAAGCTTGGTGTGTCTAGGCATTCTGAATGGTAATTAGTAGATAGCTGTAAGACATGTCAAAAACTATTCATTTATTTGCATCACCAGAAATCACAAAGCAAGTTCTGTGCTGTGGTCAATAGAAAGTATTTTGGACAAAACTGGAGCCAGGTCCCAAAATCAAATTATACAAATGTACTGGATATGGTGGCCCTTTCAATATATATTCCACTGACAGGGTTTTCTGAGTTGTTTTCAAATCAGGTACTCTGTACTGCAGCCAGGTGCAATTACAGAGCATTCACAGTATTGCTGAATGAGCCATGTCAGCCAATGCTGGACATGACTTGTTTGCCACATTTTTGCTCCAAATTCTACCATGGAAAGGCCCATTTTATGACAATTCAGATATAAACTTGCTTAAGGAACAGCCACAACTTAGTAAATAACAGAGAACAAGTGAAGTACAGTGGTACCTCGGGTTACATACGCTTCAGGTTACAGACTCTGCTAACCCAGAAATATTACCTCGGGTTAAGAACTTTGCTTCAGGATGAGAACAGAAATTGTGCTCTGGTGGCATGGCAGCAGCAGGAGGCCCCATTAGCTAAAGTGGTGCTTCAGGTTAAGAACAGTTTCAGGTTAAGAACAGACCTCCGGACCGAATTAAGTTCTTAACCTGAGGTACAACTGTACATCTGATTGTATTTGATACAACACCAGATATTTTGCACAACCCCATCCTCCCACCCCATCCTGCAAAACCTTTCATGAAACTGTACGGCAAATAGAGTTTTCTACTTCTTTGCAAAATAAACTTTTGTCCAGGTTAAATGCCACTGCCTTGTGTTTTTCAAAAGAGCGCTTTTTGCCAAACTACTTCTTACAGTAAGTATAAAAAACTTTGACTGATCTTCAAAATGTAGCCCCAAAATGAGAAAGAGGAATATGGACAGGCAGAGGTGCACTTTCACAGAGGGGAAATAGTGAGACAATCCAATAACTCTCCATTGCTGCTTTGAACTGAAAAACCAAAGGAAATCATACATTAAACAGGTTTATAACAGGATAAGCCTGTTATAAGAGACTGGCAAACTCCCACAATAGGGAAACATAGAGGAGTCTGTAATAGCTGTCACAAAACCTTATTTTTTTTAAACATAAGAATAATAAATTACAGTCCAAAAGTGTCTTTTACATAGAGACCATGAATGCAGTCAAGACTTGATTTGTGCTTTACTGATGTTGTTCCCACAGCTGAAGATGCAAACTGCTTCCCTCTTTTTGTTCTTATTTTAAAAAGCAAAAATATCCAGTTGTGTTGCCCTTTATTTATTTTAATAGTCATATAAATCCTGCTAAAGTGGCCAGAGATTCACACTATAGTGGGATGGATATTCTTGACCATTACCCTTGTTTGCTGTGACACATGGGAACTGTAGTCCCAACAACATCTGAAGGATTACAGGATTACAGGTTAGCCACCCATGCCTTATACCTGGTGAATTGGGATTGAGGCAATGGTCACCTATGTTTTCTCCCTGCCTTAGGCATGCCAAGTCCAGGGGGTTGCATAACTACTGCATATATTAATATTGCACGGCTTGAAGTGACTGGAAGCATAAGAACTGACTCCTTTTGGAAATGAAGCATTGTCTAGACCCATAAAAATAGTATTCAATGTTTTACAGGCAAACCTCTATAAAACAAAACAGAAACACCAAATGATACATCCAAACAATGTCTTGTGCTGTCCAACACAGGTTCAGCATCTTATAAATAAAAGATAACTCCAAAAATCAAAACAGTGTCTCTCTCACACACACATTCCAGCCTGCCCAAGGCTATGCAGTCACCACCCTTTCCAGATGGTGAACTTGCAACTCAATACCTTTGTCACCTGATCTAAGGTTACAACTCTTACATGTTAGGTAGCAGAAAACAACAATTAGTTAATTATCAATTCAGCAAGAGCTCCACTTAGAAAGCTACTGTGTAAACCCCCCCCCATGTTAGCAATACACATTTAGACATTTTCCATTTTAAACCTTCATTAATACACATACATTTTTCATTTCTGTGTGAATTAAATCAATTATACTTAACAGGGTGGAGAGTGGGGAAGCTGAAAAGGACCTTAGGGGAAAGGGTGGGGAAAGCCCTCACTGTCTTCTTTCCCAATTCACCAATGAATTTAAAGGTATCAGCTGCAACTTGCCAACTCTACATGACTACATCCCGTCTTTCTGTGGGTCATCCCAGTTTATCACTACGGAACCTTTGATGCTAAAGGTTGGATGCTAAAGAACTTATCCAGGGTCCCTCAGTGTGTTTTAGGGTGGAGTGAGAATTTAGACCCAGGTATATCCCAGGCGCGGGTGGCGCTGTGGGTAAAACCTCAGCGCCTAGGACTTGCCGATCGTATGGTCGGCGGTTCGAATCCCCGCGGTGGGGTGAGCTCCCGTTGTTCGGTCCCAGCTCCTGCCCACCTAGCAGTTCGAAAGCACTCTTAAGTGCAAGTAGATAAATAGGTACCGCTTTATAGCGGGAAGGTAAACGGCGTTTCCGTGTGCTGCACTGGTGCTGGCTCGCCAAAGCAGGTTCGTCACGCTGGCCACGTGACCCGGAAGTGTCTCCGGACAGCGCTGGCCCCCGGCCTTTTAAGTGAGATGGGCGCACAACCCTAGAGTCGGACACGACTGGCCCGTATGGGCAGGGGTACCTTTACCTTTACCTATATCCCAGGCAAATATTCTCCACTACATCACACTGGTGCTCACAGATTCCCCTACCTTACACTGCCCTGAACATAAATGGCTTTTATGTCAGCAGCCATATTTTAAAATGCATATATAGCTTACATTTTTATATGTTGGAAAATGTTAAATAGAGGACCTAAATATAAAAGATGAATGAAAAATGACAATGACCAGACAGTTAATGTGGCATTGACAGCAGCACAAAAAAGTACAAGTTTCAACACAAAGTTCTAGATTCATTGAACAGCTCACTCAACCTTACTGAACAAGGTTTCCTGCCCAAAGCCTAGGCTAAATTTTACTTGGCATCAAGAAAACAAATCATTTATATGGATGATATATAAAAGCTACCACTAGCAACCATAAATTTTGCAGTCAAATATACAAACTGGACAACCTTCCATGAAAATACTCATAAAAAGTTCTAGATTCTTTAAACACCATATATATATATATATCAATACATAAATAGTATGAAACAAGAATAAATGATAGATGGTAGTGATTAAGGAAATAAAATAACAGAATACAAAGGTGCCCTCAAAGCTGTAGGAGAAAAAACCCCTCTTTCAAGCATTAATTAAAGTTGGTAACAATGTAATGCTTTATTTCGTTTACAGCATGATGAATAATATCACCACTACTTCAAAATAAAACTTTCATCCATATTCTTTTTAAAAACACTCCCACAGCTGTAATATGTCAAATTGAAGCTGTGTGTAGTCTACACGTTTACCAAGATAAAGGAGTGCATATTATAATATGGGATGGAGTCACTTCAAAATTCAAGGTGTTCTATGTGAGACAAATAGTCTTGGGGAAATTTACAACACTTTCCTAAACAGAGATTGGCTGCAGCTAATTAGCTGAAAGGTCTGTCAGTGGAACAACTGTCAGAAGTAGTGGCCAAAGGGGCACATTTATTTCCTTTTTAATTTTCAATGTAATTGCCAACACTGTCACATGCAGCTCTTGAAAATGAATGCAAGTTGCTCTAAAATTGCCCAGATCAAGAAGAGAGAAACTAAATTACAATGTGTTCCATTTTTACCCTACTTATTTATTCGGGACAATTGCTTATACAGTTTAGAATCTGCTAGTCATTTCTCATAGACGACAAGTTACACAAACATAGAAGCATATTCAATGGGAGATTTTCATGATTTGACTTTTCTGAAGTAATAAAGCAGCGGTTTCAAGGTGAATACATATGACCATTTGCCAAGTCTGCATATAGCTGGAGAGGATGTTTCCTGTATTGCCCTGTCAAGTGGTGAGAAGAATTTCCTCACCCTTCTCCTTCCTACAGATTTTTGAGCAGATCCTGACATACAGTAAAATACGTCAATACAAAGAGCTAGTTTACAAATACAATGTGGTAGGCTACCAGCTGGCAAATGGTTCTCTTATTCCACTCCAGTCAAAGCCTATGTGGTGCCCTTCAGAAGTTGTTGGACTACAACTCCCATCAGCCTCAGAGTTAATGGTCAGGGATGGCGGGAGTTGTAGTCCACCAACATCTGGAGGATACCATGCTGTCTTCTACTGTGATTACCAGGTGTGTGCTGTTTTTTTTATTGAGGATGGTCAATTGTTTGTAATGGATCTATTGATTTAGCTTCTGGCACTAAGAAAAGACAAATGATTGGTTCATGCTTTAAGGCAGATATACACCATGCAGAGGTTTTGCGTTTAGGTATAAGAAAAGCCGGTGGCCTTGGTTCCATTAGTCTATTTATTTCAGAAGTAATTAGTTGATATCTTGTAAATCCTGATAAATGGGTCATTCTGGTAGGTAATGAAAAACACTGGACAAAGATAATAGAAGCTGGGTTTGTCAGCATGAGGGATTTCACCGCAGGAGATCTTGCTGTGGCTTTCATTATTTCGACAGCCAATGGCTGTTGCTATAGAAACTATATTGTTAGCAAAAGAGAGATGATAAATAAAGATAAACTGAATAGAAGGAAAGAGAGAGCAGACATGTATGGCTGTCATAACATTTAATTGCTGATCAATGCCTGATGGTCATCACATGCTTTTCCTATTAATACTGCATGGATCAGGGAAGCTAGAAATAAGAGGACTATACATTCATATAGTGTTATTTAAAGAACTGGCGGTCTTTATACCAGTGATACAGTTAAATTCAGAAATTTGGAGGACTTATATCTATTCCAATTTGAAAGCTCAGACAATGGCCACTCCTCAGTGCTACCACATGGGGGACACTTGAAACTGCCTTGGCAGAGCAGCTGCTCCATCTGCTGATCTGTTGCATGCTTGCCAGCTCCCCACATGGATTAGCTCCCCACGTGCCATTTCCACACATGCGCTTCTGCCCCCAGAATGCTTGGTTGAAGTTGCATGACATGGTGGGGCTGAAACAGCTGATGTGGAGCCAGTATCAGATGGTATCCATGAAGTGACCCTATCTGAGAAATGCTCCATTTATTTTTTTATTGCTTCGGTTTATAAAAACACAGTGGCCAAATGGCACGTGCAAGTGCTTATGCAGGTTCATTGGAGGCCCCCAGCCCTCCAGTTTCCTATTCAAGTCACAAACATCACACTGCCTTGGAGGCCAGGCTTGAATTTTAGGAGTGGCTTACTGAGTAGCCTGATGCAATCAAAGGGAGAAGAGCTCAATAGCCCATCTTCATAGGTAGACATCCCAATGCAGCCCTTTAGATCCCAGCAGGCAGTAGCTTACCTTCTTTCGTAACATCTTAGTGAGGAGGCCATAATTCAACTGTGGTTCTAGGCCAGGAGTCGAGAACCTTTCTCAGTCCAATGGTTACATTCCCTCGTGGATTAATTTCTATGGGCTGTGGCCTGAGGGTAATAGATGTGACCCAGGAAGAGTCAGATAATGGGCCAGATAATGCGGCTTGCAGAACCACATCTGAGGTTCCTCACCCCTGTGGTAGACTTTACCACACAGTTAAGGTTTATCCTATTAGGTGCTTGGGCACTTTAGTGAGTCCTTACAATAAGCATGTTCTTTCATTTCTAGTTTCTTCTCTATCAGAATAGATGGGGTTTTATCCCCACTGTAGAAATGTATAGCAGCTCGGTGAAACACACAGTGCTTCTGTGGCGTGGTCAGTGGAAATGAAGGAGTTTTTCCATGAAGGCCTACAGCCACTACACAGTACAAACTCCATTCACTTAGATGTGTCACAGTGAAATCATTCATATTATTTTATGAAACATTGCCACCCGTATTACTGTCAGCCATGGAATACAGTGTACTAATCAAAATGAGCCTCAGTGCAGTTATAACCTTAACACTGCATTCTGGCTGTGCATATACTTCTAGTGCATGCAAATTAAACACCAAGGCGGGTGGCGCTGTGGGTTAAACCACAGAGCCTAGGACTTGCCGATCAGAAGGTCGGCAGTTCGAATCCCCGCGACGGGGTGAGCTCCTGTTGCTCGGTCCCTGCTCCTGCCAACCTAGCAGTTTGAAAGCACGTCAAAGTGAAAGTAGATAAATAGGTACTGCTCCGGCAGGAAGGTAAACGGCGTTTCCGTGTGCTGCTCTGGTTCGCCAGAAGCAGCTTAGTCATGCTGGCCACATGACCTGGAAGCTGTACGCCAGCTCCTTCGGCCAATAAAGCGAGATGAGCTCCGTAACCCCAGAGTTGGTCACGACTGGACCTAATGGTCAGGGGTCCCTTTACCTTTTAAGCAAGCATGCCTGATTGCATGACTGAAGTTTAGTGCTGCAAGCTGTGTGTTGTTTCATTGCACACAAGTCCCAGTGGAAACTGTACACATAACTCTGCATGTTTTTTGAAAAATCAGCTGGTAAACAGACCTGATTGGAGAGCGCTTGGTCCAGTCACTTTCCCATTCAGTCATTTAAAGCCTATACAACTAATTTTTCCACTACAACAATTCACAAAGTGGCAAACTTCAAAGTTAAACCCATCAGTTACCAAATAAAAAAATAAAAAATAAAGCTCCAATGGCATTGCAATAAAAACAGAAAGTACAGCAGGAACATCCTTCACAAAGCAAAAGCAAGGGGGAATGATTAACCTTCCCACCACTAATATAGTGAGTTAGTTCCAGATTTCCCATGAGCAGAGTTCAACTCGTAGGAAGATCCACCAGTGGGTATAACTAGTAGCAGATGTGATGGTGAGTGGGGGTGCTGCCATTGTCATGTCACTGCTGTGTACTGAGAGGGAGGGACAAGGCAGTGACAAGGCCAGCATGGTGCAAATGCAATGGTAGAACCAACCCACCACTCCTGCCAAGTTTGCACCATGCTGATCCGGCTGTTGCCCAGCCCCTCCCTCCCTACTTCACAGTAAGCAGCAGCAACATGACCAACCAGAGGTCATGAGCAACAGCACCCCAGCACATCGTCTGCTACTGGATATAACCACTGACTTGTTTTTTTTAACACTGAATGCAATTTAGTATAAACCACTTTGCAAATATGCAATTTGCAAACTGAAATGCTTCCCACTATAGAATCTCCATTTTGACTATTGAGATGCAATAGATTGCTTCCAGGCAACATTTTTCTTCTTTTCCAAATGCTCCAAGCATGGTGTTCTGTTATTTGGGAGAAATAAGTATGGTGAGTTGCAGCAACAGGGGGCGGCATCAGGAGTGTGTATTGTTCCCCTGAAAACCCCCTACCAACTGTAAGATGAGATGTCCAGATATTATGTTGTTGTTGTTGTTGTTGTTACATTTTACAAAATTAATTTATTGAAATGAAATGAATTATATTGAAAGAACACTCAAAACCAGACCAAATATTTTCTTCCATGGGATCTACTTCCATCAATTCGAGAACATGTGAGCAATTCGCCACCCATATAAGACATCTCAAATGAGATGTTTTGAAGCATTTTTTGCTGTTTCGAAGCATTCCAACTCAAGCCAAGCATTTATCTAAGCGAAATTATTCTCTTTTATTGTTATTTTTTAAATGCATATGTACCTGTGGAGCTAACTGATTAATATCAGCAACTGCTTTTTCCCTCTGAAAGTGTCTTTATCAAGAAGATTTATGTCTAGAATGACAGGTGGCTGGTTCCCCTCGCATTATTTTGAAGGTGTGTTGTTATTTTTTAATCATGAAAAAGACCCCTCTCCACTGGTTCAGAGCATTGTGATTTCCTTGGTTCTTTTTCTTCTGAGCTGTTCAATTAGTTGGAAATCTTTCTCTGATGGACTGAAGCAGCTTGAGTGAACGCCTGAGCGCACAGCCAATTAGGCTCATTTGAAGTTGCAGAATTGCCTTCTTTGGTGTTAAAACCCCATGTCAAACACTGGGTCTAAGATCATTTGTACTGCAAAATGAGATTGACAGAGCAGCTGCAACAGGGGGCATGCCTGCTGGACGACTTAATTGTGGAGACTGAAGGACCATCATGAACTGGCGTGTGGAGATTGTAGCGCCACTGCTGCATTACAAATGCTCTTTATTAACAGTGATCTGTAATCAATGAGCTCAGGCTTTTTGCCAGAGCTTCCAAATCATACAGGCAGCCCTCCTCTCAAGGAGTAGGAGGAGCCACAAGACTTGACTGCTGTACTGAACGCTGAAGCAGTTTACATGTGTCTAGAGCAGCCATCCTTTTGTTGAGACAGTGAATCACTAAGAGGAAGAAATGTTCATTGGATGCCCTTCATTCCACCTGAATATGCATTAGGTCAGGTGCTCACGTGCCAATGTACCTGCAGCTGTATGAACACTGGATTGAGTGAAATGTGCAATTCAACAAAAGTGAAGGTCTCTTCCATATATTTTGTATGCATAGCACAGCTGTTGCTGTTGAATCCCAGGCTACAATTTAATGGGCTGCTATAGAAAAAACCCAAAGCTTGTGCTATCCCAGTCAGTTGCTTTTTTTTTTTTAATAGCAAATCTGTTTTTCAAACTCCCCCATGTTGGCAATCAGAATAAGATCCACTATTTGACTGTTGATTCAAAATCCTAAACATGGTTTCTTGGTTATATCTCTGCACTGCCATGAGAATTTTCAGCTGCAGTCCTGGAGACCACAAGCTAGAGAACTTTATAATTTAGCTGTAGTAAAGACGTTCGAGAAACAAACCTTATCAAGACTTAAATCAAATTTTAAGTAAATGAATTCTTACTCCATGTATTCCTCTCATGCATCTGAGAATTCCACTCTTCATTCATTACAACTAGTCTTGTTTACTGAGGCATTAACCAATAAAAGTGAGGCCCGCATTGATGCAATTCTCTAAACCAATAAAATACCAAGTCAATACATATGTGATTGAAGTTAAATGGATCTGTGTATGCTCATACTAATGCATATCAAAGGGAACTAATACTTCACCTACTCAATAACATTTTTGATAACTGATTTTTTAAAACTTATATATATATATATATATATATATATATATATATATATATATATATATAATAATGCTTTCCTCACCTTTCCTTGTTACCAAAAAGTGCAGCTTTTTACTGAAATTGAGATTTGCTAGGAATTTGGATAAACTAAGCTTGAGACCAGATTTTTCTTTTAAATCTAGTACTCTTTCCTTCCTCCTTTCCTTATCAGAAAAATCTAATGCCTCATGTTCTAGGCCTTTAGTAAGGTATAGAAAAACCAACCTGATCAAAGTCGTAGTTTGATGCAACTTTATGGGGATGATGAGAAGGTGCATGAAACATATTCAACATTGAATTCAGGGCTGAATTGTTTGCCCCTAACAAAGTAGTCATGTAAATGTTTGGTCTTGAGGACAACTCATAACTCAAGTCTATATTTGTGTTGACAAGTGGCATTGGTAGCAGGCAGCAGGAATGTAGGCCGGGGTACAGCAAGGGCAGGAAGAAGAACAAAGTCCTGAGAGTTGAGATAGGATGCAAGAGGTAGGGCACTTAAGACCCAACCCACCATGAAGTATTTGTTTTTTAAGTCATGTTGACAGGGGATAAATTCCATAAAGAAAGGAATGAATGAATGAGCAAGCAAGCAAGCAAGCAAGCAAGCAAGCAAGCAAGCAAGCAAGCAGGAGATTAGATGCATATCCTGGAAGAAAGAAGCATGAAAACATCAGAGAAAAAAAGAACAAAGTTATATAAGGGGATAATAGAATGAGGAAGAGAGGTCAATGAATGTTTCAGGAGAAACCTCAAAGAGAAAGGTCTGTGTGGTGAGAAGAGAGTGGATAAGAAAAGCTGGGGGAATCTGGAGGTTAAAGGATTCTGGTCAGTAGTGCACTCAGTCATTTTAGACCAGGCACCCCCAAACTCGGCCCTCCAGATGTTTTGAGACTACAATTCCCATTGTCCCTGACCACTGGTCCTGTTAGCTAGGGATGATGGGAGTTGTAGTCCCAAAACATCTGGAGGGCCGAGTTTTGGGATGCCTATTTTGGACTGTGAGCCAAATAAGCTAACAGGGGTCTCTCCCTCTGCCACCACCCCTTCACTTTCTTCATAATGTGATAAGCCTTTGTGGTTGTATCCTGTATTTTATGCTGTGACCAGCCCTGAGATCTTTGAGTGAAGGGCAGTATACAAATGTAATAATAATAATAAATTCCCTCCTTAATGTTCCAACAGCACCAAAACAATGGGGAAAGTAGCAGGGAAGAGGGTTTGTAATTTCACATACTATATTGCTGTGAAGCAGCCAGCCAAATCATTGGTTATGAATCTCTGGCAACTAATAGAATTGGGAAGCTGTACAAAAGGCAGGATGCACATGCATGCTGAGCTGTTAGTTGTCTAATATATAACATTGGCACAAGAGGGACTCCACATGACAAGCGGATTTTTTTATGTGCTATTAAAGTGTCATAAACAATTAATTCATTAGAATACTTATCCTATAAAATGCTTGTGATGTTTATTTTCTGTTATGAATACTGTTCTTCAAACCCTCCATGTAGGCATTTGATTTAATGAAAGAAGACATGTAGAACATGCCTTTTAAACAGCAGAGACACAAACAAGTTAAAGAAAAATAATAATCCAGTTTTAGGATGAATGCTTATTAAAACCAGCATAAGCCAGTTGCAACCAACAATCGTTCATCTAACAGCCAAATATGTGAAGACGCAGCTGTCATCTCAGATACTTTATCAGAAGACAAGGGGAAAAGAAAAATATGTAAATTATCCGAGTATTATCATTTTTTATTAAATTTCTATACTGCCCTCCATCTGAGGATCGCAGGGTGGTTTACAATATAAAAACACAAAAATACATACTGCAGTATCAAACAAAAGCAGTAACTCCCATCCCAACACACTTTAAAAAGTCATAGATTGTTTAACTAGCCGAAGGCCTGGGAAAGAAAGGATGTTTTTGCCTGGTACCTAAAGCTATGTAGTGAAGGCACCAGGCAAGCCTCCCAAGGGAGAGCATTCCACAAGCAGGGAGCCACCACAGAAAAGGCCTGGGCATGTGTCACACATACATTCCATTAGGTTTGGTGAGATTACATGGTCATTCACACTGTTCCACCAAACACCTATGGGAGCGTATATACCAGCCTTTATATATAAGTACCGATTCACAGAGTAATGCTAATGTAAGGAGAGAAGAGAATCTATGGCAGAATAATGCCCATATCTACCACATTGATGGATCCCTACAGCTAGGGTACAAGGGTTGTCCACCTTTGCTCTTAATACTTATTTTAGCCCCAAACTACAGGCCCGTCTCTAACCAGTGGTGCAGCTGGCACGCTGAATCAGGACACTCCCCTGCTGCCGAGGGCGCCGCAGGGAGTCTGGAGTTGAGTGGAGTCATCCGAGAAGAGCTGAGAGAGTCTAGAAGCAGGCAGGCATAGCTCTTTTGCAGATGCGCCCCCCCCCCCGCTTATTCAGCGGAGCAGGCGCTGAGGTGGCTGCCCGGCCCCGTCCCCTGCGTGCCATTGGTGTAGGGCCAGCCCAGCAGCATGCTACTCACGAGGCTCCATTGGCCGGCTTCAACAGTTGCCTTGGCTTGCCTTGGCTCATGCAGTGATGCTTGGTTTTTTGCATGCCCGGCCTTGCAGCCTCCGCTGCCCGCCGCCGTCTCGGGACTTGGGCTCCGGCTGCTGCTTAGGAGCACTGAGCAGGAGTCATTGAGGCACGGCTGGCCTGCACGCGCCTCAACCTGCCTAGAGGCTGAGCGCTTCCCACCAGGCGCACAGCCCAGCCTTGCCTCCACCACCCTCCGCCGCCTTGGGCTCCTGCCCAGAGTCCAAGGCTGAGCAAGGGAGGCGTTGAGGTGGCCGGCCTGCACACACCTCAACCTGCCCAGATCCCTCAGGCATGCAGTCACGTACTCAAGCTCTCCTGGGCAGGCCTGTTGCCACTGCGGAGAACTCCTTCGGCTCACCGGGTCTCACCTGGTGAATGGGGCTCGGGCTACAGGGCACATAACAAACTTTCTGTGGGATGGCCCCCCCTGGAGCCCTTTCCAGTGACTGCCACAGAGAAGCCCGTTTATTTATTTCTTCGAGTATTTTAATCATAGTATCACAGAAATGGACAGTGCAGGAATCACAGCACAAGCATCTCTCACAAAACAAATTTGCTCCATCTTCCCTGGGAACAGCCCTTCAAATACAACAGAATAACAGAACCATTCACAGAGTTGGAAGGGAACCACCAGGGTCATCTAGTCCAACCCTCTGCAATGCAGGAATCTTTTGCCCAACATGGGGCTTGAAACCACAACCTTGAGATTAAGAGCCTTGTGCTTTACTGACTGCGGTATATCTAAGTTCAGCATTTTTTTCTCATTTTGGTGCCAGGTTAAGCTATGCCATTTTACTTGGACAATTTAAGACCATGAGTGACTTGTCAGATTTTGGCTGGCCCACATGCATCTGAGACTATACAAGTGTGTATATAATATATAGGTGCATTGTTAATAAATGAACAACTAAAACAAGTTTATGTTTCCTGTTTTCTTTTCCCAAGCAGAGATAATGTGTAAGCGGTTGTCCCTAAAAAAAGGTCAACAACTCTGGGAACCTTTCCTTAAAATGGTCAACAACTTAGGGGTCCCCCCCTTAAAAAGGCCAACATCTCTGGGAAACGGGGGGGGGACTTTGCACCACAGCACCGGATATGCTTAAGACGGCCCTGCCAAACTACCTTCTAAGGTGCACCATATCCAAGGTGGCACAATACCTGTCCATGGCAGCTCCTGCTAAAGTAGGTCAGTTCTGAGCCTGAACTGAAGAGTGTGAAATCTCCTCCACATTGTTTCCGTGACACTTGCTCAGTTAGTACCCTTTCAGGTTTCATCACTAAAGCTGTAGCTTTTAAAACTGCCATGCTTGTCAGGGCAAGAAGCCCAGAATAAAATTTAAAATACTAACTGACGCAAAGGAAAGAGGTGGATTTGCCCTGCCAGACTTTAAACTTTACTATGAATCAGCAGCATTCTGCTGGTTGAAAGACTGGCTCCTTCTTGAGAACACAGACATTTTGGACCTAGAAGGTTTCAACAATGTTTTTGGGTGGTATGCATATTTGTGGTACGACAAGGTTAAAGCACATAAAGCATTTAAAAACCATATTGTCAGGAAAGCATTGTTTAATGTCTGGATAAGATACAAAGACTAATTGGAAAATAAAACCCCAAGGTGGTTGTCACCAATGGAAGCCAAGGCTCAGAAAAAGCTCAATATGGAGGCCAAATGGCCGAAATATTGGGAAATATTGGAACAAGATGGAGACAAATTGAAATTGCAGAGTTTTGAGAAATTAAAAGATAAAGTGCGAGATTGGCTGCATTATTATCAAATAAGAGAGGCCTATAACTTGGATAAAAAAATTGGCTTCCAGGTGGAAAAATCAAAATTGGAAACAGAACTGTTAGATCCCAAAACTAAGATACTTTCAAGAATGTATAACTTGCTGTTAAAATGGAATACGCAGGATGAAACGGTTAAATCTGCTATGATTAAATGGGCACAAGACATTGGTCATAACATTATGTTTGCTGACTGGGAACAGTTGTGAACCACCGGTATGAAATTTACGGCATGTAATGCCTTGAGAGAGAATATTATGAAAATGATATATAGGTGGTACATGACACCAGTCAAGCTTGCAAAAATATATCATCTGCCCGATAATAAATGTTGGAAATGTAAAGAGAATGAAGGTACATTCTTTCACCTTTGGTGGACGTGCCCAAAGATTAAGGCTTTCTGGGAGATGATCTATAATGAAATGAAAAGTTATTTAAATATACCTTTCTGAAGAAGCCAGAGGCCTTTCTCCTGGGCATAGTCGGCCAATTGGTGCCAAAGAAGGATAGAACGTTCTTTATGTATGCAGCAACAGCAGCAAGAATACTTATTGCAAAGTATTGGAAGACACAAGATCTACCCACCCTGGAAGAGTGGCAGATGAAAGTGATGGACTTTATGGAATTGGCGGAAATGACTGGCAGAATCCGAGACCTGGGAGAAGAGTTGGTGGAAGAAGATTGGAAGAAATTTAAAGATTATCTGCAGAAACATTGTAAAATTAGTGAATGTTAAAATGATGTTGGATTGGAAATAAGTGGTATTAGCAACAAAGTTAATAAGAATATGCAAAAATGAATTGATAATGGATGAAAATATAGAGTTATAAAATGTTAAGATAAATGAAAGAGGGTAAGGATTTGCTGATTTGATTATATAAATGGGAATACAAGAAGGGGAGGTGTGAGGAGGTCAAAGAAACAAGCAAATGAGTTTTAAGTTATGAAAAATGGAATTGTTTTTAATTTTTCTTATTTTTTCTTTGCTTTTGTATGTTGTATCTTTATTTTTCTTTTTTCTTTTATTATGTGTTCTTGTATTTATGTTTTTGTAAAACTTCAATAAATATTTCTTTTTAAAAAAAACAAAAAAAAACTGCCATGCTTGTGCCTGTCTCTTTTTCCTCTTTGTTTCACTAATGGCATTAATGGCAGACATTAATTATATTAACAATAATTTCTGTTGTTAGCATCCCTAACCACTCAGTCCTAACCTTGTTTACCATTGTAGCAGCCCGTGTACTAAATTCACAAAGGTCTATTTCTGTAGACTGTACATAAATGTAATCATATTGAATGTTAACACAGGAAATGTCCTTCTACTGAGTCAGATCTTTGGTCCAGCTTGCTCAGTGTTGTTTTACATTGACTGGCAGAAGCTTTCCAGAGTTTTAGACAGAGGCATCTCTAGCCCTTCCTGGAGGTGCCTGGGATTGAACCTTGAATCTTTTGCACACGAAGCAGGTGAATTATCATTTAGCTGCAGGCTTCACTGATTTCACTAACACTATGTTTTCCAGATTGTTTATTAATTACAATAATGTTGGAGGCATAAAGCATATCAGTAGTATTTTTAGCACTCTAAGGCATCCTGGGAACATGTTCAACTTCTGTCTCACGAGAAATACTAACAGAGCTAATAGAAACACCTAGATTATATATTTCTAGCTCATTTCTATTACACTCAAGGATATTCAGAGTTCTTGGTCAGCTTCCAGCTGAATATTTATTCTCATCTTTCTGCAAGCTGCAATAGGTGATATAAAGTGCCCTGATGTATTTGGAAACATAGAAGAGATGGAATAGCTGAAATCTGAAGTAGCATGCACTTAGGAATACTCGCCACCAGAAAAGAATAATTGGCAATGCGGAGGCAGAAAAGCCCAAGAAAAATGAAATTGCTTTCATAGTGGATTCACTTTCCTTTACAGCTCACAGATGAAAACAATTACTGTAGCAGTGTAGAAATATCCTTATGTTAAACAGGTAGAGGGGCACTCTGCTGCTATATATTAAAATAACAGGTATACTAGTATTATTATTATTACTATTATTATTATTACTCTTCTTTCTCTTTAAGTTTACTGTTCTGAGCCAGACCAGTTCACAGTATCATTGGCCAGCAATTGTGTACATGCAGTGGGGTCCAGATCATGTATTTAATTGACCCAATCAGTTGAATGAGTTGTGGGATGTGAAACCCTAATACACATACAAGCACACCAAGCTGCAACAGGAGATTCCATAGTGGAAGATATAATTCACTGGATGTGATTCAGCTAATGAGTCCCACCAGCAAAAGCCCTGTGCAAGGATTTCTGCTTACTCAACAGGGCTTCCCTCCTTCCCCTGCATGCCCCTGAAATGGGAGAATCCCTAGAACAATTCAAGGGGGAAGGAAAGGGAGAGTCATTATTTCTGGCAAGTCCAAATGCTTGCCTTGCCTTTGCACAGCATTGAATTCCTCCCCTTATTTCTTTATGACAATATTCAAGGAAGGCTCAAATGCTATAGGTTCCATAAAACGCAACATAACTTGGTTGCTTATAAAAGCTCAGAACTGTGCAGTACTTAATACGAGGCTATTTAGATTCAATGGATCAGAGTTTGTTGCACTTAGATTCACTGAAATCAATATTAAAAGCTAATCGTGAACAATTTTTAAGTCCCACTAATTTCAATGGGAATGAAATTCCAAGGAACTTACAGTACAATCCTATACATTTATACTCGGAAATAAGTCCCATTGAGTTCAATGGCATTTCCTCCTGCACAAGTATGTATAGGATTACTGCCTAAATCTGGATCCAATCCAGTGTGTTACAACATTTTTCAGTCCAATCCAATGTGTTAAAACCCATATTCTATTAACTAATACGCAAACTATAGGGCATTCCATTCTGCAGACCAGAAATTCCTAGAGTAGTGAGCACTGGGGGAAGGAGAGAACAGCTATTCACCATAGCCATAAATTATAAGCAATGACTGACAAATATCAATGAAACAATTTCCACAATGTTGCTGTCTGCCAGTCAGGCTCCACACTTGGAGAAAGCTGTGATCTCTTAGCAATTATAGTGAATGATATGCGGATTGCTAGGCCGATAGGTTTCTAGCACTGGAACTTCCACTAGGGCTCTCTCATATTTTCTTCATTACACAGATAAAACAGAAAAAGAGCTGTTGATTAAATTGCCAAGTGACACCTAAGTATACAAAAGTTGCTTTTCTTCTTAGACACATTGAAACAATTTTTCTATTTCAATTTTCCACAATGAAACAAAGAGGTAAATTGGGATTAGCAGGGAAAAAGCACTCAAGCCTTTCTGTCCAAGGGAAAAAAGAGTAATTACCAAACTGAGCGAACACTGCTAAGTCATGATGAATTTAGTATATGCACTTAATAATGCCCTTTGGAAATTTAGCCATTCTGTTGATTTATGCGCACAGGTGCCCGATCAGCAAGCAGGACTTGCTGCATAGCCATAACTGTGCAATACGAAACTCTGATGACATCTTAACAAAGAGACATTTCAGTGGCCCAGCTCATTATGTATTTAGCGCTTTTTCCTCTCTCACCATATGTGAGTGGATGTTTATATGTGTATACAGTTTAAAATATTATTTCTGTAATAGACATGCATAATGCAAATTGAGTCAATTAACTGGGAGGAATTCAACATAGCATTAAGAAGATCACTGCATTAAGTGCAAGCAGTTCTGCTTGCCCGATGGAACAATATTTCCCTTCCTTCCCCCTTGATGTAGCTGAATCTGGCCCATTGTGTACCAAAAATTCTGTACTAATATCCTGATTCATAGATACTTACCCAGTCACCCTGCCCCACTTTGTAGCAGCATCCTGTTCTCCCAAAACTCAGTTACATTAGTCAAAATACAATGTTACAGTGGTACCTCAGGTTACATACGCTTCAGGTTTCATACGCTTCAGGTTACATACTCCGCTAACCCAGAAATAGTGCTTCAGGTTAAGAACTTTGCTTCAGGTTGAGAACAGAAATCGTGCTCCGGTGGCGCGGCAGCAGCAGGAGGCCCCATTAGCTAAAGTGGTGCTTCAGGTTAAGAACAGTTTCAGGTTGAGTACGGACCTCTGGAACGAATTAAGTACTTAACCCGAGGTACCACTGTATAAATATGTTATCACACTCTGAAACCAGATGGCGCTGTAGAGCTGAAATCGCAACTCAATGATATTTTCAATTGTTACCTTTGCAACAGTTTTTTTGCAGAACATTTTTTTTATAGCTGTATAGGATCTAGACCCAGTTGCTAACCAGTGGCCTATGAGAAACTCTCAGGCATGACCTGAAGGTAACAGCACTCTTCCCTCCTGTGTTTCCCCCACAACTGGTATTCAGCAGCATAGTGCTTCTGACTGTGGAGGCAGAACACAGCCATCAACTGATACCTCATGCTTCATGAATTTGTTCCTCTTTTATAGCCATTCAAGTTGGAGGCCACCATTGCTTCTTATGGGAATGAATTCCATAGCTGTGTGAAGAAGTACTTTCCTTTGTCTGTCCCGAACCTTCCAACTTTCCGTTTCACTGGATGTCCATGACTTCCAGTGATATGAGAGAGGGACAAAAAACTTTCTCTAGCCTCTTTCTAAATACCAGAAGTGGTTTTAGGGTGACGCAGGCAGTTTGGTCACAAGGGACGCCCAAACAATGCTGTAGAATGGTGCCAAATTTTAGCACCACACAAGGCACTGCTGACATTTGAGAGCTCAGAATCTGCCACTGCCCATACCATGAATAATTTCATACACTTCTGTCATGCTGCCTCTTATTCACCTTTTTGTATAAACTACTCTGCTTAGTATTAACACTGGTGCTCATTTACTCTTTTTCCATATTGCGTCTTTATTTCTGGGGTGGGATAAACTACCCCAGCAATATTTCAAACCTAAACACTGGAAGAAAGTTCAGATGTGCTTTCGAGGGCAAATGAAGAAAGAACAGTGACCCAAACACAATAGGGAAGGAAGAGAACAAGCACCACATGTTCATCCTAGGAACATTTCTCAGTATAAGCCAGGGTGTAATTGGGTTGGTAGGGGGTAGTCCTCTTCTGCCCCCAAACTCCCAAGTGATGAGAAAAGCCTGCAACTCATGTTGGCGTCTTATTCCTGGATTTCCTCTCGAAATTTGAGAGATCATTGGTGCCAATTTTGGTGTGATACTGGAAGATCTGACAGCAGCTCCTTTTCCCTTGGAAAAATCCCTCAGTCAGCGTGAAGTCTACTTAGTACAATAAACAACACTGTGTGAACTATTTTTGCAGGTGAGTTGCCCTGCTGGCAGCCCACCCATAAATCAAGGACACTGGCTAATGGCAAGAGAAACAGCGAGAGCCAGAAAAGGGGAGGGGAATGAAGTGTTACATTGAGCCCCCGACTGCTGGAAGGTCATAGGCCTGTGGAGACTTGACTATGCATTAGAATTTATTAGCACAGTGTTTCCCTACTTAAGCCAGCAGGAGCATCAAAATCTAAGTATATCAGTTCTGAAAAGCTGAGGAACGTAATGTATAAAAGTACATAAAAGGGAAAAGGAAGCTTGGGAAAGCTAAGGGCCACGTGAGGACCATGATATAGCCTCCATTGTGTATATGTTATAATAAGGACCTTAACTGTTTGTCTACATTATGTTTCCTAATTTAACACAAAACTATTTAAACTCAAGGACACTGTTTTTCTATCACAACCCATCCTTTCATACACACTTAACTCAATGTACTTCAAAAGCCTCGATACATATATATTAGCAGTATGCACTGGCCACAAGATCAGACTTGCATGTTGTTGCATGACACACCAATCTCTGAGCATCCTTTTGGAAATGAGGAACAGTGCAGACTGTGGTGTCCGGATGATATAATGGTATATTTACATGTATACACAACCTGAACTTACAATGGAGGGGGACACATTTCACTCTGAGGAGGCCTTGTTTCTCCCACAGGTGCAGCTCTGGATTCAAAACAGACATCAGACATTGTGCTCTGACCCTCTCTCCAGCTTGCTGACTTTAGCAACCTGCAGCTTTTTTTCTCCAGGTCGCAGCACAGCAAATTCAACTTTAAAACCCCTCTCTTTGGCTTTCCTAATGGTTCCTTACCTTCCCTTTGTTCTCAAAATGGCCCATCTCCCAAGTGATTACCTTATCAAGAAACTGGCCAGGCTTATCTTATAACATTTGCCTTGATTAAATTCTAACACCTACTAGACCCAGTAATTTAGGGGAGTCTAATACACACAAGAGACGTGGGTGGCACTGTGGGTTAAACCACAGTGCCTAGGACTTGCCGATCAGAAGGTCGGCGGTTTGAATCCCCACGACAGGGTGAGCTCCCATTGCTCGGTCCCTGCTCCTGTCAACCTAGCAGTTCGAAAGCACGTCAAAGTGCAAGTAGATAAATAGGTACCGCTCTGGCGGGAAGGTAAATGGTGTTTCTGTGCACTGCTCTGGTTCTCCAGAAGTGGCTTAGTCATGCTGGCCACATGACCCGGAAGCTGTACGCCAGCTCCCTCGGCCAATAAAGCGAGATGAGCGCCACAACTCCGGAGTTGGTCACGACTGGACCTAATGGACAGGGGTCCCTTTACCTTTACCTTTAATACCCACAAACTCATAACAATATATATCTGTGGCTTTGGAAAGCGGCTTTGTCTGTTTTGGAACCACTCTGTGTCACCCTCATAGAAAGGACCCAGCTACCACAAGGGCCATTGGTGATGGGGTTGGACTTCTGTCCCCCACCACATATTTTTTGGGGTACAGCCTCTTCTCCCTGGATGACATATATTTCTATTGGTTTCCACAATGGAAGGGGGTGGTGAGAAAACTGGTATAGATCCATGTACAGTAAAAAAGCAAACACATATTTTAATATTTCCCCCAAATCCTAAAACCTAGATCTGTCCAGCAAAATGAAAGAGCTCCACCACACCCCTTTCCCGCTAGAGCTCAGGACATTTCCCTAAAAGAAATCTCACCTGAATTGTCTTATATGTCTAATAATTGGGGATGTACACAGAGCTGATGCATCCCCCTAAGAGATACAAGCACACACGAAGCTTCATCCTAAATAAAAACTCAGAGTATAGCATTTCCAAAGCAATTCAAACTCTCCAGAAATGTCACACTCCAACAGGAAAAGTCCTATTTGATTCCCATCATGAAATCCAGCCACCAAATGTTCTGCACAGTAAACATAGTTCCAATTCATGTAACGGCAAACAAACCATTCCATTTTAATGACTTTTGATCCTATAATCCATGCTAGAGCTCAGAGGTGAGCTGACAATTTGTAGAGCTTTTCCACCCTAAACCTTGCCAGCATTTTTGCTGCCAAAGTGCACACTATTACAAGGCTGGGGATCCAAATTACAGAGGTAGAATGAAGCAAAGTGCATAAAGCAAAAAGGGCCCAAAGATATTCATTAAAGTGTGCCACCTCTCCCAGCTTTCTATACTGACTAGCCTCATTTCTTAGGCTGCAGTGCTGCGAGCTCCAAAACCATTTCTTTGTTACCGCAGCACCCGGAATCAACAGACTTATACCAGCATGAAGATGGAATTGCATAATGGCTTGCAGTGGTGCTTTTTAGGTGCCGGGTTCACAGCTAAGCCGAAGAATGCAAGGCCACCTATGCAATTCATTTGCAAAATCAGGCCCAACACACTTTGGCTCACCAGTGTGAGGGCTTCATCCCATATCAACCCAGCAAGATGTGTGTGTGTCTCAAAGCCAGATGAGTAGGACCAATGGCGTAGTCTATGAAGTGTCAACAGGACATTTATTTAAATGGAACCTCCTTTCAAACATGAGTGTTTCAAATTCTGGCTATACAGCCTGATCGGTGTGGCAGTGTACCAGCCTGTCAGAATCCAGAACTGGATGTGAGACTAATGTTCTCATGTCCATGTAATGCTAGAACACAGCTCATTGTGCCATCATTACTGATATTTGACCCATTCTGTGGTCTTGGCACAACTTCCATTCATGCTGCTGCCCTTCCCTTTGTTTTTGACATAATGCATGTAAGGATACCTAGTACTGTATTCTGTTGTGAACAGGGATGAGCTAGAACCACAGATGGTCCATTTACTCAATGTGTTGTTCTTCATTAACCGTTTTATGGGAGGGTTGCCTGGCAGATGATTTTGACTTCCCATGCCAGGGATCAGATGCCATGGTCAGTATTTGTGCTACTTCAGCTGTCATGGCTTAAAAGGATTGAGCCGCCTGGTTTCATTCCTAAGCACACTTACTCGAAAATACGTTGAATCTGAATTAGTGGGACTTGCTTCCAAGTATGTCAGAGAATAAATTAGCTTAAATATTTTGACTTGATGGGTCATGGATTAGAGTGTACATCTGTTTGTTTCACCTCTAATGGTTCTCCTTTACTGACTGACTTTTCTGCTGCCAACAGAAATGTAACATTTCAGTTTTTGTAATACAAAACAAAACAGGTTCTAATGTCAGTAAAATGCACCATGCAAAAGAACTGTGAAAATCTGTTTTCACACATGTGATTCAAACATTGATTAAATCCTTGAATATTAGCTGTGTTTATTTTTCTGACATTAAGTTGGCCAGGACTGTTTATTACAACAGCAATGTGTGCTTTAAAGTAAAAGTCGGCATGGGCAACGTGTCTCCTGGCAAAAATAGTGAAAGACACACAGATAAAGCATGTGGTTAAAACAATGAAAGAATGCTCTTTTGAGGATCTATTGAGATCATGGTAGGGGACGCTCCCACTCAGTTAAAGTATGTTCAGAAATGAAATCTGAAATGAAAACTTATAGAAATAAAGAATGAAACCAGCAATTGCTGTTGATCTATACTTCTTAATTCCCACCACAGATTTGAGGACATTATGTCTTTGTCACAGTATCATATGATAGCCTGTCAAACAAATGTCACACTTGTTCCTAAGTTGGGGTACATACCACTTACAGCATGGCACCCTCATAAAAACATCCCTAACCAATTAAAAGCTGTCTGTGGGCATAGTTATGGACCTGCCCAGGCTTTTCTCAAACCACTGAAACATTGCTGTGTCTTTCTAACACCATTCAGCCAGCAGATCTAGTATATATGGGTTGGGATTGCTCTGCCTGACCTCAACACTGTAAAATAAGATAACACGATCTAGAATGGAAGAACAAGCTCACCTTTTGCAGATAGGAAACCTGGTACCACCAATTTTACATATTAAACTCTTCAGAAAGGCTAGGGCAGCTCTTCAGACAATTTTACAAATTGCTCCCACTTATTATGGTGTTTGTGTGTGTGTGTTTTTTAAAAAAAATATTGACCTGTCATGCAATTGCTGGGTGAAAAGAATTTGCCATTTCCAATGGAAATACCAGGCATTGCATTATTGATGGTTGGAAGGCTGTTCCCAGCAGAGATTGCTTGACACAGTTCACAAGATCACTTGTCTGTTAAAATTATTCTTTCATGTACGGTGCTTGTAACTCATACTCTAGTCCTAAGAGGGCAAAGTTAAAAAGTCATACAAGGTGGCCCTGTGTAAACAGTTGTGTTTGCATATGTGACTCATTCAGATCCTTATATACACACATCTGTCTACAAGGTGTGGGCTTCCCTAGCCTGGACTGAACAAGCAGAAGATATCAAAAGAGCCAACAGCTGTATGAGTGGTGAAGGATTAACTTGGCTTTCTTTAAAAAATAATAATACTGTTTGCATTTGTTTTATTCTGGTTTGATTTTGTTTTCTTAAATCATTATCACTTATCCACATGCCATGCAATTTATAAAATAAAACTTATACAAGATCCTACCTGCATGCTCACAAGCTAGATTATTAATTAATTAAATTTATTTGTTACCTTTTTTGCCATGGCAACAAAGTGACTAGAGCACCCTCTGAGGTAGCCTCCAAGGTATGTCGTACCTTAACAGAAAGTTTTTCTGAAGGTTTTCCCCCTCTCCTGAGCATTATTGAACCACAGGCTGTGTGCGCACCATACATTTAAAGCACATGACTTCCCCAAAGAATCTTGGGAATTGTTGTTTACTCCTCAGAGATTCCCAGCAACCTCTTGTTAACTACAGTTCCCAGAATTCTGAGGTGGGATGGGGAAGTAATGTGCTTTAAATGTGCTTTAAATGTATGGTGTGCACACAGCCTTAGAATCACAGAGTTGGATGGGGTCTTGTAAGTCTTCTATTCAAATGCCTCCCTTGATGTAGGATCAAGCCCAGCTTCTCCTTGCTGTCCTAATGTTTCAGTAGATATGCCTCTCAGCAAATGCTATGCTGATCAAGTAACCTACCTTGCACCTTTCCATGTGTTTCTGGGTGGGTAACCACCTTTTTAATTTTTGAAAGTACCCCTTCCCAGTTTATTGGATATATTGTTCAGCATTTTTTTTAAGCACTGAAATTTCAAAAAGTTCAAGAGCATCACAAGTCCTTGGCTATCCAGCGCAGTGTAGCACCAGCTTCTGCCCCAAACACACAGAGCTAAGGTTTCCCTGAACTCCATTCTAGGGAGAAAAGTATACATATGAACTAAACAGGGTGAGCAAGTACATAAGGAAAGCCCTGCTGGATCAGGCCGGAGGCCCATCAAGTCCAGCACAAGTGGTCAACCCGCAAGCAGGGCATAAGTTCACCAGTGATAACTGGTATTCAGAGGCACATTGTCTCTGTGGAGTTGGTACATAGCTGCCATGGTTAGTAGCCTTTGATAACCTTCTCTGTGAATTTGTCTAATCCTCTTTTAATAAGAACGAAAGATGTGTTGCTACTATAGCTTCCTTGCTCAAAGGATGCATGTTTAGATGCACCCTTAGATTAAGAGATACTAGGGAACCCTTGCATTTAAAGCTAATAAACTATTTTTGTTCCGCACTGGCTTGTGGTCAAAGTATTTGGGCTGAAGTCATTTTCAGATCCCCTCTCTCAAACTTTTGTCCAAAATACCAGTAAAAGATCTGATATGGCATGTTGAAGAAAGAAATTGTCCACGCAATCAAAAGCACTGTTCCCCAACCCACACACACCCAAGGGAAAATAACGTTGATCAGGTTGCAGCAACAATGGGAGAATTGTCCTTAAGAAGGTAAATATTAATAAACAACCATATGAGCACTGGCAGATAAATATTTAGATCCTGCAAAAATACACCCAGTTATCAGGAGGAACTCTTTTTGCCCATGTAGCTGGCAAATACAATGGAGATGATAATCAAGGTGGAAATGGCCCAGTTCTCCTCTCTTGTAGATAAGCAGTTTGGTTTCAAAATCGCTGTTTAACCATCAGCTGAGCAAGGCAAACAATGGCAAGACTGGAACACTTTCTGTTGGTTTGCCTTTGTTCGCACAGCTGTCACTGAGCTGAGCGAAGGCAAAGGCTGCAAATGACACAATTGCTTTGGAATGGGAAAGAGAAGCCGGACGGGGGGACCGTGAAACAGGAATAAACAGAACTGCAATAATTTGCAGTGAATTAAAGGAAACTTTGATGAGCCTGTCCTTTTACATTTGTGTTTCCTTGGCCCTTGTCTGCCAAGCCACACTCAGGACAAAATCAGGCCACTGACCAAAGGGGGGGGGAGCAAATGACACAGTCCCATCAGTCATGGGAAACACTGGAGCTGCTGGTGTCATTAAGGGCTGTGTGTTGTGTGTTCTGAGTAAGCACACTGAATGATGAGGCCAAGTTACCTTGATATATCTCCCTCACAAGCTGAATGAAGGGCTACTTTCTCCTGTTGAAAAAAAATGAGTTCCATATGGTAGTAACATACACACACACAGAGAGAGAGAGAGAGAGAGAGAGAGAGAGAGAGAGAGAGAGAGTGCACAGTGGTTTAAAGTGATATCTGCACCATTCTGGAACAATAAATAAAGAAGTCCGTTGAACAGATGAGTTCGGCCAAAAAAGCTCCCAGGGAGTCATAAAACTTGAGGAAGGTGCTTCAAAAGACTCTCTGCCCCCATCTCAGGATATTTTTACAAACATATATTTGGATTTGCTGGGAAAATATCAGGCCTTTTGACGCGTTCCCATGTAACTAGATATGTTGTGTGGAAACAGCTCCTTCCAAACAAGAACAACAAGAACAAAATAGGTAGTGATATTGATGATATGCCACTGTGGTGCAGAGTTGATTCCTTCCAGGAGATCAATTAGCTTTTCTTTCTGCTGAAACGGTGGCTTGGAGCCAGATAAGGCTCCCACAGAAGTCCCACTGAAATTATCATATTGTATGCTGCCTGGGAACCAGGCTTGCTGGATAGCATACAAGGCTTGTTGTCTATAAATTTCAGATCAATAAATCAAACTTCCTAAATAAAAGTGGTTTAAGGAGGAACAGAGGAGTTATGAATGAGTGCAGACGGAGCTGACATAATCAACGCACTACACGACTGGAGACAAAAAACAGTTTTTAAGAAAGTTGGAACTGGTATGACAGAGGTATCATGACCTGTACTGCACACACTCACCAGACATCCACTGTCACTTCTGGGGAGTTTTGCAGGTTCTTGAATTGCTACTGTAATCAGCAAGGCACATTTTCCAGAGATAGTTGCAGTGTGTGTTGAACTTACCTGTTTTTGATGCTATCCATAACCACGAAGAGAAAGGAAAAAAGAAGGCAGGCAGGCAAATATAGATGTGATTGTGTACATGGAATGTTATGTATGATATATATGTACCCTGTACCAGTGGATTGGTTTTAGCAGCATATAAGAAGCTATAATGAAAAGGAAATAGATTGCAGCCTGCCATTGCCCTCTTCCTGATTCCAAACTAGACAAATGGGAGCTCTGGGGAACAGTTAAAGGCTACTGCTACTCTTGGCACTCCCCAGCTTGAATTTCAATTCAGTCTTGAAATATGGGAACAACCTGATATCAATAGCAGAGATATCAAGTCCTAGAAAAACCAAAACAAAATGACAAAGCAATCCCTAGAGGGCCACATTTTGCTTTTTAAAAAACACCAAATAACTCCATTTAAGCCGCTGTATTCTTTCCAACTGAATTCTCCATTGTATGCGCACAACGTTAAACTTTTAAAACTGAATAATTAGAAGCCTGTATTGTGTGGCAGATAATAGGTGTTGGTGTATTACTATATTGTAGAATAAAACATTACTCAGCTGTATTGCATCATTTTAATTAACACAGATAGATGGACAAGCTCTGTTTATACTTACAGCTGCTTCCCCGTGAGTGGCACTCTAAGTGTATGCCTTTTGCACCAGGCTCCAGTTGGTGGACCCCAGTGCTCTCCTAACACACAAAGTTGATCCCACAAGCCTGAAGTCTGCCTCCCTTTGCTCTAGGATGCCTATATGTGAAAGAGGAGGGAGGGGGAGACGAGGCTGGAAAAATTGAACTTTATTGCATAGTTTTTGAAAAGCCTTGTGTTTTCTCCACACGCTGTGATTGCACACTGCCAAGGCAGCCTGTACATGCTCACCAGCATTGTTTCTACTTTTATTATTATTACATCTAACGTCCCAGAGCTGAGCCTTGCAATTGAAACAATTACCGCAGCTAAGCCCTGGTGAGCCTTGATTCAAATTAATCCCAGAATAAGCCAATGATTAATGCGGCAGAACTGCACCTTTTTGCTGCCTGCTGCGCCTGATGCTGCCTGGCTTAGAAATACACACACACATTGGCAGAGATTCAAAGCTCCATGGGGATCCTATGTGCGCACAGTGCTCCATGCATGCAATCTCTTCTTTAGCTCTCCCCTCTCCCTTCAATGTCCCCTGTGTTCACAAGTGAACCTCCAGGCAGCTTCACTTCATCAGTACTTCTTCTGTACTTTCATTTTCATTTTGCATTGAACATTCTTTGAACAGCAGAAACAAATCATGTACCGGTACTTCTTTTAAAAAGGGGTGGGGGAAAAGAGAAAAAATATATATATATTGACCTTCAAAGTTTGTACAGAATATTTAAGCTTGAAATATACGGGGTCAGTCCAAATGTTAAGTACGGTTAGTCCCACTGATTTTGGCTTGAGCACATATTTCTCCTACTGAAATCAGTGGCATTTCTTAGTGTTTATATTGGCCACATCTTGACCATACTAATCTTAGCATGGCAATGTATAAGAAAGCACTCTAAAGACAGTGGTGTATATTCATACACTGATGCACAAATGAGGCACCAGACAGACAGACACAAAGGCACAGCTGTAAAATAAGGCAACCTGAAGTTACCACCATACTGTGTGTAATCTCAGAAGGTCTGTGATAGCAATAATAGTTGTGGGTTATTCTGTTTTACCTGCTCTGGCCTTGGGAAGAAAAGAAGCTCGTACCTTGCATGCAATTTCACCTTTTCCCTCTTCCTGAACACCACACTTCCTGAAACAGGTGCCTTCTAGATTTTTTAGAATACAGCTCCTATCAGCCCAAGTCAGTATTGCTGATGGTCACTGAGGATGGGAGTTGTAGTGTAAAACACCTGAAGGACACCAGGATGGGAAAGAGCCACTACACGCCACCCTTGTTTCTGCTATCTTTCTCTATCTTGCTCCAAAGATTATGGGAAGGGTCATAGCTTTGAGGCAGGGCTGTAGCTCAGCAGTAGAGCATCCACTTTGCAGGCCAAAGAGCCAAGGTTCAATCACGGGCATCTACGAATAAGGCTGGCAAACAGTCTGATCTGAAACTCAGAAATACCACGGCCAGTCAGCGAAAACTATACGGAGTTTGATGGCACAGGCTCTGTGACAGACAGCTTCTAAACATGGGGGTTTCTTTGTCCTTACTTTAGCTTTTTCTAGTGTAAGTGCAAACACTGATCCTGTTCATTTTATCTAGAGAAGATTACAAAACACAGAGCCATGAAATGCCTGCTATCTTGAGTAAAAATAAGGTTTGCAATCTGTAGTAAAAGAAACCACAGTTGGGCTGGGGGCTAGAATCCCATTAGGTTCTGGAAAAGGAAACTTCATTCCTCATGCTTATTGTTTTCAGAATGACAAAGGATATGGATTGGCAAAGAGAGAGAGCTGTTTGAGGAGAAAGTGTCATAGCAGTGAGCAAGCAAAGCAAAGAGAAAGGACAATTGAATGGATGATAGCTATTCTTTACCGGGAGGGCCGAATGAATCCAGAGCAAACAAAACTATAGGTTAGTTGGGGTTGCTGGAACTGAAACTGCCTAATCAAAAAAGCAAACTAAACAGTGAACATTTGCATTTCAAAATAATATTAAGGTGGCAGGCATGGTGTGTATTTTAACTAACCCATTCAGAAAGAAAGGCTGCCAATGGCATACTTGAGAGTCCCACTAAATCAAAATTCTTTCAATGTTTGACAAAGAATGCATTTGAAAGTCTGAACACATTCTTTCCTAAGATGTTTGTTTTTCTTCTTTTTTCCACACTGTTTTCCTGTAGTGTCACAATCTGGGGCACTTTTCTGCTCAGACGACTGCCATTAATGACACCGAGATGGGGGGAGGACAGAGAGAGAGAGAGAGAGAGAGAGAGAGAGCACATATATGTGGTGAAATCATTCACCTTTATTCAGACAGGACTCATGTGCCCATAATAGCTTAAAGCATTTGTAAGATGCTGTGAGGGGGAAAGCCTAATCCAGAACGCGGCAGCTAGACTGGTGACTGGGAGCACCACCGAGACCACATAACACCGGTCTTAAAAGACCCACATTGGCTCCCAGTACGTTTCCGAGCACAAAAGTATTGGTGCTGACCTTTAAAGCCCTAAACGACCTCGGTCCTGTATACCTGAAGGAGCGTCTCCACCCCCATCGTTCTACCAGGACACTGAGGTCCCGCACCGAGGACCTTCTGGCGGTTCCCTCACAGCGAGAAGCCAAGTTACAGGGAACCAGGCAGAAGGCCTTCTCGGTAGTGGCACCCCCCCTGTGGAATGCACTCCCACCAGATGTCAAAGAGAACAGCAACTACCAGACTTTTAGAAGACATCTGAAGGCAGCCCTGTTCAGGGAAGCTTTTAATGTTTGATGTATTAGAGTATTTTAATATTTTTTTTGGAAGCCGCCCAGAGTGTCTGGGGAAGCCCAGCCAGATGGGCAGGGTACAAATAATAAATTATTATTATTATTATTATTATTATTATTATTATTATTATTATTATTAAACTTTACCAGCTGAATTTTGCCTGCTATGACAGGAAGGTGCCAATCCTTCTAGACCAGGGGTTGGCAAGGATTGCCCTGCCTGGGCCAGTTCACTCCAGTGGAGATCCCTCCGTGAGCTGGATTGTGCATGTGTGTGAGCGTGCACGCCTGCAATTTCCAGTGTCTGCGTCTGCGCAGATGCAATTTCTGGCGCCACGGAAGCGAGTCTCTGTGCTGCGTTGTGCCGGTTTAGCGCAGCGCACGGGGACTCACTGAGTGGGAAGCTTGGTTCAGGGGCAGCTTGTGGGCCGGTTAAATGACCCTTGTGGGCCACTTGTGGGCCATGGGCCTTAGGTTCCCTACCCCTTTTCTAGACATAAGTATTCTACTGGGACTGCAGACACACTTTACCTTTCGAAGCACATTCAAGGCACATTTTCACCCCTCAAAGAATTCTTGGCACTGTCGTTTGTCAAGGGTTTCTGGGAACTGTACATTTGTGAGAGATAAACTACAGTGCCCAGAATCTGAGTGTGCTTTAAAGGTATACGTTGTACAGAGCCTGTCATTTGTAATTACCAATTAAACTTGCACCCTGCTGAAACATGGGCAGTCTACACTGGGCAGGACGGATCTATATATGGATTCTGCTTCTACATCAGGCCCCTCAGGAGAGGGACTGTACTTCTGTAATAAGAGTACATGCTTTGCATGCAGAAAGTCACAGGATCAATCCTTGGGATATTTGAAAAGGGCTGAGAAGCACCAAAATTCTTAAAGGCTGCTGCAAGTCACTGTAGACCATGTTGAGCTTGATGCTGGGTCAACCCAAGTCATTTCATTGCTTGAGGCAAGGCAGAAAATGGTGCTCCCAGCCCCACCCCTCGGCCATAGTTATAGTGCAGAGTACTCAATGCTGGCCAAGTTATTTAGACACCTGAAACAGTCTCACAAAAAATTCTACTCCTCACCCTGGCAATAAAAATGCAATAGTAACCCAAAATCAACCGCAAGAGGCTGCCCAATATTGGGCTGGCCCTGACTAGATAGACCAATGCTGTAAAGCAAATTCCTGTGCCTGCTTCCCCACCTCCCCCACACATAAAAAACAACGCTGTGGGATAGTGGACAAAATCCATATTGTAAGAGTACTTATCTTTTGCACATCATTTTTCACTAAGCAAAATACAACTGTGAGCCAGCAAGCAAGACTTTTATTTCCTCAAAGTCTACAAGCTGCTTAAATTTAAGTACGTGGATTTAAATGTTTTGGCACCCTGAGTCATTGCCTGGAAGTTGAAACCAATCACATGTTCACATTCTGCACTGAGGATGAGGCTATTAGCATTATTGACTACCGTTAGACTTAATTGGTTTAAATCTAAGTGGCTTCTGGATTGGGCACTAATGCAAATATTTTCCAGTCCTAAACACATTATTCACAATCCAAAAGTTTCATTATTGGCTATTGAAGATAAAAGACTCGTTCTGCAGCCAACAATAGGAACTCCCCAGTGCACAGATTGATCCACTTCCCTCTGAAAGCACTTGTACTTGCTTACAGACATCCCTCCTCCCAACTTAAAACATCTACTCACCATCAACAATAAGCCACAGAGCAGAGCTACAGACACAACTCCCTGCTCCCATCAAGTCTACTCTGTCAAGGCTGTTGCAAAGTCTATTGTATATTTAGGATTATGGTGCCAATGAAATAATTTTTAGAAGCCTGTATCAATTCTCAGATTTGTTGGTCTGGATGGGATTTATTTATACAGCTCTTCTTCAGTTTTAGTTTTTATATATACATATATATTCCAAATGGTTTTTATGGTATTGTTCATAATAATAAATAATAATACATTTTTATTTATACCCCGCCCTTCCCAGTTCAGAAAACAGGGCTCAGGGCAGCTAACAACAAATTTAAAAGACTTAATTGTAACACAACATAGAAGCAGCATAAAATACAGTATAAAGCATGAATGACAATAAAATTCAAAGTTCAAAAATCAATTTGGGGGAAATCCATCCAATAAACATTAGCTAGTCACTAGGGCTAGTTGGCTGAATTAGTCCTACTTGGGCCAGTGAGGAGGCCAGGGGAGAATTAGCTGTGGGGTCTCAGAGTGGGTAATCTTCATAAAAGAGGAGGGGGAGGGAAGAGAAGGAAAATAAAAGATCAGGCTTTTCAAATTGAAATTAAAGGCCAGGCGGAATAGCTCTGTCTTACAGGCCCAGCGAAAGGAGGTTAAATTCTGTAGGGCCCTAGTCTCATGGGACAGAGCATTCCACCAGGTCAGAGCCATCACTGAAAAGGCCCTGGCCCTGGTGGAGGATAGTCTGACTTCCTTAGGGCCCAGGATCTCTAAACTATGGTTATTCATGGAACTTAAGGTCCTCTGCAGGGCATACCAAGAAAGGCAGTCCCGTAAATACGAGGGCCCTAAGCCACAAAGGGCTTTAAAGGTCAAAACCAGTACCTTGAACCTGACCCTATACTCCACCGGGAGCCAGTGCAACTGCTAAAGCACTGGGTGAATATGCTCCCATGGCAGGGACCCCATGAGGAACCTCATTGCAGCATTCTGCACC
The DNA here is from genome assembly GCF_027172205.1 of Podarcis raffonei. NCBI lineage: Eukaryota > Metazoa > Chordata > Lepidosauria > Squamata > Lacertidae > Podarcis > Podarcis raffonei. The sequence continues at coordinate 49,421,814 of NC_070604.1, forward strand.
CGCTGGAGTTTCTGGGACAGCTTCAAGGGCAGTCCCGCGTAGAGCGAATTACAGTAGTCAAGCCTGGAGATGACCATCGCATGGATTACTGTGGCCAGATTGGGGGGGGGGGAGGGAGGTAAGGGACCAACTGTTTAAGCCACTTTAAGAAAAGTTTTTGTTTCTAAAGGTGGCAGACAAATCCTTAAATGAATAAATACACAACTGTGAACATACATCTCAAACCCCATCACAATCTGACTCTACCATCCCCGATCAACATTCCCCAGAAACCAATGGCAGCATTTTGAACACAGTTTGCAATGAAGTTTCAGGAGTGGTGTGAAAGTAGGGCTGGCCCACCTATGAGGCAAGGTGAATTGATTGCCTGAGGCAGCAGGATCCACAGGGATAGTGGATCCCGACATAGATCTTATTCCCCTCTTGTCCCTGATGCAGATTTTCACTAACCTCTTCTTCCCTGGCTGGGAGAGAGCTGCCATTGTGTGGACAGGTGGAGTCCCCCAAACCCGTGTGGAATAACAACTGAAGACAACATGCTATGGGATTAAAATTGGCCTCAACTTTATTATGTTTCAGATGTGGGTAGACCTTGGCTCAGGCATTGGGCATTTATTCCTCCCAGTCCCCTGCTGGGGATCTGGGGAACATCAGGGTTATCCAGTGTTTGTGGGGGATGGGCTGGCTCTGGAGAACATATGTTCAAGCAGAGAGAGCCCACCCCCGTTACGCTGCCGTCGCAGGGGAGAGCAATGACAACCTCTAGGCGTACGGCCAAAGCCTTCCCTCAAAACCCTTTAACGGGGAACCCTGGTATCGCCGCCGCAAAGAGGAGGGGGGCCTGGGTCACCGCTACATGCCCACCCCCATTTAGGGAAGATAGACTAAAGGATTCTGCCCAAGGCCTGATACCGCCAAAGTTGTGACGTTTTGCTATGGGAAAGGAAAACCTGCCAATGCAGGAGAATTCCTTTCTGGCCCTTCAACAGTGACCTTAACGTAGCAGCACCCATGTACCTGTGGAGAAAAGGTTAACCTGCAAAAGAAGTCTTAACTGAGGGTGGGTAGGGTGGGAGAAGCTCTGGAGCCAACTGATGATTCCCAGGTAAGATCCTCCCCCTATTGTGTGGGCAGGTGGTCCCTCCCCCACCTGGCCTGATCACCTTGGCAACGCCTCCCCAGGTGGGATTGGGCAACAGGCTGAGGCAGGCGGAGACCTCCAGGTATCACACCTGGGGATGGTGAAGCCAAGCCTGTGTTAATGGTGCCGCATAGGGTCCAGCGGGCTGCGCACGACCACACAAAGGGCGCCCCCCATTTAATGTGGGGAGCGGTCATTCTGTGGTTCACATGTGCCAAAATGTATTGAACTGGCCCTGCAAAGGCAGACAAAATTACAGGCATTGCTAGAGCCACTTCCCTGCACCCTCTTTCATATGTTTAATTGTACAGGAAGCTTTCAAAGGTGGGAGGCCATGGTTCCCTTGATCACAGTGCTTCTAGCACATAGGCCTGTGTGTGTTTCTAATTTGTCACTGTTTTCAGTCTCAGATTCTTCTGCTTCTATATTCTAACTATGTAAGCTCTGCACAACTAGTTAGGGAATGGCACAAATCATTCTGGCCAACTGGGACTGAAATGCTTTATTGAAATATTATTTTCAGTTAGTGATAATTAAAAACAAAGCACTGTTCCTTCCCCAGAACAGAGTTTTCTGTCTTTTTCACCTTTTCACCTCCTTTGAGATTCATTAATGTCCACCAGAGCTGTCTCCCCCTTTGTTCGGCTGTTCTTTATAGATCTGTTCAGCGTTTCTGTTCTTCCTATATTGCAGAATGAAAAGTATCTGTACACAAATATATAAAAACATAACACCCACTTTGAAGCTGGCCTGAATTGATTGTCCAGCTCTTTAAATCTCTTAGTTCAAAAAAAGGGGGGACCTTATGCAGCTTATATATGCATTTTCTATTTCACACATTTTGTGTTGTGACAATTTAAGTTTAGATTGGTGATAGTGTTGGAACATTGCACAATATATAACCAGACAGCGCTCATGTAGAATTTCAATGGAAGGTTTTATATAAGAGACTGGCATGCTGAGTTAAGGTTTCATATGAATATCTATGTACTGGTGTGCTACAGCTGATTCTATATAATACATATTCACTGTTATACAACATTTCCATCAGTTCCAGATGTTTTTGTTTTACTTTCTAATTATTAATGCATATTTGAGTAGGATGCATTTTCTAGGAAAATACGATCATTAAAATAGGAGACATATATAGTAAATAAACTAAGGATTTGGCACTACACAGCCACTTGGTATTTTGGTTTGTTTGGTTTTCAGTCATCTCTCTGTGTGACAGTTTCCCTTATTAGATTACCAGTGAATAAGTATATACAACGTATAGAAGTGGATTGCACTGATCTTCCATCTGATCTTTCATACACAGCCTAGCACTTGTAGCTTGTACATACATAAACCCTACCCTACCCATGTGCTTAAAAGAATGTGGTGGATGTGATTAGAATCATCCCCAAGGTTGAGAGTCCTAAGCATGGGGGGCATTGGGAATGGGAGAAGCACATACAAGGATGTGAAGGATGCTCTATACCACAATACTCTATACTTGGTGTATACTCCATACCAGGGCTGGGAAATCTCCACCCCATGGGTCAATCTTGGCCTGCTAGAGGGTCCAAGCTGGCCTGCAATGTGGTTTTCCCCACATCACACACACCCAACTAAAGTTTGTTGTGTTTAGGAGGTTCACTGAAATCCATCAGACTAAGGTTTGTGGCTCTTAACGTTTCAATTGATTTCCATTGATTTCTTCAGTGCAATCCATTTTTAGTTGGATATGAGCCATTATGCTCATGACACTCAGTTACTTCCCATGGCAGCAAACCAACATCCCTATGAGAATAAGTCTGATGGCCTGGTCCTTGCAAATCTTCAGAACACTGGAAAGCAGCAGATGAACCATGGCCAATGAGATTTGGTATTCAACCAGCTTGTGTTCCAAATACTGGAACCCAATACAGTGTTAACATGGTAAAGCTGAGTGTTCTTTAAAAGAAGGGGCAAGAATATTTAAATGAGAGTTAAGGGTCATTTCACACACTACACTTTATGGGCACAAAGAAAATATTTTACATGTTCTCATAAGAATGTAACTCACGCACACAAAGAACTGGGATCTGATGGAGTGGTCCAGAAAAGCTCATGCCACAATAAATCTATTGGTTTTTAAGATGCCACATCCTCATGGAATTTTGGGGCAACAGACTTACATGACTACTCTTCTAGGATAGGCTGTGGGCTCTCTATTGTATGTGCATGCATGAGTCCATATGTACATGCTGCTGAAGAGTGCGCAAATCAACTTTCATCTAATTGGATTTTATGATTGTCTGGCCTTAATGAAAGCATCAAGTCATGTAGTTTTGTATAAACAAGTTTCCATAAACAGAATATGTAAAATAAATTCAGAATATACATAGACTAGATCTCAAAGCCTTTTAAAATGATTGGTGAGCTGTGCACCGTCTTGCAAAATTCTCCACCCTATTTTTGGCCAGAGAAATTTCACCCACTGTTTTCCCCCTCAAGGGCTTCTAAATGTTATCCTAAAGTGTTTTCAGTTGTTGCCACTGTAAGACTGCAAGTGACAGCAGAAGCAAATGTGCTCACAATGCCTTGAAGCTGGAGATACCACCACCATGCAAGAAGAAACTAGCTAAAGATGGAACAGGCTAGGTTAGGATATGTCTCCCTGATGTGCTAGAGTGGGGATGGGGAACCTGCTGCCTTCCACAGTGGGTTGGACTACACTTCTCATCCTCTCCAACCATTGGCAGACTAGTTGGGGCTGATGGGAGTTGAAGTTCAACACCCCCCAGAGGACTACAGGTTCCCCATTTTCTCTCCTAAGGGTTTGGTGCTTTATATTTTAGACAGGTTACTATAGGAGAAAGCATTTGCTTTCTCAACAGCAATCATCTGCCACAACTCTGATGCTGAACTCTGTGTTGCGTTGTGGATTTGGGAGAGAATCCAACCAAAATTAAGCACCTATAATTGCAATGATTTCAATGCGTCAAATTTTAATCATATGGTCAATGCCAACACACTGAAATCAGTCAGAGAGCCTTAAGTTTAGCTAAGCCAGGGGTGTGAAACCTGTGGTCCTCCAGATGTAGCTGGAGTCAAACTCCGCTCATCCCCACCTAGCATGACCAACAAGGAATGAGGAGAGCTGCAGTCCATCTGCATCTGGAGAGCTACAGATTGCCCATCCCATGCCCATCATCTCTGTCAAATCACAAAGAAGCAGTGGGCCTGGAAATGATGAAATCTAGAACAACAGATGGGAAAACTGCATGCAAGAAGTTGATGATAACAACATGATAAAACAGGAGAAGAGGCAGGCTGCTCATTTTATATTTTGCCTTTGGGGATGGCAGGATAGAATTTTAAACAAATATATAAATATTGGTTTTGCATGCAGTCCCATTTACATTCTCCTACTAATATGTAACTCACACTATCTCATATCCCCATTTAAGTTGCTCTGATTTTGGCTTCATAAGAAATGGCCATTCCATCACAATTCCCAAGAATTCCATAACAGTAATTCCCTCAGTACTTGTCATGCTTGAATTTTTCCAATCTGTTTGTCACAGTATCACCTTATACTGCTCCACTGAGGCTCTTAATTGCTTACTATATTTAAAGAGGTTCTTGAGAATTTGCCCAGAGACAATGTACAAACATATTTCTGACTTTCACATTAAAGAAAAAAAATAGATAATATATGGATGTGTGTGCTGCTTTTAAAGAGTGGAAGTACTTTGAGTTTTTTAAAGCTTTGCCAAAATGGCCAGTTGCCATAATTTAATATATCTTCCCCCTTTCCACTCTCCCAGCATAGAAAACTGACCTTTATTTTATTTTATTTCTTTGTTTTCCCATGACAGAATTCTGCCAATGATGCTTTTCAGGTTTCCGTTTTTGGGGTGGGGGTTGTCATCCAGCTTCCAGTTCAGGTAAATAGGACCATCTATGATTATTCTACTTAAGGGATGAATCCATTACAATCCTCGCACAAGGCATTTAGAAATTTAGGAGAAGATTTTCAAAGGAAGAAAATTCCATTTAAAAACTTTCTTCCTGTGCCAAGTTGAAATGAGTGTGGCCTTTTAAATATCTTTACCATTGAAAGGGTTTTCTTCAACTGCTCTGCACAGCAATATTTCACAAAACAGCAACCCTGTCCACCACCCAGTGAAGCTGAAACACTTGGCACAGAGCCAGTTTGGTCCTACTGATTTAATGAGACCAAAGCATTTCCAAGGCAAGAATATTTGGCTTTTACCAGCAGCGAGTAAACCTCTCCATGTGAGTAAACCTATATATGTTATTCATATATAACTATGTGTTGATATAAATACAGTCGTACCTTGGAAGTTGAAGGGAATCCGTTCCGGAAGTCCGTTCAACTTCCAAACCATTTGGAAACCAAAGCGCGGTTTCTGATTGGCCAATCGGAAGCCGCAGAAGCCCCATCGGATGTTCAGGTTCCAATACTCACTTCCGGGTTTGTGGTGTTCAGGAGCCAAAACATCTGACTACCAAGGCATTCGGGATCCAAGCTACGACTGTACAGTGAATTTGGTTAATGTGGTAACCTGTTGCTTCATAATGGAAGGGTCAGCAAGGGTCAACAAGGAAGTATTAGCCCTATCCATGCATTCAAAAGAAGGTGAATGGGTGCAAAGCGTCCCCATGGATCTGGAGTCTGGCATTATTAGCTGAAGACAGTTAGAAGCCCCTTCAGATCTTGCCACACATGCAGGTAGGCTGAGGATGGTGCGGGTTCAACCAGGATCATATGGGAATATTGAGGCAAGGTGGTGCATGCTTACTTACCATTGCCACCCCACACATTTTACATCCACATGCATTCTTACAAATGCATGAAGAAAATTGATGTGTTGCTGCTTAAAAAAGAGATATGTACATTCCATTGCTTATCTAAATTATTTTCAAAGCTGCAAAAGATGGCCTTAATGGCAGACATAGTTGAGCCACTCACATAAAAAACACAACTTTAAATGATGGCGGCAAGGGGCATTGTATCACTCCTCATAAGCAATGTTAAACGTGCTATAAAATAGGTGCCTATTACTTGGGTGCCTACATTCAACACAACACTCAATGCCAAGGTAGAGGAGTGAGTTGAGGAGAAAGTGCATTTCTCCAGCATCAAAAAATTCATGTTCCCAGTGGAAGCGGGGGGAATACAATTGGACTGATGGGGAAATGGATTATCCGGAGAACAGCAGTACCTCCTTGAGGCTACATTATTCCTAGTAAACCAGCCAAAGTGGGGCAGTGGGAAGCACTCCTTGTCACTGTGGCCTAATCATTTTGGCTGCTTCTGTGAACAACAGCTGAGGGAGGATGCTATGTGCATTCTTCTCTTTGAGACATTTTGCAAGTCAACTAAATGCCTCTCACAAGTCATTCACCCAGTGCTATATAATGGTTAGAGTGTTGGTGTATAACCTAGGAGACCAGGGTTCGTATCCTTACTCAGCCAGGAAGCTCACTGTGTGACCTTGGGCCAGTCACTGTCTCTAAGCCCAACCTACATCACAGTGTTATTGTGAAGATAAAATGAGGAAGAGGAGAACCAGTGCTATTTTTCTAGAAAAAGAGGTTCTGAAACGAACACCTCCCTTGTTCTCTTATAATGGCAATGGTGCCCACCTGAGAGGTGCCAGTGAACAAAAGTCCTAGGAGGAAATAAGTATGCTACCTTCAGCACATTGGAGGAAAAGTGGAATATAAATGAAATAAATAAGTTAGAATTTGAAAAGTCTTAATATCCATGCATGAAACAGATCACATTGGCATTTTCGTCAGACCACAGATGGAGAAATAAGTCTCAGACAGGTTAGCAGGGAAAGTTTGCGTTTGTGTGGTTTGTGTTTTTGTGTTTGTGTTTCTGAGCCCATTACTTTTGATTCGAGTGTTTTCACTTAACAAAGCCATGTACTGGGCTGTTAGTCAATACCTTGAGATAAGGGAGAAGACAGATCTTCTACTTTCTCTCTCTCTTGTTAACTACTGTAAAGCTTCTGTAGTAGCCAAATATTGACGTTATCAGACAATTCTAAACTCCTCCAAGATAAGTAATCTGGCACCTGCAGAAATGTAGCATAGAGATCTCAGATTGTTTCAGAAATGTCAGCAGTATCACTATCTCAGATAGATAAATATCACATGAGAAACTCAAGGCTACAAGCTCAGAAAGATATCCATTTACAAAGACTAAGGGAAGAAAACACCAGGAAAAACCAGTTACCCAAAGTTTAAAAGATGCTGCTACTTCACATCCACTGGGGAAATCAACTGAAAGCTTAAAAACAAAAGTGGGGAGGGGGGAAGCAGTTTGGTGTTCAGGGGGATTAGAAAAAATAGCTTGGGGAGAATTTTGGCCAGGTTTTATAAAATAAAAAATAAAAAATAAAAACAATCCATATTTTGTGGGTTATTAAAGCTCTACAAGCAGCAGAATTAAGATCAGAGCTAAGTTGCCTTTCCAAGGCTTTCCATTACAAGGGCCAAAGTGAAATTCCATCATTCTGATTTACATATAAGAGAATATGGATTTGTTCAGGAGACATCAAACAGATCTTGCTGTCAAAAACAGTATCACTTCCAGCACTTCCTTTCAACATCAAGTAAAAATTAAGGTAATTGTGTGTGTGTTTTTAGCACAGATTTCAGTGTTTGAAAGGCTCACTAAGCTAGTGCTTCTGATTTAGGAATGATGACCTCTGTACAAATTTAAACAATGCAGGTACAAAACATTAAACGCAAAAGCAACCAACAGCTTTCGCCTGTAAATTCGTTAATTTTAATTCATAATGAATGAAAAATAAGGATAGGACAGAAAGACCTATTCAGTTTTCAAGATTCTCCCTGATATACAGGGGATATTTACTGAGACATTATGTGGGCACCAACTGATGTATTGGCTGGCACACTGGCACCTGTGGGCGCTGTGTTGCTGACCTTTGCCCTGTGATCTGTGGAGGAAGCTCTTATCTGCTTCCCATGATTAGGGGGAGTTTGCTTAGAATAGGGTCTCTTCTCTGGTGGCATTCCATTTGCTAAACTACAGTGGTACCTCCAGTTATGAACTTAATTCATTCTGGAGGTCCGTTCTTAACCCAAAGCCGTTCTTAACATGAGGTGAGCTTTCACTAGTGGGGCCTCCCGCTGCCACCGTGCAACTTCCACTTACATCCTGGGGCAAAGTTTTCAACAAGGAGCATCTACTTCCGGGAGCATCTACTTCCGGGTTAGTTACTGTTACCCAAAGCGTAAGGAAGACAGTACATAACCCAAGGTTCCACTGTACTGCTGAAGTTCCGAACCTACGACAGGATTATCATCGTCATCATTATTTTAAATATTTTATATCCCACCTTGTCCTCCAAGGGAACTCAAGGTGGCATATTTGGTTCCCCCACTCCCCCCTTTATCCCCACAACAGCTGTGTAAGGTAAATTAGGCAGAAACAGTGGCAGGCCCAAGGTCTTAAGCAAAGATCTATTGCTTAAGATGCAGGAGAAATTATTGGGGGCTAACTTCTAAAAATTGCTCGCTAGAGAAGTATTCCACATATTTTAAATATCATATCATGTTAAATATTGTGTTAAATAGTCATATCATGTTCAGTTAAGTTGTCCTAGAACGATGGTCTTGAATCTGTGTTGCCTTGGCTCTAAGCCATAGCCCAGCTACTTGATAAGAGCTTTGTCAAAATCCATGAGATTAGGAGAGCTCGGGATTGCAGCTTTCATTTGTTAAAGTATGGGACAACAGTTCCCATACAGTGTAGGGTTAAAGTTCCAGTGATGGCCAAACTTGGCCCTCCAGCTGCTTTGGGACTACAGTTCCCATTATCCCTGACCACTGGTCCTGTTAGCTAGGGATGATGGGAGTTGTAGTCCAAAAACAGCTGGAGTGCCAAGTTTGGTCATCACTGGGTTAAACTGAAAGGGAAAACTCTGGGCCACTCAGGGAACGTATCTATTGGAAGAAGTCGAAGTTGTGACCCCATATGTTTCTGCTCAGAGAACATTCTCCAATGCTATGAAAGATATGTGGCTAGGGTGTGTAATGTGTACACAGGTGACAACCAGCAGCAATGCAGGGTCTTGTCAGAGCAAATGTGTAATCACAAAGCAGCAGCACACTCTCTGGACCCACACCTTCAAAAATAAAGTACAAAACCCTGTGTGACTAGTTGAGTTGTGTTGGGGTTTTTTAAAAGAAAATGAACACAAAGTGGGCAGAGTTAAAATAATTGCATAAATTAAGGGTGTGAATCTGTTTCAATATTTTATTGTATTTCAGTCATTGTCACCATTTCCCCCCCTAAAGCACCTATAACCTGGCAATATATATGCAGGGTAGTGAAAATTTAACCTTGAGTTTAGGTTTACAGGCTCACACAGGTTGGCTAACATGTGTCCCTCCAGATGTTGCCAGACTACAACTCCCATTGTCCCCAACTATTGGCCATGCTAACTGATGGGACTTGGAGTCAAAACAGCACCTAGAGGAATGCTGATTAGCCAGCCCTGGTCTAACAGCTCCGTAGATGTTTACTTGGAAATATGTCTTACTGAAAGTTCAATAGGGCACACTCTCTAATATGTGAGCTTACAACTTGACCTGCATAGTGTGCCTCTATGAAAGTTTACTCAGAGGTAAACAATGCAAAGTTCAGTCTGACATTCTCCCAATAAAATGTGCATATGGTTTCAGCCTTCTAGCATGATTTTATGCTTCTTTGTTCGGAAGTAAAGTACAACTGACTGCAGTGGGACTTACTCCCAAGAATGCATTCAGCAGATTTTGCCTTAAAACCTTATTGGCATACCTTAATGGAGACAAATAGGATGGAAGTGCTATTTGGGGGGTTAAGTAACAGGAAGGGGGTTGTAAGTAAAATAAATCACTCTCATACCTTTCTTCAGTCATCACTGATATACTACAGTTAGTAAAACTGCCTCGCTGAGCTCATACCCACAAAGTGATTGTGAGGCTCATCAACTGGGTTTTTACAGCCTTGTAGCTGCTACAGTCAGCACAGCTGTTGGCCTTATGCCTCCTTATGAGGAGCAAGCACATTCTTTGCTATGTGAGTGCTCATTGGATGAGTTTGGGTTAACTAAAATAATACCCCACACTTGCAGGTCTGCCTGCCCATGTTCTCTTCCAGAACTGTTTTGCTAGTCAGAATCAGAAGCACGGGGGGGGGAGAAGTTTTTTAATAACCTTGAGTTTGTTGCAAAAAGAACTTCCAGTGGTGAGTAGTCTCTAAAAATGTTCCTCATTTGAATGTTAGCTGAGAAAAGTACAAGAACTCTGCCTGTCAGGGCTTCAGGGCCTTTGAGACATCAGCTGCAATCAGACCCAAACAAGTGTTCCTCACACGTGGTTGCATGATGACAGTCCCTAGAGCTAAACAAGAAGCTGCCATGAGGTCTGTGCTGCTAACTGATCATCGTTTGTGCTGCAGCCTTTGGCCACTACTGCAGCACTCAGAATCACATGCCCCATACTACTGGCGTGCAGTGAAATGAGGTTAACAGCAATTTCAGAAATAAATTGGAATAGACTTGGTTAAGAATGATGGGAGTTGCATTCTCCAGCAACATCTGGAGAGCACCATATTGGCTGCCCCTGGATCAGACCCTAAGTCAGAGATGGGTGACACGTGACTCTACAGAGGTTTCTAGAATACAACTCTCGTCATCCCTGATCCTTGGCCATATTGTCTGGAGCTGATGGGAGTTGGAGTTCAACAACATCTGGAGGACCACCAAAGGTTCCCCTCCCCTCCCTTAAACATTTGCAGTACTTGAAGCATTGGAGTCATTAATCTCATAAATATTTCTGAAGTAGAAAGAGCTTAGCAAATGACTGTATCAGTAAAAGACTGTGTGTACCTCACAGGAACAATATGGGCTACTGGAGGTGATATGGTCCCTACATCTAGTTGTGGGAGGGAAGCCCCTGAATGGGATAAGACCAAAGAGACAGAAGAAAGACATTTGGAAAGTATTAAACAGTTGGGTGGGAGAGATTTTAAAATAAGTTGCTTGCCAAACACTACATGTTTGGCTTCTTCTTCTTTTTTTACAAAAAAACATGGTTGTCATAGAGGTTAATGTTATGATGTTTTCAATTAGTTTAAAAGCTTTTTTAATGGCCCATTTTCATTATAATTGTTTAGCTATTTTGTAACTTCTATTTGGAATAACTTTAAATGCATTAGATAATTTTTTAAAAATACTCTATGTTCTTTTTAGGCAGTCAAAATGGGGTGTATGGAGTTTTTACAGGGACTAGAGTTTAAGTTTGTTTTACTATTTATAACTTTTTTAATCTTAAAAATATGACTTGAAAGAAACACAAGGCCTCTTAGCACTTAGAAAAATTTGGTCTATTGATTTTGAGTCAGAGTTCTATATCTTCAATGTATATGATAATAGAATGATTTTTTTTGCTGAAGTCTAATTTGAGCTTTGATCTTCCTGGAGAGTATTCTTTATTTAGTTGTAAGTAGGCCAATCCAGCACTTCTTATAATGGTGTCACATCAGCAAGCTCCAGGGGGACTTTTCACACAGATGTACATTGAAGCCACAATCTAACACAGACCTTCTGCCATGTTTTAGCAGAAGCCAATTCTTTTCCTAGGTAGGTGTCGCAGGGGGCATAGAAAGCACTGGATTTCCCATTCTGAAGGCAAAGACTGAGAAAAAGATACTCTTTCCAATGCCACTTCCTGCCACAAAAGAAGCTTCCACAGTTCCTGCCCTACCAATATGGAAGCTCCAATGAGGTGTGCCATGGGCAGCTCAAGGAAGGTTTAGACTCAAAGGAAATCCTAATCCTCTGACAAGCCCCAAATGAAGGAGAAAGTATAACAGACAGAGCTTTCATGCCTATGTCACATAATCTTAAACATTATGATTTTCAGTGGAAACAGTTCACATGGTCAGCTGCGAATTAACAAATATCAAACTGTGACAGGTTATGAATGTGCAAGTGTAAATCAGCTCTCCATACTGATACAGAAAATCTGTTTGAGATGTCCGTTCACCCCTTCTTGGTTAGGCGGCTTTGCAGGCAGGCCCTGGGCCTTCCTTGTGACCACTGACCCAATGCTTTCAAACTTGCTTCCAGATCAAAATGCAACTCCCGGTTGGGTTGTGCACTTCTCCATATTCTTTCGTGAAGTTTGGGTGAACTAAAAGTGCACACAAAAATAGGCATTTTCTGCAACAGCAACAACAAAATCCTACATAATGTTTAATTTACATAAAATGTTTGTACAAAATGCATACAATTCAAATGCATTGCGTTTCCCAAATTATCTGCACCAAATGGGGTGATTGAGCACCCGAGAAACTGAAACAGGATGAAAATAAGCTACTCAGACAATCCCTAATTAAACACAAGGAAACTACAATGCGCCTCCTTAGCAACACAAGCATATTTGATGACCAAGCATTAATGTGGAGAGAAGGGAAATTACATTTCAAATTAAAATGTTATAAGGTCCAAAAAGTTTATCAGTGTGAAGCCCAAGCCAAAGCTTTTAAAATAGTTAATAATTTGACAGAATTCCAAAATTTGAAATATTTTGAAGTCAACATTTTACCTTAACATTAACATCTAATATTTTGAAATAAACATTTGGGGTTGTATCCAACGCTACGAAAATGTAAGGAGTTTAACATGATCAAATGTTGGTGCACAGATTTATAGTGCCAGGTTTGGGTGTCTGGTTGGCTGGCAGAGAAGAACTGGGGGAAACAACATTCAGTTTGTAATATAGCCAAACGTTGATCTGAACTAATTAATATTGTGAAGCAACTAATTATGAATTGTGATAATATTTCTAGTTCAAAAGCATTTCTTTTGATGGCAAGTAATAACAATATGCAGCAGGGTTATTCTTGTTTTCTTCTAGAGACTTCTTCTTCTTTTTGACATCAGAAAAAGCCTTGCTGCCTGTTTTATGGTGTGCTAACATTTAATTGGTCTCTGAAAGAAGGAAAAGTGATGTGTCTATCAGTATTGGTTCACAGGAACAAGTTAACAAAAGAAGGATATAAAAAGAGGTTAATGAATTAGAGAAGTTGCTTCTGTATAAATCTCAATGAAAATAAAGGCGATCTCATAGGCATAAACACTAGAGGACATCAGTGGTATTAATTAAAATATGTTTAAGAATTCCATTTTCCAAGGTAAATGGCATATATCAATACCATAGTGAATCAGGAAGGAAGACACACATACACATTTCTGTGTGTGTGCGTATACGCACACACACACAAAAGCATTTCATATCACAGGCCATGATTCTTGTTAAATTCTGATTTTCATTCACAGAATATAAAATCAGATCATAGCGCAAAAGGTTCCCAAAGAGATGGGGAGGGGAAGGAGAGAGGAGAGGGGGGAAAAGAGAGAAAGCCCATTACTGAGAGAACCCATGTGTCATTAATTCAGTTATAAATTATTAGCTGAAAGCAGCCTCTCAGCATTTGTATTTGATGAACAAAAATTGATTTCTTCAAGGGCATTTCAATCCTTTTGATGTTACCATCTTTTAGTCCACCATGAATCTGAATCCTTAACAAAATGATTATAGCATTATAGTAATCCTAAGAGCCAATACTAACGGATTTGGAAGAGCAACAGAGATCAATAGTTTGTAAAAAGAATGTCTTTTTGAGTTGACAGAGCTGCCTAGCCTGATAGTGAACCAGGAAAAATAAGGGGGGTGGGTTAAAGTACACAAGCAATCATGCAGTCGGAGCTAAGATGAGCCATTTCTCCAAAGTGCTGAAGACACCATGGAGCTGGGAATATTTCCACAGGATTTAAGCAAAACTAAGGGCAACCCAAAGATATTTTGCTAACATCAGCCCCCCACCCTGGAAAAAAATCTTTTCAGAAATATGTTGGGACATCTTTCAAAGCTTTATGGGTTATTCTGGAGGTTGACAGGGTGCTCCAGCAAGGTCAACATTTGCGTTTTGGCATAGAGTCTGGGATTATTTGAACTGGGATTTAAGGTAACATGATTGTCTTCCCTTTTAGCTGCTTTGAAATGCGTTATCTGGGCCTTATTCCAACACAGAGATGAAAGCTCAGTTCTTTCATCAACTGGATCATATGTGTGCTATATTTACAGTAGATAGAAGAAACAGCCATTCTTACACCATCACAATTCCAGTAGTCAGAAGGAACGGTTAGACATAGTAAGATGTGGGTGACTACTTTAATTCCAAGTAAAAGGCAGCCAAGAAAGCGAATGCCTCCTCAACAGCTCAAGGATTAGCATAAAATTATGCTGTGGAGGACAAAAACAACTGCAATGCAACAGTGGAGCATTGTTAAAGAGCTATTCCAGGATTAGAGCACAGAAAGATCATTTCCCCACCCCCACAAATGTAAACAGAAATATGTGGGCTCCTGCAAAGTTCCGTGATAGTTTACCATTTCTTTGGTGCCTAAGCAACATATTAACTTGGTCATATGCCGGTAAAAATTCAGAAAGCTGCATACACCACATCTGGAGAGCATCCGATGGCAAATGGTGAACGGCTAAGTAATCTCTTTCTGCGGCAAGACGTGAAGTGATAATTTATAGTTTGTAACCAGGGCTGTGAACCAGCCATTAATTCTAATATGAAGCCTTCTAAAAAAATTATACCTGAAATAAATATACAACTCTGAATAATCACACTTCTCCACTGAGAAACATATCCAGTAAGGGGGGAAACACACACACACTTATGTAGCCATAAACATCTTTAAAAGGTTTTAAAGATCTGTATGATCCTCTGTAAAAGGCCAGGGCAAAAAGCACATCGTGCACTTTTTAACCTATTGCAGATGATTTTCTTTATGGGCCATAGCTTTCTTAGCTTGGCTTATGTTTTCACATCTGAAAGAAGGGCACAAATTAAATGCACATTAAAGACACAATTTCTGAACATTGTGTTGGAACAGACTTAACCCATTTATTTTGAGGCTGTGCATGATAACACGGGATCCTGAAGCTTAACCTTTATCTCAAGCTATTTAAAATGTTTTGCAGCACCTCTTGTCCAAATGAATAAAAAAGAGGATAAGCAGGGACCGGCTTAAATAATAGGTGCTTTTAAACAGGCAGAGAAATTGATCACCCTACAAATGGTAGCCACCTGTACCAGTAAACTAATGGAAAGAGCAAGTATCACTTGGAGGGAGATGACTGGGAAACTGATGCCAAGATAAAAACACAAATGGGAGGCATTTGTAAACATGCCTTTTGTTGTCTAACCAATAAGTGCCACTTATAACTACAAATGATGACCGAGAATAAAAACTGTATAATCATTTAAATACATCCACCCCATGCCCATAGAGTTATTGGGTAACTTCCCAGAAACAAAATACAGTGGTACCTCAGGTTAAGAACTTAATTCGTTCCGGAGGTCCATTCTTAACCTGAAACTGTTCTTAACCTGACGCACCGCTTTAGCTAATGGGGCCTCCTGCTGCTGCTGCGCCGCTGTTGTGCAACTTCTGTTCTCATCCTGAAGCAAAGTTCTTAACCCGAGGTACTATTTCTGGGTTAGCAGAGTCTGTAACCTGAAGCGTCTGTAACTCGAGGTACCACTGTAAAAAAATTCCTTCCAGTAGCACCTTTGAGACCAACTAAGTTTGTTATTGGTATGAGCTTTCGTGTGCATGAACACTTCTTCAGATAGGAAGAAGAAGAAGTGAAGAAGTGTGCCTGCACACGAAAGTTCATACCAATAACAAACTTAGTTGGTCTCTAAGGTGCTACAGGAAGGAATTTTTTTATTTTGTTTTGACTATGGCAGACCAACACAGCTACCTACCTGTTCCCAGAAACAAGCTGAATAGATCCTATAACAATCTACTATAGGCCCTCCTTCCTTTCACAGTGCTGTTATATTAACTGCCTAGTGAGCAATGTTATAAGTAATGCCCTGTTTTTATAGCACCCAACATCCCAGCTGAGCAGAGTAAAACTCAGCTTTACTAACTACAGTTCAGAGCTAGTGCCAGAAATCAGCTTCAACAAAAGTACTAGAACTGCACTGAAAGGGCTGGCTTACCCTGGGATCACACCAGAGATTGTTGGACTCCAATCCCAGTCATTGTGGCCGGTGGTCGGGGATGAAAGCAGCTATACTCCATCAATAACTAGAGGGCCACAGGTTATGTATCCATGCTGCACAAGCTGGCTTCAAACAGAAATCACTCTGAATGACAATACAGACTGATCAACTTTCAGTGCAAATCCCTAAGATTCATTCCGCAGTATCGATGGGCAGGACTTGGGGGAAGAAGATGTGCACAATTAACAGGGTACCCAAAATGCAGCAGGGCTGGCTTGCCACATTTGGAAGTGCAATCAGGCCATTAAATTCAGCGCCTGAAATTACCTAACTGCATCACTGGATTCATTTATTTATTTTAGGGTGGGGGATTCTTTGTTGTTTTTACATGGACTTGGATCCCAAGGTGTCATGCTCAACCAGAAAGTCACTTTCCCTTGAGCAAGGTAGGCCTGCTAAATTTCCCCCTTTTCTCTTTCTCACTACAGCCCCTCCCTATGCCTCTTCCATTCAGTTCCAGACTGTCCCTCAATCTGCAGAAGCAGTTTTGGGGAGGATTCAGGGGGGCGTGCAGTGAGTGGAGAGAAGCCAGGAAAGTCCTATTGCACAAGTGGAGTTCTTATCACTCTTCTCTGAACCCTACCCATGGGAAAGGACTTGTGAGCCTAAACTTCCAATATTTGGCTATGGAATGAAGTGCCATGGCCCCAGAATAGGAATCATTGAACATAGAGAGTCTTTGGTCCATCCTATGTGAAGCTGTGCTCACTGGAGTCTGGACTTTCTCTAGGACACTGCTGAGACAACTTCTGCAACTGCCCATCTGCAGGACAAGTAACTGTGGGTCCTGAAACATACACCTAGGACCACACTTCATTATGTTGATTCTACCTTGCTTCCCTGTCTACCTGGTACTACTGGCCTCTCACTTGCTTGAGCCATCATCTATCTGCAGTGGTGGGTCTCTCCAAATCTAGCTCACTTGCAGCTGAAACTAGTTGGGACAGTTATTATCAATTGGGAAAGTATCAAGTGGGCCAAAGCTACCTGAACAGATTTAATGAAGAGCAAATTTCCCAATCATCGTTTGCTGAGGAAGCTAGAGTTTCATTTTGTCTGATAGATTCTGCTGGTTGGGTTCTTTAAATAGATTTTCAGACATCATGAAACATATTAACTTTGGCATATATGATTTTGGCATGGAAAAAGAATCAGTATATAACTATGCCTGCATTCTTTAAACTGAATATTTAAAACCTTTTCTTTCAATTTGGATGTCTCTGGATCCTGTTGGACTACAATTCCCATCGTCCTTGAACACTGGCCATGTTGGCTGGAGCTGATGGGCGTTGGAGTCCATCAATATCTGATTGTTTCACTCTAGGTTGGCAAATATGGTTTGCAGCAAATAAGCACCTTTTTTTGCATTGTATGACATCTCTTCAGCACTATTTTTCTAGAAAAATGGGTGCCGGAACTCACCATGAAAGCTTCTCTTATTCTCTCATAATCGCCACCTGAGAGGTGCCGGAACTGAGTTCCGGTGAGTTCTGGCTGAAAAAAAGCCCCGCATTTTTGCTCATGAAACAATGCCTGGCACAATGTGTCACTCATGTAAAAAGGTAAAGGTAAAGGACCCCTGACAGTTAAGTCCAGTCGTGAACGACTCTGGGGTTGCAGCGCTGATCTCGTTTTACTGGTGGAGGGAGCCAATGTTTGTCCGCAGACAGTTTTTCCAGGTCTTGTGGCCAGCATGACTAAGCCACTTCTGGCGAAACCAGAGCAGTAGCACCTTCCCGCCGGGGTGGTACCTATTTATCTACTTGCACTTTGATGTGCTTTCGAACTGCTAGGTTGGCAGGAGCTGTGACCGAGCAATGGGAGCTCACCCCGTCGTGGGGATTCGAACTGCCGACCTTCTGATTGGCAAGCCCTAGGCTCAGTGGTTTACACCACAGTGCCACCCATGTCCCTGTCACTCATGTAATACTCATTAAATATGTTCAGGTGCAGACTGTTCTGGGCAGAATGACCCAGAATGACCTTGCCTTACAGATCATACAGCCTCGGAGGCATGTTACTGAGAGACAAACTACCCGGTAGATGTTTTGAAAAACATGGAGTGCTGCCATTGATCTGTGTCAATACTTTGAACTCTGTTTCCTTGCAACATCTATTACTAATAAACTTTATGTGACATGGGGCTGTTCACCCATACTTCACACAATTGCTTGGTAGAGAGTGGAGTGCGTAGATACACAGAGAATGACATCACATTGCTTTTGTTAGATGTCACAAGGAAAAAGGAGCATGGATTGGCAGAAACTCCATGCCTGGTAGAATATCTAGCTTGGCCATCATGCTCTTGATCAAAACATATTAATGGTTTTTCTCTGAGCTAAACAGTCCCAAATGCTATTTTTCCTTACTGGGAAAGTCATCAGACTTACTTATCATTTTAATTCTCCATTTCTGCATCTTTGCCAGCTCGACAACATCCTTTTTGAGATAGGGCATCCATAACTATACTCAGTATTCTAAATATGATTGCCCAGGCATTATAAACCTCACAGTTTTATTTTCAGTTCCTTTTCTAATACCCCTTAGCATGGTATTAGTCTTTTGTACAGATGCCGCATACCAAATTGTTATTTTCATTGAGCTATCCACCATGGACCCAGCAATTTCTTTCCTGGTTAGTCACTACCAGTTTACACACAAGAAAATACATTTGCTTAGTGATGTGGTGGTGCTGTTTTGCTCCACTATCCATTGCTATGCAGATAATTACACTGAACCTGATATATAACTTAGTGTTTAATAATTATATATAAATCAATGAAAGATTCAAATGTATCCTGGGAGATAAGCTAAAGTAATCTTGTATAGTCTTATAAATTTAGGAATATATAAATAAAGAAGCAATATGGATATTCATATTGGTTGATATATTCTCTATTTGCTTTATTATTATTATTTTAAAAAAACCTGAGCAATATGTCTATTATTTGTTATTATTATTTTAAAATGTCTGTTTCATTGGGATGCAGTGTAGTTAACCTATTTCTCAGGACCTTGTGTTTACATATTTTCACATTTCTTTTTAGATTCAGAGATAAAAAGACTTATTATATGTGAAACGTAGTGCATATTACAGCACATCCTGAAACCTAATACAAGTTCCTTCCCAGAGGACAACAGTTTAACAGCAGAAGCATGAATCTTTGATCTTGGATATCCAAAACTTCCTTCTGTTCTTACTGGGGGAATCAGAAGTCATTATCACATTCACAAGTTTTCGTTTCGAAGAAGGGAGATTTATTATCCTAATTATGTGGTTATGGAATGAAGAACATTTATTGCCCAATTCAAAAAAAGTCAGTGCTACTAAACTACAAAGCACTAGCTTGGTTGTAAACATGTTGACTTTCAACAATGCATAGTCGATTCATTAGCAAGTTCTACAAAACCAAGAAATATCAGTAATATTGATGTCGCCCCGCTGGAGATCTATGAAACCCACAGAAGAGGAAGGCATCTGCACAGCTGCTGATGGGTTGTATGGTTCTGAGTTTGAGGAGGCAATGTTGTAAATCATCCTGGAAAGGGTTTTTTTCAAAAGCCCACCAAACTGGTTTGACAACCCACGTCACACCAAGATTGCCTATTCTTCTCCCTCTCTCACATGCCCCTCCTCACATCAGAGGCATCCAGGCCAAAGGACCATCTAATCCAGCACCCAGTTTTCACACAGTGGCCAACCATGGGAAGCCTGCAGCAGGAGCTAAGTGAAATAGCCCTCTTCCCATTTCTGATACAGATGCATTCTGCATCCAACAGTGGAGGCAGAACATAGACATCGTGGCTAGTAGCCCATAATAGCCTTCTCCTTCATGAATGTATCTAATCCTTTTCAAAGCCACCCAAGATGGTGGCCGTCACTACCTCTTAAGGGAGCAAATGCCATCGCTTAACTAGAGTTAATTCTCTTTCTAACTCATTTTTAATTTTGGGCATGAAATATTCTGAGAATGTAGACATTTAAAAATTACCCTGCTAATGCAAATTCAAATAAGAGCTATCATTATCCTACAGCACAGTGCAGTGTTGTTAATTTTCTTGGTGTGTTGAGGATTTTTTAGGGAAATGCAGTTGCAGGGTATTAAGATGGTTGTAGCAGCTACGTTTGGGGAGAGGGATTCATTGCTGTCCTACCCATAGAAGAAAATAGGATACTTGGAGCAGGGGTTGTTGTTACTGTACACACAATACCCTCACATTGCCCAATGCACTATAAAGAGGCCTTCCTGTTATAATGACACGAAGGATTTTGCCACGTAACTTATATAAGATTTATAGATTCATAAAGAAAAATTAATTGTAAGTTAATTTCAGGGTTGGCTTTTGTTGTTTGTTTGTTTGCTTGCTTGCTTGCTTGTTTTGTAAAGCACATTGAACCAATGCCATTGTACATAAGTGGTTGTGTAAGAATGAAAAATTTACAGAAGTACCAGTTTTCAGAATTGCCTATCCAGTGCTTTTTCAGGAATGTAACAACACACCACTAAAATCTGAGAAGGCTAAGGAAGAGTACAATTATTCCAAGCTGCATGATCCATCAAGGACCATGCAAACTGTTGTTGAAGAATATAAGCCAACATAACTCAATTGACTTCGTTGAGAACAAATTGTCTTTAAAACTTTTCAACGTAGCTGGCTCTGGATTGAGCTTTTTCAATATCCCCCGACATTTAAATCAAATCTTGACTATTTTCCTTTCCACACAGGAAGTATCCCTAATTATCTTATGAAAATCCTCTGATACATATCCAGTAATTTAACTACTGGAGATTGGAGGCTGTTCTATACCAGCTGGTATTTCCTGTGCTTTCTGGGAATGATGCAAGGAGAGTCTTTCTTGTGGTATTTTGATATTTGTTTTCCTAGCCAATCATAGGAAGTGGAAATTAAAAATTTGATCCATTCTATACCTCAAAAGAGAAATCAGCTCAATTGGGGGGGGCAGTTATTAATTACATTCCCTTTCTTCCCACCACCCAAAAATAAAATATCTAATATTGTTTCCATATATGTATTGCATCTGCTAGAATGGAAGTAGTATTTGTTCTCTAATTGTTTAATCCTGTGAAGTCTTACACACAGAATATTTTTAAAGCACATTCAATATGTGGGAATGTTCAGGGATGCAGGAGAGGATACCGTATATTGTGAGATTATATCCTTATCCAACTTGTGCTAACAAGTTCCCAAAATATCAGCAGAGTTAATAGACATTCCCCTTTTAAGTTCACAACGGTAACGTGTGCTCTGGTTCGCTAGAACCTCTATAATAATTACTCTGGTAATTTCCCCTTTATTCCCTCTTAAAATACAAGACACGACACAGTCTTTATAAAAGTATAAAAGAGTTTACTCACGTTCTGTTGACAATATGATCCCAGAAGGCAGACAGGCTTAAAAGGTAACATACATTTAGAATCTATCTTATAGGAAGATAGTCCCTTTGTCCTCTCTTGGCTGGGAGCCAAGAGGGCATCCTTAGCAGATGTTGCTGCTTCGAAAGATGAAGATGAGAGAGAGAGATGGCTGCCCTCACCTGTGTTTTGGCTGCCACACCCACCTCTGGTCACATGCGGAGGAAGTCTGTCCCAGGAAGTTTACCTGCTGGCTGGACAGACATCTCTCCCCATGTCTTAACATGCACACTCTAGGAATGTTGTAATTGACTGCTCCTGTGTTTTACATCCCACACAATACACATACTCCTTCCTACCCCTACCCCAAAAAGAATCATGGGAACTGTAGTATACCCTTTACAGAGCTACAATTCACTGAACAAACTAAAGTGCTTTAAGGATATGGTGCATACACAGGTAACAAAGCAACAACCATTCTGAGGAACAGTCATCAAGCCACAGTAGCATCCTAAGTTGATGGGTTGTGTAACATAAGAGTGAGCATATCTCATCAGTTCAGAAGCACAAATCAAAGATGCCAGATGCAGGCTGCAATCCTACATCCACTTACCTGAGAGTAAGTCCCTTTTAAGTAACTGGAACAGGTTACCATATAAAGAACTGAACATACAATGAAGACTGCTTCCTGCTATGGAATAGCCACACTTTGTTCACAGGGCAGCTACACAAAACATCTCCTCTTATGTTTCCCCTCTTCATTTCCCCCCTTTCCCCCAGAGCACAAAGCATCTGAAGTTTTAAAAACTCAGTTGAATAGTTGCTCATTGTCTTCAGCTGCAGACTAGTGGCTGGCAGCTACTTTTTCTTTTTTCCTAAAACCCTGAGATCCACGAGCCAGATCCATTTAGAATTATAGAACTCTTGAGTCCAGAGATTTGTTTTTAATACCTGAACTGAACTGAGCTGTGGTCACAGTCCTTACACACACATGTCCCATGCCAACTTTCTTCAAATAAATTTGAGAGGAGTGAGTCATTTTGTTGCTGCCATTGTTAAGCAATTGAGAGTCAGAAATCCTTCTTGATCTAGTGCATGATTTCCACAATTGCTGAACAAACTGCATTTGTTGAAGTGTTTATGTCTTCCTATTCTAAAGGACCAGGCTGTAAAAAAGTATGCTTTTGAAAAAGACGTATGAAAATAAAATCATCTAAAATGGCTCCAATCCTGCAGAGACTCCTGCTGGTGGAGGGGGTAGGGAAATTTCTTTCCTGCTGCAGCTGCCTCCCCTAACAAATTCTGATCTGACGGATTCAGATACCCTCCAAAGGAGTGTGGGAGGTGGTGCTGGGGGACAGGTAGAATAAAGGGTGGGGAATAACACGCACCCTTCTGCCAGTGGGAATCTCTGCACAATTGCAGCCAATAAAAAACATAATATACTAACCACTTTCTTCACTTAGTGATGGAAAGAACCATTTTTAAACAGAGAGCTGGATAGAGTCAGCTCAGGCTAGGAGGAAGTCATGTTTTCATTTTCATGCATCTAAAGATGGATGCCTCAAACCTTTCTAATTCCTTCCTTCTCACTCTCTCCTTTTTCAGCAATCCATCTAGCTTTCCTCAGATCTGGCAATGACAAAGTTAAAATTAGCAAGGATAATTCGATCCATTAGAAGCATATGTGGCTTGATTTACAATTGCTGTGGTTTAGTGCGTCCTTGTGGGTGTTGCTGTCAAAGGCTTCATCACTTGCATCAGTGGGATTCTTTGGAGGCAACACCAAAGCAGTTCAAAAAACGGATCCATGAAAGAGCAGGTTCTGAAGTCGCTGGAACTACGAGGAAGTGAACGTCAGCACACTTTTCCAGCAGATAACTGAACCTTCACTTCAACGTGCACACACAGGGTTGCCCTGTGGCTGCAGAGGTCCAAGAAAGGTCAGTCTACCCCCATCACCGCCTAGAGGAGATAACATCCCCCCTGATGGGAAGTGGCATTTTTCTGCCACTCAGCAGGAAGGGAAGAGCACCAAGGGAAATAGCATTTGTTTGTTTCTTTTTGTCTTTTTCAGTGTAAAATGTTAACTATTTGTATAAAGCACGCAGAGGCTTTGGAACGCAGCAGATACAAATAAAACATGAGCGATCTGCCTGCCTACTTGTTTTTGTATGGGCTTTGACAGGTTCAACAAGTTCAACTTTATTCTAACAGTGATGCTTTAACCACAATGCACAAATGCACAATAATGTTCCAACAACTGAAGATCACTGTTAGAACAGTTAAGAGACATTCCATCTATGCAAGGAGACATGTCTTGGGGAAATCTTTGCCATCATTTTTATGAGTAAAGCTTCGTTTCCCCCTGAGTGAAGAATAAAGGGTTCTTTACTTGCAATCTCTACATTGCAGGCACTTAGACTTGGGGATCCTTCCCAACTCCCAACTTTGATTTCAGGGGTGGGGAACCTTTTTCAGCCTGAGGGCTACCCTTCTAGGCAACTTCCCAGGGGTCACATGCCAGAGGTAGGATGGACCACAGCCAAAAGTGGGAGGAGCAATGGATCTACATACCCCTCTCCCCACCATCCAGACAACATAATTAGAGTTCAAGAACACATCCCAGCCAGGTAAGAGGATGCAAAGCACAGTCAGTGAGGAGTGTGGCCCAGGGTGGCTGAGAAGGGGACATGTTGTGGGGAGAGTCCTGTGGGCCAGAGAGAGAGAGAGAGAGACCTAGAGGGCCCCCTGGTTTGAGATTCCCCATCCCCTCCATATTTCTAGCTAGGGTTGCCATATTTCAAAAGGTGAAAATCCAAAAACAAAAGCTTTTTTAAGGAAGATTGGATTGTCGTACATCCAGATTTTCCCAGACGTTTTTGACAATTTCTGCCCAGACACCACTTCCGACTGCAGTATTCCGGGTATGTCCCCAAAATCCGGATGTATGGCAACCATATTTTTAGCAGCTGCCAGTCAAACTGGGAAGAAAGGGGACTGTGCTCTTGGTACCTAGACCATACATTTCAGACACAACCAACACACATTTAAAGCACACTACTTTCCCCAATGAATCCTGGAAACTGTAGTTTCCCCTTCCCAAAGAGCTAAATTTCTCATCACCCTTAACAAACTACAGTTCCAAGGATTCTTGGGGGAAAGTCAGGTGCATAGGGTGTGCTTGAAATGTGGTGGAGATCCGCCCTAGTTGCATACC
Organism: Podarcis raffonei; assembly: GCF_027172205.1. Taxonomy (NCBI): domain Eukaryota; kingdom Metazoa; phylum Chordata; class Lepidosauria; order Squamata; family Lacertidae; genus Podarcis; species Podarcis raffonei. The sequence goes on from NC_070604.1 coordinate 49,446,716, forward strand.
ACCCTCAATATGATTACCAGTTCTTGCCATAAAAGGCCCAGGATTTGTGCCTGAGAAATACTTGCAAAACTAGCCCTAGACCTCTGGGGGTATATATGCTGCATCTCCTCTTTCTGTGTGCATTCAGGCTAGAGTTTCCCTATGTGTGTGCACAACAGCTGTTTAGGATACTAAGCTCTACAAGGGCTGGCAGCAGACGTCAGCGTTGTTGGACATCTGCCAGGGCTCACAGTCCTGCTGGCTGCCTCTACAGGTTCACCCAGAGTCAGCCTGCCTATGAGGCATAGTGAGGTGGCTTCCTCAGGCAACACCTCTCAAGGGGTGGCACCTCTCATCGGCCACCCAACTTTGCCACCCATCTCCCCAGCTTCTAGGGCAGAGAAGGACCAGCAGTAAAGATCTGCGGAATGCCTTCCCTCCTGCTGACTTGGTGAGAGGGGAGGCATTCCATCACCCAGCTTTGCTGCCAGGCTGGAGGGGAGATCCAGAATGACCTCCCCACCTCCACCCCCCAGCAGTGTGGCCAGGTGAAGTCCTTACGAAGTTTCCCACCACACTATAGGGGTGGCAGCAGGGCATTTTGCCTCAGGTGCTGAAACACGGGCCACCCCTTGACAGTTCACCTGTCCCCTCTAAGGAAGTGAGCAGTAAGAAGAGCAACGAGGAGAAACAGCAGCTTCCTTTCACTTTGTCCTCTCCTTCAAGGCATCCATGTCATTTAGGCCCAAAGAGAGATGGCAAGCTGAGATTCCTGTGCTGCAGGGGCTTGGATTAAGTTACCCTCGAGGTCCCTTCCAACTCTACAATTCTAAGATTCTAAGTAAATGGATAGTGGTGGTAGCAGTGAGGAGGGAGGTGGGTCCAGTCAAGGAGGAGTCCTTGAGGGCCTTGACCTGTGGAGCATCTGACTCATCCTCTCAGGGTGAAGTGTCTGGCATCAGCTTTGGGCTAGGTGTGGCAGCTGTGCAATTGCAGTTGACTGGGAGGTCTTGCACAACCAGCCCACCTCTCTTAAAAATCTGACTTTTTGTGAGATGAAAAGTGATGGGGGAAATGTGGGGCAGCACTTGTTTTGACAAAACATCATCTGGTCTCCCCACAAACAAAGCTCATTCATTAGCCAATGCCATCTAATCTCTGCAAACAAATCAGGATGAATGCTCAATAGACATGTCACCTGGAAGCGCCTGTAGCTAGAGACCCTAAGATGTGTTTAAATTTTTCATTTGACCTCTGTTAATAAGATGAGGGAAGGATTTATGAGTATTTGACAGTGGTGGTGTAGTTCAGATCCCAATTAAGAGGGTGGGGAAACTTATTTTAATGGATAAAGTTTCATCTCAGGGTTTGTCAGGCCCGCAAGGAACATCTCAGCCTCTTAGGTTCAATTCATCATCAGTTTTAAAGCTCTTTGTACAGCCTTCCTTTTCCCATCAAAATTACTGAGCTGGATGCTGGTAACTTCTCATTTCCTCTAGTGTACAGAGAACTCTGTAATTTATAGTATTGCACAGATGCTAAAGTATATGGATCACCATCCTGTTACACATAACTTATGCTGTCAAAGGAAAATAAAAAGATAAGTGCAATCCATATTGCAAAAGCATCACAGCATGATAAATTTGCAGCCTTTTTCTAGGTTATGCATCATTTTGTGGAATTTATATTGCTGTTGCAATAATGTTTGGTGTACGCCATGAATAACTTTGTGCTAATTACATTTGGATTCTGAAGCTGGGACTGTTTATGAAGACAATATTATGGCACCCTTGATTGTGGCACTAAAATAGATACCTTAAGTGCAAAGTCTGGTGAATGAGAGGGGGGGAAAACCTAAAAACTAAAAGCTAAACAAGCCTCAGAGTAAAAAGAAGGCTATCACAACAAAATACGTTCATTAAACTTCCTCACCTGCTTTCCCAAGCAGCACATTCTGAAACTGGTGACAAGAAAGTTAAACAATCATAATCACAATAGAGGTAAAAAGTCATGTAAAAACAAAACTGTTGTAAACACAAGTGCAAGCATAGTAAAATGAAATTGCAGATTAACACCAGCGATGTCCTGTGCTGATACTGAGTTGGTGGAGAACACAATCTTGCTGGGCAGCAATCTGAGTAGCAAGTAAGACCCATTGAACACAGTATGGCTGAATAAACATGCATAGGATCACACCATCTTTTAATTTGAAGAGCTTTTTGCATTTATTTCCTTTAAACAGCAGCCATTTGTGCCAAGTTGCTCAAAAATTCTCCTGAGCAGCAAAACCTAACTGCAACTGAATGGAAACCATGGTGTCTGTATTTAAAAGGCTCAGTATTTTATTTGAAAAATATTCATAAATTATATTTTAAAAATTATTGATTGTGTGGCTTGGGGATATTTTATTTTCATGCTAATTGCACTCCTTTAAATGTGCATTTTATATTTGACTTCCTTTAGAAATGTTTTCTTTTGAAACGTTAAGATAATTTTTTATTAGCTTTGCTGTGTTAAATGTGCATTCTGTACTTGATCACCTTAGTAATGTTTTATTTTGAAATCTTCAAGATAATATTTAGTTTTCTGTTAATTATGTTGCTTTGAATGTGTATTTGGCTTTCTTCTGTAATGTTTCACTCTGGGTTGTTTCATCTGATGTTTTAATGTAGGTTGTAAACCACTTTGTGATTTTTATAGAAATGAAATGAATAATAATGATGATGGTGATGATAATGATAATTTAGTCATTTTAATGGCCAGGGCATCCCCCATCAAATTCCAGAGATTTTAGTTTTGTAAAAAGAGAGCTGTAAGGCCAAGACTACCCTAGTCCTACTCAGAGTAGGCCCATTGGAGTTAATGGGCATGGTTAGGTTAGGTTCATTCATTCAGCTGGGCTACTCTGCGTAGTATTTAGTGGATTACAACCCATTATCTTGTTTACCCTTAACCGCATAAAGACAGATGTTAGCAGATAAGCATTTGTCAGAACCATAAAGCGTTGGTTATCTTGCTACTGCACTGCTCAGGTAATGCCAAAGTGAGTACAAATTTGCTTGTGTTGTCAATCTAGGCTCAACACTTTTGATTTACTGCCATCTTTGTAAATATTTGAGCTGTGGTTGGAGAATGCACAAAGCATTGCTTTGACTCTGGTTAAACCAATACAGCACAATTATTCCCTTGACATAAGTGATACATCTGAGTAAACATACTTAAAATTATACAGTTAGCCTTAGGGGCCAGAAATTTTGCAGATCTGTATCTGGAACCTAGAGTGGTGGACAAGCAACTAGTATTTATTTAATAGCTTTAAATATTACTGTGGAATGATCTCAGGGTGGGTCACACCATTGAGAAACTAAATGCAATTGAGCAATAAATGCCAATAAATTTTACTACACTACACACTGATCCCTCCAGCTGTCACACCCATCATTCTAGCCAACATTATAATTGCAAAAGACTGAGTGAAAGAGAAATGCTCCCAGCTGGCACCAAAACTAACTAGAGCTAGTACTGAGCTACAGTTACCTGGACTTTATGTGGTGATGGTGCAACCAGGGGGCCGTCTCAACTGATCTCAGATTGTTAGTAGGACAATGTAAGGAGATAAACTCCTTCAGGTTGCTGAGTTCTATGCTGGGTCTTAAATAGGTCCCATCTGCACTGTACATTTAAAACAACATGATACCCAAAGAATCCTGGGAACTACAGCTTGTTAAGAGCACTGAGGTGCTGAGAGTTGTTAGCAGACACTCCAAGTGTCTCTGTTTTCCAAGGACAGTCCTGGATTTACAGAAGCCGTCCCAGTTTCTAATTTGATCCCAGAATGTCCTGCTTTTCCTCAGGACATCCCTATTTTCATTGGAGAAATGGGTATGGAGTTATATGACCCCCTGAGTAATTTGAAGGCATCCCTGTATAGGGAAGGGTTTTTTTTAATGTTTAATGTTTTATTGTGTTTTTATATATGGGCAACCCAGTCAGGTGGGAGGGGTTTAAATAGTAAAATTATTATTATGGAATGGGACATCCCTATTTTCCTTGGAGAAATGTTGGAGGGTATTTCCCTCGCAGAGCTACAACTTTCAGAGTGGCTCAAGAGTCAGTCCCTGATCTCAGGGAATGGTGGGAACTGTAGCTTTGTGAGTAGAAAATGGGATTGCCTTACAACTCCCAGCACCCTTAACCAGCTACAGTTCTCATGGTTCTTTGGGGGGGACTAATGACCATTTAAAATTATATGATACTGCTTTAAATGTGGGGCCTATGTTTCAGAGGAGCTGCTACCCCTTGGAACAAGTGCTTATAGGCACAATTTTAGATTCTTAATATAAAGTACTCATACTAGAGAAACAAGTCACACCAAACTCAGTGTTGACTACTGATGAATGTAACTTGGGTCGTGATCCCACTACACATCCACTTTTAGTGTTTTAGGGCAAAGGTTACAGCATTCCTAGCATAATAATGTTCAGAACCAACTTTTTCTCTCTATTTGTAGGAGAATCTGGCTGCGCAGAGAGCTGTTGTCCAACCTCTATGACAACCATGAAGCTACTTCCCTTTCTCCTTCCCTACCCTGTGTGGCTGTGCTGAGTGTTGATTGGCTGGCCCTTGTGCTTTGAAGATTTAATGGTAAATAATGGGTTAAACCACAGAGCTTAGGACTTGCTGATCAGCAGGGCGGCGGTTTGAATCCCCTTGACAGGGTGAGCTCCCGTTGTTCGGTCCCTGCTCCTGCCAACCTAGCAGTTTGAAAGCACATCAAAGTGCAAGTAGATAAATAGGTACCGCTCTGGCGGGAAGGTAAACGGCATTTCCGTGCGCTGCTCTGGTTCTCCAGAAGCGGCTTAGTTATGCTGGCCACATGATCCGGAAGCTGTACCCTGGCTCCCTCGGCCAGTAAAGCGAGATGAGCGCTGCAACCCCAGAGTCGGTCACGACTGGACCTAATGGTCAGGGGTCCCTTTACCTTTACCTTTAAGGAATTTGTATTTTTATTTTGTTTAAACATAAGCAAGTCATCCACATCAATAACCAAAACAGAAATTTGTCTGTCCGGAAGTTTCAGGAAATTGCTTTTAGCAAGCAAAATTCCTTCCTTCCCCACCCATCATTCATTTCCCTGACTCTGGCATGTTACAAATTGTAATTTTTCACTAAATGCTTCATCTGCAGGAAGGCTACTGGGTGTTCTGTTTAAAACACAAGCCCTCTCTCATACATTGCCTATCATTAAATGAACTAGCAACAATTGCAGCACATCTTACCAACGTGGTAGTCTAAGATTTAATTCCAAAACAAAGTGCTACATTATGCATGTTTTGGGGGGGTGTCCAATAAAAATAGATATTGGTGCCTGGCAGCAACCAAACGTCTTGTGATAGATCATGATGCCTTTGAAAACATCTTCCATGACCAAATGAGTACAAGACTTTTCCCTTCATCTTGTGCTTTACGCTTTTCTTAAGAATATTGATGCCATTATGTTGGTACACAGCTTCTTTCCTTTTAGATGAGGGCCACAGACACATTTCTTTCAGCCATAAAGAGAATTCTTGGGTGGAATGATATAAATGCATGCCATTCCTCGACAAGTAGAGGTCATGCAGCTTAATGGATGACAGAGCATGAGCTGTAAACTAGGAAGTCCTGTGTATGAATCTCTCCTCAAGTTATGAGATACTTAATAGCATTACTGTGCAATCCTGTACATATCTCCGGAGAAATACATCCCATTGAGTTTAATGAAGCTATGGAATTTCAGCCTTATGCAACTCACTTGCATCTAGCTACTGTAACTGGAATCTGGAAGGATAATAACAATACAGGGGTTTTATAAGGATCTGTACACACTGAACGCCATATAAATGCTAAGAGTTTTTAATAAGTTACACCGGTTAATTTTGCAAAGCCAGCTGCATGGTCTGAATATGGTCAGCTTGCAGTTGTGCTCAGGGACTCTTTCCAAAAACAGTTTATTTTGAATTTTCTAGCCCTCAATGAATCAGTTGCCCTTTCATTCAAAAATTTACCCCCAGTGTCATTTCAAAAGCAACCTTAATGCAATAACTGCACTTTATCTGCAGTTATATCACAGGCTTTTGATTCTTACTTGAAACAGTTCAGCTGAATAACAGAGGAGGGATTTGAACAAGTGCTTATTTATTTTCTTTTAACTCCCACCCCCTTTAGATGGTTGTTGGATGTTTCCACATCTGCTTGTCTTTTTGGTTGCTGTCTGTGTTTTGAAGAAACATCCAATATTTTTTCAATGATCTCATTACATTTTGTATGTTTCAAAGGAAGGTTGTTGTTGTTGTTTTACTTTACTTTTTTATATTTTGTGAACAGCTTTGAGGTTTTTTAACCATCAAGCGCTGTGTAAATTTTAATAAAGAAATAAGCCTTTTCTTAGAGAACCACCCTTTTAAAATACAAAAGTCAATTAATGCCTATGCTACAGGCAATTACAACTCTACAGTACACATATTTAGTGCATTCACACTAAATACCTTTTAAAATGTATACTTTAGAGGGAGACATCCAGCATAATGCAGCCAGATGTCCCTTTGCATAACAGGGCTTCTCCTTCCTCGTGTCCCACCTGCAATTCCAAAATCTGCTCTGGGGGTGGGATTTGGGGACTCTCTGGAGCATTTGCAGATTTGGGGCTAATGGAAGGATAAGAAAAACTGAAGGTCTCATTGTGCAAATGGACACATGTTGCACAATTAGACGGACATCACTGGATCTTGCACAATATATCTTAGGTGCTCGCCTAAAAATGTAATCAGTATGGTGACCCTAAATGATACTGAGTGCATCAGATCTCTCACACTCTGTTTGTACAGCTTCCAAAGTAAGTGGTATTTGCCTATTTCCAAATGAACCTTGAAGACACTATATGTTAAAAAAAAATATTAAGGAGATTTGGAAGCAGGAAAACACACTAAAGAAAGCTACCGGAAATCCTCAGAAGAAGCTGAGAATGGTTTCCTGATGGGGCAACTGCATTTTGCCAAGATACATTTTTAAGTTAACTTTGGAGTAAGCTCAAGTCAAGCTGCCATATGGAATTACTCCGTGCCGCAAAGCTGGCCCAGGAACAAATATTATTTAAAATATATATTCTGTATGAATTCCTCCAATGGTGATATGTTTGCATTACTCCCACATGCTATCAGTTTCCAACAGTAAACATCATTCATATTCATTCATAATGGAGAATCATGAAATAACGAAGTTGTACTTGTGCTTGGTTATTTTGACAACACTACAAAGCAGAACCATATTAAGTTATTTGCCTCAAAGCCTGCTGGCACCTGCAGTTTAGCATATTTACTACCATACTTTGGAAGATTGATCACAGGAAGCCAAGCTATCCCCTTTTTAAAAAATCAGAATCAGCTGTTTTTCTTCAAGCAGCCTGTCTGATCATCGCCTTCAGGATAACCGAGATGTTTCTTTTGTGCTAAATGCATTTATACATTTGGAGTCCTGGTAGCCTTAGGCATCCCCAGTTGCCACTAAGATAACAACCCTCCTTTCAACTTTATCAGTAATAAACAAGTTAGGAAACAAACTGACTCTCACCCTTGCTTACCAAGTGTGGGCTGCCACCATAGTTGTGGTGGCAGCTCAAAGTAGACTCTCTTAACTGTAGAGACTTCTTTGGAGTGGGCTTTCAGTTAGATAACAATGGTATTGCTTCAGAAATGTTTTCCCCAACAGCCTCAGGTCTAATTTAAAATCTGTGTGAACTGGGTTGTCTTAAGTTCTCATGCAGCATAATCATAACTAGCCTGGGCAGATATCATATTGTAAACTAATACTGGGCACACAGTTACCTAGTTTAGATATGACAGAAGGTGAGTGAGATGCTGCACAGGTAAGTATCATTTACCTTTGTGCAAAGGATAAGGGTTTAACTGCCAAAAAAATCAAGAAACCAGACGGAGACTACATATTGGTAGCTGTATTTTTTAAAGAAAAATTTCTTCACATAATAAATACATCTTATACACATTGACTTCAAATTTACTTCCGAAATCTATTTACAATATAAATAATTATAAATGGAAACAATTTTCAAGATATTGGTGACATAGCTAAGTTGGGTTTCCTACGTTACATTCCAAAGGAGAACTTCAAATTACAGATGTTATGCTACAATGTCACTAGAACATGAACATTGCAAGTCGTGGTGTTTGTGATGTTGGCAACTTTGCACTTTTGCCATACCAGCGAGTAATCCTTTCGGCCTTCCTGATCCTAAACACATTTTCTTCAGTTTTACAATTTGCTCTGAAGTGCTCCGCAGAGCTTCCCCATTCACTTCAATGGAGGACGCCTACATTCCTTTACATGCATAGAGCAGCCCATTCCATTGAGCTATCGGAAATGCCTGTGAGCGCAAAAGGAGCTCAGTATGTGCCTTAGAGTGCTGGATCAGACACATTATCATATGGGATAAAAGACCTTTTGATTTTGGTGGAACTCCAAGTAAATATGCTTATAGTAATCACCTTATTCACTGAACCTGAGCATGCTTATTTGGAATTGATTTCTTTTAGAATAAATGGGACCTGCTTTTAAGTCAGTGGGTAGAATCCGGCTGGTCCTCCTGTTGCTGTTGCTCCAACAGAAGGCATCCACTACTGGAATAGGAGGAGGGGAGGGTTTTTTGCTGATGTCCCCTCCACCCTGCAGTCCCCACAGAAATCTGTTTACCATTAGCAGACCCCTCCCTGATGAATTCAAAGCCCATGCCTTTGCGCCAATGGAATACCACCCAATTGGTTTAGAAACAGGGTGTCTGCATATCCGTGAAAAAACAAAGCAAAATGCATCGTTATCTTAGAAGTGCTCTTGGATGCAGTTATGTTTGACCTTTAAAAAATCCCTTTAAGGAAAAATAAGACCATATCAATACTTAACAGAAAATAGTTGTGCATATTAATTTCTCTTTTCTTCTTAAAGTAAAACACTGTTCTTTCATAATAAGCTTATGTAATTGCTTGGTTTTAAGAACACTTTTTTCATTTGAAAAGTAAGCCACATGCATTAAAAATAAATAAGAGTTTGTTTTTATAAATAGCTTAAATGACTACAATAATAATTGAGCATATTTGTTTTTGCTGTTAAAAAGAGAGGTTAGTAGCAGTGACTAGAACTGGACACTTCGATTTTTCAGCCCAATCGTGGCCAAGCTGGGTGCAATTAAGGGTATAATTTCAGTGGCTTAAGTGCACCTAACTTGGCTAGGACAAGACACTTTGGCTTGGACTGTAATATGTTCCATTCACAGAACAGGACTCTCCTGCCTTCTCCTTCCCTCTGAAGCCCTCACACCCTCAACACACATACATACATACATACATACATACATACATACATACAAACAAAAAAATGGGTTCAGAATAGAAGAGCACATGGCTAGGCAACTGCAGCAGAAAGGGTGGCTACCAAAACTGCGTTAGCAAAGGCATCTAATGCTCATTCTGCCACCTTCTGAATTCCAAGTCTTTGTCTTTAATGCCAGCTTTACTGTTTCCTACCATGAAGAGTGCCACAACTCATAAATGAGCCATCTTTCATCAGCAGGTATATTCTTCCCATCTGAAGCCAAGATTAAACCACAAGACTTTTCTGTCTTTGAAGTGAGCATCAGTTGTCCTTAGCTTGTCCTACGGTAGTCTCCATGATAAATACACAATATTGTTTTATTATGCAAAATAAAAATGCATTGCAGTGCCTATTCTGCAAAAACAACAAAAGCTTCTTAATTTCTCTATCAAAATATTTAATTTTCTGTTGAGGCACATTCTGGAGGTAACAGTCAACCATAAACAGTCAGCCTCAGATAGATGGCAGTTTATGCTATTTTGATGGGAATGAGTAGCCTTGCTGTTTTACTTGCATTGTTTCCAGATTCTTGGAAAGATCAGAGGAAAGCTATGTGACGAAATAAGAAAACTTTTAAATGCATAAACAAATAAAGTAATATAATTCCTATCAGAATCACCCAGGCCAGAGTTAAACCCAGTCTGTGGTTTTCCTGGGAGCAGATCATTCTACAGAAGGCAACTGCACCAAAACTATACAGCAAACATGAAAGTTAGAGGAAACTGACTGCATATAAGCTCAAAATCAACAGAAAGGCTGGATTTTGGATTTCGTGCTTTAATTTTAAGTGCATTTTAGCTCTGGGGATAGATTCCAGGTTTTGGCAGATACATGAAAGAATGTTCAAACTGTGATGAAAAACACTTGAGTTTCAGTGAAAAGAAAGCAAGTGTCCAATTAGCAAAAGAAAGCAAATAACCATTTAGTTGTTGTTTTAAAACAAAAACAAAACAAAAAAATCAAGCACCCCCAGGAAGTCTTCCAAATGAGGAAGAACATCACGTCAACATGCATTTTGCAGTATTTGTTAAGCACTCCAAAATCGTAGCACACGTTTCAACTGATTTGGAGCATTGAATCTTAAACCAAATACCCACCTTTTGGGTGTATTAATGCACCATTTCGCAATATTAATTGGGGGTGGGGGCATTAAAGCTCTGAAAATAAGACCAATTGCATTTATGCACAAGACAGCCTAGTCCTTCAATCCTCTCCTATCCTTTTTGTAAAATATGCTGTACAACAGCATGTAATTTTTATTTAAAATTTGATAGAACACATAACCATTTAAAATTAACAGGTGGCCATTGTCATAACCAGGCAGAGGCATTGCATAAGCACTTCATTGTGAAGAGATCTAGCTGAGGCTCAAGCATATGGACTTTCTAACTTAAACAGCTGCACCAAATGGATTACCTTTCAGGTCTTAAACAGACTCTAGAGTGCACTATCGGACTCTGACAACTCTTGTTGGGATCCATAGAATCTCAGCTTTCTTTTTTTCTTTTTATACAGCACACTACTACCATGACCCTAAATGAATCTACACTGAAAGAGGAGAGTGGGTAGAAGGTAGATTTAGACTGCAGCATCATACTCTTCAGACATTTGGACAGACTGTGCAGACACTGTAAAACCTTCCACCCAGAGCATACACATGGATGCATCATGTAAGATCTAACCCAGCACAACCATGTTTGCCAGTGGCACTTCTTCATAGTGATTTATGTAAGCGGTATGTGGGTGGGGGGAATGGGCTGCCAGACTCATACTGTGATCATCAAAGGCTGTATTCAGTAACATGGTTGTATCACATTAGGCATCACTTCTTCCACATGGCTGGAAGGGATACATAGAATCATAGAGTTGTAGGGACCTTGAGAGTCATCTAGTCCAATCCCTTGCAATGCAGGAATCTCAACTACATTATGCGGAGCGTTTTAGGGGCTCTGGAGTCTGGGCTAGGCACCTGTCACAGGGATTTCAAAACTAGTCAGAAGCATAGAGGATACTGCATGATGCAGAATATCATAAACACAGTCCAATCCAAAGCATCATTACTGCAGTGCCGTTGTGAGTGGATTTCACACTTTCTGCTATGAGGAAAGGCTTAGAAACATAAGGGCATTATATGCTAAAGACCCAGCATACTTCCAGACTATCACAATTTTTGAGTGGGATTCAAATACATCCTGGAAAATTCATCTTGCAAAACACACTCCCCCCCCCCCAAAGATCAGACCTTTTCTAATAAGGAAAGTGATGGGGCATGTAGTGGAAAGTGAGGGATAACACTTCCTTGATGCAGTGCCATCCTACCACCCCACAGACAAAGCAAGATAAATGCTCATTAAATAGCCAACATTGACTAATCTCTCTGGAAGATACCTCAGAAACCAGGTGGCAGTAATTCACAAAGCTTCCCGATGTCACGGCAAAGTTGTGGTTGATAATTTTAAACATTAGGAATAATCGAATCAATACGAGGTCTCATGATTAGTCCACTTGCTTGACCAACTCTGCATGTGACAGAGGAGGCATTACACTGTGTTGATACTTGTACGATAGCAAAACATTTTCACGGCAACCATTGGGGCCTCTGCATAAGCCCCAATCATTCCCAAAGAGTTCTCATGGGACCATTGAAAGTTGCACTTCACTGGCCTGTTTCTTATCATCCCTGCCAGCTTTGATGCATTTTCAGAATTTTCTGAAACTGGGCAAGCCAACCATTCTCCACACTTCTGCTGAATTTTCCCTCCTTTCTCCCCACCTCCAAGTTGTGTTTCTGCTTTTCTGACACACCTGTGTTTCTGACCCTCAGCCTCTCTAACATCACTTCTGTTGGACCTTTCCACAATCCCTTCTATTTTTTTAGCACAGGTAGGATGAGCCTTTAGCCCTTCAGATGTAGCTGAACTACAGCTCCCATCAGCCCCAGGAAGCCTGGCCAATGGCTAGTGATTATGGGAGTTGCAGTTCAGCACCATTTTGGAGGGCCAAATGTTCCCCACATCTATTTTAGCAAATCAGGAAGTTCTCTCTCCACACACAACTCAGTCATTCTTAGACCGAGGACAGGGCATGCCAAGTTGTGGGAAATGAATTATGTTTGAATGCTCTTCCTTTTCGTGCTTAACTTCCACTGTGCTCTATCTTCTACTATACTCCTTCCCAGAATGTAACCATTTCCCACAAAGTGATCACAATCTGATAGTCTCCTCTCCTGTATAACTATGCAGTTTCCAGAAGATTGAAGGGACCCATGCGCAGCAGCACTCAACGTCCTGACATTGCACAGGGGCCCCTTCTGAACATTGAGAGACCCCTGCCACTTAAAAAAAAATGATCGGGGGCCCCATGGTGCCCCAGGCCCCAGGAGTCAATGGGTTTGGCAGTTACATCTCTTCTGCTACTCCAAACCAGGATAAGAATGGCTCACCGCCCTTCTGTCTCTCCCTTGTTACATGACCTCAGCAAGCAGTTCTCTTCCTGTCTGTGTTTGTTGTCCAGCAAGTCATCTTCCAGGTGAAATACCCATATAATAGCCAACACCCTATCAAAGAACCACACCGGCCCTATAACTTTTATCTAGCCATTCTTTGCAGTCACTGGAGAAGCAGGACCAGTATAAATATGAAACTGCACAGATAGCTTTGCTTTAAAATGGGGGGGGGGCTGCATTTCACTTTCTTTTTCATGGAAAGAGTGCATAGCAGTTTTTGTCTTATGAGGGTGTGGCAGGTAGCCAGCGGCTTAGAAATTCAGTCGCTCTCTCTACATTTCCACACAATGAAAAATCTGCTCACTTGATGTACCCCAGAAGCTCCCAGCATAGCTCTCCACCACCACAATGTACCATCAGCTTGTGATTCATCTGACTACTGTAACCTTAACTGAGACCAGTGCATTTTCAACAGTAACTTAGATAAAGCAACACTTCCCCAGTACCTTACAAGTATTCTCTCTAGTGCATTGTAGTTTTATCAAATGCTAGTAACAGCAAGGGTATCAAAACACGTGTGCCTGCTGTTACTACTGCAAAGATATTTTCCTAGCACAAACTTTTTTAAAAAAGAAGAGAAATGAAAAGGGGGTTGGGAAACACCCATCAGCTTCCATTGGTTATTATAACAGATGTCCCCTTATGTCCCTGTGCTGGATCTTGCTGCATCCGTAGGTGAGACGTCACATCAAAGTGTGACCCATTGCAACCCAAAGAATAGTTCCTGATGGTTTCACTGTCGTAAAGGTGCTCCAGAGCATATCCTGTTAGCGTGTATGCATGCTTATCAAAGTACTGCCGATGGGAATTGTAATAGTTTGGGGATTCTGCTGAGCTATCCCCTGGAGTTTGATGAGGCGACACTTCTGACTGAAGGCAGTCCTTAGCCAGTATCAAACTGGATTTAGAAATTCGGTCAGAATTGGGGCTGCTTATTCTAGACAGTGCCGTGGGGCTGTTGTCATAGTCATTGTCATGGGGGCTCATCATCTTCCCATCTTGTTGCTGTGTGTGTTCGCAGGGAGACGTGTTGGTGACACTAGGGACCCTGCAGGCATCTCCTCTCAGCTGTTGTTGCTGGTGGTGGTGGTAGCTTGCAAAGCAAACAGAGTGCTTTTTCCCTGCTCCGTTAATGGAAACCAGCTGATCGGGAGTCGACTTCCGCAACTGCAGCCTGTTTTCTTCTTCTTTAATCATTTGCTGAGTCGCTCTTATGAGAGTCTCGATTTTGCTGGGCTCGTGTGGGCTGCCCTGATACTGCTCAGAGTGGTATCGGTCACCTGATTCACTAGCAGAACCAGGGTCTGGGGAACTGACAACGCTTTCTTCATCCCAGTGCCCTCTTCCTAGAAAGTGGGGTAAAACAAAGGAGAGATGCAATCAGCAACGGGCTGTACACAGTCAGAAAACAGCAGAACATTCAGACCTTATGCACGTCCAGTGGGAATATAACTCTTATAACAACTACAAGTCTTCTGCAACCATGAAATGGTGAAATTAAGCCTCCCCACCACCTGTTTCTTTGACCTTGTGACCAGTTCACAACACTGAAGTATCAGCAGAAGGGCACAACTGACAGAACTCCCCTGTCATGATCCAAGTCAGCCTTTGCCAACCTAGATCTTCTTAGGCTCTAGCAACCTTCAATCCCAGACAGTATGACCAGTGGTCAGGGATTATGGAATTTGTAGTTCAAAACATCACACCAAGTTGGGGAATTCTGGTTTAGACTCTAGGGCAGTGGTGCGGTACCTGCAGCTAATGGGTCACTCTAGGCCCACCAAATCAGCTGTCCAATTTGTCCCACAAAGTGATTTTTGGCTGGCCATGCCCGCCTGTCACACACACACCTGACATCAGGTGTGAAACAGGTAAAGCCACAGCTGCCAAAGAACAACAAAAAACGCAGAGTTTAGAGTGGACTCCTCATCATTCTTTTGTTATAGGCTTCTTGGTAGTGGCTCCCTCCCTGTGGAACACCCTCCCTTCAGATGTCAAGGAGATAAAGAATTACACAACTTTTAGAAGACATCTGAAGGGTTGCAATTGGAAGGCTTTTTTATTATTATAATTGGCTTGCATTCAGCACTATTTAAATTTTGCACCAAATACAAGTCCCATTGCTTTCTGCAAAGATCGGATTCACCTGATGCCATATTATGGTATTAAATGATTGACAGGGGATGCCCCCACTTGTCAAATATGGCCAATGAGTGTAAAACTTCATTTTTAATAGAAAAAATATTCCCTAATTTTAAAGATGCTTGACACTTCAATCATGGTCACACTTTTGGAAGTCCTTCTGTGCAAGCAGAATTAACTTACAAGTAGCCATATAATTTGTTGGTGTTAAATGTGTTCTGTTGTATTTCAAACTTTTTTTTATTAATTGTATTTTATAATGTTGTTTTAAATGTTGCAAGCCACCTTGAATCCCAACTTGGGGAAAATGTGGGCCATAAATACATTACAATAATTATAATGCAGAATAATAACAATTGACTGGCTGAAATGGTCCTTTTAAAAATCTGTGTCTGTCTGTCTGTCTCTCTGTCTCTCTCACACACCCACACCCACACCCCAGTGCCCTGAATATTGATGGGTAAAATCAATTTTTCCAAATATAATGTATTTGTTTGTCATTCTCACTAATATCTAGTTTCCAAGAATCTTCTTTTTTTTGTGAGATTATGAGGGTGAGCAGTGAGTTTGTTTGGGCTCTGGGTGAGAGCCAGGAGGCTGAGAGGGAGGTGTATTAGAGAAGATGTTGATTTTGGTCTGTATTTATTCACAATTTGCATTAATGTGGTATTTGTTTATGGAACTGTATTTTTGCAACATTTGATTGTTGTTTAAGTTGCCTGTTACTGCTACTTTAGTTTTCTACACACGATTTAGAGTTATTTTTATATATTAAGTGGTATAGAAATTATCTTTTTTAAAAAAAATTACACACACTTTCCCTTAATATATGCATTTTTGTAACCACTGGTTGGTTGGAGAACTGCATTGCAAAATTTGGATAAGTGTGAATTTTGAAGGATGGCTGTGTTTTGGTGCTCACACAGTTTTGGAATGTCTGAATTGGATAGATTCACCTTTAAATGTGACCCAAATTGAAATTCTCCCCCATCCCTACTTCCAGGTAAGGTGATAGTCAACAAACAGACCACAGATATCTCCTAACTCCATTGTTAGGTCCATAAATGGTCAACTTGAGACCATTCGAGGCAGGCCTTTCAAACCCTGGCTCAATGTTGCTACCACAACCTGCCTTCCAGTACATTTACCACTTACCGTGAATTCGGTGTATGGAAGTTATATGAGGCATGCTGTTTTCATAGGCTTCTCTGCTCTCAGGAGAAGATTTGGTTAAGGGAAGGCCAGATCGGGAACCCCACCACGCTTCCCTCCCAGACTGTGGTGTGCCAAGGAAGTATCGGCCAGCCTCACACCTGCTGCCTTCACAGGCCTGAGTATGGAAGTGTCTGTCATCAGCCAACCTGGAATGGTCAAGTGCAAAACCATAGCAGAGAGCACTGCGGTCTGAGTATTGTCTATAGGCACAGGAGACATCGTGATGCTGAGAGTTTGGCCTTTCAATGGGATCCATCAATTGTGGAGAGGCAGTGTCGGTCAGTGGGCTGCCACCCCACTGGCTTTCATGGTCTGATTCAGATCTTTCTGTATGAAATCCAGAATACTGCAATGCAAAGAAAAAGGGGAAAGAAGACATTAACGGTGGGATACGGTCTAAGAAGCAATTTGATTTACTGAAAACTCGGAACCCAATTCACAAAACAGAGGAGTTAGAAGAAGGACTAAGACAAGTTGCATCCATAACTAGGCTGTGAATCAGAATGCCTGCTTTCTCATTGCTACATAGCACTACAAAGCTTTCTGCATTGAAACTAGCGCTATTTTCAAGAAAAAGAGGGGCCACAACTCATCAGGAACACCTCCCTTGTTCTCTTATAATACCAATGACACCCACCTGAGAAGTGCTGGAACTGAGTTCCAGTGAGTTCCAGCTGGAAAAAACCCTGATTGAAATCATTAATGTAAAAGCTATAGAGGTCAAATGGGACTGTTTTTGTCTATTCAGCCACAATCCCAATGGCCAAAATCCTTTTAAGACTCCATGAAGTGGCATCAGACCCACTGCTACCTCTAGCCCTCTCCATATAATCCCATGTTATGCAAGAGCTTTTCACAATAGTGCTCTGTTGTGTCCAGTGATACTGCTGTAACAGCAACACCCACTCACTCTGCTTTATGGGCTTACTGTGCCAATATGATGTTTCACTTAAACTCCAAAAGCTAAGACGTTTCCTTCTTAGTTTGATCTCCACCCTTAATACTTATTTGCTGGCTCTCATGTTTAAAAGTGGCAAATGAAGACACCATTTCCCAAGTGCTTACAGAGGCCAGAAAACTATGTTTGGGCAGTCATTTCCCCCTTCTCACCTGCAAACACTTGTTTCTAAGTTCATTGCTTCCCCAGAATCCACAGCCATGTACTTAAAAGGCTCTTAAGCAGAAGTTTTTTAGGAATCACTGGTATTATGATCACAGTGCAATTCTATGTACATTTGCTGAAACACAAGTTCAACTTACTGGTAGTTCAACAGTAGTATTCATGGCACTTCTAGACTGTCACTATTTTCTGGTGGAATTCAATCACATATTCAGGTTGTGAAGTTACAGTTTGTTTGTTTGTTTGTTTGTTTGTTTGTTTTTAACATTTGCTTCTGATGTACAAGTATCTCAGGTAAATAATGCTAAAGTCTTCCATAACAAACCCACTTCCCAAAATATAATACTTTTTTGCAATAAGGAGAGCGGTGGGAAAATGCACCGGAAAGTGTGAGATAACAATTGCTTTGATGAACCTTAATTTCACCTCTCCACAAACAAATAAGAAGAAGGTGGAGGTATATTTGGGGGCAGGAAACCAAATTAAGTTCTCATGAAGAAGAAATGAAATCAAAAGAGAGGGGGAGAAATATGAGGCCAAAATAGAAGCATGCTCTTGACCAATTCCAACCATATTTGGAAGTGGTTTCTTCTCATTTTCCTCCTGTCAACTCTTCTACAGCTGTTAACATGACTTGTCTAGTCAAATTACAAGATAAAACTTGGGACAAACACTAAGAGCTTATTTGGCCTGGAGTCGCTCCTGAAATCAGTCACCACTTTCCAAAACTAAAAGGACTACTGGCAGTAAAGGAGCACCAGAGAGTTCATATGATCTATTTCTGATCATCTCCAGTCAGCCCAGTTCTTCCTGTTGTACTGATAGCTTCCAACGGGAGGGACTGGCATTTCCTGGAACAAGAGTTAACATCCAGTGCGCTTATCCAGTGTGCCAGCAGAATGACAAGAGATGGGGGAGTGAGCATTGACCAAGGATGGCAATACTAGAAGCATCCATAGTGCTTCATATTAGGGACAGCTTGCATTGTGTTTTTGCCCTGTTGCTTAAGTACACAAAAGTTGCAATAATAGTACTGTTTAAGTATAATGCAAGCTGTACTTCACCAGCCTCGATCTCATGTTTAAATAAGTGTGCTTTACCCACATTTATTTTGGGGAAAGCCATGGGGTACAATTTGGAATATGGTCTGATCTGAATCAGAAACTCCTTGCCAGTTTTCTGCAGGAAGTCACCGCCTACCTGACTGCTGTTTACACCAAAGGCACTCAGCATAGGAGCCAATATCTGCCCCCCCCCCGCAAAGCTGATGGGCATTGCTATTCAAATGGCATGTGTGATTGATTATGCAGGGTGGGGCTTACCCAATATTTCATTCAAGTTGGCACCCTGGTGCTCAGACTTCTAAGCGCACCCTCCAGATGTGGTTTTTTTATTGTGCATTCATGATTATTTGCGCTCGTGAAGCTACTGAGGCAGTCACACATGATTTTGCTTTCAATATAGTTTGCAAGTGCAAAAGTTCTCTGGTGGCCACACTGTGCATACCCCAAAACCTCCTGCTAAAACCTCATAGCTTATTATACCCACAAATGTTCTGCTCTATCTTTGTCCTGCATTTGTTATGCTATAGCAGCTCCTCCCTTGGGGGAAAAGCAATGACAAACCTAGACAGCATCTTAAAAAGCAGAGACATCACCTTGCCAACAAAGGTCCGTATAGTTAAAGCTATGGTTTTCCCAGTAGTGATGTGTGGAAGTGAGAGCTGGACCATAAAGAAGGCTGATCGCCGAAGAATTGATGCTTTTGAATTATAGTGCTGGAGGAGACTCTTGAGAGTCCCATGGACTGCAAGAAGATCAAACCTATCCATTCTTAAGGAAATCAGCCCTGAGTGCTCACTGGAAGGACAGATCGTGAAGCTGAGGCTCCAATACTTTGGCCACCTCATGAGAAGAGAAGACTCCCTGGAAAAGACCCTGATGTTGGGAAAGATGGAGGGCACAAGAAGAAGAGGACGAGATGTTGGACAGTGTTCTCGAAGCTACCAGCATGAGTTTGACCAAACTGTGGGAGGCAGTGGAAGACAGGAGTGCCTGGCGTGCTGTGGTCCACGGGGTCATGAAGAGTCAGACACGACTAAACGACTAAACAACAGCAGCTCCTCCAGACAGCAATCATTAGATTCCTTTTTTAAAGCCCGGGAGCTCCCAATCATAGCTGGTTTGAAACTCTCCTTGTATGTTCCAGCCCCCTGATTTGGAGGTTTTGCCTCAGATATGTGATATTTGATGGTATTTAGAATCATAGAATTGTAAAGTTGGAAGGGATCCCCTAGGGTCATCTGGTCCAACCCCCTGAGATGCAGAAATCTCAACTAAAGCATTCAAGACAGATGGCTATCCAACTGCTGCTTAAAAACCTACAATGAAGGAAAGTAGACCATCTCGGAGGTAGTCTATTCCACTGTCGAACAGCTCTTACTGTCAGAAATTTCTTCCTGATGTTCAGTCCAAATCTCCTTTCTTGTAACTTGAACCCATTGGTTCAAGTCCTACCCTCCAGACCATTTATCACAAAGCAGGGCAGGGCTATGCTCAAAAATACTCAACCTGGCTAAAAATCATTCAAGGTCATCCCTATCCAGGTCATGTGCATAACTGGGGGGGGGGGGCTAGATCCACAAATATTATTGAAAAGCTTTGAAAGTACTCAGTTATCAGAGGTTCTGCCCCCTCTCCAGCAGAATCCTACCCCCCACAATGTCCTGTTTATGGGGTATTTTTACCCTTATTTTTTCAGTAAAGTTCAGTAAAGTTCAACAACTTTGGCTACCCTCCCCCACCAATCCTGGCTATGCCCATGTCCCAGGAATGTAATTGAATTACCAGTGTTATATTATATTTCATTTGTTTCTATGTTTATTTTTTATTGGTGTTATATCACTATTTCGTTTGTTTCTATGTTTATTTTTTATTGGTGTTTTAAAATAAATATTATAGACTGTATTCCGTAAGCTGCTTAGAGAGCTTTTGTTCTAGTAAGCAGTATATAAATCTTGTATAATAATGATGTCAATCCCTGGCATTAAGAACAGGTTCTGTAACTGAGCGCCCTGGCTCAGATTAAGTTATGCATTATAGCATATATATATATATATATCTTTCAGGTTCTTTATATATCACCCTGGCAAGGTGGCTACAAAAAATCCCCATGCAGTGAAAGGGCAGATCATGTGAGTCGGCTCTAAGTGGTTTCTGGACAGCAGCCAAAAGGAGGTAAAGTCTTTCATGGTCTCTCTTTTTACCTAAGCTTTATATAAATACAGAAACAAAATAGGAAAATCAATACATTTTACGAGAGTCTAGCTCCCCACTCCCTCCTTTTCTTGTTGAAAGAGCTGCAAAGCTTATATTTTCAGGCTTTTACAACGCAAGCTGCTTCAGGGGAACAGATCGGCTTACCAGTTACAAAGCTGTAAAACACTTAGGTTAAGAAGAGAGGCTGAGAAAACTGAGAATGCACGCGGTAGATTTCAGGGGAACTTAAGCATGCATCAGTATGCGCCGGGTTGTAACTTTATTAAGCTGCTAAGCGCTAGCACATTCTTGCCGGCTGGCTTGGGGCAACAGCACACAAACTCCCATCAGACCTTGATAGGTCTCAGTGCCAGTCTGGCCAAGGACAACAGAACCAGGCTTCACACCCAAAGTCAAATGTGTGCTACAACCTATGTGACTCTTATTTCAATTCCTGGGCAACACAAGTGCTCTTACAAAGGAGGAGGGAGAGAAAAGCCTTCTCAATAAAGTCTCCTTTGCTATCAAAGGTTTCTGCAGTACTGGCCATTTGCAACTTTCTTAATTTGTGCCTGAAACTTGAGGGGGAATCACAGATGCAGTCTGCACTGTTCAGAGAACATATGCATGCTTTTAAATCACTTTTATCTTGCTTTTTACTAATGTAACTCTGAAATCTTACGTATGTTCATTTTGCGTTCACTGTTGTAGGCAGAACAGATGGCAAAAGGCTTAGATTAAAGTAACAGCACAACCATTAAACTAACCTCTGCTGCTAGTGAGCCAATGCCAGTTTGGGGGTTACTTTTAGCAATAGAAAATGGAGAGATTCTCCCTTGTGTTTTTCAGAGTTGGAAAAGATTTGTATGGGTCTATTGGTATGAAGTCTGGTGGGCTGAATGTGTTGAGTGGTATCTTATGGCAACTTTGCCTTAGTGGATACTGGATTATCACTAATCTGACCCCCTCACACACCACCCAAGTATTGCAGCTATCCTGCCATGTCATATTTTATTCCTTTCTACTCTTTGTTCCCCAGACTTTGGAAGCGTATTTTGGAGAGTGGTGGTGGGGGGATTGGCAAAAACAAAACAAACAAGCAAACAAACAAAAAACAGATATCCTAATTTATGTAAGAAGCCCTTTCTGCAAAGCCACCTTTGGATCCAACCCATTATTTATACAGTCCTTTTTAATCAAAAAAACAGAAGTTTCTAAATGAAAGTAACAGGCTGCAGTATGAGACGGTTAGCTTTTGGAGGAGATATCAATATTCATCACATGAAAGCTTAGCAGTATTTCATTGACACTCATCAGCCAAGGCTATTACAGTAAATAAGTTTGGAGTTAAACAGCTGCAAATAACATTCCAATCAGTGGCTTAAACACAATTCTCCAACAGCGTGAAAAAATGAATTGCA
Organism: Podarcis raffonei; assembly: GCF_027172205.1. Taxonomy (NCBI): domain Eukaryota; kingdom Metazoa; phylum Chordata; class Lepidosauria; order Squamata; family Lacertidae; genus Podarcis; species Podarcis raffonei. Next base: position 49,468,772 of record NC_070604.1, read on the forward strand.
GAAGAACCCCTGAAAGGTCATGCCAGATGCTGACCAAGTGTTTCCATTATAGAAAGAGTACTTTTCATTATACGGTCATTATAAGGAAAGATTACATTCAGATGATCATTATCAATAATACCTCTTGTCAATTTCTGCTGTACTGTGAATAGGTGTGTGTCAATCTGTACTTATTCTGTTGTTTATTACTGTAGATCATAGCATAGGTAAGAAAATTGACATAGCTCTAATATGACATGATGAACTCTGGTGACCTTGGTACAAGTTTGATCTCAAAACATGCCCTGAGGGCATTCAGGAAACACCCTGAGTTCCTCACACTTTGCATAAAGGTCAGCACATGTACATTTAGTTGCCGGTACCTACAGTTTATTCACCACCTGATAATTTGATAATTTGAAGACAGTGAGCAGACAAAAGATAATCAGTTCAGTCACACCCCACCAGGATGATTTCCTTTCAAACACTTAATCTTCAAAATGGACCAGGTGAAGCTGGGCAGGAACTCTGGGGAAAAGGCAGCAGAACTATTGGAAATTGTAGAAATTGCTCATCTCAAGGCCTTCCTCTCTTTTCTGTTGGAACACCTTAACCAAAATGGTATAAATCCCCCAGGTTTCAAAAAGTCAGCTGGCTCTCCTAGCTCCAGCGAGTACCTTCAATCAGTGTTCACAAGGAAGGAACACACACACACTCTTAAGGACAGGTATGCTATTCCTCCCCTCCTCTGCATTTCTTAATTTACTATTAGTGTGAGTCCTGCTGGCAAAATTGTCATGCTCACTTCTGGAGGCTTTTGAGAATAGGTGGAGTTTCTTCCATTCTTTAGATCAAGGTTATGTAGGTATGGTAGGATTTGCTGCCTGCTTAAATTGAAATTTTACTGTCTGAAACAGCATTGATGTATTCTATCACTTTCATTTCATATAATAAACCAAGCACATCTACCTCTCCAACTCTACTCTCTGCACCAACATTTAGTACCTGCCATCTAAGACAGCCGCCTTACTCAGCTTAATGGAAGACCTAGCCCTGCCCACTGACCTTCATAATACTCTCTGCTCACTACCTGCTCGCACCTCATATGTTCAGTTTTCCCTCATCATTTAATCTACCAGAGTTCAAAACCATGCAGGCAGCCTCCATTAAGTAGAGATGCTCTCTTCTGCAGGAGAGCTGCAAGGATATGATGGAATTTCCTCCATATGTCCTAATCACTAACACACACACACCACACACATTTGTTTATTTATTTTATACACACACACACACACACACATTATTAGATTTACAAAGTAAGATTAGCAGACAGGGACACCAAGAAAATATTTTCAGTTGTGGCCCCAGAGTTAGATAATTTATTTTCCACATGAACATAGAATATATGTTGCAGGGGAAGCTTGCTCCACATCAGACCTGTTGATCCAGTTAGCTCGATACTGTCTACACTCAACTGGCAATGGATCTCCAGAGCTTCAGATGGGGTCTCTCCAAGACATGGGAGCATAGGAAACTCCCTTATATTGAGTTAGATCTTCTTTAAAACATATGAAGCACAACCATAATAATGAAAAAATCATGTTATTCATACCTGTGGATATGGAGATGTCCTAGATTTTGACTTTGTGCTCGGCAGACGTGACTTGCTTCCTTTTCTGTTGTCAGTGATTGTTGGTGTTGAGTTTGCATATGGGAATGATGGCTTTGTTGCTGAAACTTGATCCAATGAGAGCTGTAGTCCTTTATATTCTGTATCCCTGGATAAAAGGAATAAGGCGAAATTAATACCATCCAAGACAACTTGGGGTTAACTTGTATAGCTTTCATTTTATGCAGTGTCTTGATCCCTTTTGTAAGAAATCATCCCATAAAATATACATACCTGTAGGAAATGTGAGTCTCTTTCCAGACTACAGAAGAAAAGTGGAAAGGGGAGGCAGCGGCTCAGGAATAAATAAAATAGAGAATAGCAAAGGTACACATCAAACAGTCTTCCCTGGACAAGAGAATGCTCCACATGAGCAGTGGAGACTGTCCATTCATACAGAGCATTCTTCAAATGTAGTGATGAGCATAGTTAAATTTCATGCCCAGTGCTCCATATGTCAATAAGGAGTCACTGAATGCAGATGGCACAACAAAGAGCATCAAGCATTAATGAAGGCAATAAATAGATACAATTGAAACCATCCATTGGAAGGAAAGATTTATAACAGTACATAGTCACAAAATGGTCTAAGACGACAAAGAGTACACAATCACTAAGAATATATCCAAATTTCTGAGGCTTTTCAAAGGACAAACAAGAGGATTCATTTATTATAATCTACACATGAGACCTGAGGGGGAAATCCCTTAAAAAGCTAGAAGTGTTGAAGTTTGCTCCAAATTTTGCTCTAGTTAAGTAAATCCACCTGAAGTGTTTGTGGTGCAGGCCACTATATATATTAAAATGACAGCAGTGTGGGTCTCAATATAGACAATCCACATTTGATGGATAACTCATTAGTTTAGAGTTAATTCATTACATAACTTTAAACAAGGCAAGAACAGTGGCTCATTAACTGGAATTGGGCAAAGCCAGACCTCCTGTATAAAAGTGACAGGTCTAGTCTATATTATACCACATGCAAAAATATTTATAAATGGGAATACACGGAGCACTATAAACTATTGTGGTGGTTTGAAAAGTTGGCTTGTCTAGAGATTGACAGATGAGGTACAATCAATCTGAATATACAAATGCTTCTGGTCATTTGTCAGGTTTCTGCCTTGTGTCCGTTGGTGTTTATTTCAATGGAATGGGTGTCGAGACATAATGGAAGTTTTGTACAATGGCCTGGCTTACCTTCATAACCTACATTAAGAACATAGGACAAGCCCTGGTGGATCAGACCAAAATCCAGGATCCTGCTTTCCCACAGTAGTCAACCAGATGCTTAAAGGAAGTCCAAACGCAGGACACAAGGCCAACAGGCCTCTTTCTCAGAGACTGATCAAAGGCATGGTGCCTCTAATTCTGGAGGTGGTGGTAGCCATTGATAGTCTTATCCTCCATTAATTTGTCTAATCCCCTTCTAAAGGGGTGGGAACCAACCATCACCACTTCTTACAGCAGCAAATTCTATAGCCTCACTGTAGCTTCACATGCAGCAGAATTAATGAGTTGAATTTGGAAGTGGTAGAATGGACTCGACTACTTCAGGAGGGGCAAAACCTTTCTGAATGCCACTTTTCTGCTGCACAGCAGTCTGGCAAATGTTACACCTGGAAAAAGAGGCTCTTGTTCTGCCAACTCAAGTTCCTTCACCCTGGAGCCACCCAGTTAGAGAAACTGAATGTGGGCTCTAGGAGGAATAAATCACTGTGCTTAAGAAATAGGTTGATCTCAGGAGAGAAGCTGAGTTATTGTACTAATCACTGCAGATCTCTCCCCCCCCCCGCCGCCTTTTTGTGTATTTTACTGCCGTTCCATAAACACAGACACTGCAGGCTGGCAACTGAATTTACACCAAAAGCAAAAAAAGGACCGTTTAACTTGCTGTCTCTGCCCAATCAGCTAGCAAAAACCCTGGCAGGAAGTGACAATAACTAAAGCCAATACTGTCATGACAAACTGAAAATTTATACAGATAAAGGCCAATTAAAAAGGTAAAGGGACCCCTGATCATTAGGTCCAGTCGTGACCGACTCTGGGGTTGTGGCGCTCATCTCGCTTTAAAGGCCAATTATAAAGCTACATATACATGGGAAGAGGCATAAGCAATGTGAAAACACACATCGAAAGAGATGCTCTTTTTCGAAAGCGAGAGGGTAGATAGTTGGGATGCTGCAAGCTACAGTGATTTCAGCCTTAGCTTCTTCAGAAGAGAGATTTGCAAGTCCAACTGATGTTCTATAGAACTGTAGAGTTGGAAGGGACCCTGAGGCTCATCTAGCCCACCCCTCTGCAATCCAGGATTATGCAGCTGTCCCATACGAGGATCAAACTTGCAGCCTTGGCATTATCAGCACCATGCTGTAACCAGCTGAGCTATCCAAGCAAATCAGAAGTAGAAGATACTTATGTAGACCATTTCTATACCACATGATATCTAAGAATAATGTGGTGTGCAGAAAACGAAAAACAACAGTACTTACAAATACATTATGGAAACCCATTAATATAAATTATTCAAAAATATAGACCAATATCAATTCCTTCTCCTTCTGACACATCTCCCTGCTCAAGAGCCTCCTGGCTCTCAACTAGGGTCCAAACAATTTCACAGATCTCTCTCTCTCTCCCCCCGCCCCCAATCTCCCAATAAAGAAGATTCCTGGAAGCAGCTTACATTACCCTACTCTCTCAATCTAGGCTCCTTGTATGGGCAGGCACCAAGGCACATGGAGCATACCAAAGGACACTTCAGACAGTTCACAAAGGCATTTAAATGTTAGCCAACTTTTTGTAGCACAAAACCCCTCAACATCACCCTGAATTGGCACCCAAGTTATAAAGAGGGAAACTTGATTCAATGTTTCAGATGAAACAATACCCTTTTAACTTGGTGTAATTCTGCCAAGGGTGCCAGCTCTTGGGGGCCGAGGCACTGTGCCGCCCCTTTTTTTTAAGGGACCAGGCTTCCTCAATGTTCAGAAGGCCCCCGTGTGACATCACACACGGGCCCCTCAATCCTTCGGAGAAGGTGGTGCCCCTGAATCCTGCAATGTTAACACTGGGCAAGCTAGCGTATTGGTTGTTTTTTTATATATAGCATAATTTCCCATTACTTTAAATTCATAGGTGCTTTTTAGCAGCATGTCTGAAAGCCTATTAGATGAGAGATAAAACAGCCAATTTCAACACCTCCCATCTTTCCTTTAAGAATGCATCTTCCCAAAGCCAACCTTTGCATTTCTACTTTAATATCCAAGCATTTATGCATAAACAGTATCTCTTATTTGTATTAATAGCACAGAAATGTAAATCCTCACACACCAGTAGGAGAGCATCCCCCATTACATGCAAAGTTAATAGGGACCCCCAGCTGTTTCCCAGACTAGACATTTTCACCTCAATCTTCAAGGCAATCTTTTTTACATGTTGGGAGGGGGGACCATTAATATGAGTGCTGTTGGATTGAGCATCACAAGATCCAAGTTCAATTTCTCATTCTGTTACGATAAGAATCTCAAATGATCTTGGGCTAGTCATTCTGTACGAGATTTTTGGAAGCACTTGACATGGAGCTAACCTGGGCTCCCATCACAGCTGATAGTTAAACCTTCCAGTGGAGATTTCACCATTGGCCTTGATGCAAAAAGAATCAAGAGATGATATTGTTACAATGGGCTTTTTATTTCATGGAGGATGTGAGCTGGTTTGGAAGTGTCAGCAAAGAAGCAGCATAGAAACCTACTGTGTTAATATTTCTGTAAATGGAACTTCATTGAAGCGAATGAAAACATGAGGATTTAGGTCAGTTCACAGTCCCATTGACTTCAACTGGGTTAACTCAAATATGTCTCAGGAGGCTGCTGCTGGATCTTTTGGTTTTATGGCCCAAACTATAACCAACCTAAGACTTCAATGTAAAGTAACCAGCTCTGTTTGCTTCATAATTATGTTAAACTTAAATACTGCTGTATTAGGCAGATTGGACACTGAAATGCCAGTTTCAGACCCCATACCTGGAGATGCTATGCATGGAACCTGGGACTTCCTGCATGTGCTACAGCTCTTCCCATTTAAAAGTCTTCCTAAGTGAAAACGGAAAATAAGTTGTGGTTCTTTGACATTGATACGTAGCTGAGAAGTGGCTGGGAAGCGCATGGTTTGCGTGCAAGGAACAGCGGAACCCAGTGAATAGTAAGAATAATTCCCAGTGAATCTGTAGGTTCTATTCCTGGAAGGTTTTTGAGACAGAACTGAATAAACATCTATTAGTTCTTGTATACTTCAAGATCTTGGGCAGACAACCCCAGAGGTTCATTACAGCTTATGATGATGAGTAACCAGCAAAAGAGACATAATAGCAATATGACCATCCAAAGAAAGACAGACATCATTAAACAGTTATATTTATTGGTATGAATTCAAAATCTTCTCTCTTTTTAATCTAAATATTTTACATCTTATATATTTGATCCTTGATTAAACCTCTTGTAAGTTGCTAATCATTAATGGGGTTTTTATTGTTACTGTGCAAACAGTTCATTCATGCTGGTGACCTATCAAATTTCACAGACATGGTCTTTAATTGGATTTATTCATTTCTAATCTGCTTAAGCCCTGGGTGCTGTAATGCTTGACTAAATATACATTCAGCACCCTTATTTAAACTGGTAAAATAAATGTGAGATTTGGACTCTGAATATATAAATGCAATTGTTATTGTGTACCTAACAGGAGCAGAGGTGGAGGGAGGAATCATAGAAGGAATTTGAGGGGTCAGCATCTGGTGTGCTCCTAGTGAGAAAGTTAGGGATGAGGGATATAAAACTGCAAAACCTATAATTCAAGAAAGCAGACTCTTCCTTAAGATCATAAATGGGCAGTCCAATGTACTGCATCTATGGTGCCAAAGATAATCTGATGCCAATGAAGGCTATGTACACCCCATACATGCATTGAAAGCACGCATTGTCCAAAATAAGAATTCTGGGAACTGTAGCTCCCAGCAGCCTTAAAAAAATTACAGTACCCAAGATACTTGGGGAGGGTATGCTTTGAATACATGGTGTAAGCAGCCTAAGATTCCTAACATCAGCAAAGGCACTTTCCTGGTGAATCAGTAATCCTTGCACTGGCAGTGATTTTAAGGATAACCTCAGGCCTCTCTATGTAACCCTCAGGGTGCTCCCCAGGCCTCCCCCCTCAAGTGACGCATATCTCCAGTCCTGCTCTGGACCCTCCTCAAGTCCTTTTGCCTGGTTCCAATGTGTCCTTGAAATGTGATCAAGTGTCTTGCTTGCCTGAAGGAAGAAGAAGAGATTGTAGATGTGTAAAAAAAACTAACCGGCTTTTGTATGGCTGAAATGTAACCTATTGTACAAAGGTCACATCCATTGTCCTGCCCACACTTGCCTCTCAACTTGCAGAATTTTGCCTCTAGAATTATAGAAATGTTTATTTTGTACCCACCTATTGATCCTGTGTAGCCCATAACAGTCCAAGGAGGTGGAAACAACAACAAAATATACAGTGAAATCTTTCCAGTGTCCTAAAAGATTTGTTTTGTCTGTCATTACTTGAAAAGCCAAATAAGTTTATCTTTAGATTACACATAATACCTTCAGTTACTCCTTTTAAATGAACAGTTCCCAGGGTTCTATCACATTCTATCATTCTAACATAGTTTTAAATGTCAGCTCCTTGTTTTCTGACTTTGCCATATTCAGTTATTGGTAAGTCATTGTACAGTCCAATCTGCCTTTTCCTCCCCAGTGACACCATTGAGCAATTGTCATTCTATCCAGTTGCAGCAGGGCAGGAGAAGGAAATCAGCTCTTAACAAGATAGCAGCTCCATAAGGCCCCTTCCTCCATCAACTGACAGTCTGCTGCAGAGGGAGATGTGGGAAGCTGGACCAAAAGCCAAGAGACTAGAATCTGCTGGCTTCTCTTCTCCTTGCACTGTTTCCATTCCAGCTGACCTTTGGAAGAACTTTGTAAGAATGAATGGCAGGAGAAATCCAGCCAGATGAGTGGGGTATAAATAATAGAATTATTGCTGTTGTTGTTGTTTTATTCCTGAGTTTGCTTTTTCTTCCTATTCTCTCCCAATCTACATTCCTATTGTGTCCTGTCCTTTAGATTGCAAGCCCAAGGGTGGGATTGTAATCTGTTTAGGAAGTTTTTTTAAGAGTGGGGTAAAAGTGCTCTAAATAAATAAATAAATGCTTTGGGGAAACCTTGGGTTTCCTTCCCAGACTGCAACCATGTAAATCAGGGTTGGGGGTCCTGTGGCACCCTCTCTATGTTGTTTGACCTAAAATCCCATCAGCCTCTGCCAGAATAGCAAATCCCCATGGACTAAGGAGGCTGTTGTCCAACAACATCTGGTGGGCACCAAAAGCCCACATCCAAGTCAACCTTCAATCCCGTTCAAACAACAACAATGATTTTTGATGATCCATATAAACAAATCTACTTGGCAAGAATAGACACTGCCTTAGCAGGAAATCCTGTTGGCTTCGTTGGGAATGAGGCAGCCCGTGCAATAGGGATCTCCTAGAGCAGTGTTTCCCAAACTTGGGTCTTCAACTGTTTTTGGACAACAATTCCCATTATCCCTGACCACTGGTCCTGCTAGCTAGGGATGGTGGGAGTTGTAGTCCAACACAGCCAGAGACCCAAGTTTGGGAAACACTGTCCTAGATCATTTGAAAGTTCGTAAGGTTTTACAGTAGAACCAAAGGTCACTTGCTTATTACTCCTTCTCCTGGCCATGCCCCCCTCTTCAAAACAGAGCAAAGCAATTCTGTCAAAGCAAAGGAGAGAGAAGAGAATCAATGCAAAAATCTACTTTATTGGCAGTAACGAGAAACAAGCCAGCCCACTGGCCCACCAGATGTGCCAGGTAAACCGCTATAACCAGCAACTGTGATCACTCCATCAGCAGCCACAGGATGTGGCTTTTTAATCACCACAGTGACAACATTATTAGCAACAAAAGAAGCACCTGAACTTTCTCAATTAGCAAGCCTGTGGGCTGGGGATACACAATCCAAATCAAGCAATCTAAAATAATTACCACACCTAGATTCTCTAAGTATTCAGAATTAGCAAGGCAGACTGGAACCAATACCTAAGGCAGCACAAGGAAGGAAAATAGTGGGGAGAGGGTGTAAAAAGGAGTGGGCAAAACATTCACTGTCCCACAAATTTTTACAGAAATGTTATTGTTCAGATTCCTTATGGTCAAAGCATGTTGTTGAGACAAAAAGAAGTGCTGAGCAATGGGTGCACCTTGGGGCATAGGCTGACCAGAGGGAAAATGGAGGGAAAGTGCTCCCTTCCACACACAGTCAGTTCCCTGCTCCCCATTGGTAGACCCCTATGGTCACTTGAAGGAAAGGTGCTTTTCACAGGCTCTCCCTCCCCTATAAATATACTTTCCCTCTTCTCTGCCCCCCTCAAATACTGTTCCCCTCATCTGGATCCATATCTATCGATTGTGCTGCAATGCCACCAACTTCCTTAAATTTAATACAATGGTACCAAAAGGGCTGCTTTTACTGGATTTCTATGCTGGCTTCCTGTCTCTTGCATTACCAGCTTGTCTCTCTGGCTACACCCTCACCACACATCTAAAGCACATGGCTTCCCCCAAGAATCTTAAGTTCATTAAGGGTGCTGGGAATTGTAGCTCTGTGAAGCTCAAAATATTGTTCCCCAGATTCTTTGGGGGAAAGCAGTGTGCTTTGAATATATGGTCTCTCTCACTCTCTTCATTGAAAGCACATGACTTGGGTTGGCCTAATATAGGTATTCTTGCTCTAATATGGACCTTGGCTACTTTTACCTTTTTGTAACATAAAAACATCACACAAGTGAGCCAAATCACATAGTACTTTCTATGACACCTTGCATAAAAGCAAACCTAGACATGCCTGTTCAGAAGTGAGTCCCATTGAGAGCAATGGGACTTTATTGACAGGTAAGCCAGTACAGCCAGAAATAAATTACAGATGGTGGGAGAGAATCTGCCCTTAACTACCCTTTAACAACTCTACTCCTGAAAACAGAAAGCAACTAAGTCTGCACTCCTGTATGAGTGTTTATCTATTGAACCCAGTGGGATGTACTTATGAGTTAATATACCTAGGGATTGCTCTGTGCACTGCATTAAGAGGTAACAAATTCACATGGGAGTCACCTTGCGTATGCTGTCTAATACCATCCATGTAGACCTCTACCTCTGGCAGTGCCTAAATATTAACAATGATGGGATAAAGAGTGAGGGCAAAAGTCAACATTTTCATTACTCTTCCTCCCCCTTTCCCCCCTATATTTTATTAGTTTGCTAACTGAACCCCTTCTGGTCACCCCACCTAGTTCCATGCAAGTCTCCATCCCTTTGAACAAGAAAGAAATCATGGGGCTTTGATAGAGACTCTGGATAAAATTAAGAACTTCAAACTCCCAGGTTCCCCCCCCTTTTTGGGAGCAAAAGAAAAACAGATGTCCTGTTTGTTAAGTATAAATAACTCCGTACGTTGAAACCTTTCTTTTACGCTGCATTAAACTTTATTTAATGCAGGGTGCCCCCTTCAACTGTAAAAAGGCGGAGAAGGAGCAAACTCAAGGGGTGACAAAGCCCTAAATCTTGTTCTTTCCCCTCTAGGGAAACAGAAGAAGACAGAAGGGGAAAGCTTTCAGGCAGATGAAAGAACTTTGTGGATTCCTACCAAGCTCGTGGAGAAGGATGGGCCTTGTCAACTCAAGCCCTGGGCCAAAGAGAGTTTTCTTGGCAGGACTGAAATATTTGCCTTTTTTTATGACCCCCACTTAAAGCACTTCCATGACAGGCAAAATAAAAAGAAGAGCACCTTTGATGCAATCCATCAAGCACTTATTTTTCTCCAACAGCCCTTCTCCAAGGCTCATGGGACTGGCGCATTAACAAAACTTTGGTGTGCAATACCCCAATGTTCATGTGAGTTTACACAGGCACTCTGCTGGGGAGTAACAAGAAACCTCTTGAGATTTAGTACTTACGTGAGCACGTAATTGACGCTGACGATGCAATGAGGCCGTGAAGATCGGCTGTTGTGGACAATGGTGGCATAGCTCTGCACCCAGACCCAGCCGCCTTGCTTGGCCAAGAAGCGGTAGTATTTTGTGGTAACTTGACCTTTCACTAGCACTGAAAAAGAAATAGAAGGGCTGGTTTATTTAATGAGCAGTTACTCCATTTCTGTTTTACCTTCAAAGAGGAACTCTAACAAATCTCTACAAGGGCTCCATTTTCTTTATTATATTTCAGCAATTTAACTTGTGCTCTGCTTTTTAGAAAGCTCTGGGCAACTGGGTGGTCTCTTATCCAGAACTACTTCCCTTTAGCTTCAACAAGGTTGAATAGCGTTGAGTGGGACCAATTAGAAGTGAACTCGGAGAGATGTTGTCGGTGTTCTCAGCAAAGAAATAGAATGTGGTTTTACCAGTCCTCTATATTCGTGTTGATGTACATTAAGGTCATTGGACACATTATGTCTTTTCAAGAGTGGCACCTCTCCAGACCACCACATCGACTTACACTGTGGTCCTCCATAAGTTGTTGGACTCAACCTCCCATCAGCCCCAGCCAGCATGGCCAAGGATGGTGGGAGTTGTGGTCCTCCACCTATTTTGAAAGAAGCCGCACTTCCCATTACAATTCTGACCAAAGTGGTGGCAGATGGTAGAAACGTAATGCTCTACTGTAAGGGCATGGCAACTCAAAAGCACAATCAATCATTAACAGCAAAAGTCAGTCTACTTCCCAGCCAGGGTGTCAATCAAATTTAAAATGAGTCTCTGGCATGTGATTATTATGTTACAGGAGTTCACAAGTGTCAGCAGTTAGATTAAAAGGCATTCTTATGGTCTCTGGTGAAAATGCCTTTTCCTGGCAGTCATGAGAGAGACTAAAGGCTTTGTAGTGTCTACACTACTAAAGAGTTCAGCTGTCATGACCTCCTTCTCTGTCAAACATCAACATAGCAATTCTGAAAGCAGACTGAGCTACAGTTCTATACACACTTACCTGGGAGTAAGACCCACTGAACTTAATGGGAATTACTTCTGAGCAGTCATAAAAGATTGTACTAAGCTTCCTAGCTATGAATTACCAAACTTTAATTAACAAATTTTACATTGTCTTTGTAATGCAGATATTGAGAGCTCACCCTTGTCCCAAATTTTGTTAAATACCGTATATTAGAATTTAGACTGAACACTCAAAATCTGAGACTGAAAGGGGCTCAAAATTAACAAAATATTTTGCAAGCCTGCCTTTACCATGTTTACTTAAATGTCTCATTGTTTTCAGCGGCGCTTTCAAGTCAGTGCATGCAGAATGGCAACAATTAAAAGTGCAACACACATTTAAAGCTATAGACTTATAGATTTAATTAGGATGGATCCCAAAAGCTGTGGACCACAAATCAAAACAACCTGGGTTAATTGGATTTAAGACTTATGTTGCATTCATATGGCCAGAGGTAATAGAATACATCAGACCTCCTCAGAGAGGATGATCCCCTATCAGATCTTTAATCCCCTAACACTGCAGTGCAGGGCAGCTCAGGAGCATGCCACTGGAAGATCTAGAAGGTTCTAATGCTGTACCAGCCACACCCCTGCCACCCCTGCTACAACAAGCCCAAGATAAATTTATGTCCACTGAACTGTCATAAACCAATCCCCTTTCATCACCTCTCCCAAACTGGGAGTTGTGTGTGTCTAGAAAAGGGCATAGGATCGCACCATTAAACTGCATTCTGTGCCCACTTACCTGGGAGAAAACCTCACTGAACTCAGTTGGATTCCCTTCTTTGTGGAAACGTGTAGGGTTGTGCTGTTAGAGTGACACAAAACCCAAGTCCTTCCTGTGCAGTGTCTCTAACTTAAGAACAATTTCGCAATCACTTCTATTTAGATTAAAGTCTGCAGTAGCAGCTAGGGCTAACCCTTTGTGTGTTTTGGAAAGACATAACCCACCTTTAACAGTACCCACTTTCCCCAGCAGGGAGATGTAGTTACAGAATACCTTTCGCCAGCTGAATTTCTGTCTCTATCACAATTGCAGTATGTATTACAGTTACAAGCACAGAGCTAGGAAAGAGCAAAGCAAGCAGCAAGCCGGTTTAAGCAGTGATGAGGATCTGCTCTGGAAAAGTGCATTCCAAGCCACTAACATCAGATGATTCTTTGAAGCCCTGCCCTAAATTAAAACGAACCTTATAGGATTCACACCCTTGTAAATATAATTAGAATCAGGGACCAACACACCAAAAGAGAGAACCCAAAATTAAAGGTTGGCAAGGAGGTAGTATGGATTTCCCATAAAAATCACTTAACAAAAATTTAAAAAATTGTAATTGATTTGAAGACCAAACCCAAAGTGTTCTTCTGTTAAGAAGTTGCATTCCCACTCATACCAGGCTTGAGAGGCGATTTCTCACAGCCCTTTCTCAAACCATGTCATTTATTCAAGCCAAATCTATTCCATCACCCACCATTAACACATCATAAAGCAGTTCAGCAGAAGGCATGAGGGAAGTGCATATCCTTTGTTGCTTTCTAAAAATAAACCCAGAGGGGTGGAGTTGGGTCTCTTATTACCTTAATAGGCCTGAGATTATTTTGGAGTTAAGTAATGACATGGGAAAACTCATCTACACATCCCCCCCTCCTACACAAAAGTCAAGTTGATTATCCATGAAGCACATCTATTCCTTTAGCTTGCGGTATAATCAAGCACTTTCGTTTTTGCCATAGTGGGGGGTGACCAACGCAAAAGAGGACCAGGGCCCCTGTGCCTTACCATCACAGTGCAGGAGAGGGGCTTTCAACAGGTATGGTTTGCAAGGCAGACTCCCCAATTTCTGCAAGATGATGACAAGGTGCAGGAACCGTGGTCCTCTTGGACTCAGCTGGAATCTCAACCCCTAATCCCAAATACATCATCCCTTCAAACTATGAAAGAAAAGATATCCTTTTGTCAAGTGGAGTGCAAACTGTCCCATTGTGTGCTTAAGGCAGGCATAGGCAAACTCGACCCTCCAGATGTTTTGGAACTACAACTCCCATCATCCCTGACCACTGGTCCTGTTAGCTAGGGGTGATGGAAGTTGTAGTCCCAAGACATCTGGAGGGCCAAGTTTGCCTATGCCTGGCTTATGGTTAAAGGGCTGCGGTGGAGACAAATTTGCTTTGTGTTGGAGACTTTTCCTCCCTGAGGTCTTATTTCAATGGAATGGTGCTTTGGGGAAATGTTTCAATCGTGCTGCCTACTCTTTCTTTCTCCCGGCTCCCAGCAGCTACCGCAATCCTATGCATGCTTGTCCCCATGAACGCAGCACGACTTCCATCAAGCTTGATTAGGATCGCACGCAGCTACGTGGAAAATGCCCAAGTAAGACAGCCCACCAGCCAGCCCACTGTGACTTGGGAGTAAGGCCCAGGGAACTCAGCGCGACCTGCCTAGGCGAGGGGCTTCAAGCGTGCTAAGAGGAGAGGCTCCTTACGCAGGTGATGAGCGCAGCGCAAATGGAAAGTGTCGCAGCCGTGGACGTGGTGGTAAAGCGTCTTCTCGATCAGGTCCTGAGGCTCGTAACCGGTCAGCTCGGCTACCCTGCCAGGAAAGAGAGAGACACAGAGAAAGAGAGAGAAAGCCGGTCGGTTGCTTTGATTTGGCACGTCGGTGCTGTTAGGGCGAGGGGAGAGGAAGCCCCGACGCCGACCTACCGGGAATCGAGGAAAATGAGCTTCATATCCAGGCTGGCCCGGAACATGAACATATTGCTGTGCAGCTTGATCTCCGTCACGGCGCTGGGGGGCAGGGAATGGCCGACCGCCACCAGGCCGACGTTTTGGTAGCAGCCGTCGAAGGGAGACATGTCCAGGCTGTACTGGCGGATCTTCAGGTAGCCGCTGCAGTGAATGACCTGTTGGGGAGACACAGAGATCCGCTCAAGTCGAGAGGGCTGTTCCGGTTGCCCTTCGTGGTCAGCGATCTGCGAAACAGCTCGCGCCCAAACAGAAAACTCTCTGGGACGGAGACTGTCAAACAGTAAACCCGCGAAAGAGGGAGTGTGGGAGCCCCACTCGACACCACGGATGTGCCTCAATGTAGTAAACGCGCAGAGGATCGCGCGGCTGGTCTCCCCTCCCCTCCTTTTCGGTCCCTGTTAATCGTCTGGTTGGGACTACAGCGCCAAGGGTTGATTTTGCGCGCCTGAAGGGGCCACGGCGGCCAGGCAGGACTTTATCAGTTTACAACCGATGCTTCTCAGGGAAATAAGCTTGCACGCTCTCTTGTGTCTATTTGCAGGCCGCTTTTCCGGGTCCCCATTTAGTTGGTCGTAAGGAGCGTGCCAGCCTCCGAATGATCTTTTCTTTCTTCTTCTGGATCAACGCGCTACTCCCTCTCAGTCATCCGAATGAAACCAGGTGACGTTCACCTGCCACTCATCTTCCTCTGTGGTCAAGTGGGGTGCCTGCATCCTCCAACCAACCCGCAATTACGAGGCTTATTATCTACACCTATTGACTCTCAGCAGAACGTGAGAACAGTGTAAACTTAAATGTATTGCGTTTGAGGTCTGTGCAGGGCGATTCCCCCCCCCCTTTAATTGCCTCTGGCGAGAGGTCAATATTCATAGGATTGGGGTGCGCGCTTTCACGTGTTTCCGAGGAAGTGAATTCGTTCACTGGGGCTCACTCCCAGATAAATGTGGATAGGATTAAAGCCGTGGGCTGCAGTCCTATGCCCACTTACCTGGGTGTAAGCTCCACCAAACTCAGTGGGACTTAGTTCTGAGTAGACAGACGCACTGTTGACTCTCTCTCACCCAACTTGGTCACGTGGTTTATTTGCGATGACAAAATCTATTACTACATCTCTCTGCGTGTGCCCGATATAGATCGACTGGCAAAACACTTGGAATTACTGGAGAGTCAGTAGGACGGAGACTCAGGGCGATTGCTTGGCAGCCTCCCTTTGGGTTACGTGGGCTACCTTGCAGCCGGAGGGGCGGTTAGTTCTCAAGCCTCTCAAGAAAGGCGTCCTCGACAGAATTAGGCACAGTCCGGAAGCAAGTAAAATATCGGAAAACAGGCCTTTCCTCCTTCGGAAACTACGCAATTATTCACACAACTAAATTCCCCGCAGTCGAATATTATGCACGTGATTTAGTGCTCAACAGACTTGCCCCAAACTAAGTTAAGCCCCGAAATTAAAGGAGTTTTCTTCCAGAAAACACAAGGCTCTTGGAAAACACTGCAATAGCAATCCTAACCATGCCTACTCAGAAGTAAATCCTATTGAATTCAGTGGGGGTTACTCTCAGGAGTGAATATTGCAGCTCAACAAGGTAAGCTGCTGCGTTATGACAGGCGGGCACTCTGAGGTCTCTTAAAGCGCCTTCCTAGGGGGTTAAACCACAGAGCCTAGGGCTTGCCGATCAGAAGGTCAGCGGTTCGAATCCCCACAATGGGGTAAGCTCCCGTTGCTCGGTCCCTGCTCCTGCCAACCTAGCAGTTTGAAAGCACCTCAAAGTGCAAGTAGATAAATAGGTACCGCTCCGGCAGGAAGGTAAACAGCGTTTCTGTGCGCTGCTCTGGTTCGCCAGAAGTGGCTTAGTCATGCTGGCCACATGATCCAGAAGCTGTACGCCGGCTCCCTCGGCCAGTAAAGCGAGATGAGCACTGCAACCCCAGAGTCGGCCACGACTGGACCTCATGGTCAGGGGTCCCTTTACCTTTTTGGCATATCTACTTGGGGGAAAGTTCACTGGGATTTGTTCCTAGAAAGCCGTGTATATGATTGCAGACTTCAGCAAGCCAACACAAAAAAGTCTGTAGGAGAGCAGGGAGGAAGCGCCACCACTGATGTCACCGGAGGGGCGATGGCGTCATCTCCTAGGACGCTGTTGGCCAACCCTCTGTCTGTAAAATAAGCTTTCTTTAGAGAGAAACCCATCCACTAAGCAGAGGAAGAGAGAGGTGACATCAGCATATGGGGCTAAAGGGTAAACTGGCACCTTTTTTGTTGGAAAATTCCAAAGCCCCTTTTTTGTGGTCAACCAAAACGTTAAGCCATCGTGAGCAAGCGGTGGAGTCCTCCTGAACTCTTCCTGAGGCTGAATTTTAAAAAGCTGGCATGGTAACTGAAGCCATAATGTCCTCATTGGTCAACTGGGGTATGGCTATGGGGAGTTATCATGAAGTGCGCCTGCACTTCAGAAGGTATCACTTTGCCACTGAAAGTATGTAAGGTAAAGGTAAAAGGTAAAGGACCCCTGCACAGTTAAGTCCAGTCAAAGGTGACTTTGGGTTGCAGCGCTCATCTCGCTTTCAGGCCGAGGGAGCTGACGTTTGTCCACAGTCATCTTTCTGGGTCATGTAGCCAGCATGACTAAACCACTTCTAATGATGGAAGTCAGAGCGCACCGAAACACCATTTACCTTCCTGCTGCAGTGGTACCTATTTATCTACTTGCACAGGCATGCTTTCAAACTGCTAGCAGGAGCTGGGGCAGAGCAACGGGAGCTCACCCCGTTGCCTGGATTCAAACAATATCAGCAAGCCCAAGAGGCTCAGTGGTTTAGACCTGAAGCAAGCCAACAACCAGATCCTAAATATGTTTACTCTGAAATGCCTTCCACTGACAGCACTAGCCTGGACTTTGGCAACTTAGTTGGGAGTAAGTGCCATTGACCTCACTGGAGCTTAAAGGTAAAGCGACCCCTGACCATTAGGTCCAGTCGTGACTGACTCTGGGGTTGCGGCGCTCATCTTGCTTTATTGGCCGAGGGAGCCAGCGTACAGCTTCTGGGTCATGTGGCCAGCATGACTAAGCTGCTTCTGGCAAACCAGAGCAGCGCATGGAAACGCCATTTACCTTCCCACTGGAGCAGTACCAATTTATCTACTTGCACTTTGAGGTGCTTTTGAACTGCTAGGTTGGCAGGAGCAGGAACCGAGCAGTGGGAGCTCACCCCGTCGCAGGGATTCGAACCGCCGACCTTCTGATCGGCAAGTCCTAGGCTCTGTGGTTTAACCCACAGCGCCACCCGTGTCCCTACAGCCCCCCAAAATCTCCAGGCCCAGAACACTTACAGTGAGAGCCTATGTGCATTTACTTGGAAGTAAATTCCAACCACTGACCTCCAAGGGACTTAGTCTATAGTAAGCTGGTCAGCATAACTACATAAGAAGAGCCTGCTGGATCAGGCCGGTGACCCATCTGGTCCAGCATCCAGTTCTCACTAGGTGCCTGTGGGAAACTTGCAAGCAGGGCCCGCGCACAAGAGCACTCTCCCCTTCTGCCGTTTCTAGCCTTATTTTCTCTATGCAGAGGATTTGCACAGACTTTAAGTCTTACCGAAAGCAATTACTGGGATTTTGAGGGTCTTACTCCCAAATATGCAGAGGATTGCTGGCTCACGGAATAATCCTATGCCTGTTTACTCAGAGGTGAGTCCCGCTGCGTGGGGCTTTCTCCCAAACAAGTACGCAAGGAATCTCAGCCTTCACTGGGATCAAGTCCCAGGGAAACGGGTGGGACTGGCTGCCAAGTAAATGCGCTTCAAATCGAGGTGGAAACATGCAGCGCTACACAGCTCCAACTGGTCCCGATTACTCTATTCCTATCAGTGAAGGTTTCAAAGCACCCTTGTCTTTGTACTCAAGTCCGGGCGCAAACAGTTCTTCGCTCTGCCGCTAGTTGGCGCTCGTAAGCCCACCTACCTTGTAGCCTCCGCAAGTCAGCCCGGCGTTCCTCTTGGCCAAGACGCATTTCATCCTTAGGAAGAAGGAGCGCTCGATCTCGTACTCTAGTAAACAAGGGGGCACAATGCGCATGTCAGGGAAGAGGTTGCTCTCTGCCGCCGGCCACTGCCTTCCTTCCCACCCGCTGCTTTACTCGGTGAACTTTACCCTGAACGAAATGGGAATGGTACGGCTGGTGGGCCGTGAGGACGGCGGTCATCTCGTCGTGGTCGGCTGGGTGGATGTACTCGTAAATGCTGTTGCCTGTCAGCTCAACCTGCAAGAGGGAGTCATCGGGGGCAGGGGAAAGAAAACAAGAGAATTGTAGAGTTGGAAGGAACCCAATGGGTCATTTAGTGTTCAACCCCCTGCTATATCTTTCTTTCCCTCGATGACGACGCAACGTGTCCCCATTCTATGCCCAGGGTGATCTCAGCCACCTTCAGCCCATTAAGCCACTCGACGGAATTGAGCCTCTTCTCTCTTCGGGTTCTGGTCTGGAATCTGAAGCACCCACGAAGGACGTCAATTCACACCATGAAAAGGAACAAGGCTCCTTCAAATTAGATGGACAGTTCAGGTTCAGTTGCAAAATGGCATCTGCACCAAGCAATTGGATACCTTAAACCAATAATGGGGTGGTCCTGTCCAGAAGTTGTTGGACTCCAGTTCCCATCAGCCCCAACCAGCATGGCCATTGGACAGGGATGATGGGAGCTGGAGTTCAGCAACTCTTGGGCGGCCACAGATTCCACATCCAGTCTTGGACCTAAGGCTGAGCACACCCCCACTGAAGGAAAACTTATTTCTGAGTAAACATGCACAAGACTGGCAGCAGGTAAGAGGCATGGTTGCCAATCTTCAGCAGGTTTGCTGTGCCTTTAAATGTGACTAGAAATTCAACAGGTGAAGCTTTGCCTGAGCTGTAAAGGGAAATATTGTTAATTGAATGTATATCCCACTCTTTCTCTTGAAGGAGCCCAGGATGCAAGATGGGTCAACGCTTCACCTCCTTGTCATCACAGGATGACACAGGAGCTCAGCCAATCTTCTGGACAGAGATTTCTGGAATTGTACTATGGGCGTGCCAGCATAGCATTAGCATAGCATGGGGGGCCACAAGAGCAGTTGCCCCAGGCACAAAATTGTTAAGAATGTAAAATTTCAACACCCAGTGCTGCCTCAGTATAGTTGCATGCTTCTTCTGCTAGGCTCCACTGGCAACGGCTTCTCCATGTGAACCAGGAGGTGACTTCTCCAGACGACTGAACAACTCTTCTTATCTCTGTGGCTGCAAACTCCTGGACACTGTTAAACAGTTGAATGTGCATGCGTACTCCATCCATTTCCCTCCCACCCACCCCTCCTCATGGCCCTGGGTGCTGGCAACCCACACTATGCCACTGAGTGCCAGCATGCCCCAGGTCTATTCAATTAAACACTATGTGAGTGTTTAATGGAATGGACTTCCAGCACAACGGAAATGTCTGCTAAGCTCCAGTCCTGTTCATGTTCCTCTGCAGCAAAGTGCCACTGAACCCAGTGAGGCTTCCCAAAAAGTACATCACCCTGAGATCTGTGGATGAAGGGTGGTATACAAATTTAATTAATAAGTACATTTAGGATCAGGCTGTTAGGACTGCACTGAAGTCATCGTCAATGGAACTTGAAAGCACCACCCTGTGCATGTTTACTCAGAAGTACATCTTACTGAGTTTGAAAGGATGTGCTTAAAAAACACTCCTCCAAATGAATGGGACTGACTAGTAAATGGGGCTAGGATTTGCACAAGCAAACAGGCTTGGCTTCACCTGCCTTGCTCGCCAAAAGCAGTGGAGGTGAAGTGTTCAGGTCTTGCATGTGAGGTTCCTGGCCTTGAACGTTGCTCATCAAACTGGCTCCCCCTCCCTCTTTGCCTGGATCCTGTGCATGCCTGCACATTCATAGCATACCTGCGACAAACCCAAATGAACAGAGGCGGTTTCGGAGATGTACATGATCTTGCCATCCGGAGCTACCACAAATATGAAACCGTCCAAAGTCTGCAAGGAAAGGGGCAGAAAAGAGCTGTGTGTCAAGTCTGGTTTATGAGATGTTGGTCCTCGCCAACCCTTCTTTGCTCTCTCCTCCAGGCCTTAACAAGTGAGGAGTGAGGAGCAGCCTCGACTTTCAGGCTGCAATCCTTATACACACTTACCTGGGAGTAAGTACCACTGAACTCAGTGGGGCTTACCTGTGAATAGAAATGTATAGGATTGCACTGTCAGAGACAAAAATGGTTTGATAATGAGTGTGAAATACAAAAGACAGGCCTTCATTCAATTGCCATCACAGTTAAAAATCTGATCCTAAATCCACAATCATCCTTGTCCCCAGGGAATCCTTTTCCTGTATTTAGGCTGATGGGATTTGCATGGGGAGAAAGTGGACAAGGAGAAGAACCAAATTTCCTAGACTGTCTTTCTGACCCAACTGTGTAGACTGTATACCTTCCTTCTGATGTGATACTCTCAGAGTTGCTGACCTCACTTCCCACTTCCTCCTCCTTCTTGGTCCCACCTTGGGAGGAGGAGACACCTTTAGTTTCTCTCTCTCTCCCTTAAAGGGGTCTCTCATCTCCAAGCTCTCTTTCAGAGAATCTCCCATTAACCAACAGTTCACAGGACTCTTTGGGGAATATATAGCAGTAGATATCTGACTTCAGCTTGTAGTGTAGATATAAACCCACTCCCTTTTTCAGAACCCTCAGCGGAATTGAAACTATCCCACTGATTTTAAATGGAGTCAGAATCAGTACCGGTGCTTATCTCAGTCGTGCATTGATTCAAACATTGCTGACGTTGCCCTTACCCGTATTACTATTCTGGACGACATGGTTTTGAATTATATAAAAACACATAATGATCATTAACAACCTTCCAGTATCTCCGGAGATCATATGAGACAGATTATTTGCCTTGCCCCTTTAAACCACGATTGTCTTCTCGGAAAGTGTCCAGAATCCCAGGCGGAAGGGCCTTTTCTGTCACCAGCTCCCTGGCACTATTAAACTGGCAACGACAGGGGCCGAAATGTGACCCCGCCCTCCAGCAAATCCTGAAACAGACTTGCCATAGGCCCACCACTGAAGTCAACGGGACGTGTCCCCTTATTTATCAGGGAGAGAAAGAAAGGACATTTTACATGGCTGGGGCCCGACAGATCTGCAGGTCGCTCCCCAGGGGACCGTTTCGATCGCCTGCAAACCTTGAGTCTGGTTCAGGAACTCGTAGGAAAGAGCATCAAGCCCGTGTTTGTCTTCTTTCACGAGCCTTCTATAGCCTTTCTTCCCAGTCTGCCGCTATCTCGATTGGGTTGCCCGGGCTCTCCCTACAAAACCTTAAGGGGCTGCATTCCGGACTAGTACCTGCAAAAGGTGAGATCCCAGCTCGCGCCCAACGTTGTCCAGCGGGCTGGTTCGACTCGCGTGTCCCCAGGCTTCTCCAAGTCCTGTGGAGACATCGCCGCGTTATTCGAGATCTTCGGATGAAGGGCGGTATACAAATTTAAAAAATAATCGTAATAATAAAAGAGAGGCAGGGCACCAGGGTCCTAATGCCTGATCTGGCAATGAGCGGTATATATTAATTAAACAAGAATAATTATTCTGTGGTTTCTACCTGACAGTACAAGGGGAGATGGGGAGGGGTCACGAATAATGAAACTATAAAGATCTTTCCCCCCCCCCTCTACTTTCCAGCTCAGTTGCGCTTCCATTGACTGGACTTCAGACATTCCAACCAGAAACCACTTTCTTGAATGATAATTCGATTGAAATAAATGCTGGTTTATGTTTTTTCTGGATTAAATAGAACAACCTCTGCTCTGACTCATGGCCTAGAATGCTTTTGCTTCTCGAATCATTGAAATCCTACCAACTGGCTCTCTGGAAAAAATTCTTCCCATATTCACACATCCGTTTCACACACAACGAACCAATTTCTGGTACCCAGAAACTAGTTTTTCTGCCAGAAATGTGGGGAACAACTAAACCCATCCCCTTTGGAGGGCCCTGGAAAGAGAGAAATGCCGTGGAAACGAACATAACGCGGGTGCTCAGCTTAGCCACAACTATTCTGTTCAATGTTTAAAAAACATCAAACTGGGTGTGAACAAGCAGCAAGCTCCTGTAAACACACAAACCGTCGTGTGGCCATTCAGCTCTCCGAATAAAATAAAAGAATAAAAGCAAAAGCGGTTATTATAGTTAATAACTTCGTCGCGTCCTTTTTGCAGATTTCAAACTGAGGAAATTTTATTTGGGAGGCGAAGGGCTGCTCCCCAGCCACGAAGGAAGCCTTGAAATTTCCCCTCCTCTTCTCTGGGCTTTAGTCGTGTCTCTGGAAGGAACGTTATTCGGAGGGAAAGTCATGGGATCGACTTACAAATCCCAATTAAAACCGTGGGGCTGCATGACGTCTAAGAGCGTCTCCTCGTGAATTAATTCCACCACCTCCACCCCACTTTTCCTCCCCCCAATGGTCTCTTCCAGTCCCCCCTTGTCGGGAACTGTTCCCTCTAGTGGGAAGGAGACCGGCCTCCGCCTCAAGCGGCGGGAGAACCAGACAGATGATCCGAAAAGCCTCCTGGAACAACGCTTAAACGTCGCCTGCGTGTAGGAAAGGACATCAATGTGTATGTGAAATCGCGGGTTTTTTCTTTGTCTGCAAAGCCCTTGTTTCTGGCATTCCTCCTAATCTCCCCTCCCTCCACCTTGTTGTCTTTTTCTGACAATACTTCTGAAACGGCTACAGCTCCCGGTTTAAATTGAGACCATTGGATTGGACCCGCGGTACCAAGAACAGTTTATGCCAAACCAACTAGTGGTCACAATCATCAACAACCGCAAGCAGAACCTGTGCGCTGTGGATCCGGGGTGCTTTGCTAAACTAAGACACACCTGAGCTCGAAGTGCCACTGAAATTACTGAGAGATGCGGGTATCAAAGGGGGGGGAGGGGTCCAAGGGCGTGGTGGCTCAGCTGAGTTGTGGATCGCATACAACCCCGGACACGCCTCCTCTGTTGCTCATTCAGATTCTCTCGCGCCTGGATTCCAACGCACGTTTCCTTGCAAGTGCCCTCGATGCCGCCTCATCCCATTACACCCCCTAAGTGGGCTTAGAATGGAAAGCAAGCGGCCCAAGAGCCGCCTCTTGTTGTTGATGCAGCTAAATCCCGCTAACGATCGCGCCCGCGCTACGCAAACACCGGGCCTTCTTCGCGCAAGCCTTCGCCCTTCCCCTTTCTTCTCCTCCCCCCTCCGGCCCACTCTTCGGCCAGAGAGCCTCCCACGCGTTTCCAGGGACTCACTCGCGTTCACAATGAAAACTCGTGAAAGCGACCGAGCCTGAGGAAACGCGAGGGCATAAGCTGAGCTAGCTAACAATTGTGGCAGGCGCTCACATAAGATGGCAATTTATACGTTCAGTGCTTTAGCAGTGGTGCTGTTACACTGGAGAGGATCCGCTCCGGACTCAGACCTGTCTACAACTCAGTTAAACCAAAGAGCGCTTGAATCTAAGCCGATTGGCTGCACATTCAGAGCAATTCCTCTGTGAAGATTACTCCCAGGTAGACGTGCACAGCACAACCCTATCCACGTTGACTCCTGAGTCAGTCCCACTGTATCCAAATGGGACTCAATTCCCAGGAAAGTGTGCGTTGGATTTACGCCTTAGATCTATAATTTACACGCCCGTGATTTACACATGCACATATACATACGTCAGCGGACCATACATCCAGATCAGCGGGGTAAGCCGCCTAAAAACCTGAGCCGTGAAAATCAAGTCGTTTGGCCTTTATAGGTTCTTTTTGCTTTCACTCTCTCTGTCACTCTCTCTCTCACACACACGGTCCCCCAACTGGGATCAGTCAGCTCTTGTCATGTTTACTCAAAAGCAAGCCCAATCGAATTAAATGGAATTGACTCCCAAGTAAGTGGGATACAGCCGAAGTCCCTAGAGCCCAGCGATTATTCAAAGCTAAGCCCGAGGGCAATCGAAGTCGTATTTCACTTTGCCAAAAAGACCGAGGACGGTGCCAACGAAGGGGAAAGCGGACCTGGAGCCACCCCGTTCAGATTTTCCCGGAATCCACTCGGCCTCCTCGCCGGCCTAGCCTTGGACTCGCCAAATGGAACAGGACAGGCGAGTCCTCGCAGGAGTTCACCTGTAGCATATATAGGCTGCCTCTTCTATTCTAATAGCAACCATGACATGAAACTTCTAGCCACAGGAGCCAGACCCTAGGAATTTAGGTCCCTTCGCCCCCCCCAATAAAATATTTGAGGGGGAAGGCTCCTCCCGCAAGTTGATGGGCAGTGCAATTCACATAGTGTGCGTGTGCCGCGTCTTGTGATTACGTGGGGCGGGGCTTACCTCCCCCTCCCCCCAATATTTTATTCAGGTTGGCACCTCTGTTTCTAGCACAGGTCTTTCCAGCTCTATATGGTCCATAAGGACCGGCATCGACTGCCTACATCTTGACAGCAGTGTTTCCAGCGGTTCCTTTTGGAACCGTTCTGTTACAGTATTGTGATGGTTTTATTTGGTTTTAACATTGTGTTTTCTCTTGCTGTACCCAGCCCTGGGACGTCCAGGTGACGGGCAGGTAAGAAATGGTACCGATAAATAAAACCTGAAGCTTCCAGAGTGTGAACCCGGATTCTTCATCAGACTTTCCGGCGGAAGTCCGGGGCCCCACAGAGCGAGATGAGCAGGAGGATTCCCAAAACTGAGCCTGGTTGGCTCACCACATTTGATATGAGCAAAGCTGGAACCATTATGAAGTCAATCTTTAGGGGGGAGCATTAATTCCAGAGTCTAAAACGACCTAACTGAACTTTCTGCATGCTAATTGCGTCCTCCGATTCCTCTAATAGTGAACGCGCACAGGGGCATCGGACCCTCTGCGCAGGTCTTCTTGAATTCCGTAACAAGGTACGTGTCCAGCTCTTCTGTCTCCCGACTTCATGTCTGTTGGGACAAGCCTAATGGCTGGGGATCTCGCGCAGGTGGCCCAGGTGCGCAAGAAGGCAGGACGCCTGAACCTTTCGTAGTGGCTCAGAAGCGGAAAGGCTAGCAGGTGTGTGATTTACCAAGCCCTCCCGCTCTTGTCTTCTGCACAACTTTTAAATGTCTAGGAGCCGGGTGCTACACACACACACGCCCGCTTTGCCAACACCAAATATTGGGAGGACGAGATCCTAGCGGATTTCAGAGAACACTCCTTCCTAAATCCCACCTGGCCGCCTACACGTGGGAATCGTTCTTCGGGGAGTGGGAGCGACGACGGAAGTGGCTGTCAGGGAAGGCTCCAAGCTGATCCTTGCTCGGAAGTAAAGTTCAGCGTGGCTCAAGGAAGCTTCCTGAATCCCGCGGCGCCTAGGGTTACTGGATTGATGCGCATTTGGAAATGCCTGTTCTTGGATTCAGCGGCACTCCCTCCTGAGGGTTTCAGCCTGGAAGTCCAAATCCGTGCGTGTTTGCTTCCTTTAGAAGGGAGTCCCCTGTGTGCCTAAGTTGTTGGTTGGTTAAAAAAAAGGCTCGTCCGTCGAGGTTTGACTTTCTATGAAGGAGCCTCGAGAGTTTATGCGCTCCCTCAGCGCCACGATTAAACGAAAGGGCGTGGCTACCCAGCTACATTCAGATAGACGTAGCTGCCTGCTTAAATGAGTATTGGATCGTGTGTTTTTTTTAAAACAACAACAACCAACTCCTGTAGGGTTCTTTTCTCTTCTTCGGGAAACTGAAAGTACTGAAGCCTGAGTGGCCGAGGGAAGCGGGAAGGTCTCAGACATTCACGGGTTCCTTTCGTTTTGATGTGTTTATTAGCGGAATTAAGAAGAAAGACGTAAAGACGTGTGTTTTTGGGGGGGAGGGGAGCTGCCTGGATGTGCAGATCTACAGAAACGTATTAAGGAGGTCTGGATTTAAACAAGCAACGAGAGTAACGCTGTCTGTGTGCACACACACACAGACACACACACCTGTCGACTCACGAGACCCTCTGTGGGCGACCCGGACGTTCCCATTCCAGTCTCTGCGCTTTTCCCAGTTGCTGATTAATCCGAATGCAAAAGCGGGGGGGGGAATAGAGGGGGGCCTCCTATTTCTCTTAGGCTACTAAAAGTGGAGCAGCAGATCCTGCCCCGGCGGGTTAATGAATAGCCTGCCTGCATTACAGGTTAACTTTTGGGCAGAATCCGCAATTCTATTCTCTCCCGCCTCCCCGCCCTGCTCTGCAGCTCTTTTGCTCCTGTTCCGGGTGAACTCCTCCCTCCAGCCGAGCCAAGTTAATATTTTCTAAACAAGCGCTTTGCTCGCCCTTCCGAGCACTTCTCTTCCAAACTGAGCCACTGAGGAGGGGGCAGGGAGCGAGAGCCTTCTACTGGCCAGATGTCTCCATCCTTTCCCTTTCCTTTCCATCCTTTCCTTTCCGCCATCTGACCATTCTCCAATCCTTTGGTCTCTAGGATTCCTTAAAACCTCGCCGCGGTGGTGGGTGGGCTACTTTCAGCTTTTTCAATCCACAAGCCAGGGGAGGTGGAGGGCGTCGAGACCGCTGTCTTATCCGCTTATTGAGAGAAGAAGCCCCACTGAGCTCAAGGAGACTTAGTTGCCGGTGTATTGTAAGTCACTCTGAGTTACCTTGGTAAAGAGGTGACCAACAAATTTAATTGACGGGTGGTGATGGTGGTGATAGACTTGCACTGCGACTCAAGCTGAGTAACACTGACATCTCAAACTGACTGATCTCCCCTAGTTGCTCCGGTCTAAAACGTCCCATTGATTCAATAGCACTTAGCGCTACAGGAACACCGGGATCCTATGAGCGTCTACTCAGAAGTGAATCCCGCAGAATCAAAGGAGACAGAGGGCAAGGAGAGAGTGGATAGGCTTGCCCCCTAAGTGCGTTTGGATCACAATCTTGTGGCCGGAGATGTTCACCCGGAAGTTGCAGCGCAATCCTAATCGCGACTACTCAGAAGCAAGCCCTTGTCAGTTTAGTTTTCCCCCTACCCTGCACCCCCTCTCTTCCTCTGAAATGAACAACATTTTAACCCACGAATCCTAAAATATTTATCGTAATGACAGTTCCTTTGGAATCAAGCTTGGACTTAATTCGAAACGTTTCAACTAAGTCTTCCACTTGCATTTATTGCGCGTTAAGACACGCTGAGTTAAAAGGGGGTACTGGAAAACGGCAGCTTCAGATACTTTAAAAATAAAAGATACCGAACTATAAGGTATCTCTTCCCCCCCCCCCGATTTTAACGTTGAGTAAAGTTGCTTGGGGTGCACTTGACCTACCGCAGCCAATCCCCACCCCTTCAAATACTGTAGTCTGATTGCATTTTCTTCATCTTTTTAAAAAGTGAGAACCCCAGATCCTCTCCCCCTCTCTCTTTGCCTTTGGGATTAGGTTGGTCAGGAGATGTAAAGGTTTCTTCTTGCAATTTGGAGAGCCTCGCTGAAGCAGAGGAAGAAGAAGAAGGAGCGAGAATTGGAAGAGATGAAGAAGGAGCTTGGAATCTGAAGGGGGGATTTTCCCGGCTAAAGTGGTGGAAGATAAAAAGGGAAAACATAATCTATTTTGGAAGATTTCCAAGCTACGCTACATTAACCTTCCTAGGTAAAAATAAAAAAAGGGGGGGTCTCCGTTCCGCGCTTCGCCAAGCCTGGTTTATCATATTTACATAAGTAGCCTTAAGAAGTGGGTGGGATGTATCTATTATGGCTCTAACGAGCTCACATTTCGCTTGAAAAGCCGGGCGAAGTTCCACTGCTGCTTTCCTCGCGAGTCTGTTTGAAGGCAGACGCCTCCCCCCCCCCCGCCCCCTGCTCGCCTGCATCTTTCCCATCATCCCACCCCCGGATTACCTTCACGGCCTGCCTACCGAGGCTTTGTGATTTCTGGAAATGAGATTTCGATTTCTAAAACAAGAAACCAATTAGTAACCAAATGAGGCGGAGGAGATCCACACCAATTGACCTAATCCCACAGGCACCGTTGACTAGGCAGGCGGGAGGACGGCGAACAGCCACCCCTCCTGCCCCCTCCAGAGGCGACCAGGCAGCTGCCGGCATCGCTGGCCGGACGACGAGCATCGATCGCGCATGGGGGAGAGCCGCGCGGAGTGGGGCAGGAGGATGGCGTTTGTTGAACCACTTCTCCTCTGGCCCGAGGGTCGTCTTCTGATCTCTGAACCCTCGAGACGGAATTTCGATCCGGATTAAGAATGCCTCTGAGCTGCCATCCTAGGCACATCCAGTGGCACAATCTTGCACAAAAGTGGGGACTACTAGGGAGGGCTTGCGTGGAGATGCGTCGCCGCCGCCGCCGCCTTCTTTTTTTGCGTTTGGTCCGGGTGAAGCTAACTGACAGAAACCGATTCGATAAAGCACACACCGTTGTGCTGGTTTGTGCAACGCAAACTAAGAAAGTCTCTCTCTTTCTTTCTCATTCCCTTCCCTCTCTCCTCTTCCCAAGTCGCTCACTGGCGCGCGTCCATTGATATTCAGAACTCGGGTTTCTTGCAACCTGCCTACTGCTCGAGCTGTTGCACCGAAGGCAGAGAAACTACATTTGGAAGCAGCCTCTGCGGAGAATAAAAAGACAAGGGGAAATCTTTTCAAAGTAGACAAGGTGCGCGCTGCAGGCAAGGTGTGCAGAACTAAAAGGGGCCTCCGCAGAATGGATCTCTTCTAGTCCGACTGGTTTCTCTCCTTCCCCCCCGCCCCCGCCACCCACCCGATCTAAGATTCCTCACTCGGATTCGTATGCTTACAGTATGACAGTGGAAGACCAAACACAGTCCTAGGGAAAGCCACCCCAGCCGAGGGAGAGAGAGAGAGAAGAGAGGACATCTCTAATCAAGGCCAAGTGTTTGGGCTCGCCTCTCCTCACTCACCCAGCGGGATTCCACTAGTTACAAATAAATAATGGGAAAGAGTTCATTTAACAGGAATTTAAACCTGTTTTTTTAAAAAACAAAAACAAAAACACCCATATAAGATTATTATTATTTTTTCCAATGTCTGTATCACTTTTGGTTTTAGCAAACAAAAATAACCACATGTCTATTATTAAAGTCACAAACTGAATATAAAAGGCTTCCCAATATTATTACATTTACTTCTATTATAATGAATCACTAACACCCAGAAAACGTTTTCTCCTGTGTTTGCAACTTCAAGAATGCAGTTCCATGCAGCAGGTAAATCTATGAGGAAACCGCTACAATAGTGATAGTAACATTAAAAACTGGGAAAACACCTTTGCAGGTATAGAGGAAGCTGTAGACCATTGCTGTACTGCTACTAAAATTACTAAAAATCTGCCACAACATTAGTGTCCTTGTAGTAGCGGCATTGCCCATGTTTCTCACTGCAGTATTTTCCAGTAATAATAGCTGATAGCATTATTTATTTTTATTATTTTATTATGAAATGGTTTGCGTTGCCTACTACAGCCTGCCCCACAGCAGGAGGGATATAAGAAGCAAAACAAGCTTTTAGTCTTTTATTCATACTAGAGGAATTCTTCTTAGTATCTGGGAGAATCTTATTTGCCCCACACCAAGCCAACCTAGAATTATTGTCAGTGTGCAATGCTAACCTTAACAAATATTGTGATCTGGATTTTATCTGCCTCCGTTCCACAGTTTCCCACCTATCCTGAGGGATTCTGATCTGGATTTCAGGAATCAACCACAAAATCTGCTTTCCTTTTGTAGTCATCCAGAACAGATTGTTCTATTTGCTATGCACCCAGTGCCCTAAAAAGCCTAACAAAGGCCACCTACCCAGTCAGCAGCTGTTGTGAAATTTGAATTGGCTCATCATTTCACCGCCACCTCCACACTTCTTATTCCAAGGCAATTGGTCCCAAAGTAGACAAAATGGGTCTTGTTCCCAGGTAAGTGGCCATAATGACTGCAGTCGGAAATTCAGAAATTAGCTCTACAGATTTCAGTTGAGGCCTACTCCCAAGTAATAACATATAGAAAGCTGCAACTTAAACCCCCACCCATACCCCTGTTAAGCCCAGCCACTGCAGGAAGTGTTGAGATGCAACACAGCTTGCCTATAGGTTGTTGGGATAGGTTGTTTGCATGGGAAAGAGTAGAGTAGATAGAAGAATCTGCAAGCATCCTAGACTGTCCTTCGACCTGTGCTGACATTCCTTCAGCTGCTGGAGGGAAACTCTTAGCGCTGCTGACCTAATTTCCTGCTCCTTCATCGTCAGCTTGGGAGAGGAGACATCTTTGTAGGCCTCTCCCGCTGAGAACAAAGAGCAAGCATGGCTCTTTGTGCATCGCCACCTCAGATTAGAGCGATGAACGTTCCCATCAAACTTCCTTTACTAAATGTAGCTTTATTACTTTCCCAATTTGGCGTCTCTCTGAGCCCGCATCTCAAGGTAAAGTGCGCTTCTCCAAACGGACTCGGTGTTCAGTTCAGCTTTTGCTAGTGCATTCAAAACTCCAAATGCCACCCACTGCCAGATTAAAAAACTGGTTTAGGCGGGGTCCTTAACCCACTGGTTGGAAGGGGAAGCAAGTCTCACTGAACCCAGTACTTCGGAAAGGTGGGTTAGTGGCTCCATTCAGAAATGTTGGGAAGGGGGACAGGGAGAAGCTCCACTCTGTCGCTGCGCTTCACCCTCCCAGGTGGGTCATTCGAAAAAGATGTGGTGGTCGGACGCATGTTAGGCACATTCGGAAACCTGGAGCGAAGGGTTTGGGTCCCCAAACGCCTCTTTCAAATTAGGAGCGGAGGGCAAAGCAGCTCGGACAAACCTGCGCTGAAACCCTGCGAGGAAGTCCTAATGGCCTCAGGGAAACTAACTTCCTCGTAAGCATACAGCAGCACCGATAGGCTGCGATCATATGCATGCTTTTCTGGAAGAAAAGCCCATAGAACGCTGGGGGGGGGGCTTATATATCTGAGTAAACATGTCAAGGATTGCTCTGAACGTTATTTTTTCAGGATCCCAACCCCCCCCAAATATTCCGATTTTCAAATGTGATTTTCTACTTTGGGTTGTTTCTATATTTAGTGGCCTTTTAAAGGGTTATTGAAGGATCAGGCTAATATTGAACATGTCTAATACTGTAGTGTTTTTGTATGTATTCAAAGCGCGTCCCGTACACATTTTTACAACAACACCGCAAGGCAGGCCAGTACCACAGTCCTCATATTTCAGCCGAGAGCCTAAGAGCTGCGTGTCCCCAAGAATTCACAGTACACTACCTGTGTGTCAACGCTCTGCATTATACCTAGCCAGAATCTAACCTTTATTTATTATTAGACCGCGGGGAATAACCTCTTTTCCCTTCATACCATCCGACTGTGCAGTGATCTTTCCATCCACCTTTCTTATCTAGAGTAGTTCGCTGCCCTTGGAAATTGCAGCGTTGGCTTCCTGCAAACCTCCATTTGCGGCACCTTTCAAGATCACGCGTAATTTCGTCCTACAGACCTGAGAAAAAATGTTGTTACCATTGCTACAGTGCAGGGCTCTTTACATACCGATAAGCAAAAAAATAAAATAAAAATGGACAGGTCCCTACCTCCACGGAGTTTACAATCTGGAATAAACAATGAGGAACGCAAGACAAGAAAGGCAGCGCTTCGGTTGAGATGAGCAGAATCCTGCGGCCGCGTTTATTTAGTATGAAGCAGGTTCGGTGGGAAGCAGGGAGGCAGGGATGAGACCCTGGGCTTCGGAGCCACAGTTAGGACCTTCGGTTTGTTAATTCAAGGACAATTATCCGACAAACACATTCTTTGAAAATATGCTGTCATCAAACTAATTAAGGCAGAATACATGGAACTTGCCTTGGTAGATCTACTGCACCTTTCGACTTATTTCACTCTTGGGCCGAGTTTGCACTAAGGGCTGTGCCCAAGTCTAGGATCTGGGAGTCCTGGGTTCAAATCCTCAGTTGGCTACGAAGCTCACGAGGTGATCTTGAACCAGTCACTGCCTCTCAGCGTGACCTACCCCACCCACAGCGTTGTTGTGAGGATAAAATGAAGAGGGGAGAATTATTTGCACCGCCGTTAGCTCAATGGAGGAAAAGATGGAATATAAATGCAACAAACAAAGCCATAAATAAATAACGCACAATAATAAAATTACCCTAAAATTAAGTGCCAAGGGGAATGGTTCTCCCTGACACAATCTCTATCTATATACAGGTGTTTTATTTAGAGCAGGTGTGGGGAATATTTGGCCCACTAGGGTGTTGATGTACTACAACTCCCATCAGCCCCAACAAGCACGGCCAATGCCCAGAGGTGATGGGAGTTCTAGTTCAGCCGCATCTGGAGGAGGAGAAAAGGCTCGTCACCCCTGGTTTAGAGAGACGGGGGAGCATTCCATCAGGTGAGCAGCCTGAAGTGGTACAGCTACTTCAGGAGATGCAACCAGCACCCAACGTTATACGTATTTCGGAATGAGTTTCGCTCAGCAAACACGCTGCAGCACGATCTGCTCTTGAATGTGGACACAGCGCAGCCCTGGACCAAAGGAAGTGGCTGCAGTAGACATCTCGATACCTTCTCAGGTAGTCAGCCCGCCGTGGGTTTTTCCTAATCTACAGAAGAAAAGCTTGTCACGTTCTTTCTAGCCGAAGAGGCTCGGGCTGAACCTCAGCGGGTTAAGGATCGCTTCCGTGGTCATTCTATCCTTCTAATTCTCCAGCAACAGTCATATACTTGAGAGCCACTCTCCGTGTCTGTCCTGGTCCCTCAAAAGCTGGACTGAAGCAACCACCTGTCTTGGCCCACTCCGACCTGTAGTCTAGCCAAGGCCTCCTAACAGCGCCTCTTCTCTGCTCTACCGCTGAGCCACGGCCCTTGTGCCACAAACCAGGCTCGCAGGAGACGGAGGGAAAGCGGGTGCAGCCCACCTTGACCTAAACCCAAGTATTGCTTCTTAATTGGATTGTTGTTGAGGAGAAAGGAGTTACGGAACGGTCCCCCCCTCCTCTCCCCCGTCTCCCTCCATCCCTCCCTCCCTCCCTTCTACTGAGAGCTTAAATAAAAGTGCTTAAATAATGCCATCTTTCCAGATGGCCTGATCTGCTTTTACTCTCGACGGCAACAGGAGATTCACGGCTGGCATGCGCGGCACTTTCAGGTTGCCAAGGCGCTTCCAAATCCATCGATCCGGGTTCACGAGAGACAGATAGCAGGAACAAGCCCGCGCGGGTCTACTCGGAAGTAAAATCCCACTGAGTTTCTCCCAAGTTAAAGCAACTTCAGTTAGAACTGCAGCTAAAGCTAAAAGTCACATGAACCACATTGGATTTCTCCAAGGAGCAGGCAGGCAGTCTTACAGACATTTGGCCGACTGTATCGCTTTCAATCCCAGTGTCTGGGAAGGGTTTTTCCCCTCGCTTGTTCTCTGAGGTCAGCGCTCTCGGGTTGACTGTTGAGATTCCTTACAGGAGTGTGTCCCTAGTTTGGAGACAGTTCACCAAACGAAAACCTGGTCCAAATCCAGGACGGGGGTTGTTTTTATCTCGATCATGCCCACCTCGCCCACCAAGTCTGCCCTGAAACACACAAGTTTGCGTTTAGACTGTGCAGTCCTATACATGCCTGCTCAGAACTTTGAGTTCAGTTCCGTGAGGCTTACACCCAGCTAAATTCGCGTCTAAAACTGTCGATATAGATCAGATGAGACTTCCTATGGAGCCAAGGTACCGCCAAGGTCCCACGTGAGGCAGAGGTCTTCTGAGAATGCATTCTGCGCATCTCGGAAGTTTACTGATTGACTATTTTGCTTATTAATGCTCACATTAAAAATAACAATACATATTAATCTGTCTCTCCTCCGCTCTGGACTCAGAGGAGAGCAGCGAGGACAACTGTGGCGCATCTGCTTATTCAGACTCGGCTCAGTCTCCCTGAAGGCTCCAGACGAGGAAGGTCTGAGTGGAGTTTGCCACATCCCAGGCTTGGCAGAGGCATGCGCAGTCTTTGACCCAACCCATTTCCCTCACCACGTGGCGGCCCTTCAGCCTCTCGGTTTGTCGAGGAGACCCTGGTCATCAGGCGGCTATTTCAGCCTGTAGCTTAGAAAATGAGCACATTTTCAACCCCCTCAGCAGACACTTCACCACTTTCTCGCTTATTTTACGGCTTCGAGGATTAATATTAATTCTACCCAGCGATAATATCCAGCGTCCTCTCCTCTCCCCACAAAGAAGGCAGGAAAGCAAAGCGCTTGACTTCGAACTGGGTTGAATTGAAACACACAAATTCGAGTGTTCGAATCCTAGGGGCTGGAGCAACCTCAACAAAATCAGGCATGCCTCCGACACCACCGGCCGGATTATTGGGGAAACTGGGATTATTGAGGAATGCCGCGGTCCTATACACATTTACCCGGGCGGAGAGTAAGTCTCATTGGGATTTACTTCTGAGTAGATGTGCATAGGACTGGGCTGTAAATGACTCGTATACAATCAGAGGAAAGGGGGCTTGGACTGTCAGTCCTTTTAAGTGATCGTTCCAAGGGACCTCAAATTTCCTCGTTTCCGTGTATTTATTTAGGATGGTGTGTGTGTGAGGGGTGTGTGTGCTCTGATTACTGAGAACAAAAACCAAAGCCCCACACCGAGGAGACTGACTTTTCACTTCAACAGACCCGGGTTCTGCCATATTTAGGTATCCAGTTCACGATATTTGTTAACTAACTTTACGCGGGATCGGCTCAGATTCGGCCTTACAGAACCATCAGTTGCTAGCGACCTCTACAAAATTTACGACCCTGCCCATTAAAAAGCACAAATCACCTCTGTTTTACATGCATATAAAAATGTACGCAGAAACAAAGTGCTGTGTGTCTTTAATAATAAGTGGAATCCGGTGGTTTAATATGCTGTGATTTAAATAATATCAAACGGTACATCTGTAAAACGTTTTATCCACACAAACCCAACTGCCATACGTTTTTTAAAAAGAAAATCGTTAGGAAGCAGAACAGATATGGATTCATTCAGCCTTGGAAAGCAGAATCGTATTTTACCAGGAAAATAGACAACCCGATTAAGGATGAATCATATGCTCACTTACCTGGGGAAAAAGTCCCATTAAACTCTATAGTATTGCTCTGTTAATCAGACCCATAAAACGATTCCGTTTTCCATGCTAACCATAACAACAGAGGAGGAAAAAATTAACCTTTCGTCCTGAAATCCTTAGGGAAAGGAGTGAGGAGGAATTATTTCACCACCTACTAACCTCACGACTGATGAAAATATCTGCAAACAGCTTATTAATTAATACCATTATTACCACCACCACCATCATTATTTTATTCTGGCGATCGAGGCGGGTTTCCGCGAAGAAATTACGGTTTTTGCCAATCAGCCTGACCTCTGCTTTTCTCAGCCATAAATCTGCTTTTGGAGCAGTTATGCCGGGGCTTTCGTTCTGCACTTCACATTTCAAGTCCACATCAAAACTGGAATCAAACAAAGGGAGGCAGCTTAAAGGCTTTTAAATGAGAAAAACGTCTGCAAGAAAATAAACACTGAAACCCAATGCTCAATCATTTCCCTCAGCAGCAAGAAAAACAGCATTAAATCACCGATCCACGTGGGAAAGGGGGTTGTTGTTTTTTCTTCCTTTTCTCCCCTTTGTTGTTTTTGTTTTAAATACCGCCTCCCAACTAAAACAAGGCAATGGATTTCAATACTGAAACGCTAAACGCATTTATTTATTTAACAAAATAGTAGCTGCAAAATTAAGCGGAGCGGCAAGAAGCTGCCGGTGCCTGTTCAAAACGCATGTCCCATTCAGTTTAATGGGGCTTTAATGGGGCTTACTGCATGGTAAGTGGGTATAGGATTGCAGCCTGATCGCAGCGTCCAGAATTCAACTAGTGATGGAGTGACAGTACTTCTAAATATGTATGTTTTCAAAATCTTCGCATTTCCTTATTTTTGCTATCAAAAAATGATGTCAAGCGCCTGTTTAATCCGCCAGCCCGCCCACCCCAAAGGAGATGGGATGATTTCGGTAGTTCTCACGTCGATGATAATTATGAAAATGTTCATTGATTTCAACTCACCCAGTGTTCTCCTATTTTTCCGATTGTTTGAGATATTTATGTGGGGTGTGTGTGTGTGTGTGTGCGTGTGTGTTTCTGGTCACGTAGTGCATAACGTACACACAGATACACCCACGCACGCACAATGCACACACACACACACACACACAAACCCCACATATATATCTCAAACAATCGGAAAAATAGGAGAACACTGGGTGAGTTGAAATCAATGAACATTTTCATAATTATCATCGACGTGAGAACCGCGCGGAAAAATTCCCTCCACGCGTTGCTGCTGTTTTAACTTGCACTTTTACTTTTGAAACACCGCAAAAGAAGTACAGCAAGGAAGTTAGCAAGCCCTTTTTCGATGTAAGGCCTGCGGAAAGGATTGCCTATCTCATTCTTGCTGTCGTTAACCTTACAGCTCTTTTTAAAAACAACAGCAACAAATGATTGTTCTAAAGAAGAAATGAATACTTAGAGGCAAAAACTCTGGACTTTTGGACCGCTATTCTCCTTCCTAGTGGTCCAATTCTTGTAGCCCTTTTCAGACAACGGTGCAATCCAGCTCTGTCCAGTCCACACCCGCCCATTCCGCACACCTAAACAGCTTTCTTTCCTATCTGAAGAAGTGTGCATGCACACGAAAGCTCATACCAATAACTAACTTAGTTGGTCTCTAAGGTGCTATTGGAAGGAAATTTATTTATTTATTTATTTTGTTTTGTTCCCATGTACTTGAGTTCTCTCCTCTTGAAAGACAGGTGGAGGGGGGAAATGAATCAAACGCTTCACAGTTTCAGTTGCAATTTTTAAGCATGACTCCTACTGGATCATAAAAAAAATAAACTACGAAATAAGCGAGAGAAATATCAAGCGCTCACACACAAAAATACCGACAACCAACGAACCTTTCCATCGCAACCAACCGGCAGGCGAAAACCCGCACTTTGTGTTTCAAGGTTAGCTCTAATATTCGTTCCCCAGACCTCTCGGCGTTGCCTGCGTGGACCCTCCTCGACCCCTCTGTCTACCTGCCCCTCGGACGTACCAGTCAAAATAGCCGTTTTATGTACTTGGGCAGCTATTGCATGATTTCCACAAACCAATGTAACTGGGTCTATAGTTAATATCCTATTGAAATTACCAAAACTTCACTGAGGGACAGCCCCCATGGCTTCAGTGGGACTTGCTTCTGAAGACACCTCCTTGCCTCGTCTTTAAAGCAACGAAGGCCACTCCCTGGTTTGGGCATCAGATTAAAATGTTTCTAGAAATCTATCCGCTATGGTTTGTAAACCCTTCCCTATCTGGAGGACCTCGGGCCGTTCGATCTAATCTTGCACAGGTGTAAAGCAACAGCTACGTAATAACTGCTGGCCCTCAAGCATCTGAATGCAAACGCTGCTTAGGAAATATTTTAGACAAGAGAGACGAAAGGACGCGTGGCATGCTCCTAAATCGCTGAGCTGTGTTTCTCTCCTTAAAATATTTTACCAAACTTTAGTAATGTTTGGGGAAACAACAACCGCAACAACAGCTCTCTACAACAGATGGGGCATGGAAGCAAGACAGGCTTGATGGTCTTCTGCAGCATTTCATTCTGCGAATAATGCAACCCTTGCAGCAGGGTTCCTTTAAAAATGGTTCTGTCGTTCAGCTACTTGGCCTGATTTGGCTCAGCCAAGAGTCCTTCGATCCCTAACAGACGGTCCCCGAACTGGGCTCTGACGTAGAAAGCCTAGCAAGGCTTCGCCATGGCGTCATTCTCTCGTTTGGCTCCGTCACTCGCTCCGTCACTGCTTGTTTCTGGGGAGGAAGTTAGCCGGCTTCTCACCTTTAAATGTGCTTTTGTCCTTGGAGGAGAGGAGGGGGTGAGAAGAGGAGGAGGGATGTCCCCCCTCTCCCATTTATTTGTAAAAGGATCAAGGCCAGAGCTCGTTCATAAACACAGGAAGGCGAAACGGAGTCCTGAATTTGACCTTTGCCCTCCAAACCGGCGTGAATACGAATTCACTTAAGATCTCTGGGGACTCGGAAGGAGAGAGATGCGGTAGGTTTAGCGAGGTCTGGCATTTCCCTTCCTTGCCTTAACGCAACATCTGGAGAGCTCAGGAAAAGGCAGAAATCGTCATTCCCACCCCCCAAAAAGAGAATTGGTGCAAAAATAAATTAATCACCTACTACTGTCTGCGATTGCGTGCCACGGAACGTCCATTCTCACAACACGCCCAGACCCGGATCCTAAGCAAATCCCACCCTATTCCGCTGAGCATTTCAGGCCCTGTGAAAAATTCGGGAGAGAGGCGATGTATTTGCCTGTCTTCAAGAACCAGCCAAGAAAAACAAGTCAAAATCCAGAAACCAGCGGTAGCTCCGCTTTTAAGTGAACCTGCTGGCCTTTGATGTGCTAAGGCTTCGATCCCAAGGCCTACTGGGAGAAGGAGAGGGAGAGAGAGCGCCCTTAGACCTGGGGAATCTAGTCCTACGTTGTTCAGCCGGGCTAAGTTTGCCAGGCCGCTTTAGGTCAGAGGCCCAGCACAGTTGATGGGTTGCTGATGGTGCCACGTGTACTTCAGAGGAAAGAGATGGCTTGATAATACGGGGGAGGGGGGCGGTGAGCCCGTGGCCCTCCAACGGCTGCTAGACTCCAGCTCCCATCAGCCCAACGTCCAATAGCCAGAGGTGATGGGAGTTGTCATCTAGGATCTGATTCCCCCATCCCTGCCTTGCCATAGTAACAATAATGGTTTGGACACCGCTGGTTTGTTTCTGCGTCTGCTCCTAGAGCTCGCTTTCCTCACCCCACTGCTGTTCTCCTTCCTCGCCTTCCTTCAAGTGGCAATCCTGAACATGCTCAGTCCGGACCACACACAGGCAGATCCTGGGACTCCTTCCACATGGATACAACCATTCCGCAAGGCAGCTGTGCCCGAGACCCTGCTTGGCGCCACTGAAATCGATGGGGCTTCATCTAGGCGGCTAGGCTCAGGCCTGTAGGCCCCGATCCCTACCAACGTGCTTGGAAGAAGTAAGGAAGACCTTCAGCCCAGTCCGCAGCCCAATTAGCTCTTGCAGGCTAATGCTCTCTGCGCCCCTTTCCCAAAATTAAGATATGCAGTGAGATTAACCAAAACGCAAGCCATCACATAAGACGCCTTCCCCATAACCCTTCCCTACCTTAGCCCAAGCATATAAAGAGGGTGGTTGAGGTGGGGGTGAGGAGAAAGAGGGAGAGAGGAGCGGGTGCGTGCTCAGGAAGAAGTTAAATTCCCTTTGCCTGAGGTGGGATTTATTTCCTAATCGCTGGATTTAGGCTTGCTGTCTAGCGACTGCAATGGGCTTGGAAGCTCCTGGGTGTCGCGCGGTGCCCAGCACGTTGAAGATCGACCTTAATAATTAAAAAATTAAAAAATTAAAAATGTGGAGGGAGCCCACTTCGGGCAAGCACCGGAGCCAAAATCCAGGCCAACCTTAGCCATCCGTAGCTGGAGCTGAACACCTTTCAGTAAGATTTTTATTGAGATTTCCCCATACAATACAAGAATATCACAGCTGCCTA
Source organism: Podarcis raffonei (assembly GCF_027172205.1). Lineage (NCBI taxonomy): Eukaryota > Metazoa > Chordata > Lepidosauria > Squamata > Lacertidae > Podarcis > Podarcis raffonei. Next base: position 49,508,918 of record NC_070604.1, read on the forward strand.
AGATAGAAAACAAGAAAAAGAAGCAAAAGAGAAAGAGACAGCAGAGATAAAGGGAGTCCGAGCCCCAAAAACATCTCTCGCTGCCTCCGAGTGTGGCAGACGCTGGGGCCATTACCCCAGCAGCGGATCTGGCTCGCTTTGCCCTTGACCACCTCGATTCCCTGGCGACTTTCGCTCTCTCTCCTCTCCCCCCACCCCTTTCCTTTCTCTTTCCAGACATTCGCCGGCTTACAAGCCAGGGGGAAGCTGGGACAGAGGATCAGCCCTTCTTTGCCTCCTCTGATTGCTCGCAGCCGACAAGCAACACCATATGCTTCTTCTGATCGCACAAGCCCGCGAGGGAGGCGCCGGTAATTGCGCAGAGCTGCTGCAAAGCACGCTCCGGAGGAAGCCCGCCGGGACCGAGGAAGCGGGCAAATCGTGGCTAATCATCTTTGGAGGAACCCCAAGGGCCCCCCACGGGCCCAATACTTCCACAAGTTCCGCGTGGACAGTCGGAAGGAGCCGCCTTTTCGAAAGGGGGAAATTAGGAAGGGAGGGTGCGCATAAAAGGTCTCCAAAAACTGTGCGCCGGAATGATAAGGTGACTTCATCGCCTTTGCATCTTCTCTCCCTCACCCCAAGAGTGATTAGCACCCTTCTCCTAAACACGGATATTTGGGAGCAGCGGCTCAGTGTACAACACACACACAGGCTTGATTGCTTTCCCAAACACAGAGCACTATCCAGCCGTAATGGAGCGCGCTTTAATCCCATCAACCGCGGCATAAAGGAATGCGGCACGTGTTGTGTATGCTGGTGAAGTTACCGGCTCTAGCTGGATCATGCCCACCTTGAAATCAAGGGAAATTCCTTGCAAACAAACGAAAATATGTATGTGCAGAAGGGGAATCTGGAGATGCCTTGGGTATGTGCAGGACGGTAAAGGGAAAATCATCATCATCATCCCATCCCAAACTGCCTTGTTTTCATCTAATGCTTGTATAAATAACAGCAAGTTACATGTTGCAAAGTATGGGTGCAATCCAGCCAAAGTTAATTGTATTTAAATCCCTCTGGTTTCTTTTGCTGCTCTCTGAACATGTGTTTAATTCCCCCGCTTTCGAAATCTGCGGAAGCTAAAAGGAATGAAACTTTGATCCTGTTTTAGAAAACAGCCTGATGCACATATTAATAAGTTGAACTGCACGTTGCAAAATATGCAGAACGCACAGCTGGGTCACAAGCCCAGTTATTCTGAAGTCCCCTCAATTTCAAAGGAACGTTTTCTGAGCAAGTATGATTCTAGACTTTCTGGGAAATAAATTCCACTTCAACTTATTTCCAAGTGAATTTGGTCGGGGCTGACTTTCTGTAAAAACAAATACCTTGCGCTTGTGTTCTCCTCGATTTCATAACTGAAATATCCTGTGGATGCGATCGCCTCACTTCCCCAATAAAACTACATATGTTCTTAAGGCTATAGCTATCCTAATGATTTGTTTTCGTTAACTCCGCCGGGAGAAATTCCACCCCCCCCATTTCCTATACCCCCTGGTTCCTGTTTATCTTTACAAAATATTGGTATCATCCTTAGTGAATTTTTCTAACCCCTTGCCTGGTTTAAAAATAGCCACCGATCTTATAACGCCAAATATATATTTTAGATTAATCGGGATCATATTCATATCCCGATTCCATGTAGACAGGAAAGGAAGTCTCATTTGGTGACAGCAGAAAACACGAGGGGCCCTTAATTCAAAGAAGAGTTTGGAGCGACGCAAGGGAGTCCCACGATTCTCTTCCGAGTTCAGTCCCAACATATTTGGGATCCGGGTTTCACAGGAGAAAAGCCCTTGGCTTACTGACGTTTTTAAAGTACACAGGATCCTAGAGTAATAGTCTGATCTTTATTTATTTATTTTTTTAAAAAGCAAGCCGAACATTCAGCTAGGCAATGGGAATTTCCTCTTAAAAGCCGTTGCCAGAGGGGATCGAGGCCGATGTTCCTGGCTTTTCTTTGGATTCCCCCCCCCCCGTTTGAAGTTTGTCATACCTTCTTATTAAGGAATCCTGTTCTCCCCCCCCTTTTTTTTAATCACACTACTCCAGCTATTTCCCCCATCCCAATCACCCAGAACGGGCAGTTAACGCGGCCTTGCTTCTTACGAAGAACTTATAACACCAGGAAAGACTGTTTTTGTTTTTCGCTGACTACACCGACGGCCTTGATTCATGCCTTCTCAAAAACCTGGACCCTCGACATCAGTTCCAGATGTGCCACGTTCATGCATATTCAAAAGAGGCATTTAAATTCGTCGGCTCCTTCCTCCGCCCCCGCACCTTTCTCCACCGCGACGCGACGCATCTGTCCGCGGCTGCCTCCCTTTTTTTGCTCGGCACAGAAGCCCAGGGGCTGCGCGCTGTCGATCCATCCATGCAAATATTTAGCCTCGTATTAATTCATTTCCCCCACCTTCTCCTCCCTCCTGCCCAATTTATCTATAATAAATATGAGAGAATTGCCCTTTTGAGCAACGCACGTGGCTTTGCCGGGAGGGAGACGTGGGGCGGAGAGAGAAAATGCATTGTTTGTTTTACTGGAACAAGCAGCTGAGCTCTGAGCCTCGACGTGTTGACAAAGGTGCCAGCGGTTCCCAGCCAAACACATCCTATGTACCAAAGGGGAAAGTGTTTATGGGCAGGGAGGGAGAGAGGGGGAGCGAGAGAAGAGAAAGATTTATTTTTGAAAGAGAGTGGGGAACCACTCCAGAGAGCCGTCTGGTGCGAAAACTACACAGGCCAGAGGAACAGGGCCACGAGGCGACTCCTCCTCGACGGCTCCCCTAGTCCGCTCTTAAACTACTGGACCAGATGAGAGGAGGAAGAGGCCAGCACTGCGGGCCTCCTGGGCTATCAAGGACCTCCCCCTCCCGCGCTGATTAGGAAATAGGGGTGGGTAGCTGAATCCCGCGACAATGGGCACCTACCTTCGGGGAAAACCACCCGCATCTTCAGGTAGCTGGTGGTGAGCCTGATGATGGAGGCTTTATCCAGCTGCGAGGTGATGGCGGAAGGCAAAGGCAGCAGTTTGGCCAGTTCGTAAAACTCGCTGTTTTCTTTCTCCCGCCTAGTCCGGGCCGCATTTTTGGACTTCTCTTTCATGGTGGTTTCTTCCCCTTTCTTTCTGACAGTGTAAGCTCCACAGATGCATCCAAAAAAATAAACAAAAGTGTGCGTGCCGGCGCCTCGGTCAGTTCCAGCAAAGCATCGTGAAATTGTTTGTTGCTTTGTTTTGAAATCACAAAGTCATTTTAAATTGCGGGCGCGCGAATGCTTAAGCTTCAGGGTGCGGGATGGTGATAGGTGCAAGACCATCTATTATTATTATTATTATTATTATTATTATTATTAAGGAGCTGATTATCAATGGGCTGTAAAAGTTGCGAATCCAGCTCTGGGAATCCAAAAGCGACTGGCAGAGAGGAGAGCGGCAAGATGGCTTCAGAGCTCAGCAATCCAGTCAGGGAGTCCTTGATGCTTTCTTCCTGTCGTGGCTGAAAATGTAATTCCGGGCAAAAGAGACATGATAGCGTCTCTTCAAACGTTTGAGAATCTCCAGGCCTCTCTAGCTCTTCCTCTCCCTTTGCGGAAAAAAAAGTGGCCGGGAATCTGCAGACTCAGGGACCGTTCCTTCAGGCTACTGTGAAGACAACAACGGCAGGGAGGTGAGACGGGGAGGTCGAAGGGTTTAATTCTCAAGGGAAAACATCGCACCTTGGAAGCATTCTGCGTGTGTAAGTAAGTAAAGCCTTTCCCCGGAGGGAATGAGGCTGACATCCACCTGGGCATCCTTCCCTGGCAGTGAGTCCCACTGAGCTCAGCGGAGGCTTGCTTTTGGAGTCAGGCACCTGTAGGATTGCAATTTTGCGCAATCCTGCGCACACTTCCTTGGGTGTAAGCCCCGTCGAGCCCAGCGGGACTAGCTTCCGAGGACTGCAACTGGGGCCAGTGAGTGTCGCTTTCAGCATTGGGAATGGGAGGAGGAGAAGGGATCAGAGGGCCTCCCTTGGAAGCGGCACTGTTTCAAGTGGTGCCCATTCCTCCGAATAATCGAAACCAGGGGGAACGCTTCGGCTCTGCGTAACTCCATTAAACAATACATCACAGATGCAGAGTCTTTAACCAAGTAAAAACAAAACGTAATCACCACCACCACCGTTATTATTTAGGGCCCAGTCCCATGCAGATGTTCTTATCACACTCTGTTGATATCAGTGTTTCTCAGATTCTGTCCATTTTAACAGGATTCGCGCAGATTTCCCCAAATAATTTGGGCCCCTTGTTGCTGATATTATTAATTATTACTATGGTGGCATTCTCCCATTTCCTCCTAGCAACCAGTTCTTAGGAGAAAAATACAATCAATGATACAGCCAGAAAGAATTGTAGAGTTGGAAGGGACACCGACACCGAGGGTCATCTAGCCCAACCCCCTGCAATGCAAACGGTGCTTCCGATCCAGAAACGAGTTAGGCCGGATTCCTTCGCTTAACGTAGTGTCCGGTCTTGTTTGAAAACCATTTGAACCAGTTCGGCTATTAAATCCGGCACTCTGGCTTAAACACTTTGAGGATGGCGACATCCGTGGATAATGAAATCAGCTAGTCCCTCCTCTCCCTCCCTCCCTCCCTCTATTTGGATCTCAATATGGGGGGGGGGATGGTAAGATCAAACAGAGACCTCTGTCGCTCTGCCCTTGGAGAACCCTCCGCAGCTGATCCCGTTCGGGTCCCTTGCAAACGCTCCTTCCAAAATCATTCTCTTGCAACGCTACGCAGAGCTCCTTCGAAGGGAGTTCTCCCTCCCGCTTTTCCCCAAAACAGCAGAAAGGGAGAGCATCAGATAACATTTATCTGAGCGCCACATGGGGGGGGGGGAGTCCGGATGATGTTTGGCCAAGTCCGAAGGGATCGCACCTCCCCGCTCCCCAAAACAGCCTCGGGGACCCTCGCCACCCCCTCCGCCCTCTCGCGTGCCCTTCGGCCACTTACCTTCTGTCCCCGCGCCCAAGGTGACAATCTCGGCGCTTGAATGAAACTCAGGAAGATCCTCCTAAGGTGGAGAAGAAGTTAGCTTCCCCTGCCGCGGGCGATGGAGTTTTCCTCCGTCCCATCTCGCTTCGGTTTCTCCCAGGTTCGCCCTGGGCTCTAATCTGGGATGAAGAGGGGCTATTAATGAAGATCCCTTAATTTCCGGCTGAGAAATGCCTAATAAACTTCTGGATAGCCAAAAGGGCTTTTTAGCACAACTTCATTTCTCAGTCCTGCTTTCTTCTAGCCCGGCCTTAATGCCACTCACAGAGCTAGCTCGCTTCCTATTGGAACGGGGCTCCGAAAGGCCGGCCTCTCACTGGCTGGGCGGCGCAGTGACGTCACCGCATGTCGGACACACCCCTTTTTACCCTTGCGCGCGCCGCGTCCGGTTTCTGACCTCCGCGCTCCGAAGGAGGGGACGCGCCAAGAAGCGGCTGGATCGCTCCGCTCCGGGATCCCAGGGAGATGAGAAGGAAAGCACCCCGACGGCAGCTCTTCGACAGTCCTGGGGAAAGAGAACCCCGCTCCTATTTCTGCTCGCGCCAGGCTCATGTTAAACCACTTTGCTTCTTGCAACTGGAGAGACAGGAAGGTTTTGGGAGTCATGGTCCCCGCTGGACCAGCGCTCTTCCAAAGAGGCAGATCCCTTGTGACTGTGAACTTGGAGGTATCGAACGCAAATAACGCCCGTGGGAAACTCAAGGAAGAGTGAAAACGTTTAATGGCCTCAGAGTCAGACCCTAAACTTATTGGCCGGCGTTTAAAAATAAACCGTATCCACTTCTGTTGTCAACGGGGTTTCCTTCCGAGTGATCAGTTTGAGGATTGCTGACTCAAATTCGAGCACATTATTTGGAAATATATTTTCACGAATTTCTATAGGACCAATTTATTATCCGAGTTTAGGACAGAGGTTTACTAGCCTCCTCTAGAAACAGATAACAGAGCAGAGTAGTAATTGTTTAGGATCTGTACAACCCACGCCTCCTTAATGCGCTCTCGTGCCGGTTTGAAGGACAGTCGCACGTTGGGCCGCGGCGCGCCACTCTTGACGATTCAATAAAACAGAAATCAGCTTTAAATTATCTGTTGGCAGAAAGTGGGGCGAACTGCACCAAGAAGAAGAGGAAGAGGAAGAGGAAGAGGAAGAGGAGGAAGAAGAAGAAGAAGAAGAAGAAGAAGAAGAAGAAGAAGAAGAAGAAGAAGAAGAAGAAGAAGAAGAAGAAGAAGAAGAAAGTCTTGCGAGCTGATGATAATGGAGGCGGATTCAGAACTGGAAGGGAAGAAAATACGCACACATACAACTGGAGGGCTGGCCAAATCCTAGGAGAGAGAATTAACCCCGCAATCCTCAGCACATCGTTCCCTCACTTCGTGTGTTTGCGGACGGCAGCCTGAAAGTATTTCAGTTTCAGAAGCAAAAGAACGTGATTGTCAAGAGCTCCCTTAGCCAAGGTCTGCCACGCAAGGTTTCGCCTGGTGGTGGAGGGATTACAACTTCTCTCGTTTAAAGTAAATAAGCACCGAAAATGAGCAGATAAAATGTGTAAATGTGCAGAGAGGTAATGTACAGGGGTAAGTGTGTGTGTGTGTGTGTGTGTGTGTGTGTAGATAGAGATACACACACACACACACACACACACACACACACACCTCTCTGCCTGGTTACACGGGATGCTTCTGTTGCCTTACATTACAATAAGGCAAGGCCAATAGAACACAGTGGGACTTACCACAGTGGGACTTATTTTGCTGCCAACCTATTATATACACTTGTCTGGGCTGTGCGTGTCAATGGGACACGTCAAAGGTTGCGCTATTCATTAGTTGTTATCCAGCAGTGCTTTAAAAGCCCAGTTAAAATTCCCTTCGTTTCCGTTAGATGTTTGGATTAAAAACATCATCTCTACGGGTTTTTAAGGGACTAGCTAAATAGAGCCATGGCTCTGCTTGCCTTTGGAAGACGACCCAGAGAGGCTGTTTCTTTTAAGGATCACCAAGGCGCAGAACGGTTTAGGAAAGCGAGGCCTCAGACGCTGGATCCCGAACACGCGCAACCCGTTTCCAATATGGATAGGATCAAACTGCACAAGTAATTTCTCAGGGATAAATGCAGGGAAGAGGGTGAGGTGGACGAAGCCTGTATAAACCCACAGGATATACTTAAAGCATATCTTTAATATCTGGTCTTTTGGGTTCATCTATTTAGCCCTATGGGAAGAGCAGGCAGGCGGCATAGTAGTGTGGATTGTGTTTGCTCTCTCTACTGATCTGAAATGAAACGTGCCTCTAAAGCCAATTATGTGCATGCTCAGGGGGGCAACTGACTAAGCAGCCACTGACTGCTAAAATTTCACGGCCAGGCCCGGAAGACGATGTTTTGCTAAGGCGACTAGTGGCAAAAGAATGTCCTTCTTTTGCACAACTATTAAAAGCACCAGAGTCCTGTTCCTCTCTATATATACAGAGAGAGCGAGAGAGAGAGCATACTTGGGGACATGATCCTTGATTTAATGCCATTAAGTGTTTAATCTACCCTGATCTGCTGTTTTGTTTGTCTGACAACGGCTAAATGTTATGCAGGTGGAGTTTTCGGATGGGGAAAAAAGTCCTTCTGCAGAGGCGTTCCCCGTGGCTTAGAGATCTGTACGTCATAAAAGAAGGAGAATGTGGATTTCTCCGCAAGATTTTTATTTTGAAAAACTGTTTGGATCCCCCCTTTTCTAAATGGCCCTCGCCTTTAAACTTTGGACACAGGCAAGACATAAACATAATAATAATAATAATAATAATAATAATAATAATAATAATAATAATAATAATTCCAAAAATGTCCTCAAACTGTCGCTTAATACGAACCCAGATCTTGGAGCCTTTAAGCTTCCAAAGATAGCGGAGACCAGCTTTCCCTTTCTTCCAGCCCTAAACGGATGCAGGAAGAGATCACAGCTTCCAAGTTAAATGCGCTCTGGGGCAACGTGCCTTCCAAGGGAGCAGGCGCCTGAACTCGAAATACATTTAGTGGGAAAGCCTATTTGCCAATAGACTCCAATCCTAATGCATCCCTATGAGGGAGTTAAGTCTGTGAGACTTGTGTGAGTCAAAGTGTTTGGGATTGGCTTGCACCTTGGCAGTTTACAGCCGAGCTTAATGGTGGTAAATTTATTCTATTCCTCAAGAGGGTGGTAATCTTTAGTTTGTTTGTTTGTTTTCCCGATGCAAAAGTGATATCAATAAGAAACCAATGGCTTTCTTTAAAAGCCAAAACAAAACAGAATTCAACGAGTACAGCTTTAAGTTGGGTGGGTGGGAAAGGAGTGGACGGTCCAGGAGAGATAAATAAGAGAGGCAATGCCATTCCTTCTCTGTGGGCCGATCTACACGCTCTGTCCAGCTCAACCGAATACTGTACTGAGCCAAGCCGCTCTTAATAAGGAGTGGGGGGAATCGGTTTCAATTCCAGACGTGGAGTTTAGCCAGGGTGGGGATCGGGCAGAGAAGACGCAGCTCCCAAACGAAGCTATAATCGCTCCAGTAACAGACTGGAGGAGGAGATGATTTCGTTAGAGGTAGGAAAGGAAGTGCCATTAATTCCTTGTCCCCCGACGAGTCCTTCGCAGACCTGCGATTAAGGCCACCGATCGGGGGCGGGAGAGAGACGTTTCCATTGCGTCTTTTCCTCCCTTCCACTCTCCCGTCGCTCGCAGCAAACCCTCTGATCGACAGAGGGGCGAAAACCACGTCAGGGCCGCGCCATCCCACCCCCTCGTATGTTGTCACTTGCGAGGCCGTCTAGGAGATTGAAACGCGCGAGCCTGAGCTCAGAAGGATCCTGCAGTCGCTGTGAGGAAAAGGGCGGTCTGCAAGAGGCTTCCCCCGAAGAGAGACCCCACTGAGGTCAGGGGGGGCTCAGTCCCAACCGAGTGTGCCAACGCGCCCTGGGCCTTTCAGGTCGACCTGCTGCTCCCCGTCGCAACTTTCGACGGCCGTTTGGCCGCCTTGATTCGCGGTTAAAGCCCGCAAGTCTGTCCGCCGCGAAACGACAAGGCGTCGGGTATCTGTGGGGATTTGGCCACTTGGAGAGGGAAAAGGACGGGAAACGGAGCCAGTGGATTGGGGCTTCACTAAGGCCCTGGGGGCGGTTCTAATATTGTGATTTAAATTGTTGTAGCCCGCCCCTGGGACTTAAGGGTGAAGAGGGGGTGATAAAATAACAACAAATACCACGGCTACCACCACCAGCAGCAACAGCAGCAGCAACAACAGATTTAATCATTTCATTGGTACTTTGGGCTTGCGGGTTTAAACAGAACAATAGAATCAGAGAATTGTAGAGGTGTAAGGAACAGTCAGGGTCGTCTAGCCCAAACCCCTGCAATGCAAGATCATACATGACTAGATCATACATGACAGATGGCCATCCAACCTCTGCTTAAAAGCCTCCAAGGAAGGAGAGTCTACAACCTCCCAAGGGAGTCCACAACACCGTAGAAACAGCTCTTCCTGTTAGAAAGTTCTTCCTGATGTTTAGTCAGAATCTCCTTTCTTGTCACTTGAATCCACTGGTTCGGGTCCTAGCCTCAGGAGCAGGAGAAAACAAACTTACTCCATCTTCCATGTGACAGCCCTTAAGACATTTGAAAAAGGCTCTCATACAAAACAAGAAGAAAGAAATATGCTTACGTTGCTAGCTTCAGGATTGCCAACTCTTTTAAGCGCCTTAAACTTTGGCAGCAAATTGCCCTTGAATTGCTGCGCTGGCTTTCCAGCGTGGCTGCAAAATGCTGGTCCTACGGCACTGCCAGCCAGTGCCTTCTCTCTCTCTCTCTCTCTCTCTCTCTCTCTCTCTCTCTCTCTCTCTCTCTCACACACACACACACACACACACACACACACACTGCTTTCTAGAGATGCACAAAGGACGCACGCAGGGCTCTCCTTTATAGCTGACAGCCCTGGGACAAGCGCGCAAGATCAGTTGCATCGCTTCAGGGAGGAACCAAAGTGAAACAGACGAGCAGCCGAAGGGCTCCTCTTAGCAAGCAACGCTGACAGTCAGTCCGATCCACAACTCACGGAGAGACCCAGGAGCTTCAGATGATGGAGCTGCGTTCATTTGGATCTGTGTTTCAGGGGACTTCCCAACCCTCAAACAGCTGCCAAATTTCCGGGGCCTTGGGGACAAAGGAGTGATGTCCAGCCAGGAAACGGATCAAACCCCAACACTCCTCCTTTGAGGAATTAAACATTGCTGCACTGGTGTCAGTCTGATTAAATGAAGTGGGATATATTTCCCATATATTACCGTAGTGCAGTTATGGAGCTTTAGGCTCTGGGCTTAATGGTTTTACATCGCCTTCTTCAGAAAAAAGAGATGACGGCAAGCCATGCTGCCGGGGTGGAGGTGGGGGGCTCTCCTATTCATTCTGCTGAGACGAGTCCTTGACATCATTGACCCAATGCAGAGAAATGTGCAATTTAGGCTGCATGGAAAGAAGGGAATCCCATGGAGGGCAGGGCTTAGCACCAAGGAAAAGTGCCTGCCCTGGTCCTCTAACTCTCACCATTGTCAATCCAGCATTGAAGACTGCCCACATTACTTTGGGTTGTGTGTTGTTGCCAGTGGGTGGAGGTTCCAAAAAGTTCATTGATGCCTTTTAGGAGGTGTCAGAAAACCAAGTTTCCAACCCGTTCTTCTAAGTAACAGACAGCAGAATTACTGACAGATTTCCTTCAAAAGCTGCCCTTATCGGATCTAGCAGTGCTTCTCCTTAGGTGGTAGTTTTGATTTATTTTTATCTCACACACAAACTGGAATACTGGAATCCCAGCCAAAATGAATCCTATTCCCATCCTAAAACAAAGGAACACTCCACCCTTACATTCTTAGATGCCACCCATTTATGTTTAAATGTATGGCCCAGTTTTCTGCTGTTGAACAGAACCCAATGAAGGTCATAGTCATACCAAAATTGTAACAAAATCACAGGAAAATAGATAACAACATAAAATAATGCACAAGCTTCCCATTCACTGGTTGCAGGGGGGGGGGGGGAGGAAAGATGGGGAATCCAAAAGATGCCTGTGTGGCAACACTTTGCTGACAAATATAGCTGGACCAAAATACTTTTTGACTGCTATAGGAACTGTGGGCAAAAGCTGTCCAACTTTAGGCTGCAATCATAGAAATGGGAATAAATTTCATTAAACCTGATGGGGCTTTCTTCTGAGTAGACATGTACACTGTTAACTTGCCATCCTATGCACACTTTCCCATCTGCAGTAGGATGTGCTGCTGTGTAAATAGGCTCAGGGGGCACAGTACCCAATTCTGAAATATATTCCCATTCTAAAGTCCCACAGTACATACACTACATTTGCTGTAGCCTAAAAAATGTTAGGCCACAAGGTAAGCAGCAGCACAAACACAAGTTGCAACACACACAAGCTATTTGCAGCCCACCATTTCTCCTCCAAGTCATTCCATAGTATCCTGCAGCACATTCACAGAAATAAATGCAACTCTAATAAAAAGGAAATGATAGATTAAATATTTATTACCAAAAGTTTCACACTGCTGTTGTCCTATGTCCTCTCTAACAAATACTAAACAAATCAAAAAACATCAACAATTCCCAAGCTTTTTAAACTCCCCTCTCCTATCTGCTTACAAAGAGTGCTTTGAGTTGTTTGGAGGTGTAGCCTTGAAGGAAACAGCTTTGAGCATGCTCAGAACATCTCCTGGGTCTACCCAATAGGCTGGCCAGTTAATATTAGATATATTGGCTGGATTGAGATATTGATAACAGGAGGGAGAGGAAAACTGTACAACTAATAGTCAGTAGCTCTGGCAAGATAAAATTCTCCTTTTCTGCCTGGAGAGAGATGGGTGAGGCCTCCTGTCCATAGCAATAGTTCTGGATTGAGATTGGCTAGCTGGCGCAGAGAGGTGGTTAGCCAGTGAACAGGAGATTGACAGAAGAGTATCCAAGACTTTACAGTGAAATGGGTTATGGAGAGGAAAAAGTGTAGCTCTGAGATAAGGGGCGGGGAGATTTTTTAAAAAAAATACAGGGCATTTCACTTTATTAAATAAAATCAAAAATAAATAATGAAATGTTACGAAGAAGGAATAAAGTTTTGTCTGAATGCAGCCTTTGTTTACTTGGGAACCCAGGTAAATGTGCATAGAATTGCAGTCTATTAGTATCAGGGCTCATGGAGATGATGAACCTGATGCCTCACTTTTTAAAATTAATCAGTCAATCAAACCCAGGGAAGGAAAACACTAGCGTAGCGGTAAATTGTGAAGTGTAGATCCATGCACATATATAGCATGGTGCCATGGCAGGATGACAGAGAGGAGGGGTGTAGCTGGGACTGGGACACACTGGGGCAAGCAGGGAATGGGGAAGGAAGTACTCATGGCGTGATGGAGGATGGCGAGGGGATGGATGTCAGTGTACAGGAACCAGAGCAGCAGGACCCATCACCAGAGCCAGAGAGGGCCCTGTCTCCACAAACACAGTGGGCTCTGAGGTGTAGGGAGCATCAGAAGTGGCACTCTAGGATGCAAGGGCCCACAACTCAGCTCCCTAGCTGGCCAGCTGGGGCTTGCTAGCTCTGGGAGGAGGCGTGTGATTCCTCTGCTGGAGTAGGCTTGGAACAGGTGAGGGACACCTGCCTCATCAAGCCCAGAAGCTGCAGTCAGCATGCAAAGTACCAAAGGGCAGCAGAGCTGAGGGGCTGTGTCTGCTCAACTGCCTGTGTTAATTGACCTTGGCTTGGATGTACTTGGACCTCTACGGGACTGTACTTTGTGGGATGTAATCCATTGGGAGCAGTCAAGTACAACATTCCTTGTTTTGCTAGAGTGGACATGCAAGGAATGTTTGGTCCAGCCAGTCAAAACTTCCTGTTCCTCCTGGCCTGGGGCATCCTTCCTTGCATGTGACTTGTAGGTGGGTGTGACCTTTCCAGACCTGGCTAAAGGTCCAGTCACACTGCCACCTTTCTCTCTTCCATCTTCCCTTTCATCCTGCAAACTTCCTGGACTGAAAGCCTGCAAGTCACTAGGTCAACTCCCATATGGGGTAAACCTATTTGTACATGTTTGTAACTTTAAGCCTAAAGCCTGCCTTCAGGGATCACACTGTGCTCTGCCTGATTGTAGGTAAAACTACTTTTGTTATTTATGAATAAGTCTTTATTCTTTTAGGAGGGATTCAAAAGGGGATCTTACCAGGAACACACAATTCAGTCTGAGCTAGATTGAATTGTATAATAGTAAAAGGCTCAGACAAGTCAGCAACTTGTTTTCTGCTGCGTAAGGAACTTGCTAGCGCAAGTTAGGAAGGATATTAATAAACAATATATCCTCTCCTGCCACCCTCAACATTCCCACATACTTTGGCTTTGGCTTAAAGTTTTATTCTAGTTATAGCAGGAACACTTGGGATCTCATTTGATTTATGAAGGAACAGGAACCTTAATTCAGAAGAAAAGGGTGGGTGACTCATTTCACTAGTCTCAGGTAGAATTGTATTTTTGTAGAGAGTGCTTCTGGACTCTTGCAATGGTATGCATAGGATACAATCTCTCCAAGACTAGGTCTACCTGTTTCAAAATATCAATGGGATTGCATACAACTATTCAAGTCTGTGATCAAGCACCATTTGCATTAATAATACTTAAGGTTGCCTAATCTCTTCTGAATTGTGTTCCTAATGTCCCAAGGAGTGGTCTGAAAGCCCATGATGTAATTCTATTATTTAAGATAAAGAAGTCTGCCTGGGTGGGAAGCCATGAGTAAAGCATTTGTAGGCTGCTCTTGAGCAGCTGTGTGGTATATAGTGGAAAAAACCCTAGACTTAGACTAGAAATACCTAGGTTCAAATTGCTACTCCTTGGTAAAGTTCCTTGCTGTCCCTGGATCAATCACAGCTGTCAAGAGGATGAAGATAGCCCTTGAACCCAAAGGTCAATGTGTGAGGATTGGGCCAACCACAGACATGCCAGGAGAAAAAAATAGGATGCAGCAAATAATTACTGCTACTAAAAATAATGAAATAACACCATTGCTCCCTGTGACAGTTGTCCCCAGCTCATGCAAATACAAAAACAATAATATATGTATTTTTTAAAATTACTGCTTGGAAGAGATGTTACATATATACAAAGAAGAGAGAACTGGGTTCTAACTGTACTCACTGTGTTACTTTGTTTATGATATTATATTTTAGCCTCAGTTCCCTAGCCCTAAAATGGGAAGAGTGGTCTGTTCTCTTGAGGAAATGAATGCTACACCCAATACAACATATTGCTTGCGCTCTGTGCTATTTGAAGTTTTATTTATTTATTCCAAACTTCTAAGGAACATCTACAATTTGCATTCTTGTAACCCGGAGCTGAGAGCCCATTTTGAATGTAGATTTTAGATTTCTATGCTCAATCCAGATGTACAACTGGCTTTGCCCTCTGATAGCGTTTTTCTTCTACTCAGCACCTTTTGCTGTTCCTGGTAGAAATGATAATGAGAAAGTATTCCAGCAGGAGGAGCTGGTTTAGAAGCAAATGGATTCCATGGCAACTCCTGACTCTGCATGACACCGAGTAACAAGCCTCAGTGTTGGAAATTGCCTGCATTATCTTCGTTCCCAAAATCAGGCCTTTACGTAGGGGTTTCCTTGTTTTAAATCAAAGATGTTAAGAGTTTTGCATTCTGTGCACGGAGAAGCACAAAAGGGAGTGTCTGTCCACGTCAAAATATACACATAGGCTACTATCCATTGAGCTTCAGGGGTCCCCTCCCTAATGCAGATAATGATGATGATAATGATAATAATAGCTGAGAAACGCACTGAATTTGGTCCCTTATGAAATAAGGCGCTTCTGTAGCAGCAGAAAAAACACAAGCATTAATGAGGATCAGCAAAATATGAAAGCTGAATCACATTTGGATTGGGTAAACGGTCAGCAGCTGCAGTAAAACTTGATCTGGAGCAGCCCAGTAGGCTTGCTGTACTCTGAAAAGAAGAGGCTGCTCCAGTGAAAAACAATTAGTGCTTCCCCAAGTGGGCTATTCCAGGAAACTTCAGAGGAGAGAAGATGGGCAAGACGTTGCATCTTTGTAATCATCTGTGCAGGCTGGGCAGGTATTTACAGGGGTGCTGCAGGCACCACACAGGTAAGTGGCATAGGGCTGTCATACATCCGGATTTTCCTGGACATTACTGGGATTTCAAAGGTGGAGTTGACGTCGGGGGGGGGGGATTTATGAAAAGGTGGCTTTGACCTGGATCTTAGGCAAGTCAATTGAAAAATCACATTTTTAAAGTAAGTGTGTGTGTGTGTGTGTGTGTGTGTGTGTGTGTAAAAGTTCAACTTTTAGGGTTGAAATATGGCAACCCTAAAGCAGCAGGACTTTCAAGAGTATAGCATGAGTTTAATCCTTCAACGGGTTGCGTCTCCCAATCTTGCTAAGCAGCGACGCGGACTTATAAAAAATATTGGGGGGGCCCGGGAAAGCTCATGAATAATAAATAAGCTCATGAATATGCAAATAAAGTGGCGCCGCCTCCTCGTGAGCGAATAGGGGAGAGCGTGCTGCGCCTATTAATCAGCTCCAAAGGAAATTGGGTGGAGCTTTTGCTCGGGAGGGAGGGCAGGAGGCATGCAGCCCGCCCCCCCTGTGCATTTTGGGCTGGGGGAGGGGCGGCGATGGCGCTCTGCTGGAGGGGCGCCGGAGATTATTGGGGGGGCGGAGCCCCCCCAAACGAATTTTTGAGGGGGCTCGGGCCCCCTCAAGCCCCATGGAGTCGGCGCCTATGTTGCTAAGCATTCTTTTTTACATATTGCCAGTCAAATCTGGAAGGTTTCAGCCAGCCTCAAGGTGGGTGTGGCTCGAATTGCAGTTCAATAACAACTAATGTTTATTATGCATCAAAGAGCTACTACTAAACTAATGAAATGACATTGTTGTGAACTTTTGGTGGTAGAAACAAAGCCAAACAGGGCCGCTGAGAAGCAAGACGTATGAAGAAGGTTTGCAGAAGTACAAAAAGTCCATGAAGATTGGGCCTGCGTAATGGCAGTGGAATGTTGAGCATCAGCTGGAAACGGAAAAATGAGAATTGGGAGCAGGAATGGAATCCCCTGCTTGAAATGCACAATTTATGGGCAAAGAGGAAGGTGGCTGCTACAAGGTGAGAATATACAGCAACATTTTGTTAACTATGGTGGTACCTCTGGTTGCGAACGGGATCCGTTCCGGAGCCCGGTTCGCAACCTGAGCAGAACGCAATCCGTGTCTGCATGTCCGTGGGTCGTGATTCGCCACTTCTGCACATGTGCATGATGTCATTTTGAGCGTCTGCGCATGCTCAAGCGGCGAAACCTGGAAGTAACCCTTTCTGTTACTTCCAGTCGCCATGGGACACAACCTGAAAACATTTAACCCAAAGCGACTTTAACCCGAGGTATGACTGTATATCCATGGATGTCTACCAGCATGGTCAATTGCTGTTTCTGACATATAGCTAGCATGACGAATTCATATTTTGTGATCGATAACTGTTCTGATTCATGTATTTCATTCATTGTACCTATATTGTTTTGAATCATTTATTTTACTTATATCTTTATTGGATTTTTTTCTGTGTGTAGGAATTGTTGTTTGTATCTGTTCATGCTTTATTGTTCTTGTCAGCTGCTTTGACCTCAACGTGGTTGTTGGGAAATTAGCATACAAATATGAAATCAAATCAAATCAAATCCATGTTGCCAGAATGGCACCCCCCATGCAGAAGAGAGATACATCTTCAAGGGGGAGTGCAAGCTCAAGCTTTGCAGAAGGACAGTTGTTTGAAAGAACAGATGCCTCCCAAAACAGGCCAATGAACAATGAATTCTGACTATTGGGAAAATTCAGAAAAAAACCAGGAGAGGGAGAATGGAATGGAATCTATTGGAAGAGGGCTGGCTGACACTCTGAACAGAACTCGCAGCAACATTTTCATTGCTGTTTCCATTTGTTACTCCTCCTTCTCCTGCTAATACTAGTGATAAAGAGCTTAATCTGCTTTGTGTTTTCTGTGCCTGCAAGCAAACTGACAAAATTTCATTTTTTTTCTTCAAATCTTTGTATTCTGTGCTTTAATTTGATACTTAGGAAGCAGCCTTATAACAGGACAGAAGCCTTCTCCATCCTCCCTGGCATTGACTGCCCCAGCTATGGTCTGAGAATATACCTTCTACATGATCTTTTCACAGCCTAGGCCAAGGGCTGGCAACAAAACAAATATCTTTGTTACTTAACAGAACCATGATCCTAGTAAGCTCCATGACATAGGACCCAGAGCTCTCTGACTTGACTAGATGTACAGATTACTGTTGATCAGCATGTAAGCAGTGCCATACGTTATAACATGGTTCCCATTATACAACTATGATTGTGTAATGGGAGTTCATAAACAGTATGGTGCATAGGCATTTCTGGTTGGTCTCATATCATATCTCACAATAGTTATCACTGTTGCATTGGAACAAAGTTGTCACTTGCGGTTTGTTTTTATATTATATGGTTCCATTAATAACAGCAAACACTTCTTTGTGGCAAATGCCAGTCAGCATTTCCAGTAACTTGCACTGAGAACAAACAAAACCCTGCTACAGTGGTACCTTGGGTTACATACGCTTCAGGTTACATACGCTTCAGGTTATAGACTCCGCTAACCCAGAAATAGTGCTTCAGGTTAAGAACTTTGCTTCAGGATGAGAACAGAAATCGTGCTCCGGCGGCGCGGCAGCAGCAGGAGGCCCCATTAGCTAAAGTGGTGCTTCAGGTTAAGAACAGTTTCAGGTTAAGAACGGACCTCTGGAATGAATTAAGTTCTTAACCCGAGGTACCACTGTACTTCTAAATTCCTGACTGGGGCAAAAACTACCTTCTCCAATGACTCAAAGGGCAACATGATTCTTGTTTGGGGGGCTGCCACCCAGCCCATTTCAGAGGCTCATCTTCATGTTCTTTTTCCTGAAACACAAAGTGAAACTAAGAAAGACAAATGAACTGAATCTGAATGGTAAAAATACAAGAGAAAGAGTGGAAATAATTTGAAAACCCAAGCAGCTTCAGTGCACAGCATTAACACACACACACATTCCTTTGACTGTCCAATTCCTACACAGGAATTTAAGTGAAACTTAACTTTCACATTCTCAAAAAACCCCAGATAAATGATAGTCAGAAACTGACACTGGGAGCGATATTACACAGAGTAATTAATCCCTAATGATGGCAAATAAACAAAGTTGGGTGAAAATCCCCCAGCAACCTTCCACCAAGTGTAATTGGCAACAGAAGTTTGTTCTAAACGGAAGAGTTGTAACACTTAGCAGCAGGGAGGAAAGATACCACTGGAAGCACAGTGTGAAAGCATCTCTCAGTCTGTGCCAATTAATGGGCTGCACTACTGCTTCAAGGTGTGAATGCTCATGTTCCGAAGAATCTAGTTTGCAATAATGGCTTCTAATATGTTAATAAGCAGCAAAGGAAAAGCAGTGCTTCACATTTGAAGGGACATGTAATGACAGCAATATATTAAGTTTATATATAAATGTAGGGATGCACACAGGGATGTCACAGTCTGAGTACTCAGATCGTCCAGAGGGGGGCTGCTAGTTGTCCCACATGTAACAGAAGCCTGACTGGCCTCCATTGGAAGCCAGGCATTTAATATCGCTGGTCTGATGCTCTCTCTTCCAGCAGATATTTGGCAGGCACCCTTGCTTTTGACTTTCAGGCATCTCTTGAAGACTATTTTTGCCTACAGACCCATGCAGTTAACTTCTTTCTTAAGTAGCCATTCATTTTAATAATTGCTCTGTACTGCTTTTAATACTTTTTAAAAACGTATATTGCAGTGTACCATCCAGATATTTTGTTGGAGGGTGGAATTCTTATTCTTATTTGCAAATAAGTTAACTATTGGTGATGATTTTGATTTCAAACATCACTTTCCACATTCTTTTCTGAAGTCGAGCTAAACATGTCAACAGCTATTTGGAAAAACGGCAATGCAGCCACTTTTAACTTCGATCTCCTCTGACTCCTACACAATTCATTTTGAAATGCACTTGCATTTGTGCACTGGGATTACACAAATGGCTTTTAGATAAAGATTGAAGGCAACTGGCTCTGCATCTGGAACCCAGATCTGAACATGGAGATGACAAAAGCAGTGCAGTAGCCATTGACTGATCTGCCCTCCAAAAGTAAGAGTAGGATTCATCAAGTCACAGAATTTGACTTCTGCCATGATTAGAATGACTGCTTGAACCAACTATGTATCTAGGATCTGTTCAAAAGCTTTCTTGAAGCATTAAAATAAATTGCCAAGATTTTCTCACCATATCAGTTGTTCACCCAAATTCACATCCTTTTGAATTTTTATGCAAGACGAACTCCTTATTTGGAATGACTTTAAAATAAACAAAATGCAAGTTCTGAGGCAGAAATTTTAGTTCCTTCAGCATCTTCCAAAGCAGGGACCAGGAAGCCCTTTTCATCCCTTGGGATGCATTCCTTTCTGGAAGACGCATGGCAGGGCAGGGCCAGAGGAAAAAGTGAGCAGAGCAACAAAAGTGAATTGTTACACAGGTAGGCTAGTGTCTACACCCCCACTAGCCTTCAGCCACCCATCAAAGCAAGAAGCACCATCAGGATACAATCACTCATTCCAATCAAGTAAAAACACCCAAGAAAGATGCAAAGTAGGGGTGGGTGTAAGGGATATGGCCTAGGGAAGAAATTCAAGGGCCAGACAGAGAAGACCAGAGGGATGTATTTGCCCCATGGGCCTGAGGTTCCCCAGCCCTGTTCCAAAGTTATTAGGAAAAATTACGGGTCCTTAACTGCAGATTACTGAGTAGAATTTTGAAATGATATGCGGCTTTCACAAATAAGCACTTCTGTGTGTGCATTTGCAATTTATAACGGGAACTACTAAGCAATGTGAAGTGCAAGAAAAGATTTGAGCTTTCTTCAGTGGCCAGCAGCAGATACAATTGCAATTTGCCAACACCAACCATACAACGTTCATTAGGAGGCCTCATCAATGCAGAGAATGGTGGAGCCAAGTTAAAATGAGAAACCTGGAGCTTCATTAGGAGATACAATCTAAGACTCCTACTAATATATTTATTTGTTATGCAATGTAATAACTGTGGATAATCTTTCTTGTAAAGGGATTATTTTCTGTCTATAGTAAGAAATTCTCCATAAAGTAACTGACATAGAGATCCAAGTGGGAGATTTGCAAGAGATCTTTCTCAAAAGAATTCCTAGCAGGGAAATTATATTCGCTCACTTAAAGGCCCAGTTGTTTAACCTCCTGCTGCCAGTCTTCCTTATGGATTTGCAAAATAAAAAACTACAGATTTTCTTCAGTGTAGGCTGGTTGTGTCTCAGATCCAACAATGCATGCTAAAATACACAAGGCAAAGCTATGTTTCAGATTGTGGGGCTGAGTCTTCTGAATTGATATATATATATATTTTAATTGTTATTTTCTATAATTTCTCATGACTCTGCACTGTGGCATGAGAGGCGCTGATAAATTCTTTTTCCATTTTTTAAATGTTACTTGGAATTCATACTCCAAATCCCAACATTGCACTTTAAAAATGCTTCCTCATAATCACGATTTAACATGAACTACTGACATTTTTAGAGGAGTTGGTGTTGCAATTTAAGAACCAAAAGTGGTCATCACTAAATGCTGGCAACAAACAAGAAGGGGTCACTAATCACAATACATTTTCCAAGGGACACTGCAGGAGAAGACAAGCCTTTGGTTTTCTACAGAATAGTCTTTCTTAATTAAATCTAGGCTAGTATGCTCAAATAAAAACCATGTTTTTAGAATTTAAGCATGTGGCTCAGAATGGAAAGGGTCATGCTTCTTACTGCGCAAATGTGCTCTCATATCATATGCAATCTTACAAACAGTTCAGTGACCCTTTGGCCTTCAATTTCTATGGTTTCTGTCCGAAGTATAATTGTAATGGACCATGTATTACTCTACTTCAGAAGAACTGAGACATCCAAATAAACCAAAACACTCTCCACCACTTTTTTTTAAAAAACAAAGACTTAACATCTATTCATGCATTTGTTCTAAATACAACACTTTATGCCTGGCAATTGTTTTAAAATGTTACAATAAAGTTTGTAAAAATAAGTAAATAAAAATAAAATAAAATGTTGCATTACATTTTAAATATAAGGTTATAAAGCAATGAGCTTGGGACCAGTTTGGTGAAAAACCACATTATACAAGCTGGAATAACTACTTATTAAGTTTTGAGATCTGCAGATAGGCTTGTGAAACTGTTCTGATGTTCTTTATCTCTCCCCTTGATAGCATTAAAATGACAGCACTTCAGTGCATGAATATCATCTTTCAGCTCTATAATGGCTTCCCAAACATCTTTGGTTTCCATTTTCATTTTCTCTCTCTCCATGTGGCGCCTGAGGTTTTAGCTGTTGGTTGATTAAGATGTCATTTTCAACATTTCTTACCATTTTCTAAATCACCATCGTTAGTTATATGATCACTCCCTAATTCATTGTCATTTGTTCCAAGATATTCTCATAATATTGGAAAAATGCCTGTCACATAGAATTATACTTTGCCTTTAACCTGCAAGGTTTATCAGGGAACAGTAAAAAAACAAACAAAAAAAAACACACCACACATAAATAACTACCACGTCAGATGTATAGAATATATAAATATATATATATTTCCTTGGTTTAAAATTCTCCTGATTATGGTTACACAGCCTGCTGTCTGGAATATATATATATATTTGCTTAGGATCCATTTTATATAAAGCTGATAGCAATAAATTTGCCTCTGTTAGGTAGACTGTGAATTTATTTTACAAAGCCAATTATTTTTTTCGCAACAAGGGCATTTCAGACATATTTTGAAAATCTAATGTCCTAAAAACATAGCAAACAACACTAAGTGACAAAAGTAATATGTGAACACAGATATTTGGCATGAATAAACCCGCTTCATTTAAAGCGCAACGTCATATTGTGATAATATGCATCAATGGAAAGCATTACATATTTATATATGGCATGTAGTTTCCATATAATCCACATTTAATGGACAGAACAATGATGCTAATGGAAGCCAAGTTTTATTCTTAACTGTCTAGTCCATCTCCAGCTCAGTCCCGTATGGGGCTTCGCTTCACCAGATTGGTGTTGATTTTTTAAAAGTATTTTACAGCCTGGTGAAGTAGAGGTAGCCACAATGTAAAACTCAAACTCAAAAGCACTCCAAGGATGTAGTTAATTTCTTGAGACAGTTGACCCCTGCATCTCTGTACACTGGTCCTACTCTTAATGGGGGGGGGGAATTAAGATAGATATTAACAACTTTTTTGTTGTATTACCACCATTCAGCTAATTATGCATCACACTGATTTAATTCTATGAAGCAATTGCTTTACAGCTGTGGGCATTGCAAAGCCATTCAATTTATTTCCTGGCACCATGAGGTGTATAGTTAAAATATCATAGCCTTTTCAAAAATGTAGATTTGGATGCAAGCTGAAGACAATAAAAACTATCTGCAGCTCTCTGAGGAAGTTCAAAATGACTGGATATATTTCTCAGGCTCTCTCAAAAATTAGAGCATTCTAGTGGGTATGTTTTAAAAAATGACTTTGAAAGGGTTATTTTTCACCGAGGAGCTGACCCTTTGAAACTATCCAGTCCATTGTTTGCGCAGGGATAATGAAAAAATCAGGTAGATATTTCCTTTCTATGGAAGGCGTTCAGAAATACCCTTCTGTATTCTCTGTGTTAACTTATCTGAAGCACAGTGAACATTTATGTAAAAATACCCTCCAAGGAAATATAAGTACTGTCAGGTAAAGAACAAAAGCACCCAGTATTGCAAACCTGAGAGTCCTTGAATAGGCTCTTAAACCCATAAATATGTTACATTAAATAGCAGAATTTCAAAGGCAACGAGCAAATATGCTGTACCCCAACCAATGTGACCAAATGAGCATGATATCTGTATATTAATTATTCTGTTTGCAACAAAATAGTTTAAGAGCTTCATCTCGGAATATTAGACAGGTCTCTGCAACATCATTTAGTTGTGATACAAAAGGTAGGAGAATAGAACTATTATTGGCATGTCATTCCATATTTATTTATTCAACTTGTATGGTGAGGTAGGTGAACATAAAAATAATAACGTAATTATACTGACATTGGAAACAAAGCACATTTTTCTGAAACAGTGGAAAACCTTAATACTGAATATTGTGGTGCTTTCTATCTAGCTCCCTGCTGCTGTTGCTGGCTTGTTAAATGGGTAAAGCGAAACGCTATAGCTGCTGCTCTTGGGCGATACCTGGGCTCACCAAAAACAAAGCACATGGTTCTCCGCTACTGGTTCAATCCAGACAACATGGAAATAGTTTTAGATGTGGTGCATCAATGCAGATGCGGGTTCATCCTGCTCTGGAGGGGTTTACATTGCCCCTAAAGGATCAGGGTTTGCAGCTTGGGAGATGTTCACTGATGCCACCTTGTTGGTAGAGACACAAGTGGCTTTTGCAGTGCAAACAGCCTTTTGTTAACTTCAGTTGATATACCAACCACAGCCACATCTGTATGGAGACAGCCTTCCTTCAGTTATCAGTGCTGGTAGCCTCCTGCTTTAATTACTGGAATGGAGTTGCCTTTGAAAATGATCCAGGAGCCTCAGTTGGTCGAGAATAGGGGGCACCACTTACCTGGGACTGTGCAATTAGCTCATATTACATCATTGCTTTGTCAGCTGTCCTGGATTCCAGTCCGCTTCCAGGACCAATTCAACATTCTGGCTTTAACATACAAAGCTCCAAACACCTTGGAACTAGGTTACCTGAAGGACAGCCTCTTCCCTTATGGACCAACACATATCAGACCACCACTTTTGGAGGCCCAAGTAAAGTTTGGCATTGGGGAAGGGGCTTTTCAGTGGCAGCACCTTGGGAGTGGAATGCTCTCCCCAGAGCACACATTTTGCTGTATTTTTGGCAGCAGATAAAACCCTTTTTGCTTTCTCCAGCTTTTTAAATTCTTGATTTTTATATCGCAAACCTATTGAATGTATTTCTTTGTGCTTTATTATCGTAAGCTGCCCAGATAACTTTATATGCCACCCAGAAACAAACAAACAAAAATACCCATTAACCTCGTTTTGTACTAGCTATTAATTAGGCCTTTCTAAATACATTTATCAAGTACAGTAGCAGTGTTGTTTTAATGAGGAATTTTTTAGACCCCCCCCCAATAAACTTACCAGTATTATCCACTGAAGTACAAGTCACTCTACAGACATTAAACATGCATTGCTCCTTTACATTCCTAATTTCAGCTCGAACCCCTTTGTATGTAACTTGAAACGCCACAACCTATTGAATGTACAGTCAATACTGAAGTCCTTTAAAAGGCCCATGGGTACAATGACTTTTCAAACGTATGATGTGCTTAAGTGCTGAACTTTATTACTATTTCCCATACATTTTACACAGAAAATTCTGAGATGACAAAATGTGCCACAGGCATTGTCTTCAGTACAAAACCTTGCAATGTACCTCAGCAACGTTCCCCCATCACCATGTTTCATAAATTAAAGGGGGGAAAAGACCATTTACACAGAGTGGCTGTGACTGAAATACTTCATTCATGCACAAACCATCCATGCAGCTGGAACTTTCTTGCCTCTTTGAGAGCTAGTTTGGAATCTCCAGCTTACTTACAATGGTGTTTGGATCACAGAAAGTGGCTGCAATGATGATTTCAGGAACACTAATGAAAAGGTTAAGTTTTTGCAAATTAAAGTATCTGCTCCTTTCATTTCCTGACCTGCCAAAACCAACAGTGGCAATATACATTAATAGGAAAACAGAGTCGCTTTGCAAGAAACCTAGAAAATGATTTATTTTAAAAAATGCAACCCTTTTATTGGGTAAAAGGCCACTGTGGCTAACTCTGTGTTTTCAGAATCAATACAGTAGTCATTTTCAATTTCCTAGGTGTCGAAGTTGGATGCTGATTGCACTTGGGCAAACACAATTCCCTTTCCCAGAATGAACATGTGGGCACAGGTGAGTACAAAGGCCATGTTAGTTCAGAGCCAGGTCATTTAAGGCACCAGAGATCTCTGTGTTGACCTGTGCTGACGTATTGGTTGGTAGGGTATTCAGATAAATGTCATACTGTTGGTCCATTCCGAGGTAGCTGTCACTCATAAGATACAATGTGTAGATATACCTGTGATAAAGTGAAAGAAAAGGATATCAGTTTGTTTCGCTCCCACAAAAATAAGTCCCAGTTTCAAAAACCAAAACAGCATTCATTCAGTAATATCTTACTTTCCAGGAATTTCTGGGGTGTAAAAAGCAACTGAAACTGCACTCTGATTTCTGACATATCCAACTCTTTTCAAAGCAACAAGTTCCTTTTTGTCCACTTCTCCTAGGATCAAGAACCACCCTTCGTCTTTAGTCTTGGGGAACCGCGGTGCAATGGCTTTGCTGTCTTGCCTGCCCTGGAAGGAAGAAAATGCACATTTATGGAATGACCACCCCAAAGTTTCTAAGTTGTGTGCAACAGTTTATAAAAGCAGTGGGCAAAATCAAAATTAATTGTAAAAACAGAACGTGGACTTAATATAGGCATTTTAAGCTGAAATAGAAAGGTATTTGTCAAGTACTAGAAGTTCGGCAGGGAGGAGGCCTGTCTAATCCTGGCCAGGAGGGACTTCCACAGGGTTAGAGCTACAATACTGACTGCATGGCTCCTGGCGGATATGAGCTATTCATCTGAGTCATGGGTAACCACTAATACAGACTCGCCCCAATGTTCCCATTGATTGGGCAGGAATATAAGGAAACAGGCAATCCTTAAGCCAGGCATAGGCAAACTTGTCCCTCCAGATGTTTTGGGACTACAACTCCCATCATCCCTAGCTAACAGGACCAGTGGTCAGGCATGAGTTGTAGTCCCAAAACATCTGGAGGGCTGAGTTTGCCTATGCCTGCCTTAAGCTATCCTGCATCAAAGTTGTTATGGGCCTTGTAAACTAACAGAATAACTTTGAACTTGACCCATATATATGGGCAGCTGGTGCACACTTTTAAGCAGCAGAGGTATGTGCTGGCAATCGCCTGTTCCCACCAACAGTCTAGCTGCAGCGGTTTGCAACACATGGAGCTTCTAGACCTGGTCTCGGAGAGATCTGGTATATACCACATCAAGAAAATACAATAGCCGTGTAGAGAATGTCTATGAGTCTGTACATGACTTAATGCCTTATAGCTGAGCATGTGGTCAGGGAGTGTTAGGTTCACACCAGCCGGCCCCACCTCTTTCACTATGTCATATATTCACATATGGGAGGTCTCATATGCACATGTGATGTCCTAACCACATGGTCCTAACCACATGGCACATGTGATGAGTGAATACAGCTAGCTGGTTGAATCTCGACCTCTTGATTATTATACAGCTGTGACCATCCACATTGGGCTTAGAATTCACAATACGGTGAATACAAGCCCTACCATGTGATTTTTCAAGCAAAACAGTCATCATATGAAACTGACCTGATGGAGCCATACCATGATGACTCTAAGATAGCCAAAAGGAGGACAAGAAAGGGGCATTAGGTACTAGTGAGAGGGACAGGGACAAAGAACAGCAAAACAAGTCTACCTTGGTGTAACCCACATGCAATCTCCTCAAGTTTATCTGGAGGACATATTCTTGGTCCGCATGCAACTTGATCCACTTCTTGTTATCCCGCATGTTTGTTGCCAGCATTGGGACAGGTAGTTCATTCTGTTCTTGAACTGCATCATCCAAGCCACCTTTAATAGTCATATTAACTTCTATAACGGGCAAGTGGGACAAGAAATGCCAAGCCTGTGGAGTAGGAAAAACACAAAAAATAAAATCGTCTCCCAAACATTCTCAACTGTTTTTGTTTTTCAATTTTACGTGCAAAATCTCATTCTGTAATTATGTGTTTCATTCTGGATTTTTGATTATTACAAAACTGCTGTCCATTATTCCTTCGCAGGTCTTAACTTTCCATTGCAGGGGTGGGGAACCCTTTTGGCCTGGTGGGTCAGATCACTATCAGTCCCCACCCCTATGGGCCAACATTGACATTAGGACACCTTATGATTGGCAAGTGTGTTGTTTCACCCACCTGCCTAAGTCCCTTGTGCAGCATTTTCCAAACGTCTGAACATCACTCAGTTGGCAGGCATTTGGGAAATGCAGAGCAGGGGGATTCGCCAGCCCCAGGCTTGACAAAGTGGCAAGCACAAGGCTGGCAAAGCTGCTTACTACAGGAACCAGCTGTGTGATCGAGATCCCCAGGGGGAACTCAAGTCATGCAGCTGATCTAACTGTGTCTCTACCCATATCATGTAAGGTGTGGTTTGGAAAAATGGCTTTGTGGGCCAAACCGGGACCTGTACTGGGGCTGCAGGATTCCCACCCCTGCTCTGTTATCAGCCTTTTTTATTTGGCTCCTCTGCTGCATTGGGATAACAGGCTCTGATACCTACTTACTCTAGAGTTCAACAGATCAGATTGAAAGATTTGCAGAAAAGTGCTACCTGCAATGGGCACTCATATTATATCAACGGTACCCAAATTATTCCCCTTTTCAGCTGCTCAGCTTCCCTTAATACTGAATCTATTGGTTATAACCACAGGACAACTGCTGGGTAGGGAAGAAGATCTCTCCACTTTAAATTTTGGTGAGAATTTTGGCCTACAATCCTACATGCCAAGCGCTGCGTACCTGAAAGACATCTCATACCATTAGTTTAAGGGAGGCTCCTCTGCACGTAATGCTACTCTATATGCTGTTTGGATTGTAGGGCATGTATGTTAATGAACAGCTAATGAATTAATAAATAATTAATGTTGCCTGATTAAAGAAACTTAACCAATTAAATAGTTTTAATTAATTACGTATGCATAATTTGACTATAACAATATTGAAGAAAACAAAACCATCAATAAATTAAACCTGCATATGACCAAAACAATAAATTTGAAGAAAACACCTACTTTGTCTTAAGCTAGTATATGCATCTGCCTTCTTGCATGAAGCGCTCCCTGCCATGTGACACCAGGTTTTCTTCCATCGTGGCTTTGATTTAATGGAAGGCCCTTTTGCTTGTGCAATGCAGAGTATTCCATTTTAAAAATTATTCCCCTGGGTTATCGCAACCTGCCACACAATATTCCACTGTCACAGACGGTACCCCAAAACTCAACCACTCTGATGTCTGTTGGAACTCAGACTCTGCCAAGAATATAAGGTCCAACAAATCGCTCATTTGTGTCACTAACAATTTTATTTCCCAGAAGGTGGAAGAAGCAACAAGGGGGGCCATCTCTCTTGGCCCTAATTGCATTCCTGTTAATCATGGGTGTATGGTGAGCAATGATCGAAGCTGAGGGGCAACAGGCAAATGGTTAGAACCATAAAAAGAACAAGTAGCTAGGTTTGCTATCCTCCAGGCAGAACAAACTTAATTTGGCACTAAGCTTTCACACCCACTAACTCAGGGGCCAGCTTATTCAGCCTCTCATAGAACTGAGAATTTCAGTCAGTCCCCAAGATACATCCTGATGTGGCATCATTACCCATTGATGGGCAAAGAAGGGGACACAGAAAAACACATGGCAGGCTGGACACAGCTCACAGGCTGTGATTAAAACAAAACATGCACATGCATGTTTGAACATACAACCGGATACTACACACCATTAAATTAAACGCACACACAAATTAAACGGCTTGTCTGGCTTTTCAAGAGCTCAGAAACATGGAACATCCATAAACACACAAAACCAAGACTGGACACCAGCACTCTGTGAAACATAGCCTTAAAGTACAAAAATAGATGTTTCAGAAACATCCACCCCTGTGTCTTTCACACAAGAATATGGGCTGGAGCTACATGTCACAATTGCCATGGTAGTCCAAGAGAGAGGAAAGAAACATGGATCAAGGGTAGATCATTCCTGAATCCCTCCAAAATCGATCTCCAGTGCTTTAGGGATATTTCCCCATTTCCGTAAGAGCCACTGGGTCTGTTTGTTTTAACACGACTGCTAGAATTGTCACCATAAATATTTCACTCCTTAATTTGACTTTGCCAGCACAAACAAAGCAAATATGAAACCCCTGAAGAGTACTACACATGCTTTAGAAAGATTATTTTATGTCCATTTTTTATGTAAAAAATTGTCTTACCCCTACTGATTAAACTATTCTTCTATAAGCCACTGAAAACTACTTATAATTACATTCTGAATTAAATCTTCCCAACATAATCCATAATGAGTGAGTCACTGAAGTGCTAATTAGTGATAAGGCAAACCACAGAGAGTTCAGAGGATCAGTTCAGATAATTACCCAAAAGTTCAAATTCTTATGGAAAGTTATCCACATTCTAAGTTGCTTACTGCAACCAAAGTGGATTGAATCTTTAATGTCCTTAAAATAGTTAGTGACTATCACTTTTTCTATACTTCTTGGTCGTTTTCAGGACTTCCTCAATATCAAAAGTTCCTTACATTCCAGATCAGTTTTGTATTTCAAACTGGAGCTATAGTTTGAAGTGAGCAAGGGCTAAGCCTTGAGTAGCTTTGGCTATGCCCAGAGATTTACTTCTATATGTGCTAGCTAGCGCTTGCTCTGGATTTGGGGCAAGACAGTCTCTATGTATACCTGAAGGAGTGTCTCCACCCCCATTGTTCAGCCTGGAAACTGAGGTCCAGTGCTGTGGGCCTTCTGGTGGTTCCTTCACTGCGAGAAGCAAACTTACAGGGAACCAGGCAGAGGGCCTTCTCAGTAGTGGCGCCTGCCCTGTGGAACGCCCTCCCACCAGATGTCAAAGAGAAAAACAACTATCTGACTTTTAGAAGACACCTGAAGGCAGCCCTGTTTAGGGAAGCTTTTAATATCTGATGAATTAATTATTGTATTTTGATGTTTTGCTGGAAGCCGCCCAGAGTGGCTGGGGAAACCCAGCCAGATGGGTGGGGTATTATTATTATTATTATTATTATTATTATTATTATTATTATTAATAATAATAATAATAATAATACTGGTCCCCCCACTTTTCACTCTGCATCAACTTGACAGAGATCATCAGTGGGCCCTTTGCTGGGATGTAGGTCCCCCCCCCAAATGCTGGCACTGTTCCTGACACAGGCACACATTCTTTAACCATTTCCTTATTCCACTGAGTACAACAAACAAGGTTCTTTCAGAATTCTCACCTTAGTCCCTTAACAGCTCACTTATTTTCTGTGACTTGGCTTGTACAGAACTGGGCAGCTGAGGGTTGCAAGGTGGGGAATTCTGACAGAACTTCTGTTATAGTTGTCACTTGGGCAGGGTTAAAAAGCTTTTCCTCTGTGCCAGTTGCCTGGCACTTGTGTGGCTCCCTGTTACCACAGTGTCCAATCAGATGCTTGTGGGAAGCACTCAGTGACAGCCTGCTGGGAAATGGGCATTGGCCATTACTTAACTGCAACTGCAACTTTGATAGCTTTAATCTCTATTTCAAGACAATGAAAGTTTTCAAAGGAAACCAGATATAGATCTGTTGCAGATATTGCAAATCAGGAGTGGAGAACCGTTTTTGGCCAGAAGCCTACATCTTTATATCCCTCACCCCTGACAGGCCAAAGTTCACAGGGGGGCAGGGCCACCTCCCTTTCAATTACCTGGCGCTGGGGGATGTTTATAAAGGGCTTTTAATGCACCCCACAATTCTATTTTGAATCTTCATGGAAGTTTGAAGCAGAAATGTGTGGTGGGTGGGTTTTATTTTTAAAGGCCTTTGCAAAATACATGCTCCTACCCTCTGTCAGCTGATGGGGTGAGGTGAAAATGCATTTTTAAAAACGCCCCATCCCCTACAGTTTCTCCTTCAAATCATGGAGGTCTGAACGAGAAGCACTGGTGGGTTGTTGTTTTGTGTGTATGAAAGGTTTCTCTTCTTCATTCCTCCCCTACCCCACTGCCTCTGCTGCAACAAGAAGGGAGAGAGAAAAAGCCTGCATGTTGAAATCTAGGTACCTATATCAAACTTCTGTACCCTTGACAAAATTGAAGTGCAGCAAACTCTTCGCAGGAACTACGTACAGTGGTACCTCGGGTTAAGTACTTAATTCATTCTGGAGGTCCGTTTTTAACCTGAAACTGTTCTTAACCTGAAGCACCACTTTAGCTAATGGGGCCTCCTGCTGCTGCCGCGCTGCTGGAGCATGATTTCTGTTCTCATCCTGAAGCAAAGTTCTTAACCCGAGGTACTATTTCTGGGTTAGCAGAGTATGTAACCTGAAGCGTATGTAACCTGAGGTACCACTGTATTGTCTTAGAGCTTTGGCCCATATAAAGCGATGTGCTTTTGAAAAACTGTACAACAAAACAGTGGGCAGGATCTACTTTACTGAGGGTGAAGCACCTGCTTGTGCAGGGTTCCAATAGGATTCTATCTCACACTCTTTTACTGGAATGTTAAGGGGACTGTGGGAGATTGGTAGGTATATTTACCTTGTGTCCATCCAGCACACAAGAGGCTTCCAATCCCCCAAACATGCTGTCTACCGTGTGTAAGTGATGGGGAGGAGGAGAAACTTCTGCCTATGAATGCTGGACCTGTGTTGAGAGTCACTCTTGCCCATTCAGATTACTGTAGGTTCATTTTCACAGGTAATTCGTATTTTCTTTGGCTTCTTATTTATTTGGTTTAGAAAGAGGCAAATGAAAAACTAAGCCCAATTAAGCCCTGCAACTTATTTCTGTGATAGTTTCTCTTTTAAAAATAATGACAAATGTTTTAGAAGCATATTTTTATTTGGGCCTGCAAAGCACATTCATGGACTTCATACAGATATGTTGCATGGCCACTTCGAACTCAGCTGAGTGTTTCCTTCTACGTTGCAATATAATGTATTTATTTACACTTACATGCATCTAGATGTATAGTGTAAGCAGAGTTTATGTTATTGACATATTAAACAGACACATGAAAGATATGGGCACACCACATACACAAAAGCTATTTTTGAAGAAACTGCTAAGACATTTCAATACCAGCCAAACATATTTATCTGAGGATTAATCTTCATCTATTGAATCAGACGCGAACACTACCATGCATACAATTATTTAATTAGCAGCCAAATCCTCTGCCAGTCAGCCGCTGTTCCAGGCATACTGATGGGGAGGGAGATGCAAATCTCACAGTAGTACTGCTTTTTCTCATTACTACTGCAATTAGCACTTAAATTGATGCTTTAAACATACTAATTTCTGGAATAATTCAGGATTTGTATGTTACCTGGGATCGTCTCACTGCAGAGACGACACCAGATTGCTACGCAAATTGAAGCACTTTTGAGCCAAATAACCATCATCGTATCAGACAGAGCCAATTTGCATTTGGTTTTAAAGATAACAGAACGGCAATTTATGCAAATAAATTAAGTTAGTTTACTTCTGAGTTTTCCCTGAACTAATTATAACAATGTTCTAATTTTTCAACAGATCTACAACTTGGACTTAAGTCAATTGTATATTATGTTAGAAATCTGTTGTTAAAGAAGGTTTTGTTTTGATCTTAATGCATTTTTACTCACAATTTTGATGACATTTTATATATAAATACAGGTGTTAGTAATGGACATTAAAATAGTTACCTTTTGTTTGGAAGCAAAATTTTAGCTTATCTGAAATTAAGGAGATAAGTGCAAAGGACAAAGGATTATATTTAGGTAAGTCACTAACCGCGCAATCTAACTATGTTTACTAAGAATTTAATGGGGCTTACTCTCATGTAAGTGGGGCTAGGATTACAGCCTTAAGGGTACCTGAAATAAAACTTGAAGATTTTATTTTTAGTTAGCACCTTCAGTTTAACTTGACATTCCTGAACCCAGAAAATGCTTCAGCTTGCGACAATGCTATAACATACGCAATCTTTTAACAAAGTATTTTTCTTTTCCTCTCTAAAAACACAGGTGGCAGATTCCTCTGATTTAAGGGTGAATTCAAAAAAATGTTAGAATGTCTCTAGTCACAGTTATGCTACACTTGAGTTGCCTTGGAATACTAAATTTAATTAATTTCAGCAGCATTTTCTTCTTCAAAATATTATAGCATACCATTTCTCACTGACATGCATTTTATATCAGCTGTGTGCAGGTACACCCAAGTACAAGATATGGAGGACCCACATACATAAAAACCCCCAGCCCTGTGCAGCAACTTTAAACACACCTTTGTGGTGGGCGATTCGTGTATGGTGGCTACCATTGACCAAAACAAACAGCACTGCTTACAAACACACACACACACACACACACACACGAACCACTTGTCATCCTGGAGTTCACCTGCATCAGCCCTAGAATGTCACAGAATACTAGCTCTGCTATGCAAACACTATTTGCTGATTAATATATTAGGGTCTATTATATCTAAATATATTTGCTTCTGTTACCTGAAACAAAAACTTATCATATACAGTGGTACCTCGGGTTACATACGCTTCAGGTTACATACGCTTCAGGTAACACTCCGCTAACCCAGAAATAGTGCTTCAGGTTAAGAACTTTGCTTCTGGATGAGAACAGAAATTGTGCTCTGGCAGTGTGGCAGCAGCAGGAGGCCCCATTAGCTAAAGTGGTGCTTCAGGTTAAGAACAGTTTCAGGTTAAGAACGGACCTCCGGAACGAATTAAGTACTTAACCCAAGGTACCACTACACACACACACACACACACACACACACACACACCAGAAACAAAATCAACCTCTGCAAAGACAATCTTGACACACATGCTGCACATGCAGCAGGCAAGAAACATCTATGCTCCATGGTACTGCATGACAATCCCCTCAGCAACCTCTTGGAGCTTTCAGAAATTGGAAAGCATGGTGTACACAAATGGTCCATGGGCATTTGCAGCAGCCAGGACCTGTGGCAGAGCAAGCCAATCAAGACAAAGTGTGTGCAGAAGACAAAATGTGTGCCATTATCTTGTTACCTGAGATTATGGCAAATACATTTAGGCTTCAGTCCTGAATATCTGGTCAAAACTGTGTGTGTTTGAAGCACGGAACACGTTAGATTGAATTAAGCTTTTCTGCACCAATTGTTGAAATCTTAGGTTTTAATTTTAGGTGGATTAAATATATTTGTTTGCAAAAATCATGTTGCTCCACTGAAAGTGTGCCAAGTGGATTTTTTCCATATATATTGACCCAATAACTTTAAACTGTACCCATGAGAGAAAATGTTACCTGCGTAATTTGTGTGGCATGGAAATCGCGGTCTACAATGGAAGCAAAAACAGTCTCTTTTCCATCACATGCAGCAATCAGTTCAGGAAGACATTCAATAGGCCCTTGGTAACCACATTTCCTTTTCCCTTGGTTCCATTTCCTAGTAAAACAGTAAAGATATATCCAGTTAAGAACTGAAGCTCAGGAAAGGAGATAAAAAAGAAAGGAAAAAGGAAAATTGAGAAGGTGAAACTAGAAATACACATTTTAAGATAAAAGAAGGCAAAATCTATTTTAAGTGGAGCTTTGTCTTAGAAGTTCACATCAACAGCCTTATGTTTTAATGAATCTGAAATGCAAGTTGCACAAACACCCGCATACTGCAAGCTTCATAGTTTAAAAACAGGGTACACGAGAGACTGCATATACCACAGTCCAAGGTCAAATAACATTAAGTAGCTACCCACTTGCTTTAAATAGGTTTAATAAGAAAGAAAATAGCTTTACCATGCAGATTAACATTATTTACTTCAATTTACCATTTAAAATTAATAAGATGACCATCTCTGCACATATCCTTATGCATCTACAGCTAAGACGAATGTAGTGGTCCACTTATACGAATTAGTACTCCACTCTGAAGACCACCACCCAGAAACTTATACAGTGGTACCTTGCAAGACGAATGCCTCGCAAGACGAAAAATGCGCAAGACGAAAGGGTTTTTCGTTTTTTGCGTTGTTTCGCAAGACGATTTTCCCTATGGGCTTGCTTCGCAAGACGAAAACGTCTTGCAAGTTTGCTTCCTTTTTCTTAAAGCCGTTAATACCCAGCGAATCCGAGCTCCGCAAGACGAAAAAATCGCTAGACGACACAACTCGCGAAACAATTTAATTTCGTCTTGCGAGGCACCACTGTATGTATCTATCAGCAGATTATTGTATTTTTCCGTGTATAACACACCCCCATGTATAAGACAACCCCTATTTTTTGTGGCTGCCCAAAGTTCTTGAGCTTTTTTTGTGGTGCCCACCACTGTAAATCACATGCATAGCCGCAGACACCTATTTTCTGCACACTTGCTGCAAAAGCCCACCTGAGCACTCAATGCAACACAGACGATAGTATGCCCTATTGCTGCTGCTAATCTCCTGCTCACTGCTGCCACCAATCGTCCGGCCCCCCTCTGCTATATGTGAATGAATGAAACTTTATTTGCGTCAGCCGTCGGCAATAGCAACAAAAAAACATTGTGATATACACAGAACAAAATAAAAAGTTGATTATATAAAATGCACTTTAGGGTCCTGAATCAGCAGTCAAATAGTGGACCTTATTCTGATTGCCCCAGCTAGAAACCTTGCAACCTTTGCTGTCATCTGCTCCTCTTGATCTGCCAGAAGAAACAGCACTGTGGCAGTGGTTGGGCGACCCGAAATGGTCAATAAAAGAGGCATAATAATCTTGTTCCTCAGGTCTTTATAAAGAGTGCACGCAAGGAGGGCATGTGCCACTGATTCCGTGCTGCTATCTCCGCAGGGACATAAGCGCTTTTCGTATGGAATCTCTTGGAATCGTCCCTCAAGTACAGCTGATGCTATACGTGTATAAGACGACCAACAATTTTTGCCTATTATTACTAAGGAAAAAGTTTCATCTTAGGCACAGAAAAATACGGTACTACAGAAAGGATACAACTGAATACACTCCCAAGTGTTGGACTGGAAACTTGGAAAGATTTGCATTAACATATCTGTTCAGCCATAATGAAGAGAGTGGATGTAAACTGGGGAATAGTGTGTAGTGGGAATTCCCACAATCAGGACTTCATGAAATGGTCCTGGCTCATGTGTCACTATGCGCGTGTGGGGAAGCAAGGGATACCTGCATTCTGTACCCCAGAAGAATGCATACCTGAAGAGGTGAAGATGGTGGTATTCAACGTTAGGTAAAGTAAGCAAAGAGGAATCGTGGATCCATCGCCCCTGAATCAGCATCTGTACCAAACTGGTTATGTTTAGAGCAGTCACCAACCAACCTTCATTTGCTGCAATATCCAGCATTGCCTAAATCAAGAAGACAACAATTTTAGTTACTCCTTATCAATTTCTCACACGATCAATGGAAACCACATAATGAGAAATAATATGATATTGTTTATCTTCACAGTAGTTCTGTGAGACTGTCCACTACTACTTCCTTGTTCCCATTTGGGAAACTCAAGAGAACAGAATTAGTTCCTGTGCAGTGGTTCCTAAGTGTATCTTTTTTAAAAAAGAAAAGTGCAGGTTACATCTTTCCTGAGGAAAAGAAGGAAAGCATAAAACTGTCTTCCAAAACAACTCTTCTACAGTAAGATGGGTTATGGGGGTCAGTACGATTTTCCATACCAGTGTTAATGGTCCCCAGGACAGTGTTAGCATGAGAAGCAACCATGTTGCCAGTATCAACCATGTGAATCACTTCCTTCGAACAATACTGAAATTAGTCACACTACTGTTGAGAATATTTAAATCAGGCTAATGTTTATACAGAGTTTTTTAAGTGCCATCACATGGTTTTTAAGTGGTTTTTAAGTTTTTAAGTGCAATCAACCTATACATTTCTCCTAAGAATATTAGACTTTGCAGCAGGTCAAGAAAGTACACTGCCCTACAGTAAAACCATCAAAATCGCATGTTGACATTAGCAGCAGCTAAAGGCTATCCAAACTGTACATGATGACAAATGTACAACTGCCAGACAAAACAAGAAGCATTCAAAGAGATTTGAAAAGCTTTAGTAGGTTGACACTTCATGAATATACCTGGAAAGCTAATCACTGACAGTATTGGAAGCAGAAGGTTTTTTATTTTCAGTTTAAGTTTTTGTTTTATTTTATTTAAAAAATAAATACAGGGAGCATCTAGGCTGCATTTTGATGCTAAAATGTATGCTCCAGACTTCTTGTACAGCCCACTAGAGGAATGCTAAGCTGTCTATATTAGCCTGTACATTTAATCAAATGTTTTACAGACAAACAAAAGGCAGCATTTACTTAAGGCAAACTAAACAACGAAATCTTCTTTAAACAAAGGAGTTGTTTACACATGCAGAGCTATTTCAATTAAATTACACTGATCCTGGAGAAATGTTGAGTTTAAAAGGTACACAAAGCTGGTGGCAGCCATGGGGGAAGAGATTCAGCTTGGAAACGGTAGTTTATGCTTACCTTTCAAAAGGTTTATTTCTGACCAAGTTTGCTTAGCGTTTGCTAAGGACCAATGTTCAAAACTATTTTGCCTATGGTTCAATGTCCTGTGAGCTTTTGATTTTTTATAAGAGAAAATCATGTCCAGTGTGATTGTATGTAAACAAAAACACTGCTACCATAACACTCATTGCATGACACTGTGGATTTCAGATGGAGGCAAAACAAATATGGACAGGAAGCTAACTTCATATTTTTTAAAATGGTGATTTCCAATCTCTCTCCTCTTGACACAATCATGTAATACAATTTGAGGAGGACAACTTTTTAGGATTCTTCCAACTGGTAAGCATTTAAAGGGGTGAATGGGCTACTCAGTAGAAAAATGCATGGATGACTTTTTGCATATGTTGGATCCTTACTTCTCTGCTTCCGTGGGAGAATGGAACACTACAAACCACTGCATGCGTACAATGGGCTATGCACTCTGTCTAGCCAGCACTACATTTTCATCCCTGGATGACCTGGAGGTGGGTGGGAAGAGGAGCGATTTCCCCCCCTAGCTTTTTCAATGGGCTCTTCCTGAACTTTGAGTTGCCTACTTACAGCACCAGTTTGGACTATGCAGACATTCACTTAGCTTAGGTGTCATGGTACTTACAGAAAATGCAATATCTATCCTTTGAAAAAGCCTTATCAGCATAATTTCTCATTCATGCATTCATAGTCTTTATTGCGCTAGCCAAAGGCCATGGCATCGTTCACAAGGGGAACAAAAGGAAAAACAGCAATAACCATAAAAACATTTAGCACTACCAGTGCAATAAACCACAGTCAAGGCTCATAGAAATTATTTGTTGTATAAGCTAGAATAGCAGGGAAATCTCAGGTAAAATATGCCAGCTTAAATGTCCAAATCCCCTTTGCAGTTGACGGCTATTTTATCTAGCTCTTTTCTCCTGATCTTCTTAGCTGCCAACACATATAGTGCTACTTTATAAGTTACAAAGTCATCAGTATCGCTCAGCAGCCATTTCACCCTTTCCACCCTGTCAGAGTGTATTCCATTCGTAAGCAGGGGTTTTATAAATCGGTCTCTTGGATCTATATATAGTGGGCATTGCAATAAATAATAGTACAGATCCTCTACACAGGGTTGCCCACATATACAAAGTCTCTCTTCATACTGTACTTTGCCGTACCGACCATCCAACACCACTGAGGGCATCGATTGGAATCGTAATTCTGTAAAAGCGGTAACTTCTCACCACTCATACTTCTGGGGTTGCGGCTGAAAAGTAGCGATACGCGGAAGGGCTTAGCAAACCTCTCTCAGCACACCACTTCATTGCTTCAAACTGCACCCACCCCAACACCACTTTGCAATAGAAAAGATGTGTGGGCAAAGATTTGTGAGGTCATTTGTCTACCCTGATTTTCTATGTAAATCCCTGTAGCTGCCCTTGGGGGGGGGGAATGCTAGCCACCTCCACCCTGCCAATATGCACCTTTCATTGTTGTCTTTTAAAAATTGATGTATGGGTGAATTAGTTCCAAAATTTGCTTTGACCTTTATCATTATTGGCACCATCACCTGCCACATTAACCATTACTGCATCAGAGGACACCATTGTTTAACACATTCTGCCAGTTACTGATGTAAAACAAACAACATGCATGTGCTAATGCACAACAGGTTTCCTCTAGCAACAGAATAATGCTTAGATGCATCATAAGACAATTGAGGACAAGCATTTGCTGGTCCCAGCCACTCCATCCTTCCTATCTTGAGTTGGGTCTAAAAGAGCTAAAAAAAGAAGAACTGTGAGTGTATGGAGTATAAATGGTAAGGAAGTACAATTTGTGACACTGCACATTATTACTGATCACAGGGCATGTCTTTAAAGACATTAACCTTAGCTTCCAATTTCCTGGCTTTGTTGAGCTTGAATCAACACGAGATAGCCTTAACTCTTTTACCCCACCTACTGACCGTACTGAAATTTATGCACATAGACAGCTGCAGTGATGAAATTCTTATAGTGTAATATACAAATTCAGTGTGTGAAGGAGAGAGGGCTTTGGGCTGCACAATGTATTCTATTGGTGCTTTTTCTTTCGTTTTCCCTCACTAAGCAGATTTTTTTTTTTTTGACAAAGGAATAAGGACCTGAGCAAGCAAATCTACAATCTGCCAGCTGCAGAAATTTGTTATAGGATCTTCTGCCACACAGAGAGCTTTGCACAAATTGACAGCCGTTTACTCGTATCCAATAAGGAATAACAAACGCTTGAGTGTGTGGGTGTGTTCTACATAGTGCCTAAGGCCCACGCGGCAAATCCTCTTTCCCCTCTTATTCTGTGTTCTCTCATCCATAATATTTATTCATAGCATCTCTATCCTGGTGTGAAATCCAGCACAGGGACATTGTGAAGAAATCAGAACCGTAGCCAGATCAGCTTCTTCCATTTGCTGCTTGGAAACCCATTCACATTTTCATTCATTAGCTAAGTGCAACACGCATAAATGCTTAACACATCAATGGAAAATGAAATCCTTTCAAATACTCAAAGTAGCAAATTGAGTCATTCTGCTTGCGCTCTCCAAGTCAGTCAGTCACATGTATACTGGAGTAACTAATGGAGAACATATTTAACATTTCTGCTCCATTCTGTAAAAACTGATTTTGCACCTGTAGCCATCACCATAACCGGTATTTTAAAAAAGACAACCTAATATTGCTTTCTTTAGTGAGGTAAAGTCCTTCCTTCTAAAAAATGAAACAAAAATATAATATTTATTCTGCATTTCCCATAATGCTTAACTATGTTTTGGGAGCTATTAACTCTGTGCTGCTCTGTACTGACAGGATCACAGCTAGAACCCTCCTTAGAAACATCGGGTTCTACAGGCAACCTTGGAAATGACCTCAGCCGAGGTTGCTCTTGTTGGCATGAATAGTAATCCATGAATATCTGGCACTGAAATGTCAGAAGTCGTCGTATTGAAACGGGATAAAGGACTACTAAACCAAGAATTCCTGACACCTAAGATGGAATATCCAAATGGTACTATCCTCGAGTTAGATACTGTAATGATGCCCCAAATTTGTAACCTGAAGCAACCACCTTGTTTTGCCTTATGGTAGTGCAAGTTGTGGAGCAGGTATATTGTATATTCTAGTGTAATAGCAGAATCTTTTTTACATTGACACAGAATAGATTGAATACTTTGAAAGCCTGAAAGTTCTATTATTTTCATGCTAAGATAGTAATTCAAATTCCGAATTTTAAACCAGGTTTTACCGTATTTACTTGAGTCTAATGTGCCATCAAATCTAATGCACACCTTAATTTTCACAGCATAATTTGGCCAAAAAAGGTGAGCATTAGATTTGAGTAAACACGGTATTTTAAGTAAAATTCTTTTGGGTTGAAAGACACATGTGTTGAATAAAGCAGCCACATTTCTTTGTGTGTGATTATATTATATAAATACAGAAGATGCGCCAACAACTCGCAACAGAAGCATTAAATCATGTGAAGTAACTTCAATGAAATGCAGCGTTTTAAAGTTTCTGAAAAATTTGAAGCCAAGGGGGGGGGGGAATCGAAAGTTTGTGGAAAAACTAAAATACATGCAGTACTTAATTAAAAAAAAATCAAACCAAAGCTTACTTTACTGCTTTAAGAATGTAACATTTATCATTTACAACTCAGAATATGAAATTGTATTATTTGGCATATTTATGGAATTTACAGCTACAAGTACCTAGTTTTGTTAATGCAAAATTGTGACTATACTCAGAAGTAGTCAACTTCCTTCTGTTAGCCGTGGTTAGAGTTCGTTTTCTATCCAAACTTCCAGATATTTCATCTTAGGTTTGACACCCACAAAAGGGTTTGGTTTTTTTGCAGTTTTGCTCCTACCTTCTAATGTTTTTATTCTTCAAGCACAGCTGCTGTTTCCTGAACTGCTGGAGGGAAGAGCTGAAAAGTTGGCCGTAAGGAAGAGGCCAAGTCAAAGGAAAAGAAGAAAATGACAGTTGCTTCTAATATCACCAAGCTAGACCAAAGGTCACCAGAAGGCGGTAAGCAGCAATTCACAAGCAAGCAACTCATGAAGATGGCAGAACCTTCTGGGTGCAGAAATTTATATTGGATTTGAGTGCTATGTATGTCAGAATTCTCATTCCCTAATGCTGGAGATCATATTTCATCCCCCCCGTGTTTCCCCAAATTTCCTCCCTAGCTTTTTCTGTCCCCCCACCAGCCCTTCATATCTCCATTTAAGGCAGATGATATACTATGTAGAAAACATATCTGTGATATCATGGATGCCCTATATTTGTCTATATACAATTATTTAAGCTGGGCATTCAGAGTCTTATTAATTGTGCAAAGAATTAAATGAGATAACAGCAAATGAAGTGCTCTTTTTATAAGGTAATCATCGTTTACAGGTAATTACTATTCTGTCAAAGCTGCATGAAGATGGTAAGCAGATTTAATTAAGGAAAAATAAAAAATAGAATTTATTACACAAGCTGACATATTTTGAAAATACGTATCTCTCTTGTCACAACATGCATCACTGGATACTTTCTTCAATAGACATATTCATTATAGTCAGCAAATTAAAACAATTAATTTATATTTCAGTGGAATGGTACCTAAATGCCCAGTGCTAAGATTTGCTGTTCAGGATAATAAATCCACATATCCACAACCACCAATTACCTCTGAGAATGAAAAGACATGTGCACATAAAGCTGACCCTTCCAGTGAAGTGAATGGGAAGCCTGGACGAAGACTGCCTAAGCTATAATAATGCATAACTGATTTGCAAGTTGTCTTGAGTTCTATGTCTGTGTGCCACAAGGATAGATCATGCACCACATTTTTAAGCCAATAGTCTTAAAAATGCACAACCAATTTCTTCCAATGATTAAGTAAAAAATAGAAATATTCCTTCAAAAACCCCAAAGCATACCAAATTACAAAATTCTAATCCACTTGCCAGGCCACGCTCAATATTCTTGGAAAAGGAAAATCTAAAACCTTTTTTCTCCAGTCACATCTGCACCTTTTTTGGGGGGGAGGGAGGGAGGGAGGGAGTTAAGGTCAATTTCCTTAGAATATTCAATATTTTGTAAATAATTAAATATTTATAGTGTTTCAGAGAATTCTTTTCAATGGCAACAGTTGTTCACAATAACTTTCTCCTGAACTTTTAGCCCCGTAAGGTTAGCATTCAGGAAGCTCAGCTGCTATCTAACAAACTTAATTAATCAAAAAGTCATTTCCGAGCAGTAACTATGAGTAAAAGTGCTTCAAGTGTGCTAGCAAGCCTACAAGTTAATCAAAATGCTAATGCAGTACAAATTAAAGTTGTGATTAACATTTCACAGTAGCTGCTTAAGTGAATTGATCACACAAATGGGTTAAGCATTAGTCATTTTCTCCAGTGCCAACTGGGAAAAGATTTGTCATGAGTTTTGGGGAGGGGGGAGGGGGAGAGAATTGTACATAAGGAGAGAACCGTATCATCAAATTGTCACCAAATATACTACCACATAGCAGTACTTACGGCTACCTGGGGTGTTTAAAAACAAACATGTGGGGGGAAAAGCTTAGACAGATGGAAAGTAACTCTGTATTGGCAATTAAGATTTTTTTTTATGACATGCTCATTTGAATTTATTAGCTATGCACCAGAGGTACACAGAAGAATATTCACATTTACCCCCTCTACCAAGTGACTTTTTAAAAAGGCTAAGGTATCTGAAAGACCCAGGAATAATTATTTGCACATGGAATGTTTGAAAATGGACAGTAATAATGACCAAGTGGTTCCAAAAACGAAACATGTAGCTAGACACCCAAAAGCAATGGGGGCCACAGAAGAAAGATGTATGGTGAAAACTGGGACTCTGGATTGAATGGAGGGGCTTTTACTTGCCAAATCCACTTTTGGATTGAAGTCATGACTTTCCAAAATTTCTAAGCTGAAGATCAAGTTTTTGAGGAATTAAATTGGCCCAGAAATATTGCACCATTAGAGCAAACAATTATTGAACAAATAGACAACACACTAGGTGCAACATGCACATCAGGATGCGTATCTTACACTATATTAATGACATATAAAATTAGCAGAGCGTGAGCCATGTTAATCTTTTGCAGCAAAACCCACCATAAATACTAACAAATGTACTTAATTTGTTATTATGCTTGTGCCTTTGTGGCATGCCTTCAGATGCATGAAGAGAAATCTTAGTTGGATGGTATATAAAGGAGAAAACTGTAAGGTGGAAGTTGACTGGCAATGAGGTGCAAAAATGACAGCCAGTGAGAAATTAGCAATAGAGGCCAGGCAACAAAGCAGTGACAGAGGTCAGGCTTATTATTTCTCCCAAAGTATAATTGTATGGACTTAGTATTTTGTCCGAAAATTACACTGTGTGTGAAACTGCTCTCTCGATATAGTCTGTGGGCACTATTCAACTACCGCATTCTGTCACTGTATTTTCATTTGCGCAACGTGACTCCTCCCCCTCCCTCTGCGCATGCCCCATACCCTTTTCAGATCTTCTCCAGAGGATTGAGAGATGCCCTAAAACAGATAAATGGGGTGTGCTGGGAGAGGAGAGGAGGAGAGAGGTCCTGTGCTCTAGGAGAAATCCTTGTCCTGATGGAATGAAAGGTTTAGTGCCATGTCGGATTTCACCGTCAGAATGGTTTCTCATTTTATATGGGGTACTCAGATGGGTATGTTGAAA
Source organism: Podarcis raffonei (assembly GCF_027172205.1). NCBI lineage: Eukaryota > Metazoa > Chordata > Lepidosauria > Squamata > Lacertidae > Podarcis > Podarcis raffonei. Next base: position 49,553,384 of record NC_070604.1, read on the forward strand.
GTACAACACACATGTGAATCTGCCTACTAATAAAAGGGTCGGTATGCATAAACAGCTGAATTTATTTATAAAATATATGCAAGCGGAAGCAGGAAAATATATGAATTCCTACTTCCATTTATTACAAGGGCCAACACAATTATTTCTATCCATGCCTGCCTTTCACAATGATGGGAGTTTTCATCAAATGAGAAGCTGATCTAAAGTTTTTTCCCTTCCTGTGTGTGTGTGTATAGTAGGTTTTCTGATTCGGATGAGGCATTAAAAAGTCATAAAAACCATGGAGTTGCATGGCAGTGCAAAGTCAAGGCATAAACACCTCCCTTAAGCAGTTAAGAAATACAATTCTAATATCTGAAGCCTTCTCTTCTCTCAATGTACAGGTACCCTACTGAGATGTGCTTAACTCATCCATGGGTAAACACTTCTCAAAGGTTAAGACCGAGCACCATGACAGCCTCACTACTTGGCAATGGTAAAATATTTTATCAACAATTCTACAAGTGGAGGCTCATTGCCAATCAAAATGCAAAGCGGGCAACTGTCAGATTACTTCTCAGAAGAAGTGATTGCCCTCTGAGTGAGGAACTGAAAGGTATTACTACTTCAATTACCTATTTCAATTAATACAAATTCAAAAGGCGGTTTCAAACAGCAGAAAGAAAACTAATCACTGAACTTGCAGTAATAAAGCATTTGACGCAAAGAAGGAATGAGTGATTTCACATATTCTGGTACAATACTAATATGATGACTTAAAATTACTGAAGCTAACTTTTCAGCACCCCCATCCCCAAGAAAGTCTTATTAAACTATTGCCATGCAAATGGTCAGCAATACAGATCAGAAACCATGCACACTTTTAACAGAAAAATGGAGCACAGTATTATTTTTAACACACATATTGTTTGGGAGAAAAACTACTCGGGTACTTTATTGTGCTACTGGTTGTAAACAATGCTGGATTCCACAGTAAAAATGTAGACTTCTAAGCAGCTGAATCAAAGAATAATGAAAATGTAAGTTCTTGGGTGCTTAAATGCACAGAAACATTAATGACTTGCTTTAGGCTTAATATGAAGCCAGTAAAAGACCAATAAATAGATTTCTCATATTCAGCATCCCCTGAGTATGGCTAGCACACGTAGCAGAATAAAGTTATAGAACAGACTGTACCAATGTCAGATGGGAAATGGGGAATACAATTTTGAATGCTCCACTGTATAGAAGCGCTTCCTCAAAGTTTTAAAGGAGAGGAAACCCTAGTATATCAGAAAAAAAGTTTCCACTATAGCTCATTCTCTAATAGGCTTTCTTTTTTAAAAACCTTTTAAAGGAAGTTATTTTTTTTTACAGCTAGTAAAGTCTTAAAAAATGTGATCCCCCTATCTGTGAACTGAAATAGTACAATCTATGCTAACACTTCATACTACTTTATTCTGTTGAATGTGCAGATCAGATCCAGTGTAATGTTTAAACACAACATTATCTTGCTTCTGTTAATCAGCCTTCTCCATCCTGGCGCCCTCCAGATACTATAAAAACTCCCATTAGCCCCAGTTTTAATTGTGCTCAATTGAAGGTATAATTGCTGTCACTGGAAACTGAGAAGCCAGGGTTCCAATTGGTGAGGAGATTTCTAATTGTGTTCAATTACATGTGCTTACAAACCTTCTTCATATGTTTGTTCTAGTTCTAGCAAATATCTGAAGAGCAGCCTGCACATTCCGTTCTGTTGAGGGTGGGGCTTACATCCACTTCCCTGTCCCCATCTGTGTCTGCCTAATCACAACTTCTGTGGGATCAACATGGACTTTGCTTACATCTCAGTCCTAAATTAACATTCTTCTTCTTCTTCTTCTTCTTCTGACATTCCCTGTATAATGGAACCATTAAAGTCTACCTGCCTCACAGGACTGTTGTGAGGATGCACAAAGTAAGAACTGCAAAATACAGAAAAATGCTAGAATGCTGTACTAATGCAATCTCTGTGAACATTCAGGTTCATTCTTGGATCCATATTGTGACAGCTAACAATAGCAAACCAGGCAAGTGATCATAAAAGAGTGCAACTGTACCTGACATATTCTAATTGACTGGTCTAACACCGTCTTGGTATCAGTGACATAATCCGGGCACGGTAACACAGCGTGTTCAAAATGGGCTTGCATCAGAAGATGGGTTTTTGTGTGAGAACTGTCAAAAGAATGCGGATTGACTTCAACGGGGACATGTTTGGCCAGTTCACTGTTCATTTGATCTTCATTATGTCGTACTGGAAGGTCTGCATACTCTTCAGCATCCTTAATAAATAAAAAAAAAGGGGGGGGGGAAGAAAGAGAAAAAATGTTAGTGCGGAAAACATGATGGCTGTGATCTACTGGACTGTGAGTTTGCTTCTACAGATTTTGTTGCTGTTCCTTCCCTTCACAACAGCCATTGTGTCCTTCAATAAGCTGCTCACAAAGGCAGGGATACCCTCTGGATGGCATCTGATGTACTGCAAGAGGCGGCAACTAGAAGCAGACATTGGGCAAGTTCCACATGTGTCCTTAAAGCTCTCCTGCCAGAGGTGGGTGCAGAAGAGGTCTCACTGGGAAGAGCAGTGCTTGGGGTAGAATGGATAGCATTTACAATATTCTACTATTTTTGCATTTACTACCAAAGCTACCAGGTTTTCCACCAGAATGTTCAAGGGAGAGATTTGCAATGGCAAAATCAATACTTTCAAAGGGGAAAGGTCTCTCAACTTTTAATTTCACCAAATGCACAATTAATATGGTCTGGTTTCCCATCATTTCTTGAACTGTAGATCTCTGGGACAAAACGGCTACATTTCTCACAAATCCATAGGAATTAAATGTTTGCCCAGATGAATCCTCCTTCAAGCCCCACCTCCCCAAGAAGCTGTAAATACATTAGCCAAACTTCAGATGTTCCTAAAAGACAACCCACTGTTAATATTCAACAAAACTGTTCACTTCTGATTATAAACAATATCACATGTTGCTACTGCCCAAAGGTAAAAGCATGTTTAGAAAAACTTCAAAATAAAGTTTAGGTTTCTTTAAAAAAAAATCATGCTCTTTAAGCAGGTTTCTTTCTTTTTCGTCATAAAAAGACTGACTGAAGACAACTGCTAACTAATCCTTGATGTCTCTGCCAGATCTCTTGTGAAAACTGTGGTCATTTATTTTCTGAACCTAAAGGTCACCACCATTTTAAGCCCTATTGAATTCTGCATGTTTGCCTCACTCTTATTTAACTTGCACCCTTTTAAAGATATTTTAAAGAATATTTACCAAGGAGATTTCCCCCCTCCCACTCAATACGGCCTAGCAGCTACAATTGGGAGACAGACTGGGCTGGGGGGAGAGGCTGGAGTAGGGGAGGCAGGGTCAGAGGAGTAGCTGCAGCTTAGCTGGTATTTCTGCAAAAAGAAAATAGCTCCCCAGACTCCTTCCCTCCCCCTGCAAATACAACCTGTTTTATTTACTTCCAAAACACTCCTCTTGTTTCAAACAACTTGCCTACTTCATTTCCTGTGTGTGATGGATGATTGTAAGTGAAGTTCATTTTCTTATCTGCATCATGTAAGTAATTAAAGGAAATTGAGAATGGGCACTGAAGCTTTTATACAACTGGGAATGAAGCTGAATGGAGGGCACCAAGGTCAGCACAGTCCATTATATTTTTATGCGAGAGGCCGGTCTGTCTGCCCTGTCCCTGTTTGTTTAGTGTAGGCAGGACAGACTGCTAACTGCAAATCTGTGCTTCTGATTTGCCCAGCTGTCCTTGAATAAAGACATCTCCCACTGCAAATGTTAAATGACAGTGATTGACAACCTGATGATGAACTCTGCTTGTAACCCCCTGCTACTGTTTTCAGATTGCACAAGGAAAGACAGAATAAAGAAACATCCTCCATAATCAAATCAAATAGGCCCGGCTGTTCACTCTGTATTTTCCATTTGGGTTTCCCTTTTCAGTACAAACCTTATCCTAGTCTGCAAATGCCGTGGGTTCAACAATGGCAGTCTAAGCACAAAAATATTTTGTTTCATTAGAGTATTGATTTCAACAAAAAGTTGGCAATAAAACGACTTTCAAAACCCAAGATACTGAAGTTTACAATTTTAGGGGAACAATAGAGAAGAACAACCTTCCTTGTTTTCTCTGATGTTGCTTTGTGTCCTATCATTTAGGACACAAATGAAGTTGAAAGTTGAACAGTTCCAAAAGCTGGAAGCTCTTTGATAACTCCTCTTGGAATAACATACAATTCTCCCATAGTGTCTATATTTTGTCCAGAGGCGGGGGAAGTTAGGCAACTGAAGGTAGATGCCCTGGACACATTTAATACTCAGTTTGCTTCTTCACCACCCTCTTCCCCTTCTTTCTTTGGCAGGCTGAATGGAACCCAAGGGCCATTAATTAAGCAGTCACCAAGTTTACTGTGTGGAAGTTCTAACCTACAGCACCCTGACTACACAATCCATCACCTTTCTATAGATTTCCAAATGTCTGAGGAATGAGTTGACTCACCATGTGCCAGAAGGACATCCCAGTGGCCACACTACATTTTTTAACGTCACCATCATATGTTAATGGGCGTCCAATTCCATCTCTACTATTCACTGCTCAAAAGGCAGTGGTGAGTAGGAAGTAATTCATGATTGTCTACCAGATGTGCTCATCCAAGAATTTTCAGGTTACCCCAAAGTGACTGAGGAGTGATTCTCCTCAGTTTACTCAGTAACTAAATAAGGTCAGTTTGGAATGATCATGAAAGCATGCAAAAGGGGAGGATCAGTGCAGAAAATAATAATTGAAATATAGGTGAGAAGAAGAGCACACTGAAGATGACATAGGCGAAAATGAGGACAGGAATAAAAAAATAAAAATGGGCTTCCAACATCCTAGCTTACAATATTTGCACTTTCATTTTCACTGCTGATAATTGACAGCAAAACCTAGATTAGCACAAACCTTTCTACTAACTGTGGAACCTTAGATGGGGAGTCTATGGTTCTTCAGATATTGCTGGATTACAGCTCCCATAATCACTGACCATTTGCTATGCTGGCTAGGCCTGATGCAAGCTGGAGTCCAACAATACTCCATGAGGCACAGGTTCTCCATCATTCCTTTATTAAAGGTTTCACAAACGCCCTCCAAAGCATCATTTTTTTTCAACCTTCTCCCATTCTGTTACCTGTCAACAGTGCCTTTCTTCCAGAAAAAGAGGTGCTGGTACTGCGTACCCTGAGTACCCCCAGAAAAAAAAGCACAGCCTGTCAATTAAAATGTTTTGTTTACTAAAAGTTAGCACAATTTTTAAAAGACTGATTAAAAGGTACACTGGAACCAGTCAGTAATAAAATTTAAAGGCCTAACCTAAAATCCCTAATACAACTAATTCTAAGTTATGACTTTGCAAACATATTCCTAACCGTGCCTATGTTTAAAACAAACAAAGGCAAATTTATTGATGCATAGTGTGGCACTCAATTGAGTCCCATCAGCAGAAGTGCTGATCAAGGACTTCCTCTTGTGTAAGGGGGCTTTCCCTCCTCTCCCCGCAAATGCCCCTGAAATTGGCCCTGGAGCAGCACAGCGGGGGGTAGGTGGGAAGATGGGAGATTCTCCAAAATACTTGTTCAGATGGAACGATTGCCCTAGTGTGATGTTGAATTCCTTCCATTGTATCTGAAGGACTGAGAACACATGGCTTTCTTTCTTTTATTTAACAGCCTGGAAAAAAAGTCACTGTGAAATTAATTAAATAATAGGTATCACATGTAAGCTCTTATTTATTTCAGTAAGATTATTCTTCTATTCCAGTGATTTAAATAAAACGAAGCATTCAATGTAGATTTATACAGCACACTAGCTCAAAAATATAAAAAGCTAATAGGTAACACATTTCATAGTAGGCTAATGCTGCACTCCTTCGCACGCTTGAATACAATGAGTCTTACCCCCAAGTAAGCATGCTAGAATTACACTGCAGGACTGTAATCCTATGCAGGCTAACTAGGGAATAAGTCCCATTGAACTCAATTATGAGCAAATATGCACTGGATCAGGCTGTGAGTAAGAGATGTGGGATGCCATGATGATGCAGGTGACAAAAGAAAGCCTTATTTATGCTAAAACTTAAGTTCAGCTATGAGAACCGGCAAAGCCTTTAAAGTTAATGAGTTCTAGACTTTTCGGACCAAGCTGATTAATTTGTAACACTGAGGCTTTTAAGCCAAACCAAATTAGTCTCTCACATTCCTGGAGCTTGTTTCCACTACTGAAGGTGCAAAAGTGTCCTCTTTACTAAGAGATTGAAATATTGGCAGATTTCAGCTTTCACTTATGTTTAAATTGGAATTTGAGGTCAAAACTGCCAACAGATGCATGCAGTTTTAGATCTATGTAATTTTAGGATGCAGGTTTCATTTTAAAACTCTACCAGTGCAGAAAGGAAGAGTATGCACATGTCAAAGTAGTGTATTCATGAAAGAAATATCTTGCTGCTAGTGATGTTTAGTGATATCAAATCTACACATTTTTAATGGACCCCCTCTTTTTTAAGGAATGCAAAAGGTCAATTGTATTTAATGACAACTGTGCTGCAGAATCTCATAAATTGTTGCATTTATTTCATTTCATAAAATTTATACACCACTTGATTGTAAAAAAACTCAAAGCAGTTTACAAAAAGATAAAACTGTAAAATGGAGAAAAATTCACAACCATTAAAAATATATACAAAAGTTAAAATACTAAAACATATTTTAAATGACCTCAACTTTCTAAGCATCTGGGTAGACTTGTCTAAACAAGAATGTTTTTAGCAGGTGCTGAAAAGAGTACAGTGAAGGTGCCTGCTTGATCTCAATCGGCAGGGAGTTCCAAAGTGCGGGTGATGCCATACTAAACAACTGAATTCTTACACATGCAGAATGGGTATTATGTGGCACCTGTAGTAGTGGCAACTGCAGTCTTCTGCAGTCCGTAGCAGCTAAGATATCCGACTGAACTGGATTAGCCTTGGAATTTCAAGGTAGCCATGCACTCTTTTTTTGAAGTGAGGCCTCTTATTCTAATTCGTTGCAAAAGAACTGGGACAAACTAGCCATAGGAGTGTATAAACAAGCTACTACTCTGTGAGCACAAGGGAGCCCCAGTAATAAAGCACTGAGAAGATGGTCAGGAGTCAGGCAATTTAAGGACTTAGGTGAGTTCAGCAACAGGGCAAGGAAGGCAGGGAAGTAAACATTCATAAGACTATAGAATATGGATTAGTCCGAAGGCCCAACTTAGTCCAGCATCCTGTTCTCACAGTGCCCAACCAGATGTTTATGGGAAGTCCTCAAACAGTTTAAGTACTCGCTTTGTGAAGAAGTACAGTATCTATTTTTGTACAGTATGTCCTGAATATTTCAGCATTCAGCTTCATTTGATGACCCCAAGTTCTAGCATCTCCCTTTCCACTTTCCCCACGTCATGTGCAAGGTTGCGCATCTCTGTCATGAAGTCCAGCAACATCAGGAAGGTCACAGGTTCAACACCTGATTTATAGAAATGCTATCTGTTCTACATATAGGACCAGGAGTGGATTCTCAATGCATGGATGAAAAGGTGGTGCTAGATAAGGGGTCAAGGTATGTCAGACACTGGGGAATATTTTGGGTCAATAATGACCCCGCTAAAAAGAGAAAGGCTTCACAACAGAGCCAGGCAGCTGAAGTGTATAATCAATAAGGTTTCAGAGCAGCTTTCAAACTCACTTCTAGGGGGAAACCAACAAGAGCTGACTTTGTCACAACTCATCCTCTCAGTGATGATTGTGTGACTGCTTCAAATTCTCAAATTGCAATGGAGATACACTTTGCTGTTTCTTTAGCTGTGATTAATCCAGCATGCACATAACGCCAGTGTTTAATTAAGTAGCTGGGGTACAAAGATGTATCCAAGAGGAAGTTTTAAAATCACAAGTGCCTTGAGGAAAACATACGTACATAACGCCAAATGGCCTACTTTTTTCTGGATGGCCACACTTGGCTCTGACTGTTAATGATGTCAGGCTGTTAATCTCTGCACATTCCACTGACTAAAAGTGTACTAAACATAATCTAACATCCCTTTGTATTCACACAGTCTCATCAACCCCCAGAAATGTTATATTGGTCTGAGACACAGCCAGCCAAACAGCAATTGTTAGAGCACATTTACTAACAGAGTAATCTTAACTCCTCACCACCACCACTGTAGCTCTACAGAGCTGCAGCTGCTGCACAAGGTGGAGACAGGCCAGCTCAGACTTACCCTCAGAATACCTTATTTTGTGGCTTACCACAAGCAAGCCTGACATCTGCTTGCATGTTCAGTGGCTCACAGGGGGACATCTGAGTCTGCAGAAGTTCAGGGAGGGACACCTACACTCAATCCAACCCCCTCCTTCCAATTATCTTAGCATAAAGGTATGTGTGTGGATCAAAATCTAAGGCCTAAAAGGAGATGATTATTGTGGGGAAAGTGTTACATGGTCCTTAGCTGGTATCTTAAAACAGTGGCGTAGCGGGGGGGGTGCGGGGGGGGGCCAGCCGCACCGGGCGCAACATCTGGGGGGTAGGGTTAGGGGGCGCAAATCCACGGGTTAGGGGGCGCAAATTACTTGCCTTGCCCCGGGTGCTGACAACCCACGCTACGCCACTGTCTTAAAATAAAGGAAAAGAAACCAAAGAGGAAAACAAGAAAGGAGAAACCACTGAGAGAAAGCTCAATTCTAATCTGTTGCTCAGTTTTTTGGCACAAAGTAAACTGAGTATGAGCTGCGTACAGGCATGAACCAATTGACATTTTGCATACGATTGCCCCCTAAATGCACACACAGTGCACAATCCACCCAGAAGAAAAGCAAGTGAGAAATGTGTTGTAATAGCTTTTACATGTACGATCTCACTTTTATTATCTCAGAGGAAAGGAAGCAAAACAAGACAGCGCATTTTGGATTTTGCTGTTTTCCACCCTTGTCATCAAACATCTGACAAAAAACTCCCATTTACTAGCAATACTTCATATTACCATCCAATACTTTATCATTCAACTCTTGGACAGCACATTAAGTGCAAGCTTGATTTATAAGCCCATACATATGTGTACTAGCAAACAGATGGAATTAAGTCAGGCACAGATTTATGAGCAGCAAACAAACTTAGCAAAAGGAAATGCCGCTGTTCCAGTGGCACCAAGTAGTACCGCTGGTTAAAATTAGGTCTGTATCAGTTAATTCTTCTGACAACTTTCTATTTAGAGGAGTTTATTTCTAGTCCATAAAAAAAGATTGGCCTTCTGGTTCCAACTTTATATTGCACATGGATGTTGACGTTTTAGAAGCACATAAACAAATTTTTGCTTGTTCTGGCACATATTCAAGCACAGTGAGGACAGCCCTCAAACTGAGGACAGATACGAGTGTGTCATATAAATATGTAAGGGTTTTAAGGGATAAATGTGCATGTCATGTGCTTTCTCTTGCTTTGACTCTATTAAACAATGTGCTGTTTGTACCTTCAGGGAGATTTTAAGGTCTTTGGCACGATCACTCTCGGCAAGCACCAAATCATTTGAGAGCCTGTCTAGGCATCACAAGCTAGGAAAACTCTCAACCGATACTGGTTAAGTCATTAGGTAGGGTGAGGATGTTGCTTCAGGTAGCAGAAGCCCCCCAGGCAGCATGCCCATGGGTGCCCTGTCACCTCTGTCAGCGGTGGTGAAGTGCCACCATTTTGGGCAAGATCACAACCATTTTGGGTGAGATCTCACCTGAAACCAGTGTGATCTTGCCCCAAATCAGTGCCAATGGCTGTGCCGCTTCTCTGCCAGTGGTGGATGCGGCAGGGTGTGTAGCAGAGCCGGTGGCAGCAGAAGGAAGTGGTGGGAGTGGCAGTATTCCCCACCGTTTTGCCCCTGCTCTCTACCCAACACAAGTCTCAGACCTCACATACCCATTTAGCGCCAGGCATAGCATGCAGTACAAACAAAATGGACAATGCATTTATTTTAATGAAGTATTTCCTTGGACCCCTATCTCCAAGTGGCATGTGGTTAGGGGATACCACATTCAAATAAATGCAGTGCAGTTCATTTGTTATTTTATTCCTATGAGAAAGAGAGGCACTGGAGAACCTGATACTTTGAGCTGACTGCCCATAATAGAAGATATGAATAGGCCTTGAAACCCGAGCTCTCTCTTCAGTCATGTTGGGATCATGCCTCACCCAGCAGTGGATGACCGTTAGCCTTTTGCTAGTGGTAAAAGGGATAGCTTTGCTCCAGTTGGCCTTTAAGTTTTTTCTTCTTAAAAAAGCTCAGATGAAATTAATGTTTTAGCAAAGCTGAGCGAAAAGGCAAACTCTTCCAAGGGTTTAAAGAAAACCATAAGTTCCTGTTCTTCTAGATGAAACTGTTTTAAACTGATTTTAACATTGCATTTTTGTATTGCTGAACCTGCCGTGGTACCTTATGGGGGAGAGAAGGTAAGAAAAGTAATGGGTTCTGCTTTGGGGTCACTAGACTAGGTTATGGTTCCCCTTCCAATATTTGGAAATGCGTGCTCCTCCCACCATCTCATGTTGCCCTTATATACATATTGTATTCTGAGAGTCTGGAAACAGGAATGGAAAAGCCACAATCAAATATTTCCCTCTGCCAAGCAGTATTTGCTGGGCTGCAGCACCCTGAAACCAGTCCAAAGGGCATGAAATAAGTTTATGTTTGAGATTCAATCTTTATGTTCCCAAAGTCAATATAAACTGGATCATACAAGTTTACTGTCTAGACAAAAAAGGAAAAAGAAAGAAAGAAAGAAGAAGCAACATTAGTTAGACTAGGACATGTGATCAGAACCAGTCAAGAGACTGAATGTGGGAAGGATCTAAGCTCTAAGAGATGAAAACTGAGAGAATATGTGTCGTTGGAATACTAAGGCTGAAAACAAGGCAGCCGTATAGGAGTTGCTGACAGTAACTCTTTGAAACACATTATATAGTAGCCCAAGTCCTGCCAAGGAGCTGGAAGGGAAGAAATGGAGAGCTCCAGTTCTAGTCTTGTTTTCCTACTCCTTTCTCCACCCTCCCATCCATCATGGAGGGAGGACCTGCCTCAGGCAGAAGACAGGCCAACTTTTAAAAACTTAGTTTGGTTTCCGGCCTTTAGTAGTTTAGTAAGAAAATGACTTCTGTAAGTCAAGCTGCTCCAATTCATTACTTTGAAAAGTACGTGGCTGAAAACAGACTGTGCTATGATCCACTTTTTCTTTTTTTGGATTAAGGAATTACTATTATATGACCATGGCATTTAGGCAACAAGATTCCCTTTCATACATGTAAAATCTTGGTCGCACTAAGACAGATTGTTCCATGCTGTCCCAAACCTACATCTTCTTGTTTTTGTGGAAGTTCTCCCTCACATAAACATATAAATTCATGTTAGATGACACAATTTCTAGCACTGTGCGTAGTGATACTGTGGCACATGCACATGAGGCACCAAACATGGTGCTTATGAGTAGTGTGGCACATTCAGACACCTTTTTGGTTCCCATCAAGGCCCTCTGACTGCCCCATAAGTAGAAGTGTAATTTTGCCTGCTTTTTTTTGGGTGGGAGGGTTCTGAGGACTACCAGTTCTTTTTTAATGAAATGGGTACATTGTAGTACCCCACAATAGTTTCAGAGAAACACAAAGTACTGGAGGCTGCTTTTTAGCTGCATAGTATGCGGCCAGAATTCATCTTCCCATCCTTGCCTGTGTTGCAATTTGTGCCATGCATATAACATGTCACATATTTTAAGCATGTTAAATGCATATTTTAACACCCTGGTCCCATTAACATTAAAAATAACAATAACACGCCACTCATGAGAAGTACATTTGTGCACAGCAAGACATCTCTATGGCTCCTTAAAACCCCCTGAGCGTTTATTTAGTTTCCAACTTTACCTCCTTACCTAACTGTGCAGAGAACTATGGATGGCATCTGTAATTATCAAGGGATCAGGAATCCAAATGACCTTTCCCACTGTGAAAGAGCACAGGAAGGTCAAACTTAGTTAAAAGCAAGGCAGACTGACCAAAAGTTCAGAGTTCTTTTGGGGTGTGAACTTAAATTGCCATGCTGTAATGAGCATTACACCATAGCGAAATTAGAATATCGTACAAATGACATTTAACACTTAGCACAGAATCAACAACAAGATCTGCAATTAGAGCAACCTTTTTCACAAACATTTTATAGATATTAGTTTCACTGCCACAATGAAGCATGTAAAAGAAAAAGCTACACCTGTGGATGTATTTGAACGGAGAGGGAATAATTCCTATCAGAATGAACCTTGAAGGCAGACCAAGAGTAATTTCATGGTAGTTTCTTTTACAACCTCCTGGAAAATCTCTGCAAAACTTTTATGTGATAATTTCGTTAATTCCTCACATAAAATTAAACTCTTCCTCAAGCTCCTACAAACCACTGCATTAAATGTAAGGTTCTGAAGTGATATCAGCATAAGGCATAAAGTCTTCATAAGACTAGGATACAATCTGATTCCTATGCCACAATAATCCCCCCCCCCCATTTTTTAGTATCTTTTTGATGTTAAGAATGCAAAGGACTGTAAGCATCTGAAGAAAGGTTTCTGGCTAAGTATCAACAAAACTGCTATTATCCATGATAGCTAAATGGAATCTCTGTTAATATACTTTTCTGAGTACCAGATGCGATGGACAAGCAATATGAAAATCTAGAGTATTCATAAAAAATCTCAACATGGGGGAAAACATAGACATGAATCTTTATCACCCTACGTCAGTCTTCCCCAGATGTTTGGGACTCCATCTTCAATCCATCCCCAGCTAGCATGACTAATGAAAGTCCAAAACATCTGCCGGGCACCAAGTTGGGGAAGGCTATGTATTTGAGCAGCAGACCACACTTTTCATTGGAAAACATGAACGCAATGCCATGGCGCAGAAAAGATCTCGAGAACCTTGTCAATATTTTATTCCAAACAACTTTCAATATTATATTATACATTGATAAAGTGTCCAAGGACACTTAAAAAGAATGTCTAGGTTTTATGGTTTAAGCTGACTTGTCAGGAGAAAAAGAAGTTTTAACTTACTGCAGTTCCATTAGAATGTCTGCCCATGTTTTTAAGATTAATAGACTGTTTTGGCACAGTTTGTATGAACTGATGACAGTAATAAAGCAGTACCAGCAGATTTGCTTAGCAGCTGCCCAGAAGGAAATAATCGGTCAACTTTTTGTTTCAGGCTTTGAACTAAATACCGAAAGTTAGAGGGAAGCAGACTAGAGCATATGCCTTGGTAAAGTGAAGAACTCAACTTATTTGGCCTCTGTATGGTGCCAGATATACGTTTCAAAGTATTCAGATGCAGGCTGGGAACATCACAACTCCCAACATCGTAAATTGGCGTGATATACAGTGCACTTCTTAGTTTCCCACAATTGCTATGATGCTAAACATACTCATTCCAATGAATTTTACTTCAACAGAAACATATCCAGGACAGCACTGTCTACTGAAAAATTATTTTAGAGCTATGAGTCTCATGAAGATAAGGTTTTTCAGGGTTGACACACAAACATATAGTTACATCATTCCAGCAATTTTTTTATTTTTTATTTACTGAGGACTGGTAAAAACAAAACCTAAACATGGGCAATTATCTTCATTGTTAAGGATATTTTAACAGCAGTTATGGGAGCCTTTGTTCTCCAGAACTTGTTGCACTACAATTCTCATTATTATTCTCATTATTATTGACCAAGCAGGCTGTGGCTGATGCGAATTGAAGTGCAACAAAATCTAGATAATGTCAGGTTCCCTAGCCCTGTTTTACAGTCTCTATTGCCTGTAGGTAGGTGTTGTTGTTTTTTTAAACAAACTTATTTTTAAAGACAAAATCCTGAAACTAGAAGTGAAAAATAGGTTTGTTGGAATCCTGTACTCAGGGAATGCCTGTGTAAATAGGTACTAGCACAACATCTCTCAGTTGCTGCCTGATCTTTGCTAGCACAACAGCACCCAACAGGTCTCTGTCCTTTTATCGACTTTGTCTTGGCTCCTGTTTGCCACAGTTCCTACTTCCTCACCTCATTTTCTGGCTGCTCAAACCTGAACTGAGGAACTGAATTTGGACAGTCATTCAGTCAGTTCCCATTCTGAGCACTGCTGGGTCTGGGAGTCTGAGGCCCCTGGTGTTCCTTAGGGGAATCTTGCTCAGGAGTGCTGTCTCCAGGGGGTCCAGGTGACTCTGGGCAGTTAGGATCCAGTTCATTCAGGCTTGGTGTTGGGGCCTGTGTCTGCATTTACCACTCCAAAGACTTGTGCTACTTGTCTTCCTGATCAAGCTAATACCTCCCTCTCCATATGGGTCCTGGATGCTAGTCAGGGTTATTAGATAAACCAAGGATAGCAAAAACTTATTTTAACTACCAAATTTCACAAAACCACACCAGTTTAAAATCAGCCAGTAACTTGGCCCATTGTTTTGGTGAGTATAAAGCAAGCTACCAGGCAATATTAGCAAGTGGCTTTCATCCAAAGCAATGTTAAACTTTTAAGGAGAAAATAAAGGTAAAGATAAAGGGACCCCTGACCATTAGGTCCAGTCATGACTGACTCTGGGGTTGTGGCACTCATCTCGCTTTATTGGCCAGCATGACTAAGCAGGTTCTGGCGAACCAGAGCAGCGCACGGAAACGCTGTTTCCTTCCCGCCGGAGCAATACCTATTTATCTACTTGCACTTTGACGTGCTTTCGAACTGCTAGGTTGGCAGGAGCAGGGACCGAGCAGTGGGAGCACACCCCGTCACGGGGATTCGAACTGCGACCTTCTGATCAGCAAGTCCTAGGCTCTGTAAATAAAGAATGAATCTCTATTTCATTAGCTTGGTTTAGGTGTTTTGAGCTACTAGGAGTACAGTATGTTCCCACTGAGCCATATCCTCTAAAATAATGGGGTTACATGCTACTTTTTGGGGGGGAGGGAGGGAGGGGGATAACCTGGAACTTGGCAGTTTTGTAAAAGGGCTGGCAATACTGACATTTGATAAGACCTGTAAGCTCTATATTTCTACTCAGCTAACATTTCTATTTGCCACTTGTAAAAAGAAAAAAATCTAACTATTAAGACAAGATCTGCCAAGAATAATAGAGGAAGATAACTGAAGAGAGCTACTTTTGCTGTGATTCAAACTTGCAAGAACTTCTATTAAAAACAACAAAGAAAAAACAAGAGATTTTCAGTACCAGATGTCTGGGAAGATCCCATTTGGATTTGAGCTACTTAAATTTGCAATCATGTATTTATACATCTAACAGAGCTTCTGTTTCTCCTAGAATCTGAAAATTAACTAGCTTTGTAGCATCTTCCTTGATCTGCCACCCGTGCCCTGAGGATTAGAGACTCCACCTGAGCTTGTTTTACAAGCATAAGAGAAAAAATTAATCTCTGCTGGCAGCGATCCCACTGGGATACTGATGAATAATGATATCCCTCTCTTGCTGCCCTCTCAGTCCACTAGAAAAGCCACTCTAACCCAGCAACGTGGAAAATGCTGAAACCATTCCAGCTGTGGATTAGCAGGCAGTCAAGCATCCATCTGCTCTGTGCAAAGCGAGAGAAGGCAAGCATGCATTCTTATGGCTCACACAGCGTTCACGACTAACATCTTTTAGAACCAGTTAGATAAATATTAAAAGAATCTTTTAATGAAGACTTACAAGTGCTTAATCTATTTTCTATAGAATCATACCATTTCCAACACGATTGCTCTGGGGTACTCTACATTTATTTATTTAACAAAATGTATACACTGCTTGAGTGCAAGAAAATCTCTAAGCAGTTTACAAAAATATAAAATAAAACATTAGAATTTTCAGTAAGAAACAGTTAAAAGCAAGTATATAAAAGCATTCAAAAGACTGATAAAACACATGTAACTTCTACATGTCTGGACATACCTGCCAAAACAAAAATGTCACAAGCGGATGCTGATTTATATAGCCTTATCTATCATACAAAAGCCGGAAACCCTTCTCCAAGTCGTGAATTGGGCAGTTCATTTAAGCTATGAAATATAGTGAAAGCAACACAGAAGGAATTAAGTTGATGGCATTGAAAATTAATCAAATTTTATCTTATTTGTAGAAGGGGTAATGCCAGGCAAACTGCTTGGGATCAAATTCTCACAAAAATCAATGGGAGTAACTTACAAATAAACACGTCTAAGGCACAAGGCAGTCTTGTATAGTTACATGGAAAATGGACCATACTCCTTTTTTTTTTTAAACCAACATGCTTCACTAACATGTGTCACAAGATGGGTAAAGTGACAAATCCAGCAAGCTCTTTTAGAATTTTAGACTAGCTTTGTAAGTTACAGCAAGGCCAGAATAACATTCTATTATAAAAGCAATTAAGTTATAGCCTATTTCTATTAACAATGCATTTTAGTTTTAGAAAACATACTGTGCTAAAGGTTACATTTAATTAAGTTACCAGTAATGGTAGACAATAGTGGTGGTGGTGAGATCTGGAATGAGATTCAACTAAATTGTCACGTACATAGAACCAGCTCTTCTCCTGCAATGGAACTTTCCATCTCTTGTCTTCCTCCATGTCCCCAGCACCCCCCTAAATCTGCTCAGTGGGTTTAGAGGATCCACAGGGGAGAAGAGGGGGAATTTCATTGCACAAGTGAATCTGTGCATACACACCCTACTTAGCACTATGATGATTTCTACCAACAGGCATTAATATCACTTCTAGACCTCCATTATAAGAAACAGAGAAACAGATGGGTCATACTTTTCACCATAAAACTCTTACATCTTACTTTATCTCAATATTCTTTTACCTTTCTTTTTAAATCAGCTAGTTTAAAGAGAAGTGAAATTAGACCATGGCAAAAGAACGATAAACATTTGTTTACCCTGAATTAAAAATGAGCATAGAAAGGTGATGTATATTCTTTGTTTCCTAAATGTCAGGGTTTTGTGCTTTTGAACTTGGTTCCTCTCTCTATCCCTCTCACCACCCCCGAATTCTGTGCTGCATGAAAAATACGATATGCCACATTCAGTCAGCAATGAGTGGTGGGCATTGTCATCTTGATTTACCTACTGATTGTGCTTTGCTGGGAAGGCAGAGAACACCAGGTGTTTTTAGTTTAAAGTTAGCTTTAGAAGTAAAAGGGAGAAAAAAGCAATGATGGAATTACTTGTGTCTGGGGAGACACTCAGAATTAAGGTCATGGGACTATGGAATGCATGCACTGAAAAATACACAATGCCACCATATTCTGGAAAGATGACTTTAGCTTGGAAAACTGCCCCATTTACTCAGATTATGGAAAACCAAAACAAATGTATTTATGTGTGAGCACTACTGTAAACACATTTCAAAACCTGAGCTACAAATCAGTAAAAGCTATAGTACTTAGATTTAAGCAGAATTCAAAAGTTCCAGAATATTTCAATATTAGTTATACATTTAAGTCAATAGAAGACGCACCATACTCTTTGTGAGTTATGTGGCTGCAATGGCATAGAGTAGTTATGCCTGATACAGTTTCAGTCATAGGTGCTGGCTCCAGGGCACTGAGGCTCTTTGGGCTCCCTCAGTCTTTGTTTTTGACGCTCACATTGTTGAGGTCAAAAGCGGAGCCTGGTGCAGAGCAACACTAGGATGTCGCATTGGGCCCCCTCAATGGACTTTGGAAGATGGGACCTTTAGTTTCAGTTGACAAATAGTAATGCAGATAGAGATGTGGTTGATACCCATCTTCATCTCCCCAAACCATCAGAATCAGGTGAGGCAGTACAAGTGCTTGGACCATGTTCTGAAAGCAGTAATGGGCTGGAAGAGGGCCAATAAACTGAAGGCGAATCTTCAATAATATCTAGGTGCTATTGGGAGATGGTTACTATGTCTGGAAATTGGGGAAACAGCCTATCCTATATAGAGACTGAACAGTTTTTTAGTTGGGGGGGGGGTATTCCTTGATCCAATCCATCTCTGGAGGTTAGATGGGTTCAGTGGAATGGGGTGCCTATGCCCAGGTCTTACGGGTATGCCAGAGGATGTCAGAGCACTGGTTTTGCAGGTGAAAATGGATAAATGCCCAATTAACCTCATGATTATATTACTGCAATGAGCATCTGAAGACAACCCAGAGCTGCAGCTAGTGTAGAATGTGACCACCTGAGTTGTGAGTGGTGTATCTAATTGGAACGATAAAACACCAATTCTGCATGAACTGCATTAGCTGCCAATATGCCACCAGGCCCAATTCAAGCTTTTGATGCTAACATTAAAATCCCTGAAAGGCTTGGGCCCCAAATATGTGAAGGAGCAGCTCTCACTGTATTCTGCCAGCCTGGGCTTTAAGTTCTACTGGGGCAATGAGATGCTGCTACTGTAAATAGATAACAGAGTCCAAGTAATCAACAACTTATAGCTTGCTGAAAGTTCCAGGATCAGTGTGCCTGGTCAGTTCCATGAAGCCAGTGCCCTTCTTTGCTTAAGATACTGCTAAATACAGTTAAAATAACAGACAACATCAGGGAGCTATTAAGAAATATGCAGCTTAGCTTGAGAGACTGGGTGTGTGCATGTGTTAGTGCTTTCCAGGGGAAACACAAAGATCAATGCCTCTAATTTCTCCCCAGCCTCTCTTATCTCCTTATGCCTTAAGTTACCATCATTAAAGAAAGGTATGGGAGAAGAGGGAGGCTCAGCTCCCCACCCACTCCATGTGGGTAAGCTAGATTGATCTAACATGGGTAGATATATTTCTCCTGCCCAAGTGAGCCCTCAGCATGCAGGGCTATCAGCATTCTGTGATGTGTGTGTTGCTAATAGGATATAGATAATCCTTTACAAGTTGTTTTCAGTTTTGAAAGCTACAAAATAGAAAGACCATTCACTCTATCTGAAAGTTAAAGCATTTTAGAAAAGAATTACTCTAACGTATTCAAGATAAATAAAAACCTTACAAATAGATTGTGAACTACACAACTGTTACTGCACCCATGTTTTGCAATGTTGACATGCCTTTTTTCACTGTGGCCCACATTTTTCGCTGCCAGCATCATTAAGAGATTCTTCAAATTACTTTTTAAATATTCATCTCCCCAAGGACTTTCACTTGCATCTAATTAGAGTACTTGCCCCATGCCATGTAATTCCCTGTTGCCAAAACTGTTAAATGCTCCAATAAGTAAGTGAGAAGGGCATCAATGGAGCAAGGCAGATGCAATGCCACTGGTTAACAATAGAGGTGTGAAGTGACTCCCTTAATTATAAAGCTCATTAATGCATGGTGTTTAGAGAGAGAGAAAAACACAGCTTGGTGATAATTCTGTTAAAGTGCCTTCAACACAGCAAACAATTGCAATTATAACTTCCAATTTGTACCTTTGGTAAAAAAAAAGCTGGGAGAGTAGCTTATTTAATAATTATGAAAACCAACATAAAAATGATAAAAAAATACTAAACTTTAGGTTGAAAGATAAACCATTACCACAAAAAAACTTCACTCAACTTCCAGAAAAGCTAGGATAATAGTTTACCTAACAATTATATAAACAATCATATAAAAATAATTATAAAAGGTCTTTAAGTTGAAATTATTACCACAAACCACTTAGAAGCCATTTTGGCATCTAAGCAATATAAATGTATTGTTGTTGTAGAATGATACTTCACTCAATGCCATTATACCTTTTAGGTTAACATTTATAGTAACTTGAATATTCAACATATATGTGAGATTTAGTCTTACTCATTTTGGAATGGTAAATGGACAATTCACAAGAACAGTAAGTGTGAGGGGCCAGTTTGAATGATGAAGCATGACAAACATGATACAATTTCTCCAAAAAGCCAGTGTTTGAATACAACCACTGTGTGTACCCACTAGATGAGGGGTTTCAGGATGCAGCAAAATGAAAAATGTATTTCACTACAATCCTGAAAATTCTTGTCCAGTGCACAGAAACCTAAATCAGAACAACTTACTGAACAATCTTTCAAAAAACTTGAACTTCTTCAATGGGAAGGAAAACATTATTTCTTCATGTATAACAGCTGTTAATTCATTTATAGCAATTGTGGCAATCTATGTTTGATGAAAAGGAATCCTGATTGATTGTTGGGCAGACTTTAAACCAGGTTAGCCACAGGCTATTTCATTTTTTATGGCTTTTACCAATATATTTCACTTAGGTTTGGTCCACAAGTTTTGGCTGGACTTAGTAGTCAGCCTTTATTTCATCAAATCATAGAACCGTAGAGTCCCATGAATCTTGACTCCCTTTTCTATGGTATCTCTATGGGATCTCCACAGTAGTTCCTTAAACTTTTTGAAACCAGCCTCCTTAAAGTCCAGAGTGCATGTCTTTCCCTTGCCTCTGTATCATGAAACCCAGGATGACATGAATATTTCCCCCCAAGTTTCCCAGTACTTCCATGGATCAGTTCCTCCTTACATTCTTGGCAGAATGTTCCCGATATCTGTTGAGTCCCAACTGATATCAGGGAAACTGAAGTCTCCCCTGACCACAATATCTTTCTTTTTTGAATGTCTGGTAATCTCGTCTAGGAAGGCATCCTCCAAGTCTTCAGTCTGGCTTGAAGGTCTACAGCGGTGCTCACAGTAAAGTCACTCCTGTTTCCTTCTTCTCAATTTCTATCCATTTACTTTCTATCTGCCTTCCTTGCTCCAGGTCATGGATCTCTTCACAAGTGTACACATCCTTCCTCCTCCTTCTTTTCTGTTTGGTCTATTCCTCTTGAACAGCTTATACACCTTAGTTTCTACATTCCAGTCATGAGTCTCATGGGGCTTCCAAGCTTGAAAATATCCATTCTCTCCCTGCTTGCAAAGCAGGATCCACACTTGCAAAGTCACCAGAGGATGGCTTGAGCATCTGTGTGGGCTTCCCTTAAGATCTCTGAATGCTGCAGGCAGTCCACAGCCTTGGGTTGCTTATATGACTTGGGGAAAGGATGTTACCATATCATTGCAGGTTAATATGGATCAGCGGTTCTCAACCTGTGGGTCCCCAGATGTTGTTGGACTACAACTCCCATCATCCCTGAGCTCTGGCCTTGCTAGCTAGGGGTGATGGGAGTTGTAGTTCAACAACATTTGGGGACCCACAGGTTGAGAACCGCTGATATAGATGGTCACATATTATTTATACAGCATCATCCACATACTAGGCAAGAAATTCAACATTGTTGTGCTAAAGTGATTGTTTCATCAGAGCTAGCATTTTTGCTTGCCAGATGAGCAATCCTTCCTCTCTTCCCCCTCTGTGCACTTTTCTCACCTGACTGAGCGAATCTTGGAGTGAGCATGCGGGGTGGGGCAAAGAGGTGGGAAAACGCCACTGTGCAAGTGAAGTCCTTGTGCAGACTTTAGATGATGAGAATCAGCTGAATATCACCCATAATACTTTACATAATACTAGACTGTCCTGCACCATTTCAGAATTTCCCAACACATAGGAGAACACACACAGGCATACTGGGCAAGGGACTAAGATGAATTTTAGTTCAGCCCTTTTCCAAGACAGAAACTTCCATACCAACTCGTCAAAAGTCAAACCATACAATCTAGATGAACTACAATTAAAGATCAAGTGGACTTCTGATAGCAAAAAGAAAGCCTACAAGTTACAATGCGGGGAATGGGAGCTGAAATTATAGTGATTGTCTCATTAGTGGACCAAATCCACAGAATCACACAGCTAGCAGTTGAGCACACCCAAAGGAGTTTTGGATTTTGATTTCTAGAATTTTATGTCTCCCCCACTGCCATCCCTGACACATGTGAAACTTCTTTTGAAACTGAAGGGCCTTTCAAAAGTGGTTAGTGATATGGAATGGGGTTCTGCTGTTCAAAGGGATAAGAGTCACAAATTCCACTGAGGGTGTGCCCAAAGTAGCTCTCTGGATCTTGGCCAATAGGTTTCAGGGCTTTTGGTTTTTTAAAAAGAAAATTATACTACTGTATAACATGTGCTCCATCTTTCATAACAGCTGCCTTTGGCTGCCAGACAATACATTAAGCTGGCATGGACATAGTTTAAAATTAAAACCATGAAAGAAATTTCCATCATTACAACATGACGTCTAACAATATTCAGCAGTGTGAAATATTTCTTTGAATAAAAGGGTAATCAAGATAATTACTCCAAGAAAACAATACTTTACTTTCAACATCTGTACATTCCTGTACTATCACTTAAATGTAAAGGTAAAGATAAAGGTAAAGGGACCCCTGACCATTAGGTCCAGTCATGACCAACTCTGGGGTTGCAGCGCTCATCTCGCTCCATTGGCCAAGGGAGCCGGCGTACAGCTTCCGGGTCATGTGGCCAGCATGACTAAGCCGCTTCTGGCGAACCAGAGCAGTGCACGGAAACGCCGTTTATCTTCCCGCCAGAGCAGTACCTATTTATCTACTTACACTTGACGCGCTTTTGAACTGCTAGGTTGGCAGGAGCAGGGACCGAGCAACGGGAGCTCACCCCGTCGCGGGGATTCGAACCGCCAACCTTCTGATCGGCAAGTCCTAGGCTCTGTGGTTTAACCCACAGCGCCACCTGCGTCCCAATACAATCACTGTATCTTACTTTAAAGATTCTCAAATTAAAATGGATCAAGACCTTTTATTCTAATTTATCTAGAATCTATATTATTTTCTTGTCTGCTGCAAAGTAAATGTAAAGGGTTTCAGTCAATTGTATCGCTCTACAAATGGAAAAGGCAGGCAGACATCTTACTGCAATTTCTCCCTTTTCCCTACAGCAACCTAATCCGAAGGGTCCTTCACCTTCCAGAAAATATTTAGGGGAGAGTGCTTCTACAGTGGGTGGGGGGAGAGGAAGAAGGGAATTTGCCAAAAATTGTCTCAGTTGTCTTCCCCTGATGGAGTCCTTTCACTAATGGAGTGACATTGTTGGACACAAACATAACAGATGATTTAACCACAACATACAGGTGATCATCAGTGCTCCAGTACTTCAGAACTTCATCTAGTTTACAAAGAAATGGAAGGACTAGGAGAAAAACAAGGCTGTCCCAGCAAATGTTTTTGCTACACCACCAATGATTGCAATAGGTACGTCAATATCCTGGGGAGTGGTCTTCACATCTGTATGTCCCATTTCATTATAGTGCTGGATGAGCTAAAAATTTACTTCATTTGGATTAAGAATTATTTAATCCAATAATTAATCAAACAAAATAGCAACTTACTGTCAGAATTGAGAGCAGATCTTCAACACTAGATTCGGGTTTCAAACGATCCTTGAACATCCTGACAGTTGGGTGCTTCAAATAATAATATGACGCAATGCGGCCATGAGTCAGAGGTTCAATGCTGTGGTTGTCCTGTTACACATGGGGAAATATATATATTTTAGATAAATATGATTCAAGGTGCTTAGTGCTTTCCTGGAGGTAAGCACATTTTATGCAGTATTCTAATGGAGGTGTTATGTTTTAAAAATTTCACAATAGCGAGATCTGAGTCACAAATACATTTAACAGCATGTTACTGGTTCAAATGCCAAAGGAACTGCAAAACCTCAGTAGCTGCAACGGGAGGTCGCACAGCAGCCTACATGTATTTCATAATTCAACAAACATCAGGATGAAATATAATCCCTAATAAATATTACTGCTGCCCAGTTCTTGTCAGTCTTTTTATGAAGTATAAATTAGCCTTACCTCCCCTAATTTAATGCAGTAAGAGTATTCCAGATCAACGAGTGATTTCTCCACAAGGTTTGAAAGGAACTTGTTCATGTTGTCATGGCTGACGGCATCTAAGTTATAGTAACTGTGTAAATGAAAATGTAATCGAGTTAGACGCTTTGAAAATATTGCTGACACAAATAAGGTTCTTGTAACACTAGCAAAGAACATGACTAAAGTAAGAATGGTCATGTATTATAGGTGGCAATCAATGACCATATCCAATGTTACATCTGCCTGACTGTGATTTTAAAATGATTGCAGGGATGTGGCCAGTTAAGATGACAACAATAAGAGCCATTTCCAGCCCCACCCGAACCTGGAATCCCCTAAATTTTAAAAAATGAAGGTTTCGTTGTCAGGTTTGACCTACCAAACATTACAAATATGTATAGTTATTTTCTGGCTGCTGGAAGATACCCAATTCCACTCATCTTCTCCCCAGTAGTGCTTTGAAGATTACACAACACACTGAATTATTTTGTACATGTACCAACAAAACTGTGTTATAATTTTGTACTATTCCTAATTATTCTGATTTCTTTCCTTGTTGTTCTTGATGTATATACTGTTATACAAATCAGGAATGTAGTCATTGAGATAAACATGTAACAAAAACAGATCTAAAACAAATATTTTATTCTGGACTGCTGCATAAAATAGGCCAGTTTCCTAGCAATAAGAGCAAAATTCATGTGCTTTCTTATTATTCTTGAGCAGATCACATAAGAAGCTAGTTTACGTTATTACATTATTAGCTAGCTGAATACAATGTGTATATTTACTATAGATGTCACTATGTAGGATGGAAAATGTAAACAAATGTGTGAATAAGTCACTTTGACAAATCACTTCTGTAGCAATGTGTGGTTTGCAAATAAAGAAATAGAAGTGGAATATGAAAATCTCTTATAAATATATGGCAGAACCACCCAATTTTTTATGGATTAGCTTTAATTTTAAAAATCAATTAATATAAAACAGTAGTGTGCCCCAGCACTGTTGTAGTCTTATTTCATGTTTCAGTTTCTGCTCTTAATTCTTGTGCATGATCTTTCTCTTTTTCATGCATATGAACACAAAATCTAAGTATTCTTTGAACTGTCAAATCATTAATTTTCTTAAATAAGATACAATTTGGATCACTATGCTTGCTTGTCCAAATAACTCCCAGAGATGGGCTTCCAATCAGTATGATGCTGGGAACATGAAATTACAAAACTTTGGATAAAACGGACTTCAACTACCTTAGCCATAGTCCTGCAATTTCATGATCCCAAAATGGCAGCTGAGAGGTCCAATGGTGCTAAGTTAGTACACATTGTAAACATAAACAAAATCCTCCCTGTAATAAAGGAGGAACAAATGAGACAATGGGTGAGAAAGGAGGAAGCTTATTGCTCAGATTAATCACTAGAAGGCCTTTATTTATTTAATGAAATGCACTGTTTGACACTCATGCATACACACAAAACCTGGAAGTGGAGCACTAAATTGCGATAGATTATGAAATATGTTTTTGAGTAGAAAAAGCAAGGCTGTTACTTAATGTGCGTTAGAGATGGGTGTTGTCTTAACTGCATTTCACGTGAATGGCTACTTATCATGGCCACATAAAATATACAAAGATAAAACGAGTGTAGAAGAAAATTATGACCACCTATCACAAGCTTATAATTAAAAATGTTATACAAAATTTAATGAAACCACATGTTCAGTAGCCTACATTCTGATTTAATGAAGGCATGATCTAGCCAAAAACTAAGAGACTATAAGACCTTAATTCTCAATGGGATTGGTATGCTTAAATCTCTCTCAGTTGAACCTAAAAATGCTTTACAATACTTACTCAGATTTAAGTTCGCAGAGTTCACTAGGACTTACTCTCAAGTAATTGGGTATAAAATTGTAGCTGACTCACACAAGCCAGGAACAAAAGAACTACATCAGATGCACCCAAATGATTAAACATATGTAATAGGTTTTTAATTTCCTCCCCTTTCAACAGCAGGCCCCAGGTCATATCACAAACTGCTTTTTAAACTCTCCACATTTCAAAATAGGCTTGTCATGTGGCAGGAAGAGCTGAACTTTAGGGAATACAAGTCTAAAGCTTGAGTAGGTGCACAATACTGGTTTTGCTGCTATTTGAATCCATATTTCTATTTCCCCCCAGAATGTATGTTTCAAGGGTCCGTTGTTTTGATATCCCTTTGTGCTTTAAAGGTAACTGTTAGTAACTACTGCTGCAAAATGATTTATCTTAATTGCAGCATTGTTTTTAAACCTGTATATTCAAATAAAGCTACATTTATGGACAAGCCTATTCATTTCTACTCAGAAGTAAATTCTGGAAAGTTTAGTGGGGCTACATCCAGGTAAAGGTTACAGGATTGCAGCCTAAAACTGGAATTATAGATAATTTAATGGCGTATGAAAATGCTTTGTCATGATCCTACCAATATAAGGAAAAGCTGAAAATCTTTCTTTTGTTTAAGGAGTGAATTTTGCCAAGCCTTTAATTTTGTTTTCATAGAGTTTGACTGCTTTTCTAGTCCCAACGCTAGACACATTTCACAACTACACTAATTAGCACTAAACAACGGCTAATTTAGCAAGAATGCAGTTGGTGAAATAGTTGAAGGCATTGTAGAATACAAACTATTTCTTTAAAAGCACTTCAATCCGTGGAAAAAAAATCACGAAAAATACAAAAACTATGGCACTTTTTAAAATAAAAAAACATAGCTCTTAACATACCTTCCTTTCTTTAAAAGAAAAACTCAACTAAAGGAAATCCAAAACAGCCATACTTCTAGGAATCTTAGGTTCCAATCCTTAACACAAGAGAGAGTAAGCCCCACAGAACGCAGTCAGCCTAAGTGTTGAGTAAACAGGCGCAAGACTGAGCTGTATAGGTAGGATTTCAAAGTCATTTTCATGAGATTTCAAGTAAAATGCTTGTATTCTGTTAGATAGAATAGGAATTCAGCCAGAGAGATTATGTACTTCTCAGTTAAGATTTTATTAATCCAATACTTTAAAAAGCATACCACAGAAAATCAGAGGTGTTTGAATGCTCATACGTTCAAAATACACTATATATCAGCCCCCTGTTTCTGAGTGACTGTATTATCTAACTATTTAATTACAGATAAAGAATAAAAACAGTGCAGTTTCATGGTCACTGCATTGAATCATCCAGTCATTATTTCCCCTCTGCTGCAAACAGACGACCCACCTTTTTGTCAGCGCACCATTTCATTTATTTCACAGTGAAACCCAGTTTCACAATAATTGACTTGTCAGCAGCTCTAATTTATGAGGCTGGGCTCTGTAAGCCTTCTCCTATATTCTGCTCAACCTGCACACAAGCAAGGTTGAATATTTACAATGTTGTTAACAGGTGCTGAGTTGTTTAATGATTCTAATAGCCAGAAGCGTACTGAGAAAGCCAGCGGGATCACAATTACAGGCTGTTTGAACACAACAATTACTCGTCCCCTGAGAGGTGTGAAAGTCAAAGGCAGTTTTATACTAACAGCATCTAGCACATGGGGTAGACAGGCTAACTTCCATTAGTAGCCCATTGGGAAAAAAGCAATAACAAACCCCTAGGTACCGTAAAAATTTACAAAGTACATAACATTTAAACAATCAAAACAATGAAGGAAGAAACTTTTCCAATTTCCTTTTAAACAATATATAAACAAACAAACAAACTAAAACTCCTACTGCTAAACCTGAGAATATATCTAGAATGAACTCAACGAGAAACATGAACTTGTTTTTCTAATCTAAGCCAGTGTGGCATTTCACCAGCTGAGAAAAAGGGAGCCGTGTAAGGACATAAAATGCAGATGAAGTTACACTGACCATTTTCAGTTTAATGTGGATTGTGGTGGCAATTGCTTCCTGTTTGAGTTTTATGTAAACCTGATCCAAGATCTGCCTGGGAAATTTTTCATCAGCCTTGAAATGGTAGTGCTATAACTGTCAGGCCTGTGAAGTCATTTGTTACAAACACCATGTTTTTTATGTTCAGATTATACGGTAGTAGTAATGACACAGATAATGAAAGCGGGACAACTGAAAAACACTTTAAGAAAAACTCTTGCTTGTAATCCAAGTATTTCTTGGGGGAAACCACAAGAGCTCAGCTCACAATAATTTGTTGAGATTTGCCATTTTGAAAAAGGAAGTTTAATTTAAAGCACAGGATAGACAAATAGTTATCTTCTCAAAAGGTGTTCAAGGAGACATGCTGCAACTGATATGATTTTCTTAACGTGAAATTTACTAAACCCATGCCACGGATATGAGGCTTAGATGAAATCTATTATTCTAAGCCTATCCCTGATGGATGGAACACTGGAGAGATGATCCAATCAACATATTTTCTGGATCTAATCCACGAGTTGTAACGCGGTTCAATGGGAAGGAAACCAAGACACTCCCTTGAGAACAAGCTCATTTGCAAGAGAAAGAAGGTTTATGTCATTGAGTAATACATTGAATGGCCATCATTATCATTTTGGAATGGCAATCAAAGTAAACCAAATTCATTATTAAAATGGCCATCAACACTTAAAAATACTGTATCTTTGTCACTGACAATCTGAAATATTAATAGAGCCATCTTGTTTTATCATCTCAGAATATTTTTTCTTCACCAACTGTGATTTCCCCCCTACTTTTTAAAATATTTTTTCTACTTTAATTGTGAAGAACTCAGACGGGGAATCTGTTACTAAAAATTAATATTTTGCAACCATTTGTGAGTTTAATGTAATTTCTAAGGTGCACATCTTGCAGACTGATCATTATGAAGATCCTTCAGCCATATCAGGGTCCCTTCCAATTCTATGTAATTCACTATGAGGCGAGGTGCATTATTTGTCTCATCAGGTAGAAGATAGAATGGCTGGAAACATCCCAAGAAACGAAAAACTAGTTCAAAGTATGACTGAAGGAAAACTAGAAGGACGAAGGACCAAATACAGACACATATGAAAAAAAGATTGGAGACGAATGTCAACCTGGAAAGGCTTATGTAAAGCAGACACAATTGATAGCTGGGAGGGAGCCCAAAATAGTGAATGACCACTAGATTTAAATAACTACGGTAAACAAAATAACTACACAGCTGGTAGTAAATGGGTGAGATGTCTTAGATCCATTAGATTCAGTGTAAGATTGCTATATACTTCTAGAGGTTACGGACTGCACCTTCAGATTACATTTACAATTAGCCATTGCAACCTGATAGCAATGCTTCAAGGTGAAATTTCATTTCAAGCATAGACCTGGACCTCTAGAGGACACTAGGACCTAACAGTACTTAACAGAGACTTCATATTCATCTTTACCAAGAGGTAGATCTCACTGAGTCATATCTAACAATAGTCATACTCATAATAGTCCCACTGAAATTAATGGAAATGACTAGACCCATTAACTCCAGTGGGTCTATTCAGAGTATAATTTAGTTAGATACAACCCATGATACTCAATAGGGAAATTGCAGCCTTAGAATTATATATAAATGGTGAGCCTTTCACTTCATTATAACTTGTACACCAAATCAAATGCCCATTTGATTTATAAATTCACATCTTCTCCTATTACTTTACTGGCATTTGAGATAATTAATCTACTGTTCTTTACTTCTTATCTTTTTTATATACTGGTAAATTTCCAGTAGTTTATTATTTTAGTATTGTATTTTACTGTGTGTGGCTGTTGTTTTTGCAGTAGTAGTTGTTGCTATTGAAAGCTGCCTGGGGGCCATTCAAAGAGAAAGGCAGAATGGAAACTCCATAAAATAAACATGTTTTTTAATTTCAGCCATATAGGTTGAATATAAAGATGGAAGAAGGTGTACCTAATAATATTTTTGTTCACAGAACATGTAATATATTACATTACAGCCTGCTTTTCTTAATAACAGACAAAATAGGTTTTGGTAGAACCAAAAACATTTTGAAATGCTATGGTCTAAATAAAATTGGGGGGAAACCTACTCCTCTTCATAACATTATCAACAGCTACAACACACTGTGAGACATTTGGTTCCTTCATCAACACTGCCCAACTAATTTGTGGTCTATTTATAATCTCTATTCAAGCAACGAGTCATTCAACATTCCTTTGAACAAGGCCAGCTGTCAACTAGCAACACTAGCATCAGGGTTTTTTTTTGGTGTGTGTGTTTTTTTTGACAATAGCATGAAAAAAAGCATTTTCACAGACAGAACAGATGAACTAACAAATAAGACCACAGAGTTTTGAATCCTATTTTTTTTAAATAGTCTATTGCATTGTGTAAAAATTACTTCAGTATCTGTCAGCAGTTAATTTTCCGGTTATATGTGTTTAAGAAGCACTCGGGTGGAACTGAAAGATAGCAGCTCATTTTTAAGATATCCTAAGCATTATTTAGGGGACACGGGTGGTGCTGTGGTCTAAACCACAGAGTTAGGGCTTGCCAATCAGAAGGTCAGCGGTTCGAATCCCCGCGAAGGGGTGAGCTCCCGTTGCTCGGTCCCTGCTCCTGCCAACCTAGCAGTTCGAAAGCACGTCAAAGTGCAAGTAGATAAATAGGTACTGCTACGGCGGGAAGGTAAAAGGCATTTCTGTGCGCTGCTCTGGTTCGCCAGAAGTGGCTTAGTCATGCTGGCCACATGACTGTGTACGCCGGCTCCCTCGGCCAATAAAGCGAAATGAGCGACGCAACCCCGGAGTTGGCCACGACTGGACCTAACGGTCAGGGGTCCCTTTACCTTTAAGCATTATCTACAGGAGCCCAAATTTGGAAAAGTTATTTGTGTCTCTGTTTTGTTGAAATCAAGGGGATTTAAGTGAGTAGAGTAGTGGCTAAGCTAATTTAAACTGCACAGGTCAGCGGTTCGAATCCCCGCGAAGGGGTGAGCTCCCGTTGCTTGGTCCCTGCTCCTGCCAACCTAGCAGTTCAAAAGCACGTCAAAGTGCAAGTAGATAAATAGGTACTGCTCCGGCGGGAAGGTAAACGGCATTTCTGTGCGCTGAACAGGTGTGACTAAATTTCTCTGTACCAATGAATTAAAAATTTCGATAAACGTTTTCAGATACATATTTTCACTGAATCCCTGTGAAGAACACACTTCACAACAACATATCAAAATAAAACATGTTAACATTTAAATCCATACCAGATATATTAGTACATAGGGCCATGGGGCCTGCTCTGATTGTCCAAAAATGGAGCTTATTGTAATCCTAAATCTGTCTACCACTCATAAGTAAACTCCCAGGAGATTTTGTTTAGGATTGTTCCTAGCTATGGAAAATACTCCCAAGGGAAATAAGGCAATCCTGTCCTTACTTGCGTTCAAGAAACATGTAGAGACTTGTATTTATTGATTCACGTTTTTGGCTGATAGTTTTCTGTTTCTACACTACAGGTTTTAATGGCAGTCTGCAATATGTTAGTGTGTTGTTTTCCTGCAATTTATTATCGTGAGCCCTCTTGGCCATCTTTTGGGGAGAGACAGTGGGTTATAAATTCGGACTAAATAAATGGAATAGAGTTATCCTTTTTTAAAAAATATCATCACTATAATCTTTTGTAAAACACTTTAAGCTTTCTACACCCCCTCCTTCAAGCAGTGTGTATAAATTTTAGGAAATAAATATAATTAAAATATTCACAGATAAGGAGTGGCTTCAAAAACATTTGTTCTGCAGATGGACAGTGTTCTGGTAGTGCTCTTTTAGCCAGCTGTATTTCAAGACTGTGGTTAACATAACTTTCTGGTATTCTGGTGGAGTCTTTAACTCTCTAGGCCAATCATCAAACTATTTCAGCTAGAAGAGTTGCACTGGTTTTAACAGAACTGGAATATTAAAATCTAAGTTGTGTGGTTTTTTTATATAAAGAAAATGGAATGATTCAGTCCTTAAGAAGTGTAATTAATTTTATGATAATTATTTAAGATTAATGCAAGATGGTCAGGATCAAGTGAGCCACAGAAGTGGTTCCAAAAGCTCAAGGGAGCTTGTTTTTCTCTAACAACAGCCTGGCCATACAGCCTTTGAAACTGAGGGAAGTTTTTCTGAAGCAGTTTGTGGCATGGCATGGAAAGGTCATTTGTTCAAAGACAAATTTCTACTGGTCTAGGGAAAGCAGCTTGTTTGAAACTCAGTAGTTCTGTGGATCCTGGCTGAGAGCTATAATTTGAGCAGCTTAACTGACAAACCAAGCTAACAAGAGCACTTGGATTTGAACCAATGTGTGTGGGCTTGGTTGCCAATTAGCATGATTAGAAGAAGAAAAAGCTCTGTTCTAAGTAGGGAGGGAGGAATCAACCAGCTATTTATATATTCTCACTTGGTAACATGCAAAACTGGGCACTTACATATAACTAACAAAATAAAAAGCTCTTTATATATCATGCATATAGGAATTACTTAGCCCCCTACAACCAACAAAATTATCACCACCATTGTTATTATATTTCTAACCTGCCCTTCACCAAGATGTCCCAAGGGCAGATTACAAAAATTTAAAAATACAGTTTTAAAAATAATTTAAAAAGCATACCGTTTGAATAAAAGCCACAGCAATGGTGATCAAGATACAACAACACCTGTACTGAAATATATTCAACATGACTAAATCCTAAGCTTCATTTTGAAGATAAAATCATTTGTTTCCACCAAGACCTTGACTCCACTGTTACAGCAGATGAATCCTGAGAGGTGTCCAGAGGGGTTTCCTATAGATGGAAAGGGCCCTGAGGCATGCAGGCAAATCCGGCTTTCCCAACCAGTGAGGATCAAAAGCTATGCATTTATGTCAACATGCTGCTACTATATGTAGACACCAGAGAAACATGTGTGACATTGAGCACTCAGTCAGGAGTTAGTCTGGAGGGAACTAAGTGACTTGCAACACACTTGTGGAACAGTAGGGTGTTTGCGTAAGACCAGGCCTCTGACAATGTTTCCATACTTTCTTTGAATCAGACCCCCTCTCCTGCCCCAATATTCTTCAAAATGATACACTGCCAAATGCATTTCTGAGTTTAGAATCAGTAGACTGCCTGCAATGGAATGTGGACTCAGAGGTTACCCGTCATCTATACGACATTAAATGTGTGCCAGTGTTCATTCCACTGAAAAAAAGCAGTGCGGATAGACAGCTTTTACACCTGGATGTAAATTTTGATTTAGGCCTACTGTCTCTGATTCTGAAAGTGATACATAAAGCAAAGTCTGCTTCTATGAGAGGATCTCAACAGCTGGAGTGGGCAAAAAAGTATGTGGAAGGGATGAAGATAAGCGAGGGTGAAAGGATTGTCCTGTCCCTCTTTCTCTTTTTTCAAAGCTGCGATGTAACCAAACAAAAACAGAAAAAGGAAAATACACAAACTGTACTTTTTTTTTAAAAAAAGAACCCACTCTTTTTGTTGGTCTAGTTATGATTTCTGTAGTAAACAATGGTCAAAGTGATTTACAATACTATTACCAATCTATAGGGTGTCTACAAAGTTTCCATTTTACAAAGGAATGACTTAGATAAGAATATAGTGGTATGGCCAGCATATCCATAAGCGAGAGGGGATATGAACCAAGGTATTCAAGGTTCCCTACTATGCACACTAAACTTCATTGGTGCTCAATTTCTTAACAGCTCACCTTGGATTCATGATAAGGCGACGGAAAAAGTAGGTCCAGGTGATATAATCCATTGCATCTTGCTTTGAAGTTATAGTTCCAGCTGCAATTTCAGCATTTAAGTGATCAGACAGAACTTCCAGTAAACTAAAACAAATCGACAAAAATTAAAATTGCAACATTTCACTTAGATTAATTGTGGAATAGTATTATGTACTCAAAACACTCAATTGGAGTGGTAGATAACTAATCTTATCTGGCTACAGATGTTAAAATCTGTAAAAACTGGCTGCAGTACCTGGACTGATTCCAGTGAGCACTCCCCCCCCCCTTTTAAATTAAGTTACTTATAGACTGCCTTTTAGGGCAGCAGCACCACAGTATCTTTTCAGGAGAAAGCAACTTGAAATGGATATGACTTTAGAGCCTGTCTAAAATTGGGAAATGGCATTTGAGAAGGATACTGCTATTCTATCACCTGCTACCAGCCGTTATGCTCATAGATGAGACATCTCTCTGCCTAGGGGCTATCAAAAATTACTGGACTAATGGGCTGAGGATATCCCAACAGACACCGAGACACCAGAAACTTTAAAATGATAATGTCTGTTTGTGAACAATGTTGCTTTTGTTGCCACTGTTTCATCTATTGTCTTATCCACTTGCCTTTTTAGCTACCCCACCTCCACAGCCCAAGAACTTTCTGTGTTGGGATTTGTGTGTTTAGGTAGCAGCAGGAACCACAGATACAATGTTGTCATCTACCTTAGATACATGTAATCAAGACTTAGTGCCAAAAATTGTAGCTAAGTCTACTCAGCAAAGGAATTTTCAGCAAAGTCCAATTGCATTCAATGAAGCTTACTCCCAGTTAAGTGGAGTTAGGATTGCAGTCTGACAAAGGAATTATCTTGGCAATAGGGTGTAACTTGGAAATATAAATTGAGTATCTAGGAGAAACCTCCACATGAAATAGAATTTGGATTATCTGAAGATGATAACTTTTCAGTTTGTAGTTCCGTGAAATACAGTGCCTTTGTGAATCACGTTTCCCCAAATTAACTGTGGTATTATTATTTTTTACCTTGATTCTACTGGGAAAGGCTCATAAAGAAATTTTTTGTAGAAGTCTTTCTTGATGTCATGAACCAGAATCACTGCTTTTCCTTGATCATCAAACTGAGGCCTCCCAGCACGTCCCATCATCTGAAGAACATCTGCAAATGTAAATTGATGACAACATTAAGCACACTGTAGAGTACTGTTTTTTTTATATTAAGGCAAATGTCCAGATACAGCACCACCCTTATAAACAGCACAAATATTGATTAAAAGATATATGAATATTTAAACTGGAAAAAGGACCAGAAAATTTACACTAAAACTGTTTTTTTCCTAATGTTTATTTGCAACATCTGGCTACACACTCGTATCTGAAAGTTGAACTTTGATTTTGCAAAGTCTCAATAAAATGAGGTTTGGGAATCTTGTTTCAAGCCTCCCAAACGCCCCATCCAAATGCTTTAGCAAGACGCCTCACCTCAAATCAGTGGCATAGCGTGGGGGGTGCAGGGGGGCCGGCTGCACCGGGCGCAACATCTGGGGGGGGGCGCGCTCACACTTGCAGCTCTCTGCCCTTACTAAAATCCACGGGCTAGGGGGCGCAAATTACTTGCTGACAAGTCTAGCATACAAATATATGAAATTTCCTAGTAGACCCAGCTCTGCTATCTGAGATACTTTTTAAGTGGAGATAGCACATCTGTGTGCGAAGCATGGACTCTACCCCTGAGCTATATCAGTTCACATAGTTTTCAGTGGTATCCTAGGGTAAAGGTACTGGCCTTCTCCTAATATACTTCTCTGTTCCCCTTTGAGTAGTTTTATGCTGATAATTTTTTTTATGAAGCAATGCTGAAATCAAAACAATGAGAAGTATTCCCCATCTA
Source organism: Podarcis raffonei (assembly GCF_027172205.1). Lineage (NCBI taxonomy): Eukaryota > Metazoa > Chordata > Lepidosauria > Squamata > Lacertidae > Podarcis > Podarcis raffonei. The sequence continues at coordinate 49,588,846 of NC_070604.1, forward strand.
ACCTGCAATGTTGCAGGTAAGAAAATGAAACTAAATGCCTGGCTACTCTCATATGTTTTGAGATTAAAGAATTAAATAAGGCAAGTTAATTAAGATCAGATTAGTATTCATCCATATAATATATCTAATAAGCTATATATCATTTGCTTGTATGCACTTTATGGTATGTTTGTTCAATAGTGACTTAAAAAAAATATGTTCTACCACACCCTCCAGATTTGTTCTCTCTTCTCAGATATTGTTCTTTGCTATCAAATTCCACTCAATTATTCCAATTCAGTATTCTCAAAGCACAGCTAAAAGTTTACTATTGCTAAAGAAACTGAACAAAAGATATGACAACTCTATTTCAGCTTCCATATTTAACTTCCATGTTCATGGATATCAGTAGTTAATTATAACACGTATTTTTTCTAAGAGTTTTGTGATTTCTGACAATACCTGTAATTGGGTAATCAACATAACGCCTTGTTTTTCCATCATAAAATTCTGTCCCTTTAACAATTACTAAATGCGCTGGAAAATTGACACCCCAGGCTAACGTGCTAGTAGCAATAAGGACCTAAAAAGAGAAAGATACAAGATTAAAAATATATAAAGGACCTCTGTGTGAAGTAAACAGAAGTTTAAGAAATGAATAAGAACATCTTAGTATAATATTACAGAACAAGCATACTTGGATTTTGCAATTCACAAATAACTCTTCAACAGTTTTTCTGTCTCGTTCATGCAGGCCAGCATGGTGGATGCCGATTCCAAAAGCAAGGGTCAGTTTGAGATTGGACTCTCTGATTGTTCCTATGATGACACTCATCTGCAATAACAACAAAAGGATTAATCTAAGAATCTTCCAGAGCATTTCCCCCCAGCAATATGACATTAGTAAATACTTATCAATATACTATACAGTCTTAGTAGTAAACAAAGGAAAAAGACAGTCTCTTCATTAAGGAATTCACAGAAGCAAGCAAATAGAGAAGCATCAGGAAGAGGAGGGGAGCAATAAGCTATGCAAACACATAGTCACCTTTTATAATGCACTCCACATATTATTAATATACCGTATTTTTCCGTGTATAAGATGATACGTTTTGCTTTAAAAAAATAGGCAAAAATTGGATGTTGGCTTATACACGAATAGTGAATGCAGAGGGGGGACATGTGATTAATGGCAGCAGCAAGCAGGAGATTGGCAGCGGCGATTGGGCAGGTGATTGGTAACTGCGGCAAGGCCTGCTGGCGACTGGCTGCGGCAAGTGGGCAGGTGATTGGCGGCTGTGGCGAGGCGGGCAGGCAATTGGCGGCTGCGGCAAGTGGGCTGTTGGTGGCTGCGAGTGGGCAGACAATTGGTGGCTGCAGCGAGGTGTGCGATTGGCAGTGGCTATGGCAAGTGATCGGCAGTGGTGGGCAGGCGGGTCAGCGATTGGTGGAAGTGACCTCCCCCACCCCTCCAAAAAAGCTAAGCAATTTAATTTCTAAATTTTGGGTTAAAAAAAATTAGGGGTCGTCTTACACATGGGGGCGTCTTATACACGGAGAAACACGGTAACTTTCAGAAAGCAACCCCCCCATGAGTTTCATACTACTTTTGAAATTATAAAAGGATTATTCAAGCAGTACATATTTGCATACTGATGCAAAGGTGTGCATGTAGGAAACCCTCAAGGTGGACCTTCTGAATTCCCTTCTTTGGAAAGCACTCCTCCATGGTATCTCACAACCTGCCTCAAACTTGGGCAAGCATCAGAAACATTGTTTAACGCAGCATAAGATGTGTTGTCTGGAAATAATGTGAGTGGCATACTGAAAGTGGCATGGTCTTTAGTTCATGGACTTTTAAAATAGCCACATAGTATAATAGTTTTACATTTTAAGAAACCTTTCATAAATAGTTATAGAAACACAGGGTGGTATTCAACTAGCTTTAATTCAGAGAAGACCAATTGAAATTAATGAGCATAGCTGTGGTAGGTCCATTAATTTCAGTGGATCTACTCTGAATAAAATCTAGCTTAACACCACCCATACAGTTCAACTAACTGTTAGTATTAGTCTCCAATAACACTCCTTTCCAGGTGGTATTTAATGCCAGCTACATCAATATTCTATGCTGAAGACGCAAAACTACAACACAGATACGTTGAATGTATTTTGGTCATGCCTCCAACTAAGACACTTCCAGATTGCTGTACTAGAAGAAACAAGTATATAAAAGTAAATGCTCCACCACTGCGCAGTTACATAACTGTGATATGTAAAATGCCTTGTTCTTTTAGAAGACAGGGAAACAGCACACTTTTAAACAGTGGCCCATATGGTAATTCTAAGTTGGAAAAAAAATAATGTGCCAGTACTGGACAACTGGATGGTAAGAGTATGGGATAGCGTTCAATTGTAAAAACTAAACAATATTCTCAAAATATGAGAAGGGAGACAAATCGATGAAAAATTCATTGAAAAAAGGAGCCCATTTATTGCATGTTGCTACTATAAAACACAAGAAAATGCTGAACTATATTTACTGTTGGGTACCTTGGTATTGTAAGAGGCCAATCCTTTAATTCAAAGAGCATAGACATTGTAAAGATGTCTGTAAATTGTTTTTGTAAAAGGAAATGTTGTACCTTCTATTATTCTTGCTATACTATTTGCTATTTGTCACTTAACAAAAAAAAAAATTCAATAAAGAAAAAAAATCTTTCATGAAGATTCTTTCATGTCTATCAAGTACAACCAACTATCCAGTATTATCTCTGCACTGGCTGGCAGAAGCTCTCCAGGTTTTCAGATGCAAGTCTTTCTGAGCCTTATCTAGAGGTGCCAGGGACCGACCCTGGGGCCTTTAATAAACACCAACAACTTCTGAACGTCAAAACATATCTCTTTTTCTTTTTAAAAATTTGAGTAAATAGTAACTTGTATCATGTCAACAGGTAGTACCAATATTACTGTATACTTGTAAAATTATGGCAAAATGTCATTTAATTCACAAAACTCATAAAATTAATACAATCTATTCATATCTCACCTATTTAGACTAGTTTGTCAATCCCAAAGAGCCAAATATAATGTAAATCCCACAACAATGATCTGACAATGATGCACAACAGGGAACCCAGTTTTCTGAAGTGATGTTTTGGTTCTGCTTGCTGCCAATTTACATGATCTGAGGAAAGCTCCTAGATCAGCCCAAGGATAGACGCTGCTACCCAAATGCTTATTGTAAATCACTGGAAAATGAAAGTTTGATGTGTGCACCAGAGTATAGGATGGGAACATAAGGAAATCATATATTTACAGAAGCTCAACTGGATGGGTAGAATGAATGAATACAGTGCATGGAGATAAATGCAACGGGAGAAGAATAAAAGTGAGGCCGTCTTTAACATACATCTTAAACAAAGACACTATTTTATAGTGGATTATAAAGGGAGCCCTCAGTTTTCTGTAAAGGAGCAACAACTGATTTTTTTGTGTGGGGTGTGTGTGTTTGGGGTATGAATTCCTTTGAAACTTCTAATCACTGTTCCAAGAAGTAAAATAAGCTTTGTGTCGAAAAGCCAACATATCAATGGAATAGTTTAATCAAAACCTTTGATTTTCAAACAACTTTTTGAGCCAGGAGCCAGTCATTGTAAACTGCCTGCCCCACAATTGGGGTCCTGTAGCTAAAACATTTGGTTCACTGTTTGGGAGGAAAATATGACTTGCAATGATATTTAAAAGGATCAAGTATACATAGTGCTTATATTCATTGTATTCGTAAGTAGGGAACATTGCACAGATCAGCCACATCCCTTTTAACATTGGCTTATGTTGCAAGACCTGCGGCAGTGTAGTTATAGTGCTATTTATTCTAGCTCAACATCAGTGAAATGCTCAGACCTCCAAGAAATATAAAAACATGAAATTGTTTTCTTGTTTACTTTGGCCAATCAACTTTATACTTCCCCTCCTGGTTGTTATCAAAGTTTTAAGCACAGAACATCTCTCCCCATTACACTGCTGGACATTTATTCACAGAGGAAGTTCTTACCGTTTGCTGTGCTGATGATGTTATTCATCCCCTCCCAATCCGCCCACTGCCTTTGTACTAAAGCAATGTCCTGCCGTGCTGTTAGCTATACCTGCAAAGCTGTGTAATTTAACACAGCAAAACTAAAGGACCCTTAGCAGGAGTGCTGGCATATGCACTGTGAGCCTGTCATTCTAGCAGCGGGGAATCTTGGCCATTTTTAGCAGACCCCCCTCACTTTCACATAAATCAGCGCAATAAAAAACTCCAAACACCTATTTTACCCAGAAGCACATTCCACAGCTTTAAAAATTCTTAACAACAATTTGTCTTCTGGAAAACCACTTTCCCGGAGTCTATTTTTGCATGCATATTCCATTCACCTTATAAAATACGACAAAACATGAGGAATGCTGGAAGGACAATTGCCAGATCAACTATGCTGAGATAATAGTTCTCGTGAAACCTCGGAGATGGCTATCAGTGCAAGATGTTTGCAAACTGCCCATCTCAAGCATGAAGCAAACTTTAATGATTTTTCTAGCTTTGCTCAAGACATCACTGCCAAAAGAAAACCTGTCAAGGGAATGTGTACACATTAACACGCGTACATAACAGCTCTTTGGAAAGCATGAACAAGTGTTAACCATGAAAAGGCACAGTACGTTTACCAGATGCATTTGTTATCAAAATTAATTTGAAGCAGCAAGAAAACTGTGTTTTCAGTCGCTCAGCTAAGGTTTGCTAATTTGAAGTGGGCTGGTTAAAACATTAATATTAATAATAAAAGCGATCCAACCCACTCTGATGTGACCTGTTGATTTTTAAACTCCGAAAAAAGTATAGCCCTCATGTTATATAATTTAACGATGAATGTGCCATTTAAAAGTTATCTTTGAAAGATGCACTTAAGATTCTTTTTGTAACATAAATAACATTTTTTTAAAAAAAAAAGTTGCAAGGAGCGGGGAAAAAATCTCATGACAACACCAGCAAGATTTTTCTCAGACTAAAACACTGTATTTTCTCTCTCACTCCTTCCACACATGTAAAATTCTGAACAATTTAACGTCACCAGGGTTTAAAAATATATTTTTAAAAATTTATTATACCTAAAAAGCTTTTCGTAGAAAGATAGAATTCCATTTAAGTAGATACATTACCCTGAGTCTGAAATTCATTCCAGTCAGGGTATAATTCAGCAAGTTGATGACAACACTGGCTCCAAAAGAAAGGAGGAGACCAGATTGGACAAGAATGAGCTAACAGATTGTGCAGCCCAATTCTGTCCCTTTGAGTGTGATATATTGTTTCAAGATGCTAAAACCCCATACTTTCTCAAAGCATATCTGCCGCCCTGGTTTTCCCATTTTCGCAGAATCCTCATTATTAGTACTCTGTACCCTTTTCAAAGCACATCAGACCCAGACCATATGCCACTGCATAATGCTTATCGATTGTCTGAAATGGCTGGTAAAAAAGAAAGAAAGATGGGCTGAACAAAAGAATCAGGAAAGTTATGAAGTCTTTAAAAGAAAATATAATTACACATTTCACATCTGGCACAGATGTTGAGTTTAGTTAAAGTGCTGCTGCGTTAAAAGTTAAATGGCATTTTTTTTTTTATGATAAAGCACAACACTGCAGAAGGAAGAGGCACTGCAAATCCTGAGAAAGGACTACACGGATTCAGCCCACACATTATGTTGGTATGCCTCATTCTAAGCACCATCCATGCAGCAACAGTGGATACCGAGTGGGGCTTGATCTGGGAGGTGTCTACTCAAATCCCCACTCAGCCACAAAGCTTCCTGGGTGACTTTCAGCCAGTTACTATTTTTCAGTCTAATCTACCTTATAGGGTTGTTGTGAAGATAAAATACATATCTTTCCCTAAGATCTTTGAGGGGGAAAGGCAGGATAAATACGTATAAACAAGAAACACACACGCAATCCTAATATAAATGAATATGTATTTTTAAAAATTTCCTGCTGAATCTGTCAACTCATAGAAAAGATCCCAACCCTGTCACAACAAACGTTTTAATTTTAAATTTTTTTTAAAAGGTGAAAGCCTAGCTAAAAAAATATTGGGTTTAAAATAGGAGCAATTGACATTATTTTACAAAGACAGATTTCCAGGTTTCCTGTGAGTGGAGTTCTGCTCAAGGGACACTTCCTGACTCAAGGAAAGGGAGCCTCCCCCCCCCCCGAATCTAATTTTTCCTCTGGTCACCAAAAAGCTGCTCCAAATGATTAGGGGACCCCATGGAACAGAATAGGAGCCAGTGATGTGGGCTGCAGAAATCATTTCCCTCCTTCCTGTTATGGCAGCCTTTGCTGAATCAGAATCTCTTCTGAGAATGGAAAGAGCTTTTCCATTTGTGGAAGGGCATGCCTTCATCCAACCCAAACGTATTTGTTTCAGAATATTAAAAGCCCCGAGAAGAAATGATTAAAGAAATATATTTGGGTGAAATCCAGTGCTGCCATTCTGCTTGTGAAATGGCTTTTGATCTAGCAGAGACATTTACTAATGTAAGAAAAGGGAAGGATATTTGCCCCAAATTCCCTCCACACTGCAGACCTTTGCACCCCCAAAAGATCTGTCCCAAAGGGTTGGGGTACTCTCCAGGAAGTGGTGGCAGAGGGCCTGCAGACAGAAGGGACAATGAGAGATAATCACCTTTCTTTCTCTCTTTCTGATGGATCAAAATACATTTTGTGAACAGAGAAGCAGCATTAAATTTCACCCACAAACTACAGATTGCCCTAACATTGCCTTTAAAATTGGAGAGAGAGAGCTGTCACATGTTCAAAACCACTCTATTTTTCTTTCTTTGAAAATCATATTGAAAATATTAAGTTATTGATATGAATGTTAGAAGCAAAAGGATATGCTTGACACTCTCTTGACACTCTCTAAACAGAGCAGTTTTTTAAACTTCTATTTTTAGATCTATATAGGAAGCCTATTCCTCTGTATACATGCACACACATTTTGCTTCATATTCACAGCTGCACATGCAGTTTCCTGTTCAGAAGCTATAAAGGCCTCCACCGCCTTCCACAATACGTGTGGCAGTTCTTTTTAATGTTCTTAGCAGGAATTGGATGAGGCCTTCCTAAGTGTTACTAAGTGTAATTGTTTAAAAGATACTACATTAGCTTTATTAAATTAGCTGTAGTACAATCTTAACAAGCTGTAGATGTTTACAGTACTAAATACACTGTGGAAAGAAGTTGCAATTGTAGTTTAAAAGCCACATACCAGTACTAGATTTCCCTTCTCCTCATGAGTCTCATCTGTTAAAATTTCAGACTAGAGTAAAGAGAATCAAATCCAAGCAAATACTAATTTAGTATGTTGCACTTTTTACATTTGTCACTGGAACTAGCTTCTGTTTTCAACAGGATCTTTCCTAGGTAATTGGCACAATATTGTACGTTACACAGGACTGAATCTGTTGGATGCCCTCTTTGCAGTTTAGGAGTTACATAAATAAATATACCCTATAAATATAAATATACCCTATAAATAAATCTCCTTAGTTTTGTTTCACCTACACTGATCAATCACAAGGAGCTAAACCTTGTGATTAAATACATTAAAAGCAAAGCAAATCACACTACTGTGTCTAGTGAGGCTATACTACTATTGCTTCCAAAACATGAATCTTCAGGGATTCAGGGATAGACCCTTTAAACAGAAAAAAAATATGACTGTTTCCCTTGATGTAAGAATGCGAGGCACCAAAGTTTGTTCTCAGTACTGAGAGCACATTGCTCACTTGCATCTGGCTTTGGTTACTATGACCTAAGCATGTGTTACTTGTGTGTAGGGAACACAAATACAAACCAGTGTGGGGACACACAAAAAGCAAACGTGTGAGCATCTCCTCATTTGTAGGGGGCTCCCAGTGGCACAAAGGCCTCACACCAGAAGAGAACCTCACACATTTGCTTTTTTATACAGGCAAGACAGTCACACAAAACACACAGTTCTTTAAGAAAGATGAGCTGATGTTGGAGCAAAGCTAAAAGTGCTGTTCCACTCTAGCTGGTATACATGAGTAACACTTACATAGGGCTGTCTCTGCTAGATCTGTCAAATTGTCAGGATAGCCTGGACTGCTCAAACTGGTGACACACCTAGCAATTTTCTATCTCTTTTGTGCTCTAGCAGGCAACAGACAACACAGGATATTCTCAGAATGGGACAGCATGACATATAGGTTGGTTTTTTTTCCTTGTGTTGAATGGGCAGCTCCGTCTACAATCATCAGCTGAAGAGTTTTCTTGAAAAGAATGTAATAAAAGGCAACTGACCTGGATTAATCAACTGGGATTTAAAAAGCGACAGTATTAGTCATCTCCTACAATTGCTCCCAGCACCTGTAGTAGGGTAGGAGAGCTGAAAATAATGCCAATATATTTCACATCTGGCAAACAATGTGCCCCTTTGGTTTCAGATAGTACATGGGTAGACAAGTCTAAAAAGCCCAGGACACAAATTGTCACAGCCCTCTAGAAGCTATGGTGGCTCATATACCAGGAATAATGTATTTAGCATTATCTCTGGAAGCAGCTATTGCGGCTCATTTACCAGGAATAATGTATTTAGCATTATCTCTGGAAGTGTATACTTGATTCTGACCAAACTGAGCCTTCTGATGTATATGTTGCTTTAGGAAGCTTAGTTCTGTCCATCAGTCTGAAATAACTATGCCAAATGATGTCTGTCCTGAAGAAGATACTGAATCTACAAATCTATTTGCCCTCACAGCAGGTACTGATGCTCTGCAATAACATTGTTTACATGAACTCTCACAACCAAGGTGGAAGAAGAGGAGACTTTAGTGCTCGCTTCGGCAGCACATATTCTAAAATTGGAAGAAGAGGAGACTTTAGAACAATAACAGAAAACATTAAAGCCTACAGACCACATCTGGCCTGCCAAAGTTTTTATCCTGACTTACTGCTGCCGTACAGTGATTTTCTGAGGACTGGCTCAGTGGAAAAGTGGAAGGTAGAAACTTTTCATGGGGGCCAAACAACTTGCATCTGTTCAATAAGACACCTATAACCACCTCCTAGCCAAAATAATTTAGGTCTAAAATTGCAATTGAAGAAGAATTTGGTAAAAGCAGATCACTTGGCTTCAAAACACCTAAATAAATGAAAAGTCAAAAAGGTGATTTTAAGCCAACCAACTTTCAGAGATGTCTATGAATTTGTATGTCAAAGCTTCTAGAATCCTCCCAGTGATTTCAAAAATCTTTCTAAGACGAACATTGCTTCTGAAGGTTTGTCAGCCATTTCCTAAATCTTAACTGCCTTTGGATAATTGAATGTCCTTAAGTAGTCTCTACTTTAAGAACTATTCAAAAGCAGAAACTATTTTATTAGCTCACAACTCAAAAATCTTGCCCCCATCAGTTCTGTTCCATGGCCACTGTAGATATCACATAAGCCTCTCTCTTATCAACAACATCTGCACAATGAATCCTCTTTCTCCTTGCTTATGCTACAGTACAATTCAGATGATCGTGTGCTGTATTAAAAATGTTTGGATATTAAGGAAGCTCTCCCAATGCACTGTACACCCTGTCAAGTAGTTTTTCCTGTCCTTAGGAATGTGTTAAAACCTAAAGGCCTATATCACTTGCAACTCAGGAGATACAAACTTAAGTACTTAAGGTGTCAAATCAGTAATAACCATTGTGAACCTGACGTTATCTTCTTTGCAATTTTGTTCTATTTCATTTTCTCTTATGTAGCTTCAGGTATTTCAGCTGATTTCATTGAAGAGGAGGAAGCAGCAGCACTGATACAGAGTTTGTCAAGTTTTCTCTTTGCTTTGTGGATAAGAATGAAAGGCCCACTAAAATATAATGGCCACAGCCACAAAATGGCTCCCACGGGATGCATGGCCAGTCACAAAATGTATTGTACACTGTATGTGAATTGGACCCTTCAGCCCACCTGCACATGGTGGGAATAATACTGTACTGGCCTAGGTTACAGGGCTGTTGTAAAGATTATGATGATGTTGAAAGTACGTGAAGCAGTATGAGCACTGAAATGTGCTATGAGTAGAAATGCTAGGTATCAGTGTGTGCTATCTTATGTACACCCATGCATAAATAATATCCAACACCTGCACAATTCATGCAACTGATGATGGCTTGCAGAAGGCTTATGCAATAATAATTGTATTTGCTTTTATGGTGCAACAGGACCCCTGGGATGTTTTAATTTCACAAGTATCCTCCTGACAATTTTCCTCCTCCTCTTTTACACAATTGCCAAACTTAACTGTCAACATTTTTGTGCTGTTGTGCTGACGAGCAGTTTTTTTCACACCTTGGAATTGGAAGAATATGCTTGCATCTAATGTTCTCAAAATTCCTGACACCCCGGGCACTGACTGTCTCTGAGCTTGTGCAAAATGTCCCCTTCCTGCTCCAATCAATAGAGCTCTAAAATGGTTCTTCTTCAATCCATTTACGCACCCAGTGAATTCCCCACCCATGTTCTGCTCCAAATTAATTCTCATTCAATTACACCACATTCATCATTATACTGCATACCACCTTTACATAAATACCACTTAAATTGATTTAATTTCCCAAATTAATATCCTATCAATCAAACAAACAAACGGTCTGTGGACCTTTTAAATAAATACTTCTGCTTAGTCTCTTTAAAACCCAAACCTCAGCAAGCAGCATAAGTTCCATTGCTTACAACATTTCTAGCACTCAAAGCTTGCAATCACAAGTGCCCTTATTAAAGAACAAACCTCATTTAACTCAGGGACTTGCTCCCAAGTAAGCATGCTTTGGAGGTCAAACACCCTTCCTAAAAATAATCATGTCCAGTAACAATGTTGCATTAAATCACTGATGACAGTTATAGTTAACACTGCTTTAGTTAAAATTTTAAAGACATTACCATCTAAGGACACACTCTGTAATTTTTAGAATGCTCAAGGGAAGATGTGACATTTAGCTAAGAGATACAAGGTCATTTTCATAATACAAAATGGGAACTGTTAAGTGACAATTTATTCTTAAGAATTTGACCATACTGAATATGTGATCTGAATCATTTGTTGCTATTTGCCAATTGAATATGATTTCTAGAGTACCATGTGTAACACACCACAAGCCACCTAAGAACAACAGAAAACATAGCTAACTAGTAATTGAAGTCTAACCCTTCGTGCACCACTATTAAGAATAGGGTGCTCAGAACATTTCACTCAATGAAACGTGAAGACAGGTTGGGGAGCATCAGAGGTAAATCATCAGTTTTGAAGCAAACGACCCACCCCCGCCTAAATAAAGAGGGCAGCAAGTTTTACCAACTCAGGAGACTCCCTAGGCACAGAGAAATGTGTAACTTTGTAAATTAAAATAAAAGGGAAAATTTAAGCATTCCAAAAGCATCCCTGAAAGGACAAGTGAGCTTCCAGGGACTTATGGAATGTTGATGGCGTTGGAATGTATATAAATGAGAAATTCTGGAATAACTCTCCCAGCCATCTGCAGTGCAGGGCACTCCAGCTTCCCATTGAGTGAACTCCCATAGCTGCTGCTACCTTTTGGTTTTTGTAGGTGGAGCACACAGCTGCTAAATCACAGCTATGCTATGCTGGCTTGCTTCATTTGTTACAGGAAGATTTCATCCTGTCCCAGTGAAGAGGGAATCTAAAGGAAGAAGAAGTTGAGCACACTGTGCAAGTTTAGTCTATCCTTGAGATCTGTTGTGAATGCCAGGATGTCAAGTTGAAGAAAAAAAGCAAACAAAGAAAATGGAAGGGTGGTAAAAACAAATTGGGAGGGAGGGGACAGAAGAGAAAAACAGAAATCCCCCTAATTCAATTAACAGAAAATGTATACCTCTCTTTCATCCATATTCAGCCACTGTTTTGGATCATCCTCAGTTGCCAAAAAAGCAATCAACTCCAAAGCAGTAAGTCTAGTCTGACGTCTGGATGATACAAATATAAGAACTGGTTTGGCTGGAGAATGACTCCTGATAGCTGTGGAAAACCAGAAATTCAGAACAATGCAATGTATTTCCTTCAGTCAGCAATCCTTGCACAAACCCTTTACATTAGCCATGGATTCATTTGAATGGAAACTGCCTGTGACTTAAATTGGTATTTTTATTATTGTTTTGTTGTGCTTTTGCACTTCGAATACCAAAGCAGACAAGCCAAACAATCCAGTTTTATTATTTAAGTATTTTCTTGCTGAGCATGAGAAGTTTCAGCTGGCAACAAAATTTTATGGGCTGTGAAATGGAGATTATAAAGGAAAATGTTGACACATTCACAACCATATTATATCAAACAAGTGTAAAGAAAACCTCTCTATAAATCAAATTTCTATAGCAATTTGATCAATCAGCCAAAGTTTTAAGAGCACCAAGCTACTGTTTCAGATACTATCAATATGTACCACATACTTGTTTAAATGTTAAAGGATTTGCTGAATATAAAATGATTTTATCCTTTCATGCAGTCTTCTGAAGTTCCACTTAATTTTAGGATAAATCATGGCAAAACATTTCTGCAAATGGAAACCAACGCATGTACACATAAGTATGATAGGAGACAATGTAAATATTGTGTCTTCATATAGAAATCAATATATCTATTGCCTAGAGAAAGCTTGACAGCTAATGAATTTTTGTTGCTTCTGGAACAGGTGTAGCTGAACAGCTCTGGACAGATTTATTGTTCATTAGTGTTTTTCTACAATACTCCTCCTTGAGGTGTAAATAATCTGAACTGCCAAGATTGGTCTCCAGTCCCCAATCAATACTTAGTTTCTGTCATAAGGCTAATTAGATCAGCTAAAAAGTCACCTCACAACTGTCGCCTTACAATCAACAGCAGTTCACATCACAAAATTTATTTGGGGACTTCTTTTTAATTGATATAATAAATATTCCTTATGGAACGTACACAGAACATGTCTCAATAAAATATGAAGGTGGTTCTTAAATCTATCCCGCTTGCCAGTTTAAGAATAAAGAATTGAAAACAGAGACATATTTGGGCACACTGAAAATTCTGAAGTTTATGGTTATTGCCCTGAAATCAGAATTATGCAAGCTTAGCTTGACATGCAACTTCTGTTTGCAATTTTTTAATGCTTCCATGAGGAGCAAATCTCTTACTGAATTAATACCACAAAAGGTTTTATGTTGTAAATCTTAAAATATTAATAGAAAAATGTTTACACAGTGTCAAATGTGAACAGTAATTTCAATTATTCTGTTTGAAATACATTTAAGTTCCACTGACATATGTGGTGCTAGCATCTTTAATGTACAAGGCCTGAAGCTGGATAATGTTGCTGAAACCAACCAACCAACCAACCAACCAACCAACATTCTTCTTAAAGCAAACCAAGAAGATACACAACAACACATAATACAATTTGTCTATCACAGACTTATAAAAATAAAGTTGTATCTTTGGTTGCATACCCTGAAATGCTGGCTTGTTCATGCTAGCCATACGAGGACAATAATGCTGGCCTGGGAAGCCCTGAATGTGTACTTCCAACGGAACTGGGCGCACTGACGGCCTGAAGTTGAATAGCCCCATCTAAAGAGAAAACATATAAATGGTTCACTGTTCATGCCTCAGGTTGTTTTTATCCCCAAACCAAGGCCAGAGTGCTCCTCCTCTCAAAAACAACTGGCGTTCATGTCTTTTGCATACCTGATTGATATTTAGCCAATCGGCAAGATCTCTAGCATTAGCTAATGCAGTCGACAAACCAACAACTCTGACAGGCTTTTCTGTGTGAGATGAGATGAAGTTAGTACGAGACACAATAACTTCCAGCACAGGGCCTCTCTCATCCCCTAGGAAAGGAGGAAAAGGAAAACAGACATCAATATTCTTTAAAGTTCAACTCGCAATGCCAGAGCACACTTCAATTCTAGCAATAATAACGGTGAAAACGATGCTCACCTAGCAGATGGATCTCATCTATGATGAGAATGGAAACTTTTTGAACATAGCTTCTGTTCTGCCAGCTTCTGCTGACCCCATCCCACTTCTCTGGTGTAGTAACAATGAGGTCAGCTTGGGCAATTGACCTCATATCAGGAGTCACATCCCCTGTCAACTCCACAACCCTGTAAAGGGAGTCAAATGGTCATTGTGAAGCAATACAACACAGATTCATATCCGTTTTGGAGTAGACAGTAGGGCCATAACATTAACCCTTAATATAAACATGCAGAAAACCCCAAACCCTTTGCTGTCTCTGACTAGGATGAATCAAGAATAGGATCCCAAGGCTGACTTCCTAATCCATCACCCTAGCTGAAAATGGAAAGTAGTCAATCTCCATTCTAGTTGTAGCAGCTCCTTTTACAGACAAGATCAAAGCTGGAGTTGTTATGAAAGTGGTAGCCTTGCGGTCAGTAGGGAAAAACAATATTCATTCTAATACAGGACCCTACTTATCCATGCTGAAAAAGCAGCAGGTCTTCTATCCAGCCTAGTCATGATTTTGATAAAGTCATCCCTATTATAAAGTGATTTCAAGGTGTGATGTGTGTAGATAATATCTGAACATTTATCACATATACAGATTCTTAGCTAATGCTAGATCAATGTACAGGAAGTTTCTGCTGGGCTAAGATCTCTCTCTCTCTCTCTCTCTCTCTCTCTCTCTCTCTCTCTCTCTCTCTCTCTCTGTATGTTTGATAGTGAGAGGATCCTGAGCCTGAAGAAATATTCTTCAGAAAAATACTCTTCAGGAATTTATTCTCCACAAGTTTTACAACTTTTACTGTCACGTACAAGTTATGCTGCCTTGTAAAGACAGCAGAATTCTCAAAGGACAACAAGTTCTGAAGAACACAACTTTCTTTTTTTTATGCTACCTGTTGACAATTCTCTTGATATGGAAGCTAACCTTTATTTGAATATGAGGTATTACAGGATTGTTGTTGCTTTTCTTTTCTTTCTTTCTTTTTACAAAAAAAGTTTTATTTCTGACCATGTTAAAAAAGCAAGCTTACTTTTTACCAAGCTTTTCTTCAATTCTAATTTTCCAGTCTTCAATTCTCTCTCGCACCAGCGCTTTCAGGGGAGCAATATACACTGCCTGCAAGACAAAGGCCAAAGGAAGCAAGAAAAAGTGTGAACACACAGACATATTGTAGGTTTAAAATAATTAATAAGAACATTTAAAACAACTACAACATATTGCGTTTACTTCCTTGCATTTCTCATTCATTGGAAACAAAAATATTCATATTTAGTAGTGGTTTTTCCATTTCACAAGTGTGGTAAAACATTTTTTAATGAACACACTCAGATAAGAAAGAAGTGTTCTTACACAATAGCACTGTCCATTTGCATGGCAAGTTCAGAACTAATAAAAAGCAGAATAAAAAAGCAAACATTTCTCAGGAAAATAAATGTTTTTGCAAACCTTGGATGTAGGATAGTTGTTGAAAATTCTGAAGATAGCCAGTTCTGCTGCAACTGTCTTCCCAGAGCCTGTTGGAGCTCCAAGAAGAACATTACAATCTGTGTGATAAAGTGTATGGAATATCTGCGTCTGAATTGGGTTGAAATGAGTGAATTTGTACAGGGCTTCATACTCAGGACGTCCCAAAGCTGTGATAGGTAAAGGCTGGAGATCCAGTAATTCTAAAAATTGAGGAATTACGATTAGTATATACTTAAGCTTGCAACACGGAGCATCGCATCATTTATAACGTCAGCACCAAAAACCCTGGAAAACACATAATATATGAACCAGATTGTGAAGGATACTGTCCACATTGTCTTTTCAAACCTATTGAAATTAGATCAAAATCTGCCATATCAAAGTAAATGCAACCCATCATTTATAATTAAATCATGGAGAAAAACACTGTGGTTGAGGAAAAAGATACCCAAAGCCTTGAAAAAACAGGTGTCTGCTTATACAGTAGCAGTTCTACTAAGAGAAAAGTCTTAAAATACAGCTGGGATGGGGGTGATTCAGAAGAAGAAAAAAGAAGCAGTGATGTATAATTGGATTTAATAGTACAAAAGCACAGAACTCAGTACTTGCATGAATGGAAGGCAGGTCACATAACTTACTTCACTTCTCTTTCTCCTTACAATCCCATGCACCCCTCAAATCCCTCTCAATATGGGTTTTCTGTTGGGGGGCCCTGTGTTATTAGGGGCTACAATGGGGGAACTGACCAAAACTGAGTGGAGGGAACTTGCTCCAATGGGTTCCCCTACAATGTTCTCCCAATTTTTCCATGTCTTGCTCATGACTCCACCGGAGGAGAGGCGATGTAGAAGCCCAAAACTCACTTAATGCTAAACCATAGTTAACTTCATGTCTGAACATGGCCGTTATGTCCTATGCCTAAAAATGATACAAATAGGACAATGGCAGATCTTCCATATTTGGACCTCTAAAAATCTATTCACATGTGCAGGTCTGAATTATGATAATCTCAAAGTTGTTCTACATGGCAAGGCGTGTGGCAGAGGATTGATGTTTTGGTGTTACGGGGAAACTGCATTTCTTTACAACAAAGCAAAATAAACAGAAGTTTCTTAATATCTAGTGGGGAAAAACAACATTTCAAAAGAATGGGCCCACTCTATGGACAAGCAGAGGTGAAGCTGAGACCACAACATTAGTCCAAGCAAAGGCAGTTTGTTAACCTTATTGCAGGCTTCCTCAACCTCGGCCCTCCAGATGTTTTTGGCCTACAATTCCCATGTTCCCTAGCTAGCAGGACCAGTGGTCAGGCATGATGGGAATTGTAGTCTCAAAACATCTGGAGGGCCGAGGTTGAGGAAGCCTGCTTTATTGCCATAGTAAAGAAATGACAAATCACCACAGAATATTTGATTGGTTGATCAGGATAGACCATATCCCAATTATAATTTAAAAATGCAACGAGAAATTCAAGAGAAAACAACAGGATTATATAGAACATTCTGGAAGTATCTGATTGCCAAACAATTATGAGCTGTGGAGAGCTGAAGCTCTGATATGTATATAACAAGACTGGATTGGACTTCTATTAAATTAGTCAGGACTTGCATCGATTCTGTTACACAGATGCTTTCTTTGAAGTTACGTTTGGCTCAAGATCTCAGTGCCTCTTTTAGGATGCTTCACAGTAAGGTATGGATGGAGAGCCATAAAATCTGCTGAAGCTGCAGGACTTAATATTCACAACATACTTTTCATAGATATTTCAGAACTCTTTCATCATTCCCTGCTAATGCTGTGATTTCTTGGGATCTGTCAGAGGGAGAAAAGGCCTTTTCTTGATCTTTGTCTAGCAGGAACTCTGTACACTTCATTGTTTCAGAGGAACCAGATGGGAATGGCAGTCAATTACCATAAATCCTGGAGGTCCCCTATCTGCTGATGTGTAAATATCTTTTTGTTTCTTCTGAATAGCACTCATTGATCAGTCAATTAGATAAATAGGGTACACATGTTTAGCCAGACAGCTTAGGTACAGCACAACAATGGCTAAACACATCCTATGCACGTATGAATTTATACATGCAAAAACAGGGAGCTGTCAGCTCCAGATATGTACATTCTGAATGCACTAAGTATACTGGATTTTAAACAGGGATGATGACAAAAGAAGTCTATACAATAACAGGCACACTGATGTTATATCTCTCTGGTAAACCTAGAAGCAGCAAACAAATGCATGTGCCACCTGTTTTTGATTTTGTGACTAATAAATGTGGGGAATGAATAAAATAATGTGAAAGTAGTGCCCTGTATTAGTTCCTAGATAAAACAAATAGTATAGTGAAGAAAAAATATTATCCCTCTCTTTTAAGGACAAAATATATTTTTCCTAATGGCACAAAATACTGAAAATTCCACTGAGAGACAATTAGAGAAAAATGTTGTAAAGCATAAGTCAATTTGCTGCAGCTAAGAGAGAAGTTCCAAAGATTCATTGAAGATTAGCTAATAGATTTCACTGTTGCAAAGTATTGACAATCTAAACTAGCAACAAGTGAGGAAGGAAAAAACATAAACAATGATGCATATTATTATTTTAGGACAAACGATAGCCTTGGAAATCAAAATGACCTATGATTGTGCAGGAATGCTGCTCTCCTTTGTTACCTGTATGAGGTGGATGTCTTTCTGGTAGAATCAGATGTTGAAAATTGATGATACAGACAGCCTCAGCTCCTAACCATCTATCAGATACAGCCCGGATATAGTATTGGGATGGTAGTGGTTCAAAAATGGGAATTGTGAATACCAACAGCTGAGTCTCTTTTGCAATGACCTATGGTAAAAATAAATGTAAAAAATACACACATACACTACAATAATCACTCTCCAGATGGCAAAAATTATATTGCTCTGTATTTTCATGTAAATGCAAAAAATGAAATACACATAAGCAACCAAGCTTATTGCATCTGTTTATATTCATAAAACACACGGTAAAACAGAAGAGAAGCAATTCCTCTTTTGGTTCTTTGGGCTTTAGAGACAGATTCTGTACTAAATGGCTTAACACAATAGGATTGGGCTCCTGCTTATTAAGTGATTTCTTTTGATGGAACTGTAGCTAGTAATAATCTGTATTGACATCTGTAATAGAAGGTAGCGTCACATATTTGATTTTTCATCTGCAAGTAATTGTTCTTTCAGACACACCAGAAAGGCAAATCCTTTATTAGATTTTATTTTTAAAGTGATGCCAGTGAATGATCACGCAGAAAGCCAATTTTAGCATGTGAATCTGAAAACAAAATTCAGACAGATACTGGATGCCTAATAAAATTGTATTACAACATTTATATTAAACTGATGTTTATGGAAGTCTATCCCACCACTTTACGTGGTATGTGCTTTGAACTGCTGTGTAGGATACATTTACCTGCTTTTTTTGAATAATGAAATATTCTGAATGGTAAATATGATCATTGGTAGGGTCTTCCACCCAAATCCACCAGGGCTCTCCACCTGTTCCATGTACCTAGTTGACAAAGAAAATCCACGCTCATTAAAAATATTCTAGCTCTGTTAAGACTTTCAATCTGCACATTAAAGTAAACTGGCAGGTGCATTATTTCGACTGATGAAAAAAATGTTGGTAAAATGTCTCAGAATACCACTGTGCCTAACATCAGCAAGGCATATTTGAACCTATTTAGTGTGGAAAGGAAAGACTCCTATCTCCTACTTAGGTGTCCCCATGCAAGAATGTGTGGGACCAACAGATTTTTTTCTTAGTAGGCTTCTTGCAAAAAGCTATGCTTTGCAGTTTCCCTGGATTCATGGGATTGCTTAAAATTTACCCATGTGGTTGGCAACATTCAGTGTGATGGATGCCAATTTAGAGGCAAAGCTTCACAACCAATATGCTTCTGATCTCAGTGAAGCGAAATACAAGATTCATATACCATACATCAATATCATCTGAAGTATAGGCAAGGAAAAGTTACTTTAAAAAAATTCATGCTAACTGGTTGTGTGTTGAGTTAAACCCAGAGGATTCCAAGTCATTTAGCAAATTCTCCAGGCTTTACGTTTTAGGCATTTTTACCTGATCGCTCCATTTGAAATCCGAAGTGATGTTCAACCTAACTCTCAGCACAGTGCGTGTAATTGGCTGGATGGTCGCTTCCATTGTAATGGAGGGAATTTGATGGACACACTGTTTGACCTTTAAGCCAATATTCACATGATGAAGCATGTGACCTGCAAAGTAAATATAAAACTTGAAACAAATCTGCATTTACTAGAAGTCTAAGGGAAGTGATGGGGAAAGGAGGCAATCGCACAACAACTTTTAAATTGGCCCAGAGAGAGAAATATTGCTTGGCCCAAGATCCTGTCCATGTCATCAGGTCGCATTTGAGCTACATGGGACTCAGTAGGAGGAGGAGTAGTATGTTTCTAAGAACAAAGCAATGTGCAAGCAAGTCAATATAAATTTAGGTTGTGAGCCTTTATTACAGAGAAGTATTTTCAGTAGTCTAAGATTAATACCACAAAGGCCTCAGGATAAGGGCAGGATTGAAATGCAAGCAAAAGAGTAAAGACAGAAATAGAGTTCAATCTAGTCAAGACACACTGACTTAGCTTTTTCCTGTATCTTACCGATTTCATCTTTCCTCATGTCCTTCAACTTATCAATTGTGAGATTCTTTTGCTCCAATTTGGAAAGGACTGATGGTGGCAGGACTGAGAATTGTCGCAGAGGACTGACCCAACCCCACAATCGCTTGTCAATTACTTTGCTAAGGTTTAGTAGCCGGTATGTCATCGCAGGCCAGCGTTTTCGAAGAGCCACTTCAAAAAGAGCTCGGACAATACGTGCTGCATTCTGTAGGGTACAAGCAGGTGATAAATTGTATTGTTATGTCTATTCCTTATCCATTACAATACACATACGTTTCAAATGGAACGGTGCAACTATGGATGACATTAATTGCTCATATTTAGTTTGGCCAAAAACCCAGTGTTGACTACAATTTAAACTATTAAAACAAACAAATGGCACAAAATATTCTCATGCCAACTTCAGGAGCTGACAGCACTAACTTCCAGGCCTGGCCACCTCATTTCTGCCTTCCCTCGGGGGCACACAGAACTTTCTGAAGGGATGATGCCCCAACATGGACGTTCAGGAAGGTCTTTCTCCATTGTAGTATTCATATTATGTAATTTTCTCTTGAAGTGGCAGCTGGCAGCTTCACTTTACAGCTTCCAACAACAAGCTGAAAGCGACTTAGTTTCATAAGTCATTTGCTGAGAAATTAATTTTTTTAAAAACTGCTGCTTTATCATCTTATCTATGCTACCATATTGTATGTTATTTATTTGTTTCTTCTGGTTGAACATCACCTTGGATATGCAAATGCTTTGAATAGAAAAGCTTTTAGTCAACAAAGAGCACAAAGTTTGTGAAGAAAATACAGCAAGAGTTTTCAACCAAAGTTTTTTGAAACCCTAGAGGATAGGCTTTCTGAAAGCCGTGATAATCTACCATGATAAGTCTTGCCTTACAACGACCAACCACAGAAGTGAGCACTGGGTGTATTCTAAGTCTGACTCTTCTTTCCTGGGTGACAATGGTTAGGTCAACATGTTTTCTAAAATAAGAGAACATTTCCATTGTCCTGCGCAATATTTCAGGACTTCACGGCAGATGCACAGAGCTCTTCAACAAACAACGTAACTGTGAAAAGGATCCCCTGTGGGCAATAAGCGCGCGCTCTCTCTCTCTCTCTCTCTCTCTGCATTACATATAGATTGATACACATACACACAAAACTATTAGTTTTTCAAATCCAAATATCATGTCAAATGTGTATGGGCTTGAACACATGGGACCTCTAGTTTTCTGTGTTTCTGGGGTAAGTCTTCATTGGATACATGCCCACATTCATACCTGTGCAACATAAGCAGAATCAGAAATAAGGGAAAAGCTGTCCATCTCTCCTCGGCTAACATATGTTTGCAGAAGGATATTTATTTTCCCGTAACTGTTCTCTACACCACCAGGAGCGGGAAGTTCACAGAAATCACCCAGCAAGGCTTCAAGCTCTTCTATTTCTTCTTCTCTCACCTGAAACACAAATTAATAGACTTTGAAAAGACTGGTGCAACTTGTTAAATCTTCCACATGAAAATTAAATGCCAATTATCTCTCAATAAATGTGTTTTTAAACAGTCTACAGTTTCTGAAAAACAAGTCTCCCAGCACTGTACTTAATAAAACTTAATTGAAACTATCTTAATAATGACACAATTGCATTTCATTATGCATCACCTTTTATTAAGGTTGCCATTGACACATAAAAATGTGATATGCCTCAAAAATTAAGTCTTCTGACCGTACCATCCTCAACCTGATGAGATTTCCCTTTTTATTTGACCAGAGTATGACCTCTGTCCTTCTGGATTAGGGCCAACCTGAATTAACATTAAATGCATTCATTAAAATCATATAGTTTGCATGTGGCATATTATGTTCTTAGCTCAAAACTCTGAAGTACTATGATTCATGGTATTAAGGTTTTCACTGTTAATAAGATTAAGTCTTAATGCAAGTAAAGAAATATTCATATCTACAGTTTGAATAATGCATAGTATTTCAAATTTTCACTCATACTTGCAAAACAGAGCATACATTTACATATTCTTTGATTTGCTGAAAGTCTATTAGTCTAAAACTTATTTAAAGAGGGTAAATGTTTGGCACCTGCAGGGAACCATACAGAGGCCGTTTCCCTTAAGCCCTGACCAGCTCATTCAATATGAAAGCAGAGCAGAAAAGTCACAAATGTCACTTGAACCATTTGCAGGATTTCTCAATCATCCCCCAATTATTTCACTTCAAGAAGACCCCACTCTGTTAACTACCGAACTACAGTTTGTTAACATCAAATCCTTTCCTTCACTGGCACTTGTCCACAGCTTTTGAATGAATGAAGTGGCTAAGGTTTCAATAAACTTGAAGCGGCATCTAAACTCTCATCACAATGTCAGTTTTGCCTTTCTTCCTAACATTTAAGAACATTTGCATCCAGATTCAAAGCAGACTTTGGGAGATTACAGTGATTTGATTTTTTAAAATTCTTAATTTTGCAAAAGAAAGTGACTATTCTCTAACGCAATGCTAGCCAGTAAAACTCCAACTCATCTTGAAAGGATTTCTTTATAAAGTACACTCAACCTCTTCCCCGTTTCTTGAAGAGCTGCCAGAACAGAACACTCACAGCCCTCTGGGTTGCATTCCTCATTAAGACTATTCACTTTAAAGTGAATTCAATGAATTAAAAACTGAGGGTGAGATCAGATGTAGCATGAGCAGGGATCTGCTTGCGTAACAGGGTTTATCCATCCTTTCTCTCTCCCCCCTCTCCCAACAACTCTCTGGACATATCCAAAATCTGCTCTAGACAGTTGGGAAACACTGCATAACAAATTCTGGAACCATGGAAAGGGGCTGCAGAGGAGAGAATAGAAAGCAGAAGTCTTGTTGCACTGGATTTCCAGTTGCTGCACTGGATTTCCATTTGTGCAAGAGAGGTAGACATCACTGAATGTTGTCTGGGGTTAGAAAATGTACTCTAGTTAGAAAATAAGATTCTGGCCTAAATCATTTATATCCAGCCAGCTGTACTCAAGAAGCCCCTGTTAGTGTGGGCTTTAGCATTCACCACACTGACAGGTGCAACACTGTGCATGGGAGACAGAGAGATGCATGGAGCTGTCATTATATAGCAGTAAATGAAGACGTTCCTGTATCCAGTAACACACACACACACAACACTTTCCATGTGTAGAAAAGAAGCCTTTAAAAAAATGGTGATGCGTTCTTACCTTGATCTGTTCAAATTCCTCTGCTTTAGACACTATAGCAAGAATGTCACCTTCTGTTTTATGAGCATCAAACAGTTCATTGAAAGTCTGCAAAAAAAGAGAGGTTTGCCTTTGCGAATATTTATCAATAGTGCCAATCTAGACACAAAGTGGTAGAGATGGAGAACTTATTGTCAACATCACCACTCAAAAGAAACCTTTTTTTATTCTGAAAAGCGATGTGGAGTTTTGAACATAGGGAGCATATACTGTATACTAGTTTTACATTGTGGAATTTAAAGCATTGGCTCGAATTTGGTTAAAGGAGCTTGCTATACACAGGACAAGATTCTTCTGAAAAGTCAAGTCATCAAGGTGCCAATGGTGTATCCATTTTTTAAAAAACTGAAAGTTTAATGTAGTGCATACTAAAATGTGACTGAGTCCAAATATAAGGACATAAATAACTTGATTTTAAATAACCTAAATGGGACTGTATGTTCAAAGATGCAACATATTTCAATTAAGATCCTCACAGTAAGTCTTTCAAATATGGAATAACAAATACTAACACTTTTCAGAAGTTCATATCACTTCTGCAAACACATACACAAATGTTCTTCATAGGGTGTTGGAGAATTATGTCAGAAATGGAAATGGGAGCTGAAATTGCCACAATTCAAATGTTGGTCCAAGATCAGTAACAAAATCATACAAACAGTATTCACTAAATATATTTTTAGACTGCAAATAATATGTAAATAATTGTGATTGTATGCATTGGTTTCAATGTTTCCTTTCCACTGAAATGCACTGAAATTAATTATATGATTAATTACATTAGTTCCAGCCATCGTGGATCATGAGACAAATGGTTTTAGTGGAAACCATGCTGCTTGTGACCAACACATAACAAGATAGAAATCACCGCCTCCTTAAAATCCCAAGTTCTGCAACACTCTAATTACTGAAATGTCTTGAATAAAATGGTGTTTTCCACAGAGTCAATCCTACCTTACTAGTAGTTTTTTCTGAACCCTCCCTTACAGAATAAGAGTATACAAACTATAATGTTATACCAGATCATGTCCCCCTTACCCCTCCAGAACTTGGATTTAAAAGCACATAAGCAAGCACAGAATTGTAGCTATTTATTTTATTACAAATCTAAGATGAAGATGCTGTTAAACAGATCTTTGTGGCGTTATTTCAAGATATGAGAAAGTATGCAGAGAAATAGCATGGGTACCTCAATTGTATTATATTTAATGTAGTAGTGGCTGGCAATTCTGCCTAGATCTGTAGAAGAAAAAAATCCAGTTCTCTCTTCAAAACGAATCATCCGAGCTTTGTCCAACTTTCGGCCAACTTCAATCACTAGCTGCTCTCTGTGCTTCTCTAAGCCTGGATCCATCTAAAATACAGTAAAGCATTACCTATATTTATCTGTCCCCTGTCCTCCCACTTTTACAGTTTCAGATTAATATATGGATATGCATACATAGTACAATTTTATTGATTTCATTTGACTCCGTTCAATTTATCTAGAATATTTAGAACTGAAATGCTTAATAAGTTTGGGATGTGTCGGTATACATAACTTGACAAATAGCCTTATTACGGATAGTAATAACAAAAGGTGACATATTTTAGAAGAATTTATTGTAGCTGTTGTTGTTATACTAAATAATTGCCGGATATATTAATGGTTTGAAGAATATTAGCTTAAGACATGAAATGCAAGGGGAAGAGGAACTAATTTTTGCTTCGCTATTCCTAAAATTGCACTCACAAAATCAAGCTTCCTCTCTAAGATGAAACCCATCTCTTTGAAACAGTGGGGCTGGGACCAATTTGTTCTGGACTCAGAGACGAGCAAAGTTTTAATTCAGTGTAACCACTGGCTGCAGTAGGAAGAAGTTACTACAAACAACTGAATGTTAGCATGAAGTTCTAAATCCCTTAACTGTATAAAGAATAAGAAGTCCCCCCCCCCCCGGTAGTACATATGAAGACAGGCAAAGATTCACTGTATTGAATTCTCCCTTTTTTCCAGCTCGGGCTCCTAAAAGTCCTATTATCTCGCTATGAGAATATTCTGTGTTAAAGAGGGTCATTTCAGAATTCAAATATATTCAAATATTCAAATATATTCAAGATGAGTAGAGTGAATTGGATTTTATTTAATGATATAGGAACAATTTCAGCAAACACCAGGTACTAAAGGCAGATTTAAGAAATTTTCTCAGAATTTTATATTTGAGCCTGAGCAGTCTATATACAGCAGCAAAGACAAACACCTGCCTTTTCAGCATTTGTAAGCTGTAAGTCTCATTAGAATGTGAAAGTAAAGAATAAATTATCAGCCATAAGAAGGAAAAAAAGCCTAGCTTTGACCTAAGTGTGGTCAAATGATACCTTGTGTGACAAAATGGGTATTTTTTTTATTGAAAAAGGATTCTACCAAATAATTATCATCATCACTTTGTCCTACTGAACAAGAAGTTTTCTCAAGCAATGTGGGAAGCCACCAATTATCTTTTTGTAACCAAGGTAGACAAATTATTATTATCCTTCTATGAGTAGCGGCAGGGCTGGATTTAGGTTTGATGAGGCCCTAAGCTACTGAAAGTAATAGAGCCCTTTATATGTCTAGCTGTCCTTTGTCAACAACAAATTGTCACTGATTTTTGTGTTGAATATAGGCTGTTTGGTAATTTATGGACCTAATAGGTATCTAAAGCCGTTTGCACGTAACAAAATATGTATTTTATCAAAATAATTGTTGAACTGAAATACAATTAAGAAGAAGTATATTAAGAAAAAGGTAAAGCACCCCTGACAGTTAAATCCAGTCACAGACGACTCTAGGGTTGCTCATCTCACTTTACAGGCTGAGGGAGCTGACGTTTGTCCGCAGAGTTTTTCCAGGTCATGTGGCTAGCATGACTAAGCTGCTCCTTGCGAAACCAGAGCAGCGAACGGAAACGCCGTTTACCTTCCTGCCGGAGTGGTACCTATTTATCTACTTGCACTGGCATGCTTTCGAACTGCTAGGTTGGCAGGAGCTGGGACTGAACAACAGGAGCTCACCCCATCGCCGGGATTCGAACCGCTGACCTTCTGATCGGCAAGCCCAAGAGGCTCGGTGGTTTAGACCACAGCGCCACCCACGTTTTTTATCTTATATTTTGGAAATGTACATCCAGTTTTTTTCTCCCTTTAAATTTTTTTGGGGCCCCCAAGAGAGTGGGGCCCTAAGCTATAGCTTGTTTAGCTTATATGTAAATCCAGCACTGAGTAGCGGTGCTGATCATAAGATTACCTACTGAGTTCAGTCAACAGCCTTGAATACTTAGGGTTTATTCTCTTAACCACTAGACCAGCATTCACTCTCAGATTCTGAGTGTTAAACTGAAAGGGCTAGGGGTTATCCAACTGCTGGTGTGCCAGGCAACCACACATCCTGGTAGCTGCAGAAGCTCACATTGAACCCCTTTCTCATAACAATGAATGTGTGGGTGCCAAGGGGCATCAGCGGGTGCTTACCCATGACTGCTTGTGCATTCATGAATGCACAAGGGGGTTCATGTGAACATTTTCACATTTAGTTTGCAAAGCTTATATTTAGCACCGAAATACTGAGAGAGATTGCTGTATGAAACCAGGTCTGAACAGGCCACCTTCACATACGATGTGTGCTCATTTGACTGTATTCTGTGTGTTCTGCCTGACTGTTCAAAACTTTATCTATCAGGATGACTCAGGAAAAATAATTCAAGTTGCTTTCCTTTTTACATTTTGTTCAATGGAGTATTTTCCATGTTTTAAAGCACTTAGAGGAGTTGCTGACGTCAGGAAAAGCAGCACTGGCAAATATTTAATCTCCCATCAGGAAAGGATTATGGAACCAGAAAGCAGGTTAGTTTTTTCATGCATTTTCTACCTGATAAGCCTTGTGACTGATGCCATATACTAATGGGTTTGCTCTCATCCGTACATAAAGGTAAGTGTAACTTATCCACTTTACTGCTTCCTCGACATTTGTCACTGTTCCGAGAGCAATCTGCAAGTAGGAAGAAATAAAATTAAATTTACATGTTAAGAGCTGAAATTGATATAAAGGCAACCATAAATTCTATGAGCAGGAAATGAGGAATGTTATAATGAAATATTCCCAAGCTGACAAATTAAGGGGCTTCATTAAAAAAAAAAAAAGCACCAAGATTTATTTCACTATTTATTTATTTGAAGTATTTCCATTCTATGGCTTTTTCTTGAAATCAGAGGCCCTGACAGAAAGTTTCTCCACAATATCAGTTCTTTCATAGTAGGAGTGCCATATTCTGCCAACAAACTTAGAACGCAGTACACTTGGAAAACCCGATTATGCATTTCAACATTACTGTGATGCTTTATGGAAAATGTTTGCTCAAGTGTCCTGGGCATCAACAGGGTATTGAGTTGCATCCAGTTTTTATCCTTCACTCAGAGAAGGCTTTTTACTTTTGTGGAGAAATTCATGAACAGAAGAGAGAAGGCAATTTCTTCTGATTCTCATTTCCCTCTATGGCTTCCCATCATGCAAATGTCCTAAAGGAAGCTGGAAAACTCACTGTTACAATACGGGAGGTTATAATCTTGCTTTCTGTATATTGGTCTGGGTTTAGAAGTTCCATTCCATAAACAGTAGGAGCTTCAATTCATGGGAGCAGAGCTCTACTCACCAAATGATCCCTTTCAAATGAAACTTTGGATCCTACTGCATCCCATCATCATTTTGGGCGTTAACATTTTTGTACAATTCCAAGTGGGGAACACTCTTCTAGTTAGTCATATGTATTTAAGTGGGAATGCATGCCAAGGTTAACAGATGCATACACAAACACTGAAGTGATGCCACAGAATTTGTGTACAATTTTCTTTAAAAAAATACATTTCAATTATTTTACAGCTATATCCTCCTTTCTCTTGAACTGCACATCTAGCTAAAGGGGCTGTTTTTAAAAGGGCAATGGCAGAATGGAAACTACCACGATAAGACAATGACCTGTCACCCCATATAGCTAGAATATATTGTAATATGGACTCTGCAAGCTGACTCATACAACACAAATGCTGAAATGTGATTGAGACGTATAGACAGGCCCTAAATGCACACAATGTCATCAAACTATATTAAGTGCTATGTAAAAACCAGCACCAAAACTACACCCATTTACTTGGCCAATTCCAAAGCACCAGATTATACGGAATCACTGTAAAAAAAAGTTCATAAAATAAATTCTGAAATTCCACACTTTCATTGATATTCACTTAGAAATTAGCCTCACTGCTTTATATGGAAACTAGTTCCGAGCAAGTGAATTTATAATGGCAAACCTTGCATCCCCAACAAAGCACATTTACTTGAAAATAAGTACTACCAACTCATTCCCCAAGAGTCTAACCATCGTAATCCAATTCCCCTCTCCAAAATTATCCTATAAAACATTTCCATTTGTTCTAAAACCCCAAGCTTCTATCTTATCATAAACAAAACCTTCTCCTAACCGAGCCCCACAACCTGTGTCAGGATGACATGAAGATGTTTAAAGTATCTTTAATACAAAATTCTCCAACTGCATTAATAGCACCAGATTTTGTTTGAGCCAAATTGTATCTCTCTGCTATCATGGACATTTAAAGTCAAATAAAGGTTATTTTGATATCTGAATGGGGCCACATAAAGGTTAAAAATGCAGATCTACACTAAATGAGTGCATCTCCATCCAAACGAGAGGAAAAAAGGGACTAAGCCACAGGCATATCACACAATTTGTTACCTAAACTAATGTATGCATTTGATTTCTGCCCATGATTCAGTGAAGTACTTGCTTGTTCTATTTCGAAAGAGGAGTGAAGGCATTTCATCCTATTACACAACATCATTATTGCTCCTGGAAATGTGATGTTTTGAACTATTGAAACTGTAACACTCCTTTCAGAAAAGGTAACAATGTGCTCCTTCTCAACATGTTCTCCCCCTGCCCTGCTACGATAGCGATATTGGCCTTGCAAAAATTTACCCCTCTGAACCAAAATGCTGCTTTTAAAAATAGATAGCAAACAGGCAAATATGCAAAAGAGCCCTAAAAAAAATCCTCACTGTGGAATTGCACTCGTTAAACATCAACAGGGCTACTACAGAACGAATGGATTAAAGGCTGCAGCCATGAAGATGTTAAACTCTTTAATGTTATTATTATAGCCCTTATTGAACACAGATGGTGCTGCAGAACATAAACTACTTTTGAAGATTTGCTGCCACCTTGTGTCCACTTCAGTGCCCTGTCGTCTTTTCTTTTTATAGAGAAAAAGGAAAGCTGAGCTGAAACCATCTATTTTGTGTCACTGCTGCTTTTTAAACACCTCCCATTTCAAGGAGGCACAGAAAAATATACTGAAAGTATCATCTATCTTTTTTGTTCAGGTCATGTGCAAAGGCCCCAGGGAACTGTGGACACACAGACCTTGGAAGCCCCAGAACTCCCGGGATACAAGGGAGCAGAGAAACCCATTATCCTTGCATGATCACACCTGGGGCAGGTTCCAGACATGAGCTGCCACTTAGGCAAACTCTCTTTGCATACTGTACTCTCCAATCTATTTCCTCAGCAGGCACATTCTGACCTCTGCCATCAGTCAGGAATCCATGCACCACGGGGGGCAGAGGAGGGCCGGCTGCACCCCCACTTCTCCGGAAGAACATAATGGCAAGGGGGACACAAATCTGCCCCTTTCCATTGGCCAAGGAATGGACAATTACAGGAGTTTGCTTCCCGACACCTTGCCAAAAGAACACTCTGCTCCAATGTCCAATTGCCCTCGAGCTGCAGAAGGGGTGGGAGGGAGGAAAGCAACACTCGGGTTCCATCCATTGGCCAAGAGAACAAGGACCACCAACTGGTACCCAAGGAAGACCACCAGAAAGAAAACTGGATTTAAATGGCTGTAGTTCACCATATACTCTAGGCGTTTGGCCTTTCGCCAAAAAGGCTCAAGAGTGGTTTACAACAATCTGTTCTGACTTTGTTTTGGCCTTGAAGAAGAACTGATCTCAACCTTTCCTCTCCACATTCTGCCCCTTGTGTGTCTTGTTCTCTTTGTTTGCAAGCCTGGGCCTGTTCCTTTCCTCTTTTTGAAAACTCATGAGAACGGCTTTGGGACAGAACAATTGTCTGAAGTGGCATAAAAATATAGTAAATAGATAGATGGATATGTAGAAAAGAGGGGCTCTCCCTAGACTTCAGTTCCAAGTATGAAAGCTGCCATAGGCATTGCCATACAAGTACAGCTTCCCCTCTCCCCAAATCTTGGAAGATATCTCTGAGCTGTGCCCTATGGCAGAACCTTAAAAAAAATCCTTTCGGAGGTGTTGGTATACAGGACTTGGACACAGAGAGAAACACTTCATTTTGCGCATGTGTTTGGTAGCTTGGCAAACATGCAAATTTTGACACTCAACATCGCCACCCCACCCACAAGAAAATGAGTTCTAAGACAGGGCTTGGAAATGCTTTTGATTTCTGTGAATGATTCATAACTACATAACAAATAACATTTTAACATAACAGTTTTGTTGGTTTATTTTCTCCAGAAACTTGACTCCTAAAAAAAGCAAAAAAGCATTGTATTGCCTGTTTGATAAGAAAAACCCTAAGTAGAAGGTATAATTCTGCTTTGTTTTTTCTCTTTGCAAAGCTGAATTGATTTTGTTTGTAGGTAGGCAGGCAAAGAACTAACTGTTCACTGTTATTTACAAGAAAAGAAGGCACGTGCAGAGCTCTGTTAGAACCAACAAATGCCAGAGTAGATAACAAAACAACTGCTATGTCCAACTGCCATTAAAAACTGTACACATAGATTAGCTCATTTTCAGAAACATAGACTATAATCAGTTAAAATCACTAGGAATGCTGTCCCTAGAGAAAATAATTATTCATTTATTATGTTTATAATTCTATTATTTTAAAAAAATATCATACAAACGATCCGAGAGATTGTAATGTGGATTAGTTTTGTTTCCATGCCCTTTTCCCTCTCAAACCAACCATACTTGTGCAGATCATCAGTAAATGTACATCATTACAAATGACCTTGTCCAAGATAAGCATAGAGGACACTGTAATGAAAGGAAGATCTACACCGAAAGATGTAAAACACTTTTAATGAACTATATCCCTGCACAAAAGTTACTGGGTAGCTGAAGTATTGAACACTATAATTAAATCAAAATTTGCAAGGGGGGAATCTGGTGTGTGCAGAAGATAGAACATTTGCCTTTGAACTGGCACAGCATGAATTCTTTTCTCAAGTGCTTCAACAGCATAGTCATGCCAGTTTGCTTGTTTTGGAACTGCTACTATATTCTGAATGGCCACCTATTTGCCACAACAGCCCCCCACCCCACCGGCTCAATATATTATGTCCTGCCAGAGCAACCTTCAATTTACTTGTTATTTTTAAAGCAACATTTCTGAACTTATTTGCCATACTGAACAGTGGGAGACATGCTTCATAGTATTTTAAGTCCTTAACATAAGCACTATTTCAGATACTTCCAGAGGCCTGTTCATCTCCCCTTCTCTCTCTCTCTCTCTCTCTCTCTCTCTCTCTCTCTCTCTTACCCTATCATGTTACAGACCATGTTACATACATCTTGGCATCAATCCTGAGCGCTGTGCATACTGATACTTCCCCTCACTTTTCAGAGTATGTTTAAGGATGCCTGGTGTTGCACTACTGTACCGCAGCAGGCTATTTATATAAAACCAAGGCAAGGTTTTCTCATATCCCACCTTGGAATACCCTCCCCACCCATTGCCTCCCTAGCCACACACCCACTCTCTGGGTCATGCCCCTCATCAGCCCTGTCCTTGAACTCTGATGATGCCTCTTGCTTGTCTGCATAAAGGTCAGAGACTTGTATGTGAGCATGCATACAAACTAGCCTACCTATAAAATGTACACTCCGACACTGGCACGTGCCCCTACAAGGTTGCCCAGCAGGGAATGTGCCCCTCAGGCTGCAAAAGGTTCCCCACCTCTCTCCCTTAGAGCACCCAGCAGCTCACAATCCACCAGATTCCCTTGCAGAGCTTATGTGCCCTGGCCAAAGACTGAGAGGCTTCTCTAAAGTGAGGTGCTGGGGGTGTGTTTTTCGGTTTGAGTTCAGTCATGTGCCGCTTCTTTTGAACATTTGAAGACTCACTTTTCCAAGCTAAGTATTGGAAATGTATAAGGGTATCAAGCAGAGAATAGCAGCTTTTGCTTGGTCTTTTAATAACATGTATCGTTAGTATAACCTGTAACACCTATAAACAGCTTACTCTACTAAAGTATCTTATTTTTGAGTGGTGTTGATTATGGAGTCAAAATGGCACCACACACACACACGGTGCCAGAAGGCTTTGGGGAATTCCAAGGTATGCAGAAGTAAAAAACATATTTAGAAAAAATCCACTGTGGGAAACCACATGTTAAGAACTGAGCATGCTTAGCAGCCATGGAAGGCTGACTGACTATTTCAGGGAGGGGTTATAAAATCGAGTGGGAGGGAAGACAGAATGGAGTATTGTGGAGGAGGGTATGGCTGGCTGGCTGGAGTAAACAAACAGGAGTACTCCAGAAGGGTCAACATTTTGTTGCAGGTTCTCATTGTTCTATTTCTAGTTTTCAGGCTGTGCATGCCGTTGCTTATGCAGTCAAAATCCCTAATGTGAGCCACCAGCCATGATGTAAGAGAGAGACCTTACCAGAGATACCAACAATCTCAAATCCATCTTGATTTCTGATTAAATTTCTAAATCACCACAACAATTTACAGTGATTTTATCTAACTAATTTTTTCCTGGGGTTTTTTTAAAACAGTGCATAGGAGTGGGCACTGTGTGTGTTAAAAAACTATTCTTATCACTCAAAAGAAAACAAACAATTTCTGCTGGGGCGTACCTGCTTATTTTGTGAACAAAGGTTTCACAAAACGATCTTTTGGGTCTCTCTATAAGAAGCAGGCTACCTGATAACGAGTGATGTCTTCCACCTGAGGTTGACCACAAATACAATGCCTGTCTGCGTGTGGGACCTTCCTGTAGCAGCCATCTAAGACTGCAGCGGGCTTAACTCGGAAACACAGTTCAGTAAAGGCATTTCTTATGGAAACTGGTGAGAGTTTGGTCAGATAACTATCTCTAAAATACTCTGTTATCAAAAGTAGATACAAAGGGAAAATCTGGTGTTTCCATTTAGTTGGAGGTCCCTTCTGGATTCTATCCAGAAGACCCAACACCTTAGAACATTCCACATTACAACACTGTGTTGCATGTCCGACTTGCCCATTTTATTTTGAAAGCCTTTCCTTGTTTTAACCCTAAATTGGCCTTTAACAACCAAGTGTCTTCCCACTGGGACTGATAAGAATGAAGCAGTTTTAATTATGAGCCACTGAAGCATGGTCTTAAACCCAGCTTAGTGCAAGTGGAAACCAGTTACACACTTACACACACACACACACACACACACACACACACACACACACAGAGGATTTCTGATGTCCACTGACGTATGCCATTGTTCCAACTGTGGCAATCCCCACAGCCACATTAAATACCATTCTGGAGGCTTCCCAGTAGCTTTCGGGGAAGTGCAGGGTATTCCAACAGGAAGAGAATGGATGTAACATCTCTTTGTGTAATTTCAACAGAATTGAACATAGAGAAGCAGGTGGTACTAATTGCTCTCTGTGTTACGTTTGCTTTTTCAAGCACCGTTAAACAGAAAAGCTGGTAACTTTATTAGGATTTCTCCTGGTGACTCCAAAGCCTTTCCCCTCTGATTATAGCAAAAGCTAGTTAAGCAAGAATGGAAGATATTTATAAGATCATCTGAACTGAAAGAGATAAATGACTGAGTTACAATCAAGAGAAACGAAAGACTTTTGTAATTGGCCTGACTTACAATTGATTTTCTGTAATCAAGCAAGTACCGATCTTTCCTGGCTTGTCATGTCAGCAGGAAAAGTCATGTCCAGTGTTCCAGAGTACATAAAAAATGATGGTTTCATGGCCCTGTCAGTGCTTCACACTTTTGCTTTTCAGCATTTTCAGTTACACCAGCTGAGATGCATTGCTATTTTCACTAACATAAGTTTATTAGAAATCATTAACACACTTCAACATTGACCCTCAGTTGTCGGAAACTGGCACAGTTCCTGACCATTGAAGATTAATTTTATGCTTACTGTGCACTAGATCTTTTAAAGCATAATTAAACTTTTACGAAAACGAAATTGCATTTTGGGGTGGCCAAAGAAAAATGAGTGTTCTAACTTTCTTTCTGCTTTTTTCTGATATGGAAGCTAGATTGCCTCCTGTGGTCAATGTTCAAAACAGTACGAGGCAGTCCATGCATGCCCATTGTCAAAATAGAGAGCAAAACAAAGGTCAGGACCAGCAGAGCAGTCCTTCACTTCCTTGTCTCTATTGTTGCCTCAAGAATATGGCATTTTACTGGAAGATTGGGGGGGGGGAATAGGAGAGTGACTACATCTGGGGACCAGGCAAACATTTGTCTTCTCCCAGGCCTTTGGCTAATTAAAAAATCTATGGCATTTAAACCATGTGTCAGGTGGCGGCGGTGATTGCTTTTGATTGTTACTGTTGTATGTATTTTGTGTTTTTGTATTGTAAACCATCCTGTGATCCTCAGATGAAGGGTGGTATAAAAGTAAAGGTAAAGGGACCCCTGACCATTAGGTCCAGTCGTGACCGACTCTGGGGTTGCGGCGCTCATCTCGCTTTATTGGCCGAGGGGGCCGGTGTACAGCTTCCGGGTCATGTGGCCAGCATGACTAAGCTGCTTCTGGCAAACCAGAGCAGCGCACGGAAATGCCGTTTACCTTCCCGCCGGAGCGGTACCTATTTATCTACTTGCACTTTGACGTGCTTTCGAACTGCTAGGTTGGCAGGAGCAGGGACTGAGCAATGGGAGCTCACCCCGTCACGGGGAATCGAACTGCCGACCTTCTGATCGGCAAGTCCTAGGCTCTGTGATTTAACCCACAGCGTCCCCCGCGTCCCCAAAGGGTGGTATAGAAATCTAATAAATAATAACACATCTCAGAGGACAATTGGTATATCTATCATACAAGGTAATACCAGCGTGCTAAATTTTTTGAAGAGATGTAAACATAATAAATGCCCTGTTGGTTCAGGTCAAAGGTCTAGCTACTCCAGCACTCATTTTGTGGCCAACAGATGACCCTGGGAGGTCCACAAGCAGGGCATGAGGACAGTAACCATCTCCTTCTGTTGCTCCCCAGAAATGGGTATTAAGAGCCATGCTGCCTCTGATCCTGGAGGTATTATATAATAATCATGACTAGCAGACACTGATGGCCTTTATCCTTTTCTTTTTTTAAAAAATGCATTTGTTCTCACCCACAATTGTTTCAGATCTGAATCAACAGCACTGTGATGGGTACCTGTGTGAATCTGCACACTATGCCAACATAATCCCGACAAATTAGAAGACTGCTGCTACAGCTTCTAATATTAACTACTTCTTCTTGACCCAAGAAACACCACTCACAGCATTCTCATAGTCTAGGAGACTATGGGAAGGAAGCCCTCTGCAGTAGCCCAAGAAGCATAGAAGTCCACACTTGTGCCGATCCTCCTTCCTCTGGCTCTTATAACTTGACAGAAAGGTATGTGTCAGAATCCTAAAAAGGGCACAGTTTAATGTGGAGCTTGGAAAATGAATTGGCCTCTCCCCTAGTCCTTCCTCACAACCCATCAAACTTCACACAACTCACTTTTTTTGTTTTTACATTTGCATGTGCAGATTGAAATCCACTTGAGAAAGGTTTGTACTGTACAAGGAGAATAATCAGGAAAAGTATAATCCCTTCTGGTAATATGTAATTATCTCCTTTTTGGGCCAACCTCTTACACACAACATGTTGCAGTAAGAAGAGCCATTAAATCTTCTGATGTGTTGAGCAGCTT
Source organism: Podarcis raffonei (assembly GCF_027172205.1). Taxonomy (NCBI): domain Eukaryota; kingdom Metazoa; phylum Chordata; class Lepidosauria; order Squamata; family Lacertidae; genus Podarcis; species Podarcis raffonei. The sequence continues at coordinate 49,625,283 of NC_070604.1, forward strand.
TTAAAACTGCTTGAGAGCTGTTAAACCAGACTTGGTCTTATTCATAAAAATGGCTAACCACATTAAAAAAACAATTCAGTATTCTTGATTCAGACTCTACAGAGCACTGCTACATTTGCAAAATATGTTACCCAGTGTCACTACGCAAACCCCAGAAACTATTTAGTGAAGCTGTATAATTTAGGAATATAAACAGTACTGAATTTTCTCACATTTTATTCATATTGGTTTCAAAAGGGTCGTATGTATTAGCTACGCAGAATCGCTTAAGAAAACGTACCTCTGCATTCAAGTTGTCTGCCAGACTTTCAAGAAACTGGCTCTCAATTGGATTCTGCTGAGTAAGCAGGGTCAGGTAATGGCTGAGTTTGTCATGTGTTGTAATAATGACGCCTTCTCCAAATTTGTCAAACTGAGGTCGTCCAGCTCGACCAAATATCTGCATGACATCTAAAATTCCAAGGTCAACAAAGGAGCCTCTTTTTGCAGCATAGATCTGTGTTCCCTGGTTGACGAAAAGTTAATAAAAATTAACATAAACACACACGAGTCTAATCCAGATGAGCTGAAGACCAAAATTAGGCAAATACAGCAGGATTTCAGGAATGTAGTTAAACTAATCCTTCCATAATCTGTGATATATTTAAATCTTTACTATCCAACTAGATTCCCAAAGGGGAGAGACAGTTTTTTCAAGCGACCCCCCCCTCCAACATTACTAGATAATTAGCAGCATACCTTGCCCCCACAAACCTACCCTTCCTTTTGCAAACAATGGTAAATATATGACACTTTATAGATTTTAAATGGCTGATATGGAGAGAGGATATGCTCTTACCTTAATAATGACAGCATGAGCAGGAAGATTGACACCCCAAGCTAATGTAGCTGTACAAACCAAGACTTTTATATATCCACGAGAAAACAAGTTTTCCACCAAACTTCTGTCTTGCCGCAGCATTCCTGCATGATGAATACTGAATCCATCAGGAAACATTTCACGCATTTGCTTGTTTCTGGATCTTTGAACCTTTTCATGGACAAGTGAAAAAATAATATTTACATTAAAATACAATAATCCTGGCAATCCATACAAAATTGCTTCCAACAACCACAGATAGGATGCAAATAAACTGCTCTTCTAACCACATTAGTGGTTTGTTGTTGCTGTTACTGGAAATGGATATATTTCATACTGTTACTTCTGTATCCCTAAACAGTAAGGTAAAAGGTAAAGGGCCCCTGGATGGTTAAGTCCAGTCAAAGGTGACCATGGGGTTGCGGTGCTCATCCTCGCTTTCAGGCCGAGGGAGCCGGCGTTTCTCCACAGACAGCTTTCCAGGTCATGTGGCCAACATGACTAAACCACTTCTGGTGCAACAGAACACCATGACAGAAGCCAGAGTGCACGGAAATGCTGTTTTCCTTCCTGCCACAGTGGTACCTATTGATCTACTTGCACTGGTGCACTTTTGAACTGCTAGATTGGCAGAAGCTGGGATAGAGCAAAGGGAGTTCACCCCATCATGTGGATTTGAACCACTGACCTTCTGACTAGCCAGCCCAAGGGGCTCAGTGGTTTAGACCAGAGCGCCACCCGTGTCCCATTCCCTAAACAGTACAGGCCATGAAGGCCAAATGGTGTAAGAGACAGTAAAGCACTGTTTAAGCCAAGTCACAGGGCAACTGGATGTTTTCTACTGCAGACCGCTCCGCAAAGAATTCCACCCTTGCAGTCCAAATACGCATTTTGAGACTCACTCCTTAATTTACTTCTTCTTAATATTTGTATGATGTTAGTGTTGCTGAAGTGGCTCATTTTAGGTCAGACTTGTTATATACCTTAATTCCTAGTAAGCTAGGAAAGCTGGATGTCATCTATAAATAACAAAGTCAAACTCAGAGCCGATTTACTGAAATCAGTGGATTTGATTTCAACAGGTCTACTTTGACAAACATTGGCTATCACCCTGTAACTTTAATTTTAATCTTTTAAACCGTGTTGTGTGTCCACAGATAAAATAATAAACCAAATCAAGTCAATGGAAGTAACTCTTACAAGATCATTCTGATTCAGATGCCTGACTTATGTCTCAGACAGCAAAATCCTGCGCAAATTGAAGGTTTTACAAAGAATATTGGGATTTCATAACATCCTTGCGGAAATGAGCTCATATTTGTGGGCCAGAAACTGAGCATTTGCAATGCTTCTACAGAATTGCCAGATAGATGTATGCTCAAAGGGGCATTCTCGGGTCTTCCTTGAGCAGCACAAGTAAAATACTCAGCGTAGAGGGTCAGTTAATAGGTTTCTAAATATGCACAACTGCATATTTCAGTTGATGCATGTTTTGGAACAGAGGAATGGACATACAGATAGCATCCCAAAACAAAATTGTATTATTTCCCTCCAAAAGATTGGGTTATATTCAGATACTGAATAAATTTCAGTTACCAAATGATGTAGTTCATCTTCAAGACTGTTTCATGGTTAACTTCTGAAGAACTGATATATTACTAGGACACGAAACTCCTTCCTTTCCTGAGGTTGTAGGCAGTAAGAGGAAGCCCATTTTCCAGAACAAACATTTCATGTCTCCAGATTTCAAAGGCACATTAGAAAGGGACTTCTGCTGAAGACCTTAACATAGCCAACCAAACATTACGTTCAATTTACAGCCTGGGCTCAATTCCTCACTTCCTTTTCAGTAGCTTGTAAAGTATGGATGCAGGACTACAAATTACATTTGAAGGCAAAAAAGAATAAATCGAGATTTCAAGGGTGCTCTCTCAGGATTTCCATTAAAAAACATAAAACTGGAAAGACTGCTAAAGTGGACTTTGCTTCAGTGATAACAAAGATAAAAACATGCTCCAAATTGTTCTGCCTCCTAAATGCACACAATCTAACCAACGAAACACATTCTGAAAAGACCTCTGAGTATAGGGAGGAATATAAATTCAATCAATCAATCAATCAATAAAATAAATTCAATGGTTGGTAACCAAGTCCCAACCTACATATTTCAGAGTTCTTTCAAAGGAAACTGATCCTCCAGCAGTTTGAACAATGCCTACTTAGCAACCTTGATTTAATGTTGTCCACAGTGCAATAATCTTACTGGACTTTCACTATTATTGTGTATAACCTTTAGGATTAAATCACAATTAAAGACATTACTGATTATGTTTGTTCAACCTTATGAAAACCAGGAGATTATACAAAATTACTATAATAAAAATCTGTCACAAAGTTCTAACACTAAAGCTCATCTTCTGAGGAAGTCTACCAACACACACATCCTAAGCTGCCAACTTAAGTATCTCCTCAGGCCATAGAAATTTCAGGCAGTGAAAAGAAAAAAGGGCATGGTTGGTGTAAGGAACAGAAAAGAGGATAATGATATGGGATTCCTCACCTTTCCTATCTGTTCTGTCTCCTGCAGGTGCTTTCTTGCTCCTTGACATCAGCTCCCAACAAGGACAATTGTGACATTCTAGGCAATGGCAGATCACATTGCACCATTTCCAAGGAATAGTCCCTTCCAACTCTACAATTCTATGATTCTATGAGCTAGTGTAGCAAGAGTTGTTCATTGTTCCACAGTCCAAAAACAAATGACCCAAGGTGGCTCATATGATGGTAGTCTCCTCCCCCCTAGTTGTTTTTCTTTAATGTTCTCATACAATCTTGCATGCAGAGAACAAAACAATGTCATTATGATGTATCTTCTCTCAAGCAGTAGCCAAGAGAGATTAATTTTACTATTGACACTTTCCCTCAAAATACCTTGCAAAGGAAAATGTGCAATCCTAGAGTGCTGTAGAGATGGTGCGTCACAGGGAAAACAGAACTCGTATATCAAAGGCAGCAACAATAGCCATCTTAATGCAGAATAGAATGAATATGCATACTCTACTTAGGGGTATCTAAATAATAAATACATTTTAAGCTGATGTACTTTGGATTAAGCAGCTTTTCTCAATTTACTTGAGTAGGATTAAACATATTTATCAGGTTATATCCATGCTGCCATTGCATTAGTAGAAGAGACTTTCACACATGCAATGGGACTTTCTCTTCCTCATTTCGCCCTGTGCGCTCTCAAAAATTTGTTCCAGTGGGTTGAGGGAATATCCACAGCAGATTCTTGGGGTGAATGGGGGCAGGGCTTCAGGAGGGGAGGAGAGGTTGGGTAAGCCCTGCTTTGTGAACTGAAGTCTGTTCTGTTTACACAACAGCAGCATTAGATACAACCCATTGGGTGGGAGTTAGCCAATGAGTCCTGTCAGCAGACACCCTGCCCAAGGACAGCCGCTTGCACAATGTGGCTTTCCCCCTGTGCGCTCACAGTGGGGCAGCCAGGAGAACCCTCAGAGCAGAGGAAGGCATGCCAAAATGCTTGCCCTGATGGAACAACCACTTTAGTGAGATGTTGAATTCCTCCCATTATGTTATTTATTGTGGGTTATATTCAGATTAGTGGAAGGAGACCCTGAAGCATCTGCAGGAAGGAGGAGGGGAAGTGATTCCGCATTCTCCCTGAATCTCACAAACATCTGCTCAGAAGTTAGGGAAATGGTGCTGGAGGGCTGCAGAGGGAAGGGCGAACCCACAAAATTCACCCCTTCTCATAGAATCATAGAATTGTAGAGCTGGAAGGGGCACCAAGGATCATCTAGTTCAACCCCCTGCAAAGCAAGAATCTCAACTAAAGCACCTGCTTAAAAACCTCCAAGGAAGGAGAGTCCACTACCTCCTGAGGGAGTCTGTTCCACTGCTGAACAGCTCTTACTATCAAAAGTTCATCCCGATGTTTATTCGGAACATCCTTTCTTGTAACTCGAATGCATTGGTTGGTTCCTAGCCTCTGGAGCAGGAGAAAACAAGCTCGCTCCATCCTCCATATGACAGCCCTTTAGATATTTGAAGACGGCTATCATATCTCCTCTCCTCCTCTTCTGCTAGATCTCAAACCATTTTGTAGAGAGAACTGCAAGGATGAATCTTATTCTATATTTCTAACCAGTATTTCCTATGGTGACTTACCTTACAGGGCAGCTACGAGAAAAAAATGAGGTGGAGTAATGTATCTTAGTTCATATAAAGTAGTTACAAAATAAGTTATAAATACGCCCTTCATAATATGCAACCAGCTGCCAATATACATGACTATAGTTAGATATCTAGTCATACTAGTAATCTATGAAATGAGTAACAGCAAATTTCATTATGCCAGCCTGAACAACTCTATCATCCTATATGCAGATGCCATACCCACAGCAATATTAGGTGGGTTCAAAAATATGTAGTTATCTGCTTTTGAGGTGGCTATATCTTTCAAGAAAGTACATTTAAAACATTGTCATCAGGAGACAGAGGCCAGCATCGTCCAGTGGATGGAACATTAGGGTTGGATCATTAATGACAAGGTTCACAAGGCAGCCTCTGCCAGACTCAGATGTTTAGATATTACAGAGAAAAGTGACGGAAGGGGGGGGGAGGCTACTTGTGCTTTTGCTTTCCCATTTTTTACTGCACTTTGCAAAGCAAGATGTAAATGTCTCAGCTATAACTGAGATCTTACTAAGAAGGAGAGAGAGCAAGCCCCTGTGCTTCAGTTTTCTGTGCTTTCCCTCTTTTTCATTCAGCCTAAGATTGGTGGACAACAAACTGGAAATGAGTTAAAATAGCTTACTCACAAAGCTGCAGTGCAGGGAAATGAGATTATAAACATCTCTTGCTAATTGAAACATTCTATATAGAATGATAAACACAAACTGACCCCAAATAAATGGACTTCCAGGCAGGCTTACACAAGTGGACAGGTGATTCTTACAGGACTATCCTACTCAGGTATACTCTGAAGTCTCACTGTGCTTACTTGGGCTCACTGCCTAGTAAGTGTATTTAGAATTGCAGTCTTAACGTACTACATTTTGATCTACTTTCCTGTAGAACAGAAGGAGTGCTGGAGGATTGCATACATCCAGCCAGGTGCTTGTTAAATTCTTGCAAATATACAGCCAATTTAGGCACCTGACATTGTTGAAGCATAGAACTGGCACCAAAGAGACATTCATTAGTCCTCAATGGTGCTGTTTTGCAAGTTTCAGAGACAAACAGGTAATATACATAATCATTCAGTTGTTTTATACCATCAAGGCATATTTAACAGGGAAGTGTAAAAAGCAACTACACTACCTACAGGAAGGCATTATGTTATTTGGAACATCTGTTATCATTTATCACCATTGAGCATGTTTGAACACAATGGCCCAGGTTGGATGATCCTGGCTTAGTAACCAGAGATTCATAAGTGTTTTCCTCACACAAGCTGCTTTGTGTGAGCTGTGATTAAACCAGGAAGTCTTTAACCATAGTTTCCCATTTTGTCTGAACCAGCTTCAGTCTTTAAACCAACTTCAATGGTTAAGATCCTGTCTTGTTCTGATGCTGGTGAGGATAGTTTCCCTGTTCAAGCAACTTATGGTTAATTAGAGACTTCTTGGTTTGATGACCGCATACTGTGAAGGGAGGAATCAAGGAGCTGTGTGTGTGAGAAAGACTTCTGCAAATCTTCACTTAAGAAACCAATATATGATCATCTAAATCCAGCCAATAACTGCAGAAAGTATTGACCTTGTTAAAATCATTCCATTTGTCACATTCCCCCTCTCACCAGCTTAAAGTAAGAATAGAGGAAAGCTTCCTTTCAAAGTGCTGCGTGTAGAAAGTATATTGGAAAACATAATCAGAGTATAAACAAAGGTACTAATACTTAAAAAAATAAGATATTAAAAGACAGCAGCAAACCAGATTATATACTAAAAACACAATCAAATAAAAAATGTGCAGCAACAAAAAATTCCACAAGGTGGCTCTCAATACTATATATATGTGTGTGTGTGTGTAAATATATATATATAAAATCTCATACATTTTAGTGTTACATTAAAATGTTTCTGTTCTGAAGATAATTTTCTATTTAAAACTGATTCAAAACTAAAATGCTGGTTTAAGGCATGTGACGTAGAAGTACATTTTTTAAAACATAGTCTTCCTCTCCCCGCCCCCCTTTGCTTGGTGTGAACAGCTAACTCAAGGTTCACATAACAGATAAGTGGTTAGAAAATAAAAACATAGCAAACCTTTGTAAAGTTGCAGGTGGTACTTTATTTATAGATTGCTTCTTTTCAATCATCACACCAGCTCAACAACTTTGCTAAAAAACCAACTTTTGTGTTGGGATATTCACTTTTTGAAATATGGCAACAGGAAACTAGGGAGATTAGGGTTGGGAATCAGTGAATGAGTCCTGTCAGTGGAAGATCTGTGCAAGGACTTGTGGTTGTACAATAGGGGTTCTCTTCTTTTCTCCCCCCCCCTCCCATGCCCCTGAAATTGGCTTTGGTGTGGGGTCAAGAGAACTCCGGGAACAGCATGCAGGTGGAAGAGAGGGAAGCCAAAATGCCTTCACACACTGCTGACTTCCTCCCCAGGGTTGAAATGCCTACAAATGAAGCTCACTCAGTGACCTTGGGCCAGTCATCGTCTCTCAGCCTAGCTACCGCGCAGGGTTGTTATATGAAGATAAAACAAAGAGGGGAGAACAGCGTAGAACGCATTGAGCTCCTTGTTCCATGCCCCTCATCCCTAGTCACTACTGAATTTACTAAAATGCAACTTGAAAGACTGTACAACAGCTGCCTGTGGTTTAGCATTATGTCCTAGGAATCTCTAGACAAGAAATGTGTTTGTCTTTTAGTTAAATCTTAGACACTTACAGCAACTCCCATGGTGCCCCGGATAAACACTTGCACATGCTTCTAGCCTCTAGGCATCTGTCCCAAAGTCTGTGCCCTGGGGAGCAGTTGCAGTAACAGTGGGCCCTTGCCCCTCCACCAGCTTATGTACCCTCACCTGATGGGGTGCATGTACACAACCTGAGACTTCTCCTGCGCAGAAGGCATCACTGCTCTTCCCTCTTCAGGCCTCTCCTGGTTCTAGGAGACAGCAGGGAGGTAAGTGGTGGGGATTTAACTGACCCAACCCTTGCCTGAACAGCCTCTTCCCCCAACATGCCCATCTCTGTCTCTGAGGGCCCTGAGCATTCCTCTCCCCCTGCTGCCCTGGCTCCAGTCTCATGGCCGGTGACAAACCCCATAAATGGCTTCCCCCCTCTCCTGGATCAATCCCCTGGCCTCCTGCCTCCATCACACGCTTGTCAGAGCCCTGCCGGTCCCTGACACATTATGTCTGAAGCAGGCTTTCAACTCTGATTAGCTGTTTTTTCTATAAGCCACTGTTTTCCAGATCCTGTCTCTCTGTGTGTGCGTGTGTTCCTTCTCTGTCAACTATTTCCAATTCTTAATGTTTCTGAAAGGGATTGACATCATCCATAATGCCTGAAAGCTTTAGTCGAGAATAAATTCCTGAGAGTAATTCTTAATTACTTACAGATGTCTGTTAATTCCTATGAGAGGTTTTATTTCAAAATTGAAAGGGCAGGTTGTCTCCTGTCAGACTCTTAAAAAATTCCACTGGCTCTTTATTTTGTCAAAATGTTATGCTACGTGGAATAGGAAGCTGCTGAAGTAAAATAGACTCTCTCTTCAATGTCATCTTTCCCAGCATGAGGACAAAAGTAATTTTGCTTCTAAAACTTGAACGAGTTTCATTATTGACCGGTATCCAAACAAATTACAGTTTGTTAATGATTCATGGTGTGGGTTATTCAGAGTGAAGGGGAAGACATGCCTACAACTATCCACATCTATCCACACATGCATGTATGTGTACATACACACTATCACTGTGGGTCTGCCTCTCTGCCATATGACTATTATGACAGAAGAGTCCATGTGCCCCAATTAAATCAGGGCGAAGTCAAGCCAACCATGTCCCGACAAAGCTGGGTTGCTCCTCTATTGGCAACCCATAAGACACAGAATTGAGGTTGGAAACGGAACTGTCCCAGGAACAGCAAACCCTATGACCTCCATATGTTGTGGACTATACTTCAATCATCTCTAACCACCAACCATATTAGCTGGGGCAGATGGGAGTTGTAGCCCCAAATATCTGGATGACACAATGTAGATAACCCCAGACTATGGAACGCCTTCCCATCAGATATCAAAGAGATAAACAAGTATCTGACATTTAGAAGACATCTGAAGGCAGCCCTGTTCTGGGAAGTTTTTAATGACTGGTGTTTTAATGTATTTTTAATCTTTGTTGGAAGCCGCCCAGAGTGGCTGGGGAAACCCAGCCAGATGTGCAGGGTACAAATAAATTATTATTATTATTATTATTATTATTATTATTATTATTATTAACAACAACAACAACAATAATAATTATGCAATGTCTAATTTATAATGTTTGGTTACACATGTCTGAAGCTAGCAAATATCTGCTTTTAGCCCCCTTGCCCCCATTGCTATATTAAGAACAGAAAAATGGAAAAATATTGTAGAGCTGCACTCAAAGTTTCCATTGCTCATAATTTCATTTTTCGGATGGATGTGCTGGACAGTTCACAGCACAAGCCAACAATGAGGGAGGAGCAAAGGGCCCAAGGGTGCGCATCAGCAGGTTGCTCTTTCACATTAAACCATAGTGTATTTTTGCTATGATGGATAATGTGATGCGCAAACCAGGCCATTTCCTCTTTTGAATACAAGGTGGATAAGAACACAAGTTCATTTGGCTGCAGTGGATTCTCCCCCCCCACCCCCATCCCTAAACTTTATTCTACTGAGATATTATCTCATTTAATTATGCCAAAGATATTGCCAGAGTATAGATGGGAATATGAACAGTGTTAATTAATAACACCTCTTATATCTCATTCTCCTACATTTATTAAACACTTTTCTCCATTTTATAAGTTCATCTGCAGAATTTTGTAATTACCTGCTTAGCAAGACACAAACCGGATTAACTTATCTTTTACTGAAAAAGTATTATTGTTCTCAGTAAGCAAATAAGATAATCCTTTTTTTAAAAAAGTCATTTTCATTCAGAACATTTAAAAATAAGTCTGCAGTAAAAGGAATTCATTACAAGATTGCAACATGCTAAAATCAGAAGGGGAGGGGGGAAATGCAGAAAAGGATGCTAACAGCAGAAAGCCCAGAAGCTATTTGGCAGCCAGTGCAGTTGGACCAGGATTGATGTCATATGCTGAAACTGTCTTTTCCTGGTGAGCAACCTGGATGCCAAATTCTGCACTAGCTGAAGTTTCCAAATTGTCATCAGATGCAGCCCCATGTATACCATGTTGCAGTAATATAACCCAGAGGTTACCAGAGCATAGTCATCAGAAGTTAGGCAATCTCTGCCCAGATAGGGGCGCAGCTGAGCCACCAGCCAAAGCTGATGGAAGTCGCTCCACATCACTGAGGCCACGTGAAGCTCAAGCCATAGAAATGGACCCAGAAGTACCCTCAAGCTGTATACCCAGAATGGACTCTCTCCTTATTGGAGGTTTTTAAGCATACGCAGGTGGCGCTGTGGGTTAAACCACAGAGCCTAGGACTTGCTGATCAGAAGGTCGGTGGTTCAAATCCCCGTGACAGGGTGAGCTCCCGGTGCTCGGTCCCTGCTCCTGCCAATCTAGCAGTTCGAAAGCACGTCGAAGTGCAAGTAGATAAATAGGTACCGCTCCGGCGGGAAGGTAAACGGCGTTTCCGTGTGCTGTTCTGGTTCGCCAGAAGCGGCTTAGTCATGCTGGCCACATGACCCGGAAGCTGTATGCCGGCTCCCTCAGCCAATAAACTCCAGAGTCGGTCACGACTGGACCTAATGGTCAGGGGTCCCTTTACCTTTAAGCATATGTTGGATGTCCATCTGTCATTAATGCTTTAGCTGGGATTCCTGCATTGAAGTGGGTTGGACTAGATGAAGCTCAGTGTCCCTTCCAACTCTGCAGTTCTATGATTCTATGAAAGCTGCTGACATTTTAAGCAAGGTTATATCTGAAGCAAGCCTTTGATGTGCTCTGCTTCGGTTTTGTTATGATAAATGTTTTGCATAAATGAGCAGCAAACTACAAATGACTCTTTCCTGCAAACATCAGCAGATGAAAACATCTCTTTTGTTCGTGTGTCTCACAGGGCAGTGAAATAGCTCCATTAATTATCACTAATGAGAGAGCAACCTATGGGTTTTAGCAGCAAACTGTCACTTATGGAAAATAATATTAATGTTTTAGTAATGTGTAGCTGTTTCTTAACAGATGGATTTTAATTAGCATGACACGTCAAGGAGTACCAACAACAACAAAAAATAGTGAACACACTTAAATCCCATGTTGAAATATTAGTAGACAGCACACGTTCTTCCACCATAAATTAACCATGGTTGAACTTTGCAGCCACAGCTGGAGCCAGGGAGAAATACAGGTGTCAATGGTAAGAGCTCAGTGAATAAGTAGAGCAGGTAAATTATTAGTAATGTTTACAGTTGGTTTGGCAAATGAAGTCAAGGATGCAGACCTTCACTTCGCCAGCTAGAGCCAGTTTCCACAGTACTGGGGATGATGGTTAGATAAACTTAGGAAGACAAGTCTGTCAACTGACATGAGCATAAACTAAATATACACCTAAATGTACTCACAGAGCAACATCTACACTCTATTTAAGACCGCCTTAGAATGCCAATGATTCACTCTTGGTAAGCTACCATAACACTAGCATTGATTAACAGCCAGCAGCTGCCACAATGTGAATGTGAAATACTATCAGAGATACAAAATGTTGTGAATATTTTATTTATCATATTCATATCACATCTTCCCCCCCCCCCCGGGAAACTAGGAGTCCTACAAACAGGGCCCACTTGACACTATATTCATGGGTGTAGGTGTCATGTTGTTCTAGCTAAAAGATTGAGGCCTTTGAGAAGAATACACACGGTGCTCCTTCTCAGTGCAAAATTAATCTCCTGGCAGCTTAAAAATGGTGGCATGAGAAGGAACCAAGTTGAGGACAGCTCTCATATAGTCAAGATCTTGTGATGTTTCCAAGGTGGTGCAAGAGGGTTAAATGGTATATTGGCTCCCATGCTATGAGGCAACAGCAAAAGTATTATGGGTTACTGCTTACTATATGTTTTGACATACACCTGACTTGCACAAATCATGAATGCCACATTCATGTTTAAAATACTGCTTTCATCAGAAAAAAGTGTATTTGCAGCCCTAGAAGCAGACACAAAGTAAATGCAATGCTTGTGAAATTTAACCCTAAGAACGAATCAGTGTGTTCAAACACAGAACCAAATGTTTAATCCATTAAAAAAAAGAAAAAGAAAAACACACCACAGTAAGCAGTAAAAACAGGAAGGTATTAATGGACCTTGTTTTGGTAGGACATCAAAACCAATTAGCCATAGAAACCACTTACTTGTTTTTCTAGTTGCCCATAGTCAGGACCTTGGGTTGGCAAAAAGTAGCAAATGTGACCATTATTTTTAGCTTTCTCACGAAGAGCCATTGCAGTTCTGACAGTAGCATTCCGTGCATGAACAAACACCATCACCTTGAAATAAAAGAGATTTTTTTTAAAAAAAAATGAGCAATAGGAATTGGTTAATAATACTAGTGATTTAGGACTAAATTAAACAATAAAACACACAGAAGTCATTTTAATCAGGGTTAGTTAACCTCTGGCCCTCCAGAGATTGTTTGATTCAAATTCTCATCAGCTTTTGCTAGCATGGCCATCGATCAGGGAAGAAGGGAGATGGAGCCCAACAACCTTTAGAGGTCCACAGGTTATCCAGCCTGTTCTAATTAAGAGCAAACAAATACAGTGGTACCTCGGGTTAAATACGCTTCAGGTTACAGATGCTTCAGGTTACAGACTCCGCTAACCCAGAAATAGTACCTCAGGTTAAGAACTTTGCTTCAGGATGAGAACAGAAATCGTGTGGCGGTGGTGGCGCGGCAGCAGCAGCAGCAGCAGGAGGAGGCCCCATTAGCTAAAGTGGTGTCTCAGGTTCAGAACAGTTTCAGGTTAAGAATGGACCTCCGGAACGAATTAAGTACGTAACCAGAGGTACCAATGTAGATGGTATGTACACTAAATGAAAGCATGTACACTTTCCCCCCTTTTCTTTTTCACAGTCTATAATTCATTTTCAGAGCTCTAACTTAGGCTTTGTATATCTTTTTATTTCAGACTACTGAATGAGCACATAAAACAGAACAACACTGCAGTTCTAAGCGGGTTAACTTAGCCTGTCCTAACTATGTCAAGAGATTTTTTTATTTTATTTCAGTGGCTAACCTCTATGCATTACATTATGCAAATAAGTTGGGAAAAGTAATTTGGAATAGAGAAAAGTGGTTCCACAGCTACAAGCTGTGTAATTAGATCTGTACTCTGAAGTTCAAAGCTAGTTCTGGTGTCTCAAGAGCTGAGAGCTTGTGTAGCTTTTCTTAGGGAAAAACTAAGCTTTTAAATGACAAAATATGCAAGCAAAGCACAAAGGAAATGTCTCCAGGTTAGCACTACAGAATTTTATGACTATCGGGGGGGGGGGGGGAGAGGGACTAACAATTCTTGCTGAAGACTTTTAAAAAACACTACTGAAAGTGGTTTAAAGAAAGAAGGTGATACTTTCCTTGAACAGAGGTAGTTTTAGCAAAAAGAAAAAAGAAATAAATCAAAAATATATTTCTTACTATGTTAAAAATGCAACAGTGGATTTAATTTCTACCAAACACAGCACCTTCTCCCTCATATTCTGCACTGGGTGGCAACAAACAAACAGCTTGAGGCAGCTTCCCCCAATCTGGCGCTCTCATGAACTATAACTCTCATCGAACCCAGGACAATGTCCACACTGCTGGGAGTTGTAGTCCAACAAGTTGGTTAGATCATGGTGCCAATAATGTCAAGGTTGCAGGTTTGAACCCTGTATGGGGCAGCTGCATATTCTTGCATTGCAGGCAGTTAGACTAGATTATCCCCAGGGTCCCTTCCAACTCTACAATTCTATGTGAAGTGAACACCTTTGAGACACACTTGTCACTGAACATTCCATTTTGGTAGCACTACCGTATTTTTCGCTCTATAGGACGCACTTTTTCCCTCCTAAAAAGCAAGGGTAAATGTGTGTACGTCCTATGGAGCGAATGCAGGGGGGAGGCAGGCGGGAAAAGCCCCCAAGAGCCGCACACAAGCTCCGTGCGCTCTTGCGGGCTTTTCCACAGGAGGGAGAAGGGACTGACTGGCCGCATCAGTCCCTTCTCCCACCTCGTAGAAAAGCCCACAGGAGCCACACACCCTTTAAAGAGCTTCTGCGGGCTTTTGCGAGAGGTGAGGGAATCCCCCCACCTCCCAGAAAAGCCACGCGTTCTTTAAAGGGGTTGCGTGGCTTCTGCCGGTTTTGCGGGAGGTGGGGGAATTCCCCCACCTCCTAGAAAAGCCAGGAGAAGCCGCACAGCCCCTTTAAAGAGCGCACGGCTTCTGCAAAAGCAGGAAGAAGGGCTGGGAGAATCGCACAGGCTGCCTGTAGCCTGTCCGCTGCTCCCAGAGCTGGGGAGGGGGGAAACATATTTTCCCCCTTTATTTCCCCCTCTGAAAACTAGGTGCGCCCTATGGTGCAAAAAATACGGTATTTCCTAGTCAACCTTTTTGATGGGATGGCTGACCACCATTGTTAAGACTACCAACAAATGTGGGTATTCTCAAAACATTTCCAAATGATATCTGTGGCTAGAAAACTTAATCATTTTGTTGATCTCAGTCATTATCACCAAAGAGTCTGGTGGCGGCAAAGGCAGATTAAATGGTGACATTTTGAAGCTGACCAGTTTTGGCACAGATCCTTTTCCTGCCCAGTGGAGCAGGCAGTGGTAAAATCCTTCTTCCGTGATGCCACTGCAACTGACAGTTATCATCCTGTTAAGAATTTCAGTTTATGGTTAAACTAGTAAGCCGGGGGGGGGGGACATTTTGGGGCGGGGTGCTTTATCCAATTTTGATGCATTTTGGCATCTGGTTTATAAATAAAAATTAATTCAGCTTGAAGTTGAACAAACACTCAGACTTTGATGAGCAGAAGGCTTCATCTCATGCCCTTTGATTATCTGTAATTAATATTGCTCATCAATAGAGAGGAACACTTAAAAACTAGAAGCCACTTCAAGCTGAGCCATGTTAGTTCTCCATGATTAAAGTTAGCTCTGATAAGCTGGGCCTTTTGTTGTTTTCTTGCTGGGCTAGATGAATCAATGCCTCCCAACAGGAACACTTGATGGGGTATAAATAATAAAAATAAAATTATCATTATTGTTTATTATTATTGTACACCAATGTGGCAAATCAGCATCATTCTCCCTCAGCATCACAACATCAGTCCAGATGTTGTGGACTGCCATGTCCATCATCCTTGACTACTGGGCATGTTGGCTGGTGCTGATGAGAACTGCAAATCACAACATTCAGAGGGCACCATGCTGGCTATCCCTGCTGCACACTATTTTTCAAAGCCTCATTTCCCTGGAGATTTCTGCTAATTCCCCAATGTACTTTTGGCACAGTGGTTGAAATATTTTGCTTAGGGTAGGCATGGACAACCATTCTACAGCAATGAGTGCTCTTTAGCAAAAAGTGTAGAAACTGTGAGCTTTTCTCATTCTGATAAGGAGGTTGCAAAGGCAATTCCCTTTTCTCAAACTAGGATTTTGCTTGTCCATGGATTGTGGGAAGATTTACAGTTCAGTGCTATCAATATATCCAGTCTTAAAAAACTTCTTAAAACTTTTGCGTGCAAGTCAGTCAGTGGTGGCACACTGATGGGTCTACTACTTCCAATAACAACCAGCATCTTTTCCCCTTCCCTAGTTTGTGTGTATAAATAGGCAAAGTATGCTAGGATGACAAAATCGAAAGAAGATACATTTATCACTTCAAGGATAAAGAAAAGGGAATGTCTTTGCTATATCTTTAGTAAAACAGAATTTTAAAGGACTTGATGTCTGCCTCTCCCTGACCTACTTACTGTTCTCTTCCATGGAATTACTCTCTTGCTAACAAATCTCTTTAGTGCTTGACATCAGCTTTGAACCCTGTTACATCTAATAGTCTCCATGGCCATTGCAGATGCTGAAAATCCTGTTAACCATCAACTTCTTCAATCCCCCTTTGGACTCTAAAAGTTTCCTAGGTTCACGTATACTTGACCACCAAAGCAAACGATTTCCAAGATACTACCTAATTTAATTTCAGTTCTATAAAATGGCTAGCTGGTAACAAGCAAGTAAGACATCATTACTTTGTGCTTGGTACAAACTTTACATCTTGCCGTCTAGATTTACAGAGCTGCTCTTGCCCCTTCAACATTTGCTGAACCACAGCAAGTATTGCAACAAGCACTATTTTAGCCAGATGATACATCTGTCTTGTTATTGGCAGATTCCCCTGCCGACTTCTAAGAGACAAATGATGAACACCTACAGATTTTGAAGCTTATTAGCAATATTGAGATCGGCTTTTTTCTGGCCAGCTGGGTTTAAAGTGCTATTCAGTCTTTATTTCCTCATTATGGTTTCCTAAATAAGATTACAGCCTAATTAGGAAAACTTTCAAGTATATCAAACCACACCATCACCGGTGATTTAGTTAAAACAACTTCTGAATATGATGCATGAAAGGGATAATGGTTGAAATGACTGCAAAGCATTTGTTTCCAGGATATATACTTCAACAGCCTTAAAGTTGGTATTTCAAATATGCAAGTCATATACTCCTCTAATTCTTCCAATGCAACTGGATGAAGCATTTTGCCAGCATTCATATTCAGTTTCCTTGAGTTTTGGCTTGTCATACTATCTGGACTATCTTGAAAATATGACCTCCTTTGAAGGAGAGACAGGCCATGTAGTATTTCAGCTACTTTTGATACCATTAATCATGGTATCCTAGTGGACCATATCTGTGGTGTGGAAGTTTGGTGATTCCTTATCCTATCTGCATGACCACCAGCAGAGAACTGGGGGACTACACGTCTAAATCTTATGGGGCGTTGCAATTGGGTATCCACATTGGGAACAATCATCAGGAGGTTTGCAACACTCAGATCTAGTTTTCTGTTTCTAAGAAAGGCCATACATAAGCTGAACCACTGTCTGGATGCAGGGGTGCAGTGGATGAGAGTCAGTGAACTGAAGCTGAATCCAGTTACAGAAGAGACACTATGGGTAAGTGGGTACCAGGTCTGACAATTGGGGTGTGTGTGTGGCCAGCCTGTACGGCCTCCCTTTGGAAAACAGGTACACGGATTGGGTCCAACTTTGTCTGTGGACCTAGGCGGCCTCTGTGGTAAAGAGTACCACCTGCTTTGGCTGGTATGTCAACTACACCATTTCCTGGATCGCAATAATTTAGCCACTGTGACACATTCATTGATAGCATCATACCTGGACTATTGCAATGACTCTGTGTGGGGCTTCCCTGGTTCAGAGATTGCAGCTTATGCAGAACGCTGCAGCCGGGTGGTGCTCCTTATTGGACATATCCTGCCAGTACGAAGGAATCTTCACTAGCAGCCTATTAGTCACTGCACCAGTTTTAAGGTTCTGCTACTAAATAATTCTGAACAAGGTTACCTGAAAAACCATATTTCCTTCAAACGCCTGGTAATGGCAACCAGCAAATGGAACATGCTTGGTTTTGCCACAACCTGGTGATGACCAGCTTGTTGTAACACAGAGGAGGGCTATTTCACTGGTGGTACCAGTGTTGAGACATCACCTTGCCAACAAAGGTCCGTATAGTAAAAGCTATGGTTTTCCCAGTAGTGATGTATGGAAGTGAGAGCTGGACCATAAAGAAGGCTGATCGCCAAAGAATTGATGCTTTTGAATTATGGTGCTGGAGGAGACTCTTGAGAGTCCCATGGACTGCAAGAAGATCAAACCTATCCATTCTGAAGGAAATCAGCCCTGAGTGGTCACTGGAAGGACAGATCCTGAAGCTGAGGCTCCAATACTTTGGTCACCTCATGAGAAGAGAAGACTCCCTGGAAAAGACCCTAGTGTTGGGAAAGATGGAGGGCACAAGGAGAAGGGGACGGCAGAGGATGAGATGGTTGGATGGTATTCTCGAAGCTACCAGCATGAGTCTGTCCAAACTGTGGGAGGCAGTGGAGGACAGAAGTGCCCGGTGTGCTCTGGTCCATGGGGTCACGAAGAGTCGGACACGACTAAACGACTAAACAACAACAACACCAGTGTTGTGGATTGATCTTCCTGCTGAAATATGAGAGTTTCCATCTGTATTGGCATGGCCTCTTGAAAACATGCCTTTTTGGCAAGCATTCACCTGAACCTGAACTTCTAGTCTTATTGTTTTAACTGTTTTAACTGCCATGCTTTTAAACTTCCTTGATTGTACATTTTAGTTGAGGAAGTTTTAATGCTTTGCTTGGATTATTCTTGTGTATTTTAATTATGTACAGATTTTATAATTGATTTTATAGTTGTAAACCACTTAAAAGCCATTTTTGCATATAAGTGGTTTATAATTTAAATAATAATGTTATTTTATTCCAAACTGTGGCTAGTTGGTTTATTTAAACTGTAATTTGGAATACGCCATGATCCCTAGTAGGACGCGGGTGGCGCGGTGGGTTAAACCACAGAGCCTAGGGCTTGCCAATCAGAAGGTTGGCAGTCCGAATCCCCGTGAAGGGGTGAGCTCCCGTTGTTCGGTCCCTGCTCCTGTCAACCTAGCAGTTCAAAAGCACGCCAAAAGTGCAAGTAGCTAAATAGGTACCGCTCCAGCGGGAAGGTAAACAGCATTTCCGTGAGCTGCTCTGGTTCGCCAGAAGTGGACCCAGAAGCTGTAAGCCGGCTCCCTCAGCCAATAAAGCGAGATGAGCACCGCAACCCCAGAGTCGTCCGCGACTGGACCTAACGGTCGGGGTCCCTTTACCTTTACTATGATCCCTAGTTTGAATAAAACAAGTCAAGATCAGCCAAAGTCCATCTCTTAGCCATGTCAGTATGAGAAAAAAGTAATATGCAAGCCTGAAGGTCACTGCAGCTCCCTCTTGCTATTGGACATACCATTGTTTGTATGCGGTGCAAACACAACCATGGACACATTACATGTCATTTCCTACTGATCAAGAAGTTCAATAATGGTAAAGGCTCAGTATAACGACTCAACTGCCTGTACATACATAAAGCTTGCTGAACTAATACTCCAAAGTTACAGACCAAGGTTACCAATTAACTATTTAATGACTCCATTTGTTGAAATTGGAAAACATAGTGAAGGAATGCCAGCATATGCCATACAAGCATTATATTTGCATTCTTTTTGAATTTACTTCGGAATTGAATCAAGTGTAAAGTTAAAATAAATCATGAAATGTGGCTAAAAGTGGAAGATGTGCGAAAGGGACAGAAACAAATCTCTCATGTCATTTGTTATTTGTGCTGTAACTTATATGTTTACAGCTCTTGAATCTAATTCTCATTATTAACTTTCTACTTAATTTGTGAGGCTGGAATAGTCCTGTATAAAGCCTAAAACTCACTTGATTGAAGAAAAATCTGGAATACTAATGGCAAAACATGACTTCCAAAGGTAACTTTTGCAGCTTAAAAGCTTGTGGGAAAATTTATATTTGCATAATCTACTTTATTAAATTTTTTTTAGCAAGAATCAATTTGTTACCAGTTAGCATGCAAGATCACCACTAATGGCATATTCACTACACCTTTAGAGCATAAAATCCTGAATTAAAGGCATGATGTATTTACTTACATCAAATTAAATTATGCACACTGAAAGACAGAAATCTTCTTTCCAACTATTTTACTTATGCAACCATCTGAAGCAACCAAATGCTTAAAAGTACTAAGATACCGTTTCTGAGATAAGGTAAACAGAAATGTAAATAGCATTCAAAAATGGTCATACTATGAATTTATATAAAAGGCACAATGTTACAAAAAACATAAATAAATGCTACCATATATCCTAAATTTTACTGTGTGAAAAAGAGGAACATTTAGCACACCAAAGGGGGTCCAAGTCAGGATGTGGCTTGCTTTTATTTTATACCAATGTGCATTTGCACTTACTTATACTGAATCCTATTGGTCATTTTGTTGCCCAGTCACACGGTTTGAAGAAATTCGTCTAAAATTCTTCACAGTCTGATTTTTGTTATGTTAAATAATTTGGCGTTCCCTGCAACCTGGCTTAACTTCACTTCTCACCCCACACCAGACTATCTGATTCAGTTAATCCTAACACGGATTCTTTCCTCCATTGTGATTGTGTAAACTGTCCATTTGCTTCCTGTCCTTAGCCAAATTACTGAACTATAACACAAACAGATCTAACCTGCAACTACTAAATTTATAGGAAACTTTGATTATCATAAGCCTTTTCAAAATCCAAGTATGGAGAGCCTGAAGGTTAAAAAAGATTTTTTATTTTTTTTACTGTGACACAATTGATCGCTTAATCTTTTGCCAGCTTCTACTGATAGGTAAACATTCCTGTCAGTAACAATTCAAATATATAGAAACAGCAGTGTCTATTCTTGTACAAAAATTAAGCAAGAGTGGCTAGCCTATTGCCTTGAAAATTTAAGTCATTAGACAGCTAACAAACACATTTCTGTGGATGCCAATGAACTTGAAGGGTTATTATTCAAAATTACAAGCAGCCCAACCAACCCTGGAATGAAGAAAACTAATAAATATTCTGACTACATATAGCCAGACACCCTTGTTATCTTTCCCCATATTCTCATCCACTCAGGATTAGTGCAGTGTAGTACTACCAATGTATAGTCCTTCAAAATACACAGAGTGTGTATTATGTACAGGTGTATTATATACAACTTATGTTGGTGTTTGAATAGATAGATAGATAGATAGATAAATGGAGAGTTGGAAAAACCCACTGTTCCATTTATTTATTTCCCCCCACCCCACACATCCAGTGGGTTTTCCTTGCACGCTGGGTTCTGGGAATGTCATGGGACAGCTCTGGAAGCGTCTCAGGTCCTTACTGCAACTTTCCCAGAGCCCTCCACCTTGCAGGGGTAGGGGTGGGGTCGGTTCTGGGCTACCTAACTTTGAGCCATTTTGTCTTTGTGTGTGGACCCCCTGGAACCAAACCCACAATACAGAACACAGGTCCTAACTGCCCCTGCTAAAACAGATTATATTTAACGACAAATCCCCCTAATAATATTAAACTAGACCACAGCCATATTGCTTTAGCAGGTGGTACATAGTTTAAGGAAGGGACGCAGGTGGCGCTGTGGGTAAAACCTCAGCGCCTAGGACTTGCCGATCACATGGTCGGCGGTTCGAATCCCCGCGGCGGGGTGAGCTCCCGTCTTTCGGTCCCAGCTCCTGCCCACCTAGCAGTTCGAAAGCACCCTTAAGTGCAAGTAGATAAATAGGTACCGCTTTATAGCGGGAAGGTAAACGGCGTTTCCGTGTGCTGCTCTGGTGCCGGTTCGCCAGAGCACCTTCGTCACGCTGGCCACGTGACCCGGAAGTGTCTGCGGACAGCGCTGGCTCCTGGCCTCTAGAGTGAGATGAGCGCACAACCCTAGAGTCTGTCAAGACTGGCCCGTAAGGGCAGGGGTACCTTTACCTTTACCTTTACATAGTTTAAACCAGGAGTCGGGGAACCTGTGGCCTGCTGTTGCTGGACTACAGGACTGGCCAAGCTGGATGGAGTTTAATGTAGTTGGGAATCCAACATTTGAAGGGCCACAGATTCTCTACCCCTGGCGAAAGAGGAAATTCCAGAATGTTCATAATGGGCTAAATATGTTATACAGCTAAACTGGCCTCTAAGGAACTCATTTGATTCATTCATATTCACATGCAATGGACCCTTAAAAAGACTTACACGCTTGATATTTTTTTAATGCTTTACAGTGGTACCTCTGGTTACAAACATAATTCATTCTGGAGGTCTGTTCTTAACCCGAAACCATTCTTAACATGAGGCACGTTTTCGCCAATGGGGCCTCCTCCTGCTGCCCAGACCACTTCCGCTCGCATCCCTGGGGCAAAGTTCGCAACAAGGATCATTTATCTCCGGGTTAGCGGAGCTCGTTACCCGAAGCATTCAGAAGGAGGACGGTACGTAACCAGAGGTTCCACCGTACTGCAAAACACCTTGAGTGAGATGTATATAAAAGGTAGTCTACGACTAAAGTGATGGATGCCCCCAAAGCCTACCATGAGTGTTCCCTACCCCAACAGAGGGGAAGTGCCTTAAATTCATCAGAAAACTTCAATTCCCTTTCCAGCTTAGCAGCACTTTTATGCCTTCCAAGTCACTCCAGGCTTTTTGCCTCATTACCTCAGAGAAATGAAGGGATCTGCCACTCTGCTCACCTCTATACTACTTGTCACAATAAACAAACCCAAGGCTGCAAAAAACGTGAAAAGCAGGTAGCATAGGCCAGTTCTGTCATATGAAAGCATTCAGATACATTAAATATTGCTGATAAGCACAACTATAAACATATGGCTATGCCAACACCAACCCACAGTACAGAACTGAGTGAGTGGCTGGATGGTAAATCCTAGTGTTTACCTAAATCTACCTGTGTAAGGTTGCATTTATACATATTCCTTCAGGAGACTCAACACCCTACATTACACGGTCACTACAGTACATAGGAAAATCTTGCTGATATGCATCCTTCCTGGGGTGACACTCCAAGTAGGGGCTGGCTATGACAATAGCCGATCATAACTTTCCAGCTTTCCTCTTCAATGTCAGAACCCACCCTTAAACCAAATCAGGAGATTTATAATGCAAAAAAAAAAAAAAAAAAAGGGAACGCCACTAAGCACAGACTTTTCAGAGAGGAAGGAAGAATATTACGTAAACTGGGACTGACATACTATGAGCTAATGTACACTTTAAAAATATAAATAGCAGCCACAGGTTGCATCTTATATACACTTATATAGGAGTCAATCTCATTGAACTCAATGGAATTTACATCTGAGTAGTCACACAAAGGATTCCATTATTAATGTAGCTTCAAAATGGTCCTAAATACTCCTAAACCCAAGTCAAGTAAAGACAGAAATTCATCTATATATTATGACAGGGTTGAAGTAAATACAGTGGTACCTCGAGTTACAAATGCCTCAGGTCACAAACACTTCAGGTTACAAACTCCGGTAACCTGGAAGAGTTACCCCGAGTTGAGAACTTTGCCCCAGGATGAGAACGGAAATTGTGTGCCGGCACGCAGCGGCAGCAAGAGGCCCCATTAGCGAAAGCACACCTCTAGTTAAGAACAGTTTCAGGTTAAAACAGACCTCCGAAACGAATTAAGTTTGTAACTAGAGGTACCACTGTACAAAAATGAAAAGAAAATGCACATTTGAATAAACTAAAGGAATTGCAACTAAGCAACCTGCAACCACATTCCACACAGCACTCACTAGTTATTGCTCTCCTACCTAAAGGACAAATTATATTTTCCTAGCGCTATAATATGATGGTTTTGAGCATTGGGGCAAGCTCATGAGCACCAGCTACAAATCTAAAGGAAGAGAATGGAATGAGAGTTGTTGTGAAAACATGTTGGAGGTGGCGGCAATGCTGTGGTAGGGGCCATTAATATTGAGGATGAGCATTTAAGTGTGTGAGCTGTATGGGTGAGGATGGCAGGTATAAATAATATGTGTAGGAAAGAAAGGGGGTTTCAAGAATGCATAAAGAGGATTGCAAATGAAAAACACGGCAAATTTTTGCAGCTTTCCCCTTCTTGGGACTGTTCCTGAAGCAAAGTGATTTGAAAAACTAAGCTGTCTTGTTGACAAGAAAGACAGCTAGCTGGTTCTACAATATGGAAAACCAAACTCCTCTTGCATAAAAAAAATTCCCTTAAAAACACCACACACAAATTAGGAGTGCATGCACTGCAGTTTATAGATCAGGAAACATCCATGTGTGAAATTAGAAGAAGCTGCAAGCAGGTCAAAACTAAAATGTAATCATTAGTTCAGAAGACACTACTCAGCAGTGCCACTGCTCTCCACTCCTGCAATTTCTGTCTATAATAAAACCAGTAATATGCAAAGTAACTAAAGGCTGACATTCTCAACAGCAGTTCTCGCTTCAGTGTTACTGTTAAAGCATCATTACGCATTAGTGTATTATATTAAGAGTTTTATGGATGCATGTAATCTTCTCCCCAATATGACAGGAAACGTGTGAGAACCAACATGTTTTACATATATTTAATGTTTTGAATGTGTATTTTAGTTTTACTTTGTAGAGAAGCACACCAAGTCTAACATAGTGCTTCTCAACCTTTTAAAACCCATGCCCACTTTTAGCTAACAAGAAAATCCCACATCTCCATTCAAACCTAGCTTTCTGAATTATTTTATTCAAATTTTCAAAAGCATTGAAATATTGTGAATTTTAATTATTATTTTAAAATTATACTGTACTTCTTTTTTTGAAACATTTACACCTACCCTGAAACCTTCGTAACTTCCTCTGGGTGGGATGGAGTGACCCACCTTTTGATAAGCACTGTTCTAAACATACATGATTAAAACAAGCCATAAAATGCAAAATCTGTTGACAGCAAGGAAGGATTTTCTCAGTTAATCAACAAATGACAATCTAAATAACAAGTTTCTGCTTCTCAATACGTATGATCATGGTTAAATTTGTTCCTTCTCTTCCTTCTTGTAACATAAACCAGCACTTACTCCTTGATAAGGTGGTCAATTACATATTGACAGAAAATAATAAAAGAAAAGAAAGAAAGTCATCACTAAAACAGAGGACAAAAGAGAACAGTAGTTTGCATAAAAACTGTACAGTAGATCCTAATTTATATGTACAGATGCAAATTTAGAAATAATTACTACTGTAATGTAAATATTAATTATATAATCATAGTGGAGCTGACTGTGACCAGTGACCTATGTTCCTCTGCTATCTGAGTGCTGCTGATGGACAACTTTAAAGCGTCTGCCCTTTCTTGGGTTTAAACCAGATCTGGGTTGGACACCTTTCAGATAGAGGAGGGTGGGCAACGTTTTACAGCCTGAGGGTCACATATCCTTCTGATCAACCTCCTGGAGGTAACACACCAGTGGAAAGCAGGGCCAGAGCCAAAGCAGGGCAGAGCAATCAATGAAAATTTTAATCTTGGCCTGGGGTTTCCTCATCCCTGAAAGAGACTGTACTCTGACAGCCCTTCAAATAGTCTCCTCTGTGAAGAGGACATGTTGCCATCCTACTCCATTATGTCAACATCACACTGTTCTGGTTCATTTATTGTATTGGGAAGTGTTGTTTTTATTTGACAACATTTTACCGTTGTGAGCTGCTTTTGAGTTCAGATTGGTTGTTGGGAAAGTGGCATAAAAATATACAAAAGCAAATCAAATCAGAGTTTTCCCACTCCAGGTTCAGATCATTAGCTGCTGGCGAAGGTCTCCCCCCCCCCATCCTGAAATTCATAAATACAGTGTCATTTCCCCATCACCCATAACCTAGTTGGGTGTAATATGCAGCTGTATCCTAATGTACTGTTGGGCTTTGACTGACTTCCTTCTTTGGAAGGAATGGGCACTCAAAGTTATAGCAAAGGAATGCCACACTTTCCTCCAAATTCATTTCCCCCTTCCCTGTGTCTTGCTGGCTAATTAATAAAACCACCCCATGCTTTCCACAATCCTATCTAGCTCAGCCCACTTCACCAATATATTGACCAATTTTGCCCAAGACTAGTCACACTAACCTAGGGCAGAAGGAACGTAACATGACTCCTGAACTTCCATTTGAAAACAACAGTAACATGCTTGTCAAACTGAAACTAAGGATCTCTTCTTCCATCTTTTCCAAACAAGGGAAAAAAATAATAATTAAAGATTAAACTAGCAGGCATAGGAAAACATTCACCAGGGGAGGGAGACAGTTAACCATTTGGAAAAGGAACTCAAAACAGCATCCAATGTCATACTCAAAATCTTGTGAGTATTTAGATTTTTCAATTAGAACTGTTCCAATACATTTTTAGTAGAAATCTTAAGGAAGCAGGCAATGCTCTAGTACAAAGCTAACCTTAGAAACCTACAGCTTTCGTAAACACTACCAAGAAAGCAAGTCAACTCTGTATGCAGGTTTTGTGTGCGTGTTTTTTCACCTATTTTTAAAAGGTTTCCATAAAAGAGGGGAAAGCACAGCAAGACTAAGATATCTATTATGATCCCTTTCGGCAAGTTAACGCAGGAGGAGGGGCTGAGGGAAGAATGCTATCACTGCGCTTGCATTGAGTAATTCAAAGTGAAGCCTACAAACGAGACATCTCATTAGTTTGAACAGATGGATAAAAATTAAAGGCTGATTCGCCAACTTCTAATTTCCCAATAGCCAAGAGGAGCTCGAAGTCTTGCGGAGTAGGACAGTTGAAAAGTCAACATGAAAAGATTTTCTTCCATCTGTCATAAGCACATGCCTGTGCAGAATAAATCTACCTCCCACTGTCCTTTATTATTTAATAGCAGTACAACATGCAACATCTATTAATGCACACCAACATACAACATCATCTGAATATCACATGCTACAACCTGTATTACAGTAATGGGACTGAACCAAACCAGCATGAATTGCAGACGTGAAAATTATGCCTTGTTAGGATGCTATGTTCTTTGAGGAGCTAAGAATAGTAGATAAAGGATAACCCGTGGATATAATTGATCAAGCTGTCAAAAAGCCTATCACAAACTATTAATAAATCATAGTAGCTACAGTAATGCAGGTAATAATAAATCCAGTCCTAGTTTTGAGTATGGAAAAATGCATTGCTTCCAAATTATTTCTTCATAATGCTATTCTCATTCTGCCAATGCCAATAAATCACTAACATTTTCAGACACCTGAAGTGGTGGTACATTGATACCAAATAAAGTACCTCCAACAAATAAGTAATACCTTTGAGCATCTTAGAATCATAGAATCATAGAGTTGGAAGAGACCACAAGGGCCATCGAGTCCAACCCCCTGCCAAGCAGGAAACACCATCAGAGCACTCCTGACATATGGTTGTCAAGCCTCTGCTTAAAGATCTCCAAAGAAGGAGACTCCACCACACTCCTTGGCAGCAAATTCCACTGTCGAACAGCTCTTACTGTCAGGAAGTTCTTCCTAATGTTTAGTTCTTCCTAATGTTTAGGTGGAATCTTCTTTCTTGTAGTTTGGATCCACTGCTCCGTGTCCGCTTCTTTGGAGCAGCAGAAAACAACCTTTCTCCCTCCTCTATGTGACATCCTTTTATATATTTGAACATGGCTATCATATCACCCCTTAACCTCCTCTTCTCCAGGCTAAACATGCCCAGCTCCCTTAGCCGTTCCTCATAAGGCATCGTTTCCAGGCCTTTGACCATTTTAGTTGCCCTCCTCTGGACACGTTCCAGTTTGTCAGTGTCCTTCTTGAACTGTGGTGCCCAGAACTGGACACAGTACTCCAGGTGAGGTCTGACCAGAGCAGAATACAGTGGCACTATTACTTCCCTTGATCTAGATGCTATACTCCTATTGATGCAGCCCAGAATTGCATTGGCTTTTTTAGCTGCCGCGTCACACTGTTGGCTCATGTCAAGTTTGTGGTCAACCAAGACTCCTAGATGCTTTTCACATGTACTGCTCTCAAGCCAGGTGTCACCCATCTTGTATTTGTGCCTCTCATTTTTTTTGCCCAAGTGCAATACTTTACATTTCTCCCTGTTAAAATTCATCTTGTTTGTTTTGGCCCAGTTCTCTAATCTGTCAAGGTCGTTTTGAAGTGTGATCCTGTCCTCTGGGGTGTTAGCCACCCCTTCCAGTTTGGTGTCATCTGCAAATTTGATCAGGATGCCCTTGAGTCCGTCATCCAAGGCATTGATAAAGATGTTGAATAAGACCGGGCCCAAGACAGAACCCTGTGGCACCCCACTAGTCACTCTTCTCCAGGATGAAGAGGAACCATTGATGAGCATCCTTTGGGTTAAAATAACAAGGTTCCTCCCACCTCTCTGCACCATAGGATTCCTTTTTTTGGGTGCATTTGAGATGTAAATAAAGTCAGTAGAACTGAACCAGACATGACACTGAATGCATAATTTCTTTAACGAGCACTTTTAAACTGGAGTGTAAGAGACTATGACTGTGTATGTTGTTGACTCTGGCTCCAGTGCTTCTGAATCGGTATACCCACAATGTTACCCACAACGTAGAGCTATCCTGTAATTTCTTTAGAAATACTGCTGTTTGATGCCTTTCTTCTCAACAACAACTTTATTACGGTCATAGACCAGCATAAGGAGGGAGGGGTAGAATAATTCAAAATCAATCTCAAACTAGCTTCAATCTAAAAGAAAAACTTATGCCGCCTTCATGTCACAGTCAAGCTGAGGTGTACACTTAAGACAGCCATTGCGCGTGTGTGGATGACAATGCATGCACAGATTACTGCTTCATTGAATAGAAATTGGAGGGGGGATCCTGGGGAAGGGAAACCATACAGGCATCCAGTTGAAGACATCCCCACCCCCTCTCCGTTGTGTACAACAGTGTGCAAATGTGGCTTGGAAGACAGCAAGGCAAAAGAATCTCACTGCCTTTTAACTCTGTCTATGTACACAATAGTAGCAGGTAAGGAGGGAGATTTTAACCCTTTCCTCCTCTGCCAAGACCCTAATGAAAATGGTTTTTTTGAAGCTGCTATTTGCGTTGAGAAGAAAACTCATAGGCCCTAAAGGAGCTTTCCTCACAATGCAAACAAGCTGCTTTAAAAGGAAGGATTCTCAGCAGGTCTGCAGCAGGGGATGAAAGGGTTAAACTCTCCCTCCTTGTGTGCTTCCAGCAGCTGCTATTTCCATTTCACAAACAAACAAACAAAGACATTAGAGGGAAAGACATCTATGATATCACAGATGGTTTGGGCCCCTAGTAAGGCTAGTTATTTCTGACTTCCATACAATTCAATCTAGGGACCAAATGTTGAATGGAAATGCCTAACACAATTAGCCAAAAGCTAAGAACCACCATTAAATTTATACAATTTGCCTCATGCATGCTTAATGCATATTGAGTCATTAATAGGCCCATGGGTGTCATGGCAACCATGACATCTTCCATTGGTGCCCATGAAGCTTCTGTTTCCCTCCATTCATTGACCCCTTGGTCATTGAGTGGTTATCTTTTTGACCCTTGAAAAGTACATAGAGCTCTTTCCTCACTTCCTCGTTCAGCTTTATAAGTTTTCCAACGCTTAGATTAATTGTACTGCACCACACTTTACATAGATCCTTTGGAAAAGGGATATGCACTCTGCCTCTCAGGGGACTGATCCTGGGGAGGGGGTGACAAATGACCAGGCAGAGCGGCACCCATGACACTCACTCAACATTCAAAATTTGCCCACAGATTTAAAAGGGCTAGTGACCCCTGTAGTAAGTTCTTACACATTAGAGCAGGAATGGGAAATTGCTGTTCAATGGCTCTGAATTCAGATTGCGGCTGCCCATCCTCAGTCTTGCCCCCCGCCCCAGCAAATATGCTGATAAAAAGTTCCTGTAGGCACCAATGAACCCCCCCCCCACACACACACCTTAACTGCTGTGCAGGGAGCAATTTTAAAATCTCTCTCTCTCTTTCTCTTCTGAGAAGGAAGGCAGCTCTCTACATTGTGTTATAACTTGTAAAGCAGTCATAGGCAAACTCGGCCCTGCAGATGTCTTGGGACTACAACTCCCATCACCCCTAGCTAACAGGACCAGTGGTCAGGGATGATGGGAGCTGTAGTCCCAAAACATCTGGAGGGCTGAGTTTGCCTATGCCTGTTGTAAAGTGTTTGATCTTCACAATCCTTGGTTTATTCAACATGAATGGGGTGAGAAGGGTGATCAGTAGGATCAAGTATCACTTAAGTACTAAAATTCTGAGAAACCCATGTAGGTTGTTGTAGCTTGCTCGTTCAAGATACATTCCTTTAATTCCTTTGTTTGCTTCTAATGTAAATTCTAATTCTCTTACACCTGCCTCCATTCCTGTGGGTTTTTTTTAAATATATAAAAAATATAAATCTGTGGCGGTATAATAAAATCTTATTTCCTGATCTGACAGTAGGAAATGGAAAGAAGATTACTTGCTAATAAAAACGAACTCTTTCACAACAAACAATAATTAGTGCTGAATATCAAACTAATCTTTAGGAATATTTTTAAATAAAAATGTTATATATTAATAGCATCTGCACTTATCCCATTTACGACAGAAGCTGCTCACCTAAGTATTAAAGAAAGTCACACTTACCTCACTTAAAAGATTAGAGTTTCCAATGTGTAACTGGCTACATTACATGAAGTTAATATTTTTCATTCCATATTACAAGTAATGGAACAACAGATAAAATACTGATTTGATCAGTTCTAGTATACGGTTCTGTTTCTGTAATACAGAACTACCTTGGAGAGCCGTCGTCAGTAAAAACAGACAATACTGAGACAAGTGGCCCAATAGTCTGATAAGGCCACTTCAGCTATTATTTCACTATTTTAACTCATGCACTACTTTAACAATCTTGGTACAATTTAGTTGCATATCACAAAATAATAAAATAAACCCACCTTATTTTGTATCCACAATATTTAAACCGTGTTTAACTACATTAAAATGGCATGGCTTGATTATATTGGAGACAAGTGAGAAGTCTGCCCCTCAGGTATGTATTATAGTAAAAAATCAAAATATCGAACTGTGCTCTGAGTGCAGTAAAGAATCAGCGCAATCCCCAAACGACTGATGAAATGGAGTTCCAATTTTTACTTTTAAAAAGAGCAAGTTATCACATTTTCCTTTAGGGAATTCTGAATGAACAGCTGTCAAATTCTATAGAGTTCTCTAAAAGGTAGCATTTATCAGTGTTTAGGTTACATGTAGGGCATTTTTAAGAGAAAGCAAGTAGGATGAATTAAAAGAAAAGATGATAAAGGTCTTATTTCTACAATAATCTATCTCTTTGGACATATATCTGAAACCATTCAAAACACATCATTCAGGAAAAACACACATTAAAATTCATTTCAGGAGGAAAAACACTTTCTTAGTAGCTACAAACCCATGGAATATAGATTCGGTAACTTGTCATGCATATGGAAAGAAACCAGCTTTGGAGAAGAGGAAGGAAGAAGTATGTATTAAGGATGTATTAAGGACCATATGAAAACAGCTAGAGGCAGCTTTATTATAGGTTTACTAGTAGTAGGTGGAGAGGTTTTATGTCATACTTTTAATACAGTGCATTATAGAAAACAGACTTTAATAACAAGTGGGGATATGTATATATCATTCAACATCTTTTGCTGCCAGAATGCTTGAAACTTCTAACAGCAAAAATAAAAAAACTGCAAAAACATCAGACTCCGTTCTAAGCACACCCAACAAACCTCCCCCTCTTTTTTTTATAAAACGTCTCAGTATACAATCACCATTTGGAAATCCTGTGGTTGTGCCATATAGGGTACATATCCACTCTCCATGCTATTAAGATCAGTGAGACTTATTAGTTGTGACCCACCTCAACTTTTGACCCAACTAAAGCCCTGTTAATATTTTCAAGTAGTTATGGATGCTGAATGACTGAAAGACCCACCTAGAATGCTCCAGAATCTGCCTCTCTCTCTCTTTTCTATTTTTAAGGAGAAGTGGGTGGTAGTAGAGCTCAATTTTATTTTCCCAGAACACTCCAAATGTTGAGTAGTTCAACAGCATTCTTTGAAACAGTGCCTGCCGGCACAAAAAATACCAGCCCTAACCAGTAACCATCATTTCCACCCTGGAATGAGATAATATCCTAGCCTTTGAATTACTGTGATGTGGTAAATGGGTTAGTCTTGAGGCTACAAATGGTGCAGAACGTAGTGGCTAGGTTGCTTGTGAGAGCAGACTTCCACAATAAAACATTGCTTGCACAATTTGCACCAGTGGCCAATCTGCTACCAGGCAGTTCAAGGTGTTGGTACTAACATATAAGGCCCTATGCAGCTCGGGTCCAGGTTACTTGAAAAACTGTCCTCTCTTACAGTGGTGCCTTGGTTCTTGAACTTAATCCGTTCCGGGAGTCCATTCGACTCCCGAAACTGTTTGAAAACCAAGGCGCAGCTTCCGATTGTCTGCAGGAGCTTCCAGCACTCAAGTGGAAACCGCATCACACGTTTAGCTTCTGAAAAACGTTCACAAACCGGAAAACTTACTTCCGGGTTTGCAGAGTTCAGAAGCCAATTTGTTTGGAAGCCAAGCTATTCCAGAACCAAGGTACCACTGTATATACTTTATATATCACTGCAGTCTATTAGTGAGTTTCTCTTGCAATTTTCAAAGATCTCAGAAGCTCACTTTCCAACAACTCAGACAAGGCTTTCACTGTGGCTGCCCTTGTTCGGTGGAATAGCATTCCTGTCAAGATATATCAGGGACCCATTATTTGTACTTTTTGTTCCAGCAGGCTTTCCAGGCTGGATCAATGGGTGCCATTTGTAAAAAAAATAAATGCCTATTTTGCATTGTTTTAGTTTTGTTTTAAGTGTATCTGCTGTTTGTTGTGTTTTTAGCTTCTTGTTTATTGCACATTGTTTTGAGAGGATTGAGCGGAAGGTGATTAGTAACAATAGTAATAATTCTGGGAAAATAAAACAGTGCCCACAGAAATCAATAACCAAAAAGTAACCAATGGGTATAAATAGGATAATGACAGTGTACATATTTGCACCCATTCTGATATTTGTTCTGAAATGAAAGAAAGTTGAACCAAATGGGCTGCATTCAGTTAATTTTTCATCTGGTATGAAATGAATGCATACCTTCAGCGGAAAAGTACATTATTTCATTACAGCAGGGTAATTTTTCTCAAGTTACTATACAGCAGAAGAAGGGCAAATAGCAAACGACGAGTGGAAATAAATTCTACATGTGCTTGCATTTGCATTCTGCAGTATTTGATTGTGCAGACTTCCTTACATGAAAACCTTTCATTTTTAGAAGCTTTTCACCGCCTCCAGAAACCTCAAAAAAGGCCAAGTCAGCTGGTTTCCTGAATAGAACGAAATCCAAGTGTTTATGTGTGCAAAGAATAAATCCTTGTGGATATTCACAAGCAGGTTCTAACTTAAAAGCCAATGAATAAACATACCTGATGTCCAGCTGTTACTTGCTTCAAGACATTTTCATAACAAACTTCATCCATATTATTCAGCTGCTGCACCTGAGCAATACAACAGAAATGCTTTATTGTAGTATCAAAATGTAAAAGACAGTATTCCCATTCTACCAACTTTAACGTAGCATAATTTAAAAAATTTATGGTGTTTTACTAATGCTTGACGAAGGCATACTTTTATTATATTGTTACATATTTCTCTTTCATTGAGATACCGTGGAAACAAAGAGGTACAAATATTAACACCAATAACTTAAAATCATTTCTTCTTAGAGAAGTTCTGTTCCTCAAACTTGATCAGGTCTGCAGCTTGCCTTGATCTGTGCAGCGTGAAGATTTCCTAGTCACTATTTCCATGTCATTAGCGGCACTTGAAACATTCTGAAGTCATCAGAACGACACCACAACTTCAGTGAGTTCCAAGGCCCTACTAGAATGCAAGGCCTGGCAACCTTTTGTACTTATAATATCAAATGGAGCTAGAAGTCACCCCATTTTTTAAATGGACAAAACCAGCTTCACCAGCTGCATACAACACTATGGAACAAACAGATGCCCTACAGGATCGCGGAATAAATATTCAAGATTTGCAGCTTCATGGTTAACAGACTACCTTAGCAGTTTGGTTGCTGTTAAACCAATCAACTGATGCAAAGCTGCTATTTGCATCATTTGCAGAGGTGAGGCAAAATAAGACTTAATGTGTTTGCTCAGAAGTAAGCTAGAAGTCAATGAGACTTACAATCAAGTAAATGTGTAAAGCATTACATACTAAATTTACAGGCTGCGGCGAAACATGATGTGTGAACATGTTCAGTGCCACACGGACATACAGCATGTTAATCTCAGGATTGTGGGTTTGAGCCTCACGTTGGGCAAAAGATTTCTGTACAGGAGGGGGCTGGAACAGAAGAAGCTTGTGGTCTCTTCCAAATATATGATTCTAGCATTCTATCCTTACTCAGACTCCTTATCTTCTCCAGAGAAAAAACTACTGCTATCTGTATAGTCACTTGTGCTGTCTCTGGAGCTTGGTATGTTCCTTCTGATTGAAAGCAGAGGATGGGGAAGCCATCAACTTAACTGGAGAAACCTGAACTTTAATTTCACAAGCATTTTGCACTATAGAACCCCTTGTGCCTCTTGACTCTTATACATTAACATTGATAAAAGACAGCTTCAGAGAAGTAATCTGATATTAACTCTCTATTTATATTAATACTTGGAGAGTAACATAATTCCTGATCACACTGCAACACAGCTAGCTCTACCTGAGTTCCAAGGGGGAAATAATTCAATCATGAAGGCAGCAACAGCTTAAAATGAAGCCAGGGAATTCATAGTCATAGCTGACACTCTGTCCATAGCACATCATTACTAAAAGGGTAGTTGACTAAAGTGAATAAATAACTCGCTAGCAAAGAAATAAAATGCAAACCGCCATCTCTATTATCATGGCAAAACGTAATCATGAAGGAGGGAAGGGAATTTGACACTATTGAGCAAGTCAAAGAAGTCTCAAATCTAACTCTCAAATGCAAACTTAATGAAGAGAAACAACAATATTCCAAGGAAAAAGAGACGCTGGATATTTCTTCCAACATCAGCAATACTGTACTGCTGTAGTATTATGCAGGAACACATAAGAATCAGACAGCAGAACTGAAAAGAGAACTCCAAACCAATTCCCATGCTTCCATGTATTTATTTATCATAATTACTGTGTTGCTGGGTAAAGTCTGAAGCAGTAATCCACACATCTCCCCTGTAATGAGTATTGCACAGTGACTAATAGTTTATTACTACACTATAGTCAGACGTTCTATTGTGCAATTAGAATTGCAGGCTATGTTCCAAATTCAAATCTCAGTTCAGCAAAAGATTCACTCTGTTGCCTTACGGCAAACCGTGGTTCCCCATTTGGTACACAGGGACCTTGCAGGTTTGTCACAAGGATTGCCAAGAAAGCATACGTGAATCACTTTGAACAATATACACATGCTAACATACTGGATATTGTTTATTTTCATGCCTGTGAAACAGACAGGGCACTTTGTAGAGTTTTGTAAGCCAAACAAAAATTTAATAAGATCCTGACCCCAAAGTAGTAGTCAATCTAAAGCTAATGCTGAAGAAGGTATTACAAGGGAAGGGAGAGACAAAGGGATGATAATATGAGAAGGATGGTGACTACTACAGATATATACGGAAATACCACTTGAACACGTTCCTAAGAATGGTTGTCTCACCATCTCATTCCAAATATTTTATAGCAAAACTGTACCTTGTTAGTTGTCTTGATACCAAGAAATGTCTGCCCAAGTGGAACAGGCCGGAAACGGCCATCAAAATAAAACAGTCCAATATAGGGATTAACATGCAGAAATGTAGCAACATCAAGGTAATTAGGTAAAGTGGCTGAAAGGCCCAAGATCCTAATCATGCTTTGGGTAGATTCAACCTGTAAAAAAGAAAAGAAAATGTCATTAAGTTAGCACATTTTTTAATTAAAGTCTAGAGTTAATATTACCTTAATAAAATATAAAAATAATTTCCACATAAATATATAAATATGTGTTAGTGGATACTAATATTTTGCTCAATGTGTAGTACAGCAGGAGTTTTTCCTTTTCCTAACAAAACCCCCAAGGCCCAGCAATTAGAGACACATTCAAAATAGCAGATTTGAGGGTGTGTTGTTGTGGTCAGAACCTGAACTGAACTCGTAGTCCTTTCTCAAAAAACCCACTTCTGATTTAGATCAACTCAATTTAGAAAGCCAAAGCCAAGTTGCTTCCATGGTTAAACAACTGAGTCAGAAGGCTCTAGAAGTACTGCAAATCAGTTCAGTTCTGGCATTGAAGGAGGCTTTTAAAATGTATCTTTTTACTATTGTCTTCGCTTACAAGAATTTTTGTGATCTACTTCATTATCTCTCCTGTAGCTTACTTGTCTGCGCCAGCTCTGCCTGTGGTTCTATAGCAATATTTCTCTCTGAGGGTCACTTTGTGAAATCTTAGCTCTGAAAAGCAACTAATAAATTACCAGAATGAACAAACAAGCAAGCCACATCACTCAGATATCTGCAGTAGGTCCTGATAGGTCTTGCAGTGGACCCAGCACTTATCTACAGAACGTGCTCTCGCTCTCAAACCATGGCACTAAGAACTGTGTGTATGCTCCAGATGGCGAACACTTGAGGTAAGATCTTCAAAGCACGTGGAGTTCAGAACAAAAAGAAGCTGAACCAAGTTGATGATGTTAAAGAACCTAGCGGCATTAAATTTATAAAGCAGAGCAAGGATTTTCTCAGTTCACGTTCAAATCCATTAATTCTGATATTCACTTGAGTGTGCTCAGAACTTTATGGAAACTTGGTACTGACTGGTTTAACCTCTATGTAACTTTACTGAAGCTATCTGTTTTCTGAGCCAGTGTTTGAAGACTGGGGTCAAATGGATGGGGGAAGAATAGACTAAAACTGAACCCAGAAAACAAAAAAAGAGGTGAGGAGGAGGAACGACTGTGGTCTGGAGAGGGAGATGTCTGCCTGTGAGTGATTGTATCCCTGTGATACAATAAGGAAAGGGCCTGGAGGATATTCCTAGATCCAGCATTGATTCCTAAGTTGTCTGTACAAGTTGTTGCTAGGAGTGGCTTCATCTGTGTTTGGATAGTAAGGGGGCAATTCCCTTTCAGACAGATCAGATGGATGCATGGTATTGGATCTCTCAGGCTTGATTACTACAATGCACTTTCCACAGGGCTCCCCCCCCAAGACAGTTTTGAAATTTCACCTGGTACAGAATGCTGCTGCATGTCTTCTAACTGGTGTTGATAAGGTAGAAGGTTTTCCAACCTTTTCTGTGGTTGTCAGTTTGCTCCGGGGACCTAACTTACGTATTTCTTTCAAGGGAGAAACTTTTTTGTGTCTGTTTCAAACCTGTATAGGTGTGCTGTTCTTGTGCTTTTTGTTTTGTTTTTAAATCTCATGCAAGTCACTTTGAACTGCTGCAAAAGGAGTACAGAAGTAGACAGACAGACAAACAAAGAGAGGCAAAGAACCAACAAGGACTTGTTTTTGATTTTTTAAAAAAGCAATTTAATTTGTACACCAAGTAGTCTGAAAGCAACGCTGTTCCACATTATGATGGTAACACCGAAACGGATTTGAGTCAAAGAGCAATCCTGTCATGATTTATAGGTGTATCTAATTGACAGGTAACTGTAACAGTGTGAGGAAATATGGGAAGCGTATAATTTTTGCAATTACTGAAACTAGTGCATGAAAAAGAAAAGAAGGGTGTAGGCAGTTTTTATGGTTCTTTCCAAAATGTTTTTCAGTGACACCTAATCTTACTGCAAGTAGTTTGAGGGGGAGATCAGTACTATACAGTATTATGAACTGTTCGAAGTAGCTCTCTGCATGTCTTAAAATGGCATCATGGCACTGCATGGCACTTTCTAAAAAATTAGAAAGATATTTTTGATAAAGATAGTAAGTTCAAATATTAAACAACACTTTTAAGGTTCAACTCCAGCAGCTTTATATGCCACATAGATTGAAATGTACTAAAAATTTAACATGTGATTATAGCTGCAATACCATGCTGTTGATACTGAATTTACTATGACTGGGAGTGGAAGAATTCTGAAGAGAGATTATGAGGTTAATTGGAGACACGGCTGAATACTTTAATCCCTCATGATGCAAATATACTACCATTGAGTTATTTTAAGGGAATTAGTATTTAGCTAATTGCAGCAAAGATTTGTAAAGCTGAAAAAGGGGGGTAGTGGCAGGTGAGAGAATGCACCGCCCCAACAGAATGGTTCCAGAAGATATGGTCAACAGTTTTTATGACCCAAGTTTTGTTAAGAGTATACGGAGACAGACAACAAAACTCACTGAAAATTGAACTTTTTCATTATGTATTAGAATGACAAATTAACAAACTGACGATTAACACCACCAGGTAATGCTTTTAGCATTGCCATGAAAGCTTATTTTTAATTAAAATGTATTAAAAGTCTGCATGGTAATGTTTTCTGCCTACAAATCTTTACTTTGGATTTTGTGAGTACAGCAAATCTTATCTGCCAGTGGTGGGAGAAAGCCCAACACACCTGCACTCAACACTCTTGGGCACACATATACACAGGACAAAGAGCCCCCCCCCCCGCTTTCCAACCATACCCTCTTGCCACTCATCAAATGATCAATCTGATCAACAGCGAGGAGTCAATTAGCACTCCTCTCAGAGAGCTGAACTACCTCAGCACCATGTCTACTTTTTCTTTTTGCAGCATTCAGCAAAATTGGGGGGACGGGGACTGCTTGGCGGGCAGCCTGATCCAGTCTCTGGCTACACACATTGGCCTGAAATCCATGTTACATGGTCAAGTCACATTTCCAAAATCCCCATCCTGTTTCTCCTTTGCAACACAGCAGTGGGAAGAGCAATTTGCAAGAAAGAGGCGGTGCTTAGCCCATTTCCTATCTGCCACTTACCCCCTACAGTCCTCCATCCCACTGTTTACCCCTCAACCAATCTTCCAAAAAAATGTTGCTTTCCTGACATTGAAAGAACACATCAGAACTCTCTCTCTCTCTCTCACACACACACACCTGTAAGTTAATGGAGACTGACAGATAGGATGGAGGACTGTAATTTTGGAAGACACAGAGATTCAAGTCCTACAACAGAACTATTTGTTACCATTAAGCCTCTATCAGGAAACACCATGCTAAATACTTTTATTCAAGACAAACAACAACAGTGGGAGTCAGGGGGTCGTAGCTGAGCACCAAATTCCATATTACAAACTGTTATGGGCCTATGCAAGCAGGCATTTCTACAATTATGACTAAATATTCAGGGTTTAATTATTTATCCATCCTTAACTGCAACAATGTAAAGACACAAAACTGCAATAATGATTAGCATAGAAGTTATGCACAAAAACCAACTGGAAAGCATATGTGCCTTCACTATTCAGAACAAAAATGCATTTGTTACTAGGCAACTACCTAACTGAGTAATGCTATATATGGGTTAATTCTAACAAATGAATTCTGGTGTTTAAAGTACTCTGGCCTCCTGAGCCTCTATTAATAGTAGTCTTAAATCAAACAATAGAGGGAAAACCCACTAAGTGAAGACAACACTCAAAGCTTTGTAACCCTGCAGTATTCTGTGATGGATAAACATCCATACCTATTTTATGAAGCTTTCACACCTGATAGTTAAAAAAGGACAATCAAATTTCTTTTGTACGTGGTGTGAGCGTACCATAACAGAGGTTCCTGTAAATGCCAGATAGAATGCAAGAGAATCCCAACACACATTCGACCAAGCAAAAGTTCTGCATTTTTATTATAGAGCAATTTAAAATTAATTAATTAATTTTATTTTAATTAAATAAATTTCTATATTGCCCTTCACCCAAAGAACACAGGGCAGTTTACAACAGAAAAACACAAACATACATACCCATAACAACAAAAACATAGATTGTTTAAGTAAAAGGCCAAGGATGATAGACAGAGGAAGTGTTAGAATATGTATAGAGAGCATGGGAAATATTCTACTATTATGTCCCATCAGCACAAGGATTTCCATGCGT
This sequence comes from Podarcis raffonei, assembly GCF_027172205.1. Lineage (NCBI taxonomy): Eukaryota > Metazoa > Chordata > Lepidosauria > Squamata > Lacertidae > Podarcis > Podarcis raffonei. Next base: position 49,665,168 of record NC_070604.1, read on the forward strand.
TCAGTAGGACCCACCCCCCCATGCCCTCCCCAAACCTGCCCCAGAGAGTTCAGGGAACACCTAGAAAAGACTTAGGGTGGGGTTGGGGGACAAGAAGGTAAAAATATTCCATTGCTGACACAGAAATCCTTGCACTGATGGAATGATTGCCATAGTGCTACATTGGATTGCACACCAAGGGTTTGCAGCATTTGCACTGAAATTAATACAAATTGAATGTCCTATTTCAATGAGCACACCACCGCTTCTGGGTTTCTTATGGGGTCAACGTCCAGAGACACCTGCTAGCTTTGACAAATTGATCGCTGAATGAGTAATGTAATGAACAGCAGCAACACACCACTAATGAGGGAGAACGCAGGAGAAGTCAAAAAGAGAAGCAGCGTAATAAAGGGACAATGGTGCAGGTGCCTATTTAGAGAATAGAAAACCCTACCAAAAAAGTGAATCTACGGGGCTTCAAAGTAGATGTAAATTCTATGATTCTATAATCAGAAGCGTTCGCTGCCTTAACAAAATCGAAGCAATGGAAGGGAAGAGATAAATATCTGAAAGAGGAAGGCTTCTGTTTCCACCACTGCTGCTTAACCCCCTACCACCACAAATCTTCCCCCTTTCTCAAGGGTAAGATTTGGGAATTGGTGTGGGGTACAGGGGGCTGATGTGGAACACCTTTGTTCTTATTGCAAACCTGGACAGAGCTCACAAAAAATGCTGAGTTTTTCTCTCAGACTACTGCAATAGAGTTTAGGAAAAAGAAGCCAATTTCAAACAAAGGGGGGGGGAGTGGGTGGTGGGAGACTTTTACCATCACTAATTTAGACAAAATGTCTAAGTCAGAAAAGGTAGTCATCAATGCACCAGCCAAATGATGACCAGAAACTTAGAAATTTAAAGTGCACTAATTTGCTAAGTAGATATTACTGAACTGCATGGTTTTTTATTTAACTTTTTTTCTATTTTAAACATTTAAGCATTTTCATCTTACATCCCTGTTATTTTCAGGAATGCACAATTTTAAACATCAAAGCTACAATTAGTTTCAGAAGAGTCTTTTGATGTTGTATCCACAGCATATGAGCAAAGCTCAAAGCCTTTTTCCACTAAAAAAAGTTTTGTCAATTCAATTTAAATATCTTGTAAAAGGAACCTTTAGAATTCACAAAGTGCATAATGTGCATTCGTGTTTTATACCCTTTTAGCTAAGGTCACATCAGCTTTTACCCTGCGAGATATGTAACTTGACCCCTGAGTTGAAGGGACCAAAATCTGAGCTCAGCAAAGCACATCAAAAAGACAGCTATCCTCCAATCCCCAACAATCATCTCATATACTGCTCTAATTCACAGTAGAATGCAAAAAAAACAACAACCCCAAACCCTTGAGTATTGCCACTCTTCCAATATTTGAACAAAGAATTGCTGAAAATTTTAAGCACCACTTTAGCTAACATCTTCGACCAGAGGATTTCATTTTCACACCTGTGCTATATTCAGTGTATAATGACATTAATGTTTCTTAACCAATGTTTAAATATTGTAAGAGGACTCAACACTTCCTGAGGGTTCCATGTGTCAAGAACTGAAACTACAGACAGGATTCTGCGGAAGCCCTGCACAATGGGGCTTGATCCCCTCTCTTCGTCTCCTGAGCACCCCAACGCCCCCTCCCCAATTTGTAAGAGGGATCAGGAAAACCCCAGAATAGTAAAACAGGGTAAGGGAATGGATCCAGCTGACAAGCTGCTATGGAACATTTGTAACAGTGTAACACTGAATTTCAACCACAGTATTAATACTTCCAGATATTCAACTACAATTCCCATTGTCCTTGGACCTTAGACATGTGGGCCAGGAGCAATGGCATTAGCAGTCCAACTATAATTCATTGCCAACAAGTTCCCTGTTGTCTGATGTAAGGTATAATTTAGACACAGTAACTTCTGCTAAGAATTATATGCCTTGAACTCCCAATGTTTGTTATTAGAATATTAAAACCAACTATTTTTAGCACCGTTAACTATGTTTAAAATTTTATTTTTGAAGTTATGTGATAAGTCTATATGCCATGATGGTGTACACACCACTGTGAGTTGTATCCTGGGTTGTACCCAAAGCAGCACTAAGTACCTTGTTCTGTCAGCGCAAGGATTTACCGTTGCCCAATGGAACTCCACCAACAGAGAGGAGTGATTAACCCCAGAACAGATTATTGGAAAAAGGAGGGGGGTAAAAAGACGGGGAAAGTTGGATTGCACAAGCATAAATCATTGCACTGATGGAACAAATTAACTGGATACTGCCCTCTGTACTAGACTGCAGGAATCACCCTTTTAAATAAGGTCCTATAATTTTAATTTTAAATTAATTTTAAATAAGGTCCTATAACTCCAAGATAGGAATAAATTGTCTGCTTCAGATAGCCTAGCAAGAGGCATATAGTTTTTTGTTAAAAAATACTTAGGGTACCTAACTCCTGCAAAATTGGCCAAAATCAACAAAAACCATAATAACAAATGTTGGAAATGTAAACTACAAGTGGGAACCTTCTTTCATATGTAGTGGTCGTGCCCAGAAATAAAAAAAATTCTGGGATTTACGATCTACGAAGAAATGAAAAATTTACTAAAAATCGCATTTCACAAAAAAATGGAATCATTCCTTCTTGGGATTCTAACTGACAATACTCCAAAAGAAAGATTAAAACTATTTTTTCTATGTAGTGATGGCGGCTAGGGTACTAATAGCCAAGTACTGGAAGGGTGACCATATACCAACTAGAGAAGAATGGCTACAAAAGCTGAGCGAGTACTTGGAACTCGCTAAGTTGACTGAAGCCTTAAGGAATAAGTCAAATAAAATAGTCCAGAAGGAATGAGAATACCTAAATACCTACCTATCGAGTCAAGGTTCAACAACCAAGATTTGGTTGTGTTTAGAATAAACCCGTAAGTAGGAAAATATCTCCTTATACCAAGATGAGGAATATATTGAAATACAGAGAAATTGCTTTAGTTATAAGAAATGAACCACCGTGAGGTCGATGGAAGTCAAAAACCAAAAGTATAATCAAAAGAGATCCACCCCAAAAGGGTCAGCATCTCGGTAGAGAAATGACATTCTGGGCTGTCTATTCTAGTTACCCTGATGTATACTTATGTTCTTACTTTTTGCATTTTCTCTGCTTTGCTGTTTTCTTTTTCTTCTGTTTCTTTTTGTCTTGCCCCCTTTCTTTACTCTTCTTTTTTGTATTTAATTGAAATGTTTTTATACTTTGTTTCATTTGTATTTGTATAATAATTCAATAAAAAATACTTATGAGTGTCTTATTTTAGGAATTATGTGATAGATTTTGAATTATTCCTTGTTTTATTCATGTTACCAAAACAGAAAGTTTCCAGATTTACACATTTTCATCCTTCCTCTCTCTGTTGTCTTTCACAGCAGCCTTAATTGACAGCTACATGATCTGGAGGCAGCTTAGGCACAATGAAGGCGCCAACTAGAATTATTTGACTTCTCCATGTTCATTCTAATGTTTAATCTGACTGCTCCAAAAAGGGTTTTGCACATACCTGACGTAAGGTGCGTGCCACTAAACTTTCCAGCACAGGTCCTCTATCTTCATGTAGAAGGTGCACTTCATCAAGAATAAGGAGCTTCACCAGTTGGGAGAGGGCTACATCTCCAACACTCTTCCTTGTCACAACATCCCATTTCTCTGGAGTGGTCACAAGCATCTGACAAAGACAAAAGGAGCAGACACATTTTTATTTATTTTTTTACTGTTTTTTTTTTTAAAAACCAAAACAAAACAAATAAAAAGAAATGGCTAATAATAAGTTTGTAAACCAATGAAGACAAGCTTATTCTTGCCAGAGCAGAATTCCACTGCCATTTTGTGTTACAAAGCACCCTGGACTCAAACCATTTTCCTCTGATCTCATTCTGAGCTATCCAATGTGGCTCTTACCTTTCTACAGTAGGATTCATTCAGGCCATACATACAGTACACCTACCTCCATTCAAGCACATAAGTAGTATCATCAACACAATCCACGGACACATTCTATAGCCAGGAAAAAGAATTCAAGGAGGGTCAGTAAGAGGTATGGCCTGGGGAGAGGCCTAGAGGGAGGAATTCAGTCTCCACGCCTTAAGTTTCCCACTTTGCCTTAGCAAAACATTTCAGCTAAAACTTCTGTGTTATTCAAAAGCAGTGTTAGAAACTGAGATATGAAGGCTAGGAGCTAAATGGCACCTTAAACCTAGGTTATGGGGGCAAAAACGGAATGTCTAGGCACACTTTTTATGAGCTGAAAATAAATGAACTGCATCTAAAATATCTGTTCATTTTTCACATGGTCTACTCCTGACCCTGCTCACTCCCCTAATATTCTTAAGAGGGTCTCTTCTCCAGTCTTCAGAAAGTAGCTGGAAGTGGGAAGGCAGAAAAAGCTCCTCCTTTCCTTCCATTTTACAGTTTTAATCTGAAATCTTAGGCACAGTACTGCATCCACAGCTTAGAAACTGCTTGTCCTAATGAAAGCCCCTGCCGCAAAATGCACCTAGGACAACAGGAGTTTCGAACACTGTTCAAAAGAGCTTCCTTCACAAATAAGAAGAACTTTGCAGATGTGTAAGAGGCAGAAATCCAAAGCAAAGTGTGGCAACACTATCATTCTGAGGCCAGCTTCTTGGTAGGTTTGGAAGGGAAGTAGATTTTAATCTGATTAAACATCCCCTCTCAAACAATGCAGATCTAAAAGACCACAGCCCCAACTAACTTAAAAACAGCCGAGATCTCTCAGTCTTATTTCTTATCTAAAAAGAACAGCAGCACTAATCCCTGAGAAAGCTGTGCACCTGGAACTTCTCTCACTGACGCATCATGCACTGATCTGCTTAGCTGGCCTTAGCATAGCACTGGAAATCCCTCTGTACTTTTCGGTAGGGAATCTAGCAGTCAAGGCTGTGGCTGGTAGACTGGCAAGTCCCCAGAGGACATTAAGGCCAACAAAACTTCATCACTTAATCAGGAAATTTCCTCCTACCATCCAATATATTTTGCCCTGCAAGGACTACATCTGAATAACGCTTACTGGGCAGTGTGTGATTGTATCCATAGACTTCTTTAAATATGCCACTATTTCTTGCATTAACACTGCAGGATTAATCATGTCCACCAGAAATTCAGAGTAACTTCCTAGATGTTCACTGCCTGGCACTTATTGCTGAGATTTGAGAGAAGTTATCTGTTGTATATTTGCATCCCTGTAGTAGAAGTGATAAATCACCAGACTGGAAATAATAAATCTGAGGTTTCAAGGACATGCAAAAAACATTACCTTCCTCGTTCTGTAACTAGAAAAGCCAACTGATACCCATTAAAGCAGGACTTCCTATATAACTTCAAATTCAAGAACTGCCTTATAAATGGGAACAATTCTAATCAGGCTTCAGCTACTATACAGAAGGTGCAGCTTTATATGTTAAAAAAAGGAGGCAAACTCTCATATAACTTAAAGGGGGAAAATATAATGAGCTTTTGTTTATTAGCTAATTTAGGACTGAATTTTTCTTGCTACACTTGAAAATGGTGCCTACTGGTTGAATAATTTATTCAGTGTGGCCTTTATAATAGCAATACCTTCCCCAACCTGGTGCTCTCCACATGCTTTGGAGTACAACTTCCAGAGTTGCCAATGATAAGATGTTTTTATTGTTTATTACTTGTTGTTTGCTGCCCTGGGCATACTGAAATGGAACATGGACACTCTATTATTCACTACCTATTGTTAATAGTCATTGATAGCTTCCCTTATCCCTTAACTGGCTAACTTTTAAAGAAAAATTTTCTAAGCTACTAGCTATCACATATTTTGTGGTAGAAGACTATGTAAGTTGGTACTGCTTTTTTGTTTCTGTTGTTGCCTTCTACCAACCAATGTGAATGGATGCCCTGAAATGAAGAAATGCCCTAATGAAATTGGTGTGTGTATGCTTGCACACAGGCACACACACAATTATACAAATCTTTCACATTATCACTCTACTGAAACCTAAGCATCTAATGTATTTACTGATACAACTGGGGGGTTATTTAAACATGGTCAAATTTTAAAACAAGCTTTAGTACAATCAGCTAAGTCTAAATGTTGTTTGAAAGGTGTAACGTGTGTTAATTTTTCATCCAGGATCCTGTAAAATGCCATGTGTATCTTTCTCCACACACAAGCATACGCAAGTGCACAGTCACCTATACTACTAAATGCTATACTATACCTTTATACTGCTAAAGGTGGTAGTGGTTATTGTTTTGTTTGTTACTATGTTATGTATTTTTTTGTTTTTTTATTGCAACCTGCCTTGTGATCCTTGGATAAAAGGGTGGTATAGACATTTAATTTAAAAATACAAATTTAAATTAGGAAACAAATAAACCTAAGGAAACCAGTTGGAGTTGCCCTATGTTCTCTTTTAAATGTGTAGGCTGATCTAAATGAAAGTATACAAAACAGAATCAGCATATGTGTGTGTTTTTCAAAAATAGAAGACAGCTAATAAATCTCTATGCCTATGCTATGTAATCTAATGAAACATTTATATATGCTGCAACCCTCTATCTGTGGAAATAGAGGCAGAAATCTTCTGCTTTTGTCCACTTACCAGGCAAATCCCTCTTTATCCAAACGAACCTTACTGAAAGTACTGTCACTGCCCTTATGGCCAAGCCAGCTAACAATCTACCCTAACAATAGCTAACAATCTTGCTAAGGTAGCTAACAACTTCCAAGAGGCATAAGATTCTTAGAGCTATTGCTGCATTGGCGCTTTGGCTACGGATGGATTCCAGGGATAGTTTGAAGGGACTTCCAAACACCCTACAAGATCCATATATTGCAGAATATACAGAGGGGAAACAAATGTTCCCAACTACTAGATTATTCCACCTGATTATTTGTTTGTTAAATTTATATCCCACCTTTTCACCAAATGATGCTCAAGGAGGCTTAACCTAGAGCGTAGGAAGCTGTCAGAGTCAGACCACCGGTCAATTTAACTGAGTTTTGTTTAACTGATTAGCAGCAGCTCATACAGATTTCAAAGCGCTTTTCCTAGTCCTACCTGCAGAGATTGGAACGGGGAGCATGTGCTCCGTCACCGAACTTTGACCCTTCCCTATTAAATGTGGAAGTTTAGTGCAGTAGAAAATGTGGTTTCCAATTATGTTAACTTTTAGATTGACTTGCCTGAGAAAATGAGAATAGCTAGTGACAAAAGAACATATCAAAAGCCGAAAGCTACAGGCCAGCAGTCATAGCCAGTCAATTGTCCCTGCATCTCTCACAAGCAAGGGAAAGGGAATCATCCCCCGTCACAAGCATCTGGTTGCCTGATGTAGAAAAAGATGGACATGTTAGTCACATTAGACTCAGAGAATCGCAACAATACACTGTGTACAGGGAAGATACTGACTTCTAAGCCTTTGTAAGTAATGATGGCGGCCTTTAATGTACCCACTCTAACTCCAAATAGTGAGTGTACAACCAGCATTTATAAAATGCCATCACACCACTACAGATGTAACTTATTACCACTTTGAAATGAGCCATGTCAACCACGAAAATTAGCAGCTGTAATTTTCATAGAACATTAATTAGCAAACTGTGATGAAATATATTTAGCAAGGCATATTAAGAATTTAAAGGTGTGAAATGCTACAAACGCAAGCTACTTAGCTAATTTGCCAAAGCTAAACTGGTACTGCTGCGATCACACACTTTCTTGTACCACAGCCCTGCTGTCACAATTTAAAATAAAACAGATGCATATTTTCTTCTTCTTCAGTTTTAAAGTATTTAGACACATTCGGCGCTAAGCGTAAAGCTCTTTTACGGCTGCATGTTGTAATTAAAAGTTGCTGATGGCACTCTAAATAACGACGTGAATTAAATGCGGAGTTCTGTATATTGTTATTCTGAAGACAGTGTGAACACATTGAGCACAGCTGCTGAGCAGTCTCCAGCATTGAATTTCAATAGGACTCTGACACAAACACCATTTAAACAAACTGAGGGAGAAAAACAGTGCCAGTGCCTGATGGACTGGACCCAAAGTTAGAAGAACAGTGCATGTCTTGCTAGACAATGCTGCTCGTTTTCAGATTTATGACTAAGAATTTAGGCTCCTGTGAGGAAAGGAGAACAAACAGTCCGGAGATTTCCTCCTCTAAGTGCAGTTGTGTGAGTTGTTTCATCTCTGAGGCAAGATGAGTAGTTTACTGCTCATCTTGCCTAGAATTCTAACACTGTAACCCAATTGCCTTGTAGCACTAAGTGCCAAGGCATGGGGGTGGATGAATGAGGGGCTGTTTGTTCCTCCCCTCCATTTGCTGCATAGGATAGTTGGAAAGGAGATTTGGGCAAGAGCAGGTGTGGCTAACATGCAGCCATCCAGATGCTGTTTGAATCCAACGCCTGCACCAATGCGTGCCGAGGAGAAGGAAAAATATATAAAGTCTGAAGAAGGGCCTTTTAAGCTTCAAACAGTTTAGAATTAGATTTAAAACGTTGAGCTTCCAAAAGTGGGATATTGATTATGGTTGTAAGATACACTTTTCAGGTTACCTTCCCCAACCCACCCTCAGGATATGGTAAACCAGGGATAGGGAATTTATGGCCCTCCAGTTGTTAGACTACAACTTGCACCATTCCTAAGCTCTGGAAATGCTGCCTAGAGATAATGGGAGCTGTGAGTCCAACATGTGGATGGCCACATGTTTCCCATCCCTGTGACAAACTGTTAGGTCTTAAGCACACCCATGTCTACCACCCTACTCCAGTTTATTATTTCCTTTTGACATATTCAGCATGGCACCTAGAAAAATGCTCAGTTCTTGACTGAGTAAATACGTTTCTACGTACTTGGGCAAGTCCTCAAAGTATTCGGAAATCTCTACATTCTCTTTCCAATTCAACTATCTTTCTGGTAGGCACAAGACCACTACTAAAATTAGCTGCTGGAATAAAGGGTTTTAAAAAATATTTACATGTGGTGAGGGGAATCAACACCCCCAATCCAACTGTGTTTGCAAAAAAATATTCAAGTACAGTGGCACCTTGTGTTACGTACTTAATCCGTTCCGGAGGTCCATTTGTAACAGGAAACCACTCGTAACATGCTGCCACACCGCTGGAGCACAACTTCCACTCACATCCTGGGGCAAAAGTCGCAATAAGGGGCATCTACTTCTGGGTTAGTAGAGCTCATAACCCACAGCATTCGTATGGGGGACAGTGCGTAACATGAGGTACCACTGTGGAAGCAACTCCCTATTTTTGTGCAGCCAGCATGCATACAACTGCTGATGAGCACACAGTTTTTGGCACCGCAATGGGGCAGGGATGGAATGGGGCAGGGGCACAACAGGCTTACACACGTTCTGTTGACGCGAGCGGTGCCTTGGAATGGAACCACCCATGTCAATAGGCAGTTGCCTGTATAACAACAAGGAGCTTGCCTAGAAATGCAAATCTCTGCTCACATCAATACATTCATCTAGGACAGGCATGTCCAACTCCCAAGAGACTGTGATCTACTCCCACTATAAAAAAAACTGGCAGTAATCTACCCATTGGATTGACCAGAGATGTTGAGATTTTTGGGGGGGAAGGATGAGCCAAAGTTGCTGAGCTTTTTTAGGGGAGGTAGAGCCAATGTGATTGGGATCGAACAGGGACAGCCCACGATTGACCGGTATATCGCGATAAACCTGTTGGACATCCCTGATCTAGGAAATACAATTGGGGCAAAATGAGCAGTACAGTGAAGCTGGGTATATAGGTTGCCCATGGGAAGTGCACATTTCTATGCCACTAGCCCACGCTGGGTTGGGATAATCATAATTATTTTTGTCATCTCTTCTTTCTTACAGTGACCATGGCAAGCTTCACAGATAGTCATAGCATATTCATTTCGTGACACTGGAAAACCATTTCATTTTTAAAGGAGTTTTAGAATACCTTTCTACAGCCATGGTTTCTATTCTCAATGAGCAGCACTGCAAAGAGTTTTCATTTATATCACTATTACACCACTTCAGTTCTCTCAGCACAGAAACAGCCAGGAAATAAAGTGTCACATTTGGTTAATGAATTGAAACTCATGCAAGACATTTCAATCTGGTTTTCGTATTAGGGCATGGCCAAATAGAAATGGGCTAACTGTCAATATTTTGACTGTCAACTTACATTTCTCTCTGTCCATGTAATTTCTTCCCACACCCTCTTCAGTGGTGCCCAGATTAGTATTAGGAACTACTCCAGAACTAGTTCCATCACTGGGTAAGCACAGAATAAATGCATGCAGAAGTCCAAAACCGCTGGTCAATTAAAAAATTAATATCAGCTAACAAAAGTGCAACATTTAAGACTTTGGATACAGATATTTAGGTTCCAATCCTATGTCGTGTTACCTGGGATTGAGTCCCATTGAATGAAGTGGGACTTACTTCTCAGTATACACCGGATTGCAATGCAAGAAAAAAGTATTGTAAAGGCTGCTATTGCTATGCTAAACCTTTGCTCGTTTCCACCCGCTCCCCTGCCCCCAAGAATGCATTAACGGGAAGCATGTCACAAAAAAGCAAACCTAATTTGGCACATTGCCAGGACAAACCTAATGCTATAGTGCAAGGGAAGCATGACCAATACCCATTCCCCAAAATGGGAACTTTTTTTGGCATGAAAAGTTACAGTCTTTCTGTAAAAAGCTATGGATCACGCAAGTTGTCTTTGCAGGAGTCCTAAAATTTCACTTAGTAACGACAAAATTCCTATATCCCATCTTTGAAATACACTATCTGGACAACTTACAATAAAGTGTTAAAATCATCATAAAGTACTAATGCATTAAAATAAGTGAAAAACAGCACCCTTATAAAAGCAGCATCCAGATACAGATCAACTGGAGTTAAAAAGTTAAAACCCCAGTGAAATTCAAAATGCATTCACCTGGGATTAAATTTACGGCATGTAATGCCTTAAGAGAGAATATTATGAAAATGATGTACAGGTGGTACATGACCCCAGTCAAGCTTGCAAAAATTTACCATTTGCCCGATAATAAATGTTGGAAATGTAAAGAAATTGAAGGCACATTCTTTCACCTTTGGTGGACGTGCCCGAGGATCAAGGCTTTCTGGGAGATGGTTTATAATGAATTGAAAAAGATATTCAAATACACTTTTGTGAAGAAACCAGAGGCCTTTCTCCTGGGCATAGTTGGCCAATTGGTGCCAAAGAAGGATAGAACTTTTTTTATGTACGCTACAGCAGCAGCAAGAATACTCATTGCAAAGCATTGGAAGACACAAGAATTACCCACCTTGGAAGAATGGCAGATGCAAGTAATCGACTATATGGAAATGGCTGAGATGACTGGCAGAATCCAAGACCAGGGAGAAGAGTTGGTGGAAGAAGATTGGAGGAAATTTAAAATTTATTTACAGAAGCAGTGTAAAATGTATGAACGCTGATGACATTGAAATGAAATAAAGGGGTTTTAGTGACGAGAGTGAAAGTTTGAAATTATAAATTTGGGAGGTAGGATACTTAAGGACAAAGTGGTAGGATATGAATTTGCTGAACCAACTGTCAAAAAGGGATACAAAAAAGGGAGACGTGAGGAAGTCAGGAAAATAAGTTAATCAATGTTGAATAATTAGAAAAGAGTGACTTGTGTTTTTTCTTATTTTACTTCTGTGTGTTGGCTGGTGTTTTTTTCCCCTTTTTTCCTTTCTTTTCTTTTTTTTCTTTTTTAGGTTAAATGTTTGTATTTTAGGTATTTTATGTATTGTGAAATCTTGGTTTTGTGCTTTTATTGTCCTTTGTTTGGTGATGTCTTTCCTTATTGTTAAATTAATAAAATATTATTATTAAAAAACAACAACAAAATGCATTCACCTCATGGTAGAAAGGCACCAGATTGCCAGGCTAGCATTCTCTGGGGAGAGAAATTTTAGAGCTGGGCATCAGCACAGAAAAGGCCTTCTCCCAGGTAGCCACCTGCCACATTTCAGATAGAGGGGGAGCCCACAAAAGAATACCTTGTGAAGTACAATGTGCTCATAATGGCTCTCTCCCGGTTAATCTAACAGCTGTATTCTGAATGGATCACTGAGACCAGCTATCTCTGTTCGAGCTGGAAAAAGTTGTTCCATGTCACTGAACATGTAACATGCTCACAGTAACATTACGACAGAAATATTTTTTAAAACAAAAACAAAAAAAGACGTTGAAGCTCTCTTCATCCAGATACCCACATAAAACCAGAAGTCAGGGAAGATGCTCACCCTCAATTTAAACCCATCAGTACAGAAAAAACCATGTCAAGATAATGGAGGATAGCAGAGTTTTCTTGTGACATCTCAACTATTGCATGCCAGAAGTGGGCGAGACCAGAAACTGTGGTGGATGTAGAACTAGAATAGTAAAGATGGTAACAAAATGTGACTGCTGAAGATGCATAGTTGTTTAACTGGGTATAAGCTTTAATAGTTTACCAACCAATTAAACTGATTAAGGCTTGCATCTATATTTGTATAATAATCAGCAAACTTATCCAAAGATAAAAGGACATAAGGGAGCAGAGAGGAGAAAGTGCAAAGGAGGAAGGATAAGATGGGGGAAAGTCATCAGAATAAAGCATATTATGGTATACTGATAAAAAGCAGCATCAAAACAGTATTCCAGTACATTTTTCTAGGGTAAGTAAGTCTGTCTACACAAAGCACATTTTTAGCCTCCAGAACAAAAGAGGAGGAACAGCTTGTGTGCTTTGTGAAATCCAACACTTGTATTGTAAAATACATAATTAGCTTCTCAGTCTGCAAGTTTAAATAATGATTTAAATGTTTTAAACAGGAGAGAAATTCCATATTATTATCCTACTTTCTTTGCTCTAATTCATTTCACTAATCATGGTTATATCAACTCCAATATTCCAGTGTCAGCTTTGACTGATGCCAATAAGCTCCTTAATCAGGTATGACAACTTTCAGCTAGCGTGCCTCATTAGCACACAGCAATCCTGTTCATAATTTTCTCTTTCCCCCCACATTTCATTGCCCATTTTAACAGGCGATTCTGTCAAAGTGTGAGGTATAAATCAGGCATGGGGAACATCCAGGCTGCAGGCCAGATTAGGGCCATAAGCCACACACACCTGATGTCATACAGAGTTTCAGGTATGGCACAGGCATGACCCCCTGCTGAAAGTGAGGTATGCAGGTACCACCAATCAACAGCATCTTGAAAACCCTTGTGCCTTTGGGGGGGGCAGGAATAATTTTTATTAGTTTTCCAATATTTCCCCAATAATAGCTAAATTATAAAATTATTACAAAACCCTTGTGCCTTTGCCTGCACAACTTTATTTCAAACCATGTGACAATGTTCACCTACTGAAATGGCCCATGGGAGCTAGGGGAGGTGAGTATCTGTCCCTCTGGCTAGATCAGATTCCCTACCCCTGTGTAGTGAAAGCTGATTGACAATTTGTTAAGAAAATATTCAATTCTGAAATATGAAAAAAATGTGATATAAAGCGAAATGAAACAAAAACCAAGTGTTTTCCTTTTCCTGTACATCACAGGGACCTGACTGATTGTGATGGAACACACGCACAGCTAAGAAATCCTACCATCCTATTATCCTGCCTTCACAGAAGGGATTCCTTACATCTAGGAAATGCATTCTGGCTTTCCAGCATGGTAGCTTATTGGCGGCCACATAGTGCAATTAAGTCTCCATCACATACTCTTCCTTCATTCTCTAGGGAGGAAGAGAATGTTTGTTCTATGACCATGTTAGACTATTTGTCTCGCTCAGGCAGAGTGCTTCTCCATCGCCTGCTAACTTACTCTTTCAACCAGGAGAACAGGGTTGAACTTAAAAATATTCTGCACATGCTCTGCTACTAAGCTGCAGTCCCGACCCACTACTTTATTTCAGACCTAAGTTCTAGTACAGAGTCAAACTACATGTTGCAAGACAATCATAGCGATCCAACCCCCCTGTTTGTAATGGGCTGGGAGTGTGTTGGGGATGGGGAGATATCTGCAATAAAGGATTGGCAGATATGTAAAATGCTTAACTGTTTTTAGTCAGTTTTGTTTGTTTGTGCCAACTGAGTTCAGAAATGCAAATTAAGCCCAGCTGGAGGATGAGCCTCTGAGAGCTAATTTCAGAGGAGACTTGGCAAGTGTAGGAGGGATTAAGCACTACCTTTTCCTGATCTGCCCCTAAAAACCCTGCCTCCATCCTGCCTGTGAATTTTATTACTTCAGCAAATGTGAACTAAGGGTCTCTTCCTTTGCATGCTGCAACATATGCAGGGGAAATAGTCCCTCTGCTTTTCCCCATCTTCTCCATAATGTAACATATGAATTAGCTCTATGGTTCTTTCATTCTCAAATATGACCTACTCATTCTTCATTAGAGACAAATCAGTGAAGGGGATTCATTCCTGCAACATTACACCATTCCCAAAACACTAAGACCTCAAAGCCTTGGAAAATCAAACTGCTGCTGCTGCTGTTGTTGTTGTTTTTAAAAAACCAACAACAATTCAGCAGATACACTCAAAACAAAATCAAAATACCTAAACAAAGGAAAAAATTGTGCAAGCAAAACAAGTGCCTCAGGGTTATTTTCAGTTGGTATCAGTTAGCTGACAGAATGTTATTTGATTCAGCATATTTGATTCAGGCTTGGGTCAAAACAACAGGGATCAAGGTGATCATTGGTGCTTCCCCACAAAAAACCTCTGCTCTCAATAGCTTGGGGACACTTCAGAACAGCAGGGAGATGATGCAGAAGATCACCATCCTTGCTGCTGCTGCTTTTGATTCAGCAGAGTCTTCCCTCAAGACCTTCTGAAAGCAAAGAAATGGCGGGACGATGCAATGTGCGGAAACAGTGTTTAGACTACTTAGCTTTATAGAGGCTTTAGTTTCCCATTTAAACTTCCATCATGTAAAGATTGCACACATTTCTAATTTAAAAGCAGAAATCAAAATTAAAAGATTGCTGATTTCCCTAACTGCAAGTTGGTCAAACAGGGACTAAAATCACGCTGGGAACAACAGCGTTTTACTTTTAAGGCTTTTAGCATCTGAGAGGTAAAGATTAATTTGTGCGTTTCAATTAAGCAGCTGAAGTAAATTCAATCTGATGGCTACTGAATTGGCAAACAAAATTATTCTGCATGAATTTCAAAAGAAAGCCCAGTACACTAAACTGTTATAAAGTCATTTTGCATGCACTGATACTATGGTTATATATATAATACCCAATTTGTTCTTCATTTCTGCTTTTAGATTAAATGTTAAGTACTATTGGATTCCTCGGTGTTGTTTCTTATTCTATATAATCATCACACTAAAAGACAGAATGTTTTTGTTTTTTAGAAAAAGAACAAAAAGCAAGCAAGCATTACTGTGTTCTTCCACTTCCATTTTGCCATCCCTCCCCTACTCTCCACATTTCTCACCATTCAAATCCATTTCTCTGCTCAAGAATATTCACTCAACTAGCACAGCTGTTATTCTGAAATCTTTACAGCTAAATCAAAGATAATTGGACTTCAGAGTACTTTTAAATTGTAGCCTAGGAAAAGAATCTAGCTTAATGCATCATTTGCATTACCTATAAAGACTGCTTTTCTATCCTTTTAAATTTATAGTGCTTTTTGTATGGGGGGAGCACAAAAGAGTTATACAGTAGTTTTACAGATATGTGGATTTCTTTGCACAAAAGGGTTTTATGAGAAGCTATTAAATCTTGCAAAAGTAAGAAAAATCAATAACCAACTCTGGGAATTCTACAATGTTTAAAGTTATTAATACAAGTAATGAAATATTTCTCATAAGTGGGTCCTATTTGTTTTACAAACAGTATGTTGTAAAAATCATATTTGCACTCAACGCACAGTAAAAAGGATCGTCATTTGGTGAGATTTTTAAAAAACCCTAATGCAATCAAGCATTAACAGATTCACAAAGCAATTATATAAAGGGAAATTAGTAAAGCTTTATTGTTATAGCAGTTTAAAATGATACAGATCATTATACCCAGTGTTTGCCTGAAAAAAACAAATAATGTAATGTTGTAATTCTGGCATGAAGTTGCACACAATATCACCACTTTGCCACAGCAGTCAGTATACCATATCCTAAGCAGTTAACACATGAGCATAGAAAGCCCTGCAGCTGTACTGTTAGGTATTCCACATCTGTCTCTGTAAAAATATTATTAATAAGTCTAGTAGTAACAAGTCGGCCATTTATTAAACAAGCACTAATTGCAATCATATCTGGCAAAACATTGCAAGGAGGGCAGCTAGTTATTATTGTTGTTGTTACTTTTCAAGGAGGAAAAAGGAATTCTGCCTTTAAATGCTTTCCACTAGCACCCAGAGCACTGAACTGGAAGCCGCTTTGGTGCGACTCTGCAAATGATCGCCAGAATGAGCATCTTTTAGTCCACAGGACAGGTGGTCTGCTATGCCTCTTCTCATCTTGCTCTTCTGCTTCATTTCCCACCAGATGACGAGCCCTCTTGGGGCAAGGTCTCTCTCTTTTTTATGTGGAAAGCAGAACAGGTTTTAGAAATTCAAATTGAAGTTTGAGATAGTAAGCAGTTACAAGAGAAAAGGCCTCAAAGTGAAAAACATTTTAAAACTTTGTGAGGCAGGTGCACTTGCTAAATAGCTTATTCAAAGCATTGCCAGTGGTTGACATCTGCAGTCTCAATGCTGTGTTGTTGAGGGCAATAGGAAATCACTGCTCTGATTTCCCAAATCCTGCAGCAATCCTACAGCAGCACCATGCAAAAAGCACGACAAGGACCATTTGTAAGCCAGAGATAATAGAATCGTGAATTTTGAAGCAAAAGGTTTTCCAGCATCTTCCTAAAGGTTCTCTTTCCATTTATGAAGCCTGACTCTGAAAAAAATAACCTTAACAGATTTTGATTTTGCATTAATATAAACATTTAATAAGATTTTAAAAAATAAAAAATACTTGTCGGATGATGAAATGTCACTACAAAATGTTTGCCTGCATGAATTAAAACAAGACTATTAGTGTGTTACCATCACGTTTTACAAATATTAAATCAGATCTAAAACTGACCAGGTAAACTTTCAGAGCAGGGATGGGGAGCTATTCAGATGATGTTGGACTACTAGCAATCATCAGCTGCAGTCAGCATGGCCAGTAATGAGGGTGACAGATGTAGTTCAGAAATATTCAGAAGACCACACATTCCTCATTCCTGATTTCGGGGAAGTGTCACTAATTTAATCTAATGTACTGTATGTATTTGAAATTCACCCTGAATTCACTATAAACATTCTTTTAACCAACGTGGAGATGAAGAAAAGGTGGATGAAAGGTTTGTAGGCAAAAACATTGCTAGCTTGGGCTATACTGAATTGAAAAGTAAAACATTTCACCTTTTTTTTTTATTTTACAAAACATTAGCTCTTCTACAGCATCATATATTGGATTAACAACTACAAGAATTAAGAAACACATTTTGTTCACCTGCAGGTGACACTGTTGGACCAGTCCATGAAAACACATAAGCAACAAGCAGTAAATATTCCTTTTCAGCATGCTCAACTGTTTTGGATTGATGAGGGATCCAAAGAAAAACATTATTTCTTCTTTTTTATGTTAGCCCTTTAAAGTTGTACAACAATAAACCTCAGCATAGCTATTAATTTAACTATTTCATTTTTAGGCCTACTAACACTGATTTTTTTCAGACAGTGAGTAAAATAAATGGAAGAGTGTGCATACTTGAAACTAAATCTTCTAAGCAAAAAGCCTGCTTCAATCAACCAGAACATATATAGTTTTGAAATAAAAAAGCCTTTATTCTAAAAGGGGATTAAACAATTTTGTCATTTAAAAAATAGGAGAGGGTTCACAAGGAAAGGAGGCAGAATGAAATCAACATACTTTAAAAAAGGAAAGTCATTTTTTGGCAATATTAAATTTAAATTACCATTAGTAATTTAAAAATAATAAAATATACACTACCTTTCCCAAAATTCAAGCCGCCGTACTCTGCTCTTATTTAGCACTTACTGAATGTTCACACTTCTTTGTACAAATCACCTCCCTCCCCTCTATAGTCCCAGTCCAAATTAGGACCCCTTGGCTGCCATTTAAAAGGAGGAGGAGGAATGCAGTTGTGGCCACAAATCTAACACACCGTCTAGCTGGGTTTTGAGCAGCATTAGAAAGTAGTTGCATGTTACAAAGGGCTAATCAGGAGAACGAGCATGCTTGCAGATTGGTACAGATGACTGTTTTGCGAAGCGCTTACTTGAATACGTTGGTAACTAGTAATCTGCCATCATCACCTGTTAGTGTGTCACAAGCAGGAACCTTGAAAGCTGCCTTATATTAGGCCTGTCTACCTGTCCATCGAAACCAGTAGAGTGGTACCTCGGGTTAAGAACTTAATTCGTTCCGGAGGTCTGTTCTTAACCTGAAACTGTTCTTAACCTGAGATACCACTTTAGCTAATGGGGCCTCCTGCTGCCGCACAATTTCTGTTCTCATCCTGAAGCAAAGTTCTTAACCCGAAGTACTATTTCTGGGTTAGTGGAGTCTGTAACCTGAAGCGTCTGTAACCCGAGGTACCACTGTACTGCCTGTTAGGACTGTCAGTGGTTCTCCAAGTTCTAGTCAATCCTCTTGCCTTGAGAAACCATGGACTGTACCTGGGACCAGCTGCAACAGAATGCATGAGCTCTACCACTTAGCTCCCCAGGTATAACAGTATTCCATATGACAAAGTGATACAGAAAACCCACAAAGTATGCATGCAGAGGGTAGAACTCAGCACACTGCTAAGTGGGGCATGAGTGTGGGGAATGAGGTCCAGTCACACAATAAGACTTCCTCCTTCTCATGTCCCTCACACCACCTAAAACTGTTCTGGGTTTCCCCTCAAACCCCCAGAACATTTTTTTTTGGGGGGGGAGGACAGGTGGGAAGAGAGAGGAAGAAAGTTAGGTTGTGCAAGCAGACCTCATTTTGTGCATGGAACAACTAGTTGAATCTTGCCTCGAGCTCTTTGTGCAATGAATCAAGCATAAAAATGTTTAGATGTTGTGGTCTGAATGACATCTGGCAGAAGCTTTGTGAGAAGATGGGATGGGCAAGGGAGTAGATAGTCTTGTCGAATTCTGCCTTAAAGACTGGGGAAAGGATTCCCCATATGTGTTCCATGAGGATGAGGCATGCTGGGTCTGCTTGCACAATGGGACTTTCATGCCGTCCTCTCCCCCTCACCCCCTGAAATAGCCAATAGGGGGCCCGGAAGAACCTTCAGAACAGCATGCAGGGGGAGGAGAGAGGGGATCATTCTATCTGGCAAGCTGCAATGCTTGGACAGATGGAAGGTTCATAAGAGCACTGCTGAATTCCTCCCAAAATATACAATCAAGTGGGATGTAACACTTTATTCTGGGGCACATAAACCACTCTACTATAAAGATGAATCCATAAAGGGAGAACACAGTGTGAAATAAGGAAGACTTCAGATTATAAAAATGATTGCATATGAAAAGGATGTTCAGCTCCCTATGGAGAGCTAGACGTTTTTCCTAAGTATCTTCAGCCTCGAACACCACTACCAACCTTTGGGTACATTGTGCTACATTTGAAAAAAGACACAGACATTTTTATATTTCCATTTGTAGTTCGTTTAAGGGGGGCAAGAATCTAATTTTAAATAGGGCATGCCTTTCTACCTTGTGAATAAAAGAAATTACTTTCAGCATAGCTGTGCCACTGAGAAATGCTGCAAGAGATTTATCAGCAAAGGAACAAGGCTTCCTCTTTATTAGCAATAGCTTCTTGATGTATTCTGGTATTGCTACAGGTCCCTGCCCAAATGTCGATCAAAGGCAAATATTCTGATCCCGAAGCTCTGTGGGTGGGCAAAACGCTCAGCATTAGTTTTTTTTTTTCCTCCACCTAGTTATGATGGAAGAAAATACAAGTATTATAACAACTGTTTTTTCTTTTCAGGTGTAACATTTTTAATGGGGAACTTTTCTTGGTAATGTCGGGGTCTTCAGAGGACCTTCTGTGATTCCAGCTGCTCCTATTTGTGTTCAAAAGCCATTATTCCAAAAGGTCTCATTTGTAAAAAAAAAAAAAAAAGCTGGTCCTAAAAACAGCAAACAATAAGAAACCAGGCTACCCCAGTTGTACTGTCCTCACTTATGACAGTGCAGAGTTGTGATGCTGATGTGCGGAAGGGCTTTTTGGTGTGTGTGTGTGTGTGTGTGTGTGTGTGTGAGAGAGAGAGAGAGAGAGAGAGAGAGAGAGAGAGAGAGAGAATATGTGTGGTATATGTCTATAGTATTTTAATTAAAACAGACCTTTAATACTAGAAAAGGATACCCACAGACTCCACAAAGTGTCTGTTCGGCGTATCACCCAGCTATGAAGGCTGCACATCAGTGGTACTGGGCTTCTCTCTTTCATTCCGCCATTAAAAAAAAAAGTAGGTTTTTTTGTGTGTGTTTTTTTACTGCCAGGTGGTAGGTAGAAAAGGGGTGAGGAATCACAGAGTATGAATTAAAGAAGAGGTGAGCCATGGGAGGATACACATATCTGGCTCCATCTCGTGTAGCATTTAGGAGCCAATGGCCCTTTAAAAATTGCAAGTGAAGCAGCACTCATCAGGAGAAGGAATGTCAGAGTGAGCAGAACAGCAGCTGGGCAACCAACAACCTGAGTAATTAGCAATTCCAAATGGAGACTATACTGACTGAAAATACAGAGATTTTGTCACACATGCTTAATAACTAAAAGTAAAATAAATAGTAAAATTATTATAATCACAATTATTGTATTTCCAGAAGTGAAGCTATGTTTGTCTGTTTCAGTTTAAGTTATAATACATTTGTTAGACTTTAAAGTACCACAAAAATACTCTTAGTGTTACATTATATACTAGCAGGGAGTGCCCAGCCCTGCATAGTATCCTTAAAAACAGGGGAAAAAAATGTGATTTTTAAGTGGGTAGTGCACTTTGTGAGTTTGAACCAATCACGTCAAAAATCAGGTAAAATCAAGAGTCACCTTTTGGTCCGCCATCTTGGTTCAAAATGGCACCTGACAGTCAAACATTATGGGAAACTGCTGTGCACATCTGTGGAAGCCCTCGTGTCAAGTTTGGCGATGATATCCCATCTGCATAGGCAGATAAGCCTATGCCAAAAAACAGGCCAAACAAAAATGGGAGCTGGGCCAAAAACTGTTCTCTCTTGATGAAGGCAGGAAGACACCTCAGAAGTGAGGAATTCTAGCCCTTCCCCACACACTTTTGCTTACCTAAAGCTGGTTGTCGCCCTCCCCTTGAAGGGAAAAACTGCATTGTTCCCTCTCTTGTCAGGATCATTTGCCACTGGACAGAAAAGCCATCATAGCTGAAGTGTCTGAAGTCCATCAGCTGGCAAACCCATCAGGGTGCTAATCCATACAGCTCAAAAAGTCCTGATATCATTTGCCACCCTCAGGGCTACTTGCTCTGTTCAGCTGTGTCACATCCGTTGTCTGCTTCACTTCTTTCTACTGCACTGTCATCACAAAAGCAATCCATCTACTAATCTTTGAAATGGCAATCTGCTTGCCCCCTCCAAGCTACTTCGCCATTCCAGAAAAGCAACACTGCACGCGTAACTGGAGAAGTGCCCACTTCACTGAAATATTAGCTTACATAAACAAGTTGTATTTTCGCAAAGTAATAAACCAGTTATATGTAGGAGTTGTGCTACCGACTCTCATTATGGATTTACTAACGTCTCTGTCTCAGAGTTTCAAACATTACCTAACATAATAAACCACATCAACATCTGTCTCACAAGTGTGCTTACCACAAATCTGGTTAAAATAGAAATTAATGCTGCTCAGATCTTTACAGAAAGCCTCTATAAAGGAGCTTCAGGAAACTAATTCGCCCACGCCACCTTTTCTAGTATGTGGGGAGACAATATGTAAACAGACAGTCCCTGCTGGGTTCTGCTGTGCACAAAGAACTGTGAGTGAACAAAGGCAGCCACATTGACTTAAAGTGTCTGTTCACCATAATAGATTTTTGTGCACCCACGTATCCACTGCATGTGGCACTTTTCCAGTTACTGGAATTGGGCTCTTCTTGCTTATCCAGAGCTCTGTGTGCACATCCCAGCCCCTACATCTGAGCCTAGAGTTTCTGGTTTAGGGCTAGAAATCAGAGCTGGCGTAAAAAAAGATAAGAGACATTTTGAAAACACTTAAGTGCTTCAAATACACAGTTCCATTGCAACAATCCTTACAAAACTCCTTTAGCTAGGTCAGTATTAAATCCCTATGTTGCGTATGGAGGCTGGGGTGGGTAGGTTGTCGACAACGTGTGTGTTTAATTTGTGCGATTTCAGCTGGCCAGCTGCCAAACATGTAAAGCTGGGATTGAGTAAGTTAACTATATGCAAGTTGCAAGTTGACCTGTACACAAATAGTTAGATAACAATTCAGTATCTGTTTGAAGGAAAGAAACAGAAAGGCTGCAGAGAGTTAAGAGCAGGGTATACATAACAGCACAGTGCTCCTTATGACTAACATGACTGACATCACCCAAATAAACTGGCCCACATCTTAAAATGAGTTTCTGCTCTCTGTCCTGTCACTGATTAAAAACTCAGGTGATACTTAGGGTCTTCTCAGAGATGGTGCCACAGTTTTGCAAAACCCTCTTTGGTGAAATCTAACAAGCTCTCTCCTGTCTCACTTTCAGCCAGAGTGCTAAGATGATGGTGATGATGATGATTTAGACATGCTTTCAGCATGAACTCTTGGACATCCCATGAAGCTCAGTGTTGAAAGATTCAGTACTTTTTCACACAGCGCATAGCTCAACTATGGGATTCACCGCTACAAGAGGCAGTAATGGTCATCAACTGCAATGGCTTTAAATGAGGATCAGACAAATTCACGAAGGATAATCAATGGATGGGACGCGGGTGTCGCTGTGGGTTAAACCACAGAGCCTAGGACTTGCTGATCAGAAGGTCAGAGGTTCGAATCCCTGCAACGGGGTGAGCTCCCGTTGCTCGGTCCCTGCTCCTGCCAACCTAGCAGTTTGAAAGCACGTCAAAGTGCAAGTAGATAAATAGGTACCGCTCCGGCGGGAAGGAAAACGGTGTTTCCGTGCGCGGCTCTGGTTTGCCAGAAGCGGCTTAGTCATGCTGGCCACATGACCCGCAAGCTGTACGCCAGCTCCCTTGGCCAATAAAGCGAGATGAGCGCTGCAACCCCAGAGTCGGCCACAACTGGACCTAACGGTCAGGGGTCCCTTTACCTTTAATCAATGGATATAAACAGCTCTCAATGGCTACTAGCCACAAATGGCTGCCTCACTGGTTGGAAGCAGCATGCTTCTGAACATCAGTTCCTAGGGAACACAAATGGGGAGCCTGTGCTCAGGTCCTGCCTGTGAGTTTCCTGTAGGTATTTGGTTGAGCACTATGAGCTCAAGCCGGGCTATGTGGGCCTTTGGCTTGATCCATCAGGGCTCTTCTTATGCTTACACAGAATCTGAAAGCTCCATTTGTGTATCACTAGTTCCATTCACTTCTCTCTCAGATCTGCAAGCGGTAAGAGAACCGATACTGGTGCCATGGCATAAAACAGTTTTTCAGAGTCATCCAAGAGACGCTAGGGCCATTTGGAAGTTCATATAGAGTTGGTTTCCCAATAAAAGTATCAGTAAATAAGAACAAGTTTCACTGGATGACTTATTTCTTCATCACTACAGTTTATGCCTTGCCATTTGAAAGCATGCATACAGTGGAGTGGCGTGTGTGATCTCTGCTCATGCAAGGCACTGGTGAAACGCAAAAGGCCTGACTAGCACTATGCATGGACTTTCTTTTTTATAAATTTTATTTTCCAATTTTGGATCCCCCCCCCCCAGAGACATACAAATACAAAACTTCCCAATAAACATATATATTTTGACTCCATCCCTTTTGCAGTTCCTTATAATTTTTAATACTGTGTTTCCTACGTTATTTGATTTATTAGCTATTCCCTGATTTTTCTTTAACGTTGCATTTAACTTCTTGCTTCATGTTAATCCTGCTAACGAGCTTAAATGTATACAAAAACTTTTCAGATATTCCACAAATGTTTCCCTCTATGCATGGACTTTCAAGGCAGCAGGTAGCATTGCAGAAAAGCTAACCTGATGGCAGTAAGTTTGAAAAATCACTGCTTTAATTCATGAATCAAGAATATTTCATTGTTTTGTTAAAGCACATTTATACACTACTGCTTGCTTGCATCCATCAATATACTTATGTTTGTCATGTAGCATACCTGGGTTCGTAGAATCTCACTTTTCGACAACTGCATATCACCAGTCAGCTCTTTCACTGTGATGCCTAGTGGCTCCAGCCGCTTACTGAAGTAATTTGTCATCTCAGCTGCCAATGCCTTCATAGGAGCAACATAAACAATCTGTACCAAAAAGGACACCAGTTTGATAAATGAGCAAAGTGTACAAGACTGTTGGTTTTGCAGCAACTGATACAAATCACAATTTATTGTGAAATATTATACCTAGCACTTACAGCAACGGGGGAAAAACTTAATAGTGGTATATGGAAAGTGGTTATCGGTGCTGGATAAGTGTGCAGCTTTTTAAAAGACAATAGATTTTGTTTACACGGGCTTATCATTTTGAAAATTGGTTCTGCATCAAAGCTAAATATATTTTCAAAGCTTTTCACATGGGTAATAAGATTTTCAGAACAGAAAAAGGAATTACATAACAGAGATGAAGTAAATCAACAGGCTCCATCTCCGTGTGACTTGGGGAAAACACAATGTCCTTGAAAACTTCTTGAATCCATATAAATGTGCACAACTCTATAATGGGCTTTATCTTACAAGTTATAAAGCTGTCCTGCAGTTCATTAAATTCCTACCTTAAACTCGTCCTTTTTGATGACTCCTTGCTGAACATGCTGACGGATTTCATGCAAAACTGTTAACATGGCAATGTTAGTCTTTCCAGCCCCAGTGGGCGCACAGATTAGCATGTTTTCATTTGTATTGTAGGCAGTTTCAAAAACTATGGACTGGATTCGATTTAACCTTTTCATGCCCTTGAAAGCAAGTTGCCCAATCTGCAATAAAAGTCCAGAGAAGAAAAGAAGCATTCAACTAAATAATTAAAACAGTTGCTGTTGACAAGGACTAAAGTCTACAATTCTCTCTAACTTTAATATGTCTAGTTCATCATTATGAACTACACCAGGGTGGAGAACCAGTGGCCCTCTAAATGATACTGGACTCCTGGCTCCCATCACCCCACCCAGCCTAGCGAAGAGCCAGGGATTATGAGAGTTATATTATTTGTCCAACTTTTATTTATTTTGACTATTTATGTATTTCTTACCTGCAGTTGATTCTATTTGGTTTATATCAAGGTCAACAAATGCAATCAAGATAAAAAAAAGTTAAAAACAAACTATAAAAGCAGAAATTACTTTAATTGCTCGCTCGAATAAAAGTCTTCAGCTGTAGTCACAACAACATCTGGAGGGCCCCAGTTTCTATCCCTAGACTACATCACACCTAACATTCAACTAACTGAAAAGCATAGTTTCACATTTATCCATTCCCTTCTTCACTTTTTTGCTCCTCAGGTCCTCTTAGTTGTCATCACCTGCCAACTTTCTTTCCACTTCACTACTAAAAATAAACATTTCTCACAACTTTTCCCTTAGTCACACTTCGTCTCCTTTCAAGTTCAGCTAAGATTACAGTCTACCACTTTGACCAAATCAAACAGACCATTACTTACTTCCCCTCCCACTTTGCAATCAACTTTTTTCTTCTAACAGCATATATCTTGTGGCTTTGCACTCCTTGATATGGACTGATAACAGTTCATTTTAGGCAATTTATAAGCAAGTAATGTTATAAGAATGCTATGCACAATGCTGGTTAGCCCATATCAATGGAATATGATTACTTATTATATTTCTACACCACCTTTCAACTAAGGATCATGGGATGGATTTCAATATAAAAACACTAAAAACACAAACCATAGTAGTAACAAACAAAAACAATATTCCCCCCCCCCCCCGTTTAAAAGGCCACAGATTTTTTAAATTAGTCAAAGCCTGGGAGAAGAGGAAAAAAGATTTCCCCCGCTTTGAGGTTTTGTTTCTTTTCTTTTTTATTGGTTTTCACATATTACTTTACAATACAGATATACCAAAGCCAACACCATTTCCTCCCCATCCCCCCATACATTTACATTTATATTTCCTCAATCCATCATATTATTCTTTTCTCCTTCCTTCCACTTCCCTCCGCCCCCACTCGCTTTCCTCCACATTATACAATTCACAATAATCTTTGCATTCTACAACCTTCTCAAATCATCTACAGATTCTTATTATCTTTCCCTACTAATTTTTCTTCCATCCAGTACTTCACATTTTAATCTAGGCATATTAGGAAAGTTTTTGCCTGACACCTAAAAATATGTAACAAAGGCACCAGGCGAGCCTCCCTGGAGAGAGCATTCCACAAAGGGAGAGCCACCACAGAAAAGACACATTCTTGTGTTGCCACTCTCTGGACCTCTTGTGGAGGAGGCACATGAAGAAGGGCCTCAGATTATTATTGCAGGGTCTGGGTCAGTTCATCTGGCAGGAGTTATTGCAGTCTTGACACATTTAAGGCTTTATAGGTCAAAACAAGCACTTTAAATAGGACCCAGAAACTATTTGGCAGCCAGTACAGTCATGCCAGGATTGGCGTTATATGCCTAAACCGTCTTGCCCCGTTCAGCAACCTGGCAGCCAAATTCTGCACCAAACTGCCTTTAGAGGCAGCCCCATGTGTAACTTGTTGCAGTAATCTAACCTAGAGGTTACCAGAGGAGACATGATAGAAGATAGGCTATCCCTGTCTAGATAGGACATAGCTGGACTAACAGTTGAAGCCAATGGAAGGCACTCCATGCGCTCAAGGCCACTTGAGCCTCAAGTGAGAGCAGTGCATCCAGAAGTTCCCTCAAGTTGTGTTTGAAGCGGGTAGGGGTAACCTGTGGTCCTCCAGTTCCTGCTGGCATACAATTCCCATCATCCCTGGCAATGGATATGGGAGTTGGGACCAATCACAACTGAGGCCACAGGCTCCCCACCACTGTCAGGAATGTAGAGTAAGAGAAGCAAATGTTAAAAAGCAATTGAAATGATTACAGGGATCAAGCATCTTCTGTACAAATAACATCAGGACCTATACTTATACAGGGAGCAGAGAGGATGGAAATTATTATTTCATTTTATACAGTAAAACAAAAACAAAGCAGTTTTAAGATTTCCTCACAGGAATGCACAATAAACCTATGAAACCTACTACCACAGAATATTAACACATCACTTACGTCAATAGATTTTTTTTTTTAATGAGATGGTAAATTCATGAAGGACATATTCACGTAGTATATTCCTGACACTCAGATAACAGGGCACAGAGATGTGGGGCATGCAAGCTTTCCTGGCACATTAGGCTGGCCACAGATACCAGAGAGAATGTTGAACTAGGCAGATCATTTATTTCACCTAGCATAATTATTCTACAGCTGTTGTGCAAGATTATGTGTGTTAATATATGCAATCTAATTTTTTTAGTAATTTCATAATCATGCTAACTGGAGTCAGGCTTGGGAATGAAAAATGCATTCCCTTTGTTTCTACAGCAGTTCTCAGAAACTCGCCACGTGAAAAGTCAAAGTCATCTTAAGGTTTTCTATTCCAGGTGTGATCAATTCATAAGTGTAGAAGAAAAAGAGAAGGGCAGAAACAGTTTCCAGGAGAAGAATTGCTACCGACATGCTTTGAAATTTTTTTAAAAAAAAGAATGGTTACACCAGGCAGAGGAGGAAAAGTAGTAGGAGTGAGCAACGACAGATTTTTCAAGATGGGCTGGCAGTCTGTCAAGTCACTACTCCAAAAAGACGGCAGGAACAAGAAATCAAAGCCCAGAAAGAATGAAGTGATCTTGGAAAGCTCTTCAAACATGTACTTCTAAGAGACGGTGGCATGAGGAAAGAGAAGGAACCACAATTTATGAAAACAACCTAAAGAATAGTCTGTTTGAGCAACACACCTCCAGATGCAGATCACTGCTCGATTCTTGCCTGTTTGCAATTGATCAGTTTGCAGCAATGGAAAAATAGGCAAGGGTTAACCCTTTCACCACTTCCCCCCTGCAACCCCATCCCCTCCCCTCCGCCAGTTACTTTCCCTCACAATGCAATAAATGTATCTGGATGGCTACAGGAGCTGGAAGAGGTAAAAAGTAATGTTTAGTGGAAGTCCAGAAAATATTTCGCTTTTTCTGCTGCACCCCATTTAATTAGCCAGCCCCTTTGCAGCTGTTTCAAAATGACCTGAATTGCCAAACTCAGATCTGACAAATGGGTAGTTCTGATCTAGTTTTCTGTGTAAGAAAAGGCAGGGGTCACCATGTTGCAAATGCAAAAAGCTGAAAGGTAAAAATGTTGTTATTCTTTTCCATTGTGAGGGATGAATATGTCTACTTATTTTTGAAATCTAACTATAACAGGAGCTATTTTTACTCCTTATGCCAAAGAATTCTACATGTCAGTTATAAAATTTATTGTCTGTCCTGAACCAATTTACAGAGCAATTCTAACTACCGGAAGCCAGCATAACTTACATTAGTGTAAGTTATTCCATTCCAAACACTGTTCAGAAGCCTCTGAGAGGGTTACTGACACCTAACCCAGCAGGTGAGTACGGGCCTGAGTTTTGAGACTTGAACCCTAGGTCACATGACTGAGCTGAACAGGAATAGACTTAAGCATTTCCTTGCCTCACACCTGGAATTTGCATATTTTTAAAGTTAGACATTAATCTGATTATGGCTTCCCTTTCTCAATGAAAACTTTCCCACTTGTCATGTATTCCCAAATTCATTACTACTTATGACTCTTGCTTGATTTGATAAGAATTAATTGCTATTGAACAACATGTCTACCTAACAAAATAATATAAACAAGCAAAATGGAGAAGAGAATTGAACTTTGCGATGGCCTTCATTTGCCTTGAAAATTATCATTAAGTTTGTTTTTTCCCTGGACAGCTTGACCATTTGGACTTTTATGGCTAAAGAAAAAAATTTGGGACAGTATAATTGTGCATTCATTAATGGGTATGATGCTGCCAGTTCTTATGAGTTGACTCTTTTAAAAGTTTTAGCAGCAGAATTCTAGATTGCTGTGTAACATCCACTTATTAAAATAGGTTTTGGGAAGATGATTTATGATGGTTCTAAGATATTTTATCCCAGCTTGTATTTGTCCCTTCAAGTCACACTTTGAATATGAAATACAAAGGAGTGAATAGAACAATATCTCACTGATACCTAGTTGCCAGCTAATCTGTGGTGGTACGTTAGGTTTGTGCCTCAAAGGTATTGGGTTTAAATCTAATATCCCTGGAGGTCACAGAATGCAAGGAGCTCGCCTGTTTGTGGAGTTTATTGTTCCTCTACTCAGAGTTGCATTTGTTTTTACCATCCGTTGATCTGCTGAAATGTTCTGAAAAAATCCAGAGTCAATCTATTCTTCAAAATTTGCCTCTAATAGCTAAGAATTTCTTTGCTGGACCACAACAATATCCACCTATTCCAGAATTCTGCAGCTAAGAAGCAATTTAAACCTGGATCTCCTACAGTCAATCACATAATTGAGAGGATTTGATAATATATTAACCAACTCAAAAGCCCTGTGGTCCGATACATATTTCCTTTGAACAAGGTTCTGTGGGACCTTAATGTCAGCCATGAAGTGTCCAATAGCTGCTTATTT
Source organism: Podarcis raffonei (assembly GCF_027172205.1). NCBI lineage: Eukaryota > Metazoa > Chordata > Lepidosauria > Squamata > Lacertidae > Podarcis > Podarcis raffonei. Next base: position 49,695,163 of record NC_070604.1, read on the forward strand.
CCTTCATTCCGCTGTTGATTCTGGCAGCAACATAACATCACATTTTCGATGAAAAGGCTCGGCTGGTGAGCAGTTGCACTTCTGGATCATGACAGGACACAGGAAAAGCCAATTAGCCACCTGCCAGCTAATCTTATGCCTACAGCCAACATTGTCAGGTCCTGTTATTGTAGATGAAAACAGTTCTGCTGTTTGTGTTACAAAAATAGTGATCTACCCTAGTTTCTCCTCTGTGCCACTGCAACAAGCAGCAACACCCACTTGTTAGAAAAATCAAGTGAAGTACAGAGTGAAGATGGCAAATTAAAACTGGAATATAAAGAACAAATGCAAAACTATGTTTGGCCATGCAAACAAATTAAAAAATTCACCCACCCACGGTTGTCACTGTGACAAGACATGACCAAATGCTTCTCTCAGCATCCCTGTCTCTCTCCTTCCTTAGATTTACACCAATAACTGAACCAAGCACTTGGATTGCAAAAACAAGCCAGCAACAAAGAATTGGGGGATTAGTACAACTCTTCCTTTAAGCTCATAAGCTACAGACGAATACATGTGCATTAACACCTCAGGACACATAAAACAAACACTCGTTCAGGTTCAGATTCTGGCTTGTTTCTGTTAGGATATTTCCGTTCCACCTTAAAAGGGAGCAGGATGTTTGTGTCACAGCCTGAGTATTTCCTGTTCACAGGATGTTTCTGTTGTGTCTTTGCTTTCGTTTCTCTCTCTCTGCCTGAACACGCAAGCAGGCAGTCATGTTTTTCTTTGTTCTGATCACCCCAGAATAAACTTGGAAAAATGCTCTCCTGCTGTGCATCTTTTGCTGTGTGAATTCTGCTGATAGAGTGTGCACCAGCCTAAGAATGTGGAATACTATTTCTGAGGCTTCGTGTCGCTAATTGCTGATACTGCGTGTCTACCAGAGATCGATGGATCGTCCGGCAGCCGGCTTGGGGGCTATGATGGACTCTGTCTCCCTGGCAGTATCCCAACAGTTTCATCATAGGCACAGCAAGAGTGTGGGACCAGCACCTTGGGGGTTCCACTCTTCATTCACATCAAACCAGTTTTGCTTTAACCTATAGTTTACTGGGAAATGCAAACTGGGCCACTGCTTTTATTTTTGCATGTTGATGTATTCATGTTTCCTCACTAAACAAAATTTACTTTCGTTTGGGAAGAAAATAAAGAACCCTGGGGTACCTTAGTTAACCACGTTACGGAGGCATGAGCTTTCATTCGCCATTTGTCTACAGTGGTACCTCTGGTTACGAACTTAATTTGTTCCAGAGGTCCGTTCTTAACCTGAGGTACCACTTTAGCTAATAGGTCCTCCTGCTGCCGCTGCTGTGCCACCACCACGCGATTTCTGTTCTCATCCTGAGGGAAAGTTCTTAACCCAAGGTACTACTTCCGGGTTAGCGGGGTCTGTAATCCGAAGTGTTTGTAACCCAAGGTACCACTGTACTTCATCCCATGCACAAAGTAGACAGTGAAGGTGTTGAACACTGCTGTCACCCGTGTTTGGGCAACATTTAGAATAAACTGCAATGCATTGCAGATTAAGACTGCCTTTGAAGATATGTCAGAAGCTTCAATTGGTCCAACACTCAGCAACTAGGCTCCTAACCAACATGAAATTTAGAACAATGGTCACCAATTCTAAAACAGCTTCATGAGCTCTCCCTGCACTTTATAGGGGATAATCTATAACATTTTACTTCGGATCTGAATACTTCAAGAACTTCCTGTTCCTATATGAACTAGTTGGCTCATCGGATCAGGAAAAACTCTTCCCAACCTAGTAAGGTAAAGAGAATGACCATCATGGATTGGGCCTTCTCTGTCAAGACATCTAGATTATACAATACCCTGTTATGAGTTGTTGACGCAAGGTGAAAACCCAGGCCTTTTAACTGAGGAACACTGTAAATTTATTTGGAGCCTGTTTTTAGCACTGTTTTAGCCTGCCTGCTATTTTACATGCTGTTTTAACTATTCCCCCCTTTTATATCTCTTAATTTAACTGTTTAAAAGTAATAAATTACAGACTCTCATGAGTCAAGAGAGCTATTAAACAAGGTGGAGTGCACAGCTTCCAATCAATGTTTAAAGCTACATTGGGGTGGGAAGAGATAAAAGCTCATCCACCCATTCAACAAAATGCCAGGTCACTGTCGCAGGAGGTAACTTTGCTGGTATTCCCTACTTTTGAACAGCTTGAAATTAACAACACGAGAATGCACAGGGATTAACTCTGTGTCAACCATAACTAAACTACAGAGATATTCAACAGGTGCCCGATATGCTCATCCAACCATATTCCACTCAGCCTTGCAATCACATTAGAAAACAAATGTGCTGTCTAGAAGAGCACCTGGTTTGCCCTACTGCACTTTTAAGTTCTTGGAAAACATGATTTCACAGCAACAGAAGCACAAACTGGTTGGAAGGTGTGCTCAACAAATGTGTATTTACTGCGAAATAAAATGGTTGAGGAGAAAGACCGTGAGTGAAATTTCCTTCCCTACAGGCACTAACTAATGGCACAGCTTCCAGCTGTTCAGGCATGAGTCACGATTAAAGCTCTTAACAATCTTATCACTTTAGAGATTTCCACATGTACTGAATAATGATTTTCAGAGTACATATTTAACTTGCTTGTTCTCTTATGATGGGAGATAAACCACCTCTTTCAAGCTTGGTGCTACAATATCTATTTAACAAAAAGGGGAAGAACTAACACACACTGCTTTAAAGGGTAATTATAGCTGACAGAGATAATAAACGTTAACCCGTCAAGTAGGAGTGAGGCAACAGAGAATGGAAAGAACATTCTTCTGGGGGGGAAAACACAAATGTCGTGAGCATCTACTTTTTAGAGTGCACTTATTTTTTTCTTGTTCTTTATCTCATGCAATAGCAAGCTAGAGTAAGCAACTAATTATGCGTAAGCGTTCAGGATCCCAATAACTCTTCATCAGGTTAAATAATAAAAAAATATAAGGCGGCGGGCATAAAGAAAAGGCTGTTCCTCAAGCCATATATGTGTGTATTTTGTAAGCATCTTAAGGTAGAACATGAGAGAAAATTCAAGCAAAGAAAACTTTTTTTGCCTTAAAAACTTGAAAACCTGCACAGTGTTTTGTGACGTTTTGGTTGGTCTGATAACAATATTACCTAATGTGTATTTTGGTCGTCCCCCCCTTATGGGTTGACATGGTTACCTTTTTGTTTGTTTGTTTGTTTGTATCCTAATTTCAATCTCACAGCCCCAAAGCAGATCACCTACTGTGCCAAAATTAAAGCAAAAATGTATTAAAGCTGATACTTTGACAAAATTAGTACCATTACATTAGTTTACACAGAAGGAAAATTGGGGGGTGGAGACTTGGTAAAAGGCACATCTCATATTGATGCGAGATATTTACTTTCAGGCAAAGAACATAGGAATACAAATATGGACAAGCTTCATCATGACAGTACCTTCTCTAATTTTGTGTCCTGCCATGTCCCCCTGACACCCATTTTGTTCTATGCCAAACCCCCTTGGACGCCATGTTGTAACTGTAACCCATTGTACTCTGAAAATCTGAAATGTGCCCACTGCATCAAAAAGGTTGACAACCCCTGTCATAGATGATATCAAGTTATGGCATCCAAATTACAACATGGACTTCTGTTTGCACAAATGGAACTTCCCCTTTCTTCCCCTGACAGTACCCCATTTCACCAGAATCTGCTACAGAAGGCTGTGAGACCTTTTGGGAAGAGCATCTGGTATATGGAAAACTCCACAAGCACATCTTGGAGTTGGCTGAGGACCCACAGAATCCTAACTCCACTTCATTCCACAGACATATCCCCAAAAATGGCCCTACCTACGCCAGTCCTGGAGGTGGTGTAGTTAATTTCTTTCAGTTGACTGCAATGGAAGAAGACGCACCCCCTCAAAAAGGTAAAAAAATAAAGTCTCCCACCTCTCATCCTGGCTGCTATGTGCTGATAGGGCTTAGCAACATGTGATAGCTCCCCAAAGAGATTCCCCTCTGTTTCCCCCCACAGAAAAACACCCATAAAATTCCTTTGTAAACTCTGTAAACATCATTTCTATTTTAAGTGTGTTTTATACTTTGAAACATTCTAACAGGCAAATTCTCCAAGTACCTAAAATATTATCAGATGTTTCCCTAATAATTATCATCTATAATTTTTTAGGGCACATTATGTATATGTTCTTAATGTCTAAGACTGAAACAACAAGATGGCAGTTCATTATTGTTATAAAAAACATACTTTTAATATGTAAACCTTTAAAATAATTAAGAATGTTTCTACTGTTTGTATAAATTTCATCAAGCGTGCTACACAGAAATCTTAACTCCACTTAATAACAGTGTTCAAACACTAGTTGTTTCCTAGTAATTATATGGGAACAAAGCAGAAACTTCATGTTTCCTGAAGTAGAAGTTACACAACGCTTGCTTTTAGAAAAACTGAGAAAAACTCTGTACATTTTAATTTCACCAAACATTTTCCTATTCTTGTTTTCAACGTGAACAAAAATGAGGTGTGGATTTTTGTTCTTAGCTAGAACAAATTAAAAATCAAAATTAAATATAATTTGTGAAGGTGAAAATGTATGGCTATAAACTGAAGTACAGCCTTAGTATGCAAAACATCCCTGACTAAATTCCTGCCATTTTCAGGTACGGATAGAAAAGATCCCTGTCTAAAACTTTGGAGAGCCACTGCTGGTCAGTGTAGAGCTGGGTTGGGGAACCTGTGGCCCTCTATATGTTGTTCGACTACAGTTCCCATCATTCCTGACCACTGGCCATGCTAGCTAGGTCAGACAGGAATTGAAATCCAGCCACATATGGAAGGCCACAGGTTCCCCATGCTCAATGTGGACAACACTGAACTAGGTGGATCAAGAGTATGACTCAGTATAAGGCAGCTTCTATGTTCCTGTTCTAGAAAACAAGTAAGAAGGTTGTAGAATGAGGAACAAGAGGAGCAAAGATACACTGGGAGTTTAACAAAACACATTGGACTGACTCTAGCAATTCCATGACATTTGCTTTAACAGCTATATTTGAGTCCCAAGAATTCTGAATATTTATTCCTCATTTACTGGTGGTAAAATACATTTATGTCCAGTGATTTTGAGCATCTCTGGGGCTGGTCCTGGGTACCTCCATTTATTAACATGGATTTCACCCTCTGATCAGGGGCACTCTTTCGTTGGACTTCAGCTTCCATCAGTCCCAGCCAGTTTGGCCAATGATAGGGGATGGAGTTGTACTACAGCAACATCTGAAGCCACATGTTCTTCACCCCTGCATAAGCCCAACCCTTCAGACTATTAGCAATTCACCGCCATTACCACTTCAATCCAGAACTCTCCCTATTTCCCACATACATTTCAGCTACAGCATGGCTTGAGACGCTCCAGCTAGCACCCTAGTTTCCCATTGGTTTACATGATACATATTCTGTGTCCAATTTTGTCTCTGGACCAGCTCAAGGCTTGATGAGCTACAATGCATTCTGAGCTAAAAAGTTTCAAACTAAATGTTTATTTTTACTTGTTTGTAACTGCACCTTTTGTTACACTAACACAGGATCAGCTAAGAGAGCGAGGGAGCCATATTCAAATGGACAATAAACCGTGGAATACTGATGTACAAATAGAGAGCATTGATGACAATCAATAATGCAAATAGAAGCTTTCTACTTGGTAATTAATACCGTGATTAAAATCAATACCCATGAGTCTTATGGCCATGTCCCTTCATCACCAATCCCTGATTTTATAGGTATGTTTTAAATTTTTAAAAGCATATTAAACAATTTTTTTCTTTTTTAGAAAAAGATAAACACATTAGGAAATACTCCACAGGAACCAACACTTAGCATCTATTTTCTACACTAACTTTTTTCAAGATGTCTGCATAGCTCTCATGAATACATTATGCCTAGACAGCAAGTGGAGGTGTATTGTTGGTTAATATGAACTCCCTACTCACTGTTCTTTCATTGCACTGTTCTAATAAAGTGCATCTTGCTATACAAATGTATATGATTCTTGTAGACAGTGATACTGCATCCATTCCAACAAAATGCATCAGTCTATATAAGCAATTTTTTTTGTTTTTTGAATGCTGAAACCCTCTTTGGAAGGAATGGAGGTGCCTGAATCCAACTTTACCCCCTCACTTCTCCCATACTGATCAGCACAGGATTCTGGATATTGGACTGGGCTAGAAAATGCAACTGGCCCAGTTCTTAAGCCATGGTTTGAAGTTGGTTTAAGTTCCTGGCTTGTACTGAAACTGACAAGTATAATTTTCCAGTTAAGACTAAATGGGAAACCTTGGTTATGATGTAGATTTCCTTGTTGAAATTGCAGCTCACCACCATAAGGAGGTCTGAATGGGCTGCATGTGTGAGCAAAAGGCTTGGGCATATCTTGCATTAATGAGCAAGCATAGGCCCACAGCGTGGCTCAAGGTTTCATGCAGCTGAAGCCATCCTGGGGAGAGTGGTTCTGTAAGCCCCTGCTAAATAAATGCAAGTGGTCCTGTGATAGGGTCTCATCCAGTATTGAAACCACCTGCCTGATAAAGCCCAGCTAGCTGCAGCCAAACAACTTGCTAGCAACCAAATGACTGGGAAGTTCGTGCCAGAAGATAATCAGCCTAAGAATAATGCCTACCAACTATTTTCAAAACTTGCTTTTATAAACATTTCAGATATGTGGCCCCAATACGTCTAGGCAGAAGGAAAAAATAGCACGACTTCAAAAGAGGAAGAAGATAAATTACTATATTACACCAGAATATCTGAGCAAAAATGAAGGTCATTAAAGCTGGATTTTATGCTATCCGGACAGCTCTTAAAAGATGCATAAATAGCATTTTAAAATTTTCACTTCTTAATAATGTACATGGTTATATAAATGACTGCTATATATAAATACAGCCCATCCTCTCCGTTACCCTCCGCAAACAATACAGTGGTGCCCCGCAAGACGAATGCCTCGCAAAACGAAAAACCCGCTAGACGAAAGGGTTTTCCGTTTTTGCGTCGCTTCGTAAGACGATTTTCCCTATGGGCTTGCTTTGCAAGATGAAGGGCTTGATCCGCGCCGCGCACAAACCGCTTTCACCGCCAATCTATCTATGCGGCAGCGGGGAATCTAATAGTAATAGCAATCGATACATTATTAGCGTCCGGAAACACAGCCGGTGGTGATGCTGCCGCTTCGAAAAGTTCCTAGGCTTCAACCTTAGAACTGGGAGGGGACCTGGCGGGGTGGGATTTCCCCGTCTGCGCTCTTAGCGCGCGCGGCGACCGCTAGATCCCGAGGACGGCAGACTGGGCGGGGGGGGGGGGGGGACATGAAAAGTTTTGCCTGCCCATCTCCGAGGAAGCGGGGGGAGATGATCCCTGTCAAGGGAAGAAGGGGGCACCCATTTGCCAGCAGCCGGTGCCCCCGAACCGAGGCTGAGGGTGGCGCCATCGCCTGTCAAAGTGACCGCAAAGGCGAGCTCCGGTTGCCCGGCCGAAGGAAGCCCCACTGTGGGTCGTCCAAAGTCAGCCCGAGCACGCCACTCACCTAAAGGCATGGAGAGACGGAGGGAGCGCGCGAGGATCCCGGTGCAGAGGAGGCTCCTGCAGCAAAATAAAGGCAGTCGGCAGCCGGAGGGCTCCAGGATACGGAGCTGCAGTGGGGCCGTCGATGGCGTTGCCGGAGACTCCTCCCTCTGGGCCTCGCTCTCTCCGCTTTCGCCGCTGCTTGCCCTGCCTGCGATCGGCCGGGCTCATCGCTCCACTCTGCAGAGCGCTGCGCAAAGGCGCGGCGGGACAGGTGTCGGGGGACGCTTTGGCTGAGCGCGCCCCGGGATTGGAGGTGCGGGGTGCTTGCTGCAGATCTTATCTTCTGGGGTCGCTGGGATGGTGTCGGTCGGGGCTTGTGTTATGTAAGCGCGTCAGGAGGGACTGCTTAAGAGGCCGGACGAGGCTTATGCAATGGCCAGATGCTCCCTAGGGGTCGAGGCTTGCAGTTGCGGGAACGGGTTTATACCTGTAGCCGCTAATCCGCTAAGAGCCGTGCTTCGCAAGACGAAAAAAACCGCAAGACGAAGAGACTCGCGGAACGGATTAATTTTGTCTTGCGAGGCACCACTGTAACTTGTTCTGCATTTTCAAGTAGTCCTGCCATACCAAAAAGTGATAGTGTTTAGTTAGCTCAGGAACTTCTCTAGTGCACGATATCACCTTTCAAAAAGTGCTCCTTTTGTCATCAGAACAGTTTTAAGGGGATGTGGAGGTATGCAGGAGGCAGGGGAATCACAGCTCGCCTCCTTGCCCTGTTAGGCCAATGGATTTCTTCCAATACCAGACAGACAAAGCACTGGTTACTCCCAATAGTAAGGATTTCCAGGTTATTAAAATAGTGGTAGAAGAAATGTACACTCTCACTCCTATCCCCTCCTGCTTGTTTTGCTACAGAATGTTGTTATGGCTGCACACACAGCAACAATATTCTTCAAAAGACATCAGTTACTGTCAAGTTTTCATGAAATATCTAAAAAACAATAATGATTGGCCTCATTCTTCAAGGGAACCTAAGAAACAGTCAAAACATCCTGAAGGGTGACGTCAAAAGTAAAATTTATACATTAATATGTCTGCCTTCAACCAGCCCTGCTTATTAACTAAAACCATAAAAGCAAGAAAACATTACGGAAAGAAAATGAGGGTATTGATTTTGTAATCATTCCTAACCATTATGCAAAGAAAAATATGTACTTTTTTATATTTAGGCCATCGATTAATTACAGCAAGTGAAAGAAAATGGAAATGACATGAAACAAGGAAATAAATCCTATCACAGCCATCCACTTTAGGTAACAGTAGAGCCATTCATCAGCAACATAGATGTGTTAGGTAAGCCTTTCTTTAACCTTAGGAGAGTGGTGAAGAGAACAGGTTTAACCTTGTATCACAGACCTGTAAATAGTTTCAAAGCACTGGCCTACACACTCCCATTCCAATGCTACACATCACCCTCTGCCTGCCGGCTCCTTGCTTGCACCACAACAGCATTCTGTTTTTGAGGAAGAAAGAGCACAGCGGAAGGCATGATAGCATCACAGCAGTCTGGCCAGTCCAGGATAAACCACTGCAAAGCTTTGCATTAGGCTAAGAAAGACTACCACACAACCAGTCTTGGCTATCCTACCCAACAGGAAATAGGACTAGTCTTGACAGTACCTCTTTCTTTCATATCCCAGTACGTTTCCGAGCACATTTCAAAGTGTTGATGCTGACCTTTAAAGCCCTAAATGGCCTCAGTCCAGTATATCTGAAGGAGCGTCTCCACCCCCATCGTTCTACCCGGACACTGAGGTCCAGCACCGAGGGCCTTCTGGCGGTTCCCTCTCTGCGAGAAGCTAAGTTACAGGGAACCAGTGTGGAACCCTGTGGAACGCCCTCCCACCAGATGTCAAAGAGAACAACAACTACCAGACTTTTAGAAGACATCTGTAGGCAGCCCTGTTTAGGGAAGCTTTTAATGTTTGACGTATTACAGTATTTTAATATTTTTTTGGAAGCCGCTCAGAGTGGCTGGGGAAGCCCAGCCAGATGGGTGGGGTATAAATAATAAATTATTATTATTATTATTATTATTATTATTATTATTATTATTATTATTATTATTATATCAGCAGTATGCTTTGGCAAAATGTCAGAGAAACAGCAGCATGGGCTTTGCATGGCAAATACTAGGCCTGTAAAAGCAGCAAAAATTACCTGTGGAAGAAAGGGCAGGCCACCATTCACTTGGTCAGCAAAGGAAAAGGAAAAATTTCTCTTTGTCCAAAGTAAGCAGAAAGATTTTAATACCTTAAAAGCACACACTTCAGGGATGCATAAAGTAAGCATGTTATATGGGAAAGTTTAGCAAATTGAACCATTTTTCTTTTTAGTCTGCTGATCCCACACTGTCGTGGGGACTGCCTCCAAGGCAGGCTGGACTGGAAGCCACAAGTTTCTAAACATTACAGATCAACTGTTATCCAACCGCATGCATATTTCTAGGGACTCTGCGTTTTAAGCAAAATGTGTGAAGGTCATCCTTTTAATTACTATGATGCCAGTACTTCAAAATCACATGTAATTTTCAAATAAGAGATGCACTCTGCCAAAGTATGAAATCCTGCAATGGGTACTAAAAATCTCAGCTCAACTTCTACCAAGCAGCTTACACGACTCTGTTCCATTGGATAAAAATGTTGGGAGAAGCGTAGAGGAAAAGGTCACAAGTACAATAATGTACCTCCTTTAGCTCCGAAGGCTTATGGCATAGCATTTCAGTTTTCCATCTGCCATTGGAATCTATTGAAAACCAGTTGACAGATGTCCTTTTACCACCTACTGAGCATTGTGTAACCAAAATTAAGCACTTGTGCTTTTCTAAGTGAAATCAGAGAGCCCAAAGTGCTAAACATTTGCTGGATGATGCCCAAAAGCTAATGCTAGAAAGAGTCCACACCAAACATTCTGTATTATTGCATAATTGGTGCAATAAGAAGAGAGATATGTAGAAAAAAAGAACTATGACCTGAATCAGAGAGAAATGGATTTAAATTCCTGTTCAGTGGTTGTCTTGGTTACATCTCTGCCTCTTAAGACTAGCTTGCAGTGCCTCACAAACAGCTGGAGGTCAAATGTACCCCCCCCCATATTATACTTTTCTGTGGCTCACTTCATAACTTCATGTTCTCAACATCCCACCATAAATTACCATGTAGCAATCCAGCCTCACCATCCCAAATCTTGAGGAAAATCTAGATTTATTCTTACAGCTAGATTTATTCTTCACTAGTTTTAGTACTAGTGAAATGAAAAAAGAAACTCAAAAACTATACACACAAGGTGCTAGGTGTCAAAGAAACTGTCCAAAATGTAGCTTGCTAATTAATTCATGTCTACAAATACTTAAACCAGAACCTCTTATTGCCATTTCTTGCAGCAAAGGAGCACAGAGGGGAAACTGTTTATTTTCCCAACAGACAAATCCCTTAATATCTCGACCAACAGTATCAGGGGTCAACAGTATCCCACAGGTTTACAAAGCCTTTTTACAAACAAAATTAGATCTCTGTGCCCCCACCCCCAGTTAAAACCTCCTTGTGAAAAACCTGCCTTTTTCATCATAACTATTTTATGTATGTTTTTGTAGTTGTTTATACTTTACATTGTGGGGTATTGCTAGCCCCAATTTCTTATTTGCAACTATTGTGTATTGCTAGAAAAAAGAAAATTCTCAATGAAGGCATAATTCTTTAACTTGCACATTATGCCATGCTTATTACCTACCCTTGAAATAATTTAATTTTCTGGTTTTTGTACCATGCATTTGACACACAGACACCTGCATCCGGACTGATTAAAGATTATGTATTGACAGAGGGTTAAGGCAGATTACATTATCAAGTTTTCAACTAAAGATAACAAAATTATGGTCTATAAATAATTACTATATTCTATATTCTCTTCCTGTTTCTTCCATCTTGAATGAATGAATTGATTTATTTTGGTCACTGACCAGAGTGATCTTGGATTTGATCTTCTACCGCCTTTTCCACCCCACCCAATAAATGCAAGCATTTGTCTTTTTTCTACTTATGCCATGCTGTAAAGTGTTGGAACATGTGAGAACACTGTGGCTTGAATCTAGAGAAGTTCAAAGAAAGCTTGGCTTGCACAATGGGGCCTTCTTGCCCTTTCGTCCCCACTGCAACCTTCTGTGCCTGCAAAAAATCCACTGTTGAGTGCTGACAGTGAGAGATGTGGGGTGGGGTGGCAGTGGAATGGGGGCGGGGGGTGCTCAGTGACGTGCAGCTTGTCCAAAACAATCCTTGATCCAACCTGATATCAGTATTAAACCACACACAAAAACTGAATTTATCTTTTTCTTTCAAACACGCCTGATTCAATACTGATGCAATGGAACAAAAGTTTGTATACATGTTCCACAGCACACCACAAAAGTTAGGTTTTCCTCACCTCATCCAAATCATTAATGTAAACTGGTTTTTCCTCCAAACCAATAGGCATCGGTTCGGTGTGAGGGATCTTAACTTCTTCATACATTTTGTTATTTTCTCTCTCAATACCTTCTGGCAGAAGCATCTGTGAAAATTAAGCAGGAGAAAAGAAAGGGGGAAAACAACTTAAAAATAATTAAATGAATAAATTATGTTTTGAAAACCCTCCACAAACAGGTAAAAATCAGTTTGAACAGAGTCCGGAAATAACACAGCTAGCATCAAAAAGCACAAAGTAGCAAAAACTAAGCAAAACAAGTTCCTGGAATTCCATGGGGGAAAATCAATCCCATCTCCACTGCAGATTTTAGTGAACTTTAGGGGATTATTTGGGGGTTCTCCAAATAAACAACAACAACAACAACCCAGTTTTACATGAAGGTTTCAAAGTAAGCCTTCTAGAGGAAAGAAAGAGATCAAAAATCTATATAGAACATCAATTAAATCTTTATGGAAATCATGGTAAAGTTGAATCTGTATGCTGTTATTTATTTCATTGCTTCAATTATATTAACTCCAGAGAAAGGCTTCTGTTTGTAATTTGATTTAATCTTGATTAAAGATATTCTCTTGGACAGTAGAAATACAAAGTGAAGTAACTTTCCAAGTGGTAAAAAATGTGTAAGCAGCCCAGAAATTGAGTAAGTGGTTTGGAGAAAGTCATACTGATGATTACAAAAAATACGCATCCGCAAGGTATTTTGTTTCTTGCTGTTTATTTCATGAAATGTATATACTGCTTGATTGTAAAAAAGCACACACCTTCAAAGCGGTTGCAATACATGTTTTAAACGCTTGCATTTTGGGTGGTAGTGACCAGTTAAGCTAACCAGATTTATTAATTCTGTTAGGAAAAGAGATTGAACTACAAAAATTTCATATTACTTAATTCAAGCTACTGGTGGACATGTTCTGTGCCGCAAAGGCAAAGGTACAGAATCAGTAAGCATCTTTCATTAAACTGACCACTACTTTAAAAATATTGCCACAGGCTTATTTATTCACAGAAAAGTCTATTTCAAAGCACAAAGTCCTAGATCACCTGCATGTCCTGTTTCATAGTATCTTCTCTTAGATGGTGCTGAAAGAGGAATTCGGGAAGGAAAAGGCTACCACTTATTACTAACCATGATGGTTTTGTTCCATCACTACTGGCTGATGCTCTACGCCTTCGAATGTCAGTTGCTGGATATCGCATGTGCGAAGTGAACTGTTGTGCTCAGATCCTGCTTACGGGCTTCCCAGAGGCTTCTGGTTTGCCACTGTGATAACAGGATGCTGGGATACATGGGCCACTGATCTGATCCAGCTGGGCTGCTCTTGAGCTGTTTTGTGTTCTCTCTCTCTCTCTCTCAAACCACATTTGGAGGCATGCTGTAGGTTTCACACTCCCTCATATCCTTCTCTCTCCTCCCCCCACAACTTTCTCCCTGCTCCTCGTTGCAATGCCAACAAAATTTCTCTACCAACCCTTTAAACAAGGTTTGCAGATGTGTTTTCAAACTCTACCTAAAAGCCAATCACACCTGTATTGAAACACAGATGGTATGGCATGAAATCACATGCAAAATCAAAGGAGAGAAAGTGTGAGCATGGGACACTTGCCCGATCTCTTACCCATGGCTAGGAGGTAGAGAACAGCGCTTGTTTCTAATTAACGTGGAGCTCTAATCCAAAGGCTGGATTTGGAGGATGAATGCATTCTGCACTGTTTCAGCTGGGAAAGACTTGAAATGCTGTAACCTGAGAGCCACCAAAACCAGCTCCACTCAGGAACAACTTTAATTCACAACCATAATGTGAAAGCTTGTAGCAATGTCTTTAACTGCTGGGTGGTCCATTGTATATATAATCCCACCAATAGTCCTTAAAAGGATTGTTCCACTTTCAATATTCCAAGAAAAACAGCTGAGTATGGCAGAGGCTGCCAAGACCTCAAAACCACTTTAGTGGAACTAATGGCAATGAATTCAGCAGGATCTCTCTGGAATAAGTGACTTCTGGCTGTCACCAAGATTACCAAACATACAAGTGTTCATTGAGTAGGGGGAAATATTAGTAAATCAACGTGAAGACAAATTATTGCCTCCTTTGAGCTGAAAATATGTTTCTTTTTAATATATAAATGGCTTTAAACAAGTTTCACACTCCCTCAAATGCAGAATTTAGAAACAAACACCCAAAGCATACCTTTGATCCTCCAATAAATGCTGAGGTTCTCCTAGCTTCAGCTTGAGAGTCGTAAACATGAGGGTAATGAATTTTTTCAAATTCTGTGTCTCGCTGTCTGCCCAGCACTGGCGCTGTGCGGGCGTTCAAAAGCGCTTGTTCTCTGTAATCACAAAATAAACCACATTATAATCAAGAGGTTATACTATGCAAACTCAGCAAAACATTTACGTGTATTACAGTTGTTAGAAACACCTTTTACTTGAGCAAACCTGTATTATAAAATGAATGAACCTCCTATTGAAACACACAGGAACTATGAAATTTCTCTCAGTTGCTTTTTAATTCAGTAAACATATCAATATAGAATAACTTTTCACAGCCTGTTTGGGAGTGTTTTTTTAATTATCTACTGGTTTTCCATCTTTTCTTTTTAAGTAGGTATACTGCCTTAAGTTTCATTTAAATTTGGCTTTCTACAAAGGAGACTAACACCCAAAGCTGACTGCTTAGGCGAATTCACATGGAACCTTCCTCCCACCATGCAAATTCAGCTTCAAAATAAATATTCGAAAGAGAACAAGTGTGACCTGAAAAAAAAGGTTACAGTAGGTAGGACTAGCAGCCATTCATGCCCTCCTGCAGGATACACCATTCCATTTCCCCTCTTGTTTTTTGTTCCTGCCCCCCCCCCCCCCCGCATCAGCCAGCATTCCATGCCGATTGGTGGTTCACTCCTGGTATACCAGACGAAGGTGCAACAGTTCCCAAGAACATTTTTTTTAATGTTGACCCTGACAAATCACAAAAAAGCCAGTCAGGAGGACTGCAAGAAACTTGGGCCAATTCATACACTGAGCAGCTTTTATAGATGGGAGAAGAAGATTGACAATAAAACTTTACGGGGGAGAAAGATGGAGTCCTATCACTCATATAGCATCTAAGCTAAAATATTACTTGCACCAAAATACTGATGAGTAAAAAGTAAGCAAAGTGTAATATGCTAAACCCAACACTGTGCAAGGAGAGGAGTTGTGGAAAAGAAGATTGTAAAATGCGGGTCAAACCAAGAGCTCTCTCTTCAGGAAGTAATGAATGGTGCTCTTCTTAATTAAGGAGGTGATCAAAGGGTGACTAGCCCAGAAATTTCCACTGGATGGGTACATACAAGGTTGGAGAAAAGGTTGAAGGGGCAGGGGAAGTAGAAAAAACAATGGAAAGAAGAAAAAGCTTTTGGCTTTATTATTACACACCTTACTGTTCCCTGACGAGTCTCTAATTGTAGCCCAACCTTCACTGCCCCCCGACACCTTTCTCCCTCACTTCCTCCACTGTATTTCCTCACCTTCTCTCACTACCTCATCTTTCTTGTACACTTTATATTCTCCACTTGTACAGAGTAAAGGACGCAGACTGTCCATTAAAGGATATGCCCCACTTGCTTTCTGGCATACGCAGGAAGCCTGGCAACATCTTTTAAAGAGGGGAGGAGGTTCTTCCTTCAACAAAGAAAAGGGAGCTGGCAAGGGTAACCACTGTTCCACTCACAGCTGGACTGGAGGGAAGCTCAGGTGATTTTCAAGCAAGAGGCAGGCCTAGCTTAAACAAGGAAGAGAGTGCAGCTGTGTTCTGACAGCCAGCTAGCATCTCTCACCAGCAAGCAAGCGTTAGTGGCCAAGGACAGTCCTCTGCCACCAGAGATATCCCCCAGCAGCACAGTGGTGCAAGCCTTAAAATGGGATGGTTCTAACAAATATAGGGGCAAAGTGAGGGCCATTCTATCTCCCATTCCTTTCTGCACTGATGTAAAGTCTTTACTATTGGAAGGGATCATCCACTCTTTCTTACCACTCTTGCTTCCGCTGATGTACCTGTCTAAATACCGTATTTTTTGCACCATAACACTCACTTTTTTCCTCCTAAAAAGTAAGGGGAAATGTCTGTGCGTGTTATGGAGGGAATGCCTACGGGTGGCATGCCTACGGACTTTCCTCCTCTAAAAACTACGTGCGTGTTATGGTCGGGTGCGTGTTATAGAGCGAAAAATACGGTACATCCTATTTTAGAAATAAACAAATATTGTTATCAAGTTTTCTGCACGCCCCACTCCCCATCCATAATACAATGGCAATGTGAAAAAGGACTAATCTAATGATGAGACAGATGGTTTTAATACAATGAATAGAGACCTTATATGTTTTAAACTAAATGGACAGTACCCAAATATGATAGGGTGCCTTTTGCATCTTTACCTCTAACCTGTGTGGGTTAGACTGTGGAGAATATAATTAGGCAGATCACTGCTCTTTTGTTTCATACCAAAAATAATCTGTAGTTGTAATAAAACATGCCCTGAAGGTCAGGTCTATCTAATCCCTAAAGATGCACTAAGAGAGAACAAATCCTTACTATACATTAAAGTTAACAAGAACAGCATTTTTCCACTGATGGCATTTATTACCTTTGACTGCGGAGCTCTTTGGGATCAAAGCACATTCCTCCATCGACAAAAACATCTCCATCTTCCCCAGTTCGTTTTTCTCGCCGGGCATTCCGCTTTTCTTCACGACGACATAGTTTCATTAACTGCTTCTCTTGTTCAGACTGAATTGTTACTTGACAGCCATAGTTGGGCTTAGTGTTTTCTCCAGCAAGCTTCCTGCACTGTTCTACAACATGGAAAAGGGCACAGCTATTTGTAGCATCATGCTGTCTGCAATATGAGTTTTTAGCAAAGTTATTAAATTTCTAAGTAGCCTGAACATTATTTTTAAAAGTTTTTTTTGGGGGGGGGAGCTTTCTTTTGAGAATGCTTTTAGATTTCCAAAATATTGTTAGGTTACTTGACACATTCTGAAACATTCGGTTCACCTCCCCTACTGGGAAATAATTAGCAGTGGGGTAAGGAAGGAAGTGGATACAGTATAACCAGCTTGTTTTCCACAACACATTCAACCTCATTTGAATGATTGAATCTTAGCTTAATAAACTGAGATAAGAACAAGCCTTTTGGCTGCATACACAGCCCCTTCACTCATTCATTTACAGGAGTCATCAAACTAATCAGCAAGGCTTCCTATTCCTAGTTTAATTGAAACTAGGAAACTATGATTAATAGCTTCAGAATAAACTAGGAAATTAAGACAACCATGGTTTAATATCTTGGGCTGTTGTTGTTGTTGTTGTTGTTGTTGTTGTTGTTGTATATTTCTTTATACCCCACCTTTTCCCCTCAAAGTCAGTTCCCAATAGCCCATTCCAAAGCTTGACAATAATAGTTTCTCTATTTCTTTCAAACTATTAAAACTATAGTTACAGGAAGACTTTCTAGTTTTCAGGCTCATGCAAGGGGAGAAGATCCCCATCATGTTTCAACCTATTAAGCTGAGATATGATTGTGTGTACTCTCCCTCACTATGAAACTACATACCCTTAACTGTGGAGTTACAGCAAACCCACTAATAATTGCTGACCTTCAGACAAGTTTTTTTTTTAAAATTTACTAAAACTATGAACTTGGAAAAGGGGAAAAACTGAAGAATAAATTTGTGATCTCAAGTTATTGTATTCAGCTTTTCAAATTAGAAAATGTGTTTATTTTTTTAAAAAAAATACACACTAAAATAAGTTATTTTTGGATGTCCGCCATCCATACCCATGACCACCTCTTTCCCCTGTGTGAGTGGTGTTGCTAAGTTTTGAACCAAGAATTAAGCCATGCAACTAGTAAAAACCCTGTGTGCTATTACTTTACCTTGCAGAGCCTGCAGCTTATAATCATTTGGTCCCGAGAAAGATCTCTCCACAATTGTTGATCTGTTCTGCAGGAGTTTCTCTATCAGTTCAAATCCCTCAGGTCCTAGCAGCTCAAACAACTAAAGAAATGGAAGGAAAAGCCATTGTCTTAGTATTATCAATTATTGGATGAAATATACTTTACAGAATTGTACTTGTTCACAACTTCCAGGCACTAAGCTGTGATCAAGAATGCTAAGAACATGTGGAACTCCCACAACCCATTATCACATATGGCTGCTGCTATGTGTGGAGGATACTTCCATAGCTATGTTGAAGGATGCCCCCCAAGAGCTGATTTTCAGGAGTGAAAGTTTCTGTCCGTTTACACAAATAGATTCAACACGCTATCAAGCAGCAAGCATGCAGATGGCGGCTGCTCTCAGCACTGACAAAACTGACTGCTTACGAGGGATATTATGCAGAATTCAATCCAAAAGATGATTCACACATGGAAGCCCAAGTTCACACTAGTTTTCTTATTAGTGCTGGGAGATGAGTCCAGATCAATCAAGGCATTAAAAAAAAGAGACTTTCTTGACACAATATCAGTTGTGTTGGCAGAACAGTTGATCTGTAATGTATAAATCGTAATCCCGACTTAATGAGCAGCACACACACACACTGCTTTCCAGTATAGCTAAAAGCATAAGGCCAGATTCAGAGTTGAACCCCATTTACTACACATTCCTGCAGGTAAAGAGTGGATAATTTTTCACCAATCCCACCACCCCAAATGTTCTGCAGAGGATTGACAAAACCTCCAGAAAGCTGTAGAAAGTGGAACAGGGGGAAGGTAGGGAGGAAACCAGTGAAAATCACCTCCCTTTCTGACCACAGGAGCACTCAACAAGCAGAGCAGGGGTCTTTGTCGAATGGAAATTCCACTAGCAAATGGCAGCAGACCTTTGCAGAGGGTGGTTGTGATGTCCAGATATAACACATCAGCTTCCACATAAAACATTACAAAATGGCTGGAGACTACTAGGAAATCCCCCCCCCCTTGGAGACCATGCACATGTCCCATAGGGTCAGCCAACAACCCCTCTCAGTTAAATCAGGCTATTCATATGGAAGTAGTGGTAATTGATCCCTGGTAACAAGTCAACTGATCTGACGGAAGTAGAGCATGAGACTCTTTCCCAGAATTGTGGGTTTGAACCCAAAATTGGGCAAAATAGTGAGTTGAACTACATTATCCTCGTGGTCCCTTCCAACTCTACAATTTTTTGATTCTACTTATAGATTCTACTTATAAGCTGAGGGTTGCCAAACATATACATTTGGCACATTCATACTTAATACGTTAAATTTACACCTAAAAAAGGAAACATAAAGGTTTCCTTTACCTTTTCCATTACTGACACTGCCTTTTCATACATAAAAGGACACATATGGATCAGGCTTTCACAAATGAAGTGATTGTTCCAATACGGAAAAGTTGCCACAGCCTTCACTCCTTTTACACAAACAGAGGCATGGAAATCCTTTGTGCAACATGTCAGAAAATGTATGATTAACATTAATTAAGATTGTTAAGCTGTGATACTCCACTATCAAAACTCCAGTGAATCACAGTAATCTCGTGAACTACGCATTTCAAAATGAAGCAACCCTCCCAGTAAAGCTGTAATTATTAGTAGTACCATGACACTATTTTGATAAGTTTAGAATGAAGTGACATAGGTAGAATCATTTTCAGAAACAAGAGAAATTATTGCCTTTATACTGCATCGCCTGTATACTGAACACCATTGGATATTATTCCTTCCATGGCATATGAAAATCACCTTCCTGGCCATAGACAGATGTCTAGATCAGGAAAAGCCAATTCAGCAGCCGCCATATGCTATTCAGACTTCCAACTTCCATCTGCCCTAGCCACGTGGTCAAGTGCCAAATGTAACATCTGGAGGGTGCTACATTGGCTATCCCTCGTCTAGAGCAACTGTATTTTATATAAGAAAATATATCAGGATCCAAAGCGCAGCATGCTCAAAAAAATCTTTGAGCTTTTATTTTTCAAACAGCAACCAGCAAGCCACTTTTGAGACCCTGGGGCCTTTAAAAAGCAGCTTCTCCTCATATGGCAGGAAAGTCTGCTTGGAAAAAAAAAGACAAGGAAAAGTGTACCTAAAGCAGATCTTTGGATCTCAGCCACTATCTGCATCCATTTTCATCAGTTCTAGCAAACCACTAAAAGACTGAAATTCCCAACCCCATTTGCTACTAAGTAACGTGTGGAGCTCTGCCAGTTGATATAGGTCTACATGGCCACATGTGAGATGGGAAGGTGTGGTGGAATGCTACATGAGGAAGACAACACAAAACAGGGTCCAGAATAAGTAGTGCATGTCCAGACTCAGTCATATGTGCCAAAAGATTTCTATGCACGACTGAACTTGTAAGCATAGCAACTGTAAAAGGTATGCCCTACTAGAAGCTTTAAGATTACATGACACATGTCCGCATCCTATGCTGCCAGTTCCAACCTGTTTGTGTAAGGTTGTTTGAACCGCAAGATGATCACATGCTCCTTTGGAAACTGCTACATATAATTACTAAGACATTCAGACGGAAGAGATTCGAGGAAGTCAAATACTATGTTTATGAAGATGGATGGTACTTAATTTTAATTCATTAAGTGGTAATATGTTGTATGTATCTTTTTTCTTTTTTCTCCTATTTTCTTTTTCTTTTTCCTCCTATTTTTTGTTAGTCTTTATTGTTAATCTCTTCTTTTTTATTATGCTTATCTACTGAAAATAATAAATATTATTTGTGGGGAGGAAGGATGATCACATGCTCCTTAGACATATGAGATGTTTGGACCCCTGTCAACTTTGCCAGCAGATATAACATACCATAGCTGTACTTGTGACACTGTCCAACAATGAACTATTAAAACCATGAAGGACCACCCCATTAGATCTCCCTTGTGTCTTCAACACATGAATGAAAATACCAAAAGGAGACACTTCATGTCTGAGGGGGAAACCTCTACTTCTTTTCGGTCCACAAAAGTCAACAATGAAACTGCAGTTGTGAAGGATTGCGATTATGTTGAACTATGTCGTTACTGATAGCAACACACTCCAGTTCAACAGTGCACGTGCACCAAAACTGAAGTATAATGGATAAAACCAAACATATCCTTCATTGCACAGATTATTAATAGATACTTCTTCCTCCATAAAAAAAAACAAAAAACAAAACTCAGTTTTGCTATTAATACTAACTTTTGGACACTTACAGATATAGGTTATCAACTTTAAAAAAATCTTCTACTTATTTTTGTAAAAAATTGTCAGTTTTCAAGACCCTAATTTTAGTGTCAGTTTTGTTATAAACACCATTTCAGAAGAAACCAATTGATTATATAGTGGATCAGAAGCTTTGCTCATGGTAGGACAAAAAGCAGCTGCAATACGAATGCTCCAAGTAAACCTTTGGTTCTGTTTCAACTAGGAAGAAAGGCAGCAGCTGGAAGGCATTTGGGAACATTGCATGTTGATTCATCTAGAGGGAGAGAAAGGGCACCAGCTAATATCTAGAAACTAAGCTTTGGATGCTATTGGAGAGCAGCTTGCCAGCAGGGAGCCGAGGTGGGCTGCAGAGTAAGATTTGGAAGCATCTGCTTTGGGACAATTAAAACCCAATTTCCCCACTGTTATAAACAACAGCGCATGCTAGATTTTCATACATTTTTCTGATATTAGAAAAAAACACCATACATAGGCATGTACTAAAACAATTTGCGTTCTATGTAACGTAAAAAAATGATACATTCCTACCAGCATACATTTCTTTACTTGGTGATGTTGATCTACATTAAACCCAATTCCAGAAGCTTAGAATGCTAAATGTAAATTATAAAGCAGATTAAAAGTAGGTTAAAGTAAAAAACAGCCATGGAGCATTGAAATTCCTTATGAGTTTTGCCAATCTGTGCTCTTTATGAACTCCCATCCCCCTGAACAGACTCCAACCTACACTTCCTACTGGCCTTGCCTGCTAGCTCTCAGGGTTAATCAAATTCAAATGTGTGATCTCTTCCTAAATTGAAAAAGCAAGGAGACATCTTTAAAGGCCCATTGGGCTGTTAAGTCTTGAACTTGGCCCCATCAGTCTCAGAAGAAGGGTATGTAATATGGAGAATCTGTTAACACACAAACTTCCCTATAGAAGATCTAGCTCAGCCTTCCCCAGCCTGTTGCCCTCAAGGTGTCTTGGACTACCATCAGCAAATGACAGTTGTAGTCCAAAACATTTGGAAGTAGCGCCATAATTCTCCACCTAAATTAGCCAACTGGCAACAAACATTGCCACAAGCATACTAGATCCAACGGATGGACACGATCTCTTTGTAGCTATGCAGTAAAATACACAACTCTAAATCTCTAAATCTTCCAAATCTTACTCTAATCTAAATCTTATTCTAATCTATTCCTATTCATTAGCATCCCATCTTTACTGTACAGTGGCATGACTATTTAGCTATTGTTACTTACTGAGAATGTCCTCATTAGCATTCTTGTACTTGAGTTTGCTCCCAGAGTCCACTCCTAAGTCAATGAAAGCTTACCCTATGAAATCTAAAGAGAGGGTAAAGATAAAGGTAAAGGGACCCCTGACCATTAGGTCCAGTCGCGGACGACTCTGGGGTTGCGGCGCTCATCTCGCTTTACTGGCCGAGGGAGCCGGCGTACAGCTTCCAGGTCATGTGGCCAGCATGACTAAGCCGCTTCTGGCGAACCAGAGCAGCGCACAGAAACGCCGTTTACCTTCCCGCCGGAGCGGTAGCTATTTATCTACTTGCACTTTGATGTGCTTTCGAACTGCTAGGTTGGCAGGAGCAGGGACTGAGCAACGGGAGCTCACCCCGTCGCGGGGATTCAAACCGCTGACCTACTGATCGGCAAGCCCTAGGTTCTGTGGTTTAAACCACAGCACCACCCGCGTCCAAGAAGCCAAATACTCCAGCTACCATTAACAGGACTATAAATTACTATGAGGATTTTGCCCTGTGTTTTCGTTTTTTAAAAAACCAAACATTATGTAAATATCATTGCCGTAAATCTGTATTTGAGTTTTCAATCTTCCCTATCCTCGATGGTGTGATGAAGAACACAAAAAAGAAAACAAAAGCATTTAAAACTCTTGAAACAGATTGAGTTGGCTGCAAAATAAGTGAGTCATGACCAAGCATGACTAACGTGTTCTCGATCCAAACCACAGTTCCAATTAAGAACTCATCAACTTAATGAGATTAGTAGAGAATACCCCCAATAAAGCATGAATCTTTATTAAGCATGAATCTCTTAAGAATCTTCTTATCACATCTATTCAATGGGCCACGATTCATCCCATCTGCAACAGGAAAATAAATATAGTGGCCTAACAGAGTTCTTGTAAACAGCAATGGAATACTCTCTATGCCAACACACTATATCCAATTATCAGCAACACATCTTGAATGAACATTTTCCCCCATCCCCAAAAAGTCCCACCCCAGTAAATAAATCTATCTGTAGTAAAATCAGTGCACTATTTAGGCAGTAATTCAGAAGATATTTATCCATGAAGATGTTCTGGTTCTTCAGTTTATCTGAAAAACAGAGTAATTTATCGCAACAAGGCAAGGAAACTTAAAAGAATTCAATTTCTTCCCTTTAGTGCTCAGTATACAAAACAGCCCATAGATCTCATTTGGGTTTAAACCTTTAGGTCTGTGAAAAATGTGTCTGACAAAAATCTGTGCCCGTGAAACACACTTTCCCTGCACATGCACGTTAAGCTTAAAATGGCAAAGAACTGCAAAGCACCTCAAACACTTCAAAGGGAAAAAAATCTAATAATAAAAGTACCTGAAACTATTAAGAGAGGCACCAATAAACAAAAACAGAGAAATCACATGTAGATACAGCCCACTATTTTTAAAGTAGACATTAGACATTCAACCGTAGCAGCTGGAGCACCAGTTCCCAAACTTTTTTTGGACACCCCCCCCCATGAGTCCCATAAACTCAGGGGTCAGCAAGGTTTACCTTGCCTGGACCAGTTCACTGCAGTGGAGATCCCTCTGTGGGCTGGATTGTGAGCGCATGCGCCCGCAATTTCCAGCGTCTGTGCAGACACGATTTCCGGCATCAGTGTCTGCGCAGAGACGATTTTCATCGTCTGTGCATGCGCAGACGCAATTTCCGACACCACGGAAGAGAATCCCAGTGCCACACTACACCGGTTTAGCGCACCAAGCGGGCGGCTTGGTTCGGGGGCAGCTCATGGGCTGCTTAAATGACTCCCATGGGCTGCTTGTGGCCCATGGGCCTTAGCTTGCCCACCCCTGCATAAACTCATCCCCAGCGCTCTCTACCCTACTCAATAAAAAGCATTACTCAAATTAGCAGTTTGCATGACCCACCAAGAAAGATAATAGCACAATAATATTCAAAACAGTAACAATTAATTGTGCATTTATTCAAAATTCAATTTGAACCAAATCATGCTCTGCATAGACCCACTAAAACAAACAAACTTAACGCATGATTTCAGCATGTCTATTTCTGAGTTAGCCAGATATAACCCAACCTATACAATTTTACGAAAAAGGCTAGGTACCAAAATCTTGTTGCACAAAGGTCACCATGTTTATATACAATCGTTGTTAGCTGATGGTGCAAATTTCTCTGGTTAATTTCAGTAACAAATGAGATTCTGGCATACTAAAAAGACATGTGACCCAAAAGTTGCCAGATATATAAAGCTAAATAAAGAAAGAAAACTAATGCTCTTATATCTCAATAATTTCAGTGAAAAATGAGTATACTCAGTTCTGGGCAGGACAGAAGCCATTGTTGTTTATACTATATTTACTGTGGTGGTACAAAGTTCCATTGTCATAGGCAATATACAGATACAAAGCGAGGATGTTTTCTGTTTATAGTATTTGTAAGCTCAACTTGGCAAACCAAACAAATGTTGTAGAAACAGCAGGATACAGAAATTAAATCGAGAGGAAACAATTATACAACATTCAACAGTGAAAGAGACAACCCCAGCTTATGTATGGATGCCATCACAGTAAGGGAAGTTCTGGCAGCGTGCTGTCTCCCAGCATGAGGGCAAAATATGAAGGTGTTTTCAGCTACTTAAAGTAAGCAAGTACTTGGAAACTCTACTGGATATCAACACAACAGGAAAGATAGCAAAAGCCAAGAAAGGGCTTAAAAGCTGTTTGTGCTTAATACTGTCAAGAATGGGTAACTAGTGGAGGATTCCCAGAAGGTCAGTCACACTGTAAAGCAGAGATAGCCAACATGGTGCCCTCCAGATGTGGCTGCGTTCCAACTCTAATCAGTCCCAGCTAGCATGGCTAATGGTTAGGGATGGTGGATTTATTCTCCAATAACATCTGGAGGTACCACATTAGCTAGCCTGCTGGAGGAGTTATAATGCATCTTGAAGCAGCAGCAGCAGCAGCAGCAAATAAGATGGGATCCACTAAGAATGAACAGAAAAGATGAGAGGAGCCCCTTCACTTGTGAAAAGCTATTCAACGTGATTTCTTCTTACAAGGAAAAAGCGAGCGCCAAGTTACATGCAGCACCAAATCATATGTAATCTTTCCCTGGGGACTTGAAAACACCCCCACACAATGTTATTCCGTAAACTGATTTAACAAAAAGCAACAGGACCAGAGGGAGGGGGGGATGTCGGGGTGATTTTCAGCAATTGGAGAAAGAAAAACACAGGGGAAAGGGTTTTTAAGCTCCTCACCCTGCCATAAGTGTTCTGAGACACATTGTGGCAATCTCTCTGACTGCAGTTTGGGACACAAACACACCCTCACAGGACAACACTACAAGCAACATGCATATTACAAGTACAGTGGTACCTCGGGTTACATATGCTTCAGGTTACATACGCTTCAGGTTACAGACTCTGCTAACCCAGAAATAGTGCTTCAGGTTAAGAACTTTGCTTCAGGATGAGAACAGAAATCGTGCTCTGGTGGCGTGGCAGCAGCAGGAAGCCCCATTAGCTAAAGTGGTGCTTCAGGTTAAGAACAGTTTCAGGTTAAGTACGGACCTCTGGAACGAATTAAATACTTAATCCGAGGTACCACTGTAGTCTGGTACCAAGAGCAGATACAGAAGGAAATAAAGATTTGAAAGAAGTTTTTATTTTTGAATGGAATTCTTTTACCAGTATGTTAACGAGTTCCAGCAGAGGGAGCTATGGTAACATGCCTGTAATTTGGAAAGTAACCAATTCAATGAAAGGAAGTACGGTAACAGAATGGTGGGAGACTCCAATTCAAACTACACATCCCCAAACCACATATGTGACCCTCAAGGTCCTAGAGGGTTTAGGAAAGTGCATTTGAAATCAGACGGCACATTCCTAAAAACATAAAGACCACTGACAAAACAAAGCAATTAAATACATTAGTAGCAGAAGATTGCCTAGACCAGGATTCCTCAACCTCGGCCCTCCAGATGTTTTTGGCCTACAACTCCCATGATTCCTAGCTAGCAGAACCAGTGGTTAGGGATGATGGGAATTGTAGTCTCAAAACATCTGGAGGGCTGAGGTTGAGGAAGCCTGGTCTAGACTCTAGTGAGGTGGTCTGGACCCTTGAATGACAAGGGAGTCACCTATATGTTTTGGGGTCTGAAGTGGCAGTCACAGACAAGCAACAAGACTTTGGGGTCATTGTGGACAGCTCAATGAAGATGTCAACCCAATGCGCTGTAGCTGTGTAAAAGGCAAATTCCATGCTAAGGACCATTAGGAAAGCAACCAAGGATAAAACTGCCAATATTATAATGACATTCTACGAAACTATGGTGCAACTGCAGTTGGAATACTGTATACAGTTCTGATCTGAAAGCGTATTGCAGAGCTGGGAAAGATTCAGAAAAGGGCAGCTGAAATGATCAATGGGACAGAGCAACACCCCTGTGTGGAAAAGCTACAGCATTGGGGACTTTTTAGTTTATAGAAAAGGTGAGTAAGAGGCAACATGACAGAAATGTATAAAATAATGCACGGCATGCAGAAAGTGGACAGAGAAACCTTCTCCCTCTAGAACTTGTGGCCATCCAATGAAGCTGGAAGTGGAACTCGCTCTCACGGGAGGCCGTGATGGCCACCAACTGGGTGGCTTTAAAAGAGAATTGGAAAAAATTATGCAGCACAAGGCGACCAATGGCTTCTTCCCACAGTGACTATGCTTTGCTTCCATTGTTGGAGGCAGTAGGCTTCCTGAAGAGTTTGGATTTGATATCCCGCTTTATCACTACCCGAAGGAGTCTCAAAGCGGCTAACATTCTCCTTTCCCTTCCTCCCCCACAACAAACACTCTGTGAGGTGAGTGGGGCTGAGAGACTTCAGAGAAGTGTGACAAGCCCAAGGTCACCCAGCAGCTGCATGTGGAGGAGCGGAGACACCAACCCGGTTCACCAGATTACGGGTCTATTGCTCTTAACCACTACACCACGCTGGCTCTCTCTCCTGGAAACCACAGGAGGGTTTTCACTCAAGTCTTGCCTGTGAGCTTCCCATAGGCATCTGCTTGGCCACTGTGAGAACAGGGGGCTTGATGAGATGGACCACTGGCCTGATCCAGCAGGCTTTTCTGTTCTCTATTTCCCTACTATCTCTCATGAGGCATCCTGTTCTTTACAAAAGAATCAAAAGGGAAACAGCACACAAAACCCAGTTTCTAGGTGTTGGTTTGAAATGCAATTTTTCTCAAAACACAGTAAACCCCCGTTTCATATATTTCCCCATTACAACTATTGTAAGCAGCTGAAGTACTGCCACTTCACAGCAAGTCAGCAGAAAATTACCCCCGGGATTATTCTCAGACCACTTTACAAAGGAGTGGCTTCAAGAAGCAGCAAGCTGTTTCCATATTGTTTTCTCTGACTCTCCCACCTCAGGCCATTCCCAAGGATTTACTGAGCATCGGGCCAGGCTTATGGGGATGGGGAGAACAGATGCAGCAGTAGCACGAGGGGGCACTACTTAAGCACGCTCTGGTTCCAAGCCATTGATACTTAAGGTAATAACGAAAACATTATGCATACCGTACCTCAT
Organism: Podarcis raffonei; assembly: GCF_027172205.1. Classification (NCBI taxonomy): domain Eukaryota; kingdom Metazoa; phylum Chordata; class Lepidosauria; order Squamata; family Lacertidae; genus Podarcis; species Podarcis raffonei. Next base: position 49,723,365 of record NC_070604.1, read on the forward strand.
TCTGAAGCTCATCACCACTTTTATGCGAAGCTAGCATCTCATACAAAGTGCAGCAAAGATCCTCCGTTGTTGGGACTCCAGGGGTTTCTTTTAGTGATTCACTCAGGTACTTTCCAACCTCACACCACAGAAAAGAATCATCCACTTTGTCCAATGACTTCATGACAGAGCTTTCATCATAGCCATTTGGGAAACGTTCCAAATGGTTATTTAGAAATTTCTTAAAATCCAAGCTAATACCTTTCTGTTCATCCATTTCACCGTTTACTGGCAGTTCTTCAAAGTGATCCAAATCATACATGTCAAAGGAAAACGCAATGTTTTTACCAAAACACAGTTTCCTGTCATCATTTTTGTCTTCCGTCATCTGCAGAAGGCCAGCTAGCTGATCTTCTGTGAAATGAGAAGCAATCCGATAGGTAGCTTCGCAGGCTTCCGTCGCAGAGGATGAGGGAAAGGGCCCAAACATCTGCTTGATGGCTTTCGTTTCCTCATGACCAACATATTCCTTTGTGTGAAATGTTTTAAAAAGGAAAACAGCACCACTTTCAATGGCTTCTTGACCATTCTCAGATCCCACTGTTCACAGAAAAGAAACCCAGAAAAGGTTATAAATACCTACAGTTTAAACCTTATACAAACACCATATTTGAATGATTTTTGTGACAATCAGGTAAGGGACACAAAGCAAGAATATAAATTGAAAAATAAAACTCTTTTGAAGAACTGAAGTCCTAGGAATTTGACAAACAACAATGATATTCCATTAGATCCAATCTAAACTTTATACAGAGCTAATAAGCTGCCAGTATGCATGTTTGTGAAGGTTTGAGATGGGTGGGATGGTTAGGTGGAGAAGGGACATAGTTTTGTAATGCTGTCCTCATTTAAAGCTTCCTGCATGTAATAAAGTAGAACAGTGCAAGAAGGCTAGCCTAGCCATCTCTCTAATGTGCTAGGATTTTCACATGTAGGTAGCACTTTACATAAGAACGGCACCATGCCTCCTACTGATGCTTTTCTAAATGTCTCAGAGATGCTGCTGCAGGTGAATTTCTGTGTTTTTTCCTTAGGATATAGGCAAGGATGAGCTCCCCCTTTAAGCTAGAATCCCAAAATGCAATTTAGACACTAGAGTCATGAGTTTTATCACTTACCTCCCATCCTTTCAGTTAATGAAGATGACTTCTCTTTCCTATACCAAGGGCTTTGGGTAGTAACTTCAGTTTTCACCCATCCTCTTCCTTGCCTGGCTGTAGCTGATTTTCAGCCCCAGACCAGAATTTGCCACCTTTCTCCGCACCCAACATTCCCCAATTTGCAAATATAATGTCAATGTGCTTCAATAACTTAAAGAGGAGATGGGGGAATGAGAAGCTCTACACCAATGGCTTGACACCATTTCCCCTCAGCACCAGGTAGCACAGCCAATAGCCAGGAATGATAGGAGCTGTAGTCCTGCAACATGTACAGGGCAACATCTGCAGGGAGTTGCACATGGCCAGAAACAGCAGAGCCTTGACCTAAGTGAGATATGCAATTCCCAGGATATCCTCCCAACCCTACCACCCCAAATCTGTACTTCAGCAGACAAGATATGCAGTCTGCTTTGCTGAAACGGCAATGAATGGGAGCCACAACAATTTTTCAGCACAGGCTTAACATTTGCTCACAAACTTCAAATAATAAATCCATTTTCATCCTTTTGACATTGTACCACCTTTATTTTATGAGACTGAAAGTAGGACATCAAGGACACCCCATACATCAATGATCTGAATTAATGTTAAGATGTTCTACTGGACAGGTATTATAAGCTACACAAGTCTGAAGTTATACATTTAACACTTCTATATATAAATATGTTCTTCTACAGCTAAAACCGATGCAAATTCACACTGTTAGGTTAAAACAACAAGAAATCAATTTTTACTTATGATCCTTTTCATCAAACACAGGAAGTGGTCGGGAAGTCAGTAGGCATGGGAGGGGATATTGTTTCATTTTTGTTTTAACTATTTATGTTGTGCTTTTATTCTCTTTTTAATCTTGTGAACTGCCTTAAGATGCCTTCAGATGAAGGATGGTATATAAATGTTAATATAATAATAATAATAATAATAATAATAATAATAATAATAATACCTGTGTGCACACATGTATTATCTTATGCATGCCTATGAAATGGAAGGCGAGCACAAGCACACAAACATAGCATCAGGGCTAGGAGTTTCCCAATCTTTCTGGAGTAAAGAGGACCAAAGGACAGAGAGCACTGATTCAGCTAGAGTGTTCAGTTCTACTGCTATTAGAGGGAACAGAGGATACCTGTAGACTTCCAGATGGTGTTCAACTACAACTACCATTACTACACTGGCCATGCTGACTGGCGCAACAATTGAAGGACCACAGTTCCTCTAACACTGCAGTACAAGTTAACAAGTAGCCAGAAGGAGAGTTTTTAAGAATCAAAAAGGGACAGGAGGGCTGTGCGTACTCTTTTCTGACCAACCACACTTTTGCATGAACTCCACTCCCATTCCACCATGGTTCATTGCTAAGACAGACCATTACTACTCCAGGTCAAAATGAACTTGGTTTTGCTCCTAAATTCACCTTTGAAAAGCTGGTTTTCATCACAGTGAATTTAGGACTAAATTCACATTGGTGTTCCCTTGCGGTCTTCCATCATACTAAACCAGGGCAGAGCAGAAGGGAAGACCAGGAAAGTGAAGGACCCATGTGATCTGCTCCTAATATCTGTACTGGTTTCCAATCCAACCTGGGCCTAATTGTCCCACTGACAGCAAGACAGGCAGATTTATACTCCATATGCTTCATATCCTCCAAATCTCTTCATGAAAGTAATCTCAGCAGTCAAACTCTGAACATCCTACAGGCACTTCTTATGGTTCAGAAGTGATCCTCCTCTGGCCTGGCTCATGTTACCCAAAGCAGTCAGGCCAGCTGTGAAGGATGTGATTCAGTTACCCAAAGAGGTAGCTCGTTTCCAAGCAAACACTGGATTACTTTATAGACTACACAGGCTTGCTGTCAGCAGGGAACCTGGTTGCCACTGGCAACTAGATTTGGCCAAGGCGACCCAGACATTTCCTCTTGCAACCAGGTGGATCAGAAACCTCAATTTAAAAGATTCCCTAGCAACACAAGTCAAACTCTTAAAAAAACAACACCATTCAGTAGGATCACTTCAACACTTCAAAACCTTAGCACTCAGCTCCTCCATTGCTATCTTTTTGGTACACAATCAGGACCCAGTAAGTTAAGACTAGATGGCCCATGCTCAGAGTGTGGCCTTCAATTTACTTTTCCTTTCCCAGATGCAGAGTGCTAAAGTGAAGTCTATATGTATTGATCTAGAAGATTCATATCCCAATTTTTGATCAAATTATTCTCAAAAGTTCTTAGATGAGATTTTAATAATGTGTGTGCACAATACACAGGAAAAGCCACACAATCCAGCAAACCTTAGTCCCAGCCCAGTATGCTTCCCCTCAGCCCTGTGGTCCAAGGGCAACAGACAGTAGGAACAGAGTGTTCTTTCTGGCTGGGAGGCGGGTGGAAAGAAAGCTTTGTGTATTTACAGAAGAAGCTGAGGTATGCTGGTGCCTCACTATCAAATTACTTTGCAATGATTTTGAAGACTATGCAAGATTGCTTACATTAAAGGTATTAGTGGGGGAAATAAGGCACTTTATTAATACAGTGGTACCTCGGGTTACATATGCTTCAGGTTGCATACGCTTCAGGTTACAGACTCGGCTAACCCCGAAATAGTGTTTCAGGTTAAGAACTTTGCTTCAGGATGAGAACAGAAATTGTGCTCCGGCGGTGCGGCGGCAGTGGGAGGCCCCATTAGCTAAAGTGGTGCTTCAGATTAAGAACAGTTTCAGGTTAAGTACAGACCTCCGGAACGAATTATTTAACCCGAGGTACCACTGTACTTGAAGATCAAATATTATATCACATACTATTGGGGCGAATTCTGCCAGTAAACATCTCTTGCATTAGGAGCAGAAAGAAAGGAAAGAGGATATTAATGGATGTGCCATGGCCTGCACTGTTAGGTGTAGCAATTATGAAGCGGCCGGGGTGGGGGGAGGTTGTGTGCCTTGTGCCTTTGTTCAGTTAGTCTGTAAAAGGGAAAACAGCGATGATTATAGGCATCATGGTGCCTGTGGCTTTTCTAAAGGTACCTATCTGGTATTACACCGAAGTGGGGAGATATTTGGGGTATTAAAACTGTAATCCCAGAACTGAGTTTTTTAAAGGTGTTCACTCCAAAGTTTCAGATTAGAGATCCACCCCCCAAAAAAGGTGGTTTTTAAAATGCAAGGATATTATGATAACAACTTTTGAGGACTCATCTGCAAAGCTAGCCTAATTTCATCATACCGTTAATATCCTACAAATGAGTACCATATTTTTCGCTCTATAAGACGCACCCGACCATAAGACGCACCTAGTTTTTAGAGGAGGTAAACAAGCAGCAAGAAAGCAATGCAAAGCCTCGTGAGCGAAGAGGCAGGAGTGCTCCAGCTGCGCTCAAGAGGCTTTGCGTGGCTATCCCTGAAGCCAGGAGAACAAGAGGGATCGGTGCACACCAATCCCTCTTGCTCTCCTGGCTTCAGCGATAGCTGCGCAGCCTGCATTCGCTCCATAAGATGCACACACATTTCCCCTTACTTTTTAGGAGGAGAAAAGTGCGTCTTATAGAGTGAAAAATACGGTAATTATGGATATGCACAGGAAAACAGGCTTGTGGATGATTAGGAGCCTTTTAAATGTTGCGGCCTTTTGTTCTGCAAGACTAGACTACAGTGTGGCTCAGTCATCTACAAATACTATCCCACTTCTAAATTACCACTTACCTATTTGTTTGGAAGCTTGTAGTATTGTCTTTAAATCTTCAAGTACGGATTGTTTGTTTTCCTTGGCTGAATTTTCATCAACAAAGCTAACTATTTTCTTCCAGGTAAGACCAGAGTTCAGTTGCTCTTCTTGCAATTTGGTTCTTTTATTCTGAAGATATATATATATATATAACACAAGTAGTCAGAAAGGTTCATTTTCTTTGAAAAAAGGTATTCTATATGGTAAGAAAAGGATTGTTTTCAAATACTTCCAAACGCTATCTACCTATTGCTTAACAGAGCTGAAAGTTCCAAATGCTAGCACATTATTCATGTGTTAAAAATGATTACTTTTAAAACAACACATAAAAATCTAGTGATAAAATTGCATGCTTGAATCTCACACTGTTCTATTAGTCATTTCAGCATTCATCACTCTTTAGCCATTCCTTTAAACTTGACTGGGAGAAGGGGGGAGGCAAGGAGAGTAGCTGTTACCAGGCAGAGTTTAAAGCAGTGATGGCCAAACTTGGCCCTCCAGGTGTTTGGGGACTACAACTCCCATCACCCCTAGCTAACAGGATCAGTGGTCAGGGATAATGGGAATTGTAGTCCCAAAACAGCTGGAGGGCCAAGTTTGGCCATCACTGGTTTAAAGCACTAGTAAGAGATGAGCTTTGGGAGTAGCTTTAATTCTGAACCACTCTTCACTTATGGCTCTATGAATCTGGGTTCTAACCATAGTTAAGGAGTAGGTCTGTGTTCAACATATTGCTAAGTGATGGGCTAATTTTATCCAAGGATTATAGAATTATAAATTATAGATTAACCCTGGCTAGCGAGTATAGTTTTAACTGTTGTTTATAAACCATAGTTCAGCTGAAGGACCAGGTTTGGAAAATCAGCTTTAGCTAATGATTAACTAAATCATGGCTTATAAACCATGCCAATCTCTAATGATTGACAATGGGATTCATGAATCATCTTCTATCTAAAATTTGACTTCTCCCTATTTTTCCCCCTGCCCAATCTTCCCCTTCCCCAAACCCCTCTCTGATTTGGGAAAATATGAAATACAACTGACTGATCCATCCTATACCATTTCCCCCCTTTTTCAAAAGGACCCCACTGGAGAATGTAAACAATTCTCCTTCTCCAACACTGATACCACCCTTCATTCCAGCAGCCAATCACAGTCCCTTTTTGAGATTCTTTCCATTCTCATGCAGTTTAAGGGGGGGGGGGCTGCTATTGCCAGAAAAAACAGGCACCTAAAAAAAGCTGCACAGATTATTATTAAATAGAGCTAGTATTCCAACTCTTCTTTGAGAGCCATCAGAAGATTATTTAAGAAAAAATGCATTAAAGTGCTGTACAGTATGTTCCTTAAATTTATGCTATATTAGTTGTTGCTGATGCTTGTTTCAGTGAATGGATTCTCTTTTAATGGTTCATTTAGTAGTGCACTTACACAATTTCAAATGACATGAAAAGAGAGGGCCAAATTGATGCTCTAGTTATAGTGATGAAAGAATGGAATAGAGGTAAGATTAGAGGAGTTACTCTGGGCTTATAGCGACATGACGGAAATCAGAATCAGCTCTGAAGTGCTTGGGTAGGTGTACGCGTAGGCGTAGATGGCATCTCAGTATCAAATTGCCAGATGCCAATTTGTTTCTTTTCAATTTACTTTGAACAGAAGATGCCATTGGCTGGAAATGACTATTTGTGCTATTTTGCCTTTTGTTTCAGGAGTGTCTGCTATTGGTTAAAAGTTTTAGCTTTTCACTTTCTAGAGAGATCAGCAGCTCTATCGCCATAGCCCATTAAAAACAAAGCAAAAGGATTACAGTGGTACCTCTGGATGCAAACGGGATCCGTTCCGGAGCCCCGTTCGCATCCTGAAGCGAACGCAACCCGCGTCCGCGAGCCTGCGATGCTCAGGTCACGATTTGCCGCTTCCACGTATCCATGTGACGTCATTTTGAGCATCTGCGCATGCGCGAGCAGCGAAACCCGGAAGTAATGCGCTCCGTTACTTCCGGGTCACCATGGAGTACAACCCGAAAAGCCTTAACCTGAAGTGACTTCAACGTAAGGTTTGACTTTATTTTCTCATGTATGCCCAGTGATATGGGTTTTCCAGAAAGTTTTATCTGTTTCAGCCTGCCACTCCACTCATGAGCCTGGTAAGACCTGAGATCTCATGGCATCCCCCATGGTCTGCCTAATTTGGCCTAGGAGCTAGACGTTATACTTGCCTGCACTACAGATTACTGGTTGGCCAGTGACAAACTGAAGGTCAGAACTAACCCATAGAATGTCACACACTGGTATGTCCACAGATGCTAGGAATGGAAAACTGTAGAAAAATATTGCACGCACATACAACTGTGTGACATTAAAATGACTTTTCGAAGTTACAAAATTTATGGCACTACTGCATCCCTTCAGAGCTCTATCCTCTCCTGTGTGAGCTTTAAAAAAAGATTAATGGTTTTTTTTGGGGGGGGGAAATAGATAAAGCACATAATCTGAGGCAAAGCTGTTGACAAAATGACTGAATATAATAAGCAACTAAAAACATTAAAATAATTCTCAATATTTAAGTTTTGAACAAATAAATTACCGTTAAGTCAGCAGATTCTTCACTGTAATCATCTTGTTTAGTGACATTTGAAAAGGAGCGCAGGGCTCCTGTTAGGCGAGGAAGGGCCATTTATTACCCATTCAGTGATCCATATGATGAGACATTAAATTCATCTCCAACAGGTAAACCTCCAAAAAGAACATCAAAATCACAGTTAAGTTTTGCCAGTGCTTTGGGAACTTCTCAGTTTAAGTAAATAAACTATTTTATGTAAACAAATGGATGTACACTCAGAGCCTCTGTCTATAACCTATGAAAATTCTTGAAGAATAGGTGAGATCCCTACAGACTGGAGACAGGCAAATGTTGTCCCCATCTTAGAACTGTACAATCATAGAATCATAGAGTTGGAAGGTACCCTGAGGATCATTTAGTCTAAACCCCTACAACACAGAAATATGCAGCTGTCCCATACCAGGGATTGAACCTGTGATCTTGGCATTATCAGCACCATGCTCTAACCAACTGAGCTATCCAAAAGATATCTTCAAAAAGTGGGGGAAAAGAAAACCCAGGTCACCAACTAGTCACCTTGACATCGATAGCAGGAAAGGTCCTAGAGCACATAATTAAACAGTCTGTCTGTGAGCACTTAGCAAAGCATGCTATGATTATTACAACCCAGCATAGTTTCTCGAAAGAAGTAATGTCGCATGAATCTCATGTGAAAGGAATCTAGGGGTCTTGGTAGATAGACCACAACCTGCACCAATAGAAGTATAGTGTCCTGATCAAGGGAAATAATACTACTGCTCTATTTTCCCTTGGTCAGACCATACCTGGGGCTCTATGTCCAGTTCTGGGTACCACAATTTAAGAAGGAAGTTGACAAGCTAAACCATGTGCAAAGGAGGGCAGCCAAGATGATCAAGGGTCTGGAAACGGAGCCTTATGAGGAGCGGTTGAGGGAAGCGGATATGTTTGGCCTGGAAAAGAGGAGACTGAGAGGAGATATGATAGCCATCTTCAAATATCTAAAGGGCTGTCACATGAAAGATGGAGAAAACCTGTTTTCTCCTGCTCCAAAGGATGGAACCCAGACCGATGGCTTCAAGTTACAAGAAAGGAGATTCCAACTAAACATCTGGAAGAACTTTCTGACAATAAGAGCTTTTTAACAGTGGAATAGACTCCCTTGGAGGGTGATGGATTCCCCTCCCTTGGAGGTTTTCAAGCAGAGGTTGGATTGCCATCTGCCATGGTTGCACTGCAGGGGGCTGGACTAGATGATCTTCGGGATCCCTTCCAACTCTGCAATTCTATGATTCTGTGTATAGGATTGTACTTCGTCTTAAACCAGCAGGCAAGAACTTTAGAAAAGGAAATTGCTTTAAATTATTTGATGAAATAATATAACACAAGGAGCATTATAAACTTATTATAAATTGATAAATTCATTTTCACTAATTAACAGATAAAGCATACGTACATGCACTGAGTAGGCAAATAACATCAGGAATTTTATGGTACAGCAGCAGCTAAGTCATACTGTGCCAATGACTGAATACATTTCCTTAGGCTCCAATTGTATTCATATTTACCGGGGAGTAAGTCCCATTGAACTCAATGGGGGTGACTGCCAAGTAGATATTAAAGGACTACATTATTAACATCTGATTTATTACGTGGGAATGATAAGTCTACCCCCAAAAATCAACACATGTACACAGACTTAGAATACCATCTGTATTTTTGACAGAGAATAGCCACAACTGATACCCCACCAAATTTCAAGCTGTAAAAGTTATTTTACACTCGGTATATAGTCTATAAAATGGAAATCATATGGGCACAGCAGCCTTAGATACTCCAGTAGAGAAGGTTTTAGTAGTGAATGATGAGGTGCTGTGGCAAAGCCAACCTGATGCTGCCTTTACATTGTACATGCACCACAATGAGCTCCTGCTGCCTTGGCCCTCCCCTTCTCAGAAAGCCCCAGCAACCTGCTGTGTTGAGGAGCAGGAAACACAATGGAGAACCGCATTCTCCACCTTACCAACCATTCCTAGAAGGTTCCAAAGTCTAAGACAGGTATAGGCAAACTCGGCCCTCCAGATGTTTTTGGGACTACAACTCCCATCATCCCTCACCACTGGTCCTGTTAGCTAGGGATGATGGGAGTTGTAGTCCCAAAACACCTGGTGGGCCGAGTTTACCTATGCCTGGTTTAGGATCACAAAATGCACACAACATTGTATACTTGGTAGCAACTTAACATAACATTGGCTCCCTGCCAACTGCAGTTTGTAAACTGAGATCCAGGCTAAGGAAGATGCACTTCCCTCATTGTCTGGTGCATTTTCCCCATTTCCCTCCAACCATATTCAGCATTAAACATGATTCAGCTTTACAGTTTCACCTGTACAAATCATGGTTAACACTAACCAGGTTGTTCCTTAACCATTTGAAAATATGTTTCACTGCCCAGTGTAACTTGTTTGAGTGTTATCATAGTCAGCTTTGGGGCAGATGTAATACTGAACTGTAATTATGGCTAATGAGGGGATAGAGATTTGCACCAGATGGAAGAACAGAGTTAAGTATGTGTTCCCAAGGCTGGCTCTGAATTTGTAAAATACACAAAGCCAACATTACATCTTCACCAGGTCAATCATGGAAAGGAAATGTCAATGATTTAAGACATGCTGATTTTGTATGCATAAATACATACAGGACTGCATTAACTCAGAAGAGATGTGGTGCCACAAAGGGCTACAGGAGCAAGGAAAGTCACCTCTCATTGCCCTTCCACCAGTGGAGGCCTCCCATGAACAAAACTCTACTCATGGAATACTCCAACCATCAGGAGCAAACTGAAGATCCACATCAATATCTTTTCCTTAAAAGAAATTGTTGAAACTATCAAGCAACTGGAAGACTTCAGCACCCGGCAAATTGAAAAGGCTTAAATTCTTCAAGCAAGACTTTAGCAAGCCAAGTGAGTAGGGAACAAGCCCTGCTTCATGTCATTATCTCCAAAGCAAACCAAATAGTTGTGCTCTCGAATAGGAATAAAAGTAGTAGGAATAAAACCTACATACACATACCTAAGGCCAGTCACCAAGAACTTCCCAGGTTCCTGTCTCCTCTCTCCTGGGCATGTCATTCTCTCTTATCATTGCAATTTTCAAAGCCATAGAGAACATAAAAGTCTTTTAGCTACTCTGCTAACTGAAGAGCTTTTTTCATACTTTCTTATGGCCTTGGATCATGCAGTACTGGATCACCCACTTATAGTTAAGAGACTTTTAATGCTCCTGCAGAAGAGCACATTCTTTACACCAACAATTAATTTTCCATTTTGGGGACTACTTGCTACCTAGGATTTTTCCAGCCTTTGCAAAACTTACACAGAAGAGATTTTAGTTAGACGGATAACATGTGGACATGATGCTGTTATCAAGTCCTTTTGTTCCACCTTCATTTGTCAAGTCTTATTTGGTCCAAAAGCTCTCTGGATGGAAACAGAAGTACCACTTGCTTTACTCAGCTGTCAAGTATGGAGAGAACGCTTTTCCTATCCTCAGAAAATTTTAATGGAACTTCACTACACAACCAGTTGAGTGTCTATTTATGGTAGAATAAGCTGGAAACCAAAACAACTTCAACAAGAAATCAAAAGATTAAAGCAGCACATATCTTTCTTACTGATATTTATAATAGCTTCTCTTGCAAAAGTCTGCAAAATGCCCAAAAGCTACTTATTAGTAATATTTCACCCACTATGTCTGCCTTGTTTTCATCTTACTATAAACAACGGAACCAAAAGACTATTTATTTTATTCCTACTTAACCTAATTTGTATACAGTGGTACCTCAGGTTAAGAACTTAATTCGTTCTGGAGGTCTGTTTTTAACCTGAAACTGTTCTTAACCTGAAGCATCACTTTAGCTAATGGGGTCTCCCGCTGCTGCTGCTGCGCCACTGGAGCACGATTTCTGTTGTCATCCTGAAGCAAGGTTCTTAACCCGAGGTACTATTTCTGGGTTACTGGAGTCTGTAACCTGAAGCGTCTGTAACCTGAAGTGTCTGTAACCCAAGTTTACCCAAAATGTAAAATATACATTAAAATGCAAGATTCAGCAGCAAGTGTGACCAGTTTATCAGAAAAGACTACAATTAAAAAGCAAATAGGCATAATACTAGCCTTAAAAGGAAAAGGTAAAGGTACCCCTGACCGTTAGGTCCAGTCGCGGACTCTGGGGTTGCGCGCTCATCTCACTCTATAGGCCGAGGGAGCCCGCGTCTGTCCGCAGACAGCTTCCGGGTCATGTGGCCAGCATTCTGGCGAACCAGAGCAGTGCACGGAAAAACTGTTTACCTTCCCGCAGGAGCGGTACCTATTTATCTACTTGCACTTTGATGTGCTTTCGAACTGCTAGATGGGCAGGAGCTGGGACCGAGCAACAGGAGCTCACTCCGTCACGGGGATTCGAACTGCCAACCCTCTGATTGGCAACCCTTGACTCAGTGGTTTAGACCACAGCGCCTTACATATTCTTAATATAGGCAGCTGCCTTATACCAGGTTACACTATTTTACAACTAACCCAGTGTGATCTACTCAGACTGGGAGGTTCTTGCCAGTGTCACTGGTAAAGATCTTTGCCGTCACCTGCCCGATCCATTTAACTAGAAATGCCATGGGGCATGTAAAGTGTGTGTTCTGCCACTGATGTACCTCTGAGCCTCCCCAGATTATATAATCGGGAGTATTGAGAACACGTTTTATGTAGCCTGAGTAACAAATATACCAAAGGTGACCAGTCTTCATTGGCTTGATGGCCACATTCACTCTGGGGCTGCATGTCAGCAGTGGGTGTGGTCAAAAGTGGAAATGGCCATCCACCCTCTTGCACACCTCTAAACACACAAGGGTACAAAACCAATGTCCCACCTTTTCAACTGATCCATGCAGATGAACTAACTGAGAAGCAGCAATCTGTGTGGAATGGGACTATTTCTCCACTTAGCAAATAATCAATGTTATGCACAGGGAGGAAGTGATGTTGAGCTCTCTGCTGACTCGTGTGCTGTATCTACTTTTTTCTTCTACAACCACTGCCAAAATCAGTGGGGTGGGGTGAAAACTGCTTGGAGATGCGTTAGATTAGAACCTTATATAGCACCTATGGTGGGGGCAGTACTATTAAAATGCACTATTTGGCTCAAGGCCATCTACTTTGACTTAGTCACTGGGAGCCTGAATGGGGATGGGGAAAAGTAGCAAGTCATGACGTCTTTTTCCAAATATCCACCTATCCGCAAGTAGGAAGCCCGGGGCTCTCGCAGGCAGCCCGATTTAAGAGACGTCAGGCTCAGTTTTCCTTTAACTTGCAATGCCAGTCGCTTACCCCCCTCAGCGGTGACAAAAGCGGTCCCTTGCTTACTTGTTGATCTGCCCCGTTACCCAATGGACTTTACTCCCAAACGGCCACGAACAGGACCAGAGAGAACTGGGAGGTTTGCCTGCAATAATAAACACGACCGGGACCTAGAGGCAACCGAAGTGTCCCTAGACCAAAGTCGCACCCGAGTAAACGGGCGCGCAGGGCTGGGCTATAAAAGGCTGCGATCCCCGTCCTCTTCCTCGGGAGCGTGGGCCGCTGAATCCCGTGGCTACAAGAAGGGAGGGAAGCCACGAGAAGCGAGGGACGGGCCGGAGACTGTCGCTGCCTGGCTCCGATCCCGGCGGGAAGCCCTGCCCTGGGGGCGTCAGGGGCTCAGCAGGGCTGAGTCTTTCTCTCTCCCTCACACGGAGGGCGCCTCCTGCTCAGCCCCCAGCCGAGAAGCGGCTCCGTCCGGCTGCAGCTGCTGCCCGGCTTACCTTCTTCGCTTTGCTGCCACGCCGCTTCTCTCCCATGGAGGGCCGACGCTTACTATTTCGACCCAGCCGCTTCCGGGTTCCTCTCCTCGCGCAGCCGCGTTCCTCCCCTTCCGCCGGTTTTGCCGGCTGGGCCGAGGGGCGCCGCGCCGCGTGCGGAAAGCGCGGTGACGGCGGCGCGGCGCTTCGGCCGAGGCGTCAGCCAATGAACGTCCCCTCGTTATGGAAGGCTCCGCCCTCTCTCCTCAAGACTTCGACGTGCGCAAACCGCCCTCGGAGAATCCGACTTTCTCTTTCGTTTCCTGATGCGCCCCGGAGCTGAAGGCCAAATCTGCTGCCGGCAGGAAGAGGGGAGGGGAAATCCTGGTTCCGCCTCTGCTTGCGGGATAATAGTGGCAGCTGCCTATGTATAGGGAACAAGCGAAATTCAGAGCTGTGGCCGAGCTGCTTCCCAGTTGCCAACCGCACGTTCTGCGTGCAGAAGATCCCCCGTTCAATTTCTGGCATCTCCGGGTGGGCGGGGTATAAATAATAAATTATTAATTATTATACTAAGGTTGGGAATGGCTCGTGTCTGAAACCCTGGAGAGATGCTGTCGGTCAGACAATGCTGAGCCAAATGGAACAGTGAATGGTTTGACTCGGTCTAAGGCACCTTATTGCAAAGAGTCGTTGGCAATAAGTTTTTGTTTTGTTTTTAAAGCACCCAAAAACTTTAAATACAGATTAAATATGGGGAAGTGGGGATCCAGGCTGCCGTTTTGATGCTAATGACATTGTGTTGACACTGCAAAAAAGTCTGTGACTCCACAATGAGCAGGCATCTGGAAGCAGAGAGAGAGAGAGAATGATTCTCTGAAACATCTTTCATATCAATCAGGAACTGGAGCAGAAGATGGAATTTTCCACTTTTTAATGTCAATTTCATTACATCGATTATGAAGGCCTGTCATGTGGGTTTACCTATTTAGGAAAAGGTATAACTTGGATTTCTTGACTCAGGTGACTTTGACACATTTCAGGACATTCTTTGAAACATTCCAGCTGTGCATAGATCTGCAGAGCAAGTCAAGCCGTTTGACCAATGGATTTGAGCATAGTATTGTGACCAGAGATTGTAATTAATAAACTTCCTTAAATGCCTTAAGGCTTTTCTTCCTTCATACACTCTGCATGACATCAAAGTTTGCGTCTTAAGTCTATATGTTCTAATTTTAAAGAGAAAAAACTCTTCATTCCACCACCACCCCACATAGCTAGTTTGGTGCTACCCTATTTTTACTATACTTGTCTTTCAGTGGGTTTTATGTAAGTAGAAAAAAATATTTCTCACAACTTTTTCTTCTTAATTTTTCAAAGTTCTATATCTAAACACTCTCTCATGTTACAGCCAGGCTGCTGTCCAATATATAATAGAACTGAAGCTCCAGCCAAAAGAAAAGCATGAATGACAGAGGTGATTGTGGTGGGGAGGGGAAAGCAGGCAGATAAAGCCAAATACACAGGCTTCCCTTTGACAGAAGACGTCTGTTCAGATCACAGTGTACAGAGTTTAGTGACATGACGGGCTGTTGCTTGATATGTCAAATGTTTCACCATGACTGGACTACAATTTTAATTCTGCAGTGCACTATGTGGAAGACTTCCACTATTAAGCTACCAAATGTGGGGGATTTTTCCCACTTGTTTTCCATTGGTTTGTTTTAAAGTCACTAGGTGCAAGATTCAAGTTTTTATTTATCAACCACCTATAGGATCCACAGCTTAATACAGTATTAATAAAAAACTGCCTTTCCCTCCTATCCTTCATACATTTCCTCTGCCACAATTTTATTCTAGCTTGTTTGACATAGTCTTATGTCTATATCCTGTGTCAGACTCAAATACTTGTATTAAACAGAACATTATAATTTTATTAAAAACATAATTTTTTATTATATTCATTTGTGAATTGCATCCCATGAGATGTCCCAAAGTGATTTACACTATACAATTTAATACATAATTTATTTACTTTCATGTAGCTTACATTTTCAGTTTGTTAATTATTTGAATAGGTTTCAGTGACTATAAAGAGGACATTCTATGCCCTTTTAAAATGTGTTAGGGGATTATTGGGTTTTTATTTTTATTATGTATTTTGTATTTTATTCTTGCACTGATTTTATTCTGTTAAGCGCCTTGAGACCTGTGGATACAGGGCAGTATAATAATAATAATAATAATAATAATAATAATAATAATAATAGTTGGAGGCTACCTATAACAGCATGCCAGGTAATACAAAGCTGGCAGAAGCCAGGCAGTACAATGTTTACTAGCAGCTGTTAGTGCTGCAAAGGGTGAGGAAGGTAAAAGCCTCCTTTCATGAGAGACAACAACCTGCCTCCCATTGGCCACCAAAGGCATAATGCACTCCAAAGTCCCCCTTCTAGCTAGAGGAAGACATATGAGCCTAATTTCTAGACCAGCTAAGCCAGCTCATTTAACAGAAATATCAGGGCGCAGCAGCTCAAATTTATACTTTGAAACTTACCGTACTTTTTTTCCTAAATGAAAGCTAAGAGTCTGGACCCCTTTCTGGTGTTTTGCAGTCCTGTACAACTGACTTATTTGCACTTCCATAAATATGTCTCTGCCACATAAGAATATGCCTCTTGAATCTACTGCTGCTGTCTCTCTGTCAGACTTACTTCAGCTTTCCTCTGAAATCTTCATTTTGGGCAGGTACTTGGAAACCCCCCATGACAACTGAGTAGCTAACCACCAATGAATGTTGCCTGTGCTTTTGGGAATTTGCACATTTCACACATGACCCTTAAACACGCTTGAGGAAGGAGTGAGATCTTTTTTGGTGGTTGACGCACACTGCCCTGGGCATTTGTTTAAGGGAGTTCAGGATCTGGGAATTCAAATGCATACCAGGATCTCAAACTGAATGCCGAAGCACCAGATTTATTAAAGTGAGGTAGGAAAGGGAAATTCAATTACACAATAAATTTGGTACAGTATATTAAACATAAATCCCCTTGTGCCTCTTACCTAATTCCTTACTGCATTCACATTAAAATGGAGAATAAATTCTCGGAGTGGGGGAGAGAGAGAGCTATGTTAAATGCATATGTGAAAAAAGATGGGAGCTTGCCAATTTGGCATCAGACTCTGAAAAACAGAGAAGGGGTTAATCATTTACCTATCCAGTGTTCAGAGGAGATCTTGCGGCTGTAAATTGATATTATGGTGTGGTATATTTAAATACCGCCTTTTAGCTCAAAGGCTCCCAGGCAATGAGAACCATTAATATTAAAAATACACAATAAAAGTACAGTACATAACACATCAGTCAAAACAATACAAAAAGGTGATGTTGTGTGTGAATGTATAGAGGCCAGCACCAGGTGCCTAGGTGATTACAGCTCCTGGTGTTTGGATGCTGGTCCCTTGTTTCACAGAAAGTTTGGTGTAAAAGGTGTTGGCTTATTTGCCCAGCTATGTCATAACCCAAGGACTAGTGTCTGTTGATTGCAGAATTGGTGGGTCTTGTCTTTGACAAGGAAATTCTACTTCCTGGGATTGATTCAGTTCAATCCAGATCAACTGTTTCGTTTAGTCATTTCTGTCAGCCTCTGCACTGCTGCAACATATCAAAGTAGAGAGCTGGGAACTCATGTCAATATGGCAAGGAGGAGGATTCCCAGCACACTCTACTGGTTTCTCCAAGTTTCTTAGTCCAGTGTCTGGAGATTAAGAACAGGCTGTCAGGTTACATGAGGTGGGCTGCCTGGGAATAGGTGTGAGATGCACTTAGGCAAGTATCATTTGATGAAAAGGGAATTTAGTGCCAGGAACTCCCCTGTGAAGGTGAGGTCGTAAGTCCCAGGGCACCATTGGTCTCAGGCATGGATTGGCAGGCTATGGAAGTCGAACCCCCTGCCTGAAACCCTGGAGATCTGCTGAATGTAGACTACTGAGCCAGATGGACCAACAGGTCGACCCACGATAAAGCACCTTTCTGTGTTTGCAATCATACTTTTAGCCTGCTCCCCTAATCCCACCTTCTTCGAAATACAATTCACAGAAGCTAGTGGAGCTTCTAATTCGATGTGTTTAGTACTAAAGTGCAGTTGTTACAGTATTTGTTAAATAAGCAACACTACTTTTTGCATGTGGTGCATATCCACATGACTAGCAAAATGGCAATTTCCTTTTTCATTATGCTGTATTATGCTTAAGACAATTTAAAATTAGCACTGATTCACTCTTCCTTTGTAGCGAGAAAGGAAATGCAGCTTTCCTTTAAACACTTCAGTGTGTGCAAACTGGAGAGCAAAAGCCACCAGCTGCTGCCCACTCCTTCTGGGCAGCGTGCCCTGTGTTCCTGGCAAGAAGCTGCCAAGGATATTTTGAGCAAGATACCAGCAGGATGCCTCATCTTGTAGTAAGGAAGATTTGCTCCTTTTTATCAAACTCAGTGGGAAATATAAACCTGGTCTGGTTGAAATAAAAACAAAGGCAGAGACAAGAAAAGAATCAAAGAAAAAATAAAGTCAATATAGTAAAAATAATTTAGAGGTTGCCTGTTTGGGGAGCTTGGTGGGCCAAGAGAGAGAAATCCCATGGTCTTATACAAGTCATTGGGAAGGCAGCACCTTCAAAGGCAAACAGTTTTAAGCCTAAGCTTTTGAATTCCCAGAAAATTCACAAAAAAGAAGAAGTTTTAAGCCTACCTAAACTGCAGCGCCACTATTGCGGTGTGATTCTGCCCCCAAAGGGTATCGGAGCCAGGGTTGTATCCAACAGTGTTGATCAATTGAGGGTAAGGCTTTCATTTGTCAGAAAAATGAGAAGAGAACCAATTTTCAGTAATTTCCCTCCCCCCTGCAGTTACCCCCCTGTAAATCTGCTCCAGAGGGACTCTATAGGTCGGGTTGGGGGGTCATGGGGGAGGAAGGGAGGCTATCGACAAGAATGGTTTCCCTCCCTGTTCTGCTGATGGAAGCCTTACTGAAAGCTGAGCAGCACAACTGGATACAATCCAAAATAGCTTTTGTTTTTGTTGATAATTATCTGAAGGTTATCCCGTGTGGTCAGCTTATTAAAGATTTTTTTTCCTGTTTTCAGCAAACAGGTCATATTTCCAATTTTTACTCAACGCATCTTCCTAATAGATGGCACACAAAGTAAGGTCTTGGGGTGGTAGTGAGAGTTGATGACAAATGCAATTGGTGATAAATGCTTTTTTCCTTGCATCCCTCGTTATTCTCCCAATCCAGCAAGAGTGATGTATGCATGGATCTAGATTCCCACTTTTGCAGTTGATCCCACTTATTCTGAAAGATGCTGTGGAAATGAATTTTTTTTTACATGTCGTTGTTGTTAGTCTTAATTCGTTTTACCGAATTAAGCAGACTGTAACATTAATTATCCCCTTCATGAGCACTGCCTTGTCGTGGCGAAGGGGCTTGAATAACTCAGAGAAGCTATGAGCTATGCCGTGCAGGGCCACCCAAGACAGACAGGTCATAGCCGAGAGTTTAGACTAAATGTGATCCACCTGGAGAAGGAACTGGCAAACCACTCCAGTATTTTGCCAAGAAAACTCCATGGACATAAAAAAAGGAGAAGCTTTGAGAAGAAAGTGAGCGTTTCCAAGGCATGCTCTAGTTCATGGGGTCAAGGGGACTCAAACACGACTAAGACAACTAAACAAACAACAATTATAATGCAGATAATTTATTGAACTGTATGTAAGATAAGCAAGTATTGTGCAACAGAGCCTTAGTTTTTTTGGGGGGGTGGGCAGGGGCGTCTAGCCAGGGTTTTTGCCCTGGGTGAAGCCTCCAGAGTGGCGCCACTGAGGCTCTCAGCCTCTGCATGTGTGTACACAAATACATGTGTGTGGGGGGTGGTGGTGCCAAACTGGGTCTTTCACCTGGGTGAAATAAAGCCTAGTTTCTCCCCTGCTGTGCAGTGCTGTGCCTTTTAGGACCATATACTAAGCCAGACCATTGCACCTCCCATATACTTCAGTTGGGCTTGCACTGTTACTTTTTCTATAGTCTATAATAACCTCTTGCAATCAGCTGTGGGGTTATTAGTATTGTATTTTTTCCCTAGCCCTTAAGATTTTTTTTTTTTAAAAAGTATATCCATTTAAATATTGAAGAGATGGAAGTTGGGAAATTTTGGTTTTAGACTAGCTTGGATGGCTAAATCAATCCAATAAGAAAATGTTTGTTTAAAAAGTCTAATAGAAACCTTAATGACTGCTACCGAAAGCAATTTACTAGGAAAAAATGGTAAGCTATTATTTGGTGCAATGAGGCTTTTGAGCAATTTTCTGAAAATGTTTCCCTTTCACTACTCAAACAATCTTAGGAGCTTCAATTAATTATTTAACAGCACCCAAAATAACAGTGTTCTCATTAAAATTGTAACTAGCCTTTAACACTTTCTAGTTGATGCTGTTGTAAACCTATGCCAGATGTTGAGCCTGTTAGAAGCCCTGGAGAGGGGGGGAGGGTAGCAAGCTGGGCCAGGGCATGCTGGGCTTATATCCTATGGGTGCTGCCATGGGATTGGCCAGGAGATCTGCTGGATCCCCAAATCCTATTTGGAGCATCCTGGGTGGGGCTGCCATCCAAGTTGGGGCCCAATTTCTGAGGATCGATCCCTTCCCATTTTCTTCTGGGGTGGTTTTTTTTACTGGAGCAACTCCCACAGGGTTCCTAGGGTCACAAAAGAATGTGCAGCCCCCCATAGTCTTCTGTGTAGAGGTAATATTGTAGTCTCTCTCTTATCCTCCTATTTAAACTCTCTTTCCCCAGTCTGGTGTTCTCCAGAGGTTGCTGGAATACAACTTGCTTCATCCCTGACCATTGGACCATACTAGCTTGGGGGGTTAGCTTGGGCACGGTGCCCAGATCTGTCAGCCTCTTATGTGAAGTGATGGCAGTATCACTCCACAAGAGCAGAGTTCTGTCTTCTATCTGCCCAATGAATGGAAGGATTAAAGCCCCCCCCCCAATGGGCTGTTCTGGGGATGCAGAAATACTTGAGTTGCTTCCATCAGACAGTGACATCAGGGCCAGTTTGCGTCTGTTTGCTGCACTATTTCACGGTATAATAATAATAATAATAATAATAATAATAATAATAATAATTTATTATTTATACCCCGCCCCCAGCCACTCTGGGCGGCTTCCAATCAAGTTAAAAACAATACAGCATTAAATATTAAAAACTTCCCTAAACAGGGCTGACTTCAGATGTCTTCTACAAAGAAGATAGCTGCTTATTTCCTTCACATCTGAAGGGAGGGACAACCAAGTCTTGTAATGCCTTAAAGACTAACAAATTTGTTATGGCATAAGCCTTTGTGGACAGAGGCTACTTCGTCAGATAAATACCATAATATATGGGATGCTAATCACAGAAAAGTCATTAATGTAACGGTTATGTATTTCTCAAAAAAGATATGCGTTTCATAAGAAAAAGGAAACAAGTCAATGTCCAGAACAGCTCAGCCCTTTTCTTTTGGCAGAGGCAAACTAATTTACCCCACCCTAGTTTTATGTCCGTTTGAGGTTGTGTGGGTTTTTGTGTGTGTTTTTTTGGCAGAACCTGACAGACATACTTGACTCGTCATTGATCTCCACAGCTCTCTCTTTTGTGATGAGTGTATCAAGCAATTGAAACAAAACTCCTCTCTGCAGATGCTACTGTTAACGGAAATTGTGAGAAGAATCCTAAATCAGTGTTATTATGTGGGGACAATGCAACTTCCTCAGAAAATATCCAATATCTCTATTGCCCATGATTATGAAGCTATCATACTGTTCGTGGCAACAACAGCAGTACACCATACTGGGTTGCTATCATTTAGAATCAACTGTCATTCTTCCCTAGTGATCTTGTTCCTGTGGCTTTTAATACCTCTTTTCAAAATGACAGGAAGGATCTAAGTGGTCTGTGGGCTCTCGGGAGAACTAAACACATTGTGTCTCCCCCCAAAAAGGTATTGTTGCTGTGTAACATTTGCAAGACTAATTTGCTTCTGTAGTTATTCTTTATTTGAGTACTAGTTAAGGAAATGGGTCTGAAGTCTCCTTTTATCAGCTATACCTTAAATAGAAATATATTTAAAGTTTTATTGCGAGTTTGTAATTAGATTGCAAAAGTTATCATTAATGATGATGATAGTAACTATAGTAGCAACAACAACAACAACAAATTTCTTGTTCCCCACAGAGGAACAACACAGAGCCTAGGGCTTGCCAATCAGAAGGTTGGCAGTTCAAATCCCCGTGATGGGGTGAGCTCCCGTTGCTCAGTCCCTGCTCCTGCCAACCTAGCAGTTCAAAAGCACGTCAAAGTGCAAGTAGATAAATAGACTGCCAACTGGTTAATAACAGCAGCACCAAAATGATCCTGCCCCTGAAATGAAGAAAGTTTTTGGTAAAGCAGGAGTGGTTGTGTGTATTGGAAAGAACTTTGAACTCTGTTCAGTTCTAACACATAAAACCAATTCCTGGTCTTGGAATTCTTTAATTCTAAGTGTATAACTAAATATGTGGTTCCAGCTGATACAGCTCAAGGTTATAATAAAAACAACAACAAAGTAGACCCTGAAAGTCCAAAGTGTGCCTATTCCTGGTGTGGGGAATATCATGTGTTTGCCAGCCCTTGAGACATGAAGTTTCATTAGTGCAACAGGGAACATGCTGTCTTTCTTCAAATAAGGCACGGGTCAATTTGAATATTAGGGTAGCATAGCTGTTAAAACAGCAAGGACAACACCTGCTTTTTGACAACAAACCATTAGGTAGATTTAACCACTATTCTTTCAGCCCCCCTCATCTAAAATAAGGGGCTAATAATGCAGGCTACCCCTATAAGGATTAGTGTCCTTGTGGCATTTTAAAGACTAACACATTTATTATTGTGTAAGCCTATGAAAGCTTAAGCCATAATACATTTAGTTTTTAGGTGCCACATTTTGGGTGTTTGTACTGCAGCTAGGGATGGATGACTCTCAATTTTGGTTTCTCTTTCTTCCAGTCGTAAAGGCATTTGCCCACATTTCTGCTTCGGTTTGTGCGTTTGTTTGTATGCGTGCTTAAAATTTCTCAGCATTTTAGAATGAACTTCTAATAAGCAGATTTCTGTCAGCATTTCCCCTAATATAATGCACTTTATATGTTGTTTTCACTAATTTATGCATTTTTATACACATTATTGGGTTGGAAAGCCGGCATTACAAAATTCAGGGAAGTGCAATTTTCACAGGCCAGCTGTGTTTCGGTTAGCATATTGTTTTAGGGCATGCAAATTAGGTAGTTCCTCCTTAAAATCTAACCAGAGCCCTCTGAAAACCAAGGTAATATATGCAAAGTACATTGAATGCTCAAAAAGTGCTATAGGACTGCTAAATATTCTTCTTATAGCTGCATGTAAGCGCAGAGGGTGCGTGCACGCAATATACATGAGCTGCTGAGCTACACTGAGCTCATTTGCCTTACGAGGCTGTGTCCATCAACTATTACAACCAGATTTTCTTCTCTTTACTGCTACAAACAACGCCGCCTCTCCTTTCTCCTTCTGAGGAAGGACCAAAGCCAAATACTTTTATAAATGACAGAGCTTAGCCAACCAATTCCCGCCACAATAATAGCTCGCAGTCATTAGCCTTGCCTCCTGTGTCCCGCTTCGCTTCACTTACATGCACTGGATATACAGCCAGCCTCCCTTATCTCAAGTGTATCGCTTGTTGCTCCTTACACAGCCCAAACAGCCTCAAAAGCACCATGGAGTCAGAAACCACCTATCTTGATTATTGCTCTTATCAGTGCTCTTGCACCTCACCAGGCAATCTCATA
The DNA here is from genome assembly GCF_027172205.1 of Podarcis raffonei. Taxonomy (NCBI): domain Eukaryota; kingdom Metazoa; phylum Chordata; class Lepidosauria; order Squamata; family Lacertidae; genus Podarcis; species Podarcis raffonei. The sequence continues at coordinate 49,746,591 of NC_070604.1, forward strand.
GTAATTCATCCAGTGAACCAAGTGGAACCTGAATATGAGCAAAACAACTAAGCCCTACTATGAGTATGTGGAGGCACACAACTTCCCTTAGCCTAAATGGAATTTTGTCAACTAGTCACATTTATTCCTATTTAAAAATAACTTCCCTTAGGATTAGGCAGTTTGGTATACTAGACAAAATATGGCATGGAATGTTTTTCATATAATTATGATGCATGTGCTGTGGAATCTTATGCATATATGGAAGTAAGTCCAGCTATGTCCAATGAAGCACTTGATACTGTTTTTACTGGGCTGTTTTATTTGTGTTGCTAATAAACAAATGATAGAAAGCACTGTGTCCAGGTGAACAGTCTGAAATACTGTTCCTTTTTGGCATAATTTGGCTAAGTAAGGGTGCTTTCAGGTGGTCTTAATACTGCAAGCAGATCACTAACATATTACAAAAGGCAACAGGATTTTTTAAACATCGTTTATTTTTCCTGGCTGTGAGAACTTTGGATTAAATGCAGATAAAAATATGGGCTGTCATTGTGGGTGCTGGAGAAAATGTGCATTCACAAGCAGCACCAACCACGCAAGAAACATCCATCTTGATGCACTCCATATAATCTTTTGGATGTTTTGTTATAACAACAACAAAAAGATAATAGTGTAGTAGGGAACATGTTTTAAAAACGGAATTCCTTGGGAAATGAGATATTTAGGATGATCTCATTATATTAACCTGGCATATTAAGTATGTTGTTAGTGTTAATAATTAATCTATATGCTGCTTACCTGCCAAAATGTGGTTTGCAAGCATAAAATCAGCTATAAAGGCCATCCATAATTAGAATAAACAAGAAAACATTAAAAACACCCATATTTAAAATAAACCGCAAAACAAACCCATTAAAAAGTATAACAATTAAAACAGCTGTCTCAGGAAGTTCAAGTTCAGGGGAATGCTTCTCTAAACAAGTGTATCTTCAAAAGCTAGCAGAAACCAATACAGATGAGGCCTTTTGTAAATGAAACTGTAACCTGATTTTGTTTGATACAATGGTTGTGGGATTTTTTTAAAAAAACGAATCAGCCTTGTAAAGGCTGATTATGGAATGTGCTGTTATCATCATTGTCATCATCCTTACCACAGCCTCCTATACAAAATGTTTTGTTTCTATCCAACCATGATACTGGTGGTCTCCTTTTAAACAGCCAACAAAGGGCCTCTCTCTTGCTGCCTTCCTTTTTAGCTTTTTGTAAAAGGGTACATGAGCAGCTTTCTGAACTCTTGCAGGCAAGCCTGTGACTCCAGACACCAACACATTTGCAAGCCTTTCCACATTCATCAGTGCGCACAGAATCCTTTGTCCACCAAATAAACTTCCCATGTTATGATGGTGATGTTTTTTTTGTTTTTTGTTTTAAAAAGACCAACATAATTACTGAGTAGCACTGTTTATAATGAGCAATTTGTTTGAATAATATGACCTTGTTTTCTGTTTTTAGAACATTTTGACTAGTACTGATTTGTTTGCTAGTTGTAATCCTTTGAGTGCTTAATGGGCACAGAATTCCAATAATAGCTTGCTTGCAATTTGTATTCAATGTAATACATTGTTTCATTACTGCATGAGTCATTATTTTACTTGTATGGCATTATTTCATTCTTTCTTTGAACAAGCAGGATTGTAATAAAGTAGCCGAGAGTGCAGTCAATGTGCCCAGCTAACTGCTCTCTTCATATAACACCTTTGATGTATCTGAAATCAAAGTACACGACAGCAGAAAGTTAAGCAAAAGTTTGCACATATGTCCATTTCCCTTTTTCTTATCCTTTGAATCCTATGGAAATATTGTGTTTTTTAATATTCAGTTGGGAACCACCCAGAGTGGCTGGGGAAACTCAGCCAGATGGGCAGGGTATGTATGTATGTATGTATGTATGTATGTATGTATAAATAAATAAATAAATAAATAAAATATTATAATAATAATAATAATAATAATATGTAGGATGGGCCTTGCGGATTTCATTAACCTCTCACTCGCTTTTCTCTGTAAGATTTGAGCCTGGACAAGGTGTCTTAAATACCCTTCAAGTCTTTATTTCACTATACATGGGAAAGTTTGTGTATCCTGGTCAGGGCACATTTTATATTTGCTTTACAAACTAGCACTGTTTACACCACTACAGAAGGAATCCTGAAAGCAAGGAGGCATTAGAGAGCTTTGTAGAGCTGTGTTTCGCCTAAGTGTGTTTGCTGCCATCAACTGGATGCTGTCCAGTTTCCAGTGCTGAAGTGAGATTCAGAGTTCTTCCAGAGAATCCAGACTGTCACTATTTTAAAGTGGGATTCAATCACATGCCCCAGTGCCCATAAGCTACTGGGACAAGTTCAAGGTTCTTTTATTAATTTACAATGCCCTCAACAGTTTGGGTCCAGGATACATGCAAGACTGCCCAATCCCTTATATCCCTCCCTAATTACTGAGGTCTTTGCAGGAGTCACTGTTAGTGGTACCCCCATGGCTTGGATGCATGGCTTGTATCCACCAGGCCTCATGTGTTTAGTACAGTACTGTGAGCCAAACTTTATGGAACTTCCAGTTGAGGTCAGACAGGTCCCTGTTGAACCAGCACTTAATGAAGAGTATATATATTTCCAACAGACTTTTTTGTATTGCGGTTCTGTAGTTGTACCTGATTTTTTTACCTGCGTTTTATTGCATTACATGTACACTGTTTAGAGAGGATAGTAATTATGTGACATATAAATTGTCAAAATAAATAAACATACCAGCAAATTCAGGTTGCACAATTACAATTTATTAGGAGGCCTTGCACAACAACCCCCCCCACCAAAAAAAGATTCGAATTTTTGCAATAAGGAAAGTGACAGGGAAATGATGTGCAGAGAACAGATTTTCTCACCTCACTGCCCTCCTCCACACATTCAAAAGCCTCTGCTTGGTCGTGTGAACAGAATTACTGATTTGGACAAAAACCACTCCAAGCCTCATATGTGAACACAGCCACTGATCGCTTCTCTGCAGGTTGTGTTTTTATAGGAAATGTGTCAATTACCTCCAGCTGTTTCTGTGCTGAGAAGACACAATCATGTGCATTACAAGTTTCAAAACAGCAGGAGCATATAGTATGAGATCAAACTCTTGCAATACTGGCATATGTTTCCTGGGTGGCGTAGGCCTACAATGGGACTATAGCCTGGGGAGAATCTAATGCAAGTTGAATAAAGACTCTGGGATACCGATAGTACCAAATTTCAAACCAGAGTTTTTTCCAAATCTAAGCATGTCTGATTAAAGGGATTCTTCTGATATTCGTATTTCAAATCTTCATTTTGACCTATTAATGCATTTATGAGCTTTTATGTGGGCTTTCTTTTAGATATTATCAAGTTTACATTTGAGTTTGTATCTAACTAAGGTCCCAACTCTACTATGCATTGAAAGCAGCAACATAACCACTTTAACAGGCATAGTTTTCCCCAAAGAATCATGTAATTTGTTAAGGGTGCTGAGAGTTGTAAGGAGACCCCTATTCCCCTCAGACAGCTACATTCCCAGAGTTCCCTGGCAAGAGGGAATGATTAAACCGCTCTGGAAATTGTAGCTCAGTGAAAGGAACAATGGTCTTCTAACAACATTTAGCATCCTTAACAACTAAAATAGTCCCCAGGATTATTATTATTATTATTTTGGCAGGGGAGAAGCCATAACTGTTTAAAGTAGTATGCTATTGGTTTAAGTACCATATTTTTTGCTCTATAAGACTCACCTTTTCCCTCCTAAAAAGTAAGGGGAAATGTGTGTGCATCTTATGGAGCGAATGCAGGCTGCGCAGCTATCCCAGAAGCCAGAACAGCAAGAGGGATTGCTGCTTTCACTGCGCAGCGATCCCTCTTGCTGTTCTGGCTTCTGAGATTCAGAATATTTTTTTTCTTGCTTTCCTCCTCCAAAAACTAGGTATGTCTTGTGGTCTGATGCGTCTTATAGAGCGAAAAATACGGTATGTAGCACAGATGGGCCCTAACTTATACCCAGAGTAGGCTCATTGAAATAAATGAACATGACTCATGTAGGTCCAGTCATTGGAGTCTTCAGTAGCCTATTCACAGCCACAAACACATTGTGCTAATGACTGAGGCATAAATCCCCATCACTGCATCTCTGGAGCAAGAAAAAGGTCCAGCTGTTAAATTTTTACCTGTAAGCATCAGGAAAGAGCACAAAACATGCAAAAGAAAAAGCACCCCAAGTGTGACCATCCTGATATAAATACCAAGTTATTACAGCAAGGAAATAATAAAATACATTTTGGTGCTTCCCTTATCTGCTTTATGCCACATCAATAGAAAGGCAGATTCATTGTAGCATATGAATGTAGATTTCTTCAGGACAGGTATATTTTGGTTGTTTTTTTAAACCCTCCTATTGTTCAGATACATGAAATGCACACTGTCTGTGCACAAACATAAAACAGATATATTGCAACACTTGAATATTGTTTATTTTAAACCCTCCGTACGTGTTTTATGTTGGAAATGAGAGCTCTTTCAATAAGGAGGCATATTTTTCTTCTTTGCTTTGAAAGAAAAACATGCGCTTGGATTACACTGTGGGGCGAGGTGGAATAAATAAACTCGCATGCCATTGTTCTAAAGAGGGAAAACGCTGCTTTGTAAAAAGGAATTACAGCTTCTGCATGAAGGTATGCACATCCTTCCCCACAAAAGGATCTATAAAGATTGATTTAGAAGGGTCTCAGGGCACCTGATGCAGACACTTTGCTGAAGCTACACAGGTGGCTATGAATTTCAGTAACCTCTGGCCATGAAGGCTTTGTTCGGCCTCCACTGCTGGAGGTAATTACCGGGAACCAGAAGTGGAGAAGCACTGTTGCACTCTGCTCCTGCTTGCAAGCTTCTCATAGGCCTCAGGTTGGCCATTGTGAGAACAGGATGATGAACTAGATGGGCCTTCAGTCTGATCCAGCAGGGCTACTCTTAGGTTAGGAATGAAGAAACATAGTAAGTTGCCCAGTCAGATCATTGGTCCATCTAGCACACTGACTGGTGGAAGCTCTCCAGGGTTTCAGCAGGTAGGCTTGTCTCCTAGCCCTACCTGAATATGCCATGGATTGAACCTGAGACCTTTTACATGAAAAACCATGACCCCCAAATGTTCAGGCCTGGGTCTTGTGAGCGCTTTGATAATATAGCACCTGTCAGTTCTAGGTACACAGATTTGGATTCCATCATTGTGGTAGAAAGGTGGGGATATAAATCAGAAACTCTCTGGGCTAATATTGTATTCCCTGGTGGCATCAGTGCTCAGTGGCAAAGGAACAGAAGACAGTTGCTCTCTGCTTCATCCCCTGCTGCCAAGTCCCTACAGAGACAAGGGAATTGCCAAAGAGACCTCATCAATGATACTGAAACAAATGTCCTGATGGATGGGATATCCAGAAGAGCACAACTCTTACTCATGGTCTTTTTGGTCCTTAGGTAACAATGGCATGGTGACAACAGTGAGGAATATGAGAAGCAGCAGCAGTAGGGGTCCCTCCCATGCATTTATCTCTAGCACAGGAGAACAAGGAAGCAAAAATGGGGCGCACAAGTTTATCTTGCTCAACTCTTCCTCCAAAGCAAGCCGTGAAAATCTTAATTTTAAAACAATTTCTGTTTAGTGTTCTGTCACCTGTCTTTTGGAACGAAAAACAAACATCTGGCTGCTATTGCAAATGAAGGTGATTAAAGCTGTAATCCTATCCCACTTACTTGAAAAAAGTCAGTTTTTATGTCACCTAGCAAAATGAAACTTTTGCATGAATTGAATTATTGAGCCCCCCAAATGTTATTTGTGAGCTGCCAGTTTTTGCCTATAACTGCCCATTTTGGGCCTGAATGCCCATTAAAAATGTTATTGGGATGAAATGCAGTTATTCTTTACTCATTGTTCTTCAGACCTAAAATAATTGTAAAACAAATTATGGCAAACAAGTGGATTAGGCTTAGGAGAAGGATTTCTCCTTAACTACCATTTCCCACCATTGGCTCTAAACAGTGAGCAAAAACTAATAACAATTTTGCAGTGTTTCACTCAGCAAACAATGACTCATTTAACAACTTGTTCTTACTTATGCATTTGCACTGAAATAAAACACTTTAAAAAAACCTCCAGATCTCTACAATACAATCCTCTTGAACACACATTAGTTCTGCTGATGTTAGTGGTCTCAGGATTGGAAGGGGGGAAATCTGGTTAAGGACACACTCAGCTGTTTAGAAGGGATGTTCTCTGTATAGGGTGACTGGCAGTAATGCCAACTCACCAGAAAAACAACAACAGTGTTGAATAAAATAGGTTCGTGTTCTGCAATTTTGTGATTTTTTTTGTAACTCATGAAATTTCGGTTAAACTGTATGCATTTTAATTAAGTCCTGAATACTTCTACTCAGTTTACAAATTAACAGCCACTTTTTAAACAGGATCTTGTGCCTAGAAGTTTTTAAAATAAAAATCTAAGTAAGCTTTGTGTCTGTGGGGGTAAAAAGCAACAACAATGGCCTGCAAAGTCTATTTTGTCTCATCTTTTATTTTCTTGTTAGATGAATAGACAACTTTTGTGCTGGGCTCCACCCATAGATCCAAACCTGCTAGAATATGTACCATGTGGAAAGATGATCACTATGTAGAGCAGATGCAATGGACAGAAGAGATTTGGTACTTTTCCTTTTCTGTTGTGGAGTGAATTTTGGCAGAGGGAGGTTGCAGTGAAAAGAAAACGTACCTGCTAAAATTATTTATTCTATAGGAACAATAAAGGAACATTTGGTTTATCCTCATAACTTATCCTTGTGCTTAAAAAGCATCATTTAGGACAGGGGTCAGCAACCTATTTCAGCTGTGGGCCAGTCTCAGACCATGTGGTGGGCCGGACTATATTTTTTTGGGGGGGAAATATGAACAAATTCCTATGCCCCACAAATAACTCAGAGATGCATTTTAAATAAAAGGACACATTCTAGTCATGTAAAAAAGGTAAAGGGACCCCTGACCATTAGGTCCAGTTGTGGCCGACTCTGGGGTTGCGGCGCTCATCTCGCTTTATTGGCCGAGGAAGCCGGTGTACAGCTTCCGGGTCATGTGGCCAGCATGACTAAGTTGCTTCTGGTGAACCAGAGCAGCGCATGGAAACGCCGTTTACCTTCCTGCTGGAGCGGTACCTATTTATCTACTTGCATTTTGACGTGCTTTTGAACTGCTAGGTTGGCAGGAGCAGGGACTGAGCAATGGGAGCTCACCCCGTCGTGGGGATTCGAACCACTGACCTTCTGATCGGCAAGTCCTAGGCTCTGTGGTTTAACCCGCAGTGCCACCTGCATCCCATGTAAAAACCCGCATCCCATGTAAAAACACGCTGATTCTCGGACCATCCATGGGCCAGATTGAGAAGGTGATTGGGCCATATCCGGCCCCCAGGCCTTAGGTCGCCTACCCCTGATTTAGGATTTTGGAGATCGCATTTCAACATCTTTTTTGCTCTGAATTGAAAATGGATAGCTGTTTGTCTTGATCAGAAACATGAAACCTGAACCCTCACACCCTCATATTGCTGGAGCACAACTGATCTCCTGACCAGTAGCTATACTGGTTGAGGTTGGTGGAGCTGCAGTCCAACAACAGGTTCCCCATCCATGATATAGAGCTACACAATCTACTTTTGAATTCACAAGTGTAGAATTGCACTGCTATTCTACATGTTTACTTTTTATGCTTATGGTTTATAAGCAGCTGTGATGCTCTTGTGGCATAGTGGCTAAATATGAGGACGAGAAGCTTCAGGTTCAACTTATTGTTTATTGAAGGATAGTATTTTAGGCCCTTACATCCACTGTACTCACTGATAGCAAGGTGGAAAGATAACCTTATCTAGTTTTTCTCTAGAGACTCCACTATTAATAGATTTGAAGATAAACTAGGGAGCTAATTCACAATTTTGCCTAATTAGCCACATCCCAGGCTCTCTCAGGAAACATCACGGTGAGGCAAAAAGCACTGTAGACCTCACATACATACTGCTTTCATAAAAGATTTGGAATGTAATTTTCTGTGCAGTTCAGCTGCTTAAAACCACTGAAGGGCTTGTGTTGATTAAAACAATCAAACTGTGAGTAGCATTTCAACCTAGGAAGGCAGTGCAGAATGTGGTGGAAGTTCCTGGTAGAAATCTGAATTTTACCATCAATTAAAGGAGTGGCCACTTTCTCTCAACCTCCCAACCCTGCTGATGTAAATTCATGATAATAATAATAATAATGCCTTTGCCTTATACGGTCATTGCAAAAAGGATTCTGGTAACTTATATGAAGTACAGTGGTACTTCGGTTTAAGAACAGCTGTTTACAAACTATTCAGTTTACGAACTCCGCACAACCAGAAGTAGTGTCCCGGTTTGTGAACTTTACCTCGGTCTAAAAACGGAATCCGAATGGTGGAAGGGCACCGGAAGTGGGAGGCCTCATTAGGGAAAGCGCGCCTCAGATTAAGAATGGTTTCGGTTTAAGAATGAACTTCCGGAATGGGTTAAGTTCGTAAACCGAGGTACCATTGTACTTTAAGCATTGGGGGGGGCACTATTTAATACTCAGTACAAATACTATTATTAGTTCTATGCCAGTAAATGATTAGATCAATATCCTTGGCATTTCTATACAGCAAATTAGGTTTGTTAAATTCAAATTAGGTTTTGGCCAAAGAATCAAACATATTGATCTACAACATTCACTGGCCAGGACACACTGAATATATTCCCCTATAAGTCTCAATCTAGATTTTAATTTGGGTTTTCCTGGCAGCTAAGTATTTCTGGAGCTTAACAGCTCCTGAATATCAAATACCTTTTGACGCTAGCATTGTTAAATGTCCCAACTACTCTGGTTGGGCATTTTAAGAGAGTGCCAATGAGTGGTCAACCCTGACCATGTGGTACTTTGGTGACTGAATCAGTGGCACATGCAGGAACATATGACACTGAATCAGACCATTGGTCTACCTAGCTCAGTACTGTCTACCCTAATTAACCATAGCTCTTCAGGGTTTCAGACAGGAGTCCTTCCCAGACTAACACGGAGATGCCAGGAATTGAACCTGGAATCTTCTGCATGCAAAGCAGATGCTGTACGACTGAGCTGTAGCCCCTCCTAAATGACATGTATGTATTGTTACAAAGGTTGCGCGCACACACCCCAATTTCTGCTGAGTGGTAGCACAATTCCAGGGAGTTCCAGGCACTTAGCCAGGGTTGTGTTTCATTGGGAATCACCCCATCTGTCTATTCGTTTCCTATACCAGACCTCTGTTTTTGGGGTTCTTTTTTTAAAAAGAACAGCATTTTCCTGTGCCACACCACTCCCACATTGCCCTGGCAACCTCCCTCTCAGTTACTGGTAGGGTCTTTTGTCTTTCAGGTTGCTTTTGTGATGGGTTAATGGCAGGGCCACGATCTCCTTCTGCCCCTCTGTCTGGCAGAAAAAACAAACTCAGCCTGTCAGCTCACCTTCATTATCAAAGTTCTGTGTAAAACCCCAGTACCCAAGAATCTAGAGGGTGGGGAACCTGACACTCAGGGCTCTGGGCAATCCCTGTTCCTCACTAACCCATAATAGTACATTTGCTTTCATGTTACACACAATGGGCTAGTTATATCTTCCTTGTCATTCTTCAGAGAAGTCATTTTTCAGCATTTGACCACCCTTCAATATCAAATATTCTCATTGTGACTTATCTAAAATGATGATAATGCCACAGAACAAATTGTATCTTCCATTTAATCTGTCTTCCACCCCCTTCACTGTACCTGTATGGATTTGAATCCCTCTTCCCCACTCTGCATGACTCCTACTTTTTTTTGAAAAAGGGCTCACACACAAATCTTACACTTAACATTATATAGTGTTTGGCACTTCAGGCTATTAGAAATGGAAGTTTCTAGAATTCTTTAGTGAAGAAGGCCAGCTCTCAGACTCTGCTGCAGTCGAGTGGAAAGGAAAACAGAGTTAAGTGTAAACAGAGCCTGCTATTGTTTGCTATGGGTGTGTTGACAGAAACTAGTCATATTGGAATTAGTACAAAGTAATGAAGCGTGTGTTAGTGGGCTGCCTGTCACAATTGTAGACAGTGCGGCATGTGAAATTATTCAAAATATATCTCAACATCCTATGAATAAATATGATGTGGCAGCAGATATCAGAGATTGTGTCAGAGTTAGGAGCGACTTTTTGTTTAGACTAGAATTAAAATGGGAAGGGGCTATAGATGCACTTTAGCCTTTATGATACCCCAAAATAATCAAACAGCCTTTATTTTTTTGTATGCACTCTACCTCTCAGTCAAAACAATATGCAGATGGCAACATAATAAATAATAATAATAATAATAATAATAATAATAATAATAATAATAATAATAATATTTCTATACCATCCTTCATCTGAAGATAACAGGGCAGTTTGCAATATGAAAATACATAATATAGTAACATACAAAAACAACAACCCTGCAACAGTTTGATTGTTTAATTAGCCAAAGGCCTGGGGGAAGAGGAATGTTTTTGCCTGGTGCCCAAAGATATGTAATGAAGGAACCAGGCAAGTCTCCCTTAGAAAGCATTCCACAAGTGGGGACCCACTGACAAAAAGGACCATACTTGTGTTGCCACCCTCTGGACCTCTCTCGAAGGAGACACATGAAGAAGGACCTCAGATGATGATTACAGGGTCCAGATCTGTTCATGTGGAGAGAGGCAGTCCTCAAGGTATTGAGGTTCCAAGCAGTCTTATGCCTTATAGGTCAAAACCAGCATTTTGAATTGGGCCTGGAAAATAATTGGCAGCCAGAGGAGTTGGGCCAGCATCATACCCAGTGAGCAACCTGGCCACTGAATTCTGCACCAGCTGAAGTTTCCAAACCATCTTCAGAGGCTGACCCACATATAACATGTTGCAGCAATCTAACCTAGAGGTTACCAGAGCATAGACAAAAGTAGTTAGATTTCCCCTGTCCAGATAGGGGTGCAGCTGGGCCACCAGCCAAAGCTAACGGAGGGCACCCTGCGTCACTGACAGTGCCTTTCATACTTTTCATTCTTTACTAATTTAGAGATGTTCTACAGCTTTTTCATCTGCTCTATTTACCCTCCAGGTCAAAGAAAGCTCTTCACAGGATCAATATTCTTGTAGTTAAACACTAAGCAGAACATTTGTGGAGTCCCAGTAAGAGGGAATTTTACTCCACCACAAGATCTCAGCTATACTTAGAGATAACAGCATTTTATGGATAGCAAACCTAAGCAGGATGCTATTTTCATATCTTTATAACTGTTGCACAGCTTCCCCTGAGAATGGACTAGCATGCCCAAAATGCATTAGGAATCTGCTTGGCATTAAATCATTTCTACACTTTACCAGTTTTCACCTTTGCATCTTTTCGTGAAAACTGAGACTTCCTTTATCTCACTCATCACAGCAAGCCCTTTGGGAGGCCATTTTATACAATTTCTATGAACAGAGAACTGAAGCTGACTGGTACAAGACCACCAACTGAATCCATTATTACTGCTTTAGGTAATACATGTAGGCATTGCAGTTTCACCTCTGCCTAACTGGCCCAGAGTGGCTTGAAGTGTTCTTAACAGAGCCAATTTCTGCCACTCTGTTAATCCGAATAGTACTGTACAATCCTTTGTAGTCAATATTGATTCTGCTGCAACCCTTGGGTGATGACCTAATGCTTTAGCCTCCTTGGAGAACCAGAAGCACTTTATTGCTTAGCAAAACATGATTTTGGTTCTGGCCAGGAACCCCTCTAGGCCAGAAGCAGACAACCAGCAGCTGTCATTTGGCCTACCACAAAGCGCAGCAGCTAGATAGCCTCCATAGTGACATCCTAAGCACCTCACTCTGTGATTGGGTTGCAAGTACCCAGTCTGCTCTTCCTGACTCTTCTGTAAAGGTACAGCAGGCAGTGGTGAATAGGTGGGGGACAGTGACAGAGACAAGTACCAGAAATGTGAGAGAAACAAATAGAATGAATGCCAACAGATGATGCATGAATGGGATGCACACTGGTGTGATTGTGTGAATGGGTGGGAAAGAGAATGGATGGTGAAGGGAGGAAAGAAGAGAAGATAGAGAGAAAATGTTCTTGCCCACTTTTGGCTTTAACCTGCCCTCTGCCAGCTCTGGGTTCTGAACACTTTTCCCTGACGAAATGCAATCTTCAGCTTCAGAATGTTTGCCTACCTCTCCTGCATGTTTGCCCATAATGAATCAGGGAGTGCTGAAGTGGTATAGTTTGCTGCTGTGTCATCTCAGGTAGTCTCTCTACCACATTACTTTACCATCTCGTGAATTTGCCAGCTTATTTTGTTGCACTTTGAGCTCACAAGGAGGAACTCTAGTGAGGCAAAGCAAGAGGAAAGGAGACGTAATACAAAGAGGGAGAACTTTGTGTGAACAACCTGGCCTTAGAATACACACAAGAACTTTGCTAACACTGCTTTTCCTCTTCTCTCACAAACACCTATGATATACCCAACTCCCATTAGATGTGCAGCTCTTACCTGCTGTTGTGGCTCATTGGTTGGGTAACTGCTTTCATTTGCCTCTGTTGCAATGTTTTTGAGCAGGCATTCCAAAGCTGGATGGATTCCACCCTGGTGGGGATGAATTCCTGTCTGGCTTCCCAACTCTGTGCCCTGTGCCAGAAACAGGGCACCTGTGGCCCTCTAGACATAGCTGGACTCCAACTCCCAAAAGCCCCAACAAGCACAGCCAATAAACAGGAAGAAGGGGAACTGTATTCTAGCAGTTCTTTAGCAGCAGCTGCAACTGCAGCCTAATCATTAGCCGCACCTGTGCTACCAGATGCTGCTCTGCTTGCAAGGCCCAGGCTTGTCCACTGACTTCCTACAGCAACCACCTGAGGAAATTTCTGCTTTTTCTCCAATTCTGAGCTCATATACTCCTCCTCCTCTGAAGATGAGAAATCAGAGTCCAGGTTCACAACATGAAGTTCTCATCCTTGATTTACATAGTGAGTCATGATGCTGTTCTTATTGTGTGTCTGGTCTGGTTGCATGTCCTGGTCTCTCCCTTTTACTAGTCAAAGAGTCCTTTTATTCCTCGGTGGGTCTTGCAACCATGACCCAGGAGAGCTATGTATTCATTGTGTGGACCTCCTGCCCAGGTAGCTGTATGGATGCTGCGTTGCGTGTGCTCTCCTTCCTCCCTCCCCCCCTATTGTGTGTTGTGATTCAAAATGGTGGTTATGAATAGCACAAGGAGATCCAAGTTTCTACCTGTAGGGTTGCCTGGAGACTGGGCAGTAGTGGGGCCATTGTTGCCTGTGCTACTGAGGTTTATGGAGTAGGGGTGCTTTGGGATTTTAAGGGGTATGTGTAGGGGGCGATATAGAGAGGTCTGGTGGAAGTGTGTCCTCACTGTTGTCAGTCCATGTGGGGGGGGGGCATATGGGTATTGTTGCTACAAAAGTCCCTGATCAATAGGCTTTGGCTGTGCTTCAGTGGGCACATACCCTCCCAGGCTGAGGGCAAGCAGGAAGGATGGGGAACCTGTAGGTCTTTAGATGTATTGGACCTCCAACTCCCCTCAGACCCAGGCAGCATTGCCAATGGTCAGGGACTGTGATAACTGAAGTTCAGAAACATCTGATGGGCAATAGTTTAAACTCCCATGCTGTGTAGAATATGATGGCCTCTCTGCTGACAGAGTGGATTCACCCTTCCTCTACCCACCTCCCCATATAATCAGAGTATAATATTGATCTTTCTGTTTTGCTTTTGTTATGGACTTGCAGTCAGGAAGACTTTGCATGGGTACACATGTGAGTACAAATGTGGCGCCTGAAAGGAATAAAAGTGTTAAATCAAATCTTTTGACAGACTGCAGAGGCTATCCAGCAGACCTGTACTGCTTATGTAGACAGTTGGCTACAATTTGTATTTGGCTGCCTTATTAATAAACCTGAAATTTGAATATGTAGACTGTCTGACAGGTTTCCTGGGTACTGCTTTGACTGGCAGATTTATTCTAGACAGATGACTGCTTTACCTTTTTGGTAGATATTATCCTATTTTGCTCACAATGTGATGCTGATAGAGTTCCTTAGATCAGTTTTCACCCTGGATATGATGTTCTTCTGCAGATGTGCTTACATTTGTAATGATTCAGACTGATGGTGGTGGGTTTTTTTTCTAAACAATAGCATGCAAGAAAAATTAAATATGTGACAGGAGGGAGGGAAACCTGGCCCTGGGCGTACCAAGCTAATAGCCAAAATTACACTTTTCAGCCTCAATTAATGTTTTTAGTTCCCTTAGTTCACATATGTGTTTGAAAGATATATTCCGCAGTGGTAAACACTGCCAAAGAACACACAAAACAATAGGAGAATGTTAGCAATTCAGTGCCATGTTTGGGTGGTGTGCAGTACAAGGTGGGGGGGGGGAATTGAGATGCTACAGTGATAGCTGCCCTTACTCTGTGAACTTATCCTCCTACAGAAGAAATATTGAGCAAATGTAGGTGGGTGTAATGTAATTAAATGCAATTGAAGTTCAAAAAGGCTGAGTGAAATCTGTACAGTCACATTAATCAGGCAATGACTAACTCTCTAGTATCTGAGTTTTGCAATCAGTGGTGTGCACCTGTAATCTGGTTTGTGGAAATCAGGAAGGTAGCTATGAAGTTAATTTTAGCTGCATCTAATAAAGGAGTGTCTGTAACACTGAAGAGCATCAGGCATATGCAGTGTTTTCAGATAAACTATTTTGTAGCCTGGTGTTCTGTGCAGAAATGCTTCAAGGATGGTTCCTCTCAACTGTAGGGAGCGGAGATAACGTCATCCCCCTCAATATTCCTTAGCAGGGGGCTCAGCCTCCCCCCCCCCATATTAAGGGGAGGGAGGAGGTGGAATCGCTGAGCCGAGTGCAGAACAGCACATCAGGCTCCTCCTGAGTGCGAGAAAGGAGGAGCTGTGGCCACTGAGGTTGTGCATGCTGGGCAAGGTCTGCTCCCGATGCCGTGCATGTGCTGTTATGCACTGCTGCATCCCCAATCTTCGGCCCAAGGTGGTGCCTCTGTTCCCCTCTCCTAAAGAGACTTGTGACTTAACCCCAGGCTCACAGTGTAGCATTTTTTTTCATTAGGGTATGTATCAGTGTTTATCTTCATGCCTTTGTGGAACAGCACAAGGGTTCCTCACATAGGCCTCATAGACACTTGTCAGAAAGGGAGTTGGAAAGAAGAGTCTGACCTTGCGATGGCCACCAAAATCACATCCTGCATCAAACAGTTTCCCCCAACTTAGTGCCTATTGGGTGTTGTTGAAGTACAGCCCCAGTCAGCAGAACCAATGGTTTTGGGTAATGGGAGTGCACCATATTATGGAAGGCTGGTTTAAAGGCTCCAGACTGAACAGGAGCGGGGCCTACCTTCTGCCTATGTGTTCCTTCGATCTAGTTCTCATTAGATCAAAGTAGAGAAACTAGTGTCTATCAGGGGTGAGCAAACTTTTTCAGCAGGGGGCCAGTCCACTGTCCCTCAGACTGTGGGGGGGAGGGCTGGACTATATTTTGGAGGGGGAAAATGAACAATTTTGTATGCCCCACAAATAACCCAGAGATGCATTTTAAATAAAAGAACACATTCTACTCATGTAAAAACATACTGATTCGCGGACCGTCCGCGGGCAAGATTTAGAAGGCGATTGGGCTGGATCCGGCCCCCGGACCTTAGTTTGCCTACCCATGGTCTATGCCATACTCTTGGGTACCACAATTTAAGAAGAATATTGACAAGATGGACCTTGTGCAGAGGAGGGCAACCAAGATGATCAAGGATCTGGAAATGAAACGTTATGAGGAAATGTTGAGGGAGTTGGGTGTGTTTAGCCTGGAAAAGAGGAGACTGAGATGAGTTGTAGAAATGTAATATACTGTTTGTGTACCTGTGATTGGGGATCCGCTTGGAAAACAATTATGAACTCTAACTTTACAAGAAAAATGTATGGCTACAAATTTCAAAGAAACTTGATAGCTACTGGTTCTTAAATCCACACAGAAGACGTGCTTCAGTCAATAAATTGGAGTAATTGTTTGGAAAGGCCATGGTTTTGGTTTACCATAATGTACATATTTTTCGCCAACTGCAAGGGGTTTTGCCCTTTTCTGTTTGTGTTGCATGCTGTGGTAGATGTAGCTCACTATGGGTACAAGACCCTGATTTACTTCTCACTGCTTTGATCTGGCTAATGCTTCCCCTCACCCCCATCTGATATCTGCACAGCAAGGAATGATTGCATTCTCAGGGTTCCTAGTCTGGTTTTAAAGTCTTCTGTAAACCAAGTCAGGCATGTGCCTAAGGAAAGCTTAGTCTCTCTGAGCAGCTGTTCTTGCAACAAGTGATCCTATGTGTGCACATGATTTCATCAGATATTCTGGCCCTCTGAAATTAAATATGCTTACTGCACTTTGCAGTAATCTAATCCTTCCCTCCCCTGTTGATCTCTTGTATAATCTGTATGGTCAGTTCTAGACTATTACTGTTTTCAAGTGGGATTCAAACACTTACTGGCAAATTCAGTATGAAGTAGACTTGATTATGTAACTAGTTTTATGTGGGTACTGTCCTTGAATACAGTAAGGAAGTTTCATGGGTGCTTTCTGGAGTAACCTATCACCAACATCTAACACCTGTGTTGAAAGTGTTGCACTGGTTGCCAAGCTAGATTAAAGGTTTTACTACTGGTGTATAAAGCTATATAATTCTTGAAAGAGTACCATGGTCACCTTAGATCTTTGGATAAATATCTGTTGATGGTGCCACACATTTCTTGTGGATTCTTGCACATATAATTTAGCAAATTAGCAGTCATAGTCACATTGGGTATCCACGTGTTGATTACTTCATTGTTCAGAATATATACTATCCAGTAGGAATTTATTGTACTTTAACATTCTTGAAAGACAAGTAGTGTCTTCTAAAGAGCCACTGTGAAATTTATGTAAAGTCAGAGGTTATGGGTACTTCCAGGTGGCAGTATATTGTAGACTCAGTACTACTCATGCATCAAAGTTTTTGCAGGGTCTCGCCGGCTCCCTCGGCCAATAATGCGAGATGAGCACCGCAACTGCATAGTCGGTCATGACTGGACCTAATGGTCAGGGGTCCCTTTACCTTTACTGCACAACTCTGCCAATAACAAGATGCCATTTCATATCCACACACACCCATTGAATTTGGATTTACCGCTTCTTTTTAACCCTGCCCCCCTTTTTGCTTAGCTGATTTCCTGCAGAAAACAGCACCATGCCCATAACAAACTGCTTGGTTGGAAAACATCCCATGTTCCTAACAGGCAATCATTTTCCTCTACTTTTTGAAGAGGTTGGCTAATTGTACCATGAAAGTTTTCCTATTGTATAAAAATGGTGTTTATTTTGCTCTTCAAGGTAGCCTGGGATGTGTGAAATCCCCAATGATTAGTGGTTCATACATTTAAGGAGATAAATAGCTAACACTGCTCTTGTTAGTCATATTGGGAAGAATATGATTCACTAGATATGACTTCAAGGTTAGACAGAAGCATTATGAAAAATGAGGAATAAACAAACCATTAACCATTGATTGGACATCGTAGATACAAATGATTCAGATGTCCATAAGACATCAGGTCCTTTGTATTCTAACATATAGCAATGTTCTTTTTCATGAGAGACAGACAAATGATTTTGTGCAGCTTTAGATAATATTTATTCCATGCATGTACCTTTCTATTGTTCAACATACCCTTGAAAACTGATAAGGCCTCGGCAGATAACTAAATAATCTATTAATTTATGTCTTGTGTAATGAATGCTGGCAGACTTCTGTTGCTACACATGCTTATAATGCTTATACAAATCTAGTGTGAGGCCATGCTTGGAATACTGGGTACAGTTCTGGTCACCGCACCTAAAAAAAGGATATTGTAGAGCTGTAAAAGGTTAAGAAAATGGCAACGCAAATGTTCAAGGGGTGGAGCAACTCCTCTATGAGGAAAATTTACAGTATCTGAGCCTTTTTAGTTCTGAGAAAAAGCAAGTAAAGGAGGACATGATGGAGGTGCATAAGGTTACACATGGTATGAAGAAAGTTAATAGAGAGAAGTACATCTCCATTTCTCATCCTACTTGAAGCCATACAATGAAGTTGAATGTTGGAAGGTTCAGGCAAACAAAACAAAGGACTTCTTCACATAGCCATAGTTAAATATGGAATTTGTTCCCACCAGCTTGGATGGCTTTAAAGGAAAATTAGACACATTCATGGAGGATTAGGCTATCATTGACTACTAGCCATGATAACTATGTTCTACCTCCCTTGTCAGAGTCAGTTTGCCTCTGAATGCCAGTTGCTAAGAATAGCAAGCGAGGAGAATGCTGCTATGCTCAGGAGTTGCTTTGGGGTTTTTCATAGGCTTCTCTGTTGCAGCTATGGGAACAGGATGTTGGACGAGATGAGCCTTTGGCCTGATCCAGCAAGTCTCTTATTATGTGTGTCGGAATAGTCTCTTTGCATGTGTAATATTTCCCACACAAATAATTTTTGCTCATAAGAAATGTGATAGAAAATGGTTGGATTTAAAATTAAGTTATTCAGGTTTACAGCAGTGGTTTCTTTCTCTTGTTTTTTTAAGTGGTGTGATCAAGGATTAATTGAAAGGATTACAAGGGTGTTTTGCTAAACTGTGTTTAGTTTCATTACATTTTTTAGCATTCAACTAATGAGGAACTGAAAGCTGAAACTGGACTATTAAAACTAAAACACTCACACTGTAGCCAAATAAAAATTAACAGTGGCACATAGTACAGAAACAGCAAATGTCAGCAGAAGGAACTACAGACTCTGCAATACATATTTTAAAAATTAGCTGCTTAAACCAGTCAACCATTAATTCTGCCTTAACAGGACTAGCATAGAGATTTGATGAAGTAGGATTTGATTCACAAATCACTTTGGCACCACTTACTTAAAAAAAACCTACCTAATTTATGTGGGTTTCACACATTTCCATTCCCCAAGGAACCCTTCTTCTAACATGAAATGGTTTCAGCATCACTTCTATGACTCTGAAGTGTGCCGAATATTGGCTGGGGCGGAGCTAACGAGAAAGTAAC
Source organism: Podarcis raffonei (assembly GCF_027172205.1). Lineage (NCBI taxonomy): Eukaryota > Metazoa > Chordata > Lepidosauria > Squamata > Lacertidae > Podarcis > Podarcis raffonei. The sequence goes on from NC_070604.1 coordinate 49,765,846, forward strand.
TCTGCTGTCTCAGCTCCAAGGAGAAAAGGAAATGCCTTTAAATTCTAAAGTGTGTTTGGAGCATCAACGAACTTGGGCAATGGTTCTAGGGTGACATGCAGCTATTAAAGTTTCAGGATTCAAAAAATTGGAGGTTTTTGTTTTTTTTAAGAGACAGGAAAAAATAATCAGCTACTGAAAATAAGGGTTGCATATTCATGTGACTTTGACTGACTCTCAAGTGGTAACCACACTGGACATTCAAGTTGCTTCAGTCAGACATGATTGATGACTGTATCCTCTGAATAAGTCTATTGACTCTCATGGGCTGTTTCATCCAAAATGCACTCCCCACATTTACATTGAACACAATGATGACATTCTTAATTCGAACAATTCCAAAGGCATAGTCAAAACAGGAGGCCAAATTCAGTGGTCGTGATAAACCATCAACTGTCAGTGATTTTACTTTGCCTGCTTTACATCAGACTTGAATCTGAATCCGGCAAACAACTAAATAATTCAGTCTTCTAACTGAAGATTTTTATTTTATACAGCTGTTCAGACATCAATGTTCCCTTTACCTCTCCCTTCATCTTCAGAAAAATATTTTTAAAATCAACTCTGCTTCGCCACCCCTTTCTTATGTTTGGGAAAAGCAATGTTTAAAAAATGCATTCAGTAAATAAACACCTGGTCATTCAGGTCATGTGTCATGTATTTCTGTAGAATCTCTTTGTTTAGTTACAGATGACTAAATAATTCAGACTGGTGGAAAACTAGTTATCATTTCAGTCTGCCTCTACAGCTGTTTAGATCAGGAGAAGAGGTTCTTGTCCTCTTCTGGAGACAGGGAACGGATAGCTCAGATGGATGGCATTTAGAAACAAACAAACAAAACAAAGAAGGATGGGATATTTCGAAAGCAGTACAGCCGCACTTTGGAAATGACCATAGAACTTCTTTGTATGGCAGCACAGAATAGGATTGTTTAAGCTCCATTACATCATGCTGTGTTACACTGTGAAGTGGAGTGACTGCAATGCAATTGAAAAGTAGCTGATATCAAATCGCTTAACAAAAGGGGAAACATAGCATAAAATCAAAATGGGCTGGAATAGAGAGCAGAAATGGTGAACTAGAGAGACGTTTCTGTGCCCACCTCTCTTATTAAAATCCTGCCGACAAGCGGCTGTAGCCCCACTAAAAATATATAGTGTCTGCCCCTTCTCACCTTCACCAAGACCATCCCAATGAATAATAGCTGTGCGAAATTGATACCATAGTGATGGATGCGATATATGAATCTGAATAACGCACATCTTGTTGTGGGATTTTGAAGTCCCCATTAACTCGTGTTCATCTTATTGCTTCTAAATAAGCATTAATTTTATAAAAGAAAAGAAACTTATGCAAGATAACTGACTATGGCTCCAAACAATATAAGATTCAGAGAAATGACACCACCATAAACACCACCATCTTATTTCTATGTGTAGCTTGGCAAGATATTATGATATTTGTTGTATTCAATCAGAAGCAGTGTTAAACAGAGCAAAGTTCTCAGCTGTGAGCTATTAGCCCAGGCCCTCATCTATGCGTTACTCTTTATGTAATATTCTCTGTCCAGAATGCCGGGTTCCAAAGTTCTTTAGCTCTTGCACACAGATAGGAGAAGCCAACAGGATGTGATGGGTGACTGGCAGAAAGATGGAGGGACACGCAGCATAATAACTGGGGTCAGAAGTGAAGTTCACATGACACTCACTGCATATGTTGAAAGAACACAAGGCTGCTGGTTTCTGCCTTGTAGATGGCATGGCACGGCCATACATCCTGTACTTCCACTCATACAGCAGAAATTCCTTCTCCTTCTCCTCCTCCCCATCTGAGCTCTACACACATACTGATTTGTAGATGTAGAACTCTTCTACATGGAAGCAGACTTTAGCCCAATTAGGGTCACACTTCACATGGAAGAGCTGCATGCATGTGTATCAGTATGCAGGTGGACCTCTTCCCCATGGACAGCATGGGATGGTTTCTCCTGCTTAGATGTGGCTGTGGGATGCAGTGTAGAGCCACGATAGTTCATACACTCGGCAATCCTGCTCACCTTATTTCAGAGGAGGGTGGTCATTTCAACCTCCCTATGGAGATCCCAAGGACAGTGGAAGAAACGTAAAAGTCATTTCTTGCCTTTCCTCCAAAACAAATGAGCAAAGGCAAGAGGCACAGGCAGTCTGGGTTACAAACTTGTACTGGATCCACAGAAATGGTGCTTGGGCAGTGATTGTGCTGAGCACCAAGGGCATGGTTTCCAAAGCAGTGTTTATGTGGTCAGCAGCCCTGGCTGGAGTCTATAGCTTTCAGCAAAGGCTAGGCCAGTTTCCAAGATGTCTAAAGTAAACAAATCCTTTTTGAAGTAGTGGGCAACAGAAAGCCAACTAAAGCATCTATCAGAGGGATGGATACATGAGTTCATGTGCCCACACAGAATTGGATGAGGATTCTTAGAAGAGAGCCTTCTCCGAGTATGGGAAATCTCATGTAAGTGGCCTGTAAAACTGCCATTCTGCCACCTGACCTAAAGCCACACAGGGCAGCATGTATGGTGTCCAGCCATCAATGCCAATCCTAGAGCCCATGCATACTTGCTCCATCAGACTGCAACTCCCAACAAGGTACATCTGAATTCCATTCATCCAGGTAATGTATAAATAGAGGCATATGGCACCTTCCATTAAAACCTGGTAAGTAGATCATTTCAAGCTTTAGCTTTGCCTGTTGACGGGTAATATATACCACAAGGAGCAAAGATCAGCTCATTTGCACACTGCTGGAGGAAGGAGTGGTCATTAGCTAGCCTACAAAGTGCCTGCTTCCTTACAGCTAGCTGTGTCGGTCACTACATTTCAAAGCTTTCAGAGATGCAATTCCCAGGCATAATTCACATCAGACATTGTGGCTTAAAAGGATTTTAGGTTACCTGCTTCTGGAGCAGAAAATGTAGCTCACTGTGAGAAAAAGGAGGGGTGTGCGTGCCCAGGGTTACACTCAGCTGTGATCTGAAAAGAGAGAGTATTAAAAGAAGGAGCTTGTCTAGCTGAACTAGATTTGGCTAGGTGGTCAAAGAAAGATGATGTTATGTGGAGGTGGGGGGAAGACTGCACAAGAACAGAAATGCTGCCTTAAGAAGATTGGAATCCTATGCAACAAATGAACAAGAACTGAACATCTATATCAGGGGACAACATAATACAGTGGTACCTCGGGTTACATGCGCTTCAGGTTACATATGCTTCAGGTTACAGACTCTGCTAACCCAGAAATAATACCTCAGGTTAAGAACTTTGCTTCAAGATGAGAACAGAAATCGCGCCGTGGCAGAGGCAGGAGGCCCATTAGCTAAAGTGGTACCTCAGGTTAAGAACAGTTTCAGGTTAAGAATGGACCTCCAGAATGAATTAAGTTCTTAACCTGAGGTACCACTGTAATATTGAAAGGCTTTTATCTGAATGCATTTGAAAGGTGGCACTCTCTGCAGTTTGGGAGGAAAGAGCTAGAAGACGACTTTGGACCACCACACAGACTTAGTAAGCACCATCATGAGATGATGCGGTGCAAGAAATGTTGTGAGGTGCCTTATGTAGCAGGCATCTAGAGACCCCGTGTAAGAAGAGATTGCACAGCACCATGATCCACATATGTGGATTTGAGTTCTTTTTTCTCTTTTCTTGCACTAAGCCTGTCCCATCTATTTTCCTGCACCTGAAGGCATGTGCCTACACCAAACACAAGGAGTCTTCTGAAATGACACTGTTTGACCTGACCATCCACCACTACCCCAGAATTCCTTCTGGGAAGAAGCTGCACTGTGTAGAAAAATGTGAAGTCTTCCTGCTGATGCACCTCAGAATCCAACTTGGCATATTTAGTTATCAGGGACAATAACACCAATGTCTGGGTATTTATGACTTTGATGTGAAATGCTGGCTTTTGAGCCACAGAGAAACAACCAGTCCTCACAAATAACTCCAGGGGGTCCTCCTAATGACCCATATTCATCCTGATTTGCTTGTACAAAGCTTACAAAGGTTAGACTATATCCAGTCTTTACTGAGCGTTCATTCTGATTTGTATATGGGGCAGTTATCCTACAATAAGCATCCATGCTGATTTGCTTGCAGAGTGTTTATATTTCTTTCCGTTATTCATTCATTCATTCTACACTTTTCAGTGTATTTCTTTGTTACTTTCCTAATTGCAAAGAAAACACCTGTTTTATTTTTGTTTTTAAAAGTAGATTTCTTGTGCAACAGGTGGCATAGCACTTTAATCCAGTTTAATTTCACAAACCTAAATTTATAATATGCACTTGAAACCCTCACATGAAGTAGGAACAGTCTGGAGGCTCTCTAGGACTGAAATGAACATTTCCCAAAGCTGTACCAAGCAAGTAAAGGCATAGGGTGGTATTCAACTGAATAATAGTGCTAGCACAAGCAATTGGACATTCCCCCATGTCATCCCTTAATCTGCTCCAGAGGGTTGAGAAGGAACCCCAAACAGATGAAGGAGGCACTTGTTGGGAGGAGAACATTCCATTGTCTAAGGAGGAATCCTTGTGCTGACAGAACATCTACCTTTTTGCTACGTTGAATACAGCCCATAGCTTCCAGCTTTGTTTTCATGTCCTCAGAAAGTTGGTTGTGCTTGCGTCTGTCTAGGTGGAATGTGCTGGTTATTGTGCACAGGGAAATCTCCCCGTGATCAACAGTGTACCCAAGAAAAGCTGCCTTTTGTGTTACTCAAGCGTTGAAGATATAAAATGGCATTCCTCTCTCTGCAGGTTGTTGTCTGGCTGCATCCACACCTTGGTCTTCTGCTCCTATTAAATTCAGCAGCCAAATTCATATTGACTGTAATAGGAGCAGAATTAGACTCATATTGAGATATTGGAACTGCGTAGCTCATGCTGTCAGTAAGATTATGAGTTCCACCATCATCTCCTTCCCCTGACATCTGTCTCTTTCAGCATATAAATGAGCTCACTCGCAACACACTCACACTTCAGGACATTTATACATCTGGCTTTATTGGCAACCAAAAGGAATGTCATGGAGTACTGGAAGCCTGACAAACCCTCTAGCTTTTATAGCTTGGATTACAAGTGTTCTCAATTTAGCCTCATTAGAAGGCTAAATTGATGGCACAGAAAAGAGAGGGAAAGGAATATATTTTTCTTGACCGTTTCAGATATGAAATGCAAGCAACAAAATGGTCAATGAGGCATAACAATGAAGCTGGAACAATCCACAATAGCTCAGCATTGTTAGCTATGATGGTCAGCTACCTCTGCATGCACTTGGCAGAAATGACCTCAGCCAATGCTGTGGCCGTTTGGGTACTGATGCAAGTGTCGTGGTATTGACTGAGACAAAGGAAAGCTAGCCCTAAAATTTGACCTTAAGGAGCATCCTTTCCCCATATGCTACTTTGCACTGTTCATCATCTGATCCAGATACTTTGGCCTTAGGAAGCTGCCTTATACCAACTCAGGCCATTTGTCCAGCTAAGTCAGTGGTGTCAGCAATGACTGGCAGTAGGTATCCAGGGGTTTTTGATAGCTGGTTCCCTCACTGTGAGAAGTGAAGTTGCAGGGAACCAAGCAAAGGGCATTCTTGATAGTGCTGCCCACCCTGTGGAACACTCTCCCATCAGATGTCAAGGAAATAAACAACTATTTGACTTTTAAAAGGCTTCTGAAGACAGCCTTGTATAAGGAAGTTTTAGATGTTTGGATGTTTTATTGTGCTTTTAATATTTTGTTGGGAGCTCCCCAGAGTGGCTGGGGCAACACAGTCAGTTGGGCTGCCTATAAATAAAACAACAACAACAACAACAACAACAACAAATGTTGTTTGGTTGAAAAGTCTTCAACAAATGTGACGCACTGTGTGTTTTGTGAATGGAATATGCTAAGCCAGTGAAATACTATGAAAACCTTGGCTTGGATTCAAACCTTGTTCCCAACAGTAGAAGAGGAGGACATACTCCTCTACATCCCCTTGCATTTACTGAAAATTTCTTCCGGGGGCTGTGGAGAGAGATGTTGGCTAAAATCATTCCCTCTTCCCTTCTGCCCAGTAGGATCCAACTGCTGGTTCAAAATCTTTCCATGCATGGGAAGAGACATTCAGTTTGCAGATGCAAACCATATATAATCACCCAGAAGAAATCTTCCAGCTAGCAAGTTAGTGTTGTTAACTGACCACGTGCATCAGAGATAAACTCCTAGGGAACTGTTCTCTTGTGTTTAACGTAGTGCTGATTCCTTATTAATTGCAGTAAACATATGAACAGCAAGCCTCAACAAAACATATTCCTTCCATGAAGCCCTTCTTATCTTATGGGCTGTCATTGGCATTTGTAATCCCTATGTTCTTGGGTGCTGAAGAATTTCACTCTCTTAAATGCAGCCTGATCCTACTAACACAGCAAGGGAATATCTCAGAGGTGTAAAGGATAGAGAAAAGAGCTGTCATTTCCCCTTAACCACCTCCTATACCATCCCCACTGGCCTGAACAAACAGTATATGGTCATATTCATGGGTGTAGCTGGGGAGGCAGGGAAGGGCAGCTGCCCTCTCTAGATCAAGTAAAAAAATAGAAATACTTAACTAACTGACCATTCATGTTGGTTCTGCCCCCCCAAACAAAAGTCCTGCCCCTGCAGCAAAGTCCTGTCCCCCTAACAAAAATCCTGGCTATGCCCACGGTCATATTTGTATCCCTGTATTACCAACATGTGTGTTGACACCGAGGATGAGAAATAGTGAGATGCTGATGGCTGCACAGGAAGTTGATGGCTGAGGTTAAATTGAGCTTACATTTTCACAATCAAAAGGTATGGCTCGTTGTTAGAAGCCCTTCTTTAATTCCCTATTACAATAACACACCAGAGAAAAAATAACCTTTGAATAGCCCTTAGACTTTAGCCTTACTGATTAAAACTAGCTGCAACTGATTCATCTACTAATTAAAACCCTCAGCCCTGTAGCTGATCAGGTAGCAGCACTGCAGCAGTGTGGAATTTTATGTTATCTGAATTTCACAGTGTTGATGAAAATTCAATGTCAATATTTGAGAATCAAAATTACGATCCAGAGTAAGCAGAAATACCATGTCATTACTGGGCATATTGATCTTGGTGGATCTGTGAATTGGAGCTGTTTTCATTATTCAGTGAAGTAACAGAAAATGAGTTGGACTTTGTTTAGCCTGGCACATGCATCATCAGCTGCATCTAATTGCAGCATCTTCTGACAGATGATGATTTATAGTACAGAAAGCACAGTAATTTTTATTCAAATGCCACCCTGATTGTCTGTAGCAACAGTTTACTCAACTGCTCATTTCTGGGCTAAACACATCTGACGCAGTGGGGTTTCAGGGGAAGTAAATGAGTAGTGCTAGAATGGAGTCACCTTTGGAGGAAGTTGCATTTTGCTTATGGGGTGGGTGAGTTTTAAGCAGGGAGCTGGTCAACCAACCCTCCCATGTTTACTAGAGTTAGGGTGCTATCTGACTCTGCAGAATCAGTAAGTGGTGGCTGGTGGGGATCAGATGGGGACAATTTGTTTTGATTTTCTCCCTATCCTCCTTTACGAATGTACTGTGGACATTCAAGCAATGCAGTAGTATAGTTGCTTGATAACTAACTGAACTCAACCTTGTGTCTCTGAGTGGTTGGGAAATTAAGAATATGACTTGGGGTGGTGGGCAGAGTTCACAGGTCTGCCAAGCTACAGATTTGGATTTTGCAGGGAATTAAAAATATAGGTAGGACCCTGACCTAGTCATCAACCTCCCCTGGTATGAGCAGCCATAACTGTCACTCATCTCTAAGTGCCTATCTTATGGAACCAAAATGGCACTGTGCACACACCAGAGGGAGATATCACCAGGCCTGTGGGAACCACAAGTAGAAATTAGGGGTGCCATACATCTGGGATTTCCCAGACATTACCGGGATTTCATTGGCGAAAGTGATGTCTGTGGGGGATTTCTGGAAGGTATTTGTTTGTCCTGGATCTTTAGCAAGTAAATCTGGCTGGTGTCTGTGTGTATAGAATGGAATATTCTGGAACAGGGCATAACTGGTTGGAACAAAGTCTCTACACTGTGTCATTTTGCTATAGCCTACTTGTATGAGCAGATTCAGGACACGGGTGGCACTGTGGGTTAAACCACAGAGCCTAGGACTTGCCAATCAGAAGGTCAGTGGTTTGAATCCCCATGACAGGATGAACTCCCGTTGCTCGGTCTCTGCTCCTGCCAAACTAGCAGTTCGAAAGCACGGCAAAGTGCAAGTAGATAAATAGGTACCGCTCTGGTGGGAAGGTAAACGGCGTTTCCATGCGCTGCTCTGGTTCACCAGAAGCGGCTTAGTCATGCTGGCCACATGACCCGGAAGCTGTACACCGGCCCCCTCGGCCAATAAAGCGAGATGAGCGCCGCAACCCCAGAGTCGGTCACGACTGGACCTAATGGTCAGGGGTTCCTTTACCATTATGAGCAGATTGCCAAACCCCTTTCAGCTTCTCTGCTTTTCAGCTTGTCTGAAACCCTGGAGAGTCACTTCAATTTTCCCTTCCACTGCCATTTTTACTAACTCTCAGTGACTTCTTCCCTGCCAAGAAGCCCATCTCACCTGCTATCCCATAGCACTTTACCCGAAAATCAGTTATCTGTATTGTGGTAGAACCTTGCCTAGTTTCTTTTGAAAAATCAGGGTGTATGACATCTACTTATCTCACATAGCAGTGTCTTCTTCAAAGAACTCCCAAGGTAAGCATGGGTAGCCATTGGCAGAATGCATTCTAGTTGTCCTTAATTGAAATTGGCACCTGCGGGTGTGCTTCTGCAAAGTCCTGTATTAAAACATATCTCCCTTTTCCTGTCCTTGTGAAACTAATATATCTGTTTTACAGACTCCTAGGTTCAGCTTTTTTACATTATTATTAAGTGAAATATTGTCAGCAAAGCTTTCAATCTCGACTACGATAAATGAGTTGAAATGTCACTTACGGTCCTGGATATTTTTCTGCTTCATATTTTGGTATTTTTAGAAGTAGGTTATCATATTCACATGTGTCTAACACTGAGAGTTATGGCAATGATTTGAAGCCAAATTTGGAATGCAGCTTTACAGGTTCTTCTTGATTTATGCCCAGATTTCATAGTGAATTTATTATATTGCCCTGAATACAATATTCAGTCCAGAAATGTATTTTGTTTGTTTTATTCTTTGCAACTATTTGACCTAACAACATATGCAAGTGAATTATGATATTTATGCACCACACAGAGGAAATATATCTTTTTATATTTACAGGGGTGGACAAGAATTCCATTTCATGCATGGAATTTGACAAGTCCACAGACAACAGGGCTGCAATCATATGCACACTTAGCGGAGAGTAAATCTTATGAAACACAGTGGGACTGACGTCTGATTGGGATTGTGCTATAGGTCAATCAATGGCTATTAGTCATGATGGATATATGGACCCTCCATATTCAGAGAGGACTTAAATGGCCTTAAAATATTTGAAGGTGGGGTGCCTTAGAGCCCCATAAGACCTCAATGGCATGCAGTGTTGAGTGATTGAGTGGGGAAATCTATTAAGTGAGTGAGAGTAGGAATGGAGTCTAGTGTCTTGAATGGAAGGAGGGAGGAACAGAGACATTGATACAAAAATGGCAGAATAAACCAACTCATTAGGTTGGATAGGTCACTGCATACAAGACTTAATATCTATACATGTATTTGTCCTGGAAGGAACACTTTATGCCTGGCAATTGTTTTTAAAATGTACAGTAGAGTTTGTAATTAAATAATAATAATACAGTAATAATACAGTAATAATAATAATGTCCCCAAGCAGAAGACAGAGCTGCCCATATACATCAAATGAGAGATCTAATATCCTAATGCACCTGGGATTGAGCCATGGTGTGTTCATCGCACCCACCCACTCACATACTTCCCCCCAAAAAAGACAAAATGGAAAAACACAACACCCCAACAAGCCATGCTGACTGGCTTTTGGGTGGCAGGTCAAAAAAGAGGGTGGTTGAGGAGAGAAAATGAAATATCCTAGAAGGGGGCATGGCTGGCTTGTTAGAACCCTGAACAGAAGCACCCCGCAGTGCCCACACTGAAATATCCTTGTTTGCAAATTTTAATTCTATATGCTATAATAGTAGTTTCCTGATCATGTATATTGCCCTGTGCTTGTTAAGGATCGTTTTCATTGCTTGCTTACCATGAAGGAGGGTTTGTTCTGTAGAAGGTTAGGAAAATTACAAAATCCCTTTTGTGAGGGAGCCTTCAACATGTCCTAAGTTCATACCTAACACCAATTTCCTTCCCCCTGCATGGTTCTTTATATCAGTTCCTTGTAAACAGTAAGTGAAAATCAAAGCTGTCAGGCCTATCTTCAACTTTTACCTTAAAGCACACAACCCACACATTATAATTTAGTTCTAAGCAGCATGGACTTTTTCTGTAGTTCTTGATAACCAGAAGCTTTGCTTTATCTGTAATAGTTATACCAGCTGGCTTCTGGATTTTTCTATTAGCCTCCATCTACACACTGCCCATCACTTTTAAAAAACCAAGCTGTGATAAAACGCTGTTTTAAGGACCACTGTCATTCAACCTGAACATAAATTGAAATGAGGATGGGAAGCAATTGTTCAGCAATTACAAAAGAGAGAGGCACTAACAAAGATCTGAGCTGATTTAAATTTTAAAATCCAAGTCTAATCTAAAGAGAAAAACAATCCCATTGTGGATGAAAGCTAGTGACAGGTGAATCTCTCAATTTAGGTTTGCTTGCTTTTTACTGTACCAATTGTAAATTCCGTTTTCCAAATTTTGGCATCACTTTTCATTTTTTAAAAAATGAAACCCATCCACTTAAAAATTCATCATAATTTTAGTATGAATTGTATGCATGTTAATATGCAGTTTCCCCTGTGCAATGTTAATTTGACGAATGCATGCATTTTTATGCACACTTTACCCTAGTATATGCATTTTTGTACACAATACTTGGCTGGAGAACAGCATTGCAAAATTGGGAGAAGTGCGAATTTTGAAGGATGTCGTGCTTCTTTTCACATATTGTTTTGGAAAGTGTGAATTAGGTGGTCACATTTTTATGCAAACTAAATTGACTTTCTCCCCTCTTCCCTAGTGAAATATTTGCAATCCCCATTTAGAGATACTTTTGCATGCAGCAGGAAACCATAACTACAGAAACAAGTTTTTGTGTGTCCCCCCCCCGATGAATAAGAATTATGCAACCAAAACAAAGGAGAAGCCACCCCCCACCAATAGTTTCCCCCTATCTGCAATCGCCTTATATTAGAAAATTTCCATTTTTTGTTCTGATGAAGTATGAAATGGGATGCAATCAAGATCTCATTTAACAATGTGAGGTGTTTGGAGAAATGCTTGTAATTGTCACACCACAACGTTTATACCAATTTCATTTTTTTAGTGTGTGGAGGGAGGGGGGGGGTCCTGTCACTTTTGTCTGTTGCTTTGATATGCAAAGAATTGTGCATCTCACAGTACATAGGAAACAAAGAGGATAAGGTTGTTTTTCATTTTCTAGCTTAACCCTGAGTATCACTGATTTCCACAAGCCAGCCAGGTATACTGGAATACTGGTGTGAAACTGATTATTCCCTCTGGTAATATTTATAAAAAGCCATCATATTGACACTCAGTTTTATTTACTTTGCACAAAAGCTGCTCCAAATTGTGTAAAGAACAAGGCATCAGGTAAATAGTCCCTACGCACTTGGAAATGATTAAAAATGCATTACACATTTATCTGAGGTTTAGCTTCAATGTCCTGTTTTCTTTGAATGCCAAGCTTGGTGGGAAATTTTGAACATCAGCCACAAGCCACAGGCTTTCTACTATTTAATGTAGGATTGTGCTTCAATGGAGCCATGCCAAAAATGGCTGGATTTATGTCTTTATGCTTGGATTCCCAGGACACAGAGGCTGAAACCCTACACACACATACTTGGGAGCAAGTCTCAATGAAGTCAGTAAGACCTTTTTTTTTTTTAAAGTAGGCAGGCATTGGATTCCACTAAAAATTTTTTCTACTACTGGTACATATCCTCTAGAGCTGTGCATGAGCCTTCAATTCAATTCAAAGCCTAATCTAGCACTTCAGAATAGCCCTGATCCAAGCTAGGATGATCTGGGACTGGCTTGACCTGGATCTGGGCCCTGAACTGATTTGGGGATTGTGCACAGTCATGTGGTCAGGAGTAGGAAACACTTGTATTCTCCCCACCCACCTACACAAGGCCTCCTGAAGGACAATTAGATATGTTTGTTCCCTGAACCCATTCCGAAATTGCCAGGTCTACTAAAATCTCAATAGAGCTACTGCAGTACAATATATGATGATCTATGGGTTGTCTGAAAAATACCTTCAAATGAGACAAATCTTTTGAAAGATGATTTTAAAAAACCATAGCAAAATAGCAAGAAACTATACAAGTTGTTTCTTCAGCCAAACAACTCAGTGGCATCAGATTGGCAAAGCCAGAGTCAGATTGGTACTTGCTTTTCATGCCCAAACAGGGACTTGAATAATTTCTTTTGACATTTGGCCAAGCTGTGGGTCACAGTCAGTGTGCTCTGCAACTGGTCCTCTCTGCCAGAGGTTCTTGTATGGTCTTCAGAATCAAGCTTCCAACCAGCTTTTTCAAAAGGTTTCTAAATGGTCTGTTTCAGATTTGGTCCAGGCCGGTGATTGATCTGGTCAATATGAAAGCCCTGGCTAGGAAATTGAGGAGTTTAGTGAGCAAAGCCAACAGGGATCAATAAATTAGCAGTCATTTTCTGGACTAGATCACTAGCAGGATTTCCTCTGCCTCCCATACCCAGCTGAAGTTCTTGCTCTGTCTCTCATGTTTACGGGGATGGGGAGGCAAATGGTGAGTGCAGCACTCCACCAATTTATAAAATAAAAATCTGTTTCCATTGATGAAATATTTGGCATTGAGTGTGTTGAGAGTCTGTACTCCATGGCTTTGAGGGCAAAGGTCAAATTCTTTGCAGAGTCACCAATTTACAAGATCATTGCTAAGATCCTTGTCCACATACTCTCTGTCAAACCACATAGTGCTGGTTCTGAGAGACTCGTAAGTGCAAGGGTTGTGCTTGAGTGAAAGCAGATCCTGAAACTTCTATATTTACATCTACCATAATATGCCACCATTGGCTAAGTGGGGCCACAGACCAGTTGTTATGCATTTGTTGCAGAAGAAGGAACATAGGAACAAAATCAGGAGTATTCTAAGGATATTTACAAGGATGAGATGAAGTGTTACCTGCCTGGAGATGAAGGTGCAGAAGAGAAGTTTCTGGCCAAAAAGAAGGTGGCAGTTCTCAAGATTGTTGAGGCACTTTAAGTATGAAAATTGAGCCCATTCTACACTTATAGGATTTGTGTACATACTGCCCAGACATTGCCTGTGCTTAACAAACACATACTCCTAATATGTCTAGTCCCCTGGCGCCTGTTTTACAACTGCATTTTATCAGCTTTCCAACTGCACAGTTTTTCTTCCAACTGCACATTTTGTGTCCAATTTCACACTGAAAAACAAAACAAATAAGCAAACCCTGTGTGGGGACAGGGGAGGGATCATATGTCTTAATGGTTCCAGAGGACAAAGGCTTTGATAAATCACGACACTTTTTAGCCAGCACAGTCTCTTGTGTCACAACCTACTTAGAAGCCTTTAGTTTATGTACTGACTTGATAAACTGCAGTGTCTTTTAGGGTGCTTTTAATGTCTGTTTGGTCTGTGCAGGTGTCACAAATGCAGAATAAGCAACTATTTCTAGATCATTTGGATGCTGGGTAGTTTCAAGCAAGTACAAAGAATTTCACGGGGGAGTCATTCATATGTCATGCATCAAGGTTGGTGGTAGCAAAGCAGGAATTTAGTAGCACTTAAAACTGGTTGAAATTTGACAAGGAAATGAAATCCAAAGTGACATAACTTGCTAATGCTAATTTTTCTAAAAATATACCTGTATTATGGTGTGATCTTACGTCCCATAGGAAGGTGGTCAGGGGCTGTGGGATACTGCAGACCTTTCTCTCCATCACCTAACAGATATCATTATTTGATTGGTGTCATGATCTCTGTATCCAACAGAGGCTGCAGGGGCATTAGATTGGAGAGAGACGGGTCTCTTTCTAGGCTCAGAGTTGACTGTGGATGATAGGAAAATCACGGCGTCTGTGCTTGGAGAAATACTCCCAGACCACCCAAGCCTATATAGACCCTCAGGGACACCTTTCCTGAGCCTGATGCCTCCCACCACACATCTCTCGTCCAGGCCAGAAGGTTGGTCCTTTAAAGGTCTCGTGTTCTCTCAAGGATGTAGAGCCTGGAGAAGGTAGTCTGGGGGTGAAGGCATAAAGCAGCTCCATGTGATAGCAACCTTTGTTGCTGACTTGAAGCTGTCTGTGTCAAGCAACCTTTGACCAACCTCACTTCCAGCCTCGTCATTTCCTCCGCGGTTTCCGGCATTGGACTAGAACATGACTATTGGTTCAGCTGCAGTGACTATCCTGCCAATAGTGGTTTGTAAGTGGGAAATTCAAAAGGGGGGCATGTTGGGGGAGGTTTTGAAATCTGCCAAATCCGAAGTCCCCTCATTCCGCAGATATGGTAGAAACTACACAGATTATTATAATTCTTTTAAAAGGGAAAATCCAACAAGAAAATGAAGGCAAAATAAAGTTAAAAGCCTCCTCCACCTTATGCCTTGTCTACTGCAAGCATTGTGAGACTTGGCAGATAGCAGCTCCTCTGCCAAATGTCCACAAGTTTGCTTTATTTATGTTAAACTGGCAGTACAATCCTGAACATACCTATTCAGAAGTAAACCCCTATTCATCTTCAGTCAGACTTATTCCCAGGGAGGCCAGTATGTCTTTCCAAACTTGGTGCCCTCCATATGTTCACATCTGCAGTTCCCATTATCCCTTCCCTCTGGTTGTGTTGGCTGAGATTGATAACCATTGGAAATTGGGATGCAACACAGCTTACAGAAAGGGGTTTGCATGGATTCTTAGACCATCCCTGTACATTTGACTTCTATGATGACCTCTCTATCCTTTGAAGTCCAGACTGATACATCTTAGGTTGTATCATCTCCAATTTCTGCCTCCCTCTCACACTCCTCTTTCAGACCTAGGGATGAGAGGGCATCTTATGAACAAGCATGCCTGCCTTTTTCTTCTCTAAATTGACCAGAACTAGAAAGTTTTCTATCTAAGTTATGTACTTCCTAGAATAAAATGACTTTATTATTATTATTCTCTACAAATATCTCATTGTGTGTGATTGCAGCCGGTAAAGTCTACTCTCTAACCAGATTCAGAAGCCACACTCGACATACAAAATTTCAATAATCTGAAGGGCATCCAGCTGCCTAAAACTTTGTGATTGATGTAGAAAGAAATGTGATCAAAGGCAGAAGGATAAGTATATAGTGGATTGGATTCTACATTCCAATGGAAATTTTATTCTGTAATGTTTCTGATTGTGTTGTCTATTCCTGTATATGGAAACAATGTAATTTTTAACCACCTTTGGGATTTCTCCCCGCCTTTAATGCATGCTTCATTGATGATCAAGACCTCTTCAGAATAGCTAGGGAAACTGCTCTTTGCAATATAAATGGGAATGCTGTTCAAATAAAGTTCAAGGTAGATTCCAGCAAACATTTCAGCTTGCCTCACAGATTGTGAAGGCTCATTGAATTGCATCTCTTTGCTGACAATGAGAATGCAATCACAGGGGGCTTCTCCTTGCTGCCACAACACACTTCCCATTCTCTCCCCTGACAGCCTTCTTGCTGGACCTCAAGTAGAAGTTTGGCCTTGGCCTTTGGTGTTGTGCAAACGTTTGAAGTTGCTGCCTTCTGCCAGATGCCGGAATCTTACTGCTTTTTGGTGCCATTATCCCAGGCCTCAGAAAGCCTCCATTTCTCTGCCACTATTATTATAGCCCTGTTCCATCTTTCACACTATTATGTCTGTTTAGTTCCAGAGCAAACAATACAATCGTGGCAACAGGGTACACAGCAACCATCTGAATTGATCGGAGCTTGCAATTCCTGCCTTTTGTATGCAGCTTTAACTACTGCTTCTGAAAAACCAGGAAACCATGTATTTCCACAATGGGAGTTAATGCTGATGAATGGTTTGTAAATAGCTTTGATGAGCTTGGGATAACTGCCTGCATTATTCTACAGTACTTTGCAGAATGGACAATAGCCCCATTAACAACTGATTCACATGAGCTGGCAGTGTTTAATCACATTTCCAACACAATAGAGCTTTATAGCTCTTCAAATAACAATTTTCACTGGTTTGCAATGAAGTGTTTTTGTGTTTTTTACATTAAAAAATGCTTTCTATTTTTGTGACTGTCCATGTGTGCCGCACTTCCATTACATATATTATATTACCTCTAGCTGACAGTGTAAGAGTGGTGGACTTGTAATCTGGTGAACTGGGTTCGATTCCCCGCTCCTCCATATGCAGCTGCTGGGTGACCTTGGGTCAGTCACGCTTCTTTGAAGTCTCTCAGCACCACTCACCTCACAGAGTGTTTGTTGTGGGGGAAGAAGGGAAAGGAGAATGTTGGCCGCTTTGAGACTCCTTCGGGTAGTGATAAAGCAGGATATCAAATCCAAACTCTTCTTCTTCTTCTTCTAAGTGTGCAGACAGCAAGTCTTTCAATTTCTAAAATTGCACTAAGATAGAATTAATCATTGACTATACAGATAGGGCATATTGCAGACAAGGTGAATCACTTTTTGCTTCAAATGAGAGTTAAGGCACATATTTAAATCTTTCCCATTTAAACCAATGGGATATAAATTTTGTTAATTTTAGCTAGGGTGTGCTAATAATGATTACTGTTCCCTTTTTCATGTTATGGTGCTTTCCCATCCTTTTACATTATATTTCACAGCAGCCTCTTGAAGTAGATTAGGTTGGAAGGTAACAGTGTCTGCAATCCCATACCTGGGGGTAAGGCAAACTGAATTTAATGAGGCTTCCTTCTGCACTGATATAGGTGTAGGTCTGAAATGTTAGTCCCTTCATCTTCATCTCCAGCTGTAATGGAGTCAAAATACATCTCAAACAGTGTTTGATTATATTCACCCTTCCCATACTGGAGCATCTCTTCCTCCTCCTTCTGTTACCATCGCCATTATCTGAATTTAGATTTCTAAACTCCTTGGGGAGAGTCCTCTCTCCCACTTTTTAGCATATGAAACTCAGCAAATCATTATGTGGGGCTGCCACCCAGAACAATGTTGAGCTTTTTAAAGACAAACCCCAAAGTTGTTGAGCAATTTTTTTGGTTTACTTGCTGAAGAACCAGGACAAGCCGCCATCCAGAAATTCTCCCCGGATGTCACTTCCACCTTTGAAATCCTGGTAATATCCAGGAAAACATATATCTCAGCAACCCTCTTGCACCTCTGCCATTTGTAATATGAGGATAATAATAACATAACATGTGTTTAGTAGCTCTTCGACCACTTAGAAAAAGTGCTGAATAGTTAAGTAATGTCTGTGGAATGCTGTGGCTACCTGCTATGGTATTTTTCTGGAAAAGAAATGGATTTTAGTTAGTTCATTTAATAGATTAACAATTCCTAGGAGCTGTGGCCTGTTTATCTGTCTCTACTGTTGCAAAGTGAATTACTTTCCCCTTATTATCTCATGTGCTTTCCCCTGTCTCTGCTTCTTAAACTCTTTTTAAAGAATTTTTGTTCTAGTTTGGCTCCAGGTTCTTCGACAAGGTCTTGCCTAGCGACTTGATGCTTAAGCTTTAAGAATGTTTCTGTTTGTTACTTTTGCAATTGTGTTAGCCAGATATTAGCTTGATAGAAAGATGCTGTATTCTGGCTATTGTCCAGCAAAGTGCCATTGTGAAAGTCGTTTAACTTACTGCTGCATTTGTGTTTCAACTAATGTTTGTCACTCTTGGACTGTACCATCAAGTGGTTATTGGCATAGTATACGAATGAGCCATTGCAGCGTTTTCATATCGCCCAAACACAATGCTTCTCAATGGATTCCTTTCTCCCAATTGAAGTGCTGAGTCAACATGTAATCAGTAATCAAGTGATAAGAAATCAAATGATGCACAAGCATCTGTGAACCAGCCTTGTGAATTATGTTGACTCAGCTGCAGCAGCACCCCCTTCTCCATCCTACAAAACTGGTATTCCATAAAAGTTAGAATCATTAACTGGTCAGAGTAATGTATGCATGCTAATATTGTGGGAGAAGCACTATGTGAGCCAGGGCTCAGCTTCATGCCATTAAACAATATATACAGGGATGCCAACAAACTTTCCCGGGCCTAGCACACTGAATGTGCATTGGACCCCTGCATCCTGCTCCTCCACCCACCCCACACAAACTATAGCCAATAACTGCTGCTTATATAGACATATAAATCTAGCCTAGCCTACCCTGCAGGGCTGATGCAAATATAAAAGGGAGAAGGGAAGAAAAATGAACCCAATCAACCTTGAGCTACTAGCTGGAAAAGCCAGATACAAATATATGCTGCACTATGCATAGGACATGCAAAATCAGTATGTGTGTGTGTGTGTGCAATGTCACAATTTTTTTCTCAGTAGGAAGGAAACCTCACTTATTTCAAGGGATCTGCTTCTAAGTAAAACAAAAATCAGCCAATTGTGTTTTATTCTGTAACGCAGGGGTGGGGAAACTTTTGGCTCCTTATCTGGATCCGCCCCACAGGCCAAATTTGACCATAGGCTGCCCACCTGTCAATCACATGACATCACATGGGTTTAGCCAAGGGGGGGCAGAGGGGCAACTGCCACACCTAAATCATGTAACTCAATAAAAATACTTAACTAACTGAGGTGCTTCCCCACAACATAAAGCCTGTCCCCCCCAACATGAAACCTGCCCCCTTAGCATAAATCTTGGCTATACCCATGTGACATCAGTGTGATGTCACATGATTGACAGATGGAGAGGCCTGCTAACCTGTAAAATTCCCCTCTGTGGCTTTGCAAAGTGCCCTTAGAAGCAGCCTCTCCTCTTTTAAAGGTGGGGAGGCTGTTCCAAATAGTGTTTTGCTGTGGTTCTCCTTTAAGCAGATGGGCAGCAGCAGCCGTGCAGCCCCCTGCTCACTTAATGGGGCAGTGCACCCAAGCTCTTCAGTATACAAAATTGCCCCACCCTTCACCACATTGGCTGATGTGAAGGGAAAGGGCCCCAACTTTGCGCAGTGCTCCATAGGCTCCTGACAACCAGCTGTTTCCCAGGTGCTTTGGAAAAGCCCTGCCATTTTGGGCCTCTCTTACCTGTATTATTGTATGTATGTTGCCTGCATAGAACTTAGGCGTACATAACTCAAACAGATATCATTCACCTCCAGGGGCTGTGTTTGCTAAGAACAATTTAACATCAGAGTTTTAGAAATAAAATATACAAAGCAGATGCTCAATCACTATGTTTTGCTCTTGCCTAGAAACCACGTGCGCTACAGTCTTGGAACTATATGCAGCTGCTTACATAAATCCAAGTGTTAGATTTCAGCTCTTCTTGCCTAGCTAGCTAAGCCAGAGTTGTATCTATGGTCAGCTAAATAATATCAAGTAACACATGATATGAGCTTGTAAAACTTTAAATGCGACAAGGTGCTCTTAAACCAGCATGTACTTGTACTGAGTTTGGGCAGGCATGTATTTCTACACTTCACCCAGCCATGGCTGTAAGGGTGAAACCTTTCTGCTTTTATTTGTACTTATCTGAGCCTAGGGAAAAATAAGGTCTAGGGGAATTTTATTGCTGCTGTGGTTTCAGCAGTTTCATGAGGGGGAAAGTTCCAACTAAGTTTGTCACAGCCATAAACCCTGGAAGAGAGAATGCTACAGACGTCTCTTTTTCTGGGTCAGGATGATAATTTGCATGATCTTGGAAGATACTAGTCCCATTACTGCAAACAAAATCTGAGAGCACAGTTCCAAAGACATTTACACTGATGATGATTCACTGAATGTAGAGGAATGCTTTTAGCATTAAGTGATGCTCAGCCACTCAGCCAGTATTCTACAGCTCGGTTCCCCTGGCACCCTCATACACTCCTTTTGGGGCCCATGAAATGCCACTGGCCGTCCCAATTTCAGGTCCCCCTCCTTTTCCCTTTTGGGTTGTTTCATTCAGGCTGTTGTTGCCTGGGTTTTTTGGGCTGGTGTGTGTGTGGAGTGCCTGCCCTTTTGTCTACGCTTTATTTGTTTTGTGGTGCATACAGGTGTTTCTGAGCATCATTCATTTTTCTTCCATTAAGTGGCTATATTGTGGTACTCAGGACAGATTCTTGGCCTTCCGAATGTTTCTCTGGGCTGAAAAACTTTGGGGAGCGCTGCTGCTATCCTCCACTGTTTCGTCAAATCTTTGCTACTGAGTCAGAATGGAAAAGGTTTTTTTACAAAAGCCAGAATTATGTAAATGAATATATTATTTACTTAGGAATAGGCATCATGATGGTGCACAAGATGTATTAAAAGCAACACTGTTGTTGTATACATAGTATTTAATGTTATGAATATGTTTAAGTATCTTTATGTATTTGGGTAGGATTTAGCTAACTAGCACCGTCCATGCGTAATGGGGCTGTATTTATTTATTTATAAAAGTATTTATATACCACTGTATCATAAACCCCCCCCAGTGGTTTACATTGATCTCCTTCCCCCATGCATCTTTGCACCCCATGACTAGTTGGGGGGGCAAGAGAACCCCCAGAATAGCACACAAAGGAAGGAGGAATACTTCCATCCAGCATGCTGAAATACTTGTGCAAACAAAATGATTGGAAGAGCGTGACATTGAATCCCACCCTCTGCATATTCTGTGCTGGAACTTAAACAAATATTTATACTTCTCACAGAAAACTTACTTTTCTTAGGAAGAATTCATCGCCACACAATATTCTGATGCCTATGAATTGCACTACTGCCATCTTGTGCTAAATGCCATTCATACCAGTGGGTGTGGTGTGACGCAACAGCAGACCGCATGGCGATATGTTGTCACCCTTTAGACGTGTGTGTGCTTCTGCTCTCCCATGATTTACCCAGGAAAACAGCAGGAGAAAACTGCGTGGCAGAATAACCCCTCAAATTTCATCCTCTCACTTTTCTGGGCCAATGGGGTAGCAGACAGATGTTTTCTGGAAGCACTTGACATGGAAATGAGGGCTAAATTTCCGCAAGATCCTGCTAGATTTCCAGAAGTGGTTTTCACATAAAATGTGGAAATTATTGGGTATAGAAACATTGGGAGAATGAAATAAAGCCTTGTCTGACTGTAGCCTTTGAGTAGGCATGGCGAAGCAGTAGTTTTACTTATTCCAGTAGTTCTGCTCTTACATAAATGAAAGGATTTGCTCCCAATTACTATTTGCCAGATTATTAAAAACTCTCATGTTCGAAGAGTTAGCCAGCCTTTGGTGCTTAATTGGATACCTTTCAGAGGGTACACCCAGCCTTTCTTCTCTGGATGAAGGTCACAGGAATAGTTTAGCAAAAGGGTGAGCCCACAACACACACCCTACAACTGCTATAATTGCCTTGCCTTTTTATGTATTCATAACATGATATGTCACGTTGTTTCATAAGGGTTGGCACTTCCTCAGAAGTGGACAGAGTTCTCTTCAAAGGCAAGGCAGAGAGTCAGTAAGAAAGCACTATCACTTCAGATGAACGACCTCCTGTTCTATAAGTAAATGGAACTCTTAACACATCCACACCATGCATTGAGAGCGCCTGGCTTCCCTCAAAGAATCCTGGCAACTGTAGTTTACCCCTCTCAGAGCTACAATTCCCAGCACACTTAACAAACTGCAGTTTGTGAATGTGACTAAACCAAACAAGTCTTGCTTTATTAAGTCCTGCTCCTCACCTGAAAAGCCAAATGACTTGAAATCTACATAAGACATAATTATAATACTGGAAGGAATGTGTGTGTGTGTGTGTGTGTGTGTGTGTGTAGTTATAAAGAGCTCACAAGGAGGAATATCAAAGTGAATTCATAACCTTGAACTTTAATTGTAAATCTTTAGAATAATTAAAGTGTCTTGATATTTTATACTGGAGATAACTCTGCTAGCTTGCAGATGAGACGAGCCACATGCATAGCTCATAAATCCAAAGGATCATATAAAAATGGAAACATTTTTTTAAAAATTCCATTTTGCAGTTTATCATTCTTTTCATGGTCAGGGCTAAATAATAGTTTAGATATGCTAGCAATATACATTTACATTGAGCATTGTATGAAAAGAGACAGTACTTTTATGCCTGTGAGTTTGAAGGTGTCCTCTTTCCTCATGCAATCTTTAATTTAAAGCACCAACTATGTATTGCAGGAGGTTGGACTAGATGACCCTCGGGATCCCTTCCAACTCTATAATTCTATGATTCCATGAGCATTCATTATCCCCCCTCCCCGCACACCAATAGATTGAGAGAAACACTTGTAGGACCCATTGGATTCAATGGAAGACAGTCTTGTAGAAGATTTATAGACTAACACTTTACTGGAGAATACGGTATCAATTTGCTATGAAAAATCTGTGGATCTTTAAGGTGCTTCAAAACACCTTGCTGGCCAAATCCAGTGCACAGCTAGTGAAAACACACTGGTGGAACAGCTGAAATGTGGTGGAACTGTGGGGAGGATGAAGGCAGAACAGTGCAGTAGTCTCTCATTGAGACTATGACCACACCCACAATGACAACACAACTTTACGTCATCACTAGCACAAGGAATATTCCTCTTGTTGAGTTAAATGGGAGGAAAAATAAATAGGCCCACGCCTGAAGTGATGGCTATATGCAGATAGCCAATGCAGAGTACAGAACAGACAGCCAATGTGGCACCCAGGGCTGTCTTTACCCGGGGGGTGCAAGGGGTGCGGGCTTCAAATTAAGGAGGGGTGCCAAATGTATACCTTCTGAACACCGGTCCCTCTTGAATGGTGGCAGTGAAAAGCAATGGAGCGAAAGTTCCTGCCCCGCTCCTCCGTTGCTCTGTTACTCCGTAGCGTCAAACAAAACAAAAGCAGTTTTTTCTGCTGCGTCATTGTTACAGGTGAGCGATTCCCCTCTAAAAAAGCTCAACAACATTGGCTTCCCCCCTCCCCCAAAAAAGGGGCACTGGGCGGATCTTTGCACCCCAGCAGCGCATATGCTAAAGACGGCCCTGGTGGCACCTTCCAGATGTTGCTGCCTTGGAGCAGCTGGATCAGGGCAAAGATTCATGTAGTCCAGCATCTTGTTCTGGTCAACCAGATGTTATATTACAACTCCCATTGTGCCTCACCATTGGCCATGCTAACTGTGGCCAACAGGAGTTGTAATCGATCAACATCTAGAGGACCCCACATGGGCTACTGCTGGTATAGAATGTGGCACAAGTCAACACTTGATCACAACACATCACCTCCAGTAAATATTGGTGACTGACTAATGCATAATAGGTGTCACAGGAAGACCACACCTCAAGCAGTAGGAGGTGCAGCAAGGGCCAATACTTCTCAGACCTTAGGACACACTTATGGTTCACAATGGGGAACACTGGTGATGGGTTAACAGGAAGCCAAATTACACAGAAAGGATGCGCTTTGCACAAACAGCCTGTCTCCAGAACACACATACAGACTTGAACACATTGCTTCTCTTTCCAGAACCCTTACAAGAGTCTTGCCTTGGAACTCCAGGCACAAATGCCCAATGCCCACTCTACTCCATGAACTAGAGGTTCAAGAAAAGAGCACCTGTCCTCACCAATAAGCAAAGACAACCACACCACAAAATAGGCCTACACAGAGGAAGGGGCAGCTGCTCCAGGCCTTGGAGGGCTAAGCCAGCCAGGGGCCTGCCAGAGGTACGCTAACAAGACTCCTGTCCCAGGTCTCAGACAAACTCTGCATAGGCCTGCCACAAGGTATAACTGCTACAACTCTTCCACATAGCTCCCTTCAGTAGTGCTTACCAGGAGGCAGAGGTGGCAGGTGGCAGGAAGGTCAGCATGGTGCTAACACACTAATAGGAGCAGCAGTTTGGCTCTGCCAGTGCTTTTCCATCACAGCTACCTTCCAACGACCTCACAGTGCAGCATTGCCAGTGATGAGAGGTCTAGTAAGCTCCTCTGCCCCTCCCTTCTGCCTCCTTTGGTACATCCACTTTCTGTTTCTCACCCCAGGCATATGGTTGTAACATTTTTGCCATCCAAGAGTAGGGAGCAGTCTCTCCCACACAAGGGGAATACTTATTCCCACACATAGGTAAGCTGACTTTTTCCTACTGCGTTTCCTTCATGGTATCTTGACTAGAAATTTGTTTGGAAAATAAAAATTCATGGGTAGGAGTTGCATCACTGCCAGGTTGAGTTAATAAAGGGGAAAAGGCAGTTCCTAATTTAAAAATGTATTATGTAGCAGCCCACTTAAAAGCTTGAGTAGACTGATTTGATCTTCTTAGTTATTAAATATGATATGACTTGCAGCAGGTATATTCAGATAATCCTCTATGTTTTTCTTCTCCACTATGGAAAGAAGAGGGCAAAAAAGATAAAACAGGTTTTTTCTTGATATCTTAGAGGTATGAGATTAAAAATGAAAACAACAACTCAGTTTTGTCTGTCTGCTTTAGAATATGTAAAACATTGTGAGGTTTTGTTATAACACCCAAAACAGGAGATTTTTTTTCAAGCTAGGACAAAATGCTAGGAAATACAAACGAGGTCCTTCCAAGATAATTGAATTATTATTTCCAAAAAAAAATCAATGAAAAGTTGTATTTATGGGCAGTATCCAGAGTTTTGTGAGCAGTGGGGCTTTCTTCTCCATTTCAGCACCCCCAAGCTTTTCAAGAGTTAAGGTATAGGCTACAGCTTCCATATATATATATATATATATATATATATATATATATATATATATATATATATATATGTATGGGTAAATGGGAATGTCTTCAGTTGTTGCTAAAAGGTGTACAGTGATGGTGTCATTTTCTTCACCTGGAAGTTTCCATGATGGTGCAGAGAGTAAGGGTGCCAAGGCTCTGCTGCCAGATCCCCCAATTTGAACCCCTTGGGGCCTCACCTTACATTTGTGATGAAGTGGTTATAACAGTGTTTGACTAGGCTCTAGACAAGGGTTAAAATGCCCAGTTGACCGCAAAGCTAATTGAGTGACCTTAGGCCAGTCTCTAACTCTAACCCTAACCTACCTCACAGGGTTGTGAGGATGGGGAGGGCAAGAACTATGCACCTCACCTTGAGCACCTGGGAGGAAAGGGGGAACATAAGTGTTAAAAAAATCACTTAGTCTTTCAGTTTGAATTTTTGATTTATGTGAAATGTCCCCATCAACTGTGGAATACTCTCTTGAAGAAGTGAGGCCACACTCGATCTACCACCATTCGGGAGGGCTGTGACAAAATTTTTATTTATTTTTTCTGTCTGTCATGTCTTTGGTTTATAACTTCCTTTGAACTGGATTTTTTTACAAACCACCTGTCAGCTAGTTGTAAAGTGTTTGTGTGTATTTAGTTGTTGCATGTTGGCGTGAATCTTAACTTTTGGGATTGAAGATATGTGCATGCCACATAACCACTGTCCCCAACCTCCCACTTCCTGCTACAGTCAGTTGAGGCCTCTGGAAAGCTGCTCCAGAGGGTTGGGGGACCATCCAGAATGGCAATATGGGATATGGCAGAAGGGTTGTAGCAGGGGAGGGGGACTTGGTGAAAAGAGTGGTATCTTCGGATCCAAGCCACTGTTTGTGTTGTATATGTTATTATTATGTTGTGAAGTGCTGGGGCAGCCCAGTAAGATGTGAAATTATTGAATTGGATGTTCCTATTTTCATCAGAGAAATGGTGAAGGGTATGTGTATACTGTACAATAGAAAAAGGTAGCCCTGAAACAGAGTACAGGATGCTGCTTCTTTGAGTAAGAGCACCAGCATTCATGCACAGCTCCATGAAAATGGTACTGGTTTAAAGACTGTCAAGCGACAGGTCCTTTAAAATGCATTAAATATGATTGACTCAATTCACAAGGTGCTAAAATGATGTTTAAAATGAAACATCAACAAGTTTGTAAATTGCATTAAATTTTTTACTAGGTTTCAATTATTTTTTATTATGTTGGATTTTTCAAGGACTTACATAAGGGTCACTTCATAATTAAAAAATTCTATTACAGTTGATCCTCTAGTAATATAAAGTGTGTACAATGACCTGATTGAAGGGGAAATAGGGACATTTGGAGGGTCTGCTATCACTAGTTATTTGGTGGTCTACTTGCAGCATTAAAGATGATATCAAACAGTGTCCTGCCCAATGGAGCGAAGTCTAAACAAGAGAGGATTGAGTACTAAATATCAAATTACTAGAAAACAATGAATAACTAACTACAGAGAATGCTTTATCATTCACGAACAGTTATTGGTTAGAGAAGGGGTCGGCAACCTAAGACCCATGGGCCACAAACGGCCCATGAGGGTCGTTTAACTGGCCCATGGACCCCCGCCACCTGCTCGGTTGGCTCCCGTGTGCCGCGCTAAACTGGCTCCTGCAACCCATGGGAAACTGCGTAAGCCTCCTCCACGCTGGAAGGAGCACTGGAAATAGCATTTGTGTGTGTGTGCATGCGTGCACACTCCGGCCCACTGCAGCGTCTGCAGCCAAAATAACTTTGCCGACCCCTGGGTTAGAGTGACATTGTCCAATGGGCCCACATGCATCCCTAGACTCAAATTATTTAATGAAATGGGCTTTTTTAAAGCCTCACCCAATACATTAGGTTCACAAAAGCCTTGCTTAATCACTCTCATCAATCTTTCACCTACCATATAATTTTATTTGCTTTCCTTTTGTTAACTTGTCTGTCAGAGTTACTCAACCCTTTCACGGTGATAAAATTTCCACTTCATGTAAGCTTGAGGTAGCTGTAACTGAAAACTCTTGTCTGGGCCAGCCAAGTAAGGAAGAGGTAATTGAGCTTTCCAAACATTACTGCAGGGAAAATGATTAAAAAACATGATATATAGGCTACTCTCGGAGTCAGCCGCTTCAAACATATTTTGCATAAAACAATCTGCACAGTGATGGCTTCATCATGGAATAATTTCATGTGTATTTCCTTAGATGGACATGCTCTGAAAAGCATGTATACATGTAGCAAAACCGATGTTTGTGTCATGTAGCTGGTATATTACTCTTTGCACAGCTGTTTCCAATTAGGAAATTTGCCATGTCTACTGCAGCCCCTTAGGCCATGCTTATGGTTGAAATAGCTAATACCTGAGTTATCATTGACAGGATATTTCTTTGTAATATGGCATGCTTGGAGTATGACAGGCCAATCACACATAACATTGCTGATGGATGCATCTAGCTTCCAGAGAATGAGTGCCCCTAGATTTTGGTCCTGTGTGAGAACACACATTTATAAGCTCTCATAATAAATATGTGCACAGCTAGGTGTAGATTTGCTGCTTTGGGGCTGCTGTTCTGAGATTCCTTGGAAAGGCAGCTCAAGGACCATTGGACAGACTTGAGTCTCAGTTTCTGCTGCTGGAAACAGATCTATGATACTGGACAATGAGATATCTGCTGTCATATCCTCGCTTCCTGTTGCTGGCAAAATCTTCCAATGCCTTGACCCAATGTCAGAAATCTGATATTGGTAGTTAAAAAAAAAAAAAGGTGTGGTGGGGATGTTCAGGGCATGCTGAGGGAGGCCTGGCTTGGATCTGGAAGCCATTATGGTCCTTGATATGCCTCCAAACTGGGGGCGGGGACAGGCATGCTTGCTTCCAATTTGAAGGAAAAAATAACATTTAAAAAACAGCCCAGAAATGGATGGAGGTATACACTCATGCCCAGCAGGATAAAAGCAAGTGAACTATTTTCAGATTTCACCCAGAATTGAATTTATGTTTGGTTGGAGGTGTGGTCATGCGGTTGCTCCAATAGTCCAGCTTGGAGCACAATCTTGGGTAGGGGATGCCAGCTACTTGGTCTCCAGAAGTGTGTCTTTGTATGTGTTTAATGTACCTCAGGAGTGTGTGTTTTGTCAATAAAGAATTAAGCTACTGGCTGTTTGTCCTCCTTGGGCTGGGTGTGCTCAGCAGAATGTCCAGTGGTGGAGGAAAATAAAATACTCAAGAGATATGCTATTGCATTCTATCAATCCACATTCTAATTTTAAGCCAGTAGCAGTCGGGGTGGAGGATACTTGTTCAGTCCAAACTTTTGAAAACAAGCAAGCCAGTCTTTTTAAAGAGAATGTCATGCCAACCATCTGTCTGCCAAGCATGTCTGCAAAGCTGGCCATCTGTTTCTTCCTTAAATGTCTCTGGTGCTCTGGTGTATTTTTAAAGAACATGTAAGTCTGCTGTTTCAGCTGATATTGTAGCAACAAACATGGTGATCTGTATTTTGAGGACTTTGGCTGAACCTTTTCTTGCACTGTACATATTACATGCTTGTAGCTTCATCCTGTGCAGGTTTATTTTAATTTTATTTTATTTATTTATTTAAACAACGTTTTTATACCTCTTGATTGTAATTACAGCCTCCATGCGGTTTACAAAAGAATAAACATTAGATTCGTTAATAAAAGACAGTGCTAAAAACAGATATATTTTTAAAAAAATCAAAATATAATTAAAATCAAGAGTTAGCGAAAAACAGATTGAAATGTGTGTCAGTGTCTGCATATCTGGCTAGGCTTGGCTGAACAAAGATGTTTTTAGCAGGCACCAAGAAGAGTACAGCAAAGGTGCCTGCAGCCTCATGCCCATAGGGAAGGAGTTCCAAAGTGTTGAACGAATTTTGTTTTGCACCTTTAGCAGTGCCAGTTCGGCATTGAGTTTACTGAGAAGTAATTTCCACTGAGTTCAGTGAAATTTATGCATCTATATATCTCGAAGTGAAGTCAAAACACAGAGTCAAAATTCACAGTAAAAGAAAAAAAATTACTGAGGCAAACAGGCTTCTTTGCAAACACTCTACAAACAACAATAGAAGAGAGCAAAGTAAAAGTAAATAAGGAGCACACTGAGCCCATGTATTTATCCTTCCTGGCTCCCTGTGACTTCCTGTAATTGAAACAATATTTGTATGAGTCAGAGTGAGTCAGATAGAAGAATGAATCTGCACTTTTCAGCATTTTCCAACACTTTACTGCTTCTGCTCTCAAAATACCTTTGTCACATGATACTATAGAGATACATTGGTTTGCAATTTAGGTCAAGCTTATGTTAAGGCTCTACCTTAAGCTTCACCACGCAATTCTTAGATGTTATTAAGAATGCAGATTGCAAAACAAACAAACAAACAAACAAACAAACAAACAAACACACCACTCAGTGTTCAGGGAAGTGAGCAGCATATGCCCAGTGGATGTAAGATCCACTGAAATAAATGAGACTTCCATCTGAGTAATCAGATAAAAAGGATGGAATTGCAGAGCTGGACATCTGGAGCGAGAAATGTCATTGGGACAGCTCTCGATGTTTGCTGCCCTAAACCGTCACCCACTCTCCAGTAAGATAAGGCTGCTTGGCTTTAAGTCCACATAAGGCAACAATGGCTTCAAGACCTTGTTCCTAAACATATTTTTAACCCCAGCAGCTGAAAGTGCATACCCTCCAACATTTACCCAGTGAAAATAGGGACATCCTATTCTATACCCACCCAACATTTCTCCGATGAAAATAGGAGTGTCCTAAGAGAAAGCGACATATTCCAGGATCAAATCAGAAACCGGAACAGGACATCCGTAAATCCGGGACTGTCCCTGGAAAATAGGGACACTTGGAGGGTATGAAATTCTAGCTTGTGCAAACATCCTAGATGAAATAAAAGGAATCAATCTTTCATTCTTCAGAAGGGCCATGGCTCAGTAGTAGAGCATGTGTTTTACATGCATCAGGTCCCAGGTTTGATCTCTGACATCTCCAGGTAAAGCTAGGAGAGACCTCTTTCTGAAACCCTGGAGAGCCACTGCTGGTCAGTGTGGACAATGTTCTAACTTGGTATAAAGCTGCTTCCTACGTTCCTACACTGTCTTGCCTGTCATAAAGAATTACTGTTTTAGATCATTTGTGAAGTAGACTATATCTGTACAGTGGTACCTCGGGTTACATATGCTTCAGGTTACTGACGCTTCAGGTTACAGACTCCGCTAACCGAGAAATAGTACCTTGGGTTAAGAACTTTGCTTCAGGAAGAGAACAGAAATCATGCAGCAGCGGCGCAGCGGCAGCAGTAGGTCCCATTAGCTAAAGTGGTGTTTCAGGTTAAGAACAGTTTCAGGTTAAGAACGGACCTCCGGAACGAATTAAGTTCTTAACTCGAGGTACCACTGTAATGATGTGACTAATTCTGTGAAAGCAGCAGTTCCTTTGGAATGGTACACATCTGCTCTGTGAAAGTTCTTTTCTGCCTTTGTGCGACACTTATTCCTTTTCTCTGGTGGTTGCAAACTTGTGGTGATGCCACCAACCTGCAAATTATGATGATGTGCTGACACCGAGGCTACTCCAGCTCATGTTGACCAGTGTTTCATTGGTATCCTCAAAACCCATGTCCAATTTATGTGGCAATGTTTGCTTCTACACTAGAGCCCTTTAACTCTGCAGAGCTATTTTCTTTCCACCATTAGCTGGAAGTGGAATTCAAATGCATGTTTGGTATAGTATTTAATACAGTGTTATATCATCCAACAACATCAAAGGTTCTTCTATATATTTTATTCTGATCCAAGTCTCATTCAGCAAATTTAGCCTGCAGTATTAATTACAAGCTTCATGTTTGTCGATTCAACTTATTTTGTTTGTTTTGGCTTCCTTTTTCACACAACCATGCGTATTGGTGAATAATAATAACAACAATTCTTTTTTTCACCAGAAGGTACCAGGATGGGTTACTCCAGGTAAATGGGTTAGGACTGCAACCTAAGTCCTGCTTTGTTCAGCAGGACTTACTCCTAGGCAACTGTGTATTGATTGTAGCCTGATGCAAGAAAAACCCCATTATTATGGTTATTTTCTATTTCAAATAAACCTTTTCTTTTAGAACTCATTAGTGACTCCAGAATTACATGTATAACAAACATGCTTCCTATATAGAGAAAGCACTCAATTTATATTAATTAATTTAGGGATAATTTACCAGGCCTTACTTCTTTTGCATTTGAAATGCATAGGGACCAGAAGATGGTACAGTAAGATTGACTTGCAAATCAAACATGAACAATTTTGTCTCTCGTATAATAAAAAGAGTGCTCTGTAATCTCATTTGTGCCTTTGGCAAGTATTGTATATTGTCTATGCTGAGCTTGTTAAAGATTTCAAATTGGCTTGCAGTGTAAAGAAACTATTTTAGTGGCATGCGAGTGGCATTGTTGCTTTCTTTTTGATTTATAAGTTTCAAGCTTTTACTGTGACTTGAGCTATAATTACCATTTGTAATTAAACAAGAACAATAATCATGATTATTTTACACTCTTTAACATTATGAAAAAAATATCAGTTCAATCCATATTAGATTTTTATTGCATTTTGCCATAATAACAGTACATTGTAAAATAGATTCTTTTCCAAAAGTAGAACCAGTTAATGAATGAAAATAAAACTTACTGAAAAATGAACTATTTTTCAAGAAGGCAGGCTTTTGACACAATAAGCAGAACGACAAAAAGTGGAAAATATTTCAAACTTTTATTTTTCTAATTTACATAGTCATATTTCAACAAACCTCTCTTCATGCTCATTACGTTTGCTGACTAAATTAATGTTGTTACTTTTCCTCGTCAAATAATACATAATAAAAGTACATTTTTATTATTTCTAGTTACATAACTTTCCATTTATTCCAGCCCTGATTATAAAAACATATAAATGCAAGCTTAATCCAGGCATGGCTATATGTGCTTGGGAGCATGAGTGTGTACATGTATATCTCTAACTGCACAAGGAGTAGTGCATGCAAATGTCTGCTGCGCATATTGTTTTTTACCTTAAAAAGTCCCACCTATCACCTGAGATTTCACCCTTGTATCACTAGTTAGATGATCCCAAAAAGCCTGCTTCAGCTTTTTAGGGAGCTAAGTGGTGGGGCAGGGAGAGTGGGGTTCATCCCCCTCCACATCTCCACTAAACCCAGATTATCCGTACTGTCACTGGTAACCTGCCTGCCTGCTAGATTTAATGTTGATTCAAGACTCACTTTTAGATTTCTCTCTCATTTCTTTTCAAGATTACTTTCCATTTGTTTGACTACCCACCAAACAAAATATAAAATTATTCAATGGTCATCAAACTAGCCCACAGTCCAAGAGACATTCTTGTTTGAAAACAGTTCCCAGTAATTAGGATCCTGGAAGCTGTAGACTCTCAAAGTTTTCTAAACAATGTAGATTATCATTATCATCACCAGACATTTGAGCATTGATTCAGATCATTGGTCCATCTAGCTAGTACTGTCTACTACACTGATTGGCAGTGGCTCTCCAGGAAATTCCCAGACCTACCTGAAGATGCCAGGGATTGAACCTGTGACTTTCTGCATGTTAAGTGGATAATCTACCACTGAGTTTTGACCCTTTTCAAGTAGTCCAGTAGGCTAGGATCCATCCAACTGCAGACCATGGAGTCCCTTGCTCAAGACCCAGAGCCTCTGACAACACCGCAAATGAAACTCTCTTCTAATATTCAGCATTATTACATGGAGTTATCTTTGCAGTGAAACATTTGCCTTGGCCTAAGCCCCCACCCCCTATTTAACCTGTATATAAGCAAGAGAAGGGGAGGCACTGGGTGGGGGACTTAAAAGTATGGAAATTCTTTTCCTTTTTCACAACTTCAGTTAGACACTCACAGCAATTCACAAATACAAATTCTTCCAAGGCATCTCTCCTGCTGAATTGTCTCCACTGTGCAGCTAATCTTCTGTCCTTTAACCTTTGTTTTTCATCTTGGAATTCATCTTCAGTCAAGGAACATGTTTTGCATTTCATTGAGAGCTTACTAAATTCCTTTAATAGCTTTCTGTAGGAAACGTTATCAAAGCTTTTATAAAAAGCTTCATTAATTAGTTAATGTTAATGGAGCACTTCAAAGATTAAAAAGCACTGTATAAATGTTAAACAGTGTTATTATAAAAATGTTCCCTGCATTTAATTGCTTCATTTTTAATGCAAGAGAAACTACATGATATATGCCTAGCCAAATCTTGGTTGTCAAAAAATTGCAGGTTGCCTGAATTTGCTATGTGTTGTTTCTCCACTAACCCATGCAATAGAATCTACTCCTCACCCAATGTCTAATAATTCATATGTTATGGGTATTTCTTAGCCCAATTGTCAAATAGCTTTCCATGAGCATTGAGCACACAGAGTCCTCACTGAGGTGTTTGTGCAGATCCTGCCATTTGAGTTTTCTTTCCTAAAGAGTTTCAGTACTTCTGAGGGTCCCTCAGCTTTGCTGAACCTCCATCATGTACATAGGTGGTGCCAGTAACATTTTTCATAAGCAGTGGAACTCACAGCTTTGAACATCAGAAATAGAGGGAACAATTACATTCCTTCCCCATTCAACATTCAACATTCAGCCATTGGATAGTTCCAATGTTTTATGCACATTCTAATAGAGCAGCAGATCTAAGGAGAGAATAGTCTGTCTGCTGCTGGTGGGAAAGAGAAAAAAGAAGCAAAGTGGTCACTCATTTGGAATGGAGATCTACCATTAGGCAGAGTGAATGAATGGGGTAGCATGAATGATGTTTGAGAATAGGGGTATATTAGCGGTCTGTGTATGCATCTGTGAATGGACAGTGTGCAAGTAGCCCATATGTGAAACAGAAGCAGGAAGGCAACTCTTACAGCAGTTTCAGATTAAGAACGGACCTCCAGAATGAATTAAGTTCTCAACCCGAGGTACCACTGTATCTCCATAAAGGCACCACCACAGAGACCTTGCCCTCTCTCCCTAGCCCACTGACCCTCATGTATTATGTTAAATGGTCTGCAAAAGTCATTACATTAAATAGACCATATTATGTCTCTCCTAGAGTATGCAGTTTCCCAGTGCTTGTAATGCCAAAAAGTGTTTGTGTGCGTCTAGAACCCTTTAAGGCCTCTGAGGGGTCTTGAGCCTGAAAGTTCATTTGAGGCCCCGTCCTTCATTTTTTCCATTAAAGTGGGTTGCTTGATAACGCTAACGTGTCCTTTTCTGTGCATGAAGCCTACGGCAAATGTCCCCATTAACATCCTCCCATGTGCGCATCAAAGAAAAGTAGGGGTCCCTCTGTGGACAGGCCTCAAATTCAGAGTTATGGCAGGTGATTTGCAATATGCCAGGCACAATCCGCAACCATCTGAAGGCTAGTGGAGTGGAGAGAGAAGGGCTTGTAATGTCCTGTAGGGAAGAATCCCCAATTTGTTTATTATTTGTTTGTTTTATATTTTGCCCTTCTTCCTGATAAAATATTCAAAACACTTAAAAACAATTCCAGTACAAGAGTAGATTAGGAAAATCTCTACCATCACAGAAGAGGAAGGTCTTCTGTAGGTACGAAAAAGCCAATGGATATGGCCCAGCAAAAGTAGTGGGGATTGTGCTGAAGTTTTTCTGGTTTTTAAAAACATGTCTCTGAGCTTTCATGGGTCTCTGCTTAGTACGTGACAGTTCGCTGGCTCGGTTGTGATTCCAATTCCACCATTTTAATTTTAAAACAGAAAAATCAGCACAAGAAAACTCATTAGAGAAAACAAGCAAGGCAATAAATATCACTATTAATATTTTATTCTATGCTTCTTCAGAAATGGAAGTTACTTGGCTTGTTGCTTTATTCCTCTTTTTTGCATATACCATCTTAATTTTACTTCTATATGTAAAGTTTATTTAAAAAAAAACCAAAAAAAATGCTTAGAGTTTACTTTTGATTACTTTCATTCATTGGGAGGCTCTTTGATATAGCAGAGGTTTCTGTAAATGTGGTGGAGGCATTTTTTCCCTCCTACTATTTGCTGCACCACTTCCCAACTCTCAGGAGCAGATATGTGGGGTACATAAGAGTTCTAGGAGAAATTTGCCAAAATCATTTCTTTCCCCCTTCCACTCACAGAAGCCACCAGTGGAGGCTGTGAATGGAATGTCAGCATTGGATACAACCAATTATTCATAAAACTAAACACTTGGTTGCTTCAGCATCCGTGAATAGCTTTATTTAGGCTATAATCTCAAACACACTTAACCAGAGTTAGTTTCAGTGACTATAGCAGAACCTCTGAGTTAAATGCTTGGGACTGCACTCTACCCTAAATGTGCTTTGGTGCTTCCATTCTTGGTAGAACTTCAGTCTTGCCAGCTGCATTATGCATTCCATCTTCAATGCATTTTGAGGATCGTGACCTTTATGAAATCCGTATGGTTGGTTTGTATGATATAACTTCATTGTTCTCTCTCCAATGAAAATAATAGCACAATGTCATATCTTGGCCCCTAGCCAGAATTTTTGAAAACATCCATTTGGGAAATCGTGTTGATATGTTAACAACTCATGATTTGTTTCCTGTACAAGAGTTTCCTTGGGCTAAACAAATTATGAGTCCAAGTGAGCTACAGTTGCAAAAGATACCACTTACCTGGTGTTTTCATTACCATGCCTCAGTCCAATTTCTGCACACATGGAACTCCTAAGAGAGAGAGGAAGATCTGTGTCCTACTTTTTAATAATTTGTAGCTAATATCAACTTTACCTGAGGTCTTGTACACATAAATAATGACTCTAGTACAATAAGTCTGACATGGTCTAAAAAACAGCAGAGATATTATCAAACTCTGTATAATCAACTGAGGCAAAAGCAGCCATCTGCATCAGTGGATTGTCAATGGTTTCTGCAATTCTTCACATACTTACTGAAAAGAAAAGTCCTGTAGGCTTCAATGGGACTTGTACATATGCTCAGGACTGCAGTCAAGGGAAATAGCCTTTCATTAACTGCAGGCATAGGCTAATCTGTGCCACCATTCTTATGTGACCACATGACAGATGTTTGTGGGAAGGCAAAAACTTTGGGCTCGTTGAGATAATCAGGATTACGAATTTGTTGTCGTAGGGTTTTCCCCTATGCAGAAGGAGGAATGAGGCCTCCACACATTTCACTGACGTTACTGTGAAGTGAGCTTTCCTTCCTTTATTTGGCCCATGGTGGTGGCAGAGTTACAGCTGACTGGAATCCTTTCTCTCCTCCTTGCATGGTTTTTCAGTGCCTTTTTAGAGCAAGTATGGCAGGCACTGTGGGACATTTCCAAGAACCTCTGTGGATGAAGCACTATCTGCTTGATCTACTGGTGTTAATGGCAATTTCAGTTGTGGCATTCAGAAAATCGGGTGACATCAGAGGGCTAACCCAGTGCTACTGTCCGGGATGAATCTCCCTCAGATCAGATCAGATTGGCTAGCTTGTTAATGGAGGGATGTCATCAGATTTTTCTCTTTGGGGCACAGAATGACTGGCCTTTTGTCCTGTCTCTTGCATGTCTGATTTCTGTCTGACTACTGCCCACCTATCCACCCAATATATTTTTTTCACTTCAGGGCTTGAATACCTGACAAAAGCAGTAGGTGGATCATGATAACTTCACCATGATCCTGCATGCCAGTTTTTCTACAGCAATAGCTTGTCATAGCTGTGGGAATGTTAAGGAAGGTAGGATATATTGTTTTGATATAATTCCTCCTCACTCAAGCTAGTGAGTGAACAGCAGAGCACATTCCCTTTGCAATTTATTGGAAGCAAGTTGATGATTCATTGGAATCCTTTAATTAAGCCATCCAGTCTGGCTTGTCCAGTCTGGATTGTTCCTGGTAAGTTTCCCCTTTATTTCTCTATTAAAATAATAATAACAACACAACACAGTCTTCTTTAAAAGCAAGAAAAACGTTTTACTCACATTCAGTTCACAGCAGTAATCTGAAGGCAGGCTTTATCTTGTGGTTACAGTGAAAAGAAGTCTGAGCTACATCTCAGACTTTCTGCTTGTGGGCTCCATCCTATGTGAAGGTTGAGTCATTCACTGGCTAAGAGCCAGGAGAGCAGGAGTCCAGAGTAAGCGTAAGAGAATAAGAGAGCCCAAGAGGACTTCCGGTCGGCGCCAGCGTTTAATGGGGGTCTCCTGCTGAGCTCTGCTCAGGGAGGCTGCTCCGTGAGTTCGGGTCTGACCGCTACGGCGAAGCGGGGACCCCTAAAATCACAGGCGCGGAAGCCTGTGAACAAGGAGACTCGGTGGGCACCTGAAGCGCCCCCCTTACTGCGAAGGAGCCTTTTTAAAGGCTCCGGAGCGGCATCGGGTGAGAGCGCGGTGCTGAGAGTCGCAACCCAGCTCGCGGAGCGAAGCCGCGTCGCCATAACGGAGAGCGCCGATTCCTTCCTGGCATTCGGATTTGGATTTACAATTACCCGTGAGTAAGATTGGGAAATCTCCGGGATTTAAAGCAAAACGGTTTGAAAATTTGGCTGAAAACGGGAAAGAGTTAAAATAAGGAAGTCTGCCTTTCCCGGACTGCATGACAGTTAAAGCAACGATAAACAAGCTGCAATTTGACGGAAGATTGCTCTATTTATACTTAACCTAGACATTGAATCTGAACCTTCCCCCCTAGCAGCAGGAGCGGGGGGGATGAACCTGAACTAGCATTACCTGCTGGAAAGAGATGAAAGGGAAAATTATCCGCTGTTTTAAACCCTTGGGAAAGGACTGCTTTAAAAAGGACTAATTCACCGGGATTGGATACTGTCATTGGAGATTGGATATAAAGTTGGTGTGTTGTAAGTTGGATACAAAGTTGAGACCTTATCTGCTACTGTTGGTGGCTGAGGATACAAAGTAACAGCTTTCTAACTGGAAAATTATTTGAAAAGTTGTGGCCATTTTTCGCTTTCTTTTTCTTTGTTTCCCTGTACTTTGAACTGTGAATTGCTCCCTCTAGAGGGCTGAGGGAAAATTTAACAGCGCAAGGAAAAAGTTAGTGGAGTTTTCCATTTGGAAACAATTCTTGTGGGAACGACCTTGGGACATGAGAGGCCAAGAGGATGAGATAAAAACAAGAGCAAAAACAAAAATTGCACAAAGGAGAAGAGGCTCCATATCAGGCCTAGCCCTTTGCAGGTGTAGAAGGGCAGGAAAGAGGGATGGATACAGTGACACAAGCACTAATAAAAATTAATGAATCATTAGAGGCATTGACCAAACAAGGTACAGAAAATTCTAAACAATTTACAGAGCTATCGGAGAAGCTTGATTTGAACACTAAAAGTGTTGCATCTAATACAGAGACTATAAATAAATTAATTGAAGAAAATGTTGCAATTCGTAAGACTGCTGAAGAGGCAAAAACTATAGCCGAATCAACGCAAGTTAAATTAGAACCTGTTTGCAAAAAGCTAGAGGAACATGAGGCTGCCCTGTCCTTAATAGATCTTCAGAGAAAGGAGAGGAATTTGAGACTGAGAGCCGTGCCAGAAAGTGAGCAGGACAGTTTGGCAGAGTACCTCACCAAAGAATTCTCGGATTTTTGGCAAG
Source organism: Podarcis raffonei (assembly GCF_027172205.1). Classification (NCBI taxonomy): domain Eukaryota; kingdom Metazoa; phylum Chordata; class Lepidosauria; order Squamata; family Lacertidae; genus Podarcis; species Podarcis raffonei. The sequence goes on from NC_070604.1 coordinate 49,804,633, forward strand.
TGAATTTGAAAGAGGAGGAATTTAAGATAGTTACGGCCTTTAGACTGGGAAGAAGACAGAATAAAAAGAAGCCAAGGGATTGCCTGATAACTTTGAGATCTAAGGAGGAGAGAGACAAAATATTGAATTTACAATATCAAAGATCTCTGGAGATTGAAGACTCCTTTGTTCAGATCTATAAGGATATTCCTAAATATATTTTGGAAGTAAGAACCTACTACAGGGATTTGACTACCTTGTTGATGAAGAACAACATAATATACAGATGGGAGTACCCTCAAGGCCTGTCTTTCAATTATAAAGGGAAAAAAATCAAAATAAGAACAGTGCAAGATAAAGAACAGTTTCTGGAAAAAAATCAAGAAGACCTGGTGAAGGGAGTGGTGGACCTGACTACTGAGGCTAAGGACTTAGCGGACATATCGAACTTGACATTTGGACTTCAGACCCCAACAAAGGAAGAACAACTGTTGGGGGCAGTTGGAGGAGCAACAAAGTAAGTAACAACATGGCTCTACAATTTTTGAGCTGGAATTGTAACGGTTTGAACCTTCCCAGAAAAAGACGTGAGGTTTTCCATATTTTAAAAAAGGAACAATTGGATTTGATTTGTTTGCAAGAAACCCACGTGACCAGAACACATAGAAAATTACTTGTTAATAAAAGACTGGGACAGGAATTCATTTCATCAGATAAGGTGAAAAAAAGAGGAGTGGTGATTTATGCTAAGGAAAAATTGGCCCCGAAGCTGATGTTTAAAGATGAACAAGGAAGATATTTGGCAATAGAAATACAAGTCCAAGGAGAAAAACTATTGATAATTGGGATTTATGCTCCGAACGAAGGGAAGTCAGAGTTCTTTAAGAAACTACATGAGACATTAATGGACTATTTGGATTATAATATAATCATGATGGGAGATATGAATGGAGTGGTCTCTACAAATATGGATAAAGCACTAAGACAGGTGGTTTCCAAGGATGGGAGGCTACCTAAGACTTTTTTTGAAATGACAGATAACATGGACTTGATTGACATTTGGAGAACAAGAAACCCTCTGGAGAGAGAGGGAACTTTTTTCTCCGAAGCAAAATTGACCTGGACCAGAATCGATCAAATCTGGGTAACTAGTGGAATGGCACCTAAGATAAAGAAAGTGGAAATCTGCCCAAAAACTTGCTCCGACCATAACGCCGTAAAGATGGAAATGAACACAACAACGGCTGGTTCCTTCAGATGGAGGATGAATGACTCCCTATTTAGAGATGAAGAGGTGTACAGAAAGGCCCAGAAATCTATTAAGGACTACTTTGAGATAAATCTGAAAACAGAGGTGGAAAAAAGAACAATTTGGGACGCAAGTAAAGCGGTTATGAGAGGATTTTTGATACAGCAGAATACCCTGAAAAAGAAGAGACAGAATGAAATGAAAAACAAAATTTTGGAAAAAATAAAAGAAGGTGAAAAGAAATTGAGATCAAAGCCAAAGTCTCATGAAATTTTAAGAGAAATAAAGTTTTACCAGAGACAGTATATGGAATTGATGAACCAGGAGATAGAATGGAAAATAAAGCAAATGAGACAAAAGACATTTGAATCGGCAGATAAATGTGGGAAACTTCTGGCATGGCAACTGAAGAAGAGACAAAAGTTAAACACGGTTACAAGCCTAGAGGTTGAAGGAAAGAACATTTTTAGGCCAAATGAGATTAGAAACTGTTTTCAGAGTTATTTCAGGAAACTTTATGCACAAGGGCCGGTGGAGGAAAAAGAGATGGAAGAATTTCTTAAAAAGTATGGACTACAAAAAATATCTGATCAAAGTAGAATGATTTTGAACCAGAAAATAACTGAGCAAGAAATAGAGGGAGCCATTCAAAACATGAAATTGGGAAAATCTCCAGGACCAGATGGCCTGACTTCCAGATATTACAAAGCTTTGAAAGATTGGTTGATTCAACCGTTTAAGGAAGTCTGCAATGAAATCTTAGAGGGGAAGAAGGCACCTGAATCGTGGAAAGAAGCTTATATTACACTTATACCAAAATCTGAGAAGGAAAAGAATCAGATTAAGAACTACCGCCCTATATCATTGCTTAACGTGGATTACAAAATTTTTGCAGACATTTTGGCAAAAAGATTGAAGAGGGTTTTGGTGGGTGAGATTCATAAGGACCAGGCTGGCTTTCTCCCAGGAAGACACTTATCTGACAATGTGAGGAATATAATAGACATTATGGAACTACTTGAGGATAACATTAACACTAAGGCAGTATTAATATTTGTGGATGCTGAGAAAGCCTTTGACAATATCTCTTGGAGTTTTATGAAAAAGAATCTCAAAGGAATGGGGGTGGGTCAAGGTTTTGAGAATGGTATAGGTGCAATTTATTCTGAACAAAAAGCAAAACTAATTGTAAATAACGTGGTTACTGAACAAATTGCTATTGAAAAAGGGACACGACAGGGGTGCCCAATATCCCCACTACTTTTTATAACTGTTCTGGAGGTTTTACTAAATATGATCAGGGGTGACCAGCTGGTTAAAGGGATTCAGGTCGGAGCCAAACAATATAAGTTGAAAGCGTTCGCAGATGATCTAGTTTTAACTTTGCAAGAGCCAGACACTAGTACAAAAAAAGTTTTGGAGACAATACAAGCCTTTGGTCGAGTGGCAGGTTTTAAGTTAAATAAACAAAAAACAAAGGTATTGGGAAAGAACCTAACGGTGGAGGAAAGAGAGAAGTTTCAGAGTGAAACTGGATTAATGGTAGCAAATAAGGTGAAATATCTAGGGGTTAATTTAACAACTAAGAATGTGAATCTATTTAAAGACAATTATGAGAAATGCTGGACAGAAATTAAGAAAGATTTGGAAATATGGTCAAATTTGAGACTTTCCTTGTTAGGCCGAATTGCTGTTATTAAGATGAATGTTTTGCCAAGAATGCTGTTTTTGTTTCAAACATTGCAGATTGTGGACAGAATGGATTGTTTCAAGAAGTGGCAGAAAGATATATCGAAATTTGTCTGGCAGGGCAAAAAGCCCAGAATAAAATTTAAAATATTAACTGATGCAAAAGAAAGAGGGGGGTTTGCCCTGCCGGACTTAAAGCTTTATTATGAAGCAGCAGCTTTTTGCTGGCTGAAAGATTGGCTACTTCTTGAGAACACAGACATTTTGGATCTAGAAGGGTTCAATAATAGATTTGGTTGGCATGCATATATATGGTATGACAAGGTAAAAATCCATAAAAGCTTCAAAAACCATATTGTAAGGAAAGCATTATATAATGTTTGGAGTCGGTATAAAGACTTATTGGAAAATAAAACCCCTAGGTGGCTGTCACCAATGGAGGCTAAGGAAGTTAAAAAACTTAATATGGAATCTAAATGGCCAAAATATTGGGAAATTGTAGAACAAGAAGGTGGAAATGTGAAATTACAGAGTTATGAGAAATTGAAGTTTAAAGTAAGAGATTGGCTACATTATTATCAGATAAATGAAGTTTTTAAACAGGACAGGAAAATCGGCTTCCAGGTGGAGAAGTCAAAATTAGAAACAGAATTGTTAGAACCCAATACGAAGAATCTGTCTAGAATGTACAACTTGCTGCTGAAATGGAATACACAGGATGAAATGGTTAAATCAGCTATGATTAAATGGGCACAGGACATTGGTCATGACATTATGTTTGCTGACTGGGAACAGTTATGGACCACCGGTATAAAATTTACGGCATGTAATGCCTTAAGAGAGAACATTATGAAAATGATTTATAGGTGGTACATGACCCCAGTCAAGCTTGCAAAAATTTACCACTTGCCCAATAATAAATGTTGGAAATGTAAAGAAACTGAAGGTACTTTCTACCACCTTTGGTGGACGTGCCCAAGGATTAAGGCCTTCTGGGAAATGATCTATAATGAAATTAAGAAGGTGCTTAAGTGTACCTTTCATAAAAAACCAGAGGCTTTTCTCCTGGGCATGGTAGGCCAATTGGTGTTAAAGAAAGATAGGATGTTTTTTATGTATGCTACAACAGCAGCAAGAGTTCTACTAGCAAAGTATTGGAAGACACAAGAACTACCCACACTGGAAGAGTGGCAGACGAAGGTGATCGACTACATGGGACTAGCAGAGATGACGAGCAGAATCCGTGACCAAGGGAAAGAGACGGCGGAAGAAGATTGGAAGAAATTTAAACTTTATCTTAAAAATACTTGCAAAATTATTGAGTGTTAAAATGTCATGGGTAATAGCATAACAGATTTGCAGCGATAAATGAAATAATAATTTGGACCAGGGGTTGCTGGAAAAAAAAAAGTTTAAAATAGAGATGCAGAAAAGGGGGGCATGGGGAAGTCGCTGAAATTGGGTATATGAAAAAATCTATGAAATTTTACATTTTTATATGTGTGTTTGTATGTGTCTGTCTTTTGTATTGTCTTATATTATATGTGGAAAAACCAATAAAAAAATTTATATAAAAAAAAAGAGAGAGCCCAAGAGTAAGAGATGGCTGCATGGCCAGCCATTTTATCTGGTCAGCTAGGGTCACGCCCATCTACCTGGTCACATACAGGAGGAGGAAGCTCGAAAGCAGGTATGACAGGAAGTCCTCCCTGTCTGGAGCCATTCCCTGTGTGTCCATTCTAGGCAATAAGAAAAGGTTGTACTTGACTGCTCTAGTAATAATACATCTCACAATAGCTAGAGATGTTGTCAAAGTTCTTCCAAGGCACGTTCAGAAAACAACTCAAAGGAGAGGCTAGCTTTCCAAGCCCCAAAATTCTTCTCTGACTCAGATTGAAATCCTCTGGAGAAGAATTGTTAACTTTTCATATGCAACATAATTATGCCATGTGCTCTGTTACATTGCTTAGGAGAAAAGAAATAAGTTGCAGGGTTGGGGGGGGTGTGCACATGTACATATGTGTGAGGGCTATTCGTGGTATGGTCTTCTCTCCTTGGTAGTTATTGCTGTTGCTATTTTGCTCCTTCAACCCTCCTTAATGTATCTCTGTTTAGTGGATCTTGTTCCATTGTGTTGGTTAGGCACAGAATGAAGGGACTGTGTGGAAGATAATTTTCCTGAGCCACTTCAATTCCTGGAAAAAATATAACTCTAGAATCCTCCAAGTCTTTTTTTAAAAAAATCTTGACTCATTTTGGAGTTAAACTAAGTCACACTAGGAAGAATTTGCCCATGTCTAATCAAAGGAAGGAGCTTTCCCGTCACTTTCATTGGTGAAATGTTCTAGTGAAAGTTGTGCACCTCATTTCCCACAGTATGCCTTATCATAGTAATACAGTATGCTATTCACTAGGGATTAATAATTCCCATAAAGTCAGGGTTCAGTCAACTCTGGTGGGGGAACAGATTTCCTGTATAGTTGTTGGGGTTTTTTTGGCAGTTCTATATTATTAAAGTTCACATTTTTCATGTATTATTTGAATCACACACATCAAAATAATGAAGTCTCCTCCTTTCAAATCTCTGGCATTTGTTTTCAATAGCCTTGTTAGCAGATTAACTTTTAGAACCCATTCTGCTTCCAAGCAAAGGGGGCCAAGTACCCCACAACTCTGTATAAGTTAAGTGGAGTGAAAATTGAATCCCTGTGGATGAAACAATATCAGTTAACAGGCTTCACAACATGAAAAAACGTAGAGCTTTCATTAGGCACCGGCAGTGGTAGTGTGTAAATACAATATTGTAAAAGGCTTTGGGCTAAAAGTGAAAGCTAACAGTTCCCTAGTAGCAGAGGGAAGCAACAATTAGACCAAATTGGTTTAATTGCTGATTAATTAGCCTTTAACAGAACTGAGAATGCAAACTGATTTGGGGTTATTGTATTTGGAACCTGTTTTGGGGGGGTAGGTACTGGTTGTTAATATTAGCCACTGGCAAAAGAGCTTAGGAAACTAACAGTTCAACAGCTTACACAAAAGGAACATTTCAAGTAAATTCTATATAACCTGAATTTATTTAAGTAACAGCTAGTAGAGCCAAACACACACAAACCACAAACAAAACCTGGAAGTTCTCTTTCACTTGCCCCATTGAAAAGAATAGGCTGGGTATGCTATTTCAGGAGAAAGTATGCTGAAATGTGCTTCCTATCAACAAAACGTTAATCACTGCAATTTTTGGCAATGGTTTATGTACCACTTATGGCACGTCCCGAAAGCTGTAAGTTACAGTATCAGAACTGTTTCAGTCCTTCTGAATTCCAGACATGTGAGTGGGTCCACAGGGCTAGCAGGGGTCAAGGTGAGATCACTTCACTTGCATGTTGGCTTCCCGTAGTGAGCAAATAGGTGCCTGCCTGCAGAAAAACATGTTATATTTGGCATACGTATCCATTCCAAAAGGGCACCACTGGGTTGAGTTCTCCCCCTTTACCTAAGTAATATGTAAGAATATCTTCCCATACTGCCCCATATGCACCTTGTGTGTTTCCTTGCTCCAACTCCACCACCACCTGTTATTGGCAGGGACTGCCAATGTGTCTATGTCACAAAATCACAAAGAATTCCTACACAGTGGCTACCACATGTTAGGGCTATGTGAGTGAGCCTGGGGCTCGTGTGTTCTCTTTTCCTCCTCCTCCTCCTCCTCCTCCTCTTGTGTGGCTGTGAGGAGATTAGCAGCTTGATTTAGCAGCTTGCGGTTTCCTCCAAAACAGGGGAAGCTGTGGTTAGGTTAAACTACTGTCTGTCCAAACAAGTGAATATTAAATGATGATTTCTGCCCCTGACTTGTTTGGATAAACCATAGATAAAATTAACTGCCATTCCCAGCTGAGATGAAATGGCACACTGTGGTTAGTTGGAAATAGACGTGAGTGTCTCTGATCTCTTTCTTGCACCTGTACAGGAAGAAGGGGTTATAATGTAGCAGGTTTGTGCACGTGACATTAAACTATAGGTTTAGCATTACATCCCTGAATCAGCCATTACAGAAGAAAATTTGACAAGGGAATATGGTTTTGACTGGCATCTGAGAATATATCCTTAGGGATAACACATGCACTCCTGACTGGTTGCTATTTTTACCCATGTAGCCTTACCCTAGAGCAGGGCACCCCAAAATTCATTGATTCCCTAAATGAGCTTGTAAAGTTGTTTTCAACCCCAACCCAAATTCATAGGAATGTAAATGAAATTAAGGCAACAAATATGCAACCAGCATTTAATAACCATCAATCACAATTACGATTATCATAAAATAAGGAATGTTGTTGAATCATTAGATACGGAAGTTCCTCATTTGCATTCTGTAAATGCCCATGGCACAAGTCCGCACTTAAAAACTCTGCATTCAAGCAGATGGAGAGGTTGTTGTTGTTGTTGTTGTTGTTGTTGTTTTGCCTTGGAGCCTTCCCTGCTAAAACCCACTGTTGGCTCAATCGGAATAAATATCAATTTGGGTTTTCTGCAGATTGATGTGTGCTCCGATTGAGCTTTAAAGAGCAGGTTTTCATGGGGAAAGCTCCAGAGCAAAAATAACAACAACCAAAGGACACTCAGACACAGAACCCTTTATCTGCTAAAAGCCACCAAGCTAAAAGCACAGTTTGAGTGTTCAACCTCCCTCTAGCATTATCCGATGTAGAAAAATATTGGCCTCTGTCAGAGAAAGTTGGAAATGTATTGATCAACCGGAGCAGCATATCATAGATGTTTGCTTCTGCCTGAAATCTTTCTAACAGATGCATCTCAATAAGTCATGAACCTTTGTTTTAGATTTGTCTCAATAAGTATTCATTTGCAAATCTTTGCAATGGTAATGCAGAAATCCAAGCAATTGAACAAATATTCTTTTCTTCAAGTGATCCTTATGTAGGCTTTTGTTTGTTCTTTTTACCACTCCCAAATCTGTAATTTGAATGTTAGAGATTACACTGTCTGAAATAAACATCTGATTTGAAACTGTCTTCCTACTTCTTTCCATCCTCCACAGTACTCCCAAGCGGTGCATCCTTGGCTAAGAGGCATCTTAGCATCATCTCTGACAGTGCCACACTGCAACTTTGGGGCCTTCTCACTGGGCTAGTTTGCATATTGTCATCCTTGTGTTATATCTGCATGTATTTTGTGACATGAGAGTGATTCTCAAGTGTACATCTGTGTCTTTAAAATTCAGCATGAGTACTCTCCCACAGTCTGTAACTATGACAGCAAAATGCTTTCTGATTATATATACAGATGAGTTTTGGGGTTTTTTGTTTAAACCACCAGAATATAAAGGCATCAGAGTTTTATACCTAGAGACACAGAACGGCATCTTTTCACCCACTGTCATTGTGGTATTGCTTTATTATTGCATCCCCATAGTTTCAACACATAACACAAATATCTCAAAAATTGCAAAATAAAACTTGCTCAGTAGACTGGCTCAGCAGCAGAAATCAAATATCGGGAAGCAACTGGATGGCATATCAGAGAAGAAATGCAGAATTTAATCACAACAGTTTGGGGAGGAGAGAAGCCCTTATCTTTTAAAATGTCATCAGAATGTGGTAGAGCAGTTCAGATGTGGATTTTGAAAATTAATGCATAATTGGAAATCTGCATATTATCTGTCTGTAGCATTTTACCCCATTCTTCTGCCAAAAGGGCTCCCAGAGCAGTTTACAAAGAACAATAATAAAACAGTCTCTGCCTTCAGGCTTAATTGTGTTATTAAAAGACACAACACAAAAAGAAAAGAGATAGTGAGGGAGAAGGGGAAAAGCAAACTTACTAGTTACCAGGCTTTGATAATGACCAGCTGGAATGAAAATAGTTCAAGGAGGACAGCCAAAAGCTGCTGGTTGCTGAGATGATGGAGTGGCCTTATTTCCTCCTTTTCCCTTTGGTGCAGCCTGATGGAATGGTGGCTGCCAGGGGATAGTTCATAGAAGGAGGAACCTAATGGAGTTGGCTTCTCAGTGGAGTTGATGGAGTGGTCCCACCTCTCTCCTCTCCTGCACCCCGGCAGAATGGCAGAAAGAAAGAAAGAAAGAGAGAGAGAGAGAGAGAGAGAGAGAGAGAGAGAGAGAGAGAGAGAGAAAGAGGGCGCCTGATGGAGCTGACTTGTCAGCAGAGCTGACTGATCAGTCCAGATTCTCATGTCTCCCTCCGCTTTGAATCCCACCTTGTGTTCCTTTCAAATTATAACTTGAATTCATGTTTCCACTACCATCCAAATTTGTTCAGAAAAAATAAAGATGAACAGCTACAGCTTCAGAATGAGACATACCCTACAGACAGCATAGCTTTGGTTGGATCAGTGAAAATGATCCTAATGTTTTAAGGAAGGATACATCTTAACTCCAGGACGTGGGTGGTGCTGTGGTCTAAACCACAGAGCCTAGGGCTTGCCGAATCCCTGCAACAGGGTGAGCTCCCGTTGCTCGGTCCCAGCTCCTGCCAACCTAGCAGTTCGAAAGCACGTCAAAGTGCAAGTAGATAAATAGGTACCTCTCTGGCGAGAAGGTAAATGGCGTTTCCGTGCACTGCTCTGGTTCACCAGAAGCGGCTTAGTCATGCTGGCCACATAACCCGGAAGCTGTATGCTGGCTCCCTCGGCTAGTAAAGCGAGATGAGCGCCGCAACACCAGAGTTGTCCGTGACTGGACCCAACAGTCAGGGGTACCTTTACCTTTACCTTTACATCTTAACTCCAGATCAAAGGTAGCTGTTGTTGGAATCCATCTGTGTCAAGAGACAACTTAGTGCACCTCTGGGGGGTGAAGTCAAACTGCTGCGTTAGCAGCACTGAAGTCACCTCCCTGGGGAACAAGCCTGGGCAGACCTTATGGAGGTCCTGGGCTGCCCAGATGTCAAGACCACTGCACCTTGTTCTCACTGATGTGGTCCAAAGGAAAGCAGAGCAATACGTTTGGCACCAGCTTGGCTGCAGGAGTTACCAGAAGAAAGTGCACATGATGCCACCCACCCATCTTAAGGACTTAAAGGGTCTCCAAATTTGTTTAGGTTTTACGTCTTTGCCTTTTCTTCCCCCAGTGATATCCTGCAAGGCAGCAGTGGTTTAGGATCAGAGTTTTCCTTCACCTGGATGGGCTATCTTCCCAGGTTGATGAGCCCCATATGACCCTACCATGTTCCCTGCTAATAATTATGACATCCTGCAGAACTTTGGTTGTGAAACTTTCCAGGTCTTTGAAATTACTACAACTGAAGGAGAGTCCAGATGTCTGGAGGAGAACATCCATTTTGTGTGTGTGGAGTTTCAGTATCAGTTTTATTGTACTGAGATTCTAAAAGGGACTCTAGTCTGCCCAACATTTTTGCACATGAATAAGAATATTTTCTAGGAATCACTTGATTGTGCATAATCACAAGTCAGTGACTGCTTTCTGTCAAGCCACTTGTAAAAATGACAAGATTTGAAAAGCTGTTTTAAACCAGTTCTTATGCCTGATAGGCGCTCTGTGTAATCAAACTGTAATTTTTTTTAATCCTCTTTTTTCTGGAAAGAAAGCTTTGGGTTGGTGTTCCTAGTAACTGGAAAGGTCAGCATATTTATAGATTTTAAATAGGGAGTTAGGGACATAAAAGAAATGTTTACTACGACGAATAGTCATGGAACCCCATGATGCTATTTCCAAGGCACTTTCCCAAGAAGAAGGACCCTTTAAATCCCTGCCAGGGCTCTCATCTGCATTTAGATTCTTTTCTGTCAAAGGGTAATTTCATAATCACAGTGAAGCACTTCGCAGCATGTAGAGTTTCTGTTCATGTGTTGCTATTTCTTTTTAAGTGGAATTCAGTGATTACTTAGAGGTGCCTTGATTTATAAGGATTCTCTTTCAAATGGTGATGGTTGCATCTGTTTTTTGGCAGCCAAAACTGAATACCTTGGCCTGTTTCAACACTACCCTCTGCTGAACATATGAAACAGCATGGTGGAAGTATGCTGTGCAGCTCACCCCTTCCAGTTTCCAGTGGGAATTGGGCTCTCCCAGGCAAGTGGCTGCTCATGCGCAGCCCATGAGACCCACATAACTCTTAATAACAGTGATCCGTATGGCTGCATCCATCATTATCCCCTTCTTGTGTTCAGAAATACATATAGATCCAAGCAAGAGATCTACAGTTGCTCCTGAAGGACCTTCCTGATTAGCTATATGTGTACACCATGCTTGGATCTATTCATTTATAACATTGCAATGCATTCTGTGGCCATTTCTCTAGTCATTTTTTTTAAAAGAAAAAAGATGTGAAGTAAGAATTGTGAAATGTAAAGTCAGGACTAACCTACTACATTTTGCTGCTGGAGGTTTTCAGATGTTGCTGGACTACAACTCCCATCATCCTTGATCATTAACCATGCTAGCAGGGGCTGATGGGAGATGGAATTCAACAACATCTGGACAGCCATGGGTTCCTAACCCTTTAATTGATTGATTGACCCATCAATCTTCCTTTGTCCCGTCCTTCTGTATTCCTGATTAAAGAAACTTCCACCTTAATTCTTTGCCACTGAGTTTTAATTTCTCACTAATATCAAATGCTTGAGGGCACAAAGCTATCCCCAAAAGAGGCAGGCTGAGTTGATGCCAAAAGATTAAAGTGAAGGTGAAAGCCTTATATCAGGCCAATTCCATTAATGTCCCTTGATAATAGCATCTCGAGGCCAAGATCCAGGCATGCCAAATTTCAAATAAAAAATAGTTGTGCCCCCTTTATTGAAATATTAATCTTGATAGTCCCCTTATCATATCACTTTTGAAAGCAATATCCAGAAGTACAATATCCATATACATTTAATCTTTGTTTTATAAGTTGATAAAATATGAAGCTAAACTATAAAGACATTAAAATTAGCATATTTATTGCCATTTTTATGAGACACGCTGCTGCAAAACACATAAAATCCTCTAGGATAAATCTACATCTGGCGCTGTCTCAATAACTGTTAAATTTACAGTGGCACAGTATTTACACAGGATCTCTCTTTTAAAGAAAGACTTGAATTGTAGAGATGTTCTACATGATTTTTATCTCATCATTTGATGCTAAGAGTTACTGCTACAAGGTGAAAATATGATCTGGGTGTGCTCTCAAAGACTATTATTTTTGGGACATGATAGATGAAGCCTTACAGTTAATTCTCTACTTTATTTAATTATATATATATATAATCTGAGTGTCCCTTTGACTGGCCCCAGCTAGCACACATCATATAGTTCTCATAACTTATTTACAATAGTTTTGATTGATTTCTCCACTCCACATCTCCTTGGACTTGCTCATAACATACTGCCTCTGACATCATGGCCAGTAACCCTATCTGCCAGTGACTGGCACTTGCGACAGAACAGTTTGTTGTGCTGGTAATACCATGGTGGGCCACCAAGAAGCGTCTCCTAGTCCATTTATTTATTATTTTCCTTGTTGCATTAATATCCCACCTTTTCTCCAAGGAGCTCAAAGTGGCACACATGGTTTTCCCTCCTGTGATGTAGTTTAGGCTGAGAGACAGTGCATGGCCTGGGGTCACTCAGTGAGCTTTATGGCCAAGTGGATATTTGAACCCTGATCTCCCAGGTCCTAGTCAAACACTCTGATGGGCCACCAAGAAGCGTCTCCTAGTCCATTTATTTATTATTTTCCTTGTTGCATTAATTTCCCACCTTTTTCTCCAAGGAGCTCAAAGTGGCACACATGGTTTTCCCTCCTGTGATGTAGTTTAGGCTGAGAGACAGTGCATGGCCTGGGGTCACTCAGTGAGCTTTATGGCCAAGTGGATATTTGAACCCTGATCTCCCAGGTCCTAGTCAAACACTCTGATCACTGCACCATACTGATTCTGCCTGGGATTCCCAAATAATTTGCTGGTAGCTGAACTCAAAATATAAAGCATGGTGAAAGAATGTTGATTCAGCTAAGATGGAATGAAGTACAGTGGAAACTTGGTTCTTGAACGGCTTAGTTGATGAACAAATCGGAACCTGAACGTTGCAAACCCGGAAGTAAATGCTTTGGTTTGCAAACTTTTTTTGGAAGCCGAACATCTGATGCGGTTGTCAGTTATTGTTTCCAGGGCGTCTGCGCCAGTCAGAAGCCGCACCTTGGTTTTTGAACGTTTCGGAAGTCAGACTTCTGGAACGGATTACATTCGAGAACCAAGGTACCACTGTATAGCAAACATTCAAAGATTATCCAAGCTATATGAAGCAAAATGGCAGCAAGTGATGGGCTATTGTTATAAGTGAAATGACCTGTAAATTTGCTAGTGTATGTAGGCAGGCATGCCATTTTCAAATAATACTTCATACATATGATGAAGTAGGCTCTATTATAATAGATGTGTTGATCTTGAAGGTGTTACAAAACAGTCTGCCATTTGGGAAATGCTAACAACCAAGGAAAATACTAACAACTTTGTAGATATGTGTTTTCAAATGCTTGGCTATAGAACTGGGGTTGTAATCTATGAACCAATTAAGGATTACTTGGATTTAATCCTGTTTAACACTGTGGTCTTCTGGCTTGTTGACATGGTAATTATCCATATATATCACATTAATTTGTGTTGGTTTCTGATTTATTTATATGATCAAATGCTTAAGTCTTTTGAGCAATGAGTCCCTGGGTAATTAAGGCTCTTCACTCTTCTCTAATGTATCTTGTAATAAGTAACTAGGTAAACAAGGATATGACAATTATCTCTGGTATGCAGAGTTCAGAACGTTTTGCTAGTGTACTGTAACCTGAAAGTTACTCAAGATGAACTACTGAGTGTCAGGAAGCCTTGAAATTCCTTATCTGATTAGACAAGAGTTATGGTTCATGGCAATGACCCTGAATTAACAAAAGCTGGAATAATCTGCAAACGTGTAAACATAACATTTGACCACTGAAAGTTGATGGGACCGACAGAAATGAAAGTATACTTGGTATAAATTGGTTCATAGCATCCTCTTGTTTAAACATGCAGGTTTCCAAATGTGTTATTGCCACACTTAATGGCAAGAGGGCTTGTACAGCATAGGTGTCCTATAGTGACTGGTGCATATGATCACTCTAAAATGCTCCTCACAGCTGGGTCCCTCTTAAGAAAACGGATACATCATAATTATACTAAATGTATATCAAAATTTGCAAGAAAATGACAGCATTACATATTCTGTAAATCCTGGGGCTTGAGGAGTTGGATCAGCTGTTTTAACACTCATCAGGCTAACTCATAAATTTTGTTTCTAGACAGCTGTTTTGTATTTCTTATATAGGGGATCAGCTTTTCCAAGGCTTCCCAGTGCACAGAATGCTGAAGTTGTAGCAACTCATGCTGCAAAACATCATTTCTTGTTTAGATTGGGTTGGAGCTAAAATGATTTTAAAAATCTGGGTCAGCATATGTCACTTCCAGAGCAGGGATGGGGAATCTGTGGCCTTACAACCAGACCACACCTCCCATCATCCATGACCGTTGACATTGCAGGCTGGGGCTGATAGGAGATAGTGGTGGTAGTAGAATCACTTGAATAAAGCAGAGTCCTGAGGGGGGGGGGAAATCCTGGTAACACTTGATGTAGCAAAACTGAATAAAACCAGTGTATAATTTGAGGAGAAAGTAACAGAAGGATCTTGACTTTCTCAGCTCAGGCCTTGTACTCATCAGAGAGACAATTCAACTAGACATGCTGAAGAGAATTCCCTCAGTACTAACCAGCCAATCAGAACTTGAATTACCTCAGCACGGATCATGATAATCCGAATGGTCACTAAGCAGCACCTCCATCACCACCCACAATTAAGCTTTACATTACTAACCTATTAATCCCTGCTATTGTACTATCAGCAGTTAGAGACCATCAACACTTGTCCATTCCAGCTCAGGGGATCGGCTGGATCAAAGCCTGAGTTTATAATCCCCATAATATGCATTTTAGCTCATTACAGCCATTATCTAAAGCTATGGCTGATGAGTGTAGCAGGGGGGATAAATTTGGCTAACCTTGGCTGATTTGCACAATCCTTTTGTCCTCTCAGGAAATAGGTTGCAGTAACCTGAATATTAACACTGCAACACATTGACACATATTGGAAACAGCAGTAGTTTTAATGCAGTGATATGTCTTTCTAATGGAACCTGTGAATACACTGCTTCTCAATAGCCACTGGGATAATATGTGCTGGCCTTAGTGCTAATTAGATAGTGCTGGCTACCAAAAAACCCTTATCCATGTAAAATCCCTTTCCTACCTAGCTGGCATGATATTAAAAAGTCCTTCCCCTGTGTGTCAGCACATATGCTTGCAGCTTTTATGCACCGGCGATCCTGTAAGCGGCGGACAGGTGTAAGGAATAATAAGCACTGAAACAGGGTTATGTTGACTACATAGAAGAGTCATGGTCATGTCCTTAGATGTGGGCTATTTTAAAATAGGACAGCTGGGTCAACATAAGATACTGTTACAAAAGTCGGGTGCCCGCCCCTCTCTCTGCTGAACGGTAGCAAGAGCCCATGGGGTCCCACATACACGGTCTGTGTTCCTTTGGAGAATTGAAGACATGGCAGAGACTGTTGTGGCTTTAAGAAATATGGATTATATTCACCTATTTACACCTTCAGTCTGCATGGAGGGAGTCGAGATCTTACAGCATGGTCCTTTCAAGAGGGGTTGGTACCCCACAGCAATGCAGGCAGCCTCCAGCCAGCCTGCCCAAGATGGATCTCAGATCTTCTTCTTCCTTCTTCTTCCCAGCCACCCTTGCTCCCTGGCAACCTTCCAAACCCCCAGGCTCTGTTCACACCTCAGGGCAATAGGGGAAGGAGTTATCTTGTATTGTTTCTTGATGGCTGTAGCTTAGCCACAGGAATTCCTGTGCAGCTTGCATTCTCCCTTCATGTCCCAAATAATCAAAATCCTAGCATTTATTAATTTCTAGGGTTTAGGGGGTCCCCCCTTAAATCTATAACACCACTGATTACTTATTTCTTGCCCTTTTAAAATTATGGGATGAAACCCTAAAATTGTACCATTTTCATGGCCTTCAGGTTCATTAATCCTGCTCTGGTTTTTCAGGGAACGTTGTTAGGTCATTGTTATTGAATATCTCATTGCTTGTTTAATATTTCAATTAATGATTCTGAAAGGGGACATCTCCAGTAAGAATCTGGAGGTGGCACATAGGTTTCTCTTTACCAGATTTGTGCAGGCATATGGAAGCAAAGCATTCTTAAATGAACTTTAAAAAAAAATCCCTATATTACTTAGGTAATTTTAGACTTGAGGTACAGTGAGGTAGGCCCTCTTTAAATGGCCATGCATATTACTTCATTGACTTCAAAGTGTGTTGTGTTGTGGGCAGCCCTCCTGCTCATTCTGTTGTGTGGGGCCTGAGACTTCTACTCCAAGTCCTCAAGTCCTGCCCTAAAGGTACCACTGATGGCATTCACTGCCTCCAGATTTGTTATCGAGGGTCTGGTTGGTTGGTGACTCACTTGTTATCAAAACCAAATGAGATGTCAGGAAACCCACTACTGATCTCCCATGATATTTTAAAAATGGGGAAGCACTTTGGGTGCAGAGTGCTGTCCCTCAGATTTAGACTCGGGTTGTTGCACTTCATAATGTTTCTTTAACCCTTTCCACACACTGTTTCTCCTACTCTGAATTGCTCTTCTTTAAAGATAGCATCCACTATGTGGGGCTGAACATGTAATACCCCCAAAGAGAAAATGCCACCTCTGGAACAGCTGCAGTTCAGATCAGGAAAAATCACTTTCACTATGCTATGTCCCTTCCTGTATAGCGGAAAGATCAGGTGTTTTGTTGCAACTAATTGTAGACTGCTTGGGGGTGGTTAGCTGTTTTGACCAGAAAAACAAGTCATAGGGTAGAACAACCTTTGCCAACAGGTACCTTCCAGATATTTTGGACTACAGTTCCCATCTTAATGATGGGAGCTGTGGTTCAAGTAATTCAGAGGGCACCAGGTTGGCAAAGACTGAGTTAAAGTTAGCCACCCCTTCCCTCCCTCTGCTCCTGAGCTCTTCCCTTTCAGTGTACCACAGTCACAACCAGTCTCTTGAAGCTGCTATTCACTAGCAAAATCAATTGAAACGTCAATCAACTCATGTGTAATGTGTAGTTTGCTCCTCCAAAATACATTTTGTGATGAAAGAAGCTGGTTGTACTGAAAGAGACTTGGAACCATCTGTGCTTTTGTTGCATATGGTACAGTACATGCAGTGATTCAGAGTCACAACCTGATGAGCCAATAGTGCAATTTCTATAAGGGTGCTTCATTTACAGTTAAGCCAGAAGGCTCACCTTTTCAATATGCACTGTTTGCATACTGATCAGCTTGCACAGAGATTATGATCTGGGATTATCTACCCTACATTGTTAGCACTAGTAATACAAAGAAGGTGGAAATATCTCTTTTTGAAATCTGTTTCCTGGGGGCTCTTCTGCATCATTATTGCTGAAATATGCATCCATGCTAGATGTTTGGATAAGCAGCAATTTGATTACAGATAATTCTGGCTCTGAAGCAAACCTTATATTTGTATTATTTCAAAGAGTGTTCTATAACTCTCTCTCTCACACACACACACACGTTCTTTTGAGGCGTGTGCAGTCATTTCCTCAGATTCAGTTTACTGTCACTAGCTGAGCATCTGGTTCCAGGATTTTAGGCCCACCAGACACATTTTTTTTACAAGAAATAAATAAACACATTGAGCACATGAGAGTTTACTAAGGGTATTGCTGTCTTGCTTTAGGGAAGCACCAGATGGACATGGCAAAACACATACACAGAAATGTACAGGAGGGTTATGATGCAGAAGAGCTCTGTTTGTAGTTTGTAATCAAAACAAAACTGGATATCTCCTACCTCTTTTAAATCTTTTCTATTGAACCTGTCTGGCTGTACATTTCATATCTTGGAGCAGGATAGAGACCTATGAAGATGTCACCAGAATGGTTTGCAAAGGCTCCATTATTGCACATGGTTGCACATGCAGAAGCCAGGAATTATAGGTCAAAATGGAAGAGACTCAGTAAGTGAGGTCTAATACTCGGCTCTGATACTCACTGCCAATAGCCTCCCAGCCTCTGACATTTGTATTGAAGTTCAAAGAAGAAAGCGATAAAAGACTCTGCATTACCCATAGGACTAATATTCTATTGCTGTATCAAATTGGTTCTTTTTATAAGACTTTGTATGTATGTATCAATCAATCAATCAATCAATCAATCAATCAATAGCTAGCTAGCTAGCTATCCTACTCACTTTATTTGCAGGCAAACAAAACAGTTTGTTTATTCCTGGGATAACCCAGACAGAAAGTGAAATATATTGGAAAGAATAGCCCTAGGGTGTAATCTTCAGTCCGTAATACCAAGCCATCTTTTTAATCCCACAAGGGTAATGTTACTAGGCCAATTGGAAGAAGAAGAAGAAGAAGAAGAGGAGGAGGAGGAGGAGGAGGAGGAGGAGGAGGAGGAGGAAGAAACACCCCTTCTAACAAGGTAGTGAAGTGGTGTCAGGACTGGAAAGAGAAGCCCCATCATCTGCATACTAGTAACTTTGTAATGCATTTGTTTGGCTTGAATTATAACCCACACTTCCCATGTAGTGCATACAAAGACTGCTCTCGACAATTTACCCAGGGTTAACTGCCACTGAATTTGGCAGGGCTTAATGAATAGATGTGCGTAGGCTTATGACTGCCAAGCTAGACTGAAGGTCAGACAAGAAGATGTTTCTTTCCATGTATTTGTAGCCTTCACAGATAAATTTAAACAATGAATACAAAGTGTGGGGATCTTACTGCAAATCTAAAAGCGACACCTTTCCAGTATGTTCAACTTTCCCTTCTCCTATGCCGTGGCTGTCTGCAGTTGATTGCTCCAGGTAAACTTCTCCCTTCCCAGCTCCAATATTAGCAGCCGGCTGGGAATGCAACCGGCTGCAAGGAGGTAAGGCACATGGGCTGGAGGGGGAAGAACAGTGAGCACCCCTTTTTCATATGCTGCTTTTATTGTTGCAGTAGAACAGAATACTTCAACAGAGTGGGCATGTGAATGATGTCTCTAATGTTATTTATTTAAGTCACTTATCTACTGTCCTCAAAAGTCCCGACCCTCCACCTGGCAGTTTACACCGTTAAAATATCAATTCAATTAAAATCAGAAAGCATTAAGTAAGGGAAGCCAATAAAACCAATCCAAAACCAGGTAAGAGTTACAATTAGTTAAAAGCCTGGCAAAATAAAATAAGCTAAAGGCTCTGTCTGCCTAAAAATCATCAAAGAAAGGGCCGACCTAATTTCCCTTGGGAAGGAGTTCCACCGCATGGGTGCCACCAATGTATATGGCTGGCTCTGCCCTTACTTGAGAATACATCCCACTGAAAGGGATTGCACACAAAACTGTATTTTGTGGTCTGTTCTCTGTACTGCACTGCCCAAAAGATTTCTTGCAAAGATCTGTCCCCCTGGAGCGATGGGTTCCAGGAAGCTATTTTTATTGTTGGTAGATTTTTATGGGCAATGCATAGGGAAGGTGCTTTAAATGAAAACCAAGTTTATGCAATGCAATATTGAGTTTTAGTGCTGTGCATTTTATTGTGTTGCATAAGCACTTAGAGTTTGGAATAAGTGCTTTTAAAAATAAATCCAAATGACTCGGTAAATTATGGAGGAATGGAGCCTTGTTTTCATCTAAATTGTGCTGCATTTACATCAGTGTAACTATGATCAATCTCTGCAGTTATATTTGATTTTCACCGGAATAAAATGAAAGGGTATTGAAATCCATGAAGTCTAGAAATGGGGTTTGGGTTTGGAGTTCAAACTGCTACTTACAAACATAATAAAGAAAGGCGTCTGCTAGATCAAAGCCATTATGACCTCCTCCATCATTGTGACTCATCCTTGAGTCTACAGAATGAGAGAGCAGTTCAGTCTGGGTGACAGGGTAGTGTCCATGTATAAGCTGCAGTAGTACGTATTTTGGTGGAGGATGTCAATTATTATATAACCTG
Organism: Podarcis raffonei; assembly: GCF_027172205.1. Lineage (NCBI taxonomy): Eukaryota > Metazoa > Chordata > Lepidosauria > Squamata > Lacertidae > Podarcis > Podarcis raffonei. Next base: position 49,824,656 of record NC_070604.1, read on the forward strand.
TATGATTGACACAGGGGGCATGCACACTTTTTGGGGGGAGACATACACATGACTTCTTCACCATCCTCAAAATGCCAGCTTTTAAAAAACATTTAATTCAGATTTCCCCTTACCATGGAAAATCCAGTAAGTAAAAAGAACTCATTATACATCTGCAGTGGATATACCTGCATGTCCAGATGTCCAGAATGAGAATAGGGAATGGAGGGCTGGGAAAGACAGACTGATGAGAGGGGCAAGAAACACAGTCCGCATACTTTCGGTTAGGCTCCTCCTACTAGTATGGGCAAGCTGGTTGTGGAATAGCTGTGAATATCCAGGTCTGGAAAACTGGAATGTGTGGAAACTTGCATGCCAGTTCTGTGCACATAAAAATCGGAATTACTCATTTGCAATGTACAAAGCCCCTGTCTGGAAGCACCCTTGCTCATGCAGAACAGACATCAATTCACCAACAGGAAAGTATCCCTGAAAGTATCCAGGTGATTAGAGTGTTCCTGAGCACATCCTTTTTTGATGGAGAACTTTCTGACTTGGGATTGAACGAGTGGTGAAATGTGTGTGCCATTTAACACATCAGATAATTTAGTCTTGTTGCCTAAGTCAGGTGTGGGGAAACTTTGGCTCTCTAGATATTCCTGAGCTGCAACTCCCATAATCCTTAGCTGTTGTCTATGCTTGCTAATGCTGATGGGTGTTGTAGCACATATCTGACCTGAGTTGAAGAAGATGAATATTTTATATATTTTAATTTGAAAATTTCAATAGTATTAATTTTTAAAGCTTTCAAAATAGTTAATTTAACCTTATAGGTTACACAGATGTGTATCCTATACTAGTCTAAAATTACTTAACAATAGGGATGGATGGACCTGTCACTTTCATTTTCTCCCTGTTTCTCATTTTTCCTGTCAGTTCCATCACATTTCCAAATCAGTTCGAGATATTTTTTAAGGTTCTTCTTAAAATTTGTTAGCATGCAGTTTTGTCTATTTTTCCAAGCAATTTCCCCTAACGTAAAGCATGTTCATATGCTATTTTCTCTAATATATGCAGTGTTAAGTCAGTGGTATAGAGTTGTGTTGGCATATCTGAACAGTTGTAGTGGTGCATCTTATGTTCTGCTAACGACGACATATCTTTAGTATAGCATCACACTATAAAATGCTAAATGAATTGGCTCCTCCTTTGTCTGGATTATGAAATGAAGGCATCACCAGACTGGCCCATGATCGGCGGGCAGTGTTGCCATGCTCAGTGGGGGGGGGGGCGTGGCTGTGATTTTTGCTCTCTCCTGTATTTTTGCAGCAGTATATTTTCTCCCCCCCCCCCATCGTCTGCTTTGGGCTCAGTAAGTCTAGGATTCAACAGATGTTGTGCCAGTAGAACAGCAGCATATTTCTACTGCCAGTGTAATTTGTGTATTGGATTGCTCTGGCCAAGTCCTATTGAACTAGATATGTTTAAGCATATGCTTAACGCTCCCATTAATGTGCTTAACTTCAAGCGGGTTGTGCCCAATCAAAGCCCAAGCTCAGTAAACAAAGCACACTCAGATTGGACAAGCCAATAGTAGAAAATAAATGCAATGGACCGTTAGATATGTAAAATATAGCAATTTTCTAACAAAATGCCATACTTAATATGTCTAAAGGTCTGTGGTGCTATACTACCAACCTGTAAAATAATAAGATGACTTTATCTTGTAGTATATAACACAGTGAGTTTTTACAGCCTATTATACTCTTACAGTTGGGGTTTTAAATGATTTGATCAGATAAATTCTGCTTAACCTCCTGCTGGGAGTTTAGGAAAATATATTGAATGGGTCCCAGAATAGTATTCCTTAAATTCTATTGTGTCTTATAGATTGTTGCATCTTCCGTTCCTTTTCAAAAGTTCCCAGGAATCAATTTAAAATTACATCTTGTAGAGGGCTAAATTTGCATGATGTTCTTTTAACATATCATCACAGAAATATTTCGTTCTACAAAGCCAGCTGCCCATAATATTTATTGCCACGCTGTTCCTATTGTTTCCTTCTGTATAAGCCCTGATTCCTATGCATTTTTGTTCACCTATGTTAGGTTCCAGTTCCTCCCATTCTGGCATACGACACCTATAATCGAGTTAATTACCTTTAAAGAAGGGATCAACAAATTATTACAGTGCAGGACTCCAAAAATCAAAATAATTTTTGGACACCCAGGTTTCCCCAAAAGGAACAGTTAAGGTATATATTGATAACTGGGCTTAGGTGATACGTAGAGGACAATGTGCCACTTTGGGCAAACTGTTTGGAATTCTTGCTGAACAATGGCATTCATGTGAGATGCTGGCATTTTAGGATATAAGGACCTGGCAATTAGGTTAGAGAAAACATCATTCTGAATAAGATGCTAAAGAACGCAACCAGCATCTTAGCAGATTTGGAATCAGAACATTGATGGATTGTGTTGAAGAATGTGCTGGAATGTATCAAAGTGACCTGAGTAAAGTACAGTGGTACCTCTGGTTATGTACTTAATTCATTCTGGAGGTCCGTTCTTAACCTGAAACTGTTCTTAACCTGAAGCACCACTTTAGCTAATGGGGCCTTCCGCTGCTGCCACGCTGCCGCCGTGTGATTTCTGTCCTCATCCTGAAGCAAAGTTCTTAACCCGAGGTACTATTTCTGGGTTAGCAGAATCTGTAACCTGAAGCATATGTAACCTGAAGTGTATGCAACCTGAGGTACCACTGTACTGCCAAAAAGCAGGCATTCCAGTTAACACTTCCTCCTGCTTAGATTATGGACTCTCCTAATCTGCCATTTACATAGGTTCCCCTACTAAAAGGATTGGTGTAAAAGTGGATTTGGTCCTGTCTACATTCACTTTGCCCCATTCTTTCTCATGCCACAGTCCAAACCTTGCCCTCTCAGAAGTAAATTCTGTTGAATTCAGGTAAACCTGATTAGGATCACAGCCGCATAATCATGCAGCAGAAGACACATTATGATGCATCAGAAGACAACCCTAACCCTAACCCTAGGGCAATAATTCAAAGTCTCATGCGTAGAGCAAAAACTACATCTTGATTACTTTGTCAGGGCAATATAATGCTCTTTTTGTGCTGTTCTTAATGCATATTTTGTATGTACTCCATTTCTATACATTTATTTATACCCCACCCTTTTCCCAGACAGGGACTCAAGGCAGCTTACAAATAGGAACAGCTAAAAACATTTAAAAAAGCAACATACATACATTAATTTAAAAAACGATTACATTTTCCTAATTTGTTGCTTTTTCTTCTATGCTCATAACATCTTCTATACAGACAGAATATTATTCTCCAAATGAAGCATCATGTATTGCTTTCAGTTCATTTCAGCTACAATTTTGAGTCTGTGGTCTTCCTCACTGCTTATGTCTTATTCCTTGACCAACAGGTTGCTAAAGTGCAAATATGAGCCCAGATTAGATTATCAAATTAACAGAAGCTACTGCTTTCCCTTCCTTGGGGGCTTCCAAAATCCTTTACATCTGCTGAGGCAAAATAGATGAGAATTATCCATGCTCCAATCCCTTCTAATTCTCTACTTTTCCAATTTCTCTTAACTTTTTATCACCCTCTGAATGCTCAGAGGCAGACCCATTGCAACCTTGCAAGCATCTTAGGCAAAATAAGAGCCCTTATTATCTTTGGTTTCTGCAATGGCCTGATTTCCCCCAAAGTCATATTGCTCTCTTTCACTAGGGTGGAAAGTCTAGAGACCCTCTTCCACCTGCCAGCACAACACAGTTTTTCTAACTGTCAACATCTCTGCTGATAGGGGTGCAGTTCACTTCTGCATTAGACCTTGGATATCTTAAAGTATATTGCATTGTACAATCAGGCCATGTACTCAGGCCATGCACCCTCAGTAGGGTGGCCAGATGCAAAAAGAACACCACTCCATTGTTGCACAGAAGAGAGGATTTAGGCAGGTGTGGCTTGATATGCCAGTTCTACCTGCTGAAATCCCCTCTTCTGCAGAACTATTGAAGGTGCAGGTGTGTCCCCCTCTTTTCACATCTGGCCACCCTAGCACTTGGTGATCAAGGTCAATGATTCAGCATTGCACATCCAAGTAGACAGAGATATCTTGTAAATGCCTAAAGCCCTTCTCTCTAATCCCGTCGACAGTGGCATTTGGGACTTCAGCCTTTCAGCTTTGTGTCAAACATAGAGCTGCCCCTGACTGGTAACAATGTTCTTTTAATTCAAGGCCAATAATTATTAATAAATCTGTACCAGTCGGCAGGTGATTGAGTTAGAAGCAGCCTTCCTTACCTTAGAGAATGCATGTGGATTTATGAGCAATCAGGGGAAATAATCGGGAACAGCTGGATGTGAGGCTTCCGGCTTTGCCTTGGAGCTTTTCGGCGGCTCAGCTGCAAGATCTGCATGCCACAATTGGCCTCTGGAGAGCGGCAAAACATCTCCTCTCTTGAAGTCGTGTTATTTTAACATCTGGAGCAACATATAGTGGAGGCTGAGAGCGCAATGAGAATACGTTGATGATCGGATTAAGGAAAATGCCACTAAATTATTTCTTGGCTGGGTTCAGTAGTCTGAATCTGCATGGGTGCCAATGTTAAAACAAACACTTAAAAAACCATAGATGTTGATTAGATGCTAGATTTGTAGTATTCCTAGTAAGGCATATGGGAATAATTTTCATCCCTTTATTTTCCATTGTGCTGTTCTTGAAAATTATCATAATGCTGTAAGAGGACAAACGAAGCTGATGAATGTATTCCATTTGAGCAGGTCAACAGGATGTTAAAGAGCAAACCGGAGAAAGATGGATTGCTTTGTTTGAGGCCTTGACAAAGCTTTCAGCCTCACAATCCCAGATGTTTTATGTTTGTACTGTCAGCAAACGAATTCCTGCTAGTCACATTGTACAAAGGAGTTATATATGTTAAAGATGGGTCTTTATCTGTTACCGAACTTCTGAAATATGTGTGTGTTCCTCTGAATATTCTCATAATGAACTAAGTGCCATCCCCCCCTTTTTTAATGTAACTAAAACATGGTGAGGGATTCTACTAATGAAAGATTTATAAGATCTGAAGAGAAACCATTGTATCATTAATGAGTACCATCAATGGAAGCCCTGTGCAAGGACTTCAACTTGTGCAGTGGGTTTTTCCCCTTGTTTGCTTCCCAAACCCCCCAAATCAGCTCGGGGAAGGTTTGGAAGAAGGGCTGCAATGACAAGACTCTGTCTGGACAGCCAAAAGGCTTGCACTGATGGAACAACCCTCATCAATTCTAGTCAGCATGACCAGTGATCAGCAATGATAGTAGTTGTAGTCCAACAGTATCTGCAGGGCTACAGGATAGCCTCCCCTGCTTTAAATGCTCGTGGGATGGATCAGAAATTGAGTGAACGCTATTCCATGCAAACTGCCACTTCTACATTAAGGAAACTAGCATGTCAGGGAGGACCAGTGGGAGATACAACAGAGAGAGAGGAGAGGGAAAGAAGTATTAGGAAAAGATTGAGGGAAGAACATATATAAATACAGTGAAACACACTTAGGTATTGCTTCATCCGGAAGCGAGGAAAAAGGCAGGAGTGAGGAACATTTTTACCCTTGGGGTAGTCTCTCAGGGGTAGTCTGTTGGTGTGGTCATGTGCAAGTAGGGCTGGGGAATAAATTTGATTCAATTCACATTTAAAGACAAACACACCTAATTCATTCTTTTCAAAACAATACCCAAACCAATATAAAGCCATGCTTTGAAATTTGCATTTCTCTGAATTTTTCAAATGCAGCTCTCCTGTCAAATAGTGTGGCTGGTGTGTGTGTGTGAGAGTGCATGCACGTTATGATAAGGCATGCTTTAAATGCGTGTGTTAGAGAAAATAACATACAAAATTGCACTGCATTAGGGGAAATTGTCTTGCCAAAGGTAAAACTGAATTTTTAAAAAGTATATATGAGAAGAAATTCTCACTAAAATGTGGGTGAATGTTCATGTGGAAAAGTGGAGAACTGAAATTAGCTGCAGAAAGGTGAGAAAATGAGAGAAACAGAAATTGCCTGCCCATCGCTACAGACAAGCAGGGTAAGGGGCTGGAGCAGTGGGAGGGGAGACCCAAAAGACAGCAAGGTCAGAGCCACACCCACCCACACCACCCGCCCATAAGCATCCAAAAGGCTTCCTGTAAGAGGCAGGTGTCAAGAAAGACAGGAAGGCAGCATTGTATTTTATAAAAGGAGAATCTACCCCTCCCTCCAAAAAACCCCAACTTGCACTTGCCCCAAATTTCCCTCTGCTACCCTTCAGTTAAAGATTTTTAATTCTAAGCCCAGCATCTTTTCACGAATATGTCATGAATGCTTGTGGCACTCATTACATATGAAACTGGGGTAAACGTCATCCATCATTATGAGGTCTGTCAGCAGTTAATAGAGGTAAAACCAACTGTCAGTAAGAGCTGGGCTCTAATCCGCTGGTGCAGGTGCAAAACAAGATGGAGATCTACTGGGAATCTAATTTATTAAACATATGATAAAAGCCTATTATCTGTAATGGCTCAAAGATAAGAAGTCTATTAAAGATTCTTCCCACAATGAAGCTTGGCTGGTTCTTGCTAGCTGAGGAGCTGGCCTTCTTTTTGGATTATTTCATGCTATAACAACCCAGGTGAGAGACAAGAATACCCTGCTGTATCATTTCTATATTTAGCCCAGCTCTCCAGTAAATTGCACTAATGATATACTGACATTTACACAACCTGTCTCAGGCATATCACACTTTGTCAATACTAAATGAGCCTGGCTATTTACATAGTCACCTATATAATTCCTCACGAGAGTTACTGGCAGTGTACATTTTTCTGGCTCTTAAGAAACCCCCAGTTGGAATTTTACAACTTATAGCTATGTTGGCGATCATCTATAAAGTCAGATATTAAATCTGAAAATGTTGTCTTGCGTGTTTTGCACCTTGCCTGCCTTGCAAAAGAAAAGGAGGGTGGGAGTTGATGTTTCATTAATGTGGCAATCAAATAGGAGCAATATTATTTCATAGCATATTGGCAAAACCATTTTTCCTTTTACTGTTTTATCATATTAGAGGATGTACATCATAGGAACCTGGAGACATCCAACATAATGAAATACTTGGTGGGTTAGCAATGGGAATAGCTACTTCTTTTTGTCTTCACATTCTACTCTGTTTTTCTCTTTGAAACTGGAGTAAAGTGTTCCAGAACAAGAGTTTTCCATCTTTTCATGGTACAGTACTGAATGCAATTTGTTGTCCAGCTGTGCAAAAAATGCCTTGATGTCTTCAATATAAGTGAATACAGTTTCTGGTAAATTAAAAATATGTTCTTTCTTGCAGAGCAATATGTTAATAATATTGATACTGTTGTGAACTGCCATGAGATGATGGTGATGATTGGCGGTATAGAAATATTTTAAATGAATGAATAAAACACACACAGAGAGAATATACTGACATTGTGGCTAAATGCTTAATGAAGCTTTGTAAGGTAAAAGTTCCGGAACTTAGAGAGTTGCGGAATCATACAGCCTAAACAATAAAACAATTTCCTTAGAATCTATATGAAATGTTTCTTTAGATTTGGATACTGCAAAAAATAATATTTTGGATATACTGAACTCCACAGTGTTTATATAGGAAGGCACTGTTGAAGATAGATAGATGTTGGAGGTGTAACGCTGAACATTTCTTGTTGAGGCATATGATTGTTAGTTTCTGTTCTTATCACTGTGCAGCTGCGTGGAGTCACAGGACTCTGTTTACATTCCAGAGATCTTGCAGTCTCACGGGAAAGGGAGACAGGATGTGACGTTAGTGGTTTCCGGTTTCCTTTGTTCATTTGTTCCTTTGTTCAGTTGCTCTCTGCTTTCATAGAGAGAGGATGTCTTTTGTGTTCTGCGTAGTTTAGAAATAAAACTCTTTACAATGTAGCCAAACCTCTTGTCTCTTCCCTGTGTTGGGAACCCTGCTGGATAGAATGTGCTTGAGACCTTATCAAAGGCTCAGGTCATTAAACACGACAGAGGTGATTTCAAAGGCTCAGCTTGGAGGAAGATGAGGCCTTATTGGCTTGGACCAGCGGAGTTCCGACAAAGATGTGGGCTTGTCCAGTGATATAGTCTCTTTGGTCTGAAGTTCTTGTCTGTATCAATTTTGTATTGGCACAATCCTTGAAGTTTGTAGGTGTCAGTATATGTTCATGTACTTTAAAATTATATTTCTGCAGTGTGGGTATTAATGACTCTTATGGTCACTGAGACTTATACTTCAAGCCTGGAAGAATAGATGCCCTCTGTCTATCATGCAGTGATCTGAAGAACTCACTGCCCCAGTTACATTTGAACATATTTCATATAGACACCAGTTTCATGTAGATACCTTAGTTCAACATCTGGAGGGCTTATATTACTTGTTATGTTTAACTTAAGGTGGATTTACAGATAATCACTGTATACTTAATGTGATCTTCTGGTAATATTATTATTATTTAATTATCATTTAATTTAATTTTCTTTTTGTTAAATTTGTGAATTAAAAATTAAGACATATGAAAAACCAACTTGGCTAATATGGCCAGAACTCTCTGTCCCAGGCAGCTCTTTCATCAAGTTGACCATCGGGGATTAGAATAACTATGTATAATTGTACTATATAATTGTCTTATGAAATTGAATGCCTCTACTGTGCTACTTTTGTCATTTTTAACTATTATATTTTTAATGTACTGTTATCACAATTTCATTTACCTATTTTATTAGTTTTCTTAAATGAATAATAATAATAATAATAATAATAATAATAATAATAGCTGGGAGCAAGTACAGATGCAAGAAATTGCCTGCCAAGAAAAGTGCAGTGCGCTTTCTTCTGATCCTCTGAGCATCAGTAAGTCAACAGCTTGACTCCCTGAAGGGATTTTGTGTAGAAACATAAAGTTTTGTCTCTGTTATTCAGCATTACATTGTCAGCAGCAATGATTTTTAAAAAATCCTAAAGCGGGATGCAAATGACAAGGGCAACATATGGGGCCAAGTGGCAGAAGACATTGCAGGCTGTTCTGGGCTTGGTGTTATAGATATGATAGCAGATGGGATGCTTCAGCAAAACATATATCTTCACAGGGAGTCAACGACTGACGTTTCTTAATCAGAGATTTCTTCTCTTTAATCTGGGGGATCTGGGAGTGGCACAGTGAGAGATGAGAGCTCAGTGGCATTGCATGGTACCCCATACATTACCTTGGTATAACCAGTTTATATTCAGGACCTCATGGGCCACCATATCTGATGTCATGGAGTAATTTCCTCCTTCAATCACTCCATAACCAACTGAGTATGAGGATTTCCTTTCAGTACATGGCCTTGTGTGTTGTATACTTGCAGTCATTTGGAGCTACCACACCACAAACCCTCAACTTCAGTGGACCTGAAGAAGATAATGTAGCTTGTGTGTCAGATGGCACGGGGGTGGCGCTGTGGGTTAAACTACAGAGCCTAGGACTTGCCGATCAGAAGGTCAGCGGTTCGAATCCCCACAACGGGTTGAGCTCCCGTTGCTCGGTCCCTGATCCTGCCAACCTAGCAGTTCGAAAGCATGTCAAAGTGCAAGTAGACAAATAGGTACCGCTCCGGCGGGAAGGTAAACGGTGTTTCCTTGCGCTGCTCTGGTTCACCAGAAGCAGCTTAGTCATGCTGGCCACATGACCCGGAAGCTGTACGCCGGCTCCCTCGGCCAATAAAGCGAGATGAGCGCCGCAACCCCAGAGTCGGCCACGACTGGACCTAATGGTCAGGGGTCCCTTTACCTATTTTTTACCTCTTTTGCAGGTGCTTTAGGGTGTCCACCAGGCCAGACAATTCTGTCTCCACCTGCAACTGCCACCTGCAATACTTGCCAATTGTGCCCAAATTCAGAAGCCAGTCAGTGGAGTGAGCCCACCATACTTAGAGAGTATGGCAGAAAAAACGTGTAGCTTAGGACAATTATGGGAGACACTAAAAAATTCCTATTCAGTCCCCTTTCAACAGGCAAGTGGCTAATCCCATACTCCTTGGAGAAAGGGTCAGGTGGAGAAAGGGTCCTAGGGACATGGACACATTTTAAAGGGGAGCCCTTTCTATTCTACTGAGCATGCTCAAGCCTGGTCCCACCACATCTTCCTTCCTTTGCTGAGGGGCTAGGGCAAACCCACCACCAGTGAATGCTGGAGGAGTACCCTAATTTTGGCACATGGCAGAAATTATAGTGTTGCTAGGTTGATAAGGAAGGAGCCATAACAAGGGCTGTAGCTCAGTGGTAGAGCTCCTGCCTTTCATGCAGGAGATCCCAGGTTCAATCCCTGGTGTCTCCATATCGGGTGGAGGTTGTCCCCTGTCTAAAATCATGGTTAGTTGCTGGGAGTCAGTGCAGATATATTCAGCTAGATGGGCCAATGGTCTGACCTGGTATAAGACAGCTTTCTACCTAGACAGCATCTTAAAAAGTAGAGACATCACCTGGCCAATGAAGGTCCGTATAGTAAAAGCTATGGTTTTCCCAGTAGTGATGTATGGAAGTGAGAGCTGGACCATAAAGAAGGCTGATCGCCGAAGAATTGATGCTTTTGAATTATGGTGCTGGAGGAGACTCTTGAGAGTCCCATGGATAGCAAGAAGATCAAACCTATCCATTCTGAAGGAAATCATCCCTGAGTTCTCACTGGAAGGACAGATCCTGAAGCTGAGGCTCCAATACTTTGGCCACCTCATGAGAAGAGAAGACTCCCTGGAAAAGACCCTGATGTTGGGCAATATTGAGGGCACAAGAAGAAGGGGACGACAGAGGACGAGATGGTTGGACAGTGTTCTCGAAGCTACAAACATGAGTCTGACCAAACTGCGGGAGGCAGTGGAAGGCAGGAGTGCCTGGCGTGCTCTGGTCCATGGGGTCACGAAGAGTCGGACACGACTAAACAACAACAACAACAACAAGATCCTTAATGAACACAGTGATGTGGTCATGTTTTCAAGGAAAATCAGGTCAGTTTATTTTATTTTTTTTAAAAAAGCTACTATGAATGGAAATTTAGAATTAGATCTGCCAGAAGGACCTTTTAAGGCTACCTGCCGGAGTCTAGCTTGTGCAGAGCAATAGCAATATGACTCCAGATTTTGGTACCCAAGACTGCTGCAAAATGAGGAATCAGGAGTTGGATTGGAGCGACAAGTGCAAAGCTACAATATTATGACTGCCAAACCAGGACTGATATTAGGCATTTTAAGCACTGTCAACGTCAATTTGACTACACAAGCCAAAAGAACAAAACAAAATCCCTTTTACTGGTGACCAAGGCAATTGTGAAGAAGTTCCTGAGTCAGGAGTGCTATTTCTCTGCTCAGCATGTATACCAATTGCCAAGCTGTTAAATCTGTAAGAGAAATTAAAATTTTAATAATAAAGTGATTCACAATATAGTCTATGGTACTTGTATTATATGCCTGTGCCTTGCTTTTTTCTTTTTACTCTTGTTCTCTGTGATAACCTTCTGCATTTCTATTTTCTGCAGCAGCAATGTGCAACTGTACCATGGGGCCAGTGGGACAAATTCATTTTGATTGTAAAATTCCATTGACACTAATGGAGTTTTATACCCAGAAAGAGTTTGGCACAATGTCCTTAGATTGCTTTTTATTCACAGTTTGAATCAGAATTGTTTTTCCCTTGGGGGCAATTGTGATTAAAGATTTCAAAAAGACCACCAATGCTTGGGTTTTATGGTGTGGTGTAAAACAATGGGACGTAGGGTTCGCTGTCGGCTAAAATAACAGATTATACAATACGTTTTGCAGCATGACTTGTAACCCATGCAGGTGCTTTGGCTGCCCAGGTTTGGGAAAGTGTTTCAGCAGCTGACGGGTTACCATCCTGCGGAAAAGGAGATAGTACTGAGCTAAATGGTCTCTCTGAGGTCCATGTCAAACAATAGATACCACCAATTGAAGGCCATCAAAGCCTGACATTCTTGGCAGTCACTCCGAGACACTGGGATGGGGACGTTGTACATACTGGGGTATCACCGCATTGTAGGGGGTTTTGGTGGCCTCTCCATCTTTGCATACAAAACAGCTCCAATGTGAGAAAGAAATGGAAAGCACTATCAGCCTCTTAGACCCCATAAAAGTGTCACAAGCTGGCTTGATTTCCACAGTAGTTCCCCACCTCTGTCCTCCACCCCAGAATAGGGCTAAAAGATACGTCCGGGTCTGTGTGATTTTTCTCTGAGCCTGTATGGACTGTATTTTGAAATAGACCAGTTGCCCGCTGAGGAAAGAATAAAGTCATCTTCAAGGTGCGGCATCCTTTGCCATCTGACTGAAACCCTAGATACAATCTCTGTGGGGTGTTCGGGTCACCTTCCTTCATCTTCCGTTGGGACTCCAAGCTTTCTCTCGAGACAATAGAAGAGATTCACGTTCCTCCCCGCCCCCTCCAAAAAGAAACCTTTTCATTTGGATCATTATTTAAATGTGATGCCATCTGAGGTGATACAATTACATGAGGGACCTGGGCCTGCACTGTTGCTGAATGTTTGGTATCACCTTATATGCAGCACTCTATATCTACATTTCAGAGCCCCATGAAAACACATCAAAATGCATGCCTAGTGATAGCATCAATTAATGATGTGCTTGTTTGCTTTGCCTTTGTAGATACCATAAGACCAGCTAAGATCTGCCTCTCAAGGCAGTCACAGTGCATAGGTACAGTATAGGTGTGAGTCAGATTGTTATTGGGTATGTGGGAAGGTACCATAGAATAACAGATCAATGTTCCATATGGCTCAATATTATTATGATTGGCGGCAGCTTCCCAGAGTTTCAGACAGGAATATTTCCCAGACCTACCTGAATATTCCAGTGGATAGCAGTAACAATACTGCCGAATGCTTTATATTTTATTCTTAATGAGAGTCACATACAAAGGAGGGAGGGAGGAAATAGAGTTCATATATGTAATAATAGAGTTCATGTATGTATGTAAGTATGTAAGTATGGGACGTGGGTGGCGCTGTGGGTTAAACCACTGAGCCTAGGACTTGCCGATCAGAAGGTCGGCGGTTCGAATCCCCACGACGGGGTGAGCTCCCGTTGCTTGGTCCCTGCTCCTGCCCACCTAGCAGTTCGAAAGCACCTCAAAGTGCAAGTAGATAAATAGGTACCGCTCCGGCGGGAAGGTAAACGGCGTTTCTGTGCGCTGCTCTGGTTCGCCAGAAGCGGCTTAGTCATGCTGGCCACATGAAGCTGTACGCCGGCTCCCTCGGCCTATAAAGTGAGATGAGCGCCGCAACCCCAGAGTTGGTCACGACTGGACCTAATGGTCAGGGGTCCTTTTATCTTTACCTTATGTAAGTATGAAGTATTTATATGGCAGAGAACTTAACTTTTAACAGTATTTGAAGATGTCACAATGTTCATGCCTGCAACAAATACTTTAAAAATCAGCTGTCAATAAAATTCATACTAATGCTCCAAGTGAAGTCTTATGAAACAACATGCATACAGAATGGCTGTAGTCTGCAAACAGTCCAGTGAAGCATTTGGTTTTAATTGACTGGGAGGAATTGAATTAAATCAAATTGTTCCAGTTAAAATACTTTGTGGATTTGGATGTCCATTTCTCTATTCCTTTGCTCCTTTGAAAATTTTAGAACATTATTCCTGTTGACTTCAAAGGTTCTTTATACTCTCTGAAATTGTGATCAGCAAAGTGACAATCTATAAAGTCAGGAGAGATTGGTATGTATATGTTTTCCTGGTATATAAATGACTGATGTCCTTCACTGATGTAAAATATTATCACATTCCCAGCACAAACATTTGGAATGCAATATGCAGAATGAGAGATGCAGTCAGAGAAACTGGTTAAATTTTTATATTCTTTATTATATAAAAGTATTATTTTTTAAAAGAAAAAAAGGAACCAGCAGCAAATTAAAGTGGAAAGCTCTGCATTTGGTTTGCCCATTATTAGAAATGCACTTTCTCATTTTGGATCCAGATTGCTCTCTCTGCTTGGCATTGTCTCACAAATGAGTTGCTTTTTAATCTATACACTATCCATTTATTAAATTAAATTGTGAAGAAAACCTTACACTGGAGAAATACTTCTTTTTTTCTAAAAAAAATGAGCGGGAGCTTGCAATGTATTAATTGTTCCATATTTTTTGGCAAGGGATAACAAAAGACTATTAAGAGCAGTTCCCAAGCTCTTTTTTTCCTGGGCTTCTATTGGGCGTTGATTGCACCAAGCAGGTTTTCTCTTATCCATTATCATGTTACTGTGCAGAGTCTGATCTTCTGTACTGGAGTCAGGGAGAAGTACAAAAACAGAAGTACAAGGGTCAGGTATCTTAACTGGGGAGTGTGGGAGCTAAAGAAAACTTAGGAACTACATCAGGCGTGGGGACCCATAGACCCAGAGGTCAAATGTGGCCCTCCAAGTCTCTTTACCTGGCCCTCAGGAACCTCCCTATACCACATCCCCTCCCCAACCACACCTACTCTTCTCATCCCATACCCCTCTTCACTTGAGTGCTTTTGCTTGCTTAGAATGTGTTCTTGAACTCTGATATTGCCTTTTGCTTCTCTAGATGGAAGCTCAAAAAATGTGTGTGTGTGTGAGTATAGAAATTAGCCTACTGTAAAAAGGTAAATTGACATAGGTGGTTCCACTTTTTTCTCTGGCCTTGCCCACCACTGACAGCTGATCCCTCAAAGATTGCCCACAAAGTGGAGGCTGATGGTTACTCATCATTTAGGCAAACACATTCTAGACAAAAGGATTTGTCTTTACTTCATCTGTTCTTGGGCAGTAAAATGTTGGGGGGGGAGCATTTGTGTTGACCCAAAAAGGTGAACTGGTCTGAAAACCCTGCTTGCAGCATATTGATGGTCAGGATGACCCCCACCTAATTGGTACCAGCTGTAGCACCAAGCTCATCTGTGTTTCACACACTTTCATGTATCCACAGGCTCCTGGCATAGCTAGAGGGGAAGGATCCCAGGCAATGGTTAATACTAACCACCTATGTTCCCATGTGACATAGCCTGCCTAGGCTTACAAAGGTCGTGTGTATTTTTACTTGGGTGCAGACAAGCCATCTCCTCGCAGTGGAGTCTGTCCCACGGAATGCTGTAAGCAGGGGCAAGGAGGGAGCCATTGGACCTTAGCTGTAACATTGTACCCTTCTTTAATAAACCATTATACCTGATCATTCTGGTGGTTTGGGCATCTTTCATTGGAATTTCTGAAAATCTGAACTCCTGTGAGCTCTCCTCTGGCTCTGAAGGACATTTCAAGCATTCCATTGTATGCTTTCCATCATATGATTTCTGAAGTGTTTATGCTTCGTAGTATTCATGGCTATGTTTGATTGGCATTGGTTGATCTCTGAATTCTAAAATCAAAACACATTTGCAACTTCTGTGATCACAGGTAGTACCTAGGGCAGTCTTTGCCAGTATGATGCCTTTCAGGTGTTTTGAACTACAGCTCTTGGCTGAGAGGAATCATAGGTCAAGGCACCTGGAGAGGGAACCATGTTGGTTAAGGCTGACCTAGCATCTGACTTCAGGCCGTGGCTTCTTTTCTGACTTTTAAAACATGCAGGCCAAGGGATTGAGTTCATCATTGTGTTTGCCTGCTCTTTTCTTTTTGAAAGTAAACTGTAATGCTGGGGTGGCAGCTGGAAAGAGAGGAGCTCCTCAAAATTAGTCCAGCTGCATCTTTATCCTGTTGCAAAATCTAACTATCTGAGATTGCATCAGCAGCGAGCGATTGCCCACATGAGAGAAGGCAGAAGTGGAGATGCAAAGAATATTCTATGAAACTGACTAGAAATGAGTATTTTTCTTTCTATCACTGGAATAGGAAATTATCCTTTGACTTGTATGGAAAATGCCATTTTGTTCTTCATCGTTAGTGTTAATCCCCTTAAGTCACCAAAAGTAAATTATTCAGCATGCTGGATTCCTTGCATCTTCATATTCTGAATGACGTGAATAGTAATGTTAATGTTTTAAAAATACATATACAAGTGGGAGGGGGAAGTACTGCATCATTTATGACCCTCTCTAGTATCGCCACTAGCTCCTCACTGAATCAAGTGGGTTTGGTATGTGAAGCAGCTGGAAGCAAGGGTAGTCAAACCATGGGAACAAGTGTGAAATGTTGATACAATGCAGGGATGGCCCTCCAGATGTTGTTGGATTCTAGCTCCCCTTGTTGCTGACCACTGGCCATGCTGCCTGGGGTTGATGGGAGTTGAAGCCCAGCAACATCTGGAGGGCCACAGGTATCTCCATCCCTGATATGACCATAGACATCTTTCTTCTTCAGTGGTATGGTGCCTGTAGCCAATGAAATCTTTGGCACAAAGCCTTTGCTCTGTAATAGATAATTCTGTAATAGACACTGGATCCCTTGCACTGGTGCAAGGCTCCATTTAGAAAAGCAAGCACTAGGATGTTTTTTTCATTCTGCTACTGCAGATAAAGAGGGTCACAGGACTATGCCCTGCAAATGGGAATTTTCTGCCATCACTCCTGCCCTGTGGATTGCTATTCCCTCTGTCATGTGTGCAGCATCCTTCATCAGTTGCTTCAGTTGTCTCCTAAAGACATCTTTTTTGTGTGTGCTCAGGATTTCCTATAAAACCTGACCCTGTTATTACTAAATTCCTGTTTTCATCCATTTTAAAATAACAATATTGCTGTTTTATATTGTGTTCATCATACTGTCTTATTGCTTTTATGTTGTCTTTTTGCACATCGTTGGAGGTTTCAAAATATTAAGCGGTTTAGAAATGCTTTTCAGTTAATTAACGCTAGTCTCCCTGGATGGTAGGCTCATGATCCCAAAGGCCAAGTAATCCAGTCCCAGAACTATCCAATTCCTTGCCAAGGGTTGAACTGAGTGGGTCCGGAGAGGGTACCAGGGTACATTTCAAGAGCAGCATTAAGGAGAAGACATGGATGGGAATCTGTTTTCCAGAAGGAAGAGAAAGGAGGGTCAATGCAAGCATAATCCACTTCCACAGGGCTTGCCCTGTGCGTCTCTTACAGCAAAATACTGAAACACACACGTAGTATTGTAGCCTCTTAAAAACAAACCGATTTTTCTGTGTGAAAGACTCTCTCTCTCTCTGGGAATATTTCGCTTAGAAGGGGACATCTCTCTCTCCCTTCCCTCCTTAATATCTCCTGCTAAAGAAGGGCTATTTCTTGACGAGATCTTGCCTCTGAAGCTTCGTGAGGGCGCTTGGCGCTGGCCTGCCTCCCTCAGCAAACGAGTAACTAATTGCTCCGTGTGTGTCCCCCGCCTCTTGGCGACGGAGGGAGCGCCCCGGGGAGTCATCAGCGCCCGCTCCGGGGTCGATTAAGCTGCAAGTCACAGCCGGCAGCCCGAGCCCAGCGGCTCTCCGGGCGCGCCGCCTCTTTCCCGCAGCCACAATGGTTTCTTTGACTATTTATCGACGCCGCACAACAAGGCTGCTGTTTGCTCAGTCAACAGGAGCCTTTTCAGCTGCGAGGGAGCTGCGAAGGCGAAGCCTCGGCTGCCGTCGGGGCTCTTCGTTCACTCCGCGTTCCAGCCCGCTTGCTAACTCTGCCAGCTTCAAGGATCACCTCTCTGTGGAGAGGAGGCAAAAGGTCTCTCAGGAGAGGCGAGCGGGAGATGCAGAACTTGCAGCCGCCCGTGAGGCTCACCTGAGAGAGAGGAGAGTTGCCAGAGAATCCCCCTGGTGTAGAGAGGCGGGTTCCCTCGGAGCTGTCCAATCAGAAGGCAATTCCCTGGATGGGAATTGCCGGTTGGCAAGCAAGAGGGGCGGAGGGGGGGTGCGGGCGAGGAAGGGCCAATAGGCGAGGCTTGAGCTGCGGCTGCCGCAGGCCAAGCGCAGAGGACAGCTTGGGGATTTCCACGACGGTCTTTTAATGGAAGGCGGACCTCAAGGCTAGGCAGGGGGGAGACACCGCTCATTTCCTATAAACAGTGAAGGAGAGGGGGGAATTCCTTGGAGCGAGGTGAGGTGTGCCGCCTACAGCTTCTGACCCACAAATGTGGGGCGGGGGTTATGTGTGACGGCAGATTGTGTAGTTAGTTAGTGAGGAGTGGGTGGGTGATGAGGTTCAGTTGGCCAATCGGAAAAAAAACCCGAGCCATTGTGCAGAATAGCACTGCCTGCCCGTCAAAGAGGCGTTTGAACGCACATTACAGACCGGAGGAAGGTAGATCTTGCTAATAAGCTATTAAATGTCACTAGTCCTCATGATTCTCTGTATGCAACCACACATGCACACCCCCGAGGCTCTTCTCCTATTTCCCCCCATTTCTTCAGCTGCTGCCAGGGAGCTTTTCCATTGCTCCCAAGCGTCTCAGGCGCAAACTCAACAGGTCTTTGTTCTTCATCGGCGCCGTTTTAACGCCCTCCTCTGAGCGTCCACCTCGCTGTGTGCCTAGTAGGATGTGGTAGCAGGAATATAAAAGGTGGTGGGCACCAGGACGTGCTTTTAAATGGGGGGGGGGAGCGGCTTCATTCACGCAAAGTGGTGGCGAAAAGGCCCGATCGTGCGCTGCTTAGGACACTCATTTCCCTTCAGATTTGGGAACGAAAACTATGCGGCGCGCGGGTTGGAGAAAGTTGAGAGCGGTCGTCGGGTCAGAGCACAGTTACTTTGAGGTATTGTGATCCAAGTCCCACTGCCTTCGAGGGAGACACCTCCTGTTTCCTGCGCCGTGTTGTCTGGAGGAAGCCACATCCTTGAGAATCCCGGGGGTTAAGCCGTTGGGTGACAGAAGCGCACTCTGCCCAGGCCTCGAGGCGCACTCTTCGTTTCATAGCAGAATGCCGCCGGCCTGAACTGAAGCCCTGGGCTGCTCGAGAGCAAACCGGGGTCTTTAAAAGAGACCGGCGATCGACGGGTCGCTCTTACAAAGAAAGTGTGTGGGATCCGGGGCCCTTGGGAGAGTTGGATCCGCTGCGGAGTGGGGTCTGGGTGGGAGCAGAGACGGCTTGGGCTGGCTTTAAAGCAGACTCCGTCCTTTTGCCCTTTGCTCTGCGGCCGGCTTCGCCTCCTGCCGGCTCCAGCCTTGGGCTTGGGGGTGCCCAGGAAGGCGGGGGGAAAGCGGCGCTGCGCCTTTAACGGGCTCTGCGCGGAGCTCCCGGCAGGAGGCGTGTCTCTCGCTCTAGCTCGCTCGCTCGCTCGCCCGCCTGCCTCGGCTCGGCTGCCTCGGCTGCGGCTCTCCAGTGAGCTCGGCGCGCCGCCTCGGCTCCTCAGCCCCAGAGCCCCGTCCAAAGCCAGCTCCGCTGACTTTTCTCCTCCCCGGCCGCCCTGGGCAGCAGCGGACAAGGTAAGGAGACCTCCCCGATCTGCCCTGGGACGCCAAAACACCCATCTCCCGCTTTGTGTGTGTAGCTAGATCTCTGGGCTTAGAGATACTTCACAGATGAATTATTTCATTTTATTGAGGATTGGGACGCGAGGCGCCACAAAAAGAGCGAAGGGGACGCAGCAGCACCTCGAAGCGATCGGGATGGGTGGGTGGGTGGATGGATGGGAGGGAGCGGGCGGGCACTTCTGGGCGCTGCCCGGATCTCTCTCCCCAGCACAGCGAGGCAGGCGGGCGAGAAGATAGACGGGGCGAGCAGAAACTCCGACGGAAGGAGCATCTGTCTTCCTTTCGAGCCACATCTTTCATCCCGGTGTTTATCTCATTCATCTCTTAAGGCAGTTGGGTCTTCCCCTCTCTCAATGCCAGGCTAAGAGCTCACTTACTTTGCAGCAAGTTCAACGGGAATCAGTAGGGCTCCCAATGAAACGTGGCTAGGAGGACGGAGATGCAACTTTGCCTGCTTGCCTATCCATCGCCTCCACTCGCGCTTTGGCAAGGGGGTCGTACACTTCTCCCCACCCCCCACCCCGCACTCAAAACTGGTCTTTCGCAACAGCCTGTGGTACCGCGGGGAGCTTCCCGCTGCCTTTTCCTAAGCGGAGAGGCTCTCCCTTCGTCCGGAGCTTCGGAAGGGAGTCTCCGAGGATTCCAAAAACAGAGCTTGAGGCGGTGCGATTCTGCTTCTGCTTCTTTTCCGTGCCCACCCTGATCCGAAAGCTTTTCTTCTCCATAGCAACGACGTGTGTCTGTTTATAATACATCAAATCGCCCAGTTGGAAAGGGGTGGGGGGAAGGAAGAGAGATATACATACACAGAGAGAGACTTGTCATTTAACCAGGGAGCTTAGGGTGCCATCCGCAGCCCATGGGAACTGTGAATGGCACAACTCCCATTTGCCTAGCCCTGGGGAATGCCTCGGAGTTGTACCCTTTGGTCGCGGAGTCCACAGAGCCATGCTAATTTCAAGGGGGCTTTCTTAGTGGGTGGGTTGCAGTTTTTTGGGTGTCAAAGAAAAAGAGATGCCGGTTCTTTTGTCACCCCCGATTCGCAAGTCGATTAAGCCCAAGGGCTTGAAACCGATTCCCAGTCCGAGCTAGCACCCAGCAGCTACGTTGAAGAACTTGAGTGGAAACCAATGGGGACTCGGTTGGCTTCAGTCCAGGCACTTCGCCTTGTCTAGGCTGTATATGTGCCAACCGGCCCCCAGCTGGCTGAGAGCCAGGCATTCCTGTTTAATTGATTTGTAGATCGGGGTTTTAGACTGCCAGGACAACAGTCCTATTCCCCAGCCTCCTCCTGATGATCTAAGAACGAACCGGGACAAGCAAAACCGGCTTCCTTAGTGCAAACTCTCCTTAAAGGCCGAATTGCCCCTTCCCCGAGGAAATCGCCCTTAGTCAGAAACGTGCCTTTGTGTAATTAGTAATGGTTGTAAAATGCAATAGAAAAAAAATTGAGGGAGGCAAAGAATGAAGGATAAAGGAAAGCTTTTTAAATTCCTTTAAACTTTGTGAAGTGAAAGCCTAGTTGGGGTGGGTGGGGAAAAGACATCAGGAGGAGGTGGCGGAGGTGGAGGAGTGATATATGGACCAAATCATAAATGTTTGCATTCGCTGGTTGAAAATATGCTCAGATGTGCACCGCTGTGAAGTCCAAAAAGTGCCTGAACAAGTAAATCTATCATATCCTCGGCTCCTTAATTAGGATGCACGTCTCTTCGGCAGCTAAAAAATTAATTACCACCTTAAAATCCCATTAATCATCGGCGCAGCAGAAACAGGACTGTGAATCTGGGCTCCGCTAATAACCGGCAACCGGGGATCCTCTTGCTTCAGTGGCTGCTGGTGGGAGTGAAGGAGTGGGCCGGGATGTGTTTTCTGAACTGATAATATCAACATTCATTTGAGTGCTTTGGCAAAGGGCGCGCGGGGAGGTGGGGGCAGAGGGAGGCCCAGCTTAGCCTACTATGAGCTTAGCTCAGCAAAGCTGCAAGAGATGTCTGCGCGCGCGCGCGCGCGCGCACACACACACACACACACACACGGAATGCTGGTCAGGTGTTGCAAAAAACCCACCCGGGCCTTTCTTCAGAACAGCAGGATAAGAAATCTGATGGGAGCTGGCAGAACTAAAAGGCCTGTTTGTTGGAGTAGGGCTGCTTGTGGGGAATAGAAGTTCAAGAGTCAACATTTGTCAAAGGCCCTGTCTTAATTCACTGAGAGCTTTCAAACAGTGAGGGGGAAATTGAATTTTCCAAGGCCCTTCTCCCAATCCCTAGAACCAGATGGTAGACGAAATCACCTTGACCTGCAGCTAGGAAGCCTCTCCGCACCCCCCGCCAAGCTTTCAAAGAGTATTTTTAAAGAAAGAGTATTTTTAAAGAAACCTCATGTGGTGGAAGCAGATTAGTGAATCTACAATTAATGCCAATTAAACTCTTAGCTTATTCAGGAATACTGCGTCAGAAGTATTGCTTTATTATCCAGGGCATGCGTTTTTAGATTGGTTTCATATTATTCGCCATCCAGCTTTCCGTGCTTGATATATGTATTTTCATTTCCACTTCACCTGCGCTGTGACCTTGGATAGCGAAAAGATGTTCCTGCTAGACAACGTATGGCGAAGAAGTAGAGTAAATCAAGATGCACAACAGGAAATTGAGTATTTAAAGCTCCCCCTCCCCAGCAGCTCTCTAGTGGTGAAGGGCGGGGTCGCAGTTAAATAGGTTCCAGGGAACCACTGTCAGAAAAGAGACATATTAACAGGCCAGACGTACCTGGAAAGTCATAATCAGCTTCCTCGGCAAAATGCCATAAAATCAAAGCTCTTAAACCTTGGGACTATGTTGAGGAAAATGCCAAGGGGGAAACTGTGGGTACTTCTGGTGTGTGTGTTTAATTAATAATGCACAGTGTTGTTAATAGATAGATAGATAGATGTTGGTAAATAAAGACTGAAATGCCAGCTGCAGCCTTACTTAGCAAAGGGCAATGGAGATGGTAATTTCCAAAGCCGAAATTAATTATATATTTCAGAAAATGCCTGACTCCTCAGGGAGCAATTCGAAACCATTACAATCAACCAGCCATTAGCCATTCCCATTAATGGGAGGTGGTTTTCTGCCCTAAATGTGGCCAGTCGATTTTTCTGTACTTTCTAAACAGTTGGTGGACCAAAGACATGCATTGTGGTATAACTATGCATTGAAGAACAGAGATCGGGAGGGCTGGCGGGTTGTTGTTGTTTTATAACACACTGAAAGGAAGTGAGTTATCATAAATTATAGGTAAGACAATCAAAACAGTCGAGGATAATCAAGGCAGAGACTGCATTGAATTATTTGAACTATGCAGTCAGATTGCAGGTTTAAAACATTTTGCTTCTCTCTTTGTTTTGAAGCCTTGGGGGTGGGGATAATTTATTTTCCTGTCCAAATGGTACATCATACACGCTGCTATGCATAGATATAAGCACCTCGTTGCCAAATCCATTCAAGGAGTGTGTGGTGCTGTCCGTGGTGCTGAAAAGGAGAGGGACCGTTTCCTCTACTAAATTTCTTCAGTACAAGTTCGGTAGCTGTCCGTGGTGGTGGTGATACCTTTCTGCTTCACAAGTATCAGACAAGGGTTGGAGGCGAAGACGAACGCTGCAAGATTTTTAAAAATTGCAATATCTTATTTCGATGTTTCTCTGGTTGGATGACAATGCGGCAAACCTCCTAAAATACAGGTGACTGGGAGGAAGAGGTGGGGAAGGAAACAAAATGAACAAAACCTTCCGCTTTAACAAGAGATTCCCTTTCAAGTCTAGTATTAGCTGATATGTAAGCCAAAGGTTACAGTGGAAATGGTAAACGCTTTAAAAATAAAATAAAAGAGCAGCTTTAAATCCTGAACTTGTATAGTTTTCAGTGATCCAATATCTTCATGTCTAGAGACACCTGATAGGCTTTATATCAGTTCCTTAAAGTATGAGGACACTTCTTAATACTCTCAGAAACTGGGTTGCACACTCTCTTATTCAGTTGATCTTGCTCCAAGTAAAGCAAATGAGCAGCAAATCCAGGAAACAGGCTATCTCAAAGGCACGTTTGCCGGCGAGATATTCCAACTGCACACTGAAGGAGTCGCTAGATATCCTTGTTTTCAGCATTAGGTACTTCTTCCTCCCTGCAAGTGCTCCAGTATAGTCAGATCGTTTGATTGAATTGCCTGCTAGACTGCAGAAGTAGCCATTCATGATACTTGTTTTTGACACAGGAGTTAGATTTGCATCTTAAAAAAACAAACCCAAAAACCCAGCGATGTTTAGTTATCCCTTAGTAGCAGGTAGGTTTCAGTCGGCACTTTGAAGTAAAAGTGTGCAGAGGAATGTCAGTGCCTGTAACAATAGAAAGTTACTCGGATTTGCTATCCATCCTATAGCACGAGCTTCTGACAGTCAAAGGTCCAAATTAAAATAGATGCATTAAGGCTGCAATTCTATTCAGACTTCTTTGGGAGTAAGTCCCGGTAGACCAGTGAGTAGGATCGGAAGTATGTAAGTCTATTTCTTGATACAGTTGGAACTAGAGAACTTGGTCCTAGATCCATTTGGATAAATAGTCAGTTTTCCCGCAGGTATAGGTGTATGCTTCACTTAAATAAGATCTCGGCCGTCTTGATTGATAGAATCTCTCTTTTAGACATTCTACTGCATTAAAGTGGGCTAGCCTCCAAACAGAAGATTAATCTCCATTCATTTTCGTATGGAGATAATAGGAATGATCTCCCCCACCCTGTCTCACGTAGTTAGTAGTCTGATTCATGGAAGACTTTCCATTAGGGCTATATAAAATGCGGGCTTCTCCTCTACCAATGTGTTTTAATGACTCCTCAAAGGTTCAAATCCCCCACTTTTTAACTTTTTTTTAAACCTCCCTCCTTATGTAGAAAATAAGAGAGGGGGAATCTGCCACCATTGACACTAGTGAATAAATATATTAATGGGTGGTGGTGGTAGTGGGTAGTTAAAGCAAAGTGATTGAAACGATAGCTACTTAAGAAGGCAAATATCTTCTGCTCCAGCGAAGGCTACAAACTGCACACCACTTACACTGGCACAAGCCCAGTCCTTATATATCAGTGGTACTACTCGGGAGTAAATAGTTTGGGAACCGGGAAACACAAAGCTTTCATTTCAACAGACTGCATATTCCAGTTGTGTTGTAAGTACTGTCCCCCCGCCCCGCCCAAAGGGGAGGCATTTAAAAACTGAGAGCCTTCGCAATGCTATTAGCCAGATAGTTTTTAAAATGAGGGACGTCTCGAAAAAATAATCCATATCCCATCCACTCATTATTATTTCTGGGTGCACAGTGTAGGTCCTTCAGCGGAGTATAAATTTTTAATCCTAACAATTCCTGTCCTAACCTAGATGTTTAGTGAGTCAGTGATAAAGTTACTATTGAAGGAAATGAGCATTTGATGGGCATAAACAGTAGAAAGTGAATGAGAATGTCCGGACATATGGAAAGAAGAAAAACCTGTTTGTGGATATGTTTTGAAACAATAATAACGTCATCGCCCCCCCACTCCCAGCTCTTAAATGAAGTGCTGTCTCCCCAGCCAGCCATTCAAAAATTAATACTGATAGTATCTGTCTCTCTCACCCAAAGGCTGCAATTCTAATTCCACTTACCTGGGAGTAAGCCCTACTGAAATCAGTGGGGATTACTTCTGAGTAGCCATGGTTAGGATTGCAGCATGCAATTTGGTTGTATTGAAACAGGTCCGCAGCCAGTTCAAGACTTTGCCCTTGGTCCCCCTGTAGTTCTGTTGGGGCTGTGCTGACGGACCATTGTCCAGACTGGGGGCTTGGGCTCAGAGGAGCCAGCATTGTGAACACCTGGAGCTGAACCAGGCACCAACCCAACCACATTCTTTTTGGGTTTAACTAGGGCTACGAGCCTGCTGCGTGTCAATCTCCTTCCATGGGCGTTCTGCCCAATAACTCCCGGGGCTTCAGATCGGACACCCAGACGGAGTCGCAGACCTCCTTATGCTCCTTTCCCAGAACACGGCTGGAGCTTATTGGAAGAGAACCATCAGAATGTTAGGCACGTCATGCAGCCAAGTTGGAATAATAATAATAATAATAATAATAATAATAATAATAATAATAATAATAATAATAATAATTTCCAAGAAGCGATGGGATCGGTTGCATAAGAGGCCCGGGGAAGGCTTGTGTGGCTGGCAGCCTTAAGGCAAGACGAGCTCTCTCGCTTTCTCGCACTTCATCTTGGCTGCGCGTCAGAAGCCGTGCAGCAGTGCAGCAGAAGGGGAGCCCAACGGCCAGGCGAGTGCCCGCCTCTCGCTCGACAGCGGTTTCGCAAGCTCGGGTTGCCGATTGATTTCTCTCTCTCTCTCTCTCTCCCACCCGCTCCTCGTCTTTCTCTCTCTCTCCCCCCCCCCCATCTCTTCTCGCCTGCCTCCTAGGTTCGCCCGACTGGCCACGGCGCCTGCCTATGCCTGCCCGTGTGTGCGCGCTCGGGTGCGCGTGTGTGCGTGTGTGTGTTTGGATTTCTCGAGGATCCTCTCCCCGCCCCGCGCTCAGCCCGACGACCATGGATGTCCCACCATTCCTTGCAGTTGAAGGTTGCTCCTTGGCGCAGTGAATGAAGATCATGCAGGGATTGCTAATGGCTTTGGGAAGCGGAGAGCCTCTCCCCTCGGTGTGACCATGCCGTGATCGCGTCTCCGGGCCAAACACTTCCGCGGCTCCGCAAGCTCGTGGAAACCGACCGCAGCGGCGGGGCTGGTGGCGGCTGCTGGTGGCGGCGGCGGCGCTGCTGGGGGGGACAAAAAGCGGACGCTTGAAGCGAAGGGGGCCAAGAGGAAAAGCGGCGCGTGTGTGCGTAGGAAACACCATGAAGATTATTTCCCCGATTCTAACTCATCCAGTCTTCAGAGGCACCATTCGGCTCCTGCTTTGCTTACTGTGGATTGGATATTCCCAAGGAACCACGCATGTGTTGAGATTCGGTAAGGCGGCTTTCCCCCCCACCCCCCGTAACGTTTGCTGGCATCTCTATGTTTCCCGAGGATTTTGCCAAGGAAGGAGGGGGCAGGTTGAAAGGAGCGGGGAAACGCGGGTGGGTGGGTGATGGAGCTACTTCCGGGCTAACACGAGTATGTTTTTGTCTCCTCCCGATTGTATTAAGGCGCCAACTCCAGCCTTCGCCTTCTTTTTCCAGCGGCTGCAAAGCAGAGCGCGGTCGCCCCGGTCTCGATAATTCTGGGAAACTGACTAGCGCCCGCCCCAAAACCAAGGCGGGTCTGGGCTGGTCTTAAACCCAGCTTGCTTTGCTGCTGCCTCTTTTGGAGTTGCCACAGTGCGGGTGGGAAGCCTCTGGGTCTGGAGGGCCGTTGCTGTGTTCATAGTTGGCAGTTGCCACAAATGCCACCCCCATCCTCACCCCGGCAGTCTCTGCCCACAGAGATGCCAAATGCCAGGGCAATGTTGCTGACCACAGCCCTGGAAGGAAGGTCTCTCCGGCGCTGTGTCTCCTTTAACGTTTGTTTACTAGCAGTTAAGGGGCCTTTGAATTAGGAGGGATCAGGCCGTTTGATAACGGAGGAAATTAGGAAACTGCTTTTCAGGTTCTAGCCCCCACCCCTGACCCCCTCAAATGATCAGCGAACTGGGAGCTGGTAACGATTTCTTCGTTGACTCAGAGAGTGCGATCCACGCACCACACAAGCCAAATGTCCT
This sequence comes from Podarcis raffonei, assembly GCF_027172205.1. Lineage (NCBI taxonomy): Eukaryota > Metazoa > Chordata > Lepidosauria > Squamata > Lacertidae > Podarcis > Podarcis raffonei. The sequence goes on from NC_070604.1 coordinate 49,851,891, forward strand.
GCTTTTAAAGAAGCGTGACTGATGCCTACAGGTGCCATCCACATCCCATCCAAGTCAATGGAGTAACTTCCGCTGAGAATGATCTTCGAGCACACCCGTTTACTCGGGAGTAGGTGGCAGCAAGGCGGGTTGTGGATCACGGGGTGAAGTTTCTTGCCCTCAACACGCCACTCTTGTTCCATGGGGGTTGGAAGAGTGTTTTCCGAGTGAGTGATTGATGGATCGTGGCCAAAGAAACGCTCGAAGTTTCAGGAGCGTGTCGGAGATTCAGATGCCACCACTGAATCTTAGACTTGCTCCCCGACAGTTCTTTATAAGCTATCCTTTAACCATCTTTGTGGACCCCAAAAATGTGGACTGTCAGGGTAGAGAGGAGAAAGGTGTCCACCAGCCACGCTGCAAGGTCAGGGTTTTGTTGTGAATCTCCCAGAGCAACGTTGTCCGAGGAAAGTTATTCCAAAGTTAGGCGAGAATTAAAGCAGACAAAGAGCATGAAGCAGCGAACCTTGCAGGTGTTTACGACCCAGTCCTAGAGAGTGTGTAATCCCATTGAAGCCAATGTTGAACTGAACAGTTCTGGATTTCATGCCGTGGCGTTTGACCAAAGTACTAGTGAGATATGGATGAGGCTTGGGGCAGGGGAGGGTGGCGAGAGCGCGGGGAGTTGCTGTCCCAAGCGAGAGGCGCCCTTAATTTCCCATAGAAGCAATCCTTCTCTCCAACCATCATTAAACATTTCCACTCCGGAGTCCCTAGGGACTTTTTGCTTTCGCTTGTTTAAAACCGGAGGAAATAAATCTGGGTGTTGTAAGAGAAGTCGGTCCTGATTCCAAAAGCAGCGGGTTGGTATTGATCAGCTGTGCTGGATTCTGAGTCGCCCCCCCCCCGCAGTGATTCTTAAAGCACGTTGCTCTTAGCAACCATCTTCAGGAATGCCTGGATTCCTTTGAATAAAGCTCAAGATGGTCCGGGGTGGGGTGGGGGGGTTGAACTTCAGGGAAGGCTGACCTGTAACTCGTTGAAAGCAGCGGGGAGCTGTCTGTTGTTTGTGACAGGAGGCACGAGTCCCTGGTTATGACCGAACGGTGGGATTCGCTGGGCTGTGAGAGTCAATGCGCTGTTCCTTACGCCTTTCCCAAAAGATGCTCTCCGAGTGAATGGAAGGTGCCTTGCCCGGGAATTCCCCCCCCCGCCCCGGTGCTAGCTTCTTCCAATGAAACATTGACTTAGAAGAACGTTGTTGATCGATCAGACAGTAGAGGTGACGCCCCCTCTTTCTAAAGGCACACGTAGACTCTGGGCACCTATCAACCCCTCTAGAGTTTAGACGGCCAGGAATATACTACTTCCAAAGTAACGGCCCAATTGTGCACTGACATACTTGGATTAGAACCATGTAATCCCACTGAGTCAAATGTGTGTGTGTCTGAAATCAGTTTAAATCCCATTGCTTCATTTTAACAGGATTGTGGAACAGGTTGGTACTCTCACTTCCCAAACTATTTTCTGCTTCCTCCAAAAAAACAATCTGCTAGGACTGAAGACCGCATGTAGGTTAGAATCGCACAGTTTATCGCTCGTCCCGTCCCCCCCCCCCCGCCAGCTAAGCAGTTAAATTTTATTGGAGGGAGGGAGCAAAGGTTGCGTGAGATGCGAGGCCTTTGATTGCCAGCTGTGTCCGTCGCCTAATGTTGCCAGGAAGTGCCTGATGGCTTTTATCGAGGCATTCCAGTGTGTGTTGGGGATGGTATGCGTGTAGAGGCATAACTCGGAGAGATGATGGAAAACAGAAATAATTGGGGGTTAGCTGAGCGACAAGGAGCTGGATTCTCAGATCCACAACCGCTGTTGTACCGGCTCCCGCTTTCTATCTCCTCTCTGGAACCAGAAGGGGATCAAGAACCAGCAAAAAACCCGCACCCTCTTCATCTCTAGCTACTGTGATTGGCATTTCCCGCGGGGTATCCGTCCCTTTCCGTGTTGCCTCTTTTACGCGCGAAAGTTTAGGTGGATCACAATCTGTGAGAAGCTGTTGCTACCTGGTAATTAACGCTCCATCAGAGGCGTTCAACCACTTCGGGCCCAGCAAGGCCAAGCGATATAATGGAAGAGCTTGTCTGGGTCGCTGACTCCGTTTGCTGGAGCTCGTTATGATGGCACAACAAGCAAACGGCCAAGTTTGTGGCGGGCGGCCTCTGCACAAATGTATTATCTAGCGACACGCAGGCAAGTTTCTTACTTTACAGTCTGCCCGAAGGGAGAGAGACCTTAAAAAAGGGCTTCAATGGAGATTCCTGGGCTTTTGTGTTCTGGACTTTGCACAGTGAGAGGAGAGGCCGATAAGAGGGTCATTGCAGGAGCCTTGCTGCATATTTCGGTGAAAATCTCGCATTGACGCTCCCTGTGTTAAACAAATAAGGTGGAAATCGGAAGCATAAATTTTTATTTTTATTGCGTCGGATGCAGAAATGTTCTGTTGGGGCATAGCTATGGGGGCCTGCGTACCCGTATCTCAAAGGACTTTCACTGATTTTATAAATCTAAGCTTTTGGAAGGTCTTTTCCTTCCACAATGTGCTAAGGAATACATTTACTTAACACTGATCTGTCCAATAATTACTCATCACAGAAGGACGCTTAGTGAGGAGATCCACTGCCTTCAACACACTAGGATATCGTTTCAGTACCACGGTCAGTTCCCGGAGTTTCTGATCGTCCTGGTCTGTGCTCTCTTTTGAGCACCTCGCTATGGAAAAGTTGTTTTGTTCATCCAGCTTCTTGTTATGTGGATTTGCAGTTCTACAAACTGTATATCTTAATGAATTCTATATTCTTGAGTCTTTGGGCCATAGTAGTTTAACTTCTGGAAGAAATTTCCTTTTGAAATCAGTGGGACGCCAAACCTAAACATATATTTACTTTCTTCCAGGTAACTACTGTGTACGTTCTGTCTGCTGGTTTGATTAGAAGGATCCATTGGGCTCCTTGCTTCACTCAGGTCCCCAAATCAAATGTGCATAACAGGGTGCAAGCAAGACTTGCACTTCTATCTTAAAAGCATATCTTAAAACTTGAGCTGCCTCTTGATTAGTGACAACATAATTCATCATGTACATTTTATTCCATTGGGAAAATGTTTAAATTTGCCTGCATTCACATATGAGTAAAGCAATAGCTCTGAGGAATATAGGAAACTGGTTTTTTTTTTGCTTTTGGAAGATGTATCAGTGTTGCTGTAGCCACCATCTTGGAACAGGCATACTCTCTTTAGTGTGTGTGAGAAGAGTGAATGATCCTTTTAAGATTGTGCTTTCCACCTACAGCTTCATAGATCTATCTATCTATTAAAAAAAATCTCTCTCCTGTTCCTCCTGATTAATAGGATGAAAACTTTTTAAACAATTAATTGAATGAATTAATTGATTAAAAATTGCCCTAAAGGAAAAGGTAAAGGGACCTCTGACCGTTAGGTCCAGTCACGAATGACTCTGGGGTTGCGGCGCTCATCTCGCTTTACTGGCCAAGGCAGCTGGCGTACAGCTTCCGGGTCATGTAGCCAGCATGACTCAGCCGCTTCTGGCAAACCAGAGCAGTGCATGAAAATGCCATTTACCTTCCTGCCGTATTTATCTACTTGCACTTTGATGTGCTTTTGAACTGCTAGGTTGGCAGGAGCAGGAACCAAGTAACGGGAGCTCACCCCATCACGGGGATTCGAACCGCTGACCTCCTGATCGGCAAGACCTAGGTTCTGTGGTTTAGGCCACAGCATTGCCCTACTTAACAGTAAATCTCATTGTTCCCACTGGTAAGAGTGATTAGAACAGTAACTTCAGTAATCAGTCTGCTGCAGGGGTTTGCCATACTTTGGGGCCTGTGCACACATTGGCAAACTGGGGAAACTATCACAGGCACCACAGGCCCTCTGCAATGAGGTATGCACCACAACCTATTTGATTGGCTACTGGAGCATGCTTGTTTCAAGCTTAATTGAAGCAGGGGCAGGGGCAGGGGCATCCTGTGGGCACCAGGGAAGGTCTCTGGGGGCCCATGTGGATGGTTCATGGTCTATTGTGTGTAAAAAATTTGAAACAGGTCAGAGGGGCAGTGCAAACACCACTGCTTTAAACAGGAAAATCAAACAGTTTCCAGTAAGGATGTGTAATAATTGAAAAGGACACCTAGTAGCTCCTTGGATTACTGCCTGTTTCTTATTTGGTGTATACAGGATACTAGCAGGATACTAGGCTAGATGGGCCATTGGCTTGGTCCAGAAGGCTCTTCTCATGTTATTGTGAGTATACTCATGTGGAGACTGAGCCCTTTGATGGTGTGGAGCAGCCTTTGTCCACCCCAGCAAGCTAACCAATCAGGTTTCTTTATTCCTGAGGAGACCTTTTCCTGCCCTTCCCTGGGAGCTGCAGCTTTTTCCAACTGAATGATTACTCTGTGTGTTAAGCTCAATCAAATTTCTTCAGAACCTAGTAGCAAGTTGTTGTCATGCAGCCATACTATTAATTTTCTAAAATACAAACTGCATACAAGGAGATAAACAATTCATGCTATTCTGTAGTATGAGGTTACCATGCTGGGGATATTCATTGGGCCTTTCTGTCTGCTTTTTGTAAATATATGCAAAAAAATTAAGGGTAGCCTAAAGATCAGAGGAGTGTGAAGCCTTGTAATTTTTTTAGCACAAGGACTTCATAACCTTCAATTCCATGCTGGTTGTGACTTATGCATTCTCTTTACTCTGAAGAAGCCTTGAGATCCAGTTGAGACCTCAGATGTAGCCTTTAGGGATTCAGCTAGTTAACATTACTCTAATCCAAATGCTAATTATCTTTGAATGCATACTATATTTAAGACTTGAAGATGCAGTTTGCTGGAAAATTTCTCCACACCCAGCCTACAGTCCTCAGACTCATGATTCCTACTGCCTTCAATGGGAGTCAGAATAAGTGATATATAGATTGCAGACACAAAATGTTGCATGGCATCTTTATGTTTTCTTAATCTCATCTTCATCCTTCTTTGAATGGCATATTATTGGCAGCTGAAGGCCATTTTTCTTGTCAAAAAGAGACAGCAGGACTTTGTATCATGTGTGGTTTCTCAGGGTCTTGAGATGCATGTTTGTATCAAGAGTGTTTTACTAAACTCTGATCCTAGTCAGGTCCCTAGAGTCAAATTTCTACTTTAATTTATTACACTTTCTGGAAAATAATGGTACAGACACAGCCCTTTTGAGTAAGAAAGTAAAAAGCAAAGGAAGAAGGAAATTGCCATTTTTGCTCACCACTTTTTGTTGCTTAGGTGTCCCTTCAACATTATGCAGTTTCTGGCTTTGTATCTACAGGGGTGCCCTTTAAGTGTTCAGGTTGGGAAATGGGGAGAGGAAAGACAAGCTCCATGCCATCTCCATGTTTTATGGTGTTATTGCTTAGGAGCACTCATATCCCTGGGTATGTCTTAGACACCATCAAAAATACTCTTTAAACACTCATCTTTAATTTTAAATATATCCATGAGAAGGCTTTTGAATCTTGCTGTTTAATTGCTTTTCTCACCCCTAACACTCTGCTGAAACTTAAAATGGTACTCCTGAATATCTGGTCTGAGATACACGAACAAATTCTGTCAATGTTTCATCCCATTTGGCTGTATCAGCCAAAGAAGGACATATTTGCTCTTGCAGAACTATAAAATGAGGAGCTATAATTAGTAAGGTGGAAACAATTAGAACACTAAGAGATACAGCCCCCAAGCTAGACATTTTGGACTACAACTCCCATCAGCCCCAGCAAAATGGCCAGGGATGATGGGAGTTGGAGGGCAGATCCACACCACACACTTAAATCACATTCAATGCACATTTGACCATATTACTTTCCCCAAAGAATCCTGGGAAGTGTAGTTTCACTCTCATAGAACTGTAATTCCCAGTTACCAGGACTCTTTGGGGAAAACCGTGTCCTTTAAACTCACGGAGAAGATGACTACTGATGACTGCTAGCCATGATGGCTCTGCTCTGCTTCCTCAGTTGGAGGTTACAATACTTCTGAATACCTGGAAACCACAGGAAGGGAGATTGCTCATGTGCTCAAATCCAGAATTACTGGTTTCCTGCAGACATCTTGTTAGCCATTGTGAGAACAAGATGCTGGAGCAGATGGGCCATTGGCCTGTCCCAGCAAGCTATTCTTATGTTCTTAAACATACGTTGAATGTGCTTTAAAAGAATAGTGTAGAATTGCCCATAGTGACCCTTGACAACATTTTATCTCCCCCCCCCCCCCGCCAACCGCATCCCTCATACTGCCTTCCCAAAGGAGGCACTGGCCTTGGGAAGGAGGCATGAGGGCTCTAACAGGGTCCTAGAGTCCTCCTTCCCAAATCCTAGTTAGTGCTTTCCCAGCTTTGGGAAGCAGTGAGGAGAGTTTTAGAAGCCATTGCCTTGTGCCTCCTTCCGAAAGCCTCACTTAGGGAGGCCTCACTCTGGGAAGGCAACATGAGAGCTTGGAGAGGGGGGCATGAAATTTTGGCCTCGCTACCCCTGCACACACAACAAGGCGGTGTGTGGCTCATGGGTTCTGTGTCAAAGTACTCTTGCAGTCCACTTGGTATGAAAAGTTGGACCACTCTAGGAGTATCTGGGTGGGAAAGGCTTAGTAAAACCTTGAGTGACCTCTGGTGGCAGCAGCTAAGTGAAGACTCTTTGGAGAGAAAGAGAGAACAATGACATTCCTGTGATTTAATTCCAATTTTAGTGATGGTGAGCTGTAAGTGTTAAATATGCCTGTTGCTTTCTTCAGGTTGTGTAAAAGCAATCAGGGATGAAAATGGCTATGCAGACAGCCTGAATTAAATCTCACCTTCTATTCCTAGCTTCCCATGATGGGAAGTAAAGCACAGCTAGGGCTTTTGCATGGAATGGTCCACTAATGCTCTTACTAATGGAGATTTAATGATAGGGTATTGACAGCTGGATGATTGTTTTTGCAAGGCCATTATTATAGTAACAGGGGGCCAAAAAGGAGGGCATTGAGACAATCCATGTCTTTTTCAGGGTCTCTTTCTGTGCTGGAATTGTGTCTTTTACTTGACTGTGCCCACAGCAGGCAGTGCTCTTTCCAACTGATTACTCTCTTTCTGGAAAAAAAATATATTCTTTGCTGCTCTTTCAGTCAGTCGTCCAAGTAGGAAAGTAAAGTCAAACTGAATTATGCATTAATGCATTGAACTTGGAGAGATCACCACGACTTTCCCCGTTTTTCTGCAGGTGCTTAAACTGTGCTGGAGGATATTTGTATGGCAAGAGAGTAGCTCTGAGATTTTCAGAGAGATGTGAAAGAGCCTGGGTAGTTTTGCAGCCTCTATGGAACTGAGAGTGAGGGTATTTTCTTCCCTGCTTGTTTGTTTGTTTATCGGGAGCTGGGAAAAAAAGTTCACTTGCTGAGGGCAAGAGGCCTTCTGTGTGCATTAACTAGGTATTTAAACTCAGTCTTCAGCAGGAACACCAAAAAAAAAGAGGGGAAAAAATCTTTAGAGGAAAGCTAAGGTTAAGAGTCTCTCAAAGGAAGGAAGGAATGCACAGCATTGTTATTGACTGGTCCAGATTAAAGAGCAGAGAGGAAGATTTCAATTTGATAACGTCACAGCCCTTCCTGTTTTTCTTTGGCGCTTGTGCCGACAATTTTGTAAGGTAATTAAATTGGCTGATTGAAGTCACAGTGGTCATGGCGTGATAAAGACCATTTGGATTTAATGGAATTTAAAAACAACGGTGCGCAGCACACAACTCTTACCGAACAAGAATTTTAATGACCCATTCAGGGTGCTGACTAAATAGAATGTCCTGGACAAGTTTAATTGAAAGGGCAAACCCGATTAGGTGTATGCAGTCTTTATGGCCGGAGATAGGGGAATTAAAATTATCCTTTTTAAAAGACTCATTAATGCATTATCAAGATTTAAGGCCAGTCAAATAAGCTTTCTTCTATGGGGTAATCTTTGGAGGTTCCCCCGGGCCTTACCACTCCACATTTAAAGCCAAGCAACTTGTGTAAGGATGTCCTATTGATCAGAAATATAAGACAGATTTTGTTGTTGCTGTTTGTTATTGGCTGCTTTTGGTTTGTGGAAATCACGGAGAGTTCAATTAACGCTATCAATATAAATTTGAGTGGTGAGTAATGTGCTCTCTGCTAGTGGAGATAAGGAATTTGCAAATAGATTTATTTGGTGGATTCCAAGCTTGAAAGATTTCCCATTTTACACTCTGCTTTAATTCTCTGCAAAACTGCTCTCCCTCCCATCACCCGCAATAACCTAGAGAAGCCTTTTTTCCTCTGTGGTTTAATCTTCCCTGCCCTGAAATATCTCACAATGGAGGTATTGCTAGATGCTCCATCAATGACGCAAAAATAAAATAAGGTAAACTGAGGAGCCTGCTGTTTCCATTCTCATCCATTTTCAAGACTTTTGCAATCCCATTAAAGATGTGGTGCTGTCCCACATGCTGGGAGATTAGAGGAAATGCCATGCATATCATTATGTAGTCACACTTCCATAACTGGGGGATAAAAAGGCCAGCCAGTTAAAGTGGGGTCATCATTCTGTGCCTCCCAAAGTACATGGATCTTCCTAATTTCGCCATCATCAGAATGTAGCTACATGGCCATGCATGGAGCTAAGTGATGATGGAATGGCATATCTGTGCCCAAATGTAGAATATTATATGGAATCTAGTATTTTTGAGCACCATGTGATAACGCTGGATGACATATATAACATGATGATTCTTGTATCTGCTTCTAAATGAGTTACATGAGGAAAGGCAGCCCATGTATTTTATTGGAGTGGTAGCAAACTTCTGAGCTTCAAAATTATGCAGAAGTAAACAATCTTTCAAGTCCAGGGCTTTGCTGCTCAGCACAAAAATACTTGGGGTATTTGCCTAGTTGACTATGGCTTGGTGCCATTTTATTCTTGCTCTAAACACTTAAGCCTCCATACACCTTCTGCGTAGCCAGAAACTAATCTTCCAATTTGTTAAATGGTAAGCAATTTCAATAGAAGGCATCGCCTCACTTGCTCTGTGTTTCTCATTCTGTTGAATTGGACTCCAGTGATACAAAGTTTGCTTAGTAGAGACAATAAGGGACAATTGCTTGAATTTCACATTGTTGATCTATTCAACACCTATGAGTGCACTTTACCAAAGATGAGTGCCTGTGCACAGGTTTAAAGACAGGGGAAAAAAGTAGGAGGATATAAGAACGTAGAGGTAAATTCTCACTTGCTGTGAGGGCAGGGGCTGGGACACTGGGACCTTCCAGATGTTGTTGGATGACATTATCTCTGGCCATTACCCATGAGAGTTGGGAGTCCAATATCTGGAGGGGCATGGGCTCCCCATTCCTGATTTAGAGATGGGACTTAAGACTACATCCAGAGAGAGAGAGAGAGAGAGAGAGAGAGAGAGAGAGTTTGGTCTAAGCAAGCAAATGAAAGTGATTCCATTATCTCTCTCTTCTCTTGCTACTTTTTGGGTTGGCTTCTGGTAGACTTTGCTTGGGGGTGGGAGAAGTCAAGAGGTAGTTTATTTTATTCATTTATTGTATTTATAGCCCACCTTTTTCTCCAAGTGGCTCAAGGTGGCCTACATCAGTGTTTCCCCAACTTGGCTCTCCAGCTGTTTTTGGACTACAAATCCATCTTCCCTAACTAGCAGGACCAGTGGTCAGGATTGTCATTCAAAAACAGCTGGAGATGCAAGTTGGGGGAGCACTCTTCTCCTCACCCCCTTTTTTAATCCCCACAAGAACGCTGCGAGGTAGGGTAGGCTGAGAGGCAGTGACTGGCCCAAGGTCATGAAGTGAGCTTCATGGCCAAAGAGAGATTTAAACCCTGGTCTCCCAGGTCCTAGTCTGACACTCAAACCACTATACCCCACTGGCGTTGGGAGGGCAATAGAAGCCCCACACACCTGTCTCAGTCATGCTACTTGAAATCCTTTAAATAGAGATGCTGTGTTTGTGGGGAGGGGAATGGGGTTGAACCTCAAACCATATGTGTTGTGCCATAGCTCCTCCACGCACAGCAATCAGTCACAATCAAAATTCCATTAACTCTGGTCTAATTGGTTTGATCTATTTTGGGCAAAATGTTGAGGCAGTTAAATGTTCCTCACCTATATTAGAAAATCATCTGAAACAAGATTTGGCAACATTTCTGAATTAATCATTGAGGATTTAATTTCTGAAATTTGCTTGTAACGAATGTTAAAATAACAGTATTACAGGGAGCCAGTGTGATGTATTGGCTTGAGTACTGGATTAGGACCTGGTGAACTAGGGGTCAGTCACGGTCTCTCAGCCTAACCTACCTAAACAGTGTTGTTTTGAGAATAAAATGGCGATGCGGGGGGGGGGGGAGGCAGAACCATATGTACACCACTTTGAACTCCTTGTAGAAAAGATGAGGTATAAATGTAATAATAAATGATGTTTACCTAGAAGTAAGTTCTACTGAAAACGGTACTACACAACATCCTAACTAACAAGGGAACCTGCACTGTACTATCACCAATGTTACTAATATTTTGCATTCCAAGTCCACCAGAGAATTAGCATTAGAAATGGAAAACACCCAAGCATACAAACATCAGCTATTACTTGATTTCTGTACCCTTTGTTATCGTACACTTGATAACTCATGGCGGGATGTGCAAACTAGCTCAACTGAAAAGCACTGTATGTGTGATTGTATAAAAGTTATTTTGGAACTAGGGTGACCCATTCAGAGAGGCAAGTCACTGTTGGATGTTATAGTCTGGAGCTGACCGAAAACTAAGGATGCTCTTTGTGAAAGCTTACATCAAAAGCACCCACACTTCCCTTGCTTTTTCAGCAGTGTGACATTTCTGATCTTGCTGTGCTGCACAGTAAAGGCAGCGATGAAAGCTCTGCAACACAGAAGTCACTCAATTGCTCCTCCTCAGAGTGAGGGTAACGTGAAAGTTTCATTTGTTCTCAATTATGTCTCCATGTAGCCAAAGCTGAATGGCAACATGGTGTCATGATTCCATCACACTCACTACACGATCCCTGAATAGCTGGGTGAGAGAGACAGTGGAAGGAAAAGGACAATGGAAAAAGGACACACAGTGGCTGTGGATAAGCAGAACAATTCTCAAAAGGAACCTTTGGTCTTGTTTCAAACCAAGTATAGTTAACAAACTTTCAGAGCAGCACTGCTGGAGTCATCAAGTGATGTTAATGCAAACCGTCTCCTTAATGCCCTATGGAGATCCCTCCATGTGTTGGCTGATGGAGGGATCATGACCTCAAAGTTTAGGACTCCCTCCATCTTTCCCCCTCTCCTTTTGCAGAGCCACAGTATCACTAAAATGCCAGCATTTTGAATAAGATGTAGCTTTCAAAACATAGATATAGGGCCATTGTAAGTTACTTTGAAACAGTTTTGTAGTAAGTCATGAATGAATGAAAATAATACAGTTGTACCTTGGTTTTCAAACAGCTTAGTTCTGGCTCCCAAACGCCACAAACCCGGAAGTGACTGTTCTAGTTTGCGAACTATTTTTGGAAGCCGAATGTCCGAAAGGGGTTCTGCGGCTTCCGACTGACTGCAGGAGCTTCCTGTAGCCAATCAGAAGTCGTGCTTTGGTTTCCGAATGTTTTAGAAGTCAAATGGACTTCCAGAACAGATTCCATTTGACTTCCAAGGTACGACTGTATAAGATTTGAGTCTTCACTCAGTGCATGTGCATTTATGTGAGCCTATCCATTTGCAGAGAGTAAAGTTATGGATGGAAGTTTGTTTTAAAAAGCAAATAGCCACAAGATATTTTAATCCAAGCAAATCCCTAATCAAACAGGAAGTTCTGAGACAAAATTTATTAACATTTATAATAAAAACCTTAGGAATGGGCTACAAAGAAAGGTGTGTGTGGAGGAAAAATGGAATGAAAAATCAGAGAGAAAAGGATTGTTGGAAGCCATTTTCTCTTAATTATTGATTGCAGGTTTTTAAATTGTTCAATGCACTCTTATTGTGGGCAAAGGAGGTATTAGAGATGGATGACTTAGTCAGTAACCCAGAATCATTGCCCATCTGTGCCAAAAGACTTTCTGAATCTGTAACATTGCTTCTTGTAAAGGCTAAAATCCTATTCACTTACTTATGATGAAATACTTTTGAGATCCCCGAGCTTCTACTCCTGAGTAAGTGTTTATAGGATTTGGTATAAATCCTAATAAGATTGATGGGTGTATTCTTGAACAAGTGTGCATATTATAGCTGATTATCTCAATTATTCTAGGGTAGCATTGTGGCACGAAGGTGGATATCATGTATGCATGCACCCCCACAACTCTTCTAAAGGGCTTGCCCATCCCATTCAGTGGAGGATCACGAGCCACCCCTTTGCATTTTGGATTGGCTCCCCATTGACATGAAGCTGTTGCCTTGATCTATGTAAAAAAACTAGTGTGCAATCTGAACATCCAATCTCTGGATTGGAATGTTGCAATATAAACCACAGGACTAATCTACACTGGTGAGTTATAATGTTAAAAATACGATATAAAAAAGTGACACCAGAGGACGCTGTAGAGCAGCCATCTGTTGCCAATGGGAAATTGCATTGGGAGCTGTATTTTTTTATATAGTGTTTTTAATAGCGTTTTCCAGATCAGCGTAGATCCGGCCACAATCTTAAATAAGCAGGTACAAGTAGCTTTTAAAGTGATGACTGCTGCTTAGGAATTAAGTTATCAGATGGGATATTTATAATGGGCATATGGCCTGAACCGGGATGCAACCACATTCTTTTTATAGCATGTGAAACTTGGAGTCCAATTAGAAAGCCTGACAGTTAAAACAGGCACAAACTTGCCATAGGCACCACAGCATCCAGGGAGGGAAAGATTAACTGCTTCTTCTGCCCCAACCTAATCAACTACTCATAGTTCTGGGGGAATGACCTCCTTTTGTCAGTATGTGGGGATGATTTTTGTTGAGATTGTGGTGGCAGAGGAAAGGGTCAGCCTCTCCTCCTTGAACACTGCAGTTCACTTACCTTGAGCATGCTTTTTAAAGAACAAACAAGCCCTGGTAGGCTTCCTGATGCCACGTTTAGGATCATGTCTGGTCTGGTAGCTTGGTCATGGGTTTAATGTAAGAACTAATACTAAAGATTCCCAGACATCTTGCTACGAAAGAGATTTAACATATTTACATGATGGCATAATTTGCTACGCAGGCAACTCCTATATGTACCACACCCTCAAAGAAGAAGGCAAAAGTACGGATTAGAATATTAAAGCAAAATCGAAGCTGCCTTTTAATACAAGAAAATTGAGATTATGGATTATATCTAAAGGAATTCTTTTATATCTGGTACTTCTACCAGTTTTTGGTGTCTTAGCAGTGGAATGAATGCTTAATTTGCACCCATAAACATTCTGCTCATCTCAGGAGCTGAAAGTCAGTCATATATTTCACCTGGAGTCCTTCAGAAATGCTAAGAACAGGATCAAGTATTACATAAATAATTCATTCTTTTCATTGCACATTACAGCTCTTAACAAGTGCCAATATCACGACTCAGCACCTAGGGAAAGCTAATATGCAGCATTATTACTTCTGTGGTTTTGATCTGTTTTACAATATTTAGAATCCTTCCCAAAGTTGTACGTCATCTGTGGGAACTTGAGAAGGGAGTGCCTTCTCTGCCAGTCTATGCTCTCACCTTAAAACCCTTCATATATAGATTGCCACAGTCTTGTTCATTCCAGGAAAGTGAATCTGTACATGTAAATGAATGTGGGTGAGGGTCTGTCTACACTAATGAAATGCATATTACAAGTCAAGGTGTTCCCCCCACCTCCCCAAATGTACAGGATTGTGAACTGATAAACCTGAACCACTCATGAAGAGGTTGGTTTGGTCACCGAAACAGATGCCTGGTCTCCAGACCACCCTCTGGAGATCTGAGTGGCTGCTAGAAATATTTGCATTCGGTCATTTGTACATTCAGATGGGCTTTGTTTGCACATTGGTACATGTGAATATTGCTCTGGGGAAATGATATGGTTTAGCTCACTTGTCAGCTGAAAGGCGACAATGGATTTAAATCCACTGAGCCATAAATAACTGGGAAATGTATTAAAGGAAGGATCAGACTCAGCTCCTTTGGGTATTTAGCATCTATGCAGAAGCATTTCAGACTTTTGCTCTTTCCCTGCTGTGTAGTCTCTGAAAAGACTTAGTATAAAGGAGTCAGTCTAGCTTTAGGGAACTAGAGACCTCCCAACAAAACTGGAAGAAATTTAAAGTGGTAAGGATTATAGCAAACCCAGGGACACTGGTACAATCATCATTTTCATGAGTATTTCCTGCTATATATTTAAATGTCATCTGTTTTCCATTTATTTTCATTTTTAAAAATTAATTGGTTTATATCTGCCCCATCCCCATTCTGTTGTAAACTAATGTATTAAAAATTTGGAAAAAGTTACTTTCTGGTCAACTAAGATTGGCCTGCAAAACTACTCCCAAGTCAGTTAAGATGTGGTTTGAATTTTAGAAACATCGGCTGCCTTGAAAAATAATTGAACATAGATTGTAGTACTTCCTGCTGCTAAATAAGATTGGCATTGTGCCCATAAAGGATTGGCCAATGGACACAATATATCAATAACTGTGCTCCAATGATATGAAGGAAGAGGTGTCTGATAGATTTTACCCAATGCATTCTGAATGAACTGGGGCAACAAGCACTGACATTATTAAGAATTATTTTCAGAATGTACACTTCATTACCCTGAATGCACACTGGCTTAGGAGGTCTGCTTCTAACTGTGTGTGAATTGCATTAAACGATTATATGGATACGGTACGTATATAATCTTTCGGAATGAAAGGGACAGCGGGAATGAACACATTATTTTTATTAGTAATGTGGCTTTTTATTCTCAGACACCAACGATTTCTGCCAATCTTTGTAGTGAACTTATCCGCCTACTCATTCAGTCTGTAGACTGTGCCAAGAATAAAAAAATAAAACAAAAATCTTAAAAAGTTTTAAAAAAACATTAAAAAGACATTAAAGGATCTGTCTTAAACATCTTAAGGCTAGGGGAAATCACATTTAAAGATCAAACTAACATTAGCTAGCCACATCAGAACATTATCTTGAGCATTGCCCAGTAGTGACCTTTTGTATCTAGACACTCAAGTTTTACAGTTTAATGTGAATCTCCAGGCTCTAGTGACTTCATGCCAGACCCATAATTTTACTCAAAGGCTTTAGGGCTTGGGAGGGAAAAAAAGTCTTAAGTGTTTCAAATGGCTTCATTTTTATTCCCTTCTGGTACCAGCATCACTCTTTCACTGTTCCTAGCGACAAGCAACCATAAAATAAAAATTAAAAGCCACCTCTAACATTTGTAATGCGAGAAGAATCCTTGCAGTCTATTCACCTGGTTGTAAAAAAAGAAAAAATAAGTCAGAGGGCAGATTCAAGAAGTACTTCTAGCAGATTCCTGTCCATTGACAGCCCAGGTCATTTTGAGCAGGAAATCAGACTGATGCACCATCACCTCCCTGGGGAAAAATATAAGAGCAAGCCTATGAAAGCAAGGCGGGAGGAACACCAGATCTAGAGCTCTGTTGATCTCACACTGGTGGGTGGGTGAGTAGGCAACCAGAGGGGAAAGAAGTATGCCAGCTCATAGATGTTTGGCTGATCTATCTTAGTATTGTCCACACTGACTGGCAGTAGTTTTCCAGATCTGCAGGCACGGGGCATTCCCAGCTGTACCTGGCAATGGCAGGCCGAACCTGGGACCTTCTGCATGCAATGCCCCTTCCGCAGGGACTGGGAGACATTTCCCTTTACTCAGGGGGGCCTGTTGGGGGAACGGGAGAGTTTTGGAGCCAGCATATTTTGGCACCTGAGGTGGAGCTCTTCCCACACTCACACACTGCAGTAAAAATATAAAAACAAAATAAACAACTTACCTATTGCTGCCATTATTGAGGCACAAAATTGGTTGGCTGAGAAAAGTGCCTCATTTTACCCAATGGTAGGGCATCTCCTGCTTTTGCCCGCCTCTGTATGCAGACATGTGTGGAATTCAGCAGCCCTCAAGCAAAAAACAACAACAATCTATCATTTCTTTTAGAGCTTCACTTAATGCAAGCTCTCTCTTTTTGCTAAAATTGGTGTGTGTGTGTTTTTGTCTTCTTCCATTTGCCTTCGGCTAAATCTTTCCAATTTGGGAAAGGTCTTGTAAAAAGCCTGCATCTGTCTCTTGCCAACAGGGGTGAAAATGGAAGTTCAACGAAGTTGTGAAGGTGGCAGAAATGTCACCACCAGGTCAGAATTGACTGTAACTAGGAAGATACTGACAGAAACAAATGCCATCTAAGAGAATTATAGGAGAGAAGAGATGGAAGGAAGCAAAAAGGAAAGGGATGAAGGACTGCAACATATTCCTCAACAATTAAGAATACCTCAAAAGTTCATTGGAGAAAGATAAATATATTATTTTGTAAATTGGAAAATAAAACTACTTTTAAAAGCACCCCCAAATCTATAGAATTAAACATTCTACAGTTGAATATGTTAAACACACACAGAGAGACAAATAGAGTAGCTTGGCCACTGTGAGAACCAGATGCTGTACTGGAAGGGTATTTGATCTAAACCAGCAGAGATCTTCTTATGTGCATAATGCATTGTTTCCATCATCCAGAATCACATTGTTCTGCCCCATCCTTTCAAAAAGGGAGCGCTATGTCTTAGATAACTGAAACACATCTTGGTTTGCAACATCCAGAAAAGATTATAGTAGGACATTCTGGTTGGTGATTCCAGGACAGGACCTGCACTGCTATTTTTTGGAAAGCGGGAACACAGAGAAAATTGTTTCATATTCTAGTCAAACTTTCTGTGCTGCATCGAGCATGATTGTGACTCAAGTACTGCCAGTGGTCACGGACATATCAATAGATCACTTACATCATTACCTCCATGGGGGAAATGTGATTGCTCAATATGATTCTTGCTGCTGGCTTCTTGAAAGCCCCAAAGCCCTGAGGGAATCTGCCTCTGTAGTTGGAACAAAATAAAACAGTATGGTTTTCTAATTTAGCATCTCTGTGGAGGGCTTCAGTGGAATGTTGATGTCTTATTAAGCATACTGTATATTAAGAGACTTGTAAGCATTGCAGGAGACTGAATAGGGAGAATCCCTATCAGAATGTGAAAGCTCTTGATGGAATGCTTTTCTGAAATGTGTTTTTCAGGATAAAACTATAGTGAAAAGTAATAAGACATGGGGGGGGGATTGTTTTCTCACTGTTTCAAATTATTCGTTTATTTTATTCCCTGCTATTTACATCCTGTCTTTGAACCCAAGGTGGCACATGTGGTACTGAGGTGCTCACCCATCTTGCCACAGATCACACCCAGAGCTGCTTAGTTCAGCCAGTGGCGTAGCTAGCCGCACAGGTGCCCGGTGCAGCACATGCGTCCTGCAGCCAGGGGCGGGGCGAGCCCACCCATGGAGCGGGGCTTGCTGCATGGAGTCTCTCTGCCGCCTCCCCCTCAGCTGTCAGGCAGCTGAGGGAGAGGCGGTGGGCAGATGCAAGCCCCATGCTGCCGTGTCAGGCAGCGCAGAGTCTGCAGGAGCCCAAGCCACCATGTCACTCCCAGGAGCGATGAGAGGCTTGGGCATGCCGCATGGAGTCTCTCTGCTGCCTCCCCCTCAGCTGTCAGGCAGCTGAGGGAGAGGCGGTGGGCAGACACAAGCCCCATGCTGCCGTGTCAGGCAGCGCAGAGTCTGCAGGAGCCCAAGCCACCATGTCACTCCCAGGAGCAATGAGTGGCTTGGGCATGCCGCATGGTAAGTGCCGGCCCCCAAGGTGTGGCGCCCAGTGCCAGCCACGTTTTGCTATGTTTGCTGACTAAACTAAAAAATTCTGTGAGCTCCATTTTTTAAAATTATTTTTTAAACTTATATTTTTGTCATTTTGTCACCCCACCCCACCGGTGATGATACCCGGGGCGGCCCACAGACCCCGCACCCCCTTCCTCCGCCACTGGTTTCAGCTAGATGGTAGCCTCATCTGGCCTCAGACCATACCTGGGGATCCATAATTACAGAGAAGTAAGAAGAAATTGTACAATTAGTCATAGAAAGTCAGTGATCAACTAATGCCCCATATCCTCATGCAAAAGAATTTCTGTTTATTCATTCCGTTTTACCCCACCCTTCCTTTGAAGTGATCATGTTTCTCTCCTGCCCATGTTATTCCAATATAAAACCCTGTGTGTTGGGCTAGGCTGAAAGGCGGCAACTGGCCCAAGGCCACTCAGTAATCTTCATGGCTGTGTGAAGATTTGACCTGCTTGCCCATAGTCCTGGTCCAGCCTCTCTCTTCCACTATGCCACACTGGTTCTCATTTGTTTGTTATTTGTGGCATCCAGCTGTCTCAAGAGACAATGGAGTGCATCTCCGGTGGTGAAGACAAATTGCTGGAGAATCACAGGCCTGCTGTGGCTGCAACGACTGGTAACTCATAACTGCTTAGTTCAGCCAGTGGCATAGCTAGCCGTACCATGTTGTTTTTGCTGCGTTTGAAGCAGTGGAGTGAACCTCCTCAGCCTGGGCAGTGTGTATGGAGGTCCTGGTCTGCCAAGACGACAAGATCACCCTCTCAGCCTCACTGATGAGGCTCAAAGGAAAGCAGAGTAATATGTTTGGCATGAGCTTGGCTGCAGGTTCTCAGTATGTGCTTGTTTATTAGAGATACTATGCTATCTTTACTACAATGAGCTCAAGGTGGTCGCAAGGTTCTTAACCTCCCACCTTTTATTCTCACAACAATTATGTGAGATGGAGTGAGTGACTGGTCCAGTGACTTCCATGTTTGGAGTGGGGATTTGAACTAAAGACTCCCAGGTCCAAGTCTGGCACATTTATCACTATACCACTCTGGCTCGCATATAAAGTATGGGATACAACATAATGGCCTGGTTCCAGAGAACCATGTTCCGTATGCATAGCAGGGTTTTCCTGTCCTCTCTTTCCATTTCAGTCTATTGGACCCTACAAAAAGAAAACAACAACAGCTTTCAAAGCAGAGGCTGGGAGCCCATGACCCTCCAGAAGTTGCTGTACTACGAATCTGATCTTCCCTGACCATTAGCTATGCTAGCTAAGGCTGATAGGCACTAGACTCCAATATCTGGAGTGCCACAATTTCTTAAAGGCAAAGGGATCCTTTGAAATAGTGCATATGTGCAGGTCAGGATTCAGCAAGGGGAGGGAAATCACTGGGGACTGATCATACACACACACACACACACACACACACACACGGATATACCTTCTGTTTGCTAAAGAAAACACTTTGGATTCATACCAATATATGGTATGATATTCAAAACAATAAAATAAACTGGCACATATAGCAACAACCCATAGCGACAAATGAGGCCTATCAGCTAATTAGAACTAAGTTAAAAATAAATTGCTTAAAAGGCACCAGGGGCACATCTGCACCATACATTTAAAGCACTCTTCCCCCAGCCAAGGCTTCCCGCAAAGGATCCTGGGAACTGCACTTTATTACGGGTGTCAAGAGTAGTTAGGAGGCCTCTTGCAGATTGACAATTTCCTTTTTTTTTTATAAAATTTTTATTGGTTTTTCAACATATAATATAAGACAATACAAACAACAAACACTAACAAACAAACATATAAACATGTATAATTTCATAATTTTTTTCATGTACCCAATTTCAGCGACTTCCCCATGCCTCCCTTTTCTGCATCCCTGTTTTAAACTTTTTTTCAGCAACCCAGATTGACAATTTCCAGAACCCTTAACAAGCTACAGTTCCCACGATTCTTTGGGAAAAGCCATGACTGTTAAAGAGGTACAACAGTGCTTTAACCTAAGTGACCTAAGACAAAGATTATTGTCATGTAAAAATCCTTTGGATTGAACATATATTGAATCTTTTCACTTATATTAATCATTTCACTTATATCCTTCCCTGTCACAGTCAAATTCCACGTTGTCCAAAATTCCACACCATTTGCCCTTAATGCTGAAAAACTGGAAGAATCTTTCATAGGCTACTATGCTGTTTCTGCACTGAAGAATTTCCTTTTTTGCAGATATCCTTAATCCAGTTAAAATGAAGTACTGGGAATTAGGCCAGGTTTTCTAAGGAAAGTGTGTTGTTTTAAACAGATTGTGGATTAAGCTCTTAATCCCCATTGTAGTCGCAAGAAAAAAAAATAGGCTGAAATCCAAATATTTTTATTTTACTGGTTTTTGGACTACTTGCTTGTCTGTGTAATTATTTGACTCTTTCCCCATAAATGTGTATAATAGAAACAAATCAGGTCGCTTCCTGTTTAATGGGCATTCAGTCTGATTTGTCTGCAGAGAGATTAGATGACATTTGCTATTTAATGAGTATTTATCCTGATTTGTGGAGAGATTAGATGATGTTGCACCAAGGAAGTGTTATCCCACACGTTCCAGTGCGTTTCCCTGTCACTTTCCTTGTCTCAAAGATTATTATCTTTTGGGGAGGCAGTTTTGTTTCACTAGATCTCCACATCAACTTTAATTGTGCAGCCTGAATTTGCTGGGAAGTAATTGAATCTCACCTGGAAAAGGTGACAGTTTGGAAGCATCCTCTGTCGCACTGGGAAATTGTCTTACCAGATTTGGCAGAAGCTTGGCACTGCTTTGCTCTACTTTTGATACACAAGCACAGACACCCACCCACCCAACTTGTTGGATCATAAGACCTGTATGAATGTTGCACACGAGGAATGAGCCGTAAGAAATAAGAATGGAAGAGTCAGTGGTAAAATGTTTGCGTAGAACTGGACTGACCCAGGTTCAGATCCCCCCCATCTATTATACTGAGTGATCTCGCATCAGTCACTGTCTCCCAACTCACCTACCTCACAAGGTTGTTGTGAGAACAATAGGGGGGAAGAGAGAATTATGTACACCACCTTGAGCATTTTGGACAACAGGTGGGCTAAAAATGCAATTAATAAGAGCAGTAAATTTAATAGAGCAGCAAGTATATAGTTCACAGCAAGTCAATGGGAGGGACACAGATAAAATTCAGGACAAAAAAGATATATTATCCAAAGGTCTGTGCTTTCCAAACTTCTTCCTAGCAGGAAGTAGCTTCACATGCAAAAGAAGTTCACTGTTCCAGAACTCTTAAGATGATGCAATGTATCTATGTTATCTAGGATGCATTCCCAGTACATACAGGTAGCTGGCCACGCCTGTTAGGCTATCCCAGTCACAGGCTATGTGAAACAAAAACACACTGTAGACCAGGTGAAGGCAACAATGCAACCTCCAGTTGCTATGGACTGCCACTTCCATCAGCCCCACCCATCTTGGCAAATGGTAAAGAATGGTGGGAGTTGAAGTCCAGAACACCAGGAAGGCACCACATTGGCTATCCCTGCCCTGGACTCTTCTCCTGTTGCATATTGTTTGAGAACAGCGGTAATGCTTGACAAGCTCTCCTTCAGATCTCCTTCAGATCTTCACATTAAGAAACCCATGTTAAGCTTCCAAGGATTCCACGTAACAGAGTCCAAGCACAAACTGCTACAGGCGTTGTAAAGACAGAGCCATGTGATCATTAACAAACAACAATTAGCCAGTTATTGTTTCAAATGCATTACATTCTGTTGAGCTTCTTTTCCAGCTTCACAGATTCAGCAGCCTAAATTTTTGAATGGCACTCATCAGGTTTCTGTCTGAACAGTGCATGTCCTTTTGCTGGATTTAACTCAGCAGGAATGTTGCCTCAAAGGAATTTAGCAGTGCAAAGAGCAGCAAACGGAAAGGTCAACAACAGACACAGCAAACGTCTTCCTTGAGAACCATTGCCAGGAGAGACCTGATGTAATGAGAAAAACAATGATATACTTTAAAATAATATACTGATCTGTTAAAAATTCTACACTTTGCACTGAAGAGTCATAAAAATAAATGAGGCAAGCTATGTAAGATAGGTAATGTGAGAGTAGTTATTTTTGAGGTTTCATTGCCTTGCAAATATTACTGAGGCAGAGAGATGGGAAAACAATCAGACAATTTACTAGAAAGTATTTTGATGCATATCCAAGAAAGCAAGTTTAGGAATGTAATCGAAAGGTTCCTTCACATACTCTTAACGAGGGACTCCAGGTCTTCTGAAATGAGTACATGCTGGTGGGAGCAGCAGCTATTTTGGGGAATCTACATGCCTCAAACACATATTTTAATACATCACATGACGTGTTTAGTGTGTGTAGAATAGATGCATGCTAAAAATGTAACAAATGTGGATTTCAGGGTCAACTGGCAAGTCAGAGCCAATGATCTGAGCTTACTATTAATCTATTATTATTATTATTATTATTATTATTATTATTATTATTATTATTATCATCATCATCATCATCATTACTACTACTACTAAGTGATTTAAGGTTCAGTTCACCTTCCATTAGGTTGAATAACAGAACCATGTCACTGGTTTAAGTATAGCTGAACCCACTCTGCAGGGTGTATGTGGTGTTAGGGGAGGGGTAGTACCTCTGGTGGGAGATCCTGCCATGCTTCTTCTGGGGTAGTTTGTCCACCTTTGGTCCCCACCCTGCACTCAGCTCTCACCTGTGGCTCCTAGAAGCTGTCAGTATTGACAGTGGCCACACTCTGGGAATGGCTTTGACTGGCCAGCTAAACCAGGTGAGGGTAGCCCATGGGTCTCAAAACCTGAGTTAGGGACTTTCTCTGCCTGCGAAGACAGGCTACAGCAGACTAAGCGGACAACACCAATACTAGGTCCAATGGTCAAGAAGGCAGTTTCTGCACGTGCTGTGGAGGGAAGTAAGGGCAGAAGGGGCTCATCAACCTGGGAAGGTAGCCCATCTAGGAGAAGGAAAACTCTGATCCTAAACCTCCACTGCCTTGAATGATATCTTTGGGAGAAGAAAAGGCTAAGGGGTAAACCTTACACAAATCCAGAGTGGAGTCCCTAAGATGGCTGGATGGTGCCCTGGACACTTCCTTCTGGCAACTCCTGCAGCCAAGCTGGTGCCAAACATATTGCTTTGGTTTGCTTTGGACCACATCCGTGAGGCCAAGAGAGAGGTATTCTCATCTGGGCAGCCCAGGACCTCTATACACACTGCCTAGGCTTGTGCCCCTGGGAATTCCCTCTGGTACGGCTAACACAGCAGTTTGACCATGCCCAGAGATGTACTCCATTTTTTCTTGAGACAGATGGATGCCATCAGCAAATCCACTCTGCATACAATGTATAATGCTAATATGGTTTATGATACGGTTTTCTCCCACAAATGGTGATGGAACCAGTGCATGCACAGAATCCTGCTTGCAGATTTATCACAGCTTGACTACTATGAGAATAGGATGCTGGACCATTGATGGGCCATTGACCTGATCCAGCCAGCTCTCTTATGTTCTTATCTTACATTGGCATTTTTAAATTAATATCTACATTTCAGATTATCTAGGATTCCATATCAGTTGCATGTAAAATATCAAGCTAATAAGTCCTCCCTCTACAGCAGAGAGATATTATAGCCACAACCAATCTTTAGCTGATGATGCTTGATGGAAACCATATTTCAGTCCTGGTATTCTGATCTAGTGCTCTTCACCACAAGCCTTTAGTCTGCTCATCAGACCTTTTCCTACATTGGCTCCCAGCCCAGAAGCCATCGCCATTTGCTTTGAAATTGACAAAAATGAATAGGGTATGAAAAATGCTTGCTTAAAATCCATTTAGCTATCTAGATACTTAGGTAATCTTTGTAGTGTTCCAAAATATAAATATTGCAACACATATGGTTCAAAGCAAAGGAAGTTAAGCATGCTTTATCTTATCAAAATGAACAGTATTAAACATTCCTTATTTTAATTTTAAGCACCATGATATACAGTGGATCTCAATATCTGTGGATAGGACAGATTTTAGCAAGTTGTATATCCAGTTAACGTGACCCGGAAGTGTCTTCGGACCGCGCTGGCTCCCGGCCTCTTGAGCGAGATGAGCGTGCAACCCTAGAGTCGGTCACGACTGGCCCTGACGGGCAGGGGTACCTTACCTTACCTTACCTATATCCAGTTAGCAAGCTGTACATCCAGTATTGATCATAGGTGAATATATGTTCTGTCATTGCCATACAAAGGAATGTGGTGATTCCATTACTATGTAGATACAATTCCATCAGTCAAAAAGTGCCAGAGACAAGGAATTCTCCTGTGTTAACCAAATTGAATAGTGTACGGACTTAATTTCCTTCAAAAACCAAGATGTGTGCCAAAATCAAATGCTATTATGAAGCCTATAAATCAAATCAAAGCATATGGATGTGGAGAAAGACATATGGACCCTCCATATGTTAGAACACATATTCAAAAGGAAACATGTCTTGCAACTGAGCGGAAGTACAACATACTGTGCTGGTACAATTAAAGGCTATTGACCTTCAGCTGGCATCATAATATTACTTGGAAAGAAAATGGTAGTTAACAAAACATTGTATCAGTGAACGTTGCTGAGATATTAACAAGCCATTCAATAGCACTTTTCACAAACATCTCCAGTGGAAATGTGGGGAGTGTAACATAAAAAGAACATGCTTTCTCAACTCTTAAGCTGAGTGAATTCCAGGCATCAAAGATTGAAATGCCTCCAAGCAATAACTAAATAATGCAAATGGCTTGTTTTCTTTGGGAAATGTGTTGGCATTTGCAGACCATTTTTTGGCTTTTCTTGCTGCTATCCCAATCCTGAAGCACCCATTTGGCAAGATCTTGTTGTTCACGTACATAATTGATTTTACGTTGAACTGAATTAACTTGCCTTATCTGAACTGGCAAACAACAAAATAATTTGGCAGCATCGTTATTTAAATCCACTCGTTTATTTAGTGTAATTGTTCTTTCTTGAAAAGTGGTAAGGCCACACAAACTGTTTTGCTTCTTAGAAATTAAACACCTGGTTGAATCTCATTCTCAGCCCAAGCTACAATACTTGTCGATATGCATGGATTTAAGCAATTTTCTATCCTAGAACTTTTTGGTCCACCTTAGAAGTTTGAGTTTGTACTATACTCATGCTAAGATTAGGTGCTCCGATAATAAGGATGCTCTTTGTATTATTATTGGGTTGTATTGTGGTGCTCATCTTTTAGTGGAGTGGGACAGAACTTGTCCTTTTTGGATTGTTGCATGAGCATTTTAGGAATTTTGTATAGTATGTTTTCTTTTTTTTCTAATTTGGCTTTAAATTGATTTTACATTATCTTATTGAATCACTTTGACAAATCTTTTAAAATAAAGTAACTAAAAATGCAAATAATAATAGAAGATGTTGCTGTTAGAGTAGGCCAACTGAAAATGATTGACATATGTTAGTCATATCCATCAATTTCAATGAGCCGGCTTTGAATTGGACTAACATAGGATTTGCAATATAGGTTAATCTTTCTCCAAAGCAATAAACAATAAGGAAAGTTGTACAATGGTGGCACCTAGTAGCATTGGTTGTCCTGGAAGGCTAAGTAGGAGATGGAAGCAAAGGAGATGGAAAGTATTGGTTTTGTGTAGCTACAAAAGGAGACTTATAATGTCTGTGTTGGGGATGTAATATGAGAAAGCAGTTTTGGAAATGTGTGGCTATGATAACAGGAAATAGATCTAGTAGCAGCTCAGCTTGTAGACAAACAGTCGGTTTACTAAATTTTGTTAAAATGTCTCTCGTTACAAACCTAGAAAATTCAGATTTTATGTATTTTTACTATAGCAAGATTATTATATGTTACAGCCTGGAAAGATGCTTGCAAACCATCAGTTTACTTTACCAACACCTAAAGCAAAATTTGGGTTTCACAGTTTTCTTTTAGGTGGTTTCCCCTGACTTTGAGAAATTAAACAAGGATATTCTTTGTAATAGCAAATGAACCAATGGAGGGTTTGGGTTGCCAGACATGATTCAGCTATAGTTGAGATGGATGAGAGACTGCTGCAACATAAAGTTAAGATTGTTTGCAGATGATGTAATACTATAAGTTTAAAAAATCCTTAAATTCATTTCCACAAGTATGTTAAAACTATCTGCAACTGCAATGGTTTTGTTTTATTTATTTATTAAAAAATATGTTTGTTGTTTGCTGCTCTGGGTTCCTTTGGGAGGAAGGGTGAGATATAAATAGAAGGAAGGAATTTAACAAAAAGGAGTGGATCAGATCAGGATGTTCATAAACCAGGATATTCCTGTATCCTGCATGCAAAAGAATTAATCTTGCTGAATGTTGGTTGGAAATAAGTAGGGTTTTTATACTTACAAAGCTTTCCTGAATTCATTTATGAATAGCAGTTATATTATGTTTAATCAACATTAGAAAATGGCTCAGGCTCCTAAAACCTGAGCATATACTCAGAACACTGAAGTTGCAATACCGGTTTTTTGCATGTGGCTTCAGATTTTCAGAAGAAAATGAATGCACTGAAATATCCGAGTTCTGCACATGTTGATGAACAAGGATGGTTTAAACCAGAGAAATATGAAGTTTTATATGTAATACATGCTTTGTTTGGTAATGCAAAGTGAATTCTTGGGGGGCTGGGTGGAATGAGGGTTAATATTATCTTTGTTTTTGCTGGTATTGTCAACATTCTCTTTTCCTGCGTGAGAGCTTTTTTGTCTGGGAAAAAACAATATAATAATATATATTTTTAAAGGCTGTTTAAAATGTTTGCCAGCAAACCATACTAATTTAGACAGAAATATGAAAATGAATGTGGGTATCAAACCACCCAAAGGTAATTATATAGGATGATTGTATGCTATGAATTACATCAGATGACTTTCATATGCCATAGTAAGCTGACAGTAATGTTAAATTGACATTGTACTACTGGAACAATTGCTTAGGGCTATGATTTCAGTAATATCAAATGCAAGAATGCCATCTTATTTGATGGTGCTGTGTACATTCGGTATTGTCATAATCACCAGGGGATATTTGTGGGCCCTCAGGCACATTTCAAAATCTGACAAACTGTCATGGGCACCACCACAAGTACTCTTGGGTGAGAGAACCCAAGTAGAGATTTAAAGTCACAAAATATATGCAGCAAAGTAAAGTATGGAAATTTTACAGCTTTAAAACATCCCCCTCTAAGTGAGTTCCAAAATGTCCCCTTAAAAAGTTTCTTTCCAAAGTTTCCCTCTTCTCCCAGTATAGCAAAACCTCATATGTTTGGTAAGTTAAAAATGTTTACTTACAAACTCTCCCAAGATAAGATTCATGTGCTTCAGAAAAGTTTCACAGGCAGTAAAACTTAGCTTGGTTACAAAGTGGCGAAACTTCCTAAATTATTGGTATAGGAACTCAAGAGTGGCTTGCAAGAGCCATGCAGTTGAGCTGGGGCAACCAACTTAAACCTCTTCATACACTGAGCTTCTTAGGTAGACTTGAGGGGGTGGGGAATAGGTTTGATTACTTAGTTCCTCTCATAGTAAGGGAAGTGACATAGCCAAGCCTGGCAGGACAGCTTACTCTATGGTATTAAGCCCTTGATGCATTAATTAGACTTAAACGTGTTGCTTATATGAGGATGTTTATGTTAGAATTCCTGCTCCATGACTGCAGTCATGGGATTTTTGTCTATCATATGACAGTGTATGTTTTGAATCCACAGAGTGGGAAGTGACGGAGACAGGATGTTTGTGTTACTGTGTTCTGTGAAGTGGGACTATTGTCCTTTGTTCTTTTTCTCTTTGCTGTCCGATGCGAGAGAGGGAGCCATGTTCCAGTGCTCTCTGTGTGTTTATATGTAAATAAAGTAGATTAGCCAAAATGCTGAGTTGCTGAGGTCCGTTACGCAAGCTGTGAAGACTCTGTGGATCCCTAAGTATGCCGATGTCTGTTGGCATCAGTTGCTGTGATGTTTGGGCTGAAGAAAGCTTTTGAAGCTCCCGAACGAATGACCAGGAGGGAGAGAACATGCCAGTTGGGCATGTGTCTCTGCCAGGGTCCTACTCAAGTGCAGAACGAGCTCCTGACAAGTTTATCCCACACAAGATAAAATAGGGATGCAGCCTGTGATATATGTTTAAAAATTGCTACCTGCCCAAGGAAAAGGAAAATTATAACATTTCAAAACAAAAAAATAAATGACCCTAAATATATGCTATTTTAATGTGAGGCCACAACCTACTACTAATATCTAACTAATGAATAGCTCTTATTTTCTTTTCCCCCTTCCATTTCCATTAATTTCGTTCTTCATTAATCCCCCAGCTATATCCACCCTTTGCAATTTCAAGCAAGAGAAAACAAATTAAGGGGAGAAAACCCTCCTCAGTTAATTGACTTTATTTGCTTTAATGCTGCCAGTCCATATTATCTGGTTTCTTAAACTGAGTTTGGGATTGCAAGCTTTGAGGGTATTACACTGCATTTTGGGTCGCTGCCAGCATATCCTGAGCAAATATATTTAAATCAAAGCTAAGCTGCTTAAAATATTCATGTTATGCTCTTAGTGTGGTTTAGAGAAATGTGAAACCATTTAAGACTTGCAAACCTGTTATATGGCAAAAATGTGTTTGAACTATCAGGCATATAGTCCAAATTGAAAGATGCTGTTCACTTTGCCTAATAGTAAAGAGTTTCATTGTCTTATTAACTGCTTTTAAATTAAAATGTTTCATGTGTTTAAAATTTGTCACATGCTAGCATGCTATAAATACATTTATTTACATGCATGCTATTAGACATTTTGATCAAAGGCAGTCCGAGGGTAAAGCACTGGAGGAGACACACATCTCCATATTTTTGAATATTTTGCATATAAAAAGAGACCGTGTGTACTTTAAAAAATGTAAGCATACATATTTTATTGAGCTATTTGCTGGCATTGAAATTTGCATTTCATAAATTTAGATGAGAGTTACAGTGCAACTTAGGATGTAAGCAGACTACACCCTGATCTGATACAGTGTTCTCTTTACTTTGTCAACTTCATTTGATAGATTTTAGCACCCTACCCACTTGAATGTACAGTATAACTATTACACACACCCCACTCAGTCAGATATGGAATATGAAGATCTGAAAAAAATATTAGCTGCTCATAAGGAACAATCTGTGGCCACTTAAGAGCCACATAGGTAGCTTTAGTCAGAGCCGGCCCTACCATAAGGGAATGGAAAAAGGAGCCCAAAGGATCAATTTCTAGTTACATTATGTCAGTGCCTATGTAGGTCAGGAATACTGGGACTTTGATGGAGAACTATAGGTATAAACTACACATATTAAGTCCATAGCTTGAGGCCACTTCCTAATGTTAGGGCACCAGGTGAGCTTGAGCCTGATCATGCTGTCGTCCAACTATTTTGTGATGCTAAAGATCAGGTTAACCCACCTGGCTTGGGCTGTGGAAGTAAATATAAGAGCTGGTTCCAAAGTTTAGGGAGTAAGGGTAAGAAAGTTCTCCTTGTGGTGAACTCTGATAACAAAAGCTAATCAGTCTGAGAATAGTGCTTTCATCTTCTCTTTCATTTGGGCTTGCTGGGAATCTGGGGACAATGGGACCAAGCAAAGGTAAGTATCCACAATTGTAGCTGTGCTCTACACAGAGATTGACAAATAGCCACTATCCCCCACCTCTCTTTTGAGTGGATTAATTCAGAAATGAAGCAATTTATTTCCCTCCGAACTAGAAACAACTGGTTTACTTCCTGAACCAACTGGGCAAGAATGAGGGTGGGTCGGACGGAATCTTTCTTCGTCTTGCAGTTTGATTAATCTTGATCTCAGAGCAAGATTTAGCCGAAAAGCCTGAAAAACTCATCTTTAAAAAATTCTCCATTTCTAAGACCACTTCCAGGCTCGGGAGAAGTCTGCTAGCATGTTCATTGTAAGGCAACAGTTTGGGTTGAGGAGTAAGTCCTTCAAGACATAAGGACTGTTCTGTACATTATGACCATTATGTGGAAAAAACAGCCTTCATATGGTCCTCACTACACAAAATGGGCCCATTGAGTGTGGAACAGCTATATCAAGGGTTTTGTCTCACCACCTTTGTAGCAGCTATAACATTCAGGCTGCCCATCAACAATGGGGAACCTTTCTAACCTAGCAGGGCAGTTTGCTCTACCTATTATGGTCCAAGTCACAGAACATCATAGTTATACCAGGTGATCCTTTTGTCTATATTCCACAGCACTTTGAACTGGGCACCTGAAGATCTCACTGATTGTCAGATTTTCAGGTGCCCAGATCAATGCACAGGGCAAGATAACACTTCGAGTGAGGCTTCTGAAGTCACCTTCAGAGACTGCTAAGGGAAGGAAGCAGAGAGCAGCGGTCACTATTCTGGTTTTTCATGCTGTACTTGAGAGAAGTTAATGCAACTGTTTTGCCACCTTCCATGTAGGCAATAGCCGATGACTTCCTTCTTTTACAATGCATACTGTTTAGCATACAACCTTGCCCTGGAGCTTCTCTTCCTCTCATAAGTGGGCATTTGAAGTCTACTTCATTGCTCAGAATCTACATTTATGGTGCTCCCTCCCAACCCTTCAGCAGCCATTCATGTGATTTCAAGAGCTGTGCTATGCCAACTGGCAGGAATCCCCATGTTGAAACAGCACCAGATTTTCTAGAGATACTTCGCAACACAAATTAGCCCATCTCAGAACTCCAGCTGCATCTTGTCTACTTGAAAGTGTACAGTGTTAGGCAAGGTTACCTCTAATAACTTGTTCACATACCCTGATATACTCATACATATAAACACACATGTACTTACAGAATTAAGATTAAATGAAAAAGTATGGAAGACAAGTGTCTAAAGATACATATAAACATTCATACATATATCAATATATATCAATATCAATATCAATATCAATATCAATATCTATCTATCTATCATCTATCTATCTATCTATGCATAATATAAAAATATTTCTTTAGGAGATCTTTGGTGTAAAGATTAGCAAATTGGATTGGGATCGGGAAGGTCCAAGTTCAAGTCATGCCTCCAGCTTATTTTAACACAATTAAGATAGTAAAGTGACTTACTGATTATAAGTGCTGTATTGTGCTTCTTGGAATGAACTCTGATAGAAGAATGGAAATTTATGCAATTATGATTTGCATACATATTAATATTGTATGCAAAATAGGCGTTGCTGAAGATTGTAGATTTGGAAGCCCTAAGGCTATGTGGATCCCTTGACAGCATTGACACAGGCTCCAGTCTCTGAATTGCGGGATAATAATCAAATAGAAAGGCAAAGGGGACATTTTAATAGTGTTGACATAAATCATATTTATTTTTCAAATTGCAGAATCTACTTCCAGCTTATTGTTTGTAAAATAATGAGAAGTATATATTTGTCAAAGCACTTTGGTATGCTGGCAGAAGGTTTTTGAAGCCAAATACATGTTACTGAGGTCACGTATTTTTTTTTAAAAAAGACACCAGAAAGAATAAAGACAGAAAAAGCAGGATATAAACAGAATGTATGTATGCTTTCATTAGTGTGTAATTTCCAACGTGTTTTAAAGCAAATGCTTTGGCAATTCCTCCAAGCTGTTTTTATGAAATTAACATGCAAATTGAAACTTGCAGAACAGTTGCAAGATGTGTATTGTTTTAAATTGGATTGTAAAGCAGTTTTGCATAGCTCTACATCGGATATTTCTCATAAGCTAGCACTAAAAGTGAAACATAAAACCAGCACATTCAGTGGAAATGAATTGCTGCATTTATTTGATGGATGCCTTTGTGTCTGATTCCAACACTGTATGAAAAATGTCTGTGTTTTCCCTACAGGCTCTCATATATTCCCTTAAAGTCTATTTCATATGACACTGTGCCACAGCTTGGTGACTTGGTATCTCTCTGTCCAATGCATCCATTCCCCTAGAAAGCATTTGCACCCTGGCAGAAGCTAAGCTTCCTTGATTCCTGAAAACAAAGCACCTCTCCTGTCCTCATATTATACAGTAGTAGGTTTCTCTGAGTGTTTGTGCGTAATTTCCCTTCATGTACAGCTGATGGGCGGTGTTGCCAGTATGTGTTCCTGTCCTTCTTTATTTAAATATTTATTCCCCCCAATTATATTTCACTTTTTTTCTCATCAAGGCAGAGTACAAGTGGCTCCCAGGTGGTCACCCATCCAGGCATGGACCAGGTCCAGACCAGCTTAGCTTTAGAGAGGTGGTGGCCAACTCCTGTGGCTTCAGACTCTTTTGAGTTGTCCACAGTTCATTATCTTGTTTCATAAGGGTGAATGGCTGTGGATGCAATTGTATACACTATAAACAGTGATTGCAATAAATTGCCTGGACCCAGTGGGTTTGTGGTGGTGATAGACAGGAAGGCAGCTGATTTTTTCCTTGCCGATTCCTTCTTAAGTAACTACCTGTTTTTCCTCAGGCTTTCCTTCCTGCCTTCCTCTTCCTCCTCCTGTTAGTTAGTATTAGACCTTCCTTTTATTAACCTCATGACTCCATGAAAACTGCACATAAGCTTGCACTCAGAATGGCTTTATTTGCCATTTGCCAGGAGTAATAAACCTTAAGTCTCTCTATACTTTCAATCAGAATTCTTACTGGACTATTTACTTCTATGCTCTGCTTCTATATATACCTAACTCCAACATAAATAAGATGCATCACACATTTGAGCCTTTAAAATTGTATTCTGTTCTTTTGTAAACGGGGGGGGGGGGGATTGCTTAAGTGGCCAAATTAAAAAGGACATTGCAGTAGGGAAAATGTATGTCTTGGCAGGGCAACGTATAAAAGTTAAACTCCCTCTGTGGGTAGGAACCATCTGCAGTGAAATTCCTGCACATCCCCTGGGACAGACCAATAGA
Source organism: Podarcis raffonei (assembly GCF_027172205.1). Classification (NCBI taxonomy): domain Eukaryota; kingdom Metazoa; phylum Chordata; class Lepidosauria; order Squamata; family Lacertidae; genus Podarcis; species Podarcis raffonei. Next base: position 49,884,902 of record NC_070604.1, read on the forward strand.
CAGATTACTGTTTCATTCCCCCAGGGATGCACCAAAACATATTTACATTTTGGATGAAGTCAGACTGCTGAAATGGAGTGTCTCTAAAATGATGTGTTATGTTTCAATATATCCAAAAAATGTAACACAAGAGCCAGAATCCAAATAAGGATGCCCAACACATACAGCTGAGGCTTTGCTTTCCATTTTCATTGCAGTAATTCCCGCTGCAAAAACAGCAGTGGCAGCAGCAACAATAACAATAAGCCACACATACACACCACTTTTCAAATTAACCTCCATGGGGCTGGAGGGAAAAACAAGGCAAAGTAGGAGGGTATAGGTGAGAAATGAGGTAACCAGGAGAAAGCTGCTCTCTGAGTAAGGTCTGAACCTTACTGAAAACTAAAATAATCCTGCACAGACATATGTATTTTTGACCCTGCATCCCAAAGTAGATGTCCTCTCAATTTAAGGAAAAAAAGAAGTATGTTTCTGAGGTCTCCATTACAGTGATATCGCTATGTCTCCTGCCGCTTCTGTGACTGACATGGTATTAATGGTGGGGTTCCCAGAAAGAGGGGGTTTCTGGGGAGGAGTTATTTGAAGACTTTGACAAAGGAACATATCCAAGATGAAGGGTATAGAGGAGGCACCATCTCTTTTGGTATGTTTCTGCAATGGTCCAAGGAAAGAAACTCATCCATTCTTGGGAAAATTCATGTCTCGGGGCACCTTTTTAAGTGCAAAGGATTCCAAGCCCTAAACCAGTCTTCCCAACATCGCACCTCCAGATGTTATTGGATAACACACACCCCATCTTCACAGTCAGCATGGCCATGGTCCGACATGATAGGAGTTGCAGTCCAGGAAGCTAAGTTTGGGGAAGGTTGCCCTGGGCATTGACACCTGCCTTGCAACTTCAGCAATGGCAACTGCTGTTGCAACACTGTCCTCAATATGAAGAGACCCCCATGAACTGTTTATTTACGTGGACCTTCTTTTATTTTATTTTTATAGCAGCAGGAATGGACATAGCCAGATGCTGGTAAACTTCATCTGATCACTCATTTCAGAACTTGCTTTTGAGTAAGGCTGTAAAACATAAGTCAAGAGCAATCTTCCTCTGGTTCCCTCTGTGCTTTAGACTACAAATCTTATCATGCCTGAGCATTGGCCATGCTGGCTAGGACTTAGGACTGGCTAGGAGTTGTAGTCCAAGGCATCTGGAAAGCATCAGGTTGAGGAAGTCTGGTGAAGAGTATGAGTCAAGTATAAAACTTATATACAGTGGAACCTTGGGTTAAGTACTTAATTCGTTCTTGAGGTCCATTCTTAATCTGAAACTGTTCTTAACCTGAAGCACCACTTTAGCTAATGGGGCCTCCTGCTGCTGCTGCGCCGCCGCTGCACGATTTCTGTTCTCATCCTGAAGCAAAGTTCTTAACCCGAGGTACTATTTCTGGGTTAGCAGAGTCTGTAACCTGAAGCGTATGTAACCTGAAGAGTATGCAACCCGAGGTACCACTGTACAAAGATACAGACAGAACCTTGGTTGAGAAGAATAGCCCCCTCTAATGTGGTTGGAGATAGGAACATCCCTTTTTGCCTGTTTTACTTTGTCCACGCTTCCAAATTGGAAGTGTTTATTGTTTTAAGACAATATAAAATACATTATAAAATATACTGCACGTTTGAACAATCTGTATATTTCTATTTCCTCGGCACTTACTGTACAGCTGGGCATTTTGAGAAACCCACCATTTCATTCTAAAAATGTGGTGAAATATAAAACGGAACCTGCAGTCTTAAGGAGACCACAATCCTATGTTTCAAAGCCTATATAATTATATTACAAAAATAAATCTTCCTACACACTTTCCATATCAAAGTCAAACATGATTATATGAATTTGTTTTAAACAAATAGCATCCTTCTCTGCAGACCAATAGAATTTTTCACCGTTCCTCTACAAGGTTATTCTATGAAATACCATAAAAATGAACACCTGCAATCTATGCCAATGTATATATTAAGGCTGACAGTAATCCTGAAGAGGCGTATGATAAAGGATGATGAAATCTGTGGAATGGAAATGAAAATCTTGATCTACAAATATGGTGGGGGGGGGGAATTGCTTCTTCCAAAGTTCAGATTCCAATTTTAGTGAGGGGGGTGTTTAAGGAGTTTAAAAGGGTTTCTGCAACAAATGTCTTATAATACAGAAACATATTTTTGGTTGGCCTTCAAAACAAATATTTGGATGGCATTTGCAAAAGAAAACATAAAGAAGTGTTTCTGTGTAGAGATGTACACATTGCAGCTGAAGAATCTGTGTAGAGACCCCAATAAAAGCCACACATAATATACTGTCTGCTAAAACTGCACTGTAGGTTAGACTCAAAGAACACCCGGGATGAACCTTTAGCTAAGCCTTCCCTGAAGCTGGTGCCCTTCAGATGTTATTGGGCTACAACTCTTACCAGCCCCAGGCAGTGTGGCCAATGGAGAAGGATTATGGGAGTTGTAGGCCAATAACATCTGAATGATAGAGCAGAAAGTATAAAAATTACCTAAGCCACTGTGGGCTGCTTGATACTGACAGCTCCAGCTGTGATTGGAATGCCTCAGGAGTCATCGCAGCTCCTGAACAAATGGTACAATGGATTTCTAGTGATATACGTCTAGCAGGATGTGTTTTGTACCAGAAGATGCTTCCAGTCAGTCACTCCAAGCAGCACCACATAGAATTGTCTCGCTGCATAGTTACAATAGGAAAAAATAGTGCTAAAAGCAGCCACAATAGAGGTGTGTTTAGCACTATTTTTTTCCTACTGTAACTATTTTCGTGTGCTATTGTGAACTGCCCTGGAAATGTTTGGTTCATATTCATTAGCGCGCAGGGCCAGCATATGGTGTGGACATGACTGGGCCCCAGCCAAGGCCCGTTTCCTAATAGGGGACCTCCCTGGACCTCCTGCTGCTGCTCTTTGCTGTCACTGCTTACTTTCTCTGAGACAGCAAGGAGAAGGAGCAGCGATACTTCCACACCTTGTGCCCACCCCCTCTCAGAAGTAGCTTAGATTGGGCCTAGAGGGAGAGGCAGGTAAGCAAGTAGTCAGCAGCAATAGAGGAAGTGAAAAGGCAGTGTGTGCACCTAGGTAGGGTATTCATCAAGGGCGTGTAGCCCAAGCCGCCCCCCCGATACCCATGTTTGAAGGTTGTTTTAAGTTATTTTTAATGTTGTTTTATGCTGTAACCAACCCTGGGACCTTACTGTGGAGGGTGGGTAAGATATTATGATGATGATGATGATGATGATGATGATGATGATGATGATGATGCAGCACTGTTAAGGGACTAGCAGGAATGAATGCAAGATGTGCCTTACAGCACACATACATACCCCCCTAATTTCTAAACATTTCTCTGGAAATAAGTCCCATGGAACTTGCTTTCAAGCTGCTACTACTACTATTAATGTTCATTAGTGAAATGAATAGCCCCTGAATTAAATGCTTTAGGAGACTTGAAATAATCACAAAGGAATCAGCCTATCAGCACCTATTAGCTGTCATAATTAGAACAAGTTTAAAGGCAGTTAGCCTCTGAATGCCAGTTATGGGGAGAGGTCAGTGATACTTTTGGGATTATTTTCCTTGTACACATTGTGGGATAGACCGGTGTCTGGTTTGATCCAACAGGACTCTTTTTCTTACGTTCCTAACAGCCACCCCAAAATAACACGGGCTGGCACTTCTGCTGACTCTGAAGAGCTCCTGAGGCTGAGGGTGACTTATCCATCCCAACCGTAGCTGAAGTTGCTTCCTTTATTTGCGTCCTATCCCTATACACCTGAGAAAGAAACATGTCCTCCCTTTGACTCCCTGTCTGTTCCAGCCACAAATCCAAATGTTATGGCATACTTAAAATGGGCAGTTAATTTTCTATTTCCATACTCGATTGCATTTCTGAATTCCATATGGAAGTTTTCAATTACGATACGGCAAGGAGAGTCGTTCCAACTGGTCCTCCCTTGCTACAAAGCATGAAGCGGTCATGTCTCTTTATAGGCTTCTCCCATCCGAAGGAGCTGCTGGCATGGCAGCCATCCAGATTTGCCGGCAGCACTTTCATCTTTGCCACAGGCAGTCGCAGGAAGGCAGCGTTCCCCACAGAAGGCCTCTGGACATGCTTTTCACCAGTGTAATACAAGCAAGCGGGGAATGGAGGGGAGCTTATGTCCCTCTCTCCACCTTGCAGGCCAGTGAACTGGCAGAAATCCCTCTTTAGAAATAGTGACATCTCAAAAGATCAAGGATGGTAGACATCTGGTTTCAGATTCCTGCTCGGCCGTGTTGAAAAGATAATAACACCGCTGGATTGGATCAAAGGCCTGAGTCCAGCAGCGACCAGCCAGAAGCAGCTCACAGAGAAAACCCCCTTTCTCTGTTTACCCTTGAGAACTGGTATTAGAGCTTCACTTTCTCAGAACATGCAAGTTTTATTTGGTTATAATGGCTGTGAACAGATGGGACAAAATTATGCTGTGTGGGACACTCCATTTCAGAGTTTCAGCTAGCCAGGCCCTTATATAAGGTGCTCCATTTCATTCCTCCTCCATAGAATTCTCATTCCCCCATCCAGTTATCAACCATTGTTCCATGCCCTCTGAGCATGCTCAGTTATTCCTTACTGGATTACTTTGAAGTCCCTCCATTATGGTTTTTTCCTCTCTTTCTTTGCACTTCTGCAAACCTTGGCATTTCCCCAACCTTCTAATATCATCTTCTTGCATCTGGATGGTGCTATTTTGGCTCTACACGGCTTGGCACTTGATGAATGAGTTTGTTGCTAGTATATATGCTAGACCCATCCCCCATGAATGGGTTTAACCTGCTTTTAAATCCCATCTGAACTAATTTATTTATTTTTAAATATTTTTACATGACCCTTCATCAAAAAGACATCAGGGTTGTGTGCAACTTATGTAAAAGCACAATGCAAAACAGTAAGCTAAATATCATGACACAATAAATGAAATTAAACAAGACTTAGCATAAAACATTTAAGTGCCATTAACAACAACAACAAAACACTTTACCAGAGCATGTACAATAAATGTTTCCATTAAAAGTCAAGAAAAACATAAGTTTTTAAAACGTCCTTTCTAAAATTATTATTTTTAAATAAAAATATTTATATACCACCAATTCATTCAATATAATATTGAGGCATGCAGCAATATATACAATAAATTGTAAAACACCACAAAAGCAGTACAACAATGTTCCTTCTGATGGTCTCAGTGTTTGCACTTTAAAACTATTGCCATATCTTGAGAAAGCAAATTTCATATATGTGTGAAGAACTAGTTTCTTATGTCTCTCTAAATCTCATGCCAATCCATTTCCTTGGGTGACCCCAATTTCTAATATTACAAGAGAGGAAGAAAAAGGTCCCCTCTATCTATTTTATTCCCATGATGCAAAGTTTTATAAACCTCTGTCATGTTTCTCCTTTCTGATCTTTTTCAAATAAACGTATAGGCTCCAAGATTAAAGCAGAGAACAGCAACATAATGTATGTCACCGTGAACCATGTAGGGAAAGTATATTAAAATGTGTTGGTGACACAAAACACAAGATCCTAGGCTACTATCAGTGTTCTTCAATCTTGGGTCTCCAGGCATTGTAGAATTAGAACTCCCATCACCCCCAGACAGCTTATCTTATCCAATGGTCAGGAAGGATGGCAGTTGTAGTCCAGTGACATCTGGAGACCTAAGGCTGAAAACATGGAGTTATAACATAATATGTTGCAGTATAATGACATATGTGTATTTTAGATATTTTAGATATTGGGGGGGGGGAATTGTTCCGTAGCATGTACAAATAAATAAATAAAAACCCCTGCTTTGATCAATAGTCACAGCACAGGTTTTTGTTGCGTTATAAAATTCTACAAAGAAAGAAAATGGCAAAGGGATCTAATTGGAAAATTAATAGGGTGTAGAATTCAACATTTCTAACATTAAACATAAATACCGGTGACGGAGGTTATTTCCTTTTTTATCTTTTTATTTCATCCTTTACCAAGGTGATGAGTTTTATATTTTGGGCTGAATCTGGATTGCATAAAAGCTGCTGTCTTAAATCCCAAGATTTACTAGCTTTTTTTAAAGGTACACTGTCAACATAAAAAGCTCTGGGAACAATTAGTATTACAGGGATGAATGAATTTGGCAGAAGTTCTTTTTCTCCAGGCTAAATAAGGATTTGCCGCACTGTAATACTCTGCTATGTAACTGTGTCTGGGACATTGGTGTAGAGCAGTAGTTCTCGAGTTTTTTTCAGACTCATAAGCTCTCCTTTAACCTAAACTTGCATTACGTGGCTCATTTTCTAATTTTTACCATGTGTGTATTTCTTTGTAATAGTGCTAGTGTACCTACCTCATAGGACACGGGTGGCGCTGTGGGTTAAACCACAGAGCCTAGGGCTTGCCGATTGGAAGTTCAGCGGTTTGAATCCCCGCGACGGGGTGAGCTCCCATTGCTCGGTCGCAGCTCTTGCCAACCTAGCAGTTCAAAAGCACGTCAAAGTGCAAGTAGATAAATAGGTACCGCTCCGGCGGGAAGGTAAACGGTGTTTCCGTGCACTGCTCTGGTTCACCAGGAGCAGCTTAGTCATGCTGGCCACCAGCTGTCTGTGGACATATGCCGGCTCCCTCGGCCTATAGAGCAAGATGAGCACGCAACCCCAGAGTCGTCCACGACTGGACCTAATGGTCAGGGGTCCCTTTACCTTTACCTTTACCTACCTCATGGGTTCTGACCCACCAGTTGTAGACCAACGGTCTAGAAGACTAGTTGCTCAGAGTGTTAGGAGTGTGGTCTGCATAATAACACAAAGGCTTATTTTGACACATCTTCTCATTGTGTCCCTGGGAAGGACACTAATCATCTGAGGAGGATTTTGGTATTTGCTTAGGTCTGTCCAACCTCATTCCTGAGCAAGCCAGGTGCAAGGAAGCATGGGCATCCTGTGATATCAAATTCCATTTTGCAGGTAGCCAATTCCATTGTTCAGCTATGTGTTGCATGAAGAAAGATTTCCCATGTACTTCTGGTTGGGCATTGTGAGAGCAGAGTGATGGACTGCATGGGTCTTTGGCCTGGTCTAGCAGTTTCTTCCTATGTTCTTAAGTACGTCTTGTATATATCAGAGCAGTGGTGACGTCATGGCCATGGGAGGGTTGGGTTTCTAAGCAGCTTAGCCAGGGCAGGTCTGGTCCCCCTAGGCTGAAGAAAATACTGAAATATTCCCCCCAGAAAGTTTTCACAGAGTTTAAAGCCATAAATGCAGAAACTGGAAGCCTGGAACGGACAAAAGAGGCACATTACAAAACCACAATACCTTCTTTGTAATAAATGTATGTATGTATATGTATATAGGAACGTGGGTGGCGCTGTGGGTTAAACCACAGAGCCTAGGACTTGCTGATCAGAAGGTCGGCGGTTCGAATCCCCGTGACGGGGTGAGCTCCCGTTGCTCGGTCCCTGCTCCTGCCCACCTAGCAGTTTGAAAGCACGTCAAAGTGCAAGTAGATAAATAGGTACCACTCCAGCGGTATTTCTGTCTATTGCTCTGGTTCGCCAGAAGTGGCTTATTCATGCTGGCCACATGTACGCTGGCTCCCTCAGCCAATAAAGCGAGATGAGCCCCAGAGTCGGTCACGACTGGACCTAATGGTCAGGGGTCCCTTTACCTTTATATGTATATATACACACATACATACACATTTCCCTTGTTAAGTTGTTGTTGGATGAACACTTTTTGTATTATGCTTTTTATTTTTTAAAAAAATGTTCTGGTTTTTTTTGTGGCCTTTTCATTTTCATCTTTGTAACTTGCCTTATGACATTTGTAAAAAGTAGTAGCTAAAGTTAATAAATAATAATGATCAAGGTCAATGTAAAGCTTTGAAGGCAGACTACATAAAAAACCCAGCTTCTTCTTATTTCATATTCTTTCCCTTTTCTCTCATTCCAGATTGTCTAACACTCAGGTGGTTCAATAAAGCCTACCATGACAATAAGTAATCACTAGAACAAGATGTCATAAAAATAAGTTATTTTATTAAGACTTTCACTTTACTGAAAATGTATTTTATTTAGCTAAGTGCTTTGCATTTAGATGTTTAATTAAACAAACCCTAAAGCACCATCCCAGCACAATGCACATTTTGAGAATATTTAATAGGAGCAATGTTTACACTAAATAATACAGAAGAAAACTCTGTGCTCCTTGAAAATTCAGAATCTCCCTCTGAGTATAAAAAGATAAACAGTTTAAACAGTGCCCTCAATGGTGACCACTTTTCATAGGGGACAGCTTTGATTAACAGTTGAAATAAAATCCAATTTTGAAAGCAGTGATTAATGAGTCAGTTGATCAATCACATCAGTTAATTGATTAATGCTTCTAGGCCCACTTTATTAAGTTTAATATCATGTTATTGAAAGGTAACAAGCTGACAAATGTGTATGTGGTTTAGTGTGACCCAGTGGGTAAAATATTAGATTTTGACCTGGTTTTCATTGAAAACTCCAGTGCAGGCTTGAACTCATAGCGGCCTTAACAACTCCTGTCCCACATCTCTCTGCTTTAGTTTCCAATTTATCTGTAAAACAGAAATAATGATCATTTGCTTTACTGGGTTCTTATGAGGATGAATTTATCTCAAGATAAATTTTGTATTCAGCTATGCACACTCATCCCAAATAAATTATAAAGCTAATGCTTCAAATGTAGCAAGCGGGAAAGAATTGGTGGCTTGCTTCTGTGTATTTTAAGGCAGCAGTCTTCACCCTTTCATAGAATCCTAGAACTGTAGAGGTGGAAGGCCCCCAACCCCATGCAATGCAGGAATCTCAACTAGATCATACATGACAAGTGGCTTTTCCACAGCTAGGATTCTCTGCAATGCCAATCTCCAGTGCAAGTGTTGTGCCCTATACCACAGGTGGGCAACCCAGGCCTGGGGGCCAAATATGGCCCTCCAGGACTCCATCGGCCAATGGGAGCTCTTCTAGGCCACAGCCTTTTGCAACTCCATGCATTTTACTACCCCTGTTTCAGCCCGCAAGTGATTTTGCCTGGGATGTTTTTGTGTGGCTCAAATGTATCCTTGAATTCTGATTATGTCTCTTGCATGCCTGGATGGAAGATAAAGAAGGGTGTGTGAATACAAGTATAAAATTCATCTTCCCCATCTACATATCAGTTGGTCCAATGTCAATACACCTGCTTCAATCCAATTTAAAAATGGCAAAAAAAGATGATATGGAAAAATTGGATGAAAACAGGTGTATTGACATTGAACCAACTGATAGATGGGGAAGATGAATTATATATTTTTATTCACACACCCTTCTTTATTCTCCATCCAGGTATGCAAGAGAGTTTGGGGTTTCCCCATGGAGTAAGTTTAGCATGTGAAAATGGATCAAATTTGTTTTTATTAGCCAATGCATTCTGCATTCTTCTAAGTGATTTAATTGTTTCCAAACTCACTTGAGATTTCAAATATTTTTATCCTAGTATTGTCCACCCAACCAAAGGTGCTGTGTACATATATTCTAGGGTTTCCTACATCGGAAAATTAGGGCCAACAGGGGGATTCCAATATTTAGTATTTGACAGTAGGCAAGCATAGTGATATAATTCCAAATTTGGGATTCCGAAACTACCTTCTTTAATTTGTAGCTGCATTCTCTGCAAGGATATTCTTGGTGTTGCTGAGCCCCAAAGGCATTTCCTAAACAATGAGTTTATCTTTTGAAAATATGATCCAGATATAAAAACTGGAAGTCCTCTCAGGATATAAATGAATCTTGGAATAATATTCATTTTGAGAGCATTCACCCTTCCCCAAAGTGTAAGGTTCAATGACTCCCACCTATTGTTATCTGAAGAAACCTCTTTATTCATTTATTCATTTTAACTGTAACTAACTGTGTTATATCTCTTGGTAGTAACATACCTAGATATTTAATAGATTCAGAACAAACCCAAAATTGATATTGCTTGAATATTATCCATTCAGAGATGCTTTGGAGGAGAAAGGTAGGATTAATCTCCATTGAAAATAGGGACATTCTAAGGGAAAGTGGGACATTCCAGGATCAAATCAGAAACCAGAACGGCTTCTGTAAATCAGAATAGTTGGAACTGCTTTAGAGGGATAAAGGTAGGGCTATTTTAAAATTATCAAATCGGATACTCCTGTATCCGAGAGTCCACCCAAAAGTTTAGTTTGGCAGGCTGGGATTGAAGGGAGTTGTAGTCCAGAACTTTGGGAGGATCTCAGGCTGGGAAAGGCTACAGTCCACTCTATGCATTAAGATCAGACTGCAGACCTGCTCAGTTGGCTGATGTAAAAGGTATATAAACAACATCCAATCCCATCTCATCCCCGTGACTCCAAAACTTACAAAATGGCAGTCTCACAGATTTTACTGATACTGTTTGAGAACGAATGAGTTATGGATTGCAGCCTTTGTGACTGCAGTTTACGACACATGATTGCTACTCTTTCCAGAGTAATCAGTTGCTCATTAAAAGCATAAGGAGTACAAAAGCATAAGCAGTATAAATCAACTAAGCTCTGATGGCCAATTTGAAACTGTTCTCAAAATATTTGATGTAGGCCTTAATCATAAGCAGATGGGCAAGTGGGGAGTAACTCTCACTGACCTCTATGAAAGTTCTTTTCACATAAATATGCCACCAGTCCAGGGAGAAAGCTTTATTCCCACTGTTTCCTCCTCCAGTAGCTCCATCTGATGAAATGCAAGAGGGGCTTTTTAAGGGGTGTGGAGGGGAAGGAAACAGGAGTATGAGAGTTGGATTGTCAGATGTTTGTGGGGAAATAGCCAATTAAACAATGGTGGGTGCATGAAACTGCCATATTCTGAGTGCTGGGTCCCATATATCCTTTGATAAACTTCATGGAAACTCTTAGTTATATGGAAACAGCATCATTCATTTAAGTGGGTCTGGCCTGCATATCTATGTATCATCTATCTATCTATCTATCTATCTATGCACAAACACACACACATATAATACACCCGGCTCCCCAGGAGATCCAAAACATTTCTAAGACAGATCCATAGTGAATTAGTAAAAAGGGAACCTCCAATACAATACAAGAGTAGTTGTTTTCCTTGTACCGTGCTGAAAATAAACAGGAATGACCTTTCAATATGCCATCTTCTTTGTAATGCTCGACGAACAATTTGATATTAACGCTCAGTGATTATTTCATATAGAGGGATAAGAGATAAGGCAACCACCCACTGCTTGCATTTTCGTTCAATATATGAACGGCAGGGTGCTATCCGCCTGCAGTGAATCTTCAATTTTCACCGTTCATGCTTTAATTTTCTCCAAGAAATCATGTCTATGAGCTAATAATGGGCTCTCCAGCTCGAAATAAGTTTGCTTCCTTCAAACCTCAGGGAAGGCATGATGGCATCATTCGTAGACTGCAAAATGCAGCTATATTGCTAAAAACTGTATTCCCCAGATGCCATTAAAACCCAACACAGAGGCTTGCAATGAACTAGTTGTACCAAAATAAGTTTACGTCGAAAGCATGTAATGTAGTGCTTTTATAAAAGTTTGTTTTCCTTTTAAAATATTAGTTCATGTCAATACTGAAAACTGTCTAACTGATAATTACAAGTTGAGTTTCAGATGGCAAAGTGAGTAGATACAAAAGAATAGGAATAAGACAAATGTACTTTTATGTGCCCATCTTTATACGCCCCCTCGCCCAGCTTGTCCAGAGTTTTAGTTTGGGCTGCCATCAGTATGCTGATGACACCCAACTCTATCTGTTGATGGATGGCCATCCTGACTCGGCCCCAGACACACTGATCAGATTGGGAGCTGTGGCTGGATGGTTACATGGGAGCTGGTTGAAGGTAAATCCTTCGAAGACAGAGGTCCTTTGGCTGGGTGAGAACGATATGGGATGGGGGGGCAACTCCCATCTCTTACAGGGGCACAATTAGTGCCAGCACTGTCCGTTAAGAGTTTGGGTATAATCTTCGACACCTCCCTTTCCATGGAGGCGCATATTGAAGCTATAACAAAGGCAGCATTTTTTCATCTCCACCAAGCTAAGCAGTTGGCTCCTTATCTCTCTCGCCCTGACCTACCGTATTTTTCGCACCATAGGACGCACTTTTTCCCTCCTAAAAAGCAAGGGAAAATGTGTGTGCGTCCTATGGAGCGAATGCAGGCTTTCGCTGAAGCCTGGAAAGTGAGAGGGGTGGGTGCGCACCGACCCCTCTCGCTCTCCAGGCTTCAGGAAGCTATCCGCTAGCCGTGGGAGACCCAGCTCTCCCACGGCTAGCGGGGCGCTGCATTAATCCCGAAGCTTGGGGCGTGCGGAGCTCAGCGCGCCCCAAGCTTCTGGGTGCCGGCAAGGTCTCCGCTAGCCGTCTAGACCTTGCCGGCACCCAGAAGCTTGGGGCGCGCTGAGCTCCGCAGCCCCAAGCTTCGGGATTAGCGCTCCGCTAGCTGTGTCTAGGCTGCGGATAGCAGCCTGCTTCCCGGAGCGTCGGGCGCCCTGAAAGCAGAGCGCCCGGCGCTTCGGGAACACATCCGCAGCCTAGGCAACCCTGCGGGAGATCCCGCAGGGATGTCTAGGCTGCGGATAGCAGCCTGCTTCCCGGAGCGTCGGGCGCCCTGAAAGCAGAGCGCCCGGCGCTTCGGGAACACTTCCGCAGGGTGGGGAGCCCTGCAGGAGTTCCCTGCAAGGCTCCCCAAGCTGCGGATAGCAGCCTGCCGCCCGGCGGGTGGGGCGCCCTGAATCAGAGCGCCCCTCGTGCCGGGCAGACATCCGCAGGGTGGGGAGCCCTGCAGGAGTTCCCTGCAAGGCTCCCCAAGCTGCGGATAGCAGCCTGCCGCCCGGCGGGCGGAGCGCCCTGAATCAGAGCGCCCCTCGTGCCGGGCAGACATCCGCAGGGTGGGGAGCCCTGCAGGAGTTCCCCGCAAGGCTCTCCAAGCTGCGGATAGCAGCCTGCCGCCCGGCGGGTGGGGCGCCCTGAATCAGAGCGCCCCTCGCTCCGGGCAGACATCCGCAGGGTGGGGAGCCCTGCAGGAGTTCCCTGCAAGGCTCCCCAAGCTGCGGATAGCAGCCTGCCGCCCGGCGGGCGGGGCACCCTGAATCAGAGCGCCCCTCGTGCCGGGCAGACATCCGCAGGGTGGGGAGCCCTGCAGGAGTTCCCTGCAAGGCTCCCCAAGCTGCGGATAGCAGCCTGCCGCCCGGCGGGCGGGGCGCCCTGAATCAGAGCGCCCCTCGCGCCGGGCAGACATCCGCAGGGTGGGGAGCCCTGCAGGAGTTCCCCGCAAGGCTCTCCAAGCTGCGGATAGCAGCCTGCCGCCCGGCGGGTGGGGCGCCCTGAATCAGAGCGCCCCTCGCGCCGGGCAGACATCCGCAGGGTGGGGAGCCCTGCAGGAGTTCCCTGCAAGGCTCTTCAAGCTGCGGATAGCAGCCTGCCGCCCGGCAGGTGGGGCGCCCTGAAGCAGAGCGCCCCTCGCGCCAGGCAGACATCAGCCAGCCCCACAAGCTCGGGGGACAGCAGGGAGGCGCAGCGCCACTATCCCGCTATTCCTCGACCTGGTTCGGTTTCCCTGACCTGCTTTTGGGGGGGGGAATAAAGGGAAATTTTTTTTCCTTTATTTCCCCCCCCAAAAACTAGGTGCGCCCTATGGTCCGGTGCGTCCAATCGTGCGAAAAATACGGTAGCCACTGTGATCCACGTGACGGTCACCTCCAGACTTGATTATTGTAACTTGCTCTATGTGAGCTGCCCTTGAGACTGACCCAGAAACTCCAGCGGGTGCAGAATGCCGTGGCAAGACTCCTTATGGGGTCTTCACTGTGGGATCACATTCACCCAGTGCTATACCAGCTGCACTGGCTCCTGGTCGAGTACAGGATCAGCTTTAAGGTGCTAGTTTTGACCTTTAAAGCCCTATGCGGCCTAGGACCCTCATACCTTACGGTCTTCAAAAAAAACAAAAACATCTTGGAGGTCCTGGGCCACAGGGAGGTTAGGCTCTGATCCTAAACCTCCACTGACTTGCAGAATATCTTTGGGAGAAGGAAAGGCTAAAGCGCAAACCCTACACAAATCCAGAGTGGAGTCTCTAAGACAGCTTGATGGCACTTTGCACGTCTCCTCCCAGCAACTCCTCCAGCCTATCTGGTGCCAAATGTTTTGCTCTGGTTTCCAAGACCTCCGTGAGGCTGAAAGGGGAGGTCTTGACGTCTGTGCAGGACTTCCATGCACACTGCCCAGGCTTGCATCCTGGATGCTGCTAATGCAGCAATTTGACTTCACCCCTGGAGGTGCACTCCATTGTCAAGGCAGATGGATGCCAACATTGTGAATCATTGTTTACTAGGCTTCTTATTAAATAGCTCGATATGTTGTGTATCCAGGATGTCTTTGGCTGTGTGCAGATTTCTGGTCTCAGAAACTGTCCATGAGAGGTTTGCCTGGGGTGCGGAGTGGGGGGGAGGTACCACCTAGCATAGGAAGCAAATATATATGAAAGACATACAATGTAGTAATAATGGTGGTCTAAACCTAGAATAAGCAATGTGTTCCGCTTCAATGCTATATTCTTGCAAAGTGCTGCTGTGTTCCTTGCTGGCAGCTGAGAAGAGAAAATAAGTAAATAGAACATTTCACAACTTACCGTACGTTTCCATGTATAAGACTAGGTTTTGTTCTTTAAAAATCATGCTAAGAAGTGGGGTTCATCTTATACATGGGTAGTTCATAGGGTGGACGTTTGATTGGTTTCTGCCGTGGCTTTCAGCAGCAATTGGACAGGCGATTGGCAGCTTCTGCCGCCGATGGGGCAGACGAGAGGCGGATTTTGCAACGTGCGCAGGTGAGCGATTTTTGGCATAGCCCTCTATAAAAAGCTTAACAACCCTGGGTAACCCCCCCCCAAAAGCTCAACAACTTAGTGCCATCTCCTCCCATTATCTGAAATTTGAGTCCCCCAAAGTAGGGGGCGTCTTATACATGGGGGCGTCTTATACACAGAAAAGTACGGTAAATGTTTCAGCAGGCTCTCTTTGCTTACATAAAAATGGTACGGTTTGAAATAGTAAGGGAATTCAAGGGTGGTATCAAACATTATTTTATTTATTTATTTAAAAGGGAGATATTCTGCCATTTACATATATATAAAATTCAAGGTGGCTTACGATGTCAAACATATATTTTTTTAAAAAATATAGAGCAACTAACTATCATAAGAAGCTTTTTTTTTTAAAAAAGCAACAACATTACATCATATGCACCAGATTGCTTACAATCAGTGAATAATTTTATAGAGGTTAGGGAAACTATGAATATATACAAGGATCTGTATAGATCACAAGGATATTATAAACTAGCTTCATTATAATTCATAACTGATAATTTAAGAGAGCATATCAATTACAGAAAGCAATATTAATATGGCATGCCAAGAGGAGTGAGGAAAAACCAATAACTAAAACAATGTAGTCATAAGGGTGGGGGGGCTTTAAACAAAGTAAGCTAAAAGGACGCGCCGTCTCCCCTCAGCTTTCTTAAATAAACATGTTTTAACTGGCTGCCTAAGACAATGAACTGTAGGGGACTGGATAGATCTCACTTGCTGGACATTCCACCATATTTTAAAATGTTTTCTATTTCCCCCCTTGAGATGTCAAGGTAATTTCTGCAGTCTTAATGTATGGGCGAACATGATGTGGAAGCAGAACAGCATAGACATTACGAGCAGGCAGATCTGTGGAATCTAACTGCTAGCTGGATTTCATGCATTTGTCTGCCAGCAAGACACAGAAGCTGTCGTTTTCCTTCATGTTTTGTTTTCTTATATAGAAAATAGAAGTAAGCCTTGTGCGTGAAAAAAAATTCCTAGGAAATTATGCAAATCACTGCTAGGATAATGCTTGAAGTATGGTCATTACTGAAGATTAAAGGGAGCTAATAATCATAACTGCTCCCGAACAGCTTTATCCGCTTCTCATAGTGACATTGCACAAGGGCAGAGATAAGAGAATGCATTACACCAGATGCTCTGTCTGGTGAATGGCATTAAAACAATACAAAATATTGGAGTCTGTTAACCAGACAGGACACCTGTAGAATGTCAGCTCTGCTTATTTAGATCCATATACTCCATGTGTTATGAAAAATAGCCAAGCATGGATATGGATGAAGGCACAAGCTAAGCAATTTTTAGTCTTGTCAGTGTGTGGCTAGGGGAATGCCTGTGTATGCTGAGTTCTATTGTGGAAGAAGTGTAAGCTGTAAATCTAATAAAATAAATAACATGTACATATCTGCATCCTAAATTTCCAGCACAAGTGTAAACCTGAATCTGAATGGCCATATTGAAAGCAGCTTTCTGTCCTACTGAAATTATCCAGACACCTCTCCCTGAGGATAGCTCAATTGGTAGAGCATGAGACTCTTAATCTCAAGGCTGTGAGTTCAAGCCCCACATCTAGTCCAACATTGCCGAGGGTTGGACTAGATGGTCCTCATGGTCGCGTCCAACTCTATGATTCTATGAAAGGGAAAGACAGGACTCTTTTCTATTCAGTCCAAATTTTCAAAAATACAGGTGTTTTTTTTAAAGACATGGAGAGGAAATACAGAATAAGAACATAAGTGCCCTGCTGGTTCAGACCAAAAGCCCATCTCATCCAACACCCCATTATGAAGGTGGTCAACCAGATGCCAATATAAAATTTTCTATAATCTTCCTGCTTATAGGTAGCCTGCAAGCAGGACATAAGTGCAGTTGCCCCTCATATTCTCCAGCAACTGGTATTCAGAAGTATAACCCCTCTTATACTAGAGGTAGTATACAGCCATAGTAAAAGCTAATATTCTTCTCTTCTATGGACATCAGCACATGCTTTCCCCCTGTAAACCGTAGTGGGTTTTGTTTTTAGGGATTCCAGTTTGACAAAATAATAAGAACGCAAACTTCTGAACAATTCCAGGCTTTAAAGCAGGATAATATCCTGCCATCCAAACACAATTGCTAATAAAATCCGACTTCTAGGAATCCAAGCTGAATTCTAGGAAACTAGAAATTATTTGCCTTATTAATAACCAGGATAAAGGAGTTCTCCATCACCAGCACTTTAGGTATGCAGTCTTTGTCTGTTTCAGCTATTTTTAAAAAAACAACCTGTGACCCAATCTCAATAGTGGGTGTCTATAAATGTGAAATATCAAATGTGTAAATTGAGTGTGTATGAAAGGAACAGAGTCTTTGTATTGTAATATGTTTTCCTGTTTTATATTCATTAAAGTTGCAGTGTGTGGGTGAAAGTCATTTTAAATGAAGTTCTTCTCATTCATTTGTCACCATCAAAAACACTCATGGAAATTAGGCCTTTTCATCATGCAGCTATTGCACTTAAGTACCACTAACACTCCAGCATTGCTTTAGAATAAAAGGTAATTGCCAGATAACCTATCTTAGACTTTATTCATTCTTCTTAGGAGTCTCACACAAATAATTTGAAAGACTCTATCTTAGGAGTGTCTGCCAAGTTTTTAAAGATAATTTATCTGCTATCCTTAGACCAGGAACAGGAAAAGTGTAGCCCTCCCCTCCAATGTTGTCACATACAGTGGTACCTCGGGTTACATACGCTTCAGGTTACATACGCTTCAGGTAACAGACTCTGCTGACCCAGAAATAGTACCTCGGGTTAAGAATTTTGCTTCAGGATGTGAACAGAAATCGGGCTCCGGCTGCGCGGCAGCAGCAGCAGGCCCCATTAGCTAAAGTGGTGCTTCAGGTTAAGAACAGTTTCAGGTTAAGTATGGGCCTCCGGAACAAATTAAGTACTTAACCTGAGGTACCACTGTACAGTATGTTAGCCAGTTTTGCCAATAAACAATGATAATGAGAGTTGGGAACCAGTTAGCACTGGAGGGACACAGGTTCCCCATCCCTGCCTTAGACCACTCTTTCATGGCCCCACTGACCATGAGTTCAGTAGGTGTCCTGGGGTGTCCTACCATTGGGGTGGGGTGGGGGGAAATCAATAACTGCAGCATCTTCAACAACCAAATCTTGAGCATGTCTATTCAGAAGTAAGCAGGGATTGTTTTCCTGACTGAATGTTCCAGAACGGCGTTCCAGCTCCTTTCAGGTAGCCCCCAGAAGTGGGAGAAGAGACCTGACCAGCCTCATCAAAGTCCTGCTTTGCTTCCTGCTCATGAAAAGACCCTCCCCAGAGCCTGAAGGGGACATCCTCTATGGGCTCCAGAGAGGGTCTCTTCATGAACCAAAGGTGCAGTGGGTCTTTGCTGAGGCTCTTCAGCCTCCCAGTTAATAGATGACATGCGGGGAAGCCATGTCTCAGGTGAGCAAGCCCCCTGCTGCTCTGGTTCATGCAAGCTGGAGAGGCAGGAGGGGCCTCTTTAAGCAGCTCAGCTGAGGCATGGAAGGTTCCCATTACCTCAGGACAGCAGCCTCAACAAGCCTCTGGCTGGCAAGGAGACACCCCCAGCCCACAGAGATCCTCTTTGGGTTCTGAGGTAGGTCTTCTGAGGGAGGTGTGTCCCAGCTCCTTTTTTGTCTAAAAAAAACAAACAAACCACTGGAAGTTAAGTCTGATCAAATTCAATGAGACTTTGTCCCAGATAAGCATGTAGAGGATTTCTCCCTATGTCTTAAAATGTTGCGGCATTTGCTGCCACAGGGTGTGGCGATGGTGACTAGTAACTATGGGCTTTAGAAGAGGGATTAGGCAAATTCAAGGTGAACAAGTATGAGCACTCATAAGTGACAGCTTCCCTCATCAACTGCTTTGATGCATCTGGTGGGATAATGTACGTGAAGCACTTTGACCCCTTGAAATATGCTTTATGAATCCTCGGCATATGATTACTCAACATTAAGTAAGCTAAGAATGCATTTAGCACTAAATTACCTCCATGGTTTGTCTTTTAGAACAATATGGTACTTAATTCTAATTTGGAAGATAACAAATTAAACTTTAAAGATACCCCTTGTTTACTTTAGAACAGAATATTTTAAAACAAGGAATACATTTAAGCTAAAGCATTCCTAAACCAAAAGATAAAATATATTTAAAAAGTTGAATGTGGCTGGGAAACAACAATGAATAAATAATTGACAACAATAGTAGAGGAGAGTCTAGGAAAACTCTTTCTTTTCTTATTGTAGCCTAACCAAATTATATATTTATGCCAGGCGTTAAGCAAATACCTTTTGGTGTGTTTTTAAAACCTGCTGGAAAGCAGGGTAAAACAAACAAGAACAATATTACAGGGAACATAAATAGTAATGCTGTGTAAGAAAATGTCATTTTTAAAAAGCATTGGAACTTTTGTGGTTGTGAGGAAGGAAACACTGACTAATAGGATTTGTTGAAATGCACAGTGAATTGAAACGGGAGTTAGACAAAGCAGGACTACCTATTCTTGCCCCAGGCTTTTTAGGCTAGAGGCAAAGAGTTGTGGAATGCATGCTGATCTTTGAGATAGCTCAGTGTTCTGGGTGCAGTAAGCAGAAAGGAAGAACAGACAAGAGGAATGTGGTGCCTTTGAAAAGATTTCACCTTCAACTGGTCTTTGCTGAATGATTTAAGCACTAGACTGTTTTTTCTAGGGCTCCTAAGAACAGCAGTTTAAATTAATGTGACCCAGCACATTGTTGTACCTATAGTCATATTATTATAACAAAAGAATAACCTAAGTGATTCAGGCTACAGGTCCATCTGGTCCAATATCCTGTTACCATCAGTGGCTGCTGCCTCTCTGCTGATGCTTCTGGGAGGACCACAAGCTGGGCATGCAAGCAACACATTTGAATTCTTAAAGAATGCTGCTGTCTGGAGCCAGTGATGTTCCTTTTTAATTTGTCAAATCTCCCTAGTACTTCATCTCTTGTCACCTTTATTTGACAGTTCTTCAGATGAACTTCCTGAAAAAAACAAGGGACTTGGGTGTGGGCCCAATGTAAAAGAATGGGAAATAATTGATGATGCTTCTTTGACATCTCTAGATTAATCCTGTTAGCTGTCGACTATGGTCTTATTTTATTATTATTTAGCTAATGCCATCAATATGCATGGCAATTTATTGAGTAACAACAAAAGACCTGCCCTAAGAAGCTTACCATCTAAAATCTGACATGGGAAAGCAATAGAAATGGGACAGAAAAGACAAGGGTGAATATAGGAAGGATATGTGTTCAGTTATATGCATTTAGGTTCTCTTTTAGTAGCAAGCCACTCTACCAAAGGGTCTGGCTCACAGGTCTACCTAGATCCAGCACAGGCTGCAATTGGGCCCACAAGACTGTTTTCCCCCAAACCACACCCACCATATATCATACCTGATGTTATATTTTATGTCAGGTGTGCTGCAGATATGAACATGACTCCAAAGAAACACATAGGAACTTAAAGTGAGCTCCCATGTATGATCAAGGACAGAAGAGAAAAGGCTGTGGGAAGGTGTAAGACATGGGTAGGCAAACTAAGGGCCGGGGACCGGATCTGGCCCAATCGCCTTCTAAATCCGGCCCACGGATGGTCCGGGAATCAGTGTGTCCTTTTATTTAACGTGCATCTCTGGGTTATTTGTGGGGCATAGGAATTCGTTCATTATTTTTTTTCAAAATATAGTCTGGCCCCCCACAAGGTCTGAGGGACAGTGGACCGGCCTCCTGCTGAAAAAGTTTGCTGATCCCTGGTAAGAGGATAGAGAGCTGACAATGGAAGGAAAATGTTGCTACACTCCCAAGCACAGGGTTGGATAGGGTGGGGGAGAATTGAAATGGATATACAGTGGTACCTCAGGTTACATATGCTTCAGGTTACAGACTCCGCTAACCCAGATATAGTACCTCGGGTTAAGAACTTTGTTTCAGGATGAGAACAGAAATTGTGCGGCAGCAGCGGGAGGCCCCATTAGCTAAAGTGGTACCTCAGGTTAAGAACAGTTTCAGGTTAAGAACGGACCTCCAGAACGAATTAAGTTCTTAACCTGAGGTACCACTGTAAATGCAATGTTATTGAAAAGAGAAAGGTTAAAGTGGTTGAGATGATTCCTAGAAAGGAGAGATAGACCATAGATAAGGAAACATCTAGAGAAATCTATATAGGTACAAACTGGCCTGAAAGCTACAAAACAGCAGTGTGTTGGGTTATCTCTAACTGAGGAAATGCTGCTGCTCCTCTTTCACTGTGTTGTTGTTTTTTTAAATTGGGGTTTCTGAACTCTGAAAAAAACAACCCAGAAGCTGAGAAACTTATGAAGAGCACATTTTGATTCCTATATCATGCAGATGCTATGGAAAAACTGAGTAAACAAAGTGTACATTTTCCCAGTAAGTAGATACCGAGAGTGGAAGCAAGGAAGATGGTGGTAAATTAAGCATGAAAACGGCAGGTGAGGTGGGAGTGAACCCACCTGAGCACTAAGCCACAGTTAGCATCTGAGTAGCAACACATCTGCACCAGTCCTTTATGGAGCAGCTATCATTAATAACTGGGACGTGGGTGGTGCTGTGGTCTAAACCACTGAGCCTTGGGCTTGCCAATCGGAAGGTCGGTAGTTCGAATCCCCATGACTGGGTGAGCTCCCATTGTTCAGTCCCTGCTCCTGCCAACCTAGCAGTTTGAAAGCACACAGTGCAAGTAGATAAATAGATACCGCCCCAGCGGGAGGGTAAACGGCGTTTCGGTGTGCTGCTCTGGTTCGCCAGAAGCTGCTTAGCCACGCTGGCCAAATGACCTGGAAAGGCTGTTTGCAGACAAACATCAGCTCCCTCAGTCAGTAGAGCGAGATGAGCGCCACAACCCCAGAGTCATTCGCGACTGGACTTAACTGTCAGGGTTCTTTACCTTTTTTAAAATTGTTGATAAATGACATTTCTATGAACCTTTTACTAGGTATTGCTTTTCATTTGTTCACTGTAACTTCGCCATAGATCACTTTGGGGAAATGTGAATATCATTACCACACCCTCTATGAAATATACCCAGCTACCTTCCAGTAAACCACTCAGATGGTAAATGTAGCATCTTTTTTGTCCACACATGTGCTATGGTGGAATGCTTTCTTCTCTAGTGTCTCTTCCGAGATTAGAAAAAAGTAGGTTGGAGGTATGTGGGTTTTGGGGAGAAGAGACAGAATCAAGGAAATTCAGAGAAATATACATTTTCATTTCCTCTGGGGCCTTGTTTTATTTTCAATGCATATTCTCAAAGAGTTTCCCCTGAGCAGTTCTTAGAGCTCACTAAGTATTCATCCCTTGTAGTGCCCCACTTTATCAGCACCAGGGTCCTTTCAGTTAGCAGCCTTAAAAGAAAAGGAACTCAAGATGTGCTCTCTCCATACTGCATAAATTCCATTTTTTTAAAAAAGGAGGAAGAGAACAACTCCATTAAGTTCCAAAGAGAAACCTTGGGGAAGTGAGCAAGATGATGACTTACAATGTTGTCCTTTGAAGCACTGAACGTTTTGAACAGGTCTATTTTATGTCTTAATTGTTGCTTCAGGCACGACAAAGGGAATGCCAGTATGTGGTTCCCAGTTGTTAGTATGAGCTGAGCAAAGCCACTTAAGAAGTATAAATACGAAGTCGGATCAGCACCAAAATGTGGCAGTGTGGATTGATCCTGTTCATGAAAATCACTAGATGAATTGTATTAGGAGGCTTTTATGCTTGTACAAACAACAGTGGGGCAGGGGTACTATTGCTTTCTTTCAACATGGTAGCCTCCTAAATTCTTAGGTTTGCAAAGCATGAGACATGATGGTCTCCATCACCTCCCCTGATCAAACTGAGATGAGAAGTGTCTTCTTCAAGATTGGATACTTTCATACCTGAGGAAAGTGTGGAGGAAGGCAGAGAAACTTACCCTTCCACCAGTGTCCCAGACTTTTTCCTCTGGGGACCCAAGACTTAATGGGTATGCATGTAAGTAGCATAACAGCCTGAGTTTCCTGGGCTGAGCTTTTAGGTAAATGCAGGATTTCCCCCTGCTCTTCAAAACACAGTAAGAACTATTTTCAGCATCTTAGCCCATTTGTTCTCTATCTGTCATTGGCATGGGTATGGTTGTTGTTTTACACAAGAAAGCTGAAAATAAGAATTTTAGAGTGACTCACTTTGATGTAGCAAGGAAAGCCACAATAGATCTATATTTAACTTGGTGCTAGTGAGATGTTAGAATAAAAATCTCCCGTATGTCAAGCTAGGTACTTCACAAGGGGCCACCCTTGATTCATTAAGACAGCTACAATACTCTCTCTTCAATTATTCAGGGGCCAAGTGAAAGACGTTACAAGGGTCAGTCATTTTGGTTTAACTACTCAATGAGCAGGCCTTTAAAGTTTGCATATGAAATATGGGGAGTATATTTCCCACTTAGCCAGTTGGGTGCATTTTATAAATAATGTACATCTAAATTTTACATATTCATTCATTACATATTACTGTTTAAACACTGCAGAAGGATTGCACAGACACCCACAGCAAAAGTAAGATCATTTGCTCCTCTGATTTGTCTATAATAGGGATGGGGAGCCTCAGGGACCTTCTGTCTGGCCTTGGGCCAGTGTGGTGTAGTGGTTAAGAGCGGTAGTCTCGTAATCTGGTGAACCGGGTTCGCGTCTCCGCTCCTCCACATGCACCTGCTGGGTGAGCTTGGGCTAGTCACACTTCTCTGAAGTCTCTCAGCCCCACTCACCTCACAGAGTGTTTGTTGTGGGGGAGGAAGGGAAAGGAGAATGTTAGGCGCTTTGAGACTCCTTCGGGTAGTGATAAAGCGGGATATCAAATCCAAACTCCTCCTCCTCCAAACTCCTCCTGTCCAGGCCACCCACATCCTCATCCATCCATGTCTCCCCACACCCCATCTTTCACCAGCCCTGCTTTGTGCCCTCTTTGATAATCTCTTTTGTTTGTCTGGACAGAGAGTAGATTAGTGGGTGAGTGCATGTAGAAACTATCCTACACTCCAAAGGTAAAAATAAATAAATAAATCATTACTCCACCTCTTTTGCCTTTGGCCTCTCCCACCCCTGGCAGGTGGGCCTTCCAAGGTTGCCCAGAATGGCTACATACACACCGTGCATGTCTTTCCCCCCCAAAGAATCCTGGGAATTATAGATACATTTCCCAGCACCATTTGGGGGGGGTGTCCATGTTTTTTAAAAGTATGGTATGTGTGCACCCAAACAAATGTGGCCCTCAATCCATTCCTGGTCTATAAGCTGTTACTAATACTACATTTTCATAGTTCTGTAACTAAGGATGACTGGTGGTTACAGATGACAATATACTATATGGTGTTTGGTTTGGTTTTGTTACCTTGGTGTGAAACTGTGATGGAAGTTTCTCATTTGGTAAAACCTTTGAAGACTTTAACCTTCACTAGAGATTTTTAAGCAGAGGCTAGACAGTTGTCTGCTGGTGTTTCTGTACCTCAGAATTTCCTGTATCAAGCTGGGAGTGGGCTCAGACGTCCAACGAAACCTCTACCTCTATGGTTCTGTGTGGCCAGTCGGCCGGCTTGCCATGTGGTCACACACAGGGTAAAGGCACTCTACATGTGCTCATTTAGGGTTGCCATAAGTCTGGGAAATCCCAGACATGTCCTCTTTTGCAGGGCCTACATGCTGATCCACGGAGATTTTTTACAATTTTAAGTAAGCGCCCGGGTTTTGGGGGGGTTAAAAAAAAGTTGTGTACGTGTAGGTGGCTTGGGTTGGGCACGAGCAACCCTAACTCTAGTTCTGTTTTGGACTCTGGTGCAGGTGTGGGGGCTCTGGCTCTGACACAGGAGACTCGGGCCCTGTTTCTGGATCAGTTGTCTGGATTTTTACCTCTGTAAATATGGCAACCATACCTCAGAGAAACTCATATGAAAGTGGCAGAACATTTATCAGCATGCCTGCGGGTGGACAGACATGGGGTAGAGCAGATGTCGACTGTTAAGGAGGGTAGGGGAAGAAGTGCTGTGACATCTGCCGTTCTCCCTCTTTAAATGCAAGTTCTTACTTTGCAAGAGTTTTTATCCACGTAGTTCCCAGAAATGCAGTGGGCTCTCAATCCTGTCATCTGAAATGTTTTAATTTAAATTGTGTTCTTGTGAGATCGCTTAATGGAAGGAGCATAGTAATAGGACAGCAAATTATAGCAGTGTGAGGTGTTCTTTTCCCCACAGCCCAAGGGTGGCTTTATTTCATTACCTAGGGCAGAAAATTCACTATGCAGTTTGACATAGGATGGAAATTTGCACTGCTGTATCCAGTCATCAGTTACACTCACATAACCCCATGCCTTCACCGAGGGCAGTATTTTAGTTGGCATATTTGATACATTCATCATCTCTCCTTGTGTAGTTCTTACCTTCAGCGCTGCATGGGATATGAATAGCTGGTCTTTGTAGCCTGAGGTCATAGACATGTGTAGTTGGCTATGTTTCTATACAGATTACCTCAGAGGCATAAACTTTTAAATTGTCTGCATTAATGTTTCATTGCTCCGTTAAACCCAATTTGTTTGATCCATGTAGTTATCGGTTAAGTGTGGCTGGGTTATGGATTTGAACTCCTCCACAAAAAATATGTTGAAAGCATTTCTCTTTCCCCTGACATGGCCTCAATAAAACCAAATGCCCTGATTTCAAAGAACTAAAGATAACATCTAGCTCTATGTCTGGTAGCTGGATGTTGTTGCTTAGCTTTTACTCAGAATAGTTGCCAAAAGAAAATCCATCTGAGGACTTGGCACCTGTGGTCATAATCCTAAAATGAAGTAATCAAAAATGCATTTATTCATTGCTCCCGGGAATATGGGGAGAAGCTTACACACAAACGCACCACTAAGCCAATTTCAACCAGATACAGCAGAAGTGATGAACTTCAGGCTCAGGGCCAAATGTGGACCCCAGACATCACTGTCTGGCCCTCAAGTCACATCCCCTCTATGAAAGCTACACCCTCACGGGTCCTTCTTGAGTCCCCAAGTGTTTACCTGTGTGCTATGCATCCTTGAACTCTGATAGTGTTTGGATGTGTAGAAGCTAGTGTACTTTGCTCCACCCACTTTCCCCTCTGGCTCCACCCTCTGCTGGTATGTGGCCCTTGGAAGGTTGCTTAGGAGGGAATGTGGCCCCTGGTCTGAAAAAGCTTCCCAACCCTGATGCTATAGGGAGTATGAAAAGCGTGTGATTTTGCCTTCCCCCAGCAGCTCTCTCCTCAGCAACAGTAGTTTACCTGAAAAACTGTAATGTATGAAAATGCTGGTCAACATGCATACAGCCCATGTGGCAACTCTGGGAAAACCGGATTACATGCTTCATGTTGCTTCTCTGATTGTATGGCTGGGTGATCAGCAGGATCATGCGAGTGGGTTGTTGCTATGCATGTTTCAACACTAAATAAGCTACAAACTACTGTAGAAAATGTGCTCGGGCTAAGCTGTGCATATTTAGAACATGCTTGACTCTGTTGGAGCTGATAGCAGTTTTTGTATGCAATAGGATACTGTGCTATGTTTCAAGCAGAAAACACATTGCAGTATGATATATGCTATTCTCATCCCCCCACTTCCCTCCCATGTACATAATGTGCCATAGATATCATCACCAACCTCGCTTGGCAGGTTTTCAAGGTTTACATAATTCATTACAAACAGCGTTCTTTACTAATGCCTGCAAGCTTCAAACATTCTGCATTGAAAGCACTTTGAAATGTAGGCTTTCAGCGAGTCACACAGAGGTCAGAAATGTGAGTAATGTAGTGTAAAAACAAATTTCTGAAACACGCTATTCATGCAAAAAATGAATGGATAAAATAATGGAGTGCACCTTGTTTTCAACTGGCATAGTGACATGGCCTGCTTCGAAATACTCTTTTTGGGGGTTTTATAGCCACACGGTAAACACAAAATAAAAGAGTTGGGTTTACTCACAGTTGTGTTCAACTGTGCTATCCATCATAATTCCACGAAGTCAGCCATATGACTGGTGCATTTTATCAGTGCAAAATGCAATTCATTTACCAGATCTCCATACAGACCTAGAAGCATAATGTGGCTGGCTAAGGAGGAAATTATGTGAAAGGGGAAAAAACAGTATGGCACATGAGAGAGAGAAAGAACAGGTGAATAAAGAAGCAGATATGAGAGGCATCCATGCAGTAGGTCAGAAGTGGGAAACCTCAGTCCTTGGGTCCAAATGTGGCTATCCAATCCCCTGTATTCAATCCTGTGGACTCTCCCAGGCTACAAGCCCTCCTTAGCCCACACTCCTCACTGGCTGTGCTCTGTGCCCTTCTCAAGTGCTTTTGTCTGACTGGAATGTGTCCTTGCTTACCTGAAGGATGGAAGGGTGTATAAAGAAACCACTGGGTTTTGCAAGACTTGAGTTTAGCCTACTGGACAAAGGGATGAATCACATCCACTACCCCACTTGTTTTTTGCCTCTGGCTCTGCCTACCATTGGTACATGCCCTCCCCCCCCCTAAAAAAAAGTTGCTCATGAGGGAATGCGCTCCTAAGGCTGGAAAAGTCCCACCCCCGCAGTAGATGGTTCATAGTACAAGCTTATGCACATATATTCAAATAAATTGTATGGTGTTCTGTCTGGAATTTGGGGCCATTGTTTACTACAATGTAGTTTGTGATAAATTAGAATCAAGTCGTACATCTTACTACTGGCTGGTAGCACCTTTTCACCTTCTCTAACTGGTCTCATTGCAACTTACTGGGAGGGGTGAGGTGGTAGTGATGTCAGTGTAGTGCAAAAACATCAGCAGGAGTACCAGCTTATTTCCACCAGTGTGTTTGCACCACCCTGACTTCACTGACTTCTTGCTCCTACACCTCCTGGTAGGCTACAGTGACATCAAGGATGGGAGGTTAGATATGTGCTGCCATCCCTTTGATCCCTTTTGGCTGGTCTACTTCTATATAAATTTTGCAATGAAAAATGCACCCAAGCTAGATTCTGCTCCATGTTAAAGATGATAAGTAAATAAATAAATACCATTTGCATAGTGCAGTTGTGAGGAACCATTGGCCCTTTGGTGGTTGCTGAACTACAACTTCCATCAGTCCCAGCAGGTATAGCTAATGACCAGGGATAATGGGAGTTGTAGTTCAAATGTATAACACACTTCATGCATGTTATCTAGATGAAATCCTTACAACAGCCTTTAAAAGCAAGTCAGTATTACAAAGTTTGTAAACGTAAAGGTAAAGGGACCCCTGACCATTAGGTCCAGTCGTGCCCGACTCTGGAGTTGCGGCACTCATCTCGCTTTATTGGCCGAGGGAGCCGGCATACAGTTTCTGGGTCATGTGGCCAGCATAACTGAGCTGCTTCTGGTGAACCAGAGCTGCGCACGGAAACGCCGTTTACCTTCCCAACGGAGCGGTACCTATTTATCTACTTGCACTTTGATGTGCTTTCGAACTGCTAGGTTGGCAGGAGCAGGGACCAAGCAATGGGAGATCACCCTGTCGCGGAGATTCGAAAGTTTGTAGTTGGAAGCAAAGGCTGAGAGGGAATGGATTACTTTAGGCCACCTAGTGATTTTGTTGCAGAGTTGAGATTTCGACAAAGGACTTCTCAATTCATAGCTCAGTCTCCTATTTATTGTGCATTCTAAGCAGCTGACAATATATTATCTCAGTTGTTTTTAATCAGACTTTTAAAACAGAATCAACATTTAATGATTACTGAGTCTTTTCAGGATAAAACAAACAACCTAAAATGTCGCTACAAAAATATGCAATTGAGGAAGAAAGTTACAAGCTTGTATCAGCCATGTCAATTTGTTTATGTTGTTCAGCAGCAGCAGCAAGGAGGATGCTAAGACCAAGAGAACATATAAAGGATGGGGAAGCCCAACGTGACCAGTTGATAAAGAAGGAGAGACTTAATTGCAGTGCAATATGGCGCTGGGTGCTCCCATGATGATTACGGGGGTGGCTGTAGTGTATTTGAATGTTATAGTTGAGGAAAAGGATGTTCAATGGCACGCAGGATGAAGTGTGGTGTTACTCATTAAGAACATTCTTTTGCCATCTCCAACCCCCACACACCCTGAGAACACATACTTGCATATTTGGCTTCACTGGGTTTTTTTTAATAACTACAGCAAGCTCATTCAGATAGGATAATCTGGCAGAAAGTGAGTAGCCCAGATCAGTCAGAGGACTTCATGAATAGTATGCTTTGGATGCAGGGAGACTCAGCCAAGTTCAGCACCATATAGCATTATTCTGTATTTGTGAGTTGTTGTTGTTTAAATAGCTACCTATGTATATGCTGTAGAAGAATACACTTTCTGTATAGAAGTTGCTGCTTTCTGCTGGTGGAAAAGCTGTCAACCATTGTCATACAAATGATTAATGGCAGGACTATATTTTACAATTTTATATATACTCTTGTGAGACAATAGACCACGTAGTACTTTTTCTAGTGAGGAAAGGAGTAGTGAAATGGACTGAAAGCCTCACGAAGTCTCCGTGAGGCAGTGACATCTGATTGCCTACTAACATTAACAAGCCAACAGAAATCACAATATGTCACTTAAATGTAGGGGAATCGATATTCCCTAGTAACATTCTCTCTAAAACCCATGCTGAGTGTTACTCTGCCTTTACAAGTCAAGCCAGCTGGAGCAATCTGAGCCTATTCTTTTAAGGGCGTTTTGTCCTACAGATTGATGCTTTGCTGCCTGTCTTTTCTGCATGGAAGGCTAATGACAGTTTGCCATGAATCATGCTACATAAGCTATAGTGGTGTTGTTGTTTTTTTAAATGAGCTGCATGAAGGTGCAGTATTCAAGAGCCCTTATAGGTATAATTCAAGGCATTACAGTAACTGTACAAGCCACAAGGTATCCACAAGATAGACTCAAAAGGGTATGGAAGGAACTGTCTTTATATAATGACTTTTAAAAAACAACAGCAACAACACATATTTGAGGCCCAGCAAGTTGAGGCAACAGCATCAACAAAATAAGATGGTACCTTACGTGGAACCATTTCCAAGTGGCCGTGACAATTCATGTAATTCCTGAAGATCCCTTTGACTCATCAAGATTGTGGCAGCTACATATATAGGTCTTATATTCAGACAATCAGTGCTTCCATGTGATTGCCTTTCATAATCATGAACCTGTAAGCAAACCTGTAGACAATCAGGTGGGACTTGCCAAATGTCTGAACTGGGCTAGGGGTCAATAATGGGGCTGGAGGACCTTTTTCAACCCAAGGGCCACATTCCCTCATGGGCAATCTCATGCCCCCACATGAGTGCCACATGCCACTCGAGGCAAAAGTGTGTGAAGCATTGGTGAAGCTTGAGAAATCATTGTCCAGTAGGCTGCATAGCCACTTTTGGCTGGGCCTGAGAGGGAGCAAAAAAGATCTGTATGACTGGGCCTACACACATGGCTGCTTCTGTGTGGGGTGGGGTGATGGGTTGGCACCATGACGAACTCTTCCAGTTCTCTAACAGCATGATGCTTGCAGCTGAAGCAGGAAGTGTCGACTAAAGGAAGTCAGAGGCAGGTTGAAGCAGAGAGCAGACAAGAAAAGGACCTTGGGCAGTTTCAGGGGGCCTTGCTTGTTGAAATACGGTACTTTACTCCCAAGGCAGCTACAGGAAGAAGTTGTCTCTGTGGACAGTTAGAATCCTCTGAAACTTTGTGAAAGTTGACAAAAACTGGGGCTCCCTGGAGGAGCTACATGGATGGTCGAAGGACCTCTGGCTTATTTTGCTATCTATGACTTCTGCGAGACAGAGGTATTTCATAAGAGACATCCTCAGAGGTTGATGACAGGATTGTGTCTTCTGTCCTGAAAGACCCAAGTAATATACTGATGGTTCCTCAAGCCTGTGCTTTGTCCTCATCAGGGTCCTCCACTGCAGAGTGTCATGATGTCCATGAGTGTTCTCAGGGTGTGTGGGGGTTGGTCATGACACTCCATTTCTATAATAGCTTGGATTGGATCCTGAAGTGCCTTTTAGAACTGTATACAGACCATGAGTTCATCACAATAAAATACAGGAAGTTTGTAGACTCGTTGGGGAGACCCAAGAGACATATAAAAGAACAAAATATTTGTTTGTGTTTATGAGACAAGTATATACCTCTATTGTGTTTTAAAACAGCTTATTTTATTGTGTGAAGCTTGAGAAATCTGAAATTTCCTTCTGTGTTCAAAACGAACCATTTATTAATCCAGCATTGTTGTTATATCAGTCACCCTTGAAGAAAATCACATTAAACTGCTTTCCTCCCACCCACCCCACCTTCAAAAACTAAAAATATAAAAAAGAATGCAAATAAATGCCAATATTTTACCTAGCATGAAGTGAAAGGTGAATGTCAGGATCTTGGCATAGCCCCTGTCATCTGACTTCCATTATGCTGAATGTGCACTCCCAAAGCTGCACTTCATGTCAAAGGCTGAGAGGAAAATGATTGGCAGGAATCCAAAGAACTGGCAATGAGCCTTGACCTTAAACATGGCCATGGTGATAACACCTAGTCTTCCTCAGCTTAAATATTAGGTGATTTGTGGAGGCATATATTTCCCGTCAGGCCTTTTAGTTCTAGTGCTTTTTAAGTTCTATGCACCATTGTTGGTTTTATTCTGATGTTGTTTTAAGCATTTAGGATTTTATGTATTAAACACTTTATCCTTCTGGTGACAGTTGCTGAGAGTTGCAGGTAAGCAGAGTGCAGCTGCACTCATGTATGACTTGTGGGTTTCCCACAGGTATCTGGCTGGCCACTGTAGGAACAGGATGTTGGTCTAGATGGGACATTGGCCTGAATCTGCAGGCTCATCCTATGTTTTTATCTCTAGGGACTCAGCTAAAAGGTAAAGGTACCTCTGCCCATATGGGCCAGTCTTGCCAGACTCTAGGGTTGTGCGCCCATCTCACTCAAGAGCCGGGGGCCAGCACTGTCCGAAGACACTTCCGGGTCACGTGGCCAACGTGACATCGCTGCTCTGGCGAGCCAGAGCCGCACACGGAAACGCCGTTTACCTTCCCGCTTGTAAGCGGTCCCTATTTATCTACTTGCACCCGGGGGTGCTTTCGAACTGCTAGGTTGGCAGGCGCTGGGACCGAATGACGGGAGCGCACCCTTTCGATCGGCAAGCCCTAGGCGCTGAGGCTTTTACCCACAGCGCCACCTGCGTCCCAGGGACTCAGCTACATAGCTGCAAATAAAACATTTTAAATGTGTTATAAAGTGCAATATACAAATGTGACACTAGATGGCAACAGTGAGCTATGCAAAATCCAATGTATTTTTCAAAACATTTTTTTAAAAAGCATTTTCACAGCTTTTTTTTATATGCGTGTAGATGCCACCTAAGTTTCTGTTTGTGGGTGAGATCCAGAAATAGCATGAGTGGCCATCTGTTCATGAAATGGATCTTCTCCCCTTAGCAGCCCCCAATGAGCTCCCAATTTTAAAATTAAATTTATATCTGCTCCTCCTCTTGAAGAAGGCCGGGATGGCAAATCTGCTGTGGAACATTAGGGGACCTTCCAGAGCAGATTATGGGAACATGCACAGAGAGCTGGAAGTGATGGTGAAGAGAAGAGAATTCAAACTTCTCTACTGCTCGAGTGGATTTCTATTGTGCAAGTGGGCATACAAGGCTGGCTGTCACCCCTGGCTATTAGCTTTTATTTGTGAACTGCCCATATAATATTATACTTACCTTCTATTAACAAAATGTTAACTATTATGACTACTACTATTGTTATTAATACAGTGAAAAGAAGTGTTATCATGCCTAAATTGTATTTCATAACTGCAGGATGCAGTTCTCTGAATGATCTTGGCCTTAACGTGTTTATCCCATCATTTTGTCATGCTGATATTTTATGTCGTTACTTACAACCAGGCCTGGGCAGAGTGGGGGGGGGCAGCTAGGTACACTTGCTCCGGCCTTGGGGGGGGGGTGGCTAAGCTGGTTGGGGGCAACCACCAGGAAGTGGCTGCATTTTTTGTTGACTTTGTAACTTTATTCTAACAAGACTCCTGCCCTGGGCCTCAGACAAACTCTGCACAGGCCTGCTTACAACATGTTTATGCCACCCACTACTGAAGGCTATCTGAGTGGCTAACACTAAAATAGGTACATAAAAAGGTAAAACTATAAGCCCTGAATGCAGCATCAAACAGCAGTAAAGGATAAAAGCAATCGAACAAAGGAAACAGCAGCAACAAAAGTGTTCCATGGGTCTGAAAACTCCAGAAGTAAGGATATATGGATCACAGGAAGATTTTAGGATGAAAAGGCCTGGGATAATCACGTCTTCACCAAATGCCAATAAAATTTTAATATTCTGAATTTTAATATTCTTTAAGGGTGGAATTTGTCAGACAGAGGCAATCATATGCCTCCCTGAGATTAAGTCCCATCAAATGAAGCAGGACTTATTTCTGAGAAACATGCCTAAGGTTGTGCTGTCAGATTAGGTAAATGCAAGAACAGATATGAAGGCAATAGCAACTGATATACAGTTGCATGTAACTGTATATAGACCTGAATTTGTCTTATCTCCTTTTAAAGCCATCGTTTTAAACAATCACCAGAGTTTGTGAAAGCAACAAATAAATCTGCAGACTTTAAAAATGCTAAAAGAAACTCATAGCCATCAAGAAACGCATAGCCATGAAGATTCTGTAGACTTACTGGTTTCAAGTTCCACAGTTTGCAGCTATCCTGTAACAATCTACCAGATACCTATTTCTTGTGATCCTAACAAACAGTTGGTCTGAACCAAATCCAGCAGCACAGATGTGACAGGCTTTGGGGCAAAATTAGAGCCTGTTTGGAAAACCGAGTGTGATTTGCTTGGAATTAGTTTTCTTTTGAGCGGATAGATTACTCTGGTGAAGTGGAAGAAGGAGACAGGTGTTGGTGAATGGTTTCTGCAAGATTGTATCTGGCTAAGTCTAAGGGCAAAATAAACTGCTGGTGCTTCTCTAAACCATGATTTCCTCTCGCAATGGTTCTCATTTGGCAGTTTTAATACACTAGAGAAGTTATTCTGTCAAACTGTGTCCCATCTGAGCAGAAAGTTTAGATTGTTGATAGGGAGTTTTTAAAAGCACTGTGAAAGACCTCTCACCTTTTACTAGTTAGAAATGTGTTAGACAAAAGCTATCGATGGACTACTTGCAAACTGGATTAGAACCCAGTGCTTATTATGCTATGTTCCTGCACATATGCAGTGGGTTTTGATGCACTTAAATCTAGTAGGTGCAAGCCCCACAAATCTATAAAGTTGCTATAAGGAATACAAACACTTTTATGAAAGCTTTTTAGTCAGTGTTTCATTGAAACAGGCATAATATGCAATTATATTTTGCTGATTGGCCATCCTTCATAACGATCGTTTTGTCACATTACACAGCTTGTTCCACTGTCCTTATTAAAGTTCTTTGATTGCTTGTTTTAAAGAATGATTTGACCATCAGATTGAAAAAAAGAGTTTTGTATGAGGAAGACCAGTCTAGTTATAAGTCACATTAATTTTCAGT
The DNA here is from genome assembly GCF_027172205.1 of Podarcis raffonei. Lineage (NCBI taxonomy): Eukaryota > Metazoa > Chordata > Lepidosauria > Squamata > Lacertidae > Podarcis > Podarcis raffonei. Next base: position 49,919,577 of record NC_070604.1, read on the forward strand.
TTTTAGTGCTGGGAGAGCTGGGTGAAGACAGAAATAGTCTGACACCTGAGGTGGTGAATGCATCTATAAGTGGTTTGATTTGCAGACAATTTTATTCGGTCTTTTTCTAGGCAATTCTCACTTGTTGCAGGAAGAAATGGATTTTCTTTTGCAGAGAAAGTGAAGGTTTCTGTGGCCTATTGAACTTCTTTTCTTTGCCTTCTCTCTCTCTCTCTCTCTCTCTCTCTCTCTCTCTCTCTCTCTCTGTGTGTGTGTGTGTGTGTGTGTGTTCCTATTGCACTAAGGGCAGGAAAGAGGTAAGACCTCGCCTCTAAAAATATAGCCAGTTTTATTTAATTAAAACCAAAGCTTGGATGCCTCACTTTAGCAAAAAGGGTTAGTATAATTTACTGCAGGCTATGAGACATACAATTTATGGCAAGCTTGAGGTTTCACTAAATTGATTGCCTTGTCTTGCTTTCTTGCTCCTCTTGGCATTTGGGTGTTCTGCAGAAATAATTATCCCTCCTTCGCTCTGCTCTAACTGCATCTATTTTATAGCTGCTCCATCTTTGGGAGAGGGTGCTTTGCTGGTTCTGCTAGCTTTATGTCACCCTAAGAAATGTAAATAGGTGTTTATGGGTTGTGAATTATTCACTTCAGTGGAGAGTGGTTTATTCTGACCCGCCCCAGTTTGCTGGGGGTGGGGGATACACAAGAAAACATTGACCATTTTAACATGACAGAGCAGAACACTGTGTGTGTGTGTGTGTGTTTGTATCTATTTAAATATCTCCTTTGCACACTCCACCAAATTAGCAAACATTGGAGCTGTATTCTCCTTCCCTCTCCTTCCCAATATATCTTGTAACACAGGGATGTGTGCAAAATATGCTGTTTCTCACTTATTGTCTATCCATGGAACTCAGGGTGTCTGGCAAGATTGTGCTGGCCAAAGCACCCCAACCCCAAGACCTTTCTTTATCTCCCTGCCTGTGGATGATAGAGCTTATTTATTAGGAGGTGTGACTTCAGCACAGGCAATTGCTGACTATAGCTGCCCCTAAGGGCAATTGCTCTCAGTCACATACATATTGTTATGTTACTACTGGTAGAGTTACTCATTGGTGATGGTGTCCCTGACTTAGCCTGCTTCACACCCTCATTGAGTGTCTGCCTAGCTGGACTGCATCCTGGAACTCTCTTTGGTTTATGTAATTTGGACAGGCCCTTGTATCTCTCTCCTGTCAGATCTTTGGGTTTTTGGGTTTGGTGTGTGTGTGTGTGTCAGTAAACGAGGGGAATTAAGACTAAGAGAGCTGAGTGGGGCTGCTCATGTAATCTCACTGTATACAAGTTGTACAAGTGACAATAAAGTATTTCAGTTTCAATTTCATTGGTATGATATCCTTACTGTCCTACATTTTTTTTTAAATTAAAGACCATGGGATTACCCCCTAAAAGTATTTAATTCAGGGTTTTTTTTAGAGAGTTTCTTTGAAAAATGTCAGAGGGATATTTTTCTGAATGCTTTATTACAAATATACTAGATGAGAAAATGGCACTGACACTCATCTGCTTTGAAGAGAGACTTTGCAGGTGGTCCTGGAAAACAAGCAGGTCTTTACGTTTTTTACAGGGGTTATGAGTTACATGCACTTGATATTAGTTTCCCCCTCCTCTTTTGCTATGGATCAAAAGTCATTCAGAGTAGTGTGTGCCTTTCAAGTTCAAAAAGAATGACCTCAGCAAGAACAGCAGAAATTGCCTCCATGGGCTTATAGCATTTCTATGACACAGTTACAAGGTCTTTTTTCTTCTTAGATTGACACTCTCTCATTTTTATGCTGAATCAGAAATAATTCAACAGGTGTTTCCTATGCTGTGGTGGGGAAAGACTTGCTTCCTGAATGTCTGTTTCTTGCAACAATGAAAAGCAAAGAGGTCTTGCTAGAAGAAAATGGTGGCTTGCAATCCTTAAAAATAATAATGAATGGCATGTGTATATTTATTGTTTGAACAGAAATCTGTCAGAAAGATAGCACCTGCTTTAGTGTTTCATCACTGTAAGTACGTTAGATTAATTTTTGTTTCAATGCATGCCTTGCTGAAAATGTTACTGCACCCCAGTGGCAAGTAATTGTGGCTCCTAAACTAGATGCCTAAAGAGAAAATGAAGATGGATCTTCACACACAGTGATATTGGTGGGTAGGGGCTGCATAGGGATTCTTCGGAAATGGGACTTTCAGTTGTCTAATATTTCATTATCAGTTTAATGCAGTCTTGTGCAATGGAGCACACTGTATTTGTTCCTAAACCATTCTGATGTTTTATTTAATCTGGGAATTTTTTTTTACAAAATTCCCTTGCTACAAGGGCTGCACCACAATTTATTTATTTTTAACCAAAGGTGTCTTTTCCATGCTTACCAAAGCCACTGAGGAGATGTCTAGTGCATATATAGTTGACAGTTATGAAAATTAATAAATAATAATGTAGACAATAAATAAAATATTGATGAACCTGGGTTGTATAGGCCTTTTGTTCTTTGATGATAAGGAAATCACCAGTCTTGATCTTTAACAGAGTATTCTCTTTCAGGCATATATGTTCATTCAAGCACTTAACACCATTTTCTACCTCTGAGGTAGACTTGGAGAGCCACTTCCAGAGAGAGAGAAACTGTGGATCTCATTTTAGTGTTTTAAAAGCTAACCAAATTTGGTGGGAATTCAAACTTTTGTCATTGTTGTTGTTTAGTCGTTTAGTCGTGTCCGACTCTTCGTGACCCCATGGACCAGAGAACGCCAGGCACCTCTGTCCTCCACTGCCTCCCGCAGTTTGGTCAAACTCATGTTAGTAGCTTCTGTAACACTGTCTAACCATCTCATCCTCTGTCGTCCCCTTCTCCTTGTGCCCTCCATCTTTCCCAACATCAGGGTCTTCTCCAGGGAGTCTTCTCTTCTCATGAGGTGGCCAAAGTACTGGAGCCTCAGCTTCACAATCTGTCCTTCCAGTGAGCACTCAGGGCTGATTTCCTTCAGAATGGAGAGGTTTAGAACTTAAATAAAGTAATGGAAGCAAAGATCTCCTCAGAGCTATTTTGGGCTTTGTTCATCTATGAAATATTTATATTTTGGCTGTGGTTTGTTTAATAAATTTTTTATTGCTCCAGTGCAATTCCCTGCTTTTTTCTCAATGACCTCCACCCTTTTGCTTAAGTACTGCTGAATGTTATATTTCAGAGTTCCTCTCTTCTCTAAATTGCCAATATCCAACTGCTCCATACCATCCATGGGAGGAACGATGAGTCAGAACCTGCTAAATCTGTTCTGAGAATTGCATCAACCAGATTAACTTTCATTTCTACTCTAAATTTGCTCTCAGATTTACATTCCTTATGTGACCTTCCTTCCCACACTGGCCTGGAAATCTTAGCTCAGGGGTTGTCAACCTGGTCCCTACCGCCCACTAGTGGGCATTTCAGGATTCTAGGTGGGCGATAGGGGGTTTTATGGCACAATCTGAATCTTCCTTCCATTGAGCACTGGTGGGCGGTAATGAAATCTTACCATCAAGAAAGATACATTAGTGGGTGGTAGGTATAAAAAAGCTGACTACCCCTGTCTTAGGGACGCGGGTAGCGCTGTGGGTTAAACCACAGAGCCTAGGACTTGCTGATCAGAAGGTCGGCCATTCGAATCTCCGTGACAGAGTGAGCTCCCATTGCTCAGTCCCTGCTCCTGTCAACCTAGCAGTTCGAAAGCACGTCAAAGTGCAAGTAGATAAATAGGTACTGCTCCGGCGGGAAGGTAAACGGCATTTCCGTGCGCTGCTCTGGTTTGCCAGAAGCAGCTTAGTCATGCTGGCCACATGACCTGGAAGCTGTACTCCACCTCCCTTGGCCAATAAAGCGAGATGAGCGGTGCACCCCCAGAGTCAGCCACGACTGGACCTAATGGTCAGGGGTCCCTTTACCTTTACCTTTACCCCTGTCTTAGACTATTACTGCATGTTATAGTTGTGTCTGCCGATGGAAACAATGGCACTGCATTTCCTTCTTCTCTCTCACCCAGTAATGCAAAACACAGGAAGTGACCTCATTGCATTCTCCTTCATTGGCTGCTATTTGTGGGGATGGTGAAACGTGCATTGAGGTGATGTCATATTGCTACAGGAAGAAGAGGAGAAGGAGATGAAATATATTCAGCACCAGCCATAACTTCTTATTCTTGTCTTAAGACTGCAAATTCCTAGGAATAGCTGAGAGGCTGAAATTTTGTTGCATGGACAGTGGAGCAGTCTGTGGCGAGGATGATGACTGCTGAGTTAAGTCCCTCCTGAATTATGTCCCAAGTAATCGGGGATCCATGCAACACCTTTTATGCTTCAGTTTCTTTGCCCAGACTTGACACTAAACTTGGATGGGTGCCGCCCTGTTGCATAGTCACCCTGGCACAACGCAATGGCTACACTGTAATCAATCCTATTCTCTTCTTACACGCACCTAAAACTGGCAGTCCTCTATTTGCAGAAAAAAATCTGTCTATGGGTCCTACAAGATAGAAACAAGGCTTCAGCTTATGACAAGTTAGCACACCCCTACGAAACAGCTTATTCAGTAACCAGTGTACTGGCACATGGTGGATTCTTGCATATGGTGATGGAAGAGCCTTCCAATAATGATATGCTCATATTCTCATTTTGTGTGTTGCAGTGAATTAGCCCTGTTAACACTTGTTTAGGCTTAATAAAAACCATTTTAGTTAAAGCACTGAGACTAGGTTGCCATCTGCTATGTGAAAATGCCAATTTTAAATGATCAACAGTAGGAAGAAGAATGACTTTCATATTGCTGCACTTTGAGGGGAAGGGGAAAAAACTTCAAATACGCATATCACTAATTGATTCCAGCACCTATCAGACTGCAGGGCCTCATTAGCATAGCATATTTTTTGTGTTGCGCTTTCAGGTATAATCTATAGATTTCCCAGTGATTGATATTCTATCATCTTGAAGGTGCTACTGTACTTTGTGACAACAGCATAATCTCAAATAATTCTATAAAACTGGCCTTGGCTAAGGTTCTTCATTGTACATAATATTTAATTGCATGTCTAGGAGGGAGAAAAACATGGTACAAGAGAACTTTTTTTATATTAAAAAAAATGCAAATCTGCATCTGTTATAAAGAACACTTATGCTTAATTATTTGGAGTGCCTGTAGTATATGTGATGCATAGTTAATGGCTGCAGAATGAATGATTGAATGTGACTTATTCATGACCAGAATGTTTGCACTCTAATGAAGGAGATGAGGAAGGGAAGGGGGGAAGCGGCTGCATCTGAAGGCTTAAAGAGCTGTCTTTCTCCTTGCAGTTGGTTACATCTGCTTTACTCAAATTATGTTCAAGGTTATGCAGTCATTTCAAAACAAGGCTCGGACTTCATGCTTTGAATGGCTTGTACAATCTTCATTTATTAGTGTACAACCACTCTGGTCATGATTAGATCACACTTGTTTAAGCATTTGTTCAACGGGCGTTTGTTTTGTTTTGAAACCGAAATGCTCGCAAGGTTATTTTCTCCACTTGATGAGACTTAAGCAACCAGAGGGAAAGCAGCCTTATTTCAGAAAAATCATGTTTACATGGAAGAAAACATGTTTGGTTCTAACTTGGGGCATCAGCAGGAATATGAATGACATTTTAAGAAAATAACCTTTTTGTCTTTCTTTGACAACTAATTATATCTTGGTGAGAGTAATGTAATACCGCTTGGCTTTTTGAGTGCTTAATGCAAATACCTTCTCAGTCACCATTACAGCAATTCTGTAGGAAGGCTAGCACTATTATCTCTCATCTACAGGCTCAGAGACAACAGCACAATATTTTGCATTCATAGCAAAGAGGAGCCTTCAGTTTAAAATATTTGAAATATTTATAGCTGTCTTTTAATCCAATGTTTTCAAGATGCCCTGCAGGGTTGTTTTTTTTTAAGAGTTGGAACAAAGCTCCTTCTAGTAGGCATATGAATCGGGGCTGAGGAATGGTGGTGTTGAGAAGCTCTCCTTACTGTGTGGCTAATGGTTTGGGACAGGTTGGTCTCCCCTTTGCCATGGTGGTCTTCTTTGGAGGAAGGGGGTCCTGCCAAATAACTGAGTTTAGGATCCTCCCTCCCAAGATTAAGAATATTGGGGTCCTCCCAGAGTGGTGTTTTGCTATGGGAGGTTTTTGGAACATGCTCATGACACAGCAATAGTGCATTAGAGGTAGGATTTCAAGAAGTAAAAGTCTGTGAAATTCTGGATGTATGGCAACTCTAGTGGTGGATTTTGTCTTGGTTGTTCTGCAATGTTTCCCCAATACTACCATATTATTGTGGTTCGAGGATCCGATCCCCGCATAGCGGAATGAAGGCACACAGAAACGTAATATAAGGTAATATAAGGCGTGGTGCGCCAGCCAGGTGAGTGGGTGGCAGGGGGCTAACGCCCCCTGCTTGAGGTGGGGATCGGCTCCCGCCCATAACCCCTCCCCTCTTGGCAGGAGGAGAGTCTTTCTTGTATCAGACTACAGCAGAATAGAAACAGGAATGGGGAAAAAGAGGAATATTTGTGGTATGAATTTAAGCAGGAAGTTACAAGGGATGCACTGATTGCAAATGATGCGCACAAATCATCATGATTGCACAATAAAAACATTGTTTGTAGGGGCCCTTAGTGTTGGAATATTGGAACATTCGGCAAAGGACTGTTGTTAAATCCTATGCTTTATCTGCAATGGTCCCGTCCACTTGGGTTTGGAAGTACAATGTATGGCATGTGTTGCTATGAAAGATGTGAGAGTTTTGTAATTTTTTGCCTTCAATGGGAATGCATGAGAAGGAAATAATACTTAAATTGAATACTGATGTAGCATTTTCTTTGGCTTTCATCTTCTGGAGGTCATCATTAATTGTTGATCTCCATTAGTAATGTGCTGACGTCTTGCTCATTTCATGCAGCTAATCTGCCTTTATTGGGTACATTATTAGGAATCAGTTTGTGATGCATATTTGATCTCATGGACATTATTGTAATTGTATGAACCTTGCATTTGTCCTCCACTTCATCATCATTTATCTCCCACTAACCCCCTCCCCCCAAAAATATTACTTAACATGTACTAAGCAGCCTATCACACATAAGAATCGCAGAAGCCTTTGCCTGCTGGTTTACAGTCTAATGAGACAGAGAAAGGAATGAAGAGGTTATATTAATGCTGGGCCAAGGATAAAATCAGGATGAAATAAAAACCAAGCTATCCACAACTTCACAAGAAGAAATGTAGTGCAAAAAAAAGAAAGAAAAGGTTTTTAAAAGCAATGATAATAATAATTAAGGCGAAAGAATATTCCACAGTTGTTGTGCTGGAACTGAAGACATATATGAAAACAAGACAACAATAGGATATTTTAAAAGTACTGAGAGAATGTAGAGGAATCAAAGCACAGACTGTATGTTATGTAAAACATTTACAATCACAATCCCATAGCCTCCAACATTTCTCATATGAAAACAGGGGCATCCATAATAATAATGGTATTATTTAAACCCTGCCTATCTGACTGGGTTGCCCCAGCCACTCTGGGCAGCTTATATAAAAACAGTAGAATATTAAACAATATAAAACTTCCCTGTACAGGGCTGCCTTTAGATGTCTTCTAAAGGTTGTATAGTTACTTATTTCCTTGGCTCAGGGGTCGCATACCCTCCAACATTTCTCTGTTGAAATTAGGGATGTCCCCGGATCAAATCAGAAACCAGGACGGCTTCTGTAAATCCGGGACTGTCCCTGGAAAACAGAGATACTTGGAGATTCATGTTTACACAGAAGTAAGATTCACAGTGTTCAGAGGAGCTTACTCCCCAATAAGCATGTTTAGGAATACCATCTTAGAGGCTTATAGTTCTGTTTTGTTTTTAATGAGGAAACTAGACCTTATATGAGATGATAATGGAATCCAGCAAAAAAGATGAATGGGTGGGGAAACTGACATGGTCAAAATGATGAGCACAAGCCGAGACTAAGCATTAGGAGCAAGTAATATTTTCTTCCACACCTTGCTTGTTCCCTACTCCTTGTTTTTTATATGTTAAGTATGCTCCATGGAAATTAAAGGCAGCTAATTTTCTTATGTTTACAACCCATTTTAGGGAAATATTTCAGATGTAATCTGGGTTACCTTTGCCTTGCTTCCACCTAACTTCATGTATTCATCTCTCAGAAAGCACATGGCAGTGTTTCATCTGTGCTTTTGCCAATCACCATCCTCAGACAAAAAATTGCAACATGGAAAGGTTTTTATATGTTTCTACTAGTGAGAATTCAGCTGAACCTAACTGTATCACAGCCTGGCTTTACCTGCCTATACTGTACAGAGTTATGAATGTATATGTTTTTATGAGGTGAATAGGACACGGGTGGCGCTGTGGGTTAAACCACAGAGCCTAGGACTTGCCGATCAGAAGGTCGGCGGTTCGAATCCCCATGACGGGGTGAGCTCCCATTGCTCGGTCCCTGCTCCTGCCAACCTAGCAGTTTGAAACATGTCAAAGTGCAAGTAGATAAATAGGTATCGCTACAGCGGGAAGGTAAACGGCATTTCCGTGTGCTGCTCTGGTTCTCCAGAAGCGGCTTAGTCATGCTGGCCACATGACCCGGAAGCTGTATGCCGGCTCCCTCGTCCAGTAAAGCGAGATGAGCGCCGCAACCCCAGAGTCTGTCATGACTAGACCTAACGGGTCAGGGATCCCTTTACCTTAGTCCTCCATTTTAATAGCTGAGAATTCACCTTTCCAGCCAGTTCAGTGAAATTCAGATGCAAATTTACATCCACATTGACTTCAGAAGCAAAGTCTGTGTCAGTACATACGGTAGATCTCACTTGCTTAATCAAGCTGTGACTATTGTTCTAAGCAATTAAATGGTCCTTTGTTCTGGATATGCATGTCAAAGGTAGTTGCACAAATCCTTTTGGTTTTTGTTTTTTTAAAAAAGACTGACTGAGTCAGATTGATAGAGCTATTATAGTTGATCTATTTAAGAGCAAGGACAAAAAGTGTTGTTAAAATTCACAGATTTCTTCCTGCCCATGGTGGCCTTAGAAAAATAGGTCTGGGAGTGTTTTTAACCAATTCCTTCCCCTCCAGATTATACTTTGTATTATAGAAAAAATATCCAACAGGGTTCAACTTTAAATACAACTTCCCTGGTTAGAGTTACTTTTTCTGTGATATTCCCACTCTCCAGGGTATGTTTTTAAACAAATAAGGATTCCTTTTTGAAGTTTGTTTAGAGAACTGCATTTTCATATATTTTTTTGAAAGTAAGGGTCAGTAAGGATGTGACATTCCTGGTTTAATGAACCATAGTTTGTTAAAACAGAAAGGAAGCCTGCATGCTCTCCTTTCCTCCTATATGTGTTGGCTTCACTTCTTGGTTAAACCCTTTTCCTTTTATCATCCAAAATGGGGGACTATAGCTTGATGATGGTTTACTAATTAGGATCTGAAGCTACAGGTTAATCATGGTTTCCGATCCTGTTCAGCAAACTGCCATTAAACCACACTTTGCTATTTCAGATGGAGTGGTTAACTGTAGTTCATAGGACCAGGATGAAAGTGCTGATGCTAACAAGGGAAGGGAAGAGAAAGGGAGCATGTGAGCCCTATGCTTGTTCCTGGCTTAATAAGCTATGGATTAATAAACATTACATCCAAATTGACCCCATGCAATATATTTGTTTCAAGTGATTGAGTTCACTTGCTGCACAAAAGATTGATAAGTACTATACGTAAAATTTTCTCTGCAATTAATTATGAGAGATAGAATATGAAATGAGCGAGTAAGATGGAAGGGATTTTCAGTTTAATTCATTTTGAAAAGTCGAGCATATAGGTTTGATTCATCTGGTATTTAAATATTGTGGGTATGCTTAAGCAGTTGTCAGATTCACACTGCCAATAAAGGATACTTTAGAAGGAAAATATGTGTATACTGGCAGTCAGCTCCAGTATCTCCAGGAAGACACCTCACACTGGGAGACAATGTTTGTTTTTATGTTCCTTTACCTTCCAGCCCATTTAATGACAAGGAATTGGAACAAAGCACGTCAGCATGCAAATTCTAAACAAATCTGACTCCACATGCAAGGCCTGCCTTGCTTGCCTAGTCTTGCCAACACAGAAGAGAAAATGACACCTCTCAATGTCTTTTCTGTTTTGTTTCTGTGCAGTGGAACTGGGTTTAGTTACCAGCTCTCCCTGCCACTCTTTGGCAGAATAATTAGAATGAAAGCAAGGACTGCATGAAGAAACGGTTAGGCAGAAAGGAAAGGGCAGTGCTGAGATGCTCCTGTCCTTATGTGTGCTACATTAAATGTGTAAAATTTCTTAATCCATTTAAATAAAATAACAATACCAGTTCTTTCCTGAAATTGACATACCTGTTTCAGGCCTGGCAGAATTTGTGACCTAGCAAGCCAAACTTGAGTAGGAACCCTGTTCACAATTTTTTTAAAAAGGAAGGCAACAAAATCAGGAAGTTTTCTGAGCCAGCTGGGGAAACTTTCAGGCTGCAAACAAAAGTTTGCAGGCAAAATGGCAGGCACACCCCTCTCTCAACTTTGCCATACTTAACAATTTAACTGCCCATTTCTCCCTAAAAATGCATTTCCCTGAAACAAAAGAACTGCCTTGAACATAGGAAGCTGTGTTACACCAACTACTTTATACCATCGATCCATCTAGTTCCCTATTGCTTGCACTGAACGTTAGAGGTGAAGGCTGAACCCTCCTGTTGCTTTTGTGTTCTCTCTGCCTATTTAGTGTCTTGGTTTGGAATCGCCTCCCGTCACGCCTTTGCTGAATGATACTGCAGAGTTTCTCCTGACTCTAGGCCCTGCAGGGGCAAAACTAGGCTTTATTTCACCTGGATCAAAGACCCAGTTTAGCTCCCCACCCCCCATGTACATTTGCATACACACACACACACACACACACACAGGCTGGGAGCCTCAATGGTGCCCCTCTGGAGGCTTTACCAAGGGCAAAAAAACTGGCTAGCCCTCCTGTAGCTATGGCTTTGGGCCCTGCACACAGCTTTTCTATATCTCTGCTTTCCATATATTGTCTCCACTACCCTGCCTCCAACTGTGTCACCTCTGCTAATTTTTCCCTCAGACATCTGCTTCTTCCTCTTTTCCCTTCAGATCCCATGTAGAAACACATGACGTTATTTCATACTGAGTCAGAACATCTGCATCAGTATTTTGTAAACTGACTAGCTGCGACTCTCCAGGGTTTCAGGCAGATCATCTCCCAGCCCTATCAGAGGAACCCAGTAACCACCTGCTTGCAAAGCAGGTGCTATGGTCCTTCCCCCAAAGTGTCTTGTGAGCTCTCTGTCTTCAACTTACCACTTAGCCTCCTAGCCTACAGTGTCCCTGATCACCTAGTATTACACAGCTACCCCTGTCCATAGATCTCCTGCTCTCTGAGCCAAAACTCTCTTTTCAAGGAAGCAGCAGCACACTCTGCTGCTGGTATCTTTTGTCTTAGTTAGAATGTTTAAGAGCATTCCGTAGCGTCACAGTAACTCAGACTGTGGCATCTGTGATGGATGGGAAGTCTTTAGTACAGTGGTACCTCTGGTTACGTACGTAATTCATTCCGGAGGTCCGTTCTTAACCTGAAACTGTTCTTAACCTGAAGTACCACTTTAGCTAATGGGGCCTCCCGCTGCCGCCGCATTATTTCTGTTCTCATCCTGAAGCAAAGTTCTTAACCCAAGGTACTATTTCTGGGTTAGCAGAGTTTATAACCTGAAGCGTGTGTAACCCAAGGTACCACTGTATCGCTATGTTTTATATTGCATTTTAGTGGCTTATTTTGTGCCTGAGGTAAACACACACAGAGACATGCAAACATGAACTGCTAGTGCATCAATTTGGTTTTCTGAGAGCAAAGAATCAGTAGTTATTAGTTGTATGAGGGCATCCACACATAAAGAGGGAAACAAAGGAACCTGTAATGAACTAAACTATTTTCTACATGTCTGATTCATGTAATCTAATTTCTTCATAGGAGCAGCCCCAGTCTTGCCCAGCAGTTTGTGTGTGTAAACATGTGAGATCTACCAGATCACAATTCCCGTGACAGTGGCAGACATTTTACCATCTATTACAGTTATTGGAACTGCAGCTGCTAACTAGAGCCAATGATATATTGTGTCGCTAGTTTCTCCAAGTTAGAGCATGGCCAGCATTCCTTGAGCAGTTCCTCCCCCCAAAATGTACTGTGAGAATTGGCTTTTAGATGCCTGTAAGTTTCAAAAATGTGCTTAAATTCTTTCAAATTTAACATATGATGACTGATTCTTTCTTGGGAATCACCTAAAATAGCAACTGTTGTCTTTGTGTGTGTGTGTATGTATGGTTGGGGAAACAACAACCCTTCTGCCTTATTTAATGTCCAATAAAAATATTGGAAAGTCGAAGGCTCTCTTGGACCTGAAATCTGTGATATTATTTTTCTCTCTTTGGAGTCACTGCAAATTCCTTAATCACTGAAGCCAGCACTGTTCAAGGAAAGCCCTTAGGAATGCATTTAATCTCGTGCAATGAGACTTCCCAAATGCTGTTCATTTTAAATCAGTATGGCATATGTTTCAGGAGGCTATTCAATTGTTCATAGGTACCTTCTTTGTTAGGGAGTTTGGCTTTGACATATTCCCTATGGCAAGAACATGGGGTGGGGGGAAGCAAAGTATTTTGGAGAGGATCTCTTTCAATATTACTACATGGTAAAGTCTAGTTTATTTGATTTTTTTATTAGTATTCAAAACAAGCCCATTATTAATTGTTTAAGAATTACTCTCTAAACAAGTACATAGGCTATTTTTTATTTTTTTTATTGCTCTTAAAGTGCAGAGATCCAGCTGTTTTGGTTGCTAAAAATTCTTTACTCAAATGTGTGAATAAAAATAATGCCTTTAGATTACATATAATGGCAAGTGAAAGCATAGAGGCAGGAAACTATAATATCTGAACTTGTTTTAGCTACATTAATATTTTATATATAACAATGTCCAGGGACATTAATATTTTATATATAATAAGTCCAGGGGCAATTCAGTGGCCTAGTGCAGGGATGTCCAACAGGTCGATCGTGCGGCGTTCCTGGTCGATCCTGGTGGATCGCGTGATCCTGATAGATCGCCCACCAACAAAAAACAAAAAATAAGAAAGCTCAACAACTTTGCTGAAACCTCCCCAGAAGAAGCTCAACAACTTGGATTATTCTCCCCCCCCCCCCAATAGCTCTCCCTGGTCTAGTGGAACCATACCGCATCACAACTGAAGAAGCATCCTTTCTGATTCACGTGGTACTAGTGATAGCTTGTTAATTCTTACCAAAATGACATGAAGCAAAACTATGGTCTAGTTCTGTCCCTACCAGATAAGACATCAAAGCAATGTGAAGTTTGAAATGTTTGTGATGGGTAGCATATCCCTAATGTGTTTGTGTCTTGGGATAATTTTTACATGTGATCCTGTTCTTGTGTACCAGTTGAGGATTAGGTGTATTACCTATTGGGTAATAAGTATATTGAAAAATGTGTTTTGTGGGCTTGTTGTCTGATTTCAGTGAATGGATCTATCACTATGATTTTATCTTAAAGCACGGTTGGGGTACCTGTGGCCTTCCAGTTGTTGGACTACAATTTCCATCTTCCCTGACCATTCTGAGTGGGACTTCTGGTATCCAGCTGCATCTGTTGGGCTACAGGTTCCCCATTTCTCTTTTAAAATGATGCCTGATAAGTCTTTGGGTTGACCAAAATAATCTTCATATTTCTGGATATCTCTAGGTGACCCCATGAATGGGAAGTTCATCTCTCTCTGAAATGAGGAAGGAAGGTTCTGGCTGAAGGTCAAGCACCTTGGATACCTGAATCAGGATAGTGGGTCTGCTGCCTTGTTTTGCTCAACTGATTCTGAGCTTGTTCATTTGTCAGTGAAGCAAATATTAAAGACAGCACAAATATCCAGCACACACTGTTCCACGCATACTAAAGACACTAATAGTAAAATCTTACACATGTCAACTCAAAAGTGAGTCCTACTGAGTTCAGTGGGTTTACTCCCAGGAAAGTGAACAGAGGATTGCAGATAAACCTGGTAACACAATAAATTGTTGTGGAGAATTCATTCTGTTGTGGCAAATGTACCCAAGGCATACTAAATCAACTATTGGGTTCTAATTTTAGCCCCTTTTATGCATTTTCAGATATTCAATTAACAGAAAACCTTTCAGTTTAACAAATTAAGGGCTTTCCATGTTCACATAAAAATGCTGGGAGATTAAGTCTGAGCAGATGTGTTTGTTTATTTATGAATGGAAGTATTTATAGACTATCTATCAGGGGAGTGTACGACAAAATTTGCGAAGTATAAAATCCCATAAACAGAAATATAGAATAATCATAAAAATGACTGGCTCATCTTAAACAGATGAAACCACTGAATAGAGATGTTGACATGAAGGACTTGTGCACATCACTATTCACTCTGGCTCCAGTTTGCTCCCATTGCTGGATTTTGAATCCGTGTACATACAACGCTACCCATGATGCAGAGAAATCCAGTTGTTTCTTGAAAAATAATGCTGTTTTCCCTCAAACATCCAATCCAAAAGGAAAATGCAAGACACATTCACTTTGCAGTTCAGCTGAGGTGCGTACATCTGAGAAAGTCATTGTACATGCTGCTAAAACAGCAACAATTTCCCAAAGCATGCAGTGCAAATGAAGAAATATTTCTGGAAAAACCACCCTAGATAATTCAATGGAAGAAGAAAAAGGTACAGCACTGACTGAAATGCCAGTGTCTTGTCTAATGTTTAACTGTTGTTCAAAATAATCCATTTGAAGCCTTTCTGCCTTAAATTCAGTATGGACCCATCCTCAAGTCTTCTATATTGCAGAGTTTCATATCAGTCTGTTTTCAACCATTTTCTAACTTAGAAGACATAGAACCTACTCTGCAGGATTTTTCAGTACTGTATAAGAATGGACTGACACACCCTTAACAGAAGGCCATGACTGTGGCTCGATAGGGAACGTGATTGTGAAAGGCAGACCCATGTCTTTTCAATGTAAAATGAGAAGCAGCTCTTAGATACCCTTTATAAGAGTAATTTTTTTCTGTTGAAAGTTATGCTAAGAAACTGAAGTGTAGTAAACTCTTACCTAACAGTAGGAGATGGGGGGGGGGGAGAAAGCTAAGCTTTAACTACAGTGCTAACTTTTCAAAAAATATATCTGTGACCTAAAGATAAATCACTTTTGATTACCTGTAATAAGGAACAAAAGGGCCACCTATAGCATGCTGTTATGGAACACACAAGGGAAATTTCCACTATTGGCTTTTAACCTTTGTTTTATTAGGATAGCTCTGTAACTCTGGTAGGAGACACAATAGCATTTACTGCTTTCAAGTAGACTTTAGCTGCTGCACCTGAAATGAGAGAGAAAACACAAACCAAAAAAAGACTGGAGCAATATAGATGTTATCAACAAAATACAATTATAAAAACAACATTTTCACCCCAGTAGTTTGATCACATGATATGGGCATGATTCAACTGAAGTTAATCAGTTGTAGGTAGAATTCATTTCAGAACATATAAAACTCCATTTACTGAGTCAGGCCATTGGTTCATCTAGGTTTGTATTTCCACCCTGACTGGCGGTGGATCTCCAGGTTTCCAGGTGTGAAGTCTCTTTCCATGCCTACCTGGGAGATGCCAGGAATTGAATCTCAGACTTTCTGCATGCAGAGAAGATGCTCTACCACTGAGCTGTCACACTTCACAGGGAAAGAGCTGTTGTTGTTGTTTAGTTGTTTAGTCGTGCCCGACTCTTTGTGACCCCATGGACCAGAGCACGCCAGGCACTCCTGTCTTCCACTGCCTCCCGCAGTTTGGTCAAACTCATGCTGGTAGCTTCGAGAACACTGTCCAACCATCTTATCCTCTGTCGTCCCCTTCTCCTTGTTCCCTCAATCTTTCCCAACATCAGGGTCTTTTCTAGGGAGTCTTCTCTTCTCATGAGGTGCCCAAAGTATTGGAGCCTCAGCTTCAGGATCTGTTCTTCCAGTGAGCACTCAGGGCTGATTTCCTTCAGAATGGATAGGTTTGATCTTCTTGCAGTCCATGGGACTCTCAAGAGTCTCCTCCAGCACCATAATTCAAAAGCATCAATTCTTTGGCGATCAGCCTTCTTTATGGTCCAGCTCTCACTTAGGGAAAGAGCTATGCAGGTGCTTAACAGAGCAATTCCATATGGCAGTTAAACTGGGGGTGGACATAAGCTGCTACTACTATGCTGATGGTTTGGCCTCTATTTGCAGCATATGATTAGCCAAGAGTGGGGAGGAAAGTGGCAGAAAGAAAAACAATAGACCTCTTCCTTCAACAGATCTCCTTACCGTATCTTCCAAGCAGTTATCAAACTGGTCTCCTTTTCTTCCCTTCCACTTCTGCTGTCGTTTTCGTTCGTTCAGAATCATGTTCCACCTTTCCATTATAGATGTCCTCAAGGCTATTTACACATTCATCTGAAAATAGTGTAACTACTACTACTTCATCATATAATATTATAATAAACAAACTCAAAATTAATTAGCAACATAAAAATGCTGTAAATAAAAGTTAAAAAGTTAAATATTCAGTCAAAGAGACTTAGGTTGAGAGCTAAAAGACAGTAATGAGACTGTGAGGTAGATAAGTTTTGGGAAAGGAATTCAACAACAAAAGAGCAATCATGGGGAAAGGCCACCTCAACAATAGCTGCCCACATCACCTCTGAAGGTGGAGGAACCTTCAAAATGGCCTTGGAAGATTTCAGTTCATCCTGAAGATTCCTTTGTCCCAGGCCATTAGGCCTTTATAGATCAAAACCAGTCCAAAATGAGAAAACAAGGTAGAAGCCAGTAAATGTCTCTTAAATACTGAGGAATTATGTTCTTCCTGGGGAATAAACTCCACCTGGTTTTGGAATGTCACTCAGACCTCTGGCTCTTTTGCAGAGGATGGACTGACCCTGCATTGTAACTGGAGAGAGGATAATATCTGATGTGGCAGTCTTGATAAATCATTTAGACAGATGTCATGCAGAGA
Organism: Podarcis raffonei; assembly: GCF_027172205.1. Taxonomy (NCBI): domain Eukaryota; kingdom Metazoa; phylum Chordata; class Lepidosauria; order Squamata; family Lacertidae; genus Podarcis; species Podarcis raffonei. The sequence continues at coordinate 49,936,781 of NC_070604.1, forward strand.
AAGTGAAAAAAGTACATACTCCTTGTTTTCCTTGGCTTGCTTATGGTATTAAAATAAGGGTTTCCTGAGCCTTCTTTGACCTGACCCAAGGACAAAGACATGAAATTATGGGAATATCAAATCCTTTTCTTGAATTTTAATAGTACATTCTAGTGCTATTAAAACAGACTCACAAGCAAAAAGCAGAACCATTTTGATACCAAGGTTCTCTGACAAGAACAGCTGGTTTCTAAACTAACAGTCATTCACTATCTTATTTCCAATAGTTTGAAGCTGTTCTTTAGTCTCAATTCCCCCCCCCCCATGAAATTCAATGGGAAAGTATGGTGGTCAAGGGTAACTTTTAAGAGTGTTGAAATAGGAGAAAAGATGGTTTGATCTTTTCCATTGCAAAAGGTTAAAGGCACCCTTGCTGGGAAGTTATTCAATACAAATCCCTATTGAAAGGAATTTAATCTGCCTAAAATCTTATCTCACCCTTGTTTCTTTGACAGTGAACTCATCAGTGGAAGATTGTGCACAAAAGTTTCCTACAGATCTTGATCAGAATGATTTCAATACTCTGTATATATTTAGCTAAATAGTAAATTATAATGGTAAACTCTAATAGATTGCGGAATAATGCTGAATTAAAGAAGATAATGCCCAGTCAAAAGTTTAATGTGGGATAACAATAGATTATGGTAAGACTTTTTGTCGTTTCATCTTAGTAGCTATTACAACTGATTACGTCTTCAGCAATCAATTTAGCATGTACTTTCGGCTCAGCGCCTGGCTGACAGTAGTTTATCGTTTGTAACTGACATGTTCAAGTTCACGTCGGACTTCTTCAAAGATGTATCTGCCACGGTAGGTGAGGAGAGCATTGTGGATATTATACTTATGTTTTGATAGGCGTTTGCACTGCAAAGTTTTGATCAAAGTGGAGTCTTGACACTGAGATGAAAGCACTTGCTAAAAAGGGAGAGGGATCATCAAACCGGGAACTCTTGCCAGTGTTCACTTATGAGCTTTAAAGGCAAGTGACAGGTTCTTAGAGCAGTGGTCGGTTCATTGGTGGACTCTGCATGTCTTTTGCAGAGTTCAGCCACCTCTGTGCAGAGTGCGTTTTTGAAAGGGTAGCAAATGATAAAGAAGGGCTTTGCTGCTTTCAGTTTCACACGCAAAAGCAAAAATGCATGTTTTATCCCCGGTCTCCAAAGGGACATGAACTTTCTTCAGATGATAAGAGTCCTGAACCCAGGACAATGTCTCCTGCCATGGTTTCTCCATTGCAATTGCTGCTTTGTGCCCAGAAACCTTGCAGAAGCTTTCAGAGACATTCAACTTCCTTAGAGACAGATTGTGCAGAGCCAGTCATCTCTGTGAATATGAAAGAGATTTGGCTGTTTTTGAATTGTGCATTATGGACATAGGGGAAATCTGGTAGAGCCACTGACTCTTGTGTCTGATACTGCCTGAATTAACATTTTGCTGACCTTTCTCTTATTGGTTCCTGGAAGAGGATTGTGTTTCCCCCCGCTCCCCATGTAAAGTGTCCCCTTAGAGCAGGGATGCAAAAGCTTTTTCAGCTGAAGGGCCACATTCACTGCTAAGCAACATTCCAGGGGCCACTTGCCAGCTGTGAAGGGAGCTAGAAGTGAAAGAGGAAGGGAAGTGAATGCACATTTAGCTTTGTACAGTTGGCTAGTTCCTACACACACCCCTCTCCATTTTTTCAAACCCTCCAAGTGTCGCTATATTTCAAGGGCAGTCCCAGATTGACAGAAGCCATCCCGGTTTCTGATTTGATCCCGGAATGCCCCACTTTTCCTTAGGGCATTCCTATTGACATCGGAGAAATATTGACCCCTGAGCCAAAGAGACTAGTAACTATACAACCCTTAGAAGACATCTGAAGGCAGCCCTGCATAGGAAAGTTTTTAATGTTTTATTATGTTTTTATATATGTTAGAAGTCACCCAGAGTGGCTGGGGCAACCAAGACAGATAGGTGGGTTAGTAGTAACAACAACAACAGCAACAACAGCAATTGAATAGGACATCCCTATTTTCGTTGGAGAAATGGTGGAGGGCATGTCCTTCATCCAGGAAAACAAGAGGCATTCTGGGAGTTCAAGGACACAAGCCATGCAAAAACACTCAAAAGGTGTGGTGGTGGAAAAGACAGAGGCCTAAAGGACCACACTTGGTCCCTGGACTTGAGGTACCCCTCCCCTACCTTAGAGCACCTACAATCCAGGTGTTCCACCAGCTGGTAAAAACAAAACAAAAAACTTCCATGTTCATGCAGACATTCCTGAACACTGATTCTTGGTACTACTGAACTCTGGATATTAGTTTTCATGGTTAATTGTTATTTTATTGTATTGGTTTTGTTTTGTAAACCACCTTGTGATTTTTACTGGTCTATAAATGATTTCAATTGTACACTCATTAGGCTGAGCAGCAATTTCCACACTTGTGTGTTTCTTCCTCTGTGCATGCAGTGTCTTTTGGACTGAGGGATAGGCGCTTGTGTGTATACCTGTGATAGGAGGATGTGACAAATGATTGCCTTACTTTCACATTGCTTTGGCATGATACATATATGTATAATACGTTCAACTGAAGTTCTGTGAAGCCCATATAATATTTTTAATTTCTTCCGAAGGAAGCTTTTTTCCTTTCATTGTTAATTTTCTCTTTATAATCTGGGATCGTGATATGAGTGATGATAGATGAGTGCAATATGTTTACAAATTGGAGAGGTGGACTGTTACTTCTAGGAGCCCTTAGCAATTGTTTACCTATGCACATAATTTATTTACCACATGAAATATTTAACTAATGGAGAGAGTTTCATATATACACCAAGCTGATGTATGAAATTATATAATTGTGTGTTGGCTAGAAATAGGACCTAATGTGGGAGTTTGATTAGAAACTTGACTATGTCCTCATTTGAACTCAATACCATGGCAACCATCAACAGATGTTAAGGCACACTTTAATTGTTTTGTGGAGCAATTGTCTTCATTGTGTGCCTAATCCTCTGGCACATACTGATTCCTGGCTTCTGTTCTTTAGCAGTTGCTTTTACCTGTTACAATTGAGTAAGTGCCTGTAATACGTGAAGCTGAGATTGGCCCCAAATGCCTGAGTTGTGTGTACAGAAAGAAGAAAGCCTTGTATTTGTATCACATTTTGCTGTTACTTTATTTACTTAAAGTATTTATAAACATTCCTTCAACCACGATCCCAGGGTGGAAATGATGCACTTGAGAACAAAGCTGAAACCCATAAAATTTAAAACAAAACACAAAATGCCAATTATGAAGGAAACCAGCAGAAGTGAGGATTAATATACATCCTCCTCCCCTTCGTGGTTCAAGGAACAAATAGGTATGCAAGGAGAATTCCCTGGATGCCTAAATCCAAGTTTGGGGCAAGTACTCTTTGGGGAGAGAATCCAAACAGATTTAAAATCAGAAAATATGCAGCAAAGTAAAGCATGGAAGTATCAGCTATTAGACCCTTGAAATATCCCTTTGTGAGTTCCAAAACTTCCCACTTCCAACAGCATAGGAAAAGACCAAATGTTTGGTAAGTTAAAATTGGTTTACCTGCAAACTCTCCAAAGGTCAGGTTCACGAGCTTTTCTAAACATCAGTCAAAAAAAGTCACACAGGTGGTAAAACTTGGCTTAGTTACAAATTGGGAAAGTTGCTAAATTATTGCTATATGAACAGACAGCATTTGCATGTTCAGTGGAACATAGGAAACTATCCTATACTGAATCATAACATTGACTTGCCTACCTCAGTATTGTCTACTCTGACTGGCAGTAGCTCTCTATGGTTCCAAACTAGGAACACTTCCAGCCCTATCTGGGGATTGAACCCAGAGACTTTCTGCATGCAAAGATGATGCTCTACCATCAGGGGCATAGCTAGCCACTCCAGCACCCAGAGTAGTGGGGGCGGGGTGGTCTGTGTATGAGGGTGCCGTGGCGATCCGTCCAGGGGGGCACCATGGCAAGCTGCCCACAGAATCCACCTAGCGGATGCAACCCCACGCTGCCATTTTGGGCAGCACGGGGGCCCGAGCCACTGTGTCACTCCCAGGAGAGACGCGTGGCTTGGGCGCGCTGTAGGCCAGGCCCCACGGTAAGTGCCGCCCCCTGCAGTGTGCCATTTTTTCACCCCCTTAAGGATAACACCTGGGGCAGACCACACACTCCACACCCACTTCCTACGCCCCTGTCTACCACTGAGCTACAGCCCTTCCCCGTACAGTTGTCTTCTGTTCCACCCATACTCAAATGACTATCACTGCTGGGCACATGATCATCAATGTCTTCATATTTTGTTATACCATACATATTATCTAGCTAGTCACTTCATGCATGTTCTTAGGATGATCTAGGTGAGATGCTTCTTTGGCTACCACAACGATATGTCACATAGCCTGTAGTTTTTTTAATCTCCAAATCCACATTCAAATTCCTCATAGTCCTTGCTCAACTGAGCAATGCAGATGTATGTACCTATAGAGCTTTTATATTCTTTTTACACTTCTGCCTCCAGTCATCAAAATATTTTGTGTATTAGCATTCAACAGAATGTGGGATACATGGAAGGCCACACTGCCTGTCTTCCACACTGATGGGTTTCAGATGCCAATTGAAAACTTTTTATTTTTATTTGCCCAGGCTTTTGTGGATTTGTAAATAGCAGTTTATCAGCAGTGTATGTGTTTCTGTTTTGATTGATTTTATTATTATTTTTAGTGATTTTTTTTTAGTGCTGTTTTATTGTACATAAAACTTACAGACAAAATGCATATCCCTGAGCTTTTCTAAGGAAGGGCAATAAATGAATAAACCATTAACCAACCAACTCTGTGCAGGGATTTTCACACGGTCATCTTCACTTGCATCATGAAGGCCACATCACCTGTGCTAAGCTCTGAGATACCCTGTATAGGACCAGGTTACTTTGAGTCACCGCCTTGTCTCTCAGATGCAGTAGGTCACTTCATCCTGAAAGAGTGTTTCTCCTTAATGTCCCCCAAATATCAGAGGCGCACTCCACAGTAACTCAGAGCAGGGCTTTCTGTGCCCCTGTTCTGTGGAACAGAGATACAACAGGAACATGTTTTCCTGTTTTTATATAAACAACTGAAGATCTTTGTTTTGACAAACCTTTCCAGTTGTATGAAAATGTCTCTGCTTTAGGTGTCCATTTTGATTTTCATTTTAACCTATCTTTAGTTGTTTTGCATTCTGCCTTTAAAATTATTTTTAGCTTTTTCTGTGGTGTGTTTGCAAATCACCTTGAGACATATGTAAAAGGTGATTCACAAATAAATGAGCATTAAGAAATAGGGGACCACTATGGATTTCATGCATAGGTACCAGATAGGGTTCATAGTCCTCAGATGCATTGGATACATGTGGCTAAGGGTTAAAATGACATTCAAGAGACATTCACCGTGTTCTTGTGCTTCCTTGGAATAAACTGGCTATGACACAACTCGGGAACTTTCAGTTTTTAATATAATAGTATTATTTTCCTTTTTTCTGGCAGTATCTCCTACTCTTGTCCTTATGACAGTGCATCTGTAATCACCTATTTCAGGGGTATTCAACGTGATTTCTCCAAATATTACTGGACTGCAACACTGATCAACCCCAGCCAGCATGGCTAACGGCCAGAGATAATGGGAGTTTATACAACAACATATGGAGGTTACCATATTGCCTACCTATGATCTATTTTCTCATCCTTGCACCTGTTTCAGCTTTGAATTCTTCTCCTTAGATGGCACTAACAAATACAAAAATGGCCAACAGCACTCGTCCTTTCCTGAGTAAGCACTGAATGATATTTTTGTTCTTGTGCCATTTGTCCAAGAAATGGTGAGAAACCCAGTGCTTTCCAAGACCTTCTTTCCTTTGAAATGAGGTCACTATATGTTTATGCCATTTTACAACCTTTGAGTTTATTTACAAAGGTATAGGTGGAGAACAGGTGAATTCACACTTTTAACAGGTGGTGAAGTCCACTGGCCCACATCCGATATCCAGAGGCAGGCAGCCAGTACCCCCAAATGCTGTTAGCTTACAGAGCCCCAAGAAACAGCTCTTTCACTGTCTTCTCTGCGTTTATCACAGTCTCTGCCCCAAAATGAAGTTTCTGCTGGTTCATTTGCAGATCTACACCATGCATAGAAAGCACATTCAGTGCACATGACTTGCGCTGAAGAATCCTGGGAACTGTAGTTCTTCCTCATAGAGCTACAATTCCCAGCAGCCTTAACAACCTAAATATACCAAGATCAATCTACAGATACCATTTTTTAAAAAAAATAAGACTTGAGGAAGACCCTGTTATTGAGAACAATCAGCAAATTCCCCTGACGAAAGCGTTACTTGGCAACTGTACAAGCAAGGTCTTTTAAAAAAGTCTTATTGAGTTTTGTATATCAATACAGCAAACACAATTATAACGGCATAGGAACAAACTTATCTAAAACGAAAATGGAGAGGAAGAGGACAAGGTAAAGCAGGAGAGGCATGGGTCAGCATTCACAGGTTTTGCTCATTTTAAATTTACAGGTGTGTCATGACCAAAATACATTTTGGACAGAGGCCAGTACAGGCTTCCCATATAGCATAGTAAGCATCGGATCATCAATAAGGATAGTGGAGGCGGTTAGGTCTTTTGCCTGTTGGTGGATTGCTGGACCGAATCTATGTTTCTGTTGTTGTAATATGATACGTTTGGTTACCAAAAGGGCATAACTAATTCATTTTTGCCGGCCCAAAAGACCTTTGCGAGGACTGCTAAGGAGATACCAAGCTGTACCCAGGGAGATGTAACAGAGACAATTGTCTCTGTTAAATGTTTCATACACAACCCTCTCCCAATTTAATAACAATGTTGTAATCCATTGTAGCCATACCAGACATGTGGCTCATCTTTGGGTGACTACAGTATACCTCTCAGGATCTTTTGCTTCTAAGTCATGCAGAGAAATAAAAATAGTGATTCTTATTCTTAGCTCTTGATAATCATAGCTTGTTTCCATGCCTTGGTGAGATCATCTAAGCTGTTTTGCACAATGTCCCCCAAAATATAGTGTCAGGGAACTGACATCAGAGATTAGCGGAGAGGGAAGTCGCTCCAATGATGCAGGGGAGGGAACTAGCAAGGAGAGAGAGAGAGCTTCCGCTGGGGAAGGAAACCAAGGTGACACCAGGAAGAAAGGGGAGGCTGAGAGTATTTTGGAGGGAAGGCTCCAAGACTTTTCCAGTGAGATCAGTGGGGAGAGCGCAGGACCTCCGCTTGGCACGCCTACTCTGCGCAGAAGGCTTCCACGCAGAGAAGCTAGGCGGAGACTGGCTGTCAAGGAATTTTTATGTTGGAAGAAGTTCAGGAAACGCCCACTGACGGATTCTGCCAGTGACTGAGACAGTCACGTTGTAAGGGCTGTCAAACCAGGGAAAGGTTTTAGCTATACAACCCGCTTGGAGCAGTTTGGAGTTTTACGCATAAGCAACCCCAATTCCCATTACATATAGATTGGCAATAAAAGCAGAAAGCTCCAAACGAAACAACAAATAACATTTTGTCCAAGACTAGTTTTAGAAAAAGTTAATTACATACTTTGGGGTATAAAAGTTACCTTTGGACGTAGCCATGTGACTTCTTTCATTGCTGCCCTATCAATTTTATACCGGTTTGCCAATCATCTCTAATTTTTTGAAACATTTCCCTTCTACTTATTGAATAATAACTGCATATATATGATCAGCTAGTTTTGTCTTTATTTTTCTGTTTAAAAAAGCAAAACTGCAGTCATTTTCTCTAGCATCTGAATGGCTGCTTCCTTGAATGATATAAACCATCCCTTGAGGGGGTGACAAAAGGGCCATTTGATCAGAATTTGGACATCTCTACCCCACTGGGGCTTCTTATACACTCTTCTTTTTTGCCTTTAAATATCTGCCAGACAAAAAAATAAGAGTCTTTTAAAAATCTTAACTATTGCCCCCACTCCACCATTTGTTCAGATTTAGGGTGGAATGGAATCAGTTACCAACATACAGTGGTACCTCAGGTTAAGTACTTAATTCATTCCGGAGGTCCGTACTTAACCTGAAACTGTTCTTAACCTGAAGCACCACTTTAGCTAATGGGGCCTCCAGTTGCTGCTGCACCGCCGGAGCACAATTTCTGCTTTCATCCTGAAGCAAAGTTCTTAAGCTGAAGCACTATTTCTGGGTTAGCAGAATTTGTAACCTGAAGCGTATGTAACCTGAAGTGTATGTAACCTGAGGTACCACTGTATTTTCATTTTTTATTGCGTGCCATGCATGAATTAAGCACATTTCTTTAGGCTTCTATACATGGAACAAACCACCAGGGTATTTGAATAGCCTCTTTGTGGCTATCAAAGAGCAAACACAGTTCACATGTTACACCAAGCCAAATAATGGCTTAGTGCAAAATGTGTGAGCATATGGGCCATTTTGCTCCACTTGCTGTTGTGACACATGGTTTGGCTTAGCATGTTTTCTGATCCTTTACAGCTCATGATTTACTTGGAGGAGGCAAACCAGAAGCTTGGGTTCAGACAGCTTAGATCACAGCAGTATCAGGAGGACTGGGGAAGCAGCCACAATATCCTCTCTGGGAGCCTGCACATTCATGGGTTTGCAATAAGCCATGGTTTGAGCCAGCTCACTGTAAAACTGGTTTACAGCAGTACTGTCATAGACAGGAGAATGGCCTCTAACTGTACGTCTGAACAAATATGTCATTTGTTCCATTTTTTATTTTTTGGTGTGTGTAATCATTTCTGTAAGGGACGCGGGTGTCGCTGTGGGTAAAACCTCAGTGCCTAGGACTTGCCGATCACATGGTCGGCGGTTCGAATCCCCGCGGCGGGGTGAGCTCCCGTCGTTCGGTCCCAGCTCCTGCCCACTTAGCAGTTCGAAAGCACCCCCAAGTGTAAGTAGATAAATAAACTTTATAGCAGGAAGGTAAACGGCATTTCCGTGCGCTGTGCTGGGGCTGGCTCGCCAGAGCAGCTTCATCACGCTGGCCACGTGACCCGGAAGTATCTTCGGACAGCGCTGGCTCCCGGCCTCTTAAGCAAGATGGGCACGCAACCCCAGAGTCGGACACGACTGGCCCGTATGGGCAGGGGTACCTTTACCTTTACCTTTACCTTTACCTAATCATCTCTGTAATCAGTACAGTATACATGTTACATTTTGGAGATGGCTCAAGTATGTGCATGATATTGTGTTATAAAATTCCATTAGAATGAATATTTATCTTGAAACATGGCTGTGTGTATGTGTGTGTGTATGTATGTATGGCTGTGTATGGCTGTGTGTATGTATGTATCTTTATAGAAGCCTTTGCTATTTGAGTGCCCTGTAAATGTTTTAGACTACAACTTTCATCAGTCCTAGCCAGCTATATAATTTTAGTGCAGAACACCTGCAGAGAACCAGGTTGTTGAAGGTTGCTTGATGCAGCCTTCATGCCGTACAGTTATATAGCAAATAGAACAGTAGAGGGATCAGGTTGTCCAGTACTGAATGGAGCTGTATTTCTGCTTGCAATTTTCAACCAGCGTTACAGCAAATCACCTGCATATTTTTTTTACTGATCTGTCAAAATGGCTATAGTTAAATAGTAGGCTTTTATGTAGTCTTATTTTTACTTTCCCTTGTGAAGAAAAGTGCACTCTCTGTTCTGTAAAATGTTTTTTGAATTATAAATGGGTTTTTAAAATGCCAGAAAGCCTCTTTCTGAATCAGAAAAAAGGGAAAACTCTGTAGCACTGATCATGGCAAATGTAGTTCCTTTTTATTCCCTTTTAAACTCTTTTAGCAAATAACAGAAAATTTGTGCTGACGCTTGTCAACAACTCTGGTATAAAGTTGTGGCAAAACTAACTTTGCATCATATTGAATGTTATTGCTGTTGTGGCATAGTATCCTAATACATGTCTCCCTTATTGCTGCTGTTTTGCTTATAAAAACCTGAGAATAGTTCAGCACCCCATTCTCACAGTGGTCGCCCAGATGCCTGTGGATAACCAGCAAGCAGGAATCACACACAAGACCACTCTCCTCTCCAGTGATTTTCAGTAACTGCCACGCAGAATCATTGCTGCCTCCAACTGTGAAGGAAGAGCATGGTTATTATGGCTAGTAGACATTGAATTAGCCCTTTCCTCCATGAATTTGTCTAATCCTCTTTCAAAGCCATCTAAGTTGGTGACCATCACTGCCTCCTTGGGGAGCAAGCTCCATAGTTTCATTATGCATTATGCATTGCATAAGGTACTTCTCTTCTTTTTTCTTTTGCAAATCTTTAGCTTTGCAATCTTTGGCTTTGTAAATCTTTAGCTTCCTGCCCTCTAGCCCATTGGCAACCTTGCTCATACCTGATGACCACATTCTCTCAGCTGCCCTTGTCTTGATTTAGTTGCATCTAAGTGTGATAACATGCTTCATCTGTGTTCTTCAAAGCCACTAGAAAGATATGTAAAAGGCAGCTCCCTGATGAATACTAATCTGCGATTCATATGCAAGATTTTCTGTAGTAAGTATTGTGTTTAGATCTAGAATATGCCTTCTGCAGTCTTGGGAAGAGATATGCAAATAACCTTTGAATAAATTTCCTTGCCTAGCTGCATCATGTGCGTGAGTGTTCAGAGATCTGCAAACACAGATATTCTATTATTCCATGTCTGATCTGAGGAAGTTGGCTAAAAATGAGAGCAATGGTCAGCCAGGTTGGCTTTAGCTAAGCCATGTGGGTTCCATGTGGTGGAACCTCCTTGGTGTTGGAATAATGAGGGTCCAGGTTCCACCACAAATGTTGCTCTGTAATTCTGTGAGATACTGTGCAATATTTCCCTTCTCTGACACATCATGATACTTCTCAGCTGCACTTAGAGAGAAGAACCAATTCCAGTAGAAAGAACCTTCTGGTTCTGTGAATTGCATTTTGAGTACCATGTCTTCAGTATTTTCTGTGTGATTGTTATTATTGATTTATTTATTAAATTTGTATTCCCCCCCCCTTTATCTGTGGATCTCAGGGCATTTTACAACATAAAATTACAATAAAAGCCACAAAATGCATAGTAAAAATAAGCACAACAAACCAATTATCCCCACCTGCCTGCCTGCCCACAACACATTTAAAAGGACATACAATGCCAATCAGCCAAAGGCCTGGTTCTAGAGGAACACTTTGCCTGGCACCTAAAGGTGTATAATGAAGGCCTGGGGAGAGCATTCCTCAAACAGTGAGCCACTGCAGAAAAGGCCCATTCTCATGTTGCCACCTTATGGACGTCTTGTGGAGGAGGCACACAAAGAAGGGCCTCAGAGGATGATCTCAGGGTGCAGGCAGTTCATGGGGAGAGGTGGTCCTTGAGGTATTGCGGTCCTGAGCTGTTCAAGGCTTTATAGGTCAACACCAGCAAAAAAACAGCTAATTAGTTTACAGGCCCAATTCAGACCAATTGGCAGCCCATGCAGTCAGGCCAGGATCAGTGTAATATGCTCAAACCATCTTGCCCCACTGAGCCAGCTGGCTGCTGAATTCTGCACTAACCGAAGTTTCCGAACCATCTTTAGAGGCAGCTTCGGATTGCAAGCTGCCAGGGGCTTAAGCCCAGGACTAATGCCAGATCACCTTATTCCCTGCGTCACTGAGTCAGCTCCCAGGCAGAGGGAGCTTTCAGCCTGATCTCTGCTGTTTTGCAGTGCAGCCCCTATCGTGGTCAGAGACACTAGTATGGCTTTGTAAGACCAGCTGGAGCAGGTGGTAGCTGATGTTGCTTTTTCCATTTCCTGCTGCTAAGCTACAAAAGGCCCCACAGCACAGTGCCTTTAGGCAACTGCCTGAGGGTGCTCCATTCTCCAAAAGGGAAAGAAGAAGGTGGTCATGGCAGCCAGCCAGTGGTTGTCGCTTATGGAAATGCTTGATTTACTGATGTGCTACAATCAACACATGCATATTAAAAAGTGAGCACATTCACACTGCTCTGTGCCTCCCTTCTAAAGTCTGTCTCAAATAGGAAGGGAAGGGAGGGGAGTACATGCCAATGCAATGGTGGAGAGGCCTCTTGGGAATTACCTGTCTCCTGGATATCACTGTTCCACTTAAATGTACCTGAAATGCTATATTTGAGCATTTTAAGGGCATATCTCATTTGCTTGGCTGGAAAAAGAGAATAAGAACCCTATTTCCAGTAGCATCATTGGAATGATTACTGGCATTACACTGCCTGAAACAGAGGCTGGTGCTATTTGACTTGACACATTCTTCCAGGCAGCTTCAACCACTAGTGGCTGGTGCACGTACCATGCCATTACTTTCTGCTGTAAATGTGCAGGTTTTTACAGCTGATGTGTGTCAGGATAGCTTTTGTGGTCATGCATGCAGTGTAACAGGGTTTTTTATGGTTCTATTAAATATGGCAGGGGGAAAAGCAGTTGTTTTACAACAGACATAAACAATACTGCTTGCAGCTATATTGTATGATGGTGAGGCACACTGTATAGTCAACAAATAGGACTTTGAAAGAGGTGGAAAATGAAACATACAAAACTATGGCCTCTTTGAAATTTTGAAATTTTAGATTTCTTTTTCTTTTAACCCTTTAACCCGTCAAACTCCAGTGACCTGAATATCCAGCTAACAAAACAAAGCTGATAAAATCAAATCAGGTTAGAATGTTGTAGGTAGGTGAAGGCCTAAATCATGCAGTGAACTGAATATTGGTTTTTATGCCCTTTCCTTCTCTCGCCTATACATGGTGTATACACTTTTTTAAAAATGCATGGAGAGGACATTCCTGAAAATGGAAAGAATACCCAGAACCTCTTTTGCAAAAACCACTGAGATCAATAAATATATTGCCATACTTATGGCACAATCTAGCAAAAGTAAGGATAGAATGTCATGCTGGGAGGACCCTGTCAAAGTAGAGCAGGTTCCCTACTCCTGACATTCAGCTCCCAAATGATGAAGAACCGCAGAAATGGTGATGGGCCTGGGGGAGGGGCAGGGCCAATGTCTCGTCCTTGTCCACTTTCTCATATGGCTGTAACAGTGGTGCAGGGGTGAGTGGGAAGGACTTGTGTTCCATTTAAATCAATCACACTTGAGTTAGACGTTAAGTCCCTTTGCTTTCTTTTCCTTGGGACTTGACCTGAGCTAAATTTTATCCAGTATGTGTAGCATTGGGGTGACAATTGTACAGTATAAAATGTGCACTTTAGACAAAAATAAATCAGTTAAAGTTGAGGAAGAAGCAGATATCCCATGTGGTTGCTTAACTAATGCTTGAGTTAACAAATAAAAGGAGGAGACTCTGATGGAATGCCAGCTTGTATATTTCTTGTATGTAGACTTCAGCATGGCAAAATGTATTGGATAGATGTGTTTTCTGACCAGGCAGGAAGTCCCACTATGCTTGGCGCATCAACTTGAAAAATAAATTGTGGACCCCATATTTACAGTGGGAGGTGCAGATTTAAAAAATGGTGCACTCCTATTATGATACAACACAATACGGCTGCCATTCTGTTCTCAAGTCCCACTGATCAGTGACTTGAGCTCCATGGTAGAGCATCTGCTTTGTGTGCAGAAGGTCCTGGGTTCAATCCCCAGCATCTCCATGTAGGACAAGGAGATAAACCTGCCTGAAACCACTTCAAACCACCTGAGCCAGATGGACCAATGGTCTCACTCAGAATGGGCAGTGTGGATTTCATGCAGGCAACTAGGCATATCATTTGAAGACTTTGCTGTGTTTCCTGAACCTCCTTGAATAAATGGCCAAAGAAAAGTTAGAGCCCCAACAGAGCTAAGTTTGGTGCCTATCCTACCAGAGGATTACATAAGAGATGGTTATATGTGGCTGAGTAAACATGCACCTCCAAACAGCTGGCTCTGGCCCTAACTTGTGTCAAGCAATTGGCACAACTCCTGATTAGAAATTAATTAGATCGATGTCAGCAGAGCACACATAGTTTCTTTCTCATAGAAGAACATGCCAAATCCATTAAGAATAAACTACTTGATGCTGATTCCAGTCTTGCATGCTTTGTCAGTTCAGCTGCATATCTCGCCAGTGTTAATGAGATGCACTGTGTGAGTACTTTTATTGGCATAAGCGTGCAATGTTCTAGTTTATCCTGAAATTTCATTCCTTTTGGCTGTGATACTTTTCTTCTTTCTAAAGCAGAAATTCAGTGCTAACACTAGTTCCTTGGTTGGAAGGCTGCATTAAATAATTCTCTAGAATTCTAAAGACTGCAGAATAATAATAGTAAGGAATTATAATGAGTTGCTTCTTTTTGCTGGTTTTAAATTCCATGGCGATGTAAAGATTCTGGATCGCACTGGGATCAAGATTTGGGGTCCCACCTTGAGGTACAGCACCTGAACTGTGTGTGTGCGTGCATGTGAGTACAAAGTTCCAGGGATGAATAGGATCCAGATGTTGGTGGAAACATCCCCCCCACTTTCCCCTCCCCCTCCCTAAGGAGTTTGAATGTTTGAATAGGATCCTAACTGATTTACATCAGTTTTGGAGGGGTGGCAGTCTTCTCCCTGTCCTATCACAGATCTGATTTGGAAAGAAGTAAGTACAGTGGACCTTCTAGTTACATACCGCTCATACATATATACTTTTGGGTTATGAACGCGGCAAACCCGGAAGTGTATACTTCTGGGTTTCGCCATGTGCGCATGTGCAGAAGCGCTCAATCGCGCCATGTGCATTCTCAGAAGTGGCGCCTCTGCTTATGTACTTTTCGGGTTGTGGACGGACCCCCGGAATGAATTTAATTCGTATCCGGAGGGTCCACTGTATAGGAAAAACTGCTGCTTTGTTCTAATAAGACCCTATGTGGTTTCAGGGGTGTGGGTGGGTGTGCTTATCTTGTGTCCTGCTCCATTCTTCTAACACCTGTTTAGTACGCATTCTACAGATCTATGCATGCAGCAGCAAGAGTTCTGCATCAGTTCTGCATCAGTATCTTCCCATACTTAGCCAGCAATCCTAATTCCACTTACTTGGAAATGAATTGAATTCAATAGGACATCCTTCTGAATGGACAATGGGCTAGGATTGCAGCTTTGTTAACTGGGGTTGGATTAGGTAGCAAAATGAATACCAAGAAATAGTGACCTGATAGTAATACTATCTAAATTCTAAAACAGAACTGGGATTTGAACTGTGATCTTCTAGGTAAAAAGTCAAAATGTTGTACATGCTTGTAAGTGCAGTGGGAATTACGTAAGGCTGTAGCTCAGTGGCGTGCATGCTTTGCATGCAGAAGGTGCTATTAAATTCTGGGTATCTCCAGCTAAAATTATCAGGTAGCTGGTGAAGTCTGAGAGCTGCTGGAACCAGGGAGAATTGGCAGTATTCCCCATGTTATGAGTTTTGCTGTCAGATTTCTGTAAATACGGTTAATCACTGTGAGTTTGTTTTAAGATAATCCTTGGACAGAGCCTTGGCCTTGACAAAGGACTCTTAATAGACCAGGATATTAAGACAATGAGGGTCAGTGGCAGCTGATTTGTTAGGAGGCTACCTCTTGATACGGGGACACGGGTGGTGCTGTGGGTTAAACCACAGAGCCTAGGACTTGCCAATCAGAAGGTCAGTGGTTCAAATCCCCACAACTGGGTGAGCTCCCGTTGCTCAGTCCCTGCTCCTGCCAACCTAGCAGTTCGAAAGCATGTCAAAGTGCAAGTAGATAAATAGGTACCACTCCGGAGGGAAGGTAAACGGCGTTTCTGTGCGCTGCTCTGGTTCGCCAGAAGCGGCTTAGTCATGCTGGCCACATGACCCAGAAGCTGTACGCCGGCTCCCTCAGCCAATAAAGCGAGATGAGCACTGCAACCCCAGAGTTGGCCACAACTGGACCTAATGATCAGGGGTCCCTTTACCTTTACCTTTACCTCTTGATACAGGATCACTCTGGAAGGTTCAGAATGGGGGAAAGAACAAAGGTAGGTGTCATAAATCTCTCCAACTAAGGATGAAGTAATCTGGGTATTTGAATGAAAGGGAGCAAACTCAGTTTTTGGAAAGAGACTGGGAGACACCTGAGCTTCTTTAGCCTCTAGAGTCTAGAAGGTGCTTTAAAAATGGGGCAGTAGACTTGACTGTCCAGGGTTTTGAAACATAAAGCCTCTACCTGTGTTCAGCTTGTGTATTTAGTAAATAATACAAGGTATTGTAAAATGTTGTAAGATTCCAGCGGAAGCCAAACCCAGATAAGTGCTACCCCCATAGATCTTCTCAGTGGTAGGAGTAGGTGTTAGAAATATTTCAGGTCAAGGGTGGCCTGAGGCATTTTGACATTTGAAATATGCTCAGAGTCAAGAGTGGATTTCATGCTCTTTATTTAGCTCATAGTGGTGAGGAGGAATGGAAGTCCCCTCAAAGTATCTGCTTTATATACATTATTTACACAATGGGCTGCACATGATTGGCTAATTCCGGAATTCTCCTGTAGGCCAATCAGGTTGTGGATTCACTTCCATCTGGAGCCGGATTGGGTGGCTCCTGCAGACCAATCATACTGCTGCATTGTTCTAGGACCAATCAGACATTCTGAATCCTATTGTTCTAGGACCAATCAGACTGCTGCATTTTGGATCCTATTGTTCTTGGACCAATCAGAATGCTGCATTTTGGATCCTATTCAACTCAGTACATAACAACATTTGAGGCAAAATGTCCTGCTGCCACTCCTATAATGGGAGGGCTTGAGGGTCTTCAGGGGCTTCCCCTCCAGGAGAAGACCTTGCAAAGCCTTGCCACCCTGCTGGGCGGGATTCAACAAAGGAGAAATCAGTGCTGATTCTGGTGCTGATTCTTCAGCGTGAGTGGGACACCCATGGTAGTGCCACCTCAGGGACTTCTACTGCCTGAGGCGGCTGCCTCTCTATACCTCATCATTGCATCGGTTCTGTTTGAGGTGACCACATGGAATAAAAGGCCATGGTCATTTGAATGTGAGCTATGTTCACATGTATTAAGCTCTAAAAGAAGAAAGAGGCCAGCATTTCTACATTATTTACAAGTCATTCAGAAGGATTAATACAGATTATGCTGTTGACATTTTGTTTACTTTCATTCTGAATAAAATAAGATGGCCACATGGTCAGTCTTGACGCCGATGGAGAGAGAGAGGTTTCAGAAAGAGACAGATCTGACATTAGTAAAGAAGGTAAAATACTTGGGGGTGAATATGACTGCTAAGAATGCAAATTTATTTAAAGATAACTATGAGAAATGTTGGTCAGAAGTGAAGAAGGATTTAGAGATTAGGTCGAATTTGAAGCTTTCCTTGTTGGGTCGGATTGCTGTCACTAAGATGAATGTACTGCCGAGAATGTTGTTTTTGTTTCAATCATTACAAATTATTGACAAGATGGATTGTTTCAAGAGGTGGCAAAGAGATATCTCTAGATTTGTCTGGCAGGGCAAAAAGCCCAGAATAAAATTTAAGATACTTACTGATGCTAAAGATAGAGGGGGGTTTGCCCTGCCAGACTTTAAACTCTATTATGAATCAGCAGCTTTTTGCTGGTTGAAGGAATGGCTACTTCTTGAGAACACTGACATCCTAGATCTTGAAGGTTATGATAATGTATTTGGGTGGCATGCATATTTGTGGTATGGCAAGGTTAAAGCGCATAAAGCATTCAAAAACCATATTGTCAGGAAAGCACTATTTAATGTCTGGACAAGATATAAAGATTTTTTGGAGAACAAAACTCCAAGGTGGTTATCACCTATGGAAGCGAAAGCTATGAAAAAACTTAATATGGAGGCAAAATGGCCAAAGTACTGTGAAATTTTGGAACAGGAAGGTGACAAGCTGAAATTGCAGAGTTATGAGAAGCTCAAAGGGAAGGTGCGAGACTGGTTACATTATTTTCAAATAAGAGAGGTTTATAATCAAGATAAAAAAGTTGGTTTTCAGGTGGAAAAATCAAAGTTGGAAACAGAATTGTTAGAACCTAATGCTAAGATATTATCAAGAATGTATAATTTGCTGTTGAAATGGAGTACTGAGGAAGAAACGGTAAAATCTGCTATGATTAAATGGGCACAAGATATGGGTCATAATATTATGTTTGCTGACTGGGAACAGTTGTGGACCACTGGGATTAAATTTACGGCATGCAATGCCCTAAGAGAGAAACTTGCATTCTTAAGTACTGTAGCATCAGAGTTTCTACAATCGCCTCATAATAGCAATTTTGTTTATGATTACCAGGTTTCCTGTTTTTGCATTGTATGCAGTGGATCTCTACATGGCAATTACTTCCACAAATAACAAGTTCTCTGTGTGTTCGCTATGTTTCTAAATACAGAATTTTCAACATTTCAAAATGAGATGAGTTTGTCATATGGACATCAAATGTTTTGTTTAGCATTTTTCTCTGTCAATCTGTAGCTAATGTGGAACTGAGAATTGGCAGCAATAAGGGGACGCTGATGTGCCTTGGGGTCCCTAGGAATGAAAGGTGGCAGGTGCTAAACACAAACATGGTGTACGATCAGTGGCAGATCTAGGTCAAAATCTTGGCAGGAGGGCAGGAAAACTCATCTCTGCTCTGCATGTTCAAGTTCTGTTTGAAAGCACTCATTGCCTCCCCTCCCTTCCACTTTGTTTCTGGAGATCCTGCCTGGCTGTTAAATGGATTCTTGCTGCTGTTGCATCTTGAAGCCTCTCTCTCTCTGTGTGTTTTTTTAACCAGGCTGTGCATATGGATTATATGGTTGGTTGCTCTCACATGGATAATTCATTGCATATATGCTCTGCTTGGTAAGCATCTGGGAATTGTGTGTAGAACTGATGCAAAGGGACAGAGTGTGGTTGCAGAGTAAATTGAAAGATGTGATTTCTGCTTCCTGGGCCTTCAGGAACTGTCCAACTGAAATACACATGTTGTAAAAGCTGGCCTCCTTAGGCTTTAAGTCTGCCTCAGTTTCCTTACATGTTTAATGCTACGGTTTTCAGGGAATTTTTACATTTTGATAGCTTGTGGTATTCATGCACTTGATTTTGTAAACTTTATTCTATGCCAGGCTTTTCAGTTGTGGTGCACCAGTTTCGGAGCTCCCTCTCCCCTCCAGAGGGGGAGGCTTTTTAGGTGCCTTTTTATTTTGTAGGCTTTTTAACCTCTGGTAGTTTCTGTCACTGCCCTTTACTGGTTTATTGATTTGTTGTTGTTTCATTGTATGCTTGTAACCCACCCTTGTAAGTTTTTGATTGCCGAGTGCTATTTTAAAAAGTTAAAATAAAGCAAAACAGGGAGGCATTCTGCACATGCAAACCAATATGTTAAGGTTTGCTGAACTGCTATCTCATTTCCAGGTATTTTTCTCAGAACCTCATGCTTGGTTTTAAGCCACGCTTTTAACTGATGCCACAAGTTGAATCGATCAGTCACTGGAAGCATCAAGTAAGTGCTTGTGAGATGTTCAGAATTCATGGCCCTGTGAGAAGCTGACCTGCTCCAACAATTTCTGTGTGATACCGGGACAGGAGATATTCTAGGTTCCATAGACTTTTCTGTGCACGCATAATGTGTGAAAAGTCCCTTCAGTGTAAGAATGGCCACAATCACCAGCTGCCATATCAAACTCTCTTTGGTGTTTAGCAGCACCTTGCAAAATGTCTTTCCTCACTGCAAGTCTGATGATTACATCATTTTTTACAACCCTAGGGTCCTTCCAAACGCTCTTTTCTTAGCTTAGTGTTATGATGCCTCTTATCCCATACAATCCAGGTCCTTGTGTTTGCTTCTTGGATCCTTACAGATCTCTGAGACACACATTCAGACATCCCTACAAAATTTATTTTCTTTTATTGCAGTGAACGGAAATGTAATAATATCTCTCATGACTATTGCTGTTTCTTGCCAAAATCAAACTTTGAACTTCACTGTTCACAAGCTCTTTGTTCTCAAAGATATTCGGTAGTTTCACAACTCCTGAAGAGCAGCATTAAGTTTCTTCTTAATGAAAGCATTGTGGTGGATGAACCTCAGCTGCTTTCGGACTTCAAGTCCCATCAGCCCCAGCCAGCATAGTTCGTGGTCAGGGATAATGGGAGCTGGAGCCCAACAATATTCAGAAGGCCACTGGTTCTCCACCCCAGCAACTAACTCTCTCTCTCTCTCTCTCTCTCTCTCTCTCTCTCTCTCATCTGACTCACTTGGCTTTTTTTATTTACATTTTTCTTTTTGCTATTTCCCTGCACTTTGGCTTGATGCCATATATTTTAGAGGAAAGAAAACAGAAAATTCTGTGAATGTGTAGATAAGTTAGAGTAAACCATTCAACACCTGACTTCTACAAAGAAGTCAAACAGGCATTGGCTGCAGTTCTAAGAATGCATCCTAAGATATTAGCTCTGCTGGATTCTTTGAGATTTACTTCCCGACAAAAACATTCAGGGTCTGTGCAAACAATTTGGAATTCTAAGTTATCTGCACATCTTTTTGGAAAGCCCCCAAAATATTTTGTTAACAGATACTGCCTTGGTATCAATTGCTATGAGATGTGTGTGTAAATCTCTTGCATCAAGCAAAGACACATTCTTATACTTTTTAAAAGACATACAGGGAGATTGTATGCTTCATTCTTCACTGTGTGATTTCAACTGAGTATATAATATTTTTTTAACCTGAATCATCTCCCACTATTACTGCTTGTTGGCATGGTAGCTGTGCCAATGCCACTACTTGTATTGATGAAAACTTATACCAGTGCTTTACCATAAAGGTAAAGGTAAAGGTACCCCTGCCCGTACGGGCCAGTCTCGACAGACTCTAGGGTTGTGCGCTCATCTCACTCCAGAGGCCAGGAGCCAGCACTGTCCGCAGACACTTCTGGGTCATGTGGCCAGCGTGACGAAGCTGCTCCGGCGAACCGGCACCAGAGCAGCACACGAAAACGCCGTTTACCTTCCCGCTATAAAGCGGTACCTATTTATCTACTTGCACTTAAGAGTGCTTTCGAACTGCTAGGTGGGCAGGAGCTGGGACCGAACGACGGGAGCGGCGGGGTGCTTTACCATAGCTCCTCTAATTACCCATGCATGTTCTTTTGATTCTTAAGAGCAAAGAGTTCCAGGAAGAACAAATATAGCAGCAGCTAATCAGCATTATGACACTGATGTCATAATCTCTCCTTTCCAGATGCATTACCTGAAGGAGGCATTTGGACCTCTTTTAAAAATCAAGAAAGCAGAGAAGTATTTAGACAAACACAGAAACTTACAAAGAACCAGCGTAGTGCATTAGATATAGGGTGAAATGGCAGCAAGACCCAATCCAGAGCTGGCTGAGACATAACCTGTAAATGCAAGTTTATGGTGCAGCATGAACCAAGTTTTCCACCCCTTCACCTAGCTACCTTGCTTTCAGAGAGATCATGCCAGTTCTTCCTTCAAGTAGCTCATGACCTCCCCTTTATTCTCACTGCCAGAGGTGAGCAGAAGGTAGATAGGGACCTACTCAGCAGTGGTTAGTGGAGTGGGGCTGCAATGTTTAACTGGCTTCTCAACACAGAGGTCACTGACAGTCACTCAGAGGGAGCAGTGATGGAGAAGTTGGTACAGGGCTGTTGCGCCAACTTGATGCCCTGCTGCTTGCTGTGCCTGCACTGCACTGACCTCCCTACCACCTCTCAGCAAGGTAAGCAGTGCAGCCCACACTGACCACCACTGGATGTACTGGTAGATTCCTAGCTGGTCTGAATAGATTGGCAAGGATTTCTGATTTCCAGTTTGTTTAACAATGTCAACAACAAAACAACTCTCTTCCTCTCCTAAAGTATACTACTTAAATTAGGAAATCTATTGGGGAGAGTAACCAGAAGCAGATGGTTTTGTTTGAAAGAACTGTGCACTGAAAAGAAATCCTCTGGACTCAGAATTTTTGTACTTTTACTTGTATGCCTTTTACACCCAGCTCTGCTCAGTGAATCACGGGGGTTCTAGTGACAAACAAAGCAGATCGCACAAGTCTTACCATCACTTTGAGTGCTTTGGCAGAAAGGCAGCCTATAAATGTAATAACCTTCTCTCTGAGGACAGTTTCTTTCAGCATCCAGCAGCCGGTTTTCACTCCCTCAGAATGCTGGTGAGAAATCAAAGCACATCAGCTCAGGGACCCAAAGTGTTGTTGTTGCTGCTGCTGCTGCAGCAGCAGCAGATGATGATGATTGCCACAAAACTCCTGCATGTACACCATTTAAAACACATGACTTTGCTCAAAGAATAATAGGAACTGTAACTTACCTTCACAAACCTACAATTCCCAAGCACCCTTAACAAACTACAGTTCCTAGTATTCTCTGCAGGAAGCCGTGTGCTTTAACTGTGTGATGTGTATGTACCCTTAACAAATTTGCCACCACTGCACAGATGGGATTCCGTGGTATTTTTGAGAACTGCTAACTAAGGTCTGTTCTGGTTTGCCAGGTTTATTTCAGGTTGGTTGCTCTTGTAGAAAACAGCATTCTGATGATGCTACTTGTTCTGTATATTTGGTTGGCTAATCTGCAGTCCTCCAGATGTTGCTGGCCTCCAACTCGCATCAGACACAGTCACCAATGGCCAATGATAAGGAAAGTTGTGGTCCAGCAACACTTGGATGCCCCCATCTCGTTGCCCATCCCTGCTGCATATAGCCAACTGTAAAATATTTTCTTTAAAATCTTATGGCTGCAGTCTCCGCAAGCTTGATACAAACTTGTATTTATCTTGCATGACAGCATCCTTTCCCTTCTATATAACTCTCATTTATTTATCCTGATATTGCTTTGTCAATGCATCTGTGTAGTCTTGAAGCATTGCTTGTAGTTTCACGGTGAAATTCTAGCCTGGGGCAACTTTAATCTAAAATGCAGTTTGATGAATCTGGAGAGAGACCTTCAAGAGGCTTTTCCACACAATGAAGCTAAGTGTGCCCTAGCTGCATTTTGTCCTCCCACAAGTCCTTACAGCATGATATCTCTTTTAATTTAAGTGCAATAGCTTGCAGGGATGTGGGGTGTGTGTGTAAGGGACAGAAGGCTCAAGAAATGGACTCTGCTACTGTAGGAGGTATAGGATAGCCACACCATTGTTGGGCTTGCTGCTTTTTTAAAAGGTTAAATGAGTGCATGCTAATATAGAAGAAAGAGTGTGTTCAGAGCTGATAAAAGCTGAAATGAACTGGAGGCCGTCAAAACACTTTCTAGTGACTTTTTGCATTTCACTTTGATAGCAAAATCCAATGTATGGGGAATCCCTCTGACAGTCATAGTCAGATGGTTTCAAAGTAAAGGTGGAATTGACAAAAGATTCTTCAGAACTTTGCCTTGCATCCTCTCATCAGTGGCTCATTTAGCACATGATGCTAAAACCTAATTTAGTGCTACAGGAACAATCTTAAATACTTCACCCTCCTCTGCTTTGGTGTTATCCCAAGGAGATTACAAACATCTGCTTTTAAGCTAAGCTAAAGTCCTATTTGTGTCTGAACTTGGAGAAACTGTTTAAGCTATGGTTTATTCAAATAAGTTAGAGTCAACCTCTGGCTTATTGATCTGGCTTGTTAGAAAACCATGTTTTGTTTCTAATTCCTTGTTAACAAGCCAACACAACAAACCACTTTTTTGTTCTGGCTTCTTTGAACAAACCGTAGCAAGGAATGCTGCTTAGTTAAGCAGTGGAAGCTCACGTTCTCTTCACAACCATTCTGGAGGAGGAGAAGACAGGACTCAAGGCTTGTTGAGGCTCATTAAAAAGGTAAAGGGACCCCTCACTATTAGGTCCAGTCGTGGCCGACTCTGGGGTTGCGGCGCTCATCTCACTTTATTGGCCGAGGGAGCCAGCGTACAGCTTCTGGGTCATGTGGCCAGCATGACTAAGCCGCTTCTGGTGAACCAGAGCAGCACACGGAAATGCTGTTTACCTTCCGGCCAGAGTGGTACCTATTTATCTACTTGCACTTTGTGCTTTTGAACTGCTAGGTTGGCAGGAGCAGGGACCAAGCAATGGGAGCTCACCCCGTCACGGGGATTCGAACTGCCGACCTTCTGATCAGCAAGTCCTAGGCCCTGTGGTTTAACCCACAGCACCACCCCCCTCATTACCATAGCACTAAACCATGATTTATCATTACATGTGAGAAGGCCTTATTCGCCTTGCTACATGCCAGGGGTGCCAACGTGAATAAATTTTTGAGGGGAGGTAAGTAAACTCCACCCTGCATAATCAATCACAAGATGTTGTGTATGCACACCATTTGAACAACAATGTCCATTTACTGGAGGAGGGGCAGTCCCTCAAATCTTTCATGGCGGGTGTGTGCGAAGGAACCTTGGCTCCTAGGAATTGGCTCCTATGCTACATGCTGGTACAGCAGAGGAATGTTTGGCCTTCAAATAAAAACACAACAGCTCTTGCAACAACAAAGGGTCTCAACATGCATGTGTAAAGGAAATGGGTTAGTTTCATTGATTTTCATAGAAAATAAATGGGAAGTTGTGTACCTAATGGACTAAGCTACAAACTGGGAGCTTTGGGCATGCCTGGATGAAGAGGTGCACAGGTTGGGCTCACATACCCAAGGCTTACTTAACAAGGAGGGATAATTTTCTCTTAATAGACTATTTGTGAGCCAAAGCATGAGGCTGCTAACATGCCATGAGGACGCGATGAGTACTTCTTTTATAGACTTGATTTGAACTCTCCTGCATGTAGTTGCACGTAGTTTTGGTTATTGTTGGGCAGATCCTTCATTATTATATTTTTAAATACACGTGACCTTGACACCATTACTTTGCCTCTTGAGTTTTTTTCCTGGATGTGATGGCAGTTGCAATTATTTAACTTGTTTTGTCTGTAAGAAAATATATTGAAGAACTGAGCGGGTGGGGGAGTAGTATTGCTATACAGGAATTTTGACCTTGATTGAATAAGTGTGGATGCTGCATAGCTGAAAAGAAATGGAAGGGGTTGATCAGTTCAAATATCTATTTTATATATTACTGAAGTTCTGCTAACTGCATAATACATGCATGAAAGATAGTTCTTACAGAGCCACCCAAAAAAGTATTGTCCTATTCTGTCTGGGCAATAAAAAGGATATGGTCGATAGTTGCTGCAAAATTCTCATGAAAGCAAATCAATAACACACACAGTTCCCTTCTCAAAGGGATTTGGAGATTTCTTTAAGTTGCTTGGCATTGCCCATGCAGCTTGGGCATTTGACTGTTCCTGAACACCTGGAAGAGGCTGCATTTCCCCCAGAAAATATCTGCAAAATTTTGGCATTAGTTCTGATTCTCACCACTATTATTCAGGCCCTGGCAGGAGCTTACAGCTGCTCATCCATTGCTTTCTGCCCAATGTCTGTTTTCGGGGGGGGGGGGGAGCTTGCTTTTGCTTCAGGTAGCTGAAAAGGCTGTTAAGAGAGGAGTATGGGCAGTAATGCCATAGTATTTTCTTTTCCCCCTTTAGATTCGTCTACTTCTTGGAACAAAAAGGTCCCAGTTGCAGCATTCACTTGCATTCTTTTCTGGTAGAAATGGAAGGCATCTACATCTTTATAGCCAGGGGTCCACAAATATAGTTGCCAGTGGCAACCAGAAATTTAATCAACCAGTAAGGAAAGTATCCCATATACTCTGCCATGGGAGGACCTTCCTTTTTTTAAAAAAAAGTGGCTGGTAACCTAGGAGTGCAAAAAGTATCCCTTTCAAAAATAGCTGGAGTTCAGATATCAATGATGGAGGGAAGGGCTTGATTCAAACACACATACAATGCCTGCTATTTCTCTCCTGTGTAAAACCCTCTACCATTGTCTCAGTGCAGTGAAGAGGAAGCAAGAAAGCAGAGCTCATCAAGCCCAGTGACATTTGTAGACTCTTCTTTATATCTCTCCATTCTGTTACGGTGACCCAAGAGGGAAACCTTTTTCAAGCTGAGGGTTGCTGTGTTCCCTTGAAGGCCACATTTCCAGGGCCAAATGCCAGTGGTGGGTGGGACTAAGTGGGCAGAGCAGCTGATTTCTCTTTTACTTTGTACAGGAGGCTGCATCTAAGCCATGTGAAACTCAGAGGTCTACACCCACCCATCATCTCCATTCAGGGAAGCAAGAGGTATGGTCACAGGTCAGGGACGCATTCCAGCCAGGCATGGAGCAAGGCCAGTGAGAGTTGAGTTGACTAAGGCTCAAAAGTCCATTGGTCTAACCACAAACTCATTCCACTATTAAACTGAGGAACTTGGCTTATATCCCAGAATAAATGATGTTTTCTTATACTAGAGACATAGGCAAGAACAAGTGGTATGGTTAACCACCCAGTTAAGGAACAGCTGAATGAGGTTTGTTTTTGCATTAAATGGATTGAAATATAGGATATAACAGAAATCATGAGCTCCAATATAATCCAAATTCATTTAGAAAATATTGGACTCCAATGCATTTTCTAAATGTCAGTCATCCCTCAAAACAATCTATGATTCTAAGGATGGAAGAATATCTTATTCTAAAGAGATCTTAATCTCAAAAAGATTAAGATTAAAGACTTTAATAGTTGAAAAGTACATGGGACAGACAATTAATAGTTAGCTTCTTGGTTATTGTAGTTTCTGGTTGGCGAAAAGATTTACTAAAATGTTGAGATGAATTTCAGCTAGTTTACTCAGCATTCATCCTGATTTGTTGGCATGAAGCTGATGTAGGGGTTCTATGATGTCTGTTTTTTATAGCACATTTGTTCTAATTTGTTAGTAGAGAGGTTGCACATCTTTCTGTCAGTCAATCAGTCATTGTCCAACTCTTTTAAATGTAATTTTCCTAATCACAAAAAGTTGGGGTCTGTTTTTATAAAAAAATGAGATGGAATGCCTCCCACAAAATGCTGGCAGTCTGGAGGTGGCATAGACTTTTAAGCAGCAGCAAAGGTTGTGCTCAAGTGCTGATGTTTTTGCTTTCTTAACATTGCTGAAAAAACATCCTGGAAACATGTTTGGTTTGAGTGATCTTTGAGTGACCTTGGATGGTAGCTTGTGGATGGTAAATGGTGTTAAAGCCTCAAATGGGTTCTTAAAAGACAGGAGCAACTAGATAGTTACAAGAATATTGTGCAGCAGCAGTGGCATGCTAGATCTTTGAGCACAAAGAAAAGTTTCCCTTTTAGAAAATTCCTTAGCAATATGTTCAGCATTAAAAAATATCTTGGCATTAAAATGTTCAGCAGCATTGCTATCACCTAGAGTATTACCTCCTCCAGATTACAAATTATGTAATGAACACAGATTATGATATTTACTTTTGAGGCCGTCAGCTACGCTTCTCTTGCTTTTTAATGAATGTTCTCCTTGGTTTAATGTATTCCATTCCTGTTCTGCTATGTCTCTTCACTTACTAAGTTTATGTGGTGATTAAAAACCGAATTCATTCGATTATAGATTCTCATCCATCCTTCCTCCTCTCCATAGCTCTACTCCAGCCTTTCCTATCCTGGTTCCCTCTAGGCATTCTGGACTACAACTACCATCAGCCCCAACCAACACAGATGATGGTGAGGGATGGTGGGAGATGTAGTTTGGCAACATTGGAAAAGCCCCAGGTTGGGCAAGGCTGCTCTAGCTTCATGTCTTAAAGGTTGTAAGTCATTTTGATTTTACACAGTTTATAAGTCTTTTTATTTATTTTCTATACAATTTAATCAAAAATATGTCTCCCTAGGTGGTTTACATAAAATGGTATATTTAAAATAACGATACAAAACAAAATAGTAGACAATAAAATTACCGGAATATAGAGAGTATCAGCAGATTTAAAATGAATGTGTATAATAAAGTTAATGCTTGCTTAAACAAAAAGGCTTTTAGAAGGTGTTGAAAATAGTACAGGTGTCTGCCTTCTCTTAAAAAATAAATGAGTGGTAAAAAGGGCAGAAGAGGTGTTTCTGGGTCCTTCCTTGTTTTGTCTTCAGAAGTTGCTGCACTTCATCCCTTCTCCTTGGAGGGTAGTGGGTTGAGGAGGTCCGGCTGTCAGAGCTCCTTGCTGTTCCACCTCAGTGCCAAAAATATTTGGCCCCAAGTCATTTAGGGTTTTGTATGTCACCATGAGTACCTTGAATCAGGTTTCGAAGAATATTCATGAACAGTGCAATACCTCCAGTACTGGTGTCACTTCAGCCATTGCATTTTCATTACTTTCAGCTTCTAATCAATTCCATTTTCAAGGTTAGCACCATGTAGAGTGCTTGCAATAATCTAACCTGGAATTTACCAGAGATCTGTGCCCAAGCCATCTCTTTAGCTTTTGTGTTGAATTCGGAGGGAAACAATGTTTCCCTGCATACAAATTCTGTACTTCTGTTTGATACCTTAGTCACATGTCTACAGCAATATAACTGACAGCATATCCATGTTGGCTTTGACTATTATGATACAGTGCCACCCTTGAACCAAGCTGCGGAGGGACTCACTGATCTCCAGCCATGCAAAAGTTTGTACCCACACTTACACATACAGACAGACATATACACACATCACTCAATCCTTCTTCCAGTCAAGCAAAAGGCATTATCATGCTTCAAGGACATTGTCCAGCCAGGAGGCGAAAGTCCCAAGGTCCAACTGAAGAGGCTGAGGGGGGGGGCATATTTGGGCCCTTGGTCTGCAGTTTTCCCAACTGACTTAGCAAATGTGAAGTTGCTGATATTTTGCAGCTCGTAATGGCTAAAATCATGAGCTCTGTGTGCATCAGCACTGATTTTCTGCCGTGCAACTTCTGTTACCTTCCCAAGGGGGAAGGAGAGGATAAATCTAGCCTGTTCTTCTGAGTTGGAGACTTTTGAGGTTTTTAATCCCAACTATGTCAAAACCTATGTTATAACAATAAATAGCAGTAGTAGTCCCTTTCTTCTGAGTAGTGTTGTCAGCATGAGTGTGAAAAAAAAGACTATAAGAAATTATTTGCCATAGACGGTGATCATATTTGGTGAATCATAAAGCCGGCAGCCAGTTTTAATTTTGTTTCTGTTTCTGCCATCTGATTCTGCAGCACATCTATCACCTTTGCAATAAGGCTTCATAATTAATTGCCTACCTAATTAAAACACTCAAGTAACTCATGCTACTTATCCAGAAGGCAACAATGCAGAAGAAGCAATGTACAGAATCATTGTGAGAGAGCCCTGTTATACTTTCTAACTGGGCATTTGGCCAAGTTAAGCATTTTGAAGCATGTTGATTATGACTGTCATTGAAATCACTGGAATTTGAAATTGCTTAGCATTGACTTGACCATGACCTGTGTTCTCTTATTTGCATTTTTCTCAGTGATCTTTTAGTGATCTATAAATTTAACTGTGGTTTAAAGGTAAACACATAGCCACTTTGCTCCTACGCTGTTCCTGATGCTTCTGTGCATGGTTTGACTTAGCATCACATCCAAACCCAGGCCTGTAACTCAAACTACAAGCTGCAACCTGAGGTTTCGGTAGCATGGCCGTAGACACTGCAATCTGAGGTTTGTTTGGATGAAACAAACCACTAGTACAGTGGTACCTCAGGTTAAGAACTTAATTCATTTTGGAGGTCCGTTCTTAACCTGAAACTGTTCTTAATCCGAAGCACCACTTTAGCGAATGGGGCTTCCCACTGCCGCCACACGATTTCTGTTCTCATCCTGAAGCAAAGTTCTTAACCCAGGGTACTATTTCTGGGTTAGCGGAGTCTGTAACCTGAAGCGTCTGTAACCCGAGGTACCACTGTATGTATCAGTATCAAACTTTATTTCAGTCATAGACCAGCATAAGATAAAACATACAGATAAACTGAACACATAAGACTTAAAACAGGTAAGGGATAAAAACTAGTAATTAAAAGGTGATTAGACATACATACTTAAAAATGATAGAAACAAGGACAAACAGTTAAAAGCAACTATAAAGGAGGGAGCGTGAAGGAGCACAGGTCCTGCATTTTGGGCCTAGTTTGTGGCGCAAACCATCCTTCAACGAATATCCATCATGGCAGCGCAAAATCTAGCAACTGAGTATGTAACATCTGGGTTTTCATATTGAAGTAGCAGGGAGGTATAAAGTTGTTCTGTGCGACCTGGGAATTTAAGTGGTATAGGTAACATGAACCTAGTTTGTATATCTGTATAGTGTTGACAGTGAAAAAAGACATGTTCCATTGTTTCCAGTTGCCCAGAGCCATATCAGAATTTCCTCTCCTCGTACGGTGTCTTCATAAGATTTTAATGTTGGTAGGGGAAATCCATTTAATAAATGATGTAGAAGAGACGGACATTGAAAATAGCCACAAAAATCACTTCTGTGGATCATCTGAGTTATTGTTTTGAATTTCTTGAATTCTAGCTTTAAAATGAAAATGAAAATAGTGACACTTTGTGTCAGTCTGTGGTTGTCGGAAAAAAAAATGGAACTATGTTGGCAAAGCCCAAAGAACACGAGGAAAGGAGTGTAAGTCTCCATTTTCAAGATCTTGATATTGGTATAGCCAGTTTCTGAGCAGCTCACTCTCCATATTTGAGAATAATCTGTTCCCGTGTAATAATACTGCATGCCCAACAGTTTGTTTGCCATTTAAACACCTTATGCCCTAGGTAATTCTATGCAAATTACATGCAGCTAAATATGTAAACTGATAGGACATTTCTGGCTCTAAAACACAAGGAGGCAGCCAGAGAAAGAGACCGCAGGTGGTGCAGGAGGAGTGGGACAGTGTAGGACTGGGAAGGGGTTAAACAGAGAGAGAAGCCTGGATGAGAGATGAAGTTGTTAAGTGGGAAATATTAGGGCAGGGTGGCTAACCTGAGGGCCAGATAACAGTCTTCCATGTTATTGTTTTTTAAATGCATGTGCCCTGTCCTAAAAAACAATCAATAGAGCACATTGTGAGTTTTCAGAAGTGCAATATCTTGCTTACAACTTGTGACTGATTTTTAAAATTTTACAGAGAGAGAATGTTTTTTCAGAATAGCGTCAAGAGAGTTCAAGTCTCAAAATCCTTAAGGGCTGGCTGATTTGGCTGCTGACCCTTTATTCAACCTGTCATTTTTGGAAACTTACATCCTGCCTATTTGTTTTTTTCTTTCTGACATTTTCTGCACAGAATTCACTTAGCCTGCATAATTCACCTCACTTTAAGACACATATCAGTGTTGACCTGGAAGGATAAAGCTGGAAGTGGAAATCCTTGTTTTCCCCTAACAATAGTGTATTCTTGGAACACATCATTTTATAGTTTATTACTTGGATTTGTTCCCTATAAAGCAAGACCCACACCTGCCCTCTCCTGGTTTGTTACAGTGGTAGCTGCTGTGATTCTTCTTTCTAGCAAACAGAAGAAATTTTGTATAGCATGGAAACCATAGTGCTACCACAAAAGTACTATGTAACCCAAATGAGAAAAGCAGCTAAGAAAGCTATTGGACATAATTATTTAAGTAGAGTTTTTAGAACATATTTGCATAATATTCAAGGACTTGGTGTACAGATTTTTTAAAAGAGATTATATCACAAAGTCACAAGATGTCCATGTAACAGTTCTGGAATAATATGATGACCTGCATAATTATTATTCTTAGCAGTATTAGTATTATTAACAATTCTTTACTGCCCTT
The DNA here is from genome assembly GCF_027172205.1 of Podarcis raffonei. Lineage (NCBI taxonomy): Eukaryota > Metazoa > Chordata > Lepidosauria > Squamata > Lacertidae > Podarcis > Podarcis raffonei. The sequence continues at coordinate 49,968,513 of NC_070604.1, forward strand.
CAGCAGTATTTTAAATCTTCCAGGGATTTTCATGTGGTGACATGTTTTGACTCTAATAGTCTGTCACATTTTTTAACAATGCTGTGCATCAGATTGAAAAAATTGATTATTCCAGTATTGTATCCAGTGTTTTCATCTTGTTGGGTACAGGTTATATAAACAAAACACACACACACACACACACACACACACACACACACACCACCCTTCCTGTTTTTTCTTGTCAATAGAATCGTTTACATCAGTGGTTTTCAACCAGTGTGCTGTGGCACCCTGGGGTGCCTTGAATGATGGTCAGGGGTGCCGTGGGCAACACTGGCCTCTGTCCCTCTTACCTTCCCTCCCTCCTCTGATGCCCTCTCACATCTCTGCCTCCCAAAGGCTTTCACAGCTGTTTGTTTGGCTACAAGCTCCTCAGGTAAATCCTGCCTCTGGTGCTGGTCAGGGGATGCTGGTTGCCAGGAGCTGAAGCAGCCTTGGAGTAAGTAGGCAAGTGGGCAAGCCAGCCAGTCCAGTAGTCCTTGTTGTTGGGAATGGGCAGACAAGTCACAGGCCCCAGTGGGGCAGTGTGGGGAGCCACCTCTCTTTGGGGGAGGCAGCTCAGAGACCAGAGGTGGTGGCAGTGGCAGTTGCTGTCAAGGAGGACTCCCACGGAGAGGAGAGAGGAGGCTGAGGGAACACTCTACAAGGGAGGGTGTTCAAGAAAGGGTAGGAGGTTGCCAGCTCTGGAGGCAAGGGATGACATAACTGGGCCCCTGAGCCCCACAGGGGTGCTGCAGACAGAATGTAGTTGGTCAAGGGAGCCATGGACTCAAAAGATTGAAAACCTCTGGTTCACATAAAGATCTTGCTGTTCCTGTTCCTAATACAGTGGTACCTCGGGTTAAGTACTTAATTTGTTCCGGAGTCTGTTCTTAACCTGAAACTGTTCTTAACCTGAAGCACCACTTTAGCTAATGGGGCCTCCAGCTGCCACCGCGCCGCCAGAGCACGATTTCTGTTCTCATCCTGAAGCAAAGCTCTTAACCCGAGCTACTATTTCTGGGTTATCGGAGTCTGTAACCTGAAGCGTATGTAACCCGAGGTACCACTGTACACAGTAACAAAGTTTATTTCGTTCATTATTGCCAACAGAAACCCCACGCTGCCAGCATTCTAGCTGCATGCATGATTTTTATTCTGATAGCACTGCAGAGGAAAGAGATAAGCCTCCCCTCCTTGTGCACTGCATTCCCAGTAAGGCTCCCCCATACACCCATCATGCATAAAAGTAAAAAATTGAGAGGTCCCTATATGCAGCACATTAGTCCTCACAGGACTGAAACATCTTGGGAAAATCTTTCCCCATGGCATCTTTGAGCTTTGGCTGGTAGTCTTCCTCTAAACTTCCCTGAGGACATAATAGGATAAAATGACTCACTTTTGCCACATCCACACCAGCCACTTAAAGCACAGTACTTCCCCCCAAAGAATCCTGGGGATAGCTCAGTCAGTAGATGAGCATGAGACTCTTAATGTAATGATGATCAAAAACATAGATAACTAAACTGGGGTTGGACAATATATTATGCCCAGGAACAGAGACGAGACGGAATGCCTCTGAATAACAACAAACACAACCCTCCCCAATGTATATGCAGTCTGTCACTTTCATACGCACTCACGCATGCACACACACACATACACACACACACACACACACACACACAAAGTCTAACATTGCAGCTAAGTTCTTTAAGCCCAATTTTCTAAGTTACCTACACCTCTGTATGCAAACACTTTCAATAAAGTGATACACCCACCTCCCCAATCATTCTTCAGAAATTACTTATTCAGTATGATGTAGCATAAAAATGCAGTGTTTGATTTCACCTGAGAGCTTCTGAAGAATCTCAGATGAGTTTATGATTAAACTCTTCAGTCATTCAGTTATAATTAAACTCTCAAACTACTGAAAGGCTGAGATTTTTGAAGTGACCAATTAACTGTTCACTACTACGTCTTCTTTTTTGTCAGCAATTCACTGTAGAATTCGATAGAAAATTGTTGGTAGTTTTGAATTGCTGAAGAGCTTTCTCCTTTGGAACAGAACATGCTGAAATTTTGAAGCAATGGTGCATATTCAAAAAGCATTTCTTCCCAATTAGCTTCATTTTGTCATGCAAATGATAGAGAATACTCTATATTTTTCAAAGGGTTATTCATGACCTAATGCTTAAATATCCAACATATCTAATGTGAAGAGATTATCTACTTTTTCTTTATGAGGACAATAGTAATCCTTACATCCCAAGAAGGCGTTAAAATTTCCTCCGCATAAACCCCTCATCTCACAATTACTCCTTCCCCATCTTTCAATTGCTGTCTCCTATGGATACTCTTTACCAGTACACTCTCACCAGACACTTTATTCATTTTAATTTTTTGCCACCTTTTCCTCTAAGGTGTTCAAGGTGATTACATGGTTTTCCCATTCCCCACAAAAACCCTGTACAGTAGGCTAAGCTGAGATGCAGTAACTGGCCCAGGTTCCCCAGTGAGATTCATGGCTGGGGGGGATTTGAAGCCTGATCTCCCTAGTCTGACATGCCAGCCATTGGGTTGGTTCCTGGAGATGACATTGGTCAACAAATACCATAGGAGCATAGGGGGAGGACATTGTTCGGTGATAGCACATCTGCCTTGCATGCGGAAAGCCCCAGATTCAGTCCCTCGCATCTCCCAGTAGGGCTGGAAGAAGCCTCTGCTTGAAACCTTGGAGAGCCACTACTCATCAGTATGTAGACAATAATAAGCTAGGTGGACCATTGGTCTGACTCTGTATATGGCAGAGCACCCTATGCTCCTATGACTCTGAAACTGGTTAGAATTATCTCTGTTCTAGTAATATTCAGTAACCAGTTGGTTACAATCTGCCAAATTAAGTAATAAAGTTTTACTGGTCTTCTGCAATTTAAGGTTGCAGGTGGGATGCTAATCCATGAAAAACTACAGTGGTACCTCGGGTTACATACGCTTCAGGTTACATACACTTGAGGTTACAGACTCCGCTAACCCTCGGGTTAAGAACTTTGCTTCAGGGTGAGAACAGAAATTGTGCTCTGGCGGCGTGGCGGCAGTGGGAGGCCCCATTAGCTAAAGTGGTGCTTCAGGTTATGAACAGTTTCAGGTTAAGAACGGACCTCCGGAATGAATTAAGTACTTAACCCGAGTTACCACTGTACTTTCTATCCAGCACTGCTAATTTATCAACTTCTCTCTCTCTCTAATATTTGAAGGACGTGATAGTTACTCTCCCTGCTTCTTTCCCAGCTGGATGCGAGCTACCATTTGTGGCATCCTAGAGACAATGTTGATATCAGACTTCCTTTGCCTTGTCCTTTTAAAAATGAGCTGGACTTGATCCAGGAAATAGCTAGCCTGCCTGAGAGCATTACAGACACGGCCCATTGATTTTACTGGTCCAATACATTTATTTAGCACCTTAGCAAAATACTTATAGATCGTACTTTCATACAGGGCGTTGTTCTGGTGTTCTACTTGTACAGAAAAATAAACAAACACTTTCCTTAAAAGTAATTCATTTTTGGACATTAACACAGTATTGATTCTTATATCTTTCTGCCTTTAGATCAATCAAGCATATCTACTGTAAAGGGGCGGGGGGCGGGAGAGGGGAAGGCTCTGTGAAAACAAACAACTTCCAGCTAAGCCCTACTCCTTGGCTTTGAGGAAATGTAAAAGTTGTAGTTGCATTGATTTTCTTCCGCGAAAGTCTTTAATTTCCCATTTTTGTTTTGTCGTGCCTGAGCTAACAGATTTATAAGGCGTTTCTTTGCACAGTAAAAATCATTTGCCATTTGGTGGAATTGGCTGACATTTCATTTTTGCTGTACAGATTGCAGATTATGTTGACATTATTTTGCCAGGCCCTATGCTACATCATTAACATATTACTCATGATTTAGGGCTGAAACAGCTTCACTCTGCTGGCACATTTTCCACAAGGTTACAAAGGGAGGGCAGGGAGCACACACCACAGCAACCCTACAATATTTACACTGATTCAAGTGAAAGCAAATGGGTTTTGTTGCACTACAACTGAATAGGAGTGGCATTCAAATACATCACCTGAAACAATGCTTGATTTTTTTATTATTAAAAAAGCCAATAACACACGATACATTTATGGCCAGTAACTGTAACTCTTTGTTTAGAAATGAGCAGCATTCATGAAACACGGAGCTTCATCCCAGTGTGTTAGGAATATGGGACTTGTCAAATAATGGCATATAATTGCCTGGTTTCGCCGCATGAAAATGAAATGCAGTCTCCGATCACAGCCTCATTTCATTCTTCCCCAACTCTGATGATTCCTTCTGAAATAAGACGCAGCCAGACAGCTATCAGCAGCATCTTACGTTGCGGCTGTTTAGGTTGCCTGGGAGCACCTGTGCAGCATTCAGTTAAATAAATTAGTAGTCAAGTGCAAATTCCTCCTTCCGACACATTGAAAGGACCCTAGTTGCAGAGGCTCATTTGAAACGAATACCGTTTTTGCGGCGGTTGGTGATATTAAGCCATTCCCCCTTATGTAATGGCTATGAAGTGGTTTCAGTGCCTTCTGTGTTGGCCTTTCGCTACACATAATGGAATACTGAGATAGTTTCCACACTGCTGCTTTAAGCTTCTATGCTGTGTAATCACAAACAAAGGGTCTAGTTCAGTCACTAGGCACTTATCCTCTCCACCCCCTCAGACCCATGTATACGTATTGCTCCTCGAGCTGTTGTTGATCCTTTCGTATTGACAACTTTCCTGGTTGTAGGACTTCATGCAGCCGATATTGTGAGTGGTTGCTGGTGCCCACTGGGATTATTAGTACAGCAGGCATGGAGGCCAACAGCAGGTGGTGCCAAAGCCAGTTACAGGCACAGATCCCTGCTGGGGAAGCTGACTAGACTGGTTATAAGAAGGCAGGATGGGTCAGGGCAGACTGAGGTTAGTGTGGCATTTGCCCTATTAGATCTGTCTCTATTGGGTATTGGGTACATAACACCAAGCACTTAGTCCTTGGTTTATCAATTAGTTCCTTTCCTTCATGCAACTCATTTATTAACTACACTTCTATAGTGTCCAGTAGTCAAAGATTTGCAGGGACAGTTACTAAAACAAATGTTAAAACAATAAAATACAACAACAACAACAATAAAACATAACTTAGACTCTCCATTTTTGCTGACAGCAGCAACTCATCTAAGATGACCCAATTGAATTGTATGAGGATTTCCACAGTTTAAAATCCAATACTGTATCCACTGTACTGCTCTCCCTTTTCCTGTGAATCTTACTTCTGGCCAGTGCCATTTTTCTAGAAAAAGAGGTGCTGCAACTCACCATAAACACCTCCCTTGTTCTCCTATAATGGCAATGGCACCCACCTGGGAGGTGACAGAACTGAGTTCTGGTGAGTACTTCTGGCTGGAAAAAAAAGCCCTGTTTCTGGCTATTAATTTAAACGAAATAGTGCAGATGGGACTTTACTTTTGAACATAGACCTTTGCAAACTGCAGTATATGCAAAGGCTGGAATCCTATGTACACTTATTGTGGAGTAAGTCTCACTAGTAGCTGTGTGTGCATGAGAGAGGAGACAGAAACTGAGCGAGAGTTCTGCCCTTCCAGTTGTGCCCTCCTGACAGTGGCGAGGCAGCACTGAGGTTGTGGGAGCTCTAGACTGATGGTGGCAGTAATGTCCCTGCAGGTATGTGCACACCTGTGGGATGCCGATGCTGCCAACCCAGAGCATCCCTGACCTCCCCTCTCCCTCTAGCTGCCCACTCTGGGAGGGCACCACTAACACTTTGGGTTACCCCTCCACATGTCACTGCTGCTTGTTAGTCTTTTACTGCATGATGTGTGTGTCTGTGTGTACACACAGACACAGACACAAGACACAAGACACAACATACACACACACACCATGCATATATAATACAGTCATACCTCGGGATAAATATGCTTCAGGATAAGTATTTTCAGGTTGCGCTCCGTGGTGACCCAGAAGTAACGGAGCGCAGTACTTCCGGGTTTCGCCGCTTGCGCATGTGCAGACGGTCAAAACGACGTCACGCGCATGCGCAGAAGTGGCGAAACGTGACCCGCACACGCATAGACGCGCAGTCGCGTCTTACATTCTATTCAGGATGCGAACAGGGCTGTGGAACGGATCCCGTTCGCATCCCGAGGTACCACTGTACTCATTAAGGTTCAGAAATTTTCTTGCCATGCCACACTAGTGATACGTACTTATCAGGACCTTGAATGTTTGTGCATCCATGCATCAGGAATCTAGCTTATCTGACAACAATATCTGGGTTGTATCCAAAGATAGTTTTCCTTAGGTAGATTCATTGAAATCAGTTGGCACAACTTCCTTAGCTGCATTAATTTAAATAGGGCTACCTTGTGTAGGGCTTAATTGGCTACAATCCTTTGTCTGCAAATAATATGAAGTATATTTCTGCTTCCCCTGCTACTCCACTCTGTTGTTGTTCAACCTGAGAGTTATAGCCCTTGATCACAACCATTATTATTTATTATTATTATTATCATCCCAGCCCCTCTTTGTCCTAGTCGGATGCCCAACTAGCCTCCCCCCATCTTCCTGGCTTTGCCGTGGTCTTCCAGTATGTTTATTATGCATGAGTTTACCATATGCAAATTAGCTGTGGGCCTCTGGTTCATAATACATTGCAGATGTGAGCTTGTGAGTTGAAGGCACTGCTCATCCTTGAATTTTGCCATTTCTTTGTTTATCCCTGCTTTGCTGTTTCCGTGGTCTCTGCAAGTAAATCTAAAATGTCATTTATGCAGAGGGGGAAGGGGGGGAAAGCATTCACATTTTGGATACTGTATGCAGCCAGCAGTGCATATTGATTGAGTCACTGATGTTGCATTAGCAGCTACTTATCTCCTTCTCTACACATAGATGATTACTTGTTGCCAAGGAGACAAGGGGATTACCCCCCCACACACACAAGATGTGCTATACAGAATAGGTAAAGAGGACCTTGGTATGCCTCTGCAGAGAATACACCTTAGGGTTATAGCCATCTACCCCATCCCCACCCCCCACCGCAAAATGTCTAAGTACATTATCAATGGTCAGGCCAAGTTCTCCAGTACAGAAATGCCAAAATGGGAGTGGGGAACAAAATGGGGGGTGAACAGGTGCTCTCCAATAACAGAGTGCACGTGAATTTATTTAAAAGCTGTTCACGCATGTGCCGCTTTACGAACACTCGCTAGGCGAAAATTCACATATCCGAACATAAGTAATTGTATCCAAACCTCACTATATGCACCACAGAATCTGTGGTTAGGAATTTTGCCATAGGAATCAATGGGATTTTCCCATAGGAATCAATGGGAAATCATCTACTCGTTATGTGAACGGAAATTGTTGACTTGTTATGCGAACGTTTGCCTAATGAACCATTTCCAGGGAGCACATTGTGTTCATTAAGTGGGACCTGTGTGTATATCCCAGAATTCCACTGTAAACAGTCTTTCAAGGCTGCTAAGAACTTCAATCAAAATAAGAAAAATGAAAAGCCAGCGTAGTGTAGAGCAGTAGATGAGGAGACCTCACCTAGGTTCAGTCCTCCTCCTCTGCATCCTGGTGACTTTGGGCCAGTGACCATTTCTCACTTAATTCACAGGCAGAAAGCAGTGAACCACCATACATGTCACCCTGATCTCCTGAAGGAAAGAGCAGGCTGAAAATGTGATTTTTGAAAACAATATTGTTGGACACAGTGTGTCCCCCCCAAAAAAATGTTTAGGGGTACTCTCATTTTCCAACTCATATTGAAATACTGCCCCTCAATGAAGCCAAACTTAGATTCACAAAATGTTTAGGGGTATGTATACCCTTGCGTTCCCCCCCCCCAGAAAAAAAACACTGGTTGGACACAATGATGACCTTACAACTTGTTGCATGGGAACACAGCCAATGGCTGATATCCTCTTTTTCTTACACATGGGAGTTTATTGTTACTTGTGGAGAGGTTCACACATGTCCTGGATATCATTAGATGATTCAGCATTGATTTCATTTAATAGTTGGACTAATATGACAACATTCTACTTATTGAAATGTAAATGTGTTAGGTCAGGCACAGTTCTTGTTTACTAGAGCTTATGGGAACTGTGGAAGGCCTTAAATACCTTTAGAGAGGGATGAGAATCTAACTTCTGGTTTTGCTTTTCCATTTGTGCTAAATAAGGCCCTCTAAAGACTTGCAAATGCATGGTGTCAGACAGGAATTATTCATTTCCCATGAGACTGTAAGGCTGCTTTGGATTTCACAGTAAATTTGACTCAGTAACTAGAATTACTGCATTAATATTTAATACTCAATAAAGCCTTGCTCATGTGTAGCTCTTTACATGTATAAGGAAACTACACAGGTCTCCTGCAGGGTAGATGAATAAACGTTAGGTAGAGATAGGGGTTTGTTTGTTTTTTAGCTAAGGCAAAAGATAGATATGAGTAAATTTTGAAACATGCCATTTTCCACGAGAATTCTTAGAACAATTTATATGAAGAGCAGGGGAAAAGATGGAGGCAACCATGGGAGTTCACTATTGTTTATCTGAACAAAAGCCCCAAGCGACTGGCTGAGAAATAATGATTCAACCCAAAGAGCCACATGAGAGTGGATAATAACTTGGGATGCCCACATCCAAACACTGCATGCTATCTATATACCACACTAGCTCAATTTGCACATAACCGTAAGCTGAGCATGACTCTACATTGTAGAGTCAGAGTAACTAATGTGCATTTGTCACGACATAAAATGTGACATAAAAAGTCTTCAGTACTTCCTGAAGTGCAGAGTGGTGCAAAACCTTCTTTTTTCTCTGTTTTACTGTACTCTGGGTTAGTCCATGATCTATGTAAATTTGGTGCTCTTCTGGGGGAAAAAAAGAATTACTGTGAAAAGTTGAGCTATGCCACTACAGTAATAGGAATGACAGCCAGAAAAGAAAGGTAGCTAACTTCAGTTAGAATGTTAAAAAATGCTGGCATAAATTATTCAACCCATTAACATTTATGTAATAATCCTTGCATTACATACTCCAAAGTAGTTCCATTGAAGCCAAGTGAAATAATTGCTTTAAAGAACTTTCTCCCCCTTTTGCAGTCATAGGGCACTGAAGGATACTGAGTGAAACTGGCAAATCTTCCTAGTTTGAATTCTGAAAGCAATTTCCAGTTAACTGGAATAACGTAACAAATGAATTGGGCCAGGCCAGGGGAGTATCTAAACTATATTTAACATGATTTTTTTCTTAATTAGCATTGTCAGATATTTGAAGCTGAAAGATGAATTGTATTGGAACATAACCTTTATAAATGTTGTTGTTGTTTAGTCATGTCCGACTCTTCATGACCCCATAGACCAGAGCACACCAGGCACTCCTGTCTTCCACTGCCTCCCGCAGTTTGGTCAAACTCATGCTGGTAGCTTCAAGAACACTGTCCAACCATCTCGTCCTCTGTAGTCCTCTTCTCCTTGTGCCCTCCATCTTCCCCAACATCAGGGTCTTTTCCAGGGAGTCTTCTCTTCTCATGAGGTGGCCAAAGTATTGGAGCCTCAGCTTCAGGATCTGTCCTTCCAGTGAGCACTCAGGGCTGATTTCCTTAAGAATGGAGAGGTTTGATATTATTGCAGTCCATGGGACTCTCAAGAGTCTCTTCCAACACCATAATTCAAAAGCATCAATTCTTCAGTGATCAGCCTTCTTTATGGTCTAGCTCTCACTTCCAGACATCACTACTGGGAAAACCATAGCTTTTACTATACGGACCTTTGTTGGCAAGGTGATGTCTCTGCTTTTTAAGATGCTGTCTAGGTTTGTCATTGCTAACCTATATAAATAGTACCTAAGCAATATAACAACAACAACAATAAACAACTCAAAAACTAGAAGATTGTTTCTACAGAGAGCTTGGACAAAAGGCATCCCCTTCCCTTGTAACATATCATTAGGAACAAGAGAGTGAGGGTAAAAATACAAGTGTTGCGGTTTATACAAGGATGAACCTATTAGAGACAGGTTTGGGAGGACACAAGGAATACAGAAATGTTCTAAATTGGCTATATATTTTGTTGAGCTCTTGTCCTGTGTCAAAAAGTTTATCCATATTGTGACATTTTATTATTATTCTTATTATCAAGGCGGCTAACGATAAGAAGTCACAGTTTTAAAGTATAAAATAATGCACAATTCTAACAAAACATAGAACCACAGAATTATGGAATTGTAAAGTTGGGAGGGAACCCTGAGGGTCGTCTATTTCAACTCCCTACAATGCAAGAATGTCAACTAAAGCATCCATGACAGATGGCCATCCAAAATGTGCTTAAAAAAACACCAATAAATCAAGCTATTAGTCCATAAACCAAGACCATAAGAAGAGTACAGTGACTGACAATTTATATATTATTTTAAAAGCTTGCTACGCCATGCTCCATTGGACTTGAGTATACAGTCCTTAACTCTTAATCCCTTGCTCTTCTGAATGCACTGAATGTAATTTGTGGCAGCTGTTTTATTGCCCACTGTGACTCAAAAACTATTCACTGATGGCTGGGCTACTTGGCCTTCAGTGGATAAAGCCATTCTTCAGTAAGAGCTTCTGCTGACCCCAATTAGTTCAGTAATTGTCTTTATAGGAAACTGCGAGGCTTAGAAATGTCTCTGTTATTATGCTGAGAGACAGAAAAAAGGAAGTTTTAAATAATGAGACTATTTAGTCCAGCGCTATGTCTTCCGATTAATGCTCTGTCTCAACTACATGGCTTATCTTCAGTTGCCAATGAAAACTCCAAATTATTTTTGAGCATATCTTTTGTACCAAAAGGTCACTGTTCAGCCTTCTTGAACAAAGAACAAATATCTTATTCTGTTGTGATTTATGTGAGAGCATAGACCTCTGATCTTATTGCCTAGACTGTCACTTTGCTGTTTAATGCATTTGCAGAGTGCTTTTTTCTGTTGCCTGAATATCTGTGACAGATGTGGGAAACCTCAGGCCTGGGGGCTGAATGCAACATTCCTTACTTTTCTACCTTGCCCTCAGAATTCACCTTAGGCCCCACCCCCCTCTTCCCAGGCCACACCTCTCACTCACCTGATTCCTACTGTGAGTATTTTTGTGTAATGAGAATGTGTCCTTGAACTCTAATAATGCCTGGATGGGGGATAGAGAGGATAGTATGCATGTGTGGAAACTAGCTGCCCAGTTTTGCCTCTGCCCACAACCACCACTAGCATGTAGCCCTCAGAAGGTTGTCCAGAAAGGAATGAGGCACTCAGCAAGAGGTTGGGCACTCAGCATAATCTATGGCTATGTGCAGGAGGTTGGGGCCCACTAAGTAGCATTTTGCACAACCATTTCATCCTCATAGTCCGCTTAATTGGCAGTGGGACTCAGACGGGGATACAACAGCTGGGTGTCATCAGCATACTAGTGACACCAAACCTCAAAACTCAGGACAACCTCTCCCAGCGGTTTGATGTAAATGTTAAATAGCATGGGGGACAGAACAGAACCCTGGGGGATACTGCAGGCTCACAGCCAAGACACTGAACAGGAGTTCCCCAGTACCACCACCTGAGTTCATCCCTCCAGGAAGAAATAGAGCCATTGTAAAACAGTGCCTTCCATCCCATCCCAGAAGGATACCATGGTCAATGGTATTGTAAGCCACCAAGAGGTCCAGCAGAACCAACTGGGATACACACCTCTCATCCAGTTCCCTGTATAAGTCATCCACCAAGGTGACCAAAGCCATCTCTGTCCCATAACTAGGCCTGAAACCAGACTGAAATGGATCTTGCTAATTGGTCTCCTCCAGAAAGCCCTGGAGTTCACTAGCTCATGGACTACAGTGGCCAATTAGCCAAGGCTTTTTTTAGATGCTGTTATTTATTATAGAAGGTCCCCATCATACCAAAGGGAGTGAGCTGAGATGCCCTTTGCACTGACACAGAGAGCCTCACTCCTTTCTCTGTTGCCACAGCTGTAAGAACTGGAGTGTTAAGTTTTTTAATAGATCAAATTGGAACCAGTCTCCTTGTTGTTGTTTGCTCTTGTGAGAATGAATGCAATGAGAAGACTGTAAAGCATTCTGTGTGCTAAATGATAAACAACACTGAAAAGTGTACTATAAAGAATGGGTCTTAAGAAGATGGGATGTTAAGGCTTTCAGAGCATCAAAACAGATTCAGCGAGGTAGATAAAGTTAAAATGTCGACAGCTATGAAGCGATTGCTTCTCTGCCTCCTCATTAACACTTCTCTATTAGACTGTTGATAGTCTCCCACTTAGATCAAGAGTGAGCCTGAGTGTTTACTGAAGCTGGATGAGCCCTCTCTTATTTATATCAGTGTGTTGTAATGTAAGTACAGCTAGGTTTCAAGGAGGCAAGCTTCCATCATGGTTCGGTGCTCAGTCTAAGCACACAGGGAGGTATGGTTTGGATGCTGCACATAATAAGCCATATAGGAATTAAAAAACTACGCCTACAGCTGGAACTGCAAAATCTACTGGAATAATTTAGGTGGGAAGATTCTCATTAGCGGCTTGTGTGGCACTCAGTTCTGTGTGTTTTGATGGTATTTCCTAGCAGCTGGAAGCTTTATTAATAACAATTAAATTTGTTAGTTGCTTTATCTTGCCCAAGGCAGCTCAAAGCAATTTGCAAACAAACACCAAAGAACCAAAGTTCTGTACCAGCTAAGTACCAGTGTTCAGGGTTGTCAGGCGTAGCCACATCAATGTCTGGCTTGTTTTCTTCCTCTTGGCGCTTTTTTGTTGGTTGTGCCATAATGAAGAAAACCCAAACAAGCATTGACTATTGAGTGAAGCAACAGCCCACTTTCCTCTCTTGACTAAATCAGTCCCATTTTACTAACTTTAGTGTTCATATGTCTTAAACAAACAAATCTATTTTGAAAATTCTAATCTTAGAAACTGAACATGTATTATGTTATTTGAATGAGGCACAATAATACAAATCAAAGCAGTAAAGAGCTCAACAGCAGAAAATTGTTAGCTGCATCAAGCTTACAATTATATTCCAATTTTAAATGAGTCAACTGATAGGTATGCTGTTCAAAAGTTATTTAATAGGCCTCGGTGACTGTCTCCATGCTGAGAACAGTTTCCTTTGCTTATGTTCAGACTGGTGTTTGTCCTATCTTTTCATTGGCTCTGATGAGTGAGAATGAGAGCTTTGCCACATTGCCACAGTTGTCAAATGAAAATCTATTTTTTAAATGAACACACCACTAGATGATTTTGGGAATTGAAAGTGTACATTTCCTACAACGTGGACAATATATATGACGCTCAGGTAGAACAAATCTGCTGCATTTCTAGTGTGAAATCGTGACTACCAATTCACAGGCTAGTAACAGATCATTTTCAATGGATGGCAGGAAAAATGAAGATATGTTTGGCTCCCCCCACCCAAGCCTTCCATGACATTGCTAGCTGCAAAAAGGTTCTTGATATGTCTTGTGCTTATGTGCTAGAGAATGAGACCTTTCCCTAAAAGGTGGTCTTCATTGTCATTGTGTCCAACCTTTGACCTGGTTGTTGGACATCAATTCTATTAACCCCATGCAATTTGTTCAGGGGTGATTGGAGTTACAGTCTGAAACACCTGGCCAGCCACAGATTAACCACTCATGTTTTTACAATATCTGTGTCCCTGTGGCTGATTATTATGGATAGATGTTTCTGTAAGTCATTTTAATAGTCATTTTTTTCTTTTTCTTTTTGTGGTTGACTGTCATAGAGTTCACAATAAGGCCACGATCCAGCTACTGTTAAGCACTATAAAATCCCATTTATTTTTTAGGACAAGATAAACAGAGGCTTAACAGTCTCCCATTGATGTGAATGGGATTTTAAAATGCATAACATTTGCTGAGTCATGGCATATGTTTATACCTGCTGTACTTCGATGACTAACTATTACATTAAGAAGAATAAAAATGAGGAAGAAACAGTGATAAATGTGTGTTAACATTATCCTCTTGGTGAATTTTGTTAAATTGGACTCCAGTGCTGGTCATTTCTTTATGGCTACTGTTGCCTAAATCTTTTCCTCCTATTCTTTTGTATGCCACTACAAACTCTTAATTGCTTGCTTAGGCTAATACTTAACACTATTTTATAGGAGAATATTTAACACCCTGATATAGAAGAGTACAGTTTCTATGGAGTAGGAAAGTTTCTGTAGAGCAGAGTTGGTGTGGGAAATGTGTGACCTCTGAGATGCAGCTGACTGCAGTTCTCATCACATCTGACCACTAGCCGCATTGCTTGGGCTGATGAGAGTTGACATCCAACCATATCTGGAATGCCACAGATTCCCCATCCATGGTCTAGGGAAAGATGAATGATTGCTAAATTCATATTGGCTATGGTCAGATGAGACAGTACTAAATCATAGTTTGTTTTACTTAACTGTAATCTTTCTGTCCTGGCCAAATACAAACCATGACCTTAAACCAATGGTCTGAAGTTGCCTTATGAATCTCAGCTTGCATTAACCACGATTTGTCAAAATGTCTGAACCCCCACTTTTATTTAATTCAAGTTTGCTCAGTTACTTTTCCCCAACCACCCTACTACAGACAAGTGAGGCAAGAGTGGTTAGAAAACTAAACTTGCTGCAGCTAAGTGAGCCTCAGTGCACTTTTACAGATCACACGGTTCCCCTTCACTTTCCATACACCTCCATCATCTTCTGCCTTCTTGCTTAGTTCCACAACAGTATTGAGGATAAAATCTTTTTTTTAAGTGACCACAGATTATTAGCATCTAGCTAGGAATACAGATTGAAACACAGCTTTGCTCTAACCCAATTTTAAAAACCAATGCAATTGCACCCAATTTTTTTTAAAAAAAACCTTGTAAAGATTGTAAACACCCATCATTCAGAGGCCTACAGACTGGAATAGTGACATGGAACTCAATTGTACACAAAGTCTGCATAAGGTTTAACTTAGTACAGTCGTACCTTGGAAGTTGAATGGGATCCGTTCTGGAAGTCCATTCGACTTCCAAAATGTTCAAAAACGAAATAGCGGCTTCTGATTGGCTGCAGGAAGCTCATGCAGCCAATTGGAAGCCGCAGAAGCCCTGTCAGATGTTCGGGTTCCAAAAGAATGTTCGCAAACCAGAGCTATCACTTCTGGTTTTGTGGCATTCAGAAGCCAAAACGTCCAAGTTCCAGGGTGTTTGACAACCAAGGTACAACTGTACTGTGTGAGAGCCAGTGTAGTGTAGTGGTTAAGAGTGGTAATCTGGTGAACCAGGTTCATGTCTCCGCTCCTCCACATGCAGCTGCTGGGTGACCTTGGGCTAGTCACACTTCTCTGAAGTCTCTCAGCCTCACTCACCTCACAGAGTGTTTGTTGTGGGGAGGAAGGGAAAGAAGAATGTTATCCGCTTTGAGACTCCTCCTCCTCGTCCTCCTCCTCCTCCTCTTCTTCTTCTATATACAGAGATCTGTGTATACCCTGCACACACCCACAGCTCCATATATCTTAGTGCATATCCATATGTAAACCCTAAAAATGGTTTACAGATTGTAGCAATTGTGACCCCCCCACCTTTGAATGCAGTAAGACTTAATAAAGCTTTGTTTTCAGGGTAGATATGCCAGACATATTCTTATAAAATAATTGGCCAGTTGTAGGTTTAAAGCAGAACACCACCGAACTTCTAATTACATGGTTCATTGACTTTTTTAAAAAGTCTATAACTAAGGCTGTTTAAGACTGTGTTGGAGGAAAACACAACCATTAAAAATCATGAATATATTGGGAAAGTATTCACTATAACTCTTTACATAATAAGGATTGCAGAGACAGGTTGTTTTTTATTTTATTTTATTTTATTTTTTTGAAACCTGGCAATAGTAGAGTCGGTTCTCTTCAGCTTTAAAGTGTGTGTTTGTGTGTGCGCGCGCACACACATTTACCATGCAGGCAAGTCCTACTTCACAGTCACACAGGACACTTTTCCTTCATGGCTGTAGTGAAAAGTGTATCCCTGTAATTCTGAAGTTTGCTCTCATGTCTGACTTGATACACGTACAGAAACTGAGAACCTGGTATGTGTGTGTGTGGTAAGATATGAGCATGGTATTTTCATGAATGGGATTATGTGGGTTTTTTTGTTTGTGGGGATCCTCAATATGTTGTTTCTGTAAACATTGGCAGTTGTTTGACTTGCCTCTAACTGCTTCCCTTGGACAAAACTACAGTCACCAACGCATGAACTCTGACTTGGGAGACCTCCTGGTGCTTTTGAAGATCAGAAAGCCGGTGGAGTCACAAAGGCATCTTTTTTTGTTGGGATTTAGAAAAATGTTCTGTTATTTTGAGGTACACCAGCCAGGAACCTGTTTTCTTATAAAAATCAGCCTATTTTCTTTTTAAAAACACTTACAACAATTTGTAAAAGTTCTTCTTCAGAGAACCACGGGGGGGGGGGGAATTATAGGTGTGTTTGTGCAGACTAGCTGGGCTGTTTCAGTCTGTCGTCCATCAACCCAAAGAGGCTTAAGTCACACCACAGTGACACAGATGTTTCTGTAGGGAGTCATTTTGAAGTGCTGTTGCTGGTCAAGAGAAGCTGTGTTGTGTAAAATTGGCTTTGTTGTGTGTCCTCTGCTTTCCTTCCCCAAGAGCTTTCTTTGCTTCCAAACAAACAGACATTGATTCTAGGTGTGCACAGCACACAGTGCACAAGGTACAGAAGCCTCTTTCCTTTTGTGCTTCTTTAGCTAATGTTTTTAGAAACCTGCTAGGGAATGCATGATACAGTTAATACTAGGCAGTATCAGGGTGGGGCTTATGCATTTCATTGCAGGGATGGGCTTACTTCCCACTTCATTGAACTGGTCATGTTGTGTGGATGCCTGATTATCATCTTCCAAAGCAACTACTCTATTCCGAACTTAAAAATGGAAAGCATAATGCTGGTGGTCAACAAAAGAGGTTTAAAGACTCTCTCAAGGCAAATCTAAAAAAAATGTAGTAAAAACACTGAGAACTGGGACTGGCCTGCAAGCACTCCAGTTGGAGAACAGCCTTTACCAAAGGTGCCATGGACTTTGAAGATGCTCAAACTCAGGACGCAAGAGAGAAACATGCTAAAGGAAGGCACGCTTGGCAAATCCACACTGTGATCAACTCCCACCTGGAAACCTATGTCCCCACTGTGGAAGGATGTGTGGATCCAGAATTGGTCTCCACAGTCACTTACGGACTCACTGTTAAGATTGTGTTCATGGAAGACAATTTTACTCAGCTACAAGTGATCGCCAAAGAAGAAGGAAACTTCCCACTCAAAAAAATTGAGCACTGAATGTATGCTTCACACCTAGCATTGTAGGTAGTATAAGTAGGGGTGGAGAAATTTTTCAATTTCAGTTTGTTTCTCATTTTTACAAGCTTAAATTCTGTTCTCCACATTTCCACAGCGATCTGTTTCTTGTTTCTTTAAGACCTTAAGAAACAAGATTATATAAGATTATATATATATATATATACCGTATTTTTTGCACCATAACACTCACTTTTTTCCTCCTAGAAAGTAAGGGGAAATGTCTGTGCGTGTTATGGAGCGAATGCCTGCGGGTGGCGGGGGGGATCTGCTACAATCGTGAGCAGAGGATCCATGGTTCCCTTCCTTCCCTCCTCCATGGTTACAAAGCATGGATCCACATGGATCCTCAGGATTTTTGCATTGGGCTACTCCAAACTCACTGTCAGATCACATGTCTGTGGCCACAGCATGAACCACAAAAATCATATATCCACTATTTCGTTTAGAATATTTTTTTTCTTGTTTTCCTCCTCTAAAAACTACGTGCGTGTTATGGTCTGGTGCGTGTTATAGAGCGAAAAATACGGTATATATATTCATAAATGCATATGCTTGCCTTTATGACCAATATATACATTTTTTTGTATTCAGTTTGACCTATATGCCTTTTTTTGCATTATTTTCACAAATGTATACAAATTTAAGTCCACTTTCCAATAACATATGGTGTTTTGGAACATATCATTTGGTTGGAGAACTGCATTGCATCTTTTGGAGAAGTGGGAATTTTGTAGGCTACTTGTGTTTTAGTTTGTATATTGGTTCAAAAGGTGTAAATTACGTAACTTCTTATTAAAATGGAAACAATTTTTTTTAAGCCAATCCCTGGAAGTTGGTATTGCTAGGTTATTATTCACTTAATAACCTGAAAACAATTTTAGCTTCCTTATTTGCTTGGCCATTACAAAATAAACCTTTAGCATTTCCACTGGTGCCACTGTGTATTTTTGTAGAGTACTTTGGTTGTCGAACGGCTTGGCTTCCGAACAAATCTGCTCCCGAACGCCGCAAACCCGGAAGTAAGTGTTCTAGCTTGCGAAGCCGAACGTCCGACGTGGCTTCTGCTTGACTGCAGGAAGCTCCTGCAGCCAATCAGAAGCCACGCCTTAGTTTTGAATGGTTTCAGGAGTCGAACAGACTCCTGGAATGGATTAAGTTCAGCAACCAAGGTACCACTGTACTTGCTATGGCTGAGACCTTGCTGAGAGCCCTCTAGTCAAAAGCAAGCCTTCCTACATATTCTGTTTTAATTAATCTCATCAATGATGATGAGAACTAGATGAGGTGAGCCATAATTCTCCAGAAAGAGCACAGCCTCCTTTGTACCTGGACATGGTTTAAATGGTCATTATGAGGTGAAGCAGCTGATATCCAAAACCCATCAGTGTTGAAAGTTTCACCCCTCCAAAAAAACCAACATAGATTGCCAAGTAGGAAACTAGTTCTGATTACATTTGCCATTAACAGGTCCAGAATGTTAGATGTACCATGGATAATTGATTTTGGATATCCATGTGCCACTTTTTCAGTTCCACCATTCTGTCCGCCAGCTGTTCTCTTTAAGACCAAAAAGATGAAGGGGAGAGGGAAAAAAAAAAAGGCTGGATCAACTCACAGCCTACTGCTGAATTTGCAAATTTCATTACCCTGCTGGCTTACAAGAAAAGACCTGGGAGGCAGAAGAGAGCAGATGTACAATGTGGATGTAAGCTCTTAGGTGACATGCAAAATTTAAACCGCAACCAAGGTGACTGGCTTGATTGAAACTTTGCTAGATTTCACAGCGCTCATAAGGGAAAGGGAAAGATATATTCAGAACTGCTTGATATATGAGGCTAATATTATTTATGTTTAGTAATATAGAGAAACTTAAAGCTTTTGTCAAGTACAATAGAAACAGGCATGTTTCTTGATTTATCTGTGCTGTGACGAGTTTTAATGATACTGTATTCTTATGTCACTTATTTTGGCAGGGGTAGCCAAGGTGGGGGCCTCCAGATGTTTGGGACTCTAAACATCTGGAGGGCATCACACTGACTACACCTGATGCAGGCTAAGGTTTAAAGGAGCTGTCATTCATGGGCAAGAATGATAGTCAATGATGTATCCCACAGCTTTTACTTTTCAGTCTGTTGTTTGTAATTGTTTGGCATTCAATTGGGTTTTTATAGCAGCATTTGGAGTGTTTTATTTCAGATTTCTGGACAACCCCCCTTGGGTGTGGGTGGGTGTGGAAGGGTGGGCTGTAAATTGAATAAACCAACTCCCATATTCCCTGGGG
Source organism: Podarcis raffonei (assembly GCF_027172205.1). NCBI lineage: Eukaryota > Metazoa > Chordata > Lepidosauria > Squamata > Lacertidae > Podarcis > Podarcis raffonei. Next base: position 49,988,284 of record NC_070604.1, read on the forward strand.
TGGTGTGGAGAGGGAAGACAATTCTGACTTTATTTCGTGGGAAACTTGCAGCCAACCTTAATGCACAAAATGTCACACTTCATTGTTTCCAAAGCATGAGCAGCATATCAAGCAACCTGTCAATGCTTGTTCAGAGTATGCCTTTCCACAGCTCTGACTCATTTTAGTTTGGAATTGCATTATCGAGAGACAAGGTTGGGGGTGAGTAGTAGTTGAAGAAATCAATATCCTGCATCAGAAAACCTGCTTTTCTTTTAAGGGTGGCTGCTAATAAGTATTGGCTTGTAACTTAAGATGACTTTGTTTAAATCTAATTTAAATTATCTCGATAACTATAAATACCACAAAGTAATCTCAACATCCTTGAAGCTAAGCCATTGATTTCGCCTCTCTCAGGTTGTTGTGTGTTTTAAAAGAAAATTCTCCCTACTAAAGTTAGAAAAACCATCATTTTGCAGAATATCTTGTAAGGTTCTTTTCATAGTAAGGCCAATACATTCATGTGCGCGCGCGTTATAATTAGAACAACATTAGACATTATTTAATGTGCCATTATCAGAATAAAACAAATTTTATGTTTTTTTCACATTCCTAAGACTGACTTTTGTAATTTTCTGTCAAGGAAGCTGTGTTTTGTGACTAAGCAAATTTATGAATTTTAGAAATATGTAGAAAATCATAGCATATGGGTTTGGAGCAGGTGACCAATGTAACGTGGAAGGAAAATCATAACAAAAGGGGGGGGGAGGAAATGGAATACAGAAAAGGAATTATTTCTAAGATGCTTTTCTTGGCATCATATTACCCTGGGGAACAACAATGTTGACTATAGTTATATTTCATTGCTTGTGTTTTAATGCAGAAAGGAAACTCTGAGAGGAGCAGAAGCCAGACACCTGCATTCTCACAGGTCCTGGTTTGACTTGGTTGGCATTGATGCAGATGTCATGCAAAAGCTCCCTTTCCCAGCTGTCCCGCCACAAACACAAAAATCATTCCCACCATGCTGCTATCAGGTTTGAAAAACACAATTAGGTTTCAAGCCTAATTTCAGCAGGCGGAGGATGTATGCCCATGCGCACTGTGTTGGTGCAATTCAGAATTGCACCATATATACAGGAGGGGCACGTTGTAGGCTTGTTTCCTTACTGCAAGTCCATCGGTGTTTGATGGATTTTGATACATAGCTTTTATGCAACATTCCAAGCATTTTCTGCCTACTTGGAAGTGAATCTCACTGATGAATGAAAGTGAATTTCAAAATAAATATGGTTACTGTAGTGTTTGTGAAAAATCCTTTCCATGATCCAAACAGGTATTTCAGAATGCCTTGTGTTAATTGCACAATAGTCTCTCACAGAATTCTGGGCATAGCGGTGTCTGGATTCAAGATAGGGGCCTGCTAATAACATCAGACAAAGTTCATATGGATTATGGACAAACTACGGTAGTCAATTTCAGTTTCTCTGTTGCTCTCTCTCTCTCTCCCCCCCCCCCCCCGTCTTAAATTCTGTTCTGATCAGTTTGCAATTTGAAGCTCTTTCCTCATGACCACACTTTCTGAAAGGAAGAGGCAGGGCCACCGCCTAGGCTCACTTTTCCCTGGCCTCCGCCTCAAACCTAATGCTGTCGTGTTACAATCCTTCCATGAAATACATCAAGGAGTTTAAAGACTCCTTTTTAAAATAAAAGTAATTTAATCCTTTGAGAAAACAGTCAATTTATAATTAAAAACTGGGGAGAAGCAGGAGTCAAAATGTGTGCTTGCTTGCTGTGCACAAACATTAAAATGTGCCTAATCTTATCTGCATTCTGGCAAAAATAGAGGAAAAGTAGAATAATGTTTTGGCATCCCCGAAAAGTACAAAATATAATTTAGTGTGTGACCTTTTCTTTCTTGATAAATTTTAATAACACATTTTTATCCAGTTTTCTGTCATCAAGAAATATTTACTGAAACTTTTTGTCCGTCAACTGAGTGTGAAATCCTCCAGATATTTGTGATAAGCCAGCCTTTTCTGAGGGAAAACAAATGCATTTAACTACCATGCTCATGAAGTGGCAGTGACTGTGAGGCAGAGCCTTTCTTGCACTAGATAAATAATGTATTAGGCACAGTGTGTACTGAATAATGTTGTCAATCTTGAAATTGCAGTTTTATTTTACTTTGGGAGATGTTCAGTTATTGGACAGGGCAAAAGCATGAACCTTCTGTAATGAATAGACCTGTGACGGTGAGTTGTCTTAACTATTTGTAGTATTGAATTTTAAATTGTTGTAACCCATGCTTGGACCTGATGGTAAGGGTGGGTAATACATTTACTGCTGCTACTGCTACTACTACTACTACTACTAATAATAATGTCAGTAAATTAGGATGATGGAAGTAGCCTTCTCAACTGAGCTGTTTTGTCTTTGCTTGTGACTTGTTCCTCTTTGCTGTTGAATCTGAAACAGCCCAAGATTCTGAATGTTCTGAGACATTGGGCGGTATTCGACTAAGTTATACTCAGAGTAGACATACTGAAATTAATGAACACAACTATGTTAGGCCCTTTAATTTCAGTGTGTCTACTTTGAGCAAAACCTAGCTGAATATCACCCATTGACTTTGTTGATTGATGTTGGACCACTTGTGATGACCAACCAGCCCTTGAAAATAATGCTGACTACTTATGGCTATTGAAATTCCATAAATATAGGAGAAGCGGAAGCTCTGCAAGTGTTGCTAACTAAAACTCAATTAGATTTTCCTGTTTAGTTTTTGTTTCATGATTTAAATAGAAATATTTCTTGGGGAAAAGAAAAAAAAGACTGGTGGAGAATTGACGTTGTTTCAGCACACTTGGGTCTCTGTGTAACAGGTCAACAACAACAACAACAATTTATTATTTATACCCCGCCCATCTGTGTTTCCCCAGCCACTCTGAGTGGCTTCCATCAAAAGATTAAAAATACATTAAAACATCAGTGATTAAAAACTTCCTTAAATAGGGCTGCCTTCAGATGTCTTCTAAACATCATAGATTAGCTGTTTATTTCTTTGACATCTGATGGGAGGGCGTTCCACAGGGCGGGTGCCACTACCGAGAAGGCCCTCTGCCTGGTTCCCTGTAACTTCACTTCTCACAGGGAGGGAACCGCCAGAAGGCCCTTGGCACTGCACCTCAGTGTCCGGGTTGAACAATGGGGGTGGAGACAATCTTTCAGGTATACTGGGCTGAGGCCATTTAGGGCTTTCAAGGTCAGCACCAACACTTTGAATTGTGCTCGGAAACGTACTGGGAGCCAATGTAGGTCTTTCAAGACCGGTGTTATGTGGTCTCGGCAGCCACTCCCAGTCCCCAGTTTAGCTGCCACATTCTGGATTAGTTGTAGTTTCCGGGTCGCCTTCAAAGGTAGCCCCACGTAGAGCTCATTGCAGTACTACAAGCAGGAGATAACTAGAGCATGCACCATTCTGGCAAGACAGTTTGCGGGCAGGTAGGGTCTCAGCCTGCGTACCCAATGGAGCTGGTAGACAGTTGCCCTGGACACAGAATTGACCTGCGCCTCAATGGACAGCTGTGAATCCAAAATGACTCCCAGGCTGGGCACCTACTCCTTCAGGGGCACAGTTGCCCCTGAAGGACCAGGGAGTCCCCGACACCCACCCGCACCCTGTCCCCCAAGAACAGTACTTCTGTCTTGTCAGGATTCAACCTCAATCCACTAGCTGCCATCCATCCTCCAACCGTCTCCAAGGACCTTCACCGCCTTCACTGTTTCCGATTTGAAAGAGAGGTAGAGGTCAAGTTCACAATGGAAGCTTTGTGCATGGTGGAAGGGATGGTGGCCTTGTATTACACTGCCATGCTAGTTTAGTACTTGGGTACCTAGTACTCAGAACTGCAGCTTTGTCTTTGTTTGCAAACAATCTGTGATGCTTCTTTAGAACTGCATGCCATCCACATAAATGCAAATGGTCAGGCTAATCCCCGTTTGAAGAGAGATTTTCTTTCATTAAGAATCTAATGGTTAAGATGGTTAGCAGCTGATATATAATTATTATGCAGTAATAACCACTAATATGATAATTAGGTTCTAATTACTGCTCCCCTTGGGGGAAAGTGGGAAAATCTGTTTTAGGGGGGAAAGTATGAATACGTATCTCTTGTGATTCATTTGCTTCTGAAGTCAAACATATTCTATGCATCCTGAAAGTGTTATAATGTGTGTTGGAGATGGCATACAATTAAATAAACTTTTGAGCAGTTCTGAACCTTATCATTTCTTATCTGGGCACCTTCAGGACACACAGGAATTGACTTGAAGGACAGAATAGGTTGAATAAGAGGGAAGCAAAAGGCATTTAGTAGCTTGGAAATGCTTTTATGCCTTAGGAAGAGCTGGAGGTAAGATCTTTATTTTTAAAAAATCAGATTATGGAGAGGCAGTACTAAACCAGAACAAAACCTAATTTGCTTTAGGATTTAAAAGGAACATCTCAGGTCTTGATGGAAATTTTTCTTTAGCATTGGTTTGATTGAGAGTCTTATTTTATGACTTCTAATGTGCAAATATTAAATAAACCTTATTTATTTATTGAAAAACATACTTTACTTTTCCAGCAGCTCAGGGCAGTTTAAAACACATTTTTGAACTAGCAACTTCCTTAGGAAACCGCGAGAAACTGTTAAAATCAATTATGCCATTTTAATAAAAGGTAGTGGCATATGTGGTTTGTCAGTTTAGCCCTGCTAAAACCAGAAAGGCTGCATCCCATTAAATAGAAGGACTTTAGTTTGACTGGGTTTCCCAATGATGTGCTTTACAAAATTAGCTAGAATATAGAGCCACTGCTAAACACTGCCTCTTTATAACAGCAGGGCCAGTTCTGTCATTAGGCAGAGTGGGGCAAATGCCTCAGGCACCAGATCCCAGGGGGCGACAGCTGTCTGTCCATCACTCTAAGCTAGCCTGCTGCTATCCTCAGGTGTGCCCATCACCAGTGTTGAAGTAAGATTCAGCTGTCAGTCTGTTGGATTACGTCCTTTGCCTCAGGCAGCGAAATGTATTGGGCCACCCCTATATAAAAGAAACACACTCTTTTATTAGAGAATGATAGCTGGTTGTATATAAAATGGTATATAACAAAATGCTGACCCTTTGTTTTGTGTGCAGCACTCACTCTTTCCACCTAGTATTGTTATAGAAGAATGATACTCTACCCTGTGTCAGAAGAACACATTTTCCAAATAGGGGGAAAAACAATTATACTATCCTTCTGCACGCCAGGGATCCAAGAAATGCTTTTATTATTCCAAAGAGTGATTGCTCATTAGATGTTACAGTGTTTGGAAGTTGTTTTCATTTAGGAAGAGAGATTGTTTTAATAAAAGAAAGATACCCAAGACTCAGCATAGCAGTTATTCTCTCTGTACATTGTGCACAGCAAATAAGAAAACAACAGTAGGCTCAAGCACATATTTTGACTTCTTAGGCACACTGCGTGTTATTTTTCTTCCTTGTTTAGGGAAAACACTCCCTTTGTTTCAGTGTAGAAGAGTGCTCAGTTTAGTGTCTCCAAACATATGGATAATTTTGTAATTGTTTGTGTGCCAATGTTGATGCCAATTAAAACGCACCACTTACTGCATCAGAATATTGATACAAAGCTGTCTTCAAAGTTGCACATTACAGCATCTTCCAGCACACTGTGTGTGTCCACAAAGCTGCCTTAAGGCAGGCCAGATTATTTGTCCATTCCAGTCCAACGTTGTCTGTTCTCCAGTGCCTTGAGCAGAGAAAGGACTTCTCCATCACCTGCTACCTGATCCTTTTAACTAGAGATATCTGTGATTGACCCTGGGACTTCTTGTTCTCAAAACAGCATATGTTCCTCTCCTGAGCTATCCTTACTGTAAGGACATCAAGCAAGAATCAAGATGGAAATGAGAAGGTTGCTGCAGTCACAGTTGCTAGAAATTCAAAAATTACACTTAGAAGGAGGTGAAAAAAAGGTTAATCCATGAATAGGTTCCTTGGCATCAGAGTCTACAACATCAAGCTTCTATACACCTCAGTCCTAGAATACATACCTGGAAGGAAGAGGTATTCTTTAGGAATCATGGTTATGGGGCAACTCTTGTGGTTAAGGAATCAGGAGGGAAATATGGGATTGTGCATTCCATTTCACATGAATCCCCTCTCCCTTCTGTTATAAGTGTTACACTGGCAATTACCTTACATTAGAATGGAAAGTGAGGGGTAATGCATTCTGGACTGGAGATGGAGGGAGTGTACCATCCATTATCTAGTATCTGATAAAGTCCTTATTAACTAGGAGTTTGGAAATCAACTTCAACTCCAGTCTTATTTCTTTATAAAACAAACAGAACACAACACACTTCACCTCTGCAGAGTTCTCAAGGCACCTTACAGAAGCTAATACAGTTAAAAACAATGCAAAAGTATTAAGATGAAATGATGATGAAAAAAACCCCATGGTTATTACAACACGTGTAAGGGAATTAATATGTGAATAACCAGGTGCTTTAGAAGAGGATGCTCCTAGTTTCATTAAATTGAAATTAAATAATAGTTTCCCAGTTGTGAAAGGAATCTGTAGATGAAAGAAACCACAAAAGAAGAGTTGAAACCAGCACACAAGGGCAGCACACACTCCTTGCAAGGCATTTTGGATCTCTTTCGTTAAGGAAAACATGACAAGTGATGGGGGCATGAAAGAGGTTCTTAAATTTATGAGTGGTGTTGGAAGAGTAGATAAGGGAGATTTATTCCCCTGCCTCTTATAATATGAGACTTCACAGTTGCTCAATGCAATTGATTGGCAATGGATTAAAGGCAGACAAAAGACGGTACTTGTTCTCATAGCTCAGGAATGGGGAACTTGTGGCCCTCCAGAAGTAGCTGCACTACAACTCTCTTCCTGTTTGACTATTTGCCATGCCAGCTGGGACTGATGGAAACTGAAGTTCAACAACATATGTAGGATCACTGGTTACCCACTACTGACTAACACAAAGTTGATTTAGATAGGTATCTGAAGAAGTGTGCGTGCACACGAAAGCTCATACCAAGAAGAAACTTAGTTGGTCTCTAAGGTGCTACTGGACAATTTTTTAATTTTATTTTATATATTTCTATAGAGTTGATTTATTGAATCGATTAATGATCACCAATGTAGGTGAGGATTATGTAAATTCATAGAGGTTAGGTCCATTGTTGGCTCTTAGCCATGGTGGCTGAATGGAGCCTCAGGTTTTGAAGGCAGTGTGCTACTGTCAGGATGCTGTCAGTGGCTCCTGGCTGGTTGCCCAGGAAAGTATAAAGACAAGGAAAAGTTTATTCCTGTCCTTTTTTTCTTTCAATCTTTACAGGGAGAGGCTATAGAACCCAATCTCTTGGATAATGGCATTTTCCCGAGTGAATCTCTACCCCCCCGTCTCTCCCACTTCCTCATTTGTTACTTCTACGGGTGCTGCTATGTGCCCTCCATCTTTGAGCTATTCGTTCTCCTACTTTTAAGGCTTGCTGGGTTCGGGAGATGGAGGGTCTGGAATGCTTTCTAATGACAACGTGACAGCCAACTGCTGCTCCAGCTCTGCCTGCTCCTCCTCTCCCATTATTTCCCAACTTTTCCCCTCATCTGCCTCTGAGCTGTGACCTCCCGCAAACCCCTGTTGTAAATCTATACTGTCTTCCTCTTTTTCCTCCCTGGAAGGGTCAGGCTGGGGAGGCGGTCTCCACCATTTCTCCTCTGCCCAGTCCCTGACAGCTACTGAACACTAGTTTGAAGTAAGAGAATAGCAGAAGACTGACGCTTTCACTTACAGCTTTTGGGATTCCTGGTATGATCCTTATGCACTCTTTAAAGGGCCCAGCTCACCCTCTATATTTTTTAGCAGGTCCATGTTATAGAATAGGGGTCAGCAACCTTTTTCAGCTGTGGGCCGGTCCACCATCCCTCAGACCATGTGGGGGGCTGGACTATATTGGGGGGGGGAATGAACGCATTCCTATGCCCCACAAATAACCCAGAGATGCATTTTAAATAAAAGGACACATTCTACTCATGTAAAAACATGCTGATTCCCATGACCATTTGCGGGCTGGATTGAGAAGGTGATCTGGCCTCTGGGCCTTAGGTTGCCTACTCCTGTTATGGAACAACCCACTAAAGTTCATTGTGGATACACTCAGCAGGGAGCCAGGCTTTATAACCATAATGCACAGAGTTTTCATCCGGAACTCAGTTTCGGCACCTCTGGTGGGTGCCATTGCCATTATATGAGAACAAGGGAGGCATTCATGGTGAGTTCTGGCACCTCTTTTTCTAGAAAAATAGCACTGATAATGCATATGCTATTTTAAAAATGTAGGTAGCAACTTCTGGCTCTAGCATTTTAACAGGAATGCACTATGGGTCTATAAAGTTGCTGAAACAGTAATGTCTGAAGCCACCCTGAATGTATGAGCTGAAAGCCATTTGTCTGCCCATATGTTCACATGTCCACCTTTAAGCGTTCAGTAGTGTACACCCTTGCACAGAGATATTTGCTTTGAATGATAGTCCTGTTTGTCTTTTAAGTGTGGGATAATATTACTCCCATTTGCATGAATGTAAATACCACTCTGTGACTGCATAACAAAAAGCCTCATTAGCATTAGGGAATCCTCCATGGGCCTGGAAATGGATACTTAGAGAAATGGTCTATCAAGGAAAACATAACCAGCTACCCCTTTGCAAGCATATCAAAAACCATTATGGTCTGAAAAGAAAAGATTGCCAAGCTAAGTGGTTCAGCAGAGCCTGCTTTGAAATTCACTCTTTACCACTGATGGGGAAAAATGCTGTGCTGACAGAGAAGTCTGAATCTTAAGGGCTCCCCAAAGGATCATAATGGACTGGTAATCAAAATCCTGTTTTCTGTGTAAGCATTAATGGCTCAGGCTAACCAACATCTGCAGCAAGTGCTTAGAAGTACCATAGACAGGTAGCAGTAAATGTTGTGTTTGTTTCTGTACGATGACTTGTCTGTCGATTGTCCTGATTATTCTGTTTTGGTTAAAAAAGAAAGGGAAAAAAAGAACCCAAATAACGGGTGATACAGAGAGTTATGTTTTCCAGAAGCAGACTTTACAGAATCATGTAAAAAGAGCTGCCACGCAAACCTTGAAAAATTGAGAGTGGGGTTCTTTATGCACTATATGAGCCATAGGGACTCTTTAGAACTCAGTTTTAAATTCCAGGGATTCACAAGATGGCGAACAAATAGAAAATCACCGCAAAACTTTTAAAATGCCAAAAAATAAAACAAGCAACATCAGAAGCTAATTATGTAGCAGAAGCTCGAAATCATATTAATATCTAGTATGCTGACAGATCCAGGTGGGTAGCCGTGTTGATCTGACGCAGTCGAAATATATAAAAAATTGTCCAGTAGCACCTTAGAGACCAAAGCTCTTGGTATAAGCTTTCGTGTGCATGCACACTTCTTCAGATACTGTTGAACTGTTGATAATGACAGTGCTATTTTTCTAGAAAAAGAGGTTCTGGAACTCACCATGAACATCTCCCTTGTTCTCTTAGAAAGGCAATGGCGCCTACCTGAGATATAGCAGAACTGAGTTCTGGCGAGTTCAGGTTGAAGAAAAGCTCAGTTTATAAAGAAAATACAGCATCCACTGTCTGTGCTTATTCATGTGTTATACTGAACATAAGTAGAAGCTGTATCTACACATGTACAAGTGTCTGTGTGAAAGACTACACTCTTGCTAAATTGTACAGCTTAACTACTGTGAACATAGATTTTACACTCATTGAATATAACGTGTGAAAACACACACACCTCTTATGTGAAAAAGTGGTGCCATTGAATACTGTACTGTATTGTAAAGCATGGATGGGGTGGAGAGAAAAAAATGTTTGTGTGTGTATCTATCTATCAGTGGCTGTCATTCAGAAAAGCAGGCACTAAACATGTCATCCAGCAAGCTGTGCTGTGTAAAGTGAAAGACCAGAAAGAAGATGTTTGGGGTAATCCTACTTTGCATAATGTAAATGAGTTTGTTGATTGTTTGTGGTCATGGGCCATTAATATCCTAGCAGAAGGAAACATTGAATGGTAAAAGTTAGCAAAACTGAAAATCTGCAATATGCTTTATTATGCTTACTGCCATACTCCCATCAGTGTGTGTTAATTTCCACTTTTAAAAAATTCGTCAAACCATATATATTAGTCTTGTTTAGATTATGAGTAATTCTCAGAAATGTTTATTGCAGTTTGCCCCAAGGTCCCGCTATATTGCTGAGAGCATACATAGGAACTCTTAATGTGGTGAAAGCCATATTTCTTTTAAAATTATGGTAGCAATATATTTACACTTGCTCAGTGGAAGAGTGTAGGGTTTTTTTTTCCATTTCAGCACTGGACTTTAGCAGATAAAAATATACAGAAAAATCTAAGTATGCTGAGTATTTTTCATTCACTTTTTCAAAAAGAAAGACGTGAAAAAGTAGCTGAGCCAGAAGCTTCCATTTTTTTTAGTAGGGTGGGTTGTTTTGTCTTGAAAGGGTTCTGGTAAATAAAGTTTTAAAAATTATTTTTGTGTACTATGCCAACCATGGTGGCTGGTGTCCATTGAGACTGGTAGGGGAGAAGTCAGGGAGACTGCCATTAGGTGGCGGCAGAGCCAATGCCGGGCAGAGCCAACTCATTCTAGTTTTGCCCCCATCCTACCCCACAAACATTTACAAGGAAAACAGCGGGACTGAGGAGGAAGCTGGCAGTCACTTCCATCCTTTGGACTGATTATAATTTAGAAGACAGGCAAGTGTGAGCTGGTTGAGGGTAGACGAAGGCTGGTGGGACAGTGCCCCCCATTCACCCCAATAGAGCAGCCCCACTGCAAGCTGACTGCTTTTCCTTTGGTGCATATGACTCTGCAGAACTCAATTGATTTTGTCTCTCTGGTCTCTTTCTGAATCAAGATAGGATTTAATTATGTACATATAATCAGTGTATCTGAGAAAATATTTGCAAACCAATCACTTCCGGACAGTAAATAAAGATGGATGGTGGGGGTGGGGGTGGAAATGGCTCCGTTATATAAATCCCTGTTTAAACTCCTTTTTAATGAATTTAGAAATTTGTTCCTCTAAAGTTTCACAATATGTTTAAACAGGACCATTCTTTTTCACCAGGGATAACGAGAACTTGTTTTCAGATACTGTGACAAGTATTGGATGTTTAACCCTACACAAGTGAGGTCCTGTTTTAGATTCATTAGGTTGAATCCCAACTGAAACATGCTTAGATTAGACCCACTGAAATAGACATAACTATTTTAACTCACATTTAACTGAGATCCCCTTTATTTCATTGGTTCTCCTTGAAATATGATCAGGTCTGTAGGCAACCTACTGAATTAGCATGATTTATGATCTTCCAATCCATCTGGTTCATAATTACGTTGTAATGTGACATGATGTGCACGTTCCATTGCATACTGAAAGTTCATTTCTCAAAGGTTAGATAGAATCCTTCAGCCATTTCAGTGAGATGCCATTAGGAACCCAGGAATTATACATTAGCATTTGTATCAGGTTATTTTAGCCATCTTTATCATGCCTGGCATCATTTGGAATTCATTTGAGTGTGACTGTTCAAGTGGTCAGTGGCAGCTTTCAGGTTTTATGTGAAACATCTATTTCATGTTCCCCATCTGCTAGAGAGGGCAGAATGCAGAAGTGGTCAGAATGTGGTATGCATTTCTGATATGCTTTTGCATAGGCACTAGGTAGCCTGAAATACGTGTTTCAATGGTGCACTAGGAAATTCATTTGCCCTTTAAATCATCACCCTATTAGTATCTCAAGAAGATAAGAATGGTATGAAAGTCAGTGACGAAGGGTTATCTCATGTCTTCCTCTGTACTAGCATTCATAAAACACTTCAGTCTGTCTTACTAAACTTTCCCATGAACACATCTGCTTTAGATATGGCAGTGCCAAGACAACAGCTTGTGCTACCTCATGTAAAGTAATATCCTGTCATCAAGAGGCCAAACTAATTCCCATTTATGGTTACTGTATGTTTACTGTGAAATTGCAGGTAGCCAGAGATGATATAATGGGCTCAGAAGATCCATAAAATACTATATGGTAGTTTTGTGAGCACTTACTCATTTCAGTAGGGCATCAGCTTCCCAGCTGATTGGGTCCTGTGTCTACCATAAAACTTATGGTGGTTGTGGTCGCATGGACTGCAGCCTACACTACGTCAAGAAGGGTAGATCAGCAAATGAGCTAATCCAACCCCTTCTAATCTGTGCCTGCCACCAAGTAAATGAGTTATATTCAACACTGGACCAGATTTCAACTTGAACAAGAGGACTTATCCTTCATCTTTGCTCCCTTGCTGCCCACAGAAATCTGCTCCAGAGAGTTGGAGCCAAGCCAAGAGGGTGCCCCAACAATGACTTAGAATGGAAGGCAAGAGGTAAGGGCACACTGAATGTTGGCATCGCACAGTGTGCTGCTGAAAATTGAAAGCCCCAAGTCCACTGCTGCCTCCTGTAAACTGTTGGACATCTTGGTTGGAACATATCTGCTAAGAGAAGAAGACAACCACAAACAAAATAGAACACAACATGGCTGAAACAGTTCTTCACAGTGGTGTTCAGTTATTTTGATGTGATTTTCTTAGATAAATGAAACATAGGACCCCAACATCATAAGTAGTCAGGAGGTGGTATTCTTGCTTTCAGAAGAGCCTCTTTCCATTAATATGGCACATATTTTATAAAGAATTTGGTCAGTGTTAAGGCATGTGTATTTTTTGGCATGAATTTGCAGATCTTTTGTATAACAATTTCCAGCTTGATAAGAAACCTCGGACCACATCCCATATGCTGTTGTCCCTGGCTGCTTATTGTTAAATGCAAGGGTGGCACTGTGGTCTAAACCACTGAGCCTCTTGGGCTTGTAAATCAGAAGGTCAGTGGTTTGAATCGCTGCGACAGGGTGAGACCCCATTGCTCATTCCCAGCTCCTGCCAACCTAGCAGTTTGAAAGCACACCAGTGCAAGTAGATAAATTGGTATTGCTGCAATGGGAAGGCAAACGGCACTCCGTGCACTCTGGCTTCTGTCACGGTGTCCTGTTGCACCAGAAGTGGTTTAGTTATGCTGGCCACAGGACCCAGAAAGCTGTCCATGGACAAACACCAGCTCCCTCTTCCTGAAGCGAGATGAGCACCATACGCCATAGTCACCTTTGTCTGGACTTAACTGCCCAGGGGTCCTTTACCTTTTAACTTTTATTGTTAAATGCAGCATACAGGGTTACCATGGTCCTTGAATGGTTTTGATTGCAACCACAGTGTCATGTATTAAGTTCAAAGCTTTGAATGCAAATAAGATAGTCTTTCCATACGCCATGAAAGTTCCTGAAATGCCCTGGTTTTCGGGTGTAAAAATGGTGGATTTTAAGTAGCTATTTTAGATTATTTGAGCCATGGCAGTTTTGGATAAAGGTCCTATTTCAGTCCCAAAGGATGCACTGGAAATCGGACAAGTCGCATTTCTGCCTCCTTCAAGCTGTGAGACAGAGATAGGCCAGGGTTTTGGCAGCTCTTCTACTTTAGAATTGCGAGATTTATTACTTTTCTCTCTCCTTGTTTATCTGAGAACATGTGTTGCATGCCTTACTTGGTTATTAATACTGCTGTCATGAATAGGCGCAACAATGGTAGGGAAAGCAACTGACAAGTTTAGATCGACTAACAAGACTCATGACAGCCTTTTGGAAGGCAGGACCTGGTAGTATGGGGTAATTTAGTGCATCATAGATTCCCCCCTCCCTCTCCCATTTCATAGGAAGGAAAATATTGCTACGGACATGGTGGTCAAGCCTGGTATCAGTTCTACTAATGCTTGTGACTCATGATTCTCTAAATCCAGCAACTAAGGGACAATTTATACAAACAGGAGCACAGAAGTAGCAATATATTCCATAGCAGGAAGAATGCTGTGTGTTTGTGATGGGCAGAAGTGTTGTGCAGAGCTTTTGATTAAGATGTAAAAGAACTGTGATGTTTTTCCAAGTGTACATTTCATGGGGGGTGGAATCCCATTAAATTTGCCTTTTTGTTGATATGAATCTATTGTCAGTTTAGATATAATATTCTATTTCATAACTCATCTAGTCTGCCTGGATTTATTTATTCACAGTGTTATCATTGCCTCAACAAAAACCCCAAATACCCTTTTTAAAAGTCTTGATCATTTTTAACAAACATGCTTTTCCTCTCCTTGTCAGTTGGTATCTAGCAAAGGGAATAATTGCCCATGTTCCGCTGAAAAACTTTTTTTTTTTTTTTGAGACTGCTGAAATCAAAACAGAATCTATCTTCAGGATGCAGTGCGATTTCAAATATCTTAGTAAATACCTTGGTAAAGCCCTGAGTATAGAGGATTGCTAATGAGACTAGAAATTCTTGAATATGTCTCTGTCCATTAACCTGCAGCATATTCATCTTCCTCTCATATTCATATGTGCATTAGTCAATTATTCAGCTTCTCTGCCCCTTTTCTTGTTTAACACCACCTGACTGTTGTCTGGAGTGACCCATTTCTTCTCCCTTCTCTCTTTATAACTTTTGTGGTCCCTTTCATATTGTCCCATTATAGTCATTTGCAGAAAATTCTTTTCCTGCTCGCTCAGTTTGTATCTGCACATTTTAAATATCATGCTCTAATCATTGGATCTTTGTGAGATCTAACGAGGTACCATTTTAAACAGCAATTTCCTCACTTTCTTTCACAGTATGTGATTTTTTTATTTTATTTTTTTGCTTTCATGTAATTTCACTATCCATTTCCCAAGGGGTGGGATTTTATAGGTTTGGCAGTAGAAAAAACAAACATAAACACTCCACTTTTCTGCTAGTGATGAGACAGGAGGCTGAAGCAAGGAAGCAGTTTGCTAAGCTAAACCTCTCTGGGGCTTTGATAATATACTAATTAGCAGAGTGATGAGGGACTTACAAAGTGCCCATTATTGCCTGTATGCTTTGCTCTTTTTGTGTCATGTTGTTTCAACTTGTTTCTCATGTCCGAATTTCAGTCAGATGCCATCCTATAAAGTGAGCCTTGACAGCCACTAGATACCTTGACACATGTGAGATCCCTAAAAGAAAGAAAGAAAGAAAGAAAGAAAGAAAGAAAGAAAGAAAGAAAATAAATCCACACAAAGGTTGCAAAGCCAGTGAAAACAGACAGGGCTCCAGTGCTGGGTTTATGTATAGGTTAAGTAGGCTGAAGCCTAGGGCCTCTAAATCTAGGGGGCCTTGCCAGCCCGCCTGCTCCCCAGCGGGCAGTCTCCCCCTCCCAAAATTATTGGAAATCAGTTTGTCACCTCTCTCCCCCCCAAACCCCGAGACAATGAGTCTTGCTACCTTTTATTCACAATTGCATAAGCACTACACTACAGCATGGCCATCAACTTGTACGTTCAACCGCTGAAATATACACCCAATATGTAGCAATGAAGATTTATGTTACTGCTTTATAAATGAACACTGTGTTTTATGAATGTACTCTGTATTTTGTGAATTAACTAAGAACCACCAATAGGGAGCTCTAGAATCTGACAGCTAACCAATTGGGTACTACCAAACAGCGATTCCTATTGCTGAAAGCAGGTAACCAGCTCAGCGTTTGCACAAACACCTCTGCTGTGCAGATAATGGAGAAGGCTCATAAATTGTATCCATTCTGGCATCCTGGCTAACTCTATTACACTGGTATAAACCCTGGTGCACCAGGAGCCCAGAATAGCAGCAAATAAAATCCGCTCATACGTCCGCAACTGATAAGACTTGTCAACCAGTTCTTCCAAAGTCATCCTAAAATATAAAGCTCTCTATTGGAGTCTCCAGGTCCAGTACAAAGACCATAAGAAGGGAGAACAGGGACCTTGAAGTTCCCAACAGCTGTTAAGCAAGCAAGCAAGCAAGCAAGCAAGCAAGCACACAGGCCACCTTTGTCACAGTCAGGACACCTATGCCCTGGCCAGGCATGCACCCAATCTTGTTTTTGTACAATCTTGTTTGTCCTCAGTAACCAAAATTATATTATCAACATATACAAGCAGAAAAGTTGTTTTCCTTCATTTGCAAGGAATCATACAAAACAAAGTGGCACTAATAAAGAAAAGTTCCAGAGTGGCAACAGAAAGCAAACTGAAAATGCTTTTGCGGTTCATCAAAACTATCCAGCAATATCAAGTTATAGGAAAACTGGTGCTATTAACAGTAATGCTTCTAGTTGGTTAATTGGTTTGGTAACTTCCATGCACATGACGTGTGATGCTAATTATTTTCCCCAAGAGTTAAATGGTAACTAATCAGAGGCAGCTACAGTTGCAAATGGCAACAAAATATATGTGAAAGAAAGAGGAGCAGGTTTGTTCAGGTGTGTTACAGGTAGAAATACTGTTTGTAATGAAGTGAGAGCACTAGTTTACTTGCTCAAATTAACAAATAAGAAAGCTTTAAAAATTCAAATTCTAGATTAAAATTGATTACTTAATTGAGAAGGGGATTGTAACAAACACTGGGGCCTAATTTGAATAGTAGACTGCCTGGTATCTGGTAGGCAGACCAGAGCACTTGTCAGGAGAGCTATGAGATTCAGGTGAGGGTCAGATGCCTTGTCAATCCCAGCTGGTCTATAACAGGAAGACCTGCGGCTTGCCCACAGTTCATGATATACATGTGTATTTGGATTCTTTTTTGCATTGTGACCTAAGCATAACACTCCCCCCCAAAAAAAAAAACCAACCACAACTAACCCCTTACAACCAGACTCCAGCAGGGCAATCTGTACATCACCTGTAAAATCTGTTGTTATGACTTGATGATCTTGGACATATTAAGTAATAGTTCCACCCTCTTGTCTCTTTATTTCTCCAGGGGGTATTTTTGAATGTGTGGAATCTGGCCCAACGGGAGCAATGGGAGCAGAAGAACTGGCCTTCAGATTTGCTGTGAACACAATCAATAGAAACAGAACTCTGTTGCCAAACACTACATTAACATATGATACTCAGAAGATAAATCTCTATGATAGTTTTGAAGCATCTAAAAAAGGTATGTTTCTAAGAGCAGGGATGGGAACCTTTCTTTTTTCCCCAGTCCCAAATGGCCTATGAGCAACTTTCCGGGAGCTGCACTGTGGATACCTGGTGAGCAAGAGTGGATACCTGAAGCAAAAGTGGGTAGAGTATTGTGATACTTACCTTTGCACAGTAAGCTACATCCTGGCCATGCAAACACAAGAGGTTTCTACGCACATGCATACATATCTACCCACCCTTGTCCAGTCAAGAAAGGGGCACCATCAAAGTTCAACAGCACATTTCAGCCCGGAAAAAAACACTCAAAAATAGAGAGGAGGACCAGTGAGGGTTATGGTCTGGAGAGATGAGACATGGCTTGGTGGAGGGGCATGGTCTGGAGTGGGCCTGATAGAGAGGCCTAGAGGGCCACATTTAGCCACAAGGCCTGATTTCCCTCCTGCTTTTAGAGGTTAGCCAATGGGTGCTTGGTTTCCCCATTCATTGGTTACATCACAGAAGCCAAGCCCACCTTAGTATGCTTCTTAACTGCAGCTCTGTGCACTTCTCCTGTCATAGGTGCCATGGGGGTGTGAGGCCCCCTCAAATTTCCAAGGAGGGGGCAAGTGCCTCCCAAATTCTGTGGTGGCTGTGCACACACCCCGTGGTGTGCGCACATGGTGTGCTTACATTGTTCTTATGTTGTGCACCCCTGGCCCCCACACGCTTGTTTCTTATAAAAATTCATGGCTGGCACTGATCTCTATAGCAGTGGTGAGGCAAAAGCCAAGAGTACAGACGTCTGTTAGTGAGAGTCCCATGCTGGGCTCCTCCTGGCCTGCATACACATACAACAAAGTAGAGCAAGGTACATTATCAATGACTGAAAGCCATGCCAATGAAAGTAATTATTTCTTCCATCTTCACAGCAATCTTGATTGCCTTTGATGCCCTTTATTGAGGAATGGGGACCTGAAGCAGGAAGACATTGACTTTTTTTGACTTGAAGGGGTTGTTGCCCCAGGTCTCCTTGGCACAATTCTCACACTTTGTCCACTCTCATAAGTGTAGTTTGCATGGCTTCAAAACAGTACATCTTTGCCAGGCATTTCTATAAGATGGAAGAAGTTAGAAAGGAAAGGTGGATAGTTCAGATACCACGGTGCCTTTATTGTGACAGAAGTCTTAACAACCATATTGATGTTTTCAGCTGGGGCAGTAGCTCATGCTTAGTGACCAGGCAAACGTTCGTATCAAAAGTATTGTTATTTTAGACCTCAACCCAGTTAAATCACTCCACATACTTTGATTTCAGCTGGTATAGTGCTGTTGCAATAAGTTTTAATTTGGCTGTATATCAGACTGCCCATCAGCTGGATGCCTGGAATGGAGTACAGATGGGAAATTAATTAGATTTTAAAAGCACCATACCGATGAAAAATCCCTGGGCAAGAGCAGAATTTGCTGAAGATGTCATTTGAACTAAGAATGCTGGAAATGCAATCAAAATTCTTGTTAATACTTTTTTTAAGATCACACTGTTAGCTTAGAATAGAATCATTGTAAGCCACATGCAGAAGAAATGTGCCTTTCATGGGGTTTCTTTAAAAGTCTACTGGGAGGGAACAATTTGCCAGCTATCACTGTTTGCTACAGGTTCCATCTCGTAGCATTTTATTACAGGTACAAAAGGTAGATGCATTAGTGAACAATACACTTCAAAAAAAGTTCATGCTTAGTAGTTACAACAGTGCGTGCCCATGCTTAGAAGCGGCAAACTTCATGGGGAAATTTGCATCCCATTGAAATCTGTAACAGACTTCCCACTGGTTTCTAATGGACCCAGATTGGATTGCATCCAATGACTTTTACAGAATTGTGCCTTATACTCAAACATCATAGAAGGATGTTCTGTATTGCACAGCATGAACTGCATAGAAAAGAGCACCGCATGCCTTATTTTTACTGTTTTGTATTGTATTGTTTACTTCAAATCCTTTCTACTATTACTGAAAGAGGCTAACCCTACTACAGCATTTCAATGCTAAATTAATTTAAAAACAAAACAAAACTACCAGCCTTCTCCCTTTCACCAAAGACAGAATTATTATTTCTCTAGGAAGAAGCTCTATCTGGATATTTCTTCTAGATTATGGATATCATGTAGTTAGCAAGGAATTTAGGAGCAAATGTAGCATAAAGATACCCTCACTGAACTTGATTCTCCTTATCCAGAAAAGATGGACACATTAAAATGTGCAAAGAGCACATCAATAAAATGATCCCTCTGCAGCAATATTCAATGGCTTCAAATGTAGCCACAGTGATGGTGGATTCTCCTCCACAAGGTGAAAAGGAAATAATTGAAGCCAGATAGCAAATTCCTTAGCAATCCAAGGTGGACTATTCTACCGCATCACTTTTCTCTTTGTGTGATACCTAGTGCAGGTTGAGATGCACTGAGCATTTGTAGCTTACATATCGTATTAACAAATACAGACAATAAATGCACAGAATGAGGAGTTGTGCTAATTGCAGTACCAGGGCATTGTCAAAAGCCCTGATTTTACATGTCAGGGAAATTATGCTCCAGGCAGATAAGCTTGTGCAAATGTTTAGAACTGGGTGGTGTGGTTAGTCTTTATGGATGCGCAGGTGACTAGGTAAGACAATGCAAACAGCAGTTTGTGAACATGATGCCCCAAGGCTAAGGGTTAGCTAATAACAAGCTTGAGTGTTAGAAAGCTAATGTTGAAGCAAAGACGAGAGTTTGCAGTGTGGATCCTATAGTCCACAAAACTGATCATGCAAACGTTCAAAGCCAATGGAACCAAAAATGCCAAAATCCGAGTAGATGTGCTGGCAAGGACACTAGATAGCCTCTAAGCTCCATGGACATCTGTTTTGATTGTAGTAGAATCCCTGCCTCCTTTTTAAGCCTCCCAGAGAGCCACAACAACAGGTGAACAGAGATCTGTTGACACTGACAGATCACAATGTGCACATCTCTAACTTAATACTTAAGCACATATTCTCAAAATGTAGTTACTTTGTACTTTGCCTGTAGAAAGAGACTTGCATCAACAGCAAGCCTGCTTGAGCAGATGACTACCTGAAAAAACTATCACTGTGTGTGTTATTCTCTGCACACTGTTAATCATACTTTCCTTTCCTTTCAGCTTGTGATCAGCTCTCTCTTGGAGTAGCAGCTATCTTTGGACCTTCACATAGCTCTTCGGCTAATGCAGTGCAATCTATCTGCAACGCTTTAGGGGTTCCACATATACAGACGCGCTGGAAGCATCAGGTTTCAGACAACAAAGACTCATTCTATGTCAGTCTTTATCCAGATTTCTCTTCACTCAGCCGCGCCATCCTTGACCTTGTGCAGTTCTTCAAGTGGAAAACTGTCACGGTTGTTTATGATGACAGCACAGGTAGGTATCACTGTAGGACACTATGTAGCTGTATTTGAGGGCATGCATAATGCGTCATGTTCCTCTAAACAAGCAAATAAGATGTGATTGTGAGATTTTGTTGTGGACAATAGAAAATAAAATGCACAGATTCATCCTACCTACAACTCCTTCATTATGCATAACTTTTTCTATATATTTGATTTATAATGACATGAAAAAGGGAGAGAAGGATTTTAGATCACTGCATTAAAAGCTAGAGGTTTATGCGATTATTTGTCTAGGCATCTCAAGTCAAGGAAAACATCTGAAAATTTCATGAGGACAAACTCCTTTTTCCTGTTCCAGCTAGAAAACAGATCAGGAAAGATTGTTTTATGTATGGGTGTCTTTATTAAACAGAGGACTCTGTGACCCTTGCCGTTTACATTTTGTAGAAAGATTTGCAATTGTAAACCTGCAATTTGTTTTCATAAAGATTGCAAGCAAACCAGAGGTGTTCATCTGTAACATTTGGGGAAAAAACAAACCCAAAAGGGTGCAGGTTTTTGCATATACATCAGGAGCTCCTGTGTTAAGAAGCATTGACCACAAAGTTGGGATCAGCTCTGTGTGCTGAATGTATATGTGCAGTTGTCCCTGTCCTTATTGAAATTTGCTAAGAAACTTCATATGCAAAGGGAGTTTTGAACACTATACATCTTTCAGGGTTCACTGAGATGGGCAGTTGGTGGGGAGGGTCAGTTCCACACACCTGGCCTCCCAGCAGCAGTGTCACTCCAGCTTACTGGAAGGAAGAGGGGTGAAGCAGTGGGGAGGCTGGCACTGTTTGGGTGCACCAGTAGGAATGCTGGATTAGCTCTACCAGTGCATTCACACTGTTCTGGCCTCTCCTCCCTCCTTCTCTCCAGGTAAGTGACAGTGATGCTGTTGCCAGGAGGCCTGGTGTTCAGCAATGCCCTCCCTGCTGGGTGCTCCTGCACCAAGTTATATCTGGTGATGTAAATATGAGTACATAAGTCTTATTTTATTTTGGTTAGGTGTGTTTGTTTCTCCAGATTTGTAGAGTTCTAGCCACAGAAAAATGGGAAGTGCTGTGGTTCAGAGGTAAAGCACATTCTTATTGTGATTCCCCTACCAAGTGCAGTGAATGGCTACTAGATGGAGGATCTTTCCAGCAGTGGCACCCTGGCTGGAGAATGCTCTCCCCAGAGAGTCTCACCTGATGCCTACCTTGCTAACCTTTTCTCAGCAAGTAAAAACATCATCATCATCATCATCATCATCATTATTATCCTAGGCTTTTGGTTTACTTCATTCTTAAGGCTCTCTAATGAGTTACAGACTCTTTGGATACTTCTGGAGTTTAAAGACGTGTGAAACATTAGTGCTGCTGTGAGCTTAGTTTTATAGTTATCTTCTGTTTTTGATTAAAGGTGCATTAGATTTTACGGTTTCATTTCTGTAAACAGTTGTCTTTAAATCTTATTGTAAGCCTTCCAGAGATTTTTAGTTAGTGGGGGTCATGTATAAATACTGTAAGTAAAGAAAATAATGTTTTACAGGCAGAAAGTTCAACCACTGGCATTTTCATGTAGGGTTGAGAAATACTCCTGCAAAAAAATCTCGAAAGTTGCTGCCAGGCAGCGTAGACAGAACCAAGTCCAAAGTCCTGACTCAACAGAAAGCAGCTTCCTGTCTTCCATACAGCACACTATTCATTTGCTCCTCTGAAGGCAATTTTCCTGTTGCAAGGGGGGAAAGGGGAATATATTATTAAGGATAAGCATTGAAATTAAATGTATGCTTCTGATCACTGCATGTCTTTAAAACCTGTGGTGTCAGTTTAAATACATACGGTTGCACACCTAACCCCACTTATCTGGGATTAAGCCCCACTGATTTCAATTAGAGTATGCATGGTTAGGATTGCAGCCTTACACCAATACAAAATAACAATATTCATGTGAAAAATAAAATTGGAGTAAATTTAAACAGAGGATTCTATTTTGATTTAGATATTCATTATATTATAAGGAACCATGATAGTTTCTGATCACCTAGCCTATATCCGTGTACTGCTTGGTTTTTCAAAGCTTGCCCAAAAGATAAAAATACATCTCCCCCCACTCCAGTAAAGATATCCCCACCCAGGGAATTACTATTTTTGGTATTGAGTTCATGCTCATAACACTACAACTCACTGAAACCCAGTGAAGCTGAATGTTGGGAGATTCAGGACAGGCAAAAGAAAGTACTTCTCCACACAGCACATAGTTAAACTGTGGCATTTGCTCCCACAAGAGGCAGGGATGGCTATCACCTTTGATGGCTTGGGAAGAGGATTAGACAAATTCACGGCACATAAGACCATCAGTGGCTACTGGTCATGACAGCTACACTCTGCCTCTGCTTCTGAATACCACTTGCTGGAAACTGCAAGAAGGGAGAGTGTTGTTATGCTGAGGGTCTGCTCTGCTGATTCCCATAGACATCTGGTTGGCCACTGTGAGAACAGGGTGCTGGACTTGATGGTCCACTTGTTTGATGCAGCAGGCTCTTCTTACATTCTTACATTCATATATATCTCTATCATCTATCTATCTATCTATCTATCATCTATCTATCTATCTATCTATCATCTATCTATCATCTATCTATCTATCTATCTATCTATCTATCTATCATCTATCTATCTATCTATCTATCTATCTATCTATCTATCATCTATCATCTATCATCTATCTATCTATCATCTATCTATCTATCTATCTATCTATCATCTATCTATCTATCTATCATCTATCTTTCTATGGGCCCCAGTCAGGCAGACAGTCGCTGCACAATATAATTGCTGCACAAGACATCCTGGGCCCCCCACATATTGCTGTTGTAAATCATAGTTTTGGCATGTGGTGTAAAATACTCCTAACAAAGAGCTTCTGTGGTGTCCGTGCTTTGCATCACACCTTCAGTATTTTGTTTGTTTGTTTGGGTGTGGTGGGGTGAGGGCCTCCACTTAGACTCATAGAATTGTAGACTTGGAAGGGACCCAGAGGATCATCTCATTCAAACCACTGCAATGGAGGAATATGCAGCTTTTCCATATGGGAATTGAACCTGCAACCTTGGGCGTTATTGGCACCATGCTCTAACCAACTGAGCTATTGCTCCATCTGAGGTGTGTCCAATTTGGTGCATCTATGGAAGAATGATTGACCTGAATCTGTTCCCTTTTTCTCTCTATGACATCCTAAAGTCTAGATGAAACATATTGAGCTTGGGGCCACTAGCAATGTCATGGGGGAGACTGGGAAAGCTGTGGAACATTTGACCACTGTTTCCCCTAGCAATAAGTCAGTAAATTATGATGTGCTTCCAAGCCTCATAGGTGCATATGTAAAATAGCTCCCCAGAATTCACAAACCTAAGTGGAAGGATATTTAACAGCAGGTAGATCCTAGGTGATTTTCATCTAGCCAAACCCTGGCATTCAAATCTTTAGGGTGGCATGCCATTGGTGCCCTTATATTTATGATGTTTGCACTTATAGGTGTATTAATACAGTGGGCGCCTCTCCTAGTGAAGAAGGGAGATGTTAATCAGCTGCAGAGAGCTGCAGGGCTCTCCAGAACAGAGGGGAAGGTGTCATGTGAGGCTGCAGGGGAAAGTGGCAACAATGGAATCTATTCCGTTGGAGGACGACTCCACTGGATCAAACACCTTTCCATGAATGCAGGAAAACTAATTAGAATACACCCTTTGAAAAGTGTGCATCCCTTTGGCAAAATCTCCACTTCTTCAATCTGTTAACACAATTTACAGGCCGCATGTTGTATTAAAAGTCATATTATAAATGCTTTATAGGAAGCCATTCATAATAAACTATTTATGGTGGTTGTAAGCATGGCACAGTCCTGGGCAGTTACAGAGTGCTGTGTACTTTAAGGGTGAACCATAAATAATTAATAATAATAACAATAAATATCTGATTTACAGGCCACTTGTTTCAAGCACTGAACAAGAACCTGTTAAGGGAGTGATAAACTATAGTTATAACAAAAAGGGATTTTATCTGTTGTACTTCATAACTATCTATTTCATTTTTAATGAGCATGCTGCAGATACATTGTTTATCAATTGCCTGAAAATGAAACCTTAATATCAAGGGGAACTCACTTTCCCTGTGATGTTCTTTATCATGGCAGAGCACATATCTCAGGACCATTGGCTTTGCAGCAAGGAAGGCCTGGGGCCTTAGTCATCTGCAGTTCTGCAGGGTTTGTTTGTCTGTGTTCCAGCAGTGGGAAGGTCTGAAAGGGGCATCAAAGCATGTTCAGCCTTCCTACTTTCTTGTTCCGTGTGAGAAGATTGGTGGAGCATACACGATCAGCACATGCAGGACAGTTGGGGCAGGATTGGAACAAGGGGTGCCAAGTTGAATACAATATTGGGGGGCCAGGTAAGCCCCACCCCACATAATCCATCACAAGATGGACACACACACACCATTTGAATGGCAATGCCCATCAACTGAGGGGGAGGCCTCAACTATTTTATGAGGGGGCAAAGGGACCTTGGCCCCTAGGAGTTGGCTCCTATGATTGGCACACACACTCCTTCATTCCCTCAGCAGTTGGTGCCACAGTTCATGCATATTTGGCTCAACAACGGAAGAGGATTTCAGTCTGTGGCAAACTTTGCATTTTGCTCCAGATCTCAGCATTGCTGTAGCTATGGAAATATATTTTTCTCTCTCTGAGAATTCTAAGCAAGCATCCATTGATTTGTGCTAGTGATGTACTATACCATCCCTGATGTGCACCTGCAAAATACCCACACATTTTAATTAAGCCTGCCTCTTTTATGTCAGGTAAGGCAAATGGCAAAGCTTGATCTCTTGTATTCCTCCCGAGGTCTAAAAAGACGAAATCCAGCTTTCCCCCTGGATTTCTCAAAAATCCAGTTACAAGAGCTAATCTTCTCTAAGCTGAAAGGAGGAGATCAGTCCTGTTCTAAAGAGTACTTTGTAGACAGTAAAGTTTTGAAGCAGGATTTCAAGTTGAAGCCTCTGTGGGGTAACAAGAAACCTGTTATCTTCACTCCTGATTTGCATAAGCCATTACTTGGTAGTACCTTTTGGTTACATAGTTCAGTGACATCTAATGGCATATGCAAATGTGTTGCTATAAGTTGAAAGGGGTATTTTCTTCCTCTATTTTGCCAATTAGCATTTGCTGAGGTTGTAGGTGAAAGATTTAAGCATCCGAGAAAGAGCCTGTTTGTGCCTCTGTGTGAAAGCCAAAGGTGGAAAGAAATGATTCCAGAAATGAAGTGCTTTTAAGGTTATGTGCTGGAATAAAACTCCTCCCCCCACAAAAAATATCAGTTATACTTCAGAGCCTCCCCTTTTAAAGTTTTCTTTGTCTCTCCCTCCTCTTACATAATTAAACAACATCAAAATAAACAAGGGTCATGAGTAGGATGGAAATGTGCATTGATCAATGAAGGGAACTATTCAGTACAATTCTATATATGTCTACTCAAAAGCAAGTCCCAGTCAGTTCAGTGGAACTTCCTTCTATTTACCTAGAAGTTGAAGTCATTGAACTCCATAGGATTTCTGCAAATATGTATAGCATTTCACTGTTAGCTATCCAAACATCAATTACTTCTTAATTATACACCCTTTCTCCACTTATAAGCCAATGTTTTGTAGCTGTGAGGGCCAGTTTACAAAATACCAGTAACCAAAATCCAATGTATGTACTTGCTTGGAGGAAGGTGACTTCTCAATTAGGAGGTCACAGTTTATATTGAAATTATTGAAATTGCTGCTGGATATGTGCAGAATCTGCTGTTTTACACTCTCCTTTGGCTCTTGAAAGTGTACCTGGGAGAAGTCAGAATGGCTTGAATGAAAAAATACAGTGTGAGCTGCCCCTTGGTACGTGTGTGTTTAAACACAGTTGTATTGAAGTAAGTTCTACTCTTAGCAGATCCACTTAAATTAACACACTAATGCTACACATGCCATTTAATTTCCCCCCTCCCTGACATAGCATTGCTTTCATGTAGATTATTCTCTTGCTATCCTATAATGTGAGCCATGTGAGATGGAAACATTTACATGGGTATTTTGCTATCTTAGTAGCAGTAGCTTTGTGGAAAATAATTGCACATGCCCTGTGGTGGTTCCTGTTACCATACATCAGTAATCTGATTATTATTTTGAATGGACAAGCAAGTACTACAGCTTTTACTACACTTAAATGCATCTGAATTAAATCTTGCAGGCGAAAAGTACAAAAATTCAAGGTGCATGGAACTTTTGATAACCAAGAAGCCAATCCACAGGACACTTTAACCTCTAAGTTAACCTCAATCCACATGACTCTTTAACCTATGGATTTACTTGGTTGGCCCAGCAATTATGGTGCAGCTTTCAGGAAAATAGTAACTTTTAGCCTTCCCTCATCATGGAGCTTCTTTCATAAGATCACTACGTTCAAAATTGATGGGGAAACATATTTCACAGTTACTGTTCCATCTTGAATCAGCCCAGGGGCAGTCTAGTTAGAAAGACATGAATTACAATAATAATAACTCAATACGGCAGAAAGCATCTCTTATGAATCTACAGATGGTATTGGCAAAAAGCAATTTATGCTGGTAGAAGCCTAAATATAAATGTTAACGGTGTTTTTTTTGTTATTTAAAAAAAGGTGTGTGTATGTGTATGACATTTTCATTTCACAAAGAACTCAGACCTTTACCTCTCCCAAATGACTTTGGCATTCAACAGAAGGCACTGTAAAACACACTATTAGTAAATAACACTTTCCAATCCGTTTTGTAGGGTGTGATGATATTGATTCTGGGTGGTATCATGTAGCTTTGTATCCTCTCAGTACAGAATATTTTAAGTGACCTATGCAATAATGCCAAGGGCAAACACAATTAGTAATTATGTGCTAGAGCTAATTACTGCATGGTGCCTTCCTTTTAATGGAAAGCTATTGTTTTATTAGTTCAGTATTGTTTAACTGTATTTGTTTCTCATTGTTAAAAAGCAGAGAAAATTTATATTTTAATTATTGTTTTGATGGCTTTAGCGTCTCTGCATTAAGAATCTGTCATGACTGTGAACATTAATTTGACTTACATTTAAATATTCTGCTTTTTTATCCCCATAAATCATGTGAAGTTCACTGAGACTCTGATGGAAGGAGAAGCCTGGCTGATTGTTCTGAAAGTAAAGAATAAGAAGCTCATGCAGCTGAATTGCCTGTGTGACAGCAGAGAATGTACCTCCCTTCCCCCCTTTTAAAGTGAGATAATGGAAAGGGTGTGTTGTTCTGGTTCTGACTGTTGAAGTATAGCATATTTTGTTTCCCCTAAAAAAATTATATGGGACTCCATGAAGCCAGAGACACCGATTTGACATCAAAAGTCTTTAGCTGGAATATTGTGAGGGGGCGGGGGGATGGTGCTCAGCCGGATAACGTAAAGGAAAAAGATCATATGCAACTTAAATAGGGCACTATATTACTGTGCAAATGTGTGTGTATCTTTAATGTCACACATTTCTCTAAGTCAGTCTAGCTAGTATAACCCAACAGTTAATCTCTTGTAAAGGCAATTGAGACTCACAGGTGAAATCAAGGCACAAAAGGCAAGGTCAGATCAAACAAGTAAAGTTGAATTAAAAGCCAACAAGATCAAGTCACAGCAGGCAAGAGCCGATCAAGACAGGGAAAGTCCATTCAGAGTTTCTTTTAGGCAAAGGTCAAAGGAAAGCAGGAACTTGGATAGCTCCATTGAGTGAAGCTGTGTCCTGCTTTCATAGCTGTAGAAATACATTGTCTGCAGGAAATACATTGTCTGCTTCTGCAGGAAGCAGAATCCTTTCATAGGCTGACAGGGTGTGTCCTATGGTTGACTCCACCTCCCTAGAGGAGCTGGCTAAGTACTTAAAGGGAGCTCATCTGATTGTTGACCTCTATAAGGCTTGGGAGATGAAGATGCTGAAGAGGACTCAACCTCTGAGCTGGTGGGTGACTGCAGCAATGTTGTCCTTACTCAGGATGGCTATTACCAAAGTCCGCCCCAAGGGAAAGGAAGCCCACCACCACTTGGGGTAATAGGGTCCTTGCTAGGAGGGAGGGGAGTGTTTTCCCACCCCATTCTACCCACTTGCCTCTGGAAGCACTGTTCACCCACCTGTATTTTAGGACTGTTCCAAACTAAAAACAAAGCCCACCAAACTATATTATAGTATATATTTTGGAAAGCAGTTTGTTTGTTTTCTAGATGCTCACGTGCCTAATAATCATCATAATAATGGTAATACTTTTATTATCTGCACCCCTTGTATCTGACTGGGTTGCCTCAGCCTCTCAAGATATCATTGCTAAACCTGGTATGAGGGTTCCTGAGATGAGGGTGGGCATTCTTCATTGACATTCAGGTGCCAGGTGCCATTTTGATTCAAGATGGTGGACTGAAACATCACTTTGATGTGTCTGAGCCTGTTTCTTGACATAGTTTGGGCTGCCTCTTGAGATAGCGTCGCCAAATTACACTACCCATTTAAAAACAGCAATATATTTTTGATTTCTAACAATTCCCAGGCAGTGCCTGGAACTCCCCACTAGTATTAAACAAATCAAATAATAGGTTGCAAATTAATTAAATATGTTCAGTATGCTGTCACACAGTCCACATTCCAGCTTTTGGTTTTTATCATTAATTTAGAGAATATGCAATATTCATTTAACTGGGACTATAAATTTAATGTGCAGGTTTGCTGAGACTGAATTATTTTATGTGCTTCCTCACTCTTTTTTAATACATAAACTCTGGAAACAGAGATCTCGGGAGATTTTATTTCTTGCAGTCACAGTAACAGATGACTTTGGCCTCTCTCCCTCTCGCGCTCCCCCTCCTCGTGCAGTCAGCTGTTCTGCACATGGATGCCAACCACTCTGAAGATCACTGTTTCCCCTCCATCAACTTCTGTGCCTGAAAACGTTCTCATTGGGATTCTGCACCACTTTTTGCTGCATAGTGATAAATCCTCATCCTCAACATTTGGCAGTTTAGGGAACAGTTTTCACAACATACATTTGGTTAACAGCCCTCATATATTTTACTGTCAAGACCAATTTTGCTATAGCATCTCCACAGGCACATGCTTAGTCAGTTTATACATAAAATAATGGATTAGGAGGGGGACATGTTAAGCCATCAGTCCACTTAAGTAATCATCCAACATATGCATGTAATGTTGCCTGTTTAATGTCCCATTCTTATCGAAAGAAGGAACGAAGGTCTGATTTTAACACTGAAAGGGGTGTATAGTGAAGAGAACAGATTCTCCTCTCTACAGTGGCTTACCTAACCACAGATATTATCCTCAAGCGCTTATTCCCTCAGCCGAACTTTAATACTAGAAATAATTTGGCCTGGCTGGAAGCCATCTAAGGGAAAGTACAGTAGGGATGTGAACCATAGACAATGGGAAGGTTTTGCAACTTGCATACCCCTTTTGCAATTTCAAATCAGATCCCCTCTTCCTTCTTTATACATTGCTAGGGCAGCTCTGTTTTTCAACACAGAGCACTCCTGTCATCACGTATAGAATTGCTTTGCATTACAATATGCTCTCTGTTATTGAGAATACATGATTGTTGACTCTGCTGCTGATATTTCTTCTGCTTTGTTCCATTCATCCTGCTCCTTTCAATGCGGTATTCCATTTTCTTCTGCTCCCTTGTAATCTTTCACCTTGTTGTATTATTTGTTGCCCCCAATACAGTTATTCCCAGACGGGATATCTGATGAATTGGCTTTCGTCTTGTGTATGTTTGCTGCTAGGCATGATATTAAGCGCAACATTTCTGTGTTGTAGGCTGCATTTTTATAGCTTCACTCTGTTCTTCCTGGGAGTTATGTGACTATCAATAACCTTGTATGATTTATATATTATATTATATTTGTAACCCACTTTCCTGCTGGCACAAAAAGTAGCATTCCAAAAAAGAGCAAATTCCAAACACAGATCAAATATAATAAAAAGCAATCAGTGACAGAACGTGACTGAGAAAAGCACAAGCTCTCTACCTACCTACACACCCTACCGCCACCCCCAGGTCTCCAAAGCAAAATATTTTTAATATTTCCAGAAGGCTGGGAGAATAATGACCAAGTGTGCCTGCTATACTAAAGAATTCCAAAGCCTGTGTAAGTGCAAGGGATGAAAAGGCCTGCCTCACATTTAAAGTTGCGGAGGGGTGATCTGTATGAACTGCTCATTCATAAGAGGATACCACAGCAAATACTTCCAGAATTAAAGGCCCAAATCTCCCCATTGCTGTTCTCTGGAAACCAGACAGCTGAGATCCCTCTTGCCAAGTATAAATAGTAAAACAGAAGCTTTGTGTGCAAAGGTTCCTTGTTTAGTTCCCAGCATGTCCAGGTAGAGCTAGGAGATATGAACAGTCTTACCTGGATATGAACATTAGCTGAGCATTCACTGTGTATTATATGGAGAACTTGCAACTCTTGTCATTTCTTGGTGCACTTTGTTTTAGCTGTTGTTGAGGTTGTTTTTGGAGAAATTCTTGTCCAATTTATGCATGTGCAGCAGCAGCAGCAGCCTTCCAGCTGGCCGGCTTCACACCCTGGATGTGTTTGCCTGCCTGGAACATCCTTGAACTCTGATAATGCCTCTTGCATGTCTGGATGGAGAACAGGGAGGGCTGCATGGATGTCTGTAGAAATTAGCCTATCCTAGAAAGGTAAAATTTGCAATCATTGCTCTGCTCACTTCCACTTCTGCCCCACCATGCACTGGTGTGTGGTCTTTGGGTGATTTCCCAGAACAGAATGCAGCCCTCAGGATGGAAAATGTTCCCCCTCCATGCTGGGGAGCTTTTGCCAATCACTATAGACAGAACTGAGGTAAATGGACCAATGGCTTGACTCTCTTGCTATGTTCTTCTGCTCTCTGCCAACTCTGTTCTTCCCTATCTTCTGTGTCACCGTCTTTCTCTGCTTCTTTGTTGTCTAAGTTTCAACTTTAAACCACATTAGATAACTTCCCACAGCCTTGACTTAATTGTGTTAGATGCTCCCTAAGAGGCTTTTTTTAAGAAAGGAACTCTTGCAGTCTTTTTACAAATGGAAGATGATAGTCAAATAAAGTCTATGGAGACTTCTCTAAGATTCAACTGATAGTTAATATATGGTAGTCAAGATTTGTGAACATATGGTAGCTAAGATTTAAGAACGTTTTGTGTATTGCTTTCTAATGACAGCCCAGAAAAGATAATATATGCTGGCTGATATGTAGGATATGGTTAACACCAAATTAGTGTATGTTGTTGTTGTTGTTGTTTAGTCATGTCCGACTCTTCATGACCCCATGGACCAGAGCACGCCAGGCAGTCCTGTCTTCCACTGCCTCCTGCAGTTTGGTCAAACTCATGTTCGTAGCTTCGAGAACACTGTCCAGCCATCTCGTCCTCTGTCGTCCCCTTCTCCTTGTGCCCTCCATCTTTCCCAACATCAGGGTCTTTTCCAGAGAATCTTCTCTTCTCATGAGGTAGCCAAAGTATTGGAGCCTCAGCTTCAGGATCTGTCCTTCCAGTGAGCACTCAGGGCTGATTTCCTTAAGAATGGATAGGTTTGATCTTCTTGCTATCCATGGGACTCTCAAGAGTCTCCTCCAACACCATAATTCAAAAGCATCAATTCTTCAGTCCAGCCTTCTTTATGGTCCAGCTCTCACTTCCATACATCACTACTGGGAAAACCATAGCTTTAACTATACGGACCTTTGTTGGCAAGGTGATGTCTCTGCCTTTTAAGATGCTGTCTAGGTTTGTCATTGCTTTTCTCCCAAGAAGCAGGCATCTTTTAATTTTGTGACTGCTGTCACCATCTGCAGTGATCATGGAGCCCAAAAAAGTAAAATCTCTCACTGTCTCCATTTCATCCCCTTCTTTTTGCCAGGAGGTGATGGGACCAGTAGCCATGATCTTAGTTTTTTTGATGTTGAGCTTCAAACCATATTTTTCACTCTCCTCTTTCACCCTCATTAAAAGGTTCTTTAATTCCTCCTCACTTTCTGCCATCAAGGTTGTGTCATCTGCATATCTGAGGTTGTTGATATTTCTTCCGGCAATCTTAATTCTGGTTTGGGATTCATCCAGCCCAGCCTTTTGCATGATGAATTCTGCATATAAGTTAAATAAACAGGGAGAAAATATACAGCCTTGTCGTACTCCTTTCCCAATTTTGAACCAATCAGTTGTTCCATATCCAGGTCTAACTATAGCTTCTTGTCCCATGTAGAAATTAGTGTATAGATAGGTAATTATAAATAATTGCCCTTTTCCTCTTCCTTTTTATTGACTAGTGTACTAATGTAACTAAATATACTAGTAAGAAACATTGATTCAGGAAGGGGTTTGTGTCAGAATCCCCTGCTAAAATGAAGGGGAAAACCCTTCATTTTAGCCGTGTCTTGAAGTCATTGTGATGTCAGTTGACTGACCGTCAACTGATGTCAGTTGACTGACAGGTAGGCAATCTCATGAGACGAATTCTGATAAGCCAAAAGGTTTCCCACCCCTGAAGTAAATGGTGGATCCTGCAGTTCTGCTTTTTCTGTGAATGGGGCAGACACAGTATGACTTTGCATTTAGTTTGGCTTTCTTGAGTGACAATAAACATGTCCATCTGTTGCTGATTCTTGTACTAGCCAAAATTGTTTCATCAATTTGGGAAGTCTAACTATTTTACAGTTGGTCAAAGTTTCCTGTAAAGGCATGTGTGTGTGCATTTAGTTATGGACCAGTTTTATGAGATTTAACAGCAAAAACTATGCCTTACCCCCAATATATAAAACAATCCAGTAATCACGGGGGGCGGCACATATATCAAGGATGAGGAACCTATGCTTCTCCATGTGTTACTGAACTACAGCTCCCATCATCCCTGACCATTGGCCATGTTGGTTGGGGCTGATGGGATTTGGAGTCCTACAACAACTGGAAGGCCATAGATTGTCCATCTTTCATCTAACACTTCTACTTAACTGGTGCAGAAATGGCTTTTAGATGAGCAGAAAATGCAACTTTGTTTGCAGCCTGTTGTTGTATGTGAAATATTCTTGTACAGCATTAATGAGAATGATAAATAGCTTGACAGGCTGGCCAGGTGGCATGGCTGTGGCATGTAAGGTTGCTGAACAGGAGACCTGGGTATTTGGAGCAAATTTGGGATGCTTGTTTCCCAGGGCTGGCGGAAGTAGAGCATGAAGAGGAGGTGATGTGATTGATCTCTTTAGAAGAAGCTGCCAGCTGGAGTGCTTGCAAACCGCTCCTCCTATTTCTCCTTAAAGTCAAATTGATGGCAGCTTCTGAAAAGAGCTACCATTCACACATTTTTCTAACCATTGAGCTGTAGAGCTGAAAGCACAGTTACTCCTAAAGAGGAGGAACAGCTTATTTAAAGGGTCAGAAAGAGACACATATGGTGAAACAATGGCAGGGAACAGACCCCTGTTCTATGCAGCTGTTCTTTCTAACCTGTTTTTAAAAAATGATTTTGGAGCGGCAATTCATCTTACAAGGGTACATTTTATTTTTCTTATAGTAATTCTCCCTATCAAATATGCAGCCATTTATTTCCCCTCTGGAATTTAAAATGGTATTTTACAACCTCTTACTTCAGTCTAGTTAAAAGTGCTACTTTAATTTTCGAGGGGATTTCTACCCCAGGGTTTTTAAAGTCTTTGTAGTCAAGCAATCATCTAAATTGATGTTATATTTCTAACAAAAAGCTCTTGCATATGTTGCAACACTTTCACCTCCTTCCCTCCCCATTTCACAGTCTCTCATTCCTCTAACCTGTTACTGTGGATGAATTATACATTGTTTTTAGCTCTGCGGTTAGAAAATATATTGTGGTAAAATAATTGAATCTATTACCTGTAGAATTATGGCAGCAATACAAGACAGCATAACTCCCGGCTGTTTGGGAGTGGGAATGCTGTTGACTGAAGGGACTCTTGGGATTGAGTGAGTTTAATATGTCAGTAGGCAGGGGATTCTACAGATAACAGTACCATGTGCTTTGAGTAATATGGGCCTTGAGCAACAGGAACTGCGTGGGAACAATAGGGGTAGAAGAAGCCTCAGGCAGTGCCAGTTAGAACACCAGAGATTGTGCAGAAATAGCGTGTGTAGGGTTTATTGGAAGGCCAGATATGATATCAACAAAAGCTCCCCGCTACTTCTGCAGTATGTATAAGTTCCTCCTATTTTACACACAATATATCTTCTGATTTGTTCCATTACTTCCACTATGCTTAGGATTGTGAATGTTTGTAAAAAGTTAAGTGAAACCCTTGGAAGGAACAGGAGGTTCAAAGTGAAGAACATACCCTCCAACATTTCTCAGATGAAAATAGGAACGTCCTATTTGATGATGATGATATTTGTACCCCGCCCATCTAACTGGGTTGCCGCAGCCACGCTGGGCAGATTCCAACATATAAAAAAACACAATAAAACATTAAACATTAAAAACTTCCCTATAGAGGGCTGCCTTCGGATGGCTCAGGGATCAGATAACTCCATACCCACCAACATTTCTCCTATGAAAATAGGGAGGTCCTAAGGAAAAGTGTAGGATGAGGGTGGCGCTGTGGTCTAAACTACTGAGTCTCTTGGGCTTGCCAATCAGAAGGTTGGCGGTTCGAATCTCCGCGATGGGGTGAGCTCCTGTTGTTCGGTCCCAGCTCCTGCCAACCTAGCATTTCAAAAGCACACCAAAAAGTTCAAGGAGATAAATAGGTACCGCTCCGGCAGGAAGGTAAACGGTGTTTCCATGCACTGCTCTGGTGTCGGTGTTCCATTGTGCCAGAAGCGGCTTAGTCATGCTGGCCACATGACCCGGAAAAACTGTCTGTAGACAAACGCCGGCTCCCTTGGCCTGTAAAGCGAGATGAGCGTCGCAACCCCAGAGTCATCTGTGACTGGACTTAACTGTCAGGAGTCCTTTACCTTTTAAAGGAAAAGTGGGACATTCTAGGATTAAATCAGAAACTGGGAAGGCTTCTGTAAATCCAGGACTGTCCCTGGAAAATAGAGACACTTGGAGGGTCTGTGCTCACTTTCCTGAACCACCTTGATCAGTCCATCTTTGTTCAAGTAGAAAAGTGCCCCAGCACTTGCCTACGTGGATTTCAGTAGTCAGTAGATCTTACTGTATATCGCCAAGGGCCATGACAATGACTACATGGATTGCATTAAGCTATAGCTTGAGGTTTCTCTTGATTGATTTTCTTTCTTTCTTTCTTTCTTTTTAAAAAGTATGTCTGGTTATGTCTAATGGTTAGCTCTAGGCTCACTGAAGTGTGAAAGCACTTATACTAGGAACTGGACTGAGACCACTTCAAATCCATTGTATTGTAAACTTGCTAAAGTGCTTTCAGATAACATGGGCTGAATTCTTTCACATAACGTTCCTGATTTTCTCCCGCTAGCATTTTGCTCTAAAAACCTGTGTGGTAAAAAAAAAAAAAAACTGTGCAGCTTAGTGTGAAAATCTTTTTTCCTGCCTTTTTTATTTCTTTAGGTGTGAGCTAAAAATAGTTTTCAGTGCCCTGGACAGTCATGCTTATTTTTTTTCAAAATGGTAAAAGCAAATGGGTGCTAAAATCTGTTAAGAGTGTTGTGGTGAAAATATATTTCTTTTTTAAAACTAAAATATTTTTCAGCCATTTCTCACATTCATCTAGTATGATTTTGATCATTTTCAAAAATAGAGACATCTGTACAGAGTATTAGCTGTACAGAGTATCAATCCATAGTAGAGTTATACTTTGACCTATAGGCATAGAAACAGTAACATTTCAAATTTAAGTAATTCAAACTTATTTTATTATATATATTATGTTTTTTCACTACGCACATAAACCATATACAAAAGCAAATACTTTGAAAACAATACTTTGAATTAAACAATATGAATATAGTGTTTGTTTTTGCATGGCCCCACCTTATCCTATAGCATTGTTACTATGCATCATATGCTTTTTTTTTGCTAAGACCTGATTAATCATTCTGCTGCTGTTATGGACCATCTCTCTCTCTCTCTCTCTCTCTCTCTCACACACACACACACACACACCATGGCAAGGGGTCCTTGTGACTAATGCAATCTATGTAAAGAGGCTTACTATTTTGATTGCCCATGCAAATGCCTCACCTTCCTGAGAGATGTTGGCATAGAAGCTTTCCACTCAAAAGAGTCAATCTACATGATAAGACCTCTTAATATGTTATGACAGGGTTGACTGAAGTTCCTTCCATGCAGAACTTAATGAATGAATAACTGTAGTGAATGAGGCAACCCCCATAACTGATTTAGAACACTGGTGCAGATTTTTTGTGTGAATGTCCATGCTGGTCTACAAAACCAAAGCTGCATGTAAAACTAGGTAGATTAGTCTCTTAGAGTAACTAGTATGATTACAAACTATTAGTGCAGCACACTGGTATAAATGAATTAGAGGATTGCTACATATTCTTCAGTAGAAAATACCCTAACTCCCAGATAAGGAAGATTTGTCCATATCTGAGAAGGTAATCCGAACTCAGGCTGCTTACTGTCTATCAATATTAGGAAAGAAGGAGGCAGAGAAGCTGCTTGGAGTTGGGATTTTATTTTTAAACATGAATTTCCATATTCACATGCTAGTGAATGCAAAAAGGAGGAAAATTTGAATGTGTAGAAGCTACAAAAAGGGGGGGGGGAATCCGGCTGCTCTTACAAGATCATATTTTCGCTTCAACGACTTATCCTTGGGTCTCCTTTGTCTCTTTTTCTGCTGAAAAGGTCTCATTCGATTGCAAGAGCTTATTAAGGCTCCATCGCGGTACAACCTGCGACTAAAAATCCGCCAGTTACCAGCTGACACAAAGGATGCAAAGCCCTTGCTCAAGGAGATGAAAAGAGGCAAGGAATTCCATGTCATCTTTGACTGCAGTCATGAAATGGCAGCAGGCATTTTGAAACAGGTAATTACACCCCTTTCCTAAATACAACTCTAAGGTAAGCCAGAGACGGTATTGAAGTGAAGGTTTGGGAAACCTAGTTATGATGATGGAACCCCGTTAGCAGTGACCAGAGTTATTGTCACGGCACATGAAACATTGACTCTGGAATGGTCAGCCTGTGGCCCCTAGGGCTGCACGAGGCCCTCTACCTAATTTCATGAAGCCCTTGCCCTAGTTTCAAAAGCCTTCTGTCAGTGATTAGTTCAGACCTCTGGAAAGAGCAATCTATTGTTCCTCCAGCAGCCTGCTGGGTGGGGAGCAGTTGAGAGTGATAGTGCGTGCGGGTA
This sequence comes from Podarcis raffonei, assembly GCF_027172205.1. Classification (NCBI taxonomy): domain Eukaryota; kingdom Metazoa; phylum Chordata; class Lepidosauria; order Squamata; family Lacertidae; genus Podarcis; species Podarcis raffonei. The sequence goes on from NC_070604.1 coordinate 50,026,247, forward strand.
GGGAGAGAATCAGAAAGACAGCCGACAGAGGTGGCAGAAAAGAGAGTAGCCTGAGCCACCTTTGGTTTGGTGCCCCATGTGTCTTCTGCTCCATCTATTGATTAGTATATGGACCCCAGCAGGTTGCCCTAGAGGGAATGTAGTTCTCAATCATTCCAGGGTGCAGTCTGATGGTACATGAGGCCACCACTTTGTTGAAGTCTGGATCTATGCCTGGATAGGAAACTGCGATATAGAGGTGTGATATAAAAGTAAGAAAGCAAAGAAACAAATATATGGTTTCCTGTCCCTGCACTAAACCAATGCCAAAAGCAAAGCAAGGGGGAAAGGAAAACATTCATTCCTCAAATGGCTCTTGAATTCCAAACCATAATATGCAGCAAAGGTGCCTCTATATGCTACCAGAAGTATTCTAATAATGTGGATTGTTTACTTTAGTCGGGCAGGCTGCTACCCTAGAGTAAAACTTCCTGATTTATTTTCACCTCTTCTTCATCCGACCATTGTTACGTAAAGCCTCAATATATCTAAATTGGTGTGGTCAGATTGCTTGCACTCCACAGTTTCATCTGTTTGGATGTGGTCAGCGTTCACCAAGAACCTCTCCCCAATCACATCATAACAACAGCAGTACTTAAAAATGTTGGCACCACAGAGAGTTCCAAGTGAAGAGGAGAACATTTCTAGGAGGTCAGAAGCTAAAAGCACTGAGAAAGTATTATGGTCTTTAATATAGACCCAATATTGGGACATGTGCAGGCTCCAGAGTGCCTTGTATGTGGTAAGGGTGTTTTCGAAAACAGGTCCACATCATGACATTGGTGAACTGGATCCCATACTGACTTGCCCACTAGAAGGCAGAACTATTTCCATCTGGGCTTGAAGTGAGTGACACTGCTGGAGGAGAGCAATGTAAACCTTAAGCTCTTCATTCAAATTAGCACGACAGATTTATTTGGGCTGGGTCTGAGTCACGTGTCAACCTAAGTCTTGGTGTTTTCTACAAAATAGTTATTCACAAAGTCACAAAATGTGCATTACCTTGGTTTATTGGACATGGTAGTCTGCTCTAGCACAGAAGTTTGTATCTTGCAAAGAGGTGGGTAAATATGTGCACCTTTCCTTTCCTTGAAGCTTTTGTTTGGAGACTGCCATTGTTCAACCACCTGAGCATTGGAGATGGAAACTAATGAAAACTTACTTTGTCTCCTCTGTCCCGTGGTCTTACTTGTGTTCATAAATACAGGTGAGATCTTAACTTTTTAGTCTGTTCATGGGAGGAGAATTGTGCTCACAGAAGGGATCCTCTCAGCAGTTCTGCCTCTGTTCACAGATCAAAAAGTTAAGATCAAAGCCATACTTTTGTTGGATCGCAGCCTAAAAGTGCAACAAAAATTGCTGATGTCGTTTGAATATTCATACGCTTTAAAACACTTGAGTCCAGAGTGTTTACTAGTTTTGTGCTAGCTAAAAACCCAGCAACCTGAACAATAAGTTAGTCCATCAGCCAAGTTGCATTATTTATAATGGACCAATAGGTTGTAGGTGAGCAGCAACTGTGGCTTTTATTAGTTTCTCTGTCAGCAAAAACAGCCCTGTACTATATAAGTATTAGAGCAAAGTGGAACCCTGGCTTTATCACTCCCATCTCCTTTACACAGTAAAAAGATTTTCTTTGCTGAATTATCTCTTTCCCATCTTGCTTATTAATGGCGAGGATTTGTTCTGCCTAATGCTCCAAATATACAAAACCAATTCTCAGGCTACTTCCTTGAGCAGATCAGGAACATTCACTTGAATATATGCAGCCATGGATTTACTTTTCTTAGGAGTGCACTTTTTGCATATGAATTATTTTGTTAAATATTTCTTTTCTTTCCCTCTTGATACTCGAAGCACTCTAGTTCATTTAATAACACAAGTGTCTTTTTAAAAATTAGGCTTCGGCACTGATATGCAAAGTGCCCCCATACCTTGCCACCCGTATTTGAGTTGATTATGTGTGTAACAGCATGATGAGAGTTTCATATTCTGAATCCATGCTACATATATTTTGCAATGAAGAGCACTGCAATGCATTCAGCTGGCAAAGGATGAAGGCAGTTGCATTTTAATACTCCTATTTATTTTCACACATCTTATGCAAGTTGGCTTTAAGACTTAGTGGTGTTGTCTAGAACCAAGCCTTGCATTCCCCCAAGCCTCTGGTGTAGGAAAAGAGAAGAACAAGCACTGTTCTCTTCCCTGACTTCCTTCCTTGGAGCATGAGGTGGCATAGCATAAATGCCTGCTCTGAGTTGCCCCCTCTCATGCTCCAAGGTCTTTGATGTGGGGGAAAAGATGTAGAAATTCTGCAACTCTGCTCTGGAATCTCAAAGCAAGCAAATTAGCAGCCTTTTCTGACCTCGCCTTCTCCGTTGAAATCTTAAGAGGCTTGTGAGCCGGGGTCTAATACGTTCCTGGGGTATGACTGGACTGCATCTGACCTCTAGCCCACATACCCATGTGGGTAGGTGAGAACATTACCCTTTCCTTCTGCTGTAGCTTAAGAGCCAGAAAGTGGCAGTCTGATGCACTTGCATGTTTGTAATGGAGAATGATGCCCACTCTGGGGTTTTGGTACAAAATGGAATAGACTTCCCTATCCCTAATCTATATGTGGTGTACATTCCCATCACTGTGTAGCAGTCCGAGATGCTGATTTTCAACCCTTCCTCTTAATTCTTAAAAATCCATATCAGAAGATTAACGTTATTAGCCACAAAGCGTGGTGCTGATAACACCAAGATTGCAGGTTTGAACCCTGTATGGAACAGCTGCATATTCCCGAATTGCAGGGGGTTGGATGAGATGATCCTCAGGGTCCCTTCCAACTCTACAATTCTATGATTACTTACCAAACAAAGAAGACGGGTACAGTGAGGCTTCAGGGATATGCTTTTAGCCCCAGCCTCTGAGGTCACACCAATTTCCCCAGACTCTCACATGTTTAGGCTGCAGCAGGGAGCCTCAGGGAGCTGTGAAGGTGTTCAACCTAAACTAATGAAGTAAGAACCACAGGACTTTGGCAGCAGGGCTGAAAGTGCTGCCCTGTTGTATCAGTGTTCTCTTTTGATAAACAAGGCCTGAAATAAGCTGTTCTTTGTGCTTCTGTTTGATTGTCTCTTGGTCATCAGAACAGCCTTAATTCCTCTGAGGAGCTGCCCTGTTTGGTGATCTTTCAGGCATTCTTCTCTGTTTTGCCCGTCCGCCCCACAGAGGGAAAACACTGCAGAGAGGAGGTGTGACTCAATCACAGGGATGAAGCAAGGCACCTTCCTGATTCTTGTCATTCAAGACTCCTCAGTGCTCTTTTGTGCACCTCTTTACAGATTTATTTAGCTTCAATTTCAGCTCATATATTCACAATAGCTCTTCCTATTTTCATCCATTTGTCTACATGACACCATCTTGGTGGATGAAGGAAGTTAGTTCTGACCACGGCAACATTAGACTCAGTCTCACTTATTAATCCAAGAAATGATTATGGAAAATCTAAACTGCACAGCTGAAGCTGATGTGCTGCTTAGAAAGATTTGGAAATAACACCGGGGAGTTGGAAAGTAGCCCTGGTGCTTTATATGAGCCATTAATGCTTAAAAAATGTGCCTGCAGTGCTTGAAGCTTAAGTGCTGCTTGTAGGGTAGGGTGTTGAAGTGTTCTGTGTTTGCTGCCAGCCTTCAACCTCCCTTTTAATTGAGTAATATTGTTCACTTGGAGTAACTCTACATTTTTCTCATTACGTATCCTTTCTGGTGAAGACGTATAATAAATACAATTAATGGAACCATTCTTGATTCAGATTTTTGGTTGGCATCTGAAAGCTCCTATTAATATGTAAAACTGTAAGCTTCTTTCACATTTGCAGCCCTAAACAGTTCACTAATAATCTTTCTATCAGCAGATTTGCTTCATAAATTCCTTTAATAGCAAGTAATCTGCTCCAACTGCTAAGGAATGATTTGCTTGACCTAATTTTAATATGATTCCAGCCCTATAGTTTCATCCCAATGGTATTCTTCAGAGAGCCTTTCATTATTCATATAGGTGTGATTAAAAGCAATGCTATGTGTAACCTTAGAAATATTAAAAGCAATGTTATGTAACTTTAAAATAATAATAATAATGTGTGTGTTTGATTCCCCCCACCCCTTTAGGCTTTAGCAATGGGAATGATGACAGAATACTATCATTACATCTTTACCACATTGGTAAGTAGCTTATAGGAATCTGCTGGCGGTCTCAGACAAAGGCCTTTGGTTTCTTAATTATATTGCTTGACAAAGTGAAAGTGGTCTCTCAGGAATAGAAGAGAAAGAAGTACTGAGTGTTTTCTCCTCTTGATTTTGATAAGTTGCAGCGGAAGCTCTGGAGGATGGTTTAATTAATGTTCGTAAGTATTATTCTGGAAAACTGACACTCCTTGCGACAAAAGTGGAGGGCAGAACTGATTTTACAGTTTTGCAGACAGTTATTTGTTCTGGAGAAACACACAGCATGCAGTTCAGAACGAGCAGATCTCTTCTCCCTTCTTTTTGGAGGAGACTTGTTTGATCCTATTTGTTTTGCAGTAAAAAAGTGTTTGTCAACACCTGGGAACGTTTTGGGTTTTTAGACAGCTTGTTGCATTTTGGCTCTTGTAATTAGATAGGGGAAAGTTCTATCTGAATCAGAATAGCTTTAGTCCCCTTTGTACACTTGGTAGCCTCTTGAAAGAATAGACAGGAGCACGGAGGAAAGTCTCTAACCATTTGCCTCCCTAAGTCATAATGAGATCGTGCCAAAAATCTGCTTTCTTGCATTCTAGTTTTTTGCCCCACACCCTTAGAGGAACTCACCAACATACAGGCAGGACTTGGAGCTCACAAACAACCAGAAAACTGCCGTTGTTAGGCTTTTAATAGATGTACATTATAGGAAACAGAGCAGCAATCCTGAAAGTTTTGCAATAGTTTCTAGATCCATTCAAAGGGTTTTCGCATTTGAAACCTTAAATTCTGCCTGTGTCCAGAGTGTCCGATGGAGCATTCCTTCCTGTGTGGGGAAGGGCCATTGCTCAGTAGTAGAGCATCTGCTTTCCATGTGGAAACTTCATTCCCTGGCATCTCCAGGCAGGGCTGGGAGGACCTCCACCTGAAACCTTGGAGAGTCGCTGCCAGTCAGTGTAGACAGTTGTGAGGAAGAGATACCAATGGCATAAGGCAGCTCATAGTCCCATGCACCCAATGAGGCTTGTATTGTGTGGAAAGAATGAGATGACTAGAAAGGGACATGCATCCTCATTCCAGTTAGCAGCCTTCTGCTGTCAAGCAGCATTTGTTGGTTTTGATATGTCTGTGGAGGAGAGGCAGAGTGGAGGGGAGAGAGAAGCCTAGCAGATTAAAGTGGATTTCAAAATGAGCCACTTTCAGATGCTGCTGCTGCTGTAAATGTCAGCCGCCTGCTGCATACTTTATCGGCACAGATTTCTTCTGGATGTTCCTGCTGGAGATCCCGAGTGATCTAGTGGTTAAGCCCAAAATAATGGCAAGAAGGCAGTTCTATGGCTGATTGGACCAAGCCTAGTAAACTGGCTTGCTGGAAGTCTGTCTCTCTGAGTTCCTTCGAAGAAAGAGCAAGGGGTCAGGCCAACCCATAAATGAATCAAATAAATAATAAAATAAACATGCCATAAAAGTTCTGCACTTCAGGATCAGACTTCTGGACTAATTACGTATCCCCATTTGCTAATTAGGTCTCGGGAGTAGGCTGGTGGGAGGGTGGGTGTTTTGCCCCCCTGAAGAATTGAATGTAAACTTCAGCAGTTGACAACTGAGGATAATTTGGGACATGCCAGGAGATGATAGATTTTTATGCTCAGCGGAGCCATGTAACTTCTATCACTTTTTGGCTCCTCTGCTTTATTAATTACTTCTTACCTGACACAGCGAAAGTCGTGTCCAATAAATTTTCTAGTCACGCTGTTTAGCTGTGCTGTTTGGAAGTGTACTTTCCCATGATTGATTTGGAGCCTAATGTAATAGCTCATTAATTCTCTGAACTGTTGTGCATATTTATTATAGTTTTGAGTAAACAGGAATGTGTTTAAATTACATAATTATTTATGCTATTGTCCAAGGTAGTCTGGAAGCCACCCCAAATTTAAAAAGTCGGGGGGGGGGAGAGAACTTTGGGGCATTATTTCAAGCAGTTCTGCACCTAGCCAAACCTCTTTCCCTATGCTGTGGGGGAAATTTGGCACCTCCTATCATGTCTTGGTCATGCCATCTCTTAAATTGTTATTGAGAAGTGCCAGACACTTTTGCACATTCACTTCTGTTCTCTCCTCCTAAAACACTATAGTCAGGAAGATGGACTAAGTCAAACTATATGTGGTAGTGTGGGTATGTATACTGGAAGATTAATGTGTGATTGGACTATATCTTGCCAGATAGGTAATTCGGTCTTCGCACTTTTCAGCTGTGTGATAATACTGTATAATTCTTACTGCTTCTTCTCTGCCCCCACCCCACCCCCACCAACTAAATAGTGTCTTAAAACAAAGGTGGAAGGGCAGCTCAGTGTTTTGGAAAGTCACTGTGCATTGTAGCATAGACCCAGAAGAAGCATCTACGTGACCTAGTCACATTGTGAAAAATGATACTATAAACTCTAATTGGAATTTGGAATGTTAACTATCTCTGAGATTAGCTTGGGTTCTTGCATTAACAATGAACAATTAATCATATGCCACTGTCTTGGAGGGGGGGACTACTGCTGTGCCTTCTCTCGTTCTCTCTCTCTCTCTCTGTGCGTGTGTGCACTGTTCTGTCTGTCTGTCTGTCTCTCCCTGCCTTTTACTGAATAAATAAGCGCATCTTGTTTGATCCCTGCCAAAGCACTGCTGCTTCAGAAACTAATAACAAAATTTCAGCCTTTGGCAAGAAAAGTAAAACTTCACATTTCCCATACAAAGGCTAATTTTTTGTCCAGTTAATAGAAGTGGACATTCCTGCCTGTTGAAATCAGGCAGGTGCCTTCACTGTACTCTTTTTATTTTGTTGATATGTTTACCGTTTTCCATATCTATGCTGAACAAACTAGTTAGAGTGGTACCTTGGTTTGCATACGTCTTGGTTTGCATACGTTTTGGATTACAAACATGTCAAACCCGGAAGTGCGTGCCCCGGTTTGCAACCTTTTTTTGGATTACAACCCATTTTTTTTGGATTACGAACAATTTTTTTTTGGAGGCCCCATTGGCGAAAGCGTGCCTTGGGTTACAACCTGTTTTGGTTTACAAACAGCCTCTGGAACGGATTATGGTTGTAAACCAAGGTACCACTGTATGTAGCCCTATTCAGGTATTCTCCCTCACACAACTGACAATCTTGTGAGTGGCAGAATGTTGCAAAAAAAGGGAATATGGTTCTGCTTGTGAATTTGTAGATTTTAGCACTGGAGAAAATTTGTTGAACTTGGGTCTTTCTATTATGTTCCTGCATATAATATCTGATATCTGACAAACCACTGAAAACTGGCTTATTAAAGCAGAAAAGCCTAACACTTGCCTAATTCAGGTTTATGGAATGTTAGTAAACAATGGAGTATGCAGCTCACTGACTTTGCTTGACTTTTCCACATGTTGTTAATGGCTATTCAGGTTCGTTTGGGCTCTCAGTGCAGATGTAGGTAATCAGAAGCAGTATAAATTAGTCATTTATTTTCATGTACATGTAACGTTGTTAGCAATTAATTCAATGCACAGTATTCTGGACTTTTTGAGCACTGTTTATTATTCTAAAGTCACCATAATTGCATTGGAGAGGGCAATAAATACTTGTTTGAATGGAAAAGATTCAGGATGCGTGATAGCAACTACAAATGTCCATCCTTTCTTCTCTTCCTTCAGGACCTCTTTGCTCTTGATGTGGAGCCATATCGGTATAGTGGGGTTAACATGACTGGATTCAGGATTTTGAATACAGAAAACAGCCAAGTGGCATCCATCATTGAAAAGTGGTCCATGGAACGATTACAAGCACCTCCAAAGCCTGATTCAGGTTTGCTGGATGGATTTATGACGGTAGGAGCACAATCTACAGTTTAGTTCATGTGGACCTACAAATGTTTTAGAATTTCAACCTTCCCTTTAGCTGTGTAGTTGGTTTTATTACACATTTCCTTCTCAATGCTTTATTTTGCTGTCTTCAACAAGATGCCTCATCTATCAGTCTGTGATATCTGAGAAGTGAAGCTGAGCAAATCACATGAAGTATATATCAGAGTGTTTGGCCTGAATCATGCAACTCGTCGTGGAAGCACCAGATACTAAGATTAGAATTTCATTGTAGTACATATATATTTTAAAAGAGGGTCGGGGGATCTGTTTTTAGGAGGCTTCATGTAATCTGCCAGGGAAATTTGGCTTTTAAGTTTCTGTTGTAATTTATCTGGGTCTGAGTTAACTTCTATTGATGTGAAATGGGGGTTTACTTTCATACTGTTAAACTTTCGTGATGGCCAGATGACTGCAAATAAACAAAACTGCTAAGATTGGAAGGTTGAGGTTTAGTACTGGCATGTGGGCACAGAAGTATGGGCTGCCTTTATTTTTCCTAGAAGGCTCCACAGGAATGACACTGAGTGGTGGAATTAAAAAATGGTGCCTCTGATCCAGCAATTTTCCAGGGGGGCTGCCTTCTTTCACACACACCTTGCAGCATTCTCAAAATTTAAGCTGGGCTCTTCCTTAAGGGGTACATAAATATTGTAGTGGTGACAATGAGGGAATAGAAGAGTTTTCATCCATCCTTCATTTAAATCACAGTAAATATCTAATAGATGGCCATGGATCTCTTGCAGTTACGTTCCACACAATAAGCACAACAGCACTGAATGTGCTATCTGGATGAAATATCACATTTCCCCAGGTGTAATATAGGTGTGAATGATGGATGGGGGTTGCACTGGTAACATGGACATAGGTGCACCCTCACACATGCGCACACTGCCAAAACATTGGCATAGTCTTCTATTTTAGATTTGACTTTTTTCAATCTTAGTATATACTTTGCTGCATTGGGTTTTTGAAAGAGGGTAAGATTTTATACTTTAGCATTTAAGTCTCTACATTTGCAAAAAAAAATAGAAAAGAAAAGCAGGGGGGAAGTGAATCTTTTGCTTACTAGATAAAGGGTTATTGTCAACACTGGGAGCATTCCCATTTGTTTAATGCAGTGGGCTTATATTGCTTATACATTTCATGTTCTCTTTTTCTCCTGATGTTGTAAGGCAATAGGAATCTCGGCGCAGTTCCTTGTGTCTGAAAGAAAGACCCATTATTGGTGCTGCTAACACAGTCATTTGTCACTATATAAGATTCTAGAGCTTATGCATTTTTCCCTTGGCTTTATCTCTGAGCTATAGTAGGAAATAAAGAAAAAAGGAATTGGATTCGTTTATGAAGTCTCATGGCTCAGTTAACCCCTTTAATTGGTTCCTAGGAGCTATCATCTGAGTCCATCTATTCAGCTGCACAGTAATGAATGTTTTGCGCTTTCTGGGCAAGTAGGGTGGCAGTGGTGTAAGGGAGAATTTCCAAAGTTGCTTTGTTAGATGTTCCTCTTGGCTATCAAAAGCTTATCTTCAGATCTATTGCTGACAGTGTGGCAGCAGCCAGTGGGCTTTGCTGTGCCACAAATTATGGATTATCCTCCTGTTACTAGCTGTAGGTCTCTCTTGTAGGGAAAGGAGTCCAGGTAGCCAAAATTAGATGAGCTCCTCCTGCACTCCTGGCTCTTCATTATAGAACAAGATGGGAGCTAACATGAGATGCATTGTAGTGGAACAGTGCTGTTTCTTTCATGTGAACTGTCCATTCATCTCATGGGGGCAGAGGGAGTCCAGTTGCACTTTGTCGCTGTCAGATGATGTGCTTTGTTTACAATTCACTCACCCTTTTTATGAGGAAACATATGACGCTCTCTGATGTCTGCATTCCAGAAAGGTTTGGTTCTGCCTCATTATATTAGAAAGTACATAGGAAGCAACCCTATACCAAGTTAGACTGTTGATCCATTTAGCTCAGTACTGTCTGTGTTGATTGGCAGTGAGTCTCTCCAGGGTTTCATAATGGGGGTCTTTCCCAGGCCCACCTGGAGATGCTGGGGGCTTGAACCTTGGGTCTTCTGCATGCAGAGATCAGATGCTCTCCCACTGAGCCATGACCCTTAAGTGTCAAAACTTAAGTGATTCCAAGTTACTTTTTGTTTAGACTAGGCAGGGGCGAGTAGAGAAGAGTTGAATGCCACCAGCCTTTTACACACAGTGGCCTTTTATATAGCATTGAATTTGTTCTAGATAAAATCTACTCTTTAAACATTTCCAACAAGGTGCTTGCCCTGTTCTTAAAGCAATGCAAAGGGTTTAGCAAGATCTTATCGGATTTGGATTATTTTTTTGGTGGGGCGGGGATTTTTCTTCTTACAGCTATAACAAAGAAGCACTATTACTGTGACAGAAAAGAGCTAAAATGCTGCCGCTAGGGACCTAAGTCTTGATGGAAATTCAAGAAAATGGTTTGCAACTAGGATTTTCAAGCTAATTTGCCATGGACAAATTGCTTAAACACTTTCGTCATGTCTCTGATTCCCCCAACCACTGCAGTCGTATACAAACACTTATTCAATCTACCTCACAGCATGTCTGAGAGATTAATTAGCCAATGCTGGTATGATACTTAGAAAATCTAAACCACTGCATCATTATTAATAAGGAAGTCAGAGAAATTGTCATGCTTCCAGCTGCTGTCTAACTATAGAGCTATAACCAGAAATAACTTTTTGAATTAAAATGTGAATTCTATATATTCAGTAGAACTGTTTTCTGGAGAATTAAAAGCAATTGGAAGAATATAAAGGAAAATGAAGAGTGAACAATAACCATGTTTGTGCAGTTTGAACAACATGTATGAAACTAGATATTATTTAATCTGGCCACCTCTAAAGAAGGTGGAATTAATTCACCTCTGCAAAAAATGTTAAGTCTAGTTGGCTTGACCTCAGTGTTTCTAAGCACCCATTTATATACATGTGAGGCCATTCAGGATCTCATAATGTATTTTATAAGTGAAATTGCTAATTTCAGTATCAAAGGGCATCCTTTTTCTGTCCATCAGTGAGTGGAATCTATTGCAAGAACAGTGCCCTGTGGGGTACTATCTATACATAATATATACAGCAGTTTAGGATACACTCTGTAAATATAAATTATTATTAGAGCATGTTTCCAATTTAATTGGGACATGCTAAATCAAGAAAGTTGTTTTAATTTCATGTCTCCTGGGAAACTGATTTAGCTTAATGATACCGATGGCTGCTTATTTGGAACAATATTAGCATAAAAATCTGCCTAATGGGTGTGCATTTAGCTAGTGCCAATTAGTTAAATGTCACTTAGCCAGGTGTTAATAGGTATAAAATTCTGGTGTCTGGACACATGGAAAGATACCAAATCAAAATTAAGGTTAGATATTTTTATGAACAGTCTGGCCGCTTCTGTCATTAAATGATTTTTTAAAAATGGGACGGAATCAATTTTCATTAAACCTGTAATCTCCATGGACAGTGTTTGTTCTTCCAAAAGGTTAGCCAGTAAACTCTAGCACCTGTCCCAAAGTGGAGGCCATTATGCTAATACAGGACATCATGGCCATGTGAAAGGTCCTCTCATGGTGTAGTGGGTGAGAGGGTTCTCCCTCTCCTGACCTGGACAGGTGATGGGTGCTTATAACCTTGATTAGCCTAATTGTGTGGGGGCAGGAGGTGGGGAGTTGCTTCCCCACACAACCCCAAGCCAGTGTGGTGTAGTGGTTAAGAGCAGTAGATTCATAATCTGGTGAACTGGGTTCACGTCTCAGCTCCTCCACATGCAGCTGCTGGGTGACCTTGGGCTAGTCACACTTCTTTGAAGTCTCTCAGCCCCGCTCACCTCACAGAGTGTTTGTTTTGGGGGAGGAAGGGAAAAGAGAATGTTAGCCGCTTTGAGACTCCTTCGGGTAGTGATAAAGCGGGATATCAAATCCAAACTCTCTTTCTTCTTCTTGTGTTAATAGTTTCAGGGTCTTATAGGAGCACAGGCATCGTTTACTTGCATATAATGTTCCAGTTACAGAAAGGTAGCCGTGTTGGTCTGCCATAGTCAAAACAAATTTTTTTTTTCCTTCCAGTAGCACCTTAAAGACCAACTAAGTTAGTTCTTGGTATGAGCTTTCGTGTGCATGCACACTTCTTCAGATTCTTCAGGTATCTGAAGAAGTGTGCATGCACACGAAAGCTCATACCAAGAACTAACTTAGTTGGTCTTTAAGGTGCTACTGGAAGGGGAAAAAAAATTTTGTTTTGCATATAATGCACAGTTGTCCGCAGCATTCAGCTTTATGCGCGGGGACATTTTCAGGGGACATTTTCTATCCATGGAAATTTGTTTTTGTATGTATATCACCCTTGTAGGAACTTTTCTGCAACATAGTTGCAATGCTGCTCACAATCAGTGTATCAAGTTTATCGATGAAAGAAAGCTTATGCAAAACTGCATCGCATTCACTAAGGATGATGCAGTAAACAGTGTTGCACACAAAGTACAATATAAAAAACAATACAAATGAATTCATTGGGTCATAGCCCTAAATAAATTTGACGTTTTACATTTTCCTTCCCTTTTGAGAAAAGATAGGTAGACCATGCAGCTAGTAAATCATTGGGGTTTCTCCTTAAAAGGTACATAATTATGGCTGTGGTAGAGAACTTAACATTTCCCTACATATAAAGCAGTTATGAATCTACATGGGTAATGCCATTTTTTTTTAAAAAATGAATGTTGCATGCTTACATTGATTCTTGGCAGCACATCCAGGTTTTACGCCTTTCCTACTAATTTGTTTGTTGTCATTTACAACTAGAAGTGATATATTTATCCCTCTTCTCCTAAGCAATCATATATTGTCTATCAAATCCCACCAGTTTTACCTGTGTGTATTTAGTGGTGCCCTCATTTCTGTTGTGATCAGCTCTCAGGTGCCAAGATATTTCATTATATTTCCTTTCCGGGGGGGGGGGGGAATTGAGCTGGTAAACATGATTAGATACGGACAGAATGAAAAAAATGGCAAAATAGATAAAGAAAATGAGAGGAGAACTTGAGGCTTAATGCTCAGCCAACCAGCCTCTATCATGATTAATTCCTCTCTGCAGCTTAGGAAAATATAAGCCCATTTTTCTTCGGGGATACTTCTATATTGACCTTCTACTTTAGCATTTTCCAGCCAGCAAAAAGCCTCCCTACGCTACCATAGTCTGCTAATAAAGAGAACATTAAAGTATGACATTAATATTTAGAAATCGTACTGTTCATATCAACATAAGATGAAAGGAGATAACTGTATCAGATGATAGGCAAAAGCAATTAGCAAGGAAAACTATGATAATAAGGCACCAGAGCTTGGTAGGTCATCTTAATTATGCATACTTAACTGTGACTTGCGGCAGAGTATACCATGAAGATTAATATGAGAGCAAATGGAACTATTAAGCCATATGATATTCTTGCTACTATCTTTAGTTTTTTGGCCTAAATTTACATATTTCTGCACATGTACATTCAAAGCTCTGTGATATATTCATATTCATTTTGTGGCAGAGGAATGCAAGTTCTTTTTACTGGACTTGAAAAACAACCATTTTAATTACATATCGATACCCTTGAAAATAATGTAGTCTAAAAATACTTTTTTTAAAAAAAACCTGCTACAGAATTGATGTTAAAGATATAGGTTAATAACTTCTTAAGAAGACAGGCCTAGCTGATCTAATTTCTGCTTGTAACTGTCCACATATCACCTCATAGGGTAGAATCTAACACAGCACTTGAAGCGCTGTGCTTACCAGGAGAAAGAGAGGGGGACGTGGCAAGGAGATTGGCATGGTGCAAGTTCTTTTGCCACTGGATCCTGCTGCCCCCCCATAAGCACCACAACGATGGGAGTCTAGATGTGTGGTACCACTCCTTCTTGCTTGCTGGCCACCTGTGATACGTAGCTGATCCTTTGTAGAAGCTGTCATAAGGAATGGTGTGGACTGAAGCTGGGTACTAATATAAATATCCTTATACATAATACCGCCAAATCATTATCAGCATGTGGACACATGAAACACCATGTTACTAAGGCACTTGGTTCAGCTGACACCGTGTTCAGGCCCTTGAACTCTCTGACTCCTTTAGTTTCATTCTGCTGTTGGCTGTGAAGTCCTCATTTCCTCCACTTCTCATTGAAATGCTTCATTTACTTATTAGTGCTTCCTTCCTTTTCTATCTGTCTTCCATTTCCTCAGTCTCACTATCTAAGTAAATAGCTAGGTGACACTTGTCTTCTTCTCCACTACAAATACACATTTCATCATCTTTCCGTTTTTCATACATTGTCCTTATTGCCAAGGGTACAAGGTATAGGGCAAGTGTGCTAGTAATAAAAATAATCAGTATCCCACCAAAAAATGCAGTTTTATTTTAATGGGTGTTTGATAGGTTTAGGCCTCAGAATGAGTGTCTTCTTCGTCTTCTTAACACATTGATAAACACGTAAAATCTGTGTAAAGCTTTCAAGCTCTAATCACACAGAGTTGGCTTTGTATCACAGTTTTCATACTTGAGTTTTTCCCAGCAGTGCTTTAGAAATCAATGAATGAAAATCTGTTAGTGTAGTGACGGTGTTGGCAAACAGTGGACACTGTGCACTGCAGAAGCTGACAGGCAGCATTGAATACTAAAGATTGTTCAGGCGAGGAAGTGTTATCTTGTGACTTTTCCCTCCTCCTGTCTCCCTGCACTTCTAGGGAACTGTGATGTCCAGATGGCCAACATGGGAGGCAGAAGAAAGAGTCTCTCTGATACTGCCTTTCAAAGTTCGTTTCTTCCTTAGACTTCCAGCTCCTTTTAATTATGTATTTTATGGCAGTCTGCACAAGCCACTTACATTTTAGTCTGTGGACTATGAAATCTTTGGGCCAAGTTTGAGGATAAAATCTTGGGGCTCAGCTTGAGCTGATGTGACAGAACCTGCTGTGGATTTCAGATCTGAGCTCTGAAACATGGAGATTAGCAGGAGGAGTGCCTTTAAGCAGGTGGAGAACTGCCTTTACTCACACCAGCCACTCTGTAATAACAGCTTGTGTTGTGTGTGTGTGTGTGTGTGTGTGTGTGTGTGTGGATGTGGATGAGCGGAAATTTCAGATTAGAGGACCTGGCTGTCAAGTTGCCTTGGTTTCCAACAGATAGCTAAGTTTAGAAATTAGCCACTTGTAGAACTGGGACTTTAAAAAGCACTTTGTAAAAAAAGAAAAGAAAAAAAAGCCTTCTGATTAACAAATTATTTTAATATATGATGTGACCAGTGTACAAAACAATTAATTAGATATTCCCTGCAGTGACAGGTTACACTGTCTGTCTGTTTGCATTATGAAATGTGTCTGGAAACATTTTAACCATTACTGACTATTGTAGCTAGTGTGTTCAACCAATTATTATACTAGGGAGGGTATCCTGGCAAACCCTCCCTTTCCATCTGGTCAAGTAAACCCTCCACATTTCTTTACCCCACTGTCTTTACACCTGGCTGACTCACTTTCCTTCCTTTCATACCTTGGCAACACACCTTCCACCTTCTATTACATCTGGCTACCCCCCTCTCTTTATACCCCCCCTCACCTTATATCTGTGGCTCTCCTGAGCTACTCACTGGCTCACCTGCCTGCATCTTCATCCTCTGGTTCATTTCCCCTCATCTTCCTTGGGCCACTCTCCTA
This sequence comes from Podarcis raffonei, assembly GCF_027172205.1. NCBI lineage: Eukaryota > Metazoa > Chordata > Lepidosauria > Squamata > Lacertidae > Podarcis > Podarcis raffonei. Next base: position 50,042,125 of record NC_070604.1, read on the forward strand.
CCCATATCTTTAGTTCCACTCCCCCACCCTCTCTAGTTTTGCCCTTCATCACCTGGACCTGCACCTCTATCTACTGGATCCCTCTTCCTCTCCATGCCTGGTTCACGCATCAGCCAGGCCTACAGCTCACCACACTGTAGTTCATAGCACCACCTGTTTGTAGGCAAGCAAACTTCAGGATGATGACATCCTTATAATTTTATATATTAGGGAGAAAAAATGTTCCAAAATCATATTTACTTTTTAAAAGCAACAAACAAACACAAATTGGTAGAATTATGTTCTTTTTAGAATTGTTGGTGTTCTCCTTATTATGCTAATTTTAGTAATTCCAAACAATAAATTGTCATTGGCCATCTGGGTAGACCGTTTGTTTCAATGACCTGGTTCTATCACAGTTACATTTTGCATGCACTTAAAGCAGCATTTTTAATATCTGTCTGTACATAGTCAATCAATCTAATGTACTGATTTTTGTGACAAGGTTATTTTAGGTTAAAATAAGAATAGTTAGTTGACAATGGCAACTGCAGATATTTCTCCAAGGCCCACTTGAGGAAGTGTTTTATTGCTGTTCATAATCTTTTTTATTTTTATTTTGTGCTGTTTGTTACTTCAAAAAAGGTTGCAGGTCACATCTTCTAGTTATGATCTATGCTTCTGTTTTTACCAAAGCATTGTGCACAGATATTTTGAAATAATAGCAAACTGAATGTGGCTGCATCTGTCAATCCACTGTAATTTCTGTGTTTATTTTAAGCTTTGAAACCTTAAGTATGTTTACTTGTAAGATTTCCTAGGATTTAGTGTATTTAGAATCTGAGCTCTTCAGACTTCAGCCATTGTAATCTGGATCAAGCCCATCACCTCTAGTGGGACTGACCTGAACTTGGCAGAGTAATGGCTCTGAAGTAAATAAATAAGACCACATTGAATTAAGTTGCTGGCTCTGTTGGATATTAGTTCTCTTGTGTGGCATCCTATTTTCTTCAGTAGAACTAAAACTGAACAAGTAGAATACAGATCAAGATTTTGACATGAAATCTTAAGTGTTAACCTTTCACAGTTTCGTTGTACAAACCCTTTAGCATCTTGAAACATGGATCAACTCAGCCCACTTTCATATACTTGAACATTGTTGTATTATATAGCACTATCTGCACCTAGTATTTTCCAGGGCTATGCAACTGATTTGTCAGAATCTTGAACTGATTTAGGCCAATTTGCACCAGTTTCTACCAAATCAAGATTGGGTCAAGACAGCTATGAGTTGCTATAGACTGAGTTGGGTGGAACTGAATGGTCTCCAAACTGTCACAGTTATTAATTAAAGCACCATAAAAGTAGAATGTCAGGGGGAGGGGAGGAGGAGAGCTGGACTTTGTTCCTTGAGAGATCTAGGCTCTAAGGCAGGGCTAGAATCTTATCCAACCCTCTTTAGTCACAGTGCTGGCTGGGAGAGATAGTAGTCTTAAAAGTGTACTACTTTCCACATATGTGGTGATATATTAAACTATAGAAAATGTGTAAGCAAACAAAAGTTCACAGCCTTCACTCTTTTGTAAGTTCCGTCTCTTCAAAGAGTTTGGTGGCATTTGTTCAGCTTCTGTTTCAGCTTCATAGGGCCATACCCAGCATTATACTTGTTTGTTTTCCACCCTTTCCCAATTACCGTATTTTTCGCTCTATAACACGCACCTGACCATAACACGCACATCGTTTTTAGAGGAGGAAAACAAGGGAAAAAACATTCTGAATGAAACAGTGGATGTATCATTTTTGTGCTTCATGCTGTGGCCACAGACATGTGATCTGATGGTGAATTTGGGGTGACCCAATGCAAAAATCCTGAGAATTCCTGTGGATCCATGCTTTGTAACCACATTTTTGCACCATTGCAGCCCCAGGCAACAGTGGGTGCGTGATTTTTCTGGTGCAGGCTGTAGCCATGGACATGCTATGTGATCTGATGGTGAATTTGGGGTGACCCAATGCAAAGATCCTGAGAATCCCTGTAGATCCATGCTTTGTAACCACATTTTTGCACCATTGCAGCCCCAGGCAACAGTGGGTGCGTGATTTTTTTGGTGCAGGCTGTAGCCATGGACATGCTATGTGATCTGATGGTGAATTTGGGGTGACCCAATGCAAAGATCCTGAGAATCCCTGTGGATCCATGCTTTGTAACCACATTTTTGCACCATTGCAACCCCAGGCAACAGTGGGTGCGTGATTTTTTTGGTGCAGGCTGTAGCCATGGACATGCTATGTGATCTGATGGTGAATTTGGGGTGACCCAATGCAAAGATCCTGAGGATCCATGTGGATCCATGCTTTTTAACCACGTTTTTGCACCATTGCATCCCCAGGCAACAGTGGGTGCGTGATTTTTCTGGTGCAGGCTGTAGCCATGGACATGCTATGTGATCTGATGGTGAATTTGGGGTGACCCAATGCAAAGATCCTGAGGATCCATGTGGATCTATGCTTTGTAACCACATTTTAAGTGGGGAGCGAAGGAAAAACAAAGAAGGGACATGAGAGGGGTGTGCAGAGAAGCAGCTGGCTAAGAATGCAGGAGAGGGATTTAACGGGAGGGAGGAAAGAAAGGCAAAAGTTTCCCCCCACCCAAGCCAGCCATCTCTCTCTCTCTCTCCCTCCCCCCCCCTCTCTCTCCCTCTCCCCCAGCAGCACCGGAGCACAGAGAGGAATTAGAAGGAACGACACTCTGCTTTCCCCTCTGCTAGCCTGGAGGCGAGGGGCTTTGCCTGCTCTTTGTTCCGTTTCAGCAAACACAGCAACGAAACAGAGGAGGGTGGGCAGTAAGACCCTGAGGCAGAATGCAGGAAAGCAGCCACTTCCTCTTTTCAGGTTTCCCTTCTCCGTGAAGCGCGATTTGATTTTTGCCTGATTTTTCGGCTCCAGGGACCACAGATTCGCTCAATAACATGCACAGACATTTCCCCTTCCTTTTTAGGAGAAAAAATCTGCGTGTTATAGAGGGAAAAATCCCATTCCCATCACATGCATACACACGTATAGTCTGTGCCTTAGTTACTTAGGTAGTGACTCAATGTTGACTTTTTTTTTACGTTAGGCTCACATTTTATTTACAGCTATGCTCTTTTTCTATCTCAGCCTTTAGTAGTACTTTGTCTTTTGTGGCTTGGGCATAAGTTTTTGTGAGAATATTGTACACAGTTCAATACATTGTACACACTCAGTGCCCAAGCAGCATGCAATGAGTGTATGGGTTCCCAGAGAGAAAGTCTGAGCCAATTAGCTTCTCCTCTGGTCTTACTCCTGCTGCGCTGCTATGTGCTAAACCTGTCTAAACCTGAGCTTATGGTTTTTTTTCCATTCTGGACACACCAGAAACTGTAACCAGGAATTTTTTAATCTTCTCTTTGGGAGTGCAGATGGTCAAAGGTTTGTGCTAAGCCATGGTTTGGTTTAACATTCCATGCAAACTGAGCTAGTGTTTGTAGGATTTTCGTATATGATCCAGCTAAACTTAAGTAAGTCCCACTGATTTCAGTGGGAGAAAGCTAAGTTCATGCTTAACTTTCTCATTTAAATCAATGGGTATTGAACATACTTAACTTTGGTGAGATGGTGACCTGACTCAGTGAGTTCAAAGTCATGTGCTGTTGCAGGCAATAAAAAGGTTATATTACTTTGTTCTTCTGTCAATATAGTCACTAGTACTGATAATGTTATTTTTGGAAAGTATCTGAATGTCTATTTTGTGAATCAAAGTGCCCTACGAAGTAGCTGATTTCCCCCTCCCCCGTTGGTTGTAGCTTGAGTGTCAGGAGCCTGTATTGATTTACATGTGAGATCAAGAGAAAGAGTCAGTCAATAAAGCAGTAGGAAGTAAAGCAGTATCAGGAGAGAATTTTAGTTGTCAGAATTCCAAACATCAGGTTTATTAGACTTTTGCTTGTACTTAATAGCTCCTCTGGGGATACTGCTCAGTAACAACTGCTCAGCCAGTTTTGGCATTAGAATTAGCAAAGGCATCTAGGAAAAGGTTGTTTCGGGTGAGGAAGCACCACATCAGGAAGTAGGGACAGTTTTCTCCTGCAGCTGTGTAACCTCCTGCCAACATATATAAAATTGCGCTTTAGAATATTTTTCTTTTCTCTCATGAAACTGCAGAAATATAGTGCCTTCTGTGCACCACTTTAATGTGGAAAAGTAGCTCATGTATCCTCTTGGCACCTATTACAAAAGGGTTTGTGTATACGCAACATAGTCAGTTGTGAACCACCTTTGTAGTATTAGCTCACAAAAGGCTAATAATAGAAGGTATCATCTGCTTTCATAACTTTGTGACATTCTTCTTTGTTGTTTGTTTGTTCATCCTATTTTAAAGCAATGTTTTCTTTTTGATGGTGTGAAAATTAGCTTACCATAATGCCATGAAAGCAGGGTGGGTTGATAGGAGAGGTGAGAAAAAAACGCCAGAGTGGGACAGGGCACAGATAAAGAGCTCCATCGTGATTGACAGCTCTAGGCTGAATCAGAGAGAAAGGCTTTTCCAGTATTTATTTACTTCTTTAATTTGTATGCCACCCTTCATCTGTAGATCTCAGGGCAGTTCACAACATAAAAATACCATATAAAAAAGACAAAATACATAATAAAAATTAGATAAAAAACAAACCAATAATTCCCCCTTCCACAACACATTCAAAACGGTTTTGGAGGTTAAACAGCCAAAGGCCTGGTTGATGAGGAACGTTTTTGCCTGGCACCTAAAGATGCGTAATGAAGGCACCAGCCAAACCTCCCCACAAATAGGGAGCCACTGCAGAACAGACCTGTCCTTGTGTTGTCAAGCTCCGGACCTCTCATGGAGGAGGCACACAAAGAAGGGCCACTAGCTGGCCCATCAGCCAAAGCCATTGTATCCATTCCTTCAGAGGGAAGCACCGCAAAGTGGTGCCACCCACCCCTAACTTGGACAGCTGCTCCAAAAGGATACCATAGTTGATGGTATCAAAAGCAGCTGAGAGGTTGAGGAGAATTAACAGGGACACACTGCACCTGATTTTCTCCCAACAGAGGTAATCAACAGAGGATAACCAAAGCAGTTTCTATGCCAAAACCATGCCTATGGACCATCCTCACAGATCCCCATCCTTGTGGGTCCCCTGCCTCTGCAGAGGGAGAAAGGTGCTGAAAGCCTAAATCTCAGCAGGAAATGATTTGACCATGACAAAGGGCAGATGTCAATATCCCTCACTTTCAGATCCCTCTCTTCCTGCCCAGTTGAAAAAAAAACAAGGGCCAGAGTGTGGCCAGTACTCTCCAATTTCTTTGCTTTGCGGCGAATGAGCAGCTTTGCAGGAGCAAAGCTTATGTCTCTACACTTACGGAAGATTCCATAATGGGAAAACCTCAACAGCACAGTTTTGCAAGGATGTTTGCATGAACAGAGAAAAATGGTGATCTCAACTTCTTGATTTGAGAGTTACCAATCCAGCCACCAGCTGCTCAGGTGCTTGTTTACAGGTATTTTCTGGTGCGATCGGTGTCACAGTAACCAGGCTATTCAGTGTGAGAAGGCAGTGGTGATATACAGTGGTACCTCTGGTTACAAACTTAATTCATTCTGGAGGTCCGTTCTTAACCTGAAACCGTTCTTTACCTGAGGTGCCACTTTAGCTAATGGGGCTTCCTGCTGTCGCCGCGCCACCGCCACGATTTCTGTTCTCATCCTGAGGTAAAGTTCTTAACCCGAGGTACTACATCCGGGTTAATGGAGTCTGTAACCCGAAGTGTTTGTAACCTGAGGTGTTTGTAACCCGAGGTACCACTGTATTGCAGCAAAATCAGTTTGTCTGTTGTTGATGTACAAAGTAGACCTGATGGTGCCTTTAACAGAGTGCCATACGTGGCCCTTTGCAATTTTGTAACTCAGACTTTATTATCAGATCAGCTTATGCTTACAGAATCCCTGCTGCAGCAATATACAGTTAGGATAGCGAGCGGATGCAATCACTTGCGGGATATTGCTTGCCTCTTTGGTCACTTTATCTGCCTTTAAAACTGCATGACAATGCAGTTTGATTAGCAGTTCAGTAGAAAAGGGTTTCTGGCATTTCTTTTGAGACCATAACTCCATAGAATTTGCCGAAAACACATAGCATCCCTGAGTCTTATTAACAGCTGCGTTGATGAAATCAGTAAGGAGACTCTCCGCAGGCCTATTTGTTGAGATGCTATGCTTTCTCCATTTCCTTCTCCCCATTAACTTCATGGCAGAAGGAATCCATGGGCTGGCTCAAAAAGAAAGAAAAGAATATTATTCAGACTAGTCAAACAATATGCATGACCTGAAGGCCTCTCTAGCCATTAAGTTCATATTATTTACCTGTTTTGTTTGATAGCTTATACTACTGGGATAATGCCCTTTGGGAAGACATAGAAGGAAACAGAGGGGAGAAATCCGTCTGCATAGCTATGAGCCATCAAGTAGGCCAAGATTAAATAATGAGACCTTCAACAGGCTGTAATGGAATAACATTAAGCATTTTGAGTTCAGTGGGCAGTTAGATGCGCTAATGGAAGTGCCGTGCTGGGCAAGCATACATTTTAGCTGGAATTTCTTATGAGGGGGTGATTGCACATTATGATATGAATAGCAGTGCTAAGTGCAATGAAATTCCCTGCCAGAAAATGAGAAGATTAAGGTCCCCTCGACCAGATAACGGCTCACCGGAGGAATGTAATAGTGGCAAAAGAGAAACCGAAAACAGATGATTTCCCATTTAATACTCCATTGACTTTCCTCCTAGAGGCATCACCTCCACCATGATGGCCACGCTCTTTATTTTCGTTTCACAATCAAACTCAAGCTGTTTATGTAGCATGCGAAGACACAGCTAGCTTTCTGCCTAAGGTCTCTTTGTTCTGTTTGTCTGTTTATCTCATTCTCTCTCTCTCTCTCTCTCTCTCACACACACACACACCTAAAAGGGAGTTTTATGGGTTTTCCCCTGCCTTTTATTAGTGCATTATTTTAACGTGTGTGCATGCTTTGCCATTAATAAATGCCACTCGTTTATCCAGTTAAGATTTAGATACCTTTTGTTGGCTATTTGTGCCATGCAAAAATTTAATATTATTTCAGTACTTCCTTTAAAATATATATTTATACATTTTTACCATTTTTATAAAAAACTTTTTTTTCTGAGTGAATTTTTATTGTTTTCCTTACATATTATTTTCCAACAAATTGTAATAGCACCATACATTCCCTTTGACTCTGCCGAGTCGCGACCCCCCTCCCTCCCCACAACTGGTATATTTATCCTCTTTCCATCACGCACATCATTCTCATATTAGTACTATTATACATTGGAGGTGTTATGTCAATCCTGCTAGTGTCTTGACCTCTTTACAATTCTTCTTTAAATATTCAATAAATTTACTCCAGTTATTTTGGTATCTTTGATCTCCCTGGTCCCGGATCCTTCCTGACAGTTTGGCAAGTTCTGCATATTCTGTCAACTTCGCCTGCCACTCCTGAATAGTTGGTATATCTTGTACTTTCCATCTTTGGGCCAGAAGGGTCCTTGCGGCAGCTGTAGCGTACATGAACAAATTTTGATCTTCTATTTTAATTTCTGTTCCTATTAAGCCTAATAGACACGCTTCCGGTCTTTTGGGGAAAGTATATCTAAATATTTTTTTGAGTTCATTATAAATTGATTCCCAAAATTTTTTTACCTTATCGCAGGTCCACCACATATGGAAATAGTCGCCATCTGCCTTTTTACATTTCCAACATTTTCTATCTTTTTTCCTATACATTTTAGCTAATTTTACTGGCGTCAAATGCCATCTATACATCATTTTTAGCAAGTTTTCCTTTAAAGCCATGTATCCTGTAAATCTCAAACCCTCCTTCCATAATCTTTTCCACGCATCCAATTCATTGTTATGCCCAATATCAATTGCCCATTTTATCATTGATTCCTTTACTTCTTCGTCTTTTGTATACCATTCTAACTTTTACTCAAAACTTTTACTCAAATAAACAAATCGGCATTGAGTTGGGTGTTATATTGAGAGTGGGGAGTGGAATAGCTGACCACCCTTGCATCTCATGTCACTAAATTGTACTGGGCTAGTTGTCAGCAGCCATTTCTGATAATGTGGCTTTAATTATTATGCTGTATTGCATTGGGATAATTGTTTATTGAATTGCTTGTCTCTTTGCTTCCTGATATGTTGTTACTGTTTGTAGTTGTTACTATTTTCTAATGCTTTGTTACTGTTTCAAGCTAGTTTGAGCTTAACTGTTTTGTTGGAAAAGTGGCATATGGATATTAAATCAGATTAGCATTATCAGGAAGGGGGGGGGGGGAATTGGTAAGCAGAACCTGGAAATAGCATTTCAGCCGGAGAAATCCATGCAGAAGTATTGCTCTCCTACAGGCTCCAAGCCTTGCTCTTGACATTGAAAACAGGTTGTAGGGATAAGATGTCTCTCACATTATTAAACCCTGCCAATGGAATTAGAGATTGCTTCAATCATGCTTTTGGATTAAAATTCAGACTAATTAATGTGGTTTCTGTTTCCATTTAGATTTCTTTCCCATTAAATCTGGAAGACAAGGGCTAGCAAGGAAGCAGAGCAGGTCAGGAAGCTTGTAGTCTTTTTTTGGCAGCCAAGAGTGACAGACACTGCTGTCATTATCTTGTCAGAAATGGTTTCTGTCACAGCAAATATACCAGCTAAAAACATATTTGCAGGGATGACCTAGCACAGGCTCCCAAAAGCATTAAAAAGCACCCTTTTTAATGCCTCTGTGGTGCTTAATTCCATCTGATTTGCACATAATGTTGCTTTAGAATTTGTTGCTAATGTTCTAGTCCTTGCATCATTTACTCTAGAGTAGTTGCTTGATTACCTTTGTTTTTCAAAAAGCCACAGTTTTGGTTGCTGTTCCCTACGGAGGGTTGCAGAGTTTGGAGAATGGTTAAAGAAAGTGTGTGTGTGTGTGTGTGTGTGTGTGTGTGTGTGTGTGTATAAAAGGTAAAGGTACCCCTGCCCATACGGGCCAGTCTTGACAGACTCTAGGGTTGTGCGCTCATCTCACTCTAGAGGCCGGGAGCCAGCGCTGTCCGCAGACACTTCCGGGTCACGTGGCCAGCATGACAAAGCTGCTCCGGCGAACCGGCACCAGAGCAGCACACGGAACGCCGTTTACCTTCCTGCTATAAAGCGGTACCTATTTATCTACTTGCACTTAAGGGTGCTTTCGAACTGCTAGGTGGGCAGGAGCTGGGACCGAACGACGGGAGCTCACCCTGCCGTGGGGATTCGAACCGCCGACCATGCGATCGGCAAGTCCTAGGCGCTGAGGTTTTACCCACACAGTGCCACCCGCATCCCGTGTGTGTGTGTGTGTGTATACACACACACACACACACACCATATCTATCTATCTATCTATCTATCTATCATCTATCTATCATCTATCAACTGGGTATGTGTGTGTGTGTGTGCGCGCGCATGTATATATATATATATGGTGTAATTCTTTTTTGTCCTGATGATTACAAATTCAAACCACAAACAAAATTTCAGTTTTAGAAATATATAATTCTATTTTTCCTGCCTCAAAGTATTTTAATGGTTATAAACACTGAACAATTTTGGCTCCAAATTGTATTAACTTCAGGAGGTGGGAAGGATGTTCAGGCCTAAAGAACATGGATCCCTTTAGCATTGTGAGTATCTTTTGATCCACACATTTACATTTCATATCCTTTTTGTTTGTTCATAGCATATCTTATTTTACATCTGTTTTATGACTCTTCACCTTAGAAAGAAGTAAGCAAAGACATGTTTTGATTTAGATAAATAATACCCTGAATAGGTTTGAAAAAAGTGAAGAGGAAACAAATACTGTTGTTACCCTTTGTTATAACACTAGATCTCACTAATCCCACCCACTGTTGTCTGAAATAATGATGTATGTTATACTTGTTTATATATTCATTAAAAATAATCTATTCTGGAACACAGACTGGCTAACAGCACAAAGGCCCACATGGTGATCACCTTAAATCTCTTCCAGTAATAGCTGTTACCTTGTGGTAAGCTGTTTATCTACATTTGCTTATGTCCCTTTTTTTACCCCACTGCTGCAAATCTTCTTGCATTGTTGGGGACAAGATAAATTTGGCCCAATCTGTAATAATGTACTACTGCACCCGAAATTTTTCTGCAATCAACTGGCATGTAGAATAAGCTTACAATTTCTTCTGTAGTGTTCAAACTGGTAAGCAAGAGCTCTTGAGGAAGGTTGTTCCTTCACTGAAGGAGCAGAGTTTCCTTATGTGTGATCGCTTATGTGCAGCACAATCCAATTCAATACTCAGAAGTAAGTCTCTCTCTTCAGTGAAGCTTACTTATCAGGGCTGGCCCAATACATTTTAGCAGCTTAGGCAGACCAAAAAATGCCCCCTACCCCATTTAGTGAGATGGAGGGGATGGTGTGGGAGAAATTTTGCTTTATCTGGAAAAAGTACAAAACCAAACTTCTAAAAACAACTCCAATACAAAGCACTCTGTAGCCCCCACCACTGATAAAGTTCACAAAAATCATGTGACCTGATCTAATTAGAACATTGAAAATTAACAAGACAGAGGCAGGCTGCAGCTGGAGCAGAAACCCAAGGGCAGCCCTCAGTTCTGGTGCCATATTGGGGGAGGGGACAGCAGCCACCTCAGCACCGGAGGGGACTGGTGAAGCGGCCGCCACAGCCACTGCCACCACCTATACTGGTGTCAAGGCTGCAGGCCTCAGACGTGGCAGGCCCAGCAGCAGAATCTGCCACTCCTGGATCCCACCAGAATTCTGCCACCTGAGGCAACTGTTTCAGACTGCTTAATGGTAATGTTATTTGCCTGAAAGTGTACATGAGACTGCAGGCTGAAAGTAAGGTGAATTGGCCCTCAGGCTGGCCTCTAACTATTTCCACACTGCAAATCTGATTGTCTGCATCAGTTTCCTGAGTAGGTTCTTACATTCATTTTCCTATCTGGGAAAATATTAACATGTGGGGTGCTCTGATTGCTTGATATATTTATTCAGATAACACTTGTTCTCAGAGACATGATAATTGGTTTTGTTGCTGATCCACAAGATCAAGCGCTCTTGCTATGTTAAATTCAGCTCCATTTGAGCTATGGGCAATAACAAATCTCTTGGTTTTAAAGTGGCGGCTGGAATATTTATATACAAGTTGCGCGCGGACACACACACACAGTTGCAATATGTTTCTTCCTAAGCTATACTTTATTCCCCGCTCCCCACCCTGGCACTGAACAGGCCTACTTTATTTTAAGCTATTCACATATGCTGTTATATTTTAAAAATAGAATGGGATGTTGCTCAAAAGATACAACTTCAACTTATGCCCCCACAAAAATTGTTATCAGGTGGAGAAGGCAATACAGATGGACAAGGCTGGCCATTTGTGTTGGCTTAAATTATGGAAATGGCTACATGATTGAGCTTAATTCACTGTCATCTGCTGAAATGTTAAGCCCTTGCTGAGTTTCATAAAGATAAATGACATAAGCAATATTCCCTATTCTTTGTTTTTATTTCTCGAAGTCAATCTGCTCTTTCCCACACTTCTTCCCCTCAGTCCCAGCTTGCAGGCTTCACATAGGCATCTGGTTGGCTTCTGTGAGAACAGGATTCTGGAGAAGATGGGCCTTTGGTCTGATCCAGCCAGACTCTTCTTAACTTCTTATGCTATGGGCAACCATTTCCTGAACAGCATGGAATAAAGAAGTTAGCATGCAATTTTTGAAGCATATCAGAACAGAACTTTGGGATACTGCAGGCATTCATTGATGAGATTGATTATCTCAGCCCATTACAATCTGGGTTCAGACCTGGCTTTAGAATTGAATCAGGCTGGGAGGCTTTCTGAATGCAGTGGTGGATTGGATGAGAGCTATGAGAGTACATGAAGATGGAGGCAGTTTCAGTGGGTGTTTCCGGTGTCTGGGAAATAGACAAGTTCCCTGTTCCGTGTGTGGTTGCATTTCCTTTGAAGGAGCAAGTGCATAGCTTGCTGGTAACCCTGGATACATCTTTGTCACAAGAGGCCCAAGTGTCCCCTGTTGCTGCACTGCCATTTGGATAAATGCCTTTGTCAGGGAGAGATAGGTGTACAGAATTATAAAAATAATTTTTGAAACAATTTAACAGTAACATAACAACTTGTGTAAATGGACTAAAAGACTCTTAAATACTTTCTATTTCAACCTTTAAGTGTCTGCTGAAAACTTTTCTGTTCTACCAGGCTTATGCAGGCAATTAAGAATGCATTCCATCATAGTTAGCTGATATATGGTATTGACATTTTACATTTTTAAATGTATGGTTTTATGTATGATTGCTGTTAACCCTTCTGATTTCATTTTTAAATGAATAGCGCAGGCACCCCCAACCTGCAGCCCTCCAGATGTTTTGGCCTACAACTCCTATGATCCCTAGCTAACAGGACCAGTGTTCAGGGATGATGGGAATTGTAGTCCAAAACATCTGGAGGGCCGAAGTTTAGGGATGCCTGTAATAGTGCTCTATAAATCAATATGTCACTTTCCTCCATCATCCTTTATTAGTCCAGAGTGTATTTAGAAGATAGAACATGATCCCATTATCATCTGACTCTCCTCTCATCTACCCCCCCCAATATATATATAGTAGTATTAACACTTCATGATAGTTGAATAATAAAACCTACCACTACTGTATAATGCATGCACCTGCCTTGTTAGTAGGACAGACTGGATGACATCCTTCGACTTTTTGATCCATAATTGATGATACTGAGTTTCATCTGTAGTAAGTAGAAGATCTAGTTGATAGAGAATGAAATAGACAATCTGACATTAAACTACTGCTCATATATGGAATAATTGGTTTGGAAATAATGGATGAGCTTATGCTGAAAATGAGCACTAGCCATAGATTATAATAAGTTTATATGCTTCACCTGTAATGTCCAGTTTAAAATACCATTGCTGTCCCTCGCATCAGTCAGGATTGACCAATTTGCCTCACTTCTTGAGGGTGAAGGGTAGATGGATGGTGGGAGTTTATCCCACAAGTGGTCTGGCTGGCTGTTGTGGTAGGAGGAGCAAAGAACTGTTAAACAGTTGCTATTTCCTCCCTGTACTTCAGTGTGGGACGTAGTCACCCACCCTAGGGAACAACAGGGCTCCTGTAGGATTTTTTTTCCTTGCCAGATTAATGTTGGTGTCTCCCCCCCCGCCACGTCTGCTTTCTTTGGCCTATTTTAATATGTTGTTTCAGGGATGAAACTGAGATAAAGAGTCCCTGGTATTTGGTCAGAACTGGCAGATGCTGTGGGGTGGGAAGAAAGTAATAGACAGATGTTGGTGAACACTCTGAGGTGCTACTGTGATGTAGGGAATAATACCCTGACCCAGCCTTCAAAGCTGTATGATGCAAGGCAACCAGGACAGGATTCTCCCTTGGGCATAGACCACTTCATTGACCTGAAGGCAGCATTGCTTGAGGCTAGTGACACTGTCTCTAGCTCCCTCAATTCCTTTAAAGGTGGCCTGTGAGGAATATGGATAAGACAATGGCTGATCTCAGGGTGGGATCACTCAGCAAGGACAATGACAGGATTTATTCACCTAGTGATTCAGTCACCACATCTGTAGAGTGGCACCCACACTGTAAGGAGAGATGATCTTACTGGGGTTAAGTTTTATTAATACAATGTAAGCCTATTTATCCCACATATTGCCTCATGTCTTTATTTGGGTGTGGGGGCAAATCATATATTTTGAGTAGCCTCTCAAACTGTCTTTGCTTTTAACCCATTTTAAAATGGGTTCCCCACAACACTTTTAAGGACAGAAGGCGACCATGCTGCAGACACGGGTGTAGAAGACACTGACCACCTAGTTATCATCCACTCCACATAATGTCTAATGAATTACCAAACACTGAGTTTCTCCCACTGCTGCTCTATTCCAGTCACTTCCTGCTTTCAAGATGGAGAAAACCATCATGGGATGACATTGCACCACATAGCTAAGTTGCACTAGATTTCATAGGAAAGAGGGGTAACTTGATGCAGAGTGACCCTTATGTTTAGTTTCCCCCTGAGTTTTAATCGTTTGAAACTAACAAAGCTGGTTATAGATGCCATTTAGAGAGGTAATGTTACATGAAATATATATCACAAGCTGCTCCTTCTGGACATCACAAGACTCCTTCTGGACTCTTTTGCATCGTTAACGTCTCTGCTCTGAGCAGTCATGATAATGCCAACGCTCTCACTGGTTACTGGACAGAATCAAGCAATGACCCCAGTATATGGGGATGAGCCCTTACAAAAACAGTGTCTAAAGAAGACATCCAATCCTCATTAAATGCAGTTCTGCTTCGCTGTGCCTCACTTTTAATAGGGAGCTGAGAACAACTGTGTGAAAGCAACTGTCTGTGTCTTTGAAGCAATATGATGTTGTGTTCACAGCAGTTAATGGAAGCCAGTGGGAAAAAAGGGAGTAGCTAATAGAGCCTGATGCACATTTTATTTAATTCTTGAAGAGGATTAAATTGCATAATGTCTTCATGAATTGGTTAGAGTAGTGCTTTGATAATAAACAGGGCATTTATTTAGGCAGGCAGTGGAGAATGAAGTATGCTAGATTTTATTTTATTTTTTAAAAAAGCATAAATACTGATAATTGTTACTGAGTGTGATCCAGAGAATTTGTGAATATTGTTGACTTTATCAGGATCAAGGCCACCATTTTAAGCATAATTCCTTAGGAGCAATTGCCATTGAAAGCTGTGGGATATCCTTTTAAACAAAGATTAGTTTTTTGAAACTGAAGTGCTGAGGTTTGAAATATTTCTGGTTACCTTCTTCCCTGGTTGGAAACTCTTTCTACCTATGCTTGATGTTTTTCATTATTTTATTTCATTTTATTTCATAAAACTTAAACACTGCTTGATTGAAGAACAAAAAAACCCTCAAAGCTTTTAGGGAGCCTCTGTAGTTTCTCAGAAGAAAATATAATTTGCACTAGGCCAGGGGTACTTTAATCTGCATATGTTGAGCTCTGGCATGAAATCAAATATGATGAGGCATGGTGAACTGTAGCTGGGGAAGCATATTTTAGGGAATTACTCATACTATGTGACTTTCAGATATACTATTATCTCCTGAGGAGGCTTTGTCTTGCATCCCTTTACATTAAAAGATGTAGCTCAATGACACACTGGAATCAGAGGAAAGAGAAGAGGAGTTTGGATTTGATATCCTGCTTTATCACTACCCTAAGGAGTCTCAAAGCAGCTAACATTCTCCTTTCCCTTCTTCCCCCACAACAAACACTCTGTGAGGTGAGTGGGGCTGAGAGACTTCAGAGAAGTGTGACTAGCCCAAGGTCACCCAGCAGAGTCATATAGGGTGACTCTTATGTTTAGTTTTGCCTCCATGTGGAGGAGCGGAGATGTGAACCCGGTTCACTAGATTACGAGTCTACTGCTCTTAACCAGTACACCACACTGGCTGTATGAGGGAGAACTTCATATAGGGGGACTCTTATGTTTAGTTTTGCCTCCATGACTGAGCTCATTTTTAAAAATCAATAACAAATGAATTCAGCTGCAGAGGCTGCTTATTTGATCAGGGGAGCAGCATTAGTATGAGAGTATTCAACCCCTTTTTCTTCTGCTATTTTACTGACCTTCCCCCAAACTGGCAGGCACCCTCCATAGAGGAAACCACAGCTTGTGTGGGTTGATTTAGATCAGGAAAATTGTGTGTGGAAAAGGGGTTTAAATGTTCCCACCTTCTGCATCACTTTCATCATCAAACTTAAAAACTCTTCCCTGTGGCGGCATTTTGTTTAGCAAACAAAGCACTGAAGATCGATTGTGGTCCTCTGGTCATAAGTACAAAAAGAACTGCCCAAAATGAAGGTTTTTACTTTGGAATATTGGACATGGGGGGGACGTGGGTGGCACTGTGGGTTAAACCACAGAGCCTAGGACTTGCCAATCAGAAGGTCAGCGGTTCGAATCCCTGCGACATGGTGAGCTCCCGTTGCTCAGTCCCTGCTCCTGCCAACCTAGCAGTTCAAAAGCACATCAAAGCACAAGTAGATAAATAGGTACCGCTCCGGCGGGAAGGTAAATGGTGTTTCCGTACGCTGCTCTGGCTCACCAGAAGCGGCTTAGTCATGCTGGCCACATGACCCGGAAGCTGTACACCGGCTCCCTCGGCCAGTAAAGCGAGATGAGCGCCGCAACCCCAGAGTCAGTCACAACTGGACCTAATGGTCAGGGGTCCCTTTACCTTTACCTATTGGACATGGACATTTGTTACTTTGCTCCAGATTTAAATCCCATCAAATTTGTGCAAGCTTTAATTAGGAAAAAGGTGAACCATGCCAGTTTCAGCACCACCAAAGAAAGTGAAGAGAATATCAAAATATGCTAAAAATACATTATTTTATTGATGTACTTCAGACATTGTGCCCATCAGGTGGCATCCAGTGTCAGAGTAATAGAATCTCCCAACCTTCCATAACAGATTTTGGGGGTCTGTGCAGTGGAGGTGGGATGCTAGCAAAAGGAAGGGAAAATCTTTTCACACAAGTGGATGTTCCACTGGCAGACAGACAGCATTGGATTTCACTCAGTGTGTTTTGAATAAGTTTTTAATGGCAATTAGGAAAAAAAAATAGCAAATATATCTCTCCTGCCAACAAATCTTTTCACTTCATTTTCTCAAAGGAAAAAATTCTTTCTCGTATGTGAAATAATAATTGCCTGTAAACTGTTTCATTATACTCAAAATTCAGGAAGCATAACAAACTTCTGGAGTGCTTCAATAAATAGCTTGTTAAAATGTGCCTACTCACTTTCTTTGCTGTCAAGGATACATCACCTTAATGTCAGGTGAGTGGTACCACGGGATCTCTAAGTTTTGTGTGGAAGTTAACAGAAAATGCAGATTTTCAGTAGGGTGCAGATGAGTTGCAAATATTGCACTAAGGAGTTAACAGCTTTGCTGTTTTTATAGTCACAACTGTAGATTTAGTTCACTGATAATGACATATACATACCTAAACAGCAAAGCCAGGTACTGTGGTTTTGGATCAGCATTCACTTTCATGTCTTGAAGTAGAAAACAGAGCACATTTACAAATTTCCATGGGGGTGTGTGTGGAGGAATAATGCTGGCATCGTCTATCAAAATATTTGGATGTGCCTTTTCCTGTTTTGACTTTCTGTCAGTCTAAAACTTTCTTCAATTCCAGCGTGTACAATGGACACGTTTTGTGATTTTTAAAAAGGCCAGCCTTCAGGTGGGTTGTGAATGACCTTAGTTCATGATGTTGCTAATGGAACAGGAATGCATTGAATCTGCAGCTCTTTTGACAGGCCTCTTATTAGAAAGCAAGTGATTAGAGCTGTTGTTTGTTCATTCTCTTCCTGCAATATTGAATGCTAAAAAAAAATGTATATGGTATAATTATAGTTATCCATTATTCTCATTGTCCTGCTCAGGAATGCAACTATAATTCTGGAAGCCAGACTCTGTTGCTGGCTTGCGTTCCTTCCAATGCAGATGTCTAATTGCAGGCAACCATTTCATTTCAATTGGCTCATTAAAGTGGAAGCCATTTAGCATTGGTAACACAAATCTGCACCCATGATTATGCATTTAATTAGAGAACTTTAGGATTTGTACTCTAGGTCTGCAAAATCCTTCCAAAGTAATGTGACCATTTAAAATGCTTCTTTGGGACATTCAAGCCTGCCGAGGCTTACAATATCTAGCCTAGCATGTATTATTATTTGCTAATGATTTATTCATTTATATGCCGCTCTGTGCCAGAATAGGCTTCTAAGCCTATTGGGCTTTCAGTATTATAATTTCTAATACTAGAAATGGTCCTGTTTGTATAAGAGAGAACTCATCTATTGTCAGGAACCGGAGTCAGGAGCAGGTCAATAACAAAACATCTGTGAAGTTAACTCTTTATTCAAAGAAACCAAAACAGCTCAGGCCTTTGTGATCACAGCAACTCTTCCCAGTAGGTCTTGCCTCAATGAGGCAGTTGCAAGGACTGAACGTCCCTGCCTTTGTGCTAAGACTCCTCCTTTGGTTCCTTCCCCAGCAACCTGAGGCTCTTTGTCTTCTCTCTCTTTGCTCTGCCCTCTTCATTCCTCTTCATGTTCTGGGAGACCAGGAGGGAGGAGAGCTGGTCACAGCAGGAGAGAGAGGGACTCCCTGGCCCTCACTCTGCATCTTGACCGCCCTCTGCTTCTGGGCTGCTCTTCCTGCTCTCCAAACTCTGTTACCTATTCAGTTTCTGGCCACCTTCTCCCAGTCTGCTCCTTCTTCCTCTGACCACGGAGCATCATCCCACCACCCTGGCCCTGAGCCTCCTTCTCATGGGCATTCCCTAGAGGGTTTCCCAGCTGCTGCCTCCTACCACTTCTCTGCATTCAGCCAGTTCATGGCATCTATCTGCTTCTGATTCCTTTTCTTAGCTAATCCAAATGGATTCCATGAAATAGGGGACCCAGAACATACCGTACATTCCTATTCAATGTCTTATTTTAAGAGGTATTACAGGTGAGGTGTAATTATTATTATTAATTTCTCTACTACCCTTCATCTGAGGATCACAGGGCAGTTTGCAATATAAAATACAAAATTTCACACCGTGGTAACAAATGAAAACAACACCCAACCCCCCAGTTTAAAAGGCCTTAGATTGTTTAATTATCCAAAGGGCTGGGAGAATAGGAATGTTTTTGCCTGGAGCCCAAAGATACGTAGCGAAGGCACCAGGCAAGCCTCCCTGGGGAGAGCATTACACAAATGGGAAGCCACTGAAAAAAAGGTCCGTTCTCATGTTGCTGCTCTCAGGATCTCTCACAGAAGAAGGGCCTCACTTGATGATCTCAGGGTCCAGGTAACTTCATATGGAAATAGGCGGTCTTGAGGTATTGTGGTCCTGAGCTCTTGGGCCAGGATTGATGTAATAAGCTCAAACCGTCTTCCCACAGTGAGCAACCTGGCTGCTGAATACTGTACCAGCTGAAGTTTCTGAACTGTCTTCAGAGGCAGTATAACACATTGCAGTAATCTAACCTTGAGGTTACCAGAGCATAGGTGACAGATGTTAGGCTACCCCTGTCCAGATAGAGCACACCTGGGCCACCAGCCGAAGCTGATGGAAGCATTCCATGCAATCTCCCCTCCTTCAATAAAAACAAACACAAACAAGAAACTCACACAAATTTAAAACAGTTAAAACAATTTAAATGCAGTTTCATGTGTATGCATGTATTCTTGGCTTATTTGATTTCATAAAATTATTTTTTTCCCCTTTAGATTTTTGCCTAATGTAATCTTTTAAGAAAAAGAGCAGAGCAGAACTGTCAATTTTACTGAGTTGGATTTGTTTGAGTAACATAACTGCTCCCGTGGGAATTTTAGCATAGGGTAGAGTACTTTACAATTGTGTTTTGTGGCTCAAAAAGATTTTCTGTCTTGGTCTTGCTGCCGCTGCTGAGTTCCCCAAGGACAGGCTGCTAAAAGTATGCTACCTGCTCCTTCAACTACAGCAAAAGTTTCATCTAACTGTTTTATTCATTTGATCATATTTTACTTTTGATACAGAGTCTGCTGCTCTCAGTTATGTTAGAATGGTTTTAATAGTGTTACAGCAACCACTTCATTGCAAACGTAGATTCTCATAATTTTACTCCCATGCTGATCCCCCCCCCCCGAAGGCTAGTTATAGGGAAAGCAGCACCATCGTATTTGGGCAGGCTTTGCTTAACTAGTTTCACTATATTAGTGTTAATGTTGAGAATGGAACTGAAGATGTCTGTACCCAGATAGAGAGTCTGGTACCATGAATACATTTTTTAAAATTATTTTTTCTTTAGAAAGCTGACTTTGCATTTGCAGTATCACCTAGTAAATATAACTCATGGATAAGTTTTATATCATGTTCGATGTTCTAAGATAGCTTTTCAGACGTTCAAAGCAAGGTTTCCCAAACTTGAGTCTCCAGCTGTTTTTTGGACTACAACTGCCATCACTCTTAGCTATCAGGACCAGTAGTCAGGGATGATGGGAATTGTAGTCCAAAATCAGCTGGAGACCTAAGTTTGGGAAACCTTGGTTTAGAGGGAGGCCAGAAAATGTGCTAATTCAATGCCACCTTCTATCTGATGCCTCCTAGGACAGGCTTCCTCAACCTCGGCCCTCCAGATGTTTTTGGCCTACAGCTCCCATGATCCCTAGCCTAGAAGGATCAGTGGTCAGGGTTGATGGGAATTGTAGTCTCAAAATATCTGTAGGGCTGAGGTTGAGGTAGTCTATTCTAGGGTATGCTTACCAACTTCCCCCAGAGGCTTCTTCTATTCCTACAGTCTGGGTCAACTGCAGCCTTATACCCTCATTCTGGTTTCAGCTGTTTCTTCTTTCTCCGACAGCATTCTGCCTACCCCGCACTGCTCCATCTCGCAGTGAATAAAAGAGCAATAATAGATTTCTGCTTTAAGTACCCCCCCCAAAAATTACTTGGTTTCTCCCCCATCATTTAGCCTTTAGGTCATTGGTCACTTCCAATTGTTGTAGTTATATTATGATTCTGTAGCTGCTTCTTAATTAATTTCACTTGTGACCTTTCTAAAAGTTGTGAAGCAAATGTCAATATGAGATGTGAACATCAATTCACTTAGGCACTCTTCTGTTGAAAATTGTTCAGCAAACACACTTTTCCACTCGCAGGTAGGCCCATCTAGTTTTCATCAGGCAGAGATGCATTACCTGTTTCTGGTGGGTGGAAAGCTTTCAAAGCTAGCGTACAAGTCATCACACTATAACACAGCAATATACATAGGTATATCATACATCAAAATCTAAAGGTCGGTTGCTCCATGCAGTTTTCCTACCCCCAACCTGTATCTGCATTTGACACCACACAAAGGGGGTAAGAATCAATGATTTCAGCATTAATTTAAATCAGGAAGACTTTCCTCTTGCGGACAGGATATTTAGGGGGGAAATAATTAAATGAGCTATTGTGGCAAATGCGATATTGATTTCTTACCAAGAACAGTTCCTTGAGGACTGTGATGAGCATTGATAATTGATAAGCCCCCCCCCTTCCAGCGGCTATTTCCTGTTCTTTAACTACAAGAGACCAAGGCATGCATTTTTTTATCATTGGAAACAGTAATTCTTGAAGTTCATTATTTGTGTCATGGACATAGTCAGGATTTTTTGTTGGGGGGGGCAGGGCTTTTATTAGGGGGGCAGAACCTTAGTTTGCTATGTATTTTTATTGATTTAGGGGGAGCAGCTGCCCCTCACTGCTCCCCTTGACAACGGCCGTGATTTGTACTGGGTTATGTTTTTTGGCAGTGAAAAGGTACACTGTATCTATTGCTGTACCACAGTTCACAGCCCCCAAGAAATGATGTACGTACTCTTAAGAACACTTTGTCTTGGAACCACCTTGCTAATTTAAAATTAGTCAGTGAGTCATGCTTTCAAACCACTCCTTCCCACGTCCATCTTTTTGTTATGTTCATCTTTCTTTTATAAGCAGTGAGTTGTTCAGGAGTGCAGTGCATACTCAGATTTAGTTTCCTTTATTGGTCAATGAAGGCTTCTTTGTATTATCTGGGTGACAGAGTGAATCCAATAAAGTCAATGGCCTACTCTAGGTAGAAGTGAGTTGGGTATCACCCTTTGTGTTTGTTGAAGACTACATAGATTGATGGGTGCACAACTTAAACACGCCAATGGATGGCCAAAGTCTGCTGCTTCTCTACAGAATAAATTTAGCTCTCTGTGCCTTTTCACAGATTACCTCACATTGCAGTTTCTCTTCACACAAAAACATCTAGATCACATTATCAGTTAAAGGAACAGGAAGCTCTGTTTCCCTTTCTGATGGTTCTCTCAATTCAAAACATTCCCTCAAATGTCCCTCTATCAAAATTAAACGGCTGTTTAGTTCCCATGGCAGCATATCACCTGTATTGCCTAACAAAGAGATGGGGCTAGTAGGTATGGCTAATTTTAAGCCTTCTGGCCAATTAATTTTCTCCTGTACAATCCGCCAGGCTTAAATGATATATATGGGCACACACAAGCTATTATATCCATCCCCTCTCTGTGTTTTGTAGTTTCTAATGCATTTATCACACTCAAATGCACAGGAAAGTGCAGTTCTGCTGCCCCCCCCAGTCCATTTTGAGGGTGGTGTGTCATTCGGAATTCACCAAACTTGTTTTCATTTTGTAGACTGAGCCAATGCTGGAGTGCGAGTCCAAGTCTGAGAAATTTACTATTATTTCTAAAGATGTAAGAGCTTCATATTAAATGATGGATGCAGGAGAGGGACTCACTAGACCAAAAAAGAAGGAAGGGAAACGGAGGTGACAAGATAAGTACGTCAACTGATTAAATTAAATTAAACCCATGTAGCCTAATTAAGTTTGCATTTATTATTGGAGTCTAAAAATTGCAACAGACTTATACACTCCTACTCAGGTTGTGACTATTTGATTAACATCTATCAGTTGAATAATACCAAATGGTGAACTGGAAAATAAGAGAAGTTGTATTTGTGGATAGGACTCAGTGCTGGATTTACATATAAGCTAAACAAGCTATAGCTTAGGGCCCCACTCTCTTGGCCCCCCCAAAAAACATTTCACTATTAATATACTTCTTCTTAATTGTATTTCAGTTCAACAACTACTCTGATAAAATATATGTTTTGTTATGTGCAAATGGCTTTAGATACCTATTAGGTCCATAAATTACCATATAGCATATATTCAACACAAAAAACAGTGACAATTTGTTGTTGACAAAGGACAGCTGGACATATAAAGGGCCCCATTACCTTCAGTAGCTCAGGGCCTTATCAAACCTAAATCCAGCTCTGATGGGACTATGCAGAATACAGTAACAAAGTATCTTTTTTTGAATCATCTGGAAACAGAATGAGCAAGTGAAAATATGTCCATTTTTTTTTGTACCAATGGATTCTAGGAAGGATATAAAAATAAAAATATTGAAAAAGAGAGAAAAGTAACCACACTGCATTCGGTGGGATTAAGTAGCCATGACTACTAGGTCTCATTCCAACACAGAACTGTATCTCAAAAAATATTTAATGTAATGGCTGTGAATAAAGTCAAGCACTTTCTCATAGTGTAAATAGCCTAAATAATCCAGTCTTGTTTTTTTAAAAAAGCTAGCTTATATTTTTAGGATATATTACAAAATTAGATGAGGGGTGTACTTGTTTAATCATATCAGTTTCTTTGTGTGTAGAAAAGGGGGACAAGGCTTGTTCTGGCTGTGCTCCAAGTGTTGCATGGCTTCTTCCAGTCCAGCCTAAAATGTAGAAAAAGAACAGAAATAGACCGACTTGTGACGCACATTAAAAGGGAATGGGTGCCATTTGCCAGCAGATGACTGGATTGTGAATTATGGCCAACTCTTTGAAGTATAATATATCCTTGTAATATGTAATATAATGTTCAAATTAAAAAAATACAATTTGTTGAGAGCCTGGCTCAGGATGGCATTCATTGATCTAAAAGTATAGCTCGCAAATTACACATCATTTTATTTTCCTTAACATGAAGTTGGCAGCCTATGTGAACTCACTTACTGCTAACAGGGGAAATTAAAGAATGAGTCTGAAGGCTGCTTAGGAAAATGATGTACTGTTAATGACTTCAGTTTGTGTGAACATCCCACCTTTGTTGAACTCGGTGATTTTTTGTAGATAAATACTTGGATTATTTAATTATAGCAGCAGAAAAGGTAACTGTAACAGTGTATGCTCTTTGAAGTATATTTCTTGCAATCTAATAATACAGTTAGATTTGTGTCCTGATATCCACTTTAATATTCAGTTATTCAGGAAGCTATTACAGAATGGTGCCTCAACTGAAAGCAGATTCAGGCATACATACTGGAAATTCCATTGGTGGTTTTTCCTGCTTTCTGAGACTGCCTGTGCTAATTCTGAATCATAGAATCAAGAATTGTTGGATTGGAAGAGACTCCAAGGGTCTCCAATGCAGGACTCACAGCAAAAAAAATCTTTGACAGATGACGACCCAACCTCTGTTTACAAACCTCTAATGAAGGTGAGTCCACCACCTTCTGAGGTAGTCCATTCCTCTGTTCCAGCTTCTTCCACCTTCTAGAAAATAATTGTCAGCAAGGCAATTGAGGAATTTGTTGGAACTTGCATTCTTGGCTGTATTTAAGTTCCAACGCATATCAGACATCTCAGAATAGCTTAATGTGTGAATAATATTGGAGTATTGAGTGATATTCAACTCAGTTTCACTCAGAGTAGACCCACTGAAATTAATGAACTCAACTTAGTCATGCACCTTAAATTTCAGTGGTTCTACTCTAAGCAAAATGTGGTTGAATACTACCCAATGTCTGTTCTGTTCTACTCTAATGCCTGCAATTAAGCAACTGCTTTGAAAAGCAAATCACAGAACAATGAAGTTTACTACAGGGAGCTGGATATAGTTTCTTCTTAAAAGGATAGATAATCAGGTGTGATCTTGCTGTCACAAAAAGATGACAGCATGAGTCATGAAGATGCTTTGCACAGGAGAGATGATAGTATATGGAAACATATAGGAAGCTGTCTTGTGCTGACTTGAACCATTGGTCGATCTAGCTCAGTCTACACTGATTGGCATTGGTTGGCCAGGGTTTTCAGACAGGGCCACAATTACCTGGAGATGCCAAGGATTGAACCTGGAACCTTCTGCCGCTGTGCGATTAGCCTTCCTCAATGGCTTAAAGAGGGGCTTAATTCCTGCTGCTTATGTTACATTAAATTAGCACAGAAAAAACTCATCTTTTCATGGTTCTAGCATAATGCACATTTTTCCTAGTTACAGAAGACTCTGTGGCACTGAAAAGTAGATTCTGTATCTTGAACATGCACATCCCATCTTTCTGTAAACCGAATCCCTGCATGTTCTATGTTTTTAGCGTGCATGCACACACATTATAATGATAAGTACAAATACAGCAACTCACTCGAACTTTCCTTTCTGCCTTTATTGTAACTGCGGAAGCTGCTGCCACTTAGAAATAAATTCTGCTGAAATAAAAGTGATTTGCTTCCAGTTAGGATTGCAGTGTCATCCCTTTTAAAGACTAGTAACAATGGGGACTCCTTTGTATGAGATGCTTGTGAGAGACGTTTTATGATCTTTCCTAGAAAGGGCTTCTTAAGCACTTGTGAAATTTCCCGCACGCAGTAAAATCATCAAGGTCAGAAGTCAGCCCAGTGAACCAAAACAAGTAAAGTATCCAATTCTTCGAAAAGTAACTAAAATTGTGGTTGGAGAGATGGCTGAAGCAATTCAGTTCTCTCCAGGTCATGACTGTTTTGCAGAAAGGAAAGCTTCTTAGGATAGTATAGCAGCTATCAACATACTTTATCCTGGTTTTCTTTATTGCTGCAGTTTTTCCTACTCCTCTAGAATGTATTAATGGACTGATTTGTTTAATGCAAAATGTTAAAGATATATTATTAATAATGCAATATTTTATTTGTCCGTAACACACATTATAAAACATACATATTCACTGTCCACATGGAAGATGTACCAGTGCATTATATAGGAACACACCAACATTACTTTTCCTTCTGATTTTAACCTTCACAATTTCAGTAAAATCATTATCAAATTCAGTATGGTCATTATTGTTTTTTAAACAAACATATCCATATCATCTTACTAATAGACCTTGCTAAAAATGCTGAAAAAAGATTAATATCTTTAAAAGCTGCAAATGTCACAATAATGACTGAATCGGCGTGACCCTTTTCATGGAGGGGGCCAGGTGTGACTGCTGACGGGAGCAGAGCCAATATTCTTCCTAATGTTTGCCTGGAAATGCTAGCTAGGGACTGAACTGTGGTGCTAGTTTAGTACCCCAAAGATAGCAGAAGTATTATTGTATCATTGAAGTGATGAGATTACAGTGGCATTCAACCCCCTTTTAGCAATGGCCCTGTTAAGAAACACTAATCACAAATTAACTCCTCTGGATACTTACCTGGCAGGGGAGATACCATGATCACAAATTAACTCCTCTGGGCCACGTATATCCCCCTACCAAGCTCCCAGTGCCTACCTGAGCTGGTCATGTTGTGCGGATGCCTAATGATCGTCTTCCAAAGCAACTACTCTATTCTAAACTTTAGAATGGAAAACGTAATGCTGGTGGTCAACAAAAGAGGTTTAAAGACTGTCTCAAGGCAAATCTAAAAAACTGGCCTGAGAGTGCTCCAGTTGGAGAACAGCCTTTACCAAATGTGTCATGGGCTTTGAAGGCACTTGAACTCAGGACGCAAGGGAGAAACGTGCTAAGAGAAAGGCATGCTTGGCAAATCTGGAAACCAATGTCCCCACTGTGGAAGGACGTGTGGATCTAGAATTGGCCTCCAAAGTCACTTACGGACTCATTGTTAAAACCGTGTTTATGGAAGACAATCTTACTCGGCTACAAGTGATCACCAAAGAAGAAGAAGAAGCCTATCTGAGCTGCTGCTCTGGCCTTTGCAGGGACAAGATTTGTTGTTGAAAAGCGTAACTGATCTGTAAGAAAGACTGTACAACTTGAAAAAAGAGACAAGGCATGCACTTTTGTAAACCAAGAAAACCTTTAATAATAATAATAAATAAAGTGTATTTGAGTCAATAAATTCCCCAAGCACCATTATGATCTCTTTGTCCTAACAGCAAAACAAAAGCTCATAGGTGACATGACAGTGCATTCACATGACCTTGATGCCTGGAAAAGCAGTTCAATGGAAGGAAATGGGGCAATATGGATGAGTAATTATGGGGAAGCAAAACTCTTTCTAGGAAAGGAAGGAAAACTTACAGCTCTACAGCCCTTACAGTCTGCTTAAAGAGTTGCATTCTGATTGACTGGCATTTGGAAGGTAAGGGGAGTTTCAGAATAGCTTATCTTTCTTTGGCAACTGTTGATGCTTCTCTAGGGAACATCCACAAGCATTAAGTGCCATTATTTTAATGCCTATCAAAGAGGATACTTTGTTTAAATTACTCATTGCCGTATATCTTTGGCTTGGGCTCAGTTGGACGTTTAAATACATAAATATACTAGTATAATAACCCTTCTTTCCATCTTCAGTCATATTGTGTCTGAATGTAGAAGAATTATGATGCTTGGCTTTCATTTCAATCAGCTCTCTCTCCCGTCATCCTAGTCTCCTTAAAAGTTTAATTGCTTCAAAAACATCCTTTGTAAACAGAAGAGATTGACATTTATGTTGCTTGCATGCTCATGTGTGTAACTATAATGGAATTAAATCTGCCAAAACCTTTTAGGCACAAAGTCAAGAATAGGAGCAACGACAAAGGAAGAAAACAGAAAACGTGGTTGCAGCATGGAGAGAGTGAGAGGGATAATTCACACATAAGTATCACACTTGACATTTCTATTAGATTTTGGTTACGACTGAGACACAGAAACATGTCTGCTATATCTTATATCGGTGGCTGGGGAGCCTGTGGCCCAGCTAGGTGTTGCTGAACTACAGCTTCCAGTATCCCTGTTCATTGGCTATGCTTGCTAGGGCTGATGGGAGTTGGAGTGGAACAACAAGTTCCCAGCCCCTGCAATAAAGAAAACACGAAATGTTGCAGTGCTGTCCTAACTTGGACCAAAACATAAACCTCCTTCCAATTTAACCATTGTTGTTTGCAAAGCTAAGAATGTAGCACACTTGTGAGTGACTGTAGGGCATTATAATCCTACTCCACACCATTAACTGAATGCTTTTTTGGCTTTCGAGTGACAGTATTCTTCCTCAGAGCACTGTAAAATCCAATAGTTTCATTAACTTTTTAGAGTGGACTGCCAAACCATCTTGCTGACAGGAAAGATCTGTGAGTTCTAAGAGTGCAGGTGGTGAAGCCATCACCACTTGCATTCTGGTATCAAAGGAAGGTTTGTTGTATTAATTACGCATGTAACCATAAGCCACATTGAGACAGTCTCAGCATTTTCATGGTGGCATTGAATGTTAAAAACATGCGGTATTATCCATATGATACTGTGTGTTCATGCTCAACTTGAACATCTCATGAAAACTTAGCCTAACCATACAGGAAATACTGCTTAAACTTCCAAACCCCATAACAGTTTCCAAAACTATCCCGTCAAACTACTATTAGAAGTAAATAACAACAAAAATAATTAGGGTTAATACTTTTGATAAATATGTGAATGTAATATTTATGCATGTATGTATGCGGGTAATGGAATAATATGATCTGGCACGGGAGGAAAAACCCCATGCAGTCTACTTGAACGCATCTACAATAGAGCAGTCACCTTCACCTTTTTCAAACCAAGGCCCCCACCTTAGGCCCAAATATGCATTTGTGGGATCACTTCTTTTATCTCCCCCATATGTTTGTACAATAGTGCAGCTGCTGTTACACATCACCTTAGGGATAAGCTGTGATTCTGTTGTGGCTCCTGATTCCCAGTTGAAGGCCAATGTAACAGAGGATTATTTAATTGTTCAGGAAGGGTATTCTTCACCGATGTTTTTGGGAACAATGGCTGGTGTTTCTTTTCATGCTGTTGAGATGTCTTTAACTATAAAACGTGGAAAAATTATTACGCTTATGCCTAATAGGTTTGTCATTGGTATAATGGATTTCTATACAATTCAAGTGGTGTTATGGGAGTATTTCCAAGACATAATAACTATTTTATGTTGTATAATTCAACCATTCTTACAATGTGAAGTCTTAGGGCAATCAAGCATGAATGTGTAAATATGAATGTAAAATAATACACTGCTCAGTAATAAAAACTGAACCCTACTAGTACCACAAGATATGAGTGCAGCGTGGAAAAATTCCTCAGCTTTTTATATGCCCATTTAAAAAATCCTTTTACATTTTATTGGTATTCAGCTCAAGCCTTCCGAAGCACCTAAGAAACATAATACAATAAAGTTGGCTTCCAAGCATAACAACAAGAAACTTGACATTACCAGCATGGTTTTCTCTTTGTGGAAGCAAAACGGACAACATCTCCACCCCTCACACTAATGCTGAAAGTGGTTGCAACTTTTGCTTGCAAATGTGGGATTTTTAATGAAAATGCTTCATACTTCTTTGTGCACAGAATGCTGGACATATCCATTCCAAATGCTGATATGATGGTGGGTGGTCCTTCTTTGAGGCAGAAAGTGGCCACCTACAAGAGAAGACCTTAATTGGAGGAAGGGAAGAAGAAAGAATGCAGTGTCTTGAAGAAAAATCACCCAATGTTGTTGTTTAGTCGTTTAGTCGTTTTCGACTCTTCGTGACCCCATGGACCAGAGCACGCCAGGCACTTCTGTCCTCCACTGCCTCCCACAATTTGGTTAGACTCATGTTTGTAGTTTCGAGAACACTGTCCAACCATCTCATTCTCTGTCGTCCCCTTCTCCTTGTGCCCTCCATCTTTCCCAACATCAGGGTCTTTTCCAGGGAGTCTTCTCTTCTCATGAGGTGGCCAAAGTATTGGAGCCTCAGCTTCACGATCTGTCCTTCCAGTGAGCACTCAGGGCTGATTTCCTTAAGAATGGATGCGTTTGATCTTCTTGCAGTGCATGGGACTCTCAAGAGTCTCCTCCAGCACCATAATTCAAAAGCATCAATTCTTCGACGATCAGCCTTCTTTATGGTCCAGCTCTCACTTCCATACACTTGCCCCTTCATGAATCACTGCCTTGCTGTGGCGAAGGAGCTTGAATAACTCAGAGAAGCTATGAGCTATGCCGTGCAGGGCCACCCAAGATGGACAGGTCATAGTGGAGAGTTTTGACCAAACGTGATCCACCTGGAGCAGGAACCGGCAAGCCACTCCAGTATCCCTGCCAAGAAAACTCCATGGACAAGGACAATCACCCAATACACTTGGGTTTTCAATGAAAAGGAGTTAACCTCAGCACATGTTTTGGTTCAAAGTAAATAAAATATGTTAAACATACACATGGACACTGATATTAGGTCATACTGAAATACAGTGGAAATGGCTGGTTTATACTGTAGATATAGGTGGAGGGGAAACAGCCTTATATTGAACCAGATCCATGCTCCACCTAGCTGAATATTGTCTACACTGACAAGCAGCGGCTTTCAATCATTCAGATGGGTCTCCTACCCCTACTTGGAGACAAAAGAGATTGAAACTGGGAGCTTTTTCCTGAAAAAAATGAGCTCTACCACTGGGTTACAGCCCCAGACCAAAGCATGCACAACTGAATGATATACAATGGTCTCTTAAGTGCAGCAACAGTGATTGCATTTAGCTATCAGGAGTGCTGCTTTTATCCCAGAGGGATGGAAGCTAAAGAGGGACGAGATGAAAGAAAAAGAGATGAAGTGAACCAACTGATCATCAATATTTTCTCCATTGTCCTGCACATAGCAACCATGTATAAGCTCTAAATAACAAAACAAGGGTCTTCCAAAACTGGGACATTGAGTTTCTATGTGAATTTGGGGCTTGGCTTCTGTGATGTTATAACCTCCAACATTCCTCAAATAAAAATAGGGACATTTCACACTCCCCTGTAACTGACCCTCCTTGACCTCCCATTTTTTGGTATCCTCTCTGCAGAAGAATAATTCCAATGGCAGGGTTTATTTCTGAGTAGACCTGCATAGGATTGGTAACTCTAATTTGAGGTATCCATGGTGAAAATTGGAGCAGGATAGTATTTATCCTGGGGTCATTGTAAGCTGTTCTATCTCCATGCACTGAGAGAAGACAACCTTTAACAGAAAAAAGGCAATAGTAGGTGGCATGGTGGAGCAGTGGTGCTCACCCAAAATCCCCGCAGCTAAACCACTGCTTCTTACTTGCAGCAAGGTGGCAGGAAGTTGGTGTGGTGCAAATGCACTGGCGGAGCCAATATGGTGTTCTTGTCAGTATGCTTGCCCTATGCCTACTTCTCTGCCTATCCCCATCTACTTTCCACTATGCAGCAGTGACTCAGCTATCATGAGGGTCAAGGAAAACTATCACCCTACTACTCTACCTGCTATTAAAAAGGAAGTTGTCCAGTCTGCTTTTAATGGATGATCTTTGGACATTCCCTGAAGAAAACACATCTGTTTAGTGACTATATTACAGATTCTATAAAAGGTTGTGAAATTGAAGTCTAAAATACTCCAAAACATTATTCTTTACTACACAGTATTCCAGTGTGTACCATTATTTTAAGAACTGACTGGTAAGATTGGGAAGAATGCTTTCAGTGTTAATAGTGCATCTTGTTTCCAAGGTAACCAAAGAACATTATCATTCAGTCTCCCTTTCTTTTACATAGAACAGTGGTGTATGAGCTCTGGACCTGATCCTATAAACACACTTTGAAGATGATTTGCTCTAGTCAAACGAAGTGTTCCATTTGAAATCAATGGGTTTATGTGAGATTATTTAACTCACAATATTGAGTGAGATATATAGTGAAAATATATATATTGGGGGAATATAAAACATATAATGTGATCAAAACTATTCCCTTCTCTAATATGAAAAGGAAGAGTGTGTTAGCTTGAAAGTAATGTAACTTGAGTCTCTGGCAGAATATTATTTATCTGAACTGTTGGGGTTTCTTAAGAGTAAAGGGTCATCATGACATGCTGATCACTGCTTGTGTTGATGTCTAACCACCAATGTCACTTGCAGTAACAGTTGTAATGATGCTGTGCTATGCAGAGAACTCTGTGCATGCATTGGTCTGCACATCACATTTCTTTGACTGGTATGCTAAAATTCAGTGTGTAGAGTTCTGTAGGTGCTGTTGAGTAGAAGTTCACATAGAATCATAAAATTATAGAGTTGGAAGGGACACTGAGGATCATTTAGTCCAACCCCCCCTGCAGTGCAGGAATATGCAGCCATCCCATATGAGGTTCGAACTTGTTGCCTTGGCCTTATCATTCTCTAATCAACTGAGCTGTCTAAGCATGAACAGCAGTTGGCATACTAGACTTCTTCTCTCAATGGTTTGAAGCTAGTCTGTGCACAGTCGTAAAGGACTACTGAATCTCAAGATTTTAGCACAAGGTGAGCTCAAATTTGTGCCTGGACTTGTATTGGCTCATATCGGTGTTTGCTAATCACCACTGCTGCCAACCTGGAAGCTGCTGTTTGCTTCTCTGGAACTGTTGCACACAGATCCTTCTAGTGGGCTTCCCATGGAAGGAATTCAGTGTTGTTCTGAATCATTTCATCAGGACAAGCATTTTGGTTTGACAAGTGGAATGATCACCCCTCTCCTCTCCTGTGTGCTGCTCTGGGCTCCTAACTACTCCAGGGGGGATGAAGGGTGGGGGGAGAGGGGGAAAATCTTCACTGTGCAAGGAGAAGTCCATGCCCAGGGCTTCTTCAAATGCGACTCATTAGTTGCATTCTGCCCCTGTGGTATCTGGTTTGCCACTGTGCGAATGTACCAAACACACAGTGGAGCAGTGATAGCAGCAGCAAGATCTGTAAGGCTCTTCTTTTCTTCCCTGTTCTCACCCTGGAGAATTATGCTTCTATTTTCCTGACAGATAGAATGCTACAGCAACAGGGGAAAGCTTCCCCCCAAGGGAAAAGCACCTCTGGGAAAAGCTTCTGAAATAAAAATGTCTTCAGTAGGTGTCCTGACAATGCTGGTCCTTCAGGACTCCTGAGGCTAGGGAGGCAGACAAGGTCCATCAGATAGAGAGGGAGAGGAAGGCATTGTTGCTGCCTACACTGCCTTGCTTTCAGATATGTTCTGGAGAAGAGATGGGGTAGGCAGATCCATGGGATGGGTGGGAACTGAGGGAAAGCATGTTGCATGTTTGTGATCCACTGAGGAGGCCCAAATAGTTTAGAGTGTTTTTCTTTCCCCCCCAACAGTTAAGGAAAGAACAGCTAAAGCACACACACAAAGAAACTGAAATGAGCCAAGGGAAATTCACCTATTGCTAGTTTTAAGATGTTGTTACCTGATCTAGAAGGGTGAAGTGTAGCTGCATGGTGCAAAAATGGAGTCCAGTACCACCTTTGAGACATGCAACTACAGTCGTACCTTGGAAGTCGAACAGAATCCGTTCCGGACATCTGTTCAACTTCCTAAATGTTCAGAAACCAAAGCATGGCTTCTGATTGGCTGAAGGAAGCTCCTGCAGCCAATCAGAGGCCGCAGAAGCCCTGTCAGATATTTGGCTTCCAAAGATTGTTCGCAAACTGGAACAGTCACTTCTGGGTTTGCGGCGTTCGGGAGCCAAAACATTCGAGAACTCAACTGTTCAAAAACCAAGGTACAACTGTATTCATGTTTACTTGGAATCCCCTCTGACTTGAATGGCCTTTATTTTAAGGTAAATGAGCAATGCAGAATTGTTTGTTGCTGCAGATTTTTTTATAGGTGACAACCTGTATCACTAGATGCTATAGTGAACCTGAATTTATTTAAGCACAGTGCATAAGATAAATCTATCTATCCTGAGGAGAGTAATGATCATTTAATTTTTTACGTCCATTTGAATATGCACACTGACAATAACCCAATGTCCTCTGCTATGACTTCAGAGTGTTGTAGATATGTTGGAGCATGCCCTACTGAGCATTTATTTTATAGGATATCAAAGCCTCAGGTTGAGCAAGGCAGCTATAATTTCCCCAGATTATAATCTCATACATTTACATTTTTGTAAAAGTTCTAAGTTATCCTTCCAGAGCTAAGCAGCCTTGATTTTAAGGTAGAAATTTAAGCACACATTTTATTGTCCCACCGACTGAAATAAATGTGGCTTAAAATACTTAGTATAATTTTTCTCAGTTCTTCTATCAATACTTCCAAATTCACTTCCCTCAAATCTGTAGATTTCAGTAGTGCCTTTATTAGAATCCTGCTACATGATATTGCCTTGAGCATCCAAATGGGTTAGGTGATTTTTAAAAGTGCACCCCATGAGCTGAAAATTAATATTAAAGTGATAAATCACCCCACTTTAAAAATAGTTATATTTGCCACTTCAGTCATATTCAGAAAATTAAGTGTGCATTTAAAAAAATATTAATGTTCAATGACTTGCTGATGCTCATGTTTTGGTCCCAGTTGAGATGGACTGCAGTGGTGAAAATAAAATATCTGTGCTCGTTTAATTGTACCCCAGGGTGGAGTTTTGAATGTGTCAAGAAGTGAGAGAACACCAGCTTTAATAAGCATACAATGCAATTTAACAGTTCATAAAACAGTAAAATTTAATCCCAGACCAGGAGATTTATTAAATCTCACTCAGCAAAGTGGGATGTGGGATGGATTGAGGCAGTGAGAATTAAGAGAAATTATTTCAGGGGCTATATACTTTATTACCTGATTGAGGTGCAGGGCGACTAGTTTCTTTCGACTGGTTTTATTTTTAATTTCACACAACTCTTCCTAATTGCTATTAAATGAGAGTGTGTTTCAGAAGCAAAAGAAATATGTTATTCCTGATGCTTTCTTCCTGGGTGCACTCTTGTTTTGTTGTTGTTTAATTAGAAATTAGATATTTAAGCATGGTGCAGCAGAAGAATCTACACATCATTAAGGGAGTAATGGTCATTTTTACACTTTTCATTCCCATTCAGATATCTGTGCTGAAGTTAATTTGAAAACCACTCTTATGCACTACGAAAACATCTGAGAAGACCTTGAATGGAACAAATACCGTATTTTCGCCCTATAAGACGCACCAGACCATAAGACGCACCTAGTTTTTGGAGGAGGAAAACAAGAACAAAAATATTCTGAATCCCAGAAGCCAGAACAGCAAGAGGGATCACTGCGCAGCGAAAGCAGCAATCCCTCTTGCTGTTCTGGCTTCTGGGATAGCTGCGCAGACTGCATTCGCTCTATAAGACACACACACATTTCCCCTTACTTTTTAGGAGCAAAAAATATGGTAATTTCAGATTCTCTCTCTCTCTCTCTCTCTCTCTCTCTCTCTCTCTCTCTCTCTCTCTCCCCATGAGTTTTTAGCACTCTTTTCAACTGGGGTAGTGCTGGTGCTGGTTAGTGCTGCTCTGTAGGACACAGCTAACAAGGAGCATTTTCTTGCTTTAATAGACTTCATTAAGAACCTTCCCACAACCCTTCTAAAATCAGACTATTGGGCTAGCAGAGCTGTGTCACTTTGTTTTACACTAGTAGTTGTGTAGTACAGCGCTGGGTATACTACAGTACTTCAGTAGACACGTTACACCATTGTTGCTGAACAAGAGTGTTTCAGTGGATGTGATAAAGGGACGAGCAATTCCTCCTACCAATTAAAGAAGACTGAAATATCTCGATACTAGAGTTAACTGTTGCTGCTTTATCAGATAGCTAACATTGCATACAGCAGGTACACTTTTAAAAGCTTTGAGCTGCGGACAGGGAGTAACAGATTGTATACAACAGCATAGAAAAAACGACTGCTTCCTGACTAAATAGCGTACAGATGTGATGCATAAATAAAATGTGAAAGGGTAGCAACTGCACCAGTTCTGTTCTGCAGGGAGTATGCTAGGAAAACTACCCAAGCTGTTACAAACAGCACCAGGATCCTAAAATATTATTTTCTGAACAGCAGTATTAACTGTCAGAGCCAAGAAAATGCCAACATTTATAAATAGATTTCACAGTGACTTTATATGCATCAGCCTTTCTTTGACACATCGATCCCCTTAGTTCATATCCTATAATTTTAATGTCAGCTTGATACTGTTTTCAGAACAAACAGGACACCTTTCAAGGTAAATAACAGACAGCTTTAATAACAAGGACCCTTGAAACGTGGGTGGCCCACCTGAAATAACTGCTGTGTGTTGTCAGATTTTTCTCTGCCTTTCAAGTTTCCTATTCCTACTTAAAGTGATTATGTAAACAGAAGCAGTCTGTGGCTGTGAAAAAGACAATTGGAAACTCACTTATTGTTTGTATTGGGGGCAAGGAGGGTATCATCATAACATTTAAAATTGTGCTTTTTTTGGCTAATACTTTAGAACAATAAATGCATAACTATTACTCATGCATTCTGTGACATCAAGGATGAACTTTAGCAGCGTAGATATCATAGATCACATCCTAGTTCTTTTTGGATATTGTCTGGGATGTGTGGCAGGCCACACAATGATCGTCTTCCCTCACCCCAATTCCAACACCTTTTTTTATAAACTTCCTTTGCAGTGCTTTAGAAAATTAACATTAGCCCTCTATAAAACACTCCAGTATGGAAGCTTCCATATCATCATCATCATTTTATTTGATATATTGCCTTTCCATATTTAAAACCATGCTCAAAGCAGCTTACAGCATGAAAACATTTACATGATTACAAACATAACAAAATAAATGTTATAAATCATAAAGCGCACAACCAGATTGAAAAATTTCCTTATAAATCATAGTAGGATCTAAAAATACAGATACGAAAAATTACTATCAATAACAGCAAACTTAATTTAAGGTTTAAATGAAGTAAAAAAACAAACAAACAGCAATGCAGCCTGCTCCAAAATGAGGAGTAAATTGGAAAGGAGCTGGAGCTCAAGATGAAGGAGGTGAAAATGACTAAGCACTCATAATGAGACAGTGGGTGATAAATCCAAAAGCTGCTAGCTTCAATACATCATCCCCCTCCAAATGTCTGGGTAAGATGATGCATTTCAGCCAATGCTGAAAGGAAGCAACTTCAGTGCCAGAGATGGGATGCTACCACTGAGAAGGCCATTTCCTGCATCATCACACAGTGTACTTTACCTGATGTGGGGATGAAAAAAAGGCCTTCTCCTGCTGACCTTAAAGCCTAGGCAGGTTGTATAGAGTGAGGCGTACCTCCAAATATTTAGGGCCAAGTCATTTAATGCTTTGTAAGTCAAAATTAGCACTTTGAATTGGGCTCGGAACCATACAAGTAGGTCAACTTAATATTTTATTTTTTAATTGCGACTGATATTCAGTTTTGCAAAAGGTCTTAAGGTGATAAAAGTATCAGAATGTGTTGTTCTGAGCTGGCTGGCTGTGTCAATGGTGTGTGTGAAATAGCTAGCTGGAATGGGGTGATTCTATTTTAGCCAATCTAGAAATACCGAATGGTGAGAAGGCAGACCAAAATACGTTACCATTTTCTTTTTCATTAGGTCAGTTGTGGTCATTCACAACTAGTGTTAAAATCCAAATTATTTTGTACCTAAAATGCAGTTTCCCCCTGCTTAGAGAGTTATAGAAATTAGACGATCAATCACTTAAAAAATAATTGGTGGTCTATTTCCTTCTGTTCTCTGCGGAAAATTTCTCTTGCTGTTTTCCCCACAGTTACCTTGGAAACTACTACTAGTAGACATTTGCATAGAAATCAGAGTCTTGAGGTTGGTGTCCTAAGAGCTACAGGCAGGAATACCCTTGTTTTGGAAAGTGTTTACTTCTAAAGTGTAAGGAAACCCCCTTTATTACTGGTTCTCGCTAGAGGCGAGTGAGTGGTCTATAACAGAAACAAGTGCAATATTGCTATGAAACCATTGGAGACAGGACTAGAACTGTACAGCAGGGCTGGAGAAGTTTTGGAGCTCCAGGTGCTGTTTGACTTCAGTTCCCACCATCCCAGATCACTGGTCATGCTGATTAGGGTTGATGGAGGTTGGAGTGCAACCACAACTGGAGAGACACAGGTTCTCACTGCTGCTTTAGGTTGGCCTATATCAGTTGACCTCTGATACCTAGAGAATAGTCCTATTCTCCAGACCAAGTGCCCTGATGCGTCATTCTACAGAATGGGCTCTGGATGAAACATAGTGACCACCTTGGAATCCTTTCCCTGTATTTCTGTTTTATTGTGCTTTTGAAAATGTTTTTGTGGGTCTTTGGACCAAAAAAAAAGAATGTACAGTGGTACCCTGGTTTGCAAGCAGTCTGGTTTGCATACGTTTTGGATTACAAACACGTCAAACCCGGAAGTGTGTGTCCCGGTTTGCGAACTTTTTTTGGATTACAATCCATTTTTTTTTATTACAAACAATGTTTTTTTTGGAGGCCCCATTGGCGAAAGCACGCCTTGGATTACAACCTGTTTTGGTTTACAAACAGACCTCTGGAACGGATTATGGTTGTAAACCAAGGTACCACTGTATGTAGCCCTATTCAGCTATTCTCCCTCATACAATTGACAATCTTGTGAGTGATGGAGTCCTGCCATACTCACTGACCCCAATCACCAATGTTGTGTCACCATCACTGTGGTTCCCTTGAGTGACCAGGGTTCCATATCACAAGGGGATCATATACATGCAGAACAGCATCTCCTCTATAGTTAATTTTATCTATGGTTTATCCCAAGCTTCCTCAACCTCGGCCCTCCAGATGTTTTGAGACTACAATTCCCATCATCCCTGACCACTGGTCCTGCTAGCTAGGGATCATGGGAGTTGTAGGACAAAAATATCTGGAGGGTCGAGGTTGAGGAAGCCTGAGCTAGGCTCTTCCCCTCACTTGATTGTCATGATCAGCTCTCCCTCACATGTTTAACAGTCCGTTCATGATATTTGTTTCCTTCCCCCTTTCGTTACAGTATGGCTAGTGGGGTGGGGAGAAAATTAATGGCCCTGGCCTCTCTAAAGAAAGCAGGATGGAGCAATTAGATGAATGGTGTCAGCTTTTAGCCTACCTTGAATTGCTCAGTAGAGGAGCTCAGTAAAGGAGGCATGAACAATTAAAGAAGCTACATTTCTTCACAACTTACTCTGCCTGTCAATCCCTCCGGCAACCCTGGGCTAGTGGAAAAGAGAAGCCATAATTTGCAGAGAGTAGCTAACTCTCTGGAATGTCTTCCACAAAGAGGTCTGCCAGGTCCCAACACTGGATTCCTTGCAGGCATCAGGTCAAAGCCTGGCTCTTCCATTAAGCCTTTGGGCGAAACCAACCTTGCTATATTTGAAGGGGGGCACTGATCCGGCCCTGTTAGTTATTAATAATCTTCCTGCTATATTATTAATAATGGATTATTTCCAGTTGGGAATGGGAAATCGCCAAAAATTGGGTGGTGAAAGGAGACCTTATGTAAGCTGCTACTACGTGATATAAGGCATATTCCCCATCCAAACCAACCTTGCGTTAACTATGCCTTTTCCACTCGGCAGTGTTTAGCTTTTAATCTTTAAAGTTGCTTCTTTCCTTATGTACAGTGGTACCTCAGGTTACATACGCTTCAGGTTACATACACTTCAGGTTACAGACTCCGCTAACCCAGAAATATTACCTTGGGTTAAGAACTTTGCTTCAGGATGAGAACAGAAATCATGCAGCAGCGGCACGGTGGCAGCGGGAGGCCCCATTAGCTAAAGTGGTACTTCAGGTTAAGAACAGTTTCAGGTTAAGAACAGACCTCCAGAACAAATTAAGTTCTTAACCCGAGTACCACTGTACTTTGTTCCAAGTTTGCTGCTTCTGTACATTCCTACTTCATTCTTTAACACATCATTTCCTGCTAAATTGTCAACCTGTCAGTTAAGTTATGATTAAAATGCTTCATTCATATTCTTGAGGATACTAATGTCCTCAAGAACCTAAGACCATTGGGTTCTTATCAAAGAATATAGAAGTGGATTCACACAACTATTTCCTCTTCCTCAGTGTCATAACATATTGGAACATGGGTTATTATGTTTTTGGTACTTTTTTGGGGGGTTTTTTTAATATGGTGTCTACTTGTGATAGAATCACTGCAGTGTTGGATAATTAAACTGTTCTTGAACTTGGATTTTAATCTGAAGCAGAAAAGTATTCTGCTTTATGCTGTTGTTGCCCTTTATTTCCAAAACTAGATTGACATTGAAACAACCAAACTATTTCCTTATTATATGGAAGTGCCCTTGACTCATTTTCAGGCCAACCATTCGGGCTCAGACTATAGTATTAGATAGTACTATAAATATTACTATCAAATGACTATAGTGCTAGATAGAACCAGTCTTAGATGAATGCAGAATAAATCAATGGAGTGTTCATGACAATTACATAAAGTCAGTGTATGTTAACATATTTATAGATTTATCTCTGTAAATTTAGATTTAGCACAATATATTTTGCTGCTGGAGGCATAGGAGCAAATTATCTCCCCCCTCTCCAAGTTTGAGTATATCAAGTTATCTTGGTATGTGAGGCAGAAAATCTCCCAAGTTTCCCTCTCTCTGTCCCTGGCATAAAAAAACCATAATAATGAACAGACTGTGCCTCTGCTTGATTTTGGGGTTGTTGTTTTTTTTTACTTTCAGCACCTTCTGCCAGGTCACCCAGGTCACCAGACATAGGCTGGGAGCTCCTCTCATCCTCTTCAGCTGATGTTTCTCTGAATTCCCCTACTCTGGATTATATATATCCCAAATTACTTTATTTGCCAACTACCAATGAAAGGAATTGCAATCTTTTTGTTATATCAACATTTTTAGTTTCCAGCAAGGCCACCATTTATATATATATATCTTACAATAAGAAGATACAACCATGCTTTCTAGGGATTATTTATACATGAACCACCATCCTCAATATGCTCCTTTAAACCCTGACAATTGGCTGTACGGGCTGGGGCTGATGGGAGTTGTGATTCAACAGTATGAGGAAGGCACCCTATTTCCCACTCCTGCTTTAAGTGTTGAGGGAGATGTTTAGTTCATCTGCTCCTCACTTACTTCTTGATCTTGGAATCAGGAGAAGGCAAGATTCATCCCTTTCAATTGTGCTGAATATCTGAGGGTGGAACACAAATATGGGAAACATCCCCACCCTCCCTCCTGCTCCATGCAGGAATGGAAGAATCCAAGTGCTGTTCTGGTGCTTTGTGATGGAGGCCCTCAGAATGCTTCTGCAGACAGTGTTAAGATAAGTTCCAATGTAATTCTTCCCTTTTTGCTCTGGAATAGCTGGTTTCAAACCTATTTATGTACACCTGGAATAAGGTCCACTGGAGAGCAAACTGATATGAATAGAATTGCACAAAACACAAGTTTTGGCTTCACTGTCAAGACCAGCCAAAATCTGTGAAATCCCAAACCTTCCAAAATCTTTTTGCTCGCAGATGAATAATCTGCTTTGTTGTGCAGATTATCAGTACCAGAATGGCTTGATTCTTAGGAATCAATATTGGATTAATAAACATAAATGCTAAGGAGAACCTAAATTATTGAAGTCATCTATCCCATTGACAGAAGAGTTTAACCACAAGCTTTGTTAAATTATTACCCTGATGGCTATAAATAGGCCATGGGACCATCTTTTATACTCATGACCATGCGTCTCAGGAGAGTTTGATTAATGAAAATATTAATTAACTAAAATAATCACATTTGCCTATTCACATTTTAATTGAAAACTGATAGGGGGTTTTTGAACCTGCATTCCAGCTATTTCTTAATCATCTCTTGCCTGAACAATGGACTGTTCTTCTATATTGATAATTCAGTAACACAGAATTTATAGATTACGGTTTGAAAGAATCTGGGATTTGTGATGGTGAGAGCTAAAGTAGGATTTTCTCTCTGATGAATAGCATTTCTTTTGAAGTATTAAAAGAAGAAAAGATTTTAGCTTGAAAGAAGTGTTCATCCTAAATTAATGTCATGCACAGATTTTTTGGATATTTTCAATAGAAATCTCAAAACCCAGTATACATTTCCAGCATTTTTGAACAGCGTTGACACTTCACATCTCTGGAAACGCAAGGAATCAACTGCAGAGTTATTTAGCTAATGGGGGAAAATAATAATGCCTGAGAGGCTTTAAAATACAGGGTCTGTTTTTGAAACTGGCTCTTTTCTGGTGAGAGTGGCAGCAAAGTAATCTAATCAGATGTCACTTTTTTAACAGGGGAGAGAACCAATGAGAGCCCCAGAAATGATTGGGTTGGACCAGTGGTTCCCAAACCTTTTCAGCCCACCATCCTTGGTTCCATAAATTCATCCCCAGCGCTCTCTACCCTACTCAGTAAAAAAGCATTGTTCAAAATAGCAGTTTGAATGACCCACTAAGGAAGATAATAACACAATAAAATTCAAAACAGCAACAATTAATTCCACATTTGTTTAAAATCCAGTTAAAACTATATAGTTTAATTGATTCAACAATATCAATGAACTTGATCCACTGATGCCAGCTTCTCAAAGCCTGCCCCCTGCCCCCTCCTTGCTTCTTAGTGCCCCCTAAGGTAATCTCACCAGCCCCAGAGAGCAGTAACACCCACTTTGGGATCCACTGGGCTAGACTGAGCTCTTGGCCAGCCGCTTTGCTATTCAATCACCCTGTCTGGTACTGCTTCTCCGAAATTGGTGTCTGATTGGCTGAGCCACTGAGTGCCACATTTGCCCTGAGGTAGAATTTATTTAAATTAAAGTGCAGGTGGCTAGGACCAAGGGGATG
Organism: Podarcis raffonei; assembly: GCF_027172205.1. Lineage (NCBI taxonomy): Eukaryota > Metazoa > Chordata > Lepidosauria > Squamata > Lacertidae > Podarcis > Podarcis raffonei. The sequence goes on from NC_070604.1 coordinate 50,084,717, forward strand.
GAGTCAGCTGATGAACTCTGCAGTGCATACTGTGGTCCAGCCTTGTACGCTTCTCTAGCCAGTCAGGAAAGAAGGAAACGAGCACTACTATCAATATCTGTTTTAAAAAGGAAATAAAGAAGAGCAGAACAGCAGCAGGGAGGAATGGAAGTCATCTTGCTTGGGAGCCTATCAAATGTGGCAGCACTTCAGTTTGTCTACCATAAGTCATACATCAGTCTTTTTGCTTTTAAATAATTTGAATGGGATACCAATCCTTGTTCTACATTTAATTCAGTATCTACAAAACAAAGAAACAAAGAAAGAAGCACAAAACACAGAAACCTCTTCCTTGTTAAATTCATTTCCATTTCTGTGCCTAATTTTATTAGCTTTGTTTGAAAACAGGTACAATGTTTAGTTGAATTGTGAATTAGACTTTTGGTTTAATGTAATTTGACTGTAGTTGGTGGTGTTTTATTTCTGTTTCAGAATAAGCATATAAGTTGTGCTGAATATTGTTGTTTCTTTTGTTTCTTTTTCATTAAACAGTTGAAAGATGTGATGAGAACTTATCAATACTCTGGTTTTCTGGAGACTTCTTGTGCAATTGTTACAGTTCCAGTACTTTCATTTTGCATAATTTCCTTTATTTCTGGCCTTTATCATTCTCCAAAAAGGTGCAATTCTTTGTTCTCCTTAAAATCTCAAATAGTTATTTATTAATTGTGGGCTATTTAGAACAAGAAATTAAGTTAAATCTTTTGGAATCAAGAGGAGTCAAGGACTGTGTGATGACTTCTGGTATGATCACGAGAATAAAATGAACATTAGCTTTGCTATAGCTCTTCACACAATTAGTAGGAATGTGAGTATTCTTCAATTCTAATTGGAAATGGAATGTAGTATTAGCCACAAAATTCTGGGAATCTTACTTTGATTTAAAGAATCAGTTTTGTAGTCCTTATAGTTAAGAAGATTTAAAAAGCGAAGTGATGGGAGGGTATGCATGAATAATATTTCTGCTCAATATTTCAGTGTACTTCATTGTTCTTTCCCATGACTAACAAGCCTAATAATAATAATAGATTAAAAGCACAATGGTTTGATTTGCATCATCTATACCAGTTTTAGAATTCAGATTTTATTGCCCAGAATTTAGACAAAATTTTCTTTTAGCATACACTGTACATATCATTGAATATTGGTTTCTTTTGGATACCTGGAATTGTTAGAACATACAGCTTAGGAAAGTAGTTAGAAATCAGGTGATGATATAGATTTATGGGATGGTCCTGGAACATTCCTTTTTGTGCCTTTCTGTCAGACAGGTATGCTCTGCTTTTTGTTTTATGGCTTCTCTGGGAAAAGAGTGCTGCCTAGGCTTTAACTTGCATGAAATGCTGCTGCCAGAATCTTAACTTCTACGAAACAGCTTCAACATGTCATGCTAGGTTTCAGGAGATGTATAGGCTCCCACAAAGGTATCAAATTAGCCTTAAAAGCACTTTGAGTTATAAGTCAGAGAACAATTTGGGAACTCTGATGTTTTGACTGAAGTTAAAACCTAAGCACAGCACTAGATGCCTTAGAAACTACGTGATGCTGTTCTACAAGCTATTTCAAGCCTGAGATTTATCACCTTTTTGGTTTTGAAATGCCACTGCAGGAAGCTCATTTACATCCAAACTTAAATTCTTTCTTTAGCATCAACTTATGGTCTATAACAATAGAGAGCACTTTTGCATTTTTATGTTTTGTTTTATTGTAAGCTGAGTTTGGGATTCATCTGCATGAAAGGAACTACAGACATTCATTCTGTATTGTGTTGCGTTATGACAAATGCAGCCATCACTAGGCTCCACATTGTTAATGAACTTATTTCACAGCTCACTAAGTTTGTCCATGAGGCGGCACAACAAGCCCGTTTTCCGAACAACTGGTTTGGAGTTCCTATCTTCTGACCTAGTCTGCAAAGCTGCCTTCTTATAAGAACACAAGAAGAGCTCTCCTAGATCAAGACAAGAGCTCATCTTGTCCAGCATTCTGTTCTCGGATGCCTATTGGAAGCTCACAATGGTTGCTTGCTTCTTCTCTGATGGGCGGTGGTTGAGGACTTCAGCTCTGTTCGCCATCCCCCTGGCAGCTAGGGCCCACATGTCTTGCCAGCCATTAGGGAAACCACCCTGCCAGCAGAATCAAGGAGTGGGGATCCCCCACCAAAATACCAGCTTCAAATAGGCCAATCAGAGGCCCCGCTAAATGAGCAGTGCCTTGCCAGCCAGCCGGTCTAATAGAAGCTCACAAACAGGACCTGAGTACAACAGCACTCTCCTCATGGGATTTTCCTGAAACTGGTATTCAGAGTCATACTGTCTCCATCCATGGTAGCTTTAATTTGTATAATCTTTCTTTTAAAGCCGCCCAAGTTGGTGGCCATCATGACATCTTGTGGGAGTGAATCCCATATGATTTGTGTCCTTTAGGTGAAAAATAGTTCTTCTCCCACACCCAAACTCAGAAATCCATTAAACACTTCAACATACATATTTTTTTGGAATATTAACCCAAGCCATTTATTTATTTATTTATTTACTTACTTACTTACTTACTTACTGCCCTTCACCCTAAGGTCCCAGGGCAGGTTACAAAATTAAAACATTATTAAAAATAGTTTAAAACAACTTATGGATAGAGGCTTCCTGTCATTGTTGAGGTAAAAGGTTTCTTATAAGTATAGTTCATTCTGTTTACAGTGTATACCCCGGAGTACTCACAAACAATTTGTGCATGTGAATATTTGTTTATTAGGGATACACATTGGATTTGGATGACTCCCGAGGTGAACTGAGGTGCTCTGGAGCTATTTTGGGCTTGTCAGAGGCACAGCAAGACCTCTGCAAGACAGCTTGAATCTTTAGCAGGCAATCTTTAGACATGTTTCTTTAAAATGCTGCAGACAAGTGTCTGCTGAAAGCAGAAATAATGGCTTTAAGATTTCCATAATGCCATAAGTTTAGAGTGGACTGATGGGGGAAGAGCATTGGGAAGAGAGGGGAGGGAACACTTAATGGTGACCAGTCATAAGCTTGTAATCAGGAAGAAAAAATAATAATTTATCCTGAAAATAAAATCTCTTTAGTTCTTCCTCCCCCAATCAACTTTAAAGTTGGCTAGCACAAAAGCCTCTCTACTCACTTATTGTTGTCTTCTTGTTCAGTGGCACCTCTCTCATGTCTGCAGTTTTCCAACCATTGCCCACAAAACACTAAGGGAAGAAGCAATAATTTAAAACCTCCATAGATACTAGTTCATTATTGTGAAGGCCTGTCTAAACAGGACAGTTTTCAGAAAATGCATGAAAGTAGGCAGGGATGGTTCCTTGTGGTCTTGTGCACACTCCTAATGTTTATGTACACATATTGCTTCAGATGTGTAGGGCCCACTGGATCACCATTTTGAGCTTTTCTATCATGAGGCAATGGGCATATTACACTGCCAGACTGGCTGTCAAAAAATGCATGCCTTATTACATTATAATAACGTGTGTGCAGCAGAAACGGTTGCTCTACTATACAGTGGTACCTCGGTTAAGAACTTAATTCGTTCTGGAGGTCCGTTTTTAACCTGAAACAGTTCTTAACCTGAGGTACCACTTTAGCTAATGGGGCCTCCTGCTGCCGCTGTGCCACCACTGTGCGATTTCTGTTCTCATCCTGAGGTAAAGTTCTTAACCCGAGGTACTGCTTCCGGGTTAGCAGAGTCTTTAACCTGAAACGTCTGTAACCTGAAGCGTCTGTAACCCAAGGTACCACTGTACTAACTTGGGATTTTATATATACACACTCTTTTATTTGGGAAGTGGTAGGCTGAAATAAATATGGATACTTTGTGTTGTAATTTAGAGGAGAAATTGATTATGTCAATTTTGGGTGATGAAAGTAGTTGAATGAAGCATTGTTCATTTCTGTCCTGAGCATTTTTTTTTAAACAAAACTGTTCTTCTACACAGTAACAGAGAACGGTATGTGTGTTGTAATTTGCCCCTCACAGAGCTACAATTGCCAGCGCTCTTAACAAACTATCGTTCCCAGTGTTCTTTCCCCCTGGGGAGGGGGGACGTGTTTTAAAGGTGCTCTCAGTATATGGTGTGTATGCAGCTTTTGTTCAATAAGCCGTTGTTGTTGTTGCCTCGAAACAGAGGTGGGAGAATGTGTGTCTTCCTCTTTCCCTGTCTGTTGACTGTCACACACCTTCAGCTGGGCTGTTTTCACAGTGGTGTTTGTGCTCTCATTGCAGACGGACGCAGCTTTGATGTATGATGCTGTTCATGTGGTGTCGGTGGCTGTCCAGCAGTTCCCACAGATGACTGTCAGTTCGTTGCAGTGTAATCGGCACAAACCATGGCGCTTTGGGACCCGCTTCATGAATCTCATTAAAGAGGTACGTCACTAACCAAATGTGACTCGTCTTGCCTCCCCCTGTCTTCCCTCTGCGAAAGTTCAGACCTGAAGGTCCTTTGGCTTTGAAATTCTAGTCAAATACGCCTTTTGCTAACAATATGCACTGAAATGTTTAACGTGGGGAAGAGGTACAATGATCTGAATAATAAACAATTAAAATGAATCATTTTGCTAAGCAACATCCTCTGTTCTGTTGGGTAAATGATCATAACAATTTAAAATATAAGAACTATGTGCTGTATTTTTAGGCCGGCCTACACTCCTTTCATGCCAAATTTTGTGAAATCCTTTTCGCTATATCAGATATGTCCATAGTATGCTCTCTGCTTTACCAAAGGATTTGTTATACTTTAGTGACATTCACATTTTATGAACCTATTAGTTTCTTCTCATGTTATACTTAATAAGTCTTTTTTATTTTAATTGTGTAAAAAGAACATATTTGGATAATGTAAAGGTAAATGCTCTTGATTTCTTAGCAAATAACATTGTGGAATTGTCAGTGTCAGGATAGACAACATGGTGCCCTGCAGGTGTTCTTAGACTACAACTCCCATCAGCCATAGCCAGCAGAGCCAGAAGGTTAGAGATGATGGGAGTTATAGTCCAGCAATCTCTGGGAGATACATATTGGCTGCACCTTGCAAAATAGCAAAGGTGAAACAAAAATCTGTACCCCCTAAAGAGAAAATTTAAAAAAATTAAATGTCAGCCTTTTATCAACCTAGCAAGACAAATTTTGTGTGTGTGGAAAAGGAAGGCAATTAAGAAATTGTATGCAGAGATTAAGGAAAAGTTTGTTTAATTATCAGAAGAATGCTGGGAATCCAAGAAATATGCTAAAAAAAACCCTCTGGCCACAAGGAAAATCATTTAAACTTAATGAATAATTAATATTTCCATTTTGGCAGACATTAATTTATTCATTCATTCCTTCACTCTCTCTTACTGCTTACATATGAAATTTATTATTATTTTTCTGTTTTCATAGGCTCACTGGGAAGGCCTCACTGGCAGGATAACCTTCAACAAAACCAATGGCTTAAGGACAGATTTTGACTTAGATGTAATTAGCTTGAAGGAGGAAGGCCTTGAAAAGGTACTTAAGATACTCTTTACTTATAACTGATTTATCATTTCAAAATACTACTCTTGTCCAATTATACTTAGTGGTAGAATCAATTTGAGCTAAGTTTGAACTACATTGAGTGTGACAGAATATTGAATTTAGCTTTAATAAAGAACATCACAAAAATCATTTACTTCTATGGGGTTGTAATGTTCTACTCAGAATAGAGCCATTGAAATGAATAGATATGACTAACTTAGCTTCATTAATTTCAATGGGTCTACTCTGAGTATAACTTAGTTTAATACAACCGCTATGACTGATGCCCAAATGCAAAGTATAGCTTTAACATTTGATTTATTCTAATAATTGAGTATGCTGTTTTTGTAGGATGTTGTTATTATTGGTCTGCTTGGTTTGTTTGCTGCCTGGCGCTATAATATAGACTTGGATCCAAAGTATTCTGTTACTTTTTTCACATACCTGAGGAAACCTTTAATGTGGTTAATGAGAATACCTCTCCTGGTCACCTGGCGAACCTCATTTGAAACTGATGAGAGTTACAAAAGCAGCATGTGATAAAGTATGAGAAACTTTTGTTCAGAATTTTAGGGTGATATTCACGATTAGTGATACTCAGAGGAGATCCATGGAACTCAATGGGCATGTAATATAAATTGGATATCACCCGTAAAGATTTAAAAAAACATCCATTGGGCACACTGAAATCTCTGATGAGTCCCTGTAATAGCTCTTTGCACCTAAGGCAGCATATGCCATAAATCAAGCAACAAGCCATACTGTGTGTGTGTGTGTGCCGTGTGTTTGAACAAAGAACCACTTCAAGCAAGAAGAGATGGGGATTTGATCTTAAAAAACAAAGGCACATGTTTCATTTAGAAACGGTGATGGCCTTTGCCTGGTGTCTTCTCGCCAATAATATGCTGTTTTGATGACTGTGTGATTCTTTCACTTTCTACATCAGTACTCATTCCTGGTGGTAGCTATTGGCTTATATTCTCCATGTTGTGGAATGATAGAATGTGATCTGTGCTACATATTCACAGATGGTAAGGAGAAGGTGAAAGAGGCCTGCAGGGCAGGGAGTAAATCCCCCAGACAAGATGGTCTTTATATAGTACATAGATGTTCAACATGCCCTGCTATGTAGCATGAAGCTTGCCTCTATACCAGGCTTCCTCAACCTTGGCCCTCCAGATGTTTTTGGCCTACAACTCCCATGATCCCTAGCTAGCAAGACCAGTGGTCAGGGATGATGGGAATTGTAGTCTCAAAAATATCTGGAGGGCCGAGGTTGAGGAAACCTGCTGTATACTGTTGTAATCTAGAATTATCTGCTTCCTGCTTTTTCTTTGTGATATACCGTATTTTTCGCTCTATAAGACGCACCAGACCACAAGATTCACCTAGTTTTTGGAGGAGGAAAAGAAAAAAAAAATATTCTGAATCTCAGAAGCCAGACCAGCAAGAGGGATCGCTGCGCAGTGAAAGCAGCAATCCCTCTTGCTGTTCTGGCTTCTGGGATAGCAGCCTGCATTTGCTCCATAAGACACACACACATTTCCCCTTACTTTTTAGGAGGGAAAAAGTGAGTCTTATAGAGCAAAAAATACGGTATATGCATTTAGTTCACTCTACCTTTGTCCAATACTCTGCCATTGTTTCTGCCATTGTCTTTTCCTAGTCTCACCACCTATGTTCAGGAATGTTTTTCATCTATGTAATGTTGGAGGCTGTTAAGATTTGAGCTAGCACATGGGTTTGATTGCAGCACATGTTTTGGCTAGAGGGACTTGCTTTCTAGCTTCCAGTTGAGCACATATTATCAAACCTATTCAGTTTTTTTAAAGCAGCTTTAGAATTAAAACATTTGTGCCGAGCAAATTGACTGCAGCAGATTTGGTGCCAAGGTTAATCTTACACTTAAACTTTCATTCATGGAGAAATAGCTTTTAGTGGAACATTATTATGCTGCCTTACTGGTTAACAATAGCGGTGAATTAGGATCCATGGCATAATATGCTGGAGCTCCACTCACACCTCTCCTGGAACATCAAGAGATAATGTGCTCAGTAGCACACCTGCCAAGCACATGTACCACCGGGGCCTGGTAGGGACCCCAAGATCTCCTGCAATGCTTTTGCAAAGTTTTTTGCAGATAAAATGGCTCAAATTCAGAAGGAGGTAGACTCCACCGTGGGAGCAGGGCCAGGGCGGGAGAGTGCTAGAGTTCTGTCTGGTCCTGTTACATGGGATCAATTCCAATCTGTTACCTCCGAGGATGTGGACAGGCTGCTTGGACAAGTGAAACCGACCACCTGTCTCCTTGTTCCTTGCCCATCCTGGCTGATAAAAGCGAGCCGGGAAGGGCTGGGCGATGGGCTCTGCGGGGTGGTGAATGCTTCCCTCTGTGAGGGAGCCTTCCCAGACCCGCTGAAAGAGGCGGTCATTAAACCGCTTCTTAAAAAAACATCTTTAGACCCGGCCAATTTGGCCAACTATCGCCCAGTCTCAAATCTGCCATTCTTGGGCAAGGTGATTGAGCGGGTGGTTGCTGAACAACTCCAAGCACGCCTGGAGGAAACGGACCATTTGGATCCCTTCCAATCGGGATTCAGGCCTCACCATGGGACTGAAACTGCCTTGGTCGCGCTGGTTGATGATCTCCGGCGGGCTAGGGACAAAGGTGAGAGCTGTTTCCTAGTTCTGCTGGATCTCTCAGCGGCCTTTGACACCATCGACCATAACATCCTTCTGGACCGTCTAGAGGGGCTGGGAGCTGGGGGCACTGTCATACAGTGGTTCCGCTCCTTCCTCCTGGGCCGTGTCCAGAAAGTGGTGGTGGGGGATGAGTGTTCAGACCCCTGGGCTCTCACTTGTGGGGTGCCTCAGGGTTCTGTCCTCTTCCCCATGCTTTTTAATATCTATATGAAGCCGCTGGGAGAGATCATCAGGGGGTTTGGACTGGGTGTTCATCAGTATGCAGATGACACCCAGCTCTACCTCTCCTTTAAATCAGAACCAGTGAAGGCGGTGAAGGTCCTGTATGAGTGCCTGGAGGCGGTTGGAGGATGGATGGCGGCTAACAGATTGAGGTTGAATCCTGACAAGACAGAAGTACTGTTTTTGGGGGACAAGGAGCGGGTTGGTGTGGGGGATTCCCTGGTCTTGAATGGGGTAACTGTGCCCCTGAAGGACCAGGTGCGCAGCCTGGGAGTCATTTTGGACTCACAGCTGTCCATGGAGGCGCAGGTTAACTCTGTGTCCAGGGCAGCTGTCTACCAGCTCCACCTGGTACGCAGGCTAAGACCCTACCTGCCCGCGAACTGTCTCGCCAGAGTGGTGCATGCTCTAGTTATCTCACGCTTGGACTACTGCAACGCGCTCTACGTGGGGCTACCTTTGAAGGTGACCCAGAAACTGCAATTAATCCAGAATGCGGCAGCTAGACTGGTGACTGGGAGTGGCCGCCGGGACCACATAACACCGGTTCTGAGAGAACTGCATTGGCTCCCAGTACGTTTCCGAGCACAATTCAAAGTGTTGGTGCTGACCTTTAAAGCCCTAAACAGCCTCGGTCCTGTATACCTGAAGGAGCGTCTCCACCCCCATCGTTCAGCCCGGACACTGAGATCCAGCGCCGAGGGCCTTCTGGCGGTTCCCTCATTGCGAGAAGTGAGGCTACAGGGAACCAGACAGAGGGCCTTCTCGGTAGTGGCGCCCGCCCTGTGGAACGCCCTCCCATCAGATGTCAAAGAGATAAATAATTACCAGACATTCAGAAGACATCTTAAGGCAGCCCTGTTCAGGGAAGTTTTTAATATGTAACGCTGTACTGTTTTTAACACTGATTGGGAGCCGCCCAGAGTGGCTGGGGAAACTCAGCCAGATGGGCGGGGTATAAATAATAAATTACTATTACTATTACACATGTATGTGCTCTTCTGAAAAATACTTCTTAAACCATTTTTAAAAGGCAAATAAAGCATACTAATGGATACTAGTTAATTAAAATAAGTGATTTCTGTTTTTTTAAAAAATCCTCAGACCTTATGGGCCTAAGCAAATAAAATTCAGCACACACCGTTATAAAGCAAAGGAAACATGTTTTAATTATACTACTTTGAAACCATTAGTATTTCATTTATTTATTACCAACAGTAGCCCTCTCCTAGCATTCTGTAACAGTGTATAATAAACAGCAGGAATGAGTATGCTAGCTCTGCTCACTTGTTCACCCTGCTGAAGTTAAGTGAAAAGTTAAACATTTCCATTTTCAATTACAAATTAAAAAGAGAATAACTAGTTATAAAGGAAGTTGAATTTTGAAAATTTATAAATCTTGCTGAATTTTCATTTTCAATTGCAATGGGCGAGTTTGCCATAAACCCACAAAGGTACTGTACTCTTGTTTACTGAGACCTTGCCCTGCTTTGCTTAAAAACAGTTAAATTTGTCATACAGTTTTCAGAATAATGATTTGCCAAACCTGTGTTAGATCAGGAAACATAGCACTACTTTCAAAATGTCCAGAATTCGGAAATAATTTTTATCACAAAATCCCAATGGCATAAATCCCTTGATAGGCTTATAACTGTTTACATTAAGGATATCTTATTTACTCTTACTTAATCTTCTGGGGCCTGTACATTTTTTTTCAGCATATATGACTGCCACTCTTGCTGGGATCAGTGTCTTTCTTTCTTTGTGCTTGTTCCCTTTCCTGTAGCCAGCTTGGCTGCCCTGTCAATGCCAACATGAACTAAGAAACTCTGCAGGGAATTGCAGGTCTTAAGTGACAATGTTTCATAGGAAGACATGCTGCTTTTTGTCCCTCAAACAAGAAGTCCTAAAGCACCCCTCTCCAATCTGGTGCTGGCCAGATGTTGTTGGATAGCAACTTTGATCAGCTCCAGCTAGCACTGCCAATGGGCAGGGGTAATGGGAATTTGATTCCCAACATCTGGAGCACTCCAGGTTAGCAAAGGCTGTCCTAAAGCATCAACAAACAATTATTGCTGCTCCGTGCAGAGTTCTAGAGGCGAGCTGTATCAGAAAACCCTGCGGAAGCCAGATTTCAAAAATTAAAGACTGACAGTTGAAAATTTTCACTAGTTAAAATACTAAAAGCTAGCAATTTCTTTTAACTTGTTATCTAGTTAATTCCTGGTGTGGATCAGATGTGGCAGCCAGGAATCTATCTATGCTTGGAACAATCCATCATTGTAACATGACAGAGAGGTGTAGGAGTTCCTACTTGAAAAAACTTCCTTGAATTTGGGAAATGGCCATGATGTTTCCACTGACCTCTGAAAATGTTAACCATGCTTGTAGAACGCAACATGTATTTGCTATATAACAATGGAAATTTCATTGTATCCGAAGAGAAAAGGACGGATCCATTTAAAGCAGAGAAAAGCAGGTGCATTGTAAATATACGTTCAGTGAGCTATCATTCTGCAGATGTGTACTTTTCTCAGAGGATAGATGTTTAGGTGGAAAATTAAGCACTCAGTACTCTGAACACCATTTTTTACTTTGCGAGACACATTTTGAAGCACAGTGAATAATATTTTAAGCAAGCTGCTTTTTCACAAATGGTAGCAGATATTGGACCAGAGGTGAATTATAAGTGTTAGCACATTTCACTTTTATTGTATATTGTTCTGTCCTAGTGACCTGAAAAGAACTCATATAAGTGCACATGCTGTTTTATAGATTGGAACGTGGGATCCTGCAAGTGGACTTAACATGACCGAGAACCAGAAAGGAAAACCAGCAAACATTACTGATTCCTTATCTAATCGTTCCCTAACTGTAACCACCATCTTGGTAAGTAATCATATGTGCAATTGTTTTCTAGAAATTCAGCTGAACGTTAAAACTGTGAAGAAAAGTCATATTACTTACAAAGCAATGACCAGTATGCAAATGTCTTTTACATTTATTTAGCAATTACTGTATAATGAATGATCTGAAATGTTAATTTAGTTATGGGATTTTTATGATAATGGCAATTCATTTTAAGTGCTATGATCTCAGCTGACTAATCATTTAGCTACCATTGTCGGTTTGGAGAAAGTAATATACATTGTGTGTGTGTGTGTGTGTGTGTGTGTGTGTGAGAGAGAGAGAGAGAGAGAGAGAGAGAGAGAGAATGCATGGTTTAGACTGAACTTGAAATCAATTCATCACCAGGATATTCTTTCCAAAAGCAATAAGTGAGACTTTTCAGCAGCATCCTACATAACCCTGTATGATTTATCCCCCCCCCCCCAATATGTGCTCTTTTCCATTGTGGGGAAAATGCCCATTACTCTCTTAAGAAAAAGAAGAATGCTGAACTCCCTTCCCCCCATTTTAGCTCTCATTTAAAGTAAATAATAATAATAATAATAATAATAATAATAATAAAAAATAGTAAGCTTTTATCAGTAAAGCTTCTTAGTCCTGATACTTTTAATTGCCCTCAGGGCAGGGATAAAGTAATGCAATATGTCTATTTGAGAACAGAAGATTTAATTGTCAGCATGAAATATCTTAGACAAGTCTCTTGCATCTCAATACTTTGCTAGATTAGCTTTTCCAGCACAATCCTTAAAAAAGAAAAACTACAGTAGGAGCATAAGACATAGTCTAGCCTACTTTGGCAGATAAAGAGGGAACCACAAAAGGTTCTTCAGCATCATAAATCATGAAGCGTCTGAGGAAGTTGGCTCTGTGCAAAGTTCTTTGCATTTTGTTGATGTTTGCTAAAGAGTTTTGGTAGGGTGGAGGCTCATATGATGACAATGAAGGAAAAACTGTGTGCATGATATGGCATTCTTCTGGCTCTGAATCATGGCTTTCAATTGTTGCTTAACTACTAATAGCTTCACTTCTATCATCTTTGCTGAGCAGCGTAAAATGGAACACCCCTTCATTTTTCATTTTACAGTGCTTTCTAATTTAGAAAAACATTGGCAGAGGAGCTCAGTTCTGTATTCTGCCCGCCCAGAATAAAGCTCTCTAGGATAACTGGGTTGGGGGGTGGGGAACCTCAAATCAAATGTGTTTCAGCTAATACTCACCGCTTTTCTAGTTAAATCCTTTTCAGACACCACAGGACCCGTTGCAAAGTGACCAAAAGGGTACAGAGGATTGTAAGGCTTATTATTTTTATTTCTGCTGTTTCTGCTTTAGCCAGTTTCACTGGGGTACTCTCAAACAAAAATATAACCCTTGAAGAGCAGCATGCTATAAATGCAGCCTGCCAACTGGAGAAGTCAAGGATCATATGGAACATCATGCAGCTGGCATTCCAGATGCATGCGAATGAAGATAATCAGTAGTGCTCTTTGCTAGATGCTACATTGCTGTGGTCTAAACCACTGAGCCTAGGGCTTGCTGATCGGAAGGTCACCGGTTCGAATCCCCACGATGGGGTGAGCTCCCACTGCTCGGTCCCAGCTCCTGCCAACCTAGCATTTCAAAAGCACATCAAAGTGCAAGTAGATAAATAGGGACCGCTCCAGCGGGAAGGTAAACGGCGTTTCCGTGTGCTGCTCTGGTTCGCCAGAAGCAGATTAGTCATGCTGGCCACATGACCCGGAAGCTGTCTGTGGACAAACGCCGGCTTCCTAGGCCCGTAAAGTGAGATGAGCGCCGCAACCCCAGAGTTGTCCGCGACTGGACTTAACTGCCAGGGGTCCCTTTACCTTACATTATTTACCTCAGCCTGCAGGACTAATGAGGACACCTCAGCCTGCAGCATGGGCCCTACTGTGTCACATGAGAACATTTTCCATGCCCAACTATAGCACATCTGGTTTCAAATGTGATCTAAAGTATGGTAAGTGGTAGAAATGTGGCTGCCAAGGAACAATCAAGAGCCTTAAATTGCTCTTGATTGTTCTTTGGCAAGGGAGGCTTTCTGTCAGCACAGCTCGTTTGATAGGCTGTGACAGCAAGCCCCACTGGCATTTGCTGCACTACAGAGTTCCTGGTCAGAAACTCCATTGTATAGCCGATCCCTGCCCAAAGCAGTCTTGCTTTAAGTGCCAGTCAGCTGATCAGCACAGACAGCAAGCTTACCACAGTGATCGACTGCACAAATGGAGTTCCCCTTCAGAAACATGGATTAGTAGCATACTGGGAGAACCCCAACTGGATGCCATGTCTTGATCTCGATGTCCTCTGACTGTATCAACAAACTAACACCTCCAAGCATCCACACATCCTCTATGCAGCTTTTAAAACAGAGCAAAAAACAACCAACCAAATAAAGAATCAGGCTTCCACTACACATATAAGCCTCAGACCTCTTATCACCTCAATGCCTTGATGTCATCCACACCCACCCTAGACAGCACTGCTGTGGTAACATCCACAATAGAAAAGGAACAAGTTTTATACCAGGAAGGGTCAACCCCAATACACCAGAGCCCTCTTACCAATAGTCCCTAGTGAGAAGGGCCAAGCAGTTAGGGATAATGGCAGTTGTAATCCAACAATATCTAGTAACCCAAGGTTGAGAAAGGTTACATCAAGGCAACCAAGGAGCACCTAAACCTCTGGTCAACCTTTGAATGACTTCTTGTGTCATTTCACTTTCATAAAGTGAATTAGAGCCCACAAAAATGTGTGCTGCAGTAGATTTTTTCATCTTTAAGATCCCATAAGATATTTTTTTAACCATTAAGCAGTTTCTCCTAGTTATCAACCAAAATCTGTCTTCAACTGAAATCTAAATGTACCCAGATTATTTGACCTTTCCATTTTATTTGGTTTGTGTTTCATATTGCACATCATTTTTATAGTGCACACATCTCAGTAATTTCTAATTTGTCCTAGCCTTCAGGCGCCAATATCCACACACAGTGTTAGCCATACTTGGTGAGACTGTTCATGTTACTGCTTCTAAATGGATTTCATTTAAAAGAAGAAGAAGAAGCACAGCCTAACCCTAGAAAAACACTTTTAAGCTGTTTTGATTTCAGTAAACATGAGCACAAATTTGTCACACCGAAATCAATGGGACTTAAAAGTGCTTAACCTGCTAATTGTAGCCACAGTTGTTTAATTAGACCCATGGCAATGAGAGACTAAGTGTGTATGAGCAGTTCATCTTGCTTTAAGTCTGCCCCTGGCCGGAGTCTCTTGTCAAGTGGCTAGCAGCATGTCAGAGTAAGACATTAAATTGTTTTGACTGACTGTATGAGTTTTTGGACAACTTTAGGTCTCTATCTTTCTGAAGTCCAAACTGCTAAATGTAAAAGCCCTTTGTGTACTCTTCATATCTGACATAAATGTTAATTAGATATGGCAGCCCTTTTAAATTCTCAAAGCCATAGTGAGCGGTAGATTTCTTTCTCTAAGATTGTAATCCGGATATCCATGGCTAACGTAAGGGTAAGTTCTGAACAAACATGGCTATAATTGTGCTTCAAATATGACCATCTTTCTTTTTTTCTTTTTTAACAGTACCACATTTCCACACTTAAAATGGAATAAAAACACTGCAGAATGTCTGCAATAAGAAAATACAGTGGTACCTTGGGTTAAGTACTTAATTCATTCAGGAGGTCCGTTCTTAACCTGAAGCACCACTTTAGCTAGTGGGGCCTCCTGCTGCTGCCGTGCCGCCGGAGCACGATTTCTGTTCTCATCCTGAAGCAAAGTTCTTAACCCGAGGTACTATTTCTGGGTTAGCGGAGTATGTAACCTGAAGCGTATGTAACCTGAAGTGTATGTAACCCGAGGTACCACTATATATTTAGTGAGTCATGGTTTCTTTAGAAATTCCATACTTACTAGATACTAATAATCAATTTGATTATCACATTAAAAAGAAAGCCTAAAGTAAAGTAAACCCTAAATGTGATCATCTGCTTCACAAGCAGGTTCCAGGTTGAATTCCCAGCCACTCCAGGTAGGGCTGGGAGAGACCCTTTCTGAAAACCCCAAGAGCCACTGATGGTCAGTGTGTAGACAGCACTGGGTTAGATGGACTAATGGTGTGACATAGGAACATGGGAAGCTGCTTTATACTAATGAGAGTAATTTTTACACCTGATCAGGGACATTCAACTGGGAGCCTCCCCAGGTCACTGCTGGAAAATCCAGTATGGGGAAAATGTCTCCTGCTTATTATAAAAATTAACCCAGTTACCCAAGTTCAATATGAGCAGACAAAGAAAAGGGGCACTTGAGAGTAAGGTTCCTTGTTGCTTTTAGCCCTGCAGTTAAGGAGTGAAGAGGTGTGGCCAACTACAGAGAGGGAGTAGAACAGCAGAAGCTGTAAAGCTATTGTGTTTGACGTCTCTTGTGTCAAAAGCTCAGCGAACATGTGTGGTTTGCTTATGGAAGTTTCTGTCTTTGTTCCACAAAACCAGGAACAACACAGTGCAGAGGCAGGCAGAGAAAAGGAAATGTAATTAGTGAAGATAAACACCAACTTAAAAGTATCTATGGGAAACGTGTGTGTGTGTATCTGTGTATCTATTTATAGATCTCCTACCTTCAGTATGCATAAAATTCAATCTGTTTGGATTATTGGTTAGAGATGCTACTATATTAATTTGAAGAAACCAGAGAACCTTTGGCTGTATTAAAACTATAATGTAAACAAGAAGTAGGCCATAAGGAATCACGCTAGTGTGGCATGCCATTGATCAAGAGTAATGTGGCTGACAATAGCAGAGAACAAATTCTGTTTAGAGTTCACTTTTTTAAAAAAAGTTGATATGAAATGATAAATAAAACTATTTACAGAATGTTAAGTTGATCAAGTCTTGTGTGCTTTGATCTTAGTGGATTCAACTTTTCACACATGCAGCACGATTAATTCTATAGGATTAAAACATCTTCAGGGTTTAAACGTTGAGGTAACCTATAAATAGATAAAGTTGGTTGCTTGGAGCATTGTCAGCTTTTAATATGAATGAATGCTTTGGAAGTTATTCTGAAGTAGGTTCTGTGACTCTAATGACTTTTTCAAAGAAATGTGGTCAGACATAACACTTGCGAGTGAGCTGATCTGGGATTGCTTCTGGTCTCTGTGCAACTCCACTGGGAGACAAAGTCAATATGAGCTGACATGACTAGGAGTTCTAAATAATTTATCTTTTCTGAAGTACTGGAGGGTGTTTGTGTATGAAGCATTCCTGGCTTGGTATATTACTGGCTCTCCACACATCTCATCTTTGCCTTAGAGCACCATGTTTTATATTGTATTGGGCTATAGGCCATTTTTCAAGACCCTTGAAATCTTTGCGTTGGAGCAGGGATTTTGCTCCCAGTGAATTCTTCACTTTTTGTCTGTTTGCTTGCTTGCTTCATGGCTTATATTTATGCAAAAGAGTAAAACTCCATGAGATTTATAGCCAGTGCGGTTTATCATTCTGGCAAGGCAAGCAGGAAAAGAAAGGAATTAGCTAAGTTACAACAATAGTTGCCGTTTGGATCTTGAGCAGTTTGCAAAGTGGGCCCTGTGAAAAAGAGCAACGGCTGGGTGAGTGTGAGACATGTAACCTGGACCTCCTGGTTAGACCAGCCTGCTGCTGGTTGTACTGAATCTAGGTCACAATCAGGATACCCAGGCCTATAAATATTGGGCTTTGCAAGTGGGTCTTCAGCAAAACCCAATGTGTGGCTGTCTGCTGGGAGAAGCTTGCCTAGGTGGGATGTGCAGGCAGAGTGCAACCCATGATCCTGTACAGTGGTACCTTGGATTACATACGCTTCAAGTTACATACGCTTCAGGTTACAGAATCTGCTAACCCAGAAATAGTACCTTGGGTTAAGAACTTTGCTTCAGGATGAGAACAGAAATCGTGTTTCGGCGGCGCGGCAGCAGCAGGAGGCTCCATTAGCTAAAGTGGTGCTTCAGGTTAAGAACAGTTTCAGGTTAAGAACAGACCTCCGGAACGAATTAAGTACTTAATCCGAGGTACCACTGTACTACATAGAAGCCCTGCACAGTTGAGTTCTCATCTGAACCATCCTCTACACTGCCCTACTTTATGTTCAGTTTTTTTGATATGTAAAATGGAAAAATCAACAAAAATTATTTATAAAAACAAATTTGTTACGACATAATATATTTCCTTTGCATCTAACCTGCTACTTGAGTATTTTTTCATTTCTGCTTTTAGCTATGGCTAGTTCAATACCCCTTTGATTGAAAGGATACCAGGGTAATGTACCCAACCCCACAAAATGAGCCAGTGTCAGAGGAGGAATTTAAAGCTAAATCTCCAGATTGTCTGGTATGCTTGTTTTTAAAGGTATAAACTGACAAGGAGATTCTTGCCAATCGACTTATTGAGGAAGAAAAACTGTGCAGGCAATATCCTATTCAAAGTATTATGAAGCTTTGGGGGGGGGGGTTAACTGTTAGCACCACCTCGTTGCACACCACAGCTTACTCTCACAGACTTGAGTAGAAGATATATGATTAAGAACTATAAGCTGCAGAAATAAATGGCATTAGCGTTCAATAGTGACCCTGCCTTCCCTATGCTTGTGTTTTAATAATCATCACAGTAGAAGATTCTGCTAGGGCTGCCATACGTCTGGATTTTCCCGGACAACTTTGGGGTTTGTCTAAAAAAAGGCTCAACAATTTGGGGGGTTTGCTATATTTTTTGAAATATGGCAACCCTAGACTCTGCTGGATCATGCCAAAGGCTCATCTAGTCCAGCATCCTGTTTCCACTGTAGCCAAACAAACACACACTTCTTAAGAACAGGAATGCAAAACATCCTCACTTCTTTCACATCTAAAAGGCACACACAAACCCAATCAAACACAAGTACTGAAAGTTGCAGCACACAGAAGCAACTCACCATTTCTCCTCCCAATCTCCCTTTCACATTTATATAAATACAAATGATTAAGTAAAAAAATTGATCTTATAGAAATATGCTCACACTATCTGCCTACTGTGGTTCTCTCTTATTGAATATTACCGTATTTTTTGCACTATAACACTCACTTTTTTCCTCCTAGAAAGTAAGGGGAAATGTCTGTGCGTGTTATGGAGGGAATGCCTACGGATGGCATGCCTACGGATTTTCCTCCTCTAAAAACTACGTGTGTGTTATGGTCGGGTGCGTGTTATAGAGCGAAAAATATGGTAATTTGAAAAAGGAAGCTGCTCAAAGTGGTAGCCACACCCCTTTCCTGGCAGGATAGGAATGTGCTCTATGGTGTGGCCTTAAGAGAACAGCTGTGAGTATGCTTGGACTGCTCTTCAAGGAATAGAAATGTTCTCAACTGGGCTGGAAAGCTAGCAGCCCTGTTACTTAATTTTCACATGGTTTTTCTGCACAGAGACACAGGGGAGAGCCCTCTTTACTATAGGTATACTTCTAGACTAGAACTGGGTGTGTGTTGCAGACACCTGATTGTCGAGAGAACAGCAGATTGACAGAAATGTTTGCAGAGCTTCTCCGAATTCAAATAAAAGTATAAAATCTGTGTGGGACAGGATGGATGCATTGGACTTCCTCTTCTTAAAGTGGTTGCCCCGTTAAAAGTTATTCCTGACCAACTGAGTACTCATTTGGAATCAGGATTATATTCTTCAATGCCTCGGAACACTGTATTTATTGAAAACAGTCCTGGAAAATCAGCAGAAATTCTGTATTTGTTTTACATTCTCAGTGCCTATGAAACAAATTACTAATGATCTGCCAATTGTTGGATGTGTTTGCCATTTCATGCATTACTTAATGGACTAAATATTTCTCTGGAGAGCTGCAAATGCATCATAACCTTCTCCTGGAAATTCAAAGAGATTAAAATGCTGGGTTGCGTGTGATCCTCAGTTTAATTTGTCCATAGGCTTCTTTTTTCATATAATGATGAAGCGTAAACTGATGGTGCAGAGCAGGAAATTGTGTGCATGAAAGACAGTGGGAGAACTGAAGGCTTTTTCAGTATTCTGAAATAATTTGAAAAAGCACTGGCATTCACAGCTTTAAGAATGTAAGCTACGTTTTAAGGGGAATCAGTGACCATATTTAAGATGATTCTAGGCTCTGTTGTAATAGAATATAGGTACCTAGGAAACTGTCTTATACCAAGTCATGTCAGTGTCCATATAACATAGGGTTGTCTACACCAACTGGTAGCGGCTCTCCAGAGTTTCATAGAGAAGTCGTTCCAGCTCCACCAAGAGAAACCAAAGATTGAACCTGAAACTTTATGCATGCAAAGAAGGGGTCTAACATTGAGCTATGGCCATTCCCCCAAACATGTGCTCTACCACTGAGCAATGGCTTTTGCCATGGTAAATACAGATTAAAATGTATTGAGCATTATCCAGCAAACTAGACTCAGCTAGTCACATGGCTAAGTTCCTGTAGAATGGAACTTATGGATAATGGCAAATTTTTGCAGAATTGACCCATTGGCTCCAGCAGTGATATTTATGACGGTGTACCACATAGGAATCCACTGGCGTGCATTTTTTCCAATTATGGGGTTTTGAATAACAACAACATCACTCAATTTCAGAGTAATCATAGTGTTAATATGTTCTCATCTTGAACCAGTTAATGCTGATTGCCAGCGGTGGAGCTTCATGCTCCGGCACTGGGGGGCAGAGATCAGGTGGGGGCGGGGGCTGGCGCGCCGCCCACAGGGGCATGGCACATGTCTTGGGGGTGTGGCACTCCTAGCGTGGACGAGGGAGCAGCCACGATGGCACCCCACCAGGATCGCACTGCCAGGGGCGGTGCGCTCCCCCCACACTCCTCTTTCTCCACCAGTGCTCATTGCCAAACTGTACAACTGGTGTCAATAACTAATTGATGAAAGAAATACATTTTAGCTGAAACTACTATAGCTATATCTACTTACTTTAAAAATGAATTATTGTGTGTATTCAGTGATAGTATCCGTATAACATGATCAAATCAAGCTTTCCAGATTTAGAATTATATCTTTAAAATGTATTTGCAATTCATTTTTTCTGAACTGCAGTGACTGAAGGGTCTCCCTTCCTCTCTACATTCATTTTTTTCCAGGAAGAGCCATATGTGATGTTCAAGAAGTCTGATAAACCTTTGTATGGGAATGATAGGTTTGAGGGATATTGCATCGACCTCCTCAGGGAACTATCAACTTTCCTTGGATTTACCTATGAGATAAGGCTGGTGGAAGATGGAAAATACGGAGCCCGGGATGATGCCAGCGGACAGTGGAATGGAATGGTTCGTGAACTGATTGATCATGTAAGTTGCTACTTAAAAGTTTCATCATCACAAATGACCACATTTTCATTTTGTCTCAGTAGAGCTTGTCAGGAGACTTGTGGAAGCTCACCCCAAATAAAAAGTTGATATTTACTAGTATCCAATTGCCATTGAGTTGTTTAGTGAATATTATTTGCAATTTCAGATAAATTAGACAAAGGTAGCAGACTTATCCCCTCTCTCCCTAACCTCCTCTTCCATCAAGAGTAAGAATGATTAATTGGAAATAAAGTAACGTATATAAATGGAAGAATATTTGGAAAATACTATTCTGGAATTCGCTACTTTGTGTGTGTGTGTGTGTGTGTGTGTGTGTGTGTGTGTGTGTGTGTAGAATGGGAGTTGTGCATGTTTGATCCAAATTAAACACCCACACACCCACACACCATAAAGAAAACTGCATTAGACATCTTCTTTCTGACACGTACATTCCAAATCTGATAACTTTTTGGTACTAGGTAAAGCCCTTTTAATTTCCCCAGGTCTTTTAGATCTCACAGTTTTAAGTCTGTCTTATGTGGTATTTTTCCCTGCTATGTTCCTATTTTTTGGGGGGGGGAGGGGTTATTTTATTTTTCTGCAAGGTGTGCTGAGAATCATTGTTTGTAAGAAGAGTGGGATAATAAATGCTGGAAAAAATCTTTTACATTTCATACTACATTTAAGTCTCTCTGGTGGTAAAGTGCACGAACACATATGGTATACACAGTGAACCTGTAGATGGAAGCTCAGGAGCAATCAAAACCCTCATTGTGATACCAGACTTGATTTTACATCTCAAAGGAATCCGTATATAACCTTTAAAATATGTAGTATTATCTTCCATTAGCATATACTGAGAAGAGCCCTGTCTTGTCCGTTTAAAGTATCAGCTAGGAAGTCTTAGACAGCAAGACAGAAATATCAATGCATGCTAAAACAGCAGGGTAATTCAATGTGAGTCAAAACAGATATCATTACAGGCAATTGTTTATAATTGACTAAGTCAGGCATCCCTTCATTTTATAGCTTTTAAAACATACTCTCTCAGTAGGTGGTGCCAATTGAATTTGGTCTCCTGGAAATGGAGTTTAGTCTCTTTGAAAATTATGCAATTGTCTCTGGCTTCTTTGTGTTTTGTCAAATTTGCATTTATTTTGGCAAACCGCTCAATAGCAAGACATCTGATCAAAGCCACTTGTAATAAAGCAAGTATTCTGAGGCCTGCTGCCATTTAACGCAACAAGAAAGGGAGACTGTTCTGTCATTCATGACTGTACTTCTTAGTTGGTAAGAATGGAGAACCTTGAGTAACTCGGGTGGTGCTGTGGTCTAAATCAATGAGCCTCTTGGGCTTGCCGATTGGAAGGTCAGCAGTTCAAATCCCTGCAATGGGGTGAGTTCCCGTTGCTCTGTCCCAGCTCCTGCCAACCTAGCAGTTTGAAAGCACTCCAGTGCAAGTAGATAAATAGGTACTACTGCGGAAGATAAATGGCATTTCCATGCTCTCTGGCACTCGTCATGGTGTCCAGTTGTGCCAGAAGCAGTTTAGTCATGCTGCCACATGACCTGGAAAGCTGTTTGTAGACAAACACTGGCTCCCTAAGCCTGAAAACGAGATGAGTGCTGCAACCCCATAGTCACCTTTGACTGGACTTAACCGTCCAGGGGTTCCTTACCTTTTTTTTTTTTTTTACCTTGAGTAAAAGCAGTTTATTATTGGGGCAGGGCAGTCAACTATATACCTAAGGCAAGGATGTGGAACCTGAGGCCCTTCATATGTTCTCGAGTTCCCATAATTTCTGACCCCTGACCATACTGGCTGGGGTTTATGGAAGTTGTAGTCCAACAACACCTAGAGGACCTCAGGTCTCAGAACCCTAGTCTAAGGGTTTGCATATCTTCCAGACTCTCTCTGTGTAATGGAGTTTGAGACCTCCTCCTTATGCTTCAGGTTGCCTTGTCCTTCCTTAAATATTAAACATTATTGATGTCCCTCATCGCCAAATACTGAAACTGAAACCAAGGAAGAAGCCTAGCAGTAATGTGGCTCCCATAAGAAGCTCCCCTGGCAGATATATGTACTTTAATATCCTAAATAGGGTCAAGCAGTTACATTCAAAACCACAGATTATATATTAGAAAAATTTAAAATAATATTTAGCATTAATAAACTGCATTGATGGCCCTGAGGAATTAGAACATACTGTATTTTTCGTCCCATAGGACGCTCCGTCCCATAGGACGCACTAGTTTT
This sequence comes from Podarcis raffonei, assembly GCF_027172205.1. Classification (NCBI taxonomy): domain Eukaryota; kingdom Metazoa; phylum Chordata; class Lepidosauria; order Squamata; family Lacertidae; genus Podarcis; species Podarcis raffonei. The sequence continues at coordinate 50,107,728 of NC_070604.1, forward strand.
TTTGGGGGGAAATAAAGGAAATTCCCCCCCCTTTATTTCCCCCCCAAAACCAGGTCGGGGAAACCAAACCAGGTCGAGGAACAGCGGGATAGTGGCGCTGCGCCTCCCCGCTGTCCCCCGAGCTTGTGGGGCTGGCTGATCTCTGCCCGGCGCGCGGGCACTCTGCTTCAGGGCACCCGTGTGCGGGCGGCAGGCTGCTATCCACAGCGTAGGGAGCCCTGCAGGAACTCCCGCAGGGCTGCCTAGGCTGCGGATGTCTTCCTGAAGCCTGGAGAGCGAGAGGGGTCTAAGCTTCAGCGAAAGCCTGCATTCGCCCCATAGGATGCACCCAGATTTCCCCTTCATTTTTGGAGGGGAAAAAGTGCGTCCTATAGGGCGAAAAATACGGTGATTTACAATATTGTGTCCCCATTCTCTCTAGCTCAAGTGTTGCTAGTGATTTGTTTCTCTGGGTTTTGCTAAAAGGGGCAATCTTCCAGAATAGATTCCCCATTTTGAGAGCTTCAGACATAGTCCATTTCTGCATAAATCCATGAAAGCTCATTGAGGTGTCCCCTTAAATGAATGTGTACACCCACCCATTAAGGATCTCTCACCCTGCCCAGTTTAAGCAGTAACAACATGTTATATTGCAGATTGCTTTTAGAATTCCTTGCAAGTTTCAAAAGTGCCTTCTTGTCATGCAGTTACTGTTAAAGAGAGAGTGTTACCATCATACTCTTTTGGATTATGGCCCCAAAGTGCTGAGGCCCGAATTATATTCCATTGTATGGCATGAGCCTATATCTCTTGTATCTTTCCTGTACCTGTTGCATCGTCTTCCATAGCAGAGTCCCACTATTCCTGTTCAGATTATGCTGACCTAGTGTATCTTACCATTCTTTTCCCTCCTGAAAATAGACTGAAATAATCAAAACTGATGACCCTTAGTTTAGTCACATTTTGCGGGGGAAGGGGAACTTGAGGACTTTGTAGTCTATTATATGTGTAAATATTTCCCGAGTCAAGGGGAAGTACCTGAAGAGGGAACATCCTGTACAGGTGAGTGAGAGCAGGGTGGCAGTGTGGACGTGGAGGCTGAGGATTAAGCAGGGCTCCCTGTCCACTGTACTGAAATAAAGCTGTTCATGTTTGACTTTACCTGAAGTGCCAGGAGTCTATTTCTAAAGAAAGGCAGCCCTGCTGGGCAGCACCACATTGTATACACCTGTTGTCCTTCTTTCTGTCTTGCTCCCATGCACAAGGTTTATTTTCCTCTCTTTCACACAACCAGGAGACAAGGAAATATAGGTCGCCTTAAAGGAGCCTCTCTTTAGTTAAAAGATATATACAACTCAGCTGAAGGGCTAGACTGTGCAACCAATTTCTCACATTGGTGAGCACTTACACAAGTAATCCAATTGATTTATATCTAGCCCTGAAGTGGTTGCTTTAAGTCAAGGGATTGATTAATGAAGATGGTCATCAGTATAGCCTTCTGAGCCTCTGTGCCTAGCTAGCAAGCAATCTGTTTCTATTTGTCTCCATTCCAGTTTTCATTTTTTATTCACCCCTTTCGCTTCCCTATGACATTCCAAAGTGTGTGTGTGTGTGTATACAGACACATTTTCTCATTCTTCAATTAAACAAACTCTTAAGAATTGTAATATATAGTCCAGGAATAATCCTTTTAAATAAAGAGGGTGGGGGGTGCTACCAGATAAGGAGGTTTACCTGAATAATTTATTTTTTAAATTATTGTGTATTAGAAAGCACCCCCAGGTGCAAGTAGATAAATAGGGACCGCTTACTGGCGGGAAGGTAAACGGCGTTTCCGTGTGCTGTGCTGGCTCGCCAGATGCAGCTTTGTCACGCTGGCCACGTGACCCGGAAGTATCTCCGGACAGCGCTGGCCCCATGCCTCTTAAGTGAGATGGGCGCACAACCCCAGAGTCTGTCAAGACTGGCCCGTACGGGCAGGGGTACCTTTACCTTTTCCTTAAACACACTAGTGTTTATGATTATTTATTTTCCTATTGTGTGTAATCTGCATACTTAATGTTAGACATTTGAACAGTTGCTATGACAGGACAACATGCACCCACACACCCACAGACCCACCGTTGTAGGTTGAGTTTTAGGGTTGTGTTTTAGAAATGGAAAGGTGCAAAGCCTTTCCATTTATTTCTGTCTTGCTGAATTTCTGTCTTGTATCGCATCTTCAGAATGCTTATATGTGAAAACAAAATAGGATTCCTGCAGTAGGAATGTTTTTACCATTCACAAATTGTTGTTTTGCATTCCTTTTGAACAGACTAGCTATTGTACTTCATTCCTCATTATAAAGAACAGACTGTGCTGTTTGACAGGGTCCCCTCTTTGCAGTGTAGAATCTTGCAAAACAGCTAGGTTAGGTGTTTTGTAAAGGGAATAGAACAATAATATGTTTTGTTTTTAAGATGGAAATCTTTGCCCAAGAGTATCACTGCATTTGTTTTGTTTTTTAAGTTTTATTGAGGCTTTTCATAATAAGAGAGCACTGCATTTGGACAAACCTTGAGAAAACGTGTGTTTGCACAAATATTGAGAGAAATTTAAATCAAAAGTTACAAAGTGGTAAAAAAGAGAATTCCCTAGACGCCAAGACCCAGGTTTGGGGCAAGTACTCTTCGGTGAGAGAACCCCAGCAGAGATTTAAAAACACAAAATATGAGGCAAAATAAAGTGTGGAAATATAAGCTGTTAGGTCTTCAAAATATGCCTTTCTAATTTTTTTCCAAAGTTCCCCTTTTCCCATACCATAGAGAAAGACCACTTGAGCTTGGAGCAACCAAATCAAGTCTCTTTACACACACAGCTTCTCAGGTCGATTGAAGGAACAAAAGCTTGATTACCTAGTCCCTCCCAAGGTGAGGAAGAGTGACCCAGCTAAGCCTGGCAGGACAGCTTACTCTATGGAATTAACCCCTTCATGCATTAATTAGACTTAAGCATGTTGGTTATATGAGGCTGGTTATCCCACACAAAGGCTGTTTTTAAAACTTATTGAGAAAAATCACATGGTTTGGAATACTTGCCTCACCCAAACTGGATTCCTATTCGGTTTTTGGTAAATGAGTACTATTTATATAGGTTGCTTGCTTCCGAGGGTGCTCCCATGATTAATTTGAAAAGCTTCTCTGACTTTTTCCAATAGCCTGTCGTCTCGTCCAAGCACAGCATGTGTTGCCTTGACTCTGTCACACCTGCAGGTCTTGTTTAGCCCCTGAGCATTGTCACACACATATGCTGGGCAATGTGTCAAGCATTACATTGCTGACTGTACACTCTCTCTGGTAGAGCGGTAATGAGGTGTTCTCTCAGGATGTTATATTCAAGCTGGTTCATTGAAGTAAACATTTGGACATTTGACAAATACATCTGTGCTCAGATCAGAGGCAAAATGCACTGATCATGACACATCATACATTTTGTTCTCAGAGCAACTTCTATTAAATAAGTTGCAGTTTAGGTAAACAGACAAAATTCCTAATACTCCATCCATTTTCTGTTACGTATGCAGGGACTTTTGTTAATCCTTATGTTGTAATCCTCAGTACCTTGAGTAATTCCTTTGATAGAAAGTACCTTAGTACCTTAAAAAGAAGGAGCTTGCCATTTTGAGTCTATATGATTAAGTTTAAGTGTGTGGTGGCCAACCAACTCCAGGCATTCATAGATAAGGCTGATTTCCATTTCTGCCTGAGGTTACATGACCCTAAGACAGAAATGGAAGATGTGATCATGTTGATTCTCATGGCTTTGTCAGCAACCCTCTTAGATGCTTGGAGGAACTGGAAAACAGGGTGGCTACTTTGCACTATTCTAAACTATTGCAGGGACCAATCATCCAACTGTCTGGAATAGGCTGTTGTCACTATTACAATTATAGTGGCAACAATAGACAGGGATAGTGCCTGTAAGCTCTAGTAGGGACTAAGAAGCTAAACCAGTACCCAAATTTAAAACAGAATTGATGGTGGTGACCCATGTGATTGAGTGGATGTTTGCCTGCTCTAGACATTTATTTATTTATATTTCTTACCTGCCGTTCACAAGATCCCAGGGCAGGTTACAACAATAAAACAGGCATAACTGTTACAGAGCTATAAATGTGATTTAAATGTGTGGTGTGGATACGATGGGTGTGACCATCATATTGTAAGCTACCTCCTTCCCTGAGCCTTGGAATAGATCAGAATATGATTAGACACAAGTAAGTAGTCAAGTGGAAGGTCTCGATCCACAGAGTTTCCTAAAAGTGGAAAAATAGATGCAACAGGGCTGTTCAGGCTGCATAAGACATTCAAAGCTTTGTCTTAAGACCTGTTGAGATAGTATACCTGTGCCTGTACCACTTCAGACTGTAGATTTGGGGGAGGGAGCAAAAAATTTTGAATATATTTCTAGAACCCTTTCCTTTGACAGCCAGTTTTCTAGATGGTTTTTTTAAAAAGCAAACAAAAAAAACACCACTTACATGAAATCCAGGTCTAACTCAGTTCAGGCCTCTCTACAAACTCTTTCAAGGGCATTTAAATAGTTCTGAGAATAGTTGTTACCTGGCACATGAAGGACAGAGTGAGAGAAATAATTGAAATCTCTAATTTATTAGATGATAAGCTTTTAAAGGCATTTCCAGAGTCCTGTTCAGTATTGTGTTTTCACTTTGTCCTCAGATTTGTGCTTGTTTTTGTGCCTTTATTTTCTTATTTATTTCTTCATTTGTTGTTTGTTTTTAAACATCACAGGGATGTTCTAATTTAGCTCTTCCCTGATTTATGTTTTTAGCCCTTTGAAGACCATCTGTTCAGACTGCATTTTTATTTTGTGGCATACATTTATTTAGCATGTAGATTAAGCATTATTGTTTTATGCCTGAACCATTTCTCTTCACTTAAAGTAATTTCCGTTAATCATTATCAATTACATTTGATTAAGCTTTTTTGGCATACCTCCAGAGCTAGCCTTTCTGGAGCCATACATACGGATTCACAATATTTAATCATATTAGATGCACATAATTTATTTCCTCCCTATTTGTTCAGTCTTGGTCACTGCTTAACAAATAAACATTGGTTAGTACCAACATTGCTTCATATCATAGTGTACAGGTCACATTCAGAATTCAGTTGAATTCAATGGACTTGTGTTTATTCCATGGGTCTACTCAGACTATGCCTAACACTGAATATCACACTAGGTTAGTGTGCCTATTTCTTTCTCTTTTGCACCAGCAGCTTAACTGCTAGATTCTCATGTTTTTATTTTCTTTTTTCAAATGATTACAGCATGCTATCCCTTTTCTGTCCCCTATCCTCTCTCGCTCCTCTTGGCCATCCACAAGATAATTTATTGTGAAAATTTGTTATATGCCAGTAGAGACCACTGTGACTTCTGCATTGTTTGGTCTAATTGCTGAACCCATGAGACTTTGCACTAAACGCTCTGACCTTTTTATTTCCAATGCTATTAGCTGTGACCCAAATGAGCACATCAAGCATGACTTCTTTGTTTTGCCCTTATCACCCTGGTTTTGCTTCTGACAAGCTGAATCCATCTTCTACTGCAACACTCAGCTATTAAACTTCCTTTAAACAGCGCCAATGTAACTCTAGTGAAAAGTATATGTTTTATTTTTGTCTTTGAACTTTTGTGCTTCCTTACTGTTCTCAAAGGGACCCTCAAGTAATCACGACATGTATCAAACCTTGCCGGTTGACACATCAGTACCAGCCCAGTGTTTTATCATCAGCTGAAATCCAAATATAGACCAGTAGCTAGTCACTAGATGCTGTGCAAAGAGGAGGAGCCACACAATGACAATCCTTAGTGTTCTTTCCAAGGAACCATTTGGCCCTCTCCCCCATTCACCTAAATTATTATTATTATTATTATTATTATTATTATTATTATTATTATTTACTAAATGTATATACCTCCCCTCATCTGAAGATCACAGGGCAGTTTGCAACAGATCCTTGCCCATCCTGGCTAATAAAAGCAATGGCGGTGGGCTCTGCAGGGTGGTGAATGCCTTCCCAGGTGAGGGAGCCTTCCCAGTGAGGGAGTCTTCCCAGACCCGCTGAAAGAGGCGGTTATCAAACCGCTTCTTAAAAAACCATCTTTAGATGCTGCCAATATGGCCAACTATAGCCCAGTCTCAAATATTCCATTCTTAGGCAAGGTGATTGAGCGGGTGGTTGCAGAACAACTCCAGGCACGCCTGGAGGATGCGAACCATTTGGATCCCTTACAATCGGGATTCAGGCCTCATCATGGGACTGAAACTGCCTGGTTGATGATCTCCGGCGGGCTAGGGACAAAGGTGAGAGCTGTTTCCTAGTTCTGCTGGATCTCTCAGCAGCCTTTAATACAATCGACCATAACATCCTTCTGGACTGTCTAGAGGAGCTGGGAGCTGGGGGCACTGTTATACAGTGGTTTCGCTCCTTCCTCCTGGGCCATGTCCAGAAAGTGGGGGGGATGAGTGTTCAGATCCCTGGGCCCTCACTTGTGGGGTGCCTCAGGGTTCCGTCCTCTCCCCCATGCTTTTTAGCAACTACATGAAGCCGCTGGGAGAGATCATCAGGGGGTTTGGACTGGGTGTCCATCAATATGCTGATGATACCCAGCTCTACCTCTCTTTCAAATCAGAACCGATAAAGGTGGTGAAGGTCCTGTGTGAGTGTCTGGAGGCAGTTGGAGGATGGATGGCGGCTAATGGATTGAGGTTGAATCCTGACAAGACAGAAGTACTGTTCTTGGGGGACAGGGAGCGGGCTGGTGTGGAGGACTCCTTGGTCCTGAATGGGGTAACTGTGCCCCTGAAGAACCAGGTGTGCAACCTGGGAGTCATTTTGGACTCACAGATGTCCATGGAGGCGCAGGTTAATTCTGTATCCAGGGCAGCTGTCTACCAGCTCCATCTGGTATGCAGGCTGAGACCCTACCTGCCCGTGGACTGTCTCGCCAGAGTGGTGCATGCTATAGTTATCTCCCGCTTGGACTACTCTACGTGGCGCTACCTTTGAAGGTGACCCGGAAGCTACAACTAATCCAGAATGCGGCAGCTAGACTGGTGACTGGGGATGGCTGCCGAGACCATGTAACACTGGTCCTGAAAGACCTACATTGGCTCCCAGTATGTTTCCGAGCACAATTCAAAGTGTTGGTGTTGATCTTTAAAGCCCTAAATGACCTTGGCCCAGTATACCTGAAGGAGCATCTCCACCCCCATTGTTCAACCCAGACACTGAGGTCCAGCACCGAGGGCCTTCTGGCGGTTCCGTCACTGCGAGAAGCTAAGCTACAGGGAACCAGGCAGAGGGCCTTCTCAGTAGTGGCGCCCGCCCTGTGGAACGCTCTCCCATCAGATGTCAAAGAGATAAACAACTACCTGACATTTAGAAGACATCTGAAGGCTGCCCTATTCAGGGAAGTTTTTAATGTGTGACATTTTAATATATTTTTAATCTTTGTTGGAAGCCGTCCAGATGGGCGGGGTACAAATACTATATTATCATCATCCTCCTCCTCCTAGGTTAATTGAGTACAATGAGAAAGGAATGACTCCTTGAAGACAGAGGGTGGGGGCACAAGGTTTGAAATATGTACATCCAAACCCAACCGTCGTAAGTAAACTTGTAGTACATAGATGAACACTTAGAATTTTTTAATGCCAGGTACACATTAGCATAAAGTAACAGATAAAAAAACATAATAGAACATCAAACATTTTAAACTTCCCTGTTCATACATTACTATTGATTTGAGCTTCTGAAGTGCAGTAAGTGTAACTATGATAAACATTTAAGCTATCCTCTAAATCACCAAACACTGGGAAGTGTACAGCTCTTAGGATCATTACCAGTCATTCACAAGGCATTTCCAAAATTGCAACTGTATTTCAAACCGAACTTCAAAGCTCGACGTGCTGCTGGCAAAGGTGCCACCACATGGCTTTACTCATTGTATTAAGGAAATTGGCATGTTGTTCTTTGGCTATTTTTGGAGAACTGATGAATAAATTCTTCAAGTGTGCAAAAACAGCTCCTCCCTAAAGTTACATTGTAAGTGCAATTGCAGAAGAACATGGCAAAGTAATTTAAAATGGGCTTGGCTCTTATTCATTGTGAACAGCCATGCATAATGCCAAGTCTGAAAGGTGTGTGTAGCCTTGTTCAGACTGCTTTGCATTACAGTTGAGGCGGGGGCCTTCCCACTGGCCATGCCTCTGGGTGTGTGTCTTTTTGATTGAGACCCTGTCTCAATGTAAGGATGTACATGCATGCTGCAAGAACTTGTGATGCACGCCTTTCTTAGGAGTATCGTTCACACGTATTAAAGCTATGTACATAATAAAGTACAGCAACGAAGTGCGTTCAGAGTGCCTGTTCTCAAATACCCAGCCACCCGCATACTCAATTCATATGTTTAATAATAATAATAATAGTGCCCCGCCCATCTGACTGGGTTGTCGCAGAGACTCTGGGTGGCATATAAAGTATAAACACTTGTGGACTCACTTGCAGTGACCCCCCACCCCAGGGACAAAAGGTTTAAGAAACTGTACAAGACAATGTTCTGGGATTTGAAAATGGGCCACATAACATTTGAAAATGTTATTGATTATAGTTGTAGGTAGGCTTTGGCTCAGGCACTGGGTGTATATCTATTCTTAGCCTCCAGGTGGAGGGCTGATGCTTGAACACTCTGGTTCATCACCTAAGCACTGCCATCTCTGACCAACAGTGGGTCAATTTGAATTCAAGGGGATGGTGGGATCCTCAGTAATACAGTGGTACCTTTGGTTGTGAATGCCTCTGGTTGCGCACACTCGGGGTTACGAGCTCTGCTAACCAAGAAGTAGCCACTCCTGGTTGTGAACTTTGCCCCAGGATGTGAGTAGAAATCGCGCGCTGGAGGTGCACACGCAGTGGGAGGCGCCATTAGCGAAAGCGTGCCTCATGTTACGAGCGGTTTCCGGTTATGAACAGACCTCTGAAACAGATTTCGTTTGTAACCAGAGGTACCACTGAACCATGTTTTCTGGATAGTACCACTTGGTTGGCAATTTGTTTATTTAGAGAATTCATTTATCCTCTCACCTTCAGTAATACTATTTCCAGGACAGCTGAAAGAGAAGATACACTGAAAAGTTGCAATGTCACACTAGGCTGCATTTACATGTTATGCTACACAGCACTGTATGATCTTTGTCTTGGTTAGATCAATATCAGCTTGTAAACCAATGTTTGGAAAGGATCAGCAAACTAGGATGTTGAATTTATAAAGCTTATCACTGAGTATATGGGAAACAAAAGGAAACAGCTCTAAACTATGGTTTGCTTGTTTTAGAGTTGGGAACTCCAGTCTACTAAGATAGGTTCTTTTTAACCTTGCTTAGCACTAACCATGGTTTGGTGCAACGTCTGAATTGAGTTTATCACAGCAATGGTAATGAATCACAATTAGAAAATGATGGGTTGTATCTGATGAGGGCAACCTGTTTGCACAACAGAACGCTTTACTCTTTCTCTCTCTCTCTCTCCTCCCTTCCCACTCTCCCAAATCTATTCTGAAGCAGATTTTTGGGGAGCACATGTGCAAAGGGGTAGAGGGGGGCTCCCATGTACAACTGGAAGCCCTTGCACAAACAGCATGATTTGTACCCCACACCAGAGTTAAGTACTGCAGACTAATGAATTCACTGTGCAACTGCCTGTATTAGCTGATGAGGATCCAGTTGCTGTGAGTGGCTACAATTTTAATCTTGTTTCTCATGCAATAAGTCAGTCAAGCAATGCATTATTATAGCCATAAAACCAACTGTCTGCAGTTTCCTATTCAGAATTTTCCTTGACAGCCTCCTATTAAAGTGCTGACCTTGGTTACTAACTTGAAGTGGGAAATAATCATATCCTTTTAAGATTCTATTCTTTCTCTTGTAATATATAATTACTGTGACAAAATGTTATATAAAATCCAGTCGTATTAGACTTAAATTCTGATTTAAAAACATGCTAAATGAAATATAATGCCATATGATGCCAACATTACAGGTCCAACATTGCGTACATTGTGCTACTTGGATAATCCGTGCACCATTTGGATCCCCCCCAACCCTAATGAAGACAATTAAACTAATGGGAAAATAATTAGAATTTTTTATAATTTCATAAAAATGTATAATTTTAACTGATTTTCATTGTACTGAATTTTTGGAACACTGCTTAGAGAAAATTATAATTAAGATGTATATAAATTATAGAAATAAATAAAATAAATACATTATAGTGAGTTGCATGTAAGCAAGAGGAGTGATTACTTTTGAAATTCTGAAAACAGATCGCAATGCTGCAGAACTGATTAGACATGTTCCCATGTCGTCAGTTCAGTCGGCTTGTGTGGTCGCCTCTCTAAGCATCTGGTTAATCCCTGACACAGAGCAAGTTTAGTCTGCCCAAGTCTTCCAAGCTCTGGTATGTCTCCAGTAACACACAGTTGTGTGGACAAAGGCTAGGGTGATCTTTAAGCCATTTCCATGATTTCAGCCGCACTTTCCTCAAGTGCCTTCATTTTCCCACATAGAATTATAGAATTGTAGAGTTAGAAGGTACCACAAGGGCCATCTAGCCCAAATTTCCTGCAATGCAGGAATCTTTTGCCAAACGTGGGGCTCAAACCCACGACTCTAAGATTAAGAGTCATGCTCTACTGATTGAGCTATGAAGTGTTTAGGCCAGCTCACAGTAGCCTTTTTCCTGTGTGAGAGGAATGTGTTGGTGTGACTTAGTATCATATATTTTTGTGTCTTCTACAAGAACATAAAAACTCTGCCTTTCTAGTAATATTCAATGTATTTACATATGAGGGATTTTCACTGAAATGTTTTTAAGTGGAATGGGTATGTCCTATTTCAGCATCTCAATTTTGCGCAGTGTTAAAACAGGCATAATTTTACATTTCCCCCGAATAAAGTGAGGTCAGAGTCTTGTCAGGAAGCAGGTGGGCTTATTTCTGTCTCTATTTTGTCTATGCTGAATCACATCTTAATGATTAGTTTACATTTTGTCATATATTTCAAACGTGAAACTGCCCTCTTGCACCAAGATTCTGGCAGCAAAACCCAGATAATCTCATTCAGCTAGTGGAAACCCATTTGTCTGCTTGCGTCTTTATGTAAAGCAGAAATAAAAACTGCAAGGCAGCAATTTATTTCTGCACAGAAAATGGCATAGTAAAATGGGAGAGAAAACTACTTAGAATGTATTTTGCTGAAATATACGACTTTCACTTCCTTTTTTTATTTCATGCACTGATGTTCAGTTAAGCTACGGTAGATTTAGAGCATAAGCTGCTGTACAAAGCAATACATGCTAAAGATGAGACGAAGATAACAAATCTGTACTGTTGCTTGCTTGAATCATTCATGTCAGCCTGAACAACTAGATAACACACAATCTGTTGGACCAACTTTTATGTACATGCATGGGGGGGAGGGGTTATTTTTTGTTTCTGTTCTTGTTTCTATTATGTATTTTATGGTTTTTATCATGTATTTTTATGTTGTGACTGCCCTGAGATCTATGGATGAAGTGGATATACAAATTATTCTCCTCCTCCTCCTCCTCCTTCATCATCATCATCATTTTACTCATTTAAGTGAGCCACAGAGAATAATAAATACTCCTTGTCTGAAAAGAAGTCTATGGCTATAGAGTATCAGAAATTTGTAACTTCATAGTTTGAGCCAATTAAGTGTTCTTGCTAAAAAGCAACCAGCAAGCACACATATGCATGGTAGATTCTTGGAACAAACTGATCAGAGAGGTCTTTGGATCAGCCCCTGGTGAATGAAAATGTTGACTCATTCTGCAGCTGTTTTTGAGAGATTTCATGCTAAGGTTTATCAGGAAAGAGCCTGATGTTCTCAAAAGTTTAGAAAATCTGCCTTCACACTCACAGTGATATGGGGCACTTGGCAGCCAGCTTCCAGCTGGGCATCTCTTCCTGGAATAGTCTTGTGAACATGCGATGCCACTGTGAGCAAGTGCTTTCACTAAATGCTTTCAGGATTAATCTAAAATGGTAAATGTGATTTTCCCTCTGGGTCCTTTAAAATTTACTTATTTTTACTGGGACGTTTCAGTCACCACTCAACCATTTCAAAGCAATCCTTACACTCATTGGAATTTAGAAAAGTGAAAATTTTGAATAATAGCTGTGTATTGTGAATTTAATAACTGCTTTAAATGTGTACTGAGTCAAATTTCTCATTCAACCCTTCCAGTTTAGCTTGCAGACTTTGCCTCTATTTTTAACCAGATTGGGAGGCTTCAGCAAACCCAAATAAAATTAAAAGGGAGAAATGTGCTAATATGTTTTCTGGGGCTCTACGCAGCTCCATACAATTTTTTTATCCTTTGCTGTTTTCTATAATCTGTGCTCTTGATCTCACTGGTGTATATCTGATGCTCGTTTCCTCACCAAGGCTGTCAACTTCCCCCTTTTTTTAAGGGAAACTCTCTTATTCCGAATAGGATTCCTCACAAGAAAAGGAAAAAGTTGACAGCTATGTTCCTCACCCATCTCTGCATCCCATCCCATCCCATCTCCTCCTATCCAGGTTCTTAGTAAAATGAAATATCCTGTGAAAAGCTAAATTTCAGGAGCATAGGCAAATTCTGGAAATCAATTACTTAGATCCAGATTTCGAAGAAAAGGGCAGTTTCAAACCTTGGCTTTCCATTCCCTGTGCATCTACCCCCCCCAAAAAAAATGCTCCAAAGAATTGGGAAGCTCTCGAGCGTGGGAGCTGCTTTAGGTGTGTGGTGTTATTTTAAATAGTATTTATTTTATGTTGTTTTTAGAAGACTGGGGAGAGTGGTGGCTATCTGTGCTGGTACAGATTCTCTTCCTTTTCTTGGAAATCAAACATGTTTTGAATGGTCAGTAAAGAAAACCGAGCTCAAACAAATGCACTGCAGCCCACAGGAGTTCTTTGTAAAACACAGGCCTCCTCACCCTGCACTTATCAAAACTATGAGCATTTTGCTGGTTGATAGTAGTGTGATCTGGCCCAGAAACTTTGTCTAGACCAAGACAAACTCTTTATGGAATATAGACTTCTGCAGTTTTCATTTCATTCATTTTTTCTAATATTTATGCTTTTAATATTTGTACATTGCCTGCAACCCAGATAAAATTTAATAAAGCACTTATTAAAAAACACATTCAGGCAAACAAGTGTGCTAGCATACCATGACTACAGGCTAGCATTTGTACTGTAGACTTTAATGCAAGCAAACTAACAGTGGATATATAAAAGCACTGTCTGTGTCTTTTGTGGCAGCAATTTATCGTTAAAAATTTTAAAAGTTAGACAGCTAGCAACTAATTGAAAATACGTGGGCGATTAATTAAACTCATGTACATTATGAAAAAGACATGTAAAACATGAAAGGTAAATATAGAGCCAAAACCAAACCAACGTTGTACTCCAATTCTGTACTATTTACATATCTGGGGAAAAGTCTAATTGAACTCAATGGGATTGCTTCTGTGTAGGATTGCACTGCTAAATATTCCAAGAAATTATTATAATATTGTGTTCTTCTTCCAGAAGTCAGACTGGGATAGCTCAGTGTCATACAAACGCTTTTCAAATAGGGGAGTTGAATGTGAGATTAACTGGTAACTAAAGCCATGTGCATTTTGAACTGCAGTTAATGGAGGTGCCATTAGTTTGATAGGGGCATGCCTAAGTCATGTGCAAATCCTTAAGTGAAGTAATGTTGGACCTGGACAATGTCTGTATAGGAAGCCAATGTTAAGCACAGTGTAATCTGCTGAAAGCTCTTTAGCGGAAAGGCAGGAAAGAAATGTAACAAATAAGTACAGTGTTAAAATCCAATAAGTGCTTCCCTCTGCCTTCATAAGTACATAAACTCTGGGTTGTGCTGTGGAGATATAAGTCACCCTCCGGTTAAAAACAATGCCATTGATTGTACCCTTGGCGAACGCCTGTTGAAACTGTAAGCAGAATGTTGCCTCTACTTCATAAAACAAAAGCTGTGAGGAACAACAGCTGCGCTTTTAAAACTCGTTTGCTGTGAGGCAGCCCTCGCAGGTGGACAGCCTTTATATTTCCTAAAACTACTTTTACTAAAACTATATTTGGCGTGCAGCAAGATTTTTCATAGGGGAATAGTTAGGGCCAGAGGTGCCAGCTTGTGAGGAGGATTGGGGAGGGGACTAGCCTAAGGGGACTAGCCTGGCCCCCTTAGTCCAATGACCACATGCCACTGATTTTTGCTATCTGTTGGGGCCAATAGAAAGCTTATTTTTCAAACCTGTTTGTGGGATAGAAATGTCAGGGTATGTTCGACAGTTGGGAACAGAAGGGGTAATACTGACCCATACCCCATAGCCCAGTGATGGCCAAACTTGGCCCCCCAGCTGTTTTTGGGACTACAACTCCCATCATCCCTAGCCAACATGACCAGTGGTCAGGGATGATGGAAATTGTAGTCCATCACTGCCATAGCCCCTCCTTCAAAGAACCCTGATTGTGGCAAGGAAAGGCATTTTCAGCATGGGAGGGGCACCACTGGAAAGCAAGGGATAATCTTTCCTCCCCAAGAGGCAACTTCCCTCACAAACACCTCTCCTCTGTTATAATTAGGTTTCAAAGAAGCCTCCTATTGAAGCCAATAAACTCTTGCTAAAGCCTATTTCCAGCATGGGAGCAGGGAGGGGATTAGTTGGTAAGAAGTCACAGGTGTGAGGGCTAGTTAACTATCCCTTTCCCAAAGCATGGCCCACATTGCAATTAGGCTTAAGGGGGGATTCTATTGGCTAGAATGCTTCTTTGAAGCCTCATTGCAGCAGTGGGAGGGGTCTCTACAGGTGCAGGTGTTGTTTTGGTGATCCATGGTTTACAGATATTTCTGGCATGGTCATGGATGAGTCTTTTCTTAGCCTGGTAAGTTTATTACACTATTGATATTCCCTTTGATGTTCTGTTCATGTTTATTAACAGACTGCAGACTTGGCTTTCCTCTTAGCTGCTTTGTTGGGTTTTCTTTGGGATAGGAATGTGGGTTATAAATCGAAATGAAGTGAAATTTTCCAGTCTAATAGAGACCAGCATAACCAGCCACTTATATGTTGCATGGACAACTCTTTGAGCAGTTTTCTTATATAGGGTTTTCTTTGTGATAGTTGTGATATATGGACTTGCTTAAATATATGCTTTTGTTGGCAGAGGTGAGCACCATAGCTGGCCTCAATACAACCTACTGGCTCCACTGTTGAAGGAGTGACCAGCTCAAAGTTGCCACACTCTACAAGTTAGTTTTTTCAGGCATTGAAAAGTTTTGAAGCTCTTGAAACTTCATAGTTAAATAATATCAGGTTTCCTCTTTTATTAGTTGGGTGTGGTTTTATGCGTGACTTTGCCCAGTTGTGATACTCATGAACTCTCTGTGAGTTTTAGTTGCAGATTCAGAAATGCATATAAATATGTGGGTTTTGCTTTAAATTTTGATTGTTGTAGTTATTTTTGCATTATAACTGTGTTGGCTGAAAAGCAGCCTGTAAATAAACCTCTGCTGTAGCAAGTTCACCAAATATAGGGCCATAGTAAAAGCCTTTTACCCATAATATTTTGTTCTATCAAATAGAGTTGAAAGGCTAAAATGGAAAAGATCTCATTTGTTATGGAGATGTAGGTGTTTGCAGAGTGATGACATGACATCTTCATGAGTGTCAACCATAAGTGTGTTTTATTATCTCAGTTGGCTGCTTTGCCCTGTAACTGGAAAGAGAGGTGCAATAAAAATGTGTGGTGGTACACAGAGCTGAAGGTATAACCGTATTTTGCATAACTTAGACATTGTCTTTGGAGTAATGATCATCATGTTAATGTTGTGGTTCTCTATGGAGGTTGGAAGTGATGCTCTTAAGCTTGATCCTCTGAACTTTTAATACACCACAAAATCTGTTTAACACAGCGGGGCATATTGTATCTAATAAAAAACAATAAATACAGCAGAAACTATAGTTTGTGGAGGAGTTGTCAAGTTAGCATGGGGGGGGGGGAAGCATGGCAAACTTCACCTCTTCAAGTTAGGCAATCAATCTTTGGTCTTGCATAAATGCTCTTCAATATAATGAAATTAAGGTACAGTATATTAAGCCAGTTGTAGGATTCCCACTCTCCAAATCTGTGTGAAAGGGCCTGTTTGTTTGTGTTCGGCTAACCAGCTGATAAACAGAAGCAGTAGTAGCCAGAGTGTGCTACAATTGATGGTAGCGTTCCCTGAGTGGAGTTCTGCTTAGGCCGCTCCAACCAGCAAGATGCAGGGAGAAAGAGACATTTTTTTCGCTGATTTCTCCTTCAGTGGCACCTCCTATGATGTTCTCAAAGGTGCCACAAGAATCTTTGTTCTTTTGGAGGAACAGGCTAACACGGCTACTTCATACCATGTATGAGAGTTATTTATAAGTTCTTTTAGAGCATGCTGCTCACATGTAAATGTGCTACAGATATGCTCAGGGAGCATGGACAAATGTGCTCAACTCTTCCCCTTAGTGTTGCTGTGCCTGTAAACCTCAAGGCAATGTAAAGTTGAGCCTGAAGCAGGGAAGCTCCTCTACTTATGGAGGCTTCCCACATGAGTTAGAATGCTGTTTTTTTAGGGGGATGGGAATAGCAGTGTTGAAGCAGCCCAGAGCTTTAGCGTCTCCACTCTCCCTGGTTGTGTGTAGCATTTACATGCCAGCACTGCATACAAATAGGGCTGTGGAGTCAAACTAAATAACCACTACATTCTGTAACAGGTGTGTTTGCCACCCTAGGGTCCTATGGAAGGGAGGGCAGGATTTAAAATATAATAAATAAATTGAATGAAAATAATTAACCCATTTGAAAATGGAGCGCCTGTGTTTGAGCAACTGTATGGCAGTATCGTTGATGCTTCTGAAGTCAATGACAAACCCTTTTCTTTCAAGAATCAGAAGGGGGGGGTTTGATTTGAATACAAAGTTTTTACATTGCTAAGGGGGAAAATGAACATCTTAAACTGAACTTGAAAATAAGAATTCATGACTATGATCCAGAGAGCTCCCCTAAGAATATGAAAGTGCCTCTGCATTCCCAGTGGTAAATTTAGGAGTGGCAACAGAGAGTAACAGCAGTTTCTGACTTTGCTTTTCAAATTTTGAAGCTTTTGAAACTTGTTAGTATTCCCAACTGCATTTTTTTAAATAAAAAAATAAGGGAGAGTCAAAGATGCCACTATTTAGCACAGATCTAATTGCATGGTTCTCTGTATTGATTGTGGTTCAAGGGTTTAAAATGTGAGCCTAATTCTCTTGTTGCGTGTCTATCAGAACAAGTTAAATGAAATGGAGAATGTTTTAATGCTTAAAATCCATTCAGCCCTCCAGTATATATTTTGAAGGGAAATCCCCACTACCACCACCTTCAAATAGAGCATGTTATAAATGAAATATTAAATGGGATTCCACAAGTAGTCACTTCTTTTCAGATTTTTTTCTCCATATCTTTAATGGTATCTGTAAACACTGCAGTGTTCAAAACTCTTGGAGGAAGAGTAGCAGTATAAATCAGCTTCTTTACTGGAGGAGGAGCAGAAGCAGAGCTTTAAATTTCAGCTTAATTGGTACCGAGACAGGGCTCTCAAAGTGTATAAGTCTGTGTTTTATTTAATTTGATTGCCTGCTTCTGTCTGCTGCTTTTGACTTATGGCCTATTTCTCTCTCCCTCTCTCCTTCTCTCTTTTCTTCCTTTGCAAACAGAAAGCTGACCTTGCCGTTGCACCACTGGCTATTACGTATGTTCGAGAGACGGTCATCGACTTTTCCAAGCCCTTTATGACTCTCGGAATAAGTATATTGTACCGCAAGCCCAATGGTACAAACCCGGGCGTCTTCTCCTTCCTGAATCCTCTCTCCCCTGATATCTGGATGTATATTCTGCTGGCTTACTTGGGTGTCAGTTGTGTGCTCTTTGTCATAGCCAGGTAACATGTGAAACCTTTTTGTGGTATTTTGGCAATTGTTACCTTTTCTTCCCCTCAAGAATAATTGTCAAAAGTCACAAATCCTTCCTTACTTTCTTGTTCTCATTTTTTGATATGTAGGGCAGGAATCTCCAACATTTGGGGGCCAATGGGCACATTTGGAGTTTTGAAAACTATCATGGGCACCAGTCACAAAATGGCTAGTGTGGAGAGATCTGGCATTTTAAAAAAGGTGACTATGGAGACTGCCATATCTAAAAGAGCAGAAAAAGAGGAAGACAAAATGATGTAGGCATGTCCCTCAATCGGTGCACTTGTTCACAGAGAGAAGCTCTTTGGAGGGTGGGAGCGTAGTGCAGCAGCCAGTGAATTGTGGCAATGCTTAGGGGTGAGTGTTCAGTATAGCTGTGGCTGAATTAGTGGAAAGAGGAACTGCAAAGAATCTCTCAGGCACTGTAGATATTTGCTGAGGCCTTTTGCAGGCACCGTGGGATAAACGGGTGTGCATTCTGACCTCTGTGGATACCACCTTGGAGACCCATTCTGTAGAGGGCCACTCAGTCCTACAAAGGGCTCACATGATGATCTGCAGGGTCCTACACTCCCATGATGCCTTTCGCCTGCTGGTTATATCACAAAACCCTCTGTAGACTGGTATGCCTACTAACAGATAACTGAATCATATTTGGCATAGCATTCAAATGAAATAGATATTCAGATTAATATTGATAAGGATATCAGAAAACTAAAAACAAAACTCTTGACCCTTGTGTGCAGTGTTTGGGTGCTCTAAATCCTGCTAGCCCAGCTTCTGCTGGGCCAGCTCTACCCTTTCCATGTGTTGAGGGAAGATCTGAGGAGAGGATCCTATTCTATGTGCATTGTCTTGCCCATGTTTTAGAACCCTGGTCACACAATGTTCTAACTTACAGTGGTGAGGGTGGTGGGATTTAGAATAGGGATGGGGAGCCTTTAACTTGTGGCTCAGCCACAAGGATAAAACAAACAAAACAAAACACTACCTACTCACTGGTTTGATTTAGCCACACCTAAGGATACTTGACGACTTAGGAAGGTTCATTTAGACATTAGTTTGAAAACCTTTATTGTAAATTTAAATATGCAGCAAAAGGTTTTTTTATGTAACAAATTGGTCAGAGTAATGCACATTTGCAGTGATGCTGCTCTGCTGTTCTAAGATTACCAGAGTTGGCTGCTTCCCTCACAACTGTGTTCCTCTGTCTCTCTGTCTATCTACCTGTCTGTCTGTCTGTCCATCTACCTAGTTCTCCTTTTTTCTTGGCACAGAGTTATTCCTGCAGCCTTACATGATCTGTTTATCTCTGTTCACTGTGGAGATCCACTTAATCCACTTCTCTTATGCCAGAACTGTCATCAGTATTATATATCAGGGACGTCCAACTCCCAATAGACTGCGATCTACTCACAGTATAAAAAGCTGCCAGTGATCTACCCATTGTCGTTGGATGGGCCAAAGTTGTTGAGCTTTAAACCACAGTTGTTCAGCTTCCTCCCCCCTTTTTGGGGGGAGGAAAGAGATCTCTGAGAGGCCAAAGATCTACCAGGAACACCCCATGATCTTCCAGTAGATCACGATCTACCTGATGGACATGCCTGTTATATATTATTTCCTCGAAATTTTATAAGAGATGGTATTATTCCCGTGGACATTGATGAAATAGTAGTCTTTTGAAAGTAGGGACAGTTGTGGCTCACCCCTGCATAAAATATGTGATGCTGTATTGGCCAACGATTGAGTTTGCTAGTTGATTCCAGTATCAGCTTTTTACTGTTCTTTAGGGGTGCCGACAAGTGTGTAGATGGGTATCTCAAAGACACTGTATAGTTGGATTTTCAGAAAGCTATTCACTACTCCCCAAACAAGCCCCAAAATAAATTTTGCAGTCATGTGGCCAGTGCTCCCCCCAGGGGGTACTCAAGGGTACGCAGTATCAGCACCTCTTTGGGTTTTGTTTAAAAAGTGTGGCACTATAACAACTTCATGGTGAGTACTGGCACCTATTTTTCTAGAAAAAAGCACCGTGTTTGGTTAAGATTAAAAGGCATTCCTGTGGATGGGTAACCAGGTGCAAGATAGTAGGCAAAGTGTAGATAGTATGCATACAATGAAAATAAAGTGATGTGGTGTGGACATGTTGTCTTTTAGGGCTAGTGGCATTCAGTTTCCTCACAAATTATCTAAAGCATGGTGAGATAGCACAAGCTTACAGATAAAGGTTATTGTAGATTTCAGATAAATTGTAACTTTGTAGAAACTTATTTCCGAGGTGATTGTGTGTGTGTGTGTGTGTGTGTGTGTGTAGCGTTTTAGCTAAAACAATAACAAAAATACATGTCGTACCATACACAACCTGCCTGTCTGTCTAGAAAGAGCAAAATCAGCTTTCTACCTTTCCACTTTACAGAACATTTCCCTGCATGTTGAAAAATGTTTAGCACTGGTTGATTCCAAAAAACAGGTTGATTTCACCAATGTTATAAAGTGATATGTTGATGGATTTTGTGTACACCTTCTTGAAAATGTGTTTTCCTACACTGGAAACACATTTTTTTCTGAGCATTCAAGCACTCTTTCAGTTTTCTTTTTTGTTTAGAAATATTCACTTGTTCTCACTCACTGAGCATGGTGGGATGTTTGTTGTCAGTAACCAATGCCATGTTTTTAACGGCCATTGTTGAGTGTTTTCTTTTTTAAAATTTATTTCTTGATATATTCTATCAGATGTTGAAAGCATCATCCTGATTGTAAACCATTCTAAAAACATACCAATGAGAATATAGATTTTGTTAAAACAGGGAGCTGGATTGAAGTTATATCATCTGATTTGTCTGTAACTTTAGAATAGGGATGAGAAACCTGTAGACTCCAACTCCCATCACCCCTGACTGTTGACCATGCTGGCTGTGACTGGTGGGAGATGGAGTCCAATGACATCTTGAAGGCCATAGGTTATCCTAGCCCTGCTTTAGATGTGCAGATACATGTACAGGTTAGATGTACAAAATGGTTCTTAGTTTTATGAGTAAACAATCCAAGTTCATGCACAGAAGGAAGGCTTAGGGGAAATTGTTCTTCTCCCCAATTGGAGGTGGTACTTGTTTAAATATCTGTCTGTGCTAACATGATCAACCAAATTAATACTGATTTCCCCCCTAATTGAAACGGAACCACTATATCCCATACACTATGGTCTGAAGAAGAATATTGAGAAAGTAAAATGCTCTGCCAAGGAGTCTACTTAAAGCTGTTGCTGGGACAGATGGTTTAACTTTGAAGCATAGTCGTCTTCTTCTTTGGCAATCACTCGTAGCTGAGTAAGATTGTCTTCCATAAACACGGTTTTAACAATGAGTCTGTAAGTGACTCTGGAGGCCAATTCTGGATCCACACGTCCTTCCACAGTGGGGACATTGGTTTCCAGGTGGGGGCTGATCACGGTGTGGATTTGCCTTCCTCCTAGCACGTTTCTCCCTTGCGTCCTGAGTTCAAGTGTCTTCAAAGCCCATGACACCTTTGGTAAAGGCTGTTCTCAAGTGATGTGTAAAATTTTTTGGAGACACCGTTGATGGAATCTTTCAAGGAGTTGGAGATGGCGTTTATAAGTGGTTCATGTTTCACAAGCATATAGTAAGGCTGGTAGTACAATAGCTGTGTAAACAAGCATTTTGGTTTCCCTGCGAATGTCCCGGTCCTCAAACACTCTGCACTTCAGTCGGGAGAAAGCCGCACTCACAGAGCTCAGGTGATGCTGGATTTCGGCATCAATGTTGGCTCTTGTGGAAAGATAACTGCCTAGGTAGGAGAAGTGATTGACATTTTCCAATGTTACACCATTGAGTTGGATTTGTGGCACTGTAGAGGGGTTATTTTGTACTTGTTGGTGCAGCACTTTGGTTTTTTGGATGTTGAGTGATAGGCCAAGCTTTTCGTAAGCTTCTGCAAAGATATTTAACATGGTTTGGAGGTCATCCTCTGAGCATGTGCACACTACGTTGTCATCAGCATACTGAAGCTCTATGACGGAAGTTACGGTATCCTTACTCTTTGTTTTCAGCCTGCTCAGATTGAAGAGCTTTCCATCTGTTCATTATATGATTTCTACTCCGGTGGGGAGTTTCCCTTCAACAGAGTGCAGGATCATGGCAATGAAAATAATGAATAGAGTTGGGGCAATAACACAACCCTGTTTAATACCTGATCTCACTGTGAATGGCTCACTTTGAGAGCCATTGTTATCTGCGATTGTTGCTGTCATATTATCATGGAGGAGCCGAATGATGTTTACAAATTTATCTGGGCAGCCAGTTTTCAGAAGGACAGTCTACAGGGCATTACGATTTACAGTGTTGAAAGCCTTAGTCAGGTCAATAAATGCCATATACAGGGGTTGGTTTTGCAATTTGCATTTTTCTTGAAGCTGTCGAGCGGTGAAAATCATGTCCACTGTCTCCCTAGAAGGCTGAAAACCATTTTGGGATTCAGGAAGAGTCACCTTGGATATTGTTATGAGACAGTTTGCTAAGATCCTTGCAAGAATTTTGCTGGCTGCAGCTAATAGAAAGATGCCTCAATAGTTTCCACAATCAGTTCTGTCACCTTTTTTTAAAGAGATTGATAATTTTGGCATCTCTAAAGTCTGCTGGGATTTCTTCTCTTTCCCAGATTTTTTCGAAGTTGTTGTGTAAGTTCAATTCTGCCCACTTTGAAGATTTCGGCAGGTATCCCATCAGGTCCGCTGGCTTTGTTGTTTTTCATTTGGTTAATAGCTGTACGCAACTCTCCCAGATTTGGAGATACTGCAAGCTCATCTCTAATTTGTTTTTGCAGGATTTTTGAGAGGACTTCAGCTACGGGGGAGTTGCGGTTAAGGAGATGTTGGTAATGTTCTTTCCAGCACAGTGCAATAGCTTCTTTATCTTTTAGAAGTGTGATACCATCTGCTGAGCGTAGGGGGCATATGCAATGATTTATTGGCCCATAGATGGTCTTTGTGGCTTTAAAGAAACTCTGTGCATCATGAGTGTCAGCTAAGCGCTGGATCTCTTGAGCTTTTTTTATCCACCAGGTGTTTTTTAGTTCTCTGGTTCTTCTTTGAACCTCAGCCTTAGTGTTGGCATAGGTTTTTTTCTTAGGGTTCACAGATGGTTTAACTTTGAAGCACAGTAGCAGGCTGCTGATGGGTTCATGCCTATGCAGTGTTCATTTAAATAGCTGTAGTCATAAAATAATGACTGCCAGTAAGTCCTGTACTTATCTTATGTTAGACACATTATGTAGTATATGTATTTATACTAGTTATAACATATATTTTGCAATGGCTAATTTTTCATGTTTTTCATTGTGCTGTATTTATACAACAGGCTTGCTCTGACATTTTAAATCAGTTGCTGTTGGTTTTTGTCATTTTTTGGAAATATCACATTGGCATATGCACATTAGTAGCAGGGAATCATTATAAAATAGATACAGATTACTAGCAAATAGTCATTGTTCAGTGTTTGTGTTTGGTCTCGTGACATGGTTTCTGCCTCTTGAAAGATGGAGCTAATATTTATAATCCTAAAAGAGAGAATGTTAGTGTAAAGCCAACTATCAGAGAATAACACGTAAGGAAATTTGATTTCCCTCCCGTAAAATCTTAAATCGAATTTTATATATACATGGATTTTGTTCTGTTTTCAGGATGCAGTTTAGTGAACAGTTTTTCATTCATAAGGACCACTGAAATTCATTATACTTATTTGTTGAGTAACTGTGTAATGCTGCAACCTAAAATAATTGGCTTTCTTAATGCTTGAAGAGCAACAATATTTGTAATCTATACAATTTTCACATTTTAAAAATATATCCACAACAAATGCCTGAGTTTGTCATTGACTTGCAATTTTACCTTATAGCAGGAAAAGTTTTAAAATATTATTTTAAATCTAAATATAGTTTTTTAAAAATTCTGAGTCTATAACCCACTCTGTATCCACCGAATACCTAAGCAGTATACAGAAATAGACTATAAACCCTAGTACACATAGTAACACAGTTTTAAAACAACATAAAGACCATCAAGAATGGAAGGCGGCATCATCAAAATAGATTGACTTTAGAAATACTTGGAGGACATAGCAGTGTTGGGGCTTGCTTTACTTCTAAGAGAGTTTCAGAGAACAGGTACCACAGTGCTAAAAGCACATGCTCAAGTCACAGAGGTTTGTGGAATCATCCACAGATTTAGGTGACCAGAGTGGAATGTATGGAGAGCCAGCTTTCCAGGTACCCTGGTCCAGAACCATACTGGGCCTTATACAGCAATATTGAAACCTTGAATCTAGCTGGGTTGCAAATTGGCAGCCAGTGCAATAATTTCAGCAGTAGGTTTTCCCAGAGAGCAAATGGGTAACACTGTTTTGCAGCAGCTGCAAGCTTCCAGACCAAATACAAGGACAGGGCCACAGGGAACACATTACAGTAATAAAGCCTAGAAGTCACCAGTGTGTGGACTACTGTGGCCAAGCTGTCCCTGTCCAGGAAGAGCTGTAGTTGGTGAACTAACTAAGGCTGGTAAAAGTCTTGGACATAGGAATCACTTGAGGCTTCAGTGAGAATGCTGAATAGGGGAGCACTCCCAAATTGCAAGCCTATTCATTTAGATGGAGGGCAACCCCATCCCAGAAAAAGGCAACTGACCCAAATCTCCCAAACTCAGGGACCACTCATGCACAAAGTTTCCAGCTTGCCTAAGACTACTGGGGTGAGGATGGGGGAATCAGCATATGGAGGTAAAAACCATTTTACTCCTTTTCCATATTTGCTTGCCAGTATATATTAAAGGAGGCAGGGGAAATCCACCATACTTAATGTTTGTGCAATTGGTTTTTAGAGTTGTAAACTGCTTAGAAGCCTGTACTACTTCATTATATGGTGGGTGACGATAGATTCCCTCCCCCCCAAAAAAAAACCCCCCCTGATCTTCACTGAGATAAAAAGTTAGGAAAACAATAGAATGCTATTAATTCAGGTAGATCAAAGTGATTCACTCAGGAATTCTCTTCTGCTAAATCTTATTTTCACATAAGGAGTCATTCAGCCTGGATTACCTGCCACCTCTGTGTTCTCCTTCACCCACTGATTACTTCCTTAAGCTCCTCTATGCTCCTTGTGATGGGCCCTAAATCATTTAAGCTACTTTTAGCCAAGGGAAGGTCACAACAAAGTGAGAGAGACCTGCTCTTTCTATTTGATCATTTTTCTACTAGGAGAAATAGGGTCTCAGTGTGCTTGACATTTTTGCTCTTCTATATATACAAGTCAACAGGGTCTTTCTTAACATTATTCCTTGACCCCTACTAGGCATACTGCAACACTAAGGAGTTTCCAGGGAAGGCAGCACTCATTGGCAGTTTCCCCACATACAGAAGGTTACTTATTAAGGGAGCCGCTTTCATTTTCGGTAATAAAATGTGCAACCTCAGTATAAAGTACAATGTTCTGGAAACCAATTTTGATTCTGACTGTTTCAGGGAAGTTAAAATTTCTCACTAAAAAGAATCCATTTTAGGAATAGTTCCTTCATCCAGTTCAAAAGTACTGAAATATGTCTGCAAATTATCTCTGTCTGAATAATGAATTGTTATTTTGGATTATGGGTTACAATTCATTATCAAGGTGCAACTTGCATAATTTTGCTGGTGGAGGATCTTGGTTTCTAAACCCTCGGTCAGAGAAAGATCAAAGTAGGGAGTTTTTGCTTCACTAAAATCAAGGGAGCTACTGTTTAGGTATGAAGTAGTATGAAACAGTGCCAGGCCTGAGGAAAAGTATCACTTTCCTTGTGAGTACTGGCTAGCTATGTTTTGTAGAATATTTAATTCCAATGTATTTCCCCTTGCTGCTATTCACATGGGCACTGCCAACTGGGCCTTTGGATGTTTTCATTGTTATTTTCGTTTAATTCTTTTCATGGAGGATAAAGCTATCTTCAGCATTCACTGTTGGATGCAGTATGCCTTGCAGATGGGGAGAGCTTGTTGCACTTAGATCCTGCTTGCAAAATTCCCATAGGCAACTGTTTGACCACTGTGAGAGCAGGCTGAAGGGCTCTAATCATTCAGAGTGGTAAACCAGTTGGTCCACCAGTGTAGCATCATTAACAGAGGACCTCACAATGGTATGCTGCAGAAGATTTTGTGAATCACTTTGAGAGGAAAATTCATTGGATCTGTGCTGAACTTGATGCCACAATTGGTTCATGCATGTTGGAAGTCCCTTGAGCCCGTCGAATTACACCATGTAGGATCTGTTGCAGTTGTTGCAGTCCAAGGCTGTGGACCGGAGGTTTGCAGCAGTGAGGCAGACTGCATGCCCTCTTGATCTCTGCACATCATGGCTGGTAAAATTGGGTAGAAGGGGATTTACTGGATGATCCAGTAATGCCTCACTACAGGAGAGAGTCATGCCAAGTGCCTTGAAAGAGGCTCTTGGATGGGCCCTTGTGAAGAGGTTTTCCATGCATTCAGAGCTTTTAGAAAACTATCGTCCAGTCTCTAATATTTCCTTCTTGGGTAAGGTGATAGAAAGGGTGTTGGCTAGCCAGCAGTTGTGCATGGAGAAAGTAGATCATCTATATTCATTCCTGTTTGGATTCAGACTTGATATTGGCAATGAAACAGTTATGGTCATCCCGATTGATATCAGAAAAGAAACAGGGGACTGTGACCCTGTTGGTTCTTCTTGACCTATCAGCAGCTTTTGACACCTTTGTCTATGGTGTTTTGGAGAAACTTAGGGAGCTGGAGGTAATGTTTTAGAGTCGTTCCACCTCTACCTGCAAGGTCACTAGCAAACAATATTATTATTATTATTATTATTATTATTATTATTATTATTATTATTATTATTATTGCCACCATTAATTTTAACTTATTACCTGCCCCTCCTTCTATCCCAGGTAAGCTATAACAATTTAAACCAGCTGCCTCCCTAATATCAACCATCTTGGACCCAATGATCAGCAGCTGAGGCTTGCTGGTGGTGCCACAACTGTGGGCTTCCCAGTTGGTGGTGACACGTGACAGATTCTTTCCAGTGGTGGTTCCCCATTTGTGCAACACTCTGTCTAGTGAGGTGCACCTGTCTCCCTCTTTATTTACTTAACATGAATAATTTACCTAGCCGTTTGAGGGCTAAAAGACAGTGTTCCTTGCAACCATGAGATCACTGGTTGAGTATGTTTTAATTATTCTTAAAAACGTTTTAAGACTGTTTTTAGTTTTGGGGAAAAATTTTTTTGTCATTGAGGAATCTGTTTCCTTCAGCTACTTCAGCAGGAAGATCAGAGTATAAATCAAATTAGTAGTAGTAATAGCAGTAGTAGTGATAATATGTGGCCATTTGGCCTGATGCAACAGGGCTTTTCTTATGCTCTCATATTAAAACAGATCTTTTGGGTTCTCTACAGCAACTCAAGGGTGTCCATACCCTACTGTTCCTAACAGATGATCCCTTAAAATAAAATATTGTAGTGTGATTATAAAACAGAAAGCAGGAAGGAACTGGTTGCAACATGTCAAGATATGTGTAAAAGTTTCTCCTGCGCATGATAGCAGAGGCTCATAAAACTAGTTGCTGCTAAATAAGAAGAAAATATATTGCAGTGAAGGAAATTCTAGAATGTGTATCCCAAGAGCCAAGGGCTAGTAACAGCAGAAAACTCAATGATCAGTAAAGCTAGTAAGTAAAATGCTATCATAACACTAGAATAAAATATTGGCTTTAAATCACCTCACAACTTCATAAACCTGGTTATTAAAAGCCATTCTTAAGGAAATTTATCAGATTCCCACTTCAGCAGTCTCTAGTGGGGAAGGAGTTTCATAGGTTTAATTCCAATTTCATTTTTATTGTTTACCCTGCAGCCATTATGGAACCTCAGAGGGTAATTTTAAAAACATAGTCGAAGATATAAAAATACTCATAGATTTGTAGTGCAATCAATTACATTTATCTTAATAAATCATGTTTGTGCCTTGACTAATGCCAATAAAAAGTAGCAACTTATCCTAGACGCATTATTGAAAATCAAGTGGTCTGTCTTTTGTAGAATAGACATTTAGCAGATATATTTAGCAGCTCAGCCATATGTTGTTCTCTTGTCCTCTGTATCAGTGGATAGTTGAATATATTATGAGGAAGATCCTCAACTTCACCAGATGCACAGTGGATTGCAGGAAATGACCCAATTGGCAACAGTGGTGACAGTGCTATCAAACACAATGTATATGTAAATGGACAATTGCCAAGGAAATACAACATGATCACATTTGACTTCAAAAGAAGAAACACCCCCAAAAATGATTAAAAGAGACAGCCACAATATTTGAAGCTGAGCTAGAATGTACCGTATTTTTCGCTCTATAACACGCACCAGACCATAACACGCACGTAGTTTTTAGAGGAGGAAAACAAGAAAAAAAATATTCTAAATGAAATAGTGGATATATGATTTTTGTGGTTCATGCTGTGGCCACAGACATGTGATCTGACAGTGAGTTTGGAGTAGCCCAATGCAAAAATCCTGAGGATCCATGTGGATCCATGCTTTGTAACCACAGAGGAGGGAAGGAAGGGGAACCATGGATCCTCTGCTCACGACTGCAGCAGATCCCCCCCGCCACCCGCAGGCATTCGCTCCATAACACACACAGACATTTCCCCTTACTTTCTAGGAGGAAAAAAGTGAGTGTTATGGTGCAAAAAATACGGTATATCACAATACTACCAAGGCCAAGAGGATGCCTGCATGGTTAACAGACAAGTAAGTTAGTAACTTATTACAGGCAATGAGACTTTCTTTAGAAAATGGAAGTCTCGTCCAAATTAGGAGAACAAAAAGGAATGCAAACTTTGGCAAGTGAAATGGAAGCAGACAATTAGGGATGCTCAAAGAGCATTTGACAAGCACGTTGTGGAAAACATAAAGACCAACAACAACAAAAACTTACATACATTAGCAGCCGGAGACCAGCTTGAAAGACGGTTGGAATAAATTATTTGTGTCTTTCCCATGAAAGGAATACAGTATAAGGAACTGAGGCAAATAGTGGTGACAGCCAAAGTTCTAGGGCTTATAGACAAAATAAAAGCGAGCAAATCACTGGATGCAGTTGGCATCCACCTGAGAATTCTTGAGTAATTCAAATGTGAAATTGCTGATCGGCTAACAAAAATATGTAAACTTGTCCCAAAGATTATCCTCCATGCCTGAGGACTGGACAATGGCCAATGTAACACCACTTTTTTTTTAAAAAAGAATTCAGTTGACAATTTGTATTTAGACTTTCAAAAAGCTTTTAACAAAGTACCTCACCAAAGACTTCTGAATAAGTTTAGCTGCCACAGAATAAGAGGAGAGGTAACTGGTTAAGAAGCAGGAAGCAGAGAGCAGAATAAATGGACAGTTCTCCCAGTAGAAGCAGAAAGTGACGTCTCCCAAGGATTGGTGTTGGGAATTGGTAATTTTAACTTATTCATAAATGCCTTAGAGTAAGCGGTGAGGCAGCCAAATTTGCTGATGATACCAAATTGCTCAGGATCATTAAAACAAAAAGAGATTGGGAAGAACTCCAAAAGGACCTTTTCCAAACTGTGTGAATGGGGAGTAAATTGACTGCTGCAATTAACTGTAAACAAGTGTAAAGTAATGCACACTGGGGCAAAAAAATTTAATTTCACATATACCCTCAAGACGTCTGTAATGGCCTAGTCTGACCTAAAACAAGACCTTTGAGATGCTGTGGATACCTCAATATAAATGTCAAACCAGTTTGTGGCAATTGTGAAAAAGGTGAATTCAGTTCTACAGATCATTTGGAAAGGAATTGAAAAGCTGCTATAAACATGCCATTATACAAACCTACAGTGCACCCACACTTGGAATACTGTGTGCAGTCCTGTATGCTTCGCTGAAAAAGAATATCGTAAAAGTGGAAGGGGTAAGAAAGGGGCAGCCAAAATGATCAAGAGCAACTCCACTATGAAGAAATGGTTCAAATATCTGGGCTTTTGCAGTTTAGAAAAGTCTAATAAGAGCAGACATGATGCAGGTACATAAAAGTGGGTTAAGAACTTACGTAATTTGTTCCAAAGGTCTGTTCTTAACCTGAAACTTCTTAACCTGAGGTACCACTTTAGCTAATGGGAACTCCCGCTGCTGCCGTGCCCCCGGAACACGATTTCTGTTCTCATCCTGAAGCAAAGTTCTTAACCCGAGGTACTATTTCTGGGTTAGCAGAGTCTGTAGCGTCTGTAACCCGAGGTACCACTGTATGGTGTGGGGAAAATTAATTAAGGAGAACCTTTTTGCCCTCTCATAACATGGACAACCAGTGAAGCTGGATTCATGGAGAATATGGCTCTCAATAGCTACTTGCCACAATATCTGTGCTATCAGATACAGTATGCCTCTGAATGTTTGTTGCTGGGAATCACAAGTAGGGGATAGTGCTGTTGTGCCCAGGTCCTGCTTTCAGACACTTCCGATAAGTGTCTGGTTGGCCACTATGGGAACAGAACGCTGAACTAGGTGGGCCCTTGGCCTGATCCAGCAGGTGGTTCTTAAGTAATTCCACCCATTAAGGAAATTATAGCAATGGTTTACATTAGGAAAGCAGATCCAGCCAATTAGGCAAATAGGGCTAGATGGTTTTTGTGTGTGTTTTTGTATTTAGAACTTCTTAGTTCATTTTTAATCCATCTTACATTGATCTTTCCTAGTGCAGAAGTGATTACTGCTCTTTAGAGAACAGTTCAGGTTTATCCAGAGTTCAGCTTTATCCAGAAGTGCAATATGGCTTGATTGTGTCAGCTTGGAAATGAAAGGTAGCAGCAAATACAGGAATTCATTATCTTTCATACTCCTATTTCAAACAAAAACCTGTTTTCTTCCACCGAGCTCATAAACAATTTTAAAATTATATAACAATATTAAAAATAAACACCCCTTATGTTTTTCTGGAATATTTGTTTTTAACATCAGTTCTGTTTGCAAGTAAACATTTATTAAACAGAGTAACAGTATACTTTCATATATGCAGACAAAGGATCCAACACAGTGCAGGATCTATACTTTTTATTCAGTTGATGAATAGCTTTTGTATCTGGTCTTTGGCCAGGGCAGTTAATAGGACCTGCCATGTCAAAGTCCTCATCCTCCCACTCATACCAATATTTCATGTACTTTTCTAAAACCATTGATTGAATTTTCTACTCCTCCACATTCTGTCACCATCTATCACCACTTACCAAATATTAGAGTTTGTGAGAGGGGAGGGGCAGTAGTTCTGATAAAGTCCTGTCTGATGCCTCCCAACTTCAGACCATTTTAATTATGAGAATGCCTGCTTATTCTATTAAGGCACTACTTGAATACCCACACTTGCCATTCATAGTAATCCAAAGTTCCTGAATTGCCATTGTGAGGAATACTGAAGTTACCTGACACTTTGACAAATACATTCAATTGGTTATCCTTAGCATAGATGCAATCTTGTATGAAATTATGGCAGCATCCTTTGCAAGATCAGTAGTTTTCTTGGATCAAATTGTATCACCATCTGGTAAAGCAGATTATTATTTATGATATCTTTTAGGCATGTGGGTTGGAATCCATGTACATTTTCATAGTAGGTTCACAGGCATCCCACACTGAGAATGAAATAAGTGCAAACCTTGCATGTGAAATTTTTTAAAAAGCAAGGTGGTTCTCCTCCACCCTTTCTATTGTTGATAATGTCCTGATTTTAAAGGTCATAGTCTTTATAGCGTCATGGATAGCTCATTCAACTTTCTTGTGGTCAAACCACTCATTACATGTCCATTGCGGCACTCTGCCTCGGCCTTAGTAACAGCAACAGTAGCAACCTAATTCATCAGTATGCCATGCTGAGCATATGTGATTGTACAAAGCAATATGTTGCCAAAAGCATATTTGAATAAATTGCACCCTGTCAGATGGAAAGCATCTGACAATTTTCATTCTCTCTCCTCTTTACATATTGCCTCCAACAATGGACAAAACATGAGAATAGGCACTGCTGTTTCCAGACAAGGTTTAGTTTTAGAAAGAAAGAAAGAAAGAAAGAAAGAAAGAAAGAAAGAAAGAAAGAAAGAAAAGAGTCTCTCTTCCCACACACACACCAAGAGTTCTATGAAAATAATAGAGAAGAAAATTCCAATAATGTTTTTAGGATTTGTTTTGGTCATATTTGAATTTTCAAAATATTTTTATCGTATTTGTGTTCCTCCTCCCTTTCATTAGCCATCTTGACTTTGTAGATAAAGCAGGATTAGGATATATATATATAGTATTAATCCTCTAAGGGGCACACTGTGTGTAGGATTGAAAAGTCATTTGAAATCAGCAGCAGGTGTATTGGCACAAAGGGAAATCCTGTATGATGATGATCATAGAATAATAGAATTGTACAGTTTGAAGGGTCCCAAGGGTCATCTAGTCTAACCCACTGCAATGTAGGAATGGCAACTAAAGCATCCATGGCAGATGGCCATCCAGCCTCTCCTTAAAATGAAGGAGAGTCCACCACCTTCCAAGGGAGTCCATCCCACTGTCAAAAAGCTCTTGCTGTCAGAAAGTTCTCCCTGAAGTTGAGTCGGAATCTCCTTTCTTGTAACTTGAATCCGTTGGTTTGGGTCCTGGTGTTTGGAGCAGGAGACAAGAAGCTTGCTCCATCTTCCATGTGACAGCCGTTTTGATATTTGAAGATGGCTATCATATCTCCCCTCAGTCTCTTCTTATCCATGCTAAACATACCCAACGCCCTCAACTGTTCCTCATAAGGCTTGGTTTCCAGAACCTTGATCCTCTGCTCATGTTCCTACTTGTCAATATCTTCCCTAAATTGTGGTGCCCAGAACTGGGTGATGATCATGATGCCAAGCATTTTTGTGCAAGTGCCATTAAAGTAGTGGAAATTTACAAACAGCAGTAACTGGCATTTTTGTAGTCTACTCCAGCCATGGATCATGCATACATCATGCAATATAAAAGACCCAAAGTTGCAAAAGGGCATGACTGTCTTCTAAATCATGTCCTGATATCTGCACTGGACTGAGTCTGCCTGCCTTATCCTGAGATAAAATGAACCATTCTATGTAGGCAGCAGAATTGCATGTTAGCACTTCAGATAGAAGATGAGAGGTTGCAAATTTGTTTCCCCACAGGGAGGGGAAACCTTCATTGTGCAGAGAAAAGTGACACACTTAAGGTGCCAAGAAGGTGGCAGAGAAGCCAACCAGTGCCTGCAGCTACTGCAACGGGACAGAACGTTTACTTTATTTTATTTAAGTAAGGGGAAAGTGGAGAATCATGGTACTGTAAAGGACAGGGGTTCCCTGAAGTTTGGCAGAACAAGAACTCCTAAGCTCCAGAGCACTTTGTAGTAAGCCAACATGTTTGTTTCACAGTGTGTCTTAAAACACACCTTTTGTACTTGCCCAATCCACACACGATAAGCTAGCTAGGTGGAAGGGCTTTTAGAAAATATGTTTATTTTTTTGTGGGAGGCTTAATTGCCTGATGGAGGATTCAGGATGTGTTCTGGGGTTGGTGTTTTTTTTTTTAAAAAAAAATAAGTGACAGTCCTATGTTCCCCACTCCCCACTCCAGGTTCTGAACTGTTCAGCTCTCAGCAGAATAAAATGAGCTCCAATCTTTAGCAGGACTTTATTGTCCTTAATACAGTAAACAGTTTTAGCTCTGTATTGCTATAAGATCCATATCTACATGTAGGCAGGATGTGTCTCCTACCCCACAGCTTTGCAGCTATCATAAATGCATTCTTCTAAGATAGTGCCATCATCAGCATGTCGCTAGACATTTTTAAATCAGCAGAGACTGCAGCAATTTATTTGATGAGGGTCTTATTACTTTCTAGTGGAATTTTAGTGTGAAGATGGTGAAATCTTCTGTATTAAATGATCTGGTTTTTGGAAAGTTCTTTGTAATGAAATTCTACCACAAGCTCTGAAAATTCTCTGGTTTCAGGGCTGACAGAAGAAAGCAATGAGACCTGTCTGGAAGAAAAATGGGAGCAGTTAAAAGAATATATATATATATATATATATATATATATATATATATATATATATATATATAGTGCTTATGGAGCATGGCAAAGATAATATCAAGCCATAAAAGCGGGGGTATATTGAAGACCCTTCTCTAATTAGCCATATTTGTCCTTCACATATTACTTTTATTTCTATCTTTCCTTCTGTCTTTCTGTTCTGAAGAGGCAGTTAGTGTAGAGGTGACAGTAGTTAATCATGTCAAAATCCTTGCGAGGGTGCCCTTCATTTGCTGTTAATGAGAGGAATTTTCACCTTGCTTCAAATGCAGCTTTAATTAGATGTAGGCTGTAAATGTAGATATCAAAGTCCTCCATGTAGAGAAGGGGATCCATTGTGACTTTTTCACTATTGCAAAGACTGACAGAACTCCCAGCCCTGCTTCTTGTGTTGCATTTTCTCATGAATTGCAATACCCACATGCAAAACACACTTACTACTTCTCTGCAGAATATAAATCAGTTAGGAAGATGCAGTGTATGCTGGGGATTTTTCCTTAAAGCAGGCAGTCATCTATTTTTCTGGTTCAGAAAGCAAAAAGAAAAAAGACGCGAAGTCCATCCTAAGTATGGTATTTCAGCTAACAACAGGAAATACTGGTGTAATCATACTCTGTGCCTCATACTTTTAAACCAGTCCTTTCTCTTATACTTAGAGTGTTAAGTGAGGAGTATAAATGGTGAGTTGTAAACTGTGCAGAATCAGGCTTGGCGATTCTGAAAGCACAATTTGTTTAGAACTATAGTCTCAGAGTACTGTAGTAATAGAGTTCAACTGGAGTAGGGGGCTCTGTAGAAATTGGTAGGGTTTATTTCTAAATTATTGTGCACAGAAGGACCCCTTTTCTATAGAAAGGATGTTGTTGTTTTTCCAGCATTTTTGAGACTCCCTTGCTAGCAATTCAGAGACTGGGAAAAACCATACTGTCCCATTTACTTTCACACATAGATTGGCTTTGAGAATTTAAAGCCAATGTTAAGCGACTCACCAAACACATGTAAAAGTAATATGCCACTTCCATATACTGTAGTTGCCATGCCTTTCAGAGTCATTCTACATCTCCTATAAGGTTATGGGATTTGGATATGGTTCACAAACTGGATTAGCAAGGTTTAGTGTGCAATATGTTGTCACATAACTAGAAGTGAAAAATTCAATGAAATAGCCTAGAAATCACACAAGTTCATGTAAGGGTCTTATACGCACACCTGTATTTATCGAAAATTAGCCTAAGCTGTTGGTTTGGTCACATCATCAGTTTAGTACAGGGCTTCTTAGTTCTTTCATTTGCTTGAAGGGCATCTGACTTTCATTCTCATAGAAACTCTACCATAAACACACTCTTGTTTTCAAAATGTGGCTTTTTTCCTCTTCCTTTTTTTTCTTTTTTGATGATTTAACTGGGTTATAAAGATCATGTCCAAAGTGCCTACATTAACAGCTCTTGTCTGCTTTCTGGCTGTAGTGCAATAATTTTTATATTCCTGTCAGTATGATGGGTGACATTTAATGTACAGTGAAGGACAACAATGAATTATTATGCAGTCTAAAATGGATAACTGTTTTGCTGGGATGCTCAGTGTTAACCTAATCTTCTGTCAAGAATGTTGATGTCACATTGAAAAGAAATGCCTGTTTTCCTGTATGATTTTAGATGGAACGGTTCCTCCTTGAATTTGGAAATCTGTACACCTTTTTTAAAAAAACAACAACCCAAGGCCTTATATATAATTTAGTAATTATATTTTAGTTTAAACTTCAATCAACTGTCAGTAACAGAGCCCGGACCTAGTATCACAAATCCTTTCCACTGCTACCAATACTTCAGGGTTAAATTGTAAAATATTTTCTTCTAGGCCACAAACGGTATAGAATACCCACTATTTTCTTGATATACCCTCACTTTTGAGGATATAGGGTGCTTCCAGACTGTCACTGTTTTACCAAGTGGGATTCAATTGCATAGGGCAAATTGAGGTTGCATAATGAAGTCGATTTGTGGCTCTTGATCAACATTCCCACTTCATAAAAAGAAACAAACCCCACAAATCTTGGAAGTTTTGAGCTAAAGAAAACTGACATGAAAGGAAGTAAAAGGAAAACAGCACTGGAAAGTGTGTGGTGACAACTGTTTGACGCAACAGTTCCAGGCAAATCTGAAGGAATCAGAATAGCCAACAATAGATAGCTTCCTGATAAACTTTGTTTAGTAAATAAGAATTGCAGGTGATACCCACTGTCCTCATGGTGGACCTGTTCACCAACTGAAAGTGTTTCAAGGGGCCTTCATGACCTTGGTCCTATCCTTTATGACTTCTTTTGCTGACAGTTTAACATATACGGGTTAATTCAAGCTCAAAACAGTAATTTACTTCAGGTTAATTTAAGAAAGTGTTTGGAATTTGCCTTTAAGAAGCATGCATACATTATCAAGGAGTGATTGCTGTAAACTTTGAAAGTGCTGGTGAAATATCAGTTTGATTTGTAATAATAGTAATAGACAAAACAAACCAAAACCCGCACTTACTTACTCCACAGATATTAGATACTGCCTCAGTTCCTTAAAATTCAATTTCAGATAGTATCAGCCTTGCATAGAAATATGGTTATTGTGTCACTGATACCAGTGTAAGTAATGGTTGTAAATAATTGTGGTGAAGTGGCTGTCTTATGTTTATCACATTACAAGGAGGAAAATAGAAGATGTTTGTTTTCCTCTGCCCAGTGTCTTTCCAGCTCCTATATTTCTTTCTTTTTTTAATCTTTAGACTCCCTGGAGCAGGAAGACTGGTTGTAGTCTTAGGCAATGTGTCAGCTCAATAAATATTTTCAGTAGACTAGCTTCTGGGAACTGCACTCAGCTCCTGCCGATTTGTTTCAATTTAGAAGCACTACAGAGCCTGGCTAAGTAAATCACAGAAGCTAATTGTTTTAGTCTGTGGAAACAGTAGATACAGAAGCACAAGCGTTTTACTGCTATCACCATGTGACTCACAGTATATAGAGGGTATGGAAAGGTCACATAAGGACCAGAGAAATACTATGCAGATTACACACAGAGAGAGATGAGTGTAATTAATAAATTCCTACACCATATAATAACAATAAGTGATGTTCCAACTGTGTATATATACCAGCTTTGTTCAATCTTGTTATGGACAAAGTTGTGTGTGTACACTTCTGATATCTAAACTTTGGGAAGGGAAGATAATGCAGATGTAACTCTGTGAATATTTAGGGGACCAAATGAGAAAACAAGAGGTCTGTTCTGAATTTTATCAGGAGGAAGAAAAGACAAGAAAGTTTAGAGGTTACCACCATCACCTCCCCCCACAAAAAATATCCCAGCACGATCCCCAAATAGGTTTGTAGACCTCAGTGAAACTTCATTCATGCTCTATAAGTATGATGCAGCCTAGGAGCTCCTGGCTTGATGCAAGAAAGTAAATCTCTTAAGAGGCAGAAATGTTGCCCATTTTATTACCTCTTTTATTGCTATGAAGAATGATAGGGATCTAGACTAAAATATAGAAGAGTTATATTTCTTTAAGCAATGCCCACCCAAAATGTGAAAGCTATTGCCATTAAATGTTATGAAAGCCAATCGTATAAACAATATAATACAGTGTACACACTACTATAAACTCCAGTGGGTGACCCTCTCACAGTTCATCTCAAAAGTCACTGTGGGTTGTTTTTTAAATTGTTGGTATTTCTCTTATAAACCTCCCATGCTCTGCCCCACCCCCAGCTTCCACAATGTTTCATTTTTTTTAAAGAAGAGAGGCAGAAGGGAGCACCATCTCACTAACCAGACAGGCCAGCTGATAGACCAGCTGGTCCCTAAGCTGAAATCATGTTTCTTGTTGTTTTCTCTGGGCAGAGAAAACTACAAATGCCATGATCACACCCGGAAAAGGTGCCCTTGAAGCATCATTGCAAATTCTGGAGTCAGCTGAGCTAGCCAGCCTGGTAGTGAACTGGATTCTGTTCTGCTGCCACATATTCCTCCCCAACACCTGCAGTGGTAAGGAGCTTTTTTTTGTTTATTTTTTAAAAGTAGAACTAGTAGAAGAAGTTCTAAATTTGCATTCTACTGTAAGGATTGATCCATATTTGCATGCATATGAACAGAGATTAAGTGAGTTGTAATTAAAAAAACAATCCTGTGATGCCCTCTGCCATGTTGAGCCTAGCCCACTCCCATTTTGCGTGATCTTTGGTGCTAAAAATACTCATACAATTAAAAGAAAAAGAGAATGAAATTTCTTTCCCAGTATGTTCCTGTCCCCATTACAACCCCAGCATTAACGAAGGAGGAGAAATTAAATTCACTACTCATTTCAAGCCAAATCTATCAAGGTTTCTGTATCTGAAACAATAGGTGGATTGAAACACAACCACCTCTCAAAATTTGCACTTATCCAAATTTTGTGATGCAGCTCGCCAACTGGTGTTTACAAAAATGCAGATATTAGGGAAATGCTAAAAAAGTTAAAAATGAAGATATTAGGGGGAAATGCTTCCATAATGTGTACATTAGTCAAAACTGCATATAAAATGTATTCATTAATGTAAAATGTAAAATACTGATGAATTTTCATGAGATTTTTTTTTTTAAACCCTTAAATTGCTTCCAAATGTTGAGAACTGAATTTAAGTTTGGGAAATTTAAGAACTGAGGGACACAAAACTGACAGCTCCTTCAATCCCTACCCAGCATATAACAACTATGAATATTATAGGTCACCCTATATGTTTGGTAGTGCCAGCCAAAACACTGTTCCTTGCTGAGAAATTTTCATGAAAGTGTGTTGTTTGGGAGAAAGTTTTTTTTTTTTTTGAGATTTTGAGGAGGACAAAGCTGGCAAAGTATGGGGTAATATGCCTCACCATGAAAAAATACAAGGTTGCAGAAGGCTGCAGTCTTTATTTTCCTGGGGGGAGAGTGTTATAGAACTGCAATAAGCAACAGCCACCTGGTAGTATTCCTTGTTGAGAATGACCTTATGGGAATAATGCTACGTTACCAAACCGGTAGAGCACTCTCCTTAGGAAGGCTTACCTGGTGCTAGTATTGTCATCTTTTTGGCACCAGCTGAAGTTCTTATTCTTCCAGGCTTTGGAGCATTTGTTTATCTTGGGTTTTGTGGCTTTTCCCTAGTAGCAGCTGCTGCTTACCCTGTCACTGGATTCTTCTGTTTCGTGACTGATTTTTGTTGTTGACCCTTTTGTGTGTTTTAAAAATGGATCTATTTTGTTATGTGTTGCATTATTTTTTTATCTTCGTGTTCCTCTGAGTCACTTTGAAACTTCTCTGATTGTGGGAAGAACCAACACATCAGTCAAATCAGTAATAAAATAATAGTAATTGGCCAGGCTGTGAGTGCTGCATGAGATGAGAAAACTTTTGACAACTGTGCTGATCAGTATTGATAGCAGTGGGACTTGTAACAGGGATATAATTGTGAATATTATTTTGGCCTAAGCATACATACCCCACTCCCTCTGGTAGCCTTCACAAGTTGGAGGGTGAATGTCTGTAACAGGGAATCTTCTCTATTCATGGTTTTAGAACCATGGGAAATTCAGGCTCTAAACACACAGGGAGCCAACATAGGTAGATCAGGGTTACTATTGCAGACAGTCACCTTCCAACTCATGGAGGACAACACATTCAGTGTTGGAGGGGCCACTCTCACCCTTCTTTCCTCCTCTGTACAGCATGAATAAAAGAGGAAGAAAGAATAAATCTACTGTTTTATCTGGTCCACAACATCAGTCTTATAAATGACTGCTTTCTACTATTTGTTCCTGTATGCTGGACAATAGTTTTGGTTTTTCCCCCAGTATTTCAAATGCTCCACTAGAAAGGCAGGATAGAGATACTCAAATAAATGAATAACTAAAATGCACACCTACCTACTTGCATTTCATTTGGATTGCTTATTATTTGACTCTCTAAGCCTAGCCTTTCTGAGTCAGGGTTGGTTGCATTTCAGTATGCACTTCCAAGATGCTAAATGGTTAGGATTTGAATGCAGCTGATTTTAGGCAAAGGTGTTTCAGTTGACAAACCTATGAATAACAAGGTGTTTCTGTTCAGTCTTCTGTATTAGTATTTGAAGCAATGGAGAAGGGATAGCCTTTTCTGTAGATTTTTTTTAAAAAATGTTACTGGCATTATGACCATTCCAAATCCAGGGCTGCAACTGTCATCTAAGTTGGTTCAGAATATGCACCTGAATATTTATTTTAATACATTAAATGAAAAGAATTTAGGTAAGTTTCCCCTGCTTTCCCCTGTTAATAATTCTTAAGTTGAAAGTTAACTCTACTACTCAGCTAGGCTATGCAGCATGCAGTAAGCTTGACAGCTGTTACTTTTGAAACTGTGTGGCTATAAATTGCAATGGTAAACAGGTAAGCACTCTAACTTTTGAACAATGATGAGTCAATCAAAATGTTAATATGTTGCATGGTATTTCGAATGCTGAAATAGTTTCCTATTCCAAGCTTGTGGGAGGCATGGATTTTACAGTAAAACTGTAAAAATAAAAAACCCAAAGAACAAAAATATCTGACCTAACAATCTATTTTGAGTGTGTGTGTGTGTGTAAAATAATTTCTCTCTTTCACACATACACACACATACACACTAATGAAAACAGAAAAATGACAAAAAATAGATTGTCAAAATATTGTTATCTGCTTATTTATTTTCTTTTGTGGATGCCTTCCTTCAGTAACTGCTTTTGCCCCACAGTTATGTTGCATTATGAATATCAATGTATTTTCACACTGAAGATAAAATATATCCAGTTATTCTCCTAAAGACTTTCTCTCTACCTGTTTCCCACGACTGTGTGTGTTCGTGTATATTTCGATCATCTGGTTCTTTATCTTTTTATACCTCCTTTTGAGATTTACTTTAAAAATTTAGGGCAGTACGGTATGCACTCAGCCATACAGAAAATGAAAAGGCTACTGTGTTTAGTATCTATTTAAGTATGGTGGTTACGTTTTAATTTCCACATAATGCCTATAATTATATAAGTGCAGGAAAGATATGTAAAGGCAGATGTTTAAAATACAAATGATTTAAGGCTGTGTTAGATATGAAGAGGGTATAAAATTGACAATGTCTTGTGTGTCTTTACATTGCTGCAAGTCACTGATGCTAGAACAGCAAATATGTTTACTAAAGTCATTGTATTAATACTGTAAGTTTAACATAGATGGAAACTCCTATTTTCAAGTATAAGATGTGATTTTCCATTAATAGTGCCTACATTAGCCACAATTGACCAGGATCATAGACACACTCCCTGAAATGAATCAGGATATCCATTTGGAGTTGCTCTCAATTCAATAGGACTTAACATAACAGAAATTTATAATGGATTCTGTGCTCAGTATCTCCATGTCTGAAAATAATCTGCAATGGAAAATTAGATTCTGGGTAATTCTTTAAATGAATATAGTAGGTATTAAATCTAAGCTTCTGTGTTTTTACGAGAGTGAGGAATTTCATTTTAAAAAATTCTTTAAAGCCACTCTGCTAACAACTAAATATGAATGCTGAGGGGAAAGCGTTCTGCAATGTGGTTGGGTGGGTTTAGTCTTGGATCTAAAATAGCAAGGTGATTTATGCTAATATTACTTTATTCTGTCATTAAACCATGCACATATTTAAAGCAGCTTAATTAAGGACAGGCAACAGCTAAATTATAGGACTGAACTCTTTATCAGTAGCATAATAAAGTTTACCAAACTTTCAGAAAGTAATCATATGTTTCTGTTTCCCATGCTAAAAGTCATAAAGGTAAAGGACCCCTGGATGGTTAAGTCCAGGCAACTATGGGGTGCGGCGCTTAGCTCGCTTTTCAGGCTGAGGGAGCCAGCGTTTTGTCCGCAGACAGCTTTCTGGGTCATGTGTCCAGCAGGACTAAACCACTTCTGGCAAGTGCCTGAGCACACAGAAACACTGTTTACTGCAGTGCATTATATATCAGTGCAGTATTAAATGTCAGGACGCTTCTTGGGGTACTAAGAGTTCTCAACTAAATTCTAGCAACAATATATTTTGAAATACCTTCTTATATTGTGCTATGAATAGGGATATTTTGCTTCAACATCAGTTTCTCATCTCTAAATGGGACATGCCCACTCAGAAGTAAGTCCCATTTATTTTAGTGAGGCTTGCGCCCAGGTTAGTGGGATACAATTGAATTCTGATAAAGCAACCCTATGCATGCCTATTCTCAATAGTAAATACGATCATTTTCAATAGAAGCCACTCACGGATGTTATAGGATGTCAGCCAGAGTCCCACAATAGAAAAACTGGTACTTTTAATACTAAACAAATAGAAAAATTGTGCCAAATATCATAAGAAAGGAGCTCACTAATTTGCAGCAGCATTTTGTCTCTGGGTTGAACATTGTGGCTTGTGATCTGTGACTAGGTGAAAGTCCACATAAAGGACACATTCCTTCTCCTTCTGCCTCCAAAAAGCCTCTTGGGTGGGTTGTAGAACCCTTTTAAGTAGTTTTGAGGGGCAGGGGCTAAATTGGAAAGGGGGAGTCTCCCTCTAGACTAGAAAGTATTTGGAGGGCTTAGTGGGCTACAGAATGGAGGGGAAGACGGGAGAATCCCTTTTCATTAAATTCCTTCTTTTCATGGATCAGTATGCAAGCCACCAAATCTTCTAAGAGTTGTGTGGTGGAGAAATCTGTAAATTAACATATTTTAAAAACTACAATTCAGCATTCTTTATTTACTGGATTGGTTTAAACATGTCATAGTTTTGTTTCTTCTTGTTTTTCTGAACTTGGATTAATTTCAGTTGCTTTCTCAACGATAGATATCACTACAAGTCATTTATCAATATGCTTACATATTTAATTCAAAAGTAATTCAAAATTAATTAATTCAAAATTAATTCTAGCAAGTAAACGTTAATGTTGTTAATGACATTTATTAGGATTTCTGGAACAATAAACTAAGATCTTCTACTTTTTTGCCACAACACTGCTTTTTGACATTGTTAAATTATCATGAGTTTTTTTAACATCCATTCAGAGATGCATTGGGAACCAGCAATACATGCTTCCCTCTAGTGTCTGGATAGAATTTCCACATCACTCCAACGGTTAGGTGTGCAATTTTTGCATGCAGGAATCCCTTATGGGAATATAGCTTGTGTGTGCCAATTTTTGGTGGGGAAAAAGCACAAGGAGAAAGTAGTTAAAAAATCATGTTTT
This sequence comes from Podarcis raffonei, assembly GCF_027172205.1. Taxonomy (NCBI): domain Eukaryota; kingdom Metazoa; phylum Chordata; class Lepidosauria; order Squamata; family Lacertidae; genus Podarcis; species Podarcis raffonei. The sequence goes on from NC_070604.1 coordinate 50,151,245, forward strand.
CAGTCCTGATCTTGATTGTCACACCACATAGCTACTTTTTTGTTCCCCTGAGATATTAAAATGACCCAGTGCTAACCATGCTTTAAAACTAGCTAGATGTGCAGTTTTAAAGCAATCAGATACATGTGTTTTGCCACCGGGATCATTACCCCACATTTTCTACCCAAATAAAAATGTTGCATCTTTAGGGCAGCTGCAGATTTTTTGGTTGCTGCAAAATGCAATCCCCCCCCCCCCCAGTTTGGCACTCTGTTCCTTGGGGATGCATTGTGGGGAGGGCATTTTGCCATTTTGGGGGTTGGGGGAAAACGTTACTCAAACAGTTCAAGGGGAAGGAAGATTGCAGTGTTTTGTTTACTATTGCCAGTGCTTTTTCTCTCTTAAAAAAAATATGTTTACGGGTGCTCTCATTTTCCTACTCATATTGAAATACTGCCCCTCAATGAGGCCAAACTTAGATTCACAGAATGTTTAGGGGTATGCATACCCCTGCGTCCCCCCAGAAAAATAAAGCACTGACTATTGTTATTGTTGTTATTATATTGTGGAGATAAATATTACAATGGGGTTGTTATTTTAATTATACTTATTATTCCAATGCATTAAAAACCCATTTCCCCGTAAAATTATTAGGTTCATTCACTCGTAATATGTTAATTTGGTCATTAGCACAAAAGATCACCCCCCCATCAATTAAAAAAGCACTCCTTTTGCAGATTTTTGCTGTTGCTATTTTTGCAGCCGTTATCAAATACCAAAAAATATGCATAAGATCTGCTTTAATTGTTCTGCATCCCCTGTCCTTATTTATATATTAAGTTGGGTTTTGATGTAGGTCTTAGCAAAGTGTCGGGTCCTTTTTGCGTTTCTTCAGGAGACTTGCTGTGTATGCATCCGGCAGTGGCACTGAAAGTCAATGGCAGGATATTGATCAGTCTTGTTTAACCTAATGCTGCAGTTAATTACAGGCCTTTTCACTTCTACACCTTTCCTCAGAGCTGGCAGGCAATCTGGCCTGTTTCAGCAGGCCTTAGATTAGAAAGAAGCAATGTGAGTGACACTGTGATGTCAGAAGAAAGCTAAATGAGAGTACCTGCACACATTGTGGCATTTTGAGTTTTAGAAACTATAGAAGTATTTCTGTTGTAGAGTATTACCATTTGTAGTGAGGCAGAATAAGGCTTCCACTGAGCCTATGGAATATTCACCCACTGCCAAGTGCCGTTGACTCATGTTTCTTCCTTAGCTCATTGGTCCCCATATACACTTTTGATGGGGGAGTTGAAATGCTAGATTTGCATGTATGACAATTTGGAAGGGGGGAGAAATTTGGTTCAGCTCACACGTAAAGGTGAAACAATCCTTCCAAATTTGCATTTCTCTGAATTTTACTTTTCAATTCCCCAGGCATAATGTGTAGAAACACACACACACACACACACACACACACACACACGTGTGAAAATAACATACAAAAATGCATTATATGGAAAATTATTTGCAGGTCTTGCTATAGTGGGAAAAGTAGTCTTAAAAGGTGTACCGTATATTATGAAAAATTCACATTAAAATGCTGATCAATTTTCACATTAGCAGTTCTATCTCGTATAGAATTAAGAATAGTATAGATCACTGGTTCCCAATTAACTAAGTACTATGGACCCCCTGTTTTTCAAAAGCTAAGCCATGGACCGTTACTTTTGAAAATTTTGATATCTCTATTTTTGTTATTTGCCATGGACCCCTCTGGGTGGGTTATGTGGACCCCCTGGCATCCATGGATCGCTAATTGGGAAGCACTAGTATAGCTTATTTGACTTTCAGATGAGTTCAGGATACTTGCACCACCAAATTTCCCTGAAAGGATGGTACAAAATATATTTCATTCATAGGATAATAGGACTTAGAAAGCCATGATCTGGAACCTTTCTCCATTCATCTGCACCCCAGCCATGCACATATCTCAAATTATTTCACCAAGACTAGGGTACATTAAATTTCCATATAATTTTTTTAAAAAATCATCTTACAAAAAGAAGATATGCATGAATCCATCCTTGGTTGTCAAGGCTGGCTTCCCATAGGTTCTAAAACAAAATCCTATATATACCTATGTATGCCTGATTTGCAGGTAGCTGGACTTCACAAGGAAAGGAAGGGCAAAGACAAAGGAAGCTTAGCAGATTTTTATCTAATACCCCTCCCCCTGCAAACATTTGGCAGCTCCATGGAATGGAGCTAGCTAGAAGCCTGAAATTATAGCAGTAGACCAGTTAATAGCCTGGCCACCATAGAAGCAATAAATAGAAACACCACAGAGAATAACTGTAGTCGAAATATTTAAAATCCAAAAAACAGTACAGTATCTGTACAATGCTTGGGTATTATATAGATCACTCAGTGACATACTTTAACTCCTCAGCAAGTGGAGAAGCATAAAATCGACCATTTAACACCCGAATAAACATAGAGCCAAATAAAATCACATAACTCGCAGAGATTCCCGGAAAAGGGACTCTGCAAATGAATCCACTCACTTGTGATTATTGTATTCTTTATAAGGTAGTGTTCCATCCTGTGTTGTGGTAGATTTTGGCTGTTGCTTAAACCTTCCCTTTCCCCCTTCCTACATGGCAGGCGCCCTTCATGACAGGTCATCCCAGAGGCATTGTAATTTCTCCGCTTGGAAAGCAGCACTGACCAGATCAAAAGCAGTGTGCAAGCACTACTGTATTATCTGACAGGCACTCTTCCCATCAGTAAATCAGAGGTTGCCTTGAAGGCTTCTGGGCTGACATCTGATTTCCTGTTAAAAATGTGCTTGCCAGATTCTTAGGCCTATGAAGCCAAGGACTCCTGAGCGAAATAATTCCAGCAGATGGATATGGGTGTGCTAATGACATGGACAGAACATCTTGGCCAGGGATATTGAACAGTCCCTTAAACTGAAGAAGTTGGCCATGATTGCTAATGGGCTGAGAGGCTCACACTTTAATAAGTACCTTTTCTTATAGCCTCAAAGACCTGCTGCTGTCATTAAGACTGGCCCACATTATATATCATGCATATATATTTCCAGCTGATGAACTGTTTAGGCCCCATACAGATTTGTAGTACTCATGTGGTAAAGGAGGGGGGGGAATCTTGCAATTGACTAGAAAAGTTACCCATGCAATTTTAAACATATTTTTAATATAGCTTAAATGCCATAGTGGTTTTTTTTTATGGCAAACTAGGGAATAGTTGGATTCTAACCTACATTTAAATATTGGTCTTCTCAATAAATAGCAATTAGAATATTTGGAGAATGAAATCGAGTTATCAGAGAATAAGAGCTAAAATTAGACACAGGGTGTTTTGAAAATGTCCATCGACTGGGCAAGCTTCAAATTTTATCCACATGGTTCTGATTTGCTTGTCTTTAGCAGGTGAGCAGGTGGCAGTTTTGATGCCTCATCTTTAATGGATGCAATTATCACAAGATTATACGGTCTACCATGTTAGGCATTCATGCATTTTAATATTTTGTTTACAGCCTTCCAGCACCCTTCAGACTTTCTCAGTGAAAACTAATGGAGAGTATTATAGCTCAGGTCTTGGCCCATTCAATATGAATTGCGTTGTTAGCTGGAGACATTTGGAAATGACACACTGCCAAACGGTTTAATAAATTGTGCAAGCTTTGTTGTTGCAAATAATTCAGAAAGATTGTTCCATAATGGGTGTATAATGGGGAGAAAAACCCTTAGAAGTGTTACTTACACAGCATTTTTAAAATTCTGTCAATAGCCACAGCACAATAGGACATTTAGCTTCTCTGCATGTCTTCTAAATGGTTTTCAGATGTATAGTGTCACTAGCTTTGTGGCAAATCCATGCACCATTCTAGTGGCCTACTTGCTGCAGTAGATTCTGGGTAACTCATAAATATAGGAAGTAGGAACAATTTTCAGTAGTACTTGGAACTAATTTAGTATAACTAATTTATATAGTTTATAATTTATATAATTAGTATAATTAATTTAGTATAACTAATTTAGCCTTCTCGGTAGTGGCACCCATCCTGTGGAATGCCCTCCCACCAGATGTCAAAGAGAAAAACAACTACCAGACTTTTAGAAGACATCTGAAGGCATGTTGGGAGCATTAAAAATTATATATCTTGATGTATTGTCAGTGAGACAAATATAAACCAAATGACTGAAATTGGCTTGTAAAAGATCAATAATTTTTAATGGAAGCAGAGATAAAATGGACAGCTTTGGGGGACATTTTTGCATTATGTAAGTCATTGAAATAGTTCCATGACTTACATAATGCTTCCATCAATAATTCTCAGAACTAAGCAATGACATGGGAAACATTTATCAAAATAATAATAATTTATTATTTATACCCCACCCACCTGGCTGGGCCTCCCCAGCCACTCTGGGCGGCTCCCAACAGAGCATTAAAAGACAATAGTCTATTAAACATTAAAAGCTTCCCTAAACAGGGCTGCCTTCAGATGTCTTCTAAATGTCAGGTAGTTGTTTATCTCTTTGACATGTGATGGGAGGGTGTTCCACAGGGCGGGCACCACTACTGAGAAGCCCCTCTGCCTGGTTCCCTGGTTCCCTGTAGCTTAGCTTCTCGCAGTGAGGCAACTGCCAGAAGGCCCTCGGTGCTGGACCTCAGTGTCCGGGCAGAACAATGGGGGTGGAGATGCTCCTTCAGGTATACTGGACCCGAGGCCATTTAGGGCTTTAAAGGTCAGCACCAACAATTTGAATTGTGCTCAGAAACGTACTGGGAGCCATATTACTTTTGGAGGACATCCCTAGTATTACAGTAGCACATGTGTCCACTCTGGAGTATGCATATGTATTACTTTTTACCTAAGGGACAAACTTAGAAATGTGTGGGGAATTGTAAAAATGTTACATTATTTTATTTCTAGGAAATGCATACATTATATAGTCTAAAAGATTAAATGTTTGCAGCTATTGTGATGCGTGGACATCAGAAATAAGTGTGAGTGTCTGCTGTGGAAGGCAGAAGTTGTACGTTGAGGGAAAAGTGGGCTTTTGCCTTTTTTACTCCGTCTCCCACTTTCAGGCTGTTCATCTAGACATCCCGGCAGCCTTACCTACTTTGTGAACTGATGGCATTAAATAGCACTTACCACAATCCTGGCTGTTGGAAATTACGGCGGTCATTGCTACGCAACGCTACTACAGGTTTTTGGCGCTCTTGGGGGCAAGATGCTGTCAGATCTATCCGATGTCACCCATTGTTCATATCCATTGCTTCCTAATCCACAGGGGAAAATACATTAAAATATTAAATACTATAGTTTCAGTTGGAAGGCTTGAAGTGTCAAGCTGCTGTTTTCCACTCTAGGTTAGCTGAATGTGAAGTTGTTCACTTGCACTCTGTATGCATATGATAGACATGTTGTAATTAGTTTACAGTACCCTGGAGCTTGAAGCACAGCAGGTGGGCTTTTTGGCAAGCAAGGTTAGTGTAAACAAGAAGATAGGTTGGTGCCATGGTGTGGCAGGCTGCTCTAATCACAAGGTAATTCTTCATCTTCGGTCATTAAAAAGTACCTGCTTTTCCACAGTTCTGGCTGCTTTATTTTTCTTTGATGCAATCTGTGTTTGGCAGATTGATCACAGATCAGCACTAATGGGTGATATCCAATGAAGTCCTACTATGAATAGACCCATTGAAATCAATGCTCCTGCTCTGAGCTACTCTATTGCTAGATACCACCCACCTGCCCATCACCTGAGATCAAATTAACGCTAGATGGCCCAAAGTATTTTCTCTCTGCTTTACTGTTGCAGCTTAAACTGTGCCTTTAGAGAAAGATCATTCTCATTGCCAGCTTCAGTTCAACCCAGTGGTGCAAAGGAACATTTTTTTCTGTTATGAGTTGAGCCTGCAAAGGAAGATCCTTTGCCTTTCTGGTTTGAATTCCAGCTGGCAATGCAAATGAATATTTGTGCTTATAGCAAGCCCTACTTTGATCCCAAGCAACTTGCTGTGAGTGCTGATCAGCTGATTTTCACTTACAGCAAGCGTGCTTTGGGCACGGATTGCCTATACTATGCAGTTCCCAATTGGGATTTGCTGTGGCAACAGCAAGCTGTGCTTGCCAAGGAGCAATCGGGAGTGTACTTGAAGGCTATGTCATTACCGGCCGGCACCTGACATCGCATATGATGTCAAGGGTGGGAAAGGTGGCTGTTTATGAGGAAAGCAGCCTCATGGACCAAATTGGGACTTGTGCTAGGCTTAATCTGTCCATAGCTGTCAACTTTCAGATTTGAAAATAAGGGATCAGCAGCCTCACCTGTCCTGGGAACAGTCTATGGGATATCTAACAATCCGGGATAGCAGTGGGAAATGGTGGGAAACGGCGCTGGAATAAGGGAATTTCCTGCAAAAAATGGGAAGGTTGACGGCTATGAATCTGTCACAGGGGCTGCCTCATGATTCCTCAACTTGTGGATTTTACAATCTGAGACATGTGGAGTGCAGGCTTTAGGAAAGACTCTAGGACCCATGGTGCTCACAGCAATAGCACCAGGAGTGTGCCAGGGCATGAAGAATTGGTGATTTTGAGACCATCCATTCTTCACAGATCAATTCTGAGCTGTATGCAGGTGGCATCTGTCATTACTAGAACAGTTACCTTAATGTTATCATTTAAGGCTGCAATTTAACAAAATGTGTGACAAAGGCTCTTCAGACATATTTCATATGCTTTTAAAATGCTTTCAAACATCTGTGTTACTACTGATTTAATTTTAGGAAAAATATTTTCACAGAGAGTTGGTTATTTTGCCCTTGCACCATCTTGTGAACCCTGCATGTTCCTGTGACATGATGCATGCACCAACACTGTATACTGTATATAGGATGCAGAATGAAGCATGTTCATGTTAAGAATATAACTAGCCCAACCAAAAATTATATATAAATATATATATTTAGCTTGGTGTGTTCGTTATAACTGACAGGATGTAAGAACATACGCAAAGTGCTATCTTACAGGACATCAAAGTGGTATGAGAGTAACCAAATATTTAATGGTACCATATATACATGTGGGAAACCACTCATCTGAAGTATCTGCCCATGCAATGAAAAAACGTTACAGTGCTTCCTTACCAATGTGGAAAAACACAGGTATGGTAAAACTATCCTCTCCAATCCAGCAGGAAGGGAATGAAGGATGGTGCCATAGCCAGGTGGGACATAGAGAGTGGCTATTTCTAGTGAATCCCTACCAGCAAACTCCTCTAGGTAGCCCAATAAATAAAGAAATAAGAAAAAGAACGACCTGAACTTTTCCCAATAGCATCCCTTTCTTTTTCCTCTTGGGAAGTGAGAGACTCAGTTAGGGTCCTGGATTCTGCCCCCCCCCCAATTTCTCCTTGTGCCCACAAGGAGCTTTATAGGCCAATGGACTCTTTGAAGTGTTGCAAAATAGGACATAGCACACTGCGACAGGACAGGGTAAACAAAGGAATGTTGTTGGTCTGCATAGCATAAGTAGAAATGTGTTTCAACTTACGGAAGCCATTTCTGGATTTTTCCTATTTCCCTTCATAATTTGGAATGACCTAGATTCTAGGATAGATAAGACCTGCAGTTCTGAGCCCAAACTTGCTGAATAGTAGGAGAATTTACTTCCATCCTTTCCCTGCTTTCTAGTTATGCATGTGCTTGTAGAACAAGAGTTGGGAATGCATGACAGTCTAGATGATCAACTCCAATGCCCATTAGCCCTAGCCAAGATAACCAACATGATGGGAATTGTACTTCAGTAACATTTGGAGGTGTGAAGGTTAACCATCCCTGTTGCAAAGTATTGTAGATGCTAAAGAGTCTGTCAGTTCCACTTTATTTATTTGTTTTGGCTCTATTACAACAACTTTTGTCTGGTTGAGCTGATCAAACCTGAATCACTTGTGTGAGCCAATTGGTTTCAGAGTTAATGTGAAATGAGATTTTGTTTTTCTTGGGTCTGGAAATTAATTTCACCTGCAAGTTACCTCACAGAAAGATCTATGTGAAGAGAAACAAATATACTTTGGGATCTGAGGCATAGTCAAATCCTTGGTTCTCAAAGTTAATCTGTTCCGGGAGTCTGTTCAACTTCCGAAACTGTTCAAAAACCAATCAGAAGCCACGTTCAGCTGCCGAAAAACATTCACAAACCAGAACACTTACTTCCGGGTTTGCGGTGTTCAGGAGCCAATTTGTTTGACAACTAAGCCATTTGAGAACCAAGGTACCACTGTATTATAGCTTGTATTAACCCTCATATGGCCCAGTCTTGTTATAATTGGCAACGACATTGCAAAAACCCTGAAGGTGAAAGAAACACAACAAACTCTTGGTGAAAGCATATGATCAGCTTTCGGCTTTTCTTTTTTGGGATTTTCTGCTATCTTTTCATATGCTTGCTATCTAGAGCAACAGTGAAACTTCTACCATCTGTAAAACAAATTGTAACTTTTAAAAGATTTATACATGGTATGTTTCTTTTTCTGGAGTGTCTCAGAGTGCTCCATCTCCTTCTGCAGCCTTCGGATACGCTTATTCTACTGCAGTCATCTTCTTTCTACAGTAAATTTCAAGCTAAGTACCCTAGGAGTTTCTGAGTGTTTGTTAAGTAGTGATTTATCAGATTCTTCCCGTCTAGCTTTCCCCTGCTATAAAGTGAGCATTCAGTTCCCTAATAATTTTTTTTCTTTGCTTTGCTACTTTCCCCTCTAGCTTTTTTCTTTTAAGAAAGAAGAAAATACTGATAGGAAACAAATGGGTATGTATCCAAAAGCAATTTTATCCTTTCTGGGAAGTACAGGACTATCTTCAACATTTTCTATAGCTTGAACAGATGGGATTGGATCACAGTAAATGTTAGGGTTGTCAGCTTAATTCCTCCTTATCCTATGGTTCCAGCACCACAGGGGCTCTTTATAGAGTTAGCCTTGGTTTTTGTTTTGTTTTTCCAATTTGTGTGCCTCATTTTTTGGGGGGAGAAGCTAGCAAACATTACCTGATTTTATTTCCTTCTAATTTGTCTATTTTTCCATGGCAGTAATTTTATGTCTGAACTAGTAATGATTCAATGCAGTTCACATTCAAATTTGAACCTGTCTAATTCATACTTGCCGAAATAGTCCGTGAACTGAATCACCACCAACCTTTAAAATCCCCATTTCTCTGAATTTTGCAGTGTAGTTCTTCAGCCAAGTAATGTGTAAAAAAATGCATATACCATGATGAAGTGGGCATAAAAATGCATAATCTGGTGAAAATAATATTAAAAGGCATCATATTAGGGCAAATGGCTTTGCCAGAATATGTATATTAGGCAAAATTGCAGATATTGTGCATATTCAGACAAATTTGCTGATGAATTTTCATGAGGACTTAAAAATAAATAAATCTCAAACTGATGTGGAGAACTAAATTTAAGATTGTAAAAATGAGAAACTGCAATTGACAGATTTATCCCTCCCTAGTCAGAAACAACGTACTTTAAGCAATGTGCTATTGTTTTAAGAAGTATAAAATAATTCTACACAGTCTCCCAAAGATACAAATATTCTGTTTTCTAGTGTCAGATAAATCTTCTAGTTCAGCTCCCTGTTCACGTTTAATCTTTGTGTTTCAGATGAAACTACATGCAATTATGTCTGTTCCTTTGTAGATTTTAAAAACATTTCAGACATCACCCATGATGTTAGGAAAACAGAGTACTAATAGACAGGGAAATAGATAGCCATGAAATGGAGAAAAAAAGTCTTAACAGAAGGTTTATTTTTTTTAAAAAAAGTATAGATGATTTTGTTGATATGGTTCTGAAAGTCAGAATCAGAAATATGCTAAAGGTTCAGTCAAGGTGAAAGTGGAGTACTTTGTTTTGCTATATATATAATTTCACACACACACACGTATAATTTATTACCCACCCTTCACCCAAGGTGGGTTACAGTGATTGAGTCAAATACAAAATTGCAGTACAGGCGGCAACCATTTTGTGCCAGGGTTCCCTTCCTGGCTCCTGTGTGCATTGGCAGGGCATACATAAGCCTGCCTCATCCCTTTCCACCCCCATTCTGTTCTCTTCCTGGTCCAAAAGGGCCTGTGCGTTTGGTGGCACCAGAATCCACAATAAATAGTAGCAGCATAAAAGCAGCAGCACATCATTACAGCATCACATAACAATACACTCCCCCATCTCCTAAAGCCTGAGGAATAAGTTACATCATTGCCTGCCAACAGAAGCTGAACAATTTTGGAGGTGTGGGCATTGCGTAGCGTGAAGGCTACCACAGAGGAGGCCATCTCACATGCCCTAACTTAGCCATCTCAAAAGATGTGACCCAGCAGACATAAAGTCACAATAGCAAATAGGATGTCAATCCAAACCCGGGGGGGGGGGGGCTGATAACTTCCTGGTTATTCAATTAAATAATCCTGAGAATCCTTCAGTATAGTACTGGAAAAGAAAAGCCATATTTCTACCATCCTTCACCACACATCTGATGGTAGGTTAACGAATAAAAAACAAAACCCTTTCTTTCTATTATGAGGCATATGCTAAGTTGTGAATGATCTACTAGATACACAGATGAGATTGGTCAGAAGCTTTTTTTATAATACAATTCTTATAGTTCTGTCCCACAGCCATACTTTGTCAGTATGACTTGTAAGTATATAATTTAATTAAGCCCCTTTTTAGAGTATAGGCTACTTCTCATAGCTTGAGGAACATGCTTTTTATCCAGGAATAATTATTTGGTGCAAAACTGGCTTTTAATAGTTCTGGATTGTTAGTAGCTACTAGGAAGATTATATAGGCAGCAAAGGTTTATATGGAAATCTAAGCACTCCTTTTTTGTCCTCTTTTTTTCATGGCAAACAATCTACCCATAGAGATCAGGAGGGATGCACACTTAAACATTCAGCTTGCCATCTTGGTTCTGAATCCAATCATTTCTGACTTTGCATTTAGTATTTTCCACAGGCAAGCTTAGGTGAGATGGGTAGGGTCTCTTGTGACATATTAATATGAGCATGTAATACCTAATGGAATAGTGAAGCCTATTAGGCTGTCTTCATGTTGTGTTATGTGTGAAGGCATATACAAATTTTTAAAAGTAAAGTAGCTTTTAGCAATGTATAATTCTGCTACTCTTCTCTGAAGGCAATTTTTTTAACTCCCACATTTGGTTATGAGTTTTGAGTTAACTCTTGAATAAAATAAATCCTCTAAACATGATCAAACCTGGATGCTGAAACAAGAGCCTTTCTTAGGAAATAGTTTCTTTACAATCAAAAGAGTTGATAATTTTTTCAGTAAGGGTCATGACCCCTTTCTTCAGTTGTGGGTGCATCACATTTTCCCATCATTTATATGTTGCTGGAGAACTAAATTTACCCCTCCACACACCCCAAACGTGTATTCCAGGTGTGAATTCTGTGTGGAATGTGTCAAGATGATTTGGGAGTACACTTGTTAGTGTCAGAAAAATGATGTAACGTATCATACTTATGACACATTTATTCTCAAGGCATTTGAGAAACTTATTAAGTCAACTATTATGGGCATAAGGAGACACACTTACATATTTATGTGATTTTTCCCCCTCTCCCAATGAAGCACAAGGATCAATCTTTGGAAGAGAAGGAACAAAAGAATTTGAAGATTCTCCCCACCCCTACCCCTACCCCAGAAATGTGTTAAGCATTTAGAATTAGGAAAAGAACAGGAGGAAAAGGTACTGTTACTGAATTGTGAAGGGCTGAAAAGTCTTTTTGGTGCTTAAAAAAAATGGAAGTGAAGTAAGATTAGAATGGACGATGTTGAAACTTAAAGGAAAGAGGCCCTAACTTAATTCTCCCAGGTGCTGTGTGGGAACATTTGAGATTCTTCATCAGCATCTCCAAGGGACTGCTGAGCATATGGCTCTCCACATGGGGTCCTTCACATTAAGTTTGAGGTGCTAATTTTTTAGATTATATAACTTTAAACATTAAAATTCATTCTGCTTTATTATGTAACTATACCTCCTTATATGTGCTATATTTAATTAAAAATGAAAAATAAATTGGTGCCCGCTAAACCTAGTGGGGCTGCTAGAATGTCATGGTGTGGCTAATGAGGTCACAGGGCATGGCCAGGTTCTGGTTTTCTGCCGTACTTCTCCCCTTGGAAATATACTGGGGACACCTAAGCACTGCAGTTTTACAAATAGTAACTTCCTCAGCTGAAAAAAATCTTTGGTTCCAAAGGGGACCTTGCTGTCACAGTTGCTTCTCTGATTTGCGAATAGACTTGTTGCCTCCATCTGTTCTGTTTTTCCCCTCTGTCCTTCTTCTTTGCAAAGAAACAGTGGACATTTAAACATTGCAGTTTTATTAATACTTAGCACTTAACAGAGATTTAGTCTTATGTTCGCTCTCATGAGTATACATGCAGTTATGTCATAATTCCTCAGTAGTGAACAGAAACTTATATCTCTGCTCATTTGGTAATGCTCCCTCAATCCTGTTTTAAACACACACACACACACACACACACACACACACACACGAGAGAGAGAGAGAGAGAGTTAGTTGCATGTTGAGGTCCCCAGGGCCACCCCAATAACTCACACATCACACAGAATTTTTTAAGATTTTTGGCATAATTTTGGCCAGAACTTTATTGAAATACAAATTTGTGAGTGGTTGCTTAGGCATTGGTTGCGACTATCTGCCCCCACCATGGGGGACAGACTGACATTCCGCACGATGCGAAAGTCAGAATAGGGGAATACACTTGGGGGTAACGCGGAGCAGGGAACCTGCCCTCAGCCCTCCCCAAATGCAACCAGGAGCTCATTGCTATGGCCCGAGCCCCCTTGACAGAGTGGACAAGCAATAGTTAGCCCCCAATTCCTTTAATGGAATCCCTTGCAGCAGCAGCATTAGAGGGGCAGGCACAGCCAGTCCATGCCCCTCAACCAACCAAACCATAGAACCAATGCCTAACCGCAACCTTACAAGTTGTGACGATTTGCTACGCAGTAGGCAAAAACCAAATGGCCCCAGCCAATCAGCCAGATGGACAAAATTCCTACCAGGCCCCTGCCCCAAGAGCAGACGACCCCATGACAGGCATAGCAAGGTCAAAGTGAACAACCCTAATTCTAGGGAGGTGGGGGACGGGCAATCCGATGCACAGTCGAAAAGAGGAAGCGCTAGCCTCGTGCAAGGAGTTTTAGCATTTCTGGCTGTCAATCAACAAATGGCAACATTAACTTCCCAACAACAAGGGAAGCCCCAATCGCATCATTGGCCAACGAACAATTAGCCCGCCCTCAACTTTGGAGTGTCCTGGCGGCCCCCAGCGCAACACGTGCTCTCCATGAAGGAGAACACGCTTTGCTGGAAACTCACAATTTGTAGGCAGTAGAAAAGATGTTAGACATTTTATCTGAATAAAATAAATGAACCACCAGTGCTTGGAATGTTCATTTTAGAAAACGAACAAAATAGTTCACTTCCAATTCATGCAATGCACTTTTCCATTCATAATAATTGCTTCCTGCCACTCAGCTGTTAAAGGTTGCACTCCCCCAGTGCCAACCCTAAACCATGCCAAGAACTCAAGTTAAAAATAAAAACGAACAGAAAACATATATCTTAAATGATCACCTGCAGTTGTATAAATGTAATGGTTAAGAGTGTTGTACTAGGACCTGGAAGTGCAGCGTTCAATTCTATGCCCACTTAATTGAATACAATGGGACTTACTTCTAAGTAAGGTATAAATCATCATCATTATCATTATCATTATCATTATCATTAAAATGAATGGGATTATGTTAAAACAAAAAAATTTTTTTCCTTCCAGTAGCACCTTAAAGACCAACTAAGTTAGTTCTTGGTATGAGCTTTCGTGTGCATGCATACTTCTTCAGATACACACTTCACAGATACACAGATACTTCAGTGTGTATCTGAAGAAGTGTGCATGCACACGAAAGCTCATACCAAGAACTAACTTAGTTGGTCTTTAAGGTGCTACTGGAAGGAAAAATTTTGTTTTGTTTTGACTATGGCAGACCAACACGGCTACCTATCTGTAACTGGGATTATGTTAGTAACTGAAGCTAACCCATGCCTCTTCAGTATAGTTTACCACTACATATACAAGAGTATATCACTCCAGTAAATATTAGGTTCAGGACTATTACATTTTATTTAAGTTAAAATATTAGAAAAATGATTCCCCCCCCACACACACCATAGGATCAGTTCTAAATACTATAGCAGCAAGTTCCACAAGCTTCTCCAGTACTCTGCTGCTGCGGGCCCTTAGACATTCACACAAAGTATCTTAAAGTTTTATAAAAGCAGGGATTTGTTTAGCTCAGAATTCCTCTCCCTTTTGACCATCCAGTCAATACACCATTCCACCTCCCCGCTCAAAGTGAGATTGCAGCTGGAAGTGGGGGAACAACTGTGCCCTGCTAATGCAGTAGTCTGGGGCTGAGAAACAAGATGAATATCTGGTGTTCTTCAAAGTACTGATCATATTTTTTGTTCTATTTGAAGCAATTATGATAAGTTATTGTTCTTATCTCAGATGGTAGTTAGTGCTCTTGTATATGCCCATATCATATTTTCAAATACATTAAACATAAATAAATAAACGAGGCCCAGTCCAGCTCACGGAAAAACTTTTTTTGTAGACACTTCTATCCCTCAACCATAAAAAGGCTCAGCTCAGCCCATGAAGAAACAAGATTCTCTCCTTCCCCCTTTATGATGTCAGCCAAATCTCCTCTCCTCTCCTCCCCTGCCCCCCTAGCATTAAAAAGGGTCCAGTACCACCCCTGAATTAAAACCGAACATGCTTTTGGAGTCATTTGCCACTATTCCTTTCACTGAAATGTTTATATATCTCTATGTCTATATCTGGCAGTGATGAAACTGGAAGCTGAACAGTGAACTCGTTGGATAGCCATGCCAGGATGGGGGAGATTGTGCTTCCTGTTGCTTTCTCCTGGTGCTTGCAAAAGGAGGGCGAAGTACCTCCACCTCAGAGAAGAACCATTAGCAGCCTGCAAATGGATGCATCTATTTGGCTCAGGTTGATCTGATTGCTTGGAGAGGCTCTTCAGAGTCCTGCTCTAGTGCTGTAAAACTTTCAGTGCATTTCTGAGGGAATCCTGACCTGCTAGAGTTTATTCAAAGGGAAATGAAATAAAAAAATAGAAGTTCAGAGGAGTCCTCCACCCTCTGTAAGCCACCCATACTGGAATTGATTATTTCAAAAGCTTGTTGTTTTACCCATGGAGACAGGGTTGAAACCTTAGGGATGATTATCATCACCAGAGTTGATTGGCCAGCACAAGAGATGATCAGGAACAGGTTTCTAAATATGAAGGAATGTATTGCAAATGAATGAAAGGAGCATAGAAAGAGCCATTCTATAGCTTTATGGGGATTGGGTTTTAGTGTGGGGGGTGCCGCACCTGCACTAAGTAACGGTTTTCCACTGTTTCTTACCATTAAGGTGTTGTTAATTGACCAAATTACAAAGCAAGGAAAACTGGCACATTTACATTTACTCTTCTCATAAGTTTTCTGTAGAATAGAGAAAGTATTGAGAGGAGGAGGAATGTGTCCCTTGAGACAGAAGTACCTAAAACATACAATGCCTGTTTGGTTTTAAAAGAAACAGAATTTAAAACTTCTTCTCTTTGAAGTTACATTTTTTTTGTCTTGTAACATCTTCTCTGTGAAGTTTACATATATTAGGTTGCATCTAATGTCAAAATGTTTTTTGCCAGCAAGAGAATGCGTAAGCAGCAAATTGATGTGCAGCAAATTGTACAATCTGTTGCGCATGAAGTTTCTGCTAGCACAGCTGTGGAGTCCAATTCCTCCATTGCCTAAGATTAAAACCCACCTGTCTGCTACCATAAGAGCCCTTGCCCTACAGGACAGAAAACTTTGTATACAGCCTTTTAAAAATTTAAACAAGTGAATAATTTACTGCATCAAACATGAAATGGGTTGGGAAAAAAGACTCCTGCTACAACAGTAGACAACTAAAGAAGTAAAACCAGTCTAGATTTCTTGGAAAGCTGCAGAAGAAATAAGGTCAGAATATTTAATTATAACCCAATCAACCTTTCGTGAGCAGCGTGTCAGTTTTACTTTTGAGAACCAAATGAAACATTTCTTTGTTTCTCAAGCACAGGCTTTTAAGACAGGAGGTGTTCTATCATTGTATTAAGAGGATAAAAATGGATTGTTTGATCTTCTGAATTTTAATGTGTTGAAAAGATTATTGGGAAGAAAATTGCATTCTCTGAAGTGGCAGAAATATTATTCAGATAACATTAATTACATGATAGTTCCCCCCCTTTAATAATGGGTGTATATTCCAGTTTGGGTTTGTAACAAACAGAGTGGCTTTAAAGACTTGAGAAATTTATTTTTCTTTTAAAAAAATCATTACCATGAGTATAGCACTTAAACTTGCATGAGTTCTTTAATTATTGTGGTGGTTATGGTCCATTGTGCATTATGTTGTGTGTGTTTGCTTTTTCTAATGTGCTGTGGGTATTAAACATAAGATCCTCACATACTGCAAAAAATTTAAAAGACATGATTTGAAAGGAAGTTTATCTCCTATCATTAAGCTGTGTGCCTGAAGTGCATATTTTGTGAGAGTGTTTTGTCCTCAAAAGCACAAATAATAACATGGCACCACAGTAGTAATTTATCAAAACATGGCAAAAAAAGGAAAGAACAAAGGAGTCTATATCGAACACCTTGATCTCAAACATATTTAGCTTGGAAATCCCATTTTATTTCAGTGAAACTTGCTTCCAAGTGTCTTGTGTCTACCTCAAGGCAACAATAAAGAAAAACGTTGACATTTTTGCATGTTTTAGCCACAATTTGACAAACAAGTTTTCAGACCAGAAGCCATCAGTGATGTAAATGCCACACATTATGTGGTCAGTACCATTTCCCAGAATCTGTGATTTGCCTCTTTGTAACTTCCAGACAGCCTTCTCCAATTGAGTGACCTGTGATTCTACTAGCATTATCAATTCAGGGATTGATGACGATTTAAGGGTGTGTGGTAGTGGGGGCATTGTAGACAGTGAGGTTGGAGGGAAATGAAATGCAGAAAAGTGCAGAAAGTGATAATTGTATAATTGGCAAGTCACTGAACAGGTGTTGATATCCCAGGCACGCAGGCATCGGTAAGCAAATGAACACACGCCATGTCATAAGCAATCAATCAAACAAACAAAAACCCACCATTGACTCAGTTCAGTCCTAAAGTGATAGTACTGAACCTCTTCAGGTATTATAATTCAGGGGTTTCATGTTGCAGTCTCACTTGAAGTTTCTTTGCTCTAGGATGTCAACTCCAAAGTCAATTCAAATGCTCCCACAGTGGCATTTTGCCATTTCTGATATTGGTCCATTTATTATTTTGCATATTGATTGCTAATGGGACATCTAGCCACCAGACTCTGTCACACACCCACCATTACTTCAGCTTTGAGAGGAACATCATCAGGTCAAGAGACACAGCAATAGGCACTCACATAATTCAACAGTAGGCCAACATCTTCATGGTTCACTGTTAACCGTGTGGCTTATCCCCAGACCATGTTACCCAGTTCAGCCACGTTCATCTGATAATGGAGTTTGTATTCCACACAAGCTTGACACCATTATAAACGTGTTAGTTTTCGCTGTGCCCGCAAGACTGTTATTTTATTTTATTAAGTGAAATCCTGCTCATTTAGAGGTTTAATTTAATAACAATTCTGCTAGGCTTCAAGGTGCTATTTTACTAGTCTTGTGTAATCATATTAACACATTTATTTAACAGTTTACCTTCCATTATCATTATCGGAAAGCCTTTGTACAAAGTTTTTAGTAGTGTTACACTGTAATAACTTGCTAATTATTATGTGTGTGTCAACATGCCTAAGAACCACACGATGTGCTATTTATTGGGGGTCTAAGTGATACCGAGTCCTTTACTGTGATTTGATTTGATTTGTTTTGTTTTTGCAAGACTTACTGGCACCATATAATGTTACTGTGCAAGTTAATTAATGAAGGAAAGGGTACTTCATCACTGGTATTTTTTCTTCTCCTTGTAATGCTTCCTGTATTTATATACTGCAATTGCACTGTGACAACTTTCTTTCTCTATTTTCTATTTAACTTTTCTTATTTTTTCTGTTTCTTTTGCAGCAAATTTGCTGGATAGAGTTTCTGCTCGCTGCTTGTTAAATATGTTCTTTTTTTCTGTCAATTACCACAGGTTTAGTCCCTATGAGTGGTATAACCCACACCCTTGCAACCCCGACTCAGACGTGGTGGAAAACAATTTTACCTTGCTAAATAGTTTCTGGTTTGGAGTTGGAGCTCTCATGCAGCAAGGTATACGATTCAGCCTGCTCTTTCCCCTGGGTGCCATGTCCCACTTTTTGCTGGGGGTGACAGTTCTCTCTTTCTCTGGCACAAATTGCTTGCATGGGTGCCTCTGTGCATGTAACCATAAACCAGCTTTTAACATTAATACACCTAGGCATTCTTGAATCCCACTTTCTGAAAAAGAGTACCCAGCAAAATAAGATAAATCCAAACCTCAATATTCTCAGGACACTTCCCTCTAACCTGGATATAGGTACATCTCACTGCAATTAATTGATGCACTAGTCTGTATTTTTCAAACAGTGACATCTTTGCAAAACAAGAGCTGAAAGCATGATTACCTCTTTACTGTTGTCTACTTTGGATGTAGACCTTCATTTTCCATATTCAGTGCTGAAATGAGATGCCATTTATTGCATGGTTAATAAATGCCATCCCAGTTTGCAATAATTGTTGCAACCATGTTCTGTTTGAGATTCCTTAAATGCAAATTAATAAAGGCAAGGCAAACGTTGACGACGTAGCACATGCTGTACGGTATGTGCAAAGAAATGCATTTTAAAAGATGGATGCTAAAATTATAGGGATGCTCATCTGAGAACAGATAATAATACATCAACAGGGTATTTATTTATTTTGGTTATACAGTGCACTCCTCTTGTGCCTATTGTGTTTAATTTATAAGAGGGCAATATAAGCGGTAGTCCTAAACAATATAATCTATAGTAAATTGTTAGTAGGTTCCCCTCCCCCCCAGTGTAATACGACATATATAAAAGGAGGGCAGTATAATGTTTGTCATCTAATTAACATTACTTACTTTAAAATTCATTGTTCTTCATGCTATCATTGCTTGCCTTTAGTAGACTACACCCACATTTCCATGGAATACCAAAAACATTTGTCCCCTTCTTGAGCATATTTTTCAACAGATATTTTAAGAGAAGTTGACAGTTGCAGGAGAGTATATGTACGCATTTAGGTTCTAGAACCAGCATTTAATTTCGGCAACCAAAAGTACAGAAGGTGGACATGTGTATTTGGGTATCTTGTGCAGGTGGGGGGGCATTTATTTTGTTTTCATTTTAAATAACAGCATTTGCTTTTGGAAAAGTAATTAATGTACTTGACAGAATGTCTTAGGAGACATGTAGGAGTTAGGGCATATTGATATAACTGCCCTGGAGCAGGAAGTTAGAACAACTTTAATTAAACCTCTACCACGCTTGTAAACTGCTCTGGATTCTTGTTTTTGAAGTTATTGATACGTGGAGACCCACAATAAATATAATATAGCAGTGGGCACAATCCAGTCAGAGAGACGCAATTGTAATTTCCATTTTTTTAAACAGAAAAGAGTTAAATACACTCTTTCATTCAAATTAAAAATGTTTAACTCTGGCTGGATCTGACATGTCCAGTGTGTTCTTTGCAGTCTGAACATTTTATTCTTAAACATCCTTTCGTATGAGTAATACAAAATGCACCAGCATTTTAAAAGACCGAAACGACAATCAGATCATGATTTAGAAAAGCACTTGACAAATAGATAAGCCAAATATATTGCATAGTGGTAAATCTCATGCCATACTCCTGTAAATAAATAATAGCCTAAATAGAAATAAAATAAATATATTTTATGAAACATAGGACTATCTACAAACCACACCACAAGGAGAGGACTAGGTTGAGTGGAAAGGAGTCCTGCACATGCCCAATAGCCACTTTATTTCATTCCTGGAATGCAGTTGGTTTCATCTAAAGAGAACTATCACAATTTTTGCTGTGGAGGTAGCAACAGTGGCGTAGCGTGGGGGGTGCAGGGGGGCCGGCCGCACCAGGCGCAACATCTGGGGGGGGCGCGCTCGCACTCGCAGCTCTCCACCCCTACGGGTTAGGGGGCGCAAATTACTTGCCTTGCCCCGGGTGCTGACAACCCACGCTACGCCACTGGGTAGCAAGACATACAGGTTTGTAATCTGCAAGAAAAGGCAAACATACAGTGAAGGACCAAACAAACCATGAACTATGGGGCATTCATACGAAATGTTCATGGGTCCCAAAGGTCCATTAGAACATAGTCTTCCTCCTCCTATAATTATTTTCTTGCCTCTGAAAAAGATTAGTGCAAAGAACCTTCATTTGTTTGTTTCAGACATAATGTCAAACCATAGCTTGGTGCAAGGTAAACTATCTTGTGCTCATTCACTTACTTCTCCCTGCCTTCTCCCCTCACAGTCTCCGATTTCATTACTCACTTTCCATTTAGTGGCAAATTAGCATTTAGTTACATTTGAATTGAACCAGGGGGAGAAAACACACACGAGCAAGACACTTCATGCTTTATAGCCCCATTTTTATAGGCTAGTGAATTTCTGGGGGTCCAATCTCATGGGAGGCAGCCATTTCCCTCAGCAGGAAACAGGAAGTCTCCTTAAGACATAGTCTTGCATTGTATTGGGTTTAGTGTGGGAGAGGCATATAAATTATTCTACCTACCTGGTCTAAGGGTCAGAGGTCCCCTTTACTCTTTACCTGGTCTAAGCCGATGGGATAGTTCAGGTAATAACCTCAAATGAAAAGTTCCCCGACAAGGTGTAATAATTTTTGAAACACACTAATATCTCCATCATTGACACCCCCCTCCCCAAACACATTTCCATGAATGCTGGAGGCTACATGATAGAGGAATCTCATTCATTCCTTGCCCACACCTCTCTGCTCCCAGGAAATTGTGGGATATAGTGCTGGACATGACGTTACCTTGGGTACATGACAGTCAGCCCCTAACCAGGCTCTGTTTCACAGGCTTTGGTGGCACTCTCTCTTAATCCTTGGGTAAGATATGAACTTGTGGTAATTGGGGCAACTATGGCAAACATTTCTACTGTTCTTTTCTCTCAAGTCTTGTTTGACTTTCCTAAGTGTCGATTTTTTTGAGAAAGCAGTAAAAGCTGTTTGGCAGTATTAGCATTTTAGTGTCTTTTAAGTGTCTGACTGACAGGGCCTAGGAGCGACTACATCAGAAAGGTACTTTTCTACTTTTTCCCTTGCAGAATTCTAGGCAAAGTCTGGCGCTGGAGTTGGCTGTCATGTCCAAGTCTGTCAGAGCTTTTTTTGTTTGAAACAGCAAGGGTAAGATGAACTGCAGGGTAAGATGGGCTGTTTTGGATCGAATAGTCCAGTTATGATACCACTTCTTTTTTCTTTTTCTTTCCCTCCTTTCCTTTCTTTTCCTTTTCTGTTCTGTAATTGATGTTGAGTTTGGCATAAGCTCCATTCATCGGAAGATGTGTTACCTTTCTGGACCAGTTCCTTAACTGATGCAAAATAAACAGTATAATTAATCGGGAATAAAATAGTCCATCTTGCCTTCATTCCATTTTACCCAAGTAAAACAAAAATGAAAAAAAAAATCCTTGCCAACTGATTAAAATTTCTAATCCTTTATCATAATGACACTATGGATATATTTCTTTTGAAACACCTTGTTGCATATATGCCTTGCAACATTCTTTTGCATATTGTGGAACAAATGTATATGTGTATATATATATATATTTGCCTTGCCAATATTAGTTAATTAACCCTAATGATGAAGCACAAAAGGAGGCTATGTGCCTCCTATACTATTATTAGGCTCTAAATTACCACTTATCATTATGTACATTACAAATTAATGTCTAAAGCCCCCTTCTGTTTTAGTGCCATGATCAGGCAACTCCAGCAATGCACTTATAGTCTGTCTTCATATAATATAGGTGTAAGAGTAATAGTTCTACTGCTCTCTAGTAAATGACATGTGTAGCTTGACCACCCCATTTATCTTAAGCTGTGGGGCTAACTATAGAGATGGGAGATGTTTCATTTTACCATTGGCTTGCTACATATAGATTCATTATGGTGACTTTTCTTTTTTAAGGCGGCAACATTTTCAGGTTTGTAGCATCCTCTTTGTATCAGAGTTTCTCTGATACATTTTTCCTGATTCCTTGGGGCAACAGCTTATTTGTTACAGAAGTCAAAACATTTTATGAGCTGCCAGATTAGTGGTTCATAAATGCTTTGAAGAGCTGCTGCAAGATTTTACTGGGAGGCTCAGGACTGCTGTTTGTTTTTAGTTCTCTTTTAACAGCTTAAGTGTCTTCTTTCTCATTTTATTTTTTCATTGTCACTTGATTTAAAGCTCATTAAAAATAATAATCTGGTTATGCACTAGACCACGGCCAAATATTGATTTGGACCTCCCATTGCTATATTTTTGGGTCCCATAAATGCTTGATTTGCCTAAAGCTTTTTTACCCTTCCCTTTTGAGTGGAATTTGGTTTTATTTTCAATTTCAGTTCTGCGTCTGTATAAGCAAAATGTATGCCTGTCACTTTATGTATTTTTGCTCAGTGATTCCATTCTCACCCCTGTGACGAAAGCAAACAAACTCAAAAGAACTGAATTCTAACAATGAGAAACACAATGTTTATGCACTGGATTCATCTTTTCCCCCCTGATTTTCGTTAGGTTCCGAGCTCATGCCCAAAGCCCTCTCCACCAGGATAGTGGGAGGCATTTGGTGGTTTTTCACACTTATCATCATTTCCTCGTATACCGCTAATCTAGCCGCCTTTCTGACAGTGGAGCGCATGGAGTCCCCCATCGATTCAGCCGATGATTTAGCGAAACAAACAAAGATAGAATATGGAGCAGTTGAAGATGGAGCAACGATGACCTTTTTCAAGGTAGGCCCTTTGCCATTTAATTGGAGGGGGATATTACTTCCTGTGCAGTTGGTTAGCAGGTGGAGAAATTATTTTAGTCATTCAGATTATCACATTTTGGTAGGTTTAGAAAAGCATGATGTCCTATTCATGCATTAAAAAAAAATCATTGGAAAGTAAAAAGGCAGCTTTCTTACAGGGTACTTTATGACAATGATAAACACTAACAAGTTCCGGCTTCTGACCTTAATTCAGAGTAAGCATGTTTCTCTGCATAAACAAATGTATACCCACTTAACTAGGATTAAGTCTCATTTACCTTTGAGTATAGCCATAGGGTCAAGCTGCACATCTTTACTTTCCTTTGTTAAGGAGAACAGAAGATGCCCATCATCACTCTTCCTTGCCTGACTTTAATTCTTTCTTTAGTTCCTAATGGCAATGCAGTATAGAAAAAACACTTTATATTTCAGTAGATTGAACCTGTACTGTTGTATTGCTTGGAAACTGAGGGTGCGTCATTCCTTGTTCTAAAAGCTGTTAAGGCACCTCTTCCTGGAAGGCTGGACTTGTTACTTTTCTTGTGCTTGTAATGCACTAAAATAGTATTCATGCTATCTCATTTGCTGCAGTGTACTAATGAAAGTCAAACCAGTCCAGATGCTAAGGTCTGCCATAGGAATCTCACAGTTTCAAAATGCAACCATGTTACTAGCAGTAGCAAATGGTGTAGTGGGCAAGTGATGCTCACCTGACCTTCAGTTGCTTACCACTGTTGCTTACCACTGTTGCTTACCAACAGGTCGAGGAGGAGGGGCAGCAAGGTTGTCAACATGCAAACACAGCAGCTGAGCCAGTCAGGTGTTCCTGATAGAACAGGTTTAGCTTTGTCAGTCACCTAACTCCTGTTGAGAACAGAAGAGTATGAAGAGAAAAGCTAGTTAACATTTCCCCCCCTGTCTGAGATGAAACAATATGTTAAGAGACTCACTGCCTTGCTAGACACATGATTTCTTGTGTTGCTTTAAAAGTTAGATTCACAAATGTATAGGGAAATACCCAAGAGTTAAGAACCATATTCAGTACATAGTTGCCCCACCCTCCACAAAAAAACCATTCAATTATTATTATTCATAAATTTGTATATACCGCCCTTCATCTGCAGATTCATACGCATGTGCTCCATTCCAGAGAGCGACTCTGCAGAAATCCTAGGAGAGGACTGGAAGCTCAAATCACTCTTGCTTCCCCATTCACCACTTCTGTGGAAGATGTGAAGTAGCTCTGAATGAGAGGGTACTCACTCCTTTGTGTGTGTTTTTGCTGATCAAGATGATGATGGCCGGTTTGCAGTACCCTCACTGCCTCCCACTGCAGTTTGTGGCCTGAACAGTTGTTATTCTTTTCAATTCATTTAAGTCCTTATGGTATGCACTGATAATGGTGGTAGCTCTTTGTACCTGCTTTTCTTCAATCTGCCAGCGTAATTGTGGGGGAGTGCACTGCCTGTCCAGCCACTGCCCCTTACTCTGTCTCTTATACCATTGGTGGGCAAAGAAAAATGACCTACAAATGAGTTTGTTATTTTAAAATTTGTGAGAGCCACTTGGGGTGTTGTTTTTTTGGGGGAGGGGTTGTTGGAGAGTGTGAGGTTGTTGCTGCTTTTGATGCTATTTTTTGTATTTTTAATTTGTATCTTATGATTTATGTGGAATTCGGTTGTATACTTTTCGATGTTTGTTTATTGTTTATGGCTACTTTTGTAAGCGGCCTTGAGCATGGATTTAACTTTGAAAAGCCAGCATACAAATGAAATGATGGGTGATGAATGGATTCCTCTGATAAATCCTTCTAAATTTAAAGCTGTCTTTAAAAGAAAAGGGATGAGGGACTTGGGTGAGTTCCTTTTTGGGGGACTTAAATAAAAAGAACCTGATCAAAGGAGAAAGTCAGCAGCTAAATGCTATAGGAAGGTACTGAGAGTACGAATTGATTCACTGGTACTGTTATTCATTTATGTAAGATTTGAATATCCATATAACCTAAGCATTTAGAAAGGGAGGATTAATGGGCCATTGCCAGCACAGGAGCATAATGGCTGTGGCAGGTGCAGGGAGGCCCACAAGAATGGACACAGAAGACTGGTATTGGGTTGAATTAGGCCACAGGAAAGAGTAGATTTGGCTAAGGCATTGGGCATGTATCCAGCATCAGGCAGCCCTCCTGGTACCTGTTAGGAACCTGGTGGGGTTGACCTTGTGTAGGGAAGTCACCCCTGACATGGATTGTGTGCCATGATCCTGTACAGGATGCCATTGGGTGAAATATGTTGGCCCATCATTCCCTGTTTGGCTCCTGGACAGAGTCACCCCTCCTGGACCCCTCCCTGTGACTAAGGATCCAGTCCAATGCCTTATCTGCCAAAGTTGTGACGGTTGCTATAAGGCAGGTGAAAACCTGCAAGCTGGCCAGTTTGCTTGCAGGAGAAAATTCCTCCCTGGCCCTGAATACAATGACCGAGTAAATAATAGCAAGGTCCATATGCCCCATACCCACTCCCCACTGAGCGTGCCCCTAACAGATTGGGTGGGTGGGAAATCCAGTGACGAACATCCAACAGGATAGCATGCACTTGGCCACCTCCTTAAATAGACCAGGGGTGGGCTGGGTGCAACCCCCAAGCCCCTGCCCCTGATTCGCCTTGCAGGCACTGCCCACACATACCTGAGAGTTCATTGAGGCCAAAGGTGGGTGTCGCCAGGTGACCATCCCCTTTCCTGGCCTCACTGAAAGATGGCAGCCTCCATGGACCCACCACAGCCATGCCTTGGTGCAAGCATCATCCATCCAGAGCCCCAGATGAGCGGTTATTCTCCTCAGTGAGCCACTAGTTGCAAATCAGATTTTTTTCAGATCTCTCCAAGATGTCATGGATAATCACTTGTGTTTCCCTATTTTTGTGGAGACCCAGATGTTATGTAAACATTAACATAGTTCTGATGGAACTATGGAATTTGGAACTTATTAATATTTGGTAGCTAAAAGTACCGTAAACAAGCTACGATGCAGGTAGTATTATAGAATTTTTTCTTCCAAAAATCTGTATGAGAAATAGAGGTAATAAGTTTGTAGGAGTTAACTGTAACTAATCAATCAAAGCTGCCTTAATGGCAGGGATATTTGAAGCTGTCAAAACAAAATTATGACACAAAGTATTTATTCAGTCTTACCAAAGAACTCTACAAGACTTTATTTTATTTTATGTCTGCCTGATACTAGTGGAAGACTTTGATGTTGTATTCTTTCTGATTGTCAGGCTGAACTTGAAAGCATTTTGGGGGGCAATTTTTCTGAGTAAAATATTCTAGCCCAAATGGTGTTATGCTGCTGCTTTTTTCTTTACCATATCTTCTTATTCTGCACATATTTCTTTTTCTATTTCTCTTTTCACCTCTTTGTATTTTCCTTGTTAATTTGTTCTGGTGTATCTTTGCAACCCCTGGATTGAATGCTATGCCTTCTAGCACTACAGAGTTGAATGAGAGTCATTCCTGACTATTGGAAGAACTTTCCCAAACAATTAGCTTGGGAAACGTCCATCTTCAATAAGTGTGGCCGGTTAGTCATGTATGACTCTGTTCTGTCTTCACTGTTGGAACCTTCTGTGTTCCTCTGAACACCAGTTGCTGGGAACTGCAAGTGGGGACATTGCTGTTGCACTGAGGTCCTGCTCCTAGGATGGAAATCTGGTTGGCCACTGTAAGAACAAGATGCTGGCCTAATCCAACAGGGCTTTTCTTATGCTCTTATGGTGTGGCATGCCCTCAGTTCCTCATGTCTCAAGAGTTAGGAAGTCTTGTCACTGTAACATCTACACCTACACTATATGTTAGTCTTCTGCAACCTGGTGCCCTTCAGATGTTTTGGAATACAACTTCCATCAGCCACCATGGCTGATAATACCAGCAGTCCAAATTACCTGGAGGATACCAGCCAGCTTGGGGAAGTCTATTACATGTTTGTCTTTGAAGTAAGATGCTGTAGTTACTAAACCTAGCACAACCTGGTATAAGAAATGACAGCAGAGGAAAACAAACTAACAGTTTTGCATACTCAGAATGGCAGGTGAGCAGATTTTTGCTGGTCAAACAATGGAGTGGTAATGAATTAATTCACCCTATCTGTAAACTACAACACCCCCCCAACTGCTTTCAAAAAGAAGAGATGTACATTAAATGTCTTCTTAGCATATTGTCCGGTTGGGTAATATGAAAAGGGTATGGGGGAGGGAACCTGGCAATTGGATATGCAGTTCTAGGGATTAGGCCTTGTTGTCAGCTGTCTGTCTCGAGACACAATGGAATGCACCTCACATTGCTGGAGAATCACAGCGCCTGCTGCGGCTTCTGAGGCTGCTAACTTGTAACTGCTGCCTCCCGCATTGTTTTCGCTGCCTTAGCAGCACTGAAGTGACCAGATCTGATGAGTGCAAAATGAACTAGTGTAGCCTTCTGAACTTGGAGAAACATGTCCAGTCATAAAATATTGACCTTTGAGCTTTCAGTAATGTCTTCTGTAGTTACGTTTTTTCTATTTTATTTTCTGCCATTTTTATTACCGTTTTAACTGGATGTGTTAGTGCTTTATGAGATTGATCAAGAGCCAGGAAATCTCTTGCCCCTGGAGATATTTAAAAGAGGATTGGGAGAGTGCGCGCATTTTGATGAAAGAAAATCCTACTGTCCTGGGAATGTGACCATATGACCGATAGAATTATTGAGTCTAGGCTTAAATAGCAGTTGTGTCTATCATAATACGATTGGTTGGCATCTGTCTGTCTTGGGATGCAGTGGAGGAGTGTGTCTTTGGGGGTAACACCAAACTCTTGGAAGGTTATAGCACCTCCTGGGGCTGTAGAGGCTGATATAGGAGAGACATAATTTTGTGGCAGATTGAGACACCCAGTTGTGCTGCAGCAGGTGCACCATGGCTTTTCTTCTCTCTGTACTCCTCCCAGTGGTCATTCCTTCTCTGGTCACTGCTATGGATGCATGACCTATCTGTCTGTCTCCAGGAATTGCGGTCATCTGCAAGGGATTATAGTTGAGTGAAAAGTTGTAGGGAGCTATTCAGTACAAAATGTTGCTATGAAATATGGTTATGAAGCATACTGCCTGAGATTTTTTTAAAAAAATTGATTCCATATTCCATCTTGAACATGAAAATGATTCCATATTCCATCTTGGACAATTAAGCTCTGCTTAGATGTTCATCTCCACACATGGAGTGGGGAGCATGGCTGCCTACACTAGCCTTGCTCCCAACGCTAGCCTTGCTCCCAGCACTACCATCCCCCCAGGCGACAGCCTCCGATCTTCCCACAAGAGAGGAATTTTCATGCTTTCAGCTGGTCATACTTACAATTCCACCATATGATTCAGAACCTTGTATGATTGGGGTTCCTGTTCATGTGGAGGATTCTTAGCACTTTCAGCTGAACATGCAAAGTTCCCCCCTTCAGATCTTTTGCCTTCATATGCAAAGGTTTGATATGTTCCATGAACTAGTCGCTTCTCAAGCTTGGCTTTTGTTCTACAGATCTCAGTGTGTAGACAGACAACTCCTATGAAAGCTTTACTGCCTGCCTTCACCATTGTACAAATGCACTTGGTATATTTGGCAATGAAGATGAAACAGTGTTGGTAGTTCAGGTTTATTGACAATGCACAAGTATGACAGCGCTGAGTTTGATCTTGCTTCTGTGTTTATATCTATATCTCATTACAGCAAGATAAAATAACTAACTGCCAGAATTGAGCAAAACAGTAGCATATAGTGCAACATAATATAAAGACACCAGATGGTTTCTTAATGTTAAATGAAAACATGAAATCCCAGTAATAGCTATTAGAGCCAACCACTGTGAGGCACAATAGCTATCCCTGTGATTGACAGTAATTCCCACAGTAGTTTTTCTTTGTAAAAAGCTTATCAAAGTTGTCTTTGAAACATAGCCAAGATTTTGGAAGAGCTAACATTTGTTCAGAAATTGAAAACTTACTATTCACATTTTATTTGGAAGCTTGAGCTGTTTGTTGCTTTCTGAACTATCCCATCCCCATCCTCCCACACCCTACCCCAAATTCTGATGATTAAAAATACCTCAGTGTAATGCGTTATGTGTAGGGAAAAGTGGTGGGTAGACTTTTTGACACATCTCTCCAGTCACCTCAAACCAAGGACATAGGCAAGTGGTAGGGTTAGGGTTACCTAAATTAGTCTGATATAAAAGAAGTGGTTTGTTAAGACATCATAAACATTGAGATAAAAAGCAGTTTTTTAACCCTCCACCTCTCATAATTAGTATTTACAATGTCTGCATTGGATTTCCCTCCCATCACATAAAAGACAGACACTGTCTCTGTTGTCTTTTAGTTACCTGTGAAAGACCTTCCTCTCCCAATAAGCCTTTTAAGTGGAGATCTTTATGCCAGTCTGCATCTGTATTGGAACACTTTTTAGCTGTTTTATATTTGGAATTGTTTTAATTGCTTTATACATGGAACTCTTTTTAACCATTTTAATAATTTTTTTGTTTATTTTTTAAACAATTGTTATAACCCTCACCGAAACCCACACAAAAATCTGATAAATAAGTTTTTCAGTTCCTTCCTGCCTTTGCTTTTCAATCCTTCATTGCTAATTACAGAATTTTGAAGAACAGCTGGGAATATGATCAGAATCTAAACTGCTCCTGGCAGTAATCCCTTTGACACTACATGGCTGAGCTGGCATGATGGCCTGGCATATTCTAACTGCTCAGGAAACAAAGCTATCAGAATGTTTGTAGTCCATCTTTTTTGAGGAAAGGAAAAGTTGTCAATATGTCTACCCTCAGGATATCAGTAGCTTTGTGGGTTAGGCTGATTAGAAAGATGTAGGGAAGATGGCAAGGAACCAAGAATGAAGGTGGCTGAAGTGGGGGAAGGGACAATATGAAAGGACCTCAACAGAAGCATATGTGAAGGACAAAGGAAGCTTTAGGGAAAAGATAGGAGAAAATGAAAACATGCAAGAATGGGCTAAGAACAAAGACAAAAAGGGCACCGAATTTTATATATTAGTTTGGAATAACCATGCAATACTTTTCTTGCAGGCGTCTGTTATAGTTAATTTATAGTTTTATTGGCACAGGGACATCAAAACTCATTAACTATTGAGGAAGTTTGGCTGTGTAAATTATTTAGCTGAATCATAGTCAAGGGGGGAAATGTGCAAGTTTATTTGATCAGAATGTAATCAGAAGCTTGAATGGCTTTGACAAAGAATCTAAGCAGAAACATGATACCAGAACATCCTTGCCTGTTTAACTTGCTGAGTAAGTCTTCTAGTTTGTATCATTTCACTGCTGTTTACAAGGTTGCCCCAGGACACTTACACTAATTTAACATCACACTGATGCATGCTTCTAGTAACACGCAAGGCTGCTTGCATTAGTACTGTGGCTGGACAGAAAGACGTATTCATTGCTCTGTTCCAGAGGGTCCCCCAACCCCTTAGAATAGATTTTGGGGGTTCACAAGGGGCTGCATGTGAGTGAGAATGAAGCGGAAGTCTTGTATCAGAATCAGAAGCCTCTTCTGCTCATGCTGTGGCAGCACTGGATACAAACAAGGTGTGGAAGAGAATAAAAGTATTACTCCCAAGTTAGCTGCCTGAATGGGAAGCTGCCTGTTCTTATGAGGAAGAACATAAAGAGATACATGAGCATCATTTGTCTCCCTGCCTACCTTGTAGCTGGCAAGAGACCAAACATCTTCACAGGTAGGGGACAATTCTAATTCAGTCACATCCTGGTAGCGGATGCTGCCTACTGCTAAGTATGTATGTATGATATTGCTCCTCTTGTTTTCTGTGTCACTTATGTAATGTCTTTTCAATAGAAGTAACTGTTTGAGTTCATGTTTTAAATTGTTCCCCCCACACGTCTATTTTAACTACCCTTAGGCTGCTTCTATACTGGGCATTTACCATGGAACAGCTTGTTCACTCACTTTTTATGGGGCTCCACATGGTGTAGTGATCAAAATGTCCTTTTCATATGTTTTCCCTGTTCCCTGCTGTCCTCCCCCCTTCCGGAGCTCAGAAAATATGACTTAAAGAAACAAAATGCAATGGAACTGCTGTTGCAATCCCCTGGGGTGTTGATAATGTATCACACAACAACTACAGCCTATGCAACCCTATAATAGCCTATATATTGATTCATTTCATGAAATTTATACAGTACTTGATTGTACAAAAAAAAAAAAACCCCTCACAGCCATACTTTAAAACATATACAAGTTAAAATACTAAAACAGATTAAAATGGCCTCAACTTTCAAAGCCTCTGAGTAGGCTTGTCTAAACAGGAATGTTTGTTTTAGCAGGCACCAAAAAGAGTTCACTGAAGGCACCTGCCTAATATCAATAGGTAAGGGGTTCCAAAGTGTAGGTGCTGCCACACTACAAATGCGGAATGAGTATTATTTGTCACCTGTATTAGAGCCAGTTCAGCCAATAGACTGTGCTCTAGGCACGTGACCTATAGCTTGTCACTGGGAATAAAGTCTACCACTTCCTGAATGGCATTTCCTTGTGTCCATTCATGTTTCCTGCCCCCATTCCAAATTGCATCTGGGGAAGGGGACACCATAATGGGGATTATTTGAACCTTTCTTCACACAATGCTCTCAATGAAAATTCAAACTTCTCCCAATGTGTGTATGTTTTCAAAATTGGCTCTTGCAGAATTTCAAATCTGCAGTACTTTGCATAGAAACTAGCATAATGATAATAGCTGGATGCATCAGCAATATAATTATACCCAAACATAGATCTGTTGACCATACACTGACTAAGAGGCTTTGAGTTGGATATTGTGCATATCAGAAAGTGTGCTGTATGATTGGATATAGTTGGCCGTATTGTGTGTCTGTTTTGTGTGCTATAATAATTCCTTCATGTTGTTGGAGTGGCCTAAATACATCACTGGATGATGGGACATTAGGGTCCTGATTTAGCATCTTTTGTTTGTGCATGTGTGATGAAAATACTCTCTCTTTTTTGGTCTATTGAAACATTTTATTCTTAGCAATGCTTTCAGTTTATGCAGCCAGAGTGCACAGTGGCTGTTTGTACTTTGCTCAGAACTATTGCAACTTGCTAAATTTCCACGTACGGTAATGTTTCAAAAATAATCATGAATGTGTACTACCATGGTTGTGAAATATGATCCAGTGCAGCATGAGCCATTTCCTTGAATGAAATGTATTTTCAAGCAATCTGTCTTATATTTAATGAATTGAACATTATTCAGAGCCTTTGTCTAAGCTTTAGCCAGCTAAATAAGTTTGAAGAGTTTCCATCCATATTAGTAGAAATTCTGATTTTACCTTGTCAGTTCACATATGGTGTAAGAGAGATGGTGTCCAACTGCATTAGTACTACGTTTGTGTTATTATATATGTTTTCATAGCCAGCACTGCCCTGAATACCACCGTGAGTTTTATAGCTTAGATAAAACATTCCTCCCCACTGTTATTCATTGACTTGAACAGAATGCTTGTCACAGACTGTTATCTCACCTTCCCAAGACATGTGTATTGTGGTCATTGTGCAAGCTGGCTTTGACATGAATATGTTTATCACCAGATTTAGAATTCTAGTACCTATCTAGGAGTACTATGAGGTAAAAATCAGACATAAAATTCTGGAGCATTCTGCTTTCATTGTGGACTTTTAATGTGGACAACTGGATTTTAAATTATCGATACTAAATATGAATAAATTTGAACTCATAAACTCATTGCCCAAAGGTGTCACATTGGATGAGTACATGGACAAGTTACTTTTGGGACAAATTGTGTTATTCACTGTGATTTAGAACAGGATGTTCATACCTCTATTTTTTAACCTTTATGGGCAGAGAGTTTGTATGTTGTTTGACTGACATCTAAGTAATGTGCTATTTTCTGCACATAATAGATTTTGATGTGAGAAGCAAGTGTTACTCTGATTCTGGCTTAACAGCTTTGTAGTGCTTAAAAGTACATATTCAACAAAATAGTCTAGTAGTTGATATTGTTGTCTGAATTTGCATATGCTGAACATTGAACAGAGAACCGTCTTGTACATTTCTGTTTTCCACTAAAAATAACATGGTTTCCCTAGCTTGTATATATGCTGAATTTATTCAGACAAAAACTACTCACATTTGTTCCTGATACAAAAATGCAGGTTAATGAAGATCAGTAAGTGGTAAGTAAAATGTTTGAGGTGAATATTGCAATAAATTTTTATTTATCATGAATATTTTGTTAACTCAGACTGTTCAGAATGGATTTCCCTGCTCATTCAGTGCTGATAAAATATTAACAAGACAATTTAATGGCAGAAATATGCATTGCTGTTTAACAGATGGCCTGTGATTTGGTAGAGATATTCCTGTTTTTTACAGGAAAGTTAAAGAGAGATGACATTCTTAAAGAAAGAAATAATCTTCTATTCCAGAATAACAGTCACCATGTTAGAGATGAAAACTTGTGTAGTTGAAATTCCACAAGTGAATTCCCATAGATCTGTCTTCCTCCCCACTCATGCTCAAAATACAGGAATGGAATATAAGTGCATTCTTCCTATAGCTAAAGATTTTGGAGATGCTCTCCTGAGCTGCGATTCAAAAATCTTTGTGGAATTATAAAAGGGGAGCATTACAAGTTTCAAATTCTTTCTTGTCTAAGCTGGAAAATTACTGGCTTCTCTCTCCACTGGTGCTTCCCATACACAAAATGTCTTTTCTGTCAGCCCCTCCCCTTCCCAAACACTTTTTCCTTGCCCTTATTTCTCTCAGCAAGAGCAAAAGGAGTCTGTCCTGCCTCCTCATTGATGCCTTAGTGCATCATTGACAAGAATACACATCTGAAGGACTATCACACTTTTCCTACTGGTGTGCAGTTGCTCGAGGTAACAGGGAGGGAAAAGGGCACCCCACATCTCCATGCACCACTCCGGCTGGTGCAGTACCAAGTCAACAGGCAGCTTGGGAAGGAATAGCAGAGTGTTCTTATCCCATCTTCTCATTGGCTTCTGCTACTAGGAAAGGGTGTTTTGGAGGTAGAGGGGGTAACAGGAAGGAGAGCTCTTTTTGACAATTGTAGATAGTCATGGCACATTTTCTTTCCATTCTTTCTTTTTTTGAGAAAGCACTTGCTTCATTTGAGTCAGGCTAAGCCTCTCATCCTAATCCAGTCCTCCTTTTCTGCATGATTCAAATTATTAGTGTTCTATAATGTGTATAGCTCCTTGTGAAGCCTTTGCAGTTTACATATCAGAGAGAAGAGTCAGCTAAGGCTCTCTTGTTGAATCTATGGGAATCTCTCTGTGCGTGCTGCATATGAGGTGACACTCGAGTGTACTCTGGATTTTAAAAGCAAAAATATTGAATTTCCAAACTCACCCCAAGATGGAAAACGACACTGGAACAAACAATATGCTATAGAAATAGATCTTCCAGAATCAAAGGCTAGAATAAAGCAGTAACAGGGCACCATATGTAAACAATAAATGGTGACAAAAAGATGAAGAGAATGGCCAATTGCATGAACACAGCAAGACAATTTAATAATTCATATTTGAAATTACTCTTTCACTCTATTGAAGTTTCTAGATGGTTATTTTAGAAAGTCATATTTAATGTTTTCATCAGCTATTGAATTTAGTGGGGTTGCTCACTTTTTAAGTTGGGTTAGGATGTTAAGAAGAATCCCCAACAACAACTGTAATTACTTTTGGAATCGTCTGCTTTTCATTCATCTAGTTCCTAAACAATATCTGTATTTAAGAATAGATTGAAGAGCTGAACATTTGATGATGTGTTGTATTGTTCCTAATAACTGATCTCCAAATAGTGTTTTGTTTGGCTATCTCACAGTTGCTTATTTCAAAATTCAGGTAATAATTTTGTTTCTTCACAATGGAGCATAGTACATTAGCAGTGCCAATCTGTACATGTCACTCAGAAGCAAGTCCCATTTAGTTCATCAAGGCTGTTGCAATATGGGCAGATCTTCACTGATCCTGTGAGGTAAGTCAGGCTGTGAGGCACTTTGGGGCTATTTACCTTTCTGGGTAGTTCTAAAACCAGTTTCTCTTTTAGACTACTTAGGTCTGAGCAGGAAAGAAATCCAGATGTATGGTACTTACATTGATTTGAAAGAGGGGGACAATATTCTAGACTCCTGTCTTTTTATATGCCACCAGAGTCCAATCTGCAATTTTCACCATCTGTCCTTGAAAGCTTAGAGCTTGAAGGAACAGGCAAGGTAACATGAGCAGACCAAATCCCATGGCTAGGAAAAATCTAAAGGTAAAGGTAAAGGACCCCTGACAGTTAAGTCCAGTTGCGAATGACTCTGGGGTTGCGGCGCTCATCTCGCTTTACTGTCCGCAGACAGTTTTTCTTGGTCATGCGGCTAGCATGACTAAGCCGCTTCTGGCAAAACCAGAGCAGCTCACAGAAATGCCATTTACCTTCCTGCCAGAGCAGTACCTATTTATCTACTTGGACTTTGACGTGCTTTCAAACTGCTAAGTTGGCAGGAGCTGGGACTGAGCAACAGGAGCTCACCCCGTCACGAGGATTTGAACCGCTGACCTTCCGATCGGCAAGCTCTAGGCTCAGTGGTTTAGACCACAGCGCCACCCGTGTCCCTACCAGGAAAAATCTAACCCCAAATTAATCTAACTGAAAATTACCACAACAGACTTCTTTCAATCAGCATCACAAAGCAGAAGCAAGATAGGAAGATACTTTAAAAAGAGAAAAAACATATATTCATATATCCTATAGCAGATAAAAGACAGCTTTGGCTGACATGCAAAACAAGATGGGCTATCACAGGTTATTCATCAAAGGCATTCAAGGGAAGGATCAGAAACACAGAAAATCTTACTCTTTCTATCTCTGGAGATAGAGCTAGTCAGGTACAAAGGATTCACCAACTAAAGGAATCGAGCTTTCATTGGCATTGCATTCCTGAGATTTATCACTTACATAGGGGATGGGGGCATTGATACAGATGCGGGACAAAAGGAGTGAATGGGGCCAATCTATTCCTGATGTTTTCTGTCAGATGATTGTAGAAGAGAGCGAGAGATACATGCATAGGGCTGCACTGCAAATCTTGGAAGCCTTTTTGTTAACAGTGGAAGAATGTCATCCTTAGAGCAGTGCAGTCAAAACCAGTTTACTGTTCCTTGTCTTCAGAAGTGTCTTTATGAAAAAGCATTGGTTCCAATGAATATTCCTGAGCAGTTGTACTATTTAGCTCTGTCCATTAAAAAACACACCTATTTATGCTTAACCTTGCTTCCTATCTTTCCTGAGTCAGAACTATCCACATCAGTCTATTCTTTCCTTATTTCCATAGGAAACAAATTTCATTGGCAGCAATAGTAAGCCATTCTCTCTGGAAAGGAAACGTAATGCCTGCTATTTTGGTATGCCCACATAATTCAGTTTGCTTGATCATATTAAAAACAGGTATCTCATTTATCTTCCACCAGCATGGGAGATGTAGCTGTGCCAAAAGTGGAAAACTTGTCTCTCCCCCCCGACTCCCAAGTTTTACCAGTGATTTTTTTTTGAAAGTAAAAATTAAATTAAGTTAGGGTGACAGGTGCAGATTTGTAATGCATGCACCACTAATTCAATACAGTTCCCATATTTTGTTAGAAGCATGTGGCAAACCTGATTTTTATGCATAGATTTGCATGAACAAACTTTACATTTCAATTCAGTTCCTCTGGCAGTCACTTTTCTCCACTTTGTAGGGATAGTCTTGTTTCCTGCATTTTCATTAGGCTACAGTTACAGTTATTGCAACAGTTAATTGATTCTGACTTAGCCATAACATCTTTTTTTACAGGGATGTTTCAATAATTCAGTCTTTGTGAGTTCTGCTTTGAACTGACATGATCCATGTGTGGGCTAAAGTGTGTGATTGAAACTTTGTTACCTATGTTGGCTTTTGAATGACCAGAGTGTTCTGACACCTTTTTGGGCTTCTAAAAAACCGTCTCAAAATGCATATATATCTATATATATATGAGGGGGGGGGAATACTTTAGGCTTTAAGCTGTATGCACACTTAAGTGGAACTTCCTTCCAAGTTCTACATATTTTCCCCCTTTTTTAGAAAATACATTCAGAAAAATACTTAATTGAGAATATGTGTTTAATTAAAAAAAATTAAAATAGCAATTTAATGCAGAAATGAAATGAATCTGACCCAAGGTAATGCAAAAGTGGCGTGGTCCAGAAATAGGCAAATTCATCCACTCTTCTCCTAGGTATAGGATTTCCCAGCTAAGGAGGTACTGGATTGCACCCTTCATGTCTCTCTAATCTTTCTTGAATTGAGCAGCTAGTAACTCTAAAGTTGCAGCGCCTCTCTTTCACAAAAGGATGGCTATTCAAGAGCAGCAAGTTTTGGCCTGTCCAACTCTACCACTGAGCAGCTGCTAGTGTGGAACACTGTATTGTTTGTGGATCAAATATTTTATAAAGTTTTTACTCATTGATTCAATGTAGAGCATGTCTTAAAGTCCAGTGTATGGAACTTAAAAAGAAAGTCCATGTTATCACTGAAATGAAAATGGATGAAGAGGCAGATTATTGCTGAAGTTTCTGTCCTTGAATCTGGAAGTGGTGGTGATTTTGTTATTTTCTAGGATACTTACTGATACCTTACATTGTGCTGCCCCATGGTCCTAGGCACTGACTCGCTCAGTTGGTGTGAATGACGCATAATGCTCTGGGGCTTGAGGCAAGAAGGGAATAACCAGGAAACAGGCTTTGAAATAGCCACACAATAATTAAGGTCAGGAGCTACATGGAAAGGAAAGGTGTGCTAAGGGAGAAGAAAGTGTCTAAGGAGTATGGGACAAAATAGGCATTGGCTGGAAAATGGACATGTGAAGGAATGGTAGACAAAGAGTTGGTAGAGGTTTTCCAAGGGAAGAACAGGAATGGTGCCACACACTTTTGATAGGAAGGCAAGGGAGATTTTAGGGGGTTGGGAGTGTGGCTCAGAGGAACAGAAAGCATAGGCTTTGTCTAAAGCCTAGACAAAATAGTTGTGTGATCTTTGAGTATTAGCTACATTTCATTGCTTCTATATTCCACAGCTTTATTTTTTTTTAAAGCTGATTGTGTTGCTCTTTCTTTAATAGGGAAAAATAGTGCTAGGAAATATAACAAGGCATTCCATTGCACCACATGGGAGTTTTGCTGCTGACAAACACATGTCGGAAGTGGTTGGTTTCAAGTTCATTTGTAAAGTGTGCAGCTCCAGCTCTGTGCATTTCATTATAGATTTTTTTCTCACCTGAGAGTTGGAGTGATCCTTTATTTGATTAACATATATCTAATCTGCATTAAAAGCAGTCTTAATTTTGTATTAGCACAAAGGAATCAAACCCCTTATCTCTCTGCACATGCTGTTTTTTGCACTTGAGGAATGATCACATAATCATCTTGGAAATTTGCACACAGCCATTCTCTTGAAGATACAGCCCTCCTCCCCAAACTATTTTATTATGCCACCTTACCTTTTGTTTGGAAATGGAAGTGGAATGCTATAATGGAAATTCCTCTTTGGGCACTCTGGTTCTTATCATGCCAAGTTCTAGAGACCAGTGGGGAAATAGCAGATGTGAAGGTTAGTTGGCATCGACGAATATGAGTGGAAGACTTTCCTGTGGGGAAGAAAGTGCTTCATTTCATTTTATCTGTACTAAGAACACTGCTTCTATCAAGCTGTCAGAAAATTAGAATATGATGGGTTTTATTACCTCAGTTCTGCCAAAGTCGTTTCAATAGTTAAAAAGTTAGAAATTCATCTGTTTGGGGAATTGTAGTAGATGATTGGAGCTTTAGGGCACTTTAAACTGGAATAGCGCAACTCCTTTTATTGCCAATAGAGTTCATCCAGTTGGACATCTGAGGACCAGACATTTGCTCCCTCAGTGACCATTGCATTATCCAGAAGTGAAAATGCTACTTTGGATGTATTTTTTAATCAAGGAATGAAGTTGTACCAGTGCCAGAAACAAAGAATTGGAAGCCACAATAGCTTCATCTCTCCAGAGCATTGATGTGCAAAGACTTTTCCTTTTCAAATATCACTGTTTTAGGCTCTTTTTGGTCCAAGAACCACAGATTAAGAACTGAGAGTCTTGCACCATCAATCAAAGGACTATGATTTAGAGTGACTGTCCCACGGGGACAAGAAGGCCTTAAAACTCAGGTAAAAGAGAGATGTTGAGTGGGCACAGAAAGGTACCAGATAATGGATAATAGTTGTCAATGTGAGAACTTACACTTAGAGGCAGTGTTAAATAAGTGCTTAATTTTAAGGTGGAAAACAGGAAGCGGAGGAATACTTGAGAACACTTTGGAGGAGTTGTTGTTTTTACCAAGTAAAACATTATATAAATTGCAAGCAAGCAAGCAAAAAAGACGATTTTATTTTCAATAGGACCACACAAAGATGATTTTTGCTTTCCACCATTTTAAAAAAATTCTCTCAGTTTTGATAATTGGGGTACAATTCTTAGATTTGTTTGAAATCTGTAAAAAATTAGGTTACCTAAAATTATTTATCAGCAAAGTATCAGAGAACTCACCTGAGCATATTTTCCACTCTAGTTCCTGTGAAAAAGTTTGTTGCTGAATATATTTTGAAACTATCTTTGTCTAGGGATGCAATAAGATTGTAATTGCTGTTCTAACGTCTGTCCATTACTATCAGCACTGTTTTCATTACACTGCTATTCAACCTCTGCTGGATACTATGTTATTTTCCTCATTGTCTGCTATTTTTAAATGTTCGTTTATTGATCTATATCATATTTCCTCCAAAGAGCTAAAAGTGACATACATGGTTGTCCCCCTCCCCATTTATCATCACAACAATGCTGTGAGGTATTTTAGACTAAGAGACAGTAACTGGCCCAAGGTTTGCTCAAGGACAGCGCTGTAAATGCTTTTGGCTGAATGTTGCATCTCTTGGCTGCGAAACAATAAAGCACTGAATATTCAGGTATGCATGTCTGATAATGTCAGTTTAAAGATTCCTTCAACATATTATTTTTCTGCCTGAAGTATGCTGGTTGTTAAGTTCAAAGTTGTTAATGGGCTGGGAACTTTAGATTGGGATCTTATGACATTTTGTAATCAGTTCCCTACATTTAAAATCTAGTCCCGTACCATCTGCTGGCAAATTATTTGTGTGTCTAAATCTGACCTTCCCATCTGGATGGGTTAA
This sequence comes from Podarcis raffonei, assembly GCF_027172205.1. NCBI lineage: Eukaryota > Metazoa > Chordata > Lepidosauria > Squamata > Lacertidae > Podarcis > Podarcis raffonei. The sequence continues at coordinate 50,191,809 of NC_070604.1, forward strand.
AACACAGGAGCTAGCTTTTTTTATCTGAAGACAAAAAGATGTGGCAGCCCAGTGCCCATAAAGGCAGCGAAAGGTGTGTGTGGCTAAACATTTGTAAAACACTGCCAGGGAGTTTCTGATCACAGTGGTGAGGAGGTATACATGCCAATGGCAACTAACTGAGAATGCTGGGTGAAGGACCTGGTTGAATTGCCCAGGTATGTGGGTTGCTTGGAATACATTAGAAATCTTTGATGCAACCTAATTCTGTATATCTCGTAGTAAAAAATGAAAAGAGTAGAAAAGTCTAAAATAAAAGTCGTCTGAAATCTACCATGGAAGAAGTACGTTGGAATATTTTGTAAAAGGTAAAGGTAAAGGGACCCCTGACCATTAAGTCCAGTTGTGACCGACTCTGGGGTTGCAGCGTTCATCTCGCTTTATTGGCCAAGGGAGCCGGCGTACAGCTTCCGGGTCATGTGGCCAGCATGACTAAGCCACTTCTGGTGAACCAAAGCAGCGCATGGAAACGCCATTTAGCTTCCTGTCGGAGCGGTACCTTTTTATCTACTTGCACTTTGACTTGCTTTCGAATGGCTAGGTTGGCAGGAGCTGGGACCGAGCAACGGGAGCTCACCCCATTGCGGGGATTCGAACCACTGACCTTCTGATCGGCAAGCCCTAGGCTCTGTGGTTTAACCCACAGCTAGAGCCTGACATTGTTTCCTAATATGTAGTATGTTAGGTAAGTGACTAAATACTCACAAAACCACAAGATTTAGCTTGTCAAGGCTTCACTGAGTGAGTAGCAAGTTGCATGCTTAAGCTCCTTTTGTGTATCTTATGCGTAAATTGAGTGCCAAGAAATTATGCAAAAGTGAATGTGCACTGCTGATCCCACTCTGATGTCCACAGAAGCAGAGGAAGCTGCTCGGGCGCTTGGTGTGGCGCGAGGTGAAGGCGGGGCAAGGGTGGGCTGAGCTGCTCATAAGGGCGGGGCACACCACGGGGCCTCCAGAATCTGCCTGCCTCCTCACACTCAGCCGCCCTTCAGTGGTGACACCCACCGCACCACCTTCCTCCCAGTGGTGGAGTTTCATGTTGCCTCTGTTCAAAGTAAACAGAAACAGAGTAGCAGGGACTTATAACATATATTTACTGCCAAACATGGATTTTTCAACACAAAGATTTGCCAGAGTATCCTTCGAAGCCCTGGAAATATGTTCTCAATATGTTATGTTTGTTATTTTTGAACATCTCAGAACAGTTCTATTTAACAACCCTTCTAGACTTTTTAATGTTTTGGTTGGCACCACAAAGTTTCTTGGCTAAAATAAGCTGTGAATTGTAGAGTACAGAAAATGAGAATAATTTGATGAAAATCTATGACACAGTTTTCTAAGACTATCCCCACCCCCACACTGAAATCGGTGGAATACTTTGCACAGTGGCAATACTCGGAGGATGGGATGGTTTTCATCAGAAGAACAGGGATGGGAGTAATTTTCAGCAATTCCTACTGCACTCCAGATCTATTCTAGAAAGCCCTTCAACCTTCTGGAGCAGATTTTGCAGTGGCGGGAGTTTTCAGGGAGTGGAGAGTTTCCCAAAATTTCTTCCCTCCTCATTCTGCTAATGAAAACCTTACTGTCAACTAAGGTACGTTGCTGGATACAACCCCTAATTATTAAAGCTACTTAAACGAATAAACAAAAAATAATAATAAACAATAATAAACAAAAATCCAAAACTGGCTGAGTTTCCCCATGATGGGGAGGGTATGGCAGTGGTGCCAGTTGTTGTTTTTTGCCAATTTGTTTGTCATTTCAAAATATTGAAAGAAATGTGATGATGTAATATAACTTAGATAGTTCACGGTGTATATTCTGAAATCAAGCATTTTGGAGTAGAAGAAAAACAGTTAAATCTGGTAGTCATAAACTTTTAGTTCGTCTATTTTACAGAACATTTATTAAAGTTAAAAATAGACCCGTGAGGTATGATTGACTTTTTCAGACAATTAAAATGAAAAGTATTGGTTGAGATCTGCCCTATTAAGTCCATCAATTTTCAGCCAAGAGAGGCTTTTTTTATGAACAAGGTATTAAAACCTGGAATAAAAAATTTACAGTAGGCTAGAGATACTAAAAGTGTGCTAATAATAGCATTGTTTTTCTGGTCCTGCTTTGATCACTGATAAAAGCCAAGTACTGGCTGCTTAATTAATGATCCCTTTTTCATTTAGTTTTGCTAACTTGGCCAGTCATAGAATAATAGAAGATGGCTATCATATCTCTTCTCAGTCTCCTCTTTTCCGGGTTAAACATACCCAGCTCCTTCAAGCGCTCCTCATAAGGCCTTGATCAGACCCTTGATCATCTTTGTTGTCCTCCTCTGCACACGTTCCAGCTTGTCAACATCCTTCTTAAATTATGGCTTAGAGTGGTACTATTACTTCCCTTGATCTGGACACTATACTTCTGCATGTATACTACACCATCTCTTGCATGTTACTGGATCATGCTTCATAATGTTCCTTCTAGTATGTAGTAGGATATCGTAGCCTTGACATTGTAACTTGTTGAGGCTGCATTCCCTTCCACAGCCCGGAAAAGGAAGACAGGGAATGTTTTAGGTAAGTGGCCATAACACCAAAGCATTCCCCTAAACACATTTCCCCCTATCCACCTACTCTCTCTCTCTGGCAAAGGAAAATGAATATTCATAACATACACCATTTTAAATATTCAGACAGTTTGCCTAACACATGAAAGGAAGGGTCAACACAGGAAGCTAACATCCTTCCTGACTGCAACACAAGCTTATCCTGAATGCCCAATTTTCTTAGGGCAGCTTTGGAAAATACCTTAAAGCAGGAAGAGGCAGCCCTGGCGACTCACACTTCATTTTAATCTGTCAAGGTCATCCCACTGCTTAGTGCTCACTTTATCTGTGACCCTAGTGCTTTCTTACCTCACCAGTTGCCTCCACTTGAAACCTTACATTTACATAAATGCCAGCTTTATTTATCCTCTTCTATTTCCACTGCCAACATTCATTTGCATCTTACAAACATGGCAGCTGGATATAGGCATGTGACGAAACAGAGCAGAGATTCTCACTCAGAAATGCAATTCACAATTTAGTAAAAAATTATAGTATGTTTACTTGCAGGCAAGTTGTGAAATAGAACTTGATTTATTTTTAGATACAAGGTTTTATTATTAATATTAATAACGTGCATTAAGTAGATGTTTCATAAACTATAAGGATGTTGGTGTTGCTTTAAGAAGACAGCTAGGTACTTGCTCTAGACTAAGGTTACCAGGCGTCATCGTTTCCCGGGGACAGTTCCCGGATTTATAAATCAGTCCCCATACAAAATCCATTGAACTTGAACAGTGTCTCTGGATTCATTGAAAAAAATCTGGTAACCTTAGTATAGACCCTTCCTAACTCATCTCACAGGCTTTACTTGAAGTCTTCCCTCTGGTCAGGACTCACTGCTCTTAAGTACCTTTCCAGCTTTGCTGAGATCTTCACTAGAAGTCTTCATTCTGGTCAGTTTCCGACCACTGTTACTCTTGTCTCCGCTCTGCCAAAGGCGGTTGTTGGAGTTTTCCGTTCGTATCTTGCAGATCTTCTTAATGTTAATTTCATTTGATTTCAGGTTCCAGGTAGGCTTCTTGATTCTTCAGTTGTCAACATTTCCTGCTATTTGAGTATCTCTCGCGCTCTCTGCTTCCTTTGACCTACAGAGCCATTTCTTGAGTCCTTTGCCAAACATATTCACAGTACAACTAATGCTGTCCGCCTAACCGCCAAGCTATGCTAAAACCCGCTTTGTGCCAGGACTCTCCAGCCAATCAATTTGTTTCTGATACAACATCACTGTTATTTTCTGTTCACATTCATACAGCATATGGATAGCCAGAAAATGCATTTGCTTATGTAACAAATGGTATCCCCTTGTTCCATTTTTATTCAAGTCTGTTGTTGTTGTTTAGTCGTTTAGTCGTGTCCGACTCTTCGTGACCCCATGGACCAGAGCACGCCAGGCACTCCTGTCTTCCACTGCCTCCCACAGTTTGATCAAACTCATGCTGGTAGCTTCAAGGACACCATCCAACCATCTCATCCTCTGTCATCCCCTTCTCCTTGTGCCCTCCATTTTTCCCAACATCAGGGTCTTTTCCAGGGAGTCTTCTCTTCTCATCTTTCTTTTAAAATTATATTTTATTGATTTCCCATACATTCATGCCACATTACAACTTCTATTAATTTTTCCATTTTTGACTTCCTTCGGCCTCTCTGCCAATCATCCAAATTCTAACTTCTTTAATTACACATTTCCAAATTTTGCTATTGCCTTTATGCCTACCCCCCACTTCTATTTTGCCTTTTTACAATATTTCTTATGTTGTTACAGAGCTTCTTTAAATGCCACTAGCATTATTCCATTATCACTTATACATTCCCAGTACTCAACTAATTTTCCCCGTCTTCTCTTCTCATCAAGTCTGTTACCAAGACTTAAAAATAAGTCTTAAGGGGATTAGCCCTCCAAAGTACAGCAGCAGAAAACTTTTCGACATTGAAAATGCTGCCTAAAAATGGTTTATTTTTTAAAATAGTAGAAATTGCTGGTTCAAATCAAATGATGGGCAGCTTTAATTATTCACCACCATTCAGTGTTAACAGAGTAATTACTCAAGTATTCATGTTAAATGGATAATTGCCATAGAACATTTGTAGTATGTCTCATCCTACCAATACTCCATTACTTCTATAGAAAGGAAACCTGTGTTTCCCCTCTTTATTCTTCCACATTTAGTACTTTAAAAGGAGATAAAGTAAACAAGCCTCTAGTGAAATGTACCTACTAAGGATATTGATGGTACGGAAGTCAAAAAGTTACTGCCTTCCTTAGGTCATGGATGTCACTAAGCACTTATCTTATGAGGGGGCATTTTGCTTGCTGTTTTCTAATGTTATTTTTCCCCTCTTAGCTTGCAAACTAAGATTCCTAGGGGACCTCCAGGTTGTGCAGAAAACACTGTTTTTATTTTCCGTAGCCCTGTTTCATTTATATGCACTTGGGGATGAGGTGAAATAAAAAATCCCTAATTGATGTGAGAGATGAAATATTCCTTGAAGTGTTTCTCTTTTCATTTGCAATCAGCATCCTATGTATCCAGAAGTTGTACATGAAAAAAAAAATCTTCAGAGAAAATAAAAATAGCTATTAAGGGTGTTATTTAAAGATACAAAAAAGTTTCTCTCTGTGTGTATGTGTGTGTATAAACGTATGTGCGTGTATCCTCATCCCATAAATGAAGATGGATGGGATAATTAAAAAGTAATTATGGTGGAAAAATGCTCCAAGGAAAAAACATGTCTCTTCTATCCCCTTTTCCTCCTCCCCCAACAACTTCTTATGGTAGAGAAACATCGTGCATATAACAGCCTGACTTTCTCTGCCTGGAGTGATCTTCATAACATATGGGGGCTCATCACTTGTTATGTTTCACTTCAGGCTCTACACCAGACAACTTGGTCATGCGCTATATTCTTTCCAAAGCCTTTTTCCCAGTAGGCCTGGTAACCTAGTTCGCACTGCTCACTGAATCACTTAACCAGCTGAGGGAGCCCTTTGTCTGTCTCATTAATGAAGACTTAATGAACCCGTCTTTGATTGTGGTGTCAGAGTGGAATAGATTCTTAATCCATACCTGGCCGAATTGGAAAGATGAGCAAGATTGGTTAGATATTACGGTTGTTGCTTTCAAGTAGTTCCACTGACACTGTTTGATGTTGGTTAAACAAAGGTTTTTGGTTGACCGCAGGTTACACTATGGAAGCTGAGAATGAAATAGTGTACACTACAGTATATACTTAGTTATCCATTTTAAATGTGTGGTTCTCATATCTGTAATTCCATGGCAATTATAGGGGACAGAATTAAAATGCCAGGGAAATGTAATCAGTAGGTGAAATTCTTGCATGCACCTTTATAGAATCTTGGAAATTCTTGCACCAGTGCCATAGGCATAGACATCCAGTTCTAAATTAGGAATATAGAGATTTAGGGCTGTAGCTCGGTGGTAGAACACCTGCTTTGCACATATGGTAGATGGTCCTAGTTCATTCTCTGACATCCCCAGGTAGGACAGTAGAGACCTTCCCCATAAACCCTGCAGAAGCATTCCTAGGTAGTATGGAGAGTGCTGACCTAGATAGTCCAATGGTTTGACTCAATGTAGATGGAACTGGTAGCTTTGATATGAAACAAGTGGGGATGTTACAGCAGACATTTACAGAAAGGGTCTGCACAGGCTAGCTCAATGTGCATCAAAGCACCTAGGCTTCAGACCAGAAACCTTTTTTCGTGTGTGCCATGAATTTTCTGTGATTTGCTTGCAATAGATTTGTTTTCCTTCATTACTTTTGCCAGCGGTGTTCATCTTTCCATCTGCACACACACAGCTAACAAGTGTAACTTGCCTAGGTGAGGGTTAATTGTTTATTTTACAGTTCAAAACTATACTCCATGGGTTCCATGTGTTCATAGGTTTCTATGGTCCTAGTGAAGAATTGCAAGAGAAAATGACATTTGATATGTATTTTAAGTATGCTTCAAATTGACACTATTTAATTGTTTTATATAGTGGTGGTGAAAGAGCTAGCTCATGTAGTATAGCTGTGACAAAAAGGGCACAACTACAAGTTAGTCAGGCTCAAACATAATAGTGATATTTGTTTTAGGGCTATTCAAGAAGCCTGCTCAAATCTTATGCTCAACCAATCCCCCTTCACCATAGGAGAAGATCAGAAGCATCTGTTAAGTCACAGAAGGATGCTTGATGCAACATATAATGAGGACAAATAATGGTTAAACTGTAGTTTATTGAATTATGGTTCTGATCTACGCGTGTCTCATAAACAGTAGTTTAAACTAATTGCAATTCAAGGTTCAGACATAACACACTACACTTTTAAATTCTAAAGCAGATGCTTCCATTCTCATCCCCTGGCACATGCCTAGTGCCCAGTGATAGTCTTATCTTCCATTAATTTGTCTAATCCTCTTTTAAGGTCATCTAAATGTACCATCACTACATCTTGAAGTAGTAGGTGTTGTAGTTTAACTGAATCCTGAATCTTCCATTTTACTGGATAACCCCAGGTTTCTAGTATCACGGAAGAGAGAGAAAAACCCCCTCTGTACTTACCTTTTCCATGTAAATATATACACATGTTCCTCCTTACTCATGGTTTTTATAAAAATTCCCAAACATTTCAACTTTTCCTCATAGGGGAGTTGCTCCAGCCTCTTGATTGTTTCTGTTGCTCTTTTCTGCATATTTTCCAGCTCCACCATTATCATTTTGTAGTTGTGCATTGATGCTCCCTTCTAGCACATTCAGCTATGACCACCTTCACTAGGGTCAGTGGGTGAATGGCCTTCACCATTTTATCCCACAGTAGAAACAAAGCAGTACCTTTAGGTATGCCTTTAGATCATGATATTACAGAAAAAATACAAAGGACTCCCTAATTATATACTTACCTAATAGCCTGTAATCAGAGACTGTTGAGTAATTAGCTCTTAAAACACATGTTATTTACAGAATAGTTCAGGACCTGTTTAAGTGCCATCACAGACTCTTCTATAATTATGCAATTTGGGCATTTTAGAGAGAGTACTTTTTTCCGCCTTCTGTACGCCACAAGGAATGTGGCTCTGCAGCTGATAACATGCTGCTTTTTTGGAAGACTTTAATAGAAGCTAGACAGAAATGGCATAAGCAATGTTGGCATGGGCTCAGAAGCTTGTAGGCAGCTGAAAAAAAGGAGGAAGTACTGTTTTAGAGTCAGGAGGGTAGGGAGCATTTGGCAATATTTGCTTTGGCATGGAACAACCACAGCTTGCTATTTGGCTTAATAACCTAATGCCACTTCACTAATACTATCCAGACCATATTAGATGTTTGAAGCTGCTCTTCCTTCTTGGATCTGCAAGTCTAGAAGGTGTGACTGCTACACCGGAGGTCTTTTGTCTCTGTGCTTTTTAGTTTGGTCCAATTGTCCTTGTGTTTATGCCTCAATATTTATGTGTTGCTCTTGGAATCTTGGCAGCTCTTACATACTGAGAATAGCATAATAGCAATAAAATACAGTGTGAGAAAAATCAAGTCTATTCTGCCAGTAGACTTCAATGCCTCTTGCAATCCTGCCACCACCACACCTCTTTGAGAAGGGATACGACACGGCACACGGTCGTATTTCCTCTTGTGCAAATTGACATAGTGTAAAATCCTTCCATCTTCTAATGAGCCATTATCTTTCCTTCAGCACAGCTCTATCTGGTATGTTTTTCAATGTACCGTGCCAATATAATATATACTTGACCCTCAAAGACAAACCATTACAGTGTGCAGAGCAGATAAATGCTGAAAGTGTTTACATGCATCTGATACTCCATATTGAGAGATATTTTCCAAATCTGGGTCAAATGAGCACCGATAGTTTTGCAGCAGGCTTGGCCCAATAAAAATGTTAATTCTGAGTTAGATTGAGTGCTTGTCTTTCCTATTTGGGCTGTCAACTGTGCCTGGAGAAGAAACAGAAAGTGGGTAATGAAGAATAAGAAAACTTGATTTAGACTTCTAGGATGAGTACACTGCATTCTGTTATTGTACTACTGTATTTAATAAGATACATTTTTAAAATACAGACAGGTCCCGTATGTTAGTTGACTTCACCAAAAGGTAAGACCCAGGATCCCAATATTAAAGCTAGTGATCGTTAAAGATATGGAAAGAAATGCCATGTAATGGATCCTGGAGTAAGGTCCACCATACCAAACAAATCTGATATCCTTTTTTGAAATTATAATTTGATTTCTAGGCAGAGGACATGCAGTTAATCTAACACAGTGGTCTTTAATTTTAGTTTGCTACTTTGTCTACACCGACTGACAGCAGATCTGCAAGGTTACAGGCAGGGAAGATTCCCAGCCTGCCCTGGAGATTATGGGGATTGAATTTGGGTTCTTCTCAATGCAAAACAGATTTTCTACTACCTATACTGTTGAATACTGTGTAGGGAGGTACTGCAAAAGCTTTTATATTAGGACTTAACTGTTGTATTCACCCTCTGCGTAGCAAAGGCTTATTTCAAGTTTCGTTATAACTATTTTCTTTGTTGAGAGACAAACTATTTTATATTAGGGAAGTTTTTAAATGTTTGAAGTTTTATTCTGTTTAATATTCTGTTGGGAGCCACCCAAAGTGGCTGTGGAAACCCAGCCAGATGGGTGGGGTATAAATAATAAATTGTTGTTGTTGTAAATTGAAAAGTGGTTAGACTCTTTGGCCTGCGGTAGAACATGAAAGAAATCACCAACAATTATCTACATTGTGGAGCTTGTATCTCATTTAACTACAGTCCATCATTATGGCCACATTACAATTAACATTCCCAACTTTTTGTGGGGCCATCTTGATAGTTCTATTACCTATTTTCTTTAGTAACTTTTGGGATAGATATAGCAATGGACCAATTAAATAACTGTGTGGATAAATCCAGCCTCAGAGATATTATGAACAAAAGAAAGTTGAAATAATTAACTGTTGTAATGGAAAATGAAAACAAATCAATATTGCACATTGTAGGGGCATGAACACAGGGACAACTCTCAACCATGTGTTGGTTTTCTTTCAAATTATTTGTTTCTTAAGGTCAAACTATAAGTTACACATAATATGTTGTTATTCTTTAATTTCATGAGGCAGAGAGGTGATTTTTATACTGCCCAGATGTAGCCCCTCCACCCACATTTTTCCTAGGGTGACTACTGTGGTTAGATTTTGGAAAAAAATCTCATTGTTGCCACTGTGGTCATCTTTACTAAGTTTCATAACTGTATGTTTGTGGGATTTGGTAGGGAGGGAACTCCCTGAACTCTGTAATCACCATAACACTCAGGGAGACCTGTAGCTGTAATATTTTAAAAGAAAATGTGAAACGTAGGCTCAATAATCAATACTAAAACTTACCTGAATGTTCAATGAAGTTCAGAGGAAGGGAAGGACTTTTATGAAAATGGGTCCTTACAGTATTGTGATATAAACTGAAAGAAAGAAATTAAGACATCTTCTTTATTAAGGTACCATGGTCCGTTGAACAGATCCTGCATTTTCTGTACAATAATATTTAATGCGTGTGAATATATGGCCTGTCAAATTTTACTGCATTTCCAGAACAGAAGGTCAGTGATTTGAGAGAAACACCCAGATATTAATAGTTACTGTGGGGCGGGTAAAATACTTGACAAATTTTCATGGAAGAATGAAACTCTTTTTGAATGAAGGCAGAGCAGTCACTCTTGAAGATGAAGCTCAATATTATTGCTGCTTACTTGCAGTCGGGGGGCTTACCTGTCTCTTCAAATAATAGAGAATGTTATTAACTCTCAGTCGTGCATTTCCCCCTGGATTTACTGAAATTAAAAGGGAGGGAAGTGTGCCTTCCACTTAGGAACTTCAAAATGTTAGCCAGTTCGCCTGACATGGGTGTCAGCAAGAACAACCACATCAGAAGATTTTTCTTAAATTGTTCTGTAAGACATAGGCACTCTGCAGTGAAGGGGAGAGAACTTAATCAAGAAAGCTGGCTATGTGTATGTATGTATGCATGTATATATAATCACCTAGTTTCATTCATTATAAAAAGGGACACACGTCTCTAGTACTTTATATCTTTCTTTTTAAAAATGACGTTTTATGAATGAAACGTCTGATTGAAGAATTTCAAAGAACTGCCATTCATAGACTGTCAGGTAAGCACCTTCATAGTATCATTTAATTCTGATTGGCAGCTGCTGGATGTTCACCCTCATCTCATTTTTCTTTTAGAAAATTGCTCTCTTTCAGCTTATTATCTCCCCACTATCTCTGTGTCATAGCCTTCAAGCAATCTGGCAGTCTCTGACGGGGGAACTTGGAGAAATGGGCAGCCCCGCCAAGTGCTGCATCTTCATTGTGAGCCTTTCTGCTGCTCTGGCTGCGGATTCTGCCACTGTTGCTGTTGCTCAAGCCTTTGATAGTAAAGCATTGTGTCATCAGAGTTTGCCCACAGTTAACTAATCAATACCCGATTAGATAAAAGGTAGCTCTTCCCAAATTGCATGTGAATGCTGGCTGCTGGCTCCCCCAACCTCTCCAAACATGCCTGTGAAGAGCTGTGCTTCCCTATTACTGCTAAAGCCCATTTAATTTGATAATATATATTGCATATGGATTATCCCACAGAGCAGAGAAATTAGTTTCTAGAGAGCTTTTTCTCTAAGTCACTTGTACTTAGCTTTGCAGATCCACAAAGCTGGATTCTTAGCACTGGGTTTTCACTGAACCAAATACAGAAAATTGATTTATATCTATTATGGGGGAAAGCAACATAAGAAAGTGCATGCTGACCCATTATATGGCTGTCTCTTGTAAGACTACATAGTGCATGTTTCTCACAGATACATTTAGTTGTTGAAAAGGATGTTGCAAGCCAGTTTTAACAAGGCAGCTCCCTAATGTGATGGACTGGTAGGAACTGTCGGTTTGCTGCCAGAGGACACAATTGCCAGGGCACTGAGACTGTGAAAGGGCTGAGGACCTTAGCTGAAGTGTTCTTCACGTTCAGAGACAATATATATCTGATTAAGTCCTATGGGAAGTCCTGTGACCTTCATGTCCTGCTTACAAGCTTTTATTGACACCAATCTGATGGTAAGACACAGAATGTTCAGCTAGATCAACATGGCCAATGGTTAGGGTGATGAGAGGTGTGGTGAAAGCCATTTGAAAGGGGTTCGGTCCAATCCAGCAGGGCTTTTATGTTGTTGGGGTGTTGCTGTTTTTTAATGTTTAAAAGGCAGCAAGAGGTTTATGGTGGGTAGGTGTTGGCTGCTTCGCCTGAGAAGACTTGGCTTCTTCATGTTTCGTAGAAACACACTGATTATAACAAATCACCGGTCATTACACATTACAAAATTGGTTCTTATTGTGAATCTTTAAATATTAATGGATAAAGGGGGCCTGCCACAAACATAATTGTGTGAACAAGCCACTAGATGTGCTCTCCCCCACCCCCTGAAAAAAGAAACCCTCCCTTCCACCTCATTGCTTTATCACTTCTTGAAGGCCCTTGGAGTCAGGAACTGGGTAATAAATGACAACTTTATATATTGTAATAATGTTTCTTTTTAAATAAGACCCTTTACCTTGTGGTAAGAACATAGGAAGAGCCTAATGTGAATCCGATACTCAAGTTTGCTCCTCCACTCTAACCTAAGATATACATCTGATGATTTATCTTGGTGTGTATTACTTCAAGTCCATTCCTTACCTTTCTGCAGACCTGACTGCTAATGCAAGGAATTGCACATGAAAGCTAGCAACAGTGAACGTGCTCAAGCTTCAAGCTATCCAATAACTGATTGTCTTCACATAAAAATGAAACTGCGAAATCAGTGCATATCCAAACTGGGTCCCCTGGTTATCTAACATTCACATAGCAAGCAGCAATGATACTTTTTGTTGTTGTTATGCTCTCAAATATGCTTTGAATGCAGTTATAGCATTAGAAAGTGTATGTGCTTCTCTGAATTTTTCCAAGAGGCTCTCAGTAAATTAAGGTGCCAAGGATTAGGGTTGATTATGGGTGAACTTGGCATTTTAAAGGCTGTATTCCTGCAGTGGATTTCTGAACTTCTCTGTATGGGTGAGAGTCTGTTGCCTTATGAACCCTTTGGAGCTTTCCACATTAAGAGGGGTTTCACAGAAGAAATGTGAACCCAGGTGAAGTTGGAAATATTGGATGGGGCTTTGAGCAATGGAGAAGTGCTCATCTTTCATTTCTTCCTCGTACCTTCAACTCCTATGTTTCAGAGGAGCTATGCTTCTGACAACACTATTTTAACTATTTTAACCATAGTTAAACTGTGGAATTTGCTCCCACAAGTGATAGTGGACACTTAGACAAATTCATGGAGGACAAAGACTATCAATGACTACTAGACAGAATGACTATGTTCTCCTTCCACTGCCAGAGACATGATGATTCTGAATGCAAGTGGGCAGTGTGCTGTTTTGTGTGTCTCTTGGGTATCTGGCTGGGCACTGTGAGAACAAGATGCCTGACAAGTTAGGCCATTGATCTGATCTAGCAGGTTACTTTGTGCATTCCCCCCCACATCCCAGGACTATTGGTCTAGAAGAGGGAGAGAAGAGGCACCTAAATGTCTTTTGAAGGCTGTGCTATTATTTAGTCCATTCCGTTTTCTCAATTTGGTTCATATCAGGCCTATAGCAAGCTGCTTCCCTGAGATTTAAAGTCTGCTGTGGCACAGAATATTCAGAAGCTAGCTTGAAGACACTCCTAAAACTCATTGCCATTCACTCCATTAAGCTCATGATAAAAAGTAAAAGCCTGAAAGCTGCCAAAATGGATATATTTCACTCCGTTGTTTTTATCAGAGAGAGGGAAGGGGGAGGGAAGAATGAGAAGAGGAGAAAAGAGATTGTGAGCCAGGAATAAAAATAACATATTAATGTCTTCAGTTCCTTTCCTTCTGACAGTTCTCTGTTGCCTTTAATTTATTCTTGTTGGGAATCAAATATTTCCTAATACATCAGTTCTTTGCAAGAAGGAAGTGATAGAAACAAAAACACCAAGATATTGATATTCTTTCTACGTGTGCATATAACCAGGATAGCATTGATTACTGAATTTGGCTGAGACCCATAGAAAGGGCAGGTGTCCATAGGAAAGTGCAGTGCATGCAAACAGAACTTTGCTCACTGTTTTCACCACAGCAGTACCTCACTGATCACCAACTGAAAGAAGCCACTGGTACTCTTCAAGCCTCAGTCTAATACCACGTTTTCAAAATTGCATTGCTTATGTCCTACAAGTGGCTCATCATCACACTAAAAATGTGTGAATGTTCCTTTTTTTAACATTCAAGCAGGCCTATGACAATGTCTTTTTCACATTGCCACACCTGAACAGTGATACTTCATGATATGACCTTACTTGGTGTCATTTTAGGTGCATTGTTGGGAATGAAACATGGTGGCTAAGCGGCTACCATGTTTGCCTCTTCAACAATGTGCCTGGAACAATGTTATGCCATGATTTGGCAATGTTCAAAAAAGGCCTTATGGAAGAGGCTACCCCTTCTGTCTCAGCCCTAAAAGGTATGCTCATCAGAAATATTCTAAGTAAGACAGCTAGCCATGGTTGTATGCTTGTGCACCTGTGTGATCTGATTTTGTCATTCCTCTGGTTTATTAATCAAAATTTGGCTAGAGTTTCCAGATTTGGATATCAGCTAACTGGCTAATTTATGATACTGATGTTGCTTTTCAAGCGAATATCTCTGTCTCTTTTTTTTTTTTTAAAAAAAATGGGTATTCTTTTCTCCTGCCTCTCACAAAGATGTGTAGTCATCCCCCCTCCACCTTCTCAAAGTTTTGTGAAAAAGTTCACAGCAGAATTTTTGGCCCAGTTCTAGTTTTCAAGAATGGGGGGCGGTATTAGGAAGGGAGAGCAGGGAAGGAACGCTGCATGAAAAGACGTTTGCTGATTTCAAAGAATTGCTGCACAAATATTTCTGATTCATCTTTCATTTCTACATAGATTCCTTGCCTTTATTATTACTAACACCCTTTTACTGACCCTCACCACTGCTGTCCATTATCTCCCGGCAGGAGCTCGAGCAAGCAGACTCTAGCAATCTGTCAGCTACTTTGAAGCAATAAGGTTTCAGATAAATCCAGTGCAATGACTGCTCTTTAACTGTCCAAATTGCATTGCATGGAACAAAGCACATGCATTTGCTGGGGACAAACACCTCATGGATAAGGAATGGTGCCTGTCTAATCTCTCTTTGAAGCTTGGCTGGATGTGCTCTTAATAGTGTGTATGATGAGTGCTGTTCTCTGTTTGGGGATTTGTCTAGTGCCCTTCCCTCAGATCTTCCATTATCCATCTGTATATTTTTATATAGCTGTGGTTGAAAACCTTCTTCTTATGGGGCACCCTTTTTGCACTGGCTTACCTGCTGAGCGTGTGTGTGTGTTGCACAGAATTCAGGGATATGTTGTCAATTATAATGGGGCAGTGGCTAGGCCTGTTGGGCTTCAGTATTGTTTGTGGCAGTGCATCCTAGAAAAGGAATCTGCTACAAGGTGATGATGGCGGCAAAGTAATACCCCTTTTCTGCTACCATTGCATTTTCACACTGTCATCTGGTGAAGTTTTTCAGAATGGCCAGAGATAGAGAAGAATGTCACTTGGTGACTTGCTGTGACCAGTTTGCAAGACACTTTGTGGATAAAGTCATTTATATGTTTCAAGTGGGATGCCACAATTAGTGCAGAATCAATAAGAGCATTGCCTGTGATAGCTTGCCTGCTGTTTGGGATACTTTTAAATGTGTGCATCCTGCAGATGTGGACACGATCTTTGAAAGTGTGAATACAGTATCATGTGTAATTTTCCTTTGCCTTTTCTGTCAACTTAAAACAGCCAGAAAAACTCTGGCCAAGTGAGTAAGAACAGAGAGGAAACAGTGCAGTGCCTTAAAATCTAAAGATGTTATTGTAACACCTTTGGTAAAGAGGTCCTTTGGAACCCTATCACATTGGATAGATTTCATTCAACCTGTTCAAGGATGTGGGAGGCAATGGAAGACAGGAGTGCCTGGCATGCTCTGGTCCAGGGGGTCACGAAGAGTCGGACACGACTAAACGACTAAACAACATCAAGATCACTGATATCCAAAGTGCCCTCATGTCATCACCTGGTTAGTTTTGTTGTTGTAATACAGTGGTACTTTGGTTGTTGAATGGCTTAGCTCCCAAACAAATTGGCTCCCGAACGCCGCAAACCCAGAAGTGAGTGTTCCGGTTTGCGAACTTTTTTTGAAGCCAAACATGCAACGTGACTTCCGCAGCTACCAATTGAATGCAGGAAGCTCCTGCAGCCAATCAGAATCCGCGCGTTGGTTTTTGAACTGTCCCTAGTGTCGAACAGACTCACAGAACAGATTAAGTTCGACAACCAAGGTACCACTGTATATGTTGTAAGCTGCTACAAGTGTTTTATTTCTAACATAGAAACCGGGGTATAGATTTAACAACAGCCCTATTGTGAATGAAGATTACAAGAAAGACTGATAATAATGTGTAAACTATCTTTCAGGGCCATGTGTCTACTGCTTTTTTTTTATCTCATTGAGGCAACCTGCATAAGCTTCCAAGCAGGACAGCTCTGTTGACCATGCTTCTCATACTGAACATTGGGTGTAGACCTCTGCAGCAAGGAAGCCTACATGCGTAGACCTCCACAAGAATTGGAAACCTGCACAGCTTCCATATAACCCTATGGAAGGAAGGTCTGTGTGCTTAGGTTCCCCCACCACAGATCTCCTTACTCAATATGTGTGGGGCCAAGGAAGCTGGAGGCTATCCAAAGCAGGGTTGTGAAAGCATATCCCAGCTGCCCCTCATCATTTGGGACTGGTGTGGTGTGTAGCAAGCTGTTTGTTTAAACTCATTAAACTCTAAAGCTGGGTACTGCGCCCATGGGGGAAAGGTCTGTGGTGATTCTGAGTAGAAGAACCTGGTGGGGAAAGGAGCCAATAACTTCACTCAAGATAGCAGCCTCCTGAGGTTGTTCAGTCAGTTCTGAAGAGGAAAGAAAGAAGTCAGGAGCACGTTATACACATCAGCTTATAGTCTACTTTGGCTTCATCTGTAACTATAGGCTGCTGCTAGCAATTTGGCCAGTGCTTCTGGTTTGCACATTCAGTAGCCGACAGGTTGTGTAAGAGTCAGAAGTATTAAACTTATCAAAGATACGTGTGGCTCTGCATTTTGGTTTGGGTTTGCAAATGCACCTCTTTCCAGTCGCCTAGTGTTAATATCTCCTTTAGATTTTCCAGGCAATTGAGCTGAGTGTTCTTACATTTTTATATTCCTTTATTTTGTTTTCTCCTCTCTCTGTCTCTTTAATGCCATTGATTGCTTTCCTGTCTTGGAGCTGCAAACCAGCTTGTACCCCTATTTATAGATTCCAGGCTCACAGCCAGTTACCTTGGAAACTGTTTGAAGCACATCATCTTGAATATTTGTTCTGTCAGAATCGCCAGACTGCCCTTTGGTCCTCTTTCTCCTATTGCTCTGGGGCTTGCAAACTTGCATTTGGAGTTGGTCTCCTAGTGGACTTCTCACCGCTAATCAGAACAGCATTGTGTCTGCTCACTGTTGGGACAATTGAGAGACAGACTTACTGTGGTATGTTCGGAGCTTTAAAAATAATAATGTTATCGCTCCCGTTAACACTTGGCATTAACAGTTGGTTCAACAACATTCTCTGGGTCCACAGCATTTTGACAATATAACAGATA
Organism: Podarcis raffonei; assembly: GCF_027172205.1. Lineage (NCBI taxonomy): Eukaryota > Metazoa > Chordata > Lepidosauria > Squamata > Lacertidae > Podarcis > Podarcis raffonei. Next base: position 50,209,258 of record NC_070604.1, read on the forward strand.
GGAGCTGCTCTTGTTTCTCCACACAAGCACACTTGTGATGAATTGCTTATTGACAGTGTTCTTTAATGGTAAGGATCTTTAAGATGAAAGGAAGGCTTCTGTAGATCTCTAAGGACCGAAAACAGTCTATCCTGTGGAATTTTCATCTTCCCATCTTCTTCTCTGGAAGTGCTTTGCCACTCCAAGCAGGGGTGATATAATTCAAAGGGTTCAAAGAAGCAGCAGATAAGGTCAGATGCAGACTTAAGTTAGTTGTGTACGTTCCCATTGAAACCAATGGAGCTTAAATAATTAATAACTTTATTTAAGTGGAACCTAAGCAAAGCAAATTTAGTCTGGTGCCAACCCATTGTGATTGGGAAGCCAGTAGTACTGCTAATAGTAAGTATTGGTGGTAGTGGTAGTCCCAGTCCAGTTCAGGCTTTTCTGTGCCAACTGTTAAGAAAAATCAGCCTTGGTTACTGTAGAGCTTTCTGACCAAGGAACTGTACCAAAGGCTTCAGAGAAAAGAGAAAGAAACATCACCCTTCACCTGAGCCTTCTAGTTTCGCTATAGGGATCACAGTTGCTTTCCCCTTCTTCAGTAAAGAACTAGAAGCAGCTACCATGCCATTTTCCCCTCATTTCAATCTTGCTTCCATGTTAGGAAGAATTTTCTGATGGTAAGAGCTGTTTGACAGTTGAAAGGACAACCTCTGAAGGTGGTGGACTCTCCTTCACTGGAGGTTTTTAAGCAGAGGTTGGATGGCCACCTGTCAGGGGTTATTTAGCTGCGATTCCTGCATTGCATGGGGTTGGCCCTCATGAGCCTTGGGGTACTTTCCAGTTCTACAATTCTGTGATTCCATAGATGCTAAACTGCATGCGATGTTAAATGCATCCTTGTCTCTAACCTGTGGTGTTAAAAAATGCAACAAGCATAACTTAGGTGGGAATGTGCTTTTTAATTACTGGGATCAGAAGAGGTGTGGAAAGGGGATTTAACCCTCTTGTCTCCTGAGGGAATTCCCGGTTTTGAAACAGGTATTTGATTCAGTGGATTTCAAGTGAATGAAATGAGAATATGTTTCAGCCAGATAGTTCACTGCTACCTGTCTCTGTTATCCCTTGTTTTCCCAGTCACTGGTTTTTCAGGCTTCTAAAGTGTGTGGTGGTCTCCATGTGTAGAGGAGTCTTCACACAGTCATGGAGGGCCATGGGAACGGCAGTTGTTGTGGGGGAGGAGTGGACTGAGTACAGTCATTCCAACTATTCCCCTTTGCATGTTTATTCTACACAGTTCCAAAATGCATGTAGAAGGCTCATAATTATGACAAATCCTTAAGCGAGAAATATGCATAACCCCATGCGGAACAAGCAATAATTTAAACACGGTGGGTTGTCATCAACAGATTGTTCCATCAGCATAAGTATAGCTCCTTGTGCACTAGAACATCCCCACCCCCACCCCCTGCTCTCTAAATATGTTTTGATGGTTTCCCTAGGTCTCCAGAGCAGATTTAAGGATGGAACAGGGTTCCATAGTGACCAGGGGGAATACAGCCAGTGATTTTAAAATAACCTTTAAAGACTGTCATTTTCCAGACCATTTCTTTTTTTTTAAGCCAAGCAAGCCAGCTAATTAGAGCAGAACTGTTCTTGATGGACAGCGGTTGGCAGCCATAACCACACCACCACTACCAATACCAGAATGTAGTGTTGTCCCAAGGATGGGGCTGGTGGCAAAAGTTGGACAGAGCAACAAATGATACCTTTGGGTGCTATAGGCTGGTTTCTTCAGGCACCCCTGTCTATCCTCCATCTAGGCAGGCAAGTGGCATTTTCAGAATTCAAGAGCACATCCACAGCCTCACAGCCTTTCCAACATTCAAGGTGCAAAGGGTGGAGCAAGGCTTGGGAAGAGGGTCTTGTGACCTCAAGACCGTTCTGTGGGCCAGATAGAGAAGCCTGGAGAGGTGCTTCTGGCCCTCAGGCCAGAGGTTCACCACCCCCACCTTAACACCAACCACTTTTAAGCACACTCCTCCACTCCCAGATTTTTGACCTGGAAGTTCTTTTTTGACCTTTCAAGTCAGGTCTAAATCAATTTGTGCATGCACATTTCAAACACAGCCTCTCCCTCCAAGATAGACAGAAATCGACCCTTTTCCAAATGACTGTATGTTAAGGGGGGGATCATTCTTTTAAACCTGCTTCCACCCTTAATTATTGATGCAGAACATGTGCAGTTTGTAGTCTGGGATCTTCATGAGATTGTGAAATAGATTCTGCTATTTGCTGCCATGAGTACAGGAAGTGCGGGGTATAAATAACTAAATGAATACCTCATCAGAAGTAACTGAAATTTTCACTCACAAGGCAGCTGTGCATTGTTTTAGGCTCAGGCTTTGTTTTTCCTAATGAATGTTGGGAAGCATGCACATATTTCCTGGTGAATGCAGACGATCCTGTACATGGTGCTTTATGAAATGAAAAGCCTCGCAGCCTTACCTCTATCTCTCCAATTACATTCTGTAGCATCCATTCATTATGTTGAGAGCTGTGTCAGGAATTTAAATGTAAAAATGGATTTAGTATGAGAAGGATGTCATTTTCCAAAAGCACAGAGAAGGGAGCCAGAAGAATTTATGTTTTTAAATGTCTAGGAAGCCCAGACATTTGTCATGTCGCGGGAAAGATGCTGGACTGGAGACAGGAATTGCTCTGACATCATCTATGGTAGAATAGCCTCTCTGAGTGGAAGGGCTAGGTAGCTGCCATAGTTACACAATTTTAAAAAAAGTTTTTTCCCCTCTTAGACAGGATCAAGTAGGCTTGGTATTATCAAGAACATAAGAGTCTGATGGTCTTAGTAATAGATAGCTCATCTTAGGAATGAAATAGTCATACTACATTAGGAGAGAGATCCATGCAAGATTGGATTGCAGAATGTACCGGTACATGGTTGGACCGGGATGCAGGATTCTTCAATGCACTTTATTTTATTTATTGCTGTTTCTGACTTTGTGGATTCCCTTTCCCCCTTACATATTTTAAGCAGAGAAATGTGTATAACTGTACAGTGGGAAAGCTGCATGTATGTGGTGGGAGGAAAAAATCCTTAAATAAGAGACACGGGGGAATGATTAATGGACTTCAATGTCTGTACACTAATGCGCAAAGTATGGGAAATAAACAAGATGAGCTTGAGCTCTTGGTACAGCAAACTAAATATGACATAATAGGCATCACTGAAACCTGGTGGGATAAGTCCCACGATTGGAATGTAATAATGGAGGGATACAATCTATTTCAGAGAAACAGACCAGACAAGAAAGGAGGAGGAGTGGCGTTATATGTCAGGGATGTGTATACCTGTGAAGAGATCCAAGATTTAGAACCTCAAAGCCAAAGTGAGAGCATTTGGGTCAAAATTAAGGGAGAGAAGAATAACAGTGACCTCATTGTGGGAGTTTACTATAGATCCCCAAGCCAAACGGAGGACATAGATGATGCCTTCCTGGAACAGATGGCCAAGCATGCAAAAGGAAGGGAGATAGTAGTAATGGGGGACTTCAATTACCCGGATATTTGTTGGATGTCAAACTCAGCCAAGAGCATAAGGTCAAACAGATTCCTCACTGCCCTTGCAGACAACTTCATTGTCCAGAAAGTGGGAGAAGCTACAAGAGGAACAGCCATTTTAGATCTGGTCCTAACCAATGTTGATGACCTGGTTAGTGGGGTAGAAGTGGAAGGATCATTAGGCGCGAGTGATCATGCTCTTCTGAAGTTTACTATACAGTGGAAAGGAGCAGCCAAGCATACTAGGACTCAATTTCTCGACTTTAAGAAAGCCGACTTCATAAAACTTAGGGAAGTGCTGGGTGAGATCCCATGGACAGTAATACTAAAAGGAAAGGGAGTTCATGATGGCTGGGAGTTTGTTAAGAGGGAGATAGTAAAAGCACAACTTCAGGCAATACCATTGAGACGGAAACATGGAAGGTGCCTAAAGAAGCCAGGGTGGCTATCTAAAGAACTTTTAACTGAGTTAAGATTAAAAAAGGATGTGTACAAAAAATGGAAAAGGGGGGAAACCACCAAAGAGGAATTCAAACAAATAGCCAGCACGTGTAGACACAAAGTCAGAAAAGCTAAAGCACAGAATGAACTCAGGCTTGCTAGAGAGGTTAAAAGCAACAAAAAAGGCTTTTATGGGTATGTTCGTAGCAAAAGGAAGAACAAAGAAACAGTGGGGTCACTCAGAGGAGAAGATGGTGAAATGCAAACAGGGGACACAGAAAGGGCTGAACTCCTCAATGCCTTCTTTGCCTCAGTCTTCTCCGATAAAGAAAACAATGCCCGACCTGAAGAATTTGGAGCAAATGATTCAGCAGAGGAAACACAGCCCAGAATAACTAAGGAGATAGCACAAGAATACTTGGCTAGTCTAGATGTATTCAAGTCTCCAGGGCCAGATGAACTGCATCCAAGAGTATTAAAAGAACTGGCAGATGTGATTTCAGAACCACTGGCAGTCATCTTTGAGAATTCCTGGAGAACAGGCGAAGTCCCGGCAGACTGGAGGAGGGCAAATGTTGTCCCTATTTTCAAAAAGGGGAAAAGAGAGGACCCAAATAATTACCGCCCAGTCAGTCTGACATCAATACCAGGGAAGATTCTGGAGCAGATCATTAAGCAAACAGTCTGTGAGCACCTGGAAAGGAATGCTGTGATCACCAATAGTCAGCATGGATTTCTGAAAAATAAGTCATGTCAGACTAACCTGATCTCGTTTTTTGACAGAATTACAAGCCTGGTAGATGAAGGGAACGCAGTGGATGTAGCCTACCTTGATTTCAGCAAGGCATTTGACAAGGTGCCCCATGATATTCTTGTAAAGAAGCTGGTAAAATGCGGTCTTGACTATGCTACCACTCAGTGGATTTGTAACTGGCTGACTGACCGAACCCAAAGGGTGCTCATCAATGGTTCCTCTTCATCCTGGAGAAGAGTGACTAGTGGGGTGCCACAGGGTTCTGTCTTGGGCCCGGTCTTATTCAACATCTTTATCAACGACTTGGATGATGGACTCAAGGGCATCCTGATCAAATTTGCAGATGACACCAAACTGGGAGGGGTGGCTAACACCCCAGAGGACAGGAACACACTTCAAAACGACCTTGACAGATTAGAGAACTGGGCCAAAACAAACAAGATGAATTTTAACAGGGAGAAATGTAAAGTATTGCACTTGGGCAAAAAAAATGAGAGGCACAAATACAAGATGGGTGACACCTGGCTTGAGAGCACTACATGTGAAAAGGATCTAGGAGTCTTGGTTGACCACAAACTTGACATGAGCCAACAGTGTGACGCGGCAGCTAAAAAAGCCAATGCAATTCTGGGCTGCATCAATAGGAGTATAGCATCTAGATCAAGGGAAGTAATAGTGCCACTGTATTCTGCTCTGGTCAGACCTCACCTGGAGTACTGTGTCCAGTTCTGGGCACCGCAGTTCAAGAAGGACATTGACAAACTGGAACGTGTCCAGAGGAGGGCAACCAAAATGGTCAAAGGCCTGGAAACGATGCCTTATGAGGAACGGCTAAGGGAGCTGGGCATGTTTAGCCTGGAGAAGAGGAGGTTAAGGGGTGATATGATAGCCATGTTCAAATATATAAAAGGATGTCACATAGAGGAGGGAGAAAGGTTGTTTTCTGCTGCTCCAGAGAAGCGGACACGGAGCAATGGTTCCAAACTACAAGAAAGAAGATTCCACCTAAACATTAGGAAGAACTTCCTGACAGTAAGAGCTGTTCGACAGTGGAATTTGCTGCCAAGGAGTGTGGTGGAGTCTCCTTCTTTGGAGGTCTTTAAGCAGAGGCTTGACAACCATATGTCAGGAGTGCTCTGATGGTGTTTCCTGCTTGGCAGGGGGTTGGACTCGATGGCCCTTGTGGTCTCTTCCAACTCTATGATTCTATGATTCTATGTAAGCTCCTCCCGCTTAATTGACTTTTGGCCAGGAAATGGTATGTGCATATGTTGGGAGGAGACAAAATGAAAGCACACATGCTTCTCTGTCCATGAAGTCACTCACATATTAGTGATACCCAGCACTTTTTTTCCAGCCAGAACTCGCTGGAACTCAGTTCTGGCACCTCTCAGGTGGGTACCATTGCCATTGTAAGAGAACAAAGGAGGCAGCTCATAGTGAGTTCTGGCATCTCTTTTTCTTGGCATTGGTGATACCACGTGAGAACTCTCAATTTCCTTTCTTTCATCCACACAGCAGTTTATTCCATTTCCCCAACATTTCCCTGTCAGTTTCCGTATTATAATTGAACTTTCACATGACTTAAAAGACACCTCCAGGAAAATAATGGAATACAGTTCAAAATTTAGTGCTCATTTCAGTGGTATTTGCAAATGGAAGTATTTCCAGAAGTAGCTTTTAGATCATGTGAAAGCACACGTATAATGTGGAAATGGAATAAATATCTGTGTGAATCCACTTTGTGGAGGCCAATAAGCTGGTAGTAATAATGTGACAGAGGGATCAGTGAATGTGGCCATGCTTCACTCTCATGTAGTGGGGGGAAGCCTGAGTAATGCTGCTATCTTCAGTTAAATGCCTCTCAATCGCATGAATTTATTTTATTTGTATTGATTTAAAATATTTCTTAGCTGCCTTTCATCAGACGATCCCAGCGTAGTGGACAGATCTGTGAAAATTTCACACAAAATAAAAAAACAATATTACAATTAGATATATATTTTTTAATGCAACGACAAAATAAAAGTTAAACTAAAATCATAAAAACTGAAACAATAAAAACAGTTATGACTTGGGAGCAGGACTTTGCAGTTAAGATTTATCCCCATTTCATATCTGTTAATTAAAGTGATTTGCTAGCTTACTTATCTTTCTCTTCCGCACTAAATATTCCAGTTCATGGCAGATATGAGAAAAAGAGCAGAGAAAGGCAACTGGTATATACTGTTTAAATCAGAATGAGACATCAGCAGAGTCAGGAAGGAATAGTTTAATCACCATTTTGGCAGAGGGGGTCATACAGTTAACCTCAAAGAAGTATCAATTTATGGATGAGCTAATATTAATCCTTTTCTGGTCGGTTGATCGCCTTGAACAAACACTGCTTTGTCTATCCACCTACACAAGCCCATGCTACCATCATAGAGGGTACTTGTGTACTATTAAATGATTTATATTTAGATAAATTTGATTTAATGTCGTATTAAACTTCATAGTATTAAAAAAATGACTGAAAAAAATGAAGCAGAGGAATAACTGGCTGAAGCAAATATTTAATGGATGCATCCATCAAAGAAGATGATGGTGAGGGTCAAAGCATATGAGGTGAATAGGGAAGCTTTTAACTAAAATAAGAATGAAGTCACTCTCCACCCCATTAAGCTCACCATTTAAAACAGAATTATAATTTTTACACTGAAGCATAAAGATTACCAGATCAGATTGCTGAGGCATTGTGGGCAATTTTTTAAAATGAATTCTGAGCTTCAAGGTACCAAGTGCTCAGGTCTGTGATATATTGAGATTAAGTAAACCTTGGAGATATGAGGCATTCTTGGTGTAGCAAAGGGAAAATTTGTGAGGAAGATGAAACAGAATTGGGAAACACTTGTTTCTGAACAATGTAAAGGGATTTCTTAAGGATCGTTTAAGTAATTGTTTAAGATAAAAATGCCTGGGTCCTGCTGTCTATCCTTATGGTAGGACTGTGGGAGGAATCTGCAAACCTCTGTTTCTAAAGTGGACTTACCTGATTAGGTATGCGCCGGATCATGGCCCAGATGGGTTCACAGTCCTGTGGGTTCCTTTCTGGTGTGATCCAGTGTACACTATTGGCAACCACCAAGGGTACTTTCTCCTGTGACAGGCATTTGCCTTTAAGTACACACTGTCAAGAACCATCACGCACTAGCCACTCCAGTCCATGAGTAGAAATTTCCTGCTGTTTTGAACCGTGGCGTTACTCCTTCTGAATTCCAGACTTAAATATATTTAATTAAAAAAAAATAGTTCCAGGATCAGAACATGAGCAGTATGATGCAAAGTCACATTTGTAGATTGACAAACTGCTGTAGGACAGGAACCTTGAGTGTGTACATGTGATTGCACCAAGATTATTTCTAGACATTTATCTGCCGCTGAATGGCTTTGAGTGACTTACCTGGTCTTTATGGCTTTTTCTGGCCCTGAAGCTCTTACTCTAGCTACTGCCGCCAAATCTTGGGTCCAGTGAAGCTAGGGAGCATTTGGGATTACTACTATGTGCGCCTGTTTCCAGGTGTTGGGAATTATTTAGTAATGATATTGGTCTATAATTGGTTATAAACTCTTTATTTCATCCTTGTTTTGGGATTACTACTATGTGCGCCTGTTTCCAGGTGTTTATTACATTTATAGGCCACTTTTCTTCCATCAAGGAACCCAGTGGGGTGTACTTATTGCTCTTGGGTGTTCCTCATCCAAGTACTGACCATAGCCAGACCAGCTTAGTTTCAGCAGAGTGGCAGGATATTGTGTCTACCACTGCAATTCATTGTGGCATTTAAGTGTTGGACTGGGCTACAAGGAGCAAGCAGAATTGTAAAAATTACTATCTTTATCATCATTTTCATCAATAGCCCTGAAAAGGAAAGATTGTTTGCCATCTTCATTAGTTCTTAAAGTAAAGAATTTAGTGTAGATCAGCCTTCCGCAACCTGTTTCCCTGCAGATGTTTTGAACGGCAATTGTCATCAACTCTACCCAGCATGGTCAATGGTCAGAGATTATGGAGTTCAGAAACAATTGGATGTCACCAGGTTGTGGGAAGCTGGTACAGATCAATGCTTACGTTCTTCTTTCTCTTGTAATGCTGTGGAGTTCACTTTAATAGGTCAACTTCAAAACAGAAATCTTGGTTGAGATGCAGCTGGATTTGTCTCACTTGGAAATCCTTGTGATTTTCTGCCATCTGGATGAGGGGAACAGATTGCTATCAATTATTATTCATCCAAAAGACTCAGTGTCAGAAAGCACAAGGTGAAGCTTGAGTGATTGATGATTTTGCTAGAATGCCAAGGCGTTTTCTGATTTTAAATCCCACACTGAATTGTTTACAGAGACACAATTGCTCTAAGGTTGGGAATTTGTGAGACAGTGGCATGTTCCTCAAAGCCAAGGTGTTAAATAAATTTAATTAATGTCAGTGACAATATGCAATAATTGACACCTACCAGCTGTTTAGGAAAGTGACCTATCTGGGTGCATTTGGTGGTGGATATGGCTTTGTAATAGACACATACACCCAGTGAGTGGACCAAAATATTTGGTGACCATTGCACAGAACAATATACATAGATCCCATTTGTTCATAATAGATACAGAAACCCAATGAATATAAAAAATTGGATCCATACTTATAGAGAGACCCTACCCCTAGTTAGGCACCAGCAGGACATGACAGAGTGCCACAGCCCTATCACACATGCAGGGAAGAGACAAAACCCTGATCTATGCTACACCAAGCTGGAGCTGGAGCAGCAGTCATGACCAGATTGGCCCTGATGCCAGGCTTTTTGTAGGCAGCAGCTAGTTGGAATCCTGCTAGTGGTACTTCCAGTTGCCCTTACTTTTGATAGGCAGAATGGAGAGCTCTAGACTAGAGGATGCTGGCATCACTCCATGTGCAAGGGCTGGCTGAACTGATTTTGAGCTGTGGGGAGGACGACCTCTAACCACTCTGGCATGCCTCCCTCATGCATGATTGATCAAGGGTTTGGATTGTAGCCTTCGTCAAGCTTATAATAGATTCATTGAAATCAATGGGCTATAAGCTATTTTTGACTATCTTAAACCCCATTGCTTTTGATGGGTTTACTCCAAGCATGTCAAAGTTTGGATCCAATTCAAGGTGCATACAGACCTTTCATGCAAACAGTTAATTGTCAGCTGGCTTAATATGCTGCTGGCAACACTTTGGTGCATATCCTAATAGATAGGAAGACAAAAAATAAAGACATTATCTTAGAAACGCATGGTATGTGTATGTCATTGATACTGGTAATGAATGCACTGGAATAAACTGTTAAGATAATAAGAGGCAGTTGTTGTTTTTAACTTTTGATTTTGTTTAAACTAATGAATGTACTTATTTAAATTGAACTTCCCAGCCTCCGGCTTTCACTCAGAACCTTGATTTGCCATCAGTGAGATGTCAGATCAATAGCCCATTGACTTTTTGACAGTCAATTGATAGACCTGTTGATTGACAGCTTAACAAGAGAAGCACAGAAACTACTGTCTTCGGGTACATAGTGTTTTTCTTGCAAGGAATATCTGTTGTCATTGTTTGTGAAATTCTATAGAATTATCAACACACTCTGTGTTCCAAGAGCTGTGATGCCACAAAGCAGTACCTGACGTATTCATCCAAAATAATAAAGCACATTGCCTTTGTGAATCATACAATCCATCTAGTGTAATACTTTGAAACGTCTGTTAATTTTTATTTATCTGTGACACTTTTAATCTGTAGATTGCTTTGCCAGCCATATCTCAGTGACGCACATAACAGTCTTGAATACTAGGTCATCATGGGTTATAAATTATATAGAAAAGAAGTCAGGAGAGACTTTCTAAGGCTGGCCAGCTGAACAGATATTTGAAATTATGTCTTGATCAAATCGGGTCTCACTGGTACAAATAGGAAAACGTTATCTTAATACTGATGCAAATGAAAACTTATCATCTTTTCGCATACCAGTTTGAGGATGAAGCTCATCTGAGTCTCTAAAACCAATAAAGATGGAGAAAATCTGCCCATAATACTGTTTTACACATGCTATTAGGGAATTGTTTTATTTCCGACACTGAATATCCATCTTCCTTATGAAAGATCAGATTTACATACAAGCCATAAATAGATTTCACAGTGCTAAGCTACTTATTTCAGTTGTAATTGCTTTCATATAATATTCATTGGCATAAAAGTTTTCAATAAATCTGTGCAACCAATTTGCCTGAATACCAAGGCGAGAATAGTATATTTGGGTTGAGATGGAACCCCTCTGAGGTGAGCTTCCTCTCAAGAGGATCTGCACAGAATGTTGCTTTGGATTTGGAGTCCAAGGCAAGGTCCCCATGAAGCAATCTGTAGCCTTGGGGGGGGGGGAATGCAGGAAAAACTAACTCTCACACAACTGCCTTTCCCCGCTTCTCTTCAGTCCACCACTATTTTCCTGATTTTCTGCTTGACACCTCACCACCAGAGCTGTTATTTGGGGCTAGGTGAAGCACCACCAGCACCCTATTTTAAAGCTCCATTCATGTTGAAATGAGTGTAATATGTTGATTTTTCAGGAGCTTTTGGTAATTCTCTGTGGCAGCCCATAAGTTGTGCAATATTCTTTCTCTTGGCCTTTGACACCTGAGAAAATATTGGTGGCAGGACAGGCAAATCTTACTGTAGCTCTTCCAAGCTCTTTGCGGCTGGTTTCTGTCATGTTAAGTTCCCAAAATATCCCATTTTGATAAACATTTTTTTGTGGTGTGTGTGGCATACCATCTGCCACACACAAAAATGACAGCAGCCACAGCACCCACCACCCAAAAAACAAACAAAAAACCCCTTCAACATGGGGATTTCTAGGAAATCTAAAATATTGACCAACATCGGAGCTTTGGCAATCTCCTATAACTCTTCTTTCCTGCAAAAAAAAATGTGCCCCAAAATGCAAAAGTTGGATTTCATCCCTTATTTCAGTGACAAATTTCATCCCTTCTTTCAGTGACAGCTTCCACGAAGTCAGAGGGACTTGCTCACCTTTTGAAAGTATTTCTGAATTCTGTTTGATAGTGGAATATTCAAGCTTCTAACATGTTATAAACAGTCAGTGTTGTGTCACAATGAACAAATAAACCTTTGGGTTAGCAATGAGATGCACACACACATTTCTGTTTAACATGAAGCTTTGGGGCAGGATGGTTCCCTGTATTATACACTCTATTCCTAGGAAGTAGGTATAGTTATCTGTTATCATAACACTGGTCAACAACAAATTTGTTGTCTGCATTTTTTCAGTTGATTTAGGATGAATCTGATGCGCTGAATCCAAAAATCACATTAGTTTTGCTCAATCAGGCCTAGTTTTTGAGCTATGGCCACATGTCTTTTTTTACGTTTTTGTTCACATGTACGCTTGTGTGGAGCATTTTAAAAGAAGTTGGTGGGGGTAAAATGCCATGTCGAATAATTGTTTTGATTGTAAGTGATTATTTTAATGACAAGAAGTATTCAGGTCTGATAGTTCTGGGTGATTATGTCGAAAAGGGATCAGTTTGAAGTCATAAAACCTCGAAATCTTCCATAAATTGGTGCGGCAAAGCATGAAGTTGGGGGATCAAAACTAAATTAAAGGAATGTCATCAACAACCCTCTGGTGGACAGAGACAGAATACTCTTCCCACCGCTGCACATCAAGCTCGGCTTAATCAAGCAGTTCACCAAGGCTCTGGACAAGGATGGTGACTGCTTCACTTACTTGTGCCAGGCTTTTCCAGGATTGACCATGGAGAAGTTGAAAGCTGGCATCTTTGACGGTCCTCAGATCCGTCAGCTCATCAGATATCCAGAGTTCGGAAACTCAATGAACAAAGTGGAATTGGAAGCGTGGAAGGCATTTGTTCTAGTAGTGAAGAACTTTCTTGGCAACAATAAGGCCAGAAAGTATGCAGAACTTGTCAACAACATGCTGACTGCTTTCAGAAACCTGGGCTGCAACATGAGCGTCAAGATGCACTACCTATTTTCACATAGGAACCGGTTTCCTGAGAACCTGGGTACAATGAGTGACGAGCAGAGGGAGAGATTCCATCAGGACATGAAAGAGATGGAGACCAGGTATCAGGGTTGCTGGGACACAGTCATGATGGCTGACTACTGTTGGACTCTGAAGAGAGACCTCCCTGCCGCTGAGCATTCCAGGAGTTCCAAGAAATGGAAGTTCAAGCCCTGAAGTGTGAAAAATGGTGAAGCAACATGCAATTTACGTGTACTTACCTTTATCAATGCTCACCATTCAGTTTGCAGCAATCGATGTTTCTATCGGGTAATCAATATATGTTGCTGGAAAAACATTTTTTTCTCTTAAAAATATATTTATGATGATATATGTTGACAAAAATCAGCTGATAATGCCACAAAAATGTAATCGAATTTGTCGCAAGATCTGATTTTTTTCAAATCAACATAGCACAAAAACCTGACCTGATGGAGAGAAACGGATGCCGTTTCCTGATTCAGCAGTGCAAAAATACCCTAAATCAGTTGTAGAAATCTAGACAACATTCACAAAGTAAAAAATTGTTGCCCAGTGTAATGCTTGGATCCTGGGAAGCTTAGACAGGGAGCTGCAACCCCTAGGGGAACCATCCACCAGCATACATGTCCCCTTAACCAGGATTTATGTGATCCTGTTGTATCTCTTGTCAAATCAAAAATGTAACAGAGGATCTAAATATATTTAGCAAAAAATAATTTCTGTATTCCTTTCTGTTCAGTATTTTTCTTTCCAGTTCATTCTGGTCTCTATCCATTTTATCCTTCTGTCTTTTCCAATACCAATTGTTAAACCATTTGTATGAAATTGCTGTGATTATTTGAATGATGTTGTAGACCCTTCGAGGAGGATGTGACCTTCTGTTCTTGGCAATCCTCTTAGTCAAGGTTTGGATGCTCTCTTGACTCAACAATTTATGCTTATTACCGGAGTGTCACGAGGCACTGTTCTGAAACATATGCACTTGCCACAGGGTATGGCTGAGTAGTAATAAATTACTGTAGTGGGTGAGGTAAGGACATGTCAGTCTGACTCCTAGTCTCTTTGTTTTCTTTTGGTCAGCCAGGCTCAGCTTTAACACTTTGTTAAACGGCTAGTGTTGATAATGCTAAAGCACAGTGGGCTGTGTTTAGGTATTAGGCAAAATAGATACCGTACATTTCCGTGTACAGTGGTACCTGGGGTTAAGAACTTAATTCATTCTTAACCTGAAACTGTTCTTAACCTGAGGTACCATTTTAGCTAATGGGGGCTCCCGCTGCCGCTGCCACGCAATTTCTGTTCTCATCCTGAAGCAAAGTTCTAAACCCGAGGTACTATTTCTGGGTTAGTGGAGTCTGTAACCTGAAGTGTCTGTAACCCGAGGTACCACTGTATAAGACTAGGTTTCGCTCTTTAAAAATTATATTATATATGGATAGTGCATAGGGTGGATGTTTGATTGGTTGCTGCCACGGCTGTCAGCAGCTGTTGAGCGTGTTATTGGTTACTGCGTCAATGGCTGTTGTTGATTGGCTGATGCTGCGGCAGTTGGGCGGGTAATTGGCAGCTTTTGCAGGCGAGGGAGCAGAGGAAAGGTGGGTTTGGGGGCACATGCGGGTGAGTGATTTTAGGCAATCTCAACAACTCTGGGCAATCCTCCCCTAAAAAACCTCAACAACTCTTAAATTTGAGTCCCCCAAAATAGGGGGCATCTTATACATGGGGTTGTCTTATAAATGGAAAAGTATGGTATATGGTATGGGGGTGGGGATTTGGAACACTCCAAGAGTTCTCAGAAAAAGGCAGGGACCTGATGGACCTTGAGGTCTCCTTGTGTGATTTAGCAGGACATTCGAAATAGGCAGGAAATCCTAGTTCTTATGCCAGTCTGCATAGGGCAGTGATAACCAAACTTGGCCCTACAGCTGTTTTGGGACTACAATTCCCTTCATTCCTGACCACTGGTTCTCTTAGCTAGGGATGATGGGAGTTGTAGTCCAAAAACAGCTGGAGGGCCAAGTTTGGCCATCACTGGCATAGGAGCTCTGTGGCTGAGGCCAGAAAACTGCTTCAGCCTGAGCCACTTAGTACAATTGCTTTAATTTTATTATTTATTTCTGAGATTTTGACTCTTATAACATGTAACACATACCATTTAAACTCATCAATAACAATGGGTTACATTTTAAATTTAACAGTTGTCTCTTTGCATCCTTTTAGTGTAATTGCCTCTCTAACATGTTGACTCCCAAAATATATTCTCTAACATGTTGACTCCCAAAATCAGAATGCACGTCTTTGTGGCCATTCTCCTGTGCGAGATCACAGGGCCCAAAAGCACGCTTTCCAGGGCACCCAAAAATATGCCCCCAAGTGCTTTGGGGGGGCATGAGATATTGATGTGAAATTGCAGCATTCAAAATGGCCACCATCCTCTCACATGAAAATATAGGGTGTACCAGGACACGTGGGGTATTCGTTGTTGATAATGATAATAATATAATTTCATTTATTTATCACTTTACATTAGGCATCTTGAAGTGATTTACAATAATGCACTTACATTACATTTCACTGATTCCTCCTAAACCCAAGTTTCATTAGGTAAATCAGTTCCGTGACAGAAAAGTGCTTAGGTCTAATATAATGGAAGGTGGGATCTGGATTCAGGTACCCAATCCAAAGAAGATGTAGTTGACTCACAGAAAGCTGGCACTTAGTCCAAATTGTTTCAACCCCTTTTTCATTGTCTTCAGAAATATTATTATTATTATTATTAGTAGTAGTAGTAGTAGTAGTATACCACCCTTCAGCTGACGATCACAGGATGGTTCACAATATAAAATGTTTACTTGGTATTTTGTGCAGCAATCACCACCAAGGATTTGATTGATTTGAAAATAGAGTCATTGATCTTTAGAGTTATCTAAAACTTTTGAACTGATTTCTTTCTTTTTTGGCTCTCCCTCGTGGTCTGTTCTACAAGTGTTTTAAATATGAATTGTATAGCTAAGGGGAATCACAGTTTGTGAATATTTCATGCATATGCACTTCTGTAGGAAGCTTAAAGTGGAATTAATGTGGAGTTAATTGTGTAATAAAAATATTTCAGGTGCTTCAACATGCTGTTTGAAGATATCATTTTAGCATGTGAGAAGATTACTGATACGTCTGTTTTAGAATCATTAAACACTTGCCTTTCTCCAAAGTTTGAGGCAGGATAAATTGCTTGTGCATTGATCATTGTCTGATCCGGTATGACACACACACACAAAAATGACTGCAGCATTCCTTCAGTAATGGTAAAGGTAAAGGGACCCTTGACTGTTAGGTCCAGTCGCAGACGACTCTGGGGTTGCAGCACTCATCTCGCTTTACTGGCCGAGGGAGCCGGCGTACAGCTTCCGGGTCATGTGGCCAGCATGACTAAGCCGCTTCTGGAGAACCAGAGCAGCACACGGAAACACCGTTTACCTTCCTGCCAGGGCGGGAAGGTACCTATTTATCTACTTGTACTTTGTGCTTTCGAACTGCTAGGTTGGCAGGAGCAGGGACCGAGCAACAGGAGCTCACCCCGTTGTGGGGATTCAAACTGCCGACCTTCTGATTGGCAAGCCCTAGGCTCTGTGGTTTAACCCACAGCGCCACCCGCATTCCCTTCAGTAATGGTATTGCAGGCTTTGCTCGAAGGGGAAAGGCCCAAAGGTTTGCATTTGAATGAAATGAAATTCACATGTACAAAAATGATTATTTAGCTAAGACTCAATAGGGCCATGTGGAGATCATTCTTGAGCAAGTTTTCTTTAGAGGTAGGGATATTTGATGAATTCAGTCTTCATGAGTTCCGAAATGAAATGGACAAATTTGTAAATCGGAACTTAAAGAACAATCGCATGCACACCACCTATGCCAGGTTTGA
Organism: Podarcis raffonei; assembly: GCF_027172205.1. NCBI lineage: Eukaryota > Metazoa > Chordata > Lepidosauria > Squamata > Lacertidae > Podarcis > Podarcis raffonei. The sequence continues at coordinate 50,226,014 of NC_070604.1, forward strand.
GGAGGTTGGATTAGACAGAAGCATTTCTCCACTCACCTCTCCTACTGAGTTGGCCTCTCAGTGGCCACCATCAGCAGTGTATAAGGTTCCTTTTGTTGTCACCAGCTGCCCTCTCCAATCATCATTTCTTCTAAACATTGATGAAGTTAAAACATTCATCCTGCCTCTCCATGATGAATGTGCTTCAAAACACAGCATGTCAGAGCATTTCCAGTAGAGTGTGATACATATTACCATGGAATATTGTATGCAGAGCTTCCTTGCCAGTATACATTATTCCATTCCTTAAGCCTGGGATTTTGTGACAATTTCTCAGCTGTCAGGTGTAGGCAAGCTTTTTTTTAAGCTAGCATTTTCAATGTGTAGTCCAAGCTTCTTGGTGTGAAACAAAACATTATAAGATTCGTCTTTCTGCCATATGGGGTGAAACTGCTTTCAAACCTAATAATGGGGGCTAAGTGTTCTCATGCTGAGTCCTAAATTATAATTTGTGTTTGACAGCAGGCAGAATGAGCAGAGGTGAAGATTTCATTCTCCTTTCTAAAGCAATCTGGAAACCAAGAATTCTTTAAAGGCAGGTGGTATTGTGTAGCCTTTGAGAGTAAAACAAAAGACCTTTGTCAGTGCACAGAAGCAACTCTCTTGATTTATCTTCCTTATGTCACTCAGCTTGATGGGTAATAGCAATACTACTTGGGCAATAGCAATCCTGCATTTGTTAAATGGTCAGCATATTACCCTATGATTTACAATGAAAACAAGCTTTCTATATTCCAATAATTCCCTTGTATGTCTATTCTTAATTCTTAATTCATCTTTAGGCAGGCCACTGAGGTGTAATAATGTAAGGAATGTTTATTACGCCATATATATTAAACTCAGCGGGACTTATTCCCAGGTAGCTGGGTATATGAATCCACTTCAAATCCCAATACTGTCCCCAAAACTTGATTTAGACTAGTGTTTCTGAGCAATCTTAAAAACACTCAGGAGGAAAAAAAAGTTTTAATGAGAATTCTAAATTAATTAATTGTTGTCTTCCTCAAAGCTTTCAGACCCCTTTTACCTTACAACTTCACTTGATATTGCTGTAGTAGTATTAGGGAAAGGGGATCCCTATCTTCCCCATTGTCTTGTTGAAGTTATAAGTTTAATGTGCATAAAATGCTGTATTGAATTGAATTGCATTGTATTTGTTATTTTAAAAAAGGTTTTAGGCATATAGGTGGTATTTTTCATAGAGTGTGCTAACTAAATGCTTTAAAAACCAAGATCTGCAAGCAAAGCTTTAAAACTTATTTCTTGTGGTGAAGAGGATTTATTTCCACACAAGAGTCAGATCAGAGACTTTCCATTGGCACTATATCTAACAAGTCTTTGCCATTGTTCTCCTGCTGCTTCCATGATGGTAACAAGGAAGGCAGGCAGGCAGCAGGCAGGCAGGCAGGAAGTGGTTCTGTTTTGCCTCCCCCCCCCCCAGCTTCCTGGAACACTGCAGGAAGCAAGCTAAAAGATGCACCCACCCACAAACATTGTTCCTTTCCCTCTGTTTCTTAGGCAGCAATAGCATATGTAGGTGTTGACGGGAAAATTTTATTCGGCACAGAAAAGAATCTGAGCCAAAGAGTAAACCTGGGCCTGCAAAAGTAAGGTTGCATTAAAAGACAGCATTAAGAAATTGTGGAGGATTGTATTCTGAACTAAAGAATTCTGAACCTCAGTGACATCACTACTTAAGACCGAGACCCAAACTAGATGTGACACAGCCAGCCACACATCCTACTTTTTATTTGTAAGCCAAAAGCAGTTCTGGAAGCTGAATTTGAACAGTTGAATGTACAGAGGAGAGGGGTATTGAAAACAAACCCTATCACCTCCAGCTGGATTTCAGATCAAAATGACTCATCAGGACCCTTTCAGCATATAGGGATGCATCTCTCTCTCTCTCTCTCTCTCTCTCTCTCTCTCTCTCTCTCTCTCTCCACCCCCCAATGGATGGGAAAGCAGCATAGCATGGCAGGTGGTAGTGCTGAGTTGGAAAGCAGAAGGAGGGGGAGGGAAGGATTTATTTATATATATGAACAGCATATCTAGAGTTTGTGATAATGTATGTATTTCTGAAGTAGAGGATTCAATCACTATCCATTACATATGCTGCTTCTGACTTACACAAAGTGCTGTAGCAGCTAAATTAAAACAAGATGGCACTGTCAGGGCATGTCTGAATGCAGGTGGGGATATATGATGGTTTGAAAGTGTGGATTTGATTATCCTGACCATACTTTTAACTTCGCATCTACACTGACTCCATATTACTACAGCTGTTGGGATCTATGAGAGGAGAGTTATGCCACATCCTAGCCCTACTCTCTGCTTTCCTACAGAAGCTGGGTGGGAGAGAAGACACATGTGCTAAGGAAGGAAATTATCTGTTTTATGTGTTTGACTACCTCTGCCTCCCTCTGAATAAGACACCTAGGAGGATTGGTCCAGTTCACTTCTCACAGGGTATTATTGGTACATATGTTAACATCTTTGCATGCCTGCATGATTGCTGACTGCAAATGCCTTTAGATAGGCAATGGAGCCCACAAATGAACTTATAGCTTGTCCACATGACAGTTTTGGGGAAACCTCAGGCAGGTCAAATAAGACTGAATACATGGCAAGGTTGTAGACAAGTGTTGTGCTGTGCTGTATGGTGACTCCTTTTTGCAGATACCTTTCTAAACTAGCATCATGGGAAGTTTGCTTTATGATGCAACCTGAGCCACAACTTTCCCCTTTGGAGAAATCTTATTACTTAAGATTGTCACAAAGAAAACTGATAGTGGAGTAATCTAGAATTAACTGTGAATTCATTAGTGTTATCAAGTATTTATTTTGAATACTTACACTAATTATCTTGGGCTTCCTAAAGCCAAACATACAACCCCCCCTTTTTTTGCAGAACAATTGGGCTGCACAGTGGAATTTATTCTGCCCAGCACTGCATTTTTCATTCCTTGTAGCACCATTCTTGGCAGGAACACCTTTTCTACCTTTCTTCATTTGTGCTCTATGGACCATGAAAACTGCCATTACAAAGGGAGAGAACACTGTATGAACTATGGTGTGTGTGCGTGTGTGTTTTTATCACTTTTATGCTGACACAACAAAATCGGCTAGTTAACTTAAAGCTTTACAGGCCTCAGCAGTTCTGATAAAAGAGAGAAGGAGAGAGAAAAAACCGAGGTCGTGGAATGGAGGAGACCAGTCAGATAAAATGAAAGGCTATCTTTCATCTTTGATCCCTTACCTTGAAAACTGAAGACAAACTATGGTGCTGTAGTTGTTGGTGGCATGGAAATCAAATTCAGGCAGAAAGGAAGGTTACGTCCACCCTCTCTCTTTTTTTAAAGAAAAAATAACGAAAGATAATATTGTCTGAAATATTACTGGTGTGCAGAAATCCATCCTTGGTTGGTTGCATGATCGTCCTTAAAATTGTATCTATTAGACTTGCAGCCAGCAAATGAATGCTTAAGATGAAAAGTGAAAAGTGAGTAATGCACCAGAACAGTACAGTATGCCACAGGTATTATGGCAGTGTGGCAGGCAAAGATACAACTGCAAGTGTTCAGGATCAAGGGATATCCTTTTCCAAACACTGGCTAACCAGATGCCTATGGGAAGCCCATTAGCAGGACAAGGGGACAAAGAGCCTTTTCCCACCACTGTTTCCTGACACCTGGCATTTAGAAACACCCTGCTACTGATGTGCAAACATGCCTACCTTAGTGAAAGTAATAATAAACAGATTAGAATAATACAATGTGTTTGATTATTGTTTTGTACAAAGAGAACTGTCTCAAAGTGGCTTAGCAACAAATAAAAATCAATTACACAAATGTTTTATATTCAGGAAAATTGCTTTCCATATCCCTGAGGAAAATGCATAAAGCACATCTGTTAAGAGAAGTACACACAAATGCATTTTAATTTTTGTGCTGACTTTGTATTTTTTTATTAAAAACATGCAAGCTGTTGAGAAAATTGAGGGAAGTGAATTTAAGATTGGGATTGAGGTAACTTCACATTGACAGATTCAGTTTCCCACCATTCGAAGGCAAGAGACTCTCCATGGGCCCTCCCTGCTCAGTAGATCTAGCATCTCACTGTCATTGTCACCAGCTGCTGCTTTTCCTCTTCCTTGCCAGTGCTACAAAGAGGTGAGTTGAGAAACAGTGAGGAGGAAGAGCTAGCCCAGGGGGCTCCTATTTCGGGCCACCTATTGGGTATGGCATCTTGGCAGATGCCCACCCATGCCTACATGTGAAGGTAGCCCTGCTTCCACCTTTTCCTCCTCCCAATGCCCCTGCTCTTAGCAGCTTTTCTCCTTTCAGTGTCTCAGGAGGAAGACATACCTGGGAGACAAATTTAGAGTGAGGAATCAGCAGACTGGCTGAAGGCTTAATGGCCTTATCTCTGTCGTGTTTCCATTTTAAATCCTTGCCTTCTAAACATGACTTTTAAAAGAAAATTTGGAACACATGCAAATTATATACACATACCTAATTTGTAGATTGGTCAACGCCAAGGAATGACTTCATTGTACTTCATGCTTCTCAGCTGGAGCTTTTGCTTTTCGGGATTATTTCACAATCCTTCTTGAAGTGATTGAAATTGAAGGTTGTTTCCTTCAGCACAGTACCACTTGACAAGTGCCAATCACTGTATCTGTCTGCTTGAAATCCTATAATGTCTCCTATTATGATGAGTATATGTTTGATGAATACAACATCATGTTGGACTTCCACCTCCATTGCTAGACTTTATTCATTCTTTCTTTTTACAACGATGCTGTAAATATTTTATTGTCTTTAACAAAGAAAATGAGAGGCATTTTGAACAGGATTCTAGATTGCACTGCATGCAATATATCCAACAATCAGTGACTGCATTTTGTCAGATGAAAAACCCATTTAAAGGTGAGTATCTTAGCTTACCGTTTGTGTAGGATGCAGTGTGGGAAAGTGATGTATGGCCATTCAGATTGAAGTGGAAGAGAAGAGAAGAGCTACAGGGAATCAGGCAGAGGGCCTTCTCGGTAGTGGTGCCAGCCCTGTGGAACGCCCTCCCATCAGATGTCAAAGAGATAAACAACTGCCTGACATTTAGAAGACATCTGAAGGCAGCCCTGTTTAGGGAAGTTTTTAATGTGTGTCATTTTAATGCATTTTTAATCTTTGTTTGAAGCTGCCCAGAGTGGCTGGGGAGACCCAGCCAGATGGGCTGGTACAAATAATAAATTATTGTTATTATTTTGAGGTTGTTTTTAAAGCAGTGGCAAGTGGAAAGTTCTTCCAAACCTACAAGTCACTAATCATTCTCTTCCTTGATTTTAAGATATTTTTAAAAAATAAATAAATAAAACAAGCCAAGTAGAAACTCAATTTACTGGGAACAACAACAACCTAATTGGCACTTTTTGCTTCTGAAATGTTTGAATATGCAGTGACTTTACCATCTTGTTTTCCATCAGGGAAGTTGTGTGAATTAGCATTTATCTGAAGTAGTATTTTGTACATTTCTCAGCTGGAAGTGCTGGACCCATGAAAATGGTTTGTAGATGTAATTTGCCTCAAGAACAAATGCGCAAACTGATCCCAGGCCTGGTGATTTTGGTGAAAGGGGGGTGTACTTAGATGGAACCATTACAGTTTTGTGTAATATAAAATTGTATGGACATTGATACCCAAATCCTATTATTCTGTGGTTGTATCACATTGTACAATGCAGATATCAAATCCACAGACACACCCAGGCCCACCAGATGCTGCAAAGAGAGACTGCAAAGAAATCTGAAATGGTCCCTTCACTACGTTTTTATTGCACTATCAGTGCAAAATTGGAAAGTGGGAGAAAAGCACATGCATACTATCAAGTGATGCTTGAGTTGATGGCCAACACTTGTTCCTTTGTTCCATCATGGAAAATGGCTACTGCCTGATCTTCCAATTAAAGTTTTCCAATTAAAGATTACAGAGATAAAGCATGAGTGGAGTCTGTTCTCATTTATTTAATACAAAACACCTAGGCAGTGAAGTGGAAGGGAAACCTGGAAGAGTGCAGTCTAAGACTTTTTTCAGAGCAGAACCTGTGACAGCATCCCCTAGAACACTAGGGTAATGGATGGATTCTCCTTTCAAGTGAATGAGGTGATAATGATACTTACTCGTTTTACTCGTTTTACTATTGTTTATGGCACCAAGAAAGTCAGAAAATGAAAGTGACTTCCTATTTTATTACTGTCAGTGGATGTACATGGTGAGCACAGCTTCTGCCATTCCTGGACTTCTTTTGAGGGTGTGGCAATGAGGACTGCCCTGATGCGCTCTTACACTTCAGAATTTACCGCAATACCATCATGCATAAGAATATCAGAACAGTTTTAAAGATGCTTCCCTCGTCTCCTGCCGTCCTAAATTCGCACAGCCATGGGAAAGCTCAATGCTTTCATTATGTTTACATTCATGATCTCTGACACGTAGTTATCTTTCCGTGATCTTTCATTTATGAGTGCTGAGGAAGCCATAAAGCAGTCTCTCCTCTGGATGTCATTGTGATATCTTTCGGCTTGAAGCACCAAGTAGCTGAACTCTTTGATTCCCTTCACCTCTAATTGTCTTGCTAGTCAGAATGGGCTTCAGAGTTTCGGAGTCATTACTGTCTTCCCTCTTCCACGCGAAATGTCACAAATCATAACTATCTCACTTTTAAACTGCATTACCTCATGCATTACAATAGAAAATAAGCTTAATAAATTATGCCACCACAAGTTTTCCCTTCCAGATATCATTTCTAGTTGAGCAGATTATTCCCTGTTAGATCAGATCCTTCATCAAAGCATCCGGTAGATGAATTCATCAGAATTCCTTGCTTTATGGAAGCTGGAAATGCAAATATAACTGTTAGGATGTGTCTGCAACAGTGTTATCAGTATCAATCTCAGAACCAAAGTGACCAGAACCTATTTGGTGTAAGAGGAGAAAGGAAGAAGCTTCTCCTTCCTGCTCTCTGTTTGATGCCACCATTGCTGACATCCTAGTTTGCTGGTAATTAAGGGAAGGATGGGCAAGATGGCTTATTTATTAATTACTTATTTCATGAAATGTATACACTGCTTGATAGTTGTTGTTTTTAACCATCAAAGCAATTTATATATTTTTTTGAAAAGTTTACAGATGGGGACTGATGGTGAGTAGGGGTTTTAGGGTGCAGTCTTAACCCTGGTCATGCCACAGAAGGGCTTAATGCCCCGTCGGGAACCATGCAGCTCACTCTGGTCAGGGAAGGTAGGTTGTTTTTGCTATGCCTGCCAAAAGCTGGTAGAGCAAAATGGCCCAGAACTCCTGCTGCAACTTGTGACTTGCATAAGCTTTGGAGCCAGTGGATCCACCATAGGAAATGTTTCTTTACAACCAGGCCTTTGGCTGATTGAGCTTTCTATGGCCTTTCAAGTGTCTTTGTGAGAGGAGGGTTGTTGGTTCTGTTCCATTCTTGTTTTAGTATATTTTTTTTCTGTTCTTGCTGTGTATTTTCATGTTGTGAGCTGCCCTGTGACCTTCAGGTGGAGGGCAGTGTACAAATTTAATAATTTAATTTAATTTAATTTAATAAATTTAATAATTTAATTTAATTTAATTTAATAAATTTAATAATTTAATTTAATTTAATTTAATAAATTTAATAATTTAATTTAATTTAATTTAATAAATTTAATAATTTAATTTAATTTAATAACAACTTGTGAGGTTGCCTTATACCAAGTCCGATCATTAGGCCATCTCCCTCAATATTGTCTACACTGACATGAAGTGGCTTTTCAGGGTTTCAGATAGGGGTCTCTCCCAGTCCTTTCTGGAGATGCTGTGAATGGTACCTGGGACCTTGTGCTTGCATAGCTGGTGCTCCAATGCTAAGCAATCATCCTTCCCTTGAGCTACGGTTCTTCCCTACCTCTTTAAAATGCCCCGTTTCAGAGATTTTATGCTGGCTATCACCCGCAGACACGAGGGCTAGAATTTTATGATTTCAAAAGAGATGAATGCTGCAGTTCTCAATAGAAAGTTTTGGGCATTGTAGGCTGCAGCTTGAACACCCCTGTTGTTTCCTAGTTGTTGTCACTGAGTTGTTAAATGCGCTATAAATGCTTCAGTCCATTTATTGCTTCTTCTGTGTTTCTGTGGCATACTTATTGTTCCTTGGGGCAAAACTCAGTTGTATACACTTGAGACAGACTTTTAACCAAAAAAAGGGGGGAGGGTTACTTGCACATGTATGTTGTTACATAGGTTTTCTTGTTATTTGAGAACACTGACCTTTTTTGCCTGTCCTTTAGAATCATTCTGACTCCTGTGAAAACTGCTGTGCAGCGTGCAGCTCAAGTGTATTTTCTTCCAGAGTAATATTGATATAAAATGAATACAAGCACAATTTGTTTTCAGACCACAGCATGCACAACAAACCTTTGTTTGTGTGCGATCCCCATTCATTATATGTTCTTCTTTCTCTGCTCTTTCTCATTCAAATGTCCCTGCGATCAATAGTATATATGATAGTTTGGCACCATCTCAGCGAGTTCTTGCAGATGGATATAAAATTCTATTTTTATTACCACTGGGTCCTGGAAGTGTTTGAATGATAGATTTACAGAAGTCCCCAGGCAAATTGAAATAAGCCTTGAATTGTATCTCAGCAGGGATACTAGGTTATCCTTATTCAGAATAAATGTTCCTCTTTTTATCCCACATATACCACTAATCCTCCTTGGGGGCAGAAGCTACAGATGCCAGTCAGCTCAACTTTAGAAAGGTCTGCAGTGTCAATCTTGTCCTCAATCCCTGTCCCAGAGCTGGAGTTGTACTTAGGTGCAAAGTTGATATTAGCACATGAGAGAAGAAGCTTGTCATCTCTTCTTGCCGATTGCTTTCTGGAGTTGAGTTCGCTGAAAAGGAATTGATAACACAGCACTTTCATTTTTATTTATTTTCTGCATTTCTATTGTCACCCCAAAGCTGAGTTCTGCTCATGGCACAGAAAACACACACATACACACCTTAAAATACAGTATAGAATAATAAACACTACAACAGATTTACACTCAGCTAGGATCTTGACATTTGTGTTTTTAACATGAGAAGATCCAGAATGAAATATCCTTCTCATTTTCATTTATTCTGATAAAACTGTGGTCATCAACAATTTGGAGGGCATATTTGGAATTTTGAGGAAGGGCACCACAAAATGAATGCCAACAATGGTATGGCCTAACATAAAATGGTTGCTACCTCCAAAATAGCAGAAAAAGAAACTTTAACAGCTGTTAAAGTTAGACAGAAATTCAATGGTAGACAGAAATTCAACAGGTTAAGCCTTTTGTAGCATGGAAATATAATTATGTGAAGATGCACAGGATGCACCTGTTTGCTGCTTTATTTCACTTATTTTGCTGCCTGCCAGTGATGTGGAGTAGTCAGCAGTCATCTATTCATATACTTTTTTAAAAATGTGCGTTTTGGGGTGGGGGAGGAACTGCAGGGATCACCTGTCACTCATCTTGCTGCCTGCTGGCCACATGGTACAGTCACCATGCAGCTTCTCTTAAGCAGCTTCTTCAAATTTGAAAGAAATGTCAGAATCCTCCTCTTGCTGCTGGGTTTATTTCATTGCCTGCTGGCACGTACAGCAGGCAGCCACTTGAGAGGGGCGTCAGTGGAATATGGGGTGGAGGATATGGTAATCCTTTCTTGTCCGGCTGTATGCCATATAGCAGGGATTCTTTCCCCCCCCCAAAAAAATATGTGATATGCTCAGTGCAGATGCATCTTGCTATTATCTCCGTTGTCCTTATCATTACCCTTTCCCCCGATTGTTCAAAAATTGTTGCAGGAGGGGGCGCACTTTCGAGGCATTCTTATTACCATCCCATTTCCTCCCTTACTGACTCACAGCCGGGATTTTCCCCAAGTTGTTTGGGGAGGGGGGAACACAGTGCCAAGACAGAAACATTATTATCTCCTCAGACACCCTTAATTTCCAAAAGCTTGGAGAAGTCATTCATCCTCAAAGATCATACTAGTCTGGGCAAGTATTGTACAACTGCTACTCTAGTGAGTTGTCTTTTCTGTGTTTTTACCTTGTATTTCTATTCTTTTCTATTTCATATAGAAAAAACAACAGCTTGCCATGCCTTTTTATTTGTGTCTATGATTGGATGTAGTGATTTAAAATTACTACTACATTACTCCATCCATGCACAAATATTTCCCTCCTGTCTTACTATTATTATCACATATTTAAACTTTTAATAGATAGTTGCTCAAGTCAACTTGCAATGGTCTGAGCCTCTTCCTCCATTATTTTCCACCCTTTCCTCTGTAACTATGTACTTATTAAATAGCTTGCTATCTTGCTGTGAATTTCCGTCTGGGGTTTTTAGGTACTTTACACATTGCTGTTGTTATTAAAATGAAAGGTAATATGTACGCAAGCTATTAGATTACCAACTTCCAGAGAGCCTTTAAAAGTTGAAGAGTTCTTTTCACTTCAAAACTGAGAATTAAGTCTTTGCTTTGCAGCATTCTAGTATAATAGTGATGGGATCATGTGTATGAAGACTTTCACCTTAATTTGTGTAATATTATCACATTAGATGTTGTGAAGATCTCAAACACATTGAACTGCAGTTTAAAGTTGCATGGTGACAACTAAATTGAATACTATTTGTATATATCTTGGATTAGCTACAAGGTTTCATCAGCAATTAATTTACAAGGAAAACACTTTTTATTTACTCTTTGGCACATGAAAGATAGTTTTTACCATTACAATGATCGGTTTGGTTAATTTTTATTAGCGTGCAACACTGTTTTATTATGTTAGATTTCAACTGCTATATTTTCCACATTTGGTGATTACCAGCCCCATGTGATAACCTGTCATATGATACCTTATCTGTCTCAAATGGAGGCTTTTCAATATGCAAAAGTCATATCTGTCAACAGTAAGTAAAGTGGAATCACCATATGATGTGATTTTGTGAATCCTGTTGGTCTGGGGGCACTATCCTGTGCAATGTTGAATTCATATCACTGCTTTGGATTCTGATGACCAACTGTTGACATTCTTTGAAAATATAGCCAACAAATAATAAATTAAAGGTAAAGGTACCCCTGCCTGTACGGGCCAGTCTTGACAGACTCTAAGGTTGTGCACTCATCTCACTCTAGAGGCCGGGAGCCAGCGCTGTCCGCAGACACTTCCGGGTCACGTGGCCAGCGTGACAAAGCTGCTCTGGCGAGCCAGCGCAGCACACGGAAACACCGTTTACCTTCTCGCTAGTAAGCGGTCCCTATTTATCTACTTGCACCCGGGGGTGCTTTCAAACTGCTAGGTTGGCAGGCGCTGGGACCGAGCAACGGGAGCGCACCCCGCCGCGGGGATTCGAACCGCCAACCATGTGATCGGCAAGTCCTAGGCGCTGAGGTTTTACCCACAGCGCCACCTGTGTCCCAATAATAAACTACTACGGAGGAAAAATTCATAATCAAATTAACATTTTCTGCTTCCCAGCGTATTTTCTACTTTGTCAGTGTTTAGGGCAATGGAATTAGCCATCAAACTGTTTTTTAAAAAATTTGGAATATTTATTCTGAATGTTTAAGCCTGATGAGGAAAGATATTTTCATACAAAGTTTTTTCTATTATGCATATATTTGTCTTCATTTCCTTCCCTCGAGGAATCATGCAGACTGTCGTCCTGTCAGAATGCAAAAGGTTTATAACAAAGACACTTTAGTTTCACAAGATGATATTTCTTAGGGACTTTTGGCTGAAGCCACACTAGCTAAAGCAATTTGATCCTGGTATATGAAATGCAGATTTATAGTAGAGCTGTGTGCTGCCTGGTCCAACAAAGATCCTGCATCAGCCTGTGTTTCCTAATCTGTGATCCATTGAAATTATTACCATTCTCTTCAAATAAATTCTCTTCTTTATTGAACACTTTCTCTCTATTGTGCTTATGAATCTTGCCATTTCTCTTTCAGAAATCAAGAATAGCCACATATGAAAAAATGTGGGCCTTTATGAATAGCAGGAGGCAGTCGGTGCTTGTCAAAAGTAACGAAGAAGGTATCCAGCGTGTACTCACCTCTGATTATGCCTTCCTAATGGAGTCAACTACCATTGAGTTTGTTACACAGCGGAACTGTAACCTGACACAGATTGGTGGCCTCATAGACTCCAAAGGTTATGGTGTCGGAACTCCTATGGGTAGGTTGCATGCCTTTCTTCTCTTTTTGTTAAATTGCAAGTGCAGCAATAGCACAATTTCCTCCCTTTGCTGGGTATTAGCTGGATTACAACAGCACCATGTGCTATTATTAATGTATCCATATTTAATATATAATACAATATATAAAAAGTATATAAGCACTTTACAAAAGGAAACAAACTAAATTAAAGAAGCTAAAACACAGGAGTGCCATATAATACAATAAATATTTTACTAGTAATGTACTTTAATCACTTCTTAAGAGAGGGAAAGCCTGTTGAAACCCATGAATCTTCAGCTGCCATTTGGTGCTTCCCATACTACAAAGAAGCGAGTTTTTGAAGGTTAGTGCTATTAGGAGAAGACCTGCTTGAGTTTTACTTTTTTATATAGGTGTGTGATCATGTTGAACATTACTGAGATGATATATATGAAGAGCTGTAAACACTCAAAGTGCTATTATCACCATCATTATAATTACTTTTTTCCATCAGTATGGGTGTGGTATATGTTATTGGCACAAGATTTCTCTTGCCATTGTAATCTAGGAAAGTCTGTGGTTGCCTGTAAAATTCAAGGCCCATTCTAGGGAGGTCTGTGTTTTTCTGAAGCGAATACGGTATTTTCCTTGAAAAGGGAACTCTCATCAAAGGTTACTGTAGATCAGGGATGGAAAACGGGTAGCCCTCCAAGTGTTTTTGAACTCCATCAGCCCTTGCCAGCATGGCTACTAGTTGGTGATGGTGGAAGTTGTAACCCGACAGCACTTGGAGGGCCACAGATTCCCCATCTGGGAATTCCCACTGGTGTGATAATGAATGAGTTCCTGGTCAGTCGTGTGGCATGTTTGGATTGAGGGAGTACCTTGCTGGAGTACCAGGCAGTGATGTACCTCTCTGGTGGAATATCTAAACTCATGGCTGGATTGTTTTATTGGAACACCTGTGTGCAAGCTGATCCACACCAGCATACATGGTGTTCAATGAATGGTCATTTAATAACCATAGACAGAGCAGGGATCCCAAACTTTTTTGGACACATTTGGTAACCTGAGAAACTATGGATCCCCACCATAAAATGATTGTCATTGGGGGGAAGGGCTTTCCTTGTCACAAAATGGTTCTTATGGGAGACATGTCTTGTCAAAAGGTAAAAATAAATTTTCAAGAAACTGTATGAGCTAGAGATTGGGTCTGAGCTCCAAATATCAGATCTTTTATTTGCCCTTGCAAAGCACAACAAAATAACCTCCTTCAACTAAGATGCTTAGAGAAACATATCCACCTGCAAAGACCACTCAAAGCCACTCATCAGTCCCAAATAAAAAGGGAAATTCCAACTTCAAAAGTCAGAAACAGGTAAAGCTGTGTCTTTAATGTACAATGTACTCTTGATCTGCCCATTAAAATAAAATTAACAGTAAAGCTAAAGCATTTTCCATTTCTATTCCCACCCTATTATATAAACAAACAAATAACAAACATTAGCTGCTCTTAGCTTGCGGGAATGATCATGATCTTCTGGCACCTATGCACAATTGTGTGCCAAAATAAATTTCCATGCATATGTTGCTAACTGTTATACAAATTTGATAACTCAATGAGGGAGAACTTTATTTTCAGATACATAGCCCTTGCTGTTAAAATAGCAGGTGCAATTAAGCAGTGTTATAATAGAGGTGAATTTAGGGCTCCCAATAGGAAAGCCAGCCATCAACGTCCCAGAATATGTAAAAATCTTTTGATATAAAAAGATAAATTATTCCCAACAATTCATTTTATTTGAAATGTTTGCCTTAAATGTTGGAAATAGATAATTTGTTGCTAACTTCTGAATGAAATATTGAATATATTATTCCATGCATTTGAGTAATGGTTGCTATTTTCTTCACACACCTGTAGAATAGATGCACAGTGCAGGGATGGACTTTGGTAATATGGTGCCCTGAGCGAGGACAAAATTTGGTGACCCCCAAATATTTCTTAATTTTTCAACAATTCATTTAGGGATGGTTGCTTTTTAATAGATCTTCTCGGTAGGTACCCGTATAAATATAGGTATTGTTGTGGTTGCTATTTTGCACCCCTCAGCTCAGTGCCCTGTGCAGGAGAACTGCCTGCACCACGCTAAATCTGGTGCTGCACATTGGTGCACAGTGAATGACAGCCTGCTACATAAGTAAGTATTATTTTGTGAAGTAGCATGTAATAATGGAAGTGGCAAAATTTTTGACAAGGAGAAGTTCTGCAAGCACATTCCCTTCAGGTATCCAGGTCCCATGTATAGAATTATTCACTGGAATATTCAGAATTGAGAAAATAGATAGTGGGTGATGCAAGTGAGAAGTTAAATACTGTGTATACACATAAACATGTCTGCATGTCTACAAGTCAGAGCTTGTAGGGCAGCGGCTGAAGAAGGAACAAAAAGGGTTTTCTTGTGTGAGTTTCTTGTGGCTGATTAGCTGCTTTCTCTGTGCAAAGGTCAGAGGGGGCAGGGCTTCTGTTGAGGTAGGGGATTAGCTGTGGGAGGAGCTTGTCAGAGCTTGTAGGGCAGCGGCTGAAGAAGGAACAAAAAGGGTTTTCTTGTGTGAGTTTCTTGTGGCTGATTAGCTGCTTTCTCTGTGCAAAGGTCAGAGGGGGCAGGGCTTCTGTTGAGGTAGGGGATTAGCTGTGGGAGGAGCTTGTCAGAGCTTGTAGGGCAGCGGCTGAAGAAGGAACAAAAAGGGTTTTCTTGTGTGAGTTTCTTGTGGCTGATTAGCTGCTTTCTCTGTGCAAAGGTCAGAGGGGGCAGGGCTTCTGTTGAGGTAGGGGATTAGCTGTGGGAGGAGCTTGTCAGAGCTTGTAGGGCAGCGGCTGAAGAAGGAACAAAAAGGGTTTTCTTGTGTGAGTTTCTTGTGGCTGATTAGCTGCTTTCTCTGTGCAAAGGTCAGAGGGGGCAGGGCTTCTGTTGAGGTAGGGGATTAGCTGTGGGAGGAGCTTGTCAGAGCTTGTAGGGCAGCGGCTGAAGAAGGAACAAAAAGGGTTTTCTTGTGTGAGTTTCTTGTGGCTGATTAGCTGCTTTCTCTGTGCAAAGGTCAGAGGGGGCAGGGCTTCTGTTGAGGTAGGGGATTAGCTGTGGGAGGAGCTTGTCAGAGCTTGTAGGGCAGCGGCTGAAGAAGGAACAAAAAGGGTTTTCTTGTGTGAGTTTCTTGTGGCTGATTAGCTGCTTTCTCTGTGCAAAGGTCAGAGGGGGCAGGGCTTCTGTTGAGGTAGGGGATTAGCTGTGGGAGGAGCTTGTCAGAGCTTGTAGGGCAGCGGCTGAAGAAGGAACAAAAAGGGTTTTCTTGTGTGAGTTTCTTGTGGCTGATTAGCTGCTTTCTCTGTGCAAAGGTCAGAGGGGGCAGGGCTTCTGTTGAGGTAGGGGATTAGCTGTGGGAGGAGCTTGTCAGAGCTTGTAGGGCAGCGGCGCGCGCAGTTTGATCCATCTTTTAGATTTAGGGGAGCTAGTCTCAAACGTTTGTTGGGGGAGATATAGGTTTATTTGGGGGGATTTATTTGTCCTGTCTTCACGCTTTTTATGATGGAGGACCGCTGTAGTCACCCCCAACGACACCTTCTCAAGATGGAGGGTGAGGGAACAGCTGCAGTCGCCTGTGGTTCCTGCGCAATGTTTGCCATCTTGCCAAAGGTTGCAGGCAGCTTTACCTGCAGCAATTGCATGTTGATTGCCCTCTTAAAAGACAAAGTCCAGCAACTGGAGGAACGTGTAGCTACGCTCCAAAGAATTAGAGAGCTGGAGCTCTTCTTGGAAGCAACAGAGCACACCGTCTCCACCAAGGAGGAGACAGGGGACTCCCCTGAGAAGGAGGCTAGTTCACCAACACAGGAGCCAGATATATGGAGAAACGTGACTCAAAGAAGTAGGAGGCCCAGGGTTCGCTCTGATTGTTTAGAAATACGCAATCGCTTTGAGGTCCTTTCCCCTAGCATGGAAGACGAAGAGCAGACTCCATTTGAGGATCTCTCCCTCATTACAGTCGATCAGGTATATGAAGACGAGCAGCAAAGGCAGTCTTCAGGGAATGTGCAGGCGACCTTGGAACGGACAGCTCACGGAAGAACCCCGACCAGACCTAAGAGGAGGCGTGTAGTGGTGATAGGGGATTCCCTACTGAGGGGAACAGAAGCAGTGATCTGTGGGCCTGACAAGATGTCTCGGGAAGTGTGCTGTCTCCCCGGGGCTAAGATCCAAGATGTAACTGAACGACTGCAAGGAATCATAAAACCCACTGACAAATACCCCTTCCTCTTGGTTCATGTGGGAACCAATGACACTGCAAGCAATAGCCTCCAGAAGATCAAAAGAGATTACGAGGCTCTGGGCAGGAAATTGAAGCAATTAAATGCACAAATTGTCATCTCATCTGTCCTCCCAGTTGAACGACGTGGCCCAGGGAGAGAGGGAAAAATAGTGGAAGTGAACAACTGGCTTCGCAAATGGTGTAAACAGGAACGGTTTGGATTCTTAGATCACGGAATGCAGTTTCTTGAAGATGGACTTCTGGCAAGCGATGGGCTGCACCTCACAACGGTTGGTAGGAATGTTTTTGCAAAAAATCTCAGAAACCTCATCAGGAGGGCTTTAAACTGACTAATGTGGGGGAGGGAGACAGTGCTCCTGAAGGTAGGAGTCTATCAATTGATGAAGATGATCATCCAAATGTCATAGACCGAATGGAGCAAACAGCACGCAGACCTAGTGGTGGGAGGAAAAAATCCTTAAATAAGAGACACGGGGGAATGATTAATGGACTTCAATGTCTGTACACTAATGCGCAAAGTATGGGAAATAAACAAGATGAGCTTGAGCTCTTGGTACAGCAAACTAAATATGACATAATAGGCATCACTGAAACCTGGTGGGATAAGTCCCACGATTGGAATGTAATAATGGAGGGATACAATCTATTTCAGAGAAACAGACCAGACAAGAAAGGAGGAGGAGTGGCGTTATATGTCAGGGATGTGTATACCTGTGAAGAGATCCAAGATTTAGAACCTCAAAGCCAAAGTGAGAGCATTTGGGTCAAAATTAAGGGAGAGAAGAATAACAGTGACCTCATTGTGGGAGTTTACTATAGATCCCCAAGCCAAACGGAGGACATAGATGATGCCTTCCTGGAACAGATGGCCAAGCATGCAAAAGGAAGGGAGATAGTAGTAATGGGGGACTTCAATTACCCGGATATTTGTTGGATGTCAAACTCAGCCAAGAGCATAAGGTCAAACAGATTCCTCACTGGCCTTGCAGACAACTTCATTGTCCAGAAAGTGGGAGAAGCTACAAGAGGAACAGCCATTTTAGATCTGGTCCTAACCAATGTTGATGACCTGGTTAGTGGGGTAGAAGTGGAAGGATCATTAGGCGCGAGTGATCATGCTCTTCTGAAGTTTACTATACAGCGGAAAGGAGCAGCCAAGCATACTAGGACTCAATTTCTCGACTTTAAGAAAGCCGACTTCATAAAACTTAGGGAAGTGCTGGGTGAGATCCCATGGACAGTAATACTAAAAGGAAAGGGAGTTCATGATGGCTGGGAGTTTGTTAAGAGGGAGATAGTAAAAGCACAACTTCAGGCAATACCAATGAGACGGAAACATGGAAGGTGCCTAAAGAAGCCAGGGTGGCTATCTAAAGAACTTTTAACTGAGTTAAGATTAAAAAAGGATGTGTACAAAAAATGGAAAAGGGGGGAAACCACCAAAGAGGAATTCAAACAAATAGCCAGCACGTGTAGACACAAAGTCAGAAAAGCTAAAGCACAGAATGAACTCAGGCTTGCTAGAGAGGTTAAAAGCAACAAAAAAGGCTTTTATGGGTATGTTCGTAGCAAAAGGAAGAACAAAGAAACAGTGGGGTCACTCAGAGGAGAAGATGGTGAAATGCAAACAGGGGACACAGAAAGGGCTGAACTCCTCAATGCCTTCTTTGCCTCGGTCTTCTCCGATAAAGAAAACAATGCCCGACCTGAAGAATTTGGAGCAAATGATTCAGCAGAGGAAACACAGCCCAGAATAACTAAGGAGATAGTACAAGAATACTTGGCTAGTCTAGATGTATTCAAGTCTCCAGGGCCAGATGAACTGCATCCAAGAGTATTAAAAGAACTGGCAGATGTGATTTCAGAACCACTGGCAGTCATCTTTGAGAATTCCTGGAGAACAGGCGAAGTCCCGGCAGACTGGAGGAGGGCAAATGTTGTCCCTATTTTCAAAAAGGGGAAAAGAGAGGACCCAAATAATTACCGCCCAGTCAGTCTGACATCAATACCAGGGAAGATTCTGGAGCAGATCATTAAGCAAACAGTCTGTGAGCACCTGGAAAGGAATGCTGTGATCACCAATAGTCAGCATGGATTTCTGAAAAATAAGTCATGTCAGACTAACCTGATCTCGTTTTTTGACAGAATTACAAGCCTGGTAGATGAAGGGAACGCAGTGGATGTAGCCTACCTTGATTTCAGCAAGGCATTTGACAAGGTGCCCCATGATATTCTTGTAAAGAAGCTGGTAAAATGCGGTCTTGACTATGCTACCACTCAGTGGATTTGTAACTGGCTGACTGACCGAACCCAAAGGGTGCTCATCAATGGTTCCTCTTCATCCTGGAGAAGAGTGACTAGTGGGGTGCCACAGGGTTCTGTCTTGGGCCCGGTCTTATTCAACATCTTTATCAACGACTTGGATGATGGACTCAAGGGCATCCTGATCAAATTTGCAGATGACACCAAACTGGGAGGGGTGGCTAACACCCCAGAGGACAGGAACACACTTCAAAACGACCTTGACAGATTAGAGAACTGGGCCAAAACAAACAAGATGAATTTTAACAGGGAGAAATGTAAAGTATTGCACTTGGGCAAAAAAAATGAGAGGCACAAATACAAGATGGGTGACACCTGGCTTGAGAGCACTACATGTGAAAAGGATCTAGGAGTCTTGGTTGACCACAAACTTGACATGAGCCAACAGTGTGACGCGGCAGCTAAAAAAGCCAATGCAATTCTGGGCTGCATCAATAGGAGTATAGCATCTAGATCAAGGGAAGTAATAGTGCCACTGTATTCTGCTCTGGTCAGACCTCACCTGGAGTACTGTGTCCAGTTCTGGGCACCACA
The DNA here is from genome assembly GCF_027172205.1 of Podarcis raffonei. NCBI lineage: Eukaryota > Metazoa > Chordata > Lepidosauria > Squamata > Lacertidae > Podarcis > Podarcis raffonei. Next base: position 50,245,492 of record NC_070604.1, read on the forward strand.
GTTCAAGAAGGACATTGACAAACTGGAACGTGTCCAGAGGAGGGCAACCAAAATGGTCAAAGGCCTGGAAACGATGCCTTATGAGGAACGGCTAAGGGAGCTGGGCATGTTTAGCCTGGAGAAGAGGAGGTTAAGGGGTGATATGATAGCCATGTTCAAATATATAAAAGGATGTCACATAGAGGAGGGAGAAAGGTTGTTTTCTGCTGCTCCAGAGAAGCGGACACGGAGCAATGGTTCCAAACTACAAGAAAGAAGATTCCACCTAAACATTAGGAAGAACTTCCTGACAGTAAGAGCTGTTCGACAGTGGAATTTGCTGCCAAGGAGTGTGGTGGAGTCTCCTTCTTTGGAGGTCTTTAAGCAGAGGCTTGACAACCATATGTCAGGAGTGCTCTGATGGTGTTTCCTGCTTGGCAGGGGGTTGGACTCGATGGCCCTTGTGGTCTCTTCCAACTCTATGATTCTATGATTCTATGATTCTATGATTCTATATCAGTGCCTGGGATGTGCAAGTCAATAGGTAGCTATGGTAGGTAGAGGTGCCTGGAAAATACAGTATAAGGGAGAACTGTGTTTTTTTGGCACATCATCTTCAATGTTTCTGCCCCAGGTGGTCATCAGAAGACCTTGTAACTATGAGTTTGCTTTTCTCCCCCTTTTCCTCCCAAGCTGTTTTCAGTTTGTGTCATGTATTTTTAGATGGTACATCTGAGAGCAATGATTGCTTTTTTAAAAAAGTAATCTAGAACCCACTGGGAGTCTTTTTTTGGCTGAATAAAAAAAAATCTGAATAAGTTTTGTCAAGACCATTCAAGGAAAAATAAGCAAGCAAGCTAGAGGGAAAGAAATTGCCAGAGTGAGCCAGAGTGCATAGAATAATAAAAAGCTGTGGTACATTTAGCTTCAGCTTGCACACTACAACTTACTCTACTTATCTAGGCTGATATGCCTAGATAGATAGAGAAATCTATGGATCTGTAAGAATGCCCAATGTGTATGTGGTTATGTCATTTGATTACAACCATAGTGTCTTTGGAGAAATCAAAATTACACATTGACTTTTCACACCAGCAACAGATCCACTTACTGTATAAGATGTGTCCAGTGTGACTAGGGATGAAATAAATAAATCCACCTAAGATTATAGTCAAACCAGTATATAAGCTATGTATGCCTGTCTATCTACCCCAGAATCTGTGGTACACATCACACAAAATGAAGACGACTTGAAATTTCATCGTGACAGATGTTTCATTCTGTGTTCAGTGGTTTGCCAGGAATATTGAGAGCTACCTCTCAGTATCACCCATATCAGCAAGCTGAATGGATGGATGAATGAATGAATCTTTATTTGCATCAGCCATCGGCCATAGCAATAAAACAACAATACGATATACAAAGAATAGAAATAACAAGTCAGTTATATAAAATACATTTTAGGGTTTTGAATCAATAGTCAAACAGTGGATCTTATTCTAATTGCCCCAGCTAAGAACCTTGCAACCTTTGCTGTCACCTGCTCATCTTATCAGCAAGTTGCTGTCTTGAGAAACAGTGGAGTGCACCTCCTGGGGTTAAGTCAAACCACTGTGTTTGCAGTACCCCCTGGGGCGCAAGTCCGGGCAGTGTAAATGGAGACCCTGGGCTGCCCAGACAACAAGCCCCCCCCCCCAGCCTCACTAGTGTGGTCCAAAGGAAATACATGTGGCACCAGCTTGGCTGCAGGAGTTGCTGGAAGGAGGTGTACAAAGCCATCCAATTATCTTAGGGAGTCCACTTTGGATATGTGTAGGGTTTACTGCTTAGTCTTGTCTTCTCCCAAGATATCCCACAAGGCAGCCGAGGTTTAGGATCAACAAGTAGCCTGCAAAGATTTTGCATGTTTCATTTAAACTGTACAGACCTTCTAGGCTTTCCTAACTCCGTGGAGGTATCTCAGGTACATAAATGCCACCGATTTTCCAGTTGCTTTGAGGGTCCTCCTCTAGAGGGGGTCCTCCTAGAACTTAAGGCCTTTTGGGGCTTTCTCTTCTGTTCTACCCCTTTGATGCTGATGCACACATTAGCAGCACTTTGTGAGCCAGCACACCATTGGATGAGTCTGAAGGGAACCCATTTGCACATAAGCTTTCCAACACAGGGACAGGAACCCTTGCTAATATTTCAGTTTTACAAAGCTGATTCCTGGACATCTTCCATTTGCTTTTGACACTCCCCCCCCCCCAATAACTTGGTCAACAGCAATTCTGGATTCACTCCCCTGACTGTACCATGATTATGGAAAAAGTGCTTACAAGAAAAAGAACTAAAATGTAAGTAATTGTGGAAGATAGATAGGGTCTAAAATCTTTCTTCTCTTCCTTGTGGACAAACTCTTGCCTCTGTTAAGAATGTTGCTTCCATCTTGTTTCAAATAACGTTGTCAGAAAAGCTTCATGCTGTCAGGCCATCTAAAAGTTGTTCAGCATCTATCAGAAGAAAAAGAATATGAATAAATACACAGCCTTCCAGCAGAGTTACACTGGCTCAAACCCCTTGAAACCAACATACTCATGTAAGTTCAAAAGTTTAGACTAAAACCCTGAGGCTTTCACATCACTTGTGTCTATCTAGAATTCAATTTTCACCATATTTTGTATGGTGATCTATGGAGGTTCTGTGATCGAGTGAAGGTCTCTGCTGTAGACCTCCACTTTACTTTTCTTTGTACATTGTTTTATTATTCTTTTCCAGCTGTTGTTGTCAGTTTCCAGCTTAGTTGCTGTCATCTGTACCAGAGAGAGAAAGAGAGAGATAAACTTGATTGGACAGACAAAGAGGTTGGTCGGCTTCCTTGATTCAAGGAATCTTTTCTCTGGCAGACATTAAAGCATCTATTTTGGCAGCATTATTAGTATTGTTTGTGGGGATTTTTCTTTCCTTCTCTGTTGTCAGTCATCTGAGGAGCACATGATTAAAATGGCGTTTGGAATAAGCTCATTTTGAAGACCTGTCGTGTTCATATTATTTCATCGGACATAGCGTCTAGAAAGAGGGATCTCACACTCCATTCCCTTAAATTGAAGGCTTCGCCACAGAAAAAGGGGTTTCAGGCAATAATTAATGATCTGCTGCTTCATACCTCTGCTAGGAATATGACTTCATGAATTATTTATCCTTATCCAAGGCAGTAATGAATGCATTACAATGCTGCTGTTCTACCTTTGTGTGAGGAGTCCCTGCTTCAAGTAGGCTTTAAACTCACCGTGTAATTTTGTGTGATATTTAAATGCTATGCAATGGCCAATAATAAACTGTTTAGGTTACCCAGCTGGCATTACTTGTCTTTTACCTCCCGGGAGTGATTTCAAACTTCATGCTTTTGTGATACTGAATTGTGCAATGCTAGCTTTGCCTTTTCAAGAATTCATCCCATTATTTACCCAAGTACCCATCTTTCAAACTCTGCTCCAGATTTGCATCTTCATTTAGGCAGACTGATACTGCAGGGAAAGCAAGTGCCTTCCTTTTCTTGCTTCCTGTATGGTTCTTATAGGAATATCTCATAAGCAGACATTTATATTAACTCTATAGCCAGTTTCTGCCTAAGTCCATAGCTGTTGTGAAAGTCATCGCTGTTGTTGCTGTCACTGGAATTTCAGAGAGCTGCTATATTTGAAATAGTAAAGGTAAAGGGACCCCTGACGATTAGGTCCAGTCGTGACCAACTCTGGGGTTGCGGCGCTCATCTCACTTTATTGGCTGAGGGAGCCGGCGTACAGCTTCCGGGTCATGTGGCCAGCCTAAGCTGCTTCTGGCAAACCAGAGCAGCACACGGAAACACCGTTTGCCTTCCCGCCTGAGCGGTACCTATTTATCTACTTGCACTTTGACATGCTTTTGAACTGCTAGGTGGGCAGGAGCAGGGACCGAGCAACGGGAGCGCACCACGTTGCGGGGATTCGAACTGCCAGCCTTCTGATCGGCAAGTCCTAGGCTCTGTGGTTTAACCCACAGTGCCACCCGCATCCCGTACTATTTTAAATAGTAGGTGCACACTAGTTCATCACCCTCACCCCTCAAAAAAGGAGGAAAGAGAGGACAGAAGATTTTGCTCAGCGATTGGTACCAGAGTTGCAAATAGCATCTGTGGTGATGATTGTACAATGAATTTCTACCATGCCCCATCTCTAGGAATCAAGGTTTACAAACACAAAATAGGAGACGTAGAATGACCAATTAAAATTATATTTATTATAAATGAATTAGAATTAATCCACCCCTCTGTGACACTAGTTGTTAACAGCTAGCTGAAACAAACAAACAAACAAAGTCCAGAAAATACTGCAAAAACAGATCAGGATCAATGTTTCCAAATTGGTTTAAAAAAAGAACTTGGGTGCACTGTTGGACAATATGGCCGAAGTTAGATGGATGATAGACAAGTATAGCAGGTAGCCAGAATCTGAAATATATAAACCTCACAAGCACTGTTGCATTAAACTCAACTGTCAGACCAGAAGTTTCCAGCAGAGCAACAAATTAACAAAAGAATGATCTGTATTTCTATGGAAACACCCAGACAAAAGGTATCATAAAAGGATTATTTTGAAAGCTATAGCCCATATTGCATTAGGATATTTTATATTTTTCTGCTTCTTAGCAGTTTTTCAGCAGTTGTAATAAAGGGATTAGGTATTTGCCAGCTTTCTTTTCTCCTCTAATACATTCTCTATACGTTTTTTTTAAATACAAAATTCTCCTTTCCCTTACTGGGACCTAAAGTGCAGGTTATACTTTCCACCTACTAAGACATTCTTCATAATGCCTTAATAGCCAACACACACACACACACCGCCAATGGAGGAATGGGGGTGTTTGGGTGGAGACGAGCCCTAAAGACAACCCCGTTCTCTACGCTGCATGATGGCAATCATGTAGGATGGGCAAGAAGTGGGTGGGACTCTTTCTGCCAGTGAAAGGGACTTTTCTGTCTCTGAATACATCAGAGTGCACCAAGCAGAAATCAAATAACATAACTAGGCAGAGAACAAATAATATAACTAAGTATAAGCCTGCTTCCTGCAATCTTATGCTGAGGGTAAGGGTGAGGACAAATTTGATTTTGTTCGCATTTTGCTAAGAAACTGCCTGATTCTCACTTCTCAAACCCAAAGATTCTTGTTGTCCTGGCTTCTTTTAGGAGGATGGGCAGTATATACATTTAATAAAAGCTTTTTTTTATAAAATGAACCAAAATACAGCTATCCTTTCAAATTCATACCCCTCCAGATTTTGCTTTTTTTTTTTTTTTTTGCAGTGCACATTTGTGAGACAGTTGTGTACCAAAATGCATATATTAGGGGATTGTTTCATAAAATCCATATATGTCAGTGAGGATAACATTAAATGTATTACATTAGGAGAAATTACTTGCAATAATGTCTATATTAGTCAAAACTACAGCCAAAATGTTTATTAGGAGAAATTCACACTAAAACACTGAGACTAAATTTTCATGAGGGTTAAAAAATAAATAAATCAAAAATTGCTGTAGATAATTGGAAAACTGAATTTAAGATTGTAAAAAATGTGAAACGGAGAGAAGCTGAAAATGACAGATTCTTCCATCACTAGTTGATACATGTCTGTGGTATGAAAACAAACACAGTTTATCTGCAGAGTTCAAGTTTGTGTGTGCGCTTAAAGTGCATGTGGTAGTTGGCGATATCTATGAATTGTGCCAACGTGAAGAGAAACCGGGGAACAAATATTACAACTTATTGCCGCACTGAGGAAAGTAATTGTTACATGTGAACTGGGAAATATGGCAGATGAGCTGATTAGGGATCTTACTGAGCAAACTATACGCCTTGCAAAAAAGAATCGGGAGGGAAAAAATAATGAGGATACAGGAGGCACAGTTCAAGTTGCAGAAAAATGCAATGAAAAGGCACATAAATGCTTACAAAGAGAATATGTATGAAAAATCACAGACCCAGAAAACGCAAAGTACAAGAAAAGACGTGGTTTCATTGTGGATATACATAAACTAAACTACACAGGATGCCCTGCAATCACTAAGCTCAGTGCAATCACTGAAGAAAGACTGGGCATTTGACAGAGATATGCCAGAGCAGCTAATCCAGTCAAGACATAATTATTTACTGTCATGCAATTATGGTGACAGATGCTGTTTTGAGTGTGAACAGAATCAGCTCCTCATATACTGAAGGGGGGGCGGGGATGACCTGCGCACAGTTAATATTTCTGCCACATCCTCAGACTGCAGGAGAAATGTTGGACTCAGCAATCTCCATCCTATTATTTTCAATCTACGTGTATTGCTTCGTACATTTGCAACTCGCTTGGCAAACATTGCACTTGATAAGCTATTGAGACATCCCTGTCCATGGCCATCTGCTTGTAAATGTGACTTTTGTTTTGGTATACATGTATTTTCTGTACCTGCATTTGCAAAAGCACTCCTATAATGGAAACACTTTTATTTTTTTTGCATTCATCTTCAGGAGTAGTATATGGGCAGATAGCTTGCCCTCAGCTAATCACTACAGCACTTCAAACACCAGTTTCAGTTGTGACTAAGTACCATTTTAAGAAGAAACTTTGCTCCACACATTGATTTGTCAGTCTATGAAGTTAAAGTGAGACATGACATGACACCTATTATTAAATAAGTGACTATTTCCAGTCAGAGTCCAGGACCACTGTATTAGAGAAGCTTAAGAACTTAGTACACAAAAAGACACTTTGGAAGAGAGTGACTCATCAGAACGGGTTTCCTCTATAATCATAGCAAAGAATGGAAGCATTCGCCTTTGGGTGGATTTCAGAGAGCTGAATTAAATCTTTGTGACTGACAGCTATCCATTGCCACACACAGAAGAGGTATTTGCAGAAAGCTACAGAGCAAAGATGTTTTCTGTCACTTGGAAGAGTGCCAAGTGTTTCATGAAATCAGCATAGTATGTATTACACATGCTGCATAATTTGGTTTTGCATATCCACCATGCAGATGAGCTTCAACACCAAGCACTGTTTAAAGAATGATGTGATTTGGCAGGATTGGTTGATACAGGCTGAATTGCTCTCAGATGTGTGGTAAGGAGTGAGAGCATGCTTGAGCCCCCCGCAATATTACTTCATCCTATTTTAAAAGAGAAAACGGCTTTATACAAATGAGTGCATCGTAAGTAACCAAACAGATACCCATTTAGCAAAATATTATTCTGGTGGCTATGAGCCAGACTATGAACGATTTGAGCCTTTATGCGTTGCCTATGATGGCAGACTGGCTTGCAGCCTGTGTGCTAAAATAAAAAACAGTACAGATGTTTAGCGGCTCTCTCTTCCCAAATGCAACAAAATTGTGCTCCCAGGTGCTTTGTGTGCATATTTTCACAGAGCTACAGTGTTCCCAGTAGTTTAAGCAACAGCATTACTGCGATTACATTTCCTTTCTGCTGCTTTCAAATCAGTTTTATGAAAATTTGCTACAGTCCCCCCCAGGACCGAAAAGGGATGGGGACAGGGTGTAAGTAGAAGAAAATGGAAACGTAGGTTTTGCGGATTCCTTCAGTTTTATATTATTCACCATTTATGCATTCCCAATAGCTCATTCCCTTGGCCTGAAATTTATAATAATGATAAGAGGTGTTATAAATGTGCTCTTTGGTCTCCCTTTAGGATCCTGTTTCTGCTCCCCAAGCACCTTAATTAAATCTAGGATAACACACATTGTCAGAAATATCTATGGGGAATGTTGAGCTATTATAATTAAGATTAAATGAATATTTAATGTCTGTATTGTATTTATATATTAGAGTAATGGCTTTCAGCATAATATATTGCTATCTATTGGTGAAAAGGGGAAAGTTGCACTGATCCAGGGGAACCACAATGGTAAAACACGGTTGTACCTTTTAGACCTAATATTTCTTACTAAATGTGTGTGTGACAAAACCTGAGCAGCTGCTTCTGTCACGGAAAAGCAGCTTTCAGAGGAGCAAATCTGAAGCAGAAAATGAACCTTGTGGGGAGTTATGTCTGTGCATCTATAATCTCCCTTTCCTCCAAAGAAAAACAAACTCCAGGAGAAGCGGTGCAAATAGGGATAACTCCCAATTCCTGTGGTCTGCAGTGTTCTCTACACAGAACATTCTGGATTTGGGCACAAGTGGGTGTCCACAGGGTACAACATGTGTCTTAAGTGAGTAGAGTGAGGCTCACGTTGCCTTGGACATTTCCAGGTAGACAACAAGAGCCCTGGAATATGAAGCAGAGATTAGTGCATCTTTTCTTTTGGTCTCTCTGAGTTGGAAGATGATTCTCTGCAGCGGGTGTGTGTGTGTCTGCACTACCCCATGGGCTCCTTGTGTCACCCAGATAGGGAAATCTGTCACTTTCAATTTCCCATTTTTAAAATCTAAAGTTTAGATCCCCTTATCAGTTTGCATTTTTTTAAGAAACAAAAACAAAAAACTGCTCTTGGGAAAATTTGTCAGCGTTTAGTATGATCTTCACCTAATAGCCATGTTTTTCTTTATGCCATTTCCACTAATATAATGCACTTTTGTACGTTATTTTAACAAATACACATTTGTGCATGCTTTCTGCTATTATACCTGTTTCTATACACATTATTTGGTTGGAAAATTGCATCACAAAATTGAGAGTAGCGTGAATTTCAGACGTTAGCAGTGCTTCAGTTTACTTACTGTTTCAGGAAGCACAAATTAGGTCGGTTTACATTGAAAGCCAAACTTAATTCTCTTTCCCACCCCAATCCCCTATTTGTGCCTTCATGCTTTTTCCAAGGTACAAAAGGGCACAAGAGCCCATAGTGGCCTTGCATCAGTCTCCTTTGAACTACTGAAAGGAAGCAAGGTTAGTGCTCTCACTGCCACTTGCTTCCCCCCGCAGTCTTAACTCTGTGGTGAAAGGAATGCCTGAAGAGGCTGAGGTCTGGACCTCAACTGAGGCCTACTCCATCGTGAACCAAACTAACCCTTCCAGGCTCTGCTCCATTCATTGATAACTTGGAAGGAATAGTCATGTGGCCTAGAGCTTCTAGGTGGACTTCAGCATAGCTGTAAGTGGGGTATTTATGTGAGTAATGAGGTTTGCTTGCATAACAGGCCTTTCCTCCCTCCCACATCCTCCCTCCACATGCTCCCTAACCTGCTCTTGGGTTTCCCCCCACCGTCCAGAGCAGATTTAGGATGTGGGGTACATGGGTGAATGAGAGGGGAAGCCAGTTCTATTGTACAAGCAAATCTCATTGTGCACATGCAACAATTTAGTTGAAACATGCCCTCTGGCGCCATTGCCTCTCTACCACCCATCTTAAGCACTGTCAGTGCTGGTGAAAAGGCACCAGGAACAGAAAGCATAAGACTTATGGTGTGATGGCGTCTTTCAGACTTGGGGTGTTGTCTCTGGGAGTCCTAGATTCTGGAGCACCTGCTCAAGAGGCACTTGGCTGGCAGGGTTCCTGTCTGACTCTGGGTCAGAGCATGGGTCTAGATCCAGCACATCCCAAGGTTTGCACACTGGTCTTCCTGGTCCATTTGGTTCTTCTGTGTCAGAATCTTGGCTAGCTAGACTCTAATTACATGATTATCATCATTTTGATTCTTATTTATCACGTGTGCTTTGACTTTTGCAAACACAGAAAACATGCTTTCTATCAGCATGAACATGCCTAAAAATAGATCAGTAGAATCATAGAATCATAGAGTTGGAAGAGACCACAAGGGTCATCGAGTCCAACCCCCTGCCAAGCAGGAAACACCATCAGAGCACTCCTGACATATGGTTGTCAAGCCTCTACTTAAAGACCCCCAAAGAAGGAGACTCCACCACACTCCTTGGCAGCAAATTCCACTGTCGAACAGCTCTTACTGTCAGGAAGTTCTTCCTAATGTTTAGGTGGAATCTTCTTTCTTGTAGTTTGGAACCAGTAAATGCAGAGCAGGAAAGAGACACTTAGTTATACATCAGTAGGTATATCTCTCATTAGATATGTGCATAAACCTCCCTAAAACATTCCACTACTCTTATAACTCCAAGTTATATCTATCCTAGTTTAATTTGTTTTTCACTTTAGGGAAAATTTGATGGCATTGCAAATCTTTCCATGTTGTTGCATTACTAGATTATTTCTAGAAATGTTTCTGCAAGATCTTTCAAATATTATCCATGGAAAAACTGCTAACCCTTGCAAATAATTCTAATAAGGGGCTTCTGTTAGTATCTACTGCCTATCACTGGATAATGCTTTGTGTACGTGTGTGATTCGAGAAATGTGATTTTGTGCCTGAAAAGCCTGTGGGCAGAGCATAGATCTTATACCTTTTACCTGTTGTTCGGATGGGGGTAAAAACATCTGTTCCCTACCTCTACAAAATCTAATAGAAATGTCCTTGTACTGCGTCCTTCTCCAAGCTCATAGCTGGTAAAAGGTCCAGAGTTCAATCCTTAGTCTCTCAGATCAGAGTTAAAGCAGGAGTATGCCTCTGAATACCAGTTGCTGAAATTGCAAGTGGACAGAGTGCTCATGTCCTTCTTGAGGGCTCATGTCCTCCTTGCAGGCTTTCCAAGGCGTGTGGATGGCTACTATGAGCAAAGGTTGCTGAATTAGACAGGCCATTGGCCTAATTCAGCAGATTGTTCTAGAAGACCTTCGAAAAAACATATGTATGAATCCTTAGAGAGATGCAGCTAGTTAGAAAAGATATTGACGTATATACTGGGATTATGTCAAAGTACCACATGTTCATGTGTGGGAAGAGATGGCTTGGCATTAGATCTTACTATGGGCATGAGTGTGCCAGTTATGCTATGTTTGCGCTAAATGTTACCAGTTACTAACTCATCTCAGTGGCTCTTAGAATAAGTTTTGGATTAAGGTGTATATGATCTAATTAATTGGTGTTGGCTTCAGGGTGGTGAGTTTCTCAAAAACGAGTCATGCCAGATGAATCTCGTTTCTCTTCTGAAGGAGTTACAAGCCTGGTGGGTCAGGGGAATGCTGTGGATGTAGTGTATCTTGATTTCAGTAAGGATTTGGACAAGGGCCCCCATGATATTCTTGTAGAGAAGCTGGTAAAAGGTGGGCTGCGTGAGGTAACTGTTAGGTAGATTTGTTGCTTGACTGAACCCAAAGTGCTGAACCACACTGTTGACTCAGGCTAAACTTGTGCTCTACTAAGACCCCTAGATCCTTTTCCCATGTGCTACTGGAAAGCCAGGTATCTCCCATCTCATATTTGTGTAGCTGGTTCTTCCTGCCTAAGTGTAGAACTTCACATTTTCTCCCTAAACATGGGACAAAACATGAATCCGTGTAGCAGTTGTAACCCCTAGACCAGGCATAGGCAAACTCGGCCCTCCAGATGTTTTGGGACTACAACTCCCATCATCCCTAGCTAACAGGACCAGTTGTCAGGGATGATAGGAGTTGTAGTCCCAAAACATCTGGAGGGTCGAGTTTGCCTATGGCTCCCTAGACAGCCACCTTTAGCTTCCATTCACAATGTTACAAGTGCTCTGGGTTCCTGAATGGTTATAGAGAATAGGTAGTGCTGGGTTTTACAGAGTGACTAGAGCCTGTTGATGACCACCTCTCTGCATACTTGCTGCCCTGCTGTCACATGACGGGTTTTTAAGCAAATATTGCTGCTTCCATCCAAAGTCTCAGCATGAAAAGTGCTTATGTCAGTGATTACGCTCTGCCAAAAATAAAACCCTTCTTTGCTCACATTATTAATTCATATAATTTGTAAAAATGCCGACTCTCAGGGCACTGCTGCCCAAAAGCCCTCAACAACAATATCTCATTAAAATTAAGAACAAACCCTCTACATAATAAATGGTCTTTCAAGACTAGTCAGATGGGAAGAGGTGGGGTGGAAGATTGGCATTGCACGCTGACTTGAGGTAGCAGAACGCTCTTTGCTGATAGAATTGCAGAGGCCACAATTTAAAAAGCCTTTGGGCACACACCTACACACCTACACAGGGAACATCTGACTATTAGGCAGAGCAAGGCAGCAGGTCATGAGTGGACTTAGCTGTGTGTGCTGTGCAGCCAGCTCCGTGCCCCCTAAGCTAGCCTGCCCTCCTTATTTCAGTGAAGGGTGCTATTTGAAATAAGATCCAGCCACCAGTCTGGTCACCTTCTATACATGAAATAGTGGGAGATCCCCTCTTCTCTGTATCTCAGGCAGCAAAATGCCTTAAGCCAGCCCAAGTTCCTCATACTGCACTGTGAGAAAGAACAAATCAAGGAAAAATCCAGTTGAGAAAGTGCAGTGTCTCTATGGAAAGGGGGTGGGGAGGACAGACAACAGTGTCAGATTGGGAGAAGTTTAGAGTGATGACATGCTTTTTACACATTACTGGGTGCTTGAGGCTCCAGATTAGAGTTTCTAAGACCTGTTCTCCTACAAGTTTATTGGCAAAGAATGCCATTCCTATGATATATCGCATGTCAAGAAGTGAAAGAAACAGTGGGTAGCAATATTTATATGAAAATGCAAGTATTACTTAGGCAAGTTTCAAATCTATATACTCAAGTCTTGAATTGATCACATTTATGTAGCCAAAACAACACCCATGCATGAGAGAGTTTTCAGCAGATTAAAGGGAATGTGTGTGTGTGAGAGAGCCACAGCCAAATTTTGTGGCCCATTGGCCACAAAATACGGATTCACATTGAGAGGGGGCAGAAATGGGAAACCGTATAGAAATGGAAAGGTTTTATCTGGGATAGGAGGAGGGAGAGGCACATAAATATAAAAAAGGGGAATGATAAAATCTCAGTGTCTAAATAGGCCATTTCCTAGTTCAAACTGTGAACTTACTTTAAATGTCCCCAGATATGGAAGTTCGTCCGTCCATTATTGAGTGGGGGGCTTTGTGGGCGGGCCCCAGGCCCCCCTGGTAAACCAGTCTTTTGCAGGCCAGATCGTCTTCCTGCCACAGCTGGGCCAATGGCAGAAGGTGTTAGTGGGCATTCCCCTGGGTGCAGGACCAGCTGACCAATTGCATCCCTTGGTGCCATGCCCAGGGGAAGTTTAAATGCCCGGCCTGCATGGCCATTAGCCATTCTCTCCCCCTGCCTTTGATCCCAAAACCAATACGACATGTGTTGTCTAGTTATTTGCACTTTAGGGAGCAGGGTGGTCACGGGGCCTCAGTACGCAAGTGAGAGTTGCTTATAGAAACCAGTGCAGAAATTCAAGATTTTAATGCAGCTGGTATTGGGCATTATTGTGTCCATCCTATCCCACTTGCCCCTTAAACCCTCACAACAGAGGGTGGGACCGACCATACTCAGTGGTGACTGAGTGCTGACTGTGGAGGGTTTTTTAGGGGATGGGGGTGAAATAGAGTGGTGCCTGCCCTGTGGAACATCCTGCCATCAGATGTCAAAGAAATTAACAACTATCTGACTTTTAGAAGGCAGCCCTGTTTAGGGAAGCTTTTAATATCTGATGAATTATTGTATTTTAATGTTTTGTTGGAAGCCGACCAGAGTGGCTGGGGAAACCCAGCCAGATGGGCAGGGTATAAATAATGTATTATTGTTATTGTTGTTGTTGAAACATGTTTTCAGAGGGTCCCACTTATAACTATGAAACAGGATGAAGCCTTTGCGAGTGTGACTCATTAACCGGTGTGTTCCCTCTTGCAGGGTCGCCCTACAGAGACAAAATAACCATCGCAATTCTCCACCTGCAAGAAGAAGGCAAGCTCCACATGATGAAGGAGAAGTGGTGGCGAGGCAACGGTTGCCCGGAAGAGGAGAGCAAGGATGCAAGTGCCCTTGGAGTACAAAACATTGGTGGCATCTTCATCGTATTGGCAGCAGGATTGGTTCTCTCCGTCTTTGTGGCAGTGGGGGAGTTTTTGTACAAATCCAAAAAAAATGCCCAGTTGGAAAAGGTAAATATTGTCCTTTTCGCCATTAATTCTACCATGATGATATACTCGTAGCCCTCTGGGCAACCAACTGAAAAGCCATTCTGATGTCTTTAATAGTCTAGCACACGTCATTGAAGTTCGTAGTGAATGAGCACTGGAGCTGTCACCTTTATACAACTTTTAATTTGTCTTCAATATTTTTAATTGTAGCCAGCTTTCAGGACAAGTGACTATTTCTCCTCTTATTCAAGCTTGAAAAAAGACACCTTTTTGCTCCTGGAAGTTCACTGCAGTTAATTTTATGGATGAAGAAGAAAGCGAAATCTTTAATGGGAAACAATTAACCTTCTACAGATAGATCTGGGTTTTAAGTGGCACAACCTGCTTTCAGTCCAAAGTCAGAAGTCTAGAAAATTTCTTTCTATATGTCCTTTCTGGAAGATGTTTACTCTTCAAACTTATGGTGGTAGCATCTGGAAAAGCATTTAGATCAATATATGAAGGATTTACTACTGATTATGATTTTATACCTTGTAACTCGGACACATTCCAGTTTTAAAACTCAGAATGTTGAACATACTCTATACTGGATCGCCTAGTGGATGGATGACCACTTTTTGAAACATAAGCATCCATATAATTTATGTTTTAATAATATTTATGTGCATATATGTAATATATAACTCTGAGCTAAATTATGTCATCTGTTTTTATGCCTTACTTTGAATATACATTTTTACAACTTGGAGAAAATATGTCATGCATAATTAAGGAGCTTGTGACTTCCTTACATTCCCATTTTTAAAACTATTACTTTTATTCAAATTGGTAGTAAATCCAAGAACTGTATGTGTTTAGATTTTTGCCCCTTTTTCAGATGCTATGGATAATATACATAACTATTTTTAATAGTTTTGGGACTTCTGAATTTGCACTGATATAAGGTGCTTCCAGATGGCAGTTTATTGTGAAATCAGTGTTGCTCATGCATGCAAGTTTTTTTTTGTAGAATCCAGACCCTGACATCAGAATGCCAACCCACCCTATGGTTTTTTTGCCTTGCATTTGATTCAGATGTCTTCTTCCCACAGAAAATCTAATAAGTAAAAATAATTTGATATAAGCAAATAATAATAATAATACCCCGCCCATCTGGCTGCCTTACGAACTTCCCAATACAGGGCTGCCTTCAGATGTCTTCTAAAAGCTATGTAGATATTCCTCTTTGACATCTGAAGGAAGATGGCCCCACTACCAAGAAGTCAAGGCTGTTTTGGGAGCTGATTACAGTTTGGTTCCCAAACGCCTTGGTTCCCAAACGCCTAGGATTCCAAACACTGAAAACCTGGAAGTAAGTGTTCCGGTTTTCAAACTTTTTTTGGAAGCCGAACATCTGAAGTGGCTGTCGTCTATTGTTTCCGGGGCACCTGCACCAATCAGAAGCCGTGCCTTAGTTTTCAAACATTTCGGAAATCAAACGGACTTCTGGAACGAATTAAGTTCGAGAACCAAGGTACCACTGTAGTATTATTTTTTGAGGGGAGGAGGTTATTTATCACATGGGTGGGGTTGTTTCAGTGGGTGGTATTTAATGCACAATATACCCATGTTGTTTCCAACAATCCAAATGAATCAAGTGTCCCTTGCTCCACTAGGAAGGGCTGTTAAGTCAAGGTCTTCACACAGTACATGCGGATGAATTACCTCAGAGACTGTCATCATGCAGTATACATTGGGGTGATGATAATAATACATTGGAATGAGAATAATAAATTATAAATACTAATTAATACTAATTAGCAATAATTATATAATGCAGAGGACATTTTCAAAACCTCTTAACACCCTTGTGTAAGACTTGGTCAGGTAAACAGTATTATTATTATTATTATTAATCCCTCCCCCCCAAAAACCTCCCCATCTTCCTCATTGTGAAGCATGATAAATAAGGCTGGTAACATTTATTCTTGCACACTTCCTGGATTTTTTTGTTAAGGTGCATTCACACAATACAAATACATCTGTGAATGCCCGGAACAGGAATAACAAGGCAGGGGAGAGGAGGTACTTAGGGGAGAGGGGAGACCTCCAGATACATTCTATTAAACTCCACTCACTGGTCTGGATGGCAAGTAGCAGGCTAACAATACATATCTATGACTGTAAAAATGAGAATGTGTGGAAGCTTACTTGGTTACAGCATGGTGCTGATAACATAAGGGTTGCAGGTTTGAGCCCTGTATGGGACAGCTGCATATTCCTGCATGGTAGGGTCCCTTCCAACTCTATATGATTCCATGCCAGACAGACACAAATGAATCTGAGCAACCTGTTCATGATGTAAGGTCCGAATCTGGAAGCACCCATAGAATAACCTCTATCCTGACCACATTTATTTGTGATGTAACCCTGCTTATTTCACTGGCACAAGTAAATGTGCATAGGATCCAGCCCAATTTACTTTCAGCATTAATACATATCTTATTTTTTAAAATATAATGTCTTGTTAGAGGAATTTTTGATGTTAAACCTTAAGATTTGGTGAGGTCACAAGTTCCTTATGGATTATTTGAACATGTATGTGTTACACTAAACTGTGCTTTAGTAAGAATTTATTAAGTAAAAATTCAGCTCCTCTCTAATCATGTAGGATGATTAATTCTGTCAAGCTAATTTTGCAGCTTTCCTTTTAATCACTGAGACCAATTTCTTATTTTAGAAAATGACTGCTCATTTTAAATAATTGATGTACATCACAATGGCTTTATCCATTTTTTAAAGAAAAATGAATGTGTCAGATACGAGTGGCAGCATGTTTTGTATCAGTTGGTCTGTATTCTTTTTTTAAGAAAAACAAACTTTAATTTATATATAAAGTTGGATCATTTTTATTGTGAGTTTTGTACTCCTAATGAAATTGCATTTAAAATGGCTTAGATGCATCTTACTTGACACTGAAACATTTTGTGAACAGGATGACTTCTGGATGCATCCAGAAAAGTATACAAAGTTGGAAAATTTCAGCCTCTTGCAGTGGTGTAATCTTACAAATCAGTTCAGACATTGTACTAAAATTTCCCTTGAATTGTTTGAGCACGTCTGATATTAGGCACCTTGGTGAATTCTTCCCTCTGTTTTCGTGACACCCAGATGTGGCTGTTTGAATTATTCTGTATGGAGATTAGTGGCGTGAGCATGTGGTTGAGAGAATGGGGAATTCTACCTGGACTATTGGCTTCCCACTTTATTCAAATTCCATGAGTGACATGTGGCATATCCATTTCAGCCTTGTCATTTCATCAATGGAGAGTGTGCTTTGATCATGTCTGAGTACTTTTAGCCACGGACTGCTTCTCACACAGTGGCAGCCAATGATGATAGATCAAAGCTGGCTCCTTGTGGTGGCTTAAATATTATGTGTGCTGGCTCGTCATACAGATCAGCTTCCAGGGCATAATTATTACTTGATACTGTAGTGTTCTCTACTTAGGGCTTGAAGACTATCCAGAAACTGCATCATGTTTCCACAAGGTTCCACTGGGAGGTCCATGACCTTCCCAGACCCCAGTAAGTGAGGAAAACAAGAGGGGTAAGGGTCCACCTTGACTCATCCAAACATCTTGTCCGCATCCTCGAGCCTTAGTAACTGAAACTCATCCAATACGACAGAACTAGACAGTGCTATGGACACCCCATTAGATTTATCAAACAATATTCTGAAAGCATATCCATTTGACAAGCCAGTACACACAGATATTTCCCTGTCTTGGTCACCATGTGGAGTCAGTTTCAAAGACAGGAATTATGAATGGAGTTGTAGATGTTAATACTTTGCATATACCACTTCACTGACCCTTTCTTGATTCTCAAGATTTTTGCCTAACAATGTAACATTAGTTCTCAGTGGGCTTATCATGTGAGTGAAACAGTCATCACTACAAGTCAGGTTTTATGCATCTATAAACTTTCCCCTTGAAGATGCAGGTTGACTGGATTTGATTTGATTTAATCAGAAATATGACTTGTTATTTTGCAAGTGGATGCATGAATTAAGCCTAGGAAACATGCAAACATGTCACCAGTGTTTGTATTCTCCAAGCTCCAGTGCATCCTAATATTTTTTGCTACCAACAGAAGGGGAGCTGAGGAACATGGAAAGAGAGGGTCCTTGCACTTACTGGTGGCCAAAGGAACCAACAATATGAAAGCTCTTTTGCATTTTCACAAAGGCCTTTAACAGCCTACTTCAGTTGGTACTACATTCATTTCATGCTACCACAGGCTACCATATGTTTCTGATTTGCACTAGTATTGGCCACTACAGGTGTAAAATGTGCAAGGGTTGTTGCCATGGATGAGATTATTGTGATTAGCTTGTGGAATACCTCCTTTCCTTTAAATCATGATTATTGTATGGCAGCAATGCCAATATGTTTGCCAAATATGACACGATATGCAGCTGCATATTTCAAACAAGTCAGTAATCTTATGAAGGATATGACGTGAATTTACTTTTCCCTGATCTGGTGCTTGTATTGTTTGTGTGCTCTAAAATATCTATCTATCTATGATCCTCTGTCACTTTATTCTGTTCTGGAGAGTCTTATGTGCTGGCACAGAGGACCAGACCAGCAATCTATAGGATACTTTTTGTGCTCTGCTATACAATTACAAAATTACAAAACATATTAATGAGAAGTTGTAGGCAAATAGTCTGGCTCAGGAAGTAAACAAAACATGCCCACATATGCATGATAAAAGATTGAATAAGTGACAGCTGAATCGTTATATTTTTATTTATTGCATCAGGTTTTATTGAGTGAAGGAAAATCATGGGGGGGAAATATTTGGGGTGAGAAGCGCAGTCAAATATCAGTATGAACACTTTAGATGTTCATTTTGACAACAGCTTTCTTTAGACAGCAAGGAATGTCTATTTTAATGCTTTTTAAAAAAAGAAAAGACAATCCTAACTTGATCAGAGAGAACCTGCCAACCTGTGACATAGTTTCTAGGTTGTTTGTTTGAAAAGTTTCAGCAGGGTCTTATTTCACTGGGAGATCAGTGTAAACACTCAGATCTGAAGGTATCAAACGTTTTGCAGATAAAGACTGAATCCTGATATAAGTTGTACTCAAAACAAGCTTGCTTTCCCTTGATCAGTGCTTGAATTATAAGGGGGCTAGAGGGGGCTGAAGTTCCTTATTTAGTATTATTTTTGAACATTTATCTTTTCTATCATGATACCCAAGGGGACAAACACGTGGAGCCCAGGCAGTCACATATCCGTGCACTGACCAGACCTACTTAACTCCAGCAACATGCTAACTTTGTGTGCCTTCAGACTGTATCTTGGAATTATGTCCTTGTCTTTTGTGCTGCCCTGTAGTTACTACTGTAGTTTTAAAAATCTGTAGGGTCTTTCAAATTAAGTTGGGGGAGTTAGTGGGTGGGACCTTTAGGATTTAATTAAACCCCTTTACCTTTCCATCAAAATTCCATGATCGAAGAAGGTATAAGCGAATGAGAGAAGAATATCCTTTTTAAAGATATGGTCTGGTTATGATACCAATATCCCTGGAATGTAGCTGCAGTCTACTTTGTTGGAAAGGGATCCCTGCAAAAACTGCTTTCCTAGCAGATCTCTAGTTCAGGATTCTAGCATTTAATGGCATCAGAACAGTAATAGCAGAAGATTTTACTGTGATTTAAAACAAACATAGGAAATAGGTGCCAACTCCCTGTGGCCCTGGGTGCCCAAGCACCCACAGAATTCTGCATGAAGAGGCCGGACACCCACAAATTACGGTGTCAGGGCCATGCAAGCTACATGGCACCCATTGTTGTGGAGCCAAGCTGGCACCCTTACCAATGGACTGTGTCTACAGTCGAGGAAAACTTAAATGTATTTGTTATATACCATGAAACAAAAGCTGCTTAAGTGCTAAATGTTGTTTACTCTGCAACATTATAGTTGTTTAGGTAAGAATAAAGTGGTCACTTTTTTGCTGTGCACAAAAGCTATGGGTTGACAGAATGAAAATCAACCTGGCAAATTGGTTTGAGTTGAAGCAGAACATGCAAGAAAAGAGGAGAATGAATAACCATGAAATGTCAAATGGGAATTTCTTAATTGGGTGTTTGATTTCTTATCTGTACTGGAAGTCAAGGTGGGTGGCTTCCTTTGTGCTGTATTGCGCACCTCTGACTGGAGGAGCAGACCAGCAACCCTCATTGCACAACTGGAAGCAACTTCAATGTCCTAGTTCATTCCCCCCTTTAAAAACAACAACAAGAGGCTACTCCTCTCTTTGCATTCCTTGCCAGTCTGCCTACCCCCAATCCCACCCCATTGCTACTCACCTCCCTTTAGATCTCACCCAACATCCTTCCCCTATGCACAGTCGCCCAGATCCTCGCAGCTCCCCCACAACCTCCCTTCTATTGCTGTGTTCCTCCAGATGCTTCCTGTATCATTACACCTGCCACACCACCACCAGGAAGAAGTCTGCATCTGCAGGCTTCCTTTTGGTGGTGGTAGTTTGGTGGCAGTGACAGGGGGAGAGTAGGAAGGCCTGCTTGGGCCACCTGTCTGCCTGCTCACTTGCTCCTACCACACATGCATTTGTCAGCATGATGACAAACAAGTGCAAATACAGTATATAGAGGGGAAAAAGCCCAACATTTTCTTCTTGCCTTATCATTTATAATGCAAACACATAATTATGTAATCTTCTTGGAGACACGTTATTAAGCAGACATTTGTTTTCTAAGACAACCTTGGCAATAAGTGCAGAGCCATTTGCATTTTATAATTGCTTCTGTTAGCAAACAACCCGTTCCTTGGTTGTAACATTATGTTGGCACTTAGAGGCCATTGACTAAGCAATTTGAGAAACCAAACCCACGTTAAACAATTACCAATCTGTTTATTGTTAATATAACTGATTTGATGTGGTATGGATTAACGCCTACATAGCGCACATACAACTGCATGACAAAGAAGTGGATGCCATCCTTTTAACATAGAGAGCCAGTGTGGTGCTGTGTGTTTGGCAAGGAGAGCGATGCTCAAATTTCTACACAGCCATGAAATGAAGGGCTTACCTTGGGTTAAAGGTAAAGGGACCCCTGACTGCTAAGTCCAGTTGCAGATGACTCTGGGGTTGTGGCGCTCATCTCGCTTTACTGGCTGAGGGAGCCGGCCGCAGATGACTCTGGGGTTGTGGCGCTCATCTCGCTTTACTGGCTGAGGGAGCCAGCGTTTGTCTGCAGACAGCTTGCGGGTCATATGGCCAGCATGACTAAGTCACTTCTGGCAAACCAGAGCAGTCCACAGAAACGCCGTTTACCTTCTCACTGGAGTGGTACCTATTTATCTACTTGCACTTTGACGTGCTTTCAAACTGCTAGGTTGGCAGGAGCAGGGACCAAACAACGGGAGCTCACCCTGTCACAGGGATTTGAACCGCCAACCTTCAGATCGGCAAGCCCTAGGCTCTGTGGTTTACACCACAGTGCCACCCGCATCCCTTACCTTGGGTTAGACATTCTCTAATAGTCAAGGCTACTTTGCAAGGGAAACATGTCCAATGCTTTGAGCAGCTTGAAGAAGAACACAATAAAAGCATAATAATAGGTAAGATATCAGGCTTAATATCAGCAGTGGTTTGGTTTGTCAGGTGCTAGCATCTAGGCAGGTGGATCACTGTTGCTTACCAGGAATGAAAGGAGGAGGAGGAGCAAAGCAACAGGGAGGAGCTCAGCACCCGTGCAGCCAATCCAGCATTCCTATCAGTGTATTTGCACTGCCCTGATCTCCCTGTTATCCTCTTCCTCCCAGTAAGCAGTAGCAGCCTAGTTTCCTAACTAGTGTAGCAATTCAACCCCACCCTGCAATCTGCTTTTCAAATATTGAAATCATGCTTTCTCAGCCTTAAAAAAGACCACAAAAGCTACTAACCCACAGATTTATTTTTTTTACTATCTAGCCTGCTAAGTCACATATAAGGATAGACAGGTATGTCAGTTCTGGTTTCTCTCAGCTTCTTATTTTACCAACAAAAATTAAACAGCATTTCAGTACCTATTTCTCAGAATATACATATATTTGTATGCAGTTTTGGGTAAAATACACATTTGGGCAAGCCATGTCCCCAAGTATAATGCATTTTTGCAACTTGTTTTCAATAATATATGCATTTTTACACACACTTTCCCCTAAAATATTTACTTTTTGGTTGATGAACTGCATCAACAAATTTGAAGAAGTGCAAATTTCAAAGGATAGGCGAGTCTCTGTTTGCATTTTAGTATAAACCTAATTTGCAATTCCCCAAACAGTATGCAAACTGAACTGAATTTCCCCCCTCATTCCTGTTTATAGCCATATCTATGTTAGACAGTGGCACACTGGGCAGCCTGAAGGAGATTTTTAAAATTCTCATTCCCAATTACAAATGCTTCTCAGCTTGGTTGCCTCAGAGTAATTCTTTCTTGCTGCGTGTGGGCAAGTGAGGGTTAGTACAAGACTAGGCTATAATATCCTTTTATTCATGTAATATAGATTTACCCAGGCAGAAGTTCACATTTGGACACCTAGCTTGAACTGTCCTGGGGAAAGAAGAGATGGTCTGCTTTCTGTGCCCATTGAGTAGCATGTTAAAAACATACAGCAAAATATAGAGAGCAGATCCCAAGGCCCAAATTAACTTACACAGGAAGAGGGGGTCTGAGAAGCTGAGCAAACAGACAGTACTAAAGGCAAAGTTCTAGGCCTTGCTGACAAATTAAAACTTGAGAAATCAACAAGTTGGTATCCATCTGAGAGTGTTTTAAGAACTCAAATGGTAAATTGCCTTGAGTCCCTGTCAGACAAAAGGGTGATGTAGTATATTAATGCTAAAAAAGAAGAAGTAAATATGGCTCTAAGATCAGCTTCCATACCAAAAGATTAGAAAGTGACCAACATAAAGCAATTTAAAAAGAGGGATACAGATGGAATCTAGCAAATTAGAGGCCAGTTAGCTTAAATTTGTTCCTGGAAAATTGACAAAAAGCATTTTCAAAGATAGAATTAAGAAGCATATAAAAGATCTTGCTGAAGCAGAACCAGAATGGCTTCTTCAATGGTAAGTCATGTTTCATTAACCTTTCAGAGATCTTTGAGAGTATCAACAAGCATCTAGATAGAGGTGAGCCTGGTGACATTGTACTTGGACTTCCAAAAACCTTCAACAATGTTCCTCATCAAGGACTCTTGAGAAAGCTTAGCAGTCATGGAGTGAAAGGAGAGATCCTCTGATGGATCATTAACAGGTTAAGAAAAGGAAAGGAAAGAACAGTTCATTCTCCCAATGCAGAGATGTAAAAAGTGGGTTCCCCTGAGAATTAGTATTGAAACCTGTGCTTTTAAACTTCTTCATAATTTATCTAGAATTGAGTAAGCAGTGGGATAATCAAGTTTGCTGATAATACCAAATTATTCAAAACAATCTCTCCAAAACTGGGTGAATGGGCAGTAAAATGGCAAATGCAGTGTAAACAACTGTAAAGTGATGCACATGGAGTGAAAAATCCTAATTTCACTTACGCTTGTGGAGTCTGAACTGGTGATAGCTGACCAGGAATGAGACCTTAAGGTTGTAGATTGATGAAGATGATGTTGACACAGTTTGTGGCAGCTGTGAAATAAAGGCAAATTCCATGTTAGGGATCATTAGAAAAGGAATTGAAAATAAACCGCTGAGATCATAATGCAATTATACAAATCCATGTTGTGACCAAACTCTGGGAGCATGGTGTACTCATTGTCATGCTGGAATTCTGGGAGTTCCAGCTTTTGGTTTCTTGTCCTTATTAGTAAAAGGATATTGAAGAATGGAACTAGGAAAAAAATGCAGCAAAGTCTGCTTCTCATTCATTTTATATTTCAGGAAAGTTATTTCTGAATAAGAATAATTATTTCATACTGCACTTCAGAAAATCCACTCAATATATGTATGAGCAAGAGCATTGTTCCTAGTCAAGATTCTCAGGCATGAACTCAATGAATAACCTTAGGCTAGCTACTGTTTCTCCCATCTGTAACATGATGGTACTGTTAAAATCTTCTGAGATATAGTACATGAAGGGTTTTGAGCTATACAAATGCCAAGTATTGTTATTGTTCCCATTGTAACTATCAGTACTGAACTAACTGCTTGCTCCATAGTGTCTGATAAATAAACCAAATTGTATTCTTTTAAACCTCCTGGGGACTCACTTCAGCTTAATGTACTGCTTCCTGTCTCAGATGTGACTACATTATCTGCAGCTGCAAAGAAAGAAGTTGCTTACTGTTCTGAGAACAGAATTGGGTGCTACATTGTCTTACAGCAATCTGTTTAGCAGGTGTACCACAAACAAAGTTAAAAACATAAGTTACTGTCACTCTTGCACATACAGTAGTACATATATGGGTGGTCCTTCTGCCTGGTTCCTTAGCGTGGTTTTTCCAGTGGTGTGCCGAGTGACTCTTTATAAAGGCTTGATTGATAAAGAGTTAGTTCTCAACACAAAATGAGGACAGATTCTATGAAGTTTCCTTGTTTTATATTATTATAAAATATAATATTATATTATAACATACATGAGAAAAGTCCATCACAGATTTAAGAAATATTGACCCCTATTTATATAGCATTGCAATTTAGCATTCATAAATAGACTGCTGATATATGCTGTGAAATACCAATATTTTGCAGGCAGCATAGGAGCTTTTAACCCTAGCGCAAGATATGCTTCTCTGTTTACATTAGCGGCACAGAAAGAGCCAAGCATTAAAAAAATTACGTATGTGCAGAATTGCCCCTCTACTGGGCATTGCTTAAAGGTAAAGGTAAAGGTACCCCTGCCCGTACGGGCCAGTCTTGACAGACTCTAGGGTTGTGCGCTCATCTCACTCTATAGGCCGGGAGCCAGCGCTGTCCGCAGACACTTCCGGGTCACGTGGCCAGCGTGACAAGCTGCATCTGGCGAGCCAGCGCAGCACACGGAACGCCGTTTACCTTCCCGCTGGTAAGCGGTCCCTATTTATCTACTTGCACCCGGGGGTGCTTTCGAACTGCTAGGTTGGCAGGCGCTGGGACCGAACGACGGGAGCGCACCCCGCCGCAGGGATTCGAACCGCCGACCTTTCGATCGGCAAGTCCTAGGCACTGAGGCTTTAACCCACAGTGCCACCCGCGTCCCGGGCATTGCTTAGGCAGAGCTAAATGTTGCCGAAGAGCTTCTTGGGTGAAGTAGGATTTCCCAAGAAAGGTTTTTACATTGTTTTTTTGTTTCTCAGCACATTGTAGCATTACATTTCAAAAGAGAATGCCTCTGTCCAACGCAATCCATAAATGTCTATGAATTTCTCAACATCACTCCCCCAAATTAGCAAAATATTAAGCTCAGTAGTAGCAACATAAATTGTCACACTACACATCTAAAGATACAAAAGACTTTAACCTTTACAGGCGTATCTCATAGTCTCTCAGTCTTGCTTTAAATGGGGATAAAACGTGGCCCGTTGAGTGAACTGGAATCTTTTCTTAGATGTGCACCTTGAAGCAGACAGAGAATTGTTTTTTACACTGTCCCATTATTTATTACTCTGCCACCACATGCATCTAGCTCAGTGGCGTAGCATGGGTTGTCAGCACCCGGGGCAAGGCAAGTAATTTGCGCCCCATAACCCATGGATTTGCGCCCCCTAACCCTAACCCCCAGATGTTGCGCCCGGTGCGGCCGGCCCCCCCTGCACCCCCCACACTACACCACTGATCTAGCTATATTTTCATAATGGCTTTATGGTTGCCCTTGTGGAATGTGAAAGACTTTGGCACTTTCCTGAGAGAAAATACACTACCCATCATTAATGCAGCCAGGAGCACACTTGAGAATATGGAAGAACTTCAGAGAGGGGGAAAAAAAGTTTAATCCAGAACCTAAGAAAACTGTCATAACCACCACATCGTCTTTTACTTGTTCAGTCTAATCTCCATCTTTTCTGGATTGACCTGCATGTATGGCCCTGGAAACATTAGTGTCCTCATCACTCTGCTTTGTCAAGAGAGAGAGAGAGAAAGATGGGCTGTGTGTCTTCTACCCACTGATGCACCACAGCCCAAACTGTTTCATTATCTTCCCCCAGTGGCCTCACATACATATTGAAAGGAGAGATGACAGAATGAAACCTTGTGGAATCCCGCATGAAAGAGAGACCACGGGGCAGGTGAGCAATTGCCCAGTATCATCCTCTGAGATCTCTCTGAGGGGGAAGAATGGAACTACACAAGTGCAGTCCCACCAACCCCAACCTAGATCTACAGGTGAGTCAGCTAAGGTCTTCAGTTGATCAAAAGTTGTCCAGCAGTGACAAATCCTTGTACATCAGTCAGTAAGAGGATCTTACCAACTAATGGCATCAATTTAGCTGCCTTGCACTCTAATGTTGACATCAGAAGATGCCAGGTATATCCAAAGTTTCCTTGCCACAGCTTTCCTCCTCACATATAACACTGTTAGTAAAAGAAAGACAGAGACTGGAAACCAGCAGACCAGAAAATTAATGTACCTAGTTCTCTAGGCATTGGTCAAGTATCTTCCAGTGGAGGAAATGTGGCGTCTTATTCTCCTTTGCAAAGCTTTGGCAGGGTGTAGGAAAAAGGGTCCTAAAACATTCTGGAATATCCAATGATAGCTTAGAATACGTCCCTGAAGGTCATGAGCCAATGATCCACAATCACAGTAAAACACAACTAGAAAGTTATCTGAACTAGTCAGGAATCAATCTCCTGTTACATCTTCTTGGTAAAGATCATTGCAGCTTCTCCAGGTTGTCAACCATCTGCAGGCCTAAACATTGTGGAAAACTATTTTGTTGTGGAGGTGGGTTTCTTCCATTAGTGTTATATGGATTAAGAGGGTAGTCAATTTTTTCAGTTACTTTGCCTCATAGTACAGTCAAATTTCAAGGGGATAAGAAAAACTTTAAGTGAAATAGTTGTATAATTTTCGAAACTCCCAAAAGAGTATCAGCCCATATCTCATGAAGATTTGTTTGGTTCATTGTTAGTGCTGGAATAGAAAGTGACGTCTTTGATTGCTTAGAAATTTAGGATGGCTCCATCTACGCAACACATTCTTTGGCTCTCAGATATGCTCTTTCAGTGCTTCTAATTCCCACATTTGGTAAATTCTTTAGAATATCTGTCAGATCACCTGACATTATGAAAATGGGCACCAGTGTTCTAAAACATAAATGCAGCTGATACAGATACAGGAGTTATCAAACCTACAAAATCCTACAAAGCAAAACTAATTTCTGGCACTCGCACGTGCCAAGTTTTTCCTTACATTCCATGCTTCACATCAGAGATGGTATATCTTCTATTTAAATATTGCCTTAGGGTCCATTTCTGCCTTTGGGTTTAAAGACCTAGACTGACAGCTCCAAACTCTCTCTCCCTATTAAATATCCTTGGGGAAATGGTATTTGGAAGTAGAAGCTGATTAGAAAGGAGGCTAAGGCCAGGACTGTACATCTATTCCCAGTCAACTTGAAAAAAAAGGAAGGAAGGAAGATGAAAAGCACTTTGATTGACGTGTCCTGGTAGATGTTAGAACATTGACCCATAACATCAGCTATAAGCTGCAGGATTACTGCCATTACTGTGTTAAGAAATTTTAACAAGGCTTCAAATAATATCTGACATGCAAGGCTGGAGGTAATGAACTTCTGAACAAATCCTGTAGATTCATACTAGATTTTGACAGTCAATTTTGTGTGAACTCCATCAAAGTAAAGAGGAGACAGATGTTAAACAGAGCAAACAATTGGAATATGTTTCTCTAAGAAAACCAGAGGGGGGGAAATAATAGCAGGCCAATTCAGAATTAAAGCAAGAGCCCTCTTAAACAACTCAACAGTAAAATCAGCAGCAACTAGGCCCCTGACAACCTTCAAAAACCTCCTCCTAACAACAAAGGGAAACGGTAAAGGGACGGTATCCGCAATATACAAAATACTACTCCAAAACCCCGCAAATACCCTAGATGCAATCAAAAAACAATGGGAGAATGACATAGGCTATGAGATTAACCCCACTCAATGGACCAGAAGGTGGTCTAAACCCCCCTTTAAATCCATATCAACGAAAAGAAAAGAACTCACACTGAAACTCACCTACAGGTGGTACCTAACACCAAGGAAACTAGCGCTAATACACCCAGGAACCTCACCAAAATGCTGGAGATGGTGCACCTCCACAGGCACATACCTCCACATGTGGTGGGAGTGTCCCAAAATTCAACTATTCTGGACAACAGCCATACAAGAAATATGTAAAATAACTAAGCAAGTAACAGACATCACCCCAGAATTGGCCCTACTAAACATCTTCCAAGACAACAATGCCCATTTACACCACAAAGAACTCATAACCCACCTGCTCTCAGCAGCCAGAAACACCATAACCAGACACTGGAGAGACCTGTCAGGAGTAAGCATGGACCAATGGTACCAAATAATATGGGAAACAGCCCTACTAGAAAAATTAACTAATAAACTGAAACTGACACGGGGACAAACAGAAGAAGACGCCTTCACCCCGGTATGGCTTCCCTTTATCACATACACAACCCAACAGGACAATGACAATAATCCACCAACAGCATACAAATCAATATGGCTAACCTGATCCAAAACACACACACACCTCACTCACACACGAAAACAAAGATCACCACAGCCAATCACAAGCAAACAATCACTCCCTAGGCCAACCCCAACCTCTCTCACCACCAAAGGAACACAAGTGAACAACACAAGCAACGCTGACACCAAACTCTACATACATTAAACATAATAGAAACACCACCACCCGACCCCACCCCATCCATCTTCCCTCTCTCCACCCCCTTCCTTTTTCTTTCTTTTTTCTTCTCCCCCTAATGCCTCAACAAATGAAACGGATTTGTAAAAATGTTACACGGAAGAAGGAAAAAAAATACGTGGCACTACACTTCTGTAAAACAAGAAAATCCTTAATAAAAAATATTTTAAAAAAAAAGAATTAAAGCAAGAGACAGAGAAGCACAGGAAATCCTTGCTAGATTCCCCCCTTTCATGTAATATCTACTAGGCAAGATATGTGTTTTTCTAATTTTCTTTGTAAGTGAATGTTGAACTAGAAATTCTACTTTATAATATAAGCAAAATGCACAAATCTCTTAATGATGTTTATCATATACAAGGCACAATAGAAATCATTGAGGTGGCATCTAACACTTGCAATATTAAATACAGTGGTACCTCGGGTTACAGAAGCTTCAGGTTACAGACTCTGCTAACCCAGAAATAGTACCTGGGGTTAAGAACTTTGCTTCAGGATGAGAACAGAAATTGCGTGCTGGAGGCGCGGCGGCAGTGGGAGGCCCCATTAGCTAAAGTGGTACCTCAGGTTAAGAACAGTTTCAGGTTAAGAACGGACCTCCAGAACAAATTAAGTTCTTAACCTGAGGTACCACTGTAGAATATAGTTGGTAAAGCATTTTAAATGATTGAAATGCACCACTGGAGATGCACACTTACTGGTGGGAATGCCCAATCACAACTAATCATTGGAGGCAAAAAAAGGCATAGATATTTAATGATAATGCAAGGAAACAAAAATGGGATTAAAGTCAGTTTTTAAATTTAGAAGTATAAGGTATAAGCCCTCTAAAATACACACACACACACACACACACACACACTACAAATATTATTAAATTTGTTGATTTGTGTCTGTCCATATGATTCACTCTCCACTTTTTCAGCTGTAGCTATTAACCCATCAAGTGACTCGTGGAACGTGTGGATCAGATGCACACACAGTTTTGGTGCATGAAGTCACTTCTCTTCCCCATTCACTCAGCGTGAGAGATGTGTAAAAACCATTGTATGTGTGTATCAGCTAGGTGTGCATCAGCTCTCCTACATGTTCAAAAAGCCACTTGAAAGAATAAGATGATCCCTGCTGTGTGTACAGAGCTGCCATGACACTGCAACGAATAGGGAAGATTACGTTTCCCAGACAGTCCGGTGTGCCAGAAAATCTAGTTCATTGGGCAGCAACTTGAGTACATTGTAAAGGGAGGGAAAACAATGAAAACTTGACACCTAATCTATATGAATCACCAACGCTCTTGGCTGGAATGGAAGGAAGGACATGGAGTCAAGGGTTACGGAGTTGCAGGAACAAGTGAAAGGGAATAGTAACACGAGATGGGTAACTCTCCCATCAGTCTGACCGATGATCCTTCACCAATTGTAAAATGCTTTATGTTACCCTACAGATGCTGGATTCGATACCTGGTAGCAGCCATTGCATTTGTGCTGTTAGACCTATCACGGCAAATGTCAAGATCCACCACCTTCCCCTTCTTTTAAATATTAGCCTTTTCTAGCTCAGCAGTCACCAGAGAAGTGGGAAGTGTGCTGGCCTTGGATCTAATAGATCCAAGCTAGGATCAAACTGCTGTTGGGGGATGTTTCCCCTTGCATGCTCTCAGACAAGAAGTGTAAGCAGTCGTCTCTTCTCCCTGATCTGCTCTGGCCCCTTCCTGCCCTCCCTTTTAAAGGACGCATGCCAGTACGTAAAGATACTCTGTTCCAGCACCAGACTGCCACAGCTCAGTGGTAGAGCACCTGCTTTTGCATGCACAAGGTCCCAGGTTCATTCTCCAGATAGGACAGGGGGAAGACTCCCAGTCTTGAGAGGTGCTACCAGTCAGTGTGGACAATGCAGTCTGATATTCCTAAAACATTCTCGTTAATGATATAGATTTCTCCTTTTTCATAGAAGACACAGTTGTTATGGCTACTGTTGCCTCTGTAGAGATGTTAAAGAATTACAGCTAGAGGGAAACCACTTTCATCGTGTGTGTGTGTGTGTGTGTGTGTGTGTGTGTGTGTAGAGAGAGAGAGAGAGAGAGCTGAGCACCAGGCCAGCTGTGTGTGGGCTAAGGGCATGCATTGATATTGCTGATTAAAACTTTAGTGTGAGCTCCTTTATGCTGATTATAAATGAACGACTAACGCTTCATTTTACTGTAGCAATTTTAACATGCTAATGGCCAAAGAATGTTAAAATTATCTGCTATCTGATTACATCTTGAGTGACTTTCAGGCAACATTTACTTTCTGGAAGCATAACAGGAAGCCAGTTGCTGTTTTATAGCACTTATCAAAATTCAATAAAGGTTGGTTTTCTTGTAACCTCATTGTAGTATAGAAGGGAAGTAAAGGGCAAAAGGTTATTTCATCTAGACTAAATGGAAGGGGGAGTATTGTACATATTCACAAAGCTCAAGTTACAGACGGATTTCTGATGCTCCACCTGCCAACCTTTTGGAGTTATTCTAACAATAATGCAGCTTGAAAGGCAAATTGAAGTTGTCAAAAAAGATTTGATTACATTGTTAGACATCTTCTCCAAAAATAGTCTTAAGTTGCCTGTCTCAGAAAATATTTTCTCATTCTCTATGCTTCTGTACTGAATATTAACCATAATGTGGTGGGGTGTTTTTTTTAAAAAAAAGAAATTTCATTCTGTAGATAGGCAAAACCAGTTAATGGAAGGTAATGGAGACTCCGCTTTATAATCTTCAGCTTGTGGCTTTCGATCTGTGAAACCATTTGCCGTTTTTTGTTTTTAAGATAATACCCCATTGCCAAAACTCTATGTATAACATTGTTGGCACTAATTCACCTAAGAATCCAGCTATATCTCTATAATGATCATTATCTAAGAAATATGTAGTTTCCTAAGAGTGATAGATCAGTAGCTAGAGTTTGTCGTTGTCTATATAATTGTAAGGTAGAGGTAAAGGGACCCCTGACCATTAGGTCCAGACGTGACCGACTCTGGGGTTGCGGTGCTCATCTCGCTTTATTGGCCAAGGGAGCCGGCGTACAGCTTCCAGGTCATGTGGCCAGCATGACTAAGCCGCTTCTGGCGAACCAGAGCAGTGCACGGAAACGCCGTTTACCTTCCCACCAGAGTGGTGCCTGTTTATCTACTTGCACTTTGACGTGCTTTCAAACTGCTAGGTTGGCAGGAGCAGGGAACGAGCAACGGGAGCTCACTCCGTTGCAGGGATTCGAACCGCCAACCTTCTGATCGGCAAGTCCTAGGCTCTGTGGTTAAAACCCACAGCACCACCCGCATCCCTCTATATAATTGTACAAAGAAGCTATTTCCATAATAGCTTCTTTGTATAATTATATACTTATTCCATGCAATCTTAATCATGTCTTCTCAGAAGTAAGGTCTGCTGAATTCAGTGGGATCCGTGCCCGGATTAGGGTTGAAGCCTCATATAGTTACTTTAGGATTGTTCTTATTTGAGATCTTCCAAGTCCAAGCTCCAGTGCTCAGGTGGAATACTGCACCGGTGCCACTTTCTTCCATCTTAGAGGAAGCAGGCACCACCCGCACAGTCCATCATATTCAAAACTTCCTGTGACATGGAACACAATGGGGAAGTGTGGGCGAAGCACTTGAACAGGGCTGTGCATGCTCGTGAAACTACCTGGCTGCATGCCATAACCGAGGGGGTTGAGACGCAAATGTTAACATTTGCTCCGAAGAAAGTGGGTTTATTCTATGGCTTTTGTTGCCACATGACTAAGTACATAACAAAATATACTTCAACATGCTATATATTTATGATCTAGTACTGTAGATGAAGCTTGGATTTTGTAAGCATAGATCTTCTGCCTCTTCTGGTTACCGCTGGAAATGTCTCTTCTCCAAAATCCAAACATTTCCTCCCACATGTAGCTTGGCTTGTTCTGTTCTGGAATGCTGCTCTACTATGAATTAAACTTTATACCCCACATTTTGACTTCTAGACTTTTCCAGTGATATATGTCATCTTCGGTAGACTTTTAGTCATCTTCGGTAGACTTTCTAGACTTTTCCAGCGGTATATGTCATCACCTGTATGTCATCTTAAATGGTGTTTTTGCCAAATTTCAGTACACGCTGCTTGCCTACTACTTTGCAAATTAATCTGGTTACATTGCGTAACTGAGACAGCTGTGTAAATTGGTAATTTGGTAATTTGATGGTTTTTTTTGTTCTAATATTGTTTTAAATGAATATAGAAGGATTAATATTAGGTAATTTGGTTTTATAATCATAACCGAGTCTCTATCTGGATGGGTGTGTGGCTAGTGTCCTCTGGCAGAGTTTCTTCTTCCTAGGACCAAACTAGATGTGTGTAAGGGCTCACTTCCACTGGTCCTGGGAAAACCTGCTCTCTATTGCTGAATCAGAGCAAATGACAATGGTTTTCCTCCAATTCAGTGGTAAAGAGTGGGTTTTCCCAGGGAAATTTGCTGGGAAAATGGAAAACCTCTCAAACCTATGCCTAGAAAGCATGGGGCAACTGGAAAACTGCTTGGGCCCATGCTTTCTGGGTGTGGCTCAAGTGAAGTGTGGATAAGCTCAAAGTGTGCATGAATGTTTGCATGTAGTTCAAACGCTGCGATAGGGAAACTGAACTGGCTCAGAGAAACAGCTCTGGGGGGAGGCATGTTTAACCTTTTCCTCCTATGCTGTTTCTTAGTGGGGCTGTCACTTCTGCACCCAACTCATTATTGCCCTGAGGAAGAAAACATAGAGGCACCATACAGTTACCTACATGCTGTCTTCTGCAAGTAAACATTGCGGCCTCCAATAGATCTATATCAAATCTAGCATGAGAGAAGGACTACACTACGCTCTTATTCTGGACTCAAGCATCCTGATCTCTCAGAATATTCTCTAGTTTGCCAGAGCAGTTTGCTGCTTGCATGGGGTCATGTCATGGGTCATGTCACTCGCCTCAGGGTCTCTCTCAAGATATGCATCTCACAAGAGCTAGGGGAGATAAGGGTAGAACTGTATGATACCAGTCACTTCATGACAATCATGATTTTATTTGTCAAATTAAAGGAAGTTACTTATAATCACCCCCTGGCCAGCTCAAAAGTACAACAACAACAACAACAACAACAACAACAACAACAACTGCCCACCTATGATAATTTCATCAAAATCTTCCTGCCCTTTGGTAATTTTAGAATGTAGTTTCTTTTCTCATTAATTGATGGAGAATAGTTGAAAGGAAGAAATTTTTGGCAGAGGACTAAAGTGAGGTATAAGATTCTTCAGAGCACTGGGCTGTGCTAATGTATTATAAACCTGCTTGTCTGACAATAGGATTGAGTGTATTATGAGAACATGGAGGTTCATACCCTTCAGCCCCAACAAAAGGGACCAGTTCAAGCATTACAGGTTTTTCAGGTGGCATTCGTAAGGTAACTCCAGGTGGTGTACACCTGAAAATGTAAAGGATGAGTGTGCCAAGCACATATATTTTTCACTTTGCTTGTCATGCGCTGTAATGAGCTGCAGGTCCCTCAGTCCCTTTGCTCAGTGTGTGCCTAATGTGTGGAGGGATCTTGGACAGAATGGACTTAGCTGCTCATGTCATTTTGTACTTAGAGCTCTAGGTCAGCAGTTTGGGATACAGAAATAGGGAAAATATATAATTGTTACTGCTCTGCAACGAGGCTTCCAGCAACCCACACCAGATATGAACTGTCTGTCATAGGTGTGTCTTATTGCTTCCTTCTCAGTCTTACGTTGACTCACTTCCTTTATAAACAAATACCTTAGTATTTTAAATCAAATGAATTCAGCACAAAATACTGTTGCCTATTGTAATTAATTTGCCTTTTACAAGTGTGATGACCATCTCCTGCACCACTGCATCTATGTTCAACTGTAATTTCTTGTTACTATTGTTTACTATGAACTTAGCACCACTTGACATGGAATTAACATTGTGACTTAGAAATTGATTAAGAATAAATGGATATTATTTTGAAAATGCAAAACAGCATAATTTGAAGGCATTTCTCAAAGAGCAAATGAGGCTAACCTGCATGCTCATTGCTTTGTGATTCTTGCAATATCAGTTGATGAGTTGCTTTCACTGCGGGGTATGAGGGGCACACCGAGAGATCACTTGTACATTTCAAACACAATATTTTAAATAAAATAATTCAGCTGTGATTCATTCAGTCATCACATCATTAAGTCATCAAGTGAGCTACATGCATGTATGAATGATCTATTCTGACATAACTTTTTTTTAAAATGCAGTGTTAATCATTAGACACTACTTTCAAAAGAAAGGGTTTTCAGTAAGCCAGAACAGCTTGACATATATATAACTGTATGAGATGCATATTTAAAAGATGACAATTTTGTTATGAGATTATGGCAGCAGCATAGAAAACTTTTGTGAACTGACAAGACCATATTAGCCGAGATTCTCAGTCATATGGCCAGATTTTTCCACTGTGGTCCATAGGCTTGGCTTGTTAATGGAACGGAGAAGCCTATATTGCCAAGCCATGGACAAACATGGGTGGCCCAAACTTCAGCTAAAAATAAGAATAATGGGCATGCTTTACAAGGTTTGTGGAAATTAATGGGGAGAGAGGAATAACAGGCACCTTTCCACTATTCCTCTCTCATTCATATGGTAAGAAGTCCTGAAGCACATTTTAATTTTGATATTGAAGTATCAATGCATTAATAATAACAATAACAACAATAATAATAATTCTTACTTTCTTTCCACATTTTTTTTTGTTCTTTTGCAAACTTCCCCTGTAGAGGTCCTTCTGTAGTGCCATGGTGGAGGAGCTGAGGATGTCTCTGAAGTGTCAACGTCGGTTAAAACACAAACCACAGGCTCCTGTTATTGTGAAAACAGAAGAAGTTATCAACATGCACACATTTAATGACAGAAGGTTGCCAGGTAAAGAAACCATGGCATAGAGCTGGGAGGCCAAGCAACCCCAAGCACAAACTGATGTCTTTTCCCTTCCCCCTTTTTATTTTTTCCCCCAAACCAACTTTTGCGAGAATGTTTCCTGTGGAAATATGCAAGCTGTTCAAAAATAAAATGAGTTACCTCATGCCGCTGTGTCTATGAACTAGAGACTCTGTGATCTAAGCAGGTGCAAAGGCCAGACTCGAATCACAAGCGTCACGGATCAACCAAGTTTATAAGGGGAGGGGAGGGGTGGGGGGTGGGTGGGCATTCCACCATTTGTCATGAGTTCCACCATTCCTTAATGAACAAAAGGTTCTATTTGTTTTATGGCTGGCTACAAATGCAGCTGCAGTGAGAACTAGCAGGCTCCTTTTTGAAGTTCATCCGTCGCCAGGGGCTGGAGAAGGAATGAACAGCTAAAGAAACTAACTACCGGAGGAGTCTGTGAAAGATAGTAACTCAGCACTCTAGCGGGGAGAAAAAGAGGCTGCTGTGTACTGCCAAGCACCGAAGATCTTATATTTGCTGGCCAATGTCTACATGATGTTGTTCCAGCTAGCTGATACGAGCTTATTCAGTGGGAAAATCAATGCAACGAAAATGGAAACCTGGAAATAGAAGAATGGACAGATGATGCTTGACCTGTCTCTTGTGTCACTGACCTGAATAAAAACAAACTCTTAAGTCAAGCAGTGGAAAATTAAATATTTCACCTATACTGGAACTCTGTTGTGAGAGAACCCAAAGAAGGTGGGCTGTGCTTCAGATGATACACAAAGTTTCCCCCAGTTAAAAGGAAAGATGTATCTTATGATGCTTGTCTCTGAGCAATTTCTTCATTGTCTAACTGTGAAGCAAAGACACAATGGAGGCGTGGGGTTTTCCTTCCCCCTTTCTTTTTTTAAATGCCTGAGAGGGTTTGGAAAACTCGTGTTCCTGCTTCGAACTGAACTCACTGGAGCCTGTGGAATTCTCGCTACTGGTGGAAATAGGATGGGTTGTCTAAGAATTAAAAAAGAAAAAGGACAGAATGTGGAGGACTTTGAAATGGACTGCATTTCTCAATACAGTCAACAGTGTTCAAATGAGCAAAACCCTTGAACAATTTTTTCCCTCCCCCCAGAAAAGCAAGGGGGAAAAAATGTTCAGGTTTATTTGTGGAAATGCAAGATTTCTATGAAAATAGTTTTTGTATGGAAATTTTTTGTAATACTTTTTAAATCAACACTCTCAAGAACCTGCGTTCCGGTCAGGGGTGTGGTGCCAAGAGTGACTGGTAGTGCGTTTGCACCACCAACGTTTGGTGAAAACTATTTTTATCAAGGTAAAAAATAAAAGGGGGGAATCTTAGAAGAGAACTATTTTCAAGTTAGATAATATAAAATCTAGGTGCACTACCAATACCGCTTACTATACCACACCCCTGGTTTCCACTAGCCTGATAACATACTGTCATGAACTGATGTGTGTAAATGATGAAAGACACAGACCTCTTGACCACATTGTGATAACAGTTGAAGTGCACACAGTTTGCTGTTTGAATCCAATGCACAACATTAAAAAAAACAAAAACAAATCACACACACATTAAAAAAAAATTGTCAGTTTTTAGTTGTTTTCTGGGTAGGGTGGCTTGGGAATGCTGTGTGATTTGAGCAATGTGTGTGCAGTGCCATCAAAACTGGTACTTGTATTAGAATCTTGTTCTGCAAACACTCACTTACTTCCCATCCTTATTATAAGCAAGAATGTTAGCATCCAAAAAAGTGTGTTCAGGATTGGGGCCTAGCTACCGCACAATGCTTTTGCTACTCTTCCTTTAAAGTACTTTTAAACAATTGGGTACTAGACCTCTGGGAATGAATACCAGTTGCACAATGTGTCCTGCGCAACTTTTGTTAATTTCAGTAAGACATACACAGGAGAAGCACCTGATGATTACCCCCATGACCCCCTTTTTTTGAGGGGGGAGTTACACCTATGATAATGACATTTAAAGACACACAGATGTTTCAGCTGCCCTTACGGTGCTCAGTCAGATGTGATACCATCCTAATAATTTTAACTTAGTCTTATTGTAAATTTGTATCCTGAAAATAAAATGTATAATGTTGAGATATGTAGGGACACTTGCCTACACCCACAGTTTATAAATATAGCTTTTTATTCCAGAAAAAAATATCATTTCTCTCTCTTTTTTTCTTTTTTAAATAAACAGAATCCAAACACTGTTTTGTATAAACAATGAGTCATCTGTGGATAACAGAAATATTTGTGGATTCAAGGCACACTTGGCATTCAAAAGGCTTCTCTGTTAAAATGTTTCACGTTTCCATTGCAAAGTGCACATGGCCCCAAACAAACCAGCCTCCTGAAATGAATGAGAACCATCATGGTGCCTCCCCTTTCCAGCTGTTCCTTGTGTGAGCAAAAGCTCCATTGCCCTCAAGGTGCACATTCACTTCAAGTGAAAGGCAGGTAAGGCTGCCTGCTCCATTGACACAAATGGGGAGTCTGAGGTTGTAGATTTGGATCAGAGCCATGGGTGTATTTTCAGATCACTTATTTGTGGTCCAACTGTCAGTTCTAGGAGGATAGCTTCAACAGAGAAATGCTTAACATATTGCCACATTGGGCATATATCATCTTTCAGGAGTCTGCCAATGCTCCCAGACAGAGCCGATAAAAGGTCAAAGAGCTTCTCTCCATGAATGAACTCTGCAATGACTGGTGTAGGTGCTTCCCCCCCCCATTGCTTGTAAGGCACATCAACATCATTTTGTGTCCTTGTATCTTTTGCTGCTCTTTTAGATGTAGTGGCCATTTTTCTAATGCCACACAACCCACAGCAGCCATTTTGTGTTATGCCAAACCTCCATGGAGCCCATTTTGGGACTAGTGTCTGTGACACTTTCTCAAAAGTCCAGGGGCACCCATTGGCCCCAAACGTTGACAATCCTTGATCTAGTTTATAATCCCCAGATTACTGCAGAACACTGTGTCATTATAAATGTATGGAACTGCCACAGAACCAACACGGTCCCAACAATATCCTGCACGTTTGGCCTGTTTTAGCATGGTCAAACCAGAACTAATATTTCCTATGTCTCAATTATCCTTTGCATGGTCAATAGTAGGGCTGGAATGAAATATATTGCTAAGTAATTTGTTCTTCAGTGCAGACATTTATGCGTAACCGACAGAGAAATCTCTGTTCCCCATATGTTCTGTTGTGGGGGTTTTCCTGACCCTCTAGAGTAGATCTGGAAGAGGTGAAGTGATACCCAGGGTGAAGGGATTGCACCAGCTGGAGTTTGTTGAATCCAGCCCTACATTAGACTACATTTCTCATATGAAACTGATATGGGGAACATCACCTTTTACCACAAGAAGTGACATGAAACAAATGTGTCTTGGTTGCAATTCCTGTCCTATCTCGCCAGTCCATAAAAAGTTGTGCTGAAATCCCACTGACATCAGTGTGATTTAAAATAGTCATGATTTACTTGTGCCAGTGCTTTCAATTGGACTTGAGCCCACCTAACTTTTTATGGATTGCATCCTAAGTACTTAGCTTTGCAGTCACTAAGATGATTAGAAAGACTTTAAGAGAGTGTGCAGGAAATCTTCACTAGCCTTGTCCCAGTCTTCCCCTTGCAGAGCATGTTTACTAGGATACCACTGCACCGTATTCCGTTTTGGATTTAGTTTTGACACCAGCACCACAGCCCAGGTCAGAAACGGGCCCATTATAACAATCAGTACAATCCTTCACTACACGTTTAGGCAAGTTTTTAATGTTTAATGCTGTATTGTGTTTTTAATATTCAGATGGGAGCTGCCCAGGGTGGCTGGTGAAACCCAGCCAGATGGGCAAGGTATAAATAATAAATTATTTATTATTATTATTATTATTATTATTATTATTATTATTATTATTTAATTACTATGCCCATCAGCTCATAGAACTGAGCTGTAATCCAGTTGAAATGCAGCTATTATATCACATTGTTCTGCTACCACA
This sequence comes from Podarcis raffonei, assembly GCF_027172205.1. Classification (NCBI taxonomy): domain Eukaryota; kingdom Metazoa; phylum Chordata; class Lepidosauria; order Squamata; family Lacertidae; genus Podarcis; species Podarcis raffonei. The sequence continues at coordinate 50,285,357 of NC_070604.1, forward strand.
TGTGACGTAACAATATGGATATTTCACTTATGCTGACTCTATTAGTTCTGGGGCTTGGGTCTATGGAACTTCATCTCACAACACCTACTGAAATTCTGAGCTAGTCCTTTCAGTTAGGGAATCCAACATTAACTATAAACCTTTTAACTGCTGCCACTGAAATAAACCCTTTATACCTTATGGGGACCGGCTGCCTCAATCCTATAGTTTAGGTGTGACATTGACATCATCCCGAGAGACAGGCTTATAAAATGAACAACGTTCATATGTTTATTAAGATAATTGTTTCCGTAAGGGAATAAAGTATTTCAGGTGGTGGGCAGGAAAAGATTTCTTCAATGTACAGTTCTTAGTTAAACAGGTTTAAATGTGCTTAGTTACAATTCATAAGATTCAGGAGAATGCTCCTTTCAGCCAAATAAGCATTCAACGCCTTTCCACATTTCCCCTTTCCCTAGCACCAAGCTGATCATAACCAGGAACAGATGCTGCACAATCTTCCTGCTGTCTCTGGCTTCTAAGGTGGTGCAGATATTTCAAGGGCTGCTTAATAAAGTACTTCCTGTGGTCAGGCCTCTACTTGAAGCTCTATGGTGCCTGCTCTGCTTGAAGCTCCACCACAACAAGCCCACCTTCCTTTCCTCAGAACATGGAGGGAACTGCCTTACACCAAGACAGACCAATGGAGCATCTGACTCAATATAAACAACAACAAGAAATTTCACCATGAGGTCCAAGGGTGGGTTACAACAATTTAGAAATATAATATTCAAAGCAGTTAAAGAATCTGGTAGTAGCTTTCCAGGGCTTCAGTCAAGGACTTTTTCTCAGTCCTGCTTGAAGAGGCCATGGATGGTACCTGAGATCTTCTGCATGTAAACAATTTGCTCTACCATGTAGCTATGTGGTTTCCCCTAATGGGCACCAGCATCAGTCCTCAGATTCTCTCCCAGAATGCCCTCTCAGACTCAAGCTGTCTCCAACTGCAAATGCTTATATATGGTACCTCAGGTTACATACGCTTCAGGTTACATACGCTTCAGGTTACAGACCCTGCTAACCCAGAAATAGTGCTTCAGGTTAAGAACTTTGCTTCAGGATGAGAACAGAAATTGTGCTGCAGCAGCGCAGTAGCAGCAGCAGGCCCCATTAGCTAAAGTGGTGCTTCAGGTTAAGAACAGTTTCAGGTTAAGAACAGACCTCCGGAACGAATTAAGTACTTAACCCGAGGTACCACTGTACACCTGTCAGTGACTACTCTGGATTTATTTTGGTGACTAACCAAAATAGAGACCTTCTAACCACCAATAAAACTCCTTCACCTATCTAGTTGTATTATAGTACCCATTCTGGCCCACATATAAACAAAGGTATCTTCTCACATTATCAACTTGAAGGCCCCCCCCCCAACCCAAGTAACTGTTACAAAGGCAGCCATGGCTATCTTCTCAATGCAAAGTAGCAGAACAGACTTCTGGCCTACTTGGTTACATTATAAGCTTTCATGTGGCGTATAAGTATTACAAAACCTAACCAAACATATACAAAATTCCACGTCATTCCATATTACAATATGAAACTAGGCCACGTCAATGTGTTGTCAAAGGCTTGGGGAGCAGGGAGCTGTTAAAAATAGTTGACAACCCTATTTTGCATTTATACAATGAATTTGTCTAATGAACAGAACAACACTGCCAAGGAACTGTTTATAAATATAATATTTGGGTTACATTTTGTGTGATCGTCTAGCATTGTACATTTGTTATAGGACACTCAAGAATATTTATCTACTACCATAATGCAACAGTCATAGCCATAAATTTCGCTAGGAATAATATATAAAACCCCATTTGAAAGTCAGGCTGGCTGATTTTATTGGTGAGAATCTTAGTCCTGTCATTGTTTCCTTCCTGGGCATGATGACATACACTGGAGCAAACACAACTTTGTCCAAAAGTGCAAAGAGGAATACCTAAATTTCTTCTTCTTACTTTATGTTGCTCAGTCTTTTAACCTTTAAGTTGATTTAATTTTCATGTTACTTTGTCTCTGTTGATCAAGTTAACTAACCTATTTATCTTAAGAATTTTTTTCCCATAGGTGTCTTGTTGGCTACCATGAGAACTGAAAGCTGGACAAGATGGTTCCATTGTCCTCATCCAGCAGACTCTCCTTATGTTCTTATGTTAGCTAAGGACCCAAAGTGTCACACTGTGTAATGAATACAGTATTTGTGCCCTCATGCCATTTGAGTGACGCTCATTGATAATCGTTACACATGTTAGCAGAGGAAGAAGATATCTTTAAGGTTACTTTAGAAACAAAGCCTTGTAAGGAACTGCAAGCCAATCCTCAAGAGATATAGACAAGCAGGTGCCAATATGGAGATAAACTTTTAAAAAGTAAATTGGAGAGTTTAATTGGGTCTGTGACAGTACAGTGGAATTTGCATTTGTTATACAATTGGAGAGGTTTGTGTACACAACTATAGAGGGGTGGAAACAGATGGTGCAACAATAATTAAATGTTCTTTTTAATCAGTATGCTTCCGATTCACTTGCCTATCCCCCAAACAGAGAATATGTCCTGGGTTTATATAGGTCCACTGACATTTTATGGGGGGGGGAGCAATTATACATTATGGTGTCTTTGAGGGGGCAAACCTTGTTTGTTTACAAATGCAGAGCAGAGCAGAAACCATTATAGTATAGCTATTTGCCCAAAGCAGAATCAGTACCTGCTCCAGAGACCTATAACCCAATATCACATAACGGTGTTTTGAGATCTAAGCCTCTGTTTCCACCATCCAGGAATGTCATTTCAAACATTTCCCCAGGAAATACAGTGTGGCTCCACTCTTTGATTTCTAGGAATGACTTTCACATGATTCGAAAGGGTGAAGAGTTTCTTAGTGCTATTAATGGACATTAAATTGCCTTGGATTTTCTGGAATTGTTCTGTTGTCTGAGCAGTGAAGATTTGACTTCCTTTTCAAAAACGGAACCAGACAATTAAAATTGTCTCCTTTTACAACAACAACAACAAAAGCTTAAAATGAAATTTGATTTTAATTTAAACCTGTCAGAGCCTACACATAATTTCTTAAAATTGGATTATGGCTATACCGCCATCAACCCCAACCAGCAAGCACTGACTTAGGCTAATGGGTGTTGTTCCCCCCAAAAAATCCAGAGAGCATGTAGCTTGCAATGGGCAAATTAATTACATCTCTATGGAAGAGAGACTAGCATGGAGGAAAGTTTCTGATGATATGCAATGTTAGTGATATAACCAGTCCCAATATTCAACCCAGGAATAATGCCATCCTGTACTACTGTAGGCTATCTCCTGAGACCACAGGAAGATCTTTTACTCCTACTTTGTGGCAACCAATGACCTAAACTCTGCAATTTAGTGTCAAAATATGTGTACCAAACAACACAGACATTTAGTTTCTATCTTATGGCTCAGTGCTATTTCACCTAGCAATCACGGTAAGACTCCCATACCCAGCATATGAGAAAACTAGTTAAATTGGTTCCTGATCCTTCTCAAAATATGCATAGGGGTTTATGCCTGCACATCTTCTGACCATTAAATCCAAATTCAATAGGCACACTAGAAGCTTGATATGTCATTCTTCCATATCCAGCTTCAGACTGAAAATTAGAGACTTGCAAAGTTCCTGCTAGGCCAAAATACATGGCTGGCTTTCCATCATGGTGGATTGTGCTGCGCAGAGCTGTTTCTCTAGATGCTGACGCCACTTGTCCAGGCCTACAGCTAGCTAGAACACAGCTTTGTTGCTGCTGGTGGAGCTTTGGCAGCCTTAAATAAGGCTGAAACTGTTCCCTTCAGATGTGGAATTTATATGGCTCTATTAACCTACTGGTTACGTTGGAAGAATCAGGCTGCTGCTCTTCTAGCTGACCTGGAAAGGCTGTGCAAAAAATGAAGCTGTGAAACCATTTTATGAAGTGTCTTTTAATAAAAAGACACATTCTACTCATGTAAAAACACGTCCGTGGGCTGGATTTAGAAGGCGATTGGGCCAGATCCAGCCCCAAGGCCTTAGTTTGCCTACCCATGTTTTTAAACAACAACAAAAAGAGGTGCCGGTACTGCATACCCTTGATTAACCCCTGAAGAAAAAAAGCACTGGTGGTTGGAAAGCTGAATTTCCCTTTTCATTGCACAGTGTTTGTGAATGGTGTGTCTTTTTCTTTCCATCAAGCATTTTCCCAGTGGTCTACAGTCTGCCCAGCTGCCTGCACTGTCTCAAGATATCTCATGATGTCTTTCCCTAAGCATTTTTGTGTCACCCAACTAAGCACGGGGTGTGGCTACGTGACAGCAGTGCACACACTGATATTTTGTTTAAGGAAAGTTCTTCATTCTAGCTTTAAAAACAGAAGCTTTCTGCACTAATTTCTTCACGAGTAACTTCACTTTAAACACACACACACACACACACACACACACACACACAACCAACAAACAGATGTAAAGCAACAATTAGCAGCATTTCCACCTTCCTATGCTTACAAGAATGCCCAGATGATGAGATCCCATGGGGTTTTCAATAAATACAGCTAACCAGTAAAGCTGCAGAGTGCAGACCACCAGAAAGATGTTTTGGAGAATGAAATGAACATCTCTCAGGCACACTAAAAGTAAGGTAACTTCCACAAGAACCCTGTGCCCCATCCATGAGAATATGAAAATTTCACAAACATTTTCTCTGCCCTATGATAATTTTTCAAAAGACCAAGGAGGCGACCACCTATGCAATGGGTGAATGATGTAACAGCAGGATTTATGTGGATGCAAGAAGCATATGAAAGGCTGCAAAAGAATAAGAGGAATGAATGGGGGGACGACGACTGCAGAATAAAGTTTTGGAAATTAGGCTATTACATTATATGACTAATCACCTGTAGGTATAGGTTATTGACAATAGAGACAACAACCGTGAGAGGCCTCCCCAATCTGATTTATGGCCCCAATTTCTAAATCTCGCCCAAACCAATCTAGATCCATTGTTACCCACCACTGATCTGAATCTGGATCATAAATGAAAAATTGCAAATCTCTGGAAATCCCATTGACTTACATTGTGTTATGGCCATAACTTTCATCTTTTCAAGATGGGCTTCTCCAGGGGGTTGCATGCTAGCCACCTTTACAATTTGCTATTTTCAAAAAAACAACTGAAAACTAAAAGCATATTAATAATAATCCCAAAGCCCTGTAAGGATGTAGGTGACTGCTTTAATCATAAATTACTGGACTGTGTGCAGTGTATTCACACAAACAAGACAACCAAAACCCAGAAAACTGAACACAGCTGTAAATAAACCTTTAACCATAGCTGTCAAGCGCCCCTTATTTGGAGGGACAGTCCCTTATCCCAGCGCCATGTCCCGCTGCTGTCCCTTATTGATGGATGTCCCTTAAATTTCCTGGGTTTCAAAGGAAGCAGCTCCTCTCCCTTCCTCCCTGCTGGCCAGGGAGGAGGGAGGCTCCAACTGTGTTGCTTAGCTGCCTGGCCTGCTCCCCTCCGGCCTCCTCTCACCAGCCTCGGCCCCCGGGAGCCCCTCCCCACAGGGACTGGCGAGAGCCTCGGGCCCTTCTGCCGCCATCCTCCTCGCGGCTGCCAAACTGAGCGTCTCTGCCTGGGGCCTCCCCTCTGCCCGTCGCCGCTGTTCCCACTCCTGCTAGGCCGTACTGTGGCTGTGCCGCCGAAGGACCTGGATGAGATGGGCAGCCTGGCATGGCCTATGAATTGCTGAGGAGCCTTGAGAGGAGAGCGAGGGCAACCATAGAGAAAGCAGTTCAGAGAGAGGAGGAAGAGGCGGAGGCATGGGCAGGTGTTCCAAGGGCTACAAGGGAAGGACCGCAAGCGCTTCTCCCATAGATTTGTAATGGTAGACTAGCATAGATGGTCTGATCTGCAGGTTTACTTCAGGCGCTATTCCCCCCCCTCCCGCCCCACCTGATGGAATTGAGAGCTGCAGATGGAGCACGAGAGAAAAGATACAGAACTGCAGCAGCATCTTCGTAGCTTGGACTTCATTTTGCGTGAAAAGTGGCTGCTGCTTGTAGTTATTTAATTGCAGTGTTTCATTGGCTGATGTCTTGAGCAGCAACCTCTGGAAATGAAGGGCTAAAATTGGCGCTGCTCTCCAAAATTATCTCGTCCCTTTTTACTTCGTATTTCAGCTGGTTGACTAAAATCCCTTATTTTGGCTGCTGGTCCCTTATTTTCAAGGCTGCTGGCCCCTTATTTTCAAATCTGTAAGTTGACAGCTATGCCTTTAACTGAACCAAATAAAAAAAATAAAAATAAAGATGGGACTGGGATTGATTGGGAAAGAATAGCAAACAAACATAACCTGAACAACCTATTCCTCACATTGCAAAAGTATGATTATTTATAGCTTAGCTTCCAACAGGAGGATGGGGACCCTGTGGGCACCTGAGAAGGCTATTATGAGCACATGTGAATCCACAAACACCAGGCTGGCACCCCCTGTTATACATGTACAGCAACATAAACTCATAGAGTTGGGCAGGATCATCTAGTCCAAACACCCTGCAATGCAGGAATATGCAGCTGTCTCTTATGGGGATTGATCCTACAACCTTGGCATTATCAGTACCACACATTCTAATAAACTGAGCTTTCCAGTGTTCAGTATCTCACTTTCTCAGCTGGTACTGTTGCACCATTTTCACATGTTAAATATTCCTTTTGTGTTTCTGCAAGTGAGCTTCTTCAACTTTGCAGTAGTTTCTTTTCTTAAATCCCCACTGTTTATGCAAACCATATAAACACATGGAAATGTAAGTGTTTTTGACATACCACCTTAAAGGTAAAGGTAAAGGACCCCTGACTGTTAAGTCCAGTCACGAACGACTCTAGGGTTGCGGCGCTGATCTCGCTTTACTGGCCGAGGGAGCCAATGTTTTTTCCGCAGGCAGTTTTTCCGGGTCATGTGGCCAGCATGACTAAGACGCTTCTGGCGAACCAGAGCAGTGCATGGAAATGCTGTTTACCTTCCCGCTGGAGCGGTACCTATTTATCTACTTGCACTTTGATGTGCTTTCAAACTGCTAGGTTGGCAGGAGCTGGGACCAAGCAACGGGAGCTCACCCCATCGCAGGGATTTGAACCGCTGACCTTCCGATCGGCAAGCCCTAGGCTCAGTGGTTTAGACCACAGCGCCACCCGCGTCCCCAACATACCACCTACATTCTTCTAAATGCATTTAGAGAGGCCAGCACCATTGGTTATTCTGTAGAGAGATCTCTGTGAGCAGCACTTAATCCTATTTCCAAAATGACATCAATCTTGCCTTGAATCTTTGTCGCATCAGCAGCAAAAGCCTGATAAGAGATTTCATCATTTAATTGCCTTACATTTTCTTTTCAATAATCTTCACTATTCATAATTACAACCACTTGGTTTATGTATGTTGCTTTAATTACAACATCCTTGCCTTGCACTGTGTCAGTTTCCTTAAGGAGTCTATTTCTCAGATAGTCACATTATGGGTAATTGTGTTCCAGTTTTTAAATAATTGGGTAAAATTAGGGATAATTTTGGTCACAGTTTAAAAATAATTCATCATCATCCTTTTCCCACATATGCCACAGGGGATGTTAATACAGCTAATGTATTGCAATTAATATTATTTATTTTAATAGACATTGTTATCAGAAACCAGTTTCTTTTGAAGACTTAAAAAAGCTTTGGAATTAAATGTATCTAAGTACTAAGCAGAGTTTTCTGATGCAGTGAAAAATTTTGAAAGACCTGCTAAGGTAATGAAGAAGAAAAAGAAGAAGAAATATAGCTCCTGGCATCATAAAAAGGCACTATAGTTTCTGAGAGAGGATGGATTAAGGGAGAATTTGGGAATGTTTCCACTACTCTGTTAATTCCTTTTTTCTTCTCTGTTTCTCTTTGCAACTTGGGAGTTCCAAATTCCCTGGATCTTGTGTCTTTCTGGAGTGGAGCTGCTGCATTAGGAATCCCCCACTGCTCCATTTTTAATTTTCACATTTTGCAGACAGCACTATTCATGCACCATTTACTCTGGCTTCCAGTTCCTTTTGTTCCCCCTTGTACATGGATAAAAAATTGCAAAAAAGGTGCAAAAAGAATCAATCTTGATGTGTTTGTAGGTATGAATTCATTTAGATGTTTTTTGTTTATATAGCTATGTATTCATGCACTTGTGGGCACTGATAAACTATCACAAAATAGCACTTTTGATGTACACGTGTGCTTATTTAAAGCAACACATACAAAGACTCTTAATGCAATTGCTAAGCACAAACTCTGTTTCATTGCAGTGGCTATATATATATATATATAATATACCACACTAAAAGCAATCCTACAGTCATATAATTCAAGATTGCTTTATGCAGGGTTTCATTAATGTGTATGATTGGTAATGTAGAATTTGGGGGAAAAATATAAATGAACTAGATACTATGACCAGATGTCCAATTCCAGAATTAATTCAGAAGTTATCCCACTTAAACTACAATCTAGGAGAAGCAAAATGCACACAGTATGAACCTACTGAGCAATAAAGGAACAGGAGTGTTCTAGGGGAAATGTTTTGGTGGCATTGCAATTCTGGTTAATCTGTTGGTTTTCTAACTCCCTACATAGAAATGCATGATAGTAGGGGAAATTACTTTACAAAAATATGTACTGTATTTTTCGCCCTATAGGACGCACCGGCCCATAGGACGCACCTAGATTTGGGGGGGGGGAAACAAAGGGGGAAAAAATTACCCCCCCCCCCAGGCGCGGGTCCCATAGCGATGCCGAAGCTGCGCGCAGCTTCCCCCTCGCTCTAGGAGCTTGCGAGGCTGGGGAAGCCCCCAGAACAGGCTGCCACCCCAAGCCTTGCGTGCCCGGCAGGACCTCCCGCCGGGTGCACAAGGCTTGCGGACATCTGCCCGAAGCACGCGCCGTGCCTCCCCGCTGTCCCCCAGCTTGTGGGGCTGGCGACAGGGAGAAGCGTGCTTCTCCCCATCGCCAGCCTCCAGATCGGGTCAGGGGACAGCGGGAAGGCGCGCTGCTTCTCCCCGTCGCCAGCCTCCAAATCAGGTCGGGGGACAGTGGGAAGGCGCAGCGTGCCTTCCCGCTGTCCCCCGACCTGATTTGGAGGTTCCCAAGGCTTCCTGAAGCTTGGAGAGCGAGAGGGGTCGGTGTGCACCAACCCCTCTCGCTCTCCAGGCTTCAGCGAAAGCCTGCATTCACCCCATAGGACGCACACACATTTCCCCTTCATTTTTGGAGGGGAAAAGTGTGTCCTATAGGGCGAAAAATACGGTGCATTGAGAGAAAATCACACTAAAATGCAGGTGAATTTTCATCAGAAGTTTTTTTAAAAGTGCAAATAATATGGAATGTGGAGAACTGAACTGAATATTGGAAACATGAGAAACAGAGAAAACAAAATTGATGTATTTGCCCATCCTGAGCCCTGTCTCTCTGTAGTCTTTGGTGTAGCATAGTAGTTGCCAGGAAAATCAATCCTAATTAGACAATCAGTACAGTAGATCACCTCAGCCTGTTGGGGTGGTCACTGATTCACACCTACACAGAGGGTTGTGGTAGAGAGCTAATTCTAATTATCCAACCTGAATCTTGCAGGACGTGTTCCAAGAAGTCATTTTGGGTACCTGTGTACAGAAAGCTAGTTTTAGGGTACTGGGCTATAGTTACTTTGATTAACAAAGTAACTGGTTTTAGGGTACCGAGAACATATTTCATGTGTTTACAACTTCCCCACTATGCTCAACCTATGCATTTGCAAATGAACAAATCATTGCAATGGCACTTTGTTTCCAATGTACATCCAAAGGAAAAGTTTGTTTTAAAGGTTGTTTGAGGCTTTGGAGCATGAACCAAACGATTAAGAAGAGTCTCTCAGCTAATCACCTCTATGTAAGCAATGTGGTCAATGTCTTAATTTATATTTGTGAGCTGGTTATTCAAGTTGAAACACTTCCTGTTTTGTTTTGGAGCTCCATATGTTTGTGAAGAGCATCAGGGTCACAGCTCATTTATCTAGCATAAGAAAGAGAGTTTAGCATAATTTCAAGAGAGAGTTAAGGTGATAGGAGGAGATAGAATGAAATATTCCACCTAAAGTAAGGCATAAATAAACTTGTCTTAGGCCTGGAACTTGATGGTGTTCAATGAAGGAGCACAAGAGAAGCGAATATATTTTCTCCCATTGCTGTGGCTTTTTGCACATGTGGCATGTCCATCAATTTAGTTTGTGGCAACACCTCTTGAGAGATGCATTATTTGTTAAAATCCAAGAACTTGGAAAGAAAAGCACTCTCCCTTCCTAGCTGTGTCTCCTTCACCTTCTTAAAGACAGAAGACGCAGGAGTAGCACCAAAATGCAAAAGAAAAGTTTTTTCTCCTTCCTCCTTCTCTATCACCATCTCTGCTACTCAATGTCAGAAGCACTCAATGTAGTGGATTCTGGAAGAATAGTTTATTTAAGTAACTAAGGCCTTTAAACAAAGTACAGGTCTCAGAATCCACTGCACTCAGTCACAATCTAGCTTCCCCCCTCCCCTTTTATGGAAGTGGGATCTTAAATATTTAAGCAAATGAATAAGTATCCAACTTGGAAGGCGGTGTTTCACTTTTACAACAGAGGCCTGATGTCCTCAGAGGCATGGATCATCCTGGGTCCAGCTGAATAAGCAACCAGAGACTGCCTTGAATTTGTTGTCAACGTGATATGGGTTTCCTCCATGATTGCATCCTGATAGAATACTCACTCATTTTAGAGGTGCAGGTGGCAATGTTATCACTCACCTTACATCAGCTAGTTTACACTTTTCTTTACTCCCAGATCTGACAGGGCAAGATAGATAGATAGATTCTTTATTGTCATTACACACGTGCAACATTGCACAAGTGCAACGAAATTGGATGCCATCCCTTAAAAACAACAAAAGCAAAACAACAACAACAACCAACAAACCACATTCCAGCCACACCCACACCCATCAATCTCCCAGGTCACACTATCGAGTTACAGCATTCAAAAGGGCCACAGCTCTCGGGTAAAAACTGTTTTTCAGTCTATTTGTCCTTGACTTGATGTTTCTATATCTCCTGCCAGAAGGCAGTAGTGCAAACAGACTGTATCCCGGGTGAGATGAATCCTGCAGGATGTTGTTTGCTTTCCTAAGACAACGGGAACCGTACAATTCTTCCAAAGATGGGAGAGGTTGACCAATAATCCTTTGTGCTGTGGTTATGACCTTCTGGAGCACCTTCCTCTCCCTAGCTGTACAACTGGAGAACCAAGCACAAATACAGTATGTAAGAATGCTCTCTATGGAGCCTCGGTAGAAGGACACCAGCAGTCTCTCACTCAGATTGTTCTTCTTTAAAAGTCTGAGGAAATAAATTCTCTGCTGGGCCTTCTTCACCAGAGCAGTGGTATTTGCGCTCCAAGTCATGCCCTGATCGATAGTTACTCCCAAAAACCTGAATTCCGCCACCCTCTCCACCCGTTCCCCATTGATATGCAAGGGCTGAATGTCCGCCTTTTTTTTCCTGTAATCCACCACTAATTCCTTGGTCTTAGCCGTATTAAGAGCCAGATTGTTCTCTCCACACCAAACACAGAGCCGCTCCACCTCGTCCCGATAGGCGGACTCATCCCCTCCTGAAATGAGCCCTACCACCGTAGTGTCATCAGCAAACTTGATGATTTTGTTGCTGGAATAGGTGGCTGTACAGTCATACGTATAGAGAGCATAGAGCAGGGGACTCAACACACAACCCTGTGGTGAGCCGGTGTTAAGGCTAAGGGCTGTGGACATATGTGACCCTACTCTAACCCTCTGAGAACGTTCTGACAAAAAATCCAAAACCCAGAGACAGGTGGAGTTGGAGAGTCCAATCGCCTCTAGCTTGGACACCAGTCTATGGGGGAGGATAGTGTTAAAAGCTGAGCTAAAGTCCACAAACAGCAGCCTCACATAACTCCCCGGCTGCTCCAGATGGGACAGAGCAGCATGGAGAGTGGTGGTGATAGCGTCCTCTGTGGATCTATTTGCCCTGTATGCAAACTGGTAGTTGTCAAAAGTTGATGGAAGACAGGAAATAATATGACGGCGCATCAGTTTCTCAAAACACTTCATGATGATTGGAGTCAGTGCAACTGGTCTGTAGTCGTTCAAACTACTGATTGTGGATTTTTTAGGCAGAGGGACAATAGTTGACGACTTCAGGCAGGGTGGGACAATAGACTGGTGTAAGGACTTGTTGAAGATCTTAGTAAAGACCCTCGCCAGCTGATCCGCACAGCCCTTCAACACCTTTCCAGTGATGCCATCAGGTCCAGCCGCCTTCCTCGGATTCACCATCCTCAATACCTTTCTCACCTCATGCTCCTCTACCGTGAATGAGGGGCCCCTATGGGCTGGTGGCTGTAATACCGGCGTCTCAGGTGGCTCCTTCTCGAAGCGAGCAAAGAAGAGGTTAAGCTCCTCCGCCAGCAAAGGGTCACCGTCGACAGCACCAAGGTTAGGTTTGTAGTTGGTAATGTGCTGAATCCCCTGCCACATCTGTCTTGTGTTGTTGCTCCTTAAATTGTCCTCAATCCTCAGCCTATAATCCCGTTTTGCCTGTCGAATACCCCTCTTCAAGTTTGCTCTTGCCACACTGTAAAGCTGCACCTCGCCTGACCTGAAAGCCCTGTTCCTTTCCCGCAACAGGCCCTGGACCTCTCTATTCATCCAGGGTTTCTGATTGGGATAAAACCGGATGGATTTGTTTACTGTGACAGTGTCTGTGCAGTGATTGATATAGCACAGAACTGCCGCCGTGTGCTCCTCCAGGTCTGAACGATCGAAAATATCCCAATTAGTTCTCTCAAAACAGTCCTGCAGCTGGTGAATAGCACCTTCAGGCCAGATTTTAACAGATTTTAATATTGTGGGAGCCCGTTTCCTGAGTGGGATATATGCTGGTACCAGGAACAAAGACATATGGTCGGACTGGCCCAAGTGTGGCAGCTGTAAAGCCCTATAGCCGTGATTTACATTCGAATAAACTTTATCTAGTGTCTTGTCCCCTCTTGTGGGACATTTCACATGCTGATAGAGCGTTGGGAGCACTGTTTTAAGTTCTACATGGTTGAAGTCTCCCGCAATGATGTGCACAGCTTCAGGATACTTGTCTTGCTGGCTGCTGATAAGGCTCTGCAGGCATCCCAAAGCCAAGTTGGCATTGGCATCTGGTGGCACGTACACACCAGTTAACATAACAGCTGTAAACTCCCTAGGGAGATAGGCTGGTCTACATTTAACAGCCACATATTCCAAATCCGGTGAACAGTGACTGCCCACAGTCTTAGAATTATTGGACCAGCATTTGTTCACATATACGCACAGCCCCCCTCCTCTGGTTTTTCCGAAGTCCATGCCTCGGTCATGACGATGTACCACCCAGCCTTCCAACTGAATAGCTGTGTCTGGTATGGACGGTTGAAGCCATGTCTCAATGACAAATAAAACGCAGCAATCTTTTACAAGGCTGTTCTTTGCTGCCTGCAACCTCAATTCATCCATCTTGTTGGCAAGAGATCTCACATTGGCAAGAAATATGCTGGGGAGTGGTGGTTTAGATGGACTCCTCTGTAATCTTACCAGGACGCCAGCCCGACAACCCCGCCTTTGCCTCCTGTCTCTACGCCGCCTTCGCCTCCTCCCTGGAGGCATAGTAATCCATGGAGAGCCCGGCGGCCTGGCTACTCCCACCGGAACGTTATCTGGGCGAAAATAATCAGCTCTTACAGCTCGTTCACACTGTAACCCGACCTTCAGAAGTTCCTGCCTGCTGTAAATCTTTCTTGCCCGGTCAGACATACTCAGACCAAGCAAAAATAATAAAAATAATAAAAACAAAACAAAACGCTAAGGGAGAGCACTAAGCCGCAGCGTCTATGCGCGCCGCCATCTTGAGGGAACTAGAAATTGTAATATAAACAAAGATAAAGGAATAATGCACAACTACTCCCATAGGCCCCTTCCTGAAAAAGTGAAATTGTACCTTTCAGTTCTCTCACATGGCCTTTATCTTCCAGGGACTCGTTGGTACTTAAAACATCAGTACTGTACACAACAGTCTTAGGCTCGATTCAAGTAACCTGACACACTACCAAAAGCCAGTGCAAGGGCTACCACTAGCACAATGGGGCTCCCCCCCTTCTCCCCCTATACCTTCCCCAAATCCACTCTGGAGCATCAGGGAAACCCATAGAAGACAGACAAGAGGGGGGATCATTCTGTCTGCCAAGCAGAAATGCTTCTGCAAATGGAACAATTTGAAGAGTGCAACATTAAATTCATCCCATAATTTCCACGTGGTCAATGAAATCAACTTGCTTCTGGCCAGCATTTACAACCTGCAATCTATGTATTTGCAATAAAAACAGAAAGCTCCAAATATCTTATTGGTAATCCAAGAGGTGAGGTTTTTCCCCCTTTTGTTTTTAGTTTATAATCTTTCAAAAGTTCTTCCTGCACTCTAAGCTTTGATTTCTCTGAAATCTTGCACTATATCTTCTCATTATAGATAAAAGGTTTCTGAACATACTATTGGAGCTGAATCCTTTTGAAGAAATGATATTCTTTGCATGTGTGTCCTCTGAAGTCTAGAATGTCCAAGAAGGATATAACATGAATACTAAAAAGTTTCAAAAGAAGTTGGTTCTCTATACTTACATACTTAGCACATAATTAGGACAGTTTTTGTTGTTTAAAGGAGTGGTACACCTGTTTCTTTTCTGTAGAAAAATGTTTTCCAAATGAGGCTACTGAAAAGCATTGTGTATGTAGGAGATGGTGTCCTGGGTTTGACTGCCATACCCATCAGAACTTGGACAAAGTGAGTCCATTAGTTGAAGGAGCGGGGAAGAGAAACAGCTGATGGTTTTACACCAGGAGGAGACAGACAGAGCGGTAGTGAGTGCTGTTTAAGTTATTCTTTGCCAGTCTAAAGCAGGCTAAGAAGATAAGAACTTAAGATCCTTGTTGGATCAAGCCAGTGGTCCTCCTAATCTAGCATCACACTGGCCAGCCAGATGCCCATGGGAAGTCTACAAGCAGGACCTGAGTGCACAGTGCTCTTTCCACTTGTGATTCCCAGCAATTGGTATTCAGAAGTATGGAGGCAGAACTTACGTCTATCAATGGGTATTAGCCATTCGCCTTATTCTCTGTCACTGATAGCCTCATCCTCCACAATGTGCTTGTGGAAGTGTGTCTGGCTTCCCCATGAAGTGTCCAGTGTTCTCTTATCCAGAAGAAACATATGTAGCAAAACTGCCCATGGAACATCTCTTTGTCTGGAAGTGGGGTGCTCTTAACACTACAGCAGGGATCTCACACATGCGAAAGACTCCATTTTCTACCTAGCTTTAAATCACAGCACAAGTGACAGCACCATGACAATGAAGGATACCTTTCAGGCAGAGGGGAAAAGAGCAGGGCAGGAGAGAAAAGGAGTACAACTCGACTAGTCAAAAAGCTTCAGAACAGGGAATAAAAAACACAAGAAGAATGACAGAAAGCCTCAGAGGGTGGGGACAGGAGCAGAGCCTTACATAATTCACCAGGGTCTCCATTGTTATAGGAAGTGTATATCAGCAAAGCCTCTGGAGTTTCAGAGAATGATTCTGAGAGAGAAATGTCCTCCTGCTTCCCTCTTGTTCTGCTTGAGACATTAAATTATTTCTCCCCATTTCACAGATCAGTTAATTCCCCTGGATAGTTGGCTGTCTACTCTGACAAGACAAGACAAAGCAAAGACATGTCTGCCATCCCCCCCACCCACCCTCAATTTTGGATTAGCAAGTGGGTGACCTCCATGTTTCCTCCTGATGGTGGAGTTGAGCTTAAATGGAATGCAGAAAGACCTTCCACTATTTACAGTTCTTTAATAGCTATAGGAAATTGCCTTTAATTTCTTCTGTCTTACATTTTTATGGCATCTAATCAGGTAGACTATTGGGTCATTCGACTGGGGTTTCCCTGTTTCAACCAGAGGTCTTCTCCACTTTTGGCAGCTGTAAATGTCAGATAAAAAGAATTCAGCTTTTTATGTCAATTGTTCAGCTTGCAGGAAATCTACAATTGGCTTTGAGGCTGGTTTGGTAGAATAAAGTAAAATAAATCGCCAACAGGGTCAAGGACAAAGCAGACAATTAAATCCTTGCATTGCAGTCCTAG
Organism: Podarcis raffonei; assembly: GCF_027172205.1. Taxonomy (NCBI): domain Eukaryota; kingdom Metazoa; phylum Chordata; class Lepidosauria; order Squamata; family Lacertidae; genus Podarcis; species Podarcis raffonei. Next base: position 50,301,656 of record NC_070604.1, read on the forward strand.
ACTTGAGACCACCAAGCATAGTAAACTTTGATATGGAAGATTGTGTTGACAGCATTGACTCAACCTGGAGGCGATTTTATAGGGAAAGACAAAAAGCTCCTCACTCAAGTGGAAAAGTGCATGAGTTTATTAGAGCTTAAAAGTAGCCTTTCAGAGGAAAATCCAGAAATCCTGCCAAAAATGAAATTATCTGGAATGCCCACAATGTCCAGGAAGTTTAATTAAAAAAAAAAGTATTGGCCATGATAACCTTAAGAGTATGATCATTATTGATACTTTATATATTTATTGTCAGTGATGGAATGGGCCTGCAATGAATCAGTAATATACAAAAAATACACCATTCCCCTACATGGTTGGTCTATCTGATACCAGTGGGGCTTTATATTGTGCTGAGAAGCTTTGGATTGAAAGAGCGGGGCAAAGAGATTTCAGTTCTGGGCAGGTTGTGGTGGGACATTTATAGAACAGCTTACATGCTTATCCTTATCCATTTTAAAGTATTTAGGGGCACTTATTATTGTTAGTTTCCTGTTTTTATACCCCATTATAACTAATGCTGCAATATCATGGAGTACTTGGGGCCATAGGATACACTGGACCGTCCTCTCCAACATCACAGAGAGAGCTCAGATATCAACAAAGAAGTGAATCCTCTTGCGTGTCGAGGTCCGCAAGTCACCCCCTAAATAAACCACAGTTCACACAGAATTTTTGTTTAAGGTTTTTGGCATAATTTTGGCCACAACTTTATTAAAATACATAATGTGAGTGGTTGCTTAGGCATTGGTTACGACTATCTGTTCCCGCCCCGGAACAGAACTGACTTCCGGAACCCTGTGAAAGTCAGTAAGGGAAAACATTCTGGGGAGTGAATGGAGCTGGGTGCCATACCCTCACCCTTCCCCGCATGCTCCCAGGGGCTTGCACGACCCAAGCCCCTTGCCAGGGATTCAGACAAAAGCATGGCGAGCCCCTGGATTCCTTTAACGGAATTCCCTTGCAGCAGCAGCATTGGAGGGGCAGGCACAGCCAACCCTTACCCCTCCACCAACCAAATTTTAACCAATGCCTAACTGCAACCTGACAAGTTGTGACGATTTGCTACACAGTAGGCAAAAACCAAATGGCACCAGCCAATCAGCCAAATGGACAAAATTCCTACCAGGCCCCTGCCCCCAAAGCGGACGACCCCATGACAGGCATAGCAAGGTCAAACGCAACAGCCCTAAATTAGGGAGGGTGGGCGGGTGATCCGATGCACGCAGCAAAAGAGAACGCACCACGCTGCATGCAAGGAATATATAACTTTCAGGCCAACCCACTTAATAGTAACATCAAAATCTCCCCAGCAACCCAAATAGCCCAATCATAGTCATGGCCATCCAAACAGTCCCACTCAGCAACCAAAAGGGGGTGTCCTGTTAGACCCCACCGCAACAAGTGCTCTCCATAAAGGAGAACACGCTTTCCCTGCCCCCACAGCTCTAGTGCCACTGATATCAGAATGTCACATTCATTCATTCACTCATGAGCATTTTTAAACAACTTAATAATCTAAACATCACTAAGTGGTGTACACTATGTGCAACAGAAAAATAGTACCTGTTTAAAAAAATACACCCTCTAATCAGATCTCTACCTAACAGAATTTTATCAAAGCAGATCGAATAGCCAAGCTTTGCTTTGTGCATTTAAAAAACAAATGGATTAGTTCTTTGGGTGCACATGCTAGCTCAGTATACAGGGCCCATTTAACAGTAATCTGTGTGCAGAGCTAATAGCCAGAGAGAGAGGTGCCCATGATGGATCACCAGGTGTTTTATGAAATGTGGAAGAATTTCTTGTACTATTCCAGTTGGCATAGCATCCCTGACAGTACTGCTGGCTAGACTTTGTTTGTTTTCACAGGCATTTCAGCTTCTCCTATAGGATCAGAAACACAGCTGTAGTATGAAACACAGGCCATGGTTTATTTCAAAGTCAATGGACAACAACCTCCTCACCTCCTCTTCTTGCATGTCTGGTGCAGAGGAAACTGCCTGCTTCCTTAAACCACAGTTTCTCAATGACATCCAAACCAGGAAACTGATTTAGGCGCTGTCTACAACCCTTGAGTGTGAATCAGTTGTGAATTAGAATTGGAAATATTCTGCTCCAGTGCTTAGTACTGTGCTTGACTTCTACCTCTTTTCTTCATCACACTCAGTCTGAGTACAGCTACTTCCTAGGAGTAATTGAACACTTGATGTCCAGATGACGCAGAACTATTTTATGTCTGGCTTTTAGTTGCATTCAGAGTTCAATATATTGACATGATGGTGCAACTTCATCAGCTGTTTCAATAGATCTGTGAAAGCTAATTACCCCTTTTGTTGACTGGTTTAAAAATAATCGCCACCAAATGCTGCTCCAAACTGGCACAGATGACATAATATGGGATAGAACTACAACCCTAAGCACAAATAAGAGAGTAAGGGTTTACATGCACAACACATTTAAGGCACATGAATCCCTCAAAGAATTCTGGGAACTGTTGTTTGTTAAGCATGCTGGGAATAGTCAAGTTGAAAGTGATAAACTACAATTCTCAGGATTTTTTTGGGGGGAGCCGTGGATTTCAAATGTGTTTCATGGTGTGTAAATTTAACTGAAAGCAACTTACTTTCGTGTAAAACTTGCTTAGGACTGTGAGGAGATCAGTGAATTCCGCTAGAAAGATAAATTTGCAAATAGAACATTTTTACTTGTCCTTAAAATGGAAGTCAGGAAATATAGGGCAGGGCTAATGATTGAACGAGATCTTTTATTTTGATGAACAAGACAGCATCATGTGGACCTTGCAAAAGAAGAAAAATGCATGCATGAGCAGGGGCATCAAGTACACCATGATTGGCCCTGTGCCTTAAAATCAGTGTGCAAAGCATTAAAGCCAAAAAGTGCTTATCTGTAGCTATATCATGCCCAAGGGGATTAAGATAGCCAAGTGTGTAGCAAGATTTGGAATTAACGTCTTTGTTTGTTATTTTACATATCTTAACTCTCTGCTTATACTTTCTCCTAGAATATCCGCTTGCATACCATGCTCATCTTTCTTGCCTGTAGTTATTTTTTATCCCCACTTCCCTGTTCATCTTCATTGGTTTTCTCTTTCACTTTCTCTCTATTTATTGGTAGATGGCATGCATAATCACTGGGCATACAGAAATTTATCTTGGAACACTTTAAATTTCTCTCCATTACTCAAGCTCATTCAATTTCACCCATCATTTCCTGCATACTTCCAAAATTTGTTCTGCTGTAATTCACTATCCTTAGGTATTCCTTCACTCCAGACTATAAACCAGTAGAGACTGCATTACACTCACTGTAGTTACTTTCTGAAGGCTCTCTGTAACTAATTCATGCTATATTCACAACTTGCTGGTCAATTTCTTTCTTCCACTTACTGGATCTAAAATTGTTTCAATAGTTGAAATATCTGATTACACTTACCATTACTATTAATTCTTTTATTTCTTTTGCTGATCAGAGCCTCGATACCCATGTGTATACTATGTATAACAAGAGTTCTGCTTTGAAAAATTGCAAGTTATATTCAAACTCATCCACAAAACATTGGGGCTGCAATCCAGCTCAGGATTAAGGGTTAAAGCTCAGTTAATTTGCCACCCTGCTCTTCTTTGCAAGGGTGGGTGGGATATAAATTTAATTAACAAATAAACAATTTCAGAAAACTGTATGAAGGGGTCGTACTGGAGAAGACACCCTGTTCAGTCTCTTCTAAACAGTGGAAAACTCAAAGTACATTCACTGGTTATTCCACATTTTCCTATTGGAAAATAGTCATGCAAACTGGGTCAGATATAACTTCAGTCTAGGTTCTTCTGCTTAGCTAGGATGTGAAACTTGATACAGTGAATTTTTAAAATGGATGAAAAGATAGAAAAATAGCAGATTCACAATTTTCTGAAGGCAAGTTAGATAAGGAGTTTCTATTAAATTACTAATACTTAAACCTGGAATTTTCCTGCTGTTTAGACCTCTGTGACCAGCCGTGAGTTTTATTATCTATTTTCCATGCAACCTAGAGTTATCTATAATGTGGATTTTATAGGCCAGTTATCTAGAACCATATCACACTATTTAATTTTTTAATAGAATCTCATTGGCCCCATTTGCTAAGAACTCTTTTTATGCACATGAATCTTTTTGTTTTGTTTTCATAATTTTATTCTGAATTTGATTCTCAGGAAAGCAAGTAAAGGGGATGTGACAATAACATTTTCAATAACATTTTCAAATTTATATAAGGAGTCTGGATTTCTCCCTGGCTAAATCCAGGCAGTTGCTTTATTTAATACTTGGCTTTGTGTTTGCTTTGTGCGCCTATCTGTTTTGACAAATTTCAGCAAGCAAGTCAGTATGCTACCCATAATCAGCTCTTCCAAGATGTGATACAATATCCTTTTTCTTATTACTCTGTGTCTGCTTATCACAATATTGCTTGTCTAGACATCATAACAGTCTTTTTGGATTTGAGCAGAAAAATAAATATCCAGTCTGCTGCTGGCATGTGCCTACCTGACTTCTTCCCTGAATTTTAATTAACAAGAAGAGTGTGCGGATGTCTGTCAGAATGAAAATTTGTATAGAATCAGTCTTCTAAATATAGACGGCTACAATGTAACACATTCACAACACCACTATGTCCATATTCTATTGTACCCAACTCAGTTTAAACTATGTTAGGATGAAAGGAGAACATGCATTCATGTGGATCTATCCTCAGAAAATAATGCATTTTCTTGTATCTCCCCGTCTATTTCCAATGTCCAGGTGTGCATGCCAATGTATATTTAGCCAAAATGTCACTACCAGTGTACAAGATGGAGGGATCAGTAGGCTTGGAGGAACCCCAAAGTTTACCCATAATCTGGCAACAGCAACAACAAATGCCTTGCAAAACATCAGAACTAGATATGCTTAGCATGCCACATAGTGACATAGTTTAAGGAGAAGAATATTTATCACCGGAGACATAAGGAATGACATTCCTTATGTAGTTTTATTAGTATTCTTTTTGGCTATGACATAGGCTTGGGTTATGGGGACAGAACCTCCAATAAAAGTCCAATAAAATGACAACTCCTTTGAGTATAATCCTATCTGTGCTCCTACACCAATGAAGGTAAATTTGATTTTGAGGAATGAAATGCCCTGTGCTTTTTTGCTTTAGGCTTAGTCTGCCTCTTAAGGATGGTGAAGAGTGGCCTTTGTTCCCTGTTATGACAAATGGAATTGCCTCCGTTGCACTCCTTCAGCTATTACTCAAAGCAGAAGGCAAGCATCAAAACAGTAAAAGAACAAGCTTCGTTTTCTGTCTTAACACATCTCAAAGGTCCTCTGCACAGATATATTGCAGAATAACTGACCTGCTTATTAAGGTCTTAGGCACTGGATTTGGCCAAGTCAAAGTCCCAAATGAACTGGACTAATTTGAGGGAATCTGGGCCTCAATCAAGTCAGGCTGAGACAACCTCAGATCATTGTGGGGTAGGTGACCCAGAGTGACATGGGGCTGTCAGGAGGCAGAAGGCATCATGCAAGAAGGAGAAACCATGAAAAAGAGGGCCCTACACAGAAGCTGCATCCTTGCAGGAGAAGGCAGGATGTTGGTGAATGCCCAACCTCGCCTCCTTCCTACCTCTTGAAGCAGCACAACTCAAGATCACAAGGTTTGCAGACTGGTGCTCATCCTGCCAGTACATATATATCAAACTTGGGTTCCACTTTCTGCCTTTTAGAAACCTGTCTTTATCTATCTGACTTTGAGAGGGGGACCCCTGCCCCTCTTCAAATCCAATTCTGCTCTCAAGATTCTTATGGCCAGATTCATGAGTGTCAAACAGCACGGTGTTGCATACTGCATATTAATATGGCTGGAATCAATGTGCACCTTCAGTAACTGTAGTTAAAAGTACAGGCAGGCTTGTGAAGAAGGCAATATGATTAGCAAATGGTGTACAAAGATTTTAAAGGCATAGCATGCTGACATCTCCAAGCAGCAGGTAATTTAATCTTTACAGGTGCCATTGATTCTTTTTGGCAACCAGCAGCTATATGCAGATCAATGTTAATTTTATTAGTGTGCCGGTGCTGCTGACAAAATGGAAACCTGTCATCTCATGAGAGGGAAATATTTAGCTCATTCCTGAAATGGGAGTGCACTGTATTTGCTGTACAGTAAAAGTAGACAATTTGTAATTTTGGATTTGGTATGATATTGCCGGAACTGTGGTTTTTTGTGTGTGTGTTTGTATTCATCCTGGAGAAGTCTTTGCCCTGTAATGCAGCCTAAAGATCTTTTAAACAAACAGAGCTTCCTGTTTCAAAGTGGAACCAACAAACTTCCTTATCTTGAGCACAACTGTGCAAACTAAGGGGAAAGAGTCCTGGATTTCAATTTGATTTTCTTTTGATAGCTTGATAATTTAAGAGGTTGGGTTTTCTCCTCTTTCTGGTGTCTGCTCTGCCCAAATTGTAACCAAATTTTGACCATGTAATCTAACTGCATCTATGAGTGCTTGAAAACATTTAAGTATGTTAGGCCATATGAATTTAATGCAGAACAGTTAAGAATGATGAAGCCTGACACAGACAGAACTTTAATGTGTTGTGATCAATGCAAAAGTGTGAATTAGAGATTATAGTTCTCTGTTGCCCTAGCACAACAAATCCACCTTTTTTGACTTTTTGTGGTAAGGTAAGTGATGGGGAAATGCACTAAAAAGTGTGAGATAAACTATTTATTAATGGGCCTATAAACACTTCATAAGCAGTTCAGGATGGATGCTCATTCATTCATCATCATCATTTTATTTGTATGCCACCTTACCATAGTTAAAACCATGCTCAAGGTGGCTTACAATGCAAAAGATTACATACAATGTGAAAAATTTACACAAACCTAACAAAAGTACAGTGGTACCTAGGGTTAAGAACTTAATTCGTTCTGGAGGTCTGTTCATAACCTGAAACTGTTCTTAACCTGAAGCACCACTTTAGCTAATGGGGTCTTCTGCTGCCGCCATGCCGCCACTGCACGATTTCTGTTCTCATCCTGAAGCAAAGTTCTTAACCCGAGGTAATATTTATGGGTTAGCGGAGTCTGTAACCTGAAGTGTATGTAACACAAAGTACCACTGTAGTCATAAATAAATAAAACACATCAAAAAGCATACAATATTGAACCATATTGAAAATTTCCGCATCAACCATAAAAAGGTCTAAAAATAAAGATACAAACTATTAATATCAATTAACAGCAACAAAAACCCTAAACGATACCCCAGCCCAGTTCACTGTTGTGTAAACAAATTATCAATAGACAGGACCCAGTCTATCATCCATGTAAGCTTTGTGCAAGCAAATAAGGATGAAGGCTTAATATGTTATGCATGCTTCTGCATTCCCACATAGAAGAATAACACTAACAATGGCACAGGGAACCTGTGCCCTCCAAATATTACCGGACTACAGCTTACATCACTTCTGACCATTGAGAATGCTGATGAGAGCAAGAGTCCAACAGCAGTTGAAGGGCCACAGGTCCTCTGGCATGCCAGAATCCGAGGCAGCTTGTCCCTGGAGGCTATTTGCTAGAGAACAATAGAAGAGGCTGCCTGTGAACTTCCCATAGGAATCTAGTTTGCCACAGAATGAAGGGATATATAGGCCTTTGGCTTAATCTAGCAGGATTTTTATCTTTGCATTCAAGCAACAATGTGATACAATGCTCCCTGCTAAACAGATTATGAAAAAAAGTGTTTCCACCCGCATTTATGCACTAACTAGTTCATAGTCCATATGCTTTCTTTCCCCTTACTCAAACTGAAGGCCTGTTTAACTGGCTACAGGACCTATGATCCTATGGAAGCCATATGGAGAAATTGCTTGGAAATCCTGTTTATTCTCGCTTGGCCACTGTTAGATGTTGACTGGATAGGCCAGTGGACTGATCCAGCAGGTTTTTATTCTGTTCCTTTGTAGCTGTTGCCAATGTGTTTTGAACAGATGATCATCAACAAAAATGACAGAAAGCAGGAAAGTACATGGAAGTCTGAATTTGCAGAGAAGGCAGATTAGAGAGAAGGTTAGAGCGATCAAAGACAAGGTGTCTTGTGGCCTGGAGGTCCCACCTCCCCCAGGCATAGAAGAAACTGAACTAGATAAAGGCCTCTACAGTTTTTGAAGGTAAATTAGTGCTCCCGGTGTATTTTTAATGTGTTTTTATGCAGCAGAAATTCTGCTTTCGTCTGCTCCCAAAGCCAGTCCAACTGTGATTACAGGACTCCTGTAATTGCTTATTACAGATGAAAATAGTGCTATAGGAATTACCCCCTTAGAACATATCAGCAGGTAGATTTAAGCACTGCATCAGTGACCTGAATTTAAAACTGATATCAATGCCATTTTTCTGCACACATTTAAGCACATGTTGCTTCTAGATTGTAGATTAGATTGGGGTGCTACTAAGGGGGGGGGGGCTTCCAAGCAGAGACTTTGCTCCAAATGTTAATCACCGTTTAGTGACTCCTGTGTCTCTAATGCCCATGAATTCTCAAGCTCTTTATTAAGATGAAAGTCTCACTAGTTTCATTTCAAGTCAGCAGAACCAGGATTCCAGGCTTTATTATTTGTGTTTATTTACCTAATTTTAGTTTATATGCTGCTCTCGTCAACAAAAATGCCCTAAAAACCATTTAAGAACACATACGAAAGTTGCTAATATAAATAAATACAGGAAACATGAATAAATCTCCAATACCTTACCAAATAAAAAATGTTATATCTTTTCAGAATTAAAATAGACATGGTAAATAAGTTCATTTCTAGTCTGTGTCCCTTTGATATGTGTTGTACGATAAATCAATTCCATCTCATCTTCACATTAATCTGATTAGTTAAAAAAACACACCACCCTGTTAAAAATGTACTTTTAAAAAAGCATTTATAGACTCAGGGCCGGATTTAGGTTTGATGAGACCCTAAACTACTGAAGGTAATGGAGCCCTTTATATGTCCAGCTGTCCTTTTTCAACAGCAAACGAGTGATATTTTAGGGAGCAGGCTAGCAGACGGGGCTGATAGCAGCCTACACAACACAAAACTGTTGCTGTATGTAGGTTTTATTTTATATGTGTTTTTATCTTATATTTTGGATATGTACATCCAGGGTTTTTTCCTTTATTTTTTTTGGGGGGGGCCAAGAGAGTGGGCCCCTAAGCTTTGGCTTGTTTAGCTTATATGTAAATCCAGCACTAGGAACGCGGGTGGCGCTGTGGGTTAAACCACAGAGCCTAGGACTTGCCGATCAGAAGGTTGGTGGTTCGAATCCCCACGACGGAGAGAGCTCCCGTTGCTCGGTCCCTGCTCCTGCCAACCTAGCAGTTTGAAAGCATGCCAAAAGTGCAAGTAGATAAATAGGCACCACTCCGGCAGGAAGGTAAACGGCATTTCCGTGCGCTGCTCAGGTTCGCCAGAAGCGGCTTAGTCATGCTGGCCACATTACCCAGAAGCTGTATGCCGGCTCCCTCGGCCAATTAAGCGAGATGAGTGCCGCAACCCTAATGGTCAGGGGTCCCCCCCTTTAAATCCAGCACTGTATACTGTATGTGTACATTTTCTCTCTCCCTCTATATATATACTTGTGTTTTCTCTGAAACTATTTTTAAAAAATGATTTCTTTATCCTTTTGTTAATCTGGGAACTGTTGGAATGGGGAGATGCAGAAGCTAGGGAGTGAATTCTGATTTGCACATCAGTTTGGCAGGCGCAGGTTACTCCAGTTTAGAGTTAACAAAGATAAAATTCCTTCACCGATTGGGGGTGGGGGTGGGGGGGTGGAAACAGGAAGTGTAAGTCTCATTGCATGAGCAGAAGCCCACTTGCACAACATTGGATGACAGCCTGTGAATACTGAAAAGCACAACGAAAAACTGTTAAATGTTAATTATGAGGAGGAAATGAGTTCTATTTGCAAAAAAAAGAAAGAAAAGAAAAAGGATTGTGCACTACAGCTGTCACGAAAAACGAACTCTTTAATTTCCAAATTTCTGTCAGATGTTCTTTCTGTAAACGAAGGCACCAGTCACCTTGATTAACTGGCCAAGTGGGACTCAAATCAAAGGTGAGAAAAACTATTTAGCTTTTCCGTACACAAGCAAAGTGTGCGACTTTAATACAACTCCCCCGCCCCACCCTCTTAACACATTCTATGACTGTGAGAAATATTTCCCGGCATATAGAGAACCTGTGAATATGAAGACTTGTGGGAAATCTCAGTTTTTAGGAGTTATTAAGCTTGCTTGCTGTATTGTGTCCGTACCAAGAACAGTTTGTATTTCATTCCTTTCATGGAAGAAAAACAGCTCGGAGCTATGAATGAGTTTTTATTTGATTCAGCTATAAGAACAGAATAAAAGCAGGATTGTAGGTGAAGTGAGCTGCTGACTTTGCACCTTCACGGCTCATGAATGGCCTGAAGGCATGCTAATAATTTATTTGACCATTTTATAAGTAACTTTCCTCTGGTCAAGAAATTGGGCAAGCAGCTGTCCCTGCAGGTGATTTTCCTAGGATGCCGAGGCTTTTATCTATATAGTTGCAGCATTTGTCTGTATTTTCGATTGTGTGCATCTTTTCCGGATCCCTCAAAGTTGTTCCTGTCAACTGTCCATAATCCTTTTTTGCTGCTGAAATGCCTCTCTGCTATTTTAAAAGCATTATTTTTGCATGCATATTTCAGCTTTTTTATTTTATTTTAAATAGGCTTTACTTCAACTGTGATGTGGTTGTTACAAGCTCAATGGTGTCCCAACAAGTCAAAGGAACCACTGTGCATTTGGCAAATGGACTCAGTACAATTGCTGTCTGGGGCTTCTCAACACCATTGTCTCATTATAACGTACGTGATTTGTATTGCTGCTGTCCTAAAGGAATAGAAAATGGATGTGTCAGAGTAGATTTTTAGTTGCGGTTGTTGCTTTCAGATTTGCTTGAATGCAGCAGGCAACAGTTGAAAGAAATCACAGCATCTATGAAACAACAGCCTGTGTAATCAATACTAGAGACATGAGTGCAGATTCATATGGGGTCTACACTAAGGTTACCAGATTTTTTTCAATGAATCCGGGGACACTTTTCAACTTCCTACTAAATAGATGGATTTTGTCAGGGGACTGATTTGCAAATGTGGGGACTGTCCCCGGGAAATAGGGATGTCTGGTAACCGCAGTCTACACTGCAGTTCCTAGATGCTCGGATCCTTTTGAAACACCAACCACCCTTACCTTGCATACCAATGGGACAGCAGGGAAAGGAGGGCTGGATAAATTTCAATTACCCTTCTCAACCTACTCTGGGTTCCCTGCCGTGTGTGTAAATGAGCCACCAAAATAAGTGTACTAATTTTTGTTGCCAAGTGTTCCAAGAATCACCTCAGTGAATTTGATTCCAGTATGCCACAAGGACGGGACACGGGTGGCGCTGTGGGTAAAACCTCAGCGCCTAGGACTTGCCGATCCTCAGGTCGGCGGTTCGAATCCCCGCGGCGGGGTGCGCTCCCGTTGCTCGGTCCCAGCGCCTGCCAACCTAGTTCGAAAGCACCCTCGGGTGCAAGTAGATAAATAGGGACCGCTTACTAGCGGGAAGGTAAACGGCGTTTCCGTGTGCTGTGCTGGCTCGCCAGATGCAGCTTGTCACGCTGGCCACATGACCCGGAAGTGTCTTCGGACAGCGCTGGCCCCCGGCCTCTTAAGCGAGATGGGCGCGCAACCTCAGAGTTGGACACGACTGGCCCGTACGGGCAGGGGTACCTTTACCTTTACCTTTATGCCACAAGGACAGCTCTGTGTGGGGCTATAAGTGAAAGCTATTCAGTTACTAAAGGACGCAGGTGGTGCTGTGGGTTAAACCACAGAGCCTAGGACTTGCTGATCAGAAGGTCGGCGGTTCAAATCCCTGTGACAGGGTGAGCTCCCATTGCTCGGTCCCTGCTCCTGCCAACCTAGCAGTTCGAAAGCACGTCAAAGTGCAAGTAGATTAATAGGTACCACTCCAGCGGGAAGGTAAACGGCATTTCCGTGCGCTGCTCTGGTTCGCCAGAAGTGGCTTAGTCATGCTGGCCACATGACCCGGAAGCTGTACGCCAGCTCCCTCGGCCAATAAAGCGAGATGAGCGCCGCAACCCCAGAGTCGGTCACGACTGGACCTAATGGTCAGGGGTCCCTTTACCTTTACTATTCAGTTACTAGAGTCTGTTTAGCACGTGGCAACAAAGGTTGGCTACGTGGAACCTGAATACTGTATCTGCAATGGGAACTCTCAGCGTCTTCCAGGCCTTACTCAGCACTCAATATGCTCACAGCTTTTCTCTGATGAGAACAAAATTCTGCTGCATGATGGGTGGAAACTCAGGTAGTCCTGACTGCAATACAAATGCCAAGATGCACATGTTTCTTCACTGAGCAACAGTCAAACTTGAACATTGCCCATCTTTCTTTTCTTCAGGAAAGGATACTGGCGGTTCCCACAAGTTGTGGGAAATGGAAATAAATGCTAACTAAAATGGTTTCAAATATCCACTCAGAGTAAACTGCAACTGAGAGCTGAAAATCTTATCCAGTAATTGAGAAGCATATTAATAAGATATATATACTGTACTCCTAAAGTTAAGGTTGATTAAGGCCATTTTACCCATTAAATAATTTTCTCACATTAATAGGATTTTTCCTTTTGCAAAGCGAAGTTAGATTACGTGCTTTTGACATTATTGGTAATTATAGTACTGAGCAGTTACTCATTTAGTTACACAGATATAAAACACTTCATTAGTTTGCATAAAGTTAGCATGTAATAATGTGGCCCACAGAGCATTTTATAGTCATCCCCCACCATGTATATTTTCATTCTGGTGGTGGTGAATGGAAAGACATATTGAGATGAGAAATATATTGTGTGCAAATTCAAAATGTATTATTAAATGCTATACATTTCAGTGGGGGTGCAGTTGAATTTAGATCTGTTTGCTTTTTAAACCCCTAAACAGTAGAGATATAGAAAACAACACTTTAATTCTATCTGATTTTCAAAATATTGGCTTCATGTATTTGTAACCTTTTCTAAAGTTACTAAACTACTGATATTTGAAAGGTCTTTTAAAAAGACCCTTCCATTTCAGTTTACAGTATAGACTCCATGTTTTGGCCTCTTGTTGGCTCCATACAAAGTATAATTAATTATATACTTTCACGTTTAAACAATATCATTGTGGGTCACGACAAAATGCATCATACACAAAACAGTCAATTAAAAACACACAATTAAAAACCATCACTACGGAGTCTTTCTCTGTGTTAAAGCCCTCTCCACAGGTCTCCAAAACGTTTGGTGGAAAATAAATGTTTCCAGCTTGCACGAAAAAGTAGCTAACATTGGCTCTAGCTATCTAGATGTTGTGGAGGGTGTAGAACATTGTTGTAATGCAGAGCATTACATCTGTGGATACCAGTATGCCAACTGGCACCTCCAATGACATCCGCGAATGATCTCATTAAGTACCCCTTCAAAAATCCACAACGCACAAGGGATTATTTGCGCTTGCTGCTCAGCTCCTCTTTACACTGCCTCTGCCTTTACTATTTTGAACAAGATCCCTTAAACATGCCTATGTATCACTGGATGTAAGCATCGGACACCCATTCTCCCATCTATTCATTGTTTGTTTGTTTAGTCTGTATTTAAATTATTCAAAATATTACACACACACTCTCTCTCTCTCTAATAAGATTTTAAAAATACCCAAGTGTGTTATATTAAAACATAGCCAGTGTGGTGTAGTGGTTAAGAGTGGTAGTCTCGTAATTTGGTGAACCAGGTTCGCGTCTCCACTCCTCCACATGCAGCTGCTGGGTGACCTTGGGCCAGTCACACTTCTCTGAAGTCTCTCAGCCCCACTCACCTCACAGAGTGTTTGTTGTGGGGGAGGAAGGGAAAGGAGAATGTTAGCCGCTTTGAGACTCCTTCGGGTAGTGATAAAGCGGGATATCAAATCCAAACTCTTCTTCTTCTTAATGAGATTCCTATTAGACTAGATGACCCGTGGGATCCCTTCCAACTCTACAATTCTATGATTTGATTGTCCATCTAGTCCAGCATCTTGTTCTCACAGTGGCCAACCTGTGGCATCGTATTACATTTTGCCTCGTTTTGTATGTTGTAGGTTATTGTTCCGGATTAGAGACTATGGTGCAGTTCTCTTCCATCCATTCTGAACAGAGGAAATGTGCATAGAGTTTTGTATGAATGATCCCAGGAGACTGGGATCTAGTTGAGCACAATGTTCTTAATAATCAAGTTCTATATGTGTGTGTTATTACCTTCATTCTAGCATCTGTTTACTATTTTTGCAGAGATGAAGTTTCTAAATGCCAACCAATCAAAACAACAGCAATGGCTGCAATCCATCACTGGGCTCTTAATGGGGACATACTATTCCCAGGCTGACTGGCCAAAGTGATCACCTTTCATTCTAACAACTACCGATGATGTGTAATTCTGTTTTAGGCAATGAGAGTCCAAGCTGCTTTTGTTCAGTTTGCAAACATCCCCCCCCCCCCATCCCTGCAATCCCACTATATATTGAAAATCTTGCAGGCTGATAGCACCCCCGTCTCATAGAGATTTCTTCTCCCCTTTATGTTTCAGAATGCATACAAAAGATTTAAAGCTTTGAGGTTTATAAAACAGCAACTACAATGTTCTTTCCCCCCCCCCAGGTAGTGCCAATATACCATCCAGCAATTCTTTTAGGAATTTCAATAGCCATTAAATCACTTAAACAGCTTAGGATGCTGTATAAACGGATGTCTTGTGTCCCTTAAAAGAATTTGGAATTGAGGCTTGTGCAGATAACTGCTAGCCTCCAGAAACCTGGGATTTATTTTATTTGATGTTATTATTTTATATTATTTTATCTGACTGCACAGCGGCAGCGCAAATGGCAAAACCTTGTATTAGTCATCAATCTATGAAGTGCTTGACATTCACAGATGCCAGGGAACAAATGGACACATCAAAGTGCAATGAAGCCATCCCTCTATGACAATTGTGAGAAAAGTTTTCTGTGGGTCCTATAATTTATCTTCTTTATAAAGTCAGATCTCTCTCTCTCTCTCTCTCTCTCTCTCTCTCTCTCTCTCTCTCTCTCTCTCTCTCACACACACACACACACACACACACGAGTGAGAGAGTAAAACTATTGCAGACATTTCACAAACAATGCCATTTCAGATTTAAGAGGACGACACCAAACACTGGAAAACTTTTTAAAGAGTTGTTCCTGAGTTGAGTTCTATTCTAGACTTAATTACAAAAAAACCCCAAACCAAACAAAAACCAACCCACATTATAATTTAAGAGCATTTCCTGTGGTAACTTTTAAAAACACACAATAAATATAGCAAGGGATGAACAGGTAAGTCTACATCCTGACCGGGTGACTTTCATACATGTCAGTTCAGAAATTCTTTCCATCCCAATACCACCTTAATCTGTGATTTTTAAAAACAAAATCCCCACCAAGATTCATGTTGAAATATGTATTTTAATCCATTTAACCACTAAATGTGCATTTGCAAATATTTTGTCCCAATATCTTACTTAACAATTTTATATAACAATTAATTCTAAATAAAACTTTATGTTTACAAATTATGCATTTTATACCCATTTTTGGTATGTATTTTGAGCCACAAATTGCACGGGAAAATCTGGAGAAGCATAAATCCCACAGGATAACTGTGTTCTGATGTACACATTGGTTTGGTAAGTGTGAATCTGATCAGTTCACCTTGAAATTTGTAAAGATTGAATTCTTCAAGCATCCCTATTTTTCACACCACCCCAAGATTCCAGGGGTTCCTAGCGCTTACCCAAGGTTCATGTTTCCTTCAGAATGAAGCACAGCAGAGACTGTAGTGTCTTTATTGTATATGGTTTATTTACACACATATATAGAACCCAAGCCTATGATGGAAGGGCTCACAGCATTCGCATGCCAGGAGACCCTTGCTTCCTGCATCTTGCAGCCTTGGATTCCAACAGAAATAAAACATCACTCTGACTCTCTCCCCAGCTTGCTCTTTTTGCCTCTAGCTCATTTCACTGTCATGTTTAACACTACAAATTGGCTCTGTCTTTCTTTCTATCCATGAGCTGAGGGAGGGGTCCCACCCATTTGCCAACTCACACAGAGCCCCTTTCCTTTGTTTCCCTTAAGGACCCATCACCCAGCTTTACTCAGAAAGCTAGCTTGGCTCATATTATAACCCTTCTAACCCCGGGATCCAGGGGTTAGAAGGGTCTCAGCAAACAGCCTACTCCCTCCCAAAAAAAACCTCCTAACACTGTTTTCAATGCATGTCAAATAGTACCTCTTATTTTCCTCCTCTTCACAAAACAAATTGTATTATGTGTCCTCAACACATGATGCTAGAAGACTGGGCTATTAAATTGTTTGTACATTTGGCCCGTCACTTACATGAGGGTTTGGTTCCAGGGGGGCTGTGTGTGAGGGCAAGATCCCCTGCATCCACCCCACGACAATGATGAAGGAGGTGCCTTCCTTACCAGCCTCTGGGATGCTCACAGAGCCCTCAAGCCTACTTCACAGAGCCTGGTAAGCAATGAAAACCTGTTGGGTATGCAGGGGATGGGATAAATAACTGGAGAGTGGAGAACAGTAGGTTTCTGTCATTCTCCATTAATTTTTTTATCCCCCTCTCCCAGATAAGGCTGCAATCACTTATGCAAAGTGAGTGTAAGTTGCAGGCCCACTACGTAACAATTTTCTAATGCTGATTTTGCAGTTTTGCTCCAGAATAGTTATGTACATAGGTCCATGAGTTTGTTTGCTTTTTACAGTATTCTAATGTCTCCTATATATTTTAGCACACTTTGACGATATAGAGAAGATCTACACATAGAGAAAGAATAATCCATGCAAAACTATGCAAGGCTATGGCTCTGCTGGCCAAATTGCAGCTACCACTTTTGTTTATGTTCAAAGTGGTATTAAATATTTTCCTATTGTGAATCATCAGCAATTAAGCAAGAGTGGGGGAGGAATCTTTAGAAATCTCATTCAAGAAGTTCTGGGTTTTGTTTCTGGTTTTGTTTTGGCTTTTTGTATTAGACTTTGTGCATACACTATCAGCACTGCCACCACAAACAAAAAACCCTGCACGTTATTGGTAATTACAGTTATTAATGTTTAATAATTAGAGAGGAAGATTGGAAATCAAGACCCTCTGGTGATTTTTCTGACTTGGCTAGTGAGCAGCATGACTTTAGATAAGCCACTTTAAATGATACAATTAACATTTAAAATGGGTAATTTGGAAAGGAAAGACTGATTGCATGTCTGAGTCTATTCAGCACAGGGCCAGCAAGAAAGGTTCTCCAAAATGCCTGGATCTATGTTCACCAAATGTTTACTAAGGATTTTTCTAGTATATATTTCTTTTCAGTGGTATTCTGCTTTACCAGAATCTAGAGGCAGGGGTGCTAACTTGAATAAAATACTGGCCACATAATCACCAGATGTGGTGCATGCACACCATTTGAATGGCAATGCCCATCAACTTTAGGGGGTCATGGACTCCTCAAATATTTTATGGGGGGGGGGAAGACTGAAGGCACCTCAGTCCCTAGAGTTGGCTCCAATGCGTAGTGGAGTTTCAGTCCAGGTTTAACCATGCATTGTTGGCCAAAGTCCAATTTCTAAAAAGTATCCTAAATGACATCCCTCTATCTTCCTGCTTTGCAAATGGGGTGCTGAAATTGGAATTCCTTTTCCAGTATGAGCGTAAAGTCATGTTTCTCTCATGTCAAATCAATGGGCAAAGCCTGCGATCGTACGTTCATATAGCTGGGGATAAACTCCCTTGAACTTATGAACAGACATGAACAAGATTGCATTGTCAGAAGTGTTTACTGACTCATGCTTCTGTCTCTGTGTGTGTGTGTGTGTGTGTGTGTGTGTGTGTGTGTGTTTCGAGAAACCCATGCCCACCTCCCTGCACTCCCTACGAGTTTTTAATTCCAGCTCTTTGTTCTTGCATTTTAGCATTTCCCTTCAAAAGAGATATATTTAATAGAACAAGCCACATAGAAAATAGCTGCTGGCTTTTTAAAAAAACCGAAAAAGAAACCTGAAACAAATAGAAAAGCCTTTCAACACTCAGCTCGAAGCAGAGATGGTATCTGCTTTTTAAAAAAACAACAACACAGCTACATCAAAGAGGTACACAGCCCACATTTACATTAATCACGCCTGTCACACTGTTTGTTTTTAGTTCAAGGAGATGAAATTAATTGCAAAACACCATGTAGGGAATTTCTTCTATAGGGCCAGACACTTCAAGTGCTAGGATTTTGGTTAAAAGGGCAAAATCTTAAATGAATGCCTTTCCTTCCCATTAGGGTTAAGTACACAGCCACTTCTCTGTGGGGTATTAATTGTCTCTCTTTGGCAAAGCTCCTTCTAATAGAGATTCTCTGGAAGGGGTATACAGTCGGCACAGTGTGTGGAGAATTAAATATTCTGCACCTGGCTGGTACCAAAGTGGGATTCATCGTGGGATTATTTGCGTGTCACTTTGAAACTTTAACACAAAGGGGCTTCGTAATAATCCGCTGCTGCACTTTAAAAGCATAAAACACCCCCATCCATTTCTCCATCTGTTTGCATGGCCGAGGGATCTACAAATACGCATAAACTTCACTGCGCTGTGGAATGCAGAATATGGGCTTGCATATTCATCTTATTTAAATTGTCTACTCTGCCATCCAGCTCAAGAAGCCCTCAAGGCGATTTACAAAAAGTCTCTGGCCCAACATTCCCCATCAACAATCAACACAAACAGTAAGATTAAAACATCCAGAGAGAACCCATAATGAGCACAGTTCTAAAACATAATCCTAAAAAACCCCACCAAAAACATATTGCCATAAGAATAGCAGCTTCAAAAAATATTCCAGTGCCTTGAAGAAATGAGGGATTTGCAATATTATGAATTTGGCTGTCCTAATTAGCATATGGGACACGGGTGGCGCTGTGGGTTAAACCACAGAGCCTTGGACTTGCCAATCAGAAGCTCGGCGGTTCGAATCCCCGCGACGGGGTGAGCTCCCGTTGCTCGGTCCCTGCTCCTGCCAACCTAGCAGTTTGAAAGCACGTCAAAGTGCAAGTAGATAAATAGGTAGCGCTCCGGCGGGAAGGTAAATGGTGTTTCTGTGCGCTGCTCTGGTTTGCCAGAAGCGGCTTAGTCATGCTGGCCACATGACCCAGAAGCTATATACGCCGGCTCCCTCAGCCAATAAAGCGAGATGAGTGCCGCAACCCCAGAGTCGGTCACGACTGGACCTAATGGTCAGGGGTCCCTTTACCTTTAATTAGCATATTTAAGGTTACCACAGTGGTTTTGTCTAGCAAACCTGATGAAGTGATCAGGAACAATCAGATTAATGAAAAAGTGGGCCAGTATGATTTCACTGGTTAGAGTGTTGCACTTGGATTAAGGAATCACAGAACTGTAGAGGTGGACCAGGGACCCAAGGGTCATCTAGTCCAACACCCTGCAATGCCTGAATCTCAACTAAATCATACATGACAGATGACCATCCAACCTCTGCTTAAAAACCTGCAAGGAAAGAGCCCACGATCTCCCAGGAGATTTGAAGACAGATTTAAGCAATTTCAAGAAACACTCCAGCCAGCAAGCCACTGTGCTATGAATAGAATTCAGGTTTTTAAAAATCAAATTATGATCAGGAACTTCATGTCCTCTACACAATTCCAAGACATTGCTTCAATGAACTTGTTTTGGAACACTTTGTTTAGGATTAGTTCTGGAGCCCAATCCTAGGCAAGTTTATTTCAGAAATATATCCCACAGATTAAAATAGCTTCTCCTAGTTATGTATTTCAGATTACATTATTTCCCTGGCTTTTAAAGGCGCTTTTCCTCTAGCTTTCCAGCCTCTATATGTAGTCAGGAGTCAGTACATGCTATGTAAATTCACATAATTTATTTAGAATTTTAACTCGCCTTCATATAGTTATTAAATAACATTGGGGACAGAATTGTGCCCTGTAGCACCCCATAATGTTAACTGCCAGGAGCCCCAAAACCTCACACACCCACACCCCAATACTCCTTTGTGGACTCTGTCCTGCTGCTAGGAACACAACCATTTTAACACAGTAGCACAAATTGCATCCAAGATGATATCACAGTCAATGTTATTGAAAGCCACAGAAAGATTTTTTTTAATAAATTATATAGTTTGAGTATTAGCAATCACCAGAACTGTCCACAATAGACTGATCTGCAATAGCTTCAATGGTGATATTGAGCCATAGGTTATAAATAAATGAGATAGTTAATAAATTAAGAACAAATTTCTGTAGATGCCTGGTTTGCTTTCTAACCAAAAGCACCCTGTGTCTGGCTGGGGCTGATGGGAATTGTGTAGCCCAAAACAACTGGAGGGGGGCACCAGGTTGGCAAAAGGTGGCCCAGTGGCCTCCTGATCTTGGGAAGGGGATCAGGGGAAGGTTGCTTAAAGGGGAAATCTTTTTTTAAAAAAAACAAAAACCCATGTGCAAGTCAAGGAGCTCCAGGATTGATTTGTTATATACTAAACATGATAAAGCTTTTTGATGATGTAGTGAATTATTAAGAATAATGTATTTCACAATCCTGTGTCATGCTGAAATTATATGCACCCCACTCTTTTTAGAAACACGGACTGAGGATCAAGTGGACAGAAAAAAATATGCATTCTGAATATTATCTAGAATATAGCTTATGACCCCACCATAGAAGAGCCAGCTGAATCATGCCAGAGGCCCACCAAGCATAGCCTCCTTTTCTCACAGTAGCCAAAACAGCAGTTTTAAACCTGAAAAAAAATAGGAATGGAATACTTCCGTACTTCTCTCCAAGACTGCACAAACACACACACACCACAAACCTACAGTTCCAATAACACACAAGTATTGAAATTTGCACCACACACAGAAGCCACCTACCACTTCTCACAATCTCCCTTCTCCAGTCACAAAAATATAAACACAAATTGTTAAGGAAAAAGATCAGATATTGAGAGAAAGATACTCACATACTCTGCCCATTGTTGCTCTCTCTTGACAAATATCTTTTTAAAAAACAAACAAACAAACCCAACATTACTCAAACTAGCAGCCACCTCCTTCTTCCTGCTAATTACAAAGGGTGTGTTTGAGGTGAGGCTTTTAAGAAAAAAAGCCCAATAGGCCAATGCTGAGATTTTGCACAGCCTTCCTAATCACAGGTGAAGTAGGTTTTGCTAAATGCCAGAGAGACTTGATTGGCCAGAGAACAGTAGATTGACAGAAATGTTAACACAGAAGTATTAAATGTTTGTGGCAAGGGAAAGAATGTGTGACATTGGGGGGGGGGTTGTGGGGGGGTTTTAAAAATTGCCTAAAATTCTCACTGAGAGGGCTGTGCCTCAGTAGCCCTCCATTGGGTCATAGGACTAGTTTTATACAGTGGCTGCATTGGCTGTGTTTTAGTGCACAGATTTATTTTAAAAATAATTTAATTTTAGGTTATCTCTTTCTAGATCTGCTTTCTAGATCTCCTGCCTGGAATGCTCTAGAAGCATGGAATAACAATGAAATAACAATAACAAGAATCACAGTCCTGTGGAAACTGAAGCAGGAATGACTGGCAATGATTCTAGAAGGTAAACTCTCCAAAACAAGAATTTCTGCTCAAATTCTGGTGAATGTTTCTATTTCTCTGACATTCTCAAGAATATTTAAAAGGAGCATTGCCTGCAGTGACAATCATGGGAAGACAAAGATGTTTGTCCAACGGTGCCCTCGACATAACCAAATTTTATCAGCTAAGGACAGCTTTAAGACTTTCCTGCTTCTGCTGTTAGCACAAGCTTTCTGACTCCTGCAGCCTGATCCCATGCATGTTTGTTTGGAAGAAAGTCTCAGTGAGTTCAGTGTGTCTTTCTTCTAGGTACATGTGTTTAAGATTTAGTGCCTTTAAATAATTTCGGAATGCCAAGGACCCAGAGAACAAAATGTCCATTCAGAACTCTGTTCTTCACATCAGTTGGAGCCATGGAGACCCAAGGAGCCACCCGTGGCACAACATCTAATTCCATAACTGACATCCACTAATAATTATATTCTGAGAGCCCATTTGCTGCATCAACTGGGGCTGCCCACTTGGCAGTCCCCTTTATTGTACCGCACATCATGACTCCCATGTCCCCTGTCTTCTCGGGTGATTCAAAAGAAAAATAGTCATGAGATTGGAAATGTGTCTGTAATTGTGGGCTGCCAGCTGGCCTTCCAAGAGTTATTGGACTTGACTGTAAAACGTGCCCTTTTCACTTGCAGAATTTGCAGGACATGTGGTGGTAGCTGTACAATTCATAGAATATGGCATATGGATTTAAAATTCAGAGCTGCCAATAATTAAAGGCTGTGTGCCATTTTGTAGCAAGTTCCACTTTGTATCAGAATGGAGAGACTTTATTTCTTTGAAGATCCCCACCCTCACCCCAATCTTTACTTCTGCTTAGCAATTCATTAAAACGTTTAATAGCATACGTGCCAAGTAACAGCCTTTTGAAACGATACTTTTTACTACTAGGTCTTTACTTAGCTAGGTCTGCTCCAATCTAGTTGAATCATGAAGTTGCAAGAGATTTCATGGACATAGCTACAGAGGGAATCATTGAAAGAAGGGGGGGGGGGAATGAGGAACTAGAGTAAATAGAGGAACTGAGAAAATGATGGAATAATAATAATAATAATAATAATAATAATAATAATAATAATAATGTGGCTTTTCCTCCTTCCTATGAAAATCTACAAATAGATTGCAATTTTTAACTTATTATGTTTAAGTTTCCTTCCTAATCATTAAATAACTTTTAAAAAACATAAATAATATCTAAAATAAATTTTAAAAGACCATGTTATACTAAACTGCAATTACCCATGAAATAAGTTTATATTACAGTGCTTATTGTATACCTTTATATTGCAAATCACACCATTTCTGGGGGGAGGAGGGATCTATTCAAATATAATTCAGTCCTATGAACTGAAGACGTATATGCATATTTAGCCCAGTGATATATATTCCTCTTGTAGTTAGTAACTATTGCCAGGAATATGTTGAAGCCATTACCACAATACCATGGCTATCACACTGTGTCACACAGACTTCCATAATTTTATTGTGTGTTGTGTGATAAAGACTTTCCTTTGTCAGTTCAGAATCTACAATCAATTTCAATGGGTGAACCCAAGTTCTAATACTATGGAAGATGAAGAGCATTTTTGTCTACTTTTCCCAAATCATGCATTATTTTATAAATGTCTGTCATGTCCTCTCTCATGGCTGCCCCCCCCGCCCCGTGCACTAAAATGCCCCAGTACTTTAGCCTTCCTTTCCTAGAAGACAAGGTGCTAGAATCTTTTATCATTTGGGTTGGCTTTTCTTGTCAAACATTGTCCCTAGCTTTTTAAAAGTCCATTTTGATAAAGGCTTTGACCTAAAAGCATAAAATTATGAAGTGTCTAATAGCTCTTTTTAATCAATCACCTGCATATATTTTCTTGAACTATGACCTACCGTATTCCTCTCATGTTTATATGTTTTCGTAGCACAAAGGAGCTGTTTAAGATTTCTCCCCTCGGTAGTAAACTTCTTCTGAGCATCAATTACAATTGGTAATTAATAAACTTAATGTAACTCCTCATCATGACAGGTACCAATGAATAGGCAAAGCTGTGCTATTAGTAAGATGCAAGAGTGTGAGGACTTTGACAGAATTCTCTCCCTGATGGACTCATGTCCCAGTTTTCAATGGCCTCTTGAGAAGAGCACTGAATGTTAAGTGAAGTGATGTGTGCCAGCTTAGGTAAGGAAAACAATTGCTAATTAGGCCCCAGGCCAACCAAGTATTTACTCATGTGGTTACTTTAGTCCAGCATGTTATGCTGATTTTATTGCAGAAGGAATGCACATCAATTTTTATGAAGGCTGAAAACATAGAAATAATTGATTATTTACAGCTTTTACAGCTTTTTTACAGCACATAAATAAAAACCTGTATCCCATTATGGGTCTGTTTAAAGTTCTGAGGCCAAAGGGAATCAGGGTCAACATGGTTCTTTTGTATCCTTATCTCTTACAAAATATGCTCATCCCAGTTCTAGCTATATTATAGTGGATGAAAGTGGATCAAGCCTTTGATTATGTGGTTAGTGTTTTCTGGAGTTTTCTGTATATTAGGAATGGGAAGCCCTTGGCCCTTCAGATATTCTTAGACTACATTTCCCATAATCCCTGTCAACAAAGTGTGCTGGTACTGATCCAAGTCAGTCTAGAAATGTCTGGAATCTTACAGCCTACCTCAGGGATGAGGAATCTTGGAACTCGATGTGCCTGAACTTGAACTCCCACCAACCCAAGCAAGCATGGCCAGTGACCAGAGATGAGGGGAGTTGAAGTTCAGCAATCTGGAGAGCCAAAGGTTCCCCATCCCTGGTGTAGATGCAGCAAAAAGGGGAAAAATATTCTGCAATCTTGTCAATTTGACATCCTTGAAATAATACATTAAAAAATAACTGACAAATGGATTACATATGCATTTCCTTTTGATAGACTGCCAGACACAATTTTATCAACAAGTAAGTAGTTGTGAAGCTAAAGAAGACTGTTGTGGACTTCCGCTGTAGCTTTTAAATGCTGAAGGATGATATTTTAGATTGGTGCAAATGCCACAGCAGGTGAACAAGTGTTTTGAGGAGTGCAGTCATGGTATGCTTGGAAATGTTCAGCTTTCACCTGTAATTTATGATAGCTATTGCAATAACTCATCAGCAGGTGAACATTCCAGGGCTTGCTTCTATTTGCAAAGAAAGGGATAGGAAATATACTTAGCAGGACAGCAAGAAGCTTTGACAATCTGTTTCTGTATGATTTCTGAAGGATGCAAGTTAGGGCTCACTTAGTTTTACTTTGTGCATTAAAACATTGTTGCCATTTGTCTGTCTCAAGAGACAATGGAAGAGCGCGCCTTTGGGGATAAAGTCAAACCATTGGAGAGTTGCAGCATCTGCTGTGGCTTCTGGTTGACCACTATAAGAACAGAATGCTAGACTGGATGGGCCTTTGGTTTGATTCAGCAGGGCTCATTAGCTATGTTCTCATTAGGGTCTACCCTTCATAGCTGCAACCCATTCCTTTCTCCATTGCTGTCACCTTACTTTGACTTTTTCTCAACTGACTGATGGCACAGAATGTGCAGCAGCATTGACAATTGCAGATTATCTATCCTGTTAGGAGGCCTATGCCTTTTCCCACTTTTTCCTGTTTCTTATGGAGACCTTGAGCTCTACATTGCACCAGGTCCTCTCCTGCTGCAGCATCACAGGTGCTAAAAAGGAAACACTAGGGAAAAACCTCCAGAAAAAAGAGACAAGGGGTGTAGAGAGAGTTTGCTGCTGAGGATTCTCCTTCCCACCACCAGGAAAGTTTGGGAGAACTGACGGGGACAGCAGGAAAGGAATATGGGAGTTCAGAAGAGAATAACCAAAGGCTGGCAGATTGTTTAACTTCTTACTCTTATTTCTTGTGATCCCTACAAGTGTGTGGGGTGGGGATCAGTGTTGAGGTGTTTGTTTTTTAAAATGCTCACAAGTATAAGAAAAACTTATGAAAATCAAGGTGAGCCAAAGGGAGCTCACCTGTCACTGCTGGAGAAGAGCTGTGGGGAAACAGGTCACTCTTGTATGCATGCGGGACAAGCAGTGAGCTTTCTGTACTCCTCAGCCATATGCCCCATTTTACTATTAAACATGGAATACAGTGGTACCTCGGGTTAAGTACTTAATTCGTTCTGGAGGTCTGTTCTTAACCTGAAATTGTTCTTAACCTGAAGCACCACTTTAGCTAATGGGGCCTCCTGCTGCTGCCACGCTGCCGCTACACGATTTCTGTTCTCATCCTGAAGCAAAGTTCTTAACCTGAGGTACTATTTCTGGGTTAATGGAGTCTGTAACCTGAAGCGTATGTAACCTGAGGTACCACTGTACTCCATCTTTTTTTGTGTAATCACACAGGACTATGTCCACATGGAGTAGGGCTCCCAGACGTCTATATGCATGTGAATTTTGTTCATATTTTATGTCACAGGAAAAACTTGCCTGAATTCTAATTTGTAGCACCAACCTAACTTTTACAAAGACTGAACAGCATGAAAGAAGAAAGGGAGTTGTGGTCCCATTTTCAAAGCTACTTAGATCTAGCTGAAGGAATAAAATGAAAAGTTTTTTAAAAAAGCAAATTATGATGTCAGGCAAAGGATTTGCATAGTATTACTGGGGACATCAACAAGAGCAAACCACAAAACAAACACCCAACTTCTAGTGCATTTGCTCATTAGGCAAAATTAGTCTGTAGCTGTATCCTGGGGCAAAATTAAATTTCTGGGAGAAGCGCCTGCCAATATCCCATTGAATCTTTAGTCTGCAGCTGTCCACGATGCCCTACAGTGATAAATGAATAGTGGGGTGTTAAATTGGAAGTGCAGAAAATGGAATACTTCAAAAAACAATAGACAGACTGGGGAAAAAATCCCCTTTATAATGAAGATATCTTGGAGCAGTAGTATGAAATCCCTAGCTTTCGTCCCTAACAGCTGAAAATTGAAAAATATGACAGCTAAACATTACCTCTGTTATGTTTGGTAATCTATAAATATTCTGAAGTTTGCCAGCTTTATTTTGATTCCTAAGGCAACTGTAAATATCATTGTTCTAATCCCACCCCTCTTCCTTAACACTAAAATCTGTAATACTATCTATTTTCTATGTGTTTGAGCTGTCTGTGCCACAGAAAATGTCTGTGCCACTGGTAGCTTATGCATATGTCTATGCATAAGCTACCAGTGCTCCACAATGAGCACAGTACCAGGTATCTCTTCCCAGGGGTAACATGTGCTCATTTTTAGCACTCCCTCTTTTTTTCATCACTGGTACCATGCTGGCTCAGAATACATGTCCATGTGACTGCAGACTACTGCTCCATGTTCAGTCAATAAGTACTTCCAGAACATGAATGTTTAGGTCAGTGATGGGGAAGCAGCTCAGATGCCCTCAGTAGATATGCAAAGTTAGGTTTTTCCTCCCTAAATTGAAACAATAACAAAGCAATCTAAATCCATGATCTGTACTGCTGCTGCTGTGGTGGTGGTGGTAGGATAAGAAGATTACTTCCTGCCTCCTGTCTCCACTGGGTTCTGCCACAATGGGAGGTCCCACTCTACATGTCAACAGTGTGGGCTGGCAGGCAGCATCCTGCTGGCAGCAGCCAGTGTAAGCCCCCAAATGGCGCAAAACAAGTGGGGAGGAGGCAGAGCTGGACTGGCTATGGATCCACTAGATACTAAGCTGATCTAACATGAGAGGCCCAATCTTAGCCTTTCTGAGAAGCCCAATCTTAGCCTTTCTGCTGGAGTGTTCACCTTCTTTCAACTTCCACCTTGGCTGGTACAAGTGGAAGGGATCTAGATACAACCATGGTACCACCTCTCTATTCAGCTCCTCTGTTCCCTGATCAAGAATTAGGCTTGATACTTTAAGTATGAAGATTACGAGCACAGCTGGATTTTTGAATCTCCACTTGCTTCTGCATTTCATTTATACATTTTGGGGGACCATTTGAAATTTATTATTGAAGATAAATCAAGCAAAATGTCCAGTGTTACTCATCCATAAGTGACTATCATTCATGACTCCATGCAGTCTTCTGTGTGACTCTACATTTGCCACAAAAAATCTGAAGTTTGAGATTTGCTGCTTCTTGTAGTCTGGATTTAGTAAGATCCACTTCATCTCAAAAGCTCTGCTAACCATCAGAGAAAAAGATGCCGTCGTGAGGACTATGAAAGATGGTAAAATATCAAGGCCAGATGGCAATCCTATAGAGATTTACATAAGATTGGTTGCAGAGCTCTCATTGAATGTCTGTGCAAGCTGTTAGCTCTAATCTGGAGAGAAGAGAAGATCCCACTGGACTTGAAAGATGCAAGATTATTAAGATATATAAGTCCAAAGGAGGGAAGTTTGACAGAAGCAATTAACAGGGCATCTCAGGTTCTATCTATAGCTGGCAAGGTCTTGATGGATTCTTTTCGATTGTCTGCTCTTGTTTGTGATGGTCCAGCATTTCCAACCAACCCTATCACTTTTACTTTTACTTGAAATGCTGTGTATATTGTTTATTGCTCATAAACAACATTCTGAAAAGCACAAGGACCAGCTTGAGGGCAAAGTTATGGTCTGTGCTTACAATGAAGGCATGCTACCCAATCTCTAAGAATGAATTAGGAATTTCGACTGACAGGACAGGGTGGCTGACCAGCAACCAAAAAACAAAAACAAAATAGGGTGATACTATGCAAAATTGAAATATTTAGGGACAGAGAATTATTTCTTTGGTTCTAAAGGTAAACAGAACAAACTATCAGTGTTCAAATGAGTCTTCAGTGCTACACTCTGTTTTGTGCTCACCATGGGAATTCCACATGCCAAAGAGGAACACAAATGAAAGAGATCGATAGATAGATAGATAGATAGATAGATGATAGATAGATAGATAGATAGATAGATAGAGAGAGAGAGAGAGAGAGATGATAGATAGATAGATGATAGATAGATAGATAGATAGATAGATAGATAGATAGATAGATGATAGAGAGAGAGATGATAGATAGATAGATAGATAGATAGATAGATAGATAGATGATAGATTCTCCTACAGGCTTGTTCCAAAGCCATAACCACAATCAAGCTGATGTATTCCAAACAAGTTTCCTAAGATAAATTAACTCAGATGATGATGATACATACAGAGGGATGCTGAGTGACAGCAGCTCTAAAGAATACAACATTTGTAGGAAACACAGTGGTTTCTTGCTTGACAGATGATATACAACCACAACCTAGATTTTCATGTATATATGACATCCACATGTTATGTGTTTTGTGTAGGAAACACCCATGTTATTCAAATAATGGCCTTAACATTCTCTTAAAACAAGCTTACTTTATCTACCCTGTCATTCATAATTTAAAGTGGGTACTGAGCTCATCAGTCTTGTCATGGAGTCATTTGAGAGACACAATTCTTTAGACTTAAAATGAGGCTATTTCTTTACTTCAATGATCTTTAGGGACTGATTCATATGGAACTCCTCCCTTCTCTCAAGTGTTACCTGGCAGCAGCTACTACACAGGCCTACAGTGGAGAGAAAAGGGAAGCAGGGCCACTCCAGCAGCTCTGCTGAGAGATCAGCAGCTTTTGGTTCTCCCTTTTCTTGAACTGTTTCCACCATTCCAACTGGCCATTATATGATATTGGCAAGTAAGATCAGAAGTTTGCTTCCCCCCCCCTTCCCTCCTGATCTTATTTAATTTTCTGCAGTAGACTTCCTATTCTCCAGGCTCTAGTTTAGCAACTAGTCACAGGGCTTGAGAGGATCCCAGAAGGCATCTTGCCCAACCCGAGTCCTATAACAATATGCAACAGGTCAGGCATTTAAAGATTATACACAAGGAACAGTGGTTGAAATAATGGTGCAAATCCACAATGCTCCAAAGTATCATATAACAAACTGTATTTTTAGACCACATCACAAATTTATTTGATATCAATTGCCTTACTATCCAATGACTGAAACCTTAAATTTGAGCGATTCCTCCTCAGAGAGTAATACACCAAGTTAGTTAATTCTTTAACTTGAAGGTTTCCTTAAAATACTTAAGCCTCTAAGAAGAACTTTAAGATGAACATACAGCAGGGAGATCTTATTGCCTAGTGATGTCTGTACCCGGGATTTAATTAAAGTTTGGCAGCTGGTCCATTATTAACAATTAATTCTGCTTGCAAAAGGCCACAATGAGACCTTAAGATACTAACCTTGGTAAATCAGAGGTTATGAGGGATTCTTTACAGATGGCTCACAGTAATAAAGCTTGGGCAACCCACTTACAGTACCTTTGGATAGGTGATCTTATCCAATACACAATAAGCTCCATTAGATTTAGGCAAATATGAATAAATTGCCAACTTTTGCTCTCTCTCTTGTTGAATGGTTTCTTTAAATGTAAAGGTTCATCATTGTTGCACCCAATGTGTATGTCTTTAAGGGGCCAGAGCAAGGGCCAGAGTAAGATAACGAGACCCAGCTTTACAGCTGTGAAGCATAGCAGGTGCTGCTGAGTTGTATTTGATTAAGGTGTGTCAGCATTTGGGTGTAGTATATAAGGAGCAGCACCTAGCTCTCCCATTACCCTGGGGGATGGGTTGGTGGTTTGGTTGTTAATGTACTTAGTGTAAAAGGAGTTTTTGTTTTTCTTATTAAAACCTAGTTTAAGTTATTTTTGAGTCCTTTATTTTTTAATGCATGGTCTCCCCAGCAAGCTCTCTGCAGCGCTACCATACTGCAAACAGCCAACATCTTTGGTTATGGGCCCAGCTGCTGAGTGGATGACTGCATATTTTTGGACTCTGAGAAAGGTTTGAAAACTCCTTCTCCTGTTAGCGTAGTTCTGTGGGTCTGGAAGAGTTCCAGAATGGTTGACCGGGTTCCTGAAGCTGAGAAGGCTCTGGTCTTCCCACAGCTAACAGATGAGAACTATAGTTTATGGTCTTTCCGGGTGGAGGCGCTTTTGACCTCTAGAGAAGTATGGACCTATGTAACTGATGACCCTCCTGACCCTGTGACTAATGCTTGGTCGAAAGGAGATGCAAAAGCCAGGGCGATAATTAATTTGGCAGTCAGTGACCAGCAAGTAGTCTATATAAGAAATAAGAAAACTGCCAAAGAAATGTGGGACAGTCTTGCAGCAGTGCATGTTAGAAAAGAGTCAGCATCTGCATTGACGTTTTTCAAGCAGTTGTACCAGACGAAGTTGCAGCCTGGTGGTGATTTGGCAGCACACTTGAGACGTCTGGAGGCAATACGCGGCGAATTAATTCGAAGGGACATGGACATACCTGATATTCAGTATATTTTTATCATTCTTTGTTCCCTTAACGAGGACTTCGATGGTATAGCTAGCCAGATATCTGCTGTTCCACCAGCACAATTAACTGTGGAAGGGGTAACGGCAAGATTAATGGGCGAGTTGGACAGAAGGGAGGCTTGTGCCATAAGCACTCCTATTTCAAGAAGTAATGAGGAACGCCATATGCAAACTTGTGGTGATACAACTGTATTTAAAGCTGCCAAGCGTTGTTGGTTCTGCAATAAGCAAGGACATTTTGCAAAGGACTGCAGAGCCAAAAGAAAGCAAAGTACTCCCAAGCCTGTTTCTGTTCGTCAGTCACGGTCGTCAGCCCAGCAGCCGACATCGTATAGTAGAGACAGAAACGAGCCGCAAGTTTTCCATGCTAGGACAACAGATCGTAAAAGACTTAAACGTGCCAAGTGGAAGTCTTTTGTTGTGGACTCAGGAACATCTCAGCATATTTGCAACGATCGAAGCTTGTTTATTTCTTTCGAAGAGGAAATTGGTAATGTACATTTAGCCAATTCACAAGTCTTGCAGTCGCTTGGCAGGGGTACTGTTAAACTTGACTCTTTAAACACTACAATAGCGAACTGCATTTACTGCCCGTCAGTGGACAATTTATTGTCAGTAAGGTGCTTTGCTCGTCAAGGCATAACTGTGCGTTTCTTAAAGTCAATGTGTGAGTTTTTCGATGGGAACAAACGTCTATTATATGCCCGGGAATCTGATGGTTTATATAGACTGTATTTTCGCACCTACTCCCAATCGCCTATAAATTGCAGAGCAGCACAGTCAAGCCAGGGGTTGAGGAATGTAAGGCCTCATTCCGGGTGTGTCCATGAGGCACACAGAATTCTGGGACACCTGAATTTTGCTGATGTAATTAAGACAAAGAATATTGTTGATGGCCTCAACTTAAAACCATGTAAATTCTTTATGCAATGTCTATCCTGTTGCAAGAATAAGATTAAGGTTGCACGCAAGGGTAGGTGCTCAGATAGGAAAGTAACTGAGCCATTTGAGCGTGTACATTGTGATTTAGTTGGGCCACTCCCACCATCATTAGGAGGTTCTAGGTACTGGCTTACTCTGATAGACCAGTATAGTAGATATTGTTGGACTTATGCAATAGCTGAGAAGTCCCAAGCATTTGAGAAGTACAAAGTTTTTTGCAACTGGGTAAAAACGCACTTTAACAAACCTATTAAGAACCTGTTTTCTGACCGGGGTGGAGAATTTGTTTCTGAGGATTTTGAGAATTTCCTGGAAGCGCAGGGGACTACTCATGAGTTATCTTGCCCCCGAAGTCCCTGGCAAAATGGGCTTGTTGAAGTTGTGCAGCGTGACCTACAGGCAGGGGTTAAAACGTATCTGCACGATGCTAATCTGCCCAAAGACTTTTGGGCTGAAGCGCTTAATGCGTTTTGTTATGTTAGAAATCGCAGTTATCATTCTGGTTTAGATGTCACCCCCTATGAGAAGCTGTTTAAAAAACGCCCTAATCTGAAATACCTACGCATTTGGGGTTCAGATGTAATTATGCATTATCCCGCTAAGCAGAAATTGGGTGAACGTAGTGTCCAGGGAAAATTAATGGGCTACCAGCAGGGGGCGTACAGAATTTACATACCAGCAACTGGCAAATTTCATATTACCAGAAGCATGATACAAACTGTAAATTGGAATGGAGTTGCTGTCTTCCAAGATACTGATGGTATAGATAATACTGAGGAAGAAGAGGAAGAAGCAGCAGCAGCAGGAAATGGTGCTTCTGAATTAATGGAAAAAGACAAAAAGTCTGTTGAATCTGATTTGTTTGATGATTTAAAGTTAAAGGGACCCGAGGGGAGGTTAGATTCTCTTGAGTTTTCTGATCGTGAGCTTAGCCTACAGGCATCTCTTCAATCTGACAATGATTTACAACCTGAAACTAGTGGTTCACTTAGTCCCATTAAGTCTGAGGAGTCTGACTCTCCTTCCGGACTGAGACGTTCAGATAGAAAGAGACAGAAGCCACAACGTTTTGCAGATGAACATTTTAATACTGTGTATGCCAATAAGGCAGTTTTTGAGCCAAAAAGCTACAATGATGTTCAGTAATGTACCTTAAACACACCAAACATTATAGGTTGCAGTTTACAACATGTATTGACAAAGGTTTTGAAATTTTCTGCGATGCATCTCATGCAGTGGAACAAAATAATTGCAGGGGTGTGTCTGGTATGGTGTTTTGTTATAACGGTTGTCCATTTGAATGGAAGTCCCAGACACAAACCATTATTTGTCTCTCCACAACAGAGAGTGAATTATGTGCATGCGTTCAGGCCACTCGTGATGTAGAATGGTATCTGCAAGTATTTGCAGACCTACAGATGCAAGTAACACTACCAGTAAAAGTTTACCTTGATTCCCAGAGCGGACTTGCTATCCTGTGTTCAGAGACCAATACGCAGCGCACTAGAGTCTTAAGGTTACGTTTACAGTTTGTAAAGAAACTAATTGCTGACGAAATGATTGTATTTGAATATGTTCCAGGTGACAATCAAATTGCGGACATTTTTACTAAAGCACTTCCAAAGGTTACACATGAAAGACATGTACAAAGTATGCTTTATGTTTTTGTTCCACAATGATGAACCGCAGGGGAAATGTTGAATGGTTTCTTTAAATGTAAAGGTTCATCATTGTTGCACCCAATGTGTATGTCTTTAAGGGGCCAGAGCAAGGGCCAGAGTAAGATAACGAGACCCAGCTTTACAGCTGTGAAGCATAGCAGGTGCTGCTGAGTTGTATTTGATTAAGGTGTGTCAGCATTTGGGTGTAGTATATAAGGAGCAGCACCTAGCTCTCCCATTACCCTGGGGGATGGGTTGGTGGTTTGGTCTGGTTTGGTTGTTAATGTACTTAGTGTAAAAGGAGTTTTTGTTTTTCTTATTAAAACCTAGTTTAAGTTATTTTTGAGTCCTTTATTTTTTAATGCATGGTCTCCCCAGCAAGCTCTCTGCAGCGCTACCATACTGCAAACAGCCAACATCTTTCACACTCACTCTCACACACATACGCATTCTAAAGAAGAATGAATATGTTTGTAAAAATAATACATTGGAGAAAATGCTTGCAAAAATACGTACAATGTTCCAAAAAATATGTACAATGCATACAAAAAATTGTGTTCATTAGGAGTCATTCACATTATTTGTTGATAAATTTCATGAGGATTTTAAAAATTAGCAAATTTCTGAAGAAATGCAGACAGCAGAATTTAAGATGGGAAAAATGAGAAACAGAGACAGCCAAAATGGACGGATCAAATCCTACTGAATAGGGCTCTTGCCACTCGAGTCCACATTTCTTAAGGTCCTTTGACAACATAGTATCCCAAGAAATAACTATAATGGCATGTAGAATTGCCTCATTCTGATTTTGAAAATTCTTCTTCTTCTTCTTCTTTTTAAATGGCACATAAGAGTATTCCAGTTATAGCCCAATATTTCCATACATTGTTCAAATTCAGTGTTGGAGTATGGCAGTAAATTTGGAACAAATGGTTGGAACAAGCAAGGGCTTTCTATCTTTGAGCTGTTTGTTTACATGGCGATCTTTGATCTTCTGGAAGAGGAACAGAGAAAACTCTGTCTTTTCTCCTTCACTAATTTACAGAGAGGTTGCTACTACCTGCAAGGGGGTGTGTGTGGAAAAAAATGCTGCAAAGCATCAGAGCTGGCCATGTTTTCCAAAAAGAACTTGAGGAAACATCTGGGAGCTCTTCTGCTCATTCAGAAAACTCTCTTCATGATTTGTGTGTTATAGGACCTTTTCTGGTTTCTTCTCCAGAATTCTCAACCTTTACCACCACAAAGGTGATGATAAGGCATCTGACATTTGACGGAGGGCACTGTGTTCTGGTCAAGTCCTGCATCATCAGCACAGAAGTGGGGCCTCAGTTTCTCTAGGTTCCTGTGGGCAGAGTACACATCCACAGCTGAGAAGCTCAGCATGCTCCCAACATGTGAGCTAAATCTTGCAAACTAGCTCCTCCTCTAATGTGCCCTTGCCCCTGAGAGGTGGAATATAATACATCTCAAAGAAAGGCCTGAAGGATCTCTCATGTCAAAAGCTCCCTGCATCCAGAAAGGTAACATATCGAGAAGAATGATTCTACCCTTCTCCTTGACATCATATCTGTTAAATTTTTAACAGATTTGAGTTTTTCTACTATATAATTTCACATTGTGATTTGTGGTATAATTTAGCTTTTATAGGATGGTCTGTATAAGTAACTCCTAGGCCATAGGACTCATAGGCTAGGGAGATCCCCCCCCCCCCCAGACCTTGCCTGGCAGTCAAGAATTATGCTAAATTACAGGTGGTGCTGTGGTCTAAACCACTGAACCTCTTGGGCTTGCGAATCAGAAGGTTGGCAGTTCGAATCCCTGCGATGGGGTAAGCTCCCGTTGTTCAGTCCCTGCTCCTGACAACCTAGCAGTTTGAAAGCATGTCAAAGTGCAAGTAGATAAATAGGTACTGCTCCGGCGGGAAGGTAAACGGCGTTTCCGTGCACTGCTCTGGTTCGCCAGAAGCGGCTTAGTCATGCTGGCCACATGACCCCGAAGCTGTACGCTGGCGCCCTCGGCCAATAAAGTGAGATGAACGCCGCAACCCCAGAGTCGGTCACGACTGGACCTAATGGTCAGGGGTCCCTTTACCTTTACCTTTACTGTAAGTAGATGTTTCTTTTTGCTGCCATCCCTGCATATACAAACTGAAAGTTTGGTTTGAATCCTCACACAACTTCATTTTTGTCAGTGCTGTTGAAAAAATGTTCTATACTGTACAATTTTTTAAAAAATAAAAAGAACACCCTTGGAGAATTCTCTTTGAAATTAATGGGATCTGATGGTTTTCATTTCTACATGTAAGAAAATATGATCTAGCAGGCTCTGTAGCCTCACATATGCAAACACTGTGTGAAATTATAATTACAACTAATAAGTAGAAAAGAGAGGCAAATTTTGTTTCTTTTCCAGCCAAGCTTATTTGCCTCACAATTATTTTCAGCTGATCAACACGCAGCTTCTGCCTGTTATGCCAGAAGGTTGGTTACACTATGGTAACATTCAGAAAGCAAACAACTTGGGCAATAAACCTTGTCTCATCCTTCCTTTTGTCTCCTGTGTTTGGCTCAGCAAGAAAGCCCCTGCCATAGCCATTCGTCACTATAGTTCTGCTCCTTCAAAGTTAAATGCATCCTAATGAGGCTTTGGCTGCAGGAATACACAATGGAACAGCATCAGCTTAGGCTCAATTATAACTAGTTCACCTAGTTTGAGAAGTCATTTGCTGTTTCATCTGTCAAAAGCCTGGTGGCTTTAGTTCATAAAATCTACTACTTAAGTGCATTAAGGCTAGCCATGTACCCTCCTTTACAGAGGACAATGCTCCCTTGTTTTTTGTTTTTTTAAAAGACCAATAAATCCCTCAGTCACTCCAGCAGTATATTAATGAAGCCAAAAACTAAGCTATTGGAGAACCGTAAAAGCAAACAAAACCTGCCCCATTTGCAGGTGGGGTGGGGGGAATACTTTCCCCAACTTGGCAGAATATTTCCAGGCATAGGTACCAACTCCATGGGGCCCTGGGTGCCCGAGTACCCACAAAATTCCCCACAAAGGGGCTGGGCACCCACAAATTTTTGGTGCCAGGGCCATGCATGCCGCATGGTACCCACGACCCTGGGTACCCATGGTTGCGGGGTCAAGCTAGCATTCCTGTTTCCAGGTCTGGTTTGAATTTTCCTGGTACTGCAGGTTTTTTCTTTTTTCATGCTGTTGTAAATGTACCACAATTTACAATAACATACATGGAGGGTCACTGAATAACTGAATCATGAGTCTTCTAAATCCATCTGGGTTAAAAGAATTAACAGCTAATTGGGAAATGTGTGGTCTTGTGCTTTGGTTTCCCTGCTGCTTTTTGGAAGGGGGGGGGATGAGTTTCTGATAAACAAGCACTTCTAAATGAAAAAGAGGTGGTTAGATTTTTTTCAGCCCACCCTAATGAAATATTTACACTGTGCTTGGCACTTTATATAGCTTACTTTGAAGTTTAAAGACCTGAAGTTATATAACTGAAACACCTCAGGATTCTAAAAAAAACATGAGAAATTTTCATTCAAACCAGGTATTTGCATTTAAAGTGTGGATTTTAAATTGCTGTATTCTTTTTAAACAACAACAACAACAATAGTGCCTGGAGGAATGTGGCAGGGACAAAGGGTCAAAGACAACAAAAATTTGTGTCATGTGAACATTTCTTAGAAGTAGATCAACAGTGTTTCTCAAACTCTGATAGCTGATCTTTTCCCCAAATTAAAATGTTGAATAGTTCTTCAGGAATGATGGCTCCTTTCTTAGGTTTTTCAGAAAACATATGGACCTCCTTATGTTTTTGAAGAACTAAGGGAAATTGTGTGTCAAAAACTACACAAAGTCCTCAGTGGTAGACCACAGAAAGCCTGATTCTGCAGTTAGAAGGAACTATTTCTTTCCTGGTTACATAATTTAGGATGCAATCCTAAACCCATTTACCTGGTAGCAAGTCCCACTGATTTAAATAGGACTTAGTTCTGAATAGACATGGTTAGGATGGTGCTATATGTAACTCAGTAGAAATCATTGCTCAAATGATAGCAATGGCCACGAGTGACTTGAAAAACATTAACCATGAGAGACAAAAATGGATATTTCATGTTCGGGGGCAGTGAATCAGCTTCTTAGGACAAACAGGCGGAAACACTAGTATTTCTTGTGTGTAGGGTGGGTAAATCTGTCAGTCTTGGTTCTCTTCCTTTCTCATGTTTCCAGTCTTAAATTCAGTTTTCCACATATCCACAACAATTTGTGATTTCTTTTTTTTTAATCCCACATTAAAATTCACCAGTGTTTCAGTGTGAATTTCTTCCGAAATACAAATTTTATGCAGTTTGAATAACATACATTATTTTCAAGCGGTTTTCCTTATATACATTTTTGTGTGTTATTTTCACCAACCTATGCATTTTTATACACACTTTCCCCTAACATATGACTTTTGGTTGGTTGGAGAACTGCATTACAAAATCTTTTGTTAGGATCAAATTTTGAGGCATGATTGCATTTTGGATCGCTTATTGCTTCAAAAAAGGCAAATTGGGTAGCTTCGCATTAAAAGGCAAACAAAATCAAATTCCTTCCCTATTCCTGTGTGTGAACTTCTTGGGGGACCTCAGACTGGCTACCATTAGTGTGAGAGCATAGGTCTAATTTCTCGTGAGTTGATGAAGCCCTGAGATGGACAGCAACAGGAGAATAATGGAGTCTAAAAATTGGAAATCTCAAGAAATACCAACGGTAGAAGAATGACAGATGAAGATGTTGGAGTTTTTGGAGATGGCTGACCTGACTGGAAGAATCCACGATCATAAAGAAGAGGAATACCAAGAAGATTGTAAGAAATTTAAAGATTATCTAGCTAAATATTGTAATATAAGATAATTAGAAAGTACTTGAAAGTATCAAATAGGCCTAGGATTAGAACAAGAATGTTGTATAGTAATATGGATTTAAGCCAATAAGAAAAGAGATGAAGATAGTAAATTGAAGGAGTTAACTGTATTAGAAAGATGATCTTGGAGAACTGTTACAAAGGTGTTACAATGAAATTCAGTTAGGGGGGATTAGAGGAAGTAAGATAACAATGAAAGTTATTTTGGATTTTAGAGTATTAAGTGTTTTTATTTTTCTTTATTTGTTCTTTTAGTATTGTAATGTGCTTCGTTTTGTGTTTTTTATGTTATATTTGTTATAAATGTGGAAAATTAATAAAAAAAAGTAATTAAAAAAATAATGGAGTGGGGTAGTTGGTAAAGGAACTGAAATGGATGGTATGATGGAAGGGAGGAAAGCTGTCTGCAAATGTTCAGCTCTGAACTCTAGCAAGAATAATCTGTTCCTCCTTGTCATCCTTCTGGGTGAGAAGGAAGAAAAAGGGGGAGAGGTAGATGGCCCCACCCACTTTTGACTCTGGGTCTGCCCACCACTGATTCTGGCCACATCTGCCACCAGAATGCAGCCACTGGAAATATAGGCCACAACATGGGGGAGGGGAGAAGACTCCTCACACTTGGGATCTTCTCCATTGGTCTGATGCAGCAAGACCACACTTACATCATTGCAATTTGGAAGTAGTTCTGCATGCAAAGTCACATTTCATGGGCTGAGTTTGATGAACATCGCGGCACTGCATGGTGTGTGAATCCAAATTAAAATAGTCCCCTGAGAAATTGAATTGTAATGTGTCAACTTGAAAAATTGTTGTTTGTTTCAGTTTGCTTCCTAGATGCACATTGAGAACACTCTGTGGCACTGCTCAGAAAGAGAATTAACAAATCAGTCCAGCGAATGCTTGCCACCCCACCCGACCTCCAAGGCTTGCAATAAACCTTCTACCAGCACACTTCTCTTGCCATCATTTCCTGAAGCTCCACCCCCCCCCATTTCTGTTGGTCGCATATAGTTTTAAAAGGCATTTCTCCATTACACTGTATAAATGTAGGCTTGGGCACTTGTTGCTAAGAAAACCAATTGTCTCCTCAGTCTGGAATTTCATATAGTGATTTATGGCAGTTGGGTGCAGGGACTTGTATGGAAACCTTAGCTTAGACGGATGCTATGTGGGAGGAGACATCTGAAAAGAAAACCAAAGGACACCAGAATCCATGCCAGGAAGTTCTGCTAGATAACAAGCACCCATTAACTTGCTTCCTCAGATGTGCAGCTTCTCCTTTCCTTAATGTGTGCCTTGGCACCACTTACGCAGTCACAAAATACTGCATATGGTTCTAAATTTAGGAGAAATTGCTGCTCAGTGACATAACAAATCCAGTGGTGCCAGTTAGCATTTCAGGACCGAGTGATGATGGCCATCTGGGGAAAGGAGCAATTTAAGGTCAAGACACATGAATAATGTTGAAAGCTGGGTCTCCCTCTTCTCAGCTGTAGCACTTTTGCTGCCAAAAGATTGATAGAGAAGTGCAAAATGCAAGGATTGTGCTTTCCAGCTGTAATTCATGCATGGGTTCCAGTTGATCTGTCACATTACTTTTGTTCCAAGTGCGTGGCTGTGGCAAAATTAAAAACAAGCCACTTTCATGCCAATGCTTTTGTGTGTAAACAACAGTTGGATAGCATACATTGGTAATGACATTTATTATTATAATTTTATTGAAAAGTAGCAATGGAACAGAATATGGTCTCTAACCAGGCAAAATGAAATTTTTCACACAAGAAGAACCTAAGTGAGTGAAGTAAGTAAGTCTCTAAGTGGTTATAGCCAGAATCCGATCTATTTCAGTAGGAAAGTAATACACTTGTGTTCATCTGTTGTTAAAAGCAATGGTTACATTTGTGTTCCAGAGGAACATCAACATTATGACTAGGGGTTGTTAGAGACTAAGGTTGTCACAAAATGGCAGCTCAAAAATCCTGCATCCTGTTCTCATACATACGTAAATACACCATTTTATTTGTATTTCATCTTTCTGTAGTTAAAACCATGCTCAAGGTGGCTTATAACAGGGAAAAATACATAATTATAAATATAACAAAAGCAGTTATAAACAATGCCCCCACCCCTTAAAAAGTACTCAAGCAGGGAGCAGGTCTTCCAGGACTCACAGCCAAGATGGTCTGTGGCCTCTTTCAGCATGCTCAGTCATCTTTGGGCTGTTGGGATTCTTTTTCTGTCACCCTTGTCTTTGTTACTTGGCATTCTGTGGGATTCATCTGAGCTGACTGGTACCTCTTTTTTGTTTCACAGTGTGAGGGTTAGCCCTACTACTAGGCAAAGTGAGGCATCTGCCTCAGGTGGCAGATGATGGGAGGCAGGGAGTGATGGCCAGGTGTTGGAAGACTGATTGCCTGTGCCTCTTAATCTAGCCTGGTGCCCTCAGGAGGACATTTCCAGTGCCAAAATAAGATTCAACTGTCAATCCAATCAGGTCTATTATACGACATATGGATATCATCATGTTCAAGCAAAATATTTTGGAATGACCATGCTGACTTGCATTGTTATTGCTTCAATCTGACCAGCACTCAGCCAGCTGAGTTTACTATCAAAAGAATGATTTTTGGAGTTTTCTCTCAGTACTTTTTCATGTACAAATTAGATAATTATTGTTCCTATCCAGAAGGCAAAGGACAAATAAGTGTGATCTTAACCTCTAATAGATGGCTCTCGGAGGTAGATTATAGGGTCATTTTGTCCCCCATTCATTTCTTGCTTCATTTTGGAAGCACTTCTAGCTGTGTCTCTTAATCAATACATAAATGAATAGGACCATTAAGAGATGAAATGAGTTCAATGTATATTGTATGCTACGCAACATAGGCTCCTGTTATCTGTGTCTTTATTCCACTAGGTGTGAAATCTTATATGCACATACACGGCAGCAAGTCCCATGAATGGTGCTTTCTTTTAAGAAGACATTTACAGAGCTGCACTACAAATGCCACTTCACATGCTATACAATGAAATTGCCCCTTTGAGTCACTGTCATGTCTTTAAAATGTATTGAGGGACAAGGTGATTCAGGTAATAGGTTAGAGGCAAAGCCTTGAACATCAGGCCACATTCTGGTTTGAGCATCTGTCTCAATGCTAGATAATAATATGAATAATAATAATATGGGTTATGCAAGGGCTTCCCATATCTTTTAATTGCAAGCAATTACCATGAGTGAAAGATATGTGTTTCTTGATTTCCCCCCCTCTTGCTTGATGGGAGCAGGCTAACCATTCCAGTTTATGCTACCTGTCTCCTTTTCTTTTGATGTGCTACAAGTTTGCCAGCACCTGACAACTTGTATCTTAAACTTAATGGTACAGGTGCTATTGTTGCATATTTTTTTGTAACCCTGGAAACCCCCATCGGTAACTCATTTATTTCAGTTTTATTCCGAGGTATCCAGGGAGCTTGAGTGGATTACAATGTGCAATGCATTAGCAAATGTGAAATATCATGTGCTCATGTAACATGAAGGTTGGCAGCACATAGGGTTCTGTTTTGTAAAAGTGGCATTGCGGTGTGGATGTGTTCCAGTATTGTAGAGAGAATTATTTTTTTCAATGCTCCCCTTATTTCATAGTGTTAGAATAGGGGTGCAATCTGTTATGCTGACAGTCTGGAAGGCTTTTGCTCCTTTGTCCTCCTTCCCTTCCTCTGGATTCCCCCCCCCCCCGTGTACATTGTTATTGGAAGAGATGTGTGATCAAAAACAACACACTTAACATGATTCACACAGCCAATTCATATGGTGATTTTAATGTGCTGCAGTTTCCTTCTGCAATCTCTCATCCCCATCAATGGCATCAGCACATATTTAAAAAGCTCTGTGATGACAGCTGACATTTCAGACAATCAGGCTAATATGTGATAATTGCAATAATCAAGTTACCCAAATGCGTGATTATTTCAAACAGTTGAGTGCGGTCCAGACCTGCAATATGTTCCCACTCTATTGCATTTAGATACCACTATATTTTCCATCTGTTATCAACCTTTCAGGCTTTTTGAACAAGAGCTGTCTTCATTTCTTCTTCCTTCTACTTCCCTCATTCCCCCTTCTTCTTTTTAGAAAAAAACCACCCATAGAATCCTTTGTTGGAACTCTTTGCACACTTCAGGTCCCCCTCCCCCACAAGGAGGACACAGATTCAGTGTTTGAACTTGACTTGAACTTTGGAATCCAGGCCAATTCACGGGGGGCTCCAAATTAGTCAAATGAGCCAAAACACCTTCACTGCCCTTCAGACTGAACTGACAAGAAGATAGAAAGAGCAGTGTTTTTACAGTCACTGTCTCTGCTTCTTTCTGAAAGGGGCCAGACACAGCTGATGGTGATGAATGATGATGTTGTTTTTAGAACAAAGCTCATTGTTAATCTATATTCAGTCAAAATGTCCTATGCTATATATGTGCAATAAGTGGCAACTTTTTGAAGCTTACATGTCCATTCTACCTCAAGAACATGACAGATGAGCAGTACCTGCGGGATCAGACTAAAGGCCGCCTATCTAGCTCAGCATCCTGTTTCCTGCAGTGGCTAACTGGGTACCTGTAGGGAACCCCTAAGCAAGACATAAGAGCAGTTGCCCTCTGCAGCTGTCAACTGATGAATAGGGGTAATTAATCTGGGATAAATTAATTGAAAGGGAACTGATTATCTGGACATAGGGTGCAAGTTAATTGAATGAACTTATTTTATTTGGGATAATATGGATGGGAAATTTAATTTCTGTGAAATTTAACTCCTAGTAATTATTTGTGCATTGCATTTATCATGTACACTGTTGTAGCATATTTTGTCCTCTGCTTTGGTAGTCTATATATTTTCTTTTTTCTTTTGGTCAATTGGTAACTGGCCACCTACCAGAATCAATTTTAGGGAAGTGTGACTAGTTTGGCTGCACTGGGTACCAGCACCACCGGAGGTGTCAGCTTGGATTTCCATTAAAATTAAACTTCCAGGAAGGAAAGAAAAACCACCACCACCATCAAACTTGATTATGGTCACAGACCAACATAAGATAAAAACATGCAAATAAAATGAAGCACACCAGGCTTAAAGAGGATAGGGATAAAAGCTAATAGTTAAAAGTGATTATATAACAACAACAACAACAACAACAACAACAACAACAACAACAACACACATAGAAGAAACACACAATCCTGACTTAACTGCATGGTAAAAAAAAAAACCTGCCTTAAAGAAAATGTACAAATGCGTTATTGTAGTAGCAACAGATTCGAGGCTGACTGTGATTCGAAGTAGGGAGGAATGAGAGCTAGATACACACGTTAAAACATGGAAGTCCT
Organism: Podarcis raffonei; assembly: GCF_027172205.1. Taxonomy (NCBI): domain Eukaryota; kingdom Metazoa; phylum Chordata; class Lepidosauria; order Squamata; family Lacertidae; genus Podarcis; species Podarcis raffonei. Next base: position 50,345,802 of record NC_070604.1, read on the forward strand.
GAAACTGATTTTAAAATCACTGGAGACACATTAGAAACAGTTGTACCAACTGGCAGAGGATGAAACACATTTAGAGACTAATATATTCCCCCATGTTAAAATCTGAGATATGATTTTGCTTTGTTCCTTATTAGAGTAACTAATTATTGTTCATGTCTACTAATGTGGAATAATATTTGTGATTTGTCTATCTATAAAGAGGAATCACGTAAACAAGTCATCATTGTCATTTGCCTTCACAAAACAGCTTCTTCCAACCATTCTCATTGGCACAGGTCTGATTAAGTCAATGGGGATCATGTGAGTATAATGATCTTTAACATAATTGATGAATTACAGAGTTTTGAAAAGGAAGAATGGGGAGAAATGCTTAGAAATGCAAACCATTTGGACCCTCAATGTACCTTTGAGACAAATCTATTCCTTCTCTTCCATCACAGTCTTTAAGATGGAACATTTCTGAGTACAAATCCATTCCAAAAGGTATGAACAATGTCATCAATGTATGCCCACTGGAGGCCTCCCACTGGAGGCCCACTGGAGGCCACCTTAGCATTTTCTAGAGCAGATGCAAAATATTTTTGTCTTTCCTGGCTCTTAATAGTTAGCATTAAGCATTCATGGGTACTTGTCATTTAGGGTTGCATTGTTATGGGCATTTATTTTAATGGCTCTAGGTTGCAAGGCCATGCACACTTTTCTGGGAGAAAGCCCCCCGTGAACACACAAGTGGGACTTAAAGTAAAGGTAAAGGTACCCCCTGACCGTTAGGTCCTGTTGCGGACAACTCTGGGGTTGTGTGCTCATCTCGCTCTAAAGGCCAAGGGACCCGGCGTTTGTTTGCAGGCTGCTTCCGGGTCATGTGGCCAACATGACTAAGTCGCTTCTGGCGAACCATAGCAGCACATGGAAATGGCATTTACCTTCGCGCCGGAGCAGAACCTATTTATCTACTTGCACTTTGACGTGCTTTCGAACTGCTAGGTTGGCAGGAGCTGGGACTGAGCAACAGGAGCTCACCCTGCCGCGGGGATTCGAACCGCCAACCTTCCAATTGGCAAGCCCTAGGCTCTGTGGTTTAGACCACAATGCCACCCGTTCTGGGACTTACTTCTGAGTAATTAGGAATAGGAATCCTGTGCATGTCTGGTGAACAATTCTGAGCCCAGTGGGGTGGCATGCAAAGGAACAAAAATAAATAAATGCAAACCTTAGCAGAAATAAATATTCAGCCAACCAATTCAAAACAAGATAAAAATTAGTGCAATTTTTTTCAAGGCATCTTAACCTCATTAAGGGCAATAATCATGTGTGTCTGAGTTTAGTTAGTTTATTTAGATGACTAAAGCACTAGTTTGATAAGTAAATTGCACCCACAGGGACCCTATTGGAATTGGCGAGCCTCCCAATCCAGCAGGATCACACAGACTCAGAAGTAGATTATTCTGTGCAATTGTTCACACAATGTATCTAATGTAGACATTTGATGGTTAAGGGACTACAGGTTGCATGCAGTCACGATCAGCTATGTTTTGTTCCATGAAAAACAATTTTTTTTGACCCCCAGAGCCTTTGAAACCAATTTTGGAAATAATTAAAGCTTTAAAAAACTGCTTGTGCCATATCCTTTTGCATGTGCAGGGAAGGGGACAAAATAGCTGTTTTCACTGTGAATTATGGGGCTTATACATTTCTACTCTTAGGAAGTTAAGAAGACTCTTTATATCATCCTGTACTTCCCCCCTCGTTATTTAAAATGAAAGAGGTGGCTGCTACTGAAGCTCTAGATTAGGTGGGTGGTTTGTTTGTTTGTTTGTTTTTCTATACAGTGGTACCTTGGATTAAGAACTTAATTCGTTCTGGAGGTCTGTTCTTAACCTGAAACTGTTCTTAACCTGAGGTACCACTTTAGCTAATGGGGCCTCCTGCTGCTGCCGCGCTGCCAGAGCACGATTTCTGTTCTCATCCTGAAGCAAAGTTCTTAACCCAAGGTACTATTTCTGGGTTAGCGGAGTCTGTAACCTGAAGAATATGTACTTGATTTTTATTTCAAATCTCTCATTCTGCCTTTGGTCTCCATATTTCTTTTTAATATCGACAATGGATAATTTAAACCAGGTTATCTAGAATTGTTAGCTTTCAAATCAAATCAAATCAAAGCTGTCACTTCTTCTCGAGGGGTTCAAGTTCTGCGTTTACCAAGATTGTTTACGCTGACTACACTTGAAAATCCACATTACATATTTTCTATGTCTTTCTGGAACCTCATTTATCCTGTCACTCCAGGAAGCTTACTATCAGATATTTTTTCACAATTTGGAATTGGATATTTAACTCCAACTTGCGGCATTTGCCATAATCAATATCACCTCTTCTTCTATGCCATCTCAGACTCTGCTTCGTTTTTGACATAAGTGGTTCTTCAGACGTATCTGTCTTAATATCTTTAGCCTGTCACTGGCTAAATAGTCATGAAGGATAAATGAAGGTGAATCAGAAAAATAAAAGTTACCACACTTCTAACAAAGATAAATGTGTTAACTTTCTTCTCCTTTTTAGCATAAGGATATGTTTCATTTGGAAAATATATTGTTCCATCTTCAATCAGCCCTATAGCTACAAATTCAGGCATTGAGGAGGGGGAATAAATGGGATTTCCTTACTGTTTTCATCCTCACAGTGCACTTTTAAAGTGCTTATTCCTATTTTCAATTTAGAGATTTGGAATTAATGGTGAAAAACAGTGATTGCTTCTAGATAAGCCAATGACAGAATATGAACTAGATGTTTCTAGTGTAATACAAGCACTCAGTTGGTGATGGTTTCCATCACAACTAGCCAGAAATATACCTAGTTAATTTCTGAGAAGATGGAGGGACCATATCTGAACATGAGGGATTTAATGAAGTGCTGAGTAGAGTTCAGTTGAATCTTCATGGTGAAAGCAGGGTTTCTGGGGTGTGAAAAAACCTCCTGACATACCTTCATGTTATTTCTGCTTTGCCACAAGGATCTGTTTGGTTGCCTAGGTGATGGGGAAATTTTTCTCTGTCTTCTGGCCCAGGCAACTGGATGCCTCTCACTCTCTCATCATCCAATGCTGAGATGCAACACTGGATTTATTTTCCTCCTCTATTTAAGGAAAAATAAAGAAAGCCTTCTAAGTTGCTGGCTTTTCTACAATGCAATCATTTCCATGTTTATGGAACTTCTTGTCCTGTCTCCCATCCAAAACATGCATGTAGATGTATTCAGGCAAGTAATAGTTCAGACTTAGCAGCAAACACAGTGCTCAGGAGTCACTATTTAGGAATTCAGGAGCAGAGCAAGAAGTGCAGAACTGGATGGAAGTGACAAAGGTGTCCCAACAAGTGTCCTTGTCCCTCCCACCAAGCTTTTAAAGACAAGGCATGATGTGGTTACTCGTGAGATTCTCTTGCCTTGTGGGAACGTATCCACTGAGGCACTTGGCTCCACAAGAGGGTCAGGAAGGAGAGCTGACATCCCTGTTCCTCCTTCTAAATTGACTCAAGGCAGAAATGGAGAACCCTCATCCAACCCAGGTTCCCATAATTCAGCCCCCTCAACCGTTCTTAATTTTCCTCCATCTCCTATTGAGCCTGCCAATCCAAGCCCAAACAGGTTGCAGGTCTCATGGCACTTCCGTTGCCTTCAACGAAACTTTATCCCAAGTAAGGTGCATAGAATTGCAGCCTTTCAATGTACCCCTAGCCCGTTTCTTCAGAAGTAAATCCTCAAAGGTCATCCTTAGTCTTGTTTCTTAGTTGACCATTTAAAAACAAGATGTTAATCATCATGGGAAATTCCAGATACCGCACAAAAATAAAAAATACAGATTCCTTCACAAACAGCTTGCATGGTGGCCTCCAGATGCAGCTGGACTACAACTCCCATCAGCCCCAGGCATCATGGCCAATGGTCAGGGATGATGAAAGTTGCAGTCCAGCAATGTCTGGATTACACTGACTATCTCTGCTATAGTTACTTATCTGGGAGTAAGCCCTGTTCAAGTTAATGGGACTGCTGGGTAGACATGTAAAGGATTGTGCGGGGTTAGTTGCTTATTAATAGAAAAGAGAGCATGTTTCTGATGGCATAGATATAGTATAAATTATTGCAATATACTTCCACCATTTGAATAAAGCATTTCAGAAACCTATTTTAGGCACACTCTGCACAATTTTCAACTCTCCCCCCCAGCCTTTGAACAGCAAACCATATTACAAAATGCCTTTGAAACTCTCATCAGTTTGAAAAGCACATTCCATCAGTTACATGGCATTAGAGGAGGGAAACTGTTTGAAAAACATACGTTCAAAGCACCCTTGGATGTGTGTATCTAGTTTTGCAGTTCTTTGACTCCTATGATTAAATAGGATTTAATCCTAATATTTTGGCTTAACTTGGTTTAAGATCCATCTGTGTATCATATCTTCTATGCAATGTTAACCATTCAATAAGAGAACTGAGAAAGGTGAGCATTCAAGCATTTTCTGTACTTAAGTTGGATTTTATATATATATAAAAACCTCTCTTTTGAATTTATTGATAAGAGCAAATATTTAACCTGGGAAAAGTCATACTGTTGCTTTCCACATAATTATCTCCACTAGTCAAGCTTCTCTGGTTCACTTAAAACCTTACTGGCAACTCACCTTCATGGAATCTTATCAAATATCTTCATACGTCTACCCAGCATATGATATATCTTCAGTTTCTCTGAAATGAGAACAGTTAAATCCTCTTGATTTCATACAGCTAGCGTCTGACTACCATGACATGAGATCAGAACTAACTATTCTGCACCAACCTCATTGAGATTGGAAGTAATGGAAGGAAAGCTACCAAGTTTAGTGAGCAAAATATAGCAGCTATTAACTTTTTGACACTTCTTATTTTGGACTCTTATTGGTTTCGACTTCAGATCTGAGTATGATATCGCTTGTGGCCTGTTGATACGTGACCATAAGCCCTTTGGAACAGCACTGCCTGTATTTTGCAGGTCAAGCTTATCTTAGCCTTTTCTTTTATAAGTTCATGAAAGTTCAGCTAAGCCATTTGTGCATTCTGAGATCCCATTTCAGTGCAAAAATAACACACTGGCAAAGAGATGGGATTGTCTCAGCATATGTGAGGAAATATGGCTGGTTGCAAATTACCCATATAATCAGCATCTGAAACAATCTCCTAAGTACTATGGAAATGCTCCCCTCCCACCACCACCATTTGTAATTTCAATTACCAAGTCCTTTATCTTTATCTAGCAAATATAGATGTAGGAGGTATGTGATTTAGAAAAAAAGCAAAGACAGATGACGAGAAACTGGCTCCAACTTGTGTAAAACTCCTTTCTAGCATTAAAAGCCAATGATGATTTACTTTCATTTCAGAACATGATATAGCTTGAAATGGCTGATGTTCTCTTTCAGGAGCCATAAGCATGTTATTTAATTAACTTATTCTGTCTGGTATTTCTCAATATTTGCATAATGATGTAAGTTTTGTGTTGTTGGTTTTTTAGCTACAACCCTCATTATCCTTTGCCATTGGCTATGCTGGTTGGAGCTGATGGAAGTCAGGAGTCCACCATCATCTGATTTATACTATTGTTATGAAATTATATGCATTACTCTATATGTTCTCTGTGGGCCAAACTACATCTTGCCATGAACACATGGCCTTTTCCTTACACCAGCAGCCAATCTACACTCTGAGTGAGAGTTAATAGACAGACAGGTCACCACAGCTGTAATTTGTTCCAGTCTCAAATATAGTTAAAAGAAGGGAGGTTTTGCTGACTTGATGCCCTAAGTGCTAACCTAAGGTTAATGTGGTATCCGGGCCCAATGGTGGGTTCCTGTCTCCAAGACACTCCTCCCATCTGAAAACAGCTCATGGTCTTAGTGTGACAAATGGCTCCTCCAGAGCAAGTGTGGTTTATTCCATTTAATCTCCCTATCTTCAGAGGGAGAGGGTGATACCAGGATTCTCCTTGGCTATCATAAATCACCGCATAATTACTCTGTCAGCAGAGGGCTGACTGCCAATAGCTATTCAGCCCTTCTCATCCCCAGAAGTGCACGAACGCTTGGCCTTTGAGATCCATGTTTCTTCCCACTGATCTCCCAGTAGTAAGATGGTGGCATTATGCTCCTCTGATGTGGCATTGTGGTCCCTGGTGAAGGGTTGTGTCTTCCCATCCAACATCCTGTTGTGGTCTGCTGGCACAAGGGATGACTTTAAGGGCGGTTCTATCCTAGACAGCAGATGCCAATTTGTAGGCAAGATCGTTATATCAGTAGATTCTTTTTGAATTATTAAAGGTTCCAGCCTCCAATTGAATAATTGATTTTAGGTTTAGTAACATTCCAAACGAGTTTCCAGCATGAGATTCAGCTTTAACAGTCTGTTTCCTAAATATTTTATTTGACCTACAATGCAAATCAAAGAAGCATGCAATGATATGCAGAATCCAAACATGTTTTTTAAATCGATGCATATGTTTGATTCTAACTAATGCCCCATCTGAGGTACAAGAACAACATCTGTCTGCCACTGAGCTTGGACCAGGACAACATGCAATTGGATTCATCATGACTTTTCGTGTGTTCCAGCTGCCTTCCTGCTTGCTTCAATGCCCTCAGCTCAGGTGTGTACCAAGGAGCTGTACAGATTCTTTCCAGTGGAACAGGGCTCTTGGGAGCTATTGTGTCAACTGCTTTTGTTCTCTCTCCATTCAAGAGACCAGATAGGGCTTTGACAGGAGCTGCAGCCTTGCTAGCTGAAAAATTTGCCCAGGTCCCTATGAATTAGTTGATCTCACCAGACAGGCAATTTCACTAGGTTCCCCAGCCTGGCAGAGAGGAAAAGCCACCAATACCCTAAACCTCAATAGGAAATGATGCAATAATGAGAGGAGGATGGATTTGAAAATTAGGGATGGTCTCAGTTTCACTGCCACTCAGTAATAGATAACACAGGAACATAGGAAACTGCCTTATACTGTCATGCCATTGGTCCATATAGCTCAGTATTGTACATAATGACTGGCAGCAGCGCTCTGAGATTTTAGGGAAAAGGGTTTCCCCCTTCTCAATCCTTCCTATGAACTTCTGCATGCAAAGCTACAGTGCTTGTATTTCTGGTAGCACAAATATTTAGTTGACTACCACCTGTTGAGTTAAGTGGGGCTTAGGACTGGTGCCAGAGCTAATTGTGGAGGTGGAATTATACAAGGAGCAGAGACTCAAATAATGCCAAACATTGCCTAGCGTGGAGCAAAACTCAAATCCTCACTAATACATGTTTCGTCTGATGTTTCAAGAACCATAATATATAGATAAATAATCATGATGGTTTTGAAACAAATATCAAATACATTAAAGCATGCTTTGTCTTGGAAACATTTCTAACTGCTGATCCAGGAAGCTGTGTGTGCTAATTTGAAAAATTAGAATGCAATAAAATCAAATAAAACAATGTCACAGATTTAACATCACTTTCTGTTGTAAGTAGCGGTTTTCCACTACATTATTCTGAAGTTGGCTACATTGTGTTTCTGCCATATAAATATGCAGCATATATTTCCGGACACATTGAGAATGATAGGTTTTCTGTGAATGCTGATAGGACTGTGTTAACAAATGAAATGCACAGTCATGTGCATTGTTATGCTAACGAGCTTGAAATTATGCAATAGAAAACATTTCATAGAAGACTATGAAATAAAGAATAAAAAAGGAAATTGGGGGAGGCGGTGAGTCAAAATTTCCATATATGGCATTGCATTTACCCATGTCTATAATTCCTCTACCATCAGAGAAGCCATTTTCTGAACTCTTGAAGGCCTCATAGCTTCTTAGCACTTAGTATTGCGACTGGAAAGCAATCCTTAAAGTGAATCTCGTTGTTCTTATACCATCATTACCATCACCCCTGGCTTCGCCACATACCTCTCTATGGTGCTTCCCCCCCAAGAAAACTAAGTGCTGGAACTCACCACGAAGTCACCGGTAACTCAGTCACCAGGCAGGTGTCTGTTTGACAACAGCCATGTTCACTACCCACCGAGGTGCTAAAAACTATGGCAAGCTATCTTCCTAGCTGGTTTGGGGATCGCCCCTGGTTCTGGTACAGGTCATATAAATGCACCCCAACTCCTTCATTCTCTTAGATTCAGGCAGATGGCTAGAACAGCTCAGTGGGGAGGGAGGAGGTCCTGTTCACTTGCTTCCCAGAGGTATCTGGTTGGCTGATGTGCAAACAGGATTTTAGACTAGAGTGTTCTGTCCATCCTCAGGGTCCCTTCCAACTCTACAATTCTATGATCCAGCAGGGCTTTTTTATCTTCTTATGGGGTGGAACTGAAGGCTGGCAAGTGTGTGTGTGTGTGACCGAGAGAATATATCTTTTCCCAATCTTATGTCTAAAACATAGGGAAAGGAAGTAAGAATTCTTACTGTCATGGTAACTACCAAAAGCAAGTAAACACTAGAGACCTTTGGTAGGGGCAGAACAACACAATGTCAGGCAGAGTCCATTGAAACCGAGAGTACAAAAACCAACAACCCAAGAGCCTAGGAGTCCAGGCTTAGGCTATGCAAGAGATCAGGGATTCAAGAATGGACACTGAGAAGGCAGCTCTTTTGAAAAAATGTAGTGAAGAACATCTGTTAGTAAAACTCACAAAGGATACACTTTAAGGACGATGTGAAAATTCATTGAGCTCCAAGTATCTGCAGCAGTTCTGTTTTTTTGGTTACAAAGATGCATAAAAGAATTGGATGGCCCTGGAATGATAACTTCTAGGTGCATGAAAAATATGATTGTCTTATTCCTGCTTAAATAAGGAGATGATCTAGACTTGGGTGCTCTACAGCCCAATTAATATGTGGGAAAGGATTGCTTTGATTAGATTAGAAGGCAGAGGAAGGCTGGGCATGTACACTCTCAAGTTGGACCCTTGCTAGTGTATAAAGAGCTTTCTGAACCCCAGCTGTTATTGGACTACGACTCCCATTATCCCTAGCTAGCAGCACCAGTGGTCAGGGATGATGGGAGTTGTAGTCCAACAACAGCTGGGGACCCAAGGTTGAGAAAGGCTGGTATAAAGGGTGCGGAAACTCCCTAGCGCTTTTGGTGGAAAACTTGAGTGCACATGACCCTGATTTACTCATTCCTTACTAGCTCACTTTCCCAGAGAAAATATAGCCTTTCAGCCACAGTGCTTGTGAGGAGACACACACAATTGCAGAATAGTATTCTCTGTCAACAATATTAGCTCCCACACACCTCAATCCTCAGCACTTTTCAGTGAAAGCCAATCCCATTGATTCGTGCAGAACTTGCTCTCAAGAATTTCGGTTTAAAGTCTAGGTGTAAGGCATTTTACCTGATCTGCTTTTGTTTTGTATGATGTTCTTAAGCTCTGAAAGTGTTTTTTCTTATCCCCACACTCCCATCTGCAGCTTTCATATTATGCCAGTTGCACGTGGAAGCTTTTCCATTTATAAATGCTAGTGGGTATTTTCTTCAGTAATGCTCCAGTAAATACATTTGGAGGCATTTTCAGAGACATTTGGGAGAGTGCAGACCACTCAGTAATTTTTATCACTTTTAAGAAAGCAAATAGCCTAAGAGCATTGTAAAATACAATGTTTAGTCTGCTTTGAACTTGAAAGTGTCTAGAAAGTGGCATAGTACTCCACAAGATGTTTTCTCCCTTTTGTAAGCACAAGGCTGTGGAATATAACAGCTCAGCAATTGCTAAATTAAATGGGAAAACATTCTAAGGTGAGTGCTATTCTCTGTTCCCAAACTGGCCTGTTTTTTTCTGCTGTGTGTTTTTGAATTTCTGAGAATACGTGTTTAGTGCTATTTTGGGAGACTGAAAGTCTCTCCAAATATTTACCAAAAAGAAAGAAAAGTGCATGAGGGAGACAATTTCTTTTGATAAACATGAGCAGCAATTTCCCACCAAAACAGCACTGGTATTTCACTTTGACAATTGACATCAATGTTTCAAAAAGCAAAATAAACCCTCCACATTGGGCCATCTATTCCTGACCCACAAAAGCAACATCTGAAGCACATCTTCAATACAGTTTAATTTGTCCAATTAAATTTTAGCCAAACTTAACTTTATTTCACTGCCTTAAAGTATAATATGTTGTTTGTTTGTTTAACAAAATTTATACACTGCTTGAATGTAAAATACCTCAAAGCGGTTTACAAAAGATAAATCAAGAAAAAATTGTAATACTGTGACGTTAACATATGAGAGTGCTGGAGGTGAAATAGTTAAACAGGCTACCCAATCAGAACCCGGGGGGTGGAGTCAGATGGACTATAAAACCAGCTGTGGGGCGAAGGGGGAGTTTGTTGGGAGTTGGGTGGTTGGTTGGAGGGGGAGTGAATTGGGATAGAGTTTGTGGGTAGGTTGAGTTAGTGTAGTGAAATAAGCTGAGTCAGGAACAGTTAGGAGTTAGGAAGAAAAGTAAATATCTGAGAGGTGGTTTAGTGAGAGAGAGCAGGTAGCGGAAGTTATAGGTCTGGATAGGCACCCCATGATTGTAATTGACAGACCATTTATGAAACCACACACTTGAAAAACTGCAATAAATAAACAGAAATATAGGTTCCAATTTAACCCTGAATGGACTCAGTATTTTACCAGGTAGGGCCTGGGTGGTGGCAGAGAGAAATAAAGTGGTGGCACAGGGATCAATAGATGGTGAAACGTCTGGAGACCCTGTGTGATTGCCACAAATACTACTTTAAAATGTACAAAACTTAAATGACTAAAATAGATTAAAATCTATTTTAATCTATAAGCATCTGGGTAGGCTTGTCTAAACAGGAATATTTTAAAATGTAGAGTTACCCAACGATAAAAAAAATTGCCTCAGTCATAGAAAATATGTTTAAAACACATTTATGTCATGTTAACAGTCATGGTTCCCCCCTCCCCCCAACAAAGAATCATGGGAACAGGAGTTCACCCTTCAAAGGGCTACAGTTCTCAGCACCCTTAACAAACTACAGTTCCCAGGATTCTTTTGCGGTAAATCATGTGCTTTAAATGTATGGTGTGGTACGTGTGGATGAGCCTTAATCTACACCGATGAACTGGTGTTCTCTTTGTAACTTAATCCAACCATCCACAAGCACACCCTGAATTAGGCAGTAAATGAAGTTACTCAGCAGTAAAAATAAGTACCCCCCCTTAAAAAAATTATACTACTATTGGTCAACCTACTAACAGTAATTAGTATATCTTAAGGACAGGAAGGCCTTCCTTTCTTCCTGCCTGTCACCTTTTCTAAGAAAATAATGGCTTTGAGAACATCTGCTCTAAAGGTAGATATCCGAAATTTATTTTGGCCTTTTGAGGATGTCTGCACAAACCTATGTCTGAAAAATATCATTAAAGTCAGAATCTGTTACTGAGCTACAGTTGTGACATGCAAGACTTTTCTTACTTCTAGAAACACTTTCTTTCTTTCTTTAAGTTGACTTTCTATTCTTCAGTGGAATGGATTTCAAAGAGCTGCTATTTTCTGTTTGGTGATCAATATTGTACTCATTTCTACCATATACAAGCATTTTATTACATTGCCCAGAAGCCCCGAGGTTCTGAACTGAAAACTATAATGACCTTCTAGGTTTATAATTTTTTTTATATAAAAAATATATATATTAAAAGGTCATCCTAGTTACTATGCAACCTTTTCCCTTGGATAATATCTAGTGGCTGAACCTGGGCATTCATTTCAACAAATGTTGTAGGTCAGTATAGATTAAATGCTGTTTAGGTAGCAAAATAGCTTGAAAAGCCTTTGGCAAACTTAACACACACATGCATGACTGCCTGCGCACACACCTCTTGGAACGAGCGCTGGCATTTTGTGTACAATAACTGAATTATTCTAATTTTTTATAAACTGCACTTTCATATAAAATACCACAAGGTGGTATATAATCTAAAACACATTATTACTATTTAAAAAAAACCTAATTAAAAATGTTGAGCACATTGATAAAAGCTGGTTGGCATAGAATCTCAGGTTTGGAAGGCCTATCTGAATAATACAGTTTTCAGAAGCCATCTAAAAAGGAGTGGGAATGGCTCCTGCTGAACTTCTATTGACAGAGGTTCCACAGGGCAGGGCCTCTGACCCTAGGGGCTTGGTGTGGGTAAAGACCAGCTGAATATCAGGGGCATGAGGGACCATGAAATGTGCTCCATCAGAAGACCTCAGCAATCAAGGTAGAACATAAAGAATCAGGTGCTTTAGGTCCAAGTTGTTTAGGGCTTTGTGAATTAACACAAGAACGCTGAACCTGACCCAGTAGCAAATTGATAACCAGGGCAGCTACCTCAGCAGCAGGGTAATGTGTTGCCAGTAGCCTACTGCTGCTACCAACCTGGCTTCCTCATATCATACTAGCTGCATCTTTGGGACCAGATAATTAAACCTTGAGGTTACCAGGACATGTCCCAGATTTGCATAACCTGACCACTATGGCTAGTAGAATGCAGTCCTAGCCACAGAGGTCACTTTGGCTAATAATAATAATAATAATAATAATAATAATAATAATAATAATAATAATAATTTATTTATACCCCGCCCATCTGGCTGGGTTTCCCCAGCCGCTCTGGGCGGCTTTCAGTAAAATATTAAAATACAATAATTCATCAGATATTAAAAGCTTCCCTAAACAGGGCTGCCTTCAGATGTCTTCTAAAACTCAGATAGTTGTTAATTTCTTTGACATCTGATAGGAGGGTGTTCCACAGGGTGGGCACCACTACTGAGAAGGCCCTCTGCCTGGTTCCCTGTAACTTTGCTTCTCACAGGGAGGGAACCGCCAGAAACCCTCAGAGCTGGACCTCAGTGTCCAGGCAGAACAATGGGGGTGGAGATGCTCCTTCAGGTATACAGGACGATGGCCATTTAGGGCTCTAAAGGTCAGCACCAGCACTTTGAATTGTGCTCGGAAACATACCGGGACAAAGATGACAAAATGGACTAAGAAGACCTCTCAAGCTGTGAACTTGAGTAAGTGCAATTGACCTATCTGCTGAAAATGGAAGCAGCAGCAGCAGCTGGTCCATAACAACAACAACAACAACAACAACAACACTATATTAGATGTTCATGGGTTGTTTAAAAGAGCAATTGCAAAGGTAAGATATGGGGTTCTCTGCATTCCACAGTGTGGTACAGTGTGTTCCTTTCAAGTCAATGGAGGTGCAGCTCTGGGTGCACAAAAAGCACTCCTCCTAGGTGAGTGAGGTTTGCATTCATACTCCCTGAGCTCAACACTCAATAAAGCCTCTTACCAAAGACTCTTGAACACACATTGCTGACATGGTAAAAGAGTACAGGTCCTCTTATAGAACAGTAACTGGTGAAATAACAGGAAACAGAGAGTATAAACAAATGGCAAGTTCTCATAATCTATGGATGTAAATGGGGACAAGTACTGGAGCTAGTATCAGTTCAACAAATAATAAAACTCAAGACCTGTTCTTCCATTCCCTGCAATCTCTCAGCCAGGCCATCTTAACGAGATTCCATTTTCTGTTTCTGATTTATTAAAACTGCATCTTTTACTTTGAGCTCCAAGAGACGTAAAAGTGAGGAAATCACATTTGATAAGTTTGCCTCAATTTTTCACCAGTGTTGCTTAGCAGGGAAACCAAAGTGAATATTAGCAATATTCAAAGCATTTTAAGTCCTCTAGAGCAGAAAGTTTGTCCTGCGTGTTTGTGCGAGAAAGAGAACAGTAGCAAAATGGAGTGAAAAGGCAGTGAAAGGGAGAAGCTAACTTTGATTAATATTTGTTTGAGTTCATTTAACTTGCACAAACTTGCACAAACCTCTTTTTAATCTCTTCAACTAGAAGCACTTTTTTGAAATGTTGCTGGATTTGATAATCTCCCCCCATTCCTTCAGCTTGCCTAGAAATATTTACAGATGAGCATGCTATTAAACTGAAGTCATAAACTCTTCCAGTGCAACGCCAATTCCCAAGATTCATGTCTTATGCATTAGCAATCCAGTTTTTCACAGTTCACGTTGTTGGTTACTCTATTCTACCATGAACAAAATTTAACGGTGCTATAGTTTTGTCTCCCTGTCTGGGCCATTTTGTGTAAATCAGCAATAAAACAGAACCTGGTTCAGATGTTGTTTCCTCTAGGATCCCATGATACAAATTCTTTTTAATGCAGCCTCTCATTCTGTCTTATTGGTTAATGCTCTGAGACCCCGAAATTTCACTGCATTTTTCCTTCCATGGTTTGTCTCAGTGCTCCTACATAACATGCTTCTTTTGTGATTCCATTCTTTTTGTTGTTGTTTAGTCGTTTAGTCGTGTCCGACTCTTTGTGACCCCATGGACCAGAGCACACCAGGCACTCCTGTCTTCCACTGCCTCCCGCAGTTTGGTCAAACTCTTGCTGGTAGCTTCAAGAACACTGTCCAACCATCTCGTCCTCTGTCGTCCCCTTCTCCTTGTGCTCTCCATCTGTCCCAACATCAGGGTCTTTTCCAGGGAGTCTTCTCTTCCCTTCCCTTCCCTTCTCAAGTATTGGAGCCTCAGCTTCAGGATCTGTCCTTCCAGTGAGAACTCAGGGCTGATTTCCTTCAGAATGGATAGGTTTGAACTTCTTGCAGTCCATGGGACTCTCAAGAGTCTCCTCCAGCACCATAATTCAAAAGCATCCTTTATTTATTGTTATTGTTATTACATTTATTCAGCACTTTCTACAAAAATGTCTCTGAGCAACTTACATGGTATTCATATTTAGCTTTTTTTTGTGATTAGAGTTCTCTTTTGCTACTGAAGAAATTATAAACAGGGTTGTGCATGCTTTAAAGAAAATCACATCAAGGTGATCTAAATGGTGATCTGTTAAGCATTTAAAAGCCACCCTCATCTCAGAGGATCCCAGGGAATATACATTCCTTACCAGCCTCCAGATAAGATTACTGCAATATGTTATACATCAGACTGCCTTTGTAAGCCATTCAGAAACTACACTTGATTCAGATTCAGTGACAATATCCATCCATCCATCCATTCATCCATTCATTCATTCCCAGTTTATATACCATCCTTCTTTCTGAAGGAACCCTGGGTGGCAAATATATTTATAATATAAAAGCTTTTAAAAAGCGTTTTGCAAACCATAAAAACCCATACTCTAAAAACAATTAAAAACACTCAACCAGTGATTTCAGGGTTGCCTGAAATTAGTCATCAAACACTTGGGTAAACAGGATTTTAATGTTTGATGCTTTATTATGTTTTATATATGTTGGAAGCAGCCCAGAGTGGCTGGGAAAACCCAGCCAAATGGATGGGGAATAATAATAATGACAAAGGTCCGTATAGTTAAAGCTATGGTTTAACCAGTAGTGATGTATGGAAGTGAGAGCTGGATCATAAAGAAGGCTGCCGAAGAATTGATGCTTTTGAATTATGGTGCTGGAGGAGACTCTTGAGAGTCCCATGGACTGCAAGAAGGTCAAACCTATCAATTCTTAAGGAAATCAGCCCTGAGTGCTCACCAGAAGGACAGATCCTGAAGCTGAGGCTCCAATACTTTGGCTACCTCATGAGAAGACTCCCTGGAAAAGACCCTGATGTTGGGAAAGATTGAGGGCACAAGGAGAAGGGGACGACAGAGGACAAGATGGTTGGACAGCGTTCTCAAAGCTACCAGCATGAGTTTTACCAAACTGCGGGAGGCAGTGGAAGACAGGAGTGCCTGGCGTGCTCTGGTCCATGGAGTCATGAAGAGTCGGATACGACTAAACAGCTTAATAATAATAATAATAATAATAATAATAATAATAATACAAGAATATGTTTTAACATTCATCCTATAAATAAAAAATGAGAGAGGAAGATGCACCTCACCAGTAAGGGCAGTTCACAAATGGGGAACCACCCCTGACAAGGCCCTGTCATGGGTCAATGCCATATCTGCCAGTCATGGTATCCAAAGTGCATAGTATTGGGGAAAAGTGCTCTTTCAGGACCCCAAGCCATTTAGGACTTTATATCCAAAACATTCACTTTGTATTTGGCCTGTGAGATCGCTGGTGGCAAGTGTAGTATTTTCAGGATCAGTGACACATGATCCTATCAGGCTACCATTACATGTAGCATTTAGTAACTGTCACTGGAAAACTTCACTGGCTCCTAATTCATAACACAAACTGATGGCTTTGCCCTTCAGAGCTCTAATGCAGAGGCAGTCAGACAAGAGTTGGAGTCCAGAAATATTAGGAACACCACATTCCCCCCACCACTGCTCAAAGGAGCCTGCACCGGCTTTGAGATTGCAATCAGAAGGCCTCATCTATAATTCCCTGCTACTTGAAATGTGGCAGGTAGACACTTGGGAGAGAGCCTTTTCAGATGTGAAATGGAAACAAAAGACAATTTTGTCAAGTTGAAGGTGATATCATAAAATCTTTCTCTGTTGTGTGAACACTTCCACCACTATTGTCATGGTTCAATTGGGGGGCAGGGGGCTTTTCTATTGGAAATGGGAAAGAAGAAATATGGGTGCACCCTCCTATCAGATGTCAAGGAAATAAACTACCTGACTTTTAGAAGACATCCCTCTTTAGGGAAGTTTTTAATGTTTGATGGTTTATCGTGTATTTAATATTTTGTTGGGAGCCTCCCAGAGTGGCTGGGGAAACCCAGCCAGATGGGTGGGGTATAAATTATTTGTTGTTGTTGTTTTACCTTTCTGACAAGGTGCCTACTCTGATGTCTTTTCAGTGACAGCTGAAGACTTTTTGATTTTCCAGTTTCTTTAATTAAATTATGTTAATCTATTTTGCTTTTTTAAACTTTGATTATTTTGATATTGTGTTATGCTGCTATATTATCCTGTATATCAGAAAGACTGCTGGTGCGAGTGTTCAAATCATGGGCAGTGATCCCTTTCTTTGACGCATCTGTTCAAATTGTCATCTGCTTCCTTTTTTCCTAGTCCTGAATGATGACTATTCTCATTCTTATCATCACTGGTGAGTTCCATGCTAAGCAGAACCAACTTGAATACACTTCACCCTATTGTGACCCTTAAACCAATATATTTTTTCTTAGTTAATCTCCTAAAGTGCACTTATGACTATTTCAGGGTGGAAAACACTTTTTTAAATGCTGACATATTCTTCTGTCTGCTTTTATTCCGCACTCAAAGGATCACATCTATGTAAGTGGTTCTTACAGCTAATGATCCTCATTCAATTTTGTTCCAAAATCAGTGATAATTAGGTCCATCAGCAATGCCTCAGTCATGCACTCCACACAAAGCCCCGAAACCTGTCTAATTGCCATTTTGGCTACTAAGTACAAGTTCTCTAAACTTTATGGGGATGATGTACATTTAGGCTGTAAATGCTATGGATCCTACAACTAATAGCTAGGGTCTTTCCAGATTCTTATATTGCTGTACACAAAGCACTGTGCAAAGTTTTCTCACAAGTTAGCTGCTTTCCCCCCATGATTCTATCACATGGGCAAGATACTGGGCAAAACCTTGCCCAGTATTTTGCTGCAATCTATAGACTCCACTGCCACAAGGCAAGGTGTCCTGCACTTCTTGAGGACAGAATGAGGCATATTTTTTGTGATGTGGTGTATATCACCATTGGCCAGTCCAATGCCTCCTTTATTAGATGCTCTCATCCTACATGACCAGGACATGGATGCTGTGTCATAAAAGCCCTGTTCATAACTTCCTTCCATTTCCACAGGAAAAGCTGACTCCTCCTCTTACACATTGTCATGGCTTTAAAATCCAATTAATGTCAAAGGGATTATTGTTGCTGTCAATTTCCTTGAAACGACGGTCCTAGTTCTTGGTAAGGCTTTGATTGTTTGTATGTTAATTTATAATTCCCCAATAACTCAGTGGGATTTAACTGGTGATAAAACATGGCTAGGATGGGATTGCAGGAGGGCTAAGGCAACAGCGGATAGCTTGCACCCAAGTTACATATGGGGTGAGCATCTTGTCAACATACTGGAAGAAGAGAACAAAGCCAGCAGCCTGAGCTCAGATATACATGAAAGGAAAGGAAAGGAAGAAGAAGGAGTAGTAGTAGTAATACCAGCATAGTAATTCTATTGCAAGCCAGCAGAAAAAAACTTAAATATTACAAATGGAACACTTTTGCTTCTCCACACATCCAACAAACTTATATACATGCAGGAATAAAGGATGTTATGAAATGTTTTGTCTGGTGGCCTCTGGCGGACTTAATCATCCAGAAAATGAAAGCCATGTTATGCATCTTCATAACTGCTCTTTCTCACAGGCACAATAGGAAAGAATGAAATGAACGCAGCATCTGTTCTTAGGTTTAGGCTTTTTTTAAGCCAAATAATTAGTTTCGGAAGCAGCTCCATTTAGAATAATGATAAGAATTGTGACGAACATATTCCAAAAGGTCAGCTTTGGGTGCTTCAGAAACAACACAATTCCACGAAGAAAAATTGTTGACATACCAACATGGCTGGCATTCACAGCAGTCTGAACTAACTAGGCCTTTCTAGCACCAAGAGTTACAATCTGAAGCAATCTTATTCTGGCCATACAGGAAAAGACTTCTGGTATCATCTGGCAAACCTCCTCTGCAGATGTCATCTGGTTACATATAGATAGATTTTGACACATATTCCTAATAGATGTTGGTATGTTAAACTGAGTAATATGCCCTTGAGTTCCCACTGCATTGTGGGAAGGAATATTTCCAAATCAAAGAGAGGAAACAAAAAGTAGGCTTTTTCATGTTGTTGCTCAGCATTTTCAGTGTGCTGTTGCTTGCTGACAAAGAAGGGTGATAAACTAGTTCTTTCATGTGTGCATTATGCTTGCCCAAAGGCATCTTTAACTTATGCTTTGGCCTCTTACAAGGTACCATAATCCTTAAATAGCAGTGCTGCGGAAACAACTGCACAGAGAAAAAAGATGCTCCGTATGAAAGGAAATAATAGCAGAATACCAACAATATTGAAATCCAAATATTTGCATTAGTGCTGAGGCTTACAAACAAACCCAATGTGGCGTGCATGTTTTAGTGAGCACACGGTACATAGTCATGGACGCTGTGACTGATTTGTAACCATCTGTTTATTACTGAAGAACCTTCAATCCAATTGGTGCCCCTCCACTGACGAAAGGCTCAATAATCCAGTGGAGACAACCAGAAGTAGAAAGGTGATTTTTGCAGTGTTTTGCTTTCTCCTGAAGCTCCCTGTGCTTCCCCAACATCCTGTTCCAATGGGGTCCCCTAACCTTCTGGAGCAGGTTTTGTGGGGGTACAGAGGGACCAGGTCTGTGGAGGAAAGGCCTGTGGCAGAAGTCTTGTTAGAATAAAGTTATAAACTCAAACAAAAACGTAGCTGGTTCTCGCAGGGGCTCCTGGCCAGCTTAGCCTTCCAAGGCCTGGGGCAAATGAACCTGGCTGCCCTCCATCACTATATAAGCTTGGGGAAACTGTATTACTTATTAAATTTATATACCACCCTATACCCACAGGTCTCAGGGCAGTTCGCAGGATAAAATCGACAATATAAAAACACAGAATACATAATCTGTAGAGAGAAGGGGGAATCAGTAAACATTGCCTCCCCTCTTTCCATTCACAGAAGCCTCTGTTGGATCAAAATGCCTGTTTGTCAGGCGGAAAGACGTAATTGAGAGCTGCCCATTCTGTCCGTGACCATTTCTAGAGGTGCATTTATTTGATTTGATTTTACGACATTTATAGGCTACTTTTAAGAGTAAAGACTCACTCAAGGTGGCTGCCATCATAAAATATTAAATGCAAACAATCAACATTATCTCACCCTAATAAAAGCAGCAGTAAAACAAAGAAGTCTGGCCCCAAACAAAATTACAATGTATAGTAACTGGAGCCAAAGAATATAAGCTGTGTTCCTCTGATGTGGGCAAAACAGCAGAGAGTCTTGTAGAGCTATAAAGACAAAACAAATACATTGTGGAATATGCTTTTGTGTGGACTACAGTCTATAACACATCTGCCATAAAAAATGTGTTAGCCTCTAAGGTGCCACAAGACAGTTCATCGTTCATTCTGTATACACCACTGGAAGTATTCTGCATCATTTTCAACTAAGTTTTCCTCAGACTAGAACAATTCAGATTAATGAACATGACTAAGTAAGGTCCATTAATTTCAGTGGGGCTACTTTGAGGAAAGCATAGCTGAACACCACCACACCATTATTATTTTTTTAATTTGCATGCTACATCTCCGCAATACAGATTGACCTATGTGGGGGTATTATTTTCTTTGGCTTCATCCCCCTTCTGGCTCAGAGGAAGACACAAAGAGGAGACATTTCCTGGGGAACCACCATGTTCCTCCTGGACAGAGAACATGGCTTTACCCTGTGACTGCAGAATGAGGCAGTAGCTCTTTAAGAAACAGCTCCTCAGAGAGGATAAGGTTAACAGCAGATACAGATCTGCCAGCCCTCAGAAGACTATAAAATGTTATGCTGCTGAGACTACTGCCATCCTTGGGCAAGTTCCAGCCAGGGTTCTGTGTCTTGACTGTTACCATGCTGCATAGAGTATCTCAATTCTGCTCTGCAAGGTATGGCTCTATATTCCCAGTAAGAGCCACTGCTTCAACCCAGCATTGCCTGGGAGCCTTGTAGGTCCCACCTCTTACTCATCTGGCCCCTTGCTTTCTGTTTTGCCCATCAAGGATGTCGTTATGGAACTTTTCTGTGAGCGGAGTGTCCTCTGTCAGTGGGAGTGTCTCCTGAGCAGAGTTCTGCTAATTGAAATTACCATGGCTCAAGATCATTGTAATGTTGATATGCTAGATAGATGAACTCTGGTCATGATCCATCATTAGTGGGGATGAGAGCTAAATATAATTATTTAGGGCAGAAAACCAAAACTTATAATAATATCATTTTAAAATGAGTTTTAAAGGTAATAGTGCAGATTGAATTTTAGCATTCTGAGCACACCCTGCGAAAAGAAACAAGCAACATTCTCTATGGTGGCTGATCACTAATTTGCCTCAAACCTGCATTTCAGAGTTTGATTAGTTGTTCTTGTTTAGCTGAGTATCATGCTTAAACACATTTTAAAGTGGCTTAATTACATCCTTTACTTGAGTTTAGTATGTTTAGAATGAGTTGTTTTCTCCACTTTTTCTTATTTCCTAGTTCACTGAAGTCCAAACAGGTTTAAGGAAATCTATATTTCAGGTGTCATAATGCCAACTATTGTTTAGCATTGCATTTTGTTTTCTTTCAGTATGATATGCTATGTAGTCAGCCTACTTTATTGTGCTAAGATGCTGTTATGAGGAAAGAACGGTCAAAATTTCCGAAGTCTGAAAGGAAAAATAGGCTTTGCTCTCTCTCTCTCGCTCTTTAAATGTTAATTTAAAGCTGTAAGTAAGGAATTATTCCTCTGCACCTTTTCTAGCTCTATAGTATCCTTCTTAAGATGTTGCGATCTGAACAGTACAAAGGATGTCCACTGTAAATAGATACCTTTGCATACACACTGATGGGGACAGAACTAGCAGTGACTAATGGATTGTTCTAAATGCGTTACTGATTCTTCTCTAAATGGCTTTGTGACCATCTGTGGTGAAAAGCAGTCTATAAATACAGTGGTACAACAGTTTTCAAACAGCTTAGTTCCCGAACAACTCAGAACTCAAACACTGCAAAACCGGAAGTAGGTGTTCCGGTTATCAAACTTTGCCTTGGAAGCCGAAAGTGCTCCTGAGCTTCCGTTTTCACTGTTGTGCAGCTCATTTGAGTCCCCGCCCCCCGACTGTAATTAAGGCTTCCTTCCTTCTGTTTTTACCCCTGTGCAGCTCATTTAAGTCCCCCCCCCACTTCATAATTAAGGCTTTCCCCCTCCAGTTTTTACCCTTTCACAGCTAATTTAAGCCCCCCCTCTTAATTAAAGCCTTCCGTTTCTGATTGCAGTGTTCTGAGGTGATATTTGGTGCTTTTGTTTTTGCTATTTTTTGTGGGGGTTTTTGTGTGGCTTTTTCATTTTTGTGACTATGGCTTGTTTTTCGTTTTATGATTGATTGATTGATTGTGTGACTGCAGAAATGGATAAAAGCCCCCATCCAAACAATGACTATCATCAGTGCATGTAAGAAAAAAAGTTAATTTTAATTTTTATCATCTACAATACTGTCTTATTTATAGTACAGAACATTGATTATTGCTTTCCTTTTATGGATCAATGGTCTTGTTAGTAAAATTCATGTTAAATTTCTGTTTCAGGGGTTGTTTTTAAAAGTCTGGAATGGATTAATCCATTTTGCATTACTTTCTGTGGGAAACTGCACCTTGGTTTTGGAATGCTTTGGTTTTGGAACAGACTTCCGGAACAGATTAAGTTTGAGAACCAAGGAACTACCGTTTTGGAAATCAGGTTCTCCCTTAAAGAGGGCACGTATTGCAGTGAGACCTGGAAACTGACACCCTGTGTTGTGGGTGGGTTTGATTGATCAGCCACAACACCCGATTGGAGGTCCCTCAATGCTGTGTTCAATTGGGCCAATGGGGCAGAGTCCAAAGGGATTGAGGGACCTATTTATACCCATGCACGTGACCCAGAGCTGCTTCTTTCGG
The DNA here is from genome assembly GCF_027172205.1 of Podarcis raffonei. Classification (NCBI taxonomy): domain Eukaryota; kingdom Metazoa; phylum Chordata; class Lepidosauria; order Squamata; family Lacertidae; genus Podarcis; species Podarcis raffonei. The sequence goes on from NC_070604.1 coordinate 50,368,515, forward strand.
TGCATGCATTTGGAACACCCTTCCCACCTCTCCCTATTTTTAGGGCTTTGCGCTTGACCTTGCTATGCCGTCGTCTGTCGTTGGGACAGGGCATGGCAGGAATTTTCCCACTTGGCAGATTGGCTGTTGCCATTTGGGTTTCGCCTGCCGCGTAGCAAATCATCACAACTTGTAAGGTTGCAGATAGGCTCTGGTTCAGGTGATAGGGATGGGAGAACGCTCCTGCCATCCCTATGTGAAGGGTATTCCGTTAAAGGAATCCAGGGACTCAGCTTGGTTTGGTCAACCTCTGAGAGGGTCCAGGGGGACATTTGGGTGGCGAAGATAGCCTGTTCCCAGCTTTCCACTTATTCAGGTGTTCACCCTTGGCTGACCTATACTGGAACCCTGGGTCAGCGCTACCTGCATGGCAGGCAGCTAGTCAAACCAGAGCCTATGCAACCATTCACTTTCTGTAATCAATAAAGTTGTGGCCTAAATTCTGCCAAAAACCAAAACCAAAACCAAAATTTGAGTCAAGTGTGAATTTATTTAGGGGAAGGTTTCTGGGTCTGAACACGCAAATGAAGAACAAACAAAAAGATCACATTGTATGACTACATCAAGCCAGTGTGCCCCACCTATAACAGAAAAGTGAAATGCTAGGGATTATCTTGATGGGAAAGGGATCAAAAATTAAAATGCCAGTGTTATAATGTTTCCTACAAATACCACACTTGGAGTAATGTGTACAGTTCTGGTTGTGCCATCTCGTAAAGAATATTGTAGAGCTGGCAAAAGTGCTGAAAAGCTCGACCAAACTGATGAGACTGGAGTATCTTCCCTTTAGGGAAGAGCTAAAGCTTTTGAAGCAGAACCCATTTATATACCCCTGCTAACTGAATATGCATTTCATGCATTGGGCCAAGTGCATTCCAATTCTCAAAGCGTGTAAGAATACATCTGTTGGTCTACTGCAGGAAGCCCTGAGAATCTGTCTTGTTTGCCCTTTTTATAAATAGTTCTGCACATTAGAAGTCTGGCATTAAATGATTGATAAAGGGTAATTTGATATAGGAATCAAACTCGCTTCATTTTCTTCAGATAAAACTTCCTGTCAAGAGCAATACCCGTGTAAAAGACTGTCACCCTACCACCCACCCTCTCAACAGTCTTGGAGGTACTTTTAAAGCATTGCTGGGAGTAGTCTACCTGCTGTTGTGTGGAAAATAAATAGCATTTAATAAAATCACGAATAGCATGTTTTCATGCAGCCCTGAACACGGTAGTTTGGGGAAAGAATAAATGCCTTCTTAAAGCTGTTTAGAAAGGCATAAGGATGGCATGGTTGTGCTTCTGTTTTTAAATTCAGCCAAATGCTGGCAAGGAGGAGGGAGAGGAGGCCCTCTAGTACAAGCTTTGCTTACTGACCCTGTACAAAGTCACTTGTCAAACTGACAAAGACTGCTTCATATGGAAAGAGGGGGGGAAATAGCCTGTTTAATGATTGGAGACTGCATATGGTTGTCACATAGGTGCTGACTCATATGCGTTGGGCCAAAAATCTTGCCACTCGATTCCCAAGATCCCCTAACACTTTTAGCTGATGATGGGTAGAGGTGAGGGGTGAGGAACTTTCACTTCTGCCACTTTGACCTGGAGGTCTCTCATTGAAATAATCCTGTCAGCTGTGAACCGTGTTTATATTCATGAGGCGCTGTTTGTGAGTTTTATCGCTTGACAGGTCATCTTCCCCTAAGGACAATCACTTCACTCCGGTGTAGTAATTAACTCTTCCATGTTTGTGCTCACCCCGCCAATTAATATTTTTGAAGTGCTTCTGTAGGCCATCGTTGACAAACAGACATATTATTTGTCAGGGGAAAACTGGGAGAGAAATGTGGCACCTGATGCCACTGAGGTCAATGGCAATCCATTTGGGGTAAGCATTCGTGGGACTGCAGTCTTAAAACAAATACCAGTTGTAATACACCTGTAGTTTGACAGTCAATTACAGTGGAACCTCGGGCTGCGAATGTGATCCATGTGGGAGGCACGTTCGCAAACCGCAGTGTTTGCAACCCGCAGCACCGCGTCTGCGCATGCGCGGGTCACGATTTGGCACTTCTGCGCATGCGCGAGCACCGAAACCTGGAAGTAACCCGTTCCGGTACTTCCAGGTTTGGTGCGGTGCGCAACCCGAAATCGCGTAACCTGAAGCATCTGTAACCCAAGGTACCACTGTAACTCATTCTAAGTGTAGAAATCATAGTCCATTCCCTTACAAGTTTATAGCAAGAGACAGTTATAGACAGTTATAGAGAGGGGTGACAGTTTTCAGTTTTGTTTATTGATTTGATTAAAAGCCTTTCACAGCCACCTAATATTTCAAAAATCCATAAGACGTGTATCTGCTCACCTTTGAAGGTGGGTGATGTTGGTGTAGCAGCAACCACAGAAAATATCCATCTTCTGGTCATGTCCCTACGGTATTCTGTAGAGTGTGATCTTTGATCTTTCTGAATTCTATTATGCACTAGCATATTCACCAACTCCTGAACTAATGTTCAGCAGGAGAGGCTTGTTGGGGGTTGGGAGGCAGAGTGACAACAATAGCCTCCCTGTGCTGGGGGAGGAAGGGGCAAGGTGGTTATGAGCGTGGGATGCACAAATTTACCAGTAGAAGACCCGATTAGCTTTCCTGCTAGGTCCACACAGTCCCAGCCTTGATGTTGTCTTGCTCCTCCCTCTTCCCCTCTGTAGCTAGGGGGTGGTGAGGTGGGCCCTCGCCAGAGGCGCAGGCAAGGGGGCATGCAAAATCAGCTAAAAAATATGTCCATAAATAAAAATATTGATTATTGCCTCATAAGAAAAGGTTTTTAACAGAGGGTGAATTGAATGGGGGGAGGGTTGGAGGGGAGGTGGAAAGAAGAACTAATTTGTCCGTAGCTAGGGGGCGCAATCTGGACAGTTCTGCCAGGGGTGCAAGATCACTTAGCTACGGCTTTGGGGATGTGGCAGTGAAGCTGCTATTGATGTGGCTCTGCTGCCTGGGCAAGTCCCGCATAATGTGCAGATCACAACTTAGTTACCCATCAGAGTTTTCACTTAATATCAAATGCAGTTCTTAGCTCAAATAAACTTTATGACAGTACTTTAAAAAATGCATACTTTGAGAGAAAACACATTGTAAAATACGTATTTGAATGTGAAGTCTTATTTAGTTGTTTTTTGTGGATTGTTTTATTTTTTAAAATGGAAATTAATATGGAAACAAGATGCAGTTGTTTACTTATGGGTGAACACATGAAAAAGCACTTCATCTATATCTAGCTTTAGATGCATGCCTGAAAAAGGTAACATGTGAACAAGTCGCTACAGAAAGAAATTTGATACATTCTTAGATCAGGACTTTTAGATGACCTCATTACAGTATAGACAAGGAGCAAAATAATCCTGCTATGGTGTGTGAAGGTTGCAAAAGTGAAATTGGCATGAGTTTGGCACCAATGGTTTTTGTGCTCAACACCCAGGAGAAAACAATAATCAGTTACATCAAGGTATCCTTAGCTTCCTCCTTCTGTTTGCAGACATGCTTCCAGGAACAGGGAACAAATTGGTCATGGCCTATTGAAGTTCACTGATTCTGGGGAGTTGCTACAGAGGGATATGCCAACACATAAATCATTAAAAGCTCATCCCATCCCATGTCCTTTCTTTGAACTGATGAGAGGGGGTAGACGGTATGCATTCCAGAGGAAGATTATTTGCTCCTCTGGGCACTTTGGTGAAAGGGAAGCTCATTTTTATTGCATGAAATAATGGACCTGGGTGCATTCAATGATGCAGCCAAGCAAACCTCATAGGAGAAATTATCTGTACATACAGAAAAAACCAAAATGGAATGTATCACCGATGGAACAAAGATGAAATTGGACTGGTCAAATTCATCCAACCTTAAATCCAGTGTTAAAATCTTGCACAAAAAGTGTCCCTTTTTTCATCCTAAGTGGTAGCTTTTATTCTGCTTAGATAGGGTAAGCAAAATATCACCAGAGTCATAGGACACAGAGGGAGAGGCTGCAACCTCCATTATCAGAGCATGAAAGCCATTGAGATCCACATGATATATTAATAACATTTAAAGACCAAATTATTATGAAATATAGTACAAATATACAAAAACAATACTGTTTGAGAGCTCCACATTAATTCTGTCCTTTCATATCAATCACACAAAAGCAATAAGAAAGTGGGCGAAAGTTGTACAGAAAATAATGTGATCTCACGTCAACTGTGATGCACTTGCGGTTATCTTCGTTTAACCAAAGTATTTGGATTGTTTTCTCAACCATGAAAAGCAACATGGAAGTAAGTCACATTGATTTTTTTTATGGACCTTCGTTTCAGGTGAGTTTAAGATAAAGATGTTAATCCCATTGATTTTCACGTTAGTTGCCCTTAATAGCATTGCTGTTGGGATTTATTTATATTAATAGAAACGATTTCCCTCCTAAACTGTTGGATCAGTAATAAACAGTACATCCAAATACCCAACAGTCTCATTATGGTAATATATAATGTAATATATTGGATATATTAATATATAATATCATTATATATTGGAGCTGAGGCTCCAGTACTTTGGCCACCTCATGAGGAGATAAGACTCCCTGGAAAAGACCCTGATGTTGGGAAGGATGGAGGGCACAAGGAGAAGGGGATGACAGAGGACGAGATGGCTGGACAGTGTTCTCGAAGCTACGAACATGAGTCTGACCAAACTGCGGGAGACAGTGGAAGACAGGAGTGCCTTGCGTGCTCTGGTCCATTGGGTCACGAAGAGTTGGACACGACTAAACAACATAATATATTTAAATAAAATCATTATATAGTAATGGGTAATTTTTATTTTTGACAAAGTCCTCTATGATATTCTTGCAGAGAAGTTTTGAACAGAGGTTGGATGGCCATCTGTCATTGGATGATTTGGCTGAGATTCCTGCATTTCAAGGGGTTGAACTAGATGATGCTTGGGATCCCTTCCAACTCTACAATATTGGTGTTACTAAGCAGGTGGGGAATGTTCTATTCTCCTGTCCAGTGCTATTTTTTCTAGAAAAAGGGAAGTCATCATGAACATCTCCCTTGTTATCTTATTACAGCAATGGCGCCCACCTGAGAGGTGCTGGGACCGAGTTCCTGTGAGTTCCATCTGAAAAAAAGCCCTGCTCCTGCCCCATGTAGTTAAAACAAAATCTTGAAAACACTCCCAATAGACTAGACTCTCACAGAATCTACTGCTGTTCTGTATCCAACTTGCTGTCAGTGTATTTAACCTTAGACTTGTCTCTAGACCTTTAGAGCCTGATTTTCAGCTTGGGTGATATCTTTAATAGAGTGGCTCTTCTGCCTTACTGTAAAGAACAGTTATCCTGTTTGTTATTGATACATGAGCCATAGGCAAAGGCACAAGATTGCTGCCTTTTATCTTAGAACATTAACAATACAAATCAAGGATGATAATACAAGATTCTGGAAGCTTTTGTGTTGCACAGAATGAAACCTTGCTCCCACCCACACACCCTGGGATTTCCATGACAAGTGGTGTGTCAGGATTAGTCTCTGGATATCAGCTATCTAGATGTATTTCCATTTATTCCCACACATTAACTTACTTTATTATTTTCAAGCACCCAATAGTAAATTGTGTGAATAATTTATTATTTCATCTGTTGAGAAGGCATATCTTAGGCCCTGAGCAGATGAACATTACCAGTCTCTTCATATGGTTACTCAAGAACATCACTTGCATTGGAGATATAAAAAAACGTTTGGACAATTAAAGTTCAGATAAATACAAATTTGGGCAATTAAAGCTTAGGTAAATACAATTTACTATATAGGTGATCACTTTAACAAGAAGGGACAAAGAGTGAATTGCAATGATAAAATATTTATAGTAATTTGACATTCTGGTGAGAGAGTTTCAGAAGAGTCTTATCACATAAGTAGTATCATACTCTTGATATAAGAAACTATATTTCCAAGAGCCATCAATAAATTGTTATGTTAATTTTTCAAGACCCTTCTGCATTTCTAAATACATTGTTTGACAACATACATTGCAATCCTAACCATACAGAATTGATATTAATGGAACTTACTCCCAGATAAGTGGGGTTAGGATTGAAGTCATAACTACTTTTCTTAATCACATTAAAATATAGATATGTGCCTGATGAGTTTTCTGTGTTTTTTAACCTAACAGTCCTTTTTGGAAATTAACCTCATCTAAGAAATTGCTTCTTACCATCCCATCTAACGCTATTGAATTATGTCTGTAATATACTTCTTTTAGAAATGAAAGGGTACTATTAAGTATAAATAACAAGATAAGAATAGAAACATTGGTTTAAAATATACTTTTTAAAAAGGCGATTCACTTTTTCTAACAATGAGGTGGAGGCAAAGTGATGATTAAACAATGAAGGGACAGCAGACTGGATTGATGCTGGCTCACTTTTGTGTCTATATGTAAGATCCCTTGCTTAAAAACAAGAGCGTAAAAAAATCCTTGCATTCTCAAAAACAGGAAGGAATAGGGTGAGTGGAAATATCCAACTGCTTTTGCGGTGCTGTAGGGTTTACTGCTGCCATCTCAGGAATAAAGGCGAGAAGATCAGCACGAAGTTGTAAATTGAGTCATTTCATTTCAGATCCATGTCTCATGCTGGATGAATAAATAAATATAGGCCTGGTTTACACATGCAGAAGAATAGCTTGGTAAAAGAGCCCTGTGCAGTAGAGGAGACTGTTATCACTTAAGGCAATGGGTGGATATGCTGGATTGGTGCCTGGTCTTGATAATAGGCCAGATTAGAGCAAACAACGTGTGAAGCTCCATCTAGATGAAACTGAGACAACATTAGCAACTTCCACTGTTCTCCTCTCCAGATGAATATAAAACTTCCTTGTTCTGAATAGGGTTGCATTTGTCTTGAGGGAGAAGGTGTGCAGCTTGGGGCCACTCTTGGAACCAACAATGTCCTTAGAGGCACAAGGAGACACAGTGACATGGAGTACCTTTGAACCGTTTTGGATGGTATCTCAGTTGTGACTATCTGGATGGGGAATAATCTTGCACCAGTTGTCTATGTGCTCCAGTGACTATTGCAATGTGTAGTTCAAGAGGCTGCCTTTTAAGACTATATGGAAAGTTGTTTGGACAAAAAGCAGACCCTCCAAGTGTCCCTATTTTCCAGGGACAGTCCTGAATTTACAGAAACCATCCTGGTTTCTGATTTGATCCCGGAATGTCCTGCTTTTCCTTAGGACATCCCTATCTTCATCAGACAAATGTTAAAGAGTATAGTAAAGGTAAAGGGACCCTCACCATTAGGTCCAGTCATGGATGACTCTGGGGTTGCGACGCTCATCTCGCTTTATTGGCCGAGGGAGCCGGCATACAGCTTCCAGGTCATGTGGCCAGCATGACTAAGCCGCTTCTGGCAAACCAGAGCAGCGCACGGAAATGCCGTTTACCTTCCCGCCTATTTATCTACTTGCACTTTGAGGTGTTTTCGAACTGCTAGGTTGGCAGGAGCAGGGACCAAGCAACGGGAGCTCACCCCGTCGTGGGGATTCGAACCGCCGACCTTCTGATCGGCAAGTCCTCGGCTCTTTGGTTTAACCCACAGCACCACCTGCATCCCTAAAGAGTATAGTAAGGTAAAGGTAAAGGTACCCCTGCCCGTACGGGCCAGTCGTGTCCGACTCTAGGGTTGTGCGCCCATCTCACTTAAGAGGCCGGGGGGCAGCGCTGTCTGGAGACACTTCCAGGTCACGTGGCCAGCGTGATGAAGCTGCTCTGGTGAGCAAGCACCAGCGCAGCACACGGAAACGCCGTTTACCTTACCGCTATAAAGCGGTACCTATTTATCTACTTGCACTTAGGGGTGCTTTCGAACTGCTAGGTGGGCAGGAGCTGGGACCGAACGACGGGAGCTCACCCTGCCGCGGGGATTCGAACTGCCGACCATGCGATCGGCAAGCGCTAGGCACTGAGGTTTTACCCACTGCGCCACCCGCGTCCCAAAGAGTATAGTAGGACACCCCTATTTTCTTTGGAGAAACGTTGGAGGATATGGTCAGTTATGTCACCCCCCAAGCCAAGGAGATAAGTAACCATACAACCTTTAGAAGACATCTGAAGGCAGCCCCATATAGGGAAGCTTTTAAATGTTTAATGTTTTATTATGTTTTTATATATGTTAGAAACTGCCCAGAGTGGCTGGAGCAATCCAGTCAGATGGGTGGGATGATAACAACAACACAACAACAATGGAATAAGATGTCCCTATTTTCAGGGTAAATGTTGGAGGAGATGCAAAAGACAGTTTAGAAACCATATGTGACTGCTAGGTTTTAAATGGAATAAGAAGACATGACCATTTAACACCAGTTCTGGCCTGACAACAATAGCTGCTAATCTATTGGTTTTGACCTTTAAAGCCTTCTATGGCTTAGGACCCCTATATCTAAAGCATTGCCCTTTGTATATGAACCTTTTGTATGTGAACCTGCTTGAACCCTGAGATCTTAATCTGAGGCCATTCTTTGGGTCCCACCTCTGAGGGATATCTGGAGGATGGCCACAGGAGAATGGGCCTTCTCTGTGGTAGGTCCCAGTTTATTGAATGCTGTCCTCAGGGAGACCCTTTCATAGCCTCAGGCAAAGGTATTTCTCCACCCCACCCTCTAGGTATTTGGGCAGCAAATGATATTGCATTGTGCAATATGTTTTAAACCTGTTTTGTGATTATATCATGGCATTCTTCTTCTTCTTCTTCTTCTTCTTCTTCTTCTTCTTCTTCTTCCTATTATTATTAAAATTTATATACCACCCTATACCCGTGGGTCTCAGGGCAGTTCACACACTAGAATTGCAGTAGCACAGAGCACATAATCAAAATAAATACGGATGCAACCAAATTACCCCCCCCCAATATTTTAAAAGTGCATTAGGTGACAGTCAACCAAAGGCCTGGTTAAAGTAGAATGTTTTTGCCTCGCGCCTAAAGGTGTATAATGAGGGCACCAGACGAACTTCCCTGGGGAGAGCATTCCACAAGCAAGGAGCCACTGCAAAAAAGGCTTGTTCTCATGTTGCTACGCCCCAGACCTCTTGTGGAGGAGGCTTTAAGACTTTTTGTTGTAAAGGGCTTTAAGATTTTTTTGTGGGAAGCAAATATATAAATGAGGTTACTAACCTAACCTAAACTTAATCTGCCAATACAACTATCCAACACTTCTGGAAGGAAAGCTCTAATATTGGCCCCCTGCCCCCCACTATGTAGTTTTCAGTTTGCAGGAAGATTTTTACATAGGAAAATATTTAAAAGTGCCATCATCTGTCATCTGAAGTGGTGCACTCCATTCTACCATCTCATTTCCATTTCATTCTGCTGCATGGGTGCAGTAGGCCATCCATATGATCACAAACAAGCTTGCTATCTACTTGCTGAACTGCCTTTCAATGCCAGACATGCCCCTTCTTGCAGTTTTCAGTCACGAGGCTGAAAGAGTTTGCCAGAGGCATTAACACTCAGTTCTGATTCCCAAAGACACTTGACATGTAAATCAAGCTCTGCTAAAAAGTGCCTAGCCATGAGATCTGATTGAATCAAATCTTCTGTTCAGAGTGCACATAGAGCTTGGGTCTCTTCAGCTGATAAAGAAAAAGACTCACTTCACATTGCTTAAGATATTGTGTCAAAGTTTGCCATTTGTGAAGGTTTTACATCCTCTTCACTTGCTAGAGCTTAACAGGTGACTGGGAAACAGCGATGAAACTCCTGGCCTTGTTTCCAGCTCTGCATAGCCTCCAGTCCTGATGTCCATGCATTGATACGAACACCTACAAAAGGGAGATTTTTGCATGTACACCTGTATGTGCAAAGGCTTCAGTGTGAGGAACCCTGTACAGTCAGGCACATGTATAGTCCTTATGAAAACATATGTAAAGGAGAACATGAAGTCATGAGCTGAACCCAACAATGTTAGTTAACGTCAAGATTTATAAGTGGCCATCCTGTACCAAGTTGGCTAAAGGTGACAAAGAAAATAGAATAACTCTAAAAAATTTAAATTCATATGTGTGAAAATTCATACTCTAAAAATTTAAAATTCATACGTATGAAAAATGAATTAACATTTTAATTCAGCCATTAGGAAAACAATTTCAAGAGCCCAAGCAGTAAAACAACAGCATGATCAATAAAACTCATCAATGAAAAGCCACTCCAAACCAGCAGGGATTTGATACTAAAACTTCAAGAACTAACTGAGCACTACCAAGAAGGTCCTGTCTGTAGCAGCTGCCAATCTTAAGTTTACACCAAGAAGCATGGCCTCTAGTACTGATTATAAATGGACTATATAAATGCCCCCTAAATGAATTTTTCACCCATCTCTCTCTCATCTGGAACAACAACAACAACATCAACAAAAATGCAAGGAAAGGGCCATGTGCTTTGCATGAATCAAGTTCCATGTTCATTCTCTGGAATGTCCAGCAAGGGCTGGACACTCCTGTTTAAAATATTTGATGGAAACTGTGCATCAGTATAAACAATACTGAGAAATGCTGGATCAGCTTCCTATGCTCCTGTCCCACATTTTCCTATGCTCTGCTTCAATTTATTTATTTTATTTATTTATTTTATTTATTTATTTTTTAAAAAACCAGCATTTAATGACTCTCTACAGAGGTCTTTATGGTCGTTTCTTCCTCATTTTCATGTGCAGAGTCCTTGTTTTCAAGGTGTTTCTCTGAAGGGATAAATGAGGACTGGAGAGAAGCATTTTAGCCAGTTCCACTCTTTTTCCTGAGCTTGAAACAGGTGTCTGGAGAAGAGGATTATTTCATCCAGGGCCAACAAAGGGTTACACAGGGACATTGGTATGACACCCCAATGATTCATGATGATAAAGAACCAAAAATATTGTGAGGTACTTCAAGGATCTCTCCAAACTGGGTGAACGGGAATAAAAATGACAAATGTGATCCGATCTAAGCATGTGTAAAGTGAAAAATCCAAATTTCACATATATGCTTATGGGGTCTAAACTGGCCAGGATGGGCCAGGAAAGAGGATGTGGTGTTTAGCTTGATTAAATCTCAACCCGGAGCCTCAGCTATGAAAAAGACAGAATCCTTGAGGAATCATTAGAAAAGTGATAAAAAATTAAAACTCTTAATTATTATTGGTTGGACCCAGATGAAGTTAGCTGAAGTTAAAATAACTGGATCAAGTTAGTCATGACTTAAGTCCCATAGATTTCAGTGGGAATGAAGTTCAACTAACTTTGTTTGGATCTATCCTTATCTATAGTGGACTTGGGGATCTTGAGAAGTGGTAGAGTGGCCTTTTGGGTGGAAGCCATTTTGCGCCACAATCTGAGGCCCTTGTATTTCTGGGACAGTTGACACTATGAAGATTTCATCAAACTGCCCTTCCCTTCATGGCGTATGGGCCCAATTTAAAAACTGATTTACACATCTTATGGGATGCTGCTTCCATGCGGCAACTTTTCACACCTGTATAGTACTGTTCTGTTTCCAATGAGAAATAGAAGCCTAGGACTATAAATGCAGTGAGAGATGGGCAAAGAAGGGAAGTTGGAACAGTTTAGGGAAGATGATGAGTGTCTGCATTTCGTTGCTTTCTGATGGTGCTTCATGCAGGGTTACAAAGTATTGCAGGAACACTTCAGGAGCACTCCAGAGTACTTAATAATGGATAAGAAGAGCAATTAACCTTCCTCAAGCTCATTGAAATGGTTCAAAATATCTGTTACTGGATTTCAAAAAACATCTTTCCTCCCCAGTCAAAAACAGCACACAAATGTTAATAACCTATCAATTCCCAGTCATTTTTGTATACTTCAGTTTTATTTACTTATACAGTCATACCTCTTGTTATGTTTGGTTCAGGTTACATCTTTTCAGGTTGCGTCCCACGGCAACCTGGAAGTACCGGAAACGGTTAGGGTTTTGCCGCTCACGCATGCGCAGACACGCAAAATCATGTCATGCGCATGCGCAGAAGCGACAAATTGCGACCCGCGCGGGCGCAGACGTGGGTTGCGTTCCGATCAGGATGCGAACGGGGCTCTGGAACGGATCCCGTTTGCAACCAGAGGTACCACTGTACTTTGAAAATGAATGCACATTTTTGTGCTTTTAACTTGGGTTGCACCACTGTATCACCTGAAAATACTGAAACACAACAGTGGGTTGAGGAAGAGACAAGAAACCAAGAACAGAAATATGCCATTGGGCAGCTGAGGTGAATATAGGGTAACTGAGGAAGTGGATGATGAAACTAGAAGAAAGTAAGAATAGAATAAAGAGTGAAGAGAAGAAGGAATGGTGAGAAATTTGATTTTGTTTTCTTTTTAAAAAGAAACTACCTAATTCACACCCATTGACAGATTACGCAACCCAGAACACAACTATGCTTCAAAATGCATATTTGCCTGAATTTTGCAATGCAGCTCTCCAACCAGAAAGTGTGTACAAACAGGCATATATAAATAATTAATCTACTGTTAATTTTACACATAACTCTGTCTTCCAACACCTCACTGACATTTTGTGTAGCACTCACCTGAAGCTTGAGGTAGTTGTCTCATTCTAATGGTAGGGCAAACCCGAGTCCTAGCTCAAACAAAATTGTAATGTCTTAAAGGGACTCCTGAGTGTCTTACATCACTGAGCTGTTATTGTGGGATACCTGTGAGGATTTTGTTATTGCCATGGAGTTCCCTGTCATATTCTATTCCATCTGACACCATAAATGAGTGTGGAACTAGAACAATAGTTTCATATCTCCAGGGAAACTTTGCTGAACCAAAGTCAAACATGGGTATGGTAGCTGTCTGTTGCTATTTGCAACCTCTGAATAGGGACCCGCTCCCCCAGAAAAGAAGTTAGATACCCCAACTCTGCGCTACTGGATCCACATATATAAGCACAATGTTAAAATGGGTCACACTTATTTAAATAGTTCAATCAGTGCATCTTTCAGATGGTACACTCTCATTGTTCCTTTATAATTAATTAATGTTTTAATTAGTTTAATTACTTGCAAGGATCCTTCGTATTTTCTGCCTCTAAAGAACAAAAATATTCAAAAATCTTCAGTTCAGCTTGCTAAGTGCTTACATATGTAAATTTTATTTGGTAGAATTGGTACCTATGTTCGTGAATGGGTGTTTGTCTTCCTTTTCTCTGGCCGTGAACTTGCTTGTCCACAGTCTGAACAGCAAAGTATATTCATTGTCCATACGTGTTCCTTGGGGTTCTTGATGACAGAAAGCTGTACAAATCAGAAAAAGCCAAACTTGGAAAATATACATATCAACAAAATAATAATAATTTCAGAACAGCCATTGGGAGTGTTGAGGGTTTTATATGTGGTCAGGTCAAACTACACCTTCTTGAATGTTGTGAATCCATTTTACCAGACCTTTCAGTCAGGAGAGACCATGGGTTGGTAAAGCCCATTTGGGAAGGTGATGTAGTCACCTTCACCTTTGAGTTCCCTATGAATGACCAATTGCATAGATGTCCAGTGTTACAAGCCTTTCCCCTTCAAAAAATGAAGGTGGGGCCATTTAAATAAAGCTTATGCACAACCAGGCACTCTAAATGACCCACTGGCATTACCTACAATGAAGAGAACCAGAGAAACATGCATAGTGTCACAAACTGGCAGGACAACAGGGAGGAGGAGGAAGATCCTAGGAAGGGGTGTAGCTGGGACTGGGACACACCAGGGCAAGCTGTGGATTGGGTAGGAGAGATTAAGAAGTACTCACAGGTTGATGAGGGATGGGAGCCAGTGCACAAGAACCAGAGCATCAGGACCCATCACCAGAGCCAGAGGGGCCCCTGTTTCCACAAACATAGTGGGCTCTGAGGTGTAGGGAACAGTGGGAGTGGCACTCTTGCAGGCTGAGGCAGGCAAGGGCCCACAGCCCAGCTCCCTAGCTCTGGGAGGAGGGAGGGGTGTGATTCTTCAGCTGAAGTAGCCTTGGAACAGGTGAGGGTCATATGCCCAATCAAGCCCAGGTGCTGCAATCAGCATGCAAAGTACAAAAGGGAAGCAGAGATGAGGGGCTGTGTCTGTACAACTGCCCCTGTGGATTGGCCTCAGCTTGGGTATTCTGGATCTCAGTGGGACTGTACCTTAGTTTGGACACGAGGTTTGACTATGGACTTGAGACTTGACTTACTGGCTTCATGCCATGTAGGACAGGGGTTCTGGACACATAGAATGTTACCTGCAAAGATATGTGTAAGCTTGACTGTAGAGACACAACTGAATGGCTCCTTTAAGTCAGCAAGGGTGATCTGCCAAGACTGAAATTTGCATATTGATATCAGATCAGGAGAATAAATCAACACACTTGTCCTCAGCTTGCTTGTGCTCGGTATTCTTCCTCTTGCCTGTCTTTGCAAGCAGCCTGCCCATTTTTCATTCCACATATTGCTAAATGCACAGGCATGCTCATTAATAGAATTGGAGGAAATCAAGGGAACAGACAGAAAACCAGTCTCTGAATGTGACCAGACAAATAGGCAGTGTGTGCATTTCATAGAGTTTATGGGTTTAAACAGGAGTACTGTACTAAGAATGATCTCCCTCTAGTGATAAAATATAGTGATTGCAGGCTGAACTATTGTAATTTCTACTACTCCGGTGAGTCTATTCCCTGCCTCCAGTTGCTCACTCTCATGCTTAGTTTGATTGCTTCTGCAGTGTTTTTTTACCATCTTCTATCCAAACAGCTGCACTAATGTAAATGGGTGCTATTAATTATATTCCCAGTCAAGTTATAAGTCAGCTTTTGGTGACAGAACTCTTGGGGAAGGATAGCATTTTAAAACTAAGCAATGGAATTGTAAAAGCAAAACAAGAAAAACGATGGAAGCTGCAGCAAAAGTTTTAAAATAACGCACACATGGCACACACCCTGTGCTATACAGTATGCTGAAATGCCAGGAGAAGTAGAAGAGTCTTTGCATGCTGATGAAAATACACCTAAGTTTGGATCCAGGTGAGTTTCTTTGCTGAGGGAATTCCACATCCACAGAGAAGCCCCTCCTTGGGGTCACCACCTACCTCAGGTGACCACACCGCTATTCCAGTGACTATAATTTGTTTTGACTTGTTTTAGGCACTGAATTTTAGATTGTTGCCACCTGCCCTGAGACCTTATGCTAGAGGGCTGGTAAGAGATTGAAACAACAACTTCAAATAACAATAATAGCTTCAAATTCAAATTCAAATGAAGGTTTCAAGGAGGATTGTGTGGGATAAGAGAGCCCTTCAAGTAGCCCAGCCTAGCACTTCAAATTAATGTTGGTAGTCACGCGGTAATTTAGGAGGCTGCTTGAATTGGATGGGTTTGGATCCAGCACTGTTGCTACAGGCAAAGTGGTCTCTGACATGATGCACAGCTTTTGCTAGTTTTACCTGGTTTGCCAGCTATGGGTTTTCTTGGACTGGGTTGGCCTGGCTACAGTGAGGTATGCACAGGTAACTTCAAAAATGGACTCTAGGCTGCCCTTCAAGATGGTCCAGAAGTTGCAGCTGCTATAGTATGTGGCTAGGCTTTTATGTGGGATGGCCTGTTGGTAGAATATAACACTAATTCTTAAAGAACTACACTCGTTGTCAAAAAGCTTATATGCCAAATTCTTATAATATTTTTTATTACGTTTCTTTCCAAATTTTATACATTACAAACAAATAAGGAGTTTACAAGAAACCATTTTTTTTTTTTTTTTAACAAAAATCCCAACTTGGACTTCCCCACCCCTTCCGATTCTGCGTTCTTTATATTAACAATGTCAGCAATTTGTTACCTTATGTCATACCTTATTGTAACTTTTACATGTTATGTATCTATATTCAATGTATTATGTCACAATTTTTATACCTTTAAAATAAACGTAACATGTTCAATTTCATATTATCTCCTTTTCTCTTTTATCACTGCTTATATGCCAAATTCAAGGTGCTTGTGTTAACTTTGAAAGCTCTGAAGCAACTTGGGACTGAAATACCTAAAGGAGCATCTTTTCTCATTTTGACCTGCCTGCGTGTTGAGATCTTTGGTGGAGGCCCTGCTACTCCTAGCTGTGCCTATGTAGCATTATTTTCCCCAACCTCAGCAGAGAACTACAACAAACCCTCAAACATTGAGGATCCGGGGACTTTGATACCACAGAGGTTGTCTTCGAGGCAGGACAGAGTTTTGTTTTGTTCAAGGTTTGTAATTAAAGTAGGTGCACCACTGACTTACTGAAGTTCATTCAGCTGTGTGCATACAACTTTTTAGTATATTCTTTGCCATGTAAAATCTGCCATCCTATCATCATCGTTAACTATTGGGGTATGCTGAAAACAACTCTGCTGCTGACATAAGCAAGTATTAAATTAATAATAATTACCCTAAATAATTTACAATGGAGAGAGCTGTCAGGGAATGCTTTGGAGACTAACAAGGAAAGGAATGTTTCATGTATGGAGGGAGTGCATATATGAATACAAGAAGATGAAAACAACCAGGCAAGGACACCAACTTCATTCAGGGCAACGTAAAAACAACAGGACGTTGGAGTAGATGCAACCCACAAGGCTATTCTCTTATTGCTTGGGTTATTTATTTATTTATTCTGGCTCACACGTAAGGCTAAGTCAAATGAAGTGTGAATGGGTCAGCATTCTGATGCACAGAGCAAAACCTTGTGGCCATTTCACTCCTCCCTTGGTCCTGCTCCCTTGGCAAGGCTTAGTGCCATGCCACACCCATGCTGGTGTTTTGTTTCCCCTCAAACAAACCACAACTGATAAGCTATAGCTTGTGATTGGTGTAGAATGAGACCTGGGTTCAGAAGTAAAACTATGGCTTAATCCTGGCAGCGCAGCAGCAGCAGCAGGACCATGGGAGAAAGTCCAACTCTATAATCATACAGTTAAAAACAAGAAAAAGAAGAAAAATGTGCTGTATTTTACCATGAATCAACTCTTAAGTTATTTGACTATTTTTGCCACTGCAAATGCGAACTCCTGGGGACATTTTTGTTCATTATGGTTGCTCTCACACTCACTGAATTCAGTGATTCCTAGGGTGCACACTTACCATAAAAAAGAAGGAAGTCATCACTTTCCCACAATATAATATCTGCCAAAAGAGTATGTATGCTAATTTATGTGTTAATATACAAATTTAGAACTAATTATGATAATTTAAATAGAAATGCAGTCCCTCTCATCATAGTGAGGGCGACTGACTGGGTGACCTGTGTAA
Source organism: Podarcis raffonei (assembly GCF_027172205.1). Taxonomy (NCBI): domain Eukaryota; kingdom Metazoa; phylum Chordata; class Lepidosauria; order Squamata; family Lacertidae; genus Podarcis; species Podarcis raffonei. The sequence goes on from NC_070604.1 coordinate 50,385,882, forward strand.
CTGCTCCAACTTTAGGGGTGAAAGTGTCTTTGCCCCCTTGGTAGTTGTTGAAAGGGGGATGCCCCCCTCAATGTTTAGGGGGCCTGGCGTGTGGTGTGTGTGACATTGCACGCATCACACGATGGGCACCACAGCTTCAACTGCCTTGGTTGCACTGGTCGATGATCTCCGGCGGGCTAGGGACAAAGGTGAGAGCTGTTCTGCTGGATCTCTCAGCGGCTTTTGATACTATTGACCATAACATCCTTCTGGACCATCTAGAGGGGCTGGGAGCTGGGGGCACTGTTATACAGTGGTTCTGCTCCTTCCTCCTGGGCCGTGTTCAGAAAGTGGTGGTGGGGGATGAGTGTTCAGACCCCTGGGCTCTCACTTGTGGGATACCTCAGGGTTCTGTCCGCTCCCCCATGCTTTGCAACATCTACATGCAGCTGCTGGGAGAGATCATTGGGGTTTGGGTTGGGTGTTCATCAATATGTGGATGATACGCAGCTCTACCTCTCTTTCAAATCAGAACCAGTGAAGGCCGTGAAGGCCCTTTGTGAGTATCTGGAGGTGGTTGGAGGATGGATGGCGGCTAACAGATTGAGGTTGAATCATGACAAGACAGAAGTACTGTTCTTGGGGGACAGGGGGCGGGCAGGTGTGGAAGACTCCCTGGTCCTCAATGGGGTAACTGCCCCCTGAAGGACCAGGTGCACAGCCTGGGAGTCATTTTGGACTCGCAGTTGTCCATGGAGGCGCAGGTCAATTCTATGTCCAGGGCAGCTTTTTACGAGCGCCATCTGGTATGCAGGCTGAGACCCTATCTGCCTTTGAACTGTCTCGCCAGAGTGGTGCATGCTCTAGTTATTTTTCGCTTGGACTACTGCAATGCGCTCTATGTGGGACTACCTCTGAAGGTGACCCGGAAACTACAACTAATCCAGAATGCAGCAGCTAGACTGGTGCCTGGGAGCGGCCGTCAAGACCACATAACACCGGTCTTGAAAGACCTACATTGGCTCCCAGTACGTTTCCAGGCACAATTCAAAGTGTTGGTGCTGACTTTTAAAGACCTAAATGGCCTTGGTCCAGTATACCTGAAGGAGCGTCTCCACCCCCATTGTTCCGCCCAGACACTGAATTCCAGCGCCGAGGGCCTTCTGGCGGTTCCCTCACTGCAAGAAGCCAAGTTACAGGGAACCAGGCAGAGGGCCTTCTCGGTAGTGGCACCCGCCCTGTGGAATGCCCTCCCACCAGATGTCAAAGACAAAAACAACTACCAGACTTTTAGAAGACATCTGAAGGCAGCCCTGTTTAGAGAAGCTTTTAATGTTTGACAGACTATTGTATTTTAATATTTTGTTGGAAGCCACCCAGAGTGGCTGAGGAAACCCAGTCAGATCAGATGGGCGGGGTATAAATGATAAATTCTTCTTCTTCTTCTTCTTCTTCTTCTTCTTGTTCTTCTTCTTCTTCTTCTTCTTCTTCTTCTTCTTCTTCTTCTTCTTCTGGCTTCTCCAGAGTGCTCTGCCTCCTCCAAATGATGCAATGACACACACGGGAAATGTGCCAGGCCCCCTCATCTTGGGGGCAACTGGGTGCCTCTGAACTGCTTGATCTGCATTCCAGGTGCTAACTATTGATCTGTAACTTCAAGGCCCCTGTTCTCTCTTCATAGATTTTTTTTGTCCTTAAACCAGATTTAGATCAGAGACCCCTTCAAATAAACAGCACTTTCAAAGAGAGGACTGTTCTCTGAACATGTAGAGAGGAAAGCAGGATTGCAGTGGTAGACTATGCCCAAACCTTCAGCCCAATGTCTACATGTCATCACTGAGCAAGGCCAGGATGTTTCATTTTTTCATTCAACCAACCAATCTTTTTATTTATTTATTGCTCGAGCCAAATGCAAATGTAAACTTTAACACTTTTGCCTTATAGCCTCTTGTTGGGGGTTTACAGATCTATGATATATTTTGGGAAATTGTTCATTATGCATATGGATACTTCTTAAGATATCAGAATCAAATTTTGCATGATGGTTCATAAGATCAAGCAGCAGTTTTTTGCCTGTGTTTCGATACAGTTGGAAGCAATTTTAAAAGAAGATGATGGACTGAACCTTTCAAAACTATGCAGATACCAAAACTGCACTGGTTTTTTGTTTTTGTTTTGTTTCTTAGAGTTCCCAAGCCACACTGAGTATGAGGCTGCTTGCATTTCTGTATTTTATAACCTGAAATATAAATCACCACAGTGTCCCCAACTTCTTAAATATATCATAACAGAATGAGGAAATAAAACTTGCCAAAATGTTCTGTCTTGACTAAAGATACCATGACATGTTTCACCAATTTCTCCAAGATGTACCAGCCCACACAATTAGGATTAAGCTTCATATGTAATTAATTATTGCAGCTGAAATGGTATTGCTGTTGCTCTTTATCTCTGGGCAGGATTCCAACACTTCCACAGTAATTCATTTCAGACTAATATTCAAAATCTCTTTGAGCAGAAATGGTCTTGCCCACCTTAATATCAATACCGGCAAGCTTAGTGCTGGATTCGTCTTCTTTTGAAATACTCTGTCAAGCACTTTTCACCTCCAGAGTTAGCACACACTGAAGGTTTTAAAATGCTAGGCATTTTCCCCCCACTCAGTATCTCTGTTCTCCAATAAATGGAATATATTCCAATATATATGACCTTTGCAGAGAGTAAGCAGGTCTCCCTGCAAAGATTGTTGGCAACTACACAGAATATAAATCTCTTTGGAATAATCGTACAAAAGGAGATATACTCCTCTCAATGCAACACTGCCCTCTTAAAAACAGAGAACTAAGCCTTTAATCATCTTAAATCCAAGGAGTTTAACATAATTGGGTTGTGGTTTGGGCTGCTGTCTTGTGGTATAGCTAGAATTTAAGAGCAAAAAAAGTAATCCTAATGTGGCACTATGTTGGATTCTTGTGACTTGTAACAGCGGTCAATGTCCAACTCACACCTTCTGCTAAAGCTCTGCTCATAAGGCCAAACTACATGTTATGCTGATGATATTTGGTTTTTATTTAATTAGAAAGACATATACATTCTCTTTGCTATTAGGAGCAAGGAGCATGTGATAGGGGTGAGAAGGAATTTTGTCCTGGCCAGGGATGGAGGAGGGAAATATTTCTCCCTTTGTACCCTTATCTCAGTAACAACCCCTACCTCCATGCTTCTAACTGATTAAAGGAAAACAGAAGATAATAACTTGGCTAAATGTTGTTTTAGCATAGCATATCGTATTTTTCGCCCTATAGGACGCACTTTCCCCCCTCCAAAAATGAAGGGGAAATGTGTGTGCATCCTATGGGGCGAATGCAAGCTTTCGCTGAAGCCTGGAGAGCGAGAGTGGTTGGTGCGCACCGACCCCTCTCACTCTCCAGGCTTCAGGAAGCTATCCGCAAGCCTTGCAAGCCCGGCGGGAGGTCCCGCGGACTCGCAAGGCTTGCAGGCAGCAGCCTGCAGCCCAAAAGCTCGGGGGACAGCGGGGAGGCGCAGCGCCACCACCCCGCTATTCCCTGACCTGGTCTGAAGGCTGGCAGGGGGGAGAAGCAAGCTTGCTTCCCCCCCCCCCGCCAGCCCCACAAGCTCGGGGGATAGTGGGGAGGTGGAGCACCGCCACCCCGCTATTCCCCGACCTAGTTTGGAGGCGGGCGGAGGGGAGAAGCAAGCTTGCTTCTCCCCATCGCCAGCCCCACAAGCTCGGGGGACAGCGGGGCAAGCCGCTGCCCCACGGTGGCTAGAGAGGCTGTCCCTGAAGGCAGAAGAGGGAGACGGAGCACTCCGTCTCCCTCTTCCAGCTTGGGGATGGCTGCGCAAAGCCTCTGCAGGGCAGCGGAGTGCACTGGCCCACAGAGGCTAGGGAGGCTGTCCCTGACGGCAGAAGAGGGAGACGGAGCGCTCCATCTCCCTCTTCTAGCTTGGGGATGGCTGCGCAAACCTGGGGGGGAAAATAAAATTTTTTCCCTTGATTTCCCCCCCAAAACACTAGGTGCGTCCTATGGGCTGGTGGGTCCTATGGGGCGAAAAATACGGTATATTTTGGTTTGTAGTCCTGGAAAGATACAGTATATAACTCATATTATGCAAACTTTTTTTTCTAAAAAAAACCTTCCTGTAAATCCCTTCGACATATCATCGAAAGAGAAACCTGCAGATTAGCTTCCAATTGTGAAAACCCTGGGAGAAACCATGCAAGTTTAATCAAATCTCTTGACTGTCACAGAATCCTTCAGGTGCTTCTCTTGAAAGGAAACCCCAATTCACTTTCAACTTTGCTGAGATGAACATTTTGGTGGTAAGTCCAAGGTTGGGTTTTTCACAAATAGTGGGTGAAAAAGCTAGTCTGTTTTTTAACTGTGCCACTTGGATTGCTGATGGAACCCTGCATAGTTGAGTGCTTCATTGTACAAGAAGCCTCCCTGTACCTTAGAGATAGGGATATAGTACTAGAATCTTCATCCCAGACTTATTTGAGGGGGATATTCAATTCTGAGTTTGCACTTGCAGTCTGAAGAAATTTATCTCTGCACTTGCTGTTTGCAACAGCTACTCTGCTCTAATGGACTTATACACCAACAAACAATTTTTTTATCGGAATACCTTCCAATGGTGCCAATATTGTGCAGAGTTGATGTAATTTTATGGACTGTGGCATTTGACTGAGGCAAAAACAAAGTTCATTTACCCTATTCCATTTTCTAGGGCACTGTGTTTTAGGCTGTTGTTGCAATCCCCCACATATAGTTTCATCAATGAAACACACACACACACACACATGTTCAGAACCCCTCAGTTGCATGTCTTGCCATTCAGAAACCAGAAGCCTCTAAACTCCAACTCTGAAGAAAAAAAATTAAACGAAAAACACAGAGTTTCATAAACAGTCTTCCAACTTGTCCCTGGACTACCGCACCCCAATACATCTACTTTCCATTTTACATTAAATTAGGCTAATGCAAAAAAGATGTAGATGTGGTTACGACAGGAATGGGTTTTTAAAAAGCATACATTACTAGAATAGTATTCTCTCATGGGAAGCTTTTCATTTGCTTTATCATGCACATATTAAGATGTCATGAATAATGTATTTGGGGCTAGTTCATGGCATTCACAAGAGTGCTAAAAAGGGAATAAAGTGGATTCTTGGACCTATATTTTTTCTTGAACCTGTATGAGGGCTTCTCAGAGGAACAACCTCCTGTAGAAATCACTGCTCTTAGTATAATTTTCTCTATGCAACTATTGTCTATATTAACTGCCTCTCAGATAGGGATAAGTAACTCTGTTGGTCTTAGTTTATCCCAGTTTCTCATTTATGCAGTCTAAGATTCCATTCTCCACAGTTCATTTCTTTTTTTATCATGAAAATTCATCAGAATTTTGAGCGAATTTCTCCTAATACAGATATTTGTATGCAATTTTTAAAATATACACATTTTTACAAAGCAGTTTACTCTAATATAAAGCATTTTGTTTTATTTCCATTAACATACACATTTTCATGCACACTTTACCCCAATAAATGCATTTAGGTACCCTTGGTTGAAGAAGTGCATTTCAAGATTTAGAGAAGTCGGGTTGCAAGCCTGCTTTGTCTCTCTCCTTTTAATAGTGCCCATGCAGACTTGTGATCTGACATATTTTGCTCAAAACTTTGAAACTTTACAAAGGTACTCTGAATTGCTACCAGTTTCTGAATTCTGGAGCATCACTTTAAATAGTGCTAGTACAATTAGTTGCCTATATATGGTGTAGAACAAATGGACTGCTAACACTCCCCCCTCCCCAAAAAAGGGACGACAAATAAAAATTAATAAAGTAATGTGTATTTCCAATATATTGATAACTGAATTCCCAAACATCTGTATTAAAAAATGAAAAGAAAAACCCAGTGCAGCGTAAGTGCATAGATAGTTTGCATTTGAACTGTAGACTTTACTCACTTGGAGATATGCAGAAGTTCACATTTTGATGGAAAGGGTTTTGAAGCAGACTAGGCAGGAAGCTCATTTTAATCCCTCGTCATTTATTCTTTAGCCTTTTCATTCAACCTCACTGTGCAAGTTACCTACTTTCTGTGATCTTTACTTCACAGTCACAATCATTAAGGGGCAAGAGTTTCATCTTTCTGCCAATTTCAAAAGACAAAAAAGAAAAAAAAATCCCTCTAAGCTATTGCCTTCTAGACAGAATTCTTGTACTTTGAGTCCATTCATGTGCCATTCATCATCCACCTAAGCTATGTTCTAATTCAAACTATGCTCATGAGGGATGGTATGTGGAGAGATTACCATTCTTCATGCCATCTAAAGCGGCCTGCTGTGATTTGACATCATTCTCAAGCCATTCTGGATTTAGAGAGACATACCTGTTGATAGCGTATAGTAAAACCTGCCTTTTTGATTTTGCATGAGCACTCTTTTTTGAGAGGTCACATTTCAGGAAATCATTGTGGGCCCCCTATCCCAACCCTCTGCAAGAGAGAAAAGTAAACAGATTGGAGACTAGGAAGAACTGAAGTTCTACTATTTCAACTCCATAAAATACAGATGAGAATGATACATTTGATCTTGAATTCAGTAGATATTTCACAAAACCTCTCTAGCTGACTTTCTCTTAAAGTCCACACATACCATCACCGGAATACAGGTTGAATGTTATTCTGTCACTTCTGAATCTTGGTTTTAATAATTCCCTCATGTTTTTGATAAATCTTCTGGTGAGTCATGGTTAAATGAACAAGCATGATAAATGTTCACAGCGTTTCATTTTGTGTGTGCCAGTTGCTTGCTCACAATATTTTAACTTAATGCCATCTGTAGTCTTCTCATATTTTAATACTTCTCTTTGAGAGCAAGAAAGCCTAGGGGTTGTATCCAATGCTGCTGTTCTGCTTGGGCAACAAAATACCTGCCTCTCCTTCCCCCTACACTCTCTGTGAACGCCGTGAAACCCAGATTAATGGCTGGATTTTCTGTGAATTTTTTTCTACTGATTTTCATGCATGCCAAAAATGAGCTTTTATGTTTAAATCTCCAGGCCAGCCATACCATTTAGACAGAGTAAGTCAGCTACTCCAGGAAGCAGATGCTGGAGCTGGGTAGGAAGTTGCAGTGAAGTGTTGGAGGACAGAGCTCTGCATACCTTCTATCCCTAAGCTTGCCTGATGTTCTCCACTGCAGAGTCAGACCCCTTTGAATTTGTGTCTGGCTTGCAATGGGTTCATTGTGGCCAACTGCCTCCTTACCTTTGAAAAGAGATAGTATACAGAGCACTTGTTAATCTTAATTAGATATTATGCTTAGTACTGAGCCAGGACTATGGTTCCTGTCACAGGATGCCCTCAGGTGTTGTCTCTAATGTTGGGCGATGTAATAGGAGTTCTCCTTAACAGTTGCATTTCTACTTAAGTTCTACAAATTTGTGTTTTTTTAAAGCATTGATTTTTCCCCAGACTGATAACAGGTTTTATCATCTTAAGTAACTGTGAAATGCAAATGGATATTGATTTCCCTCCTTGTTTTAATGGTAGGTCAATTTTTTTTTTCAGCATGGCAAGTCTCTTTCATTATCCTGATTTTCTACCTTGAGTATCACATCCTAGAATTATGGGAAATTTGACATCTAATTATTCTAAATACAGGGCAGGAAAGCAGATCAAATAGATGGAAACTTAAAGATTACTTATTGGACGACCAAGAGGTAGTAGAAAAAGCCCAAACCAGATTAAAAGAATATTTTGAGGACAATTTAGACAACAACACAAAATTGAAGGTGGTGTGGGACGCGGGTAAGGCGGTGATGCGGGGTTTTTTTATCCAGCAGAGCGCAATCAAGAATAAAAAGAGAGAAAAAGGGAAAAAAGAAATTATACAACAACTAGCAGAGAATGAGCAGAAATTAACTCAAAACCCAAAAAATAAGAAAATAAAAGAGAACATAAAAATTTTACAATCACAATACACAATGCTGGTAAATAGAGAGATAGAATGGAAAATCAAAAGACTGAGACAGAGGAGTTTCGAACATGCCAACAAAACGGGAAAGCTACTATCCTGGCAACTGAAAAAAAGGAAGGAACAGAATACGATAAACAGGATAGTGGTGGAAGGAGAAGAGATAAACAAACCTAAGGAAATAAGGAGAGCTTTTTTGGATTTCTATGGAGAGCTCTTTAGAAATACTGGAAAGAATAGGACCAGAAAAATAGAGAGATATTTAACGATTAAGAACATCAATAAGATCCCCCCAGCAGATAAAGAGAAATTAAATGCCCCAATTGAGATAGAGGAAATCAAAGCAATAATAACAGATTTAAAAAACGGGAAAGCCCCAGGCCCAGATGGGTTTAGTAGTAGATATTATAAAGAAATGGCACCGGTTCTACTGACTCCACTACAAGAAGTAATGAACAACATTCTTAATGAAAGAGAAATACCGGAGACGTGGAAGGAGGCGCTGATTACATTAATCCCAAAACAAGATTCAGATTTAGAACAAATTAAAAATTACAGACCTATTTCCCTATTAAATATAGATTATAAGATCTTCGCGGGAGTCCTTGCAAGAAGATACAAGGCCATCTTAGTAAAAAATATCCACAGAGACCAAGCCGGCTTTCTGCCGGGTAGGCAAATGAAAGATAATATAAGAAACATTATTAATATAATAGAATATTTAACAGAAAGATGCGACAAACAAGGCATATTGTTATTCGTGGACGCTGAGAAGGCGTTTGACAACGTAAACTGGGAATTTTTGCTGAGACAACTGGAACACATGGAAGTAGGTACTGAATTTTACAACGGGATAAAAGCAATCTACACGGAACAAAGGGCAAAACTGTTGATAAACAATGTGGAGACAGAAGAAATAACAGTAACTAAAGGAACAAGACAGGGATGCCCACTGTCCCCACTGTTATTTATAACGATATTAGAAGTACTACTAAACTCCATCAGAGATAATAAAGGAATAAAAGGAATCAGGGTCGGCCATCACAAACACAAAACTAAAGTCTTCGCAGACGATCTGGTTGTAACAATGGAAGACCCACTGGATTCAATAAAAGAGGTACTTAGAGAATTTGACCAATTTGGGGAAGTAGCGGGCTTCAAATTAAACAAAAGGAAAACAAAAATAATAGCTAAGAATATGCAATTAGACAAATTGGAGGAATTACAAAGAGAAGCAGAAATAGAAGTGACAAAAAAGCTGAAATATTTAGGGGTATGGATAACACCAAAAAATATAGACTTATTTAAAAACAACTATGAAACTGTATGGAAAGGGGTCAAGAAGGATATAGAAACGTGGGGTCGGCTCAAATTGCTATTCTGGGGAAGAATAGCTACAATTAAAATGTCGGTACTGCCAAGAATCCTATTTCTTTTTCAAAATATCCCGATCATTAAAGATATAAAGATATTTAAAACCTGGCACAAAGAAATTTCTAGATACATCTGGCAGGGGAGGAAGCCGAGAGTAAAATTTAAATTATTAACGGATATAAAAGAGAGGGGAGGCTTCGCTCTCCCAGACCTAAAATTATATTACGAGGCATCCTGCTTATGCTGGGTCAAAACATGGATAAAACTGGAAGATACGGAAGTGTTAGACCTAGAGGGCCACGACAATAGATCAGGGTGGCATGCCTATCTGTGGCATGGGAGGAAGAAAGGACATAAGGGATTCGGGAATCATATATTTAGAGGTCCCCTGATAGAGGTTTGGGAAAGATATAAGGATGTGTTAGAACCCAAAACACCCCAATGGCTGTCTCCATTAGAGGTTATGTCGGTTAAAAAGACCAACATGAGAGCCAATTGGGCAACTTACGAACAACTCCTAATGAAGGCGGAAGGAAAGTGGAAAATGAGGCCGTTTGAGCAGGTCAAATCCCAAGTATATGACTGGCTACATTATCATCAGATAAACGATATGTTTAAGAAAGACGTTAAAGGCAAAGGATATGCTGACAAAAAGTCCAGATTCCAATCTGAGATTTTGGAGAATAACATAAAAACTCTATCCAAAATGTATAAACAACTATTAGATTGGAATTTAGGTGACGAGGAGGTTAAGGCGGTAATGACACACTGGGCTAAAGATTTTGGCCGTAACATTTATTTTGAAGAGTGGGAAAAACTTTGGAAACATCACCTCAATTTCACGGCCTGTGTGTCACTAAAAGAGAACTTAATGAAAATGTTCTACCGCTGGTATCTGACCCCGGTAAAATTAGCCAGAATGTACGGATCTTGCAACAAATGTTGGAAGTGCAAAGAAAGGGAAGGGACTTTCTACCACATGTGGTGAGAATGCCAAAAGGTCAAAGAGTTCTGGGAAAGCATACACAATGAAATAAAGAAAATGTTAAGATATACTTTTGCTAAAAGACCAGAGGCGTTCTTACTAGGTTTGGTAGGAAAGGAGATAAAAAAGAAGGACTGCAAACTGTTCCAATATGCTATAACGGCAGCAAGGGTGTTGATAGCCAAAAACTGGAAACAAGAGAGTTTGCCGACTATAGAGGAATGGAGAGCCAAACTACTAGATTATGTGGAGATGGACAGGATGTCAGGAAAAGTTAGATATAAAAAAGATCAGAGGTTTGTCAAAGATTGGGAAAGTTTTACGGAATATCTGAAAAGCTTAACTGATGAACAGATAACACTAGTGGGTTTCAAAGGTGCTCTGTAGAAGCAAAGGGTAATGCCTATGGAAAAAGGAAGAATGAGAGTGACTTATGGCACTACATACAAAGGAATGCGGATTTATTTATTTTTTTGTTATTATGGACGATTCGTGGAATGGCAGAAGGAAGTCCTTTTTATTTTCTCTGTAAAAAACAAGAGTATTGATATAATTTGATTTGTATTTTGATTTTTACAAATTAATAAAAATTATGCACGGAAAAAAATAATTATTCTAAATACATGTCTGGCATTAACATAAATTTATTACGGTTCTCATTAGGCCAGTGGTAAAGCTTAAGGTGCAATACAACAAATGTGAGAGGAATATGAGGCCCTATTTTTAGTGCTACCTTATCAAGCGCACTTCCTGATAGCTGCCTGTGAAGTTCTTAGGCAGCTGGTTATTGACTGTAGAAGCCACTCCAAAATGTTGGCATGTTTCCCCTAGAAGGCCTCAATAGCTACGAGTGATATGTTTTGCCCATTCCTCTACAGATGTTTGCAAATTCTGCTGATATCGATCAGTGTGTAGAGAGAATGGAAGAATCCAACTTTTACTGCTGAACAAGGGCTCTAGTGACACCTGTGCCCAAAAAAGTCTTTTAAACAGTTATAGAGCAGGAGCCGTAATAACAGCAGCACTAAGTAATATATATGTATTTGAGAGGAGTTCCTAGATACAATTAAATTACACTAATTTAATTTTTAAAGCATCTTCATCTTTCTTCAGTGAGAGACTTGCTGTCATCACTGTGCATATTTTTATATGAAAATAAGGAGAGAATTGTCCACACCAGAAATGCCAAACTTTTTATTAGCCAAGGATGCCAATTATTTTTGAATCATCATCTTCAATGCAGTAAGTCAGGAGAGTCAGCTGTCAGTCTCTTTCCAAGCAAATTCACTCAACCTGTTTGGCACTCAAGAGGTGTGATTTGAAAGCTCATCATGTCTAGACAATATTTATGTGATTTGATTTGCCAGAAGTTACTCAAGCAATTTGTAAGTCAGGACGGAGCTAGACATGACGGCTAACATATGACTGTTGTCGAGAGCTATAGTTCTATATCTGCTTCCCTCATAAGGTTCAGAAGTGCAGTGCTGAATGATGTGACATCATCTTGTGGTAAATACTCCCGCTCCTGAAAGCACCAGCCAATAAATTTGACAGTAGGGGAGTAATTCACCACATGATGGCCACAGTATGTCTTGGGTGCTCCATAATTGAACATGGGAAAGAGAAGAGGTATCAATACACTTGTATCCATTTTGTATTGGCAGCATCCAATGCAATTGGTCCATTCGTGAAAGGATTTCTAATTGCACAAAGGAACTTCCCCCTCCTCTCCCTGCATGTGCCCAACATCTACTCCAAATCCGTTTTGGAGGGTTGGCAGTGGGGAGGATGACCCAGAACAGATTTCTAGGGTGCACAAAGAGAGGAAATAGAAGGTAAAGTTCATCGCACTGTCAAAAGTCCTCCTGCTGGCAGAATAAGTTCATTGAACCCTGCCCAGAGGGCTAGTGGATGCAGCAGCAGCAGCCACAAGTGAAATGTAATAAGTACTTCTGGTATCAAATAAAGCCCTCTTTCCCCTGAGCTCCTCAACTGCTATGACATCAGAGCAAGCAAGGAAAGGGAGCCAGAAGCACTGTGGGACCACTGCTTCCTAAACCTCACTGTGCCAGGAGAAGAGATCAGGGAACTTGCTTCTCCTGGGTAAAATTCACCATAAGGTTTCTATTAACTTCTAATGCTAGCATGTTAATTGTTTACATACTATGCATTTATTCACTTTTCGTCTTATATTTTGTAGGCTAGGAAGCAATAAGATTTCTAAACCTTTCAGAAAGGTGTGTTAAAACTATACCTAAAAATGTGCAACTAAAATATCATTACAAGTAGATCTTTTCTCTGCCACTTAAGTATGTTTTCCCCCAATAAATAAATAAATAAAACTTTATTACTGGAAGGTACAAAAAAAATCTTAAACATTATGAAAAAAAAGACTAAAATAACTTTTCTAATCCTTAGAAAAGAAAATAATTCTAATCATGATGAAAATACAGTTAGGAATTTGCAAAATAAGATCCTCAGCATTCAACAATTTCTCTTCTAACAGAGAAAAGCTGTGAATTCTCATCATTGGGCTTCTCCTGGAAGGTTTATTTTTGAACACAAACAAATTCTGGCTTCCTGCCCGGTTTCCTTGTTGAATCAAACAAAACCTCCTGTTCACATCTTAATTACCCCCTCCTGCAACCTCCCTGGTTATAGGCTAGGATCCTCTTAATCTTTCTCTTGCTTTGAGGCTTCTAGCTAAGCCTGAACCTCACGAATTCCTCACCTCTTTCTATGTTGTTCATTCTCATTCTCTCTCTCTCTCTCTCTCTCTCTCTCTCTCACACACACACACACACAACCCACCCCACTTCTGCTTTCTCCTCATTTCCACAGTGGTTGCTCACGTCCCTCCAGTAGCCTATTCCATTATATAATACCTGTATGTTTTCTATTTAAATCACGAGGAATGGGAAGAATTTGGCAATAAAGAAGTTTCATAAATAAAATAACATGTATTTCACAAGGACATAAAATTGATTATTATCACTGAAATTCCTAACTGTTCCTTGGTATATTTACCCACAGCATCCCCATTGCCCAGCAGTTACTTATACTCCTCTTGTTTTTCATAATCAGTGCAAGTTTTATTATCTTCCGCTGCTCCCATAAGCTTCTGATCAGCTCTACTTTAGTTGATTTTCTTCTGTCCTCCCAATTTTTGGTGTATCATATCTGACCTAAAGAAACAATCTTTCCACCTTGAGGCATTTCCACCACATGTGATAATAATCTTGTCACTTCTCTTTTTATGAAACCAACTATGGACACCTTCCACTTTATCCACTATTTTATTTTTCCAGGGTGTCCAAGACTATTGTGTAGCCATCTTAACAGTTTTCTTTGTAGCTTACAGACAATATGAAAGTTTTCCCTTTACTGGTAAAAAATAATAATTCCATATTTAATCTGTAGCTATGGGGGTTTTTTATATATAAATCTCATTAGTCATTTCTCTTTCTCTATAATGATGCTTTCCTTGGTTATTCTCTTTTTTACAATCCTTGATATATTATTTTCATATTCTCTAACCTTCTCTCCAGCTTCTGAATACCAGTTGCTGGAAGATGCAGAGAGGAAGGGCTCTGTTGTGTTCTGGTCCTGCCTGCCACGGACATCTGGTTGGCTACTTTGAGAACAGAATGATGGATTAAATAGACCTTTGGTTTGATCCAGCAGAGCTGCTCTTTTTGCTTTTGTTTTTCCGATACCAAAAACTAATATAAAATGTGATTGAAAAAGGAAACCAACTTGGCCAAAGCAAAATCACTGACGAGAGGGACTAGGAAATCTGTAATTTGAGAATTTCCTTTAACAGTGGCTCTCCTAGGAATTAAGTTCCATTTGAGCTTGTGAATTGCATTTATTCCATTTGGTTTGCTGAAAACTCTTTTTCCACATGAGAAACAGCCCAGGGATGACCGCTGCATGCAATGTGGCACTTCTGAAATTGGTCACCAGTTGCATTGGGATTTTAAAAACTTCTCAGACATCCCTTGACTTGTGTGGAGCAATAAATTTACCAGCCATAAGTACTTGGATGCCAGCAAGACAGATCCCACTTTCAGCATTTAGTATGTTTAATAGGACACCTCTAACAATGTTTCATGCTCATGATTAAGACCTTATGAAACAGGCTAGTTGACCAATTTCCTACTGAATGATGTCCCCCCTCCTCCAGCATTTAGATAATTAGACACTGGTTTACCCCCCCCCCCATTTCCATTCTTCCCATTCTCCTCTTTAAAGGGAGAAGGAGGAAACCAACATCACAGCGCTTGCTGTGTTCCTGACAACAAAACAGAAAGCTTGTAAGCATACTCGGAAGCCCTCTGTTACTGCCTATCATTCTAGATCAGGCATAGGCAAATTTGGCCCTCCAGATGTTTTGGGACCACAACTCCCATCATCCCTGACCACTGGTCCTGTTAGCTGGGGATGATGGGAGTTTTTGTCCCAAAACATCAGGAGGGCCGAGTTTGCCTATGCCTGTTCTAGATAGGTGATTTTAATTTCAGTTCATTAAAAGTATAGGGTTTCTGAGAAACTTTGTCCTGCTGGTCTCCCAGGTGGTAGAGGTGCATTACATGTTTTGAAAGTGGCCCCACTGGTGCACAAATAATCAATAAATAAAATCCAACTTGCTCATTATTGGCTCCAAAAACTGCCATCTCAGAAGATCTCACTAAGCTTTATCCTTCTCTGCCCACTCCAGTCCCAAAGCCTTTCCAAACAAGCCCTGCACCCAGGAGACTCCATTCCTATTTGCACAACCCTGCTACTAAAAGAGATGGTACCAACTCTGTCAGAGCTGCCATCACATCTAGAGGATCCACTGCAAGAGAAGCTACAGGAATGGCCCACTGATGAGGTGGAATGTGACTATCTCAGGTGGCATAAGATGCACAACATTGGTACCTATTGTCCCACCCCACTCATCTCATTATTGGGTTGGTTGCCTGGCTGGCCATTTGTCCAAACCACCATCCATATGGTGAGGCTAGGCTCTCCACCTCCCTGCCTGAGCCTCATTCTGAGAAAGGGTAAAGCATATTCTGGATGAGGTGACCTGGAGAGTGTTTGTACCAGTAGCATGCTTTGCTGTAGTGACTAGAAAGTCGGCTTAAACTTGGAGGGGGGGATGAAGCACAAGGCACTAAAAAAGATCTAAGTTTATATAACCTGTGAAAAACCAAAATAGTGGCACAGGGACTCTTCAGGTCGCCTCAGCCAGAATGGCCAACTCTGAAAAAGAACCCCCTTAGCCCATTCTCTTACAAGGAAAAAAAACCCAACTGCAATTTAAAAAGGAATTAAAGAAGGGCAATAAGGTTGAAGCAGAATGGAAATCAGTAGCTGTAGAATATAGTGAGGAAACGGAAGGAAGGCAATGGTTGTAACAAATGTCTGTAGCTAAAGTGTGAAACCCAGGTTGACTAGGAATGAATGAGGAGCAAGATTCAGACACAGTGGAAGGATGGGCCACAACTAGTGTTGGTGAGGTGTGGCAAGAGTTGGATGCAGATCACTAGTGAGGGATTGTGTACAGTGGTACATCTGGTTAATAACTTAATTCGTTCCGGAGATCCGTTCTTAACCTGAAACTGTTCTTAACCTGAGGTACCACTTTAGCTAATGGGGCCTCCCGCTGCCGCCGCGCGATTTCTGTTCTCATCCTGAAGCAAAGTTCTTAACCCAAGGTACTACTTCTGGGTTAGCGGAGTCTGTAACCTGAAGCATCTGTAACCCAAGGTACCACTGTATTTAAGGCAAAGCATCAGCAGTGTCCAGGAAAGCAATTGCGGCTCTTCTCAAAGTATTATCCCACAGTGCTCAATGAGAACTAATTCTAGAAGAAGGGATGTGAGCAAAGGGACCAAGAGTGTGTGCAGGTGTCTTTGAGAAGCTATGATAATCCCAGGAGGTTTTTGTTCAGATGCCACAAAGCTGCCTTTTCAAGACAGACCAGTTCTGACCTCCATACCCGACAATACAACTTATATGTAGTAGTTCTAGATTAAATGTTCTTGGTATGTGGGTGTGAATCTGAGGGTTTCCTATAGTCACAAGAGAAAATTGCCATCCGAGTACCTGAATATAATATGCAAAAGGACTGGACTGTCCTAATGATTTCTGTTCCAAAACATCTGGGGAAGATCAAAATCAGATAAGAATAAAGTCAAAATGAATAGGTTCTTCAAGGTTCAGATCTGATTAATTTTATTGATTTATACCTTGTAGCAGCAAATGCAGCCCTTTGCCTGCCCTTGTTTCCTTTTCACATGGAAAACAGAGCAAGTCCTGAAGTAGAAAGAAAAGGGGGCAGCTCACAAAAGCAAAGCAAATGTTGAACAAAGCCAAAACAAATGTGTCCAGCAACAAACAAAAGAACAAATTTTGTGAGATCTATTAACAAGCATAAAGTGTTGCAAAAACAAAAGAAAGTGCTGCATATTTAAAATGCAGATGAAATAAAGGGGGGAAATGGGGAAAACTCATTAGGCAACAGAGCACTGGATTAAGGAAACAGTTCAGATATTACTTCTTAAACCTGGAACATATTCCCAAACAAGATACAGTGGTACCTCAGGTTACATACGCTTCAGGTTACAGACTCCGCTAACCCAGAAATAGTGCTTCAGGTTAAGAACTTTGCTTCAGGATGAGAACAGAAATCGTGCTCCAGCAGTGGTGCTTCAGGTTAAGAACAGTTTGAGGTTAAGTACGGACCTCCGGAACGAATTAAGTACTTAACCTGAGGTACCACTGTATACAATTTAGCTACCCATGAATTTCAGTGTAGGGAGAGGGGGAAGGGAAAACTGTTTTTTTTTTTACCTGCCAATCATTGACAGATAATCTCATGTACAATTTTTTTTTTTGTCATTAAAGTTCGGTTCCTGTGCACAAAGAATGCATTCATTTCTTCATTAAATTTATGTAGCAGCCTGTCAATAAATCTTTCCTGGATGGCTTACAAGCAAAACAATGTTAAGCATGATATATATTATAATCGACAAAGAAATAAAAGACAAGAGCAAAAGCAACCTTTTATTACATATAGTAACTAAAGTCAACAACAACAAAGAAAATGCAGCAATGAACAAAGCAATCTTGCAATATAAGAGATCTGAAACACAATTTAAAAGCCTGGGAGAATAAGAAGGTATTTATCTGGTGCTGAAAATCAAGAAGTTGGCACATGAGCTTCTTGGTGATGCTATGCCAAATCTTGGATGCCACTGATAAGAAATCCCACTCCTTAGAAACCACTAGACTGGCTTCACTTGGTAGAGGCATCTAGAGCAGGATCTTAAGATTAGTAGGCATAAGTCTGAAGTGTAAGGAGGCTTATTCTTCCTGGATTTTAGGGTGAGATCTTGAATCCCATGAGGTCTATGCAGCCCATTCACACCCCCTTTGGCCTGATTTTGTACTGATAAAATTGTCCTCTTAAATCATTGCCACTGAAATCAGTGGGTTTGGATGTGCCTAAAATGTACACATATGCCATTCACAGGGCCATTTGTGTCCTGTGAATGTGGGGAGCATTAGAAACTTTCATAAGTAGTGAGATGTTTCTTATATTTGGGGATGGTGATGCAGGAGGCTCACCTTTTAAAAAACACTGGTACTTTTGTACCTGAGAAGAATGACTGACTACAATTCTTTGCTACTTCATATCTGTCAGCTAAACCCCGCTCCACACAAACACACATTCTCCTCATTGGTCACAAAGTCTTCAGTAGCTATGCCTGTAAAAAAAATACTATAAAAATACTGTGGCACTCATTTTTGGGCTTCTATTTTTCAAGCAAGGGGTGTAGATTTAATTTTATTTTTCTGGTGCTATCAAACACAGAATATTGTGTGCATATTGTACATTGATCCATTTTACTGCTATATTCCACTTCAGGGATAGCAAAATGGGGTTTCCCAGGCATGCTGAGCTATAGTTCCCATCATCCATGACCAGTTGGTTGTGAATGATGGGAGTTGTAATCCAACAATATATGGTGGTCATCATATTGGCTGCCCTGTTCTGTTCTGTTTTTGTTTTGTTTGTTGCCCTGAGAACCCCAATGGTTAAAGATGTAAAGGTAAAAAGTAAAGGGGCCCCTGACTGTTAGGTCCAGTTGCGGATGACTCTGGGGTTACAGCGCTCATCTTGCTTTACTGGCCAAGGGAGCCGGTGTTTGTCTGCAGACAGCTTCCGGGTCATACGGCCAGCATGACTAAGCCACTTCTGGCGAACCAGAGCAGCACATGGAAATGCCATTTACCTTCCCGCTAGAGCAGTACCCATTTATCTACTTGCACTTTGAGGTGCTTTTGAACTGCTAGGTTGGCAGGTGCAGGGACCGAGCAACGGGAGCTCACCCTGTCATGGGGATTCGAACCGCCGACCTTCTGATCAGCAAGCCCTAGGCTCGGTGGTTTAGATCACAGCACCACCCGCATCCCTGGTTAAAGGTGTAGGATATGTAAATGAATGAATAGATCTGCATGAGGGTAGCAGAGAACTGAAATGCCATTATGCAGTCCTCCACCCCCATACACAACAGGACTGTAATTTAAGGGTAGAGAAAATGTTTTATTTGTAATACATTCTCCGGTTCATCTCCAGGAGAGCTGGAAAATACTTGTTTCTGAAGCTGCGGCCAGTCTGGGTTGACATTGCTGAGCTCGATGGTTCTGTAGCCTGACTTTGAATAAGGCAGCTGTGTGTATTCTAACAGCCCTTCATCACTGTCTGTTTACAACATTGGAATTAAAAAAATCTACCCGTGGATTTTTATTGTACTAATCAAACAGGTCCTTTATATATTGAAATTTAAAATAAGTCGGGGAATAGAACATCTCTTTGTTTCTTTGGGATTATATCTAGTAATGGCAATGCTTTTCTAAATGCAGGTGGGGTAAGCTGCTGGATGGAAGATATAAAGGCATTTCATTATCTACTCAAAAGTTTCCACTTATATATTCAGTCGAGGCTGCAGCAGTACGCAGCTTCTCTATTGATGTCAATGTGATAAAAGATTTATGTTACAAAATGTGTGTATAAAGCATAGTCTCTAGTGAGAATGAACAGCAGAATGATTTATTCCTGGGCATAATTTTAAGCGCCATTGGTTAGGTTTAAGGGGCAAATTTGCCAATAGATATTAACTCCTACATTCTTTACTTTACCAACAAGAATTTATTAAGTTACTGGATGATGTGTGAAGACAGAGGAGAAGCAGCAAACTTAATTCCAGGGAGGGGAATTTCAAGTTATGGGGAAGAAACCTATGAAAAATTCCTCTTTAAATTGTTTTAGCTACAAAGTAAAATATTGATGGTGCTGACTAATGTACACTGTTTAAATAGGAAATGACATTGGTTCCCAACAGGCTTATGTTGAGGGTTTAGATGCTTTTAACATTTAACATCATCTGTCAGCTTTTGTTACCAGCCCTTGATATGATTGTAGGGTAGTCCAGTGTTAATGCAAGTTCCAAATATGTAGCCACAAATGGTTGCTGCCGTGTTTCTATTTAAATATACTTAATTTCAGGTCTTGTTGACTAAGGGTAATGGAAAAATGGATTTATTGCACAGCTCTCCCATTTCATTTTCCCCTCAGAAATGAGTTGACTTTGAGTAAGCCTGAGCTCAACATGCAATGTTGTACCTCAGGCTTGGATCCAGACCAAGTCAGTTGAACTTAGTTTCCATTTACATCAGTGGGACTTGAGTCACAACCGATTTTCCCTCTTTAATATGGGTTAACAAATTAAGATTAGAGCTAACCTATTGAATATTTTCACACATGATGCTAAACAGCAAACAAAAAACTCCCACCTCTCAGCCACTCTCCTTATTGTTACTAATGTGAGACAAAATTGGGAAGAGATCAATTTTAAACAGATGGTGCATTTCAGCTAATGTTTATCGGTAACCCAGCTGTGACCCTATTGGGATGGGAATAGCCTAGCTTCTGTTTTCTATGTTCTGGTAAACTTTAGGTTAGATTAATGCAAGGCAGTATATGTGGGGCTGCCTTTGAAGACTGTTTGGAAACTGCAGCTAGTGCAGAACTTGGCTACCAGATTGTTGACTGAAAAGTAGGAGATTTGATCATCGCCAAATGTGTTGGCTGCCAATTAGTTTCCAGTCTCATTTCAAAGTACAGTACAGTACTGACCTTTGCAGTGGCGGGTCCTCAACAGTTGAATGCTCTTTCAAGAGGCAGGTGCTTAGCACCATCACTGTCAATGTTTAACTACTAGGTGAAGATGTTCCTATTCACAAGTCTCTTTGAGACTTTTTTTTTGCAATAAGCAAATAAATATAATAAAAAACAAAAAAAAATAGTTTGCAGGTATGTTACAGAAAGCAAAAATACAGGGAGCATATCCTTTTAGTACATGGACCAGAATATAAACAGCTGCACACCTATTTCTTCAGCAAGCACAATGAGATTTATAGTTTACTTTTCTTTAATAGAGGACTTTGAAGGAATTTTGTGATATGGTATGTAGAAAAAAATTCCAGAAGGCATTTCCAAGACCTTTGACATACTACAATTATTTTTTTTAAAAAAAGGTTTTGTATTCCAGCTTGCAGGTGGCCATGAATGGCGTGTCTGTTGGTTTCATACTCATCCACCCTGAATCAAAGTTCTTCGAGTCACTGAAGCACACAAAGTCTTCTTTGTGAACGGTAACCACCTACATCACTTAGACTGAGGAACAGCTTTAACTGGGGCCGGAGAATCTGTATTTGAGGCTTCACCTGATGTTGAAGACTTGCTTCAGCAAAATACTAGGACCTCTTCAGACCCCCCAAGGATGTAAACAAAAGTGAGGCGCTGGTGGTACAGTGGTGGAGCTTATGATTTAGAGACATTCCCACACACAAGACACTACTCTACAGCAATAAACAAATGGTATTTTATAGTCATTTTTCCTAGGGTTTATTTAGTATTTATACACTGCCATTTATGTTCTGCAGTACCAGGATGGTGTCTAGCAATAAAACATAATTAGAAACAGTACAAAGCAATCATTAAAATGACTGGCCAGACAAAAAAGGCATTAAACAGCTGCGTATGCCTTTTGGTGTGTGTGTGTTTATGTATGTGTGTGTGTGTGTGTATAATGTTATTCAAGAGACACCTTAAAAAAAATATCTTCTGGAAGTGCATTTCATAGTGTGATGTTGGCAACACTAAATAAACGCCTCACTTCTGTTTGAGGTGTGGCAAACTCCATCAATAAAGGTGGGAGCTAGGTAACATGACTGGGTTTTGGGTTTAAAAACTATCTGTCATTAACACTTGAATTTTGATATTACCTCCTTGTGGTAGCATTTTCTGGGAGGGTGGAGTGGTGAGATACTTTGAATTCATATATTTGGATTAATCTTTGTCAAAAATATTAGCCATCACTGGCTGGAGTTGTTTTATATATTTAATGATGGAACATTGGTGAAGAGACACATTAAAAAAACCTTTCCTTATACTGAGTCAAACTGCTGGCCCAGCTCCCTCAGTGTTACCTACCCTGACTGGCAGTGGCTGTCCAGAGTTTTAGACAGTAGATATTCACAGCCATACATGGAAATACCAGAAATTAAACCTTGGATTTTGTGCATGATGCTCTAATACTGAGCTATGGCCCTTTCTGGTGTTAGGATTAGGTAAGTCAAGCATCTTCAGCCTTAATATGTGCAGAAGCAATGCATCAATGCCTTTTCTTTCTTAACGACGAATGCTTCAGTATCCTGAGGAGTTTTACCCATCTTTAAAAGTATAATGGGAGAGGGGTTCCCCCCCTCTCTTTTAGCAGTTTATTGTTCCTATATGTTAGATCTGTCTCTCCCCCAGCCCGTGCTGGCAACAGTAAATGTGCATTATGTAGTGATAACCTATCACTACATCTCTATTAATGTGAATAAGACTTTTTGGAGCAATTTAATGTTTAATTAAGATAGAAGTTGTGTTATTAATTCTTAATTGAATAATTATATAAGACCCAGATTGTAAGCCTTTCCCAAACAGAGGGCACTTAATTTCCTTGACAGAGAGGGAGGGAGGGTGCGGGGAGGAGGGAGTCAGCAGGAGAGCACAGGCAGGCTATGTGGGACAGCAAGGGCAACGAAAGAGAATGGGATTAATTAAGGTTATGCATTTCGTAAAACAAAAATCGGGTATCTGCAGAACATTTGACTTACAATGCTTCATGGCAATGGCTTCCTTAAACAACTTAGACTGAGTAGAAATTGCAGGCAGAGAAGGTATTTTGGTATGAAACCGCAAAAAAACCAACAACTGAGCTCCAGAAAAAGCCATTCCTTCATATGGATAGTGAACATGACATTGATGTTACAAAGAACCTGTTGCTGGAATACAACTCCTACCCTACCAGCCCAAAAGAAAGGTTTTGCAAAGCACATATGCTAACACTATGGAAAGGCCTGAGCCCTACTAGAGGCTCTGCTTGTCTTCTCCTGGGTGCAGATGCTGACTAATGCCATATGTATGCCACTTTTAGGGGGAAAGCAAGTACAATTGCTAAGATAATCTCAGTGTGTTTTAGTTTGGCATTGAACTCTTTGGGTCCTTTTTAAGGAATCCATTCAGTAGCTCCTGTCGTGCTTCCAGCCTTCAATTTTTCACCCTTGAGTTATCTGAAAGAGTGGCTCTTGGCCTTAATTTCCAGCCCTATTTAAAAACATTCCAATGACACTCAGTTGCTGATTTCATGCCAGTCAGGTTGATGATTTCATTGTGAGATGTAGGCATGCTTATTCAAAGAGGTTAATTCAGGGCGATCAAGCAAAAGCTAGGAATGTGCTCTTCTGATGCTCTGGAATGCAATGATTTTTCTAAACCTTCCAGCTAACTGATGCAAAAAACAACAAATGTTAACACATTCAAATCGTTACCAATATACCAAACAATATCTCAAAAAGACAGATAAAACCAGGGCTTTTTTTTTAAGCTAGAGTGCACCAGACCTGTGCGCTGGCACCTCTCAGGTGGGCAGCACCTGACCAGCCTCAGCAAAGCTCTGCTGTGCCTCTGCCTGACTAGAACTCAGCAAAAGGTAAAGGTAAAGGCCCCTGACAGTTAAGTCCGGTCGTGACCAACTCTGGGGTTGCTGCACTCATCTTGCTTTACTGGCTGAGGGAGCCGGCGTTTGTCTGCACACAGCTTCCGGGTCATGTGGCCAGCATGGCTAAGCCGCTTCTGGTGAAACCAGATCAGCACACGGAAACGCCATTTACCTTCCCGCCAGAGCAGTACCTATTTATCTACTTGCACTTTGACGTGCTTTCAAACTGCTATGTTGGCAGGAAGGGACTCAGCTACACAGCTCCAAATAAAACATTTAGATGTGTTGTAAAGTGCAATATACAAATGTGAAACTAGATGGCGACAGTGAGCTATGCAAAATTCAATGTATTTTTCAAAACGTTTTAAAATAAAGCATTCCCAGGTTTTTTTTTTATGTGTGTGTAGATTCCACCGAGGAGACCCTCCCCAGAGCCCAAAGCAGACGTCCTCTATGGGCTCTGGAGTGGGTCTGCTTGCAAGCTGGAAGTGTAGTGGGGCTTTGCTAATGCGTGGGAAAGTCACCCTGTCCCTCCTGCTTGCACATGCCAGCCAGAGAGGCAGGGTGGCGGCTTCCTTGATCCTCATGTCTGCCCTGATGCTGTACTAAGTACCCAGGTGGCCACAGCTGGGAGAGACCAACTCCACCCTGCTCACCCACCCAGTTCTCAGTGATAAAGAGCAGATTGGCCTCCTTATCTCCAATCAGATCATGGACGAGGAAGGTCTTATTCAAAGGTGACCTGAGATTCAACAGTGGCAGCCACATCCCCAAGGACTCGCTGGTAGGACAACCACAATTCCCTAGGGATGGGAGGGAGAGAACCCTGCCTGAAACCCACGGGAGATGCGGCCAGTCAGTACAGACAGTATTGAGCTAGGTAGACCAACAGTATTCAGCGGCTTCAGTGCCTCTACCCTTGAGCCTCCCATATGCACCAGACCAGCTACAAACAGAATTCTGAGCAAGATGGCTCTTTATACTCAACATTCTCCTATATGTGTGAGGACGATATTTCTAGATTAATGTTTCTTTTGGTGCAAATATGACCTACGGATCTTTTTAAAAAACAACAACACCCACCCACCATAAAAACTTAACATTTTTAGGAAGCGAAAAAGTGTTTTTCATGAAAGAGAAATGAATTTAGCGGGATTAATAGCTAGCAATGCCAGGCACCCTATCCATTGGCACGACAGATTATTCTTTGACAGACCCAGAGGCATCTGCAAATGAAGTCTGCCAAAGAGGCAGATGCTGCTGATTCTTAAGTTGCTTCTATAGCTTGTCATTTGGGTCTGCCATTCGAATGCCAAAGGAGAAAAGCTGTGTGTTTCAATAAATAAAGCACTAATAGCCAACTTGTTCCTTGCTTTTTCATCTTTTTTGGGGGGGAAAGGGGGCATCATTTTTACCATATGGATTTGAGGGAGTAGATTATATTTAGTAAAAAACCATGCTTTGTGGGAAATATACATATATACACACAGTTTAAATATACCATCTATAGCTAAGATTTGGAAATACAGTCCCAGGTTGCAATAGAACGATCATTTTTATTTAGCCCACTCTTAAATCTATTAGCTTACACTTCCAGATGGTGGGTATTGATGCCATGCTGTGGAAGCTGCATAATGATACTATACCAAGTAGTCTGATGGTTGGATGTGCACTTGTGATCATAGTGCCATTTCAGGACCAGAGCATCTATGCATCAGAGAGGTCCATTCAATCTCTCTTCTTTCATCTGTCAGTAACCCTTCTATAAGTGCTGCCAACAAAACCATTCTATAAGCCTCCATCATTCTAAGTGTGCTCTGTTGTATATCCACCTCACTTCCTACCTTTGTTTGCTGCATCCCTTCCAGGAGAGACTGAGCATTCTTCTTTCCAGCAGAAGTGTCTATGACTCCTGCATGGATCAGGGTTCATCTCTGTGACTATAAGTGAACGAGATGGATGACATTGAAAATTTTGCTTGAGGTTACTCATGACCTAGTATTTTCTTTGCAACCACGAAGGCTGGTCAGAGTAATATTTTCCGAAGATGAAAACTGAGCATCCTAGAATTGCAACAAATATTTTAGTTATACATCTCTCTCTCTCTCTCTAAGTCATTGAAGATGACCTGGACTTTTGGTAAATTGCATTTGACATTTGTATTCCAGACTGTTCTGTTCCCTTTATGAAACTTCTGTATTTTCATATTTATCTGGGAGGATTAGAGATGTACAGGACTTAGATTTTATGAAATAACCCAACTGCTGTTTTCTCCAGATGCCACTAGGTGCAGCCTCTCGACTGCTTCCTTTCTTTTTTCCTGAGAGTTAGAGTTGTTAACCCATTATGGCAGGGATGGAGAACCTGTTGCCCTCCAGTTGTTGTTGGATTAGCTCCTATCAATCTTAGCCAACATGTCTAATAGTCAGGGGTGGTGGGAGTTATAGTCCAACAACATCTGGAGAAGATAGGTTCCTCATCCCTGCATATGAGTTAGTCCACAAATGATCATCCAAACAATTTCCCTTTCTCTGCACCAGGGATGAATAACCTCCGCCCCTCCTGATGCTGCTGAACTACCACCTCCAGCAAGCTACCACCTCAGCCAGCAGTATCAATGGCCAGATATGATTGGGAGTTGCAGTTCAGCAACAGCTGGAGGTCCACAGGTTAACTATTCCTGCACTACCCATATCAGACATGTGGTTTGACTGCTATGTACATAGCATATGTTGCATATACATATGTCCGACACACACAATTGTTTCTCACGTTTCTGCTTGTGGACTATGCACCGACTACGCATATCAGATGCAAGCTTAGTACTACACATGCATGGTGATGATATGTAAACAAAAATGTATGATAGGAACTGCAACTCCACGGTCAAATATTACCATGCCAAATGCTCAATATCAAATACCGAGGACTGTCGCTGTCAAAATGTATGGTGCTGCTAGTGCTATTTTTTGTACACAGAAAACATTTGAAGAATATTTGTCATCAAAGTCACAAATAATAATTTTGGAGGAGAGTTTTTTGGGAAGACAGATTTGTTTTAGCTCTTGACTAGATGATTTGAGTCTGAAGACTGTAGATTTAGATTTTAATCCATAGTTCACATCCACCAGGGAAACACTGATGGATTAAATTATATGGGATCTTTGAAAGACTATATTAGAGTAAGTACATATAGACTGAAACCTTATAGCCTAATATCGGATATGCTTGAATAGGTGTGTATTATTCACTGTGGCAGCAGGGTAATGTCACAACCTATTGCTCTGTAGAGGAGCTGTGAGCTGATGTAGCGGGATGCCATGCTGCACAGCAGAATAGATTAGCTTCACCACCACACTGGAGTCAGCAACTATCAGCAGATGTGCTGTCACATTGGCTGTTCCACAGCACATCAATGGAAAGAGAGAGGGCATAGTAAGGATAGGACACAGATTCTGGTACATACCATGTCATTGGAATCCCAGCCACCACAGAAAAATCTATGTTGTCACAAGATTCAGGCTAACATACAGTGGTATTTTAGAATAGCACTGAAGATAACTCTCAGACCATACTGAATTGTATTACTTTGGAAGAGGCTATGGAAATCAAAATGCATGTCACTTGGTGTACCATTGGAACATTTCAAATAAGCATCCCTTTCTGTTACAAGCCACAACCTTATTTTCACATTTAATATTAAACTGGTGGATTCATAGAATTGTAGAGTTTGAAAGTATTCTGAGGCTCATTCAGTGCAACCTCCTGCAATACAGGAATCTCAACTAAAGTACCCAAGGCAGATGGCCATCCAACCTCTGCTTAAAAACCTCCAAGAAAGGAGAGTCCACAACGTCCTGAGGGAGTCCGTTCCACTGTCAGCCAGCTCTTACTGCCAGAAAGTTCTTCCTAATGTTTAGTCAGAATCTCTTATTTAGTAACTTGAATCCATTGATCTGAGTCTTACCCTCTGGGGCAGGAGAAAACAAGCTTGCTCCATCCTCCATGTGGCATTCCTTTAGATATTTGGATGGCTATCGTGTCTCATCTCAGTCTCCTCTTTTCAGGCTAAACATACCCAACTCTCCCAACCATTCCTCATATGGCTTGGTTTCCAGACCCTTCATCATCTTGGTCACTCCCCTCTGCACACGTTCCAGCTTGTCAATATCCTTCTTCAATTGAAGCACCCAGAACTGGACATAGTACTCCAGGTGTCGTCAGACAGAATACAGCGGTACTTCTCTTGATCAGGACACTATACTTCGGTTGTTCCAGTCCAGAATAGCATTAGGTTGTTTTTTCTTTTCTTCTTCTTCTGCATCCCACTGTTGACTCATGTTCAGCTTGTGGTCTACTAAGCCCCCTAGATCATTTTCACATGTACTACTGGCAAGTCAGGTATCCCCCATCTTATATTTGTGCAGCTGGTTTTTCCTGCCTGTCTAGAACCTGATAGTAGTTCCTATTGAAATTCATTTTGTTAGTTTGGGCCCAATTTTCCATTCGGTTAAGGTCATCTTGAATCCTGATTCTGTCTTCAGTGGCAGTAGCTACCCCTCCCAGTTTTGTGTTATCTGCAGATTTGATGAACATTCCCTCAATCCCTTCATCCAAGTCATTTATACATTGAACAACCATGGGTCCAGGACAGAACCCTGTGACACCCCATTTGTCACTTTCCCCCAGGATGATGAGGAATCATTAGCGAGCACTCCTGGTAGGAAATTCCCACTTTAGCCCTACTGGTTCCCAGGAAAGTTCAATGCTGATTCTGCCATTTCTCTATGACCTACCTATCTAACCTTTAAATGTTACCACTACAGCATGTGGGTTCCAGCCGCCGGGTAGCAACATGAAGGCCAGTCTAGCCTGGTCCTATAATTGAAGTCCATGATTCAGATAGATCCCCATAATTTATTAAAACGAACCCCCTGAAAGTCCAGTTCATGTATGATGCAGAATATGCACAAAGAAGTTTGCCTGCTCTTGGCAATGTGGTTAGGAAACACATCTCTTCATCAGGCATTGGCACAAAGATAGAGATGGTGCTGTAGCACTTCTCCCCATCCCTCTGCATTTATTTCTTCTCCTGGGCAGCATGTGTGAGTGCAGGAGGTTTAGCAGTTGCAGTACCAAAGGCCCATCACTGTATGGCAAGGTTGACCCTGGTCCTTAGATTGCGTGCCTCCTGTTGTCCCTGCCTTCCCCATATTCAAGAAGGACCGTGGTCCTTCTCTTTCTTGCCCATCTGTTCAGCAGGGCTGCAGAAATGAATTAGGATCAGCAGTCATTTTTATTTTGGTTGCAATAGACTCAGATGCTTACAATGCCAGAACACAAAAGAAATCACAGAAATAATATTTGCACAAAGATCATATTATTCAGCTGTTATTAGTACACTGCTTTGAGCTCTTTCAAAGGAAGGTGGGATATAAATGCCCAAATTTCTTATTTTAAGGATTCATTAATCGCTCCTTATTTCTGGACAGAAAATAGCCACTTCCAATCAGATTCTGAAAGTATTATATTCCACCCAAATGTTTTTGAGAATAACAGCATGCTTCTCCAGTAGCGCTCTATTAACAAGGGTCAACACTCTCCATTTTCACTTGGATAACTTTCAGTGTACACTCAATTTCACTCTGTCTTTATTAACTTACAATGAGTATATAAAATCATAATGTATGGGAGATTATTAGATACCATAAAAGTCCACAACAGTTCTTTCTTGAGGTACACTTCCATACCCTTATTAGCTTGGTAGTGTGCTATTTTACATGTTGAGGATCCAATTCACTTTCTGTAATTAAAAAAACAAAACAAAAAGCTGGACAGAGTTAATGAAGCACTCACTTGTAAACCATTAGACCTGGTTTAGCTCCTTGTAGATATTAAACCCAGGTAATTGGCAACGTACACTTAAAGTGCAACCAGTCCACCTGTTATTTATGCACAAAGAAGGGTACATAACAACCAAGCTTCTGACTTAATTAAATTACAAGCAATCAAAGAGGTAACATTAAACTGACTGCCAGTTAAATTAATATATTCACCCTAGCACCAGCAAAGTGATGTGTGTAGGGGGTTTTTCTCCTCCCACTGTGAGGGAAGAGGAGGTAGCAGCAGGATCAATTGTAAAAC
Source organism: Podarcis raffonei (assembly GCF_027172205.1). Classification (NCBI taxonomy): domain Eukaryota; kingdom Metazoa; phylum Chordata; class Lepidosauria; order Squamata; family Lacertidae; genus Podarcis; species Podarcis raffonei. The sequence continues at coordinate 50,415,476 of NC_070604.1, forward strand.
TCTAATTCAGACAATTAAAATCTTTGTGAAATGTGGCAAAAGCAAACAAAACAATCCGAACATGATTTTTGTTTATTTTTACTTGACTGATTTTTATTGGCATCACTAAAACACACACAACTTTCATTTTGATCTTACACGTGCCATTTGAGGTTTAAGCAACTGGGAAATAACCTAAGTGATCACAATTTAGATTCAGTATCTAGTAAACACTATACTATAATAATTATTAAATTCTGCATAGATGTGATTTTTTTGGCCCCTGTGCTCTTAACCTTCTTGACCTGTGGATGCACAAAACAGTTTTCCTACTGGATCAGGAAAAGAACTAAATTTAGCTGACCTTTGTCAGCTAATGGACCATTCCCATTTTATTCAGGTATGCTTTTAATTTAAAAAGCTGTTTTTCAGAGACAAAAACTGACTGGGTCAACCTGAACCCTCTTCAGATTGTGTAACCTGCCATGTAAGTAACAGTATGAGATTGAAGACAGTGCCTTCTTCCCAATCCCCAGACAATTTGCTTCTCACATTGGGTGTATTATGGCCTCACGTGAGGCAATTGCAGGCAGTGTTTACTGGAAGCTTCCTTGTCACTGTTGTAAAGTCATTTTGTAGTTAGATTCTCCTACTGTGCTATACAGCTTTTAATATTTCATTATCCTACTCTGCTGTCATAATGTTTGAAATTTCAGTACATGGAAAACATGAAATAGATGTAATATTTGGGACTTTAGGTAGTTCTGTGAAGGGAAGTGTGGTCTCCTAACAACTCTCAGCACCCTTAAGCAGCTACATTTCCCAGGATACTTTGGGGGAAGCCATGCTTAAAGTGGTATGATATTGCTTTAAATGACCTGTGCACATGAGACCACTGTTTGTTGAGCAACAACATTAGATGGCAACAGACAGTAGTGATGGAAGGAGAAACCATAAATGGCTAAAGATGCATATAACATCTATTTGTTGTTTGGCAAATTATAAGGAGTGCCTGGTGTGCTCTGATCCATGGGGTCACGAAGAATCGGACACGACTAAACAACAACAACAATGAAATTGTTACAGCCTTTGTTTAATACAAAAAACTATTTGGTTGGTTGGTATATAATGTTAAGTCTACAAAAATAATAATAATACTGAGGTGAGTAGAATATTGGAACCTCTTTTCTGCATTTTGCCATTATGAGATATTTCATACTATTGAGAACAGTGCTGATGACTTCTAGGGATGTAGAAATAGCTGCCATGCAAGTTAAAATCATTCTGGTGACCTCAATATATACATAAAACTGAAGCTCCATGCTGAATGGCAATATTTGCATTTCCAGAAATTAGATGAGCAGAAATGTGCTGGCTGGCATTTGAAGAGGGATTCTGTATTGTTGGGTGAGTGATTTCTTGGCAGTACATGAGCTGTCTTTTGCATGGAGCACAGTAACAGTTTTGTTCCAGATTTCAAATGAGAAAACAATGTACATTCAGACACATCGGCTCCAAAAACAACCTATGTGCCCAAGTGTTCCCTCCTACCCTGTTTCTCCTACCTAACTTCTTGTGTGTCTTAACTCCACAGATCATAATTTCTTCAATTGCAGTTACTCAAACCACATTTTCTCTTCTTGGTCATCATGCGAAATCCTGGGTCCATACTTATGAAGGTGGGGGACACCTCTTGGTGCCTGTTGCATGGGATAATAGTGAAGAGGTCAAGCAGGTTTCTTTTCAGAGCACAGCCAGCACATTGAGGCTTCAGCACTACCTTAGAAACCAATTGTCTGTGCTGGGTGGTTTCTGGGAATGGGAACATGGAGCACAGTATTTTCTCTGGTCTGTTCCTAGTCCATAAGGAAGGACTATATGAGCTCACAGCTTATTACTGGATCCACAAACAGAATGGTTACATCTGAGCTTAGTCAGTGTGACTGAGAGGTACCTTGTAAAGGCAGGGATTGCCCCTGGTCTTGAGGCTTCAACTGCATTTGCTGTCAACAGGAAGCCTTGCAGTTCCCTTTCTCTAGGTTATTAAGACCAAGGCTTTTGTTTGGGGTTATTGTTTTTTATTTTTAAAGATACCTTGTTAGAAGTTTATAAAGGAGTTGTGTTTAAATTGGCATTGCTTTAAATCAACTACTCATAAGCATTCACAATCAACTGGAATATACATTCAATATTTCTTCTGATTCCAGTCCTGCACTGAAAACATTCATGTATGACATTTGCATTAGAAAACCTCAATTGAACTCATAACTGCCTATGAAAGCACCTTTAGTTTTAACGTTGCTGGGGACATGGTATTTATAATGGAAAAATGAGAGACAGCATACTTTCTAGGATTTGATGTACGGTCTGTTTTTTGGGGGTTTTGTCTGAGAAAGTTAATGAATGCAATATCACATACTTCAGGATGAATAAGATTACCAACTCCCACACCTTGGCATCTTGACTGTGCATAAGAGGAAAAGAAAACCATGTGGTAATGCCTTCTCCTCCTTCTCCTTCCTCTTCTCCTTCCTCCCATAATTATTATGGTGATTGAGGTTGCAATTCTATAATCACATATCCAAGAGTAAGCCCCATAAAATTGACACCCGGTGGGGAAAGTTTCACCAGCTGATCTCTGCCTGTAATATAAGTGGAAGAGCTGGCAAACTCTTCTATGCTAGTCGTGTGGAGGAGCCTGTGGTGCAAGGTAGTACCACAGAGAGCTCCTATTGAGCAATGGGCTCAGACAAGAGTTTGAAAGTGTACTGAGTCCTTTTGAGCCTCTCTTTCCAATCCACTTCTCTTAGGCTTCACCCATTTTTTGAGACCTAGAGTTGCTTAAAGGGCTAGTTCTCTGGTCTGAAGATCAGAGAATTCTTGAGTGTTCCACAGCCTCTTACCTGGTGTACTCTCTGTGCTGTTGGACTGGTGAGGTACAAGGGGAGGCACATGGCTCCTGAAAGGGGAAGATGCCTAGGAGAGTCCTGGGTATGGCTCTACATACTTTTGTACTGTGGTATCTGGTTCAGTGGGCTACTGGCTGCCAGACTCAGACCTGATCAGCAGCATTGAGCCTGGAACTTATTCTGTTACATTAGTCAGCGACACCATAGCTTCTGACTCAGTGCCCTGGAAACTGCTGCACTCCAGGGTCATGGCACAAGCTTAAAGATCACCCCATCCTGCTTGGTTATACCTCCATCTGCATTTGGTCTGGAGCATAATGCAAGTCCCTTGCTGAAACAATCCACTAAAATAATTTTGCTATGAGCTGTTTTTGATTTGCATGGTTGAGCTAATGTTACTGTACTGGGCTACTTCTTTTTTAGTTTTAAGACCCCTGCTGAAGACCTTTTCATTTAATCACACTTTTGTTTTAGGCTTCCAACTGGTCTTCTTGTTCTGTAAAAATGTGACTGCTAGTTTTAAACTTTCTGCATTCATTATCATTTTATTAGTATTTGAACTGTGTATTTATTTATAAATGTCTATATTAAATTATCTACATAGTACTGTTTAGGATTCTTCCTCTCATTGGTAAGTTCCTCCTCTTGGAACTTCCGGGTTGGCGCCATTGTTTAATGGCGGATTCCCTCCGAGCTCCGGAGGGAATCGGCTCCGTAGCGTCTGGGTCTGGGCGCTGCGGCGAAGCGGAGACCCTTAAAATCACAGGCGCGGATGCCTGTGAACACAGAGACTCGGCGGGCACCATTTGCGCCCCCCCAATCCGCGACGGAGCCTTTTTAAAGGCTTCGGAACGGAGGCAGGGTGAGGCGTGGTGCTGAGAGTACTCCCTCGCCTACGGAGTGAAGCCGCAAGCCATTGACAGAGAGCGCCAACTTCTTCCAAGACCGATTGGACTTTAAAACATAAACCCGTGAGTAATACGGAGATTGGAACCCTAAAAAATTTTTAATTTGGGATTTGGAACGAGCGGGAAGGGGCTAAAAAGGAAGTCCACCCCCCCCTCTTTGTAAACAATTTAAAGCAAAGGACTGGGCAGCTAAGGTCGAGAGAATCTGTTTCTTGTTTTTTAATGAAAGATCCTGACTTCACGGTTTTGACACTACAAGAAGATTTACTGGAGGATAAAAAGAATTTTGGGATTCGAAATTTCACCCCCCCCCGAGACCCGGGAACGTCCTATGAGAAAGCCTGTTGCATTGAAGATTTTGACAGCTGTCAAGTGAGCTGTTAGTCAGCTAGTTGTCAGCTGGAAAAAGAGAACATTGTTTCCGCTGTTTTTGCTGGTTTATTCGGTATAACTTGTTGAAAATAAGGAGGGCTGATACAAAATAACTGGACTTTTGGTTTTGAGCTGAAAGGAACATTAAGGAACTAAAATCCCCCTAGAGGGGTAACAGGGACACTACATCACAAAAATGGCTGGAGTATGTAAAATCCAAGCAGAATTGGACAGAGCACTCGTTCTCTTGGGAAACTTGCAAGATGAATACAATGCTTTGTCTACAAAGGTATCACTACTACATTGGACAGTAAACAACAGTTTTGAGCCTGATAAGGACTTGAAACAGGAAGCCTACTTAACTGAACAAATAAATGAAACTGAAAGTGTGGATACGATGGAGCAATATGTTGTTTTCGAAGAAAATGTAGGAGGAGCAGGAGATTTGCAGGAGTCAAAGGAGAGTTACAATATGAGGCCTGACATGATGACAAAAAAGGACAATAAAAAGAGGATGTGGAAAGCCTGGTCTGAATGGGAGTTTGGAAAATGGAGAGATCCCCTTTGGAGGAGATCTGAAGACCTGAGGATTACAAATTTGTTGAAGGAGAAAGCTGGAGCTTTGGGGACATTTGGATCTGAAAGAAACTTGAAACAAGAGTTGGAGCACCCCATAGGCTTTGCTTTTAAGTATGGAGGACTGGCTGGAAGCAACATGGATTCTGTTGGGCCGGAGCCCCTCCGAGACTTGGGGCTTAACATCAAGGACTATCAAAGAGACCGGCAGAAAGGAACTGAGAGAGATATAAGGGCCTCGGACGTGAGATCTCCAGGCTAAATAAATAATATAAAGACTGATGGATATTGGTTGGGGACTGGAACCGGGAAAAGGGTGGGTGGAGGTTGGGAATCCAAAGGGTACATAAGGATAATTTTGCTTTTTATATTTTGTTAGTGGTAAGGAAATTGGGCAAATCGTGGAAGGGAAATTTTGGTCGACTTTAGGAAAAAGGTTTAAGAATAATCAATGAGGTATAAGTATTGATGTGTGATTTTAATAAGGTAAAATTGGTCTTTTCTTTTTAAATTAATTGAAAATAAGGCTGTTAAAAATTAATTGAGGAAATGGGAAAAAGAAGTAAAGTAAAACAATAGTATTTTAGAACAAATGTTTAAGTTAAGGTGAAGAAATAAGTTAAGGACTTGCTGAACTGACAATTTAAATTGGAATACAAGAAGGGGAGGTGTGAGGAAGTCTGAGAAATAAGGTTAAGAATAACAAGTATCAGAAACTTTGTGTGTTTTTTCTACTTTTTTGTTTAGTTTTGATTTTTGTGTTTTTTTTCTTTGTTTTGTTTATTTTTTGTTTTTGTTTGTTGTGTGTTTTTTGAAAATGCCAATAAATATTTAATAAAAAACAAAAAAAAGGTAAGTTCCTCCTCTTTTCTGTGTGTTTGTTTCTTCAAACCTTATGGCTTCCCCATGCCTGGTAATAGGCACTTGTGCACTGATGGTGCCTTATTGGTTGCATATGGCTCAACACTCTGATAATGAGTTTGCTATTAGTTATATATGATAATAATGTCATTGGGTTGGAAGGAGACTTTGAATGTTGGACTTAGTTCTCATTGAAATCAATTGGATTTACATTTTCTCACTGCAAACTTGTCCCATTGGTTTCAGTAGGACCTAATTTCAAATAACTTATTCTGGAACCAACAACTTCCTCCTCCACCTCCTCCATATAATAAAGCTGCTCTACTTACTCAGTGCAGGAGTTGGAAAGTTTCTGGTTTTCCCACTAGGCAAGGAAATACAAATGTTATCTGGCAATGAGAGTAACTATCTATGCGACAAAAAAATCGCTTTCCAGAATTGCTCACTGACTTTATCCTCCATTCAAATCCACAGACAATTCAAAGTAAAGTGAAAAAATAAAGCAAGTTTCTGAGATTATTGTCTCCCCCAAACCTTCCCTTCTGAGCTTTCAATCTTCTGCAAGAAGCCTAGGAAATAGTCAAGGCTTATTATTTTGAAGTTGTTCTGAAAAGAGAAACCAGAAACTTAAACACCCACAAAATGGCTCTATTCTGCTGACAGCCTACATTGAAGCCTGCTTGTAAATAGAATCATTTCTTTTTAAACAGATAGTTTCATTCTTCATGGAGTCATTTTGAGAATAGAAACCGTGGTGTTGTCTCGATCATAATGATAGAAAATGACAACAGTGAGATGATCCAATTTTTAAAATATGTACCTTTTTTCAAATGGAAAAGCTACTGCTGATCAAATAAGTGATATTTTTCGGTTTTGCATGTCAAATGTGCATACATAACTTTCACCATCATATTCATCACTCACAACAAACCCCCACAAACTGCAGGAGCTTCTGCTGAAAGTAGATGCATGGACATGAAGGTCCAAAGAGGGATGTTGACATTGATGCACCAAGTCCCAGTGAGTCCCACTGTTTCACAGACTGGCACAAGCAAGCTGAAGGACAGGAAATCCATTTGAGCACAGATGTTTCAGAGTGCAATCTTATGCCTCTAGGTTTTTATCAGTTTAGCATTCTTTTCCTTAGGGAAACTACAGATGGATTTATTTATTTATTTATTTATTTATTTTGTAGATCCACAACCCTTCAGGGGATATGCAAAACAATAGAAACTCCACTTCTATAGACTGTGGGAGCCATAGACTCGTTCCAAATTGAGGTGCCCATATTAGTTCCTTTCCCTTAACCAGCATAACCTCAAGTTAACTTATAGTGAATCAAACAGAGGATCAATTGAATTAAGATAAAGCACAGTGAAGCCAGCTGAAGGCATACAGTAACTGCTTATCTTTTGAACTCATCAGAGGCCAGGTTTGTTTATTTAGGCAACGATGCTATCGCCTCAATTTAAGATGACAGTAAATTGTAGGGCAAAATTAAATATCTCCCTGTCCCCACTGGAAGATCCTTGCTCTCACCAGGGAACATCCATAGTGTAATCCACTTAGTTGCTGATCCACAACAGCACTGAATGTGAGTCCATAAGCTTAGCAGGTTCTCAACAAGCCCAGTAGCCTCCAATCATCTCCTTCAGGTTCTCCCCAGCTGGTTAGGCTGTGCTCCACCATCTGAAAGCCACAGAGCAAGAGGCTCACACCTCAATCCAGCTGCAAGGCTTAAATAGCAAAATATCTGAAGGAACGAAGAAACAGCTGACAAACGCAGACTGAGCGGGCCGAGGCAGAATCATTACCTGGTTAGATGCACTTTCTGCTCACTGTGCTTTCTTGTTGATATTCAGTCCTAGATTATTTGTAGGCATCTGAATTGTAATTTATCTCCCTGCTTAAAACAAACAAACAAACTGCCAGAGCTGCCCGAGGTCCCAGCTCACAAAGGACCAACGCCGGTTCGTTGTTATGTACGAAAGTCTTTATTGAAGTTCAGTTTCCCTTTCACAGCTGCAGCGTGCAGCTCTGCGTCTCAAACTCTAGACCGCTGAAGCTCCGTCTGAATCTCCTCCCCCCAGACACCAGTTTAAGACTCTAGCCTTGCTCCACCTCTTCCTTTGCTCTTTCCTCCTCTGGTTCCGCCTGTCCGTCGGGGTCTCGCCCTTCCTAGACTCTTCTGACGCTGAGTCCCCTGAGTCTTCCTCCTGCCTCTGGCGGGCTTTAGGACCTGGTTCCCAATCCGGGTTTTCTGCTGTCCCGCGCGCCTGTACATTCGAACTTGGCGCGCGCGCCCAGCCGGCAACCTTCCTCCTGACCGTTACACTGCTCCTGTCACTGCTTCCCCCTTCGGGGAGGCTAGCTGGAACTGACCTCCCCTCCGTACCCCCACTCTCCGATAGAGGCGTGGTCAGCCCTGACTCATCTTCTCTCCCCGCTGGAGGAGACGCTGGTCCTGACACATGGGACTCTTCCCCCCCACTACGCTCTGGTGGGGAAGCTGGTCCTGATCTCCCGCTGCTGCTTTGGGAGTCCCTGCTGGCCCCTTGTTTCTGGTGCGTCCCCCCTGGGACCCCCCTTGCCCTGACCATCGGCGCCCCCTTCTGGGAATCTTCTGATTCGCTGGAGAAGCTCATGGAATCTCTCGGGTCACTGTCATACTCCCCTACGCTGCCCTCAGATTCTTCCCCTTCGCTCTCCATTTCCTCTCTCCCCCCTGTGCTTCTGCTCCTGAGCCCCTGACACAAACAAACAAACTTGCAGTGAATTTTTATAGCAAGGTAAAACAACACACATGCTTATAGGTGGGGGGAGTCCTCCCATTTCTTAACAAAAGCTAATTTTGCAGGAGACCAAAAGCTTTTCCAGCTTCCGTATTTTCCCAAAAAACAAATTTTAGTTCATTTTCCTTCTGCACAATAATAATAATAATAAAAATGAACAACCAGCCCTGCGTTCCATAAACTAATAAAAAAGCAGCAGGTGATCTTCAGGCATACAGGTTTCTGGTAGGTTTTCAGAGGTTTCTTGCAATGCAGCCCCCTGTCAGTGTGTTTAATATCAGTCAGTATCTACAGCATTTGTATGGCACACAAACATTCTAAGAGAGCTGTCAGGCCAATGGGTGTTAATGTTCCACACTGATTTTTCTGAGTTACTGCTTGTATTTTGTGGATCACTGGGCACCACCAGAGCTACACTATTTTGGAGTGGGATTCAATCACACACCAGCAAATTCAGTTTACACAATTATGGTTGATTAGGAGGTTTTGAGCAGCTATTCTGCTTCCCCCTAAAAACTGAACTTCTTGCAATAAGAAAAGGAAAAAAAGTGGGAAGTGCTTTTTCAAATAATCAACATCCCTCCCTGCAACGTGAATGGAATATTCGGTGAAGTTCTAGCCCTAGATTGGAGGCTAGAACTGTCATTTGGCAAGCTCCAGTTCCTATCTAATTCCACCCTGACATCACTCTCCCTGCCTGGACATTACCCTGGTATGGCGTTGTATTTTTCTTTTCTTTTTTGGAGATGGGTTGCACATCTGTGGTTTATTTGTTTCCCTAGCCAAGGCTCTGCAGGGTTGCCTGAGGACTTGTTCATCCTCAGCGGGTGTGCTTGAATGCTTTTCTTAAGGCTAAGTCTTGCTCCAATGCACCCACCTCGCCTTCTAACTTAAGCTTCATCCAAAACCCTCACACACTCCTAGCAATTACCTGTTTTGTCCATCCCCATTTATGTAGCACACCACAGGAAAATCAGTGTATTTGTAAGTCATCACCATAATCATGGTAACTTTAAATTAACATTTCTAGAACAATGTTCTGGTGCTTTAAAATGGAAATAAATTTCAGTCCTCACAAGTATTGGAGTTTTTTCTTTTTCTTTCCTGGGTGGTATTATTTTCAAATATGTTCCAAATCATAATGCCTGCAGCTCTGGCAATAATCTCTTGAAGCATTTCCAGGTGGCAAGTAATATAGGTCTGATAATATCACATTCTCGTATATTAAAAGCAATGACATTTTTAGTGCATGCTCCAGTAGTACAAAGAGCTCCCATTATATAATAAACACCTCTGGTTTTATTGTAAGTTTGGGAGCCATTTCCCCATTGTAACCTAATAAATAGAACTTTTATTATTATTATGCCAAACAAATGAAGTGAAGCAACAAAGAAGTATTCTAAATGAAGTGTATGAGAAGGATAAAGCACACAGAAGATTAAATGAGAAGGCAAGTCTGAATTCAGACAGCTTGGCACTTTTGTGTGAAGTCGGTGGATTCTGAAAGAAGGCAGAGACTAAAAAATGGCTTTTCAAGTACTACATTACCAAGGAGATCTTTCCCCATCTATTTTATACAATATATCCTCCCCAATAAGTAAATGAACAGCCCAAATCATAACTCTGTACATCTGAAGTATTTGAAGCGAGTCTCTTATGCTACAATGGGGCGAAATAGACTCTAATCCAAACACTGGTGCCATCTGTCTGTTTTGAGAGAGAGAATGGAGTATATGCCTCCAGGGGTGAAGTCAAACTGCCATGTTACCAGCACCAAAGTGACCTCCCTGGGGCTGAAGCCTGGGCAGTGTGTATGGAGGCCATGGGCTGCCCAGATGACAAGACCTACCTATCTCCCACCTTCTTGACTGTTGAAGCCACTATTGGCCTTATCTGTTCAATTCACCAGATCCTGTCTTCACATACAGGGCAAGTGCCTAACTCACTAAGGGTCTGAGACCCATTGACTACCCTCATCTGAGCTGGCCAGTTGAAGTCGTTCCCAGGGCGTAACCACTGTTGCATACTGTCAGCTTCTAGGAGCCACAGGTGAGAGCTGTGCAGGGTGGGGCCAAAGGTAGACTAACTACCCAGAAGGAGCACGAAGTCTCCCCCATCAGAGGACCCACCTCTCTCCTAACACCCCAAACACATTTTTGTAATTGGGTTAGGGACTGATCTGCTAACTGTAGTATAATATCATCATATTAACAATAATTTATTATTTATACCCCACCCATCTGGCTGGGACAAGCCCATATTCAGTAAATGCAGATAAAGAATGTCAATAGTAGTGAAGGTTTCTGAGAAAGGTGTTTTGAGTAGCTCCAGTTTCTAAAGTCACATAGATATACTGCCTTACTCTTGCATTTAAATTTGTAGGCTTGCAACATTTCAAAAAGTAAAAATCTGGGGGGAAATAGTTGTGCCTTTTAAAGGAAAACACCAAAATTATCGAGCTTTTCTTAGGGAAACGTTGAAAAAAACACGTAACTGACACTGCACGAGAAAGCAGAGGGGGCATGGAGGTGCCCACTGCCTCCCTGCCCCCCAGCATTGTTAATCCTTCTGTGTAATAACACAGCTGCCGCAACTAGAGCCCCTCATTTCCCCAGTGTCCAATACCCACCCTGGACCCCTTGCCTTCCCACTTCCTTTGGCAGGCACCTCTGGCCATTGCTGCCCCGCTGTCTCTGTGGCTCCCCTTCAAACCTGCTCTCTCTTCCTGCCACGGCCCACAAGGAGCCCACCCAGCCTCCTGCAGCCATAGTCTCCTCAGGCAGAGAGAGGGGAACCTATTCCTCTTGGGCTAGAGGCCGCCCAACCTCCCTGGATCACAGAGTTTATAGAGAGTGAAAGCGATGCTTTCGCTTCAAGTTTCCAGAATAACACACACAGACACACCGATTGCGCATGAACCCACGTTGCCTCGCTTTTATCTGCAGGAGACAATGGGAGCTGTCGGGCAGGAGCAGTTGCACTTTGTGGCTGGGCGGGCAGGCTCGGAGACATAAATGGAAGGTCCAGGCCCCTGTGAAAGTTGCGCCAGGTGCTGGCATCCGATTTCCGTACATGTTGGAATTTTCCGGACATATGGCAAGCCTAAAATTGTGTTATATACAGTGGTACCTTGGTTTATGAACTTAATCCATTCCGGAAGTCCGTTCTTAAACCAAAGCATACTTAAACCAAGGCGTGCTTTCCCATAGCAGCGGGGGGACTCAATTTACAAATGGAACACACTCAACAGGAAAAGGAACATGTTCTGTTTCCAAGGCAAAGTTCACAAACCAAAACACCTACTTCCGGGTTTGCAGCGTTCTTAATCCAAGTTGTTCATAAATTAAACTGTTCTTAAACCAAGGTACCACTGTACAGCTCTCCTGGCCCTACTCAAAGCGACAGTGAACTTCTACAGTAGAGTCTTTTGTATACATGGAGATTCTCTGCATGACTGAAACCTTTGCAAGATCCCAAAAGCTTCAAAAGCCCACAGATGCCTTACTGAGAAGTGGGCATGTTCAGTGGCCTTCAGGAGCCACAGATTGTTGCCTGTTAGGTGGAAAGATAAATGGAAAACCTGGGTGGGAAGAGTGCATTGCCTTGCTTGCACCCCTTACAGCTCCAAGTACACTGGATGGCATGTCTGGCTACTCTTGCTAGCTATCATATCACATTCCTTTTGGAGTGTCCAAAAAGTAACTTCACTGAAGTTCTGAAATATATACATTTATGTCAGCATAAATAGTTAAATAGCATACTCATCACATTGTATACATTTAACTTTTTTGTTTGAAGTCTTTTCTATAGACCTGTCAACAAATTAAAGATGGTTGTGCCTCAAAAAGTGAAGTAAAAAAAGAATGGGAGTGCCTAAATGAATACCTCAAAAATCAAGGTTTGAGGACAGAAATCTGGCTGAGTCTGGAATAACCTTGTGAAGTGAAAGGATAAGAAAGAGGGATTTATATCTAGATGTTAGGATAGAGATGATAAGGAAAAGAGGAAAACAGGAAGACACAATGAGAGATAAAGGAGGTGCTGTGGGACTGGTGGAAGTCAATGTTTTGCTGTTGTTTTTAGTGTTTACATTATTAACTTGTAAGATACGGATTTTGTTGTTTTTTTTAGTTTTCCAAATGTTGGTTTTTGAGTGTTGTGTATTGTTATTTTTCGATATTTTTTGTGTTGTTGTTGCGTGGAAAATACTAACAAAATTTATTTAATTAATAAAAAAGATGGTTGTGCCTTTGAAAATGCAAAATCCATTGAATATAATTCAATGAAACTCAAAATTCATAAAGCAAATGCATACATAATTGCAGAGATTTTTATTTAAGAAGTCCTTTTTATACTTGAGATAATTTATTGGTTTGTGCCTGGAAAGACATTTCTGGAGAATATTTAGTCTCAGCCTTGATCTGACCACCTTACCCACAGTGCAATTATGCCACATTGAAATCACTTTTAACAATAACAACTCTCTCCCTCACCCAACTAACTACACATTATGTATTCCATCACCCCAGGGCATGCCACAATATCCACTGTCTACATGATCCACAGTTACACTGTAGGATACAAATGCATAGGGTGAAATTGTTTCAGATACAATTTGTTATGGCTCTTAAGGCATAAACCTTACAAAATGGCTGGTCTGTTTCTATATTGGTAGGGACTCTTCCTGTATCCTTCAGATGCTTCAGAATGGGTGGCTGAAAAATCCAACATCCTCACAGATTGGCATTAGCTACCGTACTTTTCGCACCATTACACTCAGTTTTTTTCGCCTAAAAGGTAAAGGGAAATGTGTGTGCGTGTTATGGAGCGAATGCAGGCAGGAGGAACCGCTCTTGCTGGCTGTTCGGCAGCCTCTCTTCCTCCGCTTGGCTGGCTGAGAAGCCGGCAACAGCTGAGCAACAGCTGAGTGTCGGGAGACAGCCTCTCTTCCTCCTGTCTGCCTGCTCTATGGCTTTTTGGCGAGGTGGGAGAAGGGAGGCAGCTCGGAAGCCAGCAAGAGCTGCATGCAGTGTGTAAAAGCCAAGGTGGGGAAAGGGAGACAGCCTCTCTTTCTCAGTGTCTGCCTGCTCTATGGCTCTCCCTTACACAAATGTAAGCGGCTCTTACTCTGCTTTCTTTACAATGAGCCAGAAGGAGGGACAAAGAGGGCATCCCCTTCCGTCCCTCCCCCAGCACCTCACCGGTAAATTCAAAGAAAGCGGCTTACAAGGCTCGTGTCCCTGACTCTCCTCCTCCTCTTTTTGCTCCGGTTCGAGGCAAGGCAGCTCCACAAATGTGAGTTCCCCCTCTCTCTTCCTTCCCTCCCTCCCTCCCTCTTCCAACTTCAAAAAATATTGGGGGGACAGCCAGGTAAGCCCCACTCACATACCACAATGGGGGATGGGGGATGACTCCCTCAAATATTTAATGGGGGGGTGAAGGCACCTAGGCCCATAGGAGTTGGCTGCTTTGCCTAGGACAAATGTGAGCTCTCCATCTCTCTTCCCTCCCTCCCTCCCTCCCTCCCTCCCTCCCTCTTCCAACTTCAATAAAATATTGGGGGGGCAGGTACAGGTAAGCCCCATCTCACAGACTGCAATGATCTCAAGACAAAGTGCATGCACACTGGTACCTTATATGAATGGCAGTGCCCATCAGCATGGGGGGAGGATGACTCCCTCAAATATTTAATGGGGGGGTGAAGGCACCTAGGCCTATAGGAGTTGGCTGCTTTGCCTAGGACAAGTGTGAGCTCCCCCCCCCCTCTTCCTTATCACTGTATTGGAGATATCATACATTACTGACAGTTCCTTCATTCACGTGGTTACAAAACACGGATCCACATGGATCCTCAGGATTTTTGCACTGGGTCACCCCAAATTCACCATCAGATCACATAGCATGTCCATGGCTACAGCATGCACCAAAAAAATCACGCACCCACTGTTGCCTGGGGCCGCAGTGGTGCAAAAACGTGGTTACAAAGTACGGATCCACGTGGATCCTCAGGATTTTTGCATTGGGCTACCCCAAACTCACCATCAGATCACATGTCTGTGGCCACAGCATGAACCTCAAAAATCATACATCCACTGTTTCATTTAGAATATTTTTTTTCTTGTTTTCCTCCTCTAAAAACTATGTGCGTGTTATGGTTGGGAGCGTGTTATAGAGCGAAAAATACGGTAACTTAAGAGATTCATAAGCACAGAGCATGTGAATTGTATAAATCCACAGACTCGGAAGTACTCACTGACTAGGAGAAATGAGTTTGCTCCCTGAAAGATTTTCTTTGAGATAGTGCATGAGATAGCAATGAAAAAGCATTAATATGAAATATAAATGGAATCTTATATGAATTTATTACTAGTGAAACTGGGGGCAATTATTTTTACTCCCACACCTTGATTAAATACAGTGATTAAACTTGGGTAGAGATACCAGATATCAGACAAGCGTTGCCAACAATACAGTGATTCTTTCAAATCTAATTTCAGCAAAGGGAGTAGTGGATGGAGGGGACCCTGTGAGCCCCAGTGAAGATCTCGGGGGGCACATGGGCACATGGAAGTGCTATGTTGGTGACCCCGAGCAGTGGTAGACCTTGCAGTCTCAAATTTCAGTGGTGCCCCATGCAACGCCAAAATTTGCTGCCCCTGCCTCTCATGCTCCCTTCTAAATAATAGTTGCAGCAACTCCTGTGGTTTCCTCAAGGCTCCATGCCCAGTGTGACCAAACCAGTCATATTCCTCTAAATCCACGTCTTTTCCTGGGTTGGGCAGAACATTCTTCAATATCAGTGCAGCTGACCACATTGGTACTGTTAGGGAAGATGTATAGCAGTGCAGATCCATCAGGAACGATGACAGAAAACCTACAGCTCACAGCTAAAGCTTCTCTGACATACTTTAAAAACTGAGCCTGGAAAATTATGGTTCTCATAAACAGGCTTTGTCCTTTGTTGCAGATAGGCCTGTAACTTTTAACAACTACTTACTGTCACCAGCCCCCACAGAAACCTTGATCCATTGGTAGTTTTGTTGAATTGTTTGGATAATAACTATCAATGTGCTCCTCAACTGCTCACGGCAAAACCTTTCAGTAGCTCCCAAGATCATATTATTACTTGGTTTGCTACCGGATTTGTATGAAATACTTACATTGGTGTTCCCACTAATTAGTAATTAGATTTTGGGAATAGACAAGGTAAGATTTATTGAAGAAGCAGATTCAGTTGATCTGGAGGGGAAATGGGTTACATTTCTTCCATACTGAATGCACATTGTTCTCATGTAAGGATAGGGGTGGTCGTGGTTCCTGTTCGTTGCCCAGGTGGTGGCTAGGGCCATGGCACAACCCTCCGGTGACTCTAGGGGAAAGCTTTCAGTTGATTTGCATCAACAAGCTCCCCCCACAGGTTGTTAACCCTTGTGTGACTCCCTGCAGAGCGGGCAGGAGTCAAGTATTGTCTGTTCAGATCCAGTGCCTAAGCCAATACCACTCACATTCTGTAACCAATATAGTTGTGGCCTTTTGTAGCCCATTAACCTAAAATACTTGGCCGTCTGCACATTCAGCTGTGGTGTGTGAATGTTCTCCGGATGAGGCAGGGTGGTGACCCAGTTCAGTGTCCCACCCTTATGTGGAACTGTCTTGTATGATTATATCAGTGTGTTTGCAGAGGCCCTTCACATGATAGCTGCTCATGAACATTGTGGGTGTGTAATCATGGACACTGTACATGCAGGGGGCCATGGGGCTAGCCCATTCAGCTTTGTTATCCCTCATAATTTAGAAGCTTCAAGTGATGAATAGATGAATAAGAAGTTAACTGGATGGTTAACAAGTCTATATTATAATATTTTTAAAAAGGTAAAAATGACCTCCCCCCCCCCGAGTGTGTGTGAAAACTTCATTTTTGGCCTTAAAAAAGTAAAAAAAAAAGTCATCATTATTTCAGTTTCACTTTTCTTTTTAATGTAGATAGATCAGATGTAGACTGTAGCCAGTGGTTATTTTAGATCCTGCTGAGTAGCAAAGCTCAAAGAAGCACTTCTTTTTAAAGCACACTGATTTTAAAGCCTTTGCAAGAGTAGATTTGGTCATAATTATCCTCATACAGTTATGTTATGAGAAAAATCATATCAATTAGGCAGAGAATCTAAAAGTTGAACAATGTTGTCATTTAAAGTGACCGGTAGGCCCTTTAAAAGAATGTTTGCTGGGGAGAGAGAAGACTATCACCCCAAGTATTAGCTGAGATATACCATATTTTTCGCTGCATAAGACGCACCTGACCATAAGGCACACCTGGTTTTTAGAGGGGGAATGCAAGGGAAAAAATTATTTAAAGGTAGCGCTGAGCAGAGCCTGCATGCATACAGGCTCTGCTCAGTGCTCCCTTTCATGAGCCGCGTGGAACGTGTGTGCGATGCTTGCAGGCTTTTCCCTAAGGAGGGAGAAGGGAAGCCCGTCAGCCACGCTCTGTCCCTTCCCCCACCTCCCACAAAAGCCACGGATAGCCGCGCGACTCCGTCTCGCTGTTCTGGCTTCTGGGATAGCCCGCGAAGCCTGCATTCGCTCCATAAGACACACACACATTTCCCCTTACTTTTTAGGAGGGGAAAAGTGCGTCTTATAGAGTGAAAAATAGAGCAAAAAATACGGTAAAACGGAATGAGCCAATGGAATTACAACTCTACTTCTTTAGTCATCTGCATATAGAATACATACTGTCAGTGCTTTTTTCTGGGGGTATGCAGGGGTACACATACCCCTAAACATTTTGTGAATCTAAGTTTGGCCTCACTGAGAGGCAGTATTTCAATATGAGTAGGAAAATGAGAGTATCTCTAAACTTTTTTTTAGAAAAAAGCACTGTTTACTATATATTACTGAGGGTAGTTTAGTACCTATATAGAAACAAAATTTGTATTATAAATATGGTTCAAGTTACTACAGATTTCCATCTAAAGCAAAATTCTAATGTTAATTTTGAAGTTTGCAGGAGCAAAAAAGATTTTTCACAAGACTAGCAAAATCTTATGTTCTGACATCCCTAGGTTCTCACTTTGGTTCACCTAAATCAGGGATGAAGAACTTGTCACTCTAACTCCCAACTGAACTCCAACTCCCAACAGTTCTGGCCAGCATGGCCAATATTGAGGGATGGTGGGAGTTGGCTCAGCAACAACTGAAGGACCACAACTACTCCATCTCTTACTAAAGCGAAAATGTAGAGGGAATGAACACCTAAGGAACTAAGGCTGACTTGCAGAGAGAGAAAAAAAAGAAAGGAACTGAGGGAAACATCCCAGCCCTTCCTGGTTAAAGATATTCCAGCTTAAAAATGTTTTTCCAGCCCAGATATAAACTCTGTTTAAAAGGCCTTTTTAAAAACATAAAACTAACTCCAAAAATCATTGCTTGACACTAATCACTAATGTAAAAATGGTAGCGGCATCCATTTTCCCACGGTTATATTTTTACTTTTGTGCAACTCAATCCTATGCATGTTTACTTGCAACTAAATTCCTTTCTACTCAGATAGGCTTACTCCAATGTAAATGTGCATAAGATCATAGCCTTACAGCACAATTCTATACATGTTTACTGGGAATGTAAGTCACATTTTGTCCACTGGTGATTTCTCCCTAGTAAGTATGTTTAGAATTGCAGCCTTAATGTGTCTTTAATAATCATGGAGCACTTGGAAGTAATTTTGCCTTCTTTCGCACTTCAATGCAGTTTCAGAGACTTCCATGCAATGTCTGCAATTCTTACACATAATCAGTGAACTAAGGCAATTTAGCATTGTAATTCCTTTACTTTGCTATATTTATGTTAAGCTCTTAATGCTTCTTCATTTACGGGATTCTCTCTCTGTGTGTGTCCTAAGTGGGTGTTTTTTCATCATCAATTTTTCATTATCTATATTACAACAAAGGCTTAACCAATATAAGAAAAGAATAATAATAATAATAATAAATTTTATTTATATCCCGCCCTCCCCAGCCGAAGCCGGGCTCAGGGCGGCTAAGAAGAAAAAAGAAGTGAATTCTGGAAGTGGTTATCCCACCCTCAAACAACAACAACAACAATCATCGTTATCATCAACATTTTCATCAGCACATAAAAATACAAATGAAGTGCAGAGTGGAGATCCTGCAGCAACATGCCTAGAGAGTATTTTCTAAGGCTTTTGTGTGGTGGGGAAAAGCATCATTTGATATTCTACCTCAGGCACCAAAATGTATTGAGCTGCAGTTGGCATTAGAGATGAGTGAAAATTTGTAAAAATATTTTAAACCCAAATTTGAGAGCTGGATAAAACAAAATATTTCCCCAAATTGTCTTCCCTTCAGTATTTTTAGTGCTGCCACAATATTTTAAAAAATATTGTTTCAGTGACCACGCTGCAGGGTTCTGTTGTGTTATGGAACCATCGCATTTTGACTGGTAATCTGGCATGTTGTGCAAAATTTTATTCACACCGGTGGGTGTGGTGTGGCGATGGGTGTGGTGTGACAGGAACAATGAGCATCACTGGACAGCATCCCTACTCTCCTACCCTTTCAACACGTGTATTCTCTGAAAACAGCAGAGAATAACCGTATGCCAGTATATGGTCCCAAATTTTGTCCCTTTACTTCCATTATTTTCTGGGTTAAGTGGACTGGATTATTTATGGAATCAAATAACATACAAATGAACACTAAAGATGCACTACAGTATGTTTCAGAAATGGCTTTTATATCGTGCGAAAGCTGAAACATGATATGGATTAAACGGCCATGTGGATGCACCCTCAGTCAAGGCCCAGCTGTCCAAGATCATGTGCAAATAAATCAAACAGGAAACAGCTCTTGCCAATGGAGACATATTCTCAGACAGACCCCAGCTGCCTGCCTTCTTACTTATGGCAAGAATTGGATGGCCTCTTCCTTAGTTTCAATATTGCCAGTGTAAATTTTAGCGGGAGGATGGTGACAAAACTTACATTGGTTGGCTCTGCTGTTTGTTGTTTCTGGGTCCACTTGTTGAGGCCTCAGCCCTCTTCCCTGCCAGTCCCAATGGGCATCAGCCACCACTGGGTCTTGCAGGACTCAGCAAGCTATGTTGACTCCAAAAGTTATAAAAGGCCTGCCAACTTCAGTCTTATATTTGTGTTAAGTTGGAGATATTTAAACAAGAGTTCCCGTCTGCGCGTCTGCGCACGTGCGGGTTGCGATTCGGCGCTTTTGTGCATGTGCAAAGCACGATTTAGCACTTCTGCGCATGCATGACCGCCAAAACCTGGAAGTAACCCGTTCTGGTCCTTACGGGTTTCGGCGGTCCACAACCCGAAAAAATGCAACCTGAAGCGGCTGTAACCTGAGGTGTGGCTGTATTTGTTTTAATGGGTATGAAAGTCAACTAACATAGTCTACATCCAACCAATTATGATTTTTAATATGTTGTGTGTTCTGCTTTTGGTGAATTTGATCTTAATCTCTGGTGACATTGAAAAGAGTATCTGCAAATGATAACTGACAGCTATATTTGATATAGTAGTTTAAAGTTATGTTAGTTAATTACATATTAGCTAATGCATTGCTCTTTTGTAACTGAGAAATCTTCAGATAAAGCATTTTTAAAAATAACATGTGAGAAAAGACTTCTCCCAAATTTGTTGCAGGCTTAGATAAAAAGTGAAGACATTTATTAATCTGTGAATATATTACAGTTCCTGTCTTCTCAAAAGTTCACACTGGTAGATCATGAGTCAGAGAGTATTATTTTTTCTAATCACACTGGTTACTTTTTACATTATACTAGACTGAACTCCAAGGAGATTTTCAGAGGCAGGTATTAAAACTGAAAAATTGTTAGCACCTAGGCTAATAAACTCAGACACATTCATTCTTGTCATCCTACTAAGCAGTTAACACTAGGCCACTGGACACTAATGAGCTATTTTGTAGACTTATAAAAGTCATTTATTCGGGTGCAAGGTTTCCACCTCAGGAGCAGAGGCACATGGCATTAGACATTCATGTCCTGCTTCTCATTTTCATATCAAGCGATGCCCATATCTTGCCGTTTCTAAGTCCTTCAGTTAATTAATGGATGTGATAAATCAAAGTACTATATTATGAAAAGGAGGGGGAGGGAAAAATTCTTCTGCAGAAAAAAGGATAAGATGAGCCTACTGATTCTTTTAGTATCATTTATCCTCAATAATCCCTTGAACGAATAACAATAATTGATCACAGTTCACATTTATGTAGCATATAATCAAGTTTCAAAGCACTTATTTGAAATCCTTAAAACAGCCCTGTAAGTTAGGTGAGTATCACCATCATCATGATGTTAGAAGGAGGAGTAGCTAAGAGGCTGAGAGAACAGTAGCTTATCGGGGGGGGGGCATCTAATTGAATGTGTCCCACACCGTGAGTGTCTTTCCTTCCTGGAAATCACACTTCACACATGACACGTTTACCTGTACACCTAAGAAGTTTCAAGTGTATAACTGAAAGTGTAGAGTGTGGACATGACAAATGTGTTTGCAGACATGGATGTCATCCTGACATTCATCAAAGCCGTGACTGACAGTAGCTTTTTATGAGAGTATACACTCTGGAGGGAATCTTGTTTTGTTTCTGTGCAATGTGTAAAATACAGTGGTACCTCGCAAGACGAGTGCTTCGTAAGACGAAAAACTCGCAAGACGAAAGAGTTTTTCGTTTTTTGAGTTGCTTCGCAAGGTGAATTTCCCTATGGGCTTGCTTCGCAAGACGAAAACGTCTTGTGAATTTGTTTCCTTTTTCTTAAAACCGGGCGCATTGCTTGAAGTGGTGCAGTTCCGTGCTTCGCAAGACGAAAAATTCGCAAGACGAAAAAACTCGCAGAACGAATTAATTTCGTCTTGCGAGGTACCACTGTAGCCCTTAGCCATCTGCTGGTGTAACTTTCCATGTGATAGAAATTGTGTGGAGAGAGAGTTAGGGCCAAACATGCTCAGCCTATGCCTACACCTTCCATACACTGGGGAAAGGGCTGAAGAGGGGAAACCTGTCAAACATGTGGAGGAGCTTCCTGTGACCCTGTGTGGAGGGTACCAGCTCACTGGGGAGCGGCCTACACACGCAGACTTCCTGCCTTCATATGGACAGCATGTTGGGAGTGGGGCTTAGAGCAGTGTGCTGCCATTCTTGTGCTCTCTTTCCTAGATCTCAGTCACATGGCGAGGAATGCCTCAGTGTGAGAATGGAAAGGAAATGAGTAATTTGGTGTTTCTTTAAATAAGTGACTTCCATCTAGAAAAGGCCCAGCCCATTTTTCTACCGTAGGGATGGGGAAGGAAATTCAAATTTTGATTCACATTTTAATATGAACCTACCTAATTCGCACGTGCCAAACAGTATAGGAATTGAAGCACAGCTATCCTTTGAAATACACACTTTTCCGAATTTCGCAGTGCAGTTTCTCTGGTGTATGTGCACAAAAGTGCGTAAATGATAAGTGCGTACATTTGTGAGAAAATATGTTATATTATGAAAAATCCTTCTAAAAAATGTGTATATTAGGAGAAATGCACACTAAAATGCTGATGGATTTTCATGAGGACTTTTTTTTAATACAGACTGATGAAGAAATGTGGTAAACTGAACTTAAAATTGGGGGGGGGATAAGAAACTAAGAGGAACTGAAACTGTCAGATTTCACATCCCCATTCTGTTGTTTACCTGGCCAACATATCCAAGTAGGTGCTAAATTGTTTTCTTCATAGACACTTGTTTGAGAGTAATTAATCTGAATAAAGCACATGGGGTTGATTTGGTTAGGCTCCAACAAGGAACTGTTTCACATTTTAAACAACTACTTTTTGCATTTTGTTGGTTGGAAGAAGGTGGGGGGAGAGAACATTGCATTGTACTTAACAAAAATAACTGCATAAAGCACTAGAGAGATATGCCTTTGATGACATTTCTCTAATTAAACGTTGCCATAACAACTGAGGGCTGCTGTGAATGTCTCTTTGTTAGGAAAGCAGCTAACTTTCCTCTTTCACCTTTATTGTAATAGTAATAGTAATAGTAATAGTATAGTATGGTATAGTAATAGTCAGTGCTTGTCCATCGATAGCATGACTAAACAACAGCAAATTTGAATTGAACTGGTATGGTGACATAGCACAAATGGCTCAAAGGCTAATAAAACCCAGGTGACTAGCAATATAAGGTTTAAATCTTAGAAAATATGATGCCTGTAGATGGCACCACACATAACTAAATGAGTTTGTATAATGATTTATTGCAAAACATTAACACACACACTGACATTAAATAATGATGTTTATGTTCTTCCACTAGATGAGAGGTAGTTGATAAGATGTCCTGTGTTTCCTTTCTTCTTCCCTTCCTCTGTCATAAATCCATATGTCGTATGCCTTTGAATCCCAATTGTTAGGAACCCCATTGCATACCCAATAAGCATGGGGTGCCTTTGCCCGGCAGTGCTGTGGCCCATAGATTGCAGCAAAATACTGGGCAAGGTTTTGCCCAGTATGTTTCCTGTGTGATGGGCTCATGGGAAAAAGCTGTCCCATGAGCTCTTGCTGAAGAGTGGAGGGGAAGCCTATATAAGGCTGCTTCCCCTGGAGCTCACAGCCATTTTGCTTTGAGATCTTCCCACATGCCCACCCTCAGGTTAGAGCAATTTTGGGTTGCTGGTTGAAAGGGTCGGAAAGGAATAATTTTGTCTCAACCTGATTGGTACTTGGCCCCATTAGCTAAAGTGGTACCTTAGCTTAAGAACAGTTTCAGGTTAAGAACGGACCTCCAGAACGAATTAAGTTCTTAACCAGAGGTACCACTGTACAAAGAGACCTGAGGGGAGGATTGACCATGGCAAATCCAAGCGTGGGTTCAGTATCTGCCTGGCTGGAATATGTACCCTGGTCTCCCAGTGAGACGTTGCTTGCTTGGCTTGCACCACAGCAAGGTTCAACACTGGCCGACTCTCATCATACAGGTTTGGAGTGATCTCAACCCAGTGGATCCATTCCATCAACATGGGGTTGCGGAATGATGAACTGATCCTGGGACCCAATGCCATGCCAACCCTTGCCCTGCCTGAGCAGGGCTTTTCTTAGGTTCTTATGTTAGTTAGCTATTATTAAGGGCAGAAATAGATAAGATGCTTGATATAAGGCCACTGGGAAAAGGTGATTGGTTCACTCTAAAAGTGACTCCAAATTCTTCACCCAAAAGTGCCTCCAAGTGCTCACCAATACAGTGGTACCTCTGGTTAAGTACTTAATTTGTTCCAGAGGTCCGTTCTTAGCCTGAAACTGTTCTTAACCTGAAGCACCACTTTAGCTAATGGGGCCTCCTGCTGCCGCCGCGCCGCTAGAGCACGATTTCTGTTCTTAACCTGAAGCACTATTTCTGGGTTAGCGGAGTGTGTAACCTGAAGCGTATGTAACCTGAAGCATATGTAATCCATGGTACCACTGTAGTAAAAAAAAAAAAAAAACAAAAACTGTTGGAGAGTTACAGTGGCTGCTGTGGCTATAGAGACTGACATGGAGAGACACCTTTTGTTGCAGCTAGGGCAGATGAAAGTGTTTGCTTGTGCTGGTGTAGGTGTACCATGGATAGAATTATGGTTCTCTTCCTTATAGCAAAGATTCAAATTACGTATTGCGATAAGCACATTCCCCCCGTAAAGTGCGCTTAACACTGGCCACCAGAAATTGTAGCCAACCAGTAACATTAGCCTCCAGAATTGCTGTTTACTGAAAACAGCTCCTTCAGATTCAAAAGGCAGCTGTGGGAGGCAATTTTCAGTGGGGAAACAGTGCGGGGAGACTTTCCTCTAGAGGGTAGTGTTCAGCAAAACATATGTGTGCATGTATGTTGATAGGATGTATGTGTTAAAATGTGTGCAAATTCAGTTTACAGCTGATATGCCGCAATAAAATAACAGTGATAGTTTGGGCACAAACTAGAGAAAGCTTCATGTGTTTAATTCCATTTGGAATCAACAATGAGATTAGGTTTGTAATCGTAAGCGTACTTATGAGGAAGCTAAGTTCCAGTTAACTCTGCAGGAATTGCTTCAAGTAAACATTTTCAGATCAGGCTGTTAAGCCCCATTGACTTCAATGTAACTGCTGTCCCTTAAGTCCAAACCCTTTAATGTTTTTTCTCCCTTTACATTTCAGATATAAAGGAAGAAAATGTAGCCACAGAAATGCAGAGGGAGTGTAGCATCTCCAGTGACCTTACTACTTTCAAAATAGGACACAAATAAAATTGGTATGGCAAAGCAACGATTTTCTGCATCTTTCTTTGAAGCTCAGGGAATGCAGTGTTGAAATGCAATGAATAGCAGCAAAAAACAACAACAACAAAATCATAGGGGAGACTGGCCAATACTAGGAGTGGTGATCTGTATTTGTCATCTCTATATGGCTGATACATTTAACAAAAAATAATTCACATTTTACCCTCATCAAATATAAATGACAGTTCCATATGAATATAAAGGTGTACCTTCCATTCGGAACGTGCCAAAATGTGCTTCAGGTGCACCTGAGTGTTTCCAGCCTAATAATGTCTTAAGTTCCTACTGTTTCCTTCAGACTTCACTGCTTTTGTGAGGACAACAGATTTGTTGAGTGATAATCTGAACAAACCGTTCCTAAGCTGAAGGGATGGGGAATCTGTGTGTGTTTTAGCATGATGGTTGCATTTTCTTGTGCGAAGCTTCTGGGGAGTCACAGACCAGTGGCGGCTGGAGCCAGTGGCAAAGAATGGGCAGAGCAGGGGTGCCAACTGGAATAAAATATTGTGGGGGCCCAATAAGCTCCACCTCAAATAATCAATCTTATGATGCAGTGCACACACATCATTTGAATGGGAATGCCCATCAACTTTGGGGTGGTCCAGCCCTCAAATATTTTGTGGGGGCTGAAGCCCCCACAGCCCCTAGGACAGGGGTCTGCAACCTTTAAGACAAAAAGAGCCACTTGGACCCGTTTCCGAAGAAAAAAAAAACTGAGAGCCGCAAAACCATTGCGACATTTAAAACAAATATATCTCCGGAGCCACGATGTAACAGCGGACGGGAAGGTGATGTCGGGATGGTGCGTGACTAACGCACGCACCGCCCACATGCGACGTCACAGCCAGTACAGCGCCCACCACAGTGGGGAGTGTTGGGGCGCACAATGCGCCTCCTCCCCTCGCTAGTATCCGCCCTGGAGCTGAGGCAAAGGTGTAAAAGAGCCACATGCGGCTCCGGAGCCGCGGGTTGCAGACCCCTGCCCTAGGAGTTGGCTCCTATGAGGCAAAGTCAGGGCTTTTTTTAAGCCGGAACTCAACGGAACTCAGTTCTGGCACCTCTCAGGTGGGCATCATTGTCAATCTTAGAGAACAAGGGAGGCGTTCATGGTGAATTCCAGTATCTCTTTTTCTAGAAAAATAGCACTGGGCAGAGCAATGGATGTCACTATTTTTACCTTTGTACACTAGGCTATATTCCAACCCTACAGCTCCGGCCTGCAATGTGTCAAGGCAAGTTAAGCAGACATGTGACTTCGACAGCAGGGCAAGAAGGCCAGGACACCGAACAAAATCTCACTGAATAAGGCAAATCTCCCTGTTGGGCAAAAGTCACAGGTCGAAAGTGCAATGAGCTTCTGGCTCTCTGGGAACAGGTTTGTTCCGTTGAGGCAATGGTGGTAGACTTGGAAAAGGAAAGAAAGGTAGTGAGATTGGTGGAACATTCAGGACATTATAGCTGTGTCTCACTTCCGTAAAAATAGCTCCTCTGGTGTTGGGGAAATGAGGGAATCGGGGAAGCACAGTGATACATTGAGGAAGAGGAACTAACTAAATCTGAGTGATTTTTATATCCCTATTCTGTTTGTTTACTTGACCAACATATCCAGGTAGGTTAAGTGCTAAATATTTGTACGAGGGAAAGCATGCGTTTTCTAAACTATCTTCACTACATGGTGGAAAGCAAAACATTGCATTTGGGTACTCTTGAGTGAGTAGTCTTCATCCAACATTGTTAGTTATTAGATCTTCACCTTCATGAGTTCCAGATACATTGTAAAGACTTTTTAAAAGGCTCAATTAGCTATTATTTCTTCTCTTGCTCTATTTTCATTTTTAAAGATGTAGTTGCCTGTGCCACAAAAGCTCCAGGCCAGATAGCAAATGTCACCTCGAAAATCTTTTTTAGTTTAATTGAAATTCTTATCTTCTCCCTTTTCAAGTTTTGTTCCCTCTCCTGGGTCTTCAGTTTTTCGAAGTTTAATTGGAGCTTTAGTGGATGAATGTCTCCTTATTCTGTTTTAAAATGTCATTCCAGTCACTCCATAAAAAACAGCACCTTATTATTCAACTTATCTGTTCCCCATGTGTCTTTGAGTTATAGCTGCTTATTTCACCAAGGGAAGCAATTTTTTTACTCCTGCTCATAGGGAAGTATAATTCAATTTGCAACCTGAATCCTTCATGTAGGGCTGTGCATCAGCTAAATAAAGAAAAGGAGGATCATAATAAAGCCACCAAAATCAATGAGCTTAGACAGGCCATCTCTGCATAGGATCACAAAGCAGAAAAAGAGGCATGGGGAACCTTAGGCCCAGAGGCCAAAAAAGTTCCTTATCAGGCTCTTCAGAGAAGCCACACTTTTCTTCCTAGGCCATTCTCATCAATGTATCTGCTCTATGTTCTCTTCAATTACTTATGCCTGGCTGGAGTGTGTTCTTGAACTGTGATGATATATCTTGATTGCTTGAATTGAGAGGTGTGCAAGCTGGATTGCAGCCTACTGTACAAATCTTTGTTGTTTAGATTTATTGTCTGTGATGGCTTAGAGATACTGAAGAATTCCATTTGGTTTAATTTTTTTAAGCAAACTGAAGTAATTTCCACTTCCTAGACTAACACACAGATTGGAACAGTTATGCTTCAGATCACACTCGCCTCTAAACTTAGCAATGCAGTTTTTGGGATCAAAATGGAGTATCTTAGGGGGAAATGCATACACAATGGTCCTTTAGTAGCCAATGCATGCAAAATGTCTATTGTCACATGTGCCCCAGTTATCCAAGCAGGAAAGACATTGCAGGTGTGCAGCATGTATTTAGGTTCTGTTACCTTTTAATGAAGTAATGAATGTCTAGTATTTCTTTATATATTTGCATTTGAATACAAGTTGAACAAAGATATAGATTCACATCTCAAACCACCTCAATGGACAATGCTTCCTCATTTGGTTTCGGGGGGGGGGCATCCAGTTCATTTAGAGTTACCCATACATTCTACATCTCTGACTACTTTTTTCAATAATGATTTTCTTTTAAAAGCCATGATAAGTTAGCTCACCAACTTCCTCAAGCTAGATGGGAGGACCAAAGGATGAGCCACTTTATCACCTTTCTTACTTCAAGTAACCACTGAGCTACTAACTATCATTTAATATAAGAACATGTCTGGGTGACACAATTTGATGTGTGTTTTTAGTGATCCTTGAGAGATAATTCAGGCCCACCCCTAAACCCACAGCTCTGTTTTAGAGGAAAATGTGTTCAATTTAAAACACAGATTTTCTTTTCTTTTTCTTTTTCATCTAAAAATACAGGCCAGAATTAGCTGATAACAGAATGAGTGCAAAGCTGACATGAACTGGAAACAGACTGATTTGTGCATCCCTAGTGATGCCAAATTGGCAAGGCACCTCACTTGAGCAGGAATGCCTGCCTGCCTGATGGACACACCATGCCTGGAATAGACAGGACTGTTCATTGGGGTTCATATCCATACCATACATTTAAAGCACTCTTGTACCACTTTATACCACCATGGAATCCTCCAAAGACTCATGGGTACTGTAGTTGGTTAAGGGTGCTGAGAGTTGTTAGGAGAACCTTCACAGAGCTATAATTCTCAGAACCTTTAACATCTGCAATTCCCAAGATTCTTTGGGTTTTAAGGCAGCTTCCCATAGAAGCTCAGGTAATGTCTTGGTGGGGGAAATGAAGGAAGAAAGCCTGAGAGCAAATTATTCTGGCCAAGTAAAAGGCAGAATATTTGCTCATGTCATGAAGTGGCTTGGCCAAAGACATTCTGGCCCTCAAGCTAAAAAAGTCATCCACCCCTGTTTTAAGTTAGCCCTTACCCATTTTAAGCTTTCTGCTATGTTAACTGTGAGAGCAGCATTTTCTTTCCCCTAAAATATGTCACCCTATAATAATAATCTGTATGAATGCCTTAGCAAGGACAATTATTCTGGAACTTTACTTCGACTCTTGACAGTCGCTTGCACAGTTACAAATTGTACTTTACCCAATGACCTGACAATTTGAAGAAACTTGTTAAAATAAGTAATAGGATGGCAAAACAGAGCTGGTAGGTCACTGTCATAGCCCCTGTCAGTGAGAGGTCTGGACACATTTGGTTTAGGCCACAAATGAAATGAACTTTTGCACATTTTATTTCTCAGGGGCATTAATTTGCATAATGAAATCCTAACATAGCCAGTAATGTCAAGATAGAGAATACCTAACTCTCAAATAAAAGGAAACTATTGAATCAGGAAACATATTAGCCAAAAGGTTGACATATTATATATACATCATCTTTTTAAAAAGCATTTTGGAGACACTTTAATTATTTTAATAATAAT
The DNA here is from genome assembly GCF_027172205.1 of Podarcis raffonei. Taxonomy (NCBI): domain Eukaryota; kingdom Metazoa; phylum Chordata; class Lepidosauria; order Squamata; family Lacertidae; genus Podarcis; species Podarcis raffonei. Next base: position 50,444,564 of record NC_070604.1, read on the forward strand.
GTGGGGTTTTTTTAAAAAAAAATAACAAGATGAATCCCACATTAAACATATTTTAAAGCTGTGTTTTCCCCCATTCAGACTCCAAACAAATTCATAACAAATAATTAGCTTAATACCGAAGAGAGGAACAAAATCCATTTCGGATTTTTCATGCAATTCCAAGACAGCCATCTTAATTCTGTTGGTTTACAGTCGCATTGCACCATAGGCATTATGAAATACTCTCCCCATGACAACGTACAATTGACTCACAGTTTTTTTTTTGTTTTAGCATACCGCCTTTGTTTGTTTACTTTTTGCACCACATTTCTTAACCCATAGCGTACAAGTGTGCAGATAAAATTAGCACACCACAGAAATACAATTTAAAAGCCAATGAATAAATGTAATGAAATACAATACAACATATTAACCTGAAAAGCCAAAAGCAGGAAATTCTTCACCTGGTGATGACAAGCCCATAATGTTGGCACCTGGTGTGCATTCCTTAGGGAGGGTGTTACAAAGTCAGGAGGCCATCACAGAAAAGGACCTCTCTTTTGCAGAAGGCATAGCATACCACTACTAGAGAGGGTACTTGGATCAAGGCCTTTGCTGAAGGCATCGTTCTTCAGCATTTTGGTGCCAAGCCATCTAAGACTTTAAAAAGATAAGCACCAGCACCTTAAACTGGACTCAGAAGTCCTTAGGCTGCCAAAACAGATCTTTCAAAAACCTTGAGATTCCATCCATATGAACAAGATAATATTTGGAATAATGCAGAGGCAACAAACAGTGGAAACTGTGCTTGGCTATCCTCAAGACAGGTAATGTCCTAGCCACTTACTGTATACAACTGGGAGGGGGGAAACTGTGGTCATCCAGATGTTGGACTTCAACTCCCAACATTCCCAGCACAGCACAGTCAGTGGTCAGGAATGATGGGAGTTGATTCATGACAAGAGAGTATGTCTACAGAGATTCAGGATAAGCCCTACAGATTTTGGAGGGTGCATTGAAATTCTGTGCCCAGATAAACCAAATCAACATTCCCAAAATGACCCTGATGTGAAATTCAATAACTCTGCATGTCATCCTTTTTGTTTTTAAGCTCCTTTCTTATTAAGCTAAAGTAAGGGTATGCTTACATATATGTAGCATGTCATAAATGATACTTTTTCTGATTTTCTTTTATTTTCCTTTTCTTAGGCATGTTTCCCAACCAGGCACATAAGGATACGTTCCAGATAACATATATTTTGCAAGTATGGTATCTTGATTTATGTAACCAGAAATAATCCCCTCACTAGTATAACTGATAAGGATCAAATGACTAGGAAAAACCATGGACTTTATGATTTTAAATTAATGTGCAAATTCACCTTATGTGGGACTGAGGCAGAGAAATGCATTCTGTATTTAACAATAATGTGTTATCTGTGGGATGCCATACCTCTGTGTACAATTTCATTTTACAAGCATAAATCTGAAGTATAACACTGCTATCAGAACTGATATCTTTCACATCCTGCTTCACTGATTCAGACTGTATATTAAATCTCATATCATCCCAAACAAGCATATACACAACATGTAGTAAATGTCTTTGAATTATTGAGGACAGTGAAGTAGTCCTACCCCAGATTTTAGACTTTTTTACTATAAAGTCAGGAAACTGTAATCCTGCCCCCCAGAAGTTGTATTTCGCAGACTATTACTTATTCACTGCAGTTTGATACAGTGTGAAAGGGAGATCCATATATCCCACAACCAACAGGTGTAGCCCCTTGTTTCATCTTTTCAATCTCTGCTTCTCCAAGAAGAGTGCTAAACAATTGCATGCTTATTGGAAGATTCTTAAAACAGCAGGATTACATTCGGCACATTGCTAGCTTTTCTTTCAAAGATTTGTTGTTAGGTATGGAAGAGTAATTCATTTGACTTGCGAATCTACCTAATTCAAACTTCTCCAACCAATGTGCTAACTGAAACGCAACTATGTTTTGAAATTTTCACTTACTGCAATTTGGCAGTTCTCAAACCTAAACGTGTGACCCAAAATGCATATATTCATGAAGATAACAAACTACATTCATATCTGAGAAAATGTCTTGCAAAATTGCATATATTAGATGAAGTTGCATGCAAAATGCATGTAGCAGGAGAAATGTGGATGGAAATGCATATGCAGACTTTTAAAAGGAAAAAAAACACCCTCTACTTGTTGCATAAATGGGTCACACTAAACTGATGGAAATGTGAAACTTAGACAAACTGAAATTGCCAGGCTCATGAATCCCTATTTGTTATTATTCACCAGTGTATGCAAATGCGATTTTACAGGTCATGTATCCAGAATTTGCTTTCTAATCTACAAGGGCAATAAAATGTTCCACATACCAGTTATGTGATCTAACAAGTGGTTAAAAGGGTCAAGGTCTTTGCTGGACCCTTTATGTACATTACTCTGTCACCTGATTGTCATCAGATGACAGCCTTAGGTGTGAGCAGACCATGTTTGCAGTGGACTAAAAGGGAAGAACAAATGAGTAGACTTGAGGAATGTCAAAGGGGATAACTGATAAGGGAGAAGAATGAAGGATAAAAATTATTTGAGAACTCTTCTCTGCTACTGTTGTGCAACAGGAGGAAATACGTTTGGATCCCCTGAAATAATGTCTGCTGCACCCACACAAAAAAATAGCCTTCACAGCATGCCAGGGACAGAGGTCAGTAGTAAAGACAGTGTCTCACAGTGGAAGTACCTGGAATGATGAATGATGTACTTATTAATCAAATTGTCAACCATTTTCAGAAGAAAATCTATGCCAGTCTTTGGCCAAAGAGGCACTGCATGTGATTTCTTGATCAGGTCCAAGAAATGTAACTCAGAGTACCAATAGTAGCCATCAGATTTTCTTGACAAAGGGACCAGAAACTGAACACAAACAAACAAACAAACAATACTGGGATAGTAGATTCAAAATTATGTATGGTGAGCTCACGCTGGCTGATATGGTTGGATCTTCCAGGCAGATATTTTAGCTGTTTCTCCAACTCGAAAATGAGTTGGAGAAACAGCTAAAATATCTGCCTGGAAGATCCAACCATATCAGCTGGCGTGAGCTATCCCAACAAAATAACAATAGTTACATATATTTATTAATTATTAAGCGAATGGGTTTTAAGCAAAGTTTCAGTCTGAAACACCCATCTGGAGAAACTTAATAATAGTACGCAAACGACAGCAACCGCTCACCCATCCTCCATCTTTCATTATGACAGAATAACTATGATAATGTCAGTAAAGGATTGCGCTAGGCACACAGACTTTTTAACTAAAGTGTCATAAGGATGTTACTACAAGGTAGGTGGCTTGGTATGTATGCCCTCCACATATTTGCATTTTCCACTGCGCTTCGTGTCTTTTTAAAAAAGATATATGGATGTTTTCTGTTGAAAGTTGCTCAGGTGTAGAAATTCCATCACAATTTTTCTTCTTCCCATTTTATTTATTGTTCTTGACATGCAGGGTACTAACCCTAAATCACACCTATTGCATGAATTTGGAAGACATTGGGTAGAAATTGCATCTTTTATCCTAAGTTATAAATTCAACTAGGTTGACATAATTATTAGAGTACCAAAGTTCTGCCGGGGATTGTAACAACAGAAGTGCAAAAGTGACAGCTAAATATGAAATGTCCGCTTTGAGTATAATCTAGGATGATAATTCAAGTTCCATTACAATCATTAGAATTTAAGTGTCTCACTTAGATAAGTCATCAAATCATAGAACTGCCGAGTTGGAAGGGGTCACAAGGGTCATCTAGTCCAACCACCTGCAATGCAGGAATCTTTTGCCCAATGTGGGGCTCATGATCCTGAGATTAAGAGTCTCATGCTCTACAGACTGAGCTATCTGAAAAACATACATTGTTTACATTTCTCTGATGATCCACCAGCAACAATCCACAGGTAAAGACCATATAACACTGGTTCTAAAAGATCTTGACTGGCTCTCAGTACGTTTCCGAGCACAATTCAAAGTGCTGGTGCTGACCTTTAAAGCCCTAAACGACCATGGCCCAGTATACCTGAAGGAGCATCTCCACCCCCATCACTCAACCTGGAGACTGATGTCCTCCTCTGAGGGTCTTCTGCTGGTCCCCTCACTGCAAGAAGTGAAGTTACAGGGAACCAGACAGAGGGCCTTCTTGGTAGTGGTGTCCTCCCTGTGGAACACCCTCCTGTCAGATGTCAAGGAGATAAACTTTTAGAAGATATCTGAAGGCAGCCCTGTTTAGGGAAGTTTTTAAGGACTGGTGTTTTTATCATGTTTTTAGATATGTTGTAAGCTGCCCAGAGTGGCTGGGGAAACCTAGCCAGATGGACGGGGTATAAATACAACAACAACAACAACAACAACAACAACAACAACAACAACAGACATTCGTCATGTCTCCTCTAGCCCTACCAGGAACATAAGGTGCTTCTAGATGGGGGCTTAATTGCCAGGTGGGACATTGGGAACAGGGGTCCCTCCTCTTTATAGAAAGGGTAAATCCAGATTAAATGGGGGGGGGACATGAGCTGGCATTTAAATGCTAACAATGTCATGTGGACATTGCAAAAGAACTTGCATGCATGAGGAACACTGACTCCACAATAAGCATCTGTCTGGAAGCATCTATAGAGAATGCCCACAGAGACAGACTAGATGGCCTCAGGGTCCCTTCCAACTGTACAATTCTGTGATTCTGTGTCCTTAGTAGGTCCTTCAAGTCTATGCAGAGACTTTTTGAAGAGGTATGGGGGTCGCAGGGGGCAGTGGTGGAGGAAGCTGCTTGGGCACCTGGGGTGGGGTAGGGTGTGGGGTCATAGGGGGGGCGAGCCACCCATAGTAGCGGGGCACACTGCGGGGCCTCTGAGGAGTCTGCCTGCCTCCTCCCACTCAGCCACCCTACAGCTGAGGGGGAGACGGTGGGTGGATCGTTTGGGTAGCACGGAGCCTGCATGCGGCCAAGCCACTGCGTCTCTCCCAGGCCCTGCAGGCCCTGAGGTGAGTGCCGCCCAGCATTTTGTTGCCCCCCCCTCAGTGGTGACACCCAGGGCAGACCGCACCCACCACACCCCCTTCCTCCACCCCTGGCGGGGGGGGAGCAGGAGTAGTTATGTTGAATCGGCTTGTATTCTCCTCCCATGACACTGGGTTGTACAACCCCATTGTAAGTGTATCAGTGTGCTACAAAGTGTGCTGGGCTTCCAGCTCTGAAGAGGAAGCAGGATCCTCTCTGGGAACCTCTTTTGACAGGCCTTTTGGACCATGTAATCCACAAATGGCGTGCAAATTCTGCCCCAGCTCTGTTAATAGCAAGCATGGTGATGAGTGATGGCAATAGCCCAGTTGCCAGGGATGGTATTTGGATTTATTTTAAAGCTAATGACCCCTCTTCTATCACTACAAACGATGATAATCACTACGGTACCATATTTACCTTGAGTCAAACCAATGGACTTCCTGGCTCAGGTTCCAGATTCCAGCTTTCTGTATACTTCAGAATAAACATGCAGCAGATTGTGGAAGCAATGTGTGCATCACTGCCTGTTTGAACTTTACAGCACTGATGGGGAACTTATCCCCCTCCACATGACATGTGGCTCTAGCTCTTATCAGCACCAACTAGCATGGCCAATGGCCAGAGTTGCTGGGAACTGTAGACTAACAACATCTGGAGGACCACTAGCTCCTCATCCCTGATTTACAGGTAGTATAGACATGGCAGCTAGTTAGGCTTCAGACATGTATCAATCATCCAAAATTGAACATTAGCATGTGCCTTTTTAAAAACAAAACAAAACTCACTATTCAAGGGAGATTCTGATTTACTGTTTATTTCTATCATTCACAAAGCTTTTTCTTTTGTCGCAGAGATTTCTTTTCTACTAAGAAATATTTTTCAGGGCTTCTCTTTCATACCTTGCATCTCCATATCATGCTTCAACTGCTCTAAGCATGTAAGCGGCAAATTCTGTCCAGGTCCATCAACCGTATCAATATCAATTGTGTTAGATGGCCTGTAGCATTTTATGCACTCAGCACTTACCCTTTAATTTTAATTGAGTTAGCCTTCACTCCATTGTTTACAGCGAAAGTGCTAAATTGCTTCCCACAGGATATTTGTAGAAAATGTACATAAATCAAGGTGTTGGAATACTTGAATGTGATCCTGTCTCATTATTTCATTCCAACCTCAGAGCCCCCATTCCCATTGTCTGTTTCGATTAATTTCTACTCTGTTGGCTGAAATGTTAGCTTGGTCCAAAGAGAGGCTTTGCTTCAGGCCTAACAATAATTAATATGCTGCCATATTATTATAACTGCTAAGATGCTGTCATATTACATATATATATATATATATATATATATATATATATATATATATATATATGTATATATCTCGGTATATGGCCAGCAAAATGTCACTTAAGGCTGTTTCATATGTTACAGTTTCTTGCACAGAAATCACCATGAGCCTCTGCTCATATTGCCTGCCCAATCTGTGATCAGTATACTTTGTAGTGGTTTTTCTTTTCTTTTCTTTTTTCAGCTAAGCTTCAAATGGTTTATATGCTACGCAGAGAGCGATCTCCGTGTTGGGAATTGTGTTGTGTGAAAGTGCCTTAGGGTTGTGGACCAATATCCAAATTGAAATGGTAACATGACTGAAATCACTCTCCCAGGGAATTGTGGATTGATGATGATGATGATGAGTTTACGTATTCGTTTTCTAACATGCCCTTCCTCCCAGGGGAGCATTCAGCAATCACAAAATATAATTATATTAAAACTATGGTTAAAATAATAATTGAAAGCTTTATCAAAACTGAAAAACACAGAAAACCCTTAGCATCCTCACACAAGCTAAGGTCCCATTTGCAGATTACTTTTAAAGCAACATCATGCTGCTCTAAACAGTCCTGGGCTGCATTTAGATGGCAGTTTATTTTGTTTTCTGGAAGGTTTTCTTGCTTGATAATTTTTGCATTTGATGTGATTTTTAACACAGTGTAAAAGCCACCTCTGAATATTTAGCAGAATATAGAGGAAGTTTATTTCTTTGTTGATTGCTTCTAATGAGCCTGAAAGGTAATCATGGGGCTAAAGTGATTAAATTTGGGGTGGTATATTAGCAAACAGTTCTTTCCCACCAGTTTCATGGGAGAATCATGGGGGGACAGAAGCATGCATGTGCAGAAAGGGTGGTCGAATAGTGATGTTGCTCCATGACATTCATTGTTGTGTCACACCACACCCACTGGTGTGAATGAAATTTAGTGTGACATGGAAGTATATTGATCAAAAGGGCACAGTTCCACAATGTAATGGGTACTGCAGCATTAAATGAATGTTAGGAAACAGGACAGAAGTGTGACCTTTATAGTCAGTGCCTGAGACAGAGTTGGAAGCATGCAGCTCTAATTCTCCGTTTTTGGAGTGTGACGAGGTGGTAGAACGGCTGGACCGGTGCCTGGCTGTGGTAATGGATTGGATGAGGGATCACAAACAAGTTCAGTTCAGACAAGACAGTGACACTGTTAGTGGCAACTTAACCTGTTCCGGGAGAGCTGCGGTTGTGGCCCCTCGAGGGCTGGCCACTCTTCCCAGATACGGATATTCCCATCCACGGCTGGCCATTGTAGTTTATTTGGGCCAACCTCATTGCAGGGTGGTATTTGCCCACCAAATACCTTAATTTAAACTGCCCAATCATGGGCACCTTGGTGGGTGAAGCTTCACTGGTGGACCGGGACAGGCAGGCTTCCACTGCAGTCTGCTGGCTACCTTTAAAAGCCAACTCCACCTGGCACTTTCAGTGCAGTTGGCAGAAGAGCAAACTCTCCCTCTCTTTCATGCTGAACTGTACTTTGTCTTGTTCTGACCTCGTTTTACCTCCTTGCACTCTAACTGACCTTGTTGTGGTTCCCAATGATTGCCATATTCAGAGCCAGGAAGGAATTTGCCTACAAACAGATGGGGTTCATTTGGAGGTTTTGCCTACCCCATAGCAAGGCACCACAACTTTGGGTGGGTAAGGCATCAGGTGGAATCCAAGGTTTGGGGTGAATTGGTGCATCACCTGGACCTGAATCAGTAGGATATTCAGAGTAACCCATTAGAGGGATCTGGATGGAAATCTCTGTTCAGAAGCCAAGCGTGGGGCAAACAGGCTATAGAGATTCCAGTGGTGGTCTGAGGATGACTACCTTAGTAGATTAGCCTCTTGGGGAGGCCAAAAATCCTTGGCCTGACCTTGAAAAGTTTCAGCACTCTAGCAGGAGCCTGAAATGGATATACACCCAATGCCTGTGCTAAAGTCCACCTACATCTGAAATCAGTAAAGTTGTGGCCATTTTTATCCCATTTTGTTTCTCACACTTTAGTTATAGCTGTTGAATGGTTTATTTAAATGTAAAGGTTCATCATTGTTCCACCCAATGTGTATGTCTTTAAGGGGCCAGAGCAAGGGCCAGAGTAAGATAACGAGACCCAGCTTTACAGCTGTGAAATGTAGCAGGTGCTGCTGAGTTGTATTTGATTAAGGTGTGTCAGCATTTGGGTGTAGTATATAAGGAGCAGCACCTAGCTCTCCCATTACCCTGGGGGATGGGTTGGTGGTTGGGTCTGGTTTGGTTGTTAATGTACTTAGTGTAAAAGGAGTTTTTGTTTTTCTTATTAAAACCTTATTTAAGTTATTTTTGAGTCCTTTCTTTTTAATGCATGGTCTCCCCAGCAAGCTCTCTGCAGCGTTACCATACTGCAAACAGCCAACATCTTTGGTTATGGGCCCAGCTGCTGAGTGGATGACTGCATATTTTTGGACTCTGAGAAAGGTTTGAAAACTCCTTCTCCTGTTAGCGTAGTTCTGTGGGTCTGGAAGAGTTCCAGAATGGTTGACCGGGTTCCTGAAGCTGAGAAGGCTCTGGTCTTCCCACAGCTAACAGATGAGAACTATAGTTTATGGTCTTTTCGGGTGGAGGCGCTTTTGACCTCTAGAGAAGTATGGACCTATGTAACTGATGACCCTCCTGACCCTGTGACTAATGCTTGGTCAAAAGGAGATGCAAAAGCCAGGGCGATAATTAATTTGGCAGTCAGCGACCAGCAAGTAGTCTATATAAGAAATAAGAAAACTGCCAAAGAAATGTGGGACAGTCTTGCAGCAGTGCATGTTAGAAAAGAGTCAGCATCTGCATTGACGTTTTTCAAGCAGTTGTACCAGACGAAGTTGCAGCCTGGTGGTGATTTGGCAGCACACTTGAGACGTCTGGAGGCAATACGCTGCGAATTAATTCGAAGGGACATGGAGATACCTGATATTCAGTATGTTTTTATCATTCTTTGTTCCCTTAATGAGGACTTCGATGGTATAGCTAGCCAGATATCTGCCGTTCCACCAGCACAATTAACTGTGGAAGGGGTGACGGCAAGATTAATGGGCGAGTTGGATAGAAGGGAGGCTTGTGCCATAAGCACTCCTATTTCCAGAAAGAATGAGGAACGCCATATGCAAACCTGTGGTGATACAACTGCATTTAAAGCTGCAAAGCGTTGTTGGTTCTGCAATAAACAAGGACATTTTGCAAAGGACTGCAGATCCAAAAGAAAGCAAAGTACTCCCAAGCCTGTTTCTGTTCGTCAGTCACGGTTGTCAGCCCAGCAGCCGACATCGTATAGTAGAGACGGAAACGAGCCGCGAGTTTTCCATGCTAGGACAACAGATCGTAAAAGACTTAAACGTGCCAAGTGGAAGTCTTTTGTTGTGGACTCAGGAGCATCTCAGCATATTTGCAACGATCGAAGCTTGTTTATTTCTTTCGAAGAGGAAATTGGTAATGTACATTTAGCCAATTCACAAGTCTTGCAGTCGCTTGGCAGGGGTACCGTTAAACTTGACTCTTTAAACATTACAATAGCGAACTGCATTTACTGCCCGTCAGTGGACAATTTATTATCAGTAAGGTGTTTTGCTCGTCAAGGCATAACTGTGCGTTTCTTAAAGTCAATGTGTGAGTTTTTCAAAGGGAACAAACGTCTATTATATGCCCGGGAATCTGATGGTTTATATAGACTGTATTTTCGCACCTACTCCCAATCGCCTATAAATTGCAGAGCAGCACAGTCAAGCCAGGGGTTGAGGAATGTAAGGCCACATTCCGGGTGTGTCCATGAGGCGCACAGAATTCTAGGACACCTGAATTTTGCTGATGTAATTAAGACAAAGAATATTGTTAATGGCCTCAACTTAAAACCATGTAAATTCTTTATGCAATGTCTATCTTGTTGCAAGAATAAGATTAAGGTTGCACGCAAGGGTAGGTGCTCAGATAGGAAAGTAACTGAGCCATTTGAGCGTGTACATTGTGATTTAGTTGGGCCACTCCCACCATCATTAGGAGGTTCTAAGTACTGGCTTACTCTGATAGACCAGTATAGTAGATATTGTTGGACTTATGCAATAGCTGAGAAGTCCCAAGCATTTGAGAAGTACAAAGTTTTTTGCAACTGGGTAAAAACGCACTTTAACAAACCAATTAAGAACCTGTTTTCTGACCGGGGTGGGGAATTTGTTTCTGAGGATTTTGAGAAATTCCTGGAAGCGCAGGGGACTACTCATGAGTTATCTTGCCCCCGAAGTCCCTGGCAAAATGGGCTTGTTGAAGTTGTGCAGCGTGACCTACAGGCAGGGGTTAAAACGTATCTGCACGATGCTAATCTGCCCAAAGACTTTTGGGCTGAAGCGCTTAATGCGTTTTGTTATGTTAGAAATCGCAGTTATCATTCTGGTTTAGATGTCACCCCCTATGAGAAGCTGTTTAAAAAACGCCCTAATCTGAAATACCTACGCATTTGGGGTTCAGATGTAATTATGCATTATCCCGCTAAGCAGAAATTGGGTGAACGTAGTGTCCAGGGAAAATTAATGGGCTACCAGCAGGGGGCATACAGAATTTACGTACCAGCAACTGGCAAATTTCATATTACCAGAAGCATGATACAAACTGTAAATTGGAATGGAGTTGCTGTCTTCCAAGATACTGATGGTATAGATAATACTGAGGAAGAAGAGGAAGAAGAAGCAGCAGCAGGAAATGGTGCTTCTGAATTAATGGAAAAAGACAAAAAGTCTGTTGAATCTGATTTGTTTGATGATTTAAAGTCATAGGCACCCAAGGGGAGGTTAGATTCTCTTGAGTTTTCTGATCGTGAGCTTAGCCTACAGGCATCTCTTCAATCTGACAATGGTTTACAACCTGAAACTAGTGGTTCACTTAGTCCCATTAAGTCTGAGGAGTCTGACTCTCCTTCCGGACTGAGACGTTCAGATAGAAAGAGACAGAAGCCACAACGTTTTGCAGATGAACATTTTAATACTGTGTATGCCAATAAGGCAGTTTTTGAGCCAAAAAGCTACAATGATGTTCAGAAATTACCTAAGCAACAAGCTGCAAATTGGTATAAAGCTACGAACTCTGAGATAGCTTCTTTAAAAGAGCATAACACTTGGTCTCTTGTACCACAAACCCCAGATATGAGACTTATTGATTCAAAATGGGTTTATAGAGTTAAAATGAATGACAAAAATGAAGTTGTAAGGTACAAGGCTAGATAGTTGCTAGGGTTCTCAACAAATTACAGGTGAAGATTATGATTTGTGTTATTCACCAAGCGTAAAATTTGAAACAGTTAAGCTTTTGTTAAAAGATGCATCACAACGTGGACATTCTGTTTTGAAAGACATGTACAAAGTATGCTTTATGTTTTTGTTCCACAATGATGAACCGCAGGGGAAATGTTGAATGGTTTATTTAAATGTAAAGGTTCATCATTGTTCCACCCAATGTGTATGTCTTTAAGGGGCCAGAGCAAGGGCCAGAGTAAGATAACGAGACCCAGCTTTACAGCTGTGAAATGTAGCAGGTGCTGCTGAGTTGTATTTGATTAAGGTGTGTCAGCATTTGGGTGTAGTATATAAGGAGCAGCACCTAGCTCTCCCATTACCCTGGGGGATGGGTTGGTGGTTGGGTCTGGTTTGGTTGTTAATGTACTTAGTGTAAAAGGAGTTTTTGTTTTTCTTATTAAAACCTTATTTAAGTTATTTTTGAGTCCTTTCTTTTTAATGCATGGTCTCCCCAGCAAGCTCTCTGCAGCGTTACCATACTGCAAAAAGCCAACAATAGCATCCCATGGGATGGGTGGCGCTGTGACTGGGACCCCAATAGGTGGTTCCACAGTCTGGATAAGTGGGATTCTTGAAGGGGGGGAAGCCACACACACACTGAAGGACCAGGTGCGTAGCTCAGGGGTGCTCTGGACTCCATCATTGTACATGAAGGCTCAAGTGGGATTGGTGGCACAGAAGACCTTATACTAGTTTACACTACTATCCCAGGATGCAACCCTGTATGGGGGTGGTCAATCTGCTGAAGTGAACAATTCTTCAGTAACCTCCCATGTCGATTATTGTAATGTGTTTTACATAGGGTTTTCTTTGAAGATGGTCTGGAAACTTGAGTAGGTACAAAAAAAGAGGGAAGTATTAACTGGGACCAGGCATGATGAATGCATCAAACTGGTCCTTTCTTGCTTGCATTGACTTACAATCTATTTCCAGGCCTAATTCCATGTGTTAGTTTTGACAAACAAAGCCATACATGACTTAGACATCAGTACCTAATGGTGTCTCCTGTATGTACCTGCTCACATCCTGCCAGCCAGTGTAGACACTACTGAAGAGAACAGCTGGTCTAACTCAGTATAAGGAGGCTTTCTTTGTTTCTGTTTATGGAGGCCGTTTTGTGGTGGACCTATTACAAAGGCATGCTATCCTAGGGAATCTTTTCTGGTGTTTTTTTGGCACAATGTTTATACTTTTCTGTTCTGTTCATGGGTCTTTTAGAGAGCTGGTTTTAACTACCTGTGGAATGGTGAGTGGTTTTAGTACAGTGGTAGCTCGGGTTACATACGCTTCAGGTTACAGACTCCACTAACCCAGAAATAATACCTCGGGTTAAGAACTTTGCTTCAGGATGAGAACAGAAATCATGTGGCAGCAGCAGGAGGCCCTATTAGCTAAAGTGGTGCTACAAGTTAAGAACAGTTTCAAGTTAAGAACGGACCTCCAGAACGAATTAAGTACGTAACCATAGGTACCACTGTATATGCATTTGCTGGCTCAGACCCTCCAACTGTCCCTATTTTCCAGGGATGTCCTTGATTTAGAGAAGCTGTCCCAGTCTCTGATTTGATCCCAAAATGCACTGCTTTTCCTTAGGATATCCCTGTTTTCACTGGAGAAATGTTAGAGGGCATGGAGTTATCTGACCCCTGAGCCACCTGAAGGCAATCCAGTATAGTGAAGGGTTTTTAAATATTAAATGTTTTATTATGTTTTTTATATATGTTGGAAGCTTCCCAGAGTGGCTGGGGCAACCCAGTAAGATGTGTGGGGGTATAAATAGTAAAATTATCATTATGGAATGGGACGTCCCTATTTTCTTCAGAGAAATGTTAGATGCTGACTGTTTTGGTTCTGTGCTGTATATGGTCTTATTGTGCTGGTTGTGCATTTGGTTTTTAATTTAGTTCCTGTGTGTTGTATTGTATTGTAGGATAGTTTTATTGTTACATTTTTAGTCATTTTGATCTTTGCACCAAGCCCCAAAGTTGTATTTTATGAGGTCCCTTATAATTGCAATAAATAAGATGGATAGAAAAACATTCCCTCCCCCCTATTTTCACAGACATTTATTTTCCAATTCAATCCTAAACATTTTGCTAGCCAAAAAATCATTGAAAGAGGCAGGGCATAAACATTGTTTAATTGGTGGGGTCATTCGTCCACACAGAAGAGTGTCCTGTTGGCAGGAATTGATGCTGCTTGCCAGTGCTTCAGGGAAAAGGCATAGCGACACAATAATGAAGCATTTTCTTCCCTGTTGTTCTTTTCAAACATCCAACAGTTTAAGGCCTAGGGCAGTATCGCTCTGTGTTTGCTACAATCCACAAAACCAAGCAAGCTGACACCTGGAACTCTCCTGGGCAAAAATACTGAGCTAGTGGAATTGAATGGAAAATGCTAGGCGCCTCTAAGTAGATAAATGCTTCTGAGAAAATGCAAACAGACATTGGGAAACAAAGATATACATGGACCTGAAGACACAAGACATGATTGCTGGATTGATAACAGGTGCCTGTGCTGTTTTAAAATTATTTGATCTGTAATATCATACCCCTCAACTGTCCTGATAAAACTGGGACATTCTGTTTTTTTGCTTGAGAGCGCAGTGGGCACTTTGGGCACCACAATTTTGTGCTGCAATCTCATACCGTGCTTTTTTCCAGGGCTGCAATCTTGCATTAGTCACATGACTAATGCAGGAGCGCAGCCTCAGAGGACAGTGTCCTGGTTTTGAGTTGTTGGAGGGTATGTAATATACAGTGGTACCTCGGGTTACATACACTTCAGGTTACATACGCTTCAGGTTACACACTCCGCTAATCTAGAAATAGTGCTTCAGCTTAAGAACTTTGCTTCAGGATAAGAACAGAAATTGGGCTCCGGCAGCGTGGCAGCAGCAGGAGGCCCCATTAGCTAAAGTGGTGCTTCAGGTTAAGAAGTTTCAGGTTAAGAACGGACCTCCGGAACTAATTAAGTACTTAACCCAAGGTACCACTGTAATTACGTATTTAGAGGCCAGACTTCTCCAAGTGTTCCCTGCTATTGAGGTTAATCCTTGAAAACTGTGTCACCTGCTGACCAATCTATTTGGGCCAACCAACCCTGGCTCAAAGCATTGCTCAAAGACAATATTATGGTTGTTCTTTATAACAAATAAGGTATTTGTTCTTTTTCACTGTCTGCACACATGGATAGCGTGCACTGGCTTCCCATCAATGAACCTTGTCTGAAGGAAGGAAGCCCTAAGGGACATTCAGGAAGCGCTTTATTCCATTTTCCTGATGATTCCTTACATGATAGTTTTGCATTTTATGTGTTGTTTCATAGGACATAAAAGCTACTTCTGGAAATCTCATGGAAACTCAGTGCTTATTTCTGTGTTAATTGCTTCCAGAAAAAAATATCTGTTTGTAACCCCATCAACTCAGAAAATCATGGGAGTTTTGCATTGCAGTTTTCATGGATAACATCACACGACAAAATTTTGAGTGGTGTTCTTTCCTGTCATTTTTGTGGGCAAATTATTAAAGTGCTTCAGCTCTGTGTTTTTCCTTGCTGTTTAGGTTGAAGTGTTTGATTAAATATCATTCTAGGTCTCAGAAGACTCTATGGTCCACCCACGCCAAATTGCACATTCCCAATCGTGTCCTCAGTTCCCATTATTCCTCAGCATTCAAGGACATCAGCATCAGATACTTTATTATGCCATTTGGTGCCAGTGTTATTGCTACAAGAAGCATGGATTGCGATGATGTAGTTGTTGAATTAAGCAGGGATAGTGGTGCCATTATTTTGATGCTTACCATAAGATGTTGAGAACAACAGCTTAATAAATAACTTATGCCATCGTTCTTAAAGCAGAAACTAGCTCTGCCATGGCAGTTAAATCCTTTCATTGTTAGTCATGTCATTCAGTAAAGCAACAGTGCCAAGATTAGTCTGTGACCTTGAGTGGTACACTCCTAATTGTAACCCCAGGTGACAGAGCTAAGTGGCTTTTCTAAATGGATAGTAATACCTAAGTGCAGAACAAACTCAGGCAAAACAATTAGTTATCTCATGCGCTTCCTTACAAATATTAATAGTGAGTTTTGGCCAGACGAGGCATGATGTTAATTGTGTTGACATGCAAGTTTCTTTTACTTAAATAGCCACCCTGAGATTTTGGGATGACAGTTGGTGGGGAAGGAGGCATTGACCTTTTTCCCAACCCGTCATCACCAGCCAGAAGACACTAAAATCCTCAGAACATAGATTTCTATTGCTGTTAGTGGGAGTTAATCCCTGTTGGATAAAGAAGTTTTGGAGGGCATTTTTTGCTGAGGTGGCAGGAGAGGGAAAACTTTGACTACTACCTCTCCACTGCCATGTTCTCAATCCTGTTTGTCCACATGGCAGCTCCTTTTCGTTTCTAATAAAGTACAGTGATTTTTTTCCTTGCACTTACATTCTGCCTTTATTTCATTTATTATAAGGAGGCAGGCCTCCTTAGCTTCTGCAGGGTGGTAGTAGCCTCATGTCCTTTCACATACTCCGCCACCATTCATACGATTGCAATGCCACAATTAACAGTGTGCATACCTTGGCTCTCCCTTTGTGTTCAGTGCAAAGTATACTGTCTACTTAGGACAAAGTAAAATGTTCATATCTGCAAACCACCCAAGGAATATGAATGAAGGGTTGTACAAAAATTATTTTAAATAAATAATACATAAATGCAGATGAATATGTTTGATTTGGATCAAGAAATGACTGAAATCTTCCCAGCCTGGATATATTTAATTGCCTTCTTGAAAGGAGCAAAGCAGATAAACAGATCATGGCTTGCATCCAATGTTAGTCTCGCTTAGAGTAGACTCATTAAAATGAATGAACATGGCGTGACATAGTGGATCTATGGTGTGTAGGGCATAGCTGAATACAACCCAGTTATTTTTATTTAGGCTGGTGCATACACCCCACTGTACTGGGCAGCGCCCCTATCTATCTGTCTCATCTCAGATGTTCCAGAATGTTCATATTGGTAAGTTTAATTAAAACACCTGTAACAGCAAACAGTGCACTGTAAACTCTGATGAATGGGTGAAGCACAGGACCAGATATTATAGGCTGCAAATCTGCAAGTATGCTCCATTTAACTCAATGCAACTTACTTCCAAATAGACATGTGTAGGACTGCCCTATTAGTTGACTTCTCTAAATGAAGAGTTATTTCCCTAACCTAGCAAAAAGCTTCATGTAGCAACAGGTGATAGCCTACTGACCCAGCAGCTTGTTCTACCTCAACCTTTCTTTTTTACAGACAGCAAAGTGGAGCTTGAGGAAACTGGCCAATAAGCAGTGACCTTAATATGTTGTGTTCAGGCAGAGAGAAGAAGAGGGAGAAGCCTCTGACTCCAGCTGTCAATTTCTCGCTTTCCAGCAAATTGTGCAAAATGTACAGAAAAATGTTACCTGGTTGCTATCTGCAGTAGCATCCACCATATTCTGGATATTCTGAGAAATCACTATCTTTCATGCTAATGGGATTTTCAGGATTTTATTTTTTTATTGATTTAGATATTTTGACTCAATTTTGTTTTGTTTTCTGTTTTAATTGCAAGGAGGCTTGAGAATGGAGAAAGTAGTTATGTTGTTGTGAAGATGATTAATATGAAAGAAAATTGTGGTTGTTAATGCCACTTACTAATGGATCTCTTAGAAGGCCACAATAGTTGTCACTAATCTGCTGTAGGTTCTAGTTGTGGGATGTAACATAAGCAGTCAAGTACGACACTTCCTGTTTGCCCAGAGTGGACACGCAGGGGGGTGGTACTCCACAGCCAGGAGGACTTCCTGTCACACCTGGGCTGGAGCTACCTCCCCCTGCGTTTGACCAGGTTGGTGGGCATGACCCCATAAAAGGGGCTCGTCATGCAGCCACCTCCCCTCTTCTTCTTTCTTTTGATGCCATTTACTTTTCTTGGACTATACTGCTGGCTCTCAGCCAGCATTATGTGGGATGAGTTCCCATATGGGATGATTCAAACCAGTGCCAAATTTACATATAAGCTAAACAAGCTATAGTTTAGGGCCCCGCTCTTTTGGGGGCCCCAAAAAAATTTAAAGGAAAAAACCCCTGGATGTACACTTCCAAAATATAAGATAAAAAACAAATAAAATAAAACCTACATACAGCAACAGTGTTTTGAGTTGTGTAGGCTCTTATGATGTAAGTAATGTGCCCTGCCTGCTAGTCTGCTCCCTAAAAAATTTTATGAATACAAAATAATTTTAAGTTAGAGCTTAATAATTATTTCACTATTAATATACTTCTTAATTGCGTTTCACTATTAACATACTTCTTTTTAATTGTATTTTGGTTCAAAATTACTTTGATAAAATACATATTTTGTTATGTGCAAATGGCTTTAGATACCTATTAGGTCCATAAATTACCATATAGCATATATTGAACACAAAAACCAGCAACAATTTGTTGTTGACCAAGGACAGCTGGACATATAAAGGGTTCCATTACCTTCAGTAGCTTAGGGCCTCAAACCTAAATCCGGCCCTGACTCAAACCCTTTTCTGTAACTCTAAACTGAAGCCTGCCTTCAGGGATCCAACTGTGAACTGAATGTGAGTAAACTTACTATATTGAAAAGAAACTTCTTGTGTCTTTATTCTTTTTAGGAGGGATAAAAGGGACCTTACCAGGAATATACTCCAATATGAACAAAACCAGACTGGATTGCTTAAGTAAAGAGATTCAAACAAATCTACCAAGTAGCTTCCTGCTATACATAGGGGAATGTTGCTCTGCTGCTGACTCACAAGTGTTAGGAAGGATACTATTAAATCAATATATCCTCTCCTAGTATCTACAACATTCCCACACTAGTAGCTATTTCCCTTTTTCCACACTCTTTGGAAATCTCTCAGTTTCCAATACTGTGCTCACTCAACCTGAGAGCAAGCCCCATTGAATGCAGTGGGACTTGCTTCTGAGTAGAACATGTAAGATTGCACTTTCTGTTTCAACACCCGAGAATTATAAAAAGTCAACCAAGTCAACGGATTTGGGTTTTGCTGTTGGTCCATGAGAGGTTTAGTGGAGTAAATACTGGAACTCATTTTACAGACACATCCAATAACACATCACAGTGGAAACCTACTATGTAAGGTGATACAGACTCCGACATCTCTCTCTCTCTCTCTCTCTCTCTTTAATAGATCGTGCTTCAGATTCTCGCAGCATGCTGTTTTTCTGGTTTTGCCATATGCCACAAGACGCAACATTCACCTTTACGGAAAACTTCCATTATGTTATCAGCTGTGTGGCATTAGTCACAAACCTCAGTTGCATCCCCTCCTAGGCAAAATCTGTGTTCAGTCTTTGTTGTGGCTCATAGAATTGGAGAGGACAATGAAGGAATCTCAACTTAAGCACCCTTGACAGATGGCCATCCAACCTCTGCTTAAAAACCTGCAGTGAAGAGAGTCATTGTTTTAAGATTGCTGTGGGTGAGGTGGAGTTAGTATAGTCATTCTTTTCTTCGGATGAGATCTTCTGTAAAGTACTCGGAAAAACAGTTACAGTTCTCACCACCCCATTCAATTCTCTCTGCTCTTCAGTCTCCCCTTTCTTCATTGTCTTCAGTTGAAATCTTTTATCATTCCTAATTCATCATAATTAGGATTTGGGCAGAAGTCTTATTTTCTCATTTCACTGCCTAGTTCCCTCTGCTAAGAATGCTGGGATGTAAAACGAGGATAAGAATAATTAAGAAATGTTTTTAAACATTCAGCCAGGAAGTGAAAAAAGCAACATAATTATGATAAGATTGCCTCTAAGAATTCCACGATTTGTTTCCAAAATGGAATTCTTTTAAGCTATTCCCTTCTAGAGTTAGCACAAGAGAAGAAAGATTGCAGTTAATAAGCTCCACTTAAGTCATAGGCTTTGAGGTGACAAATGACCAAAGAGACTCTGGGAATGAATTGAGTATGAATATTCCAGATTAATAATTTGTTGTTTTTATAACACAGGTAGCTTGGGTTTTTTGTTTTGTTGTTGTTGCACAAATCTGCTATACTCAGGACGCAGCAGTATAATGTGTGAGAGAGTAAACCTGACATCCAGCAATCTGATTATGGACACAGTCTTGGCTTTCACTTTCTAGCAAAGCCTTAGCACTGTGAAGGACTTGTACAGACCCCATCACAGAACTGATCAGCTGTTATGCCGCTCAGGAAAATGAGGTGTCTGCTCAA
Source organism: Podarcis raffonei (assembly GCF_027172205.1). Taxonomy (NCBI): domain Eukaryota; kingdom Metazoa; phylum Chordata; class Lepidosauria; order Squamata; family Lacertidae; genus Podarcis; species Podarcis raffonei. The sequence goes on from NC_070604.1 coordinate 50,464,546, forward strand.
TATACAAAGACTCTCTCTCCTGACTCTTTTTAGGCTGCAGTCCAAACTTTGGCTAGGCAGCAGTGACACTTGATGGACAAGTGCTATCACCACATCTGCTTATGCCAGACAGGGTGGAAGGTGGATGGCAGGCAAATCTCTGGGCCAGCCAGGAGCTGCTGCAGTGACTGGGCTCATATTAAGCCTAAAGCTAGCATATGATAGCAGTGGGGCTGGTTCAGGATCCAGAAGATTCCAGGCTGGCTCAGACTCTATGCACCCTCAGAACACACATTTTCACCCACTCAACGATACAGTGGTACCTTGGGTTACATACGCTTCAGGTTACAGACTCATCTAACCCAGAAATAGTGCTTCAGGTTAAGAACTTTGCTTCAGGATGAGAACAGAAATCGTGCTCCAGCAGCGCGGTAGCAGCAGGAGGCCCCATTAGCTAAAGTGGTGCTTCAGGTTAAGAACAGTTTCAGGTTAAGTACGGACCTCCGGAACGAATTAAGTACTTAACACGAGGTACCACTGTAATTATGGAACTGGATGATGCACACTTTCCCTTACCCTTTTTAACTGTCTGCAGTTCAAACCTTGCAAAAAAGAAAAGGAAAGGAAAGAAAAGAGCCATATGATTGCAGGTGCAATTGCACTGATAATCCTTTAGTGCTTTTAGAGCATTCTGAAGAAGCCCTACTGCCATCAAACCAATCAGGGTCCAGTGGCTGCAGTTTGTGCACTGGCAAAAACACACAGAGAAGGGGAGAGGAGGGAGGTGGTCTCCCCAAACTGTCTCCTCATTACTGAACCCAATTATGTCCCCCTGTATGGCCATATTGATACAAACAGCACTAAAAAAAGAAAGAGAGCAAACAATGTGTTCATACTCATTTTCAGGAGTGGGATGAGAAAAATCTCAGAAGCATCCTAACTTTTGATGTACTCATGTTTCTATGAATAGGCATGATAATGAGGGGATATTATTCTATCATGCCCATGATAACAGTGAGCGTAACAACGAACCTTTACCATTTTTCAAAAAGAAGTAGTGAAAGACCATTTAAATATTTATAAAGGGGCACATACGTAGAAATATATTTAGAAACACATACTTCCATAAAGTAACACAATGGAAAGTTTGATCTATTTTGCATAAATCATGCAAAGTAGACGAAAATATGAAATGGCCCTGTTTTGAATTTAACCTCTACAGGACCTTTTTAACAAACAAGAAATGGTTTCTTAATGTGCTTTGAATTACAATTGGCAAAGGCATCCACCTCTGAATTTGTTCTAAAGTCAGTATATACAAATTAATAAACTAATCAGAGTATCTACAAAAAAATAACTGATATTAATGATCCTTTAATATAGCAATACAAATAGGTATGCTGATAATGCTATCCAGCTAGGCAACTGGCGAATAACGCCAACGGCAGTTGTCATAAACAAATGGCTCCATGAAATAGGCAGAAGCTCCTCAGTTGTATTCTGTGGTATGTACACTTGATAAAATGAGGAGGCACACTCCCGGGCTAGGAATTCCCATGAAGTTCTCTATTTGGGCAATGCTCCATTGATGAACATTGATGAAATACAGCTATACAGCCTTAAGGCTCACCCACACTTCTGCTTGTTTCTTGCCTACAAAGCATGGGCCTGAGCAGTTTCTCGCCCGACATGTACTTTCTAGGTATGGGTTTGAATGGCTTTCTCCTTACCCTGCTCCTTTCCAAGGGAAAACCCGCTCTTTAGTGATAGAGCAGAACAAATGGCAATATGGAGAAAACCCAAATTACCGTTTGCTCTAATTAAACACTAAATAGTGATTTTACCAGGGTGGGGAAGCAGTGGCACTGGAGGAAGTGTGGATATGCCCTTAGATTTGGGGTGTGCTTTTGTTGCAGGGGCTTTAAATTCATGTTTCAAAACAAAAGGACCAGATTCAACTAACCAGGAGAAGCCAGCACAAGGACTTGCACCAGTGCAACAAGGCTTCCTTAGCCCTGTTGTGTCCCCTCCCTTCAAATCCACCCTCAAAGGGCAAGAGAACACCCAGAGAAATGTTTGCATTGATGGAACAATTATGCTAGCACAATGTTGAATTTCACCCAAATGTAATTAAGGATCACTACACAAGCAGCCATTTACATCTGCAATGAATATGATTTGTTATGGCCCACACTAGGATTGTTTCTGGACTTTGCAAATTCCTATAATGAACCGCACCTTCCAAACGAAAGTATGGATCAGAACAGAGTTATCCACTAGTTTTCTGTTCAACCTGGGTACAGTTACGTATGCTTAAGCCCTGCTGAAGTTAATAGGGTTCACATAGATGTAAGTGTAGTAGCTTTTGATTTTTGTATCATTTTGATACAATGCCATATAGCCACCCTGGGTTCCTTCTGAAGGATGGCTGAAATAAAAATCCAATAAATCATATATGGTACCTTGGGTTAAGTACTTAATTCGTTCCGGAGGTCCATACTTAACCTGAAACTGTTCTTAACCTGAAGCACCACTTTAGCTAATGGGGCCTCCTGCTGCTGCTGCACCTCCGGAGCACAATTTCTGTTCTCATCCTAAAGCAAAGTTCTTAACCTGAAGCACTATTTCTGGGTTAGCAGAGTCTGTAACCTGAAGCGTATGTAACCTGAAGCGTATGTAACCCAAGGTACCACTGTATTTAGACCATGGTTCAAAACACATTGGACAATAAGTCTTCCTGATAGCTACAGGACTTATTCTGAGTAAACATACTTTGGACTGGGATGTTAGATTGCAACTCAACATTCTATTACTATAACTCTGATGCCAATCTTCCATGGAGTTTAGAGATGCATATCTGTGCACAGGATTACAGGTCTTAACTGACTGACAGCCCTGGTAGATAAATATTTGTATAATATAATTACACCAGCCACCATGTAACAACATCAAAAGCATAACTAAATGCTGTAGCATAACTAAATAATGGAGGAAATGCAGTGTGATTTAGTGAGGATTAGCAGAGGAACAGTCACTAACAGCTGGTCTTGGGTCAGTTAGAGCAGAATGAGGGAAGCAATATGAATTGAATGTGGAGGAGCTATTATGGCTGCTCAACCAATCAATGATCTGGATTTGGATTGCAGCACTTTAGGGAGATGGGAAACAAACAAGCTTGATGGACAAGTACCATTTTAAAGTATTGATAATTTCCATGTAAATTAAAATGATATAGCTGAAAGAGGAATAACAGCCCTGGAGGGATGTTTGGCAGGCTGCCGGCTTATTACAACAATGCAGTCACCAAGCAAGGGTATCAAAGCTATTTAGAATTACAGCTGTAACTTATCCTTGATGCTGAGTTGTTGGGGGAATAATAATAAATTCTTCCCAAGGGCTAGACACGTGATTTACTGATAGTGCTGTTTACCGACTTAGAGCAAGGTGGCAGAGCTCACGTCCGTTTGCAAACGCAATTTTTCTGTGATTAAGGGAGTAGCATCCATGGCACCGGAAGTGACTGCCAGCTAATTTGTGGCCTCAGATTATTATTTTTTTGCATTCCAGGAAAAGAAATATGAATTGATTGTAAGAGGCGAAAATAACATGATGTGAGTCAAACATTGATTGCTTCCAGACAATTCATTCTGATTCATTTGCAGGGAGGCTATCTGATGTCAACTGTTATCCCACACTTTCTGCTCTGAAAAGGGGAGATTTGTTGAGTAAATGTGCCAAATCAACTTTAATTGTGCCCCCTTGATTTTGCATCTGGATTAGATAAAGATGCTAGGTACAATATTGTGGGACTTAAGTAAGGCTATGTTTTATTCAGTACAGGTCTCCGCAGAGGGTAAATGCTATGTGGCAGTGAGAATAATTCAACTCAGATTGTGCGAGTTACTCTGCTTGGGGCAAAGGCTAGACTTGATCATAGCCTCTTAGCTGAGACTGGCTCTTAATGGTGAATAGGGGGACTTCATGGTGAATAGGGTCACACTGATGGGTGAAACTGGGCAACCCCCCAAAGCCAGTGTGGTGGTGTGGTGTGGTTAAGAGCAGTGGACTCGTAATCTGGTGAACCGGGTTTGATTTCCTGCTCTTCCACATGCAGCTGCTGGGTGACCTTGGGGTAGTCACACTTCAGCCTCACTCACCTCAGAGTGTTTGCTGTGGGGGAGGAAGGGAAAGGAGATTGTTAGCCGCTTTGAGACTCCTTAGGGTAGTGATAAAGCGGGATATCAAATCCAAACTACTACTGCTACTACTACTACCACTACTCTTCTTCTTCTTCTTCTTCTTCTTCTTCTTCTTCTTCTTCTTCTTCTTCTTCTTTATCCAGCCTTCCAAATCACACAGCCTGTGGTGACTGGCTTCCATTTGCACACGTCACCTCCCAAAGCGTCTCACCTGCTCATCTTAGTGTTCTTCCATCTAATGCACCAGCTGCCACAGGAGGGGAAGGACAGGTAGCTGCAGGCTTGAACACCCTGTCAAGCCACTTCATTACACTGATGGTACCAGGTAAGCACATGCCACACTGCACACCCTGCCTCTTCTCCCCAATCTGGTGGCAAGAGACACTCCCAGCCAATTGCTATACATAATCTGTCAGGGTGATTTTTGGGATGCGGGTGAATACCACTCGGAAATAGCATCACTGTGGAAGTGCCCATTGTTTAAAAGATGCAGTTCCCCCTTTTAAAGCCAATCTATGAGATTCCTCTGGCAAAGTTGTGAAATGGACTCAGGACTCTCTGGTGCCTTTAAGCAACTAGATGCCCAGTGCTATTTTTCTAGAAAAAGAGGTGCCGCAACTCACCATGAACACCTCCCTCATTCTTTTCGAATGGGTAATGGCGCCCACCTGAGAGGTGCTGGAACTGAGTTTCAGTGAGTTCCTGCTGAAGAAAGGCCCTGCTGATGCCTTTTCTAAACAGATAAGGTGGCACCAAATCCAAGCTAAAAACTGACTCAACAGCAACTGCTTCCATTCCTGGGTCACTGACATTTATGGTACATGTGTTTCCAAATACATATGTCTCTCATTCAAACCTTACATTTTTAAATATACATTTTGTAGCAACAGAGCTTGTAGTTTGTTCACACTCCCTTTGTGTTAAGAACTTGGCAGTCTGAGGTCTTGCCCTGGATGAGAACAATGCCTTAGGCCTTAAATTTCAGTTTTAGCAGAGGCTCTTTGCAGCTGCTCTGATTAAGCTCTTTCTGTTAAATTCTTCCTTATTCTCGGTGCCTGTTCTTGGACCCAGAAACATTACACAATTTAAAACAAAACACCCTTAGAACTTACATCTATGAATTAACCTTCACCGAGATGCCTTTAGCTTTTCTGAACAACCCTTTGTTTTGGGCTGTCAACGTATAATAGTGAAGTGGGTTTTGATAATGCCATTCATGTGCAGTTGCTGGAAGTCCACCCTTGCCTTCTGCTTATGTTACATTTTCCTGATTAGACTCTGCAAGACCGGAGCTTAAAGAGAAAAATGAAGGAGCACTTTGTTATCTCTGCAGAACCTGAGCATAAGTTCACTAGTGGTGCTTTCTGACCTTTGGGTAGGTTCCCTGCCTTGTTGCAGCTCAGCCTTCATTCAGAAAGGAAAGAGTGTGTGAAAGGCTTATCTTTTCTTTTGTGTAGCCCCAGGAGTGATTTAGAGATTTTCATTTTCTGTTCAAAGTTATTGGAGAGTGAAGGGGTAAATCCTAGGCAGGCTTCAATCCTTCACTAGAGGGTAGAACCCAGTTATAAGATAAGGCGTATTTTCACACTCTGGAGAAAATTCTACAAAGCAGCTAGAATTTAGCAAGTGTCAAACCTTCGGCAACACCACCTCAGTGACTCCCTCCTCTGATTTACTTATTTAAATGCAGAATTATATGCAATACTATGATATAGCCATAATGGTGAAATAATAGTCATGCTAGTTTGTAGAAGCAACCCGCTCCCCCTCCCAAAATGCCTTTTAGTATAACAACCATTTATTTTGGATGTGGAAATAGATTGGGGAGGCGATGATACCAGGATTTGCCCCACGCAGCTGAGAAGCTCACTGGGGAGACTTCTAGGATTGTTATGACAATAAAATGAGGAAAACCATGTACGGCACCTTGAGTGCCTTAGAGAAAATGTGGGATATAAAGGTAGAAAATAATAATACTAATAAACAAATGTATAGCATGACTTGTTTAAAACTGAGTAGTAATTAGTATCAGTAATATTAATTACAGTAGTAATATTCAGTAATCAAAGAGCACTAATTTATGAATAACTATGACTGAATAATATACAATTCTGGAGCAACATTTTCTTCAAGAAACCTGAGTTACCTTTGTGCAAGACCCATTGAGTTCATTAGGATGTCCTGAGTAGACATGGCTAGGATTGGGTAATTTTGAATTATAACTACATCCAGTTGATTATTTCAATGTAGTTTGTAGCATTTACAGTGGTACCTTGGGTTAAGTACTTAATTTGTTCTGGAGGTCCGTTCTTAACCTGAAACTGTTCTTAACCTTAAGAACAGGTTAACTTTAGCTAATGGGGCCTCCCACTGCCGCCGCGCCGCTGGAGCACAATTTCTGTTCTTATCCTGAAGCAAAGTTCTTAACCCGAGGTACTATTTCTGGGTTAGCGGAGTCTGTAACCTGAAGCGTATGTAACCTGAAGCGTATGTAACCCGAGGTACCACTGTATAGGAAAGATGTGTTGAAAAGTTCAGCCCTTGATGTCTATAAGTTGCAAAACAGGGATATCTGGTCCTTTGAATCCCACTGGCTGTACTGTTGTCACAGTTCCCTACGTGGCACCTGCCTTTTCTTCTGCATATGGTGGTGTGCAATACAATTAAAAGGCTGTGTCCCAGTTTGCCTCTCAGGGCACGATTGCTCAGTCACCTAGAAGATGTTTGTGCTTAGCCTAAAGGAACATTGGTGGGTTTCTGCTTTTAATGCTAAAAGCTTTGTGGCAAGCTTTCCTTCAGCCCTACCCAACACCCATTAAAGTCAACACAAATTTGTACCTACGCATATGTCTGCATTGGTCTTACTGCATTACTGAACATCCAAGAGTAAACACTGTGACATTTTATCCATTTATTACTCACTTTACCTTGAAACACTTATACCAGACGGCTGCAACCAACATTTTAGCAGGTAAATTATGATGCATTCCACAGTGTGGAACTAATTTATGGGATTTGCTGCCACAAGTTGTGATAACGGCCACCAAGGTAGATGGCTTTAAAATGGGATTAGACCAAATAATGCATCATGAGGTGGCTAATGCCCACCAGTTATGATGTCTATATGTGATCTCTAAGTTCACATGTACTATGCCTATGAATACTAGATATTGGGAACTCCCTTCATGTCCTGCTGTGGCCTAACCAGGCAGCTGGTTAGCCACTGCTTGAAACAGGAGACTGGGCCAGATAGGTCTTTGGTCTGATCCAGCAGTGCTCATCATGTTTTCTTATGCTGCCCATGAATCAATGGATATGGGAAGAACCTCCCTCTGCATACTCCAGGATGTAGAAGCACATGGAAGTATATGTTCAACAGTGTTGGGCTATCAAATTTCAGCGATTACAAATTTCAGAATTACAAGAAATCCACATATATGATACAGTCACTGGGGGGAGGGAACAAGCCATACATGACAGATATCCACTTGGTTAGCCCAGCTAAAGACCAAAGATTAAGGGGTTGGTTACCTGCATTGTGTTAGGGTTGCCATACATCTGGAATTTCCTGGACGTACCTAGAATACTGCAGTTGATATCAGTGTCTGGGCAGAAATTGGCCGAATGTCCAGGAAAATCCAGGCATATGGCAACTGATGTCAGCAGTGTCATTTCTGCTGAATTTCCTCAAAAATAGCTCATTGTTTTTTGCAATTTTTCAAAAAAAGGGGGAAAAAGCTCAACAGCCTGTCAAGGTAGAGGTAAAGGTACTGTCATCATCTCATTACTGACAGTAGCCCTGTAAATCAGCATGATGTTCTCCAAATATTGTTGGCTCCCATAATCCCTGACCATTGGCCATGCTGGCTGGGGCTGATGGGCGTTGGAATCCAATAGCATTTGGAGCATACCGCTTTGGCTACCCCTGTTTGTAAGTTGTTGGTATTATTTATTCCTATATTAGATATGGCTGGTCTAGAAAGTGTGGCTTTCCTAAGTTCTCCTTGGTGTGAACTCATGGGCAGAGATGGGCATTTAAACACATACTTCCTGATTCACAGTGCCTTCTCTTATCCATTGCATGATGCTATATGAACTATCATTTGAACTCACACAGCACATGTGATTGGGCAAGGATTATAGGTGCCTTTTTCTTAAATGATTGCATACATGTCCTCCCCAAACATTAAAAAAAGAAACATGGTCTAAAACATTGTGGTATCTGTGGAATAACCACTTTCTTGCAGTGTGCCTTTAGTGAGTTATGTTGCAGGAGTAGGTCTTGCATTGTTATTCTCTGGACAGGAGATAATAATAAAAAAATAGTCCACTGCTGCCCACCACTTATTTGCTGTGAAAATATTGATGTGTGTGACAATATAAGCTGTTCTTCCTCCTCTGAAACCAACAAGGCTTGTTTCCCCAGAGAATGTTGTTCGGGATCTGATTGCCAATCTAAATAACTTAACTAGAGAAAGTTGCAGCTCTGAGAATAGATCCCTGCTCTTCATACGGATCCTAAAGCAGTACTAGTCCACCATGCTGTGGCTATTTTAGAGTCTTGGGCAGTCAATGAGGAGGTACGCTTGTTGGTGTGTGTGTGTGTGTGTGTGTTGTGTGTGTGTAGCAGGGAGAGTAGGGGATAGTTACAGCTAAATAAAAAGTCACCTTGTGACAAGTGTTATCTTTGGTGGAATAGGTGCCAGTTACCACATATTTGATTTATAGTAGCTCCTATTTGTTCAACCCCATTGTTGGAAGGATTTCATGTAATAAATCTGCTGCAACGAGTCCTCCCTAGTAGGAGAGCAGTGGAGCCAAGGAAGGTCTTCTCAACTCAGACTGTTTGCCAAATCTATCATATTTTTTCCAAGGTTAGCACAAGTTCCTTTCATGCCCTAGAAAAAGGCACTGGGAACAAGACAATTGCAAATGAGTTTTTTTCTAGAAATGCCATTCACTTCGCCAAAGCTGTTACTTCATCTGCCTGCTGGAATAAAATGGTTACAATTTTCAGAGGCAAATAGATTGTCCGACTTGACATAATAATCAGGTTTTTCTTCAAAAGGGTCTTCTTGAACTTTTTATTCATCACAAGTGGAATATGAAACATCACACTGAAGGCATCGTATTCTGTCTGATTATACTGCCTCCTAAATCATGCTGCCAGTTACCACCAAATCACATGTGTGCGAAATAATCAGTATGTACATCTAAGAGACTGAAAGGCCCAACTACCACCTGACACTCCATCAGGTTATATTCAAATGAGCCATTCAGCTTGTATGTTAACTGCCAAGTAAACTACAACAAGGCTTTTCTGGTACACAAGCACATCCTCACTCCTTTTCATTCTTCAGTAAAGACTAATTTACTGCAAAGTGTTCTGGTCACAGCCAAGAAAAGAGACCATTGTTGAATCACACATGATTCTGGCAGAAGACAGAGAGACGATAAAAGAAAACAGCACAATGAGAAATGTGAAGCCTGGGAATCATGAGAGAGGCACTGTTAACAGACTGCCCTTAAGAAGAGCATTAAATCCTGCTCTTCTAAATGGACTCAAATAGTGTACACAACTATGCAGTATGAAAATGGCGCACCCACTTCCTTCTATGTAGTGGCAGTCATGTCTTACTTCATCACACATGATGGGATAGAATCACCCACCACACCTGAGGCAACAGATCAGATTAGAGGGCCCAGGAAGACCACATGACAGCAAAAGAAAATGGCTGGAGGCTCAGGAGGAGCATCTTAGCATCTTTATCCTGAGGCAGTTGCTGACTGCCTAATGATAGAGCCATCCTCCTAATTGGAGAATAGGCTCTGTAGGAGTCCTCCATTGAATGGCTGTTGACTCCAACTCTAGTTGAAAGATTAAAGAGCTATAGAAAGAGTGAATGGAAAAATGGAAAGTGCATAAAATTTTTTATTAAAAAGAGTGAGCGAGCAAGGCCTTGACGCAGGCCATCAACAGTTACCACCAGACAGCAGGCAGAGAAGGCACACAGATCACTCGGTCATAGCCTTTCCCACTGTGGTGAGACCAGTCAATCAATCAATCAATCAATCAGTCATTTCATTTGCATACTATCTTTCTAAAGTTAAAACAATGTCCAATGCAGCTTGCAACATATAAAAAATACACGACTAGAAACGTAACAAAAGTAGTCATAAACAATAAACAAAACTTCAAAAAGTACACAACAAAATAGAACAATTTCCACATAAATTGTAAGATCCAAAAAATTAACAGCAATTATGCTCCCTTGACAGACCCCCTAAACAATACCCCTGTCCAAGATTTTGTTCAGCAGCCTCAGCTTTTGTAGCTGGAGATGTCTTGCATTTCTATTAAAATTATGGTGCTGTAACTAGGTTGTATCCAGTACTAGTCATATTCAGAACAGACCCACTGAAATTAGTGGACACAACTAATTTGGGTCTGTTTATTTCCTGTGGGTCTACTCTGAAGAAAACATAGTTGGATACAATCCATCATTTCTGAATTGGCACCTATTCATCTAAATTGACATGTGCAAATCTGTGGTTTCTTTTTCTGGTGTTCTGTTTTGGTGATGTATAAGCAGGTCACCCTAAGCACCGCACCATAGGAGCCAACTCCTAGGGGCTGAGATCCTTTCGGCCCCCATTAAAATATTTGAGGGGGCTGGGGCCCCCCCAGTTGATAGACATTGCCATTCATATGGTATGCATGTGCTGCAAAACGTGAGGTGGGGCTTACCTTGCCCTCCTCTCCAATATTGGCACCCCTGAACTGCACTAAATCTTTCAGTCAGATTCAGGACTAGGCCTCCGAAGGATCTGCATGAAGTGAGTGAGGGATCTCTCCCATCCTTCCCATGTTGCAGCACAGCTGCCAAGTTCCTAAATGAAATTGTGCAGCCCTACAGCACATAGGAAATTGCAAAAGGAAAGGAAACTCACAGTCAGGTCATCAAATGGCTTCACAAATCTACCTCAAGTTAAAGAAGAATGAATGACTCTTCCCAAGCAATTTATATTTCCTTAAAATAGCACCTTAAACCTATCATAACACCTTCAGTACGCTGCATCAAGTTCCTCAGATAATCTTTGATAGCCCAAGCAGCATGTCAAATCAGAAGCGGCATGATAAATATAGCCTGTGTATATCATCCATAAACATAAAAGTATTGCTAGTTATTTCAAAAGAACAAACCTAGTGGAACGATTAGGTCTGCAATCCAAGAATAATGGGATAAATAAATTATAAACAGGCAAAGAACTGCCTGCATTACAAAGTATTTTGAGCTGGTACTGAACAAACAGAAATGTGGCTTAAATTATTAAATAAAACTGCAGCACTCTATGAAGCAGGCTGAATCTAGCTTATTGCCAAATGAATGGTAATTATCCAGCAAATATAGCCATTTAAAACATGGCTGCAATGATTCCTGCATTAACCGGGGCAGAAATGTTGTTGAAAATATTCAGGCACACTTCCCAGAGGTTTTGAACCAAAGAGTGAATCTGGAAGCTTCAAAGCATTTGAATTTTTCTTGAAGGCCAGCAAATGCAAGTGTGTCTTTGCGCTCTGAATTTTGGGCCTACAAAAAAGAAGAAGCAGCTCTGCTCCTTTTATGGTAAATGACGAATCTTACTTTTTCATCAGGTACTTAAAGTGTAGAACTCAAATGACTGTAACATTACCTGACAATCCAAAGGGGACCTTTAATAATATTGTCAGTGTCAAAAACAATTAGGTTTGCAATATCCCTGTGTGTTCCAGAGTGTTCCTTCACACATGAGCAGTGATGCCCAACTGAGTTAATGATTTGGTTTTAATTATAAAGAGGACATGGAGTTGGCAAACCATTTTATCAATTTGGATTTTTTTATATAAAGGGAAGCAAATCTTTATACAATTATTACAGCAAAATTCACTCTCTGCTACTGTTAAATTCTGAAAGCAGCCAGCTAAAAACAAAACACATTTCTTAGGTTGTCAGTGTTCGGCCTTGATAAATTCACATAGCTTAAGGAGAAATCAGCTAAAAGCAGATACTCCATGTGCTAGTTTGTTTCTAACAAATAGCATATGAAGCTGAGTCAAACCATTTGTCAATTTAGTGGTTCTCTAAGACAGAGGTGGGCAATGTGTTGAACTACAACTCCCATGCATTCTTAAAACTACAAAACTTGCAATGCAAAATGAAATTCCTTGATATGATAGGGATTCACAAACCCGTCATTCTCTATTTCCCTTGAGCATTTATTCAGCACCTGAAATGTCAGCTGCACCCTCAGGTGACAAATTATATAATTCTGCCCTCAGCAGTCTGAGTATCTTGAATTTTTGAGGTATCATCCCCAGCATTAATCAGTATGGGGTTTGATATCATGGTGACATTTTTTTGAATTAACACCACTTTTATAAATGAAATCATTTCACATTAAAGTCTGTTTTTAATGTGAGGTCTTATAGTGGGATGACATATTAAAAGATAGACTTTCATGAAAATATTTTATTTGTTAAAGTGGTATGCAACCTCTCCAATTTGTGATCTAGATTGCATTTTAGAACTGATATTTCACAGGTTTTTTTAAAAAAGTTTTTTCTAAAGCGTGTTCTCACTAAAGGAGAGCACGTGTTGCGGATGGGGCCTAGCAAGACACCCCATAGTTGCCAGGCAGTATAAGATAGAGGGGCCTGGCAAGGATTGGCTGTTTGAGTTGCTGGGATAAAATGGATGTTGCCAATTTGGGGGTGGGAACAGGTTATTTAAACAAGGTTCACAGCAAGCTGCTTTCTCTTTCAATGTGGGAACCGGATCACGTGGAGCACTTGGACTGTCTGGAGGACAGTGATGCAATCTTCTCATTGTCTGGTTACATTTCTTTATTTCCCCCTTCTTTTAACCCTCTTTAGTCCCTTAAATAATTTAATTCCCCTTTCCTATTCGATTTCCCACCCCATCCCTTACCCTGCCCTGTGGGAAGATTCTCCCTGTATCTGTGGCTTGCCTTTCCCAATAGGGAGAGAGTCCCCGTTAGGGGCTTTCTTTCGCAAAAAAGGTTTCCCCCATTTCTCCTGTTGTAAATTGTGGGGCTAGTCAGGGCTGTTCCCAGCTTAGCTGGAATCGCTTTCGTTTATAGCACCCCCGAAGGTTGGCTTTATTTGAGTGTGTGCAGCGCTGTTGGCCAAATTTTAATCTAGCCTTGGGCGGGAGCACTATATTGAGTTCCTTTAATATTGCTATGAGACTAAGATTCTCAAGAGCAGAGGCAGGGAGGCCTATTTGGCCTGCACATAACTTCCAAGCCTAAGTCTGCTACAGGTAGCAGTTAATTTTTAAGTCTCTGACCTCTCTATAAGGATGTACCTGCTTGCAGGCTCAGTTGCTGCTAATGTATATCTGAGGCAGACAGGGCGGCAGAGGCTCTCTGTGCCTCCAATGACTATGAGCACTCTGTATATGCTCTTGAACTATGCTGTTTCTGAACAAGTTATTTTCACTAAGTTTGTTTTGCCCTGATAGTGGCGACTGCCATTTTAGAGACGAGCCATTGTGGGTTAGTGGCTAAAGAGTAGGACTAGGACCTGGAGACAGGGTTCATATCCCCCTCTTAGCCATTGTTATAACAAAACAAAACAAATTGCTCGTTTTGGGCTATTCTCTTGCTGGGTAGTTCGGCCCATTTGTGAAAAAAGAACTTTGGGTTTCTTGAAGGGGTGCTTCCCTCTAAAAGGGCAAGCAGGGGTACCTGGACAAGCTGTGGGCTACCTCAACTCTGCTATTTCACTGGAAACATTTATGCCTGGCCTAGCACGTGATCCTAGGGCTTTGCCCTAGAATTCGATGGCCTGGAAGCGTTTCCGGCCTGAATAGTGTCCCCATGTGGTCCATGAAGCATTGGTTTCACCGGTTCCTTACATTGTTTAGTTTTTGCGGACTATGACAGGGCTTTTGCCGGTAATGCCTAGGTTGCAGGATTGGTCCCTATATGGGACAGCTGCATGCTCCCCCATTGCTCTACCTGGACACTTAGGTCCAGTGTCGAGGGTCTTTTGGTGGTTCCCTCACTGCGAGGGATGTAACAGGCGCCACGTTTGCAATATGCAAGCGGGAGAAAGCACCTTTGCGTGCCCGCATTGCAGTTTGCTCTGTGCGTTGCAGGGCACAGCGCTGCACGGGCTGCATTTGCATTGCATTGCATGAGAGATTTGCATTTGCATTGCACGGAGGTTGTGTGCATTGTATGGAGGGTGTGTGTGCATTGCACAGAGTGTAGTTGCATTGCACGGAGTGTGTTGTTGCATTGCACGGAGTGTGGGTGTGGGCGCATTGCAAGGAGTGTGTAGTTGCATTGCACAGAGTGTGTGTGCATTGCACGGAGGGTGTAGTTGCATTGCACAGAGTGTGTTTTTTTTGCATTGCACAGAGTGTGTGTGCATTGCACGGAGTGTGTAGTTGCATTGCACAGAGTGTGTAGTTGCATTGAACGGAGTGTGTAGTTGCATTGCACGGAGTGTGTAGTTGCATTGAACGGAGTATGTAGTTCCATTGCACGGAGCGTGTAGTTGCATTGCATGGAGTATAGTTGCATTGCATGGAGGGTAGTTGCATTGCACAGAGTGCGTTTTTGCATTGCACGGAGTGTGTAGTTGCATTGAACGGAGTGTGTAGTTGCATTGCATGGAGTGTGTAGTTGCATTGAATGGAGTGTGTAGTTGTGTTGCATGGAGTGTGTAGTTGCATTGCACAGAGTGTGTGTCTGAAAAGGAAGCTGGCTCGGCAGCAGCTTTGTCGGGACTTCTTTAGGGGTTCTGGCCAGCGTCAGCCCTGTAAATTTACGTATTATGATGGCAGCACAAGATGCCCCCTGCCCAAGCGGGGGCTGGAAGCTGGCAAGCAATAGCTCAATACCTTTTGCCCATATTCCCATTTTATTTAGGGATCCAGATGGATATCGTTTGCTAAAACATACCACTTGCCTATGGAGAAGCTGTCTGCCTTGAAGGAAGTTATTTTGTAATACTTCCTCTGTAGCAAGTGATGCTTCATCAGATCCGATCTTGCTGGGTCACTTAATTAATCTTGCATGCAGAGTGGTTGCCCCAGGCCGCCCCTTCCCTTTCCACTAGGCCAGGCTGCCTGCGGCCTGAGGTCCCCTTACCTTTCTCATACATGCAATGGGATCTCATGCAATGGTTGCAATTCCTAAATGTAGGCAATAGTAGTTGGCCATGGCAGGATACCTGGAACTTGCACAGGGATTTTCAGGTTCATGCTGATGCTGCTGGATCTTTGCCCTTTGGTTTTTTATTTCAGGGGCTGCTGGTGTGCAAAGCCATGGCCTCAAGCCCGGTATGGTGAGGCAATCATGTGACCTAACTTTTCTTGAGTTTTCCCCATTGTAGTAGCAGTTCACATGTGGCCCGAGGAGTTCAGTGAACATCAGATCTGCTTTTGGTCTGATAACCAGGTAGTGGTGAGCGTCTTGGCAAAACAGTCCTCACGCTCCAGCAGAGTCTCCGCCCCTCCGCTCACGCTTTTGAGCTGCGCCGCTTAAGGTTTAATATTGTGCCTTCTGCTCTCCTGATTACGGGATCCTCTAATGATGTCACTGACACTCTATCCCATTTTCAGATGGAGTGCTTCGGATCCTGGGCTCCAGACACTCAGCTACTGCCAGACTTTTCCAGACCACCTGTGGCATTTTGACAACAATTAGTAATTACAGAGAGCAGCAGCTTCCATTTCCCTTTCTGCTTTTAGCTCTTATGGGAAGGCCTGGATGGATTCCTTAGCCCTAAGCTGGCAGTCCTTGGCCATTCAGATGAACTGGCCCCCATCCTCTGAGCAGATCCTGCAGTATTTGGTCCACCTGCTGCAGATTGGGCATGCTGTTATAACTATAAGAATTCAGTCCGCTGCAATGTCTGTTATACTGAAGCTTTAATTTTCAGAGACCCTTGTATAAAGTTTGTAGTGCGCAGGGCCTTGGAAGGTTGGAATAGGCTCCAACCTCATAGGACAGTGGGCAGGAAGTCGGTCAATTTTACCTATGCAGTATCTGCAACAAGCTAAAGCTTATCTGCTGGTAAAAGATCAAGGCGAGATTCCTTTCAGTATTCCATTGCATTTTGGTGCACTGAGGGTTGGGGAAATGGTTGTTGGAGCCAGCACGGGGCTGAGAGTCTGGAGGCTTATTGCTTCAGGACTTTTCCTTATCTGCTTTGGAGCTTGTCATTAGAGTTGGGAACTCTAAAACAGACTTAGTGGGCAGGAGTGCCACAATCAGGCTTCCCGTTACAGGTGAGGAGGGCCCTTGCCCAGTTATGGATACCAGAAATATTTGGCTTTTCATTCCCCTGGGGGCTGGCCCGCTCCTAGTGCATGAAAATGGGTTCCTGTTAGCCAGGCATCAATGTGCTTACGTCGTGCACCAGTTATTACGGCCTGCGGCTTGCCTACCGCTGAACACGCCTCATTCCTTCTGAATAGGGCTGCTGCAAAGGCTGCACACTGGGGGCCTGTCAGTAGACAGGATTGTGAATACGGGTCATTGGAAGTCTGACGCTGACAAGGGTTATATCAGGAAGTGTCACAATGATGTCTGTGCTGATGCTTGTCTGTTACTTCCTTTTTTCATAGGAGCAGCTGTGCGCATTTGGGCCATAGCATACACTCGGCTGGCAAGCGCGCTGACGAGTCTGGACTGGGGCGCCATCTCAGTCTTCCTGCCCATGTGAACATATACTGGATGTCCAGATGGGGAATGCTTTGGGAGGAGATCCTTCCTTTGGTGCGGTCAAGTGTGACCTGTGCAGGTCCTCCCGCAGTGCTGGTGGTACAGCTAGGCGAGAATGATTTGCCGTCTTCCTCCAGCATAAGTTTGCATTCCTGCATGCAAGAGGGCTTGGTTCGAGTTGATGGCAGCTCTCCCTGGACTCAAAATAATTTAAGGCATTGGTTCAAGGTGATCTGGAGGGGGGGGTTTGAGCACCTGTCCCCTCCAATGTGCAAAGATATTCCATTAAAGGAATCCAAGGATTTGCCATGCTTTTGTCAACCCCTTTCGAGGGGTAGGGCCACGCAAGAGTCCCTGGGAGCATTTGGGGTGAGCTTGAGTCTGATCCTGGTTCATTGCTCCCCAACGATGTTTGCTTGTACTGACGATATGGTGGGGCCCAGTCGTCAGTGCTGCCCTGCTGAGGTCAGGTGCAGCTAGTCGGGAACCAATGCCTAAACAAACTACCACCGAGCAGGCCAGAAAGCATGTTAATATGGCGGTGGAAAATAAAATAAAATAAATAAAGTAAATAAAATAAAATAACAAATAAAATAAAATAGGTCCTTGCTTTAGGTGGCTCTGTGATATTGCACCCTGCTGTTTTCTTCAAGGCTGTTGCCCTCTTTAGGGCAGATGGGGTGCATCTTTCCCCTATGGGGTACAACACCTGGCTGGATGCGGTTGCTTTGGGATTCATTGCTCCCCCACAATGTTTGCTTGTACTGACGATATGGTGGGGCCCAGTCGTCAGTGCTGCCCTGCTGAGGTCAGGTGCAGCTAGTCGGGAACCAATGCCTAGACAAACTACCACCGAAGAGGCCGGAAAGCATGTTAATAAGGCAGTGGAAAATAAAATAAAATAAAATAAATAATAAAGTAAAATAAAATAGGTCCTTGCTTCAGGTGGTTCCGTGATTTTGCACCCTGTGATTGCCTTCAAGGCTGCTGCCCCCTTTAGGGTACATCTTTCCCCTATGGGGAACGACACCTGGTTGGCTACGGTTGCTTTGGGATTGAAGGAAGGGTTGCATTTGTGAGTGGTTTGGCGGTGAGCTAAGGCTCTGTGGCGGTTAGGCATTGGTTTAAATTGGTTGGTGGAGGGGTATGGATTGGCTGTGCCTGCCCCTCCAATGCTGCTGCTGCATGGGAATTCTGTTAAAGGAATTCAGGGGCTTACCATCCTCTCGTCCAAACCCCTGGAATCGGGTGCGGGCCGCGTAAGCTCCTGGGAGCATGCGGGGAGAAGCTGAGGGTCTGTGTCGCAGCTCCAGTTATCCCTGATCTTGTTCCTCCACACTGGCTCTCGCTGGAATCCGGGAGTCAGTGCTGTCCCCCAAGGCGGGGGGGACAGCTAGTCATAACCAATGCCTAAGCAACCACTCACAATTTGTATGTTTAATAAAGTTGTGGCCAAAACTATGCCAAAAACCTTAAACAAAAATTTATGAGTGATGTGTGAGTTATTGGGCTAGGGGTGTTTTGGGGGACCTCAGCACGCAAAGCGTGTTCTCACTAAAGGAGAGCACGTGTTGCGGATGGGGCCTAGCAAGACACCCCATAGTTGCCAGGCAGTATAAGATAGAGGGGCCTGGCAAGGATTGGCTGTTTGAGTTGCTGGGATAAAATGGATGTTGCCAATTTGGGGGTGGGAACAGGTTATTTAAACAAGGTTCACAGCAAGCTGCTTTCTCTTTCAATGTGGGAACTGGATCACCCGCCCGCCCTCCCTTTTGGGCTTGTGCTTTGACCTTGCTATGCCTATCATGGGGTCGTCCGCCTTGGTGCGGGGGCCTGGTAGGAATTTTTCCATTTGGCTGATTAGTGTGTGCCATTTGGTTTTTGCCTACTGCGTAGCAAATCGTCACAACTTGTAAGGTTGGCTGTTAGGCATTGGTTTAAATTGGTTGGTGGAGGGGTATGGATTGGCTGTGCCTGCCCCTCCAATGCTGCTGCTGCATGGGAATTCTGTTAAAGGAATTCAGGGGCTTACCATCCTCTCATCCAAACCCCTGGAATCGGGTGCGGGCCGCGTAAGCTCCTGGGAGCATGCGGGGAGAAGCTGAGGGTCTGTGTCGCAGCTCCAGTTATCCCTGATCTTGTTCCTCCACACTGGCTCTCGCTGGAATCCGGGAGTCAGTGCTGTCCCCCAAGGCGGGGGGGACAGCTAGTCATAACCAATGCCTAAGCAAGGCGGTTAGGCATTGGTTTAAATTGGTTGGTGGAGGGGTATGGATTGGCTGTGCCTGCCCCTCCAATGCTGCTGCTGCATGGGAATTCTGTTAAAGGAATTCAGGGGCTTACCATCCTCTCGTCCAAACCCCTGGAATCGGGTGCGGGCCGCGTAAGCTCCTGGGAGCATGCGGGGAGAAGCTGAGGGTCTGTGTCGCAGCTCCAGTTATCCCTGATCTTGTTCCTCCACACTGGCTCTCGCTGGAATCCGGGAGTCAGTGCTGTCCCCCAAGGCGGGGGGGACAGCTAGTCATAACCAATGCCTAAGCAACCACTCACAATTTGTATGTTTAATAAAGTTGTGGCCAAAACTATGCCAAAAACCTTAAACAAAAATTTATGAGTGATGTGTGAGTTATTGGGCTAGGGGTGTTTTGGGGGACCTCAGCACGCAAAGGAAGCTGCTTGCATTTATCATTATGAAAAGCAGTGCTACAAGTAAACAGTCTAATGATGAAAGATCATCTTCCCAAGACAACCAATCTCTTTCAATAACAGCATATAAATTATTACTGTTACATTTTTATGAGTCCCAGATCTGAAGATCTATTACAATTATTTCAAGTAAATAATATTAAGCAGTGATGCTAACAGAAATCCAGATCTATATCACACATTGGATCTCAACCTACACCCACCCAGATTATTCAATGCATTTTGTAGGTCGGTAGGTGTGGTGTTGAGGAAAAGCTTGTCTCATATCAAATTATTGTAGAATTAGAATCTTGCAATCCAGACATTACCACTAGAGAGGACCTAGCTCAGTTTTGGAGATGATGCTCTAAAGATAAAAGTTCCCAGGTTAAATTTAGTATCTCAAGTTGCAAGGTTGAAGCCTTGAAGAGTCTTTGGACTGAAGACAGTCAGAGTAGTCAGTATTAGTGGCAGCCAGTGAAGCAGGTGAAACCCTCAAAAGCTGTTGCAAGGTGTCAGACCGGGAATGAGCCTTCCTAATACTTACCTTGTGCTTAGTGGGATGCATTCGTAAATGTGAGGGTGGTACTGCAGACAAAACTATGCAACAGCATAATGGAAAGGTGTAGGGTTGTATTGGCATGCAGAAGGCTACTGACATCAGGGTCAACCCTCCACTCTGTGTTTGCATGGTGCTGGCTGCAACACTGCCCAGAACCTGATAAATCAGCTTGTGAATTCTCCCCTAGACTGAACTCCATCACTGACCCATGGCATATACTTAAAACAAAAACTATTTTTGGCTGAGCTTAAGGTACTCCTAGTCACACTTATGTCTGTTATTTATGTAGTCGAATGAGAAAATAATGGCAGAACCTATTTGTGCTTTACTTCAAAATCCCTCTTCACTATGCTATCTTGATATTTTTAAAAGCTCTGCACCAGCACAATGTTATATGAGATTCCCTACATTGATTTTAACTGCTGCTTGGAAACAGATGGTGACCATGTTCTTGATAGTTTTCTTACCTGACTCTGTGCTTTATTTGGAGTCTAATGTACTGAAGCCAGCATGTTCTGATTAACTTCAGCCATGCAGAACATTTTCTGTATTTTGTTTTTGTACCACTTAGTTGATGAAATAAAGAGTATGTTATAGAAGCTCAACAGTGTGCATTGAACTACTAAATGAAAGTGATATTGGCCCTGGATATGGAACCTCTCTGACTTTGCTTATGAATGAAGATTCCTCCCCAACACTCACTAATTATACCTGCAAACCTGGATCTTTGTCATTTGTACTCAGTTACGGACTGGGGTGAAACAGGTACAGTATAGCAATTGTCCAACTTTCGGCTTTGTAAAACCAACTTGTAACATCCACATCTTTGCACTCAAATGAGCAATGTAATGTATGATGTGTGAATTAGGAAGAGACAATAGTGGCGGCGCTAGATGAAGAGCACTTTTGGATCAAACCTGAGGTCGATCTAGTGCTAGTCCCAGCAATTGGTTGTCATAGTGGCCAACTAGATGCCTCAAAGCCCACATTCCAGGCATGAGCACAATAGCAATTTGCCAGTCATACGCCCCAGTCACCAGTATTCAGATTGGTATGAACAATGCAACCTCTCCAGCTAAACACTGAATAGAACTGGGATGATTTGGGACAAATCAGGGCTCTTCCAGATTGGGTCAAGGTAGCCACGGATGGGAATGGGTCTATCAGGAGTGATCCAGAGCTGCCAAAAAGGGGAGAAGGATATAACATGCGGTTAGGCAGCAAATGCGGAGGATAATCAGACAACGCAGACAGGGACACTGGCAGAGGAATGGGAGTGCAGAGGGAGCAGACCAGCCCCAGCACCACTATTATGGTAGGGTGTCATCGAGGCGCCCCGCACATGCGCCGCACCCCCATAGGTGGCGCGTCACGCCCCCAGAATGCATGCCACATCCTCGTGGGTGGCGCACCACACCCCCAGGAGGTGTATCATGCCCCCGCCTGCTCTCTGCCCCCGGTAGCAGAGCATGGAGCTTCACCACTAGGCAAGGAGTCTTGCTTGCATTGTCTCTTTCTTTCCTCTCCACCTGACATGCTTAATTAGGGGTTTAAAACCTTATAAAATATGGTTGGATGGCAAGAAGAGGGAAGAAGAAGGAGATGGTGCAGATGAAAATCTCGCTTTCATCATTTCCCTTTTCACCCTCCCCCTTGCCACCTGACCCAAGGGCCTTCTACTAACCTTGGGGTTCACGTGAGCCTACTGATGTCTATACATATCAGCGATGCTGTTTTGGTTACATAGACAAAGGCACTCAACTGTGAACAGTGGAAATAATGGGAATGGGGATGTACAGTTTGCAAACTAAAAGAGTATCAAAAACAAAGTGGGGAAGATCTCTTTATATCTATATCTAATCAATCTTCTACATGCATATAAAATATTACATTTGTATAGGACAAAGGAAGAGTAGTGGACTTTCCACCTTTCATAATCAATAGCCCACTTTTTATTTTACCTAAAATCTTTTCTTCCCTATAAAAAAGGGTGAAATTGCACCATTCCAGTTCCCCTCCCCAAACCAAGTTCATGTCCATAATTTCAAAAGGTGGAACATGGTGATTATTTTTGGCATTCAGTCATGAAAAATATTATCTCCCTGTACGGCACCTTTCACTAGTGTAAAAGGTCAGAAATAATCATGATTCTTAGGGCTGAATCATCAATAATTCAACAGACCTAATTTCCACTATTTTATCACATTGTACAACTAAGTGCCCAAAGCCCATTTATAGTTATTTTTGCACTCTCTTTCAAAGAGGTAGAAAATTGTATGCATAAGTAACATGTGTCATTTATTTCAAATAATACACTTTTACTCTCTGTGCTTTTTTTTTAAAAAAATGCAAGATTTCTAGCAAAGAGTAAATGCTAGTTCCATTCTTGTCAAGAGAATGAGATACCAGTCGGCTTTTTGTTAAGGATTTTACCGAAGATACTGTTCTGAAAAATATGGAAGAACAAGTCTCTTGTTTAATGAATCCTGTATTCCACAATTCAGTTCTGTGACTTTGCAGGTGTATCAGGAAGTATCCCATTTTCAGCTACGGTACTTTGCAGGGAAAGAGCCTGTATATTTCTGGAGCTTCACCTGCCATCAGTGGCAATGGAAGTTCTGGGTGCACATGTGGTGCTTTGAACAACAACCAAATATTATGACTTCAGGCAAGTGGAAGCACCTCAGGCAATCCTTAAGAACCTGAGGGGAAAGGAGTGGCTGTTTAGTTTTACTGTGGTCTGATGATTATCTGTTTCTGGTGAGGTGGAGGTGGCCTTTTTCACTGGAGGCATTTGTGTTGAGGAATGCACACCCTGCTGAAGGAAGAGAGCAGCACCATCTGTATTGGCATTCTTCTAGCTTTTGAAAACGCACCTGTTTATAAGACATCTCCTGCCCCAACTCTTTTGTTTTAATTGCTGTGCTGTTTAAATAACTTCATTCTGTTTCATATTTTAATCATCATGAACATTTATATTTGAATGTCTCCAATGGGATTGCTTTTAATTCTGTTATTTTGATTTTGGTGTATTTTCCATTATTCTGCATTTTAACCATGTTGTGCAAATGGTTTTTTTTATGTTTTGGAAACCACTTAGAAGCCATCTTGGCATTAGATAATTAATTTAAATATATAAATTAAATAATACCAATATCAATAAAGAAAAATTACTGTGTTCAAATTTAAAAATGCTGGAAGGTACTTGTGTACAAAAGAAATGTACTTTTCAGAGATGTTCAGGAAACTTTAAATGTTTAATGCCAGTGTCCTGTAAAGGAAATTTTGTTTGAAGCTTAAAAAATGTGCACATGCTCAGGCACATGGAAATGTCTGCAGTAAATTGTAGAACAATAACTTCATGTTATTGTTTTAACAGGATTTAGACATGCAGAGGATTCTTAGATAACCAAGTGTGCCAATGTCTGAAGTAGTTTTCCTAATTATGCAGTTTAAACTTGTGTTTGCTGTAAAGGTGAGACTAGAATTACCTAGTTCTAGCCGTAGAATTTGAGGAGGGGATCGAAGGATCAAAGGAGACATGAACTGCCCATGCTGTCAGGAGGGCAAGCCTGCATGGAGCTTGACTGACCTGACCATCTAAACATTTTACTTTAGCTAATTCATAAAAAAATATTTAGCAGGTTTTGCAGCCGTTCTCTGTCTAGAGCTGTCCACATATGGTCTATAAAAATAATTGACTCTAGCTGTGTACAGGAAATTGGAAAGGAGGGGGATTTCATCAAATTTATCCAGGCAAATAAGAAACTCTGTAATAGATTCTGGAGCGTGGCTCACCATTAGTAGTGGTGGTGGCTGCAGCAGCAGTGAAGCCTGGATGCTATTTTGTATGCACCACAGTGCCCTAACCTAGCATAGTTCCAAGGCATGGATGGTAGAAAATAGTGACACCAACCAAAACAGGGGAAAATTCAGCAAATTGGCTCTTCTTTTTTCTAGGTATGATTGTGGATGGAGCAGGGAGAGAAAGAAAAGAGTCTCAAAAAAAAGTCTTCATAGCAATTTTGGCTCAGTTCTAGCTCTACCTGTGAAGCAGCAGAAACAAAATGCACCTGACAAACATTCCCACATTGTGCATTTACGTGCGTTTTTTTCTAAAACCACATACAGATACATATATGCTTAGCTCTTGGTTAGCAGCCACACTGTTATCACAATCCCTTGTGGTTTTGTCTTTCTCTTCCTCCCCCTTTGTGGACTTTCCTGGAACTTCCTGTTTGTGGCAAGCCATTTATCATAAACAGAATGGTAAGCTAGATATATTCTTGGCCTGACAAAGTGAAGAAACTATAATGGTCTGAGGACCTTAAAGCACAACAACCAAATAATTCTGGATGAAACATACATTCAGGTATCAGAAACAGACCTACAGCAGCAGCAGCCAAGACTTCCATGCCAGGATGGAAGAGTCTGAGAGAGCTGGCAGTCCATATTTTTTTTTGTCAGTGGCGTCCATGCAAACTTTGTTCAGTGCTATATGTATCGTAGACCAGTGGTCAATGGGATCAAAATTAAGAAGGAATGGGAGCAATAAAACCTCAGGTCTGTATGATGTTCAAAGGGAAGTCCTGGCATGATATATGTAGGATAGAAAAGTGTTGTTTATACTTGAGTTGATCAGACTCAGAATGTTTATATGAATATGTTGGAGGCGCTTTTGCTTCTTAAAAGAAGGTCAAACTGGAAAGAGTTGAAAGTTTTCAGAAATATGTCTCTGACCCTAAAATATTTGGATTTAGTTACCCAGCACCATGCTGACAACAAGGCCCAGCTATCTCAGTTTAGGATATGAAAGTAGAAGTTTAATGGAAGTAGAAGTTTAATGGAAGTAATAGTGCCGCTCGCTTGAAAAGCAGGCAGAACATTTGATTTTTCATTCCTATGATTTGCCTACCAAAACTACAGGGAGCTTTTTTCATTATAATTCTTTAGCTATGAAAAAGCAATGTCTAATGAGGAAGTGGAATGAGATGTTTGACAAAGGAATAGCTTCTCGTGAACGATTTTCTTGTATGATGGCATGGATCACACACTAAAATGCAGCGAACTAATTCAGCATGGCAAGGATATAAAGAAATCTGCTACATGACTGCATTATAAGCTTTGATCCTCTCTTCTCAGAGTTACAGCAAAAACAGCAAATGATATAGACCAGGGGTGAGGAACCTTTCTGAACCACTTTGACAGCTGGGTTGGACTACCTCCCTGCCAATCATATAATATCACAGGACTGACAGGTGGGTTGTCCCGCCCACCTGTACAAATGCATGCTGTGGGGGTTCCCAAAAGGCCAACGACAAGATAGGAACCAGACCACAAGAGGCATTGCCTCTATGTTGAGCACAGGGCTAGCAAACTGCTTCTTTTTCTGCTCCCCATCTGAAAGAATCCTTTCTGGTATAAATACACTGGGTGGCTTGTAATATATACAAATTACGATCACATCTTGTCCATCATACCTCCTAAATGCGAATCATTCCTAAAGAGAGCGAGTGATTTTGACTAATAAAAAGTGGGCTTCAGTTGCAGTGGTTCTGTATCCCTGATATACCTTGTTATGCTTGGGATCTTTTAATATTCTGCAAATAATCCTTCAACAGCCATAGGATAAAATAAAAATGTGTGACATTCTCATTTTCAACCATTTAGATTGCAGTTCTTAATTTCATGTCAAGCAAATGTGGCAAGGTACTCACGAAGACAGAAATGTCATCTGAAGTATGCAATTTAAGCTTCCTTCCTAATGCTTTTTTATTTATGGAAATGCATGCAATTGATATAATGGTGAAAGTACTAATATATCTTTAAGATATAGTGGAACATTTTATTTCTTGGACACATTAGGGTGCAAATAAAAAATAATCCCATCATTTAAAACCATTTTTCTAGCTATAATATAAGTAGCTAGAAATAAAGCTTTGTCAGCACCTTTTCAATAACTGAAAGAATGTGGTTCTATCTGAAAGACCCCATCAAATATGTACTAAGTGGTTCTTTGAGTTTAAGAAATTAGAGAAAGAGAAAGAACAACCTACTGTTGATTTTGTTGACCAAGATGATTAGAAGGAAACTATTTTGTCTGAAATAATAATAATAAAATGCTGATCCTAGACTATGATCCTGAATCCTTATGAAACAGGACTAAAAGTAATTGAATTTGCATAGGGTAGGCATATTTTTGTTCTGCACTGCAATATTGAGAGGAATGCGAACAGTTCCATTAATAAAGGCATAATAGTGGCTAAAAAAATTGCAATCATGCACTACAGTAAATGTGGGCGTCGCTTTACTCACACATGACATTTGTACATGTACACATTGTTCGTCTAGAGACCTGCAGTGTAAAATTTGGAGAAGTGCAAATTTAGCTGTGTTTGGATTCATGTATTGTTTTGGAAAGCATGAATTAGGGATGCTTCGCTTTTAAGAGTGAACTGAAGCAAATCTCTCCCCCATCCCTAGTCTCAAGCAGCAGGTGTAGGGGAGTAGCAAATGTGATTTAATTTTGAATCTGAAAAATCCATTTGCAAGCACCTGTCTTACAGGCCTGGAAGCAACTGTGGGTTTGCCGTTGTGTGAAACAGCACTCAGAATGTGAATCATACATTGAGATGTATAATTCACATGTTGAGAGCAAGTCGGTAGAGCATGAGACTGTTAATCTCAGGGCTGTGAGTTCACATCCCACGTTGGTCAAAAGATTACTGCATTGCAGGGGCTTGGACTAGATGACTCTTGTGGTCCCTTCTATATAATTCTGTAGGTGGATTATGCCCTGTTGGATGTATTTTTCAGGCTGGAACTGGAGAAAAACAGAGCTGCGTGAACATCAGCATTGTGATAAAGAATAGCAATATATCCCCCCATATTTTTCATAGCATTCCCCCCCTCCCCTTAATCTATAGTCAAAATGAACTTTAAATAAAACTTCTTCAAACCATAATGAGGTCAGATGGAGTTAATTGCTATGGACTAATTAGATGCTGTTGAGTAGCCACATAACAGCTGAGAGACAGAAAGGCTCTATGCAGATAGAAACATTTTATAGTGCTTTCAGAATTAGAAAGGGTTTGCTTGCTCATTAATTACCCAGCTACTTCATATTATGCAGGAAGCTGATTCTGTCTTTTTCTAGGCATGGTTTAACTACAGGAGGAGAAGGAGGATACAGAGCTACCCGTTTGCCCATGTCCGGTTTTGTTTTGTTTTTTAATGTTCTGGTTCATCAGATCAATTAGGCAACTAATAAGTGAGAGATTATAGAAACACAAAATTATGTTACTCATACACAGTCTGGTTGTAAAAAAATAAAAATGCATTTCCCCATCTCAGGTATCTACTTTTATAAAACTAGATTTATGGGAAGGGAAACTCTGGCTAATGAAGTTTTTTGTGTAACCATGTACTCATCAAGTCATATGCTCTTAGTTTTATTACTCAGTCCCCTTTCATAAAAAGCAGAGGTCTTGTGCAATGAGAGATTTTTGCTCCACCAATTCTTATGAGCTGTGGTTTAATAGGGGGGGGGGTGTGCCTGTAAGTATTAGACAGAGAAAGATTCAGTGAACTAGTCATTAGAAGAAGAGCAAAGCAGCAGCAACAACAAATCTCATACCGACAAAACACTGAATGAATGATGCCAACAAACTGCTTTGTCTAGCATAAAGATGGATGGATGAACGGATAAATCTATTTCTTGGCCATGTCAGTTTCGCAAGTGTTCAATCATAAGTCCATTTATGTTACTAATCTGTGCTTTAAAAGAAAACAAGTACATAAATTTGTATTTAAATACACATACAGTACTACTTTAAATAGTCATGGCTTCTTCAAAAGAAAGCTGGGGATTGCAGTTTGTTTGTTAAGGATGCTGAGAGTTGTCTGGGTACCCCTGCTTCCCTTAGAGTAGTTTTGTATTGTATTATAGGATATAATTATATTAAATTATTAATTTCCTATTGTAGAATAGGAGAAATTTGCATTAAATGCTGACAAATTTGCATACATCCTTAAAATAAAGTTCACAAACTTACATCTGTAAGTGCTGAATTTGAGAACGGAAAAATGAGAAATTATGTGTGGGTCTAGGCACCATCTAGTACCAGAATGTGGCCTCTGATTATGTGGTTCTCAATCCAAAATATGTTCTTCACCCTGTGTTGTGGATCTCCCAACCCCTAATGCTTCTGCTGTTTGAAATAATTTAGGAGAAGCTGAAAGAATGAGAAGGTATTGCAAAAAGGTTATGGATTTTGAATGTTGGATCTCTTTAGTGAAAGGAAAGGGGCAGAGAATTTGCCTCCTTTTCATTCTGAATGGGTTGGATATGAATTTCTAAATTTTCAAAGAATTGTAGGAAGGAGCCCAAACTATTTCTAAATCTTGTCTGAAAAAGCTTGGAAAGAGTGAAACCAATCTGAATACGCTCTGCCTCGGCTATCCTTGAGATAACATGCTGCGTTCCTATTGATTGGCTACTTTTCTCATATAATTTCTTATCTACAGTCTCAGCCACTCAAGATCCTTTCTCATGCTGCTTTTTGTCAATTATATTTCTTAGTCCAGCCAGCTGTAGTCGCTTCTTTAAATTTTTACTGGCAATCAAACAGGGAAGGAGTAGCAACATCTTTTCACATCAGATCCCTTGCATCGTAAAAAAATCATTATATTGAGCAAATAGTAGGACAGCACGGGGAAAAAATCCAAAACTCAAAACAATATTTATGAAATCAAAGCTGTTGATTTCAATTGATGGGCTTATGACAGTAATCAAGGAAGACAGGCAAATAACATTCTAGCACTTGTTGGTCTTTCTCTCTCTCTCTTTCTGTGTTGTGATTGATATATCATGTGCATCTCTCAAGGCAGTGGGAAGTCACTCTTTGACTTTTTGCTTTGGCTTTATTTGACCTACAGCAGCTTGTTTGATACCTGGATTCAGCATGGCTCCCCCACAGGGCACAAAACATTTTTTCAAAGCATTTCTCTTGATGCACAAGTTTCTTCAGCACAGGTGATCGTCACAGTGTGAGCAGGAAAAGGAGTGGAATGACTCATTATGACTCATCTTATTCCTCATAAATGGCTCAGAGCCAATGTCTCCAAAGGAGACCAGAACTATCCCTCTGTAAGAGGTTATTTCTCCACAACTTGTAAAACTGATAATATACCACCTTGCCAGGTGAGTGAAGTTTGTACACAACAAAAGCACAAAGCTGAGAGTCTGGATTACTTACTGACAACACAGATTATGTGCATGTCTGTTTGGAAGCTAGTGCACTGAGTTCAATGGGGCTTAATCCCAGGTCAGAAGATAGCAAAAATTTCATGTAAAAAAAAAAAAAAGAATTGTGAAGCTGGAAGCAGTAAAAAGTAAACTATAAAAGTCAAGCAACTAAATGGACCACAATGTAAAGCTGGTTCACATGAGTATCCTTTTGGAGGAGGGCAGACAACTCTAAATTGAGAAAAATAGGTATTTTTAATGTTAAAATTTATATATGTGTCAAGGGGAGAAGGTTTGTCATTGGAATTAGAGGTCAGGCAGATGCAAGGAGATTTAGCAATGTTTAGTTCCACTGTAATAAAATTAGACTGAGAGAAGAGAGGATACACACACACATACATAGGAAAGGAATTCTTTGAATCCATCCCTGAACCAAGTAAGTCTGGTGTGATGCATAATGTGAGTATTTTTTTGTTTTTTAAAGACCCTATATATGCATGCATCTCACACAAATTTAGTTCACAGATGCAGATACAGTGGTACCTTGGGTTACGTACGCTCCAGGTTACATACGCTTCAGGATACACACTCCGCTAACCCAGAAATAGTGCTTCAGATTAAGAACTTTGCTTCAGGATAAGAACAGAAATTAGCTAAAGAGGTGCTTCAGGTTAAGAACAGTTTCAGGTTAAGAACGGACCTCCGGAACGAATTAAGTACTTAACCCGAGGTACCACTATACTTAACCTGCCTATTGTTCTTTGGTCCTCAGCACTAGCACATTTAGGTTCCTCATACTCCACTAGGAATTAATAATGCCAAACATTTAATTTACAAAAAATGGAAGACTGCATTTTTGGAAGCAGCCCAGATCTTTTGACAGTGATAGCGTTTCAAGCTGTGATAAACATTAGTTTGTCAAGTACACCCGTTGACTGACAACTTAGACATTCTGAGGTTAAAATGCTAAGGTCGCTTAATAGTTCTCCCTCTTCTCCAGCATATTGCTTGCACTGTAGATTGCCAATGACAGCAGACCACTGAGGCAGCTGTTCGCTCATTATATATATTTTGTGACAGACATGAATCAATACATGAGAAACCTTTTCAGCTGTGTATATTTCCATTTGCGATCCTCAGAAACCATGGAGGAAATATTAAAGACGCAACCCCGCCTGCTCTAATTCTCCGGGAAGCTGAGTGCAAAATTTGCTGATTACTGCAAATGTTAGAGTAACTTCTGTGTCAGCTGTAATTCTCACTGTCAACAAGTACTCTCAAACACTATTCTATGCCTTATAGAGGAAAAAAATAGGGAAACAGCAGTTTTACTTTTGTTCGTAGAAAGTATTGGAAGATTCCATTATGGGAAAATCTGTATTTGGAGGGTGCACTGGTCATAAGAGTCACCTTATATCTGCATCAGGAAGTAACTTGATCTGGTTTTGATTTTCTATTGTTTTCCAGTTATGTGGGTTCAAATCAGATCTGTTAAATCCAAAGTTATTTCTCTGCCCCTCCTGACCTAACTTGGGAATCAGAAATCAGCTCTGCTGCTGCCTTTTCACAAAAGTGCATGAGATTTTCAAGCAAAGGAGTCCCTCCAAGTGAATTAACGCTGCAATATTGCATGCAGATCCATGCAGAGGTTTACATGCAGGGACAATTTGGAAACTTCAGATGGTTCAAAATGCAGTGGCCAGAATCTTGGCTGGGGTTCCATCTAGATCTCAGATAACCTTTGTTTTAAAATGCCTGAACTTGTTGCCAGTTTGTGTGTTGTGTGTTGTGTGTGAGTGTTAGATATGGATTTTAGATTGTTTATAATACTATTTTGAAATTTCTGCTGGTTGAAGACCACTGGAAAAAGAGAGCTCTTCATAGAATCATAGAATCATAGAGTTGGAAGAGACCACAAGGGCCATCGAGTCCAACCCCCTGCCAAGCAGGAAACACCATCAGAGCACTCCTGACATATGGTTGTCAAGCCTCTGCTTAAAGACCTCCAAAGAAGGAGACTCCACCACACTCCTTGGCAGCAAATTCCACTGTCGAACAGCTCTTACTGTCAGGAAGTTCTTCCTAATGTTTAGGTGGAATCTTCTTCCCCTTTTATCTTGTGTGAAACATTATCAAGTCATGATGTGTGCAATGGAAAAATCAACATCATCTCATCATTGGTAAGAAGTTGGCCCTATATGTTGGAATAAATATGTAAGGCAAAGTGCGTTGCTACAGGCCACATCTTTATTAACATAATGGGTGGAATGCAATTGGTGCTCCTTTGTTGCTCCTTGAACTGCTTAGCAATCGGTGTCAAGGAAGGCATGTTGTACCACAGTGCTATAATGCTCGGGCACATTCCCATGCCAAGCTAGCCGCATTCTGAAATGTTATGAGCTCACAGATAAGGAGACTG
This sequence comes from Podarcis raffonei, assembly GCF_027172205.1. Classification (NCBI taxonomy): domain Eukaryota; kingdom Metazoa; phylum Chordata; class Lepidosauria; order Squamata; family Lacertidae; genus Podarcis; species Podarcis raffonei. The sequence continues at coordinate 50,496,378 of NC_070604.1, forward strand.
AGGATCCTACCGTCTTATTAGAACATTGCCATTCAGATGCACATAGGCAGAATTTATGACAACAGCTGTCCCAGCACCCTAAAGAAATAGAAGGGCTGGAAGAATTCCTACATTCTAGTTTACAGCACTAATTTGGAATAACTATCCCTGTTGTTTCCGCTAACTTATGCATTTTAATGCACACTTCACCCTAGTATATACATTTATACACATATTACTTGGCTGGAAAAAAAACTGCAAAATTTGGAGAAGTGTGAATTTTGAAGGATGGCTGGGTTTTGGATCGTTATTGTTTTGTAAAGTGAATTTTGGGTCAATTCACCCTGAATACAGACTGAATCAAATTTCTCCTCCATTCCTACTCATGACTGAGTCTCGATCCAATTCAGTGGGTGGGATTTGACCACTGCCAGCCGAAGCCCTATGCAAGGACTTCTGCTTCAACAAGGGGGCTTTCCCCCTTCTCTCTCAAATTAGCTTGGGAGGGACATAAGAACCCTCAGAATAGCATGCATTGTTAATTGTTTCATCAAGCTAGCTACTGTGCCTCCCATGATGGAGCTTAGTGTGACACTGAATTCCTTCCAATGCCTTGAAGAACGTCTACAAGCATTCAAAGTTAGTCATCCTGATTAAATCTCTCTATAGGTATTTCACCTAAGCAGTAACTTTGAAAATGTCTGAAAATGTTTGTTTTAACCAAAATGCAGTGGCAACACTAATACTACATCATACTGACTTATAACTAGGTAAAAAATAGCCTTAATCCTGCAGTGGAGTTGTTCTCTATTCCTGGAGTTCATGCACAATTCTTCGTAGCACTCCTGCTTCAGTTGTCAGCCAAGAGGTACATTATGTCCACAACAAACCTGACTATTCAAGCTCTCAGAGGACACTGGCTGTTGCTTTGCTCAGATCCCTTGCCTCCTCATTAAAAGAAGACAACTTTTGGATCTTGTAGTGAGCAGAACATCCGTATAAGTCCCTGCCATCTTCACAGCAAATTGGCTTCACAGTGCTTTATCTATTTGTTATCCATACTAGAAACCGGATTCTCAGCGCTGCTGGTGAAGTGGCTTTTAAACAGGTGGAAAATGTTTACAGTGAGTTTTTTAATATATATAGTGCAAAGATGTAGTGATTCACTTTCATGGACAAACTTGTCTGGAGTTTGCCTCTTCAGCTTCTTGGGATTTTCCATGGTTTCCTCCCCCTCCCTTCCTATTTTAGCAGCTTGCCTTTTTCTCAGAAAATCATTAAATAAATGCACCTGAAAACTGGTTACATGAGCTTGACAAAAGACCAGTATGTTTTCTGAGATGGGACAATCCTTCATCCTATATGTGTCATATTCAAAAATTCAGGTAACATTTTGGTTCCTTCAACTTCTCTATTACTTCCTCAGTTTGTTGTATGAAGCACAGGGAGCTGCCTTGAGCACTGGCCATTTTAGCACAGTATTGTCTACACCAGGTATGGGAACCTGCAGCCTTCCAGATGTTGTTGAACTACAACTCACATCTTCCCTGATTACTCAGTATGCTCGCTAGGGTTAATGGAAATTGGAGTCCCCTCATCTTTTGCAAGTTCCAGGGTCTCAGATAGGGATTTTTCCAAATCCTACTTGAAGATGGCTGAGATCAAACCTGAAACTTCCTGCATGCGAAACTGGATGACAGAATTTTGGGAGTTGGACATTGTTTTCAAAAAAAAACAGCAAGTTGTTTTCATGAGGACATTAAGTTAGGGAGCCCCAAGGGATAATAAGATAAAGTTAAAGCCAAAGTTGGATAATGCAGAAAGAACAAAGTGTGCTCGTTTGTGAGGGAAATTGATGTATAATCTTCTTTAACATTTGCAACCACACTGCCAAGCAAGTAGCAACAACAACCCATTTTTAGAAAACGTGAACTGGGACTGAGAGCTAACCGTGCCAGGCTAAGTCTATTTTCAAGTACAGTGCACTAAATGTTTACTGCCAATAGTCTCCATGGAGCAGATTTCAGGTTTATATCCACTTCCCTTGCGTTATTTTAATTTTTGATTCCACTGGCAAATGATTATATTATACATTGTGTCCGAAATGTATTTTTCTTCTTAGTGTATCTGCATTATATGATGAGTACATCTATTCCATTTTTCTCTGTGTTTGCAATAGGAATACATCTAGGCTAGGATCTTTCCATATTTTTCCCCTTGGGGGGAAAAAAGCACTGTCAATAGGTCAGCTTTGAGGCAGTATTAGCATTTTCCCAAGGTGTATAGTTGATTTTTGACACTGTCTGGTGTTCATGTCAAAGAAGACAATGTCGGATAAGAAACATGCAAGAATGTCAAAGTGAATAAAGGAAAGCCTGTAATGTCTGGGTCCTTTGCAACATTTTTATCATAGGCAAACCTCACAAATACATTGACTGGGATGCCTTCCCATGAGAGTTTATGGCAGGGATTGCCAATGACCACAGCTTCTACCATCCTTGGCCACTGGCAATATTGGATGTTGTTGATGAGAGTTGCATCCCAGCAACATCAGGAGGGCACCATGTGGACAATCTCAGATTAATGGGATGAGGGAGAGATTGTACATGCATTTCTAGAAACGCAAGTTTGACTTTTCTTGAATATTGTGCTCTGTTGGAAACACAGCAGGTATCAAAACAAACTAACAAAGAAAAAGTCACATTAGTGGATGACCTTTCTTCCACATTGTAGAATCACAGTGTTCCTTCACCTTGCCATAAGATGCCATTAGCTGCTGCAGTGACAGGTGTTGTCAGGTCTTTATACTTACAGTGAGATTTGCATAATGGACACTGAAGAGCATGATCTGGCATATTTTCCCCTCTCATATTTCTGACTGATCTTGTCTAGACAATGTGGATTTCAAACTTGCTCAAGTCATCACTTTCTCTAATAAGTTTGAAAGAAAATGTGCACATCTATTCTATGGCACCTTTTATTGTACATGAGGGAGGCCGGAGCGCTGCCGTTTATATAGGAGAGGCTGCCTTGAGGACGATTTCCAGTGGGGCAGAAAGATATGGAGGAACCAGAGCAGGGGTGGCCAGTGCAGAACCCTCCATTTATTTTGGACTAAAAATCCCATCAGCCATAGCCAGTACAGCCAATGGTTAGTGATGATGGTGGTTGTATTCCACTACCTCTGAATGGCACTGCATTAGCTACTCCTAACAGCAGTGGGATTTTTTGCAAGTGGAATGAAAGGCATGGCAAAAAAGCAGACTATTTGACTGACAGACACTGTTTCTTCCTTACTAGCACATATTCCTAGGGAATTATAGGTGAGCCAAAGGTTCTTTAGGGAACCTTTTCCAACTGTGAAACTTTTTCTCACTGCCATCTCCAATTTCTGTGGTCCTGGAAGCAGGGAGAGATCATATTCCCTGCCGTGTCCTAAAGTACTGATGCTTCACATCCCTGCTGGGTGCCAATTTCTTCAGTGTTTCTTACCAAAAGACAACAGAGTGAACGGACCATTGCCAGCCTAGGTTTTACAAACAAAGACATTGCATTTCAAATTTTAACATAATTACCTTGGTATAATTCTCTCTGAATCCATCAATGTGAAGTCTTGGTAGATTACAAGATTCCTGCCCCGCTTCCCACTAATGTCATCAGGAGTACGTTGAACATTGCTGTAAACATCCATTTCTAAATGGACATTCCTTGGAAGGCCATCTTGTGTGGCACAAGCCCATGTGGAAAGCAACCAATATTATGACTTGAGTCTTTTCTTAAATGTAAAAAGCAGGGGAAGCATTCTGCTGGGCACTTTAGATAACATTGTGTGCGGGCAGTATGGATCTGCTAGTGAATGTGTCATGAAAAGTTTCATGCATCTCAGAAATAAAAGTTACCTTAACAAGCTGAGCATGAGAAATGCAGTCGATTCTGGCAGGAGAGCACAGTATGTTATAAAGCCAAGTCTGAAAGCATCGAGCAATTGTCTTCAACAAGCAGGCTTTGAGACCATCAACTGCAAGAGGCTCACCAGCTGGGTTTTAAGAGCAATGCTTCCGATGTACACTTACTGTTTCTCACACTGATATGTTGCACTATGACATATCATGTCAAGCTGTGTCAAGTTGGCAATTTAATAAAAAGCTCCCCCCCCCCAACAACAAAAAAACCAGCAGCAATGGGAATTTTGTATCGGGAGTCAAACTTTTAGGTGGAAAAAACAACACCCTATCATGTACACATAAGCACATACAGTAAACACACAAAGTTTGAATCATTTATATAAAAACACTTCTATGGTGCTGCTATCTCTAAAAGTCCTCTCCCAACTAATATACTGTTAGATTCTCCCCATTTGCAACTCAGGAGAAGGCAAATAAATGTGTTTTTCTACTTATGGCATTTTTATACTAGACAATGAACCAAAAAACAAAAAATATATATAAATACAATCAAAACACAGTCAATACTGGCAAATCCATCAATAATTAGGAATACAATGATAATCATAGATCCAATGCAGAGCAATATAAAAACAGCATTCAGACTCAGAAAGGGGAAAGAGCAATTATTGCCAAGATCCAAAATGAACTAAATTACAGTTTTAAAACACCTTGGTAAATAAAATGGTTTTCACTTGGTGCCAAAAAGTTCCATAATAGTGATGCCCACTAGGCGTCTCTGGGGACAACTTTCCATACTGAAGTACCACCTTCATCATCAGGTGTTTGAGGTTCTTGTTCTCTTCCTTCAGTATCAGATAAGGAAAGAGAAAGCGGTACTTCTATACTTGTCCTCAAATGAAATGAAATTATGAAACTCACTCCCACAGGAAGCAGTGACGACCACCAACTTGGGTGGCTTGTCTTTAAAAGAGGATTGGACAAATTCACGGAGGAGAGGGCTATCAGTGCCTACTTGTCATGATGGCTATGCTCTGCCTCTGTCTTCACAGGAAGGGAGAGTTCTCTTATGCTTGGGTCCTGTTAGTGGCTTCCTAGAGGCATCTGGTTGGCCACTGTCAAAACAGGATGCTGAACTAGATGGGCCATTGTCCTGATCCAGCAGAATCATCTTACGCTCTTAACTGAAGTCAACTATTTCTTGGGCAGCTGGGAGTGTACAGGTGTCAGGATGCTGTCAGCGGCTCCCGGCTGGTTGCCCAGGAAAGTATGAAAACAATGCAAAGTTTCTTACAGTCCTTTTTTATTTCATACTTTACAGAGAGAGGCTATAGAAGCCAGCCTCTTGGATAATGGCATTGTCCCGGGTGAATCTTCACCCCACCCCCCATCTCTCCCACTTCCTCATTCGTCGTCATCATCACCTCCTCTACGGGTTCCACTAAGTGCCCTCTGTCTTCGAGCTTCTTGCTCTCCTGCTTTTAAGGCCCATCGGGTTCTGGGAGTTGGTGGGTCTGGAGTGTTTTCTAATGACAACATGTCAGCCAGCTGTTCTGGCTCTCCCATGATTTCCCAACTTTCCCCCTCATCTGCCTCTGAGCTGTGATCTCCCTCAAACCCCTGTTGTAAATCTATACTGTCTTCCTCTTCTTCCTCCCTGGAAGGTCAGGACAGGCAGTCTCCACCATTCCTTCTCTACCCAATCCCTGACTGACATCAGGCTGCTGGGAGTGTACTACATTGGTTGGGCCTTCAGAAAATGGGACCAGATATGCTTCCTTGTGCCCATCCACCCATGCTGTCCCCATGTTTGGGAGGATGTCAGCAGTGGCACAACCTATTGAATGCAAGCAGTCTGTTGCCATGATCTGGAATCATCAGTGCACATTGGTAGACACCCTCCTAAAGCAGGAATAGAATTAGTGAAGAGAAAGTATGAGATGTGATGTCCTGTGATGTTGTCCTGAATCTGGAAACAGGTTCTGTGCTGTGCTTTGGGAAACTGCATAATAGAGCCTTTCTCCAATAGCTTGCATTTTCCCCAAGATATATTTCATTTAGTCATGTTCTGTTATTTATAGGGACTATAAACCAAAATAAGTTTTGCACTGCATTTTCAACAGAGATACCAATCTTCTTTTTAAATCTATTTCCTGACCTCACTACCAGCCTAAATGTTCATTGTCCATGGCTGGACCGATATGGGGAGCAATGACACCTCCCTGTCAATAACTCTTCAGTTTCTAATATGTGCACAGCTAACCATGTATAATCTCATATAAACTGACAATTATTAATACTATATATAGTTAAACCAATAGTGAACATAATTACTCATCAGCAGCTGTAAAAAAAAATCAATCTTATATCAATTGTCATTTCATGGTTATGTGGTAGGAAAGCAATCTTTTCTTCATTTCATATGATACATTATGATCATGTATTTATTTATTCTTTGGGGGTACTTACAGCTCTACTAACTCTAAAAGCTGAAGACAGTAATTAAAGTCACCATCAAATATACTCCAAATCAAGATTTGGGGCTAGTGCAGGGTCACATTTCACCCCAGAGTTTGAGCACAATTTGACTGAACGTAGACTGAACTGGCTTTATGGTGAAGCATTTGGATGACAGTGGAGTTGCATTCAGGACTTGCAAGCCATCCCCAGTGAGATGTTAGGAGCTCCCTGTCATCATCAGATGACAGTGCTCAGGTCTTGCATGAAGTAGATCTGGGCTGCATGGGGCATTCTCAGATTGCTTTGCTCATACAGGCTCTGGGTCTGGGCCAGCATTGGGTGTTGTGGTGCTGTCCACTTTCCAGGTGCAGTTCCTGAATTATGTGTGGTATTCAATTAAATAATTGTGCGAGCCAAATGACTTCTGCAAAAGTGTTTTCCCCCCTCCCTCCATGCACACTGTGCTGCCCCCAGATCTGCTCTAGAGGGTTGGGGGAACTCCCAGAACATACAGCTAGTTACTCTGGATACGTAACTTTCGGGTTACGAATGCATCAAACCCAGAAGTGTATATTTCCGGGTTTCACAGTGCGCGCATGCACAGAAGTGCTCTGTGCACTGCACGCGTGTGCAGAAGTGCTCAATTGCACTGTGCACATGCACAGAAGTGGCACCTCTGCCTACGGACTTTTCGGGTTGCAGATCGACCCCCCAGAACAAATTTAATTTGTATCTGGAGGGTCCACTGTAGTTAGGTGGTACATGGGGAGGAGAGGGGGATAAGCCCCATTGTGCAAGTGGAAGTCATTCCACTCACACAGTTATTTTGTTAAATACCATCCAATGCACCCAACACAAATGTGCCACTACTGTAGGGCCACATTACTAAATTTTACTGCTGTGTCAGAATTTTTTCCTGTCCCCCACAACCATTCTCCATTAATCAGAAAAGGAAATGTCAATAGAATAAGTGAAAAAGGATTTTGGTGAAATTCTTGTGGGCCAGGTGCAGGGTTTTTCTCATGTTTACCTTACTATTGAGGCAGCCAACAGAGCTGTGCATCTGAGCAAATGGCACCACTAGCAGTGACTCCTCTAAAGACCTCAGTGGTTGGGCCAAATATAAGGAATCAGGTGCAAGAAAACAGCTAATATGGTCTTGGGATCAGGCCATTTAGGTTGTTAAAGGTAAAAATTAGCACCTTGAATTTAGCCTGGAAAGAGGTAACCACTGGAGATAAGTGCTATATGAGCTTCTGTTGGTGATCAGGTAATCTTCTGTACGTCATCTAATGGTATTTCTTTAAGACATTGATTCATGTTTTTTCATTCATGATTGTAAGGGAAGTTAGTAACAGCCACAATATTGCTTTTTTAAAAAAAAATGCTGAATAACTGGATGTAAGATTTGTCTATGCTTGTTGTCTTGGCAAAATTTTAAGAAGGAAGTAAAGGGGGGAAGAGACAGGTTTGTGATAAGATAAAACCCTCCATTTCCTTGTGTTTGAAAGTTTTATTTCCCCTTGTGTTCATAGCATATCATCTCATGTGATTAATTGCCTCCAATGCAAAATCAAATAGGTAGCATGACAGCTAGTGCCCAAACCATTGTATTATCATTCAAGCATAATAACCATTCATCAAGATATGATACCCCAGCCATGACCTTGTTATTTTTCAGAGTGATATGAATAATAGGCAATCATCATTCACAATACTGTTGGTGATTAATATGTTTTAAGTAGTGTAGTATAACACTACTAAATCTAAAATAATAAGCAACGCACCATTTCATGTGTTGGAGAAAGCTTGAGAAAGATTGAATATCTTTTTATGCAGCTGCAACTCTGTCAAGTCTTAACAATCTGAGTGTACTTGCATATGCTTAAGTAATTTTATGAATGGCTCAACAGGCGTCCCAATTTTGACATGACATGTCTTTAATAGCTTCAAGAAATGAATTAAGCCAGGAGAGTTCTGTGTACTTCTGGATGAGACTTGATTTTACACATGCAAATCCACAGAGGGAAAACAGGTGTTCATTTTAGATTTTCCACATTGTGAGATGATAGGTTGGGGAAGCTCAGAGACATCTTATTGCCCCAGGAATGAAGACATGAGGCATAGATTGGGGTAAATGGGCAATGACTTTCTTAACTTAAGATCTGCAATGAGCACAAACATTTTTGAAGTATGGTAAGAACCCCTCATTGTTGATTTCTGAACTTCAGGTAAAAGTTGGAGGAATACCTCTCCCCATGTTTATCTGGCACAGCAATTCCATGCTAGTGCTGAGCACCAGAGCTGCTGGCTGCCGAGTGCTGGCTGATGACACACTTGCACTCCCCCAAAACACCTTAAAGGTGCAGGGAGCAGACACCTGATTCTCCTTGCTATCATGGTTGTCAGCCATAGATGAGATGGACAGGACTCAAGGGCAGCTTTCAGTGGTGGCTGGTACTTATTGAGACTGGTGGAGTCAGAACCAATGATGGACAGAGCCTGCCAATGACTGGCAAACCTACATAAGTCTAATTTTGTAGACTTCCCCATCTTCCTCCCTGTTGAGTTTTGCAGCAACAAAACTGAGATAGCAGAAGAAGTTGACAGCCAAGGCCACCCCTTGTGTTCACTGCAAAAAAAGAAGGCAAATGTACTTGGGAGAAGCAAGACTGAGGTTAGTGGTTTGCCCTAATGGCAGCTCTCCTTCCATAGCCACTCTGCAGACATCTTCTAAAAGTTGTGTAGTTCTTTATATCCTTGACATCTGATGGGAGAGTGTTCTACAGGGAGGGTGCCACCGCTGAGAAGGCACTCTGCCTTGTTCCCTGTAACTTCACTTCTCTCAATGAAGGAACTGCCAGGAAACCCTTGGAGGTGAACCTGAATGATGGGGGTGGAGGCGCTCCTTCAGCTGTGTCGTGGAATCAGCCAAAATGGCCCTGTTTCCACCAACTCTACTACATCATGAAGTAGGAGATGGAGAAAGAGTTCTCCATTTGCCAGGTGTGAGGATTTGGGGTGTGGGGTGCACAATTATCCCCAGAAACTGGCTAATTAAAAAGTACTCTTACAAAAAGTTATTTCCTGGTGAGATTTTTCTTGGAGATATTATCTTTTAAATACTTTATGACCGCAATCCTAACACACACTACACCTTAGAGTAAGTCCTATTGAATAATAATAATAATAATAATAATTTATTATTTATACCCCACCCATCTGGCTGGACTTCCCCAGCCACCATGTGTGATTTACTTTGGATTGGACACGCCTTAGGATTGTGCTACAAATGTATTTAAAAATCACAATGGTGACAGCAGAGCTGACATATATAGGCTCCAGTACATTGTGTACCACAACATTTGGCTGTTACTTTTCCCACATGAGTCAGTCCCTTTGGAGTATTAAATCATGAACTGTTCTGAACAAGGAATTTAGGGTTTTTTCAGACACCTAAAAGAGAATGTGGTACAGTCTTGGACATGATTTCATGCAGAATCCATGTGAGGGATCATTTCTGTTCATGGGGGAAAACCATATATTTCAGATGAAATATATGTAAACAATTTGACTGCCAAATACGTTCTGAGGCAAAGTGCGCAAGTTGCATTCAAGGCTATACCACACAGTTTCTGAAATGTTTTGAATCAGGTCTCCGAAAGTCTGGGGTTTATCTATGATAGATGCAATTGTAATCCTGTTTCTTAAAATAGGGGAACATAAATCACTGTCACTTATGGTTGTTTCCATAACTCAGGCTTATTACTCATATCTTAAAATTCTCTTTCTTTTTCTTGTCTTCCTGCAGCATATGATCAGTGAAGGACTGACTGCTGATCAGGGGGGAGTTTATAATGGCAAGAGATTAATAAACCTTATGTTTAAATCCCAACAGACTTAATCCAATAACTAGTTTTCAGCCAAACCAATAATTTCTTTGATGTCAGATTTTCCTTCCTAGACTTGGTGTCCTTGCATAAGCTGTGAATTTTGTATTTTTAACACTGCCGTTTTGCTTTATCCAGCTGTCAACTTACTATATAAATCCTAGGAAAAAGTTATTTATGCCTATTTATGGAGGAAAATACATTTTTTTAAAAGAAGGGGCATTCATAAAAGTCTAAGAAACTCACAGTTCCACTATTATAGCAGAACAATACCCACACCCTAAAAACAAAATAGTCTTATACTTTATTTGAGCCATCTATATTCCACCACAAAAACAAATTCAAGTGAAAAACAAGTTCAAGATGACCTGCTAAATAATACAGTGGTACCTCGGGTTACATACGCTTCAGGTTACATACGCTTCAGGTTACAGACTCCGCTAACCCAGAAATAGTACCTCAGGTTAAGAACTTTGCTTCAGGATGAGAACAGAAATCATGTGGCGGCAGCGGGAGGCCCCATTAGCTAAAGTGGTGCTTCAGGTTAAAAACAGTTTCAGGTTAAGAACGGACCTCCGGAACGAATTAAGTACTTAACCTGAGGTACCACAGTAATTTAAAGACCCCATAACCTGTGCCCCTCCAGATGTTATTAGACTGCAACTCCTGTCATCCCTGACCATTGGTTTGTTTCTATCTGTTACAACCAGGGAGGAAGGGGGGGAGCCAACTGTTCTTTAAGGGACCATAATGTAGGCAAAGCTACAAAAGGATGTACTCCCTTTCTTGCCACTCAGATATGATTCTACCCTAAGTGAGACAGAGAGAGGCACCTCTCAGGATCTTAGGTCTAACAGGCAGAAGCAGAAGTGGCTGGCGAGGTGGGGCTTCATTGCTCTCCTAGCTTCCCAACACAGGCGGTCATTGGTGCTAAATAAGAGGGAGAAGGGGTGTGTGGGGAGCTCCCTGTGGCATAGGGCTGGACTACCCTTGGAGTGGAGTGAATTAGCCACCTAAGGCAATGGAAGTCCCCAAGGTAGCACCCCAAAGGTTGGTGGGGCAGAGGCTGGGCAGTTGGCAGTGTGGCAGACTGGGGTGGCACTTCCCGTTTTGCCGCTTGAGGCAAAACAGAACATGTGCCCCTGCTGCCATGTGGTGATAGAGCCAAACCAGTGACCCTGCTGTACTGCCACTGTCTGCACCTTGCTCCTTCCCTCTCAGTAAGCACCTGTGACCTGCTGTGCTGGAAAGTCGGGAGAGTGATGGAGTCCCGCCTGCGCTGCCTCACTGTCCACTACTGAACAGAAGGTACTTTATATATACTTCAACACTCACATGACATCTGTTGTATCAGCCATGCAGCTTCACTTATTGTTTAACACTTTAGTTCTAATGCTGTTGGCTTCAACTCCCTCCACCCTCCAGTAAAGCTTTGTTACACTGTCGTACATTTGGCTTGAATTTTATTTCTAATTAAAATTAAATGTTTCTGTGCTCCTTGATGCTGCACAGGGTTGCGGGAGCATTTCAATCCATGCTGTCAATTTAATGCTAACATCTAATTATTGTCCCCCAGTTCAACCAAGAGCTGAAGCTTACCATGGGACAATCTTTCGTATTGAGGGTGGAGATCCAGCTGAGGCACCTCCAAGGCCTACCAGCATGCAGTCTGTTAAATAGCCTGTAGTTTATCTAAACCTTTATTGCTATATTCATAGATAATAGGATTATTGTCACCACTTTAAGTATGGTGAATGGAAGAAGAAACTATGTGGTTGTGGCTGAAACTAAATTTGCACTGTGTTGAGATGGGCACATCTTGGAAGAGTTTATTAATGTGGGCAAAATTAGTCCTGCCTGATGTCTGAAATATGTGCCCAAAATAAAGGGAGCACAGACCCCCCCTTAAACCCAGGGGTTTTTCAACTTGAGTGTCACAATCACTTGTGGCCAAATTTCCATTGGCGTCATATCAGTGGAAAGTTGGCCTGCATGCAAAAAGGGGCAGAACAAATGAATGTAAGCCCTTATGAAGTTACCTTTATTTAGACCAATTCTATACCGCTTACTATATAAACAAAATATCTCTCAAGTGGCATGCAGAAAACCAAGCAGCAGCAACCAACAACTTCAACAATATCAAGCATTACACTGACAAATTACTAATAGAAAGAGTCAGATATTATTTTTTTCTCTCCTTCTGACACATTTCCCTTTGCAAGCTCCCAGCTCTTGCCCGAGGCTGAAACAAATTCACGGCTTACCCACAAAAAGGGGCCTGAAAATGGCTGGCATCATCCTAGTGCATCACTCTCTAGTCTCCAAGGTGGATGGAGCTTCCTCATGTTGTCCACAGCTATGTCCCTCATGGAGGGAATACAGATCTTACAGCATGGTCATCTCAAGAAGCGCTTGTTCTCCACAGCAGTGCTGCAGTGGAGCAAAAGGCATCTCTGCCAGCCTGCCTTCAGCCATCCTGCCAAAATATGGCTACCTGTCTTTGTTCTTCCCCATCTTCTTCCCAGCACACCTTGCCCAAGACATTTCCCCCTTCAAACCAATGTATGCTGGCAACTGTATAAATTGTCAGCCTCTGTTCACACCTCAGGGTGGAGGTAGGACAGTTCTCTTGCATTGCCAATGGTCCTCAATGGCCCTGTATTGTTTCTTAATGGCCTTAGATTGGCCAGGTTATTTGCATGGGCTAGTTCAGAATTTCCTCTGCAGCTTGTATTTCTCCTTCACATCCCAATTAATCAAAATCCTCCCATTTGTTAATTTCTATGGTTTTGTGGGTATAACAGTGTATTCCCCATCTCTTCTACCCTGAAAAAATGCAGGCTACAGATACCACAACTTGCTTGTGTGTGGTCTCTGTCAAACAGAGGCAGAGCTAGCTGCTCTGGCACCCGGAGTGGTGCACATGCTGTGCACCTGGGGGGCAGGGGGGGAGTGAGACGCCCACGGCAGGTTGCTTCTTGGGTGGGGGGGGAGGAAGACGTGCCGCTTTGCCAGCAGCCTTCCTCCCTTTCCTCTTCCTTTTGACAGCACAGGGGAGGCTTTCCCCCACCAGGAAGCAGCCTCGGAATGGGGGGGGGGCGGCTTGGTGGCGCAGCTCCACCCCTTCCCCCGATGGCTCGGGGTAGGCTTGGGAGTTGTGGGCGGGCGGCATGCTGAATGTAACCCCCCTGAGTGATGACACCCAGGGCGGACCGCCTGCACCACCCCCTTCCTCTACCCCTGCTGTCAAGTGAACATCGAATGGGTGGGGCCTGGGCTGTGATCTCCTTTCCACCTACGTGCTCTCTCTAGATTGGGCTAGAGAGGTCTAGTATGAAATTTGCTTACATTTGCTCATCTATCTGTAAAAGAAGAATAATTCTGACTCTGCTCCACAAGACTGGATAAGAGAAGATGCGTAGCAGGGTCAGCAAATATTCAGCACCTTTACCTTCATCCTTCTACATACGTTTCCTCTGACTACATCTTCATTTGCTCTCTGTGCACTGGTATACAAGCTGGGTTTCTCATTCTGTTAAATACCACATATATACTAATAGGATATGGAGAACTATCAAAGAAGGGTTTCTAATATAGTCTTTCAAGTTTCAGTGGTATCTGTCAGACAGATATGTAAGTTCACTCCTGTTTGTTGATGTATTCAGATACTTCCATGCATCCCTTCGCCAAGGTGGTCCTAGGGCAATTTACATCAGAGTAAGGGAATACAAAACATAATGCAGATTTTAAAAGAAATCTTATAAATACATAAATTAGGCTTGCCATATGTCAGGAAAATTCCTGACATGTCCTGGTTTTCGCGTGTAAAAAAAGCGTCAGAGAGGAATTTTGCAAAATGTCAGGGAAAACCCAGATGAATGGTAAAGCAGCAGAAACAGCTCCAAAATGTTCACCCCTCAAAAGTTCAACTTTGTGGGTGTCAGGAGTTTTACTTTTTGAAATATGGCAACTCTGCATAAATAACATAACGAGTAGCATCAAAACTCAGAAGTAATTCTACACACCAGCCTCTGAAAGCTTGACAGAAAAGTAGTTGGGGTTTTTTTTTAACCTGATGCCTAAACAGGTATAAATATGTAGCTCTGCTGGTTATTTCTCTAGCTGCAATCAGCCTTTATTTGATTGCCTTATAAAGAGACACTATTATCAGAGGGGCTGGAAAATTTCCTCTGGTCAGATTAATTCTACGACTGCAACTTGTGTGTATGCTGTATTTTGTGCCTTTGGCTTTAACCTATTTAAGAGATACTGCCCTTTCCTTGCAGCAACCTCATTTGAAACCAAGTCACAGATCTGGTATAGCACGAAGGATTATCTATGATCCATATGTATTTCATCTGCGCTGCTGCCAATCACCAGTAGAAGTGCCTGTTTACCCATGAGACAGTGTCTCACAGGATTTTTTGTATTTTGTAAAATGTATATAAAGAGCCTTGGTTGAGATACTAGTTGATAGCTGAACTGGGTATATCTGCCACCGTTATCAACAACAACAAAAAATTGCCAGTTTGTCCCCTGGAATGTGTGATATACCATCCATTATATCCTACCACTATATGTACTCAGATTGAATGAGACACATGTTCTACAGAGATTTATTCTGCTGCAGTCACAAGATAGGTATCAATCTGTGTATTATACTGCTTGAACTAGCAAATATATATACTTCACTCTTCTGTACCATCTGGAGCACTATGGTCAATTTAGTACTTTGGCTTGGACAACTGCTCTGCCACAACCTCACCACCATCCCATCCCAAATCTATCTGGGGAAGCAACAGTGATGTCAAGTGGGGTAGCTCAGCTTCACCACTGTTTGCTAGTCAGGCTGTTCCTCAGATAAGAGTGTTTGCAGGCATATCTCTCTTGGCTACATGTATGAGCCGAATGAATGAACAGCCACATAATGAATAATCACAGATAAGAACATGGGCTCTCAGTTCTTTTAGCTCTCTTAAGGAGTGCTATTATTCCTCTCTTGCATTAGTTCTGGCGGCACAGTCCAACTTTTGATATTGCTTTCACTCTGGAGCTCCCTAGTTGAATCATTAGTGCCAGCTAAGATAGCAGCGATCAAACCTGTGTGTATTTGTGAAGGAGGCATATTTTCTCCCACTCCAGCGGCTGCCAGATGTGTGGCTACAGGATAAGAACTCAGCTGCTCCTCAAAACTACTATAGATTGAAATCTATAGCTGTATCTATAGCAAGGAACTGTGCTAGGAGTCTTCTCTTAGCTCATCTCCCTTTTCTTTGTCTCCTCTCTCTAGCCTAGATTGTCAGCTGTCCCCCGGCTTCCTTCACTTGGCCTTCACAGTTCATCTGTAGCTCCCCATCCCCCACTCTCTGGGTTCTTTCTTCCATCTCTGCCCTCTTCCTTCTTGCAGCGATGGCTGCAGTTTAAATGCAGCCACACTAATGTTCAGCCCCATCCCCTCCAGCCTCTCAAATTCAGCCCCCACCCCCAGCACAGCTTCCTGGACTTGTGCAAGCCCCATCCAATCACCAATCAACCATTTAAGAGCTTTATTTCTATAGCAGCACTATCACTAGTCATAGTGCTTGACAGATTACAAGAGGACAGGTCCATGTCCCAGTGAGGTTACAATAAAAAAACAAACAAAGGACAACAGTAGCAAAAGCAGAGGGCAATGGACACGGCGGTCAACTGAGAAGCAAAATGTTTTTCTTTCAGGCCACAATCCTATACTTACCTAGACTACTGCTGAAATCAACATGGCTTCCTTCTGAGTAAAATGTAAGATTGCACTGTCAATTGCACACATTTCATCTTGTATCCTCGCTGTTGCCAAGGAAGGCGTTCTGATGAACATAAGCTAAGAAATAGAAGTTTTGAGCAGCAATCATTGCCATGTAGTTTTGTGAGTAGCACATAGTTTAGTAAAATTCATTTGCAGAATGGTATTATCTCCAACTTTCCTTCTGCGGCACACAGAAGCTCCAGCTGCCTTTATTTAAAAGAGACAGTTCTTATTTTCTGTAGCCTGTGGGGAGATGTTGGGTGTGCCTTTAAAAAGATTTGCTGGTGTGAATCGATAATATGTCTTCAAGTTTTTCTGCAGTTGTATTCATACATTTTATTCATAAAACAGACTGTGTTCATTCCTGACAATTGACCGGGACCATCAGGGGCTCATGCCATTTGGAGCCCAACAAGATCTGGTCCTCCATCCGTGTCCTTGAAGTTAAATTTCCATGTTGTTGTTGGTAGTAGATGCTCCTTTTTCTGGAAGATGTGGTTGCAGCTTGTTTCTATCACATGCAAATGGTGCTCCCACCCTTAGTAGGGGTGAATTTGCTCTACTCTCCAACCCTTACCTGAAGGAGACTCAACTGGAATTCCCTAGGGGAGTGGGGAAGGAGGTCACCTTAAATTATATACCAGGGTATAGGTGACCAATCATGAGTGGTCCAATCATCCTCTTTCCTTCCATTTTGTTGTTGGTACTGGATACATCCTTCTTATTCTAAGATGTGGTGATGATGGATGCAACTTGTTCTAGCACACACGAATGGAGATGAATGCACATGAACACTCAGGTACCACACAATACATAGCTTTTCATTTCGTATACTGAGGATTCTCATTTTCACTCTGTTGATGGGAGGCCTGTTTTGTACTATGGCCCACAGGCTTCAGAACAGAACTATTTGCTACATGTATAAGATGTCAGGGACGGGGAAACTTCAGCCCTCCAGATATTGTTGAATTACAACTCCCATAATCTCTGATGATCATTCTGGCTGGGGCTCACAGAAGTTGGGGTCCAACAGCTTCTGAAGGACCACACCCCTGCATTGCATATTAAAAAGCATGCAAGTAATTATCCTTCTATGAGTGCAACTTAGGAAATATGATTGCTGAAACTCAATATACTGTACCGGGTAATAAATTATGAAAACTGGAAAACATTGGTTGTTTTCTGAGCAGGCTTGAGGCAAATGTTTAAAATACAAAACATATGCCAGATGTTTTTAGATTCACTATGTCACTATTAGGTAGGGATATACTGGATATCGTTTTGTTAAAATGAAGAAGACAATACACTCGGTATTTCTAAGATCCCTACAGGCGAAAGTGTCATCTACTTGTTCATTTTGCTCACTATTGGGAAAAAATGAAACATCTGCCTCTTTTCAACTAAAAAAAGATTACATTACTTGTTTGGAGTGATAAAAAAAGGAAAAGGGGGAAATCTGCTTTACATATTGCAGAATTCAGCAAACACAGGACAAAGTGGGCATTGCATATAAGGAGCTTACACTGTACATTCTTTATATTTATCTCAATGTCTTCAGACAATAACTTCAGGACTCTATCATCAGTTCAATTTATTTGGATGGCACATTTCTCTGCAGACAGTTGTGGAGTGGGAGTTTGCTCATCCCCTCCATCTTGTACTTCAGATACAGGTACTCAGTGTTTATTGTCAGCAGATCACTTGAGTGGGTAGCAGAATCAAAAGGTATGCAGCCCTTCCTCATAAACAATTTGTAGTACAGGGAAGAGAGAAAGAGAGGGGCAGTCTGGCATTTCTTTTGGCTGATAGTTCATTGTTGATTGCAACATCCTTCGTCCTTCAACATAAGCAGCTCTACTTGGATGGCTGAATTCAGCCTTGTACTTTCCCTTACCAGCAGAACCCTATGTGCTTCTGAAGTTTCAGATGTTCTTTTTCTCTCCTGTTTACCTTTCACAATAGTTTCCTTCCAGTTTATTATTTCTTTCCCCCTGTCTGCCCTCTCATCTCTCCCCCTTTTTTTAATGCTGTTGACATTGCTCCATCTGCTTTAAGGGTCTGACAGGGCGACGTCTGGGCTACCAAAGCAGCTGCAGAAATCCATCTACTGGGTGATTAGTTCTCCTCACATTACGAAAGCAACTGGAGTCACAGAGACACGACGAGACAGAAAGGCACACAATTCAGAAAGAAGACTAATAGGTTTCTCACTCGAGGGTTCTGAAGGAGATTGCATTTCAAAAATAAACACAAGAAATAGCCTGGTCAAAACTAACCAGGCTTGTAATCATTTATTCAGATGGGTGAAACTCAGTTTTGTTCAGATTTGTCTAATTTCTGGCAATATCTTCCACCTATTCTTAACCTATCCATTCTTATTAATTGAAGGGCACTGTGTGTAACTGGTAAGGGCCAAGGTGCCATTGTTTCCTGTCCTTCGTGTTGTCTAACTGTTACAGAAGGAAGCTTTGCATGAGTTCAATATACAGTTGTACTTTGGATCCCAAACACCCTGGAACTCGGACGTTTTGGCTCCCAAACGCCGCAAACCCGGAAGTGATTGTTCCAGTTTGCAAACGTTCTTTTGGAACCCGAATGTCTGATGGGGCTTCCACGGCTTCTGATTGGCTGCAGGAATTTCCTGCAGTCAATCAGAAGCCACAATTTGGTATTTGAAGGTTTTGGAAGTCGAACGGACTTCCGGAATGGATTCCGTTCGACTTCCAAGATACGACTGTAGAGCTTTGTCATGAGTCCTGAGGTGTTGGCAGGCTCAGCTGTGTACTGGCAAGCAGAGATGAATGAGGAATGGGGAGAGGAAGATGAAATAGGTGAGGGCTGAGATTGGAGAACAGAGGCTGGAGAATGTGGGTACGCAGACTGTTGGATGTTAATTTGTAAATAGCTGAAAGTGCAACTATTTGCCAAGGCAGATACACTGATTGCAGCATGTGAACACTCACTTTAGCATACCTGGTAAAGGGCAGATAGAATGGGTGAAAGAATTGACTCAGTTACATGTCTTGGAAAGGATAGTGTCAGACATAGAACCTACCTAACCTTTCCCCATATTCCAAGATCTATCACTGAATAATTCCCACCTCCATTTCTAAGTTTGTAACACCAGCTCCTGCTTCTCAAAGGAAGCATTTGGCTCTCCACATTCTTGAGTGTTCTCAAGATTTCTGTTTTTTGATCAGGAACTGCCATTGGAATATCTGTATTTATGGCTTGCAAAAGCTCTAGATGTATTGTGCAGCCCTAGCAATATCTGCACAGAAGGACGTCCTGTTGAGTTCAACAGGGTTTGCTCCCATATAAGTGGAGTTAGGATTGGAGTCTTGGTACCTTTGTTATGGCCAGACTCATCCTCATTAACTGAGCAGCTGTTGCCTCCTTTCTGTATGTGCAACACACACTGGCCAATCAGAGCTGAATAGCAGAAAAAGAGAGAGAGAGAACTCTTTTTCTAAAAGAGCTGAAATGCTGAGGCTGCAGTGTCTTTTGTTTGTTGAAACAGATTGTGTTTGAAAGGCCATCTGTTTGGAAGGATTAAAAAGTAAGAGAAGTAGCATAAAATAAGAGTTATTGAAAATGGTTGTTGTGGTATTTTGCTTAACTATTGAAATATGTATAACCTGCCCTCTGTCTAAAGATTTCATGGGTGGGGTGCATCAGTTTTTAAAACAATAAATCCAGCTACAAGTCAGGAGCAGAGGCAATACATAATCCTAAACCATTAGTAACAGTAGTATAATTGCAACACTAAATTGTGAGATAAACAACTGTGAGATTTATTTGTTTAAGACAGTGGCGAGGGACCTTTTCCAAACTGAGGAGCACATGTCTGTGATGGATGGGGACAGAAGAAAACGTGGCACAGCAACTGATGCCAATCTGACCTTTCTACTGTAGGCGAGTTTCTACACAGAAGCAAGAACTCCTCTGTCGTCTATCCAGAGAAGCAAGAGGCATTACCAGAGCCCAAGAAAACATTCTAGCCAGGTAGAAACACTCAAGGACTGCGTAAAGTAGAATAGATGAGGGACATGGCCTGGGGAAACATTGCGTGGATGAAGAGAGGGTGTAGTCTGGTATAGAGGCCTGGAGGGGCACATCTGGGCTGTGAGCCTGAAGTTGCACCCTTAATTTAAGATGTGGGTGGGGAACTTGCAGCCTTCCAGATGTGGGGTTCCCCTATTAGCCCCAGGCACCAGGGGCCAGGCATGATGGGAATTGGAGGCCAACAACATCTGGAAATTTTCCCATTCATGACTTGAGATTTCTATGCCACCTTTAAGGGAAAGCCCTTCCAGGGCACTTACAAATATAATTAAAATAATATAAAATGTTATAATAGTACCATAAAAGTAATTACAGTGATAAATGATATGCAATGTAAATAAGAATTTAAATGATTTAAAGATGACGAGAGCTAGTGGAGGGAAGTCACACAGGTGTAGTATTTTATGTTCCCTTTGTCCTTACTTGTTCTTCTTACTTTGTTGGTTTATTTTGTGGTTAAGTGCATGTATCTTATTGTTTTGTTTGTAAGTACGCCTAAATAAAACATTTAATATATAAATAATATAATATAATATAATATAATATAATATAATATAATATAATACAATTTTACAATGCTTCCAGACAATCAGTCTGTAAAACAGTAGCACTTTCAAAGCTCAGCACAACATAGTAAAAATGCATTTTAAAATTCCAATTCAAACAAAGATGGGGCCGTAGGTACTTCCTTCGCAGTCACTTTTCACTAACTGACATATCCTCCTCTTGATTCATCCACAGAGCAATCTGAACAAATGCGATTGTGGGCAGATTCCCAATTTCACAAGTTATGCCACTAAGAGGTTTTCCACTACTGTCTAAAAATAGGTTACAGGAAGTAAATACTGAATAATCTCAACGTATCCCAATGTTTTGTAATATTAATGAATTGTTCTTTTGTTGTGCTGGTGATGGGCAGGTGATGCAATGCCAGAAGCTTAAAAGTTTATGAGGAATGAAAAATACATAAACCCGATCAGTGACAGCTCTGCGTTCTGCTCATTGATCTCTCTGATGATGAAAGTCTCAAAACTCGTTATAGACAGTTGCTGCCAAAAAGTGGCTAAATGGTGGAAAGCACACAGGAGAGCCAAACTGTATATAGTTACTCTACGTGCACTCACAAGATGCCCCAATGCAACTAAAACTAGTCATGAGCAGAGATGGGAGAGAAATTCCATTTGGTTTGTATTTTAATGCGAACCCACCTAATTTGCACTTCCGGAAACAATCCATGAACGACAACACAGCTATAATTCAAAATTCTCACTTTTTTGAATGATAAAAATGCATATATTCATTCAAATAACATACAAAACCACACCTTCTTGTGGGACAATGCTTGCAAACATCTGTATACTTGCTTACCAAAAAATGTGTATTTTTGGAGAAATTGGCAGTAAAATGGAGACCAATTTTCACAAACACTAAAAAAATGTAAAGCAATGTGCAGAACTTAAGTTAACAAATGCAAAACTGAGAGAAACCAAAAGGTTGATCCAGCCTTGGTCATGACTAAGGATCAAACTGTACATTATGCTTAATGCATAGTATACAGCCAACTAAAGACACCCTGAAATATTTGTTTTGCTTAATTGAAGGATTGTCCCCTCCCACAACTGTTATCAAGATAGCAGTGCATGAGGAGCAGAAGCTTATCTCTTTCCCCTGTAACCCCCCTCCCCCCACAAAATTATTATTATGTAGCTCCAATGCTTTGTCTGTTTTTTTTTTTAAAAAAAAACAACAACAACCCTCTAATTGGTGCCAATAGATTTGTTTTCAAAAGTCTTTTTTTGGTGGTGATGGTGGGCATTTACATTCTTTCAGTCTGTGATTCTGATAACAATCCACAACTACCGGTACGTTGTGGGGAAACATAGTTGCATGCTACATATTAAGGGTAAAGTGCCATTTGAACCTAAGTTGCTTTGAAATTGATGTTACTTAACTTTATCATGACAGCATCTTAAAAAGCAGAGACATCACCTTGCCAACAAAGGTCCATATAGTTAAAGCTATGGTTTTCCCAGTAGTGATGTATGGAAGTGAGAGCTGGACCATAAAGAAGGCTGTTCGCCAAAGAATTGATGCTTTTGAATTATGGTGCTGGAGGAGACTCTTGAGAGTCCCATGGACTGCAAGAAGATCAAACCTATCCATTCTTAAGGAAATCGGTCTTGAGTGCTCACTGGAAGGACAGATCCTGAAGCTGAGACTCCAGTACTTTGGCCACCTCATGAGAAGAGAAGACTCCCTGGAAAAGACCCTGATGTTGGGAAAGATGGAGGGCACAAGGAGAAGGGGACGGCAGAGGACGAGATGGTTGGATAGTGTTCTCGAAGCTACCAGCATGAGTTTGACCGAACTGTGGGAGGCAGTGGAAGACAAGAGTGCCTGGTGTGCTCTGGTCCATGGGGTCACGAAGAGTCGGACATGACTAAATGACTAAACAACAACAACAACTTTATCATGATTGACTTGTTCACTGCTTTCACTGTTTCAGTACAGTTGTTTGCATGCCTACCCAGAAGTAAATCGACTGAATTCAATGAGACTTGTGTCCAAGTATGTGTGATTAGAATTGCACTGTAGGCCTGGGAGCCAGTCTATTCAACCCAATGAGATCTCTCAGTTGACATGCAGAAGATTGTGCTGGAAGTCACTCTAACTTTACCTGGATTGGGTCCAGAGAAGAAATCCCTGAGAGCTGAAGCACCCAAAACAAGTGGAATCAAAAACTACCCCCACAAATGGGGGGGGGGATGGAGGCCATGTGCAATCCATCATTCAGTGTAACATTACCCCTTTTGAAACTTTGAGGACTTCCAAAAACAGTATATGGTTTTTGGATGATAATATCTTGGTTCAGGGGGGAAATCAAAATCTCACTAGGCATATCTGACCCCTTGAAGATGCCTGAAGTATCTCATTTGATACCAAAGATTATTGTAAAAAAAAATATGCACACCATCTTTCTGCATCTATTTATTGCAGCACAGAATCAAAACAAACACTAGGGTCTGGCAAAAGCATAGTAGCTAAAATTAAATTGATTTTTACGTCTCCTAACACCTCAGTTCTACTTACACGTTTCTTCAGTTTTTAATAACATTTCTGAGTTCATTTTAGCTTCAGTTTAGGAACTGATCCAACAATCAACACCTGTTAAGATATAAGTTACGGACAGATGCATTGGCTGCTGGGAAAAACTTACTATTTCATTTTAGGACTTCCCATATGCATCATTAAGAAAGCAATCCAGCAACCAAATAGGTAATCTAATAAACAATATTGTCAGGGAACTGCCATCTGAGACGCAGGAGGTGAAAGGGCTCACGGAGGGTGAGAGAGACCATTCAGCTGAGGAGGGGACCAGCAGGGGGAGAAGTGGAGTTCCAAGGGAAAGTGAGTCGGAGGGAGGGCTCAGAGACACTTCAAGCGAGAACAGTGGGGAGGTTTCAGGACCTCCTGTAGGGACACCCACTCCTCGCCGGAAACTGTCACGCCGAGAGTCCAGAAGACGCGTTTCCGTTAAGGAGCTTTTATGCTGGAAGAAGTTCCGTAAACGCCCACTGTCCGATTCAACGAGCGACTGATGGAGCCATGCTTAAGGAGCTCCGTCACAGACAGAGGTTTGTGGACTTAGCCAAACTCTGAGGGACTAGGATTTTACGCACAAGCAGCTCACCATCCCATCACAGCAATCGGACAGTCCCTGAAAGCAGCTTGTGCAGAGAGGCATCATGAGCAACCCAGCCGGAGCCGGGGGAGCAGGAGGAGCTGGAGAGGGTCCAAGCCTGGAAGAAAGGTACAGGGTGTTGGAAGTCCAGCTAGCACTGCAAACGGCGAGGCTAGAAGAAAGGAGGGCGCAGGATGCAGAAAAGGCAAAAGGCGCTACACTAGCAAGAAAGATGCCAGGATTGGTGCAGAAGTTTGGGGGGGACCCCAGGAACTACCAAGCCTTTAGGACAGAGATGCAGTATGCTCTCGAACTGCAGTTTAACGACTTTCCCGACGAGGCATCGCGAGTGGCATTTGTGATTGGCCATCTCGAAGGGGGGGCAAGAGACTGGGTTAGACCCCTTTGGCAGGGAATAGTGAAATGCTGAAGGACACGAGGAAGTTTTTTCGCGCCATGGATTTGATGTTTTCCAGCGAGATTGAACAGGGACTGGTGCGCAGACAATTGATGGCTTGCAAACAGGGGAGCCGATCGGTTCGTGAGTACTGGACTGAGTTTACAATGTTGATACATAAATTGGGATGGGACCTATCGGCGGAACCCATTCAAATGCTCTTTGAAGAGGGGCTTTCTTCGGCGGTGAAAGACGAACTTTCCCGGGCGCCCAGGGCGGAGTCTATGGACCAGCTGACCAAATCAGCGCTGACCATTGGAGCGCGCCAGGAGGCAAGAGCCTTGGAGAAGCGGGAGGGGAAAGGAGAGCGTTGGAGGGATTTCCGCATTCCAGAGATTCCAGAGCCAAGTTTCCCGCCAGGAGAGCCGATGGAAGTTGGAACAGCGCGCGCGCGCGCAGTTTCAAATCCCAGTGAAGGGAGGAAGAAGGAGGGAAAGAGCGCCAAGAAATGTTATCTCTGCCAGCAGCCAGGTCACTTTGCCAGAGTCTGCCCGCAAAGAAAGGAATGGCAAGGGATGGCGGGAGCTGTTGGGGGGAAGGAGGAGGGAGTCCAGGAGCCAGTAAAAGCCAACGCCTGGCTGCCACCGTCAGGGCACTGCAGCCAGGCCAAGGAGCAGTAAAAGTGCCCACTCCGGAACCTCCAAGACCAGCCCTAGTAATAGAGGTGTTGCTAGAGCTGGCAAACGGATACCCACTAAAGACAAAGGCGCTGTTGGACTCAGGCAGCTCCTGTAATTTTATGAGTAAGGAGTTTGCAGCTGAACACCAGATACAGACACTCCCTTTAAGCAACCCCCTGCAGGTGACCACGATCGATGGGAGGGAGCTGTTGGGAGGAGAAGTTAGCCTACAGACCGTCCCAATGGTTATGAGGGTGGCCAGGCACACCGAAAGGATAGCGTTCAATGTGGCCACCCTGGGAGGGGCTCCCGTCATTTTGGGAATGAGCTGGCTAGCGTTGCATGACCCGCTAGTGGACTGGCATCAGAGAGTGGTCTCCTTTGGGTCAGCACATTGCCTGGAACACTGCAGAGAGGGAAAGGTGCCAGAAGGGGCAAAAGCCTTTCTAGCAGGGACGGAAGTGGCGGACAAAGGGAAGGTGCCCAAACAATACACTGACCTGAGCAAGGTCTTCAGCGAAAGGGAAGCAGATAAACTACCACCGCATAGAGACTTTGACTGCCAAATTAACCTGGTACCTGGGGCCCAGCTCCCCGTGGGCAAGCTGTACGCCATGTCAGACAGGGAAATGCAGGAGTTAAGGGAGTTTATTGATAAAAACCTGAAGAGGGGCTTCATCAGAGAGTCCAGAGCGGTGGGGGGGGGCCCAGTGTTTTTTGTGGACAAAAAAAACACGGATAAACCCAGGCTTGTAGTGGACTACCGGCGGCTAAATGCCGTGTCAGAACCAGTGACTTTCCCCATGCCCAGGATTGATGACATTTTGACCAGGGTGAGGAAGGGAAAGATATTCACGAAACTGGACCTGAGAGGGGCATACAACCTGATACGAATAAGGAAAGGGGATGAATGGAAAACCACCATGTTCACCCCTTTGGGGGCTTTTGAATATTTAGTTATGCCATTCGGATTGCAATCAGGCTCCGCCTGTTTTCAATCACTCATGAACCATGTCCTGGGACCTTTGCTCTACAAGAATTGCATGGCCTTCCTCGATGACGTGCTGATATATTCAGAGAATGAGGAGCAGCATGTAAAGGATGTCAGGGAAGTGCTGAGCCAGCTGCAAGCAAACCAGCTGTGGGTGAAATTGGAGAAGTGTCAGTTTCACACCAAGGAGGTGGAATTCCTGGGGTACCGCTTATCAGACAAGGGATTAGCCATGGATCCAGGCAAGGTCCAGGCGGTGCTGGAATGGAAGACACCGAAAACGAAAAAGGATGTGCAAAGGTTCTTAGGGTTTGGGAACTTTTACCGTAAATTCATCAAGAACTTTGCCCACTTAACGGCTCCCATCACGGACTGTCTAAGCAGCAAGAAGAAATTCGTTTGGACGGCGGAGGCGGAGCAAGCATTTGAGGAATTGAAAAGGGCATTCGCTTCGGAAGAACAGCTCCTGCATGTGGATTTACAAAAACCCATGAGAGTGGAAACTGATGCCTCAGACCGGGCGGTGGGGGCGGTGCTGCTTCAGCCAGGGAGCAATAAGTCGGAATGGAGACCGTGTGCCTTCTTTTCGCGTAAGCTGAACAAATCCGAGAGGAACTACACCGTATATGACCGAGAACTACTCGCCATTCACGAAGCGTTCCGGAGATGGAGACACTTACTAATTGGCGCACAGCATAAGGTGCAAGTGTGTACGGACCACAAGAATTTGGAGTATTGGAGAACGGCACGAGTGCTCAACCAACGACAAGTGAGATGGGCCCAGGAGTTCTCCAAATTCCATTTTGAAATCTGCTATGTGCCAGGTCCAGAAAACATCAGAGCGGACGCTCTCTCTCGCAAACCTGAATATTTGGAGGGGGAGGGAGCGCCTGAAGAGAGACATATTATCCCAGAGGACCACTGGGTGTGTGGGGCGGCCTGGGTGGGGCAAAGAGAACTGGTAGAGGGAACGGTAAATGATGAATACGCCCAGGATAAGCTCAGAGGTTTAAGGAGAGAGGGAGAAGACCCCGGAGGTTTTGAAGAAAGAAACGGGGCATTGTATTACAAAGGGGCACTATATATACCCGAAGGGGAATTGAGGGGGAGAGCACTCAAACAGCTGCACGACAATCCCACAGCGGGGCATTTTGGGCAACACAAGACCATGTGGTTGGTGACCAGGGAGTTTTGGTGGCCCAAGGTGAGGGAGGATGTACGGGAGTATGTGAGAAGGTGTGACCAATGCCAGAGAGCCAAAGGAGAAAGGCGGGCGCCAGCGGGGTTATTAGAACCGTTACCCACACCAGAACGACCGTGGGAGGCGGTATCGATAGATTTTATGACTGATCTGCCTAAATCCCAGGGGAAAACCGCCATACTAGTCGTAGTAGACCTGTTAACTAAGATGGGTCACTTTGTAGCTTGCTCACATGCAGTCACGGCGGAAGAGACCGCGAAATTGTTTGTAGAACATATTTTTAGGCTGCATGGCGCCCCCTTGAGGGTGGTCTCCGACAGAGGGAAACAGTTCACGTCCAGATTCTGGAGGAAACTTATGAGCTTGTTGCACGTAGAGGTCAACTTTTCGACTGCCAGGCACCCTGAGACCAATGGGCAGGCGGAGAGGGCAAACGGTATCCTCCAACAATACCTGAGGTGTTATGTCAATGACAGAGAGAACGATTGGGTCGAAAAGTTGGCGCTAGCGGAATTTGCTTACAATAATGCAGAGAATGTGTCCACCGGGATGAGCCCCTTTTTGGCTAATTATGGGTGCCACCCCAGGGCGTTTCCAGGGGGAGGAGGGGAGAGATGGAGTGTCCCGGCCGCTGAACATTTTGTAGAAGAAATGGAAGCGATCCATCGTCAACTCCAACTCAACTTAGAAAGGGCCAAAGAAGAATATAAGAGGCAGGCAGACAAGAGCAGAAGGGAAGGTGAAACCATTAGGGTGGGGAGTCAGGTCTGGCTATCAACCCAAGGTTTGCCGTTCAAGGGGGGTTGCAAGAAATTGAGACCCAAAAGATTGGGACCATTTGAGGTCATCCAACAGGTCAACCCAGTGGCTTTCAGACTCCGGTTACCGAACCACATGAAACTGCACCCAGTATTCCACAGGTCATTACCGTCACCATATAGGGGGGAAGGTGAAGGGGTATCCACACGGGGGCCAGCCATAGAAGAAAGGGAAAGCAGCAACCATGTGGCGGAAATCATCGACTCCAGGTGGAAGGGTAATCAGGTGGAGTATTTGGTCGCGTGGGAAGGGGAACCGGAGTCGGAAAACACCTGGGTGACGGCAGAGGAGGTCCGTGACGAGATCTTGATCGAAGCGTTCCACCAAAGGTTCCCCAGGAAACCTCAGCCAGTAGCGAGGTTCCGGAGGGAGTACTTTGGCACCACCGACGATGAGGAGGAACTGGAAGGATTCAGGGAATCGGAGTTGGAAGGAGGAACAGACTCCGATGAGGAGGAGTACTTGGAAACCGGAAACAGCAACAGGTGGAGGGAAGTGTTCGAAACTTCGGAAGATGAGGGAGGTTCCTTCAGGGGTTTTGCTCCCTCGCCTCCCACAGAGGAGGGGAGGGAAGGGGGTGAAGGGGGCCCTGGAGGGGAGGTGGATGTCAGGGAACTGCCATCTGAGACGCAGGAGGTGAAAGGGCTCACGGAGGGTGAGAGAGACCATTCAGCTGAGGAGGGGACCAGCAGGGGGAGAAGTGGAGTTCCAAGGGAAAGTGAGTCGGAGGGAGGGCTCAGAGACACTTCAAGCGAGAACAGTGGGGAGGTTTCAGGACCTCCTGTAGGGACACCCACTCCTCGCCGGAAACTGTCACGCCGAGAGTCCAGAAGACGCGTTTCCGTTAAGGAGCTTTTATGCTGGAAGAAGTTCCGTAAACGCCCACTGTCCGATTCAACGAGCGACTGATGGAGCCATGCTTAAGGAGCTCCGTCACAGACAGAGGTTTGTGGACTTAGCCAAACTCTGAGGGACTAGGATTTTACGCACAAGCAGCTCACCATCCCATCACAAATATCTATTACATTTATTGAAGATTACCATGACCAAAGTTGATTTGCAAATTATAATTGGACCTACCATTTAGTGATCTCCTCGTAGGAGAACCCCACTGGACCCAATGTGGCCAGAGGTGGATTTATTGGATCACAGTTGGTTTGCCTGCACTGGGGCACCACAGGGAATGACACAACAATGACTTGTAATGGAAGGCAAGAGGCAAGGGGTGCTGAATTTTGGCATTGTACATGGCGCTACTTAAATCTGAAAGCCCAAAGTTTGCCACTGAAATGCTATAGGGGGGAAAAAGAGATTAACCCTAGGAGTTGACAAACTGACACTATAGTATTGCATACAACTACCCACAAATCCCTTTGATTTAGTGAAACTTTCTTTATTTTAGTGAATTTGGGATTTGAAACCTTGTGATGAAGGCTGGTATAAAAATTATATGAATAAAATAAGATTATGATTTTAACTTCAAAATGATTTGCATGCAATGTACAGGGGAGATAAACATTTTTCTTTCCTAAAATCAAGATAGGGATTGATTTCACTAAAATCAGTTTATCCATTGGGATTTAGTCCTTCAATGATAGCTTTCATTGCTGCATGTTAGCCAATGCAGCCACTGGATAAAGCTCATAACATATCCACTAGCTGCAGAACAGTATGGCACCCTGGTGCCTCCATATGTTTTGGGCGAAAACTCCTTTCAGACACAGTTAGCATAGCCAATGGGTAGGGATTGTGGGAGTTATCCTTCAAAATATTTGGAGGACATCAGGTTGGGGAAGGCTGAAATATCAACTGGCAGGAGGGGCACATTTTGCACAATAACTTTTGACACGCAGATGATCCAAATATTTTACATATTATTAGGTGAAGTGGTTCATCTTTTTTATGAGAATGCTTTCCATTCAGATAAAACAAAGCTTGAAAATATTAATTTCTACTATGCCAGGTCATCCTTTTTTGTCCGCGGCAAAAAAGTGAGACTGTAAATCAGTTAAACTCAGCGGCTAGAGGAAAGCTCTTGAAGTCAAATTACCATGATCATCAAGTCACCACAAAGAGCTCACTCTAGGCTAACAGTATCAATACATCATTTCATTTAGATTCTGATTCAGTATGACTGCTGTGAAGTTTGTTGCGTTTGTCGAACATACCACATGATCAGAAAACCTGAGGCATAAAAGATAGCTGAAAGGTGACTCGAGGCATTAGCAGTGACTTTAAAGAGTGACTTTAAAAAGAAAAAGAAAAAAAGAAATGTGTTGTTTCAGAAGATTATGGCAGAAACCACAGCATGAGCTGTGGTAGTACAGAAAATAAAGAGAAAATATTTTGCAGTAGATTTTCTATTCTGGTTTTCCATGTCTCCTACTTCCAAATCTCATAGTTGCAGAAGGAGAGAAGGCTAAATTCTCGTGTTCTAAGAACAGGTGAAACAAAATATTTAGATATTTAGAAAGTTGATGCAAGCTCTAATCGGTTTTTAGTTTACTGATTTTTATAAACATTTTGGAACACTTAAATTATTATTACAGTGGTACCTCAGGTTACATACACTTCAGGTTACATACGCTTCAGGTTACAGACTCCGCTAACCCAGAAATAGTGCTTCAGGTTAAGAACTTTGCTTCAGGATGAGAACAGAAATCGTGCTCTGGCGGTGTGGCAGCAGCAGGAGGCCCCATTAGCTAAAGTGGTGCTTCAGGTTAAGAACAGTTTCAGGTTAAGTACGGACCTCCGGAACGAATTAAGTACTTAACCTGAGGTACCACTGTACTTCTTTGATCATTTTATTGGGGGGTTTTGTAAATCACTTTGAGAACTTTTTTTTTTAATCAAGCAGTATTTACATTTAATGAAATAAATAAATTACCCTTCATACTGTTTATCAAGATCGCACTATCCAGCACCCCTACGCCACACATTCAAAGACCTATTATAAATCTCCTTTAATTAGATTCTGCTGAACTAAGTTTGCGTGAACAGAAGATTTGCTCTCATTTAAGCCTTGAACAAGTTTCAAGATACTATGTGGGTCACCAAATAGCAGTTCCTGAGACAGAAGACTTTCCAAAACTTTATAGAAAGTGATATTTAAAACAGGGGTGAGGAACTTTCTAAGCCTGAGGACCACATTCCCTTGTTCGCAAGCTTCCAGAGGGCACATGTCAATGGTTGGGGCAGAGAGAACGATGGAGCACAGTTGTGACTCTTAACCCTTCTATAGTAAGCTACATTATAGCCATTCAAATACCAAAGAGGTTGCTGCACACGCTCACACCTCTGTCCGTACCAAACCAAGCAAGCAAGAGTTTACAGGCCAAGGGCCCACTGCAAACAAGCAAGAGCACTTGAGGAAGTCATCGGGCAGGACTGGTGCTGGCTATAGCATGGGGAAGGTAAATAACCCAGGGAGATTCTTTATGGCTGTATTGCAGAAGCTTCAATGGTTCCCCATCCCTGATTTAAAACTATGAATAGGGGGGGGGAAAAGCTTTTTATTGAAAATAGATTAGTTATTATGATGTCATCAGAAGGAAAATATTATTTTGTGCTTCTGCCAAGACCAATTGTCCTACTTATCATGGGACAAACTTGTTGCAGAAGAAAAAAGTACTCTAGGCTTGGAAACCAAAGGTAATCTATTTCAGCACTGATTTTCTGTTCCAGACTTCCAAAGTTTTGCCATAGTTCTGTTAACTTCATGAAATTGTAGCAATTTTAGCCCTTTATTAACAACTTGTGGGTGGTTTACCTACACAGTCACTAAAACATCTAGTGTTTTTCTGTGGTGTCCAATGTTATTTAATGAGGATTTCAGTGGCATTGTCACTGCTATACTCGATCGCTGAGCAGCAGTTTTGGCTTTTGAAGTTTTCTCCTTTGTGACTTCAAAAGGGGAAACTTTCAAAATGGAGGGGAATTATATAAAGAAACCCCCAAAAGAAAGAAATCAAGAGGGTTAAGTAGCTTCATAGTGTTTGTGGGTGGAAATTCCAGATCCAAATTCCAGATCCCAAATTGAATTGGGTTGAGTTGGGCTGATCCAGTCTTATCATCCACACATTTTTCTTATCCTTTTTAAAAGCCATCCAAATTGGTAGCCACCACAGTCTCCTGTGGGAATGAGTTCCATAGTATATTTATGCACTATGTGAAAAAGTACCTTATTTTACCTGCCCTGAAGCTTCACTGTGTGTCCCTGAATTCTAGTGTCTTGAGTTAGGGAGAAAAATTGTTCTCAATCCACTTCTCCATGCCATGTATAATTTTATACAGTTTTATCATGTTGCCTCTTAGTCACCTTTTCATATACACCCCCTCTCAAAGCCACAATAGAGACTTTCTCTAGACCACATTTCTTTAACCTGGTTACCCCCAGTTGCTTTGAACTATACCTTCCATTATCCCTGATGCTGTCTGGGTCTGGTGGGAGTTGTAGCTCAGCAACATTTGGAGAGCACCAGGTTGGGAAAGGCAGCTCTGAACCAGTGTGATGGGAGATAACTGCAGTTTGAAATTATAGATCATGGCATTCCTCCATGCAAACTAAGAGTAGATCATCACATCTCTGCTACGTAGACGTGGCTCACCTAGTATTCACGTGGGGCTGTAGAAACTAATTCTGAAATGGCACAATGCAGGACACAGAAGTTCTCTGTTGGATTGCAACCACGGTATGCTGCAGTCATCTAAGAAAGATTCTGTAGTGCTGTCTTCAAACTTGATTGCAGATGCTGAGGGAAGAGAGCAATGAACTTCAAACACATCTGAAAAATGGATTTAGAAAGGATGTTCCTTTGTTTATCCAATTATTAATGTAAATAAGCAGATTTGATTAAAACATTTTAAACAGGTTTTACACTGAGATGTAAAGAATTAATTCATGTCAGGAATAACCATTAGAATTCCACCAGCTCCCATTTCATGTAAAATGATTGCAGTTTAAATTACTAAGGTCCTTTACTAAATAATTCAGCTTGCAAAGGGCATTATATCAACCTACACTATAATAAGGTATTATGAACTTACAGTGGGAAACCAAATAAAATAAAATAAAAGTCATTATGCTAAGTTGCATATTAGAGATCCCTGGAAAATGAAAAGCAATGTCTATTTGGAGAGAAGAGAAAGAAGGGTCAATCAAGTAATGGTAAGCTGTGACATTTCTTCATCATGTTGAACATCAGACAACTGGCGTAATTGGTCATAAAACAAACGGATAAATGCCAAATTTAAATGAAAAGTTCCAAAAGGCATTTTCTCTCAGTGGAGTGTGTGTTTTCAGTTTCCAATCTTCAAGCAGGCTTGTCACTTAGCTTGCGGGGAGTAGGAGAGAAACTAGTTTAGGATATCCATTGCATGGGCAGTATTTTCAAGTCTACCTAGCATTTAAACATATTCTGCTATGCATTCATTTTTAAGCAATTTCCCCCGTCGGTGATGCTTAATTTTAAAAAGATAAATACAGCTCCAAAGCGAATATCAGCCTAAAGCTTGAGCCTCTTAGCATGGGTAAAGAATAGAAACGTGGGGACATCTTCTTTTGAACAAAACAACTGTAGATGTTGCTGGAGACGTAAGATTGTTAGCACAAACATCCTGCATTGTGTTCTCCTATTCTTTGTCCCTAAAAAAAAGCAACAGTTATGCTACACACAACTATATTATATTAATTACAGCCATGAAGAATTGGTATCGGGATTGCAGTAGGGGTGGGGGAGGTCTATACCAGCATGACACTGCCCCCTGCTCTTTCCCAGGGAAATATCCTGGCACATGCAGTTGTGGCGTTTGACATAGGGTTCTGCTGTAGTACCACTATCTTGGATATGGTGGCACTATGTTCACTAGGATGGGCCAAGGATGCAGGAAGTACTGCGTTGATGGTGGTTAACCTGTCACGACCACCAACTCAGTGTTCCTGCACTCTCACCACTACTTTGTCCTTCCCCACCCCACCCGCATTCTTGCCAATACTGGCCACAAGGCTTGGTGAAAAAGAAGAGGCTCCCATTGGCACCAATATCAATAATAATAATAATAATAATAATAATAATAATAATAATAATATTTATTATTTATACCCTGCTCATCTGGCTGGGCTTCCCCAGCCACTCTGGGCGGCTTCCAACAAAATATTAAAATATAATAGTCTGTCAAACATTAAAAGCTTCTCTAAACAAGGCTGCCTTCAGATGTCTTCTAAAAGTCTGGTAGTTGTTTTTCTCTTTGACATCTGGTGGGAGGGTGTTCCACAGGGCGGGTGCCACTACCAAGAAGGCCCTTTGCTTGGTTCCCTGTAACTTGGCTTCTCGCACTGAGGGAACCGCCAGAAGGCCCTCGGCGCTGGACCTCAGTGTCGAGGCAGAACGATGTGGGTGGAGATGCTCCTTCAGGTATACTGGACCGAGGCCATTTAGGACTTTGAATTGTGCTCAGAAACGTACTGGGAGCCAATGTAGGTCTTTCAAGACCGGTGTCTATAGGCTGCAGTGTTACAATTTTCAGATTTTTGTCCTTGCACTGGCGGAAGCAAGCAATGTAGAGCAGGGTCAGGGAAGCCTAAGAACAGAGTGTTAAGCCACAAGAAGAGGCCTGCTGGATCAGACCAAGATCTCATCCAGTCCAGCAGTGGCCAATCAGATTCCTGTGGAAAGGGCTCAAGCAGAATATGAATGCAATAGCAAGTTTTCAGCGCAAGCATGTCACAACATGTTGGTAGTGAATTTTGTCTTCCCATGAAACTCTGCCTCCCTCCCTCCCACTGCACTTTTTTTGTCAACTTTTCACACCCCTTGTTAAAGGGCATGAAAATGTTTCCAAGCAGATGAGTGACAAAGAAGAACAGGACGCTGACTCTATGTATGTGCACCCAAATGAGCATTGTACTGAAAGTAAATATTTTTATGTCCTTCTCGAAAAGGCAACTTTCACAGTAAAAGTAATACCTCAGGAAACCTCAATTCTAAGAGGTCAGTGAAACTGGTCTAAGAAGTCAGTGATATAACAACAACAACAACAACAACAACAACAACAACAACAACAACATCCCACCATTTTCCCTGAAAGGGACTCAAGGAGGCTTATAGATAAATGAATTGCAGAGGTGAAGAAGTAGACACAGAACCCCCATGTCTCCTACAATATTTAGTTCCATTCTCAAACTGTGTAAAAGAAAAGTCATTTTCAGGATGTACAATTTCAGTTTGTTGTCCAGTGAAAATTAATAGTTCAGTCTTGTCCAGTCTTGTTCAATTCAATCCATAACTCATTGGACTGAAAGTGTACTTCACTGAAAAGAGCTGTGCTCTTCCTTGAAACTAAATAAATTCCACTAGACTCAATCAGATTTATTTTCACATTAAAATGTTAGGAGTCAGATTGCAGTCCACTTAGATACTATTGGTATCGACAGTAGTGTATTGCAGTGTTGACTGTATCATCAAACCACACAGTCCAATGTAGAGCTATGCAGGTTAATATTACTGTTCTGTTCAGAACTGAGATGTGTGTAAGTCCTGCATCTGATTCAGAATTAGTCTGTTTAAATCAGTTCATATCCATGAATCCTTGTGTAAGATGTGTGTATGGGAATTCACTTGTACATGTGCACAGACACATAAAGGGATCTTGGCTGTGAGTTCTGGAATACCTGCTCCTTGCCCTGCAGACATTTCACCACCTGGCCCGGGGGGAGGGGGCCTGACTGACTCCAGCTACAAAAACTGAGGTTGCTGAAGAGACCAGAGACCATCATGGCTGCCTCTTGGTGAGCCTGAGCTTCCACAGCCACTGCCTGCCATGAACTGTCATTGGAAGGATTGGCAGCAACAGCGGCAGATTTATTCTGTGTTTATGGTAATATTTTATTCTCAATTATGCTATTTTAAATGTGTATTTTATATTTGACTTCCCTTAGTAATGTTTTCTATTGAAATGTTTAAGTTTTTTTTAACTTCACTGTGTTAAGTGTGTATTTTGCAGTTGAATTCCTTTGTAATTATTTATTTTGAAATCTTTAACATAATACTTTTAGTTTCCTGTTAACTATGTTGCTTTGAATGTATACTTTATATTTGTCTTTCTTTGGTAGTGTTTTATTCTGGATTGTTTTTATTTGATGTTTTAATGTGTTGCAAACCACTCTGAGAAAGTTCCTAAACACAAAGCAGTATAGAAATGAAATGAATAATAACAATCTTTTAATAAAACACAAATGAGGAGGCATATAGTCTGCCCAAATCAGGAGATGGGAAAATCTATTCTTCCATGACCCTCCTGGCCTGATAACATAACCTTTCTGCCCTTCTTAAATTTGGAGGATGAATCTCCACCAACATCTCAGTCATCACAGAATTGGACAAGTGCCTATTAAGACAGTCGGGTCCTGCAAAGAGGTGACGCCAGCTATACTACAGGCTTCACCAGTTTGCTTAAGGTTGCAGATGGCCTCAGCTCTATGCTGAGACAATATCTCTCCATAGCTCAGCCAGCTGGGCCTGACTTCAAATTGTAGAGTTGGAAGGGACCCTGACGCTCATCTAGTCCAGGGGTTGTCAACATGGTCCCTACCGCCCACTAGTGGGCGTTTCAGGATTCTAGGTGGACGGTAGGGGGTTCTACGGCACAAGCTGAATCCTCCTTCCATCGGGCATTGGTGGGCGGTAAGGAAATGTTACCATCAAGAAAGCTGAATTAGTGGACGGTAGGTATAAAAAGCTTGACTACCCCCGATCTAGTCCAACCCCCCATTTTAATCTAATCTGAAATGACTTCCCATGCTTTGACATGTTGAGAAGAAACTCTGATGATTTGCGCTTCCCCTACAACCTCTAAGCCTCAATGCGTCAGGATAGTTTGCCTCAGTCCATTGTATGAGATAGAGGCAATAGCAGCTGAAAACTAGGCCCCATCAGCTATGAATCAGACATTGCTAACGCAAGTGGGCCAACTTTTGCCTGAAATTATGACCCTTCAGAACCAGTTGTAGGCTATCAAAGTTGCACCAACAGAAGCTTGCTTTGCAATATGAATTACTGGGGCTCCAGCAAAATGTAATGCAACTGGCCATAAGAACAATGCTGGTTTCTTGCCCTTCTCTTGTGCAAGACCTTCCAGTAGCACAATTCATACTTCCATGACCCTGAACCTCATCTCCCATCTAAATCCATGGAACAGACAGCCTGATTTGAATCAGAGTAGATGATGAGTGGAGGATGGATCTTGGGACAAGGTTTGAGCCCTTCAAATAACTAGTAGCACCATTCAGGAACGTAACTCATGGCACTGCCAATATTCTTCTGGAAACTTTTCATTCCTCTTTTTTTAGAAAATCTAGTCCAAAGAATTGATTCTTTCAGAAAGCAACTCATAAGACTCAATACTGCCATGAATCTTGTATTATGAAATCAAGATGATTGCCCTTGATTAGAATTGTCAATGTTTTTACAGGTGCGTTTGAATTGGTAATTGCTTTCCCTTTTTTAAAGTGACAGGCAATCATTTCAACTGCACTTCCCTCTCCTCTCAGCTTTAAGTCACTGGTTGAAAAATATATTTATATTAACAAAAAGAAAAAAACACACTACCCACTCCTACATTCCCTCCCCCATGTTCATGTAAGTGATGAGTACACAGAAGCGACACCATGTTTGAAGTCACACCTCATCACATTTGATTCATCCCTTTTCACGGTCCTGAGTCTTGATGGCTTCTGATGTTTCCTTCCCTATTGGAAAAGGTGATGTGAGCTGTCATATATGCTTCCAATTAATACATATCAGTTACAGCCTTACAGCCTGAACAAATGCAAAACTACCAAATGTTTCTTTAACATCACCTACTCTGGAGTTGCTGTGGTTTCTGGTTGGTCAGGCAAGGGTAGCATGGCCTACTTTTGACAAGTGTGCTGTACCCTGTAGAAACAGCTATAGGAAACAGATTTCAATTAGTACAGCATTGTTGCATGATTTATTTATTTTTTAATGTCCTTTCAATGAATGCTTTTATATTAGCTTGGGAGTGATTTACCACTACTGAAATTAGAAAGGCATCTAATGCTGACAGCCAGATACAGTGTTGTCTCAAAGTTTCACCTGAACCAAAAATGCAAGGTTCATTGCAGGTGAAGAGAAATGTCCCAGTTGTTTGACGAAACAAAGAACATCTGATTTTTTGTGTGAGTGTGCTCACAATCTCCACTGACTTTAATGAGGCAGATTTCCAACAAGCCACCTTGACACAACCTATAGTCCCATGAATCTCTGATGCACATCCGTCAGATCCATTTAGGAACAGGGGATGATCTTTGGGAACAGGGACATGCATCAAGTTTTCTTTTGAATGCAGAACATTAACTGATATGAGGCAAGCCTTTCTTGCATGCTACCATATGGGGTGGCGTGTGTATGCCCTGACACAACGCGGCTCTGCACCCATCATTGTGTTTACCTTTACTAATGGAACTTGGGAGATGCTTCATCACAAATTTCTAAATCTTCCCTG
This sequence comes from Podarcis raffonei, assembly GCF_027172205.1. Lineage (NCBI taxonomy): Eukaryota > Metazoa > Chordata > Lepidosauria > Squamata > Lacertidae > Podarcis > Podarcis raffonei. Next base: position 50,534,750 of record NC_070604.1, read on the forward strand.
AAACGTACTTGCTCCTGAAGTCATTGATGTCTTGAGATAATGAGCCTCACAGGTAAATTATGTATCAGGAAGAAAAGGCATTATACTTTTATCAGTTTTACTCTTGTTTCTTCAGCTGAGCTCATCTGTGACATCCCATAATAAATACTGGCACGTGATTTACCTGGGCTCAGCTAGTTCTTTTTGTTCTGTATCATGTCCCATCTCATTTGCCTTTTCTTTTTTCATAATGCAGCTGCTGTCACCACTATTCTGAAATCATTGATTCTATGGAAATCAATGTAGCCCTAGCCTTCTGGTGTTCCTGAGATTGTGACTTTTGTTTCTGGTGCAGTTCAGTTCTTTACATTCTTGTGCAGGAGTCAGCCCCATTGAATTCAGTGGGTCTTACTCTCATGTAAGGACTCATCCACACTTCCTGTTTGTTTGCCCCACACTTCCTAGGAACAGGTCCGCTCTTTAAAGTTCTGTGTCTGGGTGAGTTTCTTTTTCTTGGGTGCTTTTCCCAGGCAAAAGTGCTGTTTTAACACTGAATTGGAACAAATGGCCACTCGGGGTTTCTGTAGATTCAGTGGACTGCCATTTGCTCTGATTCCACAGGAAAGAGTAGGTTTTAAAAGGACAAAAAAAAGTACTTGGACATAGAGCTTTAAAGAGTTGGCCTGTATCCAGAAACATAGCACAAAAGGAAGTCTGACTGAGTCATGAGTGTGTACCCAGGCTTGTCATGAACAAGTCCTTGTTAATTTATGCCCACCGACAGTATACATTTAAAGCAGTATCATGCAACTTCAAACAGTCATGACTTCTTCCAAAGGATCTGGGACCTGTAGTTTGCCAGGGGCTCTGAGAGTTGCTAGGAGACCCCCTATTTCCTTCTCATAGCTACAGTTCTAATAGTCCCCTGCGAAGAGGGATTGCTTGTTAAACTACTCTGGGAACTGTTGCTCTATAAGGGGAATAGAGGTCTCCTAACAACTCTCATGCGGGAGGTAGTGGAGGATAGAGGTGCCTGGCATGTTCTGGTCCATGGGGTCACGAAGAGTCGGACACGACTAAACGACTAAACAACAACAACAACTCTCAGCTAAACTATACAGTGGTACCTCGGGTTACATACGCTTCAGGTTACAGACGCCGCTAACCCAGAAATAGTACCTCGGGTTAAGAACTTTGCTTCAGGATGAGAACAGAAATTGTGCTTCAGCGGCACGGCAGCAGCAGGAGCCCCATTAGCTAAAGTGCTGCTTCAGCTTAAGAACAGTTTCAGGTTAAGTATGGACCTCTGGAAGAAATTAAGTACATAACCAGAGGTACCACTGTAGTTCCCAAGATTCTAAGCTATGACTGTTTAAAGTGGCATATGAGACTGAATTGCAGTGTGGTCTTGTGTATGTATACTCATAAGTCAGCTCCACTGAGTTTAAGATTGCAGGCTAAGATTTTCATTCCTGAGCAATCACTCCCATGTGACGAGCTTCTGATTAATAAGATAAACATCGAGAAGAGCCAAAATCTAGCCCTGCATGCTGGATCTTTTTCTTTTCATTTATAGCTAAATCAGATGATGAGCCTGTGGAAGTGAAGAGGTTGGCAAGATATTTTTGAAGTGCAGAATCTAATCAAAACCTTGAAGGAAGATTTTCCTGCAGTTTGAAACAAGGTTAGAATTATAAATGAATCATATTAGGCTTCTTTTCTTCCTCGGGAGTTTCTGAGTTTCTGAAAAGCATGAGATTTCCTCTCTGTTAGAAAATCCTCAAATTCCCATGAACTGCTTTGTTTTTATACCCTGGATAAGACTGGATTTTCAAAGAACTAAAAAACCACAACATTTTCCCATTCATTAAGTGGAAAAACAGTTGAACTTTTTAAAAAGAAAGACAAAAGAAGCTTTCAGTGCAGCCTTACTTTTCAACTTTGGTAGTGAGTTCGAGACGATCCTCCAGATTGTTTTGGGGGTTTTTTAACAGCTTAGAATGTGCCATTTGCTAGATTTTAAAGTTTAAAGAATTTGCTGCAAAGCTTTTCTTATGCTCATTTCAGTCCCTCTTTCCACTGTTCTTCATTCTTTTTATTTTCATCCCCCCCCCCCCAGCTGTGGCCAAAGATGTTCAATGTGAAATGCTTTTCAAAATTCCTAACCTTTGGATAAAAAATTATTGACCTTGGCAGATTAATTTTCGTCAAAATATTCAGCCTTTACCCAAACAGCCCAAAGTTTTAATTACAATGCAAATGATGGTCAGTGTCAGCAGTTTCTCCTTATCCCTTGTGATGCTCTCAGATATATTAATATGGTGTAACTGCATTTCTCACACTGTTCATTGTCATCACGGATGCATTTTCTTATTACATGGGACTTCCTTTGCAGACTAAATACAAACCTCCTTGGTGATATTGAGTCTGCATTGATTCTCCCTGAGTGGATCCCCCATGATTACATGATCATTACTGCACCAGGGATAGCCAATTGAAAATCGGATCAGATCAGATGCAATTTTATTTGGCCTCTACCAGGTTTTAATACAGAATGTGCCATGAAACAATATACAAAGCGATAGGCCCAAGTTAATACCACATATATATTGGGTCACAGATTAATCACAAATTTGGTTATGCTTGTTGCACCACTCACCCATTTTGCCTAAACACAAATGTTCTAAAGAGGTCTCATGCTATGCTCCCATAAAAAGTATATCTGGATTTTGCTTCTCTCCCTCAGTTTTTCCACTAAAACTACTTCCAATACTTTATACCACTATTGTTGCAGTGGGAAGTAAGGCTTATATCTCCTGTGCCTTTTGCGAGACTAGGGCCTTGAAGAAATAGGCAGGCCTCTTGGGGGAATAAATTGTCTGCTTCCAGATGCATCTTATTTTCTTATGCTAACTGAATTTCTGCCCTATCCTTACCCTCAGCAATATGCTTCCCTGTGGTCCCCCCCCATCCACTAATATAGTGCCATAAGATTGTGTGTGGATAAATGGGAACAAGAGATGCTCACCTGGGGAGGAAGTTAGTCATTTCTTCCCTCTACATGTCACATTACTGGAACTGTGTGGCAAAAAGCCAATGGAAATGTAACCCCACCATCACCATCACTGTGGTGCCATATGAAACAGTTCAACAAAGTGGGAGGTGGTGTCAGCGCAATGAGCGATCCTCCAGTTTGACTGCAATCTTCTCGTATCAGGCCCATGTCTCTCGTGTTTCTCAGAAATGGCACTTTCCAGTCAAAACCTGTCAAAAGTATGCATGAAGGGGCAAGCTCTAGCTTTGCTAAGATAAGAGTGAAACTTCTTTCTAAGCTGCCAGCCCCATTGCTTGGCCATCGTCACCACGTCCCAGAAGCCAGAACAACAACAACAAAAATGAGCTGGCCATATGGACAATTCCCTTTTGGGGGCTGGCAGTTGAGGGCAGATGGCGGAGGTTTCTTGGCAGAGCTAATAAATAAATAAATCCAGAGCAGCCGGGCTGAGATCTGGCAAGCAGCCCAAGGTTAATTAAGCTCTAGACTTGTGTCTGGAGAGGTCAAGGGAAAGAAGAAGGCATGTTCTAACAACCACAAATAGGTTGGTTATTAAGATAGCGAGAGATGTGAGCACTGTTTTTTTTTTTTTTTTGCTGCAAAGTTAGTTTCTCTTTTTTACCTAATTCATGAAACAGCCAATAATAATAATAATAATAATAATAATAATAATAATAATAATAATAATAATAATTGAAAGCAATCTCCTCAGAAATGTGGCTGGTGTCTTTGAAAGGTATGGTGTGAGTGTGTTGTTGTCTTTCAAGATTAACATTATTAGTTGCTTATCAGCATTTTACATACACAATGGAAGCATGCTGTTCCTTCCTATTAGTCTTACCCATCACCTGGAAATAGCAGGTGCATTGTTTTCCAGAGCACAAACACCTTCATGTGTGCAATGTGGTTAATGTGACATCAATGCACAGTAAAAGGGTATTGGGAATGAATGCAAGAGTTTGTGAAAAACACAGGCAGTATTTTATTCTGATTGGCTGTCAGTCAAGTTGTCAATGCCCTGTGAGAATAAGTCAGGCTCCTAGTATACAGTTAAGGGCCTGGACTGCTAAGCCATGCTTTGCTTTTCACTGTAAAATAAGAAACAACAATGGAAAACCATTGTGGATGAAAAAAGAAAACACATGCAGTCATTTAGAACAATGACACTAGCACTGAATATGAATAACAATTGACATGAGGCATGGTGCATTTAGGTAGGATAATAAAAAAACAAATGCTGATGTACAGTTCAACTTTCCAGCTCCCTCATTGTCATATTTCGATTTCAATCCGTGACATATTTTCCTTAGGATGTTTTAGCCTTGAGAATGAAACAGTCTTGAAAAGCAGAGCAGAAGACACTATCTTGGAAAAAGGGTCCATCATTATAGCGGAACCTTCTTGAACTTCTTTTTTAAGCTGAGAAACACAGCAGGATCTGTTTTCTTACCTGTTAAAATGATTGGGATTTTATTGTATTGCAAACTGAAAAGTGTGTGCTTGCAATCTGACAGCAGTAACCTTCACCTGTCTTTGGCTAACCTCTTCAGAAAGACTTCAATACATCTCCTTATCAAAATATATTAACAGATTATTGCTTCCTTTTATTTATTTTATTAGGACCGAAGAGTTTCAATCTTTTTGGGGGGTGGAAGGAGATGAAAAATTGCTGTTATCTCAGTATGCTACCTCTGAGACAGAATTGATTGCATCACCTACATAGGCACACCACCACTCATCAAACCAGTTCTGTTTATACCTTCTTTACAGGGATAACACCAGCCATTTCACTCACACCACAGTGGCAGGAATAAGGCAACAGTGTGACATCCAAACAGTTAAGAGCTAAGAATTTAATTAATAATAATAAAAATACAAAATCCCACCATGGTAACCCCTTTATCATGGTCACACCCTCTCTTCCACTCTCAATTCACAATCACTGAGCTCTTCTTCTAAACAACTGGAAAATATATTAATGTGTAAACAGGAGCCCACTTCAAACCACATTCTAAACTGTGTACACACTGCGCATTTAAAGCACATGACTTCCCGTATTAAAAGGGGAAAATTGATTGCTTAGGTTATAGGTATATATTTGCGTGTTCAGACCCAGAGTCCTCCCCCCTAAATAAACACACATTTGACTTAAATTTTAGTATCGGTTTTTGGAAGAATTTAGGCCACAACTTTATTGATTACAGAAAGTGAGTGGTTGCATAGGCTCTGGTTCAACTAGCTCCCTGAACCCTTGCAGGTAGTGCTGACCCAGAGCTCTATCATAGGTCAGCCAAGGGTGAACACCTGAGGTCAGTGGAAAGCCCGGGGACGGACTTTGTCCACTCCCCCAGATGCTCCCCTGGACTCAGGCATGGGCACAACCCCATCTCTAATGGAATACCCTTCACATAGGGATGGTGAGACAGTTCTCCCATCCCTATCACCTGAACCAGTGCCTATCCGCAACCTTACAAGTTGTGACGATTTGCTACACGGCAGGCAAAACTCAAATGGCAACAGTCAATCAGCCAAGTAGGGAAAATTCCTGCCATGCCCCTGTCCCAACGAGAGACAACACATGACGGCATAGCAAGTCGCAAAATGCCCTAAATATAGGGAGTGGTGGGCGGGTGCTCCAATGCACGAGCCAAAAGAGGAAGCTCTGTGTCACGTGCATAGGTATATATAGGTCCCTCGGCACATTTAGACAGCTCCCCATTGGCCAGATTAAACCCAGCAATGAGGGATCTACCAATCGGGTGTTCTGGCTGTCCAGTATACCCACCCACAACCAGAAGGTCAGTCTCCAGGTCTCACCGCAACACATGCCCTCTTTTAGGGAGGATACGCTTTACCACTAGGAGACCGTATTTGGAAACTCAGCATCATATACCAAAATGCCTCCGCTGAGGCCAAGAGAAGCATCTCAGGCTGGGGGTGGGGAGAGGCCCTAGCTTGTCAGATTAAAAAGGGGGTGGGAAACAAGGAAAGGCTGTTATGCACTTTGGCAAAGCCTAGACTGATAGCTCGCTGAGCAATAGGCTGGAAATTTACAGCCTTTGTCAAGACATTAGTTCAGGTGTGTTGATCTCTCTTGCCTAATGGCTTGAGAGGCAAAGGTTATGTTACACAGAAGCAAATGCAGGATATTGCATTTCTGTTGTTAGAAGGACAGGGGCAATGACTGGTTTGGTATAGTCAGTTTACAATCACTTCCAGTGTTAACTGTCACCCACTTGTATCTTAGATCCAATCCAGGATCCAGGCAGGCAGGCAGGATATTGTGCTGTACAACCTTCAAAAGGTAATGGTGTCACAGAGAGCAGCAGTGTAGACAGAAGTGCTTTAACCACTTTCCATATACAAGGTTAAAAGCTTTCACTGCATGGATTCCGAATTAGGATAGTCCCATGGTAAGATTATACTCATGCATTTTAATTGACTGCCATAGGTGGGAATGGAGGGGGGGAGGGAAGCCCACTCATCATTGCTATTCTTTATAACAACCAAAAATCTAAAAGTACATTAAAAAAAGATTCTGTACATTCAAACCACTCAACCTCTGGGCTTAAGAAGTTGTGATACCATTTGATTCCTGCTGTTAAAAGCTGAAGCTCCTAGAGAGAGCTATTAATTCACCCAGTAGGAGGCAATTGAGATTATAGGCTATTACACAGGACCGACCCAAGACAAAAGAGCTTCTGCAAGGCCAAATTGTCATTAAAGGGATCACATGTCAATGATGCTGAAAGATGTTCTCCTTTTGGTAATGAACATATGGGAATCCTTGGTAATTAAGCAATCCAGGGTGGAAAGTGGCTTATTTAAAACCTGTTTTTGTATCATCTCAATTCAAAATGAGCAAGATGGGGGAAATGAATACCTAAAGGCAACAAAATCCATCTGGTATTCAAAATAATCACCTGTTCATAGATATTAGGAAATTGGACCTCCCTTGGAACGCATTAAAGCCAAGATGTGTCATTTGAGCTGCTCTCCCTGGGACAGATCATTCGATTTAGCCCTTGTGCCGTGAAGTCAAAGTGTAAGACTCAGATGTCCAAGCAGCATGTTCTGAGGGGCTGCTAAATATTTTTACCAGTCTTCAACAGTTGGTGTTATGAGAGATACATGGTTAGAACAGTGCCAGACTTTGCGAGATTAATTAAGTAGTTTTACTTTTGAAAAAGAAAGAAAAGTAAGACGGTGTAATTTCTGGAGATTTTTTTTCTTCCTTCCGAGGAGCAGAATTTTCTAGGTTAAAGAAATGTATTTCACCGCAAAGCACTTATCATGCTGGGCATGGTGGTTGCCACTTTAAAGAAAGTGAAGATTTCTGCCCTTCTTTCTGCCCCCTAAAACTTTTAGTTCAGTAAAGCCACAGCAGAAACTTGTGTAAGACTGTGCACAGATCCTTTAATAAACTTTGGTGAGGTTTTAACTAGGCTTTAGACATACAGCCCGTTCTATACAACTATAGAATGGAGCAATAGTTAATTTCTAAAAATAGAAGTGTCATGGGTCAAACCTGCTTGAAATCCATATAAACTGTTCTGGAAGACCTGTCCCTAATCGCTGTCCCTAATCCTAGATGCTGTATTTCAGCAGTGTGGGAAATATGTCTATGCTCTCTTGGAAGTAAACCTTTCTTCCCTTGACTTGGATATGTGTCTGCTTGGAAAAGCTTTAGTGTGAAACTGCTGCTCACACAAGGATAACCAGGGTCATTTCCATGATTGTTGTGGCTTGAACCACGGCAACTGTGCTTAGCAATAGCTAACACTGCTCCTGTGTGAAGGTTGCAAATTTTGATTGTGGTTGGTTTTGTTTTGTTTTGAGAAAACAACAACAACCCAGCAATCTGATGCAGAGAAATGTAGCCGGTGGAGTTTTTTTTTCTGGGTTGGAGATAAAGTGATGCAAATGGTTACTTTTTGCATGTCGCACTGCTGTTAAATGGTAGACAATATGGTGGGACAGTGGTGCTCACCTGACCTCCAGCCAGCCATGCCATTTCTGCTTACTGGGAAGTAAAACGGCAGGGTAGAAACACATCAGAAAAGCCAATCTGGTGCTCTGCACTGCTCTGATCTTACTGCTTCCTTGTCCATTTGTCTATGCCTCGTGTTACATGTCAGCTACTGCACCACCACACTATCCACTACTAGTATAAGAGCAGGTAACTAGCCAGTAAAGAACTGACAAGCCTACTCTTGATTAGTGTTGCTAGGATTATTAGCTGCTGAGAGGCGTTTGTACTAGGAGAGTAACAGCAAATTCATACCTTCGGTTCAACCCAGTTAGTGCCTTGAAATAAATGACCTTGTTTATTTTCAAATGTAGATGTCTGTGGCTGAAAAGATTCCCTCTGAAGTAGAGGTGGGTTCAGGCATGACCCATGACCAGATTTCAGCTCAAAAGGATTTATTGTAGCAACAGGAGCAAGTCTGTCAAACAGGGGCACTTGGCCCAGTATATATACCTTAAGCCGGCCCAGGCAAAAGAAGAAGAGTAAAGTTACCATAACTTCTGTCATAGAGCTTCAATATGCTCGTGACAACTTAGTGTGTGCACACTCAGAGGATGACCTCCAAACCATCCTAAATATCTTCGCAGAAGCTTACAAAAAGCTTGGCCTATCGCTCAACATCCAAAAAAACAAAGTGCTGAACCAACAAGCACAAAACAACCCCTCTGCTACAAATCCAACTCAATGGTGTAACGCTGGAAAGTATTGATTATTTCTCCTGCCTGGGTGGGTCCAAGGTGGATGGTACTTCCTCAGGCTGCCCACAGCTGTGTCCCAGTCAGCTTCATTCTCCACTCCCAGTTCTAGGTACAGCAGGTTTGTTGAATTTCCCAAGGATGGGGAAAAGGGGCCATCTCTATTCAACCTCCAGATGGGACCCAAATGATGAGAGAAGTTGCCCTGTTGACTTTATTATCCTCTACAGATACAGTAGTTAAAGGCACATGACTCTCACTAGAGAAAAGGTGGCAGCCCTCTGTCTTCATGAGCACGGTCAGTTTTGTTTGCCAGCTCTTGGGAAAGTACCCTGAAATTCTTCTCTAGGGATATTGGTGCTTTGGCCATTGTGGAAGGTCTTTAGTCTATGCTTGACAAAATGCACTGCTGGAGTTTACTGTCTTTTCTCTGCTGTGCTTGCGCTCGTCCCCCTGTGCCCTTCTCTTATGTGACCTTGTATTCTAAGAGTGTTGAAAGTCTGCCTGTATTCTTCATGGTACACATATTTTTGACAAGCTTGGTGATATTAATTGGTCTCTCAGGAGCTTTCTGTAATAAATCTGTCTTCCTGGCAGTCACAAGTACATGTGAACTCTGATTTCCTTATCTCCACTATTCAGCAGAGGCCACACAAGAAAGAAATGTGTGGAGATATGACAAAGCTGCCCCCAGATTCGCTTCCTTCCACCTCTGCTTGCAATAATGTGGCGTGGAAGAGGCGGAGGAAATAATATGATCCCATTGATCGTAAACCCTGCCTTATTTTACTGCAATAATTGGGACGCTGAGAGGTGTTATATACAGTGTTGTTGTTTTTAAGAGCACTTTGCTATTATTGTGGTTCACTTCACCTCACTTCCAACTCTATCATTATTCTATTTATTAACTTTCAGGCAGAATGCTGCCACATGCACATCAGCAAATAGTATTAATAATGTATTAGCACTATGGTGCTTTCCACATGATGGAAATTGGTGCCTGCATTGCAGACATAGTAGATTGGAGGCTGCATAGTAGATTGGAGGATGCCCTCTTTGTGTGGTGGTCAAATGCCAACTCCCTGATTCTAATACTTGTGACCTAAGGATGCATACTGAAACTGGTACTATTGCTCTAAGGGTTGTTGTTTTTTATGAGGGACAAGATAGAAAGAAAGCATAAAATCACAGAATCATGGCTTCACTGTACCTGGACTCGCAAATGTTCAGTTTCCCAGCTTTGTCCCACCAGGCCATTTTAAGATAAGACAGTAAGTCAAGTTAGTCGTTAGTCATTAAATAGTAGCATAGTTGTAGCTACAGGATGTGTCTGCAATCACCCTTACAGCGTAAACCCAATTGAAGTCAGTGGAATGTATTTCTGTGTAAACAGCTTTAGAACTACACTGTTATTAGCTGATTACAGCCATGGTTTCATATACAAACCCATGAGTTAATTTTATTCCATTCCAGTTGCATTAATGTTAACATGTTTTATCATGTTGTAACACCATTTTGTTATGTCTGAGAGGAACGTTTTCTTATAGTTCTGTTTTCAGAACTATTGCCTGTTTTCAGGCAAACAAAATGATCATATCCTGTTTGGCTCAACACATACAAGACAAACAATTTTAGCTTTCTCATGTCTGAGCCTCAAAGAGAGTGGAGCTCTCTGTAAGCTAGTCTACTGAGTTTGCTCATGTTTCCCTGTGAAAATAGGAAACCAACTATAGAACAGTGAACTGTCAGAGCATATTTTTCATAATGAAGAAGTCTTCCTCAGTTTGTCTGGGTTGGAGTATATGACCAAGATTACATTCTGGAGGGATTGGTAGCCTACAGTCAACCAACTTTTGTTGCACTACAGCACCTATCATCCCTGGCCATTGGCCATGCTGGCTGAGGCTGGTGGGGGTTTGATGTGTTTTTTGAGCTGACAACTACTTCAGAATATTCAAGATGGATGAAAAGTAGTGGATGACAATGTTCCAGTTCCCCAATTAATCCAGGAGCTGGTTCAGATCAGTTTGTCTCAGACATAAATTCCTCAGCACCTCTGCATGAGTCCTCAGCATCCCTGCTTAGGACTATCTCTTTCTGAGCTTAAATACACCTGGATAAGTTGTGATCAAGATACCATTCCATGAGTGCAAGGTAGACTCCACTTCTGCTGTTAAGGTGCAAGCTGTATGCCAAGTGCCGGGGGGGGTTTCCGGAGGGGGGGTGTCACAGGACGTTGGTCTTTCATGTGGTTTTTATCAGCACTTTGTTGTGAAATTCTGCAGAAGTTTAGGGTCCTCATGATCGTGGAACAAAGGCCAGATGTTTTCATTTTCAAGACATGGGTGTAAACTATACTCTGCAAAGAAAATTATGCCAGTAATTAACAGTTTCAAATTCTCTCTTCTTCTTCTTTTGTAGTCCTATAACTAAAAGGCAGCTTTTCAACTGTTCATTTCAAAGGGAAAATGGTATTGTCAATTGTTTTGAGTTAATTTATTTGTTTTAAAAAGTGACTAATAAGTCAAATAATAATGTTATTTTTGTTGACAAAAATCTACAAATGTGCGCAGATATTATGCAACAATAATGTTTAGTGCTGCTTAGCATATGTTTCGGGTTGTAAATTCTTTCCATTATAAAGATTCAAAAACTTCAGTCTCCACATTACACAATTTATGCCAGGCATAGGCAAACTCTGGCCCTCCAGATGTTTGGGACTATAATTCCCATCATCCCTGGCTAACAGGACCAGTGGTCAGGGATGATGGGAATTGTAGTCCCAAACATCTGGAGGGCCGGAGTTTGCCTATGCCTGATTTATGCATTAAGTTATATGGTGGAGCTGTTGCACAGCCTTAATTCTGTTCCAGTTCCCTTATTAATTTTTTCTAGTTCTATACAGGCACTAATGCTGTCATATTACTCAGCATGAGAGCAGGAAACAGGCCTTAATACAAATAGCATGGCTAACTGTAGTGACAGAGCCTTCCCTCATACTGCTGTATACATGAAAGATTCCATGTGACCCGTCACTTCACCAATTGCAATGCTTCAGTCAATCCCACTGAAGTGAATCTACAACCAAATGAATTTGCCTGGATCCCACTCTCACAGATATAATGCAATAAGCTTGCTTCCTATACAGATCCAAGATTTCCAAGACAGTATTCACAACAATGCTCAAATTTAAAAACCTCTAAATCTCAGCATGCATATTGTTAACAGTGCCCACAAATAAATTGGAAGGTAGGATTGTGCTATTGACATTAAAATAAAACTAATCATCATATTTGGGATTTGGGGTGAGTTGTTAGGACTGTGCAGTGGACTTGGCCCCAGACCAAATCCCAAACCAAATCAGCCTTAGGGGGAGTGAAGGGGTTCAGTCCTGCTTTCTCCAGTGTAATCAGGAGCAGGGGGTGGGCAGAGAGATGCAGCAACTCATTCTTCCACCACGCTTCCCAACCATTAAAGCCCTGATAAAGCATGTGGTTGGGAAGGGTGTGGGAGAAGGGCTGGTCTCCAAAATCAAGTTGGGGCTCAGATCCAACTTAAGATGGTTCAGTCCTGGATCAGCCCAGGTCTGGGAAAATCTGAAATCCTGAAAAGGGTCCAGAATCAGATTGGGGGAGGGGCTGTGCACAGCCTTGGTCCTTCTGTGGTCCCATTTTTAGCAGATTACAATACATGATATCATACCCATCAACTGCTTCGAAAAAAACTGGGACATCCTGTTTTGCCCCCAGGAGAGCACGGTGGCCATTTGGGTCACTTTGCTCACATGCAATTTCAGGCTGACATTTCACCCTGAAAAAAACTTCGGGGGGAGGGGTCTGCAATCTCATGCAGCACTCCAAAATGTGCATTTTTGGGCACAGTGCCCTCAAAAAGTACTTTTCCTGGGTCTACAATTTCACGCTGGTCACGTGACTCCTGCAGGAGTGAGGATCTGAAAGATGGCAACCTGGATTTGGGCAGCTTTGTGTTGGAGGGTATGTGCTATCAACTCTGTGAGAGAAGCTCCCCTAAAGAGCATAAAGGAGATGGCTATGAATAGTACTCACAAACTAGATGACTGGTCTCCCTGCTTCTTCCAGTGGGAAGGTTTTCTCCACCACCAACACCACCCCATTTGCAGATCTAGCAGCTTCCTCATTTCCCAGTGTTGGGGCTAATCACATTTTGATCTGTATGTCTTAATAAGCACAGGAATAACTAATTCACTCAAAGAGAACAATTGGCCAAACCCTCAGTTGATGCAAACTAATGTAGTCCTATCGACCTCAGAGAGCATACAGTGATTTGCATCATTAAGTAAATTGCCACTATTGAACTGGATACTTTCCCGTTTCATTTTTTTTAAGGGATTAAGGTATTTACTATAATGCAAAAAACCTTTTAATACTTCATACCAAATTCCAGAGGAAAAAAAGGCTGCCAACATGTAGGGATCGGAATTATTTCACTCTGCACAGATGTTAACAAAATTAATGTAATTCTTATAATTGCACATATCATTTGGACATTCACAGAAGGATATTGACTTTAATTACAAAGCTCATATGCATACTGATGAAACTGTGGTGTGATTACTATCTTACAGTTTTTGGAGCATTAGCCAGCTCTGCAGTGGTATAAAAACCATCTTTATTTTCGCTGCTAATATTTGGAAACAGGAAAAGAAAGATACATAAAAATATTCAATGTTTATGCAACAGCAGCTACAGCTGCTGGCTAGAAACATTTTGACAAGGAGATACAGCTTAATTCCTGCTATCCTTGCATAGATGCCGGCTGCAAGTCAAGACTGCCTCAATGGCATCAGCATGCATTTCTATCTGAGATGGTTGAAAGAAATGAATGAAAGTCCATGAAAACAACCCATTGGTCTAACATACTCTGGGACCTATAGGCCAATGAAGCTAGGCTAGGATCCTCTAGGATTGGAGCATGATGGAACCAGGGAGAGAAAACCAGCGGATCCCACTGCATCGTTACCTTTACTCTCAGCCCAGTTCACCTGGGCTTCAATCTCAGTTACTTCCACATGTCTTCTTCCTCCTCCACTGCTGCAATATGTGAAACGCAATGGGGAGTTTTCTTTGACCCTTGCTGGATGGAACTAAATAGTGCTGATACTCAAGTTGGCAGCTTCATTCTCCTCCCACAATACATCCAGGGTGTCCTGTCCCAGTTCCTGTCCTAGGAGCAGAGGTGTGTTGCCCCCCCAACATTTCTTCCTCCCAGGGCCGGCCCACATTTGAAGCCAACTGAGACCCACCCCTGCTGCCAAAAAGTGAGATGTGGTGGCAGCTTCCAGTGAGATCTTGTGAGAGATCTCATGAGAGCTCCATTAGAGTTCTGCGAAATCTCATGAGATCTCACCAGAAGCCGCCATGCAACCCCAGCAGATAAGGCTTTGGTGGAGCTTCCTACTCACTGAATACCTAGCACAACTGGCCGTTCTCTCAGGTCTTGTCAGATACTATCACTATACCTGGTTGGATCTCCCTTTGGTTTCTCCAGGCTTTCTCCCAACATTCAGCTGAATCCCAGAAATGGTGCTTCCAAAGATTATCTTCCTGTTGTTTATCCTTCCTATAATCCTATCCAGTTTTTACTGTGAGGTTAGACTAAGAAAAGCCCCTTGTTTGGGAGATCAAGCTACAGCTGTCTAGATAAGAATGATTCTATTCAAGGAAACTACTTAGGCAATGCTAAAGTACATTGACTATTCAATGCCTTATGGTGCATTTGCAGTTGTGATGATGAGATGAGAAAAATGTAAGGGCGCTTTATCTCTCCCCATCATCACAACTGCAAACTGTGGGGCATCCCTAGGAATATCGTCCGCTAGTTTAGAGTAAGTTAAATTAAAAGGTAAGTCCATGTGAAATAAGGCACTAAGGGTGAAGAAGGGAAAGTGCATAGAAAGAGTCCACCAGGATCTAGGCATCTTTCCCCCCACATTTCAGGCTGGCAGCTGGCAGGTATGCAACAGAAAAGAGGGCCCATTTCCATGCCCTGTGCATTGTGGGATTTGGAAGTACATCAACAACAATGTTTAGAAAGTTCTGCGTGCCCTTAGAAGAACTTGCTCACATGACACAATGTTTTCAGAAGCATAGGAGGTTTATGAAATCAGTGTGCCTATTAAACCGAGCAAACAGAAAATTGGCTTTGCTGCTTATATTTAGAAACCAAATATTAGATGTGTGGATCATTTAAAATGTAAATATCGTCACCTCACTTTCTTCTTCTAAATGGGCTTTTGCTGTCTCTGCCTCTATCACTAAACTATAATAGACTGATTGCAATCCTATACATGTCTAATCAGATGTAAGGCCTATTGAATTCAATGGGACTTGTTCCCGGATAAGTGAGTATAGGCTAGCAGTCGGAATGTTTGCTGTATCGGTACTCTGGGTATAAAATATCTGTAGTGTGTGTGTGACTAGTCTTTTAAAGAGACATACCTGATCTGGAATAGAAACTTCCCTCCCTTCTCTAGGTGTGGTTCCACCCATAGCACAAGGGGATCTAGCTGGAATCTTTGTTTTGCGACTCTGTAGCAGCAAGTCCTATTGGGTTTGCTGAGTTGTTGTTCTTTCCTTCCTGAATAAATACAGCTACTGAAGTCCTCCTGACTCCTGCTGCTTCCTGGTAGCCCATTGTAAGGTTTCCTCCCACAGTGAATACTTTCCCACAGGATGCTACATATCTTTAGTCTTCGCATGGTGCAGAGACCAGGATGGCATTATCAGTTTATATAGACTATGATAGATACAGCATTGTTGCTCATTTGTTGTATGGAATTTGTTTGCTTGCTTTGTTTCAACAAATCTCTTAAGTGGTGGCTTGCACATCTCAACAAAAATGGATAAAAAATAAAGTATTAATTTCACATTCAATGCTACTGCTAAAAATTAATAACGATACATTTAACATTTTAAGTAACATCATTAAGCAACAGTAGATATCTCAAGACAATGTACTGTACATTCAATACAGAAGTAAAACAAATAAAAACTGCTAAAGAAAAAACAAGAACAAATCATACAAAACATCAAAATCCATCATATTTGCAGTTTGGACCCAGACACAGGTGCCACAAGCTATGACTTTGGCAGTGGTTCTATCCTTTCTCACAGCAGATTTATATAAACCCCCAGTTGATTTTAAGGTGACAGGATATTTTGTTACTGTTACTGGATTTGGGTTACTGAAAACTAAGGGGAAAACACTGCCTGCTGTCCATTTCATCTTGTGGGTGCTTTTCTCATTCATGGACTATTAAAGAAATCCCATTAACTAGATCTAATCTGGCCCACAATGGTTTATGTTGCCATTTTGTTAATGGTGATTATCTCAAGGCTTGTTTGCTCACCATAATAGACTTTCAGTTAGTAGAACACTTGAGTGACAGAGCATACTTCCATTCCTGGACCAGTCTGGAGAATGGAATAGTCCTGAAGAATCCATAATTTGGCCACCCTTGTCTTAGAATCTACGGTGGTGGAAGGAAGGAGCCCACTGACACGATGGGTAAGAGGAAATGTCACATAAGAGGGTTTGAACTTGAATGAGAAGTTGTAGTGTCCTGGGAGGAGGTGGTGATTATTGATTTGTTTTGTGCTTATTCCTGTTTTTATTATGTATTTTGTCTTTTTAATTTGTATTTTTATGTTGTGAACTGCCCTGAGGTCTTGTGATGAAGGGCAGTTTACAAATTTAAGTAGTAGTAGTAATAGTAATAAATTTATAGCGGGGAATTGTCATACATTTTCTCCCTTGGGATCCTATTGCTTTTTACACAAGTATACAGCTCCTTTACATGACTGACACATTTGACAGATTCCTTCTGGGAATCACTGGTGAAGGAAGACCATCTGCCATTAGTGGTAAGCACTAGGTTGATCATTTCTGTTTCAGTTTCATCTATAACTAAATTTCATGTAGGTTTTGCCAAATTGTTTGTTTTGTGAGATAGTGTACATTAAAGTGCTAGCGTATTTTGAAATAGTTTGCTCTTCCAGCAATGCAGAAGAGAGGGGGGAAGGAAAAGATTGCTGGAAGAGTCTTGAAGTACCAGAGCCCAAATGGGACCTGTAAGCTTTTAAGATAAAGCTTTTTAAATTTAGCTCAAAGCTCTGTGGGATTTCTGCAAGGGGTTTTGAGCTTTATATCATCATGTATAAAGCAGCTGTAGTAAATTGTCAAGCTCTGCTTTTGTGAAATGGCATGAAGCTATTAATTTTAAAGCAGAAATTGTTAATTTGAGGACCTTCTCCCAAGCAGCTGTAGCATATTTTCAAAGATAATTCAATATGGGATGCTTAAGGGTTTTTTATCATGAAAATTTCAAGCAACATTAATTTCCATGCCACTGCATTGTGTTTTATCAAACAAACGCAGTGGGTTCTTTTGGCCTCTGTGGAGATGAGGCCAAATCATGAGAAAGTTGACCAAGTAATACTATGATACTGTATTCCTTTTAAAAAAATAAATGCCTTCTTCCTCCAGCCTCCCACAAAAACAGAAAGCAAGTTCTGTATGCTGCAAAATCTGAACTCATTTCAATGAAATGTGTAGGAGAATAGGATGCAAAACACCCTTGATTGGATGATGTGCTGCAGCTGTTTTTATCAGACTGTGTCTCAAATCAATAGGGGTCACATTTTAAGTTCACTTGTCTTCAGAGTTGTGTGTGTTCTCCACAGCTGTGATTGCTATACATACACCTAATCCAAGGGATGGAGTTCCGTAAATCTTTAAATTACACAGTGAGAGTCGTCTGCTATATGTAAATAACTTAAAGGTGCTTTTTTGATTAAACAGTACACATCTGCACTGTGTATTTAAAGCACTCTTATACTATTCTATCACTCATGGAGAATCCTGGGGAATGTAGTTTATTAAGGGTCCTGGGAACTGTAGGTCTGTGAAGAAGAAGAAGAAGAAGAGTTTGGATTTGATATCCCGCTTTATCACTACCCGAAGGAATCTCAAAGCGGCTAACATTCTCCTTTCCCTCCCTCCCCCACAACAAACAGTCTGTGAGGTGAGTGGGGCTGAGAGACTTCAAAGAAGTGTGACTAGCCCAAGGTCACCCAGCAGCTGCATGTCGAGGAGCGGAGACGCGAACCCGGTTCACCAGATTACGAGTCTACCACTCTTAACCACTACACCACACTGGCTCTCTGTGAGATCAGTACCCTTAACAAACTACAGTTCCCATGATCCTTTGGAGAAGCCATTCCTGTTAAAGTGATGTGGTGTGGATGTTGCGCGTCGAGGTCCCCAAGACACCCCCCCAAAGAAAAACACAATTGACACTTAATTTTTGTTTAAGGTTTTTGGCATAATTTTGGCCACAACTTTATTCAAATTGCAGCAATGTGAATGGTTGCTTAGGCATTGGTAGCACTAACTGACCCCGCATGGGGACAGCTCTGACATTCGCACCCCCCGTGAAGTCAGCAAGGGTAAGTCACCTGGGGAGAGAGACAGGACTGGGAACCATGCCTCACCTCTCCCCAGAATGCTCCCGGGGCTTGCGTGGCCCTAGCCCCTTGCCAGGGGGTTTTGGACAAAAGCATGGGGAGCCCCTGGGTTCCTTTAACAGAAAACCCTTGAAGCAGCAGCAGCATT
Source organism: Podarcis raffonei (assembly GCF_027172205.1). Lineage (NCBI taxonomy): Eukaryota > Metazoa > Chordata > Lepidosauria > Squamata > Lacertidae > Podarcis > Podarcis raffonei. The sequence continues at coordinate 50,553,162 of NC_070604.1, forward strand.
TTGGAGGGGCAGGCACAGCCGAATCCATACCCCTCCACCAACCAATTCCAAGACCAATGCCTAACCGCAAACCTTACAAGTTGTGACGATTTGCTATGCAGTAGGCAAAAACCAAGTGGCACACACTAATCAGCCAAATGGACAAAATTCCTACCGGGCCCCTGCCCCAAAGCAGACGACCCCATGACAGGCATAGCAAGGTCAAGCAAACAGCCTAAAATTAGGGAAGGGAGGGCGGGTGATCCGAAGTAAGCAGCAAAAAGAGGAAGTTCTTCGCTGCGAGCATTGTATTTAACAAATAGGGCTGTCAATCAGCAAATGGCAACATCTAGATTTCCCCGGTAACAGCCCGCCCCTGCTTAAAGGATGGCCAAACCATTTGCCTAGTAACAGTGAGGTGTCTTGTCAGCCCCGCCTGCAACCTGTGCTCTCCGTGAGGGAGAACACACTTTACCTAAATCTGGCTGAATAGATCAGTCTTGGTTGCAGTGGCCCATCATAAGAGCAATGTAGAGCCCTGACTCATATATGTCTCACATTTCCCATATATGTTACAGGTTTCCATTTTCCTTTCATAAAAACAACATTTACGACCAGACCCTCAGTTCTGTGTATAGTCATTTAGTACAGGAAATGACTCAGCCTCATAACAATGCAACAACCATTAGACCCTACTTTTAGATGCAATTTCCATCCAGTTTTACAAAGAATCCTAGAACTGTAGAGAAACAACGAACAACTTGGGGATAATCATGATGTGACTGGATAACAGTCTGAGCACAAGATGGCAGTCTTACAGCATAAACCCTAAGATCCACCAGGATGAGTGACTTTGGAATAGGTGGATCTTGGGCTGGGACTCAGCCAGGGCTATGCTGATGTAATTTGTTCAGCTGGGGATGCACAAGAGTAAATCCCACAACCAAGCTGAGCTAGGGCTATGCAGGGCTTATGCCAGCACAAGTCCCCCAAAAGCGGTGTTCTGGGGGTGGGTGGTAGGATGTGGCAATGAGAGAATTATACCTCTTTCAGCTGAGTCACATGACCTGGCAACCCAGGAGAACTTACGCTGGCAAAACAGGTGGTGTAAATTAAACTATTCTATCAACTTTTCCCCTCCCCCAGGCTCAATAATAGGAGTAATTTATGCCAGCTTTTCGTAACTCAGTGTAAATTCTGTGGGCTTCCTATACGTGGACTTGAGGAAATTTATGCTATTAACTGGGTATGGTGTATTCCCAAGACATATATTCTGTTTGGCTGATTAATATGACTATGATGCAGCTGAAGTTAAGATGTTTGGCATGCCCATAGCTGTCTGTTAAATGAGTCTTTAATGTGCTTGTCTATATCACTAAAAAAAAAGTGTATGTATGTATGCACCAGATAATTTTATACCACTGAATAAAACAAAAATTTCCAGGCAGCTTACATAAAAATACAAAAACCACACAACATTCAAGAAATGTACTAAAAACTAGTTAAAAATTAGTTTAAAACAAAATGCAGCTGTGTGTTACAAATAAAACAGAGCACTATATGAAACAAAACAAAAAAAGAGTCAAGAATCAGAATCTAGCCAAGCTTGAGTACCCTCGCGCCGGGCAGACATCCACAGCGTGGGGAGCCCTGCGGGAACTCCTGCAGAGCTCCCTACGCTGCGGATAGCAGCCTGCCACAGAGCGCCCTGCATGCCAGGCAGACATCAGCCAGCCCCACAAGCTCGGGGGACAGCGGGGAGGCGCAGCACCGCCATCCCGCTGTTCCTTGACCTGGTTTGGAGGCTGGCGCTGGGGAGAAGCGCGCTTTTCCCCAGCACCAGCCCCACAAGCTCGGGGGACAGCGGGGAGGCGGAGCGCTGCCATACCGCTATTCCCCGACCTGGTTTTGGGGGGGAAATAAAGGGAAAAAATTTCCCTTTATTTCCCCCCAAAAAAACTAGGTGCGTCCTATGGGATGGAGCGTCCTATGGGACGAAAAATACGGTAAATATTTAAGTTTCTAAGAGGCATTTAAAGGTCATTACTGTCTCTGCCTCACGCTTTATGCCATTTTTATATGCAGTTGTGATATCTTTAGAAAACTGATGCTTAATTGATTAGATCTCAGTTTTACTGACAAATCATTTATTTTTATTAGCTTTGCCTTGAGTTTCATGACTTCAGGTACTTTTTAAGAATATGATTCAGGACCTCTGCAGAATAGTACGAGTCAACTGCTCCTGAGCACTATGTTTCTGCTCTTTAACATGATCCTATTATCAAGCTGTTAGGTGAGTAAAAATAATTTTCCACACCTTCATTGTTGTTGTGGGTGTGTGACCCTAGTCCACCCACCATCTGCAGCAAAAGCCGAAATGTTGAATTAATTCATCCATCTTCCCGTTTACCTTCATATTTGCTCATTCTCCCCCCACCTTTTTTTTTTTTTTACTCAGACCTGTCAGAAATGGAACAAAGTTCTCGTAAGCTTTGTTGAGCTGGTTCCAAAGCGATTCACCGTGGATGAAAAGTCAGTAGTTTATTTGACTCAAGAAATATACATATTGGTCAGTCATTTAGAATGTAATGATCATCAAATACGGTGACACAGTGTGGCAGTTACATTGCCTGCGTCAAGGGAATAAACCACAAATCACCCCTGCTTTCTGTAATGTTCCGTGACTCATCTTACCATATATTTTTTTAACAAACTGGTGCTATCATTCAATGAAGCAAACACTTCCAGTTGTAAGAAATATGGAACTATTTTATGGCTACAGAAACCTGGAAGGCCATTAAGACTTAAATTCAGCTGTGATGAAGATCTCTCTACACACTCTGGTCCTGGACTTCCAACATATTTTATTGCATTCATTTAGTAGTCGACCTTCGCGAGAAATCACTAACTAATGTAAGTCTACGCGTGGGCTGCAGTCCAACACAGACAGAGTTAAGCATGTTTAATCCCTATAAACACTATTGATCATTTAAGTGTGCATAATTCTGATTTGCATTGTGGCCATTAAGTTTCATAACAAACAAATATGGAAGTTTGTTTCCTTTCGTCCACAAGATTGTCTTGTATCTGTGGCATTTGGAAGTTGCTTGATCCCTGTTGATCCACTCTGTGCCATTCCAATTCAGTTTGCTATTCGTATCTAAATCTGTTCTGTTAAACCTGCAGTTCCCACTTACTATAATGGATCATCTTAAACTGACCATATAATTGGCAACATTGGCAGGCAAAGGGACCCCTCCAGAATGTATCAAGAGAGCCAAATTTCAGGCTAATCCACCCAGGAGTTTTGTACCCTTGTTTTAGCATAAGGTTTTGGCTTAATTTTCTGTCAGACAGTCTTAATAGATTAGGGGACTGCTGATCTGTTCTTGGAGGAGCTGGTGGGGATTCAGAAATCACTGCCAGTAGCCAAGAAAGAGAGGGCGGAAGGTCAGTGTGGTGTGGGAGCAATGGCAGAGCCAATCCAACCACCCACCACTGTACCTGTACCATGTTGACCTCCCCAACATCCTGCCTGCCTCTCACTTTTGGTTACTGGCATCAACCTCCACCAGCTAAGTAAGACCACCCTACTCCACTCCGCATGCTGCTATTGATCCCAGACAATTAATTGAAGCATTATATGGCTTGAGCTCAGATTAATGCAAGGTCTGACTTTGGAACTCCTTGCTTTGGGATTTCTGATGGACCTTCCTATGACATTCCTCTTCTACTTGAACCCCCCTTTCCCCCAGGTCTAAATGTTCATGGATTTGGCAGGCTACCTTCTTCTGTTATATTTCTTGGTTTTGAGTTTCATCTGCCACCTGTCTGCTTGTTTTGCTTTTAGTATGTTGTTATGATTGCAATTTTAATTTTGTATGTTAGCCATCTTGAGCAGGTCAAATTCTGAAGCAGAAAGTGGGAAGTGAGAGAGATATATATATTCATTTTCAAAACACTCTATGAAGCAATACATTTTCTTGAGGCTAAGCTAGTATTTATTTCCCCGAGAGACAGTTAATGAGATGCAGTAAATCACCTTTAATTCCTAGTCACCACACTCCCATTCCTAATGCAGTCAATGTGAGTGGAAATAAAGTGCTATTTTGATTTTCAGTATAATTGCCATTAATTAATGTTTCCTCATAAAATAACTTTGTGAGCAGAAAGCAAACTACAGAGATATAACGAGAGAGCATCTCAAATGCCCACATTGAAAGTATGAGTTCTTTAAGAATAAAGGTCACTACAAAATTTGCATATGTCAGGATGCTGCTTTCTGTAACGCCGCCATCCACCCATCCAGTGTCAATGCTCTTTCTTGCAACATGTGAATGCGGAGTTGGGCTGAAATGGCAGGTCTCACTTTCAACGTGGCACACTGTGATTTGTCCTGCCTGTGACATCTGCAGAACAGAAACCTTTCCATGTGCAACTGCGTACGCAAATTTACCCATGTGAACTGTGAATTCTCAAGGTTCTAGACCTGTGGATGCCTTGGGGTGGACAAGCATAGGATTCCTCCTGGCAGATGTCATGTATACAGATGAAGTGTATGATGTCAGGAAGCTACTAGTTAGTGTGGCCCCACTTCCCATCCATAGCAGTGGGTGTAAGCCAATATGAAGTACCATGCTAATGCCATAAACTGCTGCTATTTTATTAACTTGATGTAAACCATTTTGTGCAGAACCGCCTGAAAAGTGGAACAAAATGTTCTAAAAGGAACAAAAGAAAGATTGAGCTCCACTCTCCTGCTGCCTCACTTGAACTCTCCTTCTGCTTGTGGTCTCTTCCAACTGTGATAGCATATGAACCCAGTGGCAGGTAGCAATGCCTGAGATTTCCAGAAAGACCCTCTGTTTACTTATTCCTGCGTTTGCTTAGCAATCCATGACAGCCAGAGCCTGAGACACATTTTATATGAGACGCAGAGTGCAGGCAAAATGTTTTTACCTGTGCAGGGCTCCGCAGAGCTCAGCATCTTGCTTAAAATCTTCTCTTTGCCTATGCACCAGCCCCACCGCTTCCATGATCAACATGAAAGAGTGGCCTCCTCCCGGGCCTTAATCACCGGCATGCTACAGTGCACGTGAACGAGCTGCTTCAAGGGTAGAATACATTTTAAATGAGACCCTTCGCCGTGTGAAACTCTGCATGGGCAAGTGTTGCGCCCGTACACTGCATTTTATATAAATTAGCTGTGAGAGTGAAAAATGCAGAGATGTAGAACCCCCGGGTCAGCATCCACTCCTTTGTCACAAATAATTCCCTTAAGAGCCTGTACTCTCATAGCATTTAGGGAGCATATATACACCTCATACCAATGTTGTGCTTGGGGGAATGCTGGTCAGCTAATGACATGGCAGTTCTATCTTCTATGGCTGCTAATGTTTTATTTGTGTTGAATAGGAATCCTGATATCATGAGCATGTAACAATGATGCAGAAAATAATGGGATGAGTAGGGAAATAATAATAATTAAAAAAACACCACCCAATGCTATTTGACAATAATGATCTTTATTGCTAGTTAGCATTTACGTTAAAAACAACAACCCTTTTCCATCTGTATTCATAGCATGGCTAATTAACTATAAATAAATCAGGTTCTCTCCCCCCCCCCTTTCTTTCTCATGGCGAGATCACAGCGTGACAGTTGAAACATCAAAAATAATGGCACAAATCTGTGTTAAACTACAGAAGGGAAGAAGATGATCAAAGAATACTTTTAAGTCCTGGAATTTGCTTTTTGCCTGTGCTACTGAATCCTATCACAATTCACAACGCTACATGAAATCTCGAACTGAAATTGGGATGGATTCTTTAATGGTAGCAGCCATGGAAAGAGATGGTTTTCTAATTAAGCACAAGTGATGTGGGGCAGAGCTAGTGGTGGAGGAAGGATCTAGGAAGCTGTGATTCCGAACCACATGCACATCATCCAATCTCCCTGAAATGCAGGGATGGAAGTGCAATAGAGTGTTCCCCTCTACCTGTAGCCTCCTTCTCATGCTTATAAGCTCACCACCAGATAAAGGGCTTTTATTTATTTATTACTAGGATGTCCTTTACAAATCAGCCTAAACAGCCTTCTGTGGGTCTCCTGAAGCCTCTCAAAATATTGTAGTTTTAGGGCTTCGAGGCATGTCGGTGTTTAAAATGTGTTGATGAGAACACAGGTTTATGAAACAAAAACATCTACTTAGGCAAAAGTATGGAGTTTTACGAAAAATATACTGTATGTAAAAGTTTTAGAAAACCAGTATATCCCCCTAATGGAACAAAGGAGCAAACAAACAGAGATCAATGCACTCTCCTCTCACTGTGCCTAATTACATTTTCTAAAGCGAAGATCTTACACTGCTTTGTTGTCCACCATGAGATCCCTTTACGCTTTCCTCACAGTTCAAGGTTCTGGAACTTCAGCCAGTTACCACTTGCCTGCTTTCCTTCTGGAAACAACAACAAAAAAACCCCCACCTGTGGCATAAAATGACCTAGAAATCAATTAATTTTACCATTGGGGACTATTTACCACCCCATCCAATGTTAGTAAGCTTGGGGTAGTAAAACACGCCTCCATTTTTTCATAGATAAATGGTCTGGGGAAACTCAAGAAAGTGGTTGGAGTTTCATTAGGTTGCCATTAACCATATTTCTCTAACGAAGGACAGTTTTCTTGCATGGAGTCAGAAAAAACACCCCATAAAACTGTTCACAGTTCTGCTTTAATAAAGTTTTTATAAGCAGTTTACAATATTTTATTAACCTTTCCCCCCTTAAAAGATAGTTTTTGTTATTCAAAACTGACAATAACCCACCATACAGTGGAAATTTCACTGGTGTAGAAAATTAAAAAAAAAACACCCTGATACTGTGACACACACATCCCACTCACATTGGATAAAGGTTAAGGTTGATTATCTCTTTGAAGTGGTCCTTTGAATTGGATGCCGACCTATACCCAATAGTTCTGCATATTGTTTCCTGAACTGACAAGTGGGCAGTTTACTGCTGCACTCAGATACAGCTTGTGCCCTTCCCATACTTGGTTGGCCATTGTAAGAACAGGATACTGGACTAGATCAGCCTTTGACTCTCTACTGTTCTTATGCCACATCATTTGCTCATTCTTGAGAAAACCACCAAATTCTGATTTTTGTGAAAAATTCATTTTGAATGTATATAATGTGTTCAGGGTGCTCATGGTGAGTTCTGGCACCTCTTTTTCTGCAAAAAAATATCGCTGTACAGTGGTACCTCGAGTTACAGACACTTCAGGTTACAGAAGCTTCAGGTTACAGACTCTGGTAACCCAGAAATAGTACCTCGGGTTAAGAACTTTGCTTCAGGATGAGAACAGAAATCGTGCTCCGGTGGCACGGCAGCAGCAGGAGGCCCCATTAGCTAAAGTGGTGCTTCAGGTTAAGAACAGTTTCAGGTTAAGAACAGACCTCCGGAACGAATTAAGTTCTTAACCAGAGGTACCACTGTATATAACTGTCAATGTCTGAATATCATGATGCTTATCTTGGCATGTAGATTGTAGAAGGTTGTTTTAGTGATGCATACAGACATATCAGTCTCTGCTGAATCTTGGAGGTGAACTAAGTTCAATGAAAATTTTTTGGGCTACAATCCCTATTAAATCTTGAATTAAGATAGCTTTCCCATACATTAATACAAAACAATTGTTTATGAACCAAGACAACTACAAATAAAAGAATAAATGCCCAGCCAATTACTAGGCATGTTTACTCAGAAGTCTGACTGATTTTAATATGACTGATTCTCAAGTTAGCATGCCCCGGATTGCAGCCTAGTTTTGAAATATATTTGCAAGTCTTTCCACAGCTGCTGGCACATTTCTCAAAATAAATAAATCTCAGGGCTAGAATAAGAAATAGTGTGTCCCCCTTTGCATCAGAGCAGTAGAAAAAGGAAATGGACTTTGTGTTTAGAGTAGCTCATTTTTGAATAGGTATGTCTGAATGGGGTTCATGAATAAATTTAGTATTTATAATATTGAACATCTAAAAATGCCAATTTCCCCTCAGCCTAAACACAGTTTCTATTTTTATTTTATATATGTGTGTGTTGACCGAAGGGAAGCCTATTTTATATATAATACATCAAACCTGGGTGTGTAGAATTCAGTCAAAATCATTTGAAATTCAACACCTAGTTATATTTGGTATATAAGCCAATCAAAATAACCTTGATAACTGACTACGGCATATGAGGGCACCAGCCTGTGGATGGAATATTAGTATTTTCCCCAGGTACCTCAGAAACCGAAAACAAACAAACAAAAAACCCTGCTCCATAAATGACTTGTGCCAGGAAACAGATCTATCCTAGAAGTGCTGCTTCACTAAAATGTTGCTTTAAGGAAATAGACACTTTCTCCAATGCTCATTTGAAAAAATTGTTACAGAAACCAAGTTACATACAATATGACAAAGGAAAACCCCTGTTATGTATAACCTGTAACCCCTTCCACAGTCCATGTTAACATGGATAAGATGGTTGTTGATCACATAAACTGGGACTTTTCTTCACATATTGCTAGAGTTTCCCTTGCAGATTAGCTCAGGAACTGCTTAACTCTCTTGTTGTCTGGTTCAAGAATAAGCTGAACTGTGACAGCTCCATGGAGACTTAAAAATTAGCTCTTTGAGACTTTTGCTAGACTATCTCAGAACCATGTTTAGGTGTTCAGGGTTGGAATAATGATGATGCAACACTTTAGATTGCTGTTTATTTTGCATATCTGCTTGAGAAAAGATTCCACCCTTTCGGTGACAGGAGAAACTTTGCTAAAATAATCTAAGTGCATGAAAATTCAGCTCAGCTGCATGAAACATTCTATAAACTGAGAATGTTCTGTGAGGTGGGCCAGAGGAATAAACTGTTTTCTGAACCTGGCAGCAGGGTTTTCCAATCTCTTCTCCCAGAGTATTGTGTGTGCAGGCATTAACCGCTGAGTTGTACAATTTAATTACTTCATAATATATAAAGAAAAGAATGCCCATGCATACTTGTGACCCTGTGCTTCCAACAGAGTTTCTGTATTGTAGCTAAGGCAAGTACATTTTGATTCTTTAAACAATTCATATAAAGTGCAAGTTGTTCCAGTTTTATAGGAGCCACACAGCTGCAAGGAAAATGGGTCAGGTATTTATTTCTTTCACTTCCTAGATTTGCTTCACTCTTTATTAAGATGTTGTATTTATAGTATTGAAATGTGGTTTTCTGCATGCTATTATATTTGCTATTGTTTTGTGACGTGATGATATGGTTGCTAAGTTATTGTTTTGTTATATTATTATGAAATCGGTTTTGTGGAAAAACAGTATACAAGCAACATGAACAAATGAATGGGAGTCAAAGAATAAGAACCCCTGCTGCTGAAATTTATTTTATTACATGCAAGACTGAGCAATGGCTGCAATGTTTGTTGCATTAATTTTCATTGAGTTATCCCTAGATACCATATTTACTGCCCCCCCTAATATTTCTCTATGTATTTCACTGTAGGTTCCCTTGGAGTTAAAGATGATTTCCACCAAATGTTAATGACGGGCATGAATCCACATATTTCAAGATTTGGAAAATCAACTTTTGAAGATGTTGATGTGGATTCAAATGATTTTGGGTGATTTTCCTGGTAATAAGTCCCTTTTAACTGATTGGAATTGAGTAGAAATGTAAGCGTCCACTGTCAATCATTTTCGTATCCCTCCCCTTCATGCTTTTCTGTTTTCAAGGCCTTTTCTTCTATTTGAGGCTCCAAGATTCTTGATTCATAACTACTTAGAAAGATATGCTGTTTATTTATTCATTTTTGTCTGTCTCCCACATTTAAAGTAGCTATTTAGACTCAGGAGAATTTCACAAGCTTCTCAATACAAGTTTTGGCCGGAAAAAGTCTGCTTGCCTCTTCAGATCTCCCTGTTTTCAAGACTGGGCCTGGGTGTGTGTGTGTGGAAATTGTTTGCTTCAAACTTATCTCTATCATCCTCAGGGAGCATAGATAAATTGGAAGTTTTGTGGTTGTTGTCATTGTTTTCACCCCTCTGTAATTTTTAGTTGGTTAACTAGAACAGAACTAATCATTGAAGAAAAATATGACCATCATAACTGGAAGACAAATGGCATCCAATTGTGATCAATTCAAATGCACATGTGTACATACACCATAGATGGGCCACTGATTGCATGAACAGTGTAGTTGTGAACTACAGTTGTGAAAGGATTTCTGTACTTCATGGAAAGGCCCTTTAGGGTGTGTGTTTTCTTGGCAAAAGAAGCAAGTATGTCAAACAAAGGATGAAGTTAATAGCCTTTAGTGGGTACTGACCTTTCACGCTTGACCTATGTGTAAACTTGAGCATGTCATCTCTAAAGGGCTAACTTGTATCATAAATTCAGAGAGTGGCTTACAGTTGCCCTCAGTCAAACGACTGTTTGTATTTATTTTAGCAGCGGGGAGGGGAATGGATTGATAGCTTGGCCTTTTGATGGGCCTTTTCCTCTTGTTGCCTTTTATGATAATTGTGGGAAGTGAGATATTCTGTGCTCCAAACCCAGAACAGTGTTTGATTATTTTGCAAGGGTTTTCAGGCTTGAACATCAATTACAGTCCAGGCCTTCTTTCAATTTACACACAGAATATTAAGAGGGGGAAAGATTTGAACGCTTGTGATGATTGCATGATGAACACTGCATAAATCAGACATTCATCAGCATTTTAGTAAAATCTCCTAATAGACATATGTTTGTATGAAAATTGGCCTAACATACCCATTTGTGTAAAGTGTTTTTCCTTAAAATAACACCCCTGTATCTTTTTTAAATGAATATATTCATTTTTATGCACACTTTACCCTAGTACAGGCATTTTGTACATATTATTTGGCTGTAGAATTGCATTGCAAAATTCAGAGAAGTGCAACAAGGGATGACAATGTTCTGATTTGCATATTTTCCTAGAGAGCATGGATTTGATATGTTTGCCTTTAAATGTGAAAGCCAATTTACCCGTCGCCAGAAGCTTCTCAGCATCCATAGCTCCATATGCACACCAGAACCCCTGCAAATATTCCATTGTTGTTGAGCATAGATGTTTCCAACCGATGAAATTCAACTCAAATAAAAATGCAGAAGAAATAAAGTATACATATTATTACTAAACTGTGGAGTGCAATAATTTTTATTTTCCAATTAACTTTCTAAGGCTTTGCTTTATAGTCTTACTGAAGGGGTGGCATTATTATTAACCAACAATAGATTTGAAGTAATGTAATTACTAGGACAATTTTGTTTCTCATAGAAGATTTTTTCCCTTTGTCAGCAGCAGCAACTAATATCTGTATGGTATTTTATCCAGTTAACAGAATAATATTTTCAGAGCCAGGGGTTAATTTAACTACCTCTTTGTGATGTATCAAAAGGGTGTCAGAGAAATGCAATTTAATTCCAATGGATTATTTTTAGAATTGCTCTGAAAAAAGCTCATATTGCATGTTACATATATTTCTTAATACCTGCTTGCCATGCTCACATTTAAGATTTGAATTGTGTGAAGAAGTCCAAAGGGCATATGTGGGTGTATTGTGTAGTTTTATCCCTCAAAGCAGTTTTTATAATGGTTAACAGTTTACTGTTTAATAACTGGATTTTTCTCCCCTGCTGCACAAAAGTGAAATAATGTAAAAGTACAGACCTGGGAGGAAAGAAAACTGCATTTTGTAGCTTGAGTAGGTAAAGAAGAGTCAAGAAACAAGTATGTGGGGCTGAAGCAGAACCATATTTTATTCAGTACAGATTTCAGCAGAGGCTAAGCACTATGTGGAAGCAGCAGTAATTCAACCCAGCTTGGGTGAGCGACCCTTCTCAGTGCAAGGGCATGACTTGATCATAACATGTTACTTGAGCTCTCTCTCAAGTTGAGTAGGAAAGCTTCCCAATCCAGTCCAACTTCTGATGGGTGAGGCAAGGCAGTCCCACAGGCCTTCTGTATAAAGCTTGATAGCTTGCACCACCTGGGGTGGGGATCTGGCCTCTAAATACACCCCTCACTTTCCTAAGGTGCCTAAGGGCACTCACCTGTTCATCTTATGATCCTTCCATCTCCTGCAACTACCTGACAAAACATGACCAAGAGTTTCCCAGGAACACATTCCATGCATTTGCATGTGCAGTACAGCATTGGGTTGCGGGGTGGGGCTTGTCATTCAGCAAAGTGAATGAAGATAGAGAAATGTGAAAATTGGTGCCAGAGAAACATTTTAAAGTCTTGGTACCAACAATGTTGGAAGGGAGTCGTTGTTATGTGGACATGCCCCAAGAAGCATAAATCTAAGGGAAGTGTTTGACAAAAGGTTTGGTCAGCTGCAACCTAGGAAATGAATTTATACCATTAAAGACTAGGTCCCTGGTAACTATTGAGATATATGCGGCATTCACATGTCAGTTTATTCCATTTCACGAACTCCCCCCCCCCCACAGTTATTTTAGCTTTCATACAACATAAAAGCCACTTTTGGCAATCTAGTGGAATATATCAGGTATTTAACACTAATTTCTGTGTTACTTGCTTCCAGAAAAAAATCAATTTGCAACCCCATTGACCTGGGAGTAAAGTGATGAAATTTGAGATGGTATACTGGAATATAGTCGTGTCCTGGGTGAATAATGGGGGACCAGTAGCTAGGTTGTCCAATGAGCTTCATTGTTGTGTTACAAAACACCTACTGGTGTGAATGAGATTTGGTGCAGCATATGTTAGTAAAAAAGTAACAGCTCCATAACACAACAGGTATTGCAGTGTGAAAGAAACATCAGAAAATGGGACAGAAGCACTAGAATCAGGAAATCAGAAAAAGTAGTGCAATATTTACCATATCTGAATATGCCCATACACTGAACTGCCTCCTTCTCCCAATACTACTGAATTATTCTCAGTGACTGTGATTCTGTTCTAGGTCTACTGATAAGAAACATATGGTCTTATTCAGTTGCTTTATTATTCAAAAGAATTTATGCTTGCCTTTATTCAGAACATCACATGAATGATTTGGTCCACAAAATGAAACCTCAACTTTATTGCATGATTATATGCAGCTATACATTTGCCTCAGAAAATCTGGTTTCAGAATTTGGAGCTTAGTCTACCCCAAATCTAATTTGAAATGTTGCAAATAACATATATGGTGGGTATTATTTGGTTTGTGCCTTTGTAAACAATACTGTTAGAGGATGCAAACATTTTTCAAGAAGCTTATCAAGTCTTCCCTCTTAGGTCACTTTCAATTATTATGAAAAAGTAATGTCAGGAAAAAAATAAGTTTATGGTGTCTTTTTGGAATGGAATGAAAGGCTTATTATGATCTTAAAGATGAAAATGGCAGAGAAGAATGTAAATACCTATCAACTTGTCAAATGCATCCATAAAAATGTTTTAAAGCTCCCCTCCCCCATAAGCTAAATAAAATTCACCATTATAAGTAAAGGGGGCTATCAAAGAGTGTATAGGTATGATTTAACTTGTATAAGAAGCCTTAGCAACCTAGATATATTCTGCAGCTAGATTTTAATAAGGGATAAGGCAAAGCTTTGGGTTTTTGTGAATTTTCTTTCTTTGACAATATGGAAAACATTCATCTTGTTGGTCAATTGTTCTGTGCCTCTTGCAATCAATCAATCAATCATTTCGGCTCATGTCATGTCACCCCAATTTAATTTTTCATAAATAAACAAAATACTGCATGAAAACAGAATTATTTTGAGAGTGTACCAGAGATTTTGCATTTTGCTACTAGAGTTGTGCAAGGACTACAGCTGAATCTCAAGCTGAACCAGGACAGCTCAGGTTGATTTGTGCTCTGTATAGCTCAGACTGAAGCAGTTACATAGTTACAGAGCAGAGTGGGTTGTTCCAGATTGATTTGTAGCGATTTCTAGCAATCTGTAGCTCAAAACAGTCTCTCAGAAAGCCAGAAAGTACCCAATTGTTTAAATATTGCAACACCCTATAACAGTATAGGGAGGAAGGGAGCTAGAGGAGGGCTAGAATAATCTCACCCCACCCAACACTCTCCTATCGCAGTGCTTTGGGTGGTAAGGCAACAGAGTATTAAAATGCAGAATTATTTTGCAAGTTCTGTCTCTTGGAAAGTGTTTGGTGTAGTTGGGTAGCATTTTTTCAGCTTGCATTTACAGTAGTGCCTTGGTTTTCGAACAGAATGCGTTCTGGAAGTCCATTCGACTTCCGAAACGTTTGGTAACCAAAGCACGGCTTCTGATTGGCTGTAGGAAGCTCCTGCAGTCAATCGGTAGCTGTGGAAGCCCCATCAGACGCTTTCAAAAATAGTTCGAAAACTGTAACACTCACTTCTGGGTTTCAATTGTTCAGGAGCCAAAAGGTTCGAGAACTAAGCTGTTCGAAAACCAAGGTACGACTGTACAGTGGTATCTTGGGTTTATGAACTTAATCTGTTCCGGAAGACCGTTCTTAAACTGAAACCATTCTTAAACCAAGGCACACTTTCCCTAATGAGGCCTCCCACTGCTGGTGCCCTTCCACAGGTAAAGTTCACAAACGGGGACACTACTTCCGGTTTTGCAGAGTTCATAAATTGAATAGTTCATAAACAGGGCCGTTCTTAAACCAAGGTACCACTGTATTAGTTTTCTATCCTTTCCCAATCAATCACAGTCCCATCCTTATTCTTTTTTTTTTTTTTGAAAAAGCACACTTTGCAAGTGGCTAGCATAAAAAAATCACTGTAGGGGCTACCATGTGTGCAAATTATATATATCTTTTGGGGAAAAGCAAATTCTAGGTTTACAATGCAAGTCAATGGGGATTTCCAGAGATGTGGATTTTCCAAATCAAGCTCTTGGCTGGTCTGATTGGGTCTGGATTGGTCTGGATCAAATCAGATACAAACCAGGGCTATAAATTTGATCAGGTGTGGGTAGTTGTCCATGCGCAGTCCTATGTATTACCTGAGGTTCGGGAGACTATTTTTGGCAGCTATGTACTGCCTAATAATTTGCAGTTCTAAGCAATGTTCCTCTAAAAGTTCTATTCACTAATCATTTTGCCAACCCATTTAAAATGAATTAAGCAGAGCATTGCCAAAGGCAGGTAAGTTTTCACGGAGTTTTAACTATGTATATATTTTAGCATGGGGCTTCAAGGGTTATGTTTTTACAGGGTTTAATTTTTTTTTTAAAAAAAGACTTATTTTCTTGGCCAAGCTGTCTTAAATAATACCTTTGCCCCTTCTTTTTTTAATGGAGAATGAGGTGTCATATTGCTTTCTCTTGTGGTATCGTTAGTATGAAGGATGGTGCACAGGTTGGTAGTGTTTACTTTATGCCTCTCACTTTTTTTTTGCAACCACGTTTAACTCTGGTGTCATTTTGTGCAGACCATCTAACCCACAATTGTGCCTGTGTTTGTGTGTGTGTTCTGAATGTATACTGGACACACATAAAGCACCTCTGGTTCTGGAAAGCCAATTATATGAGCAGTCTACCCAAGAGTAGGCCAGTGTATGCAGCCTTTGCTTGTTGTACTCTCAGCATTCCCAGAGCTTAAATAAGCTCAGGAAGCACAGCTCTGATATTTTGAAATGCACACTATGAAGGCCAGCATTTTTGGAAGTATAACACGTCAACTCATTAGGGACTCTGAGGCGAGGCTGCCTAGTCCTCTGGGTTTTCTGCTGCGATAGTCTGGTTTCACAAGCTCAGGAAGGCATTTTCAGGGAGAGGGGAATTCATATCGCGTTCCAAGTTAGGTTTTCATGTTTCATTGTATGTGATATATTACATTAGAATCAAGTGTATTAAATTTGGCCCTCTGTGCAACAACCTGATGCTAAGCAAATCATCACACTTTGGTTCCTTTAATTCAGCTCATGTTTGGTGTGAGCATGTCATTAAGGCCACTTTCACACCATACATTTAAAGCAATATGCTATCGCTTTAAAGAGTCACAATTTCCCCCAATGCATTATGGGATTTGAAGTTTCTGAAGGCTGCTGACAGTAGTCAGGAGACACACACCATATAATTGTTTCATCCATTAGCTTCCATTCTGTCCTAAATCAAATATTTGTTGCATGTCCTTTAAATCCACAACACTGTGGTTATTGCACCTAATTTTGCTCCCCTATACAAGGACTGACTTCCACAAGTCACTCCTACACCTGCACGCACTTGTGTGAATCAATAGAATATATGTGAGTGGCTACTTTTGGAACTGTAAATTGGATTTCAAGTGTTTCCATGTGCAGGCCTGTCATGGGTACCAGTTGTGTGCAATACTCATTCACACAAGATATAATTCTGAGTTGCAATGATCCACAGGAATCACCTTCTGTAAAAAAGAAATGCAACAATGGCATTTGTTGAGTACCATTCAAACTCAATTTCTTTCTCTCCCACTGTCACACCAACACTGCTATTCTTTATGGACTTCTGTTTACTTCAGGTGAGATAAATGACACTGAAAGATTTCTTGAATGTGTAGGAATTCCCAAAGATAAAGGTCCAAATTCTCAAGTTCTGATTCATTCTATAAATGAATTGCCACCTCTCCTTTGTTTCAATGAATTTTGAGTATCCTGTTAGCTAACTCAAGTGGTTTTTTAGAAACAGACATCAGTCACAATATTCTGAAAGGTGGGTACTTGAGCTTCCTCCACTGCTTTTTTGCTTTTTAAAGTCTTGTTTTAACTCCAAATGTTGTCTTCCAGTGACATAGTAAGGAGACAGGTATGCTCTGCTCATTCTTAGAGGTACCCTTTCCCGCAGCTATCCAGGCAGGCACTGGGAACGGGGAAATCCCAGCTCTGCTTCTCACTGTTCACTGAATCATTTCAGGAATGTTGCTAAAAATCCATAACCTTAAGAGCACCCCTTAAAATTGAACTATCCTAAACTCCAGACACTCAACACATCCCTCAAATTTCTATAGAAAATTTGCATATTTCCATTGCCTTATATAACAAAGAATTTGAACAATGATGCATGTAATATCCATATATACACAGTGGTACCTCAGGTTAAATACTTAATTTGTTCTGGAGGTCTGTTCTTAACCTGAAACTGTTTTTAACCTGAAGCACCACTTTATCTAATGGGGCCTCCTCCTGCTGCTGCGCCACCTCTGCACGATTTCTGTTCTCATCCTGAAGCAAAGTTCTTAACCTAAGGTAATATTTCTGGGTTAGCAGAGTCTGTAACCTGAAGCATATGTAAGCTGCAGCGTATGTAACCCGAGGCACCACTGTGTGTATATATATATATATATATATATATATATCCATACAAAGTGCCCTAACTCTTGTTTATTCACTTCAGTTATCCTAGAACCACTGCAATATACAACTGCCATAAAATGCCCACCATGCTATTCAATGAATAAGAAAGCTGGCTGAGGGTTGCAGGTCTGTCTCCCACAGTGTTTGGGGGTGACATTGTGCTACACAGCAGAGCCTGTTTTTATAGCAATAAAGGCTCATCCCAACTGTATCTGCTCACTCAACAATCAAGCAATCAAGCAAGCATACTGCAATCAACCCCAAACACTCTTACCTGTAGGCAGATATTCCACAGGCCAGACCAACTGCTGTGGGCACAAAATGAAACAAAATATTTCCACACACAGGCACCAACTCCAGCTCTGAGGAGCCAGTCCAATCCATTGGTGTAGTGCCGCTGGAGGACAACCTTACTTCCAGGCATCATGATGTGCCTGAATCAGAACACAGTAGATTCAGGATCCACATGTTAGGTCCTCCTAAGTCTGGACACTGTGCACCTCTCAGCAAGCTACCCCCCTCTGTGCCAGGGGCCTACATTCCTAGGTCAGCACAGATTACTTGCCTGGAGGAAATTGTCAGAAAGGAGGAAGAGAAGTACAGTACTAGACTCCAAGCCCTTTTCAGGCCTTCCATACCTCAAGGAAAAGAGGAGCCTGGGATGCCCAACTAGCATAAAAACCTTTAGTTGACTTTAAGTGTTTGTGGGAATGAGCTTGAAGTTGCCTTGAGCTATTGCACAAGGCCAAAATGATATTGGCTTGTTGCCATATAGAAACTAGAGATGGTGGTTTATTGCAAACTCTGGCTAGTTTTGAAAAAGGCAACTTCAGGCATGGACTATGAAGCTCACTTGTTTAACCAACCAACCTTTGTGATAAACCATGAGCCAAGATTAGTCTTTGTTCTAGCTGCATACTCACACATAAAGCACCAACACTTGTTTTAGAATTACATGCAAATGGGGCCTATGAGTGTCCTTAATTTTATGTCTGTTATTTATCACAGCTTTTAAAATCATGACTCTTTTGTTCTAGCTTATCTATCTTTCTGTCTTAAACCTCTGATACATTGTAATAATTGAAGGGGGATATTTTTTTTCTTGTGTGCGATTTTAAAACAAATGTAATTATGGAAACACAAGGACATAATGTTTTTCCCTCCCCTTGAGGAAGCATTAAAACATAATAATAAAAATTACAAGAATATTGAGGGCTTAATGAATTATTTCTAACAGAAGATGGGTTTGTAAAGATAACTTTATCACTATAGTGGGGTAAATTGTGCTATTTAGGCAAATCTGTCTGCTGGGATGGTGCTGAGCAATAGAAGAGGGGAATATTACAGCTTTCCTACTGCACAAAATGCTAATAAGTAAATATATATCAGGCATGGTTAACAACCTAAACATGCGCCCATCTTTTAAAAACATGGTAGCTATAGCTACAGTCAAATTTCTCAGAATACTTTTTTTTTCTGGGACTTTTTTGAGATTTTTCTGTTTCTAGCTTTCCTACAATGGGAAAGCCACTTTGCAGAATTTTCTCTGTTCTTCTTTGTGGCACTTGAGGATTCTCTTCCTTCCACAACACACAATGTCCTCGAAGAACAAGGGCATTGGGAAGTATGTAAAAATGGTCACCAGGCTGACAACACAGTTGCTGAGGCTGCCAAGTGCAGTGGCTGGGCTGTGGAGACCTTGGGATGGTGGTTCAAGAAGCTGTGCTATCAGTTCTGCTTAGAGTGAACCACACCCCAGAGCCACTGCTGTAGAATTGCTTCTTCACATAGCAGGAAATTCCTTTGCCCCAGTTTTTCTACCCAAAAGTAGGGTGGGGAATTTCAAGAGGTGCTTTCCACACAGCTCTCTAATGGTGACACGTGAGTGTGGTAGGATTTCCATATTGTATACACTATCTACTCTTGCTTCTTTCTCCCACAGTAATGCTATGGCAATAGCAGTACAGTGGTACCTCAGGTTAAGTACTTAAGTACTTAATTCATTCCGGAGGTCCGTTCTTAACCTGAAGCACCACTTTAGCTAATTGGGCCTCCTGCTGCCACCGCGCCGCCGGAGCACAATTTCTGTTCTCATCCTGAAGCAAAGTTCTTAACCTGAAGCACTATTTCTGGATTAGCGGAGTCTATAACCTGAAGCATATGTAACCTGAAGCGTATGTAACCCGAGGTACCACTGTAATACTACGGCAATAGCAGTGGATGTTGTTATTATTAATAATAATTAGATTTCTCGCCTGCCTTTTGCCATAAGGTCCCAGGATTCGGCTTCTAATTCCTCTCCTTTCCCATGAACTGCTTTGGGAATTTGCTAGACTCACCCCTTTCCCACTTTGTATTCCATCTCAGCATTAGGGCTGCTGGGCAGAGTGTGGCTAACATGACCTGTAAATGGAATCCCCCCCCCCCAAATTAGCAACTGTGGTTGACACTTTGCTGTAGTTCTCATCAAAATGCATGTAGCAAACTCATAAACGGGGAAAGATGTTCCCAGTTGTAATAACATTGATGTGATTAATTAAGAGTTTTCAGAATTATGCTACTTGCTGTAGCTTTCATTGCCCATTGTGGTCTAATGAACATAAGCTAGTGATTGAAAATAGCTGAATAACATCATTGTGGCATTACCTTCTGTTCTGCCTTTATTAACTTACATTCCCTTTGGATTTTCAGGCCACCTTTTGTCCCTCCAGCCTTTTTAACTGGATATTTTTTTTTAAGATCATTTTGCAACAAGATGTGTTAGAAGAGATTCATATGTGTGCTTACACACTGCATTTAAGAAAAGGCACAAAAGCTTAAATAGAGATCCTCAGAAAAATTCTTGAAGGATGGTACATTCAGAAATGCCTTTTTCCTTTGAATGAATCTGTGAGTTCCGTGACACAATATGGCATAGTCATATGCAGATCCACTGATATTTGCAGAACTACTGCTCAGCCTATTTATCAAGATACTGCAATGGAAGTATTGTGATAAATATATGCTGAATTTGTGTGCTGGGTATGTGATACAGCAATCAGAGAACTCCTTCAGTGGCCTGGATTCTACATAGCTCAGATTTATCAAATACAATTTTGATTCTGTTAACATATCATAGTCACCCAGGTACCAGAAGACATTTGAAATGATGATATCTATTTCCTCACGGTTCATTATCAGGAAGCATCAAGACAATTATATGGTTCTAAAGCACTGATCTAAAGGAGGGACTCTTGAGAGTCCCATGGACTGCAAGAAGATCAAACCTATCCATTCTGAAGGAAATCAGCCCTGAGTGCTCACGGGAAAGACAGATCCTGAAGCTGAGGCTCCAATACTTTGGCCACCTCATGAGAAGAGAAGACTCCCTGGAAAAGACCCTGATGTTGCGAAAGATTGGGGGCACAAGGAGAAGGGGACGACAGAGGACCAGATGGTTGGGCAGTGTTCTTGAAGCTACCAGCATGCGTTTGACCAAACTGCGGGAGCCAGTGGAAGACAGGAGTGCCTGGCATGCTCTGGCCCATGTCACGAAGAGTCAGAAATGACTAAATGACTAAACAACAACAAAGCAGTGGTCAATAACTTTTGAGCCTCCAGACCAACTCCCATCAGCACCATGCAGTGTGGCTGATATTGGGGGGGTGACAGGTATTATTGTACAACATGAAGAAGGGTTGCAGATTCCCATCCATCCTCTAAAGTAGTCAACTAGCATTCTGCACATTACTGAGAGCAGAGTCCTTTGGAAAGCAGCACCTTCCAGTTTGGCTAGTGTGTAGCACACCAAGCTAGAATTGCAATCTGATTTTGAGTTAATTTCATATTTGTTTGGCACTAGTATCTCCATGAGAATTATTCCCCGGCATTCACCTCACACTCCACAAATCTGCTCCAGAGGGTTGGGGAAACCCCTAGGACAGATTTAGGGGGCACAGGGAAAAGAGAGGGGGAGAACATTCCATTGCAGAAGCAGAAATCCTTGCATTGATGAAACATTTGCATAGTGTTGGATACAACCCTCAGTTTCAAACAGACCTTGGATTTGTCACTATCTTTCAACCCAACCTATCTCACAGTGTTGCTCTGAAGATTGGATGGGTATGGATGGAGAAACATATATATCACCTTGATGTCCTTGGCAGAAAGGGAGGCTATAAATACCATAATAAATAAACACAGGGAATGGAGATCAACACTAATTAGAAGATAAAGGAGAAGTGGATCACAAAAAAATATTTGTAAATGATCAATGATCAGAGGAAAAATATATATGAGCATCCCACATTGCTCTAGTTTTATTCCCCCAGTGTTTATGTTTAAAAATATTCAGCTAATTGATAGTGTCAGACATGCCTGGGGCATATGATAGCAGCATGCCGAACATTTATTTTTCCTTGTCTGTTAATTAAACAGTGTAGAAACACTTTGTTACTTATATTTATAAGAACAGTAAATTGCAATTAACTCCTGGATATTAACAATTGGCCATTGTTAGTTTTTATAAACACATTTCATTGGGTTATGAAAATGGCAGTAACCCCCATTAATTGGATTAAACACCCACTGGACACTACATGGAGGCAAGCTTTTATTAGTTCAGTATTATTTTATTTATTTATTTTATAAGAGGTGAGTTTTTAGAGTGAAATACAGAGGACAGTATTCTTTGTCTCAAAAATCCAGATTTGCCAAATGAGGGCATTGCTTAATCAATTTTAACAGTGATGAATTCTGCCACATACACTCTTAGAAGACACCTGTAACTTTTCTGGCTGAACCAGTAGTTATTTACACTGGCTTCCCTAGCTCGTCCTCAGTGGTCCTTGCTGACCACAAAGCTCTCCCCAACAGCAGCCACCACTCATAAAACACAGTGCCCTCTTCACTCCCCTGACAAGGGTTGGTGGGAACAGTGGTGACAGCTTGCAGTAAGGAGGTCTTCTCCTTCCTTCCCTTCCTCTTCAATACTTGCTTGTAGTCTTTCTAGAAGCATTTTGTTTATCATTGTGGAAAGCAGGAAAAAATGGATCTTTGGTCTGATCCAGCTGTATTGTTATGATCTTAGGTTGGTGTAGAGGATTGTTCAAGTAGATACCATTCAAGTTTGGTATCAAACTTGTAGTGGAGGAAGAAAACAATGGGAAAATTACTGAATATAGGTCTTCTGGATGTTTTGAAAGCAAATCGGCAGGGTCTCATTATACTCTACAAAGGTATCTTTTATAGTTTACATGGTACCGAGAATCTGACTCTTACAATCAATAAAATATGCTCTCTGCTGCTTAATTGACTAGTAGACTGAACACTTCTCAACTGTAAGAATATGTGAGTAATCGAGACAGTGTTGCCCTTCTATCTTCTTATCAGCAGGGTGCCACAGTCTACATTTTTCTAACTGATGCAATAAAAAAATGCACCTGAAGCTCCTCACATATATGTTTCAATCTCTTCTGTTAACAACAACTTCATCTCACACATTTAATTTTAAAGATAACTATTATTTTGGCATTTGCTCCATAAAGCTGTGAAATTGAATTGGTATTCCAAGGATGTATAAGAAAGTTATCAACACATGAACCACTTGCTTTAAAGAAACACACACACACACACACAGAGAGAGAGAGAGAGAGAGAGAGAGAGAGAGAGAGAGAGAGTGTTAAGGAAACATCATGAAAATGGGATGATCTGTCATGTGAATGCAGCCAGAATAACCCATCTCTAGTTGCAAGCCAGAGCACAGAGAGCTAGATGACTCTGTGTGTGCACATAGGGCTTTTACTGTGAAACTAAGGTAAAGACAGAATCTCCACACTCTTGAACACTTCAGAAAAATTCCATCACACCCAGCCCTCTCTTCACCACCGCTACCCTTTGAGATGACAAAAAAGGGAAAGGAAAGATCCTTCAAAAGGTTCAGCCCAACACCTGAATTTACATCTCAATTTACATGAGCGCTGGGATAGCTCAGTAAGTAGAGCATGAGACCCTTAATCCCAGGGTCATGGGTTTGAGCTCCATGCTGGGCAAAAGATTGCTGCATTGCAGGGGCTTCGACTAGATGACCCTTCGACTAGATGACCCTTGTGGTCCCTTCCAACTCTACAATTCTATGATTCTAATTTGAACATTAACCAAACACCAGTGCACAATGGTCATGCTGCATTAATAGTGAAAATTTTCACATCATTAAATTTGGATGTGTGCTTCCTAGAAGTATTTCAATAAGCCCAGCTGTCATAGGAGCAAATAGGTAAGAGGGCAGCTATGCCATGGTTAATGATGATGGAAGTTAATATTGAATATACTCAGATATGGCTTTTGCTATTATATCTTCGCATAAGCCAGAACTCCCACCTGATGTTGAAAAGACATTAAGCTCCAAAGATAATCTTTGCTCTTAATGGAAACAAAAACACAGGCTGAAATTTCCAACCTTCATAAGGGAGGTAGACAGTGTGTTTAACTCTGGGCATTACTTCTGTTAACTGTCTGTCTAATGGTGTTAATGTTGATTCTAATAGCATAAATGACTACTTGGAGATTCCAGTGCTCCAGTTCTTTCTATGACCTTAAGATTATTTCCATCTTTGAATGCATGTGTGCATGTGCATGTGCGAGCACACACAGAGAGAAACCCCAAGAAATTTGACAAGACTTACCAAATCCATTTAGTTTCCCTCAGCAGCCTGTAAGATCTTTTGCCCTGCCTTTTTGAATTTAGCTAAGATTTCACTTTAGATGAATGTTCTGTTGAAACTGAGTAGTAATTTTGTCCCACAAATTTTCATCAATGAGCATGGTAGAGAAAGGGCATGAATGCCTTCCCTTGGCTTACTCCCTTTCAGTTGCCCATAAGAAGCAACTGAAGCTCAGTCTTTGACAGAGTGGAAGTGTACTGGAAGCAGGGAGTAACACTTACCCTGAGCACACAAATTTCCTTTAGTATATGATTGTACCGAGAATATCATAGATTTTTAGCAAACTCATGTGTATGCTTACACACACGGGAGTATTGTTTTTACCTTTTAGATTGGTAGAGATGTGAATTTATTTTGGTGGTCAAATAAGAGTCCCCAGCTTGGTGGTCTCATTACTGTCTAGCTCCCCAGGCCACCATACAATCTAACACAAACCTGACAGCTCCAGCTCGGGGGAGACATAGGCAGCCAGAACTTAAACAGCCAGGATGCCATAAGTCAGAAGCAAAATGTCTTTGCAAAGGTGTAAAGATTAGGTAAAGCACAGCAACTGTCAGCACTGTGCTCTGAACAAGCCAGGATAGTAAATCTCTCATTTTCATAAGCACTAAAGTCTCTCAAACCCCCCAAAGAGAGTGAAGTGCAATAAAACAACACAACGTGGTTCTTCTCTACATAAATATGGTTTATTTCTACATGAATATACATGTGCCTATTTGCAGCGTTCCCTAAATCTAGCACGCTGCCAAGAGCTGCGTAAAGGGGTGCTAGGCTATAACTAGGTCACTTTCGAAGAAAAGCTGTTGAACAGGAACATAGGCTATTTCATTGGAAACTATTTAAATGCAGCAATAGGTGTTTGGAATACACACTACCCACAAAGGTCAGCGTATGAAACAAGGAGATGAAGGACCCCTCTTAACGTGGAAGGATCAACTTGTTTTGTTTTGTTTTCTTTTTTAAAAAAGAAACCTGCAGTTTCTTCTGCTTATTGAATGGAGAATTTCAACAAATGTAATAGATTGACAGCACATGTTCTTTAATGTATACACACCCACACAGAGATATATATGCCTTATTGTGAGTAATTCCATATACTGAGTCATTACACTGCTCCATCTAGGTTAGTGTTGTTACTCTGACAGGCAGTGTTTAAGGCAGCAATTTTTCCTAGCCCTACCTGTAGACACTGTGTTTTGAACCTGGGACATTCTGCATGCAGAACAGGTGCTTTATCACTGAGGTACAAGACTCCCACACTCCCACAAGTGTACATATGTATGTCACACTAAGGTATATTTTTGCTAAGATCTTGAGAATGCTGTCATGGCGGACCATGGTAACATTGCCCTGCACACCAATAGAAGGGAGAAAATGACAACAGAACACAGACTCCAAATTGGGAAAGAAATTAAAGACAGGATTTATTACAAAACAGAAAGGCAGTTCTGCTATACAGACAAATTCTCTCTCTCTCTCTCTCTCTCTCTCTCTCTCTCACACACACACACACACACACACTTAAGCTAGTTACAAATTCTAATTGTTGTGGGTTCCTAAATTCAGTTACACTGAAAAACTGCTTCTTGAAACTTCATGAGAAAGACTGACACAGTGCCAGTTTGTTGTCTGTTCTTCATTTTCCAATGTATCAAACACATTAGCATCTCAGTTCTTTCAGTAGCTTACAGCACCTCTACAATGCATATCATTATTTTGTTCGTATCCCAGCTCTTGAAATGGGCTTGATAGATAAGGCTAAGTAAGACAAAGGAATAGATTTGTTTGTGTAAAGATTATTTTAAGCTGGCTAGAAGCAGCGGAAAAATCTCAGGAGAGGAAATACAAAGCAGTCAGGCAATCGGAGTGTTTCCCATCTTCCCTGCAACTCCTAGAGGTTACACGTAAGAAGATTAAGAAGCAACACAGAGACACAATTGAAATGCTTCCTAATGAAAACAAATTTTTGCCATGTTTGATGGTTTATATCTATCATCATTTTTTGACAGCAGTATAATGGGGAAAGACAATTTAATGCAATAAAATGATTGCACTTTATAAACAAGACATTTGATATACATTGTCTCACAAACAAAACATGACAAATTCCAGGCACAAATGACATTGGAATAACCTAAGCAGAGTGAATTCATTGGAAGGCAGGTGTTGACATGTGTGTGTAGCCTTTTGTCAGCTATTTGATTTTCACAGGAAATGGACAATTTTGAGAGGAGAAATTATTCTGATCCTTTGACAAACAAGACAATCATGATATGTGAGCCCCCTTGTATTGCTCTTATACAGGCAAAATTATTAACTTTGTATGGACTATCTTCATCGGAGACTGACATAAAAGACCCATGAATTCAAGCCACTACTATTGACAACTTTTCTAGTATGTACAGGTCATTTTTATGTTGGATCCTGCCAAGGATTTATGAGGCATTCAGCTTCAGTACCAAGTGTGGAACATCAGCGCAATTTACATACATTTTTGTCAAAAGAATTGATGAAGACCTAAAACTAGAACTGGCATACCTATTGTTCATGCCTAATAAGCCTAATGACAAAATTATGGCCTCCTCAAAAGGAACTAAATGCACTAATTCCAACAGTAATTTGCATTATATGTAATGTCCCACAATCAGCTGGTATACCAAATGTTCTGAAGTATGTGAGGAACAAAAGATCATCTGTACTAATCTCAGGGTTCTCCCCAGGGAGACTTTCCTGGCACCTTCATTACATACATATCTTTAGGCACCAGGTGAAAACATTTCTCCATAACCAGGCCTTGGGCTGATTAAATTGCAAAAAGTACCAAGCCGTATACTACAGTCAATAAAACATCCAAAGACAGTAGCCAAGAGGGGTGGCAAGTTGTGACCTTCCAGATGTTATTGGACTACAGCTCCCACAATTCCTGACCATTGGCTCTGCTGGTTTGGGTTGATGGCAACTGGGAATGCAACAGAACCTGGAGATTCATAGGTTCCCCATCGCTGACCCAAATAAGGTGATCAAATTCAACCTATGGAATGGCACAACCTCTGCACAAAATTTTGCTATGGTGTACTACTGAAGATATATTTAAAAATGAATGATACACTCTAAGGCTGCAATCTTATGTCCACTTCTCTGGGAATAAGGAGAATGGAACAGAATCTATGCTTAAGACTGCACTGAAAAGACTGAAGTCCCAAATATCATTTATGCAGCTTATAAAAGCCGACCAACTTCTTTGGTGTTCTTTGTCTATTGATTACATATGCTGGACAACCACACACACACACACACACAGAGAGAGAGAGAGAGAGAGAGAGAGAGAGAGAGAGAGAGAGAGAGATTGTTTAGATAGGAACCATGAAGCTATCTGACAGCTTCCTGGATAAAAGGAAGCACTGCTGTTAAGGGAGGGGTGTGTGTGTGAAAAGCCTCAACAATTCTCCTACTCTTCTGCATCTTGCCGAAGAACATGAGGCAGTGCTTCTGAGCAATGGCTTAAACAACAAAACACCAATTTCTTGCAGGGGATGGGAACGGGTCCTATTGCTCTTTTCCTTTTAATGTTTACAATGCACAGGTAAGGGATAATTATTTGCATACAGTCTCTTGTTCAGGAAATCCTTTGGTATTATCACCTTCCTATTATGTAACATCAAGCCTGTCTCTCCTAGAAGGCGGCAAGAGGGTGTGTAAAGCCCAGCAGGAATATACACAGCAGAAGAATGAATTAATACAAGAGTAATTACTGTTCAGAGCTGGCTGCATTCCCACAAATGTAGGATGGAATTTTCAAGCGGACCCTAATGTGGTTAGTTGTCCATCCCCCAATGAGAACAGCAGCCTTTCCTAGGACCTTTAGTGTGCCAAAGGAATGAAGAGAAATGCATTATTTATTGCCACAAGTTATTGATGATGACTTTTAACTCATAAGTGATAGAGGGAAAGGAAACCATGTGTGAGTTAGTAAAGGTCATCCATAATGAGCCAAAATAAATAATATATCCATACCCAGCCTGTTGGATCATCTGTTTATGCAAGATCACATTTTAAATTTAAAACATTGTTCTGTTTCCCCCACCCTTATTTTTTGCTGACATTTTACTTGGGAAATTGTTTCATCTGTAACACATTGAGTTTCAACCTGAACATATCTCATGTCAAAAGGAACCTTTAATCGAATAATAACAACAAACAACAACAATCCCACAGAAGTGTTTGTAGACTTTTGTTTTCTGAACTCAGTTTTAATTCAGTTTTTTAAAAAGAAAATAATGCAATTGATTGGTATCTATTGCACCCAACTGCAATCATCACACTGTGTCCTATCTGTGTATGTATATGAAGGGGTGTACGTGTGTATCTGCTGGCCTGGATCTCCTCATGTGTTCTAGGCTTTTCTTTTTATATATCACACACATACGTGGTCTCCACCACTTTTTTCAACAATTCCCATACAGTAAAAATCACAGCAGTAAAAATTACAATGGTAAAAATACAGTATAATGCTACAACCTTATGAAGAACAAAAAGAATCCATCCAATTTTCTCAAAAAGGGACAGAATCCATTAAAACATAAAAAATCATAGTCAAAGCAAAAAATTAATATATCTCTGGACACCAACTGAAATAAGATAGGTCTGTGTACCAGAATGTGAAAAGCTTTGATTCTAAGGCCAGTTTATACCTTACATGAGTGACTGATATAGGTACCATTTCCCTAGATCTTCATACCACACCACTATGGATCAGCCAGATGGGCGGGGTATTATTATTATTAGTGAAGAGGGTAATTCCAATACTACTGCTAGCGTGGGAACTCCCTAATTTTGATGCCCCTTATTTTATATGTTATAAGACCACAATATGTGGCATCAAAACCATTTGGATAACTTTGATTCTGTCCTAAGCTTTATTGGGTATTGAATTATAACCTTCAGTACATGCCTATGCATGTACAACCCTATGCATGTCTCCTGAGCTTCAGTGAGCTTGCATGATTCTTACTGACTTCAATAGGACTTACTTCCATTTAACTGTGTTTTCATTGGGTTGATCCTGTAAGGAAATGTGGCAGTTCTTGTTCAAGCCTTGTGGTCCATGGTTGGGGGAAAAATGTAAATAATGACTTGGTCATGACAACAAACTTTAATTGGGGCCATATTTACTTTGGAGCAAAGTCCAATAACTATTAGGTTTCTGCATGTGCTTGTGTCTAGGATTGGAGCCTTAAGTCACAATCCAACAGAAATCTATTTTTATTTTTAGTAGAAGCGATTGCAGTTTAGTGCTTGTCATTATGTAGCACATACAGTTCTAGGTCAGGTATTATCCCCTAAGACTTTTATGTGCCACGTTCCTACAAAGAAGCACAAAATGCTTGAACACCCCAGGAAACAGACAAGAATGCCAGTAGTTGTGTGGCATGTTATTTCCCTTCCTTATTAAAGTATCCCTTTCAAGCGTATTGACTGAGCTTTCAAGCCGTTGAAGCCAACACCAAACTAACAGTTGTTTTTAATTGGATGCCTTTCTCAGCTTTGTGGTTTGTGAGGCAAACCTTCTGTGCTGCTGAAGAAGGAAGAAGGCTCAGGCACAGCAAACCGACAGTGTATTATACCGTCAAACAATGCCTCTGTTTTTAGGGCATGGGTTGAGCTTCACTAAATAAATGCATTTATATTTGGATCGGTTTCCCATTACGCAATTTCTTAATGCCTGTAAGCTTTAATTACACAAAACCCTAGCCAAGGTCATCTTTATGGGTTTGACAATGGGTTTGACTCTGTGTAGGTTGCATGAGTTTTCTGGGATACACTGAGCCTTGTTATTTCTATATGTGTTCGACATGCCAGAACATCTAAGCAGCTAGTCTTATCGGTTCCTACCACCCACCCCAATCACTCCATGATGGCTCCTTGCTATAAAGCTTGTCCTCTCATTCTATGGTGTGTCAGATGCAGACATCACATCTAAAAGTCTTTCAAAAATTGTCACCTAGAATAAAACTGATTCCACCATCAAACGATAATTCAAATCACACCTTTTTTTAAAGAGCTTACAGTATTTCACACACATTTCAGAAGCTCTTGTAAAACCCCTGTAACTTCATGTTACAGCTTCAAGCTACAGTGCTAAGGTTAAGAGATAGTGGTTTGCCTAAGGCCACTTAGCAAGTTCTTGGCTGATGTGAGATTTGGATGAAATTCTCTTACCAATCAATATAGCATGCAAGCTCAGGACATTATGCCCGAAGGTGGTACTTGTGGTACTTGTATTAGGAAGTGACACAAGTGCTCCTTCAATTCTAACTCACTCACTCCTTTCCTAGTTGCACCATTAAATGTAATATTCTTTAAAACATCAGGCCAAACACTTCCCCCTTGATTCCCATTAACTGTTTAAAGACATTATTGACATTCTGCATTATTGCTCTGCTTACAAGCCCCGCTCCTTGCCCAATAAGCATGGGATGCCTTTGCCTGGTGGCGCTATGGCCCACAGGCTTTGTCCAGTATGTTCTCTGTGTGATGGGCTCATGGGAAAAAGCTGTCCCATGAGCCCTTGCTGAAGAGGGGAGGGGAAGCCTATATAAGGCTGCTTCCCCTGGAGCTCACAGCCATTTTGCTTTGAGATCTTCCTGCCTGCCCACTCTTGAGTTAGAGCCTTCATTGAGCAATTTGGGTTGCTGGTTGACAGGGCTGGAAAGGATTTTTTTTTTATCTCAACTTTAGTTGGTTCCCCTCCCCCTTCCCTCAGTGAAATTATGGCTTTCCTTTGTTAGGTGGAAGAACATTGTATGAGGGCAGAAATGGCATTGGTCAGGATCAACATAGTATAGGGCCCCTCTCTAAGGGGCCTGAGGGGAGGATTGACCACGGCAAACCCAAGTGTGGGTTTGTTATCTGCCTGGTTGGAATCTGCACCCTGGTCTCCCAGTGAGACCTCGCTTGCTTGGCTAGCACCACGGCAAGGTTCAATACTAGCCAACTCCTGTAGGACAGGTTTGGAGTGATCCAAACCTAGCGGATCCATTCCATCAACATGGGGCTTGTAGAATGATGAACTGATCCTGGGACCCAATGCCATGCCAACCCTTGCCCTGCCTGCTGTTGTCGGTCAAGTTTTGGCTTGATTTTATCCCATCAACTTTGTACAGTCTGGTTATTTTGCTGCTCTCATGGGTCACATAATGCTCCTGCCTGGGCAATGCCACTACGGAATAAAAGAGACAGGCCACAGGAAAATTGGGTAGCCAGAGCCACAATGTATTAATGGAGGCCTCTCTTGTTCCCTTTTGTTTCTGACACTCTTCCCTTGTAAGTGAAAGCTTGCCACTATCTAAGCACTAGTTATTAATGTCCATGGGTGTGTCCATAATGTCCATTTTCCAGATGAATGCACTGAAAATCATGGGATGTTTTACATTTGAAACTGCATGCAAAATGCATACAATTTAAATGTGGACTTGCCATACATTATTTCAGCAACAACAAGAAACACACAAAGCAGGACAGAACAGACCCATGACTGTTCACCAATCAGACTGAAACAGGATGGAATTTACTGCCCTAGATTATGCTTCCAAGGAGCAAGGAGCTGATAAGGTAACAAAGAGCCAAGTTCTATGCCCTAAGGCCCAGAGGTAAAGTAGCATTCAAGTTCCATAGCAATAAAATAAAATAAATATATGGGGAATTCAATGAGGATCTTGAGATTAAAAGATATCACCTGGTGTCTTCCTGGCTCTACTCTCCCCCACTGAGCAGAGACTCTGCATCAATGTTTTTTTAACAGCAAAATATGCTAAGCCTTTTTCAAAACTGCTATTTTTGAAGAACAGAAGAGAAACTTCTAAAGAACGGCACATAGCTCAGAAGCTAAGGGCTACACACCTGAGATTTTGAAGAAATAAAAATTACACTATGCTTCTTTTATTAAAATACCATTTTCAGTCTATTTCCCTAGATGTTTCTGTGCTGTGAAGACTTGAAGCTTGAGATAAATGGTAGCAGTTTATTTTTTGAAGCTTTACGTTGTGAATCTTCTATAAATTAAAATGTAAACACAGATTATGCGTTTTATTGGACCATTGCAAAACCTGGTACAAATGTATTGGATTATATTACTTCTGATTTTTTTTTAAAACCAATGCAAGCAAAAGCAGCATCAGGCTATATCTCTCTCCAGTGGCTGCAGAAAGCCTAAACAATTTAAAGTAAAACAAACCTAGTGTGCTTGGGATATAAAAAGTGGAATTTGGAAGCAAAAGATACAGTAATCCAATATGCACCCCTTGCCTAGAGGCAGTGGTCTTTTTGGGCATGGAAAAATCAATAACATCTCACAGTTCTTCAGCTATAACAAGACTTTAACTATTGGTGAATGTGGAGGGTATTTCAAGAAAGAAATGCCTCAAAGAAATATCATTCCTGGAGGTGTGCTTGAGTTTTGCTCATTAAGGGCTAGATTTTGCAGACTTCATCATCACAGCTATGTGAGTGAGCCAGTCTGGGGAAAAACAAGCTTCTAAAAGTAGCAATGGGGACCTTTTTCTGTACTTTAACCTCTTCTGACACAAGTTAGAAAAGCAATTTCTCTCTCTGTGTGTTTTTTTTCTGAAAGAAGGATGCTTCTCTGCTGCTTGCAGAACATAATAATATGCTCACATTAGGTGACATGCTTTAAAGTTATTATTCTGAAGTGGTTTTAAGCATATCAACTAGAATATACACCTCTAGATGCAGTCAGAGATCTGCTTTATCACTGTCCTTTCATTGGACCTGGGAAGTAGACAGGGCAAGGATGTTTCTCAGCTGCCACCTAATCAGCAATCTTCACCTGATATTTTCAGTTAGTGGAACCCAACACTACCCCAGTCTGAGGAAAAGACCAAGCAGAGAACATGTGTTGTGCCTTAGGGTTCAGCATCCAGCCCCTGCTCTACCTGTACTGTCCTGGGGCAGGAAAAGTCGGCAAGGAGTGCTCCTAAAGCAGCTGTGAAACATTTCCCACCTCTCCTCCAAGCAATGGAGTGGTGGATCTTCAGCCAGATCCACAGCTTCAAAATTGAGATGAAGGCTGGTTGCTTGTCACACTTTACATGCCTCCTTAGCATGCTTGTTGAAGCTCTCTCCTAACCTATTAAAGGTCTCCTGTTCTTTTCACCATGGGCCCAGAGCCTGATGCTGGTTCTACTTTGAAAATGCTCCAGTCCTACCCAACATTCAAGTTCCACCACAGACAGTGGTTAATGCAGAATTTAGCTTATATTCTTACATGTGACTCTTTGAACATTAATCTGCTCAATCAAAAAGAGAGAACCCAAAGATTGGACTCCCTTTCAACTTGTGTTTATCTTCATGTTTAGATTATGTACGTCTAGCGCTTCACATTAATTTTGCTGGCACATTCAGTATTTAAATGCTTATTGTTATGCTTCCATTGCTTTCAAGACAACAGTCATATCTCCTTGTTTCAAAGTGTTGGTGCTGACCTTTAAAGCCTTAAACGGCCGCGGTCCTGTATACCTGAAGGAGCGTCTCCACCTGCATCGTTCAACCTGGGCACTGAGCTCCAGCGCTGAGGGCCTTCTGGCGGTTCCCTCACTGCGAGAAGCCAAGTTACAGGGAACTAGGCAGAGGACCTTCTCAGTAATGGCACCCGCCCTGTGGAATGCCCTCCCAGCAGATGTCAAAGAAAAAAACAACTACCAGACTTTTAGAAGACATCTGAAGGCAGCTCTGTTTAGGGAAGTTTTTAATGACTGATGTTTTAATGTATTTTTAACCTTCTCTTGGTAGCCGCCCAGAGTGGTTGGGGAAGCCCAGACAGATGGGCAGGGTAGAAATAATAAATTATTATTATTATTATTATTATTATTATTATTATTATTATTATTATTATTTATTAAGCTCTCCAAAGCTCCACCACAAGGTTTAACTGTAGCTCTTGCCCTCTTCAAGCAATATGAAAAAGTGCAAACAAAATATGTGAGGAGGGGCAACGGAGATCAGTGTGCCAGCACCCACCTTGGCTGCCCTGCCATGAATTTACAGAGAGCGACTGAAGCAGGCAGTCTTCTGCATTTGTGGAGCTTCCTGCAACAGGGTCTAAAACATGCAGAGAGGCTCCATGAGTGTAAGAGTCTCCCTGCTTCAGACTATGAGGAAGGATGGGAGTGGCAATGGGAGGACAAGGGCTATGTGTCCATCTCCACTGCTGCCCTCATATGTTTCCTTTGCATTTGGTAACACCTGAAGAAGTCTCATGTCACCTTTAAAGCAATTCCTAGTTCTGTTGGGGCTAAGAAGAAACAGAGAGATGTGTTTCGTAGATAAGTTTGCTCCTTGCAAAACCGATCACCTTCCACTTCAGTGTAATAGACTGAAAAAATTCCCGTTCAATGTATGAGCAGGAAGCGTTTCCCTCTCTCTGATTTGGCTTTTGATGACATCATCACGTGGAAAAATGTGATTGGCTGCTTGTGGTATGAATTGCCTACATGATCCCTGATTGGCTGGGATTTCCATTGAAGAAACCCACAGAGAAGTTTTAGACTGTGGAAACAAGAGAAAGTAAAAAAAAAATCAAATGAGAGGCAAAAATTAATGACCCCACCCTGATACACAACCACAATATTGACACCCTCCCTTTCACTAATTTCCCCCAAAGTTTTTATATTTGTAAAAGTATGGCAGTATACTTAATTTTAATGTTTATTTCATGGAAATGTTAAGGATTCACTGCCACCTTAGATCAAGGAATAAAATAAAATAAAATAAAAAGGATGCCTTGTGCATCAAGTATATTTCCCTAGGTTTTTCCAGCTCTAATTCAAATGTTATATAGCACCTTATCTCTATCACATTTCAAATATGGTTCAGTAATTTCAATTTATTATAGCATCACATTGGTAACACAGTGAGCTATGGTTGAGGAGACACTTCTTTTATAAGCCTCTGTTTTTATACACTTAGGTTTCTAAGGACTCCAGAGGGAAGAAATTACCCTTTGAGCAGCAATATCTTAAAATATTCCAGGCCAGTAGATGGCTAAAGCCATGTTTTGTTAGATTTCAAATTAGTCTCGCATAATAAATAGTTTTTAATTTCATCATTCTTTTCCATTACCTGACACTAGCTGTTTTTTTCTCTGAGAAAAATGACACAATTTGTCGAAGGATTCCACTAAAATTATCACTGCTAATTCAGTTGAATCACTGCACTGCAAATTCATTTAAAGTATGGTTTAAGGGAGGTATATATGGTCTGGTTACGGAGTGACTGACCAGGCAGTTTATGAAGGTAAGGCTCAAGTGATGTGACAGCATTTTGGGCTAACTGCAGAGAACCTGGTAAGACATAGCTACAGGTGTGTGTTTTTAAGCAGTGTGTCAATATCTGGTAGGAGCCTAACTCATTCTAGTGATGTTGTCAGGGACTGGACTGAAGTGAAGGAGGGATGGTGGAGGTCGCCCCCCTCCTTCTCCTGTAGCTCTCAGAAAGGAGGAAGGCAGTCTTGAATTACAGCAGAGCTTTGAGGAAGATAACAGAGCAAACAATAGAGTTATGAGGTGTTAAGAGGAGGAGGAGAGGAGACAGAGTAGCTACCTGACACGTCACTGGGCAGCATAACTGACCACCCCTCTCCTAAAATGCGGCGTTCATTACGTGTGCAAGAACAAAGGGCACAGAGGCAGTTGACCACAGACAGACATCGCAGAGGCAGGTGCTGTTGCTAAAAGAGAAAGGGGAGAAGCTCAGTGCGAGCAACACCATCATTGAGGAATGACTGGATTATTTGTCTTTCACCATGATACTGAAATAAATCGCAAATAATAACTTTCTTGTTTCCTCTCTGCTTCTTGGTGCTGTCGGGGTGCGGGGTGGGGAGAGAATTCCTCACGCCTGATAGATGTGATTGGGTCTTGGATCGGCAACGTAAGAAGATAAGGAGAGCCTGTGGGATCAAGCCTATGGCCCATCTAGTCCAGCATGCTGTTCTCACAGTGGCCAGCCAGATGCCTCTGGCAAACCTGCAAGCAGGAGCCAAGCACAAGTGCACTAACCCCTTCTGTGATTTCCAGCAACTAGTATTCAAAAGCATTGCTGCCTCCAGCTATGGAGGCAGAACATAGCCACCATTGGCAGCCCTCTCCTCCATGAGGAGTGAGGGGCATACTCATCACAATCTTGGTGTACAAGCCTGAGTTCTGCACTTTAAGAGGAAATTTGGGATGGAAATTTAACGAATGAAGAATGAATCATTAAATAATAGTAAAGCTTGCATAACTGATTTGCCTTCCCTTTCCAAGTATGACTTAGACCCAACCTTGCATTGACTAGACCGTGCGCTTATTGCTCCTGATCTGTGCGTGGTTAGCATAATGCCCTCCTATATTGGTAAGAAAACATACAAATATTCACATTGCATTGCAGATATTCAGGTTTCTACCAACCATGAAACCTCAATGTGTAGGAAAACTGTCAAAATATGTGCTCAGGTTAATTTCACTGAATAAGCCTCAAAATGCTATTTCATTTTTAAGTAACAGCCATTTCAGCAATCTAGCCATGGATACCCTTTGTGGCAGGAAAATATATGTGGTGCTTATGTACACATAGAAATGCTATTATCAAAAAACATTATGCTATTGATTATTAAATCCCACTTAATTATATTCTTCTGTGTTTTGTTTCTGCACTTTCAGCATCAACTACCTTTTTAAAAAATGAGTCGGTTATCATAAGAGAAATTTATTAAGGTTTTATGTCGACTTCATTTCTGGCTTGGGGGTATTTTAGTGTCATTAATTCAGAAAATGAATGTAAACAGAAAACACTAATTGTACTGGGCTCTTTGTTTCCCAACCTGCTTATTATCCAGCAAATTATGATTACTGTATTGAGTGTGCAGTACATATAATTAAAGATAAACTAGTGTATCCAATTTTGATAAGTATCTGAAACTTTCACAATTGCCTTCCTGGTCAACTCAGTTGTTTATCAGCAGTTCCACCATTTCCGTAGCAAATCAACTTTATTCACGACAGGAAACATGGACCAGGAACAGACGGGCCTCCCTAAAACAAGGGGACATGAGGACAAAACCCACATCAGGAAAACAAGGTGGTTGTTTGTTTGTTTTTAAAGGAAGGATTATGGTTAACCAAAATGGCTGCAACTAACTGCACTTTCAAATGGATAAAATCCAGCAGCCCATAGAGAGGCAGAAACAGGTCAAGAAACAGGTCAGGCTTCAGACCCACCTGTGGGAATAGCTGAATGAAAGTTAAACACAATTTTTGCCTTATCAACAGCAGTTGTGTCCGTGTGGCAGGGAAAAGACTCAAACTGCACACTCCATGGAGCCCTTCTCTCACACCACTGAACCACAGGACCAAACAAGAGGCAGGTGTGTCATGGGATGTTTGTCATTCCTCCAGGCACCAGCCCAGATGCTCTATTCCTGTGGAACACCCCAAGTTCCACAGGAAGAAGCTCCCAGGTACAAACTCTGGCTGTGGTCTCCCACCAGAAAAACAGAGAAGGCTTCACACAGACGTCCTTAAGAAAGCGCAGTGTCAGAGGGAGCACTGCATGGCCCAATTTCTTGTCTCTTACACCTCCCAGGTTGCAGAAGTGGACACTTTGGAGGGGCAGAGCCATGGAACTGCCTGACATCAACATGGCTACAGCTTATGTGGATGTCATGGGGTCATCTAGTCCATTGGCCTGCAATGCAGGAATCTCAACTAAATCATCCATGACATGGTCATCCAGCCTCTGCTTAAAATCCTCCAAGGAAGGAGTCCACAACCGCCTGAGGGAATCTGATCCACTCTCAACTATCAGAGAGTTCCTCCTGATGTTTAGTTGGAATCTCCTTTCTTGTAACTTGAATCCACTGGTTTGAGTCCTACCTTCCAAAGCAGGAGAAAACAAGCTTGCTGCATCTTCCATGTGGCAGCCCTTCAAATATTTGAAGATGGCTATCGTATCTCTTCTCAGTCTTTTCTTTTCTAGACTAAACATACCCAGCTCCTTCAACCGTTCTTCATAAGGCTTGGTTTCCAGACCCTTGATCATATTGGTTGCCTTCCTCTACACACATTCTCGTTTGTCAATATCCTTCATAAATTGTGGCACCCAGAACTGGATACAGTATTCCAGGTGTGGTCTGACCAAGGCAGAATAGAGCGATACCGTAACTTCTCTTTTATGTGTGCATGTTCTTTGCCTTTTGACTACACATGTGCTCCACATTTATTTGTTTATTGCATTCACATCCCAACATCTTCTCCAAGGAGTTCAAGGTGACATACAGCGTTCTCCCCCTCCTCATGTAATCCCTACAAAAACCCTATGAGACTGAGAAGCAGTGACTTGCCCAAGGCTCCCCAGTGAGCTTCATAGCCATGTGGGGATTTGACTCGGGTCTCCAGGGTCCTAGTCCCTGCACCACACTGGCTCTTTACAAAGAAAATGCATACCCTCCAACATTTCTCCAATGGAAATAGGGACGTCCCATTCCATAATGATAATTTTACTATTTATACCCCACATATCTCACTGGGTTGCCCCAGCCACTCTTGGCAGCTTCCAACATATATAAAAACATAATAAAACATTAAGCATTAAAAAAACCCTTCCCTATACAAGATTGCCTTCAGACAGCTCGGGGGATCGAATAACTCCATACCCTCCAACATTTCTCCAATAAAAATAGGGACATCCTAAGGAAAAGTGGGACATTCCAGGATCAAATCAGAAACCGGGATGGTTTCTATAAACCAGGGAAGTCCCTGGAAAATAAGGACACTTGGAGGGTCTGAAAATGTACATCTAGTTCTGCAAAGACTAGAGCTAAATTCCATTACTACTTCTTTTAATCCTCCAAAGGATAAAATATACCATCTTGCTAAAATCTTATAATGAGTTTCTCTCAGATTAATGTAGGGAGAGAAGGCTAGGCCTGCAGAAAACTTCTAAAAAAGTGCAGACCTACTCTTTTAGCAGCATACATAATATCTTTTGAGACAAAAAAGCCTATTTGATGTACGTATTTTTTCCCCCAAGAAAGGAAACAAATAGCAAGCTCTTAGTCTCACAAGAC
Source organism: Podarcis raffonei (assembly GCF_027172205.1). Taxonomy (NCBI): domain Eukaryota; kingdom Metazoa; phylum Chordata; class Lepidosauria; order Squamata; family Lacertidae; genus Podarcis; species Podarcis raffonei. The sequence continues at coordinate 50,592,310 of NC_070604.1, forward strand.
TTCAGATTCCTTCTGGCTCTTTGCCTTTATTTCTCCTTAGACAAAGCTGCAATACATCCATCTTTCTTTGACATGTGGCACAAAAGTGTTCAACAACCATCCGGTATTTTATTTTCCACTGAAATGGCTCTCTGTTTTCTTTCTTTGAAGAATAAAGAGATGCTGTTGTGGAAAAGGGAACAGCAAGCCCCTGAAAGTAAAAGTAACAACCAATTCATGTCTGAACCTCCTCTAAGTCACAATCTTATAGTGATTCTGGTGTTTACAGTAGGCTGAACATCGCTGCACATTAGAACACACATGGTTGAATAGGTGGCAGGAGGCATTTTACTGCCGATAAAGACCACTCAGATCCTAATCTAAGAGCTACTGCTTCAAGAACTGTATGCTGCCACTAGTGTTTTTGCATGCTGCTCCCAGAAATAAATAAATAAAGCAATTTAGCATCATCATCATCAAATGGTGCAGGACAATAACAATTTCAGCCAAACATGAATGTAAGAAGGAACTGCATCAACACAGAGTGAAGTTGCCCAGTTCACATCTGGACTTCAGCCTGTACAAGGCAACTTCCACGACTTTGCTTCCCCCTGCATACTCCCCAAATATGTTCTGGGGTTTTCCCCAACCCCCCTGGAACAGATTTGAGGAGTGGGCGTGGGGTGTACAGGGGGGAAAGAGGACGGGGAAGGGGAAGTTTCCTGGCACAAGCAAAAGTCCTGATGTGAACTGGACAATTCCACTGGATACAACCAGTATTGCTTCTTGTATAGTATTGTATGCAAATTGCAATACAATAAAATTCAATATAATATGCAAAAGAAACAATAAAAGCACTATTCAGCATCTAACACAGTGTGTTACAATTTCTACAAATCGAGTCCTCCTCACAGAGGGCATGTGTTCCGGTGAGCTCATCGGGACTGACCTCATTGTTGTTTGGGTGGGAGCAATTGGATAGCCACAACAACACGATTGGTGGTCCCTCGGTTGCTGGGCAGATCTGGCCAATGGGATTTTTTGTGCATTAATCGAGGGACCTTCATATATACTGCTGCACATTGTGTAGAGCTTCCTCTTTTCACTTCATGTACCGGATCACCCGCCCACCCTCCCTATCTTTAGGGTCTTGCTATGATCTTGCTATGCCGTCGTGGGTCGTCTGCTGTTGGGGCAGGGGCCTGGTAGGAATTTTCCCATTGGCTGGTGCCACTTGGGTTTTGCCTGCCACGAAGCAAATCGTCACAACTTTGTAAGGTTTGGCGGTTAGGCATTGGTTCAAGGTGGTCTGGAGGGGAGGCCGGAGAACCTGGTCCCACCAATGCGCAACAGGTATTCCATTAAAGGAATCCAGGGTTTCGCCATGCTTTTGCTGACACCTTTCAGGGGGTAGGGCCACACAAGAGTCCCTGGGAGCATTTTGGGGTGAGCTTGAGTCATGTGACTGTACCAATGCTCCCCCACGGTGTTTACCTGTACTGACAATATGGTGGGGCCCAGTTGTCAGTGCTGTCCTGCTGGGGTCAGGTGCAGCTAGTCAGGAACCAATGCCTAAACAAACCACTCACTACCTGTAATCAATAAAGTTGTGGCTAAAATTATGCCAATGACCTAAAACTAAATTCCGTGCCAATTGTGTCTTTATTATTGGGAAGTTCCTGGGAATCTTAACACACAACAGGGAGAAAAATCATTAAGTCAGGACTGTCAGCAATTTTCAAGGTGTGTGTGTGTGTGTGTGAGAGAGAGAGAGAGAGAGAGAGAGAGAGAGAGAGAGAGAGAGAGTTTGGAAACCACTGTCCACTAGCCCAGATAGTGCTGTATCTATTGCGGTCTTGGCCGGGGAGGGCGGGGTATAAATATATTATTATTATTATTATTATTATTATTATTATTATCACTTTCTCTCATCTATCTTTGCCATTCTCCTCAGTTAATGAGAAAAGAAACTGCATTCAAAAATTAGGTTTAAGATCCACAATAAAGGATTGACCTAGAATATAATAAAAGGTTAATGATAAGGGAGGGTTTGCCCTTCTGCCAACTGTGCTGAGGAAGTCAGGCATGGCTGGCTTTTATACATCGCTGGCTGGATGGGCATGGGAGCAGCCAATACCCAGCCAGCATAAAAGGCACTCCCCACTAGAAGGGGCCATTGATTGGCCCTTTAAATTTGCATTTCTGGCAGCCTGCCCAGCCAGGGAAACTCCTGAATGTCTGGTTGAACACATGTGTTCTGACTATCGGGAATGTATGCAGACTGCTGCCCACCCAAGAAAGGGCTAAGCAGTCATTCTCTTCAAAGAGTTTGTAGCCAGAGGGCATTGAGAACCTACAACACAGCTGGCTCAGATAGGTCTCATGCTGTCTTAGTAGAAGTAGGCTTGAAATGTCAACTCTGTTCAATACAGAATTCCCTATAAGATGTGTGTGCTATATGAAGATAAGGAATAATAAATAATGTGTGTGTACTTAATCTTATTCAAACTTTTGAGAATCTTTTCTTCGTCTGTATCCTCTTTCAGTAATAAAGACTTTAAAGATATCTGAGATCCACTGGAATTCCTTGTCAACTATTAACAGGCACAAAGTGATGAGCGAGGTGACCAGGTGGAAGAAAAACTTACCAGGTGTGTGTGTTTGCCCTTTTTTAAAGTAAGCCTTAGAAGTCTTAGATGTTCAAATTCCAAGCTAAGTGGTATCAAACACTGTGGCATCTCTGATTTTTGCATACATTAAGTGGCAGATTGTCCTATTAAATGGTTGTCCATGTGGGTTAATGTTAGTTTAGACTTGCAATGTAGAGTGCCTTTGGAGAAAGACTTCAGTCCATCTTTCTAAAAGTCTGTGGGTGGAATTCAACATTGTGCTGTGGTGAACATCCTGTCAGCACAAACATGCCAGCTTGCCAGATGGAATAATCTTCACTCTCCTCCCACTGCATACTGTCCTAAGTGTTCTCCTGACCTTCAAGAGCCAATTTTGGTGGGCAGGAGGGGAGGGGCCAAAGCCCCATTGCGTGAGCAGAAACCCTTGCATATGGCTTGCATTGACAGGCTACTCCTACCCATTAAAACAATATATGTATATACTGTGAATGATTATATGTTTGGGAATATTGGTTGGCTTTGAAACCTTTGTGTACATTTCTAATCTAAATAAATTTTCAATGATATTTCCAGCTTCTATAATTTACAAGGGCTTTTACTAATTTCTTTCTATTTGAGGTTTTTTCCTGGAAGATACTATATTATCTTGGATGGAAAGGATGAATTCCATTGTGTTGAAAATGATTGCAGCAAGATTAAATCACTGGGAAGGTAATGAAATGAAATCAATGAAAGTGTAATAAAATAATGATACAAACAAAATAAGCATACCTATAATGAACTCTCAAATTCATTTATTTTAATTAACATTACAGTGGTTAGTGTTGCATGACATCAATTGATCTCTACATATTATCATTCAGTATTTTCTTTTCTTATTATTATTCAAACTCAGTACACTGATTATTTACAGCCCCGTATAATTTCAGCTTTTTTGGAAAACATGCAGTATAATGCTCACCAATGATACTGCTATATAATCCTTATCTGTGGTTTCTTTCCTTCCTAGTTAAGCATCTTAATACTAAACTGCAGTTAGAGACTGTCCCCACAAACCAAGGTCTAAAGTTTGAAGTGAATTTACAACCCATTCTTTAAGTTAATAATGATTCAATGTGAACTATGTTTTTTCTGCATTAAATTTGGTTAAGATCCCCAATGCATAGCAGTTCACTGGTTTAGGTTATCAGGCTAAGTCCTGCCCCAGTGAGTGTACCTAGTGGGGGGGGGGACATAGGAATTTGTTTTTTACCACACAAATCTAGAGGATGAGAGAAACTATTTCAGCCATCATTTACTCAGAGATTATGCAACACTAAACCATTACTATGGTGTGTGTGTTTTGCTGCACCAGAGATTGGGCCAATCATTGGTAGTCGGGATGCTTGTAAATATGCTAGGTTGACTTGAAAAGAGCAGAACTGAGGCAGACACAGTCTACTGAGAAAAAGCACTTGATTTTGCACACTTGAGTCCCCACCATCTACTACTCTATCCCATTCTACAACAATGTCCTTCAGGTCAAGAAGAGAGTAGCAGAGAGCAGAGGGCTGCTTTGAAAATGGAAGAAGCCCATTTGGATCCCCCTTTTTGGATCCTCCTTGAGAGCCAGTGTGGTGTAGTGGTTAAGAGTGGTAGTCTCGTAATCTGGGGAACCGGGTTCGCGTCTCCGCTCCTCCACAGGCAGCTGCTGGGTGACCTTGGGCCAGTCACACTTCTTTGAAGTCTCTCAGCCCCACTCACCTCACAGAGTGTTTGTTGTGGGGGAGGAAGGGAAAGGAGAATGTTAGCCACTTTGAGACTCCTGAAGGGGAGTGAAAGGCGGGATATCAAATCCAAACTCTTCTTCTTCTTTTTCTTTTTAGTGATACTCCCATCTTCTCTCTTCCCTGCCCCCCACCATTCACAACAAGGAGGGATTCAACTACAGCCCCCGGCCCATGAGCCCCAATGGAACCCTGGGATTTTCCACTGGGATTGAGTGTTTTTCAGTTCCAACCCCATGGTCTCTGCTGAAAAAGATACTGACAGTGTCTTCACTCTTCAAAAAAGTGGGAGGTGGTGCAATAGGCCCAACAGGCTTCTTTTGTATTCAAGGGGGCAGCCTCCACTGCCTACAACAATCCAGGCTTCTGATATAAATAAGCTTTATTCTCCTTGGATTGGGTAGCAAGCAGTGAAGGGAAATGAGCCATTCTTTCAAACACTAAAAACCACTCCCCTTGAGTAGGTTTGGCAATCAAACAAACATTCAAGGGGGTCAAATATACCCAGCCACACACCCACCCCTGCGTCAGTACAGGAATGATATGCAAATAATTCCAGAGAATTCCATGTACCAACCTCCAAGGCTGGCTTTTCACTATGGCAATGCCATTTTCTAAAAAGTGACGTTCGTGCAAAAAGTGATGTTGTGGTGGGACTCCCTTTCTGCTTAAACACATTTGAGAAAACGTTTATTTAGGTCATTTTGACCTTTAAAGCATTTCATTCATTCTACAATATGAGTAGCTTTAATTCTGTTCCTGGTAATGTTGTCATGTCTTTTTTTTATTAAAAAATAAAGATCTAAAGGCTTGTTGTCACACACCCCCCCCCCTGGCATTTGGATTAGGCAGAAGAAAAATCAGGGATAGAGAAAGTATAATTGACTTAATTTGGTTTAATTACGTGTAGGAGAAAGAAGACAATTAGTTAACATGTCTTAATGAATTATATTATGAGATGTGTGGCTCCCAGCGGGAACAAATGATCCCTGTAATGGGAAAATTGGGGTTGAAAATACAGTGAAGTCACTGCTGCTGGTGTTGCCGCCATGAGAGGGTAGACTGCTCAAGGCAGCTGGGGTTTTCTAGATACTTTCACAATCTATGACTGGAATTACCAGATCAACAGTACTATTCTGCAGAGTGAATTCTGCTCCCCCTCCCACCAAATCTTTAATCCATTTTGCGCCTCATCACTCACTAGCTTTGAATGAGTTACTATGTTGCCTGAAAAAAAGGGGAAACCATTTTGAAACCCACACGTACACTACCACATCTTTCCCAGTGTCAGCTGGTATTGTAAAACACTGAAGAACAGAGCTTGTTTGCAACCGTAACAAATAAACTAATGAAGGCTGCATGAAACTCCATTAAGATGTTTCACTAGAATTATCAATGCTCCTTTTTTTGACTTCCTCTGAAATTCCTCAGAGGTTTCACTTGAGGAAGAACTTTCAAATTCACTCATTGTTCTGCTTTAGGCAAACTTTAGTGACAACAGAGGGATGCCTTGAAATGTGTTTTGAGCACTGGAGGTCACAGTTCTCATTAACCCTATATATTATGCATGTACATGTAAACATGTATTTCCTGTCTCCTTGGTTCAATTGCCAAATGGGCAGGTTGTTTTTTGTTTGTTTGTTTGTTTTAGAAAGCTTCCTGGGAACAGAGGCACCAGCTTGTGAGGGAGATTGGGGGGAGGCCAATGTCATGCACGTAACATCACATCAGGACGTCAGGAGGAGCCATGGGCGGAGCTAAATGCAACAAAAGCACAGATTCTTTTTTTTATAATAATTTTTATTGAATTTCCATTTTATAATATTTAAACGCATCCTCATTACCCACTTAACTTCTTTTGCTCTTAAGAGCCTGTCGACTCCCCTCCCTCCCGCCTCCTGGTTTTCAAAATGAATCTTTATATCATAGGATTTATACATTTTCCAATTTACATTTCACTCATTCAAAATGTCACAATTTTTAAATAAATGTAAAAAGGTAAGAACAGTTGTCATTACAAGTCTTCTTCCAACCCTGCTAGTGTGGTTAGTTGCTTACAGTGGCCCTTCAGATGTTGTATAAATTTACTCCAGTCTTTTTGGAATGCTTGATCAAGCTGGTTTTGGATTTCCCCCGTCAGCTTCGCCATTTCTGCAAAGTCCATCATCTTCATCCACCACTCTTCTATCGTTGGTATTTCTTGTGGCTTCCATTTTGGGGCTAAAAGAATTCTTGCTGCAGTTGTCAAAAGTGCAGCTTCAATGGTCAGCGGCTCCTCCTTCTGCCACTGCCACCAGCTGCTTCCCCCTTTTACCTGGGGGTGGAGGAGGAAAAGGAGCCGGCCACTGAAGCCACACCACACTCGGCTCTGTACTTGACCCTGGTATTTTTGAACATGGGGGGCCAATAGGGTTTGGTCCTGAGGAGTTGGCACCGCACCGCTGCCTGGGAGTGTGAGAGTGACCATGTGTAAAAGAAACTTCAGGCCCTAGTCATGCATTGTCATGTTTCTTTGGAGCAGTCACACTATAGCCCTGTTCCCAACGTCATTAATAATAATAATAATAATAATAATAATAATAATAATAATAATGTATTAGTTATACCCCACCCATCTGGCTGGGTTTCCTCAGCCACTCTGGGCAGCTTCCAACAAAATATTAAAATACAATAGTCTGTCAAACATTAAAAGCTTCCCTAAACAGGGCGGCCTCCAGATGTCTTCTAAAAGTCTGGTAGTTGTTTTTCCTCTTTGACATCTGGTGGGAGGGCGTTCCACAGGGCGGGTGCCACTACCGAGAAGGCCCTCTGCTTGGTTCCCTGTAACTTGGCTTCTAGCAGCGAGGGAACTGTCAGAAGGCCCTCAGCACTGGACCTCAGTGTCCAGGCAGAACAATGGGGGTGGAGACACTCCTTCAGGTATACTGGGCCGAGGCTGTTTAGGGCTCTAAAGGTCAGCACCAACACTTTGAATTGTGCCCCGAAACATACTGGGAGCCAATATCTTCCAACAACCACTTGTGACTACATAGGTCCTTTTTCTTATTCCAACATGAAACGTTGGACAGGGTGCCCCATATCTCCTAATCACTAATTCAAGGCTTTCTTTTAATACAGATTGAACCATAATATTGCTTTGATAGGAAACTTACATTTAGCAAAGTCATAGACACATATCAGGTACTGTGCCATGTTTTGTCAGTATTTGAATGGCATTCTTCATCTAACGGTTTTCATTAATTTTGAATGTTACTAAAAGCACTGATTACAGTTCCTGAGTTTCTCACATAGAAAATTTTGTCTAGGAATAAGGCAAAACTTCCAGCATTATATTAATTTCCTCTAGTAATAGTCAAAAATAAGGATTTTTTTTTTAAAAAAAGATAAGCAAGCTCCTTAAACTAATTGCTCCAAAGCTAAGAAATTCTCTCTTTTTTTCTTTTGGTAATTATACTATTAACTGACAACTATTCAATGCTGCCATAGACCCGATAGCTCAAATAATTGAATTATTCTACCACTGCATTGGATACTTGTACCATTCATGAGCGTTCTGCTGAAAACAGATCAACATTCACTGTGTTTTCAAGGACACATCATTGACAGACCGTCAGAGAATATGACATGGTTATACTCCCAGATGTATTCAGAATCATTAACTCTACTCATGCACTTATTGTTTCAGCTCTAGACAATGATAAAATGTTTTGAAACAATTTGCATGAATATGCAAATACTATGTTATAACAATTGCAGTTGCAAATTACCTGGGCTATAACAGAAACACTCCCATTACCGGCAGAGTATAAATGAGATATATTTGCAACTACCAACTATTATGAAAAGCTTTCTTTGACGTTTTGGCATGTAAAGAAATCCACAAAAAAAAAATTCTTTGGGGGGGGGATAAAAAATGCATAAAAACAAAAAGTAAAAACACCTTCACATCCTGAAGGAACAGAAAAGGCAGAAGCAGGAAGTTATAAATCCAATCCACCACAATCATGCTAAGTGAAGGATGCTGAGATTTTATATATTCAAGGAACCCAAGACTCCAACTTAGGTGTCTTCATATTTTCACTCTTGATATTACTTCCTCATACCTTAATGTAGACCTCCAAACTTGTGATCTACTAAACCGGACACACTGTCCCTTCCCTTAATCATGTGTGAAGGCTCTTTAGATCTGCTAACCAACCACTGGAAAAAGACTAGATGGAAATATTATTATTACTATTACTATTTCTTGACAGAAAAGCTATGAATAAGCCTAGAGGTAGGCGAACATGTCAATTCCAGTTTCTCTCCATTTCTCATTTTCCAATCTTAATTCAGTTCTCTGCATTGAGACATCAGTTTGTGTGTTGTTTGCGGGCTGGGGTATAAATAATAAATTATTTACTATTTTTTTAAAAAAAAATAATTCAGAATACCCAGGATCTTGTAGTATTATTATTTGTAGGGGGAGGCAGATTGCATCTGCCACAAAATGGCATCCCCATCCTGGTTGCCCTCTAATGTGCAAATTAACAACAAAATGTACATCAGGGTGTTGAATTTGTTGCTGGAAATGCACAGGTACCTGATTCTATCATAGTGATATTATACCACTATTAGAAGCACCAACAGGCGGATCATTAAATTGTCCTGTGGCAAATCCGTGGGATGCCAGTTGTTACTGGTCTGCTTCAGGCTTAGCCAGTGTGGTCAGGGGTGATGGGAGTTGTAGTCCTGCAGTTTCAAGTTATTTGAATTTACAGTGTGTGCTGTGTGATAGTTTACATCAAAAAGCAAATTTATGAACATCAAAACATTTTGATGTCTCCCAGTCTATGCACATAAAAGCAATTGCACGGTATATTTGTAAGGCTATTCAAGAACTGAAAGCCTGATATTAATTTTTCTTTTTAAAAAATAATAACTTAAACAAATACATCTGGCACATACTGCATTACTGGCCCCTCAACAATTTCAAACTAGTGTGGCTACACATGAATTGTACAAGCTGCCCAGAGTGGCTGGGGAAACCCAGCCAGATGGGTGGGGTATAAATAATAAATTATTATAAAAAATTATTATTATATCTGCGTCAGCTCCCTGCACTATGAACAGCCTTGATTTTCCAGGGTTCTGTGTTGGGGTGGAGAACTCTCCTCCAATACAGGAGACTCATCTCCCACTCACAGAGGGTGATGGAGGCAGGTGTTGAGAGTAGAGATGGCTTGCTTGTCTCTACATTCCTAGCACTTTGAATTTCCAGTTTACTATAGTGTATGGATAGAACCTATATGGCTGCTTGATTGAGTACCGTATTTTTCGCCCTATAGGACGCACTTTTCCCCCTCCAAAAATGAAGAGGAAATGTGTGTGCGTCCTATGGGGTGAATGCAGGCTTTCGCTGAAGCCTGGAGAGTGAGAGGGGTTCGGGCAGATATCTGCAAGCCTGGGGAGCCCGACGGGAGTTCCCGCCGGTCTCCCAAGGCTTGCGGATAGCAGCCTGTTCTGGGGGCTGGGGTCGGGGGAAGCTCGGGCTTCCCCCGCCCCAGCCCCGTGCCTGGGGGGGGGAAATAATTTCCCCCCTTTATTTCCCCCCCCAAAAAAACTAGGTGCGCCCTATAGGGCGAAAAATACGATACCTTGCATTTTGCATTGCACTTCCATGTTTCATCAGACCTACTTTATTCATTTTTTCTTACGTTTTAAAATAAGAACACTAATCAACCTTTCAGGAAAAAACCCCGCAGAAATAAAATGTTGATTCACTTCTTTCTGTTTTCAAACTAAAGTAAATATCAACCTAAAATTATCTATTCTGGTAGCACATTATGCTGGCAATGTCCCTTGAGAGACAGCTGACATGTGCCAATCAAGCCTACAAAATTGTTGTTTTTGTTTAACCACCCAATGTTGCCTGTCTTGGGAACTCATCAGAACTCCAGAGAAGGTTAATTTGACACATCAGGTGACTGAAAATTCTCTGCTTTGTGCAACAAAGCTTTTAACATTGCACTTCAAAAGCATATTAAACATTCGTCAAGTAATTGCAAGGTGATGTCCAGTCTCTTACATAGATTTGGCAAGTTCTACCTACAGATTTGTGAGGGATGTGGGTGGGTGAGGGATGCGGGTGGCGCTGTGGGTTAAAGCCTCAGTGCCTAGGACTTGCCGATCAAAAGGTCGGCAGTTCGAATCCCCGCGGTGGGGTGCGCTCCCGTTGCTCGGTCCCAGTGCCTGCCAACCTAGCAGTTCGAAAGCACCCTTGGGTGCAAGTAGATAAATAGGGACCGCTTACCAGCGGGAAGGTAAACAGCGTTCTGTGTGCTGCGCTGGCTCGCCAGATGCAGCTTGTCACGCTGGCCACGTGACCCGGAAGTGTCTCCGGACAGCGCTGGCCCACGGCCTCTTGAGTGAGATGGGCGCACAACCCTAGAGTCTGGCAAGACTGGCCCGCACGGGCAGGGGTACCTTTACCTTTACCTTTACCTTTACCTTACCTACAGATTTAGTACAGTAGAAATGGGGGGGGGGAGTCTAGCGATGGATATGCATTCATAAAGGGAATCCCACCAATCAAAAGGTACTTAGCAAATGGAACAAATATATAGAGAGAGTTATAATGTTAATCACATTTTTGTTCTATCCCAAATGGGAAAAATAATTATAAAGCAGGCATGAAAATTCTGGGGTTCAACGCACTTCTCATAAAGAAAATGGGGAACAAAATGAGGAAAGATTATTATGAACATTCATGCTGGAATTGGAGATATATTTTCATTCTTTAAAAAGGAAAATAGTGGTCACTCATTCGTGACAGGTCTCCTTACCTTATATGGTGGCTGGCATTGTGGCTAGGCCCCAGGCCCTGTGTGACCCAGCCGAGGGCTGATGATTGGCACGCTCCCTGCCGTCGCTTCCCTGTGCTGTCGGCGCTGGACAGGGACCCGCTCAAGGAACGGGCCTTACCAATGATTTTCAGCACCGACGGGGGCATGTCCGTGGGGAATTTAAACTCCAGCATGGTGGGAAGGCCATCCTCTCGTGGCCACTCATTTGTGACAGTAGCCAAATGGTTTCTTAGCCTTCCATTCACATGAGTGGCAGCTAGCTGCATTGTCGCATTTCATCCCTGTGCTGCAAGCCTGTGGAGACAAGTGTGAAAAAGTTATTCTGCGGGTTGCGCCCATTATCTATTTTTAAAATGTAATGCCTACATTACTGACATCCCCCAGCATGAGAGAGAGAGAGACGGAAATGGTGAAAGACATGCCACCATGCCTTAAGACAGAGAAACAACCTGAAACATTTGTTTCTCTGTGTTAATTAATTTTCAAGGCAGTGGCGCTTGGCTGTGGGGTTCTTTGAAGGAATTTGACGCATGTTTGCAGTAATCTGTAGATCGTTGAGGTGGATGTGTTTTGACAATGGAATGTTTCTGTATCCTGTGCTTAGGTGTGAACTAATGCATGCAACATTAAATTGTTAACTTAGCAGGTGGCTACATCGAAATGCTATTTTGTAAGCAAAAGAACAGCAGTGGGTTCCTTATTTGCCATTGTTTTGTAGACCTTGTGTGTGCTATAGAGAAAACAGTCATTTCGCGGATAGCAGAAGACAAAAGGAAGCTAAGCTGAAACATTGCTTAAGCTATTAGTGACTTACATGAGTCCATTATGGGGCTTTAAAAAGCATGCAGCTCCACCCGCAGCTCCTCCTGACATCCTGACATCATACACATGATGTTGCAACATCATGCACACAACGTCAGGATGTTGTGACATTAGGCACACAATGTCGGCCGCCCCATTCCCCTTGCAAGCTGGCACCTCTGGTGTGGAGTGAGCTTTGTATTATTCAGCTCACTGGTTCCTCAGTGAACCCACCGCTTACCTGTGTAAACAGCAGTAAGTGTGGATTCTAGGAGTCTTGATACAGACCACGACCTGCCTGCAGCTGTGCAAGTAGGGCAGAGATAAGGACCCTGGGCTGGTAGGCAGAACTGGAAACACCTGCTGCCCCAGATAGGAGTACACTAGCTGCTGCCATACTGGGGCTGCTCTGTAAAGCCTGCCTGCACTGGGGGCAAGACCAGGACCTGCCTGCAGGGATCTCCATCTGCCCCCACCTGCTGGATTGGGACCCTCTCCTTAAATGTGTGTGTGTGTGTGCGCGCGCGTGTGTGTTAGAGATATATTAGAGATATATTGAATCTGGTTCTCATAGAATAAATCTGCACTGCATAAGGAACAGAAAGGTTAATTTTACAGAGTGCAACCTTTTAAAAAAGTTAACACAATACATTGTTACACCAGAAACTACAAAGTTCTATTCATAATTGTCTTCTAACAAGAAAAACAAAATGGACAAAACAATGAAAACTTGTTTACAGTCATTATTGCAAGGCATGACTGCTACTTGTGAGAGGAAGAAAACTCAACATCCATTGTTTTAAAATAACATGCTATGGCCAGCAAGGCAGGGGCTAGTTTCTATATACAGGAGTAGCATTATTTTTTTCACTGAGCATTTTTTTTATCCTCAGCTGACACTTTGTGGTGCTTAATTACAAAACTTAGGTTCACAAAACACACACGCAATCATACAATATCTTTCTTAACATAAATATTGGGGGAATACAAATGGACTGGATTGAATTTTTAACCAATATTTCCTGCTCCAGGGCAAGTGGTTACATGAGCATTGCTCCCCAAGGCAGAAAACACTCTGATACTCTGGAGAAAAGGCTTGCTCCATTTATAGCTGCTTTTACCCATCTGCCATTAGCCACCTATTTATTAAAATTCAAACTGGAGACCCACAAAGATTAAAAGAATACCCAACATTTTCAAGCAAGAGGGTGTTTCCCTGGAACACTGTACTTAGCAGTGCCAAATTTTGGGGAAAATGTTACATAGAAACCACATTAAATGATAATATCCGATGTTCACAACAATTGTCTTCTCAACAGGTTTACAAAACCTTCTTTTAATGCAATCCATTTTTATAAATTGAAGGCTTGAAAACAATTTGCCAGGGGCATAGTCCAATCATTTCCTCTTTGGATAAAGCTAGTAAGTACAAGCAATGATTGCTTTATGTGTGTCCAATTGACATGTGACTGTGCGCATACACACACACCATGACAGCCCAGGAGTGGCCGGAAAAGGGGGTGGGGTGGGGGTGGGCATAAAAGGGGTGAGCTTTTATGTGCTCTGCCACCACACATGATGATCCAGAATGCAACCCCTGCACAAATGGGGGGTTGCCTGAACCTCAATAATGGCTCATTATAGCCTTTTATATTATTCTTTTACATCGGGGCCAGTTTTCACTGAAGAATGGTGGGAACAAATTATTTGGCAGCTATCATTCTAATGTCCCAATCACTTATGATATTGCAGGTGTTTCTGCCAGTTTTTCTGGAAGTTAGACACTGCCAAATATCAAATGTTAATCGTAGCCAGTGTAGAGTTAGTGAACAGCAAAGGTTTGCCTGTCAGCCTTCCAACACAAATACCAACACAACAGCATTTCTCCTTTACAGATTTTTGACAAATAAATAAATAAATAAATAAATAAATAAATAAATAAATAAATAAATGTCATGTAGGAAATTAGGAAAAGAAATATTCTGGGCACTCACCTCCCTTTCTGCTTTCTCAGCTACTGAGCTTAACAGGTTATAAGTGATTTTTGAGAGAACATACCTGCACTTAGCAATTTTGCAATTTTTTAGGGTCACAGTGGTTTCAAATCTTAATTAACCCTTGATAATACTTTTTAGTAGAAAGCTAATTTCCCCCTGTTTGTTTACAATCTTAACATGTTTACATATTTCTCAAATTCTTTAAACCAATTAATATGCAACTTGGAATGCAATCAAATAATAAACTTTAAACATCTTTGCTGGATGTGTGTGAGATTGATCAAGTCCAGAACACAGCCTGCAAAAAATGTAAGAATTGATAAATTAGAGCCTAGGATATGTGTTTCCTAATTTGATAATAATAATAATTTATAATAATTAATTATTTATACCCTGCCCATCAAAACAAATTTGAGACAATTTGTGGTAAATAAAATTCAGGGGAGGCTTGAACAGGCTTCTGTTTTGGGGAACAATTTAGGGTGTTAGGGATAGAAACAGAAAGGAAAGAAAGTTGAAGAGATTGAGGGGAAAATTAAGGAACTGGGGGTGGGGTGTAGCTATAGGATAAGAAAACAGTCATGGCACATCTGATACTTTTCTAATTGCTTCTTTAATTTATCTAGAAAATTTTCTTTACTGGTCATGCTACTAATTTTTGATGTGGAAGTTTGGCAGGCATCAAACTTTGAACCCTGATTTTCCTTAAATTCACAAGACAAGCCAGACAAAACTTACAACAACAAAAAGAAGCAAACAGCGGATAAACAAAACTCAGTTAACAAAAAAAGATGTCTGTCTGTCCACGACTAAGCAAAGTAACAATTTAAAAAACTGCTACAATTCCAAGCACATACTTCTACCCACTTACACAGAAGGGTGCTTCCCTGCAGTTTACTTCCATATAACAATGCTTAAAGCAACATCCCAAATGAAAATTCACTGCCATGAATTTATAAATGGGAAATTCACTCAAACCGAAAGCTTGTCCCCTGCATTTTGACCAATCAACAATAGGCTCATTTTTGAGGGAATTGAGAAAGGAAAGAGATTACAATTCTCATGTGGCATTCATGCAAACAAAACATAACAGAAAAAACCAAAATTCTCCTATATAAATTTGTTGTTGCAACCAGCAACCATAATCAGCAAAACCAGCAAAAATACAGCAACAGGAACAACAAAATAAAACCAGCTCAAAAATAGCTTGTAAAAAGAAGAAGACCTTTTCACTTAATGGTGAAAATAGCATAGGGATTAAAACTCTTTACTTCCATGCAAGCGTCAGAGAAGCCAGTGCTAAACAGTGAGAGCAGGACAGGCAAAAAGTGAGATTTTTGTCAGGCTGGATCTCTTAAAACTGTGGTTGTTTTTGAGACATCTATTCCAGTCCTGGCCTCCCCACTTCAGTCCCGTTCCCAAGACTTTGTGGTGTCTCAGTCAAATCCCACTTCTAACACTAAATTGCTGGAGAAATTTAGACTGGAGGTATCCCTTGCAGAAACCCAAAAGAAAAGGTTGCAGGATCCAAGTGAAAAGATAGGCCTTTATCAATATACAAATGCGCGTAGGTATAGCCTAAAAATGAGGCTGGTAAGAAGCAGAGACAAAGCAATGTTTCTTAAACACTTGCAGGCACAGGCCTTTTCAATTTAGCTAGGCCATAGACTCAAAAGAAAAGGGAATCATCAAAACAATACAGTTCTATGAAATTATTATTTTTTCCATCCAGGGCTGGATTTTGGTTTGATGAGGCCCTAAACTACTGAAGGTAATGGGGCCCTGTATATGTCCAGCTGTCCTTTGTCAACAACAAATTGTCACTGTTTTTTGTATTGAATATTTGCTATATGGTAATTTATGGACCTAATAAGTATCTAAATCCATTTGCACATAACAAAATACAGTGGTACCTCGGGATGCGCACGGGATCCGCTCTGGAGCCCCGTTCATATCCTGAATAGAACATAAGATGTGACTGTGCGTCTGCGCGTGCGCAGGTCGTATTTCGTCGCTTCTGCGCATGCGCGTGATGTCATTTTGACTGTCTGCACATGCGTGAGCAGCAAAACCCGGAAGTAACGTGCTGTGTTGCTTCCGGGTCGCCGCGGAGCGCAACCCAAAAATACTTATCCTGAAGCATATTTATCCCGGCGTATGACTGTATGTACCGTATTTTTCGCCCCATAGGACGCACCGGCCCATAACCGCACCAAGTTTTTTGGGGGGAAATAAAGAAAAAAAATTATTTCCCCCCCAGGCGCTTGTGGGGCCGGCAGCGGGGAGAAGCGCTCTTCTCCCTGCCACCCACCTGCAGACCAGGTTCGGGGACAGCGGGAAGACGCGCTGCGCCTCCCAGCTGTCCCCGGAGCTTGCGGGGCAGGCAGCGGGGAAAAGCGCTCTTCTCCCCGCCACCCGCCTGCAGACCAGGTCCGGGGACAGCGGGAAGACGCGCTGCACCTCCCAGCTGTCTCCGGAGCTTGCGGGGCTGGCAGCGGGGAGAAGCGCTCTTCTACCCGCCGCCCGCCTGCAGACCAGGTCCGGGGACAGCAGGAAGATGCGCTGCGCCCCCCAGCTGTCCCTGGAGCTTGTGGGGCTGGCGGCGGTCAGAAGCCCTCTTCTCCCCACTGCCCGCCTGCAGACCAGGTCCGGGGACAGCGGGAAGACGCGCTGCGCCTCCCCGCTGTCCCCGGAGCTTGAGGGGCTGGCGGCGGGGAGAAGCATGCATCTCCCCGCCGTCAGCCTCCAAACCACATCGGGAGACAGCGGGATGGCGGCGTTCTGCCTCCCCGCTGTCCCCCAACCTTGTGGGGCTGGCGCTGCGGCTCTCCTGAAGCCTGGAGAGCGAGAGGGGTCGGTGCGCACCGACCCCTCTCACTCTCCAGGCTTCAGCGAAAGCCTGCATTCGCCCCATAGGATGCACACACATTTCCCCTACATTTTTGGAGGGGGAAAAGTGCGTCCTATAGGGCGAAAAATACGGTATTTTATCAAAGTAATTGTTGAACTGAAATACAATTAAGAATAAGTATATTAACAGTGAAAATTTTTGGGGAGGCCAAACAAGCTATAGCTTGTTTAGCTTATACGTAAATCCAGCACTGTTTCCATCATAGTAACACATGAAGAGGGCTCCTCCAATGTCCATCATATTCTCACATACTAATGCAAACAGTAATAAGCATATTGTCTGAATATACTTATAACCCAGTAAGTTCAGTACTGTACATTCTTTCCCCCCCCCAAAAAAATGACATGAGACAAAATATTAACAGGTTGAATAATTTGCTCAGATGAGAAAAAACAAAAACAACCAACTTTCCCCTCCCCCTCCCTCCACGCCACCAGAGACATTCAAAAGAATGACACCGCTTGAAGAGTGTAACACAGGATAAACAGCGCTTTGATGAAAAGGTGTCCCTCCAGTATCTCAATCATATTTTTGAAATAACACAGCCTCTCTCTGCGTGAAATTTGTTTATACAGCCTATTGAAGAAAATATTATATTTACTTTTGCTATATTGCAATTTTTCACTCACTTGACTTCCAACTGAGAAGCAGCAAATTTTGTGTGGGAAGTCTCCGCAAGAAACTCAGCCAAATTTTGGTGACATTCTCTCCCTGCTCCACCCCCAACGCTTTTTAAAGCGTTGGAGTTCTTTCACATTTTTTGAAGCCAGCTGAGCTTGGAAAAATTGACAATGGGACATCAGAATGCCTGTTATCCCTATCCTCCATTTAGCTGTCCATAGGATGTCTGACCTTGGATGAACCCAAATAGATGAGTAGAGTTATAGCTGTCTCAACTCTGATGCCTCTTAGTGACTGACAAGGCGACAGGCTACTCAGGCAGCTCATCATTACTACTGAAAAGTTATTAGGAATGTTTCCAGGCAAAAAGCCAACGTTCTGCTCATGACTTTAGAACAGAGATAGGGAGTCTTTTCAGACTGAGACCCACATTCTCTCTTAGATACACTTTGAGGAGCCACTTGCCACTGGGGCAGGCCTAGAACATCTGTAAGGAACCTTTGCTCTTGAGATGCTCAAAATTAGTTTGGGAGTGGAGCTAATGTTTAATTAGGGGAGAAAACCAATTTCAGGTTTCAAATACTAAATATCATTGATTAACGTGCAAAAATAAAAATGAAATAATGGATATAAACAGTACTGAATATAAATGACTGAACATAATGATTAGAGAAGCAAGTACTACCAGAATCAAATATTTCTGAATTATCCAACATAGATGGTTAAATGCTGATTATATTATGCAGCCTACTCTGAACTTTTAAACACAGACAGTCAAATATTGGAAGTTAAACATCAGATACCGGATAGTTAATAATGTGGATTTTGTGTTGGCCACTAAAGGAACTGTTCAGTTTTGATTTTATCTTCCCTTTTTTGCCATTTAAACTGTCATTATATTTTGACTCTGCAATTAGCTGATTTGGGGAAAGTGAACATTTTGTGTCTTAAAATATCAAATGCTGATTACACAAGTATATACCATATTTAAGTATTTGCAGGTGACGCATGCTAGTGCTAACTGAGCAGACTGTTCATGCATATTTTAATGATATACCGCTTCACTCCCCATCACCATCCCTTTCATTTTGAGTTCGCTCCCATTTCCTACCAAGAGATTTGCTTTAAAAGTATCATTTGCTAGCAAACTTCATCAGCGCAGTCTCTCCTCCCATAGCACCTATATCTATAGGGCTCTCACCACTGTCAGCACTCCCTCCCTAGGTTTATCTTCTACCTAAGTGGTCAGTTCTCACGCTCATATATATAATTTTTATGAGGTTTTTTAACATATCATTTTCAACAGTAATTAAACATACTTTTACATCTTATTCAAATTTTTGACTTCCATCAATCCTGTCTGAAAAATTTCCAATCTAATCTCTCAGAATGCATTTCTTATCTTCCCTATTACATTTCAAACTCAAAACCAGTATCTCTATCTTTTTCTACTTTGTAACACTTCGTATATTTCTCCTTACAAAACTTCTTGTAGTCCTACTAGCGTAATTTGTTGATTACAGTTGCTCTTCAAATAATTCATATACTTCTTCCAATCTTCTGTAAATCTCTGGTCCCACAGGTTTCGAATCCTTCCTGTCATTTTGTCCAATTCTGCATAGTCCATTAATTTTGTCTGCCATTCTTCTTTCGTCGGAATTTCTTCTTGTTTCCATTTCTGGGCTAACAATACTCTTGCCGCAGTTGTTGCATATAGAAAGAACTTAACAACTTGCCTATTAATGTCCTGACCTATAATACCAAGTAAAAATGCTTCTGGTTTTTAAAAAATGTATATTTCAACATCTTTTTCATCTCATGAGATATCATTTCCCAGAAGTTCTTTACTTTTTTACATTTCTCATACTCATAATCCTTCCTGTATGTAAGGAGGTATTTGCGTGGTAATGTAAATCAGAAAGCAATGAACACATATCCATTTCAGGGAAACAAAACCCAAAGGCTATAAAAAATCTCTTGTGGACTGTCTTGCACACATCCTCTCTGACAAACAAATGTGTACATTTCCCATTTAAGGACATAAAATGAGACTGCTGGGTTACGTCAGGCGCCCATCAAGTTCAGCATGCTATTCTCACAGTGGCCAACCAGATGCACTAGGGAAGCCCGCAAGCAGGATCTGAGCACAAGAGCATTCCCACACCCTGCAGTTTTCAGCAAAGGCCCCCCTGCTCACAGAGGGGAGGTGTTGTGAGCGGGAACTGTTCCTGTGGCAACAGGGGTGTGTTTTCGGCCCCCTGCATCATCTCCTGGCTGCCACGCTGCCCCTCAGCTGGCCAGCCAATAGACTTGGTCTGGGGGGCGGGGCTCAGCCACATTCAAGCGGCCGCGGCAGCCTCCGCGCATCATTCAGCCCTTGGAAGACGGCTCGGATGGTGGTTAGGCATTGGAATGTGAGTTGTGCAATGGTGGGCGGGGCTTGGCCATCACCTACCCCTCCCCTTGTTGGGTATTCCGTTAAAGGAATCTGGCGGTCGTGGATCATGTCCGATGCCCTGGCAGTGGCTAAGGCCATGGCACGACCCCCGGTGACATCAGGGGAAGCTTCCAGTTGTATTTGCATCAACAAGCTCCTCCCACTGATTGTTAACCTTCAAAGACCCCCCCCCCCCGCTGCATGGGTGGGGTCATGTATAGATTGTTTTATCCAATGCTTAAGCCAATACCACTCACATGCTGTAACCAATAAAGTTGTGGCCTTTTTCTGCCCATTAACCTAAAATACTTGTGTCCTTGTCTCTTATTCACCTCCACGCGGGTTCAGTTCCTCGACTCACAACTGGTATTCAGAAGCATTGCTGCCTCCAACTGTGGAGGTAGAGCATCGCCATCTTGGCTAGCAGCCATTTGGAAAGTCCTCCATGGTCGTCCATTTGAACACCAGTATCTGTAGGCTCCCTTTCTCAGGTGCAATTTGAGAAGAGCTCAAGATGGGTTCCTAGAGAGCAGATAACATAATGACATTTATTCAAAGAACAGCTCCTCATGGATTGGTTTCAAGGTGATAAATGAAGCACCAGATATCTAGCAACTGATTTATATATATATATATTTTTAGGGTATCTGCCAGATAGATACCCTACTCCTTAGAAATCTTATTGGCTCTGTATCTCTGCTGTGGCTCCTGGATGCTGCTGCTAGTGGAGGCCAGGGCATGAGAGTGTGTGCAGCTACTGATGATTAGACATTAGCAGCATTCATTTGGGCAGGGAATACAGGTCAGAGCTAAATCAAAGAGCAGCAGGATACAAGAAGAGTCTATCAGAGTAGTGAGCACTTGGAATTTCAGTAGCAATACCCTTAAAGTTACGCAACAATTCTTAATTTGTCTTAGAGTTTCATAGTCACTTTCTCAGCAGTAAATCCTTGTATTTATACTTTAACATGGCTTGTCATGGGGACGCGGGTGGCACTGCGGTCTAAACCACAGAGCCTGGGGGTTACCGATCAGAAGGTCGGCGGTTTGAATCCCCGTGACAGGATGAGCACCTGTTGTTGGTCCCTGCTCCTGCCAACCTAGCCGTTCAAAAGCACGTCAAAGTGCAAGTAGATAAATAGGGACCGCTCTGGCCGGAAGGTAAACGCCGTTTCTGTGTGCTGCTCTGGTTCCCCAGAAGCGGCTTAGTCATGCTGGCCACATGACCCGGAAGCTGTCTGCGGACAAACGCTGGCTCCCTCAGCCAGTAAAACGAGATGAGCACTGCAACCCCAGAGTCGTTCGCAACTGGATCTAATGATCAAGGGTCCCTTTAACTTTACCTTTATGGCTTGTTATGATTTTTCAAATGAGATGATGGCCAATTTTAAATGTTGAGGTGCCATGGGTGTAAAGGAGGCAAAGAATATAAAGAGCTCCCCAGGCATAGAAATGACTGATTATGCCATTTTATTTTTACCAGGTGATTGGGGAAACATCCTACAGATTATTTCTCCACTTTCCCTACAGTACAATGTAAGAGTAAGCGTTTCTAACCACTCGACCACCATGCAGCTATCTGGTGTAAAGGATCTTCTTATCATTTCAAACTTGTCAGTGGTAAAGAAGATACAGACATCCTTTCTGGAGGGAAAGGAGAACATCAGATGTATTTAAAACTTTATTCACATGATAATCTTCTTAATTGTTTTTAATTAAGCTTTCCCAAGGGAACGCTTTTATGTTATCACATGACTTATTTATTTTGTAATTCAAATATTGACATTCCTTGTCCTGATTGTGTTTGTAGAGATGCAGGAGCCCATTGTTGCAAAGGGGGGGAAATCATTTAAAAATAACCTGAGGGGGAGATAGATGTTGCTAAGCAAATTCTATAGTGAAATTGGTTGAAAGAAAATCTGTATATTTGAATAAATGTTGGGAAAGGACCCTCTTCAATCACAAGTAGTAAATTAACATAAAATAAACACTGCCATGCTTCTGATACAACCGACCTCATACGCAATTCAAAGTCTTTGGTGCACACACAGGGGACAATGTGTGCATTCAAATCATGAACAGGACCTGCCCCATTGATATATGGGCCAACACTACTGTATTTACTGAGTATTCTATATCTATATTTGACTGCATCAAATATCCTTCACCAAAATAATTCCTTTCTTGTCTGGGTGGAGAGGGGAATTCCTTTCTTGTCTGGTGCAGTATTAAAGCATAAATGTTTCTCAAAATGCTCAGTGTTACCCAAATCAACATTGGCGACTTCAAGACAAGTCAGGTGCGACACTATTTGAACAGAGGTCCTGCATGAAGGATCATCTTGAAACTGTGAAATGAAATCAGAGGCTAGAGCTAGTTGCCAGGGATTATAGCCATCTAAGAAGAGTATAGATACTGAAATCAATGAGCATCACTAACTTAATTCCATACATTTCAATGGAATTACTCTGAGTGTGGCATAACTGCATGCAACCTTATTTGCTATGCCAGGGATAGCCAGCATGGGACCTCCATATGGTGTTGTACTACAACTCCCATAAGCTTCAACCAGCATGGTCAAGGGTGATGGGAGTTGGTGTCTAGCAATGTGTGGAGGGCACCATTCATCTGTTGTGTAAATACATGGAATGGCATTCCACTTACTATTACTTACTATTTTAAGTAAGTATTCAGCAATTTTGTTGTTTTTGTTGTTATTATCATTTGCTCCCAGTGAAGCTATTTTGTTCTGTTCACTAAACTACACATTCTCTTTGTTGTTAAATAAAAGCTCGGTCTGGATGCTTTTTTTTTAAAAAAAGACCATTAATTGCTTCAGCATTAAGCAGAAATGTCAATAGTATCTGCCGTATTATATAGCAATAACTAGCTAGCTTCTTGACTAATATCAAATGTTCTTAAAATACATTATCACCAGATTAATTATTAATATTCTAATTACTATAGGGGGAAAACACGAGTCCATTGGGGCAATAATTTATTCCAGACTACAGGCAATTGCACTGATAGCTGCTTTTATTTACCTTTTGTTTAGTAGGAAGACTCCCCTCCCCCACTTCATATACGCTCTCACACATGTATCATTTCCCTCCTTGATATCTGGGCAACTTGATATCACCAGACTTCTGGGGATTGATTTATACAGTGCCTCTTTAGTTAACACGGTTGTACAGATCTAGACCAGTGGCAGGGAACTTTTTACAGCCCAGAGGCCACATTCTCCTGAACAACCTTCCAGGGCTGCATGGCAGTGATGGACAGGACCAGAGCAAGAGCCTCTTACCTTTGTGCAGGAGGCTACCTTACAGCTATGTAAGTTAGAGGTTTCTATACACACAAGTCTCTGTTTATGTTTCCGGTGCCAATGAATTTGCTACATCTTCCTCCCATTGTTCTCAATGGGAAATAAGTATTTCTTTAAAGAAAAATGGGGAAAGGATGCTGGCAAGAACCCAGCAAGGTGTTGAGAATGATGGATTAAATGCCCAAACTTTATATCTCACCCCACTGTCTCAGAATTGCAGCCTAGGTTTTTGGTTTTACAAATTAAACAGTTCCCATAGTGCATAGCTCTTTTCAGGATTTCTTTCTTTTCTTGGTATACTGTAGAAAAACCATCCCTCCAAGATTTTTCAATGGATTTGTATAAATGTGGTGCAACAGTGTTCTCCCCCCCCCCCCCGCTTTACTGAGCAAATTACTTCAAAGCCTTTTTAATCGGAATGAATTGTGCTGTTTGAGCTCATTTGCAACTTGTCCTAGCACATCTGCCCTGTAATATAAAATCAGGGATACATAATGAAAAAGTAACGCTATTATTTATATCAAAAGATGCAGAGGAACTTTGCAAGTCATTTATCATTAATGATGTGATGCCCCCCCCTTCTCTAACTATTGTTTAGAGAATTCTACCCAGCTGGAATCTTATATATAAACATTCAGAGATATTATGAAGACTTTTGAAAAGCAGAAGATGGAATGGCCTTTTTTAAAAAAAGGTAGCCAGTGTAGACTTAGAGTTTTTTCTAGAGGGCAGATTAAGCTAGGTGTAAATTTTAAGGATATTGTCTCCACAGCTTAATTATTCTGTAATCGCATCATTTTCTGAATCTGCATGGATAACTGCCAACTATCACTTGGCATGTGGGATTACTACAGAAGTCCATATGCTTTGTAACAGTTGGTGTTCAAATGGAAATTTGCAAAGTCAAGTAAGACCCTGGCCCAGGCAAAAAAGCCTAATTGCAAGCAATGACTGTGGAATGCAGACTTCAAAATATTTTCTTACAGATTAAAACACCCTGATCTTTTAGTGGCTTAATATTTAAGAATACTAGCAGGGGAATGCAATAGCCAAAGGAGACCATCCAGAAAAGCTCAGGCACCCACTATTGTTGTCTTCACCAAGTCTTTTCTGCAATTTTTCTGTCTCTGGAGCTGTCTTTACTGAGCTGCCAAGGCACTCTTTCAATTCCCTAATGTTGCTTTGGGATTTGTACTGAGTGGCATTTAAAACAAAGCTTTTCTCAGTGCATTTTTCTTCTTTTTAATCATGCTAAATTGCATATTCTTAATTCTCTTTCCAGATTTCGGTCCCCTTTCTTCATGGAACACAAAGTCTTCCATGCTAGTAGGTGACTTCTTCGCAAAGAGAGGATTGATTCAACATGGAAAGTCTGGAACCTACAGGGTTAACTCACTACCTTAGCATAGCAGAGAACAGACCGAGTTGCCTGATGATGAGAGTGCTCTGTTTCCCAGCCAATGTTTTTTTTAAAGGCACTCTCCCCACCCTTCCCCATCCTAGTTCAGGCCCTAAGATACTATTGTCAGGAGGGCACAATTAGCATCTTTTCACCACCAGTGTGATTTGCTTGTGTAAGTTGGGAAGAAGGAGAGGTTATTTGGGCCTTGATTATGATTGAGTTGTTGTAGTAGTTTTCACAAAAGTCATTCAAAGTGACTTGCACACCTAGACTCCCTCCCTCTCCTTGCCATGCTTGCCCCATAAATCTGTGCTGTGGTTTCCCCCAAACCTCCAAGACAGATTTTGAGTATATGGGGATGGGGAGGGGAGGAGGGAAAGTTCCACCACATAAGCAGAAATCCTAGATGATGATGACCTTTATTGAAAGGTCCCAAGGTGGATTACAGCATAGAAAAACATAATCACCTAGGGATCCATTCACGGCTGCATGCTTCCTCAATCCATTTCCAGAAGATGAGTCTCCTATTGTGGGGGAGGAAATGTCCGACAGTGAAGATACTCTATCCTTCACTTGCTCCTTTTGAATGCTCAAGAATCATTCATGGCAGTTTCAGTATTCAATACACATGCTTGAAAGGCCCCAGTTCTTTTTTGGGGTGAACAGTACCTGCTCAAACACCGCTAACAAAAATTCATATTTGAAAACAGTGAAGCATCAGAGAAAGTTCTGTTTCAAATGCCATCAGTTCTAACAGCACCTCCCTAATCATAGGCTTGTTGTTTTCATTGGAGTGGGGGGAATAGTTAAACTGTTTGAAATAAAATAATTTAGGAAAATTTATAGTCTATTTTCTCTTAGAACAGATGTTAAGTAAATGTGTATCCCTGAAGTGAGAATAGTCTGCACAAGTTATTTGACTGGAAGCAAAAAGAGTAAGTTATTTTACTAATTTTTAATTGTGGAATATAAACTTTTTTACACAATGATTCAGTGTTGGTTTGACACCATTTACTTTTCTTGGGCCATTATCTCTTCCTTGTGACTGGGCTTCTCTGGGGGGTTTACTATAGACTCTTCGGGCAAATGTATTTTGCCTCTTCTCCTCCAATTCTAACCATCAGTGTGACTGACATCATACTGCCTTCTTTAGACTAGCAAAAGGTTAACTTATCAGGATTTTCTCTATTATCTGAAGTCACATTTTCTAACAACAACAACAACGGATAACTCATTGTGCTGAAACTCAAATGCAGGATATAGCTGGGGCATTAGCTCAGTAAGTAAATAAGTAAATATATTTCCACTTTATACAATGAGCAGTAGGAGACTGTCACACCAGCTGTGTGGTCCTCACTCATTGGAGGCAAAAGTTCCTCCTCAGAAAAAGTTTTACGATCTATTAAAAATAGATCCTGTTGTCAAATATTCAGTGGCCACACATAGGCAAAATAAACACGCATATGCATTAAATTATGAAAGCTCATCTCCCAACAGTATCATGACTCTCCAGAAGGCAGGCAGGCACCATGGACAAAAAATTTTTTAAAAAATGGAAAACGTTATAGATAGCAGACCAATGACAGCACAAGAATGTGGCCTAGGGACATGTAAATATTGCCACATGTCACTTTTCACTGAGCCCGCAGCAGATTTCAGGGGAGATGACAGCACCAGGCAGCTGGAGTGGTGTCAGCGTGTTTCTGACAGAAATCAAACATGGCAACGTACATATCTCCTCTGAGTCTGCTCTGTCAAAAGCCTTAGTGTGTCATGCTGCGGAGGCAGAAGAAGGAAGCAGTGTGAATTAGGACTGTAACAAGAGGAGTGTGTGCAAGTTCCTTGACTAGAAGCAACAGAAATGAATTTAATTGGCTGGTATTTAATTGCAGAATGCAAACTACAGTGCTTCACTCTGGGTTCAGATATCATCTACTTGTTTTGTGGTTTAGAGGGGGCTAGACTGGTTAATCTGTGATCTCTTCCAGGCCTCCCCACAGGGTAAAAACACACACCCCACAGTATGGGATGTTCCTAACCCTGCAGCAATATTATTGCAGGGATAATACTGGAGGCCTGTTATGCTGCCACAGATGGAAATGTTCCAGCTTCAGGTAACAATGTCCAATTATAAGCAAATATCCATTACTCCTTTTACATCTCAGACTTGTCTAAATTCACTTAGTTGAAAATTAGGTACGGATGTTGCAAATAGCCCTTAGTCCCTGGAATATGTAGACCTGAAACCAAGGGCCATAGCTTTATTAAAAGTATCTGCAATGGGTAGCTATATGACTACAGTGAAAGTCTGGATGATCTAAACATGGGCCAGCTAACTGGCTGGCATGTGACTTTCTTTTCCTGCCCACTCTTAAAGCGAGACAAGGGAGTTCTGAAGCCCATCCCACCTCCCTTCTGCCCAGTGTTCATTGGTATAGATCCAACAGTATCTAAAGGCTTCTCCCTTCCAACATCTCCTCAAGCTGGCCAACAGTAAGAGATAGGCTGGGACAGCAACCTTCACCTTACAGGTGCCTACAAGTGCTTGCAAAACAGAATGTGGCCTGTCTTCTTGCCTGTTCACATTTCATGCCCACTGTGACAAGCAAATGAAATAAATTATGGACAACCCCATAATAGGCAGTATGGAGTCGGCAATAAAGAAAGGACACGAGGACCAATCAGATAGGCTTCCAAACAATTCCTATTCAGTCTGCCATGAAAAAGCAACGGGCAGAGCCCATACCAATACAATGGGGAGGATGAGTTTCTGTACTGTTTTTCCACAATGCATTGTTTGCTATGCCAGCTAAAAAAAAAAAAGGAAAGTCAATGAAATTCTCTAATGCAGCAATTATCTCCCTTGGAATTTCAGCAAATGTAAACAATTATTTAGTTTACATTTTGCATCAGTCTATAAGGATGTCAATCACATACTGTCCCTTTAAGCATTGATGTGCTAACTGTTAAATAGCGGCCTCCATTTCATTGATAGTCTCAAATCTAGCATTAACAGGCAACAAAAGACTCAAAAATCCATACATAAATGTTACTTATTATGCCACATTAAAATTCACAAACTGTAGATAAATGGTTGCATTTGCCAAAAAGGCTTTTACGAAATCACATGTATACAGTGGTACCTCAGGTTAAGTACTTAATTCGTTCCAGAGGTCCGTTCTTAACCTGAAACTGTTCTTAGCCTGAGGTACCACTTTAGCTAATGGGGCCTCCTGCTGCTGCTGCGCCGCCGGAGCACGATTTCTGTTCTTATTCTGAAGCAAAGTTCTTAACCTGAAGCACTATTTCTGGGTTAGCGGAGTCTGTAACCTGAAGCGTATGTAACCCGAGGTACCACTGTAGTAGCTGTATCAACGAAAAAATTATTCTTCAAATACTATGAACATAAATGGCAGCCTGCATTAGAACTAGCCTGGGCCCCCGTTTTTCCACACCCAGGAATTTACATCCTAAAGGCCCAAGAAGGTAATAAGGAATGGTTTACTCCACAACCATCTCTCCTTCGACCAGTTGCAGCTGCCCTCCCAGCAGCAGCTCAACTGCAGGTCACCACCATACTACAATGCTATAATTCCTTGTGTGGAGTCATGCAGGTTGTTGTTTTTTACCTGTTTCTACCCAGGAGGACAGAAATCATGAGATACTACTCCTGAACCATTTTTATGGTTTCTTTCAAACATTTAAGGAGAAGCAGCAATAAACTAGTGCTGAATCTTCCAGCAGTAATTTAACACTGAACTACTGTTGGGCAAGTGTGAACCATAAAGCATTAAGAACACATCAGGAGGTTGTTCCAGCAATAAACTGCCGATGCTAAAGCACTCTTCGTCATGTTAGAGTGTGACTTGGGGGGCGGGGGGGGGGACATAAAGGCATAATCTACTTTCCATCCCAAAGCCACATCTGTGTATATGAAAAGAGATCTTCCATAAGCTCAACAGAGCCCATTCTCCCTCCCTATCCCTCCCTTGCTAGTTCCTAGCCAAGTGGCCAGCTGTTGCCTGCCCATGGTTAACTGGTGCAGTTGCACACATTCTGTGTGCAGATTTAGCCAGTTTTGTTCATATATCAACCATGGTATCCTTCTATCCAAGTTAGGAGTTGGTGTCCAAGGGAACTATAGTTCTTGTCTTTTTTAATGTAGAGCATCAGGTTGGTGGCAGCTATTTTAAACCATTTTGCTTCATGAACGGTAGGTTTCACTATAAACTCAGACAACCATTATTTGAACTTCTGACATAATTCTATATGAGGGATGATTTCTGCCCTCTAAAATGGGGTTTCTCTTAATTATTTAGTTTTTTGGGGGTATCCTCGCTGTGGCAGTGAGAGACAGGTGTTTCCTTTACAGATCACCAACCTTTCAAAGCTGGGGTGGTGAATCGCAGGTCTGAGGGCCAAATATGGCCTCCAAGCTTTATTCTCTCTGACCTTTCAAACTCTCCCCACCTCATACTCCCTCTCCCCAGCTACACCCCCTGTAGTGTAGTGGTTAAGAGCAGTAGACTCGTTATCTGGTGAACCCGGGTTCACGTCTCCACATCTCCACATGTAGCTGCTGGGTGACCTTGGGCTAGTCACACTTCTTTGAAGTCTCTCAGCCCCACTCACCTCACAGTGTTTGTTGTGGGGGAGGAAGGGAAGGGAAAGGAGATTGTTAGCCGCTTTGAGACTCCTTCGGGTAGTGATAAGGCGGGATATCAAATCCAAACTGCTCTTCTTCTTCTTCTTCTTCTTCTTCTTCTTCTTCAGGCAACTCCTTTTACTGTTCCTATTTCACAACCTCCTTGAGTGCCTGGGTTGAATGTGTCCTTGAACTCTGCTAATACCTTTTTCCTTGCTCAGATGGAGGTATATGTGACAGCATGCGTAGAAATTAGCCTACTGTATAAAAGTAAATTCTACATGTTTTCCTCCCTGCCCACTTTGGTTTCTGTTCTGACTCACTGGTACATGGCCCCTGGAAAGGAATGTGGCCCCTGGGACAAAAAAAACTTCCAATTTCAAACAGTAAAACACACACCTATTTGAACCTCTGACTAGGCCAATAATATTGGGTTGCCTTTGTTTTTTATTTTTATTATGTATTTTCTTTTTTTATATTGTGATTTTTTGTTGTGAACCACCCTGAGATCTATGGGTATAGGGAAGTATACAAATAAAATAAATAAATTAAAATCACATCAAAGCTCCTTTTGGCATCCCTTAGCCAACAGCCACTAACATCTCTCTCTCTCTCTCTCAAAAAATAAAATTAAAATACTAAAGTGCCCTTGTTAGGATGTTGCATCTCTGGTAAACATGTTTAGGAATTGTTGCCTTGATTTCAGGAATAGGTCTCAAAACCACTATAATTTAATTTTACACTAAATAAATCCTTACAACAATAGATGCCAATCTAAATAAAATGCAAAAGGGATTAAAGCTGTGAAACATCTATCTAATCGAAACTCATGTTTCCGCATGAGAGAATGACACTGATCATTAAAATCACCAAGTTATTATGACTCTATTACATGCCATTCAGGCATTGATTGGCATTATGAGAGAAGGAATAGAAGGGGGAAAGAGAGCAAGAAGTAGCACTTGATGCATGGCAAATGAGTAATAAAAACCCAAGCTAGAGAAACAATTAAAAAAAAAAAAATCATTCATCATGGGAATGGTGGTAGCAGACATTTCTGTTCTGCCAGATGTACTCTAGGACTGCATCCAAAAAGTTATAGCCCTAGATGCTGTGATGAGAGAGGGCTCTTGAACTGAGTGGGAAATGGAAGAGGGAGGCAAGTCAATCCATTGGATTAATTTTCCTAGCCATAAAGGTTTCAGAAAGTGACAGCCAAATGCCAGGGTGACAAACTAATAAAATGAGTCATCACTAATAAACGATCCTTTAATCACACAACGCTTCCAGACAATGATCGAGAATCAGAGGAAGAATTTGACAGATGTGGCTGAGAGCATAGGTGCAAATGCCAGTAACTGGAGGCTATATGCCACGAAAGGAAATAAAATGTGGACAAGGAAGTAAGTTACCCCAGATCTCCAGAAGCCATCCATTAAAGCAGAATGATGCATTGTCAATTTATTTGGTTGTTTCAAGGTTCCTAGGCAAAACAAATGGCCCAATTAATGTTAAATAAGGATACATTCCGAAAAGGAGAGGCTACACCCAAAAAAATTCTTGAAAAGAAACCTAGACCAATACCCAGAGCCAAAATTTATTTATAACTTGACTTTCTATCATTATTATAATTCGCTTTGATGTAAAAAGGAGGCCTGACATGGGCATACACAGAAGCCCATCTGTTCAGCAACACAAACTGCAAATATATTGCGGCTGTTTTCTTCTCGAGCAGCTACACACTCTGCAGTCTCTTCAAACAGGGCCATATGGAGGAGGCAGTCTGCACATGATAAGCCTCTTGTCTGGAGCAGCCTACAACGTGAAGAAACATATTGCTGTCTTAGGCCACCAGCAGAAATCCACCCAAAGCTTGGTGAAAGTTTTCTTCAGATGACAGGAAGAACATAGAGCATTCTATCTAGAAACTATAGGGAAGGGCTTACGAAGCCCAGTGGAAATGAGGTTAATCTCAGAAACAGAACTCTCTCGCTGTGTGTGATGTAAAAAAAAAAAGAGTAATAAATATTAAATAATAGTAATTTGAGGTAAAAGAAGGCTCCTGTGTGTATTAAACCTGTGGCACAGTCATTCAGTTTGGGTGCTGTGTTGAGCGCATAGCAGGTTGGGTTGTCAGATCAGCCAAATTTGTCATGCTGAATCTGGCACCAAACCATATTGGCGTGGGGGGATGCACAGCCCTGGTAGTCACTATTTATTTATTTTTTAAAAGCAACAACTTCCCAAACTCACAATGCGTAACTAAAACGAACTAGAGTGGAGAAGCCTTGAAATGTCAAAATAAAACGAAACAGTCAGAGGGATACAGAGCCAACCAGCCAGCCAGTATAATAATGAAACATCATGAATGACCATCTCGCAGCAAAGTAAAAAAATTCAAGTGGATTTGACATTATCTTATGGCCCACAGTGTTCCTAAGAAGAAAAGTCTTTGCCATATGGTGGAATAGGGGGAGGGAAGGTACGTTCTTCTGAGGCAGCTCCAAAGCCTAGACTTATATACTGAGATGGCTCTCCCTGAAGTTCCATCCAAATATTCTGTAGGTGTTGATGAAAGTCTTCCTTGATGACCTTGGCTCAACTTGTGGATGTCACTGAATGCCAGTAAATCAAATGCTCTCAGCGCACACACAGTAATCGGATTATGTCCTGACATTAAATACAATTGGTCACTTCACTGCACTGCATGACTACATTTCTATGTAATTGGATAAAAATTAAATAAGAAAAAGAATTTTGGGGAAGGATGATCAAAAAGCGGGAGACAAACTACAGGCATTTGGGGGCAGAACAAAAGAAATTTGAAAGCATAATTAATTTCACATTTTAATTCTCAGGAAAGAATGGGTATAGACATTTGGCTTTTATAAGCCAAGTTGTAGCATGTGCAGATCCTTTGACTTCAACTGGAGCTTAAGGTCTAAACCAGCCTGACATTCTGAGCCCAGATTGCCTGGCATCCACCATGCAAAATGTCCTTTGTTCCATAGCAACTCTGTTCCACAAAGTCCAGTTCCAAGTCACTTGTCTGACACTAGAAGTTGTTGCTTTTGCTTCCAGCTACTGACAGAAGCAATAACTTTGCATTTTGACTCAAGTCAAATGACAAAGAAGGAATTAAAAACTCTGCCAGTGTTTGGCTCCAGTTTCATGATCTTTCTGCCAACAGTATAATCCCAGGAAATGCCATAATTATCCTGAAATATACACATGCCGATATTGCTATCATTTACACCGTACAGTCCATCCTTTGCTTCCTTGTTCTGGGGTGGGAATCAGCTATTAAAACATGAGCTGTTAAACAAATTACATATCACCCTTGGAGCAACTCACATGGGCTGATGTAGCCTGCAGCATAAAATCCTCATGGAGAATTCCATGTGCTTAAATGGCAGAACACTGGTTACTTCAAGGAATAACCTGATGACATGCCTAACAATGGTGGTGAAACTAGCTGTGGATTATTCCTATAAACTCACTCCTTAATAATAAGCAATAATATAAGGCTGAAATATTGATACTCCATCACAGTGGCATTTATATCAGTGAAGGGTGTGAGGGTCAGGCGTGACATAGATGAATGGCCTATACTACTTCATACTGTATGTGGACAATCACATATGTTAATCCATGATACAGTGGTATCTCAGGTTACGAACTTAATTCGTTCCAGAGGTCCGTTCTTAACCCGAAACCGTCCTTAACCTGAGGTGCGCTTTTGCTAATGGGGCCTCCTGCCCCCGCCATGTGATTTCCGCTCTCATCCTGGGGCAAAGTTCTCAACCCAAGGTACTACTTCCAGATTAGCAGAGTTTGTAACCCGAAGCGTTTGTAACCTGAGGTACCACTGTAATGAGAAGAAGAAGAAGAAGAAGAAGAAGAAGAAGAAGAAGAAGAAGAAGAAGAAGGAGAAAAGAAGAAGAAATCGCTTGTCACTAGAAATCTAGATAGTGCCTGGGAGACCAAGGTTCAAATCTTCATTTGGCACAGTTGAGGAGCCCAGATAAGACAACTTTAAGGATATAGATTCACTCCACCCTCATAACATCTCTCTGCTAGGTCCTACACTTGCTACACCACTGGGGCCAGTTTTATACCTGCTGCACTTTACCATGCACAGCAGGGCTCTCCTCAGTGGCAGATTCCACACACACCCTGCCACCAGCAGAGCCCAGTGGAAGTTGACAGATGAACACCTCTGCTATGTCTTTTCTGGCATCAGGGAGTTACAATGGCTCTGATAGGCTACAATGCTATATACACTTACATGAGAGTGAGTGGCCTTGAATCTAATAGGGCTTTTGTGCTGTGTAAACTGTGGAGTTTACCTTTGGTAGAAAAAGCCCCTCCTGCAATATTATACCTCAATGTCATCCTTAGTATAGCAAACTTTCACCCCTCCCCCTTCATAATTACAACCAAGTAAAACAACCCAGATTGGTGGCATTCATATACAGAAGAGCGTATTTTACAAAGGCTACAAGCAAGTGGGAACTCATTTATCTTTTGGAACTATATAATCCCTTCCACCCACCCAAATCTGAGATTTTACATATGCAGCTTCTATTGTGGCACCTGAAAGATGAGAAACATTTGTTTCAAACAGAACAGACAACTCTTTCTGAATAAATTATTAGTTGTGAATTATTTGCTTGGTTTTACTCCATCAGGAAATCCCAGTAGACAAGATGAAGGGATAAGTGATTTAAACCGATACCAACAATGCATTAAATTAAAATAAACTTTTGGATGTCTGCCTTAAGTTCAAAATCAATTAGACAACCTGATGAATTGAGGGTAACCAAGCTGAAATTTTAAATGGGTTGATTTCATATTTTGGAATCCTTCAGTGAATATTTCCATTATCTGGGTTCACTAAATAGTCTCCCGAGATTTTCTTGATCACATTTCCAGGTCAACAGCATCCATCCAAAATGTCAGGCTTATTCTGGCATTATTCTGGTCTTGGGATACATATCAGGAGAGTGATTGTGACCACCCCGGGGAATAAGGAGGCAAGACACAGTGGTTGGGTCAAATGGGCCTTATTTATTAAGACAATAGATATGCAAAAGGAAAGCATGGTGTGCACCTAGCAAGTGTGAGTAGGCAACACATAAGAAGCCTCTTCATCAGAAGATGACATGGAAGGGGAAGGAGGGGGGCTTTCCAGGGAGTCTAACTATCTTGCTCTTTAGAAACCTGAGCTTGATGACACATGCTGACCTGATCCTGTATCCCATTGGCTTTGTCCACTGATGACATTTATTTATTTAGCATCCTTTGCACAGGCCCCAAAGCAGTTTACAACAAAGTCCAATAAGATTGAAGGAATACATGAAATCCATAAGATAAACACAACTCACAGCACTTTATACTGAACATCAATTTACTAAAAGCAGTGGCATCTAATCCATCTATCTAATCAGGTTTCTCTTGATCCAGACACCCACCCAAAGTGCCTCTTAACCAGCCACCTAAAACTATACTGAGTTGGGGCCAGACACATATCAGTGTGGAGGGAGTTCCGCAGTGGCAAGGAGCTGCCACTTGAAAGGTTCTTCCCGGGATCCCTGACGTCAGAACTCCTCCTACATAAAAGGTAAAGGTAAAGGTACCCCTGCCCGTACGGGTCAGTCTTGACAGACTCTGGGGTTGTGCGCCCATCTTACTCAAGAGGCCGGGGGCCAGCGCTGTCCGGAGACACTTCCGGGTCACGTGGCCAGCGTGACAAAGCTGCATCTGGCGAGCCAGCGCAGTACATGGAACGCCGTTTACCTTCCCGCTGGTAAGCGGTCCCTATTTATCTACTTGCACCCGGGGGTGCTTTCGAACTGCTAGGTTGGCAGGCGCTGGGACCGAGCAGCTGGAGCGCACCCCGCCATGGGGATTCGAACCGCCGACCTTTCGATCGGCAAGCCCTAGGTGCTGAGGCTTTTACCCACAGCGCCACCCACGTCTCCCAAGATGACCTCATCTGTTGATCTTAAAGCATGGGTAGATCAATATGGATGACTTTTCGTGTGGCATTTGAAAAGGGAGTCTACATATATACAGGTTTACACATAGATTTATCATGCAGTTAGGGACCCTGTGAGACCGGGAATTCAAACTACGTTGAGATTTTCAGTAGTGGACTTGAGATTGTGAAATGAACTCCTTCAGGATGCCCCTCCATTAGTCTGTGGCTTCTCTTCAGAGTTCAAGAGATACAAAGGATTTAGACTGAAGATACAAAGTTTGGAGGGACAAGCAATGACAACAATGATCTATCATTGTGTATTTATTATAAATACTGTGCAGTGCTAAATTCCATTGCATGTCAATCAACAATGAAACTTCAGCTCTCAGATAGCATATGCAGCAATAAAAAGAAAACGTGTGCATTAAGTACTGATTTAAAATACTCAGAGTATATGCATCCAGAAAATTCCTCAAAGTTATTCAACAGCAACATTTACAAAGGAGAATTCTGAGAATAACTTTTGAGAGCAAATTCAGTTCAGCATTGTTTCCCACCATCAGCGGAAACCAGACGGCAGTTCACAATCAATTTTGATCTAAGACAGTAATTCAGACAGACCTATTGTGGGTCACCTGGGAGGCAATAGCATTCTGATTGTTCTTTCTTCTGGATTAGAGTCAGCTACAGGCATTAAAATTAGTACACTGACAGAGAGGGAGGGAGGGAGGGAGGGAGGGAGGGAGGGAGGGAAAGAACTCTGTCTGAATGGTTCATATTGTGTTGAACAGCAGACTAGATTACCTTGACCTCAAGGTCTTGCTAAAGATGTAGGAATTCCCTGAGTTGCATCCTTAAATCCTCCTAAACTGCAATCCTATGCACGCATACCTGGGAGCCCAGTGAAGTCAATGGCATTTATTTCTGAGTAGTCATCCATAGGATTGCACTGCTACAGTGCAACTCTATGCATATCCATTCTGAAATGTGTCCCATTGAACTTAACATGGTTTACTCCCAGGTAAGTGGGTACAGGACTGTAGCCTTAAGAGGAGACCTACAGCCAATACTGAATAGAATTATTCTGCTTTTCTTTTCACTCCTTAAGATGAGTTGGGTGGAAATGTCTCCAACTGAATAATTATAGTTGATCTGATCTGAACAACCCATCTACCAAGGTTTTAAAGATGCAAGTTCATTATTTATTCCAACCTTGTAATTTTGAGTATATGAATTTCAGGAAGACATAATTAAATTGGAAGAAACCCATGCCCACATAAAACACAGAATTAAAGCCCACCTTGGACGCAATGGATTGTAACAGCTACCACCTAGTTGCAAATATTTTCTTCCTGGGGAAAGTGAGTGAGAACCTTTAGCATCATCAGCACAGTCTGGGGGAATGCTCTGCCCTTAGAGATTCTGCAAACATCCTGTGTTTCAACCTTTAAATGCCTCCTGAAAACTTTTCAATGTGGCCAGGCTTTTGCAGGCAAATAAGAAAATATATTTCCATAACAGTGAGTTGGTGGTCTTTGATTTAAAACCTTTACATATTTTTATTATATTTAAATGTTATTGTAAACTGCTTTAATATTTTTATGATAGAGTGGTATATCATTTTTATATTTATAAAATATAATTATATTTATATTTATATAGAATTTCTTCCAAGTACATGTTAGTAGTACTGAAGCAAAAGTTTTTTATGCTAAGTTTATCTTGAAGTCATAAACCATGGGTGATATACAGGACTTCATGAGTGGACTCCTTTTTCTTCTCCCAGCTTCTGAATCCCCTACTTGCATGCACACACACTCACACAAACACAACTGCTCCAGGTGGTCTCCAAACTCTCTGCAGCATATTTGCTGGACATGTGTGGAGACAGGGCTACAAGGAATTGAGGAAATTTGTTTTGGCAATGGAGGCCTTAGGATTTCATTCCATGGTAACAATGCCCAATGAAAACAGGTATTAGGATATAAGCCAACAGTGAATCTTGAAAAGCTGGTGTAAAAATGTTAGATGATACATTGCTCTGTGCATTATCAGCTTCCTCTGGCCAAAAGAGGGAATTATAGGGAAACCAGACAAGGAAAACATCTTGTAGCAATAGGCCAACTACAAAAGCTTCTGGGTCAGGCTTCCTCATTAGTCTGAGTAAATTAGGAGACCTGCTCTTGCTGTGAGTAGTTTTTAAACACATATATAATAAAATACACATTTATAACATATGGTTGTCATAGTTCAAAATGCACATAGCTTAACCCTATCAGTGTTGCGTGTTCAAGGTCTGGTGCGTGATGTGTTAACAATGGAACAGAATTCCATTCAATTCGGAGCTCTCATGTTCAGGCTCACATTGAAAACAGCAGGGGAGAGTTCTATCATTAGAAAACTCTTGATCTGTGCTGCTTCACCATGCTATTTCGGTTTCTAAAAAAGCCCTAAATCAGAAATAAAATGAGAATGGCATTTCAAGTTAATAACAAAGTCAATATAACTTTACATTTTCAGTAGGTGGTCAGCATTCTGTGAACAAGCACTGTGTGGAGGTAAAAAAAATCATTTTCATTTACAATTCAAACATACTTAGACTAGAATAGAAAAGCAAAATGACTAAAGTTTGTTTACACCATGAAATAGTGGCACAGGGCAACTCTTCAATATGCCCAGCAGTATATAATCAATATAGGTGTCAAATGCCAAGCATCTACAATAAAATGGATTTAACCCAATTTGAGCCGGCTTGGTCATTTCAGTGGTAGTGGCTCTGTGAGATGTATCCTGGAACCTTGTAGGGCTTCTCCATTAAAGACATGATGGACGAGCCTTTTGTTGTTCTAGTTCTTTATTACATTTTATTACATTTCTGTACTGCTCTTCATCCGAGGAACAACCCCACAATAATTTTAAAGGCCACAGATGGTTTAGTTAGCCAAAGGCCTTGGAGAATATTAATCTTTTTGCCTGGCATCTAAAGACATGTAATAAAAGTTCCAGGCAAGGCTCCCTGGGCAGAGCATTCCAAAAGTGGAGAGCCACCCATTCTCGTTTTGCCCCTCTCTGGACCAGTCATGGAGGAGGTACACAAAATAGGGACTCAGATGATCACAGTGTCTGGGTTACTTCATATGGGGAGAGGAGTATGAAGATTCCCAGAGAGTAATGTTTGAAAACCTTTTTATCACTCACTCTAAGAAGGCTCAGGTGACCGCCCCATGCATTAAAATAACATATGAGATGGGTATAGAACTGTGGAGCTAGCTTATGGATGGAGAGTGAAAGGGCTTTATGCACAAAGGTGTGTAAAGCCCTCCCATGTGAGGATCTTGACCTTATCAGTACTGAGGATGTCAGAGATTTCAAATGAAAACCCAAGTGGGAGCCCAAATTACCAATGATGGTTTTTTCATCCTGTGTCCAGAATGGAAATCATCCCAGTAAGTAAGATTTTTCATCGCTATTGTTGTTGCCATCAATCTGCAAAGTATTTTTAAACTGATTACATTACCTCCCACCCCACTCGCAATTTGCATTGTGTATGAATGGAGTGAAAAGACAACTATTAAAACTAGATTTGCCACAGCCGACAGCAAGACGATTAACATAGTTTTGGCAGTAGGTGAACTGCAGTTTACCAGGTTCCATATATCCTAAACCATGTTGCCCTTTAAGAACATGTACACTCTTCTACTGATGCTGTCTGGTATACCATCTCAATTTCAGCCTGACATGCATTTCTTAAGGTCCAAACCTTGCCGGGGAGAGAAGTGTTCATTCTTTATTTTTGCTTGTTAAAAGGCAAACATGAGAGCAAGACAGGAGAAATGATGTAAAACAATAAAAACCATGTATCCAAGTTGTGTGCATTATTCAAAGTAAACATGTATGCATATTTTTACTTCTGTTGCATAATACATTCTGCTTCTGCTTGTCAAAGTGAAAGGCAGAAGGCAATGGGCATTACTCACATACCTCTAAGCATACATTGACAGTCTGAAGTGCAGAAATGTGGCAAAAAGCTGATTTCAACACCTAGTATCCATAGAATAGCTACACCCAACCCTGGCTCTGACATATATAAGAATGTTGCTTGCCAGGTTACTGAATTTGAATTTATCTTTAATAAGTGTTATGCCAAAATATTCAGTTCAGAGCTTTTGCTGGTATTTTGAAGTGTGTGTGTGTGTGTGTGTGTGTGTGTGTGTGTGTGTGTAAAATCTCAGAACTTTTAGGTTGAGGAATATCTTCAACAGTTATTCCTTCTCATTTTGGCAAGAATGACCCATGGGAGCAACACTAAATCAAGCTGTAACATTGTTCCCCAGGGCATTCTTGGATAACTGCTCCTACTGAACAGGTTAATTAACCATGTTTTGAAGGTAGCTTGCTTCCCTAAACATTAGCTACCTTTCACCATTTTGGATTTGGATAGAACTAGTAACCTTGATTAGCTGATAATTAAAGTGAAATCATTCAGTATCCTCCTGGAGAAGATTGCACAACCCTTGAGGTTTGTGCATGTAACACTAAACTATAGCTTGACACTGCAAGCAACTCAGCCTATGTGAAATGCTGTTTTTACTGTTTCAATTATTACATAATTATCTAATTGCTGTTTTTCAATTATGCTGATCCTGAAGAACCATAGAAAAAACCCAGTTGCCATATATTCACATATTGCTTGAGCAGAACTGATTACATGGCTGAAATGCGTCAAAACCCTGTTCCCTGCCTATTAGCTGTCAGTCTTCCAAGATAGGCTGGGAAGCAACATAATGAATACATGTTTTGAATAAAATATTATAAGGGATGCCTATGTAGATAAAATCAAGGCCCAGGCATTTTTTGTTCTGTCCTAAGCACTTAAGAGTTACTTACAATAATATGATTGGGGTTTTGACAGTTGTTATTCCGCAAGTCAGAATGGTATTCGAGCTGCTCATTATCATTGCATACTTCACCTCATCTTCAGAGGCAAAAAAAGAAGAAGAAGGTGAACAAGGAGATCTCAAAGTTTTTCAAATTAATTTTCAGGAAACTGACATGCTCAGCATCTTTAAGAAGGGGTCTTTTCATTAGGAACACTGTCAAAGATAGCTATAACGATGCAGTTAGAATACACAATCAATATACAGCAACTGGAGGATAGAATAGTTATATCTGGCATACCAGTCACAGCTTCTTGGCTTTTCCTCCATAAATGAGATGTTTTAAGAGAAATCCATACTATGAAATATTCCCAAATGTTGCTTGGTCCCTCCTAAAGCAACCTTCTGTATTCCCAGCTGACTACACTTTGCAGAAGTTTCTCAATTACACCCCACCCACACACACGCAGGATTGCTTTTTTAGGCCTACTGCATTCCCTGTATTAAAATTAGATAAAAAGTTTAGGGTCTTAAAAAGCGGTAAGTGCAAAGAACTTTGCAGGAAAATATACTTCCTGATTCTAATATCATTCTTATGGTTTTGCTCTATGTGACCACACACACACACACAAAACTTTTTTCTGGGGGTACGCAGGGGTACGCATATCCCTAAACGTCTTGTGAATCTAAGTTTGGCCTCATTGAGGGGCAGTATTTCAATATGAGTAGGAAAATGAGAGATTATATATATATATATGTTTGAGGGTTGCAAAACATTTTTGCATATTTGATGGAGCCTAATTTACAACCCATTCAGATCCCTTCCTGAGCTCCCGTGAATTTTGCTTCCGTGAATTTTGCACCAGGCCCCATGTTTATGATTCCACAGATGGAAAATCTCTTTAAGCCATTTCTAAAGATCTCTATAAATATTCCTGATTCCTGTGAGAGAAGAAATGGGAATTTATGGCACCAAATGCCACTGTCCTTATTTAAAATAGTTTTTATAGCCACTTCACTAGATGTTCCACCTTTTAAAGGAGCAGCAATTTTATATCTCTATCTTGTCTTGCATCAGATTCATGACCTACCCAATGCAAAAAAAAAAAAAAAGGACTTAGTCATATCACATTCTGTCAGTGCTGGGAAGAGAAGGAAGAGGATAAATAAGATGATATGGGATTTAAAAAAACAAATGAGGGTACTATGGTGGCAATTAAGACATTGAACCACAGTGGAGAGCAGCTCAGCATAAACTGTAAATAATAACAGTAATAGTAATAATAGCAGCAGTGGTAATAATAATAATAGCAGCAGTAGTAATAAATAATATCATCATGCCCAGCAAAATAATGAAAATATTCAAAAGGTCATGACATTTATTTTGTGCTGGAACACTACTGAGAGAGAGTTAGCACTTTTCACATTTTGAAGAGCTTAATGTGTCAAGCATTTCAATAGATCAGTCATAACAAGATGGATTACT
The DNA here is from genome assembly GCF_027172205.1 of Podarcis raffonei. Classification (NCBI taxonomy): domain Eukaryota; kingdom Metazoa; phylum Chordata; class Lepidosauria; order Squamata; family Lacertidae; genus Podarcis; species Podarcis raffonei. Next base: position 50,634,015 of record NC_070604.1, read on the forward strand.
GTTGTGAATATGGCCTTAGGCAGTGACTTGAAGGCTGAAGGGGTGTTCTTTGAAATGGGTCGGGAGCAGATATCTCCAGAGACTCCTGCATACACCAAGCACAGATGAATCACAGTCTGATGGCAAATCACTCACAGACCTCCTTGAGGAAGAGGTTGATGTAAGTGTTTCAAGTCAATGCTATGGGCAACATCCACTGCCTTCTGCACCAAATCCACAAGCCTCCCTCTGCCACCCCACTTGAGATATCATCTAAGGACTCATAAGACATGCTTAGAGGCTACGGAGTCTGAGAAAGATTGCAGCAAAGTTTTTATTAACACGACAATGAAGGCACTAGTTCACCATCACATGGGTAAAAGGTCTTTTGAAATTCTCCCCCAGTTTGTCATTCTTCCAGTCTTCAGTTCTTCACATTTTCATGTTGGCTTGCATTAAACAGCAAAAAAGTCCTCATGAAAATTTATCATCATTTTAGCGTGAATTTCTCCTAATACACACATCTTTGTATGCAGTTTTACCTATTATGAACATTTTTGCAAAACCATTTCCTTTACATAAGGCATTTTATGTTACAGGCAATGGCTGATTTAGGCATGTATAAATGACAGACCATTGTGCACCTGTGCATGGTGCCAAATCCAGAAATAGTCGCAAATCCAGAACTGCCTTGCAAAAAGTGTGATTTTCAAAGGATGACTAAGTTTGGGCTCACATAATGATCCAGAATTATATAGCTCCACCTTTAAATGTGAACTCCACCTCTATACACAGGTACATGGGGAGAAGCCATTTGGGGTGGGTTGGTTGGTTGGTTGGTACATTTCCCCAAGAAGTGATTGTACAGCAAGTAGTGCCCTAAATCCCATTTTAGGATGAATTTAGCAGCAAACTTACCTTTGGCTCATTACCTCTAGTCATGGCAAAAAAATCACTGATAGCTTGTATGCTGCACCACTGTTTGGGCTATATTTGCACCTGAGATTTTGAGAAGAAGTGGTTTGCACCCCCTTTCTTCATTCATTCTAGTTCCTTCTAGGTCCCTTTAGAGCAGGCTTCCTCAACCTCAGCCCTCCAGATGTTTTTGGCCTACAACTCCCATGATCCCTAGCTAGTAGGACCAGTGGTCAGGGATGATGGGAATTGTAGGCCAAAAACATCTGGAGGGCCGAGGTTGAGGAACCTGCTTTAGAGCATAACCAAAATGACTTCATTTTTATGAAGGTTTTCAGTGGTGTTAAAACATGTCTCTGCTTTTCAAGAATATGTTGGCATTCCTTTTTTGGTGTGGGGGTGGGGATTCCTTTCTCATTTATCTGATCCTCACTCTCACTTGTTCTTACCTTCAATGTTAGTACCATATGGCCTAAATTTGTCTGACTACAGTGCTTTGTGATATCATTGCACTTACTGCATAATCTCTGATTGGGTTGGGTCATACATGTGATGAGAGAGAAACAACAGGTAAGGTTGTGGGGAAGCTCAATAAAGGTGAATGTTCACAAAATGCAAGAGCTAGTTTTTAATCATCAACACAAGAGACAGAGACAGAGAGAGTGGGAGGGAACACTGGAGAAAAATTGTAGCAATTCTTTTGAAAATTTTGGTACTTCAGGGCAATTGTTAATGGGATTGTTTTTTCAAGTCCAAAGTCTAAAGATATGCAAAACTAAGTTATTCATCAAAGCACCAGACCAGTCACTTTCCTGACTCTATAACAATTCATAACCCACTTTCTCTAGAACCACCCCCATATATTTTGATAGAATTGTTCTGAAGCAAATGGGATGTGAATTGTAGCCTTTAAGCCTCTTGAAACCCATGCAATCATTAAATGAAGCTAAAGTCTGAGGACCTAAATTTTAATGCATGGAATGATTTGCTCTTGGGTTTTTATCACTTATAACATTAAGAAGTGAAAGGAGATTCATCCTGAAGGACAAAGCATGTGTCTCTTAATGAAGTGTTGTCTTGGGACAAAAGAAATCTACAAACAGATGGATTATTTCACTATGCACTAAATTTAAAAGGCACTGAGCTGGATGGTGTAGCTTATCCTACATATCTATACTTTGTGAAGGTCACAGGTGAAGAATTAGAATATTCTAATAGCACAGAAATGGGACATTGAAGGAGGTATTTATAAAATTGCATTTCTATACAATGTTCTCTTTTCATAAGGTTGATAGGCTATTACTATGAATTAGCACTATTTAATACCAAAAACAAGTCAGAGTCTGTATAAACATCATGCAAAATTTGTGATGGGATGGGGGATCTGTAGCTTTCTAGTTGTTTTGGACTACAGTGCCTATCATCTCAGACCATTAACACTGGCTGGGGTTGATGGAGTTGAAATTCAATAACATCTGGAGATGTTGGTCCTAGAGGCTGCTAGAACTCTGCTGCACTGATAGCAAAGGAAATCAAAGTATCTAGAGTAAATAATTTTTAGTTTACATATAGACAGACAGATTTAAAAATTGCCAGCTAACATGAACAAAAAGAACATGAACAAAAAGAATATTATATCAGTCCTAATTCATATGTCCAATTGGATATATGCCGAATATGCCAAATAACATATTGGGTTGTGGATTCAAGCCCACATTGGGCAAAAAGAAACGGATGATCAGCATGGTCCCTTCCAACTCTAAAATTCTATGATTTATGAGCTATAAATCGCAACACAGAAAAGGCAATGAGATATTTGGACCAGTGAGTAATAGATAGACTTGCAAAACAAGTTTCTTTGCAATCACAAAGGCTCACAGGACCAAATTTTGCTTTCTCATATTTTGCCTAAAGTGAAATCTGGAGTGAATTGAGGAGTTGGTCTGCAGGGAAACCTTTGAGAAATTTCAAGGGGAGCCAAAAAAAGTTTTCATCAGACTAATTAAATGCATCTGGGGGAATCTTACGTGTTCCTTAAACCAAAACAATATAAACACCAGAGATATGAAATAGTTCCTGGTTGCCCAAGCTCTTATTATAAATGCTAATGATATGGAAGACATAATTAAACTGGAAATAACTGCTACATACTATGGCAAACAGGATACGTGCTACATTCCTGTTATCTTTTATTTCACCTTTTCTGTTGGGTATATACACTCTATCATAACTCAGCTAGGGATATATCTGAAATTCTCCTTATGCAAATGCATCTGTGCTATTTGAAGTGGAACTGATGCATTAGGATTAGGAACTTTCCATTTTTTTAATTTCTGAATTTCATACAGAGCATCAGGAATGTAGCTGGCTGCCACTTAAAATATCCTCAGATTCATTTGTCATTCCTCTCCATCAGCACCATGCATTGATACAACATCCAGCAAACTGATGGAACACTGCAACAAACTCATTCTTGATGCGATTGTACAGTTGTGTTAAGGTTCTTACTGTCTGCTTCTCTACCAATACACAGAACAGTGCACATCAGCAAATCACTATGGAAAGAGGACATTGATATAACCATACATACAAACTCATAAAAACTGCATTGCTCAGTGCTTTCATTAATACATTGCTGATGTTCATATAGAGGATGATGAAGATAAACAAGAGCAACTAAAAGAGGTGGCAAAATACTTGATGCTCCAGTTGCAATTGGACCCAAGAACAAAGAAATGAGACACACAGAATATGTTGAACTAGGCCACCTGCAGGGGAACAAAATAAAAAAAATTCCTCCCAGTAGCACCTTAGAGATCAACTAAGTTTGTTATTGGTATGAACTTTCGTGTGCATGCACACTTCTTCAGAACGTTATGCAAGCTAATGCCAGCATCAAACTTGGGTGAGTCAAATTCTGCCTATGGGCATGACAAGACAGAGCCCCAAAGCTGTTGCCCACTTTACAGAGAGTAGGATACCTTCTTGCCCTCACCTCATACCAGGCACCACCAACACAGTATGCAGTGAGCTGTTACTGAAACATTGATTAATATCGCCTGCCGCTTGATACACAGTAACAGGCCTTTCTTCTGGAAAGAGTTTATCTGATTGTTAACAGTAATTGTCTCGCTCTCCGTGGGTGGTTTTGCTAATGGCAATGTTTCCCTTTAAGTTCAAAAATTTGGGGGATGACCACAGGTTCCTCGCCTCTATTTTAATTAACAGCTCAAATGGAATTAGTGTCCTTTTATCAGTGCATCTGACATATTGAGCAAGAGAGTGCAGAAATAGTCAGACTGCTGGTTGAAAGAATAAAGAAACATCAGGTTTATTTTTCCCTGCAAACAAAGCCATTCCGAGCACAAGCTCACATGTGGCCCTGAGTGTTAACAAAATATCTCACTGTCAGGGCTGCCCTAGGTCCCAGCTCACAAAGGACCAACGCTGCTTCATTGTTAAGTATAAAAGTCTTTATTGAAGTTCAGTTTCACTTCCAGAGCCGCAGCGCGCAGCCCCACGTCTAAAGTGTCAGACCACTGATGCTCCGTCTGAGTCTCCTCCCCCCTGACACCAATTTAAGATCCTAGCCTTGCTCCACCTTCTCCGCTGCTCCTTCCTCCTCTGGGTCCGCCTGCCCGCCGGGGTTCCGCCCTTTCTAGCCTCTTCTCCCGCTGATTCCCCTGAGCCTTCTCCCTCCCTCCGGCGGGCTTTAGGAGCTGGTTCCCCATCCGGGTCTCCTGCTGTTCCGCGCGCCTGCACATTTGAACTTGGCGCGCGCGCCCAGCCAGCAGCTTTCCTCCTGACCGTTTCACTGCTGCTGCCACTGCTTCCCCCTTCGGGGGGGCTAGCTGCAACTGACCTCCCTTCCGTTCCCCCACTCTCCGATGGAGGCGTGGTCAGCCCTGACTCCCTCTCTGGAGGAGACGCTGGCCCTGACACATGTGACTCCTCCCCCCCACTATGCTCTGGTGGGGAAACTGGTCCCGATCCTCCACTGCTGCTTTGGGGTTCCCCTCTGGCTCCTTGTTTCTGGTGCGTCCCCCCTGGGACCCCCCTTGCCCTGACCATCGGCGCCCCCTTCTGGGAATCTTCTGATTCGCTGGAGAAGCTCATGGAATCTCTCGGGCCACTGTCATACTCCCCTACGCTGCCCTCAGATTCTTCCCCTTCGCTCTCCCAATCCTCTCTCCCCAGTGCTCCTGCTCCTGATTCCCTGACACTCACACTAACTGACTTGGAGAAGAAGTTATAAGGAATGAAAGCCTGTGAAACAATCTACAGGTAGTCAGTCAAGAAGGAATCAGTGAGGGAAGAATAGCTTGCCTTTCTGTCTATTGCTGCCTCCCCTCTGATTCAGGTAACTTATTGCAAGTGTGTGCACATTGATGGGATAGGTGTTCTGGTGTTGGTTCAGAGCTCATCTTCCTACAAGACTTTTATTTCATTGGAAAGAATACATCCCTGTATCAGCAGGAATGCACATTACATTCACATCAACTTTTCCTCCATTGAAGTAAACGAGTAGTTTCCAAGCACTCTATGCATGCATTTGCAGCATGCATGCCATTCTTAAACAGAGCACATGGTTTCTTTACATCCAGAGATTTTCTATAAAGAAATGTCCTCTCTAGTAAGTGAAGAAAAGCCTTTCCCACAAAGAGGCATGAGGGAAATTTGCAATTTTTAATGAGATACAAATAGATCAGTGTTTCCTAAGTTTTGCATTGACAGAAAACTCATATTTAAAATGGCTATGTCCTGTAAAAGTGAGCAAGAAAAAATAAGTGCTGACACAGAACCAGATTCTGGGCCTCAAAGAGTGTTTTTATAATGCATTTTTCTTCTCCATTCAAGGATAGTGAACAATAATAAGTAATAGATGTTGGTTTCTTCAAAAATCAGCATATTTTCTGCATGAAAATATTATGTCTAGAAATGCTTTCAAGCAGTGTACCTTCTTGACACAGTGATTGTACTTAGTGCTGTGGCAAACAGCTAAAGCACAATTGATAAAAATGATTATTCCCTAGCCTCGGTTGTATTTTCCATGACATACAAGAAAAGGGTGGGTTTTTTTGGGAGGGGGCAACTTCTCAGCATTTCAGAGAATAATAATTACAGATTCCCTCATTGCTGAATCAGTGCAGACTGCCCTATAGCTTGGAGAATGTATTATTTGTGTGTGTGTGTGTGTGTGTGTGTGTGTGTGTGTGTGTAACATTTATAGCATTTTATAGGGTGTTCCTCTAGAGTATATTATCGCATCTTGATATGTGTAAAAATACAACAGATGATGACTTTCAGTGTACTTAGAATAACTAGCTTGTCATCACTGACTAGATCCTTCCCATGGGAGATTTTACCAAGTTTTCATTCTGGTAAGTCCTAATGATTAATAATCAAATGTTCACATGGAATTCCCTGTAGACAAACAGTTTAGAATGGTATATGTGAATGCACTTAAAGAGAGTTATAGAAGCAAGCTCTGAAGTTTGTTCTCAGGCTAACATTTATTAGAGCCGATCCACAAATATTCTGCAATTAAATCAAGTTCAGTTGTGCAACTTTCATGTATAGTGACTAATGGCACTGCAATTCCCTAATGATTAGGCCAGGCATGGCCAAACTTGGCCCTCCAGCTGTTTTGGGACTACAACTCCCATCATCCCTAGCTAACAGGACCAATGGTCAGGGATGATGGGAATTGTAGTCCCAAAACAGCTGGAGGGCCAGGTTTGGCCATGCCTGGAGTAGGCCAACAAGTCCTGTGTTTAAATCTTCACTTGAACCTACATCCTACTGGGTAACCCAGGATTAGTCACTGTCCCTCAGCCTTGCCTAACAATCCTTCTATGCTTCAGTGCTTGAATTGTGGTATGGAAGGTAGAGGAGTCCTTACTAAGTCCAGAGCTGCTATAAGTTTGAGAGGGCCCTTAGCGAGGCGCCTGCCCAGTAGGCCCTAAGAGTCTCCCTGGTGACCCCCCCCAAAAAAATGCACCAGCAAAAGGAGCAGCAATGCTGAAATGATCCCATCTCCACCCAACTGTTTTTGTTTTAATGAAGATCCATCACCATTTTGACATGAATGTCTCCTAATATATGCATCCTTGTATGGAATTTGGTCCAATATACACATTTTTGCAAGGCAATTCCCCCTTATATAATGCATTTTTGATGTTATTTTCACCAATATATGCATTTTTACACATATTTTTCTCTAGTATGTGCATTTTTGTACACATTACATAGCTTGCAAACTTCAGTGCAAACTTCAGAGAAGAGCAAATTTCAAAAGGATGGCTGTGTTTCGGTTCATTTATTGTTTTGACAAGTGTGAATTAGGTAGGTTTGCCTATGAATGTACACTGAATCAAATTTATCTGCAGTCTCTAATGTCAGGCCAGATCAAGCTGACAAGAACTCTTTCCCTTTCTGTGTGTCTAATCACTCCTGCCATGGCCTGCTAGACATAGTAGCTAAGTGAGTGATAAGAAAAGGTAAGGTGTTCTATAGTCTAAGCAGTGCTCGGGATCAATGGGATAGTCCTAAATGCCCTTCCCTAAATTTCTTAATGAAAAGGTAGGGTAGAAATGAATTAAAGAGGGTGCTAGTTTCTCATCATTGCCTTCAAGCACTTTTCAGTTGCTTATGGCCTTCTGGGATACAGCATGATTTCTCTTCTGAAGACCTCCCTCTTTCTTTCCTTTCCTTCCCTATGACAACTTTAAATTATTCTGTCAATGTAAAGTGGACATTGACCGTGACATTCACTTAGAGTTTGCAGTTGAACTCTAGATCCTAGAGATAAATTACTATACTGTGAAACTTTCCTGTGAGCATTCCAGTTTTGCTTTGGAATTCTGAGGATTTGACTGTCCAAAAGAGTTGTAGAAGACTATTGAATTTTTTTTGACAATGTTTATCTGACACCTCCCCCCCCCCCGTCTGCAAGCAATTATGTCACTATTTATTGGACTGCAGTGTAGCAAACTGATAACTGTATTCACTTGGTTAGTTATTCAAGTAATGTATCCAAACATTTGCTTGCAAAAGCTGTATTGTATATAGAAATACAGGGGCATTTTGCCACCGTATTATCCCCATTGCATTCAGTAGGGATAAATGAAAGGTTGTCAGAAGTGATTTAATATTCACTGCTACTGACTGATGGAAATAACATTAGAGGCCCAGGATAGCATTATAGCACTTTAGGGCACCTAGCCTTTCCCATCAGAATACATTCATTTGGAAAAAGAAAATAGATCCATTCACAAGGCCCATATGTTAGATAAACATATAGAAAGGGGACTTTGGGGACCTGGAGTTGATAGATATCTTGCAAGTTAGGAACTAGCAATTTTCTAGAATTAGGAAGACTGACAAATGACACCACTATTGTGCATCAATTTTTTTGAATATCACAAATATTTGAAATGTTGCTAAGTTCTCTAAGAGCAGCCCCATGATGACTAAATGTCATTATTTTATTTTCACTATTCAAATTATGGAAGAGACATTTCCATTTCAAATTTGCAATTTGAGAGTGAATTTTCTTTACTTTTATAATTCAGATACAGTAGACATTAGCTTTTGAGAGGTTAAAAATATCACATTTTATATCACTAATGAATTTTATGCCATATTTTTATGCCATTACAACCCATGTATTGATGGGTTGGTATATACCAGGGATGACCAACAGGTCGATCGTGATCGACTGGTCTCTCCCTGGAAGGTTTTGTTAGATCATGGTAGATCGCAGGCTCCTTTTCCTTTGTGGTTTCAAAAGAGCATTTGGCCCTGCCCCCTTGCTCTGTCCTCCATTCGCGCATGATCTTTTTGGTGAGCGACTTTACCCCTCTCCCATTTATTTCTCCCCTCCCTAAAAAAAGCTCAAGAACTTTGACCTGAAACACTCCCCCCCCCAAAAGGGGGTAGATTCACTGCCAGATTTTAATTCTGTGAGAGTAGATCGCAGTTTCTTGGAAGTTGGATGTCCCTGGTATATACCAACATCTAAAGTAGTCAGCTAAATATTTTATGTCAGAAAACATCATACCCTGCATTTTAATTGAAGGATTCCATATCTCAGAGCAGATTACAATGGTTTTAAAGCTACAGTGCAAGAGCTTAGTTAAGAAGAAGAAAAACAGAACAGCAAAAAGCAGAATGGGGGGGGTACGGTGGGCATCATTCTGCCAACCCCCACCATCAGCAAAATGATTTCCCCTTAGGCAATGGGACGCCCCCCATCTCCTCCTCCCACAATCTCCCCAGATGTGCTCCAGTTGTTTGAGGGACCCTTAAAACAAATTTAGAAGGCTCATGAGAAGAAACCATTTTTGGCAGCATACAGCACTGGCACTTGCTAAGCAAGTCTGATCATGTTGAAGTATCCTAATATGAAAGATATTTTCATATTCAGTTAATTGAATGAATCAACCGGCCAGTTTTATAAGCTTCTAGCAGTGTTAAAGCAGATGAGAATTCTCTGGTGAGAAATTCAGCTATAAAATAATTGCAGAGATGTAGCTCTTGTAATCTGTTAGTTCACAGGTGAATGTATTTCTGATGCAGTGAGAAGGCAATGATATAATAGAAAGCAATGGCCATTAAAGCTTCTGATGATTATTGAGCTCAGTAATTCATGGATTAAGGATTACTGCTAGTAAACATTGACATGGCAGCAGCACAGAAAGAGTAATGAGAGAGGAAAGGCTGTGAATGATTTTCAGATTAAACTGTGTTGTGCACATCCATTGGTATTGGTGCCTTCCAACCAGGTTAATTATTTTGTATAGCCATTTTTTAAATGTGGCTATAATTCTGGAAAAAGAATTCCTGCAGTGGCTGTCCATTTGTGGAATGGTCTCCCAAGGGACGTTCATCTGGCGCATTCATTATATACCCCAGGCGAATACATTCTTCTTCAACCAGGCCTTTGGCCGATTAATATTCTACAGCCTTTTAAATGTGTTTGGAGGGTTATTGTTTAGTTGTTTCTGTTTTACCTATTTATTTTTGTTTTTATCTTGTGTTTTTATCTTGTGTCAAACCCTGATATCATTTGATAAAGGGGAGTATATAAGGCAAATAAAATAAAATAAGTTAGACTGCAGTCTTATAAGCATGCTGACCTGGAATAAAATTCCCACTGAACACAGAAGGGCTTACATCTGAGTAAGTATGCATAGGACTGCATTGCACATATACAAAAGGTGGGCTTTTAGAGACAAAGGCATACTCATTCTTTATTTTTTAGTTCTGCTTTTGAATTACGGTATACTGGTATTCATGGGAAAAAGTGAACTGAAAAGCAGAAACAATTTTTTTAAAAAGAAAGAAAACAGAGAAACATTTTATAGAGCAGTTTACATTCCATATTGCTTCTAGCACATTCATTTGGAGAATAAATAAACGTAATCTAATTTTAAAATGCTTATACACTGCATAGACTGCACTCCCAACATCCCTGAGAATTGCTTGTGCAGATTAGAACTGGTAGGGTCTGACAACATCTGGTGGGCCACAGGTTTGCAATCCCTGATATTCACATCCTATTCAAGGCAGGACGCAGGTGGCGCTGTGGTCTAAACCACTGAAAGCAAGATGAGCACTGCACACCGTAGTTGACTTTGCGTGGACTTAACTGTCCAGGAGACCTTTACGTTTTACATATTCCAAGCATACATAATGGATTACACTGATGTATCTGAAGCAGTATCTCTGACTCTGGCTTCTGGCCTGGCTTTGGTGATGGTACTGATAGACAATCAGTGCCTAAATCTCCAACCTGTGTCTAGAACTCCAAGTGGCTATTCATTGTTGCTGATTCTTCTGGACCACTCAGTGGATTTGGGCGCCATAGAGATGCACATTTTATCATGCCACTCGGATCTCTTCTTACTCCTGTGTTCTGCTGCCTCCCTTCAAAAAGGATATCACAGAGATGGAAAAGGTTCAGGAAAGGGCAACCAAAATGCCAAGGAGGAAAGAAATATTACAACTGGCCCTTTTTAGTTTAGAGAAAAATCAAGCAAGAGAGGACATGACAGAGGTATATAAAATTATGCATGGTGCGGAAAAAGTGGATAGAGAAAAGTTGTTCTCCCTCTCTCATAATACAGTGGTACCTCGGGTTACAGACCCTTCAGGTTACATACGCTTCAGGTTACACACTCCACTAAGCCAGAAATAGTGCTTCAGGTTAAGAACTTTGCTTCAGGATGAGAACAGAAATTGTGCTCCGGTGGCACGGCAGCAGCGGGAGGCCCCACTAGCTAAGTGGTACCTCAGATTAAGAACAGTTTCAGGTTAAGAACGGACCTCCAGAACGAATTAAGTTCTTAACCTGAGGTACCACTGTACTAAAAGCAGGAGTAATTCAGCTGAATGCTGTAAGATTCAGGGCAGTGCTCTTCTTATGTTCTTACTCAAGCTTGAAATGTAAGTAATTAGTGACTTTTAGGGGGAGGGGTTGAGCACCATGACCATTTTGTATTTATTCCATGTACTAGATTTTAATAAAAATTCAGTAGCATAATTCCTTAGTTAAATGAATGAAAAAGGAAACAGCTCCCATGAAGGTGAAGCTTCCTTCCTTTATTAAGTGTTTAAATAATTAGAGAAACCAAAAATATATCATTCTGTTTTTCTAGGAACATGAGCTGTATGCAGATCAGTTTCTGTGGTTCCTTTGTAACTTTTTTAAATATGTGGTGTGTACAAAATCTATGCTAAAAGACCCTCTCTTGCACCTGAAGTTATTTCTTATTCTTCTCTTGCAACACACAGGCTGAAATGTGCTCCATATTACATTTAAATGCCATGGGATCAAAGTAGCAATCAGCTTTAGAATACAAAATCCGAAGTTTTCATTTCTCTCCCCCCCACCTCTTTCACAAAGAATACAAACAAAAGCAATAGGGTAAAGTCACTGAACATGACCATATACAGAGGAATAATAAACAATCCTTTATCTAGCCTCAGCCAGCCTCTCGGGAAAAGATTGAGTGATGCTTATTTCAACAGAGGAGGAGTGGAAGCTGGAAGGCATCATTTAAGACAGTACCCTAATATTGCGTCTATTTCTGCATTTGTTGCCTGCAGGGCATAAGTGTGTGTGGACAGGATTCAGCAACACTTTAAACCATGCCCCCAACATCACAACTTTCCCCATCCAACACAACTGTGTGTCACCTACTCTTGCACGAGAAGGAAACTCAACATGCAAGCTCCTGTTCACAACTATTATCTCCATGTAATTAGGATACCCAACTGTGTGGTTGTCCCAATCAAACAGAGCTCACAAGCAGTCAGTAGCAGCCAGCAGTGAGTACTGAAGTCCTGGGCTGCCCAGATAACAAGACCCAGCTCTTGGCCTTACTTACGTGGTTCAAAGGAAATCAAAGCAAAATGTTTGGCACCAGCCTGGTTGCAGAAGTTGCTAGAAGGTGGCATGCAAGCACCATCCAACCATGTTAGGGGAATCCACTCCAGATTTGTGTAGGGCTTACTCCAAAGATACCCCACAAAGCAGCAGAGTTTTAAGGTCAGTGTTTTCCTTCTCCCAGATGGGCTGCATTCCCAGGTTGAGAAGCCCCATCTGAGCCCCCTTCCCTCTACAGCGCATGCATAAATCACCTTCTTGACCATTAGACCTACTATTGGTCTTGTCACTCCATGATCACTGCAGATGGTGAGAGCAGTCACGAAATTAAAAGACGCCTGCTTCTTGGGAGAAAAGCAATGACAAACCTAGACAGCATCTTAAAAAGCGGAGACATCACCTTGCCAACAAAGGTCCGTATAGTTAAAGCTATGGTTTTCCCAGTAGTGATGTCTGGAAGTGAGAGCTGGACCATAAAAAAGGCTGATCGCCAAAGAATTGATGCTTTTGAATTATGGTGCTGGAGGAGACTCTTGAGAGTCCCATGGACTGCAAGAAGATCAAATCTATCCATTCTTAAGGAAATCAGCCCTGAGTGCTCGCTGGAAGGACAGATCGTGAAGCTGAGGCTCCAATACTTTGGGCACCTCATGGGAAGACAAGACTCCCGGGAAAAGACCCTGATGTTGGGAAAGATTGAGGGCACAAGGAGAAGGGGATGACAGAGGACGAGAGGGTTGGACAGAGTTCTCGAAGCTACAAACATGAGTTTGACCAACTGCGGGAGGCAGTGGAAGACAGGAGTGCCTGGCGTGCTCTGGTCCATGGGGTCACGAAGAGTTGGACACAACTAAATGACTAAACAACAATGACAAAATTGGTCTTGTCTCCTCAATCCATCAGAGCCTGTCCTCACATGCAGGGGAAGTCACTAAGTCACCAAAAGTTTGAGTCCCATTGGCTACCCTCACCTGGTTTAGCCAGCCAATCAAAGCCATTCCCAGACCATGGCCGCTGTCACGTGCTAATATGCTTCTAGGAGCCGCAGGTAAGAGTGGAAATAACTACTCCAGAAGAAGCACAACATGTCCCCCCATATACCTCTGTTCTTTGAATAAGCTTCAGCTTGGGCATGATAATAGACTACTAGGAACTGAAATGATTATCTAATGCAACATCCTTCTGCCAAGCTGCATCCTTCTGCATGTACACACCAAGTAATCCACAGGACAGATCACAAAACACAGGTGGTGTGTGATATGTTAAAAGCCAAATGAGAATGAGGACAATTCTTCCTGCTCTTACTCTTAGCCATAATACATTTCCGTTCCATTTTGCATCCCCCTCCTCATCAAACTGCAAAACCAGGAGCATGTTTTGTGAGGAGTGTAAAGTGTTTCATGAAATGCTTCCCCCATTTCAGCTCCGCCTACGCAACCCCTACAAACCTATTGTTTTAAAGGGTCATACTTTTAAGAGCAAAACCATCTTAAGAATCAATCAAACTCTGTGGCTTATTTCCCATTTGGAGGAAAAATGCTACATTTCGATATAGCAGTTGGTTGCTATAGAAATTATAATAAGGTCACATGAAATTATTATGACTTCGAGTAAAGAATATAAACAGCAGGATCAGGAACGAAAAAGGCTTAAGTCTCTAAAAGCTTGGTTTATAGCTGCCATTACAGGGGTCAAAAATATAAATAATAAAAAAATTATAATATCAGGTACAAACACTACACCATTCATTTCCAGAAATTGCCAGCTTTTTACAAAGTAAATAAAAGCATTGATACAAAATGGATTAACACCTCCTGGGTTCCATGTTTATATGCTCATGCTTTGCTGGTGTTATCATTGACTTCAGCTAAGATTGCTCATATGCTCACAACGGAACACACAATTCAAGCTAAATTTTCCCCAAATCACTTACCATGATTAATAAAGCAAGCAACATGCAGAATGGGTATAATTTGCTAATTATAAAATGCTCCCTATAATTAGATTACGCTCACTGATTTTTAATCAGATATCTTCTGTCTGAAATCAATTTTTCTCCCTTCTTCCTCAGGGAATATTATAATCAAGGTAAATATGCCAACAAAGTGACCTGTTTAGGTCAGTCTGTCTAATTACTTCTCAGTAACAAGTGCACTCCTACACAAGTAAAGGGGAGGTAATGAGGGAAGTATTCTTTGCCCAATGAGATGTTTCAGGCTATGAAGTTACTCCACCTATTATTTCCATGGTACGCGCACATAAAAAAGCTAAACAGAGGTTGAATGCAACTAAGTCACACTCAGAGTAGACCCACTGAAACCAGTGGCTTCATGTAGTAGTCTTGTTGCTGAGCAATAACATGCAGAGCTCAGTGGAGTGGGGTACCACCCAACTGGAAGAGTCTCTAGGGGGTACTTGCCTGGAGGCAGAGTCAGCATCCAAAGTCAGGTCCAGTCCTAGGGTCCGGCAAACAGCAATCCACATAGTCAGACGGTCCAGGAGTCAGGGAATCCAATGATCAAGGATCAAAATGAGAAGGAAGCAGCAAGCATTGTTTCTAGCATCTGACTACTGCTGGAAGCTCTGTGTAAGAAGGCTGAAGCCAGCTGATTCTCATCAGTGTCTTGTCCTCTGTGTCTTTGAAGGCTGATCAGCTGCAGGTGGAATCACTCCCCCTTCTCCCCCTTCAGGCTGCTGTTCAGCAGGTAGGTGAAGCTGACTCCTAGCCCACAACACTTCAGTTAGTCAAACCCACTGTTGAATTTAGTCTGAGCATGGCATAGCTGGGTTCAACTCTTCAAAGAGAAGGGTTAGATCAGGCATAGGCAACCTCGGCCCTCCAGATGTTTTTGGACTACAACTCCCATGATCCCTAGCTAACAGGACCAGTGGTCAGGGATGATGGGAATTGTAGTCCCAAACATCTGAAGGGCCAGAGTTTGCCTGTGCTTGAGTTAAGCAGTAACATGTTTTGATGGCTCCAGCAATGTGGCCTGTATCACACTCACATAAATATTTCTCCCCAATAGTAATAATGCATCACTTCATACATGCCAGCTACTGGAAACTAGTGTCTATAAAGTGATTGCTCTGGTCTTTAGACTATCCCATAGTTCTACCCCAAGATGAATTCTCGTATATCTTGGGTAGTAAAATAGCCCAGAACAAAGCCAGAAAGGCACTTAAGTCTGCCTACCTGCATCATTTTTCATTTGTTTGAAAACATTAACATTGGCTCTTTTTTGCAGGATATTTTTTGTCCTAGTCAAAACTGTAAATGGCAGTGGTTGAACTTTGGGGACATTGATTACCACCATGCAATTTACAATGTACTGGAATGACTATACTTAGATCTATTTATGTATAAGTTCAAAGGTTATACTTAGGTATAACTTCAAAAATGGTTTATTTAAAGCTAAAATGTTTTGTTCACAGCACTGCTGTATATATAATATAGTCTGGTGTAATGTGTACTCACTGGTCGCATTGAAAGCAATGGGATTGATGAAACAACCCACAAATGTGTGTAGACAGAGGAACAAGGGTCAAGAACAGACATGGCAGACCTCAGTGTGGAAGGGGAAAGCTGTGGAGAATCTCCCTCTTGTTGAAATGCTGAACAAGCACTTAACATAGGCAGAGGATCAATTGTTTAGTGGAAATCTAAAGTGTGGATGAAATCAAGCAGAAAAGGCAGGCTATCGTCTTCACTGAAGACAGCAGAGAAATCAAGGAGTAACAACAGCAAACACTTGGAAGTGAGAAGATCATTGGTAATTACCCTTTGGCTAATTAAACAATCTGTGACCTTTTAAACTGTGTGTGGGGTCATTGCTTTTGTTTGTTATGATGCTATGTATTTTTATGTTTTTATATTTTAATCTGCCTGTGATCCTCAGATGAAGGACAGTATAGTAATTTGATAAATAAATAAATAAACAATCCAGGGAAGGTGGTTGTAATCAAATGCCAAGGTTGGAAACCAGGTTAGAGGAAAACATAAATATTTTACATATAATGAGGGGAAACCCAAGATTATTTCATGCTTGTGTAAAAAAATACTTACAGGGTGTTTGTTAAGAAGATATATGAATATACTCCTGTTTTTCCTGAAAAAAGCCAACCAACCAAAAGTATTATCAGTCATGGTTTGAGTAGATATATTTATAATGTATTATAATGAAGAGGAAGTTTGAAGTTTTACCAACACACCTCCACAAAATTTTGCGTATTTCTTTGAGTCATGGAAATTTCCTGATCATTGTTACTTTACTTATATGTTGGTTATTCATTTGATATCAAGAAACAGTGCAGGCTCCTTAGGAAAAAAATTGATTATCTCAGCAATGTGAAAGGGTTGTTTTTCTTTGCTGGAAGCTTGGTAACCTTAAGTGTGAGACATCAGCAGCCATCACTTCTTATTTTGGAATGTAGCATCATGTTCAAATTCCTTTAACAACAAGCCAGGAGCACACTGAAAGACTAACCCTTAACCCATTGGAGACAAATTCAAAACCTATCCACACTATTGAGGGAAAGATGGGATTTCTGAGGCTATTCTTATCTTCTCTGCTGTGTAACCAAGGACAATGTAGTAGCTTTCATTGCTACTAAACATACTTTAACCTTCTAGCCTTATGCATGGGGGAGAAGTCTGAGGACTGCTTTCTCACCCGCTTGTACTTAGCCTCTGCCATCTTCTGCTAGTGCCATCTACTGCAACTACTGCAACTTCTTTAACTTCCAGGAGACAACTGCATGCATATCACAAAATGTGAGCAGAAATAGTGGAGGGTAGCTGCAATGAAGCCTGAAATAAAATAGAACAGGAAATCAGCAAACAAGGAATAACCAGGCAGACCCAAACCTACAACCAATCCAGATTTGTGAGCAAATATAGGCAGTTTGGCTTTTAAGGTCCAAACTCAACCATATTTGGGCCTTATCTGAAATCCCAGCTGTATCACATGCCTTAAGCCATCTGTCATAACTGATCCCTTTCCGTACATTCACATACTTGCTTCAATTTAGCATGGGGACTTATCCAACAGAAGCAAGCTTCTGTGTGCTTATTTGTAGATGGATAAGGAGCGTTTTGAGAAGATGAGTGCCACGTACGTGGCTCCCAATTGGATCCAACAGTCAGGGCAGCACATCTATAGCTTGGGTAAGATCATTCATTCAGAGGGAGAGCAGCAAGTTTGAGTTCAGTCCCTATCTTGCACAGATGGTTAGTTCTGTGACTGATCATTTGACGAGGGCTATACTTGTACAGGTCTGGTCTCTGCCAAAGTGTGCTACTGGAAGGGGACTATTCTCCTATGACTTCTGTAGGCCTGTTACTGTTTTGTTTTAGTGAAAGAAGAAAAGAAGCACAAAAGGATAAACACTTTCATATAAACAAGGCAACACAAAGCCACACTGCAGTTTCCATGGTAACTTGTCAAAATAATGAAGGCCCGTGGAATGTTATGTTCATAGAGAACAGTAGCACAAAAGGCTCAGTGGATAATTAAGAAATGAAATCTAAAACTACACAATTTCGGCTTGGAAACTCAATTGTTACATTTGAGGGGGTGGAGAACAGTTCAAAGAAAGAACGCTTACAAAGGGACTGTTCTTCCATATCTACATATAGAAATTCACAACAGTTATATGATTCTTTATTCAATGTATTCACCATTTGGAATGATTTCTTTACTGATTCAGTTTTTACAGGTGGTAGGTTCCATAGGGAGGTCACTTTCTTTCTTTTTTCTTTTTTAAAAAGATATTTATTAAAGTTTTCAATTTTTTATGCAAACAAAAAACAAACAAAAAATTAAAAAAAACATATAGTTCATAATACATACTTTTCAATAACATATTTCTCTGACCTCCTCATACCTCCCCTTCTTGTATTCCAATTCAAATTATTTGTTCAGCAAATCCTTAACTTAAAGCATTACAGCTTATAATAACACCTTGTTTTCTATCCAATCCTTTTTTTTCATATTCCTTTATATCATTACAGCTTGAAACCACTCAATTTCAATCCAGCATCATTCAACATTCCTTAATTTTACAATATTTCTGTAAGTAGTCCTTAAATTTTTTCCAATCTTCTTCTGCCGACTCTTCTCCCTGGTCACGGATTCTGCCAGTCATTTCTGCCAATCCCATACAGTCAATCAGTTTCATCTGCCATTCTTCCAGAGTGGGTAAATCTTGCGTCTTCCAATACTTTGCGATGAGTCATAGGGAGGTCACTTTCTTCCCCTACTGATGCTGCATAGCAGAATGGAGAAGAGAGTGGGGGAAGGAGGGCAGCAAGGCTGGTGTGGTGAAACCATGTGAGCAAGGAGTACCAGATTGGTTCTGGTAGTGTGATGCACCATAGTAACCTTGGTTATGCCTCCCCCTCCCGCTGCCAGTATGCAGAAGAGATTCGGATGATCGATGCTGCCTGATGTATGACATGGTGACAATTCAGTCCTTCCTGCCAATTCTTTCAGCTAAAACACCGTTTTGTGCTTTTACTTTAACTATTACAGCCTTCCTCTCTCTGATCTTCCCATGTCACATCTAACCACTACTCCAGTACCCAAATCTTCCATAGTTCAGACCAGATGCTCAAAGTTCCTCAATCTCTTTTTATTCATTTAACTCTCACATGTTGTTGTTTTACCTATGACTTTGTCTCTACTACCCTTAATGCTATGTAGCTCTCTTAAGCAAGTGCTCCTTCTGCCTTACCCTTATAGTGGTACTCTTGTTTCAAATCCTTCACCGTGGTACTCTTGTTTCAAATCCTTCCTCAAAATCCACTTCTAGCACCAAGCTTTTTAACTTAGAGGGACTGGAGCATCTGCAAAGTGAAATTCAGCTATCCTTTGAAATCCACACTGAAAGAAACAAAAGTTGACAGATTCATCCTTCCCTACCTCCTCCTCTTGTTTGGTGTAGTGGTTAGAGTGTTCAACTAGGACCTAGGAGAAAAGGTAAAGGTAAGGGTAAAGGACCCCTGACAGTTAAGTCCAGTTGCATATGACTCTGAGGTTGTGGCACTCATCTCGCTTTACAGGTCGAGGGAGCTGGCGTTTTGTCTGCGGTCAAAGTCCAGGTCATGTGGCCAGCATGACTAGGCCGCTTCTGGCATAATGGAACACCAAAACCAGAGCAGTGCACGGAAATGCCGTTTACCTTCCCACTGGAGGGGTACCTATTTATCTACTTGTACTTTTTGGTGTGCTTTTGAACTGCTAGGTTGGCAGGAGCTGGGACCGAGCAAAGGGAGCTCACCCAGTCGTGGGGATTTGAATCGCTGACCTTCTGATCAGCAAGCCCAAGAGGCTCAGTGGTTTAGACCACAGCGCCACCCGCGTCCCATAGGACCTAGGAAACCAGGGTTCAAATCCCCACTCAACCATGTAGCTCACTGGGTGACCATGGGGGCCACTATCTCTCAGCCTAACCTACCTCACAGAATTGTTGTGAAGATCAAATGAGGAAGGGCAGAACCATGTATGCTATCCCAAGCTCCTAAGAGGAAAGATTTGATGAAAGAACAAATAAATAAATGGCTAAAATGAGGGTACTTGTTAAATAATCATATGAAACAGGAGGTGTTTTAGGTAATCATGACATTGGATGGTGATGATGATTTGAAACAGGGAGGCAAGGTGAATTGTGAACAAATAAACTTGATGTACCAGAGGAAGGAGCATCGCAAATGAAATAAAACTGAAATGAGTGATGTGTCGCAGTTGCACCTATATGGAAGGGTGAAGTGAACATTTTCAGACAGGTTTCTGTCCAGTTGGTGGCTTTTGTTACCAGTCAAAGCAAAACAGTCCGCTGGAGAGTTACACAAAAGTGAAAGACGGGTGTAAATATACAAAGAAGGATCACAGCATGTTCTTCAGGCACACTGTCAGCCTGTCTTCACAGCTGAACTGAAAGTATATTCACTGAGCAGTGAGCTCTTGTTATATGTTATAGCTGTCATTCCCCCCCACACTCCAACGATCAGTAAATAGATATGTGGGTGATTGTTGTACATTAGCCTGGATATCCTGTGGCCCATCAAATAGATTGCAGCATCTGACATGTACTAGGGCCACTCAAGAAGCCCACCACGTTTGAAGACTCTACCAGGCAGGAAGACCAGATTTATTAAGTGGAATCGAGTGAAATGCCATATTGGGCTACATTTGGCACAGTGAGTTACAACCAATGAAGCTAGGAATTATGGGAGAACATGGGGAAATGATTGTTTGCCACAGATTTCTGAAAACAGATTTATGACAAACTGTGTCCTGTACTTATTAAAATAAGATTTTAAAAAATGATGGCACATTTTGCAATAAAATATCTTCTGTTAGGTCTAATATGTTATAGACATTATCTGTCATATCTTTTGTAATGGGCGAATGCATTTCTAAGGAAAGAAATAACTTTGAAAGCTGTATAAAATGGTCACAATGCAATCAAAGAAATGGAAACAACTATTATGCCATTGAAAACGAAGTGCTGCTACTTCTTTTTTTGAATTGGCATATTCTATGAAAAATCTTTCAATTTATGTGAAAATGGAGAAGAAGAACTGAATTATTACCCATAGATATTACTTATCTTCAATTTGCACCTAAAATTTGATTGTTACAATTGTCAGAACTACAAGTAAATTGCTTTGGCATTAGCAAAGTTTGAGGATAAGCATGAATTTTTAAGATGTATGGGGGACAAACACTTAACCCCCCCCAAATTTTTCACCAGATTGCATCCATTTCCTCCACGTTAAGAAACTAACTAAGAACTCCTTTTCAACAGAGTTCTTAGTTACTACATTTTCAACAAAAGATATAAAGGTAAAACTTTTCCTGGTTACATATAGTTGCAGACATTTGAAGAAACACACACATACCCACAATTATTACATGAAAAAAAAAAGATTTAAAAGATTAAAATTAGGGTGTTTAGTTTATTTTAATATCTTATTGCATAATTTTTAAGAAGATAATAGGGATCCGGCTGGATCAGCTCAAAGTCTATCTATTGTACCTTCCTGTTCCCTCTAGTGAATCAGATGCCTCTGGGAAGTCCACAAACAGGAAATGAGGGCAATATTTCTCTCCTTCTGTTGTTTACCACTGACAGCCAGAGAAACGATGTCTATGATCCTGAAGATAAGGATTCAGAGACATGATACCTCTAGTACTGGAGATCAGTAGCCACTGAAAGCCTTAATCTCCATTCATCTGTCTAATCCCCTTTTAAAATCATCTAGGCTTTTGGACATCATCACATTCTGTAGTATGTTTTCATATGTGCTGGATGCTGCCAAGAGTGGCTGAGGAAACCCAGCCAGATGCATAGGGCATAATTTTTTTTTTAAAAAAATTATTATTAGCAGTAGTAGTAGCAAATCAGAAAGTTTAGCATGCACTGTGTAAAGAAGAAACTTCCCTTTATCTCTTCTGAATCATTCCAGTAAAGCTGAATGGTGGAAGAGTCATCAACCCCAACTTATTTTTTAATAGAATTTATCTCCTGCCCTTAATAATAATAATAATTTTTTATTTAGATCCCGCCCTCCCCGGCCAAAGCCGGGCTCAGAGCAGCTAACAACAAGTAAAAATAGCACAGTGTACATAAAACCACACAGTCAATTAATTAAAATACATTCTAAAATCAATTCAGAATCAAAGTAATGGCAACCATTGGGCTAGAGTTCTATGAGGATTACAGAAGGGGGTCAGACTGTGCCTTGGCCAAAGGCCTGGTGGAAGAGCTCCATCTTGCAGGCCCTGCGAAAAGATGTCAAGTCCCGCAGGGCCCTAGTCTCTTGTGACAGAGCATTCCACCAGATTGGGGCCATGGCCAAAAAAGCCCTGGCTATGGTCAAGGCCAGCCTAACCTCCCTGTGGCCCGGGATCTCCAATATGTTTTTATCTGAAGACCCTAAGGTCCTCCATGGGATATACCAGGAGAGGTGGTCCTGTAGGTACGAATGTCCTAGGCCATATAGGGCTTTAAAGGTTAAAACCAGCACCTTAAACCTGATCCTGTACTCCACCGGGAGCCAGTGCAGCTGGTATAGCACCGGATGAATATGATCTCGCATAGAAGACCCCATAAGGAGTCTTGCCGCGGCATTCTGCACCCGCTGGAGTTTTTGGGTCAGTTTCAAGGGCAGCCCCACGTAGAGTGAGTTACAATAATCAAGTCTGGAGGTGACCATTGCATGGATCACAGTGGCTAGGTCAGGGCGAGAGAGGTAAGGAGCCAACTGCTTAGCTTGCCGGAGATGATCTTAGATTAGGTTATACCAATTTAAAACACAGTTCCACTAAAGACAACAAGCAAGCAAGCAAGCAAGACAATGGAAGTTAATAGTTCCCAATGTATCTGTCAAATGAACAACATGGCCTGGTTTCTCTTTGTACAATCAGGAGTTGCTTGCTGGATGGGGCAGAACAACTCTGCTAGCTTCCTGGCAGGTGGGTCATTGCTGTTTACTGGGAAGGGGAGAGAGAAGGAGCTAGGAAGTCACTGCATATCCTCCAACATTTCTTCAATGAAAATAGGAACGTCCCATTCCATAATGATAATTTTACTATTTATACGCCACATATGTCATTGGGTTGCCCCAGCCACTCTTGGCAGCTTCCAACTTATATAATAATATAATAAAACATTAAACATTTAAAAAACCCCAAACCTTCCCTATTCAGGATTGCCTTCAGACGGCTCAGGGGTCAGATAACGCCATACCCTCCAACATTTCTCCAATGAAAATAGGGACATACCAAGGAAAAGTGGGAGATTCCGAGATCAAATCAGAAACCTGGGCGGCTTCTTTAAATCAGGGATGTCCCTGGAAGCCCTATTAGCCACCTCACTATGCAGCCCTAACTCATTTGTGAACGAGTTTAAAAGTGCAGGTCCCAATACTGATTCTTGGGGAACCCTCTACTGAAATCTGTTCATTGATTCCTCCTTTCTGCTTCTTGTTCTTTAACCAGGTACAATTCCATAAGAGGATGCAGCCTCTTACTCTATAATTGCTGCTAAGATTGCTCAGGAACCTTTGGTTAGAGACTTTGACAAAAGGTTATGCAGTACGATGGCTACGGGATCGCTTCTAACCAC
This sequence comes from Podarcis raffonei, assembly GCF_027172205.1. Taxonomy (NCBI): domain Eukaryota; kingdom Metazoa; phylum Chordata; class Lepidosauria; order Squamata; family Lacertidae; genus Podarcis; species Podarcis raffonei. Next base: position 50,657,434 of record NC_070604.1, read on the forward strand.
ATTTATTTTGACACTCTTAAAGAGCTCTAGAAGATTAGGGAGATCAGACTTATCTTTGCAGAAACCAAGTTGATTCTTCTTCAACAAGATTTATTATTCTATATGCTTGATTTTATTTTATTTTTGCTTTAATACTATATTACACCAATTTACGCAGAACAGAAAGTACACATCATAATGATGGTGATGATTAAGAATAACAACAACAGCATGTGATGCATTTAATCAAGGAGTACCATTTAGTTAGCATTCTGCACAGGGTTTTCAAAGAAAGTTATGGAAGGCTGCAGATGTAAACACACTTACTAAGGAGCAAGGCCCATTGAACCCACTATGACTTGCTTCTCAGTAGATACAGACAGATTATACTAGTAATCTAGATTCCTGACATGATAGATTTGGGGTATGGAAAGCCTTTGAACCATTTAAATATTGCTATCCTAATCCATGACATTGTGCCTTTTTAATCAAAAGTGAAAATCAATGTCAAGTGCTAGCTAGGTTATTAAAATCTAATATAACCCATAATTTCCTAATGACATAGGAATAATCACAAGTATTTTGCTGGATATCAGCTTCTGTTCTGTGTGCAGGGGAAAATTATTTGATGCTGAACTTGCTGGAATTAGAAAATCAATGTGTCCTGGGGGAAAAGATCACCTCCCTCATAAAAGTCTAGAATACAAATAGCTTGCTATTAATGTATGCCTATATATATATATATATATATATATATATATATATATATATTTGTATTATGCGAGAGGCACTGATTTAGTTAACATGTTGTCCCTGGCTAAAGAGCATGCAAATCTGGCAAGGGTTCAGTTGGAGTGACTATCCACCCAGGAACAACCTCTTTCTCCCCCTTTAAATAGCGATTAGACTGCAAGCTTAGGTTCTTTTCTGAAAGAGTTTTTTTCTTTCAACAGTAACAGATGGCTAAGTTAGCAAGGAGCTACTGAGTGGGTTGAAGAGTTGATTAGCAGGATGGACTGAATATACACATCTGCAAATTGGCAGCATGCCTGGTACAAGCTGTGACCCATCACATTTTTTTTTAAATCCTTACTATATTAAGAAGAAAATCTTCTACAGATGTAAATACCCAACTTATTCTTCATGAAAATTAGGACACTGAACTTGAATCGATTACTCTAACTATTCAATTGTAGTATTTGTTATTCTTCCATAATCTTAAACTAGTGATCTACAATACATTAAATACTCAGTTTTATCTCATTACACACACACACACACACACACACACACACACACACACACAGATCGAGAGATCAAAGAAAAGCATCCTACAGAACATAATTGAATTTGGCCTGACCACCTCACTTTTCCTGGAAACCATACAACTTCCTTCAAAATCCACTCCACTTCCTTTGCTCCTTCACTAGGGCAATTGCCTTCAGTTGAACATGTTGCTTAAGAGGCATGAGGTTATCTCAAACATCTGATAGAAAGGAGCTGGGGGGATTACTCTGTAAAGGGTTTGAAGGTGTGGTTCTCTTAAAACATCACTCAACTATACATTGATCATATTCTTGTAGGGTCAAACTACACATTCCACACAGATTTTGTGATTGCTTGTTTTGCATTGGCAGGAGGGGGGGAACCTGGGGGGGATATAAAGAAGTAGTGTTACTGCCGCTGTTCATGATGATCCTCACTGCTGAGATACTGATGGAAACATCTTCCTTCCTTTGGAGAAATTTTGTGAAATTGTATCCCCAGTTTTTCTGCCCACAAATCAGCTGGTGAATTATCAAAAGCCTTTTGCCCACAGCTTTAGCCAATTTGCCTGCAGGAGATGTTTTACCCTTTCCCTCACCTCCCCACACTTTAGTCTAAATCTCAAGATCCAATCGATGGGTTTGCAAAAATACCCAAAATTTATTTGTTTGCATTTGTTTGTTTTTTAGAAAACTCTATTACAACACACATTTATGTGGCAGACCATGAATGATGATTGTGGCCTAAATGTTACAGAATAAAACAAAAATAAAGTTTATATCTTTGCTTGATTAGCTTAGCTCATGATAGTGATTTAAACATAACTCAGAGTTTGCAACAGTACTCATGGATCTTTTATTCCAGTTAGAAGACACTATGCTTAACACTATGTCTCACTACTGCCATGTAGTGCATGGAAATGAAAAGCTCTCCATGTTTACTTTTGTGTGAGGGAGAATATTTTTTTAAAAGAGCAAATTATGAACCTTTTGGATTTAAATCTCTCTGTTCAAAATCGTAGGATAAATCTGTAAACATCACAGTTTCTGCAGTGCATTTCTACTTATGAAATTACTGTATGAATCACTTATAATTTTATGAGAAAGCCTTGCTGTCTAATTAAATTTTTGAGATACAACACTGAATGTAACAAATACTGCTGGTGTGAAATGCCCTGAATGCCATATTGCTGCTAGTATTATTATAATAAATGACTGTAGACGGTCTCCCTGGTCCAATGTCTGCACAGATAATTAGCACTAGAACCAGGGGGTTGCTTGGTGAAGAGGTGGAAAGGTGTGTAGAAGAGGCTAAATTCCCTTGCTACTCCTCCTGAACAGCTTACAGTGGTACCTCGGGTTAAGAACTTAATTTGTTCTGGAGGTCCGCTCTTAACCTAAAACTGTTCTTAACCTGCAGTACCACTTTAGCTAATGGGGCCTCCCGCTGCCACTGCGCCAGCGCCACACAATTTCTGTTCTCATCCTGAAGTAAAGTTCTTAACCCGAGGTACTACTTCCGGGTTAGCAGAGTCTGTAACCTGAAGCGTTTGTAACCAGAAACATTTGTAATCCGAGGTACCACTGTATTTGTATCATTGATTTTGTAGGTGCCCTTGGATCAAACTATAAACTAAACATAAGGTGTCAATCCAGCTACAGGGACCTTCTGGTTGTTCCCTCACTGTGAGACGTGCCAGGCAGAGTGCCTTCTTGGTAGTGGCGTCTGTGCTGTGGAACATTGGACCCTCAGATGATAAATAGATAAGCAACTACAGTCATACCTCGCGTTGAATGTGCTTCGGGTTTTGCACGTTCGAGTTACGCTCCGTGGCAACCCAGAAGTAACGGAGTGCGTTACTTCCGGGTTTCACTGCTCACGCATGCGCAGACGCTCAAAATGACGTTGCGCGCATGTGTGGAAGCGGCGAAACGCGACCTGTGCATGAGCAGACGTGCCGTCGTGTCTTGCGTTCCGTTTGGGAATGCCAACGGGGCTCCGGAATGGATCCTGTTCACATCCCAAGGTACCACTGTATATAACTTTTAAAAGACGTTTAGGGAAGTTTTTTATGTTTGGTGTTTTGTTGTGGTTTTTCATATAAATTTTTCTGGAAACTGCCCAGAGTGGCTGGGGCAACCCAGTCAGATGGGCAGCTTATAAGTAATAAATTATTCTTATTCTTATTCTTATTCATGCAGGTCCTCACTCAACAAAGTCACACTCTTCCATACATGGATAAGATGGCTCTCTAGAAACATAATAGATTGCCAGGCTTCAGGGAGTCTGATCCCCCTCCCTCAGGGCCAGCTGCCAGTAAAGGAAAGACAAGAAACTCTTACCAAGGTCTTTGATTCAATATTCACAGAGAGAGGCTTAGTAAGGTGCCTCTATTTCAGTAATGGCATTGCTCCGAGTAAAGCCCCACCCCCTCCGTCTCTCCTATTATACACCATCCCTGTGCTGGCTGATCTGTGCTTTCTGCCTCTGAGCTTTCTGTTCTCCTACTTTCAATGCCCGCCAGGGTTCTGGGAGGAGGGGGGTCTGGAATGCTTTCTAAAGACACTAAGTCTGTCAGCTGTCTCTCCCCTGGTGCTGCTGCTTCTTCCTGCTCCCCTCCCAATATTTCCCAGCTTCTCCCCTCTGCAGCCTCTGAACTGTGACCTTCTGCAAACCACTGTTGTAAATCTATACCGTCTCCCTCTTCTCCAGAAGTTGCAGAAAGAGGAGGGGTGGTCTCCACCATTCCTCCTCAGTCCTTGACATCGACAGAGTATCCCTAATTTGCGGCCAGGGAGGAGTATAGGCAGAAGTGCTGGATTGGCTTTGCCGTTGTGTTTATACCTGCTGATCTCCATGCCACCTTGGCCCTCCCACTCTCTCCTCTATTACGTAACAGTATCGCAACTGCCAGAACGCTTCAGTACAGTGCAATACAAGATCAACTACCACATCTGAAGTCTTGCCTGCTCACAGCAGCAAGGGTGCATGATGGGGAGTCATTTCTTCTACACCAAACATATTCTATAATAATTTCCTTGGCTACCCATGATGTTTCTATTCCATTGCAATGTATTGTTGGCAAACAACTCCCATCAGCCATGACTTTAATGGCTGGGCATCATGGCAGTTGAAATCCAGCATCATCAGGAGGGCACCAAATTAGATATACCTGGTCTATATTACTGTCAAAGTCTTCCATGTGCAACATGCAGTGCAGCCTTAAGCATGTTTACTCAGAAGTAAGTCCCACAGCATTTTATGGGCTTACTCTTAGGTAAGTGTGCATAAGATTGCAGCCTTACTAACATATTCTTGTTCTTGTTTGCTCCGTAGTATGTATTTCTGTGTTTTTATATTGTAAACCACAATGTGATCCTCAGATGGGGGGTATAGAAATTTTATAAATAAAAATAAAACAGTAGTAATAATAAAATCATGCCTTTCTAACATTGTTTTATGACAATTTTGTGTAGAATTAAACCTATGGGAAGAAGAAATTCTCATTTCTGAAAGCGTACCCTGAATGTAATTGGCACTAAATATTATTACTGCATCATATTAAATAAACATTTGGAGCAAAACACACAATAGATACAGCAGGTATAAATTAAAAAATACCGAGGGCAGCAGTTTCAGTGTTGTTGAAAGTTATTTATGCTATCAAAATAATATGGGTCTATATACAGCAGAATTACCAGGAATACATCTAAATCAACATGTTTATTCTCTTCTGGACAGACTTTTTCATATCCCTTTGCTTACCTAGGCAAAGAGGAGGCAGAATAATAAAGTTGTGTTTCTCTGTTGAAGCAGTTTCATGAGATATTAAAAATTCCAAGGGGTTAATATTTTCATGCCATGTGTTTTGAATTAATTCAATGTATGGAAGCCCCTTAACTGTGATTCAGAGGGAAAGTAAGTATGACACTGAGTTACAAGCTATTCAGAATTCACAGAGCCCACCAGATGGCTAAGAGGTTCTACAGTGTCTTTTTAATAGCGTATCAATAAGCAGCTGAAAGACATGGGTGTGAGCAAATCGTATATTCACAAAAATGCATTTTAAAAAAAATCTTTTGTGCACTGTCTATAAACACTAAATCTCTAAGAAAATTATTTCCCTAGTAAGACTGCAACAAATTCCTCCTGCAATCTTTGATGAGAAATATAGGGAAATTCCATACTATTTATGTCATTGTGTTGTGGTGAGGGAGTCCCACAGGATATGCCACATTACTTATTTATTTACATTCTTAATGGAAATCCACAAAGAAAATAAATAAAAGTCAAGGGTATTGGTCCAATTTGTAAAAAATTGATTTTCTGTTTGGAGATTATAATACAGCAGTGGCACAACACACAGTTGTCTCAATCCATGACTCTAACATACAGACACACTCACTCATGACATTGATTGTTATCTAGAGTATTCATGCTCTATTGGTTTTGGATATTATTTTGTAATGATATTTTAGTTATCATCTTATATATTTGTAGCTTATGACCAAAGATAACATACTGCTCCTGCTCCTTTATCACAATGCTTCTCCTTTTGATCCTGTCTATCAGTATTCCTGTGAAAACACATTGTACAAGCCTGAAGAATGATACTGTTTATAACCTGGCAGCTATTTTGATATATATATATTTAAATAATAAAATCCACAGTGAGCACCATGCGTACACAATGCTAGCAGATCCATATTATGCAAAACAAAGATGCTTGGGAAGATGATTTGTAGTTTATACCCGTCATAAGGCACTCAAAAAGAAAGAAACTCAAAATGAGTCTTGGTTTTCCCATTACCTACTCATGTCCTGATGCATATGAAGAGAGAAGACAGTCTCAATGAAAGTGGCTTTGCGAAGACCTAACTGTAATGTTGTCCTATATTAATGAATCAATATACATGAATATTTATGTTAACATATAATAAAAAGGGAAGACTGCTGTCAGACTGCAGTTTGCTTGGCTGCCAACAGGTGGTGCTGTGAACCATAGCATGGTGACAGGCTTCTGAGAGAATCAAAGCAGCACTGGAGGCTGAGGAGAAATGAAGGAGGGAAACTGTGTCAGGCAGGTGGCCTAGGCAAACCATGGAGGAACAGTCAGGGCAGGGGAGCTCCCCAGCACCTGTCATGCCCTGTCGCCACCAACTGCTCCTCTTGTCTTTGTCCTCCGCTGCTAAGGGTGAAGCAGATTTGTCGGTGTAAGGAAGGCAGTGTGAGAGATAATAGCTCTAAGGGGAGTAGATGTGTGTGTCGATATAAGGGAAGTGGGTCAGGGTTTGGCAAGTTCTAAGGGCAGATGAGGTTTGGTAAGGTCTAAGGGGAGGGGTTGCCAAAGGTGTGTGGGATTGACAAGCAAAGTGAAATGAGCAAGGACACGGCTTGTAGTTTGAGAGCAACAGTCAGTGCACACAAATCAGTTGTGAAGTGGATGCCACTTTAAATGCCATCAACACGGCAAGCCATTCAGACATGCTGCCAAGTCCATCCTTCTTACAAAATATTTTACTTCCTAAGTCAAAAGACAAGTTGGCTTCCCCCATTCCCCCATTCCACAATTTCACATACCTAATCTGACTGGACTGCCTGCTGAAGCTTATTTCAACATTGGCAATAGGACACTATTCTGTGCTGGGCTCAAGTATAGCATAATAGGGGAGCAGGCCAAGCCACTTGGAGACTCAGGAAGTCCTACTAGCAGTGTTTACTACCTGAGACATCAGCCTAATAGTAGGATTGGCCTTGAATTGAACAATTGTATCTCATTCTGCTACAGATAGTTATTTGTTATGGGTGCAATGGCAAAATGGATCTCCATAATTGCTGGGTTCGTGTCCAGCTGTTGCACCCAAGAGTTTCTCAAACTCTTGTGCCACGTTCAGCTCAAACTTGCTTGTGATATTTACACTGGCTGCCAAGTTCAAGGTGTTGATACTAACATGTAAGTCCCTCAGGACCATGTTGCTTGATAGGCCACCTTATATACCCAGTGGATTGTAATAGTCTGTGGGAATATTTGTCTTTCAGCTTCCAGAGATTTCAGAACCATCCGCAGTAACTTGGAGCAGGGCTTTTATTGCAGTTGCCCCTGTTCCACTGAATAGCATTCATGTCAAGATACAACAGGTCCCAAATATCTGGAGTTTCTGCAAACAGTTGAATGCATTTCTGTTCTCTCAAGTTTCCCATACAGATAAATGGGTCTTTACCATGAGTGTCCACCTAGTAGGGTTTTAATCTTGTTTTAAGTGTATTTGCTGTTTTTGTGTTTTTAACTTTTTAATTATCTTATGTGTAAATTGCCTTGAAATGGTAGCTTAGAAGATGGTTAATGAACTGTAATAATAATAACAATCCATTTTTGAGAATAAGAATTTGTCTCTTTGACATTAGAAAGTATGTAAGAAGATGGAAGAGAACAAGAACGAGAAGCAGACTTTGGAAAGGCACTAGAATATTGTGCATTGTGGCATGGGGCAAAATGTGAAGGTGAAAATAATTGAAAAGTTCTCAGTAATTATAAAGACTCCTTGAGGCTTTCAAGCAAATCATTTGAGTTAATTCACTTTTTACATAGTTATTCATATGGATAGTTTAAGCATGACAGCAATTTCATGACCTTTTTGGCTTGAACAGTGAATCTGAATTCATTCCATATGGTTCACAAAACTCACCAGGGAACCCTGGACAATTGTAACACAACAGAGTGACGCACATTTGAATTTGGTGTCTACTCAGTGAACAACTAGCATCCTTTAATTGAATTAGGAAGAACACAATGGCTACAAGGTAGCTTTACTTTCTTCTGGTGAAAGCATTAAATATCTGTATTAGCAGTCACTCCAGAGCAGGTTCTTCTGTGTTGCAGGCAGACATATATGCCTATAGTAATGCAGGGGTTCTCAGACTGTGGTCCTCAAGTTTCATGTGTCATTCTGGCACTAAATATTTATATTATTTTTTTAATTGTATCTGTATTTCTTCTTTTATTTCAAATCACAATATGGGAAAATACCACATAAGAAACAAAAGATGTGATGATAGCAGCAAAATCATTCAGCTTCTAATACAACGCATTGCAATTGCTACAAAAGGAAGAATAATCATTACGTGGTCTGCTAAAACCTTCTGCAATTTTCAAGTGGTCTGTGGAGAAAAATTGGGAACCGCTGTAGTAATGCATAGAAAGGATGGGTTTTCCACATTGTGAAGTTAGGGGAGGATATATTTATTAGTTTGTGAAGGAGAGTAGGTTGGAGAACACAGCAGAAACATATGATGCTTCAAAGCCAGGGGATCGCCAACGTGGCTCCTACAGAAATGGGTGTGCCCTTCAATATCTCCTTGTTGTCATCCTGGGGTCGAAAGGCCAGCTGGCTAGCCCCCAGCTGGATTGTCTCCTTCTCAGCCATGCCCTTGCGAAGATCCATCGACCTCTGGCTCCAACATAAATCAGTGACTCAAGCCTCCCAGACTTGAGCACACTATACGTAGCAGTGTAAACCGCACAAACAGAAGAGGCTGAGGCTGTGAATACGTACTATAAACTATGGATTTATTAAACATAAATCAAGACAAAAAAACATGTCATCTCTCCTTGCCATCTTCTCAGAGAGAGAGTCAAAACAAAAGCAAAACAGCGGAAGTTCCGCCTACGCCAGCAAACTGTGCTGGAATGTAAACAGACATGTGACACGTAAAAATCCCATGTCTGCAACTAAAGGTGGAATGGAAAAGGTAAATATCCTCTTAAAAATCCACAATACACAAGTGACTGCTCTTCCTGTTCAGTTCCTGTTTGCAGTGTCTCAGCATCTTCTAAACTGCATCCACCCATCTACTGGAAGCCACTTAGTGACTGGGGCATACTGCACTTTTTCAAAATTCCCAATGTGCTCACTGACCAAAAAGGTGGGTTAGCCCTGAAACCTGTAACTTTTCTGAGGTCATTCTGAGGTGCCTGAAACGTGGGTTTTCTGTATGTGCTGCAAAACAAAGCCATAGTGCTATCACTTAAATGGTGTACTGCAAAATGCATTATTTTTTGGGGGAAATTGTTTCCCTTTCATCTATCATATTGTAGGACCTCTCTCACCCCTGACCCGACTTATGGAAATATCAGTTCTACAGTATATATAAAATTCTTCCACAAGTTCAAAGAGACTACAGCAAACAAAGAACTGCAGTGCAGAGACAAGAACTGCAGTGTAGGTTGAAAATGAAGCTACAGCCCATGTTTTTATGTACATATGTCCCTGAGTAAACAAAAGAGTTGTTATCAAAAAAAATTTCTAAGGTATTACACTCACATTCATGCATCTGTGGTAGAATGATGCTCTAGAAAAGTATATCACAGTACAAACAAAAAACATCTGATCAAAATAGAAAATTTCAATATTAGAGTCTATATTAGTGAGGCTCTTAAAAAAATATTGAGCATGTTAAATTCTAGGAACAAGCCAGGATTATTCTTTTTCATTAGGGAGATAAAATTAATTTTAAGTGCAAAGTCTCTTATATTTTGGAATAAATGTATAAATTTTAGCCTTCATGAGGATCCAATGAGAGCTATATTTATAATTTTCATTGCCTTAGCAATAGTCTTTATAATTTCCATTTCCCCCCTTTATATAATCCTTATTTTATTGCACTGCACATAAAGAAACATATAGGTATTTTATGGTACACAGTAAATATTCTGCAGCTCTACATCTGCATTTCCATTATTTTGGTAACTGGCAATCTAATAGCTTGTAAAATCTTCCTTAAAAGAGAGACAACTTTTAGATCAACATTCTGAAATGGAGACAATTATCTTCTGATGACTTGCTCTTGCTGCCATCATTACACCTTTTTTTCTTTTTAAAAAAGTCAGCCGCCTGCTGCTAACACATAATTCCACTTCAGGGATCCTGTTGAAGAACGTTCCCCCCTCCCGTTCCCCCCTCAATGCTATTTGAAGCTCTCTCTGAATGTTTGGGATACAAAAAGAAGAAGAAGATTAAATCACTCAGTACACAAAGGAAAACCATTTCATATTTGCATTCCAAAACACAATAAATGGATTTTGTGAGTATGGTAAAAATGCAGGCTTATTACTATGCTTTCCCCCACACCACTCACCATGTGTCCAATAGGTCTAGTGCCCCAGATCTGTTTCAGCCTCATCACCAATATTGCAACAACCTGACACTTTACTGTTTGGTGACTTGATGAAAGGCAACCCAGACTGGAATTTAAACCACTTCAGCAGTAATGGAATTCACTTCCTCTGAAGGCTTGCCAGCATTTTACTTCATTTTGTTTTCATTGTATGGGTGTCAAAGGAGAAGATATTGGTAACAGCCCTGTTTTCCCCCTGTTCTTTCCATTCCATTCTTGGTCACATCCACACCACACCACACCTTTAATGCACATTTAATACACAACTTCCCCCAAATAATCCTGGAAAGCGTAGTTTATCTCTCGCCAAGCTACAAATTCCAGCACAATTAACAAAGTACAGTTCCCAGAATTATTGGACACAACCCATGGGCTTTAAAGTGTGGGTGTGGCCATAATATTCTTCTTCCCCATCTCTTGCTCTCTCACACACAGATGCACACCCACAAAATGTGGCCACAGCAAGCTGGTGTATGGCAGCTTTGTAAACCTTCTGCACATGCTGTGCACACAATTTGTGCAGCCCACAAAGATTAGAGCACCCATATGCAATTGCAGGTTTACTCACTTCATTTCAAAGTGTTCAGCCTGACAGAAGATGTCTAGTGCTCTTTTTGAACTCTTGATGCCATTGCATCTCCCGACGTATTTTAAAGTTTGAAGTTTAATGTGCAAACCACAACAGCTAGATTAGCCTGCCACCAACGTCTGTGATCAGCATCCCACAATCTGTGGCCCTCCAGGTCTTGTTTGACTTCAACTCCCATCATCCCTGATCCTTAGCCGTGCTGTCAGAGGGTGATGAAATCCAACAGTATCTGCAGGGGCTGAAGATTCTGCTCCCTGCTATAAGAAAATGTGAAGCCATCTTAACATTAATAACTTGCTACAATTCAGGCAAAGGAACCAACCCTAAATGTTTGTTTTTCCAGGCGATGCAATTATTCTTTATTCTTTTTTTATACTGAAATTCTCTTATATTTCCAAAGTAACCCTGTAGTATGACTATGAGCCCCAACTAAAGAGAGATCTTCTCTGAGTTCAGGACATCAGTACAAAGCAACAAAAGGGAATGTCTGAAATAGTCCAGCACTTTTCAGGTGCTTGTTACATTGAATTTCTTCTTATTCCCTTATTTCTTTGGATTTATCAGAATCCATATTGATTAGCTGGACAGTACTTTTTTTAACTCTGGATGGAGGGCTGCTATTCCTGCACAAAAAGTAATAAGGTCCCAGGAGAAATTTTATCATGGCAAATGCGTTTTATCCAGACACAGACTGTTGATCCTATATCCTGTGTTGTGGACAGGGGCTTTCTTTGCTGGCTCTTTTTTTAACAATGCATTTTGCAATGCCATTTGAGAATTCTCCCAAAGAATAGGCCTTGCATGTTCAAGGATTTAACTAGTTCAGGTAGGAGGGAGGGAAATTGCTATTGCAAAAGAGGAACATTGTTGAGTCTGTACTGTCTACAAACTATAATTAAAAAATTCATTACTTCCAAATTCTTTGCTGATACAGAAAATAAAAAGAACCTATGTAGAGACTAGCCCACCAGCACACAATTTACTCTGTTTATTGCCTTTTCACTGAATTTTAATTATAGAATGATTCACCTATTAATGATAATAGAAAATCATCAGTTTCCTTATAGAGGGTTTTACCTAACAAAGTGATCCCAATTGTATAAGGAAGTTCGCTTGCACAACAGAACTTCTCCCTTTCCTTTCCCTATGGGCCCCACCCAAATAAAATCTGCAGCACTGGTTTGGGAGAACCCCCAGGACAGATTTAAGGATTTGTGGAAATATATCAGTAGAAATTCTCATTTCTGTGGGTATGCGTAACTGAGATATGATGTGGGATGAGCTTTGTTATATAAATGATGGCTCATTTTCAATTTCCTGTATTAGCACATTAGCTTTGAGGCTTTTTACAATCAAGTGGCATATAAATTCAAACAAACAAACAAGCAAACAAATATTTATTAAGAGTTTTAAGCTGGATTGAAATGCAAAAGAAGCATCGCATGGGAGTTGACTAGACTTTGATTCCTATTAGAGAAATTATTTTCTATTTGTAGTTTCCAACTGGCAGGCAAGAATGACAGAGAGGAAAAGACTTGTTACAACAATTTCTAAATTAAGAAAGGAAATCATGACCAGCCTACTTCAGGTTCTGTTGCCAAATTGTGATGCAAACCACAACTCACATCATCCTTGTTCACTGGCCACACTAAATGAGACTGGCAAGAGTTAGAATTAAACAGCATCTGCAAAGCCACAAGTTCTGTATCGCTGCTATATTGAAAGCAATATAGTAATCCAAATACCATTTAAAAGAAAAATCTGGTAGCAGTGTGATCACATGTCTGTTATGTATCTTTAAGGCATTATGAATTACTTGGGGCTTTGTGGAAACCATTCAGACTCAAGCTCCATTGCAAGCAACTGGTTGATCTGCTGGAACCGAAACTTTTGAAATAGAGAACAGTGTGAGAGAGGTTGACAGGAAATTACACAAGGTAGCTTGAAGGACTTAGGGTCAGCAGAGATTAATGCCACTGGGAGAGCCAAAATCAAATGCAATTATGGCTAACAATAATCTAAAAGTGAGAGGTAGGGTTGATTGCTACCAATTTTAACCACTGCAGTTTCAGCAGTATGAAAGACTGAGGATCCAGGTAGAATTCACTGAAACCTGTTATCAGTGAGGTGAGCTTTAAATTGAAAAGCAATAACTTGTTTCCAAATGTTCTAGACTCTAGATTCATTCTATAAAAGTAAAAATCTAACACGTTCTGGCTTAACTCTTAATACACACAACATTCTTGAGTGAGATAAAAAGAAGAAGAAATGCAATTGTGTACTACTTTGAACCTGAAATATGCTCCATAATACAGTATCATTAATACAGCTTTTGCCAAGGGCTCAGTGGCATAGTGTCTGCTTTGAATGCAGGTCCCAGGTTCAATGTCCAGCAGCTCCAGGTAGGACTGGGAATGACTCTAACTCAAAGCAGACATTGCTGGTCAGTGTAGACAATGCTGAGCTAGATGAACCAATGGCCTGATTTGATATAAGGTCACTTCCTATGTTGTTGTGGACTGAGGCCCAGGAATAGATGACACAAACATGCACCATGCAAAAAAACATCTGCATCTAAACTTTGCTGCCACCAGAAGGACTATCCCCTGAGCAGAGTTCCACTTCCATCATCAGAAGAAAGGAGGCCTCCCCCCGCCCCCGATATCCTCTCCCTCTGCAGTATTACTTCCTACATAGTTCCTCTGCTAGCACGATTCCAGTGTGGTGTAGTGGTTCAGAGCGGTGGACTCGTAATCTGGTGAACTGGGTTTGATTCCCCGCTCCTCCACATGCAGCTGCTGGGTGACCTTGGGCTAGTCACACTTCTTTGAAGTCTCTCAGCCCCACTCACCTCACAGAGTGTTTGTTGTGGGGGAGGAAGGGAAAGGAGGTTGTTAGCCGCTTTGAGACTCCTTCGGGTAGTGATAAAGCGGGATATCAAATCCAAACTCTTCTTCTCTGCTGGATCAAAATATGGACAGAACAATCATTTTCACCCGTATAAAGTGCAAGTTAAAGCTGTGGTCCAGCCTAATACTTAACTGGGTCCAAGATGATCTTGACAGCTGGAGATGGTGGTACACATTGCAGTCAGTGACTACTGGTCACATGCAAAAGGTTTGTGACATTATGCCGCTGCTATCCTGCCTTTCCTCCTTCAAGCCCAAGGTTGTGTTCATTATTTCCTTCCTCTTCCACCCACTGTATGCCATCGCAACCTTGTGGAGTAGATGTGCTAGGAGATAGCAAAGTGGTCCAATCTGAATGAGGGTTTGAACCTGGATCTCTCCAGTCTTAGTCTCAAATTCTAACCATTGCCCACAGTGTCTCTCAAAAGACCATATGAAGTGCACCCTAACTGGTCAATTGTTATGTCCATTTTTTTTAATTCTTTAATGAAAACACATCTAGACAATGTCAAGGAGAAGGTAAGACCTCTAAAGACATCAGATTGAGGATCAAAAAACCTTTCATAAATGTATCAAGTGCCCCTTAAAAAAAAGAAAACTACAACCAAGAACACTGTGGGTCTTTAAACTTAGGTTTTTCATAGCACAGATCAATGTGCATATGAAAAACTGCAGCAATGAAGGTCGTCCTACCACTGTGAATATGACTTTAACAAGTGGCCTTCTGCAGGTTACCATGGGGATACTTTCTATTGCTTGAGCTGCTGAAGAAATACTACACATTCTGATGGAAATGCAAATTGTTTCTGTCTGGACAATCAAAATGTACAGACAAGTGCCAAAAATATGAACCATTGCTTGTACAGGCTTTATGATCAAGGAGATCTTATTCAGTGCTGTATCCTGAAAAACTGCTTCACATTTGGCTTTTTTCTGACATTTTGATGGGTCCATTGAGATAGGAAAAACGCTTAGAAAGACAAAAGGTTCTCTTAATATTTGACACTTCTTAGCAACATGATCCATCTTGTATCTGTTGTATCATATATATTACAGCATTTAACACAAAGTCACAGGAAAACGTTTTCCCCTAGAAAGGGATGCCTCTATTATTCATGCATAGTTTAATTTTATACTTCTGTGATAGATTTGGTGGCTATACAAAGCAGTCTCTAACTTCAGAAAGCTTCACCAAAAAAAAGAAAATATGTAAAAAAAAAGAATTGTAAGCAGGTTGATGGCCAAGGATAGAGCTGAATGCCCTAAAAATGACCTGTGGGGTATCATCTTGTCCTTGTTGCTTTTTAACAGAGGTGTGCAACATCTGCCAGAGCACATTTTGCAGCAGAAAATGGAATGTAATCAGCACTGATGTTTTTCCAATCCAGAAGCAGTGGCTGATTCCCTCAGTGGATGTAAGAGTACAGCTATTGGTTGGATGGGGAATAACACACTGAATCTCAGTCAGGACAAGGCAGAAGTATGAATGGTTAGTCAAATGCCAAACAAAAACTGGGAGGACCAAGGCTTTGCATGGCCCAGAAGAGATCCTATTCCTTCTGCCCGCCAAAGAACAAGGATTGCAGCTTGCAGGGGCAGATCCTTCATACTGGATATTGGGTTCCCTCTTAGTTATCAGGTAGAAGCAGCCCCAGTTTAGGTTGGTGATGCGCTCTTTGACCGGCGCAGCTGTTCGTGTTTCCCACCCACCCACTCCCTTTTCTTTTCAAGCTTCCCTCTGACCTTGCTATGGACTTTGGTTGGTCGCCGGGGATTCAAGATGGCCACCGATCTGTGAGGCAGGGTGAGGCAGCTGCTCTCACCATTTTATAGTTTTATTGTCCTTTTATTGTTTTATTTTATTGTTTTACTGCCCTATTTTATCATTTCATGGTTTTACTTCCATGTTATCTCGGATGCTTTCCCACTGAGCTAGGAGGACGACACGGCCCAGAAAGGCGCCGCTGACGCCGCCGCGGCCTCCACCGCCACGGCAAAGGAGCTCAGCAAATTGGTCTCAATTACTTGCCTACCTTGGAAGTAGTCTCGCGGAGAACCCTGCTGCAACACCCGGCGGAGCTAATGAACCGAGGTGAGATTTTTACCAACGTGACCTTTACAAGATAAATAATGGTGATGACCAGGAGTGGCTGTAGAACACCAGGCTTTTATCGGAGTGATTTAAGACCTCTCTCTAAAAGAGCTACCCTAAAGGGAGCACAAACAAAAAGCACTCGGCCCTTTAAGAATAGGGGTAAAGTCAAGCTGAGTGAGAACCAGCAGGGAACTGAAACTTCTCCCTCCTGCACTGAAGGGCCGGCTGTGCAGAGAGAGGATTGTGTAGAAGAATGCCACAACAAAGGGCCAATAAAGCCCAAAGTAAATCCAAACATAATTGGTACAGTCACCGAAGTACTCCCAAAACAGAGACTTAAATCCCAAGCTTCTCCTGAACCATCCCAAGTCCGAGAAGTGGAAGAACTAATGTTAAAACAAATTGCAGAGATGTCTTCGGGAAACCCTAAAACATCAAGAGACTCCTGCTTCCAACTTGAGACAAATGAGGATGAGGATTTATCAGTTATCAAATGGCTTGTGCTTTTAGCTGAGGATATTGAAAATATAAAATCTCATCTGGCCACCTGTACAAAAATCCTCACTATAATGATGGACACTTGCAAAACTCTCTGTAGGGAACCCAGCGGGGTGACTGTAGAATTGGAAAGTAATAACAACTTCCTTCCTACCACCTGCAAAAACAGATCACCAAGGAAGGCCAAGAGATCTTGTAGGGCTACTGCCTTGAAAAGGAGGCCCATAAGGGTAAAAAAGAGCAGAAATGTTAAAAATTTTAAGGCAGTGCGTTACAAAAAAATGGATTTTAAAAAGCTCTTTAATCTTCTCAAGAGTATCCCAATAACCGAGACCAGTGGGAACACTGAGAAACTTCTAACCAGGAAATCTTCTAAGCAAGAACATTCCATAAACCCTTGCCCTGACGCTGCGATGGATTGCTTGGAACCCTTAACACCTACCTCAACACCTAACTCCAAGCAAGACATTTTGATCCAAGATCCATGGTCTTACATTCTATCTGTAGATGAAACCAATCCCTCTAAGAAGAGAAATCTGACATAGATTTAGATCTGTGTGGGCATGAACAAATTATTAATTCATTCTCTCTGCTTACAGAAGATCTTATGTCCTTTTTTACAGTACCAGCCATCCAAGTAAATCGGGCCCATTTTAAGACCGGTGCCCCTTGGTTTAACTTAAAATGCAAACAAGCTAGACGACATCTCTTTGCTATTTACAATGAATATAAATCTTCTGGTGCTTTAGTATTACCTAGGAACTACCAACAAGCAAAAACAGCATATAAGCAAGCCCAGAGAATGGCTAAGCAAGAGTGGCAACAAAATCACTGGCAGGCGCTTATAGTCGCCTCTAGTTCATGTAGCTCACAGCAATTTTGGCAATTGGTTAATAGAAGATCAAGGAGATACCCCTTAACAATAATTCCTGCCCCGGCCTGGGAATCCTTTTTAAGGAAATATTTTGCGTCACCAGATTCCAATACCAACGCTCTTGATGATGTATTTGATCATTTCCCCATCTGGCCTCCTACTGACCCCGATGAAATCTTGAATTTAATCTCTAAATTTAAATTGGCAAAGCCCCTGGGCCAGATTTGGTTCCGGCGGAAGCCATAAAACTACATTCCGACTGGTGGGCAAAAATCCTGGCTGTTACTTTCGATGCTATTAATGCAACTGGAAGGGTGCCAAAAATATGGAAGGACGCTATTATAATTCCAATATATAAAAAAGGCTCCCCAGACGATCCGGAGAATTATAGGAATATTAGTTTACTGTCAATAGTTGGAAAGATATACGCACGTTTTCTGCTGAATAGACTTACCCAATGGGCTGAAGAAAAGAAACTGATAGGCCCCGAGCAAGCAGGATTCAGACCGAACCAGTCAACTACGGACCATGTTTTAGTCTTGCACCATCTAGCCTGGAAATATTCCTCTTCAAACCGAGGCCAACTTTGTGCGGCTTTTATCAATCTTAAGGCTGCATTTGACAGCATCCCCAGAAGGTTACTCTGGGAAAAGTTGGCCCGATGGGGAATTGATAGAAGACTTTTATGGTTAATAATCCAGCTGCATGAGGGGTCGGCTGCTAGGGTGAGAATAACCCCAGCCGGCGATCTCACAAACTCTGTGCCCATCAACAGAGGAGTCTGGCAAGGATGTATCCTAGCTCCTTTTCTTTTCAATTTATTCATTAGTGACATGAGGATACCATTGGCTGAATCTCAGGAAATCATCCATGCCCCCCGTCTTGCAAACTATCATTGCCCATTATTACTCTATGCTGATGATGCTGTGATTTTATCCTTCTCAAGAATTGGCCTCAGGAGAGCATTAAAATTCTTTGTTTCATATTGTAAAACAAATTCCCTCACTATAAATCAATCTAAATCAAAAGTACTAATTTTCTCAAAAAGTCGGAAATCCTATAAGTGGCAATTAGATGGAAAACCTATTGAACAGGTCTATAAATTTCAATATCTGGGAGTTTTTCTCCAATATAATCTGGGTTGGAAGGCGCATATTGCACATATTTTAAACAAGGCCAAGGCCCTATCCTTTGCGCTTTTGCGCTTTTTCTTTTCAGACGGGGCTCTTCATGTTCCATCTGCCTTGAAAGTATTCAAAGCTAAAGTAATTGCAACATTGGCATATGCTGTTCCTTTATGGGGGACCGCAGTAAACTTGATGCCCTTGGAGGTAATTCAAAATCAATTCCTAAGACGACTGCTAAAACTTCCTCAGTGCGTTAGTAACGCAACTATTCGCTTAGAATTAAAAACTACATCTTTAGAAAATACTCTTTGGAGGCGCAGCCTTTGTTACTGGTTGTCCTTAAGGCATAGGCTCCTGAATCTGTATTTGATCCAATGCCTCTGGAGAGATAATTTTCCCGTCCTAGGGGCAAAAGAGATCCATTCTAAAGTAGTGACCTATGGATTGTCTCCATCAGAATTATTGGAATTGGACCTAGCCACAGCAAAAAAAAACCTCACTCAAAAACTTGAGGAGATTGACCTACAACAAAACACCATTTTGGGTAGTGGCACTTGCTCACCATTAAATCTTGGCATAGTGCCCTCACAGCAGATACCATCTTATTTGACTTCTTTGTCTGTAGCGGCCCACAGATATGCCTTTATTAAGGCAAGATTTAACGCCTTTCCTTCCAATGTCTTGAATAATAGATTTTCCAATGGTCGGATCTCAGCGGTGTGTGTATGTGATAATAGATCTATAGAATCTTTACAACATATACTATTCTGTTGTTCACTACATTCAGTTTCTCGGATCAGATTTTTGTCCCCTTTATTATTGGAAATCTCAGGTGACTCCTTGGAAACACAGCTAATACATTTATTGCAAGATTCTGATCGGAGTAGGTCCCTTTCTGTTGCCAGATTTCTGATAACAGTATTAGCCTATAAAAGGAAAAATGGATTACTCTATGATTATTGATTTTGCCTAAATAATATTGATTTATATTGATAATTTGATATTTTAAGCGCTATATTGTTCTTATTTTAATGGAATTTAGAAACTTACGGTTTGAGATGTACTTGATTTAAACGTAATTTAATTTATTAATTTTATCTTGTTATACCTGTTTTGCTGTATGATGTATTGAATATGGGCCTATGGCCGTAATAAACTATCTATCTATCTAGGTTGGTGAGGCAGCTGTGGCCACACATGCAGATAGGGATTTAGCTCCAGTGATCCACACCCATTTTGAACGCTGCCATTCTTTTTTCCATGTGGTCTTTGCCTTTGAAAAGGCTTAGTAACTGTAGTTAATGCAGAATGTTGCACTTCACCACCTCCCAGGTATGAGTTATAGAGCAGCACAGTAAAAACAGGAAGGGTAATGTTTTAAGAAATACTGTATATAAGGACCACATTCCCCTGGAGGAAAGTGCTCAGGGCTATTGCAGTTGTGGGCATGGCCAAAGTAGGCAGAAATGTTCCTTTTCTCTCACATTCTTCTTTTATTTGCTGTATTTACTTTAATTCGGTTTTAGTGTCTTTCATTATGCCCATTTATTTATGTTTTTTTCTATTACGTTGTTTCAGAGTATATGTTTTAATCTGTATGCCACACCAAGTTTCACCTTTCCACAGAGAACACAAGTAATAAATGCTCAAGTAAACAAACAAATAAACAAACAGATACTAAAATGCAGTAACTTGTCATGGGGTAGGGCATTTTTCACCATGCAAACACTTGTTTTCTGTTACAAAAAGAAAGTAACAAAAAGAAAGCCTCTTCCATAAATACATATCATTTCACATGATTTTTATATTCCTTTCGCTGCCCCACAGTGCTGTTTTTAAAAGCCCACCTATAAGTCCATCAAAATTCTCTAGGCTTCCCTTGAAAAAGGCATCTATTTGTAGGCGTGGGGGAGGGGGGAATCTGTATCACATAAATCTTTAAAAGGCAACAACACAGCAGATCTTTAGCTGTGTGTCATGTATTTTGAGAGAGTGGCTTCCATATCTCTGTCTGTCTGTCTCTCTAATGCACATACAGAGAATTTTTTGCTTCCTTTTATCCCTTAGATCACTTCCCCAACCAGGAACCCTCTAGGTGTTAAGTATTGCACCTCCCTTCAGTCCAAGCCAAATGTGACTAGGTGATATCTGTTGATTGTAAGTAAAAAAAATAGGTATAAAAGGAGAATTTTAAAGTGCCAAGATCAAAGTTTGGGCCAAAAACGCTTTCATGAGAGAACTCGCAGCAGACATTTAAAATAACAAAATATGTGACAAAGTTAAGTTTGGAAATAAGGGCTGTTTGACCTTTAAAATATGCCCTTGTGATTTCCTTCCAAAGTTCCTCTCTTTCCACTAGCACAGAAAAAGACCACACATTTCGTAAGTTAAAAATGGTTTACTTACAAACTCTCCAAAGGTCAGATTCATGTGCTTTTTTGTAGAGCAGTCAGAAAACACAGGCAGTAAAACCTGGCTAAGTTACAGTGGTGAAAGTTCCTAAATTGTTGGTGTAGGAACAAAAGAATGGCTTGTAAAAAAGAGGTTGGAGCTTAATCAGCTCAGACCTCTTTACTGAGCTTCTCAGACTGAAGGTGAACAATGACCTTTATTATCTTCCTCACAAGGTGATGGGGACTGACCTAGCTATGCCTGGCAGGACATCTTATTCTGTGGTGTCAACCCATTCATGCATTAATTAGAACTAAGCATGTTGGTTATATGAGGTTGGTTATCCACAATATCCAATGCTAGTCATACTCAACTTAAGCCCAGTGATTTCAGTGGTTGTACTCTAAGACTTATCAGGGTATCACCCACTGAAAATAAAGTAAGATTTCTTATTTCCAGATTCTGACCTTGAATGACAAACTGAATAAAACTTAGGTAACATGGTTTCCATATAGCTTTGAGTTTGCATACTCTGAAGAGAAGAATAAATTGCAGAACTGTGATTACTTGATTTCTACTCAAAAGACTGATCAAATAATTATTTAAGGAACTTTTCCATGTTTTTCACAGAGGAAGCTTCAGATATGATGTTACTTCCACATAACTACATCAGTATATATTTTTCATTCTGTGAAACATCAAAGGTGCATATATATTGAACAGTTCAGTAGGAGTGCCCTGGCCCCAGTTTTACCTTGTGTGTGTGTATGTTTTTTTTAAAAATCTGCTGTTCTTTGTTCCCGCTCCAATATGAGTTCTGGGTTCTGAGCCTCTCTGTATGAAATGAAGCTCTGTGTTCCCCATTCACTATAATGAGGAATCTACCCCCCCCCCTTTTGGCCAAAGTAATGAAATTTATAGACACAGGAGCCCCTCAGAATGGATTAGGACTGTCAAATTGCAAATAAATAGGTTCAGGTGGTTCTCATGGGGGAAATAAAAGGAATTCACTTTCCTCCATAATCAATTATGAAGTAGGATAGCACAAGTTTGTCTCTTGCTCTCTTTTTTACCTTAAAATTATCGAAAAGTGGCCAAGCAGTGTGTATATTTCTTGTACATTTCTTTTAACTCGGCAACTTTCTTTTCCAGTGTGTATGTCCTCTGATAAGACTTACAAGCTTCCAATAGATCTTACAGTACGAGGCTGTCCAAAATATTGTCTGTTGATTTTGGAAGAGATCTGGGTTTGTTTGTTTGTTTGTTTGTTTGTTTAAGTCAAAGTAATGAAGCTTTTAACAAAACAAAACAAAAAATCTGCTGCTGTGCTTTAGGAAAATCAATCCAGAGTTACTCATTGCTCTGCAGGCAATATTTTTGAGAGCTTCATGTCTTGCAAAGCTCATGCACCTCGAGAAACACCGAGATATCATTTAGGAAAATATAGAATGAGATGGTTGGATGGTGTTCTTGAAGCTACCAGCATGAGTTTGATCAAACTGCGGGAGGCAGTGGAGGACAGAAGTGCCTGGCGTGCTCTGGTCCATGGGGTCACGAAGAGCCGGACACGACTAAACGACTAAACAACAACAACAAGAAGAATGGTATAAGTGCAGAAAAGATCTAAATAGACCAAGAAAGTGTTCTGTGGCTTTGTTACTCAATCCAACTCAGAAAGGGGCTACTGACATTTTGGCTATGGGAAGCAGAGACTCCTAAATACCCTACATTCTTCTCATTATTCAATCCACACACAGAGCCAATGCACATCTCTAGAATATTCCCAGTGAATTTACCAGGAACACCAGTAGTCGACCATTTGCTTTACTTCTCTAGGACATTTTCTATAACACCCACCCCCACCCCATCAAGTACATGTTTGCATTCCAGTGCAAAGTACTGCAGCCATTACTATTCCACCTGTATGCTTACAGGCTCAAGATGTCTCATGAATATTCTTTCCGCATATTGATGATGAGAATCAGTACCTTAGCCAGTAATCCTTTGCCAGTGTTAATTGTATCGTAGATTAAAAGATGCTTTCGTTTATTCCACATACATCTGTTCTTTACATCCCTTGGAATGTTTACGGTATCAAAAACCAGAAAAAAATTTGGTTCAGAATGCAGAAGGCAACTTATTCCATCCATTTCTTTAGTGAAATGAAAAGGCAGGATGCAAACTGACATGAAACATGAGAGCTATGTAAACACATCAACTCTCAGCAAAGCTGACAGGTCAACGCTTTTGTTAGTAATAGCCATGCAAAATGCTGCTGTGTGTCACAATGAGAACTCATTGTCTGTGCCCGGCATATGGAATATATACACTGCTTGTTTCAAGATGTTTCTATATATCACTGGGGAAAAGTGCAAATAAAGAAGTACCTACTTTCTACTCCACCGGACAGTATCCTTTTTGACCCCAGGTCCAGAGGCTGCAATTCATGCTCCAGGTTTCTCAACATGTTAGGGTCCCCCCCCCAGATTCTTGTACCTTGAGAATTGTCTTTCCTTCTTTCTTTCCTTCTATCCCCTAAGTGGGACATCTGATGCTCCTCAGCATTTGCAGAAGAGTGCATCATGTCCCCTTTAATCAAAAAGGTAAAATTAATGAGAAAGCCACATCTAATTAAAATTAACTGGCGTTTGAAGGATGAGAGAGTTGAAGGATATGTGTAAAACTCTTTAATGCTTTTGAAATGTCCTTCAAAAAAGAAATGTTTTGTAGATAGTGCACATCTACCCCCACAAAGGGCTAGTTCAAACTACACTAGTATAACCCCATTGAAAGCATCAGACCTTCATCAGTGTAAGGGATAATTTTCTGCTGAACATATTGAAATTGTGATTGACAATAACAACAGTCCCCAAATCTGTGTAATTCCTTTGGTCCTATTTTTAATCAAGTTAGGAGGTGACCCAATTTCTCATAAGATGTCAAGGTATTGTATATTTAAGATGTTGGTGGGGGAAAAATATTTCCATTGGCTTTCTTCAATTATGGGAATTAGCACCCTTTTAAAATTGCTTCTCTGGGTTCATCCAATCTGATCAAACCTTTAACCTTCCTGGTAGGTATTTAATAGCCTTAATCTTTTGAAACGAGAGGAACCATCTAGCAATTTGCAAGCTTGGATAATAAATCTCCAATGACATGGTTACATTGTTAACTTCAGCTTCTGGTATATTTAGGTGAAATCACCCATGATGAATGGGTGTCTTTCAGAATTTAAAATGTATCTACTTTTGCATTAATCTCTAAATATATTAGTGCTATGAAAAGTGATACAATAGGAACAATATGACTAATAATGTTTATGATCATCATGGCAATTAGCTCAAAACACTAGACAGGCAGAGCTGGAAGACAAGCCTTCCTTTCAATCACTTGCTATATTATTTTTTTTACGCTGCTCAGTGAAATCTGCAACTGCACATTGAACATTTACGGGAGATTAAACTAATGCTATTTTTGCAGTAACCTGTAATAGCCTCTCACTAATTAGTTTCCTGACATCTATGACCTCCCTGTAGAAATATCACAGCAAGAACATGTGAAGGCAAGCACGCTTAGCCTGCTAATATGGCACTAGAATTATTGTTTTTTTCTTGTACAATACAGTATATTCTTTTAACACTTTTGTGGCCTATTAGTCATACTAGACATAACATAAAAATGCACTTTCATTCATCTTGATATAACGGCACTTTGAAGATGGAACATGGAGGATTCTACCTTTCAGTGCTGGTCTCCAAACAATATGCAACACAAGGCTTGTGAGCAGTAGCTATATGGCAGAGCAAGGATGCCACTGCATTCCTTCCAGTGCCCTTGCATTGTGACAGCCCTGCTGCCACATCACCCTCCTTGTAAGTTGCAGTGACCACAGAAGTGCGAAGTCATCCCCCTGATTAAGTTTTAGGGAAAAAAGAGCCTCAACAAGATCATAGACATGTGGCTTACTTTCTCTGAGCTATCACACATATTATGGCGTGCCTAGGACAGCCTTGTGATCTACTATTCTCTTTGAAGGACTGTCAGTAGAGGTGAACAAATATTTTGTTTCTGACAGTTTCTCATTCCCCCCATCCCCAGTCTTAAATTCAATTCACTCCATTTCTGCATGTTTGTGATTTTAACAAAAATAATGTGTGCATTTTTCTAAGATAAGTGTTTTTGCATATTTTGGATTTACAATTCTGCCTAGGATATGCATATTGCTAGCATTTTCCAGAAATAGAATACGCTTTGCACATTTGATATTGACGATAATGATGATTTTCATTGCCGCTACATTTTAGATTTCACTGTCCCAACAATTTGAACTGTGATTGTTGTTCCTTTCTGCAGACAATTTTCCAGAGTAGCTGGAAAAGTAGCAGCAGCCTAAACTATCTATGGGTTGAGCTGGCCCTGCTACTGATTACAACTGAGCTCATGTTGGCAACTCTCTGCCTGTTAATCATTCCTTATCATAAGCTGACTAGCTTACATATGAAACCAATTAATTTAATATGCTTTGGAGCATGGCATCTTCCAATTAATCAACAACATTTTATATTGGAAGATTCCCTCTACCACCCTGCCACCTCCAGCAATTGTCCTGATATTTTCTGAAGCGTGTTTGTGTGACTGAGAAAAGAGAGCTGGAATTTTGGTTTACAACTGGTGTGATGGGATTCTTAAAGACTAGGACATAAGCCACTACTTTATACACATACCTAGATAGCTTATGTTACCCAGCACTGGCTGTGTTTAATGTTGGTACTTTTGAAATTCAGCTGTCCTGTATCTCAGAAAACACTCTTTACAAAATTTGCTCCTTGGAAAAGACAGGGATGGCTCCAGGTTTGAAGGAATCCTGGACAAAATGCCTTCTGGTGATCCTGCCCTCTATGAATGGAATGACCTGGCAGTAGAGGCAGCTGTATTTCTTAATAACACTGGTTGGCTGGGTCAGGCTTCCATTTTAGGTGCAAACTACAGCAACACTACCTCAGTGGCTTTGTGCAATCAGGACAGGCATAATTAGCAGGCCCTTCCAGACCCAGGATGCCCAACAATACAGATGCCAGCCCTTGCCCAAAATTTAATAGGTACAGCATGTTTCACCACTGCTCCAGCAGTTGCTGGTGTGCTGTTGCAGTAGCATGGAGCCAACATCCCAACAATGGCATTGTTGGGATGTACATGAGACACTGCGGAGGTAAGGGGGTCGGCATGGTCAGGGCTGAGTATGCGTGTGCTGGTAGAAGCACTGGATTGGTTCCGCTAGCACACTTGCACATTCCTGACGTCATTGTTCCCAGACCTACCTCCACGCTGTCCCAGTGTGTGGCAGCAATGCCTGTGTTGAGAAGGTGGCTCCATGTTCCCACTCCACCATGCTGACCAATTTAACACCATACCTGAGATTCCTCCTGCTGAAGCCAAGCTTTCTGGTTTTTCTCACTGTACGGGTGGAGCGCATAGAGAAAATCATCAATAGTGCCCCATACATTAGGGGAATTCATTCCTGCTTCAAGATTAATTATAGGGTCCCCCACCCCCCTCATTTCCTCTTCATTTGTGTCAGAAGTGACTCGTGTGTGTGTCAAAACAAAAAAATTTTTTCCTTCCAGTAGCACCTTAAAGACCAACTAAGTTAGTTCTTGGTTTGAGCTTTCGTGTGCATGCACACTTCTTCGTGTGTGTGTGTGTGTGTGTGTGTGTGTGATGCAAAAATAAAAAGCCTTAAAGTAAGTGAAATAAATAGTGCACTTTGTGCTCATGGGTAATTAGTAAATATTGTTTCTGAACTATGTAATATGTCCTTACACATGCATTGGATTTTAATGCTTCTTATGTTCTTTGTCAATTCAGGTTATAGAATCTTTTTGATGTATGGCCTCAAACATGTTTGCCACCTGCTTTTCAAGGTATGTGCTTATAGCAAAACCATGTCGCAACTGTTTTCTAAATGCTGCAAAAGTAAATAAACAGTTATGTGGTTTGATTTCTTGCAAATATATGGGGAATTTTCAGGATTGCTTGATGGGGCTGATTTGCAGCAATAACCTCCAGGCAGCAGCACTGAGGTTGCTTATTGGGAGAGGAAGCAGCAAGGCAGCGGCAGGGTTGGGACTATGGAGACACACTGGTGAAAGCACCAGATTGACCACACTGGTGTGACTGTACAGCTCCAACCTTGCCACCACCTCCCTCAGCCCCACCCCAGTAAGCAGCAGTAATGTTGCCTCTGGGAGACTATTGCTTAGGCTCCCCCTCACCAGGTGAACTGAACCTGGGAATCTTACATAAATTCTGTATGTTAAGTGCATACACGAGCACACTTTCCAGCTGAGGATAACATTTATGATGAAGTGCACTCCAGTCCACCAAAGCTTATACTGTAATAAATTTGCTAGCCCTCAAGATGTCGCAAGGCTCTTTGCTGTTTTTCTCTACAGCAGGCGAACAGAAGCATTAGAGTCAGTGTTTGCAGCTGGCAACTAGTTGGAGGGTAGAGTTTTATTCTAAGCAAATGAATAATTATGTCATGGTATTTACCTCAAGGTACCTCAACTATCACTCTATGCTAGAGGGAAATGTGAGGTGAAAGTCCCTAATCCAGGTTTTTCCATTCCCCCTCCCTCAAAAAGAATAAGAGCAGCAAAACAGGTGATTGGTGCTGTCATTGTTGGAAACATCATTCATCTGCAGGAAAGTAGTAGGGTTGCCTAATTTTAACAAGCAAACAATCTTCAGGCCTGGGCTGTACACACACTATACCTTTAAAGCACAGCCAAGGCCCATTTCCTCCCTTAAAGAGTTCTAGGCATTCTAAGGGAATTGTAACCTTGTGGTGAGTAAATTACAGTGTCCAGAATTCCTTGAAGGAAAGAATGTGCTTTAATTCTGCTTCGAAAGTGTAGCGTGCACACAATCCATCTGCTGAAAATATCCCAAAGCAGACTCAGTCTCCAATATGGCCTGGAGGAAAACCAGTATACAGTGGTACCTCAGGTTACATACGCTTCAGGTTACAGACTCCGCTAACCCAGAAATTGTACCTCGGGTTAAGAACTTTGCTTCAGAATGAGAATAGAAATCGTGTGGCAGTGGCGCGGCAGCAGCAGGAGGCCCCATTAGCTAAGGTGGTGCTTCAGGTTCAGAACAGTTTCAGGTTAAGTACGGACCTCCGGAACGAATTAAGTACTTAACCCGAGGTACCACTGTACACATCTTTCGGGGCTGCGGTTCCATGTGAGTCATGTGACATGAGTGAGAGCATGGTTTCCCAAATGTACATTTTTGGGGACTGTGATCTCCCAGGAGATCTCCCAGGAGATCTCACAATAGAGAACGGCGCCCAAAAACAGGATGTCCCACTTGAATTGGAAGAGTTAAGGGGTATGCATATATTGTGCATAGCAACACATGCAAAACCTAATGCTGTGTGCCATAATTTATGGCATGGAGCATGCCACTGAATGTCTTTGCATTTCAATTTCCTGTATTCCTAGTATTCTTATAGTAAATAGTCACTGAAGGTCATCCTTACTTTTTTCCTTTCAGGGCTAGTTAAAAGGGTGCCCTCATCTTTCATTCTTCTTCACAAAATAACAATGTTTTAGAAATTATTCTCTCATTAGCCTAAGAAAAGCATATTCCTGCTTCTAGGGACAATTTAACAACTTGGGTACACTGAACAATGAGCAAGGGCATTTGTAATGAAAAATCAAAGAAGTAATTTGAGTAGCTCAATTCACTTCACAGAGGTTATCCACAGTCTGGTTAAACCATGTGATGGTCTTACATTTTAATTACCCTAAAGAAATTTGTTCACCTATGATTATTTACTATTATGTTTATTCTTATTCTCTCTCTCTCTCTCTCTCTCTCTCTCTCTCTCTCTCTCCAAAACACAGCAGGGATCCTTCTTGAGCTGCTAACAAAGATTTTGAAATTGAATGAATGCAGTGTTTAGTATCAAAATATCATTTGCTATGTCAAAAGGGTATTCTGTTGGACTGAATGATAGACCTTGTATGATGGAAGGAAGACTGGCCTAAAAGATCACAGGTACACTGTAAGTATACATTGAAAAGTTTGCTTTGGTCCAGGTTTTTTTTTTATTTATTACAAAGCAAAATTGCTTCTAATGCAGGAAAATAGAAAGGTGCCTTAGATTGAGAGCCTTATACACTGGCCCATATTGATCAGTATCTTCTTCACTGGCAGGCAGCAGTCCTCAGAAATGACTTTTTAAGGGGACGTCCATGCAAAAAGGAGGTGCAGACACCTTCTGCCCTCCCACTGCCATGCCTCAGGATCCAAGCAAAACAGTACACTGAGCATGCAAATCAAAAGTTGGGATGTACCACCAGGTGGAAACATTCTCTGTAATTTCATACAGCATATATGGACATGATCTATCTGGGGTCATATATTGATTCCGGGAGTAGATATTCCAGCTCCACATGGGAACCTCTGCTCCAGGAACCTGTAGGGGAAGATGTATTATCCATATGTGTTCTTGGGGTGAAAGAAAACCTATTGTTACATGCAATAGCTGGGTGTGATTGTTGTGCACCCAACTGAAGGCTGGAAGAGAGGATAGGGAAGCTCTCAAGGAACACTTATAGGAATCTCCTTCTTTTTGGACAGAGTTGCTTTCTCATGCTAATTTGGGTTCTGTGGTTCTGTAGGCTAGAGCAATATCAACTTGGCTTTCCTTTGTGATCTACTGCTGCATTTTAACATAGGTTTCAAAGACATGGAACTGCTGAAGATGTGAGTAAGGCTGCAGTTAACATCCATAAAACTCAGAAAATTTACTGAAATGTTACCACTTGGTATTTTATTTTTAGACTCAAGATTTAAATTCACATTTTGAATATAAGTACTTGGAAATGCAAAAATAAAATAAAAATACTATTTTTAAAGATATTTTAAGAATGTTCTAACTTGCAGAGATCAGATGGAGATACCTGACGCAAACGTTTTCAAGGGAGAATTTTTAAAATAATTGTTTTACAAAACTTTTTTCCCTTCAACAATGTTCCTATGGCTTAGTTGCCAGTCCCATGCTTCTCTTACGTTTATTTCTTACTTTTAAAATTTCAGTTAATGGAAGTATCATCTTTAAAACTGACTCACTACTGCTTTTTGCTCTCCCTAATTTAAACTGAGCTAAAAGAAATCACATTATTTTAAGGAGGTTGTTATTTATGCAGAAGACATGTTTCGTTCTCTAACAAGTGCTATAAATAGAACCTTGTTTTTCATATTTTCAGAAATACTGACAGTGTTTATAGATTATTTCTACATCTTATTTATATTCAAAACTAATTAATAATAGCATAACTTTAAAGACATGTGAAGACTTCCCCCGTTCTATCAGTGGGTTACTCGCAATGACCTATTTTCTAATAAAGGAGACATGTGTAGTTGTGCTTTAAACATATTCCCTATCTGGGTGTTATCAGCTCAAGTGTACATCAGCATGGGAGCATAGATGGGGCCATGCTAAATAGCTAGGGACTGAGAAATTTGGTTTAGTTCATATTTTAATGTAAACCTCTCTAATTCACAATTCCTGAAATAATATACAAACTGATACACAGCTATCCTTTGAAATTCACACTTACCCAGATATTATGATGTTAGTTTCAAACAAATTAAGTGTTTAATCATAATTAGATTTGTTAGCCACCATTCACCGGAAGATCCCAGGATGGGTTACAGCAATATAAAAGATAGCATTAAAAACAGGTAAAAACAAATTATGATCACAACTAGAGTGGGTCTTAGAAGGCAGATAGACAGAGTGAGTCAAGGGTCAGGGAAACACAAGGAAAGCAGGAATATATTAAGGGAAAGTGCGTTTTAACATGCATATGTTAGTGAAAACAGCATACACAAAACGCATTTCATTAGGCAATCTTGCTTGGAAATCTGTATATTGGGCAAAGCTACACACTGAAATGCTGACGAATTGCCATGAAATAATAATAATTAAAGAATCCACAAACCGATGTGTGAATGTGGTGAACAATTTAAGATTGGAAAAATGAGAAAGTGAGAGGAACCAAAACTGATGGCTTCATCCCTCTTGACAAATAGTCCTGCTCCTGACATCATGGTCTTTGCCTTCGATGTCTACTTTTATTTATTATAAAAGTATTTATTATATGTGTGTGTAAAATATGCTGGTATTTTCTGAACTTTCAAAACTGTTATTCGTCTGTTTTTATTATATTTTGTACATTATCTTGAAGCATACGTTTTGAAGGCAATTGATTGATTAATTAATTAAAAATGATGGCTTGAACCCAATGTAGAGCTAAGTAACCGTCTCATCAGGGCAAGGCACAATGCTTACACGACAGGTCTTTCTCCCATCTCCTCCCTGACCCACACACACCCCAGATCCTCACCAAATGTGTCCTGGACAGTTTAAAACACATTAGGGGGGTCACACTCCTCCACCCAACCCCAGGATGTACTTCTGAAAAAGTGCTCTTGTACTTTATCCAAGCAGTGCTTACAACAACCTTGTAAGATAAGCTAGTATTATATCTTTCTTACAGGTTGGAGAAGAATGCAAAGTCTGTGAGATGGCAGCTTATCTAAAGCCATCCAATGAGAATGAGTCTTCAGCTGGCTTCTTCCACTTCTATCATGTAAACTAGCTAACATTTATGCTCTCGTTTTCAGCCCTGCATTTGTAACTAGGTTAGGCAGGGGTGAGAAAGAACGTAAGGTGAGGTGGTCTGGTTTCAAAACCTTCAAAAGTGCTTTCAGGCTGTAAGCTGACCTTGTCTGCTTTACTGCTGCAAAATTTATCAAAATGTACAGTTGATCTTTCCCTTAATGAAGTGGCAACATAGTGCAAGAGAAATACCACTTACTGTTAACTGTGGTGCTAAAAATCTTTACAGAAATGATTTACAGCCAACTAGTACATCTCCTTTGCATCAGCGTAGTACTTTAAACTTTGCAAAAACCTTTATAGAGTTCCGATTAATTGTGTTTATAGAAGAAGCGCTCAAGGGACAAGAAGCAGCTGCATAAATGTTTGATCATTAGGATAATTGGTTATTTTATTACTGGCAACTGATCATTTCCATAAGGGCCACAACCTCAGAGTTCATTCCTATGTTTTATTTTCATAACTCATGTTATAATTCACATTCAAGGATAGCCAAAATTATGGGAATGGGCACATCAATTCAATTGTTCCACCAGGAAGCATGCAGGATAAATGGACTAGTGCAGGGGTCATCAATCATTTCAGGCCATGGGTACATTTGGATATTTTAATGAGGACCATGGGCACCATCCACGAGTGGTCTCTTCTCTTCTCCCTTCCCCCAGATCAGCACTTCTCCCCACAGAAAGAGAGAGAGGAAAAGGAAAGCTAGAAGCATGTGCATACAAACTTGGTTTCCCCCCAAAAGAATGTGGGTAAAAGTTAGATCCAGCAGAATTATTCTGAGCTATGAAAAGCACATAGACGTGAAAGAGGAAGTGGGAAACAACATCCCTTTTCCAACTTCCTGTTTCAGTTATATGTAATTTTCAAGAGGAAAGGGTAACCAATCTAAGCATGTCAAGACCAAGGGGTAATGGAGGGCTCAGTGGATTCGTGGGCACCAGGGCAAGAATCTGAGGGTGCAGTTGCATCCATGATCTGCATTAATGTGATGATATCTGCAAATCCTCTTGTCCTTCCTTATATGCAAGGCATGAATGTGCATGAAATCTAGTACAGCAGTTATAAACAAACCATATAAGCTTATGTCACAGGTCTCTAAACTGCCTTCATCAAGTTCCCTTTTCAGGCGCTACTCACAGAAGGAACATTCCCAGTGCCCAGTGCTCCTTGGAAATCTGGGGAACCCATGAGGGAGCTGGCAACAGGGCCACAGGTAAGAAATGGCTCACTGGCCTTGTCTGGCAAGAGCAGGCAGATTGTAACAATGATGAAACAGAAGAGAAGAAGCAGTGGAAGTGAAGGTGTAGAGATGGGCCGCTTGGGGGTATCTTGCCCAAGGGTCCCCCAAATTTGGAACCATCATTTGTGAAGAAATTTAAATACGTATGGAAAAGTAATTTATAAATTTGAAATATTAGAATCACCCCAAGTGCTAAAACTAGAGTAGGATATATAGGCCCTCAACATCTTAGAAACATCTACCATCAGCCCCAGCCAGTCCAGCTATGCTAGCTGAGGGTTCATGGGAGTTGCAGTACAAAAGCATCTGGGAGGATACCATGTTGTTGAAGGCCACCCTACACAATAGTATGGACTGCCAGAAGGCAATGTTGATAGCAGACGCTCGGAACAGAAGGGAATGGGCCCAGAACCAAGTACACCTAAAATGAAAGTAGGCCCAGAATGAAAGGGAGTGTACTTTATGGGGGCTTGCTCCATTCTAGCTTTGGAATGAGGCGAGTATTCAGAAAAAGCTGGAAAGCTTTTTGGTCTAGTTAAGTTTCTTTCCAGTTGTTCTTGTATATTTAATTCATGTGCTTCTGAGCAGTGCAGATGGGTAAAATTGATTTCGACCAAGTTACATGGATGGAAGTTATGATGATTGAAAGCAGGGCACTCAACATCAGAACAGCTTCCAGTGACATGGACGGGGGAATTCTTATCCAAAAGAAAGCAGCTGTCTAGAAGAGTAAAGGGTAAGTACCTTTATAGTCTCAGGTAATCCTTCCTGCAAATCTGCTTTTTTGCTCAAGGAAAATCTCCTCCCAAGAGGTTCAAAAGTTACATTTCTAAGCTATACAGCGCTTTCACTAACTGTCACTTTAAAAATGCTCCCCCTTCCAACACACTCCTATTGCCTTCAAATCATTTTTCTCTTGGAGGATTAAGGGCCCCTATACAATATCAGAATAAGACTATAAAGTTAATTATATTTCTGTGTTATGCTGAAAAGTACTTCAGGTAGCCTTTTGCTTTTTCAGTAGAGGTTTGGAAAGTACAAACAGTCTCAACACATCTTTATTATTCCCTTACGACAACACAGGTGACATTTTAGATCTGGATGATCCTTTCATTTTGAGATACTGCCTACACCTGGTCAAAGTCTAATCACGTTCCTGGTATAAATTTGTTACGAAATTGAAGTGTCAAAAATGCTTTCCAATTTCTCATATCAAAAGAGATACAATATAACTGCTTAAGAAACGGAACTCTTTAAAATACGACTTCTGCAATCCATCGCAAAACACAGTAAATTATCGTCAAAACTACAGTGACCTGAATCACTTTACGAATAAAGAAAGTGGGTGTTCAGTGTGTGGACCCACAGGGAACCTAAATGGGGGGAAGGGGAGGATAGAAGGTATCTCTACCAGCAGGAGAGATTCTTCCCTCGTGGGAAAACCAACCCAAGTTTTTTTTACAACCCCCACCCCACATTTAAACCAGCCAAGAACCAAAAATCTCACATCTCTGGAAGCACTTAGAAATGGCACATATATGAAAACTCACAAGTGGGGTCCTAAAAGTTGAAAAGAATTGAGCTCTGTGGGGTACATATTCAAAGCCAGATTTCCTTTTTTGTAATCTTTTTAGTAATGTAGGACAAGGATAGGAATAATTCAGCTGTACAGAAGCAACTTTGATATTTATTTTTTAACTAGAACTTTGAGATCTACCGAGCATGAATCAAAACACTTGGAATTTAATGTTTCTGAACCCAGGAACAAGAACGAAACTGACCCACCAGTATATATTTGCCATGGATGCTTTCAGTAGAATTCTTTGAATGAGAGTGTGTGTCTGCTTCTCTTTTTGTTGAATTCTCTGCTGAGTGTGGACTCAATTACATAAGTTGTGTGTGTGTGTGTGTGTGTGTGTGTGTGTGTGTGTGTGTTGTGTGTGTTATAACACTGTGACATGCTGTAGAGTTCTGTCTTTTGGCAATATGATTTCCCATTATGAAGTTTACAAAGTGTTTTCATGAAACACTTTCATGTGTGTGTGTCTGTGAATATGCCTACCTGTTGTGCATGTGTGGTGTGTGTGGTCTGCATGTGTGCACATGTGCTGT
This sequence comes from Podarcis raffonei, assembly GCF_027172205.1. Classification (NCBI taxonomy): domain Eukaryota; kingdom Metazoa; phylum Chordata; class Lepidosauria; order Squamata; family Lacertidae; genus Podarcis; species Podarcis raffonei. The sequence continues at coordinate 50,692,393 of NC_070604.1, forward strand.
AGATGTGGTATGTGTTTGTGTTGGTCATGTCTACTTTTGACATTGCTTGCATCTGGCCCTTGAGGAGGTGGCCAGCTACCAACATGGACCTTGGGCCTTACAGACACCATGCCCTAATGGCATTATATTTTTACTAATTCTGTATATTGGTTTTTACACATCAGCACTCTCTCTCTCTCTCTCTCTCTGTGTGTGTGTGTGTTTGTGTAGTGATTATACTTGTATGAAAAGCCCCCACAACTAGTTACAATTACATTGTGTTGATTTGATCATCTGGTAATTCCACAAGGTTACTTCAGTCTTCTGTGTAGCTGGAAACAACTCGACTATGACTGACAGCTTTTCTGATACTCAAAAGGTCAGAACTCACTAGCGTGTATTCAAATATTGAGATCCTCACTTCAAGTGATGCAGCCGAGGAGGAACAGGATTTATATTTGGCAGTTATAATTAGCTGTGCTGACCTATGAACCCCATTTTGTAAATATGCTTTTTATAGTACTAAGTCATGTGGAAACATCTCAAAATGATGACATTATTCAGTTGGAGTACAGTGAGCATTATCTGTACAAAGACAGATCCATGCACACACAAGCTCAGAATGTTGTCTTATCATTCTGTCATCATTTGAAAATACTTCCACATGAGTTAATATGGAAATTAAAGTGTACTTTACCTACCCAAATGTCTGTTTCTCAAAAGCAGATGTTCCTAGATGTGCTTCAGAATTGCTATGCAATTCATCAAGAATGAAACACTGTTTATGTGCACGTGCATGTGTGTGTGTGTGTGTGTGAGAGAGAGAGAGAGAGAGAGAGAGAGAGTGCTCATATCATACTAGCAATAGTTAGAAAAGTTTGTGAGAACTTCACAACTAGGAAGGTTCTCTGAACAAAAGTCCTACCAAAAATAATCTCTATATCCCAGACCAAATTCTTAAAACAAGTTGTCACTGCCAAATGGTCAGGAGACCATGAGTGAAAGAGAGAAATGGGGCAACCAGGTAAGCAAAGGTCTAAGATTCTCCTTGAATCAATACTTGAATGAGTTGTTTTTAATTGAAAACTTTTCAATAAAATATTAATATACATTTAAAAACTTGAATGAGTTGTTATCATGAAAGACTGCCAGATGCACTCATATCACCTCCCCAAGCTTCTAAAGTTTGTCCACATGAGTTTCACTTCTCTGTTTATAGAATGAAATTTCTGGGATCCTGAGGAACACAAAACTGCTTTATACTGAGTCAGACCATTGGTCCATCTAGCTGAATATTGTCTACCATGACTGGTCGCAGTTCTCCGGGATTTCAGACAGGGTCCTTAGCAGCTGGGGACTGGACCTGGATGTTCCGCAGAGATATTCATATAAAGCAGAATTTTCGCAACTGTAGTACTTTGTGGTTGGTGCTCTCAGTGCTGATGATTGACTGTTAAGGGAGTCTGGTAAGACATCTCTTGTCCCAAGCCCTGTACAGGATAGTTATACTTCTACGGCTCACAGCCCTGACCATCTGTTTGGTTGCATAGGTGAAGTGAAGGAGCAATCACATGTGGGCATTGAATTTCCATATGTTAACCCAGTCTAAAAGATGGTATACTTCAGAGATGGGAAACCTGTGGCCTTCTAGATATTGTTAGCCTCCAACTCCCATCAGTCCCTGCCAACAGTTGGGGGGGATGGGAGTTGGACTCCAGCAACATCTGAATGGTCATAAGTTCCCCATCTCTGGTCTACCTGAAAATGCTTATGTTGTAGAATTTTTTGATCAGGACTTTCATTGACATATGTCTTACACAGGGTTAGAGAGAGAAAAAACAGTAAAATTATGATCACAGAGTTTTGGGGACAATACCTGTCCCCATTAATTTAGAAGCATATTTAGCTTAATAATTTATTGAAACTTGGTAGTAAATATAGGTATCCGGAAATGAGGAGCTTTTCAAGTAGTAAAACAATAGATATATCAAAGTAGTTTTCTTTAGTATTAAAACAAATATCCAAGTTAATTATGACATTTTGCAAAGTCAATATTACAGAAATCATTTGACCACATGAAGGATGGTTGAGACTTTTCTAACCATAAGACTCACAGAAGTGAAATGAGGAAATATATACTGGTAGACACACAATGAGGGCTTTAAAAAAAGTCTGTCAAGAGATAAAATGGGTCTTGACACTTTGGCAAGTGCACCATGTTGGCTGAAATGGGAATGTGAGTTGTGGAGTAAAAGAACACAGCACGTTGTTAGTGGAGTATATGGAAATGTAGAAAGCCCGTTTTCAAAAAAATGTCTTCCACTGAACCAAAATACATAGATAGAATTCACACATGTCGTATGTTTTTTGGAGACTGAACAGTGGCAAATAAATTGAAAGGAGGAATATGATAGCAACCCTAACCCCACTTACCTGGGAGTGATGCCAACCAGTGCCTTAACCACCAAAGTTGTGACATTTGCTATGAGACAGGCAAAAACCCGCAGGTGGGCCAATTTGTCTGCAGGAAAAAATCCTCCTTGGCCCCAAATATGGTGACTGAGTAATCCATAGCAATTTCCTTCCACAGTTCAGACCACTCACCACTGGACTAAAACACACATACACATCTAAAAGGGCAAAGGCGCATGTGATCCAGTGACAATTGGCTCCATGCAAGAAAAGAGGCCTGGCACTGGGCATCGCTCCTGCCTTTAAAGGAGGGAGGCAGTCCTGGTTCCCACCCAGGCCTCTGCCCTCTGCTCAGCCCCCTGGCACTCTCCTGATTGGCTTCACACTAGGAAATGTGCAGCTGGTAGGAGAGGCATCTATCTCCGGCCACACTCATTGACCTCCTCCTTCCTCCTTATTGGGCAGCTGCATGCTGCATCAGGCAAATGTTGTCCACCCCAGATTGAAAGTAAACTTTTATTCGTAGACAATAAAACTGTTTGAATTATGCCCCCCAAGTACAATAGTATACAAAACAGTTCTAAAACACATGCAATATATGTATAGATATAGATATAGATATAGATATAGATATAGATATAGATATAGATATAGATATAGATATAGATATAAAATATAAAATATAAAATATAAAATATAAAATATAAAATATAAAATATAATACTTCCAGTTAATGAAGACATGGTAGAATTAAAATATAAAAAGTAAGGAAGTTCCACAGCTCAGGGGAAGAGCATTTATCAGGCTCAATCCCTGTTATCTCCACATAGGGTCAGGAGAGTTGTCTGCCTGAACATTCGTCAGGACTATATTGCATGAATGAATGAATGAATGACAAAGGTCTTCCTTTGGGTGGAAATTCTAAAACAAACAAGCAAACAAAAACAGCCCAAATAAATCCTCATAATCATAATCATAATTGATTTCACATAATTATTATTGATGTGCTCATTTTCAATTTTAAAGACTTAAAGCAACATACGACATTAAAGTTCAGAAAAACAAAAATGAAATTCAGTACATCTTAAAGAGTTGGCAGCTCATTCAGATTACGGAAGAAAGCATTCCCTGCAATGATGAGAGGTCAAAACTAAAGGTCAAAACTTACACTTTGAGTGGCAAGAAGCAAACTACTAACTAGTGCAGATACTTTAGAAACACTGTAATAGTTTCACGCTGATCTCCACCTCATAACAAGCAGGTAGTGTTGCATTCTGACTTAGTGTTAGTGTATGTGAATTTGTGTTTCTGTGTATATACCTCCACTAACAAATTGGAAGCTGTTGAAGAACAACCATCCTCATAGTGCACGAGTATCTATTATCTGGTCTCTATTCTTCCAAAGATTCAGGTGTGTGCCACATGAAAAGGCACCTTTTGTCTTCTACTGTACTATTCATTCATTCATTCACTTGTTTGTTTGTTCAGGGCGCAACTGTCATCCTCTTTCTCTGCCCCCTCACTTGATTGTACATTTCAAAAACTTGTGCAGTAGTCAGATATCCTACTGAGTTCTGAGAAATGGGTATTAACAAACACATTGATTTTTCTGTTAGGCAGGAGGGAAGCATTGTTAGGTTTCCCTGTTACTTAGATAAAAGAGTAACCTAGCTCAGCATGTGCGTCATTCATGGGGCAAGCTGTTAAAAATGCCAGCGCTTGTGTTTATTAAATATATATCTAGTTGTTTCTGTAGATTTTGGTATTACACTAGATACCTAACAATATGAATCACTGAAATATATAGCATAACTGAAAGCTAGGGGCTACAGAAAACTGGTACAAATGAATGATTCGGCTTAAGTGGCTGTCGAAAACACAGCTCTGACCATCTGTTTTCAGAGATTATTATTATTTTTAGTTACTTTTACCCTTATTCACATGTGCAATGCATTTCTAGATTGTGCCATTTGACACACCTGACAGTGCAATCCCATACATCTCTACTGAGAATTAAGTCCCTCTGAGTTCAGTGGAGCTTACCCTCAGGTAACTGGGTATAAAATTGCAGTTTGTAGGCTCAATCCAAGCTTCAGCCACTGTCTGATGGGGCAGAGTGATGTTGACATTACTTCACATGAAGAGGCTTGCAAAGGCCAGCAAAGCTGGGCAGAAGGAGGCCTCCAGCATCTCAAACCACCACTCCCAGCAAATGAGATCCTGATGCAAATGAGATCTGAACTGCACCCTAAATTGTTAGGGTTTGCATCTGAATTAAGAATTCAGACCAATATATTCTGCTCAATGTAGTGATTTTGTTGACTGCATATTGGAAGCTCCTTGCTCATGGCAAAGCGGCCATCAGAATCGCTTGCAGCAAACAGAAATGTGTTTGTTACTACAGACCTTCTCAATGTGGGTTGAATGGTGATAAAACAGAGGTATCTCCTACATGTCAGGCAGGTCAGCCTGTTCATCAGAAACATGGAACCACTGCAGGCAGCTTCAGAAAGCAAAATTATAGTGTTCATCAGCTCTCAGATGAAACCAAGCAATCAATTTTATGCTTTCAGTACTTGTAGACAGTTGCTTGGTATTGCAATAGAAATGGAACAATAGAGATGATACAAGGAATAAAAAAAAACCCCATGTTTGGTGCCTGAACTTATACACACACACACACTGATTTTCAGAGAACTATTTTTAATGTCATTTAGCACGACGACAAGAAAGTGAGAATTAATGTTTGTAATTGATGGTGTAATGTGTAAAAACATTGTTGGGAGTGCTAATATAAATCCCTGTTCGAACGCGTAATGAAGCATAAATCATGTTTGTTCTTGAGTAAGTGCAAATGTGCATTCTTGTCACTGAAATCTAATCTGTTTAAGAAGCGGGGCTTATTTACAACTGCTAAGTAAGTAATGGTGCTTCTCATTTATTCTGTCTGGAACACTGCTTATTGGGATTCATCAGTCTTGTGACTACTGACTGACTGGATCTCAGCTTTCTGTCATCTTCCTTCTTGAACTCAAATTAAGAAGTCATTCTTAATATCCTACTCAATGCTATGCCCTTCCTGTTTCATTGGCACTTTTTTCTCATCTCGTGCTTTCGTCAATTCAGATGTGGCTCCTTCAACATCCCAGATAAATGATTCATCTAAAAAAGTTTGGTATTATACGTGCCTGGATATAATGGCCTTCGGAAACCCTTATCCCGGGGTTGTCAAACTTCTGGGCCCAGTGAACCAGTTCAGAATTTTGAGAAAAGGACCAGCCACAAAATGGCTGTCATGAGTTATGTGGCTTAGAATGTTTTCAGGTGTTTGAATTGTTTTGTTGTTTCGACTTTTGCTCCTCTGCCAAGGGCAGGGTATAAATTTAATTTAATAACAATACATAAATAAATGCACAGCCCAAAATAGCAGCCACATTCAAAAGCACAGCATAATAGACAGGGGGAAATGGTGTGGTATGCTCTCATATTCTCCCCATGCATTGGGGAAAAGGCACCTGCGTCATCCCCTGCTGCTGTTGCTCACAAAGAGAAGCACGTTGCTCTTCTCCTCTGTTCAGACTAGATGGAAGGGCTGGTGTCCAATCCAAGCATCTAGTGAAATATAGCATCTAGATCAAGGGAAGTAATAGTGCCACTGTATTCTGCTCTGGTCAGACCTCACCTGGAGTACTGTGTCCAGTTCTGGGCACCACAGTTCAAGAAGGACACTGACAAACTGGAACGTGTCCAGAGGAGGGCAACCAAAATGGTCAAAGGCCTGGAAATGATGCCTTATGAGGAACGGCTAAGGGAGCTGGGCATGTTTAGCCTGGAGAAGAGGAGGTTAAGGGGTGATATGATAGCCATGTTCAAATATATAAAAGGATGTCACATAGAGGAGGGAGAAAGGCTGTTTTCTGCTGCTCCAGAGAAGTGGACACGGAGCAATGGATCCAAACTACAAGAAAGAAGATTCCACCTAAACATTAGGAAGAACTTCCTGACAGTAAGAGCTGTTTGACAGTGGAATTTGCTGCCAAGGAGTGTGGTGGAGTCTCCTTCTTTGGAGGTCTTTAAGCAGAGGCTTGATAACCATATGTCAGGAGTGCTCTGATGGTGTTTCCTGCTTGGCAGGGGGTTGGACTCGATGGCCCTTGTGGTCTCTTCCAACTCTATGATTCTATGATTCTATGAAATGTGCAGATGTTTAAGGAGCATGTTCCATTCAGAACAGGCTGAAGCAGTGCAGACAGGAACTAGGCAGGAAGAGCAAACAGCCCCTCCTGCATTGTGGATTTTTGAGGGGATATACACCAAGACCTTTCAGAAACTCCATGGTGGTTCCTGGTGGGCACAATGGCACCTGAGGTGCCTTGTTGGTGACCCCTGCCTTATTCCTAACCCAAATGTGTGTCATTTAGTTCAGGATATCTGTTGATAAGAAAAACCAACATACTTCAAGCCCAGTTCACCATCACCTTTAGTATGACTTGTGAATTAAACTGAAGGATCTCATATTTACATATTTTGAATTAATCCATTTTGTTTTGGCAACTCTCCTCTTCTGTCTGTTTCACCTCCTTCTGCTCCACATTGCATTCAAAGAAATCCTTCTATCTCTTTATCACCCTCTCTCTAAACACACAAACACACTGGGGTAAAGCGTGCATGAAAATGCATAGGTTAGGAAAAATACTTTGAAAATATGTTTACATTAGACAAACTTACATGGAAAGGTGAGAGATTTTAAAGGAGAAATTCACACAAATAAAAACAAATTGCAAACAGTGGTGGATATGTGGAGGGCTTGAACTTAGGGCTGGAGAAACTGAGAGAAACTCAAATGACAGATCCTCGCCCCCCTAGCTGAGAGCCACATACAGGAACACAGGGAGTTGCCTTCACCAAGTCAGACTATTAATCTGCTTTGACAACGGTTTTCCAGGATGTCAGGCAGGGAAGATTCCCAAACTCTTCTTGGAGATCCTGAGGATTGAACCTGGGACCTTCTGCATGCAAAACAGATGCTCTACTACTCAGTTACAACCCTTATAATTAGGCCAATGGAGCTAGACCCCTGGGTTACTGAACCCCACTGTAGAGCTCTACCCTTAGCTTTCCACCCTCCCTCAGACCTCTTCCTATTCAACTTCTCAGTCCAGTCCTTGGCTTGTGTGAGGAATTTCTAAAAATCCACCTGACTTTCCATTTCCATTGTGGAAGATGGATTCCATAGCTGAGAGCTTTCTTTACTCAGATGTTAGAATATTTGCAAATGTTTGTTTTCCTCAGCCAACTGCTCCTAGGAAATATATATTTGTACTGCTACTCACCTGATTTGATTCATCCTCCATTGTACTTCAACACCTGTGACCCAGCAGCCTCTCAGACCAATTCATGCGTCTAATGAAATTGTTGGCTGCCATTGAAAAGCTTATGCCACAATAAACCAGTTAGTCTTTTGATAGCTTTAATGACATTCTGTTGTGAAAACTGTAATTTACACTACATGTCCCAAGGCACATAGCTGTTAAGTAGCATGCATTCTAAATTATAGAGTAATTATTTTATGCTCATTTGATGGCATATGTATATAATTTGCTATGATTGTTTGAGAAATGAGGTTTCCTGTTTTGATAGGATTTAGATGGTGATTTTCTCTTTCATGTCTTGTATACACCTACTATAGTTTCCTTTGATCGTCTTTTTTGTTATTAGCTTCCATCCTCCAATCCTCTCTCGCTCCACACACATCAGCTGAAAAGGCTTCTTTCACACTAGTTGTTCATTTAATCCTTGCCTCTGTTTTCCTTTCTATCTTTGCTGTCATAGTTTTTGATGTCTCTTTGTCACCCCCCCCCTTTTATCTTATCAGCCTCTATTTAGGATTTAATCTTCTAAATTCTCTCTGTTGCTAGGATCACTTTTAATCTTTCCTTAACATGGTTCCTCCCCCACCCCACCCCCGTTGCTTGATCTTTCAGTTAAAGGTGCCAATATCTTTAGCCTTTAAAAAGTCTATTTTTGAAAATATAGAGATCATAATAGTTCTTAGGATGTTAAGATGTATATACATAACACAAAACATGGGACTGAACTTTATGTTTCTAGTTTACAACATATTTCAGAGGCTTTAAGAGGGGATACCAAAGGGACTGCATATGGATATGGAAAAGATGCCTATTGTTTGACAAACTTAGCTTTGTTTTCAAAATCCAGTAACTCTCTGCAATCCCATCCACCTAAGACAGTATCCCATGGGATTCTGGGATTCAGAGGTTGGAGAAAGAGTTTTGACTTCAAAGAGGGAGGTCTAATCTCAGATGCCCCTTCCCCTTGCCATGAAGCTCCAATGTCAGCAGGGCTGAAAACAAAGTATACTAGGGGAGGGCCAGAAGAAGGACATCAAAATGTCCACAGGCGTCATAGGACCCCTACACAACTGGAAGAAAACCATGGGAGCCCCAGTTGGTGCAGTTGATGTCTTCTCCATAAAATAACCCCAGAAGCTCTGATCCACCCTTACTTCTAACCCACAAACAGGAGTCTGGAAGGACATTGGATGAGCCCCCTGCCACCCTGCGTTTAGGAGTGCAGAATAAGAAAATTATCTTCCTTCTCTATCTATATTTGTTCCTGAGAAATTGCTGATAATCTTCAGTTGCACTGTTGCAACATAATTTGCTACTATCACTTTGAAGGGGAAGGGCCATAGTTCAGTACTATAAGCATCTTTGCCAGGGGAACATCCCAGTCTCATTCTCCAGTATCTCCCAGGTATAGACAGGAGAGACTCTCCCTGGGAAGCTCTAGTGTATCAATGTATTGCTCAGGTATAAGCCAATTTTCTATGTTCCAAATTCATGATAACTTATACAATAAACATAATTTAGCTGATTTTTTTTCTAATGAAGGTGACTGGATTATTGGCTTTTTGTCTATTTAGCCGACCTTACTGGGTTATTGCGATGACAATATGTGCCAATACCCATGTACATTTTATGAACTTTAAGCAGGAAAGGAGGATACAAGCACGATGGGTAGATGTTGCTCTTGTCCCTCTCTTCTCTGAAACTACTATCTGTATTTCAGTGGAAGCCTTCCCATGCAAGTATTATCAACCACTCCTGTAGGGCTGCTGGTGGTCAGAGTTCCTTCCATCTTACCTAGGATTTCTTATGTCATACTGATGCAGGAAGGTCTAGTAATGAAATAGTTACCATACTGTTAGTGTGGTATACTACCCCATTGGTCAAACCTCAGTACATACTCTTGTGACTAGAACAAAATCCCATGAGAAAGCAAATTTTGACTCGCACAACTACAATATCCCTGGCCCTGTTTAACTCCCATCAACCCCAGCCAGCAAGACAAATGTTATGGGGTGATGGGAGTTGTAGTCTGTTAACATGATAGTCCAACAATATGGCTATTGAAACTATTATGGGTTTGATGCCTAGAAAGAGATAATTAGGGCAATTAAGAAACCTGTCCTTTGTCTATGAGAAATAATGCAATACCTATGTAATAAAATTGAAGCAGACTTCAATACTTATGCTACTTAACATTTTTTTGTACTATGCCATTGTTCAATGTGTATTTAGTTTAAAACAGTCTTCTAATTTCTGAGTTCCTCTATCCTGGTGGATTCGTATGTACCGATCAACATGTGTAGCAGTTCAAAGCAGAAAGTTCCAACTTCTTAAAAGTTATCACAAAAGACTGCCAGAGGCCCATTGAGAAGCCGTTATTAGTTCTGATTAAATCACACTTCTTAGAGTTATATAACGATCTGCTTCCATTCCTGGGAATTCCCACCCTTGTTCTTAGCCTTTCTTCACAGGGACTTTGAGCCAAGCCATTTGATTTAATTGCAGTTTCTCAGCACACCTAAGGATAACACTGCAGGAAAACACAGTTGGTTCAGGCCTGAGTATTGACTTACTATTTGAGAGAGGGTGATGGCATGACTGATTAAAGCATTACAGTATATGACACACTGGTAGAAAGAGAGAGGGAGTCAGTGGTGTAAAGAAATAAAAATGAGTCTGCAACAACTCCCTTTAATTCCAAAGTCAACTCATTCAGGGTGTTTATATTTCTCAACTACACTCCCATCATCTCCCTCACTAACACATTTTCAAATTTTCAGAAAATCATATCTTTATAAACAAATGTTGAATATGAGAATTATCAAGAAAACATGGCCAGAACATTAACCCTAAGAGGCAAACCTGACTTACTGCGCATCAGGCCACTCTGATACTAAAGCAGTGATGGCTTTGGGACTACAGCTGTTTTGGGACTACAATTCCCATCATCCCTGACCACTAGTCCTGTTAGCTAGGAATGATGGGAGTTGTAGTCCCAAAACAGCTGGAGGGCCAAGTTTGGCCATCACTGTACTAAAGTGAATGTGTGTAATGTTTAGAGAGTTAAGGCCTGGGATTGGCAAAAGCAAGGTTCAGATCTTGCAGGGAGCAGCTGAAGAAGGAGCAAAAAAGGTTTTCTTGTGTGTGTGTGTGTGTGTGTGTGTGTGTTTCTTTGTGGCTGATTAGCTGCTCTCCCTGTGCAAAGGTCAGAGGGGGCAGGGTTTCTGTTGAGGCAGGTGATCTGCTGTGGGAGGAGCTTAGCAGAGCTTGCAGGGCAGCGGCGTGCGCCTGGCGGCGCGCGCAGTTTAATCCATCTTTTAGATTTAGGGGAGCTAGTCTCAAACGTTTGTTGGGGGAGACCTAGGTTTTTTTGAGGGAGGAGTTATTTGTCCTGTCTTCACGCTTTTTATGATGGAGGACCGCTGTAGCCACCCCCAACGACACGTTCTCAAGATGGAGGGTGAGGGAACAGCTGCAGTCGCCTGCGGTTCCTGCGCAATGATTGCCATCTTGCCAAAGGTTGCAGGCAGCTTTACCTGCAGCAATTGCATGTTGATTGCCCTCTTAAAAGACAAAGTCCAGCAACTGGAGGAACGTGTAGCTACGCTCCAAAGAATTAGAGAGCTGGAGCTCTTCTTGGAAGCAACAGAGCACACCGTCTCCACCAAGGAGGAGACGGAGGCCAAGGAGGAGAAGGAGGCTAGTTCACCATCACAGGAGCCAGATATATGGAGAAACGTGACTCAAAGAAGTAGGAGGCCCAGGGTTCGCTCTGATTGTTTAGAAATACACAATCGCTTTGAGGTCCTCTCCCCTAGCATGGAAGACGAAGAGCAGACTCCATTTGGGGATCTCTCCCTCATTACAGTCGATCAGGTATATGAAGGCGAACAGCAAAGTCAGTCCTCAGGGAATGTGCAGGCGACCTTGGAATGGACAGCTCACGGAAGAACCCCGACCAAACCTAAGAGGAGGCGTGTAGTGGTGATAGGGGATTCTCTACTGAGGGGAACAGAAGCAGTAATCTGTGGGCCTGACAAGATGTCTCGGGAAGTGTGCTGTCTCCCCGGGGCTAAGATCCAAGATGTAACTGAACGACTGCAAGGAATCATAAAACCCACTGACAAATACCCCTTCCTCTTGGTTCATGTGGGAACCAATGACACTGCAAGCAATAGCCTCCAGAAGATCAAAAGAGACTACGAGGCTCTGGGCAGGAAATTGAAGCAATTAAATGCACAAATTGTCATCTCATCTGTCCTCCCAGTTGAATGACGTGGCCCAGGGAGAGAGGAAAAAATAGTGGAAGTGACCAGCTGGCTTCGCAAATGGTGTAAACAGGAACGGTTTGGATTCTTAGATCACGGACTGCAGTTTCTTGAAGATGGATTTCTGGCAAGCGATGGGCTGCACCTCAAAACAGTTGGGAGGAATGTTTTTGCCAAAAATCTCAGAAACCTCATCAGGAGGGCTTTAAACTGACTAATGAGGGGGAGGGAGACAGTGCTCCTGAAGGTAGGAGTCTATCAGTTGATGAAGATGATCATCCAAATGTCATAGACCAAATGGAGCAAACAGCACACAGACCTAGTGGTGGGAAGAAAAAATTATTAAATAAGAGACACGGGGGAATGATTAATGGACTTCAATGTCTGTACACTAATGCGCAAAGCATGGGAAATAAACAAGATGAGCTTGAGCTCTTGGTACAGCAAACTAAATATGACATAATAGGCATCACTGAAACCTGGTGGGATAAGTCCCACAATTGGAATGTAATAATGGAGTGATACGATCTATTTCAGAGAAACAGACCAGACAAGAAAGGAGGAGGAGTGGCATTATATGTCAGGGATGTGTATACCTGTGAAGAGATCCAAGATTTAGAACCTCAAAGCCAAAGTGAGAGCATTTGGGTCAAAATTAAGGGAGAAAAGAATAACAGAGACCTCATTGTGGGAGTTTACTATAGATCCCCAAGCCAAACGGAGGACATAGATGATGCCTTCCTGGAACAGATGGCCAAGCATGCAAAAGGAAGGGAGATAGTAGTAATGGGGGACTTCAATTACCCGGATATTTGTTGGATGTCAAACTCAGCCAAGAGCATAAGGTCAAACAGATTGCTCACTGGCCTTGCAGACAACTTCATTGTCCAGAAAGTGGGAGAAGCAATAAGAGGAACAGCCATTTTAGATCTGGTCCTAACCAATGTTGATGACCTGGTTAGTGGGGTAGAAGTGGAAGGATCATTAGGCGCGAGTGATCATGCTCTTCTGAAGTTTACTATACAGCGGAAAGGAGCAGCCAAGCATACTAGGACTCAATTTCTTGACTTTAAGAAAGCCGACTTCATAAAACTTAGGGAAGTGCTGGGTGAGATCCCATGGACAGTAATACTAAAAGGAAAGGGAGTTCATGATGGCTGGGAGTTTGTTAAGAGGGAGATAGTAAAAGCACAACTTCAGGCAATACCAATGAGACGGAAACATGGAAGGTGCCTAAAGAAGCCATGGTGGCTATCTAAAGAACTTTTAACGGAGTTAAGATTAAAAAAGGATGTGTACAAAAAATGGAAAAGGGGGGAAACCACCAAAGAGGAATTCAAACAAATAGCCAGCACGTGTAGACACAAAGTCAGAAAAGCTAAAGCACAGAATGAACTCAGGCTTGCTAGAGAGGTTAAAAGCAACAAAAAAGGCTTTTATGGGTATGTTTGTAGCAAAAGGAAGAACAAAGAAACAGTGGGGTCACTCAGAGGAGAAGATGGTGAAATGCAAACAGGGGACACAGAAAGGGCTGAACTCCTCAATGCCTTCTTTGCCTCAGTCTTCTCCGATAAAGAAAACAATGCCCGACCTGAAGAATTTGGAGCAAATGATTCAGCAGAGGAAACACAACCCAGAATAACTAAGGAGATAGTACAAGAATACTTGGCTAGTTTAGATGTATTCAAGTCTCCAGGGCCAGATGAACTGCATCCAAGAGTATTAAAAGAACTGGCAGATGTGATCTCAGAACCACTGGCAGTCATCTTTGAGAATTCCTGGAGAACAGGCGAAGTCCCGGCAGACTGGAGGAGGGCAAATGTTGTCCCTATTTTCAAAAAGGGTCTGGTAAGACCCTGTCCCCCACCCCACAATGAAATCCTACATTGGTACCTCTACTGCTCAGGGAAGCCTAGACTACAAATTGCAATATACAAGCTGTGTGGATGAATCAGGTACTACAGCCATCCATTTGTTGTTGTTGTTGTTGTTTAGTCGTTTAGTCGTGTCCGACTCTTCGTGACCCCATGGACCAGAGAACACCAGGCACTCCTGTCTTCCACTGCCTCCCGCAGTTTGGTCAAACTCATGTTAGTAGCTTTGAGAACACTGTCTAACCATCTCATCCTCTGTCGTCCCCTTCTCCTTGTGCCCTCCATCTTTCCCAACATCAGGGTCTTTTCCAGGGAGTCTTCTCTTCTCATGAGGTGGCCAAAGTATTGGAGTCTCAGCTTCAGGATCTGTCCTTCCAGTGAGCACTCAGGGCTGACTTCCTTAAGAATGGAAAGGTTTGATTTTCTTGCAGTCTATGGGACTCTCAAGAGTCTCCTCCAGCACCATAATTCAAAAGCAACAGACATCCATTTACCGAACAATATTTTTTACCATGGTGTTCGTGCAGCCAGTGGTTTTGCTAGGTGATGGGACTGTAATACTTCCCTGCTGCTCCTGCTTTCAAATTAGGCACAGGCATGTGATAATGTTTTTCTCCAAATTTGGCAGGGGGTTCCAGAAGAACAGATTTCCATTTGATTGCATACATACTGTGTAAATTGCCACTTAGTAAATGATATATAAATCCACTTGGTGTTCTTTGGGAAGCACAGCACTGTAAACACAGTCTTTCAGTTATTACCCTTTCCTGAATTGAAACATATAAGCTTTACATATTGCTAAAGATTTTCTTCAGTTATTGCTCATATGTTCAGTTTTTCTTTATTCCCTAACTTGAAAGGAATTCATATCTTGATTAGGAACTTTATTTATGGGTCAAAAAATATAATTGATTTGTTTATAATTTATGGCAACAGTAGAGAGACAAGTGAAACCTTATAATGAATTTCACCCACCCACACACATCATGGGGCAAAATATTCAGATATTAGGTTTTGTTATTTCAATATCCCTTATTTAGAGCAATTGTCTCTCTCAAGAAAATCGAAAAGATTCTTGGCAATGGTTACAGACACCTGTCTTCTTGGTTTGATATAATAAATATTGAAACCTCTAGGTTAGCTAACTTTTTATGTTTGTATATTCACACAAGTTTTGGAATGAACCTGTAATAAATGATGGGCAAATGCTACTGTGATTATCATTGTGAGCTGCCTTGAGTACACTTTTGTTGCAGAAAGGCAGGATAGACATGATCTACATAAAATAAATGCAATAAACTGCATCTGTCATGTTTCCACAGTGATGTGTTAGAAATGCATCTCCACAGCTTTCAGAAGCAGGTCTCTGCAATTCATCAGGTGAAATCTAATCTAGCATCTTCTGCTACTGTTACTCATTTTAACTAGCTCAAAGAGTATTTATAGGGATGGCTATCACCAGAACACTTACTGGAAGATATAGAGGCAACTAGTATACAGTACAGTAATGGCTAAGTGAATGAAGTATGAGTCAGGAAATCCTTGCTTCAGATCCCACCTTTGTATACAAAACCATTTTCTCTCAGCTTGAGAAGCCAACACCCCAACTGTAATGACACTGTCTTGCAGAGTTTTTGGACATAGTTTTGGATTGTCTAAATTTTGAAGGGCTGCTACTGCTGCTGGATGATCAGTGGCATCCATTCGCTATGGCAGAGGTGGGGAACTCAGATGGAGCCCTTTAGGCCTATTTGTCTGGTCCTTGTGATTGTTCTCAGGCCACACCCTTCACTGACCATCCTAGAATCACTAATTTCTCCATCCATTTTTGCCTCTGGCCCTGCTCGCATATGACACTCAGAAGGTTGCCCAAATGGAAATGCAATGTTTAGGCTGCAAACATTTCCTCACGCCTGGAGTGTCACCTTTTCGCTTATGTTTTGGACTCTATTCTTTATCTGTTGCTTGCTGCTTGCTTTGATTTACTGTGCCGGTAATTGTAACTTCTATTGCTTTGGGAATGCCTTTATGATAGCCTGTGCTAGTGTTTGACATTTGTTGGTTATGTGGCTTAATAAAAGACACTTGTTCTCACCCTGGACATCTCTGTTCTGAGCCTCAAAATAAATTAGAGCCTTCTGGGGATTGGTGTATTGACTCCATTCTCCAGCTATCATTATATAACATCTTCAGAATCAATTAGAAACTTATTGGGAATTAAATCTGAAATCAAAGGAAAGGGCTACAATAAAAGGGGAGGGCACCTTCTTTACACAGTTTTATGTGTTCCAGTAAATAAGTCTTAAGCAGGAAGATGAGGGAAGTAACTTGATGAATATGAAGTATAATAAATTCTGCATATGGAGAAGAAACCAAAGCTAGTTGGAAGATAGAGCAAAAGTGAAAATGTGGGTCCATACACGAATATAATGAATAAATGGCACACTAAGTAATGGTCAAGCTTTGTGTTTTAGAGAAAGCTGCAACCTTTCCCTATGCATGTTTACTCACATAAAGACTGATGAATTCAATTGGAATTATTCCCAAGTATTGGCGCATAGGCTTAGTTTGCAGTCCTAGCCACTCAACATGGAACCTGCATGTTGAATTTGGTGAATACACATCTTTATGGAATGTGCATAGGATCAGGTTGCATGTCTTCCTAGAGATATAATACATGAGTGAGACAATTTATATAAAGTTAGAATTTATGTAAAGCTTTATGAACTGTCACAAGCAGTGCTTTTTTTCTTTAAAAAAATGTGTGGGGGTACTCTCATTTTCCTAATATTGAAATACTTCCCCTCAATGAGGCCAAACTTAGATTCACAAAATGTTTAGGGGTATGCGTACCCCTGCATCCCCCCAGAAAAAAGCACTGGTCACAAGGAAAGTGCTGTAGCAAAGGATATAGCCATTTCTGAAGCAATATCTGATATCAATAGAAACTTTGTTAGTGATTGTCAGCTGATTATGCCAAGCCTCTACCTGATATGACTTGTAGACCTCAATAATTTTCAGCTGTCTTCATGTCTGCCCTGTGGATAGAAAGTTTTAGAATCTTGGCCTTTTCTTGGCCTTTCCTGTTTACTAAAATATCACATGTATACACGCTACACGTGCTGAAACAGGGATAATGTTCTGTCTTCCTCCCTCCATCACAGTCCACATTTTCTGGATGTTGATGAACTGACCCACTGCTGCTTTTGGCAAGAGCATCTTCATTTTGGTGTGAACAATGGCAGTTACCTGGGCTAGTCTAGTCTGCTAGTCTCCTCCTGCTGCTGTGCTCTCACCAAAGTGACCCCATCCACAACTGAAGCTTGTCTAAAACATAATGACCACTCAGGTAGATGGGTCAGGTGCAGGGATCATCACAGCCTAGGTGTTGTCACTTACCGTATTGGCCTGAATATAAGCTGCAGCCGAATATAAGCTGCACCTTTAAAATTGGAGGGGGGGGGGAGGAAACAAAGAAAAAAATACCCTAATATAAGTCTCTCCATTCCTCACTGCTGCTGGCTACATACTGGGGGGAGGCGTGCTGTGTTTCTGGCAGCCTTTCCCCTTTCTCCCTCTCTCCCTTCCCGGCTTTGGGACAAAGGACGGGGGACTATGTGCAGGTGCCACTTTTCCGCGCTCCTGGTGCTGTTGGCCCCGCGCTCCTGGCTGCATACCAGGTCACAAATACAAGCTGCAATTTAAGTTTTCACAGTCAGAATTGGGGGGGGGGGGAGTGAGGCTTATATTCAGGCCAACACGGCATTTCAAAAGCAAGGACAATGAGACTGTCTCCTGGGACTATTTGGCAATTCTCTGAATACCAAATTATTTAAAACGGACATGTATTACAGCAAAAATAAGTTACCGGTTTCCAAGACTGCTGGTTTCCAAAATTGTTTTCAAAATAAGTCAGAACAATCCAGCCTCTATCAAAATTAACTGTGATCCTAATTAAAAAAGAAGAGGCACTATAGTGTCACATCCTAATGTGTCAAATTTAAAAATAAAAAAAAGACTTGAACTTGTCAGCACCATCCTGGTTAATCTGCATTCAAATTATTTTTAAGCAATTTGGCCCATCTTTAATTATATCCATGCTTGAATAAGAGTAATGACAAAAACTACAGATATTCTGTGTAAGAATGAATTATAGATGGATTATTTCATTGGCATTAAAACATTAGTCTTTATTCAGCAGCAGTAAAAGCATCGATGTATCATGATGAACAGTTTCTTTTGAGTGATTATAATTTCATAAATCTCATGTAATAGGCTATTACATTTCCTGCAAAAAAATAAAGGGGATTTGTACTTTACACCATCTTCTCAATTTTACATGGTTATGTCCTTTTAAAGGCCAAAAAAAATAAAAAAAATAAACCACCCTCCTGTGAATAATGATGCCGTGCAGTTGTATAGAAGAGTACATTTGTCAAGGAAAGCTTAAGGGCTTTGCACATTGGCTTGAAACACAGTGAAAATGGGGGAAAGTACATACTCAGGCAATGTACACCTTAGTGGCTTAAAACACCGCAATATTGTTTCTCTCCACCACACTTCAAGTCCCATTTTTTCCCTTCTGTACACACCCGAGAGGTGGCAAGGTTGTGCATTCCCTGGTTTGTTTTCCGTTGGCTGCACCACTCCCCAACTCCTAGCCAATGAAGCCAATATCTGCACATGTCACCTGTAAATGTGCAATGAATTTCTGAAATGTACAAGCCTCAGTTTAACTGTAGCTTATGTTTTTTAATGGAAAATGAGCGAGGTCCCAACCAAAGTAGAATGGCAACTTAAACTGATGGAATATATGCAGCTTGTGGATCTAATGAATAGAATAAGAGAACAAGAAGAACATTCGTTTAAAGAAGATTGGAAAATGTTTATTGAACATAAGGGGGGAAATTGTGTACACTTAGAAAACGTTTGCAGCGTTAAGATGAATTCAACAGTGTAAATAAGTTTTGATGTAATAATGGAATACTGAATGGTTTAGTTTCTATAAAATATGCAGGGATTTATGCTATGTAAAATGAACCATGGAAAGAGAAGAAGGGAAGTCACTGATATTTTAAGGTTGTATGAATGAATATTCTGAATTGCAAAACGGAAAATTTAATTAAAATTATATAAAACAAAACTGTGGCTTATGTTTTTGATTTGGATGGAAGCTGCTTTGAAGGAAACCACACTGAACAGCAGTATTTCTCAGGAATTACAGGACAGATGTGACTTGTGGCTAATGTCATGCACACGCAACTTCAATTATCAGGAGTGAGATTCTGCTGGAGCCAGAGGAAACAGTAACGCCACATGAGAATCTCAAATGTGCTTTTGTCTCACACCACTGCTTTCCACTGCAAAAGTTACACAGAACATAGGGATGTCGGGAGAAGTCATGTGATGATAGGGGTGAGGCTAAAAGTGCAATCCCACATCCCTTTTATAATGCTGTTTCCTCTCATAGTCATAGAGCCTGAAGAATGTGCTATGATGTAACAATGATATATATCACCAATCCAATTTTATGATATTGTCCCTATGATGTTCCCACTGAAGGCAAGCAAAGCCATTTCTGAATAAGAGCAATAAATCCTGCATCACACTGCCCTCACATAAGGCACAACTTTTTACCCTTTCAAAGTGAGTCTTACTTCCCCGCATCCAAAGCCCAAAAATGCCCAAAGAGTTTTCAAAACGGCATACCCTGTTTCAGCTCAGCCCTAATTATTTCATGGTATCGCTGTGATTTTAGTCTGCATGGCATTCGGCACAAAACTTGCTACCTAGCAGTGCTCACATTTGATGGTGTTGCAGCTTAAACCAAGATCACAAGTTGTGCTGTGACTGCTAAATAGTATAACGAAACACACACACACAAATGGCTATGCAAATAAGTGCTAAAGATGAAAAAAGTAGATTAAAGGTGACATTTTGACTATGAGGCTTGCCTTGGGCTATGGAAGATAAGGGTTAGATGGAACAAATACAATGGAAGAGCCAATGTGATGGAGATGAAAGAGAAAGAGGCAAAGGGGAGGGGGAGCTATATATATTATCTGTATTAAAAAAAAGAGAGAATTAGTTGGTAAGATTGTTAGACTGCCTGCAGAGGAAGAGGAAAGGGAAAGTAATCAGAGGGCAAAAATATTGCTTAGATGATCAAAAGATAGATTTTAAAAATAGGGAGTGATTAAAATGAGGCAGCCAGAGACGATTAGAATAGAGAGGTGATAATTAGAATAGGCTTTTCATTTTCCCCTATTAATTCACATACCAGTGCTATTCTCATTTGCAAGTTTATGAATTTTTAGACTTTTAACCCAGATTTCACACAGCCTATTTGCTCACATTTCAGCTAGGAGTCATCTCAAAGCTTCTCAGTCACAAGAATTGTACATCTGCTGTATCTTATTACTTTTATGTTTTTGAAGAGTTTCCAGTTTTTCATCTTTTTTTAGGTTCACGGCATTATTGAGTTAGACATACAGCACAGAAGTGCATTTATCTAAATAATGAAAGAATGTATTGCTGCTGACAGTGAAATTAGTATCCTTTTATTGTGGCTGGGCAAGCGATCATAGTAGTCTACATAGATTTTCATCTACAAAGCCACACAGAAATTTGTTTTGCTCCTCATTGTGCCTTAGAACATTCCTCGCTACACCATTCAAGAATATTTTTCCTTGTTAAATATTGGGGCTATTTCGTTGTACATGCATTATCATGACTCTTAGATCTGTATGTTTTCATTGTGTTTTTGTGCATGATGATGGTGATTTTGCACTTATCGTGGTGCCTTGGAGCAGCCATAGGTACCTGTGGTACTGTTTCTGGCTTTTTGGCTTTTTAACTTATCAGTGGCTGTTGTGTTATTGTGATGGACTGGAATCATTCAGCCTAGCTTGCATTTCAAGTGGTTTTCCAGCCTATGAATGGAGTCTATGAGCAGATAAGTGAGACAGGGCTGGCCCTACCTTGGGGCAAAGTAAGGCAGCTGCCTCAGGCAGCAGATGCTGGGTGGTATAGACTGAGAAATGATGGAAGCCTCTTGACTCTTCCTCCTGAACCCCTAGGCTATACCCTTCTGTTTGAATAGAGAGCTTTGAACTGGGATATGGCTTGCCCTACATCCACACAACTAGCCTCTGTCCCCAGGTGTGATGGAGAATACTCTCTCATCACCAGTGTTAAAGGAAGATTCAGCTGGCAGTCCAGTCACCTTCTGGAATAGGCTGTCATCTTGTCTTTTGCTTTGTCTCAGGCAAGGCAGAAAAAATTCTTGGGCCAGCCCTGAAGTGAAGAATGGAGATGGAGGCTGGTGTGAGTGTTAGGGCTCCATATCTAGCAAGGTCTACACCAGGGGCCAACAAACTTTTTCAGCAGGGGGCCGGTCCACTGTCCCTCAGACCTTGTGGGGGGCTGGACTATATTTTGAAGGAGAAAAAATGAATGAATTCCTATGCCCCACAAATAACCCAGAGATGCATTTTAAATAAAAGGACATGTTCTACTCATGTAAAAACATGCTGATTCCCGGACCGTCCGCAGGCCGGATTTAGAAGGCGATTGGGCCAGATCTGGCCCCCGGACCTTAGTTTGCCTACCCATGGTCTACACAGCTCCACCACTGCTGGCCAGAGGTTATGACTCTTGCCTAAGTCATTACAGAATATACATGCACTGCAATGAATACAATGGACCATATTTCACTGGGGTAGGGATGTGGCTGAGACATACCAGTGGTGGGCAGGACCAGAGGCAAAATTAGGTGGAGCAATATACATGATCCTTGCTTTGGATAGATTCTAGAAGGGCTGCATTTGGTCCATAGGCCAGGGGTTCCCCATCCCTGGTTGAGGATAAAGCATATGTGATTCAACTGCTTTCAGTAGATCACACTGTTCAATCCCACTATCTGAATGTTTATTCTCGTATTCAAGAAGAGAAAGAGAAGGGCATTAGAGAGCCAAAGGTATCATTTGATCCCAAACTCTGTTTTAAAAGACCATATTAGAGACTTGATCCCTGTTTGTTAGTTATTTGTAAATAAAGCAGGCTGAGGGCTTTAATCTACATTTGGGAGGCCATTTTCCTTTATGCATTCTGGGCCAACCAAATGGCAAAATAGAGAGGTGACAGGAATAGTTTCCATATAATTCAGCCAAGAGCCCTAACCCACACGACCCTGGTACTGCATCCAGGCCCACTTAGACTGCTAATAAAGCAAAAGTGGCAGATTGAATATTGATTTTGGCAATACACTTACTGGAGCTTCATTCTTCTCTATAGAAAAGTAGTTGGAGTCTGGGGATAGTTGAGAGTTACAGCACAATATTTACGTCCCCACAGAGTCTCCATAAAAGTTCCTGTACGCTGGCATTAGGTGTGATCATTAACAAGCTGTCTAGCTGCAGCAGATAGCACATATCAAAATAATAAATTTAGAAAAAGAAAATAGAAAGAAATACAATTAAATTTCTGTTTGTAAGGTTACAAAAAGTTTTGGAGAAAGAAGAAAATCCTTTTCAACTGCATTTTTTCCTCCCTACTGGCCAAGGATAAGAGATGACATTTTAATGATCTTGAAAACCCTTTGATTTTTCTTTCCCCAAGTTACAAGATGACTGTGAGATCTGCATTTTAAAAAATTTTCACCTCTGATTAAGAGGCAAAAAAAATGCAGTTTCTCAGTCTTACCATTTTAGAAGTGAGTGCTACATATCTTGAAAAAGAAATTCACTCAGTTGATCAACTGCATTTTTCCTTCATCTGGCATGCATGCATGCTCTTTTAATTAACAGAGAAGTACAAGATTAACTTTATGAGACAGTTTCTTGTTATTGTGCATTTCCATGGACATTTGTGCTCTATTTTAGTATCTGGAATAAGAAAAATAATTATTTTACATGTGTAGAATTTTTAGCCTACTTGGTCTTCTGAGAGTTTTGACAGCTTTGTGCATTTTTAATTCACTTATTTATTAAAAGAACTCTGCACTGCCTGTCTAAAAAAATTAATTTGAAGTAGCTTGCAACATTTCAAAAACATTTCCAAAATTAAAACAATTAGCTGCAAGAGCAACTAAGATCACCAACGTTCACATTGTCATAATGTGTGGAAGGAGGTTACAGACAAAACCATCTTTAAAAGACTAATTGTTACCTGCTTCCTTAATATGATAAACAATACAAGGCACTCGCCCCAGTATTCCAAGGAAAATAATTCCTTAGAGCTGGAGCCACCTCAGAGAATCATATTAATAGTAGCTGACACTGATCTCATTTTAAGAAGGGAGGGAATCAGGAGTGTGTTGGAGGTCATTCACTGAGAAATGACTTGCAAACACTGGTTTAAAGATCAGATCTCAAGGAAAAACAATTTGAGGTATGGCAGTGGACATAAAAATGTCCAGGCAAGTGCTAGCAGTTGGTAAGTGGCTTCAAGGCCCCTGGTGTTTTCTTTTAACACCTTTTAACTGGTCTTGGACCAGGCAGCTCTTCCAGTAGAGGATTTATAGAATCGAAGAATTATGCAGTTGGGAGTCACCAAATGGTCCAGCAGTGCCGGAATTAAAGCTCAAGAATTTCTAACTCTTTCAAATATAGGACTATCCTCTAGCAGCCTTTCAAACAGATGTCCTTTATAAAGTAGGGCACATAGCTATCCCCTCTACCAAGAAAAATGACCCTTAGGGCCCAAATTCTGACAGTCTTATTATCCCAGGCTACAAATGAGTTACCTTTCCTTCCTTCATATCTACCTACCACAGCTGTCTATGCCTTCGTACATCAGCATCTGTCTGCTGTATTTTCTACTCCTTTACTTAATGTACCTGCCTTCCCTTCCTCTCTTCTTAACCGAATTAAGGCTTGTAGTCATGGAAATAGTGGTGGGTAGAGGTGAGGAATCATTTTACTGGCAGCTGATGTCAAAAAAGCCCTCAGCCCCCACAAGCTTAAACAGTCTGGTTGCAGTTTTTACTCACTGTGATACTTAAGAGACAAGGAGCACTTGTGAATGCCTTCTCCCTAGTGTCTGCTTTCCCAATATATTCGCTCTTCTCACTCTCTGTTTCCAGTGGTATCTTTCCCACATAGGATGGTGAGACTGTTGATAAAGAGAAGGCAGGCAGACTCACAGAAATGCTTACAAGCATGGTGCATTATGTGGAGAAATGCCTGCAGACTGTATGCTTAGGTTGTTGTTCACCCCTTGGGTGCAGGCAAGGTTAACCCTACTGGGATGTTATCAAATGATGGTGAGATTCAGTTGCACAGAATTCTAATACAACATGCACCATCCTGCTACACATTCCTAGCATCCAAGAGATTAATGCCTTACTTTCAACCGCCCACGGTTTCTGTTGTTTATTACCATATTTCTTTATCCAAAGACTTATATGCCACCCTTTAGTTTAAAACTTATCAGTGTAACTCACATAAAACAAGAAAACAGCAATAAATAATGGTAAAACTACAGAAGAGTTAGAATTTCAGTTAAGAGATTTTTCAGAGAGAAAATGTGAACATTTTTCTCTCTCTTTCCTCTCTCTAAAAAGAGAGAAAATTTTGCAAAATAGTATCCAGATATTTTTAACTGCTGCTGGTGGTGACACCATCCTAACAAAAGGTTGGAGAATTTCACACCTGAGCAACATTCAGACAATCCCCCCAAGCTACATTTTTTCCTGTCTGCAAATGAGGCAGAGAATTTGAGGAGGCCATTTTCAGTCAGCTCTGCAGAAACCAAGTGAACACAGCAGAGTGGCTTAAAAAGCAGCAGCAGCAGCACCACCACCACCATCACCAATTAAATGTATACAATAAAACCACCTTGGGTGATCTGCTGGTAGGCCTGTGCGGATTAAGAACATTTTTGCCTGCTGCTGAGAGGACATCGGGTAGGATGTTCCACTTCTGGAAAAAGTCATCTCCCAACTTACTGTCCACCTAATTTTATTCTCTTAATACGTTAATTGCCAACCTTGGAGGAGAGTCTCTAATGATGTGTGCAAGGTTTTGGGAAGCTGATAAAGGAGAAGGCAGTTCTTCTCTAATAAAAGCATGTGGCAGCTTTTTGTGGGAGCATTTTAGCCTTCTCCATTGTCATGCACTGGCAGGATGGTGGGAAGGATCCTGGAGAGGGTGTAGCCAGGACTGGTCAAGCAAGGGATGGGGAAGGAAGTACTCACAGGATGACAGAGGATGGTGGGGGGATGGAGGTCAGTGCACATGAACCAGAGCAGCAGCACTCATCACCAGAGCCAGAGGGGTCCCTGTCTCCATGGATATGATAGGATCTGAGGTGTAGGAAACAATGGGCAGTGCACTCTAGGAGGCTGGCCAGCTGGGGCTTGCTAGCTCTGGGAGGAGGGATGTGATTCCTCTGTTGGAGTAGGCTTGGAACAGGTGAGGGTCACATGCCTCATCAAGCCCAGATGCTGCAATCAGCAAAGTACAAAAGGGAAGCAGAGCTGAGGGGCTGTGTCTGCTCAAATGTCCATGTTGATGGACCTTGACACTTCTGGGCCTCTTTGAGACTATGCTTTGGGTTTGACTCTGGACTGTTTCCTGACTGTTGGACTTTGGACTTGGCTACTTGGATTGACCCTGAACTGAATTTCCTGGACTTTGGTTGTGTGGACTGACCCTCCGACTTTGAATTTTGGACATGGCATACAGACTTCCTGCCAGGTAGGCCAGGGGTTCAGGACATCCATACATTCAGAAGAGTGGACATCTTGCATGTAGATGCAATATGCATGTGGGTGTCTGCTGTACCCTCAGTGTTCCTAGGCACAACGGCTGGACCCACTGCACCCAAACTTTTCCACACTGATGTCAAGAGCTGTAGTAGTATTTTTACAGTTGAAAAAGTAGTATGTTCTTCAGTTGAAAAAGGTGCCCAGCCCAGCTTGCAACAATCAATAAGCCAGTCCCTGCCCTCAACTTATGATCTAAAAGACACAACACAAAAGAGAAAGGGGTTGGGATAAAGAAGGCAAGAAAGAGAGAGAATAGATTCAGGTGCAAGTTATGAAGTTTGTAATGCTGTTTCTGACAGGATGGATAGGGAAAAGGAATCTCCTGGCAACTGTTCCTTTGGCTGATGAATGGGACCAGGTTGGTAGAGGCAAAAGTGTGCTGCTCTTAACTACCTTGTTTTTGTTCTAAGTGGGGAAGGTATGAAGGGGATCTCAAAGTTTCTTTGTGACCAGGAATCTAAATAATGCACATTATTTCTGGTAAATGTCCTCAGAGGCCTCCTTCTGACCTTCCTACTCCACCTGGGAAGGTAAAGGTGGGGTGGGTGAGCACAGGGGTGCTAGGTTGGGGTGCCCTACACATTTAATATTCATGTGGGTTTAGAGAAAGCATGAAAAGGGTTACTGTGTCCCAGTCATTTTACATGGATGAAATACTTAACTGTGAATTTATTTAAGGAGCAGGGTTGTTGAGAAGATGCTGGCACACATGGTTTCATGCCTGATATTGTTCTCCTCTCCTCTAATTTTATATCCCAGACTGTTCCAAATGTTTCTGTCCTATTCCTGCTTTAATCTTCTGGTTCCAATAAGAATACAACTTGGCAGTTTCACTTTGGAGACAACAAAAGGTTGCCTTTCAGTTAGTGTGTTTGATTCCTGCCTCTGATCTGATAATCATGGTGGGCATCAGCCATCAACAGCTGGAGAACTTGACACAGAAGGTGCCGTTAGCTGCTTCTCTTTTGATCTTCAAATGATACATGACTAATATCTAGTCACCCCCTATTGTAGTTCTCTTTAAAACAGATTTCTTCACGGACTCGTTAGGTGATACAAAATATAACATTCGGGAAGATGCAGCCATTGCTCTACCTATGATGTCAAAGCAAGCTTTCATGTGCCTGTGCTGTATGAGTCTAGTAGATACAGGGTGATCACAGGTCAGTTTTAATGAGATTTCACTTACAACATATTTCTTATTGGTGCTTGTGGAAAGCTTTTAATTGGAAAAGGGGTTTGAGTATTAACATCTGCTTGACTTCCTATGGGATAGTCCCCTCTGGGTGTATTTGAGAAGCTTCTGAGGCAGGGTGGACCTATCACGGCAGAAGACAGAGCAGGCACCCAGGACACCATCCTCCATCAGAGCAAAGAAGCACCTCTTCCTATCCAAATTTCTATCTTGTTCTTTCAAATAGCATCCACATTGAGCTCTTCCATTTGACCTGTAGCTGATCTTAATCAGCATGCTTGTTACCCAAACTCTACTTAAAGAGCTCAGCAATCTACTTGCTTGCTAATCAGCACCCCTTAAGTCATCTCTGCTTATAAAAGTATGGCACCAGAAGCTACTAATCCCTCCTCCTCCTAAATGCTTCGCTTTTATCCTTAGAATACAGGTGTGCAACCCATCCTTCCTGCCAAATCAGTTTTCTGTTGCTGCATAGTTGTCAAACTGTAAGCATAATCCATTTACGCCACCACAATTTGTACACAACCTGGCAGACAACCATTGCTTCCTTAGTGGGTGCTTTTAGCTGCAGAGTTTAAAAGGCAAGGTTGCAGCTATACCAACATCCCATGCTAGCGAGGAGCAGAGGAGTCATTCTCATTTGATATTAAAAACAAATGTTTGAAGTTGGTATTAAAAATCTGTTATACAATCACAGATGCGTCATAAGCATCAGAAAATGATCCCTGAGACATTAGTAGTCATACTCTACAGTATGCAAGCTGCTTGCTTAACAGAGCTGTGCTGAGCAGGGGAAGAGGAAAAACAGCAGGTGAAGATCAGGACCCATTGGAAGTGAATAAATTGTATGCTTGTGCTGGGATTCTTCCAAACACTCTTTTAAGTTTACACTGGATTTTATGGGCTTCATGTGCAAGTAGGCTCCTTTCGTAAGACGTGTGTGCTACATCAGAACATTAGCACAGAGAATAAATTCACATAAATAAGACTTGACTAGTTCAGAAGGATAGGATGTTCTCTACACAATAGTGACACCCGAGGCTAAGAATACTTTACTGTGAATGATGTGGTTGGCGCACCTCTTGGTAATTGCTTGGACATATTGTTTCCACAATGGTCGTCGTCATACCTGCCAACTGTCCTGATTTGAGCAGGACACCCTGGATATACAGAAGCTGTCCCAGCTTCTGTTTTAAATCCCAAATGTCCTGCTTCTGACACAGCCACAACTGACACAGCAAAGCCTCCTCCTCTGCAAGGCCTTGGCAGAGGCCCGTTGTAGCTTCTGACATACTTCCAGATGTAGGCACAGTGATTCTGGAAGCTGAGGTGGCCTGTGCAGGTGAGCAGCAGGTGGGGTGGATGGCAGGCCGAGGTGGACTAAGCAGGTGGAGGGGCAGCAGTATGGTGGTGGTGGTGGTTGTCCTGCATTTTTTTTATTAAAAAATGGGGGTGCATTGCTTTCTTTTTTGTTCCAGACTTTCTTCTGATTTATGATGGTGTGTGTGTGTGTGTGTGTGTGTGTGTGTGTGTGTGTGTAAAACCAGAAGTGGCATCAATACTTTAACAACATAAATAATAAATACATCCATAACTGTCATTTTCCGGTTCATAGTAGCTAAAGAAATAAAAATAAATGGTAGATAATGGCATGAAAGGGTTCTGGCGGTCACCTGACAGCTGCATTTCTGCTACTTAATTGAGAGAAGTGAGATGTATGCATTTTATTTATTAAATTTATATATGGCACTATATCCAGGGGTCTCAAGGTGGAGTCTGTGAGGTGCAGCCACATTGACAAATGAACTGGATCGGCATTGCCCTTCCCTTTCCTTCCCAGTAAGCAACAGTGACTAAACTGCCCAGTGGTCAGGTGAGCATGCGTCTCCACCACCCCATCTGCTACTAAAATAAAATAAAATATAATGAATTGTGGTATAAATGAAATAACATCTTAAGACGCTGTCAGCAACATCAATTGATTAGCACCCAAAAATAGTGTTTGGAAGTGCTGCCTGTGATACTAATTAATGTCATCAAGTTAGACAATGGAAACAAGCTGTCTAGATTTTAACTAATGTTAGAAAACATTACATTTGTGAAAAGATATACGGGTGAACTATCCAGGAATATGAGAGCATGAGAACATGCTGTAGGATGTGGCTGTGACAGCATATGCCTAGCAAGCATAACCACTCTCAGTGTAAACGTGGCTCCTTCCGGCAACACAGGACTTGGGATCACAGGAGTTGTGTGTGTGGTCCATGGTCATGGGTGCCACATCCCACTGCCGCCCCTATGATGGGGAAACATGAGGCTCTGCAAGAGCGCTCTCTCAAGGAAAAACCCTGGCAAAGCCTCACAACCGCTCTGGGCTAGGTGGGGAGTGAACTTGCTTGCTGAGAGGGGAGCATTCCAGAAAGATTTGTCGCTGGCCTGGAGGGACACTATCGGCAAAGCAGAGCATCTCTGGAGGTGGAAGAAGCTGGGGGCCGGACAGGGGGCCACCTCTTGTGTTTCCACCACCTGAAGTGGCCGCTCCATCTCACATCATCTGTGGGCTGGCTCTGTGCCATGGTTAACAGGAGGGTGTGCAACTGGGTGAGTGAATGCATGAGCGACCCACTTAAGAATGTTATGGGGTGGAATAAGGTAGTACCTGATAAATAAGCAGGGGCATTTCCTCACCGGTGATGTCAAATGTAAATGAAAGGCCACTTTTAACAGGCAGTGTGAATAGTACGTTCATATTTAGTTGCTTTCCCCTATCGTGCTGGGTACCGTCAAAAGGCGATGATTAAAATTTAAGAGACAATTAAATTTTCAATTCTTCTGTGTTCACTTTACAGATTACAATATTCATGCTGCTTTTAAAGTGCCATTTGAAAATACTGCAGTGAGATGGAACAAATTTTCATTTGGATCAAATGGACCAGATTAATTTGGACCATATTGAATGGGCCCAAGCAAAGGTTAAAAAAGTTAAAGACAGCATGACACTGTAGAGTTTCTCATTCATAGTTTAAAAGCAGAGTATAAAGGTCAATTTAAGAAATATATCTGGTGTTAAGCACATGGTTGAGGTCCTCGCTGATTTATTGTGACTTGTAAGTAAGAAATGAGTTCACAGCATGAGCTAAATCTACCTTTTAAAAGTTTCATCTCTTCTTATTGTGCATTTCTTAGCATTTGGGGTTGATCATCCATTTCTACAATGGGGCAGCTGGTATTGTTATCTTGGCTTTTGTGTTGTTAAATGAAAAACAAAACAAGACCAAAAGCGTGCATTAGCACAGTTTGTTAAGGCAGCATGGCTGGACTGGCAAGACTTATACTCCAAAGACTTTGAGGGCCACCAGGTTGGAAAAAGCTGCGCTTAAGGCAATGAAACACACACCATTCACATGTTCTGAAAACATTCCTACAAAAGCAGATGTGTGGTTTGTTTCTGTTTAGCTGTTTGTAATCTGAATCAATTTTGTTTTCCTTATGCATTTAAAATCATTTAAATATATTTAAGTGATATACAAAAATGCAACATAAAAGCAATAAAACAGTACAGTGGTACCTCGGGTTAAGAACTTAATTCATTCCGGAGGTCCGTTCTTAACCTGAAACTGTTCTTAGCCTGAGGTACCACTTTAGCTAATGGGGCCTCCTGTTGCCGCCGCGCTGCTAGCATGCGATTTCTGTTCTCATCCTGAAGCAAAGTTCTTAACCCGAGATACTATTTCTGGGTTAGTGGAGTCTGTAACCTGAAGCGTCTGTAACCCAAGGTACCACTATACCATAAAAAACAGGTGCAAATGTAGAAAGGTATTCCAGAATGCAGGGGCAATTCTTATTTTTTGGCCACCGCCCTGTGATGGCTTATAGGTTGCAGTGCCACAAGCAAAATTTCCCAAGACTATCTATTTAATGTATCTATATCCAACCTTTCCCTCCAAGGAGCTCAAGGTGACGTACATGGTTCTTCCCTTCTTCAATCCCTACAACAACCCTGTGAGGCATGTTAGACTGGCCAAAGGTCACCCAGTAAGCTCTACGGCTGAGTGTGGATTTGAACCCTGGTTTCCCAGGTCCTTGTCCAACACTGCACAATTGCTACATTGTGCATAAGATTCTGCATTCAGCATCTGCTTTCTTTTGGCAGCTCTGCCAATGAAAATATGGTGTCTGTTTGTTATACTAACACGCAGCAATGGACATCTTGGAAGCAAAACACTATCCCTGAAGAGCTGGGCTCTGCTTAGTATGTAGCGAGCAGCAGTTGTTGACGGGTGCACAGAAATCTCAGGCTGTGGCAAGTCAACATAAGTGGAAGGCGGGGGTGAGGAACCGTTTCTCTTATGAATCGTTTGTTTAGTACAGCAGCAGGCAGGGCTGAGGCTTTATTATTATTATTAAAACACCAAGTTCCACCAAAAAATGAATTCTGAGCCCAAGGATTTATTTTGAGTACCAAAACTAAACAGAGCTCACAATCCCTCCATATTTATTTAGCAAAATGAATGCACCACTTGATTGTAAGACAACCTCCAAGCAGTTTTAAAAATATAAAATGAAACATTAACGTATTCAATAAAAAAGCTAAAAACAGGTGTTTTATTTTTTTTGAAATGCTTATCAAAAGCAACAGTAGCTGAAAAGAAATATAACACATGTACTTTCTGCATGTCTGGCCTAAACAAAAAAGTTTTAAGCAGGCAACAAAAAGAGTACAGTGAAGGTAATGGTAAAGGCAGTGCTTTTTTCCGGGAGGATGCAGGTGTACGCATACCCCTGTACATTTTGTGAATCTAAGTTTGGCCTCATTGAGGGGCAGTATTTCAATATGAGTAGGAAAAAGAGTACCCCTAAACATTTTTTTTTAAAAAAAGCACTGCGTAAAGGTAAAAGGTAAAGGACCCCTGGACGGTTAAGTCCAGTCAAAGGAGACTATGGGGTGTGACGCTCATCTCGCTTTCAGGCTGAGGGAGCCAGTATTTGTCGACAGACAGCTTTCCGGATCATGTGGCTAGCATGACTAAACCACTTTTGGCACAATGGGACACTGTGATGAGTGCCAGAGCGCACGGGAACACCATTTACCTTCCCACCGCAGCGGTACCTATTTATCTACTTGTCCTGCTTTGTTTTCAAACTGCTAGTTTGGCAGAAGCTGGGACAGAGAACAGGAGCTCACCCCGTCGCAAGGATTCGAACCGCCGACCTTCCAATTGGCAAGCCCAAAAGGCTCAGTGGTTTACCTGTCTGATGACGATAGACAAGGAGTTCTGAAGTGTAGGTGCCACCACAGATCAATTTCTTACAAAATCCACTCCTGGTTACTTCAAACTTTATTAATTTCAGCTACATAAACCCAGAGAGGGGAGAAGGTAGTTTTGTTGTTTCTGTTGGTAAACAATTTGAAGTCAGAATTCCATGTTGAACTGTAGCAGATAACTAAGATCTACAGGTAGATTCAGATCTGCCTCCTCCTTCCCATCCCTGCTTTGATAGAGAAGACACACCTTGGGCAAACTGGGATGACCATCTCTGAAGTGAAACGTAAACACATTGTGATTATTTTCTTCAGTAATATCCACATATTAAATCTGTTAACTGGACACATCCAAAGAAGTACAAGAAATGTACTAATATTCAAGGATTTGGAAACTCCTGAGACCTTATAACCTAGCAGCTGTTTCATTAGAATCATTTTAACATATAGATATTGCTTATATTAAGCCTTGCATCCCCCCCAAAAAACTGTTGTGTTAATTGGCCTCTAAAAAAACCAACTTACCAAAATGGAAGAGCCATCAAACCAATATGAAGCTTTAATTGGCATTTGAGTATTGTTTATAAACTGAGCACTCCAAAACAACAAATGTATGGGGGCCTTTAAGAAGCTCAGAACTCTATATCCTTCACTGTATTCAGCAGTCAGTACTTCTTACTGGGGATTATATCACTGCCAGTTCATTAGATTTATTAGATTGTTCCCACGTTGTGCTTATACATTTTAATTGTGTATGTTTTCCTTTATTACAGAAGAGCCAAAATATTCTCGGAGGCAATAGAGATAATTGAATTTTCCATTGTGAAAGAACATATGCCCAAATTTTACAAACATAATGGTATAAAATAGATAAGATTCTCTTACTAAACAAAATACTTCTGTAAACTATTCTCTCCAGAATCAAAATTATTTCTAAAACAGTCCCCTTGATAATGGTGATTATCACCATATGTGATTCATCCCCAGTAAAGCACTTTTATTTCCCACTGATTTCAAAGGGAGGGATTTATTCATCTGCTTAATTCCACATGGTTCTTTAAATTCTTAAATTTGGCTTTATCTTCTAATCATCGTGATGGGCTTCAGCAAATGAGCATATGTAAACCTCATACATTTGGAAAGGCAGAGTGGAAACTGAATTATGAAACTTTAACACTATACTCACTTATCTGGGAGTAAGTCCCACTGAACTCAATAGGATGTATTTCTGAGCAGATATGTATGCGGTAGGAAGTCCCATCAGTCAATCTACATTTTGAAATTCTGAAGCTAGTGCATTTCCCAAAAGCTCTAATTATTGTCCAAAACAGTTTGCCTGTAACCACAGCCCACTGAAATGCTACATTGCCCAACAACCTCCACTTCACCAAGTTGATCAACCTGGGAATTTTTCACAGGAATGACACTTCACATTTTAGAAACTGATTTTGAATGAGCATTTCACATTACCAAGGACTAGGCCTTGCAATTGCCTTCCAATTTTTGGACCACTTGTGAAACTAATGCTTCAATTATGAAAATTTCATCTAAGAATAGAAACGGCCTCACAGTCAAGACTCTCATCATCTTTGCCCTGCATCATCGGAATTGAAAATTGATTCCAATGCTCTCGTTGTGGACTGTGAGCATCTGAAATGCATTCACCAAGGAGGATTGATTAATTTTGATCTAATTAGAGATAATTAATGCATTTTATTCTACTTGCTTCAGAAATGAATGGAGTAATGCAGCATTTTTTATTATGACAGAACATTTGGAGAAAGATTGGCTTGGGGTAGAGCATTTGCTTGCAAAAGATCTCAAGTTGAATCCTCAGCATTTACAGGCAGGGCTAGGATAAACCCTTGCCTAAAGAGCTGTAATGTGAGAAGGACTCCACTTTTCCCTGAGAAAACCTGCTGTTTACTGCTGAATAGGAGCAAACACCAATCAGGTTCTCTATAGATTGACGTTTGCTCTGACTTAGTACTAAAGTGTGGGTTTTCTGGAGGAAAGCAGTGAGGCAAATGCAAAAACTGCTTGGACTTGTGTTTTCCAGACCTGGGACAAGCAGAAGTTGAACCCCTAGTCAATTTTCTGCCAGTTCTGTCTGTTGGTTTAGCTTCCTTACACAAAGCAAAGCAATTTTACCAAAATGGCTGCCTACAAAGTAGTTTGCAACTCTTTCATTTTGGCAGTTACACTGTAGGGTTAAGGGAAAAACTGGGGTAAAGAGAGAGAATTGGTGAGGGACCTTTTGGAACTGGAGTGCTTCTTCATTCTTCTCCTGTCTCAAGGTTCACTGGTGTGAAACAGAAGTACTCACGAGGGCTGGCCAGCTCACCCAGCCAGTACTTCAAGGCTGGAGGGAAGATGAGCTGGGCAGGTTTCCATTGGCACAGTAAATGTGCTGTTGAGAAAGGGCTGTGAGTAGGGATTTAACTATTCTTAAGGCCCTGAGCCAAGGGTGATCACTCATGAGCTAAGCCATAGGTGTCATGTTCTTATGCCACAATGAAAGCTAGTTGGGCTAGAATGTTGGACTAGCCCCTGGGTGATCAGTGTGTTAAAGTTAAAAGTTTAATGTGCACAAAAGATAATGTTTGTATGCCTTAAAGTTAAAACTTCTGTAAAGGTTTGCATTTGGAAAGCAGGGAAGTGGTGTTTGCATTAAGCAAGAGGTTCCACTCTAGGTGAATGCGGAAGGCTGATGTTTTTCCATTTCATGGGCTTAGGCCACCTGATAATTTAATCCCCAGAAACTCAAATTCTCACAACAGAAGAGGTAACTGGAGAAGTCAGCGATGGCTAGCAGCAGTAGCTGCAGATGAGGCCTGCAATGATGAACAGGCTTAGGATCTCTCGGAGCAGAGAGAGGAAAGTCCTGGATAAAGAACTTAAATGACTGAACCTACCTGAGTGCAATTCTGCTATCTCAGGACGTCGTTCTGCTGCAGACTAGGCCTAGGCACAAAAAAACCACACTGCAAATATGCATGGCAGGGCTGGAAGCACGGTGGCACTCTGTATCCACAAACCTAGACCCATTGTGACAGATACTCCAAGAATATTTGTAGGAACTCTGTATACTGTCTGGAATAAAGTGTCTTCCTTGCTTAATTTAGGGTCTCAGCAATTTGCAATGTTTAAAATGTGTTGCCAAATGATCTAATTATTAAGCAGCAGAATGATGGACGTCTATATAAAACCAGCCTGGATTTTGTGTGTCATTAAAAATTTACTTAGCTGGTCTTTGGAAAGGCTTTTGACACAAGAATAGCAAATGAAATCTATTTCATCATCACTGTTTGGTTTGACAGCTTCCTAGACAGGTCTCTATTGATCTGATTGAATGTGGGAGCTAACAAGAAGATAGTGAAAGCAAAGACCAGAGTGAGTGTCAACACTTCACTGTAAAAATTCATAAAGATAATAAATGGAAGGAATGTGGAAAGGCTACAGTGAAAGCAAGCGGAACACGATTAGATCTGAAGCTGAGGTGACCAATTAAAAAAAGCCGCAAGAAGTAAACTGAAGAAGGGATCCTGCTTTTGGGAGATAGTAAACCAGGCCCCTATTTTTTTCCCCTACAATTAATTTTTTTGCAGAAATTTTAGAAAACCAAAAGGAGAGCCTTTCTTTTTTCTTAAAGTTACAGGTGCTATTTTACTTATCAATCAATTGTCTTTCAGGGGTGATCCAGGGTGTGAGTGAAAAATTAGGTGTACATGGAAGTGGACTCCTTTTACATTAATTTGCATTTTGTATGAGCAAAGATTTTTTAAAGGCAAGTAATTGTGAAAATACACTGGCCCTAAAATCCAGAATGAAATAATCCACACTGTGGCAGAAACAGTTGTAAAAAAATTTATAGAACAGATTAATGAAAACACTTGTGTTTAGTTGTTGCACAAATTGAAAAATGTAGCAATTGAAATCTGTTTTTGTCCACAACATTCATCAGTGCTTTATGAAAGCAAAGCTGATCTTTTTCTTTTAAGTTATAAAAAAGGACATTGGATTTGGATGAACCTGTACAGCAAGCTGAATTTATGGAACATCAAAGCCTATAAAGCTTTTGTTATAAGCAAGAAAACTTTTGTAATAATGTGGCAAACTTGGAATACTCTTGTTGTAGTTTATTCTTGATTTTCTACTATTGGGTTATTGACCTTCTTTGTTAATTGGTAGCAAGAAAATTAACAGTTGTTGAAGTTGCTTAGTGAAATTTTGTTGACTCTACATAAATTGGTGAATGGCTGAAAAAAATAAGGCCTAAATAAAAATAGTTTACAATTTTGTTTTTAAAAGGCCTGGCAACCAGACAATTCCCTCTCATAAATTTTGGTGTTCCCTCCTAACATTTAGGCTGGCAATGGTCATGTAGGACAATGACTATATAAAGAATATTCATTAAAGTGAGTTTAAATTTGTGGAGTGCCAATACAACCTCCATCTCCAATTAGGAAGTTTTCCTCGGTCATTCAAAATATAGCCTAGCCTGTATTAGGAAACCTTGTGGAGTCTCTTGGCAACTTTTGATGTGATCAGCCATAGAATTCTTCGGAGCCACCTTTCTGATACAGGCTTGGGGACATCATTCTGTGGTGTTTCTGTAGGATACCTTTCAGAATGTGGTGCAAGGATATCTCTGCACAATGTCACGGCCATCGGTTTATGGTGTCCATCTTATTTCATGTGATATTTAGCACCAATGTGAAACCACTGGGAGAGATCATCTGTAGACTGGGGCTGTGGTAGCATCCATGTGCTCATGACACCAGGCTCTATATTTCTGTTCCACTTTAACTAAATTATATAATTCAGAATTTGAATGACTGGTATTAATAATTGTATTATAAATTGGCATTGTTATAATGAGGCTATTATTGGTCTATAATTGAAAACTAATAAAACTTATTACAAGAAATAAATGGGAGCTTAATCCAAACAAGATAGCGGCACTCCTTTTTGTCCATTTTAGATGAATTTGTACTCCCCTGAATAATCAAAGCAGTATTTGGGGATGCTGTTAGATTCAGCATAACTGCTAGATATGCAGATAGTGAATACAGATGGGAGTGTCTTTGTCCAGCTTAGGGTGGTGTGGCAACTGTGCCCATTTCTAGAGGAAAGTTGCATGGCTTATGGGGAAACCTACCTTAGTTACCTCTTCTTTTGTTTACTACATGGCTCTGGTTCACCATCCCTACCTTAAACTGTGTCAAACTTGGATTCCAAAGATGATCATGGGTCCATTTCAGAATCTCTAATCTTGCCAATTCCATTTATACTTTATGGGGGAACGGTA
The DNA here is from genome assembly GCF_027172205.1 of Podarcis raffonei. Classification (NCBI taxonomy): domain Eukaryota; kingdom Metazoa; phylum Chordata; class Lepidosauria; order Squamata; family Lacertidae; genus Podarcis; species Podarcis raffonei. The sequence continues at coordinate 50,729,837 of NC_070604.1, forward strand.
CAGAGTCTGTAGACTTCTTAGGAGGTGGCTGAACCCAGTGCTTCATGTGGGCAGTCAGGTCCCCCTTCCTATACAGTGTCATCATATACATAAAATGTCATCAGTTTCTGTCACTTCCAGAAGGACTAGCTATATTTGCATTGAAAGTGTGCAGCAACAAGGAGCCACATATGCTACTTACTCCAGACTCACTCTCCCCCCCCCTCTCTCGTGTGTGTGTGTCTTGTTTACATGGGCTTTTAAGGATGTTCCATTATCAACCTTCATGGAAACAGGAGAGGATGGGCTTAATCCTGTGCCCATGTAGAACTTGGATGGACCAAGACTTTAACAGGTTCATCAACCCCTACCTTGAGCCTTTCTATATGTTATGGAGATGTGCCTGTTTCTGATGTGTGTAATTTGTCTCCCTTTCACATGCATCCCCTGGTAAATATTTTGAAAAATAAATGTGTGATGTGAATTGGCAGCTGCAACTTCAGTAAAGTGAAACAAATTTTGAGAATCTGCCCTGAATTACCCTACAGAGGCTGGACTGAGTGGAAACTAGAAGGAACTTCTTGCTTTCTTTTTCTTGAAGTCTTTGCTACTTTTGCCTTCTGGGTGATATTTGGCGCTCTGGATGAATGTGCAATTTCCAGCATCAGTAAACTCAGTCATTCTTCAATAGCTCTCCTTGTGCAAGAATCACATTTTCTTTTCCAAATGGGATTTTGGTCCATTCTGAGGCTCAGCTCTGCAAATAAAACTGATTTCTTTAAGAGTGTGGTGGTGTTCATCTTGTATTTAGTTTTGGGTTAATCTGCTAACATTATTATAGTTTTATGTCTTTTAACCTACTTTTTACCCCAAAGTCTTGTGTAAGGAAACCCCTGTCAGAACCTCTGGGAAGTTTGATTCACACACAGCCTGGAAAGTCCTCCAAGATCCTGGCCCCTTTCTACCTCTCCTTCCTTTTTAGCCTGAGGGCCACATTCTCTTTCAGTTCAACCATCTAGGGGCCATATTTGGTTGGGGCCAGAAGCAGAGGGAATAACTTTTGTCCAGCAATTAAAAACAACAACATTCAGCTGATATCTTATCTGTCATGATTCATAACCAAAATGTAATGAAGAGACACAGAGCAGGCTAAATATGACTGATCAGTAGCATTGAGTCTTCTCATTCTGGTCTTTGCAATTTTTGCTTGTTTGGTTCTGCTTCTCAAATACGAACCATCTGGGATGCCAGATGCTACGCTTTTGCTTTTAGCTATATAGCTGGAATGCATGGGAAGTCTCCAAATTCCCAAACATCATTGCCCTCTTTTGCTTGTCTTCATCATCATCCCCATCACTGCCATGATTATGAGCTGCCTTGTATTTTAATCTACAGTGCTACTTCTGGGTTTTGCATACTATAATATCTGCTGATGCGGTCTGCGCTCTCCCTCTCTCTTTCCATTAAAACATCACTATGGTTTCCATGGGTAGGAAATCTGGAAGACAGCTGATTCTGGTATTGTTTTTCATCAACTCCCATTTTACTGTGTGTTTGTTCCCGATTATTTTTGAGTGTTGACTTAAATTTTATTGCAGCATTTGTCAAGCTGTCTTTGCTCAACACCTTTTACTTTCACAAGACAGAAAATAATTCAAACCTGGCCACTTATAAGGGGGTGGGGGGAAACAACAACTTAAATGTCTTTAAGATACCTGTGGAGTTTTCTGAGACTAATGAAGAAACAATAAACATGATGTGTTTCATGGGAAAGTTCCTGTTGAGTCATACAGTTGCATCTCAGCAGTGGGACTGTGGGTAATTACCTTAAAATAAGCATTAGGAGAACCATAAAACAGGATATAAACATCTAATTTGCTCCAGTAATACCTTAGATTGCAGTTCACAAATGCTTTGTTGTGGATCACTCCTTATGGATTTTCATAGGTTCCAAGCGATAGGGCCCAAATAGCAACAGCAAAAGCAACCCATGCTGCTGCTGCTACATGACATGTATGGCAGCAGCCAGAAGATTTCCCATCTTCATGCTTGACTTCAGCTTCCACAAAGCTGCATTTCTGCAGGATTGGGGGAGATACTTCCCTTGTAAATGGGAATGACCAACAGCCTGTGCAGGTTTCTGAGACAGGTGGTTGTATACAATTGATGTTTACTTGGTGTAGACCAGGCATAGGCAAACTTGGCCCTCCAGATGCTTTGGGACTACAACTCCCATCATCCCTGACCACTGGTCCTGATAGCTAGGGATGATGGGAGTTGTAGTCCCAAAACATCTGGAGGGCTGATTTTGCCTATGCCTGGTGTAGACTGCCTTACGTCTATTAATTTCAGTGGGTATACTCTAACAGTTAGCTGAATAGATCCCATGGTTGCTGTACCAGGAACGTCTGCACATGAAAACTGCAGGTTATCGCAGCTGGGCTTATCTGTTTGAACCAATTGCCTCTGAATTCCTGCATAACAACCTTCTTAGGCAAGTGCAGTCAAGGCGTGTACCACACAATGTCAAGGTGCAGCTGCATTACAACAGCAGCAGAGTTGTGTGTAGCTCAATCTTCTTTATAGCAGTAGATCAGGAGTGGCCAGTAGGGAGTGGCAACACCATGTACCTGGCCTCCTGGCATTGGCATTGTTGCTGCAGTGGCACAGTGTAGGGGTGGAGTAGGAAGGGCAACCACACTGCAGTGGCTCTTCCCTAAGTTTGCTGTTCACATTGTTGTGGTATGCAGTGCTGCCAGGAGGCCAGGTCCACAGCCCCACCACTTTCTGCCAGCTGCTCCTGCAGTAGAGTGATAAAATTTGAGAAGCCATAAATGATCAGCAAGTGTATGAAAACAAATTCCCTGAATTTAATGCATTTTTGCACACTATTTTCGCTGGTGTGTGCAGACTATGTTGTAACATACACCTTTTTTGTACATATCTTCTGGTTGGAGAATTTCATCAAAAAAAATTAAAAAAGAACAACTTTCAAAGGATAGCTGTGTTTTGGTTTGTATATTTGTTTGGGAAGTGCAAATTGGGTAGGTTGAAAACCAAACTGAATTGCTCCCTCATCCTTATGAATGTGTAGCTATAATTCAGCTATGTAGTTTAACCATCCAAATCTTTCAAAAATTGGCAAGCGTTTTCTCACACTGCTGCTTTACTTAACTGTCCCAGAAGCCCACCTGTGATATATTAAGGAGAGTAGTCTTTATTTTCCCCTTTTCTCTTAATTAGGGATCTTATTGTAATGTGGTATTCCTTTTGTTTCCTGAATTTTCAATTTTATTTGAAAATAGCAATTGTTATGCTTAAAAAATGAAACCAATCGACAATAAACAGACAGACAGATAGCATTTTCCCAGCTGCAATGGTGAAAGAGTACTTTGTAATGCCTTCAGGTAGTATTGAAAGAGGTCTTTGAAAATCTCTGGTTGTTACTCTTTCAGGGACTTCAGGGGAGCAAAGGAGATTTGATTGAGATAATGAGGACGCTTCTGATTTGCACAGTGGCAAAAAAACCACACTGTAGCCCTGAAAACAGCTGCTGGAGGAACCCCCACATTCTGCCAAAGACTCTTGCTTGGAACAACAGAGATATTAGTGGAGGTGGGGATCCACTACCACCACCACCACCATTAAGTCATTGCTTGCAAGAGGGTGTTCTCGTGCCACTGCTGCACAGGTCCATAGCAAATGGAGGAGCTGTGTCAAATTCTTTTTGCCCCACCAAATATTTCACAGCCCCTGAAGACAACGATGCATTCTGAATGCTCATTTCAGGACCGTAAAACAGAGGATTTCAACAGAAGAGGTAAAATTCAAGCTCTTGGAAACAATCCTAACATAAAATAGCAGGAGAAGCATAAGTGCAAATTTATTTACTTACACACACACACACAACCGGTCAACTTTGACATCTTAGCATTTTAAAAATAATTCATAAAAACAAAGCTCTCCAGATGTGGAGGACAGTTTACCAAAATGATGTATTTGGAACTACTCTCAAACAATCAGGCTTTGGTCTGACTCAGACAAGAATGCAATCATATCTTCCCCCATCCATTATAATGGTCAGCTGTGTTCTTTAAATGAAAGTGTTCCAACTTACTTTCATTGTGTGTACCTGTTATTTATATCCCAGGCAACATGCAGGAAAGCCTCATGACATTTGTCAGGAATGGTCGGTTCTCTGCAAGAGGAGAATTTTCTCAGTTAATTTCCTGTTTTCCTATATACGCAACTGAGCTGACATTCAAGTTTAAGGACGAACAACCTCAGTCAGCTCTCTGTAGGTTAAACTTATGATCTTCTTACTTTGCTCCAATGAACACAACTCCAAAGTGTGTGTCATTTTAAGTGCTTTAATAGAAATGACTGAAATAACATTTGTAACAGACAAGATGGATTTTTGCAGTGGTTATGTAATTGGGGATGCAGAAGGAAATGATGATGACAAAATTTGCACATCTCTGGAGCTTTGCGTCTTGATTGCCCATTGAATATTGTCTACATGCTATTAATAATTTAGACATCGGGGATTTAGACGGTAAAGCCTGTAGCTTGTTATATCAAAGAGATTTTTCAGCACCAATAATTAATGATGATAAAAATGCTAGCATTTCTGAAGCTGGGAGGAAAAAAATTGAGGGAGAGGAAAAATCATGTATCTTATGTCATTTTAAATACAGCATGTGAGTTCATCTGCCTTGGGAAACCCTAAAAGTTTATCTCTTTTTATGAAAGTGAGTTGGTTAAGAATTAACGGTAGCAATTTGCACAAGGGCCACTAAGCCCCCTGAAGATAACTAAGTCATGGCAATGAAAAAAATAAAAAATAAATGAAGCTTAAAAAATAAAAAAATAAAAAAACCTTTCTATTCGTTTATACTGACAAGAGCAGCCAGAATTTGGTTTACAGCACTTTTCCACTGTCGTGTTAATATAACGTTGCTTTTAATGGAAGGCCCAGACTCTGGCATAATGGATTTATGTTTTCGATAGATGGATGCCCAAAAGCTTTTAGAGTTTTAAATCAATTTATTACTAGAAAAAGGCAGATACTTGCTATTACCTGGGCACAAGAAAAAAGACATAAGCACACCATGATTCAAAAGCAAACAACCTTGAAGCATAACCTAAGGTTTAGATTACTCTGAATCCTGGCTTGAAACTTCAACATTACTTCTGTTGAACCATTTTAAAATCCAGTATTTTAATAGAAAAATCACTGGATCCTTTTCACATGTAGTACGGGCATGCCAGGTGTCCCCCAGCTGACATTTGTCCCTATTCAAATTCATTTTGTTAGTCTGGGCCCAATTCTCCAATCTGTTACGGTCATATTGAATCCCAATTCTGTCTTCAGCAGCATTAGCTACCCCTCCCAGTTTGGTGTCATCTGCAAATTTGATGAATATCCCCTCAATTCTTTCTTCCAAGTCATTTATAAATATGTTGAACAACAATGGGCCCAGGACAGAACCCTGCGGCACCCCACTTGTCACATCTTTCCTGGATAATGAGGAACCATTAGTGAGCACTCTTTGGGTTTGTTACCTTATCCACCCCACATTTTACCAGCTTCTCTGCAAGAATATTATGGGTGACTTTGTCTAAAGCTTCACTGAAATCAAGATACACTATGTGCACAGCATACCCCTGATACACCAAGCTTGTAACTCTATCAATAAAAAAGAAATGAGATTCATCTGGCATCAGTTGGTTTTGAGAAACCCATGCTGTATCTTTTTGAAGATGGGGGACAACATTTGCCCTCCTATGCAAGGACCTCACCTGGTTTCCAAGAATTCTCAAAGTTTATAGACAGAGGTTCTGAGATTACATCTGCAAGCTCCTTTGGTACCCTTGGGTGTAGTTCATCAGGCCCTAGAGAACTGATTTCATTTAACATAGCTAGATGTTCGCTTACCACCTCTTTTGGTCTCTTGGGCTGCACCTCCCTCTTTGCATCCATCATTCATTCAATTATCATCATGTTGGGCACTTCAGCTTTAGGGTAAAGACAGATGCAGAGTAGGCGCTGAGCAGTTCTGCCTTCTTTCTGCTACCCAATAACATTTCTCTGTCTTTTCCATTCAGAGGACCTACTACTTATTTGTTCTTCCTCTTGCTTCAAGCATAGCCAAAGAAAACCTTTAAATTTATTTTTAACCTCTCTTGCAAGCCTGAACTCATACTGAGCTTTGGCCCACCTAACCTTCTCCCTGCAGCTGTTGGTTACTCTTCCTTCATGATTTCCTCTTTCTCCCATTTCTTATACATCTTAGTTTATCTGTAAGCTCCTTATGCTGTGCTCTATGTGTGTTTCCCATACAAAAGCTGAGACTGCATATCCAACTGCACTCTTATATTTTCTTCCTCATGGTCAGACTTATTACTGCACTTTCCTCTCCGTGTTTTGGGAAAGGAACATTCAGCAGCATATTCTGGAACAGGTGGAGCAAGGCCCACTTGTTCATTTATTAAATTATTCTTTATGGAAGCCCTTCCCAGCCTTACAGCAAATAGTAAAAACAAAAAACAAAAAAAAAACGCACCATTTTCTTATGAGATAATCATCCCTCCCACCTCACTCCCTGTACAGTGTCCTTGGGACATTGTCTGGATAAAAAGATGGATGTCCGCATGGAAGAGCTGGATTTTGGGTGGTGCAGGTGGTTCCCTCATACAGGGCACTGAGCTGAGGGGGCAAAAACTGAGAAGATCCATCATCAAAAGGATTGCCTTGGGGGTACCAAATTTTGGCTTTGCTCAGGCCACCATACTACCAAAGATTACCAAAATCTGCCCCTGCCCATAGATATGTAGAGGGAGCCCTCTTTTTCTCCATACAATTCCTCAGGAAAGAACTGCAACATGATGTATACTTGCTTCCTTGGAGCATTTTTAAGATGCCTTGTTACCATATTGCCATAGTGAAGATATCAGCTCCTCTAAGCAGCTGTAAATTGTTAAAGAAAGAGACTGCCTTTGAACCAATTCATAAGCATGGTAAGGACCCCTCTGTGGATTGGATCATAAGCTATGTGGCTTAATCCACATTCAAAACAGTGCATGGGTCTAAACTGCAGAGTGAGCCAGAATCCTTTCTGCCCCTTGAGCTTCTAATGAATAATCTAGCACAGCATTACATATTTTACTTGATATTTATTACAATATACCGTACTAACAGCACAATCCTGTGCATATCTACTCAGTGGAGTAATCCCAAGCAAGCATGTATAAGATTGCAACCTTAAGTATATATTATTCAGGTGCTTTTCTATTTTATTTTTAAGTTCTCATTGTTCTCCTCCTTTCTTTCTTTTTCTATTCTTCAGTCTAATAAAAGAATGATTTCTTAGGAATCCATTAATGGCTATCATTCACTAGCTACGCTGTAGAATCTCTGCTTAGGTCAAGTGTTTTCCCATTGACAGGCATTGTTCTGTTCAAGACTGGAGTTTCAAGACTCTTGAAAGTTTGAGATAATTCTAGTTGCGATGCTGCCTTTTATTTTCATTGAACAAGGCAAACACTTAAGAAGGCTGCTTTTCAGCTTCCCCAGCTTGTGCGATCTAATCATCCTGATGAACAGAAATAGCCAGAAGTTTTATGTATACAATCTTGGCTGTCAGAACTTGGGGGTGGTGTTAGCTACTATATTTTCAGTGACTACTTTCAGGTCTGCAAGGGATCCAGTCAGACACCAGTCTATCTGAAGTATGATCTAAACTGAACAAAACCACACAGGCTTCAGACAGAAGGCCATAGGGACTTACTTATTTGTGAATCACTTTTATAACCCACCTTTCTAATAAACACCCAAAAAGAATCAAACTGTGAAACCAATATAAACAGTAAGAGCAGTTAAAATTAAACAGTGAGCTACTCTAAGTTACTTAGGTGTTTTTCTTATATATAAAAAAAGAACTTATGAAAAACTTGGAGTTTCCCCAAGTCTTTGAAAACCAACTCATGTGTGGGGCTGATGCTGTTTGTTGCTCATGCCTGAATGTCAGAAATGGAAGGAATTATTTGCATGCACATCCAGTTTTTCCAGAGTTCCTGATTCAGCAAGTGATAAATGTGTCAATCTCCTTTGTTAGATTGGGTGAGTTAAGGGAATTTGGGGGAGGCTAGGCAGGGTGAAAGGAGATAAGAATGACCTCTTCATTACCCTGCACTTCTTATGCATTCTCTGCAATTCACCCCTCCCCCCCAAAAACAGAGCTACACTTGCATCATATAACTACAGCTCAGAAGATAAGACTTCCTTAGACAATCTTTAATTGTACGGTTAAGATTGTACTTATGGGAAGACCGCTATCATCAATGTCACCAACTAGTTCTAGCTTTTCTTTAATAGCTTCATTACTAGAAAATCGACATATTTTGCATACAGTTCTCTAGTCTGACATATGTACAGTATGTGTAGTCCTGGTTTTTGTTTCCTTGGGCTTGGTTTTGTAACAGTGCCAATTCTAGGACTCCTGGGAACCACCTCTATGGAAAACTTGCTTATACTTTCCTTTCTCTTCACCAATACTAGGATCTAAATCTCCTATGTACAGTGTTTTAAATCATGCCGAGTGGACAGAACTTTTGGGGGAGGCTACTAAAAGTAAATGGAAATGCAATCAGGGAAGCAAAGTGAGAACTAGTATATCAAGGCAAAGGCACGATCACACAATTTTTGTGTTCCTCCAGATGCAGTTGTAATTTATGTGAATAGATGCAGTAAACCCAACACTTTAGAATCGAAAAAATAACCCCTTTCCCTACTGAGCAAAATCTGTTTCATAAACATTGGTGATGAATTTTCGCAACCAGGCAGTATGTAGCTAGGTAATCAACTCAATACCATTACACTCCTTGTTCACCTCACCACTGCCCTTCAGTGTTCCCTCCTGAGGCCAGCTGAGTCCAGATTGTAGTAGGGTGACGGAAAGTGATCCCAATCTACCAGTCCCTAGGAAACAAAACAACCCGTGTGGCAAAATTATAGCCTTATCAAACAGTGTTAGGAATCGAGTAAATCTTTAAGGGGGGGCGGGGAGAGACCATATGTATGGGACTTTCAGTGAGTCACCCCAACAGAACTCATTTGCTCTGCTTGACAGACAGCAGTCATTTGACAGACAGTCACTGTGGCTGGTTATGGGCGTCAGTTTGTATTTCTTAGTGCAGAAAGTATTGATCTGATGTGTAGAGATCTTTCCTATTCTAATTAAGTCAAGAGGGTTCTGGAGGCTTCTCTGTGTGAAAGAAACAAGCAGAAGGTTCATGATGTTTGGGTTATTCCTCCAGAGAAGCTGAGTACAGCTGGCTTAAACTGGTTCTCTTATCTCTTCTGTCAAGGTCATGCTGACTATAAAACTAGGGCCAGAAGGAGCCTGGGTTTCACTTTCTCTTTCTATCTCTTTTCCTTCTTGTGCGGTGTTCTGTACATAGTATGTTTGGTGCTAAGGTTTAGACTTATTATGTTATTGCAATGACATACCCAATATGGTGTCCTCCAGCAATTGTTCAACAGCATCTCCCATCATCTTTGACCATGGACTATGCTGGCTTGGGATGATGGGGTGGCAAAACTTCCCTACCCTATTAAAAGTAAACAAAAGGACAAAACCTTCTTTTGCCTCATTTAAAAAATGGCAGTTCCCTGCAATGCCCCCCCCCGAATTTGCTCAACCCTTGCAAATTATTATTATGTGGGGAGGGGGATCTTTATTCCTCTCCTATAGCCCCTTGAAACTGACAAGAAAAATGCCTGAGGTAGATGCTTCAGCCTGCTTTAGTTTTTACATAGGGGGAAAAATATGATTAACAGAAATCAGGGGAACAATTCCCTTAATAATCACCAGGAGGATTTGAATTAACAGCTAAACTAGGTGTACAAAAGCAGTAGTGGACTGGATAAAAGGCTGAATATTCCTATATTATAGCTCCCAAGTAACTTAAGATAGCACAGCTATGACTTTGGAAATTTATAGGAAGTCTTGAGTATATTTTGTTTTGTCTTGACCCGACGTGGGAACCATTATGTACAGTAACATGTATACACCTTTTAAGTATTTTGACCTTAATGTTTTCATCCATTGCTATAGTGTCAAACCTTGTTTTGCCAAAGGCAAAAGGGACTGCTGAGATTCAGAAATGGACAGAGGGGGCTGCCTCTTATGAGTTCCTCTGCTCCTTTGAGGAAAACATGCCTAAGGCCTCAAAACACTGGTGAGAGACCTCCGTGCTGAGAGCTTTTCCAGCAAGGCTATAATCTCATCCAGCCTATGAAACCTAGCACAAAAAGCTACATTAAATAAGATTACAATGGCCATCTCAAGTTTATAAAGTGTTGAACGGGATCTTGACACAGGGCTCCCCAGAACCAGTTGCCAGCTGCTTATTCCTATATTTATTCATTCATTGGAATATTTATAGACCATACTTTCATAAAAATGTCTGATATGAAATTACAATGAGATCAGTTTAAAAAATCAGTACATCCTGGTTGGGAAAAATCAATTCATGTTTCAAAGGCCTGTCTGAATAATGCAGTTTTGAGGAGACATCTAAAAGTAGGCAAGGATGATTTGTGCCAAGCCTCTACTGGCAGGGAGTTCCACAGGACAGGTCTGCCACATTGAAAGGTTGTACCATTACTCTGGATCTTCATGCAGACTATGTCTTAAGGAAAAGGGTCTCTCTAGGTTATGGATAGAGGTAAATGACCTCCCATCTTAAATACTCTCAGCTGATCTTCTACCCATCCATCTATCATGTCTATTGCCCTTTGGATCATCTTCCACCCATGGCTGAATGGGACCCCAGCTGCAGCCCGTTCTGGAACTGGGCTAGGGCCTTTGCATATAAATATTATGATCAATTCCCAAATGCCATCAGACATGTTGGTTTTCAAAATATAGTTGAAGCAATAATCAACATGATTTAAAAATACATTTAAAGAGTATGTAAAGGGCTAAAATTAAAAGGAGAGGTCTTGATTTTTTAAAACAATTTCTATGTCATCAAAAAGCACTTCAGCCCATCCTGCAATTTTTCAGCAATTATTTTTCAAATGGAGGGGAAATGCTTAAATTACAGTGGTACCTCAGGTTACAGATACTTCAGGTGACAGACGCTTCAGGTTACAGATTCCACTAACCCAGAAATAGTACCTCAGGTTAAGAACTTTGCTTCAGGATGAGAACAGAAATCACGCGGCGGCAGTGGGAGGCCCCATTAGCTAAAGTGATGCTTCAGGTTAAGAACAGTTTCAGGTTAAGAACAGACCTCCAGAATGAATTAAGTTCTTAACCTGAGGTACCACTGTATTAACGAAGTGTTGCCTTCCTTGGAATGGACTTCATTTTACCCTCATGGACAACAACATATAGCAAAACCTGAAAAGCTTTGTGCTATCATCATTTTCACTACCTCATTTCTTATTGGCCAGGATTACTCTATGAAGGAGAAGAAAGAGGGAAAGTAACATTGAAAGAACAGCAGAAACAACTGCAGAGAACAGGATTTTTAAAAGGGTGAATATTCATGGAAGGGTTTTTAAGAAATACATCTGTTCCTTGCAAGCAATTCTTTCAAACCACGAGTCAAAACGTGCAGTCTTAATATAGACATGTGCATTCTATGACTTGCTTTGTACCCATATGAACATATCAATTTAAGTTGCAGTAAGCCACCCTGAGCCTGTGGGATAGGGCAGGGTTTAAATATAATAAGAAATATGGATGACATTGCTAGTTTCTCTTTTTTAAGGTGTTGTAGTGAGGAGATAGCAAGAGCAGAAGCTTTCCCTGAATTTCATGCTAAATTACTTTATCCGAGAGCATAGTACTAGCCAGAGCTGAAATGAATTTGTCCTTCAAAATTCAGAGCTGCAAATTTTGAGGCTAGGCATTTGATAACCAGTTCTTTCCAACTGCCTTTGATATTTGGCATACAGTGCCTTTGATATTTGACATTTGACTCAAGTCTGAAAGCACTTAATGTCTGAAAGGCAAACATATTCGATACTTGAGAGCCAATGGAGATTTGTTCATTTAATGAGTCTGTGCAAGCTTAGAGCTCTGATGGCCTGGCCCAATCCTGATGAGTACTTTAGGCTTTGCCTGGGAATTCATCCTATATATACTGTTATTGACAGAATCATTGAAGGGAATGCTTGACTCATCTAGTCACTGCCATTATTGTCTTTCCTAGGAAGTGATTACCATTTCAGCAATAGGATCACTCTTCCTAAACTCCTATGATTCGCTGTACAAAGATGGCCAGCTATAAACATGTCTTATGATGACACTGTGGTCTAAACCAGAGAGTCTCTTGGGCTTGCCAATCTGAAGGTCGACAATTCAAATCTGTGTGACGGTGGTGAGCTCCCATTGCTCTGTCCCAACTTCTGCCAACCTAGAAGTTTGGAAGCATACCAGTGCAAGTAGGTAAATAGGTACCGCTGTGGCGGGAAGGTAAATGCTATTTCCGTGTGCTCTTGCTTCTGTCACAGTGTCCCGTTCCACCACATGACCCGGAAAGCTGTCTGTGGACTACTACTACTAGCCTTTATTGGTATACATTAAAACAGGAAAATCATAAAATCATACAAAGTCATCCAAATACATTGATAATCCAAACACATGCACTATATAAAAGACTAGATAGCCACCATTGATTAAATCAGGCAACTTCAGATTTAGCTTTAAAGATCTCGGTGAAGTACCCTGAAACAATCTTGGTAGTTTTGGGAGTATCATCCTTCAACAAATATTGCATTACAGACTCTTTTGTAAATCAATGTTTTGAGTTATAAGGGAGTCACTAGGAGATCTCTGCAATGGGTGTCAAGAAGAAGCCAATCCAAAATTATTTGATGTATTGTATCTGGTGTTTTCTGGAAGGGGATTTTTTGAAACCTTCCAAACAATGCAGATGAGGGGAATGCATTTAGATAATTGATAAAGTTCACTAGCAGGACTGCGAGTAATTTGGGTGGGAGAGAATTCATTTTTGTTTTTCAGAAGACTGATATCATACTTTCAGAGCTAATACAATTAATGCTACTTGGAGACTCGGGGTGAGCTCCCTTTGCTCTGTCCCAGCTTCTGCCAGCCTACGAGTTTGAAAGCACACCAGTGCAAGTAGATAAATAGGTACCACTGTGGCGGGAAGGTAAAGATCTGACCAAAGGCCCATCTAGTCCAGCATCCTGTACTCACAGCGGCCAACCAGATGCCCATGGGAAGCCTGCAAGCAAGGCTTGAGTGCAGCATCACTCTCCCTACCTACCAGCATGGAACCCAAAGTGGGCTCCCAGGAGGTCTCCCATAAAGGCCCTGATCATACTCAGACCTGCTGACCTTCAGCAACATAGTGGTATTATATGCCTTCAGACAGTCTCTCCAAGCCAAACAGCCCACAAGACATGCATGACAATCCAGAGAGGGCTGATTAGGCATCTTTACTCCTTTTCTCTTTGTTTCTTTGTGTTTTATTTTTCTAGCTGCCAGGAAGAATAAAAAACAGGGAAATGTTTGAGCATCTAGTTGGTCCCAACAGAGGGCTTCTTGATTACATTCATATTTGGGGATTTCAAGGTGTTCAGGCCTATGCTAGTAACACAGTGATGACAGTAGCAACATTTGAAAAAAGCCACAATTGCCATATTGATGCTTTATGGAAAAAAAGATGCAAAACCCTTCCCAAGTAGGTGAGACAAGAGCTTTTGAGTGGACTGAGCTTGGACACTGCATGCCAGAATTTCATGTTCACAATGTTCACCTTCTAGCCATTTAAATAGTTTCTTCTGATTTTTATTTATCCCCCCCCCTCTTTTACCTCAAGCATATTTGAGCTACAAGTTATTGCTATTTGCTTTTGATTTCAGATATAAACATGCCTCAGTACCGTTGCCTCCTTCCCTGGTATCCATTATGATAAAACAAATCTCCAGGCAAAAGTGCTTTCGGAGAGCTTAATTTACTGCTTCCTCGAGTGCAGAGGCTTGTCTCGTCTCTTTTTGCCTTACCCAACACATTTAAAATATGATGATGAAATAAACCGTTGTGAAAACATATCTCCCAGAGATGTGTGGCGTAAACTTAAAAGCAGCTGCTCAGCGGCACCATCATCAACCACTGTTTGCCCCATTGCTCACTGGGGAGAGAGCCAATATTGACTCAGTAGGGAAAACCCTTTACATGTACACCAAGTCACCTCTCCAGAAATGCTGGCGAACAAAAGAATAACCTAATTCCATCAGCCAACCCTTTTTAAAGATCTGGTGCTGTTTAATTTTCTCCCACCATTAACTGGAGTTTTATTATGCCCTATTTGGCCCAAGGCAAAAGGAACTCCTGAAACTGAGCAACGGGCAGCAGGAATTGCTTTCTCCTCATTTCCAAGCAGTTTTCAGTTACACCTCTAGCATTTTAAGAACCATGGGAGCTGTTCCCAGGTTGATACACCAGTAAATAACTGCAGCGAGAGGTTATTTGAGGCTCTTAGCTTGCTAACCCACTTTCCTTGGGTGGAATGCCATAAGAGCTGTTGTGTTGCGAGTCTCTGTAGTGTAGGTGCTAAAAGCAGTTTGGTTGCCTGCCAGACTAACCTGCTGTTTGAAAAGCCAAAAGTTGGATGCACCTTATGACCAATACTCTGTTCAAGTAGTACAGAATTCACAAGGTAGCAGAGGGTATTCTGAAAGCATCCTTTATTGCTGACCATTACACACACACACACACACACACACACACATACACACACACTTTTACTATCAGGATCAGTCACAACATGAGCATATATTGTTGCATGAATTGCAGCTTGATAATAGGGATGCTTGAGGACTTTGTTCTTTGTGAGGCAAACTGACTTAATCCACACACTCTGAATTAATGTGTGGGTCAGAATGCAGGTTCCCCCACCTCCATATTTCATGTTTCTCTGAGTTGTGTGATGTAGTTCTTCCTTTAAAAATGCATTCATATGGATGAAAAGTCATACTTTGGGAGAAGTATGTCTAGGAATGTTGCAAAACATGTTTTAAAATAGTATTTCAACACACATTTCCATATATATATATAAAATCTCCACCCACTCAGTGAGCCCAAAAGTCATGGACACCGGTTGTAACTGAATTAAATTGCTTCTAAGTCTCAATCTTCAACTCATGCCTCCCCAAGGAAGCTCTGTTAAATTGGGAGAATTCCTCCCACACTTGAATATATTCCTATGTCTTCCATGTGACATAAAGATGGTGGTGAAATAAACTGATTTTGCCCCTCCTATGCACACACACGCACACACAGTGTCACAAAGGGAACACGGGACAGTTGCCTTGTAGCCACTGCCTTTCAGGTAAATTTCAGGTGCACCACCAACTCCCAGAAGTGACCTCTTGTGAGCATCCTGAATGTACATGGATGGGGCCTTCCTTACTTCATATAAACACTTAGCATGCTCTGTGAGAGTTAGAATGATGACAAAACAAAAAAATAAATCAGCCAGCATGAAACAATAAGAACAATATGTTAAAGTATTCTTTTTACTAAATCTGTTTTCCTTTAGGAAGGGCTATTTCATGATGTTCCCTATGATTTCCTCTTTGTCTTACGTTGCTCTAGGACTAGGTTAACTTCCCACAACTAAGTGTCCTCCCTATGTTTTGGACTCCAATGGCCATCAGCCCTCACCAACCCCAGGCAGAATGGTCCATGACTTTATTTCATTTTATGAATTAAACTTCTATTCCATCTTTTACTCCCAAGGCAGCAGGGAAGAAAATTATTACGATGAGGAATGGTAGTTATTGTTGTCCAAAACATACAGAGAGTCCGGGTTAGGCAAAGCCGTTCCACTTCTGGGTGGTATGGTGTTGCGGTCAGATCATGTGGCCTCCACAGACAGGGGGGCTGGCGAAGCCCCATGTCATAGCTCCCAGCCAGCCAATCCTGGTTGGCCGGGGGTGTGTGGCTTACCCCTTTTAAACCACAGTGCGGCCAAGGGGATCCCCCTTCTTGTTCTGGCTTCTGCATATCTTCCACCCTCTTTTCATGTGTTCATCATATTGGCCTTCCTATGGACCTTGGTTGGTCACCGTTGAGGGGCCTGGTAGGAATTTTTCCACTTGACAAATTGGCTCTGGCCATTTGGTTTTCGCCTACCTCATAGCAATTGTCACAACATTGTAAGGTTTGGCGGTTAGGCATTGGTAAAACCTTGTTCGGTGGAGGTGAGGTGTGGCCATCACCTGCCCCTCCATACTAAAGGGTATTCTGTTAAAGGAATATGGGGGCCATAGCCCCTGTCAGAAGCTGGGTGGAGGCTAGAGCCATGGCATGACCCTCTGGTGACCCTGGGGGAAACTCCAAGTTGATGTGCATCAACAGGGCTTCCCCTACTGGTGGTTAACCCTTCTGAGACTTCCTGCATGACAGGCAGGAGTCGGATATACAGTGGTACCTCAGGTTAAGTACTTAATTCGTTCTGGAGGTCCGTTCTTAACCTGAAACTGTTCTTAATCTGAAGCACCATTTTAGCTAATGGGGCCTCCTGATGCCGCCGTGCCGCCGGAGCATGATTTCTGTTCTCATCCTGAAGCAAAGTTCTTAACCTGAAGCACTATTTCTGGGTTAGCGGAGTCTGTAACCTGAAGCGTATGTAACCTGAAGCGTATGTAACCCAAGGTACCACTGTAGTCCGTTCAATTCCAATGCCTAAGCCAGTACCACTCACATTCTGTACCCAATGAAGCTGTGGCCTAAATTTTGCCCATTAAGCTAATATATGGTGTCCACATGTTATTATTCAACATAAAGGGGAGGCCTTGGGGTCTTGACATGCAAGACTGTTTTATTTTAGTAATATTAAGTATTAAGTGAGGTAGGAAGAGCTTCAGAATGTGCTGCTTTTGATTTTCCTATGACCAAACCAGCAGATAATTTAGGGAGAAATATATCTGTAACAATAAACACACATTATATCCATCAAATGTATTGCCATATTGAATTGAGTGAATGGAGCAAGAGTATCTTGGCAATTATGAGATCTGCTGCGTTATTGAAAAGGTTGCCACTGAAGTTCACTGTATATGTAGCAAGCTAAGAGTCTCATTGGGAAAGATACTTGTAGCACTTAACTGAAACCACGGGCTTCTAAGATGGGTGCGTGTATAGCTGTAAAGAAAAGCAATTCCATTCTCAGTAGGCTATCACAGTGTATTTTCAGAAGTTTCTAATTGAAGGTATGCTTCATTTGCCATGGCTATAAAAGAAGTCACATTTGCTCATTATTATGTCTGTAAATGACCTCATAAAATGTAGACTGGCAAAACACACAAAAAGAACCAACAGCTCCACAGGTTATTCAGAAGCTGTTTTGTAAATGTGCATGTTTCTGGTTTCCATCACAGCTTTTCCACTTTCTCCCAAAGAGTTAGAGCAGTCAGAGCTCATTAGCTTCGCTGCCAGTGCTTCTGACAATATCGGGTGGCTCTGGGAGTAATTTGTAGGGTGCAAATACAAGTAAGCCAGGGGGATGCATGTTATGGACTTTGAAGCCCAAAATGCTTGAGGGCAGTTTCAAACTCTTGGATATGTTCTCTGCTGAGCCAATATGAGTGCCTAAGCTAATAAGCTCTGTAGCTGGGTCACTTCATATACTAACTCCACCGCATTGATTTGTTCTTCCTTTTCTTTCTGCACGTGTGTGTGTGTGCATGCGTAGTAAACCCAGTAGTATACAATCCATATATATCCAACCCAGTGGTGTATGGATCATCTTGCTAGTCTTTCTATGGAACCTAATGTAGTGGCTCTCTTGTTTATAATTCAGGCTTTGAAGCCTTAGGGCAGTTATTATAATAGATAAATAAAAAGCATGGAAAACAGGAATGCAAATCTTTGTAAAAATACAGAAATTCATAATGTGTTGGAATTACTTAATGCACTATCTACATCTCTGGGGGAATGCACACAGCTTCTACCCCCACAAGCCCTTTTGTCTTTAGTTTCATTTCCATTATCTAAATAATTTGAGCATCTTCATCAAGCGTCCACTTCTATCTAGCTGCTTCACAGATTATAGAAGTGTTCTATATGGCTTGTGTACTAAAAGTCAAGTTGGGTTAGTTTATGAGTGAGCTGTGTGGTAGAAGATATATGATAGCTTCTGATATTTTTCCTTTCACTTACAAAAGTAAGTGAAAATGTGCTCTGGCAAAGACAATATCAGGGGACTTATTCATTCCATTATAGTACCATTCCTGGAGACTCATAAAGAGAAGAAACATTAGGCTTGTTGCTTAGAGAATTAAATGTGGATTGTTACCCTGTGAGCTGTAATTTACTGGGATGAAAATCTCACAGTTGTTTGGAAAATAAGACAAAACAAAATCTATTTTCACTAATTTTGATTTCCCACATTTTACCGCAATGTGGTGAATTAACAATGTGTTACCACTGAATGCCAAAGGAATATGGAGCAAATGGTTTTAGCCAAGCCAAAACTATTTTTTAATGAGTTTTTCTTGGGGGGGCAGTACTAAACACGCCTCCACTTTCCTTTGATCCTTTGGCAAACTGTACACCCTGTAAAGAATTATCTTTCACTTGTTCATTCATATTGCCTTTATTTTCCCTCTTTCCCAATTGCCCTCAGTGATTTAACTCTGTGTAGTCAAAAATCAGAAAGAGGGATTGGAGTATATCTGATAAACAGGAAATCTGGAAAGAAGGATTGATTGTTAACCACTCTCCTAACAACTCTCGGCATCCTTTCCAGACCACAGTTCCCAGGAGCCTTTGGGGGAGCCTTGACTGTTTACATCACTGCAATACTTCTTCAAGTGTATAGAGCAGATGGTGGCTTACTCCAAAGAATCTTTGAATTTATGAGGAATAGAGACCAAGCTCCCAGCTCTTAAAAAGCAGATCCCATAATTCCCTAGGACACAGGAAATGCTATTTAACCAGATTCAGCTGTACCATCAAAGTATTTCATTATTGGCACTAGGTAAATAATTCAGTGTTTCAAACCATTTTCCAGTGTTAAGGAAATGATTTATTTCAAAGTGCATTTAGATTTAGTAGACAATTGTGTCTATAATTTCCTGATACAAGCCTGGAAAACCATAAATAGGGAAAGAAATAGAGAGCATTGCTATGTGATCAGCCAACTTGTTTCCAATGGAGATTTGAAGAAGTTCCTAGTCTGTGCAGATGATAGTTACTTTTCTCTGTTTATCCAATTATGGGTGCCTACCAAGCCAACATATGCATTTTAATGGTGCAATTTGTAGAATTGACAAAAAAAAAGCAGATTCCTGCTGGAAAGCTGAAGGGTGTTCACCTCTTTTCTGCTCCTATTAGTTCATATAATGGCTTCCAAGATGAGATAACTTAGCAAGAAACACAAACAAAACCCTGGTGAGGCACGACTTCCACCAACTGCTTGGAAAGCAAAGCAGATGTGGACAGTGGGAGGTTGCCTAGCTCTAAATGTGGTCTTAGTAAATGGAAGAAAAATAACATTAACCACCGAGGAAGCAAAAAAGAAGAGATGTCTAAAGATTTTTTTTAAAAAAAATTATTATTTCAAAGTGCATTAACACTAGTATCTTAAGGATGGTAAAAACTGTGAGCCGAAAGAAATAGTTTTGACAGGATGAGGCAAGGTGAAGCGGTTGCCTCGGGTGGCAGATCTGGCCTTTGAGGAGAATATCGCTTCCCACCTTAGCCTAACATTTGCCCCTCTCCAGCTTCCTTTGACACCTTCAGCATGTCAAGCAGAGGAGAAGGTGGTGGAGCTGCAGAACTGCTTGCTAGTTTCTTGTTCTTATTGAGCTCTATGCATCTACTAATTCAGCAGTTAAAATCAATGGATGGTATCTAACGCTAGTATTACTCAGTGCAGACCCATTGAAATAAATGGGCATCTACTCTGACTATGACTTAGCTGAATGGCACCCAACGGAAGCTTTTCTATTGACTTCGGGGAGTCTGGTATCTATCATCATTCTGTATTTCTCCAATTTAGTGAAAAGATAGAATTGTGCCTTTGGACATTATCTTTTTCTTTTCTTTTTTTAAAGATTAAGCTATCATTTATATTAGACTCAAAATTATTCTTTCAGAGAACTTCCTTTTATTTTTATTTAAGAATTTTATGTCCCCCAGTGTACTGATTCTCATCAAAATCTTACAATACCTTCTTTACGCTCAACAGAAAGCCCTGCAGAAATCAAAGGAGCTTATCTCTATCATTATGGCTTAGGCACTTATCTTCATCACACAGAATATGTGAAATGCCCTTGACTCCAGCTTCTGCCTGTGTGAATTATAAACAGCTCTTTACACTTGTGATGGATGCACTGAATCTAAAGGCTGCAATTATGTAGACAGTTACATGTACATAACTCATATGTGTGTGCAGGTGAGCTAAAAGTTTTGCTTTCTACATAATTTTGGAGAGCACTCTGCCAAGTAGTTAAACTAATCTGTTTTGCATATCTACTAGTTCATTACAACTCAAGGCAATTCTGGACCCACAATACTTAAAATTAATCATGTATTTTATACCCTGAGTAAATCAGTTAAATACTTAGTTGGCATTTAAGCTGGCACACTCATGCATGCCTTGGGGAAAGTATTTTTGTTGTAGGTGATTTTATGGATATACTCTATATTAATAAATATACATCTCTTCAGAAGAAAATGTAGTATTTATATAAAATAAGAAAATGAAATGAGACAATGTAGTATTTATATTGTTATTTTCCCCTCCCACCACTAATAAATAAAACATTGGCTCCCAGTACGCTTCCGAGCACAATTCAAAGTGTTGGTGCTGACTTTTAAAGCCCTAAATGGCCTCGGCCAAGTATACCTGAAAGAGCGTCTTCATCCCCATGGCCCAGCCTGGACACTGAGGTCCAGCACCGAGGGCCTTCTGGTGGTTCCCTCACTGCGAGAAGTGAGGTTACAGGGAACCAGGAGAGGGCCTTCTTGGTAGTGGCGCCTGCCCTGTGGAATGCCCTCCCAGCAGATGTCAAGGAAATAAGCAACTATTTTACTTTTAAAAGACAACTGAAGGCCGCCATGTTTAGGAAGGTTTTTAATGTCTGATGATGTATTGTTTTTAATATTCAATTGGAAGCCGCCCAGAGTGGCTGGGGAAACCCAGAAAGATGGGCGGGGTATAAAAAATTATTATTATTATTATTATTATTATTATTACTACTACTACTACTACTACTACATAATCATAGTTTATTAATGCTTGGGCCATAGGCCATTCACATAAAAGATAAATTGGTAGAATACAAAACCAAACAGTATTACATACTGCATAAATAAAACAGGGATGGGGAACCTTTGCCGTTGAACTCAAATTCTGATCAGTCCCAGCCAGCTTGGTTGCTGGTATATAATGGAAGTTCAGCAATATGTTGAGGGCCTCCTTGCCTAGCCTAATACATTGAGAAATATGGCCAAAAATATTTCACAAATGCTGCAGTCCTTAATGTACAAGACGTTTGAAAGTTGCAATAATTCATACGCTACATTGGAATAATTTGGATTTGTAATGGAATATCTGCAACTTGTTGCAGGGTCGATTCGGGTTAGGATTTTAATGCAAATACTCCTGATTTGCAGACAGAAACTGCTATCCTTCAAAATCCGCACTTCTCATTATGTGATGCTGTACGCTAACAAAATGATATATACAAAAATGGGAAAGTGTAAACAAAAATACAGATGTTAGTGAAAACAGCATATAAAACACATCATATTAGGTGAAATTGCTTGCGAAAAATGTGTACGTTGGGCAAAATTGCATACAAAAATGCACATATTATTAGAAATTTGCAGTAAAATGCAGTTTGATGAAACCTCTTTCTAGTAAGTAATGGGGTGGCAGCGGTGCATTTAATTTAACACACATAAGTTTGCTCAGGCAGTTTCTCAGTCTCCCAGCTTCCTGAAATGCCTATTTAGAGTACACTATATCAGGATATCGTCCAACAGACTTTCCTAAGAATTGCGGCTGCCCAGAAAACTACCTGAAGAGCTGAGGAGGATGAGGATTAACAGTTGCATGTCACACACAACACAACTGGTTGAGGAGGGGGTGGGGAAACAGACAAAAATATCAGCACAGCGCTAGGGATCTGTATAAACATGGTGTACATATACATACACATAAAAACTGTGTATACCTAAGTTTCATGAGGGGCTGACCCAGCAGCCTCTGCTCTTGCCAACGTGTGATCATTATTTCATGCACTGAGAATGTCTACAGAAGTTACTGCTTAATATGGATTTGCTTTTGTTTACAGCCAAACTTCTCACTAATCGTGTGGGAATGATTGCAAGCACTTCCCCACAAGTAGATGGAGTGTCAGGGTGCACATATGATTAGTTCAAAAGGAATAACAAATTCTTTACTACACCAGATCTCCATTAATTATGAAATGCAGAGACATGTTCCCCAACTGCATTGCTACTGTGAAAGGGAGTTGTAAACTTTCTCCTTCATTATTAAGCATCTGCAAAATTCTTATCGGGATTCTTTTTTAAATACACATCTAATGTTAAATCGAGAAGCGTGATACTCGGCAGTCTCTGCAATATGCTATGAAAATCTTAGCCCCGGAGAGTAGCCTTCATAAATAGCACTAATAAATCAGATTTCCCATCTCTTGTGATGTTAAGAATACCTTAACTGTAGTATGGAATTGCTTGTGATAATGAACTGAAAACGACACATAGCCATTTTCTGAAAGGGATAAGGGAACTTAGTAAATAAATATACAAGAAGCAAGCACTGAGAATCCAAATAAAAGTAAGGGTAAGTTTGGTTATTTATTTTAAACAAGGCAGAGCTTTTTAGTTTTCTGTTTCATTAATGTGATTTTTTCTCACTCATCTGTGCAGTTTGTTTCATTGTGGACAGAGTTGGCATTTATATGATATTTGTGCGGATATGCTTCATTTTTCTGAATCCTATGTCAGAAAACTAAGGGTGGCTAACAATGCAATCCTATACATAGTGACCAGATTCTCCAATTTTCCAGAGACAGTCCCAGATTTACAGAAGCCATCCTGGTCTCTGATTTGAACCCAGAATATCCTGCTTTTCCTTGGGACGTCTCTGTTTTCATCACAGAAATGTTGGAGGCTATGGAGAAGACATCTGAAGGCAACCCTCTATAGGCTTTTTATGTTTAATGTTTTATGATGTTTTTATATATGTTGCTCATCTATAGTAGCTGGGGCAACCCAGTAAGATGGGAGAGGTGTAAAAAATAAAATTATATTGGTTGCTATTATTATTATTATGGAATAGGGCATCCCTATTTTCATCGGAGAAATGTTGGAGGGCATGAGCTACTCAGATGTAAGTCCAATTGAGTTTAATATATTAAGGATTGCATTGTTAGGCTATATTTTTTTCAAATACAAAAACTGCAGTCTAATGTTATGCATATTTACTCATATTAGCATTTGTGTTGAATCTTCTCTGCAGTATTACCTCGTTTGAGACAGTTTTTTCAAGGTGATCTTTGATGTATTTGGGTTTTCTTTTTAAAGCAGTGATCAATACAAGTGGTACCTCTGGATGGGAATGGGATCCGTTCCGGAGCCCCGTTCTCATCCTGAAGCGAATGTAACACGTTTTGCCACTTCTGCGCATGCACATGATGTCATTTTGAGCGTCTGCGCATGCGCAAGCGGCATAACCCGGAAAGAACACACTCCGTTACTTCCGGCTTGCCGTGGAGCGCAACCCAAAAATATTTATCCCAAAGCTACTTCAACCCAAGGTATGACTGCATTGCCTTTTCTCTCTGCTGGTAGCATCCAAGTAGAACTGAGAAGAAAGGGAACAGTTCTGATTGGTCTCTACTCTCTGCTGGTAGTATCCAACTGGAACTGTTCCTTCTCTTGAATCCTTGCCCTTTTCTGAGTTTGCTACCCAATTAGAATCTGGAGCCGAGAACCTGGAGGGCATCCTGACCCCAGATTAGATGGCAACAGGTTGCTCACAGTTAAGGAACAGGCCTTAGTTATCCCCCTAAGGAATAGTTTGGTGACCCAAGTGTGATTTTTATGTAGTCAAAAGTTGTGGAATTTGCTATGGCCTTTAGGGGCCTAGGTGGAATCTTACAGCTTCTTGTTATGCCCATTGGGGCACATAGGCTCACAGTAACCCTGCGGAGAGGTGCAACAGTGCTGGCCTTAAAATAAATATTCATGAACAGGTCTGCATTTCAACACAGTCAAATCACAGCACAATTTTATATAATGAAACATATGCAATCTGTTTTGCCGCCCTAAGAATAAGCACTGTTTTATTGTAGACTGGAATATTTAAAGTAGTAGTAGAGCTTTGATTTCACATGCAGAAGGCCTCAGGTCAACCTCCAGCATCTCCAGGTAGGGCTTGGATAGATCCCTGTCTGAAACCCTGGAGAATCACTGTAGACAATACAGAGCTACAGGAACCAAAGATCTGATTCAGTGTAGGGCAGATTCCTGTGTTCCTAATCCTCATGTACATGCCTAGCCAGCTGACGTAAATAAGTACGTAAATGATGCTGATGCTGGGTCTGTTTGCTGCTTCCTGCATCATCTGCTGCTCTCTGGGTAGAAATTTGGGGAGAAGGCTGTAAAGTCTTATATTTTGGGGTTCAACCCTAGTTGCGCCACTGAGGATTAGTAACCTAGCCTAGCTGGTGAGAGCTGGTGAGGTTAAGAACTTTGCTTCAGGATGAAAACAGATATCGTGCTTTGGAGGCGCAGCAGCAGTGGGAGGCCCCATTAGCTAAAGTGGTGCTTCAGGTTAAGAACAGTTTCAGGTTAAGAACGGACCTCCAGAACGAATTAAGTACTTAACCCGAGGTACCACTGTATTGCTGGGTAGAGGATAGGCAGAAATGTTGAAGCCTTGATCTCATGTCTCTAGAGATCCTGTCATGAACCTATGGCTCTAGAAGACCCATTTAAAATGTTTACAAAATGTGTTAGGGTAGATTAAAGCATAGAATTATAATATCCTATTTAGAAACAAACCCAGTATTAGCTCCTTAAAAACTATACTAACGAGTAGTATTAACTATTTGAAACAGAATCTTGACAATTACCTTACTTCACACATGTTCTAAAATAATGTGTCAAGTCATCAATAAAAATATTACACGATTACACAAATTCTTTCTTCTTCTTCACATTTTCAGTGATGGAGGGGAGACAACAACAGTTCTCTCTATATTTCAAGAGACTTTACTCTAAAAATAACTTGGGCTGTCTAAGATGCCATTTCTTTGTTGCTCTGCCAACACATACATCATAGACCTGAAGCGATAATTTTTGATGCTATTGTCCACATGAAATCTAGATGCTTCGTTTCTGAATCATCAACTTCTTCTTTTTCAAGCAACAAACACCAAGGGATTGCCTGTGGTCCTCACTAAAGGGGAAGTGCCACTCAACTGTATTCATCATTACATTTACCACCTGTAGATGATTCCTGCATCATGTGCCTTCATCACTTCAATATCAGTTCATATCAGGTCACATTAGGAATGAGATTTTTATATAAATTCTGTTGTAGAAGTCCTATTCTACTTGTTTCAGAGCCTTTGTGCTGCCATTGATGGACTACACTTTGATGGTTATTCTAAGTGGCACAACACCACAGAAATAATAAGTAATAAGAACCCTCCTTGTGATTCAATTGACCTATCTTAACTTGTTCTGATAATCTAGAGTTTCTTGTATCTGTCTCCTACTATCTACTATCTGCCACTCGTCATGTCCCTTAGGAAAGTGAAAAAAACAGCATGCAGGCAGTGAAGCAGAATATCTACTGGAGTTGCTATGGCAATTTAATAAGAGATAAAAATGAGTAATAATGCAGAATTTATCCAGAGTGAAGTTGAGGTGCTTTTCATTTAGTTTATAGCCAATAAGACCTGATTTTATCACAGCAGTTCCACCTTCAATAATTACTGGAATATGACTGTAGAATTAAATCAGCAATGTACCCTTAAGAAATCAAGGGATGGAGACTAGAATTTTCATTATATTTACCAATACTTCCTTTTTTAAGTGTGTGAAAGTAATACACTTCATATGTTCTCACTTCCAGTGTTTTACAGAAAGTTTTAATATAGTTTAGCCTAGATTTTGTACTGAGGCACAGATTGGTCTAAACAAAAGGTTACTTCAGCAACCAAACTGCAGGAATATGAACAAGTTATTAACTATAAACTATTCTGAAAACAGCAGTATATCAAGAGGAAGCAGTGTGGAATATAATGAAAGAAGGATGAAATATTACTTGAACATAAACAATTATATGATTCCTGATGTCATTTTGGAGCAGAAATAGCATACATTTAAAAAATATTTTTGCTCAGGTACAACTTCATGTGAATACATATTAACGTTATTTGCTATGTTAAAGAATCAGCATCTTAATAGAAATAGTGTCTCATTTTCACCCAGGCTGACTTTAGCATTGCTTTATAGGCATAGCAATGCATAAATCATGATTCTTCCTATGACTTATGTCTCTTGTCAATTACTTGCAATTCAGCACAGCTCACCCTCAGAGATAAAGATACTCCAAATGAAATGTACCATACATTGCTCTCTCTCTCTCTCTCTATATATATCTATACAGTATCATATCATTGCACTCTTATATCTTGTTGTTTTATGTACTGCTCTGTTGCCTTTAGTTGAAATTCGATTGCTAATTTGTGTTGTTATTGTTGGTGTAAACCATCGTGGAGGCATATTAATTATGGAGAGGGAGAACTGTATTAAATACATGAATATATTTTTAAAAAAATTAAATCTACTAAATCCTTACCTCTCAGTGAACTACAATGTGCTGCCTCCATTAGAAAAGCTCATCAGCCACTCTGCCTGATGTTGCAGGGATTGGCTAGTCAAGACAATGAGCCTAAACAGTTCAGGAGCCCTTTCTGCTCATCACCAATGTTGTGGGAGGCTTTGGTTTTAATCCAAATAGGGTTCCTAGGGCACATGTTTAAGCAGCTTTCTTACCACTTGAATTGCAGCAGCAGGTCTCTCTTGTTTCCTTTTCAATGCCCTACAGTGACATTGCTAACTTTTTCAGCTGGTGCTCTAATGCTTCCCCAACCCCCAACCCCCCCCAGCCAAAAGCAGTCTGATGGCCTTAAAATTGTCCTTTTGCCTGGGTTATTTTACAAAGCTCTGCTCTGAAATCTTCAGGAGAATTTAGACCCATAATGGCTTAAAATCAATAAAAAACCTCCATTAAGTAATAGTAAATGTATAAGCATCAATTGCATATTTTCGTCTATTAAGAGAAATGTCTCTGAGGAAAGGCAGCATTAATGATTTAAGGTGATTATGAGGATGAATGGCTTCAAATGCCAAGGTTACCCCAGACTACCAAGATGCACTTAAAGTTAATAAAATTAAGCAAGGCTGAAAGTTCAATACCTAGTTACAGTGAGAGCATTCTCTTTTTCTGGATAAAATAATCCCAAATGATATAGCTAAAATAGCTGTAGTAGACATGTAATTTGACATGTCCATTTAATACATAGAAGTGGGATCCGCAGCAAAAGCTTGAAGTGTAGAGTGTTCTTGCTCAGGGTTGAGCTACCCATATCTTCCATGATACTCTATGATACAACCTCTCCCAGTTTTCCATTCTTCCCCTTCAATGGCCTCCCTTCTGAGATAGTGTCAAAATAAGAAGCAACATTAAAATTCTCCCTAACTCTTCTCAGTAAGCCTTTTTGATCTGCTATGGGAAACTAATGCACACTCTCCCTTATGTATCTAAGCAGGCTTTTCTTTTCATTTCATTTCTATCTCACCTTTTCTCCAAAGAATGCAAGGGATCCTACATGGCTCTTCGTATGCCCATTTCATTCTTGCAATAACTATATAAGGTAGGATGGGCTGAGAGGCAGCGACTGGCCCAAAGTCACCCAGTGAGCTCCATGGCTGAGTGGGGATTTGAACTCTGGTCCAGCACTGTAACCACCACACTGCACTGGCTCTCACGCTGTCCTTTGCCTTCTCTTGTATGGTGAATGAGTGCACAGATGTGGGCAGAAATAGCTTGGCTAGATCTACATAGGAGAAGCATGAACATGTCTTCCACAACAAATACTATCTCATGCACTCTGCGTTTTATAATTTAAGATGAATGTAAGAACCACCTTTTGAGTTCAGATCATGAAAATCAAGGTGTGCAAATTGCGTGGACAGGCGGAGTCCCCAGATCCCCCGCGGTCCCCCCGTCATGCGGAATAACGACTCGAGACAACGTGCTATGGGATTAAATTGGCCACAACTTTATTGAATTTCAAATGTGGGTAGACCTTGGCTCAGGCATTGGGCGTTCTCCCTCCCCAGTCCCCAGCCGGGGATCTAGGGAGCATCAGGGTTATCCAGTGTGTGGGGGGGGGATGGGCCAGCTCTGGAGAACATATGTTCAAGCAGAGACAGCCGCCCCCGTTACGCCGCCGCCGCAGGGGAGAGCAATGACAACCTTTCGGCGCACGGCCAAAGCCTCCCTTCAGAAACCCCTTTAACGGGGAACCCTGGTATCGCCGCCGCAAAAAGGAAGATGGACAAAAGGATTCCGCCCAAGGCCTGATACTGCCAAAGTTGTGACGTTTTGCTACGGGAAAGGCGAAACCTGCCAATGCAGGGAAATTCCTTTCCGGCCCTTTAACAGCGACCTTACGTAGCAGCGCCCGCATACCTGTGAAGAAAAGTTAACCTGCGAAACCTGTGAAGAAAAGTTAACCTTCCAAATAAGACATTAACTGAGGGTGGGTAGGGTGGGAGAAGCTCTGGAGCCAAGTGAGGATTCCCAGGTAAGATCCTCCCTCTATTGTGTGGGCAGGTAATCCCTCCCCTACCTGGACTGGTCTCCTTGGCAACGCTTCCCCCAGGTGGGATTGGGCAAATGACTGAGGTAGGCGGAGACCTCCAGGTACCCCACCTGAGGGAAGGCAAGGCCAAGCCTAAGCTATTGGAGCCGCTCGAGATCCAGGGGCTGCACGCGTCCACGCAAAGGGCGCCCCCCGTTTTTAAGCGGGGAGCGGTCATTCTCAACCCCAGGTATCTCCAGTTAAAAGAATTGTGCAGCAGGACTGAGAAAAATCTCTACCTAAGATCCTAGAGAGTCGTAGTGGATGGTGTGATG
Organism: Podarcis raffonei; assembly: GCF_027172205.1. Lineage (NCBI taxonomy): Eukaryota > Metazoa > Chordata > Lepidosauria > Squamata > Lacertidae > Podarcis > Podarcis raffonei. The sequence continues at coordinate 50,759,060 of NC_070604.1, forward strand.
CAATGGTTTTCAACCAGTGTGCCATGGCACCCTGGGGTGCCTTGAACAATGGTCAGGGGTGCCGAGGGCAACACTGGCCTCTGTCCCTCTTTCCTTCCCTCTCTCCTCTGGTGCCCTTTTGTGTCTCTGCCTCCCAAAGGCTTGTACAGCTGTTTGTTGCAGCAGAGGCTGCCCAGAGAACTCCCTAGGATGAGGGGAGAGGAGCCAGTGTGGTGTAGTGGTTAGGAGTGGTAGACTCGCAATCTGGTGAACCGGGTTTGTGTCTCCGCTCCTCCACATGCAGCTGCTGGGTGACCTTGGGCTAGTCACACTTCTTCGAAGTCTCTCAGCCCCACTCACCTCACAGAGTGTTTGTTGTGGGGGAGGAAGGGAAAGGAGAATGTTAGCCGCTTTGAGACTCCTTCAGGTAGTGATAAAGCGGGATATCAAATCCAAACTCTTCCTCCTCCTCCTCCTCCTCTTCTTCTTCTTCTTCTTCTTCTTCTTCTTCTTCTTCTTCTTCAAATTTCTCCCACTATCTCCCAGAAGCAAGAAGCTATTGAATCAGGAAAAGTAGCATTTCTTATCTATTTCAAGCTCCTACCATGAGTCAAAGCATGATCCTGTACTAAAGAATAAGAATAATTTACTACTTATACCCTGCCCATCTGGCCGGGCCTCCCCAGCCACTCTGGGTGGTTCCCAACAGAATATTAAAAGCACGATAAAACATCAAACATTTAAAACGTCCCTAAAGTGTGGGTGGCCAACTCACATGCCATTTCCCTCTGCAGCCTTCTCAGGCTGATATCCAATGTTAGGCATACACAGAGTAGACCTATTGCAATCAACAGACTTCAAGTACAATCCGAAACATGTCTACTCAGAAGTAAGTCCTGTTGAATCCACCCCCAATGTAAATGGTGTTAGAAATGCAGCCTCAAGTAATTGATGTTCATTGATTTAAATTGGTCCACTCTAAACATGACTTAGTTGGATATCCCTGCCTGTGTTAAATTTTAGATTGCAAGTTCTTTGGGACAGGGATCTGTCATAATGGGACAGGCCATGAGAAACATTTAAAATCCTATGGTTGGCTTGTGTTTTATGTTCGCCTAGTATGGTATGTGAATCTGGTCTGGAACCGTAATAAATTTCATTTCATTTCATATGATTGGCTTGAAGAAAGTTACAGTTTCAACCCGAGGTATCTCCAGTTAAAAGAATTAGGTAGCAGGACTGAGAAAGATCTCTACCTAAGATCCTAGAGAGTCGTAGTGGATGGTGTGATGCAATGGTTTTCAACCAGTGTGCCATGGCACCCTGGGGTGCCTTGAACAATGGTCAGGGGTGCCGAGGGCAACACTGGCCTCTGTCCCTTTTTCCTTCCCTCTCTCCTCTGGTGCCCTTTTGTGTCTCTGCCTCCCAAAGGGTTGTACAGCTGTTTCCAGCAGAGGCTGCCCAGAGGACTCCCAAGGAAGAGGGGAGAGGAGCCTGAGGGAACACTCCCCAAGGGAGGATGTTTGAAAAAGGGGGAGAGGCTGCCAGCTCTGCAGGCAAGGGGTGACGCAACTGGGCTCCTGAGTCCCACAGGGATGCCACAGAAAGAATGTTGTTGGTCAAAGGAGCCCTGGACTCAAAAAGGTTGAAAACCTCTGGTGTGGTGGAACTGTGCTTCTTACTTGACTTCCCCCCACCTTGGCTGATTCATGGCTGCATATTGGGATCAAGGAGTGGGAGTGTAGTTGGCATGGTGCAAATGCACTGGCAGAAACACCAGATTGAGTTTTATTTGCAGCAGTGAATTGACCAGAGGGAAGTCAGCTAAGTGGTGCAGCCCCACTGCATCTTCTGCTGCTGCTAGAGAGTCTTCTACTCAGATGGACAATGCTAGGCTAGGTAGATTAAGAGTCTGAGACAGTTCCTTTCTTTCTGTTCCTGTGCGCCTCTTCTGTTTGTGCTAGATTGTATCCTATTTTTAGCTTTTCCCAATTGTGTTAAATATTATTTTACAAAGGTCTCATTGAGACTCCTGGGATAATGAATTACAGCCGGATAAATGAAATTCCTTTCTCTTTCTGCCTGAATTTGGCTGGATTTCCCTGCCAAAATTTATTTTTTCCTAGAGTTGGAGCTAAAGAATTTCCTTATAAAGATGCTTGAAAAGCTTCTTTCAAAGCATTTGCAAAGGTAGCTAAATGATACATTATGAAATGCCTTTGTGAGCTCTCCCTAGAAGAAGAATATATAACAGGAATTAATCACAGATGATGCTTACATTTTACTTCAGTGCATACTTAGCTACGGCACACATGCGTCTTATCTCTCTCTGTGTATCATTTATGTATTATTTATTTCAGGCAGTTTGGGGAGCTACAAGCTTTATTATTGCATCTTTATGCTCCCGGTGAGAAATGTGATGTGTTTTAATTTGCGCGAAACCCTATTAGTATATACTTTTTCTTCCAAGCTCTCTGCCTTTGTTAGTCACAGTAAAGGATTACTTACTGAAGCAGAAAACTAAAGCAATCTGGATTTGTTTTATAATAAGTTGTATTAGATTGTTCCCAGAGGCCTGGGTAGAAAGAGTTTGTTCAATAATAAGGTCAGTTCATTAAGTATTGAGCCTTTTTAAAAAAACCACCACTATTCACATGTAGAACAACAGGTGGAAAGAGCATTAGCTTTCATGTCTATGTACTCTTGCTTGCACAGCCTGACATAAAGTCTTCTACATAAAGATGCTGAGATACCATGAACCACCATGCAAGCAAACTAATGAAGGGCATCCCAGTTAACAAAAGTGATATAGGACCTTTGATATGTTCTGGAATTCTAGCTGCCTGTAGATTTATTTAAATAATAATAATTTATTCCACCTTGTAATTTTTCGATGCTTGAGAAACATGAAACAATACATCATTGGAACTAGAGCTGAGCAGAAATGCCCACTTAATGCAGTTCTTCACCCTGTTTGCTTCACCCAAAATCCATATCTAATTGAACATGGACATCTTGACATGAATGTTCAAGCCTCTCTCTTTCTCTCTCTCTCTCTCTCTCTCTCTCTCTCTCTCTTCTGTGTGTGTGTGTGTGTGTGTGTGTGTGTGAGAGAGAGAGAGAGAGAGAGAGAGAGAGAGAGAGAGAGAGAGTTTTACTCTAGAAAAGCCTACCCCATCTCACTTTTCCCAAATGTGAAGATCCTTCAGGGAGGCCCTACTTAGCATCCCAATGCCAAGAGAAATTTATTGTGTGATCTGGGAGAAGGACTACTCTGTGGTGACTTCCTGTTTATGGAATATTCTTCCCTTTGAGGTATGGCTGGCACCATCTCTTTTTGTATTTCACCACCAACTGAAACATGTTCATTCATTCAGACATAGGTAGAATATTAACTGTTGACACCAGGTAAGTAATGGTCCTGTCATTTTAGCAGGTTGTTTTAGTTGTGTGTTTACCTGATCTTATTTTATAATATCATATTGATTAGTGTTATTTTTTAAATGGAATTATTGGACTTGTCCTAGGACTGCTGTGATGAAAGGCAGGTGAAAAGTATTTAAAATGAAAGGGCTCCACTTTTCTATTTGAATGGCAGGCAGTCTGGAACATATGCAACTCGTTGCCCACTTATGACTAGGCTCCATCCTACCTAGCTTCTCAGCATGGCAGTTCCAGAATTGGGATTTCACCCTAAATAACAAACCATGAACACTATCGAAATAAATAAAAAAATAAAAATATTGTCCAGTCACACCTTAGAGACCAACTAAGTTTGTTCTGGATATAAGTTTTCGTGTGCATGCACACTTCTTCAGATGAACACTATCATTTGCTATAGTTTGGTCAAAGCAAAGCCTGATAGATACTTAAGGCTGCAATGCTGTGTGCGTGGTTAGAGGGAAGTAACTCCAACTGACCATAGAAGGATTTACTTAGGAATATACACAATCAGGATGGGATTAAACTGCTTAATTGTGGCTGGGCTGTGTCCTATTTGAATGCACATTCTCTTAGGGATTCTCTGTTCTCTTACGGATTACCTTTTATTCATGTCAAATTGAGCTACTGTATTGGTTACAGTACACACATACAGTGCCATTTTGCTTCGCATTAAAGTGGGCCAGCCCTCTGATTATTTTTTACTGTCATTCCCAATGTTCCTGTTTCTGTTTGAAATACCAATAACTCTTCTGTCCTTTGGTGCAGTCCTCACACAATCACTACTCCATTAATAACAGCTTGGGGGGGGGGACTTGTTATAATTGCAGTGCTTTGCAGTGCTTGGAGAGCTTGGCATCCGAAGGTGCTGTTACAAAGAGGGTAAAGACAGTGAGCACTTATCACTTATGTCAAGTCTATTTGAGAGTTTCACCCCCACCTACCTTATCTCTGGCATGACTTAAACTGCCCTTGCCCACAGCAAAAATAAGCCTGTCAAATTGTGTTTTCAAATTTATCAGTTCAAAGCTCTCTCTCTCGCTCTCTCACTCTCTTTTCCAGGACACCCAAAAGTTATCTATATTGAATTAATTACCTACAAATATAGATCCTAGCTTTATCTACATTCAGAACAGATTGAGACCACAGCTGAAGCGACGCCTTCCTGCCTTGTCTTAGTTGATTCACCATCAGTGTTCACCAAAGAAGAATAGACTCTCTGCCTCGTTTCTTTTTTCTTTTCCCTCAAGAAACACAATTTCCTTGGTTGTAAAGATGTCAGCTCTTTCTAAACTCATTATTTAAGAGAGCAAGAGAAAGGGATTTTAAAAAGTACAAACAATTCTCAAAGGGAAATAAATATATACCTTTAAGAATAATGGCAGAGGAGGCAAAACGAGGGAAAATTTATTATTCCAGGGCTACCTACTTAAAAGAACCCTATTATCTTTTAAAGAATTATTTACTTATAATAATTTAAATACATTGCCAATAATATTTCAAAGGCAAACATATTTATTCAAAGTACGAGGACATCCCAATATTTCAAACCAGATTATCAAGTATTCCTGTTTGTATCCCTTGCCTCAGGAAACACTGGAAGAATGCTCCTTCGAGGTCAAGTCAAACCATTACAGAGTTACAGTGCCTGCTATGGATGTAGAGACTGATACAGAAGAGACATGTTTTATTGCAGGTGGAGCAGAATTACTGTCATCAAATGAATTATTATTTTCTGGGTGGGAGAGAACATGCAGGAAAGCTTTGGGGGCAGAGTGATCAGCAAGTGCCTTGTTTATTCTGCTTTATACTTGCAATCTATCCGTGAGGGAAAACAGAAAGGCATTGTGTACAAAGACTTCTCAGGATGGATTAACATACATTTGTAAACAACTTATTTTGATATTCCGGTTCCAATGGCTGTCCTGTAATAGGCCTTTGGAGGTTTGGTGACTGGTGCCTCCAGCTTTGTATTACAGTCCATCAAAAAATGCAATCATTTGACGTCTGTAGGGATCAGTTCCCCTGCACAATTTTTTTCCCCTTCCACAAGCTGTCCAAAGGTAGCTTTTAAGAACAACATTATGAAATTTCACACTTCATCAGCTAAATGCTGGAATACCCCAGTGGAAACATGACACATGGAATGTTGCTTTTCTCTTACTATATAATCAAACTTCTTCATTAATTAGTTTGCTTATTTCTCAGCACCCACACATGCTCAGCAGGCAACACAACAAAACATTTCCAGCCAAATAAGAGATTTAAAGGCATAAAAAGCATAACAGTTTTCTGCTAAGCCCAGAATTAAAAACAAACAAAAGAGTATTTCCTTGAATTGTCCATTTCTCAGATTTCTAATGTGTTTAAAGAAATAGGCTTTACTGCAAGTAATCCACATGGTAGGCTGGCTAACAGAGACTTCCCAAAGCCATACAAGGTGGCAACAGAGACAGGACAGTGCGTAAGCAGTAAGGGAATAGTATGACACCATCTACTGGTTGGAGGAGCTAATCATTACAATATCCTCCTTTTAAAATGGGGGGGGGCAACTATGGTCCTTCAGATGTTGCTGCACACCAGCCCCATCATGCCTGGCTGGGGCTGATCAGAATTGTTATCCAAAGGTTTCCCATTCCTGCTTTAAAGCATTGCTACCATATTATTAAATATAAAGAATGAATCCTGAATTCCCCTTTCCTAAATAGAAGGCTTCCTTCCATTCCCAGAAGGGACTCCAATCTGGAGAAGGCTCCTGCCAGAGGAAGGAAGGAAGCCACATTTGCTCATACTCCCTTCTGTCTCCATGAACCTTCTCTCACGCTAATTCTGGAGGATTCTCTGACCATGTGGTTCAAATTTTCAAGGATCGCAGGAGAGCTGGAAGAGGAAAGAGAAACGAGAGGAAATTGCCTGTGTAAATGTCTTAGGAGCAGAGTTCCACTTATAGGAATGCTGGATCCAAGCCAAAGAAAATAGGATGACATGGTGGTTAATTTTATATCCATTTCCTTTCTCATTTGCTTCTTTTGTCTAGGAATTGAGTACATTTAATTAATATACTATTTTCATTTTTCAGTATTCTTAAAATTGCCAAGGGAATATATTAATTTCCTTTATTCTTTTTCTTCTTTGTTGGAAAAAAGAATCAGTTTTCAACAACATTTATTTCCATGTAAGCTTATTTCATTATGTTTTCAAATTACCCTGCCCCCCAAGGAAGGAACAGGACAAATGGTGCCATGAGATCTTGCCTGCTTGGCTTGCACCTTGGCAAGGTCCAACAATGGCTGGCTCCCAAACCCGGCAGCCATGTGGGGTTTGTGGAATGATGAACTGATCCTGGCCCCAATGCCATGTCAACCCTTGCTCTGCCTATTGCTGCCAGTAAATAATTGGCCTTGTTCTGTAAGAACGAGTGAGTTTGCCTCTCTTAGTGGGCTTGTAAGAACTAAACAGAACTAGGTTGAAAACGAGAGAGGAAGGTTTTCCCCACTTTGAGCAGAGCCAATAGACACTAGAATATTACTGCGTCTTCATTTCCCAGCCTAACACTAAATAACTGAACCCTTGTGGGGCAGAACAGGCCTGATTTTATCTCATCACTGTTGTAGTTTGGTTATTTTGCTGCTCTCATGGGTCACATAATGTGCCTGCCTGGGCAAATGGGATACAGTGTGTGTATGTGTCTGTGCAGCTATCAGAAAGATCAGTCAATGGCATGCCAATCTGAGCATGCTTTTATATTTTGTGGTGGATTGTGCCCAACATCTTTTGAGTTACATTCAAGGGCACTCTTAGTCAAAACCAGCTCAAATGTTTGGTTTCTAGTTCCAGGTTAGACTGCTTCCGATTTCACCTAGTAACAGTTAACCATGAGAGTTGCCTGATGTTTTATATGCTTTCCACTGAAGTAGAAAACTATTGTGAATAGCCCAAGGTTCAGTCCTTTTGGTCTGTCATCTTATCTGGCAAATATTTAAATCTCATTAAGTGTGTGTAGAAGTCTACACTGGACTGGTTTTTTTCTTTGTTTTTGGGTGATGTACAATTTAAATTGAACAATGAAGAGAATTCTACCACAGAGGTTTAGGATTTATAAATATTACTTACCACAGATTAAATGAAAGCTTTGCATGAGTTTTGAACCCTGATGGCCTCTATTTACCTATAAATATATGTCTGTTTGTGTGTAGGTATACTGTATATGTACACACACACACCAAAAAACAACAACAATGTTCCTTTTTCTCCCCTCCCCTTCATTTTTTCGTATTGTTAATTGCTCACTAAACTGATTTTGAAAACTGCAAACTGTCTTCTTCCTACAAGCTATGTAAGGACTAGAGTTTGAAAGCAATCAGGGGGAAGTAAGAGCATGACTTTTAATGACTATGCAGAGGTCGGGTTTTCATTTTGAATACAGAAAATAAAACATCCAAACTACAGTACCTTGTTTTTTCAAAGTGGGTTGCAAATACCTATAAAGAATATTCCTTTCCTTGTGATTTAACAACCCTCTTGCAACTACTTATCTTTAGATTTATTTTGCTGTTCCAGCTAATTTTATACCTGAGTGATGTGGGTCTATATTTTGAATCAATCCAAATGTCATTTTCAAACTGGTTCAATGGCAAAAGCATTTCAAAATTTAAATCATTTAGCATGTGCACAGGAAGAGCTCCTGCTCTTCTCATCTGTGCTGCCAGAGCAAATGCACACAGGGCTTCATTTTGCTTTGATGTGCTTATGGAAATCCCATCAACATTAATGATACAATGCATGTACCTCAGCAGGAGAACAGCCTTTGTAGAATGGAGCAATCATTTAACTGGAAAATGGTGTATTTGCAACATTCCAACAAATATGTATTATATGATTGCTTTAAAAATATGCAGAGACTGCATTTTTAACTATTAGTAAGGTATTAGGGATTCGACATAATTTTCACCCAGCATACATATTATACCATTTTAGCTTGGCTGCCACATATTATGTTGGAGTTTGCAGATGTTTGCATATGAAGGCATAAACAAATTGACCAAATCAAAGAGAAGAGTTCTAGCTTAGTCTGCCTGCCAACATACTAATTCTTAATGCAGGGAACTGCAATCTGAAATAGTACAACCTTGCAAAAGTTGCCAAACCAGAATTCATCTAAACAAGGTGTAGGGAAACATTGGCTCTCTAGATGTTGCTGAACTGTGACTCCTATCAGCCCCAGCAAGCATGACCAGGGATGATGGGAGTTGTAGTTCAGTAACATCTGGAGAGCCAAAGGTTTCCCACACCTGATCTAATCAATTAGGAAGTAGCATAACCCTGCACCTCTGAGAGTTGTGAGAACAAGTGCAATACAAACACTTGTGGAAACTGCCCGTTCCATCCAACCAAAGTGTGGCAGGTGATGTTGAGCATGAACTGGGTGTATTAACCAATACTGGATTCATGAAATCAGTTTATATGGGCCAAGACTGTCATTTTTGCTGATGAAAGAATTGTGATCACAATGATTTCCCATTAGCCATTTCCTAAACTAAAACTGTGCGACACAGGTGGCGCTGTGGTTTAAACCACTGTGCCACTTGGGCTTGCTGATCGGAAGGTCAGCGGTTCGAGGCCCATGATGGGATGAGCTCCCATTGTTCGGTCTCAGCTCCTGCCAACCTAGCAGTTGAAAAGCACACAGTGCAAGTAGATAAATAGGTACCGCTCCAGCAGGAAGGTAAACGGCGTTTCCGTGCGATGCTCTGGCTTCACCAGAAGCAGCTTAGCCATGCTGGCTACATGACCCAGACAAACTGTCTGCGGAAGCGGACAAACACCGGCTCCCTTGGCCTGTAAAGCGAGATGAGCGCCGCAACCCCAGAGTCGTTCGCAACTGGACTTAACTGTCAGGGGTCCCTTTACCTTTACCTAAACTAAAACTGTACTGAGTTGTTTGATTTCATTTGCTATCACCTTGTTTGCCTTCCCCTATTTCCTCCCTCTCAACCCTCAATGCTGCTAAGCTTCTTGGGAAGGGAAATTGCCCTTTGCTTATCTTATTGTATAATGTGATACACAGACTGAGGGTACCATGTAAATTATGTGTATAATCCAGCCCCTAATGCACCCTCCAGACTCCTATACACAGAGTGCTACATACACAGGAAAGCTTCACACACCTTCTGGTGCACATAGGACTAGGCATGTAATATTCTTCTGGTGATATTTACATCCTCCATCTCAAATAGATACAGGCATTATGGGAAACAATCATCTGGTCAGGCAGAATGGATTTTTGACTTGTTTGTTTGCTTTGCAGGATATTGATATTCTAATAAGGAGGACGTTCAATGTACTGTCGTTGAGTGTAGAAGGTTCTGTAATAAAATAAGATGGCAAAGCAATCCCTGTCCTTTCAATTTTTCCAAATGTTAAAATGTAAAATAAAAGAGCCAAGTGCCTTCAGTCAAAATGTATATTGTAAGGAGAAATCAGGATGTCACGTTTTAGCAGCAGAAGAACCTAATATTCACTGAAGTATCTTTTAGTGGGTTGTAGTTATTCTACATTGATCCAAGTTCTGTGTTCTTGTGCTCCAATCCTGTTTGTGGGTGTCCCACAGACATCCAGTCAGCCACTGTGAGAACAGGATGCTGGACTTAGATAGGCCATTGGCCTTATTCGGAAGACTCGCCTTACATTCTTATGACCTTATGCATTCAGAAGGAAGCCCCACTGAATTCTATGGTGCTTCCTCCCAATTTAGTGGGGAAAGGCTGTAGCTTTGTCACAGAACATCTGGTTTGTATACAGAAGGGCCCATGTCCAATCCCCAGTATCTCCAGGCAGGGCAGGGACACACCTATCTCTGAAACCCTGGAGAGTCAGTGTAGACAAGACTGAGTTCACTGGAGCAGTGGTCTGGCTCATATAAGGCAGCTTCCTATGATCCTAATGTGCATAAGACTGCAGCCTTTTATTTCCCCTTCCTCTGAGATCACCAAGTCATTTCGCATTGCCTTTTGGGAGAATGACTCACAGTACATGTGGTATAACTCTGAAACAATGCACTATATGCTTTGGAAGAATGGAATGAAGGTTCTAGTGAGGGCCTGGAAAACCTTTGCCACCATTTCCAAATTCAGGGAATGAAAGCAAGGAAAATGCTGACAGCTAAGCTCACCCTTGAGGGTATTTAGAAGCAAATCCATCACCTATAAGCTGGAGTGATAAAAGCCATTAGCTATAAGGGATGTACTCCTTGTCAATTTTCCAAAAGAGAAAATGCGGTTACTAAAAAGATAAACTGTGACTGTCAAGCAGAGAAGACACTCCTATCAGCGACAAGATTAATCACTAAAGGATGGTACTTTTATGGTTTACAAGACCACTAGGTACTGTTCTCTAACAATGTGTTTTGACGAACGGGCTATACGTTTCCTATAAGTGTAAAATTATAAGGCTTTACTCCTAAGCCTTATACATTCCATGTGATAGAAATCAACAACTTAACTCATCTCCAATATTTTTAGAAATTGGAGTATTTTAACCTAAGTAGCTGCATATTTCAGATGTGTGGCTCCTCTCCATTGTCATCAGCAGTTTGCTCCAAAACCATTTCTTTCACAAACAACAACAAAGCATTCTGTAGATATTCTATCAATATAAAAAACCAACAGTAAGCAAATGTGGTTCCATAATACGTTATGCTCAAAAGTGAACAAAATACTTACAAACGAAAAGCAATACAGCCTATCATAGTATAATTTGATGTGATTTAGTTTAGATTAAATGGTTACCATAACAGCCTGCCATGCTTTAAAGAATATATTTTTGTCTGATCTTTGTGCAACAAGCACAGACTGGGCGCTTTGCAAGTTACATGTTTTCCAGGTTTTCTAAATCATTACCTTTGCAATGCCTAGCAAGTCTGCTGTTTCAATAAATAGCAAGAATTCCCTTAAATATCTTTCTTTTCCTGGTAGATACATACAGTAGACAATGCAATATTAAGGTAGGAACCTTCCACAGAGTATTTTATGAATTAATTATTGGATGCCCCACGTAGCTCATTTTTTCACTTTCATACCCCCACATCATATCTCTTCCCATTTCCCATTTCTCCCTTTGCCTTCCTCTGTCAGTTGTTTTGCGATTCCCTTGCTGTCCCGCTCTGCTTCCATCCCATCTTAACCAAGGCTGCATTCAGATAGCATTTTATTCCATTTTCTTGGCGTTTCCTTATCTGATCATTTCTGTGTTTTATCAATCTTTTGCAAAACATAAAAGTTAGGTCTTGAAATCCAGTGGAAGTTTAGCATTCATTTCCATGTTAATTGTTTTTTTGGGGAGTCTGTTTGTAACCCTCAGAAAATGGCTGGAGCTTAAAATAGTAATTTCATGTCATGATATTTGGGGTAGTATCCTGGCATAGAGTTCTTTCACACTGTTTAGAATTTTGTATGACATCATGGTATGTTGCCCAAACAAACTACATTTACATAAGGTAACAGGTACAGTACTGTAAATGAAGTGTTAAAAGTCAGGAGAGAAGCACTAGCATTATAACCAGGAAAACTAATGCAACAGACCCCATGCCCCAATGCTGCCAGACTTAGCCTGACTGTAGTTTGTTAAATATGTTGAGAGCTGTTTAGTGTCCCCTATTTCGCCCACAGAGCTACAATTCCTCAAGTTCCTTGGAAAGAAGAATTGATTATTAAACCGCTCTGGGAATTGTAACCCTGCAAAGGAAATAGGGGTCTTTCAGCACTCTTAACAATCTACAGCTCCCAGGATTCTGTGGGAGGAGCCATGACTGTTTCAAGTCATATAAAACAGCTTAACATATATAGTGCAAAGGATTCGTGGATTATTTTTCTGGGACCTAGTGGGAGGGATCACCCACAGTACATGAGCAGTTCAAGAACAAGGAGGCACTTGATGTAAAGATTCTTCCTCTATCCCTATATTGATGAGGAAACACTGCTGTATAAACCTAAGTGTGATGAACTAGGAACACTTAGTTGTTGCACTTCAAGGCAGTTTTTTTTTTTGGGGGGGGAGGCAGAGAATGTCTCTCAGAACTATGTTTGCCGCACTCAGAATGTCTGTCTGTCTTCTTCACCCTTATAAAACTATGGTGGCAGACTTATTTTCCACATTTTAGTTCTAGGGGAGATTAAACGAACATGACTTGGGAGAATCTGAACTTTGAAGCCACCAAGGGGTGTGATCTCTTCCTGCAAGAATAAAGCTGGAAAGTGCAATATTCTTACATTTTCTGTTACTGGACTTTTTCACTAGCTTGGAGCCTCATTACCAACCATGCTCTGATGAAATCAGTGTTTGTTCCATAGCATTCCTAGTAATGAAAAGTGGTAAATAACTTCAGTTCTTAGCTAGACCCCTTCCAGGGTTCAGATCTGATTTATTTGAAACAGGTGCACACAGGTATTAAGAAGAACGTATGTTCACCTGCTTTGTAATCACTTTAAACCTCCACTTTGCTAGCTGGGGGACCTTTTTACTACATGGCTTTTGCTGATCAATAGGCTGACATTCTAGTAGTTAAAGACCCTCTTGCCCAGTGGCAAACCTGCATGCAATTTATGTTAGGTTTCCAGTAGCACTCTCCCCCCCCCGCCCCCCGTACATGTGAAATTGGAAACAATATATTTGAAGGCTTTGTTGGCTCTCTCTTAAGCCCTGCTGTTTATATGCTGTGACAAAGTTTCCTACAGTCGGATCTTTCTGATGGAGCCAGGCCAATCCAGCTGGGAAGTGGAGGGGTACCTGTAGGCTTCACAAGCATCTGTTGTTATACTGGTATAACCCTGTGCATTTTGATTCTAAGCATGGGTCCCACCTGCACAGCTGGGAGCATAGCCAGATGCTCTATGCAGATATTCTGAAACTAGGTACAGCCAGTGAGTTGGAGCAGAGAGATTTTGATCAGCCATCTCCTCTATTCTCCCTGGGAATTCTTCCATTCACCGCAAAAGGGACTGATGCTTTGAGTGTATTCCAGTTTTGATGTGGTCTCTAAGCATTCAGCACCATCAGCTCTTATGGTACTTTACTGTCCCAAGGGCTCAAATACTTGAGGCATGGCGGTGGCAAGGAGAGTGGTGGTTTCTGCAGTCTCAGGAAGACTGTCTTTTCTCATCAGGATGCCCAGAAGCCCGTCTATTACTGTGGATTCTGTAAGTTGTAGCATTAGTTCCCAGCAGGAAAAGATACTGTACCAGGGAGTGGAAGTACCTGCCTCTGCCTCCTTTACTTCCCACTTGCCTCGATGTATGTTTTTGAGCACTTGGGTCAGGGAGAGGCACTGAAGATGGAATCTCACCAGAATCACTCAACCTGCTACTGAACCCTCCTTACTGTAGGACCCACCTTGATGTGGATGTAGCTTCATCACATGAAAGGCAGAGGCAGTACAAGGTGTGATGTGATTGGCTGATGACCATTCATTCTAATGCACTTATCTGCTTGTCTACCAATGGCACCTGCAACAAAATGTCACAATTTCAAGTGGTTTCAGATCCACTTTTCACACCCAAGCAGCCTTGGTCACTCTGATTGGTGACCTCTGTTGGGAGAGTGTGGCCAATGGGTGCTCCATTGGCCTAGGTGCAGCCCTCTCTAACCCCGCCCTGATGTAAGTGGAATGGAAATGAGAAGCATAGGGTAGGAGAAAGAACCACCCCAAGGATCCTAACAACAATAGGATTTGGCGAATCCTCTGTCTCTCAAAATGCTTTGAATGTACCGGGCAGGACTGAATATGTACAGTACTCTCCTACAGTTGCACAGAATGTCGAGTACACCTAATGATGTATCGTCACTAATTAGCTACTTAAGCAGAGAAATGGATTAGGTGTAGATAATAGCTATGGCTTCATACAGTATCCCTGCTTTTCTTCCTGCTAACTAATCCAAGATTTAACAGGTACTTAATTAAACATGTAGTGCCTAATTTGTGTGTGGCAAGCCTTCACAGTCTGAGACCCAGGAATTTGTCAGAGCACTTGTCTCTATATCAACCAACCAGGCTCTGAGTTTGAAAGGGGGAGGAGCTTCTTGATGCCCTCCCAGTAGATCTAGCCTTTTGGGTAGTGACAAAGGATTGGACCTTCTCTCTACTTGTACCACCCTGTCCCTGTCAGAGGTGCAAAATATTTCAACTTTGCTGAGATTTCAATACCTGGTTGAAATACAGTTGTTCTTCCATTGGAATATGCTGGAATTTAACTTAAAGCTGGTCAAATATTTTTGGCCTGTTTGAACTCCTGCTTTTGCATGAGATGGGTCTTTCTTTCTTTCTTTCCTTCTTTCTAAAAAACTGATTCACAAGTTTAGTTGCATTCTGTTGCCGAGCATTTGCATAATGTGTTGTTTTATATTATTTAGAAACATCTTTGTCACCCCAAAGGTTCATTTTGTTCATAAATAAATAAATAAGAGCACAAGAGCAGAGCCAGAAAAAAAAAGATGGCTATGTTTTCCCCACAGTGTCCCCACACTGCTAGATACATCCACTGCCATTCATGCAGACTCTAGTAATAAGCCATTAGATAGAAACACAATGAAAATGTTACGTATCCTGACCTTCTTAGATTATAGCCATCGGAGAACTTATCATCCATTCATGCATTGAATCCCTTTTTCAGACCCAGTTTATACTATTACCCTTCATGACCTCTAATGGCAAAGGCAAAAAGACTTGATTCTTTGGTAAATAGAGCATTAAAAGCTTCTTTTATGATGGAGTGGGCAAGAGACAGTTATTCTGTAAAACCTGTTTATGTGCACGTTGGATAACAAATAAAGGTTTATTGTAATTAATTATCTAGGTTCACTTTAGTTTGCTTTCTCTTGAAGAAAAACTCACGCTGTTTTATTGTAGTTAATAAAATCTAATCCATTAGGTAATGTGATGGAATCTTAACATAATATAGACAGAATCTGTGCCCCCTTAGGTTCCAAAAGCAATTTATATGTAGATGACACCCATTTTATATCTCTTTTGTATAATTTAGTTTGCGTTTTCAGAAAGTACAAATGAACCCTTCTTCCTTTTGGAGGACGACCACTGACAAGTTCACAAGCCTCTTTCTACAACACATGATACTTTTTAAAAGGCAAAGTTGGAAGCACTTTGAGGTTAAGTATTATAAGAGGTTATATGACCACTACTTCAACAATAGGAGTAATTTGACCACAAACTCACTAAAAATCCACTTCAGCCGATCTGAAGAGATTATTTGACCTCACTATTCCCCCATGGTATTTATAGGAGGCTTAATTAACAACACGGGGCTGTTTCCAATCGTTAAGTGAGCGGAAGGCAGATCATGCAACTACACTTTGTCTTCTGCTCCTCCTGTACCCAGGCATGGGGTGGGGGTAGGGGTGGGAAATAAGATTTAACTTGCGTTTAAAGTTGACCCCACCTAATTCACACTTTCTGAAACAAGATGCAAACCAAAATATAGTTGCAAAATATAGTTTCTGAATTTTGCACTGCCATTCCCCAGCCATGTACAGTGAACATGAACAGCTATATTAGGTAAAATATACAGTGGACGCTCAAGTTGCGAACATGATCCATGTGGGATGCACGTTTGCAACCCGCAGCGTTCACAACCCACAGTGGTGCATCTGCACACTTGCGGGTTGCGATTCAGCACTTCTGCGCATGTGCAAAGTGTGATTTAGCACTTCTGTGTATGCGCGAGCACCGAAACCTGGAAGTAACTCATTCCGGTACTTCCAGGTTTTGGCGGTCCGTAACCCAAAAAAAGGCATCCTGAAGCGTCTGTAACCCGAGGTATGACTACATGTAAAGGCAGTGCTTTTTTTCTGGGGGGCCGCAGGGGTATGCATACTCCTAAACATTTTGTGAATCTAACGGGAGAAGAAACAATTTTTTAAAAATAGCTTCATCTCTAGCATGGTGATTTGTCTGTTCCGTTGCTACCCCGATGGCAGCCTCATTTCCTGTCATGGTGTTTCCTGAGTCTCAGATGGAAGCAAGCATTTAATGTGTGAAATAGTTGGAATCTAGCATGGTGGTTGGTCAGTTTCGTTGCTACCACCTCCGATGGTGGATTCATTTCCTTTCCCGGTGTTTCCTGAGTCTCATACTTTTTGAAAGGACGACATCTGGCGATGGACACCAACAGCAAGCAGAGGAATCAGGAAGATGTTAGTGCACACAGCTTCATGCTAATGTGAAAGTTACTGTGAGCCGTCAGCTGTATAATATGAGGTAATGTATGTTCTTTGTACTTTTTTCCATTTAATGTACAGTGGTACCTTGGGTTACAAACACCTTGGGTTACAAACACTTCGGGTTACAGACTCCGCTAACCCAGAAGTAGTGTCTCGGGTTAATAACTTTACCTCAGGATGAGAACAGAAATCATGTGGTGGTGGTGTGGCGGCAGCAGGAGGTCCCATTAGCTAAAGTGGTACCTCAGGTTAAGAACGGACCTCCGGAACTAATTAAGTTCGTAACCAGAGGTACCACTGTATTTATTTTTCCCAATTTGAACTATAAAATGGTGGTTTTCTTGAGTCAAAATGAGAGTACCCCTAAACACTTTTTTTAAAGAAAAAAGCATTGTGTAAAAGTATTGATTACTAAAAACGACATGCAAAGGTGCATCATACTAGGCAAAATAGCTTTGCAAAGATGTGTATATTGCATGCAGAAAAGTATACATCAGGAGAAAGGTGCCCTATATTGATAATGAATTTTCATGAGGACTTCTTCAAAAATAAACTGTTGTGGAAATGTGGGGAGCTGAACTTAAAATTGGAAAAGTGAAAAACAGCGTGAAACTACCTGTAACCTCCAGTCCTAGCCAATCATCTCCAGAGGGTCATATCTGTTGCTAACATTTGTTAAAGGTTGTGATCTACAGTGAATGATTGCTGCAATATCTCTATGGAACTACCCCTACCACAAGGAATTCTTTTTTTGTACGTATGTGTATGTTGCTGCTTTATCCCTTGAATGCAATATGAAAGCATATACATTCAGAAGCCCTGTGTGTGTGCATAGGATTCTGGAGAGGGGCATAGAGATGCAATCATACCTAAATAATAGGTAGATCGGATTGGTTTTCTCGGGGCTTTAGTGTATTTCAAGTGTCCTTGATTGCAGCCCAATAACCTTCTAAGGGCATGTGCTTGTTCATTTAGCTACTAAATTTGTATCCTATCGTTTCAAAGGAGCCCAGGGCAGCAGACATCAAAATATTTAAACAGCTTAAGTTAAGATAAATATATATTTTAAAGCATTTTAAGACATCTAAATTTTTTAGACATCTAAAAACATTTAAAACATCTGAAAACATTGAACCATCCAGGCATCCCCAAATTCGGCCCTCCAGATGTTTTGGGACTACAGTTCCCATCATCCATGACCACTGGTCCTGTTAGCTAGGAATGATGGGCGTTGTAGTCCCAAAGTATCTGGAGGGCCGAGTGGGAATGCCTGATGTACACACTAGAACATATCTTTGTTGCAGTTCTCTTCTAATACCCTGACTCATGCAAATCTGCACCTAGACTGTAGTGCTTTTGCTCCACATCAACTGCTTGATCCTGCAGGTTTCAAACTCGAAAGATCAGTGATGGGATCACAAAGCTGTCTTGGTGCTGGTGCACCCCCCCCCATTAAAAAGCTCCTGCTAAATGAGGAATGAAGCACATGTAAATGTTCACTGACATAAAGAACAACTGTTGTCTGTCTCCTGGCATTCAAAGGCTCAGATAATGTGAAACTGATCTGCATCATTCAAAAGACATCAATGCTCTGCCATAGAAGAAAGGGCTCACTTCCACCCCATTTGCTCACAAGCTTCTTAATTCAAATCCTGAAGACCGAAAAAGCCATCCTAAGAGCTTAGCTGCCACAGGCCAATGCTCTTATCCAGCTACACAGGTGTGGAAGCATGATTCCAGATGAGTTTCCCTGATGCTGCGCTTCCTTTTTCTTAACCCAGTCCATCAGTTGGGCTGTATCTATGCAGCTGTTTTTAAAATGCTGAAATGCAGCTGATCAAAAGAGATATTCATCCTTTCTTGTCCAGATCTTTGCATCTTTTCAGCTTTGTAGAAAGGGTTTCACATGGGCGACTTGTAGCCCACCCAAAAGACAAGGCTTATTTGGCAGTTGTTGTTTAGTCGTTTAGTCGTGTCCGACTCTTCGTGACCCCATGGACCAGAGCACGCCAGGCACTTCTGTCTTCTACTGCCTCCCGCAGTTTGGTCAAACTCATGCTGGTAGCTTCGAGAACACTGTCCAACCATCTCGTCCTCTGTCATCCCCTTCTCCTTGTGCCCTCCATCTTTCCCAACATCAGGGTCTTTTCCAGGGAGTCTTCTCGTCTCATGAGGTGGCCAAAGTATTGGAGCCTCAGCTTCATGATCTGTCCTTCCAGTGAGCACTCAGGGCTGATTTCCTTAAGAATGAAGAGGTTTCATCTTCTTGCAGTCCATGGGACTCTCAAGAGTCTCCTCCAGCACCATAATTCAAAAGCATCAATTCTTCGGCGATCAATTCTTGGCAGTATATATGGTAATAAACAAACAAACAAACAAACAAACAAATGACATTATTATTACAGCTGTCGTTCTGTCCACCATGACCAGAGTGCTATACTGAGTGGTAAAGGGGAGCTTTCCATTTATGGTGGCCACTTAGTTATGCATCACCACCACCAAAACAGAAGCATAGAGAGGATGCAGATTTGCATATGCTGATTGACATACCCATTCAGAAACAATTCCTACAATGCAATAATCTCACGGTAATCAAAAAGGCAGTGACCAGTGTCCTCCATTCTGCTGTCCCAGAGTTAACTTTTGATGGGCAACTTCAAAGCCCCTGCTTTATCTTGAAACCAGACTTGGATGGCTCCGCTCTTCAAATGGAAGACGCCTTCAAATAGAATTCGTCTGACAGCCTGTCAAAAAATATCAGGGGCAGAATGTTGATTTTTGGTTGCAGCAGCATGGCACAGGCCATGAAGAAAACAGGGGGGAAATTCATAAGAATGGAGGAATACTAATTTAATTTGCTCTTGTCCTTTTATTTTTTTGTTTGATTTCATTTATGAGTTGATTCCCATAAAGTATCTCAAAGCAATTTCATGCTATAAGCATTAACAATGATGGCAATTCCATATGTAAAAACAATTTCAAATCCATTACAGATATAGATCAGGATGTGGTATGATCTACATACATGGAGCTCAGTAGAAATAGTAAGGGTTTGCTGAGGAATTTGATGTTTGCAATTTCCAGTACAGACTGACCTGATCCATAGCTCCCTGACTAATATGCAGATTATAACCTAATTATTCAGTAGTTTTTCCACACTTCCCAAGTGACCCGGCACTGGGCTCAGCTCAAAAATATATAAACATACATTTTAATATTTAAGTCTTGGTTGGTTGGCATCCATCTGTCTTGGGAGACAATGGAGGAATGCACCATTGGGGTGGGGTGAAGTCAAACCGTTGGAGAGTTACAGAACATGCTGTGACTGTAGAGGCAATATAGGGGAGACATCTTTTGTTGCAGCTGGGGCAGATGAAGGTGTCTGGTTGTGCTGCTGCAGATGCATCATGGTGTTTCTTCTCTCTGTGCTCCTCCCAGCAGTCATTCCTCCTCTGGTCACTGCTGGGGATACACAGCTCCAGACACTGTGGTCATCTGCAAGGAATTCCCACATGGTGAGGTTGATGATGCCAGCCTTCATGTCACATTTGCAGACATCTTTGTAACACACAGTTGGTCTGCCAGCAGGCCTGTTGCCTGAAGCCAGTTCTCCATAGAGCATGTCATTGGGGATCCTACCATCATCTATTCTGTGGACATGACCAAGCCAGCATAGATATCACTGAGACAAGAGTGAGAACATGCTGGCAATGTGCACTTGGAAGAGAGCAAAGGTCAAGAAAAGTGTATTTCAATTGGAAATGTATTCTAAAATCTGGAGTGGAGTTTTCATGCTGCAGTCCATTTTTGTTTACTTTAAAAAAATAATAATCAGATATTAATGCAGAAATTGAATGGGACAGATTTATGAGTGAACATACATGTGAAAGTGACCTAGAGTGAAAACATATGTCCATCTCTACATGTAGCCCCAACTAGGACATTCTGATATTGTGGTGTACAGATCAAAGGACCAGGTTTACATCCTCTGGGCTCTATCTGCATAGGTTTCAGTGCAAACAAGATGTCAAATGAGCGGATCAGGTGGGCATGCTGTGGGATGGGACAGGTGACCACCATCTCAGTTCCCTCATAATGCATAAGTCTTGAATAAGCCACAGAATCTCACTGTATCAAGGGCTTCATCTGGAAGTTTGTACATAATGACATATCCTAGGGTTCAGTTTTGCCTTGTCCAGTTTTGAACTTGTTAAATGTTTACAGGAATTAAAAAAAAAAGAGTGTAGTGGGAAATTGCTTAATGGTGGCACTAAGTTCTACTAATAGGCTTTTCAGAAGAAGTGACAACAATGAGAGCAGTCCTCATAAACTGCTTAAATACTTTGTTCTCTGCTTTAGTTCTACTTAGGGCATTTGCTCTTCATTTCATTCTTTGATCTCCCCAGGGAAGCATTCAGTTAACGGACTTTTGAATGAGATTCCCTCTTTGCTTGTTTTCTGCAGAAACTACCTGGACCACTGCCAATAAGAACTAATACCTCCATGGAATGTACAATAACCTAATTATATTTTTTAGAATGAAATTAAAACTTTTTAAAAACTCCCCAAATGTAAGCGGAGCTGTTGTTAGCTCAAAAGAAAAAAGAATCTGCAAATGCAACAACTGAGAATGGTCTGTGTACTCACACTGAGAGGGATATTGTCTCCTTTCTCCTACCTAAGGACTGGGATTCAAAGGTCAAAGGAGGCGCACAGCTCATATACAAATCATCCTCATTTTGTAATGCAGGTGAGCATCACAAGCTGAACAAGGTCATACCCCAAGCATGAATTTAAGCAGCATTATGACTCCCAACACTAGTGGAGAAGATGGTGCTAGAGCCACATCATGTTCTATGTAGCCATACAGCAGGCAAGAATGGGTTTGAATTTCCCTTCTTCTTGGAGGCCAGTATATGTAGAGTATATGAATTTCAAAAAGCTGACCAATGAGAGATGAAAGTGGGATTTTTCATTTGCTTCAGTGGGTAAGATATTAACTACATTTGGAAAGAAGGACTTTCTGGTCACTTATGTTTTGGCCCGATCACCAAGTCTCCATTGGTGCTCCTACATAGCTCAGATACAAGGCTTCTAATTAAAGCCGTGCATTCATTGTGGAACTCCCACCTAGCTAAGTTATTTGCTGAACTTCAGGTGCATGACTGACTTTCTTGTTTCAGCAGCTATTTTAATGTGTTCAGTTTTAGAATAGTTTTTATTGCTTTCGTGTTTAATTTTATGCATGTTTTGCATTTATGTACCTCACTTAGAAATGCTAATGATTAAGAGCTATACAAATATCTAACATAAGTAAATAATACATTAGAAGATCAAGGAATGCATTTTAGTTTATGAACAAGTAGCAGCCTCATACCTGGCATTGCTTGAGAACACTCCCCACCCCCTTCTAATGGTGCAGGTTTAGCTAAAATCAGTGCATATTTGGAAGGTTCGGTTCAACATCTTGATTCAAAATGGCATCCACTTGTATCCAAACATAAATGAAAACCTGCTCCTTGATCTCAAGAACCATCATATAAAATCAGGGTTAGATGTGTCCAAATTCATGGTGAACAGACAAGCAACTTTTCTCAATAGAGAGCCAGTATGGTGTAGTGGTTAAGAGCGGTAGACTTGTAATCTGGTGAACCAGGTTCGCGTCCCCGCTCCTCCACATGCAGCTGCTGGGTGACCTTGGACCAGTCACACTTCTTTGAAGCCTCTCACCCTCATTCACCTCACAGAGTGTTTGCTGTGGGGGAGGAAGGGAAAGGAGAATGTTAGCCGCTTTGAGACTCCTTAGGGTAGTGATAAAAGTGGGATATCAAATCCAAACTCCTCTTCTTCTTCAGTATATATATATATATATATATATATATATATATATATATATATATATGTATATGTATATGTATATGTATATGTATATATGATGTCAGTATAAAAAGAATAAAACAAAAATCAAAAGTACAGTATACGTAAATTTCAGGAATGAGACAAAATACATGCGGAACAGTTCACTATTGCTATAGGGCTTAATGTGATCCCAAGCTATATCAGGATACAGGAAAACTTATGAAGACCTGCTTCTAGTCACATGAAATAGCAAATATTGCATCTTCTTTGTGTTTGTGCATTTTCTTAGTTCAACTAAGGCCTTGTCAGCTTTTCTGCTTCTCACCCCCCCCAAACAGAAAAAGAAACTGCACTCAAGATAGATATTCAGGTTTACTTAGGTCATGAACCACAGCTTATATGTATGTATGTATTTAATTTCTCACTGGCCCTTTGCCATAAGGTCTCAAGGTGGGTTACTGCAGTAGAACTGCTATGTTGGCAGTAGCTGTGGCAGAGCAATGGAAACTCACCCTGTCGTTCAGATTTGAACCACCGACCTTCCGATCAGCAAGCCCAAGAGGCTCAGTGGTTTAGACCACAGTGCCACCACTGCAAGTAGATAAATAGGTACCGCTACGGGGGTAAGGTTAATGGTGTTTCCATGTGCTCTGGCACTCATCACAGTGTCCTGTTGCGGAAGAAGCAGTTTAGTCATGCTGGCCACATGACCTAGAAAGCTGTCTGTGAACAAAAGCTGGCTCCCTCAGCCTGAAAAGCAAGATGAGCGCCACACCCCATAGTCGCCTTTGACTGGACTTAACAATCCAGGGGTCCTTTACCTTTTTATCTTACTGCAGTAGAAAATGCAATTATAAAATCATTACAATTATAAAATATTAAAACCACTCCAAATGGAACAGAACATTATAAATTGAGTAAAAGAGGTAGATCCCACAAAACAGTCTTAGCTGCTGAAAACCAAGGTCAAGAGGTATGTCTTTAGCATATGTCAGAAACTGTACAATGAAGTTACTAGACATACTTCTGTGGAGAGGGAGTTCCACAGCTTAGGAACTGCCACAGAAAGAGCCCTCTCTCTCTTCTTGGTTAATGTATCCACCAGTCATTCAGAATTCCCCCCTGCAAATGAACTTAGTAGCAGGAGACAGGGTTATAGGCTTGAGAGTTAGGGATTCCTTAGATTGTCTACCATGGCAAAATTATGTAACTTGTTAAGTTATTCCACCCCATTCATTTCCATGCAAGGAAACTCAATGCAAATGGATCAGGGGGAGTAACCAGTTCCATAGTGCTTGCAGACTGAAAGCAACAGCAACAGCAAATACCAATTGTTTGAAGCTCGGTGAGATGGGTGTTATACTCTAAAATTGTCATCAGTCATTCTTCCTGCTCTGCTGTGTTAACCTCGCTCTCTCAAAATGTATTCTATTTTATTGCCTGCATTTCCTTCAGAAATCTCTCTGTGGGTTTAGAGGTGATATAAATATTTTATTTTAGGGCTTGTGTGCTTGAAAGGAAGTAAGACATTTGCTGTGGACAGCTGAATAGCCAACTCTGCAAGACTGCACTTTTTGCTGATGACAAAGGACACCTTTCAGTCTGTCCTTTGCTCTTGTTGAAACATAATAGGTGAAGGAATGAGGCAAAGTTCAGATGGCATCCACTCAAAAGCTCTCAGAGAACTCACAGATGAAATTGCTGATCTACTAACAAAAAATGTGTAACTTGTCCCTCAGATCAGCCTTCATGGCAGACAGCAGGAAAGCAGCCAATGTGCGCCTAAATTTTAAACATGTATGTGGGGGGAAGATCCTGAAAATTACAAGTGTGCTAGCATAACATCTGTCCCAGAAAAACTGTTGGAAAGTATTATTAAAGGTAAAACAGCCAAGCTACGGAAGAATAAGCCTTGCTGGAACAGAATCAGCATGGTTCCTGCAAGGGAACCTGTCTCACTCTCAGTGTTATCTGAGAGTGTTAATGAGCATATAGGTGGAGGTCATCCAGTTCACATAATGTATTCAGATTTTCAAAAAGCTTGCAGCAAAGCAGCCCACCAAAGACTTCTGAATAAGTTTAGCAGTCATGGAATAAGAGGTGTAGTACTTTTGTGTATCAGGAGCTGGCTAAGTAGCAGCAGTGCTTTTTTTCTGGGCATACTCAAGGGTACACAGTACTGGCACCCTTTTTATAGAAGAAAAGCACAGGTTAAAAGTGCTGCACTTAATGTAACAACTTCATGGTGAGTACCGACTCATTTTTTTCTAGAAGTAAAACACTGAGTAGCAGGAAGCAGAGAGAAGAAAGAAATTGACAGTTCTTCTGATGGAAGGATGGAGAAAGTGGAGTCCCCCAAGGACTGGTATTGGGATCTGTGCATTTTATCTCGTTCATAAACAATCTAGAGTTGGGAATGAGCAGTGAGATGGCCAGGTTTGGTGATGATGCTAAATCAAGGTCATTTAAACAAGGATTGTGAAGGACTCCAAGAGGACCTCTCCAAACTGAATGAATGGCTGGTAAAATTAAATTCAATGTAAACAAATGTAGAGTGATGGCTGTTGGAAGCTGAGACCAACCAGGAGAGAGACCTTTGGGTTATAGTGGACCTCAAGTGCACAACAGCTATGAAACAGGCAAGCTCCATGCTAGGGATCATTATGAAAGGAATTGAAAATAACTGCTAATATCATAGTGTTCCTGGGATAGCTCATGTGGTAGAGCATGAGACTCTTAGGCTGGTCTACACTGGTCTGTTTAACATTATTTCCCCCTATTAGAAGGATATTATAAAAAATATCTGGAAAAAATAACTGGAAGCATATGAGAACCTTTCCCCAGAGCATGGTCTTAAAGCACAGAAGGCACCAGCTTCTTGAAGCTATGTCTGGCCAGTGCCTGAATGCGTGGCCACTGGGGAACCACAGGAACGCCATCTTGGGTTTGTTGATGGAAACAAAGCCATGACATGATTGTACAAATGTAAGTAAATAAATTACTCTTCCTTCAGTCCATTAAATATCAACTTAAGCCAATACTTTAAGCTTAAGGGCTATTTAAATAATTTTGATCTTACACAGTAGAATAAAAAACTCCATAATGTTATACACTTCTTCTTCTTCAGCTTTTTACATTTCAGATCAGAGGTGGTGGGTGCTGCATACTGAGTACAGTTATTTTCACAAAATCCTGAAGAAAGCCCTAACTCTCATTGAAGGAGCATATGATGCCAATAATTCTTATTTTGCTCTCCTTGACCTATACTCAAAATGCATTTGGAATGCATGTTTCCCAGTAACAAGCTAATATATGGCGTCTTGCTACTTTGCAGTAAATTAATTTAAATTATTGTCAACATTACCTGCTTTCTCTAGATGCAAAGATAAGTCAATAGGCTTCAAGTACACACTTCAACTGTGTTGATTAAAACAGGCTTACCCGGTGTGAGATGAACTTAATAATGAAGTCACATAGAATATTTCATTTCAATATGGGGAAAAGAATTTGACCATACAGCTGCTGTTGGTTGACCCATAACCTATGCCCATTACGCAGAAGATAATTCAGGTATTTGGTGGGCTCAGAAACTTTTACTTTTCCCTTTGTTAAGCAAAAGCGCCATTTTGCTTACAGGTATTATTTACTCATGTAAATTCTTTAATATTAAGTACATTACATTATCAAGTCTACAGGGATCTTTAAGAGAATGAACACACCAAGCAATTTCTAGCAGTGCCATGGTAATATGTACATTCTGCACAATATTTTAAAATTTAATTTAGGTCTACTTGAGTTGTTCAAAATGTGTATTAATGGTCTCCAGAGAATTTTCTATTTGCAGCCCAAACAATGTAAGTTAAATGTTGAGTAGTCAAAGCAATCTGTAAACTTCATGCAGGGCATTTGTCAAGCAAATCAAGATATTTGAAATAACACACGCAAAGGCAATATTTGAGAAAGTCACATTATCAAGTAGGAGACTGCGGTGCTGTAGATCTGGCATTGTGCAGAGAGCTGGACTAGAGAACCCTTCTAGGGTACCTTCCACTCTATGGTTTGACTCTATGGCTCTATGTATTTACTTCACCAGGGCAAATCATACACTGAAAATGCTGCTCCACTGACTTAGGTCTCGTGGACCCTTTTTCCAAGACTCACTATGGTTCACACATAATGTGTTCCCCTATTGCTAAATGTGGAAACAGGAATCTCTTGTCCAAAGATGGCAGACAGTTTTAGCTAGTATCACACAATCAATCTGACAGGGTTGGATATACTTTCAGTCAGCTATTGTGCCTTCTGGTGGCAAAGTAACCTGGACTAGTTGACTTTTGGGATCTCCCACTATTTCTGTGCAAAATCTAATTCCATGACAGTTTTATGTGCTGTGGCTCTGCTTCATAGCAAGTGAAGGCCAAGTCCTATGCTAATTTGTGCTGTATTTGGTGGGTTCCACCATGGAATTTTGTGAGGGCCTGGCCCCCGCTTTGAATATTGTTTTGGGGCATGCTCCCCCCCCCCGTCTCTCCCATATTGGTCTGCACAGCCATAGCAGGTGTTGTACCTCTCCAATAGTTTGACTTTAGCCCTGATATTGCACTCTTCTATTGTCTCTCAAGACAGATAGGTGCCAAGAATAAGTAGAGATCACCATGAAACTCATTTAAGTCTGCAGTGTATGCTCTAGGTTAGTGCCAATTCCTACCTACACATTCCCACCCACTCCTGTTGGTAGAAATGGGAGTCCTGCTTACCAAGCAGAGAAGTGTGCTGTGCAAATCAATTTGTATCGCTGGAGAAGAAGGTGCTGTTGAAAACGGCATTTCTCTCACCAAAAGCTATCAAAACAATAGCCACAATCTCAAGACTCGGTGCTGGAAATCTAACTTTTAAGACTGGGTGGTGACCTATCCATCAGAAATACGATGGTACCTCCAATTGTGAACGGGATCCGTTCCGGAGTCCCGTTCGCAACAGGAAAAGCCCGCAACCTGAAGCGCTATATCTGCGCATGTGCATGGCGCGATTTGGTGCTTGTGCGCATGCGCAAAGTGTGATTTAATGCTATAGCACATGTGGCGAAACCCGGAAGTAACCCTTTCCAGTAATTCCGGGTCGCCGCGGGACACAACCTGAAAAAATGCAACATGAAGCGGACGTAACATGAGGTATGACTGTAACTTTATCTGAAGTGAGGGGAAGCCAAGAACAACCAGGACTTTACAAGATCTAGTTCTTTAATTTTGACATTTACAGTGTTGTTGTTGTTTTAAAAAATAATAGCAACAACAACAACAACAATGTACATTAAAGTACAGAAGACACATGGAGAGCACAAGGCAGAAATCCCACAGAAAAAACAAACTGCAATACTCTGCAGTCATTGTGCAGTTCAATTCTCTGGTTGTTAATTTTGTTACTTTGAAATATAGTGCTTTGGGGGAATAAGTGGGGAGGCTAAAAATGCTTTTAGGAGCTTTCACCATTCTCTCTAGAGCCTTCTTGATGTCTTCATGGTAATAAAATGACTGTTTCCTTGGCAAGTGAAGGTTCACACCACAGAACAAGCCTTCCGGCTATATCAGCTGTGGATAAATTCTTTGGTTAGAAAGAGAAATGCATCCAAGTGTAACTAGGATACAGAGAAATCCTGTCTTGAGAGATGCTTTCTTGATTATGGCTGTGCCTATAGCTCCAAAAGTAATTCCAATCTTAGGAAGTTTAAGTTAATTGAAAGTGGCTTGTTTTCAGAATTTCTGAAGGACTGTTTTGTGATCCAGTTAAGTGCAAAAAATTACTTTTGAAGAAAAGTAACTAAACTAACTTAAACTCTCTTCAACTTTTTAAAAGGGAAACTGAGTTTCTGCAGTAGGGTTACGTACAAGACCCATGATTCCTCTTATGTTTGTATCAGTGTTGTTGGTTTCTTTTAGCAGTTTGAAAGCACGCCAAAGTGCAAGTAGATAAATAGGTACCGCTCCAGCGGGAAGGTAAACGGCGTTTCCGTGCGCTGCTCTGGTTCGCCAGAAGCGGCTTAGTCATGCTGGCCACATGACCACTGAAGCACCACTTTAGCTAATGGGGCCTCCAGCTGCACAATGGGGCCACCGCCGCTGCACAATTTCTGTTCTCATCCTGAAGCAAAGTTCTTAACCCGAGCGGAGTCTGTAACCTGAAGCGTCTGTAACCTGAAGCATATGTAACCCAAGGTACCACTGTATATGCCTCCCACACATATCCTTCTTGGTCCAAACTTGCATGGTTATAATAGCTGTAGGAGAGAATTGTACATTGCATGGAATTTAAGGTCTGGACCTGAAAAACAATTATTCGTTATCTGCCCTCAATTTTCTGGCAGCGGTGTTTTCTGACATGCTTTTAGGAGCTTTAACCGTTCTCTCTAGAGCATATATGGGTAGCTGCAGCCTTTTGGATGCTATTGGATTCCATATCCCATCAGTCTCAGCCACCCCAGCCAGTGGTCAGGCATGTTCGGTGCAGCAGTCCAACAAAACCTGGAAGGCCAACAGTTCCCTACCTTCAGCCTAGTGCATTTCTGCAATGTTTCTGTTTGGTAGTTAGCTTTTCATTTTTGCTGATTTTTGGTTACATATGTTTATTAAAATTATGATATTGCAACATTGATGTATATCTTCATGATACTCAAGGCCACAGAGTGTCCGAGCAAGAGATGGGGTGGTGGGACAGACATCCCAAAATAAAGCAATGAGATTTTTATTTTTATTTAAATGGCTTGTAGTCCTGAAAATATACATAAAATTGTAGTTTAATTCTTCAGCTCCTATTGATAGTCACGTGCATTTAAAGCTATTAGTTGTTACTGGTATGGGCACTGTTCTTTCTTTCTTTTAACAGCCAGACATAAAGCAGGCTGGGGGACCAGTCTAATTGGGGGCAACAGGCAAGGTACGAAGGACTAATTTCAAAGGTGGAGTGGGCCAGAGGTCCCCATCTCCATTTAAAAGAGAAGTAATAAATATACTTAACTGTATGCCCTTCAAGTATGTCTTTAAAAAAAGTCTCTTATCCAGTGGAATTTTATATCTAAAACTCAGGCTTTGGGCATTTCTGAGGATGGGCTTTCCTCTGTATTGATTCCACAATATAAAAGACTTTTTTGAAGCATATTAAGCAGTCGACTGATATCAGTTGGGATGTTGGCAGCGAGCGTGAAGAGTGATTATCATGTTAATTAAACAGAATGAGATTTGTTTATGTTTTGACTTGCCAAGTTAATGGAATGGGCTAAAGGTGATAGTGAGGAAACAGAGACTGAAGAGGAGAGGGCAGGGAGGGGAGAGAAACCAAAATAATTGCCCATCAGTTTGAATGGCAGTGGCCTGTATTTCCTTTTAAATGGGTACCGGATGGAAATTCACAAAAGCCTATTTATTTATTTAAAATAGTTAGCACCTGTCCTTCATCAATACAGGTATCAGGGAAGGCTGCAGAACGTAAAATAAAAACAACTGATCGTATCATAAAATAACAACGGTGCATACTAAAATACAACATCAAACAAATAAAGCAGCAAAAAACAACACAGCAGATGAAACACTAATCAGCTTACCCAAGTTAAAATGCATGGGCGAAGTAATAAATCTTAACTTGGCACCAGTGCCAGGGCTAATTGTACCTGTAAGGCAGCAAAACCAGACTTCGCCTTCCAGATTTTGTTGGACGCCAGTTTTCAGAAACGCCAATGGTATGGGATGGTGGGAGCTAGGAACATAGGAAGCTGCCTTATAGCAGATTAAACCATTGGCCCATTTAGCTCAGTTTTGTCCACACTGACTTGCAAAAGCTCTTCAAAGTTTTGCACAGAGGTCTCAACCAGCCCTACCGGAAATTGCTGGGGGTTAAATCTGGGGCATCCTGCATGCAAAGTAGCTGCTCTTCCACTTAGTTGCAACCTAATCCATAGGGCCACAGGTTAGTCATCCCTGCTGTACAAAAAGATGCCACTGCAGAGAAGTCTCTATCCCACATCAACACAATGCAAGCTTATCACTATGGTGGAATATGGGGAAAAGCCTTCTCTAAAGATCTCAGGATATGGGCAAGAAGTGTTGCTTTGGATGTGTGATGGTTTACTACTCTTGTGCTTTTTAAACAGTTGATATACGAAAATTTTGGGATTACCTACGCTATAAGGCAAGATGGGCAAGCCGGGGTCCTTTTTCTGCCCGATGTGACACATCATGAAGGATCAATGCCTCTGCTCTACAGTTCTTCAGCAGAGGCGTATATTCTGGAGCATGTGGGAGCTGCTTTGGCTGAAAAGCTGTTCAGCAGGTGGCACTGTGGTCTAAACTACTGGGCCTCTTGGGCTTGCCAATCGGAGGGTCGGTGGTTCAAATCCCCATGACAGAGTGAGCTCCTGTTGCTCTGTCCCAGCTCCTGCCAACCTAGCAATTCGAAAGCACACTAGTGCAAGTAGATAAATAAGTACCGCTGTGGTGGGAAGGTAAATGGTGTTTCCATGCACTGATTTCTGTCACAATGTTCCGTTGCGCCAGAAGTGGTTTAGTCATGCTGGCCACATGACCCGGAAAGCTGTCTGTGGACAAACGCTGCAAGCCCATAGTCGCCTTTGACTGGACTTAAACGTCCAGGGGTCCTTTACCTTTACCTCAGCGGGAGGATCAGATCCTTCATGTAAGCAAAGTCGCTTGTGTAGGAGCAGCAGGCAGCCTGCAAAGAAAGGCACTTTGCAGGATCAGATCCCCCCCCCTTGGTACTGCCCACTGCATCTTCAGGGTCAACTTTCCTTGCATGCATGGAAGCCTCTCCGAAATGAGAAGGGACCAGCCAGCACCATGCAGTTGGATCTGCCGGCATGCAAATCTCCTCAGTGCTGTGAACCCGCAAAATGTCTACTTGGTTTTTAAGGTCTTAACCCCCCAAAAAAACAAAAACAAAACCCTTTACCCTTCCCTCTCCCTTGAATGGTTTTAGAGAAATATCCAGAGGAGGGTGGGCAGTACCTGTGCAGCACAGACCAAAGCGACCTAATCTAGGGGCTGCAGAGTGGAATCACAGGGTTGATGGGGTGGGTCCTTGCACAGCCCTAGTGAGAAAACAAGGGGTGGCTATACCCTTTTGGCCCGTGGGCTGCATTTATCTTTGGGCATCAATCCAAGGGTTGCTTGCCATTGGTAGGATTCGCCACTCCATACACTTTCATGCATAGTAACACGGAGGACGGGCACATACAGAGATCTGCTGCAATAGGAAATTATTTTCCCCTCTCCAGCCATCAAATGTCAGGATTCAGGGACTTGGCTTCCTCCCCCCCCCCCCAGCTCCCTTTGGCCGTAGATAAGCAGAACAAAGCGAAAGGGAATCTCTTACCAGTTAGAAATTTTAATGATCACAGCGAGAGAACAAAGAATCCATTCCTCGGAATGAAGGTGTTCCCAATTAAGGGTTCCACCCACTTCCTCCATAGTTTTCCCCCCATCACTTCCATGTCTTGCAACCTGATCTCGCAAGCACTGTGCTCTTTCTGTGCTGCCATCTTATCTGCCCTCTTTGACCTTGGGCTAAGCGGCTAGATGCTTTCCAGCGACAGTGAGTCTGTTAACTCTCTCTCTCCCAGTTCTCCTCCTCCTAGCTGTTCCCCACCCAGTACTTCCCAGCTTCTGCCTTTTGAACTATGTCCCTCTGCAAACCACTGTTCCAAATCTATACTACTTCCCTGCTCCTGTGAAGATTCAGGATCCTGATCAGGAGCAGTTGGAAGGCTCCCACCATTCCTCCTCCGTGCAGCCCTCCTCAGCACGGTCCCTGACATCAAATGATAGATTTGATTGCTGAACCCTGTTTGCCACTGCTGCTAGTGGAGTCATGGTGGGCTACAAACACTGTCTTTTTCAGGGAGTTCAGATTAGACCCCATGCTGGGTTAGCTATCCCTAGTGTATAGGATAGGATTTCAGCCTTAGAAACATGTTCTCTTCCCCAAGGTATCTAGAAAACAACAGCAACAACAACAACAGTACAGTGGTACCTCGGGTTAAGTACTTAATTCGTTCCGGAGGTCCATTCTTAACCTGAAACTGTTCTTAACCTGAAGCACCACTTTAGCTAATGGGGCCTCCCGCCACCGCCGCGCCGCCGGAGCACGATTTCTGTTCTCAACCTGAAGCAAAGTTCTTAACGTGAAGCACTATTTCTGGGTTAGCAGAGTCTGTAACCTGAAGCGTATGTAACCTGAAGCGTATGTAACCCGAGGTACCACTGTATTCATCTGATTTCAATTTCTGATTGATTTCAATCAGAAAAAGTTCCTGTTAATGTATATTAATGTGAAGTCTTTAGTGAAAATGCACATCATTTAAAAATAAATATGCTACAGGTACAACTTAAAATTCAGCTGTAACTTTTTGCTGCAATGACTGCATCAAAGGCTTTGAACAGTAATAATGAAAGGTGAATTAATTCCTTGGTTTCTCACTCACATGGCCAAAGGAATAGATCCAGTTGTCTCATTACATGGTGAAGGTTGTCTCTTAAAGTAATTTCATTTAAACCTCTGGTCAGATTGCATTCTCTTCACAGAATCTTCCTCCTTTGCATTCCCAATTCCTTTGCATGAATTCATAACCATATGATCTGTTTGTTTGTTTTTAAAGTCTTGTTCAGATGTAAAAACGTTTAGTAGTTTCAAGATGGAAGATAACTTCTATGTATCTCTGCTTAATTAAAACTCAGAATATTTTTCTGTCAGGTGCTGACTTACCATTTAGAATTAATTATTGGCACTAAAATAGTAGAAAATGTTAAGTGTAGAAAATAGGCTCCCCATCAGGACTCAGTAGAAATCTCAATAATTATATCATGTATGTTGCCTCGTTTCATGATTATTTTTCTACCCTAAACAAAAAAACCCCCCACAATCACTGGTGTCTGACTTTTCCCCCCTTTTATTTTCATAAATATTTATACATAATTGCATTTTCCTTGTAAACAGGATTTTTCCTGCCCAAAGGGAGGAAAAACAATTTGTGTGTTAATTTTTATCTCACTGGTTTTGTTCAGCTTCAGTAGCTTTGTATATAAAAGAAGAGATTAGATAAAAAAAAGGAATACATGGAACCTGAGTTTGCTAATATGGAGAATTTTAATTAGGAAATGTTAATTTTGCAGCAATCCAGGCCCATCACAATCTACCTACATGCAGGGAAGATACACAGTTCGGTGATTCCATTCCCCCACATTGGACAACTTGCCTCTTTGTTTAGTTTAGCTTCTGCTGCCCCCTACAGATAGCTGAAAAAATGAAAACAAGAGACTACTATTGTCCATTTCGTCTGTGATATTATCCAGGTCTAAGAAAAGCATCACTTGTGCTCAAACTGGGGGGATCTTGAGCTATGTTTCTGACTGCTTGCAACTGACATCACTTGGATGAGCTGGGGAGTCTTAAAACTGTACACTCAGGGAAATTTATATGCCTCAAGTAGGTGAACTGCATTCATTTTTTTAAAAAAAATATGAAGGCACCATATTCAATTAAACCATTGAAACAGGAAATCTTCATGCAGAGCTGATGCTCTCTGCCAATAATAATAATAATAATAATAATTTATTATTTGTACCCCGCCCATCTGGCTGGGTTTCCCCAGCCACTCTGGGCGGCTTCCATAGAAACCAAAAATACACTAAAATATCACAGATTAAAAACTTCCCTGAACAGGGCTGCCTTAAGATGCCTTCTGAATGTCAGGTAGTTATTTATCGCTTTGACATCTGATGGGAGGGCGTTCCACAGGGCAGGCGCCACTACCGAGAAGGCCCTCTGCCTGGTTCCCTGTAGCTTTGCTTCTCGCAATGAGGGAACCGCCAGAAGGCCCTCGGCGCTGGACCTCAGCATCCGGGCAGAACGATGGGGGCGGAGACGCTCCTTCAGGTATACTGCCAAAAGATGGGCACCGAGATTGTCCCATGAGAAGGAGCAAGCATGGACCGAGATTTCCTGAAGAAGCCTATCCTATGGCTGATGAGCATGGCAACCTCAGGAGCATCATCGTTGCCCACAAAGTGCTGCCCATTCCCTGACTCACCTTGGCGAGCAAAAGAGCAGAGCACCAGAAGGCCAGTGCTCTATTCAGGCAATGAGAATGTGGCCTACCTAAAAGCCACAACGAGAGTGTGCAGAACCACACTACCTTGACCTATCATTTCCATCCCTTCACCCTCCACACAAGTGACTGCCGGTGGAGTTCCAGAACATGCAAAGGTTTCACTGACTATAGGAAGCTTTTCTGCTGCAACAGCCAAGGACAAGGAGGCTGGGAATGGATGCTCATGAACCCTCTCCCTCTCACACATCTTTTTAAAGGTATGTGATTACATTCTGACTGCCAGAATAGGGCTACTATAACTACTTCTTTCTGTAGAATGCCTGGCTATTGTTCTGGGCCAGCAGGAAGCAAAAGAGGATCATGACCTCAATTTTAGTTCCGGAAGGAAAATGAACCATGCCTAGTTTGGGAAATGCTGGCATAATCTGTAGTTAATAGCAAGGATCCCATTTTAACAACAGAAAAATATGTCACCCCAGTCTCTGAGCAAAGAAAGATTCCAGAGGTTCCAGGCACTTATACAGGGTTGGTGTTTCCTTTTGGAAATAAGGCACAGCAGAGAGTGTGGTGTCTTTAGGATATATGGTTTATTGACACATATATACAATGCTTTTTTTCCTTTTAAAAAATGTTTAGGGGTATGCTCATTTTCCTACACATATTGAAATACGGCCCCTCAATGAGGCCAAGCTTAGATTCACAAATTTTTTAGGGGTATGCGTACCCCTGCATCCCCCCAGAAAACAACACTGCAAATATACAACCTGAGCCTACGATGGAGGGGGTCACAGCATTAACACTCCAAAAGGGTCTTGTTTCTCCTGAATGCCTTGCATTCAAACAGAAATCAAACATTGGGCTTTGCCTCTTTGGCCTTCCAGCTTTCTGCTTTACTTCTAGGTCATATCACAGCCCAAACTCAACTCTAAACTCTGGATTTTTTCCTTCTCAGTATCTGCGAACAGATACCCACCCCCACCCATACCCATTTGCCATCTCACACAAAGGCCCTTCCCTTTGTTTTGGTTTTTTATGGCTAATCACATAGGCAATCACCTCATCTGGAAGCTAGCCTGACTTAATTCTCAGGTGGCACAATGGGTCAGTGTATCTATTGGCAAACAATAAAACAAAATCACCTCACATCAATTACAACTTAAACAACTACAAAGAATTTGCAGATAGCCATGAGATTAAACAGAATTTTAAAGTTTCCTCGTTCTTCACTGCTTCCTCTAGGATTACTCCCTTCAGCCCCGCTCTCTTTCTCTTTCTCTTCCTAGCCCTTGACTCCTTCAACCCCATGGCCCACTCGAACACCCTAGGGAACCAGGCAGAGGGCCTTCTCAGTAGTGGCGCCGCCCTGTGGAATGCCCTCCCATCAGATGTCAAGGAAATAAGCAACTACCTGACTTTTAGAAGACATCTGAAGGCAGCCCTGTTTAGGGGAGTTTTTAATGTTCGAGGTTTTATTGTGTTTTTATTATTCTGTTGATAGCTGCCCAGTGTGGCTGGGGAAACCCAGCCAAATGGGCAGGGTATAAAATAATAAATTCTTCTTCTTCTTCACTATTTCTCCACCTTCAAACTGAAGAACAGACGCTGAAGGACTGGGTATTTCTGCAGGATTAGATTTATTTTTTAAAAAATTAAGTGATCTATTGTCTTCCTTCCAATCTGCCAAGAAGGAGGCTGGTTTTGGTGACCAGTTGAATAGTTGTTGTTTTCAGATCAACAATTTCAGTTGATTGTCTGAATAACTCTTGGGTATTGCTGAGCTGAAATGCCTTCTCCAACTTGGCTACACTGTTCATTTTTATTTTTATTTTTAAGCACAGCACTCCATGGCATCCTAATGCAGCAATAAGAGTTAGGGCAATGTGTTGCCGCTCTCACACTGGAGCCAAGGTGGATAAACAAAACAAAACAAAAAACGTGTCTGCCAGCCATCCAAGCTACTGGTAGCATGACTCTCCATCACTGCTAGGATCACAAAAATGGTGGCAGTTGCAAAACAACAACTGCATATCAGTGCAGAACTCTCTCCCATTAACTTTGCAGCAATGTGGTGCTGTAGTTTCCACTAAGTAAAGTTGTTCTACTCATCCACTGGGACAAGAAGGGCTTCACTTTGGAAGTCCTGAATGAAAGGCTAGTTGACAGGCTCTGTGGTTGGTTGCCCCAGATAAAGCCCATGTCCTAGCCAATCCTAATTGGCTATCTTACATTCAGACACAAGAAAATTACCATCCTAAACTCAGTGGCAGAGCTGCATGCTCCGGCACGGGGGGGGGCAGAGAGCAGGCGGGGGCGGGCGTGCTGCCTGCGGGGGTGTGGTGCCCAGCGCAGGGGGGGCAGCTGTGATGGCACCCCACCAGGATCACGCTGCCAGGGGCTGTGTGCTCCCCCCACACTCCTCTTCCTTCGCCACTGCCTAAACTATAGCTAGATCAGCTTTCCTCATTGCTTTCTCCGCAAATGTTGCCTCCATATAAACCAGCCACAATCTAATAGTTTGTGTTGCTTTCTGAAGGAGACAGTGTGAAAGAAACTAGACTAACAACCTGCCATTATCTTACAGAGCAATCTTTACACAAAAGTAAATTCCAGTATGCTTAATGGGATTTTCTCTGCAGGAAGTATATTAAGGATTAAAGCTTTATCATCCCCCTCCCCACCCCAATATATTTCCAGAAAAGAAACAAAAGATTGCTAAAGACAGAACAAAACATTCATGTACATATCACATGTCTCATTTTATTTTCTCCTTTTAAAAAACACTCAAGCCTTTATCTAAGAGCTGCCCACTCACTTAAATCACACATTTATCTCCGGTGCACAACAGCTGCATGCGTGTTCAGTACATCACAAAAAACAATAATTTAACATACAGCACACAGCTATTAAAGCTAAAAGCTTTGGGAATAAATCACAAGCCTGGCATTCTCCTACACAGTATTCACCTGTCTAGGGACAAAGGAGGATCTGAGCAAGAGAATTACATTGGTAAGGGAAATAAAATGTGTCAAACAGAGACATGCGCAGAGATCTCAGATTTAAATGTGCAAGTTGCAGAAATATCTATCCTGCCCTTACGAAACAGTGCCAAAGGACTGCTAATTTCTTCCTATTTGTGTATAAGATCATCTGACAATTGGTTAACTCAGGTGTGGATAACCTTTTGCCCTTCAGATGGCCATCTCTGCCCACTGACTATGCTTGCTGGAGCTGATGGGAGTTTTAGTTCAAATGCATCTGGAGGGCCTAAGGGAGGCATCCCCAAACTTCGCCCTCCAGCTGTTTTGGGACTACAACTCCCATCATCCCTAGCTAACAGGCCCAGTGGTCAGGGGTGATGGGAATTGTAATCCCAAATCTGCTGGAGGGCTGAGTTTGGGGTTGTCTGGCCTAAGGTTTCTCACACTAGAGTTCAATAAAGGAAGCATGTTGCAGGCTCCATTGTTCACTAAATGGTATTGAGAGGATGTAGCAGCCTTGACCAATCCCAGTGGTGCCTGTACCCCAAAATTGTTGAGCGTTTTTAAGGAAATCCCAAAAGTTATTGAGCTCCCCCACCCCCAATTTTTCAATTGACTTGCCTAAGATCCAGGTCAAAGCGCCGCCTTTCAGAAATTCCCTGCAGACGTGAATTCTGGTAATATCTGGGAAAATCTAGATGTATGGCAGCCCTAAGTTTTGTATTCATTCTCCTCCCTCTTGAGCTCCACAAAGGTAACCCTAAGGCACAATCTACACTATACAGTGGTACCTCTGGTTACGTACTTAATTCGTTCTGGAGGTCCGTTCTTAACCTGAAACTGTTCTTAACCTGAAGCACCACTTTAGCTAATGGGGCCTCCTGCTGCTGCCACACTGCCGGAGCACGATTTCTGTTCTCATCCTGAAGCAAAGTTCTTAACCTGAAGCACTATTTCTGGGTTAGCGGAGTCTGTAACCTGAAGCATATGTAACCTGAAGCGTATGTAACCCAAGGTACCACCGTACATTTAAACCAGTACCATACCACTTTAAATAGTCATGGCTTTTTCTTCAAATTAGGAAGTTAAAGCAACGAGGGAGGTTCCAGAGTGCTGGAGAAATGTTTACTGGAAACCAAAAGCGTACACGCAACTTGGCCAGCTCACAACGGAAGGGAAACTCCAAAAACACACACTATCTGAAATCCTTTGAGTAAAGGGGCCCTGAGAATGAGGCAGAAAACTAGAAGCAACTTTCACAGAGGAAATAAAGATTCAAGAAGCTAGAGGCAACAACCTAGTGCTACAATACATTTAACTATATCATAAGTTGTCCTACCTGTTGCCCGTATGGTGATTCCCTGAAGCTTTATTGTATTGATTATTGTTACAGCTTAGAAGCTTCTTCTTGTAGCACGTCCCCCGCCACATGTATGAAATGTTTTCAACCAAAGAGATATTAAAACAAACCCCCTGCTTCAATATTTAGGGTACCACTAAAACGTTTTCATTACAGATGCATTACTGTATGTCAAACTGGCATGCTGTAATGTCGTTTATGCGAATGCTATGAAAGATTAAAACATCCCTTTCTGTAACACTGAATGGCAAATGAAGCTCTCTTTACAAGTTCAGCCAACTTCGTGTGCATAATTAGCTGATTAGTATACCTGAATGCAACATCAACAACAAACTTGTCTATGGACTTTTATCACATTCTTATTATAAAAGGATGTCCTGCTTCTTAGTATTGGTGTGATGCCAAGAGGAGGATGAGATTTATTTCAAAAGGGAATCCTGCATGGGTCAGTACAACCTGAATGGGTCAGTGCCTGGATGTGGAATACAATTCCCTTTACAGTGGTACTTCGGGTTACATACGCTTCAGGTTACATACGCTTCAGGTTACAGACTCCGCTAACCCAGAAATAGTGCTTCAGGTTAAGAATTTTGCTTCAGGATGAGAACAGAAATCGTACGACGGTGGCGTGGCAGCAGCAGGAGGCCCCATTAGCTAAAGTGGTGCTTCAGGTTAAGAACAGTTTCAGGTTAAGTACGGACCTCCAGAACGAATTAAGTACTTAATCCGAGGTACCACTGTATTCCTTTCCCCCCTTTTTAGGACAAGATCTTTGTCTATGGGATCTCCACCTCCCTGGCTCTGTGAAGTTTCCTGTATTTCCGTATCCACAGGGTATCTTGTTTGCACTTCCTTTCCTTTGCTGCCTCATCATTCCTCTTCACTTTCAAGTGCAATGTCACCCCGAAATGCAAAACAAGAATTATTCCCTCTGATGTGAAACAAATGTGGCAAAACCATAGGCGTCTGTGCCTCTGAACTTAGAGCTATGTCATATAATATTGTACTGAAAAAAGAAAAGCCCTGCCTGGCTGAGACACTGCCAAATAAATCCTTTTACCTAAACAAACAAATAACCCAAAGGAAAGAAACAAAAGGGAAAAAAGCATAAAGAAACAAACAGGTAAAAAGAAAAAAATGTTTATTAACAATGGGCCTCCACACTGAAGCAAATATGCTCCAAGAAAGGGTAGAAGAGCAAATGAGATGGGTAAGGCTCTGCACTCAACTTCCAGTTAAGACCCAACTAATTGAAGCCCATATATTTCAGTGAAGCTGAGTATGACTTAGGTAAAGGTAAAGGGACCCCTGACGGTTATGTCCAGTCACAGATGACTCTGGGGTTGCGGCGCTCATCTCGCTTTACTGGCCAAGGGAGCCGGAGTTTTGTCCACAGACAGCTTCCAGGTCATGTGGCCAGCATGTCTAAGCTGCTTCTGGTGAACCAGAGCAGCGCACGGAAACGCCGTTTACCTTCCCAACAGAGTGGTACCTATTTATCTACTTGCACTTTGACGTGCTTTCAAACTTCTAGGTTGGCAGGAGCAGGGACCGAACCACGGGAAGCTCACCTTGTCACAGGGATTCAAACCACCGACCTTCTGATCGGCAAGCCATAGGCTCTGCGGTTTAGACCACAGTGCCACCTGCGTCTCTCGAGTATGACTTAGTTGGATACAATTCACATAGGCCTAAGAGGTAATGCCTCCATTATCTTCCCTGTCCTTGAGACTACATCAGCCATAATTTTGTCACCACCATTTTCAATGCTGGTACCATTTTATAGCATTGAGCAGGTAAAGGATTTATTCTCAAAATGGCTGCAATATCTAGCACTCTCTTTAAGAAATGGACTATGAGACATATGGGTTATGAGATCTGGAAGACCTTTGCACCCTTGAGGAGATAAGGAATGGTGTGTGGCAATTGCCCTTTTTGATGTCCTCAGTGGTGTCCAGGCAGAAGCCTGGACTTAGCATTGGCCTGTTGTCATTATAATAGCATAAGCTTGCACTTTGAAAGTGTTAATTATATTTTGCTAGACTCACTTATTATGGGAATGCATAGCAGACAAAACAGAAAGTTCATGAGCCCTGATTAACAGGTGTCTCCTAGACACAAACTGGATGATGTCACATGCTGTGACTTTGAGAGGCACGGATGAGTCATCCCTTTGATCCTTATGGCAAAGACCTAGGGCCCCTGGCATGTGACTCACATGGGCATGAGTAATGACCCAGTTAGCTGACTCAGCAGGATATGGGCTACAAATGTGAGCTTTGGAGAGGCTGTCTCCAGCTGTCTCTAGCATAGTCCAGGAGATCCTGAGAGAGCTCTATGAGTCTGTCAGCTGCCAGGGGGATCATTTGCTACTGTGTCTAAGCATTCTCCAGCAGCAGATGGAATATAAGATTGAAGCACTCTGGGATGGACTTTACTCTAGTTGTGTGTTGGTAGTTTGCCTTGTCTAATCTAAGTAGGCTCTGTGTATGTGTATTGAGCATGTTAATGTCTAATGATTGTGGTGTAACCAATAAAACCCATAGCCTTCACTCATAAGTGTGCCCATTCCTTTTGAATCCAAATGAACAACTGACTTTGGCAGAACACTTAGGTGCCCTGTCCCATAGAAGTGAATGATAAGTAAAACCCTTGTTTCCTACACATCCTTCAATTTTCTTTGGCATTTAGTTTGAGAGACCAAACCCACCATAGTCCACCAGATATATGCAGCAGCTTACCCAGTGTGATAAACCCACTTGCTTTGCTGCCTGACTGGGAGACTGGCATGCTGCTGGCATACCACAATGCACACAACTGATGCCAGGCTATTGCCACCAATTCAATTTTACCATCCTTTTTAACATCAGCATTATCTTACTTGCCAACTGTCCCAGTTTGCCTGGGACAACTCCGGTTATATCACCAATGTAAGGAAATCCCATTTTGATGTTGTTGTTTTGCAGCTCCCTGTCAGTTGACGCCTGCGCAACAGAGGAGCATTAAAAGCATTTTGTGCTGTTTGTCTAACATGGTGGCAGCAACAACTGTCTGGTGTAGAGCAAAAAGAGCCCTGAGCTTTTTGCAGGTCAAGTGGAATTATCCTTGCCTGAAGGCATCTGAGTTATGTCTGTAGAAGATGGTAGTCAAGAGAGCAAATAAGGACAATAAAATAAGGCTTCTTTCTGTTGTCTAATAAGCAGGCAGATATTTAAACCCCTTTAAATATATAAGAGGAGGATTTAATTGTGAAATTCCTGATGCTGGAAATGTCCCAAACCTCTTGAGGCTGTTATTATTTTATTTACTTTTTGAGGTGATTGTTACTATTTTTTCCCAGTGTGCAGAAGAAAACACTTTATATAGAGAGTGTTCTAAAAAGCTACCAATTTGTGGAAGAAGCAGGAAGGAGAATTGTGTGTATGGGGGGGGGGTTCCCTTGTTTTTCATTTCGGCCTACCTTGTGTGGCAGAGGTAGCAAACATGGTACCCCTGTTACGAAAAAGGAGCAATGCAGAAGCGAGCTCCAGGTGGCTGGAATGGTAAACAGGAAACTGATGTTATTGGAATGTACCGTGGGAACAAGAGACAGTGTACTGAGCACCGGATGTTAGCTCAGAGTGGCACATGACCCTGTACTGGAAGTACATGGGTGGAGTTATTCTCTCTCTGCAGTTGTGATGTGAGGGTACAGACGTGTTTTCTCTGTACTGCTGGAAAGACAGGAATAAAGACATGTAGATATATTTCTGTCTGTCTCTTCCCCCCCCCCCCGGTTATGGGAGGGGGAGGAATGGTGTGTTCTTCTTCACGTTGAGAAGAATCGCCGATTGGAGACCTCCCTTGATCTTGCCGGGAGTCGCAGACAGGAGGTCACAAGGATTCAAGCCGGGCACCTGGAGGGTGGCCAAATTCCTCAGAGCTAAGCTGGCTCTGCTGGCTTGAAACCGACATCTGGTAGCAGTGCCGATGGCTAAAGATCTATGAGAATCTGCATGAGAGGTGAGAGGTCGATGAATCGTTGCCATCCTCTGCACCTAAGGAGATAAAGAAAGCGTCTGCCTGCAGCCAGAAAGCTGATCAGACAGCTGGACACCGAAAGGCAACGGAGCCCCAAAAAGGTATGCTGAATTATTTTCTGTTCACGAAAGAGCTGCATTTAAGAAAAACAGCTCTGAAAGAAAGGCTGGCATACCAGGAATTCCTGTGTTAGATAAGGATTCCCGTCCTGAGCAGGTTGCTAGGCAACGATCGCCAGTACTTGGAAAGTTACTGACAAATGGGACTGGCTCAAAAAGAGCCTGGGAAGTGGAATTGTTTTGAATTCTGCGCAGCATGTGCAAGGATTTTGATAACAGCCCAAAAGTTTGCCTGCCAGTGAAGCAGTAAACAGCCAAAAGAAGACTTTT
This sequence comes from Podarcis raffonei, assembly GCF_027172205.1. NCBI lineage: Eukaryota > Metazoa > Chordata > Lepidosauria > Squamata > Lacertidae > Podarcis > Podarcis raffonei. The sequence continues at coordinate 50,802,425 of NC_070604.1, forward strand.
GGCTTTTACTGGCTTGAAAGTGAAAGCAGGCTTGAGAGAGAAAGCACAGACTTGGTTTCAGCATGGATGCCAAGAAGGCGGGAGGGTTACCCTATCCACCTCCCCTGACTAATGACAATTATTCATCTTGGTCTATAAAGATGAAGGCCCTGCTGCAGAATCAGAGGATCTTTGACGTGATTGAGAACCCCATCCCTGCAGCACCAACCCGAGGTTGGGAGTCACAGAATCTGAAAGCCAGAACGGCTATAATTCTGTGTGTGTCAGATGACCAATTGTTGCATATTCAGGGTTTGGAATATGCACAGGAAATTTGGGAAATGCTGCGTAGAACACATCAGAGGGATGCTGGTTCTTCAGCGTTGCTGTATTTTGAAAAGCTGACCAATCTGAGGCTTGCGCCTGATGGAGATGTTCAAGCGCACCTGACGGAGATGAAATATCTGCGCCAGCAGATGGTGGAACGCAATTTCCGTCTGCAGGAGGAAGTGTTTTGCTTCATGATGATCAACAGCCTAAATCGGACTTACAAAACCGTTGCCAGTCAGCTTGGTTCCCTCCCGGCTCAAGATTTGACCGCGGAAAGGGTGTCTGCCGTCGTTCTGAATGAACAGGACAGACTTGCTGCACTGGAAGTAAAGGACAGGGGGAGGGAGGAACGGAGTTCTAATTCCCCCGCAGATGAAGCTACTGGAGAGAAAGCTCTAGCTTTGAACATTGTCCGATGTTACAATTGTGAACAGGCTGGGCATCTTCAGCGGAACTGTAAGAAGCCACGTCAGCCAAAAGGAGCGAAGAGCCGCTCAACAAAGCCTGAGGCATCAGGCAAAGGTCATACCAAGCCTATGGTGGAACCTGGAAAGGCTTTGATGGCGAAAGGAACCACGCCAAATGTTGGGAACTCGTTTGTTATTGACACTGGAGCGACCGTCCATATGTCCCCACACAGAGAACTCTTTCCAACGTTTAAGAAGCAAAGCTTCGCTGTGAAACAGGCCAACGGTCAGGAGCTGGAAGCGACCAGCGTAGGGACTGTCTATCTTAAGAGTCTGAACTTGACAATAAACAATGTTTACTTGGTTCCTGAATTGAAGTTCAATCTGCTGAGTGTTTCGCAGATTGCAAAGAAAGGACTGAGACTGTCCTACGATGCTGAGAGCTGCAAGGTCTACAAAGATGGAGAGTTATTTCTTTCTGCCAGAGAGAAAGATGGATTATATTTGTTGACTTTTGCACAAAGTGATTACATGGAATGTAATTCATCTGTGTCTAACCTAGTTTCTCTTGCAGGTGTGAGCAAGAAGGTGACCGGGGTCAACAGAGCATTTCAGCGGGTGTATGCTGATGTGATTGGTCCTCTAGAACCATCTAGAGGCAATGCAAGATTTTATCTTGTGTGTGTGGATCATTTCTCTAACTGTGTCTGGGTTTATGTGTTGAGAAAGCCACAGGAAGCCTTGGAGAGGTTTCAGGAGTTTTGTGACAAGGTTAAGAGTATGCATGATGCTAACATTGATTGTCTATTCACAGATGAGAAGCAGATTTTTCTTTTACACGATTTCCAGAGGTTCCTGCAGAAGGAGGGGATAAGACACAAGATTGCTGTTTCAGCGGAAGCGTGGAACAGGGGTGTCTGTGTACGGGTGAACAAAGAATTGCAAAAGGGGATGAATGCGCAATTGCTTGGTTCACATCTGCCACATGAGTACTGGGCCGAGTCTCTAATGTCGTATTGTTATACGAAGGTGAGAAAGGTTTCAAAAGAGTTGGGAAGTTCTCCATTTGAGAAACTGTTCCACAGAAAACCTTCTGTTGCCCATTTCAAGGTTTTTGGGTCTCATGTGAGAACAGAAGCTCCAGGTGGAGTAAAGAATGCCAGAGGCATTTTTGTGGGGTATGAAAAGGGTCTCTACAGAGTAATTTTGTCTGAATCTGGTCAGGTGATTCTCACAAAATTTCTAGAGAGTGCTCCTGAACAGGAGAGAGTGATAGTACACACATTTCCCACTGAGGACGATTCAGATGATGATGGTGATTTTACTGATTACAGTGGTACTGAGAGTGATGACACTGATAGCTCGGAGAGCTCAGTTGTCACAGTCATTGAGAGGAAGTCTCACACAATGGATAGACCTTCACAACTGAAGGATGAACCACTGTTTACCATTGGAACTGGTTCTCCAAAGAGTCCTGAAACTGGACCAGTGAGCAGAGAAGATCAGCACCTCATACGTAGGTCTGAGAAAGTTACAAAGGGTGAACCACCCAAGAGGTACTCAAAAGAGTTTGCTAACTTAGCTGTTGCATGTGTTGCTGTTGTACACAACCGAGGACAGGTTGGAGCTGTGTCTAAGTCAGAGACAAAGACACAACAGAGAGTTGCTAGCCAAGGTAATGCAGATGCACTCGTTCCTTGGAAACCAGACAACCAGAGAGGTAAACTGGGGAAACCAGTGGCGGGGAGTTCCAAGGGTGGAACTGAAACAACAGGGGAGTGTTATGTGTATAACAACTGTTTGTTTTCTTCTCTGGATCACGCTTTGCTTGCCGCAACACGCATTGATTCTTTTGGGGGAGGATGTTACAAAAAAGGAGCAATGCAGAAGCGAGCTCCAGGTGGCTGGAATGGTAAACAGGAAACTGATGTTATTGGAATGTACCGTGGGAACAAGAGACAGTGTACTGAGCACCGGATGTTAGCTCAGAGTGGCACATGACCCTGTACTGGAAGTACATGGGTGGAGTTATTCTCTCTCTGCAGTTGTGATGTGAGGGTACAGACGTGTTTTCTCTGTACTGCTGGAAAGACAGGAATAAAGACATGTAGATATATTTCTGTCTGTCTCTCCCCCCCCCCCCTGGTTATGGGAGGGGGAGGAATGGTGTGTTCTTCTTCACGTTGAGAAGAATCGCCGATTGGAGACCTCCCTTGATCTTGCCGGGAGTCGCAGACAGGAGGTCACAAGGATTCAAGCCGGGCACCTGGAGGGTGGCCAAATTCCTCAGAGCTAAACTGGCTCTGCTGGCTTGAAACCGACATGGTAGCATGAAGCAAACATGGTACCCCTCCCCCTTGTTGTTGGAACTCCCACCAGTCCCAGCCTGCATGGCCAGTGATCAAGAATGATAGAACTTGCAATCCAGAAAATGTTGGAGGGCACCATGTTGGCTATCCCTCATGTATGACACAGAACTTAACAATGCAGTCCTTTTCATGCCTACTCCAAAGTAATTCCAGCTGAGTTCAGGTAAATTACATAAAAAGATACTTTTGATACGATCTGGTCTCCGTTTTTCTCTTTTATTGAGGAAGAACAGGGTATTTTAATGCCACCATCATCACAGAAGTGTCTGTGGAGGGGATATATTGATTGAAAATATATTGTATTGTAACTGTATTGTAACTTTTGAATAAATGGGTTTGTTTGTTTGTTTTTAAAGTAAATTGCAGCCTTAAAATGTAATCCTGTCTGTCTCTACTGCGTAAGTAGTAAGTAGTCACTGGGTTCTTTTTTTTATAATATTTATTGGAATTTTACAAAAACATCAGTTTACAAAATACAAAAAAGAACATATGAAAAGAACAAAATAAAAAAGAAAACCTAAAAAAATACATAAAAAAGAAAAAATACAAATAAAAATACAATATACAAAAAACGAATAAATAAAAGAGAATTAAAAACAAATCCATTTTTTATAACTTTATGCTCATTAACTTGTTTCCTTGACCTCCTCACACCTCCCCTTTTTGTATTCCCATTTAGATAATCAAATCAGCAAATCCTTACCCTCTTTCATTTATCTTAACTCTATATCTTAACATATTATAACTCTATATTTTCATCCATTATCAATTCATTTTTGCATATTCTTATTAACTTTGTTGCTGATACCCCCTATTCAATCCAATCATCATTTTAACATTCATTAATTTTACAATATTTCTGTAGATAGTCTTTAAATTTCTTCCAATCTTCTTCCACCAACTCTTCTCCCTGGTCTCGGATTCTGCCAGTCATTTCCGCCAGTTCCATATAGTCCATCACCTTCATCTGCCACTCTTCCAGGGTGGGTAAATCTTGTGTCTTCCAATACTTTGCAATCAGTATTCTTTCTGCTGTTGTTGCGTACATAAAGAAAGTTCTGTCCTTCTTTGGCACCAATTGGCTGACTATGCCCAGGAGAAAGGCCTCTGGTTTCTTCGGGAAGGTATATTTAAATACCTTTTTCATTTCATTATAGATCATCTCCCAGAAAGCCTTAATCTTTGGGCACGTCCACCAAAGGTGAAAGAATGTACCTTCATTTTCTTTACATTTCCAACATTTGTTATCAGGCAAATGATATATTTTTGCAAGCTTGACTGGTGTCATGTACCACCTATATATCATTTTCATAATATTCTCTCTTAAGGCATTACATGCCGTGAATTTCATACCGGTGGTCCACAACTGTTCCCAGTCAGCATACATAATGTTATGACCAATGTCTTGTGCCCATTTAATCATCGCAGATTTAACCGTTTCATCCTGCGTATTCCATTTTAACAGCAAGTTATACGTAAGTAGTCACTGGGTTTAATGAAACTTACTCCCTTAAATAGTAACACTGCACCCATTTACCTGGGTGTGAGGCCTATTGAATTCAACTGGGCCTTCTCAGTGGCTCTTTCCAGTCTTGAGAAAACCCTTCCTAGAGAAATTAGGCTGGCTTCCTCCTTGTTGTTTTTCTACCAGCAGGTAGAAACTTTCCTCTTCCAAAAGGCTTTTGGGAACCGTTTTGTTTTTAACAGCTGGTGCTATGATGCTTTTATTGTAATGATCTATATTCTATATGTTTCAATAGAATATATATATATATATATATATATATATATATATATATATATATAATGTTTAATTGATTTTTTTTTAATTATTGCTTTGCCTCCTATGTTTTAGCTGTCTCTATTTGAGCTATAAGGCACCTTGAGACCGTGTCAGGGGGGAAAGGGTGAGATATATGGTAAATAATATAAATATAATCATAATTGAACTAAAATGCATATATAGAGGATTGCTGTATAAATCTACGATGACTTTTCTTAAGAGCCCCTCAAGTATTGAGAAACCCCATTTTGCTTCCAAACTGATAAGGGTCTTAACCATCTGAGTTCGCTAGTAGAGTAACTGATAATGATTTCCTATTTTCCCAAATGCTTTGCTTTATGTCTATGTGGGAGCATCACTCTTGGTAATTTCCATAATCGGGCACTTTTTCCATGAGTGCAGGTCTCTTCCTGCATATACAGCAGCTTCTTTGATTTGTGTCCATTAGCCTTGTGGCCCATTAGTTTTCATTGCTTTCCTACCCATCAGCAAACAAGTGTAGATTACCTCATTACTGTTCAGACTTTATCTATATCTGCAATTAATGTTCCTAAAAATAATTACGATTGTTGAGCTTAAGTTCTCATTAAAACAAATGGCAAAATCAGGGAATCAAAGAAGATGGCGTAAAATTGTGATAGATTGCTGGTGACAGCAACATGTTATGTCTTTGTTAAGACTCGGTGTCTATAAGACTATATTTTAGTTGCATCAACGTGTTTATTGACAGAGCCTCATAACCTTGCACACCTCATTGTAGGGCTGGAGCTTCTGAATGTCTGGTTTGCCCTAATAAAGAAAATTGCAAAAAGATATTAAATTGGATGGAAGAGCAAAACCTAGCCAGAAGAGAAATACTTCAAAGAGACTGTGAGAGATTAGAAACACTGTCGGGGAATGCCCAAGAAATTCAACTTCAAAGAAATAAACTGGAATATGAAATGTATGAGGGAGGAAAGTGTTCGAAGTTGCCTGGGCAAGTGGTAAGATTGGTAGGAATGATTGAATAGCAAATTAGGGTTTGATTTTTCAGAAATGCCTGGCACTTGCAGGCCTTATGACTTATAGAAAAAGGCAATTAGACATCAGTTTCCTAAAGGTGCTCATGGCATGAAAGAAGGGACATTTTTATGAGGTTCTCTCACAGCAGTCATGAATTCACTTAATGCACGGGAGCCTGTTTAGACTCAAGATTTAAAAAAGGAAAACAGAAAGGTGCATGCAACAGTCTTTGAGGGCACACAAGTGTGTATATATGCAAAAACAACAGCAAACAGACAGCAAACAAACAAAGCAATCACTGAGATAGGATGATTCTTTTTAACTAAGCATTTTGGAAATGAACATATGGCACCAACAGAAATACTGAATGGCTGATAATCTGACACCTTGCAGCTCTTTGCTATCCTGAAGTTGTGCTAAACACTAAACATGGAAAGGGGGCAGAAGTTCTTTTTGTCTTGCACAAATTAGAGGGTTATTGTTTGAAGTGGGAAAGATCTTAGATTCATGGAGCCTCCTTGTGAATTGTAAAATCCTGGAAAAACCTTCTGAAGAGGGCTTCTGGCACACATGACTCATGTCTGCACAAGAGAGAACATGCATGCATAATACTGAATATTCCTTTTACGCTGCAGTACCATTGTATTATGCATTTATGGTTTTTTGATCAACGTACTGCCATGTCATGCTACATTTTAAACAGCAGGAAAGAACTGTTTGCCAGGATACCACACCAAATTTCATCACATGAGCGGCTGTGGCATGATCCTGAAAACTGCTGGAAAATTACAATGCAAAGCTGCCATGATTTTCTAAGTTAACAGGGATGCAAATGGATTTTTTAATTTTTAATTTTTGAAACAACACAAAAATAAGTGCAAAACTTCTGTTAGGTTTGACTTAATTTCCAGAGGTAGCTTTTATTCCACATGAAATGTGGAATTGAATAGGTAGGGAAGTCTGAATAAAGTACTGCCTGAATGCAGCTCATGTCACATGAAGAGATTTGTTCTTCTCTGAAACTACAAGCCCTAGTTTTACTGCACAAGTTCTGTGTGTGTGTGTGTGTGTGTGTGTGTGTGTTTCTCATCTCAGAGAGAACTGTCTGGTCTAGGACTCATGCAGTTCAGAATGTTGCTTATGTTCTTCTAACACTGCCTCTGAATGGATCCAGTAAATCTTCCCAGATGACAGTGGAATGAAGCCATAGTGACATCACTAATAGTGACATCACTAATAGCCATAGTGACATTACTAATTTTAAAAATGGCATGTTGAAATAAAGGAAATTTTCTGATTTTCTGGTTAGTTCTAATTTATTTTTACTTTTACTGTATCATTTTAATCACACTGGTACACTGCTTATGTGAGACACGGGTGCCACTGTGGGTTAAACCACAGAGCCTAGGACTTGCTGATCAGAAGGTCAGTGGTTCGAATCCCCGCGACAGGGTGAGCTCCTATTGTTTGGTCCCAGCTCCTGCCCACCTAGCAGTTCGAAAGCACGTCAAAGTGCAAGTAGAAGGGGGAAGGTAAACGGCGTTTCCACGTGCTGCTCTGGTTTGCCAGAAGTGGCTTAGTCATGCTGGCCACATGACCCGGAAGCTGTACGCTGGCTCCCTCGGCCAATAAAGCGAGATGAGCACCGCAACCCCAGAATCGGCCACGACTGAACCTAATGGTCAGGGGTCCCTTTACCTTTACCTTTACACTGCTTAGAGACAAAGGATAAAGTGGTCTCTAAATGGTTGAACAAAAAAATAAAGCAAAAATAAATAATCCTAGCCATAATACCAACACTAAGTGAGCTGAAGAAAATCTAGCCATGATATTCAAGTGAAACTAGGGTTATTCTGTATTGCTGATCCCTCTCAAAGGGTAGCTGCTGTTTAGTTGTCAGTACAGTGCTCGGTCACTGGATGGTCGAAGAATGTATTGTTTGGTCAGGCTAATAGGATTCTGCACCCTTGAATTTCTTCTGCTGCATTGTCCTCATGCTGTATACCTAGGAGTAATGAGAAGACAATGCACATAAGAGCATAAGAACAGCCTCTGCTAATGGCCCATCTAGTCCAGCATTCTGTTCTCACAGAAACTAGCTAGATGTCCATGGAGAGCCTCAAACCATTTTAAAGTTAGCGTATGCCTAGCTGTCCTATTTGAAAATATGGTACTTTCTAAAAGAAAGAAATAAGAGATACCCCTTTCATCTCCTGAGTCATTTTTCCTTTCTAAGATGAATGGAACAGATGTCCTTAAAAGAAAACTCCTCATAATTTCATATGGTGAATTTTCAGCAGACTTTAATAAGAAATTACATCCATGGAGTCAAATAAGGTTATTATTTTTAAACAGGAAAGAATTACATTTAGTATCTTCAGCAATGTAAGTTTTAAGAAATGATGTCTCTATAAATACATTTTAAATTAATCTCAGGGATAAAAATATATGGGTTTATATCTTGGCAAGATGAGTGTGCTTTTTAAAGGGATGTTATAATGCATGAAGAGCTCCTCTTCCTTGATGAAGGGCAGATGTTTCCATATCCTCGCATAGAACAATATTTCACTTCTGTTATCCAGGCTCCAGAAGACTCCCTCCTTCCAAAGTGATTAGTGACGAACCCATATTTGCCATCTGCAAGGCACTAGTAATGAGTCTTCTTCATGTGTAGGGGTAGTACAAGGAGAATAGAGCAGGGCTGTGCCTCTATAATGCAGTATTTCTATAATACTCTTTGAAAGAACCAAGCTATATTGTGTTAAACAAATATGTATTTCTGAGCTGCTACAATTCATTTTAATGAAGCTTTCTTCTTTGGTAATGAGCTTAGCATATCCTCTTCCATCTCTCCATGCCAAATTGTCTAAAGGCAACTTTAATTTCTGTAAATATAAAAGCTTGTCTTCAGTAAAAAAAAAGTCTTTTCTTTGTTGTTTTCTTGCACAGAAAGTAATTCTCTGGAACCATGAATGCTTGAGGTGAAATTTTAATTCTCTTCTTCAAGTGAGAGAGAGAGAAAGATGGGAACCATTGTAGCTATGGTGTAATCATTGCTAAAACCAAAAGGAATGTGAAACAAACAGAGGAACAAAATGATCAAAATGGAGCAAAGTCTACACAAAGCAAGAAAAACTTTGTACTGCGGTAAACTTAAAGCCCTCCAGTCTTCTAATCCACACCACATCTTTGAGAGTTGTTGGGTTGTTTTTTTTTAAGTCACATTCTTTATTCTCTACCTCTCATTGTTTCATTCTCCAGGGCATGCACAAACATTTAATTAGTTCTGAATCCCTTGGGAGGAGTATTTTGTCATTCAGTTTCCCTGGGCGCAAATCAGCTAACTATTTTGTGTTCTTTCAGATAATTTATCTTTGTTTACATTGTGACTTAGACTGTCATGGATCATCCACTTTTGATAGCTCTGAACTTCCTATTTTCCTATCACTTGTCTTTGTGTAGGAGATGAGTGGTAATGTAATTATAAATTATCAACAAAGTTCATTGGGTTGAAGCAATTTCTAGACCCTTAACAGTCATCGTTTGTGTGACTTCTACATTTTTGTCACAGGTCACATACCTCTTAATATCTGGAAGAAAATCCACATTTCCTACCTGTATCAGATTTTGCCAGCATAGATAGAAGTGATAGGAATTGCTATACCTGATGATCTTGCACTTGTGAATTGTACAGGGCCTCTGTCAGCAGCCAAGATGGCAGTATTAGCCATCTTCCTGCCTAAATGCAGACTGTTGCATTTATCTTTGCTGAAAAGCATATTGTTAGCTTTGGTCAATTCCCCATAATATCAAGGCAATCTTAAATCTTTTTTTAAATCTTCTAAAGTATTAGCTATCCTACCCATTTTGATGTCAGCTGCACACTTGATGACCTTCATTGACATCATTTATAAAGATGTTGAACAACACATGCCCTAGGACAAAAAACTGTGGCACCCTACTCTTGCTGATGGAGAGTCATCAACCAGCTACAAATCCACATCATAATCCCACCCACATTTCATTTGAAAGAAAGAAACTCACAGAAGAGATGAGGTGTACAATGTGCACTGTTGCTCTATTCCTCCCCATCCCTGCAAGCTTCAGCCCTCTCATTCCTGAATTGAAAGATGATTCTTTGCCTAAATGAACCTAGAACCTTCCCTGTGACCAAGAACCACATGCAATCAGAGTTTCTGGTCACCTAGATGCTACTAAGCAGGTTCACCTGAATGCACAAGGAATTCCCCTTCAGAGCTACTTAAGACCTTCCCTTTAAGCTGGGAAGGTCAGGGTGGGGGAAGTGAGGATGTGAGCATTGGAGACAGGAGTGGACACTCACATCCTCCATATGTGAGTGTCCACTCCATATGTTACTATGACCTGGTTAAAATAACATCTGAAGAGCTTCCATCTCTTCCAGATGCAAGGAAGAAACTTCAGGATAAAGTTATCACCTTCATGCCCTAGTTACAAACGGAAGTTTTGTTTTGTTTTTAAAAGCTGCTTTTGTATTTCTGCCTGTCTCCTTATTTGTAGCAGATCTCCAGCAGATAGAATCAGATCGGAGAAATGTAAGTAGCAAATAATCACACATTATGCTTCCCACATTTTATTGGAAATGGGAACTTGATATTGTTAACTTACAAGCTGTTGTGCCGACATCTGATTGCATATTTATAGGGCCATGAAACCAAACATGACAAGATTTACTTTTATTATTTGCTTTGTACATCCAAGCATTTAAACCTACCAAAGGGATCTAGTGCCATGCTGTTTACATTACCAACATGTGTTGCTAAATAAAAGATTATTGACACAGCCAATAGGTTTCCTTACTGATGCCATGTATCTTTCATTTATGATTGGAAGGCCTGCATCCCTGGCATGTGCTGAGCCTTATTTGTCTTCCTGGGATTAGTATACCAATAATAAAGGAAGATTTTATAGCCATAACAGCTGTTAACTTCTTCTTTTTAGTCTGTCACAAAAAATGTGTAAAGGATTTCTATAGGCACAATTTATTTAAATTTTTGATACTGAATGAAATGGAAGGTTGCCCTTTCTGACTTTCCAAGCTGCTTTATTTAAGCACTTTGGTTTTCCTCCTAGCTTTTGGGACTCGCTTGCCTATGGTGTGAAGCATTGTGCACTGAAAGCCATGGCAGCTGGTGCTTTCAAAAAGCGTGTTCTAACAGAGAGCACGTGTTGCGGTTGGGGGAACAGGCCACCCTGTCATGACTAGGCAAATTTGGTATGGAACCCTAGCCTTAAGGGGTTAATTGGGTTGCTGGGGAATTTTGGTTGTTGCCAATTCAGAGGAGGGGTCAGAGGCTTTAAATATAGGGGCCAGACGATGGGACGTCCTCTTGGCTGTTTTGCACCGGATCACCCGCCCTCCCTCCCTTTCATAGGGTGGTTTTTTTTTTGTTTTGTTTTTTTGCTCGCTTGACCTTGCTATGCCTGTCATGGGGTCGTCCGCCTTGGAGCGGGGGCCTGGTAGGAATTTTGCCATTTGGCTGATTGGCTGGTGCCATTTGGTTTTCGCCTACTGCGTAGCAAATTGTCACAACTTGTAAGGTTGGCGGTTAGGCATTGGTTAAATTGGTGCTTGGAGGGGTAAGTGCCTATCCCTCCAAATGATGCGGAAAGGGAATTCCGTTAAAGGAATCCAGGGGCTTGCCATTCTTTTCGTCCTTGTCCGTGGAGCCGGACTTGGGCTGTGCAAGCCCCACAGGAACATGAGGGTGAGAGGTGAGGGACTGTTGCCCAGCTTCATTTTCTCACCCAATACTTGTTTCCCACGCTGGCTTCTGTTGGTGTCCGGAAGGCCAGCTCTGTCCCTGAGGGCAAGGACAGATAGTCATAACCAATGCCTAAGCAACCACTCACATTTTTTTGTATTTGAATAAAGTTGTGGCCAAAAATTATGCCAAAAACCTTAAACAAAAATTGAAGTGTGAAGTGTGAATTATTTTGGGGGGTGGCACTGTGGGACTCAACACGCAAAGCAGGATTGCTCTATGCATGTCTCACCCATCCTGCCAATGGATTCTGGTAGATCAAAGGTCAAGGTGCAGAGCCTGACAAGTCAGGAGGTAGAGCTAGATTCCTACCTCCTCCACCCATCCCTTATCTTTGATCCATCAGAAAGTACAAGCACTGATAGATTTCATAGCAAAAACAAGGAGATAAGAAATATTAGCATATGTGAAGGCATGGTTTTTACAGCCCATGTTGCATTCTGTCATGGAGGTAAAAATTGACCTTGTCTGCACTATACATTTAAAGCAGTACAGTGGTACCTCAGGTTACATACTCTTCAGGTTACACACTCCGCTAACCCAGAAATAGTGCTTCAGGTTAAGAACTTTGCTTCAGAATAAGAATAGAAATTGTGCTCTGGCGGTGTGGCAGCAGCAGGAGGCCCCCATTAGCTAAAGTGGTGCTTCAGGTTAAGAACAGTTTCAGGTTAAGAATGGACGAATTAAGTACTTAACCTGAGGTACCACTGTATCATAATACTTTAAAGACATGGCTTTCTCCCAAGATTCCTGTTAGTTAAGGGTTCTGAGACTTGTTCTGAGACCCCCAGTTTTCTGTGAAGAGGGACTGAGGATTATGATTATGGTGATGATGATTTTTAAACCACTATGAAAATTGTAGCTCTGTGAGGGGAATAGGGGTCTCCTGACAACTCTCAGCATCTTTAACAAACTACAGCTCTCAGGATTCTTGGGGGGAAGCCCTTTCAGTGCCCTTTCAGAGGAGTCGTTGTGTGGACTATCAGCTCTTTGATCAGAGTGCTGCTTCTTTCTTCTATGGTGATCACTCATAGCCAAGTAAGATTGTGTCTTCCATTAATGGGCTTAACAGCAAGTCCATAAGTGATTGTGGAGGCCAATTCTGAATCCACACATCCTTCCACAGTGGGGACATAGGTTTCCAGGTGGGAGTTGATCACGGTGAGGCTTTGCCAAACATGCCTTACTCTTAGCGCATTTCTCATTTTCTCCCTGAGTTTGTGCTACTTCAAAGTCCATGAAAACCTTTGTTAAAGTCTGTTCTCCAGTTGGAGTGCTCACAGGCTAGTGTTTCCCAGTTATCAGTGCTTACGTTACATTTTTTTTTTTAAGATTTGCCTTGAGAGGGTCTTTAAACTTCTTTTGTTGTCCACCGGTATATCGCTTTCCATTCTTGAGTTGGGAATAGAGTAGTTGCTTTGGAAGACGATCATCAGGCATCAAAACAGCATGATGAGTCCCACGAAGTTGATGTTGAAGAATTATTGCTTCAACACTGGTGATCTTTGCTTCTTCCAGTACCCTGACATTAGTTTGCCTGTCTTCCCAAGTGATGTGTAAAATTTTCCCGAGACAGCATTGATGGAAACTTTTGAGGAGTTGGAGATGGTGTTTATAAGTGGTCCATATGGTAGTACAAGAGCTTTGTAAACAAGCATTTTGGTTTCCCTGCAAATGATCCAGCAAGTGAGAGTGCTGCTACTACATGTTACAGTGGGAAAACTACCTGAAAGATGTATAAAAAGGAAAAGGTGAAGAAACAAGCCTTTACCACTTTGCAGCAGAAGCTCCCAAACCCAGTCACCCCTAATATTGCAATTTTCCCCTTTCCCTGAAGCCAGAATCTCTTTTTCATGACCTAAGAATGGGGCCAGGGACATTTCTGACTCAGCACTAATTTTAGTATTTTGTGTAGGATTTCTTTTTGCTTTTTGTAAATGTAATTATAATGAACTTTGTCTATGCAGTCAATTCATACAAGCTAAGCATCACTCACATTCTGTTCACTGCCTGTAATGTAGGAATGATAGTAACCTACGTCACACTTATTATTCTGGAGGGGCAGACACAATGAGGAGTGGAAAGCACTGCAATGCAGATAGAAAATGTACCATATAAATGATCAATAGTAGTAGCCAAATAGTTTTCTAAATAGTATTAGCAAACCATAATGGTAAATAGCCTATGAGCACAGAAAATGGCTGAAAGTAATGTCTGCACAGTGATAAATCCTATTAAAACTAGCGAGACTAGATTTGAGTCTCCCAGAGAGAGAAATTTGTCATGCACAGTCTGAAACCAGTTCCTTTTGTTATGAGGCATTCATCATCTGCTAAGTCAATGATGTTTATTGGTCCTCATCAAGAGCTCTCAAAATACTGCAGAAGCTTCATTGGCTTATACAGAAATGAAGTGAGCAGTCCCTTATATAATGCTCACCACTGAAAGAAAGGAGAAGGGGAAAATGTGTTTTAAAAATTTGTATCTTAGGCTACAATTCTAAATACATTACCTGAAGTAAATTACCTGGAGTAAATTACCTAAATTATCTGGAGTAAATTTCACTGAATTCAGTGGGGTTGATTTCTGTATAGGATTACTACACCAAGGAGTTTTCAGAAAGAAATCTCAAATTTATTGTGGAATAAATCTATAGAAGAGCTATAACTTGTATTGCTTAAGCACCCTCTCCCCTTTATTTTTGAAGAGCAAATAAAAATAGTTCAGGTTTGTGCCAAAGCCGAAAGTCAAGCTTCCCAGAGTTTGCTGGACTCTAATGATGACTAATTTAGGTAGTTATCTCACTTGTGCTCAAAGCAGCCATGTTTTATCAAGAAAGGGTCAACTTGAATTGGCAATTTTCAGTTTCATCTATCAATGTCATGTGTCCTAACCAGAGTTGAATGACATTTTAGCTGGGCTCATTCGTCTGTGCAGTAAAGTCAGGTGTGTGAACTCTGTTGCTATGTCTTCTATTAAAAATATAGGATAATTAAATAGAGGAATTGAATTCCACATTATAGTCCATTTTACGTCCCCTGAAAGCATCTCCTTTTCCAATACAATCCCCTACCATTCTCAAAATTCTTCATGTAAATGTATTTATGTGAAAGAATGTTTCTATCATGCTTGATCATAAAATAACAAGTGATCCACTGAATTAAAAGCAAACTATAGTCAGACCTGACTGAAAGTAGTTGACATACATCAGTTTCCAGACAACTATATCCTGCCTGTAGTTTCCAGCTTGCTAGAGGGAACTGTTTTTAAAAAACACAACAATTATCCAAAATACAACAAATAGTAGATTCTGTGTAGAGTACAATCTTATTTTTGTACAAGCACAATAGTTACAGTTAAAACTTGCTGAAGTGTTTACTTGTATCCTCAAGCAACCATAGCTTTAGCTTCCATTTTGTATCACACCCTTACAAAATTAAACATGGGAGAGTTTATGTCGTATCATCTGTCTGTTCCAATTTTCATATTCTGGGGAGGGCATCCAAACAGTCTCAAAGTACTTGTGCTACACAGTGACCCTACTGTGTTAAACATTGCAACAGAGCCATTTCCCAAAATAGATGCAGCCAGCCTCTTCTGTGGTCTTCCAATGGCAAGCTATTGCTATGGGAGTAGCTGCAAATTGAAGTATCACAAAGATCTTTGTGGACTATTTTTATATCTCCCATGCAGACAATATTTAAATAGACACAAGGTGATAATGGCCAGTAGAAGCCAAACAATACACTCTTGGAAGTTTGAAATGACAGCGGTGTTCGAGTCCAGCATTCTGGAGCCAACCTTGTAAGGTTTCATTTGTGTAACTGTCATTCTTGCTGTTATAATCGTGGTCCATAGTTCCTTTTTGCTTGCTTGCTTGCTTGCTTTGTAAATTTACTAGGTCTTCTGAGGGCTAGTATTAGCGTAATTAGAGACTATGCTGCAGTAATCTTGATTGTATTAAAAATGTTATGAAGACGCATCCCCTCTGGTGGGAACAAGTTCTTACAGTTCTTTATGTAAGAAAATAAAAGAACAACTCAGGAGGAAATAGACAGGAAAGCAATGGTGCTCAATTTAAACAAAACCTTAAGTAACTTCTAGGAGATAACCATTGGTCCAATTAATGTACTTTTCAGGGTGTCCTACCCTCTATCTATCTATCTATCTATCTATCTATCTATGGGCAATTCATGTAAAGCTGTGATCACATAGGTGGAGTTTGCGTAGGTTGTGGTCCCACTGTATGTCATACTGCATCTGTCTGGGTAAGAGGAATGATGATACCGAAGAAGATAATACACAACTTTTCGCCCTATATTCCATCTCTAAGATAATTTTGAAGTTACAGGAAAAACAAGGCATTGTTGTAGTGGGTGATGTGTAAACTTGTTGAGCCCATGCACTACAATGAATATATGTTGGCTAATGAAATGTTATGATGATAGTATGGCAAATTTATGATAATTTCAATTTAATTATAATTTTACATTAATATCTGTGTGGTGTATTTAGGCTCCCTTGAGTGTTTTGCGGCATTTTCTTTTTCTTAAGAAGCAATTCTATTATGCTAATGCCATCTAATCCAGATGAATAGGGCCTTGTCTGTGATTGGAAGCTAATTATATAACATTATATCACACTTAAGAAAATCAAATATATTTCCCCCTTAACAGTGCTTGGTATAAAACCATTAATAAAGTATTTTAAATCTTTTTTTTTTTTTGAAGTAGAGAGTTTCATAGCATATTTTTTTTATTTAAAAAATTGGAGCCATGTAATTATGTTATGTAAATAACTTCTAATCCTGATTAATGAGTGTTTTATGTGCCACTTGAGGGCTAGCTTTGCCATAAAAACATGGTCCCTGATCCAGTTGATCAAACAGAGGTAGCCAATATGGCACTGTCTAGATTTGTTGGGCAGGACTACAAGTCCCATCATTCTCTATCATTGACCATGCTGGCTGGAGCTGGTGGGAGTTGCAGTCCAAAATATCCAAAACATTTCTGCTTGATTAGCTACCCATCAGCTATACATATGGGTGCTCTGTTTAGAAACTGATGGGCCCGGATGTCAATATGCTGTGCATCCCTGTTCATACATATATACCATCTGCTTCATCAAAAATGATTCCAGGATATATATCACAGTAAAAGAAGCCAACAATAAAAATGGCAACTAAAAAAGCCAAAGCAACAGCACCAAAATGCCTGGGTGTACTGTGATTTAGTCCAAGAAACTCACTGTTCCAATCATATTAAGTATCTCTAGTCTCTTGATTCAAGAAATCTCCATGTTGCTCTGGGAAAATGTGCAAAGCAAAAACGTAAGCAAACAAGACATAAAGTGTAGTTGGTATTTGTTGTTCCATATGTATATTACATCAAAAAGATGTTCTCTTATGGGCTTTTAGTGTTGCAGGTCCAGTCCTCTAGAATTAGTTAGCAACTTACATCCACAAAGACCCTAACATTTTCATAGTTAAACGTCCATTAAAGACATTTTTAGGTAAGGAAGATCACACTTTCCTTGAAGTGTGATCCGGCCATTTTATGGAATAATTGTATGCACTAATTTTATTGTCTTGAGCTAACTGGGTTTCTAACCCTTTGTACTTTATATTTCATCTTACTTCATTGTCAACCTTTTGTTGTGAAGTAGTTTAGAAATCTTCACATAAAATAAAATGCCCCTCACTTTCTCCCTGGCCTTCAACCTAATTAACACATCCTAGCAGTTTGTAATCTGGCTACCTATCATGCCTCTTACCTAAAGGATGACAACATAGGCTATTATTTATGAGTAAGAGAAAGCTCTTTCTTTAGCCAAGTAACAGTAAAGGCTCAGCAGCAGGCTTAGCATTAGAGGTCAAGAATTCAGGAACCAAGCAAGAAGTTCAGAACTGGACAGAAGCAATGGAAATGTCCCAACAATTTCCATGCCCTTACTGTCAAAGTTTTAAAGGTGAGGCACAGTAAACTTATTAGTGAGACTCTCTCACTTTGTTGCATTTTTATTTGGTCATGTGGGTCTGTACCAATCTACAAAGGTGGTACCTGGCCATCAGTGACAAGGCTGTGCCCTCCCCTGCTGCCTCCTACTCATCCTTCCCAGCAGCTGGCCAAGGTCCTTCCCAAACCCCAGTGAGGCTCTACACTCTATGGAAAAGGCAGGGAGGAGAGCTGGTGGTTTTACTCCCCCTTCCATAATAACTAGAGTCAACCCCAGTTCCCACAATGTACACCCCTTCTCCTTCATCCTCCTCCTCTGTCTGAGCCTGCCACTTCATGTATGATCCCAATGAGGCTGTGGAACACGTGACATTACCCATGATACCTGCAGAGGGAAGATGCACAACTAAAGCACTGCCACCAGAAATGCACCCATCAGCACTGGGAAGAGAAGGCTCTTTTGTGGCTGACAGAGGACACTGATGTAATGTATCATCGTGTTCTTGTATGTTATCTGTAGGTCACTTCTACTCCTGCCACCTCCCCATTCCTCAAAGCTCAGAAATGTACCTTGCGGCAGGGACAAACGCTGATGACATGGATTCCCAGGATCCTAGTAGAGAATCTTTGTCTCAGAGGGTCTTCTCCTGGATGAAAACAATGCTTGTCATGTCAGTGTCTTGGGGGGAACTCTAGGTTTTGTAATCCTTGTCCCAGTCCCTGGTGAGAAAAGATGCTCTGACTGCACCCTTAACTAGTCCCCCTTTTCTCTTTGTTTACCTACATTTGCCCCAAGGTCAGTTTCTGAATCAAGGAACAAAGTAAGTTGGAAATGGATGCAGCAGCTCACAGCATCACAATACACTGTTTTCCAAAGCAGTTAGCTCATATTCTTTCTTGCTTCTTTTTTTATGAACCCATGATTAAGTTCAAGGTGTCTAGACAATTCAGAGGCCAATTTGTAAAGTTGTCACTCACACAGCAACAACTTTAGCCAAGAAGTAGTGCCTCAGGTTTTTGACGTTATCCTATGAATGGTTTCAGTTTCAGTTGTAAAGCCATCCCTAGAGTAGTTTCATGTGGAAGCTTTCAGCAGGGATGGGGTGGGGAATGTAGAGAAACCTCCCATTGTTTTAAATGTTACACATAGCCTTTCAAAAATCCAGTTCCCTAACTGACAGTCGATTTCTGATTCAGTTGAATTCCACACCAATTCATAAGTCAATTACCCCTGCACAAAATGCAATCAAACATGTGAAATAACTTGCAGTTATTGTTATTTTTAGTTACCACCAAGGTTAGTGCTAACTAAATGGGCAAGTAAAGGAAATCTAAGGCAAATGCTTGCAAAGAATATATGTGTGTGTGTGTGTGTGTGTGTGTATGAATATGTTAAACCATTAATGGTCTTCAAAGAATAAAATGTTGTTATGCACATTTTATAGGCTGTTAAAGGAAGTGTAAAGCAGAACAAATAAAGGTGATAGCTACTGCAATACAGAACGGATACAGAATTTGGCTGGTTTCTTGTTGAGCACATCTAGGGGATATTAACTTGAGATTTTGTTGTTATATATTCACATTAACCAAACACTTCTCTTTTTAAAATTGTGATGCATTGTAATAAACAGCTTCTCTAGTAGTAATGGGTAGCTTAATTTATGATATGCACATTACTCTGGAAAGTTTGGACCGGGTACCAGATCATATCAGAATCTGCAACAATAAATTTCACAAGCATCCCTTTGAGACATACAGAGGATGATTCTAATAATAGTTATGTACAGATAATGTCACTGGCTTTTTTGTTGTCTAAAAGTCTAATAGCACACAATAACAATATAATCTATGTGAATCATTAACGTTTAGTTATTTGCAATATCTTCCTTTGGAACTGGGACATCTCAGTACAAACCCTGGCATCTAGATCTTCCTAAGGAACATAGTAAGAAGAAAAAGTATAAACACCTACATTTGACCTGTATTTTATTCCATGACTGCAACACAATATTCTAGTGATAGCTCCATTGTCTCTGTACCTCAGACATGAGAGTTTGAGGCCCATTGAACAATATTGAGCTTTCCAATGTAACATAATTACAGGAGCACCTGGACTAAATAGTTTTGTCTTGATCCACTGTGAAAATGTGCGGTGTTCAACAGCCCTGAAAATTTCTCATTTCTTACCTGTGGAGAGGTGCTTTGGCGCTTGCATGTCGGGACACTGATACAAGACACATCTACAGACGGCTATTCTGTCAGTAGATTGGGTTGCATATTGGCGCTACAGCTATTTTTAATTTGACTCTGTTTGTGCTTTCTGGAACACAGCCAGCAAGTGGGTGGGGAGGTGGGTGTTCAGCGTTCAAAATTCAGAGCATAACAACAAGAACTCTGAATGCTTAAAAGTAAAACTGCTAAGGATGAGTTTCCTACCCTCCAGCATTTCTCCAATGAAACCAGGGACGTCCCATTCCATAATGATAATTTTACTATTTATACCCCATACATCTTACTGGGTTGCACCAGCCCCTCGGGGCAGCTTCCAACATATAGAAAAACACAATAAAACATTAAACATTTAAAAAACTTCCCTATCCAGGATTGCTTTCAGATAGCTTCGAGGGTCAGATAACTCCATACACGCCAACATTTCTCCAATGAAAATAGGGACATCCTAAGAAAAAGTGGGACATTCCAGGATCAAATAAGAAATTGGGGTGTCTTCTCTAAATCAGGGACATCCCTGGAAAATAGGGACACTTGGAAGGTCTGCACAGACATATATCACTAGAGAACCCAGGGGAGATGTGGGTTGTGGCTTACTTAAAGTTCCTGAGGAGGAGGAGGAGAAGAAGAAGAACTCTTATTGTGTGAGCAGAACTCTGTCCTGATGGCATTGGATTTCACCCTAAAAGTCAAATAATTTGGTGGCAAGTTATTGTTACCTATTAGGCAAAAATGCTGCCTGAAGAAACCTGGTTTATACGTGGATTCAAAGCTCATTCTGTCTCAGTTTTTATGCTGGAATCCAGAAAACAACCCCCTCAACCAAGTGGTGGTCTGTGGTTTTCCCACAATCAATCCAGATTTTCCAGATCCATGAGTAATCTGATAATAGAAACTAACATAAAATTGCATGTTTCTCAACAATACAGTGGTACCTCGAGTTAAGTACTCAATTCGTTCTGGAGGTCTGTTCTTAACCTGAAACTGTTTTTAACCTGAAGCACCACTTTAGCTAATGGGGCCTCCCGCTGCCGCTGCGCCGCCAGAGCATGATTTCTGTTCTCATCCTGAAGCAAAGTTCTTAACCTGAGGTACTATTTCTGGGTTAGCGGAGTCTGTAACCTGAAGTATATGTAACCTGAAGCGTATGTAACCCGAGGTACCACTGTACAACCAAAACACATTGATAAATCACATTTAGCTGAGGCTGTGGGCTGGAGAAGTTACATGGATGGTGGCATTTGCTGCCTGGTTTCTGTCTGATATTATATTCCTTTTCCCCCAGGCTTTTCGCTAATTAAACCATCTATAGTCTTTTAAACTGTGTGTCTGGGGGTGTTGTTTTTGTTAGTTGTGGTTCGAGGAGCTGAACCCCGCACAGTGGAATGAAACACAAGGACACGTGATATAAGGTTAATGGGCAAGAAAAGGCCACAACTTTATTGATTACAGCAAGTGAAAAGGTATTGGCTTAGGCATTGGATTACGTCAGCTGACTCCACCCACTCGGAGAGGGGTGAGTCTAAAAAACAAAGGGGGTTTATTCACCAGTAGGTGGAGCCTGTTGATGCTAATCCAACTATAAGCTCTTCCCTGATGTCACCGAGGGTCGTGCCATGGCCTCCCGCCAAGCAGGCATCGAACAGAATACACGACCACCGGATTCCTTTAACGGAATACCCAAAAATTGAAGGCGCAGGCGATGGCCACACCTAGCCCTTCGACACCACAACACATTATTCCAATGCCTAACCTACCCACCAATACCACGAAAGTTGTGACGATTGCTACGAGGTAGGCGAAAAAACCAAAAAGCCAAATGCCAAATGGAAAAATTCCTACCAGGCCCCCCGGACAACCAGGGTGACCAACCTAAGGTCCATAGCAAGGCCAAAAGAAAAACTGGAAACCCTGCTGTAAGGGAGTGGAGGTTGGGTGACTCGCGACGGGACGACGAAAAGTGAGGGCTGGAGGCTGGCACCGCAGCAATTTAGGCTGCTGTACACGCCCCCTTGAAGGCACCTGGTTGGGTGCCTGGCCGAGGGCGTGGGTGCCAGCCAGGTGAGTGGGAGGCAGAGGGCAAACGCCTCCTGCTTGAGGCGGAGTCCGGCTGCCGGCCACAACCACTCCCCTCTCTTGCAGGGAGGAGAGTCTTTACTGTGTTATGTATATTTATATTGTAAACTGCCCAGTGATCCTCAGATGAAGGGTGATATATAAATTTATTAAATAATACATAATAATAATACTAGTGTTATTTTAATAGTGATCACTTTTTGTAAGCTGCCTTGAGAACCTCTTGGGGCTATAAAGTGAGATATAAGAATTCTACATAAACAAATGGAAAGAGAATTATCCATCAAACTAATAATACCCAGAGAGGTGAGATTTGAAAGAGAGTTTGTAGGTAGATGCACAATGCTACTATGAATTTTATTTGTAATTAATACCCCTTTTTAATAAAAAACCCCTCAAATCATACTAAATGCAAGTCATCTTGTGATGCCTGCTCCCCACTCCCATGCACTCGACTGTTAAATTTTAGCTTTAGACTGAGATATATATCCTCTTTTTGAGAACAGCTGAAATTATAGGATGATGGTTTAAAAATATGAGCAATCATTTAATTCCCATTTTCTCTGCATCCATTTGGAACATCAGGTGAAAAAAAATGAACATCAATTTTAAACCCCTGAGTAGCAAGCATCTTGACACACTAGTCCAAATGGATGCAGAAAAAGCAAGTATGAGCCATCCAATTTGTCTTACTTTTTGCCTTTGAGAGATAAATGGAAATGTCAGCGGAAGCATCTTCCCAGATTTGTAACTTATTAACCCATCCTTTCATGTAAAGCCAGGCCAAATTTTAATAACAATATACTCTGTACTACCATATTTCTTTCCCAAAGGGAACAGATTCTAAATAACTGCCAGGATGCATATTAGTGTTCAAATTATCCTACTGTCCCTCTTCACAATTTTACAAGAAC
Source organism: Podarcis raffonei (assembly GCF_027172205.1). Classification (NCBI taxonomy): domain Eukaryota; kingdom Metazoa; phylum Chordata; class Lepidosauria; order Squamata; family Lacertidae; genus Podarcis; species Podarcis raffonei. Next base: position 50,825,272 of record NC_070604.1, read on the forward strand.
CAAGTTTGATTAATGTGCTTCACGCACTTTGTATGTTCAAGTTGTCGTTATTTTGTTGTTGTTGCTTAATAAACTATAAATAAGACAAATACTGTAAGTTAGCTGATCTCATTCATGGATGCAATAAAATAATTATAATCAATGAGAACCAAAATCAGCTTTGTATGTTATGAATCTACCAGTGGATCAAATGCTTATGGTTTCAATATTGACCCTGCCAGAGCATCAGCCTCAGAAGCAGAAGGGCTTAATACAGTGGTGGAACCGCCTCTGCATTCACAGCCCTGCCCCTCATGCTGTCCAGGGTGGAAGGAGTATGGTAGGATTTCTTTTCTATGCTAATGCCCGATTGGGAGAACAAACAGACCTACATTGGGACTCCCACTGCAAACACTTTGGAATGTATGACCTTTTCAGCTATAGGACTATCGCCCTTCAAATAAAGGTAAGTCCCCTAATAGGCCTTTAAAAACTGTCCATTGTAAAGTAGGACACACAGTACCATATAGGTCAGGGGCTGGACTGAGGAAGAATGGTGGGGGCTGCCCCCTTCTCCTGAACCTTTCCGAGGACAGGACAGCATAGATTTAGGACAGTGGTTTGCAGAAGGTCATAGTTCAGGATGCAGAGGGGGAAAGCTGGGAAATATTGGAAGAGGAACAGCAGGAAGGAAAAACACTGGGTGAGAGACAGCTGACAGACTCAGTGTCTTTGGAAAGCATTCCTGACTCCTCCTCCCCCAAGACTTGGCGGGCGTGAAAGATAGTAGAAAAGAAAGCTCAGATTAGCCGACGTAGGGGTGACGTAGAATAATAGAGACTTTACTTGGAGCAACGCAATTTCTAGAGAGAGACCGCATTCCTTTGTCTCTCGCTGTGATTACTGAATTGGTAATAACTCTTCTTTGTATCTGCTTCTTTGCTGCCACCGGGGGAGGGATCTGATTCCCAGAAGCCTGACAATATCTGATAATATTTTTTCTTACCAAATATGAAGATGCTTTTCTACAAGACCCATTATCCCCAGCAGGAAAAGATTCCCAAGGTATTGTTCATGTCCAGTAACCTGTCTCTTCTGATGAAAAATGTGATCTGAGCATTGCAGCCCACTGGCAATATTGGACCCCATAATTCCTGGTGGGAAAAGATGCTCAGCATATCATTTCTCACCACTGCCGAACACATCCTTTTCTTGCTACACACTTCTCTTACCCTAGGTGAGCATAAGGCTATCAAATATACTAACCATGACAGCTATGCTGTGCACCTACACCTGGAGGCAGTAATGCTTCCTAGATACCAGTTTCTGGAAACATCAGGAGAGGTGAATGCTGCTAAAGCTCAGGCCCTGCTTGTAAGCTTCCCACAGGCATCTGATTAGCTACTGTGAAAACAGGATGCTGCACTGGGTGGACCACTGTCCTGATCCAGCAGGCTCTTCTTGTGTTCTTAAGTGAGCTCTTCCTTCCCTATCATGGGCAAACTCAGGGATAGTATGTACAGAGCTGATATGTGCCCTGCAAGCACTGATGTGGAAAGCCCAGAAAACCTACTCAAAGGGCATCAAATTATTTGGGGTGTATGAGAGAGAACATTTTGGTGCTTGCCCAACTCTACTAAGCAGGTCTTGTTGGCCATTAACCTTGTGCACCCTGCCTTGTCCTCCTCCTTTGAATAAATGAAAACAAATAAATAACCTTTCTTCCAATGTGGTAGTTTTATATAAAGGGGCTTGTTTGTTGGTGTTGTTGCTCTTCTGGGGAACCAATTCAGTCGTATTTGCTCCCACATCCAGGCTGAAATGGTATGATGCTGCCCTCACAAATACTAGGCCTATCCCATGTGTCTTTTTCAAACTGTAGTACTAGCTACAGAAAACACATGCTTACAACTTAAAATAATGTATTTATCACACAAGTTTTCTCAAGTTCCGAAAACTATGTGGCAAGAAAAACACACTGGTGGTATATATTAAGAAGTTCATTCTCCTTGACCAAACCCCAGATTGGTTGCTTCATGTAGAAGAATAGACTTATAGATGTTAACGACAGGGTTTAATGACAAAATGTGTTAAATTATAGGGTTTCCTTTTATTTGCTAGTTTACAGGGAAAGCTGTATTATCCTACCCCACCCACACTATTGTGAGAGTTACTAGATTAAGTGTTTCCATGGCAGTAACTGATACAGCTTTGGTATGAAGTAAGCCTATGGAACTTTCTCACTTTCTCCTGCTCTTATTTTTTTATTTTAAGGAAAAACTTCAGAAGGGACTTTCTGGTAATGGCTGTCTGGGGCCACTGACACACAGTGAGCCCCCCAGCTCTGCAGCAGGCACACAAAGACAATAGCTGTCCCTTCCTGCTGTTCTAGTAGCTGGTAGATAGAAGCATTCAGCCTCTAACAGTGGAGGTGACGCATAGCCATTACAGTTAATAGTCACTGATAGGCCTCTTCCTCCACGAATTTGTGTAATTCTCTTTTAAATCCATCCAGGTTGGTACACATCACTTGAGCTAACTCCTGCAAATGTTTCCATCTCTCAGAAGGGTGTTTTAGAGACATTTGTGAAGCACACATGCCTATGTAGGGGTAGCTAACCTGTGACCCAACCCCCCTCAGCCCCAGCCAATGTGGTCAATGGTCTGGGGTGATGGGAAAATCCCATCCAACAATATTTGAAGGACCACTAGTGAGCCATTCTTGCTTTAGGCTCGATTGTCGGGGTATAAATTATCATGATTATGATTTACACAAGCTTCAACTGAGCAAGAATTTGTGGGAGGCAACAGCAGAGGCACAGAAAATGGTAACTGTGGTAGCCTTCCACCATTCCAATCAAATCTGAGCACAGATAATCCAAAACTAGCTGTGGGGCAAGCCTTGTAAATATATGTAAAGAAACCATATATCATAAAGATACAACAGTCTCCACTGTGCCTCGATTCCAAAGGAAACATGAATCCTGAGAAGGCATCTGGACATCTGGAAACTCACACTGTTCAAAGATTGAGGTGCTTATGTAACAATGCAGTATTTACCATTTTGCCTGGATGGTGGCTGCCATCTCACCAATTCTCAACTGTTTGAAGACCGATTTGTAATGTGCTATATAAAGGGATGTGATAAACATAAACATTCTGATTGCACTGTTGGCACAGATTTACCCTTTCTGCAAGTTCCCCATTTATGCACCATATATTTACTGCCGCGAGATCAGATGTGTTCATTGTATGCCTAACCACTAATGACTAGCTGTAAAAGAGCAGTTGTACTTTGTAGCAGAAAGAAACCTCCAATTTCTTTCATAGGCTGCTGCTTTTGCAAAGTATGTGGTGTAGTAAGCAAACTTCTTGGAGAAGAAAGTAGTGCCATTTACACAAGATCTCCTCCTTAATTAATAGGATTAACTGCCTTCTCCAGGCTCCATACCCACAGTCACACTTTACTCCATACTAACATGAAGTAAAGTTTGTAGTGAAAATGGTGTTACAGTGGTATCTCGGGTTACATATGCTTCAGGTTACATACACTTCAGGTTACAGACTCCACTAACCCAGAAATAGTACCTCGGGTTAAGAACTTTGCTTCAGGATGAGAAAAGAAATCGTGTGACGGCAGCGTGGCAGCAATGGGAGGCCCCATTAGCTAAAGTGGTGCTTCAGGTTAAGAACAGTTTCAGGTTAAGAACGGACCTCCAGAACAAATTAAGTACGTAACCAGAGGTACCACTGTATAATTTTTTCGGCTTTTTTTTTAAAGCCACTTGAGTCTCACAATAGGAATGGTCTGGTTGTCCACCCTCCATAATATCTATATATATACACTTTGCCACCCTGCTGCCATATGAGTGCAAAACCTTGTTGAAGGTGCACCATTATGTGGGGGGAAATGTCATCCCTGTGAATCTGGATTATTTACTTAGAGGATTTATAGCCAATTTTTCTCAGAGAAAGAAAAAGTATCATATAATAAATAGAGCAATTAAGGGGTTTATGAGGTTTCTTGGAATGTCTTCATGCCTTTCAACTTGTCGTTTATTGAATCTTTTTTCTTTATGTAACTCCACTAACCATTTAATTTGCTGGGTCTGCACCAGATTTGGCCAAATTGCAAACTGGACCAGCTGATTTGGAGGTGACCTGGGCTTTGATTCCATTACTTATGGATGGCTCCAAGACAACTGCAGGAAATGGATGAAATGCAACTTTCCTCAATCACTGCCTTCTTAGAGTAGTCCACATAGCATTGAATACATTGTTCTAGTGGCTGGTTGAGATGCTAGGTAGTAACAGGGCAGCTCTGAGACAATTGCTATTGTCAATGGGCGCATAATGAGGAGGCAGTGGGACAATCCCCATGTTTCAAGACCTTGTGATATTCTAACTGCTGTTACTCATCAACAGCTGCCCAGCAGAATCCACTCCCCCATCAACCCCAAATGTGCAACCAAACACAAGCTCAGCAGCAATAGATGGGGAAGTAATGTACTAATAGCACACTTCTTTCCATATGATTCTCCTGTCCTGTACTTTCCACTCTCCTGTGTTACAATACTGTAGTTGCAGAGGAGTAGCAACTAAGCTGCTTCTATAATATCAGGCTTCCTGTGCAATTGCCTAGGGCAAAGCAGTTGCTTTCTGCTCTGTGGTTTCTCCAACATTGCTTCTAGAAAGATCAATAAGTTCTACTCCCATGACTGGGCTCCCTTGGATGTTTACATAACACATAAGCTATGGGATTCCCAAAGGACTGGAAAAGAGCCTAGTAATCAATCCTGATTGAGAACATGACAAGGTGACTGAAGTCTGTTAATGAGTAAATAAATGAGTAACTAATTGGCGTCAAGGAGAACTTTAAGGATTTACCATCAGGTGGCCCAGCACCTTTGATTGACATTATGTGTGAAATGTTAAAAAACAGGGAAACATCCCCCCCCCCAACTTGGCAATAACACAGAGTTCTGGGCTATGAAATGTATTTGTCACTACATTGGAAATTATTCCTTTTGTGTACTCAATTGCAAAATGCATGGTAAAATGTTGAGTCTGAGGCAGTGGAAGGTGAGAGCATGGACACAACAGGATTGTAGCACCTGCAGTTCCCAACTCTAAAGTTTCCATAGATCAGGGCATTTTTACTTCCATGCCATTTTTCCAATGGTTTGGGGGGGGGGGGAATAGAAGAACTTTTGACTAAATATTCCCGAATATCTACAATCCATTGGCCTCTGAGTAGCAGATACAGCCATTCATTTGAACAGAGTTTGTTTGTTTACTTCTTATTGATAAGCTATTTTTTTAAAAAAAACACATCAACAACTGACATAAAGGGAAAGTGGAGAGAAAGGAGTAAATACAATGTACCGGAACATCAAATTCTTACCCATTGAGTTCACAGAATTATCATCTCCCAAGGATGCAACCTCCTTTCTGGCTTTTCTTTTAGCCCTCTTGATGTGCAAGTGCCAATCTCCATGGTGACAGTTTGAGTGAAACAGGTGACAATCAGTACTTGGATACAGATCAAAATTACAAAGGCATGTGATTATCTATTTTTGGTCTGGAGAGCTTTATTAAGGGTCTGGAACTGACTGCTGTTCTAAAAATACTTTTCCGAGAGGAAGTAATTGAGGGCAGACTGCAAGGAGAAACTGGGATGTTATTTGAGGACATAAACACTACCATCTTGTGCATCTCTTTGGGGAATGAATCCATAAACATGCCATACAAATTGTGCTAAGCATGTTTATACTTGGAAGAAAGTCCCATTGAAATGAATGAAATTTGTTTCTGAGTTCAAACTGATGTGCACACTGAAGTGTTATGCATTCATATTTAGGAGTGAGTGCTATGGGACTCGGTTAACTAGGCATCCATAGGACTGAGCTGAAAATGCTGTTTTTTTAAAAAAAAAATCCTGCAAGAATATCTATTTGCTTTAACCGCTTTAAAATTAATGTGATTAATGTAGCATGCAACCCAGGGAACAGCCCAATTTAATTCAAATCATAGCACCTAGACCTGTGACAATTTAATTTAAATTTCATGGAGTGAAATTTCTGTGTTCCTATGAACAAATGCAGCCTCAAAGATGTGCATTCCCAGTCAGCATCTGCTGATAAGAAATATATAGCAAACATTTTTTTATTCCTCTTTGATATCTATTCCAAAAAAAATTTAAGGTTTTAACATGACTAAGTTGGATTGGTAGGACATCATTGCCTAGACATGGAGAATTTAACCTCACACCACCCATCCTTCAAATGCAAGCATCTCTCTTCCAAAAGCAACCATAGGTTCAAGGCAAAGAGAATGAAAATGGACTCTTTTCAGCATGTCTGATGATTGTCAGTTGCTAACACGTACTTGCCGAAGGGAAGGTGAAAGAGCGGCAGCATTACATCTGCTTAAATTGACGAGAGAGGAAAATAGTCCTTTTTAAATTAGGGATCCTAATTGCTTAATGTACTGAAAAACCAAGGCTTTTTAGCTTTTTGCACTCAGGTTTAATAGTATCATTTGCGTTTGTTTCTATTTTCGTGTGTTGTTACTAAGTAGATCTAAAATATCTTTCCGTCTCTAAAGGCATACTTGGGAGGGAAGTAACTTCATTTTTTACACTATATACATGTTCAAACATACTTCATTAAAAAAAACCTAGGTTGCAATCTTCAAACAGGGTCTTAGTTTGGCTTTTGTATAAATTTGAAGAATGATACCTTGCAGTTTTTGAACTGTAAGTCAGGTAACTATCTCCTAAAAAGGATAAGGAGCAACAATATGCAATGATACTGGAGTGCTCCTCCCACATGTTTTTGTTTGCTTTGCCCCACTAGTGAACCACTTCTGATAGTGCCGTATTAATGGAAAATATTGCCATATTGAACAATAAGGTGTTCTATACTGGGGGCAGCTAAGAACCTCTGCCTCAAAAGTCAACTGTTGGCCAACTCTCTTGGAACCGCATGCCAGTAGTGGGTGTGGCCAACCCACAGGGACAAACACTCCCACTTTCTCCACATATCTGTGTAGATCCACTGAGGAAGTGGGGGATCAATCTAATGACTGGGAAAGGGGGTGTTTGCATTTCTTCAGGGCACTTGGCAGGGCAGAGTGTCCTTTCTACCTACTCCAGTTGTTGCGGCTGCTGCTGCTGCTACAAATTTATTTATCTATCTATACCCGCACCTTTTTCCCTGACAGGGACTCAAGGTGGTTTCCAGATAAAAATAAGAACAGCTAAAACATAGCTGGGGTCTTTAAAAAGCAGTTCAACACTGATAGAATTAAAACTATCATTCCATCTGTATATTTATAAACTGCATGGCACCAGCCCTTTCATTAAATGCAGTCTGTTCTCAAAAGCCTGATGGAACAGAAGGACAACAAGGAGGGAGCCAGTGTAATTTCTCTAGAAAGGGATTAAAGCCACAGAGAGGGCCCTGTCTTTAATCCTTACTGAGCGTGCTTGTGGGGGTGTGGCAGGACTGAGAGAAGGACCTCCCCAAATAGACCAAAACCTGGGCAGGCTTGTTCAGATAGCTTGGACCTCAGCCGTGTGGGCTTTCTAGGTCATAACCAACATTTTGAATTGAGCCCAGGTAATTGTATGCTCTATGTGTGCTTTATGTTTTTCCTTTTGCAGTCACCAGCATCAGAGAGAGCAGAAAAAAATTACTTGAGAGGGGCCAGATCAGGTTGCCAGCCATGTATTACTTCTTCCTGAACTATATATTAATTATAAAGAGCTATCTATCTTATCATGCCTCACCTGTCTAGGAGAAGTCACCTGCCTGGCTGGACATCCTTCCAATCCGCATCAGTTCAAGTTAGCCAAGAGCTTGCCTCTATGAAGCTGAGAGGCAAGCAGGCAGGTCCCTTCCCACCTCTTAAATCCTTCTCTTTTCCACTGCCCTGCTCCAATTGTTAAGTATAATTGGTTTAATTAACACGGAAATGGTGAATGTCTAAATGTATATTACTGAAGGCTTTAACACGGGGATTTTCCATGGGTCAAGAAAGGGACACTGAGCTTTAACTGAGTTGATAATTATTGTTGTTTTCTGCTAGCTAACACGTGAGTGTTTAACCTTAGACCACATGGGAGGCTATTGAATTTCAAATCGCCATTTTGAAGGGAGTTGCCTTTGTTCCCAGGCTCTGCGGAGTAAGGAGGTATAAATGGCTGTCCAGGAATATACATCCTTAGGGCTGGAGTGTAAGCAAAATGGAACCTGAGAGAGAGAGAGAGAGAGAGAGAGAGAGAGAGAGAGAGAGAGAGAGAGGGCAAAAGCGCTATGTTTGCAAGCTCTGATTGTAAGTTATTTTATTTCTAAGATGATGCTAAGCCTATGCTTGAAGAAGCCTATGTTTTATGAAACTGTTTGGATGTATCATTTGATGTTTTAATTCTGTTATGAAGAAAGTTCTGCAAGTAAAGTTTTTGAATAATATCTAATCGGTCTGGACAATGCTTCCTTTCAAAGGGAGTCAGTTTTCATGCATCCAGTCACTTCAAACTGCGCAATATTAATATCTCCAATACCAGTTCCTTATTTCTATCTTTAATTTAAAGCTCTCACAGAGGATCTCTGAAAAGCATATTTTAAATACATAATAGATTTGTGGTTTTGCTGTTCCTAGGAAAACCTAGATAATTGCATGTTTTAAAATGACATTTAAAGGACCGTTACTGAGGTTGTTAAGTCAACAACTTGAAAGTTTTTTGAAAAGGCTAATACATTGGCAGTTGCCTTTGCAACCTTAATTCGCCCTTTTTGTGTTTTTTGCTATAAGGTGTTATTTTTCAAGTACTTAGTTGTGTTTCTCATATGCGCTTTACACTTTGGATATGCTAGCACATCTTACTAAGATTTCATTGGCATATCAAAATTTAGCATTTCATACATTTAACTCTGTTGTGTGAAGTTTTTGTGGTTTTGTCTTATATTTATTTGATAATACAGTTGAATGATGCTGTTGACTAGGGGGAAAATAAACACCAGGGCATCTAGAAAATTACAGCCTGGAGATGGAATAAACAATATTTTTAAGTGTGAAGGTGGAGGAACGATTTTTCTGCATTTAATGCTTTAAATAAACCTCAGTATGCTTATGAGCCATGTTTGGCTCAGATAATAACCTCTTATTTGAAACTATGAACAGACACAAAGTTAATGACACTTGGGTATCACCATCATTGCACAGTGTGGAAACATATTTGTCGTTTTTCCTTCCATGGTTTATGGCTTTTTTTGCGATATTTTCCCTCTGATACATCCTCCAATATCACACAAGTGCAAACATCTTCTGGGGGTTGGGAAGCTGCTTTGAGAAGGTTACAGATAAATAAATCTCATCTGCGGGTGTCAAGCAACAAATATGTTTCTCTGCTTTGAAATGAGTGGATACAGGGAGAATACATGATATACTAAAGACCACAATGAGCTGCAGGTATTATAAGACATGTTTTGTATAATGGATGATAAGCAAAAACATACTTGCTATAAAACTGGGATCAGTCCTAGATTATCCAACTGTTTTAGGGATTCCACTCCAGATTTTTTTATAGTTTACTCCTTAGCCTTTTCTTTCCCCAAAGATATCCCACAAGGCAGCAGAGGTTTAGGGTCACAGTCTTATTCTCCTAGATGGGCTACCTTCCCAGGTTGATAAGCACGATCTGCCGCTCACTTCCCTCTACAGTATGTGCAGAAACCCCCATAAACCAGGTGAGAGTAGCTGATGGGTCTCAAATGCTTGGTGAGTTAGGGAGTTCCCCTGCATGTGAAGCATAGCTGTCAACTTTTCCCTTTTCTTGTGAGGAATCCTATTCGGAATAAGGGAAACGTTGACAGCTATGATGTGAAGACAGGTTCTGGCTGATTTAGCAAATGAGACTAATAGTGGGTCCAATGGACTAGATATACTAGTGAAAATATTTTGAAAAAATGTATATAATAGACAAAGTTGCATCTCAAACAGTTGTGGAGAACTGAACTGAAGATGAGGAAAAACAAGAAACCAAAATTGACATATTCATTCATTTGTACTGCAGATGTTTTTGAACTACACATGACTAGTAAAGCACTATTAAATACTGTACCAACAAGAATAAAAGCAACATCTGAGGCAAAATTATTATTATCCATAAAATTATCATTATGTAATGATCCATATATTGGACACATAAAGAATAATCTGATTGTAGCAATTACATCCTCGTTAAATTGTATCTATTTAAAAAAAATGTGATCCTCACAGTGACAGCAGGTGCTAATGTTAATGAATCTGTCAAATCATTGGTCACCTCTATAGAGTGATTTCTCCCAAGGTCTTGCTGTGTTGGTTTTCTGATTGATGGCATGTTTAGCCCTGTTATGGCAGGGAGAGGAAGTATGGGGAAATAGTGTTATAAACTTTAAAGATGAATTCTTTGTCTTAAACAAAATGCCTTGGACTGTCAGAAATGATTATTTAATGCTCATGTTGTTCACACTTTCTTTTATGAGACAAGTTGACAACCGTGGTTATCCTTTTATGCACCCTTTCTGCTTTGGGGGTTTTAGGGATCACTGATGCTGCACTGTAGTTATCAGCCCTGTTGGACCGTTTTATATAGAGTATATCTCAATTGTATCAAATAGTGTCTATTCACCAAGGACTAGGAACTTGAGAAGGATAAAAGGTCTGAGCAGCAGAGTTTGCAAAGCTAATGGACAAAAGTGAAAACAGCTTTGGAATGGTCAAAGGCTTGGTGTCCTTGCTAAACAAAGACAAAGATTTAAAATGGTGGCACATGGTAATGGGTAACAACCGAAAGTGGGTTATGATACTCAGTGAGGTAGTGGCGGTGGGCATTGTGGAAAAACTCAGAATACCACCAGGTAGAGTTAGTGCTGGGGCAGTGGGTTTGTAAGCTTCCTTCCCCAACTAAAACCTCATATTTTAGAACCCCAGGATTGGAACCCATGGAGCAGGCTCTGGCAGCAGATATGGGACTGGATTCACACTTTGCTTCAAACAACAGTAGCATTGCCAGAGCAGAGTTACACTAAGGGATGCTTCCACTGGACGGAAAGAGAGGGAAGGTGACCTTTGCCAGTTTTCCCCTCCCCTTGTAGCCTTCAGTGGGACTCTTTAGAACAGAATGGGAGGTGGCATTAAGGACTGTGGGGGGAGGAAATCATCAAAAGAGTCCTCTGCCCCCCACTAATATTGGGATTCCTCTACTGGATCAAAACTCGGATCAAAAAGACATTCCCGACATGGGCTGCCATATGTCCGGATTTTCCTAGACATTTACCTGATTTCCGCCTGGGCACTGCTGCCAACTGTTGGGATTTCATTCCTCCCATTGCAGGATGTGTGATTGTTTTCATCACATGTCTGTGTTGACATTCCATACTGTTGGAGTCATGAGAACGGAAGTTCAGTTACACTGTTCCGTTATGCTGTACTTTTGCTTTTCTGCTCTCTCGGAGATGAAGAAGGAGAGAGGAGCCAGGTTTTCTTTTGTTCTGTTTTGTACATAATAAAGTATCTTAGAAACCCACACCTCCAATGCCTAGCTTGTGCTTGGACTCTGCTAACATGTTGTGTGCATATGTCTTCGGATATATGTCGCAGAAGCACATCGGGAAATAAGAGTGATGAATTATCCCGAGAGTCGCTTGTGGGGGAGAACGCAACTGCCTGGTGTTTTCCAAGCTGCTGCAAGAAGCCCAGCAAGGTCCAGCTCCGTGTAGCCAGGCACCAACACCGACTGCAGTATTCCGGATATGTTAGGGAAATTCTGGATCTATGGCAACCCTAGCATAGCTCTTCCCCACGGAAATCAAGGCATATATTTAGTTCTTCATAACTCCAGATGATAGATGATAGATGATAGATGATAGATGATAGATGATAGATAGATAGATAGATAGATAGATAGATAGATAGATAGATGATAGATAGATGATGATAGATAGATAGATGATAGATAGATAGATAGATAGATAGATAGATAGATAGATAGATAGATGATAGATAGATAGATAGATAGATAGATAGATAGATAGATAGATATCCTGTTTGGGAGGGGGGAGATAAAAAGATCTTGGTAATCCTTGCAGAAGAATGAAAATAAGGCCAACACACAGATGAACTGCAAGTCCCAACTTACAAATATTTAAAGTCATAAATTTTAAAATGCAATTGCACTTATCAGTGGCAGAATGCATAAATTACTTTTGGTATATTTGTGAGGAACACAAGTCTGCGGAGAAATTTGCCCACTGCTTTAATCTGCTTGTGATAGAACTTCTAGGGAGAGAAAAAGCTTCAGTTTGAACAACCTGTACAACATCAAAGCCCTTTCCCCTCCCTGCTGAAAGGCAGGTGGTCAGATGGAGACTCAAAAAGCAGTATGAAATCTAGCTCTGGGCTATATCCAGCCCTCTGTATCTGGGGTGCCTCGCTCCAGCATTAAATCGAAAATTATAATTATAAATCTTTGACTTTCCACCTATATTTTTCTATGTTTGTGCCCTATAGATAATTGGGAAATTCTTCCTTAGGAGGCATTTTTAATGGAAATACAGAGAAATGAGTACTCTTAGACATTTCTAACTCAGTTGGTCCATATGTTACATGGGATCTTAGCTCAATTGGGAAAATAGTTATTCTCTTCTAGTCACATTTCCCCTCACCTTTGTTTAGGTAAACAGTAGTCTTATAACAGGTGAAGATCTGCTGAAGTACTATTTATTATTTTCAAGGTACTGACCAGACATTTTTACCTGGTCTTTTGTTTTATTCTGGGCATATTAGTGCTTGTGAACAAAAGAGCAAACAAGGATGGCTGCGAAGCAATCTCAAGTCCACCAAAAGCAAATAGAAACATATATTTTTAGAGGCATTGACAGCTTTATATTGCTGTTTCCTAGAAGATGCATAGTGGAGGAAGAGCGGAAAGACATTCCTGTGAAACTCCATGACTCACAGAAATTGATCTGATTCAACAGTTAATGCAGCACAAAGATTGACCATGAACCAACATGCCCATAATTTAAAGGCTGTATACAGGGACACAGGATTTCCCCCCCTTTTAAAAGAACATTGTCCTCCTTCCTCTCCAGCCATTAATAAAACAATACTTTAAACAAAGACATGTTTTGCAAGTTTGGAAGTAGGTACCTGGCACAAGTCATGCTGCCACTTTTATATCCCCCCACGATCACCCCACACAAAAGTGATTGGCCAAGAAGCCGAGGTGATCGTGGTGCCACCCTGGCATGACGGCATTACTCTGCCCATGCCAGGAGGGGGAGGAACCGGCTGGGGGGCTGCCCGCAACCAGGACCATCCTTAAAGATGATCCCACTTATCGATTAAAAATTTGGTGTGATGTGATCCAATCTTCATTCTGAAAGTGTGGCCCAGAGGAAAAATGTTTGAGAACTACTGTCCTAAAGAAATTAAATGAGTTTGTCCTGCCTAATAAACCCCTAAGCAGCCAGCTACATCCTAAGCCAAGTTCTATCTGGCAGTTAAACTCTCACATTCAACCTTTTGACTCTCCTCTCCCTCCTGTTGGTTGTTTCTCCACCTTGCCATGATTGACTGCAGGGTCTCCAGGAGGATGACCCAACATCTATCCATCATAGGAGCACTCCCTTCCCTTCCCTTCCCTTCCCTTCCCTTCCCTTCCCTTCCCTTCCCTTCCCTTCCCTTCCCTTCCCTTCTTACTGACAACCATGACCATGTCCTTTTATGTCATTGCGAAAATCCAGATAACCGATTCTATTTCCTCCTTATCTCACAAGACGGGTAGCCATTGTATGTCATTGCATGGACAGGCGGAGACCACCCTAATCCAATACTGGTTCCCACGTGGCAAACCCCCCCCCAACAGCCTGCCCAGCCCCCCAGAGTCACGGGAAGCGGCGAGGAGGCCCCTTCTGATGCCTCCACCCCCCAAGGGGCCAAAACAGGCATGGGGGGGAGAGAAGGCTGCACGATGTGGCAAGGCCTTCCTCGCGGCCCACCCAGCCAGGCTAATAAGGGTTGGGCCCCAGTCTCACCTCTCCAGATGTAGGATGAATTCCAGTGGTGTCCACTCACGAAGCTCTGGAGCTGACTGTGACCCCCCAGGTAAGTTCCACCATCTATTGTGTGGGTGGGGAAGTCCCACCCCTACCTCGCCAACTCCCCCTGGCAACGCCTCCCCCACTGGGATTGGTTGACTGTCTGAGGTTGGGCGGAAACCTCCAAATATCCAGCCTGGGGGGGGGGATGCCAGGCAAAACTGCTAGGAGCCGTGTAGGATCAGGGGTGCTGCACGCGTCCATACAAAGTACGCCTCCCATTTGATGTGGGGAGCGGTCATTCCTCCCACTTCTTGTTACACTCACCTACAGCAATGGTGAGATCTGAAACTTTGCTGTTTGCATGTGATATTTTCCCCAGTTAAAACAACATTCATGATGGGTTTTTTTCAAGCAGTGCTGTGTACTTTAATATGAGAGGGATGGCCCACTAGGAAAACAGAATGAATGGCTTCCGCTTGTTGTTGTTAGACTGAGTGGACTTTGATCTCTCCGTCTACTCTATAAATGGAACAACCTGGTTATTTATAAGTGAATGAAAGCACTATTCTTTTCAGAACCCTGAGTTGCATAGAACTGTTAACATCTACAGACACACCAAATAACATGCTGCTTATACAATAATTACTGTATTTAATAAAATGGAAACAAAGCACTCTGCTGGTAATTTTGTTCCGTGGCTTCTGAACATATGAAAACAAGCCTTTATATTTGAGCACCAAAATTATGGACCATCTCCACAGAGTGGCAGACACCTATTATGACGTTATTGCATCTAACACCCAGTGTCTTCTTTTATACATATCAGCGTACTTTGTAATCCTTATAATGGAAATTTGCATATGTTTAGTGAAATTTTTCAATTAAAAAAACTAAAAAGGAATAAATTGAGAATTAAACGATGGAAAAACAGAAACGTTGAATATGCTTTTAGCTTTATGGTTGGAATTCAATGTCACACCATGATGCACATTTTGTCAGTGCAGACGTTTCAACCTGCCAGATGGAACAATCTCCCTCTCCTCTCCCTTTGCGCTATTCTGAGGGTTCTCCTGACCCTCTGAGCCAATTTGCAGGTCTCTGGGGGGAATGAGAGGGAAAGCCCCATTGCACAAACAGAAGACCTTGTGCAGGGCTTGTGCTGATGGGACTCATTTGGTGACCTACTGTATGGCAGCTCAAGTGAGGTAGAATTCAAAGCAAAATGTGGCCAAGCGGTTTAACAAATTAACGAACATTTCTGTTTCCTGCTTTAGTGTGGATGGAAAGTAATTATGGTCCTCTTCCAGTCTTTCACCTCTGATACATTTAGACATTTTAGGTACACCATAAAGCACTACATTGTGTTCTTGCATTTCTTTGCGTTTCTGCCTCCTTTTTGTATTATATGCCCCGTAGGAATATAACAAGATTATAATGAATAATAGCAAGGGGAAACTGCAACCAAATGTGGAGTTACCTTGTTTGGGGATCCAGTCATGCACTTTTTTCAGGGTACTGTGTTCCATCACCCCTCCAACAGAGAAAAGCATGACAACATCCAACATTTTGTAACCACTGAGCATACTTAGTCACTACTGGACAATTTTTTCATGGAGGCAGTTAGTATTCTGCATGCCCTGGGCATATCCCCACTTGTTTCTCTCCAGCGTTGTTTTGGCCACAATCCTGTCACCACTTGCTGGTTGAATTTATTATTGTAATGAGTGATGGATGGTGTTGTGATATCATACTTGTTCTTTTCGTTTTTGTCTTGTTCACAGTCACATCTAAGGAGTCCTGCTGCTTTAGCATTCGAATAATGTTTCAGATTCTGCACTGGAATAAATAAAGGCAGAGTTAAGTTTGCAGTTCAGATTGGGCTTGACTAGGACTTGAACTGAAAAGCAGAACCAGCCTCTCTCTCTCTCTTTCTCTCTCTCGCTCTCTCTCGTTCTCCCTGCCCCCCAAATTGGTCTTACTAGCTAGTCAAAACATTGAACAGACCTTTTCAGTTATCGTTTTACTACTACAGTGGTACCTCGGGTTACATACGCTTCAGGTTACAGACTCTGCTAACCCAGAAATAGTACCTTGGGTTAAGAACTTTGCTTCAGGATGAGAACAGAAATCGTGCTCCGCCGGTGCAGCGACAGCAGGAGGCCCCATTAGATAAAGTGGTGCTTCAGGTTAAGAACAGTTTCAGGTTAAGAACAGACCTCTGGAATGAATTAAGTACTTAACCTGAGGTACCACTGTAATGCAAACTGAATTAGAATATATATACACTTTGAATATTCCTTTCTCAGTCTACACATAGAATTTGATATTTTGAATACATGGCATAAGGACAGTGCAGAGGTAGCCTCCAGACATTGTAGATGGCAACTCCTGTCATCCCTGCCCATTGGTCATGTTGGCTGCAGCTGATGGGGGCTATTGTCCATAACTTATGGAAAACATCACTGTGGCTACTTCTAGAGTAGATGTTTGAGAAGGAGACACTCATGGACTTTAAAAGATGTGAGAGTATATCCTCACCTGGTTATAGCCAGTGCCCCTCTTGGCTGCTGCCTCTCGCAAACTTCACACAGTCACAGAAACAAAGCATGAAAGTGATTTTTTCAAGATCAGATGGAAAGACTGGTAAAGTCACAATAGTTACAACAACTCTCAGCTTCAACTACTTAGTCAGCCCCTCTCAGATGTTTCTATCATGGGGATGAGAGGTAATAAGAAACAGCCTGCCACTTTGCTCTCTCCTGGTATAACGCTTCCTTCATGAAGAGGCCACAATGAGTCTTAACTGTGAACATTGAGGTGAAGGTGGTTGTCCTTTGGTCTTTGATCTTCTCCCTCTGACATGCTTTTCATCTATTTGATTGTGCTTTTTGACAACTCTCTGTGTTTGAAATTGGAAGATTTAGCAAGGCTCATGCTATTATAGCAGTTGACCCCAGAGCAAAAGTAACAAAAGCCCTAGCAGTGACCAGCATTTTAAACATGGCAAACTCTCTGACTGTATGGTTGGTGCAATCCCATTTCTAACTGCCAGTAGCCTGAGATTACAATGTGGGATGCATATAAATGTCACACTTTTTTAATACAGTGAGAGGAAAGGAGGTTGGCATCATATTTCAGAAGTCTATCCGTCACAAGTATCCATTTTGTCTTAGCATCAGTACAAAAAAAAATCATGATTCATGCCAATGTTATGTTGATATAGATGAACAGATGGAGTAAATAATCTACTGGGGCACTTTCAGCTGCTTGCCATTTTGAGAAATGTGAATTGGACAATTCAGATTAAAAGAGGATCATCATTTTGTTCATACTGTTGCACAATAGGAGATTGTCTTTCTCTTTAGTGCAATGCTCAAAACATTGTTTCCATGTGGACAATGGGACGGATTAGGCTGATTATCTAAACATCTTTTGTAATAAAAGTTCTAGTACACATTGTTGCAGACCACCCCAATCTAAGAGTGGTGCAAGATTCCAGGCTAGTGTTATGAGTTGGGTTTGTTGGTAGGATGTATGTCTGAGCCCCCCTTCTAATTCCTGGATCCAGCATGGATTCAATTGCTGGAATAGCAAGGCTAGCCTGGGAACAAAGAGGTCGGCTCTGTGCCAGAGGGCAAATGGGTAGTTCTCCCTCCTTCAATTGTCTGTTACTTAGAAAGACAAAAGGCTAGAGTTGAGTGATGAGTTAGGCGATCTAGAAGAGGCATGCAAAATCTGCAGGATGGAAAAGCAGAGAAGAGAGAGAGTGAGCCAGGCTGAAATCCAGGACTATGGCCATAGGAAAAGCAGAACTTCCTTTCGGTGTCAAGTCTGCAAAACCCTCCATTGTAGACTCAGGTTGTATATATGTGTAAACAAACCATATATCATAAAGACAGCCCAATGTCTCAAGTGGTGCAAGATACCAATGGGTTCCAGGCGCTTATTCAGGGTTAAATGTTTCCTTTTGGAAATGAGGCACAGCTGACAATTCATTTAAAGTAGAGAGGCGTTCCCTTAGCACCTCTTTTCTTGACTTGGGCTGCAGCTCCCTCCTTATATTGTTTTTTGTGTTATCACCAGGTTGAGCACTGTGTTCCTTTTGAGTGAAATCAGAGTAAATAATAGGAAATCATCCATATTTTACAACAACCATGCAGTGCACACTGGCATTTCTGTTAACAATGTTTCCTTTGTGTGTGTTTTTCCCAAAGTGACAAAACTATTTCGGGACCACTTCGCTGTTTTAAAAGCAACAAAAATGACTGAGCAGTTGGTGCAGTTGGTACTTGGGCTCGAAAAACAGAGATATTATTATTATTCCAAATCATAATTCAGTGTATGCTTTTCAGACCCTTCAAGGCAGAAGGGGAACACCAATCCTATTTTATTTTTATTTTATAAATTTAAGAACTAAGTGTTTATAACTACACACTACCTCTTTCCTGCCAGCTAATCCACTTAGAGGCATTTCCTGTGAAAGTACTCGAGGAAACAAAATACCTGTATGTAAGTTCTCCCACTGCTAACACTAATGTGGTTTTTTATTATTCCTAACCCACAACATCAAAGCTTCTTAAATAAATGGATTCCCTGCTATCTAAATCCTTTTTGTGCAAATAGCTCTATTAATCTAGATTTATTTTAATGAATACAAGCAAGAGAATGCATATGCAGGAACACTGAAGCACTTCTGTTATTAATTCTTAAAAACAATAGTAAAATCTTTCCTACAGTATATGCTTTTCAAACACCCCACTTTTCCTTGTTAGAAGTACCCTGTAGCATTGTAGTGGCATATTATTATTATTATTATTATTATTATTATTATTATTCCTGCCCTCTCTCTCAAAGGAGCCCAGGGTGGCAATTTTTCCATTGTTGTCAAGAGATCGTTAATGATATAGGATACAGTATTAGTTTGCCATGAAAAAAGTTTCTGTTTCTGTAGATTTAGGAATAGTTATAGAGCTGAGACATTTGAGTGTGTCTATTCCTTTCCTTTGGATCACCTTTAAAATCAGATCTGTTGAGAAGTAGTAAATGCAAGTGCTTGTTGACAGCTCATGCAATAGTAACTTCCCTGCAAGCTTGTCCCCTTCAGATATTTTTTACTATCACTCCCATCAGCCTCACCCAGCATGACTAATGGTCACCAGTGATGAAGCCTAGAATATCTGGAAGGAGCTAGGTTAGGAAAACCTACCTTATAGCCATAGCTGATTTTATTTTACTCTTCAGCCTCAGACATATTTGGTGTTTTATTTACTATTTAAATTTTAGTATATTTTCCAAATATAATGCAAGGAAAGAAACAATCCTTCAGTTCTCTTCCACTTCCACTTCCCACAACAAATACATCTTTCCAAATGCAGCTAGGTGATATAAGGTTAGCCAAAGCACTGATAGTTTTCATCATCTCCATTGAGGGGCCATCCCTTGTCCTTTCCAGACATGGTCCACGCTTTAGAACTTTCTTTCCTTTTTGCTCCGGAGCTTTCCATGCCAAAACCCAGTTTTTAAAGTTGAGCAGGAAAATCCAATCAATTTGCTGTTCATTGCCCTACAGCTTTAAAGGGGGGGGGGTGTTTGGGACATTGAGCTTTAAAGTGTGGACCTGTGCCTGGAAAGAGGCTGCAAAGGGTAAGTGTGGATAAGCCCTGACTGAATAATTGGTTATATAATAGAGAAAGAAAATGAACAAAAACGTTCCCTGTAGTGAGAAATTAAAATGAGGCTTTTCTTTTCTTTCTTCTTTTGAAGGCTGGGTTGCATTCGTGTCTTAACTAGAAAGTGCTGGGTTCTTAGGTAGTGAAGTAATTCTGTTTAACGTGAAAAGGGTAATCCTAGCCAATTAAACTGGTATTTGCTGGACAGAAAAAAATATTGAGAATCCTATGATTTGTCAACGCCATTGTCAGCTGTGTGTTCCCCCTATAATCCTATGTCTCAGAGCATTGCCCTTGGCCCATCTTTTGCTGAAGGGAAGAAATCTTTGTAACAGAAGAAATTTGTGGTAGGAAAGCAAAAGTAGAGGCTAGAACTGAAGACACTGTCGTGGGCAATGGTCATGGGGCTGTGAAGCTGTGAAGAGCAGTTGGAGAGATTGTACCTGGTCACTGCCCCTTCATTGTTGTTGTTTAGTGGTTTAGTCGTGTCCGACTCTTCGTGACCCCATGGACCAGAGCACGCCAGGCACTCCTGTCTTCCACTGCCTCCCGCAGTTTGGTCAAACTCATGTTAGTAGTTTCAAGAACACTGCCCAACCATCTTGTCCTCTGTCGTCCCCTTCTCCTTGTGCCCCCAATCTTTCCCAACATCAGGGTCTTCTCAACATGAAAAAAACTAAGATCATGGCCATTGGTCCCATCACCTCCTGGCAAATAGAAGGGGAAGAAATGGAGGCAGTAAGAAATTTTACTTTCTTGGGCTCCATGAGCACTGCAGATGGTGACAGCAGTCACGAAATTAAAAGATGCCTGCTTCTTGGGAGAAAAGCAATGACAAACCCCTCCATTACAGTGCACAAAATATTGAAGATGCCCATGTAAATGCAAGCAGCCATAAAGAACAGGTCTCATTACTGATAAAAAGAAAGAAAGAGGAAAGAAAGATTTTTGGAAGGAAAAAAAATCAGGCTTACCTAACAGCCATTTACAGTTTCCATATAAACTTTTGTAGTCATATCCTGTAACAATTGGCATTTGTTTTTTTAACTCACTGGCACTGATACAAATTTGCAGAATGGAAAGGTTGTGAAAGCTATTCCGTAACCCTAACAGAGAAATAGAAAGGTATTGAATGAAGTGAGCCAACAAAATTACAAAAAAAAAAAAACACCTCACCCAAAGCAAAACACCAATGTTGGGATACACTGTGTAATTAAATCTACCCACAAGGACAAAATCAATGCAGTCAGTCAGAAATACACCACATGTGACTTTTATTTATTCTGCTTTATCAAGCTTAATTGATGTGTGTTGGGGAAGGATTCTCAGTAGCAGGAACAAAAAGTCTTATGGTGGCAGTCTCTCAAGGTTTTCCCAATGTCTGTTTATGATAACTAAGAATAATTCATTGTTGAGTGCCTTTCATGTAGTGGCAGAATAACTCTAATTCGCAGCTTCCACATGGTTGGTCATTAATCGCACATTGTCATCCTTCTATTGGGAGAGGAACTGGGCAAAAATCCATCCAGCTGGCACTTTCTTGACTAGATGTGTCAGTTCTGTTTTCAGCTAGGAGTCAACATGCCATCACTAACTGGCTAACATAAATGACACCTCTTGGCATTTTCCAAATAGGATTTCTCCTAATTCAAATTTAGATATAAAAATGAGGCACTGATGTGTTCTGAAGTCAGAGGATAATATCTGCATGAGAATACCAAAAGAGAAGTGCATTACACTGGTACAGAAACAGTGTACCAGCATGTTCCTAGGTCCACTTCAACGTTCTGGCTAACCTATAAAGCCCAGATCAGTCTGGGTACTGGATATTCATGGACACCTCTTTCCAAATCAATCTCTCTGCAGCTCATGTTCTGCTGAGGCAGCCCTGCCTTTGATTTCATGCTACTCCAAGGCTTCCAGGAGAAGCAGAGCCTTCTGGAGTGTTATTCCAGAGCTATAGAACCATGCTTTCCCATGTGCTATGTAAAATGATGGGTTTGGAGAAACACATGGTAGAGAAGTGAGAGCAGCATTTTATGTCCCAGTGTTAAGGCTTCAAATGAACTTTAATCTGATTGGGTTTCAGTAACAATGGTTCTGTTGGTGGATATAAGGTTGGCTTTGTAACTGAGTTAGAAATGTGAGACTAGGAATGCATAGCCTCCAACATTTCTCCGATGAAAATAGGGTTATCGTCATCATCATTATTTCTTCTTCTTCTTCTTCTTCTTCTTCTTCTTCTTCTTCTTCTTCTTCTTCTCTGCCCAACATACATAAAAACATAATAAAACATAAAACATGAAAAATCTTGCCTTTAGATATCTTATTCCCTTGGTTCAGCAGTCGCATAACTCTATACCCTCCAACATTTCTCCTATGCCAATGGGGATGTCCTAAGGAAAAGTGGGACATTCCAGGATGAAATCAGAAGCTGGAACGGCTTCTGTAAATCTAGGACTGTCACTGGAAAATTCAGGACTGTCACTTGGAGGGTCTGGGAATGTGAAACTTGATTGGTTGGTGTTTTGGGGTTTTCAGAATGGGCTTTTCAGAATGGGGGTATGGGATAGAATTGTGATTCTGTAAATGAAATGTGGCTCTTGATTTCAGAACTACCATTAATGGCTGGATGCTTTGGGACATAAGGTCACTGATGTTGTGGAAGTGTGGTAAAATCCTCTTCATTATTTGTAGAGTTAGATACAACCCACTATACCAAGGAAGTATATGCACATATGTACATATATACGGTATGTTGACAATTGGTAAATGGGTTACCTGTATTCATCAACAAAGTGTTCAGATTTGTGCTAACTTCTGCTCATAGAACAGCTCTCAAGATGTCTGGTGTTACAGGATGTCTGGTATACTATAGCATAGAACACATTCAAGTTCATAAAGAAAACCCTTACATGTAAAGGTGCAGACTGTTTAAGACCGTTCCATTCACTCCCCTGTTGTTTCTTTTTTTAATTCCATCCAATTAGAAGCTAATCTCTACCTCGCTGCGGGCTGGTAAATGTTGCATTTCAGTGCAAACTAGCTGGGCACTTTCATTTCTTGTAATTACAAGACATAATTACTTTGGTGCTTTCTTAGACTTGGTCTTATTAAATATTTTTGTTGTTGAATTTCATAGTTTTTATGTTTTCATCAGCTAAACACTCTTTTTATGCTAAAATAAAAGATAACTCCCAGGAGCATAAGAATTAGATTCTTAAACCTTTTGGAGCATTTATATGTATATAATATATAATACATCCTGATAAAATGAAGGAGACAGCAGCACATATGAGAATGTAGTATGCATAAGTTAAAGACAAGAGTTAAAATTATTGCTCTGACACGTATATAGTTTTCTCCTTCCCAGCCACTAAAGATGGAGGCAAAATCAAATCTGGGAAGTAGGAAATACAAACTCAATTTTAATTAAGGCCTAGAAAATGCATGCATACTGAGGAAGGTCATTTGCTGATGGGGAGAATGGGAGTTGTAGTCGTCTTTGCCTTCTGAACTGAGCTAGTAAGCAGAGAAAGCTATCTGTTAAACATTTTAAATAGCCATGTGAGTGGAAAAGCCCTTAGAAAGGAAGATGGCAGTACTGCATGGCTCAGAAGCTGCATATACTGTAGCAGGCAGTACTTTATCTGGAGTTGGCTAACCCACATGGAAAAGGAAGATAAATAAAACAAGAACATGTTATTAACTCACCCGTGAACAAAAGATGCAATGAAAACCCAAGAGCAGCTTCAACATTTCAAGTACCAAATCCAATTCTACGGTGTGATCTATATTCAGGCTGAGTTGCAGGGCAACCATTGAAGCTATGTTCGATTACCCAGCCCAGCTTTTACCTGTGATTATTTCTGAATTTCTCTACTCTAGAGCTAAAGCAAAATTGTTCTAAAGCATTCTTAAAACAATGACCACCAGCAGCACAAAAATGAATAGGACATCAGGATTAGAATTAGAATGATCAGAAATATAGAATAGGGCCCTGTGACCTAGGGTGTAAGGCTCTTTCAATCAAGTACATACCATGACTGTGTGTGTGTGTGTGTGTGATGTGATAAGCATGGGAAAGCCACTATTTGTGGGAATTACCACATGACCAGTCACACAGTGATCCCAAGAACTTTTATTTGGGAGTAAAGTTTCCATGGATCTTAAACTGAACAATGTGGTGATTAGGAGCATCATCAGATGCTGAGTCATTGTTCATCCAATACTTTCTCTGTATCCCTGCAGCATACAGATAAAATAATAGAGAACACATGGCTACAATTCATAAAAACAATTAAAAATAAGATGGATGGAACTACCTGCTTAGCACCATATTAAATACAACCCA
The DNA here is from genome assembly GCF_027172205.1 of Podarcis raffonei. Classification (NCBI taxonomy): domain Eukaryota; kingdom Metazoa; phylum Chordata; class Lepidosauria; order Squamata; family Lacertidae; genus Podarcis; species Podarcis raffonei. Next base: position 50,849,367 of record NC_070604.1, read on the forward strand.
AGCTATCAAAAAAAATTTTTAAGCAAATATAAGTATTTTTTCCTGCAAATCTTGGGGTTCCTCAAATCTGTTGTTATCTGATATGTATGTATGGTATTGTTTGGGTCACAGAAGAAGCCACTGATCAGAGGACTGACCAATGAATATCAGGTTCATTGTAGAAAAAAAATGGAGTTAAATGCAGTTGTTTGAGAATTGTCTGGACCATTAAGCTTCGATGGGGGGAAAATGTTTCAGGTAAATCAGTCCTTAGAATTAGCAGAATCTGTGGCAATTAATACTCCAGTCCAGTAGCTGAAACTAGCAAGATTCTCACTAAGTACTTGGAAAGGCTTCAGGCTTTTTCTCTTATGTGCAATAGCTGCTCCATTGTTATATATGCAGTCTGTGAATCCAAGCGACAACTCTGAACAGGTAAATTAGAAGTGATAAATGTACCTTCTTTGTGTGTTTCTATAAAACTGAGGGAAACAATTGGGTAATAGACACTTAAAGGTTTTTTTAAAAAAAATAAAAATAAAGCACAACCTTCAACACATACTTGCTCTGAAGTGAGAAGAAACAGAGAAAATGAGGGAGAAGAAACTATCAAGATATGAGACTCTGCGTTGAAAAAGAGCATGCTAATGTTCCACATTTGCATAAGACATTTGCAGGGAAATAAATGCAGAGGGGCGAAACAAGGATTTATAATGCCTCACATTTTTTTCCGTTCATCCTGGCACTACGGGGAACTGATCATAAATGAAATACTTTCTTTTCTCTTCCCCCATGCCCTCTCTTCTTTTAGGGGAAAAAAAATCTAGGAAAATGTTACTGCACGTTTTATGCATGAAAAAGCTAAGTGTTTTTGAAATTGATAAAGGTGGTGCAGTGCTGTCTATTTGCAAAACAAGCCTCCAGTGACTATAGTTTCATGCAAATCTTATCAGCCAAGTGTCAATATCGCATGCTTGTGGTATTTGACACACCTGCTGTGCACTCACTAGAAAACCGTGGCAAGCTTTTCTCCAAAAACTGTCATGCTGGGGGATGGGGAGGGATAAAAGAAATGGAGGGCAAATAGTATTTTGTACTGTACCATTCCAACTAAGCATATTTGCTCCCTGGGATGTGCTTGGTTTAAATAACCCTGGCTCTGGAGATGCACACTGTCAGGAAGGCAGCTTGTAAAAAATAGTGCTCCCATAAGACATAAGTTACCTGTGTATGTTTTCTCAGAAGTAAGTCCCAAAGTATTGAAGCTGTCCCCCCTGCACCCAACGCCCCTCACCAGCCCTGGTATCAGGGCCAGGCTGGAAAGGAAAGGGAGGGGATGGGTGGGTTTCATATTTTATTCCATCTTTAAAGAGATCCCTCCCCGCAACTTTCTCAGCAATCTGACATTCTGGTTTGAATCTGCCTAATTCAGGCATAGGGATATTGTAGATGTTGTGGAACTCCACTTCCTTCCATCCCTGACCATTAGAATAGGGCTGAGAAGTCCATCAAAGAAAGAGAGAAAGTATTTTTAGTAAAGTGTGTTCTGTAAGTAACTTCACCAAGAGGGCTATTTTGCAAGTATAATCACAACTTGTAAATATTTAATATTTTTCTACAATTGAAATCAGGTATGGATACAGCTGAGACTCTGCAGCTAGAAGGAGAATAAAATAAAGAAAACCACACGCACAAGGCAGACAGATGACAGAGTACTGTCTGCCCAGTGTATTCTGGTAGGAATGTTGGAGGATTCATGAAAATGGGAGCAGAAATTGCCAATATTTGCTTATTTCTCCCGCATCTGGAATGGAATCAATCCAATGCTGCTGTTGTTCTTGGTCTTTAAATGATACATAATTGATTACCTCCCCACTCCCAATTTGCATTGCATCTGTTTTTCATCTCAGTGGCTGGATTTTGGATTGAAATGAATGGTGTGGAATCACATAATGATAATGTAATTAATTACATAATTCTTTTTGGTAAAATTCCACCACAGCAGCCTGAAGGATGAATAAATGTAGTTGCTGACAGAAGCTGAACTGCAGCAGAACAGAAACAGGGCTGCATGTGATGAATGTGGGTCAGAAGAGAAATTGATGCCTTCTTGCAACTCTAGTTTTCAGTCCCAGTTTGATATTTCTATAGGGCTTGGACAGAACAACAAACATAAAAGTGGCAGTGCTTGGGAGGTGAGCTTATTCAGTTTCTAATTTTAGTTTTATTTGAGTTTTGTAATAGTGTGGGGATTTCCATACTGTATGGCAAGATGAAGCTGATACATTTAAATAGTCAGTAGTGAGCAGCTGGTATCTAAAGTAAGGTCTTTGTGGATCCTTGGCCTTGGGAATCCTACTATGCTATTGGAGAACATTGGAGTAGAAGTCACTGTAGTGCTGAATAAATAATTCTTCCAGTTTTGACAGCAGTAATCACTTATTGGAAGGCATTGAGAATCAGAATCTATGTTCTCCCTGAAATCATCCTTGTTGATAGGGAAAAGAGATTCATTTTCCCACTCCCAAGGCAGTTGACTGACACTGGCAACACTTGCAAACCTTAAGCAGTTTTCTGGTGTGCTTCCATACCCAGACCACATTTCTTTTCCTGACCTAAAATGTAGTTTCAGCAATGTATATGTTTATTTAAATGTATGCTTTCATCAATACATAAAGTGATAAAGTAGGTTCTTACATTATCAGTGTAGGACGGGTGAACAGGAAATCAATTTTATTCTCTTTTATACCAGTGTAATTAAACTGATGGAAAGGATTAAGAAACTGCTTTGTTAAATTAAAGTGCTCTTATTGCATTGCTTGATTATTCTTCCAAAACAAGAGAAAATAAGGATGAGTTTACATGCATTTTCAAATAAAACTGGAGAACATTTGCCATTAGTAAATCTTCCATATTGCATGTAATTGGCTACTTAAATGAAAATGAAGACTTTAAATTAACTTTCTCAAGCTGATGGGGTTTTTGGTAGAAGAACTTATCAGCTAATTAAGAGGGAAAACAAAAATAGGACTAGACTAGCATTTTATGCTTTAAAAAACATGGATTTAATAATTTGCTTTGTTTCTATGCCAGCAAAAATGAAACTTTTTGACATGATAAGTTGTCATTCAATTATGCTTCAATAAGCTTGAAGGCTACAGTTTAATGCTTCTTGTTGATTATTTCTTGTCATTTCAAAGCATAATAAATTGGATAAATCACTGTTATAAAAGTAGTAAGTGGATGTAACTTGCAATACACATACATTTGATTGCAAAACATGTAAATGACCATGTTTTTGATTAACACTAAAACTCAAAACAGCATTTTGACTTAACATTGCCATCCTCTTAATTATATCATTTATGTATTATACTGTTATGAAATGAACATTAAGTCTATTGAAGTGATAAAAACCATACAAGGCATATTCCATTAAAAGACAAGCATACCTAGGCCTATTCTGTACTGTATTGTACAGTGTCACACAACTTTAATCAGTTGTGGCTTCTCTCAAAGGATGCTAGGAACTGTAGGGTGGTGAAAGTTGTTAGGAGACCCCCTTTCCTGCACAAAGTTACAATTCCCAGAGCTCCCTAGGAAGGAAGATTGACTATTGAACGCCTGAGATGGGGCCCTAGAGGCCAAAACAGACATGAGAGCTATCTGAGATCACATCTCTAAGCTTTTTTTAAGCTTTAATGCAGCTGTTAGAGGATGGACATATACATTTCTCAAACACATATACATATCATTTTACCTTTGTAATATGACCTAAAGTTGCACCATAGCCCTAATGGAGAAAAGAAAAACGGGTGACTCGGAAACTACAGCTAATCCAGAATGTGGCAACTAGACTGGTGACTGGGAGTGACTGCAGACACTATATAACATCAGTCCTGAAATACCTGCATCGGCTCCCAGTACATTTTGGAGGATAATTCAAAGTGTTGGTGCTGGCCTTTAAAGCCCTAAACAGCCTTGGCCCAGTATACCTGAAGGAGTGTCTCCACCCCAATTGTTCACCATAGCACTGAGTGAGATCCAGCACCAAGGGTCTTCTGCAAGCTTCACTGCGAGAAGTGAAGCTACTGGGAACCAAGCAGAGGGCCTTCTTGAAAGTGAAATGCCCTCCCATCAGCTGTCAAGGAGATGAGTGACTATATAATCTTTCAAAGACATTTGAAGGCAGCCCTGTATAGGGAAGCTTTTTAATCTGTAATGTTTTATTATGCTTTTATATGTGTTGGAACTTGCCAGAGTGGCTGGGGCAACCCAGTCATATGTGTGGGATACTATCTCTGTCTATCTATCATCTATCTATCATCTATCTATCTATCTATCTATCATCTATCTACCTATTTTTATTCTGAGCATGCAACCTGCTAGCATTGCCAACCCCTTGTTCATTCAGTAACCCGGTACTTCAATAACCTGGTATATTGTGCAATCTCTTTGGCGATCAAAGAAACTACTCTATTCCGAACTTTAAAATGGAAAACGTAATGCTGGTGATCAACAAAAGAGGTTTAAAGACTGTTTCAGGGCAAATTTTTAAAAATGTAGCATAAACACCAACAACTGGGAAACACTTGTTTGTGAGCGCTCCAATTAGAGAACAGCCTTTACCAAAAGTTCCATGGGCTTTGAAGACACTCAAACTCAGGACGCAAGAGAGAAACATGCTAAAGGAAGGCACGCTTGGCAAATCCACACTGTGATCAACTCCCACCTGGAAACCGATGTCCCCACTGTGGAAGGATGTGTGGATCCAGAATTGGCCTCCACAGTCACTTACAGACTCATTATTAAAACCGTGTTTATGGAAGACAATCTTACATTGCTCCATCCCAAAAAAATCCTATGTAAAAATAATAAAACCCTTCTTTTAAGATCTTATATGCATTTATGGCCAAGACATTTAAGAAATGATTCCAAAATCAATCTGAAAGATCCTAAGATATTTTTAGTAACTGTTTTTTTCTGCATTTCAGAAAGCTCTGAATGTTGCCACATAAACTGCAAAGTATTTTAGGTCATTGCTCATTTGTGCATTTTCAGGTCTGTCATTAATTCTCTTCTGTGAAAGTGAAGTTGTTTGCATGACTTCAAGTTTCCCAGGGGCCTGAAAATCCTGATAATATAAACCATTTTGCTATAATTTGCAGGGGTAGAGGGATATTTTCTGGACAGCAGCATAAATCAAATATCTAGGCAGAAAGCCCAGATTGCTACTTACTCATGAAGTGAACCATTAGGCAAATGCTGTTTTGCTTGATAAGTGAAAATTGTCACTCTTTCTTATTATCCAGTATACATTCTCATACAGTATTGTACCATTCTGAGCCCTATCCAGGTGGGGAATTGCTGGGTTTAATGATAAACCTGGAGTTCCTACTTCCTATGTGATATTTCTCCTGTAGAGATGGGAGAGAGGGTAGCGTACACCGCCATCATGTGTGAAGATTGAACACCTATTTCACCACATTTCTGGAAATGTCCTGGTTTGAAATCAAGTAGAAAAATTAGGGAAAGCAAAACTTACAAGCCCATATAGCACTTACAGTGTGATGTCCAATGTTCAGCCACTCAGCCACTGTAACTCATTCTCCAGTATGGTAGTAGGATGACTTGAAGAGAAGATGGGACCAACTGAATAAGTTAGAATTTACAAATAATGTGTTTCAGTGCTTTTAAACTATGTTTTGTAACATTACAGTATTCTACTGTATTTTAACACTTCATACATATTATGGATGAACAAAATGTCCCCTTTCCAATGTCATTTCCACATTCAAGGGAGGTGGAATCAGGGAGAGTTTAAGTTTATTTGGAGTGATAAATTGGGGGGGGGGGAGTAATCTCACTACTGCCCTCACACTTCCCCCTACACCTGTTCCTAGAGGCTGCTAAGTCTTGAAGTTTGAGCTAAAGGTTTCTTACGGATATCCTTCATTTCCCTCAGCACCACATGAAGCTGAAGCCTAGGATCATAACTGCCAGCTTTTCAGCCAATGTAGCCAGACTTGGCTGGACATTATCACAAATCCATAATATAGCATGTTGAGGAGGAGATTTCAAAGAAGCTGATCGGAAGGTTTGAGAACTATGAAACATTACTGACAGGGCCAGCAGTTTCAGAGCTCTCCCCGCCCCACTCAGTGCTTGTGCTGATACAAAAATGGGCAGTCTTCTTGTAAGTTTTGATGATGTAAGCTAAATATTATAGTGAGAGATAAAAGTGCTTGGAATCAAATACGTAGTATTCTACATCAAATTTCATCTTTTGTTCTTTGAAGTGTGGTCACCTCATATTATACTGGACTTTGGATAGGATATTATATGTTGTTATATACATAGCGACTATATAGATCATGAGCTGCCAGGATGAAGAAGAGCTAGGATTGGGGAGAAATTTCTGATAGCCATTCTAAACCCATGGGACAAAGTGGGGGACAAATCTACATAGGTTCACCATAATCTCAATCTTTATTTGCTTCTGCAACCCAACAGAAAGACACTATATTATGCAGGCCTGTCCTTCATCTTTCATTCAAGCTTCTACTACTCAGAACTCTCTTTTTCTTCCTAGAACCAAGCATTTAAGCCAGCAAATCCTTGAATTCCAAACCCAACCTTTTGTCTTCCTTCATTTCTTGCCCATCCAACCTTGTGGGCACTTGTTGCTTTGTTTTATCTTCAAAGCTAAAACTATTTCTTTGAATGTACTCACAAAATAAGCCCAGCACTGAGCCTCTTGGACTAACCTTTGTGACATGTGGCGAAATTATACCTTGACAGCTGTGTGATCCAATGCAGTACGATGTAGCCAGCCATTATTTTTCCCCAAACAGATTGTTGTCCTCACTCAATTTTGCAATAGCCTCCGGACTGAGCCACTCTCATGAATTACAAACTAACACAGGCAGCCCATAAGCCTCCATGCTCACTTGGTGACACTCTGGAAATACCTTAAATTAGCTGGGGCCCTGCATGGATGCCGGATTTTCGTGCCCCCATTCTCCTCCAGCTTATGTCTCATTATTTGTAATTGGCTTTGGCTTGTTATAGGATAAAGGCACAGAGTCTGCTGTAAACTATATCTACACTACAAAACATTCCTACGCAAGGTACAGTTAATGATGCCCTTGGAGATCTGGTCAAAGAGTTCATGTCAGGGAATGTGTAGCGCCTGATACAGGAAGCGGGGAAAACAGGTCTCAGGCTAAGATTTGTTCTCTTTCATTTTTTTTCTTTTAGAAAAGTCTTCAATCAAAGTAATGAAATGACTACCAAACGGCATCCTTGTATTTCTTTGGGCTATAGAAATGCAACAGGAAGGCACCAAATCTATGGAACTTCTTTTTTAAAAAAATGCAGCAGAGTAGCACAGTACCACTATTCAAATAACAGCAAACAGAGGAATGATAGATAACTATGTGCCTACCTGTTCACCAGCATAGTATTTTTTTCCAAATTGCTTACACTGTGGGTAAATTGTTACATTACAGGTCTAGTTTTCATTGACATGGTAGTACTGAGGCTGAGCCCAGTCTTATTTCAGTTTTTAATGATTCAGTGCAGGGCACTTAGCCTCCCACCCTTCCATTCACATGCTTTCACAAACTCTGCATGTTATGTTGGGGTGAGTGGCGATAAGAGGCAATAACAACTGAGTCTTGGGGCTGATCTAAATGGCATCCCTCTCATGTCTAGCACTGGCCCAATATAGGCATGAAGTCCTCCACTGACAAAGCCAATGCCTCATAAGTCAATGACCTTGAAGAGCAAACAGAGTCCCCTGAAACCACTGTTGAAGATCTCTTTCAGGGGCCCTCCAGGTTGGGAGCTGATGACATGGCTCCCCAAATCTCTTTTCTGATGAGAGCCGCTTTTGCATCTCATTTGGAAACCAAGGACCCAGAGTCTGGAGGAAGCATGGGGAGGCACACAATGCCAGATGCTTGAAGTCCAATGTGAAGTTTCCACAGTCTGTGTTGATTTGGGGAGCCATGTCATAAGCTGGTGTTTGTCCACTGTGCTTCATTAAGTCCAGGGTCAATGCAGTCATCTACCAAAAGATTTTGGAGCACTTCATGCTTCCTTCTGCAGATGAGCTTTATGGGGATACTGATTTCATTTTCCAGCAGGACTTTGTCACCTGCCCACACTGCCAAAAGTACCAAAACCTGGTTCAATGCCCATGGGATTACTGTGCTTGATTGGCCAGCAAACCCGCCTGACCTGAACCCCATAGAGAATCTATGGGGCATTGCCAAGAGAAAGATGAGAGACATAAGACCGAGCAATGCAAAAGAGCTGAAGGCTGCTATTGAAGCTTCTTGGTCTTCCATAACACCTCAGCAGTGCCACGGGCTGATAGCATCCATCCCACGCTGCATTGAGGCAGTAATTGATGCAAAAGGGGCCCAAACCAAGTACTGAGTACATGTGCATGCTTCTACTTCTCAGAGGTCAAATATTGCTCTATTTGCAGTCCTTGTTTTGCTGATTTCATTTAATATTCTAATTTTCTGAGATTGTTAATTTGGGGTTTTCATCAGCTGTACGCCATAAACATCACAATTATAACAAATAAAGGCTTGACATATCTCGCTTTGCATGTCATGAGTCTATCTCGTATATTAATTTCACCTTTTAAGTTGAATTACTGAAATAAATGAACTTTTCCACAATATTCTAATTTTTTGAGTTTCACCTGTATACCATGAAAATAAGAAGAGCCTGCTGGATGAGGCCAGTAGCCCATCTAGTCCAGTATCCTGTTCCCACAGTGGCTGAACAATTGCCTGTGGGAAACCAGAAAGCAGCATTTGAGCACAAGAGCACTCACTCCTCCTGTGGTTTCCAGCAACTGGTATTCAGAAGTCTTGTTGCTTCTGAATGTGGAGACTGAGCCATTCAATTTGGTAGCCATCACTGCCTCCTGGGGGAGAAAGTTCCATAGTTTAACTATGTGTTTCATGAAGAAGTAATTTCTTATATCTATCTTCCAACACTCAGCTTTATTGGATATCTGAAACTACTCATGCTCTGAAACTACTTTTCAGTATGCATGCTATGGAGTCCACAGGGCAATGTTTAGACTGAGAATGCAGGTTAAATTTTCTGTTGTGCTCTCAAAGAAGAACAGGAATCATGGGTTGAAGAAATCAGAAGCATTTGTATTATGAAAGTGTTTGTGGTATGTATTAAGCCATTCAGATTTTGAGGAGGGTGGCTCTTCTGCCTTCTATGGCAAACTGGTACCTTATTGCGATTCGCAATTGGTCTGCTTTTTATTGCCATCCACAGTGTATCGAACCAATAATGATGCAGTAAGAAACTGTAATGCTATTTCAGAAGCAGTCATCAGACAAAATTATTACATCTGCAGAAGTCATTTGGTAAGGTAGAAATACAATCATTGCAGTGAGCCATTGCAACATGATTACTGGGTGTGTGTTTTAGTGCAAATACCTTCATATTATGTGAGATCAGAATTCATTTCCTTTACTCCGGTTGATGTACTCTACAGTTTTAATAAATTGTGTGTTTTCTTAACTTCTTGTTTGCGACACTCAGATTTTGAAACGTGCATTTCAAATAAACCTACAGAATTGAAAATAATATTGCTGACATGGTTATGCCATCAGTTATTCTCTGGGTTGTGGTGGAATCCTAAAAATAATTCCTTCTTATTAAACAATATATGCTCATCTTCTAAATGAAAAGGCAGAGCAGCATACTGATCAGGAATGTGATGAGGGAATAGCAGATGGGGAAATCATTCTTAAAGCCTCAAATCAAACATTCATCTATTGCAACAGGGAGGGAAAATGGAATGTTCAACATTAATATTGGTAAAAAATAAAATAATAGAATAGAATAATATATTTTGATGTCTTCCAGATTAGATGGAAAGACTGCAATGCAATGACTAAAAAATGTTGAAGCATTGTGTGTGTGTGTGTGTGTGTGTGTGTGTGTGTGTGTAGTGCCTCTGATAGTAGTAATCAATTTCAGGAGGAGTCTATTTAAGAACCAAATGTGAGTGAGCCAACCCTGCTAAGGGCCAGTGGTAAACCATCCTCTATATCACCCCATTGAGTCCCACAGCCCTGAAACTAAACATTTCCCCTTTAAAGGTGCCTAAGGTTGGCTCTGGAGGAGGAGGAGGAGGAGAGGACAGAGAGTGAAGAAATAGTTGTGAGTGGAGGGGGCCCTTTTCCTATCCTTTGGACCCCCTGGGAAACTCCTCAAAGGTGCTGTACCTGGAACTAGGTGTGGAGAGTGCAGCTGAATGAGACACAGCTGTGGGTAGCCTGAGGAAGTAACATCTCCCTTGGACATGCCCATAAAAGCCAATCTAGAGTGAGAGACTAGGGTGCTGTCCACTGTTTTGAGGAGTTCTTCTCATTGTGAGACGTTTGTGGGTGAGTTGAGCGTTTGTTTGGACCCTGGATGAGAACCCAGAGGCTGAGAGGGAGGGTGTCTCAGAAGGAGTATGAATTGATATTGATTGATGTATATTGATTGATGTATATTTTATGTGTATTTTTGTTTAAATTGTCTGTTGCTGCTTCTGTTTTCTGTACACTCCTTCGAGATATTTTTAATATATTAAACAGTATAGAAATTAAGTCGTGGTCATCATCACCACCAAAACTTAATTATCTAATAAATTTCTACACGTACATTTCAATGAGGACAGTTAATGTGTTTAATTACTATCCCTTGCTCTGTTTAATTACAACAACCACATCAGCACAGGTCAAAAAACTCATCAGCAAGGCCAAACAGTTGATGGGGAAGGGTCTTCTTGATACCCTGCAAAAATCAACCAGCTACTGCCTACACTGCCAGTAAGGTGGGTAGCCCAATGAATGAAGAGGCCAGGGGCTTAGATAGCCCACATATCAGCTCTGTCCCCTCTCTTTAGTGTTGACTGCCAGACCCCTCTATTCCCTGATTAGCCACAAAAGCTGCTTCTTGCTCTAGCCACCTTGGGCACAGCAGATTCAAGATTGCATAAGTGACCTTGGGTGAATCTCTTGGCTGTCATACTTCACATGGTAGTTGTGAAGCTAAATTGTCAACAGAGGAGAAAGGACTATATATGTTGCCCTGGCATTGTGGGAGGAAAATGGAATAAAACTGTAACACATAATAAAGGAAAAGGACAAAATTCTTCTATATATCAACAATGGATATGTTGCTACTGTAAAGGGAATTCTTGTTGCTAGTTTCACAGTTACCTTTGAGGTTGCCTGCTCAGAAATTAAATGCAATTAACAGCAGGTTATTCTTCCACTTCTCCTTTGAGAAAACAGATAATGCTATACATTGCAAACTTGGTTGTAAAAGAACACAGAACTGAGCACAAAAGGCAGGCTTTATCCCTCATTTACAGGGCAACCAGAGGAGTGCAAGACTCAACAAACATGTAGGGAATCTAAACGGCCAATCTGATTCAGTCTGTTCCTGATACTAATGCTCAAGAATGGACCCAATCCAAAGGGAAAAGAGAAGGAGATGGGGGCACTAGGGGGCGCATCGGAAGATGGCTGACAATAACATCTCTCCGACCCACATGAGGTAATTTGGAGGCTATGATGGGGTAATTAGCCTCCTTAACCCCCCCAGGATGGGGGGGGGACGGGCCTTGCCTGCTGTGCCCTATACCACCCCCAATTTTGTAGGGATAGGGGCACTAGGCACAAAGCCCTCCTGTGGGATTTCGGCACTCCTGGACGCCGTCCCTGATTCGCGCCACAAGCTGCAAGAACTTCAAAAGAAACAATTTGGACGAGGTGAATTGCACATACTTCAAGGAAGGAGGGGGAGTAAAGACTGCTGACAGAAGATATCTGTGATAAAACAAGACAAGAATAAAACATGAGAAGATACGTCAAGACACGGTATGGCAAATGACTGATGGGGGAGGGGGGAAAAACTTTCCTTTCTTTTTCTATGTGATTAAACAAGAATCCCCTCCCCTTATGAGTCAGAAATGTCGTTTTAAGGACTTAAGCTGTGGATTTAAGGCTGTGTGGAGATAAACTTTCGAACCAAAGCATGTTTCAAGAAGAGCCTGGAAGGTATAAAAGCTTTGGAATGACGCAGTTAAAAATGCCGTCGCCATATTGGGAAGCTCTGTCGGAGGTCTTGAGTCTGGGAGGAGAAAGAGAGAAACAAAGCTGTTTATATATTGTGGATTAAACTCCTCAGTGGGACTTAAGAGCAACAGTTTCGTAAGATTATGATGGAAAGAGCGATGTTATCTATGAAGGAGATGATATATGGAAACCATCTTGATTTGAGGATTGGAAGAACGGAAAATTCACACAGGATTATTATTACTATTGGTGTTTATCGGCTTAAGGAGACTATCAGAAGAGATCATAAAGAAAAAAGAGAAAATATATGAACAAGATGTGATGTGGAAACAGCAAGATAAGATGAGATAGAATTACGAACTCTGTCTGGATTGATTTGGACTGATTTGGACATTAATGCAGTAGCAAGAAGATGATCAGAATTCCCCTTCGGATCTTGAAGTATGGGTCCCCCCAACAAAATTCAAAATTTGGCTTTGTAATTCGGAATTTATATGATGTGATTTTATTTGATGTGATTGGCCAGTTAATAAAAATTATTTAATAAAAAAAAAGGAAAAGAGAAGGAGAGGCTTGACAACCATATGTCAGGAGTGCTCTGATGGTGTTTCCTGCTTGGCAGGGGGTTGGACTCGATGGCCCTTGTGGTCTCTTCCAACTCTATGATTCTATGATTCTATGATTCTGTTAGACCTGAGCGATCAGCACTACACTGATCCTACAATATGCTATGCACACTTTCCACTTCTGCTCAGGGAAATAGCACAGCTTTCTTATTCTCAGTGCAGATGTTCCCACAGTCTATAGGCTGAAGACAACTTTAGGTCAAACTGTATCTTCTTGGATGCTGCTAAAAATTACAGCCTGCAAGAAGAAATGGAAGAGGGAATCGAGAAAGGGAATAAAGTAAATAGCATTTCCTAAAGAAAATTAAGCCTGACAACAAAATAACATTTTCAGAAAAAGCAGAATATTTGAAGCAAAATCTTACAAGGATCTTCAAAAGTGCCTTCTTGCTTTTGCTCTAGGCTCTTTGTATTTACAGTCTACGTTCCCAAAGGATAGCTGTGTTTATCTATATAAGCAAGCAGAACAAAAAGGTCTAGGGCAACTTACAGACTGTACAGGCTGATTTGGCATATCTTTTCCCAGAAGGAAGAGCCACCGAGTTCCATAGGGTACTTGTGTACCCTAGCCAGTGTAGTGTAGTGGTTAAGAGCGGTAGATTCGTAATCTGGGGAACCGAGTTAATGTCTCTGCTCCTCCACATGCAGCTGCTGGGTGACCTTGGGCCAGTCACACTTCTTTGAAGTCTCTCAGCCCCACTCACCTCACAGAGTGTTTGTTGTGGGGGAGGAAGGGAAAGGAGAATGTTAGCCGCTTTGAGACTCCTGAAGGGGAGTGAAAGGCGGGATATCAAATCCAAAACTCTTCTTGTTGTTGTTCCCAAGGCAGATTCTAAGGCCTGGATTGGAACCTAGAACCCACTGAAAGAAATTGAACTAAGGATTACTATAAATAAGGGTTGAAGGTTTTGGTTGTTGTAGTTGTAAAACTCAATGTTGAACTTATCAACATGTATTTTTTCTAATCCTTGTTTTGCTCCTTAATACTAGTTGCACCAAAAATAAGAATAATTATTGCATATTATAATATTGTATTTTTATATTGTTGTAACCTGCCTTGCAACATCATGGCAAAGGTGGTGGGTTAGAAATTGAATATTAAATAATAATATCTATTAAGATTTGATCATATTGTGCCAGTGCTTTATGAGCTGTGCTGGCTCCGTGTCCATTTCTAGGCCCAATTAAAACTGTTGCTCTTAACCTTTGAAATCTGTAACAATTTTGGGCCATGATTCTTACAACTTCTTTGTATACCAACCCAAACTGTGAGATATTTTTCAGAGGATCTACTCTAGGCACCCCTGCTCAGAATACCAAAGAGGGCTTTCTCAATAGTTGAACCTAAATTGTGAAATCTCCTTTCTGGTGAAGCTCACCTTGCACTTTCTTTGTGGTCATTAATGGTGCCAGATGAAGAGGTTTTTATACTCCCAGGCCAAAATCCCTGTTTGTGTGCCATTTACATTTCTAGCTATCCATTTTTTATTCTTCTGGAAATGTTTATGCTGCAATCTGTTACTTTATTACATATTACTTTTTATTGTTTTATTTGTGAGCAGTCTGCCCTAGAGAGCAATGTTATTGAGCATTGTTATATACAAATAGTAAACAATCAAACAACATACAAACAAATGCATATTGTCTAAAGTAATGAGTGCAGTGTTTTCTCTCACCCTCATGAGAAGTGTGAGGGTAATATGGGGGAAACTCACAATTTGGGGTCATGGAACATGATTTAGATCTGCTATGACTAAGGGGGTTCACAATGTGTGGGGATGGCAAATCTGTGACATTTCAGATATTGTTGGACTACAACTTATGTCAGTCACAACCAACATGGCAAATGTTCATTCAGGGAGGATAGGAGTTGTAGTCCAATAACATATTGAGGACTACAAACTCAGCCCACAAGCTGTATAACTAGATAGCTTATGACTGTCTGCGATGGGCCACCATATGCAACTGATGGACTGTAATCAATATTTTGGGTCACAAGTTGTGTAGGCTTACTTAATACAGTCATACCTCGGCTTCCGAGCGCCTTGGGAGTCGAACGTTCTGGCTCCCGAATGATCAAAAACTGAAAGTGAGCGTTCCGGTTTTCAGATGTTCTTTTGGAAGCCAAAGGTGTGGCACGGCTTTCACTATTCTTTCCGGCCGTGCCTACGCAATTAGAAACCAATTGGAAGCTGCGCCTTCGTTTCCGAACATTTCGGAAGTTGAATAGCCTTCCGGAACATATTCTGTTCGACTTCAGAGGTACGACTGCACCAGCTAATGTCTTAGGACAGTTCACCTAATTAAAATGAAATAATTTAATGATGTGTGTTCCTTTCTCTGTCTTAATATCTGATCAACTTTGATGCTAAAGACTCACTTTGAAATATACATAAATGCTTCTTTCTAAAAGGTGATACATAGATGTGTCTTACCAAAAGGCAATTGCCTGCAAAAACATTTCATTATGGACTGAATGCTTTATTTTTCCCTATCAAAAAACAAAACAAAAACCCAGTTGTACTTGTCTTCCTATTGAATAAATATCAAAGATGAGAGGGTAAGTATGCTCCGTACATTTTTGTGCTGAACATAATCATTTGCTCAGAAAGGCTAATTAATATGAACAACCACATAATCCAACATTCTGCATTGATATTGATGCCTTTTAATATTCTCTTGCCTGGCTCCGAGTGCTAATTCATGCAACTTTTCTGCTTTCAGCACTACTACTGCATCAACATGCCACCTAAATAACTGTAATTAAGCATTCTCTGTAGTTGCTGATTACAGTATGCTGATGAACATTCCCACTGGATTTTAACAGCCTCTTTCATAACAACTACAATAATCATCTCATATTATAATGTCTGTGCTTCTAAAGACTTCTTAAATAATCTAAAATTTAAATTGTACTGACTGTTGATTATTACAATCTAAAGTTCAACAGGAGCTTAATCAAAAAGGTTCAAGTATTGCATCACTGACATCTATTAAGCAATATACATCATGGGAAATAAATGCTAAAGCTGTTTAGTCTTTGAACAAAAGTAAACTTTTAAAAAAGAGTGCACAAGCCTGATTTCCTACTTACAAAGTGACATTTTAATTTATCCTTTTGCTGCAATGAATAAAACAATTTTGAGGCTTTTTTAAAAAGAAAAAGAAGAAAAGAAATAACAATGCTTTCAACAACAATTTGCTATTTAAGAAAATATTGCAGTGAGAATGAATGACAGCTGAAAAGGACAAGAACCGATTAGAAAGATTCAGAGTGCATTCACATTATTTTGTGTGACTTTGAGAGGTATGAGTGTGCTAGTCAGTGTACAGCCGTGTCATATGTATGCTGGGCAGAAGCTGTGAGTGAGTGCTTGGTTCAAGGAACGTCTCTCTCTCTCTCTCTCTCTCTCTCTCTCTCTCTCTCTCTCTGGAATAGCCAACATGGTGCCTTCTACTGTTGCTGGACTACAGTTCCCATCATCTCCAGCCAGCACGGCCAATGGTCAAGGATGATGGAACTTGTAGTCCACAAATGTCCTTCAGCATTTCACCGGGACTCAAGTGGCATCCATGTCAGGATTGACTTTCACAAGCTGAAACTTGGGCACCTTCCTGGAGGTCACCACATTGACTTCCCCAATCTGTCTCTTAGGAAAGAAGCTCATTCCTTTGAGGCCAAGGTAACCAACCTAAAGAAGCTGAAGCAGGAGATGTTCAGGGATGTGGTGGACGCATTTCTTCCCATACTGATGACTAAAGACCTGGGGTCTTAGAAATAAAGGAATCATTCTGGAAGTACAGAAAGGACCCATTTCTGGAGTGACAAACTGAAATCTTCTTTCAGTGGCAAGAATTAGGCTCCAAAGTATGAGAGTATTGTGCTGGGAATAGGGACGAGACATTGTTTTTCCTTGCGGCAACCCTAAGAGTTATGTTGTACTGATAATTTTGCCCAAAGCCATCTAGTGAGCTTCACAACTGAGAAGGAAATTGTAATTTGGTCTTCTCATATCTAAATCTTGGCCTCAGGAAATCTCGGACTATATCACCTTTCCAACTGTAGACAATATTTCTTAACTGGATTTTCCACAGGGCGGGGGGACTACTACATTTGTCTAGTTGAAAGCTGATTCTTTCATATGCAACACTGGAAATGTTCAACACAAGATAAATATTTTATGAAGTGGTGGGTGTATAATCAGGTGCAATATGATAATGCACAACTATGATGGGATAGTTCTTGTTAGTTCTTATGTTACACTAGAGGGCAGTCGCTCTATGAACTCATATTTTTGAAGGCTTCACCATGTGGTAGTGGGAAAGAGAATCCTTGCATGTGGTAATTTAGAACAGCAGGGGGAAATATATTTGCATATCCATCTCCTAAGTATGCCACTTTCCTACAGAAAAGTGGATGAACATTCAAAAATAGAACTCTCTTGAAT
Source organism: Podarcis raffonei (assembly GCF_027172205.1). NCBI lineage: Eukaryota > Metazoa > Chordata > Lepidosauria > Squamata > Lacertidae > Podarcis > Podarcis raffonei. Next base: position 50,866,539 of record NC_070604.1, read on the forward strand.
TAGTGCAGTTCAGACTTAGGTTACTTTACAGTGTAATCCTAGCCATGTCTACTGAGAAATAAATCCTACTGAATTCAGTGGAGCTTCCTTCCAGAGAAGTAGGATTGCAACCACAACCTCAGTCTGACACCTTATTTTGCATAATATTTATATTTGCTTTCCAGATTTTCATCTACCTCTGCAATTCACTTCTTGCCACTATTTGGATACATGCTGACACCACACACAGGTAAATGCAGCCAGGTACTCATTGGAAAATGCAACCGAGAACAGGAGCAGGGCATATATTAATTAGGCTTGTAAAAATGGCATCGGGGGAAATTTTGAAGAATCGCCAAAATGTCAGGGAAAACCTGGATGTATGGAAAAAGCAGCAAAAACAGCTCCAAAAACTTGAGTTCACTATTTTGGGGGGGGATTTCCCCCAAAAAGCTTCACAATTTTGGGGTTTTCCTACAACTTTCTGGTGTCAGGAATTGTACTTTTTGAAATATGGCAACCCTATAGCACTGTGGGTTAAACCACAGAGCCTAGGACTTGCTGATCATAAGGTTGGTGGTTCGACTCCCCATGACGAGGTGAGCTCCCATTGCTCGGTCCCTGCTCCTGCCAATCTAGCAGTTCGAAAGCACAAAGTGCAAGTAGATAAATATGTACCACTCCTGCGGGAAGGCAAACGGCATTTCTGTGCGCTGCTCTGGTTTGCCAGAAGCAGCTTAGTCATGCTGGCCACATGACCCGGAAGCTGTACGCCGGCTCCCTCAGCCAATAAAGCAAGATGAGCGCCGCAACCCCAGAGTCGGTCACAACTGGACCTAATGGTGAGGAGTCCCTTTACCTTTATGTTAATTTTCTCTTTTATCACATAAGATAGAACATTGGACTGACGAGGAAGTGCTTTCTGCTTGATAAACATCCAGCTTTCTTCCAACTTCATCTTGGGGCAAGGGATAGGTTTGTGAAAGTACTTAGGAGGCATTTATTTTAAAATGGCAAGTATTTACGATTTTCATATCAACATAAAATCAAAATGATTTCCTTCAACTCAAACAGCAGTTTAGCCATAGTACAAAGAAGAAGAGCTATGCAAATGTCTGGATCTGGATATCCTGAAGTCTGATCTACTGTACTGCCCTGTGTCTATTACTTTTGCTCTCCATGAGCTCTTTCCCCCATTTCAGCTAACCATTGTGGTAAGTTTGAGAAATGCTGCTGACCTTTAAGTTCCAGGAAAATGTTTTAAGTTTACCTGTTATTGCATATCCATATGAATGGTCCAGTGGTAAAAGAACAACAAAAAAACAAACAAACAGAGAACCAAAGAAACACCCAACACTGGTTATTTTTGCCCTTTAATTCCCCATAATGCAGGAGAAAGGAGTAGGGGGTGGAAGGAAATCAATTGTAACTTATCCCTTGTCGAAGATCAGCAAACTCTGTGTCACAAAACCAATGTGAAGAAATGGAGTATGGATTTTCTGCTGACATTTCTAAAGTGTTTGTGTCAAAGTATTTTTCTAATATAGCAAAGGTTACAGTTTAACAAATTAAAGCACATGTTTCTTTTGAACTGACATGCTGGTCATTTGGGTTAATTTAAATGGCGTGTGTTTTTCTAATAAACTCTTAACCTAACCTTCTCTGATCATGGCCGCTCTTTGCATTATTCAGACAGAAGTAATTGCTTTTTTCATCAAAAATGAGCTCAATGGAGATACTGTAATAGCCTAATTTTTTTAACCTATTATTTTTATCTGGTAAAATTAGTGAACATACCCTATTAACAATGTAATACAAATCACTGTCCATATGTACCAGTAATAGCTTTTATCTCCATTTGGGCCGAAGGCCTCTAGGCAGTGGTGGAATGTTCACTGTTACATTTTGCCAATTATTTGAGTTCTCTTCCTAGCTGCTCCAGCGGCATTAAAGGGACTTGTTTCTTCATAGCTCTGTGACTCCGCCACATTTTACCAGCACAGATTAGTTTGCTAAAGTATTTGTCATCCACTCTGACCAACTTCATCTCCTGTGTATCTGTGTCTCGTGTTTTTAAGACCTGCTTTTCCCCTTCAACTTTTTGTATTCACCATACAGTAACCTTAACATTACTGCTCATTTGTGATATTTTTCAAACAACCAAGTGATCACTGATAAGCTGCTTTCACACGTTACTGTTGCAGATATTAATATTCTGCAGTTGGAAGTGACTGGATGCATGAAAAGTGGATCCTTTTGGAAATGAATCATTGTCCAAGCCCATAAAAATATTGTTCGAATTTTACTGGCAGAACTTTTCAAAATAAAACTGAAACATCAAATGTACATCAAACATATCCAGACAATATATTGTGCTGACTGGCACAGCTCAACATCTTAGAAAATAAGAAATAATTCAAACATACCTATAAGCGAAGCACTCTCTCTCCCTCTCCAGTCTGTATACCAACCTCATTGGCCTTAGGCTGTTTACTCTCCCTTCAGGACAGCTTCATTTACATCTTCACTCCATGGAGTTTGGGAGACAAAGAATCAAAGTCAACTCCCTTCAAAATAGAGATTTGGAACCCAATACCTTCATCACATGATCTAAGGTCACAACACACACCTGTTAGCTACCAGCAATCAGTTAGTTAATCATTAACTCAGCAAGAGCTCAGAGTCTTTTAGAAAAACTACTGTGGAAAAACCCCAATGTTTACAACACTTCAGCAACACACATTGAGCCATTTTTTTTTCCATTTTGAACCTTCATTAGTACATATACATTTTTCATTTCTGTGTGAATTAAATCAATTATAGTTAACGGGAAGATGGTGAGCATACTTACAGGTGCCATGTGGCTAGCCTTGGCCCCAAAGTTATCTCACTAACCTTGTTCCACTATCGCCATGTTCACTGTAGCTCCTGCAGTGGAAAGACTTGCACCAAGTGTGGGTGTTCCAACAACTAGTTAATCACTGATAAGTCCACTCCACATATTACCCACATAAAGATGTAAGCTTGATGATGTGTTTCACCTTGGTCCCAGCCTATGTGTGAAGGCTCTCCTTCTCAGGGGTGCCAACTATAGAGGGCATAAGGGGCTTCGGCCCCCTCAATATTTGTGGGGAGGGAGCTGAGCCCCCTCAATACTGAGTGGGCCACCATCCCCCACTGCTGCCGGGTGAGTGCTGGCATGCTGGGTGGGAGCAAGACATGTCACATGATGCCGGGCCCCCTGAGTGTGGGAGGTAAGTTGGTACCCCTACTCCTTCTGATGTAGAACCATGAGTGATAATGATTGTACATTACAGGGGCAGCCTCCATGTGTAGAAAAGGTTTGTTGCTGTGGATGTAATGGCGATCAATCACACTGATGGACCTCTTTGCCTGGGGTCCATGCATAGCCTTGAACCCTTGTCAGTACACTCACCTTTTTCATATGTGTAACAAACACAGCACTAGCGACGGGTTTTATACTTATGTCACAAAACACGTACAGTGGTACCTCTGGTTACGTAGTTAATTCGTTCCGGAGGTCCGTTGTTAACCTGAAACTGTTCTTAACCTGAGGCACCACTTTAGCTAATGGGGCCTTCCGCTGCCGCCATGCCACTGGAGCACGATTTCTGTTCTCATCCTGAAGCAAAGTTCTTAACCCAAGGTCCTATTTCTGGGTTAGCGGAGTCTGTAACCTGAAGCGTATGTAACCTGAAGCATATGTAACCCGAGGTGTTGTTCTTTAGTCGTTTAGTCGTGTCCGACTCTTTGTGACCCCATGGACCAGAGCACGCCAGGCACTCCTGTCTTCCACTGCCTCCCACAGTTTGGTCAAACTCATGTTCATAGCTTCGAGAACACTGTCCAACCATCTCGTCCTCTGTCATTGCCTTCTCCTTGTGCCCTCAATCTGTCCCAACATCAGGGTCTTTTCCAGGGAGTCTTCTCTTCTCTTCTCAAGTATTGGAGCCTCAGCTTCATGTTCTGTCCTTCCAGTGAGCACTCATGGATCGTTTGATCTTCTTGCAGTCCATGGGACTTTCAAGAGTCTCTTCCAGCACCATAATTCAAAAGCATCAATTCTTCAGCAATCAGCCTTCTTTATGGTCCAGCTCTCACTTCCATACATCACTACTGGGAAAACCATGGCTTTAACTATATGGACCTTTGTTGGCAAGGTGATGTCTCTGCTTTTTAAGATGCTGTCTAGGTTTGTCATTGCTTTTCTCCCAAGAAGCAGGCATCTTTACCACTGTATTAAAACACTGTTTTGTCTCAGTGTCCCACCGCATCCCTTGCCTCTCATTATCCATGTTGCTGGGCATACTGGGAGAGTTGAGGTTGGTGGGGTTGTTGCCCCAGTGAGAGCTCAGCAGCAGGAATGCCATCTTGGCTTGATCACTGCTTTAGAACTGTGGAGGCCATGTTTTTCACTCACAGAAACAGACAAATCATGGCATTATGGTCAATTTAGTTTAATTATGGATGCATGTTCTTTCTCATGCATATGCAATGTTACCACTTTGCCTTTATCTGATGGGTCCTGATAATCCTGTTGGAATCAATGACACCATTATTTTTTTGGAGGAGACATCTGTGATATCAGATGGTTCATTCTATATATAGTAGTTGGGTTCCACATTTTCCTGAACAGTTGCCTCCTCTTTCTTTTTTTCTGTGTTGAACTCTCCTTGTTCTTATGAATTCCTTCTTCCTTGGTTATTGTGCTCTCCATAAATAGCCTTGCAGATCTAATTTGTGAGACAACACCTACAAAAGGAGAGAAGCGATAAGATGTATGTAAGCTATCATTGCAACAAATAGATTCTGGACAGGATGACATTGACCCTAATGCTATCCAAAGCAACTCTACAGGCAATGTTGATTTATAGCATTATCCTTGTGGATTTGCACAGAGTGCAAGAAATACAGAGAAAGACAAGTTTCCTATTCCAGCAAGGCATATCCTTAGATGGGTAAGGCATCTGTGTACACAGGTACATATGCATGTTCACTATCTGTTCCCTTGCCAATGGCAATATTAATCCCACATTTGTGTCATTTTTTAACAACTTGAAGTTATACCCTGAAGTCTCCATTCTCTGGGTTCATTTTAGCCCTCTTTGGGCATTGTTAGATACAGTCTATAGGAAGGAGCATAGGGGCACAGAGCAGAGAGTCTGATGGGAAGTTGTAAGCACCTTCAGGGAAATGTGCTTTCAGTCCTTCTCGTGACTGGAAACAACGTGCATAAAAGAGAGGATTGTGAAGGCATTCAACCAGAGATGTCTCTTCAAGTCTTCCTTCTCAGCAGCGAAGGAATCCCTTGTATGGGTGAAAGTATCTTCATGTGTTGACGTGCAGCTAATTGAAAGTGGTTGAGCTATTCTATTGTTAGAGGTCCTAGCTGAAAATCGGTAAAGCATAAAGGGCAGGCATTTGCTGAAAACGCAGCATTTGAACAAATGCAAAGCTCAACTCATTTGCATTTTGTCGCGCTGTGGAGATGCACTGTAACTCTTTGTGAAGTTCATTCGTATCAAGAAAAGGACAGAAGGCTGTGCCTGTGCTGATGCAATACCAAGACAATGTGTTGCTTGCCTCCGGGAAAGAATTAGCACATCCTATTGACCTGTTTGGCAGCTTGTAATTCTACAGGGCAAAATGTGGCTTCTCTTTGTTCCCCTTGCATGAATCACTGACTCAAAAACAAAACACATTTCAAGCAGAGCAGAGCACCAGAACCCAAATGTACAAAGCCAAATCATTTCTTGACAACTATGCAAAGAATTCATATAGATGCTTGTTTTTTTAAATAAATAAATACATACTTTGTGATATTTGGATTCACATTCATATAAACAATGTATTCAGTTTATCAGATGAAAGTTACTAACGGTCCCCTTAACTCCTGTATTGTTCACACTGAGAGCAGCTTATTATAGATTATAAGCACTCCAATTATTGCTTCAAGGCTTCATAAACATACAGTGACAGAGAGATGGGAAGGGTGGAAGCAGGACAGAAAGTGACATTTTGATACACCAGAGTGTGGACTGTCACCTTAGCAGATAAACAGACTTGTCAATTATAAGCAGGCAGGAAACACATGGACACCAATGATAGGGACAGGGAACTGGTGGACCTTCAGATGCTGTTGTACTACACTTCCCATCACTTGAGGCATCTAATAGTCAATGGTCAGGGATGAGTTGTAGTCGGCAACATCTGGAGGGCCCAATCCCTCATCCTTGTCTTATGAGGTATAGTGTGACATAGTTTTAGGCGTATGTTCATAATGGAGACCATGGATATCAGCTGCCATGGACACATGGATGCATTTAAGGACTGTCTCATATAAGGAATATAAGCTTACTTTCTGTTACATCGCTCTGCCTTCAACAAAGCCCTATGACCCAAGTTGCTTTTCTTATTATTTAATTTGTATAGCTTTTAAGCTTTGTATATCTAAAACAAAAAGGTGGAATTAGTAAATGCATAGTTCCGAATTATCTATCTATTTATAGATATTAAGAATGAAATTGGCTATCTGAATGTGGATCTTTTATGTAGTAAAACAGGTACATCCATGAACAAGAGAAAAGTTTCAGTAGGCTTTGGGGAATCACAAAGTTCAAATATTTGGGTAAAGGGGACTTGGGATCTCACCTGCCTGCCACCTATCCATTCTCAAATTTGCCTACCAGTAATGGTAGACCATCACCTGGGCTTCAGGATAAAGAGCACATAAACTAAATTGTAACAGAATAGAAACAGAGTTGAATGTGTTGAAATATAGCATTTCAAAGCTATTAGGCCTGGGGTGAGTTTCATTCTAGTGCTGCCTATAAAATGTGGTCCATTCGCTGCACATAATGACCACAATGTGCTTCCATAAAACGTCTCTATCTTCAGAAGCCATCTAACATGGAAAGCGATCAGGAAACCTATGGGATAAAGGTTGCCAACAATAACGGCTAAATCCGATCATTCAAAAGTAAATTACTAAGTATAATGAGAAGACATAGAATTAATTTGCATTAACCATAAAACAAGACTGGACATCATCCAGAATTCAGATTTATTAACATTCAGAAATGCTGTCAGAGCTCATGTGTACATGGGACATTAGTCATGCATTTTGTTAATGTAACATAATATGGGACATAATTTATCAGGACATCAAAATAATAGCTTTTACTCCATTTCCCCATCTCAATGAGGACATGCACAATAGACTCGGAAGCTATACATGCACTCTATTAGAGCTAATTGAAAATAGATGATACAATTAACCTGCTTCTTAGTAAAAAGCATTAACACTTAATGTAAAATTCTAATCACAATAAAAAGAGGTTAGCACAGGAAGGAAATGTGGTGTATAATTCAAAATTATACTCTTCGCTTTCTCACAAACATTTTTGAAAAGTTGCAAAGTCTAAGTATACTCTAATAAAAAATACCAGGAACTATCTTTAAGCTCTCCCCTCCTCCCCCACACACCCAAGGCTTTTGATTTTCCAAGGAATTTGACATTTCAGTCACTTCCAGAATGATTAAGTACACAGGCTCATGGCATTTAGGCACAACATAACAGAAGTGAACAGGTGGCAATGGTACGAATGAGTTGTAAAGGCAATCCATTTACAATGCATACTGTGATGTTATGAAAATTGGAGCTGAAACCTGTGTAGGAATGCATACTAATGAGACCGTCAAACTATCTACTCACTGGTGGAATCCATTACAAATTGAGACTGTTGATTATGATTATCTTTTAATTCAGTCATCTGTCAACAAAAGACCCAGGTCACTCATTATCTATGGAATCAAGTTATATCTATTATCAGGTTGTCACCTAAAAAATCTCTGCAGTTTCATTTGCAGCCTCCCCCCAGTTCCCAAACTGGAAATAAACTTTCCACAGGAGGATGCTTTCAATTTTTGATACAAAATTAAAATGACAGTTCATTTTTACCCTTGTAAATTTTTCAGGACAAAAAAGCAGTGTTACTGGAGACAGATCTGCCTCCAGCATTGTTCAGTTCGTAAGTCATAGATGTGATTGTCCCATTACACCAAATAACCAACCAGATTTCAGGCACGAGACATTGCTAACAACAAACAAAGCCACACTGTGCTCACTTTGAATGGACGTCAGGAAGGATGGAGGAGGTTCCCATTGTCAGTAATCCCTGTCTTGCCCCCTGCATTTCATTCAGTTTAAACTACCACAATGTCACACTGGGAGTGTGAGCCCAGTTGTCATTGCAATAGAAACACGCCATCATTTCCTTCCCTTAGTGCCTGTCCTTATACAATAGATGGGTCTTTCAAGAGCCCATGATAAATTTCTGGATGTAAGGCAGGTGTTTCAGGGAGCAAAAGTGGTTACAAAAAGTGCCGCCCCTGTTTGGATTCAACCACATCAGAATGACGATTTAATGATTGTGAAGTATTTTATAATCTCTGCAATTTTTATACTTAAGAGTAAAGTAAGCATGTCATAGGGCTGCATGTGTAACCTCCATTATCATCCCATCAACCTCGTCATGTGGAATGAACTTCTATATTCATGAAAGCTCCCTGCATGTTTTCGAACCCAGGGCTCTTAAAAGAATGGTGAGCCTCCATGTGTACATGTGACCTTCTCTGTCAATAGTTCCCCCTCCAGATGTTGGAAGGTGATGGTGGAAGCAGAGCTATCATACTTGGTGGGCGAGAGACACCTCCAAAATGGGTAGCAGATGTTCATCCTTCATTTACAGCCTGTACGCTGACAGATTTAGGGTCTAGGAACCCACCTAAGCAGACAATGAGCTTCAGGGCCACCATTAGAGGAATCTGCAGGCTCTTCAAAACAAAGCTGTCGTGCCTCAGTGCCATATGAATACTGGCTGCTAGATTTTAATTTGAAAAAGAAGACCACAGTCTTTGGTGCAAAGGGTTCCTAGGCAACTATTGCCAGCATCCTCCCACTCCTCAATGTCAGGTAAACAAATATCAATAGAATTTTTATTTTTCACATGTTATGGTCAAGGCAGATTACGTCAGAACTGTGGAAATACTTTTGAAAAAATCTACATAGTAGACACAAATCTTTAATAATAAGGCAACACATTAAAAAGTATTGAGCCATAGCTCAGTCGCAGAGCATCTGCTTTGCAAGCAGAAGGTTCCAGGTTCAATCCCCGGCATCTCCAGTTAGGGTTGGCAGAAACTCCTCCCTGAAATCCTTGAGGGCCTCTGCCATTCAATGTAAATAATCTTGAGCTAGAAGATGGACCAGCGGTTTGACTCAGTCTATGTCAGGAACTGGAGTCAAGCATAGGTCAGCAATCAAAGCAAAACACTGTGTCAATGAAGTTAACCCTTTATTCAAGAAACCAAAACAGTGCAGGCCTAATGATCCCAACAGCTCTCTCAACAGTAGGTCTTGTTCCAACAAGGCAGTTGCAAGGGGTGAAGATCCTTGTCTTCCCATCACTACCTAAGGTTCCTCCACTCCAGAGTCTTTCCCCAATAGTCACAAATTGTGCCTGCTTACAACTCCCCTCTGCTCTGCTCTCTTCGTTTCTCTCTGTGTTCTAGGAGACCAGGGGAGAGGGGAGCTGGTCACAGTAGGAGGGGAAGACTCCCTGGCTTCTTCATCAGTCTGCCTCTCTGTCTCCTGGCCCCACACCCCTCCAGCCTCCACTTCTGCCTCAGAGTATGAACTGCCCTCTGCCACCACCTCTTCCTGCTCACTAAACCCTGTTACCCCTTCTGCTTCCAACACCTTCTCCTACCAGTCTGCTCCTTCTTCTCCCTCTGAACCCTGTGTTGTCCCACCACCAGTCCCCTGGCTCTGAGCCTTCTGGGGGGTGCCATTGGGGGTCCCCCAGCTCGTACTTCTCATCACTTCTCAATATCCAACCAGTCCAAGACAATATAAGGCAGCTTCTCATGTTCCTATGTCCATTACAGAATTCATCAACATACAATTAAGCATCAAGAGCAATCAATGCAATCATATCAGTCAATTAAAAATTACTAGATTTTAACAATTTTTTTAAAAACCCAACCATTAGAAACATAAAACAGAATGCATTTTTCTGCTGATAGATGCTGTTGATGATTTGCACGTGATAAATCTCTGTACACTGCAAAAATACAGATGAAAGAAAAAAATGTGTGGGGAAATAAAGAAAGGCAAAGTGGTCTGGTGGTCTGGATGTTTTTCTTCCTTGTTCTGCTTGAGTTATTTCCAAACCCATTTGCCCCTCTCTGTTTCTCACTCCTCATTTTACACTCAATAAGTGCAAGGATTACCATTCTCCCTAGTCCCCTGTCATTACACTGTGTCCAGTTTCTGGCTTGCAGTACTGAAGGTCTAGAAGAACTTACAGCTGAATGTATTAACATCCATCCTCACCAGATGTTAGCCGCTTCACCTGCTGAGGTCAGAGCAAGGGAGGTCAGGGCAAGGATAAGGCAGTGAATGATCAATGGAAATGTCTGTCTGTCTCTCTTGTGTGTCGGATGTTCACAATGACTTATTGGCTTCTTTTACAAGGAAGCATTCCCCCCCCCCAAATGCAAAACAACACAGTCTTGCGTCATACCTAAAACCCTTTTCTACCTTTCAGCTTTGCAAAATTCAATCAATAAAGTACGGTAACTTTGAGAATCTCATTCTGCATCGGGTGGCCCTAGTGATGAAGATTCTTTCTCTGGTGTTTCATCTGTCTTCTTTACTGCTTTTGAACTGCAAGAAGTAAGAAAACAAAGCATTTATGGTAACCTAGCTCCAAAATGAGCAGGCATTGCTGCTCCTTTTACATTTTTGTTTTGTTTTTACTTCTACATGGTGGGGAGGGATGACATAGTTAAGAAGCTTGTTCAGTTTCATATTTTGAGCTGTGGTTGGGGTAAGATTTCATATTGAGTTATTGGCATCCAAAAAAAAGCTACTCCAGGTGGTCAAAATCCAGCAAAGTTAGTGCATGAAGGGGTTCAGACTATGGAGCTGTTTCTAGACTCAGCTATGTCATGCCCCCTCTTCTCCATGAGGAAGAAAGTGAAGCATCTTCTCTTCCTTTCTTTCACTCTCTTGGATGCCAATAACCCAACGGATGTCTCTGAACTTGGTCCAAGTTCTAACCGCATGTTTGAAACATTGTGAATTTTGCACCCAAGAGTAATCTACCTATATTCTCCTTGCTGCTGAATGAATGAACCAGAGTTTTGGATTTAGTCAGTAAAGCTTTTAAACTTACAAAAGAATGTGTGGTCTGTTCATTGCTAGAGGGGCAAAGAGAGGGGGACAAGAGCTTTAAAGCAGGCTTAATGGGATATACAAAACATTTTAACAACCTGTATTCCAGGCAATGCTGCTGGTTCACTCTGAGAGTATTTTTAACTCTGCTGAGGACTTTTTCTCGCTGGAGAGTGTACAAAGCCCAGTGTTTTGAATCTAGGTGCCTAGCCAATTCTTTTCGTTAATTACCCACACATGGGTCAGATCTATTTCCACCTCCACATTATTGAGTACAATTAGTGCTTAACAAACTAGTACATTTGGCATCTAATTGTTTGCAGGGTAAATAAACTGGTCACAGAAACATATTACCTAATACAGGCTGCTGTGTTTTTCTTCACTTTGACTTTTGTTAATTTTGTGTAATTCTATATACATATATATGCATATATTTATAACTGTTTCATTTGGTGTTTGCATACTTCTACTGTTATTCCAATGTTGTGTTACTCTACCTTCTATAACCGAAAGGCAAAAAGGCAGCTTTATAAATGCATAAATAAGGAGCAGATAGGTTGTTTTATGTCATCAACCTATATGCATTTACAGTACTGTTATTTCTTAAACAATGGTCTATGAAACAACTTCCTTTGGAATTGAACCATGAGCTTGCACTCTTTCATATACTACTGAATAGGAACATCGAAATTTGGCTTACACTCATTTAGACCATTGGTCCATTTCTTCTTCTTCTTCTTCTTCTTCTTCTTCCTCTTCTTCTTCTTCTTCTTCTTCTTCTTCTTCTTCTTCTTCTTTTCTTCTTCTTCCACAGGAGTCCACATGTCTGTTCACCACCTTTATCATGGCAATGGATCATTGCCAACTAGCAAGGCTGATGGGAGGACCACCAGTCTTCCTGTTGAAATAGTACTGGAAAAGGCATAGAAATTGTCCTCACAGTTTCACTGAGCACAGGACAGCTCAGCACAATAGACCAGAAAATCCTCAGTTGTCCCTAAACAGATTCAAGCTAGATAGGAAGCTTGAGGATGGCCATTTTGGCAGTGGGAAGCCAAAACACTCCAAGTACATCAACAACAAACCTCCAAAATGAATCCAGGCCTTTCCTTCTGGCTCTAGAGAGGAAGAGTGAGGGTGGCTGTTTTGTGAAATTGATTCTTGTGCTTGAAGCACCTCGACAAAACAATCCCTTGCTCCCCATCTCTAGCTCCAAAGGTCTGGAGCTGATAAAGGTAGGAAGAGATTGTCCCTGAATTCCTGCAGCACTAGGTCAGGGTAGCAATCTTATGTAAACTCACTGGCAGTAAGTCCCATTGAACACAGTAGGCCTTTTTTCCTAGTGAATATGCATAGCATTGCACAGCAGAAGGTCTGGGCACCCACAGGTTTTGACATAGCAACCTAGGCCAGTCAACAATGGGTGAACCCTGTGTCTGCATATTTGTGTACATTTTTGCTAAGTGTAAATTGGGGGGGATCAGTCAGATGAGGCCATTTTGAGTCAAAGGCTGGTAGGGAAAGGGCCAGGCAGCTTTCCACACATGCTGATCTTCTGCTTAACCTCACAGCCACTTGCCATCACCTTTTGTTAAGCAAATATATATATCATGGGGAATAATGAATAATGAAACTACCCATAAAATGTAGCCTTTGCAATGTCAATTTACTGAGCAGTTAGTAAAAAGAAATGGCAGACAATACAGCAGTGCTGTTCCCAAAGCAAAATCAGTCCCAAGAACAGAGCAGCAGCTCAGGGTAGCTTCTGTCAACTAGCTCCAACATCTTTCAACTGCTGTTTTGTTTCTCTGGTCCAATTCAAACTCTAAGGCAGAAAACTGGTCTCAGACATCAACTTGGAGGGACTTCTACAGCAGATACATGAAACAGCTGGTGATCAGCTTAATGAGCCACCGGCAAGCACTTTGAAATTGTCAAGCCACACCAAGTCCACTGACATGGGCACTTTGCGTTTGACAGTGTGTGTCCAACACGATCCAAGCCCTTTCTCTTTCTTGGTTTATAGCTTGCACTGTGCATTTTTAACACATGAATTATCCATTTGTAGTCAGACATCTTAATCTAATGTCTGCTAAAATGGCAGCACAGCACAGCACACTAGGAAGCCCCCAGATTAAAACTGAGTTAGTTTTGTTGACCTCAGAGGGAAAATAGACAACGATGTGCTGTCTTTTTACACTGGGTTTTGGGCTGAACATTGTTCCTTTTTCTAGTCTATCACCTATCATTCAGCTTAAGATTTGCATGCTTGGGAAAAGAATGGGCAGTCCAGTGTTTGCTTGCTCATCTCTAAAAACTGCAGTGTTCATAACAAAAGACAAGGACACTCTGGCTGTTAACTCTGTGCACGGGCAGATACCTCTAGAAGTAAATAAAGTCTCCAGTGATGACAGATAGGCCTTTATTTTATTTTATTTTATTTTACCATGATAGATAGCCATTCTCTGAGTTTTCTATATATCCACTGCACAAATTCTATTTCATCAGTCCGATAAGGGAAAGTGATAGTAGATAGAAATCTGTGTCAACACAAAAGTAAATTAAAAATGTAGGCCTTTCATCTGATAGGATCTTTTATATAATGTAATTTCTTTGGCTAATGTTCTCTGTTTTACTTCAAAAGGTTATAGAAAAAGTGTGCATGATAGATTATAAAGGAAACAAGCAAAGCGACTGGCAAGGATGCAGCATCTAGGGCGCCGATAAAGTGGTTGTCTCAGTAGGTATTATATAAACACAGCTTGTTGTCACTTTTAATAGAAGTCATATATATCTCTGGCTGCTGGACAAGGGTCCATGTTTAAAACAGTAAAAACAAAATATATTTAACAGGAGGAGACTGGGAGTGCCCACTTTTAATGAACAGCAAAATGGCAAAGCATGACTGAATATTTTACACGTTGCATTCCAGTGGGAGTCTAGATTAAATGAAGTATGACTGAAGAACAATTTTTAAGACAGAAGGAGTGAAAATGAGGGGTGCATATTTAAGCTCAGGTGATAGAAATGTAGTGACTCAGTTTCCACAGAACTGCAGCATAATAACTAGGGCTGTGCACAGACCTACTGTCTGCTCCATGGCCCCAAATTGGGCATCCCCAATCAGGTTGACCACTCTGGCCAACCCAGGGGCTAGCTGCCCTACCCTGAATCCAGTGCTGAATTACTTCTGTAACATGGCTAATGTTTGCGCTTGCCTGGCTTCAGGAAGAAGGTGTGAGGGCTCTGATAGGGTCCTACCTTGAACTCTGCAGCTCTACTTCAGGGACAAAGAAATAAGAAAGCAGCTTCAGCCTCAATTTTCAGATCTCTGTCTCAGTAAAGGAATCCACCCAGATCAATAGCAATTTACAGAGTCAGACTGGGTCATTGTCAAGGATAAAAGCTGTAGGTCAAATCTGTAAGCAACAAGGAAGAACCTGAGATTGAAAAGGTTCAAGCTTTCTAGAAGATCCCAGAGAAGAAGACTGTCATGAGATGCAAATGATAGGCAGATTTAGGGCAGCACAACTGGTTCTGCCCACTGGGTGCTAACCCTAGGGGGCACCGCAGGGCATCAGGGCAGAGGAAACACAGCCCAGAATAACTAAGGAGATAGTACAAGAATACTTGGCTAGTCTAGATGTATTCAAGTCTCCAGGGCCACATGAACTGCATTCAAGAGTATTAAGAGAGCTGGCAGATGTGATTTCAGAACCACTGGCAGTCATCTTTGAGAATTCCTGGAGAACAGGCGAAGTCCCGGCAGACTGGAGGAGGGCAAATGTTGTCCCTATTTTCAAAAAGGGGGAAAGAGAGGACCCAAATAATTACCGCCCAGTCAGTCTGACATCAATACCAGGGAAGATTCTGGAGCAGATCATTAAGCAAACAGTCTGTGAGCACCTAGAAAGGAATGCTGTGATCACCAATAGTCAGCATGGATTTCTGAAAAATAAGTCATGTCAGACTAACCTGATCTCATTTTTTGACAGAATTACAAGCCTGGTAGATGAAGGGAACGCAGTGGATGTAGCCTACCTTGATTTCAGCAAGGCATTTGACAAGGTGCCCCATGATAGTCTTGTAAAGAAGCTGGTAAAATGCGGTCTTGACTATGCTACCACTCAGTGGATTTGTAACTGGCTGACTGACCGAACCCAAAGGGTGCTCATCAATGGTTCCTCTTCATCCTGGAGAAGAGTGACTAGTGGGGTGCCACATGGTTCTGTCTTGGGCCTGGTCTTATTCAACATCTTTATCAACGACTTGGATGATGGACTCAAGGGCATCCTGATCAAATTTGCAGATGACACCAAACTGGGAGGGGTGGCTAACACCCCAGAGGACAGGATCACACTTCAAAACGACCTTGACAGATTAGAGAACTGGGCCAAAACAAACAAGATGAATTTTAACAGGGAGAAATGTAAAGTATTGCACTTGGGCAAAAAAATGAGAGGCACAAATACAAGATGGGTGACACCTGGCTTGAGAGCACTACATGTGAAAAGGATCTAGGAGTCTTGGTTGACCACAAACTAGACATGAGCCAACAGTGTGACGCGGCAGCTAAAAAAGCCAATGCAATTCTGGGCTGCATCAACAGGAGTATAGCATCTAGATCAAGGGAAGTAATAGTGCCACTGTATTCTGCTCTGGTCAGACCTCACCTGGAGTACTGTGTCCAGTTCTGGGCACCACAGTTCAAGGACACTGACAAACTGGAACGTGTCCAGAGGAGGGCAACCAAAATGGTCAAAGGCCTGGAAACGATGCCTTATGAGGAACGGCTAAGGGAGCTGGGCATGTTTAGCCTGGAGAAAAGGAGGTTAAGGGGTGATATGATAGCCATGTTCAAATATATAAAAGGATGTCACATAGAGGAGGGAGAAAGGTTGTTTTCTGCTGCTCCAGAGAAGCGGACACGGAGCAATGGATCCAAACTACAAGAAAGATGATTCCACCTAAACATTAGGAAGAACTTCCTGACAGTAAGAGCTGTTCGACAGTGGAATTTGCTGCCAAGGAGTGTGGTGGAGTCTCCTTCTTTGGAGGTCTTTAAGCAAAGGCTTGACAACCATATGTCTGGAGTGCTCTGATGGTGTTTCCTGCTTGGCAGGGGGTTGGACTCGATGGCCCTTGTGGTCTCTTCCAACTCTATGATTCTATGATTCTATGATTCTATCACAACTACAACATAGTGAACTGAGCAGAACAGAAGGCTAGGAGCTGGGAGTACAAAATTTTGGTCTTGCACAGGGCGCCGCTGAAATTTGAAAGACCAAATTTGCCCCTGCACTGCTAGTCACCTAGACAACACTCTTTTATTTATGTTTGCTTCAGTAGAAACTGTTACACAAATTATGAATGCAACAAATCCATTGCCATTTTTGTTTGAGGCCAAGCTCTTAAGCCTAATGCGGAAGCTGAGATTTTCAGAGACAATGTGGGGAGGAGCATGTATTTGAAAAAATAAAAATAAAATCTGATATTGAACTAGCAAGACCAGTTACCTCTAGAGCTCCCCAGCCGTGCTTTCAAATATGGTACAAATGGGCCCAAGTTCAGTTTTGATTGAATGTGCTGAGAGAGAAACTGATTTATTCCTGAAGTGATTTTCTTAGATTGTTTTGCTTGCAATAGGTTGTGATGTCTGGAGGCAAATTATCTCCTAGGTAAGACTATGGGAGTTTAACAAGATTATCTTTGGATAATTCAGGTCAGCTGTGCCCTTTTTGCTAGAGAACTTGGCCTTTTTGTGGATGTGGATTGTTCTGTCTAAGAACGCTTTCCACTCCATCGCCCTTACTGTTTAAGGATGTTTAGATGCATGCAGGTGTGACGGAGTGAATAATACAAGAAAAATGGGGATGTGATACACTGTATCCATTGTTCAGTTGGGGAAAAAAGCCTGAGTATCTTCAATCAATACCTTTTCCCTTTACACTGGAGAAAATTAGCTGCTGTGTTTTGCTTTTTCTGTTTCCCCCCTTCCCTATATGAGGCAAGGTGCTGATAGCTACATGTGTGCTTACAAAGAGTTATCGATCATCATATTCTGGGGACAAAGATAAAATTGCCTTTTCATTTCAATAAGTCTTGCTTTTGAAATGGGAAAGAAGTATGGATCACATAAAGCATTTATAATTTATCTTTGAGCTGTGCTCATTTACATTCTTAATAAGGCGTCGACCATCTCCAAACAATAACTAAATGGTAGCATCTAGAGGTGTTCTTCTGACATGTTTTTTCCATAATATTTTCAGTATCATCAAGGACCATAAAAATGGCACAAAACGAATTTCATGTTAGGTGACAGATCTCTGTATGAGACACTGGAGAGGATAAATGGGTAGACCTTCCAGAATCAGAGTAGGCAAGTGGGCTAGATGGACAGAAAATATTGTCTGGTATAAGAAGACTTCTCCCCCCTCCAACAAAGACTGCTTAAGGGGAACTAGAACTTTGCAAATGCTTTCATTAAATAGTCTGTTCTGCCCCATTAACTAGTGTGAGGATCAGAGCTCAGCTATCCGCTGGATTTTGCTTGCCTTCAAATGTTTCAATACATACCTCAATATTTTAAGAGAAAGAAGATTTTTTAAAGAAATGAAGACAAGTTACGTCTTATGTGTTCTGTTTATTATGTGATTTTTGTTGAATTGAAAAATCTCATATATATATTTTAAAAAGCACTCAGATTAATGCAAAACAATGGAAAATAATTATAGGTAAATGATGACTACAGAAAGATGTGAAACTGACACAACCCAGATAGACGCACCCATCCCTAGTTGTTTTCTAGAACATCTTCCACTATGGACACTGTGCAAAAAATTCAGTCAGCTCACAAGACAAGATGTAGCATGAAATGTTTTGTGATCATCTCATGAGAAATCAGCTGATTATAACATGACACACAAGGACTGTCCCACATATAACATAGAAACAAAGAAACATAGAAACAAAGAAAATGGAATCATAGGAACTTAGAAGTTACTTGGCACAAATCAAAACTAAGGTAATATTCCTAACAGATCACCAGTGCAGGTCATACTGTCACTATATTTTCTGCCTGAACATGTGCAGAGAAAATGCTAGTAGATTTTTAAAAATTTGCACATCTAAAATGTAACTGATGTTCATCATGACTCATTTAAGCAGCAGGTCAAAATTAAATTAAAACTGCTGAATGAATACAAAACTTAATGGAGAGTGGCCTCTCAGTGCAATACTTAATGAATTAGATAAGGTGAGTCTCCATATGTTTGATAAGGTCATTGTCTACATTCTTTATCTGGCCTTTAATATAACTTTTCTGTTGCGGAGTTTGTTTTGTTGCTGTAAAATATCATGTTTAATTTTTACTAGTATAGCTGTCATGAACCATATTCTTCCTCACCTTAAAGGAGTTGAGTTTACTCCTGTTTGCTGTTTCATGTGGTCATGTGCTGATACTTGTTGATGTTGGCGGTGGTGGGCGGGAGCTAGCACAGCAATACTGTTTATGTCAATATAAAAACCTGTGCTCTAACCGAAAAAGCTAAAAGAAGGATAAGCAGAAACTTGCAGCAGGATGGAGGGGGCAGGGAGACTGTCCATCAGCAGCAGCAGCATTTATTTGTATGCTGCCTATTAGGGATAAACTATCAAGCAGTGAGAAAACAGAAAGATTAATCAGCTAAAGTCACATGGTAGAATTGCAGGTCTGTAGCTGGCCCTCCAATTTGGCTACAGTCAGAGACTTGATTCTGCTTGAAGCTGAAAGAGTGTTATGTATTATAGGATTCAGTATTCAGTATTATAGTGTTAAGTAGATACAGTATTAAGTTCAGTTCTGTGGAACATTGGATAGTTAATAAATGCCCATAAATAAGGGGACCATTCAAGGGAACCAGTATTTCAGACCCTACTTCTGAGCTGGCATGACCCATGGAAAGAGATCTGTTTGGGAACATGGTGAACCACTAGAATATATAATAATGTCACCATTTAATTACAAAGCACAAAATGTCCCTCTGTCTGGAGCAGTTTATAAATCACACATGGGCCATCAAACAAAAGGGAAATTACTTTTGCATTCTAAAGTGTGTTGTTTCCAGGCCCTCTCAGAGAGGAGGAAGAGGAGGAGAAGAGGAGGAGGAGGAGTTTGGATTTGATATCCCACTTTATCACTACCCAAAGGAGTCTCAAAGCGGCTAGCCATCTCCTTTCCCTTCCTCCCCCACAACAAACACTCTGTGAGGTGAGTGGGGCTGAGAGACTTCAAAGAAGTGTGACTGACCCAAGGTCACCCAGCAGCTGCATGTGGAGGAGTGGAGACGCGAACCCAGTTCCCCAGATTACGAGTCTACGCTCTTAACCACTACACCACACTGGCTCTCTCTGCATGAGCATGTAAGCATCCTGGGATTTCTAATAGCCAGACTTTGGCTCTCTAAGCACAGAGAACAAAGTCATTCAAAGGAGGCAGCACAGTTGCCTGTGCACCCACAGGAGCTGAGCTAGACAGGCAAGTGAGCAGCTTGTCTGCCTGACCAAGGGGCCTCATAGCACTGGGTGGGCACTCATTCACTCATTTACTCACTCACCCACCCACCCACCCACCCACCTGCCTGCCTGCCTGCCTGCCTCTGGCTGTCCCTCCACTGAGCAGGCTGCCTCAGAGAGCTTTGCCTCTCATCCATGCCCCTGCCTCACCTGCCACCCACCTGCCTCACCTTGGTGGCTGCCACCCAGGCAAGAGTTGCACATAAGACAATGAGTACAACTGAGGAGTGCAGCAGGGCTCAAGTCTGACCAGAGTGGAGCAGTGACTAGGAGAGAAAGTAATGCTTTCCTCTTCTACTTCTGGGAGCAGGTGGCACAGTGAGCCTATGAGGAGAAGCAGCTGCCACTGCTGCTGCTAGAGTGTCCCTGCCACTGCCTCCTAGCATATGCCACCTGAAGCAGTTGCCTCCCTTTGACTAATGGTAGGAGCAGCCCTGTGAACCCTAGTGCAAGTAACCTCAGATACAGCAAGTAGCCTGGGGATTACAAACAATATCAACAAGTAAAAAAAACAGCTTTTTTACTGTGATAAACACAGAATTCCTATAAATTATCCAGTTCTTTATCTTCCATGAGGACTAAATATTGTCTTGTTACTTCAGGGATATAAATATAGCAGTGAAAAAAATGCTTCTAGTTGTTTGTCAAGATTTGACAAGATATAAATTATAGTCTAAAGAGCTGATAAAAAATTGCTTTTCTGTCTAGCCTTCAGCATTATGACACAGAGACCTGACATAAATAAGTATTCCTCTTGATTAGAAAGAAGCAAAGTTGGGCTTATTAAAATGCACCTTGGACAGGAATTAAAAGTAGGTTGTGCACAGTTCACAGAAAATACGGAAAGTCAACAACTTTGAAGTATCTGGAAAGATGTCTGCAGTTGTATCTTTCACAAATAGAAAAGTATTATAATTATCAGAACTGGTGCTTGCAGATTTAAAGGAAATAAAGAGGTAGACACTGAGACGTTGCATTAAACAATTTACAATGCTATTAAAATAACATGCTTAATGTTCCGGCCAGTGCAGGGAATGGTGATAACCCAGTTATTATGCCCAAGGAAACTGCCATGGAAGTTGACATCACTTCCTTGTGCAACTCAGAGCATTCTAAGCACCCGATAAACTAATTGATAAATGATTCCACCCCCCTCTTGTGGTGAGTTGTAGGAGATAGGTTCTGAACTGAAGTCTTTGGCAATGCTCTATGTTGTACCATAATTCCTTTTGAGGAACAGTCTCACTCATGAGCTTTTATAGTCTCGTGAGTGTCCTGCTAGCTATTAACTTACTGAGACTTCTCTTTGAAGAACATAAGGAGAGACCAATGGCACACCTGGTCCAGCATCCTGTTCTCACAGTGGCCAACCAGAGGTTTGTGGGAAACCCACAAACAGGACCCAAGCACAAGAGCACTCTCCTTTTCTGTGGTTTCCAGCAACTGGTATTCAGGAGGAAACTCTCCACCCATGTGAGCAGAGCATAACCATCAAGGGTGGTAATTAGTAAAAGCCTTATGCTTGAATGTGTCTAATCCTCTTTTAAAGCCATCCAAGTTGGTAGGCATCACTGGGAGCAAGTCGTCCATAGATGCCTGTCTCTCCCAACATTCAGCTTCGTTTGACACCCACAATTTCTAGTGTTTCTCTGGTGTTCCCATGTTCTCACTGGTCCTTTTCCTAAAGTTCTGATAAAAGAACAAATGAATGAACCAAATGAAAAATCATAAAGCCCACACTAATAATAATAATAATAATAATAATAATAATAATAATAATAATAATTTTATTTATACCCCGCCCTTCCCAGTTAAAAAACCGGGCTCAGGGCAGGTAACAACAAATTTAAAACACTTAATTGAAAAAGCAGCATAAAATACAGTATAAAAACATGAATAACAATAAAATTCAAATTCAAAGTTCAGAAATCAATTTAGGGGAAATCCATCTAATAAGCATTAGATAGTCACTAGGGCTAGTTGGCTGAATTAGTCCTACTTGGGGCAGTGAGGAGGCCAGGGGAGAATTAGCTGTGGGGTCTCTGAGCGGGTAATCTTCATAAAAGGGGAGGGGGAGGGAAGAGAAGGGAAATAAAAGATCAGGCTGAATTCAAATTAAAGGCCAGGCGGAATAGCTCTGTCTTACAGGCCCGGCGAAAGGAGGTTAAATTCTGTAGGGCCCTAGTTTCATGCGACAGAGCATTCCACCAGGTCAGAGCCATCACTGAAAAGGCCCTGGTCCTGGTGGAGGATAGTCTGGCATGCCAACCCAATCAGGAATTGTTTATAAAACAAACAAATTCCTTGCTGGCTCCAAAGATGAGTGACCAGTGAAAATCTACTATGCTCCTTTGCCAAGTGATGTTCAGGTAGTGTAAAACCTGATGCCTCACCATTGTAGAGGCAACTGATATGTCTCCTATGTCCAAGCAACATTGCTCATGAAAGGTGAGAGGACAGAGTGGCCCTTTTTCTAGTAAGGTCAGCTTCTTCAAAGTTGTATGGAAAGGTAGATGCAGTATATTCAGTAGCCCACCCACTATAGCTCAGTTCAGAAAGTTGTTTGAAATGTATATAACTTTTTGTTAGTGCTTTGCAAGAGAAAGGAACTTTTATATGTGTTATCTCAGCTGTCGGGAGCACAAGGAAATGGGGCAAATTTCATCTGCTGTTACATGTTTTTTCAGCATTAAATCAATATCCACATGATCAGTGGGTCTAACTCATAATGGAAAGAAAATTGAGTGAATGAAAATTGGGCATGGAGAAAGTCTTAGAAAGAACTACTGCAATCATGTGTTTTAGAAAAGATTGTGAATGCTTTGGTTTGGTTATTTTTAAAGCCCTCTTTCTGTTACTGAAAACATCAAGTTCCTATACATGGAAAGAACATTATGAGTGTACTTGATTCCATACTTGTGTGCATTTATAAATATTTCTTAGTAGCCTAGTTTGTTTCACTGTGGTTTATATTTATAATTATATTTTATTTAATTCAGTTCATAAACAATTTACAACTACAATTTCAAGTAATGAAAAATTAACAGAACAAAAATTAAGCTAAGCCATTCCAATATTTTAAATTGGTTTAAAACGTGCTTAATTATATCATTTCCAATGTCTGTGTCTTTGTTGTATATTAAAAAGAGTGAATTCAGCATGTAATTTATTTAAGATAATCCAAGTTATCTAAATAACCACAAGGGAATAGACATTCGTAAAAAGAAAAATATGTATATACATAATTAAATAATATGTTGAAGAATGAAAATCAAAATTCTACCTTAATACTGAGGTTGCTATCAGATTTAATTAATTCAAGTTATAGAACAATCCCATAATATTCCAAATGATCCAAATATTAATCCAAAAATACCCTTGCACTTTAGCTATTTGTTCAGAATTATCTGGGGAGAAATGGCCTAAAAGATGTAATATGCTGAACTTGCTGCTTCTAGGAATTCCTGAAATTTGTCGTGACTATCATGTGTTCTTTATTATTTCTCCTGATTTTTTGCCCTTTCTGTATTTGGGCATACCCAGTGAAGTACCATGATTTTGTATTTGCCCATATACGGAAATGAAGCATTGCAGTGAACAGCGATCAGACAATGAACAGTGCAAATAAATGTTATCACTGGATTGTGGCAGAGGTCAGACATTATAGCCTTAGTGGCTTCCCAATTCCTTGCCTTCAGTTTCATATATGGCCAAGATATCAGCAAATGCATCCCATCCACAAAGCCCTACTTCAAGACAAAATAGTAGCTTTGAAGGCAGTAGCTTGAGAAACTATTTATCTGACAGCTGGCATGCAGCAGCAAGCAGTATTTGGCAATAGACAGCAGTGAATATTTGACAACGTATGTTAGAGGGCATATAGTAGCAGTCAGTCCACGACACAATCTTAGCAATGAAAATTTAGTAAATCCAACATTAACCATTCATTCAGCCAAGCCGTCAAAACATCTCAAAAGCTGGTGTCACATTTCATTCTGAAAATCAAACATTGGATTTCAACATTCAAAACCTTCAAAATTATTCAAAAACCTTTAAACCAATTGCAACACTTCATCTCACCAGTAGCTTATAAGAAACCAAAAAGCAGCAACATGGATGAAAGGTAGAGGTGTCTAAAAAATCTTCCTTTAAAAAAATTAAAATCATTATGAGATCTGTGTGTAGGTTTCATATTTCCATTGGCTTAAGGTTACATATATAAGTCCACTTCAGGTGTTCAGGAAACACAGTTTACACTGTGTGAAGAAGGATTGAAAACTATGCTTCTATGCTATGGCATGACCCCACAGTTGCACCTTGTGCTTGCCCCTACCTCATACTTTCTACATATTTGGGGATGTATCTCCAGTGGGGCAGCTTAAAGGTAAAGGGACCCCTGACCATTAGGTCCAGTCGTGACCGACTCTGGGGTTACGGCGCTCATCTTGCTTTATTGGCCGAGGGAGCCAGTGTACGGCTTCCGGGTCATGTGGCCAGCATGACTAAGCCGCTTCTGGCAAACCAAAGCAGCGCACGGAAACACTGTTTACCTTCCCACCGGAGCGGTACCTATTTATCCACTTGCTAGGTTGGCAGGAGCAGGGACTGAGCAACGGGAGCTCACCCCATTGCGGGGATTCAAACTGCCGACCTTCTGATCAGCAAGTCCACAGCACCACCCGCATCCCATGGGGCAGCTTGCCAATCTGCAAAAGCTATCTCTTTGAGCGATCCAACTCAATGGGACAGCCACTCATTATGGATAGGCTGCTTCACTGCAGATTCCTCCCCAAAATGTGTGCAGCATTGAATGTGGGGGCAGGTGCAGGATGGCCTCACTTTCCTATATCACATGTGTCCTGATTGTCCAAACAGGGCTATAAGGTACTCCAAACACCTGAAAATTGCAGAGGCCTATGAATGGAGACCAACAGCAGATGGCAGAAAACAATCCCTTCACCCATCTTTTATTCAAGATACTGTTGTAAGTGGAAGCTGCCTCACTATTAATCACCTAATATATTTATTTGAAGTAGCCTGCCATGGGCTTTGGCAGGCTGTGAAGGGCCACAGAGGTGGCAGGTTCAGGCCCTGGCATCAAGCAGAGCTGGGAGCACATCCTGTCTGCAGTCCTAGAGAGTTCCTGCCATTCCATGCAGACAAGCCTGAGCTAGATGGACCAATTGTCTGATTCAGTATAAACCAGCTTCCTATGTCCCTACGTCAATGACTTTCATTCTATGCTACCCTTGGGTAAGTAAAGACTGAGCAGGCATATTCCCTTCTGCTGAATATCTAGACTAGATGACCAGACTCTTTAGCTGGGGAAATGGCGTTCTGCTTTCTTTGCACTGAACACTTTTTTAAAATTAAGGTATTAAAATATGAACATTTGCTCACTTAAAGTAATCATTCACTGGTCTTTTCCAACAGTAGATCTCAGGAAAGCTCCTTAAAAATGTGTCACACAGTTCATTTTGGCACTTCTAAAAATGCCATCTTTGATGAACACATTTTAATTATCTCTGCAGCAGTTATATTTTTGAAATGTAGGTTAAAAATAGTTATTTGCCTTATAGTTGACAATATTTAAAGCTGCCTTTGTTGGATTACTTAATCTATAGGGAGAAGAATAAAAGATATTCTGAAATGGCAAAATGCAAAGCTCATCATCTTATATTCGTCCAAAGGCTAATTTTACATCTGGAAGAATACAGTTTAAACATTTGTTAGAAATTTAATTGAAAACAAATTCTCTTTCTCTCTCTTTTTTAAGTAATACTTTGTTTTTCAAGAGATCCTGAAACCACTATATATTACTAAAATATGAATGTCATGTAAAGATATTATAGCACAACTAACAATGACAAAATTAATTATGCATTATGCAGATGTGTGTGTGTGTGTGTACACACACACACACACACACACACACACGTATAACTCTTCAAGATATGTCTCTATACATCATTTCTTTTTCATTATTTTAGCACCAGGAAGCTCACCGTTTTTATCTAGTAAGTGGTCAAATTGATAATTGAGTAAATCATCCTCATCTTCTTTTTAAGAAAGGTTTGCCCAATTGGTACACTGTTACAGAGATTGACAGAAGCATTATCAATCAAAGGAGCCCATTAAATGCAAATATAAAAGGTTTGATAAGGAATGGCAAGGTACCATAAATTAACCAGAAGACTTGCCCAAAGGTTGATGGTGTGATTTCAAGCTCACTCATCAACTACAAAGGAAATCAACTCACACAAAATTGTGATGGATTTGATTCTACTAGGATTTAATAACAATGTATCATCAAAGGAAAAGCAACCAATATCCTTCTTAGCAGTCGTTGTTGATTAAGGACACTTTAGTGCGTTGAAAGCTCTTGTTTGCAACATTATTTGTCTTTGTTATGTTTTATCAGAATTTTAATCCAATTTGAAGGATCACCAGTCCCATTCTGTATTCCTTACCTCATTTACTCATGATATCAGGAGATTCAGATTAATCCCCCATGGGCTTAAAGCATGCATGAGGTTGAGAGGGAAGCGTGGGTTAAAGGAGTCCTGAAACATGTAGTACTGAGGTTGCCTTCTGTTTATGAAAAGGATGTCATGAAACCTAAGAGTTAATATTTCCTGGGCTCCTAAGGCTTTGTCATATTAACATTGCAGCATGTATCAGGGAGAGAAAGAGGCTACCAACACAGATGTCCTGCTGTCGGTGCCACGGCTAGTACCACCACTAGTTTCACCATCCCACACTAGATTAACAGAATGGGTGGCACTATGAACTTCAGCATGCCAACAGTTCACCAGAAAAGAAAAGAAAACCCTCAGCAGTGAAGGGTGAGGTAGAGGGAAGCTGTAGAAGAACAGCTTGGATTTTTTTAGTACATATTTACTTGTTTAGAAATAAATAAAATCACATTGATTCAGCCCTTGTATTTGTTTTCTCAGTCCTCATAGCCCATTCTGAATATTCATAGTTCATTCTAGATACTCATAGTCCATTCTAGAAGACATCTGAAGGCAGCCCTTTTTAGGGAAGTTTTTAACATTCGATGAATTATTGTATTTTAATCTTTTGTTGGAAGCTGCCCAGTGTGGCTGGGGAAACCCAGTCAGATGGGCGGGGTATAAATATATTATTATTATTATTATTATTATTATTATTATTATTATTATTATTATCACTATTATTGCTATTATTGCTACCCTATACATCTACTGCAGAGAGTAAGCCTCGTGAGAGGGGCGGGATGCAGTCTGACACTACTAGTGAACTACCATTACTTCATATTTTAACTTGATGGAATGTAGAAAGATCTAAATATCCAAATAACCTGTTCCTTTTCTTATTATTACTATTCTAAAGAAGAAGGAGGATCGATGATTCAGATACCTCCCCCATGCAATGCCTATTCTGGGCTACATATCTGCATTCCTTCCTGCCTGTGCCACACAGCATTGCTGCTGCCACCATTTTCTTCAAATCGCCACCACAGTATTTTTCATCCCATGTATATCCCACCTTTCTTCCAAGGAGCTCCGAGGTGGTGTACTGGGTTCTCCCCACCTCCAAAAATTATCCATTCATAACCCTGTGAGGTAGGTTAGGATGAGAGACAGTGAATGAGCTAAGGTGAACCCGTGAGCTTCATTGCTGAGTGGGAATTTGAACCCTGTTATCTCTGGCCTTAATTTCTGCCCTCTCTAACTATTATAGTCTGACTCTCCTGCATGGCATGTGCACACTATGTTTAGGAAGCAATAGCTTCTGCTCCAGGAGAGGGAGTGAAACCAGTCTGCAGCACCAGAGCGAGGTAAATTGGTGTCTTGTTGCTGTAAAGCTGTAATTGCACACAGTGGCAGGTTATGGCATTATGCTCATCTGGCTGCAAAAGCCCTGGGGTTCTTTTTTCAAAGGCTCATATCATTGTTTTATTGAAGAATATTATGCTTATTTCACAGTGCCCAGCATTGCTATGCTTTTCTAAAAAGTATGGGGCTGGCAAGCCAATCAATTAATCAATGGGAGCGGGGAAGCTTTGCCCCTGGGCAACTTGATACTTCCTTGTGAAAACTGAGGAAAAAGAGTGTGTACGTTTGAAGAGAGAGACTTCCAGCAATTTGTTAAAGTCCTTAGATCCAAAACTTCTTTGAATGTTCACAAAGCAGAAGTTTTTATTCCACAGTGGCTAGCTAACAACCAACTGCATCATTTGAAGAAGGTCGTTTTGAAGAGACACTTGCTTTCCGAGCTGTTTGTATGAGAAGAGACAAATCTCATAAGAGCCCGATTCATATTGTGTAAAACAAAGAGGAAGAACTCACATAATGTATTGAACTAAGCCTTGGGCCCTAACTTTCCTTCTATGAATGGAGGGAGTTGATAGTAGCGGAACAAGGCTCTTACACTTCCCCTTTCCTTCTGCCACCCCAGGTGATCTTCCAAAAATATGTTCCTGGGAACTGGAAATAGAGTTTGGGAATTATATGGGATCTGATATGGTGGCTGTAGGCTGAGGAAGAAGTTGGTGAGATAAAGAATAGTGGAGATGAATGTACTAGCTCTGCTCTCCATCCCTGTCACCACCCACAAATTAAAAGGGCAACCTCTGCAACAGGGAGACTTTTTACTTCTGTAGGCTCTGTTAGAGTTGCTGCAAATGGAATCCCTGATCAGGACCTTATGCAGATTCCAATACCTTTCCTCTCTCTGGTCCCAGAGAAAGATCCTGTGCAAACAGCCCTATTGCTGGGCTGAGCTGAGCTTCTAGTGCTGCTACTGCCTCCAATCGCTGACAAAGACACTAAGTTCTCAGATTTAACCTTCCTGCTGTGAGAGATCACTTGGGTTTCCATCAGTGAATCATCAATTAGCCTAAAGACTGAAACAGAAACACCCAGCCTTTTCTTGCCGCATTTGCTAGAGACAAACCTCTCTTGCCTACATAAGTTTCCAAACACAATGCATCTACTTTAACAGGCTCTCTATGCATTTTAGATCCATGATTGTCCAGTGTTCTAAATCATGTGGGGTATAGAGCAAGCTCCCCACTTCAGAGGTTAATAGTTAATAGTTGTGCCTTGTCATGACACTATGGTCAGGAAGTGGTTTGTTCTTTACAATGAGTTATATGCTAGAACCTAGTTGTCAGAGATCCCAGGCCAAGGCCTGTGGTTCCTGACAAACGGGGGGGGGGAATGATATCCATCTGACTCCTTGATGACTGACTCACCGACATATTCTTCAAGAGACACATCTGAAGTAGACCTGGCTGTTTGTTTGTTTGTTAGTCTTTGGTGAATTGTTCCTTAATTCCTTTTAAATTGCCATGGAATGAAATTGCCCCGTAGTAAACCCTCTTGGACCATACTGTAAACAAACGTATCTTACAATTATCTGGAATATAAAGAACCAGGAAGAAAAGAATGTCAGAGAGGCCTGCAGGATGACCCTTTAGTGTTGTTTTAGTTTAGTTTAGTTGTTTAGAAATCCCAAATCTGTCAGGAAATAGAGCCAGGTCATATAGCAAAGGGGAATGGGTCTTGGGGACACACTGCTTGGATCTGAAAGGGAGGGAAATATATTTTCCAATCACTGATTTAGAGATTAATCGAATATTGCACAAATGCCCTGATCATTCATTAGTAACGGTTTTCAAACAGGAGTGTCTCCTCCCCCCCATAATGCCTCACAAAGTTCATTTAAATCGGAAAATACTTTAAAAAGTTTTTACTTGGGGTGCAGGGAGAAAATCTGAAGAGAAAACATAAATCCCACTGGACTTAGAGATAGATGAACCATTCAGTTTGGAGGTTTTCAGGTTCTCATTTTCCCACTTAAGTTCAGTTCTCTACATTTCTGCATCAGTTTGCGCTTTTATTTTTTAAATCAACTCCTCATGAAAATTCAACAGCTTTAGTGAGAATTTCTCCTAATATTGAATTTTTCGGTATGCAGTTTTGCTTGATTCACCCTAATATTTAGCTTTAATTTTTTCTTATTTTCACTAATATATGCACCCAGTATACCCATTTTTGTTCACATTACTTGGCTGGAGAACTTCTCTACAAAATTCAGAGAATCGTGAATTTTGAAATATGACTGTGTTTCAGTTCACATGCTCTTTCAGAATGTGTGAATTAGGTAGGTTTGCCTTTAAAAGCAAACTGAATGGAATTTCTTCCTCACCCCTTTCTGGTCACTCTCAAACACCCTTGTAAGGATATCTTAAGTGGCTGCGTGTGTCCCAAAGTGAATGAGCAGACAGGATCCCCTATGCTACTAGCCTAACACACCTTGTCATTCTTAAAAATATAGAACTGTAAATGCTCTTGCAAAAACTTGCATGAAAACGTTGCTGTTTCCTGTTGTTTCCATTCCAGCTCCTGACATCTCAGAGAATTCTCATCTACTCTCACAGACAAGAATACCTGCTGCCACTCTCTTTACTACGTGTGTGCCTTCGCTGCAGGAGATCTCGCCTCCAATTGAGTGTGTGGCCTACAGATGGGTTTTAATCTTCCTTCTCACCAGTGTACAGAAATGTTTTTGAGTATGAGAGAATTTCTAACATTCCCTACTTGATTACAAAGGCATTTTTCTCTTCAAAGATTCCTTTCTTTGCTCAAGAGTCATGGCAAGGAATTGCTTTCTTTATTACCTCAAAGCAATTTTTTTTTCTTTTAAAAAAGTATTTTATTCTATTTTGCTTCTGGATGGTATACTCATTGAACAATTTGAATATGTATGTTGAAGCGGCATTGATAGACTCTGTGGGAATATACTCTTTGTAGTCGAAATATATCCTAGATCCCCTTTTACAAATGAAGAGATCAGTTGTTTTTAGGTAATTCTCTAAATGTTTTCATTCTTTTAGTAATAATGGGAGGCGTGGTGGAGCAGAACCAGACTCCTAACACCTATATATCTGCAGTGTGCCAAGATAGAGTGACAGTGAAGTCATTTCTTTCCCAAACTTCAGGATATGCAGACCCTACCACTGATTTTAGGATCAGGAAGATGGTGGGAGGATGGACTAGGGCATGGGTAGGCAGACTAAGGCCCGGGGGCTGTATCCAGCCCAATCGCCTTCTAAATCTGACCAGCAGACGGTCTGGGAATCAGTGTGTTTTTACATGAGTAGAATGTGTCATTTTATTTAAAATGCATCTCTGGGTTATTTGTGGGGCATAGGAATATGTTCATCCCCCCCAAAAAAAAATATAGTCCCCCCCACAAGGTCTGAGGGACAGTGAACCAGCCCCCTGCTGAAAAAGTTTGCCGACCCCTGGACTAGGGAGTGTGGTTGCCTATGTATTTTACCTGCCCAATTTCATGTTGCATTTGTGGATATCTGTGGTGGCTGTGGCTATGTGTGTGTATAGCATCCCTTTCTTTCTTTTTCTTCATGTACAAGCGCAGAAATGTAGCACCGAATGTCATTCTTAGAATA
The DNA here is from genome assembly GCF_027172205.1 of Podarcis raffonei. Lineage (NCBI taxonomy): Eukaryota > Metazoa > Chordata > Lepidosauria > Squamata > Lacertidae > Podarcis > Podarcis raffonei. The sequence goes on from NC_070604.1 coordinate 50,897,792, forward strand.
AGTGTAAGAGAAGACACCACAGTGTGTTTGGGAAGAACTCTCTTTTTGAACTGAGCAGAAAATAATACATAACACTGCCTCAGCCTCAGTGCCTCGGTGGGACAGTGTCACACCAATGCTGCAGAGTCCAAGATCTAAGAGCGATCAGAGTTGAGTGGTTGTACAACATCCATAGGAATTCTTAAGTGGATATTTAAGCAATCTTGCCCATGGCAGGCGTTAGTGTTTTGTCCTCCAGCACCAGAGTTTGCTAGCGCTTGTGGATGTTTCAGTGTATCTTGGATATAAACACTCCTGAGAGGTGTTGGGGCACAATAAATAACGATGGCTGAAAAGTCTACCTTTCCAGTTAGGAATGAAAATGTAATTTAATGTCCTATATCTGTGAGAAGTGTATATTAAATCGTTGCAGAGGGGAAAAAATCTAATTCCCTAAAGCACACAGGCACCAATATTATGTGCAATGCTATTTTCTGCATATTGTAGATATCTGCAAGAGAGCCTTCACTTCTCTAAATAACTTTGCCGAATTACTGATAAATAACTAACATTCATTCCTGGTTCATAAAGGTGGCCGGCAGCGGTCCCCTTTTGTTTATGTCATCTGAATAGCATTACGCTTTCATTATGTGAAATGCATAAAATGTAACGAAAGGTACTCAGGAGTCGATAGCAAGGTCATAATTTACTATTGGGATTCTGCTGACATTTACAGACCATTTAAACTTTGTTCTTCTGGTTTATAACATCAGCATCAGCACAATCTTTGTAGAGCATCATTGCCTGCAGTGTGGCTATAATGGAACTCACATTAATAACTGGCGGCAATTTAGAATTTCCTGTTTATGATTTATCGATGTGTTAGCTGTAAATATTAAAGTAAAAAAAGGCCCTCTCTTCATTAAACTGCACCTAAACCACCACAAAATGTTGAGGTGACTCTTTTTAGAAGCAAAATATTTTTCTCTGATGGTATTAGCTGTTTTTTGTCCATAAATAAGAGAAATCTATTGAAAGGCTACTTTTTTATTTACTATATTCAGGGGATATCTTCTATTCAGTCTCAGGGATTCTAAAGCCTGTTCATATTTAAGTTGCTTTATTGTTTTTCCTTTAAATAATCATAAAAGAAGCAACCAATATTTCACCCATTCATATTAAAGGGTTTAAGTTCTAGTCTAATTAAAGGGGTGAAATGTAGTTTTAAAAAAATATTACTTACAATAAATCTAGCACTTGGGAACTGTACCCAAGTTAAATTCTCTTTGCTTAGAAGAAGAGCAGTGACTGTGTTGCAATTTTGTCATGGTGAAACCTATGGAGCTCTAGGTGTTGCTGGACTCCCAACTTCTATCAGCCCTAACCAGTGGCCAAGGATTATGAGAATTGGGAGTCAAGCAGCAACTCAAAAGCTAGCTACAAGATCCCGACCTCTGACATAGTTTGTCTCTTAAGAACCTAAAAACTGCTTTATACAGAATCATAACATTGTTCCATCTACAGTTCATTACTCAGTACTATCTGCACAGATCAGCAGGTGCTCTCCAAGAGCATCAGACAGGAGTGTTTCCACACCTATCCTGAAGATGCCAGAAAAAGAACACAGAACCTTCTGCATACCCAAAGCATGTGCTCTAACCTTCCATTCCCAGGAGTGACAGGTTTATGATATAGATAGATGGCTAAATGGCCAAAAATATATAGTCCTGTTCTTTCTAGATAAGGATCTACACTCACTGCTACACTTTGGAAACAGGAAAGAGAAGGATCAAAGGTAACTTCAAAGAGTCTGGACTGGAAATATTTTTGAAGTGTGGCCTTCATTCTTTAGCAAGACTTAGTGAGATACATTGCTGAGCTCTCCTTTCAGGCTGCTAAAGTCTCCCTTCTCCATACATGGATGAACTACCTCCCTAAAAGATGGCACACAGCGCTTCAGTTCCAAAGTTAAGAACAAAGGTCTCCTGGCTTCCACCCAGTGGCAGAGGAACCCTCTCTGGCAGCCAGGGCAGGACGAACCGCATGTGCAGCATCCCGTACAGTCGCCATGTGAGAGGCAGCCCGTACGGATGGCACGAGAGAGCGGCAGCCTGTACAGATGCTGCGGAGTGGCGCCCATACTGACTGCGTGCACCCTTGGCCACTCTACAGCTGGGGGGAGGCAGAGGCCATCTTGTCACACACACACCCAGAGTGGCACCCGGGGAGGCCTGCCCCCCAGTTCATACTTCTCTGCTCCCATCCAGACCATGATGACAGAGGAAGAAATCTTTGTTGAGACATAAAAGGGAAGCAGACTCAGCAACAGTATTTGAGTCCCAGCAGCTGCTATGCTCAAGCTAGATGACAGGAAAGGCAAATCCAGCCAAACTAGAAGCAGCAACCCAAGATCAGAGTAAGGAGTTTCTGTGAGGCAACAGGTTGGCACTTCCCCTTACATGCTTTTAAAGATGGAGCAAGGCATTTTCACTTGTGAGACCGTTGAGCAGGCAGGTGCACACTGTGTCGGAGAGGATGAATCTGTTCTCAGCAAAAGGAGCATCACTGGGGCCTGGATGACCAGGCTGTGCCCTGACTCTAGGTCCGCCATCCCTAACAGTTTGCTGTTGTATCATCCCTGCTCCGAATTCTGTGGTGTTTTCCCCATCATAGCACATCCTATAACATCCAAAGTTTTTCAGTTTTGTCCACCTGAGCCTTTATGGTAAGGATGTCCAAAAACGAAAATAAACCTCAAAGTTGAGATTTAAAGAGTTGTAATTTTAATATATATTTTTAAGATGTTGGGCTTAAATTGCAGAGCAAATTGCAGAGTTCATGTTGCCTCTCCCTTATCTTTTTCACTTTCACATTAGGGCTGTACTATACCTGGTAAATATTCATAAACTTGGTTAGTGGTATAGAAAGTACCTACATTTTCCTGGTTTGCAGTTAAACCTACAGCCTGTAATGTATTTATAAGGGCAAGTGGTACACTGGGGATGAACTGTGGCCTTTCACTAAGAGGATGACATCTATTGTAATAAGGGTTTAATACCCAACTGATTTAAACATGACATTATAAAAAAGATTTGGCAGTTGTTAAAATTTTGTTAACATATTCATGAAAGATAATGTGTGAATTATTATTCCTTTTAAACAAAAAAGGTTACCTTAGTCCCACGTGGCTCATGGAGTCCCTTTAACATTGTGTAAAATATAATTGACGATTTGTACTGTAAAAGAATTTAGTATAACGGGTTTATAGTGATGAAGCTTGATCTCCTGAACTGAAATTTCTTATTCAAATTCCAGCCTTGGTTATGTGTACTGGAATCTTACATTAATCATCAATGTCTTTGAAGTTAGGAGTTCTCTGATAATCAATATTGTCTGACACTATCAAATTTTGCCAAGACAGATCACTACAGTAACTCCCCCAAACTACAACATGGTAGTTTAAAATCCATTTTCTCCCCTTGTCAAGCCTGCTGTGGAATATATTGGCAGGTAAAATATCAGACTCATTCATGTATATAGGCTTTTCTACTATACATTTTGCCTCAGGCTTTGTTTGAGAGATTCAAATACAATTGTGTTACCCATAAGCAGTGTTTTTTTCTTAAAAAAATGTTTAGGGGTTCTCTCATTTTGACTCAAGAAAATCACCATTTTATAGTTCGAATCAGGAAAAATAAATACAGTAAATGGACAAAAGTACAAAGATTCACAAAATGTTTAGGGGTATGTGTCCCTCTGCGTCCCCCCAGAAAAAGGCACTGCCCGTAAGGCAACTACATAAAAATAGATCTATTCTGAAGGGATGTTTGGGTGGTTTGAATTTGCCTGCAGATTGACCACTTAAAGGATCTTGATGTCACCTCCAGTTTGCTGATTATTTCTGACCGCATACCTTCAAGGGGCTCATTGTCAAAGAATCATTAACATCAATTGATCTTCAATGCTCCACAGCAAATTTGGGGAGTGTGTAAGGGGCGGAATAGGAGAGGGTGAATCTTTTTGCAAATGGTGCCTTTTATACTGGCATTTGGACAAGGATAAATGTCACCCTTAATGGGTAATTAATCATAACTGGAATCAATACAAATTATGGCTAATTTAGGGTGCTTTCAGATAGGTGTTGGTTGCAGGATCAGTACTCCTCATGCATGCATATTTTTTACATTGCCCACATGATTTTTTTGGTATCAAAATGCCAGCTCCTATCCCCTTCCCTGCTTTAATTTGGATTCACCCTTTCAGTGAAAAATCTATAAATTACAAAATAAAAATAAGGAATCCATTGTCAATGACCTGTTTGCGATATCTAAATAACCCATGTACTATATTAAGCCTCCATTTGGAAGTACCCTTAAATGTCATGGCTTTCAATGAGACTTAGTCATGACTCAATTTAGCTAGATCAGAAGTCCTGTGTTTTTAGGAGAATCATCTTATTTCTTTTACAGTCCTTTAAACTGTACTTTAAGATGCCATTTTGTTCTTCTGTCCACTCGGTAAAGAAAGACAGCAGAGAATGAAATCAGTCTTTAAAATTAAAAACTTAAAACTGTTTTAATTATTTGATTAGTTCAGAGGCTTCTACCTTCAACTCTGACTGGCAACATGAACAAGATTGACAATTGTGTTTTCATAACTGTGGCTGTGTGGGATGAATATCTTCTTCGGAATGATTATGATGGATGGCAATAAGAGGCAATGAGAAAGTTGGTTACCTGGCACTTTTGTTCCTTGCTGTTTAATCTACCACTCATAGAAGGTTCAGCTTAGCCTGAAATGACATGATTGACAAAGGTAATCAAAAAAAGATAAAAATGCATTTGTTCATTTTCAACATTCAAGAAGCAAGTGAGACAAACTGCCTAGGAATGAGATGACTGGTAGTGAATAGAAATTGTTCTTCCAAAGGCAATTGGAATTATTTTGGCAACAAGCAGATTTGATATGTAACTATTGTGGAAACCAGATTTGATATCATAGTGTTCCAATTTTTATTATTATTATATATACTTTCTGAATCCAAATTAAACTAAGATTTAAAGAGGCTTTGTTCTAATAATATTTGTGATAAATAAAAAAAGGCATCCATCATGTGCTCTCACTTTTACAAGTTATGGAACACTTTACTCAAGTTTCTTTCCTGTGGGATGATCATAGAGTTCTGGTTCTTCCTAGTTGTCAGAGGAGACCAGAAAGTTCCAGGAAGGAGGGTGAAAGAGTGGCTTCTTGTTACTTCCTATGAGGAGTGCAATTTCTGCTCCACCCCTGGTATGACTACTGCCACCCCCTGCCCCTCCTGCCACCTTCTTCTTCCCCGTCTTCTGCAGCCCACCAGCATACCTTCAGAGCTCCTTGGCTCATTGACCAGTAGGGACTTGAGGCACATACAGTAGGTGTGAGCTTGGTCCCCTCAAGGTTACAGGTGATGCTGCTCAGAGTCTGGTTGACAACATGACCATGCCCTCCACATCAGATACATCACCAAGCATTGCAGCCCATGTTCATGTGATCCAGTGACCACATTGGAAACACATTCATGGCTGCCCCATATACCTGATGCAGCCTCTTTCATTACCAAAATAGAATACCTGAAGCAAGTGCTTAACTTTACCTCATTCTGCCCGGGCCAACTCAACCTGTGTGCATAACTGCCCGATCCTCACTCCAAATGAGTCTTTCACCTCCTAAGGTGCTGTGGGTATGTCCTTGGTATGGTGCCCCAGTCACTCAGACAAGTCCTCTGCCAGGATCAAATCCATTCTGAACCACACAGTGATGGTCTGGATCTGAGTGGTAAACAGAAGCACAGTCTTGAAATCCCCAGAGTCCTCCTGGTTTTCTTGCCTCATCACTTCATAGCATTCCCAGAACTGTCTCATAATGTCCTTACTCTGAAAGTTCATGTCATACTCCTGACCGTCTATGAAATGGACCACTGACCTTAATTCTGAAGGCTACAGCTGCCTAGAATTGAGCAGCTGGTGGACCACCACCCATCCCTCCTGTGGGGGAGAGAGGCAGCCCATGGCTTCTTGAACTTCAGCTGGATGACTGTGGGTACCAACAGTCTGCACCTGAAACGAGGGCCTTCCTTTCCTAAACCTGCCCTCATCCCCATATCTCTCACTCTTATTATGGTGACTCCTACTAGCCCCTTCCTCCACTCCCACCTCCTGTTCACACTCCCCTCTATTTTCCCTCTCTGCTTCCTGCACAGAATCCACCGCTTAGACTTAGGAGCATTCCTTTTGACCAAGGTTGGTTGAAGCATTTGACTTTGGCTGCTGCTTTCATTCCTGGATCCCCTGGCTTCTCAGTCTGTTGTTGCTCTTGATCCTTCCCCAACGCTACCTCCCTAGGTGAGCCTGCGGCTACCACCACCACCTTGGCTCCATCTCTTCCCTAGGCATGTGATTTCTCCCTGTTCCCTCAGGTGATCTCCCCTGCAGGGAGGCAAAAAGCTCCAGGGAGATATTTGGAAACAGCTCCCCTGTATTCACCATCTCCAACTCCCCTTCCCAGAGTAGTGGTTCCCCCACTTCCCTCTTCCTCCTAGGCCTGTACTGCTACCACCTCCTTTGGCCCCTCCTTGGCCTCTTCTGCCACTGCTTGTTTATCTTCCCAGGAGACTTTGCTGGCCACTTCACACAGCAGGCTTCCCTCCTCCTTCTCCTCACCATCACCCCCTTCCTCCCTCCCTTCCTCCAGCCTGCCTGTTCCCTGGGAGAGGGGACAGTTCCCAAGATTATTAGGAGGGAAAGTGTGTTAGTTGAGTTTTAAATGTATGGTTTGGAGCTACCCTGATACTGCATGTAGAAGGTAAGCTTTTAGGAGTTGTCTCCAAACTAGGAAATGCTGAAGATGCCATAAAGGAAATGTTGAGGTGAGAATCAGTAGGCAAAGTCCAGGATACATTCTAAGAACTCTGACTTGCTCTTTGTGTATTTGTTACCCTGAGCAGTGGCATCACACGCTGGATGATTGAGAACACACGGCACAACAATACAAATGCATGCAGGCAGGCAGATAGGAATATTTTTTTCCTTGCTGCCTGACATTTCATTCCTTGGTTAAGGCAGCACCATGGCGACAATCAGCATGTAGCAGAATGTAATGGAAATGAAGAACTGTGGGCAGATTATGCTGACAGAAAGAAGCCTCTTTCATTGCACCATAAAGTGATACTCTGTCAAGCAAACCTGTGCCAGCGCATTTGAGCTCTCCCTGCTGGAGCCAAGACAATCCATTGAAAAGTCAGAGATGTCCTAACGTTCCATTGTTGCAGAGCTACACTGACATCCCTGTGAGAGACAACATCTTTCCAATGGTCTGTTCGAGTGAAAAGGTATATGGATTCTATAAGGACAGGCTGGCACACCAGGACTCCTTATTAAATATGCTCATATGTTTCCTCAAATGTAAATGACATTATGGGAAGCTCAGTGAGGGCATACTGTATGTAACAGTTGAGGAGCGAGCACCTTTAAGTCAATAAGTCTACTTATTACTATTTAAGTAAAACTTCTTGGGGTTCATTTCTTATCTGTCTAAAGACACTTTAGAAATAATTTTGAGCTCTGCATTCAATCAGCAGTGGTCAGCAGGGTGGTACAAGTGGAGTGGCATTGTTCACATGACTTCCTAACACCAAATGTCACTGCCAGTAACTGAGAGGGGAGGCATGGGGAGCTCAGTGCCACGTGGGAACAGCAGTGGAGCCAATCTGTGCCAACTCTACCCACTAGTTTTATCATGTAAGCCCAGAATATAATGCTTCTTTTCATGCTAGTGCAGCGAAATGACAATGAATGCCAAAATTACAATGTGTGTTCTTGTTGAATTTGGAGTCTTGTCCTCTTGAAATTGATACTGTGCACACAACCCAAAAGGCCATTGCTATTGATACAGTCATTAATTCACATTAAGGTTAAGTTTGAAATGTCCTTATATATTTCCTCCTAAATCCTAGCCTACTGGTGCAACTGGATTGTGGCTAGAGCTGTTAATGTCTGACAATTCATGATCACTTTCCCCTTATTGGTTGGCAAGACTTCTCTTTCTCCATTAAGACCCCTGAATCTGTCAAGGTAACATTATAAACCATTGCACTCTAGTGCTTCGAAATGGAGTTGAAATTCCCTTACAGCGTCCCCCGCTTCATTAGTGATAAGAGCTAGTTCTCAATGAGCAGCTTTCAAGCCTCATGGAAAATATATAGCAATTGAACTTTCCCCAAACATAATATTAATCCTAGGATGCAAAAAGGCCAAGCTGGTGGGCTGGGATAAAGAGGAAGCAAATATGGTCTGGGAACACAGATATGCTGAAAAACTGCAACTTGAGCAGTTGCTGCTCAGTCACTACAATATGAGTCTCTCATCCAATCTGGTTTTGGGCTTCGAACAGTCAAAACTGGTTCTCAGCCAGTAGTAGCAAAGTAATATTCCAAATGTTATTAAGCTTATAAAGGGGGGATATGGAGCCAGCTTGCTGGCTTGAAGGATGGGTCAGGCCATGACAGCTGCTCAGGAAATGTCAGCATGCCCCTGATTAGTTGCCAAGCAAGCCTAGCTGGAAAGACAAAGAGAAGGTGGGCAGTTATTCCTATGGTTGCTTCCAGATGACCTATTTATTAAGCATTCGTCCTGAGTGGTTTGTGCAAAGTTTCTGGTGAAGTTCTTCAACATCCACTGTACACTGAGCATTCATTCTGATTTGATGGTGGGGAGGTTATACAACATTGCATCAAGCATTTTCCAGTTTCCAATGCCTTTCTCCATTAATTTTACTGAATAAAGTCAGAGAGAGGGAGAGAGTGAGTCGTGGGTTCATTGTACAAGAGCACAAAAACCACTTTAATTAAGCAATCTGAATCTGCCATTGAATTCCACCCATAAAATAGTCTGGAAGTGGCCTTTGTGCCCCTGCATTGTCCTTTGCTCCACTTACCTCCTTTTCTCTCCCCAACCACCCACCGCAAAAAGACAACAAAGGCATGTCAATATAAAAAGCTACTGCAGGTTAGCAAAGAGTGTCTTATGGCAGCCCTGCAGTATAATTCACACTGAATAATGCAGGTCAGCCTCTGAGTGATCTACAACAACATATAATATTAACCAGATGTATTAGCTCTACACACACACACACACACACCACATGCAGGTTGAGGGTTGGGTTGAAGCTGAGAGAGTAGCTTACGACTTGGCAATGTTATTCAGTACTTTTATTCACACATTGTAAATTGGGCTGAGAGCAGGGGCGGATCTACTATGAAACTAATGAAGCTTAAGCTCCAGGGCCCCAAATCCCAGAGGGGCCCCAGAAGTGACTTTAGTCAACCTTGCTTAACTTTTTGCATTTAGCAGAGCCAATCTGAGTCACACTACTCAGACTGATTAATTTTTTGTTGTATATATTTCAACGATCCCAGAGTTTGAGACTCAGTAGCACATAATGACCCCATTGAAGGAGATAACAGTGGTTTACTCAGACCTCATTGCTGGTGGTGAAGGAGCCCAAATAGCACTTCAAGCTTCAGGGCTCCCCAGAATGTAGGTCTGCCACTGGCTGAGACAACAACCCTATAGTGTGGTTCGTACGCCTCTTTTACAGAAATGTGTGTGTGTGCTGAGAAGAAGCCCTGCAATATAGTCCACTGTGAATTGCAGGTCAGAGTTGGTGCTATGGGTGGTTTGGATTCCCTATCAAAAATCTCTCATACATCTTTTGTTGCAACAAAGCTTTAATCTACTCAATATGTCCCTTCATTTCCCAGATGAAATCCAGCACATTTGCATGCAGATGCCTCATGCTTCATTGACTTGCATGCAGACTGGCTTCACTTCTAAATGTTTAATAGCAAATACAACCAACAAAATAAATTTTGCACATGAAGGAGCATCCAAGTTAGAGCAGAGAGGCCTGCCTTTGATGCTAGCTTTTGTTTTTCAGACCCCTCAACCACAAGTTCAGGTAACACATATGCACCAGGGGATACACTGCTACATTTTGTGAGACCTCCTAACCATACACACATTGAGAATTATTATTAAGATCTTCAGTTGAGGATCTTCTGTGGCTGCTTCTGAAGTCTTGAGAACAGACAATCAGCTGTCACAGAGGCTACAGCCTTCCCCTTTCCATTTCATCACAGTCAAACCCTCAATATACCCACTCACCTCTCACTCTTGGGGTGCCAGTTTGCTTATGGATTCAGCTCTGGGTATTCCTACTAGGTGTTTCTTTCCGTGGCTACAGTTTCCTGAGCAAACTTTTCATTTATCAAGCAATTCCCACAAGTAAGCCAATGCCATTAACCTTGTCTGCAGAACTTTGTCAAGAATACCTTCCAACAAAAAAAAAAACCCACGTCATTGTCATTTCATTAGAAAATTTGCACTTTGGTTCAGAAACCATTCTTATGTGAATCCACTTTTAATCTTCAAGGATGTGTCATCCCCCATCATAACCTTTGATTTCTCGGTTGAAGCTAAAATAATTTCCTTTGCAAAATCCTGACATCTGAAGCCCTTGCCGTGACATTAATTTAGTTTCTGAACACTTATGATTAATTTATATATGAAGATATTTCTTTCTTTGAAAAAATCCACAAGGATGCTCAGAATACATCTGCATATCCTAGCCAAATGGATTATTTCGCCTCTTGTCTTCAAATGTTTTGAGAATCTTTTCTTAGGTAGATATCGATATACAGATTTGCTGATCCCTATACAGTAGTGGGAAATGGAACACACACGTCCACGGAATTCTGTGGGTTGTATCCAGACTTTGCTCCTAATGGCAAGGGGAGGGGAGGCAACTTTTGCCAATTCCCCTCCCTTTGCAACCCCCAGTATTACTTCTCACATTGTTCCAGAGCATTGTGGGAGCCTCCAGTGTGGCAGGCAGTGTTGGGGTCTACCAGCAGCATTATACTGGCTCCGCCTGTAGTATCCTCTGAGATCAAAATCTGTCTGTGGATGCAAGCCGCCCTTCTGCCCATGGAAGGCAAAGTCTAGATCTCACCATATGATTCTTCTGATGCCACTACTGCAGCTGAAATTCATATGAATGCGGTGGGACTTGCTTCTGAGAAGACATGTTAGAATTGTATCACCAATGTCTTTCAAAAACCTGGGACAAAACCGAGGGGTAGATTTCTCTTGCACTTGGTGGAATGTGAAAGTCTTTGTCCCATTGTCATTATTTTCCATGGAGAAGAACTTGGTAGTAGTTATCTGACTGCTAGCATTACATTGATTATAGAATATTTTAAATCAGAACCCATGTGATTACTCCTAGCCTCAAAATATTTAAATTATGAAATAGACAATTTTATTTGTTTGCTTGTGTGCGGTGGTAGAATCCGCCAAGGTCACGATCCTCTCATGGGTCAAAAAACTGGGGGAAATAAATGTACAGATAAATGTTTAAAAAGTACAGATAATTCCAATGCAAACAGTTATTTGATATATAAAATGAACACAAATGCCTGAACATATAAAATGATATCTTCATGGTAAATGTGGTATGCCATCTATACGTTAGCAACTGCTTGGATTATATTCACACTGAGAACAATCAAAGTATGTGGTTAAAGATCACCCTCAACCCACATTAAGTTGCTTTGCAACAGATTAAATGAAACTAATAAATATGCAAATTATGATATTATTATGTAAATTGCACCATTCAAATGCTCTGTTAGGGAAGAGCCATATAAACAATTTCAATTAAAAATTACAGTTGCCTGAGCATTGTAGTTTGTAAGCAGGAATTACTTGACAGCACACAAAATGTTGGGAAATTATTATTTCTTCATTACATGCCACTTCACACAGTCTTCACCAGTTGAGTCAATCACTAGATGCTATTCGAAAAACCTCCAGACTGCATTTCCCAACTGCATTTCCTTTTGTTCTGTTCCTAAGAGAAAATTACCTACAATGAATTAAAGTGAAGATGAACATTTTACTATTGTTTTCCTGCCTCTCACTTTTGGAAGCATTCTTCTTGCACCATTTTGAAAACAGACAATAGAAATGAGGACTTTGCTCCTGAGATTTCAGTGTTGGAGAATGGGCATATCTTTAGCCCTGTTCAAAAACAAGGATGGTACCATGTGAAGGGCACAGCAGGGACAAGCATTCTAACTCTGCCCCCTCTGACCTTGTTTTGGTTTTCTGGGAAATCCTGGACATGCCCTCTTTTGAGGGGCCAACATGCCCATCCAGGTTTTTGAAGGGGGGGATTTGTTTGTTTGTTTGTTTATGGCTCAGGCTTGGGTGTGGGCTGCTCTGCATACACAGCCACTGCCAGCCCAGCTTAGGCTAGCTGTGGCTCAGGTTGTCCTCTTTTTTTGCTCTTCAAGATATGGCAACCCTAGCAGAGGGGATTCATAAACTTTGCAGGATAAAATCGTGTTTAGTAGGCGTGTACTAATAATGAGATTGTTTGATCATATAAATCATGAGTAACCACCAAACAGATACAAAGTCTGAGGGGTCCGCATCACTCCTCGAGGTCACTTTTTCAGAGATGGACATAAACATGGCTTTTTTGAACCATGAGTCCAAAGGGTAGCAAGATACATCGTTCTATCCTTGAGAAATCACTAAATAAGTAGGGACCAGCTGCTATAAAACTGTTTATTTTATTTTATTTTGACACAGTAATAATCATAAATAAATAAAAATAAAAATGTGCACCCCACCACTGAGACCATTCCATTGTAACTATCCAACCTCCCAAAATTCCAACACCTCTTGTGATGGTTTGACCCCTTGACACTTTAACAGTAGAAATGCCCTCCATATCTCCTCAAAATCATTTATCCTGCATTTCTTACTTTAATGGCACGTGTCAATTTATCATTAATAGCTATAAAATTGTTTTAACATTACATTAATAAGACTGGCATTGGCACCATCAAAAATAGATAAAAGACACAACTTAGGATGCAATGTGATACTAATATCTGTTACATCCTGCTTCCAAAACTTGTGTACATAGTTAAATCCTCGCTAGAAAAATATATTCTACTAGAAAATGTGTTCCGAAGACATATAAACCTAAACTTGTGTAGGAAAGACTTGTGTAGAAGATGTAAAAAAAAAATACTTATATTAATTATAATACTTAGAATTCTTTTAGCGAATCAGATCATTTTTTACCACACAAATGTTGATTAGGTAAGATTACAGATAGAAAGTTTACTTGCAAGTGGACAAAGACTAATATCGGCAACTTTCAATCAGAAACCTGAGTTTGCTTTTTCCAGCTGCTATTAACCGTGAATATTAGGAAGCTTGCCCAACCTCCATTTAGACAAAGGTGCTGATACTGTTTGTAGAGAGCGTAATGAACTTTAAAGTCTGGAGATCGTTCATGGCCACTTAAACTTTTGACTGCACTTTGAGACTTCAGGATCATCAATATGTTTTTAGGAAGCAAGGAAGGACTGATGAACAAGGAGCAATTGTAAATGGAGAAACGTAATCAGTAATGTGAATGGTATTACATAGTAAAGATAATCAGCACTTTGTACTGAAATGAGAAAGTGTTGACCAAAGCCATGGGAACTAGATTTTACTTAAGAAAGGAAAGGGTAAAAGAGACAAAAGAAATGAGACAGGAAAATTTCAAAGTACAGGGAGCACCAGACTTATCTGATACAGTATAAAATCTATTTAAAATAAGGTTTTTTAAAAATATAAAAATGGAAGAACAATTGATCTTTCCAGCAAAATCTATTCCAAAAAGAAGAATTTAAAAAAAACCTATCTTCCGCTCTACATTGTTGGTTCTAAGACTTATAGATGTACCAGAAGTAAAGGCAAAATCCAAGACCTATCGTCATTAATGCTAAAACAATCTAATTTAGGGCATTATTTACCTTTTAAAAATTCAATAAATGCAATTAGAAAAGAAAAGAGTGCGCCTCCTTGCTTTAAATATTTAACACAATCCATTAGGAGGTAACATTATTGAGTGCCTTGTACAAAAGACAGTTGATAGGTAATGAATAAGCAAACAAATGACCATTACACACACTTCCATTTGGATGATAAGAGAATGAACGTCTTCAGGATCACCTTGAAAACATTTCCCAAATGATCCATTTCAAACTGGTCTGCAGCTTGGATTTGCCCATAAAAGTTGGAATTGCTTTGATGGCTGACCAATATATCCGAAGAAGTGAAGGGGAAATGCTACTTTCTTCCTTCTTCTTGACCTCTCATGCCATTCACCATAATATGATTCTCCAGCAGGCGTCCAGTAAGAATTGGGGGATAAAGTTATATGTTCCCCAAAGGGTTGTCATATTTTGAAGAGCGAAAAAGAGGACACATGTGCCACCTTCTACTTTTAAATATGGATCACTATGGTGACATGAAAAAGAGGACATGTCCTGGAAAAAGAGGGCATATGGCAACCCAAGAAAGTGTTGAAAAAAGTGAGCAGCTTAGCTGGATCTGATCACTGCTTCATCTGAACATCTGTTAGATTTAGAGGTGGGGCCTACACCTGAGTATTCTTCCAGCCCACCACACATATGGTTAGGCCTCTCCTCCTCCTGGAGGGGAGGTGTTGTGGGCGGGACGCGATTTCTGTGCCACGCAGGGGGCGTTATGCCCCCTGCCCCACTCACCTGGCTGGCGTGCCACGCCCCCGGGTAGGCACCCAACCGGGTGGCTTGGTGGGGGCGTGGTTTGCTGTTCAAGATACACCATAAGGAACTGAGAATTGCAAAGCACTCATGCCATCACTGACATCACAAGCAGTGACAACATTGGTAGTCACCATAGGAATTGTTACCTTCTTTCTCATAATGTTTGAGCCTTTTAAGAATATCGGTTTTGGAAACCCCCTGAGAATGGTGAATATTCATTCCCCACTCCTTGGAAAGGGAATGGATTTGCCTCACCCCATGAACAGAGGATGCTTGGAAGGCTTCCCTCCAGAAAGGATGTGAGGGATGAGACTTCACTGGCTAGCCTAACCAATTAAAAGGGGCTTAGCATAACTCTTTAGACACACAGTGATGTCCCCAACGCAGCCTCTTTGGACCAGTATGACATCCTATACACTTTGAGTGATGATGATGATTTGTTGTTGTTGTTTAATTTCATTTGTATACCGCTTTATATTTTAAAGAAGAAAATCTCAAAGCAGTTTACAACCTACATTAAATCATTAAATAAAACAATCCAGAATAAAACATTACAGAAGAAAGTCAGATATAAAATTTACATTCAAAGCAACATAATTAACAAGAAACTAAAATATTAACATAAATATTTCAAAATGAAACATTACTAATGAGGTCAACTACAGATGAACATTTAATGCAGCAAAGTTTACAAAAAAAGAAATATTAACATTTCAGAAGGAAACATTACTAAAGGAAGTCAAATATAAGATGCACATTTAAAACAGCACTATTAACAAGAAAATAAAATATCACTATTAGCATAGAATATATTTGCTACTGTTGCTGCCAGTGCTCCCAATGGTGGTCCATAGCAGGTGGCAGCTGTAGAAACTCAGGCTCGATGACCTGAGTCTGCCCTAAGAGAGAGCCAGGGTTCGTTATTGGATCATCTTCTTTCATCTATTACAGTGGTACCTCAGGTTAAGAACTTAATTCGTTCTGGAGGTCCTTCTTAACCTGAAACTGTTCTTAACCTGAGGTACCATTTTAGCTAATGGGGCCTCCCATTTCTGTTCTCATTCTGAAGGAAAGTTCTTAACCCAAGGTACTATTTCTGGGTTAGCGGAGTCTGTAACCTGAAGCGTCTGTTACCCGAGGTACCACTGTACACAGAGCTCTTTACATTTTAGGTTCAGTGATATTTTATTCAAATAATTGTTTCTTTGGAGGGTCATGTAGTATGGGCATGGAGACTAGCAGAAGTAGACTTGGAAAACATTCGTAGGCACTTTTTCAGTGACCAACCTATCTCCCATTGATGCTCAGCTCATGAGGAATTGTGTTGGTGTTCCCCCAACTGTTCCAACTGTTATTTTCCCCTCTCAAAATTATTAACACAATAATAACATGCTTCTAGTCTTTATCATTACTAAATTCAAGCACATTATATTTGACAATTTCCACTGGAACAGAATAATTTCTGGTGCATACCGTGGCACCCATATCATGGCCACCAGTATGCTTGGCTTTAAAAGAGGATTGGACAAATTCATGTAAGGTTAGCAAGAGATTGTATGATATTACATTTTACAGTTTTGAAAAATGGCACTGGAGGGACTGATTTCTTTATGTCATGGATAAATTGTTGGTTATCTTACTAGTCTTGGGCAACAACAGGACTTTCTCCTGTGTTTTTCCATCTCTTGTGTCAAAGAATGGATTTCCACTTGATAACTGGGACCCTTCGCACCCTAATGTATGAGACTGAGTTACTGCAAGCAGACTGGTGGCAAGGTAGTTCCTCTGGATGATATGCTTCCCATGCATATGTTGTGGAAACTGAAAGGTCAGCTTTTTATCTTCTCTCTGTTGCAAAAGTTCATTACCACACAAAGTGATTGAGGCAGCCTGGCCAAATGAAAAGAAAATGTAGACCAGCAGTCTTCATTTTCCATAAGACATTTCAAACTTCCACTGAAATCAAATGGAATGCACCATCACAAAAAGACATGGTGGTAAATGATTCCTTCCGAAGTTAAGCTGCAGGTGGAAGGCAAGATTCATGCTGGGAATCTGAAGCTTGGGGTGGGAAACTATAGGTTATGATGGGTGCAAAAGATTGCAAATTGTTAGCAGTCACAGACCAAACAAGCCAATTCCGTAAAGGCAGATCGAAACAGAAGGTCAAAGCAGAATGTGAGTCCAAATTTGCAGTGTGTGGGGTTTTCCAATGAGTTAATACTTCTCTGTGTCATCAGGGGATTTCAATGGAGGTCTATGAAAAGATGGAAGTATATAACACCATAACAGAAAATTGGGAGATAAAAATTTCAGGAAGCCATAGCTGACAGGCTTTGGGGTTCATGAAAGGGCTGAATTGGTGTAACTCCCTAGAGACAGCAGACATATTTCCGTGGCATAACTGTCTGTAACGTCCTAAGAATTATACATTATGGGGGCTATTGTTTAGGTGGGAAACTGTGTTCTGTTGATTGTATGGAGGTGCTAATTGCATTTGGCTGTGAATGCCAGAATATGTTGGTGAAAATATACGCCTTAATGGCAGGAGCTGAAAAGGGATGGGCTTCTGAGTCTGCTGTCTGAGAATGTAAGCTTACTGCACATCAAGATAAATTAGACTCAAAGCAGAGTGGAAGGGAGTGAATCAAATTATGGAAAATTCCTTGGTCAACAGTGTCAAACACTGCCAAGAGAAACAGCAGGTGCTAAAGAGATACAGCTTGATGTTTTCTTTTCTCCCGCCCTGCAAGCAATCACGTTCTTTTCTCTCTCGTCTTCCTAGTAAGCAATGGCAATGAACAAGAGAGGATAATCTGAGAGATCTATCTAATTCCTGAAGGCAATGATCTTTTGATGTGAATACATCAATATGAATTGGTTAATCCTATGCCTGGTTCATAAAACAACGACAAAGGCAAACCTTAGTGCTCCTAAAGTGGCTTGAACCCAAAGATAGAAATGCCAGGCAAATATTAATATCCAAGGTAAATATAAAAGAGTGTTAAGAAGGGAGATTAAATGGCATGCCCAGGCTGACCGCAGCTATGTCGCAATCTTGTATTCTGCCATTGAAGGGTCATTATGTAGCAATTACATGCAGATGAGTTATGAGAAAATATTGTCAGTGGTTCAAAAGATAATTCTCTCTTTCTTTCCCAGCTTCCCTTTTTATCAAAATAAAAATAAAAAGACAGTGTATTCACCTGCATCCATTAAAGCAAGTATTTCCCTTGAGTCGGTTTAGCTGGCTGGTGCATTACAGACAGATGGAGCCTGGGCTTTTGTCAAAATCTTTTCATTTCAATCTAGAGGTAAGTCTAAAAGCTAGGTAGAAACACCTCCACCACCCCAATTGTTAGGGCTCCTTTCTGGAATAAATATCAAAAGTATTCAAAAAAAGGTTGTTCTACTCTTATGTTTCCTCCACCCATTCAAAGGCTCTGGCTGCACAGTTGATGCATGTGCAAGTTGTACACACATAACACACAGAAACCCCGGGCTGGTTTCAAACAGCCCCCCGGGCAATTTTGAAAAAGCAATCTCTTGCGGCACCCGAGCACCTGCCCACCAAAGCTATTTACTTTTTGCAGGCTCGTCACAAGCTCTCCCCTCTGCATGCGGTGTGTGGCTAGCCCCTGTGCCATTAGGGAGTCCCTGGCTGTGTCACTTCTTGGGTCGACCAATCTGGTTGGCCGGGGGGGGGGGGCTAAATAAATAAATAAATACTACAGTACACGTTTGGGACATTGATGCTGCAGCTATGGCAGTGGCAGAGGAGTGGCCGCTACCTTGACCCAGTACCGGATTTATGTATAGGCTAAGTAGGCTGAAGCCCAGGGCCTCTAAATCTAGGGGGCCTCGCCAGCCTGCCCACTCCCCAGCGAGCAGTCTCCCCTCTTCCAAAACTGCAAACCCAAGACTTCATGCGAGGGCAGGGCAACTCAGGCCTCTAAATCTAGGGGGCCTCACCAGCCTGTCCGCTCCCCAGTGCCACAGTCTCCCCTCTCCCAAAATGAGTATGATGTAGTATGGAGGTGAGACTTTGATGTAGTATGGAGGTGAGACTTAGTGTAGGCTGGTCCATTAAGGCACCCGGGACACTGCCCTATCAGCCCTCTTGCCATCAGCTACCAGCCTTGTTACTTACAATCAGTCCAAGGGCTGACACAGTCTGTCTGCTTCTTCCTTCTTGGTTTCAGTGTTGCCCATGTAGAACTCAGCTGAGAGGTGGCTGGCTACAAAACTAGAATTATTTGGCTCTGCCTGTGATTGGCTATGGATCCCCCTGCTGTTGGGGCTTCCTGCTTTCCACTGCACCAGCCCCAAGGGACACCAGCCACCACTGGTGAAACTGCTTTCAAGGAATCCCAAGGCCATTTGGCTGCTCAGGCTGGTGAAATTTTTGGTTGGTTCTGTAAGGCCAGTATGCCTGTTAAGTATTATACAATCGCATTCTTGTAAACTTATTTTTATATAAAACTGAGAATCTCGTACATTATATATCCCAATTTCTTTGACTGTGTGGTAAAATGTGAAGTTGAAGGTCAATGGAAATAAGGACATTGTGGTATATGTCATTCAGTTTGAACTTGGCATTTGGCCCAGAGCTCTCCAAAATGTGGGTGTAGTGTAGTGTAGTGGTTAAGAGCGGTAGACTCGTAATCTGGTGAACTGGGTTCACGTCTCCGCTCCTCCACATGCAGCTGCTGGGTGACCTTGGGCTAGCCACACTTCTCTGAAGTCTCTCAGCCTCACTCACCTCGCAGAGTGTTTGTTGTGGGGGAGGAAGGGAAAGGAGATGGTTAGCCGCTTTGAGACTCCTTAGGGTAGTGATAAAGCGGGATATCAAATCCAAACTCCTCTTCTTTCTTTCTTTCTTTCTTTCTTTCTTTCTTTCTTTCTCCTGCCCCAATTTAACTTGATGTGAACTTAAATAAAAGCTGAGATAGTTCTATGGCTTTCCATGTGCAGTACTCGTATAGTATTTCCATTATTCTTTGCCATGCATCAAGAATCATGAAAAAGCAGAGCTGGCTCATTCCAAAAGGCAATTTTAAAACTTTTTCGATACATTATCATCACCACTACACATTTATATGGAGCTTTCTTGGGACCACCAACCATAAAAGCAAAATTAGTCGATGTACCTACAATAGAACGTAATGACAAATGACAACAATCATACTGGAACTCTGCATCAACAACAAATAATTAAACATTGAATGAACCTGACAGAAGACCTTTAAAACATTGCCAAACTCTATTTAGATAAACGTAATGTTTACAGCAAGTCTAATGATTTCATCAGTCTTAATTATAACTGTACCTTGGTGAAAGACTTGCATGCACTAAAAGTAATGAAGAATGTGTCAAATGTTTGAACGCAAACAATTAACTTCTGCCCAAATGTTTATTGTTTTGCAAATAATCAGAAAATAGAGAAACTGGTGGTAATTGCAAGACAGAGTCTATTATCTGTGCAGCAGCACCAAAATGATTCTCTCCAACCGTTGCTTAGAGGATTGACTTCATCAGCACTTATCCTGGGTCCACTGAAGTCAGTGGTTGTCATTAGATTATTTTCTCTTGCCTTACATGAAAGTAAAACCTACTAAAATAACTGCACTGGTTTAGAAAATGTAAAGCAGTTTCTGTGTATTAATTTCCGCTATAGCATGCACAGAAATTTGCTAGGGTATGTGCAGAGGCAGAGGAAGGAATTCCCTCACTTGCCCAAGCAGGTGTGTATTTGTGGCTCATATGTGCAGTGGAAATAACTAAATTGAAGCAAGTATGTGAATGTATGGAAAGGGATCAGTTATGATCAGACTGGACACCAGGGTTGACCCAAGACATTTTGGCACCTGAGGTGAACCACAAAATGGTGTCCTCCCACCTGACTTGGGAAGCAGGAGATGGCAGATCCAGCCTTAGATAGCAGATTTATTCCTTAGAGGCTGGATCTGCTGCCCATGTGGATCCTGCCACTTGAGGCTGTCACCTTACTTTGCCTCATAGGTGGACCGGCACTACTGGACACTAGTTTTGGTTGAAAACAGGTGGCAACTTTCATTGGCTAAACATCAGGCAAGCAGGGGTGGCATGGCACTAGGGTGAGGTTCACTTCTGTATTCCGTTCAGCCCTTTGCTGATGGAATGGCATTCTGCTTGGGTTGGAAAGTGACCACTCCCTCCCATGGGACTAGGCCAGTGTTGATTCCTGGCATGGTGCAAGCCAAGCACCCAGGATCCCACTAGGTGACCAAGGGAGAAATGGGTAGGAAGCTCTTAGGGCAAATGATCCTCAAACGATCCAAGAGAACACAGCAGGGAAGTTATGTCCCACCTCACTGCCCCTCCCCAAGCCCTCAAGCCACTGGGCAAAGTCGCCTCACATGGAGGCACACACAAAGTAAGGCATAATGCAGTTCCTGCCAATGTGATAGCTGTCCATCCACACATTGGTCACAGTTTTGTTACTGGTGTATTTGAGTGTTTTAATTATTTGTGTGATTTTCATTTGTGTGTGTGTGTGTGTGTGTGTGTGTATGCAGTTTGTAAAGATGCTTTCTGAAGCCTCTTCACATGCTTCAAAGGGTATTCTAGATGGAAGGGTATTCTAGAAATTCTAATAAAACACAGTAAATAGGATCTGTAACCTTTGATATCTGTGGGATATATCTCCTGCCGAATGAAATGTTACACTGCATATATATTTTCTGACTAAGTTATATACATAAGTACTAAACTATTCCAGTATAGTTTGTGATGTTTTAATTCAGACTGTGTTTTCAAGCTTACCCACAGATACATTAGGGGTTGTAGTGAATGAGTTTCTTTTTCTCCTTTTCTTTTAATTACTGATCTTGCTGTATTATTATGTGATGTTCTTCCCTTTTACTTGCCTGCATTTTCAACTAGGCAATGACAGGCCTAGACAGCATCTTGAGAAGTAGAGACGTCACCTTGCCAACAAAGGTCCGTATAGTTAAAGCCATGGTTTTCCCAGTAGTGATGTATGGAAGTGAGAGCTGGACCATAAAGAAGGCTGATCGCCGAAGAATTGATGCTTTTGAATTATGGTGCTGGAGAAGACTCTTGAGAGTCCCATGGACTGCAAGAAGATCAAATGCATCCATTCTTAATGAAATCAGCCCTGAGTGCTCACTGGAAGGACAGATCGTGAAGCTGAGGCTCCAGTACTTTGGCCACCTCATGAGAAGAGAAGACTCCCTGGAGAAGACACTGATGCTGGGAAAGATGGAGGGCACAAGGAGAAGGGGGCGACAGAGGATGAGATGGTTGGATAGTGTTTTCGAGGTTACCAGCATGAATTTGACCAAACTGCAGGAGGTAGTGGAGGACAGAGGTGCCTGGCGTGCTCTGGTCCATGGGGTCACGAAGAGTCGGACACGACTAAACGACTAAACAACAACAACAACAACAAATTTTCAACTTCTTTTCAGAATAAAACTCCATATTGAAAACATGGTCATGTAGAAATCACCATAATTGGCAACTCAACCAGGTGTTATTTTTACATGTGCAAGATAGGCATGCCAGGGATCTATGGCGCAGGAGTATGGGGTAGTAGTGTCACAGTAATCCATCATGCATAAATAGAAGCAATCCAGTTTAAACAAGATGTACACCATGTTGACCCATACATGGCTCATTGGTTCTGTAATAGTTTCCCTGCCCCATAAAGCATGTTCTCATTAAAAGAGAGCATTTGTTGTGGTGGGGGCCAGACAAGACACCCCTCTGTTGCTAGGCAGTTTGGGATGGATGGCCTTGGCCTACCATTGGTAGCCTGAGTTGCTGGGGTAATTTTGATGTTGCCAATTTGGGGGAGGGAACAGAGGTTTTTTAAATAGTGCATGCAGTGATCTGCTTTCTCTTTCGCTGTGCGCACCGGATCGCCCGCCCGCCCTCCCTTAATCTTATGCGTTGACCTTGCTATGCCTGTCATGGGGTCATCTGCCATTGGGGCAGGGGCCTGGTAGGAATTTTGTCCATTTGGCTGATTGGTTGGTGCCATTTGGTTTTTGCCTACTACTTAGCAATTCGTCACAACTTGTAAGGTCGCGCTTAGGCATTGGTTAAAATTGGTTGGAGGAGGGGTAAGGATTGGCTGGGCCTGCCCCTCCAATGCTGCTGCTGCAAGGAAATTATGTTAAAAGAATTCAGGGGCTTGCCATCCTTTCATCCAAACCCCTGTAATCGGGTTTGGGCCACGTAAGCCCCTGGGAGCATGCGGGGAGAAGCTGAGGACCTGTGTCACAGCTCCAGTTATCCCCAATATTGTTTCCCCTCACTGAGTTTCGCTGGAATCCGGAAGTCAGTTCTGTCCCCAGGCGGGGGGACAGGTAGTCCTAACCAATGCCTAAGCCAGTGTTTTTCAACCACTGTTGCCTGGTGTGCCATGGGAAAAATTGAAAAATTCGAAAGATATTTTTTTAAAAAAAGTCAAATTTTCACCCACTAGGCGGGCACCGGACTGTGTCCACCCTATTTTCCATCCGTCCTGGGTGGGGATCAGATCGGATGGGATCGGATGAGAGCGGACAGGCGGTCCACTCTCATCTGATTCCCCATAGAGAGCAGCGGGGCTCTGACATCTCCCTCTCCGCACACAGTGCGGAGACGGAGCTGTCATCCGCCGGCTCAGCGGGGATCAGCGGATCGATCCCCGCTGAGCAGAGAATGGTCCACAACGTTTTTGTTTGCCATTAAAGAAAAAAAATATTAAACCATGCTTGAATGTCGGAACTGGTTACTAAAATTTTTGAATCCCACCACTGTTAAGGACTATAAATAGCTCCGGTGTCACTGTTACACTAACAGGAGGAGGACAGGAGGAGACATCGCAGTAGATCGCCGATGAGCAAAAGAGCGCCAATGGATCTGGATTTGGAGGAAACATGAGCAGAAGAGCAGAAGAGCGCTGACTGATGGATCTGGATGGAGACATGCGCAGAAGAGTGCTGAGTGTGACGGACAGCGGCTATCTGGAGGAGACAAGTGCAGTAAGTACTGAGTGACAGTGAGATACTGCAGCGATGGACAAGTTTTTGAAAAGGAAAGAACTGGACTCTGAACAAAATTTGGAGCCAGATGAGAGCCCAAGTATGAGTGGGGATCAAAATAAAGCAAAGATGGTTAGCTCAAGCAAATTCTCTGGCACAAGGCAATATAGCGAAAGCTATATTTCATTTGGATTTACTTTCACCAGAGATGCAAACAAACCAACTCCACTGTGCGTGGTGTGTGGTGAAAAGCTAGCTAACAGTGCTATGGTCCCAAGCAAACTTAAACGCCATCTCCAAACGAAACACCATTCGCTTCAAAACAAGAATGCGGACTATTTTGTTCGCCTGCATGAAAACACGGAGAAACAGGCAACTTTCATGAGAAAAACCACAAAGGTAAATGAAAGAGCTCTTAAAGCTAGCTATCAAGTTGCTGAACTTATAGCCAAGTCAAAAAAGTCACACACTGTGGCAGAGACATTAATGCTTCCCGCCTGCAAAGCTATTGTAGAGGAGATGCGCGGACCTGAAGCAGCTAAGGAAATAGCCAAAGTCCCTCTCTCAGACAACACAATTTCCAGACGTATTAAAGACATGTTTGCAGACATCGAAAGTGTGGTTTTGGAAAAGATCCGTATCAATGAGAAATTTGCATTGCAACTTGACGAGTCTACTGATATCAGTGGACATGCTCAACTCTTGGCCAATGTGTGTTTTGTTGATGGTGATGCAATTAGAGAAAACTTCTTTTTTTGCAAGGCATTGCCAGAAAAAACAACAGGAGAAGAAATTTTTCGGGTCACATCAGAATACCTTGAACAAGGAGGACTTAAGTGGGAAAACTGCACAAGTGTCTGCACCGATGGAGCTGCAGCCATGGTCGGGCGCACCAAAGGCTTTGTAAGCAGAGTGAAGGAAAGAAATCCAGATGTGATTGTTACACATTGTTTTTTACACCGTGAGGCCCTCGTAGCCAAGACTTTACCAGCAGACCTAGTTCATGTGTTGGATGATGTTGTGCGCATGATAAACTTTGTAAAGTCACGACCCGTGAAAAGTCGCATATTTGCAGCTTTGTGTGAGGAGATGGGAGCGAAGCATAAAACCTTGCTGTTTCATACGGAGGTCCGGTGGTTGTCGTGTGGCAAGGTCTTGGTTCGTGTGTATGAGCTGTGGGAGAAACTTAAAGTGTTTCTGACAAATGAGAGGTCAGATTACGCAAAGCTGCTTGCAAGTGATGAGTGGTGTGCAAGGCTGGCATACCTGGCAGATATATTTCATCATGTGAATGAACTGAACACACGAATGCAAGGCCGAAATGAAAACCTGCTTACAAGTACAGATAAAATAAATGGATTCTGTTCAAAGGTGCAACTCTGGCATCAACACGTGGAAAGTGGCAATCTTGAAATGTTCACACTCACCAAGCAATGGCAAGGTGTTCACACTGCTGCACTGTGTGAGATAATAGTTAAACATTTTAAAACTCTCGAGGAGAAGTTGTCATTTTATTTCTCTTCAGTCTCCACTGAATGCCTTGACTGGGTTAGGGACCCTTATAGCTCAGCATCAGTTGGTGGAAAGGACATGACTTTACAGGAGCAGGAGGAACTAACTGAACTGAGACAAAATCGTGGTTTCAAGCTAAGATTTGCTGATCTACCTTTGGACAGTTTTTGGTTGGATACTGCCAAGGAGTTCCCCCTTCTGGCAAACAAAGCTATTTTGACATTGCTCCCATTTTCCACTGCATATCTATGTGAGATGAGCTTTTCAAGCATGATTGCTATAAAAACTAAATACAGAGAGAGACTGAGAGCTGTTGACGAAGAGCTATGTGTGTGTCTTTCTTCGATTCCAGCCAGAATATCAGCTTTGTGTTCAGCCAAACAGGCCCAGGTTGCGCACTGAATAAAGTATTTTATAATTTTTCATATTTCTGTTTACTTACTATTTCATAATAAAGTAATTATAAAATACTTTCTTTGTGTTTATTTGATTCCTATTCCAGAGAATTACTTTATATATAGTCAATATAGGCACAGAGTTAAATTTTTTAACATTTTCTAATGGTGGTGTGCCTCGTGATTTTTTTCATGAAACAAGTGTGCCTTTGCCCAAAAAATGTTGAAAAACACTGGCCTAAGCAACCACTCACATCCATGTATGTTAATAAAATTGTGGCCAAAACTATGCCAAAAACCTTAAACAAAAATTCTGTGTGATGTGTGTGTTATTGGGGTAGGGGTGTCTTGGGGACCTCGACACGCAACTAGGTCTAGGTAGTTCCTAAAGCTGCAGCCTTAAGCACATTAAGTTAATTTTGAAACAATATAAATATTGCTAGGGCGGGGACCAGTCTTTTCTGAAGGAGCGTCTCCACCCCCATCGTTCTGCCCAGATGCTGAGGTCCAGCGCCGAGGGCCTTCTGGCAGTTCCCTCATTGCGAGAAGCAAAGCTACAGGGAACCAGGCAGAGGGCCTTCTCGGTAGTGGCGCCCGCCCTGTGGAACGCCCTCCCATCAGATGTCAAAGCGATAAACAACTACCTGACATTCAGAAGACATCTTAAGGCAGTCCTGTTCAGGGAAGTTTTTAATGTGTGATATTTTAGTGTATTTTTGGTTTCTATGGAAGCCGCCCAGAGTGGCTGGGGAAACGCAGCCAGATGGGCGGGGTACAAATAATATATTATTATTATTATTATTATTATTATTATTATTATTATTATTATCATCATTATCATCATTATTATTATTTCAGTCTTATGATTGAATACTGTAAATGTTTGTTTAGGGAATGAAAAATATGCTGTTTTCAGAGAGGTTTTCAGCAAAGCATCTCACATTTTAATGTTAAACTCAAATACATCTGTGGCCAGTTCGGCTTATCTCTCTGAGTGTTGCCTTACCTTCTAGACTGTTTCCCTATCAGAATAAAATCTTTTCTTTCTTAAGCAATTGCCTAAGATGTTAACTTCAGAGTGTGCACGAAAATTGGGAGGGAATTAATATTTTCCTTTTAAGTGTATGATAATGCATTGCGCATAAAAAGCCAACTTCAGTACAAATGCCACTGAATAACCCTGTCGTACTCTCAGATCTCTCAAAAGCACTTTAAAATGCCTCGTCACTATGAATTATGAATGTTTACTAGTTTTGTTCTTCTTCATCCCCCCCCCCACCGCCACTATGTAATACTGATCATTGACCTGCCTAGGAAATTATTAGATGTGCTTGCCCAAGGACAATCTAATCACACAAAATACGGATACAGCATTTGTAAAATCCCAACCCTTATCAAGTCTGAAGGGGAAAGGCCATGAGTCCTACCATAGACAAAAAATTTAAAAGCACTTATCAGCCCTCTGCAGGAGTGTGTTCTGCTGGCTTTGCATCTAACAGGAGGGGGAAAAATAATCTAACCTCAGCTCTTTCAGCTGGATTGGAGGGTTGTTGTTGTTTTTCCTAAGGGAAAGAAGAAAGGCTGGAAGGGAAACTAATAGTTCAAATGAGAAGGCATTCCATTAAAAAAATAATAACTTGAGGATTTTTAGAATATATATGCATATGCTTGGTGGCACTCAGATATTTTCTCATTACTGGAGGAGAATAAAGGGTTGTGTGGCATGACCCTTCCTGTTTCCAAGGCCCATGAGAGCTCACAGAATATGGTGGAGCTATATTCTCCACCATAGCTCTCTCCACATGACCAAGTGTGCCTACTGGAAGGTGAGGTGGTAGAATAGCCATATCAGGCACCACCTCCAACTCCCATCTTCACAGTTCTTCATCACAGAACCTACTTATTTACATGTGTTATGGCCTCTATGCAAAAGAACTTCTCAGCATGGAGAAGTCAGGGTTTGGACTTCCTCCATCATCCCCCTTTCACTTCCTTGATGCATTCATTATATCCAATTTGAACAAGACACTTGTATGCTATAGATCAGGGATAGGGAACCTCAATCCATGGGCTGAATGTGGTCCTGAAGGCCTTCTCTCCTCCTCAGACCCTGAAGACTTTCCTCCTTCCACAAGCTGCACCCCTTCTTCCCAGACTGCACCCCAATGAACCTGCTCTGTTCCCTGCTCAATGACTTTTACTTGGTTGGAAAGTGTGTTTGAATGCTGATAGCTGCTTGTTTGGATGGAGGGTAGAGAGTTGTGTATGTAGTAAGAGCTCTGACTCTTATGTGACTGGAATGTGGCCTACTGAAAGAGTTGTGTGTATTGTTTCACCCACTTTTGCCTTTGGCCCCACACACTCTGGCATGCAGCCTCCAGGAGGTTCTCCAAAAAGGAATGTAGATGTTAAGATTGAAAATGGTTCCACCCACTGGTACAGATGGACCATGCCGAGTATTGATGTTAGTTTCTTCTTTGCCGTAGCTGGGTTTCAATGGTGCAAAAGGACAACTTGTCCTCTTGTGACTATGATGAAGCACGCACTAGAATCACATTAACTACTTGCTCAGCACAATGGATGTTGGAAATGGGTCATTATTTCGTCAGTAGGAGAACAATTTGAGCTGCAATCCATAGCAAAATCACCCCCCTCTTACGTGGTAAAGGACATGACTTGCATGGAATGCATCCTAATTAGGATCATAATTTCCATAAAAGACCTGCCACTTTGCAATAGGGAAGAAAGTTGTCTGGGGATGGGGGTGGGATAGTCACCTGTTAATGACCTACTCTAGTTTAAACGATTTTTTAAAAAATCTATATACTACAACTTGAAGGAAAGTTTTTTATAGTGTTTTATCATGTTTCTGCATTCTTTAATTTTCAAATATACCACACATATTGTACTTGAGCTTTTTTCCTATGCACTATAAGCCAGCTAACTCTCAGTGACTTTAACTTGTTTGATGAAAAATGAAAGACATATAACTATATAAAGGACTCTTTTTAAAAATTAGCCATTGCACTTTTCCTCTTGACCCTTTTAATTCCTTTCATCATAGAGCATGCTCAAAGACTGCATATGGCACTTTTCCATATGCTTCAAGGTATAAAGGGTGATTGCTGGCAGCAGGATATATGCTACCCATAGGACTAAGGCAGCTGTTAGATGTAGTAGACCTATTGGGTGTGATACAAAGAAAATGAGCATGAAGAACTACAATAATGGATTGCAGGCAGGCAGCGTGAGAGTCTGGTGGGGCTAACCCAATAAATTATGCTGCCTGGGATTATGAATAAAAGAGCACTTCCCATTTCCATGTGCAGAAGGCCAAACGGCTTAGGTACCAAATATCTGAAACACCCTCTCAGACCCTCTCAGATGTTGATATTGACAAAGACAGGGCTTGGGGGGGGGCTTGTTCAGACTCAGTTCTGGTGGGTTCCAGAACCTCTCAGGGGAGTTCTGGCACCTCTCAGGTGGGTGCCATTGCCATTCTAAGAGAAAGAGGGAGGCATTTACAGCGAATTCTGGCACCTCTTTTTCCAGAATAATAGCACTGGACATAGATAAGTTTGGTTTGATTCCATGTGGATAACTGCATAAAATACTTAATGCATATATTTGTCTGGGGCAGGGGAGATTGGCAGAGGGTCTCTCTTGGTAGCTCCACCACCATGAGGAGCACAGGGTAGGGTGGTCCAGGAGAAGGCTTTCTCTGTGGCAAACCCCTAAACTGTGGAACTTTCCCCCCTAGCAACTTTGCTGTATAACTTTGGCTGAAAATGCACCTCTTTACCCTGGCTGTTGATTAATGGTACTTTGTTTTGTGGGATTTGCTTCTAGTGATGGGGGAAGGTGTTAAAGAACAATAGTTCAGAGGCTGCCACAGCAGCCTGCCAGCATCTGCCATCTAATGCAATTGTCTCCTTCTGCCTAATGGCAGGGCCATTCCTAGAGTTGCAGGAGAAAAGACCGCTGACAGGAGCAAAGGCTACATCATCAAATTGGAAAGTGATTTTATAGATCTCTGTGTTGGTTTCTCAGACTGCAGTCCCAGACACTGAGCATGTGCATACATGCACAGTGGCTAAAGTTAAGACAAACATTGTGAGTAACTGTGTATTTCTCTAAAAAATGGAAACCATTTTCTGAGCGTTGTATGTACATTCCTGTAAGCAAACTATGACTATGTACAACAGGAGTATTTCAGGTGAACCAGAGTATCCTTTATCCCACTTGTCAATTTAAGTGAATCAAACATGATTGTTAAGTGAATCAAACATTTTGTTAAGCCAATCTACAATCTTAAAAAATAAAGTTCACTATCTACTTTTTCATGTGGAAAGCTGAAATTTGAAGACTCTCCTCAAAGTCCCCCCTCCTTCAGTTGCACTGACTGTTGCCCTAAGATATACTTAGATAAATCTTCTTTGTTAAAATGGGATTTTACCCTCTGTACATAGGAATTGTGTCTTAGAATATAGGCATTTCTCCATACAAAATTATATTTAAAAAATGCAGGTTATGAGTCTTTCCTATATTGACAGCACATTTAAATATAGATTTCATATTAAGTGGATTGAATGTTTAAAATGCAAACAAATTTCACCTTGCCTCTAAATACCAATTAAAAAGTCAGATACTGCTGCTGATATTTTAATAAAACCAAATGAAAAGTGAACATTTTAAGTGGCACAGCAGTAATTTAGAGTGGTAGTTAAAGCTATAACCATAGCAACAAGAACACTGAAGGCAAAGCTAAGTCATCTCCCCAGTGTTTGCATGATTACTGAATTATACTTAATGGAATACATTATAGTTTATTTAATACCAATTTTGTTTTTATGTTTTTAAAAGGACTATAATACGTCCAACTCCTACCACATATAATTTCCCCCTAATGTCAAAGCACACATAAAAGCACATTGACTATGAACTATGACCTTTCAGAAGCATTTTGACCATTAATTGTCCTATCAGCATTCAAAATGAAAACTGTGGGCAAAAATACATGTTATCTTGTCCCACATGTGTTTCCAAACTCATGTTTGATTACATTTTTTTTATAAAAAATAATCCAAGATGTTGAAGGCCTTAGAAGAAAATAATTGGCTATACCGTCATGCATTTGTTGAAGTGAATCAGTGGACGAAGAAGAGTTAAACAGCTCAGGCCAACCTGTAAATTCTTCTCTACAAGTGTCTCCATGACTTGTATTTGTGTTATGATAAAAGCATGGGGTGGGGAAACCCATGCTTTCCTTATAATACATAGTTCCATGCTTAGATTTTCCATATAGTATGATCTTAGTCACCTGATCACCTCATATGGCCGGAATCCATAACACACAATCAATGCCCCCTCCCTTTAGCGTGTCAGTGGCTGATCAAATGGGCCTCACTCTGTTCTGGATGTCAGTCAATGAGTTTTCTTTTAATGTTCTTTTGGGGCAGTAAGTGAGGGAATTTACAAAGTAAATTCTACCTGAGAGTTAGAAAATGTGCAAACTTAGAAAAAATGTGCACTCTGCTTCCTTCTGAAACCAAATCTACAAACATGCTGTATCTTTAAGATGTGTGTGTGTGTGCTCTCAAATCTAGCTTAAGGTAGAAGTAGGTGCACAGTGCTTGGCACTTTGAAAGCTCAAATATTACATACATTTGTTGTTCGTTTTGTGTGACCGCAGCTCAATAGCCTTTCAAATTAATACCACACATTCAGTGTCCCACTATATTCAGGGGCAGGGGGAGCTTGCAGATCAGCAGATTTCTATCTGTTACTTTTGTATTTGCCTTGCTTATTAGCCCATAAGCTTATTTTAACTGCTTTGTGGTTCCCAGTGCTACTTTACTGCTAATCTTCCTTCAGTATACTCAGCATGTTAGCCTCCTCAATAAGAGCTATAGAATTCAGATATACTTGTTAAAACTTTCCATATCAGTACTGCAATCCTATACATACGGTGGTACCTCGCAAGACGAATGCCTCGCAAGACAAAAAACGCGCAAGACGAAATGGTTTTTCATTTTTTGCGTTGCTTCGCAAGACGATTTTCCCTATGGGCTTGCTTCGCAAGACGAAAACGTCTTGTGAGTTTGTTCCCTTTTTTCTTAAAGCCGCTTGAAGAGGTGCAGTTGCGACGGACCGTGCTTCGCAAGATGAAAAACATCGCAAGATGAAAAGACTCGCGGAACGAATTAATTTCGTCTTGCGAGGCACCACTGTATTTCCTCAAAAATAATGCCCAT
The DNA here is from genome assembly GCF_027172205.1 of Podarcis raffonei. Taxonomy (NCBI): domain Eukaryota; kingdom Metazoa; phylum Chordata; class Lepidosauria; order Squamata; family Lacertidae; genus Podarcis; species Podarcis raffonei. The sequence continues at coordinate 50,929,656 of NC_070604.1, forward strand.
TGAGTTCATTCAGACTTATTCATAGGTATCTTCTGGGAATGGGATTTCTACCTAAGAAACATGTTTAGTACACACTGAAACATTAGCATTAATTTGGAACATTTAGGGGTTACTAAACCTTGATAAACTATGGGCTTGTCCACACTTCCGCTTGTTGCTATGCCCAGAAATCCTGGGTTTAAATGATTTTCCACTTGTCCCATTATTTTCTAGGCATGAATCTGAGTGGTTTTGCCTTTGTCCCACCACTTTTCCCCAGAACACCTGCTGTCTACCACTTAATCAGAGCAAACATCAGCCCAGAGAAAACCCAATTCACAATTCAGCAGTACACAGAAGGTTTTCCCAGGGGGAGTGGAAATTTGGATGAGCCCTCAGTTTAAATAGGAACTAGAGAATATTGGCATATCTATGATTTTTTTTACCTAAATCAACTGTCTGTTCATGCACAACATTGGGAAACATGCATTCCCCCACATATTTAAATAAAGTATAATTATTAAAAGTTTTCTAAAATAAAATGCCTGCTGATTAAAAACAACATCCTCCAAGTTTCTTTTCTAGTTATGACTGCAATGCAGTCTAAACAGTCTAAACAGTTTGGGGGCAACTGCCCATGGAGCCAGTTACCCAGTCCAAGTTACCCCAGAAGAGTTAATACTGTAGCTAAAAAGGATAAAAAGACACATAGAACTCTCTCTCTCTAGCAAGGTCACAAAACATGCCCTGATGCTTCTCTAACCTTTGGCGAAACAGCTCTGATCATACGTTGCCACATAGGGCTGTTTTTGAAGGGGCATTAACTCCTCCCATTTCTATACATTCAGCTGAAAATTATGCAAGCAATGAGGTATTGCAGGACCAGCACTATTTCAAGTGAATTTAAAATGCCTTTGAGTGATAAAGTGCAATGCAAGTTTTTATGGAATGAGCTAAAACAGGCTTGGAACTGTAGCTGGTAACGTCCTCTAATTTAAAGTAGTGTTTCATTTCTCATTCCTTTATGTTGCTTATTAATGAACCCAAGGAACCTTAGTGAAGCATTGTACACTTATGAAAAGCATGCTGGGTCTCAATCAAAACTGAATTTTCAGAGACTTGGAAAAAGAAAAGCGAATAAAAATTATCAATTTCTACCTCAACAAAAGTTTTCTTTTCAGAAGGGAAAAATACTTCAGGCTCTTTTCTAAAGAAAATTGCTATTTCAAAGAGAAATTGGTTCACAATAGCATCAGGCATCATTTAAAATAAACTCTGCTGGAACCTAGTGAAACATTCACCATTCATTTGCAGATATTATTATTTGAAAAGATCAAGTTTGGTTTAATCTGTTACAGTATCCTAGACAATATAGTTCCTGCTCCTGTAGCAGAGACGTGCTTGTCCCAATTCCATTTCCTCAAATAAGACTTGGGATACTGACTCCTGAAGGAAGAGGGTTAGGGAAGGACCATGCAGGTACCTAATGGCCAATTGGAAGGGGGGCAGTCCATGGATTTATCTACCTCTTTCTTCTGTGAGTTCTTTGTCTTCGTGTTTTTGCTGTGTCCACCTGTCCTCCCTATATGAAGTGTGGGATTTTTCTAGTCACCTGTTAGATGGGGCAGAGTAAGGATTTTCCAGAGGGATTCCACATTAGACTGCAACCAAGCACATATTGCAACCTGGTTTGTTGGCTTAGAATTCCTGTTTCAAGCCTAATTTCAGCAGGATGATAGTTAAGTGGGGCACCCTGTGGGCACCAGGAATTGCCTTTACATGTGCACTAATGGGTGCCATGTTGACAACGCCTAATATATAGGGCCATTCTGGTGGTGTAGTGACATTGAATTGGAGTATAGAATTACTCTGTAAATCTGCTTATTTAATAATCACATTAGTATTGTGGCTTTGGTTTGTGGATCATAGACTAATATATATCAGTACCCTCCAATGTTCTGTTTCTTTAAGACTGAGGTTCAAAATTAAAAAGTATTTGGTCTGATAACACCCACCTACAATTTTTACCCATATACTCTCTATCTGCTTTTCATGCTCCAGGTCTTGAATTTCTTCACAAGTGCACAGATCCTTTATATATAATGCTACTCCTCTTCCCTTCCTGTTTAGTCCATTCTTTTGCACAAGTTATACCTCTCAATTCCTACATTCTAGTCATGAGTCTCATCCCACCAGGTTTCAGTAATGCCTACCAGGTCGTATTTGCCATCCATCTTGTTTGTTTCCCATACTCTGTGCATTTGTGTAGAGACAAATGAAACAACTGAGTTGTTCCCCTGCAGCTGCTTCCTTCCTGAAGTTTCCTACCCTTTATCAGGTTTCTGGAGTACCACCTCAGTTTCCTGTGCATCAATGAAGCTATTATTCCCAGTGCCAGGTGCTCTTTTGTCATTTGTATTGTTTTCTCCCTCCTCCTCAAGATCTAGTTTAAAGCTCTCCTGATCAGATTCTCAAGACTCTTGGCAAACATATTCTTGCCAACTGCTGTGAGGTGCAGCCCATCTCTCACCAGAAGTCCTACCTCAAGGAAGCTGAAACCGTAATCCAAGAAGCCACATCCTTCCTGACGACACCACCTGTGCAGCCAATGGTTTACCTCAAGTATTTTCTTCTCTCTTCTTGGACCACAACCTTCAGCAGGAAGGAGTGATGAAAAGGCTATCTGTGCCCCAAATCCCTTCCGCTCCCTGTCCAGTGTCTCATAGTCCCTTACTATGTGTTGCAAGCTATGTGTGGCAGTATTATTTGTACCCACATGAATCAGAAAGAAGGGGTAGTAGTCAATGGGATTTATAAGACTTGGCAACTTCTCCTTCACACTATGAATCTTTGCACCTAGAAGACAGCACACCTCCCATGACATCCTGTTTCCTCCACATACTACTGCCTCTGTCACGTGTCACCACCGCTCGTCTCCTCCGCCTCTGGGGAGTAGCAGGAATCATTCTATGGGTTGTAGTTTGACTTGAAACGTAAACACTCAAAATAAGATCCTCAATTACATGCCATAACTCTTAACTGTGTTAGATTTTACTCAGTTTTTTAAAAGAAAAAACTTAAACAGTGTTTAGACTCTGGGGGATATATTTTATTTTATTTATAATTATTTTTAAACCTGCTAAAACAAGATAAGTGCTCCTGCACAGTACAGGATGGGAGGGGGAAAGCGGGAAATGGATACCTGGAACAGAAAGTAGGCATTGTATCTGAAACTCAGTAGGATAAGGAGCAGATAAGGCTGAAGAAATGCTGTCAGGAAAGAAGAAAGATTGGCTAAGGTGTCAGCATGTAGAAAGTTTAAGAGAAGTACTCTAGAAGCTAACAAAAGCACCTCAGGAGTCACAAGGCTGCTGCAGGAAACACACATTTTGAGATTAATGGAGCAAAGTTCTTTCGTATAGTGGATAGAATGCTGCCCTTGACTAGCGAGGCAGATCTGGGTTCCAATCCCTACTTAACTCATGGGAGATACTTACTATCACTAGCTGCAAGTTGTGATAGTATACCTGCATTTACGCTTTCCGTAACATCCTCATAGTCCAGAACCAAGGAACTCTGAAATATTGCAACAATGAAAATACTGAAACAGATGCAGACATTGCACCAGTAGTGTTTTGTTGGACAAGGGTGCATTATGGGACCACAAACTGGCTGGAGTGTGCTATCAACAGTCAACTACTTTTACTGGTTACAGATCAGAGTTCGGTACAACATGGGACAAGAATCCCTGATCAGGCAGTTCAACTGGCAGGTGATATTACCATCCCGGCTCAGACAGCAGAATAACAACTAACGGGAGTGGGATAAATATTGGGCCCACCATTGTGCAAGGAACATAGGAAGCTTCCATTGGGTATAAGCATCCTTGCATGCCTCCAATCAGTAGAGGGCCGGGTTGAGACTAAGACAATCAGGGAAAATACATTTGCGGTTTCCCCCTAAACACCTCAGCTCCACCCTTTCTCCTGCTCACTGTCTGTCTTCTCCCTATTTCTTGCAAGAGGATTCCATGAAGGCAGCTCCAGTCTTGTGGTTTGGAATCCAAAGTCATCCTTGTGCACATGAATGAAATGTAAGTAAGGAGCCTTTTTTCTTTACCAATGGGACTCCTGTGTGATTTTTTTCCTTTTAAGCTATGCTAGTGATGTGCGAATGAAACAGAACAGGTGGTGGGACTGAGTAACTTCAGGCAGCTCCAGCTTTCAAGCTTGTAAGCTCGTTCATATACGTGTGTGTGTGTGTGTGTGTGTGCTTCCTTTTACTAAGGCAGACTGGTGTGGCTCAGTATTGTTCATACTGAATTATAGCATTTCTCAAGGGTTTCAGGCAGGAGAGTTCCCCAGTCCTTGAAATCACCAGGAATTGAACCTTCAACTTTCTGCATTCAAGGCAGAAGAACTACCACAGAGCTAAGGTCCTAACTAAAAAATGGACCCAAATTATTGTTCATATAAGGTTGGTTTTTTGGGGGAACCATGAAGTTCATGTACTCTAAAATAATATACCTGTGGTGTGGTGACTAACAGGTGAATAACAAAAGCGAGCCCTGATGGTTGCAAAGAGACTTATATGTTCTGCAAGACTGGAAGGATAAACATACACTAGCTACTACTCAGTGATCTGAAGATCTCATTACCCTTTCTGCATTTGAATGCATAACTCCTACAATCTCATATGGGTACCTATTTGGAAATACGGACTGGCTACAATAATTTATATGTGTAAAGGATAGGTGTTAATATGTGCATTGTTAATGTCAACTGATGAGATTTATTTCTTTTTTCTCTAATATACCTACAAAAATAAAATACAGTGGTACCTTGGGTTACAGACTCCACTAACCTGGAAGTAGTACCTCAGGTTAAGAACTTTACCTCAGGATAAGAACAGAAATCGTGCTCCAGCAGCGTGGCAGCAGCGGGAGGCCCCATTAGCTAAAGTGGTACCTCAGGTTAAGAATGGTTTCAGGTTAAGAACGGACCTCCGGAACGAATTAAGTTCGTAACCAGAGATACCACTGTAAGGGTTATCATAAGAATGCTAATTCACATCAGTTAGTTTAAGATTAGTTAGGGGCCTACATAGTTCAGTCGTGCTTGACTTATTAAGATTACATACAGTGTGAAATACCAAAGTTACTGTATGAAAATGCAACTTCCTCCCACAGCTACAAATTGTATATGTCTCTATTTAGCATGTGGAAATGCAAGCCTTGGCATATTGTTGAACTACAAAATAAAATAAATGATAAGCACTTAAAAGAGCTACAAATGGAGGGAAACTTGACATAACTGACTAAATGGCAACCTCTCAAGCATAATAAGCTCCTACCCGATTTTTTAAAGCAAAGCGTATGAAAAATGTGCAGTAGCATAAATGAGCATCTCATTCATTTGCTACCTCCTTCATGTTTTTTCTTTAATTTTTAAAAGTGCTGCTGTTGCAATTCATAAATCTCCAGGAAATACTTGGTGTAGGATATGCACCTCAGAAGCCAAAATATGCCCAGGTGTAAGAGGACCACGACTAAATTTCCCATATATTGTTGGAGAGAATTTGCTGAAAACTACCGAGTGCACATCTAACTGGAAAACTATCTTTAAAGTGATGGCAGATTAATTTTACACCTGTTGTGAAATCGGGAGCGCTTTCCTGGAAGATGTAGTGACAGGGTATGATTCTGCAAGTCATTATTTCCAGTGGATCCATTTCCATTTCATCTTCTGACAAGTGATGACATCCAATATGCATCGTAGAGGGAGGGAGGAAAGCAGTGGGGCAGAGAAATTGAAGCAGCATAACTGACATGAAATGCCCTGAAGGCATTATTTACCCACTGGGCTATTTCACTGGTGGTTACTGATCAAACAGACAGCAGAGAGGTGTCCAGAAATAGCAGATAACAGCAAGCAGGCTGTTAGGAATGTTCCCAGTAATCAAGAGTTAGGCAGGTATGGGTTCAAATGTTAGGCAGGTCATAGTTGAATGCCATTGCCTTCAGGAAATACTGTTTGTAGATGAGAATAAGGGTTACACATTAGGAATGGTTGAAGCATTCAATTGCATTTCAAGGCAAACCTAACTAATCTGCATTTTCTGAAACAATATACGAACCAAAACACAGCCACCCTTTGAAATGTTCACCACTTTGAATTTTGCAGTGCATCTCTCCAGCCAAGGAATAGGTTAAAAAAATGCATATACTAAAGTATGAATAAAAATGCAAAGCTTGGTGTAAATATTACCCAAGAATGCATTGTATCAGGAAAGTTTGGTTTGTTTTTCATTAATATGGCAAAAGTGCATACTAAATTTGTATATTAGGAAAAATTAACTCATGAATTTTCATGGGGATTTTTTTTATTAAAAGAAACCATGAACTGTTGTGGGAATGTGAAGAGCTGAATTTGAAATTAGAAAAATGAGAAACTTTGAGAAAACAAAACTGACAGATTTGTCTGTTCTTAATTGAGCTATAAGTAGTTAAAGCATGTCTACAGATATTCACACATACTTCTTTTCTTTCTTCCACTCAAACACAATGCACAAAGTGAAAATTAACCAGACGTTAAAATGTGGATTAATATAGATTTCATGGCAATCTTGAACACTGCCACTGAGTTCATGACTCCCTAAGACAATTGGGTTGGCTTTGCTGTATTCAAAATTGCAATCAGAGTTGGGCAAGAGGAGGAACTGTGTGCTTATCTTATACTCTTGTCTTCCTCCTCTTCATCTTCTTACTCTTGGAATCTCTCATTTATCTCCATAGTAAAGGCTGATAATGAGATGAATTCCTTGGTGATGGCCTCTCATTTTTTCTCATTAAGATGGCTGCCCGTTTTAGCCATTCTGTTGCTGAAGAATTGCTTTAGGGATATAACAGTCTTGTAATTCCTCTTCATTAGTCCAGAGGAAGTAGAAGTATGTAAAAATCACAATGTCCCTGTTGTGTCAGCAGCCTGGATGAGGAGGAGTTTAATGGTAATAGATGACCTGTCTCTCATAAAAATGTCTCCTACTAGAAAAAAGGTAAAGGTAACCGAAAACTATTGCCTGTTGTGCATTATTGCATTATCTGCAGCAATCTAAAATGAATCGAGCTCTTCATAGTATGTGATGCATTCATTCAGGAAAAGATAAACACAGTAATTTCAATTTTGAAAACCATTTGGGGGGGGAGAGAACTGAAACCTAGGATATTCCACAGTACTCCCTCCATGGATCCTTTTAGATTTTTTTTCTGGCCTACGGGACATATTCCCTTCTAGATAATTTCCGGCGCCGTGGACATGCGCAAACACGATTTCCGCCGTTGTGCCACGCTGGTCCCACCCACGGAGGATCTCGGCGGGAGTGATCTGGCCCATGCCCGCTAAGCCTTGCCGACCCCTGCTTTAAAATGTAAAATTCCCCCTGGATAGGCATGTAAGACCTCCAAAAGAGGACATGGCCTGGGATTCCCGGACATATGGCAACCCTAGTTTATGCACATGGCTGGATAAAGTATAGATAAATAATAATGTGAGTGGAGATTTACATGCATGAAGCCAAGAGCAGCTGAGTTTCTTTGTGATTGTTGAGGGCAGGGGAATTGCTAAGAAAAATTGGGAGGCGGACATTTAACAATGCATTGTCTTTGTATGAAATTATTGAAGAACTATCTTAAACACACATTGAAATCTATGAGGCTGCACTTGCACATAAATTTATCATCAGGGTGCTACCTTTCTGCCTTCAAAATCTAGACTATAAAGGCAGTATGAGCACTAATATAAGAGTTGGGGGGGGAACCCTGCAATCATTATCCTTCCCATGAAGCTTGCACATTATTATAAATTATGTGACTGTTAAATATAATGTGCTTCCATAATCTGTTATTCCATCCCAAACATTATTTGCATATTCCGATTGCTCATTTATAACACTTATGTCCATTCTTCACTTTTATTTGAAATATAATTTATGTAAAAGCATAAAACACAGTTAAGAGGAGAGTTTGAAATATAGGGATACTTAAGCTTTATGAATCAGACTAAAATATTTTTTTTAAGAACCCACACTGAACATTTGTCACTTTAGTAATGTACCAAAGTTTATAGCAAAAACTCAGACTATCTGTGAAATGAACAGTGGACATCATTACCTCTGATAAGTTAAATGGAGAAATGCAAGCACAGAAATGTTGGACATATGCATTATAGATAGATGATAGATAGATAGATAGATGATAGATGATAGATAGATGATAGATAGATAGATGATTGATAGATAGATAGATGATAGATAGATAGATAGATAGATAGATAGATAGATAGATGATAGATATAGATAGATAGACACACACACTCATACATACATACATACATACATACATACATACACAATAGCCCCTACAAATAGAGAATAATGCTGAGTGATAATGATCCATCTTTAGCTACTTTCTGACATGGGGATGTATAGTAGTGTTAAAGTGAGCTGAGCAGACAAATGTCCCACTCCAGGATAGGGATGTGCATACATTTCAAACTGAGTCCATTTGGTTCAAATATCATTTGTCACTGGATGAATTCAGTATTAATTGGTTCACCTTTTGTTTTCCCATTCGTAGCCAGTCATCAGCCATTGGAGGGGGCACATTTACTTGTCGCCAGTTTTGTTGGGTGCTTCCTATTACCTGCTTTCCCCCACAGAATGCCTTGGATGCATTATCCCAGGACATTTGAAGGAGAAAAATTCCAGCCTTGAGTGGAGTAATCAGATAAAATAAAATATAAATAAATAAATAAACAGTGGTGACTGCCAGAAGGCACTGACACAAATCAACTCCACTGTTATTGTTGGCGAGGTCCAGGGCAAAAATAAACAAAGAAAAAGTTTTCAAAAAAAGAGAAGTGACACATGATGAATGTGAGCAACAAAAATGAATGTGAGGTTAGTGAATGGATAATGAAACAAAAGTCCTTTTCACAAATCAATGAGGAAATACATGAAGTTTTCAATGAATAGATTAACAAAACATATTGCACATGTGACAAATCTTGCTGTATCAGGTCCCTATATGCACCTGCCACCAAATGTTGGAAGTAATAAACCTGTATTAAAGCAGGGTACAATATAGAAGTGCTGCCAGGTTTGAGTGGGCTTCCACTGCTGCCCTAGCTGCTGCCTCCCTCAGCATACTTGCACCATTGCTCCCCTCCCCCCCACTGCCATTTTCACGCTCTGCTGCTGACCACTCCACTGCTTTCTCCTTTCACCACCACCTTCATAATAGCATAAGGAGAGTCCTGCTGGATCAAGCCAATAGCGCATCGAGTTCAGCATCCTGTTCAAATGGAGGCCAACCAGATGCCTCTATAGCATGACCTGACCACAACAGCATTCTGCCTTCCTGCGATTCCAAACAACTAGCATTCAGAGGCATAATGCATTTGACAGTGGAGGTAGAACATAGTCATCATGGCCAGTAGTTGTTGGTAGCCTTATCCTCCATTCAAAGTCCAATACTGCTTAGGTTCAAGCTGTCTGAATGACCATATTCTCCCCTCAAACCTGCCCAGGCTCTGAGATCTTTGAAGGAGGCCCTTTTCTCAGTCTTGCCACCGTTACAGGCATGCTTGGTGGGAACATGGGAAAGGGCCTTCTAGGTGGCTGCTTTAGAATTTCCTCCCTAAAGAGGCTTAGACTGGTTCCTTCCTTGTTGTTCTTCTGCCTGCATATGCAAAATGTTTTATTCTGGCAAGCTTTTGGCATGTGACTTCTTTCAAGGGCTCTTGATAGTATCTATCATGTATATATATTTGTTTTAAATCCATAGATAGTTTTATTACTTTTTAACCTCATTTTTTGTTTTATTTGTATTTGTTTTAATTTTTGTGAGCTGCCTTGGGTCTTGGTTCTGGGGAAAAGATGGGGTAATGACAATAACAACAACTTGTCTAATCCTCTTTTAAAGCTATCCAAGTCAGTGATAATCACTGCCACCTATGGGGAGTGAATTCCCCAGTTGAACTATCTGCTACGTGAATAAGTGTTATTCAAAGATAGAGAAAATACTTCAGTGAGAGGAGGGGGCAGGGAGAGAGACTTCACTGCAGACTTTACCTCTATGACTCTACCCACCAGTCCAAGTGCCCCAGAAGTAAATCTCAGAGTCAACATTGTATGGCATTTTAGAAGTAACAGGTTCATATTGCCTGATGAAAAGAGTAGCACTCAGTGTTCTGAACAGCGAGGAAAGAAAAAAGAGCAATTTCTTTTATCCTGGTTAAACAACATGGAGCAAGATTGCAACTCCTCAAATGTTGTTTTCCAAGCCATAATTGCACACCTCATGCTGACAAATTAAGGAGCAAACAAGTCCCATTCACATTTAAATAATAGACTTACACACCGAAAATGTCAAGCACTTTCTTGCGAAGCACACTTCAGTGAGCAACTGCGTGTGTCAACTCACATATGTTTTGACTAAAATCTAACGGGAGGACATGTCAGCAACCCACCACACAAAGTCTTTTCAGTGTAAGAACCATTTTGAAAACATATTAATTGCTGTATGTGTTTGGGGAGATGTTTTCCATTCAGCACACATTACAGAGACTATTAAAAATAATAAACCATCATAATGGTAGGAACTTAGTTATTAATGACCCCTGCGTGCCTTGAAATTAACTAAACACGCTACAGATCTCTGGTGCAAGAAAAGGTCTTTGATTAATGCAGTGTTAATGTCTAAAGCGGATAAAGCATTACGGCTGCAATCTTATCCCCAGTTACCTGAAAGTAAGCCCTTGTTGAATTCAGCTGTGCTTACTTCTGAGTAGACAAGGATTGGATTTCACTGCACAACAGTGGGATTCACAACTTCATTTCACTTATGGTGACCTTTCTCCCTGCCATGTGGATAATAGAAACAGTGATGAAGTAGGTATCAGAGTAATCCAGTTTAGCTTCCAATTTTACTGACCTCTTTTGCTGTTATGGTATATAGAAGGATGTCCTTGGTCAAATTTCAGCCTGTGTTTTTGTAGAGTACCTACTTCTTACATATGCCATCTACATGTATGGGAGTTCTCTGAAAGTTGTCAAGTAGAAGAGGAGTTGAGAACCTTTTTAGCCCCATGAACTCTTTATTATGATACCGTGGAACCTCGGGTTATGTACCGTCCTCCTTACGAATGCTTCGAGCTCCGCTAACCTGGAAGTAGATGCTCCTGCTTGTGAACTTTGCCCAGGATGCAAGCAGAAGTTGCACACCAGCGGCGCAGCGGCAGTGGGAGGCCCCATTAGTGAAAGCACGCCTCATGTTAAGAATGGTTTCGGCTTAAGAACAGACCTCCGGAACGAATTGAGTTCGTAACCGGAGGTACCACTTTATTTCAGTGAGTGCTGAAAGCACCACACAATTCTTTCTTCATCCCTCACCTGGATCAGCTCCCCGTTGCCACCACCAAAGAGGGACAGAGAGAACGTATAAACAAACACATTTTGCTTTTCCAAGGGATCTGGGTAAAATAATGAATCTGAACCTTGAAAAGCACATAGAGTTGTATGAGGAAGTGAGAAAGAGTGTTACTCTTCCAATTTCCTCCTTCAGTTCTATGCACTTTCTCTCCTCATCTCAATATCAAGGGGGCAGTGGATGAGGATCTGAGACACTTTGAGAAAGACCTCAAGTACACCCCTGTAGCCACAGGTGTCTCAGTGGCAACTCCTGAAGAGAGAAAACACCTCTGAAGCTGCATTTAGATATACAAAGGTTTGCTGGCAATTGTACCTATTGTTGTTGTTGTTGTTGTTGTTGTTGTTGTTGTTGTTGTTGTTATTTATTGAATTTATATGCCGCCCTATACCTGGAGGTATAGGCCATTTACCCTGATCTTAAGGTGTATGGGCATGAATTAGCCTTCTTCCTGTGTCAACCAAAATACATTTTAAATTCTCCAGAGTTTAAAACTGGGGCTGAGACAGTAACACTGAAAAGACACTTGCGGGGTGTATGTGTAGCGATCCCTCCGCATTGTTGGAGAATCTTAGACATCCACTGGATAATATTTTTTATAGCACAAAATGTCTCAGAGCAAAAACATTCCCGCACCCCAATATCACCATTTGTGAATTTTGGGCACAAGTATACATCTAGTTTTGGTTAATATTATTTTATTATTGTTGAAGAATGCAATGAGGTTGTCCCCTATTACCCTTTCCAGTCCTTTTCTCGTAGGCCGTTGCTTTTTTCACCCTCCAACAGTTTTTCATTCATCATTAAGTGAGCCAGCCTGCCCTATTTTTGTAATTGTAACTTGTTTCAAACTGTTTTAATGTATTTTAAATTACAACTTGACCTAGGACATTAGAGTGAGGTAATGATGATGATGATGATGGTAGAAAAAAAAACTATTGGATAAGTTCACAGCCATGCAGCATATATTCAGCAACACACACACTCTCCACTACCAAATAGTATGGAGAATTTTGAGTGGTCAGTTCTGCTCAGTCTTATTGACTATACAATGTGCTGCATCTAACTGAATCCAAGAGAATATATCCTGGGTCTATTGTATGACTTACACCTCATCTGCACTGTACATTTAAAGCAGTAACTATCCGACTTTTAGAAGACATCTGAAGGCAGCCCTGTTTAGGGAAGCTTTTAATATTTGATGAATTATTGTATTTTAATATTTTGCTGGAAGCTGCCCAGAGTGGCTGGGGAAGCCCAGCCAGATGGACAGCATATAAATAATAAATTATCATCATCATCATCATCATCATCATACCACTTTAAAGAGTTGTGGTGTGATATTGCTTTAAAGAGTAATATGATACTGCTTTAAATGTATAGAGCAGTTGGGGCCAGAGACAATTACAGCCCAAGGTGCTTAGCAGCTTATCCCATGGAATCTGCTGACTAGGAAAGAAAGCAAAAATCCCAGATGTACATTTAGAAACTCTTGCATACACGAAACTAGATTGTGATGTGTCCATGTATTTGCATCCCAAAGCTTTATTAGTTTCTTGTGCAGGAGCAGCTTGGACCAATGGGATGGAGCCACAGCAATAGCCTTCCACCAGTTTCATCACTGCCACTTACTGGGAGGAGCAAGGTGGGGTTGAGGTTGGGGCTATGTGGCCGCACCAGCAGGAGTTCAGGATTGGCTCTGCTGATATGTCCAACCTCAGCACTGCCTTTTGCCCCTTCCCTTCCCAGGATGTGACAGCAAACGATACCCCTTCCAGGAAGCCATTGCACTACTGCTGCAGCTCTGCTCCATGGGCAAGCCCCTCCTGTTGTTCTGCAGGAATGCCGATCCACAAACACAGCTTCCTGTGATCACAAACTGCCCAGCTTATGTGAGTGGACACATGTGGTTTGCCTCCATCTACTAAAACAGAGGAAGTAGGCTTTGCAGGAAGAGGTACGCCGAGGAAGGGATTGGATCCACTCTGGCTAAGTAAAATCATCATCGCTTTGACTCATCACCTTGACAAAGTGTCCTGTGAGTAATAAATATTCTTACCTCAGAGCACGGGAGAGCAAAGCATCCAACCCATCGGGTTGGTAAATGCTATGAAAGCAATGCAGGTGCTCTAAGTATTTATCTTGTCCGCTGAAGGGGAGCTCACAATCAGCGGTTTGTGAGTGCATCCGTCAGCTGCAAATCAATCTGAAATTCTTCACAGCTAAAAACTACAGAGGGCTCAACATGTGACAATTACACATTGTGAATAGCCACTTACAAACTCTCCAGGACTGCAGAAGCAATCAAGAGCACTTTTCAAGCCAACTTGTAAATTTTTCAACGGTGACAAATTTGCCGGGTCACCTCTGCCACATGGTGTTATATATTTGCTGTAAATGGCAATGCCATTGTCAAGTGCAACTTAGAGACCAAGCTGCTTTTGTTACTCAATAGAATAGTAAAGGAGGGGGGGTGTAATTTTTTTCTAGCCATGAAATACTAGGCAGACCAATCCAGAAGTCAGATTGAAGCAGAAGGACTTGGACTGATATATTTTGTGGTTTATTTCTTTATAGACATGTAGACTATGGTACACAAATAATTTGTGGCAGATAGGAGTTCTGTAGATACCACATTTGGGCTATCAGGACCTTCAAACTGCTTTGTAATTCATGTTCAGATACAAGGTAGGCATGTGACATAAAATGAAGCCAGAGATCTGCAGCTTTCTTATCCCAGGGTAAAGAAGGTTCAGTTGCCACCCATTTGCAAAAAGATTCATCCTAAGCCCGAAATGCCTCTGCTACATGCTCCAAATGAGCCCTGTATATCAAATCCAAATACTGAGAAAGGGCAAGGGCACAGTGGGATTCCTTCTGCAGAATCACCCCAGCATAAATTAAATATCCAGGTAACTAATTTGCCCAAGATCTCTCCACGCTCTTCTGCTTAGGCTTGCCAGTGCCATCGAGCTAAAGGGACAGAGCACTTTAATCTACTGTAAATGTACAAACCTAAAGTTCTGATATGTGATTGAATCTCTTGAAAAATTATGACAATTCTGGAGTGGCCCTATTGGGTAGGAAGATAAAAGGCCTACAGACAATTTCAGCTACACAGAGAGACAATAAATGGGAATAACAATAATTAAAAGAAAACAGATGGAAAGAGGCTCCCAGTGGGTCTACGGTCCATTCATCAAAGTCTTCATTCTCTGACAGTCTCTATGGAGGCTTTGAGAATTCTCTGCAGAGACATGCTTACATCACACAGTAAATGTAATGGGAATCAGCTGGGAATCATTATCCACACTGCCTTCAAATTTCTCTAGCAGCTTAAGATTTGGACATTTTAAAATATCTCACAAAATAAGTTTCAAAATTCACATTTTTAAAAAACTTGTATTTGAAAATCTGACTTGATTTCAAATAGCTGTGGACCCCCTGCCCCAGTGCCTTGTGCAAATAGACAATCAGTGGATGCTTTCTTAACCAAAGCCCCTTAGATGCTCTGCAGGAGCATGCAGAGGTTGTAATTTACTGGATTCTGAGATCACTTCCAAATCAGTTCAGAAACTGGAGACAGGAGTGCTTTCTGTTTCGAATCCTTTCCAACCCTGTTCCTCTCCATAAAAATCTCCCGCTATGAAAATCACACCAATTATTTTTATTGACAGATTTTATTTTATTACATTGCTGCTAAGATTATTCTATTTAAAATAGCTTTGCAGAAGTAAGCAAGCATATAATTACACAATTAAAAATACATTTTACACATATGAAATACTAGGAAAGGTCTAGCAGCACGGAGTGGAATGTTATCAAGGAAAGAGGTTTAGTCTGCTATTCAAAACAGTCACATAATTATGGTTTAGCAGACTTTCCTCTATTATCCATATTTAAATTGAAGTGTCATTCATTAGTGGTTGAAATACTGCATTGACCTGATTTTAAAATGTAATAAAAACATAATTATTCCAGTTCTCCTTAAGTAAAATCCTTTCATTTCCAAACAACAGTGCCCTGTTTGTCTCCATTTTTTAATTCCCCCCCTAAGGAATGCCCTTTCAATTAAAGTCTGTTAAACCATTAATTTTCATTTTACAATGAAACTAGGCTAGCAGGCACAGCTGTAGCACAAATAGGTTCCCCCCTTCTCTTCACAGCTAGATCCAGTCAAGATAAAAGTAACTTTGATGCCTTGGTGAACTGACAGCTGTTGGTTCCTTCTTGGTAGATGTGCATGCTCATTTCTGTAAAGACAATGACTTGGATCCAGACCAAGTTATCTGCACTTAGGTCCCATTGAAATCAATGCAAGGAGTTAATCATGGCAAATCCCATTCAGTTCAATGGGAACTAAGCACATTTGACATAGACTGGATCCAGCCCAAAGCCAGTAGCAGGAGATGTGCAAAACATTTCTGAATCTGCTTAATATCTCAAATGCGGTGGAGTGAGCAGAACAACACTGGATTTCATGGCAATTACAAATAAAGCTAATCTAGTGAGCTTTTCTGATTAAGCAGACTAATTTTAAAAGCAATCTTTCCTTCCTTCTTTCTTTCTTTCTTTGTTTCTTTCAGTGGTGCCTTTCAGTTAAAGCCTTTTAGTTAAACCTGCGTAAATGTCATGTTTGGTCCGGGCTTTCTAATAATCTTAGAAGCCTTCAGCTGCTTAAAGGGGATTTTTCTGCAAAACCTGGGGTTTATTATTCTAAACAAAAGCTGAGGGTAAAATATTCAACAATGCAAAGTTGAAAAATAATTTACAGCAGCTGCATTGCATTCATGCTTAGGATCCCAGCTATCAGGCTGTTATTTTGCTTAATAGATTAATTCAGAGTTGGCATGAACTCTAATGCTTGAAAACAATGGAGTCCTGGCTCAGATTAGGACTTTCATCTGTGTGTGTGTTTAAAAAATAATAATAATTCTCAGAGTAATCTGGAAGCAGGACTGAACACACTTATGAATGAATACAGGCAAAGCTTGCATGGGTTGCAAATAGGCTGACCTGTCCATTTTCAAGTTCAACCACAGATGGGTGATCTGCATGTTAAGGAGCAAGCAGTGAGTGTTACCAAGACTAGTTTTAAATCTGCTGTCTTCTGTAATGCATGCACAAGCAGTGTTCTCTGTCTGTTGAGTTTTGTACAAGCAATTATTTCAACCACATAAAGCCAAAGCTGTGGCCTATACTTTTCACTTCATCATTCTCACTACTGGATGACATATTCATGATGGTTACATGATGCCTGTAGCTTCTGGGCATAAAATCTGGAGCGGGGGTTAGCCCCCGATGTCATTGCAAGAGCCAAGAGTGCCCTCTACACCCCTAAATGTCCTGCATCAATCAGAAAAGTCTGAGCAGCATTGAGTATCCAACATTCAGCTCAATGTACTCAGAAGTCTCCCTGCAATTAGGAAATATGATAATACAGGGTTCCTGATCATAGGAAGACTTTGACGCATCTTCAGCTGAATTCCCTTAGAGACTCTTCAGAACTTTCCAGTCAACGTCGGAAGGACATGAATGGAGCAGCCAGGGAAGTATAAGTTTGATGCTCACATGCATTGTATAGAAAGCATGAGGTTTGAGTGTTGACATGTATATTAGAATGAGCCCTCACAGGTCAACTAACACAGCTTCAAGTAAACACTTAGCTTTTCAGTAGATGCCATTCAGCTACTATTCATCAATCACCCAACCATTGTGAGGAGTACACAGGTGGAAAGAACTAGTTCCTTGGAAAAGTGGTGGATCGTTCTTACTTCATGGCTGATGAATAGCTTTTATGGGGTCATCACCAGTCTTTAACCAGTCCATCTGGTGCAGATACTCTTCTGCACCAGATAATCCTTTGCAGAAAATAACTATGTTGTGCAAGGGAAATGAGACAGGTCTACTACAACAGTGCAATGACTTCTCATATGACCATATCACCACACTGGCCTAAATAGGCAAGTTGTCAGTCCTTTGATAGGTATGGGTACTTGATTGTTTGAGCCATTATACAATGCAGTAGACTCATAGGTCCTTGACAACACTTTTCATTTGTTTTCTTTGTTTCACACCTTCCATATGTGGACCTGGGAATTTTTCAGACTTCTGTTTAAATCTGCATAACAGAGGGAATCAGAATCAGAGTGAGAATATTTGCTTTGTTATTTCCCCCCATGGATCTGAAAACAAATAGTCATCCCTAGGAAACCATATCAATCTAATACCATTATAAAGGATTTGAATGTTAATTTCAGTGCTGCAAGATAAATGCTAAATAATTCAGAAAGAAGCATTAAAAGGACAAATTTCTAGAACCTGGTTGCATGTATAAATAGGGAGTGATTTATCAGTTCAAGGAAAAAAGCAAATTAGAGTTTCAATTATTATGTTTGCAGAATTCCTTGGTGGGTCATTCTTTTCATCATTAGACAACCTAAATGGATTGAGTTTTACTAGAATTATATTGCAGGCAAGCTTTTCCAAGGAGTGTAAGGGATTAAACGATGGGGGCCTTATTGCTTTTGATAGGAGCCATGCAGATAAAACTCTGTGCATTGTGGGGGAGATGATAAATGTCTCTGGTGCACACTTTAAAGCGACCAGTGATTGAAACTAAATAGGCATGCACGTGCAAAAAGAAACCCTGCATGGTAGGTAGATTCAGAGGTTTGGTGCTCCAAATATTTTTTTAGCTTCTGTAAGAAAAAGTATGCAGTCACAGAAATATCATTTGGCTCTTCTGTTTGGTACATTAAGTCCTTCCTCTGCTACAGGTGAGTTCTTGGTTAAGTGTCTATCATGTAAGGAGATCGTGCTGACTTGACTATGATACCAACAACATAGCAGGGACTTTCATTTGGTAGAATCCAATGCTGCGAAGGGCATGTAAGAGGAACACATCCATGTAGGGCTGAATTGGTGGGTCTTGTGGGGCCCTTGATTGTTATTCTGTGCTAGGGAAGTAAGAAGTCATAGTTTTCTGTTCCACCCTGTATTTATTACATGTCACACTGTTTCCATTCCTTTGCATTTTGTCTTCTTTCAAAACTACATTGATGGTCTCAGTGCCTGCTGTGGTGAAATCATGAAACCTACAGAATTTAAGTAATTAATTAAGTAATTAGGTAAATTACGTAACTTACATTGTCACTTCATTATTCCACTTCATTCATTGCAACACAAAGGAAAATAAAAACAAATTGGTTGGAGGGGCATGAAATCTCCTGTGTGTTGCTTGCAGATTGAAAACAACAATGGCAGTGAAGACAGGCTGTATTTGCTGGGTTTATTTCTGTTCTGGATATGACATTAAACCAATGGGCCCAATGGCAATTGTTATGTTTAGTAATTCTAGACTTAGCCCAATAAACATTATACAAAATGATTTAGGCCTTATACAAATCCACCACATGTCTAAAAAACATAAGAAACAATGATAGCATTTTCTTGTGTTCAATTTATATACAAAAAAGGCTATGAGCATATTTTGTGGGCCTTAAAATAATGCAAAAGTATCTCTTAACTGTATTTGGTGCACAACTTACACTTATCCAAAAGTGTCTCTTTTGCTTACATCCCTGCCCAATCCCTAGAACAGGATCAGAGAACCAGTAGCCCTCCAGTTGTTCTTGTGTTACAACCCCCATAATCCCTGATTATTCACCATACTGGTGTGGCTGATGGGAGTCCCCACAGGTACTACCTTTCCTGCAGTAAAGTCCACTGGATCTCTGATTTCTGAATCAATGGGAATGACAATAATTTCCCATGGAATTACTCTCTGAATAGTTGAGATACTACTCGACAATCTTATACTGTTTTTGAAAATTCAAAGCAGGCCAAATTCACCACTTAGGCCCAGTGGCGTAGCGTGGGGGGTGCAGGGGGGGCCGGCCGCACCGGGCGCAACATCTGGGGATTAGGGTTAGGGGGAACAAATCCACGGGTTAGGGGCGCAAATCCACGGGTTAGGGGGTGCAAATTACTTGCCTTGCCCCGGGTGCTGACAACCCACGCTACGCCACTGCTTAGGCCAGATTCATAGGCCAGGCTATTAGAATACCACACGCCGCTCCAGCTGAAGCAGGACTGGTGGATAACAAGAGAATGAAGACATATGCGGGGCTATGGGGCCTGAGCTGCCCCCACCCCCAATTTGCAATGAAGGGGCTGCACCAAAAAAGTTCTGCAGCAACCACACATGTCGCAGGGCAACCACACAACACATCAGCATGCCCAGCGCCATGAACAAGTGATGTCAGCATAACATAGGGTGTGCTGATGTCATACCGCAGGGCATGCACACACAGCATGGTGATGTCACATGGCTCCAGGCCCCCTCAGTTGTGAGGGCAATGTGGTGCGCCTGCATATTGTGAGCTCACCAACATGGCGGAGGCTCAGCTACCCTGGTTTGGGACTTCCACCCAGATTTCCTTTGAGAAGTTGGGAACAGGAGAATTCACAAGCTTCAATGCTACTGTTAAAAAAAATGGCTCTTCTTTCTCATCAAGACTGTGGTGCTGTTTTCCAACCCACCATCCCAAAAACCCAACCAATGGCATTCAACAGATTTCTTATATTCTAAGAGACAGGAAAGAAAAAGTTTTCCTATGCTCTGTAGGGGAGGTAAAGAGAGTCGATCACCAGTGCAAAGTGAGGTTGCCAAAAGTCATCTCCTGAATGTGTTCCATCTCTCCCTGTGCTTCTCCCACACATCAGTGGAGGACTCCCTGATCCTGAATGGGGTAACTGTGCCCCTGAAGGACCAGGTGCACAGCCTGGGAGCCATTTTGGGCTCACAACTGTCCATGGAGGAGCAGGTTAATTCTGTGTCCAGGGCAGCTGTTTACCAGCTCCATCTGGTACACAGGCTGAGACCCTACCTGCCCACAGACTGTCTTGCCAGAGTGGCACATGCTCTAGTTTTCTCTCGCTTGGACTACTGCAATGCGCTCTACATGGGGCTACCTTTGAAAGTGACTCGGAAACTGCAATTAATCCAGAATGCAGCAGCTAGACTGGTGGCTGGGAGTGGCCGCCGAGACCATATAACACTGGTCCTAAAAGATTTTCATTGGCTCCCAGTACGTTTCTGAGCACAATTCAAAGTGTTGGTACTGACCTTTAAAGCCCTAAATGGCCTCGGTCCTGTATATCTGAAGGAGCGTCTCCACCCCCATCATTCTGCCCGGACACTGAGGTCCAGCACCGAGGGCCTTCTGGCGGTTCCCTCACTGCGAGAAGTGAGGTTACAGGGAACCAGGCAGAGGGCCTTCTCGGTAGTGGCGCCTGCCTTGTGGAATGTCCTCCCAGCAGATGTCAAGGCAAAAAACCACTATTTTACTTTTAAAAGACAACTGAAGGCAGCCCTGTTTAGGGAAGTTTTTAATGTCTGATGCTGTATTGTTTTTAATATTCAATTGGAAGCAGCCCAGAGTGGCTGGGGAAATCCAGCCAGATGGGCGGGGTATAAAGATATTATTGTTGTTGTTGTTGTTGTTGTTGTTGTTGTTGTTGTTGTTGTTGTTACTGCCTACCAGCCCCAATTGACTATCAGGTTGAGAGGAGGTATAATCAGAACTTTATAGGCCCTCTTCTTACCCCTTCTTGAAATTATCACATGAGCAGGAGTCCAGAACCAGAGTTTAGGTCTCTAAAGGCTACAGATGATCCAAGTCCAAGCATCATATTGTAATGCCCGAAAAGTTCATCCCTTTCCACCCTTCAAATTTCCTATCTGCACATAGGTGTAGTCATAGTTGACATGAGGTGAAGTCAATTAACAGCTTTTCTTATCACAAACTCTTGAGTATAATATCTTTCAAATTCCTTGATCTGAAACATAACTATATTGAAAATAAAAGTTGCAGCCAATGCACTCCTACTCGGAGGAGACATATCAACATTGATGAATATGACTAATTTGGGTCCATTAATTTCAATATGTATGAGTTAGATGGCTGCAATAGTGAAGAATTAAGAGCACAATATTATTTTTATTTTTGGAACTAGTACACCAAATCTGCTTTCTGCTGGAGTGTTTAAAATGATTTTTTTTTTAATGTAGCACAAAGTTATTTCAATCTTACCTTTTATTTCATTAATTTCATCAAAACCATGATTTAACGTACGATTAAAATGCCTCTCTAATGTAATTACATGAAATGCAATACAGTAACAAATAAGATATTGCTGGGCCTGTTGGAGTCCAGCTGAATAAAACCGATAGTGGTTTACAAATAAATTTGTGCACTTCTCAAAACTTTGGTAGCCTTCTGAAATTAGCCATTCATCAGCTGTTCCACATATTTCCCTTTTGTGAAATGATGCATTTATCTTTTCTCACTTTAACCTTTATAATCCTCTTAGCAGCCAAGATAAATATTGTGGGAACTCATCGGTTTTATGGATTTTAGGGAAACACGTCTTTGATTAATTTTATGCCATTTCAAATGATCTGATTTGAAACCAGGCAAGTATAAATGTGCTACTTTTCTAATGACTTTGAATACAATCCTGCAGATGTCTAAATGGAGGAGCTGTAATAGGATTATATTTCTCAGTTGATCTGTTACTTTAGATATGAACAGCCTTCTGTTTTATTTCCACTTTGGAAAAATGTGTATTAGATATGCAAGTGCCTCTCTAAAAGCAAAATTTTATTTGCACCTATTTGTCCTGAGACAAAAAAAGTGAAATGTCAATTGAAGCTGATGAAAAATTGCCAAGAAAGTAGCCAGTTTTGTGTGCATGTATATGTATAAAGTGCACTTAAGGGAGCAATTCTGTTGCAAAGAAATGAAGGCTAAGGCATTTATTTTTATGTATTGATTACTTGGTTTGGTCTAGTGGTTTACTACCAGATGAAAATTTGATTTAAGGTCTTGAAGAAATTATTAAACATTATAGTTCCCAGCGTGCACAAGAAAACCTTTTAAACAAAATATGCTATATATATTCAAGGCATTGTGCTGGACTCTGATTAACCGCATTAGCCCCCTTTTCACAAGCACGTTGATTTATATTGCAATGTTCATGTTTGTTTCCACCTAGTGGCCAAAAACAGAATAGTTGCCTCCGCCACGGGTCAAATTTGACAAGAGAACAGACATTCACAGTGGCATCTCCCAAGTCTCTACTTCTTTTAAAAAGGGCGAAGGAGGGGATCAAAATTGTATTGAGACAACAGAGGTGGATGAAGAGTTTTAGACCTTCCTTGACATGCTTCCCTATCCTTGTGGCTGCTATTTAAAAGAAATTAAAAGTGACAGGGATTCTAGATATACCTCTCCAACATCTTACCTAGTTTGGTCCTGTGGCTATTTATTGAGCTTTGTATACCACTTACTCATACTCTAAGCAGCCAGCATGCTCTTAGAGTTGGAACATTTTTCTAAGATGGCTTCCAGGTGAGCTTCTGTAACTTATACTAAAATAAAATACAGCTGTTTCTTTTGAATTTGTTCTTGACATCTACACTGAGATATGACATGTGGTAGGATAGGTAGATTTTATTTCAAATGAAAAGTGCAGAATACGTACATGAAAATTGACTTTAACATTCATTAGTCTGTACCTTGACCCCACAGAGCTATAATTTCAAGAGATCTATTTTTGCAGTCAATAGAGTTTTTAAAAGTAATATAAAACAAAGGCTGAATCAGTTTCCTGCCATAGTAAAGGTAAAAGGTAAAGGTAAAGGACCCCTGGATGGTTATGTCCAGTCAAAGGTGACTATGGGGTGCAGCGCTCATCTCACTTTTCAGGCCAAGGGAGCCGGCGTTTGTCCACAGACAGCTTTCCGGGTCATGTGGCCAGCAGGACTAAACCGCTACTGGTGCAACGGGGCACCATGATGGAAACCAGAATGCACAGAAATGCAATTTACCTTCCCACCACCTATTTATCTACTTGCACTGGTATGCTTTTGAACTGCGAGGTTGGCAGAAGCTGTGACAGAGCAACAGGAACTCACCCCATCCTGCAGATTCAACCTGCTAAACTACCGATCAGCAAGCCCAAGAGGCTCAGTGGTTTAGATCACAGTGCCACCCTTTTTCCTGCCGTAGTGTCTCTCAATGGAACTGTGTTCATAACTATTATTGCTAAATATGTTGCTATAACATGCCTAGATTTCATACAAATGGGTACATGCTTTGGTGAAACACAGGTTCATGGATTATAATTTAGAATGTGGAAAATACTTAGGAGAAACTGTTCCTCTCTCTCTTATTATGTAAGTATAGTCCTTATGTAAGTACAGCCCCCATATTGGATGATACAAGTTCTTTCAGTGCCGGGAAAAAACAAATATAAATCACATGATTAACTTGCAGCTAAAATATAGGTGCTAAACACCAACACATAATGAAGTGTGCTTTAGTCATTTGAAATCCATAGGCTTCATACATTATTGTACTGTTTCTTGTTGGGATCCATCTGTCTTGGGAGACAATGGAGGAGTGTGCCTTTTGGAGTGAAGTCAAACTGTTGGCATGTTACAGTGCCTGCTATGGCTGTAGAGATCAGTACAGGAGAGACATGTTTTGTTGCAGCTAGGCCAGGTGAAGGGATCTGGTCAGGCCCGCTGGCTTGGCCCTGGGACTGTGGGTGCCCAGGGCCACACATGCCATGGGGGTGTGTGCATCTGACATCAGCATGCCCATGGCGCACGTATACAATGACAGCATGCCCACCAGTGGGTGCGCCTGATGTCAGTATGCCCCATCCCAGTGGTCATCCCTTCTCAGGTCACTGCTGTGGATACGCAACCTGACTGTCTGTCTCCAGACACTATGGTCAGGGATGACCATGGGAGGATGGTTGCGACCAGCCTTCATGTCTCATTTGCAGACATCTTTGTAACTCAGAGTTGGTCTTCCAATAGGCCTAGTGGCAGAAGCCAGCTCCCCATAGAGCACGTACTTGGGGATCCTAACATCTTCTGTTTTGCAGACATGACCAAGCTAGCATAGGTATTCCTGAGATAGGAGTGTAAATATGCTGGGAATGTGGTCTTGGGAGAGCACATCTTGGTTTGAGACTCCTGCCATGCTATGCCCAAAATCTTCCTGATGCAGTGCATGTAGAAGGCATTGAAGCATTGCTCCTGGCTGTTGTAAGTTGCCCCAACTCTCTTCCACTTCAGGAGCAGGTAATTTTCTAAAGCTCATGCAGAAGGCACCATAGCAACCAGCTGTTGCCCAAATCTGCTCCTCAACATGCCCATGCAAACATTCAGAGATCTTCTGTGTGAGGGTGCACTATTTTTTTATTATTATTACGACTTTTTTTCTTGTGAATTTTTGCAGCCCTAAGAGTTTGGCATCCAGGACAGCCACCCCCTGTGGCCCCTCCCACAGCCTTATCTCTCCTTTTGATTGGAATCGAGTGGAGCTGCGCAGGTGCCTACTCAGAGCTTGAAGGAAGTAATGGGATGGATGAACTGCTTAGAAGTTCTATTTACAATCAAGTGGTATATACATTTTGCTAGATAGAGGAATAAATAAGATTGATGCTTACAGCAAGCCCCCTCATCTGTGCCCTTATGCCCAAGGTATCACACTAGGTATCAGAAGCAAGCAATATATCTAGTGCCCAAAATTAGATCTGTTTGGATGTGCCCTTTGAAGACAACATGGTAAGGAAGCGTTTTTTATTTTTTAAAAAGGTTTACAGCTCACTTACTCAAATATTTAACCTGATTTATAGATTGCACTGTGAGAGCACTAAGGCTAAGTCTCAGTAAGAGCACTGTAAGTGACTTTTAAAAATTAAGCAAAGAAACAAATGTAACTACTAATCTGAGCATGCTGTGAAATATTAATTATGCATTTCAAGTGAGGAGAATAAACAAGAAATAATTTAATCTGTGACATAAAATAAATCCCCCAGTGAATCCTTGCTGAAGGCACTTTCTAAATAAACACTTGTTTTCAAGTCACAAAGGAAATAATTTGAAAATGTTCCTTACTGAAGTCAGAAGCCGTTTATTAAAACATTTTGCAATTATCTGTTATTTTATTTTGTTTTTTAAGGAAAAGAATACACTGCTAAGGGGTTCTGCTGCTGTAGGAAGTCTACTGATGGAAAAAAAGAACATGTCCCAGAAGTAAAGTGGAAAAGAATAATTACAACTGCCAAGGTTAGTTAAAGAAATAAGATACTGTAGAAATAAATTTGTAACTCATAAGAATTTTCATCATTTTGACAACGCACTGTAAAAACCCAGTGTCACTGAAATATACAGGTAGTACCAATTATAAGTCATTAGAAAATACAAAATGTGATCATCTAAAACTAAGATGTTGCATTTAATTACTAATATTCAAATCTATGCCACATAAGCTGCAAACCTACTGACCTAGGAAAAAGCCCCATTGAATTCATTGGGAGTTGCCTCTGAGATGGGAGAGAATTTTTATTTGGTTCACATTTAAAGGTGAACCTACCTAATTTGCACTTTCAGGAACAATATGAGAAATGAGACACAACCATCCTTCAAAATTTGAACTGTTGTTAATTTTGCAATACAGTTCTTCACCCAAATAATGTGTACAAAGATGCCTTTCTTAGGGAAAGTGTTCATATACAGTGGTACCTCGGGTTAAGAACTTAATTCGTTCTGGAGGTCCAGTCTTAACCTGAAGCACCACTTTAGCTAATGGGGTCTCCTGCTGCTGCCGCCGCTCCACCGCCGCGCGATTTCTGTTCTCATCCTGAAGCAAAGTTCTTAACCTGAGGTACTATTTCTGGGTTAATGGAGTCTGTAACCTGAAGCGTGTCTGTAACTCAAGGTACCACTGTATCCATATTTAAGTGAAAATAACATACAAAAATGCAATATATGGGCCAGGGACTGGTTGGACACTGAGGAGTGGTGGCTGGCTTTTGAGGAGTGGACACCGGGAGAAGAGGGGTTGGAGACTGCCTTGGAAGAAGGGATTGGTGAATCGGGGGAACCTGTAACCACCTAGAGATGAGACACAGAGGCAGGAGAAGCTGCAGGATTGGAGAGTAAAGGACAGGTGTGGGAGGAGGAAGAGATAGGTCAGGCTGATGCAAAGAGCTTCTAATTCCTTCTGCTGCCCACACTGTCTCCCTGGACCAGAAGAAGATCAAAGTAGGAGGAGCAAAAAGTTACATACAGGTGGAAGCTTGCAGGTAGAGTCTGTGCTGGCTTGCATGCAGCTCGAGTGCTGGAGATACATCACCTAAGGTCTGAGGCGGGGCCTCTCTGTTGCTGCAACTGCCTCATTGGGTGCACACCCAGGAGTAGCTGAGAGACATAAGACTAATAGATATGCCTTGTCTTAAGCATGCTTTTGACAGTAAAGTGTTAATTCTGTTCATTCCTTATCTGTCAGCACCATGACTGTGTGTGTGTGTGTGTGTGTGTGTGGAAATTGCTTTTCCAAAATGTGTGTATTATGAATAACTGCATACCAAAATCTGTATTTTAGGAGAAATTCACACTAAAATGCTGATGAATTTTCATGAGGTCTTTTTTAAAAAGAATAAATAAATCACAAAGTGAGGTGGAAATTTAAAGAACTAAAATTGAGACTGGAAAAATGAGAAAGGAGAGAAACAGACACTGACAAATTCACCTATCCCTACTTTTGAGTAATATGTGTAGCATTGCCCCATAAGGCTACAATCTGAAAAACCCTTTAAGCCCCATCAAATGCCATGGTCCTTACTTCTAACTAAGCATGTAGAATCTTCAAAAATCCAGCATGTTTATACAAACCCGAGACAATTCTAAATCACTACTTGTGATTTCAACTGCATATTTGCTGGAGATTAAGTTCCTTTTAACTCATTGGGGGCATTGATCAAGGTCTATGTTCATATAGTGGTGTCTTTATGATATTTGATTTATTTACACATATGTACAACCTGAACCTAGAGGGAGAGGTTGCAGAGCATTCACATCCCAAGCAGGCTGGCCTCCTCTATAAGTGCAGCATTGGATTCCAAGAACAACAAAAAGCCATCCTCTATGTCTCTCTTACAGCTTCTCCCAGCCAGTCCACATCACATTCTCTGTTTGCTAAGCCGCTTGCAAAACTGACATTTTCCCCTGTTTGCTAGCATCATCCACCCTGAAATCCTATACTGGTCACTGCCCACCAACGCACAACTTGAGAAGGGGCTGTCCCCTCCTTGTCTGGCAGTGTTCAGTCTCTCTTGATGGTTTCCTTGATGGGCCATCACTGGTCTTTGTGCCTTAATGGCTTACTCTCAGCTAGCCCTGCCAGGCTCAGCTGACTCATTAGCATAAACCAAACCCAGGAATTTCTGTGTTTGGCACCCTTAATCAAACCTAATTCTAAGAACTGCAGGTAACTTTCACCCACAAATCCTAACACCCACAACCTATCACAATACATAAGATTCAGCAGCTAACAGATTTATATATTCAAATATATTTGGTTTTGATTTTTTACAGATCTACATCATCTAATCCTTTTCATCATTCCTTAGGCACCATGGGAAAATGGATACCACATAAAAAAGAAGTTAAATGAATGGAAGCTGGGCCTTCTCTCTCTTCTCAGTTATGTTTGCAGGGATTATGGGAGTTGTAGCCCAAAGCATCCAGAGGGCGGCAGCTTGGGGGAGGCTGGTTGGACAAAGGAATAGAGCTATTAGACATGGTAATTATTCATGCGATTTCTAAGCCACCCTTCATCAACGAGATCCCAAGGTAGTTTACACAGCAATGCTATTAAAACAACAGAAACATGTTCTCATTCTTCTGTATCAATTTGCATTGTACTGTGTGCTGAACAATAAATAATTGCGTCAGTAAGACAACACATTACAGCCTCTGATACAAGGACTACTCTACACATTAAAGGACTTGGTGGGACTGAAGCTATTTGAACTTTCCACTGACTCGAGTGCCATGCTCTTAATCAGAACAGTAAGGGTCATTCCTCACAATGACATGCTGCTGTGGTGAGCTTGAAGTTGTCTCTCCCTCACCCCCAGGCTACGTTTGGCTCCTCAGCAAGGACCTTATATTCAGCATTTATCTTTGTCTTTTTCTCCTGCCGTCGATTACTTACTTGAGGTTATTGTTCTCTATCAGAGGGGAAGCTCACCGCTAGGGTTAACAAGCTGTTTAAAATGAAAAATAGTTTAGGATCCATGGAAAATAATCTGTTGCCTCCATCTGCCTTCCCTTTCCCTTTTTGCTTTTTACAAGCGAGCTGATTTACAGTCGTCGTAGAAAACATGACTTTGAATTTCCTAACTTTGTTGGGCTTGGTATCAACATTGCCTCCTTTCCACTTAACTGTGCTAGAAGTCCCACAAGGTCAACCAGCCTTTATAATGCAACTTGCTCAAGGCACTACTGCTACTGGTGCTAAACTGGTCATCCTGTCTGCAATCCTAGACACATTTTCCTGGGGGTAAGTACCAGTGAACTTAATGGGCCTTACTTTGAAGTGGATATGTATATGTATACTGAATAGTTAGTAAGCTTTTGAGTCAGATTATTGAGCCAATGAATCCCTTAGGCAGTCACCTAACCTTACAGGCTGCAGCTCTTTATAGGAACCCAAGCCATGAGGATAGGGCAGAGTCAAATCTCATTCTCCTTGGTCCACACAGTCTCTCCCTGCAGCAATGATATTTCTTGTGGGTGAGTGAAGGTATTACTTAACATCCCTTGTCCAAGATGGTTGGTCAGTCATAAATGTTGAGAAGGCTGGATGAGATGTATGTGGCAAAATATTGGGCATTGACAATTCCGTATGAAATGTGTCTGGCAGTGTTCGGAAGCATTTGTGAAAGATATGCAAATTTTGGCATTAGATAGAGCCCCAATGTCAGTGAGATCAAGAGTTTCCGGAATCCTATGAAAATTTTGACATTTTCTGTTCATTTTGACATTTCAGATTAAATTAAGAGTGGGGATACATTAGAAATCTAAACAAACCAGAACTCTTTCAGGTGAGCCCTGTCAGTGGAAATCTTGTGCAAGGATTTCCACTTGCACAATGGGACTTTCCTTCCTTGCCCCCCGTGCACCCAGTGCACCCCCAGAATTGAGGTGGAGGGTCAGGAGAACTCCCACAACTGTGCATTGGGGGAGGAGGGGAGGAAACCATTCCATCTAGCAAACTGAAATGTTTGTGCAGATGGAATGATTGAGAGAGTCCAATGTCGAATATTTGCCTTTCTGTAGATTTAGCTGGTAAACACTAGAAGATGACAAGTCCATAACCATGTATTAACTAATTTTGTTTCTTAATTAGTTTTACTGGAAGTCTTTTAAGGTGATGATTGGGCAGAGTTAATTAACTAACCTAATAAAGAGAAATGTGTCTAGATCTTCAAACAAAAAATAGTTGAAAGTATATGGACAATACCTCCTGAATCATTCCCACAACTAATGTTGGATTGCCTCCTTCTAGAGCAGCCTTTCTCAACCTGTGGGTCCTCAGATGTTGTTGAACTACAACTCCCATCACCCCTAGCTAGCAAGGCCAGAGCTCAGGGATGATGGGAGTTGTAGTCCAACAACATCTGGGGACCCACAGGTTGAGAAGTGCTGTTCTAGGGGAACCTGAGGGACAGAGATTCTGACTATTGCAGAAACATGGCAGAAGAACTGACTGAATCATGGAGTCCAACTATCAACCATGTAGAGCTCCAAAGTTCCAGAGGTATCTGACCGTACTTTTGGAGGAGCGCCACAGAGTATTGGCTTATTGTCAGGTAACATCCCATTATTCTAATCAAGAGCCTTCTTATCTTTATCAACTCGTCTAGGCATAGGTGCAGTTGTGAGGAGAAAGCAGTAAAGGCATGACAAAAAGGCAGTGTTCCAGTCAACTCTGGTTCATTTAGTGCACTTCTATTACCCTTAGTGGCTGGCAGAGCAGTGCGGATGAGGCTGACTTGCTCACTAGCCTCCCAGCATTGTGCATCACTGCTGCTTACCAAGAGGGAGAGCCAGTTGCTACTGTCTGTTATGCTATTCAGGGTATTAGGACTGTTACATTTAATTAATTAACAGATCTGAAAACTTTAAAGCAAATAAACCATGCCTCCAATTATTTGGGCATCATATTTCTTTCTTTCTTTCTTCTTTCTTAACAAGTGCTTATAAACAGTTACAAAACTGCAGTTTATACAACTGCAGATTAAGAAGCATAATCTTTAAAATGGCATTTCCCCTCCTCTCACACACAGTGGGAAAGTCTGTTCTAATATGACGCCTAATATTTTTTTTTCGTTAATCATGTTGCAGCCCTGCGCATAAGACATTGTGTGGATTGTTAATTCATCCCCAAGCAGGGGAGGGTGAGGGGACTTGGGCTAGCCTTGCTCTATCAGAAAGAAGGGAAGGGAATACTATTGCTGACAACTCTCCTTTATAAATCCCATTTGTTTAGTCGTCGCGTAAGCAGGGATTGTGTTTGGGGCATACAATAACCACTGCAAACAATATCTGTTAGTGTGGGGCATTTAATAAACCCCAAACATTCTAAACAGGCGGCAATGTATACAAGTAAACAAGTATCTAGAAGGCCTGCATATTTCCCTTCACTATCTAACTGCCAAATGTGTAAACTTAAGGTATCCTTGAAGAGCTTCTTACAATGCAAATCGTCCCAGGAAAATAGAAAACAGCCCACTTGTGCCCTCTAGTGTGCATGGAGACTTATTTGAGGAGGGCTTTTGAAGTGATAATGCAGAGAAAATGATGAAACAGAAGACGGCTCGAGTCAGAGAGATGCTTTTTAAAATCATTTAAAAGTGAAATATGTCAGCTTCCATAAAATGAGAGCCACTGGTGTAAATATGCCTGGTGTTGTCCCTTTGATGTTTTTCTCTTACATGCCAGCTTTGGCAAGGTGAAATCAATTTCCTCTTTTCTTGGGGGGAAACAGGCATTCCACCTGAAATCTGCTTTGCTTCACAGGCCTCTGTTTTGCATCCTAATTGTGCTATGTGCCAGGAAAACAGATTGTTTGCTAATTGATATCATAAAGGAAGACAGCCCAGTGAAGGATGATTATTTCAATGCCAGCTAGCAGCTGATGAAGAGCTTGACAGGAACTCTGTCATTTTTTTAACACAAACTGTACCCATAAGCCAGTTTTTTATTTATATATTGCTATGAGGCTAGGTAAAGAAAATGACATTGAAAAGACAGCTGTACATTTGATGTCAGTAAAGTAAGTTACAAGCCATAGTTGACTGGAAAACTAGTTGTACCTGATATATTGAGTACCGGAATCTTCTGTCATAATTATTTACCTTGGAAATCTAAAAACAAAGGAAGCCCAAATTAATGTGTCTGGTAATGGAGTAAGCTGGCTGCCATGGTAATCTGTTACACAACCAGACATATGTATGCATCAGTTACATTTCTATTTAGCGCTCATTATTCATTGTGTATCTTCTCCCTTGTGAACCCCATTTGGCCTCCGCTTGTTGAAAATGTGGCGTGGGGCAAAGCATTGGCACAAATAAAACCGTACCTAAATAGAACCACTGTTAAACCATTCTCATCTTAGGCCTACACAACTCTGTGACCCATCAAGCTCAGCACAGTGGATTGTTTTCCATGTTTATGGCCTGTTCAGTTCTTTAAAATTCTACTACTCTTGGAATATCAGGCTGGCAGTAAATGTTGGAAGCTTCTCAGACCTCATGTGGGCCCCACCATACATGGTTGTTAGCTATGGCAAAGAGAGACTGTAGCTCAGCACATACTACTTTCATGCAGAGGATATCAGGCTCAATCATTAGCCACTGTAGTTCAAAGAATCAGGTAACAGGTGACAGGGAAGATCTCTGTCTTTTTCAGTGACTCTAGAGAGCTGCTGGCTGTCAGAGTGGGCAATACTGAACTAGATGGACAGAGAATGTGCCCTAGTATAAGGCAGCGTCCTGCATTAGGTGTGATGGATCACAAATTGTACATACTTTTTTATGTGTGCATTACTCATACAATAGAAAGCCCATCTTGCTATCTGGCCTATCAGCAGGAGGCTGAAGAGCTTATCTCTTGGACAGTGTCAAACTTTCCACTCTTTCCTATTCCCCACCCCACTGCAAAAAAAGACCCCTGGCTGAAGTAGTAGGTTTCCCCATCTGGTTGGCAACCCAAACAGCCAGGTTAGTCACCTGATATCAATAATGTCAGGCATGGGATGCATAAAGCCACAGCTGCACACTTAGAGTACCCTCACAAAATGAACAATTGGAAGTGTAATTGGGTTGGATCCACCAGATGTTTATGCAGTTGTTGCTTGTTTTCTACAGCAAGGCACAAAAATCACTTGGGGGCCCAGACCAACTTAGAACATGGGTACGCACACAAACACATACCAAGATCCAACCTCATAAATATAACCACAGGAAATAAATGTCTGTTTGTTTTTAATTCTGAAATTACATTTCCCACATTTCTGAAATGGAATTGAAGTTTTTCTACCTGGGGAGGAAGTCAATATCACACTAAAACAAATATTCCACCAGCACAATCACCTCTGCTTGCCCAATTTAACAACTTCCCTTCTTCCCCCACCTACGTGTTGTTATGGGGTTCTCCCAAACCCCTCCCAAGAGCCAGTGTGGGGGCATGCAGAGGTGAAGCATCATTGTCCTAGTGGGAGCCCCTGTGCTGCACAATTACATGTGTTGATGGTTTGGCTTTTGTTTTCTCTTTCCATGGGTGTGTTAGGTGAATTGTTACCTCCAATTCTGGTAACAGATATGACAATCTAGCAGGTAAGAAAGGAGCCTGATTAGGGTTAGATACAAAATTATTTTTCTAAATCATTGGCACACACCCAAGCAAAATGTTTGGACAGTATTCTTACCCTACGAAACATACTGTTTCCCCAAATAGAAACCTCTATATAAATAGAAAATTTTAGGAGGCATTAAGACATTTCATCAAATACACACAATGAAGCAAGTTTGACATTCATATTCACTTCAAACTAATCACTCAGCCAATAAGCTTTTCTTGTGTGTTTTCATACCACAGCACCATATGCCACATTTTTTAGAATATTGCTTCTCATGGTTATCTTTTAATTGGCTTGACCTATGGGAGCAATGGCACAAGCCCAATCTCATCACACACATCCACTCCATGCTATGTGAAATCTGCTTCTGAAAAATGTCAGGTGGAAGAATGTGTTGATATGCAAACTACCATAGGTTCAGTGTACAATTTTTGAGTCAATGTCACAATCCTTCAGCTCATAGTTTCATTCCATTCATTATAAGTTTTATCTTGATTATCGCTCTCTGGCAAATGTAAAGTGATGGGCTCTGAATGGCAGGATTCATATAAGCTTCTGTGGAGAGGCAGCCACAGAAAATGAGAGGCGTAAGTATGCATCCCACCTGTGCTTCTACACTTCTGTTTTTACATACAATGTAGGTTTCTATTTTCCACTTAGTCTGACAGAGTTTACAACAGTTGCAGCTGTTCAAATTGAAATCTTAAGATCTAAGTTCTAATGTCTTCTGTATCTCAAAGAACCAAGAGGTGACATGAGCTAGACAGGGAAGATGCTAAAAATCAGTAGATGCGAGAATTATCTGAAAGTCGCAGTTAAAGCCCAAATTATGTGTCTCAAGTGCCAGTAAGAAAGCACATTATCTCCAGTAACCATCTGTCATGACTATTTTAAAGACTGATGCTCAAAATTATGTAACCATTAGGGCTTATGAAATGCCATTGCCAACAAATTTCTAGGTACTTGAGGAATGAATCACTGTTTTCCATTATCTACAATGTGAATTATATTTGTAAAGTATGTCCTACTATGTTATCTTTACCAAGATGAATTTAAAATAACACTCCCTGAATATTCTAAAACTTATTCTGAAGGGAACAAACTTTTTAATGAAGGGAATTGTATCAGATAGGATTTTAAGTGAGAAACCTTGTCATATACTGATGTTTTGGAGTAAAGGGCTGCTACCTTAACCGTTGGATCCTGCACAGCTAGCTGTTAGTTGCTGATCCTTCCTTCCTCCCCAGTTCCATTAAGTCTTTTGTATTGCTCAGATATTTTGCATAATGGTTCAGAAAAGCCAATGGCAGCTGACATGCCAGGCTGGGGGCAGGCTCAGGCAACGATGCTCAAGAGTGATTCATTGTAGTAGGCAATGGGCACACCTGCACAGGTTGTAACAACAAGATGAACACTTTCCATCAAGGATGTCTGGCAGCCCATCATGGACTTCTACTGCCAGCCCAGGCATGATAGCCAGCATCTAAGAAGCCATGTAGCTGGTAGCCTGTGTTTAGTCTAGAGTATTAGCAAAGTCACTTAAATAATGCTGATGGAGTCCAGAGAGAAGTCCTGATAAGACATTATTCAACAAAACTGCATAATTTGAGGAGTCATAAACACAAAGGTTTCGTCTTCCTTAGTTCAAACAAAGCAGGGAAGACATTCAACCAAGCGTACAGAAAAAACTTCTTCAGAATAACACATATCCAACCAGGGCACCTGTGCTAGCTCAATGAATATCATTCCACTCTATTTGGTTGCTAAGCAACATCTCCACCTATCCCCCTATTGGTTAGTTGATTTCAACACTAACAAGATTAAGCCTTGGGTTACAAATTTAATGACCCTTGTTGCACTTCCAACTTGGAAGACACCACTTATGTAGGCCAGGTTGTATTTAATGGCCTTTATACAAGGTCTTAGGGACACAGGTGGCGCTGTGGGTTAAACCACAGAGCCTAGGACTTGCCGATCAGAAGGTCGGCGGTTCGAATCCCTGTGACGGGGTGAGCTCCCATTGCTCGGTCCCAGCTCCTGCCAACCTAGCGGTTCGAAAGCACATCAAAGTGCAAGTAGATAAATAGGAACCGCTCTGGTGGGAAGGTTAATGGCGTTTCCGTGTGCTGTTCTGGTTCACCAGAAGCGGCTTAGTCATGCTGGCCACATGATCCGGAAGCTGTCTGCGGACAAACGCCGGCTCCCTCGGCCCATAGAGCGAGATGAGCGCCGCAACCCCAGAGTCAGTCACGACTGGACCTAATGGTCAGGGGTCCCTTTATACAAGGTCTTATGTGTGATTCTGTTATGCAGAGGAAATTGCACTATTGCATATA
Organism: Podarcis raffonei; assembly: GCF_027172205.1. Lineage (NCBI taxonomy): Eukaryota > Metazoa > Chordata > Lepidosauria > Squamata > Lacertidae > Podarcis > Podarcis raffonei. The sequence continues at coordinate 50,965,250 of NC_070604.1, forward strand.
TTGGGTTTTTGGTTTTGTTTGCTGAGGACTTTGGAGACAAAATTACTAAAGAACTTATCATTGTGGTGCTTACAGAAAGAACATAGTAAGAAAACGCACCACATGTGCATTGCAGGGTCACTCTGCCAAATTGCAGACTTGGTGGGTCTGAGTTTGAGAAAGAGACCATAGTATTGAAAAACTCAACAACACAGCAATAACATGCTTTTGGTTAGGGAGAAGGTAAACAACAAGACAAGGCAGTGTGCAGAGCAACATGTCAAAGAAATATTGTGGTACAACATTATCAGTTTCTCAAAGTGAAAGCATCAAGACAACAGGCCTGATTAGTGCATAGATAGAGTTATAGAATAGGTGTTCTATTCTTCAATCTCTGATTTTCCACATGGTTGTGTATAAAGAAAGATGGCTGCTGTTGAAATATCAGCTGTAAGTGAGTCAGAGTATGAGTAAACAGAGGATATATCCAGAGCATCATTTGTGTTGGCAAATTTCTCAGCTAGAAGCCTACATCTCAGCAAGACATTAAATAGATTTATTGCCTATCAGCTTTAAACCAGAGGATGGATGTCTGCTTCTCATACTGAGCTGATGCATTAAATAATAAAAGCAGAAATAAAAACAGCAACAGAAGTACTAAGAAATCATCACTCATTCAAGTTAATATGTATGACAAATTCCCTTTGTGGTTGATTTGTATCTAGCTGCACCTGCCTTTAAAAGCTTTCAGGAAAAGATGCCCTACAGTTTTTAAATAGAGAATAACCCTGAAACATATTTTCTGGTATCTTTTTGACGACCTTCTAATCTCTGGGTTCTAGGCCAGACTGTGGGAAACCAACCTGTTATACATCTCCTCTCTTTCAAATAAATCAAAAGTTAAGCTGGATAAAGAAGGGAAGGAGAGAGGTGCTCTCTCCAGCTTCCTTCTGGTCGTTAATTATAATGTTGAAGTCTGCTTTAAAGAGGCATTGCAGTTGCTGGAGGAAGCAAAAGCTCATTTTGTGTGTGTGCGCGCACACAACCTGAGTGTGTGTGTGTGTGTGTGTGTGTAACCTGATTGCACCAAGGTCAAAGTGGTGACTTCACCTTCCAATGTTGAGCAACTTTATCAGTTACATATATTACAGCCCTCACGCTTTTTGGTCTTGAAATTTAGGTCTAGAGATATGGCTTTAGAAGCTATAGGCACGTTACCCTGTTTCTTTCCATGTAGAGGTTTAAGACAAGAGGGAACATTATCATCCAAGTTTGCCTTGTTTTATAAACTTGCAAAACTTGCAAAAGCTCAAACAATTTTTTTTCTCTCGTGAGGACAAAATTTGGCAAACTTCCTGCATGGATATTTGAAATGGGAGAGTTTGGCACTTTCCTGAGCCTTCTGGCTGGATACACCCGATGAAGCATATGGAGGGATAATAGCAGGGCCATGCATAGCAACTATTGTTCATAGCACTGAATACTTTTGCTTTCAGGTCGTCAAAGTGTGCTTTGCTTCTGTTGGTTTGACAGACCTGCAAGGAATAATAAATCACTAATACTAGATACTAGCTCCTAAATCTGCCACCAATTGTTAAAGAGATCGATAAATGTAGGTATATGAATTTCCCCCCACATCTATTTACTGTCACATGAGAATATTTCACCCATTTCATGATCCCCAGTTATTACCCCTTTTCCTTCCTCCTGAGTCAAGGGATCTACCTCATCAGTGTATCCTTTCAATCTCAAATGTGTTAACATCTAATTGGTTCCATAGAACAGATTTAACAATCACTACAGCTAGGATGCTGGTGTCTCAGAAAAGAAACTGTGGGAAGTATCTCCTATGTATCCATGTTTCATCACAACCAAGGTTATGGCTATCAACTGACAGAACATAAGAAGAGACCTGCAGGATCAGGCCAATGACCCATCTAGTTGAGCATCCTGTGTACAGTGGCCGGTGGGAAAATCCTGCAAGCTGGACATGAATGTGACAGCACTCTGTCCACCTGCGATTCATAGCAAATGGTATTCCAAGTCACAATGTCTCTTATAGTGATAGTGGAATATAGCCGTTGTGGCTAGTTGCCATTGATACCCTTGTCCTTCATGAATTGGTCTGATTGTCTAATCCTCCTTTAAAACCATATATGTTAGTGGCCATCACTGTCTCTTGTGTGAGCAAGTCCCAGAGTTCTTTAACTATGCACTGCATAGATAAGTATTTTTTAAAAATCTGTCCAGAATCTTCCAACATTCAGCTTCATATAGTTCTAGTGGACAGTGATGCTTGACATCAACCATCTTAAGTTTCAGTTGTCAACTGGGTTGAATATGAAGGGGGCTTCTCAATGATGGAGGAAATGGAGAAAATGGTTTGATGTAGGTAAATACAGTCATTAAGAGACAGTGACAGTGCTCCAGAGACAGTGCTCCAAAGTTGGCAAAGAAGGAAGCTACAATGCTTGGGTGAGAGCTCAGCAAAATAACTTTATAGCAACAACAGAAGCCATCAGGACATGACTTCTAGTACTGTCTATATACTTCCTAGGTTCATCAATGTCCACAGAATGTAGGGTTTCCATTTCTACATCAAACCTTGAAAGAGTCCCACCTCCCACTAAAATCTGGTACACTGCCACATCCACCATTCTACTTTAAAAACTTCTAAGATCTTTGAGATCAGAAGCAACACAAGAAGACAGAGGACGTATTGATGGTGTGTGTGAGAGAGAGGGGGGCAGGGAGGAAGAACACTCTTGCATGTGTCCATGAGCATCTTCATATCCTAACCTGTAATTTGTAATTTTCGTTTCCTTCAAGTATTGGCAAATTTCTTTTATTTCATCTAGACTGAAAGCATATATATTCAGATCTGCCACACACAAAAGGTTGAGAGATAAGTAGGTAACAGCTTTCTTTTCAAAAAGGTTTTTGTACTTTTAAAAATGGGAAAGATCTCATTCACTAGAAGGCTAAAGCTATGTTTTTCAGAGGTCTCACTGAATGAATATGAGATTAATTGTAGTGAAAGAGACTTGAAAGTAGGAACGTTCTGTTTTGAAGCTCTTTTCTCGCAAGCATCCCCATCTTTTGAGCCCCACCATCTGATCTGTGCTAGGACTTATTGGATGCAGCTGTGATTCTGGCAGGGTGTTTTAGCAGCTGCTGCTAAAATGCCAAATCATTGTTTTGCTCCATTGCCTGAATGTGAGGTTTGATTGAAAATGCTTTTATTTAAGCTCTGTTTCCAAGAAATCACATTTCTTTTTTTGGTTAAAGTTCCCCTGGCGCAAGACGGCAACTCATCACATTAGAGCGGTCACATCTTATTACCTTCCATTAGATGTGATTGACACAACTAGATGTTTTGTGCTACAGCACAGCATATCAACTTGGGATATACTTCTTTTCTGGGGGATATTCTAAAGCAATATGCTGCAATGTGTTGATGAAATCATATTTTTTGGCTATGAGCCTTCACAATTTGTGCTGTCTGTTATTTATTTAGGATCAGAAACCGCTTTGGATGTGCAGTTCATAAAGTACTAGCAAAGAGTCCATTAGCACTACCAAATTCTGCTGCTAGTAAGGGAATATCATCAAAGGTACTCCGTTTCTTATAGAATGGAGTGGCTTCATTCTGCTGGATAGGGAATGTGAGCTTAGACATGATCTGTTTTAGTTCCCTTCTAAGAACATTTTTATAACTGCCCCAGAAGAGGAGTTCACCAGGCAGATCACAAAGCAAAAATTAAAAGAAAACATTAAAAAGGAGTAGGGAAAACTAAAAATTCAAAACTGAAACACTGTTCAAACACATTGTAAAAGTGAGTTGCTCAGACTGTGAAATACAAATTGTTTAAAGGGCTCTGGTGAATAGAAGGGTCTTTACCTGAAACCTTAAAAAAACACCAAAAAAGATGGTATCATGCAACCTTCTCTGGAAAGGCCATTCCATAACCAGAATGGCGCTGCTCAAAAAGCTCATCTCTCTTACTAGTTCATGCCCCACCCTTCCTTTAAAAAAAAAAACCAAATTAAAAAGAAAGAATACCTAATAAAGCCAATGTAAGTGACAGAAATGTGGCCTACTAGAAAAGATAATTTACAGAGAAGATATTTCTAAACATCTAAAAGGCTTGTTGAAATGATGCTAACTTTACCACCTTTCTGAAAGTGGGTAGCATTGAGTGAGACCAAGTGTCTTTCTTTAAAGAAGCTATTCAACAACTCAACACTGCTGTCTTGTCTCCGTTTTTTTACCCTCCTTGTAACCCACAAAACGCACCTGCCTGGGAAATTATATTTTCATCCCACTCTTCCTCCAACCAGTTCAGGACAATATACATTTTGAACCTCCAAAGAAACAAGGTTTAGCTGAAAGGATCTGACTGACTCTCTTCCCCAGCCACTCAACATCTTCACAGCCAGATCTCCCCACAGCAAAACCACCATCCATTCCACTACTCTGGCTCTCAGTTGCAATTCTCTTGTATCTGATCTGCATTATTCTAACAGAGCCACAAAAGAATTAATATAGAAAAATGTGCAATTGTTCGATTTAAAAAACAATATACTTCTTTTTGCACATTAGTTTGGTGTATGCCAAAACATGCTAAAGCTGACAACTGAAACCAAATCAAGCAAAATATTCTCTTTTTTTTAAATGATATTTATTAGATTTTCAAAAAAGATTACAAAAGTAAAAAAAAAAATAGAAATAGAAAAACGAAACAAAAGATACAAAATACAGAAAAAGAAGTAAAAACAGTTAAAAGTAAATCCATCTTTCAATGTCTTGCCTTTCATTCACTTATTTCCCTGACCTCCTCACACCTCCCTTTTTTGTATTCCAGTTTAAATGGTTACTTCAGCAAATCCTTTCCCTCTTTGTTTTTATCTTAACTCTTTATCTTAATATATTATAACTTTACATTTTCACCTGTTAACCATCCATTTTTACATACTCTTTTTTAACATTGCTGCTAAAACCACTTAATTTCATTCCAACATCATTTTAACATTCTTTAATTTTACAATGTTTCTGTAAATAATCTTTAAATTTCTTCCAATCTTCTTCCACCGACTCTTCTCCCTGGTCTCGGATTCTGCCAGTCATTTCTGCCAATTCCATATAGTCTATCACCTTCATCTGCCATTCTTCCAGGGTGGGTAGATCTTGTGTCTTCCAATACTTTGCAATGAGTATTCTTGCTGCTGTTGTCGCGTACATAAAGAAGGTTCTATCCTTCTTTAACACCAATTGGCCGACCATGCCCAGGAGAAAGGCCTCTGGTTTCTTCAGGAAGGTATATTTAAATACCTTTTTCATTTCATTATATATCATCTCCCAGAAAGCCTTAATCCTTGGGCACGTCCACCAAAGGTGAAAGAATGTACCTTCATTATCTTTACATTTCCAACATTTATTATCGGGCAAATGGTAGATTTTTGCAAGCTTGACTGGTGTCATGTACCACCTGTATATCATTTTCATAATATTCTCTCTTAAGGCATTACATGCCGTAAATTTCATACCTGTGGTCCACAACTGTTCCCAGTCAGCAAACATAATGTTATGTCCAACATCTTGTGCCCGTTTAATCATAGCAGATTTCACCGTTTCATCCTGAGTATTCCATTTCAACAGCAAGTTATACATTCTTGATAGTATCTTAGTTTTGGTGTCTAACAGTTCTGTTTCCAATTTTGATTTTTCCCCCTGGAAGCCAATTTTTTTGTCCAGATTGTAAGCCTCCCTTATTTGATAGTAATGAAGCCAGTCTCACACTTTATCTTTTAGTTTCTCAAAAACTCTGCAATTTCAATTTATCTCCTTCTTGTTCCAAAATCTCCCAATATTTCGGCCATTTGGCCTCCATATTGAGCTTTTTCTGAGCCTTCGCTTCCATCGGTGATAACCACCTTGGGGTTTTGTTTTAAAGTAAATCTTTATATCTTATCCAGACATTAAACAATGCTTTCCTGACAATATGGTTTTTAAATGCTTTATGTGCTTTAACCTTGTCATACCACAGATATGCATGCCACCCAAAAACGTTATTAAAGCCTTCTAAATCCAAAATGTCTGTGTTCTCAAGAAGCAGCCATTCTTTCAGCCAGCAAAATGCTGCTGATTCATAATAAAGTTTAAGGTCTGGCAGGGCAAATCCACCTCTTTCCTTTACATCGGTTAGTATTTTAAATTTTATTCTGGGCTTCTTGCCCTGCCAGACAAATCTAGAAATGTCTCTCTGCCACTTCTTGAAACAGTCCATTTTGTCCAAAATTTGCAATGATTGAAACAAAAATAACATTCTTGGCAATACATTCATCTTTATAACAGCAATTCGACCTAGCAAGGAAAGCTTCAGATTTGACCATATTTCTAGATCCTTTTTCACTTCTGACCAACATTTCTCATAATTATCTTTAAATAAATTTAAGTTCTTAGCGGTCATATTAACCCCCCAAGCAAAATATTCTGTCCCTACTCCTCCAAGGTCCTTTTATATGATAATTTACTCACACAGCCAATTGCTGAGCATCGAAACCCATACCCGGTGTTTCAAAATGCCCAAATACTCATATTTATTCAAAAGACAATGCTAACTGTATGTAAATTTAGAGCCATCATCAAATGCACTTGATAAGGTAATAGTCCAAAACGCTTTTTCAGGACTCTTGTGAACAAATCTTATTATTTGCTAACTCCTGTGCACTGCCTTGGAAATGCAGCTTCTAACATTGGAATAATGCATAAATATTACATTCAGAAACCAAGCTTGGCAGAGGCATTAATATCACTGAGGCCTAGATCTTTTGTTTTCATTTTGTCTCTCAACCGATTACAGTATTTGTACACCTCTTGTCAATTAGCTTGTCTATACATGTTTCACATATGCAGAAGCTGAAATAAAACTTGACAGCCACTTTATTCTGGGCCTCGGGTCTGGCAACATTTCTAAATATTCCCTTTTATTTATTTCCCCCTTTAATTTGCTTCTTACTGATCTATATATTGAAGCTCTCTGCTTACTTTGATATGCAGCATACATCTTAAATAAGGGATTTTTAAAAATCATTACCCATAAAGTTAATTTGCAAATGGATGATTTACCATTTGTATTTCAAGGAAGCCAAATTCTATCTCATTTTCTCAGGTATACACATGGATTAATTCATTTGGTTTCAGCTGAGATACCACATGCTTAAAATCAGAGCAAGTGAAATCAGAATTTTACTTCAGTGTTTGGAATTATATTAACTTTGTGAAGGATTTTAGTAAGAGATAGTGGGTTATTGCTGAGGCATCATAGACAAAGATGAGTGGCCACAGCACCCTACACATGAGAAATTAAGTAGGTTGTTTTGGTTTCAAGCAGGTAGAGGAACTAATTTAGCCAGGTGTTCTGCTTAATCTGCCAGAGAACAATCAAGGCAGAATGGGATAAGAAATTGATTTTACTCATCAGATAACCTTGAACACAAAGCTTCAGCAGTTGCCTTAGACTTTACTATTTTACAGTGATCACCACAAAGATATGCAAACATTATCAGCTCATCTATTGCTCCCACTCACCTGAAACAACATATTTCTGTAGTGCAAAGTGACCTTGTACCAGTATTACATTTCCAGCATAACAAGGGAGTAAGAGGTATCCAAATATGAATTTGGAAAGGCTTTAAAACAGAGCAGTGTGCAATTCATTGGTACATGTGGTACACTTCCCTTCCTGATTTGGCTCACCACCCATCTGAAACAGAACAGTAGGAATAGCAAGTCCTGATGCAATTCTGCTTGGAACTTCTGGAACTAAACAGAATCTTACTTAACTATTTAGAAATATAATCAAATAGGTTTTGCACAACAAAGGTGCAATGTTCCCAATGCATAACTAGTTTTTCATGGCCAATGGGAGCTCTAAGGTCAACACCCATCTCCCAAGAAGGCATTGTTTTCCATTCCACCATGTATTTATCACATGCAACACTGTTTTTTTCCTACTGCAGTTCATCTTCTGTCAAAAATGCCATTGTTTGTCTTACTGTGACAAAATTACAGAACTTACTGGTACATGATTTACATAATTATGTAATTTATGTCATTATGTAAAAAATTTTGTCAATATATTACATGGGAGAAAGTAATCATTACGTATCATTTCTGGAATGAAAGCAACAACAGAAAACACTGATCATATTTGCTGAATTGATTTGTGTGCTGGACATATGACAAATATTTGTCCATACACTGGAACCTCGGTTGTCGAACGTAATCCATTCCGGAAGACTGTTCAAGTTCTGAAATGTTTGCCAACCGAGGCACAAAGGGCTGTCAGCCATTTCAATGGGGAAAATTGAAAAACACGCCTCAGAAGCTGTTCAACTTCCAAGGTGTGTTCAAAAACGGAAGCAATTACGTTCGGCTTCCGAAATGTTCAGCTTTTGAGACGCTCGAAAACCAAGGTTCCGCTGTATTTCTGTTGGCATCGGAGTTCTCCAACATCCCTCATGCCACTCTAGTCCTTTTTGTAATCTTTTATAAATCTTGAATATCACATCTAAGTTCACACACTGTGAAGGATGGACTTCCTTTCGCATTGCAGGCATTTCTGATATTGGCAGATGAGGCTGTTAAGAACGGAATATTCTGCAGGGATGAGCTCCACTCTGTGGAACTCCAGGAATGATTACAGTGCGTATGTAATGGTTAACTTTGATGTTCTAAGACATCTTATTCTGTGAGTGGCTCTCCCCTGCCACCCCCCAACAATTCATTCAGGCTAAAATCGGAAGAAATTTAGGAGCCTAAGACAACAGCCATTAAAAACAAATAATGGAACATCATACAAACTAGGTTTAATCCAATATCTCCAATTTTAGGAGCAATTGGAGATTCAAATACCACATCAAATAGCTGACTAACTTTCAAGAGCACCTTACCCTCATATACTTCCAATATGAAGCAAATTCCTTTTTGTTCATTATTTTTACTGTATTCAGCCCTTTATCTGATGCAACCAAAAGAACTGGAGCCTATGGAAAAATAAACTTTAAAAGGGAAAGAGAAAACACTTGTCTTTTTTCATAGATGAATGTCATTAAATTGACAAGTAACGTAAGGGGGAAAGAAGCAGGAAACATTTGCTTTATATGTGGCGACGATATACTTTTAAGCCAATCATGTGGATGTTTGCTCAACATAAGTCTCCTCGATTTAATAGAAGCTGATTTCGGTGCGATGTGTGGCGGTGGCTGTTTTTTAGTTGCAGCCAACTTGCAGAACATAATGTTGTGGTTCGAGGACCCGAACCCCGCTTAGTGGAAAGAAGACACATGGACACGTAATATAAGGTTAATGGGCAAGAAAAGGCCACAACTTTATTGATTACAGCAAGTAAAAAGGTATTGGCTTAGGCATTGGACCACGTCAGCTGACTCCACCCACTCGGAGAGGGGTGAGTCAAAAGGGGGGGGGTTATTCACCAGTAGGTGGAGCCACGGGAAGGCGGAAAATGAGACCGCATGGCTGGCGCAGCAGCAAGTTAAGCTGCCGTCCATGCCCCCGCCAAGCCGCCTGGTTGGGCCCTTGCCTGTGGGGCGTGGGGCGCTAGCCAGGTGAGTGGGTGGCAGGGAGCTAATGCCCCCTGCTTGAGGCGGAGTTCGGATCCCGCCCACAACCCCTCCCCTCTTGGCAGGAGGAGAGTCTTAACAAAAGAGAAGCACAAAGCCAGGATGTGACGGAAGCTGCTCCCAAATAACAAAGCAAGAAAACAAAGCTAACAAATAAAAAGCAGAACAACCTGTGCTTTAAATGAAAATGAAAATACAAGTCTCTGTAATAGCAGTTAATGGTAGAAAATGAAGAAAGTTAATGGGTGATGAAAGCCACAACCAGCAAAAGTGAAGCTGAGTGTAAAACATCTTTTTGAATCTTTGGAGCTGCTGCCAATCTGTGTAGGGAGCACTGAGCTACAGTAGGAGACCAAAGGTATGGCAGCTTCTTCCTATTCTCCTGTTTGCTAATCTAACAAAGAATCCATTATCGTTATAATTGGAGATACACAAAAGAGGTTTAAAAGAGAATGGTGCTTATGAAGGGTTGCTTTTGCTCTTTGGCCATGGTTATGATCCTGATTTGGTCACAATCCTACTCACTCTTGCTCAGCTCTTTATAGGGTGTAATAAAACTGTTAGAATTCCTGCTCCGTGATTGCAGTCATGGGATTGTTGTCTATCACATGACGGTATATGTTTTGACTCCACAGAGTAGGAAGTGACGGAGACAGGATGTTTGTGTTACTATGTTCCATGAAGTGGGACTACAGTGGTACCTCGGGTTAAGTACTTAATTCGTTCTGGAGGTCCGTTCTTAACCTGAAACTGTTCTTAACCTGAAGCACCACTTTAGCTAATGGGGCTTCCTGCTGCTGCCGCACCGCCAGGACACGGTTTCTGTTCTCATCCTGAAGCAAAGTTCTTAACCTGAAGCACTATTTCTGGGTTAGCGGAGTCTGTAACCTGAAGCGTATGTAACCTGAAGCATATGTAACCCGAGGTACCACTGTATTGTCCTTTGTTCTCTCTCTTTGCTATCTGATGCTAGAGAGATAGGGAGCCATGTTGCAGTGCTCTGCGTGTGTTTATATGTAAATAAAGTAGATTAGCCAAAATGCTGAGTTGCTGAGGTCTGTCATGCAAGCTGCGAAGACTCTGCACATCCCTAAGTGTGCCGATGACTGTTGGCATCGGTCGCTGTGATGTTCGGGCTGAAGAAAGCTTTTGAAGCTCCCGAACGATCAACCAGGAGGGAGGGAGGGAACATGCCAGTCGGGCATGTGTCTCTACCAGGGTCCTACTCGAGTGTAGGACAAGCTCCTGACAACAATGTCCCTCCTCCTGGCATGCCATCTCTGTGCCACTGCTGTGCTGAGCCAGCTGCAGTGTGTCTCAAATGCCTCACTCCAGAGCAGCTATCAGCCAGCTCCAACTCAAAACCCTTCAGCACCCAATGCATGGGAGACTTGGGAGCAGCAATGAACAGCTTGCTGGAATGTAGCACTGCAGCAGTACATCTGGTGAAAAAAAAGAGAGAAAAGGGCTGGAACCCTGTGAGAGATTTCTTAATAGGCCTGTATAGCTGAATACTGGAATCCAGTTGGGCCAGTTCAGGTCAATGTGGGATTTGCACAGATTGGGTTGGGGCAGATGCAGGTTGAATTAGATCCATCAAGAGCAATCCAGTGCTGTCAAAGGGGGGGCACTCTGTTGTGGGGGGGAGGGGAGGCACACAGGCAGCCCGCATGTATCTCCTTCTGCTTTCCTGACCCATATCTACTTAAGATACAGTTGAGGGGCAGGAAGAAGGAGAGGTATGCCTCTTCCCACAGCTCTCACAGCATCTATGCAACGCCCTGAATCAGCTCAAAGGGCCTATGCACAACCCTGCTTACCACTCATGGACAGAGCAGGATAGTAACCTTTTCCATTTTTATGATCAGTTAGAAAATACCCTAAGCAAATTCCTATCAAAAATAAAAGCTAAACAATTAATTGGCCACTTGTTCATTGCAGTCAGAATTGCATTGCCCAAACACTGGAGACACTTATAATGTGTGCCATTGGACTACAGGTGTGATATTTTGCCCTCATGAAAATAGTGACCCAAAATTATATTTCTTCGTGGTATTGAAAAAATCAGATAAATTTGTTTTGACTTGGCACTCACTTATTTTTTTATGTTAGCAATAAGGGCCACAGTAAAAGTCCACCATCCTATAATGATACAATCTGAAGTGCATGGCACTGTATTGCTGTTGTTGTTTTATTTACACACACACACACACACACACACACACACACACACACACACACACTCACACACAACTTTATTGCAGTTCATAGACCCAAAATACACAGTACATTTTTTTTTATTTACATTGTCGCTGTTGTTTTAATTTCATTTTTGTATTATTCCCTTGTATTCATGGATGCATATTTGTACTTACCTTAACACTTATTTGAAGCTACTTTGTGTCCTTCCCAAAAGAGGCTCCTGGGAGGCCGGAGGGACATTGCTGGAACAACTCTTGGGTTGGGGCAACTGGCTAAAATGTTTTAAAATGTTTTAAATGCTTCCTCTCTCTCAGCGGCATTTGATACCATCGACCATAACATCCTTCTGGACTGTCTTGAGGGGCTGGGAGCTGGGGGCACTGTCATACAGTGGTTCCGCTCCTTCCTCCTGGGCCGTGTTCAGAAAGTGGTGGTGGGGGATGAGTGTTCAGACCCCTGGGCTCTCACTTGTGGGGTGCCTCAGGGTTCTGTCCTCTCCCCCATGCTTTTCAACATTTACATGCAGCCGCTGGGAGAGATCATCAGGAGGTTTGGGCTGGGTGTTCATCAGTATGCGGATGATACCCAGCTCTACCTCTCTTTTAAATCAGAACCAGTGAGGGCGGTGAAGGTCCTGTGTGAGTGTCTGGAGGCGGTTGGAGGATGGATGGCGGCTAACAGATTGAGGTTGAATCCTGACAAGACAGAAGTACTGTTTTTGGGGGACAGGAGGCGGGCAGGTGTGGAGGATTCCCTGGTCCTGAATGGGGTAACTGTGCCCCTGAAGGACCAGGTGCGCAGCCTGGGAGTCATTTTGGACTCACAGCTGTCCATGGAGGCACAGGTCAAATCTGTGTCCAGGGCAGCTGTTTACCAGCTCCATCTGGTACGTAGGCTGAGACCCTATCTGCCTGCGGACTGTCTCGCCAGAGTGGTGCATGCTCTGGTTATCTCCCGCTTGGATTACTGCAATGCGCTCTACGTGGGGCTACCTTTGAAGGTGACTCGGAAACTACAACTAATCCAGAATGCAGCAGCTAGACTGGTGACTGGGGGCGGCCGCCGAGACCATATAACACCGGTCTTGAAAGACCTACATTGGCTCCCAGTACGTTTCCGAGCACAATTCAAAGTGTTGGTGCTGACCTTTAAAGCCCTAAACGGCCTCGGTCCAGTATACCTGAAGGAGCGTCTCCACCCCCATGATTCTGCCCGGACACTGAGGTCCAGCGCCGAGGGCCTTCTGGCGGTTCCCTCATTGCGAGAAGCAAAGCTACAGGGAACCAGGCAGAGGGCCTTCTCGGTAGTGGCGCCCGCCCTGCGGAATGCCCTTCCAGCAGATGTCAAAGAGATAAACAACCAACTGACATTCAGAAGACATCTTAAGGCAGCCCTGTTCAGGGAAGTTTTTAACGTGTGATATTTTACTGTATTTTTGGTTTTTATGGAAGCCGCCCAGAGTGGCTGGGGAGGCCCAGCCAGATGGGTGGGGTATAAATAATAAATTATTATTATTATTATTATTATTCCAATTTTGGTTCTTCTGTTTTGTTTTTGTCGAGTTGATGTTGGGATTAGTGGTTATTTTAATATGGGTATAACTGTAAGCTGTTTATTATTGTTATTGTTGTTATTATTGGTTTCTATTGATTTATTGGTTTATTTGTTGCTCATATAGGATATTTTGTTTTTTAATGTTTGATGCTTTGTTGTGTTTTTATATATGTTGTAAGCTTCCCAGAGTGGCTGGGGAAACCCAGCAAGATGGGCAGGATATTAATAATAATAATAATAATAATAATAATAATAATAATAATAATTACAGTTGTTGTTGTTGTTGTTGAATTTAGCCATGTGGGAGAACACAGGTTGCACAAGGTCTGAGTTAACCTTCCTATGCCCTCCCCACAGTCTAGCTGAAAAGTGGAACAAACACTTTTCCCAGGCAGGCTGAGCAAGCTACAGAGACCCACTTCATTTAAAACAAGAAACAATAGCTGAAGAACCAAAATCAGAACCAGTGTTATAGGCTGTTGAGGGTAAAGCAACAACGCTTGCAATAAGTTACCTGAACCAGTGTGGCAATAGACAGGTAATCTATTCTTCTCTTGCTGATTCCTCAGAACCTGCAAATCAGAGACAGGTAGTTGCTATCTCCAGCATGCATCACTTGTGGTTTTATTTTTTTACAGGAATCTCACTGGCCTTGTTGAAGACAGAACCTGGGGCTAGATGGATGCCTATCAGCCACAACAACTCTGTCCACCTGATCTTTGGAGAAGAAATAAGGTGGAAGGAAAAACACAGGAAAAGGCAGAGGGGGATGGACAAAGTTTGTGGTTTTCAATGAAATTGTAACTCCCTTTAGCAATAAGCTAAAAAAGAAGGTCTATGGACATTTATGTTCAATTGTTGTCTCCCCCCCTTTTTTTTTTTTGCACAATAGATTGCAAACTGATGCATATTGTATAATAAAAGCTGCATAGTATGCCTGCTCTTAAATTGTAATCTTTGTTGTAGCATCACAGTAGTTGCATGAACTACAGGCTTTCATATTCAGCAGAGAAATTTGCATTGTCTTAATCCCAGTGAGATCAATGATTTCACACCTTGGAAAGGGACCCTGTGGTCCTGCAGGTGTTACTGGACTCCAACTGCTTTCCACCTCATTCAGCCTGGCCAATGTTGTGTTGTGTTGGGAGTTGAGAGCCCAACAGTATCTGGACAGCCATGAGTTTTCCATTTCTAGTTTAGACTCTGGTGGCACCCTTCAGAAAGCCAGATTTGATCCAGGGGCTCCCTCTAGTTGCTGACGTGTAATGTGAAAGGAATTTGTTTTTTTTTGTTTTTTTTTATAAAATTTTTATTGGTTTTTCAACATATAATATAAGACATTACACACAACAATACACAAACAAACATATAAACATGTATAATTTCATAGTCTTTTTTTCTTATACCCAATTTCAACGACTTCCCCATGCCTCCCTTTTCTGCATCCCTGTTTTAAACTTTTTCAGCAACCCCTGATCTAAATTACTTATAAATCCCTTTCTTTGACCCTTTTCTTTCCTCTTGTCCAATCATTTATCGCTGCAAATCTGCTATGCTTTACCCATGACATTTTAACACTCACTAATTTTACAACAATTTTTAAGATAAAATTTAAATTTCTTCCAATCTTCTTCCACCGTCTCTTTCCCTTGGTCACGGATTCTGCCCGTCATCTCTGCCAGTCCCATGTAGTCAATCACCTTCGTCTGCCACTCTTCCAGTGTGGGTAGTTCTTGTGTCTTCCAATACTTTGCTAGTAAAACTCTTGCTGCTGTTGTAGCATACATAAAAAATGTCCTATCTTTCTTTGACACCGATTGGCCCACCATGCCCAGGAGAAAAGCCTCTGGTTTCTTATGAAAGGTACACTTAAGCACCTTCTTAATTTCATTATAAATCATTTCCCAGAAGACCTTAATCCTTGGGCACGTCCACCAAAGGTGATAGAAAGTACCTTCAGTTTCATTACATTTCCAGCATTTATTATTGGGCAAATGGTAGATTTTTGCAAGCTTGACTGGGGTCATGTACCACCTATAAATCATTTTCATAATATTCTCTCTTAGGGCATTACATGCCGTAAACTTCATTCCGGTGGTCCATAACTGTTCCCAGTCAGCAAACATAATATCATGTCCAATGTCCTGTGCCCATTTAATCATAGCTGATTTAACCGTTTCATCCTGTGTATTCCATTTCAACAGCAAGTTGTACATTCTTGACAGATTCTTAGTATTGGGTTCTAACAATTCTGTTTCTAACTTTGACTTTTCCACCTGGAAGCCAATTTTCCTGTCCTGTTTAAATACTTCATTTATCTGGTAATAATGAAGCCAATCTCTTACTTTAGACTTCAGTTTCTCATAGCTCTGTAATTTCACATTTCCACCTTCTTGTTCTATAATTTCCCAATATTTGGGCCATTTAGATTCCATATTAAGTTTTTTGACTTCCTTAGCCTCCATTGGTGACAACCACCTAGGGGTTTTATTTTCCAACAGATCTTTATAACGAATCCAAACATTGTATAATGCTTTCCTAACAATATGGTTTTTGAAACCTTTGTGAGTTTTTACCTTGTCATACCATATATATGCGTGCCAACCAAACCTATTATTGAACCCTTCTAAGTCCAAAATGTCTGTGTTCTCAAGAAGTAGCCAGTCTTTCAGCCAGCAAAAAGCTGCTGCTTCATAGTACAGTTTTAAGTCCGGCAGGGCAAACCCCCCTCTTTCTTTTGCATCAGTTAATATCTTAAATTTTATTCTGGGATTTTTGCCCTGCCAGACAAATCTAGATATATCTTTCTGCCACTTCTTGAAACAGTCCATTCTGTCCACAATCTGCAATGTTTGAAACAAAAACAGCATTCTTGGCAAAACATTCATCTTAATAACAGCAATTCGGCCTAACAAGGAAATTCTCAGATTTGACCATATTTCTAAATCTTTCTTAATTTCTGTCCAACATTTCTCATAATTATCTTTAAATAAGTTCACATTCTTAGGTGTTAAGTTAACCCCCAGATATTTCACTTTGTTTGCTACCATTAATCCAGTTTCACTCTGAAACTTCTCTCTTTCCACCACTGTTAGATTTTTCCCCAGTACCTTTGTTTTTTGTTTGTTTAGCTTAAAACCTGCTACTCGACCAAAAACTTGTATTATCTCCAAAACTCTTTTAGTACTAGTGTCTGGCTCTTGCAAAGTTAGTACTAAATCATCTGCGAACGCTCTCAACTTATATTGTTTGGCTCCGACCTGAATCCCTTTAACCAGCTGGTCCCCTCTAATCATATTTAGTAACACCTCCAGAACAGATATGAAAAGTAATGGGGATATTGGGCACCCCTGTCGTGTCCCTTTTTCAATAGCAATTTCTTCAGTAACCACGTTATTTACAATTAGTTTTGCTTTTTGTTCAGAATAGATTGCACCTATACCATTCTCAAAACCCTGGCCTACCCCCATTCCTTTGAGATTCTTTTTCATAAAACTCCAAGAGATATTGTCAAAGGCTTTCTCAGCGTCCACGAATATTAATACTGCCTTAGTATTAATATTGTTTTCGAGCAACTCCATAATGTCTATTATATTTCTCACATTGTCAGATAAGTGTCTTCCCGGGAGAAAGCCAGCCTGGTCTTTATGAATCTCACCCACCAAAACCCTCTTCAATCTTTTTGCCAAAATGTCTGCAAAAATTTTGTAATCCACATTGAGCAATGATATAGGGCGGTAGTTCTTAATCTGGTTCTTTTCAGTCTCAGATTTTGGTATAAGTGTAATATATGCTTCTTTCCACGATTCAGGTGCCTTCTTCCCCTCTAAAATTTCGTTGCAGACTTCCTTAAACGGTTGAATCAACCAATCTTTCAAAACTTTGTAGTATCTGGAAGTCAAACCATCTGGTCCTGGAGATTTTCCCAATTTCATGTTTTGAATGGCTCCCTCTATTTCTTGCTCAGTTATTTTCTGGTTTAAAATCACTTTACTTTGATCAGATATTTTTTGTAATCCATATTTTTCAAGAAATTCTTCTATCTCTTTTTCATCCACCGGCCCTTGTGCATAAAGTTTTCTGAAATAACTCTGGAAACAGTTTCTAATCTCATTTGGCCTAAAAATGTTCTTTCCTTCAACCTCTAAGCTTGTAACCATATTCAGCTTTTGTCTTTTCTTCAATTGCCATGCCAGAAGTTTCCCACATTTATCTGCCGATTCAAATGTCTTTTGTCTCATTTGCCTTATTTTCCATTCTATCTCCTGGTTCATCAATTCCATATACTGTCTCTGATAGAACTTTATTTCTCTTAAAATTTCATGAGACTTTGGCTTTGATCTCAATTTTTTTTCACCTTCTTTTATTTTTTCCAAAATCTTATCTTTCTTTTCATTCTGTCTCTTCTTTTTTAAAGTATTCTGCTGTATCAAGAATCCTCGCATAACGGCTTTACTTGCGTCCCAAATTGTTCTTTTCTCCACGTCTGTTTTCAGATTTATCTCAAAATAGTCCTTCATAGTTTTCTGGGCCTTTCTGTACACCTCTTCATCTCTAAATAGGGAGTCATTCATCCTCCATCTGAAAGAACCAGCTGTTGTTGTGTTCATTTCCATCTTTACAGCATTATGGTCGGAGCAAGTCTTTGGGCAGATTTCCACTTTTTTTATCTTAGACGCCATCCCACTAGTTACCCAAATTTGGTCGATTCTAGTCCAGGTCATTTTTGCTTCTGAAAAGAAAGTTCCCTCTCTCTCCAGAGGGTTTCTTGTTCTCCAAATGTCAATCAAGTCCATATTATCTGTCATTTCAAAGAAAGTCTTAGGTAGTCTCCCATCCTTGGAAACCACCTGTCTTAGTGCTTTGTCCATATTTGTAGAGACCACTCCATTCATATCTCCCATCATAATTACATTGTAATCCAAGTAGTCCATTAATGTCCCATGCAATTTCTTAAAAAACTCTGACTTCCCTTCATTCGGAGCATAAATCCCAATTATCAATAATTTTTCTCCTTGGACTTGTATTTCAATTGCCAAATATCTTCCTTGTTCATCTTTAAACATCAATTTAGGGGCCAATTTTTCCTTTGCATAGATCACCACTCCTATTTTTTTCACTTTGTCTGATGAAATAAATTCCTGTCCCAGCCTTTTATTAACAAGTAATTTTCTATGTATTCTGGTCACGTGGGTTTCTTGTAAACAAATCAAGTCCAATTGTTCCTTTTTAAAAATATGGAAAACCTCACGTCTTTTTCTGGGAAGGTTCAATCCATTACAATTCCAACTTAAAAATTGTAGAGCCATCTTGTTATTTACTTAGTTGCTCCTCCAACTGCCCCAAGCAATTGTTCTTCTTTTGTCGGAGTTTTAAGTCCAAATGTCAAGTTCAAAATCTCTGTTGCATCCTTTACCTCAGTAGTCAGGTCCACCACTTCCTTCACGAGGTCCTCTTCGTTTCTTTCCAAAAATTGTTCTTTGTCTTGCACTGTTTTTATTTTAATTTTTTCCCCTTTGTAATTAAAAGACAAGCCTTGTGGGAACTCCCATCTATATATTATGTTGTTCTTCTTCAACAAAGTGGTCAGGTCCCTGTAGTAAGTTCTCGCTTCCAAGATGTATTTAGGAATATCCTTATAGATCTGCACAAAAGAATTTTCAATCTCAAGAGATCTTTGATATTGTAAACTTAGTATTTTGTCTCTCTCCTCCTTAGATCTCAAAGTTATCAGGCAGTCCCTTGGATTCTTTCTATTTTGTCTTCTGCCCAGTCTAAAAGCAGTAACTATCTTAAATTCCTCCTCTTTCAAGTTTACTTGCCAAAATTCCAAAAATTCTTTTGTAAGGAAATCTACCAAGTTGTCCTGTTCACTTTCTGGTACTGATCTCAATCTCAAGTTCCTCTCCTTTCTCTGAAGTTCCGGTAAAGACAGGGCCGCCTCATGCTCCTCCAGTTTTTTACAAACTGGTGCTAACTTCACTTGTGTGGATTCCGCAATGGTTTTTGCCTCTTCAGCAGTCTTACGAATTGTAACATTTTCTTCAATTAATTTATTTATAGTCTCTGTATTGGATGTAACACTTTTGGTATTTAAATCTAACTTCGCTGATAACTCTGTCAACTGTTTAGAATTTTCTGTGCCTTGCTTAGTCAGAGCTTCTAAGGCCTCATTAATTTTTATTAATGCTTGTGTCACTGGATCCATCACTTTTTCCTGCCCATCTGCCCCTGTAGGGACTGAGCCTGATATAGAACCCCTTTTCTTTTGTGCAATTTTAGTTTTGGCTCTTGTTTTTATCTCATCTTCTTGGCCACTCATGTCCCAAGGTCGTTCCCACAGGAATTATTTCCAAATGGAAAACTCCACTGACTTGCTTTACAAACTTATCTTTATGGCTATTTCCCCAAGACCCTCTAGAGGGAGTAACACACAGTTCAAAGTACAAAGAAGCAAAGAAAATGGCACTTCCAGTAAATTTCCACTAAAAAAGGCTGTCAGTTTGTATCTTCAGCAGGATTTTTAACAATAGCAAACGAAGTCCCAACTTTGTATCAAGCAAGCAAAGCACCAACTTTGTAGCTAGTTTCAAATGACAGTTTCTAGTCCCGGTGACTTATTCTCCTTTTTGGGCAGCCCTTCCCAAGGGTTCAAGGCAGCAGAAAGTTCCTTTTCTTTTAGCCTCATTCAAGCAGGTAGTCCAAGTTTAAATTCTTCCCCCCTGCACCTGCTGCTAAGGGGGGAGGCTCCAGCTCAATGCCTGGGTTAAATAAGTTTTGAAGTTATCCTCCGTCAAATTGCAGCTTTGTATTTCGTTGCTTTAGCTGTCATGCAGTCCGGGAAAGGCAGACTTCCTTATTTTTGCCCTTTCCCGTTTTCGGCCAAATTTTTCTTAAAATTTTAACTTGAGTCCCAATAGCTTCCCAATCCTACTCACAGGTATTTTTGTAAATCCAAATGCCAGGAAGGAATTGACGCTCTCCGTTTATGGCGACGCGGCTTCACTCCACGGGCTGGGTAGCGACTCTCAGCACCGCGCTCTCACCCGATGCCGCTCCGGAGCCTTTAAAAAGGCTCCTTCGCAGTAAAGGGGGGCGCTTAAGGTGCCCACCGAGTCTCCTTGCTTCCGCGCCTGTGATTTTAGGGGTCCCCGCTTCGCCGTAGCGGTCAGACCCGAACTCGTGAAGTAGTCTCCCTGAGCGGAGCTCAGCAGGAGACCGCCATTAAACGCTGGCGCCGACCAGAAGTCTATGTGAAAGGAATTTGTTGACTAGGGTGTTCAAATAAGAGGTTGTATGATATCTGTATAATATGAATGCTAATTTTGCTGCAACTGGGCAACTAGTAAATGAAGACAAAGCTATCATATGGTGGTGACCCAAAATAACTTCAGAAATTATTAGCTTCATGTATAATTGGTGGCAACATCTCCAACCAATGTTCATAAGCACAGGCCGTATGCTTTTAACCAGATCTGAAATTGTTTGTGCAGTGTTTTAAGTGTGGTAAATTTAAGCAAAATGAAAAATTGGCTGACAAAGAGAAAGCAGCAGTAAGGGTAGAGCAATGTGTTAAATCCTTCATTTAGGTAATGTTCCATTCATTTTAGATTCATGAGTATGGGCCTTTTTAGACTGAGCCAGCATACTATAAATCTCAGGTTATCCGTTATTGGGTGGCATTATGCTATTTGCAATTGTACGTGTTTATTTTCTGCATACTTTACTGCATAATGTCTGTTTGCATTCTGCATGGAATGCTTATTGAGGCTCTCACCTCGTCCTAAGAATACTGAAACATGGGTCATTTTCCAGTATGATTGTTGCAGTTACATATCTCTGATTCCACCTGCAAAAAAATAATAAAATACAACCCTTCCAGAAGCCACTTCCCTTGGTCAAGAGAGCTGTTATAGAAATCCCTTGCCTGGAACATTTTCTCCAGTCTTCCGAGTGAAGAAATCCAGTTACTTCGTTCCACTGGAATGAGTAAGGAAGCCCCCTTGTGCAAGTGATCTGCTGCCTCAATTCTTCTGGGTGCCTTATGCAGGGCCAGCCCAACACATTTTGCTGTGAGAGGTGGACAAGATGGTGCCACCCATTCAACAAATAGAAGCCAACTGGAACAGTTGAATCTTACTTCAATACTAGCAACAGGCTAGTGTCCTCCACTGCGCCTCAAAGTAGCAGGCTAGTTATGGGGATAAAGGACAGGCTGCATGGCACACACTGCTGTGCCTTTCAAAATAATGTTATGGCCAGGGGACTCAGAAAAATCTTCCACCTGAGGTGGTTGCCTCATTCTGCCTGATGATAGAGCCAGCCCTGGAGAGAGAGAGAGAGAGAGAGAGAGAGAGAGAGAGAGAGTTCTGCTGCCCACGGCAGCCATTTTGTGCTGGCACCCATGGCTCTTACTTCAAGATATGATTACTGGCACCTCTTTTTATACCCCAAAAAGCACAAAGTATCTCACATGCATACACAGAAAAGATTTCAACATGCATTTTTTTGTGTTCTGATTTGGATGTCACTTTATCTCAAATAGTTGGGTAGAAATTTGAATGGATGAGTTATGCTTTAAATATATATCCTAAGCCAGAATGGAAATCCTGTGTTCCATGGCTACTGTGTGCATATTTTGCTGTGTGGCGAGCAGAAAGCCATGAGCGCATGCAATGTAGTCCAAGTTAGATACTGTGAATCAGCTGTTTATAAGGGGAAAGTGGGTGCTAGGTTTAGTTGCCCTGAGTATTACTGTCACCAACAAACAGCTACAGTACTTGGCAGGTTTTTAGAGTATATAATCATAGCTGCACTGTTCCACGTGCATAGATTTAGACCAAAGTCTGTGCTTTCAGCCTCTGAACCGAAGTGATCGTGTTGCAGATTGCAATGGAAAACCTTAGGAAAGTGGGGTTGCATTTCAAGGCATGAAGGCAAAGTGATACTGAAAATAACGACAAACAACCAGGGCAAGAACATTTCCATACAAATAATAAGTACAGTGCAGATTTAGACAGGCAATTGATCACTGGGGAACACAATGCTGTGGATCAAAAAATTTACCTGCAGCTCTTGTGTTTCAACTCTGGATTATTACAGTCAACACAGAATTATTGCCTTCAAGCCAACCCCTCCTGAAACTTCTTCAGTTTCCTTACTGAGGAGAAAACTGTGATCTTGTATTCCCTACAATACAAAATACAGTAGGAAAGTTAATCAGAAGGCAAAATCCGGCAATCCAGATGTATATATGAGTGGAACAAATGACAGAGACAAACCAGAGAAAAGTGAGATGGGTGGATTTTAGAGCACATCATGTTGGAGGCTGTGTGCTCTGTATTACACAGTTAGGATAATTGATACAATTACTACTTAAAGGAAAGAGCATTTTGCTAGAGAATAAAGTAGCAGCAGTGTCAGGGGGGAGTATTCTAGTGGGATTTTATTTTTATTTTTTGAGAAATGTCTGCTGCAGAAAATAAGTGTTTACAGATATCTTGTCTCCCACCTTCTCATGTGTGGCAGCAGCATTTCTTCCAGCTCTTATTGCTCAGAAAATCTAAATATTCATAACCAAAAGGAGAGAGAGAAACGTTCCTAGCTTGGAGCAGCTCTAAACTAAAAACCATGATAAATTGAAATGGCATAGTAATTTCTAATGAGTGTGGTTTTTCCCCCCCTTCAGAGTGATCCTGAGCTACACTTGAGGAAAGCAAATTAAATGCAAAATTAATTGCTAGGATGATTACATGTTTTTGATAAACTCCTTTGTTTCTCTTGTTTTACTTGCTACGATGCAATGCCAATGCAACATTTTTCTACTGTCAAGAAGAAACCATTTGATCCTGCTTTTTAGATGACGCAAAGTCCAAAAGAGGCCTACAAACAAATTGACCTCCTGATTCTGAGTTAGCTTGTCTAGTTCCGTGACTGGCCAGTTATGGCACTAAGTGCTGTGCTTTCCCTTTCCTTCAAAAGGAAACTGCAGAGTGGTTTGTGGCTTGTCGGATCAATGTCTTAGTTTGTGCCTAAGCATGTATGTGTACCTCTGCTGCCCCTTGTGACCTGTGCCTTGCTTATGTACCACTCTGATTTATGGATTAAAGACCTTGGCAGAAATAGAACTGGAAGTTCAAGTTCTTCTTCCAGCAGCCAAGGGCTGAAACAGAGCACTTGTCTGATAGATAGTGCTACACTCATCCATATGGAGTAGTGGAAAGACAGTGTGATATTAATGCATGACGTGTGATTTAGTGGGGCTGACTGACAGCAATGCTAGAGCTCTGAAAAGGGCACACCTGTAGATTTGTATAGCACATCTAAAATAACGGACCCAAATATTTTCCTCAACAATTGAGCAGAGCCACAAGGCTTTATCTCACTTCTCATATTTAAGATACTGCCTTGGTATCTTGTGCTTGTACTACTCTTAGGTTTTAGCCATGAGAGCATCTGTTTCCTATTAAAACATTTAGGCTAAAACCAGCACTTTCTCTGCATTAGGGCTCACCCTCAGCTTCCTTCCTCTGAGTAAATATGAACAAACATTGCCTCAGGCAACGCAGCAGTAGGGGGGAGAGCAGTGTGCACTGAGAAGAAAATCACATTCAACAATTTATCTGTAGCAATGCTATACCAGTCTACTCAGAAGTAAGTTCCACTGAGTTAAATGGGACTGACTCCCAGGACAGTGTATATAGGATTGCAGCCCAGCCAATAAATAAATTGAATGTAAATCTGCATACTACAAAAGATAGGTTTTTCAAGTATTAAAGAAAATGAGATTTAAAGAAAAGCTAACCTACGCTGTTAAAAGTTTGCCACTAATGCTTTCTTTTTCATTCCCTTGTTCTGTGATACATGACAACAAAAATGGGTATTTCTTTTTTAAATGAACTAGTATGACCTTCAATCTGAGCAAAGCCACCCTGCATATGAAAATGGTGTGATAAAATGGTTGCAGAACTTAAAACATATAGAAGTACAGCAAATGTCATGGTACAGCAAAAATTATTTTCAGCCTTTCTCCATCATGTCTCAGGTAGCAAAGGTGCATATTGCACAAGCTCACTTTAGATAGATAGATAGATAGATAGATAGAGACTAACATGCACATATAGATACTGATAGATATTGCAGTCACTATAAAGGAGAAGGAGTAAGAAGTCTTGTTTAAGTGCCATAAGTTTATTTAGCCCTGGTCAATGCATTTTGCCTATAGTTCCTTTTCCAGGAACATCTAATAATAATAATAATAATAATAATAATAATAATAATAATAATAGAAGAAGCATTTGGATTTGATATCCCACTTTATCTCTAGGGAGTCTCAAAGTGGCTAACAATCTCCTTTCTCTTCCTCCCCCACAACAAACACTCTGTGAGGTGAGTGGGGCTGAGAGACTTCAAAGAAGTGTGACTAGCCCAAGGTCACCCAGCAGCTGCATGTGGAGGAGCAGGGAAGTGAACCCAGTTCACCAGATTACAAGTCTACCACTCTTAACCACTACAACAATTCTGGGATCAATATACATAGTTCTGTGCCCCTGTAGGCACCCCGCTTCATTTACTGCCTTCCTATTCTTTTTCTACTATAGCAATATAATATTAACTTTTTAATAGCTGGCAACAGACCACTAGCTATCAAGCCAGAATGCCTGCATTAAAGTCACCTTTGGTCTGCTTCATCCAATAAGCCAAATATTCTGTAGAATCCAGGGGAGATGCTTCTGTCTGGACACCCAGGCAGGGGCAGGGGGCCACAGCACTCAACAGGAGCAATCCAGTGGGGGAATTACCCCTTGATGTAAGTCAGGGACTCCCTCATTCCTAGTGGATCCCAAATGCAAATTCTTCCAGCAGGTGGATCAGAAGGGGTGAGGTCCACCCAGTGCCTAGGCCAAACCCAAGAAAGTTGTGGCCTAATATTGGTTGTCATGTCTCTTATTCTTGATATTGGGGAGGACCAAAAAGTAGAGGGGGGTGCCTTGCCACACAAGCCAAACATTCTGTGGACCATGAGATCTGCAGCCTTCTACATCAGTGCAATACAAGGATGCATCCATGAAATCTGTGGGAAGCTGCTCCATGTACTGCATTTTTGCCCAAACTGATGAAAACCATTCCTCACTGTTATTAAATGTACCAAATCCCAATTGGCTTAAGGTCGCTTGCGTTTAAGTAATGCAGGATGAAACTTCCTGGTATAGACATCATTCTCTATTCATATTAACCTTTCGTATGGAGATAGCAATAATATGCAATAATTATAGTAGTTACAATAGGTATAGATTAGGTATAGAGGAGCTCTCAATTTCAGGTTCTCATTTTTCCAGCCCTAAATTTGTTTCTTCGCATTTCCATATTATTATTATTTCCCTTTATGAAGACCTCACGAAAATTCATCAGCATCTTACTATGAATTTCTCCATGTTCGTGCAATTTCACCTAATAGGCATATCTTTGCAAGATAACTTCCCCAAATACAGTACAATACACTAATATATGCACTTTAACCTAATATATGCATTTTTCTACACATTACTTGACTGGAGAACTTCACTTCAAAATTTGGAAAAGAACGAATTTCAAAAGATGCTTGTGTTTCAGTTTGTGTATTGTTTCAAAAAGACTGAATTGGTAAGTTTGCCTTCAAAGGTGAAGTGAATCAAATTTCTCACCTACCCCAGGATAGATACAATCTTCGTTTCAGCATGGCATTTTTACATCATCAATATATTTATAAGGATTTTATAGGTATACACATCAGTTCATTTATGCAAAACTGAGGCATGGGTTGCTGCATGAAAAGGAGCAAGTAGCATCATGTGGCTACTGAAACAAGAAACCAGATCTGTTATTCTACTAATGCTTCACAGTGATGAAATTGGGTGTAATCCAGTGTCATTAAAACTGTGGGAGTCCGTGTCTGACTTCAGTTTGATGTGGATCTCATCCACTGTGTTTCTTACAATTTTACTAATGGCAATGTGGGTTTGCATTCCTACACTGAAACAATATCCATTGTGAAAAAATTAGAAAGATTTTTTAAAAAAATATCCCAGCCTATTTAATTGCTAAAAACAAAAACCTGGACTGAAAATCTCATACAAGAGCACAAGCACTAGTTTCCAATTAACACTATTAAAATTTGGTCTCTCTAACTTGCTCTGTAATCATAATAATTGGCATAGTAGTCATAAATTAATGAACCACCAGTTTGCACAGAAAGATGACAACTGTTGTTTTTAGAAAAATGAAGGAAAACTGCATGTTTTGCACTTTTCACTCCTTCTGTTGTATGTCAAAACCATCTCATCAGTATTTTCATTAAAGGGGCACAGGATTGTCCCTTTAGCAAAGCGAGGGGGCGGGAGCGGGGGGAGGGGGTGTTAAAGCTTCCACCATTGCAAAACTCATAATTTGATAATTTATAAAAATGTTATCTGTAAAGCTTTTGTTGTTTAGTCATTTAGTCATGTCCGACTCTCTCACTCCTGTCTTCTACTGCCTCCCGCAGTTTGGTCAAACTCATGCTGGTAGCTTCGAGAACACTGTCCAATCATCTCGTCCTCTGTCGTCCCCTTCTCCTTGTGCCCTCCATCTTTCCCAACATCTGGGTCTTTTCCAGGGAGCTCCTTCCAGTGAGCACTCAGGGCTGATTTCCTTAAGAATGGATAGGTTTGATCTTCTTGCAGTCCATGGGACTCTCAAGAGTCTCCTCCAGCACCATAATTCAAAAGCATCAATTCTTCAGCGATCAGCCTCCTTAATGGTCCAGCTCTTACTTCCATACATCACTACTGGGAAAACCATAGCTTTAACTATACGGACCTTTGTTGGCAAGGTGATGTCTCTGCTTTTTAAGATGCTGTCTAGGTTTGTCATTGCTTTTCTCCCAAGAAGCAGGCATCTTTTAATTTCGTGACTGCTGTCACCATCTGCAGTGATTATGGAACCCAAGAAAGTAAAATCTCTCACTGCCTCCATTTCTTCCCCTTCAATTTGCCAGGAGGTGATGGGACCAGTGGCCATGATCTTAGTTTTTTTGATGTTGAGCTTCAGACAATATTTTGCGCTCTCTTCTTTCACCCTCATTAAAAAGTTCTTTAATTCCTCCTCACTTTCTGCCCTCAAGGTTGTGTCATCTGCATATCTGAGGTTGTTGATATTTCTTCTGGCAATCTTAATTCCGGCTTGGGATTCATCCAGTCCAGCCTTTCGCATGATGAATTCTGTTAAATAAGCAAGGAGACAATATACAGCCTTGTTGTACTCCTTTCCCAACTTTGAACCAATCAGTTGTTCCATATCCAGTTCTAACTGTAGCTTCTTGTCCCACATGGAGATTTCTCTTTGTATATGCTGTCTATTTGATGTGGTCTATGAATGTGCCAAATGTCAGCCTGGTCCTGTAAAAATTGTCACAAATTCAGCCAAGTTAAAATGTGTGGGAGATCGACACATTTATCCTTTTAATTTCAGGTTTATTTTGAACTTTGGTGATGTACTTTTACCTTTGTGTGAAGACTATAAATATGGTAAATAAATAAAATAATTCAGGCTGCTGCTTTCTTTACTGCTAAGTCTGGCTTGGATGTAACTTAGGTTTTATTTTAACCTGGAACAAACAGCAGACTTTGTAGACATAATATCACAGATCAAATCCAGAGTAAAAAGTTACTGCTTTTAAGGACTAAAAAAAATAACCCAAATCATAAAATAAATAAAAGACACAGCTTCCAGCAAAATAAAAACTGATGCATATGTAACTTCACACGCAGCTGTAGGCTGGTGTCACATTAACAGCAGGATCCACATAGTTTGCTTAAATTATTTTGCAGAACAGGACAATTTCATGTTACGAATCAGCATCAGGAGCCCAAGTTTACAGACAGCATGAGCCAAGCAAGCTCTTAACAGCATGCAGCCTTTCAACAAAAATGTAAATTAAATTTCATTTCAAAAGTACTGCTTTGGGAATCCATTTTCTGTTAACCAGCCCAGTTAGAACAGGGGTGTGAAACTTCAAGCCCAGGAGCCAAATGTGGCCATCCAGAGCAATCTTTCTGGCTCTCGGGGCTTAGACATTGGTCAGTCAGCTTAGCCAATAGCCAAGGGTGATGGAAGTTGTAGCCCAATGACATCAGAGGACCCAAACTTGAATGGTAGCTCAGTTGGAAAAGCATGAGACTCTAAATCTCAGGGCCATGTGGTTTGAGCCCCACATTGGGCTAAAGATTCCTGCATTGCAGGGGGCTGGACTAGATGATCCTCATGGTCCCATCCAACACTATGATTATATGATTATAACTTTAGTTATATTAGTGAATAAAGTTCCTAATAATGGATAAATTGCACCAAATATGAGTTTTACATCGGAACTAAGTTCCAGGAAAATCACAAGCTCTGAAAAGAGAAGGCTTGATGGAATCCAAAATTAATAGAAAATACGGGTTGCCCTGGCAGCATTGATTCAGATTTATAGATCTACCATTATTACATTTTGTTTAGCATAAACACCTTGTAGTTCCATTGTTAAAAGCCGTTGTAGACTACATAATAGTCCTCCCTATTAGGCAGAACCAAAGAGAATGAAAATTCACCAGCTAGCAAACACCGTGAAAATATCCTTCCCACTGCCTTCACAGTACAAATTAAAGCAATAGACCTGTTGTGATGCATTGCTGCCTGCCCATTACATGAATGGGAGAAGGGAGTGGTCAGTAGTGAAATGTCTCTTTCCCGAACTTTGCTCGTGTGCTCAAGACATCGATTCTATAAAACATAGTTTGCTGCACTGTGTGAAATATGAGCAAGCCAGGGCTGAACTGATATTACCCTTGCTGGTACCTTTCCTGGGAAAATCAGAGGCTCGCTATGTCAGGTTCCTTAGCAGTGGCAAAGTTTTTATCGGTGGTTGCAGGAACCAATGATCCCTATCTTTAAGTCTGAACAAAATGCTTGTTTAACCTAGAGGTAGGCTGTCTGAATTGTGCATTGCTTTGTAATGATTTGTTGGGTCTCTGGACCGTAATAAAGATTGATTGATTGATTGATTGATTGATTGATCGATTGATCGATTGATCGATTGATCGATTGATTATTATAGTTAAGGACATAGTCCAGGTAAGGAAAGGCACCTTATGAGGGCAGAGAGCAGGACTTGTAAGGGATGTGGCCTAGCAAGGGATCTGGTCTGAGGAGAGGCCTGAGGTCCAGATGGAGATCTGTAGTGTCACATTTGGTTCCCCACCCCTGTGCTACATGGGCAGATCTCATTGCATGGGCCATTCCCATAAAATTAGCACACTCATGGGAGCAGGTACAAATTCCACGTGAAAGATGCACGCGATCAGCCCTAAATTCCTAACTGGATCACTTAGATATTATTCTAACTGCACTGGATATGTTCCTGGATAAGCAGCCCCCATGTAGCTGGAAGAGTATTTTCAAAGGGAACAATAGTCAAAAGGGAGGTGGCCAAAAAAGGACACACTCAGGCAATTAAAAACCAGCCAGCAGCCAATATTGCTTCTCTCTCACTCATGATAATTTGATCACTTGTTCTTCTTTTTAAGCTTGGAAACTTGGCATTCCCCACCAAGCTCCAGCCCTGTCATTGTGGTTCGATGACCCGACCCCCGCGAAGTGAAATGAAGACACAAGGACAAGTGATATAAGGTTGATGGGCTAGAAAAGGCCACAACTTTATTGATTACAGCAATGAAAAAAGTATTGGCTTAGGCATTGGATCGAAACAAGTGGGTTTATTCACCAGTAGGTGGAGCCTGTTGATGCTAATCCAACTATAGGCTCACCCCTGCTGTCACCGAGGGTCGTGCCATGGCCTCCCGCCAAGCAGGCATCGGACAGAATACACGACCGCCAGATTCCTTTAACGGAATACCCCTAAAAATTGAAGGCATAGGCGATGGCCACACCTAGCACTTCGACACACAACACATTATTCCAATGCCTACGGCTATGCAGTCACCCCGGGCACCCCAATCAAGTAAAATACAGCCAAGGTACCCAATTATGATGAGTGCAGCGCAATAAAGCCAAATTAAGCAGCGCTCACCCCTGGGGGAGAAAGGAATAAAAGAAAGGTAAACTTCCCTGCCGGCAAGCCTCTTCCGAGATAGCTCCACGTGGTCCAGCAGCTGTGACTCGCGACGGGACGAGGAGAAGAATGAGGCCAGGGAGAGACTGGCGCTGCAGCAAAAAGCTGCTGAACACGCTCCCCTCCCCCCCCCCCGCGGCACCTGGTTGGGTGGCCATCGGGGGAGGCGTGAGCGCCAGCCAGGTGAGCTGGAGGCAGGGGCGACGCCCCCTGCTGGGCGGTGCTCGGGCTCCCGCCCACAACCACTCCCCTCTCTTTCAGGGAGGAGAGTCTTTGTCAACTGCTGAATATATCTAAAATTTGTTCTTGCTTTTCTACATATATCATTGATTATTAGAACTTCCTTCTTGTTGGTCTTCCTGCTTCTCACCTTAGGCCTCTTCACTCTGTCCTCAATGTCATTGCTTGTTTGATATTTTCTGCTTGTTACGTTATTTCTTTATACAGTTCTCTTCACTGGGTTCTCTATCTTTAAACTTCTTGTACTTCCAAATGTCTCCATGATCTTGCTCCTCTATATTTATCTTCTCTTCTTCCACCATATGCGTCTCCTCATTATTGTTGTTCTAGGAACCAATCTTGTTCCTCAGCCTAAGATTATCCATGTCTTTTCTTAACCTTTGTCTCTTTCTACTTCCAATTAATTCCACAGTTTAATTATAGTGCTTAGTTAAAACTATGAAATTCGCTCCCATGAAACATAGCAATGGCCACCAACTTGGGAGCCTTAAGAGATTATTAGACAAATTTGTGAAGGTTAAGGCTACCAGCCACTGTGCCCACCTTTTACCTTCCCTTTGAGGGGGGCAGTATGCCATTGAATATGCCATTTTCTGGGAATTACTGGCTGCTGACCATTTGTGAGCTTCCAATGTGCATCAAATTGGTGAGACAAGGGTATATAGCCCATTTAGATTTTTGAAGAGAAATATGAGAGGATTTAAAGCCTACTGTGGCTAGAAACTACAAAGGATGTTTTCATAACCTGAGTATGTTGAATCTCTGAGAGGCTGAAATACCTTTTACAGATCCCTCGCTTTTTTCCAAAGTCATTAACCCTTTCCATTAAATTTTTGCTAAATTAACAGTGCCACAGTAGTAGGGTGTTGCACTGTTGTAGCTTCTGCCCTTTAAATGTTCAGTGCCTAAAGTCAAATTATTGCTTAGCCACATCTGCTTGTCTGGATAGACAGATGGATATTAAAAGCCCCCCAGTAGCACTGAAAGAGTGTCAGCCGAGTTGTCCTTGCCAACACTCCATCCATCAATCAAGCAGCTTTAATGTCCTACATTATGCTCCGGAGATGCAGTTCAGCACATCATGTCTGCAGGGGAAAACTACATGGTCACTACCTATGCATTAATTGGCATTACTTATTATGACATTCAATCTGGTATAAGGCCTAAATAGTGTACATGGTCCTCCGATTCTCTGCCATCAGCAAAAGGCTTCATTTATTCATTGTACTCACAGAGCTATATCAAAACCCTCAAATCTTCAGTGTACAGGTTGACTTATTTGTTATTGTTTTTTTATTCAGGAATGGGTCTATTCACTGGGATCACACAAGTGGGAATCTAGAACAAACTGTGTGCATGTACAATTCACTGTTTACCTGTTTACATGCATCAGAAAAATGCTGTTTCTATTCAAGTCGCTTCAGAGCAGGTGAAATAGAGCCCTTTTAGAGCATGCTACTGCAATACATATTCAAACACTCCTTTCCCATTACCTATGTGTCAGGAGATGGAGTCAGGTAAAGGTCAGCAATTAAAACAAAACAAAACACCAGTGTCAGTGAAGTTTGAATAAAAAGAAACCAAAACCGTGCGTGGCCTATTGATCTCAGCAACTCTTCTCAGCAGTGGGAGTTGTAGAGTCAGTTGTGAGGACTGAAGGTCCCCGCCTTCCCACAGTCCCCTCCTCTCCATGATTTTCTCCAAGCAGTCAGAGACTGCATCTGCACACAACCAACCTCTGCTCTGCTCTTTTCATTTCTCTGCTTGTTCTGGGAGACCGGGGGGGGGGAGGAGTGGAGCTGGTTGCAACAGCAGGGGAGACTCCCCAGATTCTTCAGCAGCCAGCCTCATCTCCTCCCATTGTCCAGCCTCCACCTCTGCCTTGGAGTCTGAACTGCCCTCTGCCCCAGCCTCTTCCTGCTCACTGAAGCTTGTTGTTTTTTCAGCTTCTGACACCTCCTCCTCCCAGTCTGCTCCTCCTTCTCCCTCTGACCACTCATCGTCATCCACCACCAATCCCTAGGCACCGAGTCTTCTTTCCCTGGAGGTTCCCTTGGTGGTTCCCCAGCTGGTGCCTCCCACCACTCCTCCACACCCAGCCAATTCATGACACTATGCCATACAGGCAGGCAAGACTGTAAGCCCAACACAATGCCACAGGTGAGCCCAGAGTTCCTTTCAGACTCAAGCTTAAACCCATGCTGTCTGTGCTGCTCATGGCAAGATTGTAAAACAGGGGTCGCCTGTGGGCACATGCAAACACATGGTATCCTCCATCCTTCTGAAATGAGGCTTGGAAGAAGCATTTTGTTGTAGCCAATAGAATAGGTTAGCTGTGCACTTGGTCACAGTGTGTGTGGTGTCCACAACAGTTTCTCTGGTGTGCGAATGTGCCCAAGGGCCCAACAAGGCTGGCAACTCCTGCTCAAAAATACCTAGCCTTCCAGTGTGATTCTTTTCGCGGTAACACCACAGATCCTATTCAACTAAACTAGTGTAGGAAATAATAAAATTAAAGCCCATTGATTTCAATAGGATTCACATGCAGCTAACTTTAGATGGGTGAAAGCTTATGAAGCCTTATTCCCAGTTTACAAAGGAAAACTAGGATCTGAAAGTTTTAGAACTTATACCCACATCTGAGGTGGATGTAAATCCTGCTTTAGCTCTAATGCTGTCAACTGACGGCTCACCTTCTTTACTGTGTGGCATAACCATAAAGCTTTTCACTCAGACATCCCAGAAGTTTGGACATTGATCAGAACTTCACTGTGCATTCTGATTTCCTATGTAAATCACGCTTTATTATATTTCAGACTGCATTAAAATGAGGCAGGGACCTTATTTACTCTTATCTCTTATAATAGCAGAGCTTTGGCTCTTCACCCTGTTTTTCTAATATAAATTTAAATGACTTTTATGCTTGCTTGTTTCCCCCCCCCTTTTTTTTCTTTTGGAGGCATTTTTTAAACTGATACTTGATTTATTTTTGCTCTCTGTGGTTCAGGAAAGCCACTCAGGAGAAAGAAAAACCTAATTAGATATTCACTTTGACATTCTGGCCCCTGAAGAAAGAACATTAGCTTCATACTTATCCATCTGGTTATCAATTTTAGCTGGAGAATCTCTGCTTATAATTTTCTAGGGATATGTGGGCGACCTTCCAGTTATGCCATTAAAATCCCTTACATCCTAACAACATGCTAATTAATGTCCTCAGATGCTCAGGCATGCCACAGTTGCTGTAGGGTGGGGGGGGATGGGTCCCAATGTGGAAAGGACGGGGATTTTATTGCAGGAACTAGTGTGCCCAATTGTTTTCGGTTCATCTAAATCCTTGTCCTAACAAATTCATAATCACATTTGAAATGACAGCTTGCTTCTAAAAAGGAAGAGAAAAGGAAATAGAAAAGGAAAGAAATCACCACCCTGCTTTAAAAGACTGCTCTGTTAGTAAGAACTAGCTGACCAATGGGGGTTGCCTAGCAACTCCATATTGTCAGGGAGAATTCATCACTGGGATTGTAATGACTCGGGAAGTGCTGGTTAGAAGTTATAATTTGCATGAGAAAGATACCAGTGTCTGTTCTGATTAGGAATAACACCTCTTTACTAATATTGGCCAGCAAACCATACAGTGCCAGCCATCTGTCTGGGCATGCCTTTGTTTATCCAAAATGCTCCCTATGGCAACTAAGCACTCTATGATGGACATAAAGCTGGGAGAATCTTATTTCCTATTTCATGTCTTTGTTTCTACTCCTGCTCACTTTATCTAACTGGATCAAGAAAACCCAAAATCATTCCCTCCCACCACCACCCCAGTCAATTTAAAATTCAGAGAGCTGTCTTTCAATATATTGCATATACTCAAATATAAGGCATGATAAGGGGAGGGGATAACATTCCCCAGGTGCAAACAAGGACAATCATTTTTAAAGTTATCTGCGAAGGAGTAACATTTGATGAAACCACATTGCTGCACTTCTATCGAACGGGCATCCTTGAGTGCCATTTTCTTTTCGTCCAAACACTGTGAGGCTGTGCCAGGACAGAGTATGTTCAAATGGCATACCTGGCCTTCGAAGAGCTAAAATAGGAAAAGGGGAGAGTAGATTTATTATACCCGCCCTGTTTCTCCATAAGACAATGAAAAGCAGTAGTTACCTGAAGATGGCCTTGGAAATTAATGCCCAGCCATTTTGACTAATTAACAGAGAATGTACTGCTCTGACACTGATTCAGATATATTGTCCATACACGCTGAAATTCGCCCGAGAATAAATCACCATCTCATTTCTGACTTTTATTACTGCAGCTGAACAGTACAGTCTAAATGCCTGGTGGATAGTTAGCAAATAAGATGTACTTGACAGTGGAAAAGATAACCAGCCTCAGGAAAAAAAATAATCATCATGCAATAAATATTTCACTTTGCAGGCTTCCATTCATCAGATCCACAGAAAAGGTCAACAACGTACTCAAAGTATTGTCTGTGCTTCCTCGTCCCAAGCAAGCCAGTTGTTAAAATACCAGGCTTAATTGTTTTACGTTGCAACCTTGCTGCCTTGACTGAAAGGAACAGCTGTTATCATTACTGCATTTCTTATGTTGCTTCAAGCACCACTACAATGTATCGGTTGGGTCTGATTTGCACAAGAGCAAGGCTGAAACATTTACCAACAATTTAAATATATACTATTAATTGATGCTTTCCATCTCTGAGCCAACAGCGGATGTGGTGGTTGATGCACCTTCATGCATCGACCGTCTATATTCCAGATGGCTGTCAATTATTTGCATAGAGCAAATTCTCTGCAGACATTAAGTGGCATTCTAATCAGTGAGGATGACCTTAACTATGGGGAGAGGTAAGCCAACAAAACTCAGCTGAGCAAACAGGAGAGTTGGGAACCCTAGGAAGATGTACTGCACATGGTTTTTGTTTTTTGTGGGGGGCGTTTTGGGGTTTTGGGTTTTATAAACAAGAATAATGTTATACACACAAGTATACCAAGTTTTCTTATTTCATTTGTATATCACAAAAATAGCATAAGAAATGTGGAGAAATATCTACAACATATGTTTCATTAGTGGTCAATGTACAGGTTCTTGGTTCATGAATTGCTTTTAAATGTGATTAACTAGTAACACTTGTGAGTTTTAGTTTTAGTTACAGGTAGGTAGCTGTGCTGGTCTGCCGTAGTCGAAACAAAATAAAAAAATTCCTTCCAGTAGCACCTTAGAGACCAACTAAGTTTGTTATTGGTATGAGCGTTCGTGTGCAGTTTGTTGAAGTGCTCTGAGATCTACAAATGAATGGTGGTATACAATAATAATAATAATAATAATAATAATAATAATAATAATAATAAGGCTGAGAGTTTGTTTCCCTTGAGGATCTATAGACTGTCTTTGCATAGCTACAGTATTCAGAATTCTCTGGGGGAAATTGTTTGAATTTAAATGATTTAATACTATTTTTAATTTGTAGTTTATTTGTTTTCTACTGGGGTGGTGATACAGGAAGGCCTCCTTGCTCACCCTTGGGGTGTGGCCAGGGTAAGGAGGGAGGTGCTACAGTTGTACCCTCGTTTCCATTGGCAGGGTATGGTGCCCTGTTGATTAGGAAGTTCTGTTTTGTATGAATTGTTCCAATCAGAATACTCAACCCTTTAGTATAAGAATCCAATATAGTTCATGAAGGGTTCAAACATAGCTAAGGTAGCCCCTGAGCTGGATTCCACATGGGGAAATGTTAACTTAGAATTTTTACAGCATTTATTTCTGAAGCTCTGACTCATATTTCATTAAGGTGCAGATCATTTTGACCTTGTGCCCATGTAGTTTCCATTTGTCTTGATGGGCAGTAAAACACATGTTTAGTAATTTATTAATCCCTTTAGCAGCATATAATTACCACAATATAAGAGAAGATATCTGCCCTTTTAATTTAGTGCAATATCTAAAGGTTGTGAAACCAGTTTATTTCTCTTATACTTCCCTTTTTCCTATTTATTCATCTGCAGGCCATGGGAACGTGCACCGGTTCCATTAATTCAATTTTCAATCAACTTATCTGATGCAAAACTTCTCATTTGAGTCACATAACATAATTTCCACTTATCCTCACACATCTTTGGAAATTGACTCAAAATTAGTATTGCAGTAGTACTTTCAAATGAAATAATTGGGCGACGGGAAGGCCAAGACAGGTTTGTGAAGTTCAAAGAATGCACCGCAGATGGTGAAATAGACGTATGATTTTACACGTTCACGCTTGTAACATACACATTACCTGAATCTGACATCTGGAGAGTTTTATTGCATGGATACAGTGCAAGACTTTGTCAGGCTACTCCAAAGGGTATGGATACAAACCAAGAGAAGCCTGGATTGCTGTTTATCTTGATAGAAGGTAGCATCTTTTTGAAAGCAGGTGGGGAAGTGGCAATGATGGTCATGATGAAAAGTTCACTTTCAGATACAATGAGTTTTACTTCCTTACCCTTCCTGCTCTGTTTATTAATGAACACTTTCCAGATGATCACAGTGGGAAAGTTGCGAGCCACAGCTTGCTTCATCAACTTTGTTTTGGCAGGTCAGCTCCATCAGCCTTCCTCTCCCTCAACTGTCATTTGGGGGCAGCCATTCCATCAGGCTGCCTCAGTGGAAGAGATGGGGAGCAGGTATCATTTCATCAGCCTTGATCAGCTCCATCAGGTACCTCCTGCCCCTGAGTTGTGCCAGTTGGTTACCATAGGTTTTGATTTTCCTCTTTTGGTGCTGTCCCTTTTCCCTTGGGTGTCTTGCGATTTATTTCTTTTTTAGATTGTAAGACTGTGTTGTTTTGATTGTATGTATGCTGCTCTGGGAGCCTGGTTGACTAAAAAGCAGAGTACAAATGCTATAAACAAACAGCTTATTCTCACCTGCTCTGGATTCCTAGCCTACATCAAGTTCTGGGTAATGTAAGATAGCACACATTGCCAGCCAACAGGCTACAGAAGGGAAGGAGAGGCAGGTCTCTATTGCCAGAGATCAGAACCAATAAACTTGCAGAAGCTTTTGAAACTGGGCCAAGGGCTGCATGAAGTCCTAGCTCTACTCCTTCAACCAAGTGAAAGAAAAGCAGAGTTAGTTTTCTTAAATATTTCACATGTTTCACCTTCAACAAAGGTGGCTGAAGAACAGAACAGAACAGTTAAAAGTGATCACAAGAGTCATCTAATCCAATGCAGGAAACTTTTGCCCAGCGTGGAGCTCGAACCCACGACCTTGAGATTAAGAGTCTCATGCTCTATTGACTGAGCTATCCACATGTTGTGTGATCCCTTCTGCCCATGATAATGCTGCTCTTCTCTTCCACCATGCTATTCCTGTAGCTCCATTAAGCACGTCCTGCAAGGAAATCCATTCCTTCTATAGGCATGTTAAAGGTGCTGCTCTTTCTTTCATTGTGTTTTCCCTGTAGCTTGTATTTCTGCCCCCTGATGTTGCTTACTAAGAGCCTGTATCGAAAGTTCAGCTGTCTGAATACCTGTGCTGCTGCCTGAGGGGAGGGCTCAGCATCTTTGGCAGGAAGAACCTATTAAAAGTTGACCTCCATCTGAAGGTCATCACAGAGCACCCCAAGTCTAAACCAGACATAACTTAAAGACTTACTGCTTTTTCTATTGCAGTGGGACTCTTTGTGTGAACTGTATGTGATGCTAGAAAGAGCAACAGCCTACATTTATCATTCATCTATTACTCAGCTGTTTCTGATGAGCCCTCGTGTGTTACAGCTTCTAAGGTATACACACTACATTTTTTATACTGCAGACTTGAGCATGCTTGAGACTCTACTCTTTGAAGTGATTACACCTAGAGACTTTGCAATGGTGTGGTGCACTGGCGGGGAGCCAACAGGTAAGTTTCTGTACTGCAGTGCCCATCATCTCTGACAAATGAAGCATGTTGGCTAGGGCTGATGGAAGTTGTAATTCACCACGTTGGCCATGTCTGAGATAGAAGGACACAGAAGGATACCAGATGAAGAAAGATCCAAAACCAAAATGTGATGCTTCAGATATTCAGTGCAAGTCCTCATATGTTGAGAGATCAAGTGGCATTGACCTCAAGTTATTTCTTGGTGTTGCTTGATCTTGCAAATTGCTTGAGTTGTAAGACAATATTCACAATAATTTTCTGTGAACTCTCAGATACTCTGAATTGTTTAGTCCACCATGTTTCACTTAGCATTGGTATATTGGGTATTACATAATGTCTTCGGATGCTTTCACAGAAAATGTTTGTGATTGCTTTAATTGAGCCAACACATTACTTAATTCTGTTCAGGTCATTTACCGCGAGATTACATCTGCGGAATGAGCAATGAACAATGGTTGCCTGGGGATAGATTGCCTTGCTTTGTGCTTAACCCCCACCTTCTTTTCCTGCTGGACTATTTTTTTATTCTATTCTTGGCCAGGGTTCCTACCTGCCCCTCTAAAAGCAGGGCTAAGTCAAGCAGCACCTCCAACCTGTTCAGCACCTGATCACAAAAAGCACCACAATTCCTGTGTTTATATTATTGTTGTATTTCTAGGGTTTCAGGGTGTGTGTTTTTAACATTTGCAGAAGCAGAAGCAGAAGCATTAGATCAGAAAAAGAAGCATTCATCTGAGCTGCCTACTAATCCAGGGAAGCTCTCCTCCAGAAAAATGCAGAGTCCAAGTCTGGTGGCTACTCTCAATAGTAGTGGTCTCAAAGTAGTGGTCTCCAGGCCTCTTGTTGATCAACTGGATGGGTGTCTCTGTGTGTACTGCAAAATGACCGCTCCCCGCTTAAAACGGGGGGCGCCCTTTGCGTGGACGCCTGCAGCCCCTAGATCTGGAGCGGCTCCAACAGCATAGGCTTGGCTTTACCTTCCCTCAGGTGGGATACCTGGAGGTCTCCGCCTACCTCAGTCAGTTGTCCAATCCCACCTGGGGGAAGCGTTGCCAAGGAGACCAGGCCAGATAGGGGAGGGATTGCCTGCCCACACAATAGAGGGAGGATCTTACCTGGGAATCCTCACTTGGCTCCAGAGCTTCTCCCACCCTACCCACCCTCAGTTAATGTCTTATTTCACAGGTTAAGTTTTCTTCATAGGTTTTGCAGGTTAATTTTTCTTCACAGGTATGTGGGCGCTGCTACGTTAAGGTCGCTGTTTAAAGGGCTGGAAAGGAATTTCCCTGTTTTGGCAGGTTTCGCCTTTCCCGTAGCAAAATGTCACAACTTTGGCGGTATCAGGCCTTGGGCGGAATCCTTTTGTCCATCTTCCTTTTTACGATGGCGATACCAGGGTTCCCCGTTAAACAGGTTTTCTGAAGGGAGGCTTTGACCGTACGCCGAAAGGTCGTCATTGCTCTCCCCTGCGGCGGCGGCGTAATGGGGGCGGCTATCTCTGCTTGAACATATGTTCTCCAGAGCCGGCCCATCCCCCCCCACACACACTGGATAACCCTGAAGCTCCCTAGGTCCCCGGCTGGGGACTGGGGAGGGAGAACGCCCAATGCCTGAGCCAAGGTCTACCCACATTTGAAATTTAATAAAGTTGTGGCCAATTTAATCCCATAGCACGTTGTCTTGAGTCGTTATTCCACATGACGGGGGGACCGCGCGGGATCTGGGGACTCCGCCTGTCCACGCAATAAATACATACACCCCCTTGCCCACCATCAACATGGACACCCATGTACTCCTGTTTAGGTGTTCTTTCTGCCTGTGTTGAGCAATACAGGAGCAAGGAATGGGACCGTGTTGAGCAGCCCTGTCCCAACATCATGGACTCTTCCCCTCTCCAGAACACAAAGGTCTACAGCCGGGGCTTCTGCATATAGTTGCATGCACAAAGGCATTCCCAGAATTGGGAACCCTGATGGTTCATGCCTGCTTGTTAAATGGCATCTTAGATTTGGCTGTAGAATGAAACTTGTACCTTAAACATAAAGTATGACATTATCTTAGAGCAGATTAGAATTATTTGTAGAATACATTAAGCACTTTGTTGAAGCACTGCATGACAGGCATTAAATAAATGTAGTCTGGTACAATAAACTAGTTCACTGTACTGGCAAAGAGTAATTTTGCTCATCATGATATATCACCAGTCTCTAGGATTTTGTATGTAGAAATTAGATTTGTACGTTTTTTTAAATCTTTATCAAAGTGTAACCACTAGAACTGCGCATACAAGTGGAAACAATATATATGGGAATGTGGCAGCATGAAACATTATCAGCTACCCATTCTCATTAGTCATGTTATGGGTAGGCTGGATGGATTCAAAGAGGTCTAACTGGAGAAAATAGAGAAATGCATAACAATAATGAGAGCTACAGTTAAATTCCCTATGGGGGTTTTGACAGCATAACAATAGATGTTGATGTCCTGCTGTGTCACATATACTTCTCTCTCATATCTGCACTGTAATCTACTGCAGCTCTCTGTCAAGAATAACTTTTTGAATAATGTTAAATAGAAATTTGGTTCCATGGAGGTTTATTTCAACATCCTGAGTTCTAAAGATCTTTTGGAAATAAATCCTAGGAGTTCTCCCATAATCCGGAAGAGGCAGGACATGGAACAGCAATTTAAGGTCACTTATGACCAGTTTGGGCATGCCTTCGAAAGTGACAGCTGCTCTGTTATTAGTC
Organism: Podarcis raffonei; assembly: GCF_027172205.1. NCBI lineage: Eukaryota > Metazoa > Chordata > Lepidosauria > Squamata > Lacertidae > Podarcis > Podarcis raffonei. The sequence goes on from NC_070604.1 coordinate 51,006,680, forward strand.
AGTGGGGCCTTTGGCAGTTTTAGAGCCTGGATCCACTGCTCCCTAGAGGTAGCTCCACTCTCCATCTTGGCAAAAAGCAAGAAACAGAGGTGGGTGTGGGTGTGAAATGCATAGAATTTCAATAATGAATTGAAGATTTTCTTTCAAATGCTTGTAAGACGTGTATTCTAGTACTATCAACCCACTCCTTAGAATCCAGATTTCTGTCCCCCTTCCCCCGAAGCTTTGGGTGTCAGTAGAATTGCTGGCATTGTTCTTGGTTTCCCAAGCTCTTGCTACCTTACAGGCTCTCTCAGAGGCACTGAGGGGGCTAGCCATTTCCAGCTTTTCAGGTCCCCAGCCATAACAAAAATTTAATAATGATGACACATGAAACCAAATAAGACCACTTTTTTTCTCCTCAGTATGACAAAATCTATATCAGTTAGCAGATATTGAGATATATAGATACACCAAATCACTTCTCTTATTTGGTTCAATTTGCAGCTCTAAGCGGAATGTGTGTGTGTCATTTAAATCACATAAGAACAATTTTCAAAACTTGTCAAATGCAAAAAAAATTAACAAGTGTCTAAATATGAGCCCCCCTTTGAGCTTGTGGCAGAGACCAAATGGCCCTCCTGCCCCCTCTCCACCTCTGACTGACCCTGGCACCAGATGTTCAGCAATAAGTGCAGCCTGCTAGAAAGAACTTCCCAACAGCCGGTTGGTGTCCACTCTGCTGGAATATCACCTTTTATGATTTGTGTAGATTCATGGTACAGCTAATTAACAACTGTCAACCAAAGGTTTCCCAGGTCTCTGTGGGCCATAAAGTATTTTCTCTCCAGTAATTTGGATTAACAGACTAAGGATTAAGACTTTGGATTAAGACTTTTGTTTGAGTCTTATTTGCAAATCTAGTAATGGCTTAGATATTTCTTGCCTTACCTTGACCTGGTGTGACCAGAACCAGCGATATCTACCAGAATCATCTACCAGAATCACCTGGAGCAGAGCAAGAGTACAAAGATAGGCATAAAAGGCACAAATGTTGCTTTCTATGTGTGCAGATGGATGGATGGATGGATGGATGGATGGATCGATCGATCGATCGATTGATCTATAATTGCTCTATTTTAAATAGAAATAGAACACATATTACCATAGTTGGGAAGGCTGTGACCTGGTTGCCTGTGTATCTGCTCAGTCTACTGTTAAGCTGCTAACTGCTGCTGGGCAAATTTAGGGTCCCTATTCTCCTTCCTTGTGGTTATTTCTCTTTAAACCAGACTTGGATCAGACAGCCCTTGAGATGGAGGACTGCAGTGGTACCTTGGTTCTCAAACGGCTTGGCTCCCACAAAACCAGAAGTTCCAGTTCGCAAACATTTTTTCGAAGCTGAAGGTCCAACGCAGCTTCTGCTTGACTGCAGGAAGCTCCTGCAGCCAATCGGAAGCCACACCTTGGTTTTTTAACTGTTTCGGGAGTCGAACTGACTCCCGGAATGGATTAAGTTCGAGAACCAAGGTACCATTGTATTTCAAAAAAGAGGCTGGTCCTCTGAAAGCCCTTCAAACAGAGGGTGGTTCTCACTTGGCCATCCCTCTTTCCTCTCAATAACCACACACCTGCTCTGTTATGGCCTGTCAACCACTGCTCAGCCAGGTCAATCTCTCTCTGCAGCTTGCTACCTCCCAGCATGCAGTGCCCAGCTGCCACTGCATGTTAGAATATCCCCATACCAGGGGATAATCCTATAAGCACTGAAGCTTTCTAGTGCCTTCAGTAAGTCAAAATTAGGTCCTTTCTATTGATTAAAAAAAGTAGGTTTTATTTGTTTCATTGTAATCTTTTATTTGTCGCTGTTGCCCATCTGAACCTCTGCAAACATTGGCATTGCAAATAGGTTTTACTGAGTTACACCCACAAGTCAGACTGTCTCATCTGGTTCTTTGGTGAGCCTCACAAGGCAGGTTGCCTCAAAAACAGCAGCTAATCGATCAAATCCAATACAGCCTTCCTGCTGCTCTGTTGCAGCATCCCACTATGATGCCTTCAGGCCTTGGTAGAGGGAGTACAAACACTGACTTACAGAAGAATTGCCAGCAGCCTCACAAGAGGGAGCAAAAACAAACCTGAACTCCAGCATCACCATTTCCTGCTGCTCCTTTTCAGCCTCAGGCTTGAGTACCTTTTTCCGACAATTGATCGTGAACAGTGCTCAGACAATTAACAAGCAAAAAGCAAAATTCAGGGTCAACTTTAAACCAGCCAAAGGTAAGCTACTTCCACAGACCACACAGGGAAGTATGTTTTGAAGTGGTTCAGGAAACCTTACCATACAGAAAGTATTCAGGACTGTCACATTTACCACTATCGCTCTCTCTTTTTCTGTTGTTGTTTTAAGAGACGGGGATCTACAACTTTTCACTGGCCTTGGGGCTGGAGCAATGCAAACTGCTGGGTTTTCATAACTCCTAAGAGCTATGAGAGTGTTATCCTCATGCATTAGCATGCATATCTGTATTTTTGGCATGCCTATTTGGAGTGAACAATGTAAATTGCATGTGTCAGATTTAACCTGTTGGAACACTTGACATTTTCTCATTCTAGTATTACTTTGTGTCATCACCTCTCCTGCTCCACATCCTGCTAGGGTACAGGAACATGTAATATGTTGGTGTGTCTTCTTCAAAATTGGCCCCCTAATTTACTTCACTCCCTCATTTTGTTCCTATCACAGCCCTTTTCAGACATTCAGTGTGAACATGACCCGGATAGTTCCATCGGTAAAACATGAGACTCTTACTCTCAGGGTCGTGAGTTCAAGCCCTGTGTTGGGCAAAGGATTCCTGCACTGCACGGGGTTGGACTCAATTACCCCTGCAGTCCCTTCCAACTCCACAGTTCCATGGTTCTGTGATGCTATGGGAGCACTAGTGTGGAGAGGCCATGGGTATACAAGCAAGTCCCATCTCCATGCATGCTGGCCTGAGGTGAAGGAGAAAATGCCACAACTTTATTTATATATTTTGCCCTCTTAAACGAAGATCATGGCCACTGGGCCCATCACCTCCTGGCAAATAGAAGGGGAAGAAATGTAGGCAGTGAGAGATTCTACTTTCTTGGGCTCCATGATCACTGCAGATGGTGACAGCAGCCACGAAATTAAGAGACGTCTGCTTCTTGGGAGGAAAGAAATGACAAACCTAGACAGCATCTTAAAAAGCAGAGACATCACCTTGTTGACAAAGGTCCGTATAGTTAAAGCTATGGTTTTCCCAGTAGTGGTGTATGGAAGTGAGAGCTGGACCATAAAGAAGGCTGATCACCAAAGAATTGATGCTTTTGAATTATGGTGTTGGAGGAGACTCTTGAGAGTCCCATGGACTGCAAGAAGATCAAACGTATCCATTCTTAAGGAAATCAGCCCTGAGTGCTCACTGGAAGGACAGATTGTGAAGCTGAGGCTCCAATACTTTGGCCACCTCATGAGAAGAGAAGACTCCCTGGAAAAGACCCTGATGTTGGGAAAGATTGAGGGCACAAGGAGAAGGGGACAACAGAGGACAAGATGGCTGGATAGTGTTCTTGAAGCTACCAGCATGAGTTTGACCAAACTGCGGGAGGCAGTTGAAGACAGGATTGCCTGGTGTGCTCTGGTCCATGGGGTCACGAAGAGTCGGACATGACTAAATGACTAAACAACAACAACAACTGCCCTCTTGCAAAACATCATGTTGATGCACAGCAACATAAGAAGCCTTCCTCTTTCTACCTACAGAAACTGCCTGGACTGGTGGTTGAATTTCAGTTCAACATTGGTTGTGGGCTAGTGTCCCTCATAACAGCTGAGGCAGCAGGATTGTCATACCTAACTTCAACAGAGTGGAATGGCCAGGTGTCCTTGGGAGGAACAGCAGGAGGTTGTTGCTGCATCTGCTGCCTGAGGCTGCCGCCTCACCTTGCCTAGTGGTAGAGCCAGCCCTGGAGAGTTACTTGACCCCCTCAGCTTCCTGAATAGGAATGTGAATCAAGAAACTATCAGCCCAGCTTCAAAATATTATCCATGCTGTCTTTGTAGACTGGCAGCCAGTAAATGGAAGAGCACTTTATGTGCATGTGCAGGTAATGTGACTTCACAAGATGTAGACCCTTGAAGGTTGTTGTTTTTGCTTTAATATGAGATCAGGCTTTGACACATCCTACAGGCTTGGCAGGGAGCTTCAGAGCCGGCAAAAGCATACTTTAAGAGAAAAATCTACCTTTTGAGAACTATCAAAAGGAGCGAAAAATGTTTCTGGCGTTTTAAAACTAAAATATCAAAGAGCTGAATTTATTTTATTTTATTGGTGAGGTGCGAACAATCCCTCTCTGAGCCTAATAAGATTGAACCTAATTAAATTTAAATACATGCAGTGGATGAAGGGCACATTACATGAAACTAAGGAACTGAACCTGAACCAAATAAAAGACATCTGAATTAAGTGGCTGAAGGGCAGCTCTGCTCATCCCTAAACACTTGTATCTACTTACCAAGTCTCTTTCTACCATGTACATCAAAGATACTAGAAGGCAGCCAAATCCAGACAGGCACAGGCAGACATCCTTGACTAAGTCAAGACAAGAGATGGAGGATGTTGTAGGATTTCTTAAAAATGAAATTGCATTCATATTACAGCTACATTAGTGCATCATCATGACTAACATTGCAGTAATGAATGTCATGTGAATTTGTGACAAGTGAACACTTGTTTTAGCTGCACCAACATCTCTTGAGCACTTATCTGCCAAAAAAAGTGTGATTCCTAAAACATGCCATTTAGCTGCCACTGTGAAGACAAAGGAACAATCCAGCCAAAGTTAAGCAATCTCAATGGGAAAAGAGTTAAGCATGAAATTTGTGGGTCCTAGAACTGCTCAGCTTGGCTGGATTGCTTCCCGTGGTTTACATCACAACACTGAAAGTATGATTCAGTTATGAGCAACAATTCTATGTGTCTCTTGCTACAGCCCTTCAGTGCTTTTGAAGCTTTCCTCTTGTGCAGTCAGATAGAAGAAAGCTTATAACAGAGGTCCCACACAGCAACTTATCTGGGCCCTAAACCGGATGGATGAGAGGTTGCCTGCTCTTGATGGGGGCTCTCCTCCCTCTGAAGGAGTAGCTTGAGGGTCCCTCTTTTTTATTATTTATTCCCTGCCCATCTGGCTGTGTTTCCCGAGTCACTCTGGGCAGCTTTCAACAGAATATTAAAATACAATAGTCCATTAAACATTAAAAGCTTCCCTAAACAGGGCTGCCTTCAGATGTTTTCTAAAAGTCTGGTAGTTGTTTTTCTCTTTGACATCTGGTGGTAGGGCGTTCCACAGGGCGGGTGCCACTACCCAAGAAGGCCCTCTGCCTGGTTCCCTGTAACTTGGACCAAGGCCGTTTAGGGCTTTAAAGGTCTGGATCCTTTGCTGTCAAATGAAGGCTCAAGTGCTCTCAGTGGCACAAAGTGCCTTCCATCAGCTTCGGTTGGTGGCCCAGCTACACCCCTATCTGGACAGAGATAGCCTAACTACTGTTGTCTATGCTCCGGTAACTTCTAGGTTAGATTACTGCAATGCATTACAGTGGTACCTTGGGTTACATACGCTTCAGGTTACATACGCTTCAGGTTACAGACTCTGCTAACACAGAAATTTTACCTCGGGTTAAGAACTTTGCTTCAGGATGAGAACAGAAATTGTGCTCTGGCGGCACGGCAGCAGCAGGAGGCCCCATTAGCTAAAGTGCTGCTTCAGCTTAAGAACAGTTTCAGGTTAAGTATGGACCTCTGGAAGAAATTAAGTACTTAACCCAAGGTACCACTGTATATGTAAGGCTGTGTCTGAAGACGGTTCGGAAACTTCAGCTGGTGCAAAATGTGGTGGCCAGGTTGCTCACTGGGACTAGATGGTTTGAGCATATTACACTGATCATGGTCTGAGTGCGCTGGCACCAGTTACTTTCCAGGCCCCATTCGAAGTGCTAGTTTTGACCTATAAAGCCTTAAATGGCTCAGGATGGCAATACCTCAAGGACCACCTCTCTCCCTGTGAACCGACTTGGACCATCATCTGAGGCCCTTCTTCATGTGTCTCCTCTGTGAGAGGTCTGGAGGGTGGCTCCCTGCTTGTGGAATGCTCTCCCCAGAGAGGCTGACCTGACACCTTTGTTACGTATCTTAAAGCAGCAGGAAAAAACATCCCCAGGCCTTTGGATAATTAAGCAATCTATGGCCTTTTAAACTTGGGGTGGGTATTGTTTTTGTTTGTTACTATGTTATGTATTGTTATGAGATAGTGGGTGCTGGACACTTCTAAATTCCTATAGCCAGTAAGTCTTAGAATTTAATCAAGGCTCAGGGTGTTAAAATTGGGGCCAGAACAGTGTGCATTAAGTCATGTACTAGACACTTCTGATCCATTGGAAGCAGTGAGTGTCAAAAGCTAATTAAGCTAGGCCAGGGGACGGCAAGGTTTACCTCACCTGGGTCGGTTCACTCCAGCGGATATCCCTCTGTGGGCCAGATTGCACATGCACGTGAGAGTGCACACCTGCGATTTCCGGTGCCACAGAAGCAAGTCCTCTTGCTGCGCTGTGCCACTTTAGCACAGCACGCAGGGACTTGCCAAGTGGGTGGCTCGGTTCAGGGGTGGCTCGTGGGTCAGTTAAATGACCCCCATGGGCCGCTTGTGGCCCAAGGGCCTTAGGCTGCGTACCCTGAGCTAGGCTGAGTTTCCCATGTCCAAGAAATTGGGGTGATGGGCCATTAGGAGAAAAAGAAAGAAAGGTGAGGAGCCATTAGGAAAGTCGATGAGAGGGGACTCTGCCAGATGGCAGCCCCTCCCTTAACTCAGAGTTAGAAGATAAAGCCAGAGCTTAGGTTAGAGATATTAAATATTAGATATTAAATATTAGATATTAGGTTAGATATTAAAGAGTTAGGTAACCGAGACACAAATCAGCAGGCAGAGCATAATGGCTGATGGCTGTTTCTAAGGCTGTGCTTATGGAATAATTGAAATACTTTATTGACACTTGTACAATTTGTATACAGTGAGATTACACATAAGAATAAGAAGACCCTCTGGGAGTGTTAATGCTGTGAACCCCTCCATCGTAGGCTTAGGCTGTATATATGTGTAAATAAACCATATATCATAAAGACAACACAGTCTCTACTGTCGCTCATTTCCAAAAGGAAACACGAATGCACCAGGAACCCCTCCTCAGAGATAGTGTGTAACAGTATTTTTTTTTCTTTTTATATTGTAAACCATCTTGTGATCAGATGAAGGGCGGTATAGAAATTTATTTATTTAATTAATGAGAATACCACTTACATGCTCAATAAATTTATTATAAAATAATGATGCATGAGGTGACAATCCTTTTATTCCTTAACTTATTCCAAATGATTAATCCAGTATAAACAGATGATACTTTACCGCTGTTTTGTACACCATTTTCTTCCTGAAACTATAACATTGTTTTCATGTTTCTTTTAAGACATGATTTTCAGCTCGTGTAACCAAACCTGCCACATGCCATTCCTTAACTGTTGAAAATCTTGCAACATCATAATAGTTTTCTCTGTTTGGGACTCCTGTTCCCCCATGTTCAGTATTTTTATATAAAACATTCCTTTGTTATATGTAAATTAGCCCTACTTTTAATATATATAACAGAGCCTTTAAATGGATATGCATAAAGAAGAAAAATAGCCTTCCTGAAATATTTATTTCAACAATTGCTATCCCTCCCATTCAAGAAACAGGCAAAATATTTCAGTATCTTAATTCAGACTCAATTCTTCAATAGGATTGTCTTTAAAGCAACTAGAGAGACAGGCAGCTGGCAATTCTACGATACTAAGGTTGAGGTGTAACGGGGAAAAACAATTTATTTTCAGATCAGATACCTGCTGCTACCAATTTAGATATTGGATAAACTATCAGAAATGAAAACACCAAACTGCAATGGAGTGTTTCTCCCCCCAACCTTCTCAAATTTTAGAATCAGCTACTGTCAGTGCATGTCTGTCGAGAACCCACCTCCACTTTTTTAGATGACTAGGGCTCAACTGCAAAACAGAAAGTGTGAATATTGCTAGAAGATAAGAACAGAAGGCTTTAAACACAAACACACACACACACACACCACTGTGATCACCCTCTGGGGAGGAAATTAGATTTGCGCACTTAGAGAATACCAGGGGAGGGAGACAGTTTAAGCTGGAACCAGAGATAGAGGACAACAGAGCTCTTTCTGAGTGAATATCACCTGCTGGTGAAGAAATTAGCTAGAACACCCAAAAGAAATCAGTGGAAAGAGGTAACCTTATAAAACATTTTCCATTTCTCATCTCTGTTAAGAAATTCAGCCTCTGTGCCTACCAAAATATATTGAATGACTAAGGGAAGAATTCATGGCATATATCCATGAAACATGCATTCCTGTGCATATTAGCCCTGTTCCCACTGCACGACGTGCACAGGGAACATGTGCGTACATGCTGACCTTCAGAGGAAGAGCATGGTCTATCCTACATGTGTAACTCTTTACATGTGAAGGCTTCCCCCCACATGATCAGGAACCCTGTAAGCTCCTCTTCTCCCATTTGCACTCACCTATCCTCCATGAAATATGCTCTGAAAGGCCCTCTCAAGAACAGATTTAGGAGTACATGGGCAGGGAGATATTTTATGCCATAATAATAATAATAATAATAATAATAATAATAATAATAATAATAAATTTATTTATACCCTGCCCATCTGGTTGGGTTTCCCCAGTCACTCTGGGTGGCTTCCAACAAAAGATTAAAAATACACTAAAACATCAGTCATTAAAAACTTCCCTAAACAGGGCTGCCTTCAGATGTCTTCTAAACATCAGATAGTTGTTTATTTCTTTGTTATCTTTGTTGTCTTCTGGTTCCCTGCCTGGTTCCCTATAACTTCGCTTCTCGCAGGGAGAGAACTGCCAGATGGCCCTTGGCGCTGGACCTCAGTGTCCGGTTGAACGATGGAGGTGGAGATGTTCCTTCAGGTAAACTGGACCGAGGCCGTTTAGGGCTTTAAAGGTCACCACCAACACATTGAATTGTGCTTGGAAATTTACAGTGTATGTTCCTCTGCTAGCTGAACAATGTTGAATTTCACATGTTGGCTCTATTCATACCTTTGAATGCATGCATGCAGTCAGGAGAAGAGCCCATGGGACCAACTGTTCTCCATCCCAATCCCTGTGCATGTGTGTTATGTGAGCAGGACTAACATTATGGCTTATCTTGTCTTTTTTCTTCCTCTTGCACAATAAAGAGTGCAATTACCTATTGATGCCCATTAATTGTGCTTGGGGAAACTCTGGAATGAGACGACACAAATAGGAACCTGGAAACTGCAAACTGAATAGTCTTGACTATGTTTCTGATTCCTGGGGTAATTAAATTCCTTCCAATATGGAGAGGAATCTGAAAAATAGGCCAAAGCTATACTCATAGTGCTGCCATTATAACTGAGCATAATATAAGGCATACAGTTGCTGTAAAGTTCTGGACAAATAAAGAGCTGTAGTAAGCAAACTGTTGCAAAAATGCATTAAAAATTCAGAGCCTGCTAGGACATAACTGGACTCAATCTTGCAGAGCTCTTGAGAACATAACAGAAACTTTGAAATACAGCATGAGGTGAAATATATGATTGACAATAATCCTTAGAGTGGTCATTAAAAAAAGTAAAAATCCTGGGGGAAACATGAATGTGAAAATGATTATCAGTACACAAGAATTGTTCTTGGATCCACTGTGAGGTAATAAAAATTTCTTCAATCATATTAGTATTTATTTTTTAATCATCCTCTCTCTTTTTACAATTTCACAACAAACCTGTCACACACACACACACACACACACACATATATATATATATATATATAGGCAGGAAGTAATTTAAAAGTAATATATATCTTCCATAGTTTTCCTGAATGTGGTTTATAATATAATATCTTGGTGTTATGTTAGATGAAATTAGGTTATTACATTTAAAAAACAAACACCATAATTTATAGCCTAAATCAGAACAAACTACTAATTTCGAGGGGGGGAAGGATACTGAAGAAACAAAGGATTGCAGAGGGGGGAACCAAATGAAATATTGCTATGTTTTGGCTCTGGGACATCGAAATGTATCATGTTCTTTAAGTGATACAGAACCTTTTTAGGCTTAGCATAGCATGGCCAGATGTACACTGCAGCATTCTGTTGTTGCCTGCTCACCTCAACCCCTCTGAGGCCTCACTTCTAGAGCAGCTGCTTTTTTGAACTGCATTCATATGGCACTTGAGTCCATCCTTCCTACACTTCCTAACCAGTTCATTTTCACATTTTATGTGACCTTTCACATGACATAAAATCCACTTATAAAAACCTAGCAGAAAATCAAGCCATGATGGCTCTGGAGGCAATAATGCTTTGGAATTCTGGTTACTGTTCTTGTGCTCAAATTCTGCTTGCATGATCAGGTCTTCAACTGATGGTTTAGGGCAGGGGTCCTCAAACTTTTTCAACAAGGGGCCAGTCCTCTGTTCATCAGACCTTGTGGGGGACCAGATTAAAAAAAATGGGGGGGATGAACGGTGGCGGAGGGATGATGAGCGGCAAGCGAAAGGGCTCCAGAGGGGGCTGGTAGCAACAAAGCCCAGCCCCCTTCCTCCTCTAGGCAGGGTAGGGAGAAGCCAGGAGGAGGGAGGGAGTAGGTGCCACCAGCACCACCGTGTGAGGGAGAGGGAAAGAACGCACACACTGGCGATCCATGCGCTGGCAATCCACGTGGCAATTCCTGGACCGTCCGCAGACTGAATTTAGAAGGCAATTGGGCCTAATCCGGCCCATGGGCCTTAGTTTGCTGACCCATGGTTTAGGACCAGCTATCGAGTCATGTCCTGATCAAAGGTGGATGAAGGCTCTACTCTCAGGCCCAGATTTTCACATCTGCTGCTACCAGATGCTTTTAACTGGATAATAAATGTATAATTTTAATGTGGCCCCAAATACGTAGAGGAACTTGTTCCCATCAGAAAGTGTGAAATAGCAAGTGATAGATGGCTAGGCCCAGGAGGACATATTGTATCCAAGTTTGAACAATTGTTCACTGTTAGGACTGAATGAATGCTTTCCTTCCACTGCTACCTAATGATTTTAACTGGATAATGTATAACATTTGAAATTATCTGAAAGATTTAGAAGAACCTGTTCCCATCAGGAAATATGAAGTAGCAAGCAATAGCTGGCTGGGCCCAGAAGTACATATTATATCCCACTTTGAACAATTTTTCACTGTCAGAGCTGAATTAATACTTCCCACTCCCCTATTTGGTGGTGGCAGTTGTTGCTATTAGAAGAAGCCATCATAATTTCATGTTAACTTCAGGAAGGAAGGAAAGAAAAAAAAGAGAGAGAGAGAGAGAGAGAGAGAGAGAGAGAGAGAGAGAGAGAGAATTTTTGAAATGTTATCACTTGCAGACTATGAAATCCCATTTAAAATCACCATGCCCATCAAACACACATTTTCAATCTTTCATAAAAGATACAGAAAGCAATTCAGTTGAAACAATCTGCAGTAGTTCCCTAGCAGTTCAATAGGGGGGAAAACCACTTGGGAACCATTGATCAACACCAAAGGCTTTCTTCAAGTGGCTAAATATTCTAGTGTGAAATATATGGTAGATTAGAGAGAGAGCTAATTTTCAAAAGGTAATTTACACTGGCAAAAATTATCTATTGACTAGATCCCTATATTAGGACCTAACACACATGAGAACTCTTAGTTTATTGTAGCTGTTGTCATCTTCATTATCACATTACCACCATAATTTCTAAATCATATTTTAGTGTACCAAGTATTTTACCATTTTTATCTCAATCAAGTCACCTGGCTCCTCCACTTCTTTCTGAGGACCATTTCACACATTAAGCAAGGAATAACCCATGTTTGCCCCTGGATACATGCTCAATAAAGAGTTCCAGCCAATGTTGTGTACATCTGTATGAAGCATATCCTTGTCATGTTACCGCTTTGCATTTTAAGCTGCACATGGTGTATACCTAAAAGCTGTAATCAGTGTGTGACCTTCCAGGGATGGGGGAAATAATGAAATGAAGTGGTGGCAAATAACATTATTAAGTGAGAAACAATTTTGCTGAACACATCTACCACAAATACAGAGACTGAAAGCTGAGGAAGAAAATGAGGTAGCAGGAAATATTTTGGCCAAGAATCTTATATCAACTGCTCATCACTCTTTCATGTTATTCCTATGCCCTGAGATCACCTTCTGATGAGTCATATTTAAAATGACCATAAGAATTCTGGAGCCCAAAGCAAACTATTGATCAGAGGTGGGGTTCCTGTGACCACCAGGTGTTAGACTCCCAATGCCCATCAGCTACAGCCAGCATAATATCAGGCACCTACATTGTATATCTGCACTTTTTGTTTCTTTTGTTAATGTTACTGAAGAACTTTTGCACATGCGCTTTCAAGGCAGCTGGCTTTGGATGTTGGTCTGTTTGGATGGCCACGTCTATGAAGAACCACAGAGTTTACATTCTTAGCAGCAGTAAGTGACTTCTTGGGGAAAGGATGCTATATTCTCAATACACCCAAGCCAGCCAAATTTATATTCTGCACCAGGTAATTACAAACTTCAGCAGCATCACTAGTGGAAATTGTACCTTGGCTAAAGATAGACGTGTATATTAAGTTGGATTAGTTAGCACATATATTTCAGAGTGTTTTTTGCGGGGGGGAGAGTTGACGTTATCACTGCATGCACTGAGCAGATTCTGATTCACTGTAGATAATATTCTAAGCTGAGGATTGAATCTATGGGTTTAGATGGAAAGGCCAGTGCCAGGAGAGATGACAGGATTATAAATAATGGATGGGAGTTGGGCTCCTGGAGGAGATGGAAAAACAAGCAGACAGGAATATTTGATAATATTCTTTCCCAGCAGAAGCATCCTTCTTGCTATAAGACACATGGTTCAACATGTTTTCTTGGTAGCTTTCCTCAAACATTTCATAATCATTGCTTTCTGCTTCTGCAGAGAGATATTTCATTTCATCTTTCTTTTGGTGATAATGAAAAGTAGTTATATTTTCATTCAGAATGCTTTTTTAAAATGTCAGTGTAAATTGAAATACAGTGTCATGGTAAATATTACAATTTCTCTAATTGTGGGGGTGGAAATCTTCCATGGTAGTCCCATTTGCAGATTCAACAACATTCATTGTATCATTTACATGCTTACCAACTCTACAAATGTTATTCCCCTCTCGGAGCCTAATGAAGAAAAAAATAGTGAAAGGCTATGGAAGAGAAAGAATCAAAACTACTCATGCAGCACAAAACTGTGTGTGTTTAATGAGAAGAGCATTCCACTGTGTTCAGTGAGGCTTAAGAGAGGTAAATGCAAAGGACTGATGGTTTAGATACCCATTTCTCACCTGGTGAAGTGGATGCAAGTGGAGATGAAGGGGGAAAGGGCCAGACTTGTCATAAGCCAAAATGAACCTCTTGGCTCAAGTAGCATACTGGGAGAGGAGGAATTTAGCATCCTCCACCCACCACCAGTAAATCTGTTGTCTGCCAGTTTGTTCCCCTGCTGCAACTAACCACTATCAGGCCTGCCTACATTCTGCTGAACAATCTTCCTCAGGCTTACAATGGGGCCAGCAGTAACTGTTGCCAATGACTAGGAATACCTCTGTCCCTTTTCTATGGTGGAGAGTTCTGCAGCAATGCTGCTCCTTCTCCTAGAAGGCACCATCTTCTTAGAGGGGTTTGTCTGAGCTGTGACCACTTTCCAAATGCAGCAGTAAATGCTGTTTAAAATATAGCAGCAGGCAGCCCCTACTTCTTAAAGTGAAGCAAAGTGATATGACAGCCACAGGTGTCACCTAACTTGCAATGCCTTCTTGGAGGAAAGTAGTTATGTTGCAAAATATTTATCAGAGGGAAGCATTATGGGGTGAGACAGCCCAGGACAGCCAAGCAGTGTCCATGCTGTCACTGCTAATGCAGCAGAAAACAAGCTTTTACAATAGCAGCTGGAGGAGAAGGAGCAGGATTGTGTAAAATGTGGGGAGGCTGGTTGGGCATAAAGCAAACTTGAATGGACTCTAATCAGAATTAGGACGCCAATAGGTAGGCTTGCATGGGCTGAGAATTGTTGTTTTCCAAAGCACCAAATTGGGCTCCAAACCAAACGTAAATGCACATCTCTAGAACAAGGGTATATTATATTATCTATTTATATTATTTATTTAGAGAACATTATGTCTGACTTCTATTTATATAATAAATTCAAATAATCTTACAAAAATCCAAAAAATACTAGTACTACTAGTGCATTACTAGTAGTAATACTACTAGTAGTAATAATGCACTACTAGTAGTAGTAATGCACAATACAACCATTCCTGTTGCAATAGGAACTATTCAAACTGCGATAGAAGCATTTCAAATTACTAAAATCAATTTCAAGAGCAGGATAAATCAATTCTGTATAAAACTAAGGAGGGATAAATTTAACACACAATAACACTTCATGCATCACAGCCCCACTGCTATGAAGGATCACTGAATTTTGATGTGTTCATATAAGCATAGCGTGGTATGGTTTTGTAGCTTATTCTTCTTTCTTAGCCTCTTTGGGAAAGAATCTTTTTTTTTTTTTTTTGGTATCATCATTAGTTTGCCCAAAACAACTGCTCATCCCCTATGAATGGAGCAGAAAATTGAGCGTCCCAAAGGACGGCACACTCTGTCCTAGCCCACCAATCCCAAGCTGTGACTAGAAAGCCAAAGGCATTGTTGGCCTTCTGAAGTTGTACTACTTTACTTTTGGAGTTGTTGAATGTGGGGGACTCCAGGGGTGTCACTTGAACCATTGTTTCTAAATAACTGTTCTGAACAAATGATACCTCTGAATATCCTTTTGAGGTACTGTGAGCAGAATAATTTCCAAGTGTTTATACAGTATTCACTGAGCTTTATTTAAGAGGGTTTGTTCATCACCGCCCCTCCCACAAATACCTCAGTACTACAGAATAAATATTTTCTGTTTAAGCATCAGATGGGCAATGAATCACTTCACTGAAAGGCTAAGCAGAAGGTCTTCTCCTGTGGCAGACAGAATTGCATTGGAGTGGGGGGGGGGAGAGATTTCTAGATTATTCTTAAGGATAAGATCCTAAGACAACCTCTGCTGCCAAAGACCCATCTAGTCCAACGTTCTGTGCTCACAGTAGCTCACCAGATGCCTACAGTAAGCCCACATACTTAATATATACATTTTACAATTTCTTTCATTAATCTCTTACCAAAGGACTTCCACATCCACCCCTCTATTTGTTCATTTTTTGCTGCATATCCTTTTAATACCACCCAAATCATTCTTTACATTCACCAACTGTTTTTAACTGCTGCTCATATTTCTAATCCGACTTGGACATTTATTTGTTTGTTGTATCTCTTTAAATACTTGCCAAAAAGTCCCCAGTCTCCCCATATCCTTCTCTTATCTAGGACTCTTATCCTTGTTATCATAGTTGCAAGTTCTGCATATTCGATCAATTTACATAGTGATTCTTCTTTCATTGCATTTTTTTTTGTCCTTCCATTTTTGAGCCTATAATATCCTGGCCTCTGCAGTCGTGTAAAGGAAGAGGCAAAGTATCTTCTTAGGGACATCTTCAATTGTTATGCTTAGTAAAAAAAAAAAAGCCTCATGGTTTTTTGGGAAGGTCAACCTTAGCATCTTTTTTAAATTCTGTGTAGATCATTTCCCAGAATTCTTTATCCTGTTTACAGGACCACCACATATGAATGAAGGTCCCTTCTGTCTCTTGGCATTTCCAACATAATTTAGATCCCTTTTTGTACATTTTCACTAATTTACTAGGGGTCAAATACCATCTATAAATCATTTTTTGCAGATTTATTTTAGAGCTTGGCATGCCGAGAAGTTCAGTGTCTCTACCACACTTCCATTTCTATATTATGGTCAATGTCTATCGCCTTATGTGCCATAGTCACCTTTATCATTGCATCCTTTGTCTCCTATTCTTGTGCTAAATGTGTAAGATTGCAATCATTGTATGTTAAAATAATAAAAACATAAAAATCGGCTTTCTGGAGCACATGTCCTTAACCATGACTAGATGATGTCCTGTGAGGCTCATAGGCAGGGATTCATGGGGATAGTATGGCCTGTATATTAATTTGTGCTCTGCGTGAAACTGCAGCACACCAACTGTTATCACTTGAATTTCTTGACATTTTACTTTGATGCCTAAAGACAGGCAGATAGATTTTTTGAGATAAAAATTGAGTAAACTAAAATTTCAGTGGGGAGAGAAGAAATCAGGCATCTGAACAATAGCAACTTCCTTAACTCTTGGGGAAGGGTTGTAGCTCAGCAAGAGAGAACCGGCTTTTCATGCAGAAGGTGTCAGAATCAATCCCTAGCGTAGAGAGGTCTGAAATCCGGGATAGCTGTTGCTGGACAATGTAGACAATAAAACCAAAGGTTTCACTCAATATAAAGCAGCATCTCATGTTCCCACCCCTAAAAAGTCACTTTAACTGAAACCTTCCCCCCAACCCCCCAAAAAATGTTCCTGCTCCAGAACATTGCCAAGAAACAAGTGGCACACGAGACACAAAAATAGAACAGAACTGTGGTCTAGTGTGGCAAAGGAACCTGCCCATTACCCCACCCTACTCTGTCTCCCTATTCCTAATCTTCCTGTAGGAGCGTCTGTGCCTGAAAACCATTGCCTCAGGCTTTTGAGGTAAAGTAGCAATGTTCTGTTGTTTTATTCACTATCTCATTATGAACAAATATGTACAAAACGGGTGCTGATTATTTTTTCTATGCAACAGAGTAAGACGTAGCATGTGCTGTTAGGTTAATGTTCCATAAAAAGCTAGTAGCTAGCGGGATGCTGTTTCTGTCACACAGCAGCTCTTCTTTCACCTTTACACATTCACCTCTGTGCTAGCTACACTTCAGGGTGCTTACTCTTGACATTACTACAAATGGGTGTCATAATGGATTATCTTTATTTATTGTTTCAGAGACAGGAGGCATGTGAGCCTATTACTTCTCAGTGGCTTTTGATACCATTTGATACGATTTGATACCATGGTATCCTCCTGGACCAACTTAGTGGGATGGATACATGAGCCACTGCATTATGGTGGTTCTGATCGTATCTTCAGGATCATGTCCATTACATAAATATTTTTATAAATAAACAATACTAAATTAAGTGTATAATCCACGGAATCAATATTATCTGCAATTGGAGGCGATATATATATATGTATATATATATGTATGTATGTGTGTGTGTATATATATATATATATATATATATATATATATATATATATATTTGCCTTTATTTGACGCAACACAGAATAAAGCTATTCTTTTGTTTCCTTGCCTTTTGGGGTTGCTCATAGGCTTACATCTCATCTCACACCATAATGGCAGAAATTAATGGGATAAAAGTACTCCATTCAAAGACAAATTATCATTTCACTGATCTACTTCTCTGAGAGCAAATTCCCTCTGCTCCCATTAAAAGCTTTACAGCTGTAAAAAAAAGTGCTGGTAACTAAAATTGTGTTTCCTTTCTTAGACCACAGATTTGTCATTTATTCTGTCTGTAATACCCATGTGTAAATCCAACCTTTCTGAAACTTTTTCTTTTAATCACATGATACATAGCTTGGCATTGTTGCATGTCTGGATTTCTTCCATGGTACTTTAATTTTGTGGTTCAGTGACTATAAATAAGTGTTCTCCCCAAAGGTCTTGTACTTAAAACAGCAAGGAATATATGTCGTTTCCTGAAACAGCTGATCTTATGCTCATGACTGGCCCTGCTCCATAAATGATCTTTCTTTCCCCACAAAATCTCAGAGTTCTTAGCAATCTAGATATTATTTTCAGGAGACAAACAAAAAACACCCCTCATGAAAATATCAGCAACTGGAATTAACAAAAAATGCTGTTTTCTGTGTACAGTTCTTCTGAGGTATGAAAATATGAACTCCTGGTATGCTATTCAAAGTTGAAGAAAAATATTAAATAAGCAACAAGAAATTACTGACACACTTGTATATTGGAATTGGTAAGAGGACTGGGCATCAAAGCTTGGCCTACCATACTCTCATAGCTGCCTCAGGTAGCATATAATGGGGTGTGGTATTTCTCTCTACTGGATGACTGTTCTGTGTGTGCCATACAGCTTCTTTTGCATACAGCCTCTTTTGCTGCTCTTGCGTGCAAGGAAGGAGAGGGCTAAGGCAGGACAAGGTTGGTGATGTGTGGGCATATGGTTGGGAGCACTAGATTGGCTCTGCCAATATTCCTATACAGCACTACTTTGCCCCCCTACTTTTTGGTAACCAGCAGCAACACTGCTGACAGGAGGTGCAAACATCCCTCCCTGTCAACAGCTATTGTGTACAGATAAATCGAGTTATGCATCTCTGTGTGTGGTGCATAGACTAGCATCCTTCTCCTCTGACTCATAAAATCAGCTGTAAGAGTCCTCATCCTGTCACAAGAAGCAAAGGAGTAACTCTCCTTATGCTAGCACTATGATCTGAACCACTGGCTGATACTGTCTATACATGATTCAATTACTATCTTGACAATTCTTCCATTGCTTGTGTCACAGATTCACACATGCATCACTGGACACTGCAGTAGTTAGATTTTTTTGGACACATGAATTCTGCATATATGCATGTTGTTTCAAACAAGTGATTAATATGCAAATGTCACTGTCTCTGTAGCAACCAAGGATGCTGACTGATATGTCTGGTACTTGCATTCATGTGAGAGCATTCCACAGGTAAGTATAAAAGGTCAAATGGTGTCAGTTTAAGTTATAATTGGAGATATTTCTTCCCCAACACAAACCACACATTATTATTTTTTAATGGCAATGTGTTGGATGATACTGTCAATTTTTTTCATCCTGTGGAAAAAAAGCCAGCATATCCTGATATCCCTCAATACACTGTATCTGGAGGGGTATTATTATTATTATTATTATTATTATTATTATTATTATTATTAAGAAAGGATATACAAACATCTGTACCAGGAGACTTTTAAGAAGATAGGGTCAGGATTCAGTCTGTTTCCTTGGAAACTTGCCCTGAAAGCAGGGGATCTATCTTGAGTGACATTTTAAGAGCACGAATTAAAAGCTAGCATAAAATGGGAGGTGTAATTTATTCTGTCTTGTACTTGGTAGTTGTCTCTGCATAATGAGCTTTTAAATCTCATTATTTAAGTAGCAGCACCAGAACCACCCAGACCTGAAGTGAATGGTAGAGCACATATCATCCACAGGAGGACCTTCAGGCTATTCTCAACTGGACAACATTTCCAAAAATAATTTGAGTGAATAATAATATAAAGAGCACTTCCAGAAATAACATCAGTTCAGTCTTCATGAACTATTAATCATGTCTGATTTAATGGGATCATTATATTTGGCATTCTGCGTGTGTTAATAGCATCTAATGCACAGATGCTTTTTTTGACTGTTGAATGAATAATGATCTGGGACTCAGGTTTTCTTAATGGCCCCTTAATATCAACTACTTTGGCAAAAGATGAAAATGAAAAAAAACACATGACATTTATTTTATATTAGCAATGTGGAAAATGCGTACATTCATAATCAAGGTACATTTTTTACAATGCGATCTTAATGGCTTCTATTGAAGAGGAGATTATTATGAGGAGTTCATCTTCTAGCAATGAGAGAAAAAGAGGGGGAAATGTTAGGACGAGGGTAGTAATTTAAAAAACATAAACAGGCTGCCTCAGTTTGGAAATAACAATTCTAGAAACTTGCAAAACTACAGAAATCAGCAAAACCAGGTCATCCATGAGACACCTGCATGTTACTCTCTGAAATTTGATGCAGGGCATCTAGGCAGGTACAAGTGGGCATTAGTGGAGAGTCAGTATTAGGTATGTAATGTGCACAAGTGACTTTACAGGGCAAGAACAAAGGGTGATAGTTGGCTAAATTTTACTCAGAGTAGACCTATTGAAATAAATGGGCCAAACTTAAAGGTAAAGGTACCCCTGCCCGTACGGGCCAGTCTTGACAAACTCTAGGGTTGTGCGCTCATCTCACTCTAGAGGCCAGGAGCCAGCGCTGTCCGCAGACACTTCCGGGTCACGTGGCCAGCGTGACAAGCTGCATCTGGCAAGCCAGCGCAGCACACGGAAATGCCGTTTACCTTCCCGCCAGTAAGCGGTCCCTATTTATCTACTTGCAACCGGGGGTGCTTTCGAACTGCTAGGTTGGCAGGTGCTGGGACCGAGCAACGGGAGCGCACCCCGCTGCGGGGATTCGAACCACCGACCATGCGATCGTCAAGTCTACGGCGCCACCCGCGTCCCTGGGCCAAACTTAGACATGCCCATTAGTTTCAATGGGTCTACTCTGGAAAAAAAACTTAGTTAAATGGCACCCAAATACAGTGGTACCTCAGTTTACAAACTTAATCCATTCTGGAAGTCCGTTTTCAAACCGAAACCGTTCTTAAACCAAGGCATACTTTCCCTAATGAGGCCTCCCACCACCGGTGCCTTTCCACCTTTCGGATTCCATTCTTAGACCAAGGTAAAGTTCACAAACTGGGACACTATTTCCGGTTTTGCGGAATTCTTATACGGAATGGTTCGTAAACAGGGCTGTTCTTAAACTGAGGTACCACTGTACCTCTAGTTCAGAGCATTTGTGTCCAGCCCTTTCTGGCAAGTATGCCACATGTCAAGCCCAAAGTGCTACTTTTGTATCGTTTTAGTAGGCACTGTAATACATATGCAGACCTCCAAAGCACAGTATGATTTTACACGGAAGCAGACCCCTCATGTATCCTGTTTTGCTGGAGCTTGAAGCCCATAGTGGAAGTGGAAACCAACCAAGGCAAGCTCAATCATAATTCACGTGTCTCTAAGCAGATCAGGACCCTGGACACCTCCTAATGGCTCTGCTGGACAAACTTTTTGTCAGCAGAGTGCCATTGCTGTCTGAAGTCTTAGACTAGCAAGGTACATACTGTGTTTGGGCCCAATTCCTTGAGATGCTAGCCATGCTGAGGTGAAGGGCCCTGGGAGGTGCTAACTTCTGTCCTGCAGAAGGAATGAAGATATTATTGGGGACTGGGCCCCTGAGTCTGAGGAAGACTTACATTCTCAGTCCAGGAGGGCCCAAGGTGATGTGTTGATAAATCTGCTCCTGAATACAGCTGCCTCTTCACCTGTATTCTTCTTATTTAGATGCTGGAGCCAGCCTTGACACCTGTCCAGTACTACAATAATTATGAATACAATACAATACAATACAATACAATACAATACAATACAATACAATACAATTATTAATACAATGCAATGCAATTCAGTGCTATGCTATACTATATTATACTTTGAGGGAGAGGGCCAAGCAAACCTCTGCCCATAAACTTGGTTTTTCTCTATGCCTCATAGCACTGTGGACATGAGTATGGGAGAAGGTGCCATAATATTGAGGAGGTGGCCTCTCTACTCACACTCCAGTGCTCAGAACTGTCAGGGAATTGTGGGCCAAAATGGCCCCAGAGGGCTGGGAGAGAGAGAGGAATTTAGTTACACAATTATTTTATTTTATATTTTATCCTGCAAACTGAAAAGTGACTCACACAGAGAAGAGGAAAGAAAGAGTAAAAATAAAGTGTGAAAATGCCTTTTTATGTATATAATGAGAACTACGGTATTTGGAAGGCATGGATTTTGCTAAGTTTTTCTTTTTAAGCTAACCAGTTTGATTTTTCCTTAACTGCTGGGATTGAAATGGCATTGCAATTAGATTAATCAACAGGATAATCTAAACCCTAGCAATGGTGAAACTTCCACTGTGTCCATAGTTCCATCTCTTATGATGGCTAGGGTGGAAGGCAGGGGAGCAGATAAATCACTCTGGCAGCCTGGAGCTTACGGCAGTGGAACTGGCTTGGAATCCACTGGATTCGAGGCTGGATCAGCCTCTTCCTACCCCTAGAATGGCCCATTTGGGGGTTTTCTGACAGCTACCACAGAACAGGGAACTCAGCAGGTGGAGGCCAGTGGAAGCTGGCAGGACCTCTGCCCAACCCAACTCACAGACACACACACACCAACTACATCCTGGAGCAAAGGTGGGGTGGATTTCATCCCAACTGACTAAGTTTACTTCAGAACATGAAGTTTTCTGAAAGAAAGCAGAATGAGACTGTCTGAGTGTGACCCTCCATAACCAACTTCTTCCCTTGCCCACCATAATGAGAGGACTTATAAATCATGAATTTGCTTTCCTGTTAATTAATTTTGACAGGCTGAAAGATTATCAAATCTGAATATATGGATCATTAAATCTCTGTCATTCTTACATTCTCCAGAGAAATGCCATCACCAAATGAAATGAATATTGCAGAAAATTATCCTTTCTTTTCTTCACCCCCCCACCTCTTTTTCCCCAGTAGAGCGTCTTAATGGTGTATACTTAAGAATATTCACTTTATGCAGTACTTGACAAAGCTCTTAGATGGTTTAAATTCTCCAGTGATTTGACTTATTCGCACTTTTCATGGGTAATGCAGGATGACAGAAGACAATTTTAAAAGATACAGGAAGCTCCAAACACATGTTAAAGTCTGACTTCTAGTTCATTTCATGTAAGAATGTAAACACATCCACTTGACAATGGAAAGGTTTTTGGTTTTTATTCAGTGTAATTATTATTGATATATCTGGTCTTTTGAATCCATATTATTGAGGCTGAACTTTTTTTATCACTTATATTTATTTGTAATTATAGAAATGGTTTGAAGGCACTTCAATTGATTTCTAGGATTTTTCATATGGAAGCAGTGTGTAAAATGCAAGAGTGCAACATACAGCAGGAATGTGCTCAAAGAATAGACTAGCTATTGATGCAAACAAAATGGCATGGCACAGTGATTGTCTTAAATATGCAGCCAGGTATCTGGTGTTGCTCAGAATTTCTAAGAAACAAGAAATCAATGCAGTTTTGAAATCAAAATCAGTGCAGTTTCAAAAAGTTCAATCCACCATCTTGATTCAAAATGGCATCCAGTGGTATGCACACAT
Source organism: Podarcis raffonei (assembly GCF_027172205.1). Taxonomy (NCBI): domain Eukaryota; kingdom Metazoa; phylum Chordata; class Lepidosauria; order Squamata; family Lacertidae; genus Podarcis; species Podarcis raffonei. The sequence continues at coordinate 51,029,935 of NC_070604.1, forward strand.
AGACAAAAACCAGCCCCATCTCAGGAACCATCTCTTAAGAGGTTCCACAAGCATTGCAAACAGACAAACAATTGCATATGTTGACTATGAACAATTTCAGGGCTAAGCTTAGCCACTGCCATCGTTGGGGTAAACAGTTGTGCATATTTAACAGTCATGATATAAGACCAATGCATTGCACATAAATTATGAACAGGATTAAAGTTTCAGCTTAGTTGACAGACCCTCCATTACAGCAGAGTAAAAATAAATCACTAATAAATCACTGCTATTCCCTAGAAATCATGGAAGTTGGAGATAATGAGGAAGAAATAGTTGCTTATAACATCAAATTGGTTAATTGCTTCCTCTCCGGTTTATACTTGCTTGATTTACTGAAGAATAAAGGTGCCTTACTTTTTCCTTTAAAATCCTCATTGGGGTATTGTGTTTAGAAGAACAGATTAGCACTGTGACTTCAGTGCTATGACAAAAAAAAGTTGTCATAACAGTGTAAGAACATGAGAAGAGCCCTAGTGGATCAGGCCAAGGGCCCATCTAGTCCATTATTCTGCTCTCACAGTGGCCAACCAGATGCCTATGTTCAACAAAACATAATTTCTTTATGAATTTAGAAGATTTTTCTGAAGAATGGAATTACTGGATTGAGGGGGGGGGAATCAGTGGTAGCCCTGTGAAAAGGACTATTCTTTTTTATGTTAAAAATGTAAATTAGCTGGGAAATGAATACCTCAGTGGGAAATATGGGAAGCACAGTGAACCCCAAATAAAAGCATGATAATGAGAACATTAAAAATTCTTATTATTCATTTATGCATTGCATTTCCCTTGGCTAGTGCTTGTTAGAAAATACTGAGAAATTAGATAAGCTAAGAAAGAAGGGGGGGAGAAAACTAATTCTTAAAAATATAAAGAGAAATATGAATGTTAACCCATCACTTAGTACTATCATGGTGATGAGTTAACAAGAACTTATTTATTTTAATATGAGTCACATGTTTGATTTGGGCTTTTTTTTTGTTCAGCTTTATATCTCTTTCAAGAAATGATAGTGCCCAGGTTCTTTTTTATTTCAATAGCCACTTGATTTTGGTGTTTTTCTTAGGAAACAATATATATGTATAACTGGAATAGGAAGAGAAAGACGCAATTTCCTGATTTCATAGAATTTCTGTTTAAGATCAGCACTGTAATGTAACTGCATGTAGACTTAACTTTATTAACTTTCTGGCCCTTTCTACAAACCTAGGCTTTGAGTGTTTTGAAAAAGAATTATCACATAAAACATGGGAAAATAAGATAAGCCCGCTGGATTAGGCCAATGTCCCATCTAGTCCAGCATCCTGTTTTCACAGTGGCTGACCAGGCACCTATGGGAAGCCCAGAAGCAGGACCCAAGTGCAAGGACCCTTCTTTCCTGTGGCTTCTAGCCGCTAGTATTCAGAACCATACTGTCTCTGATTGTGAAAGACAGGATTCTTGATGTTGGAGGCAACAGGCATGCAAGCACATAGATCCAGTAGCTCCTTCCAGCTGTGGGTTCTCTGCAGTGTGTGCCATCCTTCTTTGTATGTCAGCTGCAGCAATCTCACCTGGGAGAAATTTTCAATCCAAATCTCATATCTTTTCTCACACACAATGGATTAGTATGGGCTGTTAAAAGATCCTTGGATAACAGTGGCATAGACAGTGGGGTTAGTAACGCACCTTCAAGCACAGGACAAGTGGAACTGCATTATTAAACAACAACAACAACAATATTGACAGAGATCCTGAAAACAACTGGAAGCCCCTGGTCCAAAAAGTACCTTTTAACAAATGTTTATTCACTCTCCTTGTGGCTTTCACCAGGTTAATGAAGACACAGAAGCCAACTATAATTAAAGCATCATTTAAACTGGCAAATACAAATAACTCAGGGCAACTAATCCAGGTGCTGCAAATGAACAATTACGACCTAAAGGTGCAATATGATGCTAGGTTCATTTTGGACATTTGTAAACATACAGATTAAGGATATGTGGAACTGACTGGCTGCATTTCTTGTTCACAAAATGAAGTTAATGTCGCCAGACCTTATAATTGTTAAACACCCATAGAGTTACAACGCAGTGTAAGACTAAAGTTGTCAAATTATAATTGCCTGTGAGTAATAATTGCAACAAGGCATAGACTTAAGTCTGCTGAGATGAGATTAGTAGCAAAAAGAATTCTTATTAAATAGGTGTACGTGATGGGGTTGTAATGACTAGAAGATCTTCCTAAACTTTCTGAAGTGATTACCGTATTTTTCGCTCTATAACACGCACCCGACCATAACACGCACATAGTTTTTAGAGGAGGAAAACAAGAAAAAAAATATTCTAAACGAAACAGTGGATGTATGATTTTTGTGGTTCATGCTGTGGCCACAGACATGTGATTTGACGGTGAGTTTGGGGTAGCCCAATGCAAAAATCCTGAAGATCCAAGTGGATCCATGCTTTGCAACCACGTTTTCGCACCACTGCGGCCCCAGGCAACAGTGGGCGCGTGATTTTTTTGGTGCAAGCTGTAGCCATGGACATGCTATGTGATCTGATGGTGAATTTGGGGTGATCCAGTGCAAAAATCCTGAGGATCCATGTGGATCCGTGCTTTGTAACCACGATTTAAGTGGGGAGGGAAGGAAAAGCACTCAAGGGACAAGAAACACGCGTGGGGTGGGTGGAGAAGGATGCTGTTAATAATGCAGAAGAGGGGTATAAGAGGAGAAGCAAGCAGGCTCTGCTTCTCTCCCTCCTCCCCGGCTCACTGAAAAACTTTGCTGCTATTTAGCCAGCTGAGTGGGGAGGAGAGAGGGACAGAGAGCCTGCTTGCTTTAAAGGAGCCAACCGGACAGGAGCCGCTTACACTCTCCTCTCCCGCTTTGCTCCTTTAAAGCAAGCAGGCTCTCTGTCCCTCTCTCCTCCCCACTCAGCGGCTCTTCTCCTGCTTTGTTGTTTCAAAGCAAGCCACGGAGGAGGGAAGGAAGGGGAACCATGGATCCTCTGCTCACGACTGCAGCAGATCCCCCCGCCATCCATAGGCATTCGCTCCATAACACGCACAGACATTTCCCCTTACTTTCTAGGAGGAAAAAAGTGAGTGTTATGGTGCAAAAAATACGGTATTTAGCAAACTACAAGGGTTTGAATTTCAGGCAAATATTAAACTTCAGAAAAAGTGTTCAGACTGTCACCCTAGCACTGATGAACTAAAAAATATGCTCTGCTTCCACTGTTGGAGGCAGTTTGTCTCTGAATGCTGGTTGCTGGCAATCACAGGTAGGCAGCATGCTGCTGCACACAAGTCCTTCTTTCAGGCTTCCCCATGGCCACTGTGGGAAGCTCCACAGCAGCAAGATGAAAGCAAATTGTTCTCACACCACAACATTTTGTAGTAGGGACTAGGGATGGGTGAATCTGTCTGTTTCAGTTCCCCCTCAGTTTCTCATTTTCCAATCTTAAATTTTGTTTTCCACATTTCCACATTGCTTTGCAATTATTATTTTTATGGGAAAAGGTCTTCATGAAAATCTATCAGCATTTTAGTGTGAATTTCTCCTAATATTCCCATTTTAATCACCATTTGCCATAATCACTGTTTGCCATATTTTCAAATCTTTGCAAGGCAATATTCCCTAATTAATGGATTTTTTCATATCATTTTCAGCAGTATATGCACACTTTACCCTAGCATACCCATCTTTGTGCACATTTCTTAGCTGGAGAACTGTACTGCAAAATTCGGAGAAGAGGCAGTTTTGAGGTATGGCTATGTTTCAGTTTATGTATGGTCTCGGAAAGCACAACTTTAGTTGTAGGTTCACTGAATCAAATTGCTCCCCATACCTAGTAGGCACTGGGCCTGTTCAGAGCTCCCACTCATCCAACATTACTTGAAATATCCAGACTTTGTAGAATTCAGCTGTTTTCCCACCTTCATTGCATGGGACTTTTCCAAGAAAAAGGCAGGGTTAAAGGGTCAGCACCAGTACCCAAGTCATAGTTTTAATGACTCTAAAAGTCTTTTCTCTAACATAACTTGTATACTAGTTAATCATCTAAGTGGTTTACATAAAACATAGCACATATGTTTAAAAAATGCCTACGCCCTTGTACGTTTCACTGCAAAAGTGAGAGGACATGATGTTAATGACTTTGGGACAGGCAGGTGAGGGAATTGTTGTTGTTGTTTGCATCTACATTTCACTGTTTTTTTCTGCAAGGAGTTCAAGGTGGCACACATGGTTCTCCCCTCCCCATATAATCCCCACAACAACCTTGTGAGGTAGGTTAGGCTGAGAGGTAGTGACTGGCCCAAGGTCACCCAGTGAACTTCCTTCATGGCTGAGTGGGGATTTGAACCCTGCTCTCCAAGGTCCTAGTCCGATGGCCACTGCACCTCACTGGCAAGCTTCCGTACTATAAGGAGACAAGAAGAGCCCTGCTGAATGGTCTGCAGAGGTCAACAACCCGTTTCCTGGAGTGGCCAACCTGATGTCTGTGGGAAGCTCTGGAATTTAAAATTAGAGAGCTGCTTTTAGAATGTATAGATATTTTAGTGGCTGGAATCTATGCTGCTGTTTTATTTATGCTGAAGTGGTCTATGCCTTTTAAAACAATAAATTTATATTGCTGCCATTTACATTGCTTAGTTTTGCTTTTAAATTGTATTGTGTTTTCACGATATGCAAGCTGCTTCCTGAGGCCGAAAGGTGATTGACAAATAAATAAAAGCCAAAGCCCTCCCCTGTATTGTTCTCTAGCAACATGCCTCTGATCCTGAAGATAGGATATAGCCATTCTGACTATAACCATTGATCACCCTACCTTTGATGAAGTTGTCTAATCCCCTTGTAAAGTCCATTCCCAACAATGTCAAAACTACAGTTCCAAAAAAAGTGACACAACAGCACTGGTCTGTGCTTCAGTTGCATTGGAAGGTAAAAATAATAGCAAAAGGCACTTGGAAACAATGGGGCAGCAACAGAGGAAATGCAGAAATTAAGTGGTTTGGGATGGATTCTTGGGATTACTGGAATGAATGAATGAGAAGAGGTTTAGTGTGGAACTATCCGACATTGGAATGATTAACTGTTGCCAGGCTTTCCGTCAAGCTGATTTGCCTAAGGTCAGGTCAATAACAAGTATTCATTGTAATTAAGTTTTTGAATGGATGAGAAATGCACTTGAAGCTTGATATATTCTTGAGACATTAGCATGACCCGAAACAGTAAGGCAGAGAAGATGCTAATTTTTAAACCCAGGCAACATAGCAGATAAAATTGACACAACTGTAATTGGAAAAGTTCAGCAAAATTCTGTTCATGCTACAGTGCATTAGCTATGCAATTTCTATTTGGGGTCAATTGTAGCACCTCACGTGTTTCAAACTCCTTCTGTGGTTGAGCTGATGGATAGATACCAATACTGAATATTCCATAGACATCTTTGTGAAGGATTATGACTCCCTTTGCAACCTCGAGTGGCCAAAATAAAAGCAGAGAACATCTGCAAAGAAATTAAGTTCGTCAAAGTTTCCCGTGCAGCTTTCACTTGGAGGAAACTTGGCAAGTGATACAAGGAAATGAGAGGACAAGCTATTTTTTAAAGGCATGTGCCTGGCCTCCCTGACCTTATCTGGGTTGGAACATAACCTTTCAAACCTCTAGTTAAAAGAGGAAAGATGCTAGGAGCCACAAAGAAGAGAAATACCCACACATAGTCTCTAAAGATGGAAAGAGTAAACTTTCACTAGGGCCTCATAAAGGCTGTTATTACGAACACTGAACACCTATGGTGCTGAGGTCAGCTTTGAAATCTTTAAGCCAATATATTTCTATAGTCTGGCCAAGGGTTCTTTCTGTGGGAAAACAAGAATCTTGCAAACTGGATTCAGGAAATGATCAGTAGGAGAGCTGAAAGCACTAAGTTTGTACAATGTATAGATAGATATATCTAACATCTTATTCCAGTTATAGAAAAGCTGAAAAATTAAAATGTAAGATAGATGGACAGATGAATAGAGAAAAATGGTGGATTCCAGTGTAGTGCTAACTCCCTCCTTCCATCAGTTCAAGGATTTTCCCATGTGCAATTGAATTCCCCCCTCTTGCCCTATGACCTTTAAATGTATTGGGGATTCCCCCAGCCCCTCAGAGCAAATTTCACGAGGGCACATGTGGTGAGAGAAGAGGGAAAGAAAGATCAGCTGTAGAAGCAGAAATCATTGAGCTGATGGAATGAGGCAGTTGAATACCATACTCCCCAAACATTTTCATAACAAGATTAGTTTTAAAAGCAGTGATTTCAAAATCAGATATACGTGATAATTTGATTTCCACAAAGTAGGCATGCAAAGGAACGGTGAGTGCTTATAAATAAATCATAACCCTTGCACACAAAAATACATCAGCTAAGTCGTGGTGCTCAATTAAGTGCCTAATTATGTTGAATAGATACTTTCCTTGCATGCTTAAGTAGGTGGCTCTGCCCCTTAGATCTTAACACTTATTATGTTGTGTTCCCATTTACCATACATACTGCAGAACTGTTAGGCTTCCTTGTGCCCAAGCTCTCACCATCTGAGGTTAAGCATTAAACTGCCAAAGCTGTTTCCTAAAGGTGCTGTCCTCCTCACTTTCCAAGATGTTGAGCAATGTGCAAAGCAGCTCACTGGAACCAGTGTGGCTCTCCACTCCCTTTCTGCTCTTCTCCTTTACCAGACCATCCCTGATCCAGGCTGTGCAAACCTCAATTCAACTCCATGATTAGGTCCTTCTATATGATCCCTAGGAAAGACCATTCAGCAGCTAGCTCTTCCCTGGACCTCATATTCACACAGCTTTTCCCAGGAGAAGCATGCTAGTGTGCCAGGAGCTAATCCCTGCTAGTGATTAAGGATGGCAAAGAAATGCTATTCAGTTAGCATTTAAAGGTGAATCGACTCAATTTGCAAAACATTATGATAACCGAAGCACAGCTATCCTTCAAAATTCAGGCTTCTCCATATTTTGCAGTACAGTTATCCAGCCAATCAATATGTACAAAAATGCCTATACAGGGGTAAAGTATGCATTAAAATGCATACCATTGTGAAAATAATATAAACAATGCATTATAACAGGAGAAATTGCTTTGCAAACATGTATAGTAGGCAAAACTGCATGCAAACATGTGCATATTGGGAGACATTTGCTCTAAAACGCTAAGGAATTTTCACAGGACTTTTTTAAACTGATGTGAAAAATGAGAAATTGAGAGAAACCAAAACCCATTCCTACCTGTGATTAATATTTTTAAATATTTAGAGTTGAAGTAGAAGAACGCTAACCCTATCTTGGAATGAGTGGCGAGGATGAGATTCTATGTTTAGCAGTGCAGCAGCAGCCTTTTTGAGCAAATCTAGAAGGGGGGAGAAGGCCTATACTGATTCCTAAGGGATGGTCCATTCCTACCTTATGCAAGGAATCGGTGATTTTGGTCTCTTGCATCAGGTGTACAGGCTGCTTTGGATAAGGATGTATTGAATAAGACTGCACAGCCCTTGGCAAATCCATTGGCCAGGATTACACTCTCCTGGAAGAATTGCTGGAGTGTGTTCCTGGATCCTGTTGTGTTCCTTGACAACTGGAGATGTAGCCAGGTATTCCACTTACACTGCTTCCTGGTGAAGGAAGCTTCAGCCACTATCAGACATGCTTTTGTTACATCCAAGTTCTGCAATACGCTCTATGAGACCAGACTTTGAATAGTGTTTGGAAATTGCACTGATGCAGAATGCTGGAGACAGGATTCTGATGGATTCAAACCACGTAACTCCAATTTTGTTCAATCTGTACCGCTTCCCAGTTTTTTACTGAGTCCAGTTCAAAATGCTGGTTAAAAACCTTTGAAACTTGAGACAAATGGTAACAGGATAGTTAAAGGATCACTTTGACGCAATCTTGCACAGCCGCTGAGGGCATCAGTGCAGACCCTGCTTCAGGCTGAAGCACCATCAGAGGTACGGCTAGTGTCTACATAGTCAGGAAAGATTAGGTTGTCGTGCAGGATTGGGTTCAAGTGAACCTTTTCAGAAATAAGGTTGAATATTGGAATCTTCAACTTTTTGATAGTACGCTGTCATCAGCTAATAGGAACATCAATTTAGGTAAGCTAACTTCAAGTTTTTGTTTTCTAAGAACATGGATGTGTGTGTTACTCAAATATTTATGGAGCACATCTAAGATATACTAATCCCCTCTTGTCTGCACCCTCAGTCTTACCACTGAACTGAACTTTCGCATACATCAGCCACCATATTCTGTCAAATACGTCAACTCAACAAGCAAGTGGATTAAAGACAAGCAATCTCCAAACTCCAGCTGTTTCTGGCAAAAATGAAAAGAAACACTGGAGGCAAATCACCACCTGTAGTGTGTCTTCTCAAATTCACTCCAAGCAGCTACTATGATATATGAAACTCTGTAAATAATTGTATGATTTGCAGAAGCTCATACATTTAATTTTTGACTTTGATTACCATACAATTCCCAAATCATTTCTCAGCTACTAAAACAAATTTGAGGCATCAAAGTGGCAGCAGGAGAATAGGAATCTATTTGCATATGGAAGCTTAATTGAGAGTTCAGATCGATCACTTGCATCTTTGGAAGATAACAGATATATTCATCTATTGGTACATACTGCATTAGGTGCAATACAGTTTCATTAAAATCAATGAGAGTGTTGCCACTGGCTTCAAATAAATGTACCCACTGACATTTGGCAGCCCCTTTAAGCTAATATTGCTTGTCTATATGCCATTTTGGAGTTCTTTACTACTTGCATCGCTATTGATCTCCTGTGATCCTTGCTTGAAATCAACCCACCAACCACAACATTATTCTATTTAATAAAACAGCACACTATAGTACCAAGCATAATGTGAGGAAACCTATACTGTACTGTAAGTCAAACTTTTCACACTCAGCTAGCTCTTGTTTATAACACACACAAACACATGCTTGATCACCTACCCGTCTCTGATAGGTGATCAAGCATGTGATCAAGAAAAAGATGGGTCAAGACTGAGAATCTTGATATAAGGAGAGATTTTCACACTGAAAGTAGAATATGATTATCCTTACTATTTTGCAACTTTGACATCCTTATACAATAACAAATGGTAGCTATGAGTTGCAGCAAATACAGTTGTACCTTGGCAGTAGAATGGAATCTGTTCCAGAAGTACGTTTGACTTCCAAAACGTTCGGAAACCAAAGTGTGGCTTCTGATTGGCTGCAGGAAGCCGCTGCAGCCAATCGGAAGCAGCGGAAGCCCCATCAGACATTTGGATTCCAAAGAACACTCACTTCCAGGTTTGCGGTGTTTGGGAGCCAAAATGTCCGAGTACCAAGGTGTTTGGGATCCAAGGTATGACTGTATGTTCAGCCATAGAGGATTTCTTACAGAGTTACAGTAACCAGGTCATTAACATTTTTAACTCTGCCATTAAGATTTGGCCTATGAGTTGGAGTCAGGGATTTTACAAAGAAGCTTAATGTTCTTTTAATGATGCAAGCAGGCATTCTTCCAAATGGGCCAACTACCTGTAGAGGTTTCAGACCAGGCCTTTTCACTTCAGCAGGAAGTTGGAGTGTGTGTGTGTGTAAAGAAGCAGTCTGCAGTTTGAATTTTGGAAAGAAAGATACAAAGAGTGCTGATAGTTGATTGAAGGCAAAGTATCCCAAGGCTTCTGGGTATCTGCTTTGCCATTAAGGAATGTTCTGCCTGTATACAGGACTTTGTTTATAAATCAAGTATTAGTGGGACACCATGATTTTGCAGGTGGCGCTGTGGGTTAAACCACAGAGCCTAGGACTTGCCGATCAGAAGGTCGGCGGTTCAAATCCCCACGATGGGGTGAGCTCCCGTTGCTCGGTCCCTGCTCCTGCCAACCTAGCAGTTTGAAAGCATGTTAAAGTGCAAGTACATAAATAGGTACCGCTCCGACAGGAAGGTAAATGACGTTTCCGTGTGCTGCTCTGGTTCACCAGAAGCGGCTTAGTCATGCTGGCCACATAAGCTGTACGCCAGCTCCCTCAGCCAATAAAGGAGATGAGCGCCGCAACCCCAGAGTCGGTCACGACTGGACCTAATGGTCAGGGGTCCCTTTACCTTTTTTGTGATTTTGCAGTAGTGTCACATCCAAAGAAAACTAAACTCTGTAGCATTGCCACAAGAATGCCTCACTGCTCAGACAAGTGGGAACAAGGAACAACATTTATATTGCCCTACTGCCACGGCTGAATTCAGTCCTCGTCCATTGGTTTTTATCATTTACTATTTGCATATAAAACACCTAGATTAAAATTAATTGAATTAGCTCATTACTATTTAACTGGACTATTGACTAATGTTAACGCAGCTGAAAAATAAAACTGCAAGCGCAATAAATTGTATAGCTAATATTGCACCTTATTTATTTTTCTTCCATTGAAGCACATTTGCACATTTGCATATACAATGGGAAATTTGCAGCACCTTCACTGACAAATTGCAAATAACTCATGCCACTAAATAAAATGTACCCACTATCTTATTTTCTTGCTTCTGTACTACTCACTAAAATATATGTTCCTATAGTTGAAGCAAATATGGAAGGCCATTAGATTCTGATTCCCTATGCATCATTTGAAAACAAATAACACACATGTGTTTGAATGTAATGAAAACCTTTTTGGGGTTTTTTGTTTGGTTTTTGTTTTTGTTTTATTTATTATGCAAATACAAAACAGAGGCAAAGCATACATACGTCTGGCAAAAATAAAGACAAAAAAAGAAAAAGAAAAAAAACACATACACACACCTACATACAAACAAACAAAACAAAACAGGTACAAAAATAAATACGAAACAAAAATGGAACAAATTATAAGAATACAAACAGTAAATAACTAAGACAGACATTTCTCTGCTGAGGTACTGGCTTTTCTGGGATGGATTCCATTTGCTTATTTTTTGGTTTTGGTTTTGACTTCCGTCAATCGCACTGCTGTTCATTTCCTGTGCCTAAAATAGTTTCTCCGTATTTCATTATATTCCTCATCTTGGTATGAGGAGTCATATTCTCACTTGCTGGTTTATTCTAAACACAGACAAATCCTGGTTGTTGAACTTTGGTTCGATAAATAAGTATTTAGGCATTCCCATTCCTTCTGTATAGTTTTGTTAGACTTATTCCTTAAGGCTTTGGTTAGCTTAGCAAGTTCCACGTACTCACTTAACTTTGGTAGCCATTCTTATTTAGTTGGTATATAATTACCCTTCCAATTTTTGGCTATTTATACCCTAGCCGCCAGTAATGAAAACCTTTTTGAGGCTTTGCTTGTGTATTCCTTCATCATGAGCCCTGAGCCCAACCTACAATTCAGCTCAAATGAACTACAGCAGCATTATAGTGTGCATAAGTACATGGCATTTGTTGTTGTTTAGTCGTTTAGTCGTGTCCGACTCTTCGTGACCCCATGGACCAGAGCACGCCAGGCACTCCTGTCTTCCACTGCCTCCCGCAGTCTGGTCAAACTCATGCTGGTAGCTTCGAGAACACTATCCAACCATCTTGCCCTCTGTTGTCCCCTTCTCTTTGTGCCCTGCATCTTTCCCAACATCAGGGTCTTTTCCAGGCAGTCTTCTCTTCTCATGAGGTGACCAAAGTATTGGAGTCTCAGCTTCAGGATCTGTCCTTCCAGTGAGCACTCAGGGCTGATTTCCTTAAGAATGGATAGGTTTGATCTTCTTGCAGTCCATGGGACTCTCAAGAGTCTCCTCCAGCACCATAATTCAAAAGCATCAATTCTTTGGCGATCAGCCTTCTTTATGGTCCAGCTCTCACTTCCATACATCACTACTGGGAAAACCATAGCTTTAACTATACGGACAGGTAAACAAAATATTCTTAAACTTGGGATGGGCAACTGGTGGTTGAGGGATTCAATCCGTATCAGGGGAGGGGCTGCCTCATCTGATTGTCTTTCATTGCCAGCACTTCTTTCCCTTTATGCACTTCAGCTGTGCAGATCAACTAGTAGGCAAATGGCTCATCAAACGGTTATTATTTATTATTGTTATTTAATAATTACTTAAATTTCAATACCAGCCTTCATCTGGAGATCACAGAGCAGTTTACAATATAAAAACACAAAAATACATACCATAATAACAAAATAACACCCACACAGATGGTTTAAAAGGCTATAGATTGTTTAATTAGCCAAAGGCCCAGAAGAAGAGGACTGTTTTCCCTGGCACCTAAAGATAGGTAACGAAGGTGCCAGGTGAGCCTGCCTGGGGACAGCATTTCACAAGCAGAGAATTACTGTAGAAAGGCCTCCTCCTTGCATTTCTGCTCTCCAGACCTCTCATGGAGAAGGCACATGAAGAAGGCCCTTAGATGATGATTTCAGGGTCCAGGTCTGTTCATATAATAAGAGGCAGCCTTTCCTGGTAAACTAACTTCCAGATAAATAGAACCAGAGGCTCTGTCAGGCTTTTTTTCTATGGCATTCACTACTGTGCATGCTAAAACACAGGTCAACAGGTGTAAGGTAAGCTGTGGTGTCTTATGGAAGAACTCTGACAGACCCTGTCTTGATATTCTGTTGTGCTCATGTCCTCTTGTTGGCCACTGTGAAAACAAAATGCTTGGGCAGATGAGTCTGATCCTGACAGACTCTTCTTATATTCTTGGGTTTATTCTTTTGGAAAGCAGTACACAACCCTTTGTCTCCAATGAGCACATTTGTAAGGCTTTGAGCTTCAGCTATGCCTGGGATGAAATATCACAGTTAAGAACCTGAAATGCTTTCAGGAGAAACCCCTTATATTGTTAGTCCTTGGTTACATGGCTGTAAAGTTAACCTCACTTTAATTCACAAAGCACATTTGCTGGGGTTGGGGGGGAAAGACAGTCAGAGACAGCTGGGAGGGAGACAGGGGAGAAATGAAGAAATAGGGATGTTGCATTGCATTGTGTGCGGTAGCAGATTTGCTAGGATTCTCGGTAATTCGCTTCTTTGTACTCGCAAAAAAGAATTTCATTTAATTTTGCCCTCATTGAACCTCTGAGGCTAAAATCATACTGGGAGTCAAATATAGGCATAATTCCCCGAGTACTGTTAAAGGAATTTACTCAGGAGGAGGTCTTCAAAAATTGTTCACCTGCTTTCCAGTCCATTAAACTCAGGCATGTTTATAGGAGGTTGGAGGCTATCTCATTCCTCCCCACTGTGTGGACTGTTCTTTATGGAGAGACATTAAAAAAAACCACCCTGTATACAGATCGAGCCTGTATAAAATGTAAACTGGGATGCCATCTTTTTATTATCTACAAACTGCCAGACATGAAAATATTTACTACTAAAGATAAATTGCCTAATTGGCTACATTCCTTAAAGATCTGTAGTAGTAATTTCTTTATACTACCAAAAAACAACAACACACACAGCATCTGAATAGGCTACACTCAATTACTATTCTGCTCACTGATACATCACAAGAAATAGTATCTTGGCATTATTTTCTTCATAAAGTGGTGGTATTTAGAAACCATAGCATGTGCATGCAATCTGATTTTTATTTTTATGACCATCTCAATTCCACTGCATGAAAAGCTTACAACTAGCAGGTATCCATTATGATAACCTCTCCCATTCTCTCCTGCCTCTGACATCGTCACCCTTCTCTTTTTTTATTGATGTGCAAAAGCACTTCTCAATGATGTTTTCATGGTTTGTAGAACATATTCGAACTTAGCTGAGAAATGAGTTTCAAGAGTAAGACTACTACCGGGAATGCCAATGGGCTAAGAACATTTTTGACATATGTGCATTGCTGAGCTTTATTTGATTTGCAAGTTTAGAGGAAAGAGTTGAAAGATGCAGTGATCTGCAGCTTAATGGAACAATAGCCTCACATCAAAGAAATGGGTGATTTGAATGAGTGAATGCCAGTTCTTACAAAGTGATTATAAAATCATTATGCAGGGTTTAACTGTATAGGAAAAGTTTGCCATCATGGTGGGGGGTTGCCTTGGGTTACACAGATGTGGTTTGAACATCACAGTAAACCAAACTGTGACTCTCTATGACCCACAAACATGTTGTCTTCTGGTAGGGAGCTTGCACCTGTTTAGCTGAGCATGAGACGGCAGCTAAGCCAAAGTTGGACTTAGCTTGTCATCCAAACTTAGGGTCATAGCTAAGATCTCTCCTCCTTAACCATGTAACCATAAGACAAACCTTAGCTATGAATTGTGGTGAAGGAGGAGAGACAACCAGAGTCCCAGGTTCAGGCACCACACTAAGCTTAGCTGCCACATCACACTGACCTCAAATGTTTGGGGGTGAGCAATGCAGTTCAGATCCTCTCTCTGGTAACCAGACCACCAGAATGACCAGAAACATCAAGTAAATGTCTATGTATCTGAAACAGGTACAGGGAAAGCACTAAACATGTGGGGGCACTTTTTGATATTCACAAAAATAAAGGTGAACGTAGGTAGCAGTTTTGGCTCCGTCCTGTTCTTTATTAACTGGAATTAGTGTTGAAACATTCCACTCTCTGATACATAATTATGAAACTCATTACCTAAATACAGAAAATCTACTCCATAAATTTCTGACTTACTCATCTTCTTGTCAAATAATAATAAATACTATCACGGCTACTACAAAGAGAAAAAGAAAACAATATACGCCTAACAGAAAGGATTCAACAGTAATATCAAATCCCTTCCGTACATAGGTTTTATTAATATTTTGATGCAATATTGCCTACATCCTTCTTCCTCAGGCAGGTCATTACACAACTGCTAAAGTGTTTGATAAATTAACTCACCATAATAAATTAACAGCTTATCCTAGATCATAACTGTTTTGACCATGCAATTATTTTCAGCTCCCCGAGGCTCAACAAGTACCACAGCCATTAGATTTAGTAAACAAGGCAATACTTGAAGGATTTTGTTATTTTAATTACACTTGTAATGTTTCTGGTGAAAACAACTTTGAAGATCATTGTGGCAAGGTTATGGGGTTCATGAGTGATTTCCCAGAAGCAGTATGTTGAGTCAAATTTTATATAATAAATTATATATAATAATTATACTTAATAATAATTATACATACTCTATTTTTTCCAACCAGGCAACTAGGACCTGCTTCCCCACTGCAACATCTCTCCAGAGACCATATGACATATGATAGACCCTTACCAGTGATTAGATTATTGCTGAATTTAATTTCACTCAACATGTCTGATGCAGGAAGCTAATCTGTTCTAAAAATTAGCTTCTTGGCACCTTTAGATTGGCATCCTGGCAAGCCAGTCATGTGAGGATTGTCCCATAAAGGGTCCACACCTACATTCAGGAACCATTGGCTAAAACCAGCTTGAAGATGTTCCTGAAGTTGTTGTTATTGTTAGTAATACTTATTTATTATTAGTCTATTCTGTCCTTCCTCACAAAGGAGCCCAGCACAGCTAACACCAAAATGTTGATAAGAAATCAGATGAAAACATATGAAAAACATTTCAAACGATCTGAAATCATTGGGACTGGGAGCGGCTGCTGAGACCACATGACACTGGTCTTGAAAGACCTACATTGGCTCCCAGTACGTTTCCAAGCACAATTCAAAGTGTTGGTGCTGACCTTTAAAGCCCTAAACGGCCTCGGTCCAGTATATCTGAAGGAGCATCTCCACCCCCATCATTCTGCCCAGACAGTGAGGTCCAGCACCGAGGGCCTTCTGGCGGTTCCCTTGTTGCGAGTAGCCAAGTTACAGGGAACCAAGCAGAGGGCCTTCTCGGTAGTGGCACCCGCCCTGTGGAATGCCCTCCCACTAGATGTCAAAGAGAAAAACAACTACCAGACTTTTAGAAGACATCTGAAGGCAGCCCTGTTTAGGGAAGCTTTTAATGTTTGACAGACTATTGTATTTTAATACTTTGTTGGAAGCTGCCCAGAGTGGCTGAGGAAACCCAGCCAGATGGGCGGGGTATGTATGTATGTATGTATGTATGTATGTATGTATGAATGAATATTATTTACAAACCAGTCGGAAACCCTCGCAGTTTATGATTTTAAGGTTGTCAGGAACAGTATCTTTCAGCCTGGGTAAACAAGAATGATTTCAAGTTCCTATTGAAAGTTGATAATGTGGAAGACAGAAACATTTCACCAGGAAGGACAGTCTACAAACAGGGAACCACCACTGAGAATGCCCTGTCACGAGATAACTCCAGCCGAGCAGTCTCATGTCAGAACCACCAACAAGGCTTCAGCTGCCAGAGATTATTGATAATGGGGAAAGCATTATCTGCGGTACTTGGGTCCCAACCCCCATTTAGCACTTGGTGTACCAGTACTAACACCTTAAATTGGGCCCTATAGTGCCGGCTAGTAGAGTGCTTTCAGGACTGGTGGTGCATGGTCTCATTTACAAATCTAGCAGTTGCATTTGGCACTAGCTGCAGCCTCCAGGCAATCTTCAAGTGCTGCCCCAAACAGACTGCATTACAGTAGTCCAAGTGGGAGGCTACCAGATCATGGACAACCAAGGCCAGGTGATCCTGGTCCAGGAACAGCTGTAGCTAGCAAATCAGCTGAAGATGCTCCAAGACACGCCTGACCTCAAAAGTCACTTGAGTGAGAAATTGGAATCCACAAGTATTCACAAACTACCAACCTATTCCTTCAGAGGGAGTGCATTTCCTTGGAGGTCATGCTTGTGGTTTGAGTGGACAACAAATGCCTGTAGATCAGATAGGAAGATTATGCACCACTGACTTCTCAGGCTGCTGAATAATGATATTGTTGTGGGACTTCAAGTCCCTCTCTTGACTGATCCAGTTTTTAGTGTTAATCACTTCAGGTGGTTTCCTGAGAAGTGATCTATAAATGAAATAAAACCATGCTTGTTCAGCAAGGAAAACTGTTTGGTGTGTTTACTTATGATGTTTGAACTTCCAATTTTGAAGGAGTGGCCTGCATATGAAGCATTTTCATAAGGAAGCATAGAAAAATATTTTAGAGGCTAAGGCCTTTTTAAAAGAAAAAACTGATTGTCTGTAGACACACCACTTGAAAATTCATAAATAGAGCTTATCAGCTTGACAGTGTGATTTATAAATTATGGGGATAAGGGACAAGAATGCTGGAAAACAATATAAAGTTTTTTCCTCCTCAGTGGGTCCCCAGTTCAGGTTGTGCCAGTGCCATAAGGAATACTGATGATTTATGGTGTGGAGGAATCAGAGCTGGCAAAATGCATAGGCCTTGCTCCCAGAATATTTATTTAAAAAGAAAGAAAGAAAATGTTTCCCTGCAGAACTGCTTATGTTGTGTTAATTTTTCCCACTTAAATAGAAAACCCTTCCATAACTCAGAGAACCAAGCATATTTTCTCTTTTTAATTCAGATTGGATTGTTTTGCTTGCTTGCTTGCAAAAAAACTATATAATGTCCTAATTCTTCTTGGTCAGTTTGCCCATAGATCAGGATGGTTGTGATGATAAACCATTTGAAATCATTGGGCTGCCATGTTCACCAGCTTCAGATGACAGTACGAGTATTTGAGCAGTTATCGCATATTCAGCACAGCAAAAAAAGAAAAAAAGAAAAGAAAACGATTGCTTTTGGGGGCCAGTGCGTTCAACTGGGCATGGATAACCTAGGCAAGGGGGAGCATTTCAAACATGTGCAGTAGCATCCAATGAGATGGGGCACCATTGCTCTCCAACACTCTTGACACCACATGCCACACTAGGATAAGTTCCCCATCCCTTGTTAGTTTCTGTTTGCCACTGAGCAGCTGCTTAGAGTCACAAGGCTCTGTTTACATTCCACACATCCCATACTGTTGGAAGTCTCATGGGAGACGGGAGACAGATGTGACGTTACTGGTTTCCTGTTCCTTTGTTTGTTGCTCTATGCTTTCATAGAGAGAGGATGTATATTTATTTGCTGTCTGCGTAGCAAGAAACAAAGCATAGCAATGTAGCCACAAATCTCATCACTTCTGCTGCTTTGATTCTCTGCTGAACGGGAACGTGCCTGAGGCCTCATCAAAGGCTCAGGTTGTTAATTATTTGTCGGAGGTGATTCCGAAGGACTCGGCCGGAGGAAGATGAGCCTTATCAGCTTGGCCGAGTGGCGATCCCGACATCCCTCACCCCTCCCCTCTCCTTTTCAGTAAGTGCCAGTGACCTGCTATGTTGGGAAGCTGGGAGAGCACCCATGCTGCCTCACCAGCAGCTATTGAGTGTATGATTTATCCACACCCACTCTTGTAGGTGGCTGGTTCTAGAGTCAATTTAGCTCGAAAGCAACAAGTTGAGGACAAACATGCATGATTTTGTATTGAGAAGAAAATCTAGTACATGCTACAGATGGGTGTGTACACAGCCTAATGCAAATTCTTATGGTCCACTATGGGGAAATGGTTGCAAACTGAAGCCCATATTCAGTTAGGGAAGTGTTTGATCACTGCTATTCTAAATGGCTTACAATGGGCGGTTTTCATATGTAAGCAGCAGCAATGGCCCCTGCACTAGAGAAAAACTGTTTAATCGGATGGTTCCCCAACTACCCTTAATCATCCTACAAAGCATATATCAAAAACATTTAAACCAGGTATAATTTGGACTTTGAAAAACCAAGCAGTGGTATGGTACTTTCAGTTCAGTATGCCGATGGTTGTGTTATTTTAAACAGCCCATCCATTATTGCTATCAACAGATCATTTATAATTACAATGTACACATTCTATTTTCAAACCATGTAAATGTGGATTTGGATGTGATGCTTTTAAACATTAAATAATTCAGTATTATACTTCTGGGAGGGAAATATGATAGTGGTTCAGTAAACCCTAAACACATTCTGATCCATTTTTCCTCCCCCTCCCCAAGTGTTGCAGAGAAAGCCCCACAATCCCTTTTAATATCAGCTGCATAAACCAGTTCTTACTTGTGCTTCCCTGTAGAGGCAAAGTCACTTAATATAACAGAGCAACAACATGCAGTGTACTAAAGACTGTGTGGTTGCAGATTAATTTACTAAAAGGATTGCATGAATGAATAAACACCTTGGTCTTTGTGCACTTATGGTGCTCTTAATCCTTCAGGTTAATATTCTGCACTAGAACAGAAGGAGGACACCTACATTCTTCATTTATATTGAAATAGAGAAGCTTACAGGAAATTGAAAAGAAAGTCCCCAGCTCAGTAGCTTGTTTTCTATGGAGCATCATCCCTAAATCCCAGGTATATATTTTAGGTTTCTCTTTCACACAGATGTATAGATTTACAGTGATGGCCATCAGATTGTCTCTAAAGCCCCAGAAATAAATGCAACTTTTATGCTGTGATATTAAAATATCGTATTTTTGATGCTGTCACTGTGGGGCAATAGTTTTTCAAACATGAGGCTGAATCAGTATGCCACAAAAGCTACAAAACAGGTTCAGGGGTTTAAAAATGATGGGCCTCTCTTATCCCCCATGTTTTGAAACATCACAATATTCTCAGCGAAGGATGGCAGTGAAGTCTGCAAAAAGCAAACTTCTTTTTCTTCTTTGAATGGCACATTCATGAACAGACCAGATTTCCCCTGCACCGGGAGGGTCTTGTAAGTTGAACCATTAAAAAAATCACCCAGGACTTACTGGTGTAGGAGTCTCATCATCTCAAAGTCTAGGATATTTAAAATGTTTTGCTAGATAGGCACATGACAGGAGCTGAAGCTCAGTTTTCCCTGTAAATTTACTAGAGAGGACTCTGTGAGAGATACTCCCACTGTGCCCTGACAGGGGCAGGGCGTAATTATATATATTCTCCTACCTGCCTGGGCACCCACTCTTACTCTTTCCTGCTCTTTCTGCTCTGCCAGCAATGTAACAACATCTGCTAAGTCTGAGCTCCATGTTCAGACTACATTTTAAGCTAGACTTAAGCATGTCTTTGTAACTGAACTCCCACATTAAGCCTATCTGAACAAAGTTGCTGTATCTGCTACTCTTCAGCGTGTACTCACCCTTCTGCATGTAAGTAAATGTTCTTTTACCTTTTAAAAGGCTGTTCGTGAGATTGTTTTAAGGGGGGGAAAGGGGGATACTGTATACCAGAAGAATCCAGTCTACCTTAAAGAGTCCTGGATTACTTAAAAATATAAGGCTAACACTAGCTGTTCTAAGCTTCCCTTTTAAGATGCAAAGGGAAGCACTCTGCTGAACTCACCAATGTGAGGAAGGAAGGATAATGTCTAATAAATATATCCTCTTCTAGCACCTATTCACATCCCAACACAGAGGAGGAGCAGGAAGGCAGGAAGCCCAGCAGGGCTACTGCCAGGATGCAGAAATTGTAAGCAGTTCAGAGAGAAGAGAAGAGGCCAGCCCTCGGAGACACCCAAGGCCTCTGTGGCATTGGTGGGGGTGAAGCATGATGAAGAGCCTGGATATACTGACTCTTGAATACCCACCTCACCTGCCACAAAGCTTCTACAGTGCTGATGAGACAGAGAGCTAGGAGCTGATCCCACAAAGGCTTGCCATACATCAGGAAAATTCCTGACATGTCCTGGTTTTCAGGTGTAAAAGTGGTGTCAGGGGGGATTTTGCCGAATCAGCAAAAAAATGAATCCAGATGTGGGTGTCAGGAGTTTTACTTTTTGAAATATGGCAACCCTAATCCCACAATATATATATATATATATATATATATATATATATATATATATATATATTCTGAAGAACACAAACAGCTGCAAAGCCAAGAACTTTGAACTGGAACAAACTGGGATAGATTGAAAAGCCAGCAAAAAAAAATAATAATATTGAAAAGGTACACTGTGTTGAATTCCTACTCTCAGCTAATAAAACAAACAGCCTGGTGAGCTGCCACCGGGGAACCCCAGGGGATGGCCCTTCCCTCTCCAGCTTGCCACCACAGGGACCATCTTGCATTGACAGGAACTGAGAAGAAGTAGTTACAGCTTCTTCTAAGCTGTTGTCTATCCATTTTATTGAAACTTAAAGAAAACATCTATGCTCCTTGTTACTTTGTAAGCTGCTTTGTAAGCCTGTAATGCCCACATTTTAGAGTGTGCTGTGGTGGTTCAAGTGCTAGAAGAGAGAGCTAGGCTCAGCCATGAAACTCAGTGGGTGGCCTTAAGGCAGCTACTCTCTCAGCCTAACCTGCCCCGTAAGAGTTGTGGGCAGTGAAGATAAAATGTGGTCAGAGGGTTACCATGAACAACTGCTTGGAGGCAAGCCAGGATATAAGTGAGATATATTTTCTCAGATGTAAACCCCACTCTGTTCAGTGGTGCTTGCTCCTAGGTAAGTGTGCATGGTAAGCCCCATTAATCACAGTGGGACTAACCTTTGATTAAATATGGAGAGAATCACACTCCGACCCCTATTCACTCAAGTAATCTTCAGGTAAGGGAAAAGCAAAGTTATCTTAATCTTTTTAAGTCTGCCTCACTGTAGACTTGGGAATCAACCAGGATAAAGGATGTGACTGCTCCGCCATCTTTTAACAGACAAGCCGCAGGTTGCAAATGCTAAAGGGATGATCTACAGGTGTAGCTGGTCAAAACTCCCCTTTTGCCTATTCTGCTGTGGACACTAGTAGCAATGTTGTCTTTGCCTTCACTGCTAACTCTAACCTGATACACGTGTTCACCCCCCCCCAAACTGTCTCTTTTATCTATCATTTTATTTTATTTTTAAGCACTTTGACTCATTCATCCATTGGAAGCAGCCTCAGGTTCCCTCAAGGCATGTCACAGCAACAGCTCAGTGATCTCGCCAAATGTTTTGCTTACATTTTCAAATAAAGACGGAAAAACAAAGCCAAACACCAAGTATTTAATACATTTCTCAGCTAATAAAAACAAGAATGCTTGGATGTTAGACATGGTTCAGCAGCAGAAACAGCGATTGTGAGTGATTCTTGTTTCTATTCAGCACCGTGCATCAGTTAGTTCCATGCGGCTTTTATTTCTGTTTCATGAGGTGTGGATAAGGGTAACTGCCGGGACCTTCTCATTTCATCTTACAGGGTTTTGTATGCACTGTAAATGGAGCACTACAGAGATGTCCTGCTCGTTCTTAGGGGTGCAACCTTCAATCAAACAGTTGCTTAGATAAATTGATAACAAGCTATTTTAATCAACTGTAAGGATACAAGCAATTAACTGGGCAACATAGTTGGGATTTTTAAAAATGCGAATTCTTTTTTTAAAAAATACTCTATTTTTAACATAATGATAAAGATGCCCTTGAAAAACAATATGCCACAGACAAGAACAACAGCAAGGGGGAGGGTATCTCACACAAATCCTCTGTGAATTTAAAACAAAAAAATGCACAGAAGGGACCACATAATCTAGCCCCTCTGACTACTGAAACCATGAGGCCTAGTCCCACTCAGCACTGCCACATGCTGTTCTGATAATGCTCCATCATCTGTGAATCATACAGACATTGGGATGAGATCTGCCTGTGTACAGATTAACACAGGTAGAGCTTCTTCATGAGGAGAGACCTATATTTATTTAGTTTAAATGACTCATAAACAATGTACATTACATAGGTCAGGGAAAGTGGTGGTGCAAGTCATGGGGCTACATAGTTACACTGCCCCCTCCACACATTACAGTGGTACCTTGGGTTACATACGCTTCAGGTTACAGATTCTGCTAACCCAGAAATAGTGCTTCAGCTTAAGAACTTTGCTTCAGGATGAGAACAGAAATTGTGCTCTGGCGGCGCGGCAGCAGCGGGAGGCCCCGTTAGCTAAAGCGGTGCTTCAGGTTAAGAACAGTTTCAGGTTAAGAACAGACCTCCAGAACGAATTAAGTTATTAACCCGATGTACCACTGTATTTCAGTGTGTGGGGATGTTTTTCTCAATCTCTCTTTCTAGCTTTCTGCATGAAGGGATGTATACTGGTGTGTTATTTGCATTCCCACTCCAGTCTGAAGTCTTACAGTTCAATAGGGCTATATTATGCAATTCAAAATCTTAAACAGTTCTAATGTCTCACCTAAACTCACTCTCCTGTCTGATTTCTCTTTTCCCCAAATTTCTGTCCTGAACCCTGGCATACCTGGAGGTAAGTCCTGCTGGTGCACACAGTTCCAACGGCAATGCTAAAGAGTAGTCAGACAATCCAAAAAGTCAAATACTGGTCCAGGTCCAATACAACAAGCAAAATCCAAAGTCCAACAGCAAAGCCCTGTTCCCACCTCTGCAGAAGATGCCGGGCTGGAACACCTGGAGTCAGTCCCAAAGTCACAGTCCAGTGGTATTCCCGAAGCAGTCTAGCCGTGGTCCATCAACGTGGAAAGTTGAGCAGACACAGAGTCTCTGCTTTGCTTCCCTTTTATCCTTCCAATCTTGATTGACACATATGGGTTTGCTCCAGCTGCTCCATTTGACGAGACATGTGATCCTCACCTGCCCTGAGCTAAGTTACCACAAACCTCCTCCCAGACCTACCAAGCCCCATGATTCCCACCTGGTCATCTAGGGAGCCAGGCTGTGTTCCCTTGCCTGCCTCAATTTCCTGGAGTGCCCTTCCAACTGTTCATGACGCCTCAGTGACAGGAGCACCTCTGGTTCTGGTAATGTGTCCCCCTTCCCTGGCTCCCATGAATTGTCAGCTGCCCCCTCAATGTCCTCTGTTGTCCCATGAGTACCTCCTAAGTCCCCAACCTCCCCTTCCCCATCTTCAGCTTGCTCTGGAGTGTGCCAATCATAACTACAACCTTCGCTGGGATCCTCTTCCCTTTCCTCAGTGTCCGGCCAGTTCATAATTCTCTCAGCAAAGGGGGAAAAAATCATCTTTTTACACCTTAAACCAGAATTGTGGGAGCATCCCTTTTCATATCTATGGGGCAGCAAAGTGAAAAGGACTCTCCCACTCCACATGTAATTGATTACAGTCATACCTCATGTTATGGACGCTTCAGGTTACGTGTTTTGGGGTTGCAGACCACAGGAAACCCGGAAGTACCAGAATGGGTTACTTTTGGGTTTTGCGCATACGCAGAAGTGTTAAATCATGCTGGCGGAGATGCGGCGCTTTAGGATGCGAACGCAGACGTGCCTCCGTCACGGATTATGTCCGCAACCCAAAGTTCCACTGTATTTAAAGCAAACATCTACAATTTAACAAGAGTGATCAGCAATCCGTAGGATTCTGTATGTTTAGACAAGGAGCATTGTGTTCATATATGAGGAATAAATCACCTTGGAGCCTCTGTTGTGTCTTTTATGTCAACATCTTATTGTTCCTTATACAGAAAAGAAAACAAAGGAAAGTAATTTAAAATGAGAATGAGCATTCCTGCCAATTTAGTTTTTACATTGCTTTTTTTGTTTAATAGTTTAATTGTTTTTACATTAAACCTCACTGATATAAGTACTGTTTTGGCTAGTCAAGGCCTCCACTAGACTCTTCTATTTGTGCCCCTGAGTTTTAATCTGGGACTTCCACAGGAGTCAAACCAGCCAAGAAAAAATTAATTTGGGGAATGGAAAGTACCTGGATTCTGCTTTATTTATTAATTATTTGGATTTATGTCCCACCTCAGGATAACAGCACAAATATATGAGATCATGTCCCTTAATGGGCTCAAAATAACCGCGCCCCATGAATGGACCTAAGAGGAGAGAAAGGAGAGAGAAAGGGGGACAATTATCTGATAAGAAAAAAAATCTGCCCACAGATGAAGTAAAAATAAAAGCTGTTTGTTGTTAAATTTGCTCATTTTCCCCCATTTGTACAGCTACCATTTCCCCAGAAATCCTAAAAAAAGCTCAGCAATTTTGGGGGCGTCCTGGTTTTTACTTTTTGGAATATGGCAACTCTGCCATTTGACTACATTTTAGATCCACACTTCCAAGCTTCGTAATGGCAAAGCTAATAAGGAACTGGATGTGTCACAAGGCATCAGGACTCAACTTCCACACATACCCAGAAGAACAGAAATTCCTACAACATTCATCATACCCATGACTTGCAGTCACAAGCACCACAGGCCAAGATTTTTAATGGCCGCCAAGAACACAGTGTCCAAAAACATCTACCCCACTCAACATGGTAGATATGACTGTGGAGGGTACAACAGTCTTCCCTGTGCCACACCTGTAAGCAACAAGGTGCTTGCATAAGGAAGTCCTAGTCAAATCTGCACTCCCAGCTGTGTGCATACAAGTGTGTTTCCCACACTTTCGGAAACAACACTGTTTTTGGCCCAATTATGTCTGCTGCATAAAGTGTGGAGACCTAAGAATGAACACAGTTTCAATTTAAGTATGTTTCCCTACTGACAAAAGGACTGTTATTAGCTCTATACACCATCTCAAGGGGGGTTTACATCAAGGCTGATATTATGCTCCGTTTATTCGCAACCTATACAACTAGCAGGGGATAGCAGTTTTACCAGTTTTCTGCCAAGTGGCTGCTGAAAACACATGCTTTGAAATGGATAGACCCCTCAGGTGCCAGTGTGAACTAAATGAATGTACACAGTACATCCTCTAGGAACAAGGATCAACTATATGCATTTGACCAAACAATATAATACAGCAAGCAAGCTGTTTCTATTTTTCTTGCTCAGGCAGGAAATGGAAAGGGAGGGGGAGAGAAAATCTAGACTGTAGATTGATTTACTTGCAAAACATGCTAGGTAGGGAACAAATTCAATGTCAGTTTCAATAGTTGTTCCTAGTGGTCAGAGGGCTGAAATGATAAATCATCAAAGAACAATGCTCTGCCTCTTCCATTTGTTCGGGGATTAGATGACACTCTAGCACGTAACTTTCATCTTCCTTCTGCTGTAAAGTGGGAGTGCTCCTCTAATAAGCTAGGGCGGTGGTGGTATTTCAGACAGCCCGTTAGTAGGGGGATAAATAAATGAAGAATTCCAAAGACTAGCACGAATATTCACAAATTCATATTTATTTTATCCACCAGCTCTGCCTCTAATGCTCTAATAAATTAAATTCTATTAGAAATGCTGTTCAGCTTTCATTCCTCTCAGGAGTGCCGGTAATCCAATTTGCATTGCTGGGGCATTTGCATAATATTTGCACTGCAATAAGTTTTTTACTTTCCCAAAGATATAAATTATATTGGTTTTTGATCTGACAGAGGAGGGCCCTTTGTTTCCAAATTCCTCTGTGTAACAAATTACAATCACTCTTACGGCTACTAAAACCAGCAACTATATCACATAACATTTTAGGAGTAAGTTGCAGCCTTTAGCGAGGAGGCTTAATTTTTTTTCCTTTCTATAAAACTATCCTAGGTTATATAGATGATCCAGCTGCCACTAGCAAAATTAAATGAAAATTAACACACCTATTCCAAAATGCATTAATGAGAAAGACAACTGAGCACAAGTGTGTCTTGGTGTATGCATGTGTATGTTTTATACTAAGATTGTGTGTGCTGATCCATGTGTGGAGAATGAAATATCCCACCTCAAAATAGCATTTAGATTAAATGACCTCCGGGTCTCTATAATACAACTGTTTTACAACTCCATCGTTTTGTATGTGTTCTTCCTTAATCCACATCTTCAGATATTTGAAGCACAATTCGTGCTACATGCTAGTTTGCAGAAACGAATGCAAGAAGCACATTTCAAAACACTACATTGACATGAATGTCATGTAGGCAGTCCTATCAGAAAATGGGAGATTATACAGATCAGCTGCTTGTGGGGAAGAGGGAATGGGAACTAAATTCAGCCACCCGGTTCTCTTCCTAAACAGTTGCTTGAAACTATCACATATTTCCTGAGTTGCTATGCATGTGCAGTCCTTGCACCTCAATTGAACAAGAGGCATATAGAGCAAAGCTGGAGGGGGGGTGACCTAGATTTCCAGGGAGGCTTGGCAAGATGCCTCAGTAACTCCCCCTTCACTGAGTGGGCACATACCATTCCCTCTGCTATCACTGCTGCCCATTTTCTTGCCCTTGGACAAAGTATGTAAAGGATGCTACTCCTTCCTATTGCTCCCATCACTGCTCACCTGCATGGAGAGGGGCAGATGAAAAGGCAGCAACAGCATGGAGGAGGAGCAGGTCCAGGGCACTCTAAGGGCCAGCAGCTGGCCCTCTGGTGGGTGGTGGGTCCCAGCAGATGCCCAACAATGCCAACTGTTGAATGTGAATCGAAACCAAAAGGCACATTCCTATCAATGATCCAGAAGAACAAAGCCTGACAGTGAACTTTCAACAATCTGGTGCAGTGGCGTAGCGTGGGTTGTCAGCACCCAGGGCAAGGCAAGTAATTTGCGCCCCCTAACCCGTGGATTTGCGCCCCCTAACCCTAACCCCCAGATGTTGCACCCGGTGCAGCCGGCCCCCCCTGCACCAAGCCACGCTACGCCACTGATCTGGTGGTACAAAAGCAACTGAAAATTGCCACCTCCTCCCAAAGAAAAGGGAACTGGTTTAAAGCTAGTCAGGGTGATTTAATCTTTGCTCACTCACAGAGCAACCCTATTCATGTCTACTCAGAAGTAAGCTAGATGGAGTTCAATGGGAATGAGACTTTCTCCCAGCTATGTGACTAGAAGACTGCAGCTTTTCAGTGCAGTCCTATACAAATTTACTCAGGAAGTAGCTTCCATGGAGTTCAATAGGGCTTTCTCCTAGGCAAGTGGGTAAGGGACAGCAGCCTTAAGTATATTTTAGAAATTTGGCAGTGCCAGATTTTGGTTCTGTCCCAAATTTTCATATACAGAAGGGACAGCAGGTGCCCTTACACCTTTTATTGCTCTCTTCCTATAATGGCTATATTATTTTATTATTAGTGCTAGATTTTACTGCAGAATGAGGCATGGGCACACACAAAAACCTCTATAAACCTTCAATAGAGTAGATATAAAAATGCCTACCTTAACTGGTTACTGTATTCCTTAGCCAATTCAAGCAGCAGAACATTGCTCTCCCCAAAGGAAACATGAGTCTCAATATGTGCTTCAAGGCACAACTTTATGATTTGATCTTCAAGGTTTTATGGAAAGAACTATCAAGTTAGTGAGAAACCATTACAATATCTAAACATTCTAAACTTCCCAGAATTTGCCCGTGAACTGGTTGTACACTTCCCTGTCACCAAAGTTTCAGAGTCTTTCTATACATTTTTTTTTTTTTTTACCATGAAGGTCCCGTGACCAGGTAGAATTTTTGGATGTATCACTTCACATTATAGTTGTGTGTCCTATTTTTGAATGGTCTTCCACTTTAAAATACTCCTGCTGGTTGAAATTAGCACACCAGGAAGAGGACTTTGTTGTGGTGTGCTAATTCTACTACATTCAGGGAGTGCTGCAAGAAATAGATTTGCATTAAATTGATATATAATCAATATTGCTTTATACTAGGTAGTAACCTAGATGCTAACTCCAGGCTAATATTTTTTATTTTAATTTGATGCTTGTGTCTTGTATCCTATTCATTGTCTGAGTGAAAATAGGTTGTTGGTGATAGAGAAAGTTCAGTTTTCTTTTTTTAAAAAATGGGCTGAACTATAACAAAATATGGATTGCTTTAAATATTAGCCTTCAAGGAAATGGTTTGATTTATTTTGGGATTAACAACACATTTGCAATTTTTCTTTTCACACATGTACAAACACATTTTGCTCCATTTTGTCAAAAGTGAGAACACATGTTGGATTACTTTCAAACATTTCAAACACTTCTAGATATAACAGTAGATAATGCAATAAAAGTTGGAGCATATTTGCTAGTTTAACAACTAATGGATCATTCGCTGGACTACCTGGATAACTAGGGGCATTCTCAAGATTTACTTCAGGTAAACATGCCATGCTTTATATAATGCTGACTGAATTTAACCTGGTACATTTAGACAGCACTTGATAAAGCAACAAGTAAGCAAGGGCCAGGGTGGTAGGTCGGGTAGGAAAAACGTCTCTTCACTGTGCCAGCCCCTAGACAGAGAGGCCTGGATCAGGCCCATTGTCATCACATGATGACAACCAAGTCAGCTCAAGATCAAGCAGATCTTGGGTTGACTTGGCCTTGCTCCCAAAACACCATTTTATTTGCTAAAATGTTTTTATTCAAAACATGTCATTCTGGTACATCTATATGCAGTGATATACAATAAAAAGTAACCATGGATCAATGTGGTCAGATTTCCGCTTGCTACTGCTGACAGTTCACTGGTGGGGTTTCCCTGCCAATGGCAGAGCTTCTCAGCTAGTGGAAGCTGGCAGAGGAATAACTCTGCTCCATCCAAATGCTCTCCCGCATGGTGGGTTAGTGGTATGGATGGCTCTGCCCGAATGACTGTCAAGAGACCCTAGAAAATGAAAGGCACTTTGCAGGATTTTCTCTCAGTAGTCTCCAGCATTCTTTTGTGGCAATTGTCATTTCTCCCTGACCCCAAACTATGTCCTAGAATATTGGTAGACCCAGAGCATTGTGGAGGATGCAAAATGGCGGATGGGCTGCCAATGCAATTGCTGAGGAAGGAAGGAAGGAAGGAAGGAAGGAGGAAAGAAGGTTGTTGTTCTATCATTGCTGAAGCCATTTGTGCACTGCTCTGTTTAGAACACTCACACACAAACCCTCTCTTCCTTCATTTGCCTCTTGGAAGCACTCAGATACTATATATTCAACACCCAAATGATTATTAGTAGAGTTTCATTAGAGCAAATTTTTCTGTAAGCGAAGGTTGTTCTTCCTGTCGTTCAGAGATCCCTGTGAAATGGCTCTTGCACTGAACGCCTTTCATCAGTAAGCACAATCCATTTCTCCTACATAAAATCTGGCAAAGAGAACTGGTGGAGAGAGTTCAGCAACATATGGCCTTTGGAATTACCGTCATTCCGGACCATTCACTATAAAATTATCCAATTTAACTTAGAATTCACTTACTCCTCATCCAGAGGAGGTCCAAACTGGCAAATATGAAACTGATGAAAAGAAGAGAACAAGGACTTCTACCTTCCGAATGGCACCATTTCAAGCAGGAACTTTTTAATTCGATGGTATCTTTACTCAACAGAACATTATTCTGAGCAAACGATATTGAAGGATCATGATCATGAGAAGGGCATTGTTGGATAATAAGGTGTTTGTATTAGGTGTCCTGTGGAACCGCAGTTACAATTCTGCTTCCAGTGTATTGTGGGAAACAAATGCCTCAGCGGCACTAATGGGCTCTAGTATGGAAGCAGGTCAAAAGTTCCCTCTCAATTCTAGTGCCGCAGGATCAGATGATTTTCCTATTGCAAATATTTCTAAGTCTGTAAGGTCATAGTTATCTAAATTAAAATGTCTTGCTGCAGCTTTTAAAAAGCTTTCTGTTGCAAAGGTTGACCTGTGATTTTGGAAATGTTGACAATGGTCTGTAGTAGTTTTCTCAAGATACTGAAAGCAACATCCAGGGTGTTTGTGTTCAAAAACAGATATTACATTTCTGGACTTGCAGATGATATTCTCTTATAATATAATATGGTCTGCCAGTCATTCGATGTTCAGTGCTGACAGTTTCATTAAGATAAGTACAGGTGATACAACTAAAGAATTCATAGCAATATGATCCAGGACTGATGAAAGGTAGTTTTAGTTCAGCTCTCAGCAGTAACGTGCATAGGTCTGGAAGCTGATAGGAAGCAATGAAAGGAGGCCAAATGGTATAAATTGGCTATGATGGGATATTTATCCACAATTATAAAGTGAAGTTTGAAAGATAGCAGATGAGTATTCAGTATAAACGGGATATGATGTTCTTTGGGGGCATCTTCCTCATCTTTGGGAGACGTTTTTTCTGAATAGAATAGCTTTCCAGTAGATGTCACTCAGTGGCAAAAAAGACACTATAGAGAAGAATGGTTGAATTATTGTTGCAAATATTTTTAACTGATGGCCAAATTGCATGAAATATTTTTCTTGACATGATTTGGATGGCAGAAATGTTCCAATTTAGGTAAATATAAACATATGTAGATAATCCATTGCTATCTTGATTTGTTTGATGATGAGACTATCTGGAAAAGCAGTGCCCGGTTTTCAATGGTGCTATTGCATGTACATTTTGTAGTTTGATAAATGGAATTGATATGGTTCTTAAATTGTTCCAGACTTCCTTCACTACTGCTCCAGATTACATAGATGTAATCAGTGCATCCCCTCTCAGATTTCAAAAACCTGAAGTTAGATACAATTTATATGAATATAAGGTTGTACCAGTAAGACAGGTGAGTTTCTATTGTATGCAATAAAATGTGAAAACATTAAGATTGAATGCCAAGCCATGTATGACTCCCTATGCCGAACAGAGAATACTCCTTTCTCATGAGATATCTGGAGATACATCTTGATACCTTTTTCTCCAGAGATATCCATAAGAATGTGGAAATATCACATATTTTATAACTCTGTAAAATGTCAACACAAATGTTGCATTGACGGGAAGTCGATATTAATATTTAAACTTATTGTGACAAAGGTTTTTCATCTATATTTCATTGCACATTTTGACCTTAACATTCCAGCTTTACTGAGTTTAGTTCTCTGTCCTTGAAATGCTTTCTGTGGGCAGAATATTACTCTTTACTTTGAACTGTAATCTTTTGGGACTCTAGTGAGAAAAGTGCACCATATTCAGAAGTGATTTATTATTTCAGCTTATTTTGTACTGAGGTGACAAATACAGACCACTGTTTTAGTACACTGTTTTGTTCCTACTGTTTTCTGCTGAGTATTCATCAACAGTCTAAGTTTAGAAGCTAAGGAGTTCAAATTCATGAAATCATCTCAACCAATATACAACCAAATTCTGAAAATACCTGGTTTGGAATAGCAATTTAGGAAAATCCTTTTTTTAAAAAAAGAGAATCATTGACTTTGCACAAAATCTGAAGACTCTAAGACAGTAGACTCTGGAAGACAGCTAGTCTGTGACATGTGCTTTGAGACAGTGGTGGTTTAACATAGTCTAGAGCTCTCTTAACTACATTTTTCCTCATATGGAACCTACTTCCCCCTGTGTTCCACCGGAGTCTTTGGCTACACTAAGTCAGAATAGATTTCTTAATAAAGTGCATTGATTTTGCCATCAATGGGGGACTTTCACTCGATGCAAAAAGCAGCATGAGAGGAGGACTGCTGAAGTAGAAGTATCCCCCCTCTATAATTATCAGCCCCCTCCCCAGATGCTTACAAAATAAATAAATAAAAACCCTGCATGTTACATGCAAAGTCTGGTTTAGTCCAAAGTCAGTCGCTTTTATGCATCCCAAAACTTCATTCCCTCTCCCCATTAAAATTAGGTTAACAATGGAATGTTGTTATTTGTGAGTCTCTTCAACAGACACTATAATTCAGTAAATTGATGGTTCTGAAGAGCAAAAGGGCTTTGTTGCAAAAGAATTGATATGTCACTTGAAATCTATGTATGTGAATGGATCTGATTATAGTATAGCTGATGATTGACTGTTGTTGGCATCCATCTGCCTCGAGAGACAATATTTGATTCAATAATAGACTGGATAAATATGGATACATTGTTGTCAATGAAGATTATTTTAGGGCTTGTTTTCTAGATCAGAGCTGGAATGATTCTTGGGACAGTGTTCCCAGGACTGTATCACTTCACACTATGGGTGGAACATTGCTTATAATCCCTCACATGCAACTTCTAGTGCACAGAAAGCTAGGGAGAAGGCTGCACTATGACACCTCATCTTGATAGTCTAAGCAAGGAGATTGCCTTTTGCGGAAGCATGTGAAGCCCAGTTGCATTCTGACATGGAACTATTCTACATATAGTTCCACATAAGCACTGAGAGCAAACTCATTTCCTGAGTGCTGCCTCTTATGTAAAGCAGAATGGCACCATCTACATGCAAGAGTGAGGTTTAAGGGATATCCAAAGTTAGTGGAAGTGCAAAAAATATTTACAGACACACACACACACACACACACGGAAAGAATCTGCACAACAAGGACTGACTGTAGAATTGTGGTTGACTATTGAGAGAAGAAAGGCCAGAAGGGGAAGGCACAATAGTGGAATAGAGTGTTTTGGATGAGGAATCCTTAACAAGAGCACTCCATGCTGCAATATTTTGTTGCCCACTTGTTCATATTTCTGAATATGTTGTTTTGGCATCTGTGATTGGTGGTTCATTGAAGTAGTTTTATCACCTTCCACTTATCTTTCCTCTGCTTTTTTCCAGGGACAGTCCATGATTTAAAACACTGTGTCCAAAACAAACACACACACATACACTTCTCTTTTTCCCTCCAGAGTTTTCCCCATGAAAACCAGCTCTTTAAAGCTCAATTGGAGCAAATATCAATCTGAAGAAAACCAGAATTAACATTTGTTGTGATTCAGCTTTAAAGAGCAGGTTTTCATGGAGAAAGTCAGGGAGGGGGGAACCCTTGGAAATGGATTGCTAAAGTGAGAACCCTCCAAGGGCAGAGAGATGTGATGGGATTGTACACTATTTCTTTCATCCATTCTGATGATCTTGTAACCTCATGAAAAATGGAAGTGTGCTTTGGCTTTGGATGAAGCCCAAATTACCAAACCAAAGTGGGCTGTTTCAAGGATATTTGGAACACCTCTGAATCAAAGCGGAATTCCCCCCAAGTGGTCTAAAGTGAATTGAGCTAGACCTGAAGATGCAGGTCTGCTTTGGAACTTCATAGGCTATTGAGACAGATGTCAAAGTACTGGTTCTTGCCTTCAGAGCAGCCCCTGCTCACCATGACAATATGCATTGGGACAACTGTTCAAGAGATAAAATAAAGGCTGCACCCCTGAAAACAACATTGAATAAGGGTCGAGTGTGAGATTTTCAAAACTGTTTCCATACTACTTTCAGATATTCCAGGCCACTACATGTAGCAAAGAAATAAGTTCCAGCTAACAAAAGTTTATTTTGAGATTTATTTCTCAACAGGCTGTTGGGCTCTCTGTCAGATTTCCTGAGGAACAATCTGGACACCGCTGTTATTCTTGAGGAGTAGGGAAGAATGGGACACCACAACATTTCAGAGGGATGTCTCATCCAGAAAGTCCTGTTAACACAGGGCTTTAGCTAATGATAGACATGCTAGATAGATGCCAACACCATCGAGTAGAGAGCCTACTTCTTTACACATCCTGTAGCAAAGCTGGAAAAAAATTTAGCGCTGCATCTAGCAGCCTAACTACCATGAAGACTGCATAATCCAGAACAAACAATAGTGGTGGACATTTTTCAGAAAGCTAAAATGCCATATCATTCATGTAAATAAACAAAATATTACCTAGGAAATGTGTAGTTAGGATTCCAAACAATTGCCTTCTCTCTTTTATACAAAAGAGCTGAAGGAACAACTTGTCTATCAAAGCAAGGGAGAGCCTATGAATAACCATTGTCTGGCTTTCTACTGTGTTATATACCAACATATAGCAACACATTTCTCAAGTGTCAACAAATT
This sequence comes from Podarcis raffonei, assembly GCF_027172205.1. NCBI lineage: Eukaryota > Metazoa > Chordata > Lepidosauria > Squamata > Lacertidae > Podarcis > Podarcis raffonei. The sequence continues at coordinate 51,064,505 of NC_070604.1, forward strand.
GCAAATGGCCACATTTGTTTTGGTGAGTGGGTGGGTGTTTCAAGCTAATGTCAGGCTTGACAAAGGCTAACAGCCTGCTCCTATTTAAATTCTGCCTCCATGGGTGCCAAACACCCCAAACTCCAAGGATGCTAAACCTAAGTGACACAAACAGGCCAGTGGTGCTTAGCCATACGTATGAAGCCTCGACTGTTCCCCACTCCCAACAATACCACAGAGGAGCCTTGGGCAACACTTCCATCATCCCCTGTTTTGGATTGGATGCATGCACACATCTGCTGGACAGATGATGAACTTTGCAGTGCCAATCACACAATTTCAGTGTGCACAACTGAATCAAAGTTTTCTTTGCCACTTCTCCACAGCAGTTTGTTATACAAACCATCATTTTGACGGATATTCCCAGGCAAATCATCAAGAGCATCACAGCATGGGGCCCAATTTCCACAAAGCTTCAGAAGTCTGAGTCTCAGGAGGTTTGCCACATCTCAGACTTCAGGTACCTGTTATGCACGCCCATCTATATATCTCATCTCCAACCCCTCAATAATTCCACAAGAAGGGTGAGAGGGCTCTCATCAATTCTTCACCAGCCAAAGTCTACGCAGAGATCTCTGACTGCTAGGTGACAAGAGCGTTTTTAACACTGGAAGCTGGTAGATTAGGGAAAATTGGGCATTTGCTCACCAATCTCAGCAGGGCTGCTGATGCAGCCCAGTCCAAACAAGTCAAGTACCAGAAACTTGTGTTGTTTTCCAGCAACTGGAAGGTTCAAGAGGCTCTACCCTTATATACTTTGGCCTCCTAAACTACACCGTAACAACATCAGTGAAGGAGTATCAGGGATTGCCTGCTCACAAGTAGACCAATGACTCTGGGCCTATAGATGCATACTGTCATTGCTCTTTGGCCAAGACCTGAGGTTTTTGGCATCAGCACTTCAAAGGACATGCAGGCAGCTCCTCCTCCTCCTCTGATTGTTCCAGGGTTTCTTCATTTGTTATCAACCAGGAAGGGCCCTCAAGGAGATACTGAGCATTGGATTCAGGAGGCCCTGCTTGTTTCTCATGGTCCTCAAGCTGTGGGGTATCTGGTTCATCCTCTGAGTACTCAGTGCTGGGTACCAGTTCAGTGCCGGGCATGACATCACCCAGCCCTCACCTGTTGGCCTTCCTACTTATAACCCGTCCAGAGGGTGGCTCTGGCTGCCAGCTTCCTCCTCCTTAGTCTCAGTAAATAAATTTCTGGGTGACATTTTGCAGACAAGATTTAGTGAATATTTTCTAAATGGTTTTTCAATCTAGTTTGAACAATGATGAGCATCTAAAAACTTTTATTGTTGGTGAATATTACTGGTTTTGACCAGCTCTAGTATTCCTTTGTTTGGCCTCCCTCATTCCCTATCCTTCATTTAAGAGGAAACAGATTGGTTTTCTACATTCCAGCCTCCAAAATTCAATCAGAATATCAAAGGAATGCTGGAAAACTCTATCAGAAAATGTTATTTCTTTTGCCTAGTTCTCAGTGTGGTGGCAAAACTGTGTCTGCAGTCCCATCAGACTGTAGTTAGAGGCTCACAAGATAGAATGAACAGCCATACAAAACAATCCCTGCATGTAAAAAGTTAGATTAAGGAAGAAGTGTTCTAACCCGTCTGTCTTCTTGAAAATTAGTTTTCTGTGAGCAGATTCTCTTTTTGTACAGAGGACATTCAGTCACGTGGGCTGTCACATGCAGCCAGTTTTACCTCAACACTGAGAACACAGCAGCACACAGAACGGATGTCAGAGCCCCTGATACTATTCCTAAAATAGGGCTGTAGCTCAGTTGTCGAACATCTGCTTTATGTGCAGAAAGTCTCAAGTTCAGTCCATGGCATCTCCATAAAGGATGGGAAGAGCACCCATCCTGAAACCCAGAGAAAATCACTGCCAATCAGTGAACTAGATAGGCCAATGATCTGACTCAAAACAAGGCAGCTCCCTGTGTTCCAATGCACAGAGCTTCATAGTTGGAAGGAGACTGTATATGTACACATTTTCTGTTCCCTAACCTCCAATATTTCTCCAATGAAAACAGGGAGGTCTTAAGGAAAAGACATTCCAGGATCAAATCAGAAACGGGGACAGCTTCTGTAAATCCAGGACTATTCCCTGGAAAATAGGGACACTTGGAGGGTCTGCAAATGCCCCAGTAAGCCCAGCGCTGACTTTGGACCTGGATATTCTAACCAAAGGTGTAGACTTATGCACCATAGCATATTCCACTATCTCAGTGTTCAACAAGAGTTATCACATTACAAAGAAATTTATGAAAAGGAATATTGGATGATCAATTTAACCTCAAGGCCTCACTTTGCTTAGCCAATAAATCATGGAAGGTGGGTCATTAGATAGGAGTGAGATTGTGCTTAATTTCATTTAGGATACCCTAACAAACAGTTCGAGTCAGCTACTGTCATACTATCTTTTACAAATGTGGTATGCACAACTTAAAACACTATTGGCTGATTGAAACTGTGGACTGGGTCAATTTATTCATTTGGCAATTAAATTGGAAAAATAAATCAGATCTAAGTACTTGATTAGTTTGATAGATAATTCTTCTAAGAGTCAAAAAGAATAATAGCTCACTATCTCCTTGACACTGCTTTCACATCAAGCCTGAAGTCTTCAAAACCCAATATTTTCTGTAAAACACATCTGTTATCTATATTTACAAGATATATTTTGAGGTAAAAATATCTCCACAGTATTTCAAGTGAATCAGAGGAGGACCTAAACAGAATGAATTAACTAAATCTGAAAACTGCAGAATTGACTTCACATGTAATTAGTCTGGCATATTGTGTTATCAATCAGTCAAGAATTTATATTAGAAAGTAAAACGCGCTATGTCTGAACCTCATAATGGAGCCTCAATATGTTTTGAAAGGAAGGAAAGGAAAACCTCTGGAGAATTTTGAGCTGAGAGATGATGAGGGGATGTCCCAGGTCAGTGGCCCTTTGGCTCAGCTCTGCAGGAGTCTTCTTAAGTTTAACTGTTTCTACCTGTTTAATTCTTTTTGTGAAGCATTTTGAGGTGTGTTTGTTTTTTACAGTCAAGCGGTATATAAATCTAATGAAGTAATTAATTAATTAATGTTCTTACATAACCTGATGTCTTCTACCAGGTTGTGGACAGAGATGGATTTAGGGCAGTACGACCAGTTCCACATGGCGCAAGGGGTAAGGGGGTCCCTTCCAACCTCCTTTCCAATGCCTAGTAGGCGCTGGGCTTTGAGAAGGAGGTGGGAGGACTCTAGAACCCTGCCAGAGCCATGTACCTCCTTGCCAAAGCCCGGTGCCTCCCTTACCCAAAGGCAGCACCAAATTTTGGCCTTGCACAGGGCATCATATTACTAAGCTCCATCCCTGTTGGAGAGAAGGCGGAGAATGAAGGTATGTACTGTATACTGACCTACACAAAGTATAGCATAATGGCTAGTCAAGAAGCCCTACCCCAGAAGTGGGACATACCGGCAGTCTCTTGAAGACTCAGCCACTGTGTTTTTCTGCAGTTAACCACTGAGCCATCCAAAAGGTTTCCTTGGCATGTGCTCCTTTTTTAAAAAAAAGTATAATATTGTTAATAAATAAGAAGCCAGGAAGTGAACTGAAGTTTTGTTCTGCATCCTCATTGCTGCAGCCAGAAGATATTAAGAGACTACATTGTGATTCAACCTGTCCTCTGCCTCCAGGGCAGCACAGTAGTGGATTTTCCGTTACTTTGACTCACAAGGTTTGAGGGTAATCAAAGTGAAAGGCTGTTCTAAAATTCCCGGTGGCATAAGTAAGTGGTATTTAAAATGGTAGAATAAGGAATAGTGAATACTGTTCCCTTCCTTTATTTTGGCAAGTTCAGTTTTCAACTAGGACACCGGACTTCAGAAGATTAATCTTTTTTATTATTAAAAAAAAAGAGGGGAAAGAGTGATATCCCCCTGATACAATAGTATTCATGCTCATTGTCAAAACACATTACGATACAAAAATGATTTGATTTCCTAATGAGGTTCCATTCAATCAAAGAAGTCATATCAGAACTCTTCATTGTCACTCGATGTAGCTCATTAATTTTTAGCAATAACATCTGAAGGATGTGAGTCAATGAGTTTCCTTCCTCCTGAAACTTCTATGGGAGGCATCCACTTTTTCTAAAGAAAGGCCACTTTTTCACTTGCATGTTTCTGTCAAGAAAAGTAATTTGTAAAGTCATTGAGTATCTTTTGTTCCTTCTGTTCTTTAAACCTTGGGGATGTGGAGTTGGTGAGGGGAAAATGTGTCCTCATGATTTAAAAAAAAAGCTTTCAGCTCTGAGAATATCTTATGACAAACACATGAAATAAGACTTTTCAACTCTGTACAGAGGTTTGTTTATTTTTTTAAAAAAAATTACATGCATGGCTATGAAGTAATTTCATATCAAATAATACTGACAAATGTATAAAACCTGTGGGCATACATTTCAAAAAATACAGCTTTTTTATACAACAAATGCTATGTATGCAAATCATCTGCAAAATGTAGCTTCCTAATGGAAACTGTAATAGCAAAATTAAGCAACAAAATTTGACAGAAATATTAAATGTTATTTGACTATACAAGCCAGAAGCTATGTGAACTCTTTGACCTTTCATGTTAATATTATGAACTATTAAAGCTCTTGGAGTCTGAAGATCCATAAACATTGTTCTTACATTGTTTGCTCTTTTTTTGGAAATCTCAGTAAACTCACAAAAGGTCAAGGATTTATTGGAAAAAGAATTCCTAAATGTAATAGCAGAGTGAGTATGTGTTCCATTGAGAATGCACAACTTTGTTCATTGATGTTTCATGATGACATCCACATTTGGATCCTATTTTCTCCCCACCCACCCCCCAGCCCCATATCCCAGTAGCAAATGATCTGATTTGCATGTACAGTCAGCACTCCTCCAAGGTGTAATCCCATAGTATATGCAAAAATACCAAAGCCCCATGTCAGGGAACTGCCATCGGAACGAGAGGAGGAGGAGGGGCTCCACGACGATGCTGGAGAGGGGCCAAGTAGGGAGAGAGGCAGGTCTCCTGTTGGGGAAGAAAATCAGCGCGACACCAGGGATGGAGGGGGGCCAATGGGGGAAGCGGAGAGCAGGCTCAGAGACTCTTCACTGGACACCAGCGAAGAGAGCACAGGTCCTCCGCTACCCACGCCCACCCTGCGCAGAAGGCTTCCGCGCAGGGAGGCTAGGAGGAGACTGGGCGTCAAACAACTTTTATGTTGGAAAAGGTTGAAGAAACGCCCACTGTCGGATTCTGCCAGCGACTGAACAGCCACGAAGTGAGGGGCTGTCCAGCCAGAAAAGGTTTAACCAGGCCACCTAGCCAGGAGTGGCGGCAACTTACGCACGAGCAACCCCATAACCATTACACCCCATATGAGGGAGAAATCATGAGCATCTTTCCCATTCAGTCATCCCCCTGTCAGTTAAAGGATGCAATAATGAGAGACCCTTTTCCCTGACAGGACTCAAAGCAGCTTACAGATGAATTAAAAAACCACTAAAAACACAGTAAAAGAAATCATTTAAAGACAATTAAATATTGGCAGAATTAAAATGATATGCAGATATAAAATCTGTTTTAAACATACCAATAATTACAATAAAAACAACACAGCAGCAGCCCTTTCAATAAAAGCAGCCAGCTCCCAAAAGCCTGTTGGAAGAAGAAAGTCTTCACCTTTCAGCAGGAGAACAAGGAGGGAGCCAGCCTCCCTAACTTCTCTAGGAAAGGAGTTCCAAAGTCTGGGAGCAGCCACTGAGAAGGCAGGTTCATATAAAGGAATGTGGTATTTCAGATAGCTTGGAACTAAGCAATGGCATGCGGTGCATTTTTTCATAGAGGAACAGCTAGGGCCAAAGATGCGCATGAGCATTGCGTCTCCCTAAGCTGGGCAGAAGCTTTCTGGGCACCAGGAAGGGAGCACCAGGCTATAATACTTCAATACTCCAATTTACTGGGAACATTTAGGGGACTAGCCTAGTCCCCCTAGTCCACTGTCTGCACACCACTGGAACTAAGCCATGTAGGGCTTTATAGGTCTTCACGAACACTGTGAATTGTTCCTGGAAACAGACTAGTAGCCAGTGTAACTGTTCCAGCAAGGGAGTCATCCACTCCCTATAACCAGCCCCAGCCAACAATCTGACGGCAGCTGTTTAGCCAGCTGAAATTTCTGAGTACTTTTCAAAGGCAGCCCCGGGTAGAGTACATTACAGTAATCCAAATGGCAGGCAACTAAGGTGTGTGTCACTGTGGCTGAATCAGACATTTCAGGAAATGGGCACTTCTGGCACACTAGCTTTAACTGCACAAATGCACTCCTGACAACCATAGATACCTAGCCATCCATGCTCAGGGATGAGTCCAGGAATATGCCCAGACTGTGAACTGGTGTCCTCAGAAGGAGCGTTATCTATCTATCATCTATCTATCTATCATCTATCTATCATCTATCTATCTATCATCTATCTATCTATCTATCATCTATCTATCTATCTATCTATCTATCTATCTATCTATCTATCATCTCTCATCTAATTTCTATGCTGCTCTTCATCCAATGCTACAGGGCCATGTTACCACCATTCAGTTCAGGTGCTTCAGAGGTAGCTGCTGTGCTCACTTCCTAGGTGTCATAGCAACTACCTCTGAAGCACCTGAACTGAATGGGGGTAACATGGCCCTATGTCATTGGATGAAGGGCAGCATCCTTGGGGCCTGGATGCCCAAGCACCCACAAAATTCCCCATGAAGGGTCTGGGCACCCACAAATTTCAGTGTCAGGGCCATGCACACTGCATGGCACCCACGGCCCCAGGCACCCACAGTCATGGGGGCAAGTTGGCACTCCTGCTAGGTGTAGTCATCATGAGACATCAGAAGCTGCCTTATACTATGTTAGACCACTGGTCTATCTATTTCTGCACTGTCTACACTGATAGGCAATGGTAATCCATTATTTCAGGTGAGGTTCTCTCCCAGCCCTACCTGGAGATGCTGGGGGTTGAACCTGGGACCTTCTGCATGCAAAGCAGATGCTCTGTCACTGAGCTATGCACCTTCCCTTAATCTAGGGATGAGGAGACACAGGAATTAGAAATATAGTTTTGAACAATTGGAGAACCTGAATCTGTAAAGGAGGCTCGGCAAAGGCTGTAAACAACTACAGTACACATGTGCAATAACCAGTAGGTCCAGAGGAGTGCATATACTGTATTCCTATCCATGCCATAGCACAGGCATAGGCAAACTCCAGCCCTCCAGATGTTTGGAACTACAATTCCCATCATCCCTAGCTAACAGGACCAGTGGTCGGGCATGATGGGAATTGTAGTCCCAAACATCTGCAGGACCGAGTTTGCCTATGCCTGCCATAGCACCTGGCCAGCTCAACAGAAGTCAGTTGTGCATTGCAATATGCATGTACATGCAGTGCATCAATATTCCCAACAGCAGAATGCATCAGAACTTGCATCCACAGGTAAACCTCCATTGGAATTGATCCAGCACAGACTGGCTCATCCTGAGTTATATCCCCACTTTGCTTATTTTCTTAGAATTTCACAAGCATCTGTTAGTTCAGGATCACTGGTAGTGCCATCATTGTACAAAAGTCCACTGTGTTAGCATTGGCCCTCTGACAAGGAATCTCAAGGAGGAAAGAACTGGAAAAGCTTCAGAGCCAGGAAATGTAACCAAAATACCTTCCTCTAGTGGTCTTTAAACTCCTATTTTATACATTCTTAAACTGACATTTGGAGAAGTACATTTTTAATGGGTCATCAAACAGGCACTATGGGAACTGCAGCGAACACTTTGCCAGAAACTTTCTGACCTTCTGAAGGTGTCAGCCTCATTACGGACAATACCTGTCAGCTTTAAAGGCTCAAAACTAATTTGCCGTCTGGATTCTCTCTTTCCTTTTTGATAAATAACGGTAGGAGTGAGCCTGGATAACTTTTCTTATTGCTGTTAATTTCCAGACAAAACTGTATCAAAACAGAGTTAAGGTTGCCAACGCCTGCCAGTGATTTATGAGAAGTAACTTGCTTTATATATGAGAAAGTCAAACTCACAGCAAAGTTTCTGCTCATAATTAAGATGACACTGAAAGGAGAGGAAAAACGGGGATCAGTCCACCCAAAGTTTAAGCCATTTTAGATGCCATTGATTTCAATAGGATAAATTAACCATCTCCCTCTGAAATCAATGGGACAAAAAAGGAGTTAATTTCAGCAGGATCAAGGCTTCTATTTTTGGACTCTAGAAATCCATATATTTATTAAATATTAAGCCACATGCAGCTAATGACATTAAGTATATACTACAGACGGTACCCAATGTTGCTTTTTCAGTAGCAGAAAGTGCTCATGCAAAACATGGAAACTGATATTCACTAAGGAAGGCTATTCCCTAGGGCAGGCTTCCTCAACCTCGCCCCTCCAGATGTTTTGAGACTACAATTCCCATCATCCCTGACCACTGGTCCTGCTAGCTAGGGATCATGGGAGGTGTAGGCCAAAAACATCTGGAGGGCCAAGGTTGAGGAAGCCTGCCCTAGGGAAAGGTAGGTCAGATCCCTACCATTATTTTTTTCTGCACCCTAAAAATCCATGGCTAGAGCACAGCAGTCACATCCATATATTTCTTTTCCTTCAGAGACTCCCCAGAGCATTCCTTCTCTCTCCTCTAGGTGTTTGATGCCAACTTCTAGAAATATACAATTTCTAGGTGTCCAACTTTTCTCTTTGGTCTTAAAAATCTGCCGCTTGTGTCTGAGAATTGCTTTAGTGTCCACTGTATCTTTGAAAGGGGGTGGGATGAAGAGAAAGGCAGAATAACTTGACTTTCCTCCAGGGAGCGCCTGACTCCGTGTTCCATGAGTTGCCTTGCTCATTGTCCCACCAGCTCCAGTAGTTACCAGATGCCACTGATTTTCACAGATCCCTTCCTGCTCCCCCCCCATCCTGAACACTACCTTTGACCCATATAGTGAAAGGTCAGTTTAGAAAATATAGTGAAAAGAGGGGTATTCTTTTTAAATTAATAGATATATAGATAAAGGAAATACCTATTGCAGCTCTCCCAACATATTCCATATCCTCCCAACAGGCCCTGCAACAGTCAGGAGCAATTGGGGGGACTGGGGACTGGAGGGACTTATAGTGGGTGGGGAAATTCTACAGAAATTGGGTGAACTGCTTTGCATAAGCTGATGCACTTTCTGCTAGCAGAGAGTCTCCATTGGATAGAAGCCTCTGTCTTTCAAAGGGAAAATCAGGTAAAATCGTATCTTCATTTTGCTGCTTGTGTTTTCATTTTACTGTTGTGTTTTATGATTTATTTATTTATTTTTGTTGCATACTGTCCTGAGCACTGAGGCTACAGTGCAAGTGTAGAATATGAGTTCTCTACAAACAAACAAACTTTGCATACTTCCCTAAAATAACTTTTGTTATCAACTAAATTTGGCACCGTAAATAAAGCAGATTCTTCCATTTGATACACTTTGGGAAAGGCACTTTAAACAAAAGGGACGACTTTGCACAAAGTTTAAATTTTCAAGCATGAAGCAGTGGTTTTCAGAATGCAGAAATCGGTGCCCAATAGAAAATCCCATTCTTCTATGTAACTACATAATACCCTTAGTTTTATGGTGAGCACTCCAAGAGCATATTCCATCCTATGTATTTATTGGCCTCATCATAAATGTTTTGTAAGAGCCCAGAAAACATGGCTTCATGGCACCTGAAACCGTTAAGTCTCAACAAAATAAAAGTTTCCAAATTTCCAAATTAAGTCTATGCTAGGGAAGTTCTCGCCTTCACAGAAAATATTGCGCCTCCAAAATGTACAGGTAGCAAGTAAGCATCAATATTCTGTACACAGAAGGTAAGAATTTAGAGAGAGGGAGAGAGAGAGAAATGGCACTTTCTTATTAAATGAGCGTGGTTGGATTGCATGCATAACAAACATAAACCTTTCCACCTTTAAATTCTTTACTGGTTTGGCTGCATAACCCTGAACTGCATGCTTGCTGCTCATTATACTTGAAGGCACACTGTGCTACTTCCTGACTAAAAATAGCCCTTTTCCGAATTCAATTTATTAAGCAAGAAATTCCCCTTGTGGGTCTTTTTAAATACTGAACCTCAGTGATAAGGGTTTCCTTCACTGCCACAGAAGAAGATAGTTATTGTTTTTGGAAGCTGATAAGCCAGTCAGCAGGAAAAGACTTCTTCCTTTTTTGATACCTAGGCAGATGCAAGGAGGAAAACTCTTCATGCGGTTTCCTTGATCTTCCTTTTCTTCGTCTTCTCTAATTAAAAGCACTCTTGGAAAACCCTTGGGAGACACACCGTGGAAGACAAACAAGGAATTTTCCTTGGATGTCCAACCTCTGTCTCCTCAATTAATTACAGACATGCAGAGTCAAACTAGGGGTGCGGGGAGCAATAATATTTGACATTACTTACTTAATGTGGCCATATAGCCTTCCTCAGGTGAGGGTGAAACAGGACTGACTCCAACGTTAGGCAAACTGAGGCCCCCAGCCCAAGTAACAGCTGCTGAGGGTGGCAGGAAGGGATATTGGAGAAGTGAGCTGCCTAGGATACTCTGTGCTTCCTTGGTAGATTGCTGCCCTCAAGTGCCATAGCGGACACTGCCCCTTTGCCAGTGTTGAAGCAAGATTCAAGATTGTGAATGCCAACCCATCCTTCATAGGAACATAGGAAGCATCCTTATACCAAGCCTTATACTTATACTATTCATCCCTCTGCCTCATCTGGTGCCTCTCCAACGTTTCAGACAGGGGATATCCTGTCTGCCCTACTTGGAGGCATCAGGAATTGAATCTGGAACCATTTTTGGAGGCAAAGCAGTTGCTTTTTTGCTGAGCTACATGCCTTCCCTTTCACCTCAGGAAGCAAAACATCTTGGGTCAGCCCTGGTTTGATCCAATGGTATTTCTTTTAAGAAGAGGGAAGTTTTGACAGGCACGGGTGGTAACACCAGAGCTGGGAGAGGCTCCTCCTCTAGAAATCCCCTCTTCTCTACAGGTGTTACAGACCCAGGAACTTCAGCATGGAGGAAGCATCTCCAGCAGTGGCTTCACAGCAGTGGCGTAGCGTGGGGGGTGCAGGGCGGGCCGGCCGCACCGGGCGCAACATCTGGGGGTTAGGGTTAGGGGGTGCAAATTACTTGCCTTGCCCCGGGTGCTGGCAACCCACGCTACGCCACTGCTTCACAGAAGCTAAATTGTGGAACCACCTTGGCTAGGTTGTTTTGAATGATAGATGAAATAATGGGGCTCAGAGCCACGTGGAAGACCCATCATTTGTGCGAGAGGAAATCATTTTCAATATTCAACACTTTCCGGGAAAGGGAGCAGAATGGGGAGTTGCCAGCTCACATCTCAGACTCTGCTCACCAAACTTTTGCATCTCCTGGTGCACAGAAAGCCATTGCTTCCTTCTCCTGCTCATTTCTTCCCCAGTTCTGTTTTCCTCTGCCTCCTGCCACACTCACTGATGAGCACCAGACCAGGATACAGAGGCGCCATCAGGGCAAGACTTTAGGGTAGAGTCCAGGACCCCACTCTGAAGGTCATGCAAGGCCAAAAAAGAAGAAATGCGTAACCCACAAAAATAGGACACCAATTACATATGCTAATTTAGAGGTATGATTGAACATTTGGAAATGTTTACTATCATTAAATAGAATGATAGTGAGCTCAGCAGCAGAACATCTGCTTTGCATGCCAAAGGTTCAGCTCCTGGCACTTGCAAGGAGGGTTAGGGAAAATGTCTCTTGTCTGAAACCCTGGAGAGCAGCTGTCAAATCACTGTAGACAGTACTGAGCCAATGGTCTCAATCAGTGCAAGGCAGCTTCCTGCCTGCTCAGTCTGTGATCCAAGTGCTGTTTTTGATGGGCAACTTCAAGGCCTCTGATGTCCATTGTTCTACTAGCCATGATGGCTATGATCTGTGTCCATGGTCGGGGGCAGCAATGCTTCTGAATACCAGTGGTTGGAGCCCACTGGTTCTTGAGCATTAATCCTGTTTGTAGGTTTCCCATAGGCACTTTGTTGGCCACTGTGAGAAAAGGATGCTCGACTAGGCTGGCCTTTGGTCTGACCCAGTTGGACTCCACTTATGTCCTCATTTTCAAAGGCTGCCTACACACCATATATTTAAGGCACACTTAAAGCATGTCCCCCACCCCAAGAATCCTAGGAACTGTAATTTGTTAAGGGTGCTGGGAATTGTAGTTTGGTGAGAAGTAAACAGGAAATCTGCTTTAAATGTACGGTTTGCATACAGCCCAAGTAACCACATATTGAACCCTACAAGAGTGGCAGGATGGGTGCTCAGCACTTGGCAAAAGCCAGCTGTTGCCACATTTTCTAGCCTCCTGCTGGTTGTTATTTTTTATTTCTCTCTCTCTCTTTCACACACACACACACACACACACACGGAGAGAATGTGTGAGAGAGAGAGAGAGACTCTGACTCTTCAGTATGGACAGAATGGGGTGGGGCTTGTTACAAACTGGTAAGGGGGTTTTTGTATTTATTTATTATCAATTAGCTTTTTTTCTTTCCAGTTTGTAGAAACCATGTCAATAATCTTCATAGATTACAGTTCAATTGATCTAAACTCCTTGAAATACAAATGTTTTATGCGTTTTCCAGGCAAGTGAGAGTAATGTGATGGTATCTGATCCTCTTCGGCTTTCTGTTTTTTTGCTCTGTCAGTTAGATTTCAAAGTGCCACATGGCTGGTTTTTGTGCCACTCAATCATAAAATATCTAAATAATTCTTTTGTCAAGGAGGGAAGTGAAGACATTATTACCACATGAAAAAGTGTGTGCGGTGCCTCTGTAAAATGAGTAATTGGGTGATTAAAGTAGAGCAATGCTGCCCTTTAGGTGCTTCTGGGTGCTGGGCTTGCTTGAAGTGCTGAGGCTGCTTTGATCTAGTGAAGTGAGGGTACAGGGGGGCGAGGAGGCAGGGGTTGTAGCTCGGTGGCAGAGAGTATGTTTTATAAGGTTGGAAGTTGTCCTTTATATCTCCTGCAAAGGATTGTGGGTAGTGGGGCTGGGAATGACCTCTATTTGAATGTTACCAACAGCTGGCGGAGACAGTACTGGCCTGTCTGAGCATTGGTCTGATTTGGTATAAAGCAGATCCGTGTATTTCTGGAAGGGTTCAGTGACAGAATGCATACATTGTACTGTATGCAGAAGGTATCAAATTCTAGTACCTGCCCCATCTCCAGGTAGAAAGATCTCAGTTAGCAAGACCTGGTAGAAACCTGCACTTGAAATCTGCCACCAAGGGCAGAGAGAACTGGGCTGGATGCTGTGGGTCTTATTATGTAGCAGCTGCATGGATCCATATTACAACTATCAAAGGCAGAGGAAAACAAAGGAAATAAACAGGAGCATTTTTCTGTGATTCATCCTTTAACACAGAGCAGGCAGTTTGAATGAAAAATATATTACAGACAGATGTTGGCTTTCTTCAGTTATCATTGTGCACACTGACACAATACATGCTGGCATGCTGAATCTCCACAAGCCAAATGTCAGCCATGACATTCATTGCAAGTTGAACTGTACTAGCAAGGTGGTAGCCATGTTGGTCTGATGCAGTCGAAATAAATAAAAAAATAAATAAAAATTGTCCAGTAGCACCTGAGAGACCAACTAAGTTTGTTCTGGGTATAAGTGTGCATTCACACAAAAGCTTATACCTAGAACAAACTTAGTTGGACTCTAAGGTGCTACTGGACATTTTTTTATTTTTTTTATTTATTTGTGCTAGCAAGATCAGTGTGGGTGGAGCATATATCACAAAGAAAGCTATGGTGTGTCTTGCCTGGGTGCTCATTTCTCCCAACCATGGAGAGCAGTATCACTCTTATACAGGGGAAGTCCTCCTTTTCACATGCAGGTAAGCTCCATTACTAGACCCCTGCAGCTTTGGTGAATTAGATTGGCATAATCACAAGTTTCTGGAGTTCAAAGGCTTTATTCACGCAGGAAGTATTCACAGAATGAGTTGGGATGAGAGAGAGAAACAGCAGACATCTTGTCCATAGAGAACAACAAAAATATAGTTCAGCTTTTAGGGGTGAAATTACCCAAAGAAGTTACTCATGTGGTTTAAAGTAACACATGCACTAACTACAGATTCAAAAGAAGGAAATGCATTTGCTTTTCTCCAGCAACCTCTCTGTCCTGCAGACACTGCCAATGCTGACCAAATAGTTATGTATACTTTTGCTTTGCATCATCACAACCAGATGCACAGAGCAGAAGCAACAGTCACTCTATGCATAGTATTTTACTACAAAACCAAGTCACTGCAACCAAGTCACTGCTACTCTCTCATGGAGTAGACTGAGGCAAAAACACTGGCAAAGCACTCATGTGGCACCACTCACTCCTCTCTCTCACTCCCCCACAAGGAACTACTACATATCCAAGTACAGTGACTATGTGTTCTAGCTGCTTGTGTCTCTGCAGGTTCTCCAACACATACAGGATCCATATCACAGCCCTTTCTTTGCTGACTGCAAGGGAAGTCCACTGCAACGGATAACCGGCTGGGAACAGTTCAAACTTGCCCAGACTGGTTTATATCTGCATAAGGAGCAGTGACTATATTGCCCCAAGAAGGTTTTATGGAAGTTCCAATCTCAGGACCCTATTGCACTTTTAAGGCAGTGCAGACTATCCTAAGAAAACAACAATAATGATGCTTCATGGAAGGGCTTTTACTGACTTAATGTAAAGGTAAAGGGACCCCTGACCATTATGTCCAGTCGTGACTGACTCTGGGGTTGCGGCGCTCATCTCGCTTTATTGGCCGAGGGAGCCGGCGTACAGCTTCTGGGTCATGTGGCCAGCATGACTAAGCCGCTTCTGGCGAACCAGAGCAGCGCACGGAAACACCGTTTACCTTCCCGCTGGAGCGGTACCTATTTATCTACTTGCACTTCAACGTGCTTTCGACCTGCTAGGTTGGCAGGATTTTACGGACTTACTTTCCACCAATTTCTATATAGGAGTCAGTCTCTGCACTTCAATGAATGCTGGATACCTCTCCAGACTTTAGCTCATTTTCTTCTTTCTATAATTTGCAGGGCAATAGGATAGAATTGTCATTTTAAAAAATGGGTTGCTCACATCACAAAACAAAGTAAATTCAGTTTAGTTTCCAAATGCAAATAGTTTTCCATTGGTAATACCCTTCCAGCAAACCTGTTGCACGACCTCTAATGCTGTTGTCTTTCATAGAGCAAACATAAAGCTCCTAGTTCACAATGATAGAGCAACATTTGTGATTTTATCCTATATTTTCTTGGAAAACTAGCTTACCCAGTGATGATGCCCATTTTCCTAAAGTGCTGTTATAATAGTTGATAAAGGTTTAAAGGGGCATTTCTGCAAAATGGACATTTTGAAAGTGCAGCCAATAAAGAAGGTTGGATTGCCAGTGAGTATTTCAAAGTATAAATCACTATGCAATAGCTCAGACTTTTAATATTATCTTTCATGAAGCCATTAAGCCAATCAGCATCCTTTCACTTGTCTCCATCATGTCTGGAAGTTCTGACTGTCAGCTACAATTTGTCTCCTTGCATTCTTGATTATTTGAGCAGAAAGAAAATGTCCCAGGCTTCATGGCACAGAGGTTTTAGATGTGCATTTGAGTCAGATTCTGCTTTCCTTGAAAGGAATATGTGCTTCCTTAAAAGAGGGGGAAAGGTACAGGGAGAATATTGCTATAGTAAAAAAAAGGCTTCACTTTTTGTAATTTAAACATTTTTAAATGTCAAAGGGAATGAATCAAAAGCAGTGCATTAGGCTGGTCATGAGTGATGCTACTATTGAACAAGTGCAATATTTTGGAACTAGATAGTGGTACCAGTCCTGGGCATAACCTATACAAGGATATCAAAGGCCATGTTTGGGCGGTTGTTAAAATAATGTTACATTATATAAGGCTTTCTTTTCCACCTAGAATAATTAGATAAACCCTCAAGGTGGTGCAAACATACACATTGATTCAAAACCATTTACAATATACTTGTACTAAAAAATGCTCATAAGCGAAGGCCTCGCCAGGGTGGTCTCCTTCTTATATACCTGCTGGGATTGACAAGGCACCTGATCTTCACCTGAATCTCATAACTCTCCTGACACGTGATTTGCTCTGAAGCCACAGTGTGGAAATAAAGAATGAGATTGCCCACCAGATACCAGGCACTCTACTATTCAAATTAGGCCCCCGTGTTTATGTTACAATCCCCTTCTCGATTAAGTAATCAGTTTTAATCTAGAATTTAAATTCTCAAAACTTTCTTATTTGTTAATTCGAGCAAGTAAACTACTGCTCTCACTTCATTACAAACAGTATTTGTACCTGCAACACACTTGAGCAAACCTGCTCCTCTTCCTTTCACAGATATTTTGTTGCCATTTGCAACTGTAGCTGCCTCTGATTAGTTATCATTTAACTCTTTGGGAAAATAATTAGCATCACACATCATGTGCATGGAAGTTGCCGAACCAATTAGCCAACTAGAAGGGTTATTGTTAATAACCCCAGTTTTCCTATAACTTGATATTGCTAGATAGTTTTGATGAACTGCAAAAGCATTTTTAATTTACTTTCTTTTGCCACCCTGGAACTTTTTTAATAGTGCCACTTTGTTTTGTACGATTCCTTGCAAATGAGGGAAAACATTCTGCTTAATATAATTTTATATGTTGATAATATAATTTTGGTTACTGAGAACAAACAAGATTGTACAAAAACAAGATTGGGCGCAGGCCTAGCCAGGACATAGACGTCCTGACTGACAAAGGTGGCCTGTGTGCTTGCTTGCTTGCTTGCTTGCTTGATTAACAGCTGATGGGATCTTCAAGGTCCCTGCTCTCCCTTCTTATGGTCTTTGTACTGGATCCGGAGACTCCAATAGAGAGCATTCCATGTCAAGAAGGAGGGCAAGTGGGCACCCTATCAAATGACAGGGCAGGAGCTACACAGAGCAGGGCCTTTTCACTGGTGGTGTCCATTGTAGGCCTCGCTGACAAGTCTTATCAGTCGCTGAAATATGAGCGGATTTTATTTGCTGCTATTCTGGGCTTCTGGTGCACCAGGGTTTACACCAGCATAATAGAGTTGGCCAGGATGCCAGAAGGGATACAATTTATGAGCTTTCTCTATTATCTGCACAGCAGGGGGTGTTCAGTCAACAGTGCAAAGGCTGAGCTGAAGCGTTCCCTGCTGGTTACCTGCTTTCAGTAATAGGGGTCCCTGTTTGGTAGTACCCAATTGGTTAGCTGTCAGATTCTAGAGCTCCCTATTGGTGGCTCTTAGGTAATTCACAAAATACAGAGTCCATTCATAAAACACTGTGTTCATTCATAAAGCAGTAACATAAATCTCCGTTGCTACATATTGGGTGTGTTTATGGCCATGCTGTAGTGTAGTGCTTATACGACTGTGAATAAAAGGTGACTGGGCTCATTGTCTCGGGGTTTGGGGGGAGAGGTGACAAAACTGATTTCCAGTAAGTGCCCCCCCTTTATTTCCATAACAAGTCCTTGAGTCTGTACTCTGAATACTGATACCAGGGACCTAGAAGGTGCAGGGCTTGTCAGTCCAACCCCTGCACAGTCTCATCAGGGCTGACCTTAAGACAATTAGAGCTATTTGGCCAGATTGGGCCTCGCGTGGCACTCCTAAGAGGGCCCCACACCAGGGCAATCTAGATGGATTTTATTTATATCTATAAGTTTTTGCAGACTCTGGCTGTGAACTGGGGCCCTACCAAAAAAAAATTCAAGTTGTGCCCCAATGCTTCAAACTAGGCCCCACTGGCTAGCCCTGAGTCTAATAGTTGCTGGGCTTGAGTTGCCCTGCCCTTGCCTGAAGTCTTGGGTTTACAGTTTTGGGAGAGGGGAGACTGCGGCACTGGGGAGAGGACAGGCTGGTGAGGCCCTCTAGACTTAGAGGCCCGAGTTGCCCTGCCCTCGCATGAAGTCTTGGGTTTTCAATTTGGGGAGGAGGGGGACTGTCTGCTGGGGAGCGGGCGGGCTGGTGAGGCCCCCTAGATTTAGAGGCCCTAGGCTTCAGCCTACTTAGCCTATACATAAATCCGGCACTGCCTGCATTGCCTGCTGCTTCCTAATATATTTCTTTTTATCTGGTAAAGATAAACATATTTTCCCTAAATCCCTGCATGTTAAGAGTTCTTCCATCTGAGGGAAGCTATCCTCATCCCACAAGGAATTGAGGCTATATATCCAAGATCTGCTTGGATCTCAGAGCACCCTCTTTAGAGTGCAAGAGCCTGCTGTTTTCGCAAATTTTTATTCAGGCTTTTAACAGATTTGGGCTTCTGTAGCTCCATCCTGACTGCTATAGTCTTCTTGTCCGTCTACGCATGGCAGTATCAAGGGAGACTCTCCCACTTTGGAGACTGTCCTGCATTTGGTAGTGGTATTTTGTTCTTTTTATATCCACATACATCAAATCTCTGTATCCAATAAGCGGGAGATACTCAGCTGCTTGAAAGCTTGGGAAACAGCGAAACATGCCATGTGACGGCAGCAACTATAATAGGGTTTTGAACTCCGTAGGCTGTAAGTAATATGGTTTCTGCCACAAAATTTGAGAAAACACTAGGAGGCATGTCGCAGCCCACACAGAAATGTACAGAAAGTCATTTCAGCCAGAGTCATGCTAAACTGCTGGGCTCCTAAAAGCTTGCAGTGAAATTGGTTGTCCTTTAAATGGCTTCTTCTTTCTGTCTGTCTTTTTCTAAAAAAAAAAAAGTAATTGCTTTTTTTTCTCTCCCCCTGGGTAAGAAATGAGAAGGAAGCAGTCTGGAATCTGGAGTCTAGCACAATATACAGAACTGCAAAAGACAGAGAGTTTGAATAAGGATAGGTGATGACACCTGTCTATTTTTTTTTATCTGAACCTTAAGGCAGCTCCTTCCTCTTGTCTTTTAGACAGAATTCATTTTCTCAGGTTACTCATTACCTGCCTTTACAAATGGCATTGACTTCAGTACAATATTAAGTAGGGATGGACAGTTCAGTCCATTTCCCGTCAGTGTCAGTTTCACATTCCATACATAAGTCTGATGCATTTCATTTCTGCATCCTTTTATTTTAATAAACTCCACCAAAAAGTAATATTTAGATACATATTTACATGTTCAAAAACCAATGCCAATTTGTATTTTTAGAACAACATATGCATTTCATAAATAATCATTTTCATACATTTATTTATTTATTTATTTATTTATTTATTTATTTATTTATTTATCACCTGAAAACTCAGTTTGGAGAAATGCAAAATCCAAAGGGATTGTTGCATTCTGATCAGCACACAAGTCCAAGAGGTACAGATTAAGGTCAGTTTCACAACAGAAATGTGATTATGGTATAATCCTTCATGGACCATATATAGGCCCCTTTATCAGATGCATGAAATGTAGTCTTCAGTTGCATGTGTATATGCAGTAGTACCTTGGGTTACATACACTTCAGGTTACATACGCTTCAGGTTACAGTCTCCGCTAACCCAGAAATAGTACCTCGGGTTAAAAACTTTGCTTCAGGATGAGAACAGAAATCATGCTCCGACAGCGCGGCAGCAGCAGGAGGCCCCATTAGCTAAAGTGGTGCTTCAGGTCAAGAACAGTTTCAGGTTAAGAACGGACCTCCAGAATGAATTAAGTACTTAACCCGAGGTACCACTGTACATGCATATAGTTGTAAACAGAGGGGATCCAAAGCAGTGGCGTCAGAGGGGGGTGAAATGAAACAAGTACCAACGGTGACAATTCAATTAGAGTAAAATAAGCAAAATAAACACAGTGCCCCCTTTGCAACAGCAGTGACTGACTTGGCAACAAGGGTTGTTGTGTAATAAGTAATCCACTTTCAGTGATGTTGAATATGAGCTTCTGTGATGTTAATGGGCTTGGATAAACTTCCCCAGTCATGACTGTTTCTCTTCCTTCGCCCTCATTTAGCATGTGTGACCTCAGAATTCCACACCCTGCATGGATTCCTTTGTGCAGAACACCCAATAACAGAGTCTAGCTAAGGAGCAATGATCCTATTTTGCTGTACACCAAAATGCACCCTGTTTCCCAAATGTAAGATGAAGCTATGATATTGGAAACTTTCTGCTGTACATTTCTTCTTTAGAAAAAAATTTTTTAGGAAAATAAGGACAATAGTTTTCTTAGGCGGCTGAAAATAAAAGCTGCTTTTTATGCTTTTATCAGCCTAGTATGCATTTTCATTTTTGAAATGTTTTTTCTTTTTCTTTTGCTCTTTGCAGAGAACTTGCTTGCTGACGGTAGGCACGAAGCGTGGGATATTCTCAAAACACATTAAAAGCCCTAATTTGATCTTGAACTCTAACTGCTGCTGTGATTTATACCAGGCTGATGCACTTGAGAATTCTTCCAGGGCCATGGTTATTGCTGTATGATTAACTTCAAAAACAAGGTTCAAGTGTTGAGGCTTGCTCCATGCAGTGCTTTCTCAGAGTTAAATATAAACTAGAAAGGATGGTCACTTAATTCTTTTTCATTTCCAGCCTGAAAGGCTTTTGATTTTGAAACATTTGAAACCGAGGAGGCGGGACATAGAAACACAAAAGTATTAAGTATATTTCTGCTGCTTTGGTGTGCTATAGTGCAGCCTTCGACAACCTAGGGCCCTCCAGATATTTTGGACTACAACACCTATCAGCCCCAGCCAGGATTGATGGGAATTGTCGTACAAGACATCATGGCAAAGGTTGCTATATTGAGTTAAGAAACAGATACACCAGGGTATGCTTAGAAACTCAGAGTCTAAAATTACCTGATGACACCACTGTCTGACCCTCCTCATTGAGTCCAGATTCCACACAGAAGATGTGTAAAGTGAAGCCACATTCACACCAGCAATTTAAGCATTATGATACCACTTCCAACAGCCTTGGCTTCCCCAAAAGAATTCTGGGAGCTGTAAAACTGGGGGTTGTTTGGTGTAACAACTAATTTATTTAACAGGGAACTCTGGAAAGTGTAGCTTTAGGAGTGGGAAAGGGGTCTTTTAACAACAAACTACAGATCCCAAAATTCTTTGGGAGAAGCCATGACTGTTAAACATGGTTTCATGGTGCTTGAAATGTATGGTATGGTTGTGGCTTCACCAGACACATCTCTTGTATGGAATCTGGACTCAATGTGGAGGGTCAGACAGTGGTGCCATCAGGCAATTTTAGACTCTGGATTTAATGGTCTTGTGACACACCCACCCCCTTTAGATGATAATATGTATTACTGCACTCATATGTATGATCTTAGTGTACCTTAATGGGGAGAAAGCAGGAGAAGGAGAAGAAGTAAATTGGGGAATAGGTCAAGCTTGGTCTGAGCCAGAATTTTTGGAGAACCTTAAGAAATTGTGCCTGGCTATACTCAAGTTATCCATGAATCTTTGGGGTGGAAAATGGCCTGGGAAGCTCTTCTTTACAACCTATATCTTTCAAGCAGCAAATGTCTTCCCCCAGAATTATTTCACGTAAGTCCCATTGATTTCAATAGGTTCTACTCTGAGCATGACTAGCATTGGATAACATTTTATGTGTTTGTATTTGCACTCATGCACCTATATAACACGCATGTATCAATCAAGAGTGTAGTTGCCATTCTGCATTTTCATTCTTTTGCAGAACTACATCCTCTATTGAAATGAACAGGTAGGCTGTACAAGCTGGAGCACAGTGTGTGCCTTGGACCAGGGCACATGCATTGTGTGCCAAATGCCTCACAAAGGCCTATCTCATTCATTCTTGCAGCAGCACATTTTCCTGTTATTTGTTGCAATGCTACTTTGAGATTTCCAAACACTCTTAGAACCAGCCCTGCCTTTGTACAGCCTTCCATACTGTGATATGATATGCAAATACCTCTACCCAGAGAGCATCTTTATACAAAAAGATGATGTGCTGGTATTAATCTGCCCTGAATAGGATGGTGGATAATAGTGTAAAGATCTTATGAGTTTTCTGTATTCAAGTTTGGGGATTTGCAGAGGAGGGAGCCGGTGCGAGTCATTAATCATCTCACTAGAAGGTTGCATTTTTATTTATTTTTTACTGTTTTATACAGAAACGTCAAACTGGCAAGTTTGTCCCTTCCCACCAGTTAGGAAATGATAAAAGCATAGCCTAAAATAATCTTAGTCTAATGCTGTGACTCAACACACAATAGAAATTTACCAAGTTTCTTCCACCTTTCAAAGAATACAATTATCAATGAATTATCCATCCCCTCCTTGCCCTAATTCTTCCCACATATATTTTCTCTTTAATATGGCAGCTCTACTGGTTGCAGCTCTTGAGACGCTGCAGTTTTTAATTAAGCTTTTTTTAAAAAAAACACTTGCACACAAAAAAATCTAGTAATAATATATACAAAATCAGGCAGCATGCATAGTTTGGTATGTGTGTTTTTTTAAAAAAAAACTTCTCTACCGTTTACTTTCTGAATCAGCAAAAATAATGAATCTCTATGTCTGCAATGATAAAGTCGGACTCTTCACTCCTCCGTATCTCCATCTTCAGTTAGATTGCTTGCAGATCTGCTGAAATTAGATGTCAGTGTAAATTATGGGGTAAGCCATGTTACTCACCAAGGCTATGAAGGGTAGACACATAAAAACAAGGTGCTATTGAAGGTAATTTCTTCTGATCTTAAACTTCTGAAGTGAAAAGATTGGTGCTGATGTGGCATTTGCATCTCTGGCTTGCCTTTAATTGATGCAGACTAAATCCAAGCCCTTTCTCTTCTCCATGGCTGCTGTTAACGTGTGCTTCCCCCACCTTCCCTGAGCTGTGAGGAGTCCCAGGAACTACAAGATTTAGATGCATGGGATGAAAAATTTCTGGGGGCTTAAGGTGTTGGGGCTTTTTTTGTTTGCACATAAACTCAAAAAAAAAACATTAATAGAGACAAACAGGTACTCCTGCAGCAGGCAGCACAGCCACTAATTCTGAATCAGTTGTTCACCAACTCTACAGCAAGAATCCCTCCCCTCCCCTCCCCCAGTTGTTTGCAACTCACATCTTTGGCTGCATGAACACCATACATTTAAAGCTCTCTCTCGCTCTCGCTCTCTCTCTCTCTCTCACACACACACACACGAATTGTGAAGAGTATACTTTGTTAAGGGCACTGGGAATTGTAGCTCTGTGAGGAGAAAACAGCAAATCCTAGGATTCTTAGGCTGTGTGCAACATGCTTTAAATGTGTTTTAAATGCATGGTATGTATGCAGCCTCTCTCTACCTCCATCTCTGTCAACTTTAAAACTGCCAACTGCTGTTTTGTTCCTTGCACAGACACCCCTGAAGAGCAGTGGACCCCAACTTGAAGCTATATTGCCCATTGGGTTGGTTGGGGTGGGATCTCCTAACCATTAGTGGCAAATCCACTGATCATCTCTTTATGACAATAAGGAAGCAACCCACTTACCAAAGGTTGGTCACCCAGCTCCTATAATATTATTATTTCTGGCTTCCAGGTGGAAAAATCAAAATTGGAAACAGAACTGTTAGATCCCAAAACTAAGATTTTATTAAGAATGTATAACTTGCTGTTGAAATGGAACACTCAGGATGAAACGGTGAAATCTGCTATGATTAAATGGGCACAAGATGTTGGACATAACATTATGTTGGCTGACTGGGAACAGTTATGGACCACAGGTATGAAATTTATGGCATGTAATGCCTTAAGAGAGAATATTATGAAAATGATATACAGGTGGTACATGTCACCAGTCAAGCTTGCAAAAATATATCATTTGCCCGATAATAAATGTTGGAAATGTAAAGAGACTGAAGGTACATTCTTTCACCTTTGGTGGATGTGCCCAAGGATTAAGGCTTTCTGGGAGATGATCTATAATGAAATGAAGAAGGTATTTAAATATACCTTTTTGAAGAAACCAGAGGCCTTTCTCCTGGGCATGGTCGGCCAATTGGTGCTAAATAAGGACAGAACTTTCTTTATGTACGCTACAGCAGCAGCAAGAATACTCATCGCAAAGTATTGGAAGACACAAGATTTACCCACCAAGGAAGAATGGCAGATGAAGGTGATGGATTATATGGAACTGGCGGAAATGACTGGCAGAATCCGAGACCAGGGAGAAGAATCGGTAGAAGAAGGTTGGAAGAAGTTTAAAGACTATCTACAGAAACATTGCAAAATTAAGGAATGTTAGAAGGATGCTGGAATGAAGTTATGTGGTTTTAGCAGTAATGTTATAAAGGAGTATGTAAAAATGGGTTGTCAACAGGTGAGAATGTAAAGTTACAACATATTAAGATAAATGATTAAGATAAAAACAAAGATGGAAAGGATTTGCTGAATTAACTAATTGAACTAGAATACAAAAAAGGAAGGTGTGAGGAAGTCAAGGAAACAAGTAAATGAAAGATAAGCTATGGAAAAATTGATTTGTTTTTAAATTTTTTATTTTTCAGTTTTTTGTAATTTTTTGTTTTATTACTTTTTTTCTTTCTTATGTTTGTAATTTCTTGAAATGTTAATAAATATCATATATATATATATATATATATATATATATATATATATATATGTATATATATATATAATTGTCAGGGAACTGCCATCGGAACGAGAGGAGGAGGAGAGGCTCCACGACAATGCTGGAGAGGGGCCAAGTAGGGAGAGAGGCAGGTCTCCTGTTGGGGAAGAAATTCAGCGTGAAACCAGGGATGGAGGGGGGCCAATGGGGGAAGCGGAGAGCAGGCTCCGAGACTCTTCACTGGACACCAGCGGAGAGAGCACAGGTCCTCCGCTACCCACGCCCACCCTGCGCAGAAGACTTCCGCGCAGGGAGGCTAGGAGGAGACTGGGCGTCAAACAACTTTTATGTTGGAAAAGGTTGAAGAAACGCCCACTGTCGGATTCTGCCAGCGACTGAGCAGCCACGAAGTGAGGGGCTGTCCAGCCAGGAAGGGTTTAACCAGGCCACCTACCCAGGAGTGGCGGCAACTTACGCACGAGCAACCCCATAACCATTAGAATAATATTATTATTTCCTGCCACTAACCTTTGGGCACTCATCAAACAACAAAACAACTTTTACAGAGAAGACAGAATAGCCATGGTTTCAGGGATGGAGGAAATCCCTCTGTGTGCTTCATCAGTACTGTCCCACCATGTTCAGTGGACACAGAGAATTGCAGCTTAAATGGCCAGCACGAACGTGTGCTTGCAGACTCAGACAACATATACCTTTGAAATCAAGAAGCAGTACCTGCCAAAATACTTAGAAAAAAAAATAGTCCCACCTGTAAATATTTTAAAACTGGCTATTTGTTCATGAGGAAAAGAAGCAAAATGTATGACTATAGGACCCTGTCTAATCTTATGAACAAGAACCCAGTGACAGGGGAATGCAAACGCCATTTAACCAATAAAATGAGTCATCAGCTTCCAGAAATAAATGATTCAGTACAAATATTGAAGCTATACTATCTGCTGGATGGCACTGTTTGTACTATAGCTTGAGGCTTATGTTTTCCAGACAAGTTCATTAATGAGGAGGGGACTGATCTTAGTTGTTACAGGAGAGGAAAAATTGAAGTGCTCGTTTTATATGAATATAATGTATCTCTTTTAAAAACTAATATCTTATAACTTATACCTGATCACAGAAAAAACAGTTGCCATTTATCACTAACATCTCGTTGTGTCTAGACAAGAATACAGTGGACACTCGGGTTGCAAACATGATCCGTGCGGGTGGCACATTCACAACCCACAGTGTTCGCAATCCGCAGCGCCACGGCTCTGCACGCGCGGGTCACGATTCGGTGCTTCTGCGCATGCGCGATTTAGTGCTTCTGCGCATGCGCAAGCACCAAAACCTGGAAGTAACTAGTTCCAGTACTTCCGAGTTCGGCGTGGTGCACAACCCGAAAACACACAAACTGAAGCATCTGTAACCTGAGGTATGACTGTATGTATTTATTACAGCTGAGGAAATATTGCTCTGTGACAATAGCTCAGCAAGCAAAATGCTGAATGGGCAGGTGTAATGGGGATGGTGTGGAAACATCTGATTGGTCAGATGTCAGTCTGAACATTCTTAGGCTCAAATCCTACAACTGGGGGCACAATTTAAGTTGGGCACAGTAGGGATTCAGAACCTCATTCTGTATTTCATACCATGTGTGGTTGTTCTTAAGAAAAGCTATATTTCAGCAGTGTGGGCTGTGTATTCTAGGGTGCAGGATTTTTTTAGATTGCAGTAGAGGAGCTATCTTTAGCTAACATAAATACTAGAATCCAAATGGTACCAAGAAAATAAGATGGAAGTTAACATTATGTCCCTTTAAATATAGGAACCTGTGTGGAGCTGGTGAGCATTTCACAACAGCAATACATGTTTTTTTACACACCATTGGATGGGCCTAAGAAACTGATCACCATGGACACTCAGCATTCTCCAGTAATTTTAGCTGGGAATGTGAAAAGCAACCATGAACACCCCATTAAATGAATTAAATGTCCTTGGTTTTAATGGGTGGGAGTACGATAGGAGCTTGGCTGGTTGCAGGTTCTGTATTTCTCCTGCAGAAAAGGTTCTTTGACCTATTAACAAAGTTGCCTGGTTAGAGAACATATCCCCATTCATGCAGCCTTAGCAAGTAACTTCTAAGCAGAGTAAAAGGGACAAGCCATTCTACAAAATGCAAAATGTTAGTTCATTTCTCACTGACTGATGTCTTCAGGTCTGATATTAGATCCCACCAAGCAGCAAGGCTGGTTGGTAGCTGAAGGACCATGGATAGCTCCAAGTGAACAATTCACTCCCTGCATGTATCATCTCCCTAGTTTGGTATGTATATACAAAATCTTTTTTCCTGCTTAAGCATTCAGCAGTGCGATCTCCCACTTGCAGTCTAAAATGGTGCAATCCAGAAACATGTTTGCAACCTCATCTTCTGTTCTTACAGAGCTGAAGAAATCAGCATGCCAATGAAGAAATGGTGTGAGTTTTATCTGCCTGCAGAAACACATATTTCAGATTTTCTCTTTCTCTTTCTAG
Organism: Podarcis raffonei; assembly: GCF_027172205.1. Classification (NCBI taxonomy): domain Eukaryota; kingdom Metazoa; phylum Chordata; class Lepidosauria; order Squamata; family Lacertidae; genus Podarcis; species Podarcis raffonei. The sequence goes on from NC_070604.1 coordinate 51,091,778, forward strand.
TTTTATACTTTTAGGAAAATACACTATGTGGAACACCACTCACATAAACAGCAACTACCACATAGTTATTTTTCCAAACATTGGCCACATCACTGTATGTGTGAATTAGGGCTGGGGAATGAATTTAGTTTGGTTCACACTGAAAGGTGGACCTACCTAATTCACACTTCCCAAAACAATTTGCAGGCCCAAATGCAGCTCTGATAGGCATCTAACATCTAATATCATTTAGAAAACACAATGGATACACCAAGAACCTCATGCTCACAAAACAAAACAACCAGTCCCAATGGAACAGAAACCAGTATTAGAAGTTCCTTCTCAGAAGACAGTTGTTGTAAGTTGACTCTGTGGGGTTGGGAAGGAGACACTTCCAAGTAGACCAGGCCCTGATATTGTCCTTGCTTGTCTTGTCTCCCTCACTCTCTTCTTCCTTTTCACAGAATAGATGGTACCCATTGTCCCAAGCAACCCCCTGGACTGGACTCTGACTGGACTCTCTCTCTCTCTCTCTCTCTCTCTCTCTCTCTCTCTCACTCACTCACTCACACACACACACACACTCATTTGTCCTGTCATCACAGAAGTGGATTTGTAGGGTTTTGTAAGAAATGCTTTCTGTGTACATTTGCTTCTTCAGAAACTGAACTTTTGGTAGAGGAAGAGCAAAGGAAGCTGCTCCTTTGGATTGTATAAAACCTCTGACAATAGCTCAGCAGTTGGTGTGCTGAAACGGCAGCTTATTTACAGCACAGATTAGTCTTGCTGATACCCGGCCCTTCATTCCTCTCCCACAATTGCCTGTTCTCTGCTCCTGTTTTCTCCCATCATACACTAAGATCATAAGCTCTTTAAAGCAGGGGTTGTATTATTTATTATCTGCATATAGGGCCTAGCAGAGGGGAAACCTGATTCATGACTAAGATCCTCTTGACATGAAATAGAGATTTTGAACAGGCTTTTCCCAATGTAGCTGGGCTGATCATTTTTTTAAAAAGCTTGAGATATGAAAATTAAGCTATAAACTCTCAATCTCCTGTATTTGAAGGAGAGGAAGAAAAACAAAAACACACAAACCAATATCCATATTGTTTGCACAGTGCAGGTTACGCCAGAATGCAGCTAACAGATAAGCTAAGCTGATGAATCTTTGGCATGCATTGTCTTAGCCTCTTTTATTTTTATTTATTTCTTTAAAGCCCGCCTATTGTGCCTTCAAATGACAAAGCAGCGAGGACACTCCAGCTTTACTTTGTCTTCCTTCCTTCTCTTTTGTATTTCAAGAATGTATTTCTTTTAAGCCACCCCAGTCATAATAGAAGCATGTCCTGATAAAACTATTAGGCAAAGGAAATACACAAAACAGCCCGGCAAAGAAACCTTCAAGAGGCACCATAAGAATCACAACAGAGGAATTAGAATTTAGAAAACATCAAAGTGCTGGAAGTACTTTAATCATGGCAGCCAAGAGACAACATGCTGGGAGGGGGAAGGAGCGGGGAGGGGGGTGGAGAGAGATTGTGTTTTCTGTATGATGATTTCATTTTGAAACTTAGCAACCCTCACACTTTAACAATTGCCTGGGAAAGAAAATGTAATTGTATTTCAAAAACACCTAAACAAATGTTAATAGGATGTGTCATTTTTATTTCATTCTGTTAGCTGTTTTCCCTTCGATGTGCCATTTGATGCAGATCTGGTTTTTTTTTTAATAAAAAAAAACAGAGGCATTTATTTTATTTGTTTCCTCACACAGTCACTTTGGTTTGCCTCTGTTTTCCTTGTTTTGAATAAGGCTTGCAGTTTTCTCTTGAAAGTGACTGTAGTGCAGAAGGGAGAAAAAATTGGTGACCTTAGCTTACAGCGCCTTTGCTCCAATGTATAATGCAGTTCCTTCCAACTGATAATTGTCAGAAGAAGGCATTTGTATTAAAACCTTAATCTCTCTCTGAAAAATCTCCACGGATAAAAGCATATAATTTGTACATTCCAGTGCATCGAGCTGTCAGGCATGGATTTATTAGCTTTACCTGCCTTTGATTCAGAGAGGACCACTTTCCTACTCGGCCGTTTTGGAATTTTGCTTTAATGATTAGAACCATTTCTATCATCTGATACCTTCTTGAGGATCCTTGAGAATCATGTTGGCAACATTTATCTAAATGCAGGATTCTAGCAAGCAAATACAATTTGAGTCTGAAACGTCGTCCCCCCACCCCACCCCCACTCCTGCTCAATCTGGTTCCTTTGCTCCCGCTTCCTCTTCAGCATTTCAATTACGTTACAATTCCCAGAAGAACTTAATAATCACAGTTAAGGTCTCTTCTTACCATGAAAGAATAGATACGTGTATACACAATGAAACAATTCCATGGGGTTGAGGACACCAGAGGGACTCTCCCGCATTCGAAACAGCCAATTTAGTTTATTTGCACATGAAGCGTTGCAGCAGCATTTTGCAATCGAAATGTGCATAGGTAGTATCAAGCACTGCTATGGAGAAAGGAATCTAAATGTGAATAAAAGAACAATCATTGACTGGCTCATTTGCCTACTGCAGGGCCAGCCAATGTGATGCCCTCTTGATGCTGTTGGACTCCAAATCCCTCCTGCCAACATTGCCAGTGGCCAGGGATGAAGGGTGTTGCTGCCCAACAACATATGGAAGGTTCCAGGTTGGTGGTTTCTGGTCTATTGTATGCCAACCTCTTTGAAATGTTACCTAGGCTAACTAGTAATTGATGCAAATTTGAGGGTTGCTTGTTCAATTGTAGGGATGCAATGCATACCCACCCTACTTGCTTCCTAGCTTGCCTATGGGCAGTCACACCTAAATATGATGTCACTGTGAGATGCAGCATAGCCACCAGCAAGACATGCCAGGGGGGAGAAGCACCATGGCATTGTGGGATGAAATTCTAGAAGCATTCATCTTTCTGACATACAGGAAGTGGTGAATGGAATATAGGCAACTGATTGACCAGTGTGCAAGAGTGTTGGAGGAGGTGCCCAGTTTGGAGGACATAAAGTCTAGAACAATGCCACAGTCCAACAACACCAATAAACTACTACTACTAGGGACGTGGGTGGCATTGAGGTCTAAACCACTGAGCCTCTTGGGCTTGCTGATCAGAAGGTTGGCAGTTCAAATCACCGTGACAGGGTGAGCTCTCATTACTCTGTCCCAGCTCCTGCCAACCTAGCAGTTCGAAAGCAAACCAATGCAAGTAGATAAATAGGTACCATTGTGGTGGGAAGGTAAATGGCGTTTCCATGCACTCTGGTTTCCATTACGGTGTTCCGTTGCACCAGAAGCGGTTTAGTCATGCTGGCCACATGACCCGGAAAGCTGTCTGTGGACAAACACTGACTCCCTCGGGCTGAAAGCAAGATGAGTGCCACAACCCCATAGTCACCTTTGACTGGATTTAACTGTCCAGGGGTCCTTTACCTTTATCTTTAGCTTACTACCACTACTACTACTACTATTGTTATCATCATCATCATTACTCAAAGTGGTGGTCCACAGATTGATGGCAGCCCACAAGTCCTCGGGTGCTGGTTGGCAGCAACTCCACCATAGCCCAGGTTGGGTGGGTTTCTTCAGGGATCAAATATGGTACTGGTCCCTGGCACATAGTAGGATGAGGAATCACCAGTCCACCACATCAGATAGCTTGAGAAGCACTTGAGGAGCCACCCAGAGTGGCTGGGGAAACCCAGTCAGATGGGCAGGGTATAAATAATAAGTTTGTTGTTGTTGTTGTTGTGACAATTAATCCATCCAGCGATTGATGCACCTTCACTGAGAAGTTTCATGATGAAGAGTATTAAGATGGAATACAGTTGAATGTAACTGAAGGAAGGGACCTAAGGCAAGGTTGCAGATGCAACAGTGGACAGAGACATCGATGGCCACATTTCCATGCATGTCTCCATGCACATAGTTACCCAGCCTGGGAGCTAGAAGTAAAAGGCTGCTAAAAGTTCATCATAGTAATCAGTATGTAGAAATGGAAAGCAACGCAATTTATGGCTGGTTAGTGGTAAGCTGCAGGTCTGAGGCAGTGGGGCATCTTGTAACAAGTATTTTGAAATAGTCATTCCCAAAGCTTTTTATGAATATCTTATGTCTGCAAAATATGAATATTGGAGCCCACACAATTACATTTGCTGCAGGGAAAGACTGCTGGAACCATCAAGGGGCAAATATTTCCACCTGCCTTGGTCCTATGGCTGTATCTGTAAGTGTACAATATCTAGGAGGTGTCCAGTAAAATGCTCTCTCTGTTTATCCACCATGCCCTGCCTAAATCTGCTCCAGATTGTTGAGGAAGCACCCAAGACAGACTTACGGGGAGCACGGCAAGGTGGAAGGAGTGGGAACCAAAAGTCTTTTCTCTAATGGAACCAATACGTTTGGATATCACCCCTGTGTTTATAGGTATAAAACAGAGCCATGGTAAACCATGTTACTTGCATGCAAAAGGTCTCAGGTTCAGTTCCTGGCATCTCCAGTCTGTGTAGAAATGCTGGGCTAGATGGACCAATGGCCTGACTCAGTTTTAAGGCAGCTTCCTCTGTTCCTCTGTATTACTTTTTAGCTTCCTTGTGAATGAAAACTAGGCAACAAGGCAACTAGGCAACTGCCATTTGGTGGCCTTCCAACCTAGTGAAAGTCTTGACATTCTGGAACATCACTTCTAATCAGGGAAAGCAGAAATGGGAGCAGCGTGTAGATAGGAAAGAGAAGGCATTCAGGGCAGAAGGGTCATTAATCTCCTTTCCTCTTTCTTGTCTTACATAAACATCTCTGTATAAATCTCCCATGAGTATATGTTGTAAAGTATCTTCTGAAGGAAGTTTTATCTCAAAGCTAAAGGTATCACAGTTCGATATTCGTTCCGTGTGAAGGATAAGGATTGTAAACAGCTTGAGCTGTGCCGAAAAAGTTTATTCATAAAATGGATTTTCAAAACAGCTTATGGGTGACAGGATTTGGAACGTGAATAAACCGTAATGAGTAGGGAGATAGTAAATAAAACTATTAGGATCCTAGATATCAATATATTTCATAAAGGTTTATGAAAGGACAATGGAAACTGCAATCTTTACACATACAGTCCTACACATAATCCAACAGGTAACTCCATTAAGGGAGAAATCCTATGCTCCCTATAAGGACCTCCCTTTCCACCAACAAAATGGGAAAACTGGCACTGGGAGTCTCACCAGGGTGACAGCAGTAAGTTCTGCCACATTGATGCTCTGCCAAAAGTGCTCAGGAACAGGCTTCATATTTTTGATTTTTAAGTGAATAAAGAAGTTCATTGAGAGATTACATATCATCTGCAGGCCCACAAAATAGAATGAGTTAGTAGCTGAATGTCAGTAGAGCAGAATCATCCTTGGCATAAAACTGAAGGTCTCAGATAGTCTACCCTGAGCTTTATAGGGTATTTCAACATTCAGCACTAATAAAAAATGTTTCTTAACACGTTTGTGTTGTTACTCATTGTCATGATTCCTCTTAATCTCAAGGTGGTGGGTTTGAGCTCCACATTGGTCAAAGATCAGTTTTCACGGTGGCCAGTTAGATGCCTGTGGGAAGTCCTCACTTACATTTCCCAGCAACTGGTAAGAGTGGAGATAGAACACATAGCCCTTGTGGGCAGTAGCCATCAACAACCATATTCTCCATGAATTTGTCTAACCCTCTTTTCAAGCCATCCAAGCTGGAACCTTTCACCTTATATAAGAATACTGTGTGAGCAGCATGAGTACCATGCAAGGAAGCTAGAGACTGGAGGGTAAAATAAAAGTTAATGTACCTTTTTGCCTCAGCATGATGTCCAGACCTTTCCTTGCTTTTATTTAAATACCAGGAGGAAATATGACATGTCGCGTTGTTTGGCCACAGAGTGAAGACATTTTCTAAACTTTCAGTATGCTGCCCTTCATACATTCATCCAAGTGCATGGATGCCTTTACTGTTATCTTTTGAAACTAATAAAAAAATCAGCTGCTAAGGAAATGTAGCAACATCAATCAAAAAGGTATAGATGCTCAAAACCTGTGAAGCTCACCATGAGCTATAGCGTGCATAAGGAAAATCTCACTAGGCAGAACTCGTGAACCATGTAATCCCACACACAAAAGCTGAAAAGACCAATTTCTGAATAAAGTAACATTTCACAGGACATGTTTAAGGCAAGGGAACAAGATGACATTGAAAAGAGCATTAAGACAGAATGGGACAGCATGGGGCGCAAGTTTCACACTCTGAAAAGTCCTGTGGTTTGCAAGAAGAGAGTTAACCATCCAGATATGGGTAGAGACTTTTAGGGAAGACTCTGTGCCCTAAGCACAGGGGTGCTTGTGAATAAATGAGAATGCAGTCCAAGCAAAAGATGCTCCAGTTCACTCTTGACATAAATTGCATTTTTGTGAAGGAATTCCACCTTGTGCTATATGTGTATAAAAACTTCATTTTGATAGTTCATCCTACATTTTTAATACCTTTAAGCTGTTCTTAGTTGCACTTATTGCCATGGACACTTGGCAACCATCTATTCTTATGAGACTTCCCACACACATTTGAACAAAATGGTTACCAAATGTTAAAAATAAACTGTGAACTAGTTCACACAATTGTGCATCTGGCACTTTTTGTTACAGATGGTGCTCACAAATCCATTGGTAGGGCTGCCATGCAGAAGAAAGGTTAATTAGATGTGTTAATACCTGCATTTATGCAGTATTCAAGATCTTTCAACATTTAAAGGGGATACAAAGAATAAATACATGTATCCGTTGCACAGCTAATTTCTTACACATGGTTGTGAGTGTGTAGGGCCATTTCAAGACATTTTGCTGCCTGAGGTGGACCAGCAATTAGTATTCCCTTCTCCATAGTCAAAAACCCAAGTATCCAAGGCTAGTCAAAATATTTTGCTGCCTGAAGGAAAAAAACACAAGAGTACCTTTTTCTTCAGGGTAAAGATACAATAATAAAAAATAAAATAACTAACAGCTTGCTGCCCTTTCCATGTCACCCAAAATCAGCAATCTCTTTCTACCTAATGGTAGGGCCAGCCCTTGATTTTCACAAGCAGTATATTTGAAATGATTCTTTATTGTCAGTCTTGGCACACCATTGCTGAGATCAAGGATGGGTTCTGACAACCATCAGCAATCAAAGGAACTTGCAATAGGTGATGATCATCATGGGAACTGTGGTTCAGGATGATGGGCTATCCCACATGACACTTTAGTTCTAAGGAACAGTAACCTACAGGTCTGGATTTATTAGTTCACTACAGAAGGACAAGTTTTCAGAGTGACAGTCTGAAAACTAGCACCATAGAAAATAGCCACATTTTACAGCTACTTAATTTCTACCAACAAAATAACACTCCACCTTAATAGCATATATCTAAAGCTTTTAGCCCAAATATATTCCTAGTGTGTTATTCCCCACCTGCTGAGGGGGAAATTAAATGCTAACAAAGAGGCATAAAGGAGGAGAAACTAATACAAGACACCCAGAGAGCTGAGAGGGTGGAGAAAGGTGCAGAAAAGATTGAAAGGAAGAAAAAGCACTTATAGACCTAGTTCTGCAAAGGTCATTGAGCAAAGAGCCCATTAACATAAGAGTCATTACAATATAAAATAGCACTTTGCTACATTAGCACATATGTCCAAACTATCACCAAAATAGGAGAGCAGAAGTGAATGAACTATTGTGTTTCCCTACGCTTAATTTCACACTTTTCTAATACATTCAAATTAAATACTTCATCTATGCTGTTCTGAGCTGGAATGTAGCCCTTTAATTTTTTTAATGATAGACACTCCTTTCTAATCTTGAATTTCATTGCACTTGTATTACTTGCTTGATGACGAAGATTTGCATGTTAAATAGACATTAACAAATTTAGGTAATGTTAAAAAGCTGGACATCTGAAACAAGGCCTATGTTTCAGACCATTTTTGCCACTAGAGGAAGATTGATATAATTTATACATTGTTGTTATTTATAAAGCCAATAATGTGTTGTAAGTATTTGAAGAACCTTCGTACCTGGGTCCTGATACATCTTTTCTTATTGGTGGCATATCACATGCTACAATGGCAGGAACTGAGAACCCATCAGATTCAATGGGGCCTCATCTCACAGATATCTGCATCAGCTGCACACTTCCTATATTGGGATGTTTTGTTCCAAAGATGGGCATGTTATGAATACATTACATACCACAGCAAGTGGGCTCTTTTAGTTTGGAAGGACAATTAAAAACAGGAGCTGTTCATCTGAATGATCTATAGGCTACTCTCCTTGGCCAATGTGCATCCCCATATTAACCTCCTTTCTCACACTATCGGTATGCAGGAGAGCACACATGTTCCCATGGTATATAACAGACCTAGGTGCATTGTCACCTCTGGCCAAGCAGGTTCAGTAGTAGTAGTAGTAGTAGTAGTAGTAGTAGTAGTAGTAGTAATTTATTACTTATACCCCGCCCATATGGCTAGGCCTCCCCAGCCACTCTGGACGGCTTTCAACAGGATATTCAAAACACAATAAAACATCAAACATTAAAAACTTCCCTAAACAGGGCTGCCTTCAGATGTCTTCTAAAAGTCAGATAGTTGTTTATTTCTTTGACATCTGGTGGGAGAGTGTTCCACAGGGCAGGTGCCACTACCCGAGAAGGCCCTCTGCCTGGTTCCCTGTAACTTCGCTTCTCACAGGGAGGGAACCGCCAGAAGGCCCTTGATGCTGGACCTCCGTGTCCTGGCAGAACGATGGGGGTGGAGATGCTCCTTCAGGTATACTGGGTCGAGGCCATTTAGGGCTTTAAAGGTCAATACCAACACTTTGAATTGTCCTTGGAAACGTACTGGGAGCCAATGTAGCTCTTTCAAGACCGGTGTTATGTGGTCTTCGCAGCTGCTAAAGTCTAGCTGCTGTAGGGTTTCAAAGCACTACAAAACTTACAGAATATGTGAACAAAGAAGAGTTGGCACACCACCATGGCCAATTATGCTGATCATCTTCAATTATCACAGGGAGGATTACTTATCTCTAGTCATTGTGTGTCTTATGTGGCAACTCCCTTGGGCCATTTTGGACTTTATCACTTCAGATCACAGTTTGAGGGCTTATTTCATGGAATGTCTCTCCCCATGAAAAGAATTATCCCTACAGAACTGGCATTTCAGGGAGAAATCAAGGCTCTAATCATTTTTCCATTATCTGCAGCCTGAAGTCAAGCACCCCCAGACACCATTTTACCATCTCAGTAAAGACTTGTATCCTGAAGACTCATGTGTGAATCATCCGATTAAACATCTCAGGGATGATGAGACAAAAAACAACAACCAAGTGTTCATATACTGCTGCTTAACATTCCAAACTCTTAAACTTCATCTTTTAGCAAAACTATACAAGTTTTTTCTTCTTCTTGTATTAATGAGTTTTTATAGCAGCAATATGGTATCTCCAGGTGGTGCAGTTATAATGAAATAATCACACCCCTAGAGAATGCTTCTTAACACCCTAGAGGTGATGATAACTAGGCCCCCGTCATGCCTTATTGCTTACAGAGATGCTGATGGCAGCAACTAGAAAGAATTGTAAAACATGAGCAGCATGCAAAATTAAGCCGCACTGTCCATTTGTTAATTATAAAGGCCTGAAAACACTGCCAGCGAGCACCCCTCTTCCCTTTTACACTGTCATCATAATTAAAAAGTTTTACTATGTAGTTTTGTATTGCAACAACATCGATCAAAGTCCGTTGCCTGACATGTGCAAGCAGAAGCAATATGTTCCGCATAGGTTACTTCTGGAATTGTGTTACTTAACGTAATAGAACCCTGTCATGTTACCGCAATCTCACCAAATATACCTGCCACAACTGAAGCAACCTTTTCTGCTTCCAGTTACACTCCGCTGTCAAGCATGCCCTAAAAATGGAATTATTGGAGAATTGTTACAGAATCCTGAAGAGACAAATAAAACATCTCCTGCCCCTCAACTTTTATGCTCAATATTGTGTGTGTCTGTGTGTCTGTGTGTGAATCTCTGACCTCTGTAAGCTCCTATTGTAGGTCTTGGGACACCCAGTTAGCTGGCTGTATGGCTCAAGGGAGAATTTTCACACAGAGAGTGATATAGACTTCTCTGTGCAGCAGTCACAGATTTGTGGTGGAATTATATCGACTAGATAATGGTGTTGGGTAAAATTAAGCCACAGCCTTATTGGTTATATTGCATAAAAGTAGGTTTGGTAGTGCAGTAGGGCAAGGATCTGGTTGTCATTCCCATCAGACCTTGCTATTGGAATAGTATTTTGGTCACTGTTTGAGAGGCATTCAGTACACGCCTGGGAGCTGACCAGCGTTGGAGCCTGATGCAGTGCAGGTCAAGCAACCAGAATCCCACTAGGCAACTGGAGGATGGTTTAGGCAAGGCCAAGCCTCATGCAAGCAGAGGGCATACCATGATCCTATCTTCCCTCGGGCCTCTTATGCCACTTCCACACAGAGTTGTGACAAAAGTTGTAGAACGTCTAGCAAAGGTTGCTGCCACTCACTGAGAAAAAGGCAAAAATCCCTCAACCCTTTAATCCAAAATCACACCATCAGTGACTCCCAATCCTTCTTTTAGTTAACCAATTGGCTGCTTGCCTACAACCAGGAGGCGATGGAAGTGGGGGTCAGGGATGTGCAGCTGGAGATTCCATCCAGTGCACCCCCCCCCCAAAAAAAAACCCTGTTTGATCAGACACCAAGAGCTGCTGTTATTCTTCTTCCCTTTTGCCAACCATCACCATTTGGATCCATGCTTTTTTGGGGTGGTTCCAGAGTAGAACTATTTTTGGGTGGGTGTTGGTCATAATCTGGCAAAGTATTGTTGCCCGGTTACAGCTAATCTGGCATCCTTGCACAACAAACCCACGCCCCACCCCCAAAGAAACTAGACTTTTGGTGATCAGAGAAGTGAAAGGATTATGAGCTGCAAAGTGTAATATAACAATTGCTTTGATGCAACATCATCTAACCTCCCTCCAACCAAATCAGGGTCAGTGCTCAAGAAATGGCCTCGGTCTTCTGACCTTCGTGCAGTCTTTGGGCAAACTAATCAAGCTGAATGCTCACGTCTTGCATTTTGAGGCATTTCTAAAAATGCCTCTAAAAATGCTGCAAAGAGAGCATCTGTGGAAAGAAAATATCAAAACCCTAGACACCTATTTGGAAGATTGAAATGATTTGGAAATTAATAAGCATGGCTAAAAACAATGTGCTGTGTGCTAAGAAATGTAGATGTTATTATTTCAGAATCTCTGACTCCATAGGAACAGCCTAGCTGTTATCTTAAGCTGGCTAAAGAGCAACATTAGCATTGATTATACCAGCAGCCTTGAGCCCTCTGCTCTGCCTTTGGATTTAGAGGAGGAAAAATCTGTTTTGCAGTCAGAACTATGTGTATGCACAGGAAATGAATACTGTAAATTGCAGGTAAGTAAAGGTAAAGGGACTCCTGACCATTAGGTCCAGTTGTGACTGACTCTGGGGTTGTGGCGCTCATCTCGCTTTATTGGCCGAGGGAGCCGGCGTACAGCTTCCAGGTCATGTGGCCAGCATGACTAAGCCGCTTCTGGAGAACCAGAGCAGTGCACGGAAACGCCATTTACCTTCCTGCCGGAGCGGTACCTATTTATCTCCTTGCACTTTGACGTGCTTTCAAACTGCTAGGTTGGCAGGAGCAGGGGCTGAGCAATGGGAGCTCACCCCGTTGCGGGGATTCGAACCGCTGACCTTCTGATCGGCAAATCCTAGGCTCTGTGGTTTAACCCACAATGAATACTGTAAATTGCAGGTAAGGTGATAACCAATAATTATAACTTCACTTTTTGTAATATGCATGCAAAACAATGGGCCCAGGTTCTTGTAGCCCTGATCTTGGGGGTTTGTTGCTGTGGCGTTGAGCAGTTTTTCATATGTGATCAGAGAAGAATCGGTGACCAGATAGTTTTGATAACCACAGAAGCTCAAAAAGACATTGGACATCACTGATGTCCAGAGTTGTAATGAGTCCTATTTTACCAACTTACTAGTCACAAACAGCTGATAAATCAGGCAATTTGTCTTCATTCTCATCCAGCTAATATTGTTCTGGTATGTATACTTATACAATCATTATCTGATTACTTTGAAAATGTCAGGCGTTTTGACAAGATGGGTTAAAAGGGCCAGAATGACTCGTTAAAATCCCTAAATGGCGTCCAATTTTACCAGCCGCATACTTTTTATGGAAATGACCCAATATGGCTAGAAAATGGTCAGGAATCCCTTAGAGCCCAGAACTGACCATCAGGCAAGGACCAGAACCACTGTAATGCTGTGCCTCCTAACCCTATAGATAGAAGGGACAGAAGAATACTATGATATCAAATGCCACTGAAAGATCTGACAGAACATAGAGTGGCTCTATGGAGAAGTATTGTGGAGTTGCCCAGCAGTGCAATGCTGATACTATTTTGTAGAGGACTTTTTTTAGTTATCAATTAAATGGATTGAAGAAGAACAGCAAGACATGAAATTATTCACTGTCTTTATTGTTTATTATGACATTTCTATCTCACATTTCCTACAAGGAGCTCAAGGTGATGTACATCATTTACCCTTCCCTTTGTTGTCATCACAACAGCCCTAGGAGGACAATATTCTGGTCTGACTCATTATCCACTTCACCACAGCAATGCTTTCTGGGATCTCCTCTCTGTTTGTGTTTGTACTGCTGTGCTCCTTTCTTTTTCCTAAGCACATGTGTGTCAGCCATGATGCCATTGTGCCTTCAGGGCACTGCAAGCCTAGGTCACAATACTGGAGAAGCATTCAGGAGGAGCCAAAGTTCATCGGAACCTACCAAATTCATTCAGTTCCAGGCAAGAGCGCAGAACCCGAAAATGAATGCTTAGGGGAAGTTTAACAGATAACTAAATGAGAAATCTGGATCCACCGCACTGTTCTTGTACCAGAGTCATGCAATTCTATCTAAATCATTTTATAGTGAGTTCTGGATTTACACACACACACACACACACACACACACTCTTCCAGTTGTAGTATTATATTGAAATATGGCATATGTATTCTGCACTAAAGAAGCACATACTTTTTCTGACATTTTACCGGATTTAACTAATTAGCATAAAAGGGTAGGAGAGAGCAATCATGGTGCTACTGGGAATATTTAATAGAGTGCAGCTCTGATCCAGAAGTATTGACATATATACTAAATTGGAAAGGAAGGATACCTAGAACAAGTCTCTATCTTCACCGCAGCCTTATGCCAATCAGACATTTGATGAGAGGCTGTGCATGCACTCCTTATGTTTCGTGTGGGATTCCCTCCACTCCTGTGTGGTTTGCACATATGGGCACAGATCCTTTGCTAGATACAGAAAACGTGCCCTGAATTTTGTGCCAGATTCTGTCAAGGTGATTTCTACAATAACCTTTATTTGCATTCTTCCAAATGGCACTAAATTCTGCCACAATCCATTAAATATTGATAGCGCACTGTTTCTTGTAAAGGCACTTGGGAATACTTAATTTTATCTACTGTCTGACACTATTCTCTTGTGGCATCAAAGCAGCAAGCTTTTTACAGTTAAAATGTTAATTGGATTTTTATAACAATTTTTTATCGTTATGCTCTTCATCTAGATTGCTGCAAACATGTTTATTTACAATTTGAAAAGGCTCCTATTAATATTCCATGGTAATCTGCCTTGTACTTGATAGTTAGCTGCACAACAAACCAATGAAATGTACTCAAGACAATTAGCGCAGTTGACTAATTAAATATTTTTTCTGACTTCTGACCAGTTAATTAATTAATTGATTAAAATTAAAATAATAGATCTACACATTACTAAAAACTTAATATGGGTGCATTGCTCAGACAACTTACAAATTAACACTCAAGGGCTTGCATATCTTTTTAGAAATAAGGGCCATCTTTAATATTTTCTTCCTTCCCTATCCTACCTCTGCTGTACTGGAAAACATAGCAGCGTTTATTGTAAACTGAAACATGAACAAAATTCAGAGTCAATTTTGAAACACTTTTATTTCCACCTGTATACACACACAACCCGGACAACAGGGCAAGGAGGATTGGGCAGATGTGATGGTTACAAATTGTGGACACAGCTGTGTAAATTCATATGTAGGGCTATTATTTTTAAATGGTTGCTGAGACAAAGCATATCATGAAAAAGTTTAAAATGCAAAAGCCATTGGATTGGAACATGACTGTATTAGAGGGGGCTGGGAAAGGTTGCTTCATTGTAGAATCAGATTATAGACCAATTCCAGGGATCCCTAGTACAGTGGTACCTCGGGTTAAGAACTTAATTCGTTCTGGAGGTCCGTTTTTAACCTGAGGTACCACTTTAGCTAATGGGGCCTCCCGCTGCCATGCAATTTCTGTTCTCATCCTGAAGCAGAGTTCTTAACCTGAGGTACTATTTCTGGGTTAGCGGAGTCTGTAACCTGAAGCGTCTATAACTCGAGGTACCACTGTATACAAGTGATTACTGAATGACAACACTAAGCAGTGTTAATGTCTTTTGCCATCTTGCTCTACTTCTGAATATCATTTTGGTTGGAAAGATAACTCTGGAGTAACAGAGCCATTGTCTGATCCAATACAGGCAGCCCTTATGTTCCTTCCATTCTCCAGACCTAACTGTATGTTTCACACAAACACATATAACTAAACCTCAATAACCCTTCTATTTTCACAAAAAGCAGCTTTGAGAGAAGGCAATGGAGTAGAGAAGTAGCAAGGGGAGTCTGCTTAACTCTTTCCCCATCTCCTACTTCCCAAGTTGTCTTCCACAAAGCAACTTTTCCTGGAACAAAGTATGGGTCAAGGATTCAGCAAAGATCATTTGTGTGTATTATTATGTCTATACCTGAACTTTCTACTTGGCAGAAAGCAATTACTCAGATTGCATTCTTTAGGAAACAGAGACAGCTTCTTGCTTTCTGCCTTGGTGGAAAAGCATGGGGCACTTTAAAATACTTAATAATGATAATAATAATACACAGATACTGTACCCAAAGGCAGCAACATGATGGAAGGGATCTACAATGGAAAGCTTCCTCCTTCCTTCCTGCCTTCCTTCCTTCTGGTGAATTCATATTTTATCAGACAGAGGCAAAACAAAACAAAACCCCGTTCACCTCCATTTATTCAGCGCTGCATCTTGGAAATAACAGTAAAGTTTCTTCAAACTACATAAAGCATTTGGTGCTCGCAGTGAAATGTTATTATTGCCACAGCAATAATATTAAATGCACCTTTAGCAAAACAGTGTTCTTATTTGCATGAAGCCCATCTTGATAATAAAGCATCTTCTGACTGTGATGAAAAAGAGAAAGAGAGAGATTTCTTATAAGGCTCATTTACCCTTGGTCTGATGGAGCAGCTTCACAGAATTCTTGGCTTAAAACAGGCTTGGAATACAAATGTGAACCCCGGGAGATAAGGAGAAAAGAGCAATACCCAAGACAATCTGCAGCTGCAGCTGAACAGCTGCAATATCTGGAGGGCAGCCAGGCCAGTCCTATGGTCCCTTATTTTCTAGAATAAGTGGTGTCAGAACTCAATATGAACACCTCCCTCATTCTCTTAGAATGGCAATGGTGCCCAACTGAGAGGTGCCAGAACTGAGTTTTGGCAGGTTCCAGCTGAAGAAAAGCCCTGGTCCTACAGCTGTTTTATCCCAGCTGGATCCTATACATTTCCAGCAGCAAAAGAGGAAACAATTGAATCTCAATAAGATTATGTGGGTGGAGAAAGAATGTAGCAACTATTGTTTTCTTGGTTCTTCCGCAGCAGGGGCAAAAGAAAATCTGACAGGTAGGATTCTGAATCACACCCCTCTAAGTGTTCTCCTTTCTCACTACCTTGGGAAGAGAGCCAGAAGCCACACAAAAGCATTGTTTGATACCAGCAGAAGCAGCACGTCAGAGAATCACTGAGATCACAGGTGTATGTATGCCTGACCAGGAAGTGCCCCACCACTGGGTTGCTCCTGCCACAACAGCTCAATCGCTCTAGCAACATGGTCAATGTCTCAGCTGAGTAAGACTGAACTGGAAAGGCGGGGACGAATGGTCCTGTTGCTGTGACAATCAAGATGCTGCCTCCTCTATCCCAACGCTGAATAACTTGAGGAGGTGGGGGGTACCCAGTGGTGGCCCATTCCATTTCAGCACCTGAGGCCTTGCCCCTCTCCTGCTGTCACCATGGCCCAACCACCCCACCACTTAAGCCAGAATGCCCGCCGCCACCGAATTTGGTGATACTTTTGAAAATCTGCGATAACCAGTAATGGAGCGTTCGTTCTTTGTTCCATTTTAATATTTTTTTACCCTCCTGTATTAAGGTTAGCTTTAGGATAAGAAGCTTTTCTGATTGACTTGTGGTTGGTTGGTTGGTTGGTTGGTTGGTTGGTTGGTTGGTTGGTTTTTACATAAAAGGACAAATACTGTACCTATCAAATGCATATCCTTAATATCAAAAATTGTGGTGGAAATTAATTAAGCATTCTCTTTGACTATTCTGAAATGCTTTCCTCTCATCTGTGGGTTGTTCCACGGAGTTCAATACGCTGTTTCTGAATTCATCTACAATCCTAAAAAAAAGTTTGTGTGTGTGTGTGTTTGTATACTATTTTGCTTTCAAATCTATTTCTGAACCACTTCCCATAGAATATCTCAGAGCAATTTCACAGTAAATTTCTGAGCACTAGCAAATACCTATTTGTTTCAAGGCGTAGTGGAGCAATACCTGTTGCCCTGCATCATCATGCCAGCTCCACCCTCTGGTGACAATGCATTGAGTATGACTTTCTCCAAAGAAATCCTTTCATGTATGGAACTGCTGAGGCTTAGGGGCTTCATACCAGGTGCCTAATGCACTTCACCAGCTTACCAAGTAGAAATCAAAGTGCTGGTGCTTATCTTTAAGGATCTACCAAGTTTAGGACCTTAAAATGTAAGGGTATCCATTTCGCCCATATCAACCATCCTTACACTAAGGTCTTCTTCAGATGCCCTTCTTCAGATGCCCTTCTCAGAGCACCTTATCATCTGAAAGGAAGTGCATAGGTACATGGCCTTTTCAGTTGTGGTATCCTGTGGTGTCCTGCATGTGAATTTTCTCCCTGGCGAGGCTTCCCTAATACCTGTAGTAATGAATTTAGGAAGCAGTTGTTCTCTGCCTTTTAAATTCTGGTGTAATTCATGATCCCCACAGCCACAAACTGTGATGGCTTTAGCACTGCTTTATATTGTTTTGTTTTGATTGTTTATTGTAAACTATCCCAAAATTTCAAACTGAAGAGTGATATGGAAAGCACATGAGGCTGAAGCTAAGCAGGTCTGGAGTCAGTGCCTGGGTGAGAGACCACCTGGGAAGCAGGTGTACACTGTCTTGGGTTCCATGATGAAAGAAAGGTGAGGTATTAATGTAAGAAATAATGGATAGATAGATGGTGAAAGATAGAGATGATGATAGATAGATAGATAGATAGATAGATAGATAGATAGATGATAGATGGTAGATAGATAGATAGATAGATAGATAGATAGATAGATGATAGATGATAGATAGATAGATAGATAGATATAGATAGATGATGATAGATAGATAATAGATAGATAGATAGATAGATAGATAGATAGATAGATAGATGATAGATAGATGATAGATAGATAGATGATAGATAGATAGATAGATAGATAGATAGATAGATGATAGATAGAAGATAGATAGATAGATAGATAGATAGATAGATAGATAGATGAATAGATGATAGATAGATGATGATAGATGATAGATAGATAGATAGATAGATAGATAGATGATAGATATAGATAGATGATAGATAGATGATAGATGATAGATGATAGATGATAGATAGATGATAGATAGATGATAGATAGATAGATAGATGATAGATAGATAGATGATAGATAGATAGATAGATAGATAGATAGATAGATAGATAGATAGATGATAGATAGATAGATAGATATAGATTGATGATAGATAGATAGATAGATGATATAGATAGATAGAATATTATGTCTGTCCGATGCCATGGTTTATATAGCCATGTGGGAAAAGATGCCCTTTCACCAATAATTAAGACTCCATGTGATTATTTGGGAGCAATTATACCTTTGATCTGATTACCAGTTCTACACACTGAAAAACTATTATCACCAACACTTAAGTGGGCCTTCCATGTATTCAGCTGGTGTGTTAAGACCCTAAGAGCACAAAGAGAAATAATCCCTAACCAAACAAAACCACAAAGCAGTATAAGTGTCAGGAACTGGAAAACACTTAGCAGGGGTGCCATCTTGCCCTCAGGATTGTGGGTGCCCAACACTGCAACATGAATTTGCAACATCACACACACACACCTGCATGCAGTGCGTGTGCCATCACATGCACTATGTGCAGGTGTGTGTGTGTGTGTGTGCGCGCGCGCGCGACATCACATGTCCGTGTTGTGGCAGCAGCTCCTCTTCCCCGTCCTCTCCGCAGACAGTGAGGCATGCTTTTCCATGGGCAGAGGCTTGTACTCTGAGACAGAGAGACTCTGGTTCCATGTCCGAGCCCCCTCCCCTCTCCCAAAAAAGTGTGCCTCACTTGCTGGCAAAGGAGAGGCTCTGTGGTTTAACCCACAGCACCATCCGCATCCCTGCTATGACACTTAGGGGTTAACAAAAATTAAGAAGTTTAGAAAAGCTTTTAAACCAATAAATTAAGAAAGAAACTGTTACAATATAATACAGCAATGTGCACTATGTTCACTGTTGCTGGTACAAAAAAAAGAGAACTTTGATACAATGCAGAAATGTTTAAAACTTTTTTTTTTTTAAGTCTCAACATATTGTCGGTAGAGTTCAATAGAGAAATAAGTCTAATCACCAATAAAAGGTATTTTTAAAAAAGGTAAAGGACCCCTGGACGGTTAAGTCCAGTCAAAGGTGATTATGGGGTTGCAGTGCTCATCTTGCTTTCAGGCCAAGGGAGCCGGCGTTTGGCTGCAGACAGCTTTCCGGATCATATGGCCAGCATGACTAAACCGCTTCTGGCGCAACGAGACACCGTGATGGAAACCAGAGTACACAAAAACGCCGTTTACCTTCCCACCACTGCAGCGGTAGCTATTTATCTACTTGCACTG
The DNA here is from genome assembly GCF_027172205.1 of Podarcis raffonei. Classification (NCBI taxonomy): domain Eukaryota; kingdom Metazoa; phylum Chordata; class Lepidosauria; order Squamata; family Lacertidae; genus Podarcis; species Podarcis raffonei. Next base: position 51,111,070 of record NC_070604.1, read on the forward strand.
GCATGCTTTCAAACTGCTAGGTTGGCAAGAGCTGGAACAGAGGAGCGGGAGCTCACCCCATCACGGGGATTTGAACCGCTGACCTTCTGATCAGCAAGCCCAAGAGTCTCAGTGGTTTAGATCCCAACTACCAGATTCCTCAACCTTGCAGTCTTCTTCAGAAACATATAAAATGTATTTACCATATTAGGTTAGACTTGCCTAAAATCAGGATTCATATTCATATATGGCTTTAAATAAAGCTATAATGGAAAATTCTCCTCTGACCAGATTCTCTAAATCTGGACAAACAATTGCTGATCCTGAGATATAAACCCCTAAAGTGTCCATCTGAAAACAAGGAAGATAAAATGTCTGTTCTCATGAATGCAACTCCTGGCAAGCTGAATTTTATTCTACTCTGCTCTGAACCCACTGAATATCATTTGTATGGCAATAAAGGAGATGATCAGGTTGAACAGCATCTGGCAATTGGAATTGATACTCAACGTGATTATTGGGCTCCTTGGGACCCTAGCATAAGGTGGGTCACAGTGGTGCCATCTCTACCATTATTTTAAAGGGGTGGGGAGAAAGAGGCCATCTGTACTTCTAATTGTTATATAGAAAAGCATGACTTTTCTCACCTCAATCCACTGTTCTATGCATTTATTAAAGGAGGGGTGCTGAACCTTTGGCTCTCCAGATATCATCCCTGACTTTTGCCCATGCTGAGTCTGATGGAAGTTAAAGTTCAACAATGTCTGGAGGGTCTCTGGTTCCCCATCCCTTTAATAAAATATACAGCTGTCCTGCCCTGCCTCACATCCAGTAACCCCAGAAACAAAAAACAAGAAAACTGATTTTTATTTTTTTTAATGTCACTGTTGTCTTGAAAAGAAGGAATTATGTGGATCCATCCATTCTGGGCTCTCTTAATTTCTCATACTTTCCAATCATAATTCCAGTTCTCTATATTTGCAGTTTTATATACAGATTTTTTTAAAAAGGTCTCCTGAAAATTCATCAGCATTTTTGTGAAAATTTCTCCTAGTATACAATTGTTTATAAACAGTTTTGCCCATTTTTTTGCAGAGCAATTTATCTTACATAATGAATTGTTATACGTTATTTTCACCAATATATGTGTTTTAATGAATGCATTATCCCAGCATATGCAATTTTGTACATACTACACGGCTGGAAAACTGCATTGCAAAATCTGGAGACCTGTGAGTTTCAAAGGATGTCTATGTTTTGATTCACACACAGTTTCAGGAAGTGCAAATTAGGTTTTGCCTTTAAATGTGAACCGAAGCAAATTTTTCCTGGCATCCCAAGTACCAGGCTACAAAGGCTGAAGACACCAAACACATAAAATTAACAAAGGGTAGCGCTTTGGCAGCAGTGGAAAGCAATATGAATATTAAAAACTATATGAATACTGAATTGCATGTGTATCCACAGGTCTCCGCAGATCTCTAACCAAGGATTTAGACACTGGTAGATCTAGCTCTGTACAGACTATGCTCATATTGAAGCCTCAGTTGCTGAAAAGAGACCCCAGCAGATTGCAAACATCGTCACAGAAAAGCACAACTGAGCTTTTAGTGTGGATGAAATGATCTCACGTTCACTTAGACAAAATCAAATATGTTTGCAAAATGTATTCTTTGCTGCAGAATCTATAAAAAGCAAACAACCAAAATTAAATTAAGTGCCTTCTGTATAGGGTAGTAATGTCAATATGTTTATCACACCAGAAAGGAAGCAAATATAGCACACAGGCAGATTAATTATACAACTGATCTAAAGCAACTGTGCAAGGCATAATTGATCATGTATCATTATCACAACTGTGAAAAGTGATACATGACACCTTCTTCACAGTCAGTTGAACATCACGCCTAATCACATCTCTCTGTGTTACAGCAAATAGAATGAACAAAAGTTTATTTGTCCCTGAAATGTTTTAGACTGTCATTTCTTCATGGTTTGTGCCCACAGGATTAATGGTCATCATAGTTAACAATGAAATGCCTGAATAGAAGAGTACTTGCCCCATTTTTATCACACGTAATGCAGCAGTCATAATCTACAGAAATCTAGGGCTATATCCAATGTTGTTAATGTACAGATGAAACAAACCTTTGCTCAACACACTTTGGGAGGTATCCAACTAATATGTCCTGTCAGTGCAATGATTTATGCTTGCGCAATGGGACTTCCCCACTCTCCCTGCATGTGTGCGCGCACACACACACACACACACACACACACAAAGCCCACCACTGCAAAGCTGCTTCAGAGCATTGCAGGAACACCTAAAACGTATTTAGGGCATGGAGGAAGAAGAGGGAGGAAAGCCCCATTGTGCATTTGTAAATCCTTGCACTGATAAGATGCGTTATCCAAATACTGTTCTCAAACATCTTCTGCATAATTCCCTGCACTTCACTGAAAACTGTTCTGGAGGCTTCCCTGATCTGCTCTGAATGATCCTGGGGGTTGGGGCTGGGAGGGAAAGAAGCTGAAGACCCAGAGGTCTGCTTGCACAGTGTTGGTTGCCAGTCATAGGGTTGAATCTGTGCAACAGGGCTTTCCTGGCTCCTCCCCCAAGACACTACAGCCCCCTGAGAGTGAAGGGATCCTCTGCAATGGTATGTGATGATGAGGCAGTAGGGGGCTGCAGCAGGATGGAGAATTTTGGGCTTTTCAGCAGCAATGTTTTATAAAGATATCTTCACACAAGACATCTTTGGGCCGAAGCCATAATCTGTGGGGGGGGATGTCTTTATAGAGCTTCACTCACCCCATCTTGCCTGGCTGGGGGTCGGGGCGCCATTTTGTGGTTCACCTCAGGTGCCAAAATGTCTTGTGCCAACCCTGGTCAGGAAAGGTGGGATTTCTAATGATATCCAATTAGCTGCCTAAGGCTTTGCAGACAGCCTGTTCTTGTATTGTCTTCCCAGGAGAAAGTACAGAGCTACTGCCCCTCCTAAACACACGAAGGAAGGGAGAGGATGAAGCAGTATTTGCATGTGGTTTCTCATCCCCATCCTGGGTGTGCAACAAACACTGCACTGAAAACATTGACATTTGGATACACTCCATTTAATGCATCTGTTACTCACCTCCAGTTTATATAGTATCAAGCTTTTGGTGTAGACCCCCTGCCCCCTATGTAGGATCAGGTAAAGAAAACAAAAGTGAGATTGAAGAAGGTCTTTCTCTTTGCCCTGACTCTCTTCTTTCCTCTTTGCAATTTTTTCCAGAGTCAACATTTTAGAATTTAAAGATAAAAGCATGGGGTATTTAATTTATAGTTTAAAGGGGTATGGCTGAGATTTTTAAAAGCCAGAGCAAAGCAGACAAACCGGTACGTTTTCTGTGGCTCTACACTTGTGAGATATCCCCTCGCATGCTAATAACCTCACGTTTCATTTTTGTGGCTTTATTTTCATAAATTTCACTCACCTGAGTAAGTGTTGGGGTGATAAGACCTGACATTCTTCTTTACTACAAGGTAATTATTCCAGCCAAGGATAATTGCCTGATGCTTTCGTGTATGCTTTCATGCTCCACAGACTATGCCAGTGAAATGACAGATTTTGTTTTCCCCCTCTGGCTTATGGGCGTCTTTCGCTGTGTGATTGTCTGTCTCTTCTCCAGAAGAGTCGAGAAGAGCAAAGGGAGTAATACAGGCAGTAGAAGCCCAACTAGCTCTCTGTGGGAGACCATCACACATACTTGTGTATGAAATATGCTTTCAGAAGGCTTGTAATGAACAAAATATGTTTTGCTAGTCATAATAATTCTTGCTGCCACAAGAAGAAGATCATAGCTGTGTGTCAGGACACTCTCTGGTGCGCCTTGAGAGAGGATGGCACCTATGTGCTGATGCAGGAGAAAGTATTCCTTGAGTCTAAACCAGATGGCCCATGAGACAATATTTCACAAACTATACCGACTTGCCCTACACCTAGAAACCCTTTCTAAAGTGGAACATGAAGGGATCACTGATCATTAGCACTTGCAAAGGCCCCCGGGCCTTGGCCCAAGCATTTCATACCACACAGGCAAAGGAAAATGTGACATGTGATGTCAGTTACTTGACAGGAGGCCAATCCCAGCCACCAGTCAAAATGGCCCACTTGGTTGCTGGGTAACCCAAGGATCTGGTCCACTGGCTTGGAAAGGTTCCCCGCTCCCGCTCTAGGATACCACAGAACTATATTGTATGTGTGGATCTGAGAGGGCAGAAAGAGTTGTCTTCCTAGCAGAGAGTGAAATCCCATGACTGCAGACACGGGGAATGAATCTCCAACAGCAAGATGCGGGGTTTCTCTGCTGGGCAAGGCATGGAGGGGTAAGATGACTTCGATCCCCTCAGCCAACTGGAGTGGCGGCGGAGCTGGCGCGAAGCCAGGCAGTTGAGCGTGAGAGAGTGCATGAACAAGAGCGTGTCCCTGACGGCCGGGAACTGCAGAAGTCAAATTGGAGCAGGAAAGCCTTCTGTTCTTTTAAGTTGAGGCTGCTTGAGTTGAGGTACCTCCATTGCAGGGGGTTGGCCTAGATGCCCCTCAGAGGTCCTTGCCAAATCTGTGATTCTGTGATCATCCCACATATTCTCAAACTCTGCTTCCAACTCCACCCCCCAGGTTTCTCTCCTCCTCCAGACTTCTCAAGACAGCAAAACAGCTGATGTATAGATGTAATTAGGGATAATAAAGCATGTATTATTTTTTTTAAAAAAGTGTCCCCAGATTCATTGAAAAACATCTTAAGAGTCCGAGCCAAATGTAATTTCTGTAGGAGGTATCCAATGCACGCATTCTGTTAGCACAAGGATTTCCAAAATCCTTGTACAATTCCATTGCACAATGGAACTGGGCCTCTCTCCTCCCATACATTCCCTGTGTGCTCCCCAAATCTGCACTAGAACAGGGTCAGAAGACGGGGAGGGGAAGCTTTGTTGTGCAGTCAAAAGTTCTGGCACTGATCGAACAACTGTGTCGAATACGCCCCTGCCTGTGTCCTGGTGAGTTCTTCATGGAGTTTGGTGGATTTCCATTTCATATGGCTAAGTCTGGTGCGTTCCCTGCTAACACCTTCTCATCCTCTGGAATTTTCCAGCTGTATTCAAAAACACATAGAAACATAGGAAGCTGCTTTAAACAAAGACCATTGTTCCATATAGCTTAATATTGTCTACACTGGTGAGCAGCAGCTCTTCAGGAGCCTCTTCAGCATCTCAGACAGGAGTCTTTGCCCAGCCCAACTTGGAGAAGCTGGGGGTTGAACCTGGAAACTCCTACATGCAAAACAGTTGCTTGATCATTGAACTACAGCCCTTTCCCCCTATTGTCATGTTTATGTCCAGGATTATCTTTGTAACTTATTCTGCACCACTGCACGCACGCACACCACATACACACAAATTCTTGTTAAATTTGTTGTAGGCAAGAAAGCAAAATGTTTGCCGAAGTACAATCACATGAAAATCCAGGTTTCTCATTATCAGCGAGTGCAGCTCTCCCGGGACAAATAAAAATACAATCTGACAACTATTTTAGTAAATCAAAGCTAACTATGCATCTGCAGAAATGCACTTTTAAGGTTTTGTTTTTACTCCAGCTTTGTGCATCATGTGAACAATATTTCAGCATGCAAAGAGAATGGCCAAGCAAGCAGAGACACCACTCGCCTGCCCCGCCGTGATACAGTGAGTACTTGTCACGTCATTCCTTTGTGTACAAACACAGCGAGAAAGAAGCACACACTTGATCACTGTGGCTGCCCATACATGCCGTTAAACCCGCATTGCTAACCAAAAAAGGCATGAAATATCAGAAAACACACCTTCATTCCCCTTCTAAATAATCAAGGGTTTAGTCACACTGCAAGCAATGAATATAACGATGTCTTTTACGGGGTCAGATGTCTTTCCAAATGTGCAAAATTGAGTTTTGCCATTTGTTTGCCTGGTGCAACCTTGATGTGAAGTCCTATGCATGTTGACTCAGAAGTAAGTCCTTGAATATGGCTTTACTCTGTGCATAGGATCCCAGCCTCTAAGTGTTTATTTTCCCTCTCCTTCTCTGGCTCCTTTCATCAATTTTAATTTGATCGAAAATGTCTGCACTGATGCAAATCCTAGCTAAGGGCCAAATAAGACTTTACATTAATGTCGTGATCTGTTCCTGCATACTAAAAAGCACCCATGAGGTGGGGATTCAGACTGGATCTATAGCAGGGGGAGAGCAGGCTTTAATAATTTGCCCCTACCACTGTCCTGATCCAGTTCGTTGCCGTTGCCGATTGTGAACAGCAGCTGCAGATGGCCCTAATCCAAGCAGTATAGTATGAGCACACACATATATGCACCGTTTTATATTTTGCTACAATTCTTACATCTCTCCAAACTGCTCTTTTGAGCAACCCATCGCTGAGATGGGAAAGGGACATTGAAAGCTCAGTGACAGAGCAACTTAAGTTGCATGCAGAAGATCCCCGGTTCGCTGATGGCATCCCCAGTTGGGCTTGGAGGGATCCCAGTCTGCTGAACTGCTGCCAGTCTGCGTAGACTCTCTTTCAGTCTAAGGGCCACATACCCTTATGGGGAACCCAGCAGTGGGTTTGGCAAAAGTGAGTTGTGGCCAAACACACCCACCCCTCTCCAGCCTCCACCCACAGAGGTTCACAGTTCAAGGACACATTCCTGCCGAATGAACTTACTAGAAGAGGGCATTGAGCAAAACCAGTGAGAGGAGGGAATGGCATGAGCAGAGAGCCCTGAGGGAGAGAGAGAGGCCTGGAGGACTGCATTTTTATTTACATTTATTTATTTATATTATATTATATTATATTATATTATATTATATTATATTATATTATATTATATTATATTATATTATATTTATATGCCACCCTCACATTTAAAAGGCTGTAGAATATTGATCAGTCTAAGGCCGTGGTTCCCAATGTGGGGTCATGCCCCACAGGGGGGCAATTTGATTTTTAAGGGGGGCAAGCTGAGAATGAGTTATTGACAGTGACTGGCCTTTTAGGCTTCCTCCACGTGAATAGGAGTTCACTTTTTGAATAATAAGAATTATATGTCACAGGGGAAGGGCATCAGGATTTTAGAGATGCTTAGGTGGGGCATGCCCAAAAATAAAAAATGGTTGGGAACCACTGGTCTAAGGCCTGGTTGAAGAGGAACGTTTTCAGCTGACACATAAAGATATATAATGAAGGCACCCAACAAACCTCCCCGGGGAGGGCACTCCACATTTGAGCCCCAGGCCTGAGGTTTTCCCACTCTTGGTGTCAACAGTACAGAGCTAAATAAATGCTATAGACGCCATTATGAAGCAGCTTCCTATGTATCATTATTTGGCCTGAGTTTTTCATGGTTGAAATCAGACATGTTAAATGCTACTGCTCCTGTTTGGGTTTTTTTTCTGCTATAGTCCAGTTAAGCATTACAGATGTGTCCTTTCTTGCGCTTCTGATTTGTTCACTCCCATGTACTTAGTCAGTCTCTTTTCTCTCTGTATCGAGGGAACCAGGGCTACAAGCCTCTGAAGTCAGTTCAGATGGTTATCTGCAATTTCTCTTTGTAGTGCTCTTCGAGGTCAAATCCATTACAGCGTATACTCGGGCAGACTTTGCACACTTAAATCCACTGGGCTTGCAACCAGGCACACAGCTGTGCTCCTAAGAATGTGCTTCTCATAGATATAAGACATGTTTTGTATAGATATAGGCAGGTACAGAGATAGATAGATGATAGATGATAGATAGATAGATAGATAGATAGATGATAGATAGATAGATAGATAGATAGATAGATAGATAGATAGATAGATACCTATACAAGAGAGAAATGAGTCATGCCCATAAATTGGGTCTAAGCAATAACTATGTAAATAAAGGCAATTTTGCAGGCAATGTTACTGTGGCCACTGAGCTACGCCATTATAATCCTGCCTGTCCCAAAACTGGGTTTGGGTGGTATTCTTCCCATCCATAAAATGGGAATTAGAGGCACATGTTAATGGTGTTTCAATGCTATATACATTTTGCTAAATAAATAAATAAATAAATAAATAACATACGGAGGGTTTAAGTTCTGGGTAGAAGTCACTAGTGCAGCTATTTCTGACTTCGCTAATGGCAAAATGTACTTCTGATTTCTGTTTTGATTTACTAAACACTCACACACACTTCAGTTTTTCAGCTTTCTGCACATTAGCTTCCACACCAGATTAGAATAAATCCAAGTGTTCTCTGCTGGGGTAGTTCCTTTTCAGGATATCTTCTTTGTACTTGTGTTGTCTAATGTCTTCTTTAACTCTTGTAAGCCAAAGTTTATTGTTGATTATCCCTGAAGGTTGTTCTTCTTCTAAAAAGCTGGCAGTGAAATACTGTATCCAAAAGAAGCTGAAAGCCAGCATACTACTAAAAGGCCCACAAGCTTTTTATTTCATGACTTGAACGTGTCTTGAAGAGGTAGGTGTTGACCAGACAATGTTTGCTCTGTCAGCAGCTTTCTTGAATAGCTCCTTTTGAAGTAGAAACTCCCACGACCAAACAAATTATAAACCACAATGCTTGTTTCCTAGCCAGTTCTTAGAACATCTGTGAGTATCCATGAATATGCTTAATTTTTTTAGAAAAGAGGCCAAAATTGTCCTCATGAATAGATTTAATGCTATCAAAGCAATAACGGATGTCTTCAGATCATCACACACAGATAGGCAGGTACGTTCTTCGATAGTCTTAAAAATGCTTTTTGATTATCCATCAAAGGTGCTTTGTATATCAGAGTATAGTTTGGTGCCTTGATTTCATAGTGTAAAACGGTAAACACTTTTTGTCAATGGACAAGCCAGTAAACATCCATTCATCTAAATGTTTTGTTTTGAAGATATTATGTACCTATGGAGAAGTTGATTATACCTTTCACTTTGTAAAATACATTTTTATGTGTTTCCCCATTTTCATTAGCATTCCTCTGACATTTCACACATGTAGCTTTTAAGTTGCTATTGCTGCGCATAATAAGTTTCAGCGCAATCCCTTTTGCCCAGATCTCCCATCTCCATATTTTCTATGTTGGAGATGCAATTTCATCATCTTGTAATTATATGTTATTTCCAAATACAGTATTCATTTTAGTATATGAGCTTCTTATGGTCTCTTGTAGGAGCCTAGCACAGAAATAACAGAAGGGTGAGGTTGTTGTGGGTTTTGAAAAAGGACCTGGAATGAGTGTGTTTTTAAGCCTTTGTTTATACTAGAAATATATTATCTGAAAATGAAACAATGCACAGGGAAGTGAGATTGTTTAGGTTATTACTAGCTGCTGTATGCTTTTGTCTGCTCAGCCTACCAAGGATGAGGATTTTCCTGAAGCTTGTTCACACATTGCTTCTCTACACATGTAGAAGTGTTTGAGTGAAAGAGTGTTACACCTGTTGTTGTGTACTGCTCAACTATTGTGTACAAAGAAACACAGGCTGAGAGTTGTTACATGTGAATAACTATACGAGTGTATAGTTCAACTACTGTATAAATGTACCCAAATGTGCAGATTATACCCTTGTTGAAAGTAATGTGTGAACAATCCTATGAAGTATGGGGAAAAGAAAGACTAGTAGACATTTTAGAGTACAGTGGTACCTCGGGTTACCGACACCTTGGGTTACAGACACTTCAGGTTACAGACTCCGCTAACCTGGACGTAGGACCTCGGGTTAAGAACTTTACCTCAGGATGAGAACAGAAATTGCAGGGGGGCGGTGCGGCGGCAGCGGGAGGCCCCATTAGGTAAAGTGGTACCTCAGGTTAAGAACAGTTTCAGGTTAAGAACGGACCTCTGGAATTAAGTTCTTAACCAGAGGTAAAGGTAAAGGGACCCCTGATCATTAGGTCCAGTCGTGGCCGACTCTGGGGTTGCGGCACTCATCTCGCTTTATTGGCCGGGGGAGCTGGCATACAGCTTCCGGGTCATGTAGCCAGCATGACTAAGCCACTTCTGGCGAACCAGAGCAGCACATGGAAATACTGTTTACCTTCCCACTGGAGCAGTACCTATTTATCTACTTGCACTTTGACGTGTTTTCGAACTGCTAGGTTGGCAGGAGCAGGGACCGAGTAATGGGAGCTCACCCCGTCGCGGGGATTTGAACCGCCGACCTTCTGATCAGCAAGTAAGGCTCTGTGGTTTAACCCACAGTGCCACCCATGTCCCATAACCAGTGGTATCACTGTACAAATACAAAATACCAAGTGACCTCGGAACCCCTGAAAACATGCAACCAGCTTGGCTGGCTTAGTGAGGAGCAAACCTGTTAACATGACAAAAGGTGTTGATGGACCATCTGTGAGGAATCCTTTGGCCTGGGGAGATGTTACCAAGGTGATGGGGTGCATGTTTGAGGTGACAGGAAAAGGGAGTCTTGGAGTAAGGGTTCCTGGGAAGAAGGAGCAGGTAGAAGAGCTCAGATCCATCTTGGGCAGGTTGGCTGAATGCTGGCTGCACTGCTGTGGGGTACAAGCCCCTCATGAAAGGACTCCCTCCATGCAGACTAAAGGTGTCAATAGGTGAATAAACCATATTTCTTAAGGCCATGACAATCTCTGTCGCATCTTCAACTATCCAAAGTAACACAGAACTTGTGTGGGTGCCTGGGACCACATGGGCTCTTGCTACAGCTTGGTAGAGAGAAGAGGAGGCACCCAACTTTTGAAACAATACCAGTATGACTTGCCCACAGGGTTATGGTAAACTAGGGTTGCCATATGTCCAGGAATCCCAAGACATGTCTTCTTTTGGGGGTCCTGCATGCCCATCAGGGGGGGATGTTACATTTTAAAGCGAATGTCCTGGATTTGGGGGATTCATTAAAAAAAATGTGTGCACAGGCATCTCTGGTTCAGTCTCTGGATCTCCCATTGGCGCCCCAGGTTCTGGTTCAGGCTCTGTGTGGGTGACCCAGGCTCGGTGGCAGAGGGGCTATCAGGTGACTGCCCTCAAAAAGCTCGACAACTTTTTGTGTCTGTTTTTTTCCTCTTCAAATATGGCAACCCTATAACACAATCTAGAGCCTGGGTCATATTCTTCAGGCCTATAGGCAACAACCTGTGCACATTTTGCAAAGAGCTCCCTAATCCGGACTCCAGTTTCAATACATGCTTCTCAGGCATATTTGGGGGGCATTTGGATAGTTATGCCATTGTTTCAACCCAGTGCTCAGTAAATTTTGCTTTCCCTTTAAGGATAGCAGCCTATGTTTAGTAATGCAGGTGAGTTTGGATGCTTCGTTCCATTTAATTACTTTCAAACATGGATTAGTTGTTGACAACAATAGAGTTAATTTTAAAGGGAGGGAAAATGAATTAGTGATTGCAGCATTATCTACAATTAATTACTTCTGATGGGATATTATGAAGAATTTCAAGTTATATTAGCCTGTGACTCATTTCAGGACAAAAATAACCCTACCTATCTTTTTTTTTCTCTCCAACATGGAGTTTTTATGCCTGTTACGATCTCTTGCTGCAGTGCCATTTTTGAACTTAAAAAGCCTTTTATTATCTTTGATCCCAGCTAATCAGTGAATGTGATAAAACTTCAGAGCCACAGAGCCAATCACATGTGGTGATGTGTTGACACCACTAAGAGCAAAAAAAGGAAGCCCCTGTGCTTTCACTTCCAGCTCAGAATCTGCAGTAAGATGTTTGTAAATACACACTGGAATGCGCACTTAAGCACACATCCAGGCACACATGTTCATCCAAGGGCACATCTAATCTGACATCCCTTGTTTTGCTGTGCTGCTAGAGAGTTTCATTGCTGCAGTACATCATGGCAAAACAAGGAGCATCAGCAAAGTTGCCAAGGCAACAGGGACCAATTCCCTCTTTCCTGCGTCCTTGTCCTTTTGAGTGGTCTCTGAAAAATCACTAAAAATGGGGTGGGGGCATTTTTTAAAGAGGCAAGAGATGTTTATGAAATCCCCTCTTTATCCTCCTCCCAACTCGGCTCAAGACTAATTAATATCTACCTTGTAGGTTGCACTGTGCTGGCTCTCCCTAGGCAATATGCTGTCTAATTCAATACTTTCTGGGCCTTTATTTAGAAAGGCATTTGGCCTGCAAACTTGCTGGATTATCGGTAAACACAGCGAGAGAAGACAGTTAATGCATGAAGTGCAGGGAACATCCCTGCATGCCAATGAGTTCTATGTCATGACAGCAACACAAGACAACAACCCAGCTTACCTTTTCAATAGAAACTAATTTGCCTTTTGTACATTTTCAAGTAGAAAATTACACCATTATTTCAAGTGCCAATCTATAATCTGTTTTGGAATACCTAAGCACATATTTACTAAACCATTTTCTTAACTCCTTGTCAGGTTTCCCACAACTCTAGACTTCTATTCATCACGCTTTTCTGTTTTTAAAGGTGTTGTCGTCTTCATTAACCCAATTCTATGCACACTTACTTATGAGTAAGCATCATTGAACTCAATACGACTTTCTTCTGAGTATATACAGAAAATATTGTATGATAATGCTCCAAGAACACTTTGTCATCATAAATAAAACCTAAAAAAAAAGTGTGCTGATTTATTTGGGCACCTGTTGATTTATTTATTTTTTAAGAAGAGTAAGATTGTGGATTTCTTGATTATATGATTAGAGGCCACTCCTATGCTTTCTTGGACAGTGGCTAAAGTTACATAGGATGCTACAGAACTCCCTATCTGCTGTTAGAAAGGGAGGTCTGTGGTCAGAGAGGAAGGTCTGTAGTTGGAGACTTCCCTCATGTGGTCATGAAAAACCATGCTGGTTGTGCTGACCTGTCCTCAATGCTTCAAGGATGTTTGGGATCAAAGTGGGGCAGCCCACAGTCATGTCAGGGATGGATCTGGTAGGCATTGGGGAAGCTCATTTCACAGACACACGCCCAGAGGTGGGGGGAACCTGCACCAGCCTTGGAGTTGATATGGTTTTTCTCCCTTCTGGTGGTGCATCAGCCAATACCAGGTCAAGTGTTCATATAGGCCTCTTTGCTACCTCCTCCATCATTTGTGATTTTCTGGGTGGTCATTTGTGGGGCCCTGGACTGCGGGGCCCTGATCTTCACCCCTAAAGCCCAGCTCTAGCTGCACTGCTGCTCAGAAAAATAATGGCCTGTCATTGCACACACAGAACAACTTCCAGAAGCACAACAGAGCTTCCCCCTCTCTCTCACTGATGCTGCTGGCACCCTAACAGAACTCCTAAATCTGTTCCAGAGGATGGGGGAACCCAGAGCAGATTTGGAGAGGCAGGAGGGAGGGGAAGTTCTGTTGCACTTGTGGGGCAGGCTGAATATGGGGGCTATTGTTAAACACAATGGTTTCTGAAAATAAGTGCTTCATGAGCAGGACAAATAAAAATACTGTATTTCAGGTTCACTTGCCCTGGCTCCTGCCCCAAAACATGACAGCAGATGCCATTGCTTGTAAGTAAGGAAAGGATTTTTCTTACAACATAGTAATAGCACAGACTTAGCTGTAGGAAAAGAGCTATTTCAGTCCCAGAGCTCTCAAGAGGGGAAGGGTTGTTTGGCACGGGGTCAGTTTGGGAGCAAAGGCTGAGGTTCACAAATTCCAACAATGCCCCTCAGGAGGGGGGAGAGATGGAAGTTCTCTCTTCCATCTGTTCCAGCCTCCATCTCCCAGTCCTCCTCCTCTCCCTCTTCATCTTCCTCCAGAGTCTGCTGTTCCAACACCAAAGGAGTCATGACATCACTATTATCTACCTGCTTTTGCTTTCCCTGCTTGAAATAGAGAAAGCCTAATGTGCAAACAGGCGTTTTGCTTTTATCCAAATATGTCACAACACAAATCCACCTCTTAAATCGCACATGGGTTATCCCATAGTTGCTGTTTGTTTTTGCACCTCACTGCAGCACTAATGAAAATGTTCTAGATAGGAACTTGTGGGAGATGTTATTTTCCATAGCCATCATGATGGGTTGTTTTTTGGTTTTTAAAAAATACTGTCATAAGAGCCTGGCTTTATAACAAAATTGTTTGCCTCACAATGGTATTCTCTGTAGTCTGTGTGGGTGCTCTTTTCTTTGTGCATCCCGTGGCTTCAGGGTTGCCAACCCATTTTTTTACAGGTGATGCCTTTAACACCAGTATGACACTGGTGAAGCTTTCCCCAGCATGCAGGTGCTCATCTGCCAAATTTCCAGCTGCTGTGCAAATGCCAAAAGCGAGAGAGTTCTGCAGATGTCGGCATCCCTGAGATTCTTTTAACTGTGGGGAGGGGAGTGCAATGGATTAAACCTTGGTCAATCTAATGGCAAAGCATGTCTCCTCTGCATGGGAAAGGGTAGGGAAACATTTTCAGCCCAAGGACTACATTCCCATCTAGCCAACTGGCTGAGGGCCTCATGCCAGAGGTGAAAATAGTTGGATCAATGAATGCAAATATTACCTTTGTGCAGCAGGCTAGTTTATGCACCCACCCCTCTCTATTCTCCATCCTGACAAGCACAACACTGCTCTCTAAACTGCCTTCCCCTCTTCCTCCTGGTAAGCAGCAGTGGCCCCATAGCCATGAGGACAGGTGCGTGACCATGCCAAACCTACCCACCAATATAGTTATCATGTTGTGCATTTTCCTGTACCCACTAGCAACATGGTGGAAGATGGGGGAGAGGGAGATCATTTGACCTAGAACTGCCGTTTTGTGTCAGATTAACAGCCTTCCCCAATTGGGTGTCGGCTAGATGTTTTGGACTGCAACTCCCATCAGCCCCAGCAAGCCTAGCCAAGGATCGGGGATGATGGGAGGTGTAGTTTAGAAGGTCTGGAATGCACCAGGATGGGGAAGACTTGTTCTATACTCCTGGCAGGCAAATTATTCCATAGGTAGATTGTGCTGTTGAAGCAAGCAAAATAAATGAGATGTGGTCTCCTTTAGTAAATATACTTGTGACCAGTGCTATTTTTCTAGAAAAAGAGGTGCCAGAACTCACCCTGAAGCCTCCCTTATTCTTGCCCA
Organism: Podarcis raffonei; assembly: GCF_027172205.1. Taxonomy (NCBI): domain Eukaryota; kingdom Metazoa; phylum Chordata; class Lepidosauria; order Squamata; family Lacertidae; genus Podarcis; species Podarcis raffonei. Next base: position 51,126,130 of record NC_070604.1, read on the forward strand.
CCTGAGAGATGCTAGAGCTGAGCTCCAGCTGGGGGAGGGAACAGACCCTCAGTATAAGCATCTGCATATAAATATACACTTAGCATCCGAAGAGTGAGCTCTGTTCAACAGTGAAAGTAGCAGTTCCGAACTGCTTAATGGAAATATGCACTCTAGGACTTGAGTTTTCCACATTCACTCTTACAACTCTCTGTCTACAGCCAGAACTTCTCAAAGAACACAGTTTATCAGGGTGAGTAGATGGGCACACCACTTCAGAGAATTATCCAGGGTGACATTAAATATTTTGAACTGCTGACTACTTAAGTGAGCACACTCTGTTTCAGTAATGAAGCTTCCTGTTGGACAGGAGAGGTAGCAAATCTGTCCATTCTCTGCATTGAAGGCGGCAAATTGACTCATTCAACAGGCATGAAACCCAGTTCTTCAAACAGAGCTTCGTATTTGTACTCAAGACAATACCTCCGCCTTTGCTAGACAGTCACAGCTCAAATGGCATCACTCTCCTACAGGCTTTGTATTGTTGCCACTGAAAACAGTTAAATTAACCAGGCAATGCTTGGCACGAGGATCCTGGGAAGAGTCTGACAATAGCATCCCTCCTTCCATCAACGATACCACAATACTGACCGGGTGATTATGCTTTTAGTGAAAGAGGAAGCACAAGCCACATGCTGAGTCGCCCAAGACAAGGGGATGAACAGACCGCCACTGAGCTCCCACTTCCATTGTTGACTAAAAGGGTAGCCTAATTAATTGATTTCTTGGTGCTTTTGTTAATGCATCAAATGCACAAAGGACAGAAGTTAGCACTTCCAGTAAATGGCAATATCAAGAGCAGGCCTGGAGCTTTCCATTGTGTGCCATAGTTCATAAACCAGTACAGAGGCAGACATCATTATTAGCTTATAGTACTATATAGCGTTGCACATACAGCAAGGGCGAGCAATAGCAGTACGTTTATGCACAGAGAAGAAAGTGGGCTGTTGTTATTATGTTGCTAAAAATGTCCTGCCTCTTGATAGCAAGACATCATATGCATGAACCAGTTCTCTTTATGTTTCTTGAAGGTAAAACTCATTAAATTCTAAGTGAGCTACTCCCAGGTAGCAGCGCATAGGACGGCAGCCCGCAGGCACTTCCTTGAGAATATATATTCCATTTAAATTAATAAAGTATGCAACAAGTGTGGGGGATCTCTTTCAGCCTGAGGGCCACATTCACATCTGAGAGGCTTCCAGGGACCACATGACAGTGGTGGGCTGAGTCAGAAGCAAAAGACCCCTCTCTATCCTCCATCCAGACAGGCAAGAGGCCTTCTCAGAATACACTGACATGTTCTAGCTAGGCAAAAATGCTTGCTGTGTGCAGCAGGGCTGGTGGGAGGCAGTGGCGGAGCTTCATGCTCCGGCACCTGGGGGCAGAGAGCAGGCTGGGGCATGGTGCCCAGCATGGGTGGGGAAGCAGCCGTGATGGCACCCACTGGGATCATGCTGCCGGGGGCAATGCACTCCCCCTGCACTCCTCTTCCTCCACCAGTGGTGAGAGGTATGGCCTGGGGCAAAGGGGTGTAGTATGGGAAGAGTTCTGAGGACCTAAGAGAAAAGCATAGAGGGCCACAGTTAGCACACACACCCCAGTCCTGTGCTTCCTCATTCCTGGCATACAACAGAAGTCAGTGATAAGTCCCACTGTGCTCAATGGGACTTAGTCCCAGGTTTGCAACCTTAATGCAGAAAATCTGTCTAGGATCAGAAAATAGAAGATGCTTGCCTCAGTCCGGAGCCTCATGGGTGCTGAAACATATGGTTACACACCCTCTGTGAGCAGTGAAAGACACCAGGGGTTCAAGCACTTTTCCTAGGCTTTGTTTGCTTAGAATGAAGGTCTGCCGAGGCACAAGGACAGCTTCTTTAGATATGCTAAATCATGGTACTTAATGAGGCAGCCAAAGTCATTCCCTTGGCAAAGGAACTGCTTTGGCATCCTTCTCCTTACACATTCTACTCTCACAGATATAGGATCATGGGTTTGGAAGGGGACCTAGGTTTTCATCTAAACTGAGCACCTGCCCCCCCCCCCAAAAAAAATCATAGGTAATCTTATATAAGGTTTCTACACATGCATAAACCATATGCACATCCTGTGGCATCCAGAGACTTGCCCACACAGGTTCTGGGTAGCAGCAGGCTTCCTGTGGGCACACCTGAAATTTTGTTACCTCAACAGCCTATAGAGGGAAGGGCGTGAATTACTATAATGCAAAATTATGAAATGTTTCATCAACATTAAGTATCACATGCTAATTCATTTAAACAGACTTAAAATATAGCCAATTTAAATATCCAAAATGTTTATGAAAAACACCAAAGTCCTGTGGTGGAGTGGAGGGTGAATGAACTGATGAATACTAATTTCAAAACAGTTTGGAATAACACTGTTGACTAAGGCTTCATTCATCTGACTTTTCAATACTAGAGGGCAAAACATAACCAACCCTTTGTGGAGTTGTGGAGTTTTCTTGTTGCTGTTGTTGTTGTTAAAAAGTCCCAAATCCTCTCGCATTAGTTATGACCTTTCAGTTCATCAGAACAGCTAATAAATTATTTTCCACCCAAAAGCAAATGCTATTCACATTCCCTCTTCTAAAGAAGAAGAAGAAGAGTTTGCATTTGATATCCCGCCTTTCACTCCCTTTAAGGAGTCTCAAAGCGGCTAACATTCTCCTTTCCCTTCCTCCCCCACAACAAACACTCTGTGAGGTGAGTGGGGCTGAGAGACTTCAGAGAAGTGTGACTGGCCCAAGGTCACCCAGCAGCTGCGTGTGGAGGAGCGGAGACGTGAACCCGGTTCCCCAGATTACGAGACTACCGCTCTTAACCACTACACCACACTGGCTCTCAAGAAACGAAAAGAAGGAGGCAGTCTTTGATCTGTTTACCCAGATGAATTAAGTATATTATTGGTGCACAGTGAGCTCAACACTGGGTCCTGTTTGCAAAGGCAAAAATGACAGCCCAGGTTTTAAAAACATTGCACCTGCAATGCAGTTTGTGCAAAGCTTGTGATTCTAACTTGAGACCTTAGGGCATTTTTGCAAACCATTAAGATTGCTTTCTCTCTCCAAGGAAAAAAGTGCCACAATTGTTCATTCATGTATTCTAAGAGCATGGTGTGACACACCAGATGTCTTCAGACATGTCGTAACCTCCACCCACCCTTCATGTATATGTGCATTTCTGTTTCCCCATGAGTCATTCACAAATGTGGCAGAAAGGAAGTGTATGCTGGGATACCACCCCAAATTTTGTCCCTTGATATTCTGAGGTAACAGGGTTGCAAATGGATTCTTTTCTGGAAGCAATTAACATGGAAATGGGCACTAAACTTCCTCTGGATTCCGCTAGATTTCCAGAAGTGGGTTTAATGTCATGTGAAAGATCACATAAAACACATAAATTATCAGGTAAAGAAACATCAGAAAAATAGAATAAAGTGGTGTCTGAATGCATCCATCATGGTGTATGTGCTTTTGTATACAGGGTCAGGTTGGGCCTGCCTGCATCTCCAAATTGCAACTGGTGCAGAATGCAGCAGCCAGAATGTTGATGGGCACTTCTGGCAGGATACAATTAACACTCAGCTTTTGAAGGATTTCAATTTGTTTTCAAGCCAAATTCTATGTCCTTATGCTAACATATAAAGCCCCAGATGACCTGGAACCCATACATCTAGAGGAACAACTCCTCCCATATGTCCTGCTCATGTGTTATGATATGCAGAGGAACCCCTACTCATGGTCCCACCACTAGGTGAAATTCAGGGACTAGTGGTATGAGAAAGGGCTTTCCCAGTGACAACACCATACTTATGGGATGACAAAAGGTACCTACTTTGCTGACTTTTCATTGGTGGGTGAAGATGCACCCTTTCATCCAGGCCTTTCAGAGGGGGAGGAATGTGATGAGTCACTCAGTTTCAAGTTGTTTGTCATTGGCTTATTTTGTGTGTTTTATTTATTTTACACACACACACAGTCTCATTGTTTTATTGTTATATTCCCACCCTGGGACCAGTTGGTGAGGGTGAGTTGAAAGTACATAAATGCATGAGTATGTGTGGTTTTCTGGGAAATAAAGGTGGCTCCAATGCACACATGCTATATTTTCAAGCAGCAGGACATCTTCTAAGCTCAAGTTAACCTTTGTAATGATGCTTCAAACAAAATCTTAGTGGAAGTATGTGGAGTCTCGGGGTGGTTTCTATTTTTCTTACAGCTGTCCTACAGCAACATCTAGTGGTATTTTGAATTTCATCTTCAGGCAGCAGTTCTGAACAATGCAAACATACATAGCTGGCTCAAACAGAGAATAAAACATCATGGATGATTCTATATATAAAAATACTCCTTTTTTTTTTACTGTTTCTAGTAGCAAACACTGTTGGTGGCTGTTAAATTATTATTGCTTTAGTTGCATACTAAAAGTGGGTCTATCACATCATAAAAAGCAACTGTGTGTTGATGATATTTCCACAAGCATGCTAAGAATGTTCTGTAGCAGAAATAGAGAAAATGGAAGAGAACCATTTCCAAATCAAATGCATTTTGCAGCTAAAAGGTTGTATCCAATTTAGTCATACTCAGAATAGACCCATTTACATTAATGGACCTAAGTTAATCGTGTCCATTCATTTTACTGAATATGGCTAGCATGGGATACAAGCCATTGTTCATTTCCCATCCTGTCTTAACCCAAGGATTTCAACCTAATGAGTTCTGTACAGCCTTCACCAATAATTCCAAAGAGGGCTGGGTAAAAGTAGGAAGAATACTATTGTGGCAAGGCCAGTTCTCAGAGTGAGATAGTTTCAAAGTGGGAGTGAGGGCAGAAGTGAGATGGTGAGGTGAGACTCAGTTATGTCTATGTGGGATGGTTACAGGTCTCTTTGAAAAGAAATGGGATGGTGTCCCACATCACTTTGAGCACTGGTCTTGACACAGTAACAGTCAATAAGTCTAAGATTACCTTTTATTTGATGACCAAAGCTATACGAACCAAGAAAACCACCGAATGAACACTTGCAACAAGATAGGCCTACAGGAGAACCGTAGCTGCTGCACAAACATACCATATTTTTCGCTCTATAGGACACACCCAACCATAGGACGCACCTTGTTTTAGAGGGGGAGAACAAGAAGAAAAAAATCTCCCCCTCTCTGTGCAGCGCCCCTTCAGCGAAGCGGCAGGAGAAACAGAGCCCCTTCCATTTCTCCCCCCGCTTAGCTGAAGGGGCGCTGCACCTTAGCTGAAGCGGTACCTACCCTTCAGCGAAAGGAACCCGAAGCTTCCAGAGTGCAGCGGGAGCTCCTGCTGCACTCCGGAGGCTTCGGGCGACTATCTTTGAAGCCTGGAGAGTGAGAGGGGTCGGTGCGCACCGACCCCTCTCGCTCTCCAGGCTTCAGCGAAAGCAACGCAAAGCCTCCGGAGTGCAGCAGGAACGCTCCCACTGTGCTTCGGAGGCTTCGCGTTGCTATCGCTGAAGCCAAGGAGCCTGCATTCGCTCCATAAGATGCACACACATTTCCCCTTAATTTTTTGAGGGGAAAATGTGCATCTTATAGAGCGAAAAATACGGTAGTTTACATTTGAGAGTTAACAACCAGGAAGCATTTGTGCATGTGGAAGGATTTCTTTTTGCACAATGGAACATTCTCCCTTTCCTCCCCATGTGCTCCCTAAATCTGTTCTGGGATTCTCAGAACCCTCTGGAGCAGATCTGGGAAGGGTATGAGGCATGCGGGGGGGAAGTGGGAAGTCCCATCACACAAGCATAAATCCTTGCGTTGATGGGATTTTGTTGTTGAATCCTTAATCCTAAGGCATTAAGGTAGGGGTAGGCAACCTAGGGCCCATGGGCTGGATGCGGCCCAATAGCTTTCTCAATCCGGCCCACGGACGGTCCGGGAATCAGCGTGTTTTTATATGAGTAGAATGTGTCCTTTTATTTTAAATGCATCTCTGGGTTATTTGTGGGGCATATGAATTCATTATTATTTTTTTCAAAATATAGTCCAGCCCACCACATGGTCTGAGGGGCGGTGGACCAGCCCACAGCTGAAAAAGGTTGCTGACCCCTGCATTAAAGTGAGCGTAATGGCTGTCTCAGACATACACACCAAGGCTGAACTGTAGCTAAGGTTTTCAAATCAGATGGAAGCTGGTTTGAGGGGAAACACATCAAACAGCAGTTTTTATCAAGAAGCTACAGGACAGAAATGGATTGTGGATAACATTATGCGTACTCGGCTTCAAACACCAACAGTGGAAGCACACTGGAGCCAGAGTAAATTGTAATGTGTGCACAGTCAGATTCTCTGGAAAGAAAAGAGACAGCAGACAGAGTAAGATCATGAACTGCTTTGTAAGCAAACCAAAATAAAAACAAGATGAACTGGTAACTTCAGTCCAGTGTGACAAGGCATTTATCTGATTAAACTGGGGAGGGGCCACAGACTTATACAATGTTAAGCTGGCCCCAGCCAGCCACAAGATGACGCCCTCCTGGTGACATCTGTGATACTTTTAGATTAACCTCGTGTTTAAATGTATCTCTGTTTAAATGCATACTGAAGCTAAGCAACTTTGGGACTTGAATTATTGGGCCTGACATATATATACATTCAGGAGGCTTTGAGCATAGATGGGTTGTTGCTCTGAGAATGTATAACTACTGTGGCAAGTGCATTTGGAAGTCTTCTTGTCAGGTGTTATATTACAAACATTTCACCTCTTTCTATAACTTACCCTAAGGGGAAATCGTATTGTAATCATTTTGTGCCTGAGTTAAGTCCACTAGATTGTAATCTTAAAATTGAAATGGGTTAGGTTGACATTTGTTCCCTTCCTTGCTCTTGTTTATAATTGCTGTCACTTGGTTGGATTTGTTTTCTCCCGTTATTATTATTTTGCCCTTATCTCTGATTCTGCCCAGACAACAAAGTTTAATGTTCTCACGTGTACTTTGAAAGATTATAATAGTCCCCAGTTCTGCTTTCTTCTCCATTGCCCTAAAGCAGAGATCGGGGATCTGGCTGTTGCCCTCAAGGTGCTATTGTTGTTGAACTTCAGTTCCCATCAGCACCAGCAAACATGACCAAGGGTCAGGGATTATGGGAGCTGTAGTTAAGCAACATCTGGAGAGCAACAGGTTCCCCCAATTACTGCCCTAAAGTTTGGCTGCCGATCAATCCCGTTTTCCTCTTTTGCTCCTTCAGTTAGAGCCAATCGTCCTCAAACAATATTGGACATAGTGTGTGATATTAAAGGGCCAGTCTTGACTTTAAAATGCTAAATGACTCCTATTACAACCTATTATTTGTTGCATAATCTTTGGTTGTGTGTGGTATGCCTTGCCATTACCCCACGTGGCCTACTTATGTGTGCTTAGCAATGCCATGTAGGTTTAGCATTTTACTTTTATCAAAACCCCGCTAAAATAAAACAAAGTGCCACTGAAAAGGTCTGAAAGAAGTCATCTATTCAGTTCATACTCTTGGGGCAATGCTTTATAAAATGTAGAATTCCATCAGTTCCTGAACTGAGTGGATTGATTTGCTTGTCATGTTGAATAGACTTTTTAAGAGTAGTTTAAAGGAACAATTGACCCTGAGCATAATACCAGCAGTCTTCTGGGCATCAGAATCAAGGCTTCCCACAATGCTGGAGATATATTGTCTCCATTGTTTTAACAAAAAAAAAGGCCTAAAAAAACCCCAAACCTGCAACACTTCTCAGAAAAAAACATGAGGGATGGGGGCCTTAAAAGAATTTTCCTGGATAAAATTCTTTGCTAAAGGCTTTGCTAAAATCAGCCCTTTTAGCTCCATATATAACCTTACATCTTTTTAGGGGAAAACAATCTTCACAGTAGTCATTTTACATCAGTATGCTTCAAATGTGTCAATATACCTCCCCTTTTTAAAAAAAATAATAGTGCAATTTTGACTATGTGTTGAGAATGGCAATTTTAAAAAGGCTTCTGCTACTAGCTGTGCAGTGATGACCTGTTTGGGGGCTGCAACACCTGTGAAACAGCTCAAGTGTACAGCTGGTCCAGAATGGCAAAGTTGCTTTACGACTACTTTAACTGTTTGTTTGCTGTTTAATGTCCATGTTTGCCTGGTGATGTCTCTCTCACACAACAGCTTTCTAATTTTAACATCTCCCAACTCCAAAAATCATACTCTAGAAGAGCATGTGTGGTAAGGCCCACATGCCCAACAAGAGACCCCAGATGTTGTTGTTGTTGTTGTTTCTCTTCCATGATAAAACTGGTGACAGATAACCACACTGAGCATCTTTTAGAGCTACTTCACACATTAACCAAAGAGGCACTTCATGAACAGACACTCCCATGTGCCAGAGCTACTGCAAGTGCCCACAGTTAGAATGGCTTTCGAGCAGAAGAAGGGATGTAGGTCAGTGGTACAGTGTCTGCTTTGCATGCAGATGGTTCTCAGGTTCAATCCCTGGCATCTAAAGGTAGGAATGGGAATGTTCCTTGTCTGAAACCCTGGAGAGTTGCTGCCAGTCAATATAGACAGTGCAGAGCTAGATGGACCAATAATTAGACTCTGGACTTGTCCACACCCGAGTTTAATGTGCATTTGAAGCTGTTTTGCTTTCCCATTTAAGTAGTGAGTAGCGTCACGTACCTGACATCCCCCTCCCCCTAAAATAGCTCCTATCCAACTGGTTTTCTCCTGTAAATTGGTATTTCCCTGAGCCAGGGATAATCCAGTAAGTGTTGAAAAGCACAACTCCAGACTGCTCCATTTGATACAAGTGGATGCATTGCCTCAGTTTTTAGTGGAAGTGGGTCAAGCAGCCATTTTTGCTACTTCCCTTTCCATATACACTACAAGCGCCCTTACACTCAGTTCTGCTCTGGAGGTGGTGATGCCTATTTTCGGTGAGCTCTATGGATTTTATTTTATTTTAATGGTTTTGTGCTATACTGGAAAACTGAAAAACAAAGATTTTTCCAGATATTCCTGCTTCATTCCCCAACTACTGATTTCACTATATAGTCCCGTATCGATTTATCCAACAACAATTTTCCTGTATTGGGAAATACCTGTTGTTTTAGGATTATACATAAACTGTGTACTCAAGTTTGTATTGAATTGGGAATTCACAGCTTCCTGTTTCCTGTGCACCAGGGAATGGACGTCACCCCCAACACCACGGAAGAGAGACAGACGGAGATAATCAGAAAATGATGGGGGAATTTCATTCTCTGCATTCCTCTTCGGTTGGAAAAGGAACCAGGCTCTCACCCGCAGTTTGTCTGATGGTCTTGCACTCGCTTCCCCATGGAATGCGAAGGCAGGCAAAGGCACTGGGTGCGCAGAGCACTCTGGCTGCTGCAACACCCGCCCTGCCCCGCCCTCTGATCCCATTCCTGGAAGCACAGATTATCCTGTTAATTGGATTCCAATTGAAGTAAACTGCAGGTGCATGCTAGGGACGATGAGATAAGAAACTGCAAAAACAACCCAGCTACAAGGAATTAAGATGTTTGGATTGAGAGCAATTTTTTTATTTATACACACACACACAGAGAGAGAGAGAGAGAGAGAGAGAGAGAGAGAGAGAGAGAGAGAGAATGGTACCTTGGGTTAAGAACTTAATTCATTCTGAAGATCCGTTCTTAACCTGAAACTGTTCTTAACCTGAGGTACCACTTTAGCTAATGGGGCCTCCCGCTGCCACCGTGCCACTACTGTGCAATTTCTGTTCTCATTCTGAAGCAAAGTTCTTAACCTGAGGTACTATTTCTGGGTTAGCAGAGTCTGTAACCTGAAGCGTCTGTAACCTGAAGCGTCTGTAACCCAAGGTAGCACTGTGTGTGTGTGCGTGTAAATTTTATTGGTTTTTGCACATGTTTTCCAAACATAACATCCCATCTTATACAATATAACAAACCTTTGCCTATCACAGCCTAGAACGTCCGTCAACCTCGACTAATGCTTTTCTAACTGATTTTGCATTTTATTTTAATAGGTATTGCTATAAAATCCAAATCCTAAATAAACTCCTTCTTAGTCCTTTTTTGCAATAATTCATATAGTTCTCCTTACAAAACTTCTTGCAACCCTACAAGTGATGCCAATTGATTACAACTGTCTTTCAAATATATCATAAATTTCTTCCAGTCTTTCAGGAAAGTTTGGTCTTGCTGGTTCCGAATTTTCCCAGTTAGTTTTGCCAACTCGGCATAGTCCATCAGTTTCATCTGCCACTCTTTTGTTGATAGTTCTTCTTGCTTCCATCATTGGGCTAATAGTATTCTTACAGCAAATGTCACATATAAAAACAAATTTTTATCCGAGAGCAGATTTCATTCAGTAAAAGAGATGATGAGGGGAGGGGAGTCCACAGTTTGCTTATTTAAAGTTTTTCTCTATGTTTATGATATGGCAAACCTCTTTGGAATGCAAGTTAATTTTTGAAAATTGTACAAGTGAGGATGGAAGAAATTGGAATATAAATATGGAATTTAACAAAACTGGAAATGTGTGTGAGAGAGAAAGGAACTGAGAGGGAAGGGGGGGAACACTATGCTATGAAAATATAGAAGAAAGTGCTCCCTAACCGCTGTTATCCACAAAGGAATGTGTTTGAGATAAGGACAATTGGCCCTAAATCAGCGGCAAGGAGGAAAGGAGTCTACCAGCTGCAGGAATAGAATTTTTTGGATTCTCTCTGCAGTCTGGATTTAGACCATTCTTCCTCGGCTGGGAAAAATGGCGAAGACGGCTTGTTTACTGGAAGCCGAATCATGGGACGAAGCAATGAAGTGACTTTTGGAAACTGTGGGATAACCGCTTCTCCCGAGGCATGGCGGGAACCATCAACAATTGCAGGAGTGAAGGATACAACACCATATATGGACAGGAAAATATCATGGGGGGGGGGGACTGTCACACGCAGGAAAGAATAAGGATTACAGTTAGAGTTCCTCACTTGAAACTTTATAAATTACCTAATATACCAGCACGAATAGAAATCACAAGACTGTAGCCGTTATATAAGAGATTATTATACCTGAATGGAATGGAAATTATTTAAATTTTAAAACACAGAAAAAATGGAGAAGAATGAAGTCATCAAATCTAGCATGTGAGAGGACAAGTTCAATTAAATTGTATAATTTCACATTTGAATAATTGATAATTGTATTAATGGGATAAAATTGGTATTGTTACAATCAGGCTGCTATTGGAACAATATTGGAAATTCAATAAAAATATTTTTTTTTTATTTAAAAAAAAGAATTGGGAATTCCCAGGTTCCTGCTATTGTGCAATTCCTGGATATGCAAATTTTTTTTAAAAATGGTGCAGGCACTACTCAGCTGATTCCTGTGCACATGCCCTGCTTGTGCAAAATGCCCTGTTTGTTGCTGTCCTAATCTCTGTGCAGTGCAAGGAAGTTTTGCTTCTCCCATAGTAACAGCCCTAGATGAGAACAGAAAATCAAGCATGGCTGTCACTCTCTGGCTTTTGCCTGCATCCCATCTCTTTCTCTCTCTTTCTCTCTCTCTCTCTCTCTCTCTCTCTCTCTCTCTCTCTCTCACACACACACACACACACACACACACACACACACACACACACATTGTCCTTCTCACTACCAGGTGAGGCAGGGAGTCCATCCATTTCCCCTATGGCAAAAAGCTACTTCCTTTCTTATACTAACAACCCATACTTAGGGGCCATTGTGGTCCTTGCCCGACTGATTCCACAACAGGACCCTCTAATAAATTTTAACCCTTGCAGAATCCAGAAATTAAAAAGGACTCAGGCATCATGCCGTCTAACCCCCACCCCAACTCACAATAAATTTGAATCCACAAATCTGAAAGCTGGGACAAAGACAAAAGGAAATGCCTACAGGGATGGATGGGAACCAGCAGATTTGATATTCACCAGCATATGTTCAAATCTGGTTGGAGGAAAGCTAGATTCCTGGTGAGATTTAGCTCGAATGTGGGCAAGCCCTCAGTATGAGGCAGCTTCCTATCAGCTTCTAATTTGGCCCCTGATTTTGCCCCAAGCTCCTAGGAGAAGACACATATTACTCCGTGCTATGCTTTGCCTGCTATTGCCTAAACTTTCTGTGACTGAGAAAGTGGCCATAGTACAATATTTGAAGGAAAACTTGCTTGTTGTCTCTGGGACAAGCTGTCCGATATCTGGAGCTTTCACATCTCAATGCAGCACAGATGCATCTCTCTTGTAGCATTACAGCAGAAGCGTGAAATGTAGGTGTACTTGTGCATCTGTTCTCTCCCACTTCGATCCAAAGCCACTGTACTTCTAGTGGCAATAATGCCAGTTTGCGCTTCTGCACTCAGGCTCGCTGTAAAACCAGAAAAGAAAAGGAAAAGAAAAAAAATGTTAATTTTGTCTGTTGGGATGAAATCATAGGTGCCTATTATGGACTGCCTGCAACCTTTTCAAATGCTCATTAGGTCCATTAACCATAGAATGTGAGGCGGGTGCTATATCTGTCCAAGAGACGATTAAATGGAACATGCAAGGCACATGCTTCTATTTGCAGGACATTATTTTAAATTTGTCTAATGAAGAATGAGTGCTTTTACATCAGCACAATTGAAGAGTTGAGCCACTTTAGGACGCAAAAACCCAATCAATTTAACAGACTGTGTTCCCACAGGCAAAGGAAAAGGGGGGGGAGGAACAGGCTGTAAAACTGCAATAAAGTTATAGTGTTGGAGTTAGCAATGTTAAGGTTATGTCAGCTGCGGCCTTTCAGTTATAAAACTTTGGGTTTGGGAGCGGGAAAGAGATTACTGGCCATAAGGCCTTATTGCAATTTCCCCATTCAGTGTCTTCTTAAAGTAATGAGTTTTCATTGAGCAACATTGTTTTAAATTGTTTGCTATGTTCTTAAAAATGACGTTTTCATCCTGTTTGCTCTCAAGGACTTTCACTGGAACAACAGAATTAGCCTTCCCTTTCCTCCCCTCACCCCTGTGTGCTCCTTCTATATCTGTTTTGGGGTTTTCCCAAACCCTACGGAACAGATTTGCAGGGTGGGGGAGATGACACAAGGAGATGAGAGAAAAAGGAAGCCCCAAGATGATGTTAAAGACACAGGCAATTGTTGGAGCTGAGTGAGGTGATTAAAACATGGTCTCGGTTTGGTTTTCCAGCATAAGTGTGTGACTTTGAGCGGAGGAGAGAAGGCCAGAAGACCTAGTTTTTGCCAGAAGGCCTAGTTTTTTGACATGAAAATCCAGTTTATACCAGAAAGGGCACGACTGAATGTATGTGATTAACAGTACTTAGAGAGGATTTTGTCTCAGAGACAGCCCTTTGACTAGAATGTACACAAAGGATTTGTGTTGTTTCCTGGCCTGACAGGATATCTGGGGTGATGTTCCATGGTTTTGCTAAAAGTGTTAAGAGAACCTGCATCTGTAGGTCAAAGTATCTATATTTCATGATCTTTTTCAGCCAATCATTTCATTGTTATCATTATTACACTCCAGTTATTCTAGAGATTCCTGTCATGTCTGTCCAGCAAAATGAGGCAGTCACCTCAGTGCACTTCTCTCGTTATGCCTACACAATAGTGAACCAAAGTCAAAGTATCACCAAGAGCATCATGCTAACTTAGCCTGGTAAAGGTATGGATGTTTGTTTTGTTTTGTTTTTCAAAACACCTTTTACCCCAAAAGGGGGATGGAACTATCTCGCAGCCTTAAAATGTTTTACCTGAAGATTTTAAAGGAATTCATCCTTCTTTTATATTATAGCAATAGTGTATGGGAAATCATAAAATATATCAATATTATGGCACATGGTGAAAAAAGCTTAGTCTAAGTAGTCTGTCTATTTTTGTTCTGTTAGGATCTATCAGTCACCAGGAACACTGAGAAACACAAGTTCAAAACTGATGTTGTAAATTCTGAGGATGTTGCAATAAAATATATTCCAGGTCCATAGTTCACTATTAGAAGATGAAAGAGTCTAGAGGACGCAAAGTCCAAGTTGTTTTGACAGGTACCTCAGGAACAAAAGCAGTTCCATCCTGAAATGTGCCACAACCCCTCCAACACATTGTGGATTTATGATTTTGTTTGTACAGAGAGATTTACTGATCATGAATCGCTGCAGCTCTCAGTTCACCTTAAGGCATTTTGGGAATCCTTGCAATGAGGCAGCAGAACTCACACATAGAAAACTGACAGAAATATTGCCAAGGGAGAATTGCAGACCTGGGAGACCTCAGGAGGGGGTGCAGGAGAATGAAAAACGGTCGGTGTGGAACTGCAGAATTGAAAGAGACTGAACTTCATCCGGCTTCATCTGAAATCAATACATTACCTCCACTGACCTCCACTGAACTTCAACAATTTAGGCACCACTTTTCTGTGTCATAACGATGGCTCATCTGAACTAGAAAACTCAGTCAGTGAACCATTCTTGATGCATAGCAGTGGCTCCCCCTCCCCCCATGGACCACTTGAAAATTGCTGAGGGTCTTGGTGGAACCATGTAATGATTTCTCTGCCTGCTCTAGCCATTGTAATGTGCTGTGCATTTCCATAGAAAAAGTATTTCTTAACTTTTTAAAAAGTATCAAATTAAGTATCTTTCTTTTTCCTGTGCCTTATTTTCTTTTTATCTGCCACAATTTGTAGGTTTTGGTTTTTTTATGGCTCGGGGTTTCAAAAGCTAGAAGTGACTTGGACCTCTCTGAACCTCTGAGAGGGCCTTTATGCATACACACACAGGCTCACCAACAGCCAAAACTCACTCCCAATCTGAGGATTTATATTCGTTGTCACCAAATTCATTTCAATTCTAGTTCAAGAAAAACCAAACTCATTGTAATTTAGCAGGATATTTGGCCTAAATGTACGTGGACATCGAATATGTCAAGAGTAGATAAAATCAAGAGCATTTGGGAGGGGGGAGAATGCCCCTCAGATATGGAATAGCAATGGAACTCCAGCCCTCCTCAGTGTGAGCGGATGAATAAAGTGGGCAAGCATGCATACATACACCACGAGTGCCACCCTTTTGATGCTGCACACAAACTCCAGACAATGTGGAGCATTACTAGTGTCAGGCGTGGAGTATCCTCTCCTCCCCTGGCAGCCTCAGAGGCAAGAAGAACAAATGGTTCATATTTTATGGCTTTTTATTCAGTCATCTGGTTGCAAGACAAAAGATCCATATCTCCACGCATAGGAGACGTTGGCTACTATGAGCCCCTCCTCTGCCATCTCCCACAACATCCTGGAAACCTGCAGGAAGTCACATCCCTCTGCATTCTCTGTTCTTGGATGCAGAGGGACCTGTGAGCCTTTGGACTAAGAGAGTCTCTCATATTCTCCAGGGAGGTCACTGCTGTCTGCTCTCTAACTTCCCCTTCCGCATCCTCCACTATCTCATAACTAGGGATTTCTTTATTCAGCTGTACATCATCCCTGTATCCCTCTCCTCCTGAAACTGCTGGAGACGGTGGGTGGGGGGAAAAACTTCCTGCTCCTACTCCTCTTCTGAGAGGAGCCAATCAGACCGAGGGCTCATTTCCCGTTCCTCCTGTTCAGTCCAGTCCCTGAGGCTAGTCTGGAGAGGGCTGCCTTACTCACATATAGGGTTTCCAACACAGGCAGCAAAGAAAAATCCCTTTGAGAATTCTGTCACAGTCTATAGGAGAAGCTCGGGAAAATATAGTTCAGGCCAAGGTGAATACTTTGAAACCCCATTGAGTTCAGTGGAGGAAAAATCCCAATTAAAAAACAGGTTTCCTAACTTACGCAAGTAAGTTAAGCCCCTGCAGAGCAATGAGGAGCATCCATCAGTTGAGGAGTGTCCTCACTGCACACATGATCAGTGTGGATACAGATCTCACCCTGTACATTCCCACTTTCCCTCCTGTGTGCTCATACTAAAGCCCTGAGGAAGTGTTCTCAGTTCCCCCTCCCACCATGTCTATTATTATTCAGAACGTTATTATGCCTTCCTTACTAAAGGTAACTCTTGCAAGATATATAGGAGCATTGATGAGGAGAGGGACTGCGGGGGGGACGGGACACTTCACTGTGTAAAAATTAAATAATTGAAGACCTGATCAAAAGAGTTCCTACAGGCAACTTGAGGTCATATTAGCAACATTTTAGGGTCATTTAATTTCATTAGCTTGGGTGCAATAGCTTCAAGTAATTTTTAAGACACAATTTGTCCATAAAATGTATGTTTTCATTAAACGCATCATTAGGTTTATGGTCTCTTCAGTCAATCTCCATTTCCCCCTGCTTTAAAGGAGAAAGAAATCAGAAACGGGCCCAAGCATTTCTGTTAATGAGTTCCTTAATAAGTGTGAGTGTTAGCTTGAGGGGAAGAGACAGAGATATTTGTTTGTGATATATGATGAATGCAAGAACTCTAGATAAGAGCTGACATACAAAGCATATATAATTCCACAGGCATAAGTGATACCGGCCCACACTTTTATTATGCAAAAACAGTTCCTTCTGTGTGTCCTGGGAGCCAAAGTGAGCCATCAAAGCTCTCTTTTTTCTAAAACTAAGCTAGAAACATCTGACTAAAAAGTGTCTGTGCAAGAGCAACTTGGATCTAGCTAGAGAAAAAGAAAGCCTGCATTTTTGAAAAATAGATACTGGGGAGTATCTATTGCTTTTAGGGATTCTTCTGGAGTACTCAGTAGCAGCCCATGGGGGTGCTCTCCTGACTTCCCAAAGGTGTATATCAGTGCTATTCACCAAGAGAAGCAGAATGCCACGGCAGCAAGAGTTCAGCTCAGCACAGTGCAGTGAGGCAGATCTGATTCTCCTGATGACACACCTCGACCATGCCTCGTTCATCCCACTCTTAACAGCTAGTAGTGATTTGTAGTATTGGAAAGTCAGGAGGGCAATGCAGCCACAGTTGTGCTATGCTGACTATCCAGCCCATATAAAGAACCATATAAAGGATAAACAGGAACCCTGAAGTTGCCCATCAACAGTTAGCAGCACCAGATCAGCAGAGAAGAGACCAGCCCTAGTTAAGAAGTGCTTGAATAACTGCACTACTCAAGTTACAGGAGGATCAAAGTGGGCCAGCACCTATTAACACTTTTAGAAGGCTTTGGGGAGATTATTTGCTTAAAACTGGGGGTGGGGGCAGAAGGTGAGGATTAAGGCGTCCATATATACACCAATTCTATTCCAATTATGGCTTGGCTATGCTGGCTACCAATTAATATCTGGGATCAATTCAAGTGCTGGGTTCATGGGCATGGGGAAGAAGGGGAGTCTCCATTAACACCAATACATTTTATCACTGAGAGTGACGATTGAGGCACATATTAAATCTACAGTGAGGAAAGCAGTGGTGATGCAGCAGGACACACAAGGATCAAAATTTAAAATCCTACAGCTACAGATTGAAAGTGTGAGGAAATTGTGAGCACTGAGGAGCTGTCAGATGGGGAGGAAAAGCCCAACAGGGCGTAGGGACATTATCTCTGACATGAAACCCCACTGAGTGACACTGATCCGTAAGTAATCCAGAGACTTTGGTGGCAGACTGGACTGTGACATTGAAACCATTAGGGACAAAAATAGAGGATTCAGCTATACAGCTGCAAATAAAACATTTTAAGTGCAATATATAATGTGACACTAGATTGTGATGGTGAGCCTTATGGAAAATTCAATGTATTTTTAAAAACACTTTTTTTATTTAAAAAAAAGCATTTTCAGAATGGTTTTTTATGCATGTGGATTCCACCAGAGTCCGTCTCAGCCCAAATTGTTGATATAACAAAAACAGCCAACTGGGCATGGAAATCACAAACCAAACAGAGGCGGAGCAGTTAAAAATGGTGCTGGGAGATTTGGAGTTCTGAGTTTCGGAGCAGTGGAGGAATGAAGCACAAGTTGGGAAGTATTGTCTCTTCATTGCATTACATTTTTTTAGATAGCTCTGCATGAACACAACTCGCATCACCTCTTAATTTCTTCAGTGGCAGCAAAGCCCGCAATGTCTGTTTACCAGTCTTCAGCTGTCAGCTGTACTCTGGAGTTTCACCTCAGCAATGCTTGTCTCTTAGCAACCACCAAGACTCTAATGAACAGAACTATTTTGCATTTATACAGATTGAATATGGTAGCTGTCAAATCTATAGTTATATAGCTAGGTTGCAGTTACCCAGTCTTTATGCTGCAAGCAACTTGTTTCTCAGTGCTCCCTCTTTACCACTTTGGAAGAGATTAGCCTAGCTAGACTGACTAATGTGTACCAAAAATGTTGATGAACAAGACAATTCACTCATTATCTGAGGTAGCTGATAGGCAAAAATAATATGAGTCAATATGAATAGGTCTCCCTTTTAATGCAAACAAATGAATATTCCTGTTCCCTGCATATGCCAGTTTTGGTACTCAAATTAAAATTGGGAATCGCCTGTATTTATCACTCAAGAGAATTTGAGAGTAGAAGTATTTTTTAACCAAAAAAAAAAAATCAGAGTCCCACTAAGTTTGCAACTTTACTCTTAAAAATTCAGGGCCTGATGTTCACCCTGCTTTTCTATCTTGCTGGCGACAAATTGGTCGCAATGAGGAAACTGCTGATTTCCTGAGCAGATTTGTTCATTCACGCAGCACCTTGTAATTAAAAAACAAATTATTTGTATATCATAGAAAGTTTCTAAAAGTACCAACAGAATGTCTCATGAACCATGCCAAGTTTATCATCATTTTGAATAAAAATCTGGCCATGTGGCCATTCAGGGGCAGAGCTATGGCAGAGTGGGCATTGTGCTAGTGGAGTCTAACAGAATACTGAGTTATTTGGAGAGACTGTGTAGTTTGCTAGTAAAGGAATTGCTTTTCATCTGGAAGGTCCCAGTTTAAATCCATGTCATATTAAGTTTTTTAAAGAAAAAGATCAAGGAGCAGATGATGGGAAGGACCTCCATGTGAGACCCTAGAGAACTGCTCACAGTACACAATACTCAGATAAATGGACAAAGAGACAGATCTGGAATGAGGTAGCTTGATATGATCAGAGACAGAGCTTTTCAGAAGATGGAGCTACTGGCTTTTCAGACTCCAGTACTTGTTAGCTAACAGAACATGGCTTTACGGGTCAAGCCAGTATAATATGACTAGATGACAACCCTGTCTAGTAAACAGAGTCTACCTCAGCATCTTGGGTTAACAATTCTGAAAAAGCAACCTCTGAATTGTGATTGCATTTTTTTACAAATGAGTTACATAGAACATGGCCTGAATTTAAACCAATTTAATCATCTTACTACCAGGGACGTGGGTGGCGCTGTGGGTAAAACCTCAGTGCCTAGGACTTGCCAATCGTATGGTCGGCGGTTCGAATCCCCGCGGCAGGGTGAGCTCCCGTCGTTCGGTCCCAGCTCCTGCCCACCTAGCAGTTCGAAAGCACCCCTAAGTGCAAGTAGATAAATAGGTACCGCTTTATAGCGGGAAGGTAACGGCGTTTCCGTGCGCTGCACTGGTGCTGGCTCGCCAGAGCAGCTTCGTCACGCTGGCCACGTGACCCGGAAGTGTCTTCAGACAGCGCTGGCTCCCGGCCTCTTAAGCGAGATGAGCACGCAACCCCAGAGTCGGTCACGACTGGCCCGTACGGGCAGGGGTACCTTTACCTTTACCTTTAATCATCTTACTTTTAACATCACATCATTAAAACCAAGTATCTGCAAAATAATTTCAGAAGAAGGAAGTTCCATCTTGACCTTTGAAGTGCGTCTGAGCTCTAGAAGTGGTTTGTCCACACTAACCTTCCTCCGCTCTTTCCCTTTAAAGCTCCATGTCTGAACACCCTTTCTTTTGCTCCAGAGCTTTCCCCACGAAAACCCACTCTTTGCTTGAGCTCCAAAGAGTATGTTTTTACAGGGAAAGTGCCAGGGCAAAGCAAAAAAACTGCTCAGGCACAGAGCTTTTAAGTGTGGACCTGTGTCTGGAAAGAGCAGAGCAAAAGGTACGTGTGAATAAGCCTTTAGGCCAGGGTAGATTGAAGGAAGTTTCCTGCTTGGCAGGGGGTTGGACTCGATGGCCCTTGTGGTCTATTCCAACTCTATGATTCTATGATTCTAAGTTTGCTTGTAAACTTCATCTGACTAGCCATTTGCTGGGATTCTTGCAAGCAAAACTAGACTAGGTCTGATTCTGTAAGGCACTTTATGTTAAAAATATAATGCAAATTAGTACAGGCATAGGCAAACTCGGCCCTCCAGATGTTTTGGGACTACAACTCCCATGATCCCAAGCTAGCAGGACCAGTGGTTAGGGATGATGGAAATTGTAGTCCCAAAACATCTGGAGGGCCGAGTTTGGGGATGCCTGAATTAGTATATACTGGTTGTGCTTTAACCATCAAAGAGCTCCTCAATGTGCATTTGCCGTATCATCTTTTTAAAACAGGCCAACAGGGATTATCAAGGTGGGGCTTCAAACTAAGCCGGTTAGACCACACAAGAAAGACCAAAGATAGCCCACCCCTCAGTTAGGCTATCAATAAGCTAGTCAAGCCTATGAATAGACACAGGCAGATCCCCAGTTAGAGCACCACTTGCCTTTCAGCAGCAAAGGAATGACACACTGGGTATAATTTGTAGTCTACTCACTGACTGTTTAATAGATTCTAAAGTTCTGAGCTGGAACCGATTAACATGAATAAATGTAAATGATGGTTACCTAAATTACAAATAAATGCTGGATTAACAAATCACCCTATATATGCTATAAAACCAGTCACTACTTAAATCTTTTGGATACTTTGATATATAGGCATGCCAAGCACAGTTTAAAGAGAATTGTTTGTGCCTGAACAAAGCTTTTGCTAACATAAATATCCTCAGACAGTAATTAAAGTGTTTCTCTGCAATGGCAAATACAATGCCAGCATATAACGCAGTAGGAGGAAGGTAGGTACCAAAAAAGCTTTCTATGGTCAATATATGAAAGAGAAAAAACATGATTTTGGCTCACATTTAATCCTTTTCATTCAATAGATTTATTGATTCTTACTGTGTTTGCATTTGAGATTTTGTATAGATGATGATAAACGAGCACAAATTTGTCAGCTGCTGCACATAATTTATTTGAGGCCTTGTATTCAGGTCATAGAAGTGTATATTTGTGAGTTGTAAATTTTAAACAATGTCACCTAACAGAAGACATAAAAATGGACAATATTCTAGAACTTATTGGTGATCATTGCTTTTGTTTTTGAAATGTATAGGTGTTATGTTTCGTATGTTAACCAACAATTCAAGTTGATCAAGGAACATAGAATGACTTTTTCAGGACAGAACTGAAAGAAAGATGAAAACAAATGTTTTGGATACTGAATGGCTTATAGCTTTATTTTGAGCTTTGCACAAAGGTAAAGGTGGGCAAGTGAGAGCAATGACAGGTAGAAAACCAACACATTTGGTCACAGTTACTCAGGACAGGTTTTTAAGCATCTGAGAAACAGAGCCTGTGATCATCTACCCCACATAAAAATGTTCTGGGTGTAGAGAATCTAATTTAGAATATGGCATAACCTCTGAATAAACCTGTGTGTTTTTCTCAGTTCAGAAAACTGTTGCTGTTGGCATCTGTCTCTCTCAAGAGACAATGAAGTGTGAAATCAAACCTCTGGAAAATCACAGCACCTGCTGTGGCTGCAATGTTCGGATAATCAAGCATAAAACATACCCAAGAGGTAAAACAGATCCATGCCTCTGGCCCTCAAAAATAGATAATCTGTGGCCTTTTAGATTTTTGGGGAAATCAACTGCCATCAGCCCATTGAGTATGGCCAGCCATCAGGAATGATGGGAGTTGTTGTCCAACAATGACTAGAGCTCCACAAGTTAGTCATCCTGGGTCCTTCGGGAGTAGAGACCAAGTTACTCTAGTCCTGAATCACAATGTAATTAGTTTTATGACTGAATTCAAACTCAAGCAAATCAGGAAGAACGTCCATGTGTCCATGTAACCCATCCTGCAAATAAATCAGAATGAATGCTCAGTGAAGACTGGGCATGGTCTCACATCCATGCCAGCTTTGGGGAAGCAAATTGGGATGAATGCTCAATGAATTGGTCATAGGAGGAGCCAAAGTGAGTGGGTGAGTAGCTACTAATTTTAAGCAGGGCACAGGCCAAGGCTGCTGCTTTATGGAATCTGTTTGCATAGCTAGTTGCTAATCCTATAACTAGGTGACTGCCTATTGTGCCTCAACCAGCTTTTAATGCAGTTTGACAGTCTGGATAATCCTGTACAAACGCAGAGCTTGACACAGCAAAATGAAGCACCTTACAACTTTGTATTTTCTGTGACCAAGATGGCAATGGGCTCTTGGAGGACAGCTTTCTTTGCCAAATCTTGCATTGCGTATGTAGACATTTTAAGAAGCAAAGCTCAAGATTCTGTTAGGGGAGATGATAAGGATCAGGACCTTTTGGAGCTCACCCATCTTCATTTAGAATGACAGGAATAAAAACTATTCTTTTCTCCTTAATTAATGTTGGCTAGCGGATGAAGCTCCAAGAGATAAAAGCCAGAGCTTAAGAGTCCGCGCAGAAGACTGAGTCGTTATTGTGGAATGAATGCTTCAGTGAATAACAATCAAAAGCATATAATGAAATCTTTTTCCTTCCCTAATATGCTATAATGTGAGTGTATGCTGCACTAGAAGCCTTTTTCATATATAATTATACTCTTGAAAGCCAATTTGTTTTTAGTAAACTCTGAAGGCCATAGAAGGACAGATAAATGAATGGCAAATTCCACTGAGTGTTTTATCAGCATCCTGCCACTCTCCAAACAGCGTCAGACAAAAAAACAGGTGAACAAACCACCCCGTTACTAAAGGTCCTGTGAAAGGCCACATATCAACTTGAAAACAAGTTATTCATTCCATACAGTGTTGTATTATTTCCCCTCTGCTAGCAGACAGTTGCATGAGTCAGACAGCTATTAGAAAGCTGAAGGAGCCAATCAGAATTTGGTGTTGTGGGTATCTACTGCTAATGAGGTTGAGTCAGGAATGAACTTTGTTTCTCATCACTTCTCATATCTCCTTGTCGTCAGGGAGAACAAAAAGCCTCAGGTCATTTATGTTATTCACTGAAAGTATAGCAGCCTTTCCATGTTATATAATGTCAAAATCCATATTAGAACAATACATTCATTAGATCAGAAGATAGTATGCAAGAGTATAACTTCTCCAGAACTCTTCATCAGGTGAGATTATGCCGTGGTGAGGAGACCTGTGACCTTCCATATTTTGTTGGACTCCAATTGCTATTAGACCCAGCCAAAGCTGCATGCACAGAGTTCCACTCAGTTAACAGGACTTTCCCTTCCTCTCCTCTACCTGTACACTCTCTAAATCTTCTCTAGAGGGTCCACCAACCCTCTGAAGCAGATTTTGAGGGTGCCCAGGGGACTGCGGGGAGAAGAGAGGGCAGCTGCATTGTACAAGTAGAAGTACATATCCTCCAACATCTGGGTGATCCAAATTGGGGTGCTCCATGTTTTTTGCTGTTGCCATTGTTGCTGTTCCAAGCTCTTGCGGGAGTCAGCTGACTCAAGCCAGAGCATGACACCCCCAAAAATGAGACATCCAATCAGAAACTAGTTTCTGTTAATCTGGGATGTACCACTTAAAATGGGGCACTTGAGTGGTATGGAAATGTGTTGTGCAAATGGAATGATGGCACTGGATATAACACCAGGATTGTATCTGCAGAACACAGGATCCAAAGCTTTACCCAACCCATCCCCAGAGTGACCCCTTTTTTGCCTTTACTTGCCCCAGGATACTGAGCAACAGCAACACAGTTCGTTGCAACTGATCTGGGAAGGACTCTGACCACAGAGGTCTACTCCAGCTGTGGACTTTCCTCTCTGCTGCAGCATTCAACAGCCTCCCAGCCAGGGCTGGATTAAGACCTTTAGAGGCCCTAAGCATTTGAAAGATTTTGTGCCCTTATATTTCTAAATCAGGCGATATGACTGAGTTAAGAACGATCACGTGAGCCTCAGTGGACCGATTGGCAGTTTACCAGTTACCAGATTCTAATTTTCTTGTATTCCCAAGATTAATGTACATCATTAATTTTAATATTACTATTTTTTTATTATTGTGCATCTATGTATGTCATTTTTTCATTTATTGTGGGAGCCTTTTTTGTGGAACCTGGTGTAGCTGCACCATATGGTGCATGGTAAATCCGGCAATGGAAAATTTCCATAGTGCCCTCCTTCCTTTGATGATGCCCTAAGCATGGACTTATTTTCCTTAATGGTTATTCCATCCCTGCTCCCAGCCATTCTTCCTGGAAATATAGGGTGGTTCCTTTGAGGCCTAGGTTATGGGATTTTTATTGATTTTCTCAAGGCATTTACAAAGTAATAATAGGCTATTTCAAATCAGTTCAACCCTCAGACCCATAATTATTGTACAGAAACTCTAAATAAGGTTTTATTTAGAGGAGGTATGTTGGAATAACAGGAGGGTGGCTTCATAAAGTAGATTTAAAATGTATGTACCTTTCCTTACACACAATGTTCATGATATCAGCACTGTGAGCTGCAAGTCACATGAATACTCAACTGATTTATAAGAACCATGTATAAAGAGAACAGCTGTTAAAACTCATGTAAAGAGCTTGCTGAATCAAGTAATTATATAGTACTCCTGATCTAAGCAGGTGGTGCACCTAGATCTTGCTGAGCTAACTTTCTTAGCTGTTTTTACAATAATTAATTTGCTTATAGCTTAACACCCATGTCTCTTTTTTGTACACTTAACAGTTTGTTCACAGCTTTTCCTGTCTTGGAAATTTGATTTTCAGCTCAGAAAAAAAACTTCCACAATGTTCTTGATCCCTTCTTCCATATTTTAGAAACCATCTAAAAAATGGAACAACATGCAGTATTTTCAGTCCAGACAGGGTCAGGCAGCAGAGCCGGCCCAGCCATTAAGCAGGATTAGGCCACTGCCTTAGGTGACAGAAGCTCCTTAGGCATCACCTCTATGGCTGCCCCACCTGCCTCACTGCCTCCACCAGCGGCAGAGAAGCAGAACCGCAATGGGTGCCAGCAGTGGATGTGGCAGAGTGGGAGGTGGTGGTGGCAGAAGCAGGTATGGTGGTGTTAGGAGCAGCATCAATGGTGCCAGAAGCAGGGCAGAGTGGCACTTCCCATTTCCCCTCCAGCAGCAAAATAGGATATACCACCCCTGGCAGGCAGGCACATTTCTTAACCAATATGAGAACCGAAACACTTCAAAATTCACACTTCTCCAAAATTTGCAGTGCAGCTCTCCTGTCAAGTAATGTGTACAGAAATGCATATGCTGAGACAATGTGTGCACAGAAATGCATAATTTAGTGGAAATAATATATACAAAATGCATTCTATTAAATATGTTGCTTTGTGAAAATTAGGCAATGTATGCGTTAGATCTGTATGCATTGCATACAGACTTATGTATCTTTGCAACCATTTGAGCTAAAATGCCTGTACGTATCCATGAAGACTTTTTAAAAAAGGAAAACGCAAACTGATATGGAAATGTGGAGTACTGACCGGCAAAGTGAGAAACTGACAGAAACCAAACTTGACAGGTTTATACATCCCTGCCTGGAACCCCTCCTTTTCGCTACAATCTTCAACACAAGAGTCACTTTCATTATTATTTTAAATCTGTTTTCTTGGGAGGGGTTGCTGGGTCAAAGGGTGGGCAACTCCATTGTACCTTTAATTACAGAGATGGGGAACTGGTGGCCCTCCAGATATTGTTGAACTCTGGCTTCTTGCAGACCCTGCCAGCGTAGCCCAAAGTCAGGAATGGTAGCTGCAGAGCCACAGCTTCACCTTTAATAAATGCAGAAAATAGTGGCATCAAAGCTTACCATTGTGCAGAGAAAGTGTGATACAGATATGCTTTCAAACAAATAACCCCTCAAAGACATAATGAGATAACCATTGCCTTTGAGAATGTACCACCTGGTCCTTCTAAATGTGTGGATTCCACTTTGTATATGCATAAGCCTAGTTAAAATCAGACCAACAGAGGCTGCTGGATATTTCCCAGGCTTTCAATTAAGGGTGTACCCTGACCTTAAGATTTGGTTCAGACCCCAATTTGGTACTTCAGGAAACAGACAGTGTCACTCCATTTGTCAGGCTGTCTAATTCAGCTTAGGGCTTAAGTTTAATTGCACTTCGTGGGGAAATGAGGTTTCCCCATTCATTATTGGGAAATCAAAATATGGCAATAACTTTTTCCCCCTGGGTGAAACTTGCAGGCATAGTAGCCCCTGCTCAGTAGCTTCCTATAATGCAGGTCAATGGCCCAGCTGGCATCTGCTGTCAAATCAAAATGATCTCAGACTATGCTCTGCCCCTTATTCCCAACCATTCTCTAAACTTGTCTTCTGTTTCCTTTATGCAGAGGTGAACGTCCCTTTTAAAATGCTGCAAATGTATAATCAATTTAAGGTAGAGTGGAGAATGACTTCCTAGGTCATCATTCATGCAATTTATCAGATTTGGAAGAATGATAATCAAGGCATGAAGTAGGCTTGAAAAATACCTAAATCAAAATTATGTTCTGCTTCGTTTATTAAACTAGGCTGTGATTTGTGACCAAGTCTAAGACGTATCTCTTTTCGACTAAGAGACTGAGGAAATCTTATCTGTTGGCAGAATACCTAACATAAACAAAAATGTTGAGAAGGTACTAGTAAAATAGATGTGAAAATAAACAATAAGAGATTAAACAGCCAAAGCCAATGTAATCTTTATTGTCATCTTCAGCATTGTGGAATTTGGATACATTGCTTGATGAGATATTTTAAAATATATCTGCTGTTTACTTTTATCTGAATTAAAATCATTGTTCAAAGTTAGGTTTCTTGAGAATATTTTATTGAGACACTCCGTAATAACGTTTGGGAGCATTTGTGTGTTTATATGTGATTTGGGTTTTTGTTTCCCAGAGAGGTACCCCTCTTCAAAGTAGACTTTCTGGGAACAAATTTGAAATCATGCATATGACTATCTTGGTGAGATGTCCATCACCTGGTTTGGTCAACCAAAGCTCAATGAGGTGAAATGTTGTTTGTTTTACCTGTTGACCACACTTTTTCTGCTGCTGTTTCTGGCTTTCCCCTTTCCTAATCCTTAAAGCTCCCCTGATGGGCATTAGTAAGGTGCTGAACTATTGCACATCTAAGAAAGAATTTTGCTCAGTTCCTGAATTTATGTCCATTATATGTGTGCCAGGGAGTGCTTCCTTTGCTTTCTGAACATTGTCCTTTGGAAAGTTTGTTTATGGGATGGCACCTTTGTTTCCAGCATCATTGTAATCTGAACGTCACAACTTTGGGCCTTCCATGTTCTGAGGGCATTGAGAAAAAGAGGAGTCAGGTTTGACTGGTTTTTAAAAAAAATTGGCGTACATCTGATTTTCGTACCTTAAGGGTGGATCAAATTCCTTGATGGGATTAGAATGGCTCAAAAGAGGGGAGGGGAGGTTGATCATTCCTCACTCAAATTCAAGTTTATTTATTATTCTGACTCAAATTGGATAGTTGGCATGCAAATGGCAATTACAAATTCCATACAATCTTGCTTAAGCCACCCGCTTATCAGTATGCGGTGAACAGTTTATGCTCCTAATCTGTCAAGCTCAGCCTTGGGGGGCTTGTGCCTGCCTGGCAATGCTTCTATTTAACAAGGCATAATGATTGAGCTCTCTGGCACGTTAACAACTTATACAGAGAGCAACCTGACCCACTTCGTTCTTACAGCTCCTTTGAAATAAAGTTTCGGGCCTGTTTAAACCGAGTTCTTGGTTTCCTAGTATTCATTTCCACTTCCTCCTGATAGTAGATAAGAACAAGACTTTTTCGACAATACCCATTTGAGACAGAAAATATTAGGTATGCAGAAATATCAACAACGCTCACTGAAATGCTAAAGAAAATGAGTAAATCAGAGGTGGGAAACCTGTATTCAACCTGAGGACCACATTGGTGCCATTGGTGGCTGGAGCAAGAGGCAAAACTGGGCAGAACAGTGAATGAATTTTTTTACCTTTATGGCATAGGTTAGTTTCTACACACACTGACACAGCCTTCCTTATCCCTTACCCAGAAAAGCAAGAGGCATCAATAGAGCTCAAGGACACAGTGCAGTGAGGCAACGCTTGGAGAGTGAAGCAGGGCCAGTGAGGGGTGTGGCCTGGAGATAATTCTGAGGGCCAAGCAGGGTGGCCTGGAGGGCCACATTCTGTTCCTGGGCCTCAGGCTCCCTATCACAGCATTGGCTGAATCATGTGTTGGGTCCAGACAGCCCCTTCTGCAAAATGAAAGGCTTCTTCTATCCTTGGAACGAACCCTTCTCCAGCAGAGAAAAGGAACTGGGAGAGGCCCTGATTCTCCTTTCCTTCTGCAGTCACCTGCCTGTGCTCCCACACTTTTCTATAGGGTTTTCCCTCTCCAAAGAAACCCAAGCAGCTTTTAAAGGACACAGTAGGCAGGAGCTGGGGGTATCTTCTGATTTGGGGAACCCCATCCCACACCACTCCTTCATGGAACACTGCCTTGCCGTGGCAAAGGGGCTTGAATAACTCAGAGAAACTATGAGGTATGCCATGCAGGGCCACCCAAGATGAACAGGTCATAGTGGAGAGTTTTGACCAAATGTGATCCACCTAGAGCAGGAACCGGCAAGCCACTCCAGTATCCCTGCCAAGAAAACTCTGCACAATTGAACTCATTTCACACGCTAGCAAGGTTATGCTTAAAATTCTACAAGGCAGGCTCAAGCAGTATGTGGACCGAGAACTCCCAGAAGCGCAAGCTGGATTTTGAAGGGGCAGAGGAACCAGAGACCAAATTGCAAACATGCGCTGGATTATGGAGAAAGCTAGAGAGTTCCAGAAAGACATCTACTTCTGCTTCATTGACTATGCAAAAGCCTTGGACTGTGTCGACCACAGCAAACTATGGCAAGTTCTTAAAGAAATGGGAGTGCCTGATCACCTCATCTGTCTCCTGAGAAATCTCTATGTGGGACAAGAAGCTACAGTTAGAACTGGATATGGAACAACTGATTGGTTCAAAATTGGGAAAGGAATACGACAAGGCTGTATATTGTCTCCCTGCTTATTTAACTTGTATGCAGAATTCATCATGCGAAAGGCTGGGCTGGATGAATCCCTAGCCAGAATTAAGATTGCCGGAAGAAATATCAACAACCTCAGATATGCAGATGACACAACCTTGATGGCAGAAAGTGAGGAGGAATTAAAGAACCTTTTAATGAGGGTGAAAGAGGAGAGCGCAAAATATGGTCTGAAGCTCAACATCAAAAAAACGAAGATCATGGCCACTGGTCCCATCACCTCCTTGCAAATAGAAGGGGAAGAAATGGAGGCAGTGAGAGATTTTACTTTCTTGGTCTCCATGATCACTGCAGATGGCGACAGCAGTCATGAAATTAAAAGACACCTGCTTCTTGGGAGAAAAGCAATGACAAACCTAAACAGCATCTTAAAAATCAGAGACATCACCTTGCTAACAAAGGTCCTTATAGTTAAAGCTATGGTTTTCCCAGTAGTGAAGTATGGAAGTGAGAGCTGGACCATAAAGAAGGCTGATCGCTGAAGAATTGATGCTTTTGAATTATGGTGCTGGAGGAGACTCTTGAGAGTCCCATGGACTGCAAGAAGATCAAACGCATCCATTCTTAAGGAAATTAGCCCTGAGTGCTCACTGGAAGGACAGATTGTGAAGCTGAGGCTCCAATACTTTGGCCACCTCATGAGAAGAGAAGACTCCCTGGAAAAGACCCTGATGTTGGGAAAGATTAAGGGCACGAGGAGAAGAGGACGACAGAGGACGAGATGGTTGGACAGTGTTCTCAAAGCTACCAGCATGAGTTTGACCAAACTGCAGGAGGCAGTGGAAGACAGGAGTGCCTGGCATGCTCTGGTCCATGGGGTCATGAAGAGTTGGGCACGACTAAACAACTAAACAACAACAATCCCACACCAGGTAAATGTCTTCAGGTAGATGTATGAGGAAACAGTAGAAATTGTTTTTGGAACCGAGAAACAGACAAGGAGAAAAATGGAGGCTGCAAGTGGTCCAGGACTGTCTCTCTGGGGATCCAGTGTGGATTTGCTCCCTGTAGGATTGCGGTGCTATTTGCTTCTGCATATGCCTTCTACTTGCATAATTGAAAATAAATCATATATTTCAAAATGCCCAAAGTTTCCACATATCTCTCCTTTCAAAGGAAAACAAACCCTGGGAAGCAGTAGCCCTAGAACATGGGTAGGCAAACTAAGGCCTGGGTCTGGCCCAATAGCCTTCTAAATCCGGCCCACGGACGTTTCGGGAATCAGTGTGTTTTTACATGAGTAGAATGTGTCCTTTTATTTAAAATGCATCTCTGGGTTATTTGTGGGGCATAGGAATTCATTCATATTTTTTTCCAAAATATAGTCCGGCCCCCCACAAGGTCTCAGGGACAGTGGACTGGCCCCCTGCTGAACAAGTTTGCTGACCCCTGCCCTAGAAAGTCTCGCCCTTTCTGAAGTAGGAAGTGTGTGATATATAAAAAGTATCCTGTTTTAATACTGTTCTCATCAACATCAATTAAACAAGCTACAAAAGCAATTGCAATATTGTGGCAGCAGATTATAGCTCAGACATTAATGGCAAACTCTCTTATTTAGGAACTAATTTACTAATATTGACTTATGAATTGGATGTTGAGAGCCAGCAGCACTGATTTTGCCCAAACATTATTCAACAACCGTAGGATGCAACTTAAGTAAGCCGGGATCTTTTGCCTCATGCTAAATTTTCACAACATCCCCCCCCCCCCAAGATGTATAACTATCAGTAGATAATGTTGCGAGCCCTTCAATTGATCTGCTCTATGTTCTCAATATGTGATGGGTAGATATGCATTGTGCCCATGGGCTGAAACCAGTTGGGAACCTGACTCTAATCTCCTGACTGTCACTTTGGAATGCCATTCCAGGTATGCCATCATTAAAACAAGAAATACAGACTACAACATCCTTATGTCCACACACACACACACACACACACACACACACACACACACAAATAAAATACTGCCAAATTATGTTCTCTCTCCTTCAATGCCAGCAATTAAGTGACCCAAAAGTTAAAAGCAGTCATTTAATTACTTCAATCTCCTCTTGGGTTGCATCACTGGAAAATATTTAAATGACAACGCACAGTGCTAAGGTTAAAATGCTTTAAAACTGTAATAGAAGCAGTCAAAAATCTTTTGGCTTTTATAAGCTGCTCCCATTTGCCATTTGAAAGGGAAATATATAGGTTTCCTCTTTTTAAATTTTATTTTTATTTTATTTTTTTACCACAGCAAGATATTAGTGACATTGGGGGGGGGGGCAGTGGAAAAATGACTGCTGCTGAACAAGGCAATTATGTTACCATACAGTTTACAACTTTAAGATTTATTTTGGCTTGAGGCAAAGTTTAGATTAAGAGATGGGTGCCACAATGACTACAAATGCTCATAAAACACTAAGCCATTACCCACAACTTTAATGTAGAACTTAGGATTCAGGGTTCAAGGCATCTATAGTCAATCTTTCATTTTAAAATTCAGATCCAGTTTCTCAGAGCTCCGTTTCCAGTTTTCAGCTAAATGACCTTGAGCCCATAGTATTTATTGGGTTATTTTTGTTATTAATTATATGAAACTTATCAAAATTCACACAAGCTGAGAGTATGACCCCCACTCCCCTGAATCCCACAACAAAATCGCAAAGCAGCCCCAGTAATCTTCTGCCCCACAGACACAGAAAGCAACACTATTAATCAAATGCACACCAGTTACTTTGCCATCTACTCAGAAAGCGACTCAGATATTCAGAATTTTATACTTTAACCTTAGTCTTTCTTTATTTTTATTTCAGCATTTACACTGCGAATGGCATATCCACAATGTTTGAAAGGACATGGACGCAGCACTCATCTGGCGACACTTAAGATTTACAAGGGAATTATACAGATGGATACCTTGGACTAGCTGTTACCTCTTTTCGTCACAATTAAGGTTTCAAAGAGCTTATTCGCTATACTCAGCCACTTTATAAGATGCCAAAGAGGAATTATTTCTCCACAGTTACTAGTGTCTAAGACCCACGCAATAGGCCAATTAAAGATAATGATGATACTGAAAGAGTCAATGTGTCGTTCATTTGACAACAGGCATTTGAAGAAGTCTTATAACTATGGACTACACATCAGTAATTATAGCCTGGATCTTGCTCATGACTATTCAGAGACTTGCCCAGAAATACACTGCTGAAAAATATGTAAGGCTTATAATTCTTGAATCTGAGTAGATACACATGTGCATTGGAAGGTCATGTTCTCTGATGGCTTACCCTTCTCACCTAGAGTTGAGACATGTTACAGAGAGCATAAGAACTATATATAATAGCAGCAACTTTTAATATATCTAAGTTATATTGAGTACATCTTAAGTTGCTATGAGAAAGCAGGAGCAGCAGCACACAGAACATCATACCTGTGGGATTCTGTAGGATTCTGAAATGTTAATGAGGAGCAGCAATCTTGCTATTTCAGTTACCCTTTCCATGAGATGTTTAAGACACTAACTGCTTCATGTTATGGGAACACTTACCCACATTTCCTCATTAACATTTAGACAAGTGATGTGATGTGATGTCATCATGCTCCCCTTGCTTTATCAAGTCTGGTTTCAAGGGTGCAGGGAATAATGCACAGCACATCACACATCCTGTTTAACTAAATGTGATTTATGTGTTCTCTTTATAATCATTTATTTACACTTTTTAGACCTCAGAAGAACCTCCCCTCAAATCAAATAAATACAATTTTTTCAGTTTTTAAGTATTTTACAGTATATCATTTAGTGTAAACCACTTGATACAAAAATAAATTGATAATAATAATAAATTGATCAAAAGTTTAACATTTAAAGGCCTGCTGAAAGGGACAGACCTGCAGAAGACCCCTACAATTACAGAGTGTTGATGCCTGACCATTAGAAGGAGTTCATTCCACAACTGGGGTGCTTTACTGAGAATACCCTCCAGGAGGTCCCAGACCCCCAAGTTCAGAATAAGTACCCAATGCTTTTGCTGAAATCTTACATCTGTAATCAATAAAGTTGTAGCCATTTCAGTCTCAAGCTGGTGTCATGTCTTTCTTAACTGCATATACACTTTCAAGCCCCTCCCTCAGGAACAACTGGTCCTCTGTCCTGAGGGCCACAAATATTTTACATGCATGAGAGTGTAAAGATCTTATTGAAATCTCACCTTAAAGATGGCATTCAAAAGAAAAGCATCTGACTGCCCAAAGGAGACATATGGCCCACTCACCGTGGTTTTCTTCTATGGAACCCAGAGAGTTTAACTGGGCAGCCGAAAGCTAAATTCAGATACGCTTGCCTACTTACAGTATCTTTTATGACTTCTTCTGGCAGTCAGTTAATTCCTGCTGGAGATTTTTTAGATGCAAATCAGAATTCTCCTTACTAACTGTACAAGCTTTGCCAGTTGATGGCACAACAATGAAGCAGAGAAAGACAAAGATATAGCACTTCAGAGTTATTCTACCTTGACTATAATTAGTATGATTGCTGCCCAGAAAATCACAATGCCTCCTCTCCCTTCCATTCAGCACCAAGTGTGGTCTCCCTCTCCCACACACCGAGAGCAGGAGCCATCCACAAACCTAAAATTTGCAATACATTGATACACTGTAATTGAGGGGAGATTATCTATATACTTTCTTCACAATCTTATTAGTATGCAATTAATCTTAGAAGTGTTGAAAAGCCAGATTTGGAAATATTGTTTAAACAGCTAGCAACTTAAGGTGCTGCACTTGCATTTTGGGGGTCTCAAAAATTATGATTATGATTTTGTCCAACAAATTATGATTTTGTCCAACAGTTCTCCATCTATAATAGAGATGGAGAACTGGATCTAGCTGGCAGACTGGGTCCAGAAGTACTCAACCCTCCATGGGCCACTCTGGCAGGTGGGAGGAGCTGCCCACCAGCCAATCACCTGACGGTATATGACAGCAGGTGAATAAAGCCACAGTGCAAAGGAAGATCCTTCCTTTGCAGCTTAAACTTGAATTCAGCTATTAAAAAAATGGCTTTCCTTAGTATGTTCCCCACCACTGTTCTAGAGATCAACAGCAACATTGAAAGAGATAGAGACAGATATCTGCACTCTGTCATTATAAAACAAATAGAGCAGAATTCACCTTACCACTCAAAAAGATGAATACCAGATTCCTCTGGTACATCCGTAAAAGTAAACAAGATGACTTTTCCAACCCTCTATATTTAAGCACACGTCAATCTCACTCTCATTGAAGTTCACAATTCAGCCCTGGAAGCACAACTGACCATATGCAGGAGCTATACCTTTCAAATGTATCCTAAAAACTTTATGTAACCCTGAAACCAAATTATTTTATTTAGATTTATAGCCCTTCACCTTCCAAATGTTTGAAGTGTTCACAGCAAGTCAAAACAAACATAAGAGGGGGAACTTTTAGTATTACAAAAATAATTCTACTCCTCTTTGTACATGGGTTTCAAGATGTCTGGGGTATAAAATTCCACTTGATGTTATTTTAGGCTATGTGGTCAAACATTCTGAATTTTCTACTTTATTATTGAACTGCTTGTGCTTCTCTTGTTAGCAGCAAATAGATCTACAGTGTTCCATAAAGTCTGGGATGCAGTTACAACGTGTGCATTGATGATAGTATGATAATCAAAAAATGTTTTACAAAATGGTGGTCATTAGTTGAAATGCTTTGAAACAAAAAATTAAGAATGACATCTGGCCCTTTTAAAATAAATGTATATTGTATCTTTTTATAGTTGTTGGCAGTTCTACTGATTTTTAAAACGTTGAAAATGTAAAGTAAGCCACAATGGCTAACAAGTGTGTCAAGCAAACATAAATATCTGCCTGGAGTTAAAGCTAAAATGTTAATGAATTGGAAATGTGCCTAGCCCTATTTAGAGATAGAACCAATTATTTTACTGATTGGATCAAATCTTTTCTTAGGCTTGAGTAAGTTCAGCAATAAAATTGACTCACACTTTTGTCAAATGCTTTTCCAGAGGCATTGGAGGTTCTAAACATTCTTAGATGGAAGGCAATTTAATAAGTTGATCTAATTTGCCTTACGTGTTGTTTCTATAAAATAGCTAAGTCAATATAAATTTGAATGAAAGGGCTGAGACCTAATTGATGTTTTAGCAATAACAATAATTTTGATCAGAGTAATATCTGTCCTTTTCCTGCTCTGATTAATATCAATAATTAACTTTGTCTTCCCTCTTCAGTAGCAGCGGGATTCAACATTTATATTTTCTATCTCTTTTCTGTGAACTCAGTTCTATTACTGTGAAGAGCTCCATCTGAAGATGTTCCCTAGAGTCCTTCAGAGACTCTGTACCTCTCATCTTAACACTAAGAGCACCTCGGTCTTATTAGGATTAGGCTTCAGTTAATTGACTCTTATCCAGTCTATTACTGAGACTAGACATTTCTGCCACACTTACAGATGTAAAAGAGAAATAGAACCTCATATCATCAGTCTAGCACTGAGAATGCAGTGAGAAACTCTGGGTGACAGTACTCATGAAGATGTTAAGAAGAATGGGAGATTGAACCCTGCAGAATTAAAGGCTCCACAAGACCGTATAAGACTCACCAAGCAACACCCTCTGAAGATGGTTGCCCAACTAGGATTGGAACCACCACAACAGTGCCACCCACTCCCAACTCAGAGAGCTACTCCAGAAAAATACCATAGTTGATGGTATCAACAGTCACAGAGTGATCAGTAATCCTCCTCCTCTTTTCCAGCAAAGCTCACCATACATTGTAACCAAAGCAGTTTCCATGCCAAAATGAATCCTAAACCCTAATTGAAATGGATTAAAAATATTGGTTTCACCTGCAACCACATGTGCTGTTGCAAAAAGAATTCTGGCAACTCACAATTACCTTTTCTGTAGTCCGCAGTAGGAAAGACTCACTTGCCTGTGCAAGTTGCTTTGCTAGATCATAGTCAAATTCACAACTTCAGTTAAATACTGTCTCCAACTATCACTTGAAGTGCTATAGCCACAAATTTATCATTTGCCTTCAAGGCCAATCCATTTCAAGTTCTGAAAGGGAACATGAGTCATGACTATTCTTTGCAGGATCACGTCTCTTCAAGCCATAAGCACACTTTGTTTTCCAACTCCATTTCTTAAAAATACACTTTTGCGGTTAATCATGGTGTTCTAACCTCAATAAGCAAAGTAGCCCTTTGAGTGCTTAATTATGCTACCAATCAATCTTTTTCATTAAAATCTGGTGAAGCAGACAACTAAGACAATTACTGCAGAATCATCTTAATTTAAATTAACCTCTAATTAAAAGTCATTGTTTACTTCTTT
Organism: Podarcis raffonei; assembly: GCF_027172205.1. Taxonomy (NCBI): domain Eukaryota; kingdom Metazoa; phylum Chordata; class Lepidosauria; order Squamata; family Lacertidae; genus Podarcis; species Podarcis raffonei. The sequence goes on from NC_070604.1 coordinate 51,162,778, forward strand.
CGAAAGCCATTGAGATTCAGGACAGGGCTTACCTGTTTATTTAGGTAATAATAATAGTAATACCTGTAAAAAAGGAATAAAAGATGCAAGACACACATAAGCATCATCTGTTGAGAAACACGATACCATGCTTATACCCCGAGGAACTGATCAAGAGTTTTGTAAATAAATTACGGGTGCTTTGTGCTGCTCATGGGTCTCTTCATATTTATGGGGAAATAATTTCCTTATGGATTTCCATTCATAAGATATGTTTAAAATAACATGGAAGGGATAAAAAATAGCTTCATTACTCATCTGTTCCATTTGGAAATTCCAAGGTATCAGTTGCTTATGCTATTTCATAAACATATCCAGATAGGTAGCCGTGTTGGTCTAACGCAGTCGAAATATATAAATAAAAAATAATAAATTGTCCAGTAGCACCTTAGAGACCAACTATGTATGTTCTGGGTATAAGCTTTTGTGTGCTTGCACACTTCTTCAGATACCATTTTTTAAAAATGACTGAAATATTCTTATATCTGTCTGAAATGACTATAATATTTTGTTTGATTATTGGATGGAAATCCCTAGTTTGAAATAGGTGCAGGTAACTGGCACATTTCCCCGTTCCTTCTTATAACATAGGATGAATGCCGATGAGACCACACCAAGGCACAATTCCACAATGTCAAAGTCACTGGTATGAATAAAAATGCCTTATAATTTTTGAGCTATTGACAGGGAAGGGGTTGAAAATTAGGGAAATGTTATATACATGCATGACTAAAGTCACTTCTGGGGCCCCTCCAAAATTAGGGGGCCTGAAGCTTAAGCTTCATTAGTTTCATAATAGATCTGCCCTTTCCCATAAAGTTACATGTCCTTTCTTTATTTATATTGATGTTTACAGCATCTTTCCCACATTGAGTAATAATCAGGTTTAAGGGCACATATAGGGAAAATACTTTGACCACCTCATGAGAAGAGAAGACTCCCTAGAAAAGACCCTGATGTTGGGAAAGATTGAGGGCACAAGGAGAAGGGGACGACAGAGGACGAGATGGTTGGACAGTGTTCTCGAAGCTACGAACATGAGTTTGACCAAACTGCGGGAGGCAGTGGAAGATAGGAGTGTCTGGCATGCTCTGGTCCATGGGGTCATGAAGAGTTGGACACGACTAAATGACTAAACAACAACAACATAGGGACAATTGTTATAATAAAATATTCCACATTCTTCATTGTATTGTGGACCTTTGGCGTTATTTGAATAGATAACTAATGCAACCCAAATTCGTGTATATTAAAATACACAACTCCTTTTCTTTTAACAATGCATATTAAGATGATTTCTTTTTTTTAAAAAAATCAGCAATTACATCTGGAGCATTGAGGCACAAGAAGGAAAAAGTGATGCATGAATTTGGGATATACGCCGAACATGAGAAACTGACATAAAAGGTTCTGGGAATTTAGATTAGCACCAACTCTAAGCATACATAAAATGCCATATCTTGCAGTATTAACATTTAATTATGGAGGAAGAAACACTTTGTTTTCCTAGGCATGCCCCCAGGCTAACTCTAAAGTATCTGTGATGGTGGTGAAGCATGTACCTGTGTAAACAGTAATGGCAGCAGCATGGCCCTCAGCAGAGGGGGGAAAATAGACCATTGCTTCACACTGTGCAAGGGGAAGTGTAAGTAATTGGAAGGGTCAATGGCTATATCAGTCAAAGAAATAGTTTCCCTTGAGAAGGAGACTGATTGTCCTGCATTTATTCAACAGCTAACCAACACTTAGCAGGCTTCCCTTTGCATATTATTGGTGCCAGCCCAATGAGGCAGAAAATTGCATCGTGTCATTTAATTTCCCAATCTTTGTTTTCATTGTATTAATCTTTTGGCTTTGCTTCACTTCATAATTTGAAGGCTCAGCTAGAAGCAAACCAAATGGAAATTCAGCTTACTTTCATGTCTAGCTGAATGTGTTCGATGCAGTTTGGGAAAGTTTAATTCTGTGTAATCCCACCCATGAATAATAATCATTTGGTTTTGTATGCAGACATATTAGTGTTTATTAAGCCTGCCTTAACGTTCTTGGGAAATATGCCTAAAAGTCAGTCACCAAAACATGATTAACAAATCAGTTTCAGGAAGGGAGCCGATAGGGTTTAAAAAAATAAACCAAGAAGAGATGCATGACAGTTACTGAGGAAGGGGCAGGTTTTAAAAGCAAGCTGTGGAAATGGATTTGAAGCTGGCATTTTTCAACTTTTGGGGGATGTGTATTTAAAGCGATGTTGGCCTAATATTTACCTTTGTAGAACTGCAGCCCCATGCTTACCTACCTGAAAATAAGCCCCATTGAACACAGTGGAGCTTATTTCTTAAAATTTATGCTTCCTTACTTGCAGCTGCCTGGTTGGCAGGACTTTCTCAGTGGTGGTTTCCTATTTGTGGAATGCCCTCCCTAGTGAAGTGCATCTGTCTCCTTCATTATTGTCTGGGTCATTGTTGCCATTCCTGTTTACTGAGGCATTCGACGACCGAAAGATCCTTTTCCTGGCAGCCCTGAAATCATTGGCTGAGAGAACATGATAGTTTGAAAACTGTTTTTAGTATGTTTTTAATGATGTTGGGAGGAACTCAACTTCATGTTCTTTCAATTGTTTCATCAACACAAACATTTCAGCTTGCCCAACAAAACCATCTCCACTCTCCTCCACCCACACTGTTCTGGGATTCTACACACACACACACACACACACACACACACACACACGAGTGAAAGTCGTGTTGTACTAGCTCCTCCTAGCACACATTGTTGAATCCAGCAAAAACAAATAACAATGTGTTCGCCACCCTGTGCTCCTTTGGGAGGAAGGGTGATATATATACAAACACAGATACAAAACTTACTTCCAAGTAAACATAATAGTTTACAAGGGAAGCATAAAATTGTGCTGGAATAGTCATGTTCTTCCAAATGCTTGCAGGATATAATATTGAGCTGCAGTCTAGAGATGCCAGTAGTTTTGACTGGTGCCCATTGGAACCAGTAGAGCAAAAGGCAGGGATGTCAAGAAGCCAGCACCAATGGCAGGCGAAACCAAATAATTCTAGTTTTGTCCCTCATCCTCCTTTCTGATGAGTTATACAAGGACAACACTCTGAACCATTTTGAACCACAACTTATGACCATGACATAAGAAGTTTTACTTTAGACAGGGTAATACATATTCAAACAGTCACAGTCGGGTTCAACAAAGCCACAGCCTCATAAAATAACAGCTGCATAAATAAGCCTGTTCCAAATAAATTAATTCCGATTCATCAGAAAGCACCCTATATCGCTCTAACCCCCACACCCCCAAGAACTGTGAATAGGCCTGCTGAGTTTGCCTATAAAAATAACTGAAATTGTAAGCATTCGAGATGCAAGCTCCAAACCCTTGTCAGGAAAATGAAACTTGCTTCTTCAAGCCTCGTTGTAAATGCATACAACGGATGGGCTCTAGTCAGGCGCTGTGGCATGGCATAAATTCTAAACACCTATTTCCCCCACCACCACAAGGGTAGAGGTGGCTCTGGAAGTTAATTACTTGTGCTTTCTGCAAACTGACAGGTAGATTTCAAAGCCAGGAACTGACGTGAATACTCCTCTGACATTTAATCACAGCCCTAATAGAGATAAGTGGGAATATGCGTCATCAAGACAACCAAATTACAAACAACAATTATGATCACCAAACTTAGGATTTAAGTTTGTCTTCCTATGAAGCTTTGCAATGGATTCCCCCACCCCTCTCATTTAAATACCTAGGGTGTTATTTGTGAAAAAGGCTTTCCAGGTGCACTTCATTTTTACTGAATGCCCCCTTCTTTTAAAGCTAACGATTTAACTAGTCATTAGGATGCGTGGCAAATTCATGGAGTTTAATTAAATACAAAAAAAAAAAACCAATTCTCCTCTCGCCAGCAAGAACAAAATATATGTTGTCAAGAATGCAAAAGGAAAGGAAATAAATTGCTTGTGGTAGTTCACAAACAGAGGCAATATGCCCAATATGAGACTGTGTGCAGAGATAGGACAGTGACAACAGACTTGACAACAGATTTGAGGCGTAGAAGACTCATGTGGACTCGGTTTCCAAGTGCCCCGAATATGGGAGCTGAACTGACTCCACTGAACTGCACTGGAAGACAGTTCTAGATTAGAGCGTGCAAATTTGTCCTAAAACACATTTTTGTAAAACAATTTCCCCCACGTATGATGCATTTTTTAATGTTATTTTCACTAAATACATGCATTTTTATGCCTGCTTTATCCTAGTATATGCATTTTTTGCACATTACTTGGCTGGAGAATAGCATTGCAGTTCAGAGAAGTGCACAGTTCAAAGGATGGCTGTGTTCCAGTTCTTGGAAAGTGAATTAGGCAGTTTTGTCTGTGAATGTGAACTGAATCAATTTTCTCCCCCATGCATAGCCCATGTATGTTACCGTTTAGTTTAACCTACTTCATATAAGATTCAGGAACGTAGCCGTGTTGGTCTGACACAGTCGAAATAAATAAAAAAATTTAAAAATTGTCCAGTAGCAACTTAGAGACCAACTAAGTTTGTTCTGAGTATAAGCTTTCGTGTGCATGCACACTTCTTCAGATACACTGAAACAGAAGTCACCAGACCCTTATACATAGTGGGAGGGTGGGATGGGGGTTTTCTCAGAAGGGTAGTATAAGTTAGGGTTAAGACAAAAAAATTACACAATCCGCCCTGGAGCTGAAAAAAATAGTCCTCCAATTTTGCCTGGTCAGGTAATGAGATTTAGAGCAGTTCTCTTGATAGCAGACACTTCAGTGCAAGCAAGGGAAGTGGATTATGGGTTAGAGCTGCTGGTTATTGCACACCCCTTTCGTAAAATCACCACATAGCTCACCCACCCTGTTCTTTCCCTGGCATCTCCAGGTAGGAATGAAGATGTCCCAGTCTTTGGTCCTGGAGAGCTGCTGCCAATCAGTGTAGACAATACTGAACTAGATGAACCAATGTTCTGGCTTGGTGTAAGGCAGTTTCCTATGTACATGGAATCAATGTAGGTAGGTCCTGTGAATGGCTCTTAACAGACAGTACATTTCATGGCACCTGTGCTCTGATCATCAATATCTCAGGATTTCTGCAAACATGAGGAAAGTGGAGCCTATATATTCAGCCTTTTCCTCAAATCCAATATGGGGTCATATCCCTGCTTATCTTTGCCTCATAATTACAGAAATAAAAAGACACATGTGAAATACAGTGTGTCTTTTCCACACCTACGCTGAACTTTTGGAACTCTAAGTTCATCATCCTATATATATAATAGGGACCTAATGTTTGGAGTCTCCTAAAGACCCTAAGATTAGACCAGTGAGGCACAATACGGTTTCAGAATACATATAAAAATGGCAGCTTGAAAGCATGGATACTTATATCCTCATCTCAGGCAGGAAATATACCAAATGAAGTTGTTAGCCATTGCAGTTACAAGAAGTCAATGTAATTATATAAATTCTTGTTGTTGACTGATTTCATGTAGGCGTCGCATTGGATGTGGGTCTGAAGGGGTGGGGGCGAATAAGCAGCAGGCAGTAGACTGCCAAAAAACCCCTCACAGAATACTTATTGCTTTTCTCTCCTATAATTATGGTCTAGTTTAAAAATAAGTAGCAGTAAATCACTGCACCTGTCCTCTTAGATAAAGGTAGTGGTCACCATGAAAACCTACCACTACTTGCTGACAAAATGAAGTTGTCAATGATATTTCTGAAATTCCACACTGAATGTATAAGAATACACATTCTCATATTTTGAAAGGTCACACATCACCAAAATCTACTTCATACACAACCCAGAGAGGGTGCTATTAAACTAAGGGCTTTTCTGCACAGGTCTTGATCCTGAACAATAAAGACCATGATAAAAACTGCCCATGTTATTACTAGAAGTCATAGTAATGCACATCTTTCTAAAGCAAACACTTGCTGTTTGTTTACTGCATCATTAGCTTCCAATTCGTATCACTCTATGCAAGATAGTAGAATATAAGCACAGGGTTGTTCACACTCTATAAACTCTGAAGTAAAATAAGACATATCCAGATCTCAGGGGTGTGAAGGGATTTTAGGGAATATGGCCAATGCTTGTTTCCATTTTCCTGCAACAAAAAGGAAAGGTAACTGGGAAGGAACAGGCATTCAGGATGAACTGCTTAGAATCATAGAATTGTAGGGTTGGAAGGGACCCCAAGAGTCATATAGTTCAACCCCCTGAAATGCAGGAATACTAGGTAAAAGGTAAATGGACCCCTGACCATTAGGTCCAGTTGTGGCCGACTCTGGGGTTGTGGCGCTCATCTCGCTTTACTAGCCGAGGGAGCCAGCGTACAGCTTTCAGGTCATGTGGCCAGAATGACTAAGCCGCTTCTGGCAAACCAGAGCAGTGCACAAAAATGCCATTTACCTTCCCCGCCAGAGCAATACCTATTTATCTTCTTGCACTGTGTGCTTTCGAACTGCTAGGTTGGCAGGAGCTGGGACCGAACAATGGGAGCTCACCCCGTCGCGGGGATTCGAACCGCCGACCTTCTGATCAGCAAGTCCTAGGCTCTGTGGCTTAACCCACAGCGCCACCTGCGTCCCTATGCAGGAATACCAGCTAAGACACAAATTTCATACCCTCCAACATCTGGGTGATCCAAATTGGGACGCTAATTTTTATTTTGTTCCTGAGCTCTCATGGGAACCAGCTGACTCACACCAGAGTGCAAGACCAAAAAAACAAATGGCATGGGCTAGCTGACTCCCACAAGAGCTCAGGACCCAAAAATGGGACATTCCAGGATCCCATCAGTTACAGTGAAGATTTAGAAATTCAGACAAGTACTTTGGAAACCTCAGAAACAGGTGTGCTGCTTAGGAGGCCCACTCACTGTCCAAGCCCCGTTCAATGAGACTTACTTCCAGGTAAGTGTGACTAGGATGGCAGCCTCAAACTGCTACCCAAAACACATGGAGAAGGCTTACCTGAAACAGAAGGATCCCTTGTGAATGGATTATGGCTCACTTTCAAACAGATAAATTATAAATACAATTTATACCAACATTAAGCACAGAGGAAGCATACATGGAATACTGATAGTCCATTATTAGCAACAGAGCGGCTCAGTTAATGAATGGCAGCCTGGAAACAGATTCCAGAATCAATCCCCATCTTTAACTATATATGCAGACACCTTCTGACCTCTTTACCTCTCCCCCTCAGGAAAAAAAAAATCTATCCACAAGAAACAAACATTCAGTGTTAAGAGATGCCTCTTTATTTTTCATTGGCAGCACATTCTATGGCAGAAAGGGCAGAGAACTGAAATCGCAGAAGGCTTCACTCTATATGCAAATAGCAACCCATCAGGAAGATCATTATACATGACAGAGATGAGCAGTTTAATTTTCTATAAAGGAGGTAAACAAGGCGCAGGCGTTCATGGATGTGCCATGCTTGCCTAGATGAGAGAGAACATTCCCTTTGCTGTGCAACACAAATAGAGGCCTGTGAATATGGAAGGGGTGTCAGGGAACACATTTCCCCCAAATAGAAAGGCAAGCTAATATGGGGGCAGGGGAGGCAGGATGCAATTGTAGTAAGAAACAGAAAAGCAAGGAGCTTTCCTCCTTTTTCTCAATTGCCACTCCTCAGTCTGCATTTCACAAGAAAGAGAAAAAAGAATCACAGAATTGCAGCCTTAGAATTTGTAATCAAAGAATTAACACTAAAGAAATGAGGAAATGATGGACTGGATCAATAAATTTCTTTCCATGAATGGAGGAGGCTCTGACTCAGAGCTTTCCAGACTTTTCATGTTGGTGACATACTTTTGAGACATGCATCATTTTGCGACACAGTATTTCAGTTTTACTAGCAAACTGGAGGTTAAACTAACCCCTTAAAAGAGTGTCGCAACACAGAGTTTGGAAAGCTCTGCTCTAACTGGATGAAAGGGAGAAACCAGGTTTGATCATTCCCTCACAACCCTACAGTTCCTAGTGTCACCTCCCATTTTGCCCCGAAGGCTCCCCCAGCCTTTCTGGGCAGCTTTTCAGTGCACACTGGGCAGCAGGCTAGAACTCGCCTCCCACCTTCCTCCAACAAAATGCTCAGAAGTAGTGCCCCTGGGAAGACTGGATGCAAGCCCATAAACTTATTTTTAACCCTGAAGAAGAGTGTGCACTGGTGGAGGAAGGGGGGCATTGTAGGTGCGGTCCACCCCGGGTGTCATCCCTGGGGGGGTGACATCAGCCCCCCCAGGATGCTCCCCCCGCCAGCTTGCTCCGCCTCTGGGAGTGTGGTGTAGTTTTTTGTGTGCTGGGCTAGAATGTGGGAGACCGAAGCTCAAATCTGTCCTCAGCCATGAAGCTCACTGCATGACCTTAGGCCACTGTCTCTTTCCCTAATCTACCTCAGGGAGCAGGAGAACTGTGAGCTCCTTGGAGGAAAGGGTGTGTAATAACAAACAAACTTAAATATCAGAATTTTTTTAAAAGAAAAAAGGCAGAGAATCATAGAATTGGAACGACCAGAAGGGTCAGCTAGTCCAATCCTGTATAATGCAGGAATATTTTGCCCAACATGGGATTCGAACCCACAACCCTGAAATTAAGAGTCTCATGCTCTAAGAGCTGAGCTATCCCTTCCCTTTGTCAATAGTGTTTTGGGTTATCTTTAGCAATCCAATGAACAGCAGAACATGCTTCATCAATTCCTTTCGGATATGCCATACTGGGTTGTAAACGGGTGACGAAAGCATTCACAAACTTGAGCCTATTCCTAAAACATTTCAAAAATGTTTGATGTTTTCAGAATAACACTCCTGACTCTTGTGCACACATACATATTTTATTTTATATATGAGTATTTGAGGAAAAAGCTAGCTGTGAGATATGAAAGAAAGTAAATAAATTACATCTTATATGCAAATTGTTATCTCCACAGCTCTCCCAACTCTGCAGTATTCCCTGCATTAATAACAAATGATATTCTACTCAGCTCCTAGAAAATAAATATACCTTCCACTTTTTTGTCCTCACTTTTCACCCTGACAGCAGTCCCTTGTTTGATTATGTTATTAGCCTCCCCACCACCATGGAAAACAATTTCTTTTTATTACAGTAACCAAGCCTTCTGCATTTCAGACAGTACTTACTAAGACAGTAAATATATTATAGTATTTTACTTCTTGTACAAGGTGAAAACAGCCACAAAATTGTTTGTGCCTGAGGCTCTTCAGACAATCTTCAGATTTCCCAGCAAGGACTTTCCAATACTATGTGCTCAACACATGCAACAAAATCACTGTGTGTAATTTCACATATGGGCCTGGATCCATAGAAATACTTTAAGGAATACACTAAAAAAAAAAAAAACACAGGAAAATGTATCAGCCATCCCAAAAGGAACTCTAGAAAAAACAGGGAGAAGTGTTGTGGGGGTGATTCAGGGATGTGAATATGATAAGGTGACCAGATTCTAAATCAATTCATCACAGGCTTTTTAAACATTGTGTGAATGTTTCTTTCCCCCCCCCCCCAGTTTTATAACATTCACTACAGGCATGACAACCTTTGCGACTTTTTGGAACTGTAATGGCTTACCATACTGCTATAGAAGGTTCCGGTTCTATGCTGATAATCCTGACCAACAAGATGGCTATTCTTTTGAAAGGCATTTATTCATTAGGTCCAGTCGTGGCCGACTCTGGGGTTGCGGCGCTCATCTTGCTTTATTGGCCAAGGGAACCGGCATACAGCTTCCAGGTCATGTGGCCAGCATGACTAAGCCGCTTCTGGCAAACCAGAGCAGCGCACGGAAACGCCGTTTACCTTCCCGCCGGAGCGGTACCTGTTTATCTACTTGCACTTTGATGTGCTTTCAAACTGCTAGGTTGGCAGGAGCAGGGACCAAGCAACGGGAGCTCACTCCGTCACGGGGATTCAAACCGCCGACCTTCTGATTGGCAAGTCCTAGGCTCTGTGGTTTAACCCACACCGCCACCCACGTCCCGACTGGACCTAACGGTCAGGGGTCCCTTTATCTTTACCTTTAGGTCTCTTTACGTTGCTTGAAAGAAGCCCCACAAGCACTGACGGCCTTATGAATCAGTTCCCCTGTATTTATGGAGAGCCTCTGGTCCTCTAGATCGTGTTGGGTTACAAATAAATTTTATGTAATGCTATTGTTGTGGTCTTCCTATTTTATTTTTTCATTGTATTGTGAATTAAAATGGTTGTAAGCCACTCTGAGTGGACACTAGACGTGAGGGAAGTAAACTTTAATTTGACAAGATAGATCCTTCTCCCACCATCTCTGACCATTGGCCATGCTGATGGAGGTCACAGTCCAACCAAACCTAGAAAGCCTCATGCTACCTATCTTTCCTATAAGTAGTCATCACAAGCTGTTTAGCTTCCACCCCAAAGCATATGCATCCTATAATAAACCTTCAGAAGCCTGCCCATTGAAAAAACCCTATGTTATAGTAAGCACTAACTGTAAGGATTTTAGCAGATGCCCGCCTACTGCAGCTGTCAGTTGTATGTGCTGAAATGCCACTTTTGGCAGGTGTCTTTTAAAAGGCTCAGACACAGATCCCAATGCCGAACTTCACACTAACAGGTGTGATAAAACTAGAGCTGCTAAAGGGCACAAAAATTGCATGGAAAATGATAGTAATGAAGCAACATGAAAGCAGTTCCTTCTGCAATTATGCTGCGCTATGCAGAAAGGCTGTCAACAAGGCTGACCTCTCTAGGTTGTCATGCGAAAAGCCTGATTATTGCTGTTTTCCCCTCTCTGGCACTGAAGAGAGACAAAGCTGTCAGGCATCGTTTCTTTATTATTGTCATTTGCTATGGATTCAGTTGCTTTGCAGAGTGAGTAAAGATTAACAAACAGAAACAGCTGGCCTGTTCCATCGCTCTGCTGAAGGTTAAGAGAACTGCAACCTTGGTGAAACTTTGCTTCACAACTCAAGATGAAAGGAAGTCGGGCTAACCAAGATCTTAACTGAGGGAAATGGGCCTACACTTCCACTTGAAAGCCTGTTTGTTACTCGTGTCTATTGCAGCAATGAGGAGCTTGTGGCCCTCCATAAATTGTTGGACTACAACTCCCATCATCCCTGATGATGGTTGGGGCTGATGGGAGCCCAACAAGATCTAGACTCCCACAGGTTCCCCATCCCCAATTTACTGATACAAACTAGAAATGACTGGGCAACGAGGCCACAAGTCAGAGCTAGATAAATCGCTTAGAGATCACAAGTATCTGAACTGGGGCAAAACTACACCAGTCACATGAATACTTTGAGTTCCAGCATAATAGGGAGGATGGGTTATGTTTATTAAATTTACAAATGACTTTTAAAAAAAAAACTGCACAAAGTAATGCACAATGAGAAAGCAACCTCTACAAAGTACTGCAATATAAGTTTGTACAATAGCTGGGCAGGTTCACTAGTATCTCCATGGTGCTTAGTTTTAGATTTCTGTGAATAGGGCTACTACTGTGGATTACTAAGGCAATACAGTGGTACCTCAGGTTACAGACACTTCAGGTTACAGACTCCACTAACCCAGAAATAGTACTTCAGGTTAAGAACTTTACCTCAGGATGAGAACAGAAATCACACCGCCACCATGGGAGGCCCCATTAGCTAAAGTGGTGCTTCATGTTAAGAACAGTTTCAGGTTAAGAACGGACCTCCAGAACAAATTACCGTAAGTTCTTAACCCAAGGTACCATTGTACCTGGGATGCAGGTGGCACTGTGGGTTAAACCACAGAGCCTAGGACTTGCCGATCAGAAGGTTGGCGGTTCAAATCCCCGCGACAGGGTGAGCTTCTGTTGCTCGGTCCCAGCTCCTGCCAACCTAGCAGTTCGACAACACGTCAAAGTGCAAGTAGATTAATAGGTACCACTCCAGAGGGAAGGTAAATGGCGTTTCCATGCGCTGCTCTGGTTCGCCAGAAGCAGCTTAGTCCTGCTGGCCACATGACCTGGAAGCTGTACGCCGGCTCCCTCGGCCAATAAAGTGAGATGAGCGCCGCAACCCCAGAGTCAGTAACGACTGGACCTAATGGTCAGGGGTCCCTTTACCTTTACCTTTACCACTGTACCTGGTCAGAGTCTTGGGCATGTCAAAGGAAGATACTCGGGTGATGTGTCTCCATGAAAATCAACATTAAGCTGCTCAGAATCTAAAATCCAACAAAAACCTTGGCAAGAAAGAAACAGTGCAGTCACCACATTCGGACCTTCTCTAGAAGATGAACGAGAACTCTTCTCGCTTTCCAAACCAGAGTCGTACACCTAGATGTCATTGATAGGAAAGCTGACATTTCCAAACATGGCTTTGTTACCACTTCATCAGAGCTTCCTCACTTGGCAAATTTAGCTGATGTGTCCTTCAAACCCAGATGTGAACATTTGCTGCAAGTAGCTGGAATACCTAGGGGTGAATTCATTTTCTCCTGAAGCTAACAGAGGCAGATGTTTGGCATATATTTCCACCTGGCCAACCTACTGAATGATTTTGCAAGGTCCCAACTGCAGGCGCTGGAGTTCTTTTCTCAAGTGATTTGCTGCTGCCTATAATGTACGTTTTCCCATGAATGAACAAAAGTCTTCCTGACCTTGTCAGTCTTTTGATGGCTCTGAAGAAAAAAGGAGCATTTTACATTTTCCAGCTACCTAGCTAAGTGTGCAATGTCTCCTCCACACCTCAAAGTCAGAGAGACTCACTAAGCCAAAAACTGTTCAGCATATCAGTTGAATGACTGTTATTCGATACATACTCCTGAGTATTGGCGACACTAGCAAACCTGTGGAAAATAGATTCTGCCAGAAAGGTATTTTACATTTTAAATGCTAAATTTAACAAGAGAGTCTGACATTTCTGTGGGAAGGGATAAAGGTAAAGGTAAAGGGACCCCTGAGCATTAGGTCCAGTCGTGACCGACTCTGGGGTTGCGGCGCTCATCTCGCTTTATTGGCTGAGGGAGCCAGCGTACAGCTGGTCATGTGAGCAGAATGACTAAGCCGCTTCTGGTGAACCAGAGCAGCGCACGGAAATGCCGTTTACCTTCCCGCCGGAGCAGTACCTATTTATCTACTTGCACTTTGACGTGCTTTCGAATTGCTAGGTTGGCAGGAGCAGAGACCGAGCAATGGGAGCTCACCCCGTTGCGGGGATTCGAACCGCCGACCTTCCGATAGGCAAGTCCTAGGCTCTGTGGTTTAACCCACAGCGCCACCTGTGGGAAGGGGAGACTACTTCAAAACTTAATTCAATGGCTAATACTTCTTTCAAACACCTTAAAACCAACTATATCTGGGCGTAATGTATCAGCATTTGAATTGTACTGAAAGGCATGAGCATATCTGACAGGTTTCAAAATAACTGTGTTGTTTAGTTGAGAGGGAATAATTAAAAAACAGTGTGTGCATAGTTGCATGTGTGTTTGTTTTGTGAAGTTCCATTCCTGTGTTTTGCTCACAGGGTGGTATCCAATGGAAAGAATCTTGTCAGTGGAATGAGCCGGGTGGAGAGCACTTTTTGGTAATTCCTTCTCCTCCAAGCAGCTCCACACATATCCCTAAATATGTTTTTGGATTGTTGAGGGCCCTCAAGAGAAGATTTGGAATGTGTGTGGAGAGGGTGAGGATGAATCACTGAAAAATTCCCCTCTCATTCTAGCGATAGATTCCTTCTGCCATCAGAGAGACTGCGTGATACCACCCAGAATGAATGTAACAGATGCTATGATTCTGTATTTTGGATCAGGGTAGGAATTAAAGTTTTGTTGTTGTTTATATTGTTGTACTTCAAAGGTAGAACGTTTAAAAAGGATTAAACACATTTTAAAAGCTGGTTTTTCTTCTGAAAAAGGGTTGTGCAAATGAATGTAAACTAATAATGAGTTTATTCTCAATACTTTTTTACTATTAATTTAAATTATTCTATATTGTGTTTTAGCATTGCCTTTCTTGTAAGCCACTCAGAGAATATTTTTAATAATCATTATTAACAGTAATAGTGGTAATAGTAAGAGATTTCAGAAATCTATTACTCTTTTGTAGCTTATTGCCTTTTGTTGTCTAGTGACAGAAGGATCCCTGGCTAATAAATCTGAACTAAATCTAGTCTCTCTTTTATACTATTTATGACCATGCAGAGTTGAAGAGCTATAATTAATGTAATGTTATACCAATTCAAATCACAGTATTGGGACAAAATATGACAACTGATTATAAAGTCATATATTTCCACATTATAAGGCAGTTGCAGTTAATACACCAATATTATTTCCAGCTGCTTTTGATAATGATAACCTGTGACTTTTGGTTATCAGTGCAAATTGTTTTTATTGTACCACAAGAACCTGTGCAAGAAGATTTTAATAATACTAGTCCCATTATCCACTTAAACTTAATAAATTAAAACAAGCAACATTTGTTGACTGCCAAGTTTTTGAGCTTAGGGCTTTGAATTTGAAGTACACTAAAGAAGTCAAAATAGATCCTTCCTTCAAATCATGGCCATCCCTGTTAAGTCTTAGGAACCATCAACTTCAGCAAGTCACCATGATGGACCAATGTTGATGACAAGGATAGAAAAATACAGCTCTGTGCTGTTTTGTGCAGGAACTTTTTGCTGACTCTCAGTGGCAGTCATAATGGCATCTTGAAAAACATAATATCAGCATGATAAGATGCTAACGTGCACAAAAAGAATGCAAGATTGTTTTGCAAATATGGAATCATAACACTGTCAAAATAGGAATGTTTCAAAGTTGAATAAATGCCAGGTAAGCAAGGATCCCAGTTACACTCTTCTCTAGTTAGATTATGGGCACCCACGGTCTACAACTTACATGGTTTTGCCTAGTTAAGTAATGAGCCTGAAGTAAAAGGTGTTTGGTGGTGGACTGCACAGCGATAGGGGGCCAAATCTTCAATTAGAGAAGAAAATAGTAAGCTGAAGATTGTCATTCCAACCACCTTGATTGCTTTGCCAATGCAATTATAATGCTAGCCTTATGCCATTCTTAATCCGCATCATTTTCTAAGTACTATATGCTATCTTAAATTGCTTTCTGTTGCTGTTTTGCTTCAAAGGTCAGAATATCTTTATTTCAGTAAGAAGATAGTCTTCTTATAGATAGGTTTTGAATAAAGCATTGAACAGCAATTAGGCAACAGATTTATTTCAATTACCATCTTGAGTCTGTGATCTCTATTCCTATTTATCCTCCAAGGTGGAGAACCTGCAACTCATCCCAGACCATGTGTCATTTTGAAGGAGGCTGCTGGGCTTTTAGCAAAAACTGGAGTGCCTTGGGTTCCCACGCCTACTTTGCTCCCTGAGTTTCTAATGTGTAAATTCGAACCTCAATTAGATCACCAAATTAACAGCCCCCTCCCCGCACTGTTCTACCACAAAGGCTCACTGTAAATATTTATACATATGGTAGAATGAAGATACATCTCGAGTGAAGCTAGATATGGTGGACAACACAGGCTGCTGCGGAAATGGGAAATTGCATATTAAGTTCTTTTTCCTATTCAGAGGAACGCATAATAATGGAAAAGTGGGATGTCATCATGCTTGACACATACAGAGCCCACTTCAAGCATAAAATTATGTTGATCATAGAATAGGGAAATGCACATAACAACATACACTTCCATTGGTACAAACTATAGAAATGGTAGGAAGGATGTGGCGAGAATAGTGTTGCTCTGTATGATAGAGAGGACATCGAGTCAATAGGGGCTGCCTATTCTGCATTGATGGATGGTCCTGAGAGTAATTGCTGAGATTGTCTTGTTGGCTATGGACACTTTCATGCTGCAGTTTCATACAGCCCTTGCTTTCTTTAAGCCCCAGGCTTCCTGAAGCTTAGACTACAACTCCCATCATCCCTGACCACTGGCCATGCTGGCTGAGGATGGTGAGGGTTGTGGTCTGTGAGGACTCAGGGCTGGGAAAGTGTTTTAACCTGCACCCCAGTCTTAAGAAGCTTAGTACTTCTGGACCAACCATTCATACCTGTGTCATTCTGCCTTGAATTCCTAATTGTTTTGTTTTACACAAAAAGTGGCGTACATGGTTCTCCCCTTCCTCATTTAATGCCTGGCAGGTAGGGTTAGGCTGTGGGGAAGCGACTGGCCCAAGGTCACCCAAGGAGCTTCATAGCTGAGTGGGGATTTGAACCCTGGTTTCCCAGGCACTCCCTGGCACTGCACCAGACACTGGCTCTTATTAGAGGAATAAGAAACCTTACACTGGGTCTGAACTGCATCTCAGGGGCTAGAAATGCATCGGCAGAAAGCAGGAGTAAGGAGTGGTAGACAAAAACATTTGAAGGACCATACTCCACATTTCTCCCAAGGCCTTTTTTAGGGGGGCAAGGCTGGCTCAAAACAAAAACAGGGCTACTTTTAGTTTGTTTCAATATGAAGTAGCTGATCTAATGCATAACATCTTTTATCCAAGGCTTATTTAAGACATTTCTGTCCACATCAAACTATTGGGGTGATAAGAGATTAGATATCAAAATCAATAAAGCTGCCGCAGAATATGGAACAGATTATTGAAATACATTCTTACAAATAAACAGCGCTGAAATATTTGCACAACTCTGTACACCCACAAATTTACACCGAGTGGTTATCAGGTATTACTGTTCAATCGGTTTTCTTTCCACCTCCCGATACATTTGGAAGGGTGCGTTATATGCCCAAACAGTTCTAGAGTTCTTTTCTCTCTCTCTGAAGTGTTTAAAATTCAACCAGACAGTAGCAATTTTCTTTTAATCTAAGCAAACTGATGTGTCAAAGACAATCAGTATACGGAAGCTATCCCCAGAGAATCCTAATAATCCTGATGAATAGCTGTGCTCTCTAGAAAACTCAACCATTGAACTCTCGCCACCGGATGTCACAAGTACTTAAAGCTGAGGTGGGCAAAGCAGCCCAGGTCTCGTTCCCACAGAGCCCACCAGGTATCCATTAAAATATTATAGAAATGCCACAGCAGGCCAGCCCAGCTAGATTTCAAACAAGAATTTGGGGGGTTCCAGCTGGAGTGATATATTTTGCAGGCTGGGGGTGTAAAGACGTAGATTTTTGCATTTGACACCACAGATGTGAGCTGCCCTATGTAGAACAGCTTTTTCCTACACTGCGCAAGAAGCTGTGGGCCACACTGGAGTAGCACACCCAAGCCAGCATCATTTATCCTGGAGCTCTTCCCCATGTCAGCATCACTTAACCTGAAGACAGAGTGTGTTCGTATGGGGAGGAAACCCAGTGTGAGATCTTTTTCATGCTGGCCAGGCTGTCAGATTTAACCTTCACAGCAAAGGAAGGAACCATGCTGCAGGGGTGGCTTCTGTGCTCAGAAGATAACGTGCAATGGAGACCTTACTGGAATTTGAATGTATTGCCTAAAAATGGGTGTGATCTGTGTGTGGGAATTGCCTCCTTTGGGAATATGCACTACATGATATCCAAGTCACACTGACCTGAGCCATAATCTGGAACGACTCCCAGTTTCAGAACTCTTTACTGGGTATTTCTCTCTCACACTTGCTCTTTTTTTAATATATACTAGATTTTTCTAACTAACGTGTCAACAGTACAGTGGTACCTCAGGTTAAGAACTTAATTCGTTCTGGAGGTCTGTTCTTAACCTGAAGCTGTTCTTAACCTGAAGCACCACTTTAGCTAATTGGGCCTCCTGCTGCCGCTGCGCCACTGGTGTGCGATTTCTGTTCTCATCCTGAAG
The DNA here is from genome assembly GCF_027172205.1 of Podarcis raffonei. NCBI lineage: Eukaryota > Metazoa > Chordata > Lepidosauria > Squamata > Lacertidae > Podarcis > Podarcis raffonei. The sequence continues at coordinate 51,180,651 of NC_070604.1, forward strand.
CAAAATTCTTAACCCGAGGTAATATTTCTGGGTTAGCGGAGGCTGTAACCTGAAGCGTATGTAACCTGAAGCGTATGTAACCCGAGGTACCACTGTAGTAACAATGCAACTGATATGTTGTAAAAGAAACACCCACCAAAGTTTATTGTCGCTCTATCCAAGCCTTGATTCTCGATATGGCATGTAGAACATGAGTCATTCTTTAGTGCTTTTGCAAATTAGATGCAAAGCTTTCAGATCTAAAAGAGTCTTGATACAATTTCAATAGAAGTTCATGAATAAATACAATCTATGGTCTGACAAGACTCTTTTTTTAGGTAAGACACATAGCAAAGAATATGATATGTGGAAGGGATAGCAACCTATCAAACATTCTAAACTATAAGCTTATATAGTTAAGTTATAGTTTCTCAACAAGCTTGTCCTCAGTTGTTAAAAGGACACAGGTGTTCTAAAATACCCTGTTCAATACAATTAAATCCTATATTAATCATGTGTCAATATACTAGATGCAGTCCACTTTATGCATGGCTATTACATAACCAAAAGTCACTTTGAAAACGCATATTGGTTTGAAATTCTAAAGTCATTAGAAATCTAGGTTGCCTAATTGTATCTCTATTCCCCAGTGAGTACTTAGATAAGCTTTTTGTGATACATATAAAATACCAATGACATCTTATGACTTTTAAGAAAAACCACTCACCTGAAATAACTTAAAGAAGTTCATTCAGTGTGCAGGCAAAGAGCTGGAAATAGGGTCTCTTGGAGGATGTCATCCATCCCTCAGGCTTCCCACAGGACAAGATTCTGCATTCTTCTTGAAAAGGAACAAGTTACAGGCTTCCCTACCTGCAGCAGTTTCACCACCACCAGTTTGTAACTGCACAGCACTAGTGAGCCCATTAGAAACCAGTGGTCAACATGCAATGAAAAGTCCAGAAGTCTAGGTACCAGAATCCAGCAACTGACGTGCAAACCTTTCTTCCATAGCAGCTCATTTCACTGGAACCTCAGTAGGCTGCAGAACACGCAAGTTAGGGAAAGCTGGTTTAGAGAAAGATGCAGCAATTCTCTATGAAAAAGATACAAATTGTTGCTGGCATCCGTCTGTCTCAAGAGACAATGGAGTGGACTTCAGGGGGGGGTGAAGTCAAACCGCTGTGTAAGCAGCACCGAAGTGACCTTCCCAGGGTGCAATCCTAGGCAGTGTGTATGGAGGCCTCACAGATGTGGTCCAAGGGAAAGCAGAGCACGACATTTGGCACCAGCTTGGTGGCAGGAGTTGAAGGAAGAAGGCATACAAGATGCCATCCAACCATCTTAAAGTCCTCTTACAGTGGTATCTCCGGTTGCAGATGGGATCCGTTCTCCGTCCGCTCAGATCCCGAGGTTTCCGCAACCTGAGGACCGCTTTTGCGCATGTGCAGACTGCTTCTGCACATGCGTGCAGGGCGAAACCCGGTAAAATACTTCTGGGTTTGCCGCGCGCACATCCCAAAGTTTACATAACCAGAGGGTTACATAAACGGAGGTACGACTGTACTTGGGAACCATCCTACTCATTCTTCCAAGTGCAGTCTTGGTCACCTGCCCCAAAGTCCTGACTTAACAGCACCATTTATACCCCAAGTCATTTATTGGAAAGTAAATTCCACTGACACAAAGGGAATGTGCTTTCTGGTTAATATGTTTAAGATATCAGGAGAAAGGTGTCAAACACTTGTTAGGTCCTAGGCCTTTATTTATTTTGTGCTCTGCTATAGAAACTACTCAAAACCTGTCTGTTTATTTAAATAAGCAGATATGAAACTTTGAAGAGCATCTAAATAAGCATGGACAGACTCACAAACATGACCAATCAGTAGTAAGTTACAATAAAATATTTAACTTTAATGCATACTTTTCACACAGCTCAGGCCTGAGAAATGTATCGTCCAAATAAAAGGATTCATTCCTTTAAAATATATACAAACTCTGGAGGGGCATGAAGTCACTGACGCTTCAGTGGTGCTTGAATAGTGTTGTACATCTGAAGTGTAGAATATAAATTATATTCCCCCCCCCGAAGTTAAACTTCTTTGCTGACAACAGAACAGTCTTTTAAAAATGTTTAGATCGGTATTAAAATACTATAAAGCTAAAAAACTTTTTTTGTGACAGTTTCATTAAGGTAAACAGAACAAAAAATACATCAGATTTGGTATTTTGCATCATAGTTTTTTGAACTTTCTGTACAATGCTCCCTAGAGAAAAATAAATAAATGGCATTTTTTTTTCCATGCAAGATAATGCATGGTCAAAGGCAGCGGCTGAGATTTTGCACCAGTTCCCCCCGTGCTTATTATTTTTATTTCAATGAAATAGATTGGGCTTAGTGCATTGGCTCTCAAACTGCCCTTTAACTGTGACCCATAGACAAGGCCACAGGAAGTACATATCCAATACAAATCTATGGCGCAAACTAGTGACTGAGTGGCAGCATTGAAAGTTCCTGGTGGCCACGTCTGAGAAATCCTGACCCACCAAGTATATACCAGATTGCAGCCCTCATGAGTAATTGGCCTTTGAGTAGGAGGGAAAGCACCAAGTTGAAAGATCTGATAAAGAGCAGGCAGAATCATAATGGGGGAAACCTCATATTTGAGAGATGAAAGGGAAAAGTATGACATGCTTAATACAGAACTCCCATTTAAAAAGTGAAGCTAGAATGTACTCGGTATACCATGAAACAGCTATCTCAAGATCAGGATGAGATACAGGAAGAGGGAAAACTGGATGAATTGCAATGGAAGTCAATCCCGCTCACGGACTGCGAAATCAAGTTGTTTTCCAATCAACATCATCTTCTTATTGACAGGTTGTTAGATTAATTTCTGCCACTCTGAATTCCACATCGGTAATCAGAGGGGTTGTCTGACTTCATTATGCCATCGTATAACCGTAGCTTCCGCAGTGTAACGCCACAAGAAGCCTGTCCTTAAGGATCTCTTTTTGGGGGTACTCGGGCAACTTCAGCATGTTGATACTAAAACGAAAGAAGAAAGCATCCCTTTAAGAATATGCAATCTGGAAGGAAACATTTGTCTTGCACAAGATAATCAACGCTAAACACCGCACTCTCAAATCTGCATTCAGATCCCAAAGCCTTGAAAATGAAGTTTACAGGGAGAAAACGCGCTGCTGCATTGCAGTCCCCCTTAGTATTCAGATGTTCTCCAGGTGGGGGGAAAAGACATTTCTCTTAGCTTAAAAGAAAAAGAAAAGCAATATAGCAATTTAACATGAAGTATCCTTTAGTGAGATTGTACTGCTGCCCATTAAAACTATACAACAAGTTTGATTTCTTTCTTCAACAGTGTGGAAGAAATAATTGAAACACCTATAGCTTATGACTAGAACAACCAGATCTGCTTTGGCTAATGATACTGACCAGAGGCATTTCTCTGATGAGCTTATACGAAGATATAATTCTGATCTTGAAGAATTCTTGCCACTCTCAACCAAAGGAAAACAAATGAAAAACAAAGGGATGTTCTCAATGCATTTAAATGAGGCTATTTAACCTACCATGTGCTTGATGTTGGTAGAAGATTTGGGGTATATGGCACAGCAGCAATTGTGAAATTTTGCAATCCACTACCACCCATTATGTGGGCAAAGCCACCATGGGGCACCCTGGAACTAGAAACACAAATAAGGCATTAAAATTGATGTTAAAAAATTATTTACTGTAGTTACGAGTATGCATGTTAGATATACTATCAGTATGTATTAAAATTCTGTCAATTGCAGCCTGTTTCTGCAATACAAGTTACAGTGTGTGGGTCGGCCTTCCCAAACTGCTGCTCCCCCCAAAATGGCTGGAGACAGAGAGTTGTAGCATCTGCAGGGCACCAAACTGGGGAAGGCTAGCCTGGATCAAGGCCGCTAAGAGGAGAACTAGACAGAAAGGTGCGCAGAAGGGTGCTCAAAGTTAGGATGGAGGCAAGGTCATATGCAGAAGCCCTGCCCCATATGTCCTACATTCACTGGGCTCCTACTCCCTCAACTCAGATCCTAACTTTCCCCTTTTTAAAAAAAGGAGATGTGCAAAGCGCTTGAACATGAGTAGAGTCCTCTGTGAAATTAGTATCCCCAATAAATTAGAGCAAATGCCTGAGTACATCTTTAGCTGAGGCAAAAATAGCAACCTGATGTCAAACTAATGCGTAGCTATATTTCTCAGTAGCCTTCAGGAATGTGGGGGTGGGGAACATAATGTCCCAGGAGAGGGAACCTTACAGAGATTGCTATTTTTTGCTGGCAACCCTGTGTTCCTTATCATATGCAGGTCAACCTATTATCATTCCCTCATTATATTAAAACCAGTCAACAGATTCCTAATAATTTCCTATGCAAAGGCCTCGGTTTTGTACAGAGCTAAAATTCACATTTTAGCTTCCAGCGGAACTACGAAAGTTAGCTAAGCATCCTGTTATATCACTGCAAGCAAACAAATAAGACCTTCAAATACCCCCGAAGTGAAGTACTAACTAGTATCCAATGCAAAGGTTTCACATGAAATAGAAACTGGAATGCAAGATTTCCAGGTTTCAAAACTAAATTTTAACATGAGCTTGCTTTTAAAAAACGCAGCAAAGCAATAAACTTTGCAAGAGAGTTCACAAGGCAGGACTGAAAATGGATTTCATTTTCACCTCATAGATGCATTTAGGAACATACAGAATTAAACATAAAAACTGGGTATTTGTTTTCCTCACAAGAAATATTTAGAAATATTTCACCCTTAATCATCAACAAAGTCTTCTTTTAAGAAAAATGTTGCATTAGGCATCCTGCAGTTTTCTCCTCCTATGACTTATTTTAGTTAAGTTCAGCAATGGTTTCATATCTGAACTCTTGAAGAGTTGGAATTTCAGCAGCTGGTATTGCTTTTGTATATTTAGTTTTACAGATGCATCTCATAGATGCTTTTAATTACGGTATTTTTACATCATTCACTCTAGGAGCCCAGGGCTCCTAGAGATGTTACCTTAATTGACACATCACAAAGGGTTTTGTATTTATTTAAAAACATGTCTGTGCCACTTTTTCAAATGTTGGCTCACAGATAAAACATAGGATTATTTTTCATCACTGTCCCATATGCACAGAATGACAGGATCAGAACCCACAGCACAACCAACATTTATTTGTTATGTTTGTGGTCCTTTCATCCTCCCAAAGGGAGCCCAGGGCAACACACATACAATCCAACACAGTAGCAAAATAAAATGTTTGAAAACACTCACATAAAACCTGAAATAAAACAATACAGCAAGGTTTAGTTTAGTTCCAAACTGAACATGATTTAGTCCCAGAACTTCCTGTTTTGTCTGTTTGATTACCCTTTTAGTTATACTGCCAGAAAGCAACAATTCAGTTGTGGATACACTACAAGTATCTTTTTTTAGTAAAGAATGAAGCCAAGCATCATCTGTGCTTTCCTACAATCTCCTCATTTTCCTTCGGTGCTCCCTTTTATACCTGTTGTCATAAAAAGCTTTTATTTCCTATCTGTCTGGTTTCTTGCTTCCAATCATGAGGTTTTTAAAAAAGATGATCTACATGAATTTGCTTTTTCAATTCCTTCCTGGCTTACGTTGCATCTGAGAAAAAGTTGGTTGCCATATGTGCCGTGTTTAATCCCCATTTGGAAGATGTTCACTTTGAAACGGTTTTACAGCTTCATCACCATTCTGGCATCCCTTTATGGATATGGATGTGTGTGTGCATTCCTAATTGGGATACAAGTCTCTCTTATCTCAACCTTTATTTCAGGCACTTTAAATAACCTCCACAGCCTTTCCCAATAAACAGCTCCAATTCACCACATAATATATTCATTCTAAAACAGTAACATATTCAAGCATTCCTTCTCTTGAGAAGTGCCAGCAAAAATATATTCCGCAAGTTTATCTGTTCTGGATGATGCCGAAATCTGATAAGGAGCTGAAGGTGTGTGTGTGTTTGTGTGTGGGGGAGAGAGAGAGAGAGAGAGAGAGAGAGAGAGAGAGAGAGAGAGAGAGAGAGTGTTTTGCTTCTTTTCTAAAACACCTCCTTACACTTTCTAAGACAGGCCCAGGGAACCTGTGGTCCTCATGAAATTTTTCAAGCAAATAGGGGAAACCTGAAGTGAAATAAAGGGATGGAGCAATAAAAGAAAGAGGTAGAAGACACCCCACTGCCAATTTCAGCCCTTGACAGAATACCCTCAAGAGAATATGGGCCCTGACATGGAAGGGGGAAAGTTTTCCCGTTCCTGTTCTACAGCATAACCCAATAAAATCTTTCCACTATGACAAAGATTCCTCATCCCCAGTTCTACAAGCCTTGCTTATTTCACACTTTTAATGCTATTTTTGTCTAGAAGCAATTACCTTCTTCTTCCTTTTTTTTCTCTGCTGGCTATACAGATGCTTAAAGAGTCACAACACTTGGGTGGGGGGCATTATTAGGCAATGGTCTATTATAATAATCCTTAAGCATTTCATTTTTAATGCAAACAAGCATTTGGGTGCCCTTTTCTTAATTTTTTTTTTTACCACATATTTGCATGGTGGTGGTGGTGCAGCAGCAGCAGCATCCCACACTGGATTGCATTGTGACCTAGTAGCAGAAGTTCAATCAGGTTCCTATTTCATACATTAGAAGTCATGTACAAACAGCAGGTCATTGTTAGAGGATGGTCTATGGAAACTAAGCCATGGGTCTTTTGTTCCATGCCCCACATCTCCAACCCTAACCCTTCCCCACTGTAAAACTATTTCTTTAAAAAAAACAACCAGGGTAATTAGGCATGCTACAAACTACAGTGCTGGTAAGACAACCTGCAATTCTAATTCATCCAGAGACATTTGTTTTAGTTTTAAATTGTACATAAGCTGTCATTCTTTTCAACACATCACTGGTCGGTTTGAGGGGCCAATCCACACACAGTTTACTGGGCCCAGACAATCCAGGTGACTCAGCATAGCTCAGAGTAAACCCAAGAGAAGGTTTTTCCCCCTCTGAAAGACAGTCTAAATTTGCAACTATATATATAGATTTGCAACCATATATATAGATTAGCTTATGTTTTGATTTTTCTGTTGTTTAATAGATGGGTTGCAATAGGCAGAGGGCTTGAGAGAATGAAACCATAAGCCAAATCACCTGGCCAGGTACACAGTTTCTTTCACCTGTCACTGATCAAGGTGTTGGTTTTTTTGTAAAATTCCACTCCATAGCTAAATGCACCAACTGTTAACACGTAGCTATGCAAAAGGAAACTTGAGTTTGTAGCACCATATTGAAGAAAAAACCCACAATACCATTGCAACTAGGCAATTAGTTGGTACTAATAAAATCCCAAAAAGCAAAAAATAACCAAAGGCTACTGGATATCTTCTGCTGACATTTATAGGGAGGAAGCAAACTTATGCCAGAATGCATATGAAACAGAGCAGCCTTCTAAAACTCTAAAGTCAAATGCATCCCCATGCTACTATTATATCCACAGTGGAATTACACTCTTATTACATGTGACGTAACAAAAATTAAAAGAAAGAGAAGCACAAGATATGCTTAGGACACTTCTGCAAAATAATTCCTATCATTGTTATTATCATAGATCAATAAAATTAATTTGATGGTTTCTGGCTGCAAAAGGAAATTTGATTGCTCTGTCAAGTGGCACTAAACGTTTACTCAGGTTTTAGGATAAACTTACGATCCAGATGCTGAACAGAGAGAGCCAAGCAGCTAATAGCAGATCTGGACACAATTCATAGTTAAACACGCACATACACAGCTTTTAGAAGGCAATTTAAATGGGTTACAGGAAGACAGGCTTGACAAACATCAAGAAAAACTTGTCACACACGACACACAGGATTTACAAATGTGATTTTGCTTATACTGAAAATAAGCCAAACCTCTTCACAGACAAATTCAGCGTAGTGGAAGCTTAGAATATTTTTAGGATAGGGGGTGTAACTTCATTCCTCATCAATAATGAAGTCATAACTCACTGTTCATAAGTAGATTTATAAATATGCTTTATAAACAGTCAATTTATTAATGACCTCACAGAAAGCTTGCTCAACATTAATCAGATCTACATTTCATGTTTGAAACATGAAATATGACAATCCCCTTTTTGATCTCTTGGTCCTGTTGTCTTAAATGAAAACAGATGCCTAACACATTTCAGATACCAAATGCATAACAAAAGAACATGTTTTAAAAATAGCTTTTTATAAGCAATTATAGTAGACCAACGACCCAAGAAGACAGTATGTGAAATACATGATTCCACCAATAGACTCTACATGGGGTGGGTGTAAGTATATAAGAACCAGGGCTATCGCAAGAAAGGGAGGTTAACTCTTTTCCCTCACTCAACAAAACTGCAAACAACAACAACCTACAAAATTCCAGCCCCCTGCTGCTATATTCCACAGAAAGGAAGTTGCATTAAGTGATCTTAAATGGGCCCTCTCATAGTTGCTCCTTAATAAAGCAACAGGAGAGGAGGAGACCAGAAACGAGAAATGTAATAATGCATTTCAATATCACCTAGCAACCCTAAGTTATTTCACATTCAGCGGCTCCAAGGTCCAGTGATTTCTCACTCTGCTAAAACCTGGTTGGCCTCTTTAGTCACTTGTAGTCTTTTCCATCAAATGTGAATAAGCTTGTGTAATAACAACAACAACAACAACAACAACAACAACAACAACAACAACGTAAAGCTTGATTTCATGCTAGCAAGTGGACCACTGAACCAAAGGAAGAGGAGTTATATGAATTAATAAAAATGGAGCTTTATGGGTTGGAGAGAAACCAAGAAGACGAAAGACTGAAAGAACAGTTTTCCCTATTAACAGCAGTGAAACAACTTCAGCCACAAAGTCTAGAAAAAATTTCACAAGTTTCCTAAGGCCTTTCTTACTGCTACAAGAGCAGGTAACACAGGCTGCAACGCTAATATTACTTACCTGGGCATAAGCCTCATTAAAGTAAATAGGAGTTATGTCTGAGCAGACATGGTGAGGATTTCAGTGCTATGTGAAAAGCATGTTATCAACCAAATATTTGGTTGTTCCTCAAGGAAGAGGCCCCAAAGCACATTTATTCAGTTGCCAGAATACTAAAACTAGAACTTGGTTTTGTTGAAACAGGATTGGTAATAACTCCAAAAAAGAGAAAAGCTGTTAAGTATGCATATGATGCAGAATTAATCCATGGGGGTTACAAAAGTTGATGGCAGAAAATTTTCAACCACTTGACTAAGGATTAATCAGCCATGATGTTGGCACGTAAGTAAGATGGTGGACATTTCAGACCTGACAATCAATATGCCATTGAGTAGATATGACTGAATGAATTATATGACACAACTCTGTGTATTATAAAGTATCTTCAATGAATGACTATCTGAAATATTACCAATAAATGTTACAAAAGGGTACTCACCTCCCAGTGACAAACTGCAACAACAATACTCGCTCCTCCTGACTCAGTTCTTCTACAACTTCCCAAAACCACTAGATGAAGAAAACATATTTTAAAAAATCTAAGCTAGTTTCTTTTTCAACTGTACACTAGCCAAAAGATGGACATGCTTATACATTTGATGTTTTAAGTTATGGAAATTAATAACTGCTTGATTCAAATAACTTGGTTATGCATCATTCTCACAATACTATTTTAACCCAAAAGTTAGTCTCTGAAACACACAATTGTTATCTAATTGCCCGTATCCAGTTCATGGAGATCTTACCTGAATAACAGTGTCATCTCTTTCATAACCACTTGTATATTCTGTATTTTTGATCCAGTCACTGACATCAATTTCTGGCATGCCTGAAAGCAGCAGTTCCTTCAAAAAAAAGAAGATAACCAAACCAAAATTGTGAATTTGCCAGGCAATTTTAATTTGAAAACAGCTGGTGTTAACCTGATACAATTTTAAGCTGGGTGAGGGTTTTTTTTAAAAAAAAAAGAGCTCCAATACTATTTCAAATATTGTTACTATGATCCAAAATAGGGGGCATTGCAAACAAATAAATGTTTCCATTAATGGATACAGAAGTTCAGAGTCACATAAACTGAACCAGATTTTGAGGGTTTAAAGAAAAACCGAGTTGCATAAAACACTGTACCCATCTCTAACAAAATTAAGTGAAATGCTGAACCATGCTTTTCTTCAATGGTCAGTCAGCTGATGCCAGCCCCCTGCATTATCAGGTGAGGGGGTTGGGAACCTTGCAGTGCACGAGCAGAGGGAAATAGATTAAAACTGCTCTCTTCCCCATTCTACGAACAGAAGCCTTGCTACCAGCTGAGCGACACGGCTGGATGCAATCCTGAAACCAGATAGCTTCAATACCATCCAATTACAGACATTATGGCTGTTCTATCACACTGAATGCTATCTGACACGACTTAGATGGACCATTTTACTTACCAGTTCATATTCATCAAATAACTGTATCAGAGAAGGTGGAATGAACATATGGAAGCCTTGGAGAAATGCATTTATTTGAGGCTGAATGGCTCTTGTCATTCGAAGTTCAGTAACAAGTTGAACGTATTCTGCCTGAAAAGGTATATAGTTATGTGACACATACAAATCAAATCCAATTTGACCAGAATTTCAGTGCTTTATTCGCTCATCTGAAACCAGTTCTGGTCAATCTGTAATCTAGAAAGGCGAAAAAGTTAGAGGAAAAAATTAAGAATGTGTTTGGTACAAGGTTTCCAAAGAAGGCCGTTAAATACTGGGGGACAAAGTCTTGTGAAGCCCACTTATTTGACATGTATTTACAGACTTCTTTGGAATTATAACTGTTTTGGAATTAAAACATTAACTTATTTAACAACATGGTTAGCAACTATTTAGACAGTAACATTTATTATACTGTTTTAGATGCCTGCTAAAAACTTTTATTTGAAGACTTTCAAGATGCAATTTAGTTTTTTTTTTATTTTGCTGATTTCATCTGTGTACATAAGTGATAACTTTATATAGTTATATATATGTGTGCATATATATATATATATATATATATATATATATTGCTTAGAATTTTATTTAGAAAAAATTACAATGAACTACAATGGTACCTTGGTTTAGAAACTTAATCTGTTCCGGAAGCCTGTTCTAAAAACCAAAGCGTTCTTAAACCAAGGCGTGCTTTCCCATAGCAGCGGGGGACTCAATTTACACTCAACAGGAAGTGGAACATATTCTGCTTCCAAGGCAAAGTTCACAAACCAAAACACCTTCTTCCAGGTTTGCAGCGTTCTTAATCCAAGTTGTTCATAAACTAAGCTGTTCTTAAACCAAAGTACCACTGTACATAGCAGTTATGATCCAATTATCAGAATACTGAAGGGAAAACTTTGGTGAGTGTATTGCATACCTATGATTGTTAGCATACTTATGGTTCTATTATACTTCTCTCTCTGCACATGTGTAGAGCTTCAGTTGCACAGACGCCATTAAATAGTTTTTCGCACTGTTTTCTACCAAGTTCCGTTTGTACACTTCCCAATTCTCTCTTCCCCTCTGCTCAAACCTCTCACCACTGCCTGATGGGTCTTAGAGTAGAAAGTTTCTCAGTGGCCAGTCGGAAACCCAGCACTGAAGCCTAGCTTGATGTGGGCAGATTGGTCCCCAGTGCCTAATGAACGGGCGGTTCTTCCCTTTCTTCTATAAGGGTCTTTGTTGTTAATAAACCTGGAAAGCGCTTGATTTGAAGCAAGCAGAATTATATCAATTTGAGGAGGTTTACTGTGTCCTCATGAACATTTACGCTTGTCACAAACAAAGCACAGTAACTCTGACGGCACTGTAATAATAACAGCAATGTATGGGGAGCTTACAAAGCAGCGTAAGCTTTAAAAGGCAGCTGCATTAAAAGAGCTTACTGCCCAAGCTCCAACAGAGGAGATGGAAGGAACAGGCAACCAAAGCATAACGGAGAGAGATGTGTAAGCTGGCTTTTTCAGAAATAATTCCATTGTACAGGTAGTATAGAATTATTATTATTATTATTATTATTATTATTATTATTATTATTGATTTTATTATCTATACCCTGCCCATCTGGCTGGGTTTCCCAAGCCACTGAGCAGCTTACAGCACATATGAAACGTAATAAAACGTCAAACATCAAAAACTTCCCAATACAGGGCTGCCTTCAGATGTCTTCTAAAAGTTGTGTAGTTCTTTATCTCCTTGACATCTTATGGGAGGGTGTTCTACAGGGCGGGCGCCACTGCCGAGAAGGCCTTCTGCCTGGATCCCTGTAACCAGTGCTTTTTTTCTGGGGGGATGCAGGGGTACACATGCCCCTAAACATTTTGTGAATCTCTGTACTTTTGTCCATTTACTTTATTTACTTTTCCCGATTTGAACTACAGTATAAAATGGTGATTTTCTTGAGTCAAAATGAGAGTACCTCTAAACATTTTTTTAAGAGAAAAGCAATGCCTGTAACTACACTTCTCGCAGTGAGAGAACTGCCAGAAGACCCTCAGAGGTGGACCTCAGTGTCCGGGCTGAGCAATGGGCGTGGAGACACTCATTCAGGTATACTGGGCCAAGGCCATTTAGGGATTTAAAGGTCAGCACTAACACTTTGAATTGTGCTCGGAAACGTACTGGGAACCAGTGAATATCCTTAAGGAACAGTGTTATATGGTCCTGGAGGCCCAGTCACCAGTCTCAGGGTTCTGTGCCCATCCTCTGAATGTGAATTTAGGCAAGTTGCACTCATATAATTGGTTCACCCTTTCCCCTATCAACTCATGAAAGGATTTATCCGCACAAACACCTGCATGGAACCCCAAATATTACTCTCTCCTCTTTTTGAGCAGCATATTTTCTACCCTATTCTTCAGATGAGCCAAATTATCTTCTAACCCCGCCTACCCCCAAACAAACCAATTAATCACATACAGCAGGAAAGGCATACAAAATTCTAGTAAGATGTAACATTTATCCATAGACCCAGATAAATGCATTGGCAGCTCAAAGGTGCATGTACTGTACATGCAAGCTCACATATACCTATTTGCATTTTTGTAAGACTCAACCACTATCTGTTTTGTCATAAAAGTATACCATGTTCTGAACATTTGTGGAGATCCCCAGAGGCCCAGTTCTATAATCAACAGGATGTTCACATTTTAAGAACATCTGTATTTCAAACCTGTTAAAAATGTGAACACTTTTGAAAAAATATTTGAACAGCTTAACAGGTGCTGAGGCAAGCTATTTGAAGGTATGCAGGACCTAATTTGAAAAGATATGAAAATCCCTGAAGTCATACAATTCTGGCTTATACTTTAAAAATATTTTACTCCTTTTTACCATGCCCAAAATAAGTTCCAAAGGAAAAGAATCACGAGGCAGGATAAAGACAGAGCCAAAAGTGCTGAACTAAAGCTATGGGGGTCCATGCCGAACTTAATGCTGCGTTTTTGCTGCATCTGACCTATATATGAGGCAGGTTCTTCAGGGGAAAGCAAATACTGAAACAGAGACAAGTATTCCTCATCTATTCTGCTACTGCTGCATAATGCACGTAACACCTCTCTTCCTCGTGTTGCAGATTTACAAGTCATTGCAATTTAAGCTTCCTCAAGTATTGTGAATGTAACTACCGATGTCTTTATCAGGCAGTGACATAGCAACAACCCCCAGTAGCTTGGTCCAACAGCTAATTACAAAAGAGCATGAGACAAAAATTGTACAGAGGTTCCTACTGCTAAAATGCAAATGGCGTGCTTAGGATTTTACTGCGTTCAGACTGAACATTATACAAATCTGGTGTGCCTACAACCACCATAGTCAGCGACCACAGATCCAAACAGCACTAAAGTTATTACTGGAGGCCACCACCCATGCGGAACAGCAAGATATGAATCTTCAAATCTGCAGTGAGATTAATAATAATAATAATAATAATCTATTATTTATACCTCACACATCCGGCTGGGTTTCCCCAGCCACTCTGGGCGGCTCCCAACAGATTAAAAACAGAATAGGATGGAAGGGATGTTTGTAGGGATATATAAAGGCCATTTCCAGAAGTCTTTCAGTGCTGAGAGTCACATTACTAACAGGTCCCAACAACTATACAGACCCTAAGGTTGGTATCCAACAGACGCATTCTGTCCCAGCAAGAATTTCCACTTGCACAAAGGAATTTACATCCTTTCCCCTACCCACACATTCCCTAAATCTGTTCAAGAGGCTCCCCCAACCCTCCAGAGCAGATCTGAGGAGGGCACAGGGCACAGGCTGCATGCGGGGAGACAATGTCCCACTGCCCAAGTGAAAATCCTTGCAGTAAGAGAAGAAGTTCACTGAATTCTGCCCAGTGGCGGAGGAAGCCACTCAGGCGCCAGGGACCCATAGGGGTGGGGCACACTGCAGGGCCTCCAGTGTCTGCCTGCCTCCTCCCACTCAGCCACCCTATAGCTGGGGGGGAGGCAGCGGGCAAACAGTTTTGGCAGCGCGGAGCCTGAGCACACCCAAGCCACCGCGTCTCTCCCAGGAGAGACACATGGCTCAGGCTCGCTGCAGGCGCCGCGGTGAGTGCCGCCTGGCATTTTGTCACCCCCCTCAGTGGTGACACCTGGGGCGAACCGCACCCACCGCACCCCCCTTCCTCCCCCCCTGATTCCACCCTTAGAATTTAAGGGCAACACTGAAGTCCAGTTGTTAAGAACAGAAGCCAAGTCAATAGCCCCACTCGTCCAGCATCCTGTTCTCACAGAGGCCAACCAGATGCCTTTGGGAAGTGAGCAAGCAAGACCTGAGCGTGACAGCACTCTACACACCTATGATGCTCAGCAACCAATATTCAGAAGCAGACTACTTCTGACAGTGGAGGTAGAGCATAGACATCACGGGCAGCGGCTAGTAGTGGTAGTTTGATGCACCACATTCACCCTTCCTCACAAACATGCAGTCTTATAAATACTGGAAGCAAGGACAATATTTGACTTTTTTCCCAGGTACTCTACAACGTAACTCTTCAACGACTGGAATATTCATCTTCATGCACAATGTGGGGAATAGTAGTCTACTTGGCTACCATAAAATGTTAAAAAGATCAAGGCACAGGATAGCACAAACAGGTATTACCTGCACAAAACTCTCTTTTGTTTCAACAGAAATTAGCGTCCTGCATTATGAAAGCATCCAAAGCGCCAAAAACACAACCAAGTGACACCAAGTGGCCGTTGGCTAACATGTCAGGTGGGTATTCTAAAAAGATTCAGCATGGAAATGTAAAACCAAAATGGATATCCACGCACAGAGATCTTCCTGAGAAGGATATTTAGGCAGAAAACATGGTGCCCTTTTGCCTGGGAGTAAGTCCCATGAACTCAATAGGACTTGCTTCTGAGCGATTGTGTGCATTGGGTATGGTTACTCAGTAGTGAAGTAGAGATACTCTGTGCATGCTCAGAGGTTCTTAATTCACATTAAGGACATGAAGAGTCCCTAACTAAACCACAGCAAGGCCCAGATGAAGTTAAGCCCTCTACACTGGCAGCTTTTCTAGAATGTGCTAGGGTTCTTCTGATGTTTGTTAAAAACATCTCTCTTTACTCAGACTTCCCCCAATGATTCCCTTCAGTTGTCCTATATTTTCTGATTGTATCTGTGGCATGTGAGTTTCAGATGATGATTTTAATGAATGTGGCAAGTGGTATAGAAATGTTTCTGAACAAGCTGCTACAGGCTCATCCAGTGGGCTTGCTTCAAGAAATTCAGATCATACTATGTACCTGTGCCTCCAATGTTGCTTTGCTTCAGTCTTCTGGAGAGGTCAAAATAGGACAGGAGGACAATCTCAGTAATAGGTACTGTTTTACTCAGGGCACATTGTACTTCATGGAAAACCAGCCTGCTGCCACAGGTCTCAGCTAGAAAGGGTCAAGAGGCATCAAATGCAAATATCTTACTCACTTTGTTTTCCTGTGTGACAATTATACTTGCACCCCCTGGTTTCAAAGGCACTTCCTCCATTGCTCCAAACACATCCGTCTCAACAGAAAAGGTCAGCTCCAGCCCCAAGTCACTGATGTCATTATCTAGAATCCACTGCAAGTTCTTGCCATACTCTGGATCAATAGATGCCACGTCTTGGTAGTTTACAGGAATGCCTTGGAAAAACGCAAAGAAAAATCCCTTCATGCCTGCTAGTTCAGGAACCGTTTTTGCTGTGTTCTGTTTTATTTGTGGCAAAGCACTGCCATCTACAGACACACTGAAACAGTGCAGGACAGCAGGGATAGCAGATATATAACAGCCATATAATCCATAAACAAATCTTTTCTGGTAAACTGTTAATTTAGCAGCTGCTCTGATTTTCCCATTCATTCCAAAAGGTGTGAATTTGACCCAATAGTTTAGCAAGTTAAATTAAAAAGCCAAAACAAATCTAAAAGGAGGACGGGGGCAGACATGAAGCATGTTTTCATTTTTTTTAAAAAAAAAGTTCCGTTGCAAATTGCTGCTCAGGTCCACAGCATCCCTGTTAGTACAGGAGGGTCTTTATAACAACCTAACTCTTGCTGAGCTCAGGAACGGGGTAAGAATGAAATTTAAATACAGTGCAAGACATCTCTTTAGCCAGACTGCATGATACACTGCACATCACGAGAAGATTCAAGACTGCTGGAACCATACCAAGAATATGCTTGTAGAATGACCTTGTGAAGTAAATGTTGACCAGCTGTCTGTGATTCAGTGCTAAGCCCAAGATCTGTCCAGCAAATCTGAAGTAGTTCAAGTGATCAGGATTTACAGAAGAGTTGCTATTTGGCTGGAAAGTGGTTCCTATTGTCAAAAAAATGTAAGTATTAGGTTTCACTTACAGGCTTTCAGGCTGTCTAAAACACTAACATTTGATTTGTTTTCTGTAATTCAGCATCAGTACAAAAGAAAATGTGGCCTGCAAAATTCCACTTTTTAAAAAAAATGCAGTTAAAAATTAAATAAAATAAATTTGAGAAATATAACCTTAATTTCTATCATACAGTCATACCTTGGTTTTCAAACAGCCTAGTTCTCGAATATTTTGGCTCGCAAACAATCAAAACCCAGAAGTAAGTTTTCCTGTTTCCAGACATTCTTTTGGAAGCCGAATGTCCGCTGGGGCTTCCGATTGGCCGCAGGAGCTTCCTGCAGCCAATCAGAAGCCACACTTTGGTTTTTGAACACTTCCAGAACGGATTCCGTTCGACTTCCAAGGTACTACTGTAAATTTAATTTCACTCTGAAGATACCTTTTATTAAAAACAATCGGCAGTATCCAATGTTAGTACAATGATTTTCATTTGTGCAACAGAACTTTTCCTCCCTATCTGCTCCCAACATGTGCTCTGCAAATTAGCACTGGAGGATTTTGGGAACCCCAGAACAGACTGTGGGGAAATATAGGAAGAGGACATTTCATTGCTTAGCCAGAAGCCCTCACATTAATGGAACAACTTTGTTGGACATCACCCAATGTTTGCTTGTTGCCAACGTATTATTCCTTCTCCTACATCTCCATTTTCACAAAAACGATCCTAGTGTCAGAATTATTTTATTAGGTATTACACAAAACTATCTGTTCCACCTTCAGACCGAGAACACATAGTCCAGGAAATTGATCAATAAGCCAAATGGAGCTTTTGGCTGAAGGTTGGCAATTTGACCTTGAAACTGTAGGGTGTTAAAGCAGCAATTTTTGGGAAACCGTGGTGAGCTGCGGTTTAAAGAAAAAAAGTAAGGAATATAATTGAATACATGTAAAAATTTAAAAATATAAATCTAGCACGGATGAATGTTTAATCTCAAAACCCTCTCCTTTATACATTAGGAAGTGAACTCTTTTAAAAGGCTCATACTTACACTTTTTGAGAGCCAAATGTAAAATTCTGAGAGTTTTAGATTATTTCTGGCACAGTCTTGGTTTGCTGTTCATGATTAGCTTCGAGCTATTGTAAGAGAAAGGAGATTCCAACCTACCATCAGCTGATTGAGTAAAAAGGCCATAATCTGGGTTAACTATCTCATTGGATAAGATATCAAACCACTCACGTACCACGCCTTGACCCTGGATGCAAAACACAAGGTGAAATACTTCAGATAGAGTTTTGTATATTCGTTTTTCTGTCCTATTTTTTCTGTCCTATTTTTTCTGTCCTATACTTTTCTGTTAAAAATATCAATTCATATAATGTATTTTTGTAAGAGAAAAAAAGCCCATCAGGTCTTGTGATCCTTCTTAAGAAACATGGCTCAAATTTTTACACTGTGTTATCCTGCCCAGCACATTTCTGTATGTCTTGGTATAGGACAGGCATCCCCAAACTCGGCCCTCCAGCTGTTTTGGGACTACAATTCCCATCATCCCTAGCTAACAGGACCAGTGGTCAGGGATGATGGGAATCGTAGTCCCAAAACATCTGGAGGGCCGAGTTTGGGGGTGACTGGTATAGAAAATGGTGAATCAATACTCGCAAGGGTCTGCAAACTACTATCACGAACAATTGTGCTGTTCACAACCAACAGCAAAAGCCCTAAAAGTGATACACTATTCTTCTGATAAGCATTTACTCTGCAAGGTCTTTGCTTTCAGACATTTTCCTGTCTTGATCTACCTACATCAGAGCCTGGCATATCCATCAGTGAGCAAACAGGTCCAGGTAGGTTTTCCTCCCTACTTAGCTTAGACTTGCTATGAGAGTTTCAGAACTGCTATCCTATTTTAAAATGCATCTCATAAAAACGATGCTTTTACACATTATATACAATTACACTCACCATGCCTTCTTCGCCATGGAAACGGACAGCAATTCCCTGTTTCAGCTTTGCACAATTTGCTTTAGATACAACTTCGCAGCTGCTCCTAAAAATAGAATCTAAATATGAAAACCAATTAATTCCTTTACTTTTGTCTGCACAGAAGGGTTTTGAATGGAGAGGATGGCTCGAGTGAAATTCCTTACCTCTGTGGACCAGCAGAATATCATTTTCATTCACTGGCCTATGAACCATGTCCGAGTCTGGCTGCCCTGAATGCAAGTGCTCATAAAACCATTCACAGCGATCTTTAAAGGGCTAAGTGGAGGAAAAACACACACACAAGATCAAGTGTGTCAGATGTATCATGAAACAGGAAGGAATTAAAGGGTTAAACCGAGTAATAGGCCAGGATCCAGAAGAGCCTTTCTTTGTGTTAGTCCAGTGGAATTTTTGACTGATTCTCTTAACAACTTGGGATAGCAATAGGCCAAAGATACTTTTGAAAACTTCCTCAGTTTACAAAGGTATTTTCCTAGTGGTATAGCAGGCTGATGCTCAAAGCTCCCGTAGGCATGCAGTACACTGAATCCAGTTCAATTAAAATCTCAGGTCAGGATAATTCACTGAATAACAAGTCTTCCTCTCTCAACCAAGGTTCCTCATCTGGGAAAAACATGTAACTTACAATGCTTTCTTTCACACAACATTATAATGAAAGACAGGACCGTAAAGAATTTTGTTCATTTGAATTGAAGTATATATGCTTTAAAAATTAAATTTACTTCAGAATATAGATATGGCTAGCTTTTCAGCAAGTCAATATGGCTCAGTCTCCCAGAGGTGTGAAATGGGAATAGTCTCTCTCTCTCTCTCTCTCTCTCTCTCTCTCTCTCTCTCAACAAGATGTAAATAATAAAATTAAACTATTGTTATCAGTCATCATTTTTGCAATCAGTGGATTAGATTTACCAATAAACCTAAATGAAGGTGAATAGCATATTTATAAATTTACCTTCATTTCTGGCTTCTAACCCACATGGTTTTTTGCAAACTGAAATATGTACCTTTAATATATATGTTTTAGAAATTGAGCCACAGATTGTAATACACATTAAATATGTTTTCAACACTCACTTGTGCTTTTATGATGTGCATGAATCTGGACATGAGTTCAGGACACTCAAGAAGAAAGTGGAAGTGATCAAAAATAATTTTGGGATTTCTGGAAAAAAAGATTAAGATTAAGAAACGTGCCCAGTTTTGAAGAAATTATGATTCCACTTAATCATGCACACATTACGGAGGGTGTGCAAATATCACTCCTGTGATTCCAAAAGAGTAAGTGCTCACAAATGAAATAATAGCACAGAAATAGACGGAAGTGGCTGACTTCCGTTTCGTCCTGAATATAAAACAAATGTGATAAGAGATCTAATGGTAGTGCACATATTACGAAAATGATAACTCTCACATTCAATGCTACCCTATGGTGAACTATAGCATTCAGATCAGCAGACTAATGTATGGAGTAGTACTGGAATATGAAGCATGGTGTTTTATACAACACACCAAGTTACACAAACTCAGTCCATTAGACTGAAGTTTTTAATCTCATGGGAAATATTTCATGAAAATGTTAATTTCTGGTGACATACCGGTTTACAAAGCATTTAAGAACATTGTCATGTTTGCAGACAAACTCTATGAAGCGAGGAGATGTCATTCTGCAATAAAAAAAATCAGATTAACAAAGTATCCAAATCTAAAGACAACAACCCGTCACAGAATTATCTTTTCCAGGAGGCAATCCAAACAATTTAGTCTGCAGCAGCTTTCTTAAAATCACTCATTTCAGATTAGAGAAGCTGTTTTTATAGGGGGGGCTCAACCTCCTGCAGCAATCAAACAAAAGATATAATTTTATCAAGCATCAGACCCTGAACAAGACAGAGTCTCAAACTTTAATACAGTAACACAGGATTATAGTGAGCATGCAATGGGAACCAACACCACATAAATCACACTGAGTTCTTTAGAGAGAAAACAATGTGCAAATGTCTCCTGTAGCCTCCAGTTACTATGGCTTCAGACATTTGGACCAGAAATTGTAGTGGTTTAGTGACTCTCCTTCACTAAACCACTAAAATTTAAAAATGCTTCCCATCCACCCCAGCCAATTGTTTGAACCCTGAAAGTTGTTCAAAAAAATGAAACAAAAAAGCCTTGAGCGCTAGTTTTTATTTCCAACAATATTCTAGAATTCTGCTGGCATCACATTCGACTGAACATACATGGATGGTTCTAATTTGGGCCCTGGAAGTACAGGAATCCTAACATCTACAGAGCAGATATGCAGAGTATGTTTTTCTGACCTTGCATTCCAGTGATATAGATAACAGAAAGGCCATCTGCTCAGCTTTCCACAATACATGAAAAAATGGGAAGATACATACTTTTCCCTGAGGCACTGCAGAAGTGAAAAATCACTAACACATTCCTATGCAGTCAGGCCTGCATTTCCTTAGTCTCATAATTGGTCTAGATCGGTCCTACATGAGAAAGGCTAATTAGTGTAACTATCATTTTCTTTGTAGTAACAGTAAAAGTTTACACAAGCCAATTTGTAATTTAAGTTATCCGATGACTCCTTTTGTCAAAGATACCTGCTGTCCATAAAAGAGGGCTGTTACTTGCTGGACTGCCAGCTTTTTATTGAAGGTGCCTTTTTCTCTTCTCAAATAAAAAGCCAGAACCAATGTTTCAGCTTACACAACACTTTCTGTAAAGGTCCTGTCTCGTGCCTGTGCTGGAAAAACTATAGTCCATGAAGCAACAACCAGTGTAATGAAAAACTTTAATGAGGTTCAGCCAATTTGGGGAGAATTAGAATCTGGAAAGCTGTGATGGATGGTAGGAATTGTTAGGAATGGCTGGTCCAAAAAAGTAGGAAGCTGC
The DNA here is from genome assembly GCF_027172205.1 of Podarcis raffonei. Lineage (NCBI taxonomy): Eukaryota > Metazoa > Chordata > Lepidosauria > Squamata > Lacertidae > Podarcis > Podarcis raffonei. The sequence goes on from NC_070604.1 coordinate 51,202,456, forward strand.
AGGAAGCTACTAGAACCTGCACAAAATGACTTATTGCTACACCATGATTGCTGAAAGCTTCATGAAGGCCTATTGTACCCCAGGAAAGAGAAAGCTGTGACCTTCCAGATGTTGTTGGACTATAAATACAATAATCCCTGAACACCAGCCATACTGGCCAGGACTGGAGTCCAACAAAATCTAGAACTTGGCTTCCCATCCCTTTTCTAACCTCAGGTTTACAGCCAACCTTTCAGTCTTTTTTTTTTTTTTTTAAAGAAAGCATTATGGATCTGGAATGTGTCAAAGAAAAGGTGTGCAAGCCTGAGGCTTCTTACCCTTGAGGCATCTGACAGGAGCAACACATATAAAATGCTTGAATGACAGCACTCAGCCGGTTTGCTGTCACGGAAATAACATCCTGGCAATCTGCATAAGCTTCTTGCGTACTGCCAACTTCATACATTTTAGGGTCCCCCATGTCCATAGGTAATGCTGTGCTCTTCTCTGATGTGGCAACATCAAATATATGTGTAGGAGTGCCATCTTGTTGATCTGGTCCCTTTTGCTTCAGTAAAATAGAAGTGATATTGGCAGAGTCTCTTTTGTTTTTCATCAGCTCTGCAGATATTAGAGCTAACCATTCATCTAATGAGTGCCAGAGTAATTCCAGAGGCTGCAAAGCACAAGAGAAACTGAATTTAAAGCAGACCAATAGATGTATTTGCAGATTACTATAGGGAAGCTATTAGGATTCTAGTAAAGCTATATTTTTTAAAAATGAAACAAGTTTTCTCCCATATCCTCAATCTCTATGGAGCATCTGCAAAGGAAAATAGTCAATTTGATTAAAAGCCATGCTGACATTATGGTTTTGCCAAAAAAAATCATTTCATATTGTTACTAATAATTAGTACGCAGACAACTACTAAGCAGTTAGACAGGCTACAGAGATCCCCAAAGGTATAAATCAAGTCTTCATTATGGGTTATGCTGGTTTTATGAACACCACGCCCTGCACCAGATGAGAGCCAGAATCCTGTCATAGCCTTGAATAGACCACAGACCAGAACTTAAAGTTAGCACAAGGTAAGAAGTGACCAGGACAAACTCCTACCACTTTAAATATTTCCCTTTTTCTGTGAATAGGCTTGAGGTTTCGCAGAAAGAATGCCAGAGCAAAATTTCAGAAAACATTACTTTAAAGATTTAGAGGGGAATGTAAGCTTCCTTATTTTATACTTCAGATTTCTTCGGTATTCACTCCTAAACAAAATTCTAATTTTTTATGTGAAAAGACCATTTTTTTATCGAATTCCTATCCAATTGTGTTTCTAGGAGAAAGTTATTTTTGCCTATTCCTCTTGTTTTCCTATAGTTTTGCACGGTGTAACTTTTTACATTTACTTTCTCCCTCCCTTGCTGGTTTTTTCTCTTTCCCCCCCTAAGATTTTAAACTCGCAGACAAGATAATCTGCCACCCGTGAGTCTTGCTGACCTAATGATAAGCTTATTCCTATGTAATACTAACTAACATAGCAGTTCATATGTTTTGAGTGTGCTCAAAAACTGTGTAGTCCCCATAGACAAATTTGGCAACAGGTTTTGGTGGCCTATAATTATATCCATATTAACGGTTGTATGAAGAAATATTGCAGTTGCCATACTTGTATCTTATGTGTCACTAAATATAACAGGGAAAGAGGCAAAAAGAGGATTGACTTCCACCATAGCAAATATGGGGACAGTATTTGAAGCCTATTGAGTAAGAAAACTCTTGTGATAAAGATTGTCCATGTGGCTGTGGTACCCACACATCTCTCAGACGCTGCAAAGAGCAGCAGCTCTCCTTCCACTCATACATGTGCGAGAAAACGACCTTAGATTTTATGTAAAGGGGAAAAAGAGATCCATAACTAAAAAGGTCTACAGTTTAGCAACAAGGTCATGACCTCAGTAGACCCACTTCTTCAGTCTCTCTATAAACACAACATGAGGGGTTTTCAGAAAAATCAAGCACACAAAATTCCAAGTGTTTCCTAAAGTAAGGCTATCATATCAATCACACTTCAGCAGAAGCAATGATATTTATAAAATTAGGACTGGGGTATGCAATTTCTAGGACACTCCGTATCATGCTACACAGGATGATCTTGAGGGAAATAAAATGAGAAACATTTTGAAATATATGGCAATCAGTTAAGTTAAGCATTGATTATAAAGAAAAAGCAAGTGGTCCCAACTTAAAATGGGTATCAATAAACTTACGTCCTCCTCATGAGATGCCTGATTAATGAATGCATGCTTTGTGAAATTCATCTCTTTAAGGTCTATCTTCCTAATAACGTCAACTACTTTTCTGACCTTGAACACTTGGCTTCTTGGAGTTTTATTTCCATTGTACCCCATGTCATTTCCATTATTTGGAGTGGATGGCCCAAGTCGAAAGACATGACAAAATATCCTCACGATTCTCAGCAGGCTCTTCATTTGAGCTTCGTAATTACTTGACAAGCTGGAAAGCACAAGCCACGAAATGCTTCAGTATAATGGAGAGACTTCCTTATGACCCAAATCAAAATCTTCAAAATAGCTACAGCCACAGACCCGTCAATTCTCCACTGGCACAGCACCGCAGCTCTGCTCTTCAGCCTATCAATTGTTTAGACGTCTTGTTTTGTTCCCTCAACTCCGCATTTTATAAACAGGGAATTTAGGTCATGGGAGCAGGCCACCCAATGAACTGCCATACTATTTTCCCTTTCCAAATGACCATGGGGCAGGGGGAGTGACACAGGCATAAACGGTACATCTTACGTATCCACGTACACAAATGCCACCAATGTAGTTGCACATTCGGTGGGCATGGTTTGTTTCTTCTGGCTGACAGCAGCAAAGACTTAAGAAGGTTAAGCAAGTTAGTTAGCACCTTTCAACCTATGTTTAAGTAAATGTGCTTTGGTGGGAGTTAAAATATTCTGTCGCAGGAGAAAAACCACACACACACATAGAGGAAACATAAGAGAATAAATTATTTGTGGTGAGGGCCCAACTTACCTGAGTAGTTTGTGACCATTTGTTGTAGCCACCTCAGCAAGACTAGTCAAAATTTTAAGGTACTGGTTTTCATTCTGCTGAGACAAGTGTTCTAGGACTTGCCGTAACTAGATACAGGGTGGGGGGGGGGAACAGTCACAAATTTTTTGAACACACCAGACAGTAACTTAAAATGTTAAATCAACCAACCAATGTCAACCAATAATTTCTAACACAAGTAGGGCTATCACCAAACTGCTATAGTTTTTAAAGTATTATATGGGATGCGGCAATGTTTGAGCATCTCACCAGACACACGAGGGCAATTAAATGCATAACTAAAAGAGACATCTTCCAAGAACTGTGGACCTCTTTCTTTAACTATGTTAACGACCAAAATCAAGACCTATTATACCAACTGCTCAATCCTCCTGGTGGAGAGGTTACAATAAGTACCGTATTTTTTGCACCATAACACTCACTTTTTTCCTCCTAGAAAGTAAGGGGAAATGTCTGTGCGTGTTATGGAGGGAATACCTACGGGTGGCATGCCTACGGATTTTCCTCCTCTAAAAACTATGTGCGTGTTATGGTCGGGTGCGTGTTATAGAGCGAAAAATACGGTAATATGTTTGGACACTGAATCTGTAAGCTTATGTCTAAAGTCAATGGATAGAGCAAACACTATTAGATGTAATACTGGATAAGTGGTTAATAGTTCTTGTTTTTGTATTTGTTTAAAAACCATTAAACCTTTTTTTTAATTAAAAAAACTGCTGTAATTTGTAAAACCTAACTGATTAACACATTGGGTTGGAGACTAAACATCAGAAGATAACTGAATTCACCATGTTTTCTCTAAGTTCTTCATTCTGTGTCATTTGAATAATTGTTTGGAAAAGTCTAGGATGATGCTGTATCAGGATTTCGCAAGTCTCTCCATAGCCACCCTGAAAAAGAGAGGATTTTTATTTAAGCAATAATTTAAATTACATCCTTCATAACTGAAATACATTATTAAATGAAATGCAAACATAAATACAATTTTAAAGGGGTATGCTGCAAGGAAGCAAGATCAATTAAAAAAAAACAATAGAAGTGAAAAATAGGGGTAAGTGTTCTAGACTCACATCTCAATATTGAAGCTTCCCTTTTCAATTCTTAGGGAAGTCCATTTGTGTGAGAGAATACAGAGGCGCAGATCAAATAATGTATTTTAGGGTGGGAAGAGGAGGCAAGGACCCATTAGCACAATTTGTGCTTGTTTCCTACCACATAAATAACTTCTACTTCTACCTTATAGAACTTTCTATTGTGAAAGCTAAACAACTTGGCTCCCCAAAGAAAACACACCTTACTTATAGACCTGCTTGCGCACTGAGATAAGCAGGTGTGGCCCTCTTGGTGGTACCACAACCCTTAGAAATTCATCTCCAGAACACCTAGGAAATGTGGAGCAGCCTTCCTAAGGAGATACAGCAGATGATGTCTATGTTTTCTACACATGCTAAAAACATGCTTGTTGATCCAGGCATTTGCCAACTAGAGGATACTGAAGATTTTGTTTTATGGTGATTACTATTGTGATTGTGGTTGTACTAAGATTTTACATGATTTTATTGATTATGCTACATCTTAATAGTGCTATAAAGTCGTACCTTGGTTTTCAAACAGCTTAGTTCTCGAACGTTTTGGCTCCCGAATGCCACAAACCCGGAAGTGACTGTTCCGGTTTGTGAACTAATTTTGCAGGCCATGCTTTGATTTCCGAATGTTTTGGAAGTCGAACGGACTTCCGGAACGGATTCTGTTCTGACTTCCGAGGTACGACTGTACACCACTTTGGATATTGTGTATATGTAAAGCAGTATAAATGCCTTAAAATAATAAAAAGCTTAATTAATATAAAATGTTGGACTTAAAACTCCAGTGTGGCATTTTTTAATGAATACATTAATGGCTGAATTCAGCATTGGTGGGGGGACCTGATTTCCATGTAATCATTTATTTCATTGACTAGGATTAGATGAAATATCATTCAAGGCAGAACTCTGCACACAATTACTCCCAGCGTTCAGATTTGAGTTCTAAGAGTTACTTCATAAGAATTTAGCATCTGCTTAGATTTATTAATATCACAGGCAGTGCACAGAACACAGAAGCCTCTAACTGGAGGCATATAATCTAATTAGGGCTTTGTATATTAGGATGTGGAAATGACACATGATGCACAAGTGACTCATGAATCCTCTTTCCATGTTTCCAGGCCCAAAGTAATACATGGAGGGCAAGTCATGCATGTGTACATGTGGTACAATGAATATGCTCCTCTTGCATCAGAAACCTACACATTCTGCTTGGGCAAAGGGGAAAGCGGAGAAGAGACATAATTTTTACTGTTGCACAGAAACAGGAAACAACAGCCACGCACAACACCACCCTCCAACAACACCCTTCAATTAACAGGAAAAGGTTACAATGGCACTCAACAGTAGTTTTAAGCAAGATATGTAAACCTGAAGCAAATTTGTACCTGTACACAGAGATCAAGTGGTGTGACCCCGTTTTTGTCTGGCAAATATTTGGCTCCTCTCATCAAAAGGATCTGTGCAGTGTCTCTTTGGCCGTGGCTAAATAAATCATAAAGAAGTTATAAGATTCATTCAGTGCATGTTCTATTAGCCTTCCTTCCTGAATCCACGCAGTATTTCAAAAATGAAAGAAGTATTAAGGGCACTTGACTGAAGGATGTTCAAGATTTTCTAAATATAAATCAGAAGCAGGAAGGGAATTGTTTGGATCAGCAAATAGAAGCAAGGTGTTTATAAATTCTGTCTCGCTTTCAAATATAAATGGTACTTATAACCAAAAGGAAGGGGAAATAAATATTTTCAAAAGAAGAAAACATAAGGCTTCAAGACGTCCTAGATATGATTTTCTTGGGATGTTTAAACCTTGGACTGAGGGAAAGAAGATACCATATTCCACCCCTGCAGCCCCTAAGAAGTTTATTGCATTTGAAGAGAATACAATGAAAAACACTGAGTGAGCACTGATTCAATGTTTATAATATTTATAAATCCTCAGTAATGGTCTACATCAGCGGTCAGCAAACTTTTTCAGCAGGGGGCTGGTCCACTGTCCCTCAAACCTTGTGGTGGGCCGGACTATATTTTGGGTGGGGGGTGATGCAAGAGCACCATGAGCCCCGGTGTCTGTGTACCTGTGTCTTGCAAGCGGCAGGGGCTGGCAGCAGCGGAGGGACGATGAGCGGCTCACAAAAGGGCTCCGGAGAGGGGCTGCTTAAAATGGCAGCCGCTCAAGTGCTGCTGCTGGTGGCACCAACAAAGCCCAGCCCCCTTCCTCCTCTAGGCAGGGCGGAGAGAAGCCGGGAGGAGGGAGGGAGGAGGCACCAGCATGAGGGAGAGGTAAAGAACGCATGCACTGGCAAGCCACGCGGGTCAGATCCATGGGTCAGATCCAGAAGGCAATTGGGCCTGATCCGGGCCGCGGCCCTTAGTTTGTCTACCCATGGTCTACATCATACTTTGATTATGGCATTAAATAAAAAATTAAACTCCAGCCAAGAAGAACCATAGTTCAGTTAACTCAGTGGCAGAGCACCTGGTTGGCATGTACAAGGTCCCAGCAGCAAACCCTGGCATCTCCATTTGAAAGAACCTCTGTTAGCAAGGCCAAGAATGACCCCTGCATCAGTCAGAGCATCCACTACCAGGCTATGTGTGCCACCAGCCTGATTCAGTACCATGCAAGATTAACAGGTTCAAGAAGGCCGAGGGGGTGATTAATGCAAGGTTACTCAGTGATCCTCGTGGTGAAAAACAGATTTTGCAAACCTAAAGCAACATTCCCCTGATTTCCTCAGATATTATGAACTTCCAACATTTAATAAAATAATTTAAAAACAAAAACAAACTGCACCTGCAAGCAAAGTAGAGTGGAGTTGCTCCCGAAACATTGGGCCTGTTGATATCTGCACCGCTATCCAGAAGACACTGAACTGTCTTTTGGGAAGGGAAAAAAAACCTGAATGAAGTTAAACTACAAATATGCAGTATTGAGCTGCATTCCTATCCTATTTATTTAGGATTAAGCCCTGGGGAATTCAATGCAACTTACTTCCAAGTATACACATCTAGGATTGTACTGTTACTTCTTTAAGTTACCCCCCCAAAAAAGCAGAAAAAATATCATTTACATCGGCATATTTTTTTAAAAAAGTTAAGCTTACAGATTTAATTTCTCTCCCACCTACATATTCAAGTTTAACAGCAGAGATTTATTATTCACTAATTTCAAGGGGACCAATTCTGAATTAGGAACTGAATTTCACCCAACTGAATTTGTTGAATACGTCATTAAGTATGTGTATAAATCTAGTTTCCAACCAAAGCCTATTAAAATTAACTATGTATTCCTAATTATTAGACTGGTCCCAATTAATTAACTTTTGTAAAAAGCATTCATGGAACAACGCTGCAGAAAAATATGTCATCTCCTAAGTAACTCATTAGCCTACTACGGAACCAGCTGCACTATAAAGCCGTTTCTAAGCAGAAACAAAAGAACTACAAGAACAAGCAATTCCTTAGGTGTACCATCAGCTGAGAGTCCAAACACTTGATGTTTCCTGTTAATGGGCCTCTTTGCCACAAAATACTTACATTGCAAGCCCTTAAAATTGAAAGTTTTGCTCATCAGCCTACCGTCTTGTGGCCATTTTGGCAAGCCACGTGAAGTGCTGTCTGCCCCATCGCATCTTCAACATCTACATTGGTAACATGCTGTACAAGATCATGAAGCAATTCTGTTCGCCCATTCACAGCAAGCCAATGGATCTGGATATGAAAAACAAAACGTCAACCAGGGAGAGAAATACATTCAGCAAGTAAATTCAATAAATCTAAATAATGAAATTTGAGGGAAAGGGAAATATTAGTATTAATGTTATTTGCAATCCTATAAAAGGGGTTTAGGTGCCAATCAATGGCTTAATATTCATGAGTACTGAATAAACAAGCACTCTGAATAACTTGAAATTTCCAACAATGCATGAAAGAGGGACTCACAGAAACCTGCACCAGGCAAGGAACACATTTTCCTCTTCCTTTAGGAAAACGAATATACCAGAAACACAGGACATCCAGATTCCAACATGCATGCAGAGGGTTGCAATCTAAGACATACCCGATGAAAGAGGGGATACTCCAGGAACACTATTGGGTTGTTTTTTAAATTACCTTAATTTTATATCCCACCTTTCTCCAAACCTGCTGTACATGGTATTCTCTACACAAGCACAATATTTTATGAACACTACAGTAACATGAGTTAGGTTAGGCTGGCACAGTGACTAGCCTAAGATCACTGGCCTAGTGAACTTCATGTGAGCTTCTCCCAAGTCCAACACGCTATCCAGTATGCCACACAGGCTCTTTGAATGCCCATACTCACATTGCAAACTCTTTTCATCTAGAATGAATAGCAAGAGTTTAATGACATCCAACTTCTGCAGTTGCCCTTGTCTGTCTTTATACAGAGTCCTTGCTAGGTAAAACCGAACATCTACCTAGCCCAGCTGTTCCAACAATGCTTGCTACCCCACCCAAGGAAACTAATATTCAGCAGCATGCCTATTCTATTCCTTAGCAGTGCTAAGGCAGGGGAGAATGATGAGCAAACTTTACCCAACTTTAAAGCTGCAGAGTTGGATGGAAATCATTGCAACAGTTATCCCCGCCACCTCTGCAGTTCCGAGATCGGGAGGAAGGCTGGAGCTTGGCAGCCAGACCAGGAAAAGGCCCAGCCATCAACCTTTCCAGCTCCAGACCAGAAAGGGACAGTGGGAGAGGCTCGCTTGTAGTCACAATGCAGGAGGTTGAGCACTGCACTGTTGCTTACAGTGGTGTTACTGCTTATTGGGACCAGAAGATTCTGCCAATCCACTGCTCCCCCCATCCTCTCCGCCACTCTCTCCTGGATTCTGCCAAGAGAGACTGCTGCTGAAGACGAGGGGGCAGTGTAATAGAGAAGTCACACAGAGAAACTTCTTGCCCAAGCATCATTGGGCAAAGGCCATTCAAGAGCCTTTGCCCAGTAGCAGTTAAGCTTCACTGCAGAAGGCTGCATTTTTAAATAGTACAACCCGGCGCACATGAACATATTTTACAGATTAAACAGCAATTCAGCATCACCAGCCAGAAATACAATTTTCAGAACACAAGATGTATTATTTCCATTAACTACCAAGGTCTGTAAGTACAGCTCATTACATTTCTTGATTATCGGAAGAAGGTCAAGCAGTGAAATAAGCAAGTTTAGGGATGATCATAGAATGGCAATATTTAAGTGAAGGGTAATAGGAACAAAATTGCACGACTTACTGCTGTCAGGCCCTCATTATTACAAATGTTGACATCAGCGCTGTACTCTAGCAGCTTGCTCATACATTTCTTCTGGCTGTGCGGAAAACAAATTACATATTGGCCACAAGCCCAATAGAACAAGACTTCCTCAGCTTCCTCCCTAGTTTCTTAGGGCTGGAAATTTATTGCACATGGCATGATTAGCGAGTGCCCCCTTAAAAAGCAAATTACATATTTTGCAAGCTAGGCATTCCGTAGGGTGGTTTGTGTACCTGGAGACCTGACTTTCATTATTCTTTTCATTTTAAAAAAAATTACACAAACTGAACTTATGTTGTTTATTAAATGTATATCAGGGCAAAAGATAACTAGAGCATAAACAACTAAGACCAGGCTCTCCTGGTCCAAACAGCTAACCATAGCTGGGCATAAGCACTCATAGCCACAAAAGCCACTTGTGACTCCCAATTCAGTCTGTGGAGCAATGAAACAAATGTGGCTTTTGCTTGGCTACAGAGCTTCTGTATGACAGAAGAACTACTATTATTGAAAGACTATTCAATTTAGGAATAAAAAGCTAAATGTAAAAAGCTGCATCTCTTACCCATTTCTAGCAGCCAAATGAAGTGACGTGCACCCTGAAATGTCTTGATAGTTAGGGTTTGCACCTTTCTTTAACAGCAGAACTAGGCATTCAACTGATCCACAGCTGTGGAAAGAGGTTAGAAAGGTTTTAACAAAAGGTTAAAGCAGCTTGACTAGAAAAAGATAACTTCCAATACAAACAGCATTATGTAAAGCAGAATCAATGTTAACCTGTGGCCCTGCCAAGGTTGAACTACAATTCCCATCTACCGCAGTCACCTCCCATCTACCTCACCAATGGTGAGGGATGATGGGAATTATAGCCCAACTCCCATAATCTCTAATCAATTACCATAGTCCAAAACTGTCTGGAGAGCACCAAGTTGGGGGAAACTAATCTATATAGTGGAAAAGATGAACCACACACTGTAGCCTTTAAAGGTAAAGGGACCCCTGGCTGTTAGGTCCAGTCGTGGACAACTCTGGGGTTGCGGCGCTCATCTTGCTTTACTGGCCGAGGGAGACGGCGTACAGCTTCCGAATCATGTGGCCAGGATGACTAAGCCGCTTCTGGCGAACCAGAGCAGCGCACGGAAATGGCGTTTACCTTCCCGCCGGAGCAGTACCTATTTATCTACTTGCACTTTGACGTGCTTTTGAACTGCTAGGTTGGCAGGAGCAGGGACTGAGCAACGGGAGCTCACCCCATCGCGGGAATTCGAACCGCTGACCTTCTGATTGGCAAGTCCTAGGCTCTGTGGTTTTAGGGATTAGACAAATCCATGGACGGTAACACCATCTATAGCTACTAGGAATGATAGCTGGATTAGTCCTGAATACCAGCTGCTGGGATCACAAAGTGCTGTACTAGATAAGCATTTGTTATGGCAACAACAGGGTTCTTTCTTATGTTTTATATGCACCATTACTGCCAAGCCAAGCACATTCAACATGACAGGCAAAAATAGTAATAAACTGAAAGCAAGAAACAGCAATCTAGAAAACTAATGTAAATCTGCCTTTTACACTGTAACATTCCCCGGGCTTTGGAAAGTTGGCTTACTTAGCTGCAATATGAAGCAAGCTCCTCTTCACACGTCCAAATGCATAATTGACATCAAACTTCGAATTTGACAGCAACTCTGAAACAGATCTAAAGCAAAAAGTTCATTTTATTTAGCAAAATATCTGTGTTTTCAACTACTCGTAATAGCGGGCAGATGTCTGCTGTGTGTGCCACATCACTGAAGAAGAAAACAGAAACTCCAACCTACTACACAATATAAACACAGGTACCCAGCCAAATTCAAATAGCTTCAGTAGAAATACTTCAAGAGAATTTATGCTCCCATAGCTGCACATAGAAATTAGGAAAATTGACTTTCTAAAAAGAAAACAATCTATTTTCATGTCACTATTGAATGCATTACCTGTTAAGCCTCTGAAGTTTAAACATCAATCCTAAAAAAAGTGAGTCAATTTGTACAACATAAGTATTCACTAGAAAATTATTATTTCTAATTTAGTTTCCTATTTCTTCTTCAATTTCTTTCTTCTCCCTCAAATCGAATAGGTACTTATTATTTGGAAATGAGTTCGAATCATCCTTGTGTAAATTGTATCCTGTACTAGGGAATTGGGCAAGGGCTATACACTGACCCCGTGTGTGTAGTTACTAAGAAAGAATTGCTCTGCTTTGGGAGAAATATCACTAGAGAAACACAGTTGATTTAACATGTGTGTTTCTTCTGAACTCAGCTTGGCCAAAAAGCCTTTCATCCAGCTTGTTTATGCTTGCTCATGAAAAACAGTAAGTTTCAGGCCTGGTACTATTAGGGGGGGGGAAACTGACCTGATTTCAAAATGAAACAAATGTGTATATATATACCACACTATAAAAAAATGGTGCTACTGTAGATCCACTGTTTAGATATGAAGACTCACCTATGTTGGTCAGCCATTACCATTGGCATTAAAGTGTAAACAGCAGTTTCGTTATCTGTGTAGAAATTAAATTATAATTATGTCACATATGGAGGCACAAACTTAGCAAAATATTCTACTCTTAATTCCACCTTTCACTTGCCTTCTAACATCCCATACCACCACCTGACCATTACTCAAGCTTGTAACTCATAGAACACATCAGCATGATTTTTGTCAATAGTCATACTATTAAATATTGATTACTAGAAGAAACCCAGACTGCATCCTTACATACTCCTATTCCCTGCATGCCCTGGAAAACAGTTGCTCACAGTTGCTAGGATGATGCTTATACTTTGTAGGCAGATTAGGAAGCCCTTTAACAACACTGTTTCCCAGCAGCATTAATAAAACACATTTTCACTAGGCTACTGAAATGAAGAAAACAAACTAGGGTTGGAATGTATGTGAAAGGACTAAACTCAGTCCCATTCTGATACGGAAAGAAAATTCCTAGGTTCAGAATATGCTCAGAGGCACTCTGTTCTTTATGTAGAACTGCTTGTCTTCTGCGCCTAACTGTTTGGTAGGTCCTGGGTTTTTAGTACAAAAACAAACCAAGCAGATCTGGCATGCCTGAAGTCTGTCCACCCTCGTCTGAAAAAACAGCAAGGACCGGACCCAAAAACCTTACTGTATATACCACACATGTGCCACTAGCCCTGAAACCTGGCACCAGAAACACATCCCCTGTTGAAACCCTGATTCTTGGAGCGACACTCCGGCCGCTCTCGAAGAGAAACCCTCTGGAAACAGATCCATCTCGCACGCACACACACACATGCTTCCAGCTCTGCTCTGGGCTCGCTCTCAAGAGATCACCACCGGCTGGAACCCGGGAACAGTCGCCAGAGCGCCTCTGAGCACGCACAGAGTGCATCCCCCTCCTAAAGAAGCAACGCCGGCGAGAGTAGGCTCCCTACATGTACACCCGGGATTAGGAGGAAAGGGCTCCGAGGCTAGAGGCCACAACTTTTGCCCCGTAAAGCCTCGAGGCTCCTGGACTGAGGAAGTGTCCCCTCGTCCTTTCTCTTCTCCCCAGGGGATGCTTCCTCCTATCCAAGCTGCCAGCCCTCATCGAGGTCACCGCTCGCCGCCTTCCACCCAGCGCTTGCTCCCCGGTATCCGCCAATCCCCCGTCCCTGCCGCCCCCCTCCGCTCACCTTCGGGCAGCTCGACGGTGCGGGCGCGGCGCAGGGACCTGGTGAGGCGGTTGAGCTGCTCCATGGCTCTCTCCATCCTCGGACAGGAGGACGAGGAGGAGACGCCGACGCCGCCGACGCCTGGCCGCCCGTTGCCCGCCGGCAACTGCGGACTTCCCCAGCTCAGGCTCAGCCCATCGCCCCAGCGGCGGGGCCGCACCCGGTCCGGGTCCCGCTCCTGGAACCGTGGGGATGAATCGCTTCCTCTTCAGCACGCATGCGCCAGTCTCCCGAAGCAGGCCACAGAGCGAAGGGGGAAACGGACATGAAGCGCCGCGGGAAGCGCGCATGCTCAGACGGGAGACGACGCTCGGCGGAAGCTTATGCCCTTCGCTTGCCAATACTTTCCGAGTTTGATTTTTATTGCGCTGGCGTATTGACTGCCTCAACACACTCCCGCTTGCCACCGCTGCCCGGCCCCGCAATTGCGCCATGCTGAAGGCACTTCTTCCTTATTTTAACCTCTATATACTGGTTTCCAGGTCATAGCTGTCAACGTTTCCCTTTTTTCGAATAGGATTCCTCGCAAGAAAGGGGAAAAGTTGACAGCTATGTTTCAGGTATATGATGGAGCAGTTTACAAAATGCCCAGGCTCTACAGTATCTTTAAAGAACAATGCAATGCAACAGAAAACTATTTTTGGGTTGAAAAGTATTTTATCAGCACAATCCTATTACAGTACACGTCTACTCAGAGAATAAGGGGCTTTATATTGCAAATGGGTCCGAATGTGTGTGCGGGGGCGATTGGAATATTAACTTGCATACATGGACGTACCCAGGACTTTTGTGGGGGGAGGGGCAGAACCGACGTGATTGGTCAGTTAGTTGAGTATTTCTATTGTTTCACTTGATGGGGGGCGCAGTTCCCCATTGGCTACGCCCATGCTTCCATCCATGGGGGGACGGGGACGGGTTGTTTCAGTCTTGTTATTCTTCCACTGTTTTGCGACTCACAACAGTGGTCGGGACTTGACAAGATAGATAGATAGATAGATAGATAGATAGATAGATAGATAGATAGATAGATTGTCCTTCCCCTGGATTACTCCTCCACCCTTCTGTTTCACATTCTTGGTACTGTACTGTATTTCAACAGTTATTTCTTAAAATATATACCATCATCATTGATATTCATTAGGGTGTGCACTCAGGGATTTTTTCTTTTAAAGTGGTTGAATGCACAATCAAAGAGAGCATTGTTTTTATTATTCAAACAAAGCTTAATTTTTTAAATTAACAACTAAACTTTACATAAAAAATAAAAAATACAGACGCATTCCTCCACTCTTATTATTTCAGCTTGTGGCCCATGCCCCATTCACCACCATAGACAGATGCAGGCAGAGACTGCAGCTCTATTCCTTCCATTCTGCCTGTGTATCTCTCTTACCTTCTTCCACCCTCCTCCATTCTACATAGGGTTGTGACAGCTGAGGCAGTTGGGTTGCCACTCCAGACAACATTAGGGTGTACTTGGGTTCACCTGGCACACCCTGTGCGCACACCTATAAGAATGTTTCTAAAGCAGTGGGGCTGCTCTGGAAACATCTTTGGCGTTCTCTACCCAAACATTCAGTTCTCTTCACTAGAGGGATTGGATGGGAGGGAGTAGAAAGGGTTCTTCTAGCTTCAAGCAGAAAGCAGCTGTACATGGTACAGATAGGCTTGATCCTCCTACGGCACCCAGAAAACCTGCCCCCACTCCTTATTCTTGGAACAGGTTTGTCCATTTAAAAAAGCTTTTCCTTTTCTTTATGCATTAGCAGACAATGATAAATGGAGAACCATATGGGCAGTCATGCGGTTATTTTAAAACTACAAAAGCCATTGGGGAAAGGCATGATTGGTTGCCAATTTTCAATTTGTTGGTATGCATGTCTGCTATTTCACTTGCAAAACCAGGAGAAAGCCAGGGTCCACTGTATCACGGAGGGATTTTATATTATAGCTGCTTCATCCCAAAGTAACTGCACTGGTCACAAATGAACAATGTAGTTCCCTGCTTGCACATAGGATAATCAAACATAGAGATGATGCCGTGGTAGATTTCCCACACCCTTTCATCCATTTCATGCTGCTATTTCTATTATCCGACCCACATGACATTTAACATTTGGGTTGAGGTTTCCTTTTTAGGAATATTTTGATTATTTCAAACATCATCATGCTTATACACTGTAATCTACTTGCCTTCATCCACATTTGTTTATTGAATTTTGAAATATATAAAAGATTGCACTGCATGTTCATGCAAGTAATTCAATGACCTTTCAATAAAGCATCCAGTACTGTTGAGAATTAAATAGCAAATCCTAACCTGTACAGTCTGCTCAAAAATAATGAACAATGTAATGTCAATACATAATCCTCTATCTTGCCTTGCAGATAAGTTTCATAATTCAGTTCTGCTAATGGACCTAAAACTCTTTGAATAACACAGGTAGATAAGCCATTGCCATTCTAATGCAAATTCACAGTCACATCCTGATCCAAAATCTAATTATTAAGATTTTGAAGGTGCTTGCCATCTGCTAATATGTTTAAAATGTAAAAAAAAAACTTTATGCCATCATAAATATTTATGATTTATTTTGACATAAGAAAATGAAGTTTGCTTAGTCCATGATATCTCATGCCACAATAAACTTGTTAGTCTTTAAGATGGTACAAGACTTGTGTCTTTACTACAACAGACCATCATGAATACCCCTCTGGAATTTGCTCGTGGTATGTCCCTTATTCGGACTTAACAGCTGCAGAAATTCACTGTAATGGATCACCCTTGCTTTATAAAAAGAAATTGTTGTTGGGGAATACTGTATTAAAAACATACACATAGCTGTGAAATTTTGAATATTTATAAAGAAAAGAAAAAAGAAAGAGTTCTTCTTCACTTTGAGCATCTGAATTAAGATCAGGGCGGGGAAATTTGTGCTATCTGCTGTATTTTTCGCCCTATAGGACGCACTTTTTCCCCTCCAAAAATGAAGGGGAAATCTGGGTGCGTCCTATGGGGCGAATGCAGGCTTTCGCTGAAGCTTGGAGAGCGAGAGGGGTCGGTTCCTTTATTTCCCCCCCAAAAAACTAGGTGCGTCCTATGGGACAGAGCGTCCTATGGGACGAAAAATACCGTAATTTGTTACTAGAATCCAAGATCCACCAACTATAGCCCTGTGCAACAGACAAAGTAAGACTTCTAAATATCAGAAATGAACTGAGGTCACAGTCTTGCCATACAGAAACTGTCTCCTAGTTACTGTGCTCCAATTTCTTCACTTCAGCAGTATAACACAGTATGTGGGTGGGGAGACACAAAACAACTTGAAATACTTGCTGACGTACTTCAGATCACACAGAAATCTACCAGAAGATCCCAATCTATCAATTTAATACCAAAGACAAAACTAACAGCTCAATCTTATATATGTCTTCTCAGAAATAAGAATTAATTCAATGAGACTTAATCCTAGGTAAGTGGATGTAGCCTGACTTGGCAGGCTTTTGAATGTATATGAGACTGAGAGTCACTGGAAGTGAATTATTCATTATTGTTGTGGGATGGGTGAACCAAGACAAAGTGAATCTGTTTCTGCAATATTTGCATCAAAACACACATTTGTCCCATGATGACTTCACATCTATAAAAAGTCACTGTTTCAGTTTAATAAAAATTAAAATCCTATATTAAGCAAGTTGAAGGAGACGTATTTCATTTTCTTTTAGTTTGACTTTCCAGTAGAAAAGGAACAATGAAATTACCAGTAATAGGATCTTTTAAATGAATGAGTTTCCTCCCCTAAATTCTTTCAACGGCTGATTAAACCATGGAATTAATTGACACGACAATGTGTCAGTGCAACAATGGCCACAAACTTAGATGATCATGACTTATTTTACACACATTCACTAAGAATAAAGTTATCAGGGGCTATGCGTCATGATGGCTCTATACTACCTTACTATGCCTCTGAATAATAGTTGCTGGAGAGAAAAAACAGGGGAGAGCCATTGAATGTATGTGCAGTTGTGTGTTTGCCATAGGCAAGTGGTTGACCAGTGTGGGAAACAAGATCCTGAACCATCTGGGCCTTTGATCTGATCTGACACCACTCTCTCGTCCATATGATCCCAATATAGAATAGCCCCTTGGTTGATACCACACCAGGTCCCAATAGCGGAAACCCAGATCACACTGAATACTGCCTGAACCCCATGAGGAACTGCCATTCTAATAACAAGGAGCAGAACTCCAAGCTACAGAGCTACCCCTTTAATATAGCAATTTTTCAGAGAGAAGACCGCATCTGGCCTTGGCAATAGGACTGGTATGGAGTTAGAAAGGCTATATATAGCCTGATTTTGGTTTACTGCCTATGGGCATCACCAATCTACACAACCCACACAATCTTGTCAGACTGAAAAGTCTACAGTCTCTCTCAAATTACAGATTCATATCATATCCAATTTAAGCACTGGAAAATAATAGGACAGTAGAAAAAATATAAAATTATCCAAGTCACTGAGAGGATATCTTGCTAAGTATCTGTAAACTGATTTTATGGTGAGCTATTCTTCCATAAACAATGTCTTGGAAGAATATTCCACCCCTTCAATTCATGGATTATCTATTGGCCTGTGGGGTGTGTGTGTGTGTGTGTGTGTCCAGCATTTTATGAAAAACCTTTTCAATGGGAGGGGCATGTAAAATCTGATGATCACTTGATATTAGCAAGAATTCTATCAGTAGACTATGTTTGGGTACTTCTGTTGCTATCTTCTAAAGCTTCTTCATAGACCTATATAAGTTTGTGTTTTTTTTATATAAACTAGATAAACAGAATTGTTATGCAATTCTTTGTTCTTCCAGATGGGTTTCCTTCAAAATCTGCCTTTAATCTTGCTGTCAATAGTATTGACAATCTGAAAAATGCAAGTTCAGCTCTTTTTTCTTTTTGTTTAGCCCACCTAGAAATCGATTTGCCTGAAATACAATCAATGCAATTTCACTCCAAAGTCAATGGGACCTTTCTACACAATTAACAATTCATATGGACTATGTTTGTGTCAATGGATCCTGCTAATTGCAATTTGATCTGATGCATTGCAAGGCCTCAGTCATCGAACCTTAAATTCGTGAAAAGCCACCCTTAAGCTATGGGGGCTGTTCGAAAAGTCTCCGGGTTGAGTAGTCCACCTCAGGCCTTTAGAATTACAGTACCGGCCATGTTCTTTTCATAGTGTCAGCTGTCATAGGTGGCTATTATTTTATTTTATTTTCAAAATACACTGTATATGTACTCAACATAGCTTAGAGATCAAACAGCTTCTCTCTTGTGTCCCATTCAAATATACAAGATCTACTGAGGGCTTTCTCTTCAGAACTCTGTATGTGGTACAATCAGTAAAGACTTGAAGAGCTCTCAGTGACCACTCCCTTAAATTACAGGAGACCTTCCCACTGTAGATTCACTAAAGTCCAGGCTTGAGCAGCCTGTGGAAACATTGTAAGATCCACATGTTTAGACCCTTAACATTTGAGATTTGTTACTCAGTTTGTGCTACAGATGGGAACCCTCATGCTCTCGTGCAGATTATGTGAGTAACTGTAAGTAAGTTGGAACTGCTCTGCAGCGTGGCATGCAATTCAAAGCCACAAGAGCAAGTTTTTGTGCTCTCTAATTGTCAGTAACCACAGAGGCTGCTATGCCCGCTGGTGCCACAGTGTCCATAGTCTGGCTGTGAGATTTAGTGATGTATGTTTGAAGTATAATCTCATGGCTTGTATCCTGATCACCATGGTTCATCCAGGCCTGCCTGCTGGCTGCTGGCAAGAGTTTGGCACACTTCTCTATGACTGATGCTTTTCAGCACTGTTGCCATGGTCACAAGGGGCGTGGCTGTCAGTGTTGTGATGCTCTTTGTTGGTCAATGCTTTCATTTCCCTCTTACCTTTTCCACTGAGCAAAACAAAGCTACGTGGCGATTACATGGACATAAACTGTCTGCCATAAACTGATTGCCTAGAATGTCATTGACCCTGATAGATACATTAATGATTTTTGTACATTGTACCCATGTGAATTTTTGTCTATAAATACTAATAAAAGAAATAATCTAAAATCCACTAACACAAATATTTCCTCACATATCCCATTACTAAAGTAAACATTTGCTACTTATGCCAGAAATTAAGTTCGGTCTTTGATTCATAAGGGAAAGAGGAATAATTATGGAAGCTTTATTCAGAAATCTGCCACTAGATGTCAGTGTTAATGAAGTACTGGGCTGCAAATTCTTGATTCAAACATACACAAATATATATATATATATCTTGCTAAATATTATATTCTACAGATACTTGGTGAGAAGAACACAAATATTTATTCCTTGTAATTAATAAGCAAGTAAGGCAGCCAGCTTCGAAGTCAGGTGCTATGCATAGGATGCATTCAGAAGGAGCTGTGCTTGTGCTCGCTTCAGCAGCACATATACTAAAATTAGAAGGAGCTATGCTTCACATTTCTGCATAGTTTTCTGAATCATCACATTATGCCATAGATTTGTGCAAGGTTTACATATCTGCATCCATTGCTGACCATTCTGGTTCTCATGCTCAGTAGGATTTCTCAGGATGCAGAACCTTATTAATATGGGTTTTGTTCCTACAGCAATTTTACTAACAGCAATATCAACATATAATACAGGGTGTGTTTTCCCCTTATGAACAAGGGAGTGATAACATCTTGCTGGGATCATCTAGGGGTGAGGAACGTTTTTAGCCTGAGGGCCACATTCATTCATAGGTAACATTCCAGAGGCAACATGTCCATTGATGGGCCAGAGGCAACAGTGACTGGAGCCATGGATTGGATTCTTACATACCTCACTGAGCTTAGTAAACCGGACATAGGATCTTGTTTATTACGTTCTGTCTTATGAAACATCTGAAATCATATATGAGAAAACAGGAAAACTATAGACCTCTTACATTTATAAAACTCTAGCCTAGTTCTCACATGAGCAGTAAACCTGAGTCTGAGCTTCTGCATCACTTCCAACTGCAGGAAAGTAGGTCAGTTGGTAGAGCATGAGATTCTTAATCTTGGGGTCTTGGGTTCGAGCCCCACATTGGGCAAAAAGATTCTGGCATTGCAGGGGGTTGGACTAGGTGACCCTCGTAGTCCATTCCAGCTTAACAATTCTGATTCTGTGAAAGGACTTTCATGACTAAATGCTTCTCTTAGATAAACAACCCCACTGAGGCATGTAGGAGACACAAGAACAATTTATAACCAAGTTTTCTACCTGGAGTACATTTTTTGCATGAAGAAATAAACATATGAACGGCCACATTAATTCTGAAATTGCACAGCCTAGGAACAGGTTTATCACCTCAATAAAAAACTAGGTCTTTGTGACTGCTTATAGCATGCTGTTGCAAGTTACTTTCTACTTATGTGTGAATCATGTCTTCCTGTTCTGCTCCTTGTTTGTGGTTTGCACAGCTACAGTATAGATAACTAGCTCATACCCCAATGCAGAAGCCTCTGTGAACAGCTTCAGTGCTCATTACTAAGGAGATATAAAAGAGCTACAGTAGCTGAGGGTTGGATTAGCACTGAATATCCAATAATAGCTTGTGCGGCTGTTTAAGGTGAGAGTTTTGCCTTAGAGAAACGGGATTATGTTTACAACAGAAGTGAAATAAATAACAACTAGGTCTTTGTACCTTTTATGTGAAGCAATAATAGTAATCTCAGGCTAGTTCATTTATTATAGGTGTACCCAATGTGCAGACAATGTATAACTTTAAAGGATGCAATATTTTACACGATTAGGTGCCAGTTTATATATTTATTGCTATTATGGGCTAAGCTTTTGCTGGTGGTGTGTGCGTATTGCCTATTTGTGTCTTTTCCCCTTTAAAAAGAACCATCTGTACATGAAAACAGACATATTTGAATAAAGAGGTCATCTGATCTAGAGCTATTCAGGCAACTGTTATATATATACGAAACACGGGGGGGGGGTTGTTATATATATGAAACAGTGTGGTTACTGCAAATGTTTAAAGGGGAGCTAATCTTTTTCTTATCACTCATCTTGTAATCTTTCTGCATACCATGGGCATAAAGGTAAAAGGTAAAGGGACCCCTGACCATTAGGTCCAGTCATGGCCGACTCTGGGGTTGCAGCACTCATCTTGCTTTATTGGCCAAGGGAGTCTGCGTACAGCTTCCGGGTCATGTGGCCAGCATGACTAAGCCGCTTCTGGCGAACCAGAGCAGCACATGGAAATGCCATTTACCTTCCCGCCGGGGCGGTACCCATTTATCTACTTGCACTTTGGCGTGCTTTCGAACTGCTTGGTTGGCAGGAGCAGGAACTGAGCAACGGGAGCTCACCCCGTTGTGGGGATTCGAACCGCTGACCTTCTGATCGGCAAGTCCTAGGCTCTGTGGTTTAACCCACCATGGGCATAGCCAGGATTTATGTTAGGGGGGCAGGTTTCGTGTTGGGGGAGCAGCATCTCAGTTAGTTAAACATTTTTATTAATTTGCTTAATTTAGGGGGGAAGCTCCCACAGTCTTGGCTACACCCATGCTACTTTTGCTTCAAGCATTTTTCTGTCCACACCAGCTCATTTCTGATCTCAGAGCTGAGCTGGCAGAAAAGTGCTGCTAGAAACTGAGGGCAAAAATACAAGGGATTAAAAAGAATTTAGCTTATTTTGTGGGGGGGGGGGGACAGATCCTTACCAATTCTGTTTATACCTGAGCAAAGCTGACACTTCCAGATGGGTAGGTGTGTTAGTCTGCTCTGTTGCGGCAGAAGCCTGGAGTATTCTGACAAAGGTGAACTCAGTTAACTGATTCACACTGTTGTGACGTGGGGTTTGTGATTTCAGCTCTCTTGACATAATATGCTGGAGACAGTTCTGTAGTAACACTTCTTTATTAAAGCAAACAAGACTGAGACTGAGGAGGGGAGAGCTACATTTATAGGGACAGGGAAATAGCTAGAAGGGATACATTTTGGAGGGAACAATATCAGGCAATCACAGTCCTGCCTTTTGGAGGAAACCAATAAGACAGAGGATCCAAATACAGCAGCTTAAATGAACCAATAGTAGCTGTACCCTCTGGAACCAAAAGGCAGTTACTTTACCCTAATGCAAATACAGACAATAATAATACAGATATAAAATCCTTTGACTCAATACACAACACACACTAAGCCAAACCTCGACCTAGGGAATATTTTTCATCCATTTGATATGCAGGCATAAGCTGGTGAAACTTTTAACAGCATGGAGATAAATGTTTTGACATGTTACTTACTGCAGGTCATGCTACAGTTAATGGCCCTGTTCTGGACACTGATGGAAAAATTAGTAATGCTGAGCAGATCAAGGGGAAGGTTTGTTTGCACCTCACCTATGCTAGGAGCCAGTTAGGAGACTAGGCTAGTCTCCTAAATGATACTGTGGCACTTGCTTCCCAAAGCCCAGGAAGCTTCTTCCCAGCATAGGGAGCGAGGCACAATGTTCAAGCACACAATGTCAGTACACCACATCACACGTGCAACTTTGCCCCCATATTGCCTTCACAAGCTGACACATCTGGCCCTAACTGTTCCCCGACACAAAAATATATCACTGCATGACACTGGGAGCCAAGCCGAGACTCTTTTTGTATTTATACATATTAACCCATTCCCCTTAATAATATGTTCAGGGAGGTTATGCATTAGCCTCTCTGTAGGAGTCTTTTCCCTGTAAGAGGATTCTACAAGAGTTTTACTGAAGAAGGGAAATAGATGCCTAATCAACAATTCTCATTATTTTAATCCTAGCCTTCTGGATAAGCAAGACTAGACTATGAGCATATTTACTTGAAAGACACATCACTGCAGCCCTTTTACAATCAAGCCTCAAATGGGATTCACATCTCTTCAGAAAAGATTCCTTTTGATCCCACAGATAATTAAAGTGATAGTTAATCCTTTATCTGCTTATGTTCACCATTTCCTACCTCATGCTTTAATGACTACTTACACAATGGGAGGGGGGAGAGAGAGGGGCCTCTTCTCTATAGACTGACAGCTGTGTCTGTATAACTGCCACTTGGGATGTCCTTTAGTATTGCTTATTACAGCAATGGGATGAGAGCATCATCATTATTTGAGAAGCCGGTCCTTATATAGGTTTCAGTTCATGGTTGAATAACAAGACGGATTCTAAATAAAAAGTTTTTCAGATTGCACTCATTTTTCTGATTTAGCATTTTTACCTATCTCTCAGAATTTAGCTTTGTGTTCTTACGCTTGTATTTTTTTCTTGCAAACCACTTGGATATTTAAAATAAAAATAAAAATGGTAAGCATGATATGAATTGTATGTACGAATAAATGGTGTTAGAAATGTAAAGCACCGAAAGATTTTCAGGAGGGTAATGCTATTTATTCAAGACTGAGGTGGGAGAGTATAAAAGCATCTGTCCCCCATTTCATTGCTCTGAGACGTTGTGTACTGCTTGTATCACATGCTGTCAGACTGATGCAGATCAGTCCTTCTTGTTTGTGCTGGATTTAAAAGGCATTTAATAAACCTCCAAGCAATCCATATTAAGGCAATCCTAAACCCCCTGCCACTATCAAGGGGCCATACTTTGCATAGACAAGATAATTGTAATCAGCAGTGAAATCCTATGCATCTATTTTTTTCTGAAGTAATTTTTTCCCCAGTGGTGCTTACTTCCAGGTGCCGGAGGAATTTAATATATGAATCCCTGTGGACCCACGTGTGTGGGTGAACAGCTAAATAATTGGCTGGGTGCCTGGATTAAAAATGCAGGGCTTACACACACAGAGCTTCAGTACCAAAGTATTAAACTCATAAAAGTTGAGCAGTAACGTTAGGAATATAGGTTGTTAGACCTTTCTTTTCCCATTTACAATGTTCCCCTCTTCCTACTTGCTTTGCAAGGACCAGATCACGCACTGCTAAGTAAGTTTTAAATGCTTTACTTGCAGATTCATACATCTGATACATGTGTTGTTCCACGCAGCTGCAAGGAGAAACACAGGCAAGAATACTCTTGGGTAGGAAGTACAGAATATAATTCATGCAAGTTCATACACATCTTTCTTCTCTGTTTACACGATGCAGAGAGAGACAGAGGAAGTTCCTCTCTCTCTGAAGGGAGAGGAGTTTTCTCTTCTTCTCTCTCTGAGGGAAGAGGAGGCATGACCTTACTGAGTCTATCTAGGAGTACAACACTGTGGCCCTTTACCCCCTCATGCATTAACCAGCCTTATGCTGTATTTGACTGCGATCTCCCACATCAGGTAACTATGACTAGGATTATAAAGTGTGGAAAACATTCAAAAATGATGCAGAATGTATTGGTATACCTAATTTAATCGTAAATAATCGTAATCAGGGCTTTTTTTCAGACAAAACTTGCCGGAACTCAGTTTTGTCACCTCTCAGATGGGTGCCATTGCCATTATAAAAGAATAAGGGAGGCGTTCATTTTAAGTTCCAGCACCTCTTTTTCTAGAAAAATAGCACTGATAGTAATAGTAATAATAATATTCTGCCACTTCTATAGTTACTTCCAAGTCAAATCTGGAAAATATTTACCAGCAAGTGCTGACAAGAGTTTCAGTAGCTTCATAAAACTCAATTTTTCAAGGGCTGTCAAATTTTATTAGCAAAACATTAACATCAAGATGAAGTATTTCCTTGTAGCATTAGGCTAAGGAGAAGGACTGTAGGTCAGCATGTGCTTTGCAAACAAATATTCTCAGATTCAGTCCTAGGCATCTCCCTGTAGGGCTGGGAAAGACTCTGGTCTGAATTCATAGAGGACCTTTGCAGTTTAGACAGTACTGAGATGGTCTGCCTAACTATAAGGCAGCTTCCTAATGTTCCCAGTTAATGTAGCTGGATCCCCATTATCAGCTGGGTGGATGTTCTCTGATGTGAAAGCAAGCCAGCTTACAAACTAAAGCAATATAATCAAGCATCTTGACAAATTGTATGGTGCTTTATTGAATTCACTCACTTGTGCTGCAACATTTACATTGGTTTATCTATCTGCAACACCAGATTAGTAGAATAGTTTGTGACATTGCACTGTTGTGACCCTTAACTACATACATTCCATCCTCAATATTTAACTTTTGGGGCAGAAGACAGACAGATAATGCTGATAACTGTGTATCTGACTTAATGATAAGCAGTTTCTTACCCTCACTGTTGATTACTCTTTCGTTAATCTTCACGGGTGTACATCAGTCGGTAGCTCTAAAATATTTTTAATTTCACACAAATTCAGTCCCTTTTGTTAATGTTTTTGCTTAGTTTACACCATTCCCAAGGCTGCAAGTTCACTTCTACACCAATCCGACGATGAGTCGGAGTTTTCTTATACTATGAATAATCAAACTATTCTCCTTTAAACTTACTACAATTAATTATAATTAACCATGGAAGCAAACTCTTTAGGAGTTAGAGGTCATGATAATTGAGTCTGATTCCATTAGACAGCCAAGGGGTGTTATTGTTATCATTGAATAAATCCATGTTCAAATGAGGATAATGCATTCATAAAAGTGGGCCACAGGAAATGATCACTCTTCCATTAATACAGCGTGACCTACTAGTATTAGCTTAAATGAGGGTCATAACTGACACTGCCAATATCGAATATGAAAATGACTGAAATGAACCAGGAATGTAGTTTTATTAAAACAATTAAAACTAGATTATTGTGCCCTTCATTTTAGGGTTATACTTTGCTCAAGGCCAGAGAACTTTGGCTTATTAGTAACATTCCCCCCTTCCTATGTCTCCCTTGCTTTTTTAAAAAAGTAATAAGTTAGTAATTATAGAAATAGATATATAGTGTAAAATGATATGTAAAAACAAGGAGCACTGAAATTCATCTCATTATCACTATCTTTAACTTGCCCCCAACAACTTAAATTTATTTATGCTCTACAATTTCTCAAAATCTCTTTTCTTGAACCTCTAATCATTATCCAATGTTTAATAAATGATGTGATCCTTTTGATTCAGTTATGTATACAAAATTCTTTTTAAAAAGTTCAAGCTAGGATAAGACCAATAATAATAATACATGATTTAAAAAAAATGCAAAGCATACTTACTTACCCAGGCTTTTAAACAATAGCCATCCATAACCCAATGTCTAAATATATTTATGATTTAAGAACACTTCACATCTATGTTGCATTGTGGCATAGACAGACAGACACATACAAATCATTTTGCTGCTTGTATAGAATAGCATACTAGTGGCTTGTGTCCAATGATCATTAAAGGCCAGGCACTGTAGAAAATATGCATGTATATTGGTTGATTAAAGTCAACATTGATTCAGATATACACGTAAGTGCTTCAGTACAGATACATGCAGAATCCCATCTGTGTAAATAATCTGGCATTTTGGATAGCAAATAAGATAAGATTACTTCATGCATGCTATTTCTTTATTTCAGGTGGAAAAATAGTACTCACACATGAAGCATCATTCATGTTACTCCTAAAAAGATGTGATTAATGCAGGTTTATGAAAAGCTACTGTATGTGAAAGTGTCCCCTTCAGTTTTCATATAGGTATCATTTAAATATAAAGGTACTCACTCATTCTATATAAAGTACTCTGTGATATATATATCGCACAAAGCCCAATAATATTATATATATTTAGCACACTGTAGTGTTAATTATAGTTATATGGCTCGGTTCATTATAAATATGGTTAGAAAACAAACCAGGACCAAATCATGGTTTGAGTTCCTGTTTTGGTAACTACGCTAACCTCATGCTGAACAAACCATGGTTCCCTGACACTGGCTAATTCAGAAGTGAAAACTTTCAAATAAGGCAGAAGACAATCAGAATGAGCCTGAGGGCCTTCTTGCGGTTCCCTCATTGCGAGAAGTGAGGCTACAGGGAACCAGGCCCATCAGATGTCAAAGAGATAAATAATTACTTGACATTCGGAAGACATCTTAAGGCAGCCCTGTTCAGGGAAGTTTTTAATATGTAACGCTGTACTGTTTTTAACACTGATTGGGAGCCGCCCAGAGTGGCTGGGGAAACTCAGCCAGATGGGCGGGGTATAAATAATAAATTTATTATTATTATTATTATTATTATTATTATTATTATTATTATTATTATAGGATTGTTCTCACAATGACAAACTATAACTTGTCGTTAACATCTGAAATAGTATTTTACTTTGTAATTCAGGAAGTGGTTGGAAAGTTCTTTTTTAAAAGGAACTAGGTGTTTTTTTAAACCCTGTATCAAAAGGAACCATTCTGAACTAGTTCAGTTCAAGTTCATCCAAATTAACATTATAGTTCATAAAACAATCATTTTTAACAAAAAAGAAATCAGCACTCAGAATATTACAAGTTGCTGTGCAGATCTATGGGGTCTAAAAATAAATCAGGGGACACACAGAAGTAATAAGATATCTGACTAGATGTCAGCAGCTTCCCCCATAATGATATTCCACACTAGAAAACGATTTACCCTGTTTATCTGTGCCATCCGCACAGCTGTTAAAGGTCCAAAGTAGCATGCACATGATCAAGCAGCACTCAAGGTTTTTATGGAAATTGTGCAGCAGTTGCACTACAATTTCTTCGATATATCCCCCCTCCCAAAAAAATACAGCCTTTACATTATTGTGAGCCCTGGCTATTAGTCCTCAAAACTGGCCAAAAGAAGTTTATTCTACCATGTATTGTTTATCAATGCCTTGAATTTTTGAGCGCCTAACTAAACTTATTTGTTCTGTTTAATTGGCACCATCCAACAGTGCTGGCTGTTGTTACAGAATTGTGATATTTCAGCTAAGTTAGACATAAGAAAGGTTGTTACATCTCATCCATCTTCCTTGGAAACTACTCTAGATAGAAGAGAAATGCTGACTTAAATGGCTGCAATAATTTTGGACAGATGAAAATGACTGTTGCAGATGACTCAGACAAAAAGCAAAGCCAATTCTATTGACCAGCAATGGTGTACCACCCACAGACACTTAAGAAGGCACCTTCTGTCTCTCCCCCACCCCCCAATAATCACTTCCCATCTTAATTACTGAGTGCTCTGAAATGCATTTTCCTTGCCAACTAACAATGTAGCCATTTTTGAGCAGGAAGTTCCCCAAGGCAAGTCACTTGTACTGCTTGAATCAGGCTGTAAAGCTGTCTGCATGAAACAGTTTTATTATTCTTATATTATAAAATGATTTAAAAATATAAATTATAGAACATTAAATTAATTAGTTTTAGTAAGCCAACATTTTCACATGGCTACTAAGTATAACCAAAGCTTGCCTACTCTGTACATCAGCGAGTTTTAAGGAACTGTACACAGAATTTTAGATATCTTCATTGGGTTAGAATCCAGGGGTCAGCAAACTTTTTCAGCAGGGGTCCGGTCCACTGTCCCTCAGACCTTGTGGGAGGCTGGACTATATTTTGAAAAAAGAAAAGAAAAAAGAACGAATTCCTATGCCTAATAAATAACCCAGAGTTGCATTTTAAATGTAAAAACACGCTGATTCCTGGACCGCCGTCCATGGACCAGATTTAGAAGGCAATTGGGCTGGATCCGGCCCCCGGGCCTTAGTTTACCTAGCCATAGGTTAGATCCATACCTACCTGCAGAGGAAGTCCACTCTGGACTCAGCTATACAGCTGCAAATAAAACGTTTTGAATGTGTTGCAAAGTGCAATATGCAATTGTGACACTAGATAGCAACTGTGAGCTATAGCAAATTCAATGCATTTTTCATAACAATTTTTTAAAAAAGAATTTTCACAACGTTTTTAACGTGTGTAGATTCCACCTTTAAGAGGAAGAATGAGAAGAAAGAAATTTTCCATTATTCCTGTTCCCATCTGCGACCCCTTATGCCCTTGAGAATATGATCTCAGGGATAGTTGAGGCTGCAAGCGAAATCAGTAAAAATGTTTTGCTCCAGTGGGTGCCTCTAAAGTCATGGCTTCCCCCAAAGAATCCCAGGGAATGTAGTCTGTTTGTCACAGAGCTGCAATCTCCAGCACCCATCATAATGTATTGTCTGGATATGACCTTCCATCCATCACATTCTGGATCAATGAAAGGCAAATCCTTCATGACACATTTGTGTCAAAGCAAGTTGTCTTCTCCATTGCCCTGCCTTTCCCCCCAAGGCATCACTAGTTGCAAGTGATTGCTATTATGGCTGAAACTATGAGTCTATATGTAACCAGCTTTGTACCAGCACAAGCCATGAGAAGTTAAGTTCAGAAACTAGCAGTGGAGGTTATTCTGATCTCTTTCAGACTCTGATATCTAGAATCCCTTGACTGAAGTGGCATGGGGCATCATCAAGCCTGTGTTTTATGACTTGACGAAAAGTTAATTGTGAAGAGTTGCTGGGGGGGGGGGTCAGCTCAGATATGTAGGATTTCAGATTGCCATAGAGAGTTGGCACAGTAATTTCAATAGGGCAGAGGGCAAGATTCTCAAGCTAGTTCAAGGCCCTGCTCCTGATTTAAAAACAAACTCAAGTGTTCATAGAATCATAGAGTTGGAAGAGACCACAAGGGCCATCGAGTCCAACCCCCTGCCAAGCAGGAAACACCATCAGAGCACTCCTGACATATGGTTGTCAAGCCTCTGCTTAAAGACCTCCAAAGAAGGAGACTCCACCACACTCCTTGGCAGCAAATTCCACTGTCGAACAGCTCTTACTGTCAAGTTCTTCCTAATGTTTAGGTGGAATCTTCTTTCCTGCAGTTTGGATCCATTGCTCCGTGTCCGCTTCTCTGGAGCAGCAGAAAACAACCTTTCTCCCTCCTCTATGTGACATCCTTTTATATATTTGAACATGGCTATCATATCACCCCTTAACCTCCTTTTCTCCAGGCTAAACATGCCCAGCTCCCTTAGCCGTTCCTCATAAGGCATCGTTTCCAGGCCTTTGACCATTTTGGTTGCCCTCCTCTGGACACGTTCCAGTTTGTCAGTGTCCTTCTTGAACTGTGGCGCCCAGAACTGGACACAGTACTCCAGGTGAGGTCTGACCAGAGCAGAATACAGTGGCACTATTACTTCCCTTGATCTAGATGCTATACTCCTATTGATGCAGCCCAGAATTGCATTGGCTTTTTTAGCTGCCGTGTCACACTGTTGGCTCATGTCAAGTTTGTGGTCAACCAAGACTCCTAGATCCTTTTCACATGTACTGCTCTCAAGCCAGGTGTCACCCATCTTGTATTTGTGCCTCTCATTTTTTTTGCCCAAGTGCAATACTTTACATTTTTCCCTGTTAAAATTCATCTTGTTTGTTTTGGCCCAGTTCTCCAATCTGTCAAGGTTGTTTTGAAGTGTGATCCTGTCCTCTGGGGTGTTAGCCACCCCTCCCAGTTTGGTGTCATCTGCAAATTTGATCAGGATGCCCTTGAGTCCATCATCCAAGTCATTGATAAAGATGTTGAATAAGACCGGGCCCAAGACAGAACCCTGTGGCACCCCACTAGTCACTCTTCTCCAGGATGAAGAGGAACCATTGATGAGCACCCTTTGGGTTCGGTCAGTCAGCCAGTTACAAATCCACTGAGTGGTAGCAAAGTCAAGACTGCATTTTACCAGCTTCTTTACAAGAATATCATGGGGCACCTTGTCAAATGCCTTGCTGAAATCAAGGTAGGCTACATCCACTGCATTCCCTTCATCTACCAGGCTTGTAATTCTGTCAAAAAACGAGATCAGGTTAGTCTGACATTACTTATTTTTCAGAAATCCATGCTGACTATTGGTGATCACAGCATTCCTTTCTAGGTGCTCACAGACTGTTTGCTTAATGATCTGCTCCAGAATCTTCCCTGGTATTGATGTCAGATTGACTGGGCGGTAATTATTTGGGTCCTCTCTTTTCCCCTTTTTGAAAATAGGGACAACATTTGCCCTCCTCCAGTCTGCCGGGACTTCGCCTGTTCTCCAGGAATTCTCAAAGATGACTGCCAGTGGTTCTGAGATCACATCTGCCAGTTCTTTTAATACTCTTGGATGCAGTTCATCTGGCCCTGGAGACTTGAATACATCTAAACTAGCCAAGTATTCTTGTACTATCTCCTTAGTTATTCTGGGCTGTGTTTCCTCTGCTGAATCATTTGCTCCAAATTCTTCAGGTCGGGCATTGTGTACATCAAGAACATTTGATGTGGTCACTTAATAAGAGACCATGAGTTGGATGCAGAGCTCTTGCGAACAGAGGCCACCTTAAAAAAGTGCAGAGGAGATTTTTTTTGATCCCTCTTTTCATATGCAGTTTTTCCAGAGGGTTAATAGTTTGCCCAGAGCAGTGTGGGAAGTGGTGCTTGCTGCAAGGGGAATCCATGGAAATGGACTCCTTTCCCTTTTGCCTTTGATGAACTTTAGTTCTGTGGACACAAAAAGCCCTTCTGTGCATAGAAGAGACAATCTGGTTCCAGCCCTATGAAATAATAAAATCCTGATAAATAAAGGTAATCCTTTATTGCCTTCTCTAAATGCTGTCCCTGGAGAGAGGGGTGGATGTACTATGAAACTAATGAAGCTTCATATTCAAGCCCCCTAATCTCAGAGGAGCCCAGAAGCAACTTTAGTCCACATTGCTTAACATTTTGGGTTTAGTAGACCCAATTTGAGTCACACAACTCAACTTGATTTTTTGTTGTATGTCCCAAAGTTTGAGAGACAGTAACATAGATGTTGCAAACAACCCCATTGAAGAAGGTAACAGTGGTTACCCAGACCTCATTACTGGTTGTGAAGGTACCCTCTTGACATTTTAAGCCTCAGGGCCACAAAAAGGTAGGTCTGCCGCTGCATGGAGATAGTAAATATAGCCTTAAATTGCATAGCTAAGCTCAGTTCCGATGAGGCATCCCAGCACCACTCATTTCTCTGTGGTCAACAGGATCTAATCATCCAAACAAACATAAACAGAGGCAAGAATGCAAACTGAAGAAAGCACATTACATGCTTTGAGAAATCAGGGGAAAGCATACTAGATGCATGCTTGGTGTTGCATTTCTATTCCAGCCATGCTTGGAAATTAGCAGGATGCCATTCCAGGGACTGGACATAAAGACCAATTATCAGAAATTGCAAGGGTGTCATGCATTTCAACTGGGGGGAGTTGTAACTTGGTGATATTACACATGCAAAGGTAAAGGTAAAGGGACCCCTGACCATTAGGTCCAGTTGCAGACGACTCTGGGGTTGTGGCGCTCATCTTGCTTTATTGGCTGAGGGAGCCAGCGTACAGCTTCCAGGTCATGTGGCCAGCATGACTAAGCCACTTCTGACAAACCAGAGCAGCGCACAGAAACACCATTTGCTTTCCCGCCGGAGCGGTACCTATTTATCTACTTGCACTTTGGCGTGCTTTCGAACTGCTAGGTTGGCAGGAGCAAGGACCAAGCAACGGGAGCTCACCCCATCACGGGGATTCGAACCGCCGACCTTCTGATCGGCAAGCCCTAGGCTCTGTGGTTTACACTACAGCGCCACCCACATATCTCTGAATCACCTTTTACCAACCTGGTGCCCTCCATGTGTTTTGTACTACATCTTCCATCAACCCCAGCCAGCACTGGAGGCGGCTGATCAGAGGAGTACTACTAAACATCTGGAGGACACCAGTTTGGGAAAGGCTGCTTCAAATAAAAACATCTATCTATATTAAGCGGCATATACATCTTTCTAAAGTATAGCACTGTCCCCTAGGCTAATTTCTACTTAAGTGGGAAGCGGTGCTCAAGTAGCTACCATGGGTGTAGCCAAGCTACCTTCCCCCCCCCAAAAAAAAATCAAGTAAAACAATACAAGATACTTAACTGAGGTTGTGTATTGTGTTTTTAATATTTGGTTGTGAGCTGCCCAGAGTGACTGGGGAAACCCAGCCAAATGGGCTGGGTATAAATAATAAATTGTTATTGTTGTTATTGTTATTGTTATTGTTACACTCCTCCCCCCAACATAAAGCTTGCTCCCCCAGCATAAATCCTGGCTATGCCCATGTCCCAGGTACAAGTCCAGAAGCTCCTCAGAGGGGTTGCCTCACCCCATTCCGAAGTAATTCACGAGGACCACCTTAAAATGGAGGAGGAGTGTAATAATAACAATAACAATTTATTATTTATACCCGGCCCATCTGGCTGGGTTTCCCCAGCCACTCTGGGCGGCTCCCAACCAAATATTAAAAACACAATACAGCATTAAACATTTCCCTAAACCTGGGGTCTAAAATAACCCCCTTGCCCCCGAGCCGGGCCACGGGCGAACGAGAGGGAAAGCTGCCTTGGGGAGGGGGGCGTGGTGCGCCGAGGTACAGCAGGGAAGATGCACGGCCGGGCAAGAGGAGCCTCCGCTCTCGTCCGCGAGGCCGGGGGCGCGCGCGCGGGGGAGGGCTTCAGCAGGTGTGCGCCCGCGGCGGCAAATCAGCGGCTGCTGCAGCTGCGCCGCCTCAGCGTCGTCGCTCCCGCTCGGCTGCAGCCAGCGAGCGCCGCTCTTTCCTCTCGGCCTCCTCCTCCTCCTCCCCTCCCCTCGCTGCTCCTCCTCCTCCTCTCTTCCATCTTTCACGGCGAAGCAGCAGAAGCCCAACCCTACTCGGCCGAGCAACCATGGCGCGCGGGAGGTAAGCAAGCCCTTCGCCTCCCGGGCGCCCCTCACACGGCAAGGGGGCGGGGACAAGGGAGGGAGGGAAGGAGGGTGCGCGCGAGGCGGTGTGTGCCGCCCCCTCCTTGGAAAGAAAAGTTGTTGGCAGGAGCGAGCCTTGTGTTCCTGGGTGGCCACTGGGATGCTGGAGAGGTGGGTGCACTTCCGGGTTCACACCTATATTAGATGATTTATCATAGGACTTCTCCTGTCAGCCCTCAAACGCCCTGAAGTCAGTCGTGGAGTCCCGTGTGTCAAGACCAAGCAGAGAGAATATATATGAACCATATATAAATCATAATTACACCCATCCACCCGCAGGGCCGGATTTAGGTTTGATGAGGCCCTAAGCTACTGAAGGTAACGGGGCCCTTTACAAGTCCAGCTGTCCTTTGTCAACAACAAATTGTCGCTGTTCTTTTGTGTTGAATATATGCTATATGGTAATTTATGGACCTAAAGCCATTTGCACATAATAAATAGGAGCCTACACAACACAAAACACTGTTGCTGTATGTAGTTTTCATTTTATTTTTTTATCTTATATTTTGGAAATGTACATCCAGGTTTTTTTCCCCTTTAATTTATTTATTTTTTGGCCAAGAGAGTGAGGCCCTAAGCTATAGCTTGTTTAGCTTATACGTAAAGCCGGCACTGTTTACACGCACACACACACACATTATATATACACACCACGAAGCCAAAGCCTGTATCACCAACGTGCATTTGAATGTATTAACTCGCTTGCGCCAAGGTTCTGTTCTTTCTCTTTGGAAGCCAGGTAATGGTGCCGCAAGTGAACGCCAGGGGGCGCCGCGTCTCCTCCTCTTCTCTCTCTTCTCTCCCCCCCCCCAGCCCCGCCGTCCCTTTGCCTCGCCACTCCCCTCTCCCCCTTGTTGCAAGTAGATCTTCTTTGTATCTCCAAAAAGCCACCAAGGAAATAATCTGAGCGGGGTGGGAGGGGGTGTGGGATGCTAAGGGAAGAACCGCAGCCCAGCCCTTCGGAGGAGAGAGCCTTACGCTGCGAAGGTGGTGGGGATGCAAGCGGAGGAAGAGAAGCGAGATGGGCAGCAGCTTATATTGTTTTGCTAAGCACCGCAGGGCGTGAGCCTTTTAAAAACTGATTGCAAGAGCAGAGAGGATGGGACTGGCCTTTGCATCGACTTTGTGGCCAAAGAGTCTTGTTGGTTTTGGTTCTTTTTTTTAAAAAAAAGCAAAACAAATGCACCTTCGTAACTAGCCTACCCTTTGTGGCTTTTATAGGGGAAGTGAGGGTGAAAGGCAGGTCGATGCTTGATCATTTGTGTAAATCGGGGTCCTCACTAGGATTGTAAAATGTAAGTAATAGGCCGCCATTTTGAACTGTTTCATGCAGTAGAAAATGAAATCCTTGGTCTTACGTTGTTTCTTTGTTGCTCCCCCCCTTAATTCCTTCCTTCCTCCCCCCCCCCGCCGCGCCTGCCCCCATCGCTCCCAGTGTTGCTATTTTTTCTTCTTCTTCTTCTGTTAAGTTGTTGCAGTACTATGTAGCAATGATTCTAAACTCCTTGTGAAACTGGATGTATTGATGGCATGTAATGAAAGGGAAAATAAAGAACCCAAAATTATATAAGCTCTGTTGCCTGCTTTTCTCATACTGTAAAAAGAAATCTAGTTAAATTGGTCTGGTGGGCATAAACGGGAGTGCTTTGTGCTAGGGGTAGGGTGCGCTGGATTTCTGTATTCCTCTAGTCAGGAAAAGGTTTGCTTTCCCATTTGGAAACAAAAGGTAACTTAATATATCCCACAATACATTTAAAGTATTTAAGTAGGCTGTCTTCTGTCTCAGTGGTTCAGGCTCCTGAGAGACTCTAATTAAAAGTTCCCTGGCTATTAAAGTCGTGTAAAGGTAAGTTCTAGTAAACCTGAAAAACAACAAAATCAAGTCAAAACTGAATTTGAACTGCCGTCTTAGGGTATTTTAGCTAATATGTTTCAAGACACTTGCAGCAGCAATAATATATATTTATCTAGATTATAAGAAAATATAAGATGAATGATTGATGGTGTTTAGTAGAGTTTTACATATGCTTTACTCTTTTCTTTTGAAAACTAGATACAGCCTAATATACATATCCTTTTATCAAAATATCTTCCCCTTTCAGAAGAGCTATATTGCCCATTAAAAAGAAGCCTAAAAGGGCTATTATCAAAATTAGGGGCACCTTAAATTTGCGTTGTCTAAATAGTCTTCAGGAACAGTTCTGCTTAATTTCAGAAATGTCAATCAAACAAATTAATTTTAACCAAGCAAAGCCATTGGCCACTGAGAATAAGCTACTGATAAAATGTCAAGTAGTTAGCACTACAGTACATAGAAATCAGGTGGTTGGGCCATTCTATTATTATTTAATGAAGCAGGGACACCTGACACTATTTGGGAAATTACTCATTTTTAGTTATATTGAATCTGGAGCCAATGTCAGTTAAATGCATTGTCTCTACAAGAGTAGCCATGTGCATTAAAAACACTGTTGTGATCTTATATTTTTGGCTCTCGTAATTTACTGTGAAAGAACTGTCTTAATAGAAAGGCTTTTTATATTTTCCTGCTTAATATTACCCCCTTGCAGCCATACTACAAGGTGTGATAACCAAATCTGCAGAAATGAGCGTCTTAACATGCTTGAGAAGTGCATATTAAAAAAGGATATTTTTTTTAATGATCTAAAAGGCTAGAATAGAAATGTGATGTATTAAAATAAAAAAGGCTTGTGCCAGGATTAAAATCCTTCACTATAGCTACTGACAGAATGAAGTGCCCCCATGTAAACAGTATCCTCAGAGCACATCTCTTGAGTGGAAAAATGAGGTATAAAGAGCTAAGCATTGCACATAATTCTTTGGTTTAGTTTTAAATTGTATGGTTTAGGAAAATGTGGCAAAGTCATCATTTTGCCTGACCGCTTTGATACATACCAGAGGATCTCACTATATACAGTATTTGTTACTAGATGGCAGTTTCTGGAGCCATTTTAAAGCTGTCCTAGTATGCAATTGCTCCCAATGAATTAAGCAGAAACATTATTACAGTTTCCCCAATATATTTATTGTTGGACTTCTATGTTACTTCACCAAATTTATAAAGCTAGTTATGGTTTGCAAAAATATTGGAGGATATGCATTTACACAATAGCCCCTCCTGTGACATGACGCTGTATGATGTCGCTGACCGGAGTGCTGAAGCAAGACAGCCATCTTGATCATTATGAAATCCAATTGCAAACATCCTCAAGTTCTGAAATGATAGCATTATTAGAGTAAGTCACTGTATCTTTCATTTTATTCCCTTATTATATATTTAACAAATTGTATAAGGCTAGTTTTGCAAAAAGCAGGTATGTCTGCCTGGTGTATTGTGCTTTATACTTGGGTGTTGAATACTGTGACCCTTCTGTATTGATAATAACTTATCATAAGAACGGCCACATTAGAATTGTTTTAATCTAGCAAACTAAAGCCCTATGGTGGCAATAGATTTTAGGGAGGGTAGATAGCCTTTCAAACTCTCAAAACTTGGTCTATCATGAAAGCTTACATTGCAGGTCTGATCCTTAACAAACCCGTTGGGTGAGGTCTACGTAAAAGTTTCAGCAGAATTACGTGTATTATTATTATTAGCTTAAATATTGTGAAGCAGAGCATAATGTATTTTGGTGGAGAAGCTCTTAGAGAAACAAGCAGAATAAATGAATAAATGGGGTATTTCATTTTTTCCATGAAAAACACTCCATGCAGTTCACTACAGTTTGTGTTCTCTTTCCATTTTAAAATATTAATATTTAACACATGACTGCTTGAAATCATGTTTCTAAAAATAGAATGAATTGATATTCAGGGTCCTCAAATTAAAGGCCAAAGGTGACAAACCAAGACAAAGGTCACACAGCTCATTTTCAAGCAATCAGATTTAACTTTGCCTCATGCTAGAACAAAAACTTAACTATACAGAAAAGAAATGTATCATGTCACCCTTAAATGAGAAATGCCGGTTGTTTTACAGGTTTTGAAGTAATAGGCATTTACAACTCAAGGCTAAGTGTAATGAACTTGTTCATATCTTACATAGCAGCGTGTGAGCTTTAGTACTGCTATTTTAATGGTAAATTACCTCTAAGTAGATACAATCTCTAAATGTTAATGCAACCATGTCTTTACTGATTTCATCATTACAGCACATGTCTTGTCACAATTTAAACAAGCTGAACTAAGATCTTAAACTTTTAGTACACTAGTACTAAAAAAAAAAAATGTTTTGTTGAATGAATTTAACATTGTTATGTTTTACCCCTAATTGGTAGCTTCAGGATTAAAATAGGTCCTTGTCCACAAAAGCTTGGGCCTCAATCAATCTGTTAGTCTTTCAGACTTTGTGAGCCTGAAAACACTGGTACACCTCTCAAATTTGCTGTTTTCCTTCAGTCAAATAAAAGATTCCCATTATTACTGAATAATGCCATCCACTATGACTTGAATTACTTTCTAAACTTACTCTCTCATTGCTCACCTTTAATTGTCAGATTATAAATACAGTATCATTAAACAAATTAAAAATCTGCACAGAATAATGGGAGTATGTGTTTTGTAAAACACACCAACCACCTATCACTAAACTGGGGGGGGGGGCAGGATGTGTTTTTATTTATAATAGTTTGCATTAAAAAGAATTTTTAAATATGAACTTCAGTTGTTTGCAAGATCTGCATTAAACTTAAACTATGTGAATGTAAGTTACTAATTTTTCTTTTCAGTGGCTTCATTTTTGTTCATGACAACTGAAAATGTGTAAATTTAATGGAGACATCTTAATTCTGCATTTATACAATATTACCTAACCTTGTTAAAATGTTGCCACTTGGTTAATGAATATACATAAAAATCAACATGTTTTTGTTGAGTTTGTTCACTTGTTAATACCTGGAACAGTCATCAAGTGCTAGGATAACTTTAAAAAAAAATTAGCTTGATGTTTAACTTCTGAAATAAATGTGTTAACAATATTTGTGGCAGGCCACATAGACAAAGGTTCACAAGAGTACAAAAATATACAGTTATCAAGATAATAATAGGCTCATTTTCTAATCATGGGTAATAATATTTGAATATACTGTAATTACAAGATAAGCCAGGTCTTTTAATTACCATGCCTAGCTGATTAGACAAGAAATCAATATTATTCTTCATATGTTTGGGTTTACTGCACATGCATACCAAGTCAATATAAATACAACCATTTACTAATATTAAAATACCAGAAGCAACTCTTCTTAAATGTGTCTTCTCTTGAGACTATGCTATGGGCTTAAATAAAATTGGTTCAGTTCTTGTAAAATCAGATGGAAACTTAATGCAGTTATGTATTTGATTGACTAATTGTTAAATGTTAATTTAAAGGCTGTTTAGAAAATCATTAAAAAGTGGAAGGCCCTTGATTTATTTTCATTAAGGTATCCAAGAAATTTAGGTGTATGTTTTGAATAGACATTGGAAAAGAGATAAAGAGAGGGGTAAGTTGTTGCTCATTGAGTTCTACTTTAAAATAGCAATCTGTGTTTGTGACCATGCAGCTACACTAATATAACTGAATCCAGTTTTAGCCTCTCATTAAGTAAATTGGAATGGAGCGCTATAAATGGACTAAACTATGTAATGCTAACAAATGTTGATTAGATACCCGGTAAATAAATTAAGTCACCCTTTTGGCTCTGGTGGTATAAATAGTCTCATTGATGCTAGTGCATATATTCCTGAGATATGGATCTCTCAATATCAATAAAACAGATTGTATTTGACTGCATATATATTGAAATTAATGAACTTTATAAATGGATTGGTTCTCTTAACTATGCTAATTTCAAACTGTAGTTTCACTAGGCTTAATCTATCTGAATAATTTTAATACCTTAACGAGAAAGAGAGGTGACAAAAAATCAAACTCAAGATTTAACACAAAAAAGATAAAACCTAAAATCTTACCCTGATTAATTTTGGTAAAGGAAATCCCATGGATTCTGATCTGAACAAAGGT
This sequence comes from Podarcis raffonei, assembly GCF_027172205.1. Lineage (NCBI taxonomy): Eukaryota > Metazoa > Chordata > Lepidosauria > Squamata > Lacertidae > Podarcis > Podarcis raffonei. Next base: position 51,242,443 of record NC_070604.1, read on the forward strand.
TACAGTACAATCCAGTTTAAATGAAGTATGTTTAAATTCTATTACAGTATAATTGAAAAAGGAATATTTAAGCATTAGCATAACTATCTCTGTTGTTTAAACCACGTTTGCCTTAATCATAAACTGGCCTACAATGATTTCTCAATGTTTAGAGAAAAAATAAGCAAAAAAATTATATATTTTTCACCTATTTTGTCAGTTTTGAATAGGCTTTAATTTCTTTTCATAGGACCGTAATATAATTAAAGAGTAAAATAATCCCATAACTTCTTTTTTAGTTATCTGATTTGTGGAAAGCTGCTTTAAAATGCAGTTGGTAAAATGCATATTTGCTTAGTTACGCGGATCATTAAGGCTTCAGTTCTATAAAGTACATACTTCCCTATGAGTAACTTTCATTTAATTTAGTGGGGCATATGTTTGAGTCAACATATATAGGATTGTACTGCATATAATAAAACCAGGTCCTTGAACCTGTAATGTTGCTTCTATTACTATCGTTCATTAGAAGACAGTTTTCTTTTTCTTTTCTTTAAAAAAAATGCTTTAGAAAACAAATGTAACAAATAGTTTCCAGTTTGGGGTGGCTTTACTGCATGTTATTCTAAACATTTTACAACTGAAGTTTATTTTCCATTTTAATCTAAAGACCTAAACAAATATTTTCATGTAGTTCAAATTCCTCTTAGCAGAATTTATTCAAGCACTAAAATTCATTTTCAATGAAATGTATTTTTAAAAGGAAACCTTCCAGCTTTCATTTTAGCCTTTAAAAGAAGAATTACATTCATACAAATAATAGAAATAATAAGTGTTTATGTACATTTTAGATAGCTTAACTGAAGAATTTCCATCTAGGAGTAGAAGTGGGGGGAAATGAGCTGCAAGACAAATACAATATAACATGACCATAACTAACTAAAACAAGGTCTGAAACATGGACCGGGGTGTGTGTATTATGATGTATTTAAATAAATGCACATTCTTTCCTCACTTTTCATTACTGTTTTATTTGTCTCATTTGATTCTTACCCATCTCAATTTTTAAAATGTGAACTATTAAACTTTTTCTTTAGCACATATTTTTAGGAAAATTAAAGAAGAATAGCTTTCAGAACTCATATATAATATTACATTGTTCATGTTGTCTCATGTCGAATTAAATTTTAGGGCAGAGCATCTCTTAAAAACCATAACCTATTTTTCAATTGCCTTTGGTGGCAGAGGAAGAATGCCTAATACAGGTGCTTAATATACAAGTTTCAAAAATATCAGATTAAAATGACATAAAAATGAAGTTTCAAATATGTATAATTGAAATGGCAAAGCATCTAAACATATGACACGATTTGATGTCACACTTTACCATCTCTTGTCCAAGTGTCAGGGAAACATTTTGCTGAAAAAGCTCTGGGTTGTCTTAAGCAAAATGTATAATATCCTCAATATCTTGAATTTGAATTTCCCCAAACATACTTATTACTGTACTACTTAACAGAATATAGCTTGGATTTTTCAGGAAAGCTGTGGATGTGCTTGTCTGAATAGGTTGCCTAGTTCTGCATTTCCCAATAATACAATGAAGATCTTTGTTCATTATCCTTTCTAAGTTATTAGTTTCTGTGAAAAACTAATTCTCTCTAAAGAGTTGGAGAAACAATAAGAAATTGCAGTAGATCCATCCCATTGTGGTGCAGCACTTGCTGAGACCAAGGAATCTGCTTTTGCCAACACACATCTCTTTTGTACCACCCCCACCTTATTGACTTGCTCTCTGAAACTCCTGTGCTAGTGCTGGGGATTATGCTAGCCTATTGATCTACATAATATCATGCAATACCAAAGCATACTGCTGCATGCAAAGGATAATGCAGGTGCAAGAAGGCAGATGGAATTTGCCTGGACTAGAAGCTTTGGGTGAAACTTGGTAAAATCATTACCTCAGGAATTGTATTTTCCCTCAGGTAAATTACACTGGGAGGGTTAGCTCCCAATTAAAAGAAACCCAGCAGCCCCAAAATTCTGTAAGTATCCATTATTATTTAGCAAACTTTCTGTTTCTTGATGTTTTGATTCCCTTTTAATTATGGAAAAATGGACTTCCTACCTGCTACATGAAACCGAGGTATTTTTCATGAGAAATGGGAGCTTGCATTGAATTCGTCAAGGTAAAAGCCAAGTACTGTATGTTTGCCTTGTAAATGTTATATAGTGAAGAAGAATCAGTCCTTTTGGTTCTAAGAATAATAAAAAGGGTGGCTTAAAGAAAATCGCAAGGCACTGAAGAAATGTGCTGTACAGTGTCAATCTTGTAACAGTAAGAGGGGGCAGGAAAATGCTCTCCACTCATGAGTAACTATTATATCACTGAAATATGCTCCAGTCCAAGATGGCTGTCATCTGTTAAAGAAACAAAAGGTATTTTATTTGTATCATGTGAATTTTAAAGGTGTTCCAGTGTTGTAGTTGTATAAAGAATCATTTATATGGTGCGGTACTTTATCTCAATATAGTATTACAGTGTAATTTAATTATAAATGTATATATTTCAATAACTATATTTGTTGCTATTCATAAAAACATCATAAAATGCATATAACAATTATGCATTAGAACATACAGTGAAAACAATATAAATTAATTAAAAATTAGAAAGCAGATAGCTATAATGGAAAAAATGTATTCTTAATTGACTTCATAAGCCTGATGGACTAGAAAATTTTCAACCTTGATAATTCAACAAGCTTATACAAAATTAAATCTTAATTACTACATGAATTCTTGTAGCTTGCAGTATTTTGCATGACTTATCTTTCAAATGTGGAGTGACTCTGGAATTTTGCCGGGAGTGGGGTGGGGAGGTGCTGATAAGAAAGCTGTAATAAAACAAAAGGAAGTGGTGAAGTGCTTTTGGCATGTGTTAAACTATCAGTTGTAAGGGAGACACAGTTATTGGAGTAGTCATTACATAGCTAGCTTCTGGATAGTCCAGAAAACTCAGAAATGGATTGTTGGAATGTAACCTAATCTACATGCATAACCCAGGTAATAAATTCACCCTTTTTAGACACCCAACATGCAAGCACTAAACAGTTTAAAAACAATATGTGACACCTTCCGTTTATCGAAGCAAAGTTTTTGCTTAACGTCTGTAGGAACAAGCTCTGAAGGAAAATGGCTGATAGGATTTTCATTTGTAACAGAGAAATGTGACATGCCTTTAAGTTTGTTACTACTAAGGTTTATTTGCATTTGTCTGGGTTATTTTATATATGTTCATCATGACTGTGGCTAAACAATGACATTAATTTTATATTGCATATAACATGTGCTGCCTGAATGCTACATCCAGCAAGCCATAGACTTTGAGCTGCTTCTGCCATTATTAATTGAACAATGCATTGTGTTATCCAGTTACCATTAGGTATCTTGCTTGTGGAAGAGATCAGTTAAAGAACACTTTTCATAAAAATGTGGGTGTCTTTCTCCCCTCAGTGCATTAGACTGATTAGAACACCACCTGGTTATCCCATTGTGGTTGTGATGAGCTAGGTAAATCGCAACCTGTTAAAAGTTTACAGGTCACTTCATAGAGTCAAGAACAGACATTTTATGGCCTTCTAATGAGCCATTAAACTGGAGAACAGATAATTAAATACAGTGCTCTGGTAGAATTAACATAGTAGTGACTGCAGCTCTCTGATTTCCAGGTGCCTCAGAAGACTATGAAATCATTCTGGGAAGCCTCTTCAAGTCCAGGTTAGTCCTCTTTATTCCTCTCACCACCCCATTTTGTGACTGTGCTAGTTTGCCCATTGGTGACTGGAACTGAGAACATCTTTCCTAAACCGATTGAGCCTAGTTTCCCTGAGGAAACACATCATTAAAATGTACCCTGATTTTTCCAAGGCTTGGCAGCCAGTTACCTAAATTAGGTGCCAGCTGAATCCAAATAAAAGTTAATCATAATAGCCAGTAATTTCTGTAGCCTAGTTTAACATACGCTTCTTTCATTTTACCAATAATTACTTCCCAGGAAGTATTTAAAGATGCACAGTACCATGCCCCCTCGGAAGAAGAAGAGGCAGAGCCAAACTTGAGAAGCCATCACAATCTCCTTCTCAGCATCCTTAAAAATCCCACTGGTCAATAGGGTTAATCTCTTGTAGGTGTATTGAGGTTCACAGCCTTACACATAAGTCTAATGTAGTGTATGCTTATTGAAAAACTGAGATAGCTCTGTCAGTAGAGCATGAGAGTCTCAAGGTGGTGAGTTCAAGCCCCACATTGGGCAAAAAGATTTCTGCATTGCAGGGGTTTGGACTAGATGACCTTTGTGGTCCCTTCCAGCTCCACAGTTCTATGATTCTGTAATCTTCACGAGAATAATTTGTTGCCAGCCCAACATTAGTACTAATAAAATACAACATAAAAAGTGTCAATAGTGGCTTGCTGAGGGTGCCCTATTTCAGAAAACCTTTTATCTTATACTCCTATTTCTGGCACAGCCTTTCAGATCCTGCTGTTGGGTTCAAAAGTGCCATCCGAACATCACAGACTTGTACATGCGTACATGGGCCTAGCCAGGATTTTTGTTAGGGGGGCAGGCCTTTTGTTAGGTAGGCAGAACCTCAGTCAGCTATGTATTTTTATTGATTTGTATTGATTGGGGGGCAGCTGCCCCTTCCTGCCCCCCTTGGCCCATGCGTGCTTATGCAGAAGTAAGTTGATGCCCAGTGTATGTTTGTAGGACTGCAACCTAACAGGCTTCCCACCCCAATTTTATTCTGTATTCCCGCCCCCATTGTTCTGCATACTCTCCCTTTAGGAATTCTGATACAACATAGCCTGTTGAGATTGATATCAACCATAGACACGAACTCCACTCCATTTCCTTCAACTAGTGAAGGAAAAGGAAGCTGGGTGGGGGTGTAGATTACCGTAGTTCCAAGAGTTTGCTTTTTCATTTGCTGGCCATGGGGCTGCTGGAGTTAATTCTGCTGCTGTCTTGCAGATTGTATTAGGCGCTTGCAAAATCAAGTAGATTAAGTTAAAACAAAACCTTAGAGGTTTTAACTGTATAGAGCCCACACCATCTTATTTCCAGAGAATCTCTGATCTACGCTTAGTAGCCCCGCTTTGGGCGGATTAATCACAGACCAGGACGGGTTAGGGGACCACCCCTCCCAGCCAGTGCTAGCCTACCTTTCCCCTGATCCGCCTCTTGACTCTGCCTCTTTCCATCTCCAACCCCTGTTCCTAGTGCTTGCCAGCCGGAAGGCATCAACACGACTCCCCCCGCCCTTTTTTAAGCTAGCTATCTTCCATGTCGCCGCAGGCCAAGTGGTGGTTCCTTTATTGCGTTCTTCCCGAAACTAGTTTACAGGGTCAAACTCATTCTCGCTCATCTGTTTTCTGAATTTATTGGCCCATAAAGCACGGAAGAATCTCCCGGCCGGCCAGCCAGCTAACTTTCTGGTCGACGGGTGGGTGGAACTCTGCGCGCGCTTACCTGGGAGCAAGCCTCCCTCCGCCAGAGTGGCGTTTACTTCCGAGTAGACAGCGCCCTGGCTTGCCCTGTGAATCCTGAACTTTCTGCAGCCGCCTCTTAGCGCCGATCACTCTTCCCAGTTACTCTTAGCGAAATTCATCTTCGATTCCTCGACGGTGAGCCTCCTAAAAGGACCTCCTGCAAGATGCCCCCGCTACTCCCCTGCGTTGAAAAGGCAAAAGTAAAGGCTGCCGACGTACTCGGAGTCACCCTGGTGGAGCTCCGAGTAGTCAAAGCGCCCTAGCGCCGTCATCTCCACTGCCCCGGACTTACCTATTGAAACAGGGTGACAGCATCGATCGCTTCGGTTTAGGAGGTGAAAGCTACGAATGCAGCTTGAACGTGTGAACAGGCTCCGCCGCACAACGCAGTGGGACATTGTGGTGTTGCGGTTTGTTGCTTTCCCTCACCTGCATGTCATCGCTGGATGAACACGAATGCTCCCTTCTCGCACGGCATTTTTCCAGCATCGCATTTCCTCGGCTCCCCCTACCATGTGAACAGTGCGATCTGGGGCATGTTCAATCCGAAGCAAATTCCATTGAGTTAAACGGAGCTTGCCAACATACTGCCTTCCTTCCAGTGGCTCTTGAACGCCGACTCTCGTCAGCCCTAGCCAGTGTGACCAATGGTTACTGTCAAGGATGGTGGTAGGTTCTAGAAAGGGTGACATCGTTGGTTCCTCCGCCCTCACACATATGTGTAGTGTTGCAACGAAGATTATACATAAATTACTCAGGAGTAAGCGTCCTTCAGTTGTATGTCCATGCATAGGATTGAAGCCGTGGTGTAGCAATGCTGCCTTTTCCTTTTTTGTTCCTTAGCCATAGCTAAGGAGGTAAACTTTGCGAATATTCATATACTGATCTCCGAATGCATATCCCCATGTGCTCGGTCTTTGGTTGGAGCCACGCGGCTCCCTGAACTCTGATGTATTTGAAATATGACACTTCGCGGGGTTGGCGGGCAATAGGAGCCCCGAAACTGTCTCTCTTTCCTTTACTTTGGGTTTGGGGACTAAATTATCTTTCGAAAGGTGCCTACTCCGGTAGACGGTCTACCGGAGTAACCACAGCTCGTGAGGTTAAATTAGAAACGGTGGTGGTCGTGGTGCTTATTAGTATGGCATCGATTTCTCGAGAATATCAGCCTGCAAACTCAGGCATGTTTACTTAGGATCCCATTATCTTACTCCTAAGTCAACGTGATTAAAGTTTTCAGCGCAGCTTTGCTAAATAGACCAAAGGTTTTGTTAGATTTAAAGGCGCTGCAGAAGGACTCTTGGGTCTCGCTGTGAGACAACGTGCCTACATCTCCGACTCCGATAGCTTCTGAATCGAATGGTTCCTTGCTGTTTAACGGATTTACCCTAATATATACGCACCTGTTTTGTGGGAGTCGAGGGAAAGTAGAAATTGCGGAAAGGGGGTAATTGGTTTCCCCCCTTTGCTTTTCTTACGCTCCAGATAAGGAAGGTTGTCTTGTTGCCAAGCTAAAATATAAGGAAATGGAGAATTCTCCCAACATTCATCAGGGTACTCGTTGCTTTGAAGTTTTTGCTTTGTCCGACGTGGGGTGGCTGTGTCGCCACACTTCTCTCGTAGGGAATCGGAGCCGCGTACGAAAGCACGTGTCTTTCGCGCCTCTTGCGCATTTCCGCGGACTTTGCGCAGATGAAAGATCCGTTCCTAGTTTTCTGAACGTCTTTGGCAATATGAGGCGCAGCCCCCTTAAAGCTATCTTGCCGTGCGTAACACAGTAAAGAAGCGACTCCCGCAACGGGTGGTTGCAGGAATCGGATCATTTCAGAAACGTCGAGACTTGGTTGTTGTTGTTTGGGGGGGGGGTGGCAGTAAAATAGAAACCAGGAAAGGAGGAGAATAGGGTGCGCGCTCCCACACACCCAAAACATTGAGCCGATGATGGCCATAATTCAGCAAAAGCTAATGAAGACTGGCGTGGTTCCTATGCCTTCCTTCGCACGGCACATTAAGATTTACATTTTGAGAGAGAGGGTCTGGTAACTTCAGGAAACAACTGTGCGTAGGTCGAGGGCGCTTTTGCTTGCGCGTTTGGTGTGAGCGGGGTGGGGCGGAAGCCAATTTCGTGTGGCCTCTTTTCTTCTTCTTTTTGAAACTTGCCTTGGGCGTCAGCGTAACGTACAGGCACAAATTAGTCTTCCCTGTGGTATTTAAACTGCCCTCCTCTGTCAACTGTCATTTGAGGGAGGAGCCGTTTCCTCATACGGCTTCAGCCTCCCCCCGCCCCCTTGGAAAGCCCAAACTATGGACAAGGACAAATTTATCTGTAATTAGCGGCGCATACAAAAGCGGACGAACAAGCGGGCGACGAAACTTGGTATCCCAAGGCTACTTTAGGAGAGATTCTACTAGGTGTTAAATATGGTGATAGTTGGACAGTGTAATTATTATTAATAATAATTTATTCAAAGGAAAATGCTGCAGAGGTTCTATGCCTTGTGAAAATTCATCGACGTAGACCTGGATAATATATAGTGGGGTCGGGAGTGCAGAGAAAGAGAGCGGCTCATGCTTTCAGGTCACTAAAGGAGAGCGGTGAATGCGGAACAGCCAGCAGCAAAAGGAATTGAAGAGGGGAAACTGAAAGTCGGTGTGTGCAAACAAGAGTGCCTCTGAACATGTGCCGATTGGTTTCCATTAACCTAGCTTGGATGGACACTTTCCTTGCAGAAATGTTTTCTGGAGGAGCGCAGCGGAGGGGTGGGAGAGGGAAGCCTTTTCCAGGGAAGGGTGGCTTTGCTGGGCGCCGGCAAGTCTCAGAGGTCAGCTATGGAACAGTTCCGGTTTGTAGGAAGCCTGCGGGCAAGAGAGAAGCGCCCTCTCCCCGAGATTCTGCCGCTCCGGGTCTGCTTTTAATAGAAACCAGGGGCAAAATAATAATAAATAATAAAAACTCGGGATGCTCGGTTTCCTCTTTCAGGACCGCTGCGACGGCATCGGGGGTTGGCTTATCCCCGCTTTGCTTCGACCCCCCCTCCAAACCGGTTCATGCTGCGCCGCCACCCTAGGATGCAGCGAGATGCTGGCCCGAAAGACGGGCGTCGAAGTTTTCTCTCTTTGATCTGAGCACGTGCATTCCCAGGGAAGCCTTGCTTAGGAAGGACGGGGGGGGGGTGGAGACTGGAAACGAAAGAAGGAACCCAGTGGACGCCGCTGGACAACCCAACCCGATCCCTTGCAGACAGAGGCGCCCCTGCGCTTTGGAAAGCTCTTGTCCAGGCCAGGCGGGTCAGTCTGGTGGAAGTAACGTAAAAACTTCCTGGGTTTCTATACACACACTCTTCCGAATTTTTGCTGGTTCTGCGCACTCTTTCTCCGCTTGATTTCTCTGCTCCCTCCCTTCCCCACCGCGTTTCGATTTAGGAAGTTTGCGAGAGTTCCCAGCTGGTTCCGGCTCTCTACCTTCCACGGAACTTAAAAGGCCGAGGTCCGTGGCAGGAAATGAATGAGCCGATAACATCTGACACCAGTGACCAGTCCGCTGACCCCCAGCCTTAATTCCGCTAAGACTGGAGGCCTCCAAATTTGGGCAAGCGCGCCTTTCGTCGAATAGCGCCGCCTCTGCTTTTCAGATACTGCTCCTTATGGTTTCCCACGTCTTACTGTTGCACACTTTGTAATTATTTCCTGAGTTAAAAGGGAAAGCTACTCTTCAGAAATTAGTCATCGTTGCTGAATCAGACGCTAAATGTCCACAGTTCAAACTTCTCTCTCTCTCTCAACATGTCTTGGAGTTTCATTTTGAGAGAATTCCTAGAGTTCCTGCATGTTTACTCTTAAGTAAGTTGCACTGTATTCAGTGGGACTTACTGTCCTGAAAGTGTGGTTAGGATTGCACTTAAAGGCGCCACTCATTGTACAGGTTGTCATTTCACACACACACACACACACACAGAGAGAGAGAGAGAGAGAGAGAGAGAGAGAGAGAGAGAATGCTGAGGAATATTTTGAACTGAGTTTGCAAAATATTACCCGACAATTACATTTTTTTCCTTACCATCCCCTAGCCAAAGGAAGCACACATTGCATTGGTTTCTGAGTCAATGGAAGCCGGGCTGTTGCCGTAGTAGGCAACAGAACTGCATAAAGTGAGAAAGCAAGAGTGTTGCTACATAACTTTATGGAAATCGTTTGACCTGTCAAAAGGTACTCTGAAACATAAGTATATTCATCACTTTCCTAAAGGCAAAAACCAGTCTTGTTTATAATGAGACATTCGTTCGTGGGCTTGATGTCTCTAGGAAACCTCATGCTATAAATGTGTAAGTCTTTAGTGACGAATGTTCAGTGACACCAGACCTTGAGAGACGTGAAAGCCTGTCGTTCGAATTTCGCAAAACAGCATCCGGAAGAGAAGGCATACAGATCCATTTGTCTTATCCCGCTGTTGAAAGAAGCGTGTAGGAAATAACTACAGCATTTGCTCCCCTTTGCCCCCCCCCAAACAAACCATAGTCCACCAACGCGCATCTCCGCTCCGCCCATGTCAGGCATATAGCACTTCAAGTAAAACAATGATCTGACTGTGCCTCTTCCTAAAAATGGAGAATGCACCTATCTGTCCAATTACACGCGCAAGGCCGGGCTGCAGAGGCCATGGATTTCAATGAAGCGCGCAGACCGATTCTGTACCTGGAAAGGGCAGGCTCCGTGGATTCAGCGCAGGGCACCACTCCGGCGACGCAGGGCGAGGAGGAGGGGCCGGGGGAGGGGCGGCAGGCGAAGCCGACACCGCTGGGCGGAGGGAGGCCGGTCGAGCGCCACTCTTGAAATAACCAAGAGGAAATTTACAGCTGAAGACGGCGACGGAATGTCCTGATCTCGGGCTCCTGCTCCACTGAAGCCCGCGACGCGTGCATTTCTTTCATTCAAGCAGAAAACCGCCCTCGTGGCACGAATGTTAAGAGGGGATCAGCTCGGTGCCAAAAAATAAAATCGCGGAAAGAATGCCCCTGCCCCGCAAAACAACCAAAAACGGGAGAGGGAAGAGTAAATAGGCTCTTTTAGCCAGTCCGGAGGCCTTCTGTGTTTGTTCAGACTGCCTGTCGCCAGTTCTAAAACAACGGCGGGCAACCTTGCAAACGCATAAAAGCATATTCAGGGCAGATCAGCAAACTGGGCGGAGGGAGGGAGGGTGGGCAGAAGAGGAAGGAGAAAATCTATCTTGCAACCTGTCAAGCCGCAACCGTCCAAACTTTAGGCTGGTAGAGCACGAGAAAATTTTTGTTTTCTTACTTGGCTTGAGTGGTGAGACCGGGGGCCTGAGAGCACTTTATTCGGGTAGAAACGCCGAGGAAATAAATGAGGGGGGGAGGCTCTAGATCCATGTGCTTTAAAATTGGGGGGGAACTCGCAGTGGAGCGGGAGGGGGGGCGACTCTGGAACAACACTTCCATTAATTTTTCTGAAATAAAATATATCGATCAAGATACCAATTTTTACCACTTAATTGTTCCAAGTGGTGAAATGAATATTATAATGGAGACTGAGCGCGCGTAATTCCTGCTAATGGTGGTTCGGTCTTTTATTTTGGAAAAGGGATAAATTTTGGACCGCACAGGGAAAGTGCTACGAGTAGTGTCATAAACGCCAAGGAACGGGGTGTGCGCCCAAGCGCCGCTCGCAGGCCCAGCTTATTCCTCTTCCCTTTGTTTTCTCACTCCTCGCTCGCTCGTTTCCTCGGGATTCCCCCACCCACCCCCGCGCTTTGCTTCCTCATTTCTGGCAAATTTTCTCCGCCCCCCCCCCCGTCTGCGCTTTTCTAGGGTCTCCCCCCCCCCCGGCCTCCTGGAGAACAATCGTTGCTGATGGAGGCTCCGCTCCCTGCACCGCTCGGCTTGCAAGCTGGCCTCTTATTTAGGAAGTCATTAATCACATCCCCTTCCCCCGGAACGCGATGGCCGAGGAACCTGCGCAGCGCAGCGCAACCCCCGGGCGCCTCCCCGCCCCTTGATGGCCGCCCTTCAAGGCTTCGGAACGCGAAAGGCGAACGGAGGTGCTATCGCGTTTCCGGTGGGCGTTTCAGAATTGAATAGGTAATGAGCTGGGGGGGGGAGGAGGCGGCTTTCACCGTGGATCATGCCTATATACTATGCCTACATGCCATAGGAATATGCTTCACATACCATTTATGTTTAGCGCCTATAATTTGTATGTCAGTTCAAAGCTGCTTAAAAGCAGTCGCTTTCCTACCCCTCTTTTAGTTCACGCGGTATGGGTCTTTTCAGCAGTATGTGTGATCTTAATGGGGCGGATATGGGCCGTAGAATTGGAAGGGAACCCGAGGGTCATCTAGTCCAACCCCCATTGCAATGTAGGAATCTCGACTAAAGCAGATATCAAACCACTGCTTAGAAACCTCCAAGGAAAGAGAACCTACCGCCTACACTATCCGATGCTGTGTCAGTTTGACGTGGTTTTTTCTTCTATGTATGATATATGCCCTCAACCCATTAGCGGATTTTGTGTAGAAGAAGAGGAGGAGTTTGGATTTGATATCCCGCCTTTCACTCCCCTTCAGGAGTCTCAAAGCGGCTAACATTCTCCTTTCCCTTCCTCCCCACAACAAACACTCTGTGAGGTGAGTGGGGCTGAGAGACTTCAGAGAAGTGTGACTGGCCCAAGGTCACCCAGCAACTGCATGTGGAGGAGCGGAGACGCGAACCCGGTTCCCCAGATTACGAGACTACCGCTCCTAACCACTGCACCACACTGGTGTACCTACATCGACAGTTATAGGGGGTGCTTTCTCACCAAAAGGCACGCTTTAATTTGTAATGCTCCCTCGCACCCTTATGGGGCGGGACGCTCCATTAAATTCGGTGGGGCTTACTTTTGAGAAAACATATAGGATTACGCTGTCAGCCTATTAAGATACCGATGCTATGCTTGGAAATAAATAAATAAAATTATTGTGCATGGCCCTGCTAAAATAAGTCCCACTGTGTTCAGTGAGGTTTCTCTTTTATTAGCATTCGTCAGGTAAATGTGCATAGGATTAAATCGCGGCCTCATACATCCCATAATCCACGGAGTTCCTTTCAACGGGATACAACTTGCATCCTTACGCCTAAGGCTGCGGTCCTCAACCCACTTACCTGGGAGTAAGCCCAGTAAATTGAGCAGAGATGATGGCTAGGATTGCGCTGTAAATAGATGAAACAAATAGCGCATTTAGGATTGCCCCTTTCCCCGGTTTCAGGCTAGGTAATTCTATCGACTACTTTGCCTTCAAATATGCGATCTTCAGGCGCGCTTGCCGGCCAACGAGGCGCGCGCCCGCCGCGCAAGTGCTCCAAACCGAGGGCCATTATTGGCATTTGCACGTGGGCAGCGAAAGATCCGCCGCTATATAGGCAGCGCCGGAGCTTTAGTGCCCGAGAATCTCTCTCGAAGAGACACGCCCCGCTCCTCCAACCGGCGCCCGGATCTACGTAGCGAAACGTGCCCAGCCGCGGCCAGGCGAGGGTGTTTTGAAATTCCGCCGTTCATTCATAAATTATTGCGGTGTGTCAAGCCCGCTCGAGGTGCCGATTGGCTGCTGCTCCTCCTCCTTGCCGAACCCCCTCCGAGCAGCCGAGGTGAAATTAGTAGCAAGCAGGCATGTAATTGACGGAGTCACGTGCGCGCAGGGGCCCAGAAACGGAGCGAGAGCCCGGCCAAGGGCGGGGGATCACGAGAGGGCAAAGCGCAGGAGAGCGGAGCGGGCGAGCGAGCGCTCGAAATCAAGATGTTAAGCTGAGTCAAAAGACTCCCGCGAGTCGGCCAGGGGGAGAAGAGGGCCGGTGGGGCAACATGGCCGAAGGTTATTCCCCCACCACAATCCGCGGCCAGCCCAGCTCCTGCTTTGCCTAGGCTTTTTGTTGTGCTGGGTTTTACCGTTTTCTTAAACATACATACAAGAGAAGGAATGTACTACTGAAAAATAAAAATAATAAAAAATGATCGCTGGTGTTTTTTAAAAAAAATAAAATCAAGGACGTGGAGGGGGGGGACTTCTGTGGTTGTGGGTGGGAGAACCTATTGTGGGCGAGCTTTCCCCAGTGCTCTGCCCCGCCCCCTTCGATTCACCCAACTTGAAAAGCTTTCCGAGGGGGCTTCTGTTCGAATTGTTCCTGTGCGATTGAGCAAGCAGTGGCCAGGAGGGGGAAAAGAAGGGGGGGCAACGAGGAAACTTTTGTACACCTGCCCCCCTCCTTCCTCTCCTCGAGTCCAGATTAAAGTGATTCCGGAGTGGGAGGGGGGATTCGGCGGAGGAAAGCTAGGGAAAGGCGCGGAGCGCGCTTGGAGAAGAAGGAGAAACACGCCGCTCGCGGCTGGATGGGCCGCTCCAAGTGCTTGCGCAATCGCCTCCTCTCTCTCTCGGCTCGGCCCCCTCCCCTCCCTTCCCCTCCCCTCCTCCTCCCACCTCGCCTGGCCAGGCAGGGCTCATTCGCCTGCGAATTCCTCTGGGGAGGGATGGGATCGGTGCTCAACCAGCAGTACCCAAGTAAAGTATCGCTTTCTGGGGTGGTTTATGTGGCTGAAAGATGGAGTTAAAGGGCAGGATCGCACGTATGTACAGAGCAAACGTGGGCTGGGCTGCTGCGTGTGGGGGGAGTGTGAGAAATAGAAGCGGAGTGAGTCACAGCAGATGCTGCCTTTCCTTCGACAGTGCCCTGAAGCTTTGGAGGTTATTGATGTGTGTGTGTGTAAAAAAAATTTTTTTACTACTTCCTCTGTGACTTTAGTGTACTTTATGTTTTTGTGGGTAGGGGAAAAACAAAGGTTGGTTTCGTAATGTTTGTTCGTGCGTGCATGTGTTTTTGTGTGTCATCTGTAGCAATCGTTCTTGTACAAGCGCCAAGGAGATGTTACTAGAATTTAATTCTTTCCCTTTTTGTGTGTGTGTGTACGTACGTCCTTGTTCTCCCGCAATCTCCTCTTCAAATCAGCGGGGGCGCGTAAAGGTGGAGATGAGCCCGGGAAATTGCCGGAACAAGAAGAAGAAGAAGAGGAGGAGGAGGAGGAAGAAGAATCCCAGGTTTTGCACGGAACAGGCCATTGCAAGTGGTTTAATGTGCGAATGGGGTTCGGATTTATTTCCATGCTCAACCGCGAGGGAAGCCCCTTGGAGACTCCGGTTGATGTCTTTGTACACCAAGTAAGCCCGTTTTGTTGTTTTAGTCGAATCTCAGCCCCCCCACCCCACCCATTTCCCTCTAACCCATGCCTTCGTTTTATGTGGTCTAAAAACCCCTTCTCTAAATGCTCCCGTAGATGTTTGTGAGCTCTGTTTAAAGCCAGCATCAGATAGCAGTTTCTGTTTGCCATCCAACCGCCCCCCCCCAAATGAGATCAGTATCCATGACTTTGTTGGTCCTGCAGAAAGAAAAGTGTACCATCTCAACAGTTGTTGTTGTTTTTTAGTACAAAGTCTTGCTTTTGTTTTGCGTTCTCTGGCTTTGTTTGTGGGTGGATTGCGTTTTAGTTGTTTTTCGTGATGGAATAGATTCTTCTCTGCTAAAATGATAGTAGAAAAAAAAAGCAAGTCGCCTAAATGACTCCCAGGCTGCAGCTCTGTGCATACTTATCAGAGTTAACAGTGGGACTTAATGTTTCAGTAAACATGCACAGGATGGTGCTGATAACTTTCCCCACAGTGAAAATTAAGATCCTTTTAAGTGTTGTGGGCTCTTTCTTTCTCTTAAAAAAGCTAGGTAGTGTTGTAGTTTGTTTTTATGATGCATATGTTCAGATCAAACAGTAGTGCACAACTTGTATTTGTTTTGCTGCGGTGTAGTGTGGATATTGAAAGAGTTCGTATGGTGGACTATGATACATCAAAGGATCACTGGTGTTTTGTGCTTTTGTGTGTGTGAAGGTCTTCTGGCTGGAAAACATTTTCATGACATGTATAAGGCCCTTGTCTCCTTAAGGGCAGAGGGCTCAAAAGCCAAAGTACAAGAGGTGGCTATTGTCCTCATATATGTGTGTATAAAAGCAAGACCAAGCTAATGTTGATATTTACTATAAAATCATTACAGTAATAGTGGGAATGTAACAAAACAAAACAAAAAACCTGTGGCATGTGTGTGTCTTCTTTACCCCTTGATTTTCTGAGCCCTGAAAAGCAGTAGTTCAAATCTGAATTGTAGTGTTCTTTTTATTGCAGTAATCTCAAAAGGGTAAATTATTGGGTTACTCATAGAATGAAATACCCTTAAGCTTAAATATATTTTGCTAAACTTCAAATTGATTTAAATGGAAGCCCTTAACCCCATATGTGCTTATAGTTTGTTTTCAGAACATGGATAATGTTTGAGTTGTGACCACATGAGAACTGCTAAAAACAGCCTTGAGTTTTGTAATGGTGGTAGTCCTTTTCCAGCAAACTGACACATTTTTGTGCTTGCCTTTAATCTGTGTGTATATATATCGGTCCTGAAACCCTAGTTTGGTCCAAGCACTGCACAGTTTGGGAGTCCCCCTCATCTATTTTGTGGGTCCTATTTATAATAATAGAGCAGACTTTAAGGTAACTGAAAAATAAGGACACGTGACCTCAGTTTTAAAACCACTTACTGTTGCAATATTCAATGAAACTGCTCTGGAGTTAGTGACTTTATAATTTCTATTTCTAACAATAAAATTGGATAATGATCTCCTGAGATTGGGTATCTGTTTTGTAATCTAGAAGTGTTACTTCCGTATAATTTTAAACTTTCAGTTTGACATTAGCACATGAAAGCTGCTCCTTTTCTTATGTGTCTTCCTGAAATATAAGTACTGAAGCTGTTGTCAGTGTTGATTGCTAGCAGCTTCTGGGCTTTGCTCCTGTTCTTCCCTGCCACCTTGACCTTTCTTTAGGTCACTGTATTGAGGTTTACAATCCTACATGCTTATCATGGTATATATGAAGGAATGTTTTTCTGATCATATGCAGTATTATTTTCTTTGCTCTTCAGCATGGGAATCAGAAATGTTTACAGCATAACTGCTTTTGATAAGATCACTCATTGAGCTGATCATGCAGCTGGATCGGTGCTTTCTGACTTCAGTGCTACTATTCAGTGCTAGAATAATATCTGTTTGTGGTGGACCATTCATTTGGCTTTGAGAACTGCAGTGGCAAGACTGATGTCACACACAGCCCTCTTCCATGTTTTTTTTTTGTTTTTTTTTTATTCTGAACAAAGTGTTATGTTTGGAGGTAGAATATACTACTGGCTGTTGGTATACATTTTAAAACAGACTTTGGTAAAAAGGAATTTTTTTTAGAAGAGTGCATTTGATATCCCACCTTATCACTAAGACTGAAGGCAATTTTTTTTTATCTCGTATGTTCTCTTGCAGATACAGTGATGCAAGTCATAGTCAAACCCACTATATAAAAATGGAACTGAGATAAATACCCTGTGTTTACTCTCTCTCTGTCTCACTCACTCAGTCATCACATGATAGCTGCAACAATCACAATTGTATGTGAAAGAGCAATCATGGAATCAAATGCCACAGTTAAGAGATTTTCTATCACTTTAACGACAATCTCCATTGAAACACACACACTACTGCTTGTCAGGTGATACATTTTCAAGTGGTGTAGGTGCATATGTGACCTTGCACCCAATAATTTTGTAGTAAGTGGAGTATATGAATCCATATATGGAGCCAGTGTGGTATAGTGGTTAAGAGCGGTGGACTCGTAATCTGGTGAACCTGGTTCGCATCCCCACTGCTCCACATGCAGCTGCTGGGTGACCTTGGGCCAGTCACACTTCTCTGAAGTCTCTCAGCCTCACTCACCTCATAGAGTGTTTGTTGTGGGGTAGGAAGGAAAAGGAGATTGTTAGCCGCTTTGAGACTCCTTAAGGGGATATCAAGTCCAAACTCCCTCTTCTTTTTCAATGATCCCTTCTCCATGCACTGAACCATGGTGGCTATAAGGAAGAAGGTAAGTAAATAAACCTGCTAGAAAAGATATTTATTTGTTGCAAACATTTATAGTATGCAGTAAGGAAAGCAAAGCCAAAACCAAGAGATAAATATAAATGTGAAGGAATATGTTAACTCTCTATAATATGTGTTACTAGTATTGTCATCTAAGTCAACAATAGCATCTCTTGAATACTGTACAGTGGTACCTCGGGCTACAGACGGTTCAGGTTACAGACTCCGCTAACCCAGAAATAGTACCTCAGGTTAAGCACTTTGCTTCAGGATAAGAACAGAAATCACGAGGCAGTGGCAGCAGGAGGCCCCATTAGCTAAAGTGGTGCTTCAGGTTAAGAACAGTTTCAAGTTAAGAACAGACCTCCAGAATGAATTAAGTTCTTAACCTGAGGTACCACTGTATGTGTATTGTGAATGTTCATAATGGACTGTCTTCATGATTTTGCTGTAGCAGTTCTGTGCTACCAAGGGGTTGTTTTGAGAAAATATTGAATAGATGGAAAAGTTGTTTTCAGTTGTGTTTAGCAGCATGTCTGGAAGTATTTAAGAAATTAACTGCTTATAATTGTGTAGGTTTTAGTTGGCATTTGGAGATATTTTTTGCTTGTGGAAAAATGTTTGGAAATAATGGCAATAGTTGGAAATAATGTTCCTGCATTGCCATGGTTTAACAGAAAGTATGTGTTGCCAGCACAACTGGGACAAAAACAGTACTGAGGTATTGAAATGAACATGCTGAATTGGTCAAAAGGATGATAATTTTGGAGGAGGGAATGAGACAATTTGTACACATAAACCCTATTCATACATTTTGGAGCAAACACAAGTGAGTTTAAAGTGGTGTGGGAATGAAGCTTGCATGCAGCCCATATCCCCATTTATCCATGCCTACATCATCTCCACTTCAGACCTTCCTACATTCAATGTCAAGGTCTGAAAGAGGATTCTGAGTATGTCTGGGTGAACATGCTAATTCAGATATTCATGATGAATGTTGAAAAGCCTGCAACATCGTTTGCATGTATGGACATTGTGGAACCTCCCCACCTTAATCCCATGTTTCTTTGACCTGAATTAAAAAGAGAGAGGGCTATATTATTTAAGATATAATCTTAATGTCAGCAAAATTGGAACGAATTATATGATGATTCTTTCTAAATGGGATGCTTGGAATGATATAATTTATCCACTGTAGTTCCAAATAACCCGTACTTGAACTAAACATTGTGCATGTGTTCATTTATTGTAGCATCAAGATGGGAGCAACGAGATTGTTGGGGTTTTTTCCCCCTGCTTATCCTACTTATTCCAGATTTATTACTTGGTGGTAAATCCTATTGATGCCAGCTGAATTTAATTCTGTGCAGTGGATTAAAAAATTTAATGGATAGACATTGTGATTTCTTTTTTAAAAATAGAATGGCTTCTATGTTTGCTTTTCACATGCACCTGAAGTTATCCTACAGATTGACACAATCATATTTCCTATATATACTTGCATTAATGTAGGTCCTATTCAATACAATATGATTTGAGTTTTGAGTAGACCTGCCTAAGATGATACTGTTAAAACTGCACTTCCTTCTAGCAGTATTTTTACTATCTTCAGTATTCCTAAATTTTAGGAATGTGCCATGTTTCATTTTTTAAAAAATCATTCGAGGCCCAAAAATATTATGACCAATCCAGATTTTTTAAAGTATTGATGCTTGAGGAAGACATCCATCTTTATAATACAATTCTAAGTGTGCTTATTGAGAATCAAGTTGGATCCCAAGAGCCTGTGCCATTGACCAAATGAGTCCTTCTACTGGGCTTTTAAGGTTGGTAGAAGTTCTAATCAATGAATGAGTGGAAGTGACCCTCTCATTCTCTCTCCCCCTGCAATCTTTTCCACCACCTTCCCACACTCTTCCCTCCAATTATTCAGAGCAAATTGTTTAGGGCTGCTGTGGGGGTGGGAGAGTGCAAAATCTGTTAGCAGAAGCAGGAATGGAATTCTTTGAATGTAAGCTTAGCTGCATCAAGGTGTGTTGGTTATATCCAGTATGTATACTTGTGCCTGCAGATTGCAGCTTAGATTATTTGTAGCTCTTATTGTGAGAAGCACAATATCAGAACAATATGCTCTCTTTGATAAATGGATGGAAGAGCAATGTGTCTTTTGCCATTGATGAATCCTGAGACAGAGAAGAGGAAGTCTTAAATGTCCTAGAGCTGCTTCTTCTTTGCTTGTTAATAGTTATGTTGAATTGGGCTTTATCTACAATTAAAGATTTATGGTTGCAGCCTATTGTGTCATTCTGTTCACTGAAAGCTCTTTGATCCAGCAGTGGCTTCCATGAATGGAAAGGAAAGGGAGATGATTTTAATGTTTAATGTTTAACAGACTATTGTAGTTTAATATTTTGTTGGAAGCTGCACAGAGTGGCTGAGGAAACCCAGCCAGATGGGTGGGGTATAAATAATAAATAATAAATTATTATTATTATTATTATTATTATTATTATTATTATTATTATTATTTTCATTTATTCTTCCTTCACTTTGCACCTCTCCCGATTTGCTCTAGAAGGTTGGGTGATCCAGTGGAACAGCATGGAAGGTGCTTTAAGGAAGAGAGAGAGAGAGAGGTGTGAATTTGTACACATCATCTTTCTCCTATCTCTGGAAGCCATTCCTGCATCAAACAGCTTTCCCTGTAAAAGTAAAACAGATTTAATTCTTGTCTGTGCACTGCAATTAACATTAACATCTCAGCCAACTGACAATTCAAAATAAAACTATTGAAACTATTAAAAATAAAACAAAAACAAAAACAGACAGTGGAGCTCAAGGACAAACAACCTTACTCATTGCCATCTTCATCCAGAAGCTTTTGATGAACAAAACAATGCTATTGAACGCAACCCTTAATGATTGCACCAATTTAGACTGCAGTTCTAAATTCCATTTACCTGGAATTGCACCTCATTGAACTCAATTACACTGCGTCTTAATGGACATGTATAGTTTTGCACAATAGGTTGATTAAACCTTGTAGGTTTGGCTTTTTTCATATTATAAGCTGCAGAAATGTTGGTCTGAAGTATTCTGAAATATTGGAATATTTGCTAACATTGCAGTTGAGACATGGCTGTAATTTCTTTTGCCTACATAATTTATACCCAGATTGGAATATGATTTGTCTGTAATTTAGAATGACCAGATAGTCTAAAGAGGTGACAAGAAACATTAAACTAATTTCTTAACATCTTTTTTGAGGTAAATATTGAAGAGAAGTTTTCATGGGGGGAAATGTGCAAACTGTTTCAACACCCAGAACTCATGAGCTTTACCACAAAGTTCCTTTTTAAATATGCTAGAAGTGAGAGACGTCAACTTCTTTTATCTTTCTCTCTCCTTTATAATGGGACTAAATCTCACCCATGGCCAGATAAATGTACTCAGGAGCACTTCACTTGGAAGATCCACATTGGGATAAGGGCTTTAAAAAAAATAAATCACTTATTTCCCATTAAAAGGAAAAGTTTCACTTATTTCACCTTGATTGGCCAGCTTCGCTTTGCCAGTGGTGGTTTGCTCAAGTCAAGAGAATAACTATTCAAGTCTCCTAGATATCAAGCAGATAATTCCGTGTACTAAACTCACTTCATCCAAACATAACCACAAATTATAATTTGGGTTTATTATGTGCTGCCTTTCCCTCTCTCCCTCTTTTTGCAGAAGAGGAGACTCAGCCACAGTTTTCACTTCATTTGAAAATATTTTATAGTTCAACCACAATATTGGATCTGGTCCAATATTGGATCCCAGGCCCTCCTGCTCTACAGATTAACATCCTAACCAGCCTTGGTATTTTTCCAGGACAATCTTCATACCTCATAATCTCACCCAGACCGCAACCATATAGCCCTGTATTGAATATTTGTTCTGAGGAGCTGTTGTAGTGCATGACAGCTGGTTCCAGGATTGACCTTGGTTTGGATAACTGGGAGAATAAGGGCCGAAAAGCGCCCCCCACCCCTAAATTATTGACTAAAATAGTCAATAATGATAAATTAGTGCATGTAACAATGGTGTTTCTCTGATAATTGTGCAATTTCTTCCCATCCAGCTTTGTCGCCTCCATTTTCATGTTGGTAGATTACAAGTATCTGCTGGTTATTTACTTAAGCAAACACCATATTATCTCTCCTCCTCCTCCTCTGCCACCACCATTAAACTATGACTTCTCAATACATATTAACCTGTGTTTACATTTGGGAATTGGGAATCTGAGCTTGGTTTTCAATAAGAATCTTGGAAAATGCCTAGGACATCCAAAGAAGGAAGCACTTGTGCATATTGCCCATTCTTATCCCTATATTTCTTCCCAAGGTGGAAAATAATACAGGATTTTTTCGAGGCCCTATTACTAGAAAGAGCAAACATTACACTGCTTAGCAAGGATTCATTGGAGATTTGCTAGCAACTCTGGTGCTAGTATCCATGGTGATTCCAGCTTCAATAGCATATTATAACAGCTGAAGTTTGGAAACTCATAGTCAGCTCTTTGAATAGAGTTGCTGGTTCACCGTGAATCCAATTGGTAATAAATGAGCATCCCTGGGACCTGAAATATTTATTTGAAAAAAGCTTTTGGTGGAATGCTCCTGACTATTAAGGATATACAGCTACTGCTGATTTTGTTAGAATTTTCTTAATTAGCATGTGTGACATTATGGGGCTCACCATACCATCAGAATGTATGGTTGAAGTCAGAGAAGAATTATGGTAGCTGTTGGGACCTCCCATATGCATTCTTTTTGTCTGTCTCTTTCTTCCTGGAGGTGCAGAAGCAATGCTGGGTGCAAAACTACTTTCTGAAAACCCTGCATCTGAAAACAAGTTATCTTAAAACAGAGGATTATTTGAACTATGTATTTTAAGAACTATGCAAGTTGACATAATTGAATATGGAAATTTAAGTTAAGTATAGATATCTTCCATGTTGTGGGCCCTCTGTTGAGATTCTGGTGTCTTTTTTATATACATTGGTTATATATGCTCAGGTTACATACGCTTCAGGTTACAGACTCCGCTAACCCAGAAATAGTGCTTCAGGTTAAGAACTTTGCTTCAGGATGAGAACAGAAATTGTGCTTCGGCGGCGCAGCAGCAGCAGGAGGCCCCATTAGCTAAAGTGGAGCTTCAGGTTAAGAACGGACCTCTGGAACGTATTAAGTACTTAACCCGAGGTACCACTGTATATAGAAGTTTGGCATCATTGCTTCTGTACCACTAAGAGATCCACTTTATGTGCATTGATATATGAACAAGTAATTTCCAAATCAGCCATGCATGACCACCTGTATTTACTTGATTTAGCACTGGTCTGTGTTCTTGATCTGCTTAAAAGTTGCTGAACTGCAAATAGAAAATTATTTTTGAAACAGTTTGCAAATGTATTTAAATGATTTGAACATAAAAAATGTAAAAAGAAAATTGATTGAAAATCACAGCAAAGTGGAAATGTATAATATGTAAATTGGTGGTCTATAAGCATGGAGCAAAGATCAGTGAAACAAAACAATTTTATGTCTCATCTACTTTTCAAAAATTCTGGCACTGGATGACCCAGTCCACAGCTCACTTAGGTGGAGAACTCTGATTTAAGCAAGAGAAGCTCATTAACTCACAATGCAGTAAAGGCTACTTGTACATCTGATTGTTAACTGTCTCCTTGAAACATGAGAGCAGATTCCTCAACAAAATTTGCTAGTGCCTTTAGACACACGGCTGCATAATAACCACAGATATTTAGTATCATCTCTATGTAACTTAATACCTCAAGTTATGTAGTTAGAAACTTGCAGCTTGTTCTACTAAGTCACAATATAAATTGAAATTTAGCTTTTGATATTGACTTTGTTTTTTCATATTTCAGTTTGCTGTGGCTATGCATTAACCATGCGTGCACTGCATTAATCTGCTCCGGGTTATCAAAGCTTGGGTTGAAGCTGGTAATAGACACTTATTTCTATGGAAGTTGTTTGGGCTTTCCGTAACAAAACTGAATTCAGGAGTCCCCTCACACTATAGACCTGTTCTTTCAAAAGCACTGCATTATCATCCAGAACAGGCCATCTGCCTGATTCCCAAATCTGAGAACTGGGATCAGCCCACACCATCTCTTGTCCTGGGTTCAATTTAAACATTGATCTCAATGGCATTCAGTCTGATTAGAAGTAGTTGTTCCTGTTGTGAAATTACTGTTTTCTGTCTTCTATGTTGCTTGCTAGTATGTGCTCGTATCTTTTTAGATACTGTATACTAGTTGTTAGATTATGCTCAATATGGGTAATAAAGCTTAGGCCATGGGTAGGCAAACTAAGGCCCGGGGGGGGGCAGATCTGGCCCAATCACCTTCTAAATCCGGCCTGCGGACGGTCCAGGAATCAGCGTGTTTTTACATGAGTAGAATGTGTGTTTTTATTTTAAATGCATCTCTGGGTTATTTGTGGGGCATAGGAATTTGTTCATCCCCCCCAAAAAAATATAGTCCGGTCCCCCACAAGTTCTGAGGGACAGTGGGCCGGCCCCATGCTAAAAAAGTTTGCTGACCCCTGGCTTAGGCAATCAAGAGATGAAATAGTGGGCTGAAATTCTAAACTTTTCTTTTGTAAGTGCCTTGCACTGAAAGTAGTAGGATTGCCAATGGATTAATCTGTTACTGCATTATCAATCCACCTGCAGAAAGATGTTACACATGGTGTTATTTTTATTGTGGGAAGTGGGGTCATTTACAAGCTGTTGTCTATGGCGGGAAGAGACTGTATCCTGTGCATCTGCAATGCTTTATTTTTGCAGTAAAAGGTAAAGGGACCCCTGACCATTAGGTCCAGTCGCGGACAACTCTGGGGTTGCGGTGCTCATCTTGCTTTACTGGCTGAGGGAGCCAGCGTACAGCTTCCGGGTCATGTGGCCAGCATGACTAAGCTGTTTCTGGTGAACCAGAGCAGCGCATGGAAACACCATTTACCTTCCCACCAGAGTGGTACCTATTTATCTACTTGCACTTTGATGTGCTTTCGAACTGCTAGGTTGGTAGGAGCAGGGACCGAGCAACGGGAGCTCACCCCATCACGGGGATTCGAACCACAACCTTCTGATCGGCAAGCCCTAGGCTCTGTGGTTTAGACCACAGTGCCACCTGCGTCCCATTTTTTGTGCAGTAGGCGTAGTCATTAAAATCTATTTAATCATGCTTGCGGTGAAGCAATATGATCATATATTAGAGTTTTGAAAATTTTATCTTGGATCCATCCATTGCTGTTTGCAACCAACTATATTTAGATTTATCCCAAAACTTCCTATATTTTAATTCGCGTATCATTTAAAAGAGAGGGAGCAGAATCCGATGGGACACAAGCCGACTTTCAGTTATGCACCTTCATCTCTCTCCACCCCCACCCACCACTGCAGCCCTCCATGTGTGCTCAAAAGCTGCTCCACACTCTGGAGTATATTTTGGGTAGACATGTTGGAGTGCAAAAGTTGCCTTGCATGTACTGAAGTCTGTTCCACTTGCACACAGACAGCATTGCACAGAACCCACATTTTCTATTTTCTTAACAATCAGATGCATTTTCCTTTAAAAAAGACATTTGCTTTATTAAGTGGCTTTAAAAAAATGTTTCTGTTTACCCTGCACTATTTGTTTTAATAGAGTTTCCTAATTTTAATGCAGTTTAAAATTGTATGTATTGCCATTTATGCTGCCTGGAGTACATTAGATGCTTACACATCAGTTGCTATAGTGGTTGATGGGTTGCTGAAGATGCAGAGAAAAACGAGTTAACTAAGGAATGAAACAGGAACCCTGTCAACTTCCAGGAATTTGTAAAGCTTTCATTTGACAGCACTTGGTACTGCAGCAGGAATGTTGCTGATCAATGTGTACTTTATCATTAATGTTTCAGATAGGAAGGGCAAAGGGTTTCTCTTAAAGCCTCTTATTTCATCCCAATAAGAGAACTGTGGATTTCTTAATTATTCCCAGATATCCAGCTAGACAGTTCTTTGGTATTGTACTGTACTCTGATTTTCTAAAAACTAAAATAACTTGGTTGTGTATAGTAGAGGGGTCCTTCTTGAAAACCAACAAAATCAAACTACCCTGAATTGCATTGGCTTTGCACACCCAAGCAGCAACTGTTATTTCATTTTTACGACATCATTTGGCAAGTTCTTAACTCAAAGGTCTCTTGAGATTTTATTGGCTAATTTCATCAATATTAACCTATTGGCTGATATGCTGCCCTTGTAAAGTATTTACTGCACAGCAATTTATCAAGAATGCTTACTTGTACACTTAAAAGTGTGACTACACAAATGCTTAAAGATTTACAGTGGAGGAGTCTGTTTATTGATTTTTAATAGGCTACTTATCAAGACCATAATGAAGTCCTAACATTTTTCATTCTTGTGCTGCCTGCTTTGCAATGTAATACTATGTGTATAAACTGGTACAAAATTATTTTTTTAGTTCCCCACTCCACCCCCGAAATAGATAGGGGGAAAGTTTACATAGGCTTAAGAGTGAGTGCTACTTTGGTGGCTTAGAGCAACCACTAAGCTTAGGACAAAGACGGGAGAGAGATTCCAGAACTTGACCCTTGCTTTGCCCTTCCATACCTGCATTAACCACAAAGATGGATGGGAAAGAGAGCATGCAGGACACTCTCCCTCCTATCAGTCATTAGACCATTGACCTCTATGGCTCTTTTTGAGGGGCAGGCTCTAGATCAGAGATGGGAAATCTTGGGTCAGCCCTCCAGTCTTCTCTGTCTGGTCCTCAGAATTTTCCATATCACATCCCTTACTTGCATCCCTTACTTACCTCCTTGGATGGAATGTGTCCTTGAACTTTGATAATGTAGGATAGAGAGGTGCATTTGTTGCCTTGTGCACTTTTGCCTCTGGCTCTGCACACACAGTGCTCCTGGAAGGGAAGGTCCTTTGGCTGAAAAAACCTCACTACCCCTGGTCACACTTGTGACACACTTGTGGTTGGTCTGAGCAAATCCTTCCAGGAACAACAATGAAGGTGAAGCAGAATAGCTGGGGAGGTGGTGGTGGACAGGAAGAAGTCAGAGCTGAAATTGAAGCTGGAGGTAGCTACATCCTGTTTTGGTAACCAGAGGAATACTACCTCTGTGAATATAAATAAAGATTCTGTTCTAAGCCATCATGACTAATGAGCAGCGTGTTGTGTACTGGGGAAAAAAATTAAACCAAGAAAAAGAAGATTTTGTGTCCTGCATGAATTCTGCACTCTATTTGTAACTTTCCATAGTTTATTTTGGTTTTGACAAGCATGAGGAGAGAGCGTTGTTATGTTCAGTCACGTTTCCCTTCTTTGATTTAAAATGACATTGGCTGCACTTTCAAGGTGCACCACTACTACTTTCTCTAGAACTGTGTTTCTCCGAAAACTAAATTATGCACTAAATTCTGCACTCAGTATTAGATTCTGCACTCAGGAATTTTGTATTCTGTGAAATTACTTTCAGTTACAAACCTTACAGCCAATCAATATTGATGACTTCTGGTGAATAAAATTACTTCCAGTGGATCACACTTCCTTGCCTACCCCTTCCTAATTGCCTAGCAACCTTCTAGCCTTTTTAAAGTTCAAAAAGTGGTGGGAATCAACCTTGGCAGCACAGATCTGTACATTATGGAGGCTGCATAGGCACAGGGTCCTTTTCCTGGAACCTGGGATCAGAAAGGGGAAACCAGCCCTGTGCTCAGTTTTCACATAGCAAAGAAGGCCAATCTAAGGGCTGGCTTTATCTCTCCTGCATAGGGTAAATGGCATGGGCCACAAAACAGATTAGCACAAAGTGCTAATCTTTTCTCTCTGAATAATTATTTGCAATACATACTGGCAGTTAAGCAGCTTCCTAGTTGGGTGAGGGAGAGGAACCAGTGGCTGAAATCCGCAAGATGCATTGAGTAAGAGTGGTTGCTAACTGGGCTCTTCCAGTACTGGTTAGTATGCTTTTAGCACTTCCTTAGCACTACACATGTGTGAACAGTTCAGAACTTGCTGCCCTTTCAACACTAAACACTGCATCAGGCTAAAAGCTCAGTGCAAAACACATCCTCAGTTTCCTCTCTCTCTCTCTCTCTCTCTCTCTCTCTCTCTCTCTCTCTCTCTCTCTCTCTCTAATGCAACACAGATTTCGCATTAGAGAGGCCTCTCCAAGATGGTGGGGGGGGGGGAAGGGAATATGGCTTTCTTTCAGAGCTGGAAAAATATTCACATTTCCGTAGTGTTTCTATACAAAGTACCCGATTAAAATGTTTTTCAAATATGCAAAGCATGAAAAGAGAAGGATTGCAAAACCTACAATATTGGCATAGCTTTTCAATACATTTCCGAAACAAAATCCTAAATAGATTCATTCACTAATGAATATTTTACTTCATTTTACAAGAGTAACAAAAGGTGGATGTATGTTTAAATAGTCCTGTTGGTGAGAAAAGTAGCTATCCAGACAAATTAAAGTGTGTGAGGTTGAATTCAGTGTTGAGCTTGGATTTGGTTTTCAGTGGGTGAGATTCAGCTAATGAGGTCCACTAATGGAAACCTGTGCAAGAACTTCCACTAATGCAATGGGGCTTTCACTCCTTTCTTCACCAAATTGGCTTGGGGGTGGGCAGAGAACTACTAGAGCAAGCATGTGGGGTGAGAGCAAGGAAGCCTTCCAGCTGGCGAGCTGAAATGATTCTGCTGATGGAATGATTGCCTCTCAGTGTCCCCAAGTGACAGTCAAATGGTTGTGGGCTGGATCCACAGTAGCATTCAGTGAAGTGTTCCACTCACAATGGAGGCAGGAGGCAAGGGTGCAGTCTTTGCCAATACCTCCTGCAGCTCCTTGCCCCTCCTAACATTTTGTTTCAAAACACTGCAGGGTCTTCCAGAGCATCGCAAGAGGAGGCACAGGGGAGGAAGGATTGGCAAATATGACTTCTCGCCCTACTCAAGCAAAAAGCTTTTGCTGTATCTTGTGCCTTGGTCACTGGATAGCCAATCTGGGTTTGGTCCATTGCCTTTTTGGTTAACCAACAAGAGTGATATTTGAAAATACTGTATTTTTTGCACCATAACACTCACTTTTTTCCTCCTAGAAAGTAAGGGGAAATGTCTGTGCGTGTTATGGAGCGAATGCCTACGGATGGCGGGGGGATCTGCTGCAGTCGTGAGCAGAGGATCCATGGTTCCCCTTCCTTCCCTCCTCCGTGGCTCGCTTTGAAACAGCAAAGCGGGAGAAGAGCCGCTGAGTGGGGAGGAGAGAGGGACAGAGAGCCTGCTTGCTTTAAAGGAGCAAAGCGGGAGAGGAGAGGAGCCTTCTCCTCTTATACCCCTCTTCTGCATTATTAACAGCATCCTTCTCCACACACCCCACGCGTGTTCCTTATCCCTTGAGTGCTTTTCCTTCCCTCCCCACTTAAAACGTGGTTACAAAGCACGGATCCACATGGATCCTCAGGATTTTTGCACTGGGTCACCCCAAATTCACCATCAGATCACATAGCATGTCCATGGCTACAGCTTGCACCAAAAAAATCACGCACCCACTGTTGCCTGGGGCCGCAGTGGTGCAAAAACGTGGTTACAAAGCATGGATCCACATGGATCCTCAGGATTTTTGCACTGGGCTACCCCAAACTCACCGTCAGATCACATGTCTGTGGCCACAGTATGAACCACAAAAATCATACATCCACTGTTTCGTTTAGAATATTTTTTTTCTTGTTTTCCTCCTCTAAAAACTATGTGCGTGTTATGGTTGGGTGCGTGTTATAGAGCGAAAAATACGGTAGATTTTTCACAGGTGCAAACAAGCATAAGCCTACATTATACCGGTTGAATAGCATAGCATTCCAAGGTTTTGCCA
The DNA here is from genome assembly GCF_027172205.1 of Podarcis raffonei. Classification (NCBI taxonomy): domain Eukaryota; kingdom Metazoa; phylum Chordata; class Lepidosauria; order Squamata; family Lacertidae; genus Podarcis; species Podarcis raffonei. The sequence goes on from NC_070604.1 coordinate 51,271,917, forward strand.
TTTGTAATGTAATAAGGTTGTATGTGATGACTATTGTCTGATTCAGAATATGTATGTGCTAACATTTGTAAAGGAGCCCATTACATTTTTTTTTAATTAAGAAAAAATACTGGCTTGGGCGGGGTGAGTAAGAAAAGTGATGGTGTCGTTAAGCTATTTTTGTTCATTTTCCCATGTTTATAAGTATGGGGACAGCATCACACAACTGTATGCATAATATCATTAAATTCCTTAAGTGTGATCTTTCTCAAGCATTATCAACACTAATATGCTTCCCCGCCCACTGAAGGGGCCAATGGGAGGGGTGGGGAATGTGGATGAAACAGAAGGGGCGGAGACAGAAAGATGCAGCCACAGCTTATACCTTGTTGGCATGATGTGGTAAAACTTTTTGGATTTCTTGTTCCTTCACCTCAACTCCATTTTGAAAATAGCATGAATTAAAAAATGCACCCTTTTCTTGTTTTGTGGATATGAAATAAAATATTTGTAGCATTTAAACTTAAGACTATAAAGTGTAAAGTTGCCATTTGTCTACTGTTCAGAAGCATAGGATATATTCCAGCCAACACTAAAGCTCTTCATTTCATCAATTTCAGAGGGAAGGATGAACATTTGCTTAAAGCTATCCCATGAAGTCAATATAGCATGCATCAATATCCTGTGGGAGGCAGACATGGGTATAGAAATAAGTAATGGAAAAAGGGAAAGAAAATGGAGAAAGCAACCCATTTAAATCAAATTCACCTTCTATCAAGGAGTCTCTGAACACCTGTGAAATTGCAGTACATAGATAGGAATTTATTGTCCAATTGTTTCAGGGGAATGTTGCCAGGGCAGCATTGATGCACCTCTTTGGGTAATGCCTTTGGTTGTCATTTGCTTCCAAAATTCACATTTTCAGTTTTGTTGTCAATATTGGGTAACCACTTTCACATAGAAAGTTGGTGGCACTCTTCTTACGTGTAATGAGGATGCAGATCTCTTGAGGGTTGGAAGACTTCTGATGGGTATTCACCATGGGGATTCATTCCGGCCGTCATTTTGTTTCAGCATCTACATGCAACCACCCAGTGGGGTTGTATGGAATTTTGGAGTGCTTTGTCATCAGTATGCTGATGATACACCACTCGGTTTCTCTTTTTCATCTTCTGCAGGTGAGGCAGTGGATGAGCTGAATTGATGCTTGATGGCAATAATAGACATCATGAGGGCAACTAATCTGACTCTCAATCCAAACAAGACTGAGATGCTGTTAGTGAGTGGTGGTTCTGTCTGACTTGAGTGGTGTGAAGCTCTAGATGGGATCACATTGCTTCTAAACAGGTTCATAATTTGGGAATTTTCCTCGATTTCTTGCTTTCATTTGAGGCACAGGTGACTGATGGTGGTGCAGAGTGCCTTCCACAAGCTTAGGCTGATGGCCGTGTTACAAACCTATCAGGACAGATAATATAATACAAACTCTGTCACATCTGCACTGGTTGCTTGTACACTTCTGATGAACTCAATTCAGAGTGCTGGTTTTGACCCACAAAGCTATTTATGTTTCAGGACCACAATATCCTTCAATCTAAGGGTCTGTCCTCTGAGAGAGGTTTGTTGGATTATAAGGGAGAGGCTATTCTCAGTTTTTGGAACATTGTCCCCAGTGAGATTTGCCTGGTGCCTTCACTGAGATGTTTTTGGGCTGCAGGTAAAATTTTACATTCTTTCCCAGGCTTTTGGTGGAATACAATGATATTGTTTGCTATTAGCTGTGCTGCTAAAGCATTCTGTTGCTGTTCCTGGGCATTGCTTGGGGATTTTTATGAATTGTGTGCATTTATATTTGTGTGTGCTCTTTAAAAATGTTGCATGTCAATTGGATACCTTTTGTTCATCGGGAGGGGGGGGGAAGTGTAACAAGCGACTATCAAGTTCCAATAATAATTATCACAGATTTCATTTTAAACCAGGTTGATTTTAGAGAAATTTAATAAGATCAACAATTCTCAACAATGAAAAACAATTATTAAACAATTGTCTATTCTTACCTACCTGACTGTAACAGAAGCCTGAAAAAAACCCATTACTGGTTTTTCTCTGTTTGCTTCCATCTTGCATTATAGATCCATAAAACTTTAGTTGAGATCATCTTTATTCATATTGGCATCAAGTGGAGGCATCATTACTTTAATACTGCAGCCCTCAAAGCATTCAGGGAGGAATCCTCAAACTTTTCACTGCAAATATAGGCCTGCCTCAAAAGTAAGTTGTTAGAGGTTGATATAGTTGCCTTTTAGGAGTATAGCATATATCTTTGTATGCCTTGCTATTGTCTAGGTTCCTTTCCTTAATCCCCCACATTCTTCCCGAAGTGGGGCTTAGATTCTAAGTAGTATGTGCCTACAGCTTTAGGTGATAGGTACTTTGTCTTCCATAAAAGCAAATATGCTTAGGGTTGCAACCTTACTAGGCAGTTAGTTACATTAAAGTTGGTCAACTTTGTCTGGAAGCAAATTGTGTGCTATGTCAGGGGTGTGCTGTGCATTAAAGACTCTTCCATGTATGCTCAATCTTTTATTTCTTCAGGCTCCCTGGACTTCTCCAACAGAAATTATCTGACCTATATAAAGAACTGAATACTCTCAAACAGCACAAACAGCTAGGATATTATTTTCAGCCCTGCAGTATTTCTGATTACCATAACAAATAGCTGGTGGTTCTGTAATCCTAATATTTACTTGAGAGTTGGGCCCATTAATTTTAGTAGAACTTTTTGCACTCCCATATTGCTTGGACAATCCTTGTAGAGCATTACAATTGCTGGGATCTACTTCCAGGTGAAAGCATTTAGGATCAAAATGCTGAGTTGCTCTCTTATCCACAATGAATTCCAGCATTCTTTCTGAGCTGTACTCACAATACAAGACACATTGGTGATACTTGAACTTGCTTGTAGATGGTGCCTAGAATTGTGCTCTAATCAAATTCACTTGGAGGCATGTTCTGTTAATTTAAATGAAACTCTGTTCCATGTATGCATGCTTAGGGTGACAGTCTCTGACAACTTTTTTAAAAAAACCTCTGAAGCATCAGCACACAAACAGCTCTGTCTGATATAGCTTCATTGAATCACTAACTAAAATGCTGAAAATAAATCTGTATTGACTGTTTTATAGCAATTGTACCTACATATACCTATACCAGACAACATGCTAAACCACACCAGCACTATGTGAATGAGCTTTTTATTCCTGATGGTCTCTCCCCTGCTCAAATTGTGCTGGGATTCCCTCTCTTCTATCCTCTTTGGGTTTTGTGCACCATAGTTTGCTGTTGAATGTGATTTCTGCTTATCCTGCAAAACAGGGTTGGAAATTGGGAGCGCACTGTGGTGTCCAATCCTGATTTTCAGGGCAAGTAGAAACAGTTTCCCTGATCGGACAAAAGGACAAACCATTGTTTTTCCTGGAAAAATGAGGGAGGCCATAAGAGGCCTCTGAAGTTCATTTATAAAATGCCAACCCTTATAATTGCAAACCAGCCCTCACTGTTCCGTAATGCAGTGCTAAAGCCTAATGATCCACAGATGTTCTAAGAGGAATGATTTTATTCAGAAAAATAAATGACTTCATATTCATATAATGATGATATTTATGCATTGTTGCTGTTTACTGTTTTGGGTGCCCCTCCCCTTTTGTTGTATACAGCTTTCTTAACACATGCTAGCAAGTAAGCAAGTCTACCCAACTCTCCTTGCTATCCTGCTTTAATTTAAAAGTTTCTTTGCTGACCAAGTGCTTCACCATTTGTGCAAAGTCAGCACTGGTCTTTCTCATCCAGTCAGGCTTTTCTTTCTTTCTTTCTTTCTCTCTCCCCTCTCCCACCCCCTCCCCTCCTTGTTGCAATGAGTGGCATGGCCATCCCCTATTCAGCAAGGCTTTCCCCTCCTCCATTTTGTGGAGATAGGATATCTCTGTTTAGGCAGTATTGTAGTACTAAGCATAATGTCAAGGTTTGGTGTGTGTTTTTTAAAGTGATAAAAAAAATCTGGAAAGGCCATATTAAACCATTTCCTATTTAAGAAATTGAAATACTTGCATTTGAAAACAAAACAAACAACCTTGTGGTTAAATTGCAGTGGATGTAAATTTGTAAGTGCTGAGTTGAAAGCTGCAGCCTGCCTTACGGGTTCCCTCCCCCACTCTACTCAAGATTTAGAAATGGTGAGGAATTTGCACCCTCTTGACTCAGGTTGCAGATCCTCTTGGTAAAACCAGGGAAGCCGAGAGGTCACAGCTATTCATTGCCTATTATTTCCACAGGCATTCCATTGCTCTGCGAGTTGTCAGAACTTTTCTTTGCTATTGGTCTACAACAGATTTTAGAATTCCATTTTTGTTAGCCTATTATGATGTTCATTGTGTGTAAAAAAAAAAGTGCAGCAATTCTTAATATCATCCTGCTTTTCATGTCACGGCAAATGCATCTAAAATACATGACTTTTTTAAAAAATTTAAAAAAGTAATTTGCATTAAAGCTGTGTACATAAATATAAGCATGGTGTATCTTTTGGATCAAAGTAAATTATTATTGCACACTATTTCCAATAGGATATAATAGACAGGAAGTTGGAACAGGAACTGGGACCAAGATGGCTAATCCATGTGTTGTTGGATTCCCAGCTCCCCCCAACCCCCACCAGCACAGCTAGTGGTCAGAAGTGACAGGGACTGTAGTCCAGTAATATATGGAGGGCCACTGAGTAGCCACCCTGATCTAGGAAATCTAGGTTCAAAACCTGTCTTTGCTGTGGCTATATGGCATTTTGCCTTGGATATGACTCAGTATAGTATGGATGAGATGATCTTTAATGTTTCGTTTTGGCTGAGCCATTTTGAGCACAACTTTGGAAAAGAGGTGTGTCTATATTAAATCAAATCAGACTTTGACCGCAATCCTATACACACTTACTTATACCCCATAGCAATCAGTGAGACTTCTGAGTACGAATGTAGATAAGATTGTGCTGCATGCTCCCTATGTTTAAGATGGGAGCATTGACCCAACAAGGAACTGAATTTTATAGAGTTGTTAGAAGCCTATCACAAGGATGGTAAAGCTCAATGCGTATCGATATTCCTCTCCACAGGGCTATTGTGAGGAAAATTAAAATCTCTCTGTAGTGTAAATAATAGCATAAGACAACCATAGGCTTTTTAATTTGGTAATGTTACTAGGTTGATAACACTAGACACAATGTTGCAAAAGTTAAAAATGTGAAAATTTCCTTGGTTTCAATTTAATGAATAAATAAAATTATTAGGAGGCATTTTAAGCATGTGCCTAACTACCATTGAAATCAGTGCTGCTCAGCATGATTAACACTTGCTAAATTGTGCCCTCTGCTTTGAGAAAATTGCCATATTGAAGAAAAGGCTGTTCAGCTGATTAATATACCTGCCCCCTCTCTATTTAATATTTGTCCTGGCACTTCCCAATAAAGGGTTGTTTACATGATTTGGTATTAAAGTCGCAAATACTGTAAACCGAACCCAGATTGAAACAAATGTCCAATGTTTTGTTCTTATCTCTGCATCCCAAACACAGCTTTGGTGCAAAACATTTTGGACCACAGGTCTGCCTAGTTATCGGATACTCTTATTTATTCAAGAAGCCTTTGAAGCACACACATGGGGTTGGAACGGGGAAGAGCTTTTTTTAAAAAAAATGCATTTTTTTTTAAATGGCAGAACAAGTTGAGGTGACTCTCAAGAAGTAAAGAGGTTGTTTTGTTTGGAAATGATGAATTGATGTCCCAACCAAAGTCTTTTGATTGTAGCTCTGGCTTTAGATAAAATGCCTGAATAATTGCTCTTGCAGTGGGCCTGGGGAAGATGCCGTTTCACTTTTTTGTTTTGTTTTTTAAAAAATTGGGTGCATTCAAAAGGTTAAAGTGGGGCCTCCCGATAAGATTAACTCTGCTCCATTATAGCTCCTTGGCATTCAGGCCCCACCCATGAATAGCCCTGTGCTGCTAATACCATGCCTTTGTTTCTTTTGCTGGAAGGGTGTTTTATAAATATCCCCTCCCCCAGAAAGGAAAGAAAACAGCTCTTTCCCTTTCAGTGCCTTTGGTCATGTGACTTCCCTTCTCTCTCCCCCCCACCACCCTGTGAGTCATGGCTAGGGGTTGAAGGTGAATCAGAGAATGATTCAGAGATCAGAAATCCTATTTTGACATTTATAACAAATTTGGGCCGAAAAGGCTTGTAATTGAATTCATAACAACAGACTAATAGACACACACACACACAGACACAGACACACACTTACCTTAATTGATGCTTATGCCAACATATTATTTTTAAGGGAGAGAGAAATATAAATCTACTGCTTCTTTTATTTTAATAAGGCTTAAGCTGTAGAACTCAATAAGAGTTCAAAGGGAGGTGGGGAGGGAGAAACTGAATTCTTTCAAGTATACACATGTATGTGGGGGTGGCGCATGGAGGGAGAAGGAGAAATGTTTCCTGTTTCTGGATAACTTGAGGTTACTGAATGATACCATATTTTCTTAGAATGTACATGGATGCTGAGGTGGGGAGGGGCACCAACCCACCCACCTAGCCGGTGGTGGATTTTATGTCAGACTGAAATCTGAAGACAAAAAATGTTTGACCGACAGCATTGCAGCCTCTAGATCTTGTTGTTTTGCTCATTATTGATAATTAGGTTTGGTTAGCTGTTTCTCCCCCCCCCCTTAAAGGAAATGTTATTTCCTAGTCTAATTAAGTACTTATGTCATCTAAAATCATGGCGCTGTTGTAGGTTAGAATCCTAGTTAAAGGCTCATTTTGAGGGTGGCTAGTTTGTGATTGGGTGTTTTCTGTCTTGCTTTTTTAAAAAAGAGCAGTTGGTCATATTTCAACATCAAAACATTGAAAGATCTCTGCCGGAACCCTCCATTCATTTTTTCTTGGTTTGTGTGTTTAGTTTTGTTTGTCTTGGTTTTGAAGGTCTTATCTTGTATGATAAAGCTAATCGGATTGATTGATGATGAGACAGGCTGATTGTTTAAACGTTTGTGCCTAGCTAAGTATAAGTCAAGTCAATAAGCGACTGTGTTATGGTACAGAATTATTTTAGATCTAAATCACCTTTGAACATTTTCCCATAAATATTTTTGCTGAAGTTCAGCAAAGATTTAATTATGTACCTGATTGGGGGGGGTGTCATGTATTTCTATGCTCAAATTACCCTTCTAGACTTCTGTATATACTCCAAAGCAGTTGGTAGGCACTGTCAACTCTGATAATCTTGGAGCAGGGTGGAAGTGAATATAGTTTTGCGGCATCCCATTTTGCAGCAGGTGATTAAGCCCTGTCATAACTGTCAACACCAATGACGTGGTGGAGGGGGAGGGGAGTAGACGATAAATATTTGCTAACTTGTTTTCAGATTGGAGGCATGCATTTGTGGAAACTAGCAGTTGAAACAAACTGAGTCTGTGGGGTGTGCCTGTGTTTAAGGAAAGCTCTTTTAAAAAAAGAGTTCAAATAATTTGTTCCTCGTTAAGAGTTCATGAATGAATTAGAAAACAAAGGAAAAACTGTGCCATGAAGATCATTTTGTTTTAAAAATGTGATATTTTTACCCCTATTTTCTTTCCTGGGATGTTTTTAAGTGGAACAACGCTACTGGTATGGTTTTTGTTCTTTCTCTGTTTTATATTGATTGTTTAATGCAGCTTCTTAGGATTTTAATTCTGTGTTTTGTTGTTCTTTATAAAGATATCTTTCACCCAGAAAGCATTAGTTATTAGGCAGCTAAGAAATAAAAAAAGTAAATAAGACCTGTACCAGTTTTAATGACAGTAATGTTTGTAACTAAGTTAAAAATAACTGTATATTTTAGTATGGTGGGGAGTGGTAATTACTTCTTTTGGATGTAGGTCTCCAAAAATTCTTCATGTGGTAATGCATAATGTTTATACTAAATTTACTGTGTGAGTCAGTCTAATCACACAAACATGTCTTGAATGGAGGGTGCATTCCAGAATTAATGGTTATACTTTGCTAAACCTGGGCAGCCAGAATGCTTAATTCAAGTGCAACATTGTAAGCAGATCTTAACAAGTAAACAAGCTGTATAGCTTGCAGAAAAGTTCAGCTGTGTGTGTTTTAACTTTGGCCTCCTTCATTTTAGCACTATCTGATTAGCCCTCAGAACACTTTACTTTTATATTGCTTAGCAACCCAGAATGAGGGGGAAGCTGATTAGAACAAAGGCAAAGTCAGGAAATTTTCAGAGTAGTAGAGAGGGGAGAGAGAGAGATAAAGAGAGAGAAAGAGTTTGCTGTCTATCTCTCCATTTCAGTGTATTCCATTCTCCCTCTTGCATTCTAAGAGCAGCATCAATGGTTTTCCCCATCATGTTCATCCTTGCAACAACTTTGAATGTCAGGCAAGACCCTGACTTGCCAAAGTCTCAAAGGGAACTTTACTGAGTAAGGATTTTCAACCTAGGCCTCCATGGTCTAAGTCTTCAGTGCCCAGTTCCACAGCATCTGATTGATGCCTGTTTTAAAATTGAGTGTTAGATAGGGAAACTTATCAAGCCTGCATTTGGGATGTAGTTTACGTCTTGTAATACTACTTTGAACCACATTATAGTTTGTAGTGGTTTTTTCTCTCTCCCCAAACTGGCAAAACTATCCCATTTCTCCTTTGATCTTAGAAGTTAGTCCTACTGAGATAGTGGTGTTGTCAGATCTAAAGCTTTGCAGGCATTATAGCCAAATCCATAATGGGTACACGTCAGCACCACCATGATACCACACAAGGCAACATTTACCGTATATTGAAGTCAAAGGTGAAATCATGGCGTCTCCTGACTAATCTTTTCTCACATAAATCCAGGGAAGTCAATATGACAACTCCGTTAATTAAGGCTTCATGAGATCGACAGAGTTAGGAACATCAAGCTTTTGTTTATTAGAGAAACAACAGAGGTATATTTAATAAGATCCTGAAAACTCATCCTTAATTTTGTGTTTTTGACCACAGGATATTGACTCTTTTGTTGATTGTTAGGAGTAAACATTTCTATGGTAACTTTGAAACTGTGATGCTACCGGTGTCCATCTTTAGTAAGAAGATGGATAGTGAAGTTCATGTTTTGCTATATAGTGTGTTGGTAGATCTGGTCTGTGAATTTTCCCATGTCTTCTCCAATATCCTCCTTCACTGAGAATGAAATTGCCAATTTTCTCTCAAAATGAATCCCGAGATGGCAAACACCAAAGGTGAAAGGAAGTGGAATAGTCTAATGTCATCAAATAACGCTGTGTTAGGGACATAACTGGTATCTGGTGTCCATATTGCAAAGACAGAGAACGGAAGCAATAGATTTGAGCTGTGAGAAGGTAGTTTTAGGTTAAACACTCAGAGCAGCTGCACAATGGAAAATCTTTACCTCATTTGCTAGAGGCTTTTAAGGAGAAGCTGGATAAAGCTTTTAGTGACAATAGTTTTAGCAAATCATTCCTAATTTAAAGTACAATGTATAGTATATAAAAATTCTAAAATGTATGATGAAGATGGGCATGATCTTATGTATGTATGTATTTATTCTAAAGTGTGAATTAAGTCTTAAAGTATTTTTCTCTATTCATCTGTGGCAACACTGAACTTTCTAACTTATTTAGGAATAATAATATTTGAAATGTATTTTATAATCAGGGTTCTGTGAGGATTCTTTTTCACTCATGTTTTTCAAACACAGTTGGATGGTTCAAGTGTAACACTAAAGTTTAGTGTCATAGCAAAGCCTAGGCTCATTTTTGCATTTTCAGTTAACTACAGCTTGCTGTGTCATCTAAACCCAGACAAAGCAGATAATTTTAACAAGAGTTGATGGAGACAAGCCAACCTCAGGCCAGTACTTGTGAAGCTCACCTGTTTTTACTAACCATAGTTAACGTTAACCATGGTTTAGAGTTCAGAAACAAGGCTAAACTGTCGTTGTTTATAGCTGTTCTGGAGAAGGAATGCATGTACCTGAGGCGCATCCTCTTAATGCTTAACAATGACTTATAATTATATATGAACAGGGTCACAAGTTCCAGTGTCAGTTTGGGATTTTTTGCATGTTGAACTGGAATCAGTGTAGCTTTGAGGAATAATAGTGTTGCAAACATGACAAGGCTAACTGTGGTAAAGAGAGCCATTGTGATAATGTATCAGTGGGAAGACTGAAGGAGATGGCAGCAAAGATAAATCTGCAGAAATCTGAAGCGGTGTGTGTGTGTGTGTGTGTGTGTGTGAGTGTGAGTGTGTGAAGGGTGTTTTGAAAAGCAGGATGAAGTTTAAGGGCTTGACTACACCTGTGTATTACTCTGTTCAATTTTTCTGAAAACTGTAGATATTCAAGTGAGCCCTGGAGTTACATGATGATCAGTATTCTGTTTAACTCTTTATCTTCCCATATATATTTTATTTTAAAACATAGAATAATAAACATAAGAATATAAGACATTGTGCTTCCTTTTTTTTTTTTTTTTTACTTGCTAACCTGATGTCTTTGGGAACTCCAAGGACAAGCTATGAAGGCAACAGCACTTCCCCAGCAAATGGTATTCAGGGACATGCTTCCTCTAAATTTGAAGGTTCTGTATATCTATAATGGCTGATAGCCATTGATAAGAATATTCTCCACATATTTGTCTATATTGCCTTGAAACAAATCCATCTAAGTCACATGGTTCAATCACGTTTAAAATGAGGCAGAAAAAAATGAACATGCTGTCCAGTTTGCTTGTTTTAAATAGCAATAACAGCAAATTAATAATAAAAGGGAGGATTTTCTGTTTCAGCAATCAAAATTGATTGTTTATTAACTTATTCAATAATCTGTTCCAGTATTTTAACATTTGTATGTTTTAAAGTATGGTTGTAAATTTTTATCTATTTTGTTGTTTTATCTTTTTTGTAAACCACTTTGAGGGTATTTTGTCACTCATGTATAATTCCTACTATATAAGTAAGTAAAGTTAGGTGTGTGCATGGGCCTCAAGATTCACCTTGCATCTGTTTATTTTTAAAATGCTGATTTATTTCTAAGATGCTCTGTACATTCTCCATTTCCATGTCAATTTTGGCTTTCAAGACATTTTGTCTTCTCCCAATCATTGTAATGGGGAATCAAAAGAACAGCTCCAACTTTTTCCCCTTTTGGCAGAAATGGATGACGTTTACAACCACAGGAAGCCCTTCCAAAGTGTCTGGGATTTGGGGAAAGTGTTCCTTCCATAATTCATATTAGGGCAATATCTTTATTAGACTGACAAAAATTCCTAAATTTATATTAGTTTCATATTTTCAACATAGTTGCAACAGTTTGCCTTTCTCTTTCTTATCTTAAGATAAGGTGTGGTTGAGTGGTGTATATTATTGCTTGTATATTTTTTAAAACTTTCTGATACTTCTTGGTTCCTTCAAGATAGCCTCATGTTGTAAGCCTGGAGTTCTATCTGGAATGCTCCCTTTGAAATTCTGAAGAGCTCTGGGGCAGCAGCAGCAGCTGAGGGATTGTTTATTAAAGCAGAACAGTGTAGGGTTTTTGTTTTTAAATGAAGCTTTTACCTTTCAAAAATCCTTTGTGGCTGTTCAGTAATAAAAATAAATACAGAACTCTTCAGTATCTGCAGGCCACATTCAAGACAGCCTTGAAAAAGCCCATGGACCTACAGAAACACAGAGATATAAGGAAACATAGAACGAAACAACAACAAAGCAACATGAGACATTCTGCAGGCCCTGACTTGGGGGGGTATTGACACCATGATTTAACCTTGGGGAGAGACCCCAAATCATTCCAATTCACCTTGTTATTCTGCCTCCATTCAAAACTAATGCACACCCCAGTGGACAGAGGTATTCAGTGGAAACCAGCACTGAACATCGCTGAGTTTTATTTTAGTTTTTTAAGGTTGGTCTTTTTCTTTTTGAAAAGGAAACCCGGGGAGGGGGGGGAGAAGTGGACTCTGTGACTCAGAGAACACCTGAAGAAATGTTCCACAGGATTTCAACATATTAAGATCTCCTCCCCCAGCCTAAGGTTACAGTTGTGCTTAAAAAAAAAAAGCAATGAAATTTACTGTTGGGGTGTGAGGCAATATAAATCGGTTCTCAAATGAGCTTCATAAAGACAATAATATCTGTATTAGCACATACATCCTTTTGCCAAGGGTGAAAGAAACTGCTTGGCTTTGAGCACCTATCTGCCATTCTATATTATCTTTAAGCATCCTGCCCAGATGACTGTTGTAAACAAAATATAGATCCAGGAGGTTTGTTGATATGACTCTTAAAGGTTTTTCTGTGTGGTTCGGATTTTCTTTATGAAATAGGAATCTTAAAAAAACAAAAACCAACTAATCAGTGAGAGACATTTTGTACCAACTAAGTATTTAGATTTTAGAAAATAATATATTTCCCTCGTTGTTTACACAGTCTGGCAATGGCAACATCTTAGTTACACCTAAGTCAAAGTAAGAGATTGTTGTTAGCTTTGAGAAATAATACAAGGAGCGAAATTTGAATCTTTAAATCTCCCTCTCCCCCCCCCCGCCCCTTCAGTCATTCACACATGATAACCTTGTAAATATAAGTAGATCTGAATAGTTTCCTGTTTCCAGAATTGTTACACTATTACAATGAAAAGACAAGATCACAATAAAATAGAATGCAGAGTTTTAAAATGGCAGCCTCAGATCCTAGTTGTTGCCAAGTTGTTCCCTCTGGTGCAGCAAACTAACAAATAGCTGCTTAATTGACTCTGCAATCTGTGAAGTCCTTTGCCAGTGACTTGCTTAGAATTCAACCAACTGTTGCTCCTGTTAGGCCTTTGCAAAGGAGATTTGAAGGTCAATGGTTCAAATCTGGTTTATGTCAGGAGATGTTAAGTGTACATGTGTTTTTCATTCTTTCAACTTTTCCTGTGGAATAAAACCCTGGATTTTAAAAATTTCAGTGGCAACCATTTTAAAAAAAAGTGCGTAGATTGTGTATTTATATGTGCAACTTCAGATTTGAAATCCTTGGTTTTTGTTACATCTGAAAATTCTACAACTTTGTCAAACTGATGGAATACTGGGTACATTAAATGTTAACTGTGCATCTTCACTTTTCTGAATCTTACAGAAAATCAGATTCGGCTCCTGTAGCCCTCAGTCCCCCACCCCTCTCTAACACACACACCTCACATGGGAATAGCATTTTTATAAACTAAGTTGCACAGAAAGCTCTGTTTTTATTGAATATGCACCAACTGATTATTATTTTTCTAGGTTAACTTATTTAACCATCTCAATGGTGTTAGAGTGGCTGACTGTTTTGTTCCATATGGCTAAATTAGTGTACAGCCATATGGAAATGCTGCACATAACATTTGTTTACAGTAAGGCAAAGCTGGAATTGTTCGCACATGAAGGCATGGGTGTGTCCCCCACCCAATAGCTTAGAAAAGAACATAGAATGAACCTGCTGGATCAGGCCAATGGCCCATCTAGTCCAGCATCCTGTTCTCACAGTGACCACACAGATGCCTGTGAGAAACCTCGAAAGCAGGATTCTATTACAAGAGCACTCCCCACCCTGTTGTGGTTTCCAGCAACTGGCATTCAGAAGCGATGCTGTCTCCAATTGTAGAGGCAGAGCATAGTCATCATGGCCAATAGCCATTGATAGTCTTCTCCAGGAACATGTCCAGTGTTTTAAAGCCATCTATGTCGGGGGCTATCACTGCCTCCTATGGAAGTGAGTGCCATAGTTTTAACTTTGCACTGCATGAGGAAGTACTGTATTTTTCGCTCCATAGGGCGCACCTGACCATAGGGCACACCTACTTTTTAGAGGAGGAAAACACAAAAAAAATATTCTGAATCAAATGTTGCACTAAACTATTTAAAGCAGCAAAGTGGGCAGCTCCTGTCCACTTTGCTGCTTTAAACCGAGCCTCAGAGGAGGGTAGGAAGGGGAACCATGGCTTCTCTAAGTCCAGTTAATAATGCTGAGCCTGACTTATGGCCATCTAGATTAGCCTGGCCATCTCAGTGGAAATCTTTATCCACTTTCTCCATACCTTTTCCTCCTTTCCTGCATATGGTACCTGTGGCCCTCCAGATGTAGCTGGACTCCAGCCAACTTCCCTGGGCATGTACTCTGGGGCTGATGGGGCATGGAGTCCCAGCATCTAGAGGGCGAAAGGTTCTCCACCCCAGCATATAGTTTTACTTGGCTAATGTTTCATCAGGGAATGTGGGTTGTTGAGGTATAAATATTTCTCCTTTAATGGAGACAGTGTATAGCAATGTTCCCTCGTTAGATGAATAATAATGTGTATTATTTTTGTAGCACTTAGCATCCCAGTGTTGTGCAAAAATAAAGCAGATATGAAGAGACATTTCAGGGGTTGATGATAAAAAGGTGGGAAAGGGAGATGCATGAGTGGGAGTTTCAGAAAGGAAGATTAAGATAAAAGTTGTAGGCAGGTGAAAAAGAAAGAGATCCTTGGCTGAGAAAATAGAAACTTGGCACCAAAAGGAAAGAACTGAGGAGAGTCACAGAGAATCAAGGAAAGAATGGTAAGTGTAAAAGGAATGTGATCACTTTTAAATAAAAAGGAGTTTAAATTGAAGGCACCAGGTCAGTCAACATATAATTCTAAGCCAAGCCATAGCTTTTCCTTTGTTTACAGCTCATTGCCTGTCTGGAAGGGACAACGCATTAAGCTTAAGCATGGCTTAGTGGGCAGCAGTAGCAGCAGGAAGAGCAGAACAGCCACAGTCTGCTCTCTAGGAAGCTGCACATTCATGCTAAGCCATAGTGTGGCTTAGCATGACATGCAAACTGGGAAAAGGGAAGACAAAGGTTATACAGTAAAGGAAATGCATAGTCAGTGTAAAAAAAAAAAGAATAATGTGAGTAGCAGGATGGAGATATAACTGGATGGAAGTGAGAAAACTGGAAGATGAAAAAAGTGAATTGCAGTAGTCAAGTTGAGAGAGAATCATATAGTAATGTCTTGGCAAAGGATGAAGTCTAGAAATGTTTTAGAGTGCAATAATACTGTATTGCAGTAGGCTAAAGGTTTCAGGGGTGAGGATCAAGACTGTACACCTGAGTAAAAGGATAGATGATAGCAGGGCCAATAAATCAAATAAGAGAAGGAGCTGCTGCCAGAAAAATCAGGAAGACAGTTGAGAAGTTCATTTTTAGATGTGCTTAATCTAAGAAAAATGTGAGGAAGACAAGATTAAGCAGTAACAAGACATAACACAAGATTAAACAACAAAGGAGAGGGATATGGGCCAAAAAACGACTTGCAATTCATCTGTGGAAAAATTAATAATCCGACATGAATGTATAGTAGTAGCCAAAAGGATAAAAAAATAAACACAAATAAGCAAAAGTCCTAGCACTGACCCTTGGAAGGACAGCAGGAGAAGGGAGGAAATAAAGAATATGAGCCAGAAATAAAGGGGGGGGGAATGACTAAAGAGCAACCAGATTGCATACAAAAGCAACCCATATAAATGTTACTTGAAAAACTAATGGAAGATAAAATAGACAATAAAATGGTAAGATCATTTGTGTAAAAATCAGATAATTCTAAAGGACTCTGAAATTATCACCAGTAATATATTACTAGTGATGAGTCAAAGCAGATTTAGTGGAGTGGCAGGCATAGAAAACTGACTGAACAGGCCAGCTAGTAACTAATCATCAAGAAAAGACAGACAAGATGTTGTAGAATTTCAGAAATACAAGGAATAGTACAGAGAGTGAAAACTGGAAAAGTCCAGCAAAGGACAGAGGACTGTTCTTGATCTTAAAATATGCAGAAGATGGAAACTTGAAATATACAGAACAATGGCTAAAGTCAAACAATTAGGAGAAAAAATAATAGCTGGTGGGCAACTTGTCTTGCTAGAGTGCCACTTGAGAGAGTCTTGGGGATGGCTGGTGATTGTGAATGGGTTTCTGGGCAATCTCCATATTGAATAGGTGTGCCACAATAGTTGCCCTATTGTTGTTTAGACAACTCAAACTCCTCTAATGTTTTAAAATATTAAATCTTGCTTACTGTTATAATGTGCCCAATCAGATTTGGCAAAGACAGGGGTGAGGTGTGTGGTTTAATTGGTTGTTTAATTTGTGGCAGGGGGAGATAAATTATGAAAGTGGAGGAATAGAGAGTAGGACAAGGAATGGTTCAGGCTTTCAGGGCTACCATATGACTATCATTCACTGGGCTGGTCCATCATCTCAAAGCAATTTACAGCATTTGAATCCTACCTTTCTAACAAACTACTCAATAATAAAAGCAATAAATATTGATAAAAATCAGGACCGCAGTGCCTCAATGACCACCTATCCCTATATAAACTGACCCTGACTATGATTATCATTTGAGGCAGTTCTTCATATGCCTCCTCCATAAGAGGAGGTGGCAACACAAAAGTTTTCTGTGGTGGCTCCCTGTTTCTGGAATGCTCTTGCTAGAAAGGTTTGCCTGGCACCTTAGTTACATATCTTTAGATGCCAGGCAAACATGTTCCTCTTTGGCAATCTCTCTCTGTGTGTGTGTGTTTTGTTTTTTGTTTTTTATTTGTTTCTGTAGTATATATTTTTTATATTTTTATATTGTAAACCACCCTGTGATCCTTGGATGAAGGGCAGTATAGAAATTTAATAAAAATTAATATTGACTTACTACACATAGCAAGACATACGCTGGACTAAATGCTCTTCACAAGGCAGTTTGGTGATCTATACTTGGAAGGATTTTCAATAATCAAGTTGCCATAAATAGATCATTTGGGTGATTTTTAGACTCAGTGGCCTTGACATTTTGCAAAGAGCAAATGAGGCAAGTTGGGTTGGTCTGTCTTGGCGATCCATGGATTCAGGCAGAGGGAGTTTGCAGTTGGTATGGCTGATGTTCCTGTTGTAGTTAGCTGTGGAATGCAGAAATGACTCTGGTGGTATATATCAGGGATGTCCAGCCAGTAGATCGCAATCTACTGGTAGATCCCTGGCTGATCCTGGTAGATCACAGGATCCTTATCATGTACAAAAAGTTACAGGAAAAAAGCTTTAAAACTCTGTGCAATCCTCCCCAAAAAAAGCTCAACAACTCTGGGAAATCCACCCACCCCACCCACGCTCCTCCTCCCTCCAATGACAATGGATAGATCACTGCCAGTTTTTTTTATACTGGGAGTAGATCACAGTCTCTTGGGAGCTGGACATGCCGGGTATATATTATTGCTCCTAAGTGCCCTCTCCTGGGGAATTGAAGCCAGTCAGCTCCTTGGTTATATGAGGGAGCTTGGAGCACAGAAGCAGCTGGGAAGATGGCTAGAAGGGAAGCAGATGACCAAGTCAAACGCAAGTAGAGTCTTCACAGTCTGTTGTGGCATTGATGGCAGCAAGAAGGGAATGCTTTTTCAGTCATCATTGCCTTGACACAGCATCTTTAACTGTTTTAAGTGGAAACAGTTTCACAAGTGGTATGCCTGTCTTCATTTAACAAAAACCATTCAGTTAAACATATGCCAATGGCTCTCCCATGTATGCCCAAGCTCCAAAATGCTGGTAAAGTGCAGCTGGTTACGCCTGTAGTGGATGTGTTATTTATGCAATGTGGATATGGTATCCTGTGTTGTGGTCAGGTCAAGCCTTGCCTTGGAGCTGTATTGTTGTCAGTGGCAGAAAGGAGAGAGCTTTGCTTTTAAATACTTTTTGAGTTTATGGAACCCTTGAAGCTTTAGGTTACTGAACTGAATTGTAACTATATGCAAACATAGTAAAATGTAAGCCAGACTTGGAACTGAAAATGAGAAACTCAATGGAAAATGAAGAGAAGCATCAGGGTTAATAAGAAATCATTTTAAACTACTCAAATACTGTAGAGTCATTCTCGATAAGACGAAATTAGCGTATTTATAACACTGTTTGCACACATGCAGAATTTAGAGACTATGCTTCTAAACTAGTGTGAAGGGCCTAGAATTCATGGGGAAATTATGTTTAGGTTTGTTGATGCCTCAATTATATTTATGGTTTTATCTGATTTCTTTTTTAAATGGTAATCCTATATGATAACAGAATTTAAATCCACAACCCACACATCACAGTAAAGTTACCAATGCCCCGCATAATTTTAAATCATAGCTACTCAAAATAATGTGCTTTCCTTTTACCCTGTTACTTCCTTCAGAGCTTCATGGAGGAAACAAAGCAGAGACTGACTTCAGGTTCTATGGGAACCAGAAATCTTGGTTTCTTTTCCCCAACCAAACCACAAGAAGTGTGAGCCAAGCTTGCTTCTTCACAGCAGCTAGCTCATGGTTTGTTTGGTGGTGGTGGGGAGAACCGTGAGGACAGATTAGCATGATCCATGAAGCCAGTCTCTGCTTTGTTTACCCCTGGTTGAGAACACATAGGAGTGGTGGATGAGCTTAAATGCTCATTTTTTTGAATAACATGTCATAGTTTATTTTAAACTATAGTTTAAGCGATGTGTGAACTGTTTGTGTGAACAGAATGTATTGGGGCTTCTTGGTAGGGGTGTACACTGACAGCAAGTCTTGGTTTGGATCCTGATTTGTGGCTGTGGAAAGCAGCCTGCCTCACTCTGAGGCACTTTGCAGTTCACATACAGTGATACCTTGGTTTACGAACTTAATCCATTCTGGAAGTCCGTTCTTAAACCAAAGCCATTCTTAAACTGAGGCGCACTTTCCCTAATGAGGGAACCACTACCGGTGCCCTTCCATCATTCGGATTCCGTTCGTAGACCAAGATAAAGTTCGCTAACCAGAACACTACTTCCGGTTTTGCGGAGTTCCTATACCAAATAGTTCGTAAACTGGGCTGTTCTTAAACCGAGGTACCACTGTATTTGGCTTGGGGCCCATTGAGATCTGCTTAGTTGTTTCCCCCCACTATTCAGAAATTTTATATAAAACCCTTTTCCCCATTTGACAAAAATGAATGAAATTTGCAAGCATCCTAACCTCTCCAAAATGGATAAAGCCTGTGACATAGGTCCAGGAATTTTTATTCTAGACAGCATTTAACATCTTATTTTAGAAAGAAATAAAAAAGAAATGTTAGCCCTTCTGAGAACATAATTCTTCCCTAATTCTAGGATAGGTACAATGATTTTCTTGGAATGGCAGCTGTTAGCTTTCAGTTGGTTTAAAAAAAATCACTTAATCTCCCTTAGTTTTATGTGGATGGTTGGCCTGAAAATTACAGATGTGAGATAAATGCTCCTGCAGAAGAAAAATGGCAGATTGCAGACATATTGATCCAGGTGCTTTTTTGCTAGGCATATTTAATTTTGAGATGGAAAGAACTGCAAGGGATTTGCTTCCCAGATAAAAGTAAACACACTGATTACAAGTGTGCCCTGTTGGGCTCAATGGAGTTCTTCCTCTTCTCTGTCCCCACTGTGGTGTTGCTCTCCCTCTGTTATGATACATACCTTGGTGTTATGACCAGCTTAGAGAGATTACTTTCTCTTTCAGCGGTTGCTTGTCTGCAGCATCTTTTAGCGTCTGGGTTACCAAGGTGCCACAAAGCGCTTCAGGGGACCTGGCTTCAACTTAGGCCACATTGTCCACATCCCCACATTGCCTTTTGCAAACCAAAAATCCTTCTGTGGCATCTTGGCTTACTTTCAGGATTCGTCCAAATCTGATGCATCATTGCATATGTGATCATTAGGTGGGAAGTCTATATTTTTCCTGTTGGAATATAACCTCATAGGGCCTTTCTTTGTATCTATCTGTTGGATACATTTATTATTATTATTATTATTATTATTATTATTATTATTATTATTATTATCTATAGCAACTGCCATTTTTAAGCCTAGTAGTAAATGACAACAGCGGCGAACTCTGCTCTAAAGGTCCCTTATGACCATTTTCATTCACAGACTGAGCTGTAAGCAGTGATCTTCTATTCATGCAATGTATTTATTTCATTGCCGGCAATACAATATTCTCAGTTAGAATGGAAGAATAGTGCAGGCAACTTCCTCAGAACTGGCTTTATAAAAAAACACATTGGTTGCAAACTATGATCATAAATGAAAATATTATGCAAGTTATCAGCTTGGCTTGGCATTAACCAGCAAGCCTAATACACTATGTACTTATTCGGCAACAGCTTCAAATGAGGAAAAAGTTAATCATTACTTGAAAAATGTTGATACACATGAGCATAGGCAGAAATGCCATGCCCTGTGATGGCGTGAAAGGTGCAGAACATTACAGCCTTAGTAATAGATAGGTAGATAGGATTTCTTTTTACTTGTCTACAGTTCTTATGCAAAATTTGGCATTACATCTTAGACTTCCGTTTATGAGTTTGAATTACTTGTAAATTAATTCCTGTACTGCAACATATTTCCAGAGATGGTTAGTCACTATTATAAGCTCCCTGTGTTCAGATACCTGTTAAATATTTTAAGTGATATGCCATTTCTATCAGGCAGTTGGCTCAGGCTAAAGTATATATTACATTGTTTCTAAAAATGTAATATATTTCTACTACTAATTTAGTTAAACTTCTGAAAGAACCAATTATCTGCAGTTTCTGTAAAACCATTATCTCTGAACTAAATACATAATTAGTAAAAATTGCTTTGGCCAGAAGCATCACTAATAATGCTATAGAAAGCAGTGAATCTGTCTGTCTGTCTATCTATCTATCTATCTATCTATCTATCAATCATCTATCTATCTACCTACCTATCTATTTATCTATCTCCTGTGCTTCATATGCACTTTCAGTTACAAATGTTTCTACATTTCATAATGTTGATAAAGTGTAAGCTGGGATATAAAATTAATGGGTATTCAGCTTGTCTTTTTAAAAAACAATTATTACTGTAACATAAACAACATGCATCTGTTTCATGTTTATAATTTTACTGCCGTATTTAATATTTCAGGAAAACAAATTTGGTCTGAAAATATTGCTAGCTGCACGACACAAAATTCTCAGTTAGAGACTATTTATCCAAGATGTTTTTTAAAAAATTCTTCCATCATAATTGAGAATTATTTTCACTGAGAATATACTATTTTAAAACATGGAATTTCTTTCTTTCTTTTCTTTCTTTTAAAAATAGTAAATATACTAACCTAATATAATTTGCTAACTCTTTAGTTTCTCACGTAATTTATTGGTTTTAAGCAGACCTGGGCTTTAATAGACTAGAATCTCTATCAAGTGGACTTTAAAGAGGAGCAGAATCCCAGCTGTTTCATGTGCACTGACAGATGTGGCCATAATGTACAAGTAATTTCTCTTGTGGAGCCTCTGAAAAGGCTTGTGCTGTAGAAGAAGCAAAAGCGCAGTTCACGGCACAAGGAGTGTTTGGCTTCTTCTTTGCTGCATAATATTTGCAAGTTCGTTCTTTTTCCACAAGCACATGTAGAGCTCCAGTTTAGGTCTGATGTCTGGGTAGACTAGTTTGGAAACTGAATCATTACCATCATCATTAGCAGTAGTAAAACCCAAAACAACAACAGAATGTGTCTTTGTATGTGTGCTGTAAATAAAGATGTTTTTCCAGGAGCCTGAGCCATAAATGTACTTCTTTTGATGAAAATAGTTTGCTGATTCATTACCTTTGCATTCAGAAGATCCTTCAGTATTGGACAGGGGAAAAAACATGTTAATAGTTAAGCTATGTGGATTCATAAGTCTTAGTATGCTGCCAGCTGCAGTTTGCTTGTTTTTTTGGGAATGCTACTGTCTTTTTCAGAAGGTGTGTATGGTAAGCAGGGAGGCAGGCAGGCAGGCATTGTGATCCACTTCCACAGAAAAGCAGTGTAGCATGTGATTAGGAAACTCCGATATCTTGGCAGTAACAAGCTCTGTAGCCTCCCAGTGCCAATGAAATATGTTTTTGAGATCTGCAGAAAAATGCCACGCCATGAATCTCTCCTCCGCATATATTATATTGCCGGTGTGGCTGTAGACAGATATGGAGAGAAATCTCCCATGCACAGAAAAAATGGCCAGTATAAACTATGAAGAAATATTTAGGCATTACTGGCTTATTTTTAATAATTAAAATTTATATTTAAGGCTGGCTGTGATGCTAATTTAATGATATAAGCTTGTGCTTCTCAAACCAATGAAATGAAATGCAAGGAAAATATTGCGTGCAAGGTGAATTTCTATAAGCGAAATGTGTGTGTGTTTTCTCCAGAGCTTTGCATGGTGCATCAGCAGGTGTTCGGATCCTGACTGGAAGCCCACAAAAGAGAGGAAATTCTGAATTAAGGCTCATTATGGGAGCCCTTTCTCCCTCCCATGCTTGTATGCTAATAGGAGTAACACAGGCATATAAAGAGGAGAATAGATAGCCATAAAGAGCCCCAACTTGGAGTTTCCTTCCTTTTGTGAATTTAAGTCAGATTCTGAAGCACCCACTGACACTGGGCACAATGCATCAGAAACGTCTTCTGTACAAGACCACTGAAATTAATGGGACTCTCAGAAGGATGGAATTTGTGCAGAGGATGCTCCTGGTAGAATATGTAAGGCAACACTTTTTAAAAACAAAACAACAAAACACTAAGGGATAATTTTATCAGGCATTGTTTCTTGCTCAATTAGCAATTATTGCTACAGTAGCTAACTGGTGAGTTAAGCTTAAGCAGCCAATCGACCAGAGGGTAAGTAACACTCATTTATCTAATTATTTAGTTAATTAAAGCATCAGCTTAAACTAATAAGGGCACAGGAGCTAAATCCTGTAATAACTTATAGCTCTGAAGCTAAATCTGTTGAACGGCAGATCTGTACAAGATTTTCAGTTCTACCCTAGCAGGCAAGTTTTGGGAGGTCACAGATACCCTTTATTATTGTCCTTTTGTTGTTTTCCATTGGCTTAAATGTAATGTAAGTTGTTTTAGTTGCTGTGGTGTATGGCTGGGGGCTTCAGCTCTTGTATTTGCTAGTTGTTTTTAGCCTATGTGATTTGTATTGTTTATTTTATTGTGTCTTTTGTTTTGAGGCTCTGTGCAGGGTTATATATTTATTTCTTTATTATGAAATTTTACTGGCCAGTTATGTTTTTGATTGATTTTATGTGAGCTCCGTCTGCCATCTGCCCCTGGCAGCATGGTCAATTGCAAGGAATAACGGGGACTGTAGTTCATCAGAATCTGGAGAGCCTCAGCTCCCACACCCCTGCTAGATGGTATGCAGTAGCAGACAGTATTGTGGGATATTGACATGTGAATGTGGCCCAGGTGAATGGCTAGTAGTAGTAGTAGTAGTAACAACAACAACAACAACAATAATTTTATTATTTATACTCATCACATTTGGCTGGGTTGCCCCAGTAGTCACTCTGGGCAGCTTCAGTTTTCCTGCCATTTTCCTAGCTATAAAAATTTTAGTGGCATTTCCATGTTATATGATTATAGAAATAACCTATTTGTAGCCCCCTTAACCCAGAAAATAGTGGGAGTTTTGTACTTCCAGTTTAAATGGGTCAATGCCACAGCCACTCACATGATGAGCCTTAAGGCAATATACTGGCATGCACTGGGCTCTTTCTTTCCTCCTGCCCCCCCCATTTCAAGGCTCACTTTTTTGGGGTTATTTTGCCCAACGAGTAAAGTGTGCTAGAAGATTTGCAGGCTGTAGAGGGAGAGGGATGTCCTGATGTATGGGGAGAACAGTAGTGTGCATGTGCATACAGGTGGGCAGAACCAGCATCTTGGCTGACATTTGTGGTCATTTGATGCTCATTGTTGCAGTGCAAATGTCATTTAGTGCAACGTGACCACACGGTGTCTGAGACATGACAAAATAGCTGAGTGCAGTGTAAACAGAACATTAGAAAATAAGACAGAAGCACTAGCCTTGTAATTAGTTAAACTAATGCAATAAACTCATATTTGATTGCGGTCCTGATGTTTACTGATCTTACTGCTGCTTACAAGGAGGTAGAGGAGGAGGTGATGCCAGTGCACTGGTTGGATTTCCTCTGCCAGCATGTTTGCGCTGCGCTGACCTTACTGCCACCTGGCCTCTCTTCCCTCTCCATCCCAGGAAGTAGCAACAGTGCAACTGACCAGAGTGCCTGCACTATATCATCCACTACCAATGCTATCTCAGTTCAGACATTGCATTGAGCTACAGCACACAAAGCATGGCTTACAGATCCTCTGCAAACCATGGTTTGTCAGTCGGGATATTAGAGCTAAGAATGGCTCAGTCAGAGCTTGGGTAACACTTAAGCAAAAATAGTCACAGCAGCCAAAAATCCCTCAGGTCACTGTAAATCATCAGTCCAAATTCATACCTGAAAAGCCAGGCTTGAGGTGCATTGCTAAAAGGCCAGCAGTGAAGTTGTGACAAAACTGTATTTTTATGAGGTAAATTCAAATGCAAGAATGTTGTTAGGATATGAAAGCTTTTTGACATTTAAAAAATGGCTGACTGTGTGGTTGTTTACCCCTGACTATAAAGCCAGAACAGATGCAATATATGTGGTTCAGCTGGCAGTCTGCCAAGAAACAGATAGGTTGTTGCAATTTCAAAAGATGTGTTTTGCTCACATATTTGTGAGTATTTCAGTTACGGCACTTAACCTGATATACTAGCTTTTATATGAGTATTATAGTGGTACCTCTAGTTATGAACTTAATTCATAAGGTCTGTTTTAACCTGAAACTGGTCTCATCCTGAGGCGTGCTTTTGTTAATGGGGCCACTTGCTGCCGCTGCTCTGCCAGCACACAATTTCCGTTTTCATCCTGGGGCAAAGTTCTCAACTCGAGATAACTCTTTCAGGTTAGCGGAGTTTGTAACCTGAAGCGTTTGTAACCTGAGGTGTTTGTAACTCGAGGTACCACTGTATATGGCATTTGAAAAGGAGTTGAATTCTGCTAGGTCCTTTAGCAGACGTTCCATTTGAAATCATTGGTCTGGTTATAGGCCAAAAAGGATTTGGATTTCCAGGAAGAGCCTGATGATTGGCTAGAGGGTTCTGAGTAGAGTGCAGGCACAGGGTGAATAGTGGGGAGTTGGTAGTCAGTCATTTGGTCAGAGGCTGAAGAGAATGAAGAGTATAGGAAGAGGCAGATGGGACCAGAGAATCGCTGAGGGAAGCCAGGCAGGAGATTCCAAAGCAGTTGCCCAGGAGAGCTGCTGGCCAGAATGACAGCAGCTGTCAGTTGGTCACAGGAAGCAGGAAAGACTTCAGAGACACAACTGTGACATCTGTGTGGCTGATTTTCCAGCACCTGACCTGAAGAGGGACTTCAGAGGAAAGCAGAAGCAAGCCTGTCAGGGAGAAAGTAGCAGCCTCAAGTGGCGGAGTCCAGTGAGTGACGGCTAAGGGACTGTCCTACCTTGTAATCTTTCGGTGAGCCCTGATCAGAGAGAGGCCTTCACTCACCTAGGTATCTGTGAGTTAACTGAGGGAAGAGAAACTGAGAATTGGGTTCCTAGTTTTGCATAAGGCGTGAGAACTAGGGCTCTCCGGAAGCAAGAATTATCAGTTTTAAGGCAACGGTAACATCTTTTAAAGTGAATGCAACAGATTAAAAGTAACTGTTACCTATTGAAGCAGTTCTCAAAGTGCTGTTAAATAAGGTAACTGCAAATAAATACTATATATCTTTTAAAAAAATACTATGTTATATTTATCCCCATGTAAACTGTGCTCCTCAGTCACCAAACACTTCTCTCTTTTGTGGTGCATGGAGAGACATTACCCTGGCAGGAAAAGACTTTGAAAGCAAAGATTGTGCGATCACAAGCATTATTCCTGCTTGCAAAGGGTACACATGTGTCAAGGCCACAGCACTGGCAGACATTCCCCCCCCCAAGTGCCCACCCACCACTTCATATGGCCATTAAACCCTGGTTTATAGCGCTACTTGCACAAACAGGAAAGAACTGCCTTGAAACCTTGTGCTCATATGCTGCCCACTTCCCTCTCCGTCTCTCACATATCCAGGAGAAACGCTTTCCTTGAATTATCCAGGGATTATGGGTTAAAAACAAAACTCTGATCAGAACAGAACAAAAAAACCGTGAACTTCAAACACTGGTTTCTGAAGCTGTCTTGTTAAACTTAACCAGTTTGTTTTTAAGCCATGATCCCCGGTCTAGGTTAGGGGAGAAGTTGGATGACATACAGGGAAAGTGAAACTAAATTCTGGCAAAGTCCTTTCCCTGGCCATGCAGGAGGGAGGAGAAGGGGAAGCATTTGATTCTTCCTGCAATGCTAAGGTATGGTTTAGTGTTGTGTGAGAACTGGGGCACAGTGCTTAAAGGTTTCATTCTTTTTAGTTTGTAAATGGCATTCCAGCTATTTATTCTCTTCATTTAGAAGTTGCCGTAAGTTTTGTATTCTCAGAAAACTGACAGGGTCCGTAATGAAAATAAATCCTAGAAAGTCATTGAAATTGCTGTTCCGCTTCATAACCTTAACATTAATAAGTTTAAAATGTATGCTTTTATGGATCAAGCAAAAAGAAAAAAATCTATACTGAACTCATGGTAGCATAATAGATTTACTGGTGATTAATTGTAATGTGATTTTATTTGCCATTTTCATGAGAGGTTTTCCCACTTCTGTTATGGATGTGTATGGAAGTTGTGTTGGTTTGAAAAATTGATATTTCCACCCCTTTGCCTTTGTTCTGAAAGTGCTGTTCAATGTCTAGATAAGAAAGATTCAAAAGTGAACCTTTTCCACTGTTCACATTCCATTTTAGGAAGTCTTTTCACTTGTTTGTTTATCAAAATAAATAATATGATAATATGAAACAGAACTTTTTTTTAGCAACACTTTAAAATACACTTTAGCTAGCCAGTGTTTTCCAAGAGTTTCTCTGTGTATATATTTAGAGCTTATGAACCAGTTTTTCACCATCAGGTACTCAGTTGTTCATAAAAAAAAATTCCATAATAATTCTTAGTTACATCCACCATGAAGCCCTGCTGAAATCCACATCTAATCTGTAGACACAATGAAATGGTACTAATTGTAGTGTAGTGTCCTAGGTACCCTTTGTTCTGCTAGAAGTTCATTTAAATGAATTAAGCAAAAAAGATAATTAAATGTGCCTAAGCATGTTCATAAAAGGAGTCAGTTTTTATATTTCAGAAATATAATTATGTTGTCAGGTTTTGTTTTGGGGTTGTTTTTTTTACATACTTCAGTATTGTTCTATTTTCCCTAAGCCTATGGTAACTAAGAATATGTTTCCTGTTCACAGAGCAAGCTTTACATGGAAGGATTTAGAAGCCTAAAAGAAGGAGAACCAGTGGAATTTACTTTTAAGAAATCTTCCAAAGGACTTGAATCAATACGGGTAACAGGTCCAGGTGGGATTCCCTGTTTAGGAAGTGAGAGACGACCCAAAGGAAAAACAGTACAGAAAAGAAAACCAAAGGGAGATAGGTAAAT
Source organism: Podarcis raffonei (assembly GCF_027172205.1). NCBI lineage: Eukaryota > Metazoa > Chordata > Lepidosauria > Squamata > Lacertidae > Podarcis > Podarcis raffonei. The sequence continues at coordinate 51,299,435 of NC_070604.1, forward strand.
ATTTTCCCCCCTATTTTTACATCTTTTGGAAAACTTTTATTCACGGTGCTTCTCTGCAGACTCAGATGCAGTCATGCAATGATAAGGATGTGAATGGTTTAACCTGTGATTCTGGAAATGGCATATTCTGATTCCTTCCATGAGGAAGAGCTGTAGCTTGGTGGTTTGCATGCAGAAGGTTTTGAGCTCAATCCTTGGCCTCTCTGGGTAGGACTGGGTGAGGCCTGATCTGAAACTCGGGAGAGCCAGTTCCAGGCAGTGTTGATAATAATTATCAAGATGGACCAATCTGTCCCAGATGTACAGCATGTGTTTGCTCTGTGGGACTTTACATATGTGTAAGAGCACTCTTGCCATGATGATTTGTTGCATTTCACATTAGGTTCTGGTACTGGAAATGGGTTCTAGTTTTCCTCACATACATGTACTGCGCTGTATATATGTCCTGCCATATGTCTTTGGCTCATAAAGTAATTTTAGTGTTACATGCAGAGGTCAGCATGTTCTGCTAGCTCATATTGGTTAAAAAATTTCTTTCGTATTATGCAAGAGAATAATGACAGGTCCTAAGTATTTCAGGACTTCAGGCGGGCTAAGAATAGAGATAGAAGGGGACAGGGCAGAGAGAGAAAGAGCTCCTACCAGAGGCAGGCGTGGTGAAAGAATGCTCAACTGAGAATGGAACCTATTGAGAAGCCTATACTGTGTAGTTTTCTGTAATAATTATTCAGATAATGTCAGCTGTTGCGGCGTTACGGGCAGAGTGTTTGTGTGTGTTGAAATCTGAAAATGTCTTCTGGCGGTATTATTAAGATCAAGGAACAGCCAAAACAGAAAATATAGAGATCTAGAATGGTTTATGGTTGGTTTCACTAAACTTTAATGTAGTGTGTTTTATCCATTTTAAGTTAAAATTATAATAATATATATATTATAATTTTTTATTTATACCCCGCCCATCTGTCTGGGTTGCCCCAGCCACTCTGGGTGGCTTCCAACATAAATAAAAATAAAAATAAAACATCAAACATTAATAGTAACAATCTGATATCCAATATAAAAAGTCACAAGAACTTTAAATTAAACAATTTATATCAAATAAAACAATATTCAATAACCTGTTAGAAAATAATAGTAAACAGTAAAATTAAACATCAACAAATAATAATTAAACTGTTTACAATTACAATAAAGAATTACTAATCCATAATCAATAAAAATAATAGAAAATCACAATGCATAAAATACCACAAAACATACAAAACCAAGTCACCCTATGAAATTATGTGGAAGAAAATGAAAGGACCCATCACTAGCACAAGAAAACCTGGCCTTACCTGACAGGGGCTTTGACGGGTGCAGAGATGCACTTAGTCTTTCTAGAGGTCTCTTGTTTCCCATCATAAGAAGCTATAGCTCTGACCTATAATATGTAACTAAACCTATTTTCCAGACAAGAGTGTCTACACTGTGGGCTTCCCGTTGTTTGTAGGCTTCAGCTGACTATGAATCCCTGACAACTAGCCAACAGTATCTGGAAGACCACATGTTCCCTATTTCTGGTTTAAACAGAGTCATACTATTGCAAAGGATAATTTTATGTATGTTTGCTCATAAATGTAGGAATTTCCTCCTTTCCTATGTGCATGTTGATGCAGACACTACCCACAGTGCCCATTTACTCCCAGTCTTTTGTCTTTGTCTGTCTGCATCATCCATTCGTCCACCTAGTTATCTTCTTCCACCCCAAATAGTCCATTAGTCCTAACCGGCTTAGTGGTGGGTTCTGCAATGGCCGGGCGGGCCAGATTTAGGACCCTGGTGGGCCGGATCTGGCCTGCGGACTGTAGTTTGAGGACCCCTGAGTTAAGCAAATTCTTCTCTTTGAGTCACATTTATAGTATTTAGTATTTGTTCTCATAGCGTGGAGCCTTTGTCAAGAAGTGCATTCAGAGAAGGGTATGAGAAGTGATTAAAATTACATCCAGTTTTTCAAAGAATAGTCTTCGGTGGCTTTAGAGGTGGGTAGAATTGCTTTCCACCCTTTAGGTTTCGGACAGTTTAAATGCTGATCAATGTAATGGAGTTCAGACAGGTTGGCAAACAATAGTAAACCACAGACTGCTCTCGTTTCATTGCCTGCCATTAATGCTGCAGTACCCTTTACATCAAAGTTAACTGGGCTACTTTGATTTCGTCTGTCATATTGATATGTCTGATACATGTGCTTTAAATGGCTTGCATGTTGAAAGATGATTTTTTTAAAAAAAAAATCCTATTTAGAATTATCACAAAATTATAGAGCTGCATCTGCCAACATTTATGTTGGATAGAGTAGCCACAATCCACATCCCTGTGCCGGTGGCAAAAGTCCTGTTCAGTTAATACTCCTTGTGGGGTGAAAGCAGATATTTATTTATTCTATACTAACAAAACTAAACTACCATTCCCATTGGCTCTACTAAACCTTCCTGCCACCATTCAGCCATTTACATTTATTTATCACAAGATTATTAGGTACGCAAGTTGATCTGGTTAACAGTACAGTGTTTTTTTACACTTCAATGGCTTCACACTGTCGCTTCACACAACATATATTCAGCTATTAATGTTTACTAAAAATGGCTTGGCTTTAAAGGAGAAGTTACCTACTACAGTCGTACCTTGGATCCCGAATGTTTTGGCTCCCGAATGCCGCAAACTGTTCGGGTTTGCGAACTGTTTTTGGAAGCTGAACATCCGATGGGGCTTCTGCAGCTTCCGATTGGCTGCAGGAGCTTTCTGCAGCCAACCAGAAGCCATGCTTTGGTTTCTGAACATTTTGGAAGTCGAACGGACTTGCGGAATGGATTCCCTTCGACTTCCAAGGTACGACTGTATATTAAAAGCCCTTTAGCCAAATTGCCTGTTTTTTGTCTCCATGCCCCTTAAGCTTCAGCAACTTCACTGCTGTCAGGTCCCACATTGACAGTTAAACTGGACCCTAAAACGCACTAGACAGAAAACTTCTCCTTTCATATGCATGCCAGTGTACATTGCAATACAAAGGTCAAAACACATTACACAGTGCCCATTAAGACTTAGAGAAACAGTCCTAGTTTAAAGCTGAGAGCCTCTTCTCTCCACATGTGCCATGAATAAAAGGGAAGAAACAATTCTTGAGACATGATGAATACCTTGTGGTCCTCTGGATGTTGTTGGACTCCCCATCAGACCCAAATAGCATGGCCTGTGATTAAGGATAATGGGAGTTACTGGGCGAGTCCTAATGTCGGAGGGAATATGATCAAATTCGGGCACCTTTTACCATATGTGGTGGTCATGTGACATATCAATTACTGTGGTTTTGGGTCATGGTATCCTGGAAGATTAGTGTAATAATCACAGGACAGACGGTCCCACATGTCTCTCAGCACTGTTAACTCTGCTTGAGGGAAGCTTAAAAGAGCTGAAGTATAAATAACGCTATAACTCTGATCCTGGTTATAGTAAGACTTGTTATAGCTCATAAATGGAAAGCTTTAGACAATGTCTGCATAGAAGCTTGGCTGCAACAAAATGAACTAATAGGAAAAAAATAACCGAACACCCGAGATCATTGCGAGAAAATGAGGCTTTCTGGGGAACTTGTTGCAGGCTTGTTGCATATAAATTTAGAATCATCCATGTCCACAAACACTTTCTGTTTTGGCTTTAGAATTCAATGCCATGTTGATACTTAGGGGTGGGGGACTTTAAAAGGGGATGATAGGAGTTGTAGCCCATTAACATCTTGTGGGGCCACCAGTTCCTTATACCTCAGTTAAAAGCAACAGATGGGAATTGGCTCCTTAAGAAGGCTATGAAAAGAGTTTGCTTTGCTAGAATTGGGAGTAGCTCTCAGGAATTCAACTACTTGTGTGGATTTGGTTGTCTTTGTCTCATAATTTTAGCACATGGTAGTAGTGAGGACCCAACTCTGGGAAGAATTAAATGTCTCACTCTTCCAATCATTCCCTGTTCCAGCATTTTAGCTTGCTAGATGGAACAATCCCCCTCTCCTTTGCCCCACTGTTCTGGGGGTTCCCCTGACCCTCTGAGAGCTGATATTGGGGAACAAGAGAGGTTGGAAAGTCCCATCACACAAATGGCCTTCTGTTGATGGGGCTGGTTATGTGAACCCTGTTCTCTAACACGCTAGTCTGTTATATCTGTGAACTGAGTAAGCGTAGTGTTGAGGACTTGCAAAATTGCTGTGGAAGGGTTAAAGTGTGAGTGGAGTTGCTTTTTGCTTTCTTATTTTTAATTAGAAAAATAGAATGCTGGGTTTTGATGTGGAAAACCTGTATTCCAGTCCCCATTCACTAGTTGGCCTGGCTAGCTTGCTCCTATCGATCAGCCTGACCTACGTCAAAAAATGCCAAAACACTACTTTGAGCTCCACAGTAGACAGGCAAGATGCAGAATTAACTCTTCATAATTTGGAGACCAGAAAGTTGATTGCTGGGTTAGCTTGAGCCAAGCAGGATTGATTTCTAGTCTTACATTTTTAAACATAAGCATTATAATGATTTATTAAGCCTCTTTTGAAGGAGTGCTTAATTTGTGCAAGTAAAGTATGGTGAAGTGTTTTGAAGAGAGAGACACTTTGTTTTTCTGCAAGCAATCCAAAGAGAAGCTGCATAATTGTTAAAATGCAGCTAAAATGAAACTGGTTGCATTGTCACTGATAAGCAGACTGACCCAATGCCCCAACATTTTAAAGGAATCCATTGTTTAGAAATAAATAGCTCTAAAGACACATCATCGACAACTGAAAACCTTAGTAAACAGGGTAGAAGAAAATAAAACATGTAAACCCATTAAGTGACCTTAATTAGATTTCAGAATTATTAAAGCACAATTGCAGTTCCCCCTCTCCCACCCCTGGTATAAAGGCAGATTTTGGTAATATTTTATAATGAATATGTTGAAATACTGCTTAAAAAGTGCTAGCCATTTTAGGCATTTTAAAAATAGCAGAATTTCAGCAAGTTTCAATAAATGTTGTAGTGGGCTTGTGCTTTCTAAGACTTGTTTTGTCAGATTTTGGAATTTGCTTTTTAGTGGTTTCTTTTGTAGGAGAGAAATCTTTCAGGCATGAATTGATAGTCCAGATCTTTTGCGGTCTGTCTCTTCTAACCTATGACCCTTGTTCCTACAAGGTCAACATCTGAGGGCAGGAGATTAAGATAGTTTAAAGACTGGAATGGGAACTGGAATGGAAAAATTAGCCAGCCTATTTTGGTTGCAAAACATCAAAGTCTCCAAACCATTTACTTATTTTTCAATGTAGTTTAAGAGTAACAAGTTAATTAATTATACTGTGCTTGGCAAATATATGTCTGGAATTAAGAGGACCATCATGGAAGAATTTTTGTTTTGCATTAAATATAGCAAGCATATTGTGTTACACGTACCGTAAAGAGTCTTTAGCAGTTTGCAATATAACTTGGAATCTGGTCTTGCAACTTCTTTGCCCAATTACTTCTCATTCTCATTAACTGCAACACTGACACCAGTAACACAAATTTCCTGTGTAAGGATCTAACCACGATTGTGTACCCAGTGACTCCTGAGATCGTGTGCTGAAATTGCTAGTATGTTTCCTAATTAAAGTTTAATTATTAAACCAGTGCCTCTTGTGCCGTTTCTTTACAAATGCAAATGTTCTCTGTGTAGTGGCATTGTCCATTACATAAAGAAATCAACCCCAACCAATACATTGGTAACAATGTATGTGCCATTACATGAAATATTGGTCCTCCATCTGCATAAGTGTGTTTAAGGCACATGCATTATGTGCATGAGTTTGTATATGCACATGTACATAGACTCCAATATCAGTTGTAGAAGCAGTGTTTTTTATGAACAAAATGCAGGCTGCTAGTGGTTTCTTTGCCGTAGCTGTTTTTAAAATATAAATCTCACATGGGCAGAAAATACGCTTTGTTCTTTCATGGAAAAAGGAGGAGATTGTGCCTTCAATGTATAAGCAAATTTTATGGAAAAGTACTGTTTCTTCTATCATTCAGAATATGATTGATATCTTTATAGACTTTGTCGATTTTCTGATTGTTACTCTGCCACCAAAAAAGATTTCAAATTTAAATAGCTTAAACTACTGTTGGGAAATGTATATATATAGAGGTTTTGCCACTGTCCCTGTAATCACATGGCTTCCCCTGCCTCAAACAATGCATGGGCAGCTGCAGGAGAAAACGTTTCTGTATAAATAACTCATGTTCGGTAGAATCCTCCTTTCTCCTGAGACAGCTATACATGGTGCTGGCAGGGCCAGCAGCACCCAAAGCCCCCCCCCCCCCGCACCCAGTGCCTCTTCACATGCAAAGGGTAGTTTATAAGGAGCTGTGAATAAGGAAAATATAGGTTATCATGTATAAATTCTGTTGGCCCATAAAATGTTTGAGAGTAAGTTTGTGCATAGTTTTTCACAAGAGCTTGTGTAAATTGAAGAACTTGCTTGTATTTGCAGCCCTTTTGTAGATCTATCTAAGGTGCTATATTGTGTTTTGTTTCAACAGACTAACATGGTGAACCTTTTGGAATTGTGCCCTTAACTACCAGTGACTGAATAACCTTCGGGTTTGGATGTGCACATAAAAAAGGAGAATATGTGTGACTTGTTTCCTAAATGGAGGGTGTTCTAATAATGAATTATTCTATTATAGAAGTTTAAAAAAACAAAACCAAACCCTAACTTCTTAATTCTGCCTTTGCAAATTGGTTGGCTGTTTCCTCTAACCTGTGCATCTGGAGAAAGGGCACCAGTGGTTCTTGCCTTTGTATATGCTTAGCTATTTAAATGCACATAAATTGTCTCTGACAGCAGTTGTAAACTAAGAAAACACACTGGGAGGTGGTCCCTAAAGCACTGTTTCTGAACCTGTGGCCCATGGGCTTCATATGTAAACCTGAAATAATTATTGCTTACAGTCTTTAACTGGTATGATGAATACCTCTTACAACTTTTTTGTTATGTTGGCATTTTTTGGCCCTTGCAACCGAACACTGGAAAAGTCTTACATTTTGACACTTGAGAACCACTCTCTGGCAGCTAGTGATGGTTCCAATCACTGTTGCACCACAAGGTGCTTGCACAGGGACAGCCCCCCCCCCCGGAGTGTCCCCCACAGCTTGCCTCTGATAAAAGACCTTCAGCACCTGCGCATCAGAGACAAGCTGCAACAGTCACTAAGACCAACTCCTTGTACAAACACCCGCAGTGAACCACCACTGGATCTGCTGCTAGTGTTCGTTAACAGTGTGACCAGGAGTGATTAGAATTTTTTTTTGGGGGGGGAATATCTAATGCTCCTTGAGTAATTGGATGCTTTGTAGAATAATTTTTTTAGACCTTGCGAAGCAATATCCTACAATCAGATGATTGATGTTCTTAACATTCCTGTAACAAAACTGTGAATAACTCTTAAATATTTAGAAGTACTCTAAATGTTTCAACAAATTGCACAATAATAGGGGTGATATGTCCTTTTTTTTGCTGGGATGCTTCAAGTATAGGTTATAAAACAGTCAATGTTGCCATTAAAAGGCATGAAGCCGATGGCTGTTGAGGGAAGTCAGCAGTTTGGAAGGTCCAAAACTCACGTGACAATAAATGGATGGGACATTAAACCTAGTGAACCTGGACTTGTAGATTGCTATACCTAAAAGACTGGGAACCACTGTCCTAAGCAGTAATTCTAGAGTAGTTTTTAGTTGCAAGCCCTGAGTTCTTACAGGACTAGAGGGAAGAGGAAAAGAACATCATGTGAACAATATGGTTTCTTTTTTATATAAATGTGATGGTACAAAAGTATTTGACTTACTATGTGATTGACAAGATGCTGTAAAAGGTTGTTCTCATCAGATGCAGGTGAGGAAAAATATTGCTGCTTACAACCATTCAAGAAAGATAAAAAGCCAGTTTGTCAGAGAACAGAGCTTGATCCTTTTCAGACAAACAATATATTCAAGGGATGAGAATTCATGATGCCCTGTGGACCTATATCCCAACATTATGGAAAAAGGCAAAGCTTGAACAATGAGTGACTCTTGGTGGTTCAATCTGACTCACCACTAGTATCCTGAGAGAGATTATTCAGATGTTTTCTTTGGATGTAATGGTAACAGCGCTTACTGAAAACAAGTTAGTAAATATAGGGAAACCAAGATTTGCCAAATGCTTAGTAGAATATATGAAAAAGGAAAATTTATTAAAATAAGACTGGTGTTCCCACCCACATCAATTTCAGAAACATTTTAGGTGTTTTGTTTTATCACTTACATGTTTGCTGTCCTGGGCTCCTTTGGGAGAAAGGTGGCATATAATTAAAATAGTAAATATGAGTCCTTTTTAGCAACTGCTATGTGAAACCAAAGCATTGCTTTCAACAACATATATTTTATTTGATGTATAAGGATGCTGGGATGGTTGAAAGGATGAAGAACTCGAATTCTTGAGAGAACTCGAGAGCATTTTACTTAAATTTGATCAGTTTCGTAAGTTTAGCTATCCATCTATTGCTTGCTCTTTAAAAGAACCACACTATTTTGCTGATGGTAATAATATAATTTCATGTTATTTCATTAAATCATTGTCCCATTAAAACTGTTGTGCACTATCCTATAATAATAGCTCCTTCAAGAACCACAGCTTTGCGTGTGTGTTTGGTACATATATAGGTGTCTTGTGGTTGCAAAAGAGAAACTCTGGCTAGTTGTAGCATGCATAGATGGCTGGTTGGCACTAGCATCTCTCTGTCCTACTACAAATTGTCATTGGTATCCAGAAACTTATTGCTTCGAACCAGCATGTTTATGGAAACTAGTTTGAAAAGCATGACACAGGTAACCAATAAATAAACAAACTTCAAACCAAGCAGGTGGATAGAACTTATCCCTTCCTGACATTACTCCTATGCCTACATCAAGATTTGTTAAAATCAGAAGTTATTTTATATTACAGAAACAAATATTATTTTAAAGTATATAATACCTAAGTGTATAGAAAGCTGTCGGTTGTGCATTTTGACTTGCAAAAGCCAGCAAGCCTTACTTTGGGTGAGCACCCCACATTTGGGGAACCATCACAGAAAAGGCCTGTTCTCATGTTGTCACCCTCAGGACCTCTCACAGAGAAAGCTCACGAAGAAGGACCTCAGATGATGGTTGTGCAGGCTCCAGGTTGGTTCATATGGGGAGAGGCAGTCTTTGAGGATTATAGAACTTGGTATGCGTAATTGCTTTGCAGCCAGTTGTATCATCTTCAGTGTTATTGCCACCCTTGTATTGTCAAGTTGGCAGAATAGAATTAAAATACACTATTCTTTGACAACCCATTGGTCACTTTCCAGATAGTACATAAATGTTTCTGGAAGAAGGGAGATAATGGAGAAAGCAGTCAAATGGTTTTTAAATTTACTCTTGTGTCTGTCTTTAAATATGAAAGATGGAATTCTTCTTGGGTCCCTGAAATCTTGTACTGTTTCCTGATGGGATCTCACCAAGCCTTCTGTTGGTTGTGTTGCCTATAGGATAGCTGCACTCCTCTGTTCACCATTGTTTCAGGATTCCTTGCCCTGCCATTTATAGATGCTGGCTATTCATTATGTGTTCAGGAAACCTGTGGCAAGCAGCATTTCCACCCTGCCCCCCACCTTCCCGTGCTGCTTATTCTCTCCAATTTATTGGCATTGGCCTCTCTGTCTCGCCAACATTCAAGATCGACTTGTCATTCTGCAAACTGCATTTTCCGTTCAAGGGAGTCTCCTGCAGAGGATCCCAGCTGCTTCCACTTAAAACACCCAGAAACTAATCCTCCAGAATCAGCTTGAGCAGGCCAGCATCTGTCTTTCACATTTTGGTCCCCTCGAGGTGCCTCAGATAATGCTCTGCACCACAGTCAGGGCTGCTGTTCATACCTTTTGGCCAGCCTTTTGATTCCAAGTCTGTTCCCAAACCCTTTTCTCTCTTTCTTCCAAGTTTTACTACAGTCAAAGTAATAAAGCCATTTTCTCTTAGGAATATTCTGGTTTATAGACAGGTTTTAAAACCCACTCTCTTAAAGTCAGCCTGCCTTCATTATGTGGTTACCACAAGATCAGTTCATTTATGAACACCCACTAGTTTGTGGGTAGAATTTTTTTTTTTTTTTGGAGAAAAACATTCATGAGAAAAGGGATTGCTCAACCTTTTAGCAAGGGCAGCATTTGTACAACCTGTTTAGATAGCAGAGGCTTGCATGCTGCATGTGTGTGTGTGTGTGTGTGTGTGTGTGTGAGAGAGAGAGAGAGAGAGAGAGAGAGAGAGAGAGAGAGAGAGAGATGCCCACCAGTTGGGTGCATGTTTAGCTGTTTTGGGGGATCTATGCCAAAATCCTTACTATTAAGTTTTTATTTCATTTAGCTAATCTATTTTCACAAGATTACACACACACACACACACACACACACACACACACACACACACTGTTGCCTACTCTTATATTTAGATCAAGGCCAGACGCTCCCAAATTCAATATATTCTTACTAGTTTGATTATCAAAGTGACATCCGTTTAGCTCAGTTGGTTAGAGTATGGTGCTGATAACGCCAAGGTTGCAGGTTCAATCCCTGTAAAGGGACAGCTACATATTCCTGCATTGCAGGAGGTTGAACTAGATGAGATCTTTAGGGTCCCTTCTAATTCTGTGATAAGGAAGAACAAGCCAGTTAACACACTTAAATTTCAAGAATTTCATTCCTCTGATTCTCCTGCAAGGCTGGGAGGAGTACTGTTTCAGAGTTTAGTTTCACTTTTGTGTTCCAGGGACCCTGGTTTATACAGCAAACTCTCTTAAGTTTCATAACAAGGAGATAACGTGTTATTATGAAACTAGCTTATTAAATTAACCCACTGTGTTGAGGGTTTTTTTAAACCAGGACCCCTGGGTTGAATGTAATGCTGATTCAGAATTCAGTAACGCTAAACTCTGGCAGAGTTCTCTAACCAGCCCTGTGCAAAGAGGGAGGCACCATGGAGCCAATGGCTACAGTCCATTATTCCTTATACCAAATCACCTCCAATCTGGGAGCTGTAAGAAGAGGGGTGCTTGCAGCGATTATAGCTAAGACACAACTGACCTACCTATCCTGCAAACCAGTTGTGCAGCCTTAATTTTTTGTTGCAACTGGTTCCAAACCCATTTTAATCTCTCAGACATAAAAAAGTAGCAAAAGTTTAAAAGAAACCAGTTGCATTGATTCTTGAAATTGGAAAGAAAGGAATAATTTTCAGAATTTCTAAAGCTTGTCTTCTCCTTATGCTATTATTCAATAAATGTTTTGGTAAAATAAAACTGATTGAGATACTGTTTCAGTTTAAAAGCAGCTACCTGGTTGTCACTTTGTTTTTAAAAAAATGTTTAGAAGTTTTGCACATATTTATGGCTTAAATGCAACAGTAGCTGAATCTATCACAGTTCTGGGCACATAGGCTAGAAAGATGTGTTTATTTCTATGGTCATTGAATAAAGCAGCCTGCAGATAAGGATTGAGATGGGGTTACCTGCCTGCTACTTTCTCTGGCTACTAGCTCTTATTGCTGTGGCTGTTCCACCTGTGTGAATGCACTTACGCAGTGGTGGCAAGGATGCATGAAAAGATCAGGAGGCGTCATTGATTTACACGAATACTTTATTTCACTTTTGCCTGAATATACATGCATGTATGGTGTGGCAGCTGCGGCTGCCCTATCCTTACTTGTATTGGTCTAATCCCAGGATAAATTGAGGTAACTGAGAAGCAGCAGGTGCAAGACTGAGCAGGTGACCAGACAGGCAACTGCCTTATTGCAAGGCTGGAATAAGGTTTTGGCATCACAATAACATTCAGTTTCTTACTTCAGTGGTGACATTTGATAGTCATTGATAAAAATGAGGAGAACAGTAGACCTTTTAACTTGGCAAGATAGCTACCCAAGCGTAGCCTACTTAAACTTATGTTGTTGTTTCATGTATTTAACATTATCTCCCCAAACCCATTATGTGAGGCAACCAGGAGAAGCAGAATTCTGTGTACAAAAGGCACATGGGTGTGTATCTTAAATGCATGTTCACCTGCACTGCAGTGCTCACATGAGTCCAGTTGTGCTGCTTTGATGCAAATGAAGCTGCCATTATACATAACTAGTTGCACATGCCTAGGGTTGGATTAGGTAATTGTAAATCAAATTCGCATCATTTTCATGCTGGATTAGATTATATTAATATCCAAGACCAGTAGATCTGTTGTGGGATGCACGCTTGCTTGCTTGTTTGCTTGCTTATTTATTTATTTATGGTAGTGTTGTTGTATTTTGGACTAATGTTGATGTCCTGTGGCTTTAATTTTAATATTGGAAAGTGCTTCAAACTCTTCTTGGTGGCCTGTGAAGTACTGACAGTTATTCGTGTGGCCTGCTGTCATGATGACATTTTATATAGATATATAAAATTCAGAATGTTCCTTCTGTGAATGGAAGGGCTTCTTTCATTTGCAGAAGGAACTGTGATCATGAGAGGCAATTTTCATTCACTTCTCCTCTCCATACCACCTCTCACACTGTTCCGCTCCCCCCCCCCTTCCTGCTATTGCACAAGTGGGATTCTGCACATAGGAACTCTGGATCCAAGCCCAAATATATAGAAATTAAGTCAACACCCGCCCTTATTCATGTATCGTTTTTCTTGATGCAGTTGTTTCAGTACAGCTGGACTGAAAATTAGATCCTAATGGAAGAATAATGCCATACCTTAAATACTGGTAATTGTAATTGTGCCAGTTCAGACAGTCCAAAATGTTGCAAACGCTTTACAACTGTTCAAAACAATCATCATTTCTTTTCCAGTGGTCAGTAATCATTATTAGTATTAAACTGACTAATGTGTAGTCATTCCTACAAATTTTAAACTGAATATTAGCTGAATGCTAGGTTGAATTGAAAGATACCTTCTGTTCATGGAAGTCTAGCAGTTGTTCATCAGCCCTCTCCTACACACTAGAAGCCTTCAACTGCTCTTAAGATTTGTAGGATTCTCTGTAATTCTGGGAGGTCGTGCAGGGAGTTCAATAGATAGAGAGTGAAATTGGGAGACCTGCCTTAGAGGAATGCTTTCCTCTTGTATGAAAGCACCTTTTAATACAGTCATTGATTTAAAGCAGGCATGGTCAAACTCGGCCCTCCAGATGTTTGGGACTACAATTCCCATCATCCCTGACCACTGGTCCTGTTAGCTAGGGATGGTGGGAGTTCTAGTCCCAAAAACATCTGGAGGGCCAAGTTTGGCCATGCCTGATTTAAAGTAATTGCCTTTTTCATCTTATACTTTACATAAAATCCAAGCTTACATTCCAAATTGTAACTTCATTTTCTGTGGCTACTTCACAGCCTTCATCTCAGTTCCATTTAAGAGCCATTTAAGAACTAAGGACTATAGGAAAATACTACGTTTTGTTGTTAGAATTTGAAGAGATATAAACACGGGTGCTTTTGTTATCTGCGTTTATTATGGTTTCTTAAACATCCCTTTCAAAAACAATGCGATTTAATTTTCAAGCTTCAAAAAATTGTGTATAGTTCAAAGATTTGTACAAAGATGTATATGAAATGACCCCTTCAACCTTTTTGTTTTATGAGCGCTTGTGTAACACAGTGGCTTAGAGGCCAGGTTACAAATCAGGAAGTTGCAGGTTTAAATCTCACCTCTGCTATGAACTGACTAGGTAGCCCTGGCTCACAGTAGCTGGACTGATGGAGGAGTAACAGTTTTCTGTCCAGGAACCTATACATTCATTCATGCCAAATCCTGGCTTGGCTTAGTGATTTTACAGGAACAGGATCACTGGATGGCCTTAGGCAAGCCACCCTCTCTGACTTTCCCATCTGCAATGTGGGGAAAAGTAATAACTGATTATACAAATTTGCATGGTTGTATACAAGCATTAAAACTAAAGAATGCATGTGCAGTTCTTTGAGCCCCTGGAAGTGTTGGCAAATGGGAAGTGCTGGTAAAGCTCAGTTCCTAGAGCGTGAGACTCTTCATGGATTCAAGCCCCATGTTTGGTAAAAGATTCCTGCATTGTAGGGGGTTGGACTAGATGATCCTTGTGGTCCCTTCCAGTGCTACAATTCTGTGATGCCAAGTGCTGTTTTCTGAATACCAGAAAACAAGAGAGCTGCACCAATTCACATGAAAAGGGAGGGAGTTCCTAAAGGTTCAAAATAAATCTGGGTTATCAGATGCGCTAAGTCAGGCTTGTTGCTCTTTCTCACATTACTCCAACACAAAAATACATAATAATAATTTATATGAATTAACATATCTATATTAGGAAACGAATCTTTATAAAATGTGTTGCCCTAAAAGCTATCCCCTTTTTACTATAAAATACTAGTTATTATTTTCCATCACCTATTTCATAGGGTTATCACATCTTTACATGTATAATGCTTATTTTTCAAATTCTCACCGGGAAAACAAACTTTTTTCACGTGTGTGCCTCCTTTCTCATAAAAGATTACAGAAGATGACAAAATATCATTGAGTGTTATTCACAAACTGTTTATCAGCAAATAAAATAGGTTCTTTATTCTGTCTTTGTAAGGTCCTATCTCTCATTATTTAATACAGAGAGAACTGTCTTCATTTCTTTATTGAAATGATTATAATATATTTTTCTCTGTAAACTGCTTTGGAATTTATTTGTAATAGAAAGCAGTGTAAGAATACTGCTTACTATTTTTTAAAAAACCTTAATGTAAAAAACTTTTAAAACTAGAAAACACACATTTCATGCTGCTATTGTAACAATTTCTTCTAACATAGTAGTTGTTTCTGCATAGTGACAGAAAAGTAATACTAAAACATGCAGATTTTTATTTTTTGCCCCAACTCTTTTAATAGTAGAGAAGCCATCTTCTTTCACTTGCTTTTTCTTCCTGCAATTGTATTTCTTCCCAACTGCCATACAGATGCTTCATAAATTCAATCATTGACTCAGGTGCTGAATCTCTCTTCTTCTTTGCATATCTTTAAAACTTTATTTACCAGCATGTTTCCATGTAGACACCATGAGTATATCACCAAGAAGCCATTTCCCAGAAGAACATAAAGATGGCTATATCTTCAGCCAATGCATGTGTTCCACTGAATGGCTATTATCAAAAAAACACTTAGCACATGCATAATTTTAATTAGAATGGAATTTGGCACTATTATGATATGATTTAATGCCATCCAATATTATTAAAATGCAAAGAAGGATTATAAGATGTGTGTATGGTGGAAATGTCTGAGGAAATATGTATGAAATGAAGTCCCTTATATTTATTTTGAAGGGGGGGGTCATTGAAAGCCTCTAGTTTGCAATTCCACATCCAGAAACTTCCATGCACCTTGTGAATGAAAGGCAAAAGGCTTGTAGGCACATGCAAGATTTTATTTGAACTTGTCATGTGCAGTTGACAACCAAAGCAATATAGAAATTGATGACAAACTTTAGCAGAGGTAATCTGCATGTTAACAACAAATTAAGATGCTAAGATATCTGAACATTCTTCACTCAAGTGTTTTTGCCTAGTTGTAAATCAATAAAACAGAGATGATTAGTGTTCACTTCAGTTCTTTTATTTGTTGCATCAATTATATATTCAGCTATTATAATGGTTAAAACAATTCAGTTTTCTGTTTAAGAAAACATGGGAATAATCCTGATTAACTGCAAACAAGCTTCATGTCTCTTGAATTTCTATTTTTCAGAATCCCTGTGTTCTTTTTTAATACAGGTGAAGGCAGTATTTTATACTATTGTTTCTTGTGAAATGCATTACACTTTCTTAAAGGGCGTTTTTAAACAACAACAACAACACTTTCCTGTATAGTATTCTAAATGTCTTTATGGAAAAGGAGGAAGATAAAGAAGCCAAACTGAATGTCATACAGAATCTGGAGCCAACATGAATTCCTCTCTTTTCTTCCCCCTTCCCCCATCTCATTGTAAGGTTCCATCATGCGTGTCTCTTCTGAGGCTTCTCAATTGTTCACATAAAACTTGTTTTGTTTACTTGGGGGTGGGGGGAACCGACAAAAAGTATTTGTGCTTAAGTAGCAGCATTTGTCTGTTTTCTGCTTGTTGTAAACCTGGCTTTCAGATTTTCTTTTTCAGTGTTGTAGTGTTTGAACTATTAATATTAATCCCCATTGCACTTGCTCTAAATGCAAATGGGATTTACAATTAAAACAATTATGTAAATATGCAGAACAATTTTTTTAAGGCTCTGTTACATGTACTTTGTGTCTTTTAGATTAAGAGGCATGGGCCATAATACTAAAAGTTATTTCCTAATATAAGCAATTAAAACGATCAATTTCTTTAAAGCAAAAACTTGCCTTCTCATTATAACAAGAGTTTTGTTTTTGTATAATGTGTTAAGGTGCAGGTCCAGGAAACTGCATGTCAGATTTCCTGATTTAAAAGATCATAGTGTGTGGGTGTTATTTTCCAGTGTTTTTTTTTATTGAGAACCCCATTAACTAAGCTGTAATCTTAATATTATCAAATGTCATATTAGCGATACTTGCACAGTAGCATTTCTTTTTAAAAAATGAAAAACAACGTTGTTTTTGGTGCTAACTGATTTCATTCGACAGAGATATACTGTTATTTATGAAATTTGCTTACCTAAATTTTTACTTCTAAGCAACACTGAACACACTAATGGCTGTTGTTGTTGTTTTTAATATTATAATCTGTTTTGTCATTCCCTCTTTAGTAATGTATGTCTGGAACCAGAAGAGGATAATTATATAAATGTTCCTGTGTTTTGCTTTCTCAAACACTAAATTTCCTTCAGATGAAATTGTGGAGTTGGTGGCTTAACACATATCTTTATTTTTATTAGTTACTCCTGAATAAGTGTGCATAGGATAGTAACTTTCTTTTTAGTTTTTAATTTATTCAACTTCTTAATTTCCCCCAGCTTTTTAGAACACATGACACATTTTCTGAACATCCAATTTGTACTCCTTATACACATTTTGACAAGGCTTTTAAAACTCTTAACAGCAGAAACTTTTTACAGATCAGTTCCCCCAGATTCCATTTTGTGATCTGCTAGCATTTAAAGAGGAGAAAAGAGTTTTTGTTGGAGAACACTATTAAGTGAGTAATTCAAAGCTGTCTGCATACTGTCACTAGTGGATAATTCTGGCAAAAATAAATAAATCTGGCAACAAATAGTATTGTAAAACCACACAAATGATAAGGCTGTTTGCCATGTATGTTGGATTAATGGTCCAAATCGTATTATAGATCAGCTTGAAAAAGACTATAGTGCTTGCTTTCCTTGTTGCTTAAATTAGCTGAGCAGTAATTAAAGCCAACTATTTACAAGTCCCTTTGCACTGGAAAATATAGGCCAGAGGTGATGTAAAAGACAAAATAAATGTCATCTTTATGCTGGAAACAAATGTTAGCTATGTGCAATCCACTTTCAGCTTCAAGTTCAGCTTTTTCGTAATAATTTATATTGACTTTGCTTTCTCTTAAATTTTCCACTGCCCAATTGCCAGCAGCTCAGGGTAGGAAATAGAAGCATCTTCCCAGCTCAACAGCATAAAACTTAACCACATTTCATGAATGAATTCGTTTTTCTTACCTGACTTGATAGACAAGCAACTTCTTTGGTCCAGTGGTTGACAAGTTTCAAAATGGTTTTAAAATAGTTTCAAAATGTGTATCAATTCTATTATCTCTAGGAACTGGAGATATGATGAGTTCTGTGATATGAAAATTATTGAGAACTTTTTTATTGTTGTGTGTAAGAATTCCTTAAATGTTTGGATTCAGTAGCTCACAGTCATGTACTGAGGACAGAAAATTCAACCTGTTCTTATGCAGGGAAAGATGAAAACAATTTTAAGGAACCTCAGAAAGAGGGGGAGGGAAGTCATGGTTCAAAATGTTAGAATTACTGTTGAATGACTTGTGAAATGTTTTTTTTTTGTTATAATCGAAAATAATAACTAAATAATAAAATAATAATAAAAGAAAGAAAGAAAATAGAACCTGTTCCTCTCCACTTTGAAATATGGATATCTTTTACATTTACTTGCAATTATTTATACAAATAATGAAGATGCCTCATTGTAGCATTCAGAATCAGCCAACATGTTAATTTTTGTGTCAAAGAAAACAAACTAGTACTGTATTCACTTGTTTGTATACACTAATAGGTACATTTTGAAGGGATATATTTAGAGATCTGGGGCAAATCAGCAACAGTGTAAATATATGAGTGGTTCTGTTCATTTTCTGCAGTATTTTCTTTGGATATGAAAGGCAACTTTGAATTAGGGTCATGGCTTTAGGTCTGATGAACCAGTTTTTAAATGCTTTTTAAGATACCTGCCATCTCTTTGTATACTTTATATTCTGAATGTTTTGGGGGAAAGGGCTGCATCTCTTAGCTGGAGTTTTTTCTCCCAGTGAAACAATAAGAGAAATAATTTCCCCCTTTTTATTTTAGAAACGTTTAGTGTAAAATACAAGTCAAATGACTTTGAGTTTCTCTGCTACATAAACCATTAAATTGCTATTTTTAAGAGCAGGGTTTACTCTGATGTTTCTACACATGTCAGTCCCATTATGGTGCATAAAATACTCAGTATAACCTTGTATATACCACATGAAAAGTTAAACTGAGTATTTTATGTGCTGCAAGAGAGTAAGTTTCTGAAGCTGCAGTGTATATAGTTAAGGAACACTGTCTAAAAAGAGTTCAGTTGTTTTGAACCTTTATTTCCACCCTTGCCCAATTTTATTAATTCACAGGTGATGCTATGATGCATCACTTGTGCATTCAAAGAAGTTACCCATTTTCATTTTGGTTAAATTCCTAGAGAATGGAGATATTTCAGGAAATGGCTGTGAACTGATAGGAAAATAAATCCTAACGTGTTTAAATTGGTGAATGTGTGACACAATGCAGGCTTTCAACCACAAAGTCTGTTTGCTAAGTGACAAACAAGAAGTACTGAATCTTAATTACAAAGTGTTTTATTTAGAAGGGAAGTGGAGAGTCTAAAATTCAAGCTGCATATATTTGCAAATGATAAATAAACCCCTACACCTCAAACTTTATTTTTATTTATCTGTCAAGGGTAAACCCATGTGATCTGCAAAGTTGATGAGGCCCCCTTGAGTAGAATCAAGAGCCCTGACAGCTGGCCAATTGGGAAGGTGAAATGGTTCAGTGAATTGGATAACGGCAGTACATACCATAGTGACTGATTAAATTGATTTGTCCATGGCTGCTGCCTACCTCTTTTCTGCTGCTGAAACACTTTAGCCTACTTTAGAACTCTCAAAGAAAAGAGTGGGGGCTGTACTGTGCTTCTGGGTGTATATGAACCTAAACAAAAGCAGCTGACCTAAATATGTGTTCTCATAAAAATGTTAACTTTATTTTGTCATTTAACTGGAGTTTATAGATTTTTCAGAATGAATTTGCTTCCCTAGTAAAGGTAATACTTTGAGTCCCATCTTCTCTAGCACAGGAAGAAAAATGAGGGTAATGATATTGACTGAACTAATTCTTTCCTCGTACATTTCAACCTAGACGTTTATATTTCCTTCCTTAACAACCCTTAAGAAATGGGTCTGTTTGCTGAGGTGAAGCGGATGGTTTTAAGTTGTCTCGCTGTAACCAAATAGACACAGAATCCCAAGTAATAGCTGAATGTTTGGTTGAGAAAGCAGGGAGGGCAGGCATGAATCCTTATTTAAACAAACAAATGAAATTACTGAGGAAAATCTAGCAAATATATTTACTTAGATATTAATGCTGCATGGAGTAAAGATATATGAGCAAATTTAAAATGGTATAGTCTAGAAATGAATTTTGCCTATTTTGGGTTCCACTCCAAACTCAAAGAGCAGTTATTTATTTGGTTTCTAGTATTTGGAAAACAAAGATCTTGAGCAAATGTTAGTTGGGAAGCAGTAACACAGAATATGGATTACTTTGAATATGCACAGGTGAATCTGGTTTTATTTTATTTTATTAAGCAAAAGGACCATGGTCTGCCAAATTCAGTTCCTGTATCACATCAACAAAAATTCTGCTATGTCATATAAAGTAGATTTATTGCCTTAGCTCATGAGCTTCTAGGCAGACAAATATGCAATTTGGTTCACACTAGTCTATAAGATGTTGTTCCACAGCATTACTTCAAGTTTGTTGTGCATTGTGAAATCTTGGTGGTTTGGAGAGCAGGATTGAGGACAGTTTTATCGACAAGGCTTTCTGAAAGTATTATAGCCACCGGGGAGCCTACTACAATATGGCAACTGACTAAATTCCCTCCTGTTTGGAGGTGCAACTCTGATCCTAAAATTCCTCACTACAGAGAGAGTTGTGGGGCTGCATAGAAGGTACATGGTCTCTCGCTACACAGTGAGCCAGGCATCTATATGTTCCCAAAAACCTTTGGAAGTCTGAAAAAGGGAGGGAGGGAAGTGGGTGGCTCACCACACCACCAAAGTCCTTGTTCTGTTACATAACAAAGGCCAACAGGCAGCATAATGGATAGTTAATGCCCCACTTGTCATGTAAAGAGTGCTACTTGCCATGTGGAAAGTGTCAGTATTTTGATTCTCCATCTCTCATCTTCCCCAAGCTCAATCTCTCTCCCACACACACACACATGTGTACAAGCATATATTTGTGTTGCATGATTCCTCAAAAAAAAAAAAAGTTCTTCAGAGTAGTCCTTCCAAAATATCTGGTATAAATCCCCCCCCCATTTAAAATAAGGACTACTGTAATTGATAACAGTGGCATTGGTTTAATTTGAGCAGCTGAAATAGATCAGGCTTTAATTAAGTACGTAACCCGAGGTACCACTGTAGTTGTCCACATCTTACCTGAGAATCTTTTGCTACTCTATTCTATTTAATGCAACAAATAATTTTAGTAGCCGTGGTTTTATTGTATGTGGTTTTATTGTATGTGTGGTGCCCTAAGATTTTTATGGTTATTGTTGTTGTTTTCTGTTGTTGTTCTCCTTCTGAATGGTGCCATGGCATATGGCTAGTGCAATAAAAAGTTTAATTGGATTGGACTAGTTATCCATTCCTCCCTTTACAAATTCAGTTTCCCTCAAGAATGTATAAAACTGTATGAAGTTAGCAATGGTCCCTCCTGACAAAGTGGACCATGCAACTCTGCATCATATGAAGATTGCAACAGTTGTCTAAGTGTTCTGATAAGGTTTGTTCCTTCTGGGAAAAGGAACTGCCCCCCCACCAGCTGCCAAGTTCCCCAGTAGGGCAATGTGGTCAGTACAAAAAGCAAGCCTTGAGAAACAACTCCAATACTACTTCTAATTGCAGAGAGATCTTGGGTTCCTTTGCTGAGCAGAAATTTAATCTCTCTGCCTTTGTTCATTAAAAGGTGAAGGAAGCTTAACAAATTTACTGAAATTGAAGGGGAACATCTATCAGAGAAGGTAGACTTATCTTCAGTTCTGGTTTTCTTAATGGATCAGTAGGACTCGGCATGTTCAGTAGGGGACAGCTACTAAATCCAATTTAAAGAGGACTCCTAACCATGTTATAGCCCGGGGTGGGGAACTTTTTTGGCTTGGGCCCATCCCATGGGCCAACTTGGGCAGGTGGGTGGATCAACCCACTTGTCAATCACATGATGCTACTATAACACCACTATGCTAATCAAAATGTGTGGGACGGTTGCACTTCTTGTCCTTCTATCTTTTCTGTTTATTTTATAAACCTATTAAGTGTTTCACAGTTCAGGGAAAGACTATAAACAAATATTTTCAGTAGCTGTCTAAACATCAGGATGTTAATTGTCTGTCTAATTTCAGCTGGCAACTGATTCCAGGGGGCTGGAGCTGTAACACTAAAAGCCTGGCTTGTAGTACGAACCCTGTCAGAGGAGTAGTGTTGTTAAGCAGGTGGTACAGCAGTTAAACTCCTAGCACATTTGCAAAGCTAAGCAGAGTCATCTAGCCCAACCCCCCTCCACATGCAATCCCCCAATCAGTTTGAAGCCATGCCAGACCATGCTTTCCTTTGCAAACGTGCTAGCAGTTTTATTGCTGCAGAACTAGGATGAATTTATCATTACACAGTGGGGTGGTGCTTACAGAGAAAGAGAGTGGCGTATCATCCGCATACAAGTGACACTTTGCTCTAAATCCTTTAATGATCAGTGGCTTCATATAGATATTAAGTAGCATCGGAGACAAAATAGTGTCCTGACGCAACCCATAACACAGATACCAGGGAGCCAAAGATCATTTCCTCAATGCTGTTCTCTGGAACAGACTCTCCATGTAAGATTGGAATCAATATAAAAACAGTGCCCTGGACGCCCATCCTGTAGAGCTAGTTCAAGAGGATACCATGGTCAATGGTATCAAAACATGGAGAGACTGAATAGAAGCAAGGTCTCACTCCCCTCGTCCCTCTCCCAATGAAGGAAAGACAAAGGCAACAAACATGGGCATAGCCAGGGGTTATGTTAGGGGGGCAGACTTCGTGTTGGGGAGGCAGAACCTCTGTTAAGTATTTTTATTAATTTACTTGATTCAGGGGGGAAGCTGCCCCTCTGGCCACCTTGGCTACACCCATGGCAACAAAGGCAATTCAAGCCACTGAAATAGGTCTAGATAATCAGTTTCAAGTAGGAAGGATTGCAGCTGCTCCAACGCTCTCGATCTCCTTCCCAAGAAAATGCATATTAGTAACCAGTGAAAACCCAACTATCACATACTAGTGGATTCAAAGCAGAAGGCACCACCCCATCGAATAATGATAAATTAACACTTTGGACTCATCTAGTCATGCTCTGCTTGATAGTTTATATTAACCATAAGAAACAGGCATGTGGTCAGATGCATAGTCACAAGCAGCTTGTCATAGAATCACATAATTGTAGAGTTGGAATGGACCACAAGGGTCATCTACTCCAACCCCGTGCAATGCAGGAATTGACCCTGCAATTAAGAGTCTCATGCTCTGCCGACCGAGCTACCAAGAGATTGTTCCCATAAAACTTGGTTAAATGTGGGTTGACATCTCATGTGGTTATGCACTAGCTATGGTATCACAGTGCCCAGCAATTTTACCCTAGAATGCTTCCAAAAACTTTACTCCCTTGGGGGCCAGTAACCTCCAAACCACTCTGAAGAACTCCGCTGGACTGCTAGCAACAGATGCAACGCAGGCAGCAAACGATGCCTTCACTGTAAGGTGCTGGGAACAATTACTGTATATGTGCTCCAACCAATGTTTGGAAAGCTTTGGTGTGATATTTCCACCACTTGCTCTCTAGCAGAGTGGCCTAGGCCTATTTTAAATCACTGAACAAGCATATGAATAGATAAAATTAATCCGAACCCTCCAACGTGTGCCAATACTATAATGATGATTTTAAAACTGCAAGAGAGGCAATTGTTTAGATTCTTGCTGCCCTCTAGTGGAGTATGTTTAAACATTCAAAAAGATTAAACACATAAAGTATCTTTATCTCAGTAACTCCTGGCCAAAGATTTCCGTTGTTTCTTTTATTTCTGACCCCCTGGTGCACTTTCTCTTGTTC
The DNA here is from genome assembly GCF_027172205.1 of Podarcis raffonei. Taxonomy (NCBI): domain Eukaryota; kingdom Metazoa; phylum Chordata; class Lepidosauria; order Squamata; family Lacertidae; genus Podarcis; species Podarcis raffonei. Next base: position 51,323,120 of record NC_070604.1, read on the forward strand.
AGTGGAGGCCTATTCACACTCAAAATTATTTGAATGTTTAATGCAATACAATGTGTAACATTGTTTAATACATTTGTGTGAGAGTTTATACTGGCATTATTGTTATCCTATAACTTAGTGCTGTTCGTGCAAAGTTCCTTTGGTATAGTTTGTTTCAAAATTATTGCAGTATATTGGATGCTTTAACAAAGCATTATACATTATACTATGGCAATTGCTCAGTGGCAGTAACTTCTGTTAACCTGTTTGTTCCTGTTTGGAACTGCTGTATACATTGGGTTGCCCATAAATTTCAAGTGGTGCAGAACAGTATTATTATAGCAATTTTATCATTGGGGACCAGATGATCTAGACATATGCTAGTGGTTTATCATCTGTACTAGTCCTTTGCCCATTTCCAAGCTCAATTCATAGTTCCAATGTTGACCTTAAAAGTCCTAATGGATTGGGACCAGGGAACTGGAAGGATAGTCTTCTCCCACATGTACCTATCCCTTTATTTTAGGAAGCTCTACTCTGGGTAGAGTGTAACAACAGGAGAAAGAGGCTTTTCTGTGGTGGCACCTACCTGGGTTATCACCCTCCCTAGGCAGGCTGTCTAGAAACTTTATTTTTCCCCACACACCAAGCAAAGACCTTTTTATATCCTCATGCTTTTTAGATACATCTGTTATTAATTAATTAAATTTATACGCCTCCCTTATACCCACAGCTTTCAGGGTGGTCCACAAGATACTTTTAATCCATTGACTTTTATATGATCTTTGTGCTTTAGGTGATACTGTTTTAATTTGCTGCTGCTGCTGCTGAAATCTTTGCTGCTTTTGACAATTGCTGACTTTTGTACTGTTTCAATGTTTCACTGTTGGAAGCTATCCAGAGTATGAGATTGTTGGTGGCATACAGATGGCAGCACAGGGAGGCAGCGGTGCTCATCTGACCTCCAGTCACTTGGGTTGCTGCTGAATACCAGGATGGAGAGGGGAAGGGGGAGAGGTGAAACAGCGGGCAGTGAAGTGCAGTGCAAACACACCAGTGGAGCCATTCCAGCATTCCTGCTGGTACATTGATCTTCTCCTTCCTGATGATGCATACAGATAGTGTAAAGAAATAAACAATTAAAAGACTCAATACTTGTAGTATCATTTGCTCCCATGAACCCTTGTTATCTTTCCCTCTCCTTCCCCCCCCCCTCCCCAATCTTATCTTTGCTGGTCCCTTCCTTGCTCCTCTGTCATTTGTCTTTCCCTGCCTAGCTCAGTTAAAATTTTGCTTGAATCTTCTACACTTCTTCCCCTGCCCATATTGGTCTGTAAAATAACATGTAGGAAAGATAAACTTCATTGATCAGTTCATTTTTCTAATATGCCTACGGTTCTTTGCTGACCATCCATCCATTTCATGATTCATTGTATATTCTGAATTTTATATTATTTGTAGACCGTGAGGTGGTTTTCTTGACAGTATCTTTGAATTGGGACTTTGTAAAGAATTAGTTACTGCCAGTTCTTCATTTAATTCATTATGTCATTGTCTTGTTTCTTATGGACTAAGGTAAACACTAAGAGAATTGGCAAATCTCCATTGACAGACATTGCTCTGGTAGATTGGAGATGGCATGTCTTTGAATACCAGTTGCTGGTCCTGTTCATGTCCTGCTTTCAGTCTTCTCATAGGCCACTGTGAGGAAAGGATGCTGGAATAGATGGGACTTTGGTTTGATCCAGTAGGATTCTTGTATGAATGTATGCTCACATATGTCAGCCTCAAACACACTCAGCAGACAGTCTCTGGATATGTAAGTGCCTGGCTGTTCACCTGCAACTGTAATGGACATCTGCCTAGCTGCGCAGGTCACTTTTGTTTGTATTGGAAAGGAGCAGGAAAGTGGCACACTTCTTACCAGATTATGAGTAATTAGAACAAGCCACAGATGTGTGAGAGTTGTCGAAATCTCTTTGGTGGCATGAAGCGCAGGCCCTGCGCTGGTCTCATTCTACTCCCAAATTGCACAAGCACGTACAATGACCCATAAAGCCTTTTTTTCATTTGAGGACACCTTTGAATAACGAAGAAATCATTTCCTTTCTAAAATGAGTCTTAAACATCTTGGGTCACCCGAACAATTGCAGATAAGGCATCCCCCTCCCCCATTTTTTGATGCATAGAGCAAAAAATTGCACCTGTTAAGCCTCTTATAGTTTAAGAAAATATTTATCTTTTGCAGATGCTACAATTGTGGTGGCCTCGATCATCATGCTAAGGAATGTACACTACCTCCACAGCCAAAGAAGTGCCATTACTGTCAGAGTATCATGCACATGGTGGCGAACTGCCCACATAAAACTGTTCTGCAGCAGCCCACTAGTTATCAGGGAAGATACGAAGCAGATCCCCAGCCCTCCGGGGCTTATGGCTACACATCTCCATCCTATTCTCAGGAGGGAAGAGCAGATGTCTTAGAACGCTCAGGCAGGTCACCGCAAGAAGCTGGAGCATCGAGTAAATTATCTCCATCGCCCGAAGAACAGAGCCGGAAGGGGCCTTCTGTTCAAAAAAGGAAAAAGACTTAGAGCTTTTGTCTTTCATCTCCTTTACCCTCTTGGGACGTCTACCTCATTCAAGCACAAGGAGAATAATTCCACATATCATGCAACCCACTTCAACTTTTCACTACTGCTGAGAAAACGGTGGTCATTCTGAAAACAACCAGACCAATCACTCCAAGCAAACTTCATTTGAACTGAGTTTCCTCTATATTATTCAGCTGCTTCAGACGCCACAAGAAACCATGACTTACTGTGATGAGGCTAAGCTGCCGCAAGCCTTAGGATCACACACTTCCCCCAATTCCCTGCGACCTCCCTCCCTGTCCAGCACAGCTGCAAGGAGCTGGGAAGCTTCTGGTTTTCTTCTTGATTATTTGCAGCTTGATGTTTTGTCCACACTGACAAACTGGGGTTAATCTTAACTGGCTTGTTTGAAATGAAACAAATTCAGATTGAGGGTTATGAGCTGCTAATTTCAGTAAACCATAGTTAAGATTAACCGCCATTTGTTTATTTTTTTTGTAATTTAAAATGTTTTTTGACTGCATTTATGGGCGAATGCGCATTCAAAGCCGCTTACAAGCAGAACAAAAGATTATAAATAGTACAAGTTTAAACCACAGGACATACAGCTGAACCTGCAGTTAATCAAACATTAGAATTGCAGCCTTGCCAGAAGGGGAGGTGGGGGTGGGAGATGCAGGCAACCTGCAGTTCATTTCTGTCCTCATAAACCATCTCTGACTCTGTGCATGTCTTGAATGTATACATGCAACACTCTGTTTCCTTGGATACCCATTGGAAAGCAATAGTCTGAATAATTTTTGAATAGGCATTCCTGGAATTTTTCTTTAATGTATCATTGCTATTATGGAAGAAAAAGAAAGGGTGGGGAAGAGATCACAACTATTATTTCATGGAAGCCCAAAGAATTTTTGCTACTTAAAATTGCCATTGCCATGGTCATGGTACTGAAGATATTAAGACATCCCTGTAGGGGTCAGGGTAAGGCTTTTGAAAAATAATAATTTCTTGCTCCCATTATCCAGGATAGTGTTGCTTTTTATAAACTTCTCACCTTGGAAGGGTAATGTCTTGGTTTAAATAACCCTCAGAATTGCTACAAATGTTTAAAGAATAAAGGTATTCCCCTCTCTTTCCCCTCCCCCAAAGACTATGAATGTGTAGTTTTCTGTGCTGGTATCTCAAATATTGTATTAAATTAATATGGTTTAAATGCAGGTGAGGTGACTTTGAGGCAGAATGTATACATTGATATGATTGTTTAGAGTTGTATTGAGATAACACCTTGAATCTTTATTTTGTGCAAATCTTGAGGCGTTATGAAGGCAGCAGTAGCAATTAGCATTTTCTTCTGACTCCATTTTTACTAATTACATGCTATGTAAGTGAATAGATTTTTACATCTTTTGAAAAGTGAACACAGGTAAGATTTCCTTTTTGCGTCTTGATTCTATTTTGAGAGACTGGGCTCAGACCACTTGGCCTTTTAATGTTACAAATGTCAAGCTTTAATATTTACAGTGCAATGGGATTTTTGAAGCAGGTTTATTTAGAAGTAAGTTGCATTGAGTTCAGTGGGGCCTACTCTCATGGAAATTGAGCGTAGCAATGCAGCCTTTGTAAAAATTCAAAATTTATTAATACTAAAATTGTAATCTTCATGCACACTAGATTATTAGCAGTTTCTTAAGGAGTTGCCAAACTGATTTGATGTTGAAAACTCCAATTTATAGTGAGATTAGAAAGCCAATCAATCAACTGCCTATTACCGTATTTTTCCCTCTATTACACGCAGATTTTTTCTCCTAAAAAGTAAGGGGAAATGTCTGTGTTATTGAGCGAATGTGTGGTCCCTGGAGCTGACAAACGCGAGTGAAGGCAAAAATCAGGCAAATATCAAATCGTCCGGAGAAGGGAGGAAAACTGCTGCTTTCCTGCATTCTGCCTCAGGGTCTTACTGCCCACCCACTTCTGTTTCCTTACTGTGTTTGCTCAAACGGAACAAAGAGCAGAGAAAACCCCTCCCCTCCAGGCAAGCAGAGCGTCTAATTCCTCTCCGTGCGTCTGGGACTCGAAGGCAACATGCAGGTTGGGGGGGGGGGAGAGAAAGAGAGAGAGTTGGCTGGCTTGTGGGGGGGGGGGCTTTTGCCTGCCTTTCCTCACTCCGGTAAAACCCCTCTCCTGCATTCTTAGCCAGCTGCTTCTCTGCACACCCCTCTCCTTGTCGCTTCTATGTTTTTCCTTCCCTCCCTACTTAAAACGTGGTTCCAATCACGGATCCACATGGATCCTCAGGATCTTTGCATTGAGTCACCCCAAATTCACCATCAGATCACATAGCAATGATCTGATGCAAAAAACAGGGCTGCAATGGTGCAAAAACATGGTTACAAAGCACGGATCCACATGGATCCTCAGGATCTTTGCAATGGGTCACCCCAAATTCACCATCAGATCACATAGCATGTCCATGGCTACAGCCTGCACCAAAAAAATCACGCACCCACTGTTGCCTGGGGCTGCAATGGTACAAAAATGTGGTTACAAAGCATGGATCCACATGGATCCTCAGGATCTTTGCATTGGGTCACCCCAAATTCACCATCAGATCACATAGCATGTCCATGGCTACAGCCTGCACCAAAAAAATCACGCACCCACTGTTGCCTGGGGCTGCAATGGTGCAAAAACGTGGTTACAAAGCATGGATCCACATGGATCCTCAGGATCTTTGCATTGGGTCACCCCAAATTCACCATCAGATCACATAGCATGTCCATGGCTACAGCCTGCACCAAAAAAATCACGCACCCACTGTTGCCTGGGGCTGCAATGGTGCAAAAACGTGGTTACAAAGCATGGATCCACATGGATCCTCAGGATCTTTGCATTGGGCTACCCCAAACTCACCATCAAATCACATGTCTGTGGCCGCAGCATGAAGCACAAAAATGATACATCCACTGTTTCATTCAGAATTTTTTTTTCTTGTTTTCCTCCTCTAAAAACTATGTGCGTGTTATGGTCTGGTGCGTGTTATAGAGCGAAAAATACGGTATTTGATTACTAACCCCAAAATAATCCTGTGTCCATCATAGATATGTTTCTTCTACTCAACTGTTGATCATTAGAATATTTCTTTATCCTATTGAACATAAAGTGTTCTTTTTAAATACTTTGCAACCAATCCCCTGTGTTAATATTAATAGACATATGGGCTCTGGAATATTCATTAAGGCTACTCACGGTTAATGACCTTGGACCTGTAGCCAGTGCTTGTAACTAGCTGGAGTTTGGTTTCTATAAAGCCACATTACTAAATTGTCACACATCATTATGCATAAAGGTACCATGTGCACTGCCAGCATTTTCTTTGAGGTGTTTGCTGCATTTTTTGCCATTCTGAAAGATGCAAGCATGTTGTTGTTTTTTCTTTTTAAGTTATTTGCCTCCTAGACAGTGGCAGCTGCTGTAGGAGCAATCCAATGAAACCTTGGTTGTGTGTAAAATAATTCCCATGAAAATCTTTCCGGAACATTTTCCCTCAACCCATTGCTCACCTGCCTGAGAGTAAGCCCATGCAAACTCAGTGGGACTTCCTTGTGATTAGACCTGTGTAGGATTGCACTGTGAAATGCTTTGACCAGAATCTTCCAAGCACTGTTTTATCTGTTGTTTCACTGACAGCAATATGACTTGTTTTGATAGGCCTCCAGTCAAGTCTGATGTAACTCCATTCGCTGCATCGGAGTTACGCAGAGAAGACATTTGTTGCTTGCTGGAGGTCCCAAACCCTGAATTATTCCTCCTGCTGCTGCTGCTGCCACCTCTCTCCCCGCCCCCCACCTCACCGCAGAAAATGTATATGTTTCAGTGACCTCAGTAACAGGCACAAAACCTATGTCCCTTTGCTTGAATTCCATGACAGTGTTTGGGGGGGGCGGGAATCTCAATGGTTTATACTGAAGTTATTGGTTTGCTACGATGAAAAGTTTTTTGTTTGTTTTTTTGACGATACTGAATGTGATTATATGTATAGAGGAGTACTTCCTTGCCTTATGTAAGGATTGTAAACTTATTTAAGTTATGTAGACAAATCAAAGTGGCATTGCATAACCTTTTAGCAGGTATGATAACTGGGTTAAACAGCAACAATGCTAAACTTAGGTCACTTTGAAAATGTAAACCAAAGTTCCTTGACCATTACATATAGTAAGATGGAAATGGTGGATTTGAAAACTGGCCATTCCTCTGTTTACATACTTTAAAATTCCAGACCAGAAATTAATATGAAATGAATAAATTCTAGCAGCCACAGACCAAATTGCTGAGAGCCTATCAAACCTATCTTATTATTAAAAAGTTTACATTTTATTTTTATATATCGGAGGATGGTCATTATTACAAAATAGCCTTCTCAGGACAAAGGACCTTGCTCAGGGAAAATGCCATGTTAATCTTCTTTTATTTTTGTTTTACAGATCACTTGCTTTTACTTGCTTGCTCAAAACAAACCAAAAAGAGACCTTTTATAATATATACATGTTATGTGCTGATGATAGTAGCTACCTCTGTTTACATATAAAGGAGTTTCTGATAACTCAAAATATCAACCTTTTGCATTATGCTTTCCCGTTAAAACAGAAGTACAGTGGTATTCCTGTTTTTAAGTGAACGTTTGTGACTTGGCATTCACAAGTGCAGCTGACTTTCAGAATTGTGAGCAGAGCACCTCCTCACCATTTCTGAAATTCCAAGCCACATTGTTTGCATAGGGGATAGTAAAGTTATTCTGTTTACAAGCAAACAACTACCTCATACTTGCCACAGAAGCAACACCTTTATGCTGTTTAGGACTTAAAGGTGGCTGTTGATCCTATGGTACATACCAGTTGTTGTTTTTGAAATTATTCTGCAATTAATACAATTAATACAGCTTTCACTACAAAATGTTAGGGCAAATATGTATGTGATTTAAACACGATGTGTCCATTTGAAATGATGTGAGAGTCTAAAGTTTAGATTTGCTTTTCTGCCTCAAAGGGAAAAGGGGACTGTTTCACACACAAACGCCACATGTGAAGGTAACTGATTTTCTGGGGAAGAAACAACATGTGGCAATTAATTGAGTATCCCTGGATTACAATTAAATTACAAACATGTTGTTGTTTGTTTGGGCCAACAATTACTCAAATTATCTGCTTTAAATAAATATAGCAGCATACACACACACACAACACTTGGGCGTACTCCTAAATGTAAGGAATATTACATTTCCACTCATACCCCACTTCAGTTGGTGAAGTAATTTGCCACCCAGCTGTGCCACACCAAAAACTCTAGTTGCTTTGAAGCAACTCTTGAAAATATGCACTCCTGGCTTTTAGTATTTTGACTATGGGCAAGCCCAAGTAAGCAATCAGTACCTGGTCCAGATCTGAATAACCAGCTTTAAACATAACAATTTCAGACAAATAGGCCATGTTTTGTCAGACTTGAGAATGAGCCTTGTCCCTGTACTCTCCCTTCCCTCTTCCACTTTTATGCTCAGCTTTGAAGAAGATACCATGATTTGTTGAACCAGGAAACTGGTTTAAAGATCAAACCAGGATCAGATCTTTGTTTATAAGCAGTGCTTTAACTAAGAGACTGGTTTAAGAAACCACATTAGCCCCATTCAAACATTCTGTTTCATACAGTTATGGTTGCATAGAGTGGAAGAGCAAGACTGTAGCTACAGCTCCTGTTGTAGCCAGTGTTAGAAACTCAGATATATAATCTAATCACCAATTGGCACCTTAAACCTATGTTACAGTCACCACAATGGAATGTCTAGGTGCCTTTCTCCCTGTTTTTGTAATGGAGTTTATTATCATTATCATTATCATTATTAATTTAATATCTAGACCAATATCTCAAAGTGGTTTACAAAACATTAAAACATCAAATAAAACAATCCAGAATAAAACAAAATCAAGCTTCAAGGGAAAAAATCTAGATCCTTCTCTAACTGATAGTTTGCTTTCCCCAGTTGCCAACTTGGCATCCAGAGATCTCCACGTGGTCACAATTGGACCCACACCAGTCACAAAACATTCCTGGCAGCTGGCTAATTTCTAACATTGGTTGTAGCCACTGCCAACCCTGTGTAGGTTCTATGCAGTCCTTATTTTCTGGGGTACGCATACCCCTAAACATTTTGTGACTCTTAAGTTTGGTCTCATTAAGGGACAGTATTTCAATATGAGTAGGAAAATGAGAGCATCCCTAAACATCTTTGAGGAATATAAGCACTGGTTCTATGTACGTATGTAGCTTCCATATGTAGGTTCTACATCTGTTGGTTCCCCTTTTGACTGAGAACCCTGTGCAATCTGGATTTTAAATCCTGAAGGGAAGCTTGCATATATAGAGTGCACTTCCTTCTTCAGACCTCACCTCTTTGGATGGCAGCACAGGAGCATGGCCAGCAGACAATGACCTGCTCTCCCTCTCATGTGCTTGAGCATTCTTCCCAAATGCACTGACAAACAGGGCTAATATCTTCTTTGAAGCTGGTCTCATGGTGGGAAGGGGCAAGGCTTGTTCTTGGACCATGACTGTTGCATCTGAATCAGGCCAAAATAATGATCTTAAGATTGGTGTCAACATCCTGAAATATTTATGTGCAAAATTCAAATGGTCAGTTTTCCATTTGAGTATCATGTTAAGGAATCTATTGTACTCTCATTCTGGATGGTATCCTGAGCTTCTGTTGAAATTCCACTTCATTAAACAGCATGAGCTTTGAACAGCACCCCTGGGCCAATGTTTCAAGCAACAAGCTTGTCAAATTAGATGAAGTGGGGCTCCCAACCAGCACATGTCTCCCCTGACCCCAGGAATGGAGCCCCTCCTCAAACATATCATAATTGATCTTCGATAAAGTGATAGATAGACCCAGAGAGCCTCTCCAGACACAAGATTGAAGTCAGCAGGGGTTGTGTCACTGATTGACGCCAAATACTATGTGCACACTTGCATGGCATCTCTTGGAAAGACCATTCTGGAAGGGAAAAGACAACAGGATGATCACTTATGTGCTCTTTGGGCACTAAAATTGGCTCTAAAAATGTGATATTTTGCCAAATAAAGGCTACTCAATTTTTTAAAACTTTCTTTCATTTGTGCTAGTGCTATCCCAAAGTTACTTCTAGTATGTAGTTTTGTGGATGGAGACCTATGAAAGTGTTTATAGACCTTGTGACCTTCTTTGTAAGAAAAATGATAAAGAACATGGGAAGATCTCATTAAGTCTTAAAGCTAATTTAAATTAATTTATCTCTAAGAAATGTTTATCATAAAAATATATGTGTGTGTGTTTTTCTTCCCCATGCGTTATGGTTATAAAAGTAATTTGGGAAAAGGTGTGTGTGCGGATGCACTGAATTTAATTTTACTAGATGTCTTTAATGAAATTTGATTATTTTGTCTTTGCTCGCTTTTGAAGACTTGTTAAATGTGTCTTTTTTCTGTTTTATATGAACAGCCTGGTTGTGTTACTTCTGTCATCATGACTGGTTAGTAACAAGATGTTGGCACTGGAAAGTCTTTATTGTGATCATGGAGCTGTGTGTAGTTCAGTGGCTCTGTTAAGCAGTATTTGTTGGGGAAAACAATTTGCAATCCCTTGGCCAAATTCAGCCACCTGGAGGTAGTAGGATCTGTCTCTGCCGCCCCCCAACTGCCAAGCCCAGACACAAACCTGGGGTGTGGAGGAGCAGATTTAGTAGCATCAGGGCCTAACAACTGAACATTTTGAGGGTGCCCTAATCCACTTGGTGCCCCTCGAATAAAACTAGTTGCCAACTAGGCTTTTCTGACATTCATTTTGAGGATACAGCCACTACAATAAACTGCATATTAGAAAGTATTTGGACAATTGCTACAATTGTTGCTAACCTAAAATGGGCAGACTAACTAAGGAAGAACATGGTGATGGTTTTGACTACCTCTTGCATTTTACTACTTTTTAACTAACAAACTGGTTTCACAAGTATTACCAGAGTAGCTTGAATCTGTATGTTGCTAATGGTAAACCCATAGCCAGAGACCAAAGTGAACACAGATATCTATGCGTCTTGAATATTGTCTTTTTATCTAGTGTTTTTAAAACTATCCTCTGTAGTATATAGATTACCTTATGGTCCATTTTGATTCATATTTTGTTTACAAGGTATAATTTTTAAAAAAAAAATCACTTGAATCGTTTGAGTCTTTTAAAAGAAAAGACAGGGAGTTGTTGATTTTTTAAAGGCCATTTTTCACATGTTTACTGTCTCTGTCTCATTGGACTGAAGCACTGATTGCCTTTCTACATATCCTGTATTTTATATATTTTTGTTTAATGCCTATTGCCTACTGTTATTATTTCTATCAATCATCGATTTGTGACTGAGGTTTAAAAAGATTACATGATGAAAAATAAAACATATAACGTTGGCATTTACCAATGGTTTCTGAAATTTTGTTATGACATGCATGAAGGATGGGAAAGAGAGAGCATGTTTATCTCTTTTTTAAAAAAAACAAAACATTTGCATTATCTTAAATTCCCTGTGTTTTCTGAAGATTTTCTTGATGTGAATTCATCCTCCTTAACGCTCAGTTAACTAGAGGAAAGACAAAGCAAGTTTGAGATGGTTAACACTTTAGAAATACTAATTGAATGCTTTGGCTTTGAGAAAGGTAAGGAGATAGTAACCAAGGGATGTTAAGAGAAAAAGAAAAATGAGTGCTTGGATGAACCACTGTGGCTTCTTATTTTCTTTATTATTACATTTATGTCCCATCTTTTCCTTCGTGGAACACCAGGTGGTGTACATGGTTCTGTCTCTCCACCCTGTGAGATAGGTTAGGCTGAAGGGCAGTGACTGACCTAAGATCACCCAGTTCATGGCTCAGTGGGGATTTGAATGCTGGCTGGCCTCCCAGGTCCCAGTCCAAAACTGATCACTCGTTAATGGACAAAGGTTTGTGCATGCAGAAGGAAAGGGATATGAAAGGGTTAAGTTAGATGGGCACTGCTGGTTCATTTTGGGTGTGTTTTTCCTGCACCTGCAGCTAGTTAAGCATGTGAGAGTGAGTCAGTACAATCTCAAGTATAACTACACCTGTGTTTGAAGCAAGCTTGCACTTGGCCCCTGCCCTTAGCCTAGTCTGTGTTGGAGCAATGCAAAGAGACTGTATGCTGCTGTGGAAGGGCACTATATTACAGCTATAGGTAACCTACAATCTGTGGAACTGCTCTAGACTGTCAGTAAAGGGACTGACCTTACCTAGAACTGTCTGGAGTTTTTCTGTTCCATTGGCACACTCTGCAGGCATGTTGAATGGGCACTCTGCACATACCCCAACAAGGTGTGGGGCCCAGCACAGTGCTTTTGGACCCAGACAAGTGCCAGAAGTCTTGTTCCAGTTTTTCCTCTCCTGGACTCCAGTGGGGAGGAAAAGCTAGCGGTGAGGCTGGTACGAGAGCTGGGAGCTGCTTGGGTGTCTCTGGCTGCCAAAGGCTTGGAGAAGAAGCAACGGTGAGGAGGTGAGCACAATGTTGTATTGTATTATGTTTTACTCTTTTTGTTGGGAGCTGCCCAGAGTGACTGGGGCAACCCAGTCAGATGGGTGGCATTATTATTATTATTTAAAAGCATATGCATACATTATAATTGCTTAATAAATCGAGTATACACTTTAAATAATGTATGAAATGTAGCCTACAACTGCATTAACATTTTTGGGCAGTTGTATGCATTACCTTGCAGATTAGACTTGTGATCATCGCAGTCTCAATATCATTTCCACATATACTGCTGCCAAGCCAGGTATTCCTTATCCTATACTGTGCATTTGGGGGGGGGGGTGTACGTGCACATAAGAGCAAGACTTTGCAATTGTCTTTCCTAAAAATATATATATTCTTGTTCTCAGCCCAGTTTTCCTGTCTATCAAGGTCAATTTGAATTATATTACTGTCTTCTGAAATGTTGGTTGTCTATTTGTGTTTTGTGTTCTCTGCAAATTTGATAGATTCTCTCCAGTGTCTGGTTTTTAAATAAAATACTTTTTATCTTACTGACCAAGTCCTGTGCTGTGATCCCCAAATGTTTTGCAACACAAGACCCCCCCCAACCAAACATGACTTTTTAAAAAAGAAGCCCTTGGCCACTTTTACATTTTGCTCATGCCCACTTTGATATGTAGCCCCCAAAGAGTTGACAATAGGTGAGTGTGACCCTCGGCTAAAGAAAGCGAGCCATCCCTATCTTAGTCATTGATTAAAATATTGAAAAGTATCTGCCACGGGTGGCATCCCACTGAAAATCTCCCTCCAGTTGATGAGAACAACCTTGATGAACATCTTGAGTACTGTGTTCCAGTCAGCTGTGAATTGACCTGATGTTACTATCATTTTCCCTCACTTAACAGATTTGCAAACCAAAATACCATGGGGGACTTTTAGCCAATGCTTTGCTGAAATTGTGATAATTTTTGTCTCTGGCTTTTCCACAATCCAATAAGCTAGTAACCCAGACAAAAGAGATAAAGGTTAGTCTGGCAGGATTTATTTCTGACAGACCCATGCTAAAATTTTCAAATGCTGGCCTTGTTATGAAGAGGCTTACAAACAAACTCCTCCTTAATCTGTTCTGATATCTTCTCTCATATCAAAGTCTTATTGGTTCAAAAAAAAGGGGGGGGAGGAAAGATCACCAAACCAATTCAGAGACCATCGGATCTTGTCATTTGAATGTGAATTTCAAGGATAATGTGCCACAATATTTTTCTCGTCCTTAACAGATTTGCGCCAAATGTATTGGTCTGCTTTCATTTGGGCCACATCAATGAGGCTGAGTCTTATTGTCTAGCCAGTCCAGGACCTCCATACACACTCCCCAGGCTTGTGACCTGGGGAGGTCACGTCACTGCTGCAAACACAACTGTTTGACTTCACCTCCAGAGGTGCACTCCATTGAAGACCGACAGATGCCAGCAACAACAAAACAAAGCATATTTATTAAAAATAGGGTGAGTTTCCTAAATTGCAATTCCAGTAGTTGCAAAAGGAGATAAGAATGACAAGTCTTTTAAATACTAAGAATTAAAGATTATCCGTTTCAGCAGAAGAAAATAGAGTTCTTCCAGTGATGTGAATTTCATAAGCAGGTTTCCTCTTACCTTATCAATTCTCATTGGTTAAGCAATAATGCTTGTTCTCTGCTTAAAAGCCATAAAGAGGTCTACAGTGCCGCTGTTTGTGTGCACAGAGGAACCACATAAAGCAGTCCCTGGGATGAATATTGCCACCTGGAGAGTCATTCATGTGCAGGGCTAATCAAATTGATAAATGGCTTCTTCACATCGCTGCAAATGGCTTTAAAAAGGAGATCTGAAATAATGGGGGTGAGGCAGAGAAATAATCAGTTTATCCGCATGTCAAGTCACACTACAAATAAGGGGTAGTTCATATATCTTCAGCTATAATGGCTACTCTAATCCAAGGCGTGTGTGACTCTCTGGAATCCTCACCCGATTCTAAGGCACAGTTAGTGATCTGTTCTGGACGGGAGCTGCTTTCCTATGTGCTTACCTCTACATGACAAATTTATGCTTGTGTATATGCCAATCTAATTGTTCTGGCATCCATAAAAGAAATTTATTGTTATCTTAACAGAGTAGTTGTGACTTCAATGCAGGGATGTAGCATAAACCATTCATAACACAAAGTAACTTCATAAGAGCAAAAATGTAGCGTGCCAATTCAGCAACAACAATAGCTTTTTTAAAATAAGAGCAAAAATGTAGCATGACCATTTAGTCAGCTGTCCAAATCTGTTGACTGTCATACACCCCACTGTATGGCTCACTCTGATTCTAGTCTTTTAAAAGTACTAATAATTTTTTTTGTGTGGTTATAAGCATAGCAGCTGTCTTATTTTTCTTCTCCCTGTAGCAGCCCTGCCACCATCACCACCATACAGGCCCCCCCCTCAATATGCCCCAGTGGTTGAGGGACCCTCCAGGGCAGATTTTCAGGCTGTGCAAAGGTGGAAGAGAGAGGGGACTCTGAAAGTTCCACAAGTAAACCTTCCATTGCGCAAGCAAGCTGCCACAACTGAATCTCACCCAATATTTCATTTGCGAAATGCCTAAGAAACTAAGCCCAGTTCACAATAGCTACAAGGACAGCCCTGCACAATAGGTTTGCAGTATAGTGTTGGCAGACAGTGGCAATAACTTCAGTGCAAAAGCACTGCTTAGTTGAAGGTGCTGGGGATTCATTTAGTCTCTCCAACCAGAAATGGTGCCCTAGGATGGTGGGATGATTCTTAAATTAGACTGGGTGTGTAGCAATTATGAGATGGACAATTTTCCACCTGCCTGCTGTATAATACACTGAGCTTCAGAGTTTTACACTACATTTGATTGTGGTTTTATATCTTGATTTTATTCTGTGAACCGCCCTGAAACCCCTGGGTATAGGGCTGTGTATAAATAATAATAATAATAATAATAATTAATAATAATAATATAATATGAGATTCATGTTGATTCTGTGTTGCTGTTCTACCCAGCTTCTTATAGCCTAGGCTAAAGGTGCTTCCAGATGACCTGTTTATTGACCATGCCAGATATGGTTTTAGGGTACCATGACCAGTTCAGCCACAGGGGCGTGCCACAACAATGCTGTAGAATGGAGTATGAGAGGCCGCTGAAATTTGTTGAGTTCTCCTTCATGGAGCTATAGGTGGCAGCTTCTCAGAAAAGGATCTCCAGACCCTAGCCTAGACCAACTCTGCCCACACAACGTGGCCGTTGTATCTTCCTGACCAGAAAAGAGTTGTAAGAGGCTTCCTGTTGAGTCTTGCTTGTGCAACAAGGGGGTTATGTGTATGATTCAGTTGGTGGGAACCTGCTCATCAATCTTGGCTTATTTCTTAGCCCCGACCTCCTGCATTCCTCTGCTTTTACTCTTAGGTCTTGACTACTAGCCTGTCCCATGACCGTTGGCTCATGCAACACTGTTGCCCATGGCCCAGCCCTGACAATTTGTTGTTGTTTAGTCGTTTAGTCGTGTCCGACTCTTCGTGACCCCATGGACCAGAGCACGCCAGGCACTCCTGTCTTCCACTGCCTCCCGCAGTTTGGCCCTGACAATACAAATATGCAAATACTACAAATTGTGGATAGCTTCTGGGCAAGTAACAGATGCATCTTAGATGGGGAAATTGAAGTCCTCCCTATATTTTGGATTGCAGTCCACAACATCCCTATTCATCCCTGGTCACTGGCAATGCTGGCTAGAACTGATGGGATTTGGAGCCCAGTAACACTTGGAGAGCCAATTATTCCCCATGCCTTTCTAAAACATCCTATGCTGACATGAAAACTTTAACCAGGAGTGTATACATTTTCAGCTACACTTCAGTATAATACTACCATACAGTGATTTTCTTCGGGGGGGCGGTACTGCGTACCCTTGAGTACCCCCCAGAAAAACCCACTGCTACTATACATGATTAGACTAATATCAATTTGAAATTGTTGTTACATATTGTTGTTTTTATTGTTGATGCTTTTCTCTTTTTTATTGTTTCAGGGGAAATGATTCATAAATGAAATGAAACAAATAATCTCTCCAATTACAAGCAGGATTCCTGTGCCTTTAACATCCGTGACAGGCAGAGGTTCCATAGAGGAAGCTTTCCCACCAATGCAACTGTTAAAATCACATAGTTACTGAGGAGTCCCTCCATATTTTTTAAAAAGGTAACCTCTCTACCCTGAAATAAAAGATCCAGTTAATGGAACAAACTGAGGTTTGATGTTATATGCTTTATACCTATAATTTCAGGTTCTCACTAGAATCTACTGTCAATGGCCTTTTTAGTCACTAAGGTGTTAACTGCTCATGCACTGGTACTCCTGAAACTGGCGTGCAATACCTGTGACTATTTTATAGTGGTCCTTGATACTCTATTACTGTTTGATCCCCAAGAGATGCAGGCAAGCACAGCAGTCAACAGCATGCTAGCTTGGTCTTTGATTCAGTGGTTTATTCTGTTTTGAGTACTGATGCAAAACGCCACATGTACAAAGAATACATTGAATGATTTTTACTGTTTGAACTCAAAAAGTATCCCCACTCCTTCTGCCTTGGTTTTTTAACACAAACACACAGCTCCTTTCTCAAAAGGCAGGATAAAGAGAATGAACATCACTGAACTCAATGGGATTTACCGTCTAATCCTATGCACTCAGAAGTAACGCCCCAATCTTATGCATAGGAACAAATCCCATAAAACTCATTGAAACTGTAATCAACCCCCCCTCCCCAAATCCCACAATTCGCTGTGCATGTAATACGTGGAATTAACTTCCTGTGATTTTTCTGCTCTCAGATCTTCAGCATTCAGAATGATGTTTTAGACCAGGAATGTGGATCAAGAACCGTTCCCCCCCCCCCAATCAAGGGCTGCATTCTTTCAGGGGAAATCTGTTGGCGGTTGCATACTTGCTGTGGATGGAGGAGCATCCAAAAGTGGGTGAGCCACGCCCTTTTTTTAATGGTTTCATTGTGTAGCAACCATGTCTTCTCTCTCCTTCACTCTGTCACACACAATATGGAAGAGGAAGTTTTCTCCACATGGTTGCCTGGAGAGCAAGAGGTCAGAGGTCTTCAGGTCACCTGCCCCTGAATTAGACACTTAAAAAAAATGCATGTGGTGTCATTTGGAACTAGCGCTGCAGACTCCAAACTCTTAAGTAATATCTGTCATTTTGAAGAATTGCATAGAAATCAAAGACAACCCCATGCTGCAGTGATCAGAGAAGCCTCTGACCAAATATTGCCTTTTACTCAATTTTTCAGATGGGTACTTAATGGTCCAGTTCTCCACTCTCTCTTAAAGCACCTTTTAGTGGCTTGTCTGTTCAGTGTTTGGGGTGCATAGTATCCAAATCTGCTTTGCAAACAGAAGGCACAGTTGAGCGGCAATAGCAAGCAGATACTGGATTAGTGATCAACTTCTATGCCTTTAGTTTTGAGTAAGTGGGATGCAGCAGACCAATGGCCTTTTTCTAGTTTAATTACAGGGAGTAATGAAATCCCATCTCTCAGATATTAATGCATGTACTCAATGGGATTACTGCATTTGTTTTACACATACAGATGCATTAACACTTTGATTTAATGTTGGTGGCTCTGTATAATATTGTTCAGGCATAATGTACAGGCTCCTTGCTCAGTTGCCAGGTCTGGGCTGGTGACTAGAGTGTTTTCTAGAAGAATATTGTCTATATATTTTATCTACCTTTTTTTAAGTGTAGCAATGTCTGTGAACAGAGCAACCTCTGCTTTGCATGCTTTTTGTGTCATAGGTGGCTGGGCTGATTGTTTTAGCTTAAGTCAATCAGTAGCTGAAATTTCGTTTCTGCATCACCTTTTACTATAGAGGATGAAGGGGAATTCATGTCCCAAGAGTAGTTTGTACAGGAAAGCAGGATGTGGTCTTAATATTTTATTAATCTCCAAGGAGGAAATTAAGGAGAGGCATAAGTGCTCAGTTACTAGAACCGGATGGTATTTAGCAGAATACTCTGCTTATAAGCTTGTTTGTGGGGGAGGTTCTAGTACATACAAGATTTTCCCAAGTGCACTTTTACTGCCCAATTCTTACAACGGAAGAAATCCTTATGCTTCTGTCTCTGTATCCTTAGTAGCCTTGAAGCTTTTGAAGGAGGCTTACCTACTGCTTAGGAAAATTCATTGTTGTTGTAGGATTAATATTTCCATTTCCAGTGCATGTTCTGACAGCTTTCTATTCCAGTGTAAAAAAGAATGCCAAATGCAGATAGGCGGGCAAGAATTTTGGATGCCAGATGACATAAAAGTAATCTGATAATTTGCAAAGTTAGGCATTTCAGGCACATTTTAACCATAATAAATACAGCTAAATTTGTTACCTTTTATATAAAATAGTATATTTTCTGAATACTTGAACTAGTATGACTCTTTGTAACTTTTCCTATTCTGAAAGAAAGCTATTAAAATGTTTAAATGTAGGGTAGTATTTGCCCCCCCCCAATTATTTCCAATCTGACATCTGTAATAATTCTTCTGTCAGAAAGCTGAAATTGTTTTATTTTCCCTATTAACTTTTTCAGGAGCACAAGTCCATTCCTTTTCACAGCTGTGACTAGCATGATATGAAAGTCAGAAAAAGCATTTGATTCAATCCAACTCATGCTTCTTATGACTAATACTTTGAAACCAACTTGCATGATACTTATTGGGGGGGGGCTTTAAAATATGAAATGTGCACGATCCACACAAATATATAAAATTTGATAAGCATATTGGGAAAACTTCTCAACTAGATTTCATACCATAGCCTGGTGACCACAATTTGGTAATAAAGGACCACTAGAAGCCCCTTTTTATTGTTTGGGACTACTTTGCAGGTCTAGCAATGAAGTGGGGCAGTTCCATGGTTGCCACAAAACCCCTTAGGCATGGGGGTGGAATATGTTGCTGTTCAGGCAGGTAACAACTCCCAGAGAAATTGGCTATGTATGCTGGTTGGGGCTGCAGAGTTAGAACCCAAAAAGATCCCCTCAGAGCACCTCCTCATGGATGGCACAAGTCCTACAGAAGATTAAGTCTTCAAATCTCAGCATCAGGTCATTAATAAGTCAAGGATACTGTTGAGGATGCTTAAGAATGTGGTTGTGCATTACAACAGGACAGAACAAATTCCCTATGCTGCTAGTGTTTCATATTAGCTGGCGGATAAAGAAGAGGTCTAAAGAAATGCAGGTATGTAATATGTATTTATTGTATTATTGTACAGAAAAATTAAATCTCTCTCATATACGCTTTTCAAAAAGCTTTATTCCAGTTAGTAACATTGTGCCATATGTGCAGCATCAATATAGCAGTGAATTATAGCTGCATCACACTATAAACTTGTATAGTCTAGTCCAGTCATATTCATTTTTTAAAACATCAATAACAACTATACTGGAAAGCAGTATTTCTCTGAAGGATCAATCCAGCAAAGGTGCAATTCTAGCTACTTTACATAAAGGGAAACACCTACAAGTGTGAATAAGACAGATCCTTAAGCCAGCTCCTGATGACCATGGGGTTTTTTGAAAAACTGGAGAAGAGATCTCAATGCTGCACTTCCTAGCCCTCAAAATCTTCAGTTACGTAAGGTATATATAGTCTAGTAAATATCTGTATGGTGCAGTCCTATAGTCCCTGGGTGGGTGGTCCCTGGGACCAAGGAATCTTATTCAATCATTGCCTGTGTTCCAATAGCTAAAGGCAAAAAAAAAAAATGTTATGAGGGAGGATTGGAGGTAGTTTGGGATCTGCTGGATGCAAAACGCTGCTGTTTTCTGGATCCATTTCTGAAATAGAGCTGAAAGTTTGACAGCCCTGCCTAGGGCTAGTATGGTTATTGTCTTCCTACTGGGACTAATGGGTATGGATTTTTAAAAAACCAAAAACATGCCAGCAAGGGGGAGGGGAGAGGACTCCTTCATTTCCTGCTGGCAGAAGTCCAGCAGGACTGTGGTTTGCCCACCATGACAACTACTTCTCCCCTCCCATGTAAGAGTTCTTTGCTATTTAAATGAGGTTCTCTTTCCAGAGACTTCTGCTAATGACATCCCACTCTTGTAGCCTTTTCATTATGATGCTTGCAATTAACAAATGTTTGCAACAGCCAGCTTAGAAAAACCACAGAGATGACATTCAACAAATTAGCTAAAATTATATACTTCCATTATTTCATTGGTAGTTAAGCACATCCTTAAATTTTCCAGTTTTAATCTATGGAAGTGTTTAATTTGGGATGAAGAAATCTCTGTATTACCATAAATACATATCCGATGCAGCTGGAATCGAAATAAAAAAGGCATTGTGTTATTCTCTCCATCAGCATTTATGCCACAGATTACAATTTACCATTACTGCCAATAATTCTATGTTTATGCAAAGCCCAATGAAAAAGCAACATTGGATGTATTCTATTCTTAGAAAAGGAGTGTAACGTAAGCACATATCAAACATTGATTCACATAATGAAGTACAACCTACAGCAGTGATAGAAAACTTTGTGGGCCTCCAGATATTGGAGAACAAATTTGCCTTAGTGTGGTAAATGTGCTATATAATGGGGAATTGTTGTTCAACAACAATGTGCAGGGGAACAGATTCCCCACCACTGGCCAACATCCCACTGAGGTCAATGGCAAACGCCCACTCATTTTAATGATTTGAGACTAATTAAAGCACTGTGACTCTGCCCTACCACATGAAATGCTGGTGCATTTACCCAACAGTACACCGCAAATCAATTTTGTTGCAATAGTATTTTGAACTCCTAATACTTCAGGTTTTGTGTCCAGTTATAATAGACATCACATTATAGAACCATTCATAAACATTACACATGGCTGAAAGGGAAAAAAGGTGGTTACAATTAAGTTATCTTTATGATTGCAATATTATTTGTACCAGTTCACAAAGCGTGTGCCATGATTAAGAATACATTCATACTTTGGAAGTCAAACAGAATCTGTTCCAGAAGTCCATTTGACTTCCAAAGCATGGCTTCCGATTGGCTGCGGAAGCCCTGTCTGACATTTGGATTCCAAAGAACGTTCGCAAACCAGAACACTCACTTCCGGGTTTGCAGCGTTCGGGAGCCAAAATGTCTGAGTGCCAAACCTGCACATCAGCACAAAATGGGAGCTAGGAGAATGTGGAGGAACTCCTGTATCCCTCCTACAAATAGACATACAGTGTGATTGTGACACATAACACAATAGATTGATTACATATTTCAGCTTTGACTGTGCTCAGTCTTATTATTAGGCAGGGCTGGTGAAGATGGGAGTGGCCTCAGCCCAGATGACTGCTTTCCCCCTACTGACTCAACAGGTGGCCTAGGCAGGTGAAGGAGCCTGCACCACTGCAAGTGTAGCAGCAACAGCCGATTCTTGCGCTTCCAAGTCCCAAAAATGTGAGGTCAAAAGAAGGCTCAGGTGTCAAGCTTATCTGTGTATTGATTGGCTTAAAAGCCAAACCTAAAACCAGTTTTTAATGGCAAAGCTTTGCAAATTAATCAATTTGATTTGTTGGAACATAAACTGAAAACCAAAGTTTGACACCTTGTTTAAAACCCCATTTCCAGACACATTTGCTCCAGTCCAAGAATCCACCGAAGCTGTGCGGATTTTCCCATTCACTTCAAAGGAGAAGCCATTCCTGTGCAGACGGTTCCATTACAAGCACAGACCTTTCTACACTATTGCTTCAAACAGGGCATTCTACTCCTCTAATCACACAAAGCTCCAGAATGGGGCTTCAAGTCCCACTAAAACCAGCATTATTTATTTTTCAGGTAATATGGTTAAGGGGTTCAGTCACAGTCTTTTTTCTGGCATCTCTGTGTGTAGCCAAATATACATATGTATTTTAAAAAATCAAAAAATAACCTTATGTGGTTTAGCAAGTTTTCTGTGTCTGCCACACTTGTAGTAGTTCACTGAAATTCCGCTCAGCAAGATCACTACTAAACTTTAGTTGATTTGACTGATGGGGGATGAAAGACATCATCTTCCACACTTTCTTCAATTGGTTTCATTTTTGCTGATGTTCTTAGACAAGGAGATGGCTGACCTGACAACCGTGAAAAAAGGAAATAACTTAAAAATAAATTATTACACTTCAAAAAGGAAACAAAAACCAGCACTCCTCCCACCACTACCACCCATATTCTAAGTAAGAAGGTATGTGTCCTTTCAAGGAAATTGAGTGTTTCGGTTTAAATCTGAACATGCTGGTTTAGAGGGAACACTGGTGCCAGCCAGGCAAACAATAAAAAACAGTGCCATCTGTAGTTCATTTTCAGTATTGCTCCCCATCTTGAGCAGTACTATTAAGGATGTGAGCACTTTCTCAGTCTTTTGGAATCTAAAATGCATATAATAGGAACATTTCGGGGGGGGGGCGGAATACCTTAAAAGGCTGCAAGCATACAAAAACAAAGCATTATCAGTTCAGTTTGAAAGTAAAGCTGAATGCAAAAAAGCAGAATTATGAAATCCATAGCAGCTAGTGTTACTTTATTCATTCAATTATAAAAAAATCTGTACTCTCTAAGCAACAGTAGTTCTTGCTCAGATCAGCACCTAACACAATGGGGCACAGCATCAAAGCTTGCAATAAATATTACAATTCGTGGCCCTTTAAACTACATTGGGGGGGGATACTGTTTTCATTAGTTAGCATGTTATGTATTTTTGTGTTTCTATATTGTAAACCACCCTGTGATCCTCAGATAAAGGGTGGTATAGAAGTTTAATAAATAAAGTAAAACCTGCATAGCACTTGATAATTTGCGACCGAATGTAGAAACTGTGGCAAGATGAGATACAAGATATGAATGATGAGCCTGTGAAGTCTGAACTGCAATGTCCCATTCACACATGAAAATCATTGCTTGATTGCAGGCACTGCACAAGGAGCATGAATGTGAGAACATAATTTTTTTAAAAAAATCATGGCCTGAACCCACAGACTAATGTCTGAGTGTAATGGTATTTCCCCTTGTGCTAAAGTATTTCACCCCACAACACATCCTCATGACACTTGCGATTGACTAGCTGGAAATGTAGGTTAATGACTCACGAAGGGTTGAGGCAGTGGAAGTCCCACGGAGAAAATGTTGCAAGCCATCTTCGCCATCACTTGAACTAGCCATGCTGTTTCTCATTTGCATCACAGAAAGTTGTGAGCACAAACTGGGCTGTCGATCTATTTTCTGGGATGTCTGTAGAGAAACAAGTTATACCAAAAAATTCATCATTAATAAACCTGAACATATATTTATTTGCATTTCAGTACCAATCTTGCTTCCTCCAAGGAGCTCAGAATGGCAGACATTTCTTCCATTCTCACCAATTTTGCTCACAAAAGCAATTATTGTTTGTATGCCACCCTATACCCATAGATCTCAGGGTGGTTCACAATATAAAAAACAAAATACACAATAAAGACAACACAATAAACCCCCCTTCCACAACACATTTTAAAAGGGCATCAGATGTCAATCAGCCAAAGGCCTGGTTAAAGAGGAATATTTTCACCTGGTGCCATTAGCTGGGCTAGGCTAAGAACTGGAGAATGATCCCAGGATCTCCTGATGAGCTCCATGGCTCTGTAAGGATTTGAAATTGCTTCCTCCTGATCCAAGTCTGACACTCTGCTACATCACTGGAGCTTGCCATATATGTGATAGGCCATACATACCTTTTCCAGGGAACTGGGATCAGCTATTAGCAGGGATCATTTAAGTAGATCCCCCCCAGGCTCAATTTATAGTGTATTTATAGTTTTTGTGTGTGTGTGTGTGTGTGTGCGCGCGCACACACGCACACACACACACACACACACACTCTGAGGGCAGGAATTGGATGGTTTGGATAGATGATTTTTTGAGATGCTCTGCTAGTAAGAGGCCTTTAGAGATAATTATTTGTGGAATTCTTACTTTCTACATTTGTATGCTAAATGCCGTTTTCCCGGACACTTCAAAATGGTACGACAGTCATCACTGTGCTCTTAGTAAACTGCATGCTTAACAAGAGTCAACAGTGTGATGCAACAGCAAAAAAAAGAGAGCTAATACTGCTCTAGGCTGCATCAACAGAATTATAGTGTCTAGATCAAGGGAAGTAATAGTTTTGCTTTATTCTGTCTTGGTCAGACCACACCTTGAGTGCTGTGTCCAGCTCTGGGCACCACAATTTAAGGAGGATATTAACGGGCTGGAATGTATGCAGAGGACGATGATCGAGATGATCAAAGGTCTGGAAACCAAGTCTTAAGTTGAGGTAGTTGGGCACATTTAGCCTGGATAAGAGAAGATGATAGCCATCTTCAAATATTTAAAGGGCTGTCACAGGGAAGATTCACTCCCTTGAAAGGTGGTGGGCTCTCCTTCATGGGAGGTTTTTAAGTAGGGGTTGGATGAGCATCATTGTTCTGAACCATAAACCCAAACTGGCAGGCTGCTTTGCCAGAAGTCTATACTTTTCTTAATAAAGCACTAGAACTGGCCATTCTGATGTTTTTGGCATCCTCCTTCAGCAAAACTCCACCCAACCATTCCCACAAGCCCTCCTTTGGGCCTAGAGTTCAGGACAGTCGTGAATGATCTAGTTGAAATTACTGCATTGAAGGGGTTGGGGGCCTTTCCAACTCTACAATTCTATGATACTATTATTCAAAATGTAACAAATATGTAAAAAAAGAGGTAGCATAGAAAGGGGAGATGCGTTTTTAAGAATTGAGGACAACAGCTACACAGTTTCCAACAGCAGAGATGAAATCCTTACCTTATCATTTAGTGTTGGATCATTTAATGAGTACAACTTGTTTGTAATATCTTTTCCAATAAGGTACTTAAATATTTCAAAGAGGAATGGTTCAGATTCCAGAAAAAAGGTAAGTCTCTCCCTGGACCAGCATAAAAATTTGCAGTTATCATCAGCAGTAATGGAGACCTGCAAATTAAGTATATTCATAGAATTAGGACTGCTTTAATGGGAGCCACTGACCACAATGCATTTTAGTTTGGATGTTCAGCAGAAAGAGACTTAACACAAAATGTATCAATAGTGGTTTGTCCTTCAAACACTACATCCACAGTCTGACACAGAATGTGCTTAATAGATAGATCATGGCCAATGGGTTCCCAAAATTTCACAGAAATTTGCAAGGAAAATTCTTCTGACGTTTTGGAAAGTTGCCTTCCAAATCCATTTAATTAAAAGCAGCATGTGAACAAATCTATTGCATAAAAGGAATGAAAAAGATGGACACCAATGTCTGGGATTAAACAGGCCAAATTTGAATAAAGGAACATAGATTAACACGCTATATGCAGGCCCAAAATTTTGCTGTTGTATGTGGTCTTGCTGCTTCTACCGTCGTAGTCATATCATCAACAACAAAAATATATGCACTAATGCAATATTTAAAAATAGCAACCAATTATTATTTTTACTCTCGATATATACCAACAATAATAATATATAGAATGTTAAAAAAGAGAAAACATTAAAATAAAAAAATTAAATGAACTAATACATTAATATCACCTTTTTTGACCTCTTTTTTTACTAGTGCTGCTGTTTGAAATCGACAATAAAATATTAAAACATTACAATGTTTAATTCTCTCGATCTGTTGCACACCATCTTTATGGCTTAGAGAAAGACAGCACCGACAAATTTAAAAACGAACGAACAACATCAGTTTATCAATAGTGCGACAAATGATACAACTGAACCAGTATGAATGCAGAAGTCTGATGGAACCCTACTGATGAGATTGAGATGCATGTGTGTAGGATTGCAGCTCAGTTCTAAGGGATGATTCACACATACACCATCCAGTAAAAGCAAAAGGTAGCTAGTTTGCGAAGGTTGACATGCGTCCAGCAGATGGCACCAGTGTACTACGAAAGAAAGAAAGACCCGAAGCCAAAGCCCACCCCAGACTCATAGGGAAGAAATGATCAGTGATCCTGACAGGGAAGTGAATTATGAATGTGCTGTCTCCCAAAATATGTTAAAGCAAAATGATCTATGCCCAATATAAAAGCATGCCAGGAGCATGAACCAGTTTTTACTTGGGTGTACATATTTAGTTAAACTATTCATATACCACCTGCCAAGTAAGCATCTTCCGGTGGGCTACAACAATACAATTTCCATCCCTGCATATATTTAGAAACAGAAATTTGGAAATGTGTGCCCGTCAGTCATAAAATGAACATTTTTCATTTCGTGTAAAAAATAATAATGCAAAGCCTGATCTAAATAAGAGAGATGCAAAGAACTACTCCTTTAAAATTAGGTGGCTTCCTCTCAGCTCAGAACAAATCAATGACCAAAAATAATCTATTAGGAATAGTGTTAAGTATCCCATAACTGGCGTGCTCTGGTCCATGGAGTCACAAAGAGTCGGACACGACTAAACAACTAAACAACAATCCCATAACTTCCTTCCAGTGCAGAGATGAATATATCCTGACAGCTACCTCGTTTTGGCTTTATGCCCAGTTCTTGACTGGAACATATTACATCAATTACCAGTTTTAGACACTGTATCAACCCTCTGTCCTGGCTTAGTCAGGTCAAGTAGATACTGCATAGTCATAGTTAAAAACAAGAACTCACTAAAGATCTGCAGCCCCAAAACTGGGTGCTTGGTGTTACGATAATGAAGCAATGCTGCTGCAAAGTCCTAGCTTGAAGAGTAAACATGATGGGAATGTTGGGACTGTCTGTGGGAACAGAGGGGCAGTCATTTCACAGTGCGAAGCACCGGAATTACCTCAGAGTGTAATATGAGCTGTACAGGAAGTACAGGAAGTGTTTGTTATAACACTGCTGGAGTTTGGAGAGAGCAGTCATGTTTTTTTGTAACGCTGCAAAGACAGAAATAAAAGCATGTAAATATGCTTCTGTCTATCTCTTTCCCCTGCCAGGGGAAGAGGGGGTGTTTGAGAAGAATCGCCGATCGAGACCTTGCCTGCGCCTGCTGGGGAATGCAGCCAGGGAGGTCAACAGGGAATCAAGCCGGGTGCCTGGGATTGCTGCCAGTTTCTCATGAGAAGGGCTTGAATTTCCCAACACTTGGTACAATTTTATGCGTGAAATTCAGCTTGCCCACTTCACAGTAGCCACCTTTGGGGAAACTGAGGTATCTTCACAACTTAACTTCCAGATGTACAGTGACTTTGCCTCCAAATATCACATTCTGAGATACTGCCTTCCTACCAAAAGTATACAACACCCACAGGTGGGAGGGTTTTCTCTCAACTCCCCTCCCTCGTTTCCTATCTTTACCACATCTACTTACCATCGAATCAAGTCCCTACTTCTCAAGCCAATACCTACTCTGCTTCCTTTCCCATTGAGCAGCCACTATTCCTCTGGCCTCCCCTTTTACTTAGGAGATGGACAATTGTCAGCATATATATATATATACAGTGGTACCTCGGGTTACATATGCTTCAGGTTACATACGCTTCAGGTTGAAGACTCCGCTAACCCAGAAATAGTGCTTCAGGTTAAGAACTTTGCTTCAGGATGAGAACAGAAATCATGCTCCGGCTGCGCGGCAGCAGCTGGAGGCCCCATTAGCTAAAGTGGTGCTTCAGGTTAAGAAAAGTTTCAGGTTAAGTACTTAACCCGAGGTACCACTGTATATTGTGTGTGTGAGAGAGAGAGGGAGGGAGAGAGATTTCCTTGGTTTACAAAAGTACATGCCTCATCTCTTTTTTCAGGTTATACAGTCTTTTCTACAGATCAGTTACATTTGTTACGAGACATTTTAGTGTTGAGTACAGTTTAAGGTCAGCAAGAAAAGGGGGGAGGGGTAGTGAAATTTTTATTTACAATTGTCATCTTTTTATTAAAAAAAACAGGGGCCTTGGAGTTCAAAATCATTTTAGAATATGGAAGTACTATTGCTGCCCTTATTTATCTTCAGTGCTTCTTTTGAAGTAGATTAGTGTTCAGATTAACATTAGGCATAATCCTGGATAGCTCACTTGGCGAGAATGTGGTACTTGTAACACCAAGGTTGCAGGTTCAATCCCCATATGGGACAGCTGTGCATTCCTGCAGGGTCCCTTCCAACGCTACAGTTCTATGTTTTCTTAGTCCCACAACAGATTCATATGAATATTTTATCCAATATTTATTATGGTACTTGCGTTAAACCTTTAGAATCCAAAGAGAGAAACTATATAATTTTACAGCTCTCAACAAGCAACACAACACTGCCACTTTTGCATCTAGAATGATAACGATTATATTCTCCAACATTAACATCTGAAAAGGCCATATGAAAAGGTTAACTCTATAGCACCACATGTTTTTTTCATCAAGAATTACATTCACACCCAACAGAACAGTTCCATACCTGGAACTTCTCACCTCGATGCATCTGAGTTGATCGAAATTCAGGAGAATCTATAAAGGCACAGGGGTAAATATTATGCAGAAAATGCCCTC
This sequence comes from Podarcis raffonei, assembly GCF_027172205.1. Classification (NCBI taxonomy): domain Eukaryota; kingdom Metazoa; phylum Chordata; class Lepidosauria; order Squamata; family Lacertidae; genus Podarcis; species Podarcis raffonei. The sequence goes on from NC_070604.1 coordinate 51,351,838, forward strand.
GATAGGAGACCTTCATTCTGATGATAAAAAATGAAAAACATATGAAAATACCAGAGGCACAACAATTCAATTCAATTCATACAATAATTTAATGTGTTTAGAACCCTGGAAAGTTGGGGTTCAAAAACAGATATGTTTTTGAATATAGAAGGCTTCTCACTTCAGAAGGTAGACTTGCATATCATGAAGGGGGGGAGAAACAAACTAGACATGGAGAATTATGGGAACTCTATTTCATTAACGGTCACAGAGCAACACCCTTAACAAATAACATTCCCCATGATTGTTAAAGTGGTATAATATTGCTTTAAATGTGTTGTGTGGGTAGAACTCTGATTTAACACTAAGGTATAGTTAAACAAAGTGAATCAACAACTTAGGAATCACGGTGGCATGAGAGAGTGCTACAGCTCACTGACACCAAAAAAGATGCCAAGAAGCAATTGGCTCAAGCACTGTAGAGATCAGTAAAGGTTACTGCTACCTCAAAGCAGTATCTTAAAGCAATGGAGGAAAGCAGCATTGAATTGCTACTGCATACATTCAAATTATTCAAAACTAATGTTATGTATAAAAGAGGACACAAGTTATTGTATATTGCAGTCCCTTTCAATTTTCATTTCCACTTTTCCACACTTCAATTATGCCATGAAAAGGACTACTCCTGGTTCAAACTTTTTCAAGCACGTACTTTCCTTTTAACAGGATGCTTAATCGATCATCCACTGATGTTTTGTCCTCTGCAGCATACGCTTGACCTGTTTTTAGTGTCTGGATGTTGCAGAATTGTCCTGTCAGTCTTTGGAACAACTCTGGAGGCACATGGAGTGGTTCAAACATTCTCTTATACAGACTGTTGAGCTCCTTGTCTATCTTTATCTATAACACAAAAAGTAAGTATTTCTCAGCATTGATTCTAAAATATACTTTTTACCCAAAACACATAAACATACAAACCAGTGACAACTTTATTCCAATGTAGCATCAAAGAAACTGACAAATGGGATACATCTAACACTATAGTTATACATATAAACAGATGTACTTTTACCATAGAAATTTAAATAATAATATCAGAGTTAGAAGTTGCATTGTATTTTTCTGTGTGTGGAAATACCAGTTTCTTCCAGCCTACATTTAAGCTAGGAAGTGCCTATACAGTTTAAAATGTTTCAAAGGGCACAGGAGGCACTGTGGTCTAAACCACGGAGCCTCTTGGGCTTGCTGATTGGAAGGTCAGCAGTTTGAATCCACGTGATAGGTAAGCTCCCATTGCTTTGTCCCAGCTTCTGCCAACAGAGGAGTTCAAAAGCACACCAGTGCAAGTAGATAAATAGGTACCGCTGCGGCAGGAAGGTAAACGGCATTTCCGTGTGCTCTGGCTTTCATCACAGTGCTCTGTTGTGCCAGATGTGGTTTAGTCCTGCTGGCCACATGACCCAGAAAGTGGTATCACACTCATGGCTACAAGCAGATGTAACCAATGCAGCAATACAGATATAAATGGCAATAGAATTATATTCTAATAAAATAGGTAATCAGATCTTTCCTTATTTTCCCAGTTATTTCTCTACCTGTTGTAGCATAGAGCTGGTGGAGCACAGTGACTAAGAGTACAGTCCTCTAAACGTTTCCTCAATGGGACCTGCATCTGAGTTCAATGAAACTTGCTTCCATCTAGATGTTTATAGCCGAAGAGACTGACCTACAAATCAGGATGCATTCAGGTCAAATCTCAATTTGGCTGTGAAATAGCTAGGTGACCTTCAACATGTCTCCTTATATCTCCACACACTCCCAACTGCAATAAGGGGGTAAAAAAAAGTCACAGGGCTAGAGTGAGAAAAGCAAGTTATGTGAAGCACTTTGAGCACTCTACAGGTAATGCTCAACAGCAAAGTACTAATATAATTACCGTATTTTTTGCACCATAACACTCACTTTTTTCCTCCTAGAAAGTAAGGGGAAATGCCTGTGCGTGTTATGGAGGGAATGCCTACGGGTGGCATGCCTACGGATTTTCCTCCTCTAAAAACTATGTGCGTGTTATGGTCGGGTGCGTGTTATAGAGCGAAAAATACGGTATTTTGGTTCTTTGCTAAGATGCGGAAGATGGCCAGAGAGCCCTGAAAACAACTCTAAAGGCTTGCAAAAGCCAGTCCATTATAAGATGCTGTAGGAAAGAGAAAACAGTGTCTAACATTCTACACTCATTTATGCACCAAAACAGGAAACAGGGTGAGAAAAAAACTGGCTCATATCTAGCTGTGCTCCTGAATCAATAGAGTTACTACCCAGGACACAGTGTCCAACCGTATCTAAAAACATTAGCAGATTGAGCAGAGACCAAATTGGTTTGCAAAGAGAGGAGAAAGTGGGTGTCATGAAGAGCAAAAACAGGAAAGGCTTCAGCACTAGACAAATAAGTATCGGAGGCATTACAGAGGCATAATTCAAGGAAAGAGAGTTTGTCTGTAGTTTAGATTATTTCTTGCTAATAAATAAGAAAGGAAAAAGAGGTGTGTGCTCTGTGGGGAAAAGAGCTTTGCCCTTGGGTTTAAAGAGAAATGTGAGTATTCATTTGTCATAAAGATGCTAGGAGTCTTGCAAGCTGTTCTGCGTTCTCAATTTTTTGCCAAGTAAAAACCACATACAGGATTTTCTCCCTTATCCTTTCAGTTCATTTAGGTCAAAGTGTTATTTCATGCTTCATTTTCATACTGTTCACTCATGCCACAGTGAACAGATGCTACAGAACAGCTGTAGAAAGTGCAGTGTGAGAGGACTACTCTAGATGAAAATTATTCAGCAGTACAGCAGCAAATATCATGTGGATCTCCATATAAACTGTGCCCATATGCAATGTATCGCAGAACTAGAATGACTTTATTAGCAGGAAATAAAACCTATGTAACTTGCACTTTTCAAACAATATCTGAATCAAAACACAACCATCCTTTGAAATTTGAATTTCTCTTAATTTTGCTATGCAATTCTTCAGCCAAGTAAAAATGCATAAATTAAAGCTAAGTGTGCATATATATGGAGAGATAGCACTGCAAAAATTGTGCAAAATAGCATATAAATGTGTGTATTAGGAGAAATTAACACTAAAATGCTGGTGAATTTTTTTAAAAATATGCATACTGGCAAGGAAATGTTGAGAACTGAGTATTAGGAAAATGAGAAACAAAAGCGACAGATTTGACCATCCCTACTCAACATTAAAGGCTGCCTTTTAAAGGCTTCTAATAAACTGCACATCAAGTTCCTGTTTTCCCATGCCAAAGCTTTCAGTTGCATTGGTGTTCTGCTGATGACATATTCAGCTTAGGAGGGAAGAGAAAAGCCTGAAACATTTTAAGTTTTTGTACAATGACTGTAAGAATGAGTCATCTAGCTTGCTGTGCTGTTTTCATTTTTTATTTATATATTAAATCAAATCTAACTGGATTAAATGAAACACTCTTAATATTTCAATTTTGATGTGGGTTTTATATTCATCATGAATAACCAAACTGTGAAGGATGTTGGAAAGCAGATGAGCTATTGAGTTATACACACACACACAGCAAGACAGACAGGAAGAATATTGATAGCCAGAAAGCAAATCCACTGTCTAAAACAGGCAAGCAATCACAGTCACTTCAGTCTTTTGAGAAGTGGCTTCAATATTTCGTGCCAACATTTCAAGGAGGGAGCTGCAGCTCAAGATAGGAAAAGAGGTGGTAAAGGAACACCTAGCTACTTTAAATGAATTCAAATCTCCAGGGCCTGGTGAGCTGTACCCAAGGGAACTAAAGAAGCTTGCAGATGTAGTGTCAGAGCCTCTGTCTATAATCTTTGAGAATTCTTGGAGAACAGGGGAGGTTCCTGCAGACTGCAGGCAGGCAAATGTTGTTCCCTATCTTCAAAACAAAAGTGGGGGGAAGAAGACCCAGGTAACTACCAACCAGTCAACTTGACACTAATACCAGAAAAGGTCCTAGAACAGATAATTATAAATGGTCGGTCTGCGAGCCCTTGGGAAAGGATGCTGTGATTACTAAGATCCAGCATGGGTTTCTCAAAAACAAGTCATGCCAGATGAATCTCTCTCTCTCGTTACAAGTTTGGTGGATCAGGGGAAAGATGTGGACATAGTGTATCTTGATTTCAGTAAGATATTATTGTAGATAAAGGAACTGTTAGATGGATTTGTAGCTGGTTGGCTGGCTGAACCCAAAGAGTGCCCAAAGGAACTAATAGTTCATCATTCTGGAAAAAAGTTACAAGTGGGGTGCCACTGGATTCTGTCCTGGGCCCATTGTTGTTCTATGCCTTTATAAACCACTTGGATAACAGACTTGAGGAGGGGCTCATCAAATTTGCAGATGACACCAAACTGGGAGGGGTAGCTGATGCCACAGAAGATGAATTTTAATAGGGATATATAGGCAGCAATAACCAGATAGGGGACACCTGAATTAGACAGTAGTACATATGAAAACGGGTGGCGCTGTGGGTTAAACCACAGAGCCTAGGGCTTGCCGACCAGAAGGTCAGCAGTTCGAATGCCCGCAACGTGAGCTCCTGCCAACCTAGCAGTTCGAAAGCACATCAAAGTGCAAGTAGATAAATAGATACCGCTCCGGCGGGAAGGTAAACGGCGTTTCCGTGCACTGCTCTGGTTCACCAGAAGCGGCTTAGCCATGCTGGCCACATGACTCGGAAGCTGTCTGCAGACAAATGCCGGCTCCCTCGGCCTATAGAGTGAGATGAGCACACAACCCCAGAGTCTTCTGCGACTGGACCTAATGGTCAAGGGTCCCTTTACCTTTACATGTGAAAAGGTTCTAGGGTCTTAGCAGACCACAAACTTAACATGAGTCAACAGTGTGATGCAGCAGCAAAAAAAATGCTATTCTAGGCTGCATCAACAGAAGTACAGTACCCTAACCAAGGGAAGTAATAGCCTCACTCTATTGTGCCTTTGTCAGACCACATCTGGAGTACTGAGTCCAGTTCTGAGTGCCACAATTTAAGAAGGATATTGATATGCTGGAATGTGTGCAGTGGAGGGTGACCAAGATGACCAGGAACAGTTGAGGAAATTGGCTATGTTTAGCCTGGATACGAGAACACTGATAGGAGATATGATAGCTACCTTCAAATAGCTAAAGGGCTGTCACATGGAGGATGGATCAAGCTTGCTTTCTCCTGCTCCAGAGGGTAGGATCCAAACAAATGGACTCAAGTTATAAGGAAGGAGATTCCGACTAAACACTAGGAAGAACTTTGTGAAAGTAAGTGTTGTTTGACAGTGGAAAGGATTCCCTCAAAAGGCGGTGGACTCTCCTTGAAGGTTTTTTTTAAGCAGAGGTTGGTTGGATGGCTGTCTGTCAGGGATGCTTTAGTTGAGATTTCTGTATTGCAGCGGGTTAGACCCTCGGGATCCCTTCCAACTCTACAATTCCATGATTCTATGCTCCAAATATACCAATTTCAAACAATCACAGTAAATGCAACATGGAACAAAACCCTATAAAATTTCATTCCATGAAAACATGGGATAACCTTTCTCCCTCCCTCTGCCCTCCCCAAAAGCAAACTCCTTTTCCTTTTTTTTTATTAAAGCAACTTCACCAATGCGCAACATGATGGAGAAAGGAAGGGCTTAAACTTTCCCAGTCCAAATCATTCAAGATGGTTCCTTCACCCACCTCATGTTCCAGATGTGGGCTGCTCAATCAAACATGTGTTTAGGATCCAACAAGTGGAGCACAAGCAGGTTTACAAGAACAATTTGGAATGGGACAATAATCTGCAGTGTGCACGCCCCTTCCCACCCAGCAATCTGCTTTTGTTCAGACAATCCCAGAAAAGAAAACCACACATGTATTACTGTAACATATGGTGCCAAAGGAGGCAGGGAGCTGGAGCACTTTCCCTATGACAAAAGGCTAAAATGTCTCAGATTTTTAGTTGGGGGGCGGGGAGCTCTGAACCAGCATGTTCTTAAGAAAGAAATAGGCTACAGTTAAAAGGAGCTGTATGAAAAATGTAAAGCCTGCATTAGACATTCATTTTTACATGTGGCATAGATAGCAAGAGAGGGCCAAACCAGCTTTTTAGTTTCATACATGACAAAGCAGCAAAACATCAGCGCAGGTGCAACACTTAAAGGGAAAGTCAATACTGAACAACACAGAATCAATTTTAAAAATCTTAAGAGGCTGGAGAACAGCTTCAGTAGGGGCTGAAGGCACTGAAAGATGCACAGTTGCCCTCGAAAACAAAATAGCTGAGGAAACAAGGCACACCCATCCCCTTTTATAGAATTAACTGTAAGTCACTGATCTATAGTAACTGAAATTTTGCACTGTACTATAAAGAAAGAAATTATTTGTTGATGGCTCAAGATAACTTTGAATGACTTGCAGCATTGTATCTTCCAACAGGGCTTACTCTCAAAGAAATGTTCATAGCCTTAATCATGTACAAGGAATTTTCCTGCTTATTGCTTGATTGATGCCTTTCAATCGTATCTTGTAAAACTGGTTACAGTATTACGCAGAAAAAAAATTAATATTTGATACAACAAAAAGATCATACAGTTCAGTGATTACTGGTCACCAGCACAAACTTTGGTTTAAACCAATCTATTTTTCCTGCCGAGGTAACTGGTTTAACAGATGAGTGGAGGAAATACTCAAAGACTTGTCCCTAGTCATAATGAGCCAGATGCCCTACATCATAAAGAATCAAGTGTCCTGAAAACTGAAAAACAACCACCACCACCATAATGTGCACATTGGATTCAAGTTGAACCAAGATGGCAGGTTGCACAAATGGAAATTTGGTGGCTGTATACTAAAAAATAAATTAAAAAAAATAGGAATTCATAAAGAATTAAAGGCCTCTGTACGAAGGATTTTTATGTTTAAAACAAATACTTGAAAGCAAAGCTCTTGAGAGTTATATAAATGATAATTCATGTATTCAAGTTAGTCAACAAGCCCAGTATAGACTTATTAGAATCAAGATGGAAGAGAATCGTCCTTTTAAAGTAGCACCTTAGACATTTTATCAATAGTTTAGTGTTGATGTACATACCGGTCTTCTCTTATATAGCAAGTATATAAAATGCAAAAGGTTGATAACAAGGAATGTTGTATTCCAGATCATTATATCCACAGCACAACGGAATAGTGTTGCCCAGATGATGAATAGTGTACATCCTGCCAAAAACAAAGTGTGTCAAATGACTATGTATACACACACACACATGTCCAAAGAACTATGATTCCAACAGAATACTGCAACTGGTTTTTCCCAGCCTCCTCAGTTATGTATTCCAAGAATAAAAATATTCTGTTTAGTTTACTTCCAAATAATATTATTATTAATAATAATGCTCCTCCTTAGGGCAATTAAGCTGCAAGTCATACACTGGCCCTTCGTAGGCAATGAATGCAAATGCATTCCACTGCAACTACAATATAATGTGTGCCACAGTCATAAGCATGTGTGGACAATAAGCAAAGCTCTTCACACTAAAAAAAAATCCCAGAAAACATAATGGCTGGCAGAAGGTCGCTGTGCATGCCGTTTACATGTATGTGTGTCACTAAGTACACTGGAGGTATACTGGAACCATACAGCTGTTTGTATGTACAGGCCACCTTTCTATTAACATAATATCTAAAGTAGTTTACAAAAAATACTACAATATCAGAGACAACTAAAAACATTAATTTAAGACAGAGAATTAAAAAAAAGATGCATTAATGCAATCAGTATAGCAGTATTAGGAATTCAATTAAGTCATATACACAAAAACACATAATTACTAAAAGCTATGTAAAATGACAATAGTGTTAGTGTTTCCTGAACCTGTCAGAGAGCATTCTACAAGCTGGGTGCCACCACTGATGAGGCCAAGTGTAACCTTACTAGTGGGGACACCCAATAGATCAGATACACTCTAAATCAATGCTCCCTCACTATGACAACAGAGCAGTCGTGTATGAGCCAGAGTTACCTCTTCTGGCTTTAACTCTTCCATGCCATACTAAACTGTAGAATCCTGTTCTGAACCGCAAATTACTTTTGTATTTCAAAAACAGTTTGTGTTGTGGTATGGAAGAAGGGGAGCGGGTACTAGTATGCAATAAGAAGAAAATCTATTTGGCATATAAAAGCTTTTGCATATTCCTAAATATTTGTTTGTCCTACCTATTATTACCATGGCTCGTAGGACAATCATATGAAGATGAAAAGTGGTTGGAATAACCAATCCAACAGCAAAACAAATATTGGCCAAATGAAACACGAGATGGTGAATCTCTCTCCAGTTTTCACAAAGAGTTTCATTCAAAGGCATAGAGATGGGATTGTTGACATCTGGGTTGAAACTCAAAGGGGTCACCATGATTGAATTTGCTTCTGTAGGATTCATCTTGAAGTTGCCTGTTAAAATGTTTTTTTAAAACAACAACAACAACAAAACATAAAAATAAGAATTGGAAAATACAACACATAGTTTCACACTTGCAGCTTGAATCAATGTCTTTTTCAACAGATACAAAAGTACTGGAGACCATATTCACAGATGTTAAAAACTCTTATATTTAACATTCTGAAAAGTTTTTTTTTTTGTGTGTGTGTGTATGTGGGTGTGTGTGTCACTATCACTCTATTTTTAAATAAGAACAAAAGACAACATATGTATCCAAGCTGCTCCAAACTGTTTTGCTATCCACGGCAAAGTATCAGCTTTCTGCATGCATGAAGTGTATGCCAAAGGTGGCTTCTATGCTTTAGATCAGTATTGGCATGGGATGCTTAAAAATAAAGTGAGTCTCCCTTATCTATCCCACACCTATCAAACTGTCATGTGGCAGCGACATTAAATAGTTCTACTAAATATAGCACTTTACAACGCTTGAGAGGCAAAAGGCTGCACAATTTTTCTGACAGCCAATTTTAAGTGCAGCAGAAACAGGTTTACTTTATCTCCAAACACGACAGAAGGGCAGATAATGCATCTGACCACGGAGCAGAACTGTCCATGCATGGGCATCAAGCAAGGGGCACTTCTTAATTAGATACACAACCAGCCCCTAGTATTGAAGTTGAAAACTTCTTAACAGGGGCATAACTGTTTGCTTCTCTGCACTGTTTAGTTTTAACAGTAGCTTTCTTGGCAGTTCCTATTCAGTTTTAATTATTTTTTCTGGTTTGTATTCATGCTTTTCAACTTGAGCCAAGTACTTTTTATTGCCTGGTAATAATAATGTCAAAATACCACCAACACATACAAGACAGTGAAGGAAAAGAACACAAATGTAACAACTTACAGGGTGGAATATTTTTTACCTTAAGTCATATTTCCTTTTTTAAATAATTTGAATTGAGTTTTCATTTTCCTACATTTCAAATTAAACATTTTACAAACTTTAAAATATCCAATGACTTCCCTTCTTCTCCTTCCATGGTTCATATTACATATCATACTTTCTTGCATATTTTACAATAACCATTCAAATCAATTTTCCACTTTCACATCAATCAAATATTGTTTGCTCTGTTGAATTTATCTTAATGCTGCCAGTGTTTTCAGCTGTGTACAATTATTTCCCATATATTCAATAAATATTTTTTACTCTTCTTTAAATATACATTCTTCTTGTGCTCTTATTCTGTGGGTTAAACCTGAAAGTTCTGCATATTCTAACATTTTAAGTTGCAAGAACTATATGTAAAATTACCATGCAAGCACAAAGGTGGGGTGGCGGTTAACTATGCAAGAAAGCACATCAAAATTAATTTGTTGAAAGTCAGGCCCACATTAGATTTTGAATTTTAAAAGCACAGGCGTTCAACAAGACATTGAAAAAGCTTTCAACATTATAAGCATATCAGAATCCAAACTTCTTTACCTTCAATGTTACTGTAAAACCTGGCATGGGCTAGAATGTAAAATCTTATTCTCACCTGCATTTTATCCTGCACTAATATTTTATTCTTATTTATTTATTGCTATTAATTTATTAGGATTATTTATGCATATAAACATTTACACATGACACAAATTGCTCAGTACAGGATGAAATACACCTTTAAGGTTGCAGTGCTTACTAGAGAATAAATCCCACTGAATTTCATGCCTAGGCTTGGGCTGCAAGTAGTAGGGTATTTTTGCACACTAGCACAAGTCACTGAGAAAAGGCAAGCTATATATAACACACCACACACACACAAAAATCCTAAGCTCTATCCGGGCACACTGCAAGCATGAAAAGCCTACACACAAGCTCCACTCTGCTTTGCCCTCCAACTCATGGAGGGCAACTGTGTGAAGTGGGAAGGAGTGGGAAAGAGATAAACTCTGAACTTTTGGTATCGTGCAATACTGATCCCTGCACAGCATCACAGATAAACTGTTGGGAAAATTCCCCATGGGATACCACTGTGTTTTCTGAATCACCTGGCTTTGTGCTGCTTCAGAACAAGTGTCCTTATAAATAGCTGGTGACCTGTAATCAGACAAAGTAATGCATTAATTCCACTTATTCTTTAAAAAAAAAAAGACAGTAGCCAAACTCTTGACTCAAAATGAAAACACATATTATTGTTAATGCAGTTTTGCAGTATGCTCTTGTAAATCATAACAATAAACATTTGGCAGGGTTATTTCAAGCAGATCATGACTGCATCTATTTGTATAAATTAATTCAGTTTGCATTTATTTTGCATCCTATATTTGCTGGACTTCAAATATAAAGTACACCACCTTTCATATACCTGTGAGCAGATACTTATTAAAGAATATATTTGAAATGAAAAGGAGCAAAGCAAGGAGCGACAGCAGGAGTCGTCTCCTCAGTAAGCGACTGAAGGCATCCAAGGAAACGGGTGGCAGATAAGCCCATATAGCCTGACTGCCAAATTACAGCAGGCTCTCCTCACAAAGGACCGCTGTAAAGAGATAAGCAGACCACCACTTGGGGGTGTCTCCACTGAAATGTCCCTTGACATTCCAGGCTGTGACAGAGCTTTGCACACAAGCGGACCAGAAAGCAGGAAGGCCCTGGCTGGAGAAAACAACAGGTGCTCAGCTTAAATGGAGCCAGGCCTCAGAAAAGCTTAGGGCTTCCCCTGAATTTCAAGCATCAGGACTCATTCAAGAAGGTGCTGCAGGAGTAATAAGCAGGAACAATTAAGCATGTGAAGACTGCCTCTCTCAAGGAAAGGAAGCAAGGGGCTCTACACTCCAACTCTTAAACTGCAGCAGAGAGTGTGTGTGTGTGTGTGTGTGTGTGTGTGAGAGAGAGAGAGAGAGAGAGAGAGAGAGAGAGAGAGAGGGATGACTGAGTACGTATTGAGGGAACCAAAATATTATTTTGCACTTGTCACACTTTGAGCTCACCTCTGGCAGCGTATGAAATTGACCCTGGGATAGCTCAGTCAGTAGAGCATGAGACATTTAAAATCTTGGGGTTGTGGGTTCCAGCCTCACATTGGGCAAAAGATTCCTGCATTGCAGGGGGTTGGACTAGATGACACTTGGGGTCCCTTCCAACACTCCAATTCCATTAAGTTACTATGTCTCTATGGCACAGACTAGGCAGGTAGGTGACCTTGCTAAGCTGACCCAGGTCTGGGAAAGAAGGGACTGCTATGCGCCTTGCGCTCTACTGAGGAAGCGCGGGAAACGGATTCAGCTGCGTCTCTGAGCAGGCGCAAAGTGAATTTCTGCCGCCCCTCCACAAACTCGGCCTGGAATTCCTGCCGTTCTTCGAAGGGGGTTTGCTTGCGCTCGAGAGGGGCGCCCGACTCCCGGGGAAACTTTCTCCTGAGCAAGGGGAGGCGAGCCCGAAGGGCCACCAGGCTGCCGAGAAAACCCCTCGCGGGAGCCTCTCCCGCATCCGCAGCTGGTTAGTCGGCGGACTTGCGAGTAACAGTAACTGCAGCGTCCCGCCTCCCGTTTCGCGCGCTTGCCGCCGCCGCCTCACCCAACTTCTCCCGTCGGGGCTGCAGCCTTACCTGCCGCTCGCTTCTGAGGCGCCTCCGTCCCGCCGTGGGTCTCCTCCAGCGGCAGCTCCTCCGAGGGCGCCCTCTCTTGCTGAAGGAGTCGAGGCGAAGCACGCGCGAGCCCCCGGGGCGGAGGTTTTGACTAAAATAGGCAGCGGGCAGCAGCCGCCACCAAGTTGCGGGCGGCGCCAGCTCTCCCTTCGCACGCCGCCTGCTGCGACCTCTCGAGAGCCGCGGCGGCGGCGGCGGCGGACGCAGCGCGCAAGCGCCGGGAAGGCGAAGGCACAGCCCCGGGCAGGCGGGCCCTTCCGTCCCTTCGCCGGCTGTTGGACGGCGAGGACTCAGGCAGATGCAAACTGCCCTGTGGCTCCCGCCGTCGGGAAGCGTTTAAAACGAGATTCGGAGTGCCTCTGAACATGGGTTGAGTGTTTCTTTTCCGCACTGAGTAGCAGAGAATATATTAGGTCCCAGTTCCTCCTCCTCCTCCCCAAAAGACCAATCAAATAAAGCAAGGTTTAATTAATGCTTCTATTGCAGAGGGTACTAGGCTGCTGTGCTTTGGTTCAGGAACCGACGGCCACCCGAGTAGCCCGACAGGTGTGAAATAGCCTGTTAATTTCTCAGGTGAGGGAGGAGCTACGAATTAAAGAACGAGGTGAGTCCCACATTTACCAGGTATCCGTATTCTCCGACTAGATGTCCTACTCCCAATTCCCAGATAAGGGAGCAGGATTTGGATGCGATGAGGAAAGTGGAAAGGCTGTAGCTCCAAAAGGTCCCAGATTCCATCCCTAGCACCTGCAGGTAAGGCTAGGAGACACACCTGTCCTGAAACCAAGACTAGCCACTGCCAATGAGTGCAGGCCACACTGAGGAAGATGGGCCCCTGGGAGTAGCCAGGATTTATTAGGGGAGGTGCAGAACCAAGTTATCTGCCACACAATTGGTCAGTTAAGTATTTCTATGTATTTACTTGACTGGGGGAGCAGCTGCCCCCACCGCACCCCCCTGGCTATGCCCATGGATGAGCCATTGGTCTGACATGGTTTATTATGTCTCTGTGAAATATGATGAAGTGGTTAGGTAGCAGAGCTGGCCTGCAGGTGAGACGGGGTGAAGCCGCAGAAATGCAAGAGGCAGCATCCTGTCTTCCCCGCCACTTCAGCAATCACCAAGCAGCTCTGCTTTGGTGCTAGTGTCCCCCCCCCCCCATCCCTTGCAGTGGAGGGCAGCCAGCACTGAAGCTCTCCAGAACATCTCCCTCTTGCCCAGTTTGAGCAAGAAGAGGGGATGTTCCAGACAACCTTGCAGAGTTTTGCCCTCTTCCCAGTGATGAGGTTTGCAAGGGCCTTTCCTTGTTGTCCACATGTGTCTAGCCTTCTGTCTTTCTCTCCCCCCCTCCCTCTCTCTCATTCCCCCTATAATTGTATCTAGATTTTCTCTTACTCTTCTTCCCATTTCTTACAATATACGTACTCGATTGCCTCTTCTCACTTTCAATCGATTCTCATCTATCTAAATACATGCTAATAAAATAATAATCTGATTTAAATGCTTTGGAAGAAGGAAAATAGGTTTACATGTTTTAGAATAAACTGTAATAATAAATAATATTTTGTAATTCCCATAAATGTGGGAGGTGTTTTCATTTTTCCCTACTCTCTAAATAATCGGGAGTGTCTGTAAAGGCAATGGCAGGCATGAAACTATTAAAATTGTAAATCTACACCAAGGAAAGCAGTGTACAATAAATTGTTATTCATGCTATGCATCAAAAATACATCTAGAGAAAGGATCAATGTATCTCATTAATTCAAAGCCAAGGAACAACCATTTGAAAGTATTATGTCTTCATAGCTATTAAAATATTTATAGCAATTGCTCATTTTTCTTCTAACGTTTCTGAGCATCTTGCTGTTCATCTCGTCTTCTACCAAAAGATGAAAATACATTATTTCACATCATATATAATAGTGAATGTATAAGAGAGAATCTTCTTCTACTTCCTCATGGAAGTGGTTGCGGATAAATTTACTTATGTCTCTTGGACAAACCCAATACAGTGGTAACACAGGTTAAGTACTTAATTCGTTCTGGAGGTCCGTACTTACCCTGAAACTGTTCTTAACCTGAAGCACCACTTTAGCTAATGGGGCCTCCTGCTGCCGCCGGAGCACAATTTCTGTTCTCATCCTGAAGCAAAGTTCTTAACCTGAAGCACTATTTCTGGGTTAGCGGAGTCTGTAACCTGAAGCGTATGTAACCCGAGGTACCACTGTACTGACAAACCCAGCTGCTGCAGCATGTTGGAAAGGGCCACAGGGAGGTGGCAAAACATATGCAGAAGTTCCCAGCTTCAATCCCTGAAACTTCTAGGTAGTAGGGTTGGAAGTGTCACGTACCTGAAACCCTGGAGAGCTGCTGCCAGTCAGTGTAGACAATACTGAACTAGATGGACCAATGGCCTGACTTGGAATAAGGCAGCTTCCTATGTTCCTGTGCATTAGGAATTACAGAAGAATCGCCTGTCCACACAGTTCATGTAGGGAAGATGCTTCTGCATATGTGGGCCAGACATTTATTTTGTTGACCACCCAACTGCCCAGTCAACAAAGTCCTCACACTAAGTTCAAATGAAAACACCAAGTTTAATCAATAGCTAGTCTTCAGATTTAAATGCTCTACCACAACCATGATGGCTATTATCTTAAAATTTCAAAGTGATGTTCTAAATAATCTGACTTATTTTGTGCGGGCAATAGCATAGGTGCAGAACAGACCTGCCTTATATAAAGGTCTGAAATATAAAGTTACTGTGAAACTACTTCTGAAACTTTCGACCGCCACATATTATATCAAGTACATGATGTAAAACTATTCTGGACTGTTAAGAAAATAAGGTATTCTCACTGAACATTATATCCCAACATCTGTAAAATATGTATTTTTACAATCTTGGTCAAACAAGTTCAGTACAGAAAAGTCAAACACCGGAACATTTTATTTAAAGCTGATAACATATATAAAATTACCTTTGCCTATTTCTGACTTCCCCTGAGTATGAACAAAAAAATGCAACAAAATCCGTAATACTACAAACCAAAGATTGTCCCATCTGTCAAGGAATCTGAAGACAGTCACAGAAGACCCTGAGATCTGGCAGATGTTTCCCATCAGAGGTGGTGGTAGATATTTACCAAACCCCACCATCCTCAACACTTCCTTCACCAACTCTCCCATAAAATAACTCCTCTATCTCCTTTCTCTGGCACAAGTGGGACTGTGCTGAGTGCAAATCTGGATCTCACCAGGTATATTATACCACTGGAAGTGATTCAATTTGGATTACTCCTAGTCCAGTATATTGGGTTTGATTTGAATTAATAAGAAAATCCAGTTCCTAACAAGAAGCAAGAGTGTGGACAAAATAAGACAATCCAGATCTGGCACAGCAGTGCTTTCAAAAATATGGCTTGAAGGTACAGGCTGGAATGTAAAATGAGTGTTGTATCCTACTAAGATATAGTCATAGTAGATGCATTGAAATTAATGAACCTAATTCAGCCATGTACACTAATTTCAATGGGTAGACTCTTAGTGGGAATAACACTGGATACAACCAATCTCTCAGTAGGATTAACACTGGATACAACCAATAATCATGAATGAACTAAACAATTTAAATTGCATAAAACAGCCAGGTGCCAGGCAGATCCAGGATGGTGCACTTTTTTCATTTCCAAAGAGCCTTGGCTCAAAATGTTTACAGGGGCAGACCTTCACCAAACAGTCTCCAGCTTTCTGACAGGGTTAAAGAAATTATGGCATTTCTCATTATAGACTCTTCAGTATTGCTCCACAAAAACTAGTCATTCTTTTTGGTGTATCAGACATGTAAGTAGAAAAGCCTTTACACCTTTTCCTCCTTAAAAGAAAAGCAACTACAGGATGAACTGAGCAGTAACATACACAATAGATCATCCAGCTCCATAACATTAATAAGATCAAGTCATTTCACACATACTTAATGTTTATGCGATTGTTTCTCTTTTCATTACTATAAAGTTTATAGTATAAAATATTGTGGAGTTGTCTTCCTCCTTGATCTTTTATATAAAATGGTAAAAATAAAATGTGGCATCTTTATAAAAAAATAAATGTAAACCAGGTTCTAATGAACAAGCAGCAAACTAGTTTGGCACGACAAAGAGGGCTTGGGACTTCGGTTTCTCAAGCAGTAGCCCCATTCCCCATGTCAACCACCAAGTTTTCGAACTGAGGACCATTTCATAAACAATTAAAATTGCATGGGAAGAAGGCATGCTGTTCAAAGTAAAACATTCCACTAGACTCCCAAATCTTCTAGGTGCACTCAAAAGAGCTCATCATATCCCTTTCCATTTGGGCTTAGTTAGTTAAGTGCATCTTCTGTCCCTTGAAAAGTATGCCCATCTCCACCAATTTTTTCCATCAGTAGGCACTAAAACCACCACCATCAGCTGCATCAGAAATCTCACTTGCTGCGTTGGTATAACTATCCATATTAGGTCACTGATTTCCTGCATAAAGATAGGTGAGCAGGACTCTCTTCTGGCATACAAGCAGAAGTGTTTTGCTGTTTCATTCAACACTCTGATGTATAAAGCGTTACATATGGGCAACAGGCATTCAAGCCATCTTACTATCACCATTTAACCAAAGTGGCCACACCTGATGACATAACCATGGAACTGGGGTAGTTACCCTTGATATGGTAACATTCAGTATCTATAATGTACCATATGATAATGACATTAGCGGTGCTTGGATCTGGATTCAAACCTTGGGGAAAATCACAATCTGATATTTCTGTCAAATGGAAATAACAAACAAAGCTGTTGTAGGGATGAGGAGTTATAATTTAAACCATGTCTCCCTGCATCACATGTTTTATATGAACATTCACAAATCTGCTATATGACCTGATGGCTTGCTTTTGTATCTTCTTTATAGACACGGAAGCTGATGGTATTTCTCTCTCTCTAAGAGCTTGTGGTAGCATGGTAGTAATTGCCCACAGAGCAATGTTGCTATTTCAGTTCACAGGTTCAGCAGGTTTTTGCAGTGCTTAAAAACCTGCAAAACCCATTTGACTAGAGGCAATAGTGGGTCAACAGAAATGAATGTATATACCATGGGGAACGTTGCATTTATCATACTACTACCATTCTTAGAAAACTGCTCTCTCTCCACAGCTAGGGTACCTGCTGCTCTACTTTCAATTAAAATACCTGAATATTCTTTCCCTGCTACATATGTTGCAGCAATTAAAGTGACTGGCACATACTTTGTACTCAAAGTAATTACATTAGTGCCTTTTGTTTTCATGTATAGCCTCTCTGCAATATCCTGAGAGAAATCTCAAGTCATCACTTCATGAATGTATCCAAGAAAGAAATTATTGTTAGCCTTCTTTCAGGTTTTACAGGCTGTGCAGTTTCCTGTTTCATGTGTCATCTTCTGAAAGGCACTGCACAATGAGACCAAATTTATGCATTGTAATTACCAAGTAACAAGTGAGTCAAGATTACTTTTTAGAGATGGTCTGCATGTTGCTGTTCTCTAACATAAAACTGCTTGCATAATTCATGATGACAAGGAGGCCTCAATAAACATGAAGAGCTCTGTGCAAATGTCATTTTTGAGGCCACAATATCCAAGGCACCACAATTACAACAAAGCTTTATCCCATAATTTATATCTGCGCCCCCATCCCCCGCAACATAGTAAGATGAGCAGAAGGAGTAAACAGAAACTAATCATAACGCACGATCAGTCAAGATGGGCAGCCTGCTAGCTTAGACACGGTGAAAGGAGCTGAGCTAGTTTTTTCTCTTCCTTTCCGCTGGAAAAAAATCGCTTTTATTTTAAAGTTGCCTTAATGAGAATCTTCCATTTGTTTTTTTTATGAAACTGCTACAGTTCATTCCAGGTGCAATGAAGGCAAAATGCATCATGCTGAAACACAGTCACATTTTACAATATTGGTTAATGTTGTCTTGAACTGTGCTGAATCTGGTTTACAGGTTGCATTTTGGGTGCCTCTGGAATGGACACATGATAGAAGTTTGGTAAGCGGATGTCACATCGGAATCCTTTCCCCAGGTTCACTCTGTCATTCAGAGCATAGAGCTTATCGGCAATGTCATTCCCAATTAGAATCGAAAATATCCGTGAGATGAATCGGTGTTTAGCAAAGAGTAAATACATTTTTTTCCTCCTCCAGGCCACGTATCGACAGTCTGTTTCTGCTGTGAGGGTTACCTGAAAGAAACATTGGGAGAGGGAGAGGGAAGGGGAGAGAGAGAGAACACAGAAAGTTTAAATTATATCCGTGCACTGATGCCTTTATAACTGAGATCCTCCTTCCTTTGGTGAAGGAAAGTGGACCATTATGTGTTTCCTCATTCTGATGCAACGAAGAGATGTGTTCCCAGATCAGTTATTGGATCAGGAACTGAATGCACATCCAAATATGTATCTGAGCGTGGATACCGACTATATATGGGAGCAGCAAGTGGGGACATCTTTTGAGAGACAAATTCAGGGCATACACTCTCCACCCTACTCTGTAACATTTTATACTGTGGGGAGGATCCATTATTACAGTTTGAAGCAGAAGTTTTCAACCTTTTTGAGTTCACGGCTCCCTTGACTAAATTCTTTCTGTGGCACCCCTGTGGGGCTCAGGAACCCAATTAAGTCACCCCTTGCTTGCAGAGCTAGCCGCCTCTCACCCTTTTACAAACCCCCTCCCTTGTGGAGTGTTCCCTCAGCCTCCTCTCCCTCTCCTTGGGAGTCCTCTAGGCAGCTGCCACCGCTGATCTCTGAGCTGTCCCCCTTGCCCCAAAGAGAGGTGCTTCCTCCCACTGCCCCACAGGGGCCTGGAAAGTACCTCCTGGCCAGCCCCAGAGGCACCATTCACCTGGGGAGCTTGTAGCCAGGGCTGCTGCAACAAACAGCTGTGCAAGTCTCTGGGAGGCAGAGATGCAAGCGGGGCATCAGAGGAGGGAGGGAAAGAAAGAGGGACAGTGTTGCCCGCAGCACCCCTGACCATCATCCAAGGCACCGCAGGGTGCCACGGCACACTGGTTGAAAACCATTGGTTTAAAGAATGCTGTGCATGTACAGACAGGAGGAGGAGCATGTGTTCTGTACAAATGGCAAATCAATAGATCTGTTTCCATTTATATCAACTTAAGAAATGGGCTTATACAGTGGAATGAGGAGCAAGAGGAAAGCTTTCAAAATGTTCTCTCTGGATCTGGAAATCTTTTTACTTCCATCATCATTTTTTTTTAAAGGCCTCACTATGTTAGTAACAGAATGCTTGGCTCTTTGAATTTGTAGCACCTGTGTAGAGTGAGTCTCAATATCAGGGAAACCTCACTGGTTGGCATTACAAGCTATCCCAGATACGAGTATTTACAGAAATTCTCATGTTGAGTGTTTCTGCCTGTAAGCACCTGTGATTTCACCGCTGCTGGATGGAAGAAGGAAATAAAAAAGATCTAAATCCATAACATCCTCAAATGTTTACTCCAGTTTGAATGCTCTACATCATTAGAAAGGACCTTTGTCCCCAAGCAAGCTTTAATTTTGGCTGAGCAGTTGCTGGAGTCTCTGCATCTTGGATTCTGCGAAAGAGAGGATGTTAGATTATCCATCATATCTGCAAAATCCCCCTACCTGAAAAATGCCTTCTTCTGTGGGTCTTAGTGAATCCCATTCAGGCGAATCCAGAAACTGGAGGGGGAAAATATAATGCAGAAATTCCCCATCCACTGTCACTCTGATCCTAACAAAACAGAGCAGTGTGTTAATATTGTTAGCACAGAGAAAAGGAATTAGATTAGTTCTTTTAAAAAAGCAATGGCTGGGTATGGATAAAATTTAGTTTCCACAGATTTCATAACAAATCAAAAGAGCTTCATTTTCATTTTGGGTGCATGCTAGACATACTGCAGGATATCAAAGAGAGCAGATATTAAACGTTATCTCACACAGTTCAAAGTTTTCCATTTTTATGCCAAATTATGTTGGGAAGTTGCATAATAAATTTCATACATAAAATGTTCATCTTTCAAATGTTATAAGCAGCAAGTGACAATATATTAATAATACCATTTGCACATGCAAGGAACAAAAAATAATTCCAATTCATGTCTTCTTAAAGAGTTCCTGAATCTCCTTTGCACTGAGTTTTTCAGAACACAAAAATGTATAAAACAGAGTCATCCATCCCAAAAGATAAGCCTGACTCATAAGCTACAGCGCCAGAGGGTTAAGGGAGCTGCATTGTGGAATAATGTGTCTTCAGGACTAACCCAGCCTTTTTATCATTTTATCATTTATCATTTTATAACTGAGATCCTCCTTCCTTTGGTGAAGTTTTCCAAAACTGCACAAAAGTGAACCATTATGTGTTTTCGCACTCTGATCCAACTAAGAGATGTGTTCACAGATCAGTTACTGGATCAGGAACCGAATGCACATCCAAATATGTATCTGAGCATGGATACCGACTATATATGGAGGCAGCAAGGAGGGGACATATATTTCATGCATTGGGTGTTAACTGATGGATGTTGTTACCATCAAGATGTGGTGGCACCATGCTTGCTTAGAAAACCTTTTTTAAAAGGATTATTCAACATTATGGAAGGTAGGTCAATCCATTGCTATTGGCCAACATATAAATGAAACCAGTATTCAGAGTCAGAATGCCTATGAGCAAACAGGAGAGGACTCGCCTTCAAGCACTGCTTATGAATTTCCAAAGGTACTTGGCTGACCACTGCTGGAAACAAAATGGTGGCCTTGATTGGCATTTGCCAGTTTCAGAAGGGCTCCCACGTACAGGCAGCAGATCCCTGCTGACACACAGGGACCAGAAAATGTGCCATATTTTCTATCTACAATGTGGCAGATGGAGCTTCCCCTAGATTGGTGGCACATTAGGCACAACTCACACACCAATTTAAGGATTAATTTTTTTAAAACAAGATGTCTCAATTCCCAGATCTTCAAAGAGATGAAACTGGTCACATAGGCAGCAGTGCTCTCCTCCATTACCTTGCACACTCATAAAGCAGAATGGTTTTAGAGAATACATAGTGGTGAACAAGGTTACTGAATTTAGTGTTCAGAAATATCCAAGTTAATTTTTAGACTTTACATTACATAGCAGAAAGCATGGCTGAGGGCAAGGAGGGAGGCAGAGCAATGTAAAAAGGGAATCTGCTATGAAGAGGGGAAAGAGAAACACACACTGCCTGGTAATCCTATTTTCTAAAACTCAATTCACACTTCCAAGCAGTCATTTCTCTTTACATTTTTTATTTATATAGGTGCTTTTTATAGAAAAAAGAAAGAAAGAATAATTATGAAAGCTATTCTTCCAGGGAAGCCAAGTCTTACCAGAAGCTGCAGAGTTAATGTTTTTTGGCACTTGCATAGATTTGTAGACTACAAGTGATAATTAAAACACACCCTTCTTCCCCTCCTTAAGCTGTGGCATCTTTGGTAGTAGAAATGTTTTTGCACTCAAGTTTAAAGTGTCAGAAATGCTGAGCCTACTGCATTCAGTTTAAACAGGAACAAAAGGGGAAAAAATAAAATACAGCATTCTTGATTATTGTTATATTTCTAAATTTACAAGCAGGGTGTAAGAATGATACAAACCTTCCTGACAGAAGCAAGGAGAGCTTATCAATTGGTGTTTTGCCTTGCATGGCATAACAGTGCTCCTTCTCCAGTGTAACTACTTCTTCATCACAGCACAGGATGATCTTTCTAAAAATTGTCATTGAAATCCCCAGGGGCCGGAACATAGCAAGGTAAAGCTCCTGGAATTCTTTGTCAAAGGCAACACTCCGGACTTGGTAGGCCACATAAATGAACTGTACAAAGCATATCACAAACAGTATAAAATTCCAAGAGAAAATGTCAGCTGCACAGACATCCAGCCATGACCAGACAGACGAGCAGAGAAAACCTAGTCCAAGCAAAAAGAAGACGTAGAGCAGGCCAAAAATGCCACTTCCACCCATGTAGCCAACAACGAACAAGATGCTGGCCAAATGATAGATTGATCCTTCTGCTTCCGACTTCCAGTTGACACAGATTGGGTGTGCATATATCAAACTGTCCCAAAAACTTGAGTTGTCTTCCATGGCTGGAACATCCAACTGATCGGTATTGATTGTCATCGTCTGTCTCTGCGATTTCAAAAAAACTGTTAAAAAAATAAGGTTCTGACTGAATAACAGCCCATCATTTCTCCAACTTTGCCTTCGTTAGCTGGTCACCATAATGTCCATGCATTTTATAGCTTAAAGAGATGCAAAGTTACTCAGCTAGGGAAACAGTCTTCTTAGACATCCATACTGTTCCAAGTTGTGTCCTGAGACTTCCTCGTGTGCTTGGTTCATGATGTGACTGATCTGTCCAAGAGAAAGAAAAAAAGAGGAAGGGAAAGTATAAACACAGAAAGGAGCATTTATACAACTGTTTTGATATTAAGCCACAAAAAAAAGTTTGCTTAGCTCAAACTATGTATTTCCAAGGCTCAGTACAGGCCTTTATTCAATACAATATTATTATTCATTTGTCTAGTATTTTTACTGTTGAATCCTGTGCATGATTACTCAGAGAAGAAAGGATCAGCAAGTTCAATGAGGCTTGTTCCCAAGTAACAGAAGAATCCAAAGTATAGGAAGCTGACTGAAGGTGGCAAACATGGTTCTCCCCCTTCTTAGTTAATCCTTACAATCACCCTGTGGGGTAGGTTAAGCTGGGAAGCAGTGACTGGCCCAGGGACACCCAGCAATCTTCATGGATGGGTAGGGATTTGAACCCTGGTCTTCCAGGTCCTGGTATGACATTCTAACACTGCTCCACTCTGGTTCTCTCTTATCTGACAACATAAGTAGCAGTATTTTATTTATTTATTTTTTAAAGCAAGCTAAAAACTGCCAAAGTGGGCAACATTTACAGGTCATCCTTAAGTTAATGGTAACAACAATAACTTGGTCCCAGTGTTGTACACAACCTTCAATACTATTCTTTAATTGTTCTTATTTGTCCCAGCCTGAGGTGGTTAAAAGGTAAAGGTAAAGGGACCCCTGACCATTAGGTTCAGTCGTGACCGACTCTGGGGTTGCAGCGCTCATCTCGCTTTATTGGCCGAGGGAGCCGGCATACAGCTTCCGGGTCATGTGGCCAGGATGACTAAGCCGCTTCTGGCAAACCAGAGCAGCACAGGGAAATGCCGTTTACCTTCCCGCCGGAGTGATACCTATTTATCTACTTGCACTTTGACATGCTTTCGAACTGCTAGGTGGGCAGGAGCAGGGACCGAGCAACAGGAGCTCACCCCGTCATGGGGATTCGAACCGCCGACCTTCTGATCGGCAAGTCCTAAGCTCTGTGGTTTAACCCACAGTGCCACCTGCGATGAGGTGGTTAAGTAAATATTAAAAAGAAGCACAATGGCTTGAATCCAGACTTTATCTTCCTTGGACCAAGGGGCTCTTTCTGCCCATGGTGAATAAGTGAATAAGCAAATAAGAGTAGATGTGACTTTTGCAGATATCCACCCCCCCTGCAGCCCCCAATGACCTTTTTTGTTTTTTAAGGAGGGGGAGAATTGCAAAAGTTGCCTTCCCTCTGCCCCACCCTGCTCTATCAGCAGAACCAAGGACTGGATCCAACCCAATAAATAATGGCAGTTCTAATATACAGGGCATGTGAAAAAAAGTGAGTGGAGTTTTCCAAAGGGATCCCCTCCCCAAAAGTCTGAAGGCATGCAAAGCACATTGGGTGAAACCCAGGGAGGTTGGACCTGATGGCCCTTGTGGTCCCTTCCAACTCTACAATTCTATGGTTCTATGAAAACAAGTCAGCTGTTGAAGTCGAGCAGGTTTCTGGCCCTATTGTCTGCCAGGATGGTAGTTGAAAACAATATCTAAGACTCTCTGCCTGTTTTGGAAGAACATCAGGATGGTATAGCAAATGAATTAAAGTTTAATATAAACAGTGTTGTAAATTTACATGCACCTCAACAGTCTTCTTATACTTTTAAAATATAGTTTTCAGGAGCAGCTGCTGAATGTCTGAGGTTTTTCTTCTTGTTCTGTTGAAAGTGTAAAGCCCCACTGGCTTTGACTCAGTTCTAAGAGTAAAATTCACCTGTGCAAAATGACATCAAGCTGCAGGCACAGCAGGAAAGCAAAAATTACAATTTGCCTTTGAAATAATTACCATCAAAACCCCCGAAAATAGAGCAGTTTTAAATGTCAGTGCTTTTCTGTGTTAAAGAAACCAATCATCCAATCATTATCTTCCATGGGGAATCAATGGAGCTTATTTTTCCTCAGACACTCAATCACTTTGCTCTCTGAATGCTGAGAGGATTCAGCACTTCAGAAGTGCCATTGCTGTGGTGAATGCAAACAGAAGCTCAAGCAGGGCATGGAAAATTATCAATATAACATTTCTCAGGTGATATGTTTTAATTCTTTTATGGGCTTCTCAAGAGACCATTCATAGCACAATCTGAACAAGCTGTTGCTAGGCTTATGTTCACACAAGCAGAGTCTCTGTAACAAAGAGTTCAGTTCTGCTTCAGCTTGTGTTGCAAATAGTTTGGATGTAGAGCAGAAGAATAAAGGCACGGAGGCATCTTGATAATGTGGAGTAAAATATAAACTGCTTCAAAATACAATGCACAAAATAATTACGGAAAGGGAAACACCACAGGAAGTATACAACAATTCAAGAGATAAAGAATTGTTCGGACCAGTCAATATATGTTACAAAGGATACCTAAAGTGTACCTAGCCATCCTTTAGAAGAGGGGTGGGTAACCTGAGATACTCCAGATGTTGACCATGCTGGCTGTGGCTGATGGGAGTCCCAGCCTCAAAATCATGGAGCCTCAGTTTAATGAAAATAGAATCTTATGAGATCAGATTCTCCCACCACCACCATTTCGTGCATTTCAAGAGGGATGACCTAAACCTGTCCTTACTGCATCAGCAAATATCCCTTTTGACCACCAAGGTATTTTAAGCAACTGGACCAAACCTAAGAGGAGCTTTTAAGAGCATTATAAATGGTTAATGCCTCCAGAACAGTCTGTTTTAATTGCATCCTTCATCATACTTTACAGGCTCCTTATTACAGTTTTTGCAGATTCAGTGTATTCATCTCAGAGGTCCTATCACAAAACAGCCAAGTACTAATCAAAGAATGATAGTTAAGGTGGGAACCTAAACCACTAGCAGAATTCAAAGTGGAAAAACACTGCACAAGTGTTGCCTGATGCTCTTAATCCAATGCACGTTACACAAAAGTTTAGAATGGTTAAAACTTAGCCGCATTTTGAAGGCCAAACTGGACCAGGAGCAGGGAACATTTTTTTAGGAATGTAAGAGCCTGCAGCATCTTGTATTCACTATGGTAGCCCTCAAACAGGACTTGAGCACAATAACACTCTCCCCTCCTGTGGTTTCCAGCGACAGGTATTATGAAGCAAAATTTTCAGCCTGAGTGTCACATTTATTTCTGGGCCACATTCTAAGGGCCACATGCTAATGGTGAGGGGCCAGAAGCAAAAGTAGGTAGAGTCTAGCTTCCATTCATTACACCTGCTTAGATGCATCCTACTATGTGATTTATCCATTATTTTGTTTATTACGTTTAGATCCTCCCTTTCTTCCGAGGAGCTGAAGGCGGTGCAAATTATTCTCACTCTGCGCCTTCATTTTAATGTCACAATGATCCTGTCATGTTGGTTAGACTGAGAGACAGCGAGTGGCTGAGTCATAGTCGCAGACCAGGACCCTTCAGAGGTGGAGACCTCTGGTAACTGCAGCTCTGAGAAGGAGATGGATCCACACCATGGGCTTTCCCATGTGCATTCACAGGCACAACTTCATGCCCTTGGATCCTGATGAGCCACATCTGCCATCAGACTCTGATAGATAGTCCACAGACTCCTCAGGGGATCAAGAGAGCCCTGAGAAGAGACCCCCCACAGCCAGGTACCTCAGGACCTCAAAGGAAACTATGTCTGCAGAATACACCAGCCATTTAACTCACCAGGGTGCAGCACTCAGAGCTGGGGTCTCTAGTTAATGACTACCTAGTATTACTCTAAAACTTAACTAGCTGCTCCAGAACAAGTTCAATGTTTTGCCTCAGCTACAGGAGCACTATTTGTGGTCCTGAACCGCATCTTCTTTCTTCCTCCAAGGGACAGACTTTGCCAAGCTTTGCCATCCTGCCTGCCTGGGCAACAAGGAACTACTGACCTTCCCTTTGGGGGGGCATCACTCCTCCCTAGTGGTGGGCATCACTGCAGATCAGAACACTGATGAGCTTCATAGCTCATATAAATTACCGTACCATAGTTTCTCTCTGTACTGTATTTTTTGTGTTTATATATTTATATTCATTTTTCTGAGAAGCAGCTGTATGAAACATGTTTTCATCCCCAGGAATGCATATTCTGATTAGCAAAACCTTAGATGCTCTTGCATTATTTTGAGGAAATACCCAAGATTCTCAAGTTACTCATGAAATCCATGAACAGATTAAAACAGGACACATTAAGCAGTTTCCCAGAGTACAAAATAATCTAGCAGTTAATCAACAGAAGCCCATAATACATAGAGAGAATGCCAAATTATTCAGAGCTTGCGAGAAATATGGATTTAGTGGTCTTGTCTGTGTTGACTATTTGTTATTTTGAGGCATGTGCCAACTGCATAATTGACATAATGTACACAAAGGGGAGCCCAGTTCTTGGGAGTTGAATTTGCAAGCTAAGAATTTATTATTGCTTCATTCAGAACAAAAAATCTAAACACAACTCCTGTCAGCATAAGTAGAGTATGCTCTGGGAAATCAAATGTGGCACAGTACGGAAATCAACGTACTGCTGATGGTAAACAGCACTGTCCTTGTCCAGAGAAATTGAGTTGCACTCAGACCAGGTTGAAATTCACAAGACATGCTAGTTCCAACTGACTTTTAAAAGGATTGAAGAAAGATTAACTTCTCTGGATGGGGCTTGTATGCTTTGAAGAGTTTTTTAATCAATAGACAGGATGGGGGGGGGGGGAGAGACAGAGAAGTGTTCTGCTGGATTGCTTGCACTATCACTTGTACAAGCAAATCCCAATCCAGTAATTTGCTGCAATCTAATTTAAATGGTTTACATCTAACAGTAGAGTTTAACAATATACAGCTGTCTCCTCCAGTACTGAATTAGAATCACTTTTGTCCAACAAGAGATAACATAAATGTTTCAGCCATTTCTTCCTAGAATCTTTATCCAATTATTACAATTTTCTGGCGCAACAACCCATTAATTGTACCAGGAGTATTTTTATAAACACAGAAAAATGTTTCTGCCTGCACAGCTCACAAAATCCAGAAAGCATGGCAACTTTTAACACAAGTTCCTTTTCATATATAGAGCTCGTCTGTATACCTCAATGGAACATTTCAGCTATGATGTTTTCCTAGTGTTAATTGCCAGCCTGACACAGTTTTTTTTTAAATAAAAGACTTCTGAAATGTAATAAAAATATGGTTATATAATTCTTGTGCCATTTTCCTTTACTTAAATCAAACAGTGAAGTCAGATGAAGAACAGATCTCAAGGTACTTGCTGCAGAAAACCCCCCACAATTGATTTTCATGAGATTTATTGAAAGTACTGCTCAAACTCAACACGGATATTCTGATATTTGATAAGTTGTGGTGCTGCTCTAGTCTACCAAACACAAATTGCTTATTTATTAATTAAATTTATATACTGCCCTTCATCTGAAGATCACAGGGCAATTCACAAGATTAAATAGATGTTGAATACCAGTGAAAGTTGCATGCATATATACTCTACATCAAGCACAAATTAACATTACTAGAACAAAACCCCATTTTTGTATATCTGTAGTAAGGTCACAATAATATACTTTCATATTAAAAAGTAAGATGAAAAATGTTCTGTATATATTGGATCAGCATTTCTTAAACTTACAGGATGAATTAATTAATAGCAACATGCTAGCAATCTTTTTCATGGGCCAGGCATATACAAGTTTAGGACTAAATCCTTAAACATTTGAAATTTATTTTAGCACTGCAATCCATTTCAAATTATTTTAATAGTGTAATTCTAGAATTGTAACAGCCACATCCAGTTTGTCCATGAATTGTTTGCTTGCTACAGGGAGAGATAGAGAATTGCAGAAAATTGCCTCCCTGTTACCATTTCCTTCCATCAGTCGACAGACACTATTGGATACCACCATTAGGTTCATATAGTCATATTATGGCAGTGAATTATGAGAAAGTGCACTTACACATTACCTTTTTCCATTATGTGTTTTCTAATTCAATTGTACACACATTATTTCATTTATCATAGAATAAATAGCATTAACAGAATACAGACCTGCTTCCTATTCACAACCTCTGTTTCCTATTCCCAATCTTATATTTTTTCTACCACTTCTTGTTTCTGTACTTTGTCCTATTACATGATTTGAACTTTCCTTGGAAACTTGGTTTATTTTTTAAAACAAAAAAAACCACCCATTTCTATTATGGCAAGGTATTTTCTACACCTTTATCTAAAGGTAAAGGGACCCCTGACCATTAGGTCCAGTCGTGACCGACTCTGGGGTTGCAGCGCTCATCTCGCTTTATTGGCCGAGGGAGCCAGCGTACAGCTTCCGGGTCATGTGGCCAGGATGACTAAGCCGCTTCTGGAGAACCAGACAGCACATGGAAACACCGTTTACCTTCCTGCCGGAGCGGTACCTATTTATCTACTTGTACTTTGACATGCTTTCAAACTGCTAGGTTGGCAGGAGCAGGGACCGAGCAACGGGAGCTCACCCCATCACAGGGATTCAAACCGCCAACCTTCTGATCAGCAAGTCCTAGGCTCTGTGGTTTAACCCACAGCGACACCCGCGTCCCACACCTTTATCCAGCCCTTTATAAAATTTAATCCCTTTTGGGATAAGTAATCATGTTTATTTAACTGGCTCAAATGGCATAGGTGCAAATATATATTTAATTACATTTTAAAGAAAACCAACCCCCAACTTGCCAGGAACTACTCTATGTCTCAAATGTAATGTTTAGGTTTTTTAACATGCAGGCACACATTAAAAGATTAAAAGCTGCTTGTCAGCTAATGAACTGTGATTGAACCCTGTAAATTCAATACAGTATAACTTTGCTGGTATGTTGCATAACCACATGATGTTCCTCCAGGCAATTTGCTTACCAACAAATTAAGTTCAGGAAGCTTTTCTGTTTCTAAACTAGAGACGAGGAGCTTTTCTTATTCTAATTTGTGGGTGATGGGTTTACTTTGTAGAGTATGAGTTTGTTGTAAATGTTTTACAGTTCAATTGTACACATGCCTATTCAGATATAAGATACATTGAGTTCAATGACAGTTGCTCTTTGGTAAGTTTGTATAGTGCTGTAGCCTTAATCAAAACAGGGGAAAGTAGAAGTTAAATAACAGAAAAGTGTTCTGTGTTCTGTCATATACATGCTAGTTATAACTAATAGGTTTAATATTCATGTGAATTGCACAGAAAAAGCTGGTAGTTTTTAAAGAGATTTAAAAAATACTGTGAAACAGGAGGTAGGAACCCCAGAAATAGTCCACTTTTGAAAACTGATCAGGACGTCTTCAGAATCATTTGGTAGAATGTGTCAGATACTCTTACGATCATCCTCTAGATATGCAAAATGATGTTTCCTCAGTCTTCTGTACAGCTGTTAGTTTAAAGGGCTTACTTAATGACATTTGTGTTTGGTGGCTATCAGTGACTGCTCAAGGTTGAATGCAGCTAAGTCCTACTCAGAGTAAACCCACTGAAGTGAAGAAATGAACAAAAGTTAGTCATGTCTATTAACTTCATTGGGTTCCTCATTGGGAGAGATAATGTTGAATACCTTCCAGTGAGTTTTGTTGCTGACTAGAAAGAGTAGGTTGTTGGTTTGTGAACTGATGGTGCTTTGGCATGCAGAGAAGGGGACCAAGATGATTAAGGGTCTGTAAACCAAGCCTTGAGAGAGCTGGTATGTTTAGCGTGGTAAAGAGGAAACTCAGAGGAGATATGATAGCCATCTTCAAATATCTGAAGGGCTGTCACAAGGAGGATGAAGCAAGCTTGGTTTTCTTCCTGCTTCAGAGGCTAGGACCTGAACCAATGGATTCAAGTTACAAGAAAGGAGATTCCAGCTAAACATAATGAAGAAAATTCTGACAGTAAGAACTGTTTAGAATTGGAATGGACTCCCACAAGTGGATTCTCCTTTCTTGGAGGTTTTTAATGTTTTTAGCAGAGGTTGAATGGCCATCTGTCATGGATGCTTTTGTTGAGATTCCTGCATTGCAGGGGGTTGCGCTAGATGACCCTTGGGTTCCCTTCCAACTCTACAATTCTACGATTTGCACATGAGCACCACCTGACTGGCTGCCTGTCTGCTCTCTCTACTCCCATGCTTAACTTGTAGATTTGCCAAAAAGCAAGTATTTCCAAAATGTGTCCATTAGTCTCCCAGAGCCCTGTTCTTAAAGCCTTCATGCTTCCAAACAAAGTAACTTAAGCAACTGCCACACAGCCTTGGATCTAACAAAGTGAAATGTCTCAGAAGCTTACAGTTGTAACCTCGGAAGATCCATAAAGGTGGTGGTGATGAATCACCCAGTTTGCGTTGAAAATATGGCATTCATTCTAAAGCAAGTACTTTTGAGTTATTGAAGAAAAGTGGGGGTTTTTTAAAAAAAGAAAAGTATGTGATGCAAAGTCACTTGAGATTTTCCTTTTATCAGTTTTGTAAAGGCATTCTTATATTATTTTAAAATAAATATCATCAGCGGATGTGATGGGACTTGCCTTCTCCCCCTTCCTTTTGCAGCCCTCAGGCCTCAATCTGCTTCAGAGGGTTCCCCCACCTCAGGAACAGGTTTTGGAGGTGCATGGGGGCCGCAGTGTGGAGGAGAGAAAGGGTAGGTCCTGTTTGCAAGTAGAACACCATAACTAGATTTCACCATGTGAGATAAAGGCTTTTTTTAAAAAAGCAGACAAACACTGTAATAATATAAGCCTGAATGTTTTTTGTTTGCAGTTTTGCTATGCTGCATTAAACCTGACCAAAAAGAAAAAAACCTAATCAGAAAAAATTGAAACACAAACATCTGATTTAATCTGTGAACATGTGATAGCAAGAGGAACTGCATGATTTTTCTTCTGAGGTTTTAACAATTATCTGAGAGTAAGTCCCACTCAGTGGGGTTTAGCTCTGGATAAACATGAATAGGATTGCACTGACAGTGTGTCTGGATAAGAGAGAATGTGTTGGAGTGTAGGATTAGTGAAATTTGGTAGAGAAACTCAACATGGTTCTAAGAAGTATTATAACTTAGATCAGGGTTCAGCAGGGGGCCAGTCCACTGTCCCTCAGACCTTGTGGGGGGCTGGACTATATTTTGAAGGGGGGAAAATGAATGAATTCCTATGCCCCACAAATAACCCAGAGATGCATTTTAAATAAAAGGACACATTCTATTCATGTAAAAACATGCTGATTCCAGGACCGTTCGTGGGCCAGATTTAGAAGGCGATTGGGCCGGATCTGGCCCCCGGGCCTTAGTTTGCCTACCCATGACTTAGATCTTGGCTTAAGGGGTGGCTTGAAATGCACATCTATGTACCACTGGAAATGTAGCTATTTACACAACCTATTTCCTACAACTGAAAGGCTGCAATGTAGGATGGATAGTAATGTGGAGCGATGAGTTCAAATCTTGGCTGCTCCAGCTTCCCAAGAAGGAGCAGGTGAAATGCAGAGCCAAAAGGCAACTACTTGCCCTGCCCTGTGGTCTCTCAGCTCGATGTGCTAGTGACACCCATTCATAAAGCTTTTTTTTTCTGAAAAGAATCCAGCTGGACTGGAGATGTTATATGCACCACTGTCACATCATAAAGCAATAACCCAAACTTTATGATATTTTTTTTGGCTATTGCAGATAACCTCTGCAAGGAGCTGGCTTCCTCTCTGCTATTAAACCAAATAAATCATACACCTCTCCTGGAATCCATATGCAAGTCAACTGCCATCCCATCAACATTATCGCAAGAATGCTGGCACCCCAGGTTTCTCTAGTGACAGACATCTTTACAGCATTACCAAGTGGATCTGAATTCAGTATTATAAAGGCTCCCCTGTTGAATGTGTGCTTTGTTTTGTTTTGTTTTCTAACCTACAAGCAAGCAAACTGTGGCAAGTGAAAAAATAAACAAGTAAAAAGCACTGGTGCATCAAATGTATCATTTTCCTGCCAAGTTTTACAATGTTAAGTATCTTCAGAGCTGTTGATACATTTTGGAGAAAAACAAATACTTGTTTTATCCCTCTATGCAGGTTGGTATACAAATTTAATTTATTATTATTATGTGCTAGCATCCTACCTAAGGGATTTCCATGTTCACTGACACTTAAGAACCTTTTGCATTGCCAACACCCATTCATGATGCAAAGAATGCCTCTGTTCTTATGTAAGAGTACATTTCTCTCACTAGACCACAACCAGACTCTGCATACCCTGGAGAATGGGCAAGTGTTTCCAGTGTCCCTGCAACATTTAATGCTATCCTGTCTCTTGTTACCCACTTGCTGAAGGAAGTGGTGAATCTGTGGTTAACTCCCATCAGCCCCAACCAGCATGGCCAATGATGGGATTCGCAGGCAACAAAATTTTGAATGGTCACAGATTCCCTATCCCCACTGTAAATAAACCGTGTACAAAACTGAACCGGATCTGCAAAGAGTTGAATTGAAAATCCCAAGTCCTTTCTTATATCAATGGGGCAAATAATTATAGCCACTGTTGTGTAGTGGTGAAGACCAGGAGACTAGGGTTCAGATCTCTACTCAGCCATGAAGCTCACTGGGTGATCTTGGGTCAGTCACTAACTTACCTCAAAGGGTTGCTGTGGGGATTAAGGAGGGGGTGAACCATGTATTCTATCTTGTGCTCCTCTGAGAAAAGGATTGGATATGAATGCAGTAACTAAGTAAGTATTTCTATCTCATGGTTGGCTTCCAACCTACAAAATGAAAACATGGCCATGCTTCTTATTATTTATTTGCTACATTTATATTCTGACTTTCTTCCATCATAGAGCTCAAGCAAGTGTGTGCATGAGTTTCCCAGGTGATCTCACACTGAGGAACTCCGCTGCAGACAGCTGATTGCGTGTCATATGCCTTCAGACCATGCCGTTCCTTCTAAGTCCCTATTGGACTCTGTGGGACTTATGGTACTTCAGAGTGGCATTAAGATTGGGCTGCAAGCATGGGTGTAGCCAAGGAGGGGGACAGGGGACAGCTGCCATCCAAATCAAGTAA
This sequence comes from Podarcis raffonei, assembly GCF_027172205.1. Taxonomy (NCBI): domain Eukaryota; kingdom Metazoa; phylum Chordata; class Lepidosauria; order Squamata; family Lacertidae; genus Podarcis; species Podarcis raffonei. Next base: position 51,385,354 of record NC_070604.1, read on the forward strand.
ATAAATAAAAATACTTAACTAATTGACCCATCATGTTGCAGATGGCTTAGTTCTGACCCGCCTAACATTAATCCTGGCTAGGCCCATGGCTGCAAGTGACTCTTATCTAGGCCATGGCTCAACAAAAACACAACACAATCTGTTTGTTTTAATGTGAGCCTCCTTGGCTTTGTCAAAGAAGGCCAAGAAAAGAATAAAATCCACAAAAAGTCTTGTGGCACTTTAAAAAACTAACAAATGTATTACTGCACTAGACCTTTGTTGAATCTAGTCCACTGAAGCTTATGTTAGTTTTGAAAAGTGCCGCAAGGCTGTGGTTCCTGCTGCAAATTAACACAACAAGCCCTCTCTAAACTGTGGCAGGAAAACGTCTTAGTAACAAAAGTGTGTGTGAAAAGGCTGGTTTGGCTCTTGGACTAGGTACACAGAAATTTTAGTGTTATGATTTGGGAATGCCCAAAGACTATTTTTGGTGTGCACTAATTTGTAATTGTCAGGTTAGTGCGACAGAACCATAGTTCTAGACTTGGAAGGGATCTCGGAGATCTTCTAATCCAAGGTTTCCCAAACTTGGGTCTCCGGCAGTTTTGGGACTACGGTTCCCACCATCCCTGACCCACTGGTGCTGCTAGCTAGGGAGCATGGGAGTTGTAGTCCAAAAACTGCTGGAGACCCAAGTTTGGGAAACCCTGATAGTTCAACTCCCCATTTCAGCCTTGTTGAGCAGGCACAAATTATCATTTCAAGGAAGGCCTGTGGTCCAGCACTCCTCATTTTAGAAATAGGGATTGGGACCATTTAAGATGCCGGGTGAACTCAGAAGTGGTACCCATGAATCTTAATCGTTCCCCCTTCAAAATATTATTAAATAGCATGACATGCAAAGTAACGCCTGCTCCGTGCTATCCCCTGCCCCAAGCTGGGCAAAACCGTCCCTCCGCGCTTACACTTCCTTTCCCTTCGCTCCTGGACTGCCTTGCTCTCTTATCTCCCCGCGGCAGACGGAAGGGGCCGATCAGTGCCTCTTCCCGCTCCGGGGCAAAAGGCCGAGCGGGCAGCTGTGCCGGCGTCCTCAAAGTGCGCTCGCCCGCAGGTCGGACGCAGGAGCTCGACGCCTGAGGCGCTCAAGGCGGCGACCGCAAACCCTCCCAGGGGACTCGGTCCCAGAGCAGCGCGCGAACTCGGGCGAGCCAAGTTCAGAGGGTGGGGCTTCCCGGGAGCCTCGCGCCTCGGCAGCCTTTCCCAGTACAGCTCTGGGCTGGCAAGCGAGACCCACCCGCCGAGGGGACCGAAGAAGCAGCGCGCCAGGCTCCTCGCCTCTCCCGAGAAGCGCCCTCGGCAGCAGCGCCAGTGAACCCCGAAGACACACACGCAGAGAGAGCCGCCTCGCCTTTCCTTCCCTCGTCTGGAAAATCCCTCCGCGCGTCCTTTCCCCCTCTCTCGTCCCCTTACCTTGCCACCAAGTTTGCCCGCCAACGCCGGCGACGCGCCCCCGTCCCTTCCTCAGCCCCGTCCCGCCGCGCGCCTGGCAGCGCTGCCGCCGCTGAGAGAGGCAAGCCGAGGCTTTGACTAAAATAGGCAGCGAGGGAACCGCCACGAGACGGGCTGCGGGCGGCGCCTGAGGAGAAGAGCGACCCCCAGCGCGCAGGCTTCCTGACACAACTTCTACTGCTGCTGCTGCCGGGAGACTTCTTGGGCGGCCCCTGCCCGGGCATGTGGCGGCTCCTTCTGCTGCCACTGGGACGGCGCCGTCGAGGCACGCGGAGCGGGGATTGGCCAGAAGGCCCAGCAGCTGCCTATGGAGGACTGCCTCACTGGGAGGGAGGGCTTGGGGAGTAAGGCGGGAGGGACGGAGGGGCTGCCTGACGCGGGAAGCCTGTTGTGGGGTTGATGGCAAGTGGGAAAGGACACGGGAGTGCCCAGGAGCATATGCAGAATGCTTTCCCCCCTCTGTAATACCATTTTTGACCGCCACACACACATGCAGCTGGAATACAGGAATTCCACAATATTTTATTAAGGGTTTCTATTATTATTATTAATAATAATTTATTTATACAGAATGGTTTCCCCAGCCACTCTGGGCGGCTTCCAACAAAAGATTAAAAATACATTAAAACAACAATCATTAAAAACTTCCCTAAACAGCCTTCAGGTGTCTTCTAAATGTCATAGAGTTGTTTATTGCCTTGACATCTGCTGGGAGGGTGTTCCACAGGGCGGGCGCCACTACCGAGAAGGCCCTCTGCCTGGTTCCCTGTAACTTGGCTTCTCACAGGGAGGGAACCGCCAGAAGGCCCTCGGCGCTGGACCTCAGTGTCTGGGTAGAACGATGGGGGTGGAGACGCGCCTTCAGGCCATTTAGGCCTAGGGCTCTAAAGGTCAGCACAGCACTTTGAATTGTGCTCGGAAATGTACTGGAAGCCAATTTAGGTCTTTCAAGACCGGTGTTATGTGGTATCTGTGGCCGCTCCCAGTCACCAGTATAGCTGCCACATTCTGGATTAGTTGTAGTTTCCAGGTCACCTTCAAAGGTAGCCCCACGTAAAGCACATTGCAGTAGTCCAATCACTATTCTGAAGCAATTAACAATTATATATACACACACACGACATACATGTATCTCAAATCCCATTACAGATGGAGACTGGAATAAGGTGTTCACTAAAGGATTTCCTAGGCTGCTTGCTCAAAGTATTCTGACAAAGGATAAATCCAAACAACTATTTAAAGCAACAAATCAACAGCTGATGAAACTATATTGTTAAAGCACAGCTAAAAAGTTGACATCCTTACTCTATTTTTATTATTTAGATGTTCATTTTTTTCTTTTTCATTTCCTTCTTAATGCTGTATTTGAAACATATGATTATTTTCATTTTATTTCTTTTATGTCTCTTCAAAGTCCCCCAAGTTCCCACTTGTTACTGACTCACATCTTTTAGATTACGAACCTAGCACACCTAATCTGCTTTACGACAGCAGCTGTCACACTTGCTCAAACTGATGGCATTTTCTTTTCTTCCGAAATTAAACATTTCCTTGGAAGGCTTGTGGAGAGGTAGATAGCTTCTATGCCCCCCTTTTTTTGTAATGATATTTTGATCCTACAATGTATGAAACAGGCACCTGTCCTTGACTTGCAGGCTTCTTCAGATCCTTTCAACCTTTTCAGACAGGAATTAAAATGAAGCTCCAGTTTGTAAGGAAGTATTATCAGCTCTTTCTAAAGGGAGGATTTCCACAATAATTCATTTTTAAATCATGCTGAAGCCTCAACAAAAGTTGACTATTCAGAGGATTCTTGTAAATGTTCTGAACATAAGAAGAGCCCTGCTGGAACAGAACAGAAGTATCCTATTTCCCACAATGCACTTGGCAATGCACAACAGGTGGAAATTCCCCTTCCTTACAGTTATTCCCAAATAATCGGTATTCAGAGGCACACTGAGCCTGAAACCTGGAGTTTCCATATAGCCACTGTGACTACTAGCTGTTGATAGGTGTATACATACTTCATGAGTTTGTCAAATACCCTCTTAAATTCAACTAAGCTTCACAACATCACAGAATCCTAGATTTGGAAGGGAAAACAAGAGTCATCTAGTCCAACCCCATGTAATGTTTTGCCCAATGTGGGGCTCAAACCTATGACTCTGAGTCTCATGCTTTACCAACTGAGCTATCTCATGGCAGTGAATTCTATTAATCAAACAAGAAACACCCCAAATGTCTTTATCCATCAGAAAGGTGTTCCAGCCCATTGATCACTTGGTTGCCATATTCTCTTCCTTCTACAATAGCCTTTTTGAAGTGCAGCAACCCGAACTGTACACAATATTCCAAGTGTGATTGTAAAGGAATTGAACTTTACTGTCCAGGACTGTTTGTATGGACCTTGTTTGTATGGACTGCTGTGTATTACATGTGAGTTAATCTTCTTTCTTACTGTAGCATGTGCCGTTTTCTGTATTCACACAGTTTTTCTCCTGCAATATCTCCATGGCATGGAATTAAAACCTCTCCATCTGCACAACAATGCACAAAGAGTAACAAGTGCTTGACCCAGAGACCCACTGTTGGAAGCTATGAGTGCAGGATCCATGTGTGTGCTTGGTCCTCAATTTTTTCCACATGGTTCATTACTCTCACTGGATTGGAACATATGACTGCTGTTTGCAGTAAGTGCATACACCACCATTGCTTTGGCATTCACAAATGTCAGCTAACACCCAAGATTAGTTTGGAAACAAATCCACAGGTAGCAATGGCATTGTTGTGTTTAATTTAATGGTCTGAAAACAGGAACACAGCCCATTTAAGAGCCCACCAGGTTTATTATGCTGCTAATGAACAATAAAATTTATTAACTTTGAGACAATGAACAGCTTTGAGACTGCTTTATAATGAATCACTCTTAGACAATGTGCTTGCTATGTTACTGATTAATTTTCTGCTTTGCTTCTGTTCTGAGACGCAAAATAAAAACACTTTTGTTAGAGGAACATTCAAGCATCAGATCCATTTTATAGTCTTTTTTTCTTTAAGCTATTGTCTGATGGAGTAGTTTGTGTTACAATTTTGGAAAACACTGACGGTGCTGAAGATTTAAACATCTTAATCCTGTGAGATGCATTTGGAGGATGGTATACCATATTACTGTGCCGGCAAAGTGACATCATATCGTGTTGCACTGCAGATTGACTGAGGTTTTCTGTGCCAGTACAATAGTGCTCTGTTGTTTGGGGCTACTGTTGACTGGGGCTACTCCTCTGGAAACAGCCGTGTGCCCCATATCAGTCTTGTACAAAACTATTGCATGTCTCAAAAACTGGGGGAAGGGAGGTTATAACTGCACCTGCTGATGTGCGTTAGGCTTGTTGGTGCAACTCCAAAAGTTAAACTGTGGTGGAGCTCAGTCCTGGTGTTTGATTTCAGCCTCAGAACTCAGCCATATGAAGAAGAGGTGATAGTGTCCCAGAGTAAGAATGACTGATTCCACCGCATATTGGGGATTATGAAGAAGGGAGAGGGACCATACTTCAGATGAAGAGCAAATCTTTTGAATGCAGAAGGTCTGACATTTGATTCTTAGGTAAAAATGATCAGGTAGGAGGTGATGGAAAATACTCTTTGTAGAGAACAGTTAGCCCATGCAGTGATGTCCAGATGCTGTGGGCTATGCATTCCCATCATCCCTGATTAAAAGTAGTGGTGTAGCAGTTAAGAGCAGTAGACTTGTAATCTGGTGAACCGGGTTCGCGTCTCCGCTCCTCCACATGCAGCTGCTGGGTGACCTTGGGCCAGTCACACTTCTTTGAAGTCTCTCAGCCTCACTCACTTCACAGAGTGTTTGTTGTGGGGGAGGAAGGGAAAGGAGAATGTTAGCCGCTTTGAGACTCCTTTGGGTAGTGATAAAGCGGGATATCAAATCCAAACTCTTCTTCTAACGAGGGTCATTGATAGAAATCACAATCTGTACACTGTGAATCCTTTTCACTGCATGCGCTACAAATTCAGGTGTATACGTATTTGATCTATAGATATGAGTGCAAACCCATAGCAATCTAGCTCATGCTGTTGAAGTCAATCCTCTCCAAACATATGCACTTATTTACAAACCCTAGGAAGAGTAAGGTCCTTAATATTCCCCAGTCAGAGTTGCACAATATTGTTTCTTGAAGAGATGCTATGACTCATGTTTCTCTGGAAACACTGAAGGAACATGAACAGCCTTCTACCATGGTAGTGGCTCTGCAGGACAAGTTAGATTCTTTTTAACTGGAGATGCCAGATATTGAACCTGGAAATTTCTGTTAATGGGATTGTTTGTTGTATATTTTATTATATTTATTATAGCTTGTATTTTATTATATTTTAATTGTGCATTTTTTATTTTAAATCTTATTTTAATAGCATTAAGTGGTGCATTAATCAATTTGTAACTATATAACCCTAACTCTCCCCTTCATTAGAACAGTATCATGGCCAATATCTTATTGATTTTGATATGATTCGTTTGTGAGCGCAGTCCAAAGCTGCATTTGACCTTATAAAAAGCAGTTGTATTCCACATCCTTTCTCAGAGTCTCTATCCTTGTTTATAATTCTGAGGTTGTAACAGCAAATATATGCTATCATATCATCCCCCTGCCCTGCCCAAATCCTATACAGTGGTACCTCAGGTTACATACGCTTCAGGTTACAGACTCCGCTAACCCAGAAATAGTGCTTCAGGATGAGAACAGAAATCGTGCTCCGGCGGCACGGCAGCAGCAGGAGGCCCCGTTAGCTAAAGTGGTGCTTCAGGTTAAGAACAGTTTCAGGTTAAGAACGGACCTCCAGAACTAATTAAGTACTTAACCCAAGGTCCCACTGTACAGGCATTTATTCGAAAGTTTAATTCCACAGATGACAGCTCAGCTTATTTTGAAATGAGCTACATGGAAATTAGTTGGGCATGAAGCATTGAATTGAGGTGATTGTATACAGTAGGATTCCATGTTAGAAGTCATCCCTGACCCTCCTGACTTCTAAGTTTTACCCTTTCTTGCCTTGAAAAAGATTTCACAGGAAGCATCAGTGTCTATTGCTGTATCTGATCTGGTGGAGCCCTGTGTTGGAGGGGAGGGGAGTTTTCTTCCTCTGCTAGTGCTGGATCCTGCACTCTTGAGCCTTTGAGCTGCTGCCTCAGTACCAAATCTTACAGGATCAGACATATGTTCTGGAATGTGGTTGATTTTCTCTCTCTTCATGTTCTGCCAGCTTTAGACTGATGTGAGATCCTGCACGATGGTGGGATAATTATTATAACTTTTCGTAGACAGTTTTGTCACCTGGGACTTGAATTGAGTTTACAGATTGTCATCATACGATACGTGTTGATTTTTTTAGCGATGCCAGGATCACCAACATTTCCTTTTTAATTGGCCACTGTAGTAATATTGCTTTTATGTAATTATCACTGTCTGTCCATTTTGTGTTTCACCTCACTCTCCAACATGCACACAAACACATGCCAATCATGATTACACACACTTGTCAATTAATTTATGGTTACACTTCTTGCGTATGAAGTTCCTGCATATGGACTGCGGTCCACAAAGCTGATGATAAATTTTAAGGTGCAAAGCTCATTCCTATTTTGGTTGCAACAAATTGCAACAGATTAATATGACTGCCCCTCTAGAAATCCAGACATAATTATTTTCTATATTCTATATTTCTCCTGCACAATCTAGTGGGCTCTTCTTTCCTTAGTCATTCATTGTAATCATCTGGACAAAAAAGCACCACCTGAGTAAAAAACCTCAAACCTCAGCTCCATAATATGGTAATGCACTGGTGTAGATAGTTAGATATAGAAATTAGACAGAAGCAACCAAATACGCAACATCCTTGGTAAGCTAAAATCATGGATAGGCAGACTGTTGTCATCCTGAAATCAGTGAGAAATTCCAGGGGCTATAGTCCAAAGTTTAGGGTTTAGATTCCTTCCAATGCGAAAGCACTGGACACACATTGTCACACTGTAATAAATGCTGTGTTTTCAGATATAAAAGCAGAGACAAGTGAAGGGAAATACACTGCTATAAGCAGATCAGCCTGCACCATATTTCCAAATAATGATTTGTACAGCCCCCACCTCAGGGCAAGGCTGTCTGCACATGGCATCTTTCTATCTCTAGCTAGAAACCTTATTCCAGAGTGGGGGACATTTAGACCTCCAGATGTTGCTGAACTACAATTGGCCATGCTTGGTGGGGCTGATGTGAGCTGCCCTTCAGCAACACCTGGAGGGACAAAGGTTTCCCACCTCTGCTAGAGGTGGATTTAGGGAAGCTAGGTGCAGAGCCTCAGGGAGTCACAACTATTCTTTAGGATGGAGCGCGAGAGGCAGGGGGCGCTGAATTTGGGTATCCTACAGGGTGCCGCTGAAATTTGAGACCCCAAGGTCTGCCACTGCTTCTGCTCTAATCTCAAGGTTAAACTAGATGTTATATCGGAGACACTGTGTGTGTTAAGTTATTTTTACATTGTCGGCAGCCAGGAGAACAATTCTGAATCAGGGTTGCAGCGCAGTGGGAGGGGAGATTTCACCTTTTGTCCCTGTACTGATTGCTCATTGAAAAATCACTGTGCTGCTGTAGCAGCTGTTAGCAGCAGAGTGAGGGCATGAGGGGGAGAGGATTGGACCAGGGTCACAGGGTAGGGCAGGGGTTGGTGAAACCTGTGGCCCTCCAGATAATATTGGACTACAACTCCCATCATCCCTGCCATGCTGACAGGACTAGGGAAGTTGGAGTCTAATACATGGAGCACCATGCTTTGCTTCCTCTCACGTTCCCCCACTGAATTTTCCCCTTTCTGTTTGTCTTAAGGGGGAGTTGACTGGAGATATATCTATACATTGTCATGATTCTTAGTCCATCTGTCTCTATTTCAAAACTTCAGAACCCCCTTCTCTTTCACACACACACCCTGCCCATACTCTCTAGAGCAGGCTTCCTCAGCCTCGGCCCTCCAGATGTTTTGAGACTACAATCCCCATCATCCCTGACCACTGGTCCTGCTAGCTAGGGATCATGGGAGTTGTAGGCCAAAAACATCTGGAGGGCCGAGGTTGAGGAAGCCTGCTCTAGAGCACCAGTCTGAGATCCCGCTTCTGTATGTGAATTGCAAGTTCAAGGAACTTGCTACGTATATGCCTTGAGAACATTAACATTCTTTTGTTGAATCCCTGAGCGCAATCAGGCATCACTTTAGGGAAAACCACAGTTAGAAACACACTCGCAGCAATCAAGCAGCAAACATCACAATTATTTTTTACAAGGTATTTAGTGTTCTCTACAATCTGTGCTATATAGGTAAGTTACATTCTAAATATATAAATTCTCTTTGCAGAAGTGTATCATACCCCCCCCAACTATTCTTGATGCATCCTTGCAGGTATTTGTTTATGCAGGAAAGTGGAAGCTGATGTAATTACATTTTGCCGTAAACTGTATCAAGCTGCATAATCATTATCTATGTGTGAGCATCTGGAAGCATAAGGAAGAAGGTGAAGAGCAGCAAGCATGAGAGCATTTTAATTTATATTCATGATGACAATATTGGTGCTGCAAAATGTATGGAGAATAAATATCTCGGCATGTTGATACTTGTGGGGCAGATGGTTGCAGAAAAAAGCAGTCATGGATATAAGGAAATATCCCAGAGTGCCAAGTATATATAGCTGATAGAGCCGATAAGGCATCTTGCTTGAAGTTTACAAATCTTTTTTAGTTTATCTTTTAAAAGCATCAGTAGAAAGCAAAAGGGACGTCTTCTTAAAAGAAGCAGAATTTTTCATGTCTATGAATTTATCTGCTGAGAAACTTTCCCTTTGAATTTCAATAACGCTTTTTTAAAAAGCTAAATAATGATAAATATGATTTGTGATTTTTTGATAACTCCCAAACAAGGTGCCTCATGAGCTGTATGTAGCTGGCACAGTGATGTATTTTCTTCCATTCACAGCTGTTTCTAGACACACATTGTGGTAGTTGAAAACAATAGTAAACATCTTAGTTCCAGCAAGCAGGTTAGCTACAAAACTAAGATACCAGGCATAGCAGAGTTAAGGCTTAGGAGAATGGGAAGTCTAGTCAACATATTTTCTCTAACATTCATGAAACCATATAGTTCAAAATAGTCTCCATGCGTTCAGTCCTTGATATTGTTGTAATATATAGTTAATAAGTTCATGAAAGGGTTAACCAGAGCTCAGGTTGCCATTGGGATGGAGCTTAAGCGCACCAGTCACATTCTCAGAGGAAGGCGTGTCTATAAAAGGAGTGTCACCACCTAGAAGGCCCTGTTCCATGTCACCACCTGATGAAAGTCCCCTAGTGATGGTACAGTGAGAAGACCTCACTCTAAATCTAAGGACCCAGGTAGGCAGATGCAGAAAGAGGCATTACTTTGTATTCCTGGACCCCAGATGCTTTGCTTTAAAGGCCGGATTTACGGGATTTTTTGCTCTATAAGACTCACTTTTCCCCTCCTAAAAAGTAAGGGGAAATGTGTGTGCGTCTTATGGAGCGAATGCAGGCTGCGCAGCTATCCCAGAAGCCAGAACAGCAAGAGGGATTGCTGCTTTCACTGCGCAGCAATCCCTCTTGCTGTTCTGGCTTCTGAGATTCAGATTTTTTTCTTTCTTGTTTTCCTCCTCCAAAAACTTAGGTGTGTCTTGTGGTCTGGTGCGTCTTATAGAGCGAAAAATACGGTACTTTATTTTTAAATAAAGTATTGAATCCAAAAAGGCCTTCCTTGCAATACTTACATAGTGCAAAAACATGGCAATAATGCTCCACACATCTGTCACTTGCATAGCTATATCACCGATGTGAGCTGTTCGCTTCATAAAGGATCTATTTTCCTGTTTAATTGTTTGGAAGGGAACCAAAATCTAAAGCCCCCAGTTCACTCCAATGCAGATTGAGCAGGCAAATAGCCCATCAGCACAGCTGTGAGGAAAACCTCAGAGTAAAAGTACAATATGCAGATCAGGACAGGAACTGGTTGCTGCTAATATAATATTGGCTGAGGTTCTGTAATTGTATTCTGAATCTGAGAAACTGTGTGGCAGCTGTTAAGTCTTCTGTTCTTCTTCACAGATGAATTTTCTTTAGGTATACATCTAACAATACACTTGGTGTAAAATCAGGATTTGCTGCTGTCAGTTGTGTGAAATAGCCCTGTACTTTCACTATGTAGTCCTACAGCTAAGAAGTGCAGTATCTAGGGATATGAAAAGATGTGTATCTATTAGATAAGATGATTGAACAGTATGGTAGGTATCCTGGGAACACCACTCTTGACAGCCAGAGCCTGTGTTGAACTACCTGAAGTTAACTCAGGTGTGAATTGGGTTGCCACCTTTTACCCCCACATTGTCATTTACATTTCTAACTGGAGATAATTTTTATTCTTCCCACCCTTCCCCTCTATGGTTCTGCCATCCATTTCTTTCCTCACCTGTGGATTCCAGGTGGGCCACACTGCAACTGATGCAGGTGACAGATTATAGGACGGTGAAGGTAAAGAATGGAATAAACTGCAACAGCCTTTTCTCCTGCATCTGCTAGAGTTACCTGATCTCTGGGATAAGAGGTGGCAGCCCCAGGTTCAGACAGCAACTATGCATGTACTTCAATCCAAAATATCTGGTCAGATTGCATCCTGGTCCACAAGATGATTTGGAAGCACTCTCATCAGCTGACAGAAAGTCCCAGCAAATTGAGACAGTGCACATCCTCACTTTCACCATCACTCTGTGACGGTGTGAGGCAAGAAAAGGCAACCTTCTGCAAGGAATTAAATGTTGCCATCAATAAAAATCCCACAAAAAGTACAACTACCAATTCATGCATATTTTAACATCATAATAATGCCACTTAAATCCTATCAATTATTTTAAATTATAGACCTTGTTTTTATTAAGTTTGCAATATTAACGCCATGGAAAATTCACAGAAGACAAACTGCATCCTGTACCCAAAATCTGTGGGTCCCTGCCTACCACTGATGAAACTTTCAGAGCACTTCCGACGCATCATTTTTCAATAGAATCTGTGGTACTTTCAGCTTTGAGTTATTTAATGGTAGTTCACACTTGGGTGCACTTCACTTGCTGACACAGGATGACTGGTAATTTGAGAACTGTTTCAGTTTCTGTACTTGGAATGGGGGGAGAGGGAGGCCATCTGATCCTCAGGGCTTGCCTGGGACGTTGGCCAGTGGATTTGACTGCGGGAGCATTTGAGCATTCTGCCTCCACCTGTGCACAGCCTTTTTATTTGTAAACAAACTCAAATATTCCAACACACCATAATGGAGCAAACCTTAGCTCTCAGGGTACTGTGGAATTCCTTCTCTGCAGGAGCAGAAACTGGATTCTTCCCCCATTGGATGCTTCAATGGGAGAGATTTAAAATTTAAAAAATGGCAAGGAAGAAAGCATAAAAGCTCTGCCACATCACTGCAGATCTCTCCCACTTAGGAGGTAGGATTATTTTGTAAGGACAGATCCACACTATACATTTAAAGCATATCCAATGCACATGGCCCCAAAGATTCCTGGGAACTGTGGTTTGTTAAGGGTATTGGGAATTATAGCTCTTTTAGGGGGAAATTACAGTTCCAAGGATTCTTTGGGGGAAGTCATGGGCTTTCAATGTATGTTTGATGTTCCTTAGTATCCAAGTTGTGAATCTGTCCTTGGTCTCCAGTGATCTCGGCACTTACCAAAAACCAGATAAGCGCTGCGTCCCTGGACCTTCTGCTCCATCAGATAACTGGATCACCTATAACAATATATTTAGATAAGATATCATATAAAGAATAAACCCACTGAGTTCACACACTGATTGCATAATAATTTCTGGTCAAATGATGATGGTTGGGTTGATAAATTAAGCATGCAATCCATTATTTGGTGAAATGTCATGTGCATTTAAATCCCAGGTAAACCCAGTCTCATTCTAATGCTTAAAAACATAAATGTGAGAAGAAATTGTAACTATTTTTAAACCAATACAATTATCCATTAAAGCTCATAACTCTTTGCAGGCATGCACATTTGAAACCATAAAGAAATACAAGGTATATACACTGACTTGTAAGTGGATTTGAAATATCCAGTTGGGAATAATTTATGATTTTCAGGAAGACAGCTGTCCTCTCATTTGATGGAGCTACTGCAAGCTTTTAAGGTGGAAAATTCATTTGTAAGCATAACAGGCAATGACCTTCTCCTAGCAGTATATTGAAAACTCGACTAGAATTATGTAGGGCAGTTTTTCTTCCAACTGTGGCATATTATGAAGTACATAACCATTTTCAGAACTAGGGTTGGGAGGCAAGCAAAGCTCAATAGAAAGTATAATATGTATGGAACAATCTGAAATGGAATTTCTCCACTCTATTAAATATTTATTGCTTACAAACAGGGCAGTGCTTGATGGTCAGTTTTATGATAGCAATACACCTGCAAAAAGAGAGTCAGATTTTTATAAGCATAAGATTCATGTTATAAATTTTAAAAAACAGAATTTTGAAGGTTTGGAAATTGGTAAATTGATTTTGCAGGTTTTTGAAACAGAGACACTAGTCAGTGGAACAAAAACAAACAAACCTGCGTACCTTTTGTAAAGTAATTATTCTCTCACACTATGTTCAGAACTCTTTAAAAACTATTTTTGGTCTTCAGCTTACATACAAATATAAAAAAACAAGAATCACCAGAGAATTTGCAGTTCCAAGGAAGAAGCCAAGGGAAATCCAGACTTAATCAGCTGAACTTAGGTCTCACTCAAATGAATTTGACAAGTAAGTCAGGGTTTAAGTTAAGACTCATTAATTTCAATGGGAACAAAATTCAGCTAACTTTTTGCTTCTACCCATAGATTCTGAATCAACAGCTTTTGAATGCAAGGATCAACTCGACCACACACATCAAAGAGGGTGTTAAAACTATGCACAGTCTCACACCACCCATGACAACTATCCATGCATCTGTGAGTACTGGATGCAGGGATCCAGCAAGAAGGCATACCGGGAATTATTCCTTTGAACATGGAGATCAAGAAGGGAATGGGAACATGTGTGTACATGGATCACCCTTGCTGAATCAGTGCAAGAGGTAATAGAACAGTTCATCAAGAGCCTTTGCAAATTTACGATTCCATAAACTTGGGGCTCGAAAGTATTCCTGTTCTGGCACTTAGATATGCTCATAATATAGGATGGCAGCTGAATTCAAGCTAAGCAAAGCATTGGAGAAATCTCTGGCCCCTCTAAAACTGTCACCCCACCTTCCCTTGTCAATGCACTTCCATTTATTATGTATGAAGTTTAGGAGAGCATCTTCAATCTTGAGTGCAAAGGTTCTGGTAAGAGTCTTCTAAGTGACATTGATTAAGCATGCGGTAATTCAGGCATAAGCTTATATAACTCTGGCAATATTATGATTCTAGCAGTATTATGATGGGAATAAATCATAGGCTGAGAATACAGGAACAATTTCCATAACAAAACCTATTCAGGGCTATCAAAATACTTCACATCCAAAATCTAGGGCAGAGGTGGGAACCTATAGCCCTCCAGATGTTCTTAGGTTTCAAGTCCTGTCAATCTCAGCCAGGATGGCCAATGGATAGGGCAGGCAGATTAAATAATATTGTCATGAACTGGCAGGACAATGGGCAGGAAGAGAATCCCAGTGAGGGGTGTAGCTAGGACTAGGTCACACCGGGGCAAGCTGGGGATGGGGAAGGAGAGTTTGGTGTAGGCAATACTCACGTGGTGATGGAGGATGATGAGGGGATGGAGTTCAGTGCACAGGAACCAGAGCAGTAGCACCCGTCACCAGAGCCAGAGAGGCCCTTGTCTCCATGAACACAGCAGACTATGAGGCGAGTGGGGTACTCCAGACAGCTGGCCCACAGTCCAGCTCTCTAGCTCTGGGAGAAGGTGTGATTCCTCAGCTGGAGTAGGTTCAGAACAGGTGTGGGTCGTATGCCTCATCAAGCCCCAATGCTGCAATCAGCATGCAAAGTATAAAAGGGAAACAGAGCTGAGGGGCTAGGTCTGCTCAGCTGCCCACGTTGGAAGACCTCAGCTTGACATCTCCAGGATGTTTGTGGGACTTTGCTTTGGTTTGGATTTTGGACATGTGGATTGACCCTCGATGGGGACTTGACATACTGACTTGCCGCCAGGTAGGCCAGGGTTCGGGACAAATATAAACATAAGGGCAGTTCTGTTCGATTAGAAGAAAGGTGCGTTTCAATCCAGCATCTTGTTTCTCACAGAAGCAAAGTACAAGCTGGGCATGAGGGCAACAGCTCTCATCCACGATTGTTTCCCAACAACTAGAATTCAGAGGCATGCAACTTCTGACCCTGACTAGTAGCCATTCATAGTCTTAACTTCCATTAATTTGTCTGCTTGTTAGGTAAGATAGGTGTAAGATTTCAATTTTTCTACCTGCCTCATATCTTGTAGATTGGGTATAGTTGCTTGCATCATTTGTGGATATTCTGTAGTGAGCATGCTCCTGGTCTGATGTTGTGATTACTTGCATGCACATGCTTGTGCAGGTATGTGAATGGTCCAGGTTGGCAGAAGGATGTTGCATTAGTTAATCGTTTGAGTCCCTAGTTGTCTATGATCATCATGCCCAAGCCAAAAACAGCTTATTCAAAGAAGAGGTATATGGGATGTATGGGGATTGGTAGTACCTCTGATAGAGGATCCATAATGCTCCTTCTGAGATAGCTTGTCCACCTTTGGTCCCCACCATGCACTCAGCTCTCACCTGAGGCTCCTAGAAACTGTCAGCATGTGACAGTGGTGACACCCCGGTAATGGCTTTGACTGGCCGGCTAAACCAGTTGAGGTTAGCCAATGGGTCTCAAACCCTTGGTGAGTTAGGGACTTCCCCTGTGAAGATAGGCTCCAGGGGATTGAGCAGATGAGACCAATAGTGGGTCCAACAGTCAAGAAGGCAGTTTCTGCATGTGCTGTAGAGGGAAGTGAGGGACAGATGGATCTCATCAACCTGGGAAGGTAGCCCATCTGGGAGAAGGAAAACTTTTATCCTAAAACTCTACTGCCTTGTGGGATGTTTCTTGGGAGAAGAAAAGTCTAAGGAGTAAACCCCACACAAATCTGGAGTGGAGTCACTAAGATGGATGGTGCCTTGTACGCCTCCTTCCAGCAACTCCTGCAGCCAAGCTAGTGCCAAACATATTTATCTTCCATCCTTTGGACCATATCAAATGGAGCAGTGTTGTTGTCTGGACAGCTCAGCACCTCCATACACACTGTCCAGGTTTGTGCCCTGGGGAGGTCACTTTGGTGCTGGTAACACAGCAGTTGGACTTCACCCCTGAAGGCGCATTACATGGTCTCTTGAGATAGGCAGATGCCAACAACGAAAATCAAAGAACATTATTAAATAGTAATGGAAGAAGAGAAATACTGTTCTTTTGTTTCGTTACAGTTGAGTTCTGTATTAAATACGTTTCCTCAGTTTCAGGATAAGATGTCCAGTGGTTTTTATGCCAGAGGGCAGTCGCACCCAGAAAGAACTCTGCAATACATTTACCATCTGCTCCTGATCGTGCAGGTGTTGCACAAAGAGCGTTTTTAGTGTGTTGTTCCCCTCCAAAAGAGAAAGGAAACACTTTCCACAGCAGGTGCCAACTAGTCCATGGGTAAGATGCTACAGCTGCTATTTCTCTCTCTCAGATGCTGTGTCATCTAGTCTGCTCCCACCCATCTCTTTGGGGTACTGATGTTCAGCACTGCTCACTGAAGCAGTGACAGTATCAGTTCTGTTGATTCAGCATGCCTGTCACTTGGCAAAGCCTCCATCTGGAAGCCCCTTGATGTCTGACTGTGTCCTTATGTCACCTGTAATTACCCTTTGCTAAACCACAGCTGCTATAGTATTTATTTCTTTTACTGTAAGAGAAACACTGTGATTGTTAGCTCTTAGTGATTAGTTCATAGTATAGTGAGCTTTATTAAATAGGAACCCTGAAATCTGGAATCCCTTCCAAACTGATGCCAAAGTTTTGTACTCGTTTTGTACCACCAAAACTGGTATAGTGTATATTCAATATTTCTTTGACTAAAAATTCATCCACTGTTGGTGGGGGGAGATGCTAAGAAAGAGAAATCAGGCCAATTTATTCTATTTTGCAGCTGGAAAGGAGGTGATAATGAGGACTACAGAGAGTTATGCATAATGGAGAAATCCACAATAGGCTATTTTGGTGGTTTCACACATCTGAAGCAAAAAATGATGATAATTAGAAGTTGTGGAGACCAAATCAATGCTGGATCCAAACTTTGTTCATTTGTCTGGGGGGGGGGGAAATGAAATAATAGAAAACAATGCTGTTTGTCCCTGCAGATAATGCAGTAATGAAGGAGTTTACATAGTAGATTAGAGGCCTCCATGGCCAAGGTAATTATAATGACAAAAGACAGCCAAGGAAGCTAAATCACTATTAGTTCCAACTCAAGGAGCCAAGAGGAATTAAACAAGCCAGGAGGTTCCAAGTAGCAGATGCCTGCAAATCTTGTATGATTTTACAATCCTGCAAGTCCAGCCAAACATCTGCAGGGAAGATCACTTAGGTGTTATTAAACATGTTAGCTGATCGTCATTTCTTTTAAATCGAAGGTGGCAAACCTTTTCCAGCCTGAGGGTTGCATTCTCTCCTGAGTGATCTTGCATAGGCCACACGCCAGTGGAGGGCAGAGGCAAAAAAATGGGTGGAGTAATAGCTGTGGCTTTTGGTACAGTTGACTACATTCCAGATGGGGAAAGCACTTGGAGAAGGCATGGAGCAGGGTCAGTGAGGGGGCGTGGGCTATGGGAGAATTTCAAGGGCCAGAGAGAAAGGACTTGAGGGCCCCATGTTTAATCACTATGCAGGGTACAAAAATAATATAAAACAATAAAGTATTTTAACTTCCCTCCCCCAGCAAAACAGCATTATGAAGACTGATAAAACCAAAAACAAGGGTGTTTTTGTTTTTAAGAATTTCAGAAATAATAAGGTGTGAATGAAATTTGACATGCTAGGATATTGGTCAAAGTGTCAGCATTCATAACACAACAGGTACTGCAGTTTGAAAGGAACATGGGAGAAAATGGGAGAGAATCAGGGTTTTTTGCAGCACTTCTCAGGTGGGCACCATTGCCATTCTAAGACAACAAGGGAGGCGTTCATGGTGAGTTCCGGCACCTCCTTTTCTGGAAAAATAGCACTGAAGAAAAGCACTAGCAGTATAAGCAGGAAAACAGAATATTTCCCACATCTCAATGTACCCTAAGACATAGAGATGACTGAAAGTAGGAGAAAAATAAAGTGTATTAAAAAGCACTGATAAATCCTGATATATATAAAAAAACAGCTTCATTGACTACTACAGCTGGATAGATACATTGCCTTGGGGTTAATGAAGTTGCCATTGTAATATGTGAATTACTAATATGAGGAAGAAGGAAGAGGAAACTGAGAAATGTATTGTGAAAGAAGGTTAATCTGAAGAAGTTACTACTCTAAAATTCAGGGTGCTAATTATCTCAATAATTCAAGGTGTATACAAGGTGAAAACAGCTAGAAGACTAGAATGACAAATTAGAGCAGATAATGTTGTAAAAACAAATGAGAAAGTGAAGGAGGGCAATTTGTTGAGCTCAAAATAGCTTACAACAGCACACTTACTGCCTGTTTTTCTACAGGTCGATTCAAACAATCAGGTAAGGCTAATGATAGAATGTGAGAAATGAAGTTAAATAACACTGGGGAATATGCATGACTTGGAAAAAAGCAGGATCGTGGTGCTTTATTTTTGGTGAAGTGCTTACAGGAATATCTCCATCCAGAGAGAGAGAGAGGAGATCTCTTGAGATGTTAATTAAGAGATATATTGTGTGATAACCCCAAACCTTTGGTCATTCGTGAGATTTGAAAATGAGAAGAATTCTTTAGAACAATTGATTCTTTGAGCAATGCCTTGGGCAGCAATGTGGAAAGTGCAGTAATGCCAAGCTCATGCAGCGACTAATTTAAATGTTAACATTAAAAACAACATTGTGGAATCCAGTTGGTACCCTTGCACTCACAGGAAGGCTTTCTGTCTAACGGAGGTGTCCACTACTGGAAGAAGATGGGAGGTGTATTTGCTGATTCCAGCTCCCATTATTCCCAGAAATGTGTTCCAGTGTGTTAGGACTCTCCAGAACAAGGAGGAAAGTGGCATGAGGTGCTGCAGGGGAAGGGGGTGGGAAGAGAAAAATCCATCTCTTCTGGATTTGAACCAAGTGTTATTTTGTCCAGCATTTGGTGTACAATCTTGGCCAACCAGATGACTTCAAACTCTGCCTACAAAAGAACCTGCCCTCAGTACCTGGTATTAAGAGGTATGCTGCAATTTTACATAGAAGTTCTACCTAACCATCATGGGATAGACAAATTTAGGCAGAATTTAAAACAGGGTAGATTAACTTAGGCACCGAGACATGGGTGGCGCTGTGGTGTAAACCACTGAGCATGGGGTTTGCTGATCAGAAGGTTGGCGGTTCGAATCCCTGCAACGGGGTGAGCTCCTGTTGTTTGGTTCCAGCTCCTGCCAACCTAGCAGTTCGAAACACGTCAAAGTGCAAGTAGATAAATAGGTACTGCTCTGGCGGGAAGGTAAACGGCATTTCCGTGTGCTGCTCTGGTTTCGCCAGAAGCAGCTTAGTCATGCTGGCCACATGACCTGGAAAAACTGTCTGCGGAAAAACATCGGCTCCCTCGGCCAGTAAAGCAAGAGCCACAACCCCAGAGTCGTTCGCGACTGGACTTAACTGTCAGGGTCCTTTAACTTTTTTTAACTCAGGCACCATTGTTCTACTAATGGCTTTCCAAGCTAATAGACAACACCACTATATATGCAGTTAATTATGCAATATGTGAAGAATATATTCTTTTGGCTGCTGGCAATCCAATGTTATTTATTATATTTCTATATTGCCTTTCCTCCAGGAAACTCTAGGTAGTGCTCATGACCCCCCCACCTTTTTTATCTTCACAACATCCCTGGGGGACTTATTAGGCTGAGATAGTGGCTGTCCCAAGGTGAGGTTCATGGCTGAGTAAGGATTTGATCTTGGGTCTCTCCAACCCTAGTTCGACACTCTAACCCCTATGCTACCCTGGCTCTCCAGTTCATTATGTGACCCTGAATTGTAGCACTGCATGTGTCAGAGAAACATTGCTCTTTCCCCCAACACCATTCAAGAACAAACTAGATACGTGAGAGAGCCATGGCTATCCCAGTTCAAACAATTTAAGGTCCAGGTGTGCTCTGGTCCATTCTGTTAGTATCCTATCTTAAACAAGCTGGCATCCCCCCTTCTAGCTAGCCGGCCTGGTGACTCAGTGCCTTCCAAATGGAAGCTTCATGTTGAACATTCAGTGCATCTTGTGTGTACAACACGGATCCCCAATCAGCAACAAAACCTCTGTGTCATATTGTTCTGGAGAGCTATACTAAAACCATGAAGAGGTAGATAACTTGGAGACAGGGAACATGATGTGAATACATGTTCCAGGTTCTGTTTTTAGCATGCCCAGTAGAAGGAAAGAGCTCTCTGCCTGAGACCCATCACCCATCAAAGAAAACAGTACCAGGCTAGAAGAAGAAAGAGCATCACCTCATTTAAAGCAGCTTCCTATGTTTTTGCTGGCAGCTTGGACTGACTTGTTTTAAAATGTCTGCATCAGAGAAACTGGCTTCCCACTCAGAGTCAATCATGAATACACAAAAGGCTTGTGCGTGAATGGGAATATGATTCAGAGTGAACACAAGAGTTGTCAGCTTTTCCTTGGAGCGTATTTCTTTCTCTGAACCTTATGGTGTATTATTTTTTGTAAGGAGGAAGCAGAGAGAGAACAGCTTATCAGAGCAGCCAACTTGAAAAGACAATCATACCCCCTGGCGTCTCTCAGGCATGCACATTGGCACACTACTACTGTCAGCCATCAAACATTCCCTTAAAAGAAATTGCTCTGAGGACTGGATCGTGGGCAGGCTTTCTGTTGAAGAGAAACAGGGGGAACCCTCTTGGTCTCCATACATTCCATAATCTGAGAAGCATTTTATTGACTGGCTATAGAAAAATGGATGAGTGGGCTTAGAACTCGCCTGTTCCTATTCACTGTTACAAGATCTGGATAACAGCTTTGTGTGAATGGATCTGCCAGCAACAAGCTGCCTCTCTCCATATGAACCTACTTGGACTCTGAAATCATCTTCTGAGGGCCGCCTTCTTGTGCCTCCTCCTTGAGAGGTCCGGAGGTGGCAATACAAGAACGGGCCTTCTCTGCTGTGGCTCCCCATCTGTGGAATGCTCTCCCCAGGGAAGTTCACCTGGCACCTTCATTATACACCTTTAGGCGCCGGGCAAAAACGTTGGTTGATTTGATTGACATCATATGCCCTTTTAAAATGCGGTTTTTTTGGGGGGGCTATTGGGTTGTTTTTATTTTGATTATGCATTTGTGGTTTTATATTTTGATTTTATTTTGTGAACTGCCCTGAGACCTCAGGGTATAGGGTAGCATATAAACTCACCAAATAAATAAAATAAAATAAACAAGAAGTTTTCCCACATGGGCTGCAGTGCCAAAAATTATTCTCATACTGTTTATTCTTTTGGACACTGCTGATCCAGCAGTGATCAGGACACTGAATTGGCATCTGTCATGTCACAGGTCAGACTGGGTTTCTTCTTCTGAGCCCAGTCTTGGTGAGAAGAGGACACCAAACATGAAGCCAGCAAGCAGTAACCTATTGAACTGAATTCTGCAGCATTGAGTCATGTAGGACCAGGACAAAGACCAAGAGCACATTTCCCTGGGCCTAAGGAACTGAGGGCCTCCATACTACCTCATCATTCCAATGGCACGGTGGATGCACCAGGTGGGAGGCCAGGTAACACAACAGAAGTGATGGTCTACCTGTCAGACAGTTGATCCTTTAATAAGTTTTTCAAAAGGAGGTGGGGCATAGGAGAGGTGAATGGGAGCCAGAGGCTCAAACTACCTTATTTCACATCAAACCATTTTTGGAGCACATGGCCCACAAGGAGCTCTCCATGGTGCTGCAAGAAGGGAACTGCCTTGGCACCACAGTGCCTTGGTCCCTGAATATCATGGGGGCACATGTATGTCAGCCCATTTTCCACACGAAAAGGTGGAATGTAAATGTAAAAGCAAAGAAATAAACCGAGTTCTCGCAATTTCCAGGTGTTTTTCATGCACACCAAGCTTCCTCCACATAAGAAAGGTGTTTTTAAATAGCAGTTACACAATTATACTAAGTTGTTCATTACTAATCACCACCTATTTCTCTGACATGTAAGATTGTCACTTGCATTTCTGTTTTTATAATATGTCTTTACTGGTTTTTATGTTGTATTTTTGTATACCACTTAAAAGCATTTCTGAATATTTAAAACTCTCTAATTAAAATAAATTATTATTATTATTAACAACAACAACCATTTCCATCTTCCCAATGCACATTTAGGACTCTTTAGGTTAAGAAGAACCGTTTAAGGCTTTATAGATCCCTGTCCAGATAGGGGCACAACTGGGCCACCAACCAAAGCTGATGGAAGGCCCTCCATTCCACTGAGGCCACCTGACAGCAAAGGATCCAGAAGCCGCCCCCTCCAAGCTATGAACCTGCTCCTTCAGAGGGAGTATAACTCCGTCAATATCAGGCAGTTGCTTTAGAGAGAAAATGCTGGGGTGGAGGGAGAGAAAAGGACACATCTTCACCACCCCATTAAAACAGCATTTGTTATTTGCTACCGATATGACAAGTTGGCTCTTGCTAGGAAGTAATGTAAAAAGGGTAATGAAGTAGAAAGCGCTGTTCTTCATTTAAGTGTTGCCAGCTGACATTCTGAAAAGCTCCCTCAGTTTGTGGTAAAGTAGCAAGACAAATGGCTAATGCTCTTCACAGCTGGCTGGCCTGGATGCGCTAGAGATCACCATTTGTCAAATGGTAACTTAAGAGCAGCAGGCACTTACTTTGTAAGTCAAGGGTGGGGGAACATCATTCAGCCCAGTGACCACATTCCCTTCTGAGGGAGACGTGCTGGTGTGGGCAGGGCCAGAGGACAAAACCGACACAGCAATTAATGTAGTCATTTTGGCAATTTCCTTTTCTTCTTTTAGCACACTTTTCACTCTTTTGTCATCCAACTGCCTCCCTAGCTGGTTTCCTGCTTCTAGTGTTGTTTTTATGATATGACTGGTTGAGGTGTATGAAGGTGCTGGGGGAGGGGCAGTGGCTCTGGTGGGGGGGGGGGAGAGACCATGTTCCTTCTGGGGTAGTTTGTCCACCTTTGGTCCCAGAGCAAACTCCTTGACCCCACTGGAGGCTTTTTAAAAATTATGCCAAATGGTAAAAAAAAAACATTTACCAAATGGTAAAGATAACCTTACCATGTCACAAGGCAAGATAAGTGATGGTGGACTGGGTGTTAAAGAGTTGTATATGTGCTTTGTGGTAGCGTATCTTGGATCACTAACATATTTCGTGACTTTATGGTTTTCTTAGAGAGGTTAGTGAGTGGCCTGGATGTTCCAGAGACAAATAAGTATCATACTCCAAAAATTTGAATATTAAGATCTAACAATCCATTTCTTTCTTTTGAGATAAAATATGAAAGGTCTAGATTTTCTATGGAGATAAACATCTGAGATTTTGCAGAGAAAAGGATCGTGTCAGTATATAAAAATGAAGTTGCTTGTAAACCACAGTTGTATTGTTGTCAGCTTTAGATCAAATGGTGCTCTAAGGTTGATTGTTTCGCAGCATTATTGTATCTATTCTGGCAGTCAATGCATAATCATTCCTCACAAAAGGAGGAAGTCTTATTTTTAGCTGGTGGGCAACAGGCACGCACTCCAATACCCCAGTACATCAAGGGGAGAGATATTCTATCAATATGGCTGCCATATCCTACACACATCCAGCCCAGAACAGGTGGGGGAAGTCACAGTGCTCTGAAAAGCTGAGTGGCAACAGCTACAACCTCCCACCCCATGTCCATGGCAACACTGCCAGTGCCCACCAATCACATCCAGTGTGGTGATGTCATGGAGATGATGTCTCAAATTGTGGAGATAAACGTGGTGCAGTTTTGGAGGAGGAAACCACAGTAACTGTCAGCATATTTCTCCCTTTCCCCTTAGGGGTTGCACTGGATCTATTTTTGGGGGGGCGGCGGCGAAGGGATAGCTTGTTCTGTGTCCAGGCTACAGACCTGCAAGGAAAAGTTGCTCATTGAGTGTTTGACTGGCAGTGGTAATGGTTAGAGTAGACTGCCTGGTCTTCCCAGGGAACTTACCTGCATAGCATGGCAAGTACATACGCTTTGAAGAGAGACACTTCTTCCCAGTGGTGTAGCGTGGGTTGTCAGCACCCGGGGCAAGGCAAGTAATTTGCGCCCCCTAACCCGTGGAGCCAGGTAGGGGCAGAGAGCTGCGAGTGCGAGCGCGCCCCCCCAGATGTTGTGCCCGGTACGGCTGGCCCCCCCTGCACTCCCACTACGCCACTGCTTCTCCCAGCTGTTGGAGGCTACAGCCAGAGACTGGACAAGACACAGCATTTGCATACAGCTACGAGGAGGAGCAGACGGTTGCAGGAGATAAACTTTCAGATTCACTTGGTTACCTGGCAAGTGCTGTGTCCCATCACCCTTGTGTGCTCTAAGTGTGCATGATCTGAAGCTGGATAAATATAGGTCAATGCATCTCACTATCTGTAATTATGGTGTCTCTGTGTGGTTTATGTACTGGTGGTATACTGAAATCGGGTGTCGACTGATTCAACAGCATATGACATTGGTGGAACAAGAGGCAGAGGAGAGGGAATTTTTTTTCTTTTCCTTCCCCTTTTTCCTCGTTTCCATTGAGTTGAATGGCGGACATTTCCTTTACATTAGCTCTGTAGCTGGTGGAAAGTTTTGCCAGTATTGTTCAGGGTGTACAGAATTTTGCTTAACTCTGCTCCTCCCATGCCCCACCATCTCCACTCACTTTGGCTGGTGGAAAGTGACAGCACAGCGGACCTGGTATGGCAGTGCACTAGTGTGTCAGTACAGTTACGACATATCTGATGTGACCATGGTGGGGGTTAGTTCTGGCATACCTAAAGTTATGGGGTCATAATGTGTCATTATTGTAAGCATATTCTCTAAAGAACAATAGAAAGCAGAAGAAATGACAGGTGCTAATCAATCCTCCTTTCTTTTTGCCCTTCTCTTCCTCCAAAGATTATTTACATCCTTGGTATTTCAAACAAAAGGAAAGAAAAAACAGTGCCCTGCCTTGGACAGATGACATTTCCAAATCAAGATTTTACTGTAGAGAAAAACATTTACTATTTGTCAATCAAGAGTATATCAGACATTGAAAAATATTTCATTATATTAAAGGGAAAGCCTGATCTTCTCATTTAGCATTTAAGTTTGTATAACTTAGGCATATCTTGAGAAAAGACCATGTCTTAATGGCAGAATATCTATTTTGCACACAAGTCTCGGGTTCAACCCCTGCCATCTTCGGGAAGGGCTGGTAAAAAGCCTCTGGAGGACTGCTGTTGACAATAGTGTGCCAACGACACTGTACTAGATGGATCAATGGTCTGAGGCAACTAGGGCAAATTCTTATCTTCTGAGAAAAGGCCTGAAGTACCAACTCAGCCAAGAGAAGCAGAGGCTCTTCCAGTTGCATTGCTACTCAATTTGCAGCACCTCCTTTTAATTGTAACAGCCCAGAGATTATAGATAACAAGACTGGTTAAAAATAGATGTTAAAAGGAAAGAGGTGTGAGTGTATTGCACTGTGCGAAACAATGCAACTGCGTACTGATTCAAAGCAGTGCTGCATAAAAGCCAGACCTTTAAAAGAACTGACACACAACCTGAAATTACTCCGCATTTGTAATATAGTTATTTTAATGGAGAGGCATTGGCAATAATCCCAACACTCGTCGTGGCTGTAAAGAAAATACGAGTTGACAGTCTATACTGGAACAGTACTTACATTTAATTACAAGAGCGTTGGGTATGTTTACAAGGAGAAAAACCACATTAAAACCTTTTCACCACCAACACCTTTGACTTTTAAGAATTCACGTTAACAGCGTCATCTGCAATCTGCCTAATTATCCAAACATGCTATTTAAAAGGTATGACTGGAACTAAAATGAAGAGCCAAGAGTAAACACTGAACAGAAGCAGAAGAGAGACAGAGTTCATGGGAAGCTGGGCGTGGC
Organism: Podarcis raffonei; assembly: GCF_027172205.1. Lineage (NCBI taxonomy): Eukaryota > Metazoa > Chordata > Lepidosauria > Squamata > Lacertidae > Podarcis > Podarcis raffonei. Next base: position 51,411,262 of record NC_070604.1, read on the forward strand.
AGTTCTTAAATGTAAGTACTACACCAAGTGCTCCTGTATAGTTTTAAAAGGTTGTTCAAGCCCTTGATTTAACTGAGACAGTAACGGCCTATTCTATCCATTCGAGATTTAGGCATCTTGCTATAAAGGCAAACATGTCAGATGCTTCCTCTATAACTTTGGCTGTGGGCTTCCCAGCCCCGTGGCCAGCCTTGGTGTCCACGTGAATTAGTAGTGGGTTGGTTTGCTTGGGGCTTCGGCCTACGACATATTGTAGAGTAGCAATGAACTTCAGGGAGTGAAGAGGAACCACACGGTCATCATGATCAGCTGTTAGAAGTAAGGTGGCAGGATACTGAACTCCTTCTCCTTCCGGAATTTTGATATTGTGGAGTGGAGAATACCTGTTAGAGGGACACACATTTGTTGGAGATTTGATAAAATGCTACCAGTTGGCAGGAAAGTGGGAAAAGAATAAGGAATCCTAGGGGCTGGGAACATGATGGACTTACTCAAGACATTTCTATACCGTCTAATTATTTGCATTTGTAAGTGGTGTAAAACATAAAAACAAACCACAAAAAATGAGACAACAGGACAATTATCACAAAACTGAATGCTATCTTAAAATGAGGAGGGAAGGAAGTATCCTCTGCTCGCCACTGCAGCGGGATCCCGCCATCGTCATCTGTAGGCATTCACTCCATAAGATGCACAGACATTTCCCCTTACTTTTTAGGAGGCAAAAAATGTGTCTTATGGAGCGAAAAATACGGTAAGTCTTCATCACCTGCATAAAGTTGAGCAAGGAGGATGGTGACTAATCTCAGCTGGGGAGGTTTTCCACTGGCCTGGGCCCATCACACTATATGAACGACTTCTATATTGAGCTGTGCATCTGAGCCATGGGGGACCACCAACAGAGATCTCCCCAAAGATCTCGGTGTTTTGGCCAAGATATAATGGCTAAGGCAGCCCTTAAGATATCCTGGAGCCATGTTGTTAGGCTCCTTGTAAATTAATGCAAGAACCTTGACCTGGCCTTGGTGACGCATGGGGAGCTAGTGCAAACGTTTAAGCACCCAAGTTATGTGCTAGTGCTCTGAGAATTAGTTCTTGTTGAGGAATGGGATATCTGGATCTAGAAAAGGAAGGCACACGTGGCCTACTGACATACTCATTCCAATCCAAGAGTTGGCAGGAAAGGTTGAAAGGAAAGGGACTCCTTTAATTTTATGGTAGTTTCCGCCTCCTCCCTTTTGTGTGTGTATATGGCTGAGAACAAGAGGAGGATGTAAGCGTACACAGGGCAGTTAACTCGGGGGTTAAAGTGGCAAATTTTATTCCAGGGATTGCTAGGAAATGACACTGGAAATAAAAACTGCCATTATTGTAGGGCTCTATGGCAAGACCAAGGGACGCGGGTGGCGCTGTGGGTAAATCCTCAGCACCTAGGACTTGCTGATCGCATGGTCAGCGGTTCAAATCCCCGCGGCGGGGTGCGCTCCCGTTGCTCGGTCCCAGTGCCTGCCAACCTAGCAGTTCGAAAGCACCCCCGGGTGCAAGTAGATAAATAGGGACCGCTTACTAGCGGGAAGGTAAACGGCGTTTCCGTGTGCGGCTCTGGCTCGCCAGAGCAGCCTTGTCATGCTGGCCACGTGACCCGGAAGTGTCTGCGGACAGCGCTGGCCCCCGGCCTCTTGAGTGAGATGAGCGCACAACCCTAGAGTCTGTCAAGACTGACCCGTACGGGCAGGGGTACCATGGCAAGACCACATTTCAAAAACTCTGTTCCGTTCTGATCACCACATCTCAAAAGGGGAAGCTGCTTATGATCACCAGCTGTTCAGAACACTTTGTTGGCTTTCATAGCTGATTAAAGGTTGTAGCCAAAAAACACCCCCTCCCCATGGTAAAACAAAGTGGAGTTAAAATGTTAGCTGCATTTCTAACATATTGGGAATACCTTTCATATTTATTTTGAAGTAATTTCTGCTGATCATACAGAGTTTATCTCCAGGTCAATGTACTCAGAATTGCAAGCTAAGCTATCTACATGTGAGAAATTTACTGAACTCAAGAGATAATGTATAAATGAATGCATCCTGGATTTAAGTGATTTTCAATTATTGAGAGAAAATAAGGGGTGCGCGGGAAACAAGTAGTTTCTATATTATTGTTATTCAAGAAGGCGATGGTGAATATAAACTAGGAAAAACAAAACAAAACTTTACTTACTTGTACAGCCAGGCAAACTGTTCTTTATAATCAGAGCAGCCGAAGTCTGTTGTCCAAGCATGACCAATGGTGAATTTGTGGAATTTTAACATGTCCATCACTCCTACTTGAGCAATAACACAGCCAAATAGATCAGGACGCTGATTGGCACAGGCAGCTGGAGAGTGGAGGAAAACACACCCAACCCAAATTGAATCTAATGTTTAAAGCAGCTAGCAGTGCTAATATCTACAAGTAGCAGTTATAAAGATAGCAATCAGAGGATGTCAACATTTGAAACATGTAAGGGCAAACCTGCATAGGCACAGATCAGTTTGTTGATTTAGCACTAAGGGAGAAGTTTATTGGGGGGAAAGAGGATGAGATGCAGGAACACCTGCTTCCATTCTGTGGGGAACTGGAATCCATGAAGCTGGCTTTATGACAAAAACAAATCTGCATGTTTTAGAACGGGGCCATTGCTGAACTTGAAGGAAGGGCAATTTCATGCAGACAAGGAGCAACTGCGGGATGGTGCAAACTCTTCCTCCATCTGTTCCAAGGATGGGGACCATGTGGCTTTCCAGTTGTTGTCAAACTTCATGTGTTTGGCCATCCAGTTGTTACCCTATTGACTTTAATGGCAAAGTTCTGTGGAGTCAGTCCAAAGCAGTGCCGATAATCAGTGCTGCCTTTTGTATGCTGAGCTCAACAAGTGAAGCATCGACACTGAACAGCCATTTGACGAGGCTATTATTAAATAGAATTTGTCCTTGTGTTTCCCAAGGACTTGAAGAGGAAGAACTTGAAATAGAAACAAAAGATTAAGGAAATGCAGCATTTTTAGAGAAGCAAGTCTACTGAGAAGAGAGGGGGTAAGGGCCTTCCAAGATTTCAGACATTTTCAATGGCTGGTAAATAATTTAACTGGAACCGTATGCTCAGGTTCCAGGGGACTGATATTGGAGAGTGTCAGAGCAGATCTAAATGCCCACAAGCCATTTTGCAGACCAAAAATTCATGAGGTAAACACGCCAGTACACAGACTCTGTTTTACTGAAATTAAAACAAAAACCTGAGACAGTCCCAGATTGGTTAATTTTCTCAAAATGGGATGGAATGCAGGGGTGGTCAGGAAGAAAAACACACTTGTGTGAGCAGTGGGTTTCCTACAGGCATCTGGGTAGCCACTGTGAAAACAAGATGCTGGACTAGATGGACCATTGACCCGATCTAGCAGTATCTTCTTATGAATCAGTCCCTAGTTATACACAGCTCCAGGGAAGCATTCATGCCTTATCACAAAGAATATTATACACTTTAACAGTATGAATGTCTCAGGTGGAAGGGGAACAGACTTCTTGGTACCATCAACATGGTTTTGGGAAGGAGACGGACTTGGCAAAAGATGACTGTTTTGAGATAAGGCTCTTGTATTAAGAGATTTGTCACACTAATTTTGGAACTGTTTTCTAAATGAAGCCCTAAAAATTCTTCCGTAGGCTTAAAAATGGTGAGGTTGTGTGGATTTGGGGTATATGCTACAGTCACATTTCAAATGTAATTCTATGACTATGCAGTTAGACCCATAAGAAATAAAGAAAAACTGAGAATGGAACTCAAAACTGTAATGCTTAAACCCAATTAGTGCCTGTTGTGTATGTGCTGTTCTAGCAAAGAGCCACTTGTTTTGTTTTTAAAAAAGAACACAGTGTTCCACTGTGCATGAAAAGGGGAACAGGTGATAATCTACCATTGCCGTATCAAGACTTTGGTCCTGGATAAACGTAAGGACAAAATACTTCAAAATAGGAGAGTGTGGGCTGAAACAGATTTAGTGGCAACTAGTGATGCAAAAGTCAGCTCTGACTAGCTATTTTTTGATATGAATTTGCTCTTTCCTTCCCTAACTAAAATGAAAAAGTGTTTTGTATGAAGTCAGTTCTACCCTACAGGAAGAAAAAGACAGATGCCTCAGTGCAGTAATTATGTGTGCAGCTCATAAAGGCAGATGTTTTCTTAAATGGCCAATTGGTATTCTGCAGGCCTAGACAATATTTGGGTATTGCACTAATTACTTCAGTTTGTTAACAAATGGTGCAATGTCCAACTTGTGTGGGGAGGGAAACGTCCTTCCAGAGCTTATCCTCTGAGTCCTCCATTTACATGACATTAAATTCACTTAGCTTTGTCATTTTTTAAAAAGGAAAAGGAAGCAGACAGCCTCTTCTTACCCACTAAGAGACCCCCATTTGAACCTCCATTGATAGTCAGTTTCTTTGGAGAAGTATACCCTTCTTTGATAAGATACTCAGCTGCACACTGAAAGTCATCAAAGCAGTTTTGCTTATTGGCCAGGATACCACCTAAATGGAAACGAAGAAAACAAGATAGTTAACCCTTTGAAAACACACAGATACACAGACTTTTGATATTGCCGATTCAGAACATGTACTCTAGGATGTATGTACACACAAGAAGAACTGCTTGGATTGAATTTTTCAGTTCCACAAGTATTTTAATAATGTATGCAGTTGAGGAACACAAAAAAAATAATGAATATCACGTGCAACAGAGACTTCAGAAAATGGTCTTGCCAGTACCTTTAATGCTTTCAGAAGGCTTGAATAATACATACCTATGCTAAAGACTTCGGGGCGGGGCGGGGGGGGGGGGGAGGAAGGAAGGAAAGAACAGACCAGGTAATGTTCCTAATAACTGATCGCTGTAGATTGCAGACAAAACGGTCACGTGCATTTCTGACTGAGGTTTGTCTTAATGGGAAATCGACAGCATCCAGCTCATTTATGGTATTTTAAGCTTATAGGCTTATAAAATTAATAGTTTCAAAAAAAAGAGGTAAATGAGTGCTTTTCTTAAAACAATAAATCTTTCATTCATATGGTGATCAGGGCTAGAGAAATATATCTTCCTTTTGAGATCTAGCATTTATCTACCGCAGATCAACACAGAACTTGAGGTGCACAGCTAAAGGTATCAAAACAAAGAAAAGCACAACACTATCACAGACACAATTGTATAGGAATGAAGAGATGTTTAAGAACTAGTGTGCTTTTTTGCCGTGCAGCAAGATCTGTTTTCTTGCCTACCCTCCTGCCTTTCCTTGTTCCAAATCTAGCAAACATTTTATTCCTTCCTTTCCATTCAGTAGATAGGTTTTTTCAAGTTAATAAAAATAAATAAATCAGGTGGAACAAAATAATTTTTACTGGGCAAGGCAGGTCCCTTGATTTTCATCAATAGTATACCCCTCTTTGATAAGACAACAGCAAACTTCAAAACAAGTGAAATCCATATTCACATCAAGGTAACAATACAATAAAGCTTCTTAAATCCATGGGCAGAAAATGACATTATGCATAAAGGCTTGGATCCATAGTGGTCTTGCATGGGCAGAAAACACTGAGTCACAAAAGGTGCCCTTCCTTCTCTTCCTGCAGCACCTGCATCCCATCCTGTTCTATTCTGGAAAATCCTCCAATGCTTAGAAGCTGCTTGGGGAGTAACAAGCAGCTGCAATGGGGAGTTCTGCTTATACATCTTTGATCCGAGCCAAGATGTACAGAATTCATATACATACTTCACATAAACACACAAAATAATCAAGATTACAATGTTGGATCTGTTAGGATGTAGCAGTAAACTACGGTTTATTGCTATGTGAACAAACCAATACCTTGGACCCATCTGCTTCCTAGTCTCTACTTCTCTGATAGGACTGCAAGATTTCACTTCTATTTTCAATTAGCCCAGTTCATCCTTAAGTTTTTTGTGGTTAATCTATGGTTTGTTATTATGGTTAATCTATGCTTTATTGAAATAAGCCAGCTTCATAAATCAGGGTTTTAAGTTGGCTTATTTCAGAAAGCCACAACCACAGTTTGTTCAAATTAATCAAAAACAGAGGTAAAGATTTGCAGTTTCATCCTTAACAGATGTGCTGGAGGAAGAGAGAGTACATAAGGCTGCAGAAAGTTCTCATAATGATAAACCATAATTTATTATTACATCCTAACGTAGCCAGTAAATTTTCTGGATCATAGCCACGAAAACAATTACTGTGGCTCAATCAAGGCAAATTTCTATAAATTATAGTGGTTAATATAAGTTAGGGTTGCCATATTTCAAAAAGTGAAAATCTGGACACAAAGGATGAGTTGTTTTTTTAAGGAAATTCGGACAGGGGTTGCCGTAAGTCTGGAGTCTCCTGGACATTCCAGGTGAAGCTCAGGCCACAGTGCCAAGCTCCATGAATATCAGTAATAGCTGCCCATGACACTTAAGAAACAACAGACTTCAACCTAATGCCAACACACAGTCTTGTGTGCAAATGAAACAGAAAAACCAGAGCCCTCCCACATAAAGGTTAACTTAATTAAGAACTCGTTAAAGGTCTACAGCTAATTTCCTGTTATTGAAGGGCACTTTGTTTTGGGGCAGTAATACTGTGTTTTCTCTTTCTGAAAACCCCAATTACTGGGAAACACTCCAGACTACAGAAGCAATTAAAATAATAATGAGGAACAAAACTGATGCAGCAATGGAGAAAATTTCGTAAATTAAGAAATATGGACATTTTCAAATAAATTTGTGATGGTGTTCCGGAGTCAAATTAAGGTAATAAAACAAAAACAAAACCAGACCTCTGCAGTGGTTTAGCATGGAGACATGCAAACATTTGACCTGTGGAAACACAATCACAGTGCAACCCTGTACATGACTACACTCAGAAGTGAGTTCTGCTGAGAGTTGTATGTGTCCAGGATTGCAGACTGTTATTGAATAAAGCACTTTACGTATGTTCTTGCACCAAGGAACTCTTACCTTTGTGCCAGGTCTCTCCATATTCACCACCTCCTCTGATATTAGCCACAGCTAGAATGCCACCCAGGTGTCTTACAAAAATGAGTCTTGATACACTGCAAATATATATATGCAAAGACAATTAATTGGTAAATACTTTCAGCGCTTGGCCTACGATGCTCAAAATGTAGCTGGAGGAGGAATATGTTTCCGTTCATAGAATCAAAGAAATGGAAGGGACCCTGGGAGTCAACTAGATCAACTACCTGCGATGCAGGAATCTCAACAAGATCATGCATGGTAGATGGCCATCCAACCTCTGTTTAAGAACCTCCAGGGAAGGAGAGCCCATCATCTCTCATGGAAGGAAAGAAAAATGAGAGATGTAGGAACATAGGAAGCTGCCTTATTCTACAGGTCCATCTAGCTCAGAATTGTCCACAGTGACTGGCAACAGCTCTCCAGCATTTCAGACCAGGTTCTCTCCTAAGTCCTACCTTGGAGATGCTGGGGATTGAACCTGGGACTACCTGCATGCAAGGCAGGTGACCTGCCACTGAGCAGCAATGCCTCCATCTAGACAAGCAGCTGGATTAGAACCAAGCCACTTCCTGGTTTTCCTACAGCATATTCTACGACGCCAGGGGCTCTGATGTATGGCCCAGGGTGCCAGAGATTTCTGCAGTGGTGAGGAAGGAAGACACAATACCTCCCATGTCTTAAATGCTATTCAGTCTTCTTTGGACACCTGAGTCCAGCTAGTTTTCCAAAAAAGACAGGCCAGGTTAATTTAAAAAGCCAAAAGATGAGTGATATTGAGGGAACAGAACCTTTAATGCCATTTTAATTCACAGGATACTGCCTGCCAGTTAATGATCCCTTTTTGGCAGGAGGTATTTAGATGTTCTAGCTCGACTCTAGGAAACTGATCTCAGTTTCTTCTTCTTCACCCAACTAATGTTTGGATAGTTTCCTGCAACTTGGGCACAGTAAGTCCAACAGGAAGCTTGGCTGCACAAGATGTGTTTCTTTTTGGTAGTTATGAACACCACACACACCAATTGGGGGAGCAGTAGAGGGTGGGAGGAAGCCCTGTGACACGAGCAGAAGTCCTTGCATAAGCTTCTGCTGATGTAGCTGGTTAGCTGAATCTGGTCTAGAGTCTTTTTTTTTAAAAAAAGTGTGCATATTACTGTATCAGTATGTATGGCCCTCAAAACAAAGGCTAGGGTGCCCTTTTGATGTTCTTGTTTTCCACTGGCCAGCAGCTCTATTTCCACATTGGCTTCCAGCCCTTAGACCACTTACGGGGAATGTTTGTTTGTCCAGATGTTGGTGATGCTACAACTCACATCAGCCCCAAGTGAGCATGGTCAAAGGCCAAGCTTCCTCTCCCAGACTGCATTATGGTCAAACACACCACCTCCATTTGCCAGCATTCTACATCTACACTGAGCCAACCTGGTAGCACTAAGACTGAAAGGTACAGGTGAGCTGCTAATTAATGCTTCATGTGCCCAAAGTGACAAAGATCTTTGACTTTATAAATGTGGCAGCAAATAGTCTGCGACACAGCGATGCACACGAGAGACACTTACACACATGCTGCACACACTGCTTGTTATGTGTACTAAGATCACTGTAAGCACCGAGATGATTTTTGATTCTAAAGTTGAGCTCAGTGATAAAATGGGAAAGGTTTGAAGCTTATATATTATGCAAGTGTTTTTTTTTAAAGTCCATTTAAGCAGGCATTTTTGGTTCTCTGCTTCTGGACTTATGACTCATTCATTTGGGCTTTATTGTCAGGTCACATCTGCAAGGTACATAGCTGAGTGACTGGCTGCTGAATAAAAGACATGACAGCAAAATATGGAGAAAGCCCTTGGGATGTTGAGAGGATAGTTTTCCCCTGGTCACCTGTTCTTGGAATCTTGCAAAGAGCGTGTTCTTATTTCAAGTGTTCTCTTCCATGGTATTGAGTACCTATGAGCCATCTGCCAGAAAATAGCCCCTTCTTCAAAGGCTGACCTCTTTTTTTAGCTGCTAAGTGAACACAAGGATCTGGTGGGGGAACACTCGAGGCCTGAAAACTTGAACTTTTGCATTAAAAAACTGTCCAAATTCTTTACAAAGGGAACTTCATATCTGAACTTAGAATAAAACAAGTTAACTATAACAAGGCTTAAAAAAAGAAAGAATCAGAATTGTGTACAAACGCTGAAAATAGCAAAGCTTTAGGAGTAAATGGAAGTGAAATAAAGGGAAGAGAAGGGTAAGAATAACAGGCAAGTAGTAGTTGTGCATAGACGTAACAGTGGCTCTTAATTCAAGTCAGTAGCAAGAGATTGTCTTTGCTAAACATCATTGACTGAGAGCATGGATCTTAAGGCATGGAAGGATTCAATAATTTCAACTTAATGTCATCCTCATGGGAGATGTATAAGAACCTATTTGTGACATTTACAGCACTATTCTGCTGGCCTCCTGGAAATTTAAGTGAAGCTTTTCTCCATTTATTTTTTTATTTTCGAAATGTATACTTGATCTATGGCTCAAAGCAGTTCTCAGGGCAGTGCAGAGGTACTACTTAGGGCAGAGCAGGGTTGGCACCCTCTGCATTTGTCAGATTATTTCTCCTAAACACACAAAGATCGTCTATGTAAGAAAAGGAGTGTCACCATTAGACTCATAGTTTGGTCATGACTTTCAAGCTAGCACAGAAACTCTGCCAGACGAAAAATAAGGACTATAGGCATGTTAAAGGAGAACTGCAGTGTGGTCAACAAAAATCTGAAAGCAGAAAAGAGCTGGTAAGAGGTGACAAAGCAGGTTGCTTAATTAGCAAATGATCACTCATGTTTTGGGAACTCCCTTGACCTGGGTATTTCCACTGGGTTTCAGTTTCAGTATCAGTATCCATTAGCTGCAAATTCAGGCTATATAATACACCGAACAACTTTCTTAATATAAAATTACTGGCACTATTACTATTCTGACAAATCTTCATAAGCACCCCATCTCTGCTTACCTGTAGCTTGGTGTGATTGATATGTTGAAGCCACCATAACCATAAAGGAAAGCAGGATGAGACCCATCTAATTTGATTCCTTTTTTGTGGACAACAAACATTGGAATCTTAGTACCATCTTTGCTGGGGTAGAAAACCTGGGACAGAGAAAAAAATATGTGTGTATCATTGGTACAGTCAGTCTGCTTGGATGGATCTTAGCCACAGGCAACCATTCTAATTTACAAAGGAAAAGTATGGGAAATAGAAATAAATAACATTTTGATTGTTAGGAAGTTGAAGGATGCAAAAATTATAATACAAGACAAGCACTGCTAAATCAGACCACTGAGTCCAGTATTCTGTCCAACCAGATGCCATCAGCAATTTTTAAGTCACCCATTGGGGAAAAACACTGTTGTAAGCCACTTTGGACACTGTTCAAAAAAGTGGATATAAATCAATTAAATGAATGTATGGAGCAGAGTGGGGGATGATAGTTTTCAGATTATATTCCAAAAGCTTGCTTGAACAAGGGTTTCTCTGAAATCCAAAACAAATGAGAACAAGGGGGGCAGGCTTCACTACAGAACTGAGGCTCCCACTGTAAAGGCCCTGTTCCTAGTTAGTATTAGTTCCTAGATAGTATTAGTTTATAGCAGGGGTGGGGAACAGATATTATTGGACAGCAACTTCCATCATTCTATACCATTGGTTGTGCTGGCTGGGAGTGAAAGGAGTTGGAGTCCAATGACATTTGGGGGGCGGGTACAGATTCCGCTCCCCTGCTTTACAGGGAACTGATACCTAGACGAGAGGCTCCCCTGCTTATATTAATGAGCAATAGGATCACACATAGGAAGAGGTGCTTCCTAAAGCAGGCAAGATCCAGGCTATTTAGGGCTTTAAACTGAGCACCTTGAATTGCTAACTAAAATTTCCCAGCAATTAAGGAATAGAATGCAATATTCTTCTTCTTCTTCTTTTTTAAATGCTTTATAAAAATACACACAGACAGCTTTGCTGAAATAAGCCACGCAGAAAACTAGGGGAGAGCTATTTTTGTAGCTAGCAGATAACTTCAAGAGGAATACGATCCCTCTCTCCCACAAGATATTTAGTGAGTATATTTATCACTGTGCCCACGGTTGGTAAAATCAAACACCACTACAGTGTCTTAAATTAGCTCCTGCTCAATCACAGCTACACTGGGGGGGGGGGTGCTTTCAAAAGATTGGAATGGGGGTGGAGAATGCAAAGGGGGGGGGGCAGGTGGGAAATGGAACAAGGTTTCCAAAGCATCTATTATTTAGTTACACTGCATGCAACAGGTGACGACAAACTCTTCCAGCCCTGAAAGCAGCCTGCTTTAACAAGTCTTTCACAAGAATAAACACTTCCATAAATCAGCATCAAAGGCTTGCACAGCATAACAGCCTCCACGCATGCCTGTGATAGGAGCTATTGAATAAAACTGAGCCAGTGCCGGCCGCAGTACCAGAAAGTGGACATGGAGAAAGAGGAGGAATCAACCAACTAGTAGCCTCAAAGCAAAGCATTTTTTCACAATCATTTAATTCTTCACACAGCACATAGTTAAACTATGGAACTCGCTTCCACAGGAGGCAGGGGTGGCCTCCAACTTGGCTGGCTCTGAAACGGGATTAGGCAAAATTATGGAGAAGGCTACTAGCCATGACAACTATTATCTGCCTCCACAGTAAGAGACAGTGATGCTTCAGAGGACCAGTTGCTGGAAACCTCAGGAGGGGAGACTGCTCTGGTGCTTAAATCCTGCTTGTGGGTTTTCTACAGGCACCTGGGTGGCCACTGTGAGAACACAATGCTGGACTAGATGGGCCATTGACCCGATCCAGCAGGCTCTTCTTAGATTCTTAAAACCACCTTCCATGGCAAAAAATAGCAGATCTGTCCCCTATTAAGGATGCATCTTGTCTACATTCAATATGGGATAATCTCAGTTTCCTTGCACTGATCTGAATAATCTAGAAGCACCAGGGGAAAAGGGGTGTGAATTCAGCTCAAGTCAATGCTTTATACCTATCCTGTAGGACTCAGGTATATTGGATACCCATTTGACCACGATGGACGCCCAAGGACTGTTTTACTGCTTTATCCCAATGAAAGAACAGGTGACCTAATGTTGCCAGCCTTGGTGCCAAAGCTGCAGGTAAATACAGTGGTACCTCGGGTTAAGTCATTAATTCGTTCCGGAGGTCTGTTCTTAACCTGAAACTGTTCTTAACCTGAAGCATCACTTTAGCCTATGGGGCCTCCTGCTGCCGCCGCGCCGCCAGAGCATTTCTGTTCTCATCCTGAAACAAAGTTCTTAACCTGAAGCACTATTTCTGGGTTAGCGGAGTCTGTAACCTGAAGCGTATGTAACCTGAAGCGTATGTAACCTGAGGTACCACTGTAAAGGCTTCCGTCAAGGGAGGCACATACCTAGATATGGTCAGAAAAGCTGTTACAGAAAATAGAAGAAGAATTATAAATAATCAAGTAAGACTTCAGGTAAGTTTTTTTTCACTAGCCACCCATAGGGACGTGAAGCAGCAGTGTCATGCTGGTAAAAGAAAAGTGCCAGGAGTCTTTAAAAAAATTTCTACCCCTTGTTAGTGAGCCTTGCAGTCGAGTAGCAAATGGTTGCTGGACAGAAACTCCCCAGGTGGCAGGAGAGAGGGGAAAAAGAGGTGGGGAAGAAACGGAAGAAAATATAATTTTCAAAAAAAACCTGACAGAAATCCTGCAGTGAAGGCATAAAGTTTTTTTTTTTCATTGTTGCTTAACCAAGTAAAGAAAATAGTTTAATTCCCTCCACACAAATATCAAATGTCAAAAAGGTTTGATGCAAAGTGGGTTAATCAAAAGCTTTTGAAGGCAGCCTTTTATTGCACTTCTATTCTTTTTGAGTTTTTGCAGAGCACACTGAAGATCAGTGAGCATTCCTTATACTTTTTGAAAAGGTGTCTCATTGAATGCATTACTAGGAAACCTGAGAAATTAAAGTCAGATCCCTTTCATTAAAGTAGCCCTTAATGCCAGAACACGCCATGATGCAGGCAATTATTGAAACAACAGTCGATAGCAAAGGGGAAAGTGTCAAAGGAGAACTATATAACTGACACACACAGAAGTCTTTGCAATATAAATAATGGATGTCGTTTAAACTGTGGCTTGGAATCTTGATCCCCTTCTTCCTCCCCACCCCAGTATCTTCTCACCTCTGACACTGAGTGCTCTTAACAGTTTCCCAGTTGGAAGCTACAACAATTGAATGAATGTGCTAATACCTTTTAGCATCTTCTCCATATCACAAGAGACCAGCTAGCCCAGTAGTGTCAACCTTGGCTGCCAGTGACACTCCAAAGCCTCTTATGCAGAGATAATTCCTACCCCTACTACCCGAAACATTTTACCTTATACTGTATAGTTTCCATTCCTAGCTGGGAATCAGATATAAGCAAGTCAACTTGCCAAAAAGGATACAGTGAAGGTGCAAGCCAGATGTCAATAGGCAGGGGGTTCCCAAGGATGCTGTCACACTAAAAGATCTACAGCGGTACCTTGGGTTGAGAACTTAATTTGTTCTGGAGGGCCATTCTTAACCTGAAACTGTTCTTAACCTGAAGACCACTTTAGCTAATGGGGCCTCCTGCTGCCGCCACGCCGCCACTGCGCGATTTCTGTTCTCATCCTGAAGCAAAGTTCTTAACCCGAGGTACTATTTCTGGGTTAGCGGAGTCTGTAACCTGAAGCGTCTGTAACCCGAGGTGCCCCTGTATTTCATACAAGCACGGATCAAGTTAGTATGGGGCATCTGTAGCAGTGCCAGTTCCTCAGGTCAAAGTGGTTGAGTGGGCATGCATGGGGTAAAGATGTGATCACAAGCAAACTGGTCCCAAGGTGTTAAGGGCTTTATATACCAGTAGTAACACCTTGAACTTGGCCCAGTAGCAAACTGGCAACCAATGCATGTATCTGAGCAGGGGTGTTAAATGCTGACAGGGTTTCACTCCTGTTAACAATCATGCTGCAGCATTCTGCACTATCAGAAGCTTCCAGATCAAGCACATCCAGTTGTGGTTTCTGCTCTCCAGGATCTTCTCCTTTAATTAGTTATGCTTTTAAAAAAAGTCTCTTTAAATCACTCTTTGTTTCAAGAACCATCACAATCTTTTTTTTGAAAAAGTGATTTTGTTGTCAGCCTATTTATTAGATTGTATAGTAGCTGCTGCCAAGAAGAACATCAGTCTATGACAATGGAGGCCACCTATGGCTTATGATCATTAATCTTAGGAGTGGGAAAGGGAAATAGGAGTTGTGTTGAGATTAATAACGACTTTTTTCTCCAGTCACCCTACTTTGTAAGTTTCATGAGAGATGCTTCAAGGACAAAGGCAGTAACAATTAGCCTGAGAAAGGTGACTGACTCTGAATAACTCATAGGCACATTTCTCACAGCTCAAGTTAGTAAATTCCCCAGGTGAAACTGAAAGCAAACATCCTGCAAAAAAACTGTCCAGTGCTTTATACTAAAAAACTGCTCTGTAGAAGAAGAAGAAGAAGAAGAAGAAGAAGAAGAAGAAGAAGAAGAAGAAGAAGAAGAAGAAGAAGAATGGCTACAAGCAAACAATGTCAGGCTGTAAGAAATGACAGAACAACAATAAAAATAATAACTTCCACCCTTGATCAAAGCTAATTCTACCGCAAAGTTGCAAAACTCACCCCATATTTCATTTAATTTTTCATGCTGAAAGTAGAAACACTGGACGGGTATCCAGAAAATCTGTCCCATTTGCAAAAGTACATCTGCTTGTGCCACAGAACCTTCCCTCCTTCTCTCCATTTATCCCCAAATATGCTCTGGATGGTTGTGGGGGAAGCCCAGAACAATTGTGGGGGGGGGGGAGGAAGTTCCATTGTGTAAATGGAAATCCTTGTAGGAACAGGACGATTTCACAGGATACAAACCACTGGCAACACCATGAAATCTCTACACATTTTAAATGTCTAGCTACAACTGAATGGGAGATCATCACAGTTACATGTAAGAGGTGTTTTTGCAAAGAAATAACCTTTGAGTCCTGTAAGGTTTTATTTTATACGCTATGCATTCTACCATCTATATGAAGTCACTGGGTTATGTCATTCTGGGATTTGAAGCGAGGTCATCAGTATGCAGATGACATCCAGCTCTTATTTCTCCTTGTCATCAGAGTCAGGCAAAGCTGTGGTTTCTGCTGAACCAATGCCTGGATTTGGTTAGAGGCTGGATGAGCCAATAAACTTAAGCTGAATCCTGACAAGATGGAGGAAGTACCCTGCTTAGTTCCAGAAAGCACTAAACACAGCCTTCCCTAAGCTGAGGTTTTGGACTACAATTCCCATCAGCCTAAGAGAGAAGGCAGGTGGTACTCAAGATTCCTTAATTACAACATGGCGTCATTGTTGTTTTACATTTTTTGTGAACCACGTAGAGAACATAGTTGTCTATAGATGCCTACCCATAAATTGAAGGCATTCTTAAGACATTCAATAAACTGTTTATGAACAGTACGATATAAGCATAAATAGAACTCTTTCAAGTACGGGATTATATTAACTATGCAGGGAACTGACATCTATTAACACTTTGTAAGCAGCTGGGACAAATGATTGGAACTTGAGTTGCTCTGCTAAACAAAGACTGTTACTTTCCAATTAAGATCTAATTTCAAAACCCAAAAAGCTTTTAATTTACTTTAGCAGGCATAAATAACCCTTCTGAGCATATCACCTTTCTTTATTAAAGAAGCACTGTTATGCTAGATTCTAACGCTAATTTAATACTGTTTGTTGGACTGGCATAACACTACTGAACTCAGTTCAAAGAAGCCCATCTATAATTTATCTTCTCTTAAAGAAAGATCTCTAATGGGATTTGCAACGCAATACATTACTTCTCCCATCCAGAATGGAACCACACACCTTAACCCCAACCAAGACAAAGACCTTTTCGCTGACCAAATTATAATTGAGGACCCCATTTCTGCACTGCTCAGAGGTGTAGCTGTCCCAAGATGGCTCTTTCTGTCCCTCAAACTAGGGAAGAAGGTTATCTTTCCCTGGCTCCACATTTCCTAAAACTACTTTTAGATGGATTTTGATAATGTGTGTTAGTTTAAATGTGGCATCCAAGTTGTGAAAACCAATTCAAAAGAAACCCCTAACAGCATACTACATTATGTCACTCAGACAAACCATACTGTTGAGGTGAAACTTTTTCCTCTAAAATTGAGAACCAAGGTGATATTCTAGCTACATTTACACTGATATGTTTTTGGCACTGGTTTCAGAACAGTCTGGATTCACCCTCCTTCAATTCGCATGGAACAAAGTGAACTCACAGTGATGCGCTCAAGTTTTCAACTACTGAATTCTAATTCTAATTCCAAGTACAAACTACTAATCATGTTCATAATAGTCAATGACATCATAACTCTAGCATCATTTTTTCAAGAGTTCTTTTCTGGCTCAGATTTTAATCCATGCTGGTGAGCATCTCACTCTACCCATCTCATTCCTGAATGTTGTCATGTCAGAATCCCAGGTACCTGGGAGCCTGACATACAATTTCCAGGGTTCCTTTGAAGGCTTCTTGTGCTTAGGATGCAGTTAATCCTTTGGATTTGGCTTGCAGGAGAAGTGGAAGAGGAAGGGAGTCTAATTCTGAACTGAGGTGTATACACCCTCAGAGCGGATCCTCAGAGTAAGCAACAAGGCTTTCATTCCAGCTTATATAAAAAGACATCATAGGGCAGGAATTGACAAAATATGCCAAAACACAACTCCCATTAGCCTCAGTGAGCATAGTCAATTGTCAGGGATTATGGGAGTTGTAGCCCAAAATATATGGAGGGCACCACGTGGGTTATCCTATGCCTAGAGCAATATTCCTAATTACCCAGATGCCCATCAGCAAGTGTTTTGTTCTGCCACTTTTATGAAACATTTTGAACTGTCAAACAAAATAAATTGAGATCCACTTGCTAATGTAAGAGGAAATAATTCTTCTCTATCTTGGGAATATGTGTAATAATGTGTTGATTGTTAACTCACAAAGGCAAGATCAATCTGTATTCCTAGATCAATGTTTGTGTTAGCTGCAAAACTACAATTAAAAAGGATAAAAGTTTTACCCATGTTCCATTTCAGAAATGATACTGGAGGGGGAAGAAAGGACAAATAGACTTTATCCTTCCCATGAGTAAAGATGAACTCAATTACTTACAGTAAAACTCAAAATACATCTTTATTCAGAGTACTTTAAAGACTGGAAAAGCTTTCATTTAAATTGCCATTAAAAAGCTTTTCCTGCGTAGTAAGCAATTTGTAGAGCAATAGGATCAATGGGTATGGATTGAAGCAGATCTCCTTCCATTCAGGACGGTCTTTTAACAAGCGGCATCTGAAGGTTTGGAATGAAGCCTCAGATTGCAACGTCCTCATCCATCAGTCAAGATTTCCACTACTCATTGGAAACAAGTTGGAAATTGGAAATACTACCCAAACTATCACGGCATATTGCATGCAGGTATGCAGTCCAACATTACCTGTTCACAAAAGTGCTCTGACATCTCATCTGCAATGCAGGATAAGCAGATTCATACTATTAAAGCAGCACAGAAGAGTGAAGTTTGGTGGGTACAACTCCTTATGCAACAATAAGAGAAGCTGCACATGCTGATATTATCTGTATCCTCCATTTTATCTGGGCACCCCAGGCCTCAAGATGTTTGAAAAGAAAACCATGTTCAACAACAATTCATGAAGTGACCAGTCCTTCCTTACTTTCAATTTGGGCTGCAAGCCTCCAGGGGTTTTTACTGGTATTTGTTTTAAAACAATGTCTTATTCGTACATAAGGGCAAGGAATGGTCCAAAACAAACCCGCGGCTCAACTGCATCCCTCTCTCCTTCCTGTGCTGCACTGGGAAGAAGCAAACCAGTCATCTTCTTTTGCATTATGTGCAGACGAGTGTTTATGCTTTGCTATTCTCCAAACAAACCATGAATGGAAGCCAAAGCGTATTGTTTGCTTTATTGCTTGTGGTTTGAAGGAAACAAACCGCAAATGCCATTTGCCAAACCAGCACTCTGGTTCCTTTTCTACTGGCCTGGCAGTTGGCGCAGGGAAGAGAGGGGCGGGCACCAAGGAACAGCATGCATCAGTAAACTGCATGCTTAGAGTAAACCATCCGTTTATGACTTACCATCGTTTATGGCTTATTGTTATGTGTGAACCAGTTCACTGGCACAGACTTGGAAGTCGTAGCACTGCTTGAAGAAATATGAATAGGAAAACTACGTTCACAGGTCTTGTCTATGCTCACAGGTCTTCCCCAGAAAAAGGAACAGGCAACAGCAACAAAAGAGTAGGCTAAGAAGCACTTAGATGCCGGAATTGGGGAAGAAGAGAAAGAAAAAAAACCACCAACCAATAAATTTTCTTCTAGAGAAAACTTATTTCTTGTTCCTGTGCTAGCAAAACACTCAGCACACACTAAGAGGCAAAGCCTTCTGTATTTTTCACCAAGGCCAACAAGAGAAGATAACATCCCAACTGTTCCCAAATGGATGGAAGTAGCACTATGCTGAAAGTACTCACAATCTTTTTTCTTTTTTTGCACACATTTTCAGCATTGCTGAAAAGCATGCCTTCCTCTAGTGACTTGCATTATTTTAGATTGCCCTCAGTTTCACTTGCCCCCCTCAGTGATGGCTAAATCTAATTGGCCGCACAGCATTATTAGAGTGCATAATCTCCAATGGATAGGATCATCCATAGGACTAATTAAGGCTGATTGGAGCAGCAGTAACAGCTTGGGAAAAAATTCTCTGAAGAAGTAGCTGAACTGGAGATATGATAGGCCGAGCAGGATTGAGAGGGGGGAAAGAGGTGAATTTTGGCAGAGAAAAACGTTTCTCACTATAACAATTAATTTCTACTTGAAAACTACCATATTTGGCAGAACTCCAGAGAGCAAGCCTGAGCATACAGGGCAGCATCCTAAACCTGCATTCATAATAACTATTACTAGAATTTGAGCCATATCTCAAAGGTAGAGCAACTGCTTTGCATGCAGAAGGTGAAGGTTCAAACACTAGCATTCTTCAGGTAGGACAGGGGAAGAACCATGTCTGAAATCTTTGTGAGCCACTTGCAGTCAATGTAGACAACGTAGGAGACATACACCAGTATAAGGCAGCTTCCTATGTAAAACCAGACCACTTGTTTGAGGGGGGCAACCAATAATTATAAGTTGGCTAAAAATAAATTAGCAGATGCCTATTACTTAAGGCTATAGGTAACCATTTCACTCTAAAAGCTACACTTGAAACACCAACAGAAAACAATTTAATAATAATAATAATAATAATAATAATAATACTTTTATTATTTGTATTCATGCCCCAGCCACTCTGGGCAGCTCCCAACAGAATATTAACTTCCTAAAGAACAGAGCAAGGCACAGCTCTTCTGAAATACGAATATTTTCAGTCATCTTAAGGGTGATGCTCATTAGCAAGATTGCAGAACCACTGAACATGCCAATTTTGAATCCCAGTAGACCATTTATTTGGAAAGATACTAGGAAAAAGAACCCTCAATATATTCTCCCTTAAAAATTGTGATCTGAATCTCTTATGGGGCAATCAGGAACTTGGTTAGTACATTTTTTTTAATGGAAAAAAGATTTTCATTTTAAAAAAGTCTGCACATTTAATACTCACAACTTGTCACACCAGTAAGGATAGCATGATCCAAGAATGGTGTGGGAAGATAATTGTGAAGAAATTTCTCTTACAAACTGCCAATTAAATTCAGTTCTGACTCATCCTCAACCTTGTCAAGATTACCACATCTGTACCTGATACAATTCTGTGTAAGGGGCAAAGATTATTTTAATCTCGTTTCTACTCCTGAATAAACAAATATTCCAGTCTACATTGTTAAATGTAGTAAGAAAGGAGCTATACTAAGTTCACTATACAACCCAGACTTTTCAGAGGGTTTCCCATAGGCATCTGGTTTACCACTGTGAGAACAGAATGCTAGATCAGATGGGCCTTTGGTTTGATCTAGCAGGTCTCTGATATTCTTATATTTTCACAATATGGCCCTTAATCTATGCTATTCCTTAGAATACACTGTCATGCAACTTTCCTTTAAATAGAAGTTCACAACTGCCCAGACAATTCCTGGAGCCTATCATTTTGTATCTGTTTAACTGGCATTAAGAGCAATTGAACTGGTCTCAACCACACCGTTTCAGCACCTGTAATCTTGGCCTGCCAAAATAAATGTACTGAATTCTGAACTGGAACAGCTGGAGGTGTAATCTATGATGAAATATCACTCTAGGGTATAAATATGATGAGCACAGGGCTCATCACAAGGGCTGAAAATGCATAGCTTTTACCTAAAGAAACATATGAATGATTTACAATACCAAACAGGAAAGCTCAATTAAACACAACCATGTGAACTTGTCTCTGTCCCTACATAAACTTAAGGAGGAAAACAGTGTTAATAATGGGGAGTAGGGGACTAGTATTCAAAGGCCTGGCTGGCTTGTCTCTTTAAGCCACATTTAAGCTTAACAGTAGTTTAAAGGAGAACATGGTTTGGCTTAGCATTACAGCTGAACTCAGGTTCATGGTTTGTTGCTCAAAAAACAACACAAACCACCCCCGTCCCCCCCACAACTGGCAATGCATGCAAAATCTTCTGCAAAACACTTTGCAGGACCCAATGATCAGAATAGCCCCTTGCAAAGCAAGGCCAAACCGTCAGCTAACTTGGATCTTGCAAAGTGATTTTGGGCATTTCAAGACCCAAATATCAGTTCATTGTCGGTGCTTTGAATGTTGGTTGGATTTGTGACATAAAGTGATTTGACAAGTGGACGGACACACCCAACAGTTGAATCTGGTTTACTGGGGATGCTCCACTGTTTATATCTAGCTCCCCATCTCTGCCACAGCAGGTAAAGCCAAACAGTTGTCTCAGTTGCTTTCTTCTACCCAGATGAAAGAACAAAAACATCAACAACAAAGCAACCACCACCCAGCCACAAAATCCAATCGTATTTGAGAATAATTTGTTCAAATTATACATTTGTGTTTAATCTACTCTCAGTGCTTTATGGAAGAGTGATGCCAATTCTGTACACGCATACACATATTCAAAGATTTTCTGAGCGTTCAAATAACAGACACCAACATAAAACAGAATCACAGTACATCTTTTAATCTTTACTAATATATGCCATGCTAGCAATGATGGGCTTAATTGTGCTTATCAGAAATACTATGTCTCCATAATACTGTGTGTTCTAGCAACATGAGTATATTGTTAGTCCTATTAGAGATACCTAGTTTAATGTACTGAAAACAGCCTAGCCATAAAAATGTTGACATTGCACATCAGTGATGACTTTAAAGCTTCAGTCAAAAAGACAGAACTACTGGTTCCTTTTTAAAAACAAATCTCAAAGAACTGATGTTGAATTCTTCAAACGTTTGCATAGTTTTAACACTGGAGCTTGAGGCAAGTACAGAAATGATTTTAGATTCTACAAACATTTTCCACCTAAAATTCCCATTAGCTTTTCCTCCCACTGAAACACTTTAATTACACGGGTATTTGAATTCAATTACTGTCATCTCACTGAATGTAGGAACACTGTATACTTATTAAGGTTACACACCCATGTCCGTTTTACAAAAACACAAGATGGGTCACAAAAGTGCATGTACACAGTATGCTTGTATTAAGGAACAATGGTGGCACCTTTGATAATCTCTCTTGCCCATCTGTCTGCAGTGGAATCATAAGATGGGTGGCTGCAGTCTCTCTGTCCCTGACCTAGTCCAGCACCCCATTCTCACAGTACCCAACCAGGTGCTTCCAGACAAGCTCACAAATAGACATGGAGGCAAGGCCCTCTCCCCACTGTCTCCTTTCTCCCCTCCAGCAAGGAGCAGTCAATGGCGTGTGGCATCATGAAGGTTCTTTTCAGCCATCATGGCTGAGAGCCACTGACAAGTGGAACTTGCAAGAAAATGTTGCTATGGATTCTCATTCTAACATAATTTCACCTAGGCAAGGATTCAGCCAGTAAGCCTTCTCCTAAGAGCTGAATAATAATAATAATAATAATAATAATAATATCTTTATTGTCATTGCCCCCTCTTGGGGACAACGAAATGAAGAAGGAACTGTGGGGCGCAGAGAAAGATGGGCAGCCTAATTTCCCTGGGTGGGCAATTGAATCCAATTGGGGAGGGGGATAGTGAGAATTTCTGGTTGAGCGCAACAGAAGGGGGTTAATAACTGAAAAAAGAGGGGATGGTACCCCTACTGTTACGTTAGCGCAATGACTTTTCAGCTACACCATGTAACTTCCTGACCTCCTTCTCTCCCTGCAGGCCTTATGTCCCTGCCCCATCTACTCCAGAGAGTTGGGGAAGCTCCTAGAGCAGATTTAACGGTGTCACAGGAAGAGTGAGGAAGTTACACTGCACAGCTTAAAAGTTGCTGCAGCAGCCTAACTGTTCAGTTGGATACTGCCCTGTGTCAGGAAGAGAACAGAAGGAAGGAGCAGTCCAAGCTGTTGGGGAAGGTGGAAAGGGAAAGTAGATTCAGGGTCTCTCTGGCACTGGCACTGTTGAAATTCCAAGTAAATGCTTCAAATTCAGTACCTGTTCTCAAGCAGTCTCACCAGATTCCCTTTTAAGTCACTATAATTGGCTAGGGACACTTGAGATTAAACTCTTAGGATAGTAAAGCATGACTCATAGCAAACACCAGCTACTGTTATTAACACCACAGAATCACAAAGTATGGACTTTAGGGTGTCTGCCCAGGTGGCACATTCATTTTCACAGGGTACTGTCACCATCAGCATGAGATCAAAATGTCCTGTCAATTAATGGGCTCCATCCTGTAACTATACTTGTAAGGGTGCAAAATCGACCAAAAGGTAAATTCAAATCAATTGTAACCAACAGCAACTCTTGTCAGCCTTTTACAGCAGTTGATTAGAATCTGTAAGAAAGGATCACTGCTCTTTACTCACCTGAACTGTTTGGTAAGCTGAAGGATCAAATCCTTTCACTGTGACCTCTCGGAAAACTCTTGGCTCCAGTTCTTCTTTGGTCAGATCACAGTGGTAGATAATACCTGAAAACGTGATTCAAGTTGGTCACTCACTGATTTAGTGCCTCTTCAATGAACAGAATTCACAAGAGTCTGTAGCTATTATTGGTATACCAACGAACAGGCTGTATAAGCAATCAAGCATCACCCTACAATACTCACGTGTGTGTTTGTGTGCATGTGTGTGCACGCACGCATGCACATGCGCGCACACACACATATGAAGCTTTGAAAATACAATTGAATAATAATTTATCAAGGCTTAACTTTTTAGCTGATGCAAAGTCTTTTCCCATGGACCTAGTTGATGAATTCTGCTAGAAATCTTGCATTTCAAAAAGTAGCTCAAATTTTCCTTTCTTTCTTTATAATTAAATGGTAGTTGAAACACTCGTCTCCCCTCTAGAAAGCCCCAAGGCGTTCTGGCTTTTGCATAAGATGCACTTAGGAATCAACACTTTGTATCCTCACCATCAAGTAATATCACCTTTAATCTTCCTTGGCCTCATATAACGAAAGGCTTTGAAATGGGATGCTGTTTTTAATGACACACCCTGCAAAAAGTGAGTAGAGCACACCTTTGAAATTTACTGATATGCCATTAAATGTACACTCAGTTGTGACCTTTTATCTTGCTGTAGAATTCTCAGATGACTGATCTTTCCCTGCTCAGCCCTCCGAACTAAGTCAACATTTTCCTATTTCCTACAACATAGTGAAGCATTAGCTATGGTTTAATGTGGTCTGTGAACACAGCTGGTATCTACTCTTTGTGTTTAATTGCCCGAACAGTGATATGTCACATAGTGAATAAGCTGCCTTTTTATTTTTATTTTGTTCTGAACACAAAACTGGGCAGAGTGTATTGTGCTACAAGTATGACAGAACTGCTCATCAAAATAGTGTCTGACACACAGTCAGCTCCGATTCAGCAGGCTTTTCAATTGCCAAAGTTTAACAGTAAGTTCAAAGCAATGTACAGGGATCCAGCAAAGACACAGATTGTTAGGGATCAAAAATGCCTTGCTACATTTTTGCATACTTTGGGGGGGGGGGGGTTATGCACTGCAAATGTAATCCTGGGCTCCTATTCTTCCTTTTTTAGTAATTTCTAAACTTGCTGTACATGGACATTTCTCCTTGAAATAAATTCCATTTGCTCACAAGGCTCTTACAGTTGAATGTACTTAATACTTGTCTGCATAAAGCGAGCTTTACATGAAGAAAGAATGATAAAAAATACTCTTTTAAAGTAAGGCCAATTTTGTAATTGCTTTCCTTATTAATGGCCCTTCCTTAAATCACAAACAAATGAAGAGTAAACTAACCATTTCAACAAGGGCGTTCTACCATTTACAATGGTTAGAGTGTTGGACTGTGGCCTGAGAGACCAGGGTTTGAATCCCCGCTCAGCCATGAAGCTCACTGGGTGGCTTTGGGCCAGTCACCATCTCTTAGTCTAAGCTACCTCACAGGATTGTTGTGAGGATGAAATGGGGAGGAAGAGAACCATGTACACTACCTTGAGATACTTGGAATATAAAGGGGGTAAATAAAAATAAATGAATGAATTTAGATTCCTAACCCACATTTCCTGAGGGGCCTGAGGAGGGTATCCCTACAAGCAATAAGCCATCCACCCCAGACCTACTTCATCTAGCTTCTCCAGTCTGTAGCTTCGCAAACTGCCCTGGAAACATGATGGATGGGTGGCATAAAAAAAATACTTCCATTCTCATACAACTGGTTTCCCTTAGCAGAGCTGAGCTTAACAGTTCGACAGCAGAGGTTTTTGGCACAGACGTCAGTGATGGGCATTCCTGCTTAGAACATGTTGCCTCACTCTGCTTTTGTCCTCTTTTTTATTGTATGCTGGGCTTGTATTTAGTCATCTGCCCAGTTGAGGAGGGAAGGGTCACAGACAGTGGGAAACAAGAGAACGACTAGCTTAGGACATTACTAGGTGCAGCATACTCAATGGCTGTTTCAGTTTCCATCTTGGAGAGGAAAGAATGGGAGTGCTGATAGTTGGGAGGGATAGACAGCCAACAATGAATTATTATGTGCAATCAGTTGTGTTGTTAGAGTCCTAGATCACCTGTCCACCTCCCCCTGCACCTTCTCCCCTGTAAAATCACAGTATAACCTACTTTTTACTTTCTTTATAGGGTGTGCTGCAAGGTATGATCCCAGGGTAGACCCCAAACACTTTCTTCCAAGGGAATGTGGCCCTAGACCCTGAAATGGGCGCCCACCTTTGTCCACAAGACCATAATTAAGGAAAACTGGCTTTCAACTACTGTGGTACCTCGGGTTTAGAACTTAATTCGTTCTGGAGGTCTGTTCTTAACATGAAACTCTTCTTAACCTGAAGCACCACTTTAGCTAATGGGGCCTCCTGATGCCGCTGCGCCGCTGCTGCACGATTTCTGTTCTCATCCTGAAGCAAAGTTCTTAACCCGAGGTAATATTTCTGGGTTAGTGGAGTCTGTAACCTGAAGTGTATGTAACCCGAGGTACCACTGTAATATATTGTTGCTAATATAGTTCCTTTCTTGCACTTTCATTTCTCACCGCGGCAGTGATTTTCACACAGCCTCATTTGTGTGTTGATGTATTTTGATTTTACGATGCTTCCTTAACTCTGAGGATTTTGCTAGCTTCTGTCTGGCTTTCGGGGGGGGGGGAGGGCTGAGTATCAAGGGGTGATAAGGAACAAGAGCTCTTCACAGTTAACAAGAGCTGCTGGTAGTCAGCATCTTGCAAGACACCAGGGCTGCAACCAGAATGTCAGAGCCCCGGCTCTGCAAAGCTCTCTGCAGCACAATGTTGGCAGCACAAGCCATCATTCTATAAAACAACAGAAGACACCGTAACACTTCTGAAAGTGTTGAAACACACAGCTACAAGAAGTGCAAAGCAGAAACTGAGTGCAAGAAAGAAGATGATGCTATTAAATGTTGCTGGCACAACTGCAGTCAGCTAAGAGCAGCTTCCTGACTTCTTTCCTCTCTTTTCCTTCCCACCCCCTATCTGAAGGAGACCAGAAATGGAACCACAACTTGAGGCTATCAACAGGAAACAAATTTGTTGTCCAACCAATTCAGGAGAATGAAGAAGAATGCAATTTTCAAGCTTGTCTGCTCAGATCCCCTTGGCACAAGAACTAATCTGTAAATTACAGTGTTAAAAGAACAAAGTCCATGCACTGATCCTACTACTGGGCTTTGAAAACACAAAGTAAGCTTTCTGGCTAAAAAGCCATGGTCCTTTAAAAACTATGCTGATAAAGCCACATGAGAACAGACTGCATGCTGGACTAGAAGGGTCAGTGGGGCTTTTCTTATGTTGACATCTTCCAGCTTATTAATGTGGCCACTGCCATGATTGTTTACAAAAGCCTAGTGCAAGGTATTATGGCTACCTATGAAGTGAATACTGGAGAAAGAGCCCCTTTATCCATTTATGTAGCATCTTTTGTATAGGCAGTAGTTTCACAATAACTGCCCTCAGAGCCGTTTGGAGATAGCTGCTTAATTCTTTACAAATGGACAACCATTTATATAGTGAGCAGTGTGGTGTTGTACAACCTTATCTGAAATGTACTCCTTTGAGCTGCTCATCTGAATGGTGGGAAACTGCTTGTTTACATTGTTCTATGTGCACACATGAAGGTCTCCCTGCATATGGAAAGTATAACAGCAGGAGGAAATATTGAACCCTTCTCCATGGCATGCCAAGTGCAGAGAGGCTTGTTATTTTTTAGCTAGGGAGCCACTTGAACTTGGAATATCCCACCCACAGGAAGAAACAATATTGTCTAAAAATCAAAACTTCATCTTATCATTTGACTGAGTTTATAAACAGGCCATACCACTCTGTCCAATGACCACATTACTTCCTTACATCAAAATACCATATTTTTCGCTCCATAAGACGCACCTAGTTTTTAGAGGAGGAAAACAAGAAAAAAAATATTCTGAATGAAACAGTGGGTGTATGATTTTTGCGGTTCATGCTGTGGCCACAGACTTGATATGTGATTTGACAGTGAGTTTGGGGTAGCCCAATGCAAAAATCCTGAGAATCCATGTGGATCCATGCTTTGTAACCACGTTTTTGCACCACTGCGGCCCCACGAAACAATGGATACGTGATTTTTTGGTGCAGGCTATAGCCATGGACATGCTATGTGATGCTGCTGGTGAATTTGGGGTGACCCAATGCAAAAATCCTGAGGATCCATGTGGATCCGTGCTTTGTAACGATGTTTTTGCGAAATTGCGGTCCCACAAAACAGTGGATGCGTGTGTTTTTTGGTGCAGGCTCTAGCCATGGACATGCTATGTGATCTGTTGGTGAATTTGGGGTGACCCAATGCAAAAATCCTGAAGATACATGTGCTTTTGCCTCCCACCTCCCAGGCAGCCTCCTTTATCTCTAGAGTCCCTTATCTCCCTCCTGATCCCTTGTCAATCAGCTGCTCAGCGGCTTTGTTTCAACACCCCCTTCCCTCTTGTTTGCCTTAGTGTCCTTTCCTTAGCTGGAGCAGTTTTTTGCTCCTCCTTTTCTTCTAATTTCTCTCCTCATTGCTTTAATCTTCCTGTCTCCTCTCCTTGCAAGTTCGCTGTCTTTAACTCCCCCCTCTCAGGCAGCCTCCTTTATCGCTAGAGTCCCTTATCTCCCCTCCACTTGCTAGCCACTTGCTACTCAGTGGCTTTGTTTCAACACCCCCTTCCCTCTTTCTAAAAAAAAAAAGAAAAAAGCACGACCTGCTTTTTGCCCCTGGACAATTCGGCTCCAGACACCACACATTCGCTCCATAAGATGCACAGACATTTCCCCTTACTTTTTAGGAGGAAAAAAGTGTGTCTTATGGAGTGAAAAATACGGTACCTCCTTCTTCACAAAATGTAAATAAGCAGGTTTTAGGATAGGTTAAGTTCCCTCACTACCTTTTGCTTTTGTCTAAATTGAAAACTAATATGGTAAACTAATTACAGGATTTAAAAAGAAGCATTAACAAATCACCATGAACAAAGCTTTTCAGTAAGCTGTGAAAAATAAAGATTACAAAAGGCACTAGTTGGCAAACTATGAAGATGGTAACTGGTCCCCAATAAACACCGAGCACAAATCATTGGTGGTTTAGACTTTATCGACAGTCATCC
Source organism: Podarcis raffonei (assembly GCF_027172205.1). NCBI lineage: Eukaryota > Metazoa > Chordata > Lepidosauria > Squamata > Lacertidae > Podarcis > Podarcis raffonei. The sequence goes on from NC_070604.1 coordinate 51,439,691, forward strand.
TTGATGCAACACTCAAGAGGCACACAAACTGTTTCCATTGTCATCGTTCTATTGTCAAACTTGTTATTTTACAAAAGCCAGCTTTCCATATGGTAAATAAGAATCTTACAGTTGAATATGGGATTGATTTAATCTGCACAATAGGCTGAATGAGAGCACCATTTAAATACAGGTCCTTTCAATATATCATTCAGTATATATATATCTCAATATTTCATTCAGTAAAAAGCAGGGTTATTTGCCACACAGACATGATTCAATTCTGCAAGATCTTTGGGTATTGCAAACACTCCATACTCTGCATGTACACAGTGACAACCTGCTGCCATGCTCCACCAAGCATGTGAAACAAGTTGTTCCAAAATAAGAGACTTGTGAAATAGGTTCTTGCAAAAAGAATTTCCCTAGACTTGACTAACATTTGTGTATGGGAAGTGTCATGTGTGAAGCTGCCCAGAACATAACGCAAAGGCAAAACAGACTTACCAGGTGATAAGAAGGAAGTAAACTGATAAAATATTTCACTGTCTTTCTTTTGGCCACTATATCCCACAATGCTGCCAACGTCCAGTGGGAGTGTCTTGAGATGAGCTCCAGTTGTAAGGTCATGAAGCTGCAGGACGTTCTTCACATCATGGAGGTAACACAAGACTAGGAAGTTGGATCTGACACAAGCTGCCCATTCTGTCCACAGGAAGGGAAAGAGTCCATTTCAGAATAAGCAGTAAACAGCACCATAACAGAATACACCTAAAGTCACTTTGTTTAAAAATGCACAACAGTTATATAGATTTCCTTAGCTCTTAAATCCAAGGGCCAAACAACACTTTAAACTTTGTCCACAGCATACAGCAAGATCATTTATTTTAATCTGATGGCAGGCACGGAGGACCCAACTGAACAGTTTAACCCCCCCCAAGCCATGATTCCCCAGCCCCCCCCCACAAAAAACCCCCTGCACATTTCTGAGGCTTAGGTCACACCCACACCTTACATTTAAAACACTCTGATGCTTCCATACAAAGAATCCTGGGGATGGTGGGAATTGTTAAAGGTGCTGGGAACTGTAGCTCTGTTAGGGGTAAACTACAATTCCCAGAATTCTTCTGGGGCAAGCTATGATAGTTGTAGTAGTATAAATGTGCTTTAATGTAGGGTCTGGCTGTGACTTTAGAGCAAAGGTTCCAGTAGGTGCCAAAGCTTTGTAGCCACACTGGGGAGGGGCTGTAGCTGAGGAAGGAAGGAATAAGCTTCCCTTCCTTGCACATCATGATCCTGATAACTGTGGGGGTGGGGGGGCACGCCTGTATTTAAGAAGAAAAAGAGAAAGCTGTCCATTGTGTATTAAGTGTAGCATGCAGCTTGGCCCTAAGCAAAAACACAAGTTCAATTAGATTCTGAAAGCTTACCAGACCCGTATAAGTAGTTGTTTTACGTAAGCAAGAACATGAAATGTTGGCTTGTAAGCAAGCATATGGCAGACTGTCTGTATGTATTCTACATTGTTATTAATGAAACTTTCAGATAACCCATCTGGGTCCGGCAAAGTTAACAACTTGTGGGAATACTCAGCATGTAGAAAGAGCCTACATCTGTTCTCTCATAAAACAACTGGAGCAAAGATGCATTGTGATCTGCATTACTGATATCACAGAGGGATTACATAACACATACCTAGCACTCTTGGTGCACCCCTTGCTCATGGCAGAGAGTGAAGGAGTGCAAGGTAAGTCAAAATATTTTACCCACAACCCTTCACCACAGCTGGCCTCTTACATCAATAGGGATTTGCACTAACCAGGGTTCACTCTTAAAGAGGATTTCTTGACATTAAGCAATGTTAACGTCATTGCGCTTCACATGGCTAACCATGGCTATGGATGGTGAGGGCACCATATCTCTCAGATAGGAAGCACACACTGTCACGGCCCAAATCTGATCCCTTCAGGATTTGGTAGCATTAATTCTCCAGTGAACCTTAACAACTTTAATTCTTTTAAAATTTATATACTGTCCACTCAACATCAAGACTCTGTAGGCAGCCAAATCAGGTTATTAATTTAAGAATGTTAGATCGAAGGGAGGCAGACAGAGACCACCGAAAAACATAACCACATCTTATTTACTCAAAGACTGCTACTGCTGAAGCAAGTTATCCCATTTTCTTTTCAACCAATTCCATAAATAACTTATCATACAAAACATTTTGCAGTAATTTCTGGCTTAGTTCAACTAGCATTCTTTGCCCACCAGACCAACCAAAAGAAAAAGAAAAAAGAATTGCAAAAGAAAAACACAGGCTGTTTTATAATGACAAAATGGGGGAAAGGAAAGGAAATAATTGCTTCTTTTTATAGTACTGTAAGCTCTAAACACAGGACATCACTGCAGCAACTGTGCCCATATCTCTCCTTACTTACAGCAGGAGAACCTGCCTAAAGGCAATTTTATTTATCACAGGGAGACAGACAAATAACTAAGTTGGCTTGGAACAGGATGCAGTACAAGAACAAGGGGTTGTCTGAATTCAGGGACTCCTCATTTTCAGAGAGTTCCAGTTTCATTGGCATGGAAATCCTGAATGGCAAGTGGAAGGATACAGATACACCTGCCAAAAATATGTGCTTTAATCTCTAGCCACAAATTGTATTGATAAAAGCGACTCGCAAATAAAAATTATGCTGCAGAACAAGAAAACACTGCTTATTCAGGCAGAGCCTTCTCTAACAGCTTCTGTTAGTATTAAGGTGTTTAGATAAAAAAGCAAGGTTGAAAAATATCTGAAAATAATCCCAATCATCTTTTAAAAAAAAAGCTCTCTAAAAGGAACAAATATTCTGACCTTCATGAATTTTAGATATCCTGGAGCTGCCTTTCAAAATCTGTGGTTCCCCCCGCTTCTCAATTCACAGAATTGCATTCTAAATTTATCTCAACTCTGTGTGAAACCTCTCCTTATAACTCAACTCTTGTTTTGTGCTTTGGGGTAGGAAAAAAATAACAATGCGTCAGCTGAAAGAGAAAACTGGCATATCTTTTTGCCATTTCTACACTTTCATCAATGAGAGCAGTTTTTGCCTAAACATTATGCTGTTCAGCAGCAGTAGCTACCATAAAGCATAACAACAGTGTATTGTTATTTAAGCAATGCTATTTGGGGGAAAAAGGAGGATTGGGGAGGTAATACTTCTGTGTTGATGCAGCTGGCAGCCCAGCCTACAGAAAACAGGAGATGGTGATGCAAAGCTAGATTTCTCAAGTGGCTGTTAAAGGAATCAAGACCACTACAAGACTGACGGTCAGCGGCGTAGCGTGGGTTGTCAGCACCCGGGGCAAGGCAAGTAATTTGCGCCCCCTAACCCGTGGATTTGCGCCCCCTAACCTACAAATCTATGCCTATGAATGATGGTCCCTCTCTCTCTTTCTCATATTCCAATTGATTCCCATTTCCGCCGATCGATCCCCGAAGCTCTCACCCAGCGAAATTTGTGCGTAATTACGCTTCGCCATCCCTAATCCTGCCGCTTCCACCGGGAAATCATGACGGTGCGTTTCTCCTCTCCAAACTTTCCCCGGCCCTTTGCTGGCCGGCGCAGCCCTTTTGGCTACGAGCTCCCCTCCTTCTCTGCCCGCTTCCGACCCCACCTCCCCGTCCAGCCTCCCTACCTCCTGAAAAAAGGCGCCGGCGCCGAGCAGGACACCCCTGCAGCCATCGGAGAGAGGCGGGGCCGAGGGAGGCAAGCCAATGGGCGAGGCGGGGGTAGGTGGCCACGGGGGCAGGCGCTGCCGCAGTCCTCGGGTGGGCAAGGTAGGAGCAGGCGGAGGCTGGCCGGCCGCTCTGACAATAGGGGCGGGCCGAGGGCACGACACGGCTGGGCCCTCTGGACTCGCGTCCCCCCCAGATGTTGCGCCCGGCAGCCCTGGCACCCCCCACGCTACGCCACTGCTGACGGTATACCTGCCCCATTGGAACATGGCAATGGACACTTAATAGAAAACTCTCACCAAGGGTTGGTTCACAGAAGGCGTATCCTTTACATGCAAACACTTCCCCAAATCCTCAGGTATGAGGACAATATCTTGTGTCAGCCAGGCTGTAGTCAGCAGAACTCCCCACAATGAAAAGAGCTGGAGAAGTGCCCTCCATGATCAGGGCAAAGACTATATGGATCAGTGGCAAAGCATTTGGCTTACATGAAGGAAGTTCCAATTCCTGGCACTCCTAGCTTAAATGATCAGGGAGCAGGAGATGGGAAAGACCTCTCCTGGAAATCATGGACAGACAACTGCCCTTCAGAGTAGACAATACTGGGACAGATGGAGAAATGGCCTGACCTGGCTTACAGCGACTTTCTATGAACTGATGCTGCTGGCTGTAGCTACAACTTTCCAGTTCACATGCGGTGTGCGCACATGAGCATACCAAAGACTGATCCAGTAGGGAGCAAAACATCTTAGTGTGGATCAGTCTTAAAACCCATTTTTAGCAAAGACCAAAACTTCATTCCTAAACATACTAAGGAGTAAGTCCCAACAATGGATACGGTGGAGTTATCAGAGCTATGCAGCTACAACTACTAATGGAAGACATCAGTTCCACTGTTTTAAATGGGATTTGGCCACTATTAACTGGCTTGGTTAGGGGCCTAGGTCTGCCATCAGTTGGCTCTGTTTCTGAGTACACATGTTTAGGATTGGATTGCAGATTGGTAGGCCTTCCATTCGTATGCACTTTGCATTTATTTTGCCTGAGATGTGGGAAAGGTTTCACAATATAAAACACCCAAGGCACTTCCAAATAGTGGAACAGGAGTAGTTTTAATAATAATAATAATAATAGTATGGGACGCAAGCAAAGCCGTGATGAGAGGGTTTTTGATACAACAAAATACATTAAAGAGAAGAAAGCAAAATGAGAGGAAGGAGAAAATTCTGGATAAGATAAAAGAAGGGGAAAGGAAATTAAGATTGAAGCCAAAATCGCAAGAGATTCTAAGAGAAATTAAATTGTACCAAACACAATATATGGAACTGATGAATCAAGAAATAGAATGGAAAATTAAACAAATGAGACAGAAGTCTTTTGAATCTGCAGACAAATGTGGCAAGTTATTGGCTTGGCAAATAAAGAAGAGACAAAAACTCAACACGGTAACAAACTTAGAAGTGGAAGGAAAGAACATATGCAACCCAGTAGAAATTAGGAATTGTTTTCAGAACTACTTTAGACAATTGTATACACAAGGGCCGCAGAATGAAACAGATATACAACAATTCCTCGAGAAAAATGGGCTGAAAAAGATTTCGCAGGAAAGTAAGACAATTTTGAACCAGGAGATATCAGCACAGGAAATAGAAGATGCCATTCAAAGCATGACGTTGGGCAAATCACCTGGACCGGATGGACTGACTTCCAAATATTACAAAGTTTTGAAGGAAGGACTTATACAACCTTTGAAGGAAGTCTGTAATGAGATTATGAAGGGGAAAAGGGCACCCGATACGTGGAGAGAGGCCTACATTACACTTATACCAAAGACAGAGACTGAAAAGACCCAACTTAAGAACTACCGACCCATCTCCTTACTAAATGTGGATTACAAAATCTTTGCTGATGTTTTAGCAAAGAGACTGAAAAGAGTTTTGATGGAGGAGATTCATGGGGACCAAGCGGGCTTTCTCCCGAAAAGGCATTTGTCGGACAATGTAAGGAATATAATTGACATTTTGGAGAAGCTGGAAGTGAATATAAACACTAAGGCTGTTTTGATATTTGTGGATGCCGAGAAAGCCTTTGACAACATTTCTTGGAGTTTTATGTTGAAGAACCTCCGGGGGATGGGGGTAGGCCAAGGGTTTGAAAATGGTATAGGTGCAATATATTCTGAACAGAAAGCAAAATTAATTGTAAATAATGTTGTAACAGAAGAGTTTAAGATTGAAAAAGGGACACGACAGGGGTGCCCTATTTCCCCATTACTTTTTATATCGGTCCTTGAGGTTTTGCTTAATATGATTAGGAGGGACCAGTTGGTTAAAGGCATTCAGGTCGGAGTTAAACAATACAAATTGAGAGCATTTGCAGATGACCTGGTACTTACATTATAGGAGCCAGAAGCTAGCACGAAAAGAGTTTTGGAAATAATCCAAGAGTTTGGTCAATTGGCAGGATTTAAATTGAATAAGTTAAAGACTAAGGTATTGGAGAAAAATCTAACACAGATTGAAAAAGAAAGGTTTCAGAATGAGACGGGGTTGACTGTGGCTAAAAAAGTGAAATATTTGGGTGTGAATATGACAGCTAAGAATGTGAATTTATTTAAAGACAATTATGAAAAAACTTGGACAGAAGTGAAAAAAGATCTAGAAATATGGTCAAACTTGAAGCTTTCCTTGTTAGGTCGAATTGCAGTTATAAAGATGAATGTTTTGCCAAGAATGTTGTTTTTGTTTCAAACATTACAAATAATGGATAAAATGGACTGTTTCAAGAAGTGGCAGAAAGATATATCTAAATTTGTCTGGCAGGGCAAGAAGCCCAGAATAAAATTTAAGATATTAACGGATTCAAAGGAAAGAGGGGGGTTTGCCCTGCCAGACTTTAAATTGTACTATGAAGCGGCAGCTTTCTGCTGGCTAAAAGAATGGCTGCTTCTTGAAAACACAGACATTTTGGATTTGGAAGGATTTAACAATATTTTTGGGTGGCATGCATATTTGTGGTATGACAAGGTTAAAGCGCATAAAAGTTTCAAAAACCATATTGTCAGAAAAGCACTGCTGAATGTCTGGGTTAAATATAAGGACTTGCTGGAAAATAAGACTCCAAGATGGTTATCACCAATGGAAGCTAAGGCAGTTAAAAAGCTAAATATGGAGTCGAAATGGCCAAGATATTGGGAAATCTTGGAAAAGGAAGGGGACAAACTGAGATTGCAGAGTTTTGAAAAATTAAAAGGGAAGGTGAGAGATTGGTTACATTATCACCAAATAAATGAAGTGTTTAAACTAGACAGAAAAATAGGCTTCCAGGTGGAAAAATCAAAATTAGAGACTGAACTGTTAGAATCCAGTACTAAGAATTTGTCAAAAATGTATGATCTGCTGCTGAAATGGAATACACAAGATGAAATGGTAAAATCAAGTATGATTAAATGGGCTCAGGACATTGGTCATAACATCATGTTTGCTGATTGGGAAAAGTTGTGGACCACCGGGTTGAAGTTTACGGCGTGTAACGCCTTAAGAGAAAATATAATGAAAATGATTTATAGGTGGTACATAACCCCAGTCAAGCTTGCAAAGATCTATCACTTGCCTGATAATAAATGTTGGAAATGTAAAGAAAAGGAAGGTACATTCTTTCACCTCTGGTGGACGTGCCCGAAGATTAAGGCATTCTGGGAAATGATTTATAACGAACTGAAAAAGGTATTTAAATATACTTTCCCCAAGAAACCAGAGGCCTTTCTCTTGGGTATTGTCGGCCAGGGGGTGTTAAAGACAGATACAACTTTTTTTATGTATGCTACAACAGCAGCTAGAATACTTATTGCAAAGTACTGGAAGACACAGGATCTACCCACACTGGAAGAATGGCAGATGAAGGTGATGGACTATATGAACTTGGCAGAGATGACGAGCAGAATCCGAGACCAGGGAAGAGAAGCGGCGGAAGAAGAATGGAAAAAGTTCAAGGACTACTTAAAGAAATATTATAAAATTGGAGACAGTTAGAATGATGTTGGATTAAAACAAATGGTTACTATCAGTAATGGTTATGACAAAGAGAATAAGGGTGATTAGCATAAATTTATAATAAAATAAGGCAAGATTTCGCTGAATAACTGTAAGAATTTGGAATACAGAAACGGGAAGTAAGAGGAGGTCGAGGAAGTAAGGTTTAGAAATTGGGTTATGAAATGGTACTTGTTTTATGTTTTATTATTGTTTAATGTTTGTTCATGTATGTTTTGTTTCTGTTATATAAAAAATTGTTCAATAAAAATATTATTAAATAATAATAATAATAATAATAATAATAATAATAATAATAATATATTTATATCCTGCCCACTCTGGGCGGCTTCCAACAGAATATTAAAATACAATAACCTATTAAACATTAAAAGCTTCCCTAAACAGGGCTGCCTTCAGTTGTCTCCTAAAAGTGCAAAACCAGAAAAAGAAGCCTTAGTTTGTGTGCTTAAATAAACATAGAAAAGGGCTAAAGAAGAATGTTTACAACCATTGTGCTATCTAGAATTTGAGAGCAGAGGTGTCAAGTGCTGATTAAGACAGGGCAATGAATCACTTCATGCTAAGTAACCATTTAACCTTTGAATTCTTACACATCTTGTTTTTGCAGAAGGCACTTCATTAATATGTCATCTTTATCAGGTAAAATCAAAAATTAACTTGACTGCAAAGCCTTCAGAGCGATAAATTATTAACTGCCTTCTGATATAATTATTTCTTTCCAAGGCAAATCTGGGAAGAGACTAAAGCAATGTGACGCAACAGCAGCTTGGCCTGTTAGCATCAGGACAAGTTGCTCTTTAGGAATAAAGCACTCTCACACAACTTGAGTATAATAATTTCTGCAGTTCTGGTATACAGGAATCTACCAACTGGGTGGGGGAAGATTCTTCCCCACAGTGCCTAAAAGAGAATTAGCTGATGGTACGGTGCTGTAAGGACACCTTCCCAACACCAGCATTGCTGCTGCTTACCTGGATGGGAAGCGGTGAAGTCGGGATTATGAAGGCACACAGGATTGGCTCTCTTGGTGCACCCAGATCACTTCAGCCTAGCCACTGCCCCATCTTTGCACCATCCAGATAAGCCATACTCTGAGCACACTGATTTCCTGGCCTACCCTGAGTATTACTTAGTCAGATACAACTTAAAAAACTATTCTGTTTCACTGTGCGCTACTCGTTTGTGGTTCATATGCCATGGTTGTAGAACTGCTGTTAAAAGACAACCTGCAATCCTGCCTCACAACATTTCTTAAACTTTAGAGACTGTTGGTGCAAGTCCTTCTGAGTTATTACAAAATTTAGTACGTGGCCTCTCTTTATCCTTTGTAACTTAATATTCTTACCCAGAACATCTCTTCCATGTTCAGGAACCAGCACTTTCCACTTGGATTCCTCAGGGTCACTAAAATCAATGTTAATTAGTCGATAATTTGGAGCATGACGGTTTGTCTTGAAGGTGAACACAGTTCCCTCATTGGTGACATATTCATATTCTGCATCGAAGTTGTCTATCAGTTTCACCCAGTGCAGAAGACCTACATTAAGAGAAAAAGGAAAGCACTTACAACTGTAAAACCAAGTATACGGGCTGAGGATATTTAATAGCAATGGGCTGCATTCAACTAACTTTAACTCAGAGTAGGGCAATAAGTTAATGACCATGAGTAACTTGGTTGACTACCACTCAGTGTTCTTCTGACCCCACAAGATTCTTTTTCCTGCAAGAATCATAGCTTGTTGGCTCTAAAGAAAGGAGGACTTGCATTATGGATGTCCTGTTCATTCTAATATTTAACCACACATTCAATCACACATCTAGACCTGATGTCTTGCAAAATCCTCAGTCGTCATCATCATCTACCCCCACCTTTCCTCACAAAAGAGTCCAGGGCAATTGAAAAAGTAACAAAATAAAATGTGATTTTGACAGCAACAGGACAATACGGAAAACCTTACAAGGATTAGAATGTATGTTAATGCTCTTTTGCTCCAGAAACAATAATTGTGTTCCTTTTCAGAAGCATATGTGTCCATAATCATGTATGGCACAGAAATGTCAAGTATAACTCAACATCTCCTTGCACTCCTTTGCAACTTAATAAAAAGGAACATACTAATTAGTCCTGACACATGCAAATATGCTTAAGTAATAATTAATCTTATTCTGTCTATCAGCATTTCTGAAATCTTATCATACTGTGCATGACAGCAAAGAGCTTCGTTGCCTAATGTTGCTTGGAGTGGAGACAGCCGCATTCAGACAATCCGTCAAACCATGTTGACACGAGTAGCAACTAGCCTTGGGCTTGTGTGCTACCTCCTACTTGTCCCCAAACAGGAGAGATTAGAAGCTTCTGCTTCCACCTAGCAGCAAACCACTGTCTGCTGTTGCCTCTGAATACAGCAGACCATAGTTGGTTCAGATCTTAACTCGCATGCAAGCCAGGTTCCCAAACAAAAATCAAGTGTACTGAATCATAGGAGTCAACCACTGCTCACTGAAGGATCGGCAGTGCAGGTTAAGTCCCCTCCAGGGACCAAAGATTTTATTCATCAGAGAACTTGACCGAAGTTGTTGCCCTACTTTTGTAAACCAAGGATTGGCCTGTGAAACAGAGGCGGCACTTTTTGAATAGCTGTACACCCCCCCCCCCATCACCAGTGGGTGATGCCTCACACAACTGTTAAGATAGTTCTCAGTTCTCAGATGAAAAGGTTTTCAAAATCAAAAGCTATATAAGGAATTTTCAGATGCCCCAACGTACCCCACGCAGGACACGCTTTCTCCTTCTGCAGGCCTTTCACAGCCATGCCACTGCTAAGCAAAAGGAGCAACAGGAAGCTGGAGGGTGAGGAGAGTGAGTGAGCACACGGGGCTCAGCTTTTCAGAAAAGTTAACCAGACAGATTGCTCTGCCTGATAGCAAAAATTGTTCCCGGGGTAGTTTAACGCAGAAAGTTGCCAAGGTACTGTATCTCCCTACAGAAGACAGAAAACAAAGAGGCTGGTGTGTTGAAAAGAATTCCTGCAGCAGAATCTGTCACTGGAAGGAATGCAAGTGTGTGTGTTTGTGTGTGTGTGTGTGTGATGGGTCACACATCATGCAGAGTGAGAAGGTGTTTGAAAAGATGCTGCAGATTGTCTAGCAGTCTGTACTCTGGCACTGAGCTACTGCCAGAAGCCTGCAATGAAAGGCAGATAACACAGAGGATGAATGAAGAAAGCTGAACAGAACACACTGCAGAGAGGAGAGTGGGGAAGATTTACACCTCTTCTTCTCAGGCCAGTAAGAAAGAGAACATGCTGTTAAAAACAAGTTCAGCAGCATCAGATGCTTCCTTATTCTGAGTCAGACACAGGGTACAGGGCACTTTGCTTGGCATCAGCTCTTCAAGGGCAGATGCTACTTGATTCTTCTTAGCCCGTGACCCCAGAGACTGAACCTGGGCTGCTGTGCTTGTGAAACAGCTTTGCTCTACACTGAGCTGCAGCCTTCTGAAGCAGACAAAAAACAACAACCCAGATGGCAGCAGCCATTACAGAACTTTCACGGTGGAGATTCACTTTCGTTTCAGGTCCAGGGCATGCCATGAAAGGCACGGATTTAGACTTCCCATATTTCAAAATGCAGAGTTAAACTTCACTCTCTTGCGATTCAGGGTTAGGAAATTTGACTGATGGTTGTTCCTCCTTTGGCTAGGCGTTTTAACATCCAGGATACGATGGCTGTTTGTGGGTGGGGGGGGGTTACAACTAAATTTCACGCTGCTTTAGCAGACAGTGAGTTAAAAGGTAATAGCCCACAGCCTAATCTCAGGAGTCAAATCCATTTTCTACCAGAGACAGAATGAGTCAACTTCGCAGATCCCAGGCACATCAAGGATCAGTGAACAGACAAGACACAGCTGCCTCCTCTATGGTAGAACTAATAAAATGTCACACTTGCCTGGAGCCTTTAATGGTGGACACCTTTCCCTTCCCTTCCAACAATTTAAAAGGCAAAAGAGCCAAGACAGCTTTGCAAAGCAGGCAAGACATGGCAGACACAAAGACTCCCAGTCTGAAAGCTGCTGCCAGTCAGTGTAGACAATACTGACTCAGATGGGCCAAAGGCCTGACTTGCTATAAGGCAGCGTCCTAACTCATAGCAATAAATTATATATTAAAAAATCTTCATAAGGGAAATGGGCAGAATATAGGATGTTTTCAGCAGAGTATAAAGACTATGGAGACTCACACCCTTGCACTCAACAATGCTGTTAAGTCAAGGGTCTATGGGTATAATTAACTAACTCAGTGGCAGCCATCTGATGATATATTTGCATGTTCCAATGGTTAAATATACAAAAACCTAATACCTAACCACAGAGTATATTTTAGATGCTTATTAATCCAGTTTAGAGAATGCCCAAACACTTTGCTAATTCATCTATGTTTAAAAGATGTTTCAGAGGCTATCAAATGAAAGCATCGTAACCAAGGCATTAAACTGATTAGATTCCCATCTCTATATTCCTACCTTTTAACATCTGCTTCCTTTTAATTTGAATCTAGTTCACATAAGACTTCTATCAATCAATCAATCAATCATTTATTGTATTTGACTAAAAGCCATTACAAATCCAGTTACAAAACCAGCATTGGAATATAAGACTTATATGGGTTAAGGAAAGGGAAAATCACATCTCTGTTGGTTCTTTGTTTGAAAAAAATAATTACTGTGGGCTTTTTAGAATTTGAGATCATCAGTATGCAGCAAGATCTACTCACAACAGTGAAATTACTCAAGCTGCATATACACTGTGCAGTATTGACTTTTCTATAAAGATGGGCGAAATTGGCTAAAATATTAAAAAACCCCAAAGAAATTAACAGTGATTACAAGGAATCTTTTTATTTTTGCACTTTATTTGAATGTGAATCAGAAATGCCATTGCCAATACTTGCTACTACTCTAGGGGTTTTTTTTTGTACTGCCAATGCTCAGCGATATTACAATGCACGACACTAAGAAAACAACAGGCATTTCTGTTGGGTCAGGATCGTGTTGGGCTAATTCAGCCATCATGCCAATCCATGATTAATTATGCTTTACTTTGGTTTGGCGTGATGCCCGAATTGACAAACCACAGTGTGTGATAAGCTGAAAAAGAAAAGGGGGCAAGGAACTGTAGTGTAATGTGGGTTTGCAAACTATGGCTTGGCTAATCATGGCTTGGTATGTCTGAATTAACAAACAACAGCTATGCCTATTGTTTTGGTAGAGTTAGTAAAGTTTTCACTTTAATGTACAGTGTAAGCACCAGCATTCTCTGGGATGCAGCACCTTCTTCCTTGTGGCTTAGTAGGAGAATGGTAGAATAGATGCTGAACATTCATCTTGACTCTCACCCAAAGTCCAGTGGTGCCGACTTCGACTTCATCTTTTCTGGCCACATCAAATGCCAGAAACATTTGACTGGAAGTCAACTTAAAAGCTAACAGTCTGAAGTACTTTAGGGCAGACAGAAGTTATCGGAGGAAGAGAGGGGAATTAGCCCCGTTGTATATTGGGGGGTTGTGTGGAGACAGTCTCTTCCTTTAAATTCCTGGGAGTTTACCTTAGTGAAGACCTCACTTGGAAAAACAATGTAACTCAGGTGGTTAGGAAGGCCCAACAGAAACTTCATTTTCTCAGGGTCTTGTGAAAGAACAATTGATTTACCTCCTTCTACCGGTCCACAATAGAAAGTGTCCTCTCATATTGTATCACAGTGTGGTACAATGGCTTGACAGCCACAGACAAAGTCTTTACAGAGGGTGGTGAACACAGCACATGATATCATGGGCTGTCCCCTGAGCCTGAGCCCGCTAGATGACATCGCAAGGGATCGTTGCTTTAGGAGAGTGAGAAAAATTCTCAGGGATGATTCACACCTCTTTAATGTTCTACCCTCGGGCAGGAGATATAGAAGTATAATCAGTCGTACCAACAGGCTAAAAAACAGTTTCTATCTGTGGGCTGTTAGGCTGTTGAACGGAAAATAATATAGTGCAACTGACGTTCGGGTTTGGTGTGTTGTGTGACAAGCACACAGAGTGCAATGAGATTGAGTGTTTGTGAGGGGGGGGAGGCTCAGTTAATTTCATTGTACACAGGTTGTACACTGACAATAAAGGTATTATTACTATTATTATTATCCTTACCCCCCAGCAGGTTGTTGGGCTTCAGCTTCCAGCTCTCATGGCTAATGGTTAAGGATGATGGGAGTCCAACATCATCCGGAAGACCTCAGCTTCCTTTAGAGCTATTCCAAATTTTACAGATAAACAAAGGAAACAGAAGTACAAGTTGCACTCACACCAGTCTTCCACATTTTAAATGCAGAACCAGAGTGTCAGACTAGGACCTGGAAGACCAGGGTTCAAATTCCCACTCCATCATGAAACTCAGTGGATGATTTTGGGCGACTCTCAATATAACCCACTTCACAGGGTTGCTGTGAGGATAAATGGGGGACAGAAAGAGAACTAGGAAGCTGGCTTGAGCACCTTGGAGAAAAGGCAGGATCTAAATTTAGTATGAAAATGAATGGATTTGTCAGTCTCACTCTTAAGTTCAGAAGCCAACTGTGGTCCTTGATATCAACCTGAACAGTCATTAAAGAAAAGAAAGCAAAGTTGAAGTTACTCATTGCTTACAGTTGTGCTCAGACACACACACAAAAACTTTTGGCAATCGTGAAAATGTATAAAGGGATTGCTCTAAAGAAAAGATGAGTAAATGTGATGAATTAAATGTATGAGAGGTACTGATTTTTTAATTAGCTATCATGTGCACAGCATGACAGAAATAAAGCTTATTTTAGAATTGGGTTTTAAATCCCCATTGGGAAAAAAGGGACAGATTGTGGAAATGACTTGGATAATATTCCACATCCTTCTCCCACGTATTTTTTCTCATGCAGTTCTATCTAAGGTTAGAAATGTTCTTATGATAAAATCAAATTATGATACAAAAAGATGCAAGTATACAGTAGAGGCTCAATGGTTTTTTGTTTTTGTTTGTCTTACGCTGAACAAGTTATCGATGTTTTCAAGCCTACACTGAAATTATGCTCTGAATCAAGTTCACTGGTTAAAGTCTTCTCACTGATTATATCTAGCCGTATAATATATGATTTCTTCTTTTTCCCAATGCTCTTAATTGGCCTTGGATAACAACTCTCAATTTCAACTTTAAAATGTATGCCTACAAGTTGTGGGATAAATCAGACAACGAAGTAATTAAAAGAAAGAAAATGGCCCTGAAGAACAAAAGAACTCTTGCTTTGTTCATTTGAGCACATCAGATAAATCTGTCCCCCTCCCATATGTTGCGATTTCCTTGTCCTGTTTCACTCCACACCAAGTTCCAATTAGAAACTCATTGAGCAGAAATTAGAATGTTCTTAGGGTACTTCATAACAGATGGAAATTTGAATTTTGATACACACATGGTTCAACAGAGTCCAATAAATAGAAGAGTTTGAAAATGAAGCCAAGCCTTTCCCCTTAAAAAAAAACTGCAGTGGCCAGCAGTCCAGCATAGAGCCAGCACAAATGAAAAAGGGAGTAAGAGATGTATCTAACCAAGTTGTTCCATTCATGCAAGGACTCCTGCTTGCACAATGAAACTTCCCCTCTTCTTGTGCATGCCTCCTAAAAAATAAATAAATCTGCTCCAGAGGATTAGAGGAACCCCCAGAACAGATTGAGGGCAGGAGAGGATAGGGTGGGGCAGTTCTATTGTTAAAGTGGATCTCCTTCATTGTATACAATACCCCAATGGAACAGACCACCTTGGAAGGTGGTGGATTTTAAACAGAGGTTGGATGGCCACCTATCAAGGATTTTTTGGCTGTTATTCCTGCACTGCCAGGGGTTGGACTAGATGACCGTTGGGTCCCATCCAACTCTACAATTCTACGACTCAGGTTGTAGTAGGGAGTTATTTAATCACATAAGTTGATGGAACTTCAGATGGGGGGGGGGAGTAGTCTACAGTGGCAGCCATAAATGCAATTTTGAAAATGGAGCATACATGCATAGACAAATTCAGAAAGGCTTCTTCTGCAGCAAGCAAATAATATGATGAAAGCAAGGGGGGAAAGAGAAAAATCTACAAGTCCCAATAAGAGTTTATTGCTTCAAATGCAAGAATTCTAAGAGAAGGGGTAAATTCTGTAGCAGGGGTGGGGAATTCAAATGTTGCTGGATTACAGCTCCAGTCCTCCCTGACTGTTGGCCATGCTGTCTTACAGGTCTATACAGGGGGGAGGGAGGTATTTCAAGTAACTTGGTTCCAAGTTGTTCAGGGCTGTAAATGTTATTGCTGAGACCGTGAGCATGGTCAGCTGGCCAACTGCACTGACTATCAGTTGCTCAGCACAGGTGTAATACATGTGCATCCAGGGAATCAACTCAGCTACCTGACTTGGGCCCAACCTTCAGTGCAGACCGAGTCACATAGGGTGGAATATGTACCAAGCTACCCCTTCGTATGCTTGAATAATCCTAAAACGACAGAAGGAAAATTTGTAGCAATCCAGAATGTGACTGTTAAAGACAAGTCCCGTATGCAGCCTAAGGAAAGAATGTGTGGTTTCTCTGTTTAACAAATACTGGCTGGAGAACAGGGCAGCTCAAGCAGCCACTAGGAACATACCCATGTTTTTATTCTTCGTACAAGATTTGTAACTTACTGTTATACGTAAACTTGAAATGTATTCGGAAAGAAGTCATTTTACTTTGACATGAAGAAAGCAGCCTCTTACCAGTTATCCCATTTGATTCCTTCTGTAGATTACAGTACCACAGCCTATTAACTGGATCACATCCTTCTCGTATGGACAGCAAAGCATACTGCCCATCATCAGATACCTAAAATTTATCACAATGAATGCAACATAAATATCGACGTACACCAAACCAAAAAGTTACTAACAATACTCAGAAAGGTTTGTTTTCCCCCAAAAAGCATTTTACAAACCAAAAGCAAATCAGGTGTGTCAAATTATAAAGTTACAAACATATGTAGGACTACTAATATGCTTTGTACAGATGTGTTTGGAACCTGTGATCTTCCAGACTTTACTAACATGGCCAATTGTAAAGGGGTGATGGGAACTCAAGTCTATCAACATCTAGAGGGCCACAAATTTGCCTAGTCCTTCAAATCCATTCCATGTCTCAGACACATACAAAATGTGAAGCAAATGTCAAATTCGGTGTTTTGACTCAACAGTGCATTCTGAAAAGCAGCAACCCAATGTATTTTGATAGAAGCACAACTGCCTGAAATTAAAGCCAAACTAATTTTAAATCCCTCTCATCTATGAAGCCCTTATATTATGGAAAGTCATGCCAAGCTGATGATGTTGTGCTAAATGCAAAGTGACAGCAGACAGTGTCAAAAATTATACTGGCAGATCTTTATTAAATATATTCACTCTACAGAAAGCATCTTAAATTAATTATATCAACACTTAAATACAAATTTTTATATGATCAGCAGGTGCAAATATTTTAAAGCCATGTCCTAATTCTTCCCCTTCCCCTCCCTCTGCCATTGTTGGTAGTGTTTGTCGTTATTGCTGCGTGTGTGGCTTTGATACCTTGGATTTTTACACAATTAAAATACAAAAGCAAAGAATATCTGTTTTGTATAACACATACATATTTGTAGAGGGAAGCTCAAGAGTCGAAACATGCTCTGCATGCAGAAGGTCCCAAGGACAATTCCTGGCATCTTTCTTTGCTTTGTTCAATTGACTTGATTTTTTTAAAAACAACCAAATACCCTTTATTTGGTTCTTAATTTTATGTTTTAATGTTGTTACATTATTTTGAGTTTTTAGCTGTAGAGATGTGTGAACCACCATAGGATCTCCTTGATGAACGGCAGTTTAGAAACCATATAAATAAAAACACACTTCAATTCTATTAAAGCCAGTGGCTAGAACCCGCTGCACAATTTCAAAAGCAAACTTACTATGAACCCAGCACAGACTGCTAGGGTTCCCAGCTGGCGGGGTACCATCCCAAACTGCCATGGGGGAAAAGTGGCTCAGGGATAGCCTTCCCTGTTTAGGGAAGTTGTTAATGTTTGGAGTTTTATTCTGTTTTTAATGTTCTGTTGAAAATGTTGAAAGCCGCCCAGAGTGGCTGAGGAAACCCAGTCAGATGGGCGGGGTATTATTATTATTATTGCATCCAGGGTGGAATTCAACTTGGTGCTAGGCAGATAACTCCGCCTATCCTCTCCAGACTCCCTCAGAACCAACTTGAGATGGGTGCGAGGGGAGAGGAGATGGGGCCCAAGTCCCACTGCACCAGAAGTTCTTACACATGCTATTGCTGGTGGGGCTTGTTAGTTGAATCCTGTCCCAAACAAGCTTTATATCTTTTTTTAAAAAATAATTGCTGGGGGGGGGGGAATTACACGTATAAAACAAAACCATTTCCAGCATTAAAATACAGAATTCTTTCAAACCCTTAGACCTCTTTCCTCCATGGGTTCCATCTTTCAAAGAAGCTTTATATCAAGACACACATTGGTCCATATACCTTAGTATCATCTGCACTGAATAAAAGCTGCTCTTTCTCATCCTTACCTGAAGATGCCATGAATTAAGCCTGGAACCTTTTGAAGGCCAAGGAAGTGGTCAACCATTGCACCTTCCCCGTCTAGTACCCAACATTTTGAGTTAATGTCAATATACTACAAACTTGAGAATCTTTACTGCCTTCACTCCATCAAAGCAAAAGCAATCTTTGAAACTTTATTTTGCATGATGGCAAACAAGAGCCCCTGACAGCAGCAATTTTGAGCATATCTAATGAGCTTCTCAACATTCCCCGCTGGACTGGTGAATAGTTGATAATAGTTTGCTTAATGCGATTCCCAGAACACATTCTTAATCTAATTTCCCAACACACATTACGGGTAGGGTGCCAATTAAGTCTGTCTTCATTGCTACAGCTGTCTTTACATCAATGCATTTCAAAACTCCAAGGAATTCAAGAGTATTAAGGCAAAACATTATTGACAGCTGCATTCAAGAACTACACCATCAGATATTTTACTGGAGAAAAATAAAGACAAATATATGTCTGTATGTATGTGAGAGTGAGTGAGTGTGTGTGTGTTCGTGTGTGAGAGAGAGAGAGAGAGAGAGAGAGAGAGAGAGGGCGCAATGTGAGACAGAATAGCCTCTTTCCTGCTTCACCTGCCAGCCGCTGGCCCAGCAATGTGCTTTTTTGTCTCTGTGGGGCTGGATGGCCACCCCTGTCAATTTGCATTTCATGCTATGCTGAAGCAGTATTCTGTCCACAGGTCTCAGAGTCACTCAGGTCCCAAATTAAATGTAGTTTGATTCAGGGGAAAGATTAAATTAAATATCCTATCAATTTCAGTGGAAGAACTGAAATTATACTGTTTTCTCCATCCCTTTGGTTTTTATAGTATTTTTTTAGTGCCAATCTGGGTCTTTTTTCTGAAATACAAAATTAGTATGGGGGGGTCCCTTTTGTTTTTAGAATTCATAACCACTGTCTCTTGGAATGAAATTCCCTGATATAATACAACACTCCCTTGTCTTCTGGTCTGTTTTTTAAGCAGTGCTCTTGAGAAAGAGAAACTAATCAATTAAAAACCTTTCTTTTTTGCAACAGCCTGTAGCTGCTTATACGCAGAACTGATTGAACCCATATGCCCAAAACCTGTGTGCACTTTCTAACCACTGTACCTTATTAATTACTTCCTTGCAGGTGTACACAGCCACCGCCACCACTCTTGCCAACTCCTGTATTTGTAATAATCTTAATTTATCAAAACCATTAAACCAGGAATGGGAAGCTACGGCCCTCCAGATGTTGATGGGCCACAACTCCCATCGCTCCTGACCACTGGCCATGCTAGTCAGCTGGGGATGATGGGAGTCTGAGTCCAACAACATATGGAGGGCACCAAACACTTCAACCATGCATTAAACTCAGTAGCAATGCTGGTTCCTACTCAAACGCTATCATGTTTTCCAAGAGGAAAGCAGTAATTAGCACATAATGCAGTCAAATGAAGCAGGTGTATAGTATTGGGTGCTACACTCTCCATAAAGCATAACTGGGAAGATCACGTTCCTTTATAAAATAGCCGTTCCAATTATGCTAGGCAGGAAGCCCTGTGGCCACATTTCTAAGATAGATCCTGGGATTCAGAACTACCAAGAAGTCATGCTCTTTAACCTGCGAGCTGTTTCCTACCATAAAATATGTCAGAGCACGGTTGCCTGCTCAGTAATTATCACAGGGATTCCCCTAAATTTTTGGTCCCAGGGGCAGGCACAGTTAGAAATCTAAAAAAACTGCCATGGGCACCATGAAATACAAAATGATCTTCAGAGAATAAAAACTAGTGATTCTCATAATCCCTGCCCCAAAGGTTAGACATACCTTCAAACAGAGACAGACAAAAAGGCCCTTCCAAATAATCACATTTAAATAATAATAGTGGGCCCTTGGTAATCTCCCTTCCTCCAGCCTGTTGCCTGTTTTCAGTCTCCAGGACTCAGGATGTTTGTGAAGATTCCAGTGCTTCACAGCAGCTCGTGCCAAACTTCAACCGCTGTAAATCCCATAGCACATTACAATCGAGATACTGCAGCAGCTCTTGTTCTGATTACTGGTATTTGTTTTGAGCAAAAGCACAAAGGTGATCCTTCAGGTCAGCTCATCTAGGTTGTGCAGCAGGTAAGTGCCTCTAGCTGAAAGTGAAAGCAGTTTTGCAACAGAAACCTTTAAAATGCTTCTGAAGCAAAACACACCACCTATACTGCTGTTGTGTTCACGTGTTATTTTTGAAGGGAGTGTGGAATGCAAAAAATATATAAATATATATCTCCTAATCTCCTAATCTGATACTTTTGATGGCATTTCTTATATTACCCCAAGCATGGGATCTTGGTTCTAACAACGTGCACAGCACAGGTCCACATTTAAAATCATCACTGCTTTCCCCATTTAACTCAGATAACACACACATGGCTTCAAATCATCATTCTATAGTGCCCTCTTCTGGGAACTGTCACAAACTTGCTCCCTCTGCTTCCATTCTAAATTCTGGATATAGCGTATAGGGGAAAAACAGGGCCATGACATTTCTGGTTTTAGTTAGAATTGATGCAAATACAGACACAGAACATTTGCTTTGGAACAGGGACGGAGGATGAGGCTTGGGGGGGGGGTGCCTTGGATAGCTGCCAATGGAACGAAATATAGTCCCTTCTCTGAAATGTAGAAGCACCATGTTGAAGGAAGAAGGGTGAGAGTTGGGCCTGGCTTCTTTATTTCATTTACCTATCACATTAACATCCTACCTTTCATCCAAGGAGCTTAATGAAGTGTACACTGCTCTCTTTCCGCTCCCTCACAGCAAGGACAAGAAATAGTGGCTGGCCCAGCATCACCCAGCGAGCGTCACAGCCAAGTAAACCTTGACGCAGGATTCACTGAATGAGGGCTGGCAGTGGAAGCACTGCACTAGGACTTCCGCTTGTGCAACAGGGCTTTCCCCCTCTCCTCCCCCACTCCACGCACCCCCAAAATTGGCTATGCAGTTGTCAGGAGAACCCCCAGAACAGTACACAGAGAGAGGAGACAGGGATCCTTTCCCATGGCAAGCTGACATGCTTGTGCTGAAGGAACAATCAGAAGGGCACGACACTGAATTCCTCCTTATGTCTCCCCAGCACTAATCTGACAGACTAATCACTAGGCAACCCTGTCTTAGAGATGACATCTAAGGTTTGTCATACTTGGTAGGTCCATTGACACTGATGGACATTAGGGGTGTCTTCAGAGTAGTGGTGAGTAACACATACAGTGGTACCTTAGTACTTGAACTTAATCCATTCTGGGAGTCTGTTCGACTCCCGAAACCATCTGAAGAGCAAGGTGTGGCTTCCGATTGGCTGCAGGAGCTTCATGCACTCAAACAGAAGCCAAGTTGGACATCCGGCTTTCAAAAAAATGGTCGCAAACTGGAACACTCACTTCTGGGTTTGTGGCGTTCAGGAGTTGATTTGTTCGGAACCAAGCCGTTCGACTACCAAGGTACCACTGTATCAGTGCAAATATTTCCACTTGTGCAATGGGATCTCCCTTCTCATTCCACCCAAATCTGTTCCTGGGATTCCCCCATCCTCCAGGGCAGATTTAGGTAAGTTGTAAACGACTAAACAACAACAGGGTGTACACAGGGGGAAATCCTGTTGTACAAGTAAAAATCCTTCTGCTAAGGCATGTTGGATACTGCCAAGTAACTTAATTCCATTGGGTGGAATTCAATGTAGCTCTAAGGATCAACACAGGTATTTCTGCTTCCCCCGCATGCTCTTCTGGGAGCAGGGATCCCCTAACCCTCCAAACCATATCTGGGGGAGCTATGGGGTGACATGAGGGGGAAGTCCTGTTGCACTAGCAGGAGTCCTTGTGCTGGCTTCCACAAGCAAAAAAGGATGGTTGAATCCAGCCCATTGATTTCACTCGGCCTACTCCAAGTATGAATTAGTTGGATTATCAGCTCTTTAGTTTAAGAGAAGAAATGCTAATTTTGATGAGGAAACAAGGGGATGGGCTTTTGTTAACTCCTTTGTGTAACTCCTTCCTAAGCCACCTCTCTTAATTTCTAAACGTTTGGAAGACAAAACTGTCTCCTTTCACGTTGGCTCAATATTGTTTGTTACTCAACCTGCATATTGTTCAAAATGATAAATAAATACAAGAAACCAAGAAGCAACTTTTAGCAACATTTACATAGGTTTGGATGGGCTAAATGTTTCTAAAGGTATAAAACTCGACCCCACTACAATAAAAGGAATATATTAGATATTGAAAGGTAGCAAAATCATACAGGTTTGTGCATCCTGCGGGCTTTTAAAAAATATTTTCACAAGGTCATTTGCCAGAAACTGGCAGCAGTAAGAGGGGGGGGGGAAGTAATAAAATATTGTAAACAGCAGGCAAAGCTGGTAAATGATTTTAATTAACAACAGATGCTGGGTGTAAGAAGCCTCCTGCAGATATGTAATCAAAAGTTATTAATTTCCTCAGACAAACACACGCCTTGAGAAGTTTATGAGCTTCTGTCACTACAGATTTATGACCTAGTTTTATATAGCAATTTGAGGCATACTCCCTAAGTTTGATGGTGAAATGTGTTTTGTACGTCAAAACACCATCATACTACACTAACACTACAATCTCCTGAATTCAGTGAGACTTACTTATGAGTAAGCACATGCAGGATCACATTGTCAGGCCATGAACCTAAGCATACTTGTTTGAAATCCAACTAGCAGAGAGGATTCATGCAGAAAAATGTTTTTGCACAAACCACTCACCTGCATGCAGAAGGGACTGCTGCAGCACATGGACAGAAACACCCATATCAAAAACAATCCAAATTCTGGACACATTGCCGGTTCCAATCAAGAGACCCAAAAGCACAAAAGTTGATTTCACTCTCATGAAATTAACTGCATTAGGAGAACCATATGTTCCCCATCCGTGCCATAGAGGGCCTGTTATGGTACGGTGGATTGCAGGTGGACTTGGATGAAGGAGACCTTGTTGTGGCAAATGTGTCTGTGGTGTATACACCACAGTTATCACTAGGTTTCCCACAGCAAATATATGGAAGTGTGTACAACTTACAGAAATACGGTGGAACATCTGTTTTCGAACGTAATCCGTTCCCAAAGACCATTCGAGTTACGAAACATTCAAAAACTCAATAGAAAGCCTCAAAACGGAAAAATTGATACGGAAAACTCAAAACGGAAGCTGCCACGGAAGTTCAACATCCGAGGTGTGCTCAAAAACAGAAGCATTTATGTCTGGGTTTACGGTGTTTGAGTTTTGAAACATTCGTTAACGGAGATGATCGAAAACTGAGGTTCCAGTGTAATAAGTTTATAAGCGTTAGCTGACAGTAATGAAGTTAAAAAGCATTGTTTTAAAATTCTACAAATGTTAACTCCACCATATTTTTAAAACTGAAAATGTGTGTGTCCAGTGCATAGCATACATAGTTTTCTTTTTAATATTTCATTGTGGTCAATGCCCTTTCAAGTTTTTTAAAAAAGTGGTACTACAGTAGCATCAAAGAAACAATGGCTGAGAACAGAAATTATTTTTTTTAAGTTGGAGAAAAATGGAAGGGGTGTGTGTAGGAGGGCTCTTAATGTAAACTGATCACCACAAAAATTCATTGTAGAAGAAGTCAAAATGAGTTCTCAACAATATACCGAGTCACCATTTTCACATATTTAAAATAATGTGTTATGTATTGGTCCTAGGTAGTGCAATAGAGGTAAAAAGAGGTAGCGAGAAACCTTATTTAACAACAAAGGATTGGGCCTATAACCAACTTTTCACTTTTATTATCTACTGAGTTTCAAAGAAGGTGAGATGCACCATACCTCAGCTCCACCCATCCATTTTGGTTCATGAGGAAATTCAGCACATAAAACATCCTTTGATTGGTCAGTTCCCAGGACATGATAGTACAACTTCTGGTGCAAGTTTGTCGACGTCTCAGTGCCTGGGGCAATCAACATATTTAATTACAGGTATGTAAGCTGTGACTTGTTATTAGTTCTAACAACCTGAAAGTTTCAAAACCTTAACATATTAGAAGCTTCTTATTTGACAAGGTAGCAGAACCAGATTTAATAACTCATATGTTTTCTGGAAATACCAGTCCTTATAACCAAGAAGCTAGATAACATCTATGAGGATAATTTTTATTCCTATTATTCCATGCATTTTTCTTTGCATTATTTTTCTTTATATAAATATAACACATTTGGAATAATATGTTCTTTACATAATTTGAGATACGTTGCTAGTTACTGTATTTTTATTTTTGGTCTGTGTAAAATGTCATGCTTAGCTTCCAGCAATATGTAATATTCCCTGTCAAGGAAGTGAGATGTTACTTTGGATTGAAACTTGACAGCATTTTGTGGACAGGTGGACAGGCAGAATAAGAAGTCCCATGAGCCAAAGAAACTAAGCAACTGAGAGATACTGGCTCTAACCAACCTGTCCCATTAGCATTAGCAAACTGGGGTCTCCTGCTGCTTTTGGACTACAACTCCCATCACCCCTAGCTAGCAGTACCAGTTATGAGGGATTATGGGAATTTAAGTGCAAAAACAGCTGGAGACTCAAGTTTGGGAAACCCTGACCCAAAATACCCACAAGAAGGAAGCAGAGCTAGTAATGAGATAAAGGAGTCTAAAGTAAATGAAGGCTATAAAGGCCTGAGGATGAGACGGGTGATTGTATGCCACTCACCATCACTTTTCCCATCTTGCTTTGGGTAGCAGTTGTAGAACATGCCTTTGCCATCATGGGTCCAAGCCATACAACTGAATTTTACCATCTCCAGTGTGTCTGCCAGTTCTTCAGTACCATCCACTTTCATAAATTTAATTGTTACCCAATCTGACCCACTGGAACTCAAGCCATATGCAAAATATTCGCCATCTTCACTGAATGCATAACCTGGTGATTAAGAACACGCTGTGTATTAGTTTACGTTAGTTACAAACTTTACTTTCATAGTTTATGCTTCTAACACTTGCCTTCACCATATAGGCAGCAGCTCAAAGCATGTTTTATGTTTTCCACAATTTAATATTTTCACACGTAGATGTGTATAACTCAAAACAGAGAAATTTTATGTTGGCTTCCAAAATTATGCATTTTCGAAAAATCTGCTACACTGACCTCGCAGAGCCACAGTGCCATCATCAGAAAGTTTATTTGGGTCCAAAAATACTTTGGCATCAGCATCCAATGAATCTTGCACATATAATACTCGTTGATTCTGAAGTCCAGAATTATAAAAGTGAAAATACCTAGAATAAATGATATAATTATTTGGGGGTTTTTATTTTCAACTATAGTATGAGACTGAATACAGAATTATGCAGGCTAAGACTTTCAAGAGGAGTGGCAGATTTATATAACAGAGGAAAGCAGCTTCTTCCTGAAGGAAAAATGCCTCATTTCAGTAATTTAGCACACAATTTCACCCATCAGGTTGCATTAAGTCAACATCAGATTCAATTAGCAACTCACAAGTTATGTTAAATAGTTCATTATAACAGTTAGAGCTTTTGACATTACTGCAGTGTGTAATGAGACAAATCATTAAGATTTCTCAGCCATGCACTTACTTAAAAAAATGGAAAAAAATCTTCTTCTTCATCTGAATGTCATACTGCAGCAGTTTGGCATTTCCATGCATAAGAGAAGCCCCTTAAGGAAGTAAGTCTAATGCCCTGAACACATAATACCAATGACATGGTTGCCACAAAGACAAACCACAGGCATACCTTTCTGTATAGGAAACTGTTTGTATGAAGTGTCACCCACATGGTAAACCAAGTTTAATCATGCCAGTAAACCAGGAATGGGGAGCAGGTGGACTACAATTCCCATCATGCGGTGTGGCCAACCATCAGTGATGACAGAAGCTCTAGTCCAACAAAAGCAGTGCGGCCACAAGTTTCCCAATCCCTGTAGTAAGTCTAAACCTCTCACTTTTGTAGAGATTTTGCTAGCTTAGCTATAACAACCCAAAATATATGCAGACTGGCAAATGAATTATCGCCATATACACAGGCAACCATTCAAGTTCAACTAAAAAAAAAAAAAAGGTTCCAAACTGCCACTTGTAAACAACTTTTATGAAATATTCTTCAATGCTGCTGAACCAGTTTAAGCATAAGCCATCATCTGGCTTAGCATTAATGTAAACAAGCAAATGTGTGGGTTTCTGGAGAGGATATCACAACTGCTGTGTTCCTTTCCCGATTCCTCCTGCTGCCTCGCTACCCAGAGCTAAACCATAGTTTGCCTTGGCATGTCATCTGAACCCTAGTTAGTGCTTTGTTCTGCCCAAAGGTTTCTCTGAAGTAGTGTAGCACCGTAGGACAGATGGTGAGAGACAAACAATGGGCAAGAGCCTATGGACAACAGTGCAGACTTTAAGAGCTCATGACCTAGTTGGGCTCCAATTCTGGCTCTAAGCAGCGGATCACAAGATAGCCACATCTGCCAGGAAAAGGAGCTTGACAACTTTGTGGAGTTGGGAGATGAACTATCCTTGCCAGATGAATTTTTCTTCTTCTCGTGTATTGAAGGGGAGAAAATGACCTCCCCACTTTGATGTGATGAAGGACTAGTGAACTGAGTAATCTTAAATAGATATTTTAGCGTACTGGTTTTTTGTCCTTTTCTACTTCAGACCTTTAATTCTAAGCCAGGCCTTTAATTACTGCCAGGGATATTCTAAGCCAGGAGTAGCCAACAAGGTGTTGTTCTGATGATAAAGAACTACAACTCTCAATATCACCAACAACTGGGAAAGCAGGCTTGGACAATCCATCATCATCTGAAGGGAACCATGCCTCCTCTAGGCCTTTTCCTGAATTTTCGGCTTTCATTAAAACACACACACACACACACACACACACACACACACAAACAAAAAACCCTTTTCTGACTCTATATTAAGGAAAATGGAGAAGCAGTAAGCAATTGCTCAGTAAGTATTAGTAAACCTTCTCTCACTTCCAGTATTCTAGTAAATGTAAGCAAAGGCAAGAATAGGGTTGAAAAGTCACAGAAACAGACATGTCCTCTTTCACTGCTTGACAAAACAAAAGGTAGGATTTCTGTATTTTCCTTAATTATTACAGCAGTTGGTCATGAGTTTATTTTATTTTTTTGGCGGGCTGGCTGTTGATTTTCCTGGCTCAAGATTTAATTAGTAGAAACTTTCTCTCTCTCTCTCTCTCTCTCTCTCTCTGTGTGTGTGTGTGTGTGTGTGTGTATTTGACCTGAGAATCACTTGGTGTGAACGCTTAGCACATAATTTATGATACCCCCACTACAAAATGTCTGGCTATAAACCACCCTGCAATAATTCAAAGGCACACACAGTCCTTTACATACCTTTTCCCTTTCTTGAAATGACAACTATACTTGGGGTAGTCATAGAGTTCTGTCATTTGCTCTTTAAATAGTCCCCGGACAGCACACTGCTCAAGAAAGGGTACTGTTATCTTATTTTGTGCCTCGACAAAAGCCTGAAAGAGAAAAAACAAAACATAATGAAATAAAACAAGGGCTTTATAAAGCAACAGTTTGTATTGACCTAGATCAGGGATGGGGAGCTGATGAACTGGCAGATGTTGTTGGACTCTCAACTACCTGACCAGACAGAGGCGGAATAGCCCATGATCACAGGTTGGGAGTACAACATCTGGAGGGTCACAGGTCCCGCCCCCCCTGGTCTAGAGAGTGCAATGATTTGGATGCAACTTCATAACAGTCTTAGAGTAGAACTGAGCATACCACAGACATTATTTCAGGAATGCTGCTGCTCGTTTCATTAAGTGGCAATGGCACATAATATTTTTTTTTTATAAAGATATTTATTAAGTTTCCAATTTTATACAAACAAAAAGCAAAAAGAAAAAGAAAAACACATACAATTCTGAATACTTAATTTTCTATGACATATTTCCCTGACCTCCTCATACCTCCCCTTCTTGTATTCCAATTCAAATTATTTACTCAGCAAATCCTTATCTCATAACATTACAGCTGGAAACCCCTTAATTTCAATCCAACATCATTCAACATTCTTTAATTTTACAATATTTCTGTAAATAGTCCTTAAATTTCTTCCAGTCTTCTTCCGCCGACTCTTCTCCCTGGTCACGGATTCTGCCAGTCATTTCTGCCAATCCCATACAGTCGATCATCTTCATCTGCCATTCTTCCAGAGTGGGTAAATCTTGCGTTTTCCAATACTTTGCAATAAGTATTCTTGCTGCTGTTGTAGCATACATAAAAAACGTTCTGTCCTTCTTTGACACCAATTGGCCGACCATGCCCAAGAGAAAGGCCTCTGGTTTCTTCAAGAAGGTATATTTAAATACCTTTTTCAATTCATTATATATCATTTCCCAGAAAGCCTTAATCCTACGCACATCCACCAAAGGTGAAAGAATGTACCTTCGGTTTCCTTACATTTCCAACATTTATTATCGGGCAAATGATAGATTTTTGCAAGCTTGACTGGGGTCATGTACCACCTGTATATCATTTTCATAATATTCTCTCTTAAGGCATTACATGCCGTAAACTTCATACCTGTGGTCCATAACTGTTCCCAGTCAGCAAACATAATATTATGTCCAGCAATGGCACATAATAACATGATAACTAAAGTGGCTTTCTAATATTCAAAACATGATAGCAATCTGTCCAGTCCACCTATTACTGACTTTTAATTTCAGCATCCTGCATTAAAAGGGGGAGGGTGACTTTTGAGATGGATTCTTCCTGAGAGAGAAGTCTACAGTCTGCCAACTTGCTTTGCAGGTCATCAAAGGATTCTCTCAAGCAGCTTTCGGATGAAACCACTTCATACATTCAAACACAGAAAGAGGTAACTATTTTACCACTTGGTCACCACACCCTGGCTGAACAAGTCAAAAAAGCAGGTCATCACAGGTATGAGTCCTGATGAGCTTTATGGGTCTCTTTGATCTAAATGCAAACTCTCTCATTTGGTGTTTAAACCAAATTGCCAAGATGCCATGAAGACAAACAGTTCAGCCACCACTGAAGCGATATATGAACAGTAAAGTGAAGCACTTTAGTTCCAAGATTAACGCGAAGGCAGATTACTGCTGCTTGAATGGTATAAATGGATGGCTTAATAAATGAGCCAACATAACTGTTGGTGAAAAAGTTGCAAGAATCTCTATAGCAAGGCTGGGCTATAGCTTTTGTGCAGGCTGATCCCATGTATGCCAACAGGATAGAAAGGCCATTCCAATGAAAATTTACTCAGAAGTAAGTTCTGCTGAATGTAATAAGGCTTAGTCCCAAGTGAGTGAATGCTGGTTTGCATCAATACAAGCAGATTCTAGTTTGCGGAATGCTCTCCCCAGGGAGATTCACCTGGCACCTTCATTACATTATCTTTAGATGTGAGCGGAAAACATTCTCCTCTTCTCCCAGGCTTTGGCTAATTAAACTACCTATGGTCTTTAAACTGGGGCAAGGTGGGTATTGTTTTGTTTGCTATTATGTTACATATTTTTGTGTTTTTATATTGTAAACCATCCTATGATCCTCGGATGAAGGGTTGTACTGTATTGAAATTTAATAATAAAAAATTAGCTATAAATTTAGCAAAGAGAAACAGAGAATAAAAGGACCAGAAGGGGACATAATCTATTAGCTCTGATAAAACAAATGGGTACTTTCTGCAAACTACTCCATAGCATTAAACAAAATCAATTTATTTTAACAGCTCACCAGAGAGAACAGTATTACTGTTCCAGTTCAAGGCCTCAAATAAAGTCATAAAGGTAAATTTCAAACTATTTTCTGCAATAATGAGACACAAAACGCATGTGAACCTGTGAACTGAAAATGATGAACAGCCAAATGTTTGATACTTTTAATACAAGCAATGGAGTGTATCAGGGTTCAGTTTAAGCACGTTGCACACCAAGAGTTCAAGGTTCACAGAAATATTTTGATTCAATGTGATTAACAGCCCCTCTCGCAAATGCACTCTACCTATCCTTGAAACTAATCCAAACATACTTGAGCCTGGTTGAGACATAATGGGGCCAACCTCTTAAGAGCTTGGGTATGAAGACTTAGGCTTCTCCCCTGTCCCAGCATTATCCATTGTTTAGTATTGTGTTTGTATGGTTAATCCTAACAAGCTTTCTCCTTAAAGGTTTGCAAATGCTGTTCAAACCCAGATTATGAGAACAGTATTGGTTCATGCTGGTGCAGATGCAATACTAAATCACAGCTAAGGCTGTATAGAAAGGGAAAGAGAATTTGCACTGGAGAGGTGACAATGGTAAGGTGGGGGGTAATGTCCACAAGCTCATACCCAAATATCTTAACTGTTGCTAAATGATTAAAACTACTACATCTGCACTGCTTTGAAAGTATCCTGTCTATGGCTTGTACTTATATATTATATACTTATACTTATATAAAATATACCTAGTATATTTTAAATATCATTTACTTGTGAAGATCATGCACGTGCCAACTTTGTCACTTACTCATGTAAACTTCCTTTCTGTTTTCCAGCGCATGCACAAAATTTGACCCATTTGACCCAGGCAGCTCCCACCTTCCATAAACCGACATGGATCCTGAGCAAGGTCCTTTCTTTAAGAAGTTTGTAAAGTCACGGCATGCAGAAGCCTCTAGGGGGCATACAGCTGCTTAGCTCAAGCCACTGCATCTTCCAAGCCAAAAATCTCACCCTTCAGCCATGCCCACAAGTGATCATAGAAGAAACGTCAAGCCCAATGCTACGTAACAGTGTCATAGCTTATACAGATCAATATGTAACATGGATGTTACAGGATGTAACAGTAAGTCAGAAAGTATGCTTCGTTTTAACCACAGCATGCACAAAGAAACGTAGATTTCAGATCGTGCCTTGTTTAGAGAGAGAAACAAGCTACAAACTCTGGTTCAGAAACAACACTAAACCAATTGCTCCATGGTTTGTTTCCCTCCAGAGGGGAGCAAAGTGCAAGAGCTCAGGCTACATGTACCAATGTGAAACATTTGCACATTAAGGCTGAAACAAACTGTATCTTGAGCACTCCCACTACATGTGAATATGGCCATTGAGTCATACCACTGTTCCACAGAGTCTAGTTCAGTATTGCCTATACTGACTGGGAGTGGCTCTCCAGGGTTTCAGATAAGTCTTTTCCAGTTCTACCTGGAGATACCAGGGATTGGACCTAGGACCTTTGCTCTCTCAATGACATTTGATCCTCCCCTAATATTTTTAAATGGAGATGTAGTGAATAGAACCTGGTGCCTTCTACAAGCAAAGCATGTGCTCCATCACTGAGACTTTCAGTCCCATCCCATCTTTTCAGCCGGAGCTCCAAGGCACCGAACCCGAGACCACTGCATCCAAAGCTTGTGCTCTGACCATGAGCTGTGAGACATACAGTCTAGGGAAGCCACCCCACTGTAAATACTAGGGGTCCTGAACCAGGGACTTGTGTCATTCAAACATTTCTACCCTGCACAACTAACAAAAACATTACAGTGGTACCTCGGGTTAAGAACTTAATTCATTCTGGAGGTCCGTTGTTAACCTGAAACTGTTCTTAACATGAAGCACCACTTTAGCTAATGGGGCCTCCTGCTGCTGCCGCGCCGCCGCCACGCGATATCTGTTCTCATCCTGAAGCAAAGTTCTTAACCCGAGGTACTATTTCTGGGTTAGCGGAGTCTGTAACCTGAAGCATCTGTAACCCGAGGTACCACTGTACTCCAATCACAGCAATTGCCTGTGGACCAGTAAGACTTCCTACAAACACAAACCTTTCTGGTGTAAGATGATCATTAGCAGAAAACTAGTTTTTGCCTGATGTTTTACCTGAGACTAGTATCACATTTGAACAGTACTATGCACGTCTACACTGCAAAGGCACTTGCCCCAAGATGTCCAGAATTATAAGAAAGGCTTACCTTTGTTTGCTCACTATCAGGATCTTCAAGCCAGCTGTACGGATCACATATTTTACAGCCATGATAGTCGTCCACCTGATTTTAAAATATACAGAGAGAGATTTGTTTTTTAAAAGATTGCTTTACAATCACTTTATGAGTGGCATTAAATAAGTTATTACAGCTTAATACACTGCTGAAAACTAGAGGATGCAATAGGCAACTAATTTCAGCAAGCTGCTCTGACAGCAGAATAATAGTCTCTTCCAAACAAATGAAGTTAATCAAGCATAACCAACCCAGAGAATTCATGTGCCGATGTAGTTTTGGACCTTCTGTTTTTATTAACAAAAGAGAGAACTCTTAGCCACTGATTATAACTTGGCATGGGAAAAAGATGGGAAATGGAGATCAATACAGTGGACCCTCCGGATACGAACTTAATTTGTTCCGGGGCTCCGTACGTACCTGAGTCCGCATCTAGAGGTGCCACTTTCACAACCCGAAAGTTACATTACCCAAACGTAACGTAACCCGAGGGTCCACTGTACTATTAAGGGCTTCTAAAAACACAACAGCAGTTTGGAACAAAACCCAAAGATAGGACTTCTGCAATCACTATACTGAAGCCACAGGTGTCTCTTTGGATGTACTGTATGGCTTTTCACTCCCTAACTAGCTGCCTATTGTGCTCTCAACACAGTAGACATGTTCAGGGATTTCTAATTCCAGAAATGAGTCACATTTGCTGGAACAGGACATTTGGGTGCATCTGCAAGGGAAAGTGCTTGTGCTCTTGGTTTGGTGCTATAGCACTAAACAGCAAGCACTAGAAGGATTCAGGTATCATAGCAGTCTGAAAGGACATTAGGCAGGGATGGGGACTCCAAATGTTGCTGGACCAAAACTGCCATCATCCTCATGGGAGTTGGAGTTGAGCAATATCTGGAGAGCAAGTGGTTAACCACTCATGTTTTAGGTGAGGATGTCAGCACCTGAACTTGGGAGAACGTCCTCCATGCAAAGCCTATACATGTGGCTCTCTAGATTGGACTCCCAACTTCCATCATATTAAAAGCTAGTACTTCAGTGAGGGAAGATATATCTAGCCTAAAGAAATGAGCAACATTCCGCTAACAGGTTATAAAAGACTGCAGTATGGCTAGAAGTTCTTTTGTTGCTAGTGAAATTCTACTACGTAAAACTCTGGGAGGGACTTCTGAACAATATCAGCAATTTTATTTACAAAAGGCATTTGGAATGTTTGTTACCAGCACAGGGCAGAGCAAGCTTGACCCTTCTCTGCCTAATGAAATATTTGATTAAAAGTATTATTTTCTGTAGCCTAATAGCCTGAGAATGTTATAATTGGAACAGAGTCACAGATTTTAAGAAATGGGGAGTACAATTAAATCTATAATTTAAAGGCTGGTCAAATTCTTTGGTTATTTTATGATTTTTGTTTTCCTTCATACAAGGCACTGCTTTTTCCATATCATGGAAAAGTAAAGCTGTTAACCCCCCTCATGGATCACTGCCTTGTCGTGGTGAAGGGGCTTGAATAACTCAGAGAAGCTGTGAGCTATGTCGTGCAGGGCCACCCAAGATGGACAGGTCATAGTGGAGAGTTTTGACCAAACGTGATCCACCTGGAGCAGGAACCGGCAAGCCACTCCAGTATACCTGCCAAGAAAACTCCATGGACAAAGACAACAGGCGTATAAAAGTTATGACGCTGGAATATGAGCCCCTCAGGTCGGAAGGAGTCCAACATGCTACTGAGGAAGAGCGGAGGACAAGTACAAGTAGATTCAGAGCTGATGAAGCGGCTGGGCCAAAGCCGAAAGGACGCTCAGTTGCGGATATGCCTGGAAGTGAAAGGAAAGTCCAACGCTGTAAAGAAAAATATTGCATAGGAACCTGGAATGTAAGAACCATGAACCTGGGTAAGTTGGAGGTGGTCAAAAATGAGATGGCAAGAATAAATATTGACATCCTGGGCATCAGTGAACTAAAATGGACGGGAATGGGCGAATTCAGTTCGGACGACCATCATATCTACTACTGTGGGCAAGAAACCCGTAAAAGAAATGGAGTGGCCCTCATAGTCAACAAAAGAGTGGCGAAAGCTGTACTGGGATGCAATCTCAAAAATGATAGAATGATCTCGATACGAATCCAAGGCAGACCTTTTAACATCACAGTAATCCAAGTTTATGCACCAACCACTAGTGCTGAAGAAACTGAAATTGAGCAATTCTATGAAGACTTACAACACCTTATAGAAATGACACCAAAGAAGGATGTTCTTCTCATTATAGGGGATTGGAATGCTAAAGTAGGGAGTCAAGAGATAAAAGGAACAACTGGCAAGTTTGGCCTTGGAGTTCAAAACGAAGCAGGGCAAAGGCTAATAGAGTTCTGCCAAGAGAACAAGCTGGTCATCACAAACACGCTTTTCCAACAACACAAGAGACGACTCTACACATGGACATCACCAGATGGGCAGCATCGAAATCAGATTGATTATATTCTCTGCAGCCAAAGATGAAGAAGCTCTATACAGTTAGCAAAAACAAGACCTGGACCTGACTGTGGCTCAGATCATCAGCTTCTTATAGCAAAATTCAAGCTTAAACTGAAGAAAGTAGGAAAAACCACTGGGCCGGTAAGATACAATCTAAGTCAAATCCCTTATGAATACACAGTGGAAGTAAGGAACAGGTTTAAGGATTTAGATTTGGTGGACAGAGTGCCTGAAGAACTGTGGATGGAGGCTCGTAACATTATACAGGAGGCAGCAACTAAAACCATCCCAATGAAAAGGAAATGCAAGAAAGCAAAGTGGCTGTCCAACGAGGCCTTACAAATAGCGGGGAAGAGAAGGCAAGCAAAATGCGAGGGAGATAGTGAAAGATACAGGAAACTGAATGCAGATTTCCAAAAAATAGCAAGGAGAGACAAGAAGGCCTTCTTAAACGAGCAATGCAAAGAAATAGAGGAAAACAACAGAATGGGAAAAACCAGAGATCTGTTCAAGAAAATTGGAGATATGCAAGGAACATTTCGTACAAAGATTTCCATAATAAAAGACAAAAGTGGAAAGGACCTAACAGAAGCAGAAGACATTAAGAAGAGGCGGCAAGAATACACAGAGGAACTATACCAGAAAGAAATGGATGTCTCGTATACCCCAGGTAGTGTGGTTGCTGACCTTGAGCCAGACATCCTGGAGAGTGAAGTCAAATGGGCCTTAGAAAGCACTGCTAATAACAAGGCCAGTGGAAGTGATGATATTCCAGCTGAACTATTTAAAATTTTAAAAGATGATGCTGTTAAGGAGCTACACTCAATATGCCAGCAAATTTGGAAAACTCAGCAGTGGCCAGAGGATTGGAGAAGATCAGTCTACATCCCAATCCCAAAGAAGGGCAGTGCCAAAGAATGCTCCAACTACCGCACAATTGCACTCATTTCACACGCTAGCAAGGTTATGCTTAAAATTCTACAAGGCAGGCTTAAGCAGTATGTGGACCGAGAACTCCCAGAAATGCAAGCTGGATTTCGAAGGGGCAGAGGAACCAGAGACCAAATTGCAAACATGCGCTGGATTATGGAGAAAGCTAGAGAGTTCCAGAAAGACATCTACTTCTGCTTCATTGACTATGCAAAAGCCTTTGACTGTGTCGACCACAGCAAACTATGGCAAGTTCTTAAAGAAATGGGAGTGCCTGATCACCTCATCTGTCTCCTGAGAAATCTCTATGTGGGACAAGAAGCTACAGTTAGAATTGGATATGGAACAACTGATTGGTTCAAAATTGGGAAAGGAGTACGGCAAGGCTGTATATTGTCTCCCTGCTTATTTAACTTATATGCAGAATTCATCATGCGAAAGGCTGGGCTAGATGAATCCCAAGCCGGAATTAAGATCGCTGGAAGAAATATCAACAACCTCAGATATGCAGATGACACAACTTTGATGGCAGAAAGTGAGGAGGGATTAAAGAACCTTTTAATGAGGGTGAAAAAGGAGAGCGCAAAATATGGCCTGAAGCTCAACATCAAAAAAACGAAGATCATGGCCACTGGGCCCATCACCTCCTGGCAAATAGAAGGGGAAGAAATGGAGGCAGTGAGAGATTTTACTTTCTTGGGCTCCATGATCACTGCAGATGGTGACAGTAGTCATGAAATTAAAAGACACCTGCTCCTTGGGAGAAAGGTGATGGCAAACCTAGACAACATCTTAAAAAGCAGAGACATCACCTTGCCCACAAAGGTCCGTATTGTAAAAGCCATGGTTTTCCCAGTAGTGATGTATGGCAGCGAGAGCTGGACCATAAAGAAGGCTGATCGCCGAAGAATTGATACTTTTGAATTGTGGTGCTGGAGGAGACTCTTTAGAGTCCCATGGACTGCAAGAAGATCAAATGTATCCATTCTTAAGGAAATCAGCCCTGAGTGCTCACTGGAAGGACAGATCGTGAAGCTAAGGCTCCAATACTTTGGCCACCTCATGAGAAGAGAAGACTCCCTGGAAAAGACCCTGATGTTGGGAAAGATTGAGGGCACAAGAAGAAGGGGACGACAGAGGATGAGATGGTTAGACAGTGTTCTCGAGGCTACGAACATGAGTCTGACCAAACTGCGGGAGGCACTGGAGGACAGAAGTGCCTGGCGTGCTCTGGTCCATGGGGTCACGAAGAGTCGGACACGACTAAACAACAACAACAAAGCTGTTAACAGGTATTGTTTGTCAACCTTCCAGTTAAGATTTCCAACAGAAAACTACAAGAACATGGTAAGCGGGGTGTGGGTGTACAAGCTCCCAAATTAATAGAACTTGTGCTACAAAGAATTAAGAGGTAGTCTCTCTAGACCGGGGCTGAGAATCTTTGGTCTGCAAGATCCAATTCCCATCAGTCCCAGCCAGCAGGGCAAATGGTCAGGAATGACAGGACTTGTAACAAAATATTCATCTTGAGGGTCACAGCTTCCAACACCTGCTCTAAATCAGGGCTCGCCCACACTTCTGCTTGTGTCATGCCTAGAAAGCATGTGTCCGAGGAGTTTCCTGATTGCCCCACGCTTTCTAGGCACAGATTGGAGTGGTTTTCCCCTTGCCCTGCTCCTTTCCAAGGGAAAACCTGAACAAAAACCTGAACTGCCATTTACTCTGATGGAGTGCTGAAGTGTGGTTTTCAGGGGGGGGCGGGGGGGCGGGGCAGCAGGACAAGAGGAAGTGTGGGTTAAGTCCTTTCTTTTCTGCTTGCAAGGAAACACCATCTGTTTCTTTTAGAGATTTATACACGGCTTGATTTTCAGAATTCCCAAGCGGCACTATCCATACACCAGCCCCAACTGCACAACCATCCCTTCCGCCTCAAAAGTTCTGTAATTTTATTATTCTAACCCAGCCCATTGTGCACCCTCAGTGGAGAGCCACTGTGCTGCACAAAGCTATTTACAGGGCAGATACAGGCAAGCCAATCTGGTTACTGGCCAATCTGATTTGAGGAAATTATGTCTTCCTGCTCGAGCAACAGGTGCTTGTTTTTGGGGCTCGTAGATTGTGCAAGACAAAAATATGTGCCAACATTAAACTTCTGCAGCTCACGCTGTGTCGTTGAGTGGCAAAAGTGACCCCCGATCCTCTCCAGGCATACCCACACCTGCCGAAATAACCCACGGCGGCCGTCCCCAGCAATCCCCACGCCCTCAAGTAGTGGAGAGAGGCAGGAGATAAACGACACCGGTGGTTTGAGACCAAACCGGCCAGGTTGGAAAGACTGGTGTGTGGATGGGTGTGCAAAGGACACGGCCCTGCATCACACCTGCACCCATCCCTTCAAACACCTCTATTTCCGCATCAGGCTTGACGGGGAAAGTCCGCAGGGTGTGATAGATGCGGGAAGCCTTTCCACACCGGGGCGCCGGTGGCCGAGGAGGAAGCGAGGAGGCAGGAAGCCACCGGGTCCGAGAAGCTGCCCTAAAGACCGGAGCTGCCCGGGACTCCTGGGGGGGCCGTGTTGGGGGGATCCGGGGGCGGGAGGTGGGGGCCAGGGAGCTACTCACGGATGTCTCTTCGCGGTACACCTCGGGGTACTGGAAAAGCTGCATGCTGCTGCTGCTGGCGGCGGGTTGCGGGGAAAGGCAGGCGCCGTGGCGGAGCAGGCGGCAATGGGGCGGCGTGCAGGAAGAGGAGGGGCCCGGTGGGGCGAGGCGCCGCTCGGCTTCCCCTTCAGCCGAAGACAGGCGGGCTGGAGCTCCGCCGCCGCCGCCGCAGCCGCGAAAGGGCCCTCCCACTCGCCGGCGAGGAGCTGCCACCTCCGGCAAGAGGCAAGAGAGGCGAGCGGAGCAGGCCCAGGAGGCCGCGCGGCTCCCCCTGCAGTAAAGCGCCAGCATGGCCGAGGCCGTCCATGCATTCGAGGCTGGTCTTTCTCCCAAGGCATCCTGGGAACTGTAGTTTAGTCCCTCAGAGAGCGGCCGACGCACCTGAACCCATTGCAGCAGCAGCAGCTCCCAGGATTCTTGACGGGGTCGGGGTGGGAATGTGCTTTAAATGTACGGTGTTTACGCAACCCGCCCCCCCCCGCAAACTCAGAAGCCGTGCTCGGTATTCTGGTCAGCCTGATAAAAAGTCTCGCCCTACTACGTTTTTCATAGTACGAGGGAGGGGACTCCAAATGTCATCTAGTCCAACCCCCTGCAATGCAGGAATACAAAGAGACTGCATATATATATATATACTCTCCCATCACTTTCAGAGAGAGAGATAAATTAGCCGTGTTCACGTGAAACAATAAACCATGAGTTTGTGAAATAGTAATCTCTTGCTTCTTTATGATAAAGTCGTAGAGTTGGAAGGGACCCAATGGTCATCTAGTCCAACACCCTGCAATTCAGGAATCTCAACTAAAGCATCCATGACAGATGGTCACCTAACCTCAGCTTAAAAACCTCCAAGGATGGAGAGTCCATCACCTTCCGTGGGAGACTGCCCCCCTGTCTTTAACAGCTCTTACTGTCAGAAAATTCTTCCTGGTTTTTAGTCGGAATCTCCTTTCTTGTAACTTGAAGTCATTTGTTTAGGTCCTCCCCACCGAAGCAGGAGAAAACAAGCTTGCTCCATCCTCTATATGACAGCCCATTAGATATCTGAAGATGGTTATCATATTTCCTGTCAGTCTCCTCTTTTCTATGCTGCTACCCAGATCCTTCAACCACTCCTCACAAGTCTAGGTTTCCTGTCCCTTGATCATCTTGGTCATCCTCCTCTGCACACACTTCAGTTTGTCAATATCCATCTTAAACTGTGGTGCCCAGAACAGGACACAGTATTCCAGGTGTGGTCTGACCAAGGCAGAATAAAGTCGTACTATTACTTTGCTTGACCTAGACACTATATTTCAGTTGATGCAGCCTAGGATAGCATTAGCTCTTTTATTTTATTTTAGCTGCTGCATCACACTGTTGATTCATATTAAGCTTGTGGTCCCCTAGATCCCTTTCACATATACTGGCAAGCCTGGTGTCCCCCATCTTATATTGGTGCAGCTGGTTATTCCTGCCTAAGTGCAGAACCTTACATGTATCCCTATTGAAATTCATTTTGTTAGTTTCAGCCCAGTTCTCCAACCTGTTAAGGTCATCTTGAATCCTGATTCTGTCTTCTGTGGCATCAGCTCTCCCTGCCAGTACAGTGGCATCAGCAAATTTGTTAAGCATCCCCTCAATTCCTTCATCTAAGTGGTTTATAAAGATTTTAAACAACAACAAGTCCAGAACAGAACCCTGTGGCATCCCACTTGTCACTTTTTTCCAGTGACAAGTGGGGTGATGAGGAACCATTAGTGAATTTAGGGATTTTCTGAATTTGCCATAAAGTAAACACCTTTGAGGGACGTGGGTGGCGCTGTGGGTTAAACCACAGAGCCTAGGACTTGCAGATCAGAAGGTCGGCAGTTCGAATCCCCGCCACGGGGTGAGCTCCCGTTGCTCGGTCCCTGCTCCTGCCAACCTAGCAGTTCAAAAGCACATCAAAGTGCAAGTAGATAAATAGGTACTGCTCCAGCGGGAAGGTAAACAGCGTTTCCCTGCACTGCTCTGGTTTGCCAGAAGCGGCTTAGTCATGCTGGCCACATGACCCGGAAGCTGTACGCCGGCCCCCTCGGCCAATAAAGTGAGATGAGCACTGCAACCCCAGAGTCGGCCACGACTGGACCTAATGGTCAGGGGTCCCTTTACCTTACTGATTTTATTAGTTTATATTCATTGCTCCACATGCATTCAGGTGGGACCAGAGTTACAAAGTTAGCGCTAAAGATCTGTCACTCCATCTTCACCTTTCATTTGATCATTTTGATATATCAGTAACTAGAATTCTTAAAGAATTTTCCTTCCATTTTAATCTAATTTATCATTCTATTTAAAAAAGTTATATATTAGTATGGGACCTGTGCTTCTGAAATGTATCAGGAGGTGGCAGCAAAACCACACTGTTTCTGTTTCACTGACAGCAGTCGAAACATCTTAATTGTGCTCAGGTTGCCCTGACGAATACATTAGTATTTAAAATCTTTAGAACATTTTGATAAGAACAGCCAGCTTGATGGCTGTGTGCCTACAGATGTTCTCCTCCCAGTAATTAACCTGGCTTAAGTGGTTTCTGTTTAATTGATTTTAACTGGTTTATGTTTATTCTTGATTGACATCTTGCATACATAGACATAATTTTCAGTGTATGAAATAATTAACTCTTTCCAGAGCATTTGCTCCTTTGTACCAAAATCTCTTGTGGTAAGCAATAGGTTTTGAAAACAGTAGGTTTATTATGTTCATTGTGGGTGTGGGTGTGCACCTGCTTGTGCATCTGTGCTTCTCTGCCTGTGTATATGCAATCTAAACAACATCTTAAGCAGAGCTGCCTTCAAGTAGCCTCTGGACCATAGCACAATGCAAGCAGTTCAAGCTATCCTCCACTCTCCAGGGAGGGAACCCCGTGGTCCTTCTTCCAGATCTTGATGATGCTCTAACTACCATCAGCCCCAGTCAGCATAGCCAGTAGGGATGATGGGAGCTTGTAGTCCAACAATGTTGGCTTTATTTAATTGCACTGAGGTGGGGGCTGACAGTATACAGTGCTATTGTGTCAGTTTCTTGACCACTGTTTCCTATGTACTGTATGCTCAGCTCAGGAGGGGTTATAGTCCAACAAAACAGAGAGAGACTTTAAATCATTTGTCAAAAGTGCTGGTTTTCACCTTCTCAGTAGCACAAACCATTTATGTCCAAGGAGCTTGAGGTGATATATATCAGTGGTGTCCAAACTTTTTGCAAAGAGGGCCAGATTTGATGAAGTGAATGGCTGTGGGGGCCAACCAAAGGGCCAACCAATGTTGTTGACCTTCTTTTAGGATTGAAGTTGTTGAGGGTTTTTTTAGGATTTTCCCCTGGGAAATAAACTGCCACAGGGGCCAGATTAAACTGACCGACGGGCCCAATTAGGCCCCCAAAATGGACTTTGGACATGCCTGATGTATATGGTTTCCCTATTTATCCACAGAATGACAGGTTAGTCTGAGAAATAGTGACTTGCTCAAGGACTTCCAGGAAGCTTCATGACTGAGATGGGATGTGAACTCCTGTCTCCCCAGTCCTAGACTCTATACGCCATCTTCATTGATTCTGAGTGGTCTAGGTGGTGGTAGGGTGAAGGTCATAGTTCTAAATGTGCTGAGGACAGAGACTTCACAGAAAGGTGGAATTCCACAAGAGTGATTTTTAAAAGAATTGAAAAGATTAGTAACATTGTAAACATTATATTAGATGTTAAAGTCATAATATATTAGGATTTTCATTGTGTAGCATTGGTTCATCCTACCCATGCCTCTGAGGTTCATCCTACCCATGCATCTTGAGGTCAATGCTAGGAAGTTTCATCCAGTTTGCCCAGGCCTACTTCAGCCTATTTATGCCGTCAACAATATATAGAAAACACCAGGTTGGGGAAAGCCTAGCCTATTTGAAGGTCTGAGGCCTCTCATAGTACACTTGTAAGTACTCATTTCCCCCCTGTGTGGGGAATGGTTGTGAACAGTAAAATAGCTGGTGAAAGGGTTAAGCAGTCCTTTTTCTCAGTTACCTAATTCCTTTGCTCAAAAATGACAGCCTCTTGAGCAAGGGTCAGCAAACTTTTTCAGCAGGGGGCCGGTCCACTGTCCCTCAGACCTTATCGGGGGCCGAACTATATTTTGGGGAAAAAATACCGGTAATGAACAAATTCCTATGCCCCACAAATAACCCAGAGATGCATTTTAAATAAAAGGACACATTCTACTCATGTACAGTAAAAACACGCTGATTCCCGGAACGTCCACAGGCTGGAGGCCGGATCTGACCCCCGGGCCTTAGTGTGCCTACCCATGCTCTTGAGGATTCTTCTGACTTACAAAGAGTGCAAATGTGTGTTACATCCCATTGACCACTTATTCTTTCCCTTCCTTTCCCCTTCTGAAACAATTAATTTTTATCCATTTATATACTCCTGCTCATGATTTGTTCCTTCTGAACTAATAAGATTGCAGCTGTGTGTGTATGCAGGACAAAAACATGTTAATGATCATGTCTGTTGACTGACTTTATTTTTGCCTTTATTGTTGTGAATTGTACAATATTTGCTGAAGTACAATATTTACTGAAGTGCAATACGGGTTGTTAACATATCAGATGAACTTGCAAAATACTGCAGCTCATTTAAAGATAAATGCTATCTAAACCTTGTGAGGAATAAACCGATTGTGTCAAGAAATGGACCTTTCTCCTCAGATAATGTATGAGATTTGTGTAAAGTATGCAACTGTTGAATGGTCTTGCAAAAGACATAAGTAAGACAAACAAGAGTGAACAGGTTTTCTTTCACCTTCAATGTAAGGTAAGTGTCTGGTACTAGTAATTATCAACAGAGCTGTTAAAATGAATTACTTAGAGAAGTGGTATATAAAGGTAAACTATTAAAGAGTAATTAAACTTTGCCAAGGTATGTGATTTTTTTAATGTGTGTCAAAAGCTATGTTTAATTTAAAAATAGCAAAAAGTTTTCTCCCACTAGAAGTGCCACTAGCGCACATTAATTCACATTGAGTTTTCCAAGAGTGTTTAAAAGGGTTGTAACAGCCTGCCCCTCTCAAGACAGAAGGCCGATCCAAACAGTACATTTAAAGCACATCCAACACACATTTAAAGCAGATGACTTCCCCTATCCAGGGAACTGTATTTTGTTAAGGGTGCTGGGAATTGTAGATTGGGGGGGCTACAGTTCCCAGGATTCTTTGGCGGAAGTCATGTGCTTTAAATGTATGGTGTGGAACTCCCCAGAAACTCCCAGATGTTCAGAGTTTACTAGTCTTGTCTCCTCATTCTGAATGGAGGGCTGAGCCTTCATCCCACACACTTATGCCATAATTGATGTTCCCTACAAAAGCTCACACCTGCAGCTCCAGGTAAGGAAGGGCTCACCTTGTCTGTCTGCATATTGCCAGATTAACAGTTTTAAAGGTGCAAAACATGATATTAATAAAACATTAATATTCATGTTTAGATGCATATTATTTACATTAATAATCCTGGAAACAAATGTAGCTTCCAAAAATAATTCCTGCTCAACACCACTCTGATGGGTCACTTTTATTTCTGTTTTGGAGGTGGGGAACTGAGATTAAGGTTGCTTTCTTTAATGGGGTATCCATATGAAACTGTCATCCGAGCCTGCTCATTCACTGAGGTCATCTGTGACCTTGTTCTGGGTGAACTGATCTTTGGAAGCTGAGTGGGTAGCTACTAGAAATATGGCCTTCTCTGTGTTGGCATCCTGTGATATGACACCACTTGTTTTTTTCTCTTGAGTTTTCATAGAGGAGTTTTCGTATGCTCTGTGATCTGCCACTTTGCTGGTAGCGGTTCTGGTACTGCCTTGTAGCTATGTCCTAGCAAAGCAGCTTCTGCCAACCTGTTGCCTTCCAGATGTTTAGAATTGCTGCACTGGCTGGGGCTGACCCAAAACAACTGGAGGGCACCAAGTTGATGAAGGCTGTGGTGGAGAGTATTGACACTGGAGTATCCATGCTAGAAAGGAGAATAGGGCTAAAAGGACAAGCCATGATTTCTTTAGAATCACATTCTTGTTCTCCAACCTTGAGCACATTACCCAACCCATGTTATAAAACACTTGCATACGCAGAAAAGGTTTTTCTGGGAGGAAAATGTGACTTTTCCCTATCTTCCTATCATGAGTTCACATGTGTTATGCAAGTTTTTTGGATGGTGTGTGTGTGGGGGGGGGAATCTGTTGAAACC
The DNA here is from genome assembly GCF_027172205.1 of Podarcis raffonei. Taxonomy (NCBI): domain Eukaryota; kingdom Metazoa; phylum Chordata; class Lepidosauria; order Squamata; family Lacertidae; genus Podarcis; species Podarcis raffonei. The sequence continues at coordinate 51,484,435 of NC_070604.1, forward strand.
AAGGGTATTTGACCCTGACCACAGACTTCTTATCCTTTTGCAAACAACACAAGCATTCCAATTGACACTAAGTGCTCTCCCGATATCTGATGTGAAACCTTCCAACCTACTTCCACATAGTAAACATTCAGACACAGGAGGAAGCCATTTCCCTGGTAGCAGTTTTTCTTACATTTGCTTAGTATTAAGCTGTTCATATATTAGAGATGGGATCTTTAAGAAGCCACACCCATAGTGAAGGACTGGTGCTGCTTACTTATTCTATTAATTCTTACATGGGTTGGTGTGATCTTCCAAGGGACTGCTCTGATTCAAAAATGCTGCAGCTTCAAAAATGCTGCAGAATCAGGTGCTCTTGGAGAATGGGAAGTCAGAATTTGTATTTGTGAAACATGCTGGCTCTAGAAAACAATTAGAATTGTAAAGTTGGAAGGGACCCCAAGGGTCATCTAATCCAATCCCCTGTTAATTCATTGCCTCAAAACATATAGCTTTTAAGACTTCCTCCCCACTCCCATTGTTTCAGGATTATTTGTTTTGTTTCTCTCAACAAAACTAGGAAGTAAATCACAATTATTAACATTTTACAATTGGAGACATGAAGCTGGGATAGATTTGCTTGAAGTCAGCAAAGAGCTGGGTCACTTGTGGACCAATCTGAACCTAGTATAGACCTAGGTTACCAGACGTCCCTGTTTCCCAAGGGTAGTCACTGGATTTACAAATCAGTCCCCATACAAAATCTATTGAAGTTGAAAAGTGTCCTTGGATTCATTGGAAAAAATCTGGTAACCTTAGTATAGAACAGGGGTCAGCAAACTTTTTCAGCAGGGGACTGGTCCACTGTGCCTCAGACCTTGTGAGGTGCCGGACTATATTTTTTTGGGGGGAAATTGAACAAATTCCTATGCCCCACAAATAACCCAGAGATGCATTTTAAATAAAAGGACACATTCTACTCATGTAAAAACACGCTGATTCCCAGACTGGCTGCGGGCCAGACTGAGAAGGCGATTGGGCCAGATCTGGCCCCTGGGCCTTAGTTTGCCTACCCATGGTCTAGTCAGACTAGGTGTTAAAAGCCTCTTCTCTGTGTCTGTGATTGGGAAAGTCTTATTTCTGCCATGGCCAATGTAGTGCCCTCCAATTGTGGTGGACTACACACTCCCAGGACTGCACCTGGCCACGTTGACTGACTTTGTCTCACATAATGCCTTGTCTTATACAATACCCTAAATCTCCACAGATATGTTTTGTGTCAGCAACACACACGCTTGTCTAGTGGTGGTGAAAGAATGAGCCCAAATATGATTACTTTTGTATAAAAGAGAAAAGGAATTTTATGGTTCAGCTCAAGAAAACCATCTGCTAGGAGAAATAGTTTGACTAAGATTTCCTCTGAGATTATATGTGAAATTTATTATGTGTTTTAATCTTTCATGGCATGAATGCAACAGTTTAGTTCTTTTGTAAAGCAGTGGTGCGGTTCCAGTTCCAAATCTTTCATCCGTACGATCAGTTATAGCAAGAGGAAGCTGCCTTTTCATTCAATTGTATGGCTGCCCTGTCTCCCAGGCATGGAGAGTTTCCCCTTTGTGTCCTTTGTTGGATCCCTTTGGAAACATTCAAAACAAACAACTTCCTTTCTCTTCCTGTAGACAGAACAAGGAATATTAATGGCTATCTACCTGTGATAAGCTCTGTGCAGGTCTCATTTTACATGACTTGAAAGACTCATCGGTATAGCCAAGCCCAATTAACCTGTCTTGCTCTCACAAAACAGAGTTACCAAGAGGCTATACCTTATCACATAGCTCAGGGAAACAGTTCCGGCACAGCAGACTGATCAAAGGATATTTTCAAATACAAAATCCCCCAAACAAACAGAGCACACACTTGCATGTAGCGTCCTGGTGTCTATTTTGGATTTTTCTCTAGGCAGAATTCTAAAAGTAACAGGGATATTCACTGGCAACAATCTATCACATTACATGAGAGGAAATAATATCCCAGCAACAAATTTCACTTCTCCTTTATCCTATTTCTTTGTGCTGCTGGTGGTTTGCTTCCAGAGTATATAGAATTAAGAACATGAAACATTTATTTAGCTTTAAAGTGTATGAATCACTCAAGGTGATATTCAGCATTCAAATATTTCTTAAATATTCTTAAAGTGCAAGTAGATAAATAGGTACTGCTCCAGCAGGAAGGTAAACGGTGTTTCTGTGTGCTGCTCTGGTTCACCAGAAGCGGCTTAGTCATGCTGGCCACATGACCCGGAAGCTGTACGCCGGCTCCCTTGGCCAATAAAGTGAGATGAGCGCCGCAACCCCAGAGTTGGCCATGACTGGACCTAATGGTCAGGGGTCCCTTTACCATTAAACTACAGTTTGAAGTTGGTTGAAGATCCTGTATTCAACAGCTTGGAGCAATGGGGAAACACTAGGCGCCCAATGGTAAGTGGCCAAGCATTAGTCCAATGGCAGCCTCGGGTGTTGCTGTTTGACAGAGCCTTGTTGACATCCAGTGAGGGAAGCCGGCCAAGAAAGAATTAACTGGCATACAACATGCAACCTCTAATGATGGCAACCTGGCCATGTTGACCAGTCAGGTGTAGATAGGTATGTTTATCGAGGGCAGGGCAATCCCCAGGGGTCAATCATCCCCTTTGTCCATTATGCAGCCTTTTAAACCAGAATACCATATGTCAATTTAATAAAGTTGATTCTGTGTCACTGGTATACACAGTGAAATAGTCCATGTGTAAAGGATTTTAGTTTTCTCCTTTTTTCAGAAGTGCTTCACAATAAGAGAAATTGGAAGGTACCATGTTTTCACTATCAGTACCTGAAGGATGAGCTGAATTCAAATATAAAAATAAATATTTTTTTGTTCTAATTTAAGCAGTATCTTTTCTTTCGCCTCTTCCATAGACCTAATCAGAGATGGTCCTAACCAGCCTCTCACTATAAGGTTTATGACAATGTGAAATGAACTGAAACCATAAAAATTAAGCAAGAAAAAATGTAATTTTATATCCTTTTCAAAATACTTCCTTAGGTTTACATACTTTCCTCTGCAGAGCTGCGTAATCATAGAATGATTCACTTAAGCTGTCAAAACGTAACTGTCTGCGCACATTTTTCTCCCACAAGCCACAAAGAGTCACATTGCTCCAACTATTTTTGAAAGCTGAGGACCCACAAAGTTCAGAGTTTTCACCATTTCTGCTTGCCTAAATGTCCAGACTGAGACCTTACAGAAACTGGTGGGGAGATGCAGGTTAGGCTTCTAATAATGCACCCAAACACATGATTTCACAGGCCGTTCCCCCACATTGTGACCACATGCTCACACACTGTGACTAATTTGCAAAATTCTCTTACAGCCAATAATTGTGACTATTATACACCAAGTCCCCTTCTGAAAATAGACCAAATAAGTGAGAGTTAATACTGTATGTGTGTGAATAACATGCAGAAATGTCCCAAGATATATTGATATCTGATATGGAAAATAGAGATGCCCCCATGATAATGGAAATATGGGAAACAAAATAATGGATACTGTGCCTTCATTTAATGGTGCCACTGGAGAATTAGAATGGATATTTTAGAAATATATTATCTACATGTTCAGAGTCATTTTAAAATATCAGTTTTTAGTCTAGCTTCATCATCATTTTATTTTTCTTACCCTTTGCCAGAAGGTTGCAGGATGAATATAAAAACAACATGCGATTAAAACAATGAACAGCAACTCTCATCTATAACCCCAAAACAATCATTCCATTAGGAGAAAGTTTTAACTGGAGGTTGCCTTAAAAACTGGATATTTGGCAGCTCTCTTTTAGAAATAAAGCACAGTGTGTCTGGGATTTATTATCTTTCTGTACCATCTCTCTGCTTACTCTCATCTAGTTGACAGTTATACATCTAACATTAAAAGTGGCCCACTTTCTCTTTTGGACTCTGATCTGGAAATGGTTAAACCATCGCATTTGGAATTAACTCAGTGGAAATTAATGGCTCTTAATTCTTTTACTAGCAACCCTTGGCAGTTGCATCCTTTTTATAAAGTGTCCAAAATGTTCACTATATTATCTAAATAGTCCTTCCATCATCCCTATAAGGTATCGTGGTAGCAGTAATCTCGTGATATGTGTGGTGCTTTCAAAGGGAGGTTGAACGTTTCAGGTTTAGCTAGCTGCTATGTTTAACATTTATACAATACGTTAGCTGCTTTTATCTTGCCCAAGGTAACCCAATGCAACTTAAAATCAAGTATTTAGGCTTTGGAAAGTGCTGTGGACCATTCTATGACTCTAACCATATCTGAAGCATTACAGCCTCAACACCCAATTCCAGAACACAACAGATTACAGATCATATCAGAAATATGGCACAACATCAGAACATGCACTTCTCAATTCCAGGCTTGGACAAGCTCCATGTAGTTTAGGCCATTTGATGAAATCACCTGGAGGTGTTTGCTTTGCAGTCAAATAGCATGCTTACTTTGTTGCTGCTCTTCTATGATTCTATGATTCATTCATTTGTTCAAATTTGTTTATTTATGGTAGGAACATGTAGCTATCCTGCAGTTGAGGATTTTCTCAGCATCCAGATAAAGTGATTGAGGAACCCCTACCTCTTGAATATCTGTTTGCTATACAGGTGTTAAAAGCCTAGGAACTCTTGCCAGAAAAAAGAGCTGGGAACCTTTCCCAAACTTATTATATGGGGTTTTTCACACACTATCCCCCCCCCCACTTCACCCGGAATCATCTGGAGGCAGTCTTCACTCTTCCACTGAACAACAACAAAAAAGACATCTCTTTCAGGCTGCTGTATTTTGTTTTACCATTATTCTGATGAACAGACCCTTTGAAAATTAATGGGTTTTGTAACTTTAATATGTGATGAATAGGCTGCAAGTTTTACTGATCTTCTAGTGTGATTTTCTTTTAAGTTGTTTTATTTAGTCCTTTTTATTGTTGCATTTTATCTGGTATCTATTTTCTGTATATTGTCAATTTTTTTTTGTTTAATTCTCAAAGCTTTATTTGTTTTTGCACATTTTGGCCAGTAGGAATAATGTAGCATTGATTAAAATTACATTTCACTTAAGGTAAGTCAAGTGAGTTATGTCGTTGTTGACAAAGCATAGTTTTCCAAGTACTGCTTTTCCAAGTGGATATGGCCTCTGTGTATGTGTGTCTTCTTCTTAAGGGAAGATGGCAGCCAGCAGTGCTCCACCAGCTGTCACTGCAGCTGTGGTAGCAGCGGACAGGCCAGCAGCACCGACTACCTGAAGCGCGGCAACAGCGCTCCCAGCTGCTACTCGTCCACCATTGGTGACGGCCGCTGCGGACATCATTTTTGCAGCCAGAGAGCCAGTTGCAACTCCAGCTCCAGTGAAACCCGCTGCTCCCAGTGCTGCTAAAACAGCAATCGTGGCCACTGCCAAGCCGGCTACACCTCCCAAAACTGTAGTTACTGGAACACCCACCATATTGGCTTTAAGAGACTGACTCCTCTCCTTGCAGATCTGCAGCTACCTCCACCACGTTCTCTATCATATATTGTCATATTTGGATAAAACAGATTAGAGAGCAGTGGGCAGCCAGACAGGGAGACATTTGCTGTTGGGGGAGAGCTCTCTTAATCTTATCTTCTGATCTGTTTTTTGCCATTTCGCAGTCAGACAGTTCTAATGGACGGCACTCTGCTTTCTGGGCAGAAGTGAAAAATCGAGGTTCCTGCTTAGACCTCAGTTAAAATGCAGGCTCCATTAGGGAACCCTAGTCCATACTCTCTCCCACAGGACAATGTTGCTGCCCATATACTGGGTGAGTCCTTTAAAAGAGGCCCCATGTACTCTGTGTACACATGTTCCACGGGGCTTCTTTTAAAAGACTCACCCTCTAGAAACAGTGAAGGCTAGTCCATTAGGGTAAATGGAGAACAGGTCCACCAAGCTCAGCTTGCCAGCAGCCAGCCCACAACCTCTTGCCCATATTCTTTTAACCAGCCCAGGGGATGGCACCATCTACCACCTTCTCCTTACTTATCTTCAGTGTTGTAATTATGGAACTCAGCAAGCAGCAGGAGGAGAAAGCTAAAACTAGTTGGTCATTATTTCTGGCTCCACCTACTGGCTTTGGTTCCACCTGCAGTTGGAATCCTTGGCTCTGGCATCACCTACTGATGGCCTTCCTGCCTTCCTAATAAGAGGCAGGAATCAATGCTGCACAGGACCTCACCACTTCAGTCAAGGTGGAGTGATGGAGTTAGGCTGACCAGGTGGGTGGAGGAGAGGAAAGTGCTCCTGCACCTTCAGTTTAAGTGTGGGGAGCTAGTGGCTCTTCAAATGTTGTTAGGCTCCACATTCCAACAGCTCCAGCCAGCATGGCCATTGGTCAGGAAAGACAGGAGCTGAAGTTCAGCAGCTTATGGACAGCCACAGGCTCACCACCCCTAGAAGAGGATATTTCTACAAGTGGAGCTTGTCATGCAAGCAACACTTGCTGAAATGGCCATTTCTACACAACTATCAAGCACGGAGGAGACCTGTTCTCATTTGCATCTGGCCACCCCTAGGTGGAGGCATCCAACTTCAGCCCCTGTTGTGACGTGTTTAGCAGCATGCCCCAGATACAATTTGGGAATCACTAGCCTATGGAAGAGGGAGCCAACTCTGCCATTGTTTAAGATTGACAGCTGCGGTAACCTGAGTCTCCCGAAAGGTCAGTGGCCAGCCCCACAGCCTCTTCTGTGCCTATCAGTGCCATCTCTTAAAACAACAGTTGCTTCCAGAAACTCTTCATCTCTTTTGCTCTTTGGGCCTGTCTTTCCTCTTCCTCCCAGTCCCCAGTCTCGTTCTCCATTCCGTCACTGGCGCACATCCTTCAACATCATTCTCTCCCCTTTCTCTATGTTTTTCCTGTTGTCGTTGGAAAGACCTTTGTTGTGATAGCCCTTCCTCCTTCCCCCACCCCTGCAAGGAAAAAGAATCTTACTCAAAGGCCAACCCTGTTTTAAAAGGAAATCTGTCATTAAAATGCTCCTTCAGAACAAAATAGAGGGCCTTTTCAATGTCTAACAATGCAACTGTGAAGTAAGTCCCCACTTTGTAAGTGTAGTTTTAGGATTGCATCCTGACGAAGTAATCCAGTAAAAGCTGCCAGAGGATCACCTAATTTTTTTTATTGCATTTATATCTCACCCACCCTGCAAGGAGCTCAAGATAACATCCATGTTTCTTTCCCCATTGCCCTATTTTATTCTCACAACAACCTTGTGAGGTGATTCCTGCTGAGAAATCTACAGCTGCCCAGTGGACTTCTTGGCTATTTGGAGATTTGAACATCCATTATGCCACACTGATTATCAGCTACACTAGAACAGTTGTCTCCATCCTTTTAAGAGCCACCTTGCACCCCAACATTTAAATGGGCAACCTGATTCTTCATTTTGTATACCATATGTTTGCCTGGTGGCAGCGCTGCTATTGCAACCCATCTTGGATCAGGCCATGACCTGCAGTGGTTTCTGACCCACCACTTGAAAACCACGTGTACCCAGAGCCGGATTTATGTATAGGCTAAGTAGGCTGAAGCCTAGGGCCTCTAAATCTAGGGGGCCTCTCCAGCCCTCCCGCTCCCCAGCAGGCAAACTCCCCTCTCCCAAAATTGCAAACCAAAGACTTCATGCGACGGCAGGGCAACTTGGGCCTCTAAAGCTAAGGGGCCTTGCCAGCCTGCCATCTCCCCAGTGCAGCAGTCTCCCCTCTCCCAAAATTGCAAACCCAAGACTTGTGGGTCCCCAGATGTTGTTGAACTACAACTCCCATCACCCCTAGCTAGCAAGGCCAGAGCTCAAGGATGATGGGAGTGGTAGTCCAACAACATCTGGAGACCCACAGGTTGAGAACCGCTGACTTATGCAGAGGTTAAGGCCCAGACCTTATTTTAAGAATAACATTACAACTTCATTTTCCTAAGAAATAGTGCTTATTCCACAAAATGTTTACAAGGTTCAGCTACTGCTAAAGTTTTTCAGTGTTAATTTTATGCATTTTTAAAAATCACCACGGTATTTAACAATAACATCTTATGTCCTTTAGAGGAGAAATTGTGAATTGCAGAATTTTAAATACCTGTTATCATCCTTGGCTTCACTCAATTTTGTTTATAACACTCTTCCATTTTCTTCTAGTTGTGAGGGTGAGGAGGGGCCTCACAAGTGGGCCTCTCTTCATCTAAATCTGGCCCTGCATGTACCAGGAGATGTAAATATAATGCCTTGGAAACCAACTGATTCCTACTCATGTGTCCCACCCTCACTTTGTGAATTTCCTGAGCAATCTATTTACAACTAGCTTCCTTGAAACTTGGAAGTATTCTCTGTAACAAAGGCTTCCATATTAGGCTGCCAAGACAGCTATTAAAATAGAATATTGCAATTCTTTTTTGAGCACTTGTGACCTTTCCAGTGTTTTTGTTTCCTACTGCTCAAAGTGAATGTTTTACAATGTTGCTATAAAAGTTTTTTCTTCTTCTGTGGCTGGATATGGTTGATTCCCCTGCACCTCAGAGGACAGATGATCATGTGAAAAGGCGTCATTGCTTGTGGTAAGCACAATTCTCCAACTATATCTCCTGTTCACAAGAGGTTCAGACAGCCTGAAAGTCAGATGAAACAAACGAGTGAATACATCACAGGAAACATTCATTTATCATGTGCATATCCTGCCTTTCCTCCAAGGAGCTCAAAGCAGTGTAAATGAAATGCGTCTCTCCGCCACCCCACTTTACCCTTCAGACAACCTGTGAGATTGGCTTGGCTGAGAGTGAGAGGCTGGCTCCAGGTCAGCCAGAGGTTAACAGTTGAGTAGGGTTTTGGGCCTTGATCTCCCTAGTCCCCATCTGACATTCTAACTACTGTACCACACTGATTTACCATATGCCACCTTAAAACATGGGACATGGGTGGCACTGTGGGTTAAACCACAGAGCCTAGGACAATCAGAAGGTCGGCAGTTCCAATCCCCACGATGGGGTGAGCTCCCGTTGCTCGGTCCCAGCTCCTGCCAACCTAGCAGTTCGAAAGCATGTAAAAGTGCAAGTAGAAAAATAGGTACCGCTCTGGCGGGAAGGTAAACGGTGTATCCGTGCGCTGCTCTGGTTCGCCAGAAGCGGCTTAGTCATGCTGGCCACATGACCCGGAAGCTGTACACCGGCTCCCTTGGCCAATAAAGCGAGATGAGTGCCACAACCCCAGAGTCGGCCATGACTGGACCTAATGGTCAGGGGTCCCTTTACCTTTACCTTTAAACATCTTCAACATCAGCCATGCTCAGAACAGGTTCGTTAAATGGATGTGACTAACCGAGGTCTATCAATTTCAAGTGAGTCTGCTCTTGAGTACAACTTAGCTGAAGGCAACTACTTCCAATATTTCTTACAAAACAGCCATGAGCCACATCTCCTTGTGCATATGGGGCTTGTTCCTTGTTGAGCAAGGAAGTGTGCTTGCTTTGAGAGTGCGGATCACCTTTTGAGTTGGTCAGATCGAGACAGCACCATTTGCCACTGAAAGGAGGCAATCAGCACTCTCAGAGTTGACAGCACCAGTTATTTACTTAGCAGGTGCTTGTATGGATTTCTATCAAGCATGGGTCATGCTTTTGTGTGACCTATTTTATGTTCACAGGCGACAGCGGTGAACAGTTCACAAACCCACAGATCTTTGCTGAGTAGGACAAAATGTTTTGTTAAGAAAAACTAAAAATCATGATAAATGTTTTAGGGGGGGGGAAATGTAAAAAATATCCCAAATATACATAAACGTATGCACATGCCCATAGTATGAGCCAAGGTTGAAAGTTTTGTGTGTGCTTTTTAAAAAAGAAAGCATATTTAATTATAGGCAGTTTAGAAACTGTTATCAGCAAATAGAATCAAAATATCTACCTTGTTACAGCTTGTCCTTGGCTCTAACATGGCAACAAGTTGCTAAACAGTGATTTTTTTAAAAAAATGAATGAATAAAATAATTATAATGAGATCAATCTTAATTGTTAGCGGTGGTGGTTTTAAATAAGAATCTGGGAAATCTCATTGGTGTGAATTTGATTCAGCAGGAGCAGATTTGCTTGCATGTTTCTTTTGACACATACTCTGGATTTTGGAAACTTCTAAGGGGAAGAGAAGACCTGCAGTTCATTGCTAGTAGTACATATGTAAAGATTCCAGGTTCAACCCCTAGTACCTCCAAGTCAGACTGCCAAGGCTCCTGCCTGAAATTCTGGACCGACAGTCTGACTCCGCATACTGCAAGCTCCTACAGGGATGCGGGTAGCACTGTGGTCTAAACCACTGAGCCTCTTGGGCTTGCAGATCAGAAGGTCGGCGGTTTGAATCCCAGCAACGGGGTGAGCTCCCATTGCTCTGTCCCAGCTCCTGCCAACCTAGCAGTTCGAAAGCACACCAGTGCAAGTAGATAAATAGGTACCGCTGCAGTTGGAAGGTAAGAGGCGTTTCCGTGCACTCTGGTTTCCATCATCGTGTTCCGTTGCGCCAGAAGCCATGCTGGCCACATGACCTGGAAAGCTGTCTGTGGACAAACGCTGGCTCCCTTGGCCTGAAAGTGAGATGAGCGCCGCAACACCATAGTCGCCTTTAACTGGACTTAACTGTCCAGGGGTCCTTTACCTTTTTTTTACTGCAAGCTCCTGTATTCATGGTTGGATATAAGGACAATGCGCTTTTACCGTGCCAGTTGGCCATACAGCTAATACACCATTTATGGGCAGAGGCAAATTCGGATGTGCAGAGTTTTTCCAAGAAGGAAAGTAAAGCAACTGCCACCCCAAACACTTCTTTGTAATTGTAACTTGTCAGACTAGCTGCATTTCCATCATTTATTCCACCAGAGGCTCCTGATATTGTAAGCAATGGATTAAATATAAACATTTTAAGGTCCTCACACCTCAGTTATCTTCCCAAACTGTAGGAGTGATGGGTTATTTATCACTTAGCAGCAGATTTTTGCTCCCATCTGTATTGGTAAGCAAGAGCAGAGGCCCTGACTACGCCCCGTCCAGCATTTTAATCTTATAAAAAAGAAAAACTGGTAGTGCTTTAGTGTTAAATTGCATCAACCTGTGTGCCACTGTTTAGATTGGTCTGTGCTTTTAAGGCATAATGCAAGGGGAGTCTGTCCACTCATCAACCTGCCCACTAATGTGAATGTTCCTGGGCACCTAAAACAAATATGTGGCCAAACTTCCTTAACTTGCTAGCCAGTGATTTCTGCCAAAAATATTGTTTACTATTTTGATGGTGCAAAGGCAAAGCTGTCACATGGCCCCAGAAGTTCCACTGCAGCCTGTCATCTGATTGAGGCTGTTTATATGCCATGCCCCAAGGAAGTGAAGCAGAAAGAATGCTGTGACATTTCTCAACAGGAAGCATTTATCTTTGCTTCATCTGTACTTAATTGACTTGCAAACCACTCAGGACACTATCAGTGCTAAATGAACAGCTCTTAAGTAAGCAGTTACATTTTACACAAGTGTCTCTAAGGTACGTTTAGTTTTGCTCCTTGTTAAGTGGTACAGAAATAGCTCTTCAGCTTGCACACTCCAACCTGGCTATGCACACACCTTTGTGTCTGATAGTTCCAAAATGAGCAAGAAGTCTTGCTCGGAACTCTCACTATTACATGTCAGGAACACAGAATAAAACCTGCACTCAGAAATGCCTAGTGGTATGGTCCATTTCTTGTTTCATTGGGGCATAATTCTTCTCCTCCTCCTACTACAGCAGGGGTGTCAAACACAAATTCATCGGGGGCCGCATCAGCAGTTTGGTCACCCTCAAAGGGCCAGTTGTATCTATAGGACTTAATATGCGCTCAATATAAAAACAAGTGGAGGTTTCCTGAATGCATATAAAGTGGAGGTTTCCTATGTAGAACAGCCGGCGCCGCTAGAGGGCAGACGTTCTCTGGCTTGTAGGCTGCCCCGCATGCGCTGAAGAGGCGGCTTTCTTGTGTCAAAAAAAAAAAAAAACGAGAATAAAAGGTGAAGGCTGGTGGCCGGTGGCGGCTACACGGGCCACATGACGAGGTCTGGCGGGCCGGATTCGGCCCGCGGGCCTTGTGTTTGACACCCGTGTACTACAGTATGATGAAAATGGTTTGGATTGATTCACTCACCCTCTCCCCTCCCATGAAATTACTACTACCCACTGACAAATACCCCTTCCTCTTGGTTCATGTGGGAACCAATGACACTGCAAGCAATAGCCTCCAGAAGATCAAAAGAGATTACAAGGCTCTGGGCAGGAAATTGAAGCAATTAAATGCACAAATTGTCATCTCATCTGTCCTCCCAGTTGAACGACGTGGCCCAGGGAGAGAGGGAAAAATAGTGGAAGTGAACAACTGGCTTCGCAAATGGTGTAAACAGGAACGGTTTGGATTCTTAGATCACGGAATGCAGTTTCTTGAAGATGGACTTCTGGCAAGCGATGGGCTGCACCTCACAACGGTTGGGAGGAATGTTTTTGCCAAAAATCTCAGAAACCTCATCAGGAGGGCTTTAAACTGACTAATGTGGGGGAGGGAGACAGTGCTCCTGAAGGTAGGAGTCTATCAATTGATGAAGATGATCATCCAAATGTCATAGACTGAATGGAGCAAACAGCACGCAGACCTAGTGGTGAGAGGAAAAAATCCTTAAATAAGAGACACGGGGGAATGATTAATGGACTTCAATGTCTGTACACTAATGCGCAAAGCATGGGAAATAAACAAGATGAGCTTGAGCTCTTGGTACAGCAAACTAAATATGACATAATAGGAATCACTGAAACCTGGTGGGATAAGTCCCACGATCGGAATGTAATAATGGAGGGATACAATCTATTTCAGAGAAACAGACCAGACAAGAAAGGAGGAGGAGTGGCGTTATATGTCAGGGATGTGTATACCTGTGAAGAGATCCAAGATTTAGAACCTCAAAGCCAAAGTGAGAGCATTTGGGTCAAAATTAAGGGAGAGAAGAATAACAGTGACCTCATTGTGGGAGTTTACTATAGATCCCCAAGCCAAACGGAGGACATAGATGATGCCTTCCTGGAACAGATGGCCAAGCATGCAAAAGGAAGGGAGATAGTAGTAATGGGGGACTTCAATTACCCGGATATTTGTTGGATGTCAAACTCAGCCAAGAGCATAAGGTCAAACAGATTCCTCACTGGCCTTGCAGACAACTTCATTGTCCAGAAAGTGGGAGAAGCAACAAGAGGAACAGCCATTTTAGATCTGGTCCTAACCAATGTTGATGACCTTGTTAGTGGGGTAGAAGTGGAAGGATCATTAGGCGCGAGTGATCATGCTCTTCTGAAGTTTACTATACAGCGGAAAGGAGCAGCCAAGCATACTAAGACTCAATTTCTCGACTTTAAGAAAGCCGACTTCATAAAACTTAGGGAAGTGCTGGGTGAGATCCCATGGACAGTAATACTAAAAGGAAAGGGAGTTCATGATGGCTGGGAGTTTGTTAAGAGGGAGATAGTAAAAGCACAACTTCAGGCAATACCATTGAGACGGAAACATGGAAGGTGCCTAAAGAAGCCAGGGTGGCTATCTAAAGAACTTTTAACTGAGTTAAGATTAAAAAAGGATGTGTACAAAAAATGGAAAAGGGGGGAAACCACCAAAGAGGAATTCAAACAAATAGCCAGCACGTGTAGACACAAAGTCAGAAAAGCTAAAGCACATGTCAGACTAACCTGATCTCGTTTTTTGACAGAATTACAAGCCTGGTAGATGAAGGGAATGCAGTGGATGTAGCCTACCTTGATTTCAGCAAGGCATTTGACAAGGTGCCCCATGATATTCTTGTAAAGAAGCTGGTAAAATGCGATCTTGACTATGCTACCACTCAGTGGGTTTGTAACTGGCTGACTGACCGAACCCAAAGGGTGCTCATCAATGGTTCCTCTTCATCCTGGAGAAGAGTGACTAGTGGGGTGCCACAGGGTTCTGTCTTGGGCCCGGTCTTATTCAACATCTTTATCAATGACTTGGATGATGGACTCAAGGGCATCCTGATCAAATTTGCAGATGACACCAAACTGGGAGGGGTGGCTAACACCCCAGAGGACAGGATCACACTTCAAAATGACCTTGACAGATTAGAGAACTGGGCCAAAACAAACAAGATGAATTTTAACAGGGAGAAATGTAAAGTATTGCACTTGGGCAAAAAAAATGAGAGGCACAAATACAAGATGGGTGACACCTGGCTTGAGAGCACTACATGTGAAAAGGATCTAGGAGTCTTGGTTGACCACAAACTAGACATGAGCCAACAGTGTGACGCGGCAGCTAAAAAAGCCAATGCAATTCTGGGCTGCATCAATAGGAGTATAGCATCTAGATCAAGGGAAGTAATAGTGCCACTGTATTCTGCTCTGGTCAGACCTCACCTGAGTACTGTGTCCAGTTCTGGGCACCACAGTTCAAGAAGGACACTGACAAACTGGAACGTGTCCAGAGGAGGGCAACCAAAATGGTCAAAGGCCTGGAAACAATGCCTTATGAGGAACGGCTAAGGGAGCTGGGCATGTTTAGCCTGGAGAAGAGGAGGCTAAGGGGTGATATGATAGCCATGTTCAAATATATAAAAGGATGTCACATAGAAGAGGGAGAAAGGTTGTTTTCTGCTGCTCCAGAGAAGCGGACACGGAGCAATGGATCCAAACTACAAGAAAGAAGATTCCACCTAAACATTAGGAAGAACTTCCTGACAGTAAGAGCTGTTCGACAGTGGAATTTGCTGCCAAGGAGTGTGGTGGAGTCTCCTTCTTTGGAGGTCTTTAAGCAGAGGCTTGACAACCATATGTCAGGAGTGCTCTGATGGTGTTTCCTGCTTGGCAGGGGGTTGGACTCGATGGCCCTTGTGGTCTCTTCCAACTCTATGATTCTATGATTCTATGATTCTATGATTCTATGATTCTATGAAATTTGCATTGTCCACAGTGTGTGTTTCACCATATATTTTGCTCCATACAGTTTCATTTTTGGAACTGTCACTATCAATCTCAAAAGAGTGCAGGCACCATGGCCAACAATGGTGCCATCATGCCACCTTCACCTCTATTTAGGGTACACAGAGGCGTAGCAAGGGGGTGCGGTAGGGGCGGGCCACCCCAGGTGTCACCACTGAGGGGGGTGACAAAATGCCAGGTAGCACTCACAGCGGGGCCTGCAGCGCGCCTGAGCATAGCTGTCAACTTTTCCCTTTTCTTGCGAGGAATCCTATTCAGAATAAGGGAATTTTCTAGAAATTGGAATACAGAAAAGGGAGGCATGAGGAAGTCGGAGAAGAAAGGTATAAGAAATTAAGATCTGAAATTGTACTTGTTTTTTGTTTTTGTTTTTGTTTGTTTGTATATTTGTTGTGTTTATTGTACTGTAATGTTATGTTTTTGTGGCTATAAAAAATTCTTTAATAAAAATATTATAAAAAAAAAACAGAATAAGGGAATTTTCCTTTAAAAAAGGAAAAAGTTGACAGCTCTGCGCCTGAGCCACGCGTCTCTCCTGGGAGTGACATGGTGGCTTGGGCACCTGCAGGCTCCATGCTGCCCCAAATGGTCTGCCCGCTGCCTTCTCCTCAGCTGTAGGGAGGCTGAGAGGGAGGAAGTAGGCAGACTCTGGAGGACCTGCAGAGCATCCTGGCCCTGGCCCTGCCCCTGGACACATGCCACCCCAGGTGCCCGATTGTCTTGCTCCTCCACTGAGGGTACCTCCAGGTTTGCAGGAGGGAGTCAGGTGCATACTGAAACTATAGTTCTGTGCATTTGAAATGGATTAAAGTACTACCTTATTAAAAAAAAGTGTGCAACAAGTCCACTTTTAAAAAAGACTTTTGGAGGTTTAGAAAGTGAAGGAAGATGCCTGGAAAACTGTGACAACAAACAATTAATGGGAAGACATGTAAACATCCCACAAGCAAGTCAGGATGAATGTTCATTGCCATATGACTACGCTGTAAACAAATCGAACTAAATGTTCATTAAAGACCAGGCATAGTCTCATCACCATGTGAGCTTTGGGCATGCAGATCAAGGTGGATGCTGTATGAATATCTCACCTGAAGGAGCCCAGCATTGCAATCCTATAGCTACTTAACTGAGAGAAAGTCCCTTTGAGACTGACTTCTAAGTAGACATGGATGGAATTGCACCATTAAAAACCTCCCTACTTCCAGCCTTTGTGTGTCTATGAGCGCGCACACACACACACCTCCTTTTAGGCAAGGCTTGTTTGTTTTGGCACACTCTGGTCCTTTAGTGTTAATACGGATTTTCAATCCCTCCTCTAGCCCTATCTTGCATTTCTTCCTATGTTGCATACAGTAGCTATGTCACACTGGTCACACCAGATCACAAATTATTTTATGTTTGAGAAAGAAACACTTGGCATTTGCTAAGGTGTTGAATGAAGGAGAGAACTAATGCTGTATCCTGTTAACCTCAAATAACTCTTACATGTGATTCCCATGCCTAGAGACACAATTAAACTGTATAAACTTTTTTTAAAAAACACCCACACCATAATTAGCTTTCTCTCCATATTTTTGGATTATTATTTTCTTCAGAGCACATTTGGATGGGGGACAGAGGATGGGAACTGCACATATTACAGACTGGCAAGTTGCCTATCATGGATCTCCAGATACAAGAATGATTTGTGGGAATGATTCCACAGGTGGGAAACCATAACTTTGGAACTAGCTGTGAGCATAGCTCATGTTTCTCGCAGGCTTGGTGATTGCAGTGACAAATCCAGGACTCTCTCAGTATGAAAACTTGAAACAATTACAATAAACACATTTATGTGGCACAAAACCCTGCCACATAGTAGTACAAAGTAACATAAATGCACAGAAAGAAATATTTCAATCACATCCAAACAATACATTCTGAGCACTATTATACCACTCTAAGGTTCATGGGATATTCTAAAACCCCTCAACACTCTTAACTACCATTCCCATGATTCTTTGGGGGGGGGAAGGGAAGCCCTGACTTTAAGTGGCATAATAGTGCTTTAAATGTATGGTGCGCAATGTCACCAAACATGATGCATCTTTATAAGAAGACACAAAGCTTCCTGAGGTAATGCATTGTTCCCCAAATATTCTGGTAAGAAAACACTTGCTAGCGAAGTACAATCTAAGTAAAGGAGATGTTTCCTGATTATGTGAAGGAAGAATCCTTCTGTGTTGCTGGTTGTTTTCCATTCCACAAGGTCACAAACATGTCATCAGTAAAGCTTCTGCTGAGGCATTTTTAAAGCTGTCTAAACATTTTAATTAGCCATACCAGATTGAGCAAAACTGCTGTGCTAACAAGTTTCCCCCCCCCTTTTGTTTTTAAAATAAAATAGAAAGTGCCCTGCGTTGCAGCACAAGGAAGTACCTAATTAAAATCTAGCTTAATTAAATCTTGGGGAGGTTAATTTAGGTAGATTGTCAGAAAGTACAGGTATCCTCCAAGCAGCTGTTATTGCTCATGTGTCAATGCTCGCTTGTTAACATTCCATTGGAATTAATTATGTGTTTGGGGCCACGTCTCTCAGTACAGTCTAAAGACAGGGAAACGTTCTCATGGGTTATGTGTGAAAACGTGTCTTCTAAAATAATTAAAACGCATAACTAGCTCGTAAACAGATTGCTTAAATGCAAGGCGATCCCGATTACCAGATGCTGGAGACAGACATCAGATTAAGATGATGGCTCCCATCTCAATATGTTTGGCCTGTAAGCTTCCCAGATGCATATGGGTATCGGATCCTTAAGACAGCATGCTGGAACAGATGGAGTTTCGGTGTGGTCCAGAATGTTGTCATTATTAAGAACTTCTTAGGACTGATCTACACTATCCATTTAAAGCACATTCAATGCACATCTAAAGCTTGTGGGTTCCCCCAAAGAATACTGGGAACTGTAGTTTTTCTAAGGTTACACATATAAGGAAATCCATGCACAAGAGGGAAGAAAAAGGAGGAAAGGTGCACCTGACCTTAAAATCTAGTTTCAGTTGTAGGACTGGACCAAGTTTGATTGTGTGTGTTTCATTAGTTATTTCCTGCCCCCTTTCTTTTTACTTTTAACCAACTGTCTAAATAAATTATTCTCTGCCTCATTTTATTTTTTATTTTTTGGTTTTGTGCATTCCTCAAACCCTACAATCTCACTGAAGAAGAATGTGAACTTTTTTCTTTCTTTCTTTTTTAAAGAAGCTCTTCAAGTTTTGAGTCAAACTTTCACATCTGTGCCATTCAAGTGGGTTTGAAATTAGGCCAAACCGTTAGACCCACGTCTTGTTTCGGTCCTTGACAAACAGCTTGTGCTGCTTTGGGCCTGATGTTCAGGAGCATGAGCTGGTTCGTGCCTCTTTCATAAGGGAAGCGGTAGAAGATAGCTGTGCATCGCTAGGCTTGCAAAAACAAAGCTTGCTCAAACGGCATCTTCCTCCCCACATCCATTTTAGAAGCACCACTGTCTCTCACTTCAGCCCATAGTAAACAAAAGACAGTAGCAAACTAGGCCTCTAGCTCATGTGCTCAGAAGTGCTGGAGTGGAACTGGCAGAGCTGATGGTCACCTGCTGGCATGGCCAGGACGCTGGCTTTCCTGTTATAGTTTCTGGGGTTGATGAGGCATGTGACCCTCACCTGTACTGAGCCTACTCCAGCTTAGGAATCACACACCTCCTCCCCAAGCTAGCCAGCCCCACCTGGGCTGTGGGTCCTTGCCTGCTTTCCCTCAGAACTGACAGCTGTTAGTTCTGGAATCCTGAGGTCGGGGGTGGTACGTCCCATTTTGCCACCTGAGGCAAAACAGGAAGTGCCACCCTGCTCTGCCACACCACCACACCACCACCAGTGGGACACTCACCACCACTGCACCACCTGCCAGTGGCACTGCAGTTGTACCACCAGCTGTGTCCCCTCTGCCGCTTGTGGAGAAGCAGTGCTGGCATTGGCGCCGATTCCCTGAAAGAGCTTGTAAGATCTCACTCAAATCTCATGAGATCTTTTGCTCTCCTTGACCTCTTGCAAGACTTTGATGAGATCTCGCAAAGTCTTGCAGGAAATCAGCACCTATCTTGGCACCACTTCTCTGGCAGAGGTGGGGGCGTGGCAGGAGGTGCCCATGAGGGTACCGTGAGGGTACTCGAGGACTTCTGTTGCCTGGGGCAGCTACTTCATGTCACTTCATGGGTGGGCTGGCCTTGCCTGAGGTCATTGTGGGCATGCACACTGGTATCTGTTTACCTGTAAGCACACACCTTTAATTTTTATTTTTTAAAATAAATACAAGTTTCTCAATCTGCCAGATTTGCACAAAACAGTGTGTGTGTGTGTGTGTGTGTGTGTGTGTGTGTTGCTCCAAACCAGGCAACCTGAGGTCCATGGTTATTTGCTTATATGTGCACATACACCTTTTGTGATCTACCATGCTTGCACAAAAGAGCAGTCCAAAAATAAAAATAAGCAATGCCTTGCTCCAAACTGGGTAAGGATTTGTTCAAATGAAAGGCTGCCTGTCACTTCTTCTCTTTTCCTCCCCATTTCCTGTACCTGCAAGGGAAGCTTTTTATTTTTAATACTGCTCTTTTGAGTGAATGCATTTTCGTGCCAAAGAGCTTAGGTCCATGCTTTATCTCCCTATATGATTGCCAAGATGCTGAGATCTTCTGGGGAAGCCTTTCTACTGGCTCCACCACCTTCACAAGCATATTGAGTAAGGACTTGAGAGAGGGCCTTCCTGGTGGCTGCTCCTAGGTTGTGGAACTCCCTTCCATGGGAGGCTAGCCTGGTTCCCTCTCTGCTTTCGTTTTGCTGGTACACAAAGATGGCCCCTGACTGGTTGTTTTGGAAGGGCCTTCTGAGGGTAGATGTTGTACTTTTCCTTTGCTGTGCTTTTAAATCACACCCACCCAAAATGAGGGACGATTACCTACTGTAGCGAGATAGGCACTTCCAGGACTCTCTTCAGCCCACTGTCATGGTACCAAATCAATTTCCACAGCAGCTTCACACAGGAATCTTTCCTTGAAAGAAGTACTGAATTTTCAGTCCTCTTACTGAATTTCCAATGTGAAAGCTCCTTTGCCGATTACTAGACATTTTCATTTTTAAATTCAAGACAACAGAAGGTGATTTTCAATGTGAACGAATGCTTTCCAGAGTGTCCGAGGTGTGGCTGCCATGAAAGGGCTCTGTACTTATTTGCTGTCTCTTCTGCCTTTACCCTCCATGTTCTGATTCCTTCCTTCCTTTCTGGTTTGAGCAACCCACAGTTTGTCATGATGTCCAAATTTGGCAAACTATGGTTTGGACAAACCACAAGTATGTCTAAGCTGGAACTGGAATAGGGTACAAGGAGACTTCTTATATTCCTGAGTCAGGCCACTGGTCCACCCAGTTCAGTATTGTCTCCATCAGGAATGGGGAAGCTGTGGCCCTAAAAATGTTGTCAGACTACCACTCCTATCACCCTTGGTCAGCATAGCTAGTGATCATGGATAATAGGATGATGATGTAGTTGTCCAGCAACATCTGGAAGGCCACAGATTCTTCGTCCCTGGTCTTCACTGCTTGATATCAGCTCTGCGGTGTTTCAGATAGGGGTCTCTTGCAGACCTTGACAGGGATTGAATCTGCAACTTTTTACACACAAAGCACATGCTTTATGCCAGAGCTGTGACCCTACTATGGCCTGAAAAGGGTTTTCAATTCAGGAGGGTATGGAAGGAATTAGAGTGCATCAGGGGAAACAAAGGAAGATGTACTTTATCAGGCCACCCTACTTATCAACCTCGACTAGACTCTGCAAGGCAGCAGCTCCTCAGGGTCTCATCAAAGGCAAAGGTATTCAATAAAACCTACTCTCTGGTTCTTTAAACTGGAAATGAACCCAGATCATTCTGTATGCAAAGCAGACAGTAGGACACAGAATGTGTAAACCACAAATGGCTCTGTATTGGACAGAAAAACCCACAGTGATGGACAAGGTATCTTTTGGGGGAAAGGCATAACTTAGGGTTGCCATATGTCCAGAATTTCCCGGACATAGCTGGAAATCAGCCATTGGAAGCAGTGTCTGGGAGGAAATTGCTGAACTTTCTGGGAAAATCCAGACAAATGGCACCCCCGTCAGCAGTTTTCCTTAAAAATAGCTCAAAAAGTTCATATTTTTTTTAGATTTCGGCAAAAAAAACCAAACACAAAAAACCTTTCTGTTTGGATTTCCACTTTTTGAAATATGGCAACCCTACATTACTTCCATTAGTGATATACTTGGAACACACTTTGAAAACTACCACCATAAGCTAGTAGTGAGTTATCGGTGAAAAATAACTTACTTCTAGATGACTACAATGATACTCCATGCTTATGGATTTCTTACTGCTAGTTTATCACAGCCCATATGGAATAGTTGGACTAGGACCTGGGAGACAAGGATCCAATTCCCTCCTCAGCCATGAAGCTCACTGGATGACTGAGTCAGTCACTATCTCTCAGTGTAACCTGGCTCATAGGGTTGCTGTGAATATGAAAAGGGAAAACCCACATATACCATCCTGAATTCTTGGAGTAAAGGTGAGACAGAAATGTAAAAATTAATAAACAACCTAAATAAATCCATTTAGCCCTAGGTGGTTATCCCATACAGATTTCCTGTCAGTTCCTTTGCCACTTTCACCCATTAAAAGCTACAAACTTTGAAAGAGGATGATCAGAACAAAAGTGCAATGTCATGTAAGTGAATATACAATTGCAAATCAAGGAACCATGATTTCGACATAGTTTTCTTCCTATTTTAAAATGCAAAGAACAGTAAGTTATGTAATAATACAGTACTGGATTTTGCTTTCCTCTTGTTTCAATAATCAGTCTAGAAGCAATTGTGAAACTATCTACTAATACACACTTGGGTGTCAATGGGACTTACTTCTGAGGAGACCTAAGATTATGCTGCTAAGAGGCACACAGATAGACAGATAGCTATAGATACATGGAAAAAATTTGAGATAATATGGAAGTATTTTATTGCTTTTTGTTTATTTTATTGTTTATTTTGTTGCTGCCAGCTATGATCGTTTAGTGACAATGCTGGTTAAAGAGTCAAATGGAATAATAAGGAGGTATTTTGCATGATCTAAGACAATCAAAGTATTGTGCAAAGGATCCCAATACTGGATCATCACAGTTAAAGTGTTTACTGACACTCTATGCACTTGGCTATTAGGCATACATCAAACATGCCCTGACTGATTTAACTGCATCCATCAGTCTAGCCAATGAGCACTGGAAAAATTACATTTCCAAAGAACCCTGTTATGAGGTGCTGAAAAGGTTTTGGCCTCCATCCAAGTTTGTATTTCTTAAGAATGGTCCCTAGTAATAATAATACCCCTCAGATCTCCACTATCAGATTTCATAAATGCACATTTCAAATATATACACATATATGTAAGTATATATATTTTACTTTGTAATTGTTAGTCATGTTTTAACTGGAATATTATTCACAAGAACCTTTTACATATTTATTAATATGGATCACTTCCTTCCTTAAACGGTGACTGATGAATGACAGCACAAAAGACTTCCAATTTAAAATTCCACCAGAGCCCTAACAGTGAAATCTCACGTATTTGTATTGATCTAGCAGGACCCAAGTTTCTATCAGGCTGCAATTCAATGCACATTTACCTGGCAGTAAGCCCCTTGCAGCTCAATGGCACTTACCTCTGAGAAGACATATATAGGATTGCAGTGGTGGATTATTAAGGCTGGCTTGCTGAATTACTGACAGCACAATTCCATTCATTTCACTACCTTGGAAGTAAGTCTAATGGCATTTGCTCCCTCATTCGTGTGCTTAACATAATTACAGTTGTATATTTAGCTGTTGTACATTTTGCCTTTCCTCAATCGATGGAAAGGCAGGATATAAATGTTTTAAATAAAGAAGAAATAAAAGACTGAAAAGGATTTGGCACAGCAGTTCGTTTGGCTCCTTTTCAATCCAGTTAGTTGACTCTGAGCCATGTAGCAAAGATTCCAAGAACATTGTTTAGGAAAGCTCTGCAATTCTTTTCTTTTTTTAAACTGATCAGAACAACAGAAAAGTTGGGAGGTCACATTTCGGTGAGCTGAGCCTCAGCAGTGTAAGCGTGTTGCACTCAAAGTGAGCTAGTTAGCCAATCTAGACATAAGAACTACCATTCTATGTGATTTTTGCTGAAATCCGTAGGCTTTTGGTTTAAAAGCAATGCAGTCATTTTGCAAAACTCCAGAAGCCTAGATGAAAACTGTAAGCTGTGGGCCAACACAGAATTTCATCTGAGACACTAAGGAAGAGAGTGCTACGGAGCATGTACAAAGAGTCCTTGGCCCATTGCCAATATCCTTTACAATCACCTGTAGATTGCAGGACAGAAAGGCTGCCAGCTCTGTCACTGGGAACTTTGGGTTCTAGGGCCATTCATTTTAGGGAGGTACCTGCCTTATAGATATGAATAGTCTTAAACCCATTTAACTCCCTGCTAAATTTTGACCATGTGAACACTTTGTTATATAGAAAATGTCTTGTCTTCAGGCTGCATTACAATAGACCTCAGGCAGGAAATAGGCCTTGTGCAGACAGATAAACATATCACATTAGAAAATGATTTTTGCATTCACCTTATCAGTACAACCTTTAAATTATCAAGTTTTGTATTACAAGCCAAGAGGGTTACTTTGTAATAGTTATAAAGCAGCCTTGAAGTTGCTCATTCTCTTTGACAGGAGTAAGAATCCCCCCCCCCCCGAGCAGAAAAGGGTCTGGCTTTCCTAATCAATTGTGTATACATAGGATGGTGCAGGTGCTGTAATGCCAGGTGTATAGGTGTGCACAATTATCTGTGATTTTGCATACCGGACCTTGTACATTTCTGCTTGCATTGGAAGTTGGAGCATGCCATTAGCGCATACCAGGTTTTTTTGGCAGTTGCGAAATGTTCTGTATCCTCTCATGTTTCCCCCCCTTTGGGTATGCTTATGCGTGTTCCAGTTTTCTCTGTTTCACCATCATCTTCACTTTAAAGAGTAGCTGTGCATTTTAAAGTATGGAATTTATCTTTAAGATGTAGTAAATTGTGAAGTCCCGCGAAGAGTTGTGGGCCAAAGGAGAGGCGGTGGGGACTGTTTCTTTAACAAACTCCAGTTCTCTGTGCTGTCTAGCAGGTGTCCATTTATGTGCTCAAGCTGAGCAGTTAATGGCTCAATTTTCTGCATAACTACAGGCAGATTTTCCAGATCTTCTTATGTTGTCACGTCTCTCAGTCAACACATTAGTAATCGTTAAGAAAGTGGTGCCAGTGATTTACTCATCGCAGTGATGAAATGCATTCAGTTTAATCTTACGTACCATATTCATAAGGGCTATAATCCTGCACATGGCTAAGGCTGTAATACTTTACCCACTTGCCTGGAACAAGCCATGTTGAACTCAGTGGACCTCACTTCTGAGTAAGACACATATATGATTGCTTTGTAAATCCTATTTAAGTCAAGGGCCCCAGTTCAGCAAACGTTAGCTGTTGCTTCCTGTACAAGTCTGTAAGTTCTACTATACAGTGGAAGCTCGGTTGTTGAACGCAATCCATTCCAGAAGTCCATTTGACTTCTGAAATGTTTGACAACCGAGGCACAATTGCCGGCTGGCAAATTCCTTTTTAAAAATGGAGAAATGCACCTCAGAAGCCGTTCAACTTCTGAGGCGTGTTCTAAAATGGAAGAATTCACCTCTGGGTTGTCGGTGTTTGGGTTACAAATTGTTCGGCTTCCGAAGCATTCAACAACCGAGGTTCCACTGTACCTACTTATCATAAAGATCTTCAGTGGAGGGCCTCCAGAAGGTATGTCTGCCAATATGAAGTGAGGCAAAGCTACCAAAGACAGGGCCTTCTCAGTGGTGGTACACCAGTTATAGAAAATTGAGCTTTACCTAGCACCTACTTACTGTATTTTTCGCTCTATAACACGCACCAGACCATAACACGCACGTAGTTTTTAGAGGAGGAAAACAAGAAAAATATTCTAAACAAAATAGTGGATATATGATTTTTGTGGTTCATGCTGTGGCCACAGACATGTGAACTGACAGTGAGTTTGGAGTAGCCCAATGCAAAAATCCTGAGGATCCATGTGGATCCATGCTTTGTAACCACGGAGGAGGGAAGGAAGGGGAACCATGGATCCTCTGCTCACGACTGCAGCAGATCCCCCCCGCCACCCACAGGCATTTGCTCCATAACACGCGCAGACATTTCCCATTACTTTCTAGGAGGAAAAAAGTGAGTGTTATGGTGTGAAAAATACAGTAATTGTCATACGGTGCCTGTGTGTGTGTGTGTGTGTGTGTGTGTGTGTGTGTGTGTACCTGTGGTCAGTGCTATTTTTCTAGAAAAAGATGTGCTGGAAATCACAACAAACACCTCCCTTGCTCTCTTAGAGTGACAATGGTGCCCACTTGAGAGGTGCCGGAACTGAGTTTCTATAAGTTCCAGCTGGGAAAATGCCCTGCCTGTGGTGATGTTTTGCTGGGTGCTGTCTCTCTCCATGCCCCCCTACCTCCATTCTGTTTCCATCAGCCCAAGGGAAAGGCTGCAGTCTGCCTTTTCCCACAACCAGCTGCTGAAGACACATTTATGGTATTTCTATTTTTACAATTAAAACTGTTTTGTTTTTTCCACAGATATACATTCACTCAAAAGAGCAGTATAGTGGTACCTCGGGTTAAGAACTTAATTAGTTCTGGAGGTCCGTTCTTAACCTGAAACTGTTCTTAACCTGAGGTACTACTTTAGCTAACGGGGACTCCCGCTGCCGCCGTGCCACCGGAGCACGATTTCTGTTCTCATCCTGAAGCAATGTTCTTAACCCAAGGTACTATTTCTGGGTTAGCGGAGTCTGTAATCTGAAGCATCTGTAACCTGAAGCGTCTGTAACCCAAGGTACCACTGTATCAGAAATAAAAAGTTTCCCTTGCAGGTCTTGAACCAATGGCTTCAAGTTACAAGAAAGGAGATTCTGACTAAAGATCAGGAAGAATTTTCTGACAGTAAGAGCTGTTCAACTGTAGAACAGACTTCTTTGGGAGGTTGTGGGCTCTTCTTCATTTGAGGTTTTTAAGCAGAGGTTGTTTGGCCATCTGTCACGGATGCTTCAGTTGAGATTCCTGCATTGCAGGTGGTCTGGGTCAGTCCATAAGGGCATTGCAGTCCTGAGCATTAAAAACAACAACAAAAAACCACTCTAGGAATATGGTTGAATGGTGACACACAAACACACATAATTCAATGGGATTTTCTCCCAGGTAAATGTGTACAGGATTGCAGTCTTAATCTCACTGAAATTAATGAAACCGATTAGGCGGATTCAACAGGACTTGGTTCTGAGTAGACATAGTTGGGATTGCACTATTAGTTGTGGTTTACAGCCTAAATTATTTTCCTAAATCTCATTTCCATTTTTAGCAGCAAGAAGTTCATTTTGCACTTTGATTTCATATAAATGTACATTCCACTTGACAGGATGGACTAAAAGCTGCATAACAAGAAAAATAGATGGAATTTGTTTTTCTTTATTTCATTTTCCTGTATTACTCGTTGCTTAGTTAAAGGGTAACCCAAAAGTCTGAACCTATTTTATTAATTCAGTCCTATTTCCCTAGGACTGTAGTTCTAGAATTGTAACACTAGTAGGAGCTCCATCCAAAGGGAAGAAAACACAGCTAGTTTCAGAACCAGATGGTTCTGAAAGTCAGCAAAATCGCTGGCAACTCTGATACAGGCTGAAAGGAATTGTCTTTCTCAACTCCGTAGCAGTGCACTGTTGTTCTGTCAAATGATTCACTATACCATCTCAGAAATAAATTCGCCTGTCTGCAAAGCTTACAGACTGAAGGTACTTAGGTGTAAACAAAGAACTCATATTGTTTAGGAGCAGTGTTAATATAACCGTCCTTGCTTTAGAGCTAGGGAAACCAAGGCACAAATTAATTAAATGCAGGGAATTAGAGTCAAAATCAGGGATGGGAAACCTGTCCCTCTGGATGTTGTTGGACTACAACTCCCATCAGCCCCAGCCAGTGTCATTAATGGCCAGGGATAGTGGGAGGTGTAGTGCAACAAGGTAAGGCATGCCACATATTTCTTATTCCTGCCCTAAACAAAATAAGGAATGGGGCTTCTTAAATGGCTTCTTTTAAAGAGCTTCTATGTAAGGCAAAATTCACCCATTGAAATTCACCTATTGAAATGTATCCAGTCATTCTAATACTGTAAAGAGAGAAGCTTCACCATATTGTGCAAGTGGTTTTCAAAATAATATTTACACAAAAAGAAATAAAAATGGCATTTTTCAATGTTATGGTTAACAAAATCCAAACTCAGCAGTCTAGTTGTGAATAGTACATTGCAGGCAAGATATGACTAAATCGAGAGATTTAGCCAGACCCATCAAAGTTTTTTACAAAGATTTATCTGACAAGGTCCAACTATCCCCACAAAATACTCCGTTTTTTAAAATGTACAAGTGCCAAAGCTAAGACTTTCAGTTGGAGACTTTGTGTTTTTTTGAAATGTAGCCCAGGGAAGCGTTCCCTCTCACAGTATTAACAGGAAAATGTATATTTGGTGTTTTTTTTAAATGGTATTGTTCATTATTTTTAGGAACAGCAGGTGACTGACTTCCACTGGATAAAATATGAGCACACTTAGGTTCTGTTTTCGTCACATGCCAGCTTTGTTCCGATTTGGTTACCATTCCCTGCATTCCTGAGTTCCTCTGGTAAATCAGATACACAATGTCTTTTTTTATTATTGCTCCAGGCAGAGAGTCCGATAAAATACAATGGGACACAAGAGTTGGCCGGACTGCAATGTGCAGGTGTTGGGAGCATTGTAATCATCCAAACCAGATGCTCAGGAGATTATGCACCTGCTTCCTCTTCTTTTGGAGCTCTGGAGAATATGGCTCAATACCGACTCCAGCTCTGCCTTGACCGGGTAAAAGAGATGTATCTAAGACAGGTTTGGCAAATGGTCATATAAGTAAACCTCACACAGAAACAGACTCCACTGAAAACATAGGTTCTTGCAAAGGGGAGCTTTTGGCAGAGGTGGGTAACTGCCTCCCCAGATATTAGCCACTTGCTTTGGAGAGCTCACATTAAAGGCTTTGGAGAGCTCACTGTGGTACAACTCCTAACTCAGTTCAGCAGGAGTCAAAGAGGTAAGTGAATGTGCTGGCTAAGAGAGTGGCGTCCAACAGCCTAAGAAGATCCCACTGTCCTGTCCAGCAGTCTATTTCCCACAGTAGCCACCCAAGTGCTTCTGGGAAGCCCTGCAAGCAGGACATCAGCCCAATGGCTGTTCTTCCTGCTGTTCTTCCTAGCAAGGGGTCTCACAGGCAGGCTGCCTCTGATCCTGGATGTCATACGACAGCCTGTAACCGTTGGCAGCCTTATTCTCTGATAGTTCGTTTAATCCTGTTTTATAGCCATCAAAGCTGTTGACCACCACCACGTCCCATGGAAGCAAATTTCTCCACACCTGCACACCATAAACCTCCATCATGCCCGCCCTGCATTCTGCCTTTTTACAAAAAAGCCCCACAGGTTGCCCTTTTCTATCTCTTTTCCAGCTCTGCTTTTTGACCTGTACTCAGTACTGAAAGTGGGGTCGCACCATCAATCTGTATAGAATAGATTAATACAGTTCCCAGGATTCTTTGCGAGGCAGAGGGTGCTTTAAACATATGGTGTGTAGGGCAGACCCAAGCCATGCATTTAAAGCACACTCAATGCACATTTAAAGTACCCTTTACAGTCCCTATAATTTTTGGGAGGAGAGGAGTCTGCTTTAAATGTATGCTTTGTATGCAGCCTGAAACATTCAAGTCTATTTGTCTGCTGTTGATGCCTCGATTGGAGTTTATTGTCTAATTAGGCTAACTGGGGCAGAGTGGGGTTGGGGATGATTAAAATAAATGATAAACAATGCATCTTTTATTTGATATTATTTGGACTGGTTTCACTTATCTGCAGAGATTTTTTTTTAATGCTCCTTAATTTGTCCATGAAGTTCTGTATCTAATCATTAGTTGAGCAACCAATAATCTTCCTCCATCCCCTCCGCCTCCTTTTACGACCAACTTTAATCTTTGGACTCAGTGAAAAACATGCTTCCCCTATCATAACTAGTTTAACAACAAAAAAAGTCCCTTTCAAGTTTAGATTACTCAGATACAATGGCTTTCCTGCAGCTTCATGCTGGAGAAAGGAATTTACGTTAGGGGGAAAGAGAGAGAGAGAAAGAAAGAGAGATTTATGATAGCATTGTATTTCCATTTGAATATGGAGAGTTAATAACATGCATATGTTTTTTTATTATTATTTTAAGATTTAAGCTATGCCATCGGCAAAAGGAAACCTGGAAATGGTGGGACTGGCAAGACTCAATGAATAACTTAATCTGGATTTCATTCACAAACAGCAGCTCACACACAGGGAAAGGGCTGGTGTGTTTGGCCAAATCGGAACTGGAGTAAGTGCCAGGATTTCCTGATTTGTTTACATTGCTCAAAACCCTTTCTTTCCCCCCTGGAGTAGGACAGAATTAGACTTCCTTTTCCACTTTTGGCCCTATCCAAACTATTCTTGCCTGACATTCAGTTCTTTCCCCTATATTCTCCTTTGTTCCATTCTCAGCTGGCTTCTTGTGTCTCTTGGAAAAGAAATCAGAAAGGCAGTGGAAGATGCTTATCTACGACAACAATAACAAGGTGGCCGGTGTTGTTGTTGTTTTAAAATGATAGTAACACAATGCCCAGGGCCTTTTGTCATATAGACCTTTGGATTCACCCCTTTTAAAACAAATCTTCCAGAATGGCAATCTCGTCAGTGCTTCATCCTTGAGGCAAGCATTTTACAGTATAGCAAGAGGAGAAACCAGCAGATGAAGCTCATTCGTCTAAGTCTTGTTGATGAAACCTGTCACTGAGTTAATAGGAAATCAGAGGGCAGAGATCATAGAAGGAAAACACTTTTTCATCAACCGGCAGAACTCTTTAAGCACCTGAAGGTTTTACCCCCCCCTTCCATTCATAGTTTACTTTTACTTGCTCTGCTGTATGTTGTGCGTTGCTTCAGATCGCCATGTGCTGAGGGAAAACAGGTTTTGCAAATCCACATGTACTCGTGTAGCCTTTTGACCAAATCCCTCCAGAAGAAAACCACTAGAACTTGGATCGAGGCCATTGCTTTTCTTATAGCTTGGGAGAGCAAAGGAACCATTGGTGGCTACTACTGTGCATATATGAAATTAGTAGCGGAGAATTCCATTGGAAAGCTGTGTTTTAAAAAACAACAACAAGAGGGGATATAGAAAACCACAACAAGGACTTACTTGCAAGCATGGCTATGTTTCCTTTCCCCCCTAGACATGCCCTTCTTCCACTGCATATACACATTTAGGATTTGTTTGTAACTGTGTTGCAACAGTAGGCTCATTTGATCGGTCTTTGAGGCTCCTACAGCTGCCTCCTGGCTCTCCCCAGTTGTGCATTATGTCTCCTGAGTAGGAATAGACAAATTTCTCAGTTTTGATTTCTCTCACTTTCCCATTTTTCCAATCTGAAATCCAGTTCTCCACATTTCTGCAGCAATTTGCAATTATTATTATTAATTGTTTTAAAAAATCATCCTGAAGATTCATCAGCATCTTAGAGCAAATTTTACCCAGTAAAAATTTTTTTGTATGTAGTTTTGACTAATGTGCATTTTTATGAGAGGTTTTCCCTAATGGGATGCATTTTTGTACACTATTTTCATGAATAAATGCATTTTTATGAGCACTTTCCATAAATATATACACTATTTCATACACTTTGGTTGGAGAATTGCATATCAAAATTTGGAGAAGTGTGAATTTAAAAGGAGAGCTTTGCTTTGTTTCATGTATTTGTTTGTGAATGATGATTAGGTAAGTTTTCATTAAATCCAAATCAAATTTCTTCTTCATCTTTACTCCTGAGGTAAAATTACCCAGAACTCCAGCACATTCTTACCTCGATACAGTTTTGTATACATTTCCAGAGAGGTAGCAAAAGAGATAAAAAGAGGCCTGCATCACCTTGAAGCAGAGGTGGGCGGAAGAAATTGTTATAGATTTAGAGTAAACTGTGGAAATTAATAATTCTAGAGTTTTGGCTATTTGTGATATGAAAGGAGAATGCAAGATGCAAAGGAATTCCTGGGCTGGTTTATGGAAACCAGCCTGGCTGGCTTAGTGAAGAGCAAACCTAACATGCCAAAAGGTGTTGATGGGCCATTGAGGAGAGGAATCTTTTAGCCTGGGGAGTGAGCTGTTACCAAGGTGATGGGGGGTGTTTGAGGGGACAGGGAAAGGATTTTTCTGGGAAGAAGAAGGGGAGAAAGGCTGGGATCCATCTTTTGCACTGCTGCCTCTGGAAATGTGTATGCTGCAAGGTCTGGATTCCCTCCATGCAGACTGAAGGTGTAAATAGGTGAATAAACATGGTGACCTACTAGGAATACAAGTGATAATGTGGTGTCTCAGGTAACCTGATCCCAAGTTGTATAGGGCACCAGAACCTTGAACTTGGCTCAGTAGCAGATTGGCAGGCAGTGTAAATCCCACAGGCAAGGTGTTATAGGTTGGAATTCAGTCAGACTTGCTTCTGAATAAACATGGTTAGGATTGTGCCATAAGAGAATATTGTGCTTCCATTAGCAGGACTATAAAACTGCATTGCTGATCTTTTGTTCCACAACATCTCCTGTGCTTGGTCCACAAGGCCATATAAAATGGAGTTTTAGGGCATTCATTCAACTGAATAAGCCTCCTTTGCCTATAGAAAAGGTCATCCACGATTTAATGCTTTCTAGAAGCTCCCACATACTAGTTCCAGGCTCTCTGAGGGTAGAATCCCACAGTTTTGTTATTATGTCTTAAAAAGGCAATTATATATTTTCTATTACAGTTTACCTGATAACTGCTGGTAGCTTTTCCCCACTAACCATCAATGCTGTTCCCAAGACTCTGAAGGGGGGGGGGATTTTTCGTGTGTCGTGCTTGTGTCTTAAATAAACGATGATTCATTCCATGGGTCAGCCAGAGTTTGGTTCCTACTCACAAAACAAAGTAGGAGAGTTATTTTAAACAAAACTTCTGCTTTCTCGCATTAAGAATAGCCAATGCAGAATGAAATCACAAACCTGACTATGAGAGAGTCATTGTCATCATTATGTATAATTTGGAAGGATTCTTTACTTACGGGATTTGAGGGTTCAATCTGGCATGGATTTTTATTTCCCTCTCAGGTCCAAATGAGCATTTCTTTTTAAATGTCCACCCTTCTATCGCTGCATTAAGAGTTTCAATATATCATTCAATTACATTTGCTTTATACTTACAAATACAATGGTAGAAAGAAAGAGGGGAAATACATTATTTAGAGATGGCTGATGCACTCAGTTGCTAGTTAATGTTGCATCTGGAATTCAATATTTTACTCACCTAATTTGTCACACACAAGAAGATAATGGGAATAATGCTGGCGATGCTTGCATCATACCTTGGGTTTTAGTCTTCTTTTTAATGCTGGGATCTGGGGATTATGGCTCAACTGTGGAGGAGGGACTGTGCCACTTGCCCTCCTCCTGTGGACACCTATGCTTAGATAGGCCTTTGATTATTTTTTGTTTCATGCTGCTTGAGGTGAAAATATGAAATCACAATCGTGCTGAGTTGTGATTCTGGTAAAATGTACTTCCAGACTACAATGAGAAAGCAAGCACATAAATAGCAAGTGTGATAAAGACACCATACCAACCCCTATCATGGGGGGGTATAATTATGCATATTAATTATATTATTTGTCCAACTGGTTAATTGATTTGTGTTTCTTTTTTCTCAGAATGGATAGCTAATAATGAAATCCTAGGCACATTTACTCAGAAGTAACCCCACCCCCAAGGGACGCGGGTGGCACTGTGGCTTAAAGCCTCAGCGCCTAGGACTTGCCGATCGAAAGGTCGGCGGTTCGAATCCCCACGGCGGAGTGCGCTCCCGTTGCTCGGTCCCAGCGCCTGCCAACCTAGCAGTTCGAAAGCACCCCTGGGTGCAAGTAGATAAATAGGGACCGCTTACTAGCGGGAAGGTAAACGGCGTTCCGTGTGCTGCGCTGGCTCACCAGATGCAGCTTGTCACGCTGGCCACGTGACCCGGAAGTGTCTGCGGACAGCGCTGGCTCCCGGCCTCTTGAGTGAGATGGGCGCACAACCCTAGAGTCTGGCAAGACTGGCCCGTACGGGCAGGGGTACCTTTACCTTTTTAACCCCACCCCCACAAAAAAGCACAACAGAACACCCTAATTCCTGCATATCATAAATATGAGCTACATTAGCAATTAATTTCATATATGCTGTCTGATTTTCTGCAGTTACAGATATATACAGGGGAGGGGAAACTGCATGATAGAACAATAAATAATTTTTAAAATAAGCCAAACTCACAGGATATGTGACTCACAATGAGTTGTACATTATTTGCTGAATGTTACAAAGAGCATTATTAATTTCTTTCCAGTAGCCAGTGGGGCATTAGGAAAATTCCATTTTGGATATTTTATTTTCCTCTTAAGAACTGTGACAAAACACTTCTTTAAAAAATTTAAAAATGCCAGCGTTTCTCTCCTTTACACATTCAGCTAGGATGTGGCTAATTGAGAAATGTGCTATATCTTGTTTTCATTGCGGTTGGTTCTATTAGAAATTTAAAATGGTGGTTCAGATCAGTATATACATTCATGACCTGGTACATGCGGAAATAGGAAATAAACTTAGGAGGTGGGGAGAGACTTACCTCTTTTCTCCTTTTTTTTAGCTAAATGATTTGGTGTTTCTGGTGATAAGATTATGGTTCCTTTAAAGCTACATGAAGAAACCAGATGTGTCTTTAAAACCGAGGGGAAGATGTGAGGACCCATCTCCACAATGCGGAGCAAAAAATGAAAGAAATCACTTAAACATTCTCGTTTTAATAAAGTTCCTTGTTCAGTGTGAGAATAATAGCCCTTTATGGAATTCTGACCCATTGTTATCTGATAGGATGCAGGAGGAGTGCTGGAAAAGGTTGCAGATGAAACATAAAAAACTACTCTCTACACACTTGGGACGATGAAAGTTTTCATGGCACCTCTGAACAAGTGGGGGCTGTGAAACATTTTCTGTGTGCTTGGCTGTCTTCAACACAGGTAATGGTAATTCTGCCCCCTTCCCCTCACTGCCTTGCTTTCATTCTCACCATAGTCTCTTAGGTAACCAGGTCCCAAACCATATAGGGCTTTAAAGGTAATAACTTACACCTGGAAAACCACCTGGAAAACAACAGGCAGCAAGAGAATAGATACAGTGTGTGGCTGTAATGAGCTCCTTGGGCGACATTCCACACAAATAGGTTCAATCCCATTCTGCTTCAGTTGGCGCCAATAGCAGAGGCCCTTCTGCTGCTTCCTGGAGGGAGAGGGCAGTTCTTATGAGGGTTGCACCATGGTTGGGACTCAGGTGGCCATGTGAGAGAGAGGACAGGGGCTCCTGAAGCTTCAATGGTTGAGCAGATGAGGAGGTTGAGTGGCAAGCTGCTCCTGCTGAAATTCCTTCTAGAATCTAAAACAATGAGCAAATTTGCCACAGCGGGAGTAACACCGAAGAGGGGGTGGCAGAGCAGGGGTGGCACTGTGCTCACTGAGATGGGGGGGCAAGGTGTCAGCAAGGTCAGGGGAGCTCCAAGTTTGCAGAGAAGGTGACTCTTCAGGTGTGCACACACTTGCAGGGCAGCCACTGCCAACTTGAGCACCCCTGATGTTGGAACCACTGTCCTGTCCCCATCTCAGTGAGCATCAGCACAACCACTGCTCCTCAACCTCACCATGTGCCACTGCTGTGCAGGAACCCTGCCTTCTTCTTCAGCTGGCCACCCTTATACACACCATGATCCTGATTCCTCCCTGCAGTTGCTACTTTATAAATAAAAACAGATGCATGGAATGTATAGCTCGCTGGGCCCTATGCTGTCTCAATGCGTAGCATAGAATCATAGAGTGGTAGAGTTGGCAGGGACCCTGAGGGTCATTTAGTCTGACCTCCTGAAACACAGGAATCTCAACTAAAGAATCCATAATAGATGGCCTTCCAACTTCTGCTTCAAAACCTCCAGTGGAGAGCCCACAACCTCCACTGCTGAACTGCTCTTACTGCCAGAAAGTTCTTCCTGATGTTTCATCAGAATCTCCTTTCTTGTAACTTGAAGCCATCTATTCGAGTCCTACCATCCAGAGCAGGAGAAAACAAGCTTGCTCCATCTTCCATGTGACAGCCCAATAGATATTTGAAGATGGCTATCGTATCTCCAGGATGTGGGTGGCGCTGTGGTCTAAACCTCTGAGCCTAGGGCTTGCCGATCAGAAGGTCGGCGGTTTGAGTCCCTGTGATGGGGTGAGCTCCCGTTGCTCGGTCCTTGCTCCTGCCCACCTAGCAGTTCGAAAGCACGTCAAAGTGCAAGTAGATAAATAGGTACTGCTCCGGCGAGAAGGTAAACGGCGTTTCTGTGCACTGCTCTGGTTCGCCAGAAGCGGCTTAGTCATGCTGGCCACATGACCTGGAAGCTGTATGCTGGCTCCCTCGGCCAATAAAGCAAGATGAGCGCCGCAACCCTAGAGTCGCCCACGACTAGACCTAATGGTCAGGGATGCCTTTACCATTAAACTACAGTTTGAAGTCGGTTGAAGATCCTGTATTCAACAGCTTGGAGCAATGGGGAAACACTAGGCGCCCAATGTTAAGTGGCCAAGCATTAGCCCAATGGCAGCCTCGGGTGTTGCTGTTTGACAGAGCCTTGTTGACATCCAGTGAGGGAAGCCGGCCAAGAAAGAATTAACTAGCATACAACATGCAGCCACTAATGATGGCAACCTGGCCATGTTGACCAGGTCAGGTATAGATAAGTATGTTTATCGAGGGCAGGACAATCCCCGTGGATTGACCTAACGGTCAGGGGTCCCTTTACCTTTATCGTATCTCCTCTCAGTGACTAACTCATGTGCATATGCTTTTTTAAAACAACAGCAACAACAACAACCTCTGGTTCTGAGTAGCTGCAGTGATGTCATGGCAAGATTTAAAACATTGTTTTCTTTATGGGGAAGGGGAGTTAAAGGAATATTGACGATATTGTGAGAAGACAACATGGTTGAACAAGAGGAGAAGCTGGATCATTTCTTGGGTGAAATAGTTGGTTAGAAGAACAACCATCAGATAGAGTTCTTCTACAACATGCACAATATGGCTTGCCAACTATGAGACAAGGTGAGGTGGCTTTCTCAGGTGGCAGGATCCACCAGGGCAGCAGATTCAGCCTCCAAAGAATGCATCACCTTTTCCCACTGTTGCGGTGGCTGCAGCATGCTCCGTGGAAGCTAGGTCTGCTGCCACCTCAGCAGCCGCCCACCTATGTTGCCTCTACAGCAGCTTCTTGGTGAATAGAAGGGTGGTCTCCTTCCACCCTTGTCCTTTACTCACCCCTTCTTCCCTGGTCGGGGAAAGTGCCATTTTGTGGTTTGGCTCAGGTGCCAAAATGTCTTGGGCCAGCCCTAGGATTTGTGATATGAAACACACAATGCCTATCTTCAGATGCTATCACTGGCATGTTGGTTTATCTGAGTTAGTGTTTTCATTACGATGCTTTCCATTTTAATTCTAGGAACAGGAGAGAAAAAACATGATCTCGTTTAAAGCTAAATCAGAATTCTAACTTGCCATTGGACTGTTTGGAGAGGAGCTATTGCTTCTGGGAGAGCACCCAAGTGGGAAATGGCACTTCCTTCCTGACAGGATACTCTCACTACTGCTCCCCTTGTCATATGGAAGGTAGCAGTTCATGGAAAGCTGGAATGAGAGCTTGAATTGAGGTTGCAGGCAGCAAAGAACAGCCTTGTAAAAGATTGCTGCGTTTTATTTGTCATTGAGACATGGCTTCAACCGTCCATACCAGACACAGCTATTCAGTTGGAAGGCTGGGTGGTACATCGTCATGACCGAGGCATGGACTTCGGAAAAACCAGAGGAGGGGGGCTGTGCGTATATGTGAACAAATGCTGGTCCAATAATTCTAAGACTGTGGGCAGTCACTGTTCACCGGATTTGGAATATGTGGCTGTTAAATGTAGACCAGCCTATCTCCCTAGGGAGTTT
The DNA here is from genome assembly GCF_027172205.1 of Podarcis raffonei. NCBI lineage: Eukaryota > Metazoa > Chordata > Lepidosauria > Squamata > Lacertidae > Podarcis > Podarcis raffonei. The sequence goes on from NC_070604.1 coordinate 51,521,856, forward strand.
ACAGCTGTTATGTTAACTGGTGTGTACGTGCCACCAGATGCCAATGCCAACTTGGCTTTGGGATGCCTGCAGAGCCTTATCAGCAGCCAGCAAGACAAGTATCCTGAAGCTGTGCACATCATTGCGGGAGATTTCAACCATGTAGAACTTAAAACAGTGCTCCCAACGCTCTATCAGCATGTGAAATGTCCCACAAGAGGGGACAAGACACTAGATAAAGTTTATTCGAATGTAAATCACGGCTATAGGGCTTTACAGCTGCCACACTTGGGCCAGTCCGACCATATGTCTTTGTTCCTGGTACCAGCATATATCCCACTCAGGAAACGGGCTCCCACAATATTAAAATCTGTTAAAATCTGGCCTGAAGGTGCTATTCACCAGCTGCAGGACTGTTTTGAGAGAACTAATTGGGATATTTTCGATCGTTCAGACCTGGAGGAGCACACGGCGGCAGTTCTGTGCTATATCAATCACTGCACAGACACTGTCACAGTAAACAAATCCATCCGGTTTTATCCCAATCAGAAACCCTGGATGAATAGAGAGGTCCAGGGCCTGTTGCGGGAAAGGAACAGGGCTTTCAGGTCAGGCGAGGTGCAGCTTTACAGTGTGGCAAGAGCAAACTTGAAGAGGGGTATTCGACAGGCAAAACGGGATTATAGGCTGAGGATTGAGGACAATTTAAGGAGCAACAACACAAGACAGATGTGGCAGGGGATTCAGCACATTACCAACTACAAACCTAACCTTGGTGCTGTCGACGGTGACCCTTTGCTGGCGGAGGAGCTTAACCTCTTCTTTGCTCGCTTCGAGAAGGAGCCACCTGAGACGCCGGTATTACAGCCACCAGCCCATAGGGGCCCCTCATTCACGGTAGAGGAGCATGAGGTGAGAAAGGTATTGAGGATGGTGAATCCGAGGAAGGCGGCTGGACCTGATGGCATCACTGGAAAGGTGTTGAAGGGCTGTGCGGATCAGCTGGCGAGGGTCTTTACTAAGATCTTCAACAAGTCCTTACACCAGTCTATTGTCCCACCCTGCCTGAAGTCGTCAACTATTGTCCCTCTGCCTAAAAAATCCACAATCAGTAGTTTGAACGACTACAGACCAGTTGCACTGACTCCAATCATCATGAAGTGTTTTGAGAAACTGATGCGCCGTCATATTATTTCCTGTCTTCCATCAACTTTTGACAACTACCAGTTTGCATACAGGGCAAATAGATCCACAGAGGACGCTATCACCACTACTCTCCATGCTGCTCTGTCCCATCTGGAGCAGCCGGGGAGTTATGTGAGGCTGCTGTTTGTGGACTTTAGCTCAGCTTTTAACACTATCCTCCCCCATAGACTGGTGTCCAAGCTAGAGGCGATTGGACTCTCCAACTCCACCTGTCTCTGGGTTTTGGATTTTTTGTCAGAACGTTCTCAGAGGGTTAGAGTAGGGTCACATATGTCCACAGCCCTTAGCCTTAACACCGGCTCACCACAGGGTTGTGTGTTGAGTCCCCTGCTCTATGCTCTCTATACGTATGACTGTACAGCCACCTATTCCAGCAACAAAATCATCAAGTTTGCTGATGACACTACGGTGGTAGGGCTCATTTCAGGAGGGGATGAGTCCGCCTATCGGGACGAGGTGGAGCGGCTCTGTGTTTGGTGTGGAGAGAACAATCTGGCTCTTAATACGGCTAAGACCAAGGAATTAGTGGTGGATTACAGGAAAAAAAAGGCGGACATTCAGCCCTTGTATATCAATGGGGAACGGGTGGAGAGGGTGGCGGAATTCAGGTTTTTGGGAGTAACTATCGATCAGGGCATGACTTGGAGCGCAAATACCACTGCTCTGGTGAAGAAGGCCCAGCAGAGAATTTATTTCCTCAGACTTTTAAAGAAGAACAATCTGAGTGAGAGACTGCTGGTGTCCTTCTACCGAGGCTCCATAGAGAGCATTCTTACATACTGTATTTGTGCTTGGTTCTCCAGTTGTACAGCTAGGGAGAGGAAGGTGCTCCAGAAGGTCATAACCACAGCACAAAGGATTATTGGTCAACCTCTCCCATCTTTGGAAGAATTGTACGGTTCCCGTTGTCTTAGGAAAGCAAACAACATCCTGCAGGATTCATCTCACCCGGGATACAGTCTGTTTGCACTACCGCCTTCTGGCAGGAGATATAGAAACATCAAGTCAAGGACAAATAGACTGAAAAACAGTTTTTATCCGAGAGCTGTGGCCCTTTTGAATGCTGTAACTCGATAGTGTGACCTGGGAGATTGATGGGTGTGGGTGTGGCTGGAATGTGGTTTGTTGGTTGTTGTTGTTGTTTTGCTTTTGTTGTTTTTAAGGGATGGCATCCAATTTCGTTGCACTTGTGCAATGTTGCACGTGTGTAATGACAATAAAGAATCTATCTATCATCTATCTATCTATCTATCTATCTGTGATGGTGCAGGGTTGAGGATGGTCCTATGCTGAGACGCTCCCTTCCCTTCTCCACAGATAAGTGGGGCCGAGGGAGAGGCAAATATAATTATTTGCAAGACTGAGCTAAGTATTTGTATACAGATGAGATGTTTGGTCATTATGTCTGCACTTTGCAGCAGGGGAGACAGGCTGCTTTCTGTTTTATACTGTCTCTGCAAATATTTGTAAACAGGCACATTGGAGTAAAAATAAAAGTTGCTGTTAAGAAAAGAGCCACACACTTTGGTAAACTTCTTTTACTTTCCCCTAATTAATAGGCTGACAAAGCTGCAGAGATGAATTAAAGGCCTGTTTCAAGTACCGGTGAAAGAATTTGAGGGCCAGATCCTATTAAAGCTAATAGTCACCAACAACACAATCGAACCATCAGCCCTACTGAGTTCAGCGGCACTTGCTCCCTGGTGCGTGTACTTAGGATGACAAGCTAAGTCCCATTTAAAGCAATTGGTGCTAACTTAATTGCACCAGTCATTTGTGACAGAGGCAGGGGGAAAGGAAGTAATCTGCATCCTGGTCGTGGGCCAGGTGGAGAGGCTGAAACCTCTGTGGGCACCCCAGTATTACGACTGGAATGAAAATGTGTTGGTGCTCTGTGCTCCCATGTCCCCATGATGGCAACAAATTGAGTCAGAGAAGCTGAGGGCCCACCACTAAAGGCTCAGTGGGCTGGATCAGGCCCACGGACCACCTCTTTGACATCCCCGCTGTAAATATTTATTTCAGCAGGGCTATCATATGGTTCTATATTTCCCTGGGGCAAAAAGAGATATGGAAGGAATTGTATGGGGAAACTGATCCACTAGTTCCACCATTTGCAGAAGCTCACGTGTAAGACTTTCCTGTAGCTGGACTACAGCTCCCTCCATCTTTGACCAAGAGCCCTTCTGCCTGGGGCTGCAGAGCGATGGAATGTGGCAACATCCAGAGGGCCAAATGCTCCCCGTCTCTGCTGCATGGCAACCTGCAATCCATTGTGGCACTCTGCTGAAATATGTTGCTTGCAAGAGTCCCCCCAGAGTCCTACTAATACATTTCCTCCCTCTAATCATGAGTCTGTTGATCCATACCAAGAAAATAAACCAGTTCGGTGTTGGTTTCATTCTTAATTTTTGTAATCAGAAATGCATATCATTCTTATTTTGTTTTTATTTACCCTCAAAACACAACGAGCATCTTTTGAAATTAGATTGCCTTTGCTTTGAGGTTTCATTGGGTTGGCATAGTTATATTTGTATTCAGGTCTTTTTACATGCTAATGAAATTAGTTGAAAATGACCCTGTTCCATTCCACCAACTCCAGACATGTTTAGGTCAATAGGAACACATCCACAACAAAACAAGGCATCAGAAAGGGGAAATGCTCTGTGGTCTGTCCATATTTGGAGTTCCAGCTGTTATTTACAACATCATGTGTGCTTTCCCCTCCTGTTCACTCAGCTGGCTCTCATCCAAGCCCATTGTCATTTTTGCACACATGCATCCTGTCACATGACTATTCCTTGCTCCTGACAAGTAAACAGGTAGGAATGCACCCTTTCAAGTGAAAAGAATACGTTCACTTCCAAAGAAGACACAGGAAATTATGTGGGTTGACGAGCTAAATTGGCTTAAATGACAGGATATACAGTAAACTGTATTACACGGCATTTGTGCAGTAGTCACTAGTAAGCGTCAACATAAGCATGTCCTGTCTGGTGTTTCTGACACTTTTTCTCAGGCAGTCTTAGTCAGATAAGGTTGTTCTTTGTGGGCCTGCAGTCTTGAAAGGGTGAAGGAGTTCATTCACACATTTCTATATATTCAGATTATGTCTTATTCAGAAAGCATATCAACACCCACTAGCCACAGGGTCCATGTTCCTGGGAATCACAGGTGGGCAGAATGTTGCGCTCAGTTCCTGCAGGCACCTGGTTGGCCACTGTATGAACAGGATGTTGGACTAAATGGGCCATTGTCCTGACCCAGCAGGCTCTTCTGATCTTCTTATGGAATCTCTGACTCTTCAGATGTTGTTGAACTACAAGTCCTTTCATAGCCAATGGGCAGAGATGGTGGGAGGGGTGGTTCAGCTATATCTGGAGGGGCACAGCACCCTCTTCCTTGGTATACACAAAATATCATAAAACAAAGTCCTTTCCAACAAAGCCAAGTGTGAGGGCATCTTGAATCATTACACCTATAGTCTTTAGGAAGGCAGTGGTAACTGACGTTTGCTCCCCCAGAAAAATAAGCACTATAAACCCACACACTTCAGGGCAAAATAATATTTATGCCAGGGAATATAGCACATAAAAATATCATACAAGTGTTGGGGGAAGGATGGTGTTGAAGAAAAACTGCAGGTCCCTGAGCTGCTGTGACTGTGAGTCAATTTCATGTTTTGGAGCTTGTCCAGTTCCTTCCCATGTCATGAGTTGGTTAGAAGTGTTGGGCTCCATCCTATAGATTAATAGCAGCTTAGTATTCCACATGTGGATACTTATGTAGCCCAAATGGAACCATTCACATATGGGAGGAAGGTATGAGCAGGCTCAAGGAAACACAAAGATTTGCAGGAGTAAAAAAACAACAAAACTAAACCCCTATGTTTGGGGTAAAAGGTAAAGGGACCCCTGACCATTAGGTCCAGTTGTGGCCGACTCTGGGGTTGCGGCACTCATCTCGCTTTATTGGCCGAGGGAGCTGGCGTACAGCTTCCAGGTCATGTGGCCAGCATGACTAAGCTGCTTCTGGAGAACCAGAACAGCACACGGAAACGCTGTTTACCTTCCCACTGGAGGGGTACCTATTTATCTACTTGCACTTTGACGTGCTTTCGAACTGCTAGGTTGGCAGGAGCAGGGACCGAGCAATAGGAGCTCACCCCGTCGCGGTGATTCGAACCGCCAACCTTCTGATCGGCAAGTCCTAGGCTCTGTGGTTTAACCGACAGTGCCACCCGGCTCCCTTGTTTGGGGAGCGGGACACAAAAACAAGGAGGTCAATGGCCACAAATGTTTGACTGTTGGGGGGATGAAGCAAAACCAGGAGTTGATAGGGAATGAAATGGCATATCCTGGTTGGAATCCTGATCAGGTGCTGCCCCGTGCTGCAACATTTTGTTACAGCCTCTACTTTTAGAGATCTATAAATCTGCCTGGAAGACAAAGGATTTGCTTGCATACCAATGGCTTTTCACGCATCCTCCTTGCAGAGCTTAAGAAGCAGCTTAGCAATTAGGTGGTGGGGCTGTTAAAGCAACATCAGAGGCAATACTCAGGCATGCTCATGCAAGGCCTGGTTTTCAATATCTGTGGCTTTATAACCAATTAATCTGCCCCATCACATTTTGTCTGCCTTCATTCCCCCCCCCCCGAAATATTTTTAAAAGAATAGCTATCTCGAAGTCTTGGACTGGGTTGTGTTTTTGTGTGTGTGTGTTTTAATGACCACGAGAGGAGAAGTGACATGTTTCCATCAAATTTGCAATGGCTATGAGGAAGCTGCAGCTGTTTCCTATGAGTAAGTATGGACTTTCCACCCATGTTCCTTTCAGATCTCAACACAGCAACTCGTCGTAAGTCTTGCAAAATTTCACATATGTTTCTAGAACTGGGTGACAGCACAGTTCTGAGTTTCATGCTTTAGGAAGGCTGTTTATTCTCAGAAGCACCCTTTTATTTAGCTTGCAAAAATTACCAATTCTTAATTTGGAGAACAGTCATGCTGGGTTTAAAGCACAGAGTGGCAGTGAATCATTTGTTTCTTTTATGGGGATTAAGCACATTGCTGCACAAAGTTCTAGTTACATAATTTTATGAAAGGGGTTGAAGAGAAAGAGTGACAAAACAACGAGCAAAAGTTCCCTGAAGTCTGCAATGTCCCTTCCTATAGAAAGTACTTGAAGGAACGAATTGAGAGTTGTTTAAAGTCAATGGGAAATGTGCAAAGAACATTCAGTTCTCACACAGTAAACCCACAGGGAACATTGTAATCTTCATAAGTAAGGCACTCCTAAACAAGCGCACTTAGATGACTAGCTGTTGGAAATTCACTTCCAACTTCCTCTGTGTGTCACTAGTGTTTTGGTTGCAGTGGTGGGACAGGGGGGCATCAAACAGCTGTCCTAGACATTACATTGAATTCTAGAGGGCAAACGAACAAAAAAGATGTATTGTGACATTTTCCCACGAGATATTATCCCATGACAATAAAGTAAGGGTATGCTTATATAGGCACTTCTCCTGAATATCTTCTATAGGTTTGTCCCGTAAGTAGATGATCTAGATCACACCACATCCCATGATGTGCCATTGTTTCGTACTCCAGTTTCTTATTTTAAAGGATATGTCTTCCTGCAATTGGTCTGCACAAAACTAGTGTGGTTCTTCTTTCCAGCTGTTGTCCTGTTCCATATCAGAAGACAGATAGATATATTTGTGGATTTGTGCACCATATTTGCACATTTAAAATGTACACATCTAACTCAATACAGTTATTCCGGCAACAGTGAAATCAATATGTGAACTGAATCACAGCTATCCATTGAAAATTTCACTTCTCCAGATTTCACATTGCAGTTCTCCAAGCCAAGTAAGGTGTACATATATACTAGGGCGAAGTGTGCATATAAATATATATAATAGTGAAAATAACATACAAAAATATATTATATTAGGCAATATTCCATACAAAAGTATGTACAGTAGAAGTTTGCACTAAAATGCTGATGAATATTCATGACAATTTAAAAAATGCAAACTGGTGTGGAAATGTGAAGAACTGGATTTAAGAATGGAAAAGGTGGAAAAGGTGAAATTGATGTATTTGCCCATCCCTGGACATGCCCCATCTTGCTTCATGGAAATGCTATGTCTAGTGTTTGTGCAGGTTGGCCATTTCCACTCCTTTTCAATAGAAGCTGACCCAGAAAAATGTTCGTGCTTATCTGCCTTATCTTTAGGAGCTACTTTTCTTTATCAGTGCAACGTGTACAGTAGTTGATGCGGAGATCACCTTTTTCTTTTGCTCTTAATCAGCACCTTTGGGGTAAGTGACAGACAGAGTGCAGCCAGAAACAAAATAAAATGGCAGGAAATGTAATTAGGAACCGAGGACACTATGGTGCCAGTACATTTCTGTGGTATGATAAATGGTGGACAACGGAGACTATTAAAATCAGTTCTCACCCCACATTTCTAAACATTTCGGGTGTACTCATGTCTGGCTTAAAATCATTAGAAGGCAGCTTCTTCCCACAGCATCTGGTTGCTTCTTAAATCCTTTGGATGCCCTGATGGCTCTCGTCACTATGTCTGAAATGTGGTTAGACTATTGCAGGTCTGTCTGAGTTGAGTTGCTGGGCTGACTCCAACTTTCTCTTGACTCATAAAATCCATAAACTGCTCTTTTAGGAACATTGTGTTTCCTATATCTATAGATTCAAGGAAGGGGAATGAAGCTTATGTTTACATTTAGAAAGCCGTCTTAATCTTCCTAGACATCTTACTTGCTCATGGACAGTGAAATCCAAGCTCTTTTTTGTGATTAACCAGGCCTCATTCCACCTCACTCACCCCTTTAGGAACGAAAAGCACAGAAATTTGGTTAGTAAGATAAAAATATTTGTCAAGGTGAAATTGCTCCAGTTGTCTGGTGAATACTTGATGAGATGGGAGGGGGAAGACGGAAGAATACCCATGCAGTGGTAACCACACAAAAAACCTACAACACACAGCAAGCCAGCAGTCCTGTGTGCAGGAAATGGCTTTGTCTGAACATGTTTTGTAATCTGTTGCCATCCTCAGTCAGACTGAGAGTGTGCAGCCCTACAGCGATGCCCCTAACTAGGGGTGGGTAGATCAGTCTATTTTTTTATATATATAAGATATTTATTAGCTTTTCACACATTATAAAGACACAAATCACAACAAAAAACAAAAACATAAACACACACAAAACACAAAAAACACCACATGTATAATTTCAATCCCTTTTTTTCATAAAACTTATTTTCCCGACCTCCTCATACCTCCCCTTACTGCATTCCAATCCCTAATTAATTTTGATCAACAAATCCCTCCCTAATTTCTAATAAATAATTTTAACCTTTCTTTTCATATTGCATAATGGTTACAGCATACAACCTCATATTTTCCAAATCCACAACGTCTTAGCATTCAACAATTTTACAATGTTTCTTAAGATAGTCTTTAAATTTCTTCCAATCTTATTCCGCTGTCTCTTTTCCCTGGTCTTGGATTCTGCCGGTCATCTCTGCCAGTCTCATATAGTCTATAACTTTCATCTGCCATTCTTCCACGGTGGGTAGTTCTTCTGTCTTCCAGTACTTCGCGATGAGTATTCTTGCTGCTGTTGTAGCATACATAAAGAATGTCCTGTCCTTCTTTAGCACCAACTGGCCGACCATCCCCAAGAGAAAGGCCTCTGGTTTCTTCAGAAAGGTATATTTAAATACCTTTTTTATTTCATTATAAATCTTCTCCCAGAAAGCCTTAATCTTTGGGCACGTCCACCAGAGGTGAAAGAATGTACCTTCATTCTCTTTACATTTCCAACACTTATTGTCAGACAAGTGGTAAATCTTAGCAAGTTTGACTGGGGTCATGTACCACCTATAGATCATTTTCATAATATTTTCTTTTAAGGCGTTACACGCCGTGAACTTTATGCCGGTGGTCCACAACCGTTCCCAGTCTTCAAACATAATGTTATGACCAATGTCTTGTGCCCACTTAATCATGGCTGACTTAACTGTTTCATCCTGTGTATTCCATTTCAGCAGCAAGTTATACATTTTTGACAAATTCTTAGTTTTGGACTCTAACAATTCTGTCTCCAGCTTTGATTTTTCCACCTGGAAGCCATTTTTCCTGTCTGACTTAAAGACCTCCATTATTTGATAATAATGAAGCCAGTCACGCACTTTATCTTTTAATTTCTCATAACTCTGCAATTTCCATTTGTCCCCCTCTTGTTCCACAATTTCCCAATATTTCGGCCATTTCAACCCCATATTGAGTTTTTTCACAGCCTTCGCCTCCATTGGAGATAACCACCTAGGAGTTTTATTTTCCAACAAATCCTTATATTTTATCCAGGATCAGTCTATTATTTCTAGTCTGTTGTGTTTCCATATTAATCCGCAACTTACAAATCTTCGTGGAAATTCATATTTAAATACTATGTACTTTTCAGTTTATATTGGAATAAAATGTGCATTTCTAAATGTGCTTTCTATCAAAGTAAGCTGCTCTGAACATATTAACAGCAGCATTTGGTCCTAAAATGCCTATTTTTATGCGAAGTTTTTGAGCTGAGAACTGCATCATAAAATGCACAGATGTGTGAAATCTGAACAAAAACCAATGTCTTCACTTTAATCCAGGAGGTGCAGATCATGTCGGTTCATGTTGGAATTTCCACAGGTCTAATTCCTTCAGCATCCATATTCTAGGCATTCATTCATTCATTCATTCATTCAGTATATACCCCACCTTTCCTGCAAGGAGCTCAAGTTGATGTACATAGCTGTCCTCCATTCCATTTTATCCACTCAACAACTCCTGTGAAGTAAGTTAGGCTGAGAGGCAGTGACTGGTCCTAGCCAGCCAGTGAGCTTCATGGCCAAGAGGAACTAGAGCCCTCATCTGACACTCTAACCACCACACCACAGCAGTTGTAGCCAACATGGTGCCCTTGTTGTGGACTGCAACTCCCATCAGCCCCATATTGTCCCAGTATTGTATGGGGTGATGGGAATTGCAATCCACAATGTCTGGAGTGTCCCATGCTCCCTGCCTCTGCTCTACAGTTTCCTTTGGTGCTCTCAGTATGGTTCTGAGTTATTCTAGAATTTTTATTTTAGCTTCTGACATTTGGATGTGTCAGTAGGGTCCCTCCAAACTGTCAGCTGGAAGCCACTGTGAGTACTTTAGTTATTCTCTCTTCACTGTTATAGTTTCTCCATTATTGGAGTATGTGGTTCTTTTTGTTTTGATTTAATTTGCAGTCACTTTTTAACAAAGAGTCTCTAAATGACTTATAACATTAAAATTCATACAAATACAGATCATGTAAATAAAGCATTTAAAATTTATAACAACACACTAAAAGCTGGAATTAAAGTCTTTTTCTTTGCAAAGATATGCAGTGGTCATGTGCACACAACACTTTTTAAAAATATGCTTTTCATTAGTTTTCTTACTTAACAAACACACACAAGAAATTAACAAAAATAACAAAATAATAACAACAGAAAAAACATCCATCCATCCATAAATCCCTAAGTTCTTACAAAAGAACTTATGCCACCATGTTCTTAATTCCCAATTCCTTATCTTCCCCAGTTGACTTCCGTCTTCCTCAAAGCGGGTCTGTCTTATCTATTTGTTAAACTGCTTCTTTAACCATTTCACCATTTCTTCTGTTATCTGAATACTATACTTATAATTCATATTGTAATGTTAAAAATTAATCAAACCATGTCCAAGTTTTAACTTGAGGGCACTGTTTTTTAAAAATATTCTTTATATATTTCTCACTCCTTTTTGAACTTTTGGTTTGGCTGTCTCCTAATTGTCTCCATCATTTTTGCCAGTCTGAGATAGTAAAATAATTTATCCTGCCATTCCTCTTTTGTTGGTACTAATTCTCCTTTCCAATTTCTGGCAATTAATAATCTTGCTGCTGTTGTAGCATATAAGAATATTCTCTTTTTTTCATTTAGAATGCCTAAAATGCCCAAGAGGAAGGCTTTTGGTTTCTTTATGAAGGTTCACTTAAACATTTTTTTCAATTCCTCATATATAATATCCCAAAAATTCTTAATTTTTTTTGCAACCCCACCACATATGAAACAGTGTCCCTTCTGCCTGTTTACGCCTCCAGCATGTATTAGATCTCATTTTATACATCTTGTATAGTTTGCTGGGAGTTACATACCATTTATAGAACATCTTCAAGAGATTTTCCGTTAGTGTATAACAGGCCATAAATTTCCATTCTTTATTCCATAATCTTTCCCATGCCAATAGTTCTTCATCTTTTACCTCCCATTCTAAAAGAAGCATGTACGTTCCAGATATTACTCTTTTCTTATTTTGCATTAATTCTTTGTCTACTTTTGATTCTTCCATTGCAGCCAGCCTGTTAGGTGATGTTTTATTTCTTTGAATTTTTTCACTTTCAGTTTATTATCTTCTTCTAATAGATCTTTATACATGGTCCAATTTGTTTCCATATTTTTTTCTTTTCACTGCTATAGCCTCCAAAGGGGATAGTCACCAGGGAGTTTTTGGTTCCAATAGATCTTTATATTTTTCCTATACCTTATATAGTGGCTTCCTTATAACATGATTCAGGAAGCCTCTATGAATTTTAACTTTCTCGTAAGTGCACACAACACTTTGACTGGCTTTTTAGTCTATATGAAATTTGAGGGAATTTTGGTGGTCACATGTGAATGATGAAAAGCCCACATGAATTTTATGAATGTCCAAAATACATACAAATTTTCCCACTGTTGATTACTAAGACAACATTCATCAGTTGCATCTCTTGAGTGTTTCGACATTTACAAAATATGGCTGAAACTTGCAAGTTTCCATTTTTGATTGTTCAGATAAATCTGCTAAATCTATGTGGAGATAAAGGAAAAGGGAATATTGTTTGATCTCATTTTACTGTGGCACATACACCACATAGCAAAATCTATAGCCACATGGAAGCAGATGAGATCAGTACGAAGCAAATAGTTTGAAGATTCTAGACATGATTTTATAGTAAACCACTTGAAAGGCAAGAAAAACTAGTAATTTTTTTCTTCCTTTAATAGGTGAGCATCTATAAAGTATGATTGACCCTGCAATCATTTATTTCTATCACTGAGGATTATAATTAAATAGTAGAACCAGAGTTATTGGCCATGTCATCTCTATCCACAGGGCAGCCAATTTTTACAGTGTTTCATATACTTTATGAATTTTCTGTAAGCTGTTTTGAGTTTACAAACAAAAGCAGGGCAATTTTTTTTAAAGTAATCGAGTAAACAAATAAGCAAACAAGCTGTACCTAGAAGTTCAAAAGAATTAGTGGGGTAACTGCAACTTATCTTTAATGTAAGCTACTAGTGAATGGATGGATCTAATCCATACCAAAGTAACTGTTCTAGGTAAAGTTAATTTGCACTGGAGAAAAAATTCAGGAATATAACCAGTATATTGCAGCGGAAAGCAAGATGCTTGCTCAAGGTTTGTATGTGTACAAACCGTGATTCTACTTTTTTTAAAAAGGGGAGGGCGGGGGCAAGTTTTTGTTTTTTAAAAAAACAAATCACTAGTCAGATGCTGGATTGATGCAAGCTTAGCACCACATTCATCACAAATGCAGTTGGGCTCATGGACGGTGAATGTGGTGTCTGCTCAGTCACAAAGGTAACTGGCTGAGTATCTCTCAGCCTGACCTACCAGACAGGGTTGTTGTAAAGATAGGAGGAGGAGGAGGAGAGAGAGAACCATGTATGATTCACTGAGCTGCTTAGAGGAAAAGTGGACTATAAGCATCTTCTAATAACGTAACCATTGCAGATTTCCTTAACTTCTCAGTAGGTCTTATGAAGTGTTTGGATTGGGGTTGTTTTTTTGGCAGATGCTTCACATAAGGAACCTGTCAAATATTAACAGAGAGCAACACAGCGATGGAGGAAAAACAGACTTATGGCATTATAACCCCCAAGACATGCTGTAAATCCCAGTTTTAAATCTGTGAGCGTTGCAGAATGCATGCACAGGCCCTTCTTAAAGGCAGCATTAGATACTGATGGCTCAAACTCAGATAACCCAAAGGCGGGGAGGGGGGACATCTTCTCACTTTGTACAACATTTTTTTTTTTTTTTGTCTCTTAATCACGTAGTTTAGCTGGGTGTGGAATGAGGGTGAAAGGAGATAACACCTTCCATTTTACCTGAACTTTCAGGAAAATAGACAAACCTGCTACATCTCTACCAGCAAAAAAATTGACATGTTTTTGGTAATAATATGTAGTATTAACATTGTTAGCACTGAATCAACTATACCAGAGCATTTTGTTTCCCTGCCCGCCTTCCATTTCTGGAAGAAGAAGAAAACACCCTCATTCCTTATTTTTCCCTTTCAGAGCAAAACAGGAAACCTGACCTAGACTTCTGTTCAGGAAAGGCCCAAACACATCCTACCTATCCATCTGTATTGTGGTTGTACAGTGGTACCTCGGGTTAAGAACTTAATTCGTTCTGGAGGTCTGTTCTTAACCTGAAACTGTTCTTAACCTGAGGTACCACTTTAGCTAATGGGGCCTCCCACTGCTGCCACGCGATTTCTGTTCTCATCCTGAGGTAAAGTTCTTAACCTGAGGCAATATTTCTGGGTTAGTGGAGTCTGTAACCTGAAGCGTCTGTAACCCGAGGTACCTCATCCCCTGCCCCGCCCCAGACAGGCAGCAAAACCTGGCAGCTTTTCAGTTAGTTATTATTAAATTCACCCTTTAGTTAATCTGAAGGTACCAGGGCAGAAAATGAATACATATTAAAATCAAATTATACTCTATAAGAACTAAAACAAAGTAAGAAACAACAGCATTAATCACAATAACATCAGAACAATACAGAATAAATTTTAAAAGAGGCAGCAGCAACAAAGCCAAAATCATCAAAATTTATTGCTGCCTCACTGATGGAGGAAGAGGAGTGTGGTGGGAGCACACCGTGCCCGGCAGCACGATCCCGGTGGGGTGCCATTGTGGCTGCCCCCCGCCTCCGCTGGGAGCCACACCCCCGCAGGCGGCGCACCCTGCCCCCAGGATGTGCGCCATGCCGCGCCCCTGCCTGCTCTCCGCCCCCGGTGCCAGAGCATGAAGCTCTGCCACTGTGCCTCACTCTTTCTCAAAGGTCCGGACAAAGAAGCACATCTTCATTGAAAAGGCAACGTTACTGAACTTCTGTGAGTTCTATACCAAGCTGCATTCAGTTTAACATGCCACAAGCTCTGAAGGCCTTCCCAGAATCCACAAGGAAGGCACATCCTGACATCATTGCATTGAAGGCCTTTGCCCATTAGCAAAAACTGGCTGTGAATCATCGTATTGTAGAGTTGGAAGGGACCATAAGGGTCAACTAGTCAAATTCTCTGCAGCACAGGAATCTTTTGCCCAACATGGGGTTTGAACCCACAGCCCAAAGATTAAGGGTCTCATGCTCTACCAAAAGAGCTACCTGCAATTCATGGGCCTAATTTGTCTTTTAATTTCAGTGGTCTACTCTGAGTAGTACTAGCACTCAGAAACAACCCACAGTGCCCATATTAAACCACTGAAAGGGCAAGTCATGGTTCACTTCAGTTCTGTGCTTCTTCAGTACGGTCATATCTACCTAAAGAGTTCCACAAATTAAAGTGACTTTCTCATCCATTAGGCACTGCAAGTTTTTGCTGCCTGGAGCAGTTTCAAGACTGTAGAGGTTATTCTACCAAGTATGGTGAGCCACATTTGAAGTATCTGGGACAGAGGTGAAGATAGCTATACAAATAGAATATAAAATTAATTACCGCTTCTAAAGGGCAAACAGTACTTTACTGATAGCGCTGGCTGCTTAAAGGTTTTTCTGATGTTTGCCAAGGAGCTGTTGTTTCCCTGAGCTGGATTTCCATGCTTTCAAATGACATCACCAGAGTAGGAAGAAGTGCATCAGAAGCCACACTTGCTACATTAATCCCTGCCATTCATGTCTGCTTGGTTGCCTGGGAACCCTTGGCAGGATCTGCTCTGTAGGAAGGATTCCAGGAGCGGGGAGAGAAGCAGGTAAACAAGACCTCAGGGCCTGCTCCAGCTTGACTGCCTCCCTCCCCTCCACACTGGGTCATGTGCCACCAGCTGCCTTCTTCTGAGACATCATAGTAGCTGAAAGGCTGACACATCATAGTAGCTGAAAGGCTGACACCTTCCCTGCAGATCATTGTTCCTGCTCTAGCAGAACCATCCCATGTTGCCCACTACCACATAACATCTGCCCTGTGGGAAGGATTCTGGGTGCTTTTTATATATTTATATTGTTCATATTCCTGGTTTTTACCTATGCTGATGCTCTTAAATGGTTAATTTTTATAAGTTACATATGTAAATATCTAAATTTCAAGTATGCTGTAAGTTGCTTGGAGACCTTTTGTGTAACAAGCAACTGACAAGTTCAAACAACAATATTATTATTTGTGAGAGATAGATGATAGATAGACAGATGGATGGATAGATAGGCAGATAGATAACAGATATAAATATAAATATCATATTACATTATTGGTAAGCTGCCTCAGAAATATTTGTATCCTGAAAAAGCTGGATATAACTAATTATGTGTATACGTGTGTGTGTATGAAA
This sequence comes from Podarcis raffonei, assembly GCF_027172205.1. Lineage (NCBI taxonomy): Eukaryota > Metazoa > Chordata > Lepidosauria > Squamata > Lacertidae > Podarcis > Podarcis raffonei. The sequence goes on from NC_070604.1 coordinate 51,537,748, forward strand.
TGTGTGGATAAAGTAGCAGTGATTTAATTGAAGCTAAAAGTTGTCTTTCTTACAGAAAAGACACAAAGGGAAAACTGTCTGTCTGTCTTTCTGTGTATCTGTGACATTACAGTCTTGACGTACAGACACTTCTTTTTCAAAATTAAGTTGGGAATCATGGGAAGACTTTTACTGTTGCTACCATTTTATGAAAACTTTCATAGTAGGCATTCTTCTCTCAGGGTGACGACTGCAAGTGAGAGTCAGCTGAAACCCCCCCCCCCGGGAAATGACACAAAGGTCAGGAACGGCCTCCTTTCAGTCATCTCTGTGTTTGCAAATGTGGCTCAGCTCTTTCCCAAGGGGACAATCCTTTCTGCTAGACAGCAGCAGAATGAGTCAAGGTGCTGTGGCTGAGGGCTGGCGCTGTCACCCAGAATCCAGACAAACTTTCAAAGAAACCACAGCACTCAGGTTTATTTGCCCTTTCCTTCTTCATCACGCTGCAGCTATGCGAATGTGTATGGATTTCACCCACAAAACAAATAAATCCATTGAAACACCTGAAGATGGTTTACTTTCTGAAGGAGCCATGGAAGCATAATTCAGAAGGCGGGAAATGGGAAGTGGGGGAGGGCAGCTGATGGGAAAGAGGGGAATCCTGTGTGGCAATAATTCAAAGAGAAGAACAGGAAAGGACATCCCATTCTTACTGTAAGTGATCTAATTCAATTACTGTAAGGTCCTCAGCATTCCAAGGCTACCTCAGACCGATCTCACAAGCTTCCCTTACGTGATTACTGAAAGCATCACCAAATAATTAGGATTCTTTCAGTATGTTCCAGTTCTGTCTCAGGAAGCAGATATACAGATGGAGGCAAGTTAGAGGAAGCAATGAATCGCCCAGTCCAGCCGGTTAGATTTAGGGTCAAACTACGCATGATGCTAAATGAGTTTTTAAACTTGCCATCCATGTTTTTAAAAGTGCAGAGAGCAACCGCTGAGCTGAGGAGATAATTATTAGGATAGCAAACTCTCCTACCTCTTTCTTCACGAAAAACACTCTTTGAAACTATTTGGGACAAAATCCCCCATTGGCACCATCAAAGGGTTAAACTTCCCTGCTTAATAACACACATATGCCAGCTGCTGCTATTTGCATTTTTAAAATAATGCAAAGGTACATTTATAGTCATTTCAAGTTTGTCCTGAAGTTAATGCTGAGGAGCAGCTTATGTTACAGAACTCAAGTCAGGGGAGGAAGATATGAATGGGACCCTTTTTTGCAATGCAAATTAGAAGAATGGGGGGCCTCAATCCAGGCTGAGTCTGTGACAAGACCCCCTACCTTTATGTTTGCATCTGGACGAAATTCAGGAGCAATGTGCTGGTGATTTGGGGGGGGGGAGTTCTGCACTCAAGAGCAAAAGTTAAGGTCATGTGTAGTTGGTCCCTAGATTATTGCCTGAGGCAATGTCTCCCTGGGTTTCCCTTGGATGTTGGGACTCTTTCAGTTACAAAAATAACAAAGCCATATTAGCAATAAAATGGAACCAAATTCCAAAACAAAATAATTCTATTGTAACTACAATATTTTGAAACTACATGTTTTGGTGGTAGTGAAGACCATGTTGAGTTTTGCTTGATAAATATCGTATTGGCCCGATTATAAGCCACATCCCCCCCCTCCGAATTCTGATCTGGAAAAGTTAAAGTATGGCTTATAATCGCGACCTTATGATATGCTGCTGAAACAGTTGCGGGACAACAGGACACTGCCCGCCCGCGACTCCCAAGCTTTGCTGATGGCATTTCCCCCTTCCCCCTTCATTTTGACAGCTCGGGGGAGGCTTGAGAGCTGCAGGCAGGCTGCACGCCGTTTCCCCGTGCTCCTGGGCTGCTTCCTGAGGGGGGAGCCATGCCGCTTTGCTGATGGCATTCCCTCCTTCCCCCTTCATTTTGACAGCAGAATGTCTCTTCTTGCCCAGCCAGCCCCCACCCCCACTGTTAGGGAGCAGGGGGTGCCTGTCCAGCATGGGGGGACATCCAGTGGCAGGTGGCGGGTGCCTGGGTGGGCCGCCACCTCCACTGCTGCCCTACGCAAACCTCCCCCCAACTGCGCCATGTAGGGCTGGCGCTTTGGAGGAGTGTTGGGGCCTCTTCAGCAGCCCCCCCCATCATTTCCCAGTGCGCCGTATGGGTCCTGTAGGGACGCAATTCTTTGCTCGGACCATGTGGTCGCCGCCAATTTTAAGGGAGCATCTTATATTTGGGTATTGTCTTTTTTCTCCCCCCCCCCCCCATGAATTTTAAAGGTGCGGCTTATATTCAGGTGTGGCTTATATTCGGGCCAATCAAAGCAATATGAAGCACAGAACCTACTACCTCAATATTTTTAAAGCAGAGAAAGCAGGGATTTCCTGTGGTTAGCTGTAGGAAGGGCACCACACACTCCTGTGGCAATTTGTTTGTCAGGTTAAACGAATGGCATGTGGCCCCTGAAAGGCTGCCCATGAGGAAATGTGGGCCAGAGTCTGGAAAAGTTCCCTCATCCTTGATCTAATATGAATTTCAATGAAGTGGGTGAATTAAAATTAACAGTAAACAAGAGCTGGGAAAGAGCTGGGCCCCATAACTATTTCAAATACTTTTTAAAATCAGAAAGTCAGACAGAGCTATGTCTGGATTCTTAACTGGATTTGGTCTTTTTCCCCCCACAGTGTTGTCTGATGGCTTTTCAGAAGAGCTTATACAGATTAACTTTCCCAGAGTTTCGTCAGAGATGTGCAAGAGTCAAGATAGTTATGTATCTACGGCAAGAGACAACAACAACAACAAAAAGGGTTTGCTCTGAAACCTGCCTAAAAAGCCCTGGCATGGCTCCAGAGTATAAACTTATTCTGTGACAAAAATTAGATGGGAAGGATTTCCAACCAATTGTTATGTCTGTTTATGAGGCCAACACAAATCTGCCAAACAGCTCATTATAACTCTTCCAATGTTAAAAGAAGAGACTTGCAACAGCACTCTCACAAATGTGGGACGTGGCCCTCTGAGAAACTCTGGTGCTCTAAAAGTGGAGCTCAGAAGTTTCATTTCCAGTAAGGTAATGTTGCTCATGTCTCTGCTCAAGACTGAGTGTGTGGAGGGAGAACACAGTATTGGATCCACATGAGATTAACTGAACTTTGTTTCCAGTGAAATCAGTGGGACTAGTTAGTAATGACTTGAGTCCCACTGATTTTGTTGGAAACAAAGTTCAACTTGTCTAGTATGGCTCCAACCCACAGAAATTACTTAATTTATTTTTATCCTACCTTTCTTCCATAGGGCTCAATGCAGCATTCATGTCCCTGCCCCCCTCATGTTATCCCTGCAACAACCTTGTAGGTAAGTGGCTCCAGGCCAGGGAACCTGATGGCTGAATGGAGATCTGGATCTCCTGGATCTGTACTCACTGGCAGAGGAAGAGGAGTGTGGGAGGAGCGCACCGCCCCCAGCAGCGCGACCCTGGTGGGGTGCCATCACGGCTGCCCCCCCTCCAGCGCTGGGCGCCATGCCCCCACAGGCAGCATGCCACACCCCCAGGACGCACGCCACACTCCTGCAGGCAGCACACCACGCCCCCGGGACACGCGCCAGCCCCGCCCCTGCCTGCTTTCCACCCCCTGGTGCTGGAGCATGAAGCTCCTCCACTGTGTGTACTGTACACTGAGTCTGAAATGCCATTCATTCATTCATTCATTCATTCATAACAACTGGATTGCTAGGAGCTTTGGGCAGACCCAAGCTAAAGTAAAGCACTTTTAACTCCCATTGCTTTAATTGTGGGAAGAGCTAAATTTGCCCTGCTGAAATCAACAGGAGTTTGAAGTGCTTATAGTGACGTATTTGCTCTCAGTGGGTGCACTGAATCAAACGGATTTTGATTCAATGAATATTTTTTAGTTGTTCAAGTCTGTAATCCTGGGCTGCGTAACCTGTGACCATAGGGATACTGGAGAAATTTGATTCAGTTTGTATTCAAAGCTGAACTCTTCTAATTTGCACTTTCTGAAACAAGATGTGAACTGAAACATAGCCATCCTTCAAAATTTTACACTATGTGATGCAGTTCTCCAGCCAAGTACTGAGTACAAAAATGCATATATTGGGAGTAAAACATGCATAACACATTCATTAGTGAAAGTAACATACAAACATGCATTAAATCAGGAGAAATTGTTTTGCAAAAATTTGTATGTTGATGTTGTTGTTTAAATTTCTGTATCATCTTTCATCTAAAGATCATGAGGCAGTTCAGTTTACAGTACAAAAACACAAACATACATACCATAATCACACACACACACATACACACAAGTTTAAAAGGCCATGGATTGTTTAATTGGCCAAAGGTCTGGAAGAAAAGAAATGTTTTTGCCTGGTTTCTAAAGATATGAAACAAAGGCCTGGGGTGAGCCTCTCTGGAGAGAGCATTCCAGAAGTGGGAAGCCACCACAGAAAAGGCCCATTCTCGGATTGCCACAAAATATACACAAAAATGTGTATACAGTGGTACCTCGGGTTAAGTACCTAATTTGTTCCGGAGGTTCATTCTTAACCTGAAACTGTTCTTAACCTGAAGCACCACTTTAGCTAATGGGGCCTCCTGCTGCCGCCACATGATTTCTGTTCTCATCCTGAAGCAAAGTTCTTAACCTGAGGTACTATTTCTGGGTTAGCAGAGTCTGTAACCTGAAGCGTATGTAACCCGAGGTACCACTGTATTAGCATCTGGGGCTGCTGATATAGTCTTTATATGCCTTGGCAACACCCCTAAGTGCCTCTTAGGACCATTTCTCATACCCACTAAGCTCCCCCTCTGTACTAGTATAGGTCTTCCAATTGCTTCTGGGCTGACTAATAAGGGGTTGCTGCTGGTAAACAAACTGATTTAGGTACTTAGGTTTCATAGTTTAGTTGGTCACATTGTTGACAGGGAGGTGTGGGGAAGGTAAGATAACAGGTGAGCACCTTTGAGGGTGAAGGTCATTTCTGGAAGCCAGCTGCCCTGAGTTGTGAGGTCTGGGAGAGGGATAAGGAAGGTCTCCCTAATCACTATAAGATGGGGCCCAAGATTTGGGACCGTGTCTTGTCATGCACCTTGGAACGGGCAGGGTTTGGTTCGCACAAGTTGACTTTAAGTTACAGTTCCTACTTTTCTCATATGCCTTGCAGACATAGTTTAAATAACATGTGGCCCCGGTTCAACCCATTCCCGAGTTTGGTTGCAAAGCTGATCTGTAGACATTGTCATGAGACTGATTGTCATCAGATACAATGACTGACTCACATATTAGGGGGTCTGAAAGTGAAACATACTTTCTTATTAGTCATGAATCTCCCCCTCCCGCCCCGGCCACATGACAAGTTTTTGCTCGCTGGGAATTATTTTATCACTATGCTGAATGTTCCATATTTCTCGCTTTCAAATTAATTAATTTTGAAAATCCTACGTATCCTTGGAAAGAACCCTTTATTGCAGAGAGAAGATCCTGAAACAATGGAGGGAGAGTATGGGTGTGGTAGTTTAAGGCCCTTATAAGAAGGCCCATATGACCCAAATACTGGCTAGATCACCTCGCCTCATATTAATCTACCCATCCACTGAGATTGCCATCTGAGACATTGATTTGGGTGGATCTGAAGTGGAGAGAAAGCCTTTGCCATTGTGGCTCCTCGTCTTTGGAATTTCCTGTTCAGGAAGACCTGCCTCACACCCTCATTGTACCCTCCACCCAACTCAAGGTTTTTAGTACTGCTAATGGTAACATTTTTTAAAGTTAGAGTAGTTTTTATTTTTCACGTTTATTTAAGTAGATTGTTGTCATTTTAGCTTGTTGTGTTAGTTTATATCCTTTTATTTTATTTTCTATTGTTTTTAGATTGCTGCTTTCTTAGCTTTCCTGGAAACACAGATTTACGTTGAAGGTGCAGGTTATAAGTTGTGTAAATAAAAATTCAGTGACCCAGCCAAGAAATAATAAGGTTGGTTGGTCACATCATGGTTGCTTACTGGGAGGCTGGGGGAAGGAGTCGTGAAACAGCAGCAAGGTCGGTGCAGTCTGGCAGAGCCAATCAGGTAGTTCCACTGGTGTGTTTGCACCGCACCAACTTCACTGACACTTTGTACTTCCTCGTCTATCGCAGAAACACAACCAGTTGGAGCTGAGGGGAGCAGTGGCATTTCACACACCTCAAGGAGTGAGTGTACAACCTTCCCCCCCTTAATAGAATATGTGGGTTGTGTGCTTCATGCAGAGAATTGGCTGTGCATAAGTCAGATTTGCAGGATTATTTGCTCTTTTTCTGAAGGTGAAAAAAGCCTCCATGTGTACAAGTCCTCAAGTCACATGCCTGCCTCACCCTCATCTATTAAGTTATATTCAGGGCTTTTTTTCAGCTGGAACTTGTCTGAACTCAGTTCTGGCACCTCTCAGGTGGGTGCCATTGCCATTCTAAGAGACAAGGGAGGTATTCATGGTGAGTTCCGGCACCTCTTTTCCTAGAAAAATAGCACTGGTTATATGTATGCGATAGGTGAGAGCCACAGGCACATGGCTATACCTCCACCATGTGAGAAGGATCACTGTTCAGTAAGTGTAGGAAGCAGAACTGAGTAATGGCGTGTTGAGGAACTCAACAACAAGTAGAGATTTGATTATATTAAATATTAAATACTGACAGGGTCAAAGTGGAAGGAAGAGGCAGCTAAGACTCCATGATATGACTGAGAACTGTTGGCATAGCAACAAGTCACATGGGTAACAGACTCAAATTATTTACTGACTGCAGTGAAAAGTCTGAAAGGGATGAGTCATGCATGTGCAACTGAGGGGGTAAAGTCTCCACGCAGAGACTTTACCACTACCTTTTCATGTGAGGAGCCATTTGTCTGAAACCTCTGTGTGAAAATCACCAAAGTTACCACATCAGAGAAAAGCCTTCAAAACTAGCGTAGCATAGGAGAACTTTTGCAATTTTCATGTGGGGCTAATTTCAGACAATTGGCTTTCTGCATGAAACTGGAGTGGTGACACAGCAGGACACAGCCAACTCAGAGATGTGCTGGCGGTGTTCCCCGAAGAGCATGAAATGCAGCATCCCAACAAACAAATAAGCAAAAAGACATTAATTGGGAGGTGGGAGCAGAATGGGGAAAGGCAGTGCCTCCTTCTTATGCATGTATTGTGTTGTGCTGAGACCCATACCAGAAACGTATTGATGGGCTGAAAGTCATATTGACTTGAAAAGAGATTTTGCTAATTCAGGCCCTCCAGTCACATCACAGGTTGGGCCCCTCACTCATTCACTTTCTGTGTCTGAAAATTACCTGGTAAAAGTGGCAGGGAGAACCTTTGGCTGGAAGTCAGGCCCTTTCTGCTGCCACTGTTGGCAATGCTGGGAACACTTGAGAATGTTTTATTCAGGAATTGAGGATCATTGGGTTCAGAATGGTGAGTCTTAAAGGTTTTATTACTATATAGTTTTTCTGATAGGTAATAAGTGGAACTGAGCATTCCCAACCCTTAAACTGCCATGCTGGAGAGGTTTAGGTATCAGTGAAGGTGTTTGCCTGCCTGGGTCTGCTGATGGGAGGTCTCTGTACAGATCTCCACTGTATCCACTGAGGACGCAGGTCGATAGAAGCTACCACCAGCAGTACTTCCCCTGGCAATAGCCACTGTCAACCCACAAAATGGGAAATTTATGGGATGGCATGGAACTGGACAGGCCACAGATCTTCTGAATCCAAAGCTGGTCCAGCTATTAGTGATAGGCCAGATCTAGGTCTCTCTGCTTCGACAACCAGGAGCAGTGAAAAACAGCAGTTTCACTTTGCTGCCCCTTCCACCCAGACTGACATGAGGAACCAGGCCTGGGGTGTGGCGCTGGCGCCTTTGCTCCATTCAGCCTTGCTTACTCCTGACTAGGAGTAAGGATTGCTCCCTTTGATCCAAATCTTAACCATCGAAACCAGGGATGAGGAACTTCAGGCTGCTCTGTCTAGCATCTGGGACTATCCCTGGGCCACACAAAATTTGTGCCCCAGTATGGTGACAGCACAGGGATTTGCAAGGTACACAATGGTCAAGCCTGCAGGCATGGACAGTCTGTTAACCTGCTTGGTCTTTAGGTAGGTAGCAAGTTGATCACACCAAGGGGCGTGTCCAAAATCTGAAGCTTTATAGGGCCTGATGGAACTATTTTGGCCCCAATTTGTCGTACTAACTCCTAGTCTGCTGCACTGATGGAGCCTAAGGGTAGCTGTGACTAGCTGTCTCATTGTCCTGATTTGAGCCGTCTGCCACACTGTGTATCTTTAGTTTCTTGACCTCAATAGATTTCTCTCATTAATTTGATTTGCGTTTATGTACAAAAATAAAGAGAGGGAGAGAGAGGGAGAGAGAAAGGCACATCTCTTATTGTGTTTATCTCGCCTGTCCTCTTTCTGTGTACATGGCTTCATATATGAATTAAATTTTCCGAAGTGGGAGCAATGAGTTATTCAGGCTATCTATAAATATAACGGCATAGCTCAGTATAAATGTGCTTTAATTTAAACATACTTAAGCCACCAAGGGGATTTCAGGATTAGTCTAATTGGACCTACAGAGCTGCTGCCCTGATGGATGTGATGGGATGCATTTGTATAATTGGCTTGGTACAGCTCTAAGGCGCCCGGGTGGGAAGTGAAAGCAAAGTGCAGAAATGGCTAATGCCAACTCTGCCAGTGGCAGAAAATATTCTGGGCTGCTTCGGAGAACCCAACATTTCAGGTCCATTCAGAGTGAAAACTCGGAAATGTATGTGCTGACATTAACTCCGAAACAGAACTCATTGTGGCACCATCTATCTCAGTGAAATCTGAGATGTACAGTAGTTAATGTTAATAGCCAGGTGCTGATCTTCTCTGCTGATAAGGGAAGTCATGGATGATATACAGTGCACATGTATACAGTGCAAAGCCTTCCTCTCTTCTATAGTGTTTGGTATAATGTGGTATGTGTGTGTTGTGCCCATGTTGCTGTGTTAAGCAAATGTACAGCAGAAAAACAATGTTCTGTCTCCTAAACTGACTTACTAGTCTAAATAACTAGATGTTTATAAATCACCAGGAAGTCCCCATTTCAACTCTCCCTTCAGCCTGGAGCTCAATAGGCAGATTTGAGCAACCCACTCACTCTTTCAGCCTCAACTCCTGATACGCAATGTGAGAATAATGAAACCTTACGTTGTCAGTTTCATTGAGCTAGCATATGTGAAATGCTTTGAATGCTGCGCAGGACAATATAAATGGTAAGTATTGGTATCCTGTTTTAGCCCCCTCCAAAGGTCTTATCAAAATCATAGTCAAAAGCCATGAGGCCCAAATGACACTACACAAGCTGCTTGTGGCTTACAATTTGTTCAGGTGTGGCTTAAGAAAGTGGGAAGGAGGAAGAGAGCAAGGGAGGCAGGGATATACAGCATCAGGGCCTGCTCCAGTTGCATTGTCCCCTCCTCACCACAAGGGCAACTCAGGGCAGACTTTGGCAATATGGCACCCGGAGCGAGGACAAATTTTAGCGCCCTCCCACAAAATCTTTCTTTTCCTTTTAAAAAGTATGCGTCCCCTCAGCTCAGCACCCTGTTCAGGAGTACTGCCAGCAGTGGCAGCAAGGCAAGGCAGCACTTCTTTCCTGTTTCACCTCAGGCAGCAAAACAGGACATGCCACTCATTTCAGGGAGTGAAATGAATCCATTTTAGTTCTCTCACACATCCCACCCCATCAGCTTTAAAAGCACCTAACACACACACACACACACAAACCTAGACCAGTTAGTCTGTAATTTGACATGTTTCTTATCTACAGGAATCTCCCTTATGTATGCTACTTTCATACAAATTGACACACACACACACACAAAACAACAACAACAACAACAACAACAACAACAACAACAAGGCAGATTATGAAACCTTCCCACCCCCACAACCTTAAAACTGTGAAGGCTGCTCTTACAGGACACGTACTAGAGCTAATCCTTCATTGTTTTAAAGGTTGCAGATGGCTCCTTTTAAAAAAGTAAGCATTCCATCCGTGCAAGGAACTATGTTTCCACAATGGGACTTTTCTCCCTCTCTCTTCCCCCTTTTCATCTGTTCTGGGGTTTCCCCAAACCCTCCACAGCAGATCTGAAGCATGCACAGGGGGAAGAGGGAGGTGAAAATCTCATTGAATGACCAGAAAACCTTGCGCTGGTAGGATGATATGCTTAGCACTACATTGGATACAAGCTTTTATAATTAGCTCTGGCAAGATACGCAACCAAGTGCCTTGCCATAACTACAGTTTCTATCTGAGAGGAAGACTGAGGAAGAATATAATAGCCTTATATCCAAATTAATGTGTCAGACAAACAGAGAGCACCCCTTAACTTAAAACATGGTAAAACACATTTTACTGCTTATTCACTCAGTATACTTTGGGATGTAAAAATGTCATCCAGCAGATTTATTGCTCCTCTTGGGTTTGCACGCTTTCTGTGGGAAATCTCCTTGTTCCAATAAACCAGGATGATAGGAAGCATTTTATTAGGGTTTACTTTAAAAAATCCCACAAGCACAGAGAAGCCAAGACAGCTATTCAGTGTGCAGATGGTAATATAGACAGAGCATAAAACAGAGAAATTGGTTAAAACTGCAAATATAACCATCTCCTTCACCTCACTAGTCTTAATGCAAGGCCTGTACATTACCTCTGTCACTTGGGGGAAAGGGGGAAATGGCCTCCACGTAATAGCTGTTCAGCGTTACTCCCACAGTTGGGTAGTACTACTTCACATCTGTGTGTGGTTTTTCCTCGTGGGTTTCATGGTATCTCAGGAGGTACCTGCTTCAGCCTCTCCATTGATGCTCAACATGTTCATGGTGGGGAAAAACTGTGTTTGTTTCAATGTGACTTGGGTTGTACAGATTGTAAGAATGCATGAAATCAGATGCACCAGTGTCTTCAGTCTTCAAGGTTTGGGATGGGGGTAAATTATTGATTGAAGAGGATTCACACACTTTGTGAAAATAGTCGATTTAATTGTTTACTTTTGTATCACAACCTTCCTTAAAAGAAGGCACCTATGGTTCTTCTCTCCAGTTTACCCTCACCAATCCTATGAGACAGGTTTGGCTGAGAGAGAGAATGTGTCAGGTTCCAAGTCATCAGTGAGCTTCATGGCTGGCTGGAGATTTGAATCCTGGCATTCTGCAGGCCCAGCCCTACAATTAGACAGAGTGAGGCAACCATCTCAGATAGCATATGCTGGGAGACAGTTGTGGCAGCAGTCCACCCATTCTTTCTGACCCCTGAGCCATTCTCTCCTTTTAAGGGGGCAGAACTGTGTGTGCCATGAGGTCTAGTCTTCTAAACCCTCTAAACTAGTGGTAGTATTTATACATTGGGCCCATGGTATACCTGTAATTACATGAGTAATTCTATTAAACATCTGCAAAATGCAGAAAAGGAGTCAATGTATCAATTTACAAATTGGATAAAATCTTTATATAATAATACTTCCCCATATGGCTGCAGTACTTCAGAAAGAGGGATTCCCCACAGAGCTAAATAAACCCCATTCCCTCCTTCTCTTCCTCAGTACATGTGCATTCAGTGCGTCAGAAAAGGACTCTGCAAGGTTTTGCTTTGCTTTGAAATTCCACTTGTTTTTATTATAGGATTCATTCATTTATTAAAATCACATTTCTTTCATTCATTTAGATCACATTTGTTGAATTTATAGTGCATTTATAGTGCTTCTTTCTTTCTTTCTTTCTTTCTTTCTTTTCTTCTTGAGTCCTGTGGTCACAGCAGCAGAGCTTTTCTTGGTTAGTGTCTCCTAATGGCCACCATTTCCCCCCAAGAACATTGTGTCATTCTGGGGAAAATGGCAGACAGGACAAAAACTTTGCATACTCCAAGTTGGAAGCCACCATTTTTTGTGTGTGGTGGCTGCAAATGGCTGGGAATTATGCAACAATTGGGACATTCTGGGAAAAGAAAGTGCTGGCTGCCAGAAGTTAACTGCCAAAAGGTGCTTTGCTACTGCAAAAGGTTAAACTATCCCAAATGAATGAAGTAACAGGGTAATGGAAACAATTCATTGCTCTTTGCATTTCATAATGAAGGAAAGTTAACACAAATAAACCTCATCCAGTTCAACCCCCCCCCATTCCATCTGTTATGAAACAAATGCCCATTCCTAAAGCAGAGTAGTTGAGGAAATGGGAGATTGATACATTCCCCCCCCCCATTCTTCCTCAGCCCTCCATTCCATAGCTTGATCTGGATGGGATAGGGGAAGTAGGCACAGATCTCCCATTCCCTGAAGCAACTGGTCGACCAGCCTGCACACATGTTCAAGTATATATATCAGGAATAGGGAACCTCTGGCCTGTGGGCCAAATGTGGCCCTTCAGACCTCTCAATCTGCCCCTCAGGACTCTCCCCCAGGCCACACATCCTGCTGAGAGGCACCTCTTGCCAGACCTACTTTGCCCTCTCCTTGGTTGTTCTTGGCTGTATCTTGAACTCTGATAATACTTCTTGTTTGCCTGGACGGATTGTGTGATTGTGAATAAAGTAGCCTGCTGCTCATTGATTGTTCTGCTCACTTTTGCCTCTGGCTCCACCCAGTACTGGCAAGTGGCCTCTGGAAGGTTGCCCAGAAGACAATGTAGCCCTCAGGCCCAGAAAATGGTTCCTTGCTGCTGGTGTTTACAAAGGAGAGAAGGGGGGGGGGACAGGATCCTGCTCATTCCTGCTGGGACCTCTCGCCACACAGGAAAGCCATGGAATACAAGAGAAAGCACAGGATCAGATTTTCATGGCATTTTGACCCCACTTCATATCCAACACACACACCCATGCTGTTATGTGCCTATTTATGAACAATTATGTTCATAATCAGGCGAAGTGGAGTCTACTCCACAGAAGCTTACTTTATGAGAAATATGTTCATCTTTAAGATGCAGTAAGAATCTCTGTAGCATTTGTGGAGCAGACTTAGAGAACTACCCCTCTGGAATTTGCCTGAGCGATGTATGACCAATCTTCCAGGTTATATGTCTTGGCTTCCCCTCAAAACTCCAACGCTTCTGCCAGATATCTGCAGCCAATTGGATTGGGAAAGTACACAGTACATGGCTGTTTCCGGTTTACACAGCCTCGGAGTCAGTGCGTACTTTCAATGTCTGACTGGCTTCCTGGCTTTGAGAGTCCCTTGGTTGAAACTTCAAGGAGCAAGGGGAAACACTTCTCTAAAGTCCCACAAACTGGACGGTCTATCCAAGGCCTATTTAAACCATCTTATCTGAATCCTGCTCTCTCTGATCCTGGAATGGCACCTCTACCCGTGCTTCCCATATGCCAAAAAGCTCTGGCTCTGTTTATCTAAAGTAGCGCCAAGGGGCATCTATTACACAGAACAGCGTGTCTTCTAGATGCAAAAGGAAAGTCTCTATTAAATATTGGGATGGGATATGCTGTACACCAGCCTTTCCCGACCCGGTGTTCTGCAGATGTTTTGGACTACAACTCCTAATATCCCCAACCAGCATGGACAATGTTCGCAGATGATGAAAGCTGTAGACTAAAACATCTGGTAGGCACCTGGTTGGGGAAGCCTGACACACACTCATGTTGGACGGATGTATCCCTATATTCCAAAATAGACATTCTGTTTATTTACACCATGCTGGATTTTACACCTATGTTTCCTACTGGAAGGTGAGCAATATATACAAATGTACATGCATCTCTGAGTATAAGAATACATGCTGATTAGCCCAGGTTTCCCAGATAAAGGAGTTTTAAAGACTTATATTAATGCATATATACCATAAACGGTGTTGAGGGAAAAGGGAGTAAAAGATTGCACTGTTCTCTAGATTTTCACAGATGTTGTGATCAATAGAAGTCTTATTTACATTTTATTATGATAGTGAAATTTGACATTGCTCCTTATATCTAATCCGACCCTCTTGGGCTGCTGAGTGCAAGTCTTTGACCTCTTCCTTGTGACAGCCCTTCAGGTATTTGAAGGGTGCTATCAAACTCCCCCCATTTGGCTTTCTTTTCTCCAGGTTAAACATGCCCAGTTCCTTCATATGACATGTTTTTCATGCTGTTGACCATTTTTGTTGCCCTTCTCGAAACCTGTTTCAATTAGTCTATATCCTTCTTTGGAGCCTCGGATGACTTTATATTTATTTTGGATTGGCTTTGCAATGGTGTTATTATTTCTGAAACTAGTGGAGGATATTTGACACTCTTCCTTTCCCTTGACTTTTGTTTTTAAGGGAAGTGCATTCCTGAAATGGGCACAGGCAGCATTACTAAAGGGAAAATCAACTCTGCGTCACCTCACCACATATCAGCATGTGAATCTTATTTAAGTAACTATTTTTTTATTTAAAAAATCCCCTATGATTTTAACTTCCCCCGATGGATGGGCTGTATTCTTCTGACTAGTTCTGACGAGGATATGCTTTCAGAGATCTGATTATCTCTGACACACATATACTGCTTACTTGGGCATCTCCTGGAATTTGAGCAGCAAAACTGTAAAGATTTTGTCAAGAAGGACTGTCATTTTCACAGTTGCTCATAAACAATAATATTCATGATGCAGATTAACAGATCTGCCTAGCCGCTAGGCTAAATGGTTTGGTTGAAATGTGAGATAACAATAATTCTCTAGTACAATAATTTCACCTGCTATTTCCTGGGTGCCAATAGATTCCCCCCCCCTTGATCTCCCTTTGTTTTCACATGGCCTAGTATGTGACCAGGTGACAAGTGACAAAAGTCTCCTGCAATGGAACTGCATTATAATACAGGTGAATGAATGAATGAATCTTTATTTGCATCAGCCATTGGCCGTAGCAACAAAACAGCAATGCAATATACAAAGAACAGAAATAAAAAGTCGATTATATAAAACACACTTTAGGATCCTAAATCAGCAGTCAAATAGTGGACCTTATTCTGATTGCCCCAGCTAAAAAACTTGCAACCTTTGCTGTCATCTGCTACTCTTGATCTGCCAAGAGAAAGGACACAGTGACAGTGGTTGGGTGACCCAGAATGGACAATAAGAGAGGGGCGATAATCTCATTCTTCAAGTCTTTATAAAGAGTGCAAGCCGGAAGGGCATGCACCACCGATTTGGGACTGCCATCTCCACAGGGACATAAGTGCTTTTCGTGTGGAATCTGTTGGAATCGTCCCTCAAGTGCAGCCAAGGGCAATACATTCAATCTTGCGAGGGTAAAAGCATGTCTATATTTTTGGATTGCTAGGTTATGCAGATAGGGTGCCAGGGAGTCGAAATGGGAAGGTGGAAAATAGTCATACCATGGGCAAAATTTCCTTATTGTGGCCAAATTGTTCTGACGCTCAATATTATTTAGGCACTGACAAATTAGACTGTTTGCTTTACTAAAATCCAAGTAGCCGTTGTGGTGATAAACCACAAGAGTGAAGTTTTTGATAGACAATTTTAGACCAGGCACTTTTGTGACAATCTTGCATCACTAAGGATATTAAGCCAGGGGGATTTGAGTTTAGGCAAAGCCAAAAGTTAAGTGTCTTACACCAGATCCATAATTCTACTAAGGGAAGATTAGCCTCTAGGTGCAATGATGCGTTTGGGACACAGGGTGGTACAGAAAAAGTTTGCCTTAAGAACTTTGATTGGACAGCTTCCGTAGATCCAAGGTAAGTGCCTGTCCAAATCTGAGCCCCATATAACACAGTTGTTAGGGGTTTAGCTTGGAACACTTGCAGGACTGAGGGTATATGTCTGGGCACACGCTTCATCTGTTTCCTACACCTGCATTATAATACAGGTGTGGGAAACAGATGGAGCATGTGTCCAGTAAATCTATTAAACATGCAGAATTAAATTTCCAGGTTTCTGGATATATTATAAATATACAGCAAAGACCATGGTGTGCCCTTAATCAAACCCTTTGAAACCCTTTGAAACACCCCTACTGCCTTTATTAAGCAAAACAAGATAGAGGGATCCTGCTTGGTCCCCATTCACAGCCTTGAAGCTGCAACAAGTTCTCCATGCCTAGACTATGACAATGATATCATTGCAGGTCTTTCAAGTATAAGGAGCCCAGCCCAGAGCTAATATAGAGTTGGGATGACTGATTTTTAAAAGTAACATTTTGAAATCATTTTTGGTGTGGACCTGTCTTTCCTTACTTAAAGTTTACACATGCAAATAGAGGACACACATACGCAATGCTGCAAGAGGCTGAATTCCACCTAGCATCTGTACAACACCTGCAACACTATAGGCGCTATGGCTAAATAAATGAGTAGTAATAATAGGAAGTAAAGGAGGAGGAGGAGCAACTCCAAATTTGATGGGACCCTCAGCAAAGTGATCTCTGAAGGGCACATTCTTATAATGATGGAACCATTCAGGCTTACCCAACTATGACAGCAGCTGGGAGCTACCACTTTAATTTCCCACAATCCCCTGGAGTGTTTAACATGGGGGTATTGGGAAAATTAAAATAGGGGCTCACAGACCCAGCTTCCTGATGTGGAGGACCTGGGACATGTGTCCTGCGGGGGCCCAGGAAACAACCCTAGAATGGCAGGTGTTGGTGACCAGCAGGAAGAGGAGAAAGTGCTTCTATTTTCAGCTTTGCTATCAGATTTCAGTGATATTTATAGAAATTACATGAAAGGATATTAACCTAGAAGGCAACTATTTTTATTGTAAAGGGAAAGGGACCCCTGACCATTAGGTCCAGTCGTGACCGACTCTGGGGTTGCAGTGCTCATCTCGCTTTATTGGCCGAGGGAGCCGGCGTACAGCTTCCGGGTCATGTGGCCAGCATGACTAAGCCACTTCTGGTGAACCAGAGCAGCGCACGAAAACACCGTTTACCTTCCCGCCGGAGCAGTACCTATTTATCTACTTGCACTTTGACATGCTTTCGAACTGCTAGGTTGGCAGGAGTAGGAACCGAGAAACAGGAGCTTACCCCGTCGCGGGGATTCGAACCACCGACCTTCTGATCGGCAAGTCCTAGGCTCTGTGGTTCAAACCACAGTGCCACCCGCATCACTATTTTTATTGTATGAAGCATAATTAGCTAGAACCAGTAACATGTGCTTTTAGCCAATGATTGCAGGTAATTCTATCCTAGGCAAAACAGTCAGTCTTGCATGTCGCGACCCCAAGACCACCCCCTCGTTGATGAATAAGACACAAGGACACAGATATTAGGTTAATGTTATTGGGCTAATTTAGGCCACAAGTTTATTGGTTACAGAATGTGAGCTGTATTGGCTTAGGCATTGGAATTGACCCGACTATATCTGACTCCTGCCCGTCATGCAGGGAGTCCGGTAAGGGTCAACCACTGGTAGGGGGAGCCCCATCGATGCAAACCAACTCGAGTTCCCCTGGGTTCCCAACAGGGTCGTGGCATGGCCCTAGCCCAGCCCCAGACTTAGGACAAGATCCACACCCCCGGATTCCTTTAATGGAATACCACAGCTGTGGTGATGGCCACAGCTCCCGCCACAAGAGCCCAAGGCTCACTGCCAAATACCCTCACACCTGCAACCAATCCTTCATGCCCTCTGCAATATTGGCCAACCAGACATTGTTCCCCCAATCGGAAATATGTACGCCATAATCTCGAAATAGGGTCATCTTGCTGTAAACAATGGTAGGGTGCGCAATCACCCAACCATGCAGCATGAGCATCTTCTGTGGCACCACACGATTCAAGCAGGGTATAATCAGTTGCAGATGGACACTATCTGGTTGAGATCAGGTAGGTCTCTGGCTCAGGTTTCTTTCTGAACTACTAGTATTTGGTTTGCGAATGAACCCTGAGGATGATGGATGTGGACTGTATGGTGGATCTGTTGGGCAAATTCCATGAGACACAGTGGTCTGGTCCACACAGCCATAGCCATCACTTGATGGCAAGTAATGACTTGTACATTTGTATATGTCATTATATGCTGCAAATGCAGTTAAAGACAACAGCTGTAAATGCTGTTAAAGACAACAACTAGAACTTTCCTATTATGTCACATATTCCAAACACATTCCTTTTAAATTTGAAATTTAAACCAGGTTAAATGATTTAAGGTCACACACTGTGATGCAGGTCATCAAGTCAAGGGTAGAGAAATCACATGAGAAGCAAGTGAAGTACACGAGCATGGATGTGACCAAGCCTACAGCTGAACCTGCAGTGATCAAGTGTGTCAGTTCCTCCAAAGTTTAACCATCTATAGCTGATCAGAATGAATAGCAGTAGCCCATAGTGATGCCATTTCACGGTTACTTCAGGGTGCCTTTTAGCTTCATTCGAGGCAAATGTGACTTTGCCACGGTGTCATTTTTTATTAAGATAACTGTCTTTATACCTCCATGCACATTGTGCTAAATCATTCCCTGCTGTTTCATCAGACTCCATCAGATTACTCAACGCTGTATAAAAGATATTAGTCACTGCTGCCATCAGAGTTTCTGTGGGATAACCTCTGTTCTCTACGTCATAATCCCCATTTTATAGAATGATCTGGAAGCTTGTTTTTGCTTGAAGAGCCCTGAACAACCCCTTCCTCACTGTTCAACAGTGTAAAAAAAATCTAGTATTTCACCACCTCAAGGTTATGCATTCCAGACAAAAAAGTAATCCGTATTTACAGGAAACTGAATAGTTTAATGTTCCCCACTTTGATGCAAAAAGGTTACTCAAAAGAAAAGTTTAGTGTTTCTTTCTATGATGCTGCTCATGTCTTCACTGGATGCCACTGGATGTCAAACTTAGTTGATATCTTTCGTCAGTTTCTAGGGTTCAACCCTCTGACTCCAACCCTCTTATTTCATCTCTATGGAAGGTCTTCTTCCCGCTTCTAACAGGAAGTAATG
Source organism: Podarcis raffonei (assembly GCF_027172205.1). Classification (NCBI taxonomy): domain Eukaryota; kingdom Metazoa; phylum Chordata; class Lepidosauria; order Squamata; family Lacertidae; genus Podarcis; species Podarcis raffonei. Next base: position 51,556,729 of record NC_070604.1, read on the forward strand.
AAGCTATTTGTTCCTAAGTGGGTAGGGAAAAGACTCCAAAACTGTTTTTTCTGAACCTTCAGGGGGAAATTATCTTGAGTTCTACCAATTATTTTTTTTTAAGAACTTCAGTACCTTTTGAGTTAACCCAAGGGATGTTTTGGGATGCTTACCAATTTCACTTGTGGGGTGCCTCAGGGTTCTGTCCTCTCCCCCATGCTTTTCAACATCTACATGCAGCCACTGTGAGAGATCATCAGGGGGTTTGGGCTGGGTGTTCATCAGTATGCGGATGGTACCCAGCTCTACCTCTCTTTCAAATCAGAACCAGTGAAGGTCCTGTGTGAGTGTCTGGAGGTGGTTGGAGGATGGATGGCAGCTAACAGATTGAGACTGAATCCTGACAAGACAGAAGTACTGTTTTGGGGGGACAGGAGGTGGGCAGGTGTAGAGGACTCCCTGGTCCGGAATGGGGTAACTGTGCCCTTGAAGGAGCAGGTCGCAGCCTGGGAGTCATTTTGGACTCACAGCTGTCCATGGAGGCACAGGTCAAATCCGTGTCCAGGGCAGCTGTTTACCAGCTCCATCTGGTATGCAGGCTGAGACCCTACCTGCACACAGACTGTCTCGCCAGAGTCGTGCATGCTCTAGTTATCTCCCGCTTGGACTACTGCAATGCTCTCTATGTGGGGCTACCTTTGAAGGTGACCCGGAAACTACAACTTCAGTAATCCAGAATGCAGCAGCTAGACTGGTGACTGGGAGTGGCTGCTGAGACCACATAACACCTGTCTTGAAAGACCTACATTGGCTCCCAGTACATTTCTGGGCACAATTCAAAGTGTTGGTGCTGACCTTTAAAGCCCTAAACAGCCACGGTCCAGTATACCTGAAGGAGTGTCTCCACCCCCATCGTTCTGCCCGGACACTGAGGTCCAGTGCCGAGGGTCTTCTGGCGGTTCCCTCACTTTGAGAAGCCATTACAGGGAATGAGGCAGAGGGCCTTCTCCGTAGTGGCATCCGCCCTGTGGGATGCCCTCCCACTAGATGTCAAAGAGAAAAACAACTACCAGACTTTTAGAAGACATCTGAAAGCAGCCCTGTTTAGGGAAGCTTTTAATGTTTAATAGACTATTGTGTTTTAATATTTTGTTGGAAGCTGCCCAGAGTGGCTGGGGAAACCCAGCCAGATGGGTGGGGTATAAATAATAAATAGATATTATTATTATTATTATTATTATTATTATTATTATTATTATTATTACTATTACTATTACTATTATTATTATTATTATTATTAATTATTATTATTATTATTCCTGCTCACCTCCCAATATTTCTCAGCTTCTCTCCTCTAAGCTGTGACCTCCCGTAAACCCCTGTTGTAAATCTATACTGTCTCCCTCTTCTCTGGCCCAATCTCTGACTCTTGCTCAGAAGATAGAAAATCCTTGAAATGAGTGCTCATGTGCCATTTGAGTAAGTGTGGCTTCAGGCTTTGTTGATTATATGTGTATCCCAGTAGTGGGAGGTGGGGAGCACCATGGCAAACCACAGTTGTGCCTTTAAGGCTGGCTCCTTGTTTGCAACCAATCAAAGAACCACCAGCAATTTCCAGAAGCCCTGGTAAACCCTTGACAATGGGTTTTGAGGATTGTAGTTTTCTTGGGCAGGAGCCAGAAGGAGAATTAATGGTAGCCTGTTGAGCTGAGAACAACAACTCCAACAATGCAGGGCAGCCACCAGGACCCCATTTGCTTGCCCAGGCAACTTTGAAGGTGCTGGCCGTGGTTTGAAGAAGCTGCTGGAGGCTGGAGACCATGAGGGAGTGAGGGAGTGGGGAACAGGAGTCAGATAGCAAGCTCTCCTCTTTTTCTTCCCTCTCTGGGAGCCCTATTGTCTGTTCCAAAGAGGAAAGAGTAGAGGCAATTTGCGAAGAAAGATGAATGGAGTTGGGAAAGAGGCATCTGCAAGTATATTTTTATACAGTGCTTTTTCTGGGGGTATGCAGGGGTACACATACCCCTAAACATTTTGTGAATCTTTGTACTTTTGTCCATTTACTGTATTTATTTTCCCCGATTTGAACTATAAAATTGTGATATATATTTTTAGTCAAGATGAGAGTACCCCTAAACATTTTTTTTAAGAAAAAAGCACTGTATTTATATCCCTTAACAAACTATGGATCTCAGGTGGAGATGCCATTTTCTGATTTGCCTCAGATACCAAAATATCTTGGGCCAGCCCTGAGGACAGCAATTGGATGGCAATGTATTGTGGGTGCCCCATAGTAAGCGAATGACTAAAACATATCAATTCCACACTAATATGGAAGCAGCTAGTAATGTTATGCATTGTACCGACAATACTTGTTCTCCAAAATCACTGAGCTAAATTGAGGAAGTCATTTTCCTCTTGTTTAAGCTATATTTAACATTTCTCCAACTGTTTACTTCTATAGTCTCATCATGCTGGGCCCTAACCAATCAACAAAGAAGAAGAGGGGGGAGCACATCCTCCTACATTTAAATGAGTGAAAACTTTCAGAAGGTCTCTCCGTCATGGTTCATGACTGAGGAGCCACAGAATGTATTTCCTCAGGAACAAAGACACTTCCTTGATCAACAGGAACAAATAAACAAAGTGAGTCAGCTATAATTGGAAACAAAGGTTATGGTCTTCAATTAAAGCTGATTATCATTCATAAACTCTGATTCAGTTTGCCTGAGCTTGTGTTCTAGAAATGCTTTTCAAGTCCTTCCATCTAGTTTAATTTTTTTCAAAGGAGAATGATTAAGAAGGCTGAAATATTGCTTCACCTCACACTGTTACCATACAAATCTCTTTAGTGAGGATAATGACAGAAACTATTCAAGGACAATCATACCCTTAAAAGTTGCAAATGATGGTGGTACAACTTGACTATCAAGTTTTGATGCTTCTTAGGTATGGCAGTTGTTTCACAAGATTGATCAGAGTTTCCCTTTAGCTACCATCTCCTACCTACAGCAATCTGGTTTTATGGACAGCAGTACCTCAGGCTACCATATGCTGGTGTTTGGATCTGAACCAGGGATTCTGTGTGAAAAGGAAGTGTATCTGGAGTCTGTATGAGAAGGAAGGGAGAGAGAGAAGAGGTTTCTTTAAAAAATAATGGTGTTCTTGGTATAATTGTGGCAATGTGATAAGATCATTGGGCAACTATGAAAACTTGTGGAATAGCAGAATCAAAGGCAGCAATAGGAGAGGAAGATTTCCCTTCTTAGGTCCTTGTTACTTAAGAGGCTCCTCTTTCTCATTATCTGATATTATCAGTGCAGCCTCTCAATGGTAATATATGTAGACCTAGATCTCATGGTGATGTTGTTTCAAGAAGAAGATTCTGTTGTTGTGCAATAACTCTGCTTGGGGAGTAGCCAAAACCCAATCTGGAGTGTCATTAAGAATAATTATAGAATAAGGATGGAGAACCTGTGACCCTCCAAATGTTGATGGACTTCACCACCAACCATTCCCAGCTAGTATGGCCAAGCATTAGGGGTGATGAGAGCTATAGTCTAATAACATCTGGAGGACTTCAGGTTCTCCATCCTTGTTGGAGGACTTACCCACTTGGGCCAATCCTGTCTGGCTTACTTCCACTATGAGAACTGAGTTTGGTCAGGGGACTTCTTAATAGCAATGGAACATAGTGAGGTAGAAGCAGCTCTCCCTGCTTCTTCTTTGTACTATTTCTTGCCTAATGAATGGACTTTCCTACCCTCATTTATATCTAGGCAAGGAAAGCATTTAAGATAGAGGTGATTGTCCATATGTCTGCTGTGACCCCTTGTAAAGTATGGCATCAATGCAAAGAACATTTTCTTATGTACTGTTGAAGATTATCCATTCTTCTGCACATGTCCATGGTAAACACTTGCTTAATATCATTACATCAAGCTGACTAAATAGTTGTGAGGGGGGAAACCCATCAAAAGAAATGAATAAAGAAATGAAAATGTTGGCTTTGATACTCAAAATATTCTCACCACAAGACCCATCAGCTGGAATCCTGAAAGCGCACACACACATTTGTCATTCCCATTGACTTTAGCACACAATTAGTGGGCTATTAAGTATTTTTTGATAATTTTCTTAGCCTCCAACTGATAAAACAAATCAGTGTTGCAAGATGTGCTTCTAATGTTTATTTCTTTTCTTTTTTTAAAAAGAAGAAGCATATGCACAGTGGTTGGAACAACTGGATCTGGTTTCCCACAGTGCTTGCCATGTAATTAGACCAGCAGTTTCATTGCATTGCTTGCTTGTCTTCATATGATGTGGTGATGTGCTCTTTCACTTTGTTTTGTTGGGTGGCCTGGTGGGATTGCCACCCCAGAATTTCCCATCTGTCTTCCTGTTGCAGAGTTCATGTTGTCTACCAAAATATAAGTGAGTAAGAATTTGTATTCTTGGACGCATTGACATCCAAAGAAAAACTGTGCATGCTGAAATCCAGTAGGGTTAGTCATGCTCTTTCAGAATACCAGGAAGAGTCAGGTACTGTATTCATATTTTTCAGGCCTGATACAGTAACAAGAAACATCCATGCAAGGTGCATACAAGCAGGTGTATAAATAACAGCTGAGCTTTTTTAGTCATTCATTCATTTCACATAAAATTTCAATCTAAGAAACACAGTAAAACCAAGAAAGGAGAAAGGAGAAAGTAAAAGCTGATTGGCAAAGAAACTCAGTTTTGCAAGATCTGTCTGGATAATACAGTTTTTTGATGATGTCTAAAAATGGGCAAGGATGACTCCTGCCAGACTTCTATTAGCAATGAGTTTCACAGGGCAGGGCTTGCCACACCAAAGGCTCAGCCTCTGGTAAAGGCCAAGCATGTGGGACCACCAAAAGTGCCCTATCAGAAGACCTCAGGGACTGAAGCAGAACATAAAGAATCAGGCAGTCCTTCAAGGTACTTTGGGCCCAAGTTGTATGGGCATTCAAGGTATCAGTTTGCTGGACTTGCACCATCATTTCAGGTAGCCCTGGCTCCATTATTGTGGGACTTCTAGGCATCAAGGAAGGAGGATACAGGTGAATGTTATTTTCAACAACAGCAATGCCTTTGAAAAGTATATTCATGTTTCAAATGTGGCTTTCTCCTTCCAAATATGCTGCAATTAATTACAGTGAAGCCGTCAGTTTAAATGTTGCCCTACTTCAAGAAATTTAATAATCTTAGAAATTTACATTAGTACACACCAACTCTAGTTCTTAAGCTGCTGACTCCATAGTGTGGACCATTGAAATCTGGAGTAATTTTGTCATTGACATAAATGGCGTATAACAGATTGCACATGATTGACTCATGGAACTTGGGCTGCAGTATGGGCCAGAACACGTGATGTAACTAACACAAGCAGAACAAAACAAAAAAAAAATTTCCTTCCAGTAGCACCTTAAAGACCAACTAAGTTAGTTCTTGGTATGAACTTTCGTGTGCATGCACACTTCTTCAGGTATCTGAAGAAGTGTGCATGCACACGAAAGCATGCACACGAAAGCTCATACCAAGAACTAACTTAGTTGGTCTTTAAGGTGCTACTGGAAGGGAAAAAATTTTTTGTTTTGACTATGGCAGACCAACACGGCTACCTATCTGTAACAAGCAGAACACTTACACTAACACTAGTTTCACAGTCATTCCTTCTTCTGCGAGAACCTAAGCATTTAAGATTAGGCAAGAGTGGTTTCTAAACTACTTTAAGGCAGTTTTCTGTTTTTATGATTAACTTTTATTGCTCTTATGCTCTGTATGGTGTGGTTTGTTTGTTTTTAATGCAGACTGCTGATAAGTTGTGATAAATACCTGAAACGAAATAAATCAATAAAAGTGTTAGGGATCAGTTGCAGCCTGTGAGATGGGGTGCTGCTGCACATAGGCACCTGTAGCTACCAACCTGATGCTTCCTCACCTTTCTGCCATCCTGCCCTGCCCACCCTAGTACGGTCCTTGGTGCAGCAGCAGCAGCAGGAGGAGGAGCACCCTATCTCATGCACCATGACTGCTACTAAGGATAGTAACAAAGAATCCACAGCCGCCAACCCAGTTAGAAGTAGCCATGATAGTTAAAGTGATACAAAACTTATAGAAGATTAAAGGTAAAGGTAAAGGGACCCCTGACCATTAGGTCCAGTCGTGACCGACTCTGGGGTTGCTGTGCTCATCTTGCTTTATTGGCCGAGGGAGCCAGCGTACAGCTTCCAGGTCACGTGACCAGAGCAGCGCACGGAAACGCCATTTACCTTCCCGCCAGAGCGGTGCCTGTTTATCTTCTTGCACTTTGACGTGCTTTCGAACTGCTAGGTTGGCAGGAGCAGGGACAGAGCAACGGGAGCTCACCACGTCGTGGGGATTCGAACTGCCGACCTTCTGATCGGCAAGTCCTAGGCTCTGTGGTTTAACCCACAGTGCCACCTGTAGTTATTCAAAGAAACCACTTTAAATTGTTTCAAGGATTGCTGTCTTAGTGTGCTGGCTTATCCTCTGGATTTCTACCTCCTCCTTCCTCATTCTGTGTCATGAGCCAATACAAACACACCTGAAATATGCCTCAATATAATAAAATCCAAATCGCAAGTCTCATTTAGCTCCAACAGTGGTGCAGCATTGAGTTCCCTATGCCTCACCCCTCCCTTCTCAGCAAGTGCCAGTGATCTGCTATGTTGGGAAGCCAGGAGAGCACTGGAGGCCCACCTGTGCTGCCTCACCAGCCACTACTGCTAAACTTTATCAACCTCCCTTCAAGGGCTGGTAAAATAGATGTGACTGTGGCAAATCTCTGTGTTTCAATCTGGATCTGTTACAACCACAAAGGAAGTGTGCATGTGAAAAGTTCAGAAATCTCCACATAGCTCTCTCCCAAGGCATTTTTCTCCCAGCCAGGTGGCGATATCATAAAAGTGACCCCGGCTAAGAGACTTTGGCTGTGTACACACCATACATTTACAGCACGTCCATTCTATCCCCACCCAGCCACCGAAAAATCATGAGAACTATACTTTACCTTTCACAGACCTGCAATTGCCATCACCCTTAGCAAATTTCATTTCCCAGGATTCTTTGGGAGGGTGCTTTAAATGCGTGGTGTGTACAAAACCAAACACCTCAAAAGAAGTGTTGCATGGAGGTAAGATTTAGAAGTGGTGACCTTCAGCTCTCCAGAGCTGCATTGTCCTTTTGATCCATAGATAGGACTTACCCTGTTTCTTACTTCATTACTGAAATCCAAGCTGTAAGTGCAGAGATCTGCTGCGATCATATTTAGTTTTGCTCTGAAAATTCAGAGCATTGCCTTGGGTTTTTCTTATTACTTATTTAGCTTTTTTTCTGCACTGAAGTGGAATATCTGCCACTTCAGACAGTTTACATTGGAATCATCTTTCAAAGCAGAACTATCCTTTGAAAAGCTGGCTGAAGTGGAACAGAGGTGAGGAAAATAGAGCACAATAATGTCAATGAACACAGAGACCTGATACATTTCTTTTTATTACACGTAACCAGAATGGAAAGAGTGAAAAAATACCCCCTTAGGACGAGTGGCAGCCATGTGTGGCACAAATGTTCTCTGGGGCTGAAATGTCTGTGCTGGGGGAGGAGTGCATAGGAGACATTGTTGGACATTGTTCCCATCGTGTGTGATCATTGACTATGCTGGGTGAAGGTGATGGGAGTTTGAGTTCAACAACATTAGGAAGGGCAAAAGTTCCCCACTGGTTGAGGGAACTGGCATTGTGGCAGAAGGCAGTTGCGCAATCCTTAAAATGGTTGTAAAAAGTCCTGCATGTATATCTGAATGTGGGTACAGATCTCTTGGTGATTATTAGGAACCCTGTTTTTAAAACTTTTTTTTAAAGTCAAGATTCATTTCGCTGTATTCCTGATGTGTCAGGTATTTATCTGATAAAAGCTCTTAAGAAACAAAAGAGTGAGCGCTTAGCCTGCTTAGGAATGGGTTTGGTGAGTCATGAACCTAGACCTTCCCCATTGATTTTAAGAATGATTTGATTTGTGTGATAAAATTGATAAATATGTGACACATGAATCCTTGCTATTCTTTTTATTGCTGGCAGCCTAGTTGGAGACAGCTAAACACTGGAAATTATTGGCAGTGTTTACAATTGATGCTTTCTGCATAGATTATGGAATATAGCAATGGCAGATAAAGGTATTTTTGTACTGAAAGGAGCCAAAGGAAAGCTAAACGACTAGACTTTCACGCAGTCTGGCATCCATTTATGGATTATATCCAAACACCTGGACAACAACTGAGTATATCACAAGCTTTCCTTTAACTGTGCTTGTCTTGCATTGCTACATACAAAACTCAATTTTCTATTCATATCGAGGTTGGCAAAATAGACATTTCATTTCATTTCATTATATGAATCATTTAGAATGAGAGCTGCTGCTAGTGGGGTGTTACTTACCTTAGTTTGTATTATACAGTTGTTCTTTTTACCCTTGTCTGTGTATTTTTAAAGTAAATTTTTATAATACAGTTTATTTAATTTGAATATTTTTTTTTAAAATGTTATTATATATAAAAAGGATTTGATTAGGGAGCTGTCAGATTTATTGTCATTTGATCATCATAGTGCAATTTCCTTTTACCTTTCTTATAAAGATACAGGAAAAGTATTCATGTGAATAATGACATGCTAACATTAGTGATGCTTTACACCTAGTCATAGACAAGAGAGGTGCCTTGTAAATAATTACCTGTTTCCTTCAATGTACACATAGCTTCATATGTGTACATGCCACAGCAGGAAAAGGGGGTAGAGACTCGTGATGCATCAAGATGCTTAATACTGAATCATCTGGTCCCAACCCTAAAGCAATTCAGCACCTAATAAAATTATTAACACCTTATAAAGAGACTTACTTGAGCTTTAAAGCTAATGATTGCTTTTTAATCACACATTTCTTCCAATTTTATAAGGCAGTAAATATTTCCTTCATCTCTCTTTAAAGGAAACATGCATCTTGCATTTCAGTGGAATCTAAGAGTTTTCTTTGGTGATCACTCTTAGTTGAGTAAGATTGTCTTCCATAAATATGGTCTTAATGGTGTGTCTATAAGTGACTTTGGACGCCAATCCTGGATCCACATGTCCTTCCACAGTCAGGACATAGGTTTCCGGATGGGAGTTGATCTCAGTGAGGATTTGCCAAACTTGCCTTCCTCTTAGCTTGTTTCTCCCTTTCATCTTGAATTCGTGCTTCTTTGAAGTCCATGACACTTTTGGTAGAGGCTATTCTCCAATTGGAGCGCTCGCAGGCCAGCGTTTCCCAATTAGCCATGCTTATACTGCATTTTTTTTAGATTTGCCTTGAGAGTGTCTTCAAATCTCTTTTGTTGTCCAGCAGCATTTCACTTTCGATTCTTAAGCTGGGAATAGAGCAGTTGCTTTGGAAGACAATAATCAGGCATCTGAACAACATGACCAGTCCAATGAAGTTGATGTTGAAGAATCATTGCTTCAACACTGGTGATCTTTGCTTCTTCCAGATATGTGTGGATGTGTGTGCTTGCTTATTAATAAAATATTCGCACTCAGTTACTACATTGAATTTGGAACTTCATATAGAAGATAACACAGTGTAGTTGTTATAATGTTGAACTATCTAGTATCTTAGCCTACCCCACAAGGTTGTTGTGATGATAAAATGAGGAAAGAGAGAATCATGTACGCCACCTTAGCCTCCTTGGAGGTCATAATAAATTGTATTTCCTTTATGCAGCAGCAGCTCTGAAGGCCTGTAAGAGCTTTATTGTTTTGATTTTTCTGGGACTGGTGCAGTTTGTAAAGTAGGGAATAACAGGGTTTATTTTCCCTCTCCCAAAAGATTATGTCAAGCCCTAAAATTAAATTGTGAGCAATGTGGACATAAGGAAAGCAAACACAGAGGGAACCAACATTCCTCTTCATGTGCAAAACGGGGCAAAATGCTTTTCCTTTTAAATATTCACACATGGCTTCAGTGCTGCTCTGTGGTCCATATGCTAAGGGAATCCTTTGTGCGCAAACATCACCATTTATTTGCTGTAGAGAAGGAAGTGAGGGGCAGCCTTCACAGAACAGCCACCCTCTTCCTCAGATTTTATAGTGAATTTATGTGGAGAAAATGGGGTTGAGGAAATGTGCACTACACACACACACAAACACACTTTCAATATCTGGAAGACATTTGTGCATCTTGAGACTGGTTGTTCACACATCCAAGACCAAGTGCTATCCCTCAAATAAAACAAAGATGCTCTGAGTCTTGAGGAGGAGGAAATCCCACAGATGTTTCTCATGCATTTCCCACAGAAATCTGAAATTGAACTTACACTTACAGATTGGAGTATTACCATCTCTGTTTTGCACATGACAGAAAAGAGAGACCATGGTCCAGGGGCTCTAGTTTGTGACTTCACTACTGATAAACTGCTTGATCCACTTTGTAAACTATTGGGTGTGCAAATGCATTGGTTTCACATACTGATTTATACAAATAGCTTCTGGATTTGCAAGGGAAGGGGGTAAAGAAATATTGTATTGACCAAGAAATGGAGCCAGCAAAGTTACTTCATGTCCTCTTTAGCTCTGCAGTGGGTCAAACTGAGGTTATTTGAATTCTGTTTGGAACACATGAGGCATTTTACATGGTCCAAATACTAATAAAACATATTTACTCAATTAGCTGGACAAATAAAATATGTCATCCATTCCTTCCCTATCTAGAAAAAGATGTCATCAGTAGAATGTTGGGTTTTGAAACAGGAGACCCCAGTTCATACCCTTCCTCAGTCAGGAAGCTTTTTGGGTGGCTTTGAGTGTTTTGCTGATTGACAGTCTGATATACCTGACAGGATTGTCATGAGGCTAAAATAAGATACAGGTGTATTGTTACATGCTTTGACACTATAGGACAGAGAGGAATAATAGTAAATAAAATGTATTTGTCCCTTACTCTGTGGGGAAGTTATGCCAAAGAACACTTTAGTTTATTTATACTTACAAGGAACTTCACATTCTGAGTTTGATCCACTTGGTCCATTTTGTACCTTGCTGAGTACAAGGAAGTTTGTTTACGTGGTGAGCTTAGTCCATGACCAGTCTGGAGGTGTGGGTTGTTGAGCTGCATCAGCCTGTCCACGGAGGACTCCAAGGCTCTCTGAGCAGGCATAGTAAGAACATAAGCAAAGCTCTGCTAGATCAGACCAAAAGCCCATCAAGTCTGGTTTCCACAGTGGCCAACCAGATGCCTATGGGACGTCCCCAATTAGAACCTGAGTGCAACAGCAATCGCCTCATTTGTGTGTCCCAGCCATTGGCATTCAGAAGAATAATGGCTTCATCACTATGAACTGAGAACCTACCTGCAGGAATAAGATAGCAGTGCATGAGCCTCTGAATTATGTTTAAGATATCACTCCCGTGGGCTGAAATCCTGTATTGAGTTTCCTGGGAGTTAACCCTACTGAATTCAATGTTACGTCGTTTGGAATAGGCACTGGAGTGAATACATTGTAACAGACTATTAATCTAGTAATTGAGACTTGCTTCCACATAAGATTGCATCTTGGGTATGGCACTGCTTGGATATGGTTTATGTTTATTTCTTTTCTTCCATCCCCAGCTTGCTGTCTTCCCTGAGATTAAGCCTATATGTACAGGATTAATATGATCAATCCTATATTAATTTGACCTCCTTCCCCCTTCTGTTCAAGCCCCACCTCCTGCTACCCTGCTTTCACATTGATGCCCCAGTTTCCTGCCCTGGGAACTCTTAGGTCAGTTAGTAATGTCAGCTGTTATATTGGAAATAAAACTAACAATTTGTCTATCTGAGCTTTAACCTTCATTTCAGGATTTTAAAATAACATGTCTGGCCCAGTCTGTTAGTCCATAGTAGCATTGGTTTTCAAGATATATTGCAAAAGAGTGGAAGCAAAAGGTGGAATATGTAGTGGAGATGGCAAGTATAGGAAGGGATTTTCCATTTCCCTGAGCTCCCCTATCAAGCTTGATGGTCCCAGGGTATGGTCTGAAGCTAAGCTAAGTCTGGTCAGTGCCTAGACTGGAAACACAAGTGTGACACATTGGATAGCATGATGGAACAAAAGTGTACGAAAATAAATACTGCTGGTGTTCAATAAAAGATAAAAAAAAGAAGAGGTGGGAAACAGAAAGAGAAATAAATTTCAGAATCTCATGTACTTCTTCTCTGGATTTTAAAAGCAACAGATGCATAAGAAGAAAATGCATGCTATGAAATATTGATTAATAGACCGGGGCCCAATCTACTGCTGGCATGATTATTTACTGATTTGAGTGGGAACATGCCCTTTTGGGTTAACCCTTTGAGGCAATACTGTACTGGCATCTTCTTCTTTGCAGGAATGCTTGCCCCACATGATGTTGGTGCTCAGCCAACACTGAAGTTGACAGAGAAGCCGGTTTACACAAAGCAGTGGATTTGGCCCCACATTCTTTCTGGCTGATTCAGAAATCCTGGTCTTACAAATAAACAACATGTTTTTTGTTTGTTCTTTTATTGATATCTGGCTGCAACATATGGCGACGTTGTTTTCCTCTTGCTGGGCTGCCAACATGCCATGAAAAATGCGCTCGTTGAAATGACAGAAGAGGCAAGATGTACAGCAGAAATGGTGTGGTCTGTTGCAATAAATTACAGGTTTCCTTTTCATGTACAGCACGAAAGGCGGCACTGATGCAATTAGCTACAGCTGGTTACAGAATGAAAACATGCATCTGTAGCTGGGGCAGGGATACTGGAGGGAACAAACTTGTACTTTCTGGAATGTATCACCGTAAAAAGGATGATAGAGTGGGGTGGGGTAGAAAGAACTGTTCTTTTCATTCCTGGGCACAACAAGCCTTTAATAACCTTGATTTCTCCTCATGGAATTCCAGCGCTGTGAAACCTCCATACCCTAATAAACACTTTTACTTTATTGCCTAGCAATTAGCAGGTACGATCAGGTTGCAGCTGTTCCGTTTAAGGGGGGTGGAGGGAAAGTGGGGAATAAGTCATTTCATAGAACAAGACAAGCAGCTGGAATAATGGCAAGACATTACAATGTGTTTAATTCGTACCTTGGGGTCGAAACAACGTATTTCTGTTTGTATTCTGTGTGAAGCACGTAACAAAGAAATGGAGCGATCTTACAATAGTCCAAAGAGTATATAGAAGGAAGAGCACAAGGAAGCAAATAATTCAGATGTTCTCAAATGAAAAGCTGAACTATATAGGTGTGTCTGGATACAGACAATGGTTTTCAAGAACAGTTAGAAGTGTTTAGAGAGAGGCATGTATTTCTTTTGTTCAACCTTTGTTAAACAGGTACTGATGCTCTGAGGTGAAAAATACGAAACCCTGCAAAACCTGTTTACCAAAGGCAAAAGTAAGGTGATGGTACACACAATCTGCTGTCCTTCTTCACATCTGAAAAACTGATGTTTCTTTTCTTTATTGTTAGTGTATTTCCCATATAACAAGACTATCCCATTTTCTGCTTTGCAGAAATTAATTCCATGATGTAGAATCTTAGGTTTTCCATACAGTGTGACCTGATTCATAAGTGGCCTGGTGAAACTTAATTTTGTAATGATTCTCAGGAAACCACACTCTTCCCATCACTGTCTCTAGTAAATAGTCTTTGTGTCTTATTTGATATTTCAAAATCTGCCACACCCCTTTTTCCAGAAGCAACAGTGGAACAAACCAAAGGTGTGTAGATCATAGGAAGTGATACTTCCTTTTGATCACTTTTAGCTTTCTTAAAAACTATTGTCTTTTTTTCCATTCATGAATTATCTTCATGGATACAGATGGTTCAGAACCCAAAGAGACATGTAACCAGTTCAGTGCTTTAAAGAGTCACAATTATTACACTTTTATGAGCTGAGGAGACAAGTTTAGCCCAGGGCCTTATTTTTCCACATATCGTTGTGCTATTTTATTAAGCCCTGCACTAAGTCACTGTGATCCCAGTAAATGTCAAGATTTCCTAACCTGACAGTTCAATACTGGCATATAGACCTTTGCTGGAGTGCTTCAAGAGCAAAAAATTGCACATCAGTTTGGACTTAAATAATGAGGCTGCATGGGTGCCCTCAGATTAAATATCAGATGTGGCCATTGACAATGGGAGGTTGTGGAAATGGGAGACCAACAACATATGGAAGGCCACAAATTCCATAGCTCTAATTTAGGCCTAATATACATTGCTTCTGGGGGAGAGTAAGGTAAATGGAGGTTCTTCCTCCTTTGCCTTCCTTGTCACTGCTCCCACACTTGCAGCAAACAGGTGAACGGGATGTGACAGCAAGGAGGAGAAACAGGCTTGCCAGGTTTGCAGGGGACCCTCTACTGTGATGTTGGTCTCAGCAGGTGACTGACAATGCTCACTCCTGGCGCCAGTTCTGACACCAAGGGCAATCCTATCACTCCTCACTCTCTTAAAAACAATTGTCAACTCCAGTCCTGGCTGACTCACACAGTACAGACATATAAACAAAATGCTGCTTGGTGCCAAACCAGCAAGTTCTGTTCAGGAGAAACAAAATCATTTCTGCATTTTTATTGGGTCTTTTTTCCCAGCTGAACTAAATAGCCAACAATAAATTACCTTCATCCTGTGGCAAGTGATTTTGTTGCAACTTGCCATATTCCACCTGAACAGAGGCTAGCATGATTAATGTTTTCCTGTGTGTTTTGTTTTTGTTAGACCAAGACAAGTTACCAGCTAATTTGGGTGGTTCATGTTGTTTTCTTCTTAGGAATTTAGAGCTAAATCCTTTAATCCATGTCTGGGCTTCTCAAGCTTAGAGAGGGAAAGAGAGAGAGAGAAACATGCATGGTTAGATCTTGGTAAGAGGGCCCTTGAAAGGCATTTAAACAAATATATGTTGGTTATTTGGCTTTCCTCAAAGTACAGAGCTTTCTCGCTTAATCATTGACTCTCCCATGACTAGCAGATGTAAATAGCTACCTGTGGAATGAAGAAAATGAAAGATGAAAATGTTAAGGACTAAAGACTCTGAAACCAAAAACATTTTCCTCCCTTGCTTACCAAAAAAAAAAAAAAAAGGTTAGGAAGGTCTGCACTGAGATTTCAGCTACAGAGCCAAGTCACAAATCTACATAGTTAAATGGTCTTCAGACCATTTGAAGGATTAGGGTCCTACTTCACTACAGTACAGTACTGTGTAGTACAGTACTCTCTGCAATATTTGATTCATTGGTTGATTGTTTGACTGGAATCCCCAAAACAACCTACAATATTTTTAGATTCATATAACAAATGTAACATAAAATACAACACTTTGATACAATATTAAATGTTTAATACAATATTAAACATTTTTAAAGCAGTAAAACTAAGTTGGCATAAAAACTTCATGAGAGAAAACATTTAAAACAGAATAATTCCCAGTAGCTGGTAATTTACAAGCATATTGAAAGGGACCTGAGGCCACCATCAAAAAAGTCCAGGATGGTATTCAACTAAGTCCTAGTCAGAAGAGGACCACTGAAATTAAGGAGCCTCAATTAGCAATGTCTATTAATTTCAGAAGTAATGGTGGTTCCTAGGATAGTGGTTGCGACCCCACAGGGACCTGACACACGTGGGGAAAGGCTTAAAGTATGGGGCAGTTAACAACTCCAGTACAGGTCCATCTTCCCTGTGTCTCAACATATTCTCAAATTTAATTTCAGATAAACAGCACCGCCTCACAAATGTCCCAGGGATGTGCAGAAACTGACACAGGGCTCACAACTTGCTGGCATTTAAGTGAACTTGGCAGCACTCATTGTGCACATCAGAGTTCCAATGTATGCAGCCTCAAAATTACCATTTATGTCACTGCCATGCAACTTAGTGCATGTGTACTACTGGATCTCTCTCTCTCTCTCTCTCTCTCTCTCTCTCTCTCTCTCTCCTGTTTTCTTAATTTAATTCAATGGCTAAAACCCGTGCCCATGCACTTTCCATCTGAGGACCGCAGATGTCATGATCAGAGCATATGCCTGCAATGAAAGACCCTGGAACAGGATTAACCTGAAATTTACTTCATAGGTTCTAACTATCTTTGTTATTCAGGGTCCCTATGATCTTCCTTCATCCATGACATATACCTGTGGCAGTTGTGTGTGATGGCCTGAGGACCAAACTGCAGAGGAAGTAAGGAATATACCAAAGATGGAAGCAAGAAATAACTCTGATACTAAGAACACACAAAGCTACCTTATACCACGTCCAACCCATCTTGCCCACTATTGTCTACTCTGATAGGAACTGGCTCTCCATAGCTTCAGAATAAGAACATGACTGGTTCAGAACTCTGAAGCATCACAACATACTTTCCTGCTGTGATTCACATGAAAGAGATATTTCAATACAAGTAGCTTGGGCTGGTTTTCACAAACTCAGTGTGCTTTTCCAGTGAGACGGCTACCTTGGCCTTGGATCTACTTTTCCTCTATGGAAGGTGCTTTTGAAATTATTCTTACATATATGGAAAACACAATGCAAGAACTGGTCATTTCTTTTCCGGAAAGGATGAACAGAAGCTGGCGGGAATAGAGTATCCTGTCCACATACCTTTCCTGCAAAACCTGTTCATATTCCATCGCAGGAATCCGTCCAAAAACACTTCTGCGGAGGAAGATAGTGCATTGAAACCAGCCTATTGTCTTTGTAAATACGTCATTCCTAATGACAGCCAATCTTTAAACAATCAGGGCCACTTCATACATTACATTTTTTCCTACCCAGAAATAATTTCAATGTAGGAAAAACTATGTAGACAAATGAGGGAAATGGACAGCATACTTTACCAGAATTCCTGTCACGGTGATATCTGACCAGTTTTCTTCACTGAGTGATGAATGGTGGATAATTTTTCTCTTTCCGTGGGTGTTCCACTGCTTTTCTTATATCTGTATGTTGCTCCCTCCTTTCACCTAAGCCATCATGTCTGAAATGCAGTTCAGGAGCTACTTTGCCATGTGAACATGCAGCTGGGTTGGATAAGACCCCACAGATACTGTCTCCATGTGGGGGGAAATGTCATGCGTTCATTGGCCTTCACTGAATAAATTTAAGAATAGAGCATGGATGCTTTACAAACAAACAAACAAACTTTTCTTCTTCTTCTTCTTCTTCTCATCTCCTGCTCTTTGGATTTTGTTTTGTAGGTAGTTGGAGATCTGGTTTACTTTAAAACAGTGAAAGAGACAGAATCCCCCGAGGTAATTCATTGAGTACTGGGAGGTCTTGGTGACACAATTGAACTGGCACCAAATCAATAAAAACAGAACAGAAGAGAGAGAGAGAGAGAGAAAGAGAAAGAAATGTAATTAAAACATTATGTTAAAAAGAAACCAAAGACATAATTAAAAGATGCAAACTGTTGTTTTGCTACACTAATTGTGTTTTAATTCCACAATAGTTAGCTGAATGGCATAAAAGCTGAATGGTACAAAACCCTCCAGAATTCCCATCTCATCGGACTCCTGCAACTAGCGTGATAGCGGTTGATGTTTATGTTCTAGAGCAGAATGCACTCTGTGCTTTCATCTCTGTGTGGGCAACAGAAACTTCCTTGTAAGATAACATGAGGGAGGGGGCACATTTTATTGGTTCCTCTTCTGGTGAGGTCAGCTATAAACTGATGTGTGCATGTGCACAGAGACATGCACATCTGGATTCTAAATCCACCCAACTTGAGAAGCTTGCATTCATTTTGGTAGACATTTTTAAAACACTAGTTCTAGGTGTACTCTGCTATCTTCAGGGCTACTTCCAACCTAACCTTCTGCCATACACAGAATAGCAGATTTGCAGAACAAGATGAGCAGTCTGTAAATTATGCCAGTTTACTCACCTGGAATGAGAAGATACTTCTTAGAGAATCAGAACTAGAGAAAAACTGTAAGTCACCATGGATGTATTTAATGCTATTAAGTCCCTGGATCCCTTTTGAATGGAATTGGTCATGCCAGGTACAAAAAGAAGACAACCTTATTGGGGGTTTTTTAAAAACCTTTTGGTTTCTCATGCATGGAAAACATTCACACCCAATTAATTAAATGCTGGAGCAGCATGGAATCCAAGTGATGTGGGCATCTGAAGTGACTATGTCACCCAGAGGTTCCTTCGAACAGAGGTTCCTTAAAGAGCATGGGATTGATCACTCTGGCAATGTATAAACCAGGCCTCAATTAATTAATATACTAAAACAACAAATGGACAATTCACTACGTCCATTACCAAACTGGAACTAGGTGTTCTCTCCCTCTCTCTCTCTCTCTCTCTCTCTCTCTCTCTCTCTCTCTCACACACACACACACACACACACACACCTGCTGATGGCAATAGCAGCTTTAAATCTAGTTCATCTTCCCTCTCCAACTTCATAATATACTGCAACCTGCCCATGTCATCATTAATAATGATTCTTCATAAAATGCGAAAACAGCAAGACACTGGACAAAATAAGAGCAACAGTAGGTCCCACCTAATGGACTTACAATATTGACGTCTAGACATAGTGCATTTACTCATTGCCTGGCAGTTAAAGCCAATGATGTGGAGTGGGAATATAAAACCAATTATGTAAAAATAAACCAACTAGTGACATAGGAAACTAGTTCTAAACCAGGGGTAGCAAATGTGGGGTCTTCCAGATGTTGCTGAAAGTACAGCTGCAATCATCCCTGACCATGGGCCATGATGGCTGGAATGTATGGGAGTTGGGATCTAATCATATTTTGAAGGCAGCATGTTAACTATCCCTCTTCTAGACATTACACATCGAAAAGGAGGAAATAGACTGGTGTCTCCTGGTGTTTGGGGAGCTGCCTTTCATCTGAATTTAGTTTGTAAGGTCAGGAGCAGGCCTCAAATCCTGTGCAGGTTTGTGCTGATAATAGGCATATCATTGTGGAAGCTTTTGCTGCAGGTCACTGAGAGGACATCTCATCCTTGCTTTCACACAGAGGAACATTGCGAACAAATGCACTGTCTTAAGAACACAGACATTTGCTAATGATGCTACAATAGGGCAGAGAGATTCAATTAACAATAAAGGTTACACAGTAAATAAATGGCAGAACCAGCCCCAGAACCCAAATCTCTTGTTCTTGCATCCAGATCTGGTAGATTCCCACAGTCTCAACAAAGACTTCAATTAGGACTAACAACAACAAAGAGAAAATGTCCTCTCCATTATTTAGAGGGGAGGGGGTGTCCCTGCAGCAGATTGTGTCCTTTAGCATTTACTATAATTAATAACATTACTGACTTCCTAGCACTTCAACTTCTACATCTGTGATGAAGTGGGATACTAGTAGCATATTAATAGGAGTCAAATAGTAATATTGATTACAAGTTGGGCCCTGGAACAGAATTTTGCCAAGTGGAATTCTTCTCCAAGTTCTCAGGTAGGCATCACCTTTTCTTCCATGGAAAGGTCAGATCAGCTTACATGGGCACCCACTAGTTTCCTGTCCAAACAGTGATTAGATCCACACTTATTTAGTGAGTGCTAAAGAATCAGGTGTTCCTACATCATCCTCTGGACTATGCGAAACACAGCTGATTTTCTCTCTGAAAAAGGCATTCTGTGAAAGATCATCCCAGAGCACAGATACTTAAAAGTCCAACTGTTTAAGCTTCTCTAACACTGAAAACTGGTCTAAGTTACTCTTCTGTCTCACAACTGGGGGGGACATATTTCTGTCAGTTCCAACTAAGCTGTGCCTCTGTTTTGTGGATGTCTGATTTGGTTAATGTATGTTGGCTCTTAAAGGAAATGCCACACTCTTAAAGAAACTAGCAATCTACCATATGCCAAGAGGGACAAAATGTCTGCCCCTTTAAGTGTTTTGGAGATGAGAAAGGGTTTATAAGTGCAGCTTTTTTCACAGAGCCAAAGCATTGCCAGGCACTTAAAAGACTCAGGGTGCAGGCACATTTTACTTATAACATTTGCTAAGAGTCCCATGGACTGCAAGAAGATCAAACCTCTCCATTCTGAAGGAAATCAGGCCTGAGTGCTCACTGGAAGGACAGGTCGTGAAGCTGAGGCTCCAATACTTTGGCCACCTCATGAGAAGAGAAGACTCCCTGGAAAAGACCCTGATGTTGGGAAAGACGAAGGGCACAAGGAGAAGGGGACGACAGAGGACGAGATGGTTGGACAGTGTTCTCGAAGCTACCAGCATGAGTTTGACTAAACTGCGGAAGGCAGTGGAAGACAGGCGTGCCTGGCGTGCTCTGGTCCATGGGGTCACGAAGAGTCGGACACGACTAAATGACTAAACAACAACAACAATGCTAATTTATATGTTTAAATTAGCTCTGCAGATCGTGAGTGGACTCTGCGCTTTGCAGCATGCCCTGTAGCCCTGTAAGCAGAGTTGGTGAAGTTTTTAAAAAAGGAGTGAAAGGGACAAGCAATCTGATGTGTCGCTAAAGATTGGGGGGGGGATTCAATTCAGTTATCGTTTAAAGGTGAACCTTATCAAACCTACACTTTCTTAAAAAATATGTGCACTAAAATACAGCTGTCCGTTGAAATCTGCACTTAGCCAAATTTTCCAATGCAGTTCTCCAACAACTACTTGTATTGGGAAAGCATGCATAAAAAGTAATATATTCATGAGAATAACATATAGAAATGCAAGGGGAATTGCTTGCAAAGATGTGTACCTTAGTCAAAACTACATACGAAACTGTGTTTATCGGGGGGAAAGTCACACTAAAATGTTAATGAATTTTCATCATGAATGTCAAATAGCTGCAGAAATATGAAGAACTGAATATAAGATTTGAAATATGAGTAAGTGAGAGCAGTGGTGGAGGAAGCCGCTCAGGCACCTGGGGCGGCGCTCCCAGGGGCAGGGCGCACCACGGGGCCTCTGGAGTCTGCCTGTCTCCTCCCACTCAGCCGCCCTACAGCTGGGGAGGGGGCAGTGGGCAGACCGTTTGGGCGGCGCAGAGCCTGCGCACGCACAAGCCACCACATCTCTCCCAGGAGAAATGCATGGCTCGGGTGCACTGCAGGCCCTGGGGAGAGTGCCACCTGGCATTTTGTCACTCCCCTCAGTGGTGACACCCGGGTGAACCACACCCACCACACAACCCTTCCTCCACCCCTGAGTGGGAGAACTGAAATCCTTCCATTCCTATGTGCAGCACAAAAAAACCCCCAGGGCTTGGATCCCCAGTCCACCCCCTAACAATGCCCCTGCATTGGTGTGTTGCAGTGGCCAGGAAGCTGCCCCATCAAATATCCTGTTTCATGCCTCCCAAAAAGTTGTAAGCCCTGCCCCCTGTTGGACTATGGTTACCCTACCAGACTAGATAAGGCATTGCGTGCAGAAACCAACTGGCCCATAATTCATCCCCATGACAGCAGTACACTTAGTGCTCAACGTAGAATGATTTCTCAAATACAAAATATTTCAAATTTGGAAATATATCTCGGTGTTTCCTGGATCTGCATGATGAATGGGCCAACAATGTTATGTAGCAACCTGAGCTATAACATTTATGTCCAAGGAAATGTCACAAAGTCATGGGATTACCAGGTATGATCATAAACATTCCAAGATCTTGACCTGGCACTCAGATATCAAGACAGCACATCTAACTAGTATGAACATCTTTCTAAATTTAGTAATTGTATTAGTTACGCCACTTGCTGACATGTATGATCCACTCCCATTAGTTCTATAGAAGTCATATTTGAAGATGTGCAGTTTGGCCAAGAGCAAAACACACACACAATCCATGTTGCAGCAGCAGAAGATATTGCATTATCAGAAGTAAAACAATACTTGGCATGACATATGTGGATTTTATTTTTAATTATTTATACGCTGCTGTTCATAAAATATATCAGAGGAATTTTCCAATTTAAAATACAATTAAAACAATAAAACAGCATTTCATTGACACCAGTCCAAAGAAAAAAGGACGTCAACAAGTTTAGGGTGCATTAGTGCTGGGGAAAATGTGCTTGTTTCTTTTTCAGTGCAAAGTTCATGCAAAAAACAAAGGCACTTAACTTTCAAGGAACTATGACTAGGTTTTTATAGATCTGATGGGGACCTAATTGGCTTTGCTATTTTCACAACTGGTAAGAATTATTTTGCCCAGTTCTGCTGCCAGTGTAGATGTGAACATCTGTCCTCTAGAATTTATTGTACTGAAATACTGCGAATGAACACTGAGCAATGCAGAAGCCATCATATAATGGATGCTTTCTATCTTTAAATTTCTGGAGGCATGACGGGCATTTATTAAGCAATTTAGTGTGTTTAGAAAAGAACAACCATGAAAACAATGTAGCAGCTCCAGACCATGTTCTCTCCCTGTAGCAATTTCATTGCTAGTTTAGCAGATTTTCTCATACTGCTATGGACCTGTTAATGGTAGCTACCATGGCTGGACAAATGCTTACAGGTCCAGGTTGACCCTAAACAATCCTTCTGGCTAAGAGCTACCCTTCCCTCCAAGACATCATGGTTCCTCCAAATAAACACAAATCAGTGTATTCACCTTTGGTTTTGAAAGATGCTCCTGGGACATGGCAAGGAAAGCTTCATACTTGTGAAAAATATACCTGTGTTACTGTAGCAGCAAAAAAAAAAGGAAGGCTAAGTTTTTGGCAGAGAGAAAAAGCTGGTGTGTAGGTTGCATATGCAATGGGGAGTGCAACTAAGTCTGGGGCTCCAACACTTTCCTTCCCATGCATACAGCCATCAGTGTGAACTGGGCTTCCACCTGTAGGCCATGCTCACGAGGACGTTTTGTGCACAACAGGGGAAGATATGAATACATAAAACTTTCTTATTCTGAGTTAATTCATTGGTCTATCTAGCCCAGTATTCTCTACGCTGATTTCAGTGGCTCCCAGGGTCTCATGTCAGGTGGAGGTTGTTCTCATCACTGACTATTTGATTCTTTTAGCCAGGGATGGGAAATGCATGACCCTCCAGATCTTAGACTGCATCTGATATTTTCTCTGACCATTGGCCATGCTGGCTGGGAGCTGGAGTCCAGCAACATTTGGAGAGCAACAGGTTAATTACCCATGTTTCAGGGGACGGTGCTAAGGACTGACCTTGGCAAGGTCTTCTGCATGGAAACCAGGTGAGTTTGACCTGTGGCTCTCCAGATATCATTGGCCTCCGTCAGCCCCAGCCAATATGGCCCCTGGGATACAGCCCTGGGATACAGCCATTCCCTACATAATGTGAAGGCTTAATCTGTGTCCTCTGCCATGTGCATAGGAAGCAGCCTGAAGTCCAACTTGTTCACATCCGATTCATATCAAAGGCAACGAATACTGTAGTCCTTGACTTTTTCTTCTTCTTCAGTTCCTTCCAAAGCACGCTTTTCTGTCCCTGCCACGCATGGGGACTTTAATTGTTTTTTTAAGGCCCACCCCCTCCTCCCTGCAGCTGTCAGATGGTAACCATTTTCATCTGCTGTTGATGTCAGTTGGTTTTGAACTTTTAATGCAAACAATGTCTGCATTGGGGAGGCAAACACTTTGTTCGCTAGGGAAACTTCAAAGGGTTTCAAAAACAACTCCACGCTTGATAAAGGAGCATAAAACAAAACAAAAAACAAACAAACAAACAAAGCTGGGAAAAGTGAAAGCCAAGCAGAGAACAACTGCAGCAGCGGTAAAACTAAAAGAGAGTGTGGTGAGCGTGTTCAGTTGTTACACAGAAAACAGAAGGCGAGTCCAGTCATAATGTTGGTCTGCTGTGCCTAAGAATTGTTCTTGCAGATGAAGTTAGCTATGGAGTTAAGAGATATTCGTATCAGTATTAGAACCCTAGCCAGGCTAGACAAACAGGACCTATGAATATAGCAAGATTCAGAGGCACAGCCACAGGCTAACAGAAGCCTGAAAAGCCCTTTGACCTGGTCTGAATACTTACACTTTGCCAGAAAAGAGGACACCGACCTGGGTAAATATGACCATTTATATGTATAGATGTAAATTACTATTATTTACATAGAAATGCAATACATCTGACCTTAGCGAGGAAGATTTTGTGCTTGGTCAGGATACTGTCCATGCGTTAACTGTGGATGAGAAAGCTCCAAGCCTTTGCTCTACCTTGTTTTGATTCCTTACCTTGAAATGGACAATCCCTCAAATACAGAATATCTTCCAAGAGATGGTGTCCCTTCAAACAGAGGAGTTGTCTCTGTTTGACAGGGTGCAGGGCCACCCTCTTGGTTTTGCTCATGAACCCCAATGATAGCTTTCAGGGCAAGCTTAGACGTGACACAGGAGAGTGGCAATTTGCTTTTAACTAATTAGTGGCTCTGTGCAGTTGCTTTGAAGGGTGGGTAATCTGGGAGAGGGCATTTAACCCTTCTCTCCTCAATCATCCACAGGGGCAAAAAGAGAAGTTAGGCCACCCTCTTTCCCAAACTAATTGCAGCTGGTGGTGGTGGGGGTGCAATTTAGACCAGGAAAAGGATATGGGAGGAAAGGGTTAAACACCCCCTCCCAGCACACCACCTCCCTGATCTTCAAAGCAGCCACACCATCCTGGCCATTAAGTATAAACACACACAGCCTAAAAAGTGGGAGAGTCTAATCACAACGTCCTGCAAAATTTCTACTTTGACTTTTATAATGCTGGCCAAGTTGGATACATAACATTTGGAGTTCACGGGATGTCTTTTTGAAAGTGACATATATGGGTGAATATTACAAGAGAACTGGCTATCTATGCAAGATTTCTGGGAGCAGGATTCAAAAGTTGGCACCCGAAAGGTTCTTACAAGAGCACAAAAACAATGCACTGGATGCTTTAACTAGCAATTAAATAGATCTTCAGATGAACCATGGCAAGGGAAGCAGAACACTGAAACCCTTTTGCCGTTTGGGAATCCCCGGGATGGCTGACTCATTGGGATGAAAATGAATTGCTTGACAGGCTGAATTACAAGAAACTAAATGCACTGGATTTGTTAACTACAGTCCTTAGGAATTTACAGAAATTGCGCAGATTGATAACAATCTCTGAATAGACTGCTCCGCTCCCATCCACCCCCAGGTTCCTCAGGAGCTTGTCCTGTCAGCTTCAAGTGAATCCATGACTCGGTATTGACTGTAGTGAAATTAACATAATCAGCCCCTAAAAGGAGAAAGTATGATACATTGGGCTTCTTTCCCTCTTGCAATATTTGTTAGCTCTGTGCCAGGCAGAGTTTTCATCTCAATCAATTTAAAAGGGTGGCCATTTTGGGTGCAATTTGTGTAGGCGTATGAAACCCAGTTGCTTTCACAGAAAGGAAAGTTTCTGAGACATATTCCCTCTCAGAGTGGAGGCCATGGAGAACTGGCCTGCTATCTTCTGCCTTCTCCTCAGAGACAGCCTTGAGTGGACCTAGTTGCTGGCCATAAACTTGGGGTGAGACAGTGAAATAAACAGAAGTGATAATGTTTGCATTTCATTTCAGGTTCTTGCGGTGGGGAAGAGTGGATGGGAGCAATTTCCCAGGCTTCACAAATGGAAGGCCATAGCACAAACAGTACTAGACACCTTCTAAGGCCCGTCATCCAGCAGATTGGCCTAGCATTATGAATCAGCTGCAAGCTTATCTCCCATTTCTGTGGTGCATCTGAAGTGCCCATAGGCAATGTTGCCATTTCCCCCCTGGAATCCCACTGACTTCAGGTCAGAAAGTCATTAACTAATGGGGGAAATTACCACATGCAGTAATCAGGTGGCAATATCCATTTGTCATGAAATAAGTTAACCCTTTGAAAACACAGATTGCAGTCGATGGTGGATGCATCCCAAGTTGGAGTCACACTTTGTTAGTAGAATCAGCTAATCCTATACAGCAGCAAAACATTTCTTTAGAAGAAAAAAAATTGGTTTCTCCTCTCTCCACTTTTTCAGAGATGAACAAGGTAGCCGCAGAATCTGAAAGATCATACCACAATAAACTCTGGCATAGTCTGCTTTTGACTTACTCTCTGATTATTTTTATCTAGGGGCTGGCCCAGCTGTGAGTTTAGCTTCTGAATAAAACTGATTATTCTGTTGTTGTTGTTGTTTAGTCGTTTAGTCGTGTCCGACTCTTCGTGACCCCATGGACCAGAGCACGCCAGGCACCTCTGTCCTCCACTACCTCCCGTAGTTTGGTCAGACTCATGTTTGTGGCTTCGAGAACACTATCCAACCATCTCATCCTCTGTCGCCCCCTTCTCCTTGTGCCCTCCATCTTTCCCAGCATCAGTGTCTTCTCCAGGGAGTCTTCTCTTCTCATGAGGTGGCCAAAGTACTGGAGCCTCAGCTTCACGATCTGTCCTTCCTGATTATTCTAATCACTTCCAATTCAGAATACCTATGAAAATAAACAAACAAACTAGCCATTGTTAGAAAAACCACTGCATTCCTACTGGGCCACTGGAGAGGAATTTAATGCACTAAAGAACCACTGCATTGAATGAAAAAGCTGCCAATTTTGCAAAAAGCACATCAGCATAGGGTGCAGTGAGATGGGACGGAAGCTTTGATTGGACATTTATCTCCTTGACCTCTCAGAATCTTAAAAAGGCTGATTTGAATTTGAACATCTATTCAATGTTAATTAATATTTATATGTACTATGGCTTGGATCCAAAATTGCCATAGTCGGCACACCACTCATTAAATGTTCCTGCCGGAAGAAAAGGGGGAAGGTGATTTTTTGCCAATTGCTCCTCTTCCATTCAGTGCCTTGAAAAGCTGCTCCAGATGGTTATGGGATTTTAATTTAGCAGGAGCCTCTGCTGGATCTCAATCTCTTCTGTGTATGAAAGGACCCTTTCTGTAAATGGAAAGAGCCCTTACCAATTATAATTTTAAACCCTTTGCCTCAGTCTTAGGTTTTGGGGTTGTTTGTTATATTGCATTTTGCCCTGGATTCAGTGTTATTCAACAGAAGCCAGCTCAAGATGTTGCAATGCTTTGAGATATCACCATGTTCTGATTCTCAGAGGAGGTGCTTGGCAAGCATCCCTGGGCAACATCCCTTAGGCGTGGTTTTATCTTGCAGTATCACCACACCCGAAACTTTCTTACAGGGAGACTCAGAACAGGCATAGTGGTCCAGTCCTGCCACTCTTACTAATTATGAGTAAGATCTGGGGACCAAATGTGTAATGATGCAGTATCTACAACCTCGTTACACCAATGGAAATCTCTTCAATCACTGATTTGGAAATAAGGAAACAATTGCTATATTCAGGCTTAGATCTACACAGGAGAGTGCAATTAGTTACCTGGAGTCCAACCGCACATTAGGGCATACTCCTTAGATTTCAAAGTGGAAGAGATATGAACAAGAAGGGGGGAAGATACTCAAGGCTAGAGTTGCCTAAGGCAATTAATTTGCTTAAACCAATTAAAATTTGGATTTGGATTACCCCAGAATAGAACATTTCTGGGTGTGAACTTGCAAAGTGATTGTCACACAATATGGTTAACTTGCAACTGCTAGAATTGAATATGAAGATTTGGGTTA
Source organism: Podarcis raffonei (assembly GCF_027172205.1). Lineage (NCBI taxonomy): Eukaryota > Metazoa > Chordata > Lepidosauria > Squamata > Lacertidae > Podarcis > Podarcis raffonei. The sequence goes on from NC_070604.1 coordinate 51,584,339, forward strand.
TACTTGCTCTCCTTCAACTGATACCTATGGCCTCTACTACACTATACCTACGTTGCTGCCACTTTTAACATTTACTGACATGCGTATGTATGTGTGATCATTATGACATTTTACTAGAGTGCAAGAATTTGGAGCAACAGTATTATGAGAAATTGATAAGATCTTAAACTGCCACATTATCCCAACTTCTCAATTAGCCTTTTCATCTATATTTAATGAGGGAAATCAAAATGTGAACAATAAATTTGCACCTGTTTATAGCAGTAAGAATGACCATCACACAGTTTGGGAGGTGGAAATAGATCCTACTACTTGGTACACAGTATATCTCACACTTTAGAGATATTGCCCTACTGGAAAAACTACGGTAACTAATAATCTGAGAATTTTTAGGTGCCCAAGAAATAGGATAATTTCATACCTGTTTGGTCTGACTTTATTTCATTTGTAAGCAAGGAGGAGCAAGGCCAGAGACACCCTCAGGCTACAAATTAATATGGCTACTTCAACGAATCAGGGCATCTGAATACTTTATTTGCTCTCCTTAGGGTCCTTAGGTATAATAGGGTCCATGTTTTGTAACCCTGTCTTATTTAACCATTATGTCTATGTTGTTTCCAGTCCACGTTCTCAAATACTCACTTCTGAAACCACAGAAGGGGACAGCGCTCTTGTGCTCAAGTCCTGCTTGCCGGTTTCCCACAGGCATCTGGCTGACCACTGTGAAAACAGGATGCTGGACTAAATGAGCCACTGGCCTGATCCAGCAGGCTCTTCTTCTGTTAACATTTTTTTTAACCTTAGTATTGAATGCATTTCAATAATAAAGAAGAATTAAGGATATTTACAGCATAATCGAATGCATGTCTATGCAGAAGAAGCCCTCAGTGAGTTAAAATTATTGTATCCAATTGAGTTCCTGGTCTCCTGGAAGGCTTTCCAATCTAGTGAAGCCTTCTGTTAATGAAGGAGAAAGGTGATTTTCACTGATTCTCCCTTCCTTCTGCGGTCTGCCAAATCTGCTTCTAGGAGATTGAAGAATGCCTTTTGATACCAAGCCGTGTTATCTCTGACTGTTTATGTACTTCTTGTCTGCAGTTAGTATTCTTTCAAGCTATGTCTGATCCTCTCTTGCTCAGACAGTTTAATGTTAAATAGGTTTGTCTCTTGCAAGATTTTCAAAGCTTCCTGGGATTTACATATCTGTGAATTACAACAAAGAGATTCCCTCTCCACCTGTCTACACAATCTGTCTGGGGTATAATTAGATCAACGATAACCTGTCGAGCCCTTTCATTTTTTATTCTGCTATGTATTGAGCTGTCTCTTTAACTCATAAACTTTATACCATTGATGTCAGTATGAACAGAAATAGAAATAAATCTATTTAAAACCAATGTTTACATTATTCCCTCTAGTCTATTTTTGTTGTTGTTCTACACAGGATAATAAACTTCCTTCCCTGAAACTGGACAAAGTTATGCTATTGATTCAATTGACTAAGCTTTTGTCCGTAGCCTTTGGCAGAACTGACACTCATTCCATCCACTACCATTGGGAGACACCATAGGCCTGGCTTGTTCTGCCAGACAATTTGCATTTCTTCCACATTAAGGAATATGGTCCTGCAGCTGCCTGCGGACAGTTTGTAAGAATGAAGCAACAGCAGGACAATGATGAAGCACAGGGTGAAACCATTGCTAGTAAGTAGACTGCTGCAGTAAAAGATATTGTTATAAGTCTGTGGGTGCCATATTCCGCTATGTTCCATATTTCAGACCCCCCCTGTGCTATGAGTTCCTGGGGGCCAGACACCGAACCCTTGGTTTCAGCAAATGTTAAAATATAAGCTAGGCCAGTTTCCTGATGAGGAAATTGCCTAGGAGATGAGCCAGTAGGAGAACAAAAGGAAGGTGATGAGCCAAAGAGAGGGGACTTTGTGCCAGGCAGAAAATAGGAAGGGCCCCTCTTTCAGCTCAGGGTTAGTTAGAAGACAAAGGTAGAGTTTGAATGAGAGCTTTAGGGTTGACCAGGACATGACTTGGAGGTGGGGAAAGGTAGCAGACTGGTCAAGTCAGCAAGCTGGGGAGAGAGTCAGAGCACAATGGTTGATTTCTGTCTGGATTCAAAGCTGTGCCTATGGGAAAAGCAAGACCCTATTAGAGTGTTAATGCTATGAACCCCTCCATTGTATGCTCAGGTTGTATATATGTGTAAATAAATGATATATCCTAAAGACACCACAGACTCCACTGTGCCTCATTTCCAAAAGGAAACACAATCCCTGGGTAAGCACCTAGAAGCCCTGGAATCTTGCACCACTCAAAGATTGGGGTGGCATGCAGTTAGGCCAACAGCCTCCAGGCACATATGGGGCTCTGCTGAACACAAGGATAGGTTTTCCTCATGCCCATCAGGACTTGGGAATATTATATTTGCACAATAAGAAAAGTCCACACATGAAACAATGTTAAAATTCCACAGTTTAGCCCAGCGCCTAAAAGGTAGGTGGGTGTCTGCCTACATGCATGCATGTACTGTGCATGTTTTTGCATGGTGTAAATGTGGCGTCGCCCACTACCAACTGGCATGTGGTCCTTAGAGAATGTAGTTCTTGGAGCTCAGAAAGGTTCCCCATCACTGGCTTTAAGGAAACTACCTAGTCTGCAGCATGCAAATACATATGACTGGGTTCAACTACCTTCCATTCTGCTAGTAGAAGGCAGCATAGGGACTCCCACCAGTGGAACAGAGCTTCCCGCTTTTCATCCTCCCAGGCCCCCTCACACCTCCCCCAAATCTGCTCTGGAGGTGGAGAGAACGCCTAGAACAAGGTTTGTTCCACCTGGCAAGCAGATTTGTGCTGATGGAACAACCTCCTTAGCACTACGTTGAATTCCACCCAATACATTCCTCGTACCCTTTGTTGGAAGACAGGCATTCAGTTGATGAAAGCTGTGTATCTGGCTTTATGTTATTCAATTCAATATGCACGAGTGATGCAATTATGGAAAGTTACAGGGCAAAGGAGAGAGGATGCCAATGGCTGGACAAGGAAGGCGCAATAGTTGAGTCAGAGTCAGTGGAAGGTCTGTGATTAGATCTCTCACATTGTGTCTTTTTTTAAAATAGCAAATGCAAGGGGGAAGAGATTGGGATGATAACCCTGGGAAAGGCACAGTTAAAAGCGTTCCCCAGGGCCATTTTCCTAGTGGAAGTCCTCTCTCCCAAAGGGATTTGTTCAATGCAGCCAAAAAAGCACCTATGTTTTGTGCTACGAAACAAATAGCAGCTGAGGCAGGAGACCATTTTCAGCCACAAAAACTGGAGCTGGGTAAGGTCAACACACCCATCCCTCTGTCTCAGTGTTGTGGTCCCAATTCAAATCAGCTTTCCACCACCAGTGGCTGCATTTGCTCGATTCTTTGAAGTCGTGTGCTTTGTGTATGTATGGTGTGAGCACAGCCACAGTCACGGATATCCCTCCATTTAGTTTCATTTGAGTGAACAAAAGCTCATCAATAAGACTGAAGCTGCTTCCCAGTTAAGCCAAATCTCCCTGAAGAGGGAGAACACAGTCCCTTAGAAACCCTTAAAGGAATTATAGGAACTTACATTTGTCCCTATTGAAGTTCATTTTGTTAGGAACACATTTCTTGTTTGAGTCTCAGCTGTCAACCAAAAGGTCTAAATGTGGATTTAGAGCTCTGACCAGGTCTTCGAGTCCTCCTTCCTCCTTCCCAAAGTCAGACAAGCGCTTACCGGGCTTTGGGTAGGAGGTAGGAGGGCTCTAGGACCCTGCCAAAGCCTTGTGACTCCTTCCCAAAATGCACCGCTTTGTTTACCTGGCTTAAGCTGGCACCACGAGGGCTGGAGGGAGGGCATCAAATGTTGGCCTCACACAGGATGACATATTTCCAAAGGCCATCCCTGAAAGGTCTGATTTGAAATAGCTGGAACCAGGATGGCTGTCAATTGCAGTAGGCCTGCCTCCATAATAATGAGAGGTGTACATTTTTTATACAAATCTTGCAAACTGTAAATGCATTTAGCCTCCCAATCCACATAATGGTGAAAAATTTTCCACATTTTTGAAGTTCTTACGTTCTAATGTGCGTATTAGGGTAGAGTCATATGAAATTTATAGTTCAACCCAGCATCTCCCATACCCTAAGCAATGGCTTTTCAATGGCCAGGATGCTGTTCTTGTTAATCTTTTTGGAAAGGTGGTGCTCTCAAACCAGAGGTATCATTGTATATTTTAGCACCCACCCAGGGAATTGGAAAGTCCCCTTGAAGAACACATCACTTTCTCTGAACTGACAATGTAAACTTGAGCATTGTTTTTTAGCAGCCTCTGTTTACATGGATTCATGGTTTGTAGATCTGCTTCTCATCATCGGTTAGCATTTCTAGTTGTTCTAAGGTTAGGAAGCTCTGTGGCCTTAAATTTTTACAAATATTACCCCACCACGGCTCTTGTATTTATGAAACCATATGTCTTATAGTAATGAAGATAACTGCTCACATCATGAAATCATTAGTTTTCTTTGAAAAGAGATTGACTCTTTTTTATATGAGAGGCTTGGATTTTTGCTTTACTTTTATTTTTTGCATATTCGGTGTTCTGGTGAGACTTTTTTCTTTTTCTTTTCTGTTGCACTTATAAAAGCATATTGTTTTTTTATTGAGAGTCTTGTAAATGCTTCCACAATTTACCTCCCTGGTTGTAACAATACAAAAGATACTTGAAAGTAAACCTCCCCCCCCCCATAGATGAATTTGTTCTTCCAAAGTCTCATTTGTGTAGGCCCAAATGAAGAGTGTATACATTTAGAAAAGTGTGAATGGGGGGAAAAACACACACAACCTGATAGCTCCTGGCTGAAGTCAAATTCTACCAAGAACATTCTAGCTCATAACAACTATTTAACTTTTAGAAGACATCTGAAGGCAGTGCTGTTCAGGGAAGTTTTTAATGGTTGATGTTTTATTATGTTTTTAATATTTTGTTGGGAGCTGCTCAGAGTGGCTGGGACAATCCATATAGCATATAACAACAACAACAACAACAACAACAACAACAACAACAACAACAACAATTCCTTCTCTCAACTGCTATATTACACCACATCTCTAGATAATATTAGCTGTGTTCTACAGATTTACATAGATTTCTGCATTGCAAAGCTCTGCTGAAGACACAGGACTAAGGCTGGGGTATTGTTTTAACACCAAGTGGCGAATTTCTGGCACACAGGCCTAAATTAGGTCAACCAGGTCACTCCATTTGGCCCATAAGGCCATTTTGGCAAAGCCATGGCCACTACACCTGAAGTAAAAGATGATGTCAGGTATGAAACAAGCCTCAGCCAAAAGCATGTTTGCAAGCACCATCAGTCAGCTGAATGGTAGTGCCTGCAAAGCCTCATTCAAAGCTCTGTGAAAACTAGTGCTTCAAAAAAGATTTCTGAAGACTTTGGGCACCTGATGTCATAGTGACTCCACCCACCTGTCCAACCTGACCCATTAGGGCTGGACTGAAAACGTTGCCCACCTGCAACAGCCTGGGAACCCTTGCCTGTGATGTAATCTGACACTAGAGAGCGTATGAATATTGCAGTTGCCTGGCTTGAGCCAATCACGTGAGTCTTTACTCCCAGCGCCATTCTGACCAAGTGGGAAATAGCAAAGCATTTAACCCACTCCTTTAAAAGGGTTGCAGGAGTAGGCCTAAAGGCTCCTTACACCTGTGCACATTGCGCTACTCTTCTGCTCTTCTGGGTGGGGATATCTGAGAAAAGATAGAAGAACCACAAGGAAAATACAGAAGGACCACGATTGGAAGGCAGTGCTGTCTGGGTGCCCCATAAGAAGTGAATGAATTAAACATGGAAATTCTACACTAAATTCCCAGTGTGATGCACCCCAAATGATGGGGCACTGAGTGATGAATATACATGTGTGAATCAGCCTTCAGATAATAGAGGCTTCTGTTGTAAGTTTACGGAACAATGTGCTCAAAACTGACGCAAAGATGTGATGAAACAGATGCAGGAAATATAGCGCTTTTAGCAAAGCAGACTTTTGAGGCCAATTCAGTTTATTAATGGCTTGTATTATGGAATAACAAGTTGCAGATGATCATTAAAAACAAAAACTTATCCTTAACAGACATTCATCGTACATTCATCTTTTGTTGTTTCCAGAGTAGGGGTGGAAGAACCTCATGGAGCTTGTGGTTTTGAAAACTTCACTCACTATTCTTGTGTTCCCAGAGTTCAAGCTCACAAACCTTCTTTATCCTGTAATTAAAGCCCTTTGAAAAAAGGATGACATAACATTTTAAAAGGGGGTTCTTTATTGTTTTTGCTAAAAAGGAAATCCTGTGGCCTATTTCACAGAGAAGTACCCTCTGGACAAATCTCTTCCTCATCTACCCAACTCTCCATCTTCCCTTCCCTTACTTAATTCCTTGCTACTTCTTTGGGGATATAAAAGCAAGTATAGGAAGGTTGTTTTAACAATCAAGTTTACTGGCTTTAATCAAGGATGCTGAAAGAAATTCACTGATTTTAATATTCTAAGGGAACGATCTAAGTAAAGGTAGGACTGTTTAACTCTTCCATTGACACTGATGGTACTTAAATATGCTTTATCATCAAATAGTGGATGAGCCTTACTGAGTAAACAATCTTAGGAACAGAGAAAGAGCCCTGTTGGATTAGACCAAGGGCTATCTAGTTTGACATCCTGTTTCCAACAGTGGCTAGTAAGATCCCTCTGGAAAGCTCCAATGACTGTCCTGAGCAGGGATAGGAAATCTGTGGCCTATCAGATGTTGTTGAACTCCACCTCCCATTATTCCTGACCAGCCATTGACCAGGCTGACAGGAGCTGATGGGAGTTGGAGTCCAACAACTTCCCTGATTTTGAAGTATACTGTCCGTGAGACCCCTGGGTATAGGCAGTATATAAATTCAATAAATAATAACAATAATAATAATAATAGTTTAGCTGTCACAACTTAGCTAACATGGCCGATTGCCTTTAATTATTATTAGATATATACTCCAGATTTGTCCAATCCCTTTCAAAGCTAGCTTAGTGAGTGGCAGCAAAATACATAAAATAACTGGGCATTGTGTAAAATAGCACTTTCCTTTGTCTGTTCTGAGCTTATTACTTATCAGTTACCCTGAAAGTGTTAGTACAGAGGAAGGAAACTGCCTCTCTTTCCACTTTCTCCAAGCCATACATAACTTTATAACCGCTCTTATGTACTGCTTTAGACATCCCACACACCCCAAACTAAAAGTTCCAAACACTTTAGGCTTTCTTCCTAAGGGAAGTCTTCCAGACCCTTGTTCAGTTTGATTGCCTTTTTGTGTACTTTTCCCGGTACCAAGCTACCCGTTTTTGAGATGAAAGGTAAGCAGAACTCTACTCAGAATTCCAAATGCAGCTTGCAAAGTTATATAAAGGCATCATGTTACTAGGGGAACTTCTGGTCCTTCTGAAAGCCCCAGAAGAAACTAAGCAACTACTTGCCACAGCCCCTCATAAATACTCATTTCCAGAAAGAAGCACAACTGCTGAAGAATGGCTTAAGGAATTCCTGCCAGGTCCCACTGACTCTGTGCCAACTGATCATGATAAACCAAGTTTACAGCTACTGGAAGACCTGGTGGGTGTGCCTGACATTGTTCAGTGGCCGCTCATTCAGCAATCTTTCCCAAATTGGAAATATTTGAATTAGTCCTTAAGGTTTATATCTGTCATAGAAAGGTCACACATGAGATTTTCATTCTGAGCAGGGAGCATATCTGGCACCCTGAACTTCCCTAAAGTAATGCTATTTGTCCACCCAGTCCAGATCCAAGTTCAAGTTGGATAAAAAAATGAGTTGTTTGACTTGGGAAGGGAGTCACAGAGTCATTGGGTGGCCAGAAAATGACTCCAGATGGCAAGAGCTCTGCTCCCCAAGCCATTATTCACCCTTAACAGCTTCAACAGGCAACTCTATATCAATCAGAGGTGGGTAACCCACAGCCCGAGGGCCACGTTCCCTCACAAGAAACCTCCCGAGGGCCACAGATACATCATGGATGGGGACATAGGCAAAAGTTGATGTGACACATACTTTGGAACAATCCAGGCTACATTCCAGGCACATGAAAATCAGATGCTTCTTCTCACCCACAACCTTCTCTCCATTCAGGCAATGAAGAGGCATTGTAACAGTTCAAAGCCACATTCCAGATAAGCAAAAACAATCCAGGAGTGCATCAAGCAAGGCCGGTAAGGGACATAGCCTCCAAGTTAGGTCTGGTAAGGGCATGGCTTTGTGAGAGTCCCAAGGGCAGGATACAGAGGCCTGTAGGGCTACCTTTGGCCTCAGGCCTAAAATTCCCCATCCCTGACATAAATGCTACAGCAACAGTGAGGAAGCATCTGGGATCAATTGGTTGGTTTCAGTGCAAGTAGTGTACCCCTTGAATGTTAATAGTCTATTCTCCTACCTCAGCATTCTCACAATCTCTCTAAACCAATAAAGGCACAGGAGAGGGCAGAGGACTGCAATAGCCAAGGAAAGTATATCTTTCCCTCACTCATTTCTGGTATTTCATGTCCAACATCCTGAGAGCAGAAGGATAGACCTCTGTTGGTCAAGAGCCAACCTTGGGAGCAGGCCTCTGTGTACTGTTTACATTTAAGTCCCACGGAACAAGAAGTCTGGGTGGGGTCAGCACTACCTTGGGACTGTATCTCTGGCTACTTTCATGGAATAGGAGCCTCTGTAGCATGACTCCATCTGGAGATGACCAAATGGTGGCACCTTTCCTCATCAGTGTTGCCCAAGTTTCCAGGAAGGACACCCATCACTGAGAAGACCTACAGTAAGACTGGGGAACCTGTGGCTCTCCAGATGTTGCTGAACTACAACTCACATCCCTGACCATTGACCAGGGCAGCTGGGGTTGATGGGCATTGGAGCTCAACAACATCTGGAAGGGCACAGGTTCCTCATCCCTGACCTGGCCTAGGACATATGATATTACCAATGGAGGAAAGTGTGCAGTAGCCCCTAACTCTACGCAGGTGACCCTTGTTCCTTAAGTATTTTAAGTAATCTGAATATGGCACATATACACTTCCACTGAAACTGTATCTCATCAGTTTCACTTTATCCACTGCCAGTTTCTCCCAGGAGGTTTCTCTGCCTTGTCACGAGGGTTGCCACCCACCCAGAATTTTACAGGCCTGAGCAGTATTTTATCCTCTTGGCTGGTTGCCGGAGCAAAGGGCGTCGAGCCAGGGATCCTTGTCATTGGTGCCCATGTGTTTGCTATCATAACACATGTCTGTGCACTAAGGCATCACATGGCTGTAGCTGCTGCATCTGTATCACAGTGCAGATGTGAAAGCTGCACGTTGCGAATTCACAACACATGTAGACGATGCCACACATGGAGTTCCATCCTTAAAGGGTGGCAAGTGTTTCGTTGAGTGCATTTGGTAAGGCTGCCTTTGAGCGGAGACGTCAGCCCGCTCTGAAAAAGTTCCAGCAGCTCTGCAGGATGCTTAAGTAAATGAATCTTTGTGAATTCTGATGCAGACTGATCTGATCTATATATCCCAGTATAATGTACAGATCAAAACTTACCTATCTACTAATGTTTGTACTTTCTGAATGTACCAACACAGTTCTTGGCTCAAAAAAATAAATAAATCATAATTCTCCTTAAAATGCATGCTCTGAGGAAGAAAAAAATGTTATTTAAATATAAATTTTCACACAGATTGCTCCAGGCTCACTAAATTAATGAACCCCATGTTCTTCATGGCAAAGGAAGAAAGGAAGGGAAGGAGCTTTCAGCTACCCCACATATATTGACTTGTTATCAGGCTTGTCAGTTCACGCTGATCTATGTGGGTTCTTTTGCTTTCCACTTCTTTAAAGGTAAAGGGGACCCCTGACCGTTAGGTCCAGTCATGGCCAACTCTGGGGTTGCAGTGCTCATATCGCTTTATTGGCCGAGAGAGCTGGCATACAGCTTCCGGGTCATGTGGCCAGCAGGACTAAGCCGCTTCTGGCGAACCAGAGCAGCGCACGGAAACACCGTTTACCTTCCCGCCGGAGCGGTACCTATTTATCTACTTGCACTTTGACGTGCTTTCGAACTGCTAGGTTGGCAGGAGCAGGGACTGAACAATGGGAGCTCACCCAGTTGCAGGGATTCGAACCACCGACCTTCTGATTGGCAAGTCCTAGGCTCTGTGGTTTAACCCGCACCCTAATCTGGTTTACACAAAATGCAATGGTGGACTGTGGTGGCAGGTTCCTGGACTGTGCCATTTAAGACTGCAGTTAAAAGGTTGCATTTTTGAACTGGGTGGCGGGGAGATTGCCTGCATGTAGTAATCTATAGCACATTAGAGGAAATTTCCAAGTGAAGATGGCGATGAATAAGGCTGCTTGTCTTGGAGCTCCGTGATCTGTTTTAATTTCTTTTTACTTAGAATAGTTTTAAATTCTGTTGGCTCACCTGATAATGTTAATTGCAACATACAGGCAAGGAATAGATCTGTTTTACTTTTACTTTTGCATGGGCTTAGAAGTCATGTGTCTTAATTGGAGGACAGGTGCTCTGAGAGCAGCTGTTCTGACTCAGTGTTTAGCTGATAAGGAATGTTTAGAAGTTCATCTTGACCGATGGAGGTTCTGCAGTTTTAAGAGTTTTAATATGGATACCACACGAGCACAGACATGCAGTGCTTCAGATAAGTTGTACGGAATTCCATTGCCAAATTTAATCCAAAAATCTATGCTGGACCATTGTGAATCAGCAGCTGGAGCAAAGAAAGAGAAGGTAACTGCAAAACAATTACAGCAAGATGCAATTTGTCTTATGTGGACAGCTCTGGTTCTTTACATGACAAATATGCAAGAAATGAGGCTGGAGATGCCTTATCCTAAGAGGTTTTGCTACATATTGCTCCAGTGAAAGCTCAGCTAACTGGTCAGTTGAACTAGACTGTTAGGAGCTGATGCATATGCTCCCATAGCATAAGAGAAAAAAAGGTTCAGCACTAGAGACAAGATCCTCTACTCACCTGAGGCAGTGAACCACAGTAGGGTCCCTCAGGAGTAGCCATGTGGCAACAAAGAGAAATGGCTGTTCAGGAGAAACAAGTGGAGCCTGATGCTACTGCCCCTTGCCACCTGATCTGGTTTTCTTACTCTACATAATGTTAGGGCTTTCCTTGCTTTGTGTGTTTATGGCAACCATTTTTATACTAATGATACTATACTAATGATGCTGAGTTTCCAATCACTTCATGCTGGCTACTCCCACAATCTGATTATTTCATTATTATTATTTTATCTTTTTAAAAATCAGTTTCCTTGTGAGATAGCACACTTGCTACCACCCCACATTTCCATATGTTCCAGATTCTTTTCCAGTTAGGCCAGCTAGCGTTCCTGTCTTTGGGAAATCTGATTTGCACTGGCATCCAGTACATTCTTTTATTGCAAAAAGACTTGGCACTTACACTCTGGGTGTCCTCGTTCTGGGGGAAAATGAATTCCACTGCTCTGTGGTGTCGTGCTAGATGAAGGTTTGCCAGATGTCAGATTCTGACTTGGAGAGTGTGGTTTTGTCTGGTTTTCTCTAAGGTCGGGTGCTAACTGTACTGGACTGAATCTGGCAGAATCCAGCAAAGTCAGGCAATTATTGGTTCTTATGGAAGAGGTGCAGGCCAGCTCTTTTGAAATCAGGATGTTATTCCTTTATAAGAACGGTAACTGGCACAGTATCCATTGCAACACAGAGGACATGTAGAAATCACTACTTTTATTTTCCTGAACTTTGCCACATAGGTCATAGGGCAACATAAGCCTGAATGGCAGGTTGACCAAGCAGTGCAGTTGGCAGAGTGTTCTTAACAATGGCCCATTGCACCATGTGCATCGCCGTGATGGAATCCTGTCCAGAAACACCATGGGAAACGCAGTTTTGTACCATTTTTGTTGATGAATAGAAACAGATGTCTTGCGTTTCTTTTCCATGATATCCCAAGCCCCCTGTCCTTTTATTATGTGTGACATATGTTTGCAGTACGTTATGTCTCTATATCACAGGCAAATAAAAGGCAACTTTCACCATTTGTGTGGGATTCATTGATAATGAGGACCTTACTGCCCTGCTATGTAGTGCTGCCTTCTGCAGATGTTGACTGTAGGTTTGCAGCAACCATCTGGAGTCATGTGCTAAATTGCTGTTACGTTGCACATGTGTGAGTCTCTGGCATGTGCATGGGCTGAGTAATAAGGAAAGGCAACAGCTTCAAGCATCTCAGCTGTGTCAGCTAATGTAAAAAAAATCAGGGCACAATCCAGAAAAAGGATAGTTGCAATGAAGTCGCTTTAGAAGCAGTACTTCAGATTTCAGTGGCTCTCCAGCGTCTTTCAATTGTTATAGCTCTTTTCCATTTGTACAATGAATGCGCAGATAGTGAGTGGATTTGACTCCCTGCTGTCCATACATTAAAATGCATTTTCATGGTTTCCATCACATGAAGTTGTGCTACCATGCATATACTTGTATAAGTATACCTTTACTTGCAGAATGAATTTCAACATGCACACTGAGGAGAAGAGAGGACTTTAGGGTCTGTAGTAGAGCTTCTACTTTGCAGAAGATCCCAGGTTCAATACTTGGCACCTCCAGGTAGGGCTAGGAGACACCCCTGTCTGAAATCCCAGAGAGTCACTGCCAGCCATAGAAAACCAGGTCTAGGCAGTATGGTGGCGTCCAAGTGTTGTAAGACTACAACTCCCATCATCTGGAGTTGCAGTCCAACAACATCTGGGGGAGCTCCATGTTGGCTGTTGTTGACTGAGCAATTATTGGACTCCATATGCAGCAGCTTCCTATGTTCCTAAGAAGTCTATCACCACCCACTCATACATTGTACATATGAAGTCCCTGAATTAGGCTCGAGTCAGAACTATACTTTGACTTCCTATATATGTGATCTGTAGAATGAAACCAGGAATAGTGTGTGTGTGTGTGTGTGTGTGTGTGTGTGTGTGTGAGAGAGAGAGAGAGAGAGAGAGAGAGAGAGAGAGAGAGAGAGTGTCCTGGTTAAGGTAACAGCCAAATTTTGGGGGGGAGATAGGGGTGGTGGTATTCATCCTCCTTCACAAATATAACTGTTTCCCATGGGCTTGCTCAGAATTAAGGCCCTAGTGAGTGAGGACAGGGGGCTTCACCTGCAACAAACCAACCAACCCCACAGTCCTGATTAAAATCTATGCCTCTTAATTGTATCGAGAGCATCTTTCACAGTGGTAAAACAGGCACAACCCTCCATTAATAAGCTGCATAGCCCCAAAATCATTGTTATTTATTTTACGAATCTAAAGCCCAGAGGTTTGTCGAGTTATCTGAGCATGTGACTAATAACTTGGTGCCTGATATTCCATGAGACCACACACATGTATTTGTGTGGTTTGCTAAGCTAAAACAAAAATAGGCACAGGACAGTATGAGATTACAGTTCTGTTAGCGGAATAAAGGAGAAACTTAATGAGGGCTGGCTCACACATGTATGTTCATCGTTTAATGATTGCTACATCAAGTAGCAACTTGCCTGTGAATAAATAAGCCATCACAGATCAAGCACCGCTGATAAAAGATTAACATGGTGCATAATTTTATACGCCCCTACAATGTCCCTCTTACTCACTTTTTGCATAAACTGAAAAGCCCCAAATGTTGTAACCATTCTTCATAGGGCATCCCTTGATCATATTGCTTGCCCTTTTCTGGACTGTTTCCAGCTGTAGAATATCATTTTGGAGATTTGGTGACAAGAACCACACAAAGCAGATGTTTTCAACCTTTTTGAATCCACGGCTCCCTTGATCAACTACACTCTTTTTGTGGCACTCCTGTGGGGCTCAGGAGCCCAGTTATGTCACCCCTTGCCTGCAGAGCTGGCAGCCTCTTACCCTTTCTTGAACACCCTCCCTTGGGGAGTGTTCCCTCAGCCTCCTCTCCTCTCCCCTCTCCTTGGGAGTCCTCTGGGCTTCCACTGCTGCTGCTCCTGATCTCTGAGCTCCCCCCCCCCACCGCCTGAAAGAGTGGTGCCTCCTCACGCTGTCCCACAGGGGCCTAGGACATGTTTGTCCATTTCCAACAGCGAGGGCTGGCAGACTAGCTGGCTGGGCTCCCTTTCCTCCTTGCTTGCTTGCTTACTCTGAGGCTGCTTCAGCTCCTGCCAACCAGCATCCCCTGGCCAGCCCCAGAGGCGCCACTCCTCTGCGGAGCTTGTAGCCAGGGCTGCTGCCACAAACAGCTGTGCAAGCCTTTGGGAGCAGAGATGCAGGAGGGCATCAGAGGAGGGAGGGAAGGAAAGAGGGACAGAGGGACATCATTCAAGGCACCCCAGGGTGCCACGGCACACTGGTTGAAAACCACTGACACAAAGTCTGCTGCTATTTTACCATGCTTGTAGGCTTCCTAGGTAGGTTGGTTGGCTAGCTGCTGTCACAGTGGTGGGCCTTTGTTTAGCTCTACAAGGTTCTTCTTATGCCCTCTGAATTCCTCCTTATGAGTAGTTTCTTTGATCCAGTGTATCAGTTTTCTGTTCCCCTTCTTCAGTGGAAACTAGACTGCTGACCTGAAAGTAACCTGAAATGAACTGACAGGCTGGATTGCCAAACATGCTCTGATATGAAGTGTATGGCCCTCTGGGCAATGCCATGTGTCTTACTGTTCTCCTGAATGCAATGCATTCTTGGGGATTTTCAAAGGACAACACAGAAACAAAACAAAAAGCACTTTCGTTCATTCCATGATTCACATTGTGGTCAGTAGCCAAGCCCATTCTGAGGGTAGATAATTAGCATGAGGCAGATTGTTTTCATCTTTAATAATACATTTGTATGTAGAAAAGGGTGTGGATATTTACGGCAGTCACTATCGTGCTAGAGTAATCGCCTCATGGGTTTCACTATAAGTGCAGGTAATTTCCAGAATGTCTATTATTAGGTTCAATAAGGCATAGTCATGGGCATAATTACAAAATATCAGAAGGAAGGCAGTGACAAAGTTCTAGGGCATGCTGTAAACAAAGAGAAGCAGGGCTGTCTTGCCTCAGCAAGGTGCAAGTCAAGCAAAATCTTTTGGGATTCCTCACTTCCCCCTTTGCACAATACCCTTTGTTACACAAATGTAGCCAAATATGTTGTTGCCTGCAATGTGGCTTTTTACAAAACAAACAGAAAAATGCCTACTGTGTGGGGCTCCAACAGGATCAGATAGCACTGAGCCTGCTGTCCCATGACTGCAAAGATTTCTTCCTGCACAACAGAATGTTCTCACCCCCTCAACACTCTTTGTGCCCTCTTTTTCTAGGGTGCAGGGTGTACGCAGGGGGGGGGGAGTCCTGCTGCACAAGCAGAAAGCCTTGCGTTGATGGGACACAGTAGTTGAATACCACCCACAGTTTCTGCTGTGCAGCAGGAAAAACATTTCAAAGTAAGTTCCTAAATGAATCACAGGTTAAAGACGATGTCTGAACGAAAGTGCAACCTGTTCCTTTTGCTGTTGGAAAGCATTTTTGCCATACCTTGAGGAACCCTCTTGTTTCAGGCAGAATTAGTTACAAGTTAGCTTTCTTAACAAGTGGCTTCAAGTTGAACATTCTAGCTATCCCTAAAAACATTACCTACCTAGTAGAACATTTATCCCCAAAGGATAGCTGGGTAAAAGTCAGGAAGCTAATGTCTTATCACTTGTCTTTTATTGGCAAGCCCTGCTAAGAATAAGGGACATGGGTGGCACTGTGGTCTAAACCATTGAACCTCTTGGGCTTGCCGATCAGAAGGTCGGCGGTTCAAATCTGCACAATAGGGTGAGCTCCCGTTGCTCTGTCCCAGCTTCTGCCAACCTAGCAGTTCGAAAGCATGCCAGTGCGAATAGATAAATAGGTACCAGCGTGGCGGGAAGGTAAACGGCATTTCTGTGTGCTCTGGCTTCCATCACGGTGTTCCATGTGCCAGAAGCAGTTTAGTCTTGCTGGCCCCATGACCCAGAAAAGCCATCTGCGGTCAAACACCGGCTTCTTCGACCTGAAAGCAGAGATGAGTGCTGCACCTCTCCATAGTCAAATTTGACTGGACTTAACCATCCAGGGGTCCTTTACATTTTACCTTTTCACCTGCTAAGAATATGACTGAAGGTTAACATAGCAGCAGCCCAGCTCAAGACCCTTTTCTCTAAATTTAGCAGGGGATCAAATACTTTCCCCCCTCACTGTAGATAATTCATTCTGCTTATGCCTCACTAGATACATTACTGAGTAGGGGAGCAGAACTTTTTCAGCCCAAAGGTGACATTTCCTTCTGAGGGCCGCATGCCAGTGATGGGCAGTGCCAGAGGCAAAACTGGTTGGAGTAACAAATGTATTTTGTGGTTTCTGCACACACCCCTCTGCATTCTCCATCCAGACATTGCAAGAGGCATTATCAGAGTTCAAGGGCACATTCCAGCTGGGGGGGTGGGGGACACTCAGGCTGCAAAGCAAGGCCACTGGGGAAAATTCCAAGGGCCAGGCAGAAGCCTTGGGGGCCACAATTGAGTCCTGGCCTGAGGTTTACATACTCCTGCATTACAGTACAGGAGAGTAAGATTGACTTCAGCACATCCCTGTGGAAAGCAGCTCATTCACTTCTGTTGCCACACACATGGGTGACCTGTGTCTCATTCTAATTGGGAAATGCAATCTGCCTTTGTTGCCAGACCGGTACTTAGAATTTGAGATAATTTCCGAAAGCAGATCAGAAGCAGGTTTTCAGCTTGACATCCAAGAGTGCTCAATCTTCCAGGATGTTGCATAACCGACATTTCAGTCACCAGACAAGATTTTACTGTATGCAAATCTACAGAACAGATATATGATGAGTAAACTTAATGCAACCACCAGCTTCATTCCATGTGTTGTTGCTGCCATTATCAACATGACTGAATTCTGCTTGTAAATAATTAAAGGACTTGCCCCCACCCTGTCATCAGGGTGTGTCAAGAGTTGGTGTATCCCACTATAAATTGCATATTATCTGGACGTGAAGAAAATGAGCCGGTGCAATCTTGGTCTATGGATGTGCAAACTAGATTGTGCAAAATGAGTATGGAATGACAAAAATCTGTAACGTCACAATTTCTGGGCTTACTTAAATCCTATCCTATGGATTCACACTGAGCTGTGGAGGAAGAACATTGCTCCGGTATTAAAGGACAGGACAAATTGTACAAAACTAGTTCAACCAGATCAGGGCAGAAATTTACCTCAGTCCAATGTGCATAAACACAACATCATATCTATATATAAAAACATGTTATGCCTCACCTAGAGCAACCCAGAGACATTTCACGGAGTGATTGCACAGCTTATTAATTATGTCGAAGGGCCAGGCTTTGGTTATGCCCTATTTCTTAAAAAATGGTTGTAAAAAAGATTTGCAGTGTTGTGTAAATCACTACCTGTAAACAACCTAAAGCTGTCCTTTATTTCTTTTGCAACTCATGTAAATTAAAATTCCCAGCAGTATCTTAGCATATAATGACCTTTATAACTATGGCACATTAACAATTCAGCCATAGGCATGCTCACTTAGAAACAAGTTTCTTACATTCAGATGAGTTTACTTTATGTGTGCTGCGGATTGCATTTGAAATAATCTAGAGATGGGTGAATGGCAATAGTGTTCTTGTTTGTCTTTTCCGTTGTCAGTAATGCACACTGTTGTGCTCCACATTTGTTGACTTGAACTGCACATTACTCTCAAATTCCTGACACACCATCACTAACATAGGGCTAGTCCACACTTGAGCAGTATTTAGCTTTTAATCCATGTTTTCCTCATTTGAATTAGACCAGAGTTGTCCACACCCAAACATATTTGAATCTGTATATGAGGAACAACCTTGGTCATCTCCATTAATACTAGTAGATGTTCCCTTTTGTGTTTCCCCTTGCCTTCTCATTTGTTGATTTTATTATGCTGATTAAGTACCAAGAGGGCATGCATGTAGATAGTTGTGTGCACACCTTGTTGTTGCTGTTTGAAAAAATCCACACCCAAGAAGCTTGCAAAAGCACACAGTCAGCAATTGTAAATGTGCTTGTGCAGTTTTGTGGGTTTGTGCAAATCTGAGATATAAAAAGAAAAAGAAATAGATAAAAGGCTCAGCTCCTGACGCATTATTGCAAGCACGCTGGAAAGAAATGAAGGCCACTATATATTCTCATCACACACTTTTCACATTGCTGCTCAATGTATCTGGTGCAGAAATTTCTAATGTGATTTGCTTGTGCAGTTTTCCTGATTTTGTGGAAATCTGAGGGATCAAAGCGGGAAGGGAACACCCTCCATTGAGAAGCACACCACAAATAGTTATGAGCACAGCCAGAAAAGAAATGAAAACACTGGGGAAGTAGTGGGCATGGAAAGGGGAGTAGCAGAAAGTGATAATAGTTACACCCACCCAGGGCTTTTTTTCAGCTGGAACTTGCAGAAGTTCAGTTCCGGCACCTCTCAGGTGGGTGCCATTGCCATTATAAGAGAACAAGGGATACATTCATGGTGAATTCCGGCACCTCTTTTTCTAGAAAAATAGCACTGCATCCACCCAAAAATACTGAAATAAAAATCATCTGCTACCCCAAGTGGAGCAGTTTGGAGCCAGATATTCCCTAGTTTATTGGATTATTCCCGTTACAGGTAACAGGTAACCTTGGCATCTCAAATTTCAGCAGCAACATGTGCAACACCAAATTCCTTCCCACTGCCTCTTGCCTTCCACTGGACTTCATAGCTGCAAGGCCTGCTGTAGCACCCCAGCAGCTCCATCAATTGAAGTGATTAAGCTTCCCTAGATCCACCTTTGCAGGTAAACAAAGGAACAGCATTGAGATTGGTGTTTGATGGTAGTGTCATGTGGACTGTGCAAATTAAATAGGAACACCAACTGGTGCAAACACACTGCAGACTTTGGCCCAGAAGTTGGTATTCCTTATTCACCCACGTATGAGCATCACTGGAGGGGATGATTTCAAAAGTGAAGACATTTGGTCCTTCTCCAAAACACTAACAGGTAGGGTGGTCCCTTAAGTATCATCCCCAATGAGGAAATGTATCACATGAAAGGGCAAAAGATGGCACAGATAGACACTAATGTAGACAAATAGACCCAAATTTAGAAAAAATGGCTATAATTTAAATATAAATACATCTCACTGTAGTGAGAAAGCCTGTGACCAGGTAATGTGTGTGTCTTGTTCAACTTGCTATCCAGACACAAATTGTTGATCCACAACGTCAAGGTCTCTGCTCTCCCTTCTTGTTTTCCTTTGTTTTTAAACTGGACAGCCCTTTGCAGTATTCGGATCTGAGCTCCTTAGGAGGAAAGGCAGGATATGAATTTGATCCATCCATTCATGCATCAGGATTGTCATCTAAAGCTTTCGGAGTGGGAGTCCCAGGAAGCCCATACCCCTCAATTGTTTTGATAAAAACAGGACATCCCGCTTGGGGAGGCTGTGCTCTCAAAAGTATGGTGCCCCCAAAAGCAAGGTTTTGGGCTCATGTGGATCACTTGACTTTCCTGGGAGCACAGCCCAGAAGGTGTGTGGCCCATTTTTTTGCCTGGACCTGTTGGAGGTTATGGAAGCCCAGTGTACAAAAGAGAGAACTAGGAAGCATCCGTATGCACCTTTGTGTAATGTATCAGCCTCATAGTAACCCAAATATAGTGTTATGTACTGAAGTTCTCACCCTGGGCCAGCAGGGGGATACTGTAGATAGTTATGCAAATGAAGGATCGAAAAGTGACGTTCAGTGATTGGATAGTTTTAGAAAATGGCAACAGTTGCATTGTTCTGGAGCTCTATATAAGCAGGCTGACTGAGCTCCTCAGCCTAGTTCTGTTCTGGCATCTGAATAAAGAAGAGCTGTTTAAAGAATCGCTGTGTCGTCTGACATGTTCGCCCACAACTTAACATATAGCACTTGAAACTAGGACTGAATTATAACTACATCCCTGCCTTGCTGGTTGCAAACCTGTCACCTTGCAAAAGTTAGGCCTTTTTAGCCAGAATGAAGAGTCTTTGCGAAAGTGAAACCAACAGCTAATCATCCTGTTTACACATGCTGGATCTTTCCCCCTGACTAATTTCTCTTGTAGTGGGAGTAATTAGGTTTATTAGTAACAGTGAGCGCATTGTTACCTTCAGGCAAACACTGGAGGACTTGGTAACTAACAGAGCGTCACTTGACTTATCTTGCACTGTTAACTCCAGTCTTTGCTCTACAATTAAATGTCTGCCAAATATCATCTGTACTGTCTTGTTTCCTTTTGAAAGCAACAATATGGTATGTTAGCTGTGCAACATTTTCTGTCACACTGCTGGAGGGCTGGTACACCTGTGGGTGAACCTGTCAACACTCTACATGTGTTCAGCCACAAGGTTGCATTGACAATGAAAAACAGTGCAAAGGAAGTGATGTGCAATGCCCATAGAGCCAGTGCGGTATAGGGGTTAGAGTGCTGGACTAGGGCCTGGGAGACCAGGGTTCAAATCCCCATTCAGCCATAAAGCTCACTGGATATCATTGGGCCAATAACGATATCTCTCAGCCAAGTCTACCTCCCAGGATTTTTGTGAAGATAAAATGGGGAGGGGAAGAACCACCTATGCCACCTTGGGTTACTTGGAGGATATAAAAGATGGGATATAGATGTAATAATAATTACATCTATAACACATCTATATGTAATAATACATCTTAATCCTCACCTGAATCAAAGGAAATAAACCAGGATGTGCCGGCAAATGTGAGACTTTCAGTTAGCATTGGAAGATACCCTTTTAGTTCTGTGTAAAAAGTAACAGTATAGAAGTCAACAGGTAAAGACAGGTAAGGAACCACCATTTTCAGTGTGCCTCCAACTAACTACAAAGAAATAATAATGCAGCAACATTAAAGGCTCAAGTGAGGAGGCAACCTAGGTCTGGTTTGAGAGAGCTGCATACTTGGAACAGCAGCTCATATCCAAAAGTCCTCAAAATGACCACAAGACTGTGTAGACAGAAAAGATGAGAGTTATGTCTGTGACCTAATATCTGTGGCAAGTGCTTTCAACACTTTGGCAACCACCATCATACTGATCACATTAAAAATGATTGGGGATGTAAAAATTCTGTGGGAGGCATGAGCATGTTCAGCGCAAAATATGAGTTTTGTAGCCCTCAAAATATCATTCAAAAGCCACACACAACTTCTCCTTAATCTAATTCATTGTCTTTCTCCGCAGCTACTTTGGTACTATTTTTAAACTAGTGTTCTTCCAGAGGATTTCATCCTATGCAAGAAAGGATCACATAGCTAGGATTATTATTTCATAATGCAATATAATTAATTTGATTTGGCTATATTGTGACATTAAAAAGCCAAATCAGAGTGAGGGCAATGTTCTCTGACATCTCTCTTCATAGGTAAGCACTTTTGTCTCTGTTCACAGATCCCTCTCCCCTCAGTAACACACACAAACACTGAAAGAAGAGGTGTTTTTCATGGAGGATATTCTTAAGGGACAGCTTAGAAACTATAATAATAAGAGTGCTTGCCTGTGGGATAGGAATCATTTTCTTGGCAGTAACATATTGCCCTTTTGTGATCCAGGGTGAATCAGAAAAGAAACGCTACCTGGAGAGATGACATGTGAGCAATATCAAAGCCTTTGCTGTGCAAGAAAATTATAATCTGGAAAAGACCCTTGGCTCTGTTGCAACCATACTTATTCATGTAGCCAACCAGACATGCCTATAAAGCTACTGTGTAAACAAGTCAATGTCTGCAGGAGAGCTTGAACAATCGTTGCAGACTTTTCTCATCTGTTCCCTCCACCCCCAACTGAAAGCATTAAATCAGAATCTGCCAGAGAGGTTAATATGCTCCTTCCAAGTTGATATCAACATCCAAAGTACTTTCTCCCATTAACATGGAACACAATAGAAAACTGGATCTCTTGGGGATTAGGAAATATGCATACAGGAAATGGGGTCACATACCCAATTATTACTTGAAATTACAGTATACCAAGTGCAGCAATATTTCCTTTAGATCTAATCAGGGGAAAATAGTCAGGGGTGATGTAAGTATTTGTGAACTTATTCTGTAGGAGGAAGGGCTTGGCTGCCACACGAAAGACAGCTTAGAGGAGGCGGTAAAAGAAGACAAGGGAAAGGAGGGAAAGGCTTTCGTTAGGGTGTCTCATCCAATACAGTCATTGCCCTTGTTTCACTGCATCCTCCACTCATTTCAATGAGGCTTCTGCAAAACTAGTAGGTGGTGTGCGTGCGCATGTGCAATGAATCCCCGTTGCGTCCCTGCTTTGGATGAAGCAGGAATGAAATGCAATAGATATTTCCTGTTTCTATTTGTTTAAGAAAGCAAACACTCTAGAAGTTACTGTTGCACAGTTTGTTTGATGGTTGTTTTTTTCTTTTCTTTTTTGCATTGAGTCATAGAGTTGTAGAGTTGGAAAGGATGCAAAGGGTCTCTAGTCTAACCCCCTGAGATGCAGGAACCACAGCTGGGCTACCCAACCTCTGTTTAAAAACCTCCAGTCAAGGATAGTCCATGACCTTCCAAGCAGTCCATTCCATGGAGGAACAGCTCTTACCATCAAAAGGTAATTTCTAATGTTTGGTTGGAATCTCCTTTCTTGTAATTTGAATCCATTGATTTGGGCCCTACCCTCCGGAGAAAGAGAAAACAAGCTTGCTCCATCTTCCACATGACAGCCCTTTTGATACCCACAAAAGGTAGTACCTCTCCCCTAACACCCCACCCAGGCAGAATAGAGTGGTACTATTACTTCCCTTGATCTGGACACTATACTGCTGTTGATGCAGTCTAGAATTGCACTAGCATTTTTTGCTGCTGCTGCAACACACTGTTGACTCATGTTAAGTTTGTGGTCTACTAAGACCCCCAGATTTTTTCACATATTCTCCTGTCAAGCCAGGTGTCCCCCATTCTATATTCTGAGGCAGGAATAATCAGATGCACAAAAATAGAATGGGGGACACCTGGCTTTGGTGCATTTGAGCTAATGACAATAATACTGAACCTTCAGTTTGTAAAGGGACACCCCACCCCCTCATTCCTCCTCTCCTACACACAGTTTTTTTTTAATATTCAAAGGGATTGGTCCTGGTGCATTACATAAAAACATTGCAGGGTTGTCAGGTTGCAATCCAGAGATTTACTTGTTCCCTTAAAGTACACCAATGAAGCAGGAAGCAAAGCATTCCCCACCAATCCTTTCATCTGCATTTTTGATCACTTCCTGGGCAACATATCAGAAGGTCTGATCAAGGAAAAGGAGCAGGGCATACATAGAGAAGGAGCTGTGGCTCTTTTCTCTCCCAATTAGATGGTGGATTTAGTAGTAAAGAATGATTCACCAGGTGCAACCAGGAACCTTGCCTGTTTATTTTGGATATAACTTCCAAAGCTGCCCCCTCACACTAACCTGAGAAAGGTGCAGACCTAGAGGAACCTTCCCCTGGTTCCTCCCAATGTAAGGACAAAATTATCTGGCCTTCTACAGACTCAGAAGATGTAATCCCAGTAAGATCCCTATCCCCTCCACTGTGTAGGAATCAGTACCTGCAGAATCAGGCTAGGGGTTCTTCAAATCACTACAACTAATCTCTCAAGGCTTCAGATGCTTTCAGTTCTTGTCTGAGATAATATCCTTCATAGCTCAGCCAAGAGGGCCCACTGAGAGCTGACCAGGGTCCTGACCTCCTGAGAGAGACTTACCTTTCCTGGATCTGCTTTTACTTGGCCTGCGTGGAAAAAGCTCTAGTTTATTTCTTCCCAAGCCCAGCGGAACCTGCCTGGCCTTCCTCTGTTGTTTTCTCTCTGATGAATATTGACTTCAGTGTGATGTGAAATGTGCTAAATATGCTTTCATGCATGCAATCACGTCTTTACTGCCTTTATCAACCTTCCCCCGAAACCATTTTGCACCAGATACCATTATCTGCAATATGACAATGTAGGGCGCAAATTTGGGAGAAAACAAGTGGGGAAATATTCACCACATTTTTCTTTTTTTATAATAAATGTTTATTAGGATTTTACAAAACATAGAAATCATACAATCACATAAATCAAAACAGAAAACAGAAAACAGAGAATACACACTTAGTAAAGAAAAGAAAAAAGAAAAAAAGAAAAAAGATCCACTTTTAAGTTTCAAGGTTCTATATCCCTCTTTCCTGACCTCCTTACATCTCCCTTTTTTGTGTTCCTCTTTATTCTGTCAAATTCAGCAAATTCTAACCCTCTTTCAAACCTCATTTATAATTATATGTTCCCACTTATTATGTCTCTAATTTCCCTTATCTTGGTCCTTTACTCCACCTTATATACTTTAACATAATATTATTCTAGTCATACCCCCCTTCTCTTTTTTAAAATTCTTTTTTTATAGCTCTTTTAACCATATCCCAAATGCCATGTTACCTTCACATCCCACATCATTTTAACATTCAAACATTTTAGAATATTTCTGTAGATAATCCTTGAACTTTTTCCAATCCTCTTCCACCAACTCTTCTCCCTGGTCACGGATTCTGCCGGTCATTTCTGCCATCTCCATATAGTCAATCACTTGCATCTGCCACTCTTCCACGGTGGGTAAATCTTGTGTCTTCCAATATTTAGCAAGAAGTATTCTTGCTGCTGTATTCTTGCTGCTGTTGTTGCGTACATGAAAAATGTTCTGTCTTTCTTTAACACCAATTGACCGACTATGCCCAAAAGGAAGGCCTCTGGTTTCTTTGCAAAGGTAAATTTAAGTACCTTCTTCAGTTCATTATAGATCATTTCCCAGTAAGCCTTAACCCTTGGGCAAGTCCACCAAAGATGAAAGAATGTTCCCTCAGCTTCTTTACATTTCCAACACTTGTTGTCAGGTAGGTGATAAATTTTTGCAAGCTTAACTGGGGTCATGTACCACCTGTAAATCATTTTCATAATATTCTCCTTTAAGGCATTACATGCCGTAAACTTCATACCGGTGGTCCACAACTGCTCCCAGTCAGCAAACATAATGTTATGACCTATGTCCTGCGCCCATTTAATCATAGCTGATTTGACCGTTTCATCCTGTGTATTCACCACATTTTTCAAGGCCCATGGGCTTTGGGATTGGCTAGGTGCATCACAGGAAAACTATGACACAAATTTGCATATGTTAATTTATATGCAAATGCAGAAATAATTACCAGAATTTAAATTTTTACAGAATGCAATCCAATTAATTTCTCCTAAAAATAATTTTCCATTCAATAAATCTACTTAATTACCCACACAGATCACACCATATACCGTATTTTTTGCTCTATAAAACTCACTTTTTCCCTCCTAAAAAGTAAGGGGAAATGTGTGTGCGTGTTATGGAGTGAATGCAAGCTGCGCAGCTATCCCAGAAGCCAGAACAGCAAGAGGAATTGCTGTTTTCACTGCGCAGAGATCCCTCTTGCTGTTCTGGCTTCTGAGATTCAGAATAATTTTTTTCTTGTTTTCCTCCTCCAAAAACTAGGAGCATCTTGTGGTCTGGTGCGTCTTATAGAGCGAAAAATATGGTACATTCTTCAGATCACCAGATTAATAACCAGATCAGTTCTGCAACTATTTTATATCCGTTGATATTCTACCCAGATCATGCTGCCGATCAGTTATCCCATTCATCATTAAAGCTCAAATCATCTCTAAGTAAATCCCTCTTAAATGACATCATCTCTCCTCCCCACCCCACAACAAATTCAACATCCTGCCCAATTTTTGGGAACTTTCAGAGGGGAAGAAGAAAGCTGAATGATTTTGGGGAAGAGATAGTGTCTCTATATTGTTTATTTTTATTTTTATAGTTTATTTTATATACTTCCTTTACTTTCAGCAATATAAAATGTTATATTGTATATTTTTTCCTGTATGTATATTCTTTTCTGATTAAATGACTGTTACTTATCATTTTAGGGTGCAGTGCCGCTGTGCACCTTGAAAATGGACCACAAATGTCCCTGGGAAATAATGGTACTTGATGGTGTACTGTGATTTCCAAAGCCATTGTTTGGGAACTGGTGGCTTCTTTTCTTTCCCAAGGGAATACAAGGGAGTAGCAGAATAGAAAATAAAAGATTCAGCTAAAGTCTTGCTAGTGCAGCATATAAATCATAAACAACCATTTCCCACCCAGCACAATCCAAGTTATGAAACTGCAAGTTATATAATTAACTTTCCACATCATTTGACTTTCCTGTTCTGGAATCTTTGGTCTCTTGTTCCTACTTTTATACGACATAACCTCAAATTAGCTCTTTGGAGAGCAGGATAGACAGCTACTTAAGTGTTTCACAATTTCAGTATCAGACAAAAGTGCTTACCTGTGCCAGGTTTTATAAGCCCAGTCTGACAGCTGAAATTCATTGTTTTGTATTTTTAAATTGCCAGACATAATCATGGTGTAATCGCAATGCTACTTTTGGCAATTCATTTTGTAACACCTAATTCTAGACATGTCTGCTCAGAAGTCCCAGTGAGTTCAATGAGATTTACTCCCCGGTAGATGTATTCCAAGCTTGCATAAACTTTGTATCCCTGGCTAAGCAATTGTTTCAATTTGGCAAAGGTGAGCTAGTTTCAAAGTAAAATAATCTAAATCAAAAGCGAGCCCAGTTCCACTATGAGATGTGCAGTTGAGCCTTGCCATGTACCCCCAGAAAAGAGTCCCATGTTTAGGATTTCAGCCTAGGATCATTTTGGATGAGAAAACTATGCTTATTATTTATTTGTGGTTCCTTTGTTAAATCTGTTTCCCACCTTTCCACCAAATATGATTGATTCTGGAGCTTGGTAATACAGTAGGGTTGAGCAAAGTGAGATAAAGCTTAGGATTCCTCACAAAATAACAAGGAGGCTGCTTGAACGCTATCCAGCACCATATAATTATCTCTCTCTATATATGCAGTGGTTTGCACATGGATTCAAGTACCATATCTCGATTTGTTTCTTTTCTGCCTGAAAGATTCCTACTGGCAGCTTAACCAAAACCACATGAATGTGGCAGATCTCATAGTGATCCACTGTGTACAAACAGATAATTGTCTGAAGCGGTCATCATCAGATGTAATTTCAACATGTAATTTCAACATGCATCAGATTTGGGCAAAACCTGAGGTGAAATGGGATGACTTGTGAAGTATCTGGGGCTGGTCACAGGTGAAGTAGGATTTCTATGAGGTGGGCACATCAAATTATAGACTCCTAAAGTAATTTGTGGCATCTCAGTGACCGAGACATCAAAATAATGCTGCAGACAAGCATCTGTTGAAAAATAAAGTCATGCCTCTAAACTTACCATGGTGGGATGGTGGGTAAGGAACAGAAAACACCCAAGTGGGAAAATGGCAGGGAGGAAGATGTTCATTGTGACTGACAGGTCTAGCTTGAATCAGAAGAACTTACGTTACCAATATTGTTCAATCCAAGCACTTTTGGAAAGGGGACAGAGAGTGAAACCTACATCTCTAAGCTTAAGGAAGTTACTAGGATGGAGGAAGAGAGAGCTTCTTCATGACTAGCAGGTCTAGATTGTCACATGGGTGAAGCCAGCTAATCAGGATTCATGTAATGAAAGGATGATATCATACAGCCAATCAGCTCTGGCTGTGTGGTGACAACTCTAAGAACAGGTAAAGTCAATTGAGAGTGAGAGCAAGAGAGAAAAGTAAATGAAGTAAATTGGAAGAGTAGCATTTGTTTTACTATGTTAATGATTTTTGAAAAATAACTGTGAATAGTCAAAGTTCAGCCACAGTTGGAAGTCACTTTAAAGCCTATCCCTGGAATCATGCAACAATACAGGGAGGCCTAATATAAGAACTAACCATAACAAGACAACTGTAATTTTGCGTGGTGGCTTGTTAGCAATGCAGATTTTGAACTAATGCATAATGATGATATAAGTTGGCCTTTGTCCATCCCCTCACCTGCACTAATTCCATCAGTGTGGCACCAGAAGGAAAGTGAGATGATCAAAGTGCACAGGCATGGTGCCAGATTTGATTGCAGGCATGCCATGTATAATCAGCCAGGTCATGCCGGCCCCTTCTTAATTGGCTACACACCCACAAATCTGGTATAAATTAATGTATGGCCATCTGAAGAAATGTCATTCTGTTCTGGGTCAAGGCAGTCATTTACTTCATAGCATTCGGTATACTAATTTGCTTGATGGACTTGTTTACCTTCCCAAAGCATTCTTCAAATATCTGTTTCATTCACAATGATGCAACTTCTGACCATGCTGAAATACAACCTACCCACCATTTATGGTAGCCCACCAAGGACTCAATAAACCTACTTTTTCTGCCTTTGCCTAACTAGTGGGTTGTTATTCTTTATTAGATTTCTTATCCACCTTTCACCATAAGGTTTCAGGGCAGGTTACAGCAATTAAAAATACAATATTAAAAACAGTTAAAAGAGAGTATAGTAATATCATATTGTTGTATTCAGGAAACTAAGCCTCCTGTAGCCTGGGAAAAATCCTGCAAGAGGCATATATTATTTTAGAGAAAGTTATTTTAGTTATCAGCACCTATGTGAATCTTGGTTTCAATAATAAAGATGCAACAGACAAGAAACCTGGGAGGAATTTCCATGTGTCTGGAAACAACTTCTTGAGTCACAGGTTGTACAGACTTGGTTAGCTGGAAGCCATTTGTAGCACTCTAGGAACTGGTAACTTTTGACCTAGGGATCTCATGCCACGTCAGCAGCTTTTGGCTCTCTTCTTGCTAGATAACTGGAAAATGGAAATGTGATAAACAACTTCATAAAGCAGGCTACAGAATCCTCCTTCTTGTTCATCACATTACGCAGCTCTGTCTTTCCAGATAGGGATACTTCATTTCCTTCTTGAAGCATATATTTCTAAGATAGAAGTATGCACATGCATACATGTAATAATATGGTATGCATAAATTTAGGAAGATATTCAAAACAGGACTAGAGGTATATTATGCATCAACTCAAGCTATTATTGCTACACAGCCTACTTATTTCAGGAGGAAATGACCCCACACTAAGGCATAAATATATATTAAATTATGCATTGTATACATTATAGAGTATATTTTGGATAACTGACTGGTAGGGTGGCCAGGTTCAAGGGAGGACAGGACTCCTCCTGGCTGTGTATAAGAGGATATTTCATTAACATAACACACTTTGCCAGAGAGAGCTTTGCCAGATGAGCAGCACAGGCTCATTTCAGGCCTCAGGTGGGACCATAGATAGCTGTGGAGTATGAAGCCACTCCTGACAGTTTTTTCACTGGTTTCAGGCCCTGGTAGCAAGCCAGTGGTGAGATCTTCTAATCAGAAAAACCCTAGGGTCACCCCTTCCTCAGTTTTATAACTTGAACAGAGTTGTGCTTTTAATGCCTTTGCTTCTTGTCCTGTGAGTTTAGCATGGGTCAGATCGGTAAAAACTTTACAAATATGATTCTAATGGTATATTCTCAGTTCAGTAAACCAATAAAGAAGCATCCACTCTTTGAAACTTTCAATGTATCGGAGTGCTCTCCTGAGAATTAGATGAAGATATTTGCTCATATTCACCCTCCTCTTCATAAATATAACCTCATTATATTCCCAAATGGGCAGGCAAGGGAGTCCTGAGGAGAGGGGGGAAAGAGATGCTTTGAACATCGCGAAAATGCTTGAGGTGTTTTTAATCAATTCTTGAGAACATGACATAGTCCTGGTTATCTCTTGCTGCAATGTAGCTTCACATCAACCAGAGCCAGGGCCTTTTCAACACTGGCTCCGGCCTGGTGGAATGCTCTGTCTCATGAGACCAGGGCCCTGTGGGATCTGATTTCTTTCCACAGGGCCTGTAAGACAGAGTTGTTCCGCCTGGCCTTTGGCTTAGAATCAATTTGGTTCCCTCCCCCACTTTCTTTTTTCCTTTCTCCTCCTGTGATGAGGCTGCATTTTAATGTTTTAATTGTTTTAATGTTGTATTTTAAGCTTGTTTTTTTTAGTTGTATTTCAATCAACTTGTTTTTATTATTGGTTATTAGCCACCCTGAGCCCAGTCTCGGCTTGGGAGGGCGGGGTATAAATATTATTATTATTATTATTATTATTATTATTATTATTATTATTACTATTATTACTATTATTATTAACCTACCTCTCCTCAATCTCCAGAAACATAAATGATGAAGACCTTTCCCAAGAAAACATGTAGCTCCTGATTGTGAGTTCTCAGAATAAAAGGCTTGCAACTGCAAAGCTACACAAGAATGCTTACCAAGGAAATTAATCCACAGCAGTAGGGATCAAAGTGAGTTATTGGACAAGGCTTGAGTCCCATTGGAACCTGACAACCCACATTAACTGAGGGGACTATTTACCTGTCATAGCTGTTCAGCATATTTTTTTTTTATTTATGAGAGTGAATGGAGTGTGGTGGTTAGAGTGCTGGATGAAGACCTGTTCAAATCCTCACACATCCATGCAGCTCACTGGGTGATTGTGGGTTGCCTTTAATCGCTTCTACATTTGTTTTGTTTTAAGCTGTTTTAATGGAATTTTATTGTTGTGGATTGCCCTGCACACCCTTTTGGAATGATGGGCAGGTTATAAATGTGAAGCAGAATAGCAGTGCCTAATCTTCCTGGCAGGGTTGTTGTGAGGATAAAATATGGGGGAAAGGAGAGAGAGCTATGCATGACACTTTCAGCACTTTGGTGGAAGATGAGTTATAAACTTAACAAACAAACAAGCAAATACATAATAATGATGGGTACATAACTGCTATAATCAATTGTATTTTATTCAAAATACATTAATATTTCATATGGCTTCATATTTGTACATGTATAACTTACATATACAGCCGTACCTTGGATCCCAAACACTTTGGTACTCAGCTGTTTTGGCTCCCGAACACCACAAACCCGGAAGTGAGTGTTCCAGTTTGCGAACATTCTTTGTAACTCGAACATCCGATGGGGCTTCTGCAGCTTCTGATTGGCTGCAGGAGCTTCCTGCAGCCAATCAGAAGTCGCACTTTGGTTTTCGAATGTTTTGGAAGTCGAATGGACTTCCGGAACAGATTCTGTTCAACTTCTAAGGTACAACTGTATAATGGACATCTACAGAGGGTCTGTTCATAAAGTGTATCACTTATTATTATTATTATTATTATTATTATTATTATTACTGCTACTACTATTACTATTACTATTACTATTCTTATTTATTACCTGTCATTCACCATAAGGACTGGACTGACCCAGCAGGGCTCACCTTATATAATTCACAATTCTTTAGTTTAGTTTATCAAATTTGTTGATTGTTTTCCACAACCAGAGAAAATAACTTACAGAACAAGAATCAAAAAGAAAAAGAAAGAAAATACAGTGTGCTGTTTGCAGAATATTCCTCTACTGTTGGTGGCCTTGGACTTATGAGGATCTTGAATGCCAAAAGGTGGCAGGGAATTGGCAGAACACAATGTGCTAAGGAGATTTCAGTTCCTGGTCACAGGTTCCAAGGTAACAGGCTAATTCTTAGAAGAAACAAGAGTTGCAGTTTCTCCAGTCCAGCTAATTCAAATATGTCAATGTTGTCATCATAATCATCACTTCTCAGTGTTTTCCAGGTAAATGATGTACAGTTTCTAGTTAAGAATAGTTTGCCAATGAGTCTGTACATGAAAACTCACTGTGGAATCTGGGAGTCAACATGTGTTACTTGTTTCCCTGTTGAATTCCATCCTCAAGGTTATCTGGAACAGGTTGCACCTAGCTAGATGCATGTACAGTTTTAGGCTTCTGGCCTTTCCTCTTAAGGCATTACCACACTTCATTGTAACCTAGATTAGGCAGTGACCTTTCTGCTTCCTCTTCTCTGGCTGGTGTTTCTTCAAAATTAATCTCCAGGCTTACTGATACAGTCACATCCCTACATGTTGCCTTCTCTCCCTTTTGCCTTTCCAGAAGCCCATTAGATTTGACACTTTGTTCTCAAATTTCAAAAAGTAATGTGGGCACCTGTTTTAATCATGTTGGAGCCCCATTTAGCTGTTGTTATTGCAAATGACGAAAATGCCTTGTAGTGTTGTGTCATTCCCCTTTCAGCCATAATGCATATGGGCTGCAATAGGAACTAAGAAGGACCCAGGAATGCTGCAGCCACACCCTACCTGGAGAGCTGAGGGCATCTCAGTCCACTTCTTAGTAAAGATATATCTCTACGGGTATATCTCATGATCTCTTGCATCCTTTGCAAGCTCTGTTGTCTTTTGAGCATTGCATGCTCCACCCATCTGGTTTGTTCTCTCAGTCTATGTATTATTTTAGCATTATAAACCCCTCAAGGCAGGGTTCTGGCTTATTAGTTGTTCCAAATAAAACAGTTCAGCATTTTGCACCGGCATTAAAATCACTGGGAGGATTCCAGTGTGTATTTCTACATGCTGCCCAAGAGCAGCCCGAGAGATCTGTTGTTGCGGCTGTTGCTGTTGAATTCCTGTCATTTTCACTTGTAAAGAATTACTCTCAGCCAAAAAGTCAACAGCTTGGAGTTTTCCTATTACCTTCCTGTTACCTTTTGAAAATGCGATCCTATCTGTGTTTTACACCCACAGTTGGTGCAGACTGGTCTGTTGGAGAAAATGGCGTACAGCCCTACCAGCTCCGCTCTGCCTGTCTTGCTACTTACAGCCAGTCCAGAGGGTCCTGGCTCTCAGCTTTCTCCACCTTAGTCTCAATGTTGCCATTATAGAACTCAACGGGGAGGAAGATGGGGACAGAACTAGAATTTGTTGGATCATCTGCTCATCACTGGCTCTGGCTCCACCTACTGCTGACCTGTCTTCCACCCTGCCAGTCCCAATGGGCACCAGCCACCGCTGCCCAAAGCCCGGGCATCTTTCATTAATCTTACACTGGCAGAGCACCATGTCACACAGGCAGGGTAGCAGCAGTTCCTTTGTGCTGGCTTCTGTTGCAGGCCTAAGCCTTATGTCCATGAGACTTTGCTTTCAATTGGAGAGTGGCAGGGTGGAGGAGGGGTGTAATGGGGGAGGAGTATGCCTTAAACAGACTCTTCACTCTGCAGAAGAGGTGGTCTAAGTTAACACACATCCATTGAACTAAGCGGAGAAGCAAAGGGTTGTGCCCCAAGCTCTACTTCAGACACAACGGAAAACGGGGTTCTGATAAAAGCCCTCATCAGGCATTTCCCCTGTACATACCCTGTTTCCCTGAAAATAAGACAGTGTTTTATATTAATTTTTGTTCCCAAAGATGTGCTAGGTCTTATTTTCAGGGGATGTCTTATTTTTCCATAAAGAAGAATACGGTACACATACCGGTATTCCGGGGAGGCCTTATGTTCAGGGGAGGCCTTATTATCGGGGAGGTCTTATTTTGGGGGGATGCCTTATATTACAGCGAGAGGCAAAACTGGAAGTAGGTCTTATTTTCGGGGGATGTCTTACTTTCGGAGAAACAGGGTATACATGTATATAATGAATGCATTGCCCACAATGATGACACAGCCCCTTGCTATCAGTGTGTTTTTCACCGGTCTAAAGGGAGGGGAGAACTGGGGGCATGCAGTTGTTCCCATACTGTGTTGTGACAGATTCACCTGTCCATATCAAAACAAGATGAAAATGTAGCTACACCTGTGGGCATTGTGCTGTTCTTCCAGTCTTTTCAAGAAAGCGGGACTTGCTGCAGTAATAAGAAAGACAGAAGCAATTGAAAGACCTACGAGGCTTACAAATGGATGGTGATACCCCACCCCCACCCCATGACAAAATGCGACTGAAGGAGGCATAGTGATTCCACACTGAACGTCTAGTGTGGAAGCAGCCTACATAGGATTGCAACAATGATATGCCAATAGAAGCCCTAGCATAGCAGCCGCCTGGCATAGTGGAACCATAGGGTTACCCTGCCTATCAGTTTGCCAGTCACTATTAACTCCTGCTCTATTCTGCCTCCAGAGTTGCTATGTAGGTGTTGCTGATCATTGTCGATGTGTTTGTACAGTGCCTCGTGCGGCCATCTCCATTCTAAGCAAGGCTAGTAATCTCGCATATTTATATGACCGACTGCTATAATAATTATAGGGTGTTTTGAGTTTCACTTTAATTAATGGTTGTGAGTGACTTTGGATTACTTGCAAAAAGAGAGCTATGTGAACATGAAAGTCCTGAAGGGCAGACTTTCCAAAGTGTAAGGGGAGGCTACTCCAAAGAAGAGGGAAGTCTTTGTGAGAGTTCATGTAAACCTCTCCCTGAGTGGTTCCCTTTTAGCCCTGATTGGCCAAAGCGGGTTGGGAAGAAGATACCCATCCACTCCTTTCTAGTCAATCAGTGGGGGGCAGAAGCCCCAGCTCCTTAGAACCACTCTTACTGCCATGGAGCTGTTAAAACAGCAGAGTTTTACCATCTTATTATGATCCTTCCCTTAAAAAGATTTGGGTGGCTTTGCCATCACATTTTAGTTTTCCAGGATAACATTCGTTCCAGGAAAACTGAGAAAACATCTGTACAGCTTTCTCCTCCACAGAAGGGAAGGGAAGGGTTAAACCATGGTTAGGCAAATTAAGGCCCGGGGGCCGTATCCAGCCCAATCGCCTTCTAAATCCGGCCCACGGATGGTCCAGAAACCAGCGTGTTTTTACATGAGTAGAATGTGTCCTTTTATTTAAAATGCACCTCTGGGTTATTTGTGGGGCCTGCCTGGTGTTATTATATGAGTAGAATGTGTGCTATTATTTAAAATGCATCTCTGGGTTATTTGTGGGGCATAGGAATTTGTTCATTTTTTTTATTCTTCAAAATATAGTCCGGCCCCCCACAAGGTCTGAGGGACAGTGGACCAGCCCCCTGCTGAAAAAGTTTGCTGACCCCTGGGTTAAACTCACCCCTCTTCATCCACTGTGATCCTGGTAATGTTCAGTGTCTCCCACTATGCCGTATACATTTGCAAATATATGTTATAGGGAAGTTTTTAATGTTTGATGTCTTAGTGTGATTTGATTTGTTGGAAGCTGCCCAGAGTGGCTGGAGCAACCCAGCCAGATGGGCAGCATATAAATTATTATTATTATTATTATTATTATTATTATTATTATTATTATTAAACACCTAGTTTGACCTTTCACTATGCTGGGGATGCCTGAATAGTTTCTTTTTATTTGAAGTGACTCACACTGTCTATGTTTATGAATTCCTACTATAGAAGTTTCCCATGCAACCATCCTTTCCACGTGGATTTGAATCAAGTGTGGCGAGAAGGTGACAAATCAATAATACCAGTTCCTACAACATGAAATGGATTTGGCAAGAAGCCAAAACTTTAAGCTGTACATCCCAGAGAGCAGGAGTTCATTGATTCTTATTGACAGGTTATAGAGGAGTGCTATTTTTGCCTTCTACATCCCTTGAAAGCTTTGGACCACAGGTGAGATGAATAGTGCAAGTATTTTCTCCTTGCAACTCAGCTCACCATTCATCAAAATAGATTTCAGGGTGGAGTACAACACAAATTACATAAAAAGTGTCACGGGTGATATCCAGCTAAGTCATACTTGGAGTTGATTTCAGTGGGTGTAATCTGAGTATAAACTGCACTCATAAACTATAAAACAATACAACCAATAAGAGCAAATAAAAATTACAAAGTACGGTAGGTTCTTTCAATCCACAAAAAGCCACAAATCTTCAGTTAGCACCAAAATGCTACATGTGTTGGCATGCAAGCATCCTTCCACAAATGGATGTCTCATGTCTTTGCATAAGGCATGTCCCCTGAGAATGGTACATGAAGTCAAGCCTCCTTTGAAGATCTAAAGCCATAGTAGGGCATGGCAAGATGACCTTTAAAGATCATAACATGTTTATAATGCAAAGCATATTAGATGGTTACTTCCTCAAATACTTTTCTTCTATTGTCATAAATAACAATCAACAGTACACTAACCACTAGAGTTTAAATTTGGATTGAGGTGCTGTTGTTTTTGCTTACACCCAAACTAAAATGCATGTTGACCTGTTTCTGACCCCAAGAAAAAGGAGGATTTTTTTTCATTATGCAACACTTTCGACCAGCTTACATAATCTGAATTAAAAGTATCAATGCTCACCAAGACAGTTCATTAAGTGCTCTAAAGCAATGCCTTGGCTGTTTCCAGTGTTTTTACTTCCAGCAATGTGAAATTTCTGTGCTGAATATAGCTGCAGTTCTAGGCAGCTACAGTACCGGTATATAGAAGCCTTCCACACCAACTGAGATGCTGATTTGCTATTTCTTTGACTTAAGACACTAGTATTGTAGGCTTTCCATGTATTTGCATAATCAGAAGAGAAAAGAAAGGAAAAGAAAAGAAATATTTTAATGGGTTAGTTTCACAGTACTGCTATTTACTCAGTATTCCAATACCATTAGTCATTTAATCATAGGTCCTAGGGTAAAAAAAATAACAAAAGACTATGGCTCTGCTCCAAGGCGTTTAACACACACACACAAAAATATTTATATATAAAACTACAGTAGTACCTCAGGTTAAGTACTTAATTTGTTCCGGAGGTCTGTTCTTAACCTGAAACTGTTCTTAACCTGAAGCACCACTTTAGCTAATGGGGCCTCCTGCTGCTGCCGCGCTGCCGGAGCACGATTTCTGTTCTTATCCTGAAGCAAAGTTCTTAACCTGAAGCACTATTTCTGGGTTAGCAGAGACTGTAACCTGAAGCATATGTAACCTGAAGCGTATGTAACCCAAGGTACCACTGTACTATAAAACTACTATTGGTCTTCTAGGATAGTGATTGCTTTCTGAGAACATTTCTCTTCTAATAGAAATGATGGGAAAGCATATAGTGGAGACTGAGTGTCACAATGCCCAGGGTTGCCCTTACCACTGCAAGCAACACCACAGAGGGATATAGGAGCAAAGGCCTGCCCAGAAAATTGCTGTCATGGCCCTAACAGTATGGCTGGGGTCCATACTTGTATCCTAGGGCAGCCACTAAGGCCCCAGTCTTTTGCAAAGAGCTGGTGTTAAGATCTTCCCAACATTTCCCCCCAGTCCAAGACTATGAGCAATGCAAGGATCTGACCTCCTTTTTCATTTCCGACATTTCCAACCTAGTGTTACTTTGGAGCATTATGAAAATTTTAAAAGGTGGTTAGACCCAGCTGCCCACAGCTGCTTGGAGTGCCACCACTGCAGTTCGGCCTACTGACAGAGCAGAGGCCCACCACTTTGACCCAAGCTCCTTCAGATCCAGAGGCAGCCCCACAGAACAGAGTTCCATTCCCAGCCTTGTTTATCTTGACAACTGCCTAGAACACGCCTCCGTTAGACAATATCAATGGTTGATGAGTGACGTTTCCTGCATTCGGGATGAGTAGCTTTATGGTTGTTGGACTTTAACTCTCATCAGCCTCTACCAGCATGGCCAATGGTTGGGGAAGATAAGAACTATAGTCCAGCAACATCTGGAGAACCAGAGGTTCCCACATCCCTGAACTACATGCTACCTCAATTCCAGCCAGTCAAAATGGGTTCCTCTCAATGCCTTCTGAAAGCAGCTAGTTTTCAGATGGCAGATTTCAGACTGGCTTTTCCCGCTTTCAGTTCCACCTCTCTTTGTCTCATAAATAAACAGGCATAGACATTGGCATTTTGATTTTTTCCTTTAGGTCCTAAAGAGCCAAAGTGCATGTTACTCTAAATGCTTCTTACACTGCAGGTGTGGGTGTGTTTTAACTGCAGCTCATTCATTCATAATTTTATTATGATCAAAGACCAGCTCGCAGGAAGCTATTCAATCCAGATCTAAAGACCAGTGGTGTGGAAGAGGATTCGATCCTTTGTCCCCACACCTTGATTTCAGTGAAATCCTCCCTGCCATTTCCCACCCACACCCCCAAATAACAGCTTCCCTTACAGGTCACATGATAGCTTTGGGGAAGAAATTTCCATCAGAACCATGATATGGGCATAGACTGTTAAGTTCAAACCACTTCCCCCACATGGGTGGTTGCTTTGAAAAACAAACACACAGGCACAATTACAAAGACACATTTAATGTGATGAATAGTTTGGTGAGATCTATACTGTGACTGCCACATAGATGCTACATAGTGAAATCCTCCCTGCCACACAGATGGCAACACAGACTGTTGTAAGTATAGCTGGATAAGGCAAATTGCATGTAGTATAGAGAAAAAGATAGGTGTCCACTTTATATTAGTACGTACTCTGTCTAGCACCTACAGCATTCTCTAAATGTCATAAAGGTAGCCAATAATCAAACTGTCCTCTTATCCCATATCTCCTGCCTTTAAAAGTAACAACATCAAATTCACCTCTGTATTGGGCTAATACCCAGCCAATGTTTTTACATTCAGAAGTGCTCTGTGATGAAGGTAGACTAATCCCATGCTTTGATGAAATTCCATCACCCTGTGGATAGCATCAACAGTATCACAATAGATACAGTGAACTGAAATGGGTTCCATTTTATTGAGTAGCCAGTGTAAGTAAATAAATGCAACCAGCCCTTCCATAGAACTTCACTCTTTATGTAGCAAGAAATAAACACCCAAGGTCACTTCCAGAAAACCTGTTTATTGAGTATTCATCCTAATTTGTTTGCACAAAGTTTGCAGAGACTGTTGGCTATTTATTGAGCATTGATTGTAGTTTGTTTGTGAAGCAGTTAAATGAAATTGCTTCAGCTAATGTCATCCCACACTTTCCAGTGCATTTCCCCATCACTTTCCTTATCAGAAAGGCTTGGAGGGAAGCAGGATCATTGTGCAAAAGCTCCAAGTCAGCTTTAGTTACACAACCTGTATTGGCTGGTGTGTCGTTAAATGCCCCCCACCTGAAAATGACAAGACTCCAGCAAGGAGACCCTGAGAAACATGAACCCAAGCAAGCAGATTCACTCTTCCAGCTCTTCTGGCAGAACTGCAAGGCCCGTAAAGAGAAACAGCTGGCCCTCCAGATGCTGCTGGACTGCACTCCCATCCTTGCTGATCACTGGCCCTGCAGGCTGGGGCTGATGGGAGTCACACAACAATGGGAAAGCCGCAAGCTCCCTATCGCTTCTCTATAGTTTACCACCAGGTCCTTTTAAAGCTGAATTGGATTATAGTGGACACCATGACTGAGGCTGCATTGAAGCAGCATTTTATTCTGTTTTCCTAATGTTTCCTTGGCCTGATAATTTCCATGTTTTATGTGATCTTTCACAGAATGTAAAAGTCACTTTTGGAAATCTAGCGGAAATTTAGCACTCGTTTCTGTGCTAATTGTTTGCAAGCCAGTTAACCCAGAAAATTGTGAGAGTTTTAAACTGTGATTTTCATAGTCTTCAAGGATCATGCCATGTCGTAAAACAAATAAAAAAGCCACTGTTCCATAATGCAGCAAGTATTGCAGTTAAAAGTAATGTTAGAAACCAGGACAGAAATGCTATCTTTATAACCAGGAAAACTAATGCAATAATCCCTGTATCTGAATGCCCCCTGAGTGCAGTAATCACCTACCTTTCTGCAGGGGGTAGTTTACAATGGACTTGTGCAAAATCTTGCACAATTGTTTCTTTTGTTGATTACAAAGAGGGTTAGCTGTAACCCCCTCCATAGGATAAAGAAGAAGCAGTTTTGCTAGTGCTACTATCCCATTGTAGATGCAGAAAGTATCACTGGGCCATTCACTAGTGATTTGCTGAGAAAAAAAAATTATCTGGGGCACATTGCAAAACAGGAGAAAGACACTAGGCTAAATCAATAAGAGGAATGCTAATCAAGGGAATTCCCTTCCAAAACCAGGAAAAAGCAAAACTTAATGCCTCTTCCTGCTAGAGCTAGAAAGACTACATCATTCACCTGTCTATCATGCTAATGCTTTTTATATACTCCTTATAAATCAGCTCTAAAAGCTTTCTATAAATGCCAATTAGCAGTTAAGGCAGAGCACAAATTAATCCTAGCTTGAGGACAGCATAGGGAAAGTCAGAGCATGTTCACATTATTACATTTTTTTCTACACTCTTTTGAAATGCATCTTCGTGAATATGCACTCACAGTCAGTGCAGCCAACATTCATAATAAATTCCAAAGGTGCTGGTACCCTTGGATCACAGAAGGCATGCTCTTGTGCTTGAATCCATCCCAGTTTTCAGTGAAATAAAAAGGGTTGACTGGCTAAAAAGCAAGTGAAGTAAGAAACACTAAAGGCTCAACCAGATATGATGACGAAGATCTGTGGTCCAGATCTACTCCGTTTTGTTTAAGAAGCTAATAGCCTTCCCCAGCCAGGTCCCCTCCATACATTTAGGGCTACATCTTCCATATTCCCCAACCATTGGCTATGCTGGCCGAGACTGATGGAAGATGTAGTCCAAAACATAAAGAGTGAACAAGCTCACAAGCTCACTCTGAAACTCACCTACAGGTGGTACCTAACACCAAGAAAACTTGCGCTAATACGCCCAGGAACCTCACCAAAATGCTGGAGAGGGTGCACCTCCACAGGCACATACCTCCACATGTGGTGGGAGTGCCCCAAAATCCAACTATTCTGGACAACAGCCATACAAGAAATATGTAAAATAAATAGGCAAGTATTAGACATCACCCCAGAATTGGCCCTACTAAACATCTTCCAAGACGACAATGCCCATTTACACCACAAAGAACTCATAACCCACCTACTTTCAGCAGCCAGAAACACCATAACCAGACACTGGAGAGACACTGGAGAGACCAATGGTACCAAATAGTATGGGAAACTGCCCTACTAGAAAAATTAACCAATAAACTGAAACTGACACGGGGACAAACAGAAGAAGACGCCTTAACCCCGGAATGGCTCCCCTTTATCACATACACAGCCCAACAAGACAATGACAATAATCCACCAACAGCATACAAATCAATATGGCTAACCTGATCCAAAACACCTACGCACCCCACTCACACACGAAAACAAAGGTCACCACAGCCAATCACAAGCAAACAACCACACCCTAGGCCAACCCCAACCTCTCTCACCACCAAAGAAACACAAATGAACAGCATGAGCAACGCTGATAGCAAACCCTACATACATTAAGCAAAATAGAAACATCGCCACCCGACCCCACCCCCACCCATCCTCCCCCCCTCCACCCCTTTCCCCCCCTAATGGCTCAACAAATGAAACTGATTTGTAAAAATGTTACATGGAAAAAATGCGAGAGACATTACACATACTTCTGTAAAACAAGAAAACCTTTAATAAAAAAAAAACAGAGCTCTGAGGAGGAAAGAAGAGCCCTGATGCTGAAGGTGAAAAAAAATAAAAAATAAAATAAAGAGCGAACAAGGTTATAGTGCCGGATTTATGTATAGGCTAAGTAGGCTGAAACCCAGGGTCTCCAAATCTAGGGGGCCTCGCCAGCCCTCCCGCTCCCCAGTGGGCAGTCTCCCCTCTCCCAAAACTGTAAACCCAAGACTTCGGGCAAGGGCAGGGCAACTCAGGCCCAGCAACTATTTGACTCAGGGCTAGCCAGTGGGGGCCAGTTTGAAGCAGTGGGGCGCAACTTGATTTTTATTTTCATTTTGTAGGGCCTCAGTTCACAGCCAAAGTCTGCAAAATCTTATAGATATAAATAAAGTCCATCTAGATTGCCCTGGTGCAACCTAGGGCAATTGCCCTAGGGCCCCCTTATGAGAGGCCCGTGGAGCCCAATTGCTCCAATTGCCTTAAGGTCAGCCCTGATGAGACTGCACAGGGGTTGGACTGACAAGCCCTGCACCTGGTGTCACCATTCAGAGTACAGACTTAAGGACTTGTTATGGAAATAAAGGGGGGCACTTACTGGAAATCAGTTTTGTCACCTCTCCCCCCAAACCCCGAGACAATGAGCCCAGCCACCTTTTATTCACAGTAACATAAACACTACACTACAGCATGGCCATAAACTTGTACGTTCAACCGCTGAAATATACACCCAATATGTAGCAATGGAGATTTCTGTTACTGCTCCAATCCAAGATAGCCCTCTCTCTGATACAGAAATCTGTGGGTGCAGAGGCAAGCTGTATACCCACTTTGAAGCTCACAAAGCCCATCACTTCACCCTAAATAATTGGGGCAATGGGGGGGGTTGGCTCTAATAGTGCAGCTGAACTATGTGCAGTGGTGGAACAGATTTTGAAGAATACATTACAGATGAAGCCCTAACCCAATCAACTCCAAGGCAGCTTTGCTGTCAGCTTGAAAAGAACATGAATTATAACCGAGACAAGCAATGTGGCCAAGCAAGCGCTGCTGGAGGCAATTCCACTTTCAAATCAGAGAGCAATTTTTTAATTAAGCAGCTTCAAGGTTGCATTAGCATGTTTATTATACTGCTTGAGCAACATCACGCATTTTTTAAAAATGCTTTTCCTTTCCAGAAGCTTGAACAGAATGCATAACATCCTGTCTCCTTGTTTCCCTTTTTCTTTCTACCTCTGTTCCTCTCCAGTCTCTACACTTGAGCTCCTTCCCAAGAATCCAGCACAGCATTTTGAAGTCCCAGCAATCTGGAGCTTCAAAGTACTGCATCACCTGATGTCATTGTGACCTCAGGTAATGGACAGGTGAGGTGCCATGCCCACCTATCAAATTCTGATGAGGTTGAGTGAGATAAGGATCTGGCCCACTGGCAATATCCAGTCCCCACACCCCACTCTACAGGATTGTTCCCCACATTGGATTATTTGTGTTATGCAAAGGCACATATGACCATCCTGGTGCCTTATTTTGTGTGTGTGTGTGTGTGTGTGTGTGTGTGTGTGTGTGTGTGTGTGTTTTGTTTAATGCTCCTTCAGGAAAAGGCAGTTGAGATGAAAAGGCTGGGGAACAGCATAACTCTTGTTCATAATTTTCACAACTCAAATACCACCTGGCTTCAGGACTTCTTCTGCAGGGTTTGCAAACATATGCAAACAAGTAAAATCCACTGGGGGGAAGGGAGGCAATCTGGAGTGAGGAAATCTCAGGTGGGGAAAGGGATAAGCTCTTGAACCCCCAACCCACCCCACACACATACTTTCAAGTCAACCTGTTCTGAAGGTTTCTTTGGTACGTATTGTCATGTGCAGTCAGCTCTTAACTCAAGACCAGCCAGTCTGAAGCATTAATGCCACTGGACAGGGTGTAAATCTTAGAAATAATGTATCATAGAACATTAGCCAGTTACTTTTATCACTGTAATTTCAAAGCTTATGTTGACATTTTGCAATACTTTGAAAGCAACTGTTTCTTGTCCTCAGAGTTTAAACAGTTGCCATTGCTCACTAATATGGAAGGCTAACAGCCTTAGATTCACACATAAGAACATAAGAAGAGCCTGCAGGATCAGGCCAGTGGCTCATTTGCAGATAAACTACATCTGTGATTGCTGTTGGATGCTGTTCTCAGAGTGCCAACCAGATGCCAATGGCAAGTCCACAAGCAGGACATGAGCTCAAGAGCACTCGCTCTTCCCACTATTTCCAGCAACTAGTATTGAAATCCCCCAGGGATCTGTCCCCCAGTGAAATGTTTCGTGTCATCGCCAGCCAGGCATCTTTACCACACTATGACACTTACCTTCTGTCTGGCTGAAAATAGGAGCACAGGTAATCACAGGCAGTTAACACGGACAAACAACAAGTGGCTTTCCCCTGTGATTATTCCTTGTAGAGATAACTGTGTTATCTGTTTTTGGAAAATGAACTAAGCTACAAAAGAAAAGTGGCTTCTCAAATGAGAACAAAAAAACCCCCA
The DNA here is from genome assembly GCF_027172205.1 of Podarcis raffonei. Taxonomy (NCBI): domain Eukaryota; kingdom Metazoa; phylum Chordata; class Lepidosauria; order Squamata; family Lacertidae; genus Podarcis; species Podarcis raffonei. The sequence goes on from NC_070604.1 coordinate 51,628,349, forward strand.
ACCCTGCTGGATATCGTTTCGTGTCACCCGTACCAGTAAAAGTTTGAATGAAGACAAAACAAGAGTTTTTACAGCATTCCTTGTTTTTATTCTAACATTGGTGGTGCCATGGAGTCTGCACACCCATCTCTCCCCCAGGGCTTTTGCAACACTTAATGAGAGTTCTGAACTCACAAATGATATGTACCTGTGATGCAAATGGATGCCAATTGGTTCAGCATCAAATTATCTCCACTTAGGTCCTCAAGAGGAAGATTGTAAACATGCATCAACTCAAAACGTGTAAACAGAACCAGTAGTTCAATATGCTTGTCATCTGATATTTTAAGAGAGGTGGGGCGGACCCTCATTTCTCAGTGCATACTTGCTCAAAACTCCTCTGAAGACAAACTGTGCCATGCATCATGTATCATTTATGGTGCCTGTAGTTCTCATGTTCCTCAGCAATTCTACATGTAAAGAAATGTCAAATACCTAAGGCCTCCGTGTCAGGAATCTGGCCTTCCCTATCACTGCAGCCATCGCTGATAAACAGTGCATGTGCCACAAAAGGCCTATTGGAGAGAACACTGGACATGATCATACATGGGTACATTCAACACATGTACAGCTGTCCACCCAATCTGTACCCCACATCAACTTTTAAATCCACCATGCGTTCACATTATTATTTCTATAGACTCTTTGTACATGTGCAAAGCATAGCATTGGAGCAGTCTTATGCACTCCTTTTATATGGATGAAGTAGAGAAGAAAGCAGGTGTCACACGCTCCCTCTCCACCCTTGAGTAGCAGCCTGTGGGGCAGGTTGGTGCTGCTCACCTGGCTTCCCAATGCAGACTTCACTGCTGGTATCCAAAGAGGGGGTAGGGAGGTGGCAGGGAAGTTGGTGTGGGCAGAGCAGCAGATCCAGTCCAATGCTCCTGCTCCTGCCACTGCACCTGTACCCCACTGACCTCCCCACCACCTCATCACTACCCCTCTCAGTTACCAGCAGTGGCTTCCACTATAATAAGCAATGCAGTCCCACCATGGTCCACAGGCCACGACTGACTCTTCGAACCTTGGGGGATGAGGGTTCTGAAATACACAGGGAGTCTATACAAAAAGAGCAGACTCTCCACTGCACAGAGTCACCCTCCAACTTGGGGTGGGAGAGGGAGAGGGTGGGGCTGGCATGCTCATCTTCACTTACTTTTCCTTCCATCCATGCATCCAAGTTAGTTAGTTGGTTAGTTAGTACACCACCCTTTATCCGAAGATCTCAGGCTGGTTCACAGTGTAAAAATACAATATAAAAACACAAAATACATAATGAACACAAGAACAAGAGAAACCAACAACCCTCCCTCCCTCCCACAAACACGTTTATATAGGATATAGAATGTTAAGTCTATTTGAAGTCTATTTGAAGAGAAACATTTTTGCCTGGCTCTGACCAAACCAATTCCTGCTTAGCTTCTCCAAGGATGTTGCAACCTATGTGCCTCCATGTAACCCACAAGTTCTCTGCAGCATGGAAATCTGATTCTTAGTTTGCTACACACATTACTCTACACACACAGAGAGAGAGAGAGAGAGAGAGAGAGAGAGAGAGAGAGAGAGAGAGAGCTCTGTTGATATCATTTTAGTTAAAATGGGAGCCTAACTCTCCACCTCTTTTAAGAACTGGATATGCGGAAATAGCCACAGGCTGGGGCATTTTGGCATTGTAATCCTGTCAATCCATTTGCACTTTCCAAACATAGCTTTATTGTGAAAGTTAACAAACAAAGCAGGCAAGATGGGGAGGGGAAAGTATGAGCAAGAATAGAAGATTTCAGCAGGCAAACAAAGAAACAATGAAAGGGTGTGTTCTCCCTCCTGAAAAAAGTCCTTCAAAGGGTGTTAGCTGCAAAGATAATAACACCAATGTCTCCCCTTTAAGGTAGTAAGTCCTTTTGTTCAGCAAATAACATGGAGATAACTCATCCCTCAGTGTCACTGTTTCAAACACATTTAAATTAACCCTTCTAATACCACCATCATCTCAGAAGTGTCTGTGGAGGGCATATATTGATTGAAAGTGTATTGTATTGTAACCGTATTGTAACTTTTGAATAAATGTTTTCTGAATTTTTTATTTAAAAAATTAACCCTTTAAAGGCATCAAATTGCTCTCATATTCACAATTCATCAGTTGCAACTCCTATATCATCACCATCGCCAAATAATTAATTATAATAATAGTTTATTTTATTACATTTATATGCTGCTTGATTGTAAAAAAAAGAAAAAGCAACCTCATAGCAGTTTACAAAAATATAAAGCAATAAAATTGATAAAAACTTAGAACAATACTTTAAAACATACCAAAGTTAAAACAGATAAAAATTATCTCAGTTCAATAATAATAAACACTTGGTTGTCACCTTTGTACAGAAATCCTATACTCGGTAAAAGGTAAAGGGACCCCTGACCATTAGTCTAGTCGTGGACGACTCTGGGGTTGCCGTGCTCATCTCGCTTTACTGGCCGAGGGAGCCAGCGTTTGTCCGCAGACAGCTTCCGGGTCATGTGACCAGCATGACTAAGCCACTTCTGGTGAACCAGAGCAGCGCACGGAAATGCCATTTACCTTCCCACTGGAGCAGTACCTATTTATCTACTTGCACTTTGACGTGCTTTCAAACTGCTAGGTTGGCAGGAGGAGACTGAGCAATGGGAGCTCACCCCATCGCAGGGATTCGAACCACCAACCTTCTGATCAGCAAGCGTTACATATATAGATCAGGTCATCAGACTATGATTCCTACTGGATTTGATAGCAGGAAAACATGGTGCTGTAAAAGCAGCAGGATTTGTGCTTGGGGAGTGATTCGACTTTTGCTGTAGTCATCTTTTCCTAGTTTTTCAGTGATTATTACGTGGAATACTCTCAGCTCACATCCTTAGGATGAAATGGCTGACTCATGTTCTTATTTATCTGAGTGTCTCAAGAAGGGAGCATTACGGGAGGATGGGAGTCTAGTCTCCTTGCTGGGTTAGAATTGTCTGAGGAGCTCATAGGTCTTTCACTGTCACAAATACTTTAAACAGCAAATCCAGGACCGGATGCCCATCACCAGACCCTGAGTCTATAAGAGGACCATTTTATCTGTATAGCTGCATTCTTAGGTTTTCATTGATTGGTTGCTATACCTGGTTTTGTTTTTGTAAATCGGTTTGGGTCACCTTAGTGAGGAAAGTGACTAATATATTATTGCTGTTATGAGAAGAGGAGGCAGAGCAAAGCACTAGCCCCTTCTTCCATCTCCCAGAGTAGATTGCCATTAAGTCCTGTTCAATCCCCTGCAATGCAGGAATCTTTTGCCCAATGTGGGGCTCAAACCCACAACCCTGAGATTAAGAGTCTACCAGCTGAGCTAGCCACAGAATGTTGAGTCATCCTAGATGTAGGGCAGTGCAGAGCTTGCCCTATGTCTATCACTGTCACTGCATTTTCCATCGTTTCCTCATTCCTTAGTCATTTTGGGCCTCACTGAGGAGCTGCTTAAGAGATCTCAGTTGTCTACATGTGTAGCTCATCAACTGCTTTGTTTTTAATCTGTTGGCAATCTCAGTCCTTTTTGCTTTGATGTGACAGTACACAGAACAGCTCAACCAATGTAACTAGCACCAGGTTCTGTGCTTGGGAGTAGCCAGTGTGCTACCCTCCAGATGTTTCAGACTACAATTCCAATAAGCCCCAGCCAGCATGGTCAATAGAGAGGGATGATGGGAGTTGTAGTACAGTAACCCCTGGAGGGGGTTGCACTGGCTACCCTTGGCTTCCCTACTATGCTGGCTTGTGGGTGTATTCTTAGCATATTAGGAGCATAGGACTATTATCAACATAGCTGACTGTAAAGTACATTTGGGATGGGAGACAGATAAAAAAAATAATCTGAATAAACTATCTTCCATCTTCGTAATGCTTCCATATTCAGTTCTACACTGTGTTCATTGTTGTACACAGATTCTTTTACAGAAGCAGGCTGCCAGGGCTTAATTTATGACCCAGAAACTTTGTGTTAAAAAAAGGGGTGTGTGGCAGAGTTGTGAAATGCTGCTAAGAATGAGCCTTGTTGGCCTCCCATGACCCCCATGAATCTCCTGGCAGGGTTGCTTAAGGTCATCTCATGATGTGTCATTGTCTTAGGAATTCATATTTCTCTCAGGTCACAACCCTTCCCCCCTCTACTGTTGACTGTCACAGACCTAAGTAAGGTGAATCTGCACTGTATGCCTCCAAACCTTTTCATAGCTTGCCTTGTTCTCTTGCCTAGGAGAAGTGGAGCAGCTCAGCTCACTGGTAGAACACAAACACTTAGCATGCAAGAGGGCCCAGGTTCAATCTCTAGGCTTCAGTCTACAGCCGTGGAGACCTTTTGCTGTTTGCTGTTGACAATACTGACCTAGATGCATCCGTTCCATGAATTCCAGAGATGACCGTAGATTAGCAGTAATTATTTAATTGTCTAAAAGTGACTGCATATAACAGCCCTAACAAACTCGCTAATGCTGACCTTTCTTGTGTTTCAGTTCTACATGTAGGTTCACTTTCTATGCCATACTATACTATATAAGGCATCATCTATATATGCAGGATCATATCTTACTGCAGCACTATTGGTCTAACTTCTTTTTTCAGACAGGAAGCTATGTCCCTAAGCCTTCCATGGAGCATGCGGAGGAGGTTAAGGAATGGGTGGGTGGATCCAACTCTATTTTGTATGTTGTTGTTGTTGCTGTTGTTGTTGCTGCTGCTGCTGCAAGGGCTCTAGCATATTTCATGAACCCAGGAAGATACAGAGAGCTAATTTGACCCAGATAGGTTTTGTTGAAATAGGCCCAATGCAAACTGGAAAGGTTGCACCATGAGGCTACCATGATCTTCCATTGTTGCCTGACCAGGTCCAGCCTGAGGAAGAAGCTTGTGCAACTGGTAGAACATGGGCTGAAACTGTTCCAGATTCCTTCACATTAAAAATAGGCCTGCACTGTGTTTTCACCAATTAAAAACAACAACCACATCCTCATTTGCTTATGATTTTCATGCATTGTTCACCATTTCTTTTTCCAACATGCTGCTTGTTGCACTATACGTTTCAAACATTGGCTCCTACCAGAGGTGATCCCAGCCAGCCTGGGGTCCTCATAGCTGTGTCCATACATTGTGTGAGGATAATTAACAATGTGTTCACATGCTTCAAATATGTTGATAACCCCAGCTGAGACTGTTGGATTTCCCCTGGTAAGTAGTTTATAAGTACACAAGGACGACCTTAAAGGGCAGGCTCTAGCAAAATACACTGAATACTGTACTTACTACTGTACATTCAAAACATCAGGTCATATAGACAACTTCCAGAACAGTTAGTCCTAAAAATTTAATAGTCTAGTCAAGCATATAGTGTTCAGTGCAAAACGACAAGTGTCTAGATTAATCTAGAAGCTGTCTAGATTAACTTTATACCAAGGAACTTATTTTTAAACTATATCTCTCCCTGTGAATGCTTAGAAGAATATATATACATCACACACACACACACACACACACACACACACACACACACACACGATGACATGTAACCTCTGGGAAGGTGATACAAAAAATAAATAAATCTTTTGAATGACTCATTATATTTCAGACAATCCAATTAACATTCTGTACTGTCTTTAATATTTCTTATTAACTCATGCATTCAGTTCTGGAAGATTATCTGCTCATCCTACCAGCTACTACTTTTAAATTAGTTCTGCAATCTCATACACATGTGCTCATAACCCTAGTCATGATTTTCAGGAGGAAACCGTCATTTTGCTGCTAATATGCTTGTCCATACCTGCCACAGAATTTCCCATAAATTCCACTCACTAAATGTTTATGCCATTCTGACTCCAATTTCACAGCATATTTGTTCATTTTCCATCACTTACATTTTTGTTTTCAGGCAGACAGACGTCTCACTTACCAGAAATTAAACGCTTCATTTCCCTGTTTTTCATTTAATAGGCATGTGTGACAACTGGCCAGTTTTTGAAATGCAAAACATAATGTCAGCAAAAAGAAAGGATATGTCTGATGCTGCCGTTGGTCTGACTTGGATTAACTGCTCTTCCACCTCCCCCACTACATGTTGTGAGAATGAATGTCCACAGTCATATTTTCTGACCTATATACACATTTACTTCTTGTAGGCAATAGATGAATTTGTCAAATTTTGGTTGATCTCAGTTTCTCATTTTTTCCAATCATAAATTCAGTTTGCAATTATTGTTATTTTTAGGTCCTCATGAAAACCCATCAGCATTTTAGTGCAAATTCCAAATCCAAAAATATTTCCACCCACTGCTAAAAAATGTACAGGTTTTTTTGTATGTAGTTTTCACCAATATGCAAATTTTTGCGAATATATATCTGTATCTCCCAAAACCAACACCCATGGGTTGAAAAAACTGCTCAGAGAGAGGAAATGCCACACGAAATCTTACATAGGGGAAGTGAGTGGCAACCTCTCCTGTGGCCTTGAATGAACTTTCAGGCCAGATTGCTTCCTGTAGTTATTTGGGGAGGTTGACATTACTGGGCAGTTTGACCCTCAGTGGTGACAATCCTGCCAAAAACTATTTACTTTCCTTTTAGGAGGAGCTTTGACAGGTAAGAACTTCACGCCTTTCATAGTTCAGAAGTGGAGAGAATGTTATAATTTGTGAGACTGTCATTATATGAAATTATAACCTGACAGACCTGTTGTGACATTAAAATGACTGGCAGAGCTTGTTTTGCTTCTTTTGCAAAGAGCAATTTCACTTCTCTGTCCCTACATGATCTATAAATCTCACTTTGCGAGATTCTTCAGTACCACACTGTTCACTGTGTTAAACAATAACAAACTCAGGAACAAGAAAAACTGATTTCTATCACCTATAAACATTAGGTACACATGGCATAAACTACTGCTAGTTATTAGGAAGGGAAGCATACGAAGGCTAGGCTCTCAGCTGATGGAAATGCAGCTTAGCTTCTCCACCACTCTGCATGCGATCTCTGAAGTTTTAGCTGGTGTTGCCCATCTTCTCAACCAAAACGATATGAAATTCCTTTAACAACAGATTTGTAAGGCTGCTGAATTCTGCATCCAAGTATCGGATTTTGTGGCTGTCCAGCACAAGCGCAGAACTGCATGGAATAAAATACAAATTTTGGTAATACGGGGTTCATGAAGCTAGATGGAGATTGCTCTCCTCAGATCACTTCCTGTGCATACCTAGTTAATTACTGCGGGTGGTGTTTGTTAGTAGCAAACTTACAAAACAGCACCTTGATTTGCCTATTCTGAGCTCCCATTTCTTCCCTGGGAAAGGAGAAGAGGCAACCAGTGGCGTAGCGTGGGGGATGCAGGGGGGACCGGCCGCACCGGGCGCAACATCTGGGGGTTAGGGTTAGGGGGCGCAAATCCACGGGTTAGGGGGCGCAAATTACTTGCCTTACCCCGGCTGCTGACAACCCACGCTACACCACTGGAGGCAACATACAATTCTAACTAGTTTTCATGCTGGGTTTGAGAGGGTGACATGCGACGTCAGAGTCTCTCTCCACACAGACAAAGGGAGTGGCCACAGGGATGGCATTCTCACTTTGTTCAGAAACACACAAGAAGATCAGAAGCAGTGTTCGTAGATTTAATCCAACAAGCAGGACTCGTACCTAGGAAACTATTAATTAACAGCAAAAAGAGCATTTGCTGAAGAGCTGTAAATAAATAAATAAAATCTGGAGATTTTCAAACCCCCCTCCCCAACTTTCAGTCTTAAAAAGGGTCTCCAATGTGGTTTACGGGGGGAAAGAGAAAAATACCACAAAACAAAGTACTAAAAAGCAAAAAGAGCGGAATTTAAAAACCCAATCTAAAATAAAGAACCATTAGAAGCCAAGCAAAATAAAAATGCTTTTGCTAACTGCCTAAAAGGAATGGGGTCAACCTAACCTCCTTAGGGAGGGAACACCATAATGGGGTACTGCCACACTTTGTAACCTATTCTCCAAACCCTAAACTGTGGCTAACGGCATCTACAGTTTGTTTAAACAAGACAGCTTCGTACTCCATGGATTGAAGTTGACTCATTTCAGACAAACCATAGTTATCATTCACCACAGTTTGTTAAGTGCCGATAACACAATCTGCTTTGGCATATTTTAAACTGGATACAAAAGATTCCAAAGTTTGGCTCTGCTAGAGTGTGAGGTATCGCCCTGCTTTAGCATGACTTCTGACCCAAGGCACTGTCTCGTCATGTCCTGTTTTTAATGACGTAGTGAGCTGTACTCTAGCTGGGTCTTGGGGAAAACATGCACCGTTTGTAACCCAAAGGCAGCTAACTAGCTATGCATAGGGGCCGACTAAGTGCTCGATAACCCTAGGCTGTGTTGCTTGACTGGAATTGCAAAAACAGGGGTGCATCTGTCAGGCTTGTGTGCAACATTCAGTCTCATGGGGCCACAAGTTATTCAGGCATGTGTGAGATAGTTGAGTTCAAAGTGCTCCAGCTCCCCCATGCAAACTAGCTAGTGGTGACTTTGATAGATTTATTCTTTTATCAATGGCTACATCAAGAAACAATTAAGCTTAGGTGTGTGGGTATTTTACTTTCAGTTTCCATGTGATCAAAAGTTAAGCACATCTTTGCCAAAGGCGCTTCTAACCAGGGCCTTTTCTACTGCTGTTCCCAGGTTGTGGAACTCCTTCCCTAGAGAAGTTCACCTGGCTCCCCCTCTCTGAAGCTTCAGGGGAGCTCAGAGCTGCTAAGACCTTTTTATTTCACCACGCTTTTACTACAGGTTAAAGTCCTGTCTATTTGGTGTTTTTTTATGCTGAATTGTTTTGTCCTGCTCTTGGTTTTATTGCATGAAATTGATTTTCATGATTTGGACTGTGTTTTAGGTATTTTATGAACTTTTCCTATGCACTGCTTTGAGTTCCTTTTATAAAGGAAAACAGAGTGTGATTAAAAAAAACAAAACTAACATAGTGGTCACATCCACACCATGCATTTAAAGCACACGGCATCCCCTAAAGGATCCTGGGAACTGTAGTTAATCCCTCACAGAGCTACAATTCCAAGCACTCCTAACAAACTATAGTTTCCCGGGATTCTTTTGGGGAAGTTGTGTACTTTAAATGTGTCTTAAGTGTACGGTGTGAATGTAGCCAGTATTTACAGAAAAACTCAGTTTTCCTCTTGCAAGCGGGAATTTAAGGTTCCCTGCAACATCTCACTTCATGTATCCGGCATTATTCTCAAAGATAACTGTGGAAATTAGCAATTTAAGCTTTGAAGTTTCTGAGTTTCTGCTTGCTGTTCTTGAATTTGGGGTGATTAACTTGTTTGTGTAACTTGTGGTTGGCTGTCTGCACATCACATGAGCCACAGGAGAGGAAAGAAAGCATCTGCTTCTATTTTAGTCAAATCTGCCAAAGCAAATGAGGCAAAATGCAAAGTCTATTGTCAGTATTCATTGGCAGGGTGTGTGTGTGTGTGTGTGTGTGTGTGTGTGTGTGTGTGTGTGTAATATTCAAACTTGGCACAAGAATATGAAAACACTTGATTGCTTTACACCAAGGATGGGGATCCTGTGGCCCTCCAGATGTTATTAGAGTCCATCTTCCAGCAGCTCCAGTAAGCCTGGCCGATGGTGAGAGCTGGAGAAAGTGGAGGGCATGTGGAGGACAGCAGGTTCCCCATCCTCACCTTTCACTTTTCACTTGGAAATGGGGATGCATAAGAATAGCACTAGACAAACATTTTCAGGAATAAATTTGGTGGCATTGTACAGATGAAACACACTGCCTTTCTGACAAGACTACACTTGCTCAAGTTATACCAAGACAGGAAAGGTGAAATATGGGCAGTGCTGATTTCCTGGATGTTATTATGCTAGGAAGGTTTCTTGAACAGGAATTCTATTGTTCTGTGGCACCTTTAAAATGCAAACACTCACATCTTTCTGGGAGGATATATTTTACTATATTGTCCCTACCTTGCGGATCATAGACACCATGAATCAGTGTGTTTGCTTTGTTTGCATCCTTGCCTGTACATGCAGTGTGGTAAACCCCAGCTTTTCTTGCATAAGGTCCAGTGTCAGGCATCTTAAAAGAACTTGGGTAGGAGGGCTGAGATTCAGCCCTTGGAAAGATACTGCTTGTCAAGAGTACACTGTTTTGGGATACACAGACCGATTGTCTGAGCAAAGAACATAAGGACTGTCTAGTCAAGAATCAAGTTTCCCACAATGGACAGCCACATGAAAAGCCCACATGAGGACACAATGCATTTTTGCATTCCCCTAGGCACATTTCCAATGTCCTTGTGAAGAATATGGAAACATCCTTCAGTTCTCTCTTTGGAGGAATACTGATATAGGATCAATCCCCCAGTTTTGTTCTGGCCATGGTAAAATGCAGTCTAGCTTGGTTGCTTCAGCAAACTGGCTAGCTTAGTATTCCTTTACCTGCAGCCATGTGTGTGAGAGAGAGGGGCTGACTTGTCTCCTCTTCCTTCTGCGCCCTGTAACAGGCATAATGTAAGCTGATAAATTAGATATTCAGGTCCTTTGCCAATGGAGGTCCACATTCATTCAAACTCTATATTTCTATGGACCACTGCGCATGAGCTTTTAAAAATAATTTTATTTATATAATTAATTTTACAACATACAAAAAAACTTAAAAAGATAAGCTTGAAAAGCAAACAATTTATCATATATATCTTATTTAGACTCCCCTCCCCCTCTTTCTGTGGTTCCTTGTTTATGCAATACTTTACTGCATTTCCAAATTAAACCAATTTATTATTTATACCCTATGTTCCATGTAGATTTTTTTTTACTAATGTGCTTATTTTTAATGCGATAATTTGTACACCCAAATGTCTGTATCTGCAGTGGCAGCTTGTAACATTTTGACTTGGTAGTGCTGCAATTTTTAACCCTGCTGTTTTTATCACAGTAGGACTTGTACTACACTTTTTTTAGGAAGGTGGATAGATTCCTCAATGGCTGTTAGCCCTGGTGGCTAACTGGAAAAGTCCTGAAGCATTATGCCAGGGAACAGAAACCTATGGCCTTCCATCTGTTGTTGGACTTCCCCTTCCATCACTGGCAATACTGGCATGGGCTGATGGAAGATGGATTTCAATAATTTTTGGAGGGCCATAAGATATTCACCGCCTTTGACTACTGGACACAAACATGGCATGACCATGCTGGGAGGTACTAGAAGCATCTATTTGGCCATTGTGTGACAGAGAATCTTGGTCCTGGTAGGCATTGTTCTAATCCAGCAAACTAGTGTTTGTAGTCATTGTGCTTGAATTGCTCTAAGCAGAGTTATATAAATGTACCAAGTAAATCAAATTATATCTTTGTGTGTAGCTGCAATTTTGCTGTTGCTTGCTAGAGTCAAAGAAGACAATGTCATGTCAAGGGCAAAAATTGTTACTGAATTTGGCAGCAAGATAAAAGCATCAACAGGCCTCATTCCTAAAATAGTCAAAACATTTCCATCATTATAAGTCACCAGACTTATTTGTCAATGGAAAGAATGTGTTCCTGCACAGATGAGAGAGAAATAGAGGAAGCTAAATGCAGGAAGGCACAGGGATTTCAGTAAAATAACATTCCAGACAGTGTCTGTTCCTTATGGTTCCCTCAAAAGGCAAGACCTTACGAGTCATTGCCATAAAGTAAGAGATGGAAGGACATACTGTGCAGTCCATAACTTGGGTCAAACTACTAAACAAACATTTATCCTTCGAGTCCAGTGGGACAAAACACATACCTGGGGAAAAGAGGTGCTTCCCCACTCAACTGCAGTGTAGACTGCTTGGTCCATGCTGTCCCCATCATCTGAACCAGTATGTATACTGGTTGCACAATGAACACCCTTCAGAAATATTGTGCAGGTATGCCAGTAATGTTTGATCCTATCTTGTGTCATGCATGCTGATAGCAATGGGACTATTTCCTTAGTTCCTTAGTGCACATGCACCCACAGATGTTTCCCCTAACATCCACAGGGCCCTTTCCCTCTACTGAAGTTCAGCTTGAAAGAAGTGTCCTATTGTAGCCAATAGAATAGGTTGTGGTGTGTGCTTGGGGTGGGGGGTTGGTGCCCACAACAGTTTCTCCAGTTTGTAAATGTGCCCACAGGCCCCAAAAGGTTGGCAACCTCTGCTTTTGTATCTGTCATGTGTTGTATCCACAGAATATAAGACTGTAATCAAAGCAAGTAGAAATATTACTTCCTTTGCCTCGGTAGTACATACCAGTATGTGCAGGTATTCCTAATCTTGTCAATAAACCAGGACACTGAACACAATCAGAGAGAGTTCAGGGTCATTTCAGGTAAACAGGGTTGTTCTTGGTTTGCTATAGGCTTTTGTGCCATAGGACATAAATTATTTCCATAGAGGAGGAACCTTTAAGTGAGGCTGTCTGCCAAAAAAATGATCATTGTAAAAAAAAAAAAATACTTATGTTCCTGGGTGCTCCTTAAATAGCCCTTCATTGCTGTCTCACTTGAGCTTGAAACTGTGAGAAACAATTTGTATGGTCTTCACAGCCATCGTTTACAAGGAACTTAATGAGTCACTGTCTCAGGCTGCTCCCTTGCATGCAAGCATTTGTTCTTTTCAACTTCCTTCTTTTTGGGGGGGAAATTCTTAGACACGTATTCCAAAATGTACTACTTTCCTTATGGAGAAATAAACATTTCTGGGGCATTAATGAGGTACACGTATCCAAGTCAAAAAAGTTTACTGATGATGTCTCAATAGACAAACACAAATGAAATAACTCCATGCTGAGTGAAGAATTGTAGCCACGTGTCCCTGTTCAAATGTCCCATACTTATTACTCAATAACATAGAATTATAGAATTGTAGAGCTGGAAGGGACCCTGAGGATCATCTAGTCCAACCCCCTGCAATGCAGGAATGTGCAGCTGCCCCATACGGGAACTGAACCTGCAACCTTAGTGTTATCAGCAAGAGGGAATAGTTTCAACAAAAGTTTGTGTTCCATTTATGAATATTATGTGGACGTATGAGATGGGAAAATTCAGAGAGATAGTCATTTTAGTCTGCTGCTACAGAAGCAGCAAGAACAAAATGTTGCATCCAACTAGGTTTTAATCAGAGTAAACCCCTAAAATTGATGGACCTAATTTATTCAAGCCCATTAATTTCAGTGGGTTGTATTCAAAGCAGCTAAGACCATTGGTGCAAGCATTTCTCTTTGTACAACAGGATATTCTCCCTCTCTCCTCCCTCTAAATCCCTTCTGGGGTTTTCCCCAACTCTCCAGAGAATTTTTGGGGACAGTGAAAGGTGTGCACAGGGAGTGGAGAGGGGGAAATCCCCTTGCGTAAGGATTAATCCTTGTGCTAGTTGCTAAAAACTAGTTGAATACCACCCAGTGGGTTTACTCTGAGTATGACTAATGTTGGATACAAGCTAAAAGAAGATTGTGGCACCTTAAAGACCAACACATTTATTATGAAGCAGATTAGAGTCCAGTTGTTTTTTAAGTAAGAAGAGTACAGCTCTTGTAGATAGGAATTTCAATCCAGCAAGGGTTGTTTTGTGTGCGTCACCCTGTTGGATGCAATCTATGCTGCGTGCAAAGAACTGTGAAAGTCCACATAGCAGTGGTGGGGAACATGTGACCATCCAGATGTTGCAGGACTGCAACTCACATCATCCCTGATCATTGGACATGCTGGCTGGGGTTGATGGATGTTGAAGTCCAATAATATCTGGAGGACCACAGTTTAGCTCCTTAGTGACAGAGAAATCATCAGGAGTGAGAGTAGCTCAGTCAGTAGAGCATGAGCCTCTTAAGCTCAGAATAGTGGGTTCGAGCCCCACGTTGGGCAAAATATTCCTGCACTGCAAGGATTTGAACTAGATGACCCTCAAAGTCCCTTCCAACTCCACAAGTCTATGATCACCTCATTATTCATGTACATATTTCACACATGAATAGAGCCATATTATGGAAGACACTATGCTAGGGCTAAAGCTGGGTCAACAATCCTGTACTAATGTAGGAACACCAACTACCACTCCTACAGCACCTCTGAAAATATGTTGCTACGCACTAATCACAATGTTGCCAACAACACCCCCAAAATAAATATGCATGGCATGCAACAATTAATGCCTGGCAACTACTCCATCTCAGTATACATATACACAGCATCCAATAAGGCAGCCAGCCAAAAACCACAAGACTACCTCGAGAATCAGCTACTATAGTGCTGAGGGTGGAAGGCTTGCACAGATATCCCAAAAGCTTTCCAGAAGAAGGCAGCTTGCTGTGAAAATAATGGCTCTGTGGCAATCCACATTCCACAAAACACATTTGTATCACTGTCTCAGTAAAAGGAAGAAGCTTTTCGCAAGCAAGTGCAATAAGGGATATGAAAAAATGGGCACCACCACAATGGTTCCTATTCAGCAAGGCAAGGGCAACACAACAGAAAGCGTGGGTTTGAGTGGGATATGTATGGGATGTGGCAACTGTTACAGAGAGTAACATGCCAGCCAAAGACAGGGCAGAAAGACCAATGCTAAGAGCATCCACAGTCACCAGGGGCCAAGCAGTGAAGGTGCTAAAACAAATAATGCATTGCAGGAGCCTTGCATGGGGGTTGGGAGAACACCAAGAACAAGACATGGAGGGAAGCAAGGGGCATAATTCAGTCTGGCAAGCTGATATAATTGCTCAGATGGAACACTTGAAACAGCATGCTAGCAAATGCCACCCATAAAGGCTTGGCAAAGAAAACATAAAGGTCAGGAAGATTCTTGTAAGTCCACATGCACTGCTGTAAATACACATTATCAGCTTTAGATTTCATGAAGTGTCAAAGTTCCTTCTCCAACCTCCTCAATCTTTCCATAGATGTTTATGGCAGAAGAAAAGGTATAATTGGGAAGAAGCAAGTGGATCTGAAAACAATGATCGAATGAGTAGCAACAATAATTCTTTGGCCATTATTCATCTGATAGAAGCCTATACTTGCAGTTCATAACATATCTGAATTGCTCTGCTGACCCAGCTTTTTGATGTATCTAGCCATTGTTCTGCATTTAACAATTACCAGAAAATGTTGGTGCAATTTCTGCCTAAAGCAGTAATAGAAATGAACAGGTTACCATTGTTCTAAAGTCTGTCTTCTCAGTAAATATGATATTGAAAACATTGCCATCATGACACAACGTATTTCTATTTTAAAAATTGAATGAGTCTTTTCATATTGTGATCTGAAAACAATCTGAAGGCATGCACAAATTTTAATCTGGGAAAAGTAACCATATGAATCTATCTGTGTTACTGAGCAGTATTTAAGATTTATACTACCTTCTCATTATTCAACAGGGTGGTATCCAACAAAGTAGATCCGCTAGGACAAGGATTTCCATTTGCACAACAGGATCCCACCCTCTCTTCTCCCCATGTGCCCTCATGGCCTCCCTAAATCTAGTCTAGAGGTGTTGGGGAAACCAGCATGGTGGTGCGGGGAGAGGAAACAGGAGAGAAGTTCTGTTTTCATTTTTGACCAATTAATAATCATTTTTGCAATGAGCAAGTGGTGGGGATCTATTAAAATGTTGGTCTCCAAACACATGATGGATTTTGCAACCATTTTTTAAATTAGGCACAGCTAACCAAACCTTTGCATCTTGTGCAAATTATAGTAGCTATATGTTGGACTACTTCCTTTGTTTCCCACCATTTTGTCACTGAGAAATCATTGCTCATTGAGGGAAATATTGGTTGCATGAAATATCCACCCACACTTCACCGCAGTGAACTTTAAAAGTATTTATTTCAATATAAGAAACTGCACTCTTCCCTAATTCCCAGGAAAAAATGCATACATGTGCTACTGCTCATTACTGTATATGACTAAAAGTGACAACACGGGTGAATTACTAGTATAGTTTGTAAAGCCTGAGTGTCAGTTTTCGTTTCAGTTTTCCCTTATGTTTTCAAATCTACTCTTTATTTATTTAAAATAAAATTTAAAACAAAACAAACATAATTCTAAAAACAAAGCACAGCCTAATCTGAATAAAGCAATAGGAACAATTATTTTATGCATTACTTGGGGCATCCATATAGTTAGTGATAAACATTCTGAAAAATTGCAGAACACTCAGAACTGTAATGCACAACTGGAAAGACCTCTTCCATACATTCAATTTTTGCTCTAGTCATTAAAACATGAATTGATAGAGCACATAATCCACTGAGGCTGCCCCTGCCTCTTAATTCATGCTGGCAGTATGTGGAAGTTCATATTTTGCTTTCGTACATCCTGCAGCTCTCTTCTTTCACTGTCAGTGATATCACTACTGCAGGTCCTCACCACTGAGCAAACTGGGGTCACCCAAACTGCACAAAAGATGGAGTGAGAGCCAGTTCCCATGGCAAATTTGCCAGGAATGGAGACTGAGCATTTGACTTGGGGCAAAGATGTGGCAACTTTGGACTTATCCACACCTCCATTTGCCTTACTGCTTTCCTCCAAGGAAACCCAATCTTTAGGGTTCCTGTCTAATTGCTGTTTGTTCTGATTTAGCACTAAAGAGTAGGTTTTCTAGGGGAAAGCAGCAGGGCAAAAGTAAAACCTTTTGGACCCATGCCTAGAAAGTGCAAGACAAGCAGGAAACCACTCAGACCTGTGCTTTCTAGGCATGGAATAAGCAGGTGAGCTCTTGGTTTCAGAAAGGGAACAGTGCAGAAAGCAGCCCAAACTTTATCATGCCTCCACAAATGTAGGCCAAGTGGGTCATATGCTGCAGCATTCAGATGGCATCTACAGTCTGTACTAAACTCTGCACAGATTCCCTTTAACTGCATTCCAGCCACAACTATTTTGGGCAAAACTAAATCCAAGTTCAATTATTTGTGTCTTGCAGTTTGGCAAGGTACCGTAAATAAGATTAGGACTCTGATCAAAATCAGTGAGCCTTAAAAGTACTATGGTGGATCATGTGCAGTGTCATATGTGAGCCTAAACCTCTATTAGTTGAATTCTGATTTTGCATGTTCACACGCTTAAATCAGCAGGAAAGAGCTCAGCTTTGGCTTGAGTCTACATCATCATTATGATCATCATCATTATTAAACGTAGGTGAGTGACCAAACATTTAAAAAAAAATTAAAAAATTATTCCCATACATTTCTCAACACCCTCAAATTAAAGAGCTTGCTGGATCAGGCCAATGGCCTATCTAGTGCAGCATGCTGTTCTCACAGTGGTCTGCCATATGGTATTGCTTTTCCCATAGCCTCAGCCTTGGATTCCAACAGAAAATCAGGCATGGCTCTGACTCCCTGGCTTCTGCCTGCTTCTAGCCTGCACTCTATTTTGGCCTTAAAGGTAAAGGTAAAGGGACCCCTGACCATTAGGTCCAGTCGTGACCAACTCTGGGGTTGCGGCGCTCATCTCGCTTTATTGGCCGAGGGAGCTGGCGTACAGCTTCCGGGTCTTGTGGCCAGCATGACTAAGCCACTTCTAGCGAACCAGAGCAGCGCACAGAAACGCCGTTTACCTTCCCACCAGAGCGGTACCTATTTATCTACTTGCACTTTGACGTGCTTTTGAACTGCTAGGTTGGCAGGAGCTGGGGCCGAGCAACAGGGGCTCACCCCATCACGGGGATTCGAACTGCCGACCTTCTGATCAGCAAGTCCTAGGCTCTGTGGTTTAACCCACAGCGCCACCCGCGTCCCTTACTTAAGGGCCCTTACTTAAGGCCATTACCAAGAAGTTGACCTGGCTACTTCAACAATTGAATCCTCTGTTAGATTTTAACCATTGCCAGATCCAGAACTCCAGGGATCAGAAGGGATTAGGGCATCATACAAAGTACCGTAAACCCCACTCCCAGCAAGATCACAACAATATATATAATTTGTATGTGCTCCTTGAAGTAAGGCTTGGGGTACAAGAGTGGCTATTGAATTACTGCACTTTAAAATCAACCACTACACCACTGGTAGCACCTGGGAAGCAGGCCTTGAGAAGTCAGAAGAAATGTCCTTAAAATGGAACTGGGCAGGATTTTTGCAGCATTTCTGCATCCTTTCCTGATAGTTTTCCCCTGTGGTTTCTTCAGAAGAAAATGTGTCCAAGCATAATCACCCACATAAAGACACTAAGTGCCCTGAGGTTAGATTAGCCCTACATGCACATGTGAAATTGATGAGGCTGTTTGGCAAGAAAACAGAAAGTTTGGTTTCCTGTCTTCTCAAAGCCGTGTCCTCCGGTATTTAAGGAACTAATAATGCTTGACTTTGGCTGGCGGGAATCAAGAAGGGGTGGGTCAGTTTTCACATGCAAATCCTGGCAGTTCTTTGAAAGCTTGCACCACAGAGTCATCTGGTCTGGCTGGTATCTTGTGTGTGGCTGAACAGAGATAGGACCAGCTTGATAGCAATTGTGCTGGATCAACCAATCAGGGACATCCTGCAGGTCAAATTAGATAGGACACATGATCTCTGTGAACAGAATCATATACACACCCACACCACTTGATTGCCTTGCCACATTTCCAAAGGAAACATGAATCCTGGATCAGTGCCTGGAACTCCTGGAATCTCATACTGCTCAGAGATTGGGGTGGCATGTAACACTATGAAATGCGTTAATGGACTGAAGTGACTAGAAACCCTTCGGGCTTTCAGAAACTTTAAGAAGAGTCAACATTTATTGTAAATTATGCTCAAAATTCATGTGTCACAAATTAATTATTCACACTTGCACAATCTGACAGGAAGCTTGTGAAAAGTACAGTAAGAGGAGATCATGCCCACTCCATGGCAACTTCTCAGGAAGCACTGCACTTAACTCGCAAGCTTGCTGTTCTTGTGAAACAGCATGAACACAAGGAAATATGGACAGCAGAATGCAGTCAGCACAGAATGCAAATGGCCTGTTGTTTTTGTTGTTTGTTTGTTTTGTTTCTTTGGGTTTTGTTTTTAGAATAACATGTACTAATGCAGGATAGGAACAAGCTTCTAAGTGACCCTCTTGGAAGAGCCTGTAGGACAGGACAAACTGTTCTAGCGCAATAGGCACAAGCCACCACCCATCTTAAGTGCAGTTATAAACTGTCAATATAAGAAGACCACAGGTCCAAGCTAAAGACTAATCTCAGCCAGTTCAAAGCCATGAATAGGCTTTCTTCAGCTTTTACAGACTTCCAAAGAAAGTGCTGAAAGCTTTGCTTTTGCAGCCACAACTTCAAAGGCCTGAGAGTAAGCCTGATCCATAAACCTCTAGGCGCATTTCCAGCAGTGCTTTTCCTGAATCTGCTCCTGCTCTGGTCTATCCAGTTCACTGGTGCTGCTCCTTCCTCTTCCTTCTCCCACCATATATGTCAGAGTAGCACCTGGGAGGCAGTCAGCTGGCCACATCTGAATGTTGGTGAATATGCCTAGTAGGCAGAGTTAGAACAGATGGCACCAGGGCTTCGCAACTTTCCCTTCCCCCACCCTGGGCCTTGATTGCCTAGGCCTCTGCTACTAAAATCTGTTAAGTCTAAATAGCTCTCACTCCTCACTTATCTTTTCCTAATATTTGCAGATGCCTTGTCTGTGCACTTTGACCTTATTTTGAAATCTCAACAAGGACTTAAGTGGTACAATTGAACTGGCTTTCGTGCAAAGGAGTGGAGTCAGTGAGTCAGAAGGATGACTCATAATACAGACCCGATTTTTCATTTACGCCAGTTTAAGAATGAATAACTTCATTTTGTTCCTTTGGCTTTAAGGGTACTATTAAGAACATAATGAGAGCTTTCTGGATCAGCTATCTAGTTCAGCATGCTGTTCTCACAGTGGCCAACCAGATGCCTATGGGATGCCTGAAAGCAGAACTTGAGCACAACAGCCCTCTTCCCACTTGTGATTTCTAGCAACTGGCCTTTTGAGGCATATTGCATCCAATGATGGAGATATTTTGCATATTTTTTATTCAGCATGTTATGTGCTACATGTGAGAGAGGAGACTGATGTTGCTGTAGTAACCCTGTGCAAAAGTGTCCTGGCAGGATTGTTGCATCAATCTAGTGATTTCTCATTCAGATGCACAAATGAAGCTTCTTCAGTAGTAAATATTATTAAACTAGAAGTGCTTGCAGACAAAAGGGAAGGATTGTGGGAACAGGGGAATTGGGAGGGAAAGGCCTTTCTACTATTCTGAGAGTTCGGCAGCGCGAAACCGGAGGCTCTCCAGATGTTGGACTCCAACTCCCATCAGCCTCAGCAGCTTGAACAATGCTCAGGGATGATGGGAAATGGAATCTAGCAATGCTTGGAAGTCTGCAGGATTACCCATTCCTGGGAAATTGAGCATAAGAGCAAAGTGTGCCTTCTATTTTTAATTCAGAGGGAAAACAGTGGCCCAGGTATCAAAGCATTGGGGAAGGGTGCTCTAGGATTTAGAACAAGATCAGCTTGCCTTCAGCTGTGTGTTGATCCTATCTATCCAAGGGCTCAATCTGCTTTTCAAAGCTTTACAGCCAAATGATTGGAATGGGGCTTCCATACATAGTTGATTCAGGTTGAGCTGGCTATTTTTGTTGTTGTTTTTAAGTTTTGTGTGGTTCTTGTTGTGTATTTATTATATGTTCATAGATTATCTTTGAGGGCTCTTGTCAAAAAGTGAGACACAACCACTATGCAAGTCAGAAAACAAACACAAATGCTATTACCATAGTAAAAATACAGACAACAGGAAATCTAATATCATGAAAGTAGTCTGTCACCCACCCACATTCTTTTCTCTATATTCAAATACGTAGCATTGTAAGAATTAAGGAAATACCATCCTTATCAAAATGAACTAGATTCATTCTCCGTAATCCCCATTGATAATCTTTTGTATTAGCTGTTGAAGACTCTTGCAACATTATGATTCATCATCAGTGTGACATTTATCTACCACAGAGGAAGACCTGTATATGCATGGATAACTGAGTTGCTGCATGTATTTTTCAGGAAGCAGCTCCAAACAGGATTCTAGGTTCTTTCCAACTTCTGTTCAAAGTCTGTGTATTTCTCCTTGGAGAGAACTGCAGAGTCTCACAAGGTCTGTCAATAGCTCCGGAATCTAATATGAAAATTGTATGTGAGCTGAGAAATCAAGTGTTAAGAGAATGGCTCCACTTACTGTCGATCAGAAACTTTCAGTGCCCCTGTATTCTTGTAAAATGAACCTACCCCATCCATCTGCACTGTCTGTGTATCAGTGCCTTAGTTACTTCCCTCTGAATTGTATTTAACTATTCAGTTAGCCATGCTAATGCATTGCCTTTCCACTATTTTAGTCAGTTGAGGTGGCTTAAGTTAGACTTCTTCAGGAGCTTCCATCTCTACCCACATTTTCTGCCCCTATATTGCAACATAGATTAGCGACTACTACTGGGCTTTCATTTTGCCTCATAACTGACCAGGCTGCAGTTAATCCAGCCATACCACTGCCATGAAAAGCGCCAAGCAAGAGGCACTATCAGTGTTCAAGAGCACATTCCAACCACGCAAAAATACCCAAGGAGGTGTGAAGTGGAGATGGTGAAAGTGTGGCCTAAGGAGAGGGGATGTGGCTGGAAAAGGACTGTGGTGTGAGCAAGAACCAGGTAGGGAAGCCTGGAGATCCACATTTGGTTCCTGGGTCCATCCCTGATTTTCAGATTCCACCAACCCTGCTTCTCCATTTATACCACTATTCCAGCACAGACAACACTGAGACAGATTCTTCGTTCTGACCCAAATGTTTCATGGAGCATGAATCTGACTGCTTTGCCCTTCTCAGCCACATACAGGTAGAGAAGAAGGAAGTGGCATGTCTTACAGGCCCCTGCACCTGCTATACGATTTTGGAAGAAATTGGAAGAGGAGGAGGAAGAGGTCATGGTTGATGAATCCAAGCAAGATAGCAAAATGTGACAGAAGGAAAGAGTATGCCTGAGAGCTCTCATCACCAGAGGACACTGGGGACCATAGAACTGGGGTTTTGAGACATGGCTGGGGATTTGGGCAGCAGGTGAGGCTTGTGAAATAAATGGTCAACGTGATTATGAAGGTCGTGATGGAGCCAGAGAGTGCTTTGGGCACATTTGTGACTGAGGCAACATACGTATTCGGTTATATGGAGTATATGAAACCTATATGTTTTGGGAGACAGGAAGATATCAAAGTATTACTACCATGTAATACTACCCTTGATGTCAAGTAGCTATTGAATGTGATGGTGATGGTTTTGATTGCATGCTGTTAAGTAGGATTGGACACACTGCTATGTCCCGTCCATCTAATTTTGAAAGTCCAAGTGAAAGAAAGTAAGAAAGGATTCAGCTAAATAGTTGCCCTAGCAGGAGCCAGCACAATAAGTCCTGCTAGCACAACAGGGCTTTTCTTCCTTCTTGTCTCCACCATAGCCCACGCCACCCCAATCTTCTCTGGGGAATCAGGAAAACCCTCAGAACAGTTGTGGGGAGGAGAGAGGAACTCATTCCATCAGGCAAGCAAAAACGCTTGCACTGATGGAACCATCTCTTGAATTCCATCCTTTCTGTTGTACCCAGTGTTAGTCCCACTCAGAGGAGACCTGTTGAAATCAATGGGCATGTTTAGTGCTTTAGAGCTATTACTTTCAGTGGTTCTACTTGGAGTATGACTTAATTGGCTATAACCCTTTAAGAACAATTCATTGTATGTATGACATTAGCTTTATTTATTTTTTAAATCCAATAGTTACACCTGTCTTACAAAAACAATTATGACACTAGAGGAAAATGTCATGGGAATGGAAGTTTGGCTGGATACATATTACAAAACCCTTTGGACTTCCCGAAAGTATTCTGCTTTACATAATTCGCAACAGATTTTTAGATTTACAGGAAACATTCTTCTAAAACACATCAGATTGCAATATTTTTCCATGTCGACAATTTAGCATATTCCCCAAAGAGCCCTCGCTTTGCCCACCACCCCTTCCTTCAAGTCGTCTTCTCCCAGTTGCTCATAGGATTCCATTATAATTGGCACTGAACTGCCTTTTGCTTCAAACCACTTTCCCCTCTGGCAGTGAAATCGTTTTGTGAAGTTGACAAAAATGGAATTTGATCTGCCACAGTGTGTCTGCATTTTCCTAATGCATTCTGGTAAAGCAAGCAATTGCATCATTACAAACCTGCAGTCAATTCAAATGGATTTTCTCAGCTCTACTTTACACTTTGAGACTTCCTGAAAAAGCACAGGGCAAGTTCATGTACAGTACATGCCAGAATTTCCCTGAAAGTCCTATTACTTTCATAATTCCAAAATGGAATTAAAAACACTTGGCCAAGCTAGGCTAACAGACAGCTGCTTGCAATTAGATGAGACATTACATGCAGTCTCCTAACCAGCTTCCCAACCTGAAAAACTATAGCAGGATTATAATTTCGAATTATATTTTAGCATAACCTCTTTTATCATGCTGCATACTCCCATAGGTCTTTCCTTATAGGTAACTCACAGACCACTTACATTAGAATAACCACATTCATGTCACAAAACTATTCTCCCAAAAGATACAACATAGAAAATTCCTATAATACATTCAGAAGAAAAATTGCTTGTACTGAACTTGTTTGTTCTCATTTCCACGAACATAGGCTGGATTTCTGGTCAATTGGAGATTATAAAATAAACTTTGAAAAGATTATCCCTCCTGTATCCTGTGAAAATCACTTAGAGTGAACATTACCATTCTTTTAGGGGAAGTGCTGATATGGGACTCTGAAAAGGATGATTTGGACATAAGACATATCACTCCAAAGTCTTCAATTTTTATATGATAGCTTCTGCAGATACAACTGTATCTCTATTATAAGCCCAACCCACTCCATAACACACCAACAACCACATCTGATGACATTAGTTTTTATCCCTTCAGAAATGGAACCTACAATCTATGTTTTGTAGTTTAGCCAAGCCTGGGTAGGATCTGTGAACAGTGCAATTCCTGTCACAAAAGCCTTTCTCTACCTTAGATGCATCAATGACATATTTGTCACCTGAAGTTATGGCTTCAAAGAAACACTTGAGCAAGCCCACCATTACTTCAATTACTTTTACCCCACCATCAACCTGAGCCTGGTCCACACAAGGGTTTCATTTTCTGGATACTTCAATGAAACTTCAATAACAGACATATAAAATAACCATATACGTAGGAAACAGACTGATACGCATCCTTCCAGCTTCCATCCCCTATGCACTACTAAATCTATTGTCTATAGCCAAGCCCTATAATGCAGTCTGGTCAGACACATCAAACAGAGGTTCACAACTTAAGAATCTGTACCAGGCATTCCTCAAACTACAATACCCACCCAATGAAGAGCGGGACACACCAGCAAGGTCAGACTAGTGCAAGAGCAAGCTATAAACAAATTTTATAAATATTTCAGGGCAGACACAGGGAAAAAAATGACTGGCTGCTTGTCACTTATCCTTCCCAACTGAATCTATTCAAACATATCATCCATAGCCCATCCTGAGTAATGTTACTTGCCTCTCACGCACCTTGGGTGATAGGCCTGTAGTTGCTTACAGAGAGTCTCTTAACCTAAAAGAGCTACTCACCAGCAACACAGGCCACATAGCAGGGAAATGGACACTTGGAGCAACCCCTGCAGAAGACCCAAGTGCCAACTCTGTTCCCATGTCTATTCTGGCATACCATTGCAGGACCTAATAATGCCATCCACAGCTTCCGATGTTTGTTCACCTGTTCACCTTCCAGTGTGATATGAACGCAACATCTACAGTCCCACGGGGAACACACTGGCAAAGCAGACCCCTTCAGCCAGCAGGATTGAGCCTTGTGTTCACCAGCTGGTAAGCAGAACATACAATCCTGCTGGGTGCTCCTTGCCAACTTGTTCCCTGCAGGGGATCCTGAATAAAATAGTAGATTCTCTCAGACCTCTAACCAGCACTGCACATGCCAAAGCAGCAAGCTTTTTACATGGTAAGAACCAAACTAGGCAAGACACTAATGTGGAATCAAGTCAGGGTTAAATAAATAAATAGTAAGGGGGTGGTATATGAGACATTTGAGACACTTGAGGATGATTTAATTCTGGATCACAGCACACAAGAAAGGTGGGTTTGACTCCTTCCTTTTCTACCATGACTCTGATTAAAATTGTCCCCTGAAGCCAATCTTATCCCCAGGAACTTTCTTTGGTTTCTAGTTCAGCCCTAATTTGCACACCAAAAGTTGTCCTAGACCTAGAAATTTATCTTACTAGTAATCTGATTATTTTTTATGCCTTGGTTTTAAATATATTCTTGGTTTTAAATATATTCCTTTGAACCTGCATGAGCTTTCAAATAATGCTAAAGAATAAAACATACATGGGCATAGCCGGGGGGGTAGGGGGCAGTTGCCCAGCCAAATCGATAAAAATACATAACAAACTAACTAACATACACAAGTTATTTAAAATGAATGTGGAAATGGCCATCAATTTGTGGCCTCAGCAATCCAATGGATGTGGTCTTTGGATAGGCAATATAAAAAGATGACACTTGTTCATATCTATGGAAGCCATTCAGCTATGTTATACTCTGAGCAGGTCCATTAAAAATAATTAGCATGACCAAGTTAGGTCCATCAATTTCAATAGGACTACTCTGAGCAAAACTTCACTGAACAGTTACCCTAGGACTTGATTTCAATGTGAAGGGTCAAGTGACCTTGAAGTATTGTTTGAATAAATCTTTTTCTGCACCAGACTTCAGACCTTACCACAAAACATGATCTGTGGTAGCATTGGACTTTTCATCTGATGCAACAAAGACTTGGTTCCCAGACAAAGGCCTGGTTTCAGCTAACATCGACACCACTTTCACCTTCCACTTTTTAAAGAAAGTGCTGATTGGCCAAGTTTCATTTCGCACACAAAAAAGCCACTTTCCTTTAAGGGTGGAGTAGGGTAGATGGCAGAATTGAAGAGAATTTGAGATTCAAACAAGCTGGGCTTGTTGCAGCCTTTGTAAAGTGAAGCTGTTCACTTCCCTAATTCAAACAAAACCACAAGATGATATCAGCAAAGCAGTAATGTAAGCAAATCCCCAGTTCAAAAATCATACTTACTTTCAAAAATACAATGTCACCCTAAGGTCTTGTCTTCTCTTTCTTTGTAGTAACCAATTCAGATCTCGTGTACACAGAATTATAAACAACACATGGTCTTGTGGCACCATAAAAACAAATAGATTCATTGTGGACTCAGCTTTCATAGACTAGAGCACACTTTATCAGCTGCATAAAATGTTATTCTTATTTATTTATAGAATTTTTATCCTGCTTGTCTTCATTTTTTTTGTTTTGTTTTTTCAAAAGGCTCCCAGCTCACTAAAAATCACAGGCTTACAATCTTAAAAAAATTACACAAAGGAAAATGTATTGGGAGGTAGGAGGGAAAAACTGGCAGTAAGAATTGTTCAACAGTGGAACAGTCTCCCTTGGGTTTCTGCCTTTGAAGGTGTTTTGTTTTTGATTTTTTGATGTTGAAAACTAGTATCAATGAAGATAACATTTTTAGTTTGTAAAACATGATATTTGAATAGAAAACTAAAAATTAATTAAGTGACCTTCCCCTAATGAAAGTTGTATAAATATTTCATATATAGATAGCTGTGCATTAATAATTGGAGACTGCAGTACTTAGTTAATTGGAGTAAACTGTAATTTTTATATTCAGTTGTTTTAATTGAAAATGCATTGGTTATGCTGGAAATATTAGCAGTTTGCCTATGTTTCTAGCATCTCTGTGGGAAAAAAGTATTTCCTAATGGTATATCTGTAACTCCTCAAAGCAAATTCCCAGGGGGCTTTTTCTGTTACTCCAAATGTGGATACTAAAAAGATGTTTATCAAGTTCAAAGCTAAGCTAGATACTCTCTCTCTCTTGTCATGATGTTCAGGGTATGAACCACAACATCTGATTTTGATTTTTTTTAAGCTGATAAGTTTTTTCACATCTTTGTAAATGAAATTGCCACTCCAGATATCTCAATTTGGGGGTGGGGATGGGGATTTGTAGCCCTTTCAGAGAAGGAAAAACACCGATAGCTTATTCAAAAAGCTTAGCCCCCAAAGCCAGTCTAGCTAACTAGGGCCTTAGAACCTAATCCTTGAAAACTCCATCTGGAAAATGTCCTAATTCCATTACTTACTCTTCACAAGCATCCGTCTTTTCATTTTCCCTATAACCATTAACTGTCCTCCTTGGCTTTCCAACTGTTTGACCCCAATATGTTTACACCAAATTAAGCCTCATTGGTTTCAGTGGGACTCACTTTCAAGTACTGTTAAATGTGTCATGTACTTCACTTCCTGAATTGTCTCTTAAGGCCCAAACTAGACATTATGTGTGCAATTTGTCATCTTCCCACATAATTTTACTCTCCTGATGTGGGGAAGAAGTCTGATGTGCATCAGGGCTGCAGCACAGACAGCATATACCGTGGCCCCAATCCAAATCCCCTCCTTTGAGCTGTTAACCACAGATAGAGAAACAAAGAGGTACGGTGCTAGCAAGAATTATCTACTAGGAGCAGAGGAATGTGCCATAGAATGTTAAGCCATAATATACTTAGCTCAATTTATCTATGCTAACTAGAACTCCAGGATTTCAGGCAGGAATCTTTTCTTAGCCAACCTGGTTGAACCTGGGGGATGAAGCAGAGACTTTTTGTGTGTGATTGGCCACTAAGTTTAGTGGAGAACCTGCAGGGCCCAATGTGGCCTCTCCAGCCACACCCTAGAACTTGGCCCAAGCCATCTATTTCACACACACACCCAAGTTCTTTTGCCTGGTTAGAACATAGCTTTGAGCTCTGGTGATGCTTCCTGCAGTGGGGAATTGAGAGGGGTATGTAACTGAGTGTAGAAACTAGCCTCCCGTACAAAGGTAAAATTTACTTGTGTTGCTTTGCCCACTTTCACCTCAGGCCCTGCCCGCCACTAGCATGTGGCCCTCAAAAGATGGCTCAGAAGGGAATGTGGCATTGGGGCTGGGGGGGAAATCCCTACCCCTAGACTGAGCAAATGCTTATAAACCATAGTTATACTGAGGACAGTCCTCACCCCTGGCTTATATTGCTTGCCAGCCCCACCTATGTTCCTCCATCCCTACTTTACCCAAATCTCTGCTGTTGTCTAAAACCACCATTTGAAAACCTGCCTTCTCTTTTGCTCCCCTCCTCCACCCTGATGTCATGCAAATCCAGGATTGGGATGAGGCACCACAAATCCTCCAGTTCTCTGACTTCATCTAAATCAAGCTTTGTGACATAGCGCAACAAATGCTCCAATGGGGGCTGTGGAATGCAAAGTTTATGGAGAGTAGGAATCAAGTTTATGGAGAGTAGGAACCACAATATTCAGTAACAGTATATCTTTGGAGAGCATCTGCTGTCCACAAATTACAGGGGAGCACTGCTTGTCAGCTTCCATACCCTGAGGCCTCTGAGTCGCCTTTTGTCAGATTTAGCAAGGCAGTCCTTCTGTTTGGGCAGCATACAACATGTCTGTTTTCTTGTGTGCGGATGTTCCCTCGAAGCACTTCCAAAGCTTGACAACAAGAAGGAATGATATTTGGGTATATTCATGAGTCAAGGGCTTATGGAGCTGAGCAGGTGCTTAGGGTTTCTCAGCATACCCATGTCTGACTAGCAAACAAGAGATGGATACAGATTTTACCCATATTGAGATCTCGGTCCTGGGACAGTGTGGCAGTGGTACCACTTCTGTAAATGAATGTACAATGGAATTCCCCTGAAAATACTTCCCTGTTGAGTAGGATGTTGTTGTTGTTAGTGTTTTATTCTAAGGGGATATTTTGTATATGCTATTTCTACAAGATAAGAGTGGGGGAGGGATCCTCCATTGCTCAAGGCACAATCCTACACCAAAATACACCAAAGTGTATTCACTAGAATTCTCTTTCTAATAAGTAAATTTCGGTTTGCAACAACTAAGACAAATCTTGCACTCTCACGGGGTGAAACTAATTGAAACTTGCAACAAATGTTGTCAAGTAGACTGTGAAGTCAACAATGCCCTTGTGGCAGTGACACAGTCACCCATGGCTGTCAACCATATAAGGCCCAGTTTATTTATCAGGACTTTGGGGGTCCCCAGTGCAGCTCTCATCGCCCCAACCATATTTCATACAAGTTACTAAACATGTAATACAGAGGCAAAAGCTAACTTAGCAAATGGTTGACACTACATGTCCCAGCATTCCCTCCTGTTAAATATTAATCAGGCACCACCTCTGCTGTCTTTTTGGTCCCTACTGAAGGCCATTATTTTTCAACAAGCCTTTTCTAATAACTCTCTTAATAATTCAGTACTGGGGGACTCAGCAATAACAACTGAAACCCCTAGTGTGGCAGACTGATAAAATAATTACAGACATGCTGCTTCAAAACAGAGAAACTAATGAACCATAGTGGTTTTTCCCCCATTTCCCAAGGGCACTTTTCAAGCCTAGTGAAAGTTGCACAGGAATGCACACAAATCAAATTCCAAGTCCCTGCCAATTCTCTTGACTGTTCACTTTTCCAAGTAACTTATGACTAAGTGTTTGGTTTTCATTTGATAATAGAAGATGAACATACAACTGTTTCTCTGGTTAGGAATCTGTTCCAACAGAGTTCTTAAAACACAAAATATTAAATTGTTGCTCTTCTTAGAGCACATTAGTCTTTAGTTAATATAAAGTGTAACTTACAACTAAAATCCTCCTCCTTTTTTTTTTGAGAATTCAAAAGAGGGCCACACTTAAAGAAACAACAACCAGGTAGATACTGAATAAATGACAGAGCTATCATCTTAGCCACTGTTACAGCTAATGACAGTAAGCCTTTCTGAGAAATATCCAGCATATCTTCTTCACAAGGGAATCTTATCTCACCATACTTCTCAAACCCTTTGAGACTGTCAACAAACATGTCATTATGACTAATCCAGTAAGAAGCCATTATATACTAAATTTTCACCAAAGGCTCATAAGAAAACTTAGCACTCATGGGATAAGAAGACGGATTCTGTTATGAATCAGTAACGAATAGAAATGTTGAAGGTAGTCAGAACAGAAAGTGACTGAGCATAAAATGTTTGGCTTTAAGGCTACCATTCTTCTTTATGAATGCAGACTTCAGTAGTGGGGTTTTATATGCATGGGGCAGGGGACACAGAATATAAAAATGCAGAAAATCAGGAATTACATTGAGACACTAAATAAAGATTAATTATTTTGTCACACTCATAACAGTAGAGATTTGAGATTATCTAATGAAATTTGCAAAAGGTTCAGGGCTCATAGAAATGACAATTCATGTTGTACACCAACTTACAGAATTCGGTGCTAAAGTGCCACCAGCATAGTTCACTTTCTAAAAATCTTTTGACAAATTGTACGCTATAAATGTCCACACAGCTATGGCAGCTCAAAATAAAACTTCCAGAAACTGTGCATAAATTATATCTCTGGTTACCAGAAACTGACTATATGGAGCTTTGCTAATTTGCTATGACATTCGGATGTCCTTATGGGCACTTTGCCATTTAAATAGGGAAACTGGATTGAATGGTTTGAAGCTGGAGACCCCACGAAGTGCTCCCATCACCTTTTTCCAGGTGCAATTTGCTTTTGTGAAAAAACCATCTGAGCCATAAATCAAACCTAGTGGAAAGTTTAAAATGTCTTACTATTTATAAATGAGCAGATTAGAATAGCTCAAAGCATTAAATTAATCTTACAGTGACTATCTTTTTTTTTATTAAAAAAACACTAAATAAATGAGAGGTGCCAATTTAGACATGAATTTTACTGACAGACTTGAGAAACAGCAATCAAGCTAACCACGTTTCTAGCTAAATCAAAGTTCAGTATAAATTCCTATTGATCTATACATTTGCAGTCAATCTGGCCAAGATTGTTAGTTACCAATGGACAGCTGCTTATAGCTGGTTTATAATGATTGGTTGGCCACTCCCTATGTTGTTATTCTAACGGGGGGACACAAATTACAGAGTCAATAGTTTGAATATGAGTTCATCTGGAGTTCCGACTGGTTCAAATGAGCATTGTGGATTTTATTACACTGACAGCTACATTTGTAGCTATTAGCAAATAACAACCCAAAAATAGAGATCAAGGTCTATTATTTTTTTCCAGTTAGTGGCCATCCTTATACTGGGCCTATCTTGGAAATGAGTCATCTTTTCTGCCTCACGCAAGTGTAAATTTAGTATTGGTTTGGCCTAAATTTCCAGTAATTTTAAATATGAAACTGATTCTATTTTGCACGGGAGGTATTCTTCATTTGAAAACAATGAAAAATTATCTCCCTGACACCCAAAATGCCACTTGCTTTAGTACCTATATAAGTGGCTCTGTCTTTATCACCACAGCAAAAGCACAATGAATTGCAGCATACATTTCTAAGAAGGTTGAAGTAGATATCTCAGGCCACAGGGCCTTGAAAGAACTCCAGATCTCGCAGTCCTTCTTTCAGGAACCATTGATCTCTGGCATAACTCCCATAAATTATATTATGATAGACACATTGTGATGGAAATGTAAGATGTAATAAGATAAAATTAATTTGTCTATACAGTACCTTTAGTGCTGTATGGAAGTGGAAGTGAAAGCTGGACCATAAAGAAGGCTGATCGCCGAAGAATTGATGCTTTTGAATTATGGTGCTGGAGGAGACTCTTGAGAGTCCCATGGACTGCAAGAAGATCAAACCTCTCCATTCTTAAGGAAATCACCCCTGAGTCCTCACTGGAAGGACAGATCCTGAAGCTGAGGCTCCAATACTTTGGCCACCTCATGAGAAGAGAAGACTCCCTGGGAAAGACCCTGATGTTGGGAAAGACTGAGGGCACAACAAGAAGGGGACGACAGAGGATGAGATGGTTGGACAGTGTTCTCGAAGCTACCAGCATGAGTTTGACCAAACTGCGGGAGGCAGTGGAAGACAGAAGTGCCTGGTGTGCTCTGGTCCATGGGGTCACGAAGAGTCGGACACGACTAAACAACAACAACATACAGTACACTACCTTATAAGGTATTCCTGGATGGAACACCTTTGGGCAGGGGCAGCCACTTAGAAACAACTATGCTGCCATTTTGAGTTCTAGAAAATTTTCTGTATTATAATAAACCTAATGAATGATCTTTCTCTCCAAAGATGCCTGTTCCATGCATCTCTGTTTAGATGTCCTGGGAACATTCCCCAATACATTTTTGAAGGCAAATGTTCCTTGGACCTGTTACAAATGGACAAATGCTTATGGTAGTTTGGTTAAAGGTAAAGGTACCCCTGCCCGTACGGGCCAGTCTTGACAGACTCTGGGGTTGTGCGCCCATCTCACTTAAGAGGCCAGGGGCCAGCGCTGTCCGGAGACACTTCCGGGTCATGTGGCCAGCGTGACAAAGCTGCATCTGGCGAGCCAGCGCAGCACACGGAAACGCCGTTTACCTTCCCGCCAGTAAGCGGTCCCTATTTATCTACTTGCACCTGGGGGTGCTTTCGAACTGCTAGGTTGGCAGGCGCTGGGACCGAGCAACGGGAGCGCACCCCGCCGCGGGGATTCGAACCGCCGACCTTTCGATCGGCAAGCCCTAGGCGCTGAGGCTTTTACCCACAGCGCCACCCATGTCCTGGTAGTTTGGTTATCTTGTTGCAAATAGCTTTATAACATCCTGTGAAATATTTGCCTGTGCTACTTTAACTCACGTTGTTCTGAGGCATATTTGCAACTATTCATATCCCTACTGTCTTACACAAACAACATTCAGGTAGGCCAAACGTGCCTTAGCACATTCTAAAATAATTCCACCTTCAAATAAACTTCATGGCAGGTATTGTGCAGCTTCAGTAGTATCACAGATCTCCAAAAACTGCTGCATTCTGAAAGTAAAATGTTGGTTTACACAACTAGACAGTTATGTTTACACACTGAAATGTTAAGAAACTAAGCTATGTCAGAGTTTAAAATGTCAAATGGCAGGTAACCTGGGAATCCACTTATTAATTTGTCAATAGCTTAACTGTTTAGGGGTAAAAAGAACTTACAAATGTAAACAAACAGTTGCTTTAACTTAAGTGAGACCCTCCTTTGCCCCCAGGATCAGCTCCAGGACATTTGCTGGGAAGCTTTCTTTATCTCCTGACAGTGTGAAACACTTTACCTGCAAATTGACTTGTGTGTAAAAGGAAGCCATCATTCATGCTAATGGACCCCCATCAGCTTGCTTTCACTATATCATGATACCCTAGAGCAGAATTGTGAAGCCTTTTAAGCCCAGGGCTTAGCAAAGGTTTTAACAACTCTAAAATGCTAACCTTCATTTCCATACACATTTCAAGGCACTATACAACACACTTCTGTGTAAACTATTTTTTAAAGAGTTTCTGCTGCAGGCTTCTTTATGACTAATGCACTGTTCATGTCTTTTTTATAGCCAAAACTCAAGAAAATGCAGATATGTTTGTTTTATATAAAATGTGTTGGAGTTCTTCAGATACCAAGCAATGGCAGACAAACAAGATCACCTCTCATTCCAGATGAATTAATCTGAATAATGTCCCACAATAAACACAGAAATAATGGGTGTATTCAGCTATGCTCTACTCAGGGTAGACCCACTGAACTTAATGGACTTAACTTAGCAATGTTCCTTAATTTCAACAGGTCTACTCTGTTGAAATTAATGAACAACGGGTTAATTAATTTCAACAAGCTGTGTTCCCTGGGGAGAATCGCAGGTCAGACAGAGAGCAGTGGAGGACTGCATTCTGCCTGTGGGCCCGAGACTCTCCACAAATCCAGATTGGAGTGGGGGGATACAGGTGCCTTGGGGGGCAGGTGAGGCAGCAAACAGACTTAATTGGCCAGCAAATTTTAAAACCTTTTTGAATTGGGTTGCATTTAAAATATTTATATGCTACTCTCCCGCTTGGAAATCTGCATGGTGGTTTTGCAAACAAACTGCAAATTTAAATAGGCTGCAAATGAGAAGTGCCAACTTAAAAAAACATCCATTTCCTTCTGTAGAAAATAAAGAATGCACTTTCTACCATGATACTTGTTTGCAACGTATGCCTGCATCATATAATGACAGAGTATGCTTCCCTGGCGCTAGTTTTGTAAAAGTTTGTGTCAAAGTTTATTTACAATTGGAAAGGGGACAGTGCAGACTTTCATCCCCTATGCATTGGTTCTCCACCCTTGCTGTAGAAGAACCCAGATTCAATTCCCTGCATCTCCAGAAAAGGCGAGGAAAGAATATGAAACTCTGAAGACTTCCTGCAGGTCAGTTCCAACAGTACTTACCTAGATGAACCACTAGCCAGCTTCCTATTTTGCTGTATGAAGAATGTAAACAACATGTGAGCATGGCTTTGCATGGTCATTGTGAAGGAAAGCAGACATCACAAAAAGTATATTTTGCAAATTACAAAAGTAGTAGTAGTAGTAGTAGTTTGTATCTATGCTATTTGTCTTAATAAACTCCAAAGTAAATGAGTCATGGACTGCAACCCAAAACTATGCATTTTGTCCTTTTCTATACAATGAGTCATTTTATTTTTATTGGTTTGGGCACTACAGAACTGCTGTCGTGGATTAATTTATTCCAGAAGTGTACTTCTTAGATTCATTTTCCAGAATGAGAATTACTTAAGCCACTGTTAGTGCAATCCACGTGTCTATTCAGAAGCAGGCCTCACTGAATTCAGTGGGACTTATTTCCAGAATGTATGCAAACAAAGCCAGTAATGGTTACTAACATGGTAAAATATGGTCTGTTTTCCAATAAGTTGTGAAGATGGACCTGTGCAATAGCAACAACAACTGGGATGATAAGGAACATTTGGGATTTAGCTTTGAGCTTATTGCACCTGTATACTAAAATACAAATCACTAAATGGTTGCAAAATCAGATAAGGGCTTAAAAACAGTGTATTTTAATGGTTTACTGCCTAGAAATTGTGTCAGAAAATAAAATGTGATATGGAAAAGGGAAATACAAATCCTACAGGGGGAACATGCAATTAATTCCCTGTGTCTGCTAATAGTATTGACTTTCATATGGTTTTTAACATTACTGGAAGCTTACACTAGAACCCTTTCCCCCCTTTGTAAGCTTTGGTTTTCATATTTGCCTTGATTAAATAGTCCCTGTGTTTTCTTTTGCATCTAATCTCCATGTCATAATTCTCTTAGTAATATATCTCTGGTTTCAGTTTTCCTATTACAGCATATGGATTTATCTTGTGAGAGCAATAGCTACTTCAGTTGTGAATTATGTTGACCTGAATTTCAAAACCAGGCAGTGCACAGTAGAGACGTGTTTGCACTGTGTCTCTGGAATACTGTGAGGACACTATTCTCCATGGGTGGAATCCAATGTTGCCAATCAAAAGTTTGCATAACAGCTTTTGATCCCAGATAAGCTGATGCCTCCACTAACATAAGAGGAGAGGAAGTGATTTCTGCCATTTCCCCCTTCTCTCTATAGGCCTGCTGCATGTTGGGATACTGCCAGGGAGATAAAGTCCATCTGAGCCCCCAAGCTCGGTGCCGGACGATCCATCGACCTCCCGTAGTCAGGCAATATCAGCAATTCAGCGACACTAAGCCTCAGGCTTAGTGCACACTCTGACAGCAGAATTCACACAGCAAAAAGTTGCACAAGCATGAGAGCAGAACATGCATATTTACAGTTTATTAGGCATTGGTCAGAACAAAGGAGACATGACCGTCTGCTCCGACTGCTCAGGCAAAACAGCCAAAAAACGAAAGGAACTTACAACATAAACATCCTGTGAGACAGGAACTTACGCAGGTTGTTATACAAACATCCTGCTCCCTTTTAAGGTGGAACGGAAATATCCTAACATCGCAACACCCAGAAAACTATTCTAGAGGATCAAGTCCTCCAGAATGTGGAAGGTGGCTGCAGGAGGGAAAGCAAACCAGAGAACGTTGCCTCTCCAACATTACGATGGCATAACCGCCCACTGATCAAAAGCCATTATGCAAGTAAAAAAACAGCATTAGATTCCACCCAATTGGACGAGCCCAAAGATCAACAACTTTGCCATTGACAATGGCAGTGATTGACCCAGGTCCTTCTAGCAAGAAAACACTGCAACCTGGCAAAATTCTGGGTCAGCTGCCAATATGCTGTAGGTGTTGCTTGAAAAGGTTTCCCACCATTCAGGGCTTAGTGAACTGTAGCTCAGGAAGGTTTGTCATATGTCCATTTCTGGCATATGACAGACAACAAGATTCCTACTTACAGTAGTACACGTTGAAAGAAAATTGTGTTGCTTTTATTAGAGCTCTTTACATGCTCATGTCAAAAGCAGGTAGTACACAAGAAGTATGACACCACTGAAGGAAATCTAGGGCATTTTCACATCTGAACCTTAACTTGAATTGTGCATTAAAGGTCCACTGTACACTATAATTTGCGTGGCTTAGAGTGTTAAGCTAAATTTGGTTTAGAATATAGCTTTGATTTGAGAAGCCCAAATGCTATTTGTAATATTATGGCTGAAAATTGTCCACTGTATAGACAGTTCTATACCATAGTTGCACACTACCCTGTTTGATAGTGCATCAGTCACCATTTGATCAATGGGAAGCTGAGGTTGGGAGAGAATGACCTGTGTGATACACTCAAATGAATAAATAGCCCAAGTGCAAATTATATTCCGTTTGCATCCAAAGTTCTCCTGCTGGAACAAGCTGGCTCTTACCTACTAAAAGTCCAATTATGGTGGACAAAATGGAGGGGGGGGGAAATACTATATGAGTGAAGGTTGGTACCAAAAGCAAAGTAGGAAAGGAAAGGAAACATTTGAATAGCTATTGAAACATAAATCATGCAATGAATTCAGAACACAAAATTTATATTTAACTAGAACCAGTGTCATACAGTATCATGGGGAGATCATTTGTATTTACTAACAATATGTGCATTCAGAATCCTGAAGCCTAATAGATTACCCTGAGCAAATCAATGTCTGTGATTTTCTTGACAATCTGTGAGGTAGGTTAGAATGAGAGATAAAGATTTGGCCAAGGTCACCCAATGACCTTTATGGCAGAATTAAGGATTTGAAAAGGAATGAACACCCAAGTTCTATCTTGCACACTCCAATGACTCTAGTTGTAACTCTGAGAACAGCATATTTGGAGTGATCCCATTTGACAATATGTGAGGTAGGTTAGAGAGAAATTAGGTAATACCTAATATGTTGCTTTTTTAGTTCCTTGGATGAAGGGTGAGATACAAAGGGGATGAATAAAATATAGTGGGACCATTATATTGTAAATTTGAAGGATACATGAAGATAGTCGCCAAACTGTTAGGATTTTTCCCCTACCCAAAGAAATAATACACTTTAGGTACATATATTTACTACTGTAAATGCAACATGGATTCATTCTCAGTTTTTTAAAAAACAGGGACATATGGCTGGATGTTAATGCTGGGATGAACCCTATTTAATATCAGCATTAACTCTTTAGAAGCAGTTGCTATTGTAGTGACATCTGGAAGAAACCTTTAAATAGATTATTTTCTAACCTGGATGAAGGATTCATCCAGCATTTGTATCCAATACAAATATTGTTGTTGTGTTTTTTTAAAAAGTATTAGTTTTGTGAATATAAATAAAAACCATAAACAACCATTCAGGAAGTAAATAGTCCATAAGTAAGTAGCAGAAAGCTACTGTTTTGCAGAAGGAAACATAAATGCCATCTTTATTCATACAAGATTGGTTGGCATCCACCTGGAAGAGTACACCTTCGGGGGTGAAGTCAAACTGTTGGAGAGTTACAGTGCTTTCTGTGGCTGAAGAGTATGATACGGGAGAGACCTGTTTTGTTGCAGCTGGGGCAGGTGAAGGCGTCCAGTTCTGCTGATACCAGTGTGCCACGGTGTTTCTTCTTTCTGCACTCCTCACAGTGGTCATTCCTCCCCTCACTGCTGTGGTTACATGACCTGACTGGTTGTCTCTAGGTACTGCAGTTGTCAGCAAGGGATTCCCAGCCTTCATATCACATTTGCAGACATCTCTGTAATACAGAGTTGGTCTGCCAATTGGCCTGTTGCCTGAAGCTAGCATGTGCTTGGGGATCCTGCCATCTTCCATTCTGTAGACATGACCAAGCCAGCGTAGACGTCACTGTGACAGGAGTGCAAACATGCTGGGAATGTGTGCTTGGGAGGCACATCTGTGTTTGAGACTCCGTCCTGCCATTAGATGCAATGCAGGTGGAAGGCACTGATACGTCACTCCTAGCGGGTGTAAGTTGCCCACGACTCACTTCCACAAAGCAGTGTGCTTGACATTCAAGCCTGGTAGACCTTCATCTTGGTATTGGTCATTGACATCGCATTGTCTCATACGCTTTTGGAGAGACTAGCCATAAATTCCCATGAGGGAAAAACAGGTGAAAATTATATTCCGTTCTTGCAGGAGAGGTAATAAAGCTACTCCAGACATAAGATATTACCACCTGAATTCAACATATTTCAGTGGCTTCATTTGGGAACATCACAATAGAAAACAAGAGGAATTAGTTGGGGGGGGGAATTATGAATTATATGTTCATTGGAACCATTAGAAAGTTTAATTAAAATGTCTTGGCGAGAATATGCCAGAAATCCAGAAAATGAATATCACACACAAGAAGCCAAGATCAGCCATTGTCTGACATGGAACAGTTTGTGCTCTCAGTTCTTTGTCTTTTAGAGCTGACAGTGGCCACAATCAAACACAGAGATGCTTAACCTCAATAGTTTTCTTTGACTTAAGAGTGCTTAACTCTGTGTTGGATTGCGACCAATGCAGCCTTGCAATTCACATTCTTCTGTGAGTTAAAAACTGTGCCTGTGCTTTTAAGAAGGAAAAGTTCCAGTGCAAACTGGATGCATGTTCCAGTTTCCCTTTCTATAGGCAATTAGATATGATGGTCTCTCAAACAGCAATAGGTTCTGGAACTATATGGAGCTAGACCAGGGGGTAGCCAGATATTACTGGACTACAACTCCTGTCATTGCTCACCATTGAATCCATGTTATATAGGTTGCTATACCACCTGGGGCTGATGGGAATTATAGTCCAAAAACTTCTGAAGAGTACCATGTTTGCTACCACTGGACTATACTGTATTTGCATGTCACAAAGACAACTTCTTCTGAACAGGAAAAAATAGATAAAAACTATTTTCAGCTACTGCTCAGCATTTCTTTGTGGCATGTACAGAAAATGTGGGTATTCGTCTTACACATTACATCAATGAGTGTATATTTGAGAACTGCAGTGAACTTCAAGAGGTGACAATGGCCTGCAGTACTGAAGACCTTACCATCTAAAGTGAGGATCCAAGGCATGTCTGGCATCAGGGGTGGGCACAGGGAGGTAACGGCTGAGGCCAATAGCCCAGTAGAGGGCTCACTACCAAAACTGGATCCTGGATTTGCCACTGCTCCTCAAGGCTGTTGCTGCCTCTCCAATTGCTCTCTCCGAGTAATCTCTACACACTTTGTCCACCCTGTCTCTGTGTCTGTGTGTGTGTGTGTGTGTGTGTGTGTGTGTGTGTGTGTGTGTGGACTGAGCCTAGAGGGAGAGGCAATAGGCAGCAGAAATTTTAATGAGGAGGAGGTGTGTGCCCCTGGGTTAGAAGGCCATGAGAGCAGCTTGATGAAGCTCCCCCTCCCCCCCAAAAAAAACTGGAATTGGGAATGATCCCCCAAACCATGCACTAGTTATGTGGTCCCAAGGGGGTTTATATTTCTTTTCCTTTAAGAGGGTGTTTCAAAAATTATTTGCGAAATCTTAAGTCCAAAATCCCATTGAGCTATTGCAGGTGCCTTGCAGGAGTCTAAAGAGCTCTTGGGATCCTGGCCCAAGTACTTTTTCCTGTTAATAACTGTGTGTACTGAAAACGCCTTGCTATCATCAGCCATCTTCAAAGCATAGGATCCTTTCACACCATTTCATAGGTTTCCCCTTTCCAGCAATAAAAAAAGGATGCTATAAAAGTCATGATTTAAATGATATATCACAATTTTATAGACTTGAAAGTTAATTTTGCCTAGAAACATTTTATGGATGTTGGAAACAAAGAGCAGGGGGAAGTAAGGTTTGCTGAGATCAAAAACTTTCTTTCCCTAGAGAGATTTAAAGCTCCCTCCTCTCCTCCCTCCCCCCCCCCCCCGTTCTTTGCTATGGTATGTTGTGAGCACAATCACCCCAAGATGAAGTCTACAATATCGAAAGATTAACAGGGGGGGAATGCTTGTAAAGGGATGGATTTTAGCTGTTCCGTGAATAAAAGAGATTATGTTCAGTTTCTACTACAAGGGAAGTATAGGAGCAGCTAGCCGAGCTGTTTTGCTTAATTAGTTTCATTACAAGATGCACTAAGACTATTAGGTGAATATTAGGCTGTTTCTAGGTTTGAAATGGACAGATGTTAGCAAGATTAAATCAAAATGCTCTTCACTCCCATAAAGGCTTTTATATGCTCAAAGGAGCTCAACACTTCATTTTCTCTAGACATTCCCCGGTTTCTAAACATCACTATAAATCTCTCTTACTGGGAGTTAAATTGTGCTGCTCATCTCATTGACTTAAAAGGCCTCATTGGTCTCATTAGTCCAACAAACAGGATTTGCTCCCCCTTGTCTCTTAAAGTCTGGTCATTTCTCCTCTTGAAATGTTTATTTACCTAGTTCCCTGCTAAATGCCAATCTGATTTTCATCCTAGCTGAACTGTGGCTATTGCATAAACATTACAGTAAAATATTTGCTACACTCCATAGAAAGCGGAAGATGATTGCTAAAATAAACATGAACCATATGAAGTTGTGAAGGTTGCTCTTAGTATTTTTCCCTCCCTGAGGAAGATGGAATTACAAATGTAGAAAAACTCCTGAACTTAAGAGGTCAAAAAAGAAGAAAAAGAAGAAGTAATCAATAGTAGAACTGACAAGAATAAATATGTTTCTTAGAATTATGATATTATTACAACATATAAGGAGTTTAGCTTAATATGCCTTCTTATCACTACCTCATCAACTTTCATAAAGGTAGCTCTTCAATGAAGTATCAGCATTGTGAAATACTGAAAGCTTGAGGTGTCAACAGGAGAAGTAACTCGAATACAATGTAATCACTGAAACATTAACTGTAAGCAATTATATGCATAAAGTTATTGTATCGTACATGCCACTTTTTGCCATTATGTGCAATTATAAGTAGCCTTAACCAAACAAAAGTTGGCAAGTATTTGCTATAACTAAACACCATACACATTTGAGTGAATATGTATAGGATTGTTTTGTAAATGTGCAATCCTAAACACACCTAATAACACAATGAGACATGTGTTTAGAAGACGTCTCTATTCAGAAGAGACAAGCAAACAACTTTGCTGCATGGGTCTTCTTTAGCAATTCTTTCTTCTTTTTTATTATGGCTGCTGTTTTTTCCTCGTGTTAGGAATAATCAAAGAACAGTAAAACAAACCACCGCCACCCCAAGAGTGGGTAGATTACTGTGAGGCCAGCAACCCTTAGAACAACACAATTCTAATCACTTATCCAAATGAATAAACAAATAGTTTTTTAAAAAAAATTAAGCAGAGGTTGGTTGGCCATCTGTCATGTATGAGATTCCTGCAAGGGTTTGGACTAGATGACCCTTGGGGGTTCCTTCCAACTCTACGATTCTATGAGTCTATGAAATTTACATTAGTTAGAAAATACTGTAGTGTGAGGGAGGTTCTATCACATCTTCTTTAGCTGTATACATAATAAATATATACCAATCTGTTTTAAATGTTGATCGTTTCATTTCAAACCCGTCTCAAACTTTGTTAGTCATTTTTTCTATCAAAGCTAACTGCCTTACAGTATTTTTTTTAATGTCATCTGGCAATGAATGCTGCTTTTACCTTTACCCAATGCTGCTTCCAGAAATGTCCAAATACCTTTCTACTACTAACCTAGCTGCCAACAATAACTGGCCAATAAGATGTTGGTAGCCATGGTGAAAAATGAAGCAGGCCAGTTTTTATTTCAGATAAATTAATCCAGAATACCTTTTTCTTTGTTACCACACATCATGAGCTCTAGCGGCACCAGCAACTGGCATGCAGCCCATGACAGACTATTCCTAAGATAATGTGGCCCTCAACAGACAAAAATGCTGCCCTTGCCTTTGCTAGAAAATACAGATTTTAAGTTTCAATACATTATTGCATTGTAATGTAAAAAATCTCTTAACTAAACTGAGTCTTCTTTTCAGCTCACCCTAGAAATAGAGGTGGATTTTGGATCAGGACTTAGGGTTGAGTAGATTTGTATTTAGTGAGTATTTGGCTTTCAAGAATGTTTCAAGTGTAAGGTGACTAAATAACACCTTGTGGTCTTGGGGTGCAAAGCAGCAAAACAAATAAACCCAACTGGTAGCAGCTAAAATGATTATTAACCTATTATTAACCAGCTGTCGTGCACATGAAAACAAAACAAGAGGAGACACTAGCATATTGTAAGATAATTGCCTTGAAAAGTAAGCAAATGAAAGATGTGGAATTATCAGGCATGTTTCTTTTCTTTTTTTGCATGTTTACACACACACACACGTGCGCACACACACACAGCGCATTCAAAATCCTTCAGTGAAATACACCATAAAAAGCTTAAAAATAATTTATGTCTGTGCATTTTAATAAAATATAATGCTTTGAAAGGATTGGTTACATTTTGCCTAGCAGAGAGTGTGGTGCAGTGACCATCAGGTTTTGTTAAATGATTAATGCTATTAAATGATTAAATCTTTTGAAGTACCAATTCCTGCTGAGTATAAACAGAAGGTGAAACACTTTTAAATCAATTACCTGATGATAGTGGAATAATCTTCTTACTTTAATCAAAGCAATTACTGTATGTCAAGGCTATTCATTTAAAAGGTTTCCAGGATCAGACCCTCTCTTCCTCGGGTGCTCAAACTCACACTTTCAGTGATAGAATAAACATTTTCTGTATATTTTCTGCATTATGTCTGAAAATAATAAGTGATATATTCCGGAGAGTGGGATATCAAATGTATGAGTTCATCCACCACTAGCCCGGTTGAAAGTATTTTAGCCAGTGTCAAAAGTACTGTGAAATTAGTGCCTTAAGCCCAAAGGGGATTTTGACACGATGACATCCACCCACATGCCACAAGAAAGACTGATTTTGAAACTGAAAGAAGTTTCAAAAGCACTTTTGAATGTGGCATAAGTGGAATAAACTGGTGCACTGAGAAGACTGCAAGGCTGCATACAGCAGCTCACCCACTCATACTTGGGTCAAGTTACCAACAAAATTCTAGCACTGTAGACAGTTTCCTGTGAGCACAATCCAATGAATAAATATCCTAATCAAAATAAGAAAGTTTTTTTTCTAAAAATCTTTGTGTGAGCCCAAGCAGTTCTTTATTATAGGTATTCCATACATCAGTGCACGTAAAGCAGAGGTGTAGAATCAAGTGGT
Source organism: Podarcis raffonei (assembly GCF_027172205.1). Taxonomy (NCBI): domain Eukaryota; kingdom Metazoa; phylum Chordata; class Lepidosauria; order Squamata; family Lacertidae; genus Podarcis; species Podarcis raffonei. The sequence continues at coordinate 51,672,104 of NC_070604.1, forward strand.
GCTGCTGATGCAGTTTAAGAGTGAGAGCGCAATACAAGAATTACCAGCAATGAATTGCTCATTAGGTGACATGTAGGTGGGAGGCACAAACCAAAATATCATGATGCTCCTACCACTTTTCCATAACTATACATAATGAAAAAAAAAATTCCTTCCAGTAGCACCTTAAAGACCAACTAAGTTAGTTCTTGGTATGAGCTTTCGTGTGCATGCACACTTCTTCATGCACACGAAAGCTCATACCAAGAACTAACTTAGTTGGTCTTTAAGGTGCTACTGGAAGGAAAAAAAATTTTTTGTTTTGACTATGGCAGACCAACACGGCTACCTATCTGTAACTATACATAATGACTTATAATGCAACTGGAAAATTAGCGTAGAGCACTGAACATATTGTGAAGTTCTTATTGCTTGCAATAAATTGCTAACTAACTTTCCCCTGTTGATCTCTTTTTCTTTCTCCCAGGGATCTTGACAAATATTGCCGAGAGTGTTCCTGTTGCAAACGTGTGCTATGGGTTTCTACAGGGCACTGTTTTGCCTCCAAGTATATTTAATAATTTATAAAACAATTTAATCCTCTGTGAAAAGGCTCACCTTGAAAGCATCATCATTAGGTGTCTCTTCAGTATGACCCCAGTATTTTCTTTAAAAAGCAACTCCTTTAAAAAAAAATAAAACCATGAAGTGAAGAGATTCGCAAGTGCTGAAACTCCCTGATCTGCCTGCTCTCGCTCATCATCACCTGTTATAGCCTGAAGCATTTGTAACATTCACTAGGATCCCCCCCCCGCCCCCGCACACACACACACTGCCAATTACTTACAGCCCAGGCCAGTTTAATAACCACCTGAAAAGAGAAGCGGCCTGCCAGAGAGGCCAGTCACCTTTCACCTGCAGAGCCCTTGTTCCCCTGTCCACCCTGAACCATTAGCTCTCCTTAGCAGAAGAAAACACAGGGGTATATTGTATTCTCCCGAATCCATTCATCAAAGGCAAGGTGGGTTCTCCTCTGAGAAGTGAGGTGATCTATTCTTCTTTCCTATCTCTTACTGTAACCATAGGAACTGCTGAAGAAGTTATTGCAGCAGTAAAATGGCAGGAGGGAAGGACGGGAGTTTTAGTTTCCCAGTTCCTATAATAAGAGACTGAGATCACTGAGAAAAGCAGAGGCCAAACATTTCAAGATCTGTATCTGAACTACCAGTGGTTTCTTGGCTGTTTGCAATTAAAATACTGTAAACCTCTTCACTTGCTCCTTCTTCCTTATTTGCAAGCTTGCTTCTGCTGGCACCTGGATTGCTCTTTGTGGCAGATGGCAGGTGGAAGTTCTTGCCTCACTATGTGAGAATGTGATGGCTTTGACAATCTTCTAGTCCCTTCCAACTCTATAAACACCACGCTATACATAGTGTATATAGGCCTGTAGCTTCAGTTTACTGTTTTATCCTTCTGTCCAACCCAGCTTCCTAAAATCATTCCATATTTTATTAACATTCACTCTCTTCCCTTTAATTACTCTGCACATTCACCCAAACGAATGACAATGCACTGAGAGCAAGATGCAGCACTCTCTGTTTCAAGAGCTGAGACTGACAAGTTGGCTAGCAACATGTAATGCACTTTTACAGCGGAAAATATTTTGGAAGTTAACGATCATATGACAAAAATGTATAAGTTAATGAAGTTGTCTGGAAATTCTTTGGCAGGACACATTAGCAGACATGTCAGAAATTCTTTGGGTTTTCTTTGCCAACGGACTTGCTCACTTAACATGCAAATCAGGCCCTTTTTACACAGGTTTGAGAGGTCTGAACAATTTGGTTTTACCTTGCAATATTCATGCAGGGAAATTGCTATCAGGAATATGCACTCTATTTGCTTAGACTGCTATTTACTACATCGTCCGAAATGAGTTTTTAAAATGGTATAGGCAAACCACTCTTTCTCATAAAAAGTAACGCCCATCAGCTGGATCCAGAGGTTGGAGGGCAGATTCTACATCAGGTATTGACTTGTAAAAAAATATAAACAATCATTTTCTCAATGACAATTTACTTACCAATGGTATGGATGTAGCCATATGGTAAGCCAGACATCTGCAGTCTCCTACAAGTGCTAAGGAACAGCTCACCACACTTCGACACCTGATTTTAAATTCAGGGAAGCAAGGGAAGTGGCAAGGCAAGGCTTTCTCCCTACTTGGCAGGACAAAACAGTAGTAAAATAGTAGTAATAAAATAGTTAGGCATACACGTGGCTGCATCTGTATGGTTGCCTGTATTCATTCACCCTTCTTTGTGGATGATATATATTCTCCCAGAGCCAATTCACACCACAGAATTGCAGAGAAAAGTAGTGGGCTCAGTAGACTGGGGTGAAGGCAAGGTTGGCAAGGCTGCGAAGTGATGCTCAATAAAGGACCCATGATAGCGGTCTGCCTCTAAGGTTTGTTATGGATGAAAAACATATCAAAGAAGACTGACTTTCTCTAGCCATAGCTCTGTCGAAAGTGCACATTTGATGTGTGTTTGAGGTTTTTAATAGTGAATTCTGTACTGTATGTTCAAAATGAGTAAAATCCTATGGTTGTGCAACTAATGTGGGGGGGGGGAGCTCCTCACGCTCCAGTTAGCGAAAAGGCGCGATCCGAAGACTAAGCATGGCAATCTCTCCCCTCTCCACCGCCTCCGCTCCCACTAGTCCTTGTGAGGTGACAGCGCGCCTTTTTCCGCCTGATTAAACCAAGCGTCCAACTCGCGTTCTCCTTGATAAGGGGACCCGCGCGCTATTAAGGCCCCTCAAGTCGGATTTCCCGCCCAGGCAGCGAGGCGCCCCTTGATTGGCCGCCCTCGGCCAAGTTTACAAACCTTCAGGCCGGTTAGCAGAGCCGTTCGCTCCGAATCCCTCTCCGCTCTGCCACTTACGTTTCGCGCGAAAAGGTGTAAGGGATTCTCGTCAGCAGCAGGCGGTGAGCGCTATAAACGCGGCGACGGCTCTTCCCGCCTCCCACACAAATCGCCCCAGGTCGAGCGGGTCTTTCTTTCCACCCCACGAGCGTAGAATTTTGGCCTCTTCTTGTTTGCTCGCCCCCTCCCTAACACTATTGGTATGAATGACACGGGGCGTGTATTTTCCGTCGCAGGGTTGGACCTTCCTCCATTTACCAAGCGCGCCTCGCTGTTCGCGCGTCTTTCCCCCGCACGTTCTTAGGAAGGAACGCGGGAATATTTTCCCGCTTGCCAGGCAATCGCTAGATCAACTTTTCTTTGAAAACAGCAACTGCTACGAGGGGTAGGAATTGCTTCAAGCCGAAAGGCGTTCAAATAAAGCTATTAAAATGATGATGATGATGATTGGGGGAGGTGCACCGCCCTTTCGAAGCCAATAAAACACCAGAAGCGCCACTGGGCTGTGGCCCCGTTCAGGCGCTAAACAGGCACCATGTTATGTCAAGGCTGGATTATAATTATAATTAAAATGATGCAACCGAAGGAAATGGACCAGGCCTGGGTGTGCCAGCGGCCCTCGATCATCGTTGTTTCACCCTCCGGTGTCTCTGCCCCGGGTGGGTTGGCCGAAAAAATAGCCCTTGCCACCTCACTGACAGAGGAAGGGCTTGTGTTCAGTCTACCAGACGAGATGACCCTAAAGGCTGCGCCCCACTCGCCCCGGAGCAGCACCGTTGCGATTCCTCTGGCTTTAGACTTGAGGAGATTACAGACTAGAAACACCGCGTGGCCGGCGCGCAGAGGCGACAGTGGAGATGGGGAGACGGTGGACCAAAGAGGAGGCGGCTTCATCACAGCACTGCCAATAAGCTTGCGGGGGAGGGGGACCTACTGCGGATGTAAAGCAACTTTCAGGCTTGTTTCCTCATCCCCTGGCGCATCCCGGCCACGAGGCTGAACCAAGGACCACGGAGCCTTGGCGAATCATTCCCACTGAACAATATCGGGGGGGGGAGGGCGCAGGTGCGCCCCCTAAATCAAGTAAATAAATAAGTAAATAAATAAAAATACTTAACTAACTGACCAGTCGTGTGGCAGATAGCTCGGTTCTGCCTCCCCCCCTTCCATACCCTGGCTACGCCCATGGGTCCGCCGGCGAATCAACTGCGGAGCCGTCCCTTGAATTAGACGGACTTCTCTCTTCATTTCGGTCCCCTTTAAGAAGTGACATTTTAATGACAACCGTTGGAGTCGTCAGATTGCAAGGGCTTTTGTATTCGCCACATGTTTATCGAGCGCTGTCGTTTCTGTTGCCTTTTAATTAGACGCCAATGAGCAGGCTGATAGAACGGAGGGAGCTCCTTTCCCCCTTCTCCGCCTATTTATTTATCTATTGTATATGGGCGGGGGGAGTAAAGAACGTGATATAAATATCCAGGTTTCACCCATTCTCCTAAAGGCGCCCAAGTTTCTGGTTGATTTCAATGGAAAAGGTTTAAGCAGGTGCCCAGCTCTCTTGTGAATGGGCCGCTGTGCTTGTGCTGTAAACATTTAAGCTTCACGTTGAATAATCCCAAACTGCACCTTGCACATTTCGTAGCCGCGCTATTTAACCCCCACCCTGTATATAAGGCGGAGGGTGATGAGAATAGGATGCACACTTCAGGCATCAGATAAACTGATACATACTGCGAAACTTTTGGCATAATACATTAAGAAGCCACAAAACACTTTCGGTGCAATTCTATATATGTCTACTTAGAAGTAAGCCACAGTGAGTTCCGTGGGAGTTACTCTCAAGTAAGCGCGTGTAGCGTTGGTTTAACTCTCACTGAAACTGATGGGACTTTAAAGTGCTTCAGTTTGACAGGATGCCCCAGATTTAATATTTATTATTTTAAATATATATGCCACAACATATGAGAAGGAATAGCCCTACCAATGACTACTCTCCCAGTCCAACTTTCCCATCTTGCGCCAGACACCTGCAGGCCATGAGGACGTTTTTCAATGTGTTTTTCTATATCGCTGGCAGTGAAATGGCATCCTTTCTGTCCTCTTCGGAGCAAGGCAAGAAGTACAACAGCGCAGATTAAGTGGCTGTAGCTTTCTTGATGTTCAACTCCTCATCTGGCAGGCAGAATGGGTTTATTCTCGGCTATATCTGGGGAATACTGTAGTTGTCCCCAAGTGAAATATGTTAGCCTGCTACTTGTGTCCATGGAACTATCTAGCAAAAACCGCTGTAATAGTTACATTAAAAGACATTTCGCTTGGATTTTCTTTTGCTGATGCAGAGTTCTGTCTGTGCCACTCCGGAGTATGTGTATACCAAATCTTTAAAATTTAAAAGCTGATCCGTGAAAAGATTAACCCTCCCCAGTTCTCTCTCAGCCTGCTTCAGGCGAAATAGGTTTTTTTCCCCTTCCCCACTTGAACCTAAGGCATATTTGTTTTTCTCCTAAAATTGTTTTAGTATAATCAGGGAAGTTTATAGGATGCGTGGTTCTGCCCTTTCAAAGCATGTTTACGGGAGAAGGGAGGGTTTTAATCCGGTTTAACAGGGAAGTGGGATACGTGGGACTTCTTCTGGGTTATTAAGCAGTGCAGAGTCCCAGGATGTGATCCAGTAACAGGGATGGAGAATCTCTGAAGAATAAACGCGAACGGCAGAACGACCGTCTGAGTCAAGCGACAGCAGATACTGCGAGGAGGAGATCCCAGCTTGGAAATATGCAAAATAAAAACCAACCCACGCTTTGAAGTTTATCGTATTCCCTCTAAAGTGCTGCCACTCAGCATTCAAGAATGTTAGCAGTTTAAATGGAAACCGTTTCTGCCCGTTATTCTGTTATTAAATCGAGGTGGGGAGACGCTTTGCAATTTCAATAGAAAGGAAGATTGAAATGGCGGGGGTGGGGAGAATCTCGTAATACTGATAAAATTATTAGATAGAATTATTTGTGTGGAGCATCTACTCGCGTTGCGGGGGGTTGGACTAGATGAGCCTTGAGGTCCCTTCCAACTCTGCAGTTCTATGGTTCTATAGATTTAAATTCTATAGCACTTACAGTGCAAAACGGCTACCTAGAATTTTAGGAAAGGGGGTGAGTATTTGTGTAAATTTATACGTACGGTATTGAATTAAGGAATGGAGCTGTGTATGGGTTAAATATATTTAAAATAAATCTTTAAAGAAGGTTAGAAACTGCAGTATATGTAAACTTTATCGGGAATAAATCCCACGGAAGTACTGTAAAGATTAAGATACAGTACTTATGGAACGGGGCAGGGGGAGGTAAATTATGCGGTCGCTTATGGAATTGAGTGTGTCCCTACCTAGTTTAGTAGTAAGATTACCTTCTCAACTTCCTTGGATGGGGTCCCTTTAAGTCATTACATGCTTAATTACAAGTTACGGAGCTGTAAATTTTGAACAGTGTCTGCAGCAAGAGAGACGGAGAGAGAATGTGTCAGATCACATGACTGGATGGAACACCAGAAGATCCTGATGGAGGTCGGAGTCCCGGGAGAAGCCAGGAAAATCCAGTTTTTGGATGCTGTTGCTGCCAGTACCAAGTGGGGGAGGGGAGAGAGACTGCATTCAGCAAATCGAAGGGAAGAAAAGAAAAGAAATCCAAAATCTTATTCCTGTCTGCATAATTAAATAAATAAGATGCCCAGGAAATCAAACCAGGCAGCTTCACTGTGCGCGCGACTGCAGCATTGTGAACTGGTTCATAAGCACTTTTTAGGAAAGGCGAACGTGCATCTACGATTACTGTATTACAATCAATGGGGTGTGTGCGCGCCATTGGGTTGTAATTCCCTTTTCAGCCACGGACCTTTGGGACAAAGAATTACATTCTGGCTTCATCTTCTCTGTAAAATGGAAATTTGCTATTGTTAAACAAGAAACAGGTGCGCCGATTAAAATAAATAAATAAAAACCAAGGCACTGTTCGCACAGCTGTGTAGGAAGCATTATTAGGAATACTACGCTGGGAGAGAGAGAGAGAGAGATCGCATTCTTGTGAGATTAAAGATATTGTCCCAGCTAAGTAGAAAGATTAGCCTGAATAGGACGGGAAATGTGGGGAGAGAAAAGGCGTTAAAAGGTGGGAAGTCCCGAACCTCGCCCCTGCCCGTGTGTTGGGTCTTCCTCTAGTCAACTGATCCCTACGAATGGTGCGCGCCATCCCGTCCCCTCTGTCCAGGACACGCGCCGAGCAGCTGTCTGCAGGTTACCTGGGAAGTGGCTAGTGTCGTAGCAGTGACGTCATTCCATTCCTCTCTGGGAGCTCCTTGCCACTCTTTGCAGGCCAGATAAGCTTTTTGCTCAGAGAGAAACGGGGGAGGGGTTGGGGGCAGAGACTTCAGCAGAGGAAGAGAGAGGTTTGCTAAGAATTGCGAGGCTACAGGTTAGCGGTCGCTCTTCTCTTTGGAAAAAGGCCTTTTTATTGCGACTAAAGGAAATGTCACCAACTGGTAAGCAAGCTTTCGAGTCCAGCAGAACTCTTAAACCGTTTGAGTGCTGAGCATCAAGCGGAGCGGGACAGCTGGGTTGGCATTGAAGCCACAAGTTCTACGGTGCCAGATGGGGCCTGGCGATGGCAGTTGCGATGAACTGTACCTGGCAGTTCAGACTTTACGACTGGGAATCTTCCCCACCCCACCCCCCTGTTAAAACACTCCGTGGGGCTTCACTTTGCCTGGGCTCCCATCAATGGAATGCACAGTCAAGTATTCACTTACACCATTTTAAACCCACTCTTTAGTGTATTATATAATAAACTGCTTGCAGAGTGGCTTACAAAAATCAGCAGTGACATCCCCTGCCCTCTGGCTTGAAATCGAAAAGGCACAAGAAGTGGGGAGGAAACAAGCTGAGGCCACAGTTCTTTAAAAGTTGTAGCTTTTATAAGGACTGGCTGGGGTGGAGACTGCATACTGGACCATCCATCACTGGTCTAGGGGGGTGCATCTGTCAAAGTAATGTGTGAACACTTTCTCTAAGTTACCCGTGACAGTTTCAACAGGGCCAGCCACACTGCTGCATTTGATCCTGTGCCCTCTCGGATAAGTCTTACAGTGCTCAATAGGGCTTCCTCCAAAGTTCGTGTGCATATGGTGGCAGCTCCGACACTTAAGCTGATTTTATCTGGTACGAGACTGGCTTTAACTTTACGCAGCTTCTGCGATTCGAATCGAGAGAAGAGTCAGGTATAAGAGATCCCCCGCCGTGCCCACCACAGTGGAATTTAGCAGATGCTGCTTCTGCTGCCTGCAGAGCACGCTGTTCACGGCATAGTTGTAAAAGCTGAACTGTAACTGGCGCCAATTTCCCACTGTAAAGGCTGTTTCAGGTTATGGCAGTGGCCTTTTTTTTCCCTCCCCCCTCCCTCTCCCCCCCCCCCATTTACTGGTAGAGGAGCGGAGCTGTCCTGCAAAAGTTTTATGCGTTTATGGTTCTGGAATGGCAGACCGCAAAGAAACTTCTCTCTTGGTCTGGCTGGTGAATCAACCAGTTTCTATTGCAGAAAGAAACAAACCGGCGCTGATGTCGGGAAGGTATATAAGAAGGAATCCCTTTCCTCTCTCCCTTTGAGGTTTTGCTTTAATGATTTTTTTTTAAAAAAAAATCTCTTTAAACTTCTATCAAAAGTGCATTGCTATTAACCGGGAGAAAGAGAGGGAGGGAGGAAGCAATCAGACAATACCATCTTTCAGGGGTAAGTGTGGTAAGTTAAGCAGTCAAATGGCGTTGCCCGGTAAGTACGAAATGGAGCTGGAGGAAGAATTCACTCTGAGTCCATATGACATATACAATCCCAATTCCCTGCCCAGGAACAAAAGTTTTTGAAAGCTATGGATTGTGTTGACCTATTTTTCAAGGCAAGACTTCTTCAGGAAGAACTTCACACAGTTATTTTCCTACAAGTGCTTTCCAAGATTCCTAATACCCTGTGCCACTTTTACTAATGCAACATTAGGGCCTCCTTTATTTAAACGTACAGAATGATAGCAGCATGGGCAAATTACTTTAAAATGCAATGCAGGAGGTGTGAATGGCAGCCAAATGTCTGGAAGCTGACTAGCACCTCTGTCAGTGTACACCTGTGAACTCCTCACCTCAGAAAGGAGCTGCAGAAAAGGGCAACCCAAATTATCAAGGGGGTGCAGCAACTCCCATATGAGGAAAACGTTTACAGTGTTTGGAACTCTTTGGTTCAAAGAAAAGGCAAGTAAGATGTAACATTATGGAAGTTCATAGAATTATGGCATGGAGAAAATGGATAGAGGAATATTTTCTCACTCTCCTGTCCCATTAGAACCCATGGACAACCAAGGAAATGTTGGAAGACTCAGGACAGACAACAGAATTACTTCTTCACACAGCATGTAGTTAAACCATGGTACTGTGGGACCTCAGGTTACGTACTTAATTCGTTCCAGAAGTCCATACTTAACCTGAAACTGTTCTTAACATGAAGCACCACTTTAGCTAATGGGGTCTCCTGCTGCTGCTGCGCCGCTGGAGCACGATTTCTGTTCTCATCCTGAAGCAAAGTTCTTAACCTGAAGCGTATGTAACCTGAAGCATATGTAACCCGAGGTACCACTGTACTGTGAAACTATGAGGATTTGTGGAGGACAAGACAATCAATGGCTACTGGTAAGGAAGGCTGTGTTCCACCACGGCAGTGGTGGAGCTTCATGCTCTGGCACCGGGGGGGGGTGTGGAGAGCAGGTGGGGGTGGGGCTGGCGCACGTCCTGGGGGTGTGCCGCACCACCCGTAGGGGTGTGGCATGCATCCTGGGGGCGGAGTGCACCGCCTGCGGGGCATGGCACCCAGTGTGGGCAGAGGGGCAGCTGCACCCCACCAGGATCGCGCTGCCAGGGGGAGTGCAATCCCCCCGCACTCCTCTTCCTCTGCCAGTGCACCACTGCTGTTAGCAGTGTTCGAAACTCCCATTGTTCTAGGTGCATTTTGCAACAGGGAATTTAATTAGCGCAAGCAGTTTCTGAGCTCTGGGCGCAGTACTGCGCCTAAGATTTCAGATTAAAACTGGAAGGAAAGGAGGGCCTATTTTCTGCCTCCTCACTTCCAGCTACTCTCTGAAGACTGGAGAAGAGGCCCTCCTAAGAATATTAGCGGGGTGGGCTGGGGAAGGACTAGACCGTGTGAAAAATGAGCATAATATTTTAGCTGCAGTTCATTCATTTTCAGCTTTGTATTCCTGTTATAAAAAAGCGTGCCTAGACATTCCGTTGTTGCGTTCACAACCTAGGTTTAAGGTGCTATTTAGCTCCTAGCTTTCATATCTCTGTTTCTAACACTGGCTGTCAGAGACATTGTGCCTCTGAATGTCAGTTGCTGGGAAGTGCAGATAGACAGAGTGCTGTTGGGCTCATGTCCAGCTTGCAGGCTTCTCAGAGGCAACTGGTTAGCCACTGTGAGAACAGGATGCTGGACTAGATGACATTGGCCTGATCCAGCTCATCTTCTGTTCTTCTGACATGAAGTCACTTGCTTGTTGGAATCTAAGAGATTGCACTTCTAAAGGGAACTAAATTGGTTTAAGCAGAGGTATTCTTGTACGATTTAACTTGTTAAAGGTTCTTCTGTGAATCACAGTCATAATTGCTTAGCAGATCTGAAAAGAGAGGCAGTGTTTATACTGTTCTAGTTTTTATCTTCTCAGACTTTCCCTTAAATTATACAGAACAGGCAGAGCTTCATTTATCACTCCTGAAAATACCATCATCCTTGCCATATGCCCTAAGGGAAGTGTTAAAACAGCAAGTGTGTTTCCTCAGAGTTGAGGTACATGACCTTCTGAGTTGCGAAGCTTAAATGGGCCACTTTAGCAAAGCAAGATGAAACTTGTTTTTTTAAAAAAAAAACCTACTCGCTCATAGAACCACAATTCCTTAGAGTTGCACCATTTTGTTGCATCCACACTCCTCTGCAGGATAGAGAGCATTTTAACTGCCATAATAAGTGCACACACGAACCTCTGCTCACTCCCTTAAGAGGGGTTTTGCTGAGAGTCCTAGCTTTTTGGAGGGCAGCTGAAATGTCTGTCTTGTTTTATTTCTCCAGATGGGACAAACGCTTTGGAATATTTTGCGAGAACCATTTCCTGTCTTCCCTCACACACAAATATGTATTTTATAACCATTTAATGGCACGTACTCTGGACACTCTGTATGCTGATGCAACACCTTAAATCTGGGAAACAGATAGCTCGGCTAGGCTTGATTACTTTATTGGAGAATTTTCCACTCGTCCCACCTTGATCTGTTTTTGCTCCTCAGCAAAAACCTCCCTCCCCCCACTTTTTACAAGCTGTCAGGTATAACACTAGCAGCTCAGCACTCCATGGGAAACACCATCTTTGCTGAAAAATCACTTTGTATCTATTATTCAATGATGTTTTGTATTAGCATTTAAACAGTGTTTCCCATTTCAACACTAATCCAGAAGGAAAGTTGTCTTGTGTTTATCAGGAAATCAAATGATGGCGGCAAATAGTATTTAGGGCTACTTCAAATTAATTTCATAATAAGTAAATGGATCATCTTAAAAGAGATGGTGAAGGGACAGAAGCAGACCCTGTCTTTTCCTCTGTGACAAATGGTGACCAACAGACTATGGTGGAAAAAATATTGGTCAAAACTGAACACTCTGCCCTGAAATTCCACTCATTCAACAATCAGTCTGTTGGCTAGGAGGACCAATTTGCTAATCCACCAGAGCTCTGCCCACTTCAGCACTTAGTCTACTTAATTTTATTTTATTTTTGCTGCAGCCACAAAAATGTTATGAGAGGCACAAGCAGGCACCCAAACTGTGGGTTAGCCGCCCCTGGTTTAAAATACTTTAAGGGGTGTAAAAGGCCCCTTAGGATATCCTCCTGATATCATAAATTTGTTGCTCACATGATTACTTTTTGAACTGCCCCCCTTCAAGTGTGCACACGTGGAAAAGTTATGTCATAGCTGGTTATTCATATGCTGAACAAGAATGCAGAATGATTGTAATCTAGGAACAAAATTCAACAGGATCGTCCAAATCCAACAAAAAATTCTACATGATCCTGTTTATGGTTGGGAGTGATTCGCTGAATTCCAGCTGTTAGTGTAACATCAACATTAGCCTAAAGATTTTTAGAGAAACACAATGATAGTATTTCTTTTTTAAAACAAGGTTTTCTTGCACTCATTGTGATAAAACTAAAAAAGACCCTAGCCATACAGAAAGCAGTGGTTCCACTGCACAACCAGCAATGGAAGTGATTCAGCAAATCTCTTTCTTCCTGTTACACAAAACTCTGAAGCTCACAAATATTCCATTAGCATTCATGCTTTTAAATGGCTATCCACATAAATGTATTATAGCAGGGGTCAGCAAACTTTTTCAGCAGAGGGCTGGTTCACTGCCCCTCAGACCTTGTGGGGGGCCAGACTATATTGGGGGGGGGATGAACGAATTCCTATGCCCCACAAATAACCCTGAGATGCATTTTAAATAAAAGCACATGTTCTACTCATGTAAATACACCGGGCAGGCCCCACAAATAACACAGAGATGCATTTTAAATAAAAGGACACATTCTGCTCATGTAAAAACACGCTGATTCCCAGATAGTCTGCAGGCTGGATTTAGAAGGTGATTGAGCCGGATCTGGCCCCCAGGCCTTATTTTGCATACCCATTTATTACAGGGGCAGAGCTACCTCTAAGACACTTATTGTTATCAGCATGTGGCAAATTCAGAGTGAACTGGTCCTGAAATGTACCTGAACCGGCAAAGCTTTTTACCTCTGAGGGGATTTCTTAGTTGTAGTGATCCCTGTTCTGGTAACCTGCAGACTGGACTACTGTAAGATATTTTATGTACAGCTTCCCTTGAAGACAATTTGAAAGCTGCAACTGGTGCAGAATGTAGAGGCTGGCATCAGTGGACAGACAAATATTACACTAATTGTTAAAGGTCTGTACTGGTTGCCTGTGTGCTCTGAGGCCAATTCAAGGTGCTTACGTTGACATGTAAAGCCCTCCATTAAATTAAAAAGATAATCTCATGTCTTTACTTTGCATTGGCATCAGTGCTGACCTTAAGCATCTTTGCAGTTTAAAAGGCAAAATATCAAAAATTAAACACAAATAAATTGTTGAGGTGAGGAAACTTCTGTTCTTTTGAGGTCTGCCTGCAGATGTGTCACTTTTCTCTATGCTGAGAAACTAACCCTGAACCAGTGGAACTGCTTAAGCACGAGGGAAATTTGTTCCAATTAGCAGTCTTGAAACATTATTTTTTTTAAGTCTCTAGTGGTCCTAATTCATCTGCTGTGAATTGCCCTGGAATCTTCAGATGAAGGGCAGAATACAAATTTAATAAATAAAAATAAAATAAAATAAAGAATACCCGAATCAACTAAATATTACTTTCGCTGGGTATTGCCCTCAGTGTGAAAAGTCCATCCAAAATCAATGGTAAGGCAACCTCTGATAAACAACTACATTTCACTTTAATATTCCCAGTCTCCTGCTTTCCTAACTACACACACACACACACACACTCAACTGTAAAAGTTAGTCTATAAAGCATTCTGACATGTATAAAATGATGTGCTCGCCACATCTGAGAGGAGTCAAACTTTCAGTGTGACAGCACCTGTATCTTGGACCTCCCTGCCTATTAACGTTAGGCAGGCATTGTCATTGGACTGTTTCAGACACCTGCTAGCCCCCTATTTGTTTCAGCGAGACTATCTGGATATATAATCTAGTTAGGTATAATTATTTTTAAAAGTTGTTTTTATTTGTTTTATATTGTTTTTACGTGCATTGCTAAGGGATTTTTTTTTATTAAGTGGTCTAAATAAATAAAAATATTATTATTATTTTCCGGGGGGGGGTTGCCTAGAAAAATCCTGTTCTTTTCAGTACTGGAGTTTTTGGGGCGAACATAAGGGGTTGTGTTCTGTCTTTTCCTGTCTCAGGCATTACAGAACATGCCTAGACAGCTTCATATACTATGTTATCAAATAATGTAAGCCAAGGTTCTCTATTGTTATAACCAGGTGTCAGTTCTCCTGAAAGTCACTCCTCATTATATTTTGTAGAAAGAAACACTTTTAACTTTTACCATATGGAGAGCTCCCACCGAGACTTTTAAAAGAATATCCTATGTATAATAATCCAGTGTGAATAGTTTTTTTAAAAGCCTTTCTTTCTCCAGTGCTAGAGCCCTAAAATATATTAAACCACCCCCAAACTCTTCACATGATGCCAAACACCCAGCACTTGAAGTTTGGCAGGTTTTGGAAAATAAGGGATTTACTTTCATTCTGCACATCCAGAATCAATGTAACAAGCTGTGAACTGAATAGCCTTCCTTCCACCAACCGTGTGTGTGCACCACAAAAGCTACAGGTTTTCTTTGATGTAATCCCTGCATTACACACTCTTCCTAAAAGACACATGCAGAGAAATCCTGTGTAAGTAAGCAGTGGTGCAGTGGAGTACTGGAGCAGGGAGGAGCAAGTATGAAGAACCACTGCTAATTTCAAAGCAGGGACAATGCTATCATCTCCTAGGGCATTTTTTTGCCAATCTTTCGCATGCAAACTAAACCCTTCTCACCAGATAAGCTAAGCAGAGAGAGAGGCAGGGTTAACATGCCACTTTTATTTTGAAAAATTCTAAAGTCCCTTTATTATGACCAACCCAAAAGTCAGAAAATAGGAAGCAAGCTTTTGAGTCACTAGAACTCTTCATCAGGCTGGATATTAAGCAAGGGGCAGCAGGGAGGAGAGGGTTTCTGGAGGGGGGGTAGAATCTGGCATGGTACTGAAACCATAAAGTCTGGATTGGTTAGAAAAATATATCCATTTTTGTTGCATTGTCTTAGAAGGAGCACAGCTGTGGGGGCTGTCATGAAGAATGCCTGCACTTCAGAATTTACAGCACCACTGATCTGCACAATGTAATGGACTGTTTTTGGCTGAAATCAATTAGGAACATCATCACTTGTTTTGAGTTGTCCTGGCTTATGCAGATCTAAGATTCCGACATCTACGCAATCATAATCTATGCCTTGGCCTGAAAAATATTTCAGATAGCACTTAATACAAACTGGCATTCATACCTGGTAATATCTGGCCATACCTGGTATTTTTGGCACCAGGTGCAGAAACCCTGAGATGGGATGGGCTAAATCTGAAAATCTGTTGTTTTACTCTTGTTTTTGTCTGCTGTTTTAAGATTTAATTTTTTTTTATTTTTAAAGGATCTCCTTAATAGCTTGGGTCCAGGGTACCTATAGGACTGCCTTCTCCCAAAGGATTCTGCCCATGCCTTAAGGATCTGATCGAGAGGCCCTTCCTTTTATCCGATATGAGCAAATGCTAGTTCAGTTGGGTTACATGAAACTGTCCTTTGAGTTGTGAACCTCCACACATGGAGGTGTGTTTGGCACTGGTCTTAAATTTCACTGCTAGACTTTTTCCTAACCTTTACAGTTTAATCTGCTTCTTTTTAGTTAATAATCAAGCCATTTCTGTTGGTTTTGTTTTGCTTGTTTTTTGAACATCGTGAAACAGCCTGGGGCACTACTTTGTTAAGTGGGTGAGTGGAATATAAATTATTCTGATAAATAAGTAATTGCAGTAAACCACTAGAAAGAGTTCTCAGTGAAAGGAGTGTATACACTTAATAAAGAAATAAATCACATGTGCATGTTTCTACCATTGAAATGGGTGAAGCCTAGAAGAGTTTAACTTTGCCTGGATCATGCCCTTTACATTTAGACATGAGAAAAATAGGAAAAAGTGCAATGGCTCAGCAAACATCATAAAGCTGGCCTACTGGGCACTTGTATTTAAGGGTGTACTTTTATATAACAAAAGGACATTTGAGAATGCTCAGGTTAATGGACAAATTAACAGTTTAAAGGGAATTCTTGTTCATGCAAGACATAATTATTGTGTGGCACTCCCTGCCACAGGAGACTGTTGGAGCACTATAGAATCAAAAAGAAATTAAAAACATTTATGGGTAGGACTTTTTAACTGCAGTTTCAATAACTACAGGATATAATTTAAGTCTATCAAGCCTCAGCATTCCTGACTTCAGATTGGCCAGAAAAATTATTCTATAATAAAGCATTACAAAACGTATGTTGGCTTTTTTTCTCTCTCCCCTTTTAACATGTTACCAGAAGCGCTATTGCTGGCAGCTGCACAGAAACGGACAATTTTAAAATCCTATCCTTGTTGGGAGCCAAGGCTTTTTACTGCCTTTGTGTGCTGTACACTACTCTTTTATGTAATGTTTGTGGAACCTCAGAGATGTCTTATTAACTGGCATTATGATTGCCTAGTGTCGCTTTAAAAAGTAAGGAGAGGGGAAATGAGCCACACTTTCTTATGTGTCATCTCCATGCTGTTTTGCAACATCCATAAGCCATGCTTAGCAAGAGATGACGCAGGCTTCTTCTGACTATAACTGCTGTTTTTATTATGAGATCCCTGGGGAATGTATGCTGCTGCATGCAGTCGCGTTAAAACCAGAAACGTGAGAGGTGCCATGCCTGACCAGTGCTATTTTGACAGAAGGCTAAGGCTTATTGAAGCAACTCATACTCATGTAATTGTACCCGTCCTCATTGAACAAATGAACCTTGGCATCATTCAATTCATTCTTCAGCCAGAATCTTGCAGGGTGGCCTTAGGCCAGCCCCGGCTCCCTATCTGTAACATGGGGACCATGATACTGGCCTTATGTACAGTTTGGCTTTCAGGACAAAGGCCTGTCTAAATTTGATGGCTGCCATCGAAAAGTCTTCAGAGACGATGCTAGTCTTCAAAGTCTAGCTACAGAGAAGACCAAATGTACTTCAGATGTTGGCAGAGCAGACAGAAGGATCTTAAAATACAGGAAAGCACTTACTGGAAAATGCAGTCCTCCAGATAACTTGGGCTGAAGCCGTGTACATCAAAATCGGCTCTTTGAGCTGTGCCCAGAAGTCACTGTAGTGTTGTGGGATCCAGTGGCGTAGCGTGGGGGGTGCAGGGGGGCCGGCCGCACCGGGCGCAACATCTGGGGGGGGCGCTCGCACTCGCAGCTCTCTGCCCCTACCTCGAGTGCTAAAATCCACGGGTTAGGGGGCGCAAATTACTTGCCTTGCCCCAGGTGCTGACAACCCACGCTACGCCACTGGTGGGATCTATTCAATATAATAATATTGTTGGTTTTCCCAGCCACTCTGGGTGGCTTCCAACAAAATATTAAAATACAATCATATACTGGCTTTCATTTATGAAGTGCAAGTCATGTTGTTTGGAACTATGATGTTGACAGACATGGTGAAACCCTTTAAAATTGGGGGGTTTTCAAAAATAAAATAAAATGTGGTAATCTTTCGAAAAAGTTAGCAGTTTGTAAAACTTAGATGAAGCAATGATTTCATTAGGTATATATGGTAGCACCCTTACGTTCTGTGTGATTTGTTAAGCGTATCTCATGCAATCCAGCAAAGCATTTCAGCTTCTAAATTATGTTTATCACACCCTTAGGGCATATTGTTTGATAAATTACTCTCCAAAGGGAAAGGAAGCCTTATCCCTATCTGAAGTGTGCATGCACACAAAAGCTCATACCAATAACAAACTTAGTTGGCGTCTAAGGTGCTACTGGAAGGATTTTTTTTTTATTTTGTTATCCCTATAAGTTGGTCTTATTAAATGCATTAATTAAACTTCCCACTACTAACATGTCCGTCCCCCCCAGCATTTACCATTACTGTCTACCAAGCACTAAGCCTGGGTTTTTAAATTTTCTTTTTCTGTCTGCATTTGGAATACAGAACATTCAGCCTCACATATTGACACTTTAAAATTGCACACATGCAATCACGCTGGCTGGCTTAAGGATCCTATGTAGAAAATTCAGAGGCATTGTGGAATATATGTACTATCCTGCTTCACACAGGTACACTTCTATAAGGTGGGAAGCCCCTGCAAAGTCTGAAGCCTTTCCCAGAGCAGGCAGGGCTAGATACACCTTAGCTGTATACCTTGTAAAAACCCACGAGGAAAAGGAGGGGAGATACAGAGATATGGGAGAAGGCCTAAACTATTTCTGACACACACCCCCAGACATGTTTGTCCGTCGACCAGGACATGGGGTTGGGGCACCTCGTGAGGAAAGCCGCTGCGTGCCCAGCGGGGGTGAAGTAGTTCCCCAAATACAAGGCGAGAGGGACACAAATGTCTCAGGCCTGAATGAAGGCTTCGCTCCTCAACAGCCTTGGCAACCAGAGCTCACCTCGACGTACCACTGAGGCTTATTATGTAAACGAAGACCTTCCCCACGCCCGTTTCTTTCCCAAGGAAAAAAAAACCTGCAGTGTCATTTCCCCAGCGAAGGAAACCAACCCACGCCCCCCTCCCCTCCCCCTTCCCCCTGTCTGAATTCCCTCAGGATCAAGCCTGACGAACCAAAGTGAAAGTGAATGAATCAAGTAGCTCCCCCCCCCGTTTCCCCTAAACAGGAAAGCGGGGGGGGGGGGTTGAAGAGAGTGGCACGTGACAGACGGGAAACTGCCCAATCAGAGGGGGTTTGGGGAAGGAATGTGGGGAGTGTTTTTAAACTAAAAGGCGAAGAAAAAAACCACCCAACAACAACAACAACACACACACACCACACACTGTCAATGTTAAGCTGCCGGGGCGAATAGCTAGCTAGCTGGGCGCGTGGCTTGTGCTGCGCGAGCTCGTCCGCCAAGGCTCGCAGCTGCGCCTCTGCCCCTCTTTCCCACACCCCCCGCGCGCACCAAAAGGCGGCTTTGAAGTGCCCCGCTTGTGTGCGTCGCCTCGCTCTTCTCTTCGCCACGCACCCACCCAGCCACCCACGAGGCTGACGCTCGCAGGGGTCCTCTCACGCACGCGAGCACACGGGGGCGGCGGGAGGGGGGTCTTGTGTGTACGAGCGAGCGAGCGAGAGAACCCGCCTCGTCAACTCGGGAAGCAGAAGGCATGAGAGGGAGCCGCCGCTCGGAGGGAAGCTGCCCCTTCCTCTGAGGAGTTAGAAGGAGGACGCCTCATGTTCTCCACACAAGTCTGACTGGGGCTTCTTCCAGCCGAGATATAATAGAGCCTCTCTATAACCCTCAATAGCCCAGGAGGGAAGCATAGGGACAGCACGGTGCCCAGCTCCTGCTCCTCCTCAGCTTCGCCCTTCCCGGCCCGCGCGCCCACCCTCCGCCTCTCTCCTCGCGCGCCCCGGTCCCCGTCTGCGAGCGCGGCGGGCTGTGGGAGAGCAGCGGCTGCCGGCGTCTTGGCGCGCTTTGTGCGCGATGCTGCGTTTGCCTGCTAGGGAGATGGGGCCGGGGCTTCCTGCTCTTGGGACACAGCCTAGTGGGAAGAGTCGGGTAAGTCGCCCCGGTGGCTGCTCGTGTGGATGCATGATGATGCTGGCATTGCGGGGGGGGGGGAGGTTGTTCAGCGCGTCTGATCCTGAAGTTAATCGGGAATGGAGGAAAGGCATGGGGCTCTGGGTGGGAGATGCGTGTTTATTAGACTTCCTGTTCGCACGTGCCTGGGAATTCCATCAGGTTCACTCCCGAGCAGACCGCGCTGCACAAGACCGCCTCGTCGGGCAAAGCTTCGAGTTTAACGGACGGGCTGCAAGAATTGTGAACTTAAATACTTTCTGCGCACGTGTGCCTTTTACTTAATTTACCTGTGAATAAGAGACTTGCTTCCAATGGTGCACGCTTAAGACCACAGCCTTCCTTTTTATTTTCACGTTTTTGAATCATCAGGCTGGGTGTGGGGGGGGGTTGGTTTTTGGTTTTAAACATCCCCCCCCAAAAAAAAAGTATGTCTTCGCATAAAATCAGCACTAAACCTGTCCAGGGTTATGGAAGTGCCTCTTTCCTTCCCTCATCTTTGTCTTTCCTGATTTTTTGGTTTCTAAGGAACCTCTCTCCAACCTGAGTGAAGGTGTGTTTGTGTAACCAGACACTGAGACTTGCTGTCTGATAGAGAATTAACTCAGACCCCACCAAAGCTTACTTTGAATTCAATAGAGGTGTTTGTTTTTCAGGTTTAAAGCTCCAGACCGAAGGGGGGGGAGGCGTCCAAAGAATTCACCTGAAGAAGAAACTACCGGGAAGATCTTTAATTCCTTTCTTGAAATCCTACCGCATTTTGGAGCAGGTGGGATATTTTCTACTGGAGGCGGGGAGCAGGGAAGGATTCTTTTTGTTAAAAAGAAAAAGGAAGATTGATTCAAATGTATTTCACATATCAGATCTGTTAGTTTAGGGCAGTCAACCTCTCTAGGATTAACGTGAGATTTTTGAGGAACCGCTGTTGCTCAACCCGTAAATAAAAGTGGAGATGGTGACACTCTCGTCTGGCTTCTGGTAAAAAGAGAACAAAAACATTTAATTCCTTCAAGGCACCATCCATTCGTGCAGGAGGGTGGAGCATGTGGGAGAGACAAGGAGTTTAACTATTAACCTTTATTGGGAATTTATAAATGAATTTGAGACTTCTCTGGCTTTTCCCATTTTTGTTTGCTCTCCTTGCAAGATTATGGCAGATAAAATTAGTGGCCGTGCTATTTAGGAAATGGAAGACTTTACTGTTGACCAGTAAAAATAATATGTCAACAGGAAACATCCTGTTTGTATTGTTCAAACAGTAGGGAATTAACTGGTTTGAAATGTGAAGTGGGGGCGGGGGGGGGGCGGATTGCAAAAGAAAGTGCTAAGTGAAAATTATATTTTGTTCTATTAGGATTCTGTTTGCTTTTCCCCTTAGATCATTTGCTTGAAAACACTAAAAAGAAGATTTGGAAAAGGTAAGACATGTTTTAACCAAAGATTAAAAATCAAGGCCATGTCATGCGGCTACTTACTATCACTGTTAACTTTCTCTGTTTGTTTAGCTGATCTCCTGAACAAGAAGGTGCATTTCATAAGAACAAATTAGCTACAATGTATTTAGCAAAGATGTCATTTCCTTTATTTATACACATTTTAACACAGTCTATGAGTGCTACCCTTTTCCATTTTTTAAAGAAGTACATAACTGACAAATGGAATGAAAAGGAACACATATTGATTATTGGTATCTTAATTAAAGTGTCCATCTTGACACCTAGGAGTTGAAGTGAAATAAACTTTTCGTTGTGGAAACTTACATGCTCACTGGCTTCAGCATCAGAACTACTGAAAGCTCTAGAGCTGTTCATCAGGGACCAATAAATCATACTTAATATATTTTAATACGAGAGTACTTAACATAGTTGTTTCTAATGGATTATTCAATGGCTGCAGGCTTAGTTAAACTGCTATTGTCTGTCAGTGCATAGGACTGTAGCCAAAAATAAAGTGTCTAGAAAGGTTCTTTAGTAGCTCCTTTGTGTCCTAGTGTGGCAAATCATAACAAATTACATTGTTTATTGTCAGTATATACTGTAAAGATTATCTGTTACATTTTGTTCAGCTGCAGTTAAGTTTCATTCATTTAATTTTGCCTTTACATGGCTGTAGCTGCCAACAAGTGGACTCATTTATTGAGCTGAATCACATGGATAATATTATCTATCAAGTCTTTATCATACAGTAGTTGACTTTAATAAGCTGAGGCTGCAGTCCTGTCACACTTCCTTGAAAGTTAGTTCCATTAAACATAGTGGGACATCCTTTTGAATATATATGTGCAAGATTGGGCTGTATGTGACCTACAATCTATGTGTGCTTACTCATAAGTAAGTCTTAAGAGTTCAATGGGGATTATCGATTTATGAGGAGGTTGCAATCCTATGTACAATTGAGACATTAGCTCAGTTCTAAACTGCCTGCTCAAGAGAATTCAGCTGTAGTTGAGAAGGAAAAAAAATTTAGTCTTGATGCTGTAGCAGAAGATTGCAAAATTATTTGACAAATATGATCAACATGTGATAGTTGAAAAGTAATTTATACTGATGTCGATTTGATTCACTATATTTCTATGCCAATTTTCATTAAAATAAATACAATTTTCAACACTTTTTTCTATTTTTAAAATTATTGTTCGTACTTTTAGATATATTTGCTTTTGGAAACATTCCCCCCCCTTAAAACACTATCCTTAGTAGACTAATATAGGTCAAACAATTGAATATTTATTAATTTGACAACTTAGTGAATGGTGCAGAATATATAATGGTATAAATCTTCTTTAACTGGAATGAATAGCAAAATTCCACTGTTTCAGGATTTCAGAAATTAAGCGTTATTTAGGAAGATGCTTTGGCTGTGTTAATACAGTAATGCATGCTACAGAAATGTTATCTAATAGATTATATAACAGTTTCTAAGTCACACTTTGACTGAAAAAAATGTAATGAATTACCGGTACCTGCTCAGTTTCATTGAATACATAGCTCAGTTCCCTGCAAGAAGAACATTAAAAAAGGTTGTTTTTTTTCCTAAATTCATCTGAGTAAACACAATCAATTTTAATAGTTGTAAATCTTTCAATATTGCTCTAAAGATTGCATTACGTGTGCAAATGTGCATTAACTTGAATAGATTACTAGCAAGTTGCAATGAGCCAATATGGGCTAAATGTCCCATTATTAATCTTTGATGTGACTAGGAAGTAATTTTATTACCACCCAGCTCAATATGATGTGGTCAATCAAACATAACAATATTTAGTCTAACACGCAAGAGTGAAAACTTATCAAAGATCTGCTTGTAATAGAGTACAAATAAATGAAGATGTATAGCTGCTTAACAGGTTTACAGTAGATTTTTACAGTAGGCCTGGGAGTAAAAATGTTTTTTTTTGTTTTGCTCTTGTTGTTGTTGTTGTTTTTTTAACAAACTCATATACAGTGTCTGATGTAATTGGCACTGAAATGCAACCATGTAATTACCAAGGCAAACAACAACAAAAATCCATACAGGGAAATGTAATTGGTATCGTATAGCAGAAGTATTAATTTCAGTCCCTGGTGCTACAGATTAAGAGGTGCAATCCATCTAATTTGGACAAGGCTCCAGCATAAGCCCCTTTGAAATGAACAGAGTTTGTGGTCGGTAGACTGCTCTCTAAGTGATTCCATCTGATATGAATATAAATATCTGATAACTGTGAGTGTAAGCATTGTAAATCAACATAATTTATTTTCTTGGCACTGGAAGGTTTAAATAGCATGTCGATTATTTTCCATCGTTTTTGCTACTTAAAAAAAAGAAAAGCAACCTGTGGTAAATCGCTGTCACTGAGTATTGGTTTTAGAAGTTGAGCAGCGCTTACTGCTGTGTATCTCTTTTTCCCCGCAGTCTGCCCACCCACCTTCTTTCCTTTTTCTGCTAGTAATCATCTCAGTTTCTTTAAAATTGGTGCCTTTTCCTTCTTGGTTTGAATGCTAAACAAATGTTTGCTTCTCCAATTATTCTGTGTTTGGGTTGTCTTTTCAGTCCACAAGGCATGTGCCTAAGCATGAAACAAGATAGGTACTGCAGTAGTACTGATCCTTTGCCACAAGCCCTAATAATATTTAAACAGAAGTACAATATACTTCCAGATGAGCATGTTAATGGTCTCTGCCATAACAACTTATTAGATTAGCATTGCTCTTAGGAAAGCATTCCTATAAAGGATTTAAATTATGCTACACTTGATTTTTCAGTTGCAGTGTAGAGATTACAGTACATAGCAGACTTTTTTGGTCTCATCACAAACTGCTTTTGATGCCCCCTTTTGAATTTCAAAAGCAAGTTGGTACCAAACAAAATTAAAATGCCCCGTGGAGCACACAGGGCTGATTTTTACAAGACATGGGAAATGCAGAGGTAACATCCATAAGTGTACATGAGTCCATGTGGCTGATGTAAAACGTTCTTAATTGTGGTGCCAGCCCATTGGTTCCCAAACAGTTTATCCCATTATCACTTGAAAATTGCTGAGACTCTTGGCAGACCACATAATGATTTTTCTGCCTGTTGCAGCAATTGCAATGTGCTGTGCAAAATGCTGTATGATTTTTAATAGTAGTATTATTGCTTTTCATTCCTGATATTGAATTCAAATAGCAACACAATAAAATACTATATAAGAAGCAAAAGAAGTAATACAATTTTAAATCAATAGGAATATTTAATGCCAACATGTGCCACATTCCACCTGAAAGCATCTCATAAACCACAGCTTGGGAACTCCCATTCTAGCCTCCTTGCATGGTGCGTTCTGCTGCTAGCCATTCCTGGAGGGAAGCCCTGCTGATGCTTAGCCACTGCATGCCAAGCAACCTTCAAAACCTGCAATATAAATTTGTTTTGAATGGGGGTCCTATGTCCATAGTGTGCATCTTCTCCTTTGGGTTATAGCTTGGTTATAATTAGTAAGAATCACAATTTAGCAACTGATAGCAAATTTTTCAATAATCATCCATTATGGATGATGGAAGTTGAAAAGGATTAGATACTATGAAAATGAAAAGCATACTTGGTAGCTAATGTTTACTTGATGGGACAAGAACTGCTGGGATAATATTTACATTAACCACAGTAGAAATTTTGATTCATAAGTGAATTGTTTTTCGATTGGCAAGGCGCATTGTAGAAATCTTGGACTTAATCCTTGGTTAGTATCAATTTTCCTAGTTTCATTGGAAGCGATGTATGTAGAGAGAGACTAATATCAGAGTAGGTTAGCCTTGTATTTGTTCTAGGATTAAACTGTTTTCCTTTAATGTATTTGCCAATACACTAAAGTTTTGCTATGATCTTTCAATCTGCATTCCAGAAGCATACAAGCATAAAAGGAGGATTTCCATCTCCCCATCTCATTCACCTTACCTATGCAGTCGTTGGTTGACTTTTGTTTTAGGCTAAGGCATATGTTGCATTAATCATATCTTCTATAATCCCCCTAAAAGCCGTTCAAAGTTTGTGCCCTCCTTAAAGTCAGACATTTTTAATCACACCTGAATAGTAGCTTCTATATATTTAGAAGTGCTCCAGCCCTGTCTAGTTTACCAGATGTAGGTGTGTTATAAGTGGCTTCCTGATAATACTGTGTTCGTGATTAAAGGTTCCTAAACACTCATGTTGGCAACCCTCTTATTATCAGCTTGTTTGATGTAATGGAGTTTAGGGACTGCCCAGTACATAAGCCTGTCTCTGCAAAAAATTTGTCTGTATTAGTTCAGGAAAACATCCTTTTTGAATTGTCACAACCACTATGGGTTAAAATAAATCAAGACTCCCAATTTGTAAACCTTCTGTACTAAGAAAAGTATAGGTCAATAGGAAACAAATGGAGGCATTATTTATTTCTGTTAGGTTTTGAGCACTTGTGAAAAGAATTGTGAAAACCAGTCTTGGCAGTTTAGGATATCTTGTGTTATCTAATTAATGTGTACTTTGATCAATTTACTTGAACAATGTTAAGTAGGGGAAAATGCAAAAGAGAAAGGGTTTTGAAGGGCAAGTGTCTTGTGGGAAGGATATATTATATATATATTTATAATGTGAAAGCAGGTATCACTATCTGCCTTCCTTTTTTCTATTTATCTGCTTTCCTAATAGTAAGTTTTCAGTAAAACTGTAAAAAGGAAAAAAATACAGTGTATAATATTACTGCTATTGCAGTACCTGCGTTTGAAAAATACCAAGTGGGCAATTTCATGCATTCTTTAAACAAATTATCTGTTTTTGCTCTTCTCATTACCTCCTTTCTCTGTTCTCTTACCTCTTTTATAGCTACACCCAGTGGCGTAGCGTGGGGGTGCAGGGGGGGCGGCCGCCCCGGGCGCAACATCTGGGGTTAGGGCAAATCCACGGGTTAGGGGGCGCAAATTACTTGCCTTGCCCCGGGTGCTGACAACCCACGCTACACCACTGGCTACACCAAATACTGTCTGCAGTCTTATATATTATTATAACAATCTTCTATTAAGTTTAACATTTTGAAATTTTGGAAAATATGTGCAAGAGGATTTCCCAATATTTTTGGAGTTGCTCTGTTTATAAGGGGGGGGGGAGAAGAAACCCCAAACAACTTCATGCTGCCACTGATTTTTCAACAAACAATTGAATTTCTCCTAGCCAAAAACAATAGACCTATAACTACCTATGTCCTGTTGCAATGAATGATACATGGCAAGAGTCTGTTTTTTCTTGATGTGGTAGATTGTTTTAATGATAAATAACAATATAGACTCTGAGATTAATTTTGGCTATTATCAGTCTGTGGTCCAAAAATATTCTATTTCAGGATAGCCTACCTGTGTGTTCCTTGTCTTGAAATAATAAATTTTAATAGTACTAACTCAGACTTCAAAGTCTAGTCCAATAGAATAATTAGATATTTCATATGAGATTGGTGTTGTGCTGTTTGTTTGTTTGTTTGTTTGCTTGCTTGTTTGCTTGCTTGCTTGCTTGCTTGTATATTCCTTGCATTCCTTTATTGCTTCTTGATGTATGTACATGAAAACAGAATATAACTTTTCTGTGCAAATAAATATTTGCTTATTTCATACATGTTGACACTGATGATGTTTGAAAAAGATACTACACTGGATGGAATCCACTTTCTGCCCATTCAATGAAGGTCTTTCAATGCAACAAAGTGTTTTCTAGTAGAATAGGACGGGGGTGATTTTTGCCTCCTCCTTCCCAGCCTCCCCAAAATCAGCTTGAGAGAATTGTTGGGGAGCTTTCAGGACACGAATGAAGGTGGCATGAAGGAATGCCTAGGGAAGAAGGAATTGGCAGTCAGTTGCTTCCCCTCCTCTGTTGGATTAAAAGTGCATTCATGACTCCAAGGGCATAAACTGGAATCCACCCATTTTAAGCATAGTGACTGTCAGAAGGCCTGGATCTCACAGAAACAAAATACTGCAAAAAGGATATAAGCCTAACAGATTTCCCTTAACCGTATGATTTAATATCCTCACGATGGGAGTTCAGATTTCTGGATCCGGTTATATTATAAGGTGTTTGAAAACATTGTTTAGTTTCACTTGCTACCTGCCTAGTTGTGGCTGGTGAAGGTGGAGAGATAAAGCCCAGGAGCGCAGAACTAGCTTCCGAAAACTCAGCATTGTGGGACCATTTCCTAAATATTATGTTCACTTCATAAATCCATGACCTTTTAAAAAAACTGAACCATACTCATCTAGAATTTTTATTTAGCCTAGCAAACTGCAGTAATGTTCTGGTAATGTAATGAATGAGTACTGTAGTTTCACAACTTTGTTGCATTTCTAAAAACCTATTCAGTGTTCAATATCTCTTTCTCTCTCTTTTCAAACATCTCTGACTAAACAAGACCATATGAGTTTAAGATAAGTGGCATGGATTTATATGTTTAACCTATCAATATGCCTTTTGACAAAAACATGTTTACAGAAGATGTAAACTAAATTTGACAGAGAAGATAAACCATTTGCAATGCTGCTTGCTTTGATAAAGCAAAAGTCTTGAGCTATGTTCACACATCGTGTTATATCACTTTGGGATGTTTCATGGGAAGTGATTCATAAACAAACAAACAAATGTTAAACAAGTCAAAAAATAGATGCACAACCTGTACACTGCTCATTCACACTAAACCATAGTTAAATGTGACCTGCGAACTAGGCCTCCTAACTAATAGAGTAATTAAAAAGTCTGTTTTTATTCATAAAGATTTATAAATGGTTTACTTTTAATAAAATGTATCTATATAAAAAGGTGTCAGTGTAGTTTACTGATTGTTTTGCTCCTACAAGCAAACAAGATACATTTAAAGGAAATAAAATTTCTATAAAACAGCTTCATAATTGTGCATTTATAAAAATGGTAAAGTATCACACATTTATATTGTTTATAGGAATGAAAATATTAAAAGGTCTAAAAATCATAATTAAAACAAACACAAAATGCAATAACAATATACCACTGTCTGAAGGAGTCTCTGAATGAGGAATATGGACCTTTTTTTAAAAAAAAAAAAGGTGCAAATGTCAGCAAAGTTGCATAAGTGTTGCAAAAAGATACACCACAACTTTTCCAATTCCACTCAACCAGTCCCATAGGAAGTTGGATGGAGGACTGGTTAAGAAAGGGATGCATGTTGTTATTAATTTTAATTTACAGAAAGAAACACCACAATGTTTCACACAATAATAAAATGGAACAAATTAAATATTTCTTTTCATATAATATGTGCTTTTCATTTTAAAATATAGATAGTGCCTTGTTTTATTGTTGTTAGCCGCCCTAAGCCCGGCTTCGGCTGGGGAGGGCGGGATATAAATAAAATTTATTATTATTTATTATTATGTGCTTATTAAAGTGGTTAATGCAACAAACAGCTTATTTGTCAGACTGAGCTGCATTGCTTTAATTTTGGTCAGCCTTCTGCAATGAAATCCAGCTTAAAAGTGACAATGTGCACAAGATGTTCTTAAGTTGGCCAGGATCCAAAGAACCAACAACTTTTGCATGCTCACGCATGGTTTTGGCTTGTGTTTTCTGAGCAGCACAACTTGCCCTGCCCGCCCCACAAATCCCACATATGCAGCGCAAAACACTTTTGGAATTGAGGGGATTTTCAAAAACAGTTGGTGATATAGGTGTATGGATAGCTTATTTTGTGCCAACCTGGAGCCAAAGAAACATCCATAAAAATATGTGTTGTCTTTAAGGTGCCACAACTCTCTTGCTTGTCTTTGCTTTTCTCAGGGGAGGGGTGGAAGACAATAATACAACAGGACATGCTCAAGTGCTTGAGTGTGCCTAAAGTATCTTTCTGGATTCCACCCAACTCCCCCACCCCCTTGACAGCAGTGAGAAACTGATTTGGGAACTTGCAATGAATCTCAATCTGTTTTTCTAGGGAAAACGTGTTATCTAAAATCTGTCTTAACTAAAATACAACGACAGCTCCCTGTGTGTCTCCTGGCCTGCCTGTCAACATTAGCTTTATAAATCATCTTTTTATATAGGTTGTGTTTTATAAAGTGACTTAAAGTTGGTGGATAGGATTTCCCAATGATTAGCCGATGTTAAATCCAGGTAGTAGCTTTCTGTCCCCTTTTTGTCATTCAAAGCTGAAGGAGACAATAGGTGCTGTTTGGAATTAGAAGCTGCCGGTCTAACCTAAGTGTTTCTTCAAACGCCTTAAGGCATTGTGGATTTATGCAGATTCCTTTTTTTATATAAAAAACATGAAATCACAAAAAATAATAGGAAGCTGCTGTTCGATTAAAAAAAAATTAAATTACAAAAAAATAATAATTACATCTCACCTAAGATAGTAAGAAATGGGGATGACTGTTTCTCCACTGATATTTCTACTTTTTAATTTTCTGGTTAGGCCATTTATCTCTATTGTATTTCTAATAAGAGTATAAAGTACTATCCTATTTTAAGCCTTCAAAAGAAAAAGGGGGGAAAGCCTGGCCTTTGTGGTAGGGAAAAGTCATATATTCTTTTCTTTCCATGTTTTTATTTAAAATATCCATTGCCTAAAACAGAAGACTTCTTGCATGAGTCTTGGAAAATATGCTGTGTGCTTCTTCTTCTTTTTTAACAGTTTGCTTTTTATGGTGGTCCAAGGAAATGGAAATTTACTGAACAATTTTTTTCCAGGGGAGGTAGTTTCCAAAAATATTTTCAGTTAAAGGAAAAGGAGATCCTAGTTATATAACTATTTTTGGTAGTTTGCATATATTGTACAACATCCTACACCAAAAGAAATGTTGAATCAGATTACTGCACATTCAAAGTAAGAAGCGTATGTATTCTTTGTGGGGAGCCTGTGGTGCTCCAGATGTTCCTAGGACTGTCACCACCTCTGACTGATTGCCATGCTGACTGGGGCGGATAGGAAGTTCAACAACTTCTTGAGGGCGACAGGGTACCTTAAGGCAGATATGGGATTATAGAACCCTGCTCCCCACCCCTTCCTGTAATGGGTTTTAAATGGGCATGCATGCAAACTTTGCACCAGGGCATTACAAGAAAAAGGAGGCATGTGTGCACCTCCCATATCTTCCTCCAGTCTACCCTTTCTCCTTGGTCAACAAACAAGTCTATTGTGGGTAGAGGAATGGATGCAGAACGTGGACTCCCAGTCCCACTAACCTCCCTTCTGTATGCTGTGGTGCTCACTCACATGAACATATTGAAGCAAGCGGAAGGAGCAGGCGGAAATAATTTGTGTTATGTATGAAAATCTATTTATCAGCACTGTCCTAGCACTGATAATATATGTGTAGCAGTAAAAAGGTAAAGGACGCCTGGATGGTTAGGTTCAGTCCAAGGTGATTATAGGGTGCAGCATTCATCTCACTTCAGGCTGAGAGAGCCAGCATTTGTCCACAGACAGCTTTCTGGGTCATGTGACCTGCATGACTAAACCGTTTCTGGTGCAACAGAGCACCATGACAGAAACCAGAGCGCATGGAAAGCCCTTTACCTTCCCGCCGCAGCAGTACCTATTTATCTACTTGCAGTGGCGTGCTTTTGAACTGCTAGGTTGGCAGAAGCTGGAATAGAGCAACGGGAACTCACCCTATTGCGTGGATTCAAACAGCCAACCTTCTGATCGACAAACCCAAGAGGCTCAGTGGTTTTGACCACAGTGCCACCCGTGTCCCAGTATACTGTACCATGTAGAAGTACCAGTGGGACCTGCTACAAAATGTTTTTAAATTAGTCCACACTTGGCTATGCACTTTGTCTATGCATTTCACATGTGAATATTGAGTTTGCTGTTGATGTACAAGACATCAGGCTATGTACAGCTTTTCTATGAATTTGAGGTAGTAATATAGAGCATCCTTCTCTCTTTTTCTTTTTTGGTCCTGCCACAGAGTCTAGTCATACAAGTTTTGGCACATTTTTATATTGCTTCAAGTGAACACCAGAAAAATCAAAACAAGGCCTGGGAATTGGGACTAGCATTGTTGCACTAAGGTGTGAGGACATTTTTGGTATAGAATCATAGAATTGTAGAGTTGTTCTAAAATAACGTGTGTTCAGGTAGACCTTTTAAAAGAAAACCTGTATGAAGTGAAACATATTACAGTACGCTGTTTGAATTCCATGGGACTGAGAGGAGAGGAGTTCCAGTTAAGATGCATGGAAGAATCTTCCCCCACTGCAGAAAGCGTCTGCATGTTTCACACAAGTTTCAATATGTTTGCATAGTTACCAAGCTACTCATTGTTCATTTGTAGTTCATTGGTCCACTGATAGCAGTAAAACAGAAATGAGTTCACGTAATTCTTGCAACAATGCTGTAAGTCAGTATTGTTACTGAGGCTGAGAGATAGTGCCTTTCCTTTGATTGGAACTAGGATTTTCCTGATTGATAGCTCAGTTGCTGAAACGATACTCTACACTCTGTGTTATTAGTCAGGCAGCATGTTTTTATACAATAAGGTATACGTTGAGTTAAATCCTACGAAGTCATGCTAGCAAGTCTATTGATTTTGATAGGTCTTTGTTTATGGCTTTGCTGAATTCAACCATATGATTATTTGCTGCCATAGAAAGAGAGAAGGGAATGTTTTTGCTGCAGTTATAACTATTTTAGGAATGCACACCTGTGAATCTATAATGCAGAAGTAGATTTTCATGTATTTTTATTCTCAGTAATTATAGTCAAAGCCTGGAAAGTGTTGCTGATGTGGAGGGGGTGGAGAAGGAGAATGGGGCTACGTAGCTTATCCACCCTGACCTTTCAACTTTTCTCATTGTTAGCAAGCTTTCACTAAAAGATGGTCATAACCTGAAACCAGTTGTGCAAGGATTTCCACCCCCCTCCTCTTCAAAGTTCTATTATCTAGCGTGGGTTTAATCAATTCAGGATGGAGTAGACTGACGCACGATAAGAAAAAAAGAAAGGAGAAACTGGAAATGAGTATTTCATAATCAAATTCTTTAACTGGCTAATCTTTCAATCAAAACTAATGACATTGAAAAGGTTGATGAGTTTAACTAACTTATATTGTTAAGAGAATTTTTTTCTTTTATAAAAGTAGACCTAAAACAAAACCACCAGCAAGACCACCACACAAAAACCCAAACAGAAACAGATGATTGCTTTCCAGTTTTCTTACAGCTTGCAATAAAGCATATTGTGAATCAGTAAGGCTTTTAGCACTCCATGCAAAGCCTTAATTAATCACAATGCTCAGCTTATGTATATGGCTATGTTTAATATATGGGGTGGGGAGAATGCAATGGAACACAAGCAAAACTGAATTCAGAACTATCATAAACATCATTGTAGTATTTTTAAAAAATTAATCACAGAGGGTATTTGTCCTTTTTAAACAGCGTCTACTTTTTCATAGCAATATAAGTTCACCTACCCACCCAACTGTAACACACATTTTGCAATGGCTTTAAGGCCACTTTGAATCAAGATTTTTTTATGGGATGTAAATGGGTGTGGTCCCACAGAAGTCACTGAGAGTGAATTGTCCCCTGATATCAGCAATAATTTTGTCCTCATTCAAATGCTTCATTTTTTCATAAATAGACATTGTACTTAGATCAACACTGAATGCATGGGGCCACATTAAGCACTTGTTTGCATTTGCTTTTTTGGGTGGAGGGATCAATTCCAGTCCAGGCTGGGGAAAATAATTATAATTAAAGACTAAGAGAAAATTATTCTCCAGTGACTCAAGGTATCAACTAATAGTTCTAATTAGACAATATTTTGGATAATGACAAACTATCTGCAGTATTCGACTATCAATAATCTATTTCCTACTTGTCACAGACAAGAGCATTCAGCAACACTCTAATAATAATAATAGGACATGGTCCTTTAGCAACTTTCTCTTTCCCCATGGATAGTTTACGTTGCAGACAGGAAATAAAAATTCTTGTTAGTGAGAAAAGGCAACTGTTGCTTTTCTTTTACTGAGAAATTATTCAGACTGACAGAATCAAGATTAGCAATCTGGTCTCACTTTTGTTCACCTACTTTCCATTGAGTGATGTCTTGACTTTCTCTTGTCATTACTTGTTTCAGTCAGGACCAGTCCTACCTTTAGGCACACTGATACCTAATGGTAGGAGGAGCAGCACAATGTTGGAGGACAGAACTATGTGTGCCACATGGCCTACCCTGTGCCTCTTGCACTATTCTTCTTCCCACAAGTGTGGTAGAATATGCTGTCCTGTCAGCAGTATTTTATAAGATATTCAACTGCCAGCCTAGTCAGCTTCTGCACATGGAATTGGAGAAGGCTGCCACCTTGTCTTTGACTTCAGGCAGCAGCAAAATGTCTTCAGCTAGCTCTGGTCTCCATTGGGCAATTTTTCACACCTACTATGTACTACAAGTGTAGTTGGTGGCCATGGGGCTCTTTTTTTTAGTATGAACATTTAGAAGCAGACAATTAACTGCAAAATTGTGTTTGAGACATTATTGAGCATAGTTCAGTAGTCAACTGTGCTTTTATGCTCTTTCATTTGTTGTCTTTAAAACTGGTGTTATTTTAAACTGACAAAGTGACCTAGCCTGATACTTATTCAACCAGCAACTCTAGTAAGCACTAGATTCGCAACAGATAATATTTGGGCAGATCACCTTGCCTGTTTTCATTTTTATTGGAACTCTTTATTCCACAAGGTCCAGGGGTCCTTTACCTTTACTGAGAAAAGCTTTAAAAAGCTTTGAGAGCTTCACCTGCAAGTCTCAAGAGGCCTTGGTGCTTGTCTTATCTCCTTGTATTTATACTTCCATTTCCCTGGTGCATCACCTGTGCCTAATTCTGTGCACTTTGCTCCCTGGAGAGTCAACAGTTTTGCAGCATCAGACGCTACAAAACATTGAGTGTCTCACTCTGATTCCTCACAACAAAAATTTTTTTTCCTTCCAGTAGCACCTTATAGACCAACTAAGTTAGTTCTTGGTATGAGCTTTCGTGTGCATGCACACTTCTTCAGATACTTCTTTCTGTAACTGATTCCTCACACTTATTAGTATTGTCTGAAAATGAGCTTTCCCATTCACCACTAGACACGTGTACAGTGGTACCTTGGGTTACATACGCTTCAGGTTACATACGCTTCAGGTTACAGACTCTGCTAACCCAGAAATAGTACCTCAGGTTAAGAACTTTGCTTCAGGATGAGAACAGAAATCGTACTCTGGCGGTGGAGCGGCAGCAGGAGGCCCCATTAGCTAAAGTGGTGCTTCAGGTTAAGAACAGTTTCAGGTTAAGTACGGACCTACGGAACTAATTAAGTACTTAACCTGAGGTACCACTGTACTTTGTTTTGTGGAGGAAGAAATGCAAGAGTTTTAGGAAAGGGAGCACACTGGATCAGGCCCAACTAATCCAGCATCCATTTCTCAGAGGGACAATCAGATTCTGTGGGAAGCTCACAAGCAGGATATGAATGGAACAGTACTCTGCCCAACTTCAATTTCCAGCAAATGGCATTCAGAACATAAAGCAACATGACTAGTAGCCATTGATAGATTTAAAATTCACAGAGGATAAGGCTATCCAAGTTGGTAGCCATCACATTCTCATTGGGAATGTATTCCATAATTCAACTATTCACTCATAAATGCAGGTTGACCGTAGGAATTCGTTTTCAGTACTAGAACTGATTTGAGCTTGTAATCTTTTCTCACAGAAATCCAATCTGAGTTAGCCTACCATAAAATTTCAGCAGCCTAGTTTAGTTGGGAAAAGTCATTTTGTTGATGCTATCATTAAACAAATAATCCAGAGACCAGTTGATACAGATCCCTCTTCTCCCCACCCTTGGTCTAGGTAGGATATGTTGAGGTAAAGCATGTGGAATTCTCTCCTCCATATTGTCTACCACCTACATTCAATCATTCTTTAGTATATTGTTCGCACAAAGCTAAAGTCTGTCAGCTTTTCCTCAGCCCTCCACTGGTAAATTTCCTCTCCCCCACACTTTAAATACTTATGTGTGATTTTTCTCTCACAATGTAAATGCAGTAATCTTTTGGGAAAAGTAAGAAACAGTCTGTAATTTGCTATGAGTCAAAAAGGCTCTTTAACAATGAGTTATTAAAGACTGAGTGCTATCGTCTCTTTTTATCTTTGCAAATGAGATTATATATTTGATTGGAACAACTGGTCTTTAAAGTACTGGCTAGCTGTGTCTACTCATCCAAGCCTCTTGGTACAAAAAAAAAAGTTGGTTTAAATTCTATTAATTTAAAGTAATTCCCTTCAGTGGTTTTAAATGTCTAAGAATCATAGGTTTGTATACTCTCTTGATCTAGTGTGTGGAAAACATCTGAAGGCCTGAATTGGGAAAATGAGACTTTTTTACTTCCTCTCCATGAGTAAGGGTATGTCAGCCTTTGCCAACTGATGCACTCCAGATGTTTCAGACTACAACTCCCATCATCCTCACCACTATGGATGTCCTGGTTGGAGATGATGGGAGTTGTAGTCCAAAACAACTTGAGGGCACCAGGATGATGAAGGCTGGCAAATGTGTTGTTTGGAATGTCAAGTAATATTACAGTTGATAATGTAAAAACCAAAACCAGAATTTCTCAAGTTAAATGGATGGGAAAGCCCCAAAATGAAAATGAATATCTAGTATTAGAAACAATTTAATTAAAATCTTTCCATTTAATGTTTACATTTAATCCTTTTTCTGAAATGTTTATTGTTTCCAAAGAAGTCATTCATAATAAGTTTAAAGCTTCATAGTGAGGGTGACATTGTGTGCAGGATATTGACATTCATGTCTCTGTATCTCTTGTTTAAATAACTGAAGAAGACTTTTGGCCACTTTTCAGCACACCACCTTATCAAAACTCCATTTCCATGATTGATGAATCTCAACTCTTGTTGGGAGAATGAAGTGTTCAATTACCTTGTGTTCATGTGTTAATGAAGCAGAAAGTGGCTTAAGGGGGTTTCTTTTCACTACAGACGCCTGTTTGGTTATGCACATGCTGCTTTCTTACGTTTTTTCTTCTATGTCTCTGTCTACACTCAAGCGGAGCCCTTAATGGGTAACAGTGGCAAATCTGTCTGCTTGACAACAAGCCTATCAGGCTTCTTCAGCTCAGCAGGAACAGCAGTGGCCTGTAATTAGTGGAGCCATCAAGCAAAGTGTTTGGTTTAAAGTGATTTCTTTCTCTTTCTTTTTTAAGCAGCAACTTTATATAAGAAAACCAACTATGTTCTTTCTCATTTCCATGAAACTATCATCAGTGCCAAACCTTTTAATAAACCAAAAGAATACTGTAGTTATGAAACTGATAATTCTAAGGCCTCACACATAATAATACAAGTTACAAAGGCATGATATTCTTAGCATATTTTGTTGCAGTTTATGAAGAACTCACCTTATCAGATTATCAAATGCTCTTATTGTCAGGAAATAATAGTGGCTCTGAAGAATGGACATCCTTCAATATGTGATAATGGCATTTGTGATGGCATTTATCTTCTGCTGATAAATGTTCAGAGTATATGCAAACACTTGGTATCATATTTTTTATTTTTAAATTATTAATACATTTACACCCCACCTTTCCTCCAAGGAGCTCCAGGTGACATACATGGTTCTCCCCCACCCAATTTTATCTTCAACACAACCCTGAGAGATAGGTTATGCTGAGAGGCAGTAGCCGACCCAAGATCACCCAGTGAGCTACATGGCTCTCGGATTTCAGCATATTTTCTATACATTACTGGGATATAAAATATGGAACACAGAATATATTGGGTATACTTGGGTATACGATTTATTGGTAGACATGTTGCTCTGAGTGGAAAATAAATTAGATTATTTTTCCTCATACACAGAAATTTAGATCTGTATGTTCCAACTGTTTATTTGGTTGATGTGTGCTACAGTTCTTAAATATACATGCTAAAGAGTAAGTTTCATTGAACACAACTGAGAGTTACTTCTCAGCAGAAGCAGCGCCTACCTATCAGTCACCTGATGTCATAATGACGTCGGGTGAGATACCTGTCAAGAGTTCAAAGCCTATTGCTGTAACTGCCTGTCAGCTGATGTATGATTACAGCAACCGCCTTTGAAGGTGAGCTTCCAGCATCAATCAGCTGATTGGTTCAGAAACTTTAGCTGGTGCAGAATTCAGAGGCCAGGTTGCTTACTAGGGCAAAAGGTTTGAGCATGTAACATCAATCCTGGCCTGTCTGCACTGGCTGACAATTAGTTTCCTGTCCCAATTCAAAGTGCTGGTTTTGACCTATAAAGGTTTAAATGGCTCAGGACCACGACACCTCAAGGTCTGCCTCTCTACATACTAAATAACTCAGTGGTTATAATCTGAGGCCCCTCTTCATGTGCTGGACATAAGGTTCAGAGGATGGCAGCACAAGAGCAGGCCTTTTCTGCAGTGCCTCCCTCTTTGTGGAAGGCTCTTCCCAGGGAGCCTCACCTGGCACCTTTGTTACATATATTTAGGCACCAGGTGAAAACATTCCTCTTCTCTTAGGCCTTTGGCTAATTAAACATCCTATGGCCTTTTACACTTGGGGAGGATATTGTTTTTGGTTTGTTACTATGGTATGTATTTTTGTGTTTTTATATTGTAAATGACTCTGTGATCCTTGGATGAAGGGCAGTATAGAAATTTAATAACAAGCCAGCAAACAAATAAATATTTCAATGGGGTTTGCCCCATTAGCACAAAACAGTTCACACTGAAGCACCTTGCTAAAATGGTGGGGAGCTCTGCTTTAGCAAGTGTTTCAGTGCAAACTACTTTGCACAAATGGAGCAAGCCCTGTGAAAGTGCAATCTGCCAGTTGACAGAGGGTATTTGTCTCGAAAGAGGCATGCTCTTATTAGTCCAAAGCTGTTTGCATTGATAATACTTGCTAAAATGGAACTTTTTTTAATTTCCAGGGAATAAAGCTCTGTTTCTGCAAGCAGTGTCAGTGCAGACTGCTTCAAAACAGAATGGGGGGGGCTCCCTAGTGCAGATGACCCCCCTGTCAGCTGATGGGAATCTCCACTTGCAAAAGAACAGTGAGGAACTCAGTCTAAGCTCCTGGCTGTTCAGTTGAAGCTGTATCCATATTTGCCCCACCCTGACATCAGGTGTGATGGCAGGTGTGTGGTAGTTGGGTGTGGTTTGGGGGAAATGTCCTCATGGGCTAAACTAGGACATCTGCCAGCCCTAATTAGGACCACTGGCAGAAGGTTTCCCACCTTTGCTGTAGAGCAGGGTCTTATTGGATTGTTCATAAGCCTTTTGTGCTGGTCTTACCTGGTGAACTGGTGATTGCTGCCCTATGGAAAGCAGTTCAGATATTCAGGATGTTAGTGTAGCTGTAAGTAGAGAGTATTGTGTCAACACAAAAATCAACAGTATCAGCAAATATCACAGTCTTTTAAAACTCTGGCCTTGTTTAATACAAAAAAGTTACACCCCCCCAGCACTTCCCCAAGTTTAACATTTTAAAAATTACTCTGTCAATGCTACTGCAGATAAGGTTCATAATTATTCTACACATATGACAAGGAGTGGGGCTGTGGCTGAGCCAATGTGGGTTATACAAGCCCTGCAAAGTAAACCTGTATTGTTATACAGTGGTACCTTGGGTTTACATACGCTTCAGGTTACAGCCTCCGCCTACCCAGAAATAGTACCTACCTCAAGTTAAGAACTTTGCTTCAGGATGAGAACAGAAATCACATGGCAGCACTGGGAGGCCCCATTAGCTAAAGTGGTACCTCAGGTTAAGAACAGTTTCAACTTAAGAACGGACCTCCAGAACGAATTAAGTTCTAAACTGGAGGTACCATTGTACTCATTTTGCTAGTAGTAGTTCGGAGTTGGTGTAGTTTATGATAACCTCTAAATGAAGTCCTCTGTTGTTAGCCTAGTGTTTGTTTGTTTTAGGGTTTCATTGAGGGTTTCAGTGGTGAGTAGAACAGCATTGTCTGGATGCCAGATCTCCCCACTGAGAAGCAACAGATAGACTTAGAATACAAGTTTTTTTAAGAGGCCAGGCCTTCCTGCCACTCAGTCACCAGATCTAGCAACCATCAGAACTGTTCTCTAAGCCCTACTTGCAAAGGAAAAACAGAGAGCTTACTCTAGTTATGTTTGCTTATTTATTTACTTCCCACTCCCTAGAAAAAATATTGCAGACACCCATGTTTACAGTGCCTGCTCATTACTAAGTTCCATTGAGTTCAGTGCAATTTACTGTCAAGTAAGAGTGTATACTATTCTAGCCTTAATCAATCTTCCTCCATTCGTTTTAGCAGCAACTGTGGGCAAAGGCCATGACTTCATTTCTTTGAGATTCAGGCAGCCGATACACTTGTGATTCTTTTGCTTTCTATAGAAAAAGCTTAAACAATAGCAAACAAAATAAGAGTGCTTTCGAGAATTGGCAAACACTGCAGACAGAAGTCTAGCAGGGTCTGTGGTGCTGCTGTTGTTTTTTAAAAAAAAATATATTATTGCCTTGAGCGCCTAAGCAGTTGTTTTTCAAAATGTTGAAGAGAGACTAAGATCAGAGCACTGTCTAACTTATTCTCTTTTATAAAGTAGTTATCACTAGATATCTATCTGATTTGGATATACTATCTGAAAATTGTGAACCAACTCCCAACAGTTTCTAATAACTTTATTTAGAGTGAGCCATTATTTAAACATGTAAAATAGTTTTCCACATGGCATATATACTTTACCCAGTAACAGCAAGTTGGTTGTTGTTACATCCGACAGTGTTAAATTTCCCTTAAGATTCAACCTGTTTCTTTCACTACTCTCAGCTCCCTCAATCAGAATCGACATGAAGACAAGCAGTGATGGTTGGTACTGTGTTTTGTCTCTTATCTCCTTTAAAGGACATGTGAGAAGTACTTCAGCTCCCTCAGCTTTTGAAGCAGACCCAACCTTGTTTGTTTTCAAATGAAGAGTTCATTTTGCCTCTTTCTGCTTCTCTGCCCACCCCCCACTACTCAATGAGTGGAAGAAGTGCTTGTTACTTAGCTACTTCCAAAGCAAAACATTTGAAGTGAAAGATAAGATTTATTGTAACCCATGCTAATAACAACCACGCATGCCCTCAGTTTGTGTGTGTTTGTGTGCGTGTGTTCATGAGTTCATTCTGGAATTGACTGTAACTACTGTGACTTCAGTGACCTCACCTTCTGCCATCCCCTTCCCCCTCCTCCCAGCAAAATGAATCATTTTAAGAAGCAGCCTATATTTAGCACAAAGAGTACAAGGAAGTTCATAGCAGGCCTTCTTCGCCACTAGGACCCTGTGCAAATGCCCTCTCTGGCCATGGTGATGAATGGTACAGCATCTCTGCTCAAGCCGCTTTTTGAACTCCAAAGGTCACTTGCAGGCACACATCTTCTCTTCAGAATGAGACCCTGAAGGGATGTTGATTTAGTGACATCTTGCAAGGAATGACCCTTCCGATCAACACTGATAATACTGTAGCAAGGGTGACATTAGGAGAGGGTCACTGGATTTAAATGAGAGAAAACAATGGTTGGACTTCATAAACTCTCCTTAGGCTAAGGATGCTGATAGCGCCTGGCAGGTGTTAAAAGGCGATTCTGGATTGCATATATCATGTCTACAGCAACTCCATATCTCTACTGTCTCACAGAAGTTAAAGGTTCTGTAGTGGCTTAGTAATGAACCTGTTGAATGCTGGTACCAAATAAATAAAAATCCCCTGGTTTATAAATATTCTCATTATAGCTAGGACCAGATTTCAGGAACCCACAGCACAGCGGCCCATGACATCCAAAGAGCAGCATATGTTAGGGGTGGCAGGTCTGGCATTAGCTCCTGGATCAGCATGAGGATACTGAAGCACACCAGGATTGATGCTGGTCACTGCAGCATCTTCTCTTCTCCACTTTTTAATTTTCTTTATTTTTAAAATGCCATTTAAAACAAAAAACAAAAACAAAACAAAACATGGGGTACAGGGGACTGCAGGGGAGAAGGAAAAGTGGAATATCCAGTGCATTACCTTGCATTATGTTCATGCAATGCTGGATACAACCACAATGTACAGCTGAAATGAAGCCAGTGTGGTGTAGTGGTTAAGAGCGGTAGTCTCGTAATCTGGGGAACTGGGTTCGATTCCCCGCTCCTCCACATGCAGCTGCTGGGTGACCTTGGGCTAGTCACACTTCTTTGAAGTCTCTCGGCTCCACTCACCTCACAGAGTGTTTGTTGTGGGGGAGGAAGGGAAAGGAGAATGTTAGCCGCTTTGAGACTCCTTAAAGGGAGTGAAAGGCGGGATATCAAATCCAAACTCTTCTTGAAATATCTGCCCAACCTGCCCTTCCCATTTACTACAATTTCATTTCCTTCTCCTTCCTCTTTTGTTTCTCTTGTATCTGGTTTTTAGATAGAAATGTGGTTTGGATAGGGACATTTCAAAGTGCCATGCACACAGGCACTGCTGCTGCAGCATTGTTCTTAGTGGTATTTATTGTTGTACACCACCCTAGTATATAGAACTGCAGTCTTCTTCTTTTTAAATGCTTATAAAGCTGTGCCTTTTTGCATGCTGTGCATATATTAAAAGACAAGACAGTCTCTGCATGTAGGCTCACAATCTAATGGACATACTGTAAAAAGAATGAGGAGGAAAGACTTGATGGATAGGACCAGGTAGGCATTCCTCCTTAACCTGATGTCCATCCTGGGAGACAGGGAATGCAGTCCCCCAGCACCTCTAAGCTCCCTAGTGGGTGCCATTCTGCAGTCCTAGGCAATATTTATTTTTTTATTTCATTCATTTTTATTTTTATTTTTTATTTCATTTCATTCATATCACTGCTTGATTGTAAAAACAATGACCCTCAAAGTGGTTTACAAAAAGATAAAACAATAAATATGCCTTTATACAGTGAAAAGCAAGGTGGATTCTTATTTTCCTACAAAAGGGTTATATCTCCAACATTAAAACGAAACCAGTCAGTTCATCTGGCAGCAGCTGTCTAAAATATGAGGCAGATATCTTGCCACCTAAGGTGTTTTAAACTCAGAACTGAAAATTGGTCCTTTTGCAAACAAACCAATCAATCTACTATGGTGGCCTTCATTCCAGTGTAATGATAGGCCCATCCCCATTTGGAAGCAGTGTAACTTATTTCAGAGTAAATATGATTAGAGTTGGGATACATTATTCTTAATTGCTTTTTAAAATAGTGTTACACAGAATTCTGTGAAAAGCCTATGGGGCCTTTGGCCTGTGAATCATGCAATTGGCCTAGAAAACTGCAATATGCAAAGGGAAAGCAAAGACTACCATGGGTTGCTTTGGGAATGGCGGTTAGTTTATAGATTTCCTATTGTTACACATATGGTTACCTTCACATGGATTGCTAGGGACAAATAATAAAAACAGCATCTCAGGAGACACTTCAAAGATGCACTCGGACCAGTAGCAAACAGTACTTTAGTTTGTTGTCCCATCAAGTTCTTTCCTATTGAAAAAGATGACAATTTGTTGTTCTTAAGCATTTGTATCTAAAACAGATATACGTGCCCTTGTGATTCACCTGTAACAAATGCAAAACAAGGAAATTAAGTAAGAGCTCAGAAATGAGTGGATAAGCAAACAATTCACCACATCTGTGGGAAAAGATGAAAGCACGAAGCTATAATGGGACCAAACCGAAGAATCTAAACAAGATACATCTCAGAACTGCAGTAAAAGTAATTTCAAAGAACACAATGTTCGCAGCAGACGTCACGACTGAACAATAAATTATTCCTCAATATGACTCCCACAGTTTTCCAAAGTCCAAATCTTATTCCAAAGACGAGTCTCCCGTGCCCACGTTCAGCAGTGGACTTCTTACAACTGTTTCAGTTCTCATTAAACTGATTTACTGGACTCACTGGCTCTGTTCAGCTTCAGTTTATTCCTACTTTGTTTAAAATTCGGGAAGTGCTGGGGAGGAGGGCACAGGACACTAATGGCTGCACTTGTGCAAATGGAGTGACAGCTGATTTATTACAAAGGTTATAAAGGAGAAGTATTAAGTGTGTTCCATTCGGCATGGTAAAAGACATCCTGCACAATGTCCAACAAACCCTGAGAGCACTGTTTTGTTAAAAGAGAGAGAGAGAGACGACGGTGAGGGGGGGCAGCTCCAACAAATATGTGCTCTTCTTCTTTTGAGCAATAATTAAGATTGTAAATCACAGGCAACATGAAACAACTGTATCCGACAGAACATGGACAGTTCTGGAGTTTTGCTGTGCTTGTGTGATCAGTCTGAATACCTACACTGAAGCACTAATGGGAGGGCAAACTTCAAAGAGGTATTTTGGCATGAAGGGGAGGCCTGTGAGACCATTACATGGATAAAGCTGTAAAATAAACTCCTCCATGCAAATTGGGCAGGGAGGGGGAATGGGAGGCTGAAAGGTTTGTGAGGATCCAGAGATTTTTCCTCTTTAAAGCACGTAGTAAGTTCTATATTTATTAATTCTTTATTGTAGGACCATCTTTATTACAGTAAGGAATAGACAGCTGAGAATAAAAGTTGGGTTAGGCACCTTTGAAATTAAGTTGTTCTCTCAGGTAGCCTGATAATTTAATAACTTCTAAAGCATTAAAATGTTTATCTTGTTTATGTTGGTTCATCAGTTACTTGACTAGAGGGGAAATATCGCCCATTTTAAAAAAGGACAAGGCCTGTTCTATCAAGAATCGCTGGGTGAGTTAAAAACAAGTCACAATACTATACGTATATGAACCATGCTGTTGACAAACAGCAAGCACAGTGCTATGAGCAGTTAATTCAGATGCAGCTTGTTTTCCAGAATGGAATATTTACAGCATTAGATGCAATCTCCTCTTTAGGTTGCCCATTTCTTTTCGTTCCTTTGGATGCTTACGATCTGCACCCTAACTTCAGACGCAGCCCATAGTACTGTGTATTGGGGTTAGTTTTGCTTCAAGTGGAACATTCTGTCATAACAAAGATGTTCTCTCTTTTGTTTTGTTGTACCGTATGTTAAGTGAAGGAAGGGGAGGGGGAGGAGAATTATAAAGGCAAATAATTCATTAAAAATCTGGAATGATTTATGCTTACTGCATCGAATTTGTGGGTTATTCACTACATGCACACACAACCACCCTTCCACTAGGCCTACTTTGTAGTTCTGTCTCCTTTAAAGAGCCACACAACAACACCTTTTAATGGTATCTGTTGAAGAGCGCAAGAATCTCTTAAGAAGTGCATAGGGTTTGACGTGTCCTACATTAGCTAAATAGCAATGTTTTGGGTATGGTTGCTTTCTTAATACAGGTTTTTAATTCAGGAGTTAGAGCAGGGGTCAGCAACCTTTTTCAGTCGTGGGCCGGTCCACCGTCCCTCAGACCTTGTGGGGCGGCCAGACTATATTTGGGGGGGGGGATGAACAAATTCCTATGCCCCACAAATAACCCAGAGATGCATTTTAAATAAAAGGACACATTCTACTCATGTAAAAACCACGCTGATTCCCAGACCGTCCGTGAGCGGGATTGAGAAGGCGATTGGGCTGCATCTGGCCGCTGGGCCTTAGGTTGCCTACCCCTGAGCTACAGTATGCCATGGTTTTGAGGATCAGGAATGTGTCACAGGTTCCTTATTCTTTCTATATTATGTGCCAATTCCTCCATTTCCATGTTTTCTCTAACTACACTTTACCTTTGTTTTCAAATTAGGAAGATCATAGTTTGCAAACCTGATTTCAAAACACAGTTTGGAGTTTAGCATTAACCAGAGTGTATATCCAATTTAGATGTTGTAATGAATCATGGCTACTACAG
This sequence comes from Podarcis raffonei, assembly GCF_027172205.1. Lineage (NCBI taxonomy): Eukaryota > Metazoa > Chordata > Lepidosauria > Squamata > Lacertidae > Podarcis > Podarcis raffonei. The sequence goes on from NC_070604.1 coordinate 51,716,900, forward strand.
ATGAAACCAGGAAATGAAAAAGAGAATTGGTTTGAAGGATTGGAACATAATACCTGCATTATGTTAATGTGTTGTCTCATTGCTGCTACCATAATGTAGCAGGGTCTCCTACTTGCTGCCTATGGGCACCACACTGCCCTCAGCTCTGCCCTTCTAAATTTTAAATTGAAGATGCATTACATTTTATTTCGTTAACAATCTCAGTGGAGGAAAGGGGAATTACATACCTACTTTTCTGTTTAAACAACACCTGTATTTTGAGGGAAAGTAGGTCATTACTTGCTTCAGGAAGCTTCCTTTCATCAAAGTTATTTTTTCTTGCTAATATTCTAGATTCTTATCCCAAGGAGAAATGCTTTATCTATATGTCAGAAAAAGGAAGCTTTATTTGATTAAAAAAGATAGAAAAATACTTGTATGTGTAAGCCTACAGAGGCTTTCTTGGAATACTATGATGAACTTTCTGATTTAAAAAGGGAAAGTGCAAGTCAGTTTCCTCTGTTTCTCAATACTTTCAAAAGGGACACAACTGTGTGTCGCATTTAGTTTTCAACTTTACCAGCAACCCAGTTTTAGCACTTTATTTGTTCTGGCAAGTTTTTTTTATGCTAGCAGTTTTGCAAAATAATGATTGTGAGAGTAGGGCTAGTATAGAAAGTAGATATATGTTTCTAATCATTTGCATATATGCAGTGCTTTTTTCTGGGGGGGATGCAGGGGTACGCATACCCCTAAACATTTTGTAAATCTATGCTTGGCTTCATTGAGGGACAATATTTCAATATGTGTAGGAAAATGAGAGTACCCCTAAACATTTGTTTCAGGGGAAAAGCACTGTATATATGTACAGGCAAATCAGATAAATGTAGTGAAAGATATTTTCAAAAGAGTTTGGGGTGATGCTAAAAGTGCTACCAAAGCTGCAAATATAATTTCCATTAATAAACAGAAGTGTTTTTTTGAGGGGGGGAATGCCGGATTTAAGGTTGCTGAGTACATAGCGAGAATCATCCTTATGATCCTGTGAATTGGCATTGGTAACATTTAAAGGTTTTGTTTGGGTTTTTTTGCCGTTTTTATCAGCTATGTTATGTCCGTTCTTCATACTCCTTAACCAGTACATCTTGCAGTCTCCCAAGTTTTTCCATACGAAGTCAAGGTGAATCACTGAGGGTTGCTATGTTTTGTCATCTGTACAATTTTTACTTTAAAACTTTTCAACTAAGATCATTCCCTTTGTGCCCAGTGACACACGATAAATGAGCTAAGCTCATTTGGAAAAAAGCTGGAAGAGAATATCAGTTCCGCACTTGGTTGCACTGCCTTTGCTTATAATCTGTTTGCCAGTCTTCAGATGCTAACCAAGCCCTTGTTTAATCTATTTCCCTAATGGCAATTAAGAAATGTTTTCATTTCGCTGGCAGAGGATTGTCAATGAAATCCCTTGGCTGTTTGCACTCCTTCTCTCTGGGTACTTAAAGGTGCCCAAGTAATTTTTCTCTCTCTGCCTCCTTCCCCTTTCCCCTCACTTAGCCTTAAGGCATCCAAAGCATTCCCTGTATGTTTAAGCAGCAGCATGGAGTGAGGAAGAAATGATTAAGCAGCTGAATGTTTAAAATCCAACTAAATGCACCGATTATTATCTGCTTAGGGCTTTCTTATCTTGCACTGTGTGGTGCTTAATGGCAGGCCCATTGTCTTCAGCTCAAATGCATTAATGAAGTAATCAGGGCAGCAGGCTGATGTCATAGGTGGTTGAAAGGTGACCTATTGGACCGATTTCACTTACTCCACCCCTTTCTCAGATTTTTCCAACTAGTTCAGTAGGCGGGTTAGTATTTTAAGCAGTTAAAAAAAAAGTTAGCTGGGTTGCATGTGTGTCTGGTAAAAGGATTGAAGAGGCTCGTAGATATCCTGCTTAAAAGATGTACTCTGCTTCTGTTCTACTTTCTCGTTAGATAAAGACTCTTATCCGCTTCCAAGTAGCTCAGTGTGAAAGCAGTCTGCCCTTATTCACACCTGTGGTAGCTGCTGGCCAATTATATCCTGCAGCCTGTGCCTTGACCTGTGTAGAAGGTGAGGTTTGGTTTATGTATTGTCATTTTGTTGTAGATATTTAGACTGCAACCCTATGCCCAATGAACTCTTAGATCCATTGAACTCAATGGGGCTTTTGGATTGCACGGTACACTATACAGTAATAGATGTTAGAACTTTGTGAAAGAACTTGTTCTGTTTTAATGAGCGTTTTCTTTCTATACCAATAGCTGAGATTTAAAAATAGTATTTGCATAATGGTTAACTGTAAAAGGTTCAATATTAAAAATCTGACTTGATGTAAAATAATATTTATTTAAATAGCCCATCATCATCTGTTTGTCTCTGAGGTTAACTAGGCACCATATTATGCAAATCTACGTAATATGCCAAATCTTTAGTCGAATAATTTATTATGTTTCAGTCTTTTAAAATCTGTTGCTCTTTGAGAGAGATCACCATCTCCATGTTTATAAAGATAGGCATTATTGAAAGTATTATTCACCCTAATTTACCTTTAACCCTTACTTGTGGCCTAATAGAATACTGTCTTAGCTCATGTGAAACAAAATGCCTAAAGCTTGATATGTATAGTGTTTTGTAATGTCTTTCTAAATGAAATAGGCATGAACATATTGATTGGATAAAACACAGCTTCACTTGCACGCTTGGAAATCTTTTGAGTGCATTATATGAAACAAAAACTGTTTCTATGGTTTGGAACTGAAACAAAAGTTAAAAACTGGTTCTACCAGAAAGACCAGGTAGCAGAATGTGTGTGTGAGTGTGTGTGTGTGTGTGTGCGCGCGCGCGCACACACACACACACACGCAAGTGGATATTGGAGTAGAATTAAAAACATCCTTTTTGCCTTTGAATGAGAGAGTTTCTGTAGCACACATTTTCTCTGTCTTTGAAACATCGATCTCAGGCTCTTCTACCAAAAGGAATCCACAAGGATTCATTTTACAATCTCTATAAACATTTTTAAATCCCAAAAAGTATTCAAAACTTTGTTTATAGCTTGCTTATGTGATTTATAATAGAACATATGGCAAATAAAGTATTTGGGTGTTATGTCAATTGCTGCAATTGTCTACATTCTAAAACACGGTTTTATATTAGCTCCACTGATTCATTCCATTCATTTCCCCCATGCAAACTTTTAGATTACTCCTATGGTTCTGCATTTGAAATCAAATGAAAAAGCTGTATTTACTACAATGTACATTTTAATTTAAAAATATCAGAGTTCATCCCTCCTAGCATATGAGAGAAACAAACCATAGCTTAGCATTATGGACAAATTGAGGATTGTGATTGTTTTTAGTCCAATGTCGAGAACAAACCTCGGCTCCAGATCATAGTTCCGAGCAAAACAAACCACAGCCCTTTGTTATTTCATAGAGCTAATGCTCAAAGTGTTCACTTTGGATACAATAAATTCAGATTCAAATTGCTGCTTAGCTCCACTTCATACTACAAGTGTACTGCTATGATTAAGGAAATCGCAGCAAACTTTAGTCATCTACATTTGTTTCGTTTACATGGTATTTTCAGCTAATGACAATAGTGCAGAGAGTAAAAGTAAAGGTAAAGGTACCCCTGCCCGTACGGGCCAGTCTTGACAGACTCTAGGGTTGTGCGCCCATCTCACTCAAGAGGCCGGGGGCCAGCGCTGTCCGAAGACACTTCCGGGTCACGTGGCCAGCATGACATTGCTGCTCTGGCGAGCCAGAGCCGCACACGGAAACACCGTTTACCTTCCCGCTAGTAAGCGGTCCCTATTTATCTACTTGCACCCGGGAGTGCTTTCAAACTGCTAGGTTGGCAGGCGCTGGGACCGAACAACGGGAGCGCATCCCGCCGCGGGGATTCGAACCGCCGACCTTTCGATCGGCAAGCCCTAGGCGCTGAGGCTTTTACCCACAGCGCCACCCGCGTCCCTACAGCGCCACCCGCGTCCCTAGAGTAAAATTAGCCACAAGAGTAAAATTAGCCACAAGTAATTATTTGCATGCTGGAGAACAATACAGCAGCTTCATATATTAAAAAAAGAAAAAGGCTGAAAACTGTGGGACGTTTATAGCTTTTCAAGGGTGCAAACTACTTCTGCTGGCTCTGACAATTTCCTTTTGTTTGTATGGAGTAACTCTCAGGCAAACTTAGCTTCTCTTAAGTTAACATTTATTTCCTTGCCATTCAAATGAAAGGAAGATAGCACTGATCAAATCATGTGATAATTTGAAGGGAAAAGTGCTAAACTGCCCCCACCATCACCCCTTCCTCATTTGTCCTGATGTTGATTGTGAGTTAAATAAAAGAGTGTTGACACTGAAATTACTTTCAAGTCTGGAAAATTTAATCAGCAAAGACCTTGGTAGCTATAAATTTGTAGTAGCAGTCCCTAATTTATCTTGTAATTCCGTGACAGGACCTGAATTGCCTGTATTTGGCCAGATCACTTCAGCAGACAGTTAATGAAAGAAGAGAGGGAACATGAAGGTCAAATGCACCAAAATCTTTTTCAACATACCAAACGCCCCACTCTTTCTTTCTTACTATACCACATTTTGATTTATATGGGCTTGAATCAAAAGATCTATCTGCTATGGGGGGGGCTGTCCACCAGTTTATTTCCGTCTTCAGCTGCAGCTATCCTTTCTGCATTGCATACTGTTCTTAAGGATTCCTGACCCTGGCTGCAGCCCCAAAAACATGTGTGAGCAGACGTGCTTCCACCTATGGGGGGGATTTTAGATTTTAATTTACAGTTGCTTCATGCCCAATTGGTTTCCACTAGAATGCTTTGATGAGATAGTGAAGTAAAGTTGAAAATTTTGAAGCGTTGCTTTTACTTTGGAAAAAGTAGCAGTGCTAATCTAACGTGACTGATGTATACATCAATCTGTCACATTTCTTCCATACTTATTCATTCAAAGGTACTAGGCAAGACCCAGTGTTTGCTAGTTTGTTGCCCAGGGACAGATTTGCTAGACATGAACGAATGGTAGGATTAGCATTTTGGTAGCAAGATGTTTATCATATTCACTGTCTAGTATCCTGCTACTTATGGCTGAGAAGCAAGCATGAAACAACTAAAAAATGCTTACCGCTGTGTTAGTAGGTATGGGCAGGTAATCTCTTTCTGTTGTTTTTTTAAAAAAATCATGGACCATTAACAACAAGGCAATTTGGAAAAGAATAAAAGGGTTTTTGCTGCTCTTGAAAGGAGAAAGTAAGGTTAAGTAAAGATCTAATGCATTTATTGTCAGTGCTGTCAGTCTTATGATTGAAATGATTATGCCAGTTTCTGAAATCAGTACAAATATATTATTGTGAAGTAGCTGGTTGCTGCCAATAGACACTACTTTCACACCTCAGCAGGACCCTAATCAAGTTTTTCAGAAGCAGTTTTAATTTAATTTGACCTTCCTAGGATGATCATAGGCCTTGGTAGAGAAAGTAAAGGTGATGCTTGTGTTGCTGTTTCTGATGTAAACTGCTTACAGTAGTTTGAGGCTGATGGCATTATGGTCCCAAGGTTTCCTAAGTTTCATTTAGCATGTCTGAAACCACAGATGTAGAATAGCTGCACTGACTTTGAGAAGACCACTGGGGAATAAATACCTCTTTGGTCGCTGAAGTAAAATAAAGCTCTTTTTGCTTGGGAATATTCCTCAGTCCCTACTGAATCATCAGTTCAGGTGGTAGTAGCACAATTCTGCTGTAAAGGAGCAGGATGATATCTACATTTTTCATCAGTTTGCGACTTCACTGCCTTAATTATTGGCCATGACCACTGACACACTGTCAAGAGAGAGAAAGACAAAGGGCCATGTGTCATGTGACCCTTATATTGCTATTGACACAGGAGACTTTAGGATCCACATTTTAGAGTGAATAGCCACTGCACTACGAAGAGAGAAGCGTTTGCTCAAGTGCACCATTCTCAATGAACTGGAGTTCATTGGAAGCTTTTTAAGGCGGGAAAGTGAGTATTTAATGCTTATCAATCAGGGGAAAGGGAAGAAGGAATGAAAGTCACTGCTCTTCCTGATTTGATAAAAGGGGAGGGGGAGAATATCAACTTCCTGGTGTCCAGGTTGGATTCTTTAATCCAACATTGTTACATTTTCTTCTCCTATATCACGTACACTGTAATAGATTCTCATGTGACAGTGGGATACATTGGAAATAAGCATAGAATGGTACTGCTAGTGCACTTTTAAAAAGACATTGATGGGTACTAAATTGGTACGCATGCATCATATATTTGTCTCATCCAGTCCCTTTTATACATAGTAGATGGATGGAGTTCTAGTGTAAAAAGAAATATACAGGAGCGAAACAAATGGAAAGTGACTTTTCAAAGTAGGCATTTTCTGGCATAAGTGGAATTATTTCTTTGCTAAATGTAATAACGCAAAACTCTTTTTAGTATGACTGGAAAGTGGTAAGAGCAGGGCATAACTTGTGGGACCAAAAGACAGGGAACCAGTATTGTGGTTTAGTACTGTTTAAAATTCCTTTTAACTTTTATTCTGGATTGAAGGTCTGCTAGCCAACATTCTTTAATGTATGTAAGCAAACAGGGGGTTTTTAAGTCGAAGGTTTTTTTTAGGAAAGGTGCAGATATTTCTATGTTTCATAGGATTGCTTTTCTAATGCAGCTTTAAAAAAAAAGTATACACACATCAGAATAATTTTTATTGCTGCACATGTTTGCCTGGTCCATTTTCTGAGCTTGAAGCTGATGTAATGTCTTCCTTAGTGTCTGAATTAGTGTTTCTAGGTACTGTATTGTTCATTTATCAAAAAGGACCACCCTCAAACCTTTGTTGAATGAGGTGTAACTGCTGCTCCACTGACAGAAGGGTAGACCCACTAACAGGACAGCACTTCAACTGCGAGTGGCCCATCCACATATCTGTTAGAAGCTCCACAGGTGTAGATCTCCTGCCAGTATTCTGGGAGAGTATGGCAGGGCAGCTGAAGATCTGCAGGGCCCTAAGCCCTATCAGTTTCCCCAAAGTATTATGTTACACCAGCCCTAAAGCTGTTATTTTTAGTTCCCTCCCAATGACTGCAATGAGCCAGCAGTAGCCCCTCCACAGAATCTCACTACTGGAAGATTTTATGGCTGTTTAACACCCCAACAGTATATCTATTTCATAAAATAAATAATAAAATAAAATAAGATTTCTTCAGTTAGGCAGCAGCCCTAGTAATCCCTGCTTCAAACATGAAGGTATATTTCTACTCTTCACAGGGAAAATTGTGTGATTCCTATTTCACCAGCCCCAAGTAGTTTGTCTGAAAGGTAGAATTAATTAATGCCCAAAACAAAATACAACTGTACATTACTCATGCGTTTTGAAAATGTGGATGGTATTAAGTACTTCAATTCAATTCCCCCCCTTTTTTGCCTGAATCAAAATAAATTACAGTATATTCATTTGCTGGGGAGACCGTACATGAAAACAACAAATGAATCTCCAGCTGCAACTGATGATTCTCTCCTGTCCTGTATATGCGCCTCTCATTTCTTTGGATCTCATCCAGTATGGGCTGTTGGCAAAACAAGAATATTTCCACACTTCACATTCAGTGTTCCTATCTTCTTTTTAACTTCCCCAATTTTATGGTAGTTTCAGCTGAGCTGATATGGATATCCTTGAAGCAGACAAGGTGTCTTCAGTTTGAACAGTGAACCCAGCTGTAAGGAGGCATGTTTGGTCAGTATAAAGTTTTATCTCTAGAGAAACATGTTTTATTGAATGCACAAGGGTCAGAAGGGTAAGAGAGGCAAAAGTATAAGAAAATAAGGCTATTAACAAATTTACTCTTTGGGGAGGGATGCTGGGGCAGTAGGCTAGTCCAGATTTTTTAGTCTATTTTTGGAGTTTTCAGGATCCCCACCCCCACCCCCGTTCTGAATGGGAAGACTTTTCTATGTTTAAAGAGAGGTGTATGAACAAGAACAGTGTTTCCATTTCCCCACTATTTCACATTTCCTTTCACATCATGGGAGCATAGGAAGTTGTCTCATTCTGAATCAGAAAGTTGGTCAATCTTGCTCAGTTTCCTCTACACCGACCAGCCATGGATATTCATGTTCTGAGACAAGGGTCCCTTCCAACAGTATCTAAAGATCCTGGGGATTGAACACAGGGCCATTTGAATGCAAAACATGTACTTACTACTCAGCTAATCCTCCACCCCAATTTGTTATGGTCTTTTATTGAATTTGGGGAATTAATTTTGAAGCAGTGTCTGGATGGGTGACCACCTGGGAATAACATGTATGTCACCTCGGGCTCCATAGAGGGAGGAAATATTGAATATCAGTGTAAGAAAACAAACAAACAAACAAATATCAACTTACAATACAGGGCAAATGGCACACAGCAGAACTTGGATATTTTAAACTTGCGCTCCTTCCTCTAGCATGAAATCATTGGGCCAGAAAAATTTTAACATCTGGAAAGTATGTTGATGAGGGAGGGGAATTCTAAACTCCTCTTGCCTCTAAGTTATGACTTAGGCTTTTGTCCAAAAACACTCAATTATGATCTTAGTCAAGCATATGTAAAGTTATGCTTTGGCAATTTAGAATTATTTCCCATTAATAAATGTAATGTAGGGTTGGTTACATATATTATTTCTGAACAACATATTTTGTTCCTTGTAAAGATACAAAACCTATTGGCAACACTCCATAGGAATGCCATATGCACAGTTGCATTTAAAATCAATAGGATTTTAACACTTCCCATGCATTTAAGTCCTATTAATTTCCTTGAAATTTGGTGCACCTTAACTTTCCAAACATTAGACCACAGAGATATTTCTGAACTTAGCAAGATGTAATTTTGTGATTCTAATATTTTGACATATATTGAAACAGGATATTTAATCAGTGTAGCAATACATACCCATTGCATTTAGGAACTGGAGTAATATTCAGGGAATCAAGTCTTGGCTTTGGTATAAAATTTCTGTGTAGTTACACCAGTTGTGATCATTCTGCTTTTACAGCAGGGCCCAATAACAATGACAAACATAGGGGCAGCTTCCAAAAACATAACTCCAGCATCAGATTACTCCTCATCTGTCCATAACGTGCAGTTATAGAAATGTGTGATATGATGTCTTGTTCTGCCCCTATAGACTAGTGTTCAGCTGCTGCTGAAATAATCTGTTGGTTTCCCCCCCCCTCATGCCAAAGGTTCAGCTAACACATCATAAGTATTGTAAGCAATGGCAGTCTAGTTATATTTTCAGTTCAATATAACATCACTTAATCACTTGATCTGTGGTGCCCATTAAAGAGTTCCTCCCCACTTCAGTATAATGTCCTTCTGCCCCAGGACCTTCATTTTCCTGAGCTGAGAGCACAGGAGTGGAATCTCACATCTCACCTAGGTACCTCTGGATTTCTGAACTCTTCCAGAACTTTTAGCTGAGGAAAGAATCACCCAGGCTTTGGATGAGTTTAAATAAACAGTAGTTAAAAATTGCCTTGCTGAAACAGGCCAAGGGCCATCTCATCTAGTGTTCTGTTTTTCGACCATTGGTGAGCTAATGGTTTCTGCAAGGCTCACATAATGGTGACAACCATTGTCTGCTGTTTGACTTTACTATACTGTTAGTAAATTGGCTATCATCATCATCACCATTCTTTTTAAAAATTATATTTCACCTTATTTTCAAAAGAAACAAAAAATTAACAACGTACAATATTACAGCATATGTTCAGACATAAAAGATAAAGGTAAAGGACCCCTGACAGTTAAGTCCAGTCACAGATGACTCTGGGGTTGCGGCGTTCATCTCGCTTTGCAATCCGAGGGAGCCAGCGTTTGTCTGCAGACAGTTTTTCCGGGTCATGTGACCAGCATGAATAAGCCGCTTCTGGTGCAATGGAACACCGAAACTAGAGCAGTGCACGGAAACACCGTTTACCTTCCCGCCAAAGCGGTACCTATTTATCTACTTGCACTTTTTGGCGTGCTTTCGAACTGCTAGGTTGGCAGGAGCTGGGACCGAGCAACGGGAGCTCACCCCATCACGGGGATTCAAACCACCGACCTTCTGATCGGCAAGCCCAAGAGGCTCAGTGGTTTAGACCACAGTGCCACCCGCGTCCCTATGTTCACACATAGTAACCCCCAATTCCAAACCCAGTCATTGAGCCCTAACCCACTCATGAAATAAATTAGAACAGCTAGAATACAAGTTAGAACACCTGAGGCCAAAAATTAGGCTAAGTTGCTGGTGTTTTTCTATGACAACACAAATTAGTCTGGCATAGTTTAGGCGGAACACTGGACATGGGGGTTGATATTTATGTTTAGTGCAGTTTTCACTTGTAAACCCTGCCAGAGTGCCTTACTTGATGCATTATATCCTGGGCAGGTAGAAATAAATTATTATTATTATTATTATTATTATTATTATTATTCTCATTGTGCTCCTGAATAGAGAATGGATAACCCTGATTACAGGCTACAGTAAAACTGCGCAGGAGTTGGAAAACATGTTAACGAGTATGTATGGCAAGAGAAATTTAACCACCATGAAGCTTAGTTAACGATTAATGCTAGCTGCTTGAACCTGTGCTTCTAAAGCAAACATTGCCAGTGTGGAGTTAGATGAGCAGTGTTTTCCCCTGTGCTCAATGCAGGCTGAGATGCTGTGTGTATATCTGTCATCTTTTGAGAAAGAGAGAAAACAGCAGCAGTGTATCAGAAAGTCTTTTGCTGCCTCTTCAAACGCATGCAGGAGGCATCATATTACTAAGACTTGCTATTTTCAAATGAAGAAGGAAGGGTGGCCTGGTGAGGTGCCCATTGTATATGTCTTGAGGTTCATAGGGTAACTGACCTGACTTACCCAGCTGTTGTTTTGCTTGTTTAACTGACTGTTGCCCGAGCAGGTGCTGGTGCAGCGAGAAGCTGCTTAGGATAGCTTACATACTTTTGCTTTCACACTTCAAGGAGGAAAACGAAGAGAATGCTAGTCGAGTACATACTTCGTACAGACAGTCACTGGCCCAGTTTGCACTTCACGTTAAACCGTAGTTTAAAATGAGCTGTGTGTGTATGTGGGTTTTTTAAAAAGATGTTGCACTGCTGGTACTTGACTCCTCTTTGTCTATCAAAAGATAATCTAATGTTTGCTGGAAATGTGGGGGAAGCAAAGTGGATTAGATACATGTATAGTGGACTTGTGGGAAAATCAGAAGTTTTGAGGGGGGAATGTTAATGTAATGATTTGAAACATTGTAATTTAGTGGAAAATCTGCTGACTGAATGAAGCCAGTACTAACCAAATTTCATACTCAAATAATTCCAACCAAGCAGGCAGGAGTGGTTTAATAAAATATGGTATACAGTAGAACCTCGGGTTGCGAACATGATCCATGCAGGAGGCATGTTCGCATGCTGTGTCTACGCATGTGCGTGATGCACTTTGGTGCTTCTGTGCATGCGCGAGCACCGAAACCCAGAAGTAACCCATTCCAGTACATCTGGGTTCGGCGCATCCGTAACCTGAAAATGCACAACCCGCAGCATTCACAACCCGAGGTATGACTGTATTTACATGATGCCTTACTTGCTTACTGAGCTTACAGAGGTGGTATGATTAGGAAGAAAGATGACAGAGCAAAAGAACAGTTTGAGAGAACATGGCCTCCCTTCACTGTTTTCATGAAGCAGTAGTTTAGTCTGGAACCATTTATAACTTTTTCACTGCTGGTATAAATCTGAGACTATATATGATGTGAATGAACAGTGTGTTGCAGCATGCAGCTCAAATATTCCCAGGGGTTTCCTCCTGATGCTGCCATGCTGGGCATGAAGAAAAGCCAGTGCTTATGTTGTTGTGTTGCCTGAAAGTAGGCTAAACCTTGGTTGCTATCATGGGTTCTTTTGGCGGAAACAAACCATGAGCCTAGGTTCAAACTACACAACACAAGAGCAGCAGAAGAAGCAGGCAAGGAATACCATGGGAACTTTCCAAGAGCATGCACCAGCATGCTGCATCTTCACATCAAGCCAATTTGTTTAAAACTCTGCTTTCATGTGATATGTGAACCAGACCACTGTAGATGACAGGGAGCTGTGGAACAGCTGCCAGAGTGTTGACTAGAAGCCTATCAACTGGAACATAAAGTGCCCAACTTGTAGTAACTGAATTGGTTTTCTGAATTGGTTGGTTTGTATCAGAGCCCAATTTGAAGCGTGGTGTTTAACCTCCAAAGGCCTTAACATCTAGGACCAAGATACTTTGGGAACTGCTTTCTCACCAAACACCAGCCCAACTTTAACCCTAACCCTGTACTGTCTTCACCAAAGATTCAACAAATGGGTGAGAGATAAGACCTTTAAAGTGGTAGCACCCAACATTTAGGTATGTACTCCTTGGGGAGTGACATCTTCCCGTATTCAAATGTGTTTTCATCTACTCATTGGATGGATATGCTTTGAAAACAGGCTTTTAATATTTAGTGGCCAACAGCTTGTAAAGGGGGTTCAACCTGATGCTACTACTCTACTGTTTTAAATGTTAGGATTGTTAATTCTTTTTTCTTCATTAAGTTACACTCTACTTTTCTATAATACTTTCATATTCAAAATGGGCTTACAAAGCATGGTAAGCAGCATAAAGCAATTGAAATAAAAGATGAAAATATAATTAATGATCCTACTATCTAAAATGATTAGTGTGTTGCAGTACTCAACAAATTTAAGAGTAGATAATAATAATAATAATAAATTTCAAAATCACTTAAGGCAGGATCCAAATATCTCTTTTAAGCATACCCAGTAGGATTTTTTTTAAACTTTTTGACTCCATCATTTGCTTTTGATTGCAAAGAACAAAGTTTAGACTATCCATGAAAATCATTTGGGGTGAAAAGTTACTTTTCTAACACTTTTATGACAATTTTATCAGTTTCAGTGTACTTCCAAATATTTACAATGCTTTGCCTGGGGGGAAAGTACACATGAAATCTCAAACTCTCATAGCTAGAGTATTAATGCCAAAGACTGTCTGGAGTACAAAGGTTATAAGGTGCATGTTTAAAGAGTCTGCAGAATAGAAGGCCAGGGGCCATGCTGCCAAGTTGTTAGATTCATGACAGGACAGGGGCTTCGTTGCAGTACCTAAAACTGAATAGAAAGAGAGTTTCAACAGACACATTGGCCTGGTTAGCACATAATGCTAAACCATGGTTCATTAAACCACAGCTTAACATTATGACTTGAATTTATGTGTGAACCCAGCCTAGCAGATTACTTATGGTTACTATGATTAAAGGTCACTCATTAACCAACATTTGCAGTTGGTTTATAAATCTTAGTTAACACTAACCATAGCTTAGTATTACTAGTGAACCAGGACTTCCATAACTTTGTTTAAAGAGACATCATCACCCAAAAGCTACAGAGCTGCAAATGAAAAGTGGCAAAAAATAAAATTTTTAAAAAATTAAATCCAACTTCCCCCTGGGCTTGGCTGCTTTCACTGATGCTCTTAACTACTGTATTCTGTGACATAATTAACTAAGGTTTAAGTGATCATCCGCTAGACACCTTAGCTTTCGCTATGGTTCATGGTCAGCTTTAGCTGTGGTTAACATTAACCATGGTTTAGTGTTAAGTGCAGACTAGGCCATCAGCTACCATTATAATGTGCAGCATTCAAAGACCCTGAACATGCTGATGTTAGCATGAGCCTCTCTGAAGCCATGTAATTTGAAAATGAAAGTAATAGAAGGAATAATAAAGATTTGCCCTTCTTTCTTTATCTTCTTTATTATTACAAAATATATAGCCCATTTTTTTACATATAGGTGTCCAAGGTCAGTATAGCTCTGTTACTGAACTGATCCCAGAGACAGGATTTTCCATAACAGAATATACATGAGGCAGCCCACGTGAAAAACATTATGTCAGAATATAAAACACATGTGGCTTCTGCAGAAAAATGTTATATTGTTAGAAGGAACTTGTTATTCACATTTATTTTTAGTTAAAAGCTTTTTTTCAGTTTCAAGTTTTGAGGAAACTAAGTGTGCTGGCCAATCAAGGACTAATTCTTAAGGGGCTGCTTTGTGTCTCCCAGAGACTGCCAATATCTGTTTGTTGAGTGATGCAATGGTTTGCTGATTAAACAGCTCACCATAGGGTTTGGGGCAAAAACTGTGGACATTTAACCAATTTGAACAATTTATTGCTGTAATTGAAGGGTTTAGTTGGTGTTTATTAACTAACCTTCCTGCTATGTTTACTAACTTATCATGAGAATAACCCTTGGCCCTGACTTTTATTTTTTAGATTTTCCGTAGGTAGTATGGATACTTAAGTTGTCAGTAGTCAAGGTCAGGATTTCATATAATCCTGTTTTTCAGATTCAGAAGAATTGCTGGCTTTCCCCCTCAGTGGGAAATATATAAATATTATAAGATATATGTTGCTGCAAAAAACTTTCCTTTTACTTTTAGAAAAGCTTGTCGTTTTTCTTTCTGTCTTTCTTGACATAGACGTGACATCTGAAGGATAGTCTAAAACTCACACTGTGCCACTGTGTTTTCCCTTTATATAAGATTTGTAACCATTCCTGTCCTAATCATCATTAAAATGGACTCGTAACTGGAAGAATGGCATTATTGCTGTGTTGTACAGCAGGAGCTCCAATGAAATGTCAGAGGCACACGTTGCTTCTAGCACAGGTCTATTCAATATAACAATATGTGCTGGTGGCAATACCAGCCTACTTTCTCCCTCCCTTCTTCAAAAGCTGTTTAACTAGAACTAATTGACCATTCCTAAAGTGCAATTAGCAAGGATATTAATCTATTTTTGACAGGTGTGGAAATTGGTTTCTTCTTGCCTATTCAGTAGACACTGAATCTGAGTAACCATGCAAAAGTCTGAAATGTTTCGCCTTTTACATTCGCACTGGATATGTCAAAACTGAATACTGTAGACCATGTTTGTCTGGTCTGTTCAGCCATAGAGAATCAGGCCAAGAAAATAAATACACTTGTAGTTATCATAATAGTTGAAATAAAATGTTTTCACTCATCATTTGGAAAGAGAATAAAAATATTAAGAGTTTGGGTTTTCTTCGTAAAAAAAAGTCAAACATTTTCCAGTTTTTCCTTTTCGGGTGGGGGTGGGGGGGAGAGAGACAGACGTTCCTCAGTTTCCCATGTGTTCTCTCACCCTGCTCCCGCAAGCATCCACATCTCAAGAATTTATCCTTAGAACTAGACAAGGAAATTTGTATTTCCTCCTTTAATTACAAGGAACTTTCACAGTACATGAATGAAACACAAAGCCTACCCCAAAGACATACATCTGTTTTACATAAGAGGAATGCATTTAGGAGTGTGAGAAATTGCTTAAAGATTATCTTGATACTAAGAATATGCAGTTTATTTACTTTATAATTATGCAGGGTTTGCTTTTGAGAAGCCCTCTATAATTTTCACTACTTAGTCAAAGATGTATAATAAGACATCAATTGCTATAGGCACCCACCCCAGAAGGAAGACATGAGACAAGTTATGGACTGAGCTAGGCCAAAACATAATTAAACATCTGCAACAGTGGTATTAACAAAGGCCCCCTAAATATCCTGACTTCCTATGTAGGCCAATCTGTTGTTGATCCTCAGAGAAGGAGGAAAACCATGGAGTCCTCCCACTCGTATTGTAAGTTCGTCTACCTGGCTCAGAAAATGAAAGAGAGCTATCATCCCCATTTAAATTTCCTTGAAGTGGTTACACCACTGAACTGCTGTTGCTGAAAGACTTCATTATGTCCAGGGGTCCCCAAGTATTCCAGATCCAATGAGATTGCTTTTAGGATCACTATTTCACACACACACAAAATTCAGGATACTCATCAATGACCCAACCTTCCCTAACTTTGCAGAGTCTCTGTGTATATGTGTGTGTATGCATATATGTGTATTTAAAACAATTTTTAAAAAGAGAACTCAGTGTTGTTATATGGTGTGCTCCAAATGTTATACATGGCTGATGTATACTTATTAATAATCTCACATACTATAAACCTGTTCACCTACACTTCACTGCTTTGACTTGCAAAAGCTACAATGTTGCATAATTATTTTGACAATTGAGCCCCTTCAGTAACTCCAGACCACTCCTGAGGAATCAAGGCCAGCCCCCAAATTTGTCTTCAGCACAATACAACCTAAGCCTGGCTGCCAACATTCACATTTCACTAGTGTTGCAACGGCTACCTTCATGCAAATCTAGTTTATTTTAAAAAATACAGATCCTGCTTGTTTTATGTGAACTTCGCAATACATTAATTACAATTGAACCTGCCTGACAATTGCTATTTGTATTGGAAGTAGAATCACAGAATTGTAGAGTTGGAAGGGACCACAAGTGTTATCTAGTCCAACCCTCTGCAATGGTAGGAATCTTTTGTCCAACATGGGGCTTGAACCCACAACCCTGTAAATCACCCCATGGATGGACAGCTGTCTGTTGAGGATGATGTACCTATGAATTTCCTGCACTGAATAGGTGGTTGGACTAAATGACCTGTGAGACCTATTCCAGCCCCATGAATCTTCAAAACAGGGACACTGACAGAATAATAGAATACAGCAATATGCACTCTGTGTACCACTGGGGGAAGTAGCTATTTGCTGTAAAAGTAAGAGGTAGAAGAAGAATCATAGATTCCTCTGTCTTTCATTTTGCAAGTCAAGAGGAAATGACAAAAAGTAAAAGCAAATGAAGATGGATGAAACGCCAAAAGGGTGAAGGGGATTCTCCTGTACAGGGATCAAGAATTGACTCCTGGGTCACTTCAGCTGTTCCTGCTCTTTGTGGTGTGTGTTTTTCAAAAGGCATTTCCAGAGGGCCACTTCCTGATGGTAGCTGAGGCAAAGACCTTTAAAACTTTGTCTATAGGTCATTCAGAGGTCATTGTAAATTGAACTCAATATCTTTGATAGGAGGGAAGAAGAAAGCTCTAGGGAACAAACCTATTTTACATATCATGTTATTTTTGTAAAATTAGTTGGGTTGGTTAAAGCCAAAATACCCTTATCAGGTAAAGGAGGGCATGTCTTCAACTTCCAGGTGGGAGAGATAATTGGTACACTTTAGCAATGAAGGAAGCTCAGTTAAAATCTAGTTTTCTGCAGGTTGTAATAGAATAAAATGGATAAAATTATTCTGTACATGGTTTACAAAAAAAGGAAAAATGTCATCATTGGAGGAAAATAATTGTCTTTGAGAGAGAAAGAACAAACTAGTGTTTAATGAGCAAGCTCTGCCTCATATACCAAAAATTTCAAAACACAGAAACATATCTATATTTCACGCCAGCACTCTAAACATACTTGCTACGAAGTAGATCACATTTCCATAATATATACATCCATTCATTTAATCTCAAATTGAATTAAAATATTAGTGTAGATATATACAGAATACAAATGGTTTGAATCTGGACTGCTCTCTGCCCCAGCCTCTTCCTCCTCACTAAATCCTGTTGCTTCTTGAGCTTCTGACACCTCCTCCTCCCAGTCTGTCCCCTCTTCTCCCTCTGACCACTCATTATCACCTCAACACAAATCCCCTGGCTTTGAGACACCTTCAACTTGGGGTTTCCTTGGGGGTTGCCCAGCTGTTGCCCCCCTCCACATCCAGCCAATCCATGACAGCTACAGGAGAAAGGAGGGCATTTGGAAAAATTGCTTGCCCTCCCTCCTTTTGCTAGAAACAAATATAGAATTGTTCTTGCTAGAAAGAGATTATAAGCTATGATATCTTCTGCGTGGTCTGTGAAGTGGGTTAAAAAAAAAGTCCCTTAATTTTCCACAGTACCTTGAATTTAGGTACAATAACTTGATTTCAATGAATAGAGGTATGGCTTGGGTGCGGGGGCTACTGCGCTGCCAGCGTTGCTGCCACTGCTGATGCCAGGCGTCTAATGGGGCCACCTTGAGCAAGTCCGGTCAGGTGGGCGGGCGAGCGGGCAGAGGAGATGGGGGATGAGGGCAGTGGCGCCAGGGCCGGTTTCCAGATAGCCACGAGTCTGGCAGAGGTAAAGAGCTTGATGGGTACTTCAGAGCAGGCGCTGTGCCTCATCCTGTCCATTTTCATGGGATTTCAATTAATAACTATGAGGCCCATATTTCTAATATTGCATAATACCAATGACGGACTGGTTTGTGTTACTCAGGGCAGGGGTGGGGAGATGAAAGGCTAGAGATACTGTCCTGACTAAAAATAAGGGTTTTTTAAAAAAACCAAGAAACATTTGGCATCAACTGGAGGCTGGTTTAGGGGTTATTGTCCAGAAGGAGACAATACGTGTGATTGTTTTCTCTCCGGAAGCCATGCCCAGGTGGTGAAAGTTAAGTATTGTTGCTCAGATAAGGTCTGAAAGCAGTTTTCCTGGATGTCTTCCTTGCCCTTCTGTCAAATGGTCTCTATGAATGCAAAGCTGTGGACAGACATAGTCCAGACCTATTGACAGCTTTTGGAGGTGGAGCAGCGAGGACTTTGAGCCTGCATTTTGGATACGACACTACTTCACATTTCTGACTAGAAATCTAAACTAGAGATGCAGAGATGACAAGAGACAAGTGGCTTGAATTAGGAAATTGCCTTTGCATCTTTAATACTGAGAGCATCCTAGCTGCAGTGCTTTTTTCTAAAAAAAAAACAAATGTTTAGGGGTACTCTCATTTTCCTACTCCTATTGAAATACTGCCCCTCAATGAGGCCAAACTTAGATTCACAAAATGTTTAGGGGTATGCGTACCCCTGCGTACCCCCAGAAAAAGCACTGCCTAGCTGTATGTGAAAGGGTATTATCCTAGAATGGTTTCTTTAAATGTTAACTTTTATGTTTGCTGCTGAAGCAACATGTATAGAGAAACAACTGCACACAGCAAGCCTCTTTAAAAGATAGGGGGGACCTTGTTTATATATCTTTGGCTTTCAGTATCAACGGCAATTTACGTGTACTGCTCATAAGCTGTGAATAAATCTGCATTGAAAAATATTGTAGAACTTTGTAAAATCATGCCTTCTACCTTTCAGTCTACTAGCATTATATTATATCACATTACACATTTCAAATTGGAAATGCTTTAATCAGCCTTTATAACTGTCTTAATAGCATAATTGTTCCATTTTTATAAGAAGGAATTGTTACCTAAAAAGATAACTGCTGTGCTCAGATTTGCATTTCCTTGTCACCACTTTTTCTGAGTGAAAAAGTATTTTTTCTATCCACTCTTTTTTCTCGTAGTGAAAATGAAAAGTGTGTGGCTTTACCAAAGCCAGGATTATATATAAGTAAATATAGATTATTATTATCACCATCATCATTTTATAGCTGAACCTAATGATGAACAGGTATTGTTCTTATCCTCATTTATAAACCTGAAATTAAAGATAAACTTTATATTTTCAACAGTGCCCACTTGAATATCTATTTTTTCTTCTCGCATTTGGCTTTATTGAAAATATAATTGTAGTATTTAACACTTCTGAAAAGAATTACAATTGAAAACTTCCTCCTATTAACAGACAAATACTATAAATGCAATACCGACAGAGGCTTCTTTCCCCATGTGCTCTAGGCCTTTTCAAATTTCTGTAGCGCATTTTCTGGTTTAATCCTCTTGGGGTATTGAATGTTCAGTTTATTTATGATGCTATATATCTCTGATACATATTGAATACTTAAAAGAGAGCAGTGAGATTTTTAAAATGATCCCAGAGTGATGAATAATACGCTCGTTTGCTAAATATTTGTGATCTGATTTTTATATTGAGTACTAATAGTTATTAAAATTGGTTCTTTAAAGAGCATGTGATTACAAACCTCAGGAAAACAAATATTTTTGTTGGGCCTCCTGCCCAATAATCTCTTCCAAATATTATTGCAAATGGTGTGTGTGTGTGTGTGTGTGTAAAAATGAAACAATAAGCCTTCAGAAAGAGGTTATAATAAAGAGAGATTGTAAGAGTTTATTATTTTTGTAGTTTTGAGACCATGACTTCCAAAATCAAAGGCCTGCCCCCCAATAATCCTAATGGATTGACTTCCAAAATTCCTTGGATTTGTAATGCTGGACTTGTTTCTCTCTGAGGCTTAGCTGGATTCCCTGCAGATAGATTTTCAGGTTTATAAACTGTAATACCACTTAGTCCAGCTGTAAATTTGTGGTGAATTACTTGATACAACATTATAGGAAGAGAGCAGTTTTACCTATAAAAGTCCAGTGTATCAAATACCAAGGGAGCAGGAACAGGGAACGGACTTTTCAATTAGTTGGCTGTGTGGCCTGATTGAACAACTGCCCTGTGGCTAACAAAGCTTTGTCTGTAGTATCGGCTTGCTCCTCGTCCAACAGGGCAAATAGAGTGATTCTGTGATTGGTCATTAATGGGCTAGTCATCGAGTGGAGGTTTTGTTCTTAAATGGGGGCTTTGTCTTATCCCTGCTGTTTAAGCCCCCTCCAAGCACTCCTCACCTGTCATATCTGTCATACATTTAATTCATCACGCTCTCTGGTCAAAAGCTACACTGATAGTATCAAAAGCAAAAGAGGGGGATTCTTATAACTTTAGCGATCAAAGGAGATTACCAGGCAAATAAGATTTTAATGAAGAAGGAAGGTTTGTGGAAGGACAATTTACTGCATTGTGATTCAACAACTTGCATGTTTTTTAAACTCGTATTATTAAAACTCACCTGCAATGGTTCAAACATCCAATCACTGATAAATCTGCTGCTTCAGAGAAAGACATGTTTGTGTTTTCATTTAGACTTGCAAATTTTGTTTGCTGCTAAAAGAAAGAAGTCTGTATACATATTTCAAACACTGTATTTAAATATAACAAATTTGGTAGAGCTTGCCTTACGTCACATATTTATCTCAACTCTAGATTAAATAAACCCTACTGGGGAATTATTTGAATGCCAGTACAACCCTAAACACTCTGATTTGTAATCATTTCAGATGCAAAACAGATGGAAATTTGCCAGTTAAAAACATTGATTGATTTGGGCACAAGGTTAGTATCAAGAACATAATACTATGGTGGGCAAAGGTCCACTATGCCGTATTTGTAAGGCTATTTATCACATAAATATTTATTGGGTCAGGGCCTGGTTAAAGACTATTTTCTTATTTGTTTACAAGAGAACACATCCTCAGTGGTGGCGCCTTGTCTTAAAATTTAATGACCATTGCACTAATTCAGTTTTCCAACTGCATTTAAAAAGAAGAGAAAAACACCAGTCTGAATAGTAGAATGCTAACAGTTTGGGCTTTTTGCTTTTTCATTTGGCAATTTCAAAACCATTGATGGATTATCTGCAACAGATGCTGGTGCTGCAGAAGGTTGAGTGCAGCCCTGAATTTTCAGAGTCATTGGGGGGTGGGGATCAATTAATTGCAAAGATATTAAACATAAAACACAATACAGAGATTCAGTAATTATTTAATCTCACTGAAGTATCATTCCAAATGTGTGTGTCGGCATAATTGTATTTTATTTTATTTTATTTTTACCTTAAAGAATTGCCTTTGTGGTTGGAGAAAATTATCAGTTTTGTCTATCACACTGTAAATATAAGAATAATTATATCACCACAAATTTGATTGTATTGTGGCAAGTCACAAGTACAAGCCAAATCAACAATAAATGGGTGACAATCTTCAATCCTGTAGCTAGGTTTCACACATCCAATCATTGATGATTTCACCCCAACAGAAAGTCAGAATTGGACAGAAAATGGGTTCAGAGTAATTGTCTATACTAGCAGAACTGAAATATTCCATGTCTGAAATTAAAACCTGCAGGATTACTGTCCCTGCCTATAGTGCATAATGGCAGATAAGGCAACAGGTGACAAATGGTATGGTGTCTTGGATGTCTAGTATCGGCCATTAGCACAAGGACAGGGAACATACTGTAGTCTGAGGGCCACATTTCCTTCTAGCCAACCTTCTAGGAGCCTCATGTTAGTGGTGTGTAGGGCCATGAATGTTAATTCTACATTTGCACAGTAGGATTGTTTCTACACACACTCACATGTCCGAATAGGCAACGAAGAAACAGTATCAGAGTTCAAGGACACATTTGAGTCAAGCATAAATTCCCAATACAGAAGAAAAGCAGGACTAACGGGGAGAAGCAACAGATGGGGAGCAGGTGTGGCCTGACAGAGAGGCCTGAATGCTGCATTTTGCCCTCGGAACTGGGGTTCCCCATCCCTCCATTAGTATTTTTGTGCGCACAGAATATAAGCAAGTTTTATTGGAAATATTAAGTGCAGTTTTAATCAATCCAAAGCAAATTTTATTTTAGCATAATCTGAATAGTGTGAGAAATGCAACAGTTTGTGCCCCTCCTGTGACATTCGGTTAACACTGGAAGGTCCAGGCTAGCCTTCCCCAACTTGGTGCCCTCCTAGATCCTTTAAATGACAATTTCCATCAGCCTAGCCATAAAAAGCCCTACTTGCTGGAGTTCATTGGAGTTGTATTCCAAAGCATCTGGCTGGGGAAGGCTGACCTAGGTTATATGAGAAACACCCACGATATGGCTCCTTTGTGCACCAGAATTGCAGTATTTCCTAGGAAATGGTAATTATTGAGAAAACGTGTTTAGCTTTTTTGATTTGACCTATTGCATAGTTGAGTAAGATGACAGATAATGCTGGTCCTGATACAGAGATGCAATCAGAAGACAGCGAAACCGCCAACATTTTCAAGAATTTCCTCTCCCCACCATTCACTGCTGATCAAAAGGATAGTATTTCGAGAAGGAAGGGGAGAACAGTGAATCATGCATGCCTACCTGAGTCCTGCATTTTGCCATCCTTCCTCATTTACCCCCAGCCCTTTAATGACTGCAGTGCAGATGAGCTTAACGTGCTGAGTGGTATCTTGAAATTATATATATATTATTACAGAATGCCACCAATTCCACTAAAATAGCTTGCTCATTGACTGTGCTATGTACACTTCATTCAGTTAACTGAAAGAAGCATACCTCTTCATTTAACTTAAAAAGCATCCTGGAGGTATAAAGTATAAACTCAGGAAAGACATGCATGCATGCACAGTATTGAATTGTAGCTGGTTAGAAGCTCTCCTGTTTAATGCTGGCGAAGCCTTCCTTTATCTCTATACAATATGTATAGTAGCACCATCTGTTGAACTATTAAAACATCATCCTAGCTTCTCACATTAAGAGCTCAGTCAGTGGCAATACAGGGTGCTTCCCGAACTGCCTTTTTTTTTAAAATATTAACTCTTTCCATCTTACTTGCCAATACAAATAAAACCAGGCCAGTCAAGAAGCTAGGAAATGTCATAAGAAAAACAAAGGAAAGCCCATATAAACACACTCCAGTCACAGGACAGAACAATCCGCCTTGTTTATATCAACAAAGCTAAGTTTAGTATATTAATGTCTAGTGGGAATATGTTTTCAAATCACTAGCTCTTCTGTGAAAAGAATCTTTGCATAAAGTGAACGGTCCCTTGAAAAAGAAAAAGAAACCTCTCACATGAAGTAGTGTACAAGACAAGCTAAGCTTTTCTAGGTGCAAAAGTTTTATTTCAACAGTAAAGGGAAATGTCTACCTTGCACAGAATAGCGCCACTGTGACCAAACTTGGTAACGTGTCGGCTCCTATTTCAGGCTGTACTTTTTTAACTGTAGGAGATATTTGATAAAGGAAAGAGAGGGGCGGGGAGGGGTGGGGGGGTGGAGAGAAAGAAAAGAAGCAAGCTCTTCAGTGACGCGTGCGGAGCACGTGGAAGGTAAATCCCCTAATTCATTCTATTCTTCCAGCATTCCTTGGCGGGTAGCCAAGCTAAATATTTCTGCTGGATAAAAATGTGCTGTTGTACGCAGCAGCCCTCTCTTAACTGGACAGCTAACTGTGGGAGAAGGGGGGCTTCTCCAAGCAGATGACGAGCCAACATGTGTGCCCCTTTATCTATTTATTTATTTTTTTATTTTATTAAAAGGCGAGCTTTATGGGCTGTGATTGGATTAACAGTGAACCCTGGAGAAAGAGGAAAAACAAATTGGGAAACGGGTTTAGCACCCCCACCTTTTTGTCATCTTCTTTCGGGATTTCCTGGCTGGCTGCCACCTTGAGTCTATTGAATGTTCTTTAGATAAATCAATTAAAAAGGCTTTAATATTTTGGGTGATTGGAGCACAGCATATGGGCTGTGGTGCTGGTGTCATGCGGTGCTTGCCGTTAATTGAAATGATTAATAGAAGTGTTATTTTCCTTAAGACTAATTGACGAAAATAATGTAATTGAAAGCATGGTCGGCTTCTCCTAAATGCTGTCGAATCCTTCTGGATAACCCATGTCCATCGACCATTTCCTGAAACTAGCAAATAATAGAAGTTTTTTTAAAAAGATCACACAATAATTGTTGTTCTGTTTAACAATAAACCTAAAAGAGTGGGTTTTTTGTATTTCTGTTTCAATGAATAATTCCTTAATTGACTTGCATCATGCATTTAGTGACTTTTAATTAATGAAATTAATAAATCAAGTTATGTGGTTTGCTTGCATCGTGCCAACGAAGACTGAGTTTTCTGTGGCAAGCTAAGTCTTAACATTCCTGTTTCAGTAGTACAAGCCTTTGTGCTTATGAAGCCACTGCTGTTGTGTCATTTCCTAGCGCTGCATTTCAGAAACTGCCCCCAGACAACAATTCCGCCTTTGAAATCTCATGTCCTGGAAAATCCGGACGTATGGCAGCCCTACATTTCCTGGCAGCTTAACATGTAGGCCAGAGTATTTCAGCTGGCCCTTAACCTCTCTGTCATGCATTACATCAGCATGGTCAGTCCAGTCTTTTTGAACTTACTGCCAGCTCCACAGTGTGTGTCTTGCCCTGATTCAACATTCCATTGTTTGCAGTTTGAACACTTACATGCTTCGTTTACCCCTAGTGTAACAGCACAACATATCGGCCAAAATCTTCAAGCATTTCTGCATAGCTACTGCAGAGTTTTTAATTGCTCCTTCTCAGAAGCAGCTGCTTTTTCCACCCTCCCACAACTTTTGCTGCATAAGCAAATTTCAAAAACAGTTTTTGATTGGCGCATTCTGTTCCTGTTCCATGGTTTGTGTGTGTAATATTCTACCACTGTTGAAAGTTTAGGAATGGGATGCTAATGCCAGATTTTTTTTCCAATCTGGCAACAACAAAAAATCCTGATTTTTTGTGCTGATAAATAATACTATTCAGCTTGTCATTTTTCCTGGTGGGGAGATCAAGGCAAGAGACAGAGTAGTGAGGCATCTTTCTCAGCTTATATACTAGTGGCCAGGCATTGCAACTTCTCCTTGAAATATCCTAACCCTTTTATAAGTGATGGTGTCTTTATATACCTATGTGCAGAGGAGGAGCAAACATGTGATGTATCTGCTTTCCTCCTCTGCCGTAATCTAGATCCATGTAGGAAAAATGTTGTGCATGATAGAGATATCTGAGGAACTGTCATCCAAAACACCTGGTGTGCGCTTCTGTATGCTATGATGTAAGTGCAGAAGCCCAGAAACAATCCAGTGCATGGTTAATACAGCAAATAAAATATACTGTATGAGGAAAGAGTTTTCTTCCTCAAGGCTTTACCTTCAGAACTTGGGAAACTTTTGTAAGCTTGGCTCAGCTGAGGAGCAGGCATGCCCTTTCAGGCACCACAAAATCAGCCAATGTAATCCTTTGTTACGAAACCCAGGCAATTGTGTGGTTTACATGATAGTGTCGGTTTTAAAGACTTCCCACACATTTCCAGTCTTTTTTTAATTTTTGGTTTAAAGAAGCTTTTGTATCATCAAAGGCTATAACCCCATTGAACAATGTAGCCTACTTGAATGACTGAAGTGGACTGTGGAAGGAAGTCTTCAGGTTAGTGGTTGTTCTATGCAACTAATTCTAGCTCTAGACTTACTTGCTACCAATTGCCTGGCTTGTGGGAAGGTGCAAGTAAGAATATTATGGTGCACTGTACTTTTCATATAGGGAATTTTGAGGGGGGAAATGTATTCATAACAACATTATTTCAGAATATTCAGCATGCACTAATATACAATTGCACACTATAAAATGTTTGCCATAAAATTATTATTTTTAATAATTTATTTTATTTTAATTAGGTTTGAGGGTTGGAGGATATTGTGTCTGTGTGGTGTCCCTCAGACCTTGTGGGGGGCCAGACTATTTTTTTCGGGGGGGGGAACGAATTCCTATGCCCACAAATAACCCAGAGATGCATTTTAAATAAAAGGACACATTCTACTCATGTAAAAACAGGCTGATTCCCAGACCATCCACGGGCCGGATTTAGAAGGCTATTGGGCCGGCTCCGGCCCCCAGGCCTTAGTTTGCCTACCTATTGTATAGACGTGTTACTGAGGAACTGCTCTGAGTTAAGTTAGTCGGACTTACCCTACAGATTTTATTAATTTATTTTATTTCTGTATATAATCATTCTGTCTTATGAAGCAGTCAACAGTATAGATATAAGCAGCGGTGTAGCTAGCCATTCAGGCACCCAGGGTGGCTCGTTGGCATTGTGCTGGAGAGAGCCAAACATGGGGGCGAGGCAAGCTGCCCACTGGGCAGGGCGAGCCGGGGCAGGGCTTGCTGTGTGGAGCCTGTAGGGTGGCTGAAGGAGAGGTGGTGGGCAGAAGCAAGCCCCACACTGCCGTTTCGGGCAGTGCAGAGCCTTCAGGCACCCAAGCCACTGTGTCACTTCCAGGTGAGACGTGGCTCGGGTGTACTGCAGGCCCCGCAGTAAGTGCCACCCCCCATGGTGTGGCATCCAGTGCTCCCTGCCCCTCCTGCCCCCCTAGCTACGCCTCTGATATATGGACATATGTCAGCTCATTGTTTACTTTAAAGCCTTCGTGCTTCATGCTACTGGATGGAGAGGCAGGGTAGAAATAGAAAAATAACAGTTAAATTCTTTGGACATGACATGGCTTTGCCCTTCACATTCTTATAGCAGCACTCCAGCTCTTCAGGGGAAAGTGCCTTACCTTCTTTGTCCTCACTCCAAAGTTGTTTGAGTAAAGCGGAAAGCTTCATGCTCATCCCTGCAATTCAAACACCTCACCTTACCTGAGATGGCCGGTCTGACGAGGCCAGTATCTTTTTAAAGCAGGATGGGGAACCTGTGGCCCTGCAGACACAGGTGCCAACTTAAATAAAATATTGGGGGGCCCAGGTAAGCCCTGCCCCACTCAATCATAAGATGCAGCACACACACACCATTTTATTGGCAATGCCCATCAAGTTTGGGGAGGAAGCTAAAATATTGCATTGGGGGGCAGGGTGAAGGGACCTCTGCCCCTCGGAGTTGGCTCCTATGCCTGCAGATGTTGCTAGACTACAACTCCCATCATCCCTGACCATTGGCCATGCTCACTGGGACTGACTGGAGTCCAGCAACATCTGGAGAACCACATGTTCCCCACTGCTGTTTCCCACTTAAGGAAATTTAGTCTTCCTTGCACATTCCCCTTTTTCTACCAACAAGTGATCAGAAAACAGTGCATATGGTTTGTATATGAGCAACGTATTATTTATTTTTGCTAATATAAATATCACCTAACGACAAGAGGGAACTGTTGCAGATTGTAGATATACAACACCAGCACCTGTTAACACGAATCTCTGAACATTTTAGGAGAAATGGGGTTGCTGTGATCAGATGAATGTTATATATGTGCAAGTGTGGCAGTACACACACAACTTTCAGCTGTTGCAGTAGTCCTCTGGATTGGGGTCTTTACGTTTTAGGTGAACTGTATTGCAGAAACAGAAAGTTGCCACAAACAGCTGATAGTTTACTGACATTTCTATCAGTAAGCTAAATCCATTGATACTTGGTTTTTGGTTTTGAAACAATTCCTATTAGTCCTGAATCCAATCCAAAAGTCAGGGATGAAAGCAAAGCCCATATTTTATTCAATCAATGTACATCTCAGGTAACTTGAAAAATGTCTTTATTAGGTAGGAAAGGCATCGAGTCTGTGTAGGAACATAATATATTTATTAAGGACACTCTTTCATGATTTTTGTACTTGAGTGTCTTTTTACATTGATAAATAAATGAAAGATTTTAAAAAACTACTCAAGTCTGTGTTTTAATGTCATATTATTATATAATGGAAAATTAAATCAGACAAAGTTTGTGCTGGTACCTTCCTTAAGTTATTTGTCAAATGCATATTCTGCCTTTCAAAAATAAAACACTTCCTAAGGTGGTTTACAGGGGTATATCAAAACGCAAACAATAAAATGCAATAAATAAAATTTAAAACATTATGATCATCTCAACACATTATTTATTTTGCATTATTAAATTGTCTGATGTTATTAAACTATTGCAACTTTTCAGTAAAATTCAGTAAAATATAACATATTAAAGCCACCAGAATGAGATCATGCTATCCAATCTCCAACCAAACTGCAAATAATTGCAATAAGCTGTGGCAGAAAAGGTGGGTTTTTAAAGCCCCTGTGAAAGTATCTGTTTAAATATTTTTGATTATTTCCCAAAGGTCTTGGTAATCAGAATTATCAGACCACCAGCCTAAGCAGAGTTTATTTTGTTAATTGCTCTTGTTAAGCCTAATTACTGAATGGGGTGGAGTAGAAGTAAAGGGGTGGGGGGAAATCTTCTCACAGGAGGAAATTCTAAAATCCAAGGCTCGGCTCCAGACAGGGTTAGAGGAGTGTCTCAGTGTGAGAGGTAGAGAGCATGTGTCCTGCGTGTTAATGTGTGCATGCGTGTGCGTGGTGTGTGAATGAGTGAGTGAATGAGTGAGTGAGTGACAGAAGACAAATATACGGACTAAAACCCTGGGATGCATGAACGAAGATTGGAAACCTGTCCTACATGGCTGTTCAAAGGTACTGCTAAAGAATATACTGCATTAGATTAATATTTATGTATTAACAGACTGTGGTTTTAATTGTCTTACAGTATACCTTTTGCTATGTTGTTGTTTTTTTTACTTTAGTTTTAAAGAAAACCTCTTGTGTATGCACTCCAGTTAGCTTTGGCAACCTGCGTTTGTCTGTTTTCATAACACTATTTCATTACGGAAATTATATGCAACTGTTCAAAACGAATGTCTTTGCAAAGAAAAGGGCTTTTTTAAAAAAAAGTTTTCTGTTTTGTTTGGGTACAGTCCCAGTTCATAGCATTTATAGCACTGCATTGCATTCCTCTTTTTTGGTATCCCTCCTATAACAGCAGTTTACTTCAGTAAACAGAAGTGCAAAACATAGATGGAAGTTTTAGTAGGTGTTACCTCATGTGTTTATGACCTGAAGTTTTATTGCTTTGCGATTAAAATGTTAGGAATTTGCATCTTGCCTTGTTTAACCACACTTTTTGTGTGTGTCTGCTACAAAAACCTTTCAGTGCTATGCATTAAACAACACTCCCGTTGTACATAAAAGAAAAATGCTACTCTTCTGTGACAAATGAGTGTTTGGGTGGCACGGGCAGTGAGTTACTTGAGTGATTCGTCTTCTGGCTAGCTGGAGATACTGAATAAATGTGTTTACTTTCTCCCTCCTCCCATGGTATTTATACTAGTTAATGTGTTGCGCCAGATAAATCTGTTTCCTGAGTCCATCTTTCAGCTCTGTTCTTTTCCTTCCCGGTTGACAAATGGTTTGAGTTTGACACAGTTTTATCAGCTGGGCCCCTGCTGGGTGCTGCTTGCTTTTGCTTTTATCATGGAAAGTAAATTATTTGCAATATTCTAACTAGCAGTTGGCAGGTCTAATTTAGTATGAACTGCCTGTTGTCTTTTCTTTGCAAAGCCCAGTTGTTATCCTAAATGGAAACAAAAGATCCAGGACATTCTCTATTACAAGCTGTTCCTCCCCCCTCCCCCTTTTTATTATTATTCGAAAGCACTTCTTCATTTGTTTAGTTAGCTAAAGCTTCATATGTTGAAATATAGGCTGGGCTGTCATTTCTAGTAACCTTATCTATAGTCTCCATAATTTCTTTGTTTAAAAGTATTGTTGTTTCTAGTACAGAAGTGTGGTGGGGAGCCAGAGTAGGATGCAAGTGAAATGGTAAACATAAGTAGGTTTCTTACTTTTATTTTATTAGTAAGCTTCTATTAAAATAGAGAGATGTGGCTTATTTTTAAAACATTATTTAAAACAAATGGAGATTAGTACTGTAAAAGCATAAGCAGAGGAGTGATGCTTTCCTGCCCGTCTGATCTGACTTGGACAACTGAAAGATGCCAGCGAACGGCATTACTGACAGCTTGACTGGGGGCAGCACAGTGGAACTCTCCACTCTCTGCACATGAAAGTATTCCTGGTAAAACTGTAAATGTAATGTTTTGAGAAGCCTGTGACAACTAGGACTCCAGTCCAAAAAATCCGACAGCAAGCTGTCGCAAAACATTAACCCATGCTGCATGGGGAAATAAAATAAAAGTCTCTTCTGTCAGCTCTGCTAGCATAAGAAGGTAGGGGAAGAGGCACTTAAGAAATAAGAGGGTAGAATGCTGCTAACTTGGAAATAGGCATTAGTTCCAAGATAATTCTCCAAAGTATGTTCAGATGTAAATAAATTTATAGAATTTTTAAGACCAGTAGGCATTCCTACAACCATATTTTCTTATTCCTGTGCTGCCAAACCCAGGCACCCTGAAATTATTAATTGAGCTCTGCAAGAGGATTAATTATGCTGTTTTGAATCTAGTAGATGCAGATATACAAAGTTTCCTCTGCTATTATGCACACAAACAAACATAAATAATTACCTGTCTTGTGAGAGCTATATGAAAGGCCTAGGATTCAATTTGCTGAAAGGCAGCACTCCTAGCTCCACTTACTGGGAGTAAACCCCATTTAAATTCAGCACGTCTTTCTTCTGAGTAGGTATGGTTAGAACTGCAGTGTTTGTTAGCATAACAGTGTTCTTATGTATATAGCTTATCGGAAGAATAATGCACTCAAAAAAACCTATATAATCTAGCTGAACACACACATACCAGTGAATGGATAGAAGTAAAATCTCAAAGTGTGTGGGTGGTGTATGAAAACACACACACACACAAGTGTAATGTGAAAGTTTGGCAGCCAGTATTGGTCAGACAATATGGCTTGTCATTGTGCATGTGCTCCACTTGTTGAGCTTTTAATAACAAAAAGTACAATTTAATCACAATTTTGCCAAAGTGGCAAAATTGGCTGCTGTTTGCAGATTAGAATATTGTTTGGTGCTACAGAAATATTATCCTGGTGCTGAGTTCTGATGTTTTCTCTTTTCCTCTCTGCTAACACTCCTCTGTGCTTTTGGAGGAGGCGGGAAGGGGTGGAGAGAGGTCCAGATGGGAAGAAAACAGGTCCTGAAAAGACCACATAGGAACTAGGTCAGGTACTCTGGAGATTAAAGAAGCATGCTTCATCCCTGTGTGCAGGAGGCAGGGACAAGCAGCACACAATTACAAGGAATTAGAACAGCAACAAGTAGTTCAGATTTATCAGCTTTAATTGTCTATTGTCAGGACAGAGCTGCTCTTGTAGATCAGGCTGCTGCCAGTGCCTTAATACCTCTAATGGACTCTCCATTGTGGGATTATCTCTTCTAGGGGACAGTGTCTTTCTTGAAAAGTTGTTGTTTTGGGAGATGCAAAAGAAGTAAAAATAAAAAACAAAAACAGGCCTGGCCTTTTGGTAGTCTCCAACACATACACACACACACCACTTCCTTGACATGTTGTCTTCTTAAGGAAGTCAGGATGAAGACCCTTGTGATGCCTTTCTGTCAGCAACCTGTATTCTTTTGCTGGAACTGAGAAACACCTATTTGAACATTAACCTTCCTTAGGTCAACCTTACTCAATGAGCCCCAGTGGGAAAACAATAGCCTGTTGATAATCGAGCAGATAAGCAGAGATGCATCATTATAAAGGAGGAGTGGGAGGGAAGGAGGGCTCTCGGTTCTCTTTGTTTTAAAAGCTTTCCTGGATTTTGCAAAGCAAACATTTACAACATTTGGAAAGAAGGATAAGGTGTCAGCTATTTAATGAGAACAGATGAAATTTTTGTTTTTATACATGCCAGTTTGACTGGATTGAAAGGGTGCAACCACCATTGTCAGATAGGTAGGAAGTGAAAACCACCTCTCCAGAGAATGAGGAAAAGGGATAACTTTCTTAGAGTAAGAAAATGTGATCAATGGTAATGGAGTGGCTTTAGGAATTAAGGCAATCGTTTTCTAAAGAGTATGTTTTGTTGTTTCATTCTGCTTAAGGGTTGGTTTTTAGGAGTAAGTGATGTTCATAAGTGCATTTCAGCTAGGAGATTGTATAATGTTATTTCAAGAGACACTAAGGCATCCACTTACTTAAAAACAAATAGCAATTGCAAAACTCCTTAAGGTCACCACTTATTACTCACCACTAAATGTAATGCAGCCACACCTCTTCAACCATTGATCACACTTTTAGTTCTAAGAAGTCTTTGTGCCTGTTCCCTTCCTTTGTTGCCAACCCTGTTTTAAAACAAAATGTACAGTATAAATCATCAGAACATCTTCAATTAATTAAGTCAATTCAACGGATAGAAACGTGTCCTGAGTTCAAATTACTGCTAATGCATGTACTTTGCAGGTGGCTTTGGAAAAGCTGCCATCTATTAACTTTGATTCTCTATCTGTAAAGGGGGGAGAATATTTGATAGAAGAAGCTATAAAGAAATATTAAGAAGTGTATGTACATTGGTATGATTAATGACTGATTATATAGTCATTACATTAGGATCCCTAATGCCACATCTGCTTGTTCATCCAGTGGGCAAGATTGAGAAAGGAGATACAAAACTTTACCTGTATTTATTCAGAGCTAACTGGTAAACCTAAGCATTTTCTGTTAGAGTTATCTTGTTTTTAGAATCCCTTTAAGAAGGGAATGAATGTTAAACTAAGTGGAATTTAGCTAGTACTGGGTATTCCAGAATAAGTTACAATGCTTTGCACATTCATTTAGACTCACAATGAGGCAGGAGAAGGGTCGTATATATTATAATAAAGCTAGCTCTCCCCCTGGATTGCTACCTCTAGGACATTTAGTATCTTTCCATGGGTGGAAAGAAAATAGCCAGTAGCATTGTCCCACAAATGCTTGCACGATGCAGGAAACATCTATTGTTGCATAAGCGGACTTGCCCTCATTCTCTGTCCCCCCACACTCCCCAAACCAGCTCCAGAGGGCCCCACAACCCCGGTGGTCATCATGCATGATTTGATTTTTCTCATGCAACCCATTAGCACAAGGTGTAAAAAAGCAATTCAGTGACATCTTCCACATCCAGATGGCAGCCTCTGACTTCAATATATGGCAAGGAATAAGATAAATAACGTAGCACCATGCACATTTTTTTCTTTCAAAAATGAGGTGGGTGTTGACACTGCATAATACTAATAATAAACCTTAGGTAAATTTGGAATGCACTCTTATTCTTCATCTAAAAAGCTGCTTTCTCAAGAAAGCATCTTGGGAGTACTGTTGCTCTCAAGCTGGCATTTGAAGTGTGCAGAGCATTTTGTTGTTGCCAGATTTGGTGGGGCCTGAAGTGACCAGATTAATTTTCCTCATGCAAGGAAACGAACCATGTACACCACCTTATAGTCCTTGGAAGAAAAAACGAGATATAAATGCAATAATAAATTGGAGGAGAGTACATTAGGATTTGTTTTTTAAGCATGTCACATTGTAAAAGGCATGCATCGGTGCCTTTATCCTCATTTTTAGGATCATGATCTGGTTGTCTCCCAAATGTTTACAGCCATAACAATGCCAATATGGAGGAGGAGGAAAATGAAGAGATTTGTTGCTTCTGTTCACGTGGTCATTCTGTCCCTGACCTTCTTAGTGTAAGAAGGGGGAGGGTGTGAAAATAGCTGTGTTTTAATCTTTGGGGCACTTTAAGGCCCCTAAAGAAAGTTTCTCCAGCCATTTTCCAGGTGCATTGCACTCTTGGTCCTGCTACCCCCCCTCCTTTTTAAATGATGTATATGCATAGGCATAAAGAAAATGTTGAAGAAAACAGCAGCTGCAGCTGAAGCTTGAGTAACATCAGTTTACTGTGGAGCTAGAGTGGCTGATACCATCAAAGGAAGTGGGGTGGGGGTGAAGAGAGAGTTTCTGACATCAGCGCCTGTTGGAGCCATTCATGATTTGCTGCTGGACTGCAAGCTATTGCACACATACAGAGAGAAAGAGAGAGAGAGACCTGTCTCAGAAATGCTGACTAATAAGGTAGTTGAGGTTTTCTGTGAGCAAAGAGGGGAAAATGAAAATGATTAAAAAGTCCTTTTTCTGAAATGAACAACACTGAGACTGCAATTTCTAGATGACAGCACCTACTGCTATGAGAGAATCCTATGCAAAAACAAAAAAACTGCCAGTCAAGTCACTCACACCTTGATAAATATAGGTCCAAGCACACATTTGTGCGCACACACAAGTCATTAAATCATTGGCTGTGTGCATATATAAGGGACAGAAGCTATGTCCTATTTGCCACGTTTAATCTGATATGTTTGCTATGTTATGTGTTCATCTTCACTTTGTTTTGCTGGAGATACTGATATTCTGATCCAATACTTTTACTAAGAAAGACCTACATATGAAGCCTTGGGGGGGGGGAATGTCACTAAAATACTTCAATCCCTTCTGAACAGTCACAGTTAGTGTTATGCAGTTCTTGCAACTCTCCATGATACAGTGGTACCTCGGGTTACAGACACTTCGGGTTACAGACTCTGCTAACCAGGAAGTGGTTGCTCCAGGTTAAGAACTTTGCCCCAGGATAAGAACGGAAATTGCGCGCCAGTGGTGCAGCAGCAGCAAGAGGCCCCATTAGCGAAAGCACGCCTCAGGTTAAGAACCATTTCAGGTTAAGAACGGACCTCTGGAATGAATTAAGTTCTTAACCTGAGGTACCAATGTACACTGATGACAATGTAATCACAAGGCAAAAGGGGCAGGGGGAAGTAGTGTGTCTCATTTTTCTTTGCGGCATCACATATGAGCTCCACCTTTTCTATAAAATTTTCTCAAAATTTTTTAACTAGCATACATGGTTTCCTCCCACCCACATTTTAACTGCTGTGGTAGGTTAGTCTAGCATATATTGAATGGCTGAACAGAGATTGGATCCTAAGTGTCCTTAGTCCTAGTGTAACGCAGGTATGTGCATAGGAGCAGTAACTGCAACTGTGCTCTACAATGGTAATTAATGCTGGGCCGGCAGCTTGCTTATGTACTTTGCTGAATATCATCATTGCGCACACAATAAATGGTGGGCAAACAGAGTTTAGCCTTCCAACGCCCACCGTCATTGTTTCAATCAAATGAAAAGCAAAATAGCTATTTCATGATAGGCAAGAAGAATCACCATTCTTTTTTAGTGATAGGCCAGAAAAAGCCTGCGCTGAAAAGTTGTTTGTTAATAATTTTGTTTTTGTAATTTCTGCTTTTTATTTTTAAATTACCAGGGACCTAGAAAGCTCTGAGACATATCCATGTCAAAGTGAGACTTATATCTTGGTATAGTGGGTGGGGTAGGCAGCTTCAGTATGACTACGTTGTTTTTCCACTCCATGTGAAGTGACTCAGGCCATGTTACATGAGTTGCATGTTCACCGCTTCTGTAGGACAAGTTCTGTTGCTTATTAGCAGCAACATTTATAGGAAGCTGTCATGTCAGTTGCCATGGATATCTGAGGTTGCCCATCACTGTAGGACAGTGACATGGTGGGAAGAAACCATGTCAGTCACATGATTTACATGATTTGTTCCCACAGGTGTTATGGGAGCAATAGACAGAAACTGATCTCTGGCCACCCTGAATGGAAAGAGACAACCATCAGCTGTGGGATGGTCATTTTAATTTATACTCCTGATTTGGAGAGCTAGCCACCTGTAACTTCCAGCCATATGATAAAGCTGAGGTTATAAAGATCCCTCCCCAAATCAATGTATTTCTGAGTAGCTACAGGAATGTGTTGGTGTGTGGGTTACCATATATCTATAGGCCACAGACTTACTATGTCAATGCTGAGTATGTTTTTAAGTAGCCTCTATTGTTGTTAATAGTCCTCTGATTCTATCTCAGCATCAGTTAATTACCCAAGTCAAGGTGGCCAGATTTCTTTGCTTTAAACAAATGTTTCTTCCTACTGCATATCCAATTACCTTTATACCCATCAGCGTGATGCCCTTACCACCTTTCTTGTGGAATTACGTACCAGTAACAGTTAAGCCAGGACACTTGTTTGGCGCTGTTGTCCTACTTATGTCCAACGGTATGAGTACTTCTCTATTAGAAGATGCCAAAGGTCTTTACACAGATATGTACTATTCTCAGTACTGCGTCACCTAGAATGACATATAATCCTTTTCACCTTCTTCTGTAAGAACTTCAGGAGGGTGATGGTATGGTGTATGCATCAGACAGAATGGACATTTCTTCGAACAATGCAGATTTCCATATAGACAGGTAGTTGTGTTTTGCATTTTTATAGCAAGTCAAAACAAGTTTCTGCCCACGTAAGAGGAAAGGCATGATAATAATAAAACATGTCTGCTGATGTGATGTAAAAAGGAAAAGTAGGAGACTTGTCCTTTGGTGAACTGACTGGGTGATGTTTGTAATATTGTGAGTGACTATAATTGGAAGTATGCATCATCATAACTGTTGTGAGCTGAAGGATTCCTCAATGAAGACAAGGACCACTGAAGGAAGTTAGGCATCTGGTTTGTTTGGTAATGAGAAATAGGAATGCAAGGTCTGTGCGCTTAATAATAAACAAACAGGACACTGTATGCCATCATCACAGGATGTCCTTCCTTCAAGGCAATTCACTAACAGGGAGAGGAGGAAAAAGAAACCGCACATGTTCCTCTTAATTATATTCACACCAATACTTCTTTGATCAGCAACATGCTCCTTAAGTGATTGTGTCTAATGAAAGCATCACTGATGGAACTTTTCTTTCTGTTAGCATATGACCCATTCTCTCTTAAAGCAGGGACAGGCTTAGTTTCCACTTTGAAATGATTCACTTTTAAAATACTGCAAAGTTAAGGCTGAAATCTTACATTCACTTACCTTGGAGCAAGTCCTGTTGGACTCAGTGGGGCTTACTTTTCAGTAGACATGTGTAAGATTACCTTGTAAAATATAAAACTACTCAGAATTGTAAGAAAATATGCAACCTGGAGAACAATATTGTTGCAAATACTTTTTTTGGAAATTGTAAGCATGTTTGTTTGAAAAATGCCCAGTTAAAATAAACAGATTTAAGCACTAGGTAATAGTTTCTAGTGTTACACCACCAAATGTTTGTCCTTTTGCATGCGAGTTAAGCTGGATGCCAGCAGAATGTTAGCAGGCATACGTGTTAACAGGAAAATCTGTATTGGTGTGATCTGCTGAAAGGAAAAATTCCTTCTGAGTGGATCAGAGTTTCATTGGATATACCTGTGTGAGTTACAGGTATAGCCCCACCCCCTGCTCTTGGCAGCCGTGACTGTGAGTAAATCAGATGAGTGGCTAATAGGAAACCTGAAACAGGGAGGAGAAAGGAAGAGTCTGTTTGGTTAACACAGACTGAAAGTATCGTAACATTCAGCCCTCCAGTGTTTCAAAGAAGTTGAAGCAGTAAGTGCAGCAGCACCTGTCTGACAGTAAAGACAGAGCCAGAAGCAGAAGCAGAAGCAAAAGAAGCTAGCTCTATTGGTATTACTTGAACCCGGCCAGTGGAAGAAGTAATGTTTACTCTGTAGATATGTGTGAGACTTACCTGAAACGTCGTGCTGCCAGCTGGAATTATTTGTGGACTGTACCTTGGTAAGAAATTTTCTTCCTACTCCTGTCCGGGAGACAGATGATTTTAGCACTCTTTTGAATGGAGACGGCAAACCTGTTAAGGTTCTCCTTGGAGACTTTCTCTTTAAGTTCGAGAGACCTTTGTTTTTATGATGATTAATTCTTTCACTGCTAGTGGCAACTGCCGGTTCACTGAGTTTCAGTATTAGTTCTCTTGTCATAGCCTACAAAGTGGTAAAGGTATTGTTCAGATTGTACTAGGATTTGATCTCATCAAGCCCATTAAAAGCACCGTATGAAGAACTATTAAATCTGCTCAGTGCTGTGAGGAAGTGTGGAATTAAGTTGATAACTTTGTTCTTCCAAACACTTCATCTTCTGAAAAACACTTCTTTGAGTTGGAAATATGACCCTGCTTTACTAAGATACAAATGAAAATCTCTGGTAGGATTAGCAGTACAATGCTGGAGCCCAAAGCCTTTGTTTTGGAAAATGCTGTAGTTTAATCCAGTAACTTTATACCTGGGGAAACAAAGTGATATGTTAACATTATCTTTTTAATGGGTAAGTAAAACTTAATTCTGTAAGTGTGTTCTTCAGATATTTAGTTTTTCCACAGAATACTATTACTCCACTTCTTTGAAAATATGTTCTTTTCTGAATGAGAGTAGAACACAAATAGTATGTGCTAACATTTATAGGAACCCTAAAAAAAAATATTTTCCTGATATTGTAGATGGGAAACTGAAGCAGAGGGGAGGCTTGCCTGTGGAAAGAGAGTACATGGCTGAGGTTTGAAATAGTGAGCCAATGCCATACAGCATATCTAATGCAGTTCAATCCCTATATTGATGGTAGATTTTGCACTTTGTATTTAATTCTTTTGGAAGGCACAGAAAACAATACTACTGTATTTTTGTCTCTTTCTGATCCAAGTGAATATTTCAAGTTATTTCAGACTGGCTGTTTTCAGACTGATGTTGGTAGGATACAGTCTCCCTCAGCTGTCTATGTCAGAGGATAAGAGGATGTCAATAGAGGGGAGGGGAGCGTTGTTTTTGAAAGTTGTTTGTGTGTTAGAAGCTGGTGGGAAAGTTCAGCCTTCCCCATTTGGAAAAGGCAAGCCTGTGTTCCGCTCGTCCAACGTGCACTTTCCATTTTTAGCCCATTCAGACGCAGACAGCAGTTCCTTCCTTTTCCTTTCCTTGTTTATGACACTTTTCCAAGGCAGCTTTTCCACAGGCTCTTTTGCACACAAAGCCTTGAATCTGCAGATTCATCCCCCCCACCCCTACCGTTCAGATACTGAGGGAAGGTTCTAAAGAGGTGTGCACAGGTGCTGTTCTCAGACATGCTTTTCC
Source organism: Podarcis raffonei (assembly GCF_027172205.1). Classification (NCBI taxonomy): domain Eukaryota; kingdom Metazoa; phylum Chordata; class Lepidosauria; order Squamata; family Lacertidae; genus Podarcis; species Podarcis raffonei. The sequence continues at coordinate 51,756,265 of NC_070604.1, forward strand.
TATTACTTTTTGTGACTTTGTTATTTTTACCAGCCCCAGCTCTTGAAAGCATTCCTTCAGGGAAGGCAGCTCAATTTATAGGGTATAGGGTATATGGTGTCAGTCCTCAGCTATCCCACTAATGCCATCTATTTGCCAATAGACAGCATTTAGGTCACAATGCTAGAGGTGCTGAGAAAGGAATGGGAAGTAAATTTTCTTTTCTTTTCCAGGCTGCCACACTGTGTAGTTCATATATTGTGAATCCCAGAGCAGTGAAGAAAAGGACCAGAGTTGATAATGAAAATGGACATGAAGGATGCTGACATGACTCTATGGACAGAGGCTGAATTTGAAGACAAGTGTACCTACATTGTAAATGATCACCCCACGGAGCCCAGCACAGAAGGCTGCAATGTAACCCAGGCTGAGTCTTCCTTGCCAAGGAACTTGATTTTCAAATATGCAGGACATGGCAAAGAGGTAAGAACATGTTTGCAAAGGATGATTCAAACCTGGTAGCCAGATCACATTGTTCTTGGAAGTGGGTTTGTCTTCTTGATTTCTACATTCTTTAATGTTTGGGTGACACGGCTTTCCAAGGTTCACCCCTTGAAATACACCTGTAGAAAATACCTTCTGCACAGGAAAGCATAAACATCTCCAAACTGCCATAAATCGACTAATGTCTGTGTTGCTAAATAGGCAAGAATGTTACTTAATTTAGGAATGGAAATTTCTAAAGATTATATTGTAGATTCGGGTTCTAAGCATACCTATCTGTAGGAGAGAACAATATTCTCTACTCCTAGATCAGGTAGTGAAATACTATGGTTGCATTGACGTGGGTTGCTTTTCCTTGAATTATTAGACAAAGGTTTTTTTTTTAATAGGCTTATTGTATCAGTTCTTTATGGGGTTCCAAGAAGAAAGGATGATGTTAAGGCCAGGTCATTAAATAAGTAGCCTGTATTTATGTGACTTGTTTATCTAGGGCAAGGCACCTTTATTTGTAGCTGGACGCACAGGTATATTTCAGTCCATGTCTCTGGAGTGGGTACATTCTTTGTTGTTGTTTCAGAAGGGCTGGAAAAAATTATCCCGGATGAGCAATTGGTTGCCTGTTTATTCCTTCATATAGAGTAGCTATTATAGCTAGGCGTGAAGTTCAGCTAGTTAATAATGGTAGGGACGGCCCATCATTTTTGTCCCTGTCCTGCAACTTGTGGTGGAACAGCTATAACCTGTGCTGCTACTGTGGCTAAATAAACTGACCACGGAGCTAAGGGAGGGTGTAAATCCATTCCTTTCTAGTTATTAAATGTATCCTCCTACAACAAACAGCATGGAAAGGCTTGCATGTAGAAAGGCGACCAGAACTTCAACTGATACAAACTGGATCCGGATGTCACAGTTTTGGGGAATGACCAGGAAACCTGTAATAGGCTAGTTATCTCTATGGACTTGCATTATTTCACACTCCCATATAGCCCAATTAAATGATTAGCTATGAGAAACAGAATTAGAAGCTTTAAAATGTACCTAGTATATACCATGCACATGACTTAGGTGGGGATACTGTAAAACTCTTGACAAATGGCACTTAATTGATCTGCCTAAGCATCAGCTAATATGTAGGAAGCAGCTAACATCATTTTTCTGTGATAGGGTGGCCTCGCTTGCTTGGTTTGATCTTCTTTGCCACATCACAAGCTGGCTGAAAAAAACTTTTTTAAAATTGCTGGCTTTGTATTGGCAAACATGTGTAAATAATGGATTGGATCCAGAGTTAAGCACAGAGCTAGCTGACATTCCTGCTTGCCGTTGCAACCCACCCCCCTGCCCCCAAAAGTGCTTCACCAAGAGCTCTGAGCCTCTGCTGAGTGGGATGGACTGTGGGAGAAGGGAGGTCCCCCAAAATCAGGCAGAAGCACCTTCCACTTGTGGGAGTTCCACTTATGGAAGGTACCATGGCATGATTTGGGGGAATCCCCCTTCCCCCGTAGTCCGTTCAGCAGAGGCTCCTAATCCTCAGTAGAGCTTTTTGGGGTCTGGTGGTTTGCTGTAGGGAATAGGAAGTCCAGCTCCCATTTACTCTTTTATATATACTGGGTTACATATGTCTTACTACACACAGGTCTGGAACTACTGCCAAGGCTGTTTTGAACAGTACTTTAAGTTCTTGAAATGTTTGTGGTTGTTTCTCATAATTAACTACTTATCTGGATTCTTCTAAGGAATTTGGATAGCCAGTATCCTCATTTGATTTCATTATAGTCTCCCTTGACAAGTGAAAAGTTAGCAGAAGGAAATACTTATTCTTCCTTGATTCCATGCCCCTCACACTCCCTTTAGAATTGAGATATCTGTAACTTTCTTCATTATGTGCTGCCACAGATTTAACTATGTTTGGGGCCTTTACTGTGTTCCTTTTCACATTCTCATAATTGTCATTTGATCGGCAGGGTGGGGTGGGGGGCTAAGATCAAGAGATGGTGAGTTGCCCAATCTTGTGGCTAGCCCCAGATCAAAATCCAATAATCTGTTTACTGGTCTGGATTTCAGCTGATTCATTAATGGAAAACAAAAGAAGAGAAACTTGCTCTGCTTTCAAGAATAATGCCATTATAACTCAATAAATCTAATACTTACTCCTCATTTACAAAGAAATGGTTGGAGAACAGCATCTTTTAGACGGGCATGGGCTAAACAAAGCTTTTGGTAGATTTTGGTAGGCTTAATTTGCACAAATAAACATTCTCTGTCATAATATTTTTGAGAGATTACTCAAATATCACCTCATGTAATTATGTAAGTAATGAGCTGATTTAATGGAGAAAAACATGCTTATGAAATATTAATGCTGTCATTTACAGCTGTAGTTTAGAGTAATGTTCCGAGATACACCTGTGTTGTGTATGTGCACCTGCATGTGCTTGGATTGTATTTTTTTACTAATCCTAGAACCTCACCTTTGCATGAAGGCTTGTCATATGCTTGGAGATTATGTAGTGGTATCATTTTAAAGTGACTGACTTCAGTTCTTATTTTTTGAGGCTTTGTTTATCTATATAGGAACATTCATTGTAAGGTATATTCAGCTGTTTGATCACAGCTAAATAATTTAATTCAAGTGAAATTGGATAAGTTGTTGGACATATGATCTGTGTTGTAACTACTCCTAAATCTTATTTATTTATACTATTTCTATGACACCTTTTGGGTGAATCTCCCCAAGTGGTTTCTGGTTGTTGTTGTTGTTGTTGTTTTTAAAAAAAGATCAACGATAAAATACTGAAAGCAGGCCAGGGGGTGCGGCGGGGGGCGGGGGAGCTAATACACATTAAAAAGCCTGGGTAAATAGATCCAGTTACAGATAGGTAGCCGTGTTGGTCTGCCATAGTCAAAACAAAAAAATTTTTTCCTTCCAGTAGCACTTAAAGACCAACTAAGTTAGTTCTTGGTATGAGCTTTCGTGTGCATGCACACTTCTTCAGATACCTGAAGGTACCGGAAGGTATCTGAAGAAGTGTGCATGCACACGAAAGCTCATACCAAGAACTAACTTAGTTGGTCTTTAAGGTGCTACTGGAAGGAAATTTTTTTTTTGTTTTGGGTAAATAGATGTTTGCCTTGCCTGCAAAATAAAACAGAGATGGGACTAAGCAGGTCTTCTTTGGGAGAACATTCTAAGCCAAGGCTGCTATGACAGAGAAAGCTCTATTGAGGGGTCATCATGAAGAACCTACAGAGTAACTTCCAGTGAGGACGTTAATACCTGGATAGAATCATGTGGGAGAAAGCATTCCTTTGTGTTATTTTATGTCCCACTATTTAAGGCTTTAAAAGTCAAAGCCAGCATCTTGAATTGGGTCCAGAAACCACTGCAGCTATTTTAAGAGTAGTGAGATGTGTTCCACACACATTGCCCCAGTATATCCTAGTTGCCGTATTTTGTACTAACTGCACTTTATGAGCTGTCTTCAAAGGTTAGCCCACATAAAACACATTTTATTTATTACATGGCATTTACATCTTACCTTGGTGCACATTGTTCTCCCACTCATCATTTAATCCCCACAACAACCCCATGAATTAGGCTAGGCTGAGAAACAGTGTTAGATTTTTATATACATAAAATTTATCAAGGTGGCTTGAAGAAAGTCAGCATTTAAACCTTTATATAACGTAGTATGCTGACCCGTGCGCTAAACATCCGTCACTTACGTGCCTTCTTTATTTATAAAAGGATAGCTGCTAATGCTGTTGCTATGTGTATTTGTGAAAAGGAAACAATAAGAAAACATTTCCTCTCGCTCCACCCTTCTAAAAAGAATAAATTATAGGATGTAGGCCCTCTTTTCAGCTGCATCATTCTTTCAGTCACCGTAGCTGAAAAACAAAAGAACGAAAGTTTTCATTGTTCAAAACAACATGCTAAGTGAACAAGTCATCATGGTAATACTGGGGAAGTGGAAGTTAAATTAACAGGGAGTTAAAATTAAATCATTCTTTCTCAACACCTGGCTGTCAATCCAGTTCCTACTTGTTTGGTTAAGTATTGTTTGATTCGGTATTATGTTAGGGCCCACTGAAATAGTAATAGCATGTGTGTTTAACTACATACATACTGCTCTTGATGGCAGTTATTTCTAAAGCTATTTTTAAGAAAGAAAGAACTCTTCAGGAGACATATTCCCATTTCTTTCTCCTTAAAAATTAAAAAAAAAAAGAATTGGAGAGAAAACTATGGGGTACCATTTCTTGTCCAGAGGCTCCCATCATGTCAGGTTGTGCTCTATGGCACAGGCGAGTGACAGAGACAAATGTAGTGAAATAGCTGAAAGGTCAGGGATGCCCATAAAGTATCTCTGGAAGTGGCTTCTGTCAGGACAGATGAAGAACGAGAGAACTGAATCTTTTCAACTGCACACTGAAGTGTTTATAGAAGGCATACAGTAGCTCCGGCAATAATTCATTAGGACCCTGGTCAGTTCCAACAGTTGTTTTCTTCCTGAGTTCAGAAAATGTGTCATCTTTTTAAAGGGCCCTTTAAACACCACTTGAGTAAAGAAGTAATTCTGTAGCTTCTGCACCTGAAGCACTAGTAAAAGCAGAGTGGCGATCTTCTTACAAACCAGGATGAACTGGAATATTAGAGATCCTGTTGCTTTCTGATAGTAAAGAAACAGCTGTCTCTCTCTTCATAGTTGGCTTTCAGCTGACTGTCACAGGATGACGTTGGTGTCGTTATGCCACATACCATGTTAAACTCACTAGGCAGGGGGACACGTTAACTCCACCTTTTAGTGCTATGGAATTCTATGTCTGGCTTTATATACTTCAGGTATGTAATTCCTAAGCACTGAGGGAATAATTGGGTAGTATTTAAGCGTAAAAATATTTCATTGGGAGAGGTGTGCATGTTTCCAGGTGTTGATGTCACGGCTGTATTTTTAGAGCAAGGATAAGGAAACTGGCCCTCTAGATGTTGTTGGACTTCAATTTCCATCAGCCCTAGCCAATAGTTAAGGATGATGGGACTTGTTGTCCAGTGTATCTGGAGGATGACAAATTCCTCACTCTTGCTTTAGGGGGGGGGAGAAAATGTGCTTATCTGTTATCATTGTAGGTAATGTTAAACTGTAACAATGTAGTGAACTTTTAAAAATATGCTATTACGATTGACATGAGAATCTGGAAGAAAACAGATGCTAGAGAGGGTTTTTTAACATTCATAAGAGCACCTATATAGTTTTTACAGGGTCTGTCGTATATTTGATGGTCTAAGTTTGTACAGTGTCATTTATAAAACAGGTGTGCCTAATGACACCTTGTGGACAAGTGTGAAATGTCAGTTTATGCCTGGAGTAGTCAATAAGGCCTAATTAACTTCCATTTCTGTCTTTTGGTTTGTAATGGGAGTATTTTTCTGGTATTTGTGTACAACCTAAGGCCTCTGTGATGACTAATAACAATAATATGGTCATGAAATAGGCCAATTCATCACGATATGAACTTTCTTGTGAACCCCAGCCAAAGTCTTTTCCCTAGTTTGGGCAGAAACTTGGGTGTATACAGAAGTACTGTAACATTCAGAATCTCTGTTTTAGTACTATAAATTTTTCCCTGTAGTTAAATCCCTAGAAACCACAATTTAGATATAGCTGTTCTAAAATATATTTGTTAAAATGTCTGCTTAATTACTGGTTAATGAACTATGACAATATTCTGCATATTGTGAAAGAGGTACGTGCTGTTTACAGTAAACATTGTAGTAATAAGGTATCACAGAAGCTAGTAAAATAGGCCTTTGCAGACAAGACATTTTTCATGCATCTTTCTGATGCACACTTTCCAAGCCCTGGATACACTTGTATTGCTTTTCCCTCTCAGAAAGCACATCTGATGGTACTGCCTTGCCTTCTGGAATGCCATGCAACTGTAAAGGGCACCTGTTGGTTACTGCCCTTGAAGTGAATTGCAAAAAGTGACACAGCTTTCTCTCTCTCTCTCATTCTCCCTTTTCTTCTTCAAGCAATAATCTACCACCTGAGAAGTTTTTATAGGATGGGATTTTTTAAAAGGAAAAAATCTGGGAAGGTTGTGTATTTCATTTCTGTTTAGAGTTTGCACCCTTCAGGCAGTATGGTCCAAATTGGCAAGGGTTCTGAGCAAGATGCAAACATTCTACTCTGTCCTCATTTCCCTTGCCACCAATAGGCTTAACTCACCTATTTGCTGCCCATTCCCTCCTCCATATGCACACACTATGGGAATAGGATATCACACAGTCATCTTTCCAAAGGGCATAGTGCAAAGTATAAAATACTGTTGGGGCATGCATGCTTTGTATGACTGTACAAAAATCCCCAAACTGTTTCTATTTGACAAGTTCCAAGTAATACTGATTCCTAGACGTTCTGAAAACCTCAGTATGCTTTGAATTAAACTTAAAAGATATCAGTGTGTGTGTGTGTGTGTGTGTGTGTGTGTATTAACTGCATTAAGAGCAAAGACCTATCTTACGTTCAAACTGCAAGTACACGTCGTATGCTGGCTGTGAACTTTTCTTGAAAGTTTAACAGAATGTAAATCAAGAAAGATGGGGAAAGCAAGAAGAACATCTGCCTTTTTCACCTCTCTATGAAAAATGCACGGGAATGACAAAAATAAACACAGTCATTAGGCATGTTTCTACTTGTTTTTGAAAGTCCCAGTTCATTCTGTTTTCAGTGCAGATGCACAACTGGTTTGACTTAAAAAAGAAAAAGAAAGGCTTTGAAAACATACATGAAACAATAGCTACAAACTCTCCAGTCAGAGTCATGGCAGGCAGAATCCTACATTTCAGTGTTTGTTCTTGTTCTGTTCTGTTAAGGGTATTTCCACTCTGCCGACATAAACTGCTTTAACAGAGAATGCTAGCAATTGTAGTTTTGCAGGAAGGGGAGGGACTTCTATCAGAGAAGTCTCAGGCATCGTGCAACTACAATTCCCATAATTCTTTGAGAAGCCATACCAGTAAAATTATGTTTCTGTAGTAGAGACAGGGCCTCAAGAGTTTAGCTGGTAGACTGTGGAGTATTTAGTGGGGTGTGTGTGTCAGCACAAAGAATTGGCAAAGCAGGCAGGCAGGCAACAGTATGATCAGTTGAATAATGCTAATTATAGACTCAAGCAGCTAGATGTCCTTTATCTGAAAACGTTTAGTATAACATATCTGAATACTTCAGAGATGTGTTCGTTTCTGAATAAGTTCTTCAAAGACCAGGTGGAGGATAGTTACAGGCATGGGAAGGATGCAGAAAGTTAAACCTTTGCTGCCTGCCCATGAAGCAATAATCCTTTCCATAAATAAAAATAAAATAAAGCAAGAGAGTTGCCTCTGGTCTTCCAGTATAAAAACAGTAGATAGTTACTGTGGCTCAAAAGCTAGTTAATTTTGCAAAATATTGAATCTATTACATTCACTAATAATTGCACACTGTAATTTAAGTACAGTACTTATATTACAGTAGACTTGAGTAAAGGGAGAGGCCATACTGGGATGTTACGTTGTAGTTAATATGCCTATTTTCAAGTTAAGTACAGTGGATCCATAATGCAATTTTGTCCTTTCATTATTTTGGCAGACATAATGAAACTGGTTAGTAATGTGAGAAGAACATGACTCATTAGCTTTAACATGAATGTTTACTAAGTCTGTGGAACAAATGTCTTATATTCATCCCCCACTTTCCATTCAAGCTGCAGACACCAGTATTTTGAAGTCCTTATTCATGTTTCCTAGTTTACTGACTCTGTTGGTATATACAATATAGAGAGCAAATTAAAATTTAGCAGGCTTAGTGGAGGTGAAAAGAATGAGAGGAAAGCCCCTTTACTTAAGCACTGTATTGTAAAGGAGATACTGACAGGCATGCCTTTCTGATAAATAATGACCTTATTCCTGTTTTGGGGTGCATGGTTTAATTACTGGCAAGGAGGAAGCTGAAGTGCTAGTATATTTTACACTTCCCATAGTGACTCTGTTTTTCCTTGATCATATCCACATCAAGAAAGTTAAAGATCTACATACAAAGGTGATCAGTGACTATACTATTTAGATTTAAGACACATTTGGTGTAAGATTTATTTATGCTCACTGAGTAGAGCACATTTATTTATTTCAACATTTATATACTGCCTTTCACTGTAAAACAACAAGGAGTTTACAAGATAAAAGCAACAAAACAAACAGACATTAAAACAGAAATACCACTGATATTCTAATAGAGCTGTTATAAGAAATCGCTTCTCGGAAACGACCTCACAAATAGATACATCTTCAGGAACTGGTAGAATACCACCATTGCAGATGCCCACCATGTCTCTAAGGAGAGGTTATTCCACAGCATGGGGGCCACTGCAGAGAAACCCTTTCTCAGGTCACCACCAGATGCATTTCCAATGGGCACAGTGAAATTGGAAGGGCATCCTTCTACGATCTCTGTGAACAGACTGAAATGTGTGGAAGGAAGGAGGCACTCTGTCAGAGATCCTGGTCCTGAACATTTCAGGGCCTTACAAGTCAGTGACAAAACCTTACATTTGGTTCAGTAGTGAATTGGCAGCCAGTGCCTTTTAGCACAGATGCAATGTGTGCCTTGGGGGAAGCTCCACTAAGTATCCTAGCTGCCACGTTTTGCACTAGCTGCTGATTCCATACCAACTGTAAAGGCAGTTTCATATAGAGCACATTGCAATAATTCAACCCAGAGGCTCCTATTAGTGCATGGGTGACTCTGCCCAGGAAAAAGCATAGCTGGTACACAAGCCAAAAGTGGTAACCAGCACTCTGGACCAGCAAAGTCACCTGAGCCTCCAGTGACAAAGATCAAGCAGCACCCCAAGCTATAAAACATCTACTTCAGGGATGTGCAACTCTAGCCAGGCCCAGATCCTGAATCCATGAACCACTCACCTGCAGAGCCTCCATCTTGTTAGGATTCCACTCCAGCTTTTATTGGCCCTCATCCCGCCCACCAACGCATCCAAGAACTGGTTCAGGACCTGCACTGTGACACCTGACTCAAATTAACAGAGAAACAGGGCTGGGTGTCATCAGAATTCCAGGATTATAAACATAAATATGTAACTAGCAAGGTAGATTTCAAATGTCATGTCTGCAGGCTTTATTGGTCTCTATTTCTCCACTGAAATTTCATTTTTTAATGGGTATTATAGCATGTGATAATTGCATCTCAATGTCGCATTCAAGTTCTGAGTTCATTTCTTCCATGCAAAAATCAGGCAGTTAGACCATTGGTCACCAGTGTTTCTCAGCTTTTTCTCTCTCTAATCTCCTAAGGCCACTTTTATAGTTCATTCACCTATAAGATCTTTGAGAGTGAGCCAGTACTCATGTCATACTGTCAGGTGATCACAGAAACAGATAAACAAATTCTACTCACCTTTGCAATGCTTTTTGGTATGTGTTATTTCCAAAAGATTATAGTTTTGCAACATCACTAAGTGCTGAAATAAATGCCACTCTAGAGACAAAGGAGGGTGGGGGATCCCTTGCCTTTACATTGACTGCTTCCCTGTAATAACAATGTAGGGCACTTTTGTATCAAACTGTTTTTCCTGTGTGAATGCATAAACTTATTTAAATGGTTTGACATGTGCTCTTTTCCTTTCAGGTTATTGGAGTTATTAGCAAAGACATTATCCCCAAAGGAACACGCTTTGGACCCCTGGTTGGTGAAATCTATACCAATGGCACAGTTCCTAAGGATGCAAACAGAAAATACTTTTGGCGGGTAAGTAGGAAAAACTAATGGTTATGGGTAAATAGTTCATTAAATAAGCACCACTGAAAAGAAACCACACTTCAGTGTTGACACCTGCTTAAGTTGTGATGGTTGAGGTGGCAATATGTTAACAGAAATACAGGTGAACTGAGTGAACATACGCTGAGTGAAATACAACCGAGTGAACTGAGAATGATAGAAAGCATCTTTTTTATTTGTCCTACAATACATCATTGTTAGAGCATATTTTTTTAAAGCCTGCTGATTCACAATCCTATACAGTGCCAGTTTTTAAAAAAATCATCTATCCCTTAATTTCACTATGAACCTTACCCTAGGATGTTTCTCAGACTAATTAGTAATATTTCTCAATCTCGTACTCTGTGATGAATTACTTTTTGAAGTACTGAACTATTATAATAAGCTATTTGTTTTCCATTGCACAAGTTAGTAGGGCCACTTCCTAAAATGCTGCCAAGCCTGTTGTCTCAAGATGCCCTTATTTAATAGTTGCGATAAAGGGAAATAGCACCTCCTAGTTGGAGTACTGGGCTTGGACACTCACTGACCAGATAGTTTTGAGCAAGGCCCTGTCTCTTAATCCAGGGGAAGGCAATATGGTGCCCTTCAGATATTGTTGGACTCCCATCTTCCAAGAGCTGCAGCCAACATGACCAATGATGGGAGCTGTAGTCCAACAATATCTGGAGACATAATGTAGGCTACACCTGTCTTCATCTAACTTACCTCACAGGATTGTTGTAAGGTTAAAAATTCAGAAGTTGTTGGACTACAACTCTCACCATCCATGACCACTGGCTATGCCAGGACTGAGTTAGAACGGAAACACATCCAGAAAGCCAGACATTCCCCATCCTTGGGCTAAAATATCAGATACGTGCCTCTGTAATGCCTTAGGCAAGATGTCACTTCTTAGTGCAATAAATATTATAAAAAGAATTTAGCTTTAAAAAAACAACAACAACACACACCATTCTTTTTTTTTAAAGGCTGCAGGAAGAAAATTACCGAAGACACGAGTGTCTAATGTCAAAGCTGTCAGGTTTCTTCCATTCTAGAGGCTTACTAAAGTATACCAACTTCAATCCACTTTACCCAACCCAATCCTTCAACAAAAGGGCTGCATTCCAAGTACAAATAAGTTTTAATTTAGGATTCAGGGTGGGGGATAGTTGCATAGCTTAAACCTTTGTGTGGCGGCATCAGGAAACTGTCCTGCTGCATCTGAGCGTTTGCCACGTATCAGATCATTCCAACATCACATGTCATTCTGAAAGCTGTCCATTTAAACACTGTTTCCATGTTTTCCTTTGTTACATCTTAATGATTCAATAGAAACAAGTGTGACTTGATTCTCCGTTCTCCTTAACCATTAGTATTTTTTCAATAAAATACACTTTAAGGAATCTCCTGCACTGGGAGATGCCAGTTGGCATCTGTCATCAAGTCCTTTCAGTGCTCATATCAGGAGAACTAAAGAAGGGTGCAGGGCTGGCCCTACCATTAGACAGAGTAAGACAGCAGCCTTAGGCGACAATTGCTAAGGGGCAGAGAGCAGCAGTGAGGTGTTGAAGGGTAGACTTTTGTATGCCATGCGTCAGTACATGGAATGGAGTAGGGTACCATTTTTTCCTTCATCTCAGGCAGGAAAATATCGTGGCCTCACCCTAGAAGCATGCATGCTTTCAGACTAGTCATTAGCACATTTAAGTAATTAAACAAATCTTACAAGAGGATTCTGACTATGTAACAGGATGTTATTCCAGACTTTCATTGAGGAAGCTAACATCATGCTTGTGTTATGTGCCTTCTGAAAAGTCTTGGTATTTACTTTTGTTTATTCTTTTGCTTCACACACTCTCCAAGTAGAAAAGGTTCTTTCCTAAGGGCCTGAAAACAGTCTTGCACATGCAAAGGAAATTGTGGAAGATAATTTCCCACATGTCATATAAAAGACATCCTGATTTGGCTGGCAGGAACAGGAACATCTGTTGTATGTAAGCATAAATGTTCCATTCAAAATATACCCTCTAAAAAGAGAAGGCATGAATATGCTGTGCAAACTCCAGGGTGATGTCATTTCTTGTAATTGCTACAGTATGACTCAGCATATTTTTAATCTTCCATACGATACATGGAAATCTGGTGAGGTGGCAAAATAAAGTTTTATGAGGCCATTCGATCTTACTGCAGTGAGATGTGTGTGTTTTGAAGAAAGCAATACAGTAAATTCTACTAGCTCTGGAAAGATGACTGGAAGTCACTTGGTCTAACTTCGGAAAGTAGTTTCTATCTGTAATAGAAGTGTACATCAATGGAACTCAGTTCCTGGAAGCTTGCAAATCGGAGCTAACAAACTCCTCTTGAGTGCATAATTCTTCAGGCTTTGTTCCATCTTTCTCATAACAAAAACACCGCAAAATCTCTCAAGCTTCTTTGATGAAGCCACATGTATTTCCTCAGCCTCAAATGGCAGGAAGTAAGAAAGTGATTCTGGTGTTTACTGCCTGCGTTAAAAGGCCAGCTTTTGTTGCTGCTTTTTTTTAATGACTTCTCAGTCGATTCTTACATCAAACAGCATTCAGAAGAAATTGAACGTACATGTCAAAAAGCACAGGGAAATGGTGCAACATTGCATTCGGACATGGGAAAACCAAACTGAAATTCTATCCCAGCCATTACACTAATCTATGGCACTAACTTCATGGGGATTTTATTTCTAAGTAAAACGAAACAGGAATGCATATTGTCACTGGCCCAGAGCCCTTTGGAACAAGGCAGGAAAGAGGGGGGAAATAAATATTTCCTATTTGAACATGATGACTTGTGAAACTTTTTTTAAAAAAACCTCACAACCTTATAGTTACCAGTTAACTATAGTTAACTGTGCCATAGTTTCAGTGGTAAACTGAAAGCAAGGCTACACTACAGTCTACAGGTACAGCTTTGTCAGGAGTTTTCTATATTCACTTTCATATTCTCAGATGCACACTGGAAAACAAGGATATATCGAATCAGTACATTATTTGTTCTTCCGTCACATGCTATAGAGTTCTATTTTCTCAAACATACTAGCTGAGAGAGAGAAATATTTCTCTTGCTGTCACAATCTGGCCCGCTTCCAGATCTCCTGTTAGTTATATGAAATACAGTTCACTTTACCCCACCAGCCCTTTAACAAAAGGGCTACATTCCAAGTATGCTCAAGTGTCACTTTAGGACTTTGGGGTGGTTGATATTTGCGTAACTTAAAGCTTTGGGTGGTGGTGGTAGGAAACGGCAAGTAAAGAGGCCATAAGGGGGGGCGGGAAGACAAGGGCAAGGAATTGGTTGTGACATAACCATGCTAATCAGTCTTTACAAAAGTGACTCACCACATTATTGCAAGCACACAGTCAGACCTTAAGTCAATAATACCACCCACTTGTTGACCAGCAGTCCAAGAGTCTTAAAGCAGAGGCACTGAATACTGAACTTTTAAGTAGCATGCTTTCATTTGAATGCTAAGCATCAAAATACACATCGCACCAGAAAAAAAGTTACAAAGCATATTCCATTTGGATCATCTCCTACAGTCTATAAAGGGTACTTACCATCCACTAGTATATTTCATTGCCTTTTTTTTTTAAAAAAAAGGGTTCTTTTCCATTTATACCTTACATTTCTATCTTCCATTCTCTGCAGATATATTCTGGTGGTGAACTTCTCCACTTCATTGATGGATTTAATGAGGAAAAGAGCAATTGGATGCGTTATGTAAACCCAGCACATTCTGTTCAGGAGCAGAACCTGGCTGCTTGTCAGAATGGAATGGATGTCTACTTTTATACTATCAAACCCATACCACCTGGCCAGGAATTGCTTGTGTGGTATTGCCGGGACTTTGCAGAAAGGTTACACTATCCTTCCACTGGAGACCTGGTGATGAATATAAGTAAGTAGATTACAGCAGACTTGCATGCAAATAATGTCTTTTGCCAATGGGGTGTGTGTCTAAAATATGCATTATACCTGCAGGATGGGCCAAACTACACACAAAATTTATCATGAAGTTTGCTATAATTTAGGGCCTTGACATGAGAAGATAGTAGCTTTCCCCCCACTGGGGGCCTTTAGCTGGATCAGGACCACAGGGATGACACCCTCCTGGTAACCAGAGTAGGTCACCCAGCACACTCATGGTGGTTCTAGATCATGGCCAAACACTTCAGCAGAATTTGTTGTGAACGTAATTTGTTTCTAAATGGGTCATGAATGATGTAACGATAAACATCATCTCCATTCTTAGCTTGTCTGGAAATTCTTTTACCTCAGAACTTCTAGCTTCTCATTCATCTCACAAAACAGATGCCTTATTTAGAACAAAAATGTGAATCAGCATTATTAAAATCCACTACTCAAAATGTTCAGCAGCATTTACTCAAGAAATTACTCTGCACGCCCACAGCTATTTTTCAAGGTCTCAGGGGAAAGAATTAGAATTAAATCTCTCAGGCAACTGTTAGGAGGTCCACAAAAGAAAGGTTCTTTAAACTAGATCTGGGCAGAAAACGATTCACTGTACATTTGCCATTTATGTTGTTTCATTGAGCACTAAGTGGCTATACTGCTAAAAATACCCCTCAGATTGGGTGTAGCTTGTGATGAAGATATGCTAACCTTACAGTTGATCTGTATGTATTAAGACAAAGGAACAGCATTTTTTTGGCATAGATGAAAACTCGTAGAAACCATGGCTTAAATTTAGTTTATGAAGTCTGTGGAGTGGGGGGAAGCAGGTGCTTTGTGTAGGCGAGGATGTAGGCTTAATAGGGATTTTTGCACAAATGACACTGAACATAAAGCATATTGTGAAGGGACCACAAAAGACTCACTTCAGTACTTCACTGCATGCAGCGTGAACATACTGGACCAGTATGTGAACCAGCAGAAATGTGCTCTGGTTCCTGTAACTTATCTAGGAGTGTTGTGTTTCTCTCTCATATTTATCTTGGTGTGTGTGTGTGTGTGTGTGTGTGTGTGTGTGTGTATACCACCACCACCACCACCACCACCACCACCACCACCACAAATGACAATTTTAACTTCTTGCCTTTCTGACAAGACTTTGCCAGAAGACTGATAGGAGCATGGCAGACTGTCTGTCTAATAGTTCCACATCTATCACTCCATTCTTCTGCTATGCATGTGGGCATACACACATCACTTTTCATCTGTTCCTCTGATATGTTCCTCTGAATTTTTTTTCTAAGTTGCTGGCTTAATGAAAAGCTAGCAGATCAAAAGCAAAAAAATAAATAAATAAATAGGAAGATAGGAATAGGAAGGAACTCCCCCCCAATGCCTCTAGGAAAATGTGGAACTAGCAAACTTTAGACCAAGTGTTGTGTAGTGGTTAGAGTATTAGACTAGGGCATGGGAGATCAGGGGAGACCAAATCCCCACGCAGTCTTGAAGTTCATTGGGTGAACTTGGGCCAGTCACTTACTGGCCCACAGGGTTGTTGTGTGGATTACTAGGTATGAAGCCTAATTCAAAATGTTAGATTTTGGACAAAAGTAAGACTCACAGTAATAACTGAATCAAGAAGTTCAATGCTATCACTTTTGGGGTTATATATCACACTACATGTGTTAATTAGTTTACCAGTGACAGTATATTTGTCATTGGTAAATTAATCATGACTGTTTCTTGAGAATGGTATTTTGGCTCACTACAAGTTTTAATGCAGTTAGCAATGTTGAAGCAATTATCACCAATCTGCTACTGTAAAAGGTGTGCCTACTTAATATTTTTTAAACTCTGATTATCACTGATTGTAATTTTTGCATCTTATTACCATTCAGTTCCCACCTTACAATTTTCTCTTTTATGTTTACCTGCCTAGTAAGATTTCATTTCCTGCATCTGAGGAAGTGGGTATGAGTCCACAGAAGTTCATGCCATAATAAATTTACAAAATTATTAGCTAAATCAACAAAGTCTTTAAGGAGCTACAATAGTCTTTTTTTGCTTTTAGTAGCACCTCTTGTGTGTCTCATCCATAGTTCTGTTATTCATGCATGATTGCAAGGCACTCAGTCACCTTTTAAAGTGACGAGTGTTGAAACTTGTTTGTTTTCGTTAGAAGCAGTCGAGGGAGCTGGAACAGCGAAATCCTTTTGCCTTAGAAAGGTATATAGTAAGCTGCCTTGTTATCTACAAAGTATGCATCAGGTGCTACTGTGTTTTCTGTAATCAGTTTAATCCAATAATATACAAGAAAGGTGAGACTAGAACAAATGTAGCAGAAATGAACTGATTGGATCATGATAAACACCCAGGATTTAATAAGCAGCTACTGAGTTTATTTGAGTTTAATGCTGTGCTAGTCCTTCCACCAATGCAAATACCTAGGAATGACTATTTATATGTGTGTTTTAAGGCAGAGGCTAATGACCAATGTCTGTAAATTGTCTTTATTGGCCTTAAAAATTCATTGCCTTGTTTTTATATTTCAGCACAAAGCCATGTTAATCCAAAGCAGCCAGCTAATGACAAAGATGAACTTTATCTAAAAACTGTTCCCAGAAGAGAGCACAGTGTGAAGGAAATCCTGAAAACTGATTCCAGTAATCCCAAAGGAAAGGAATTATTTTATAGCCACATTTATCCACATACTCAAGAAAAAGACTTGGAGGGCTTGAGAAAAAATTGTAGTCCTGAAAAGCCTTTCTATCCTCGTATTGTCTACCCAATCCGACCACCCATCCCTGAAGATTACCTGAAGGCTTATAGGATTGAGAGGCCAAGTTACATTGCCCACTCACCTATCCAGTCTTCTACCACACCAAGCCCCTCAGCAAGAAGTAGTCCAGACCAAAGTTTGAAAAGCTCAAGCCCTCACAGCAGCCCAGTTACAGTCTCACCCCTAGCTTCTATGACTCAAGAGCACAGAGAACCTTATCCTTACTTGAATGGACTCTATAACTCAGAAGGATTAGGGGCATATTCTGGGTATGCACCTTCAAGCCATCTCCCACAAGCCTTTCCCTACCACAAATTTTTGTTACCACCATATGGCATGAGCATCAACAATTTCAACCTCTTTCCAAGGATGTATCCTTTCTACAGCAGCCTACTCAGTGGAGGAAGCATCCCCAATCATATGCTGAACTCCTCTCCAGGACTTCCAAGTTCCTTGCCGTCTGATGGAAGCCGACAGCTGCTGCAACCTGACCATCCAAGGGACTTCCTCATCCCTGCACATAACAGTGCCTTCTCTATCACAGGGGCAGCTGCCAGTATGAAAGACAAGCCATGTAGCCCAACTAGTGGATCGCCCACAGCGGGCACAGCAGCCACTTCAGAACACATAATGCAACCTAAACCTACCTCAGCAGTGTTGGCTGCCACCAGCAGTGAAGAAGCCATGAATCTTATCAAGAGCAAGCGAAACATGACTGGTTACAAAACCCTCCCATACCCACTGAAGAAACAGAATGGGAAAATAAAGTATGAATGCAATGTCTGCTCCAAAACCTTTGGTCAGCTCTCTAATTTGAAGGTAGGCCTTTGAAGAAAATATCATTTCTAGACCTATGGATAAACAAACAAACAAACAAAACCCCAAACCAATCTGGTTACTGTCTCTCTGGAAAGTCTTTCTTAAGCACCTGTTTCTTCTAGGCTTTAATCACCTATGTTGGTTTTAGTATAGTATCTTGATATTGTGGTAATAACTTTTGAGGTTTAATAAACCTTTGAGGTTTAATTACCTTTTGACATTTTCAAATGAAAACTCCCTGCAACAATTGAGCAAGTTGATTTTAGCATGTAGTGGACATAATTTTTCCATTCTCATTCCTTGTGGGACTTTTGTTCTGATAACTGCTAAGTGAGAGCATCCATGGAATAGTCAAATTTAATTTGTGTTCTTTGTTGGATCATCAATAAGTGCAAAATGTCCCTAGAAACTTAGAGAACAGTTCCACTGCTGCGTTTTTTAAAAACATACTTTTTAGGGAGCCTTTTTTAAAACCTATCCAAGTTAACTGTATATTGTGTAACTTTGGGCAAAAGTAATAAAAGGAACAGTGCCTGGTATTTTAGATACTCAATAATTAGATTAGGATATTTAACACACTATCTTGGAAGCTATTACGAAAGTATAATAAATGTTCTGTTTCTTAAAAGGTTCACCTTCGAGTACACAGCGGAGAAAGACCATTCAAATGTACTACTTGCAATAAAGGATTCACTCAGCTGGCTCACCTCCAAAAGCACTATCTGGTACACACAGGAGAAAAGCCCCATGAATGTCAGGTATGTCACAATTAGTATATAATGAGATCATGACTTGGGTGCAAAGTAACATTGAGGCAGACTTGAGCACACAACTGGAACACACAACTGGTTGTGGTTTTCTAAATGGAGATAAATGAGAAAGTAAAAGAATGGATGACACTTTTTTGGAATTACTTATGCTTTTCTATTAAATGCATTTTCAAAGAGCAAACTACCACCTTTCTTCTAAGGTTCTCATTCTCTCCCCCCTGATCAGGTCTGCCACAAGCGATTCAGCAGCACGAGCAACCTGAAGACCCACCTGCGGCTACATTCTGGAGAGAAGCCTTACCAGTGCAAGCTTTGCACTGCTAAATTTACCCAGTTTGTGCACTTGAAACTGCACAAACGGCTCCACACCAGAGAGCGCCCGCACAAGTGTATCCATTGCCACAAGAGCTATATCCACCTTTGCAGCCTCAAGGTCCACCTGAAAGGCAACTGCCCTGTTGTCCCTGAACCCACCCTTTCGACAGAGGACCTCAACCGGATCAATGAAGAGATTGAGAAATTTGACATTAGTGACAGTGCAGACAGGCTGGACGATGTTGAGGACAACATTGACATGGCATCTATAGTAGAAAAAGAAATACTTGCTGTGCTTAAACGAGAGATGGAAGGAGCTACTCTTAAAGCATCGCTGCAGAGGAACCTGGGAAATGGGCTGGTTTCCTCAGGATGTAACCTTTATGAATCATCAGATATGTCAATTGTGAAGTTGCCTCAAGGTCATCCACTACCTCGGGTACCTATAAAGGTCAAGCAAGAAGCAGTTGAACCAATGGACCCTTAAATGCTGTGGGGTGTGCGTGTGTGAGAGAGAAGTGAGTGTGTGTACACATGTGCATACTTACATGTGCATTCGTATGTATGGCAAAGTGGTTTGTGTTGTTTTTTAATTTATGACTTGGCAAGTCAGGGTGCCTGTAGCAATTGCTTGTATATAGTGTCAATGCTGCAAAGCAATCTTGGCTTACAGTAGTTTATCTTACTCCATTTGAAAGAAGGAACTCCAAAGTTGTATTCTCAGGGCATGAAAAGAGGCAAGGACTATGTATTACCTCTGCTACTTCCAAAAAAGACAATCTTTTATCCATAATCATTTTCCAGTAATAATTTATTATGCAATTTACCATTAACAAAGCAATAGATAGAAAATATTCACAATGATAGGAAGTTTCATTATAAGGTTGAATATAAGTGTTCATATATATATATATATATATATATTGTCTTGTGGCCATTCTTTGTATAATTTCTTCCTGTGCATCTGTTTAGCAAATAAAAACCAGCAACCTAAGATTGATGGGGAAGCAAAGGGGGGAATGTTACATTCCTGATTTAGAAATTAGGTTTTTGTTTTGCCAAAGGTAAATACTAGAGTTTCCTCCAGTTAGAACAGTGCTGTATAACTGAACAAAGTGGGTAGAACTGTGAAATTTCCCCAAAATGTATGCAGCAGCCAAGAGGAAAACGTCATACTGGTATAGGCATAGAAAAGAGTGATGCGATGATTTTCTGTCTACAGTACCTCAATGTCTAAGATGAATAGGAAAGTAAAATCATCTGCCAGAAATAATGCATCAAATAGGTTTTCTAAACAAACATGTTGCATACCTTGACATTGAGAGCAATAGTATTACAAAATTACTTATTTTTTTCTTCTCACAAACTGTTTGTATACATATGCAAGGAATAATATCCCAAAGATGCTGTCCGAAAGGAGAGTATTGCTGAGATTTTTGCCAGTGAAGTACTAGGGGGGAATCTGATTCCTAGGCTCCCCGGGAAAGATGTGCCAGATCTCCCCCAACCCCATTCCCTCTATCTACTTTCCTTGGGTAGAAGTTGCTAACAAAGTCCTTTCTTGGCATACTTTATTGGTTACCCACCCTTTCCCTATATGACTCAAGATCTCGCTCAGTATTTGTATTAGTACATTTTGTGGTTAATTTAATTAAAGATAAAAAGGGCATTGCAAAGTTGCTGAACAACAGTTACCTCATTGAGTGTGTCCAGTGGTGCAGAAGATGTTGTTTTATCTAATGCTTTGCTACTTTAGAGAACAAACCAAAATGTGCAGAGGAGAAGATAGAAGGCACATTCTTTTCTTTTTTGTAAATCTTTTTTGTTTTGCTAAGCCCAAAGATACCATGTCGGCATACAAGGTGTAGCAAAGAATACATGTATATTTATAGATATTTATGCCAATATACCATGTATGTGTGTGCATGCGTATATTTTATACCACTTAAGTTTGTGAGACAAACCTTATAATGAAATCTTACTTGCATAGCTTGCTTCACCTTCCAAAGGTATGACTTAACAGCCTCCAGCCCATGCTACTGTGCTAAGGAAATCAGTAATTTAATTCCGAGTCTTAATCCTCTAAACCATTACTCACAAACAATTTGTCCACATATTATAAAATTCCCACAGAATTCTGTGAAGATTATATGGCTGAGTCTTCTATCCCTCTCATATTCTTGTGGAAGACACTTGTCTGTGGGGGGGGGGGAGACACATTAAGAAATCGTTGCTGGGGGGAAAAACAAAATCTCACTCACCTATGTATGGTATAAATATAATACAGAATGGTAATTTGTTTTTATTGCGCAGTCTGTTGACTGGATCAATAAATAGATTGAGATAATACAGATTGGTAAAGGGTAGGAAGAGCTGTTTAAAATGTCGAGTGAAGTCTGCCATTGTTTCCTCTGCTTCTTAAAAGGTGATCGCGTGATCACATGTACGTAACGGAGGGAAAAAATAACAGCGTTGTTACACCCTGTTCTACTGTGTGTATATACATTCCTATCTCAACATAGTCTTAAAGAGTTAGACTGTTTCAGAAATGATATCAATCTAATGCCTTCTTATTTAAGATACCAAACATATCTCTGGTCTAAAAGTAGCTCAAGGAAAACTTTAAATATAGCTTTTTTGAAGGAAGGGCTACTGTTCATTACATTTCTGCTCCCGTAAATTGTGAGGCAAACATATTTAAATGTAGCAATGTTTCATAAATGTAGGATTTAACTGTAGGATAAACCAAAGTACCACTACTATGACTGGACACACTGTTGCTTTTATTAATTGCCTGTAGTGCTTTCCTGTATTTGATACAAAATTTTACAAAGATTTATATGCATCAGCTTTAAAATTTGCTTCCTTTATGTCCAATCTTCTCCTCTCAGTTTAGGACCTTTACATGTGAATGTAGCAACAATCAGTGTTGTTTTTTTTAAAGAACAGGCTCTGACCAAAGTTAACAGGCTTTTTACTTTGCTAGAACAAACTATCTTATGTTTACGTACTGGTTTACATTGTTATTTATGTGCAAAAATGTCAAAATGTAAATTAAATATAAAATGTTCATTGCTTTACCCAATGAGTCAGCTCCATTTCTTAAATAACTTGTGGTATTTCATTTCCACTTCTCAGTAACATAAGGTATATGACAGGTGAAGAACGTTTCTCAGCCGGATGGTCACATTACCTTGTGGGGGAACTTCCTGAAGCCACATGCCACTGGGTAGATGAGACCACAGACAAAAGTGTGCAAAGCCCTGTAGCAAAACTTAGAGGTTTCCCCACATAGCTCTGTCCAGGCAAACATAAGGCATTGTTATAGTTTTTATTTTATTATTTATTGATTTTGTATACCTCCCTTCATCTGAAGATCACTGTGTGGTTCACAACATATAAATACAAAATGAGAACACAAAATGCATCACAAAACAAAAAAAAACCAATAACCCTGCTCCCACAAACACATTTAAAAGGCCATAGAATGTTAACCAGCTAAAGGCCTGGTTATAGAGAAATGTTTTTGCCTGGCGCCTAAAGATATGTAATGAAGGCACTAGGCGGGCCTCCCTGAGGAAAGCATTCAACAAATGGAGCCACTGCAGGGAAGGCCTGTTCTGGTGTTGCCCCCTCCTGGGCCTCTGGACAGAAGCACCCAAAGAAGGGCCTCAGATGATAACCATGAGGTGGTCCTTGAGGTACTGCAATCCTGAATAGGCTCCATGAAGTGGGTGAGGGTGTTAAAAGACACTCATGTCAATGACGTGAGCCATTTGGATGTTCCAGAGATCGACCAGGGCTTTGACAGAAGTGCCAGTCATATCAACTGGAAAATCCCCCAGAGCCATCTGGAAGCCTACTGGATCCATCAGCCCCCACACAACTGGACAGGAAGCCTGAAGAGAGAAAAGAAAATTTCTATAGACCACAGCAACTCTCCCTCCCCAACCTTCAAGTCTGACAAAGTTCTGAGTACCCAGGTGAGACCAATTCCACCCTGCTTACTCACCCAGGTCTCGGTGGTACAGGCCAGATGGGCCGCCTCATCCGTAATCATATCATGGAGGTGTTACTCAGAGCCAACCTGGCATTCAGCAACAGCAGCCACAGACCTGAGGGCTGGCTGATAGGACAACCACAATTCCCCAGATTGGAGGAGGGTCTGTTCAAAGACACATTTCAATCACACACAAAGGAGGGCACATAGCAGGGCCCTTTTCCAGGACACTCCATTCCATTCTTCCCACCTTGAGGCTTCCACCACTCTGCCCCAAAACAGGCACTCAGTCTGACTGCTTGAGCATGGTCAGTCCTCATCGGGCTGTTTTGGGGCATCAAGTTGCTTCTTTAGGTTTTTAACTTAAATGATGTTTTCGTTTTTCAATTTCTGCAAACCTTGGGGTTCCCCTGTGCATGCTGATGCCACCTTCCCCTCCCCCCAGTAGCCCCATTTTGGCTTCATTGCCATCAAAAAGAGCACTTGAGTTTGCTATTAGTATATACAAGGGAGAGCCACAACAAAACCTTGCAGTGTGGAATGCGCTTCCACTCAGACTGTCAGCCAGCAAGCTATTTCCTTTGTGAGGATATACAATTCCATGTTCTCTCACTGCTTTTCCATTCTCCCCTGCCGCACAAAAGACACTTGGGGATTTTGTGGGGGGGGGGGCATTGAACATGCTCTGCTCTTGTTAGGCTGAATTTGGGTTCCCTGCCACCCACCCTCACCCTTTATGGGCTTTGCTTTTCTAAAGCATTTTGCATGTTGACAAACTGGTCTTCTGATAAAGCCACTTCCGGCCTGCCCAGGAGGTGGGGTTGCAGGCTTCACGCCCACTCCACGTGAGCGGGGGCTGGTTTCAGCCCCCGTGAGAGCAGGGGAATCCCGGCCGCGTCATCCACCCAGCCAGCCAATCGGGTGGCTGGGGGGCCTGGCCTGCCCTATTTAGGGCCGGCGCGGCCAGGGCTCGCCCTCTTTTGCCGGCTAGCCCCCACGTTTTCCCACCCTCCCTCCCTTTAGGTAGGTTTCTGACTTTGCTATGGACTTCGGTCTGTCGCCGCAAGGGGCATGGTAGGAATATTTCCCAATTGGCAATTTACAGCCATTTGGTTTTTTGCCTACCTCATAGCAACTTGTCACAACTCCTCGGCATTGGCGGTTAGGCATTGGTAAGAAGGGGTTAAGAGGATGTGGGGGGGGGAGGAACGCCATCACCTCCCCCCAGTGAACGAAGGGTGGTCCTATAAAGGACTCCGGGGGGGGGCATGGCCCTGTCCGAAGCCTATGGAGGTGTGGGCCTAAGGCACGCCCCCGAGCGGTGACCCTGGGGAGCTCCTAGTTGACGTGCCTCAGCAGGAGACGTGCCTCTATGGTGTTAACCCTTCCCGTGTCTCCAGCAAATGGGCTGGAGCTGGAAAGTCGATAGGACCAATGCCTAAGCCAATGCCTCTCATTCCTGAATTCAATAAAGTTGTGGCCTAATTCGCCCATTTAACCTTAAATTATGGTGTCTGGTGTCTTTATTTATCTTTGGTGGGGGGCGGGAACTCGCCACGCAACTCTGCTCTTGGTTATGCATTGTGCTTAAGTACTATAGACTCCAATGGGCTTTCAGCATGCCAAGCTTCTCCAAAATTGTATATTTTCCTTTGAGAGGGGAACATTTGGAAGTTGTTACATTAGATAGCTAAAGCCGCTGTGTCTCTGTATTGCAGTTTGTTTTCTACCTAGACAGCAATAGTCCCATATTCTGCATGCCAGACAAGTCCTGATATATTTTTAAGAAATTAGATGTGAATACAAGCTAAGTCTCAGAGAGTCACGAAGCATTCTTACTTCCTTCCCTCTGCACTAGTCTCAACTGCATAATAAATGGGACTTTCCCCACAAAGCTAATTCCACATTTGCTATTTCTATCAGCTAACAGCAGATCTAAAACAGGATAGGCCATGTGGCATCCTTTCCTATCTAAACTGGTAGAGGAATAATGTTCCTTTTCATATTGAGACACTCAACTCCGTATGATGTTTTAAAAGTATTCCTCTGTCCTCTTAAATTCATTTAAACATCTGTCTCAGGAATTTGAAAAACTGCCAACACAAAACTGTGGAGTTAAGAAAACCAGAACACCTTTGTCATAAATGTGCCAAATGGTGCATGTTATACTCCTATATTCTACAGGTTTTTTATATATAAAAAAATACACACACATACACAGGTACACATACACACACACACCTGAGATTAACCATTACCACCATAAATCATACTTCATTACTTGGCAAAGAGAGACATTAGTGCTGGAGAGTTATGTCCTGGGGTCACTTGTAAGCTTTAGAAGATGTTTCATAAAACACATTACAGTCAAAAGGCAAAGTGTATTAGAGCCAGCAATCTCATCAGGCTGCAATGGGCCAGCAGCTGCTGCTTTTGCTGTTCTGTCAAAACTGAAGCCAGTTCCCTCTGAGAACAAAATCCACTGCCCTTCCTAAGATTAAAAGAAAGCAATTAATAGACTGATTGGACTTGGAAGGAAACACCCAGTATAAGTAATAAACACTGCTGATAAAATTAAACCCTGGCATTATCAATTGCCTCTTAACACTGCTGTAACTCTCATGGAAGATTCTTTATCACAGTGCTGTAATAAAGATGCTTACTGGTTTTATAGATGCTCACTTGTGCTTTGCCAGTTATTCTTTTTTGGAAAGGAGTTTATATACCAAAGATCTGGGTGCTGTAAGATGGAAGGCTGTTGAGCATACATGGTGTCCTCAAGCCCCCTTTTGCTGGAAATAAGCTACACATCATTCCTGCCTAGGGAGGAAAAGGAACCCACAATCTTGCTAGAACAAAGAGGACCGCCATGCCAGCCCCTACTAAAAGAGTTTTATACACAAGTGGGATAGTAGTAGTTTTGTGTGAAAAAGACATGCACAATAGGCATTTGAGGGCAGGTTGGGAACACAGGGTTGTATCCAATGCTGGCTGTACTTAGCAGAGCCATGTACAGAACCATTAATTTCAATGGGTCTCTTTAACTGGTAAAACTTAACTGGAGAAAACCAACAGTATTAGCAAGGCTACCAGACCAGCAGCAAATTTGTAGCAGGAGGAGTCATCCATATTAGCCACCCTCGGGTTTCTTAACAGGCAGCCTCTAGATTTTTTGGACTACATCAGCTCCAACGAGCATGGCCAAAACATTTAGAGAGCACCAGGTTCAGGAAGGCAGTTATAGAGTATCTTTCAGTGCAGCTCCTGAGAAAACTGAAATGAGAACTCTCTTTTCTACTGAGGTAAAGAGTACCACAGTTGCTTCATTGAGAGTTTGCTCATTGTTTATCCTCTTTGTGCACTCTTGCCTATCAAATGGTCAATGCAAAATGAAGCCAGGCAGCCCCATGAAGCCTCGGTGCTCCTCTAGATATAAATAACTGACAGAATTTGCCTCATTTTTAAACAGCTTCCCCATCACCACCAGTAACACACACACACACACACACACACACACACACACACACACATTATTCAAGGCCCATCTGAGCAGTCTTATTTGGCCCAGTTAGAAGAAATTTGTTTTCTCAAACTGTCAGCAAATTTGAAAGGTGGAAGGGTACATTTTTTATTATTAAAAAAAGTGAAAACTGGGCTTATGAAGAAGCAGTTAAAATGCTGTGTGGTCATGAGGTTTTAAAACACTCTTTGAGTCGAGTCATATGGAGAATTGCTTTTGCAGGACCTTTGAGCTGGAGTGCGAGGCTCGTGTTCTAACCTCCCTTTACAAAAATGAGTGCATGTCGTCTCTGTGGGTGTGAAGTATCTTTGCTCTCCCCTACTGGCAAGTTTCATTTTGATTTGCCTTCAGAAACCCTGAGGACAATCTGTGCTTGACTTATCACCACAGAATATTGACAGCATGACTTCATCACAGATCCGCCCAGCAAAACCTAAAGTGCCTTTCTACAATAAAATTAAGTGAGTCAATAAAGTCAGTCAGTTTGCCAGAAGCTGCCTTGGAAGGTGAATTGTAATATGGAACCAAAGTCCCTTTTTAGTGCTCTGCCAAACTTCCAGCAATATTCTACCTTTTCTCTTAACATTGGTAACAACCAATGATGAGTAAGGAAACATCCTAGTAAGCCTTGTTATCGCCAAAACTCAGTGTATTTTTCAGTGGGCAAGAATAGGAATGCTGCCCCGTGCACTGGGCCTTAAGACATTAGTAGTAGTTGTGGTGATTGCCGTTGGCATCTGTCTGTCTCAGGAGACAATTGAAAAGTGTGCCTTCAGAGGTAAACTCAAACTGTTGGAGAGTTACAGTGCCTGCTGCTGGGGCAGATGAAGGTATCTGGTTGCTGCTACAGGTGCATCATGGCATTTCTTCTCTCTGCACTCCTCCCAGCGGTCATTCCTTCTCTGGTAACTGCTGTAGATACACAATCTGTCTGTCCCCAGGCACTGTATTCGCCTGCAAGGGTTAATGTTGCCAGCCTTCAGGTCACGTTTGTAGACATCTTTGTAGGGTAGATTTGGTCTGCCAACGGGCCTAGTGCCTGAAACCAGCTCCCCATTGAGATTTCTTGGGAAGTTTGCCATCATCCATTCTGTGTACATGACCAAGCCAGCGTAGACATTGCTAAGACAAAAGTGCAAACATGCTGGGAATGTGGGCTCAGAAAAGCAAATCTTTGTTTGCTTTCTTGCCAGGTGATGCCCAAAATCTTCCTGAGGCAATGCATAAGAAAGGCATTGAGGTGTTGCTCCTGGTGGGTGTAAGTGCCCACAACTCACTTCCATAAAGCAGTGTGCTCAACATGCAAGCCTGGCAGACCTTCATCTAATAATAATAATTTCCATTATCTGCTTCTCTTTCAAACTGAGGTCCCTACACTATGATTCATCAATGATTTCTTTATCTGGTTACTCTTCTTCACATTCTTCCAGTTCAGGAAACCACCAGTAGGTTCATTTTATCCCAGTTCTGTTTATGGGAACTGGTGGCACTTGAGATGTTTCTTGAGTTCCAGTTCCCATCAGTCCTAGCCAGTGTGGCCAATGGGTAGGGAGTTGGAGTTCAACAACATCTGGAGGGTCAGAGGTTCTCCATGACTGGGATAGGGAGAGAAATAGGAGCATGTAAGTATTGTCTGTTTCAACCTGCAAAGGTTTTGACTCAATCAGATTGTTCCAGATTCAATCAGTGCATCTCCCATAACTTGCTGCTGAAATCCTGTAGCTTTTTAAACTTAAGTGTTTAGTTTAGGCCAGGGTTTAGTTTTGTCTTCTTGGGCTTTAGTCCCTCCAGATAGCAATAACGTAGCAGCACTGGGAAAGCATCACAGAAGAAACTAAAGCAGAGGGAATCCACCAGCAATGCACCAGTATTGTGCCAATAACATGTTGCAGAAGATAGCTGCAAGAAAACACCAGTCTGGAGGGAGCCCTGGACTTCTTCCGTACAGGACAACTGCTGCTAGACTTCTTGGGGATCTTAAGCAAACTTTTCAATGCTGATTGAAGTGAATATTGAAGAAGATTTTGACTCTCAGGCAGTGAACTGGGTATTTTCATCTTTTTTAGTTCTACATATGGGCTCCAGGCTGAAACAGACACTGTCCTCCCTCCATTCCTCCACCCCTCCATCACTTCTCCAAAATGCATTATCTTCACATCAAAACTACAGCTGGTCCTACAACTCATCCCAGAGAAACTTATTATCTCTCATCTGTTGCCAGAAATACTCCACGCCATTAGAGGACTGGAATCTTCAAAAATGTGCTGAAACCAAGTGGCCTATCACTTCATGTAACTTAGGAACAAATGGGTATTGGACTGGACACTCATCTTTGTTCCTGCTTCAGATCTTGAACCACTCAAAGAAATAAAAGTTACATTTTCTTCCCAAACCAGAGATCATAGCACTGTTCTTTGAGAGGATGATGAAAGGGAAACTTCTTTTTGCATTACTCGATTTTGCCTGACATGATATAACTAAATTGGAGCATCATTTTTTATTCCTACATATATTTGCCACTCTTGATGATTTCCAAATGCAGACACCTATGCTAATTTATTCACATGTTCATTCTGCATTCTGCGCCTATGAACTTAGATTACACACACAGATAGAAAAGAAATCTCACATTCCTGCAAAATTGGAGAGGCGTTATTTGAAACAAGCTCTTGCTGACAATTCTAGCAAGCAGTTCTTTTGACAATTAGAAACTTCCTCTCCAGTCATACACCCTGAACAGCAAAAGCAACATCCCAGTTGCCACTCATCAGCTTTGGAACTAACTTCCTCCAAGTTTCAAAGAAGCCAGCACAATGCAATGTAATATGCTTTTATTTGAATGCTGGGCAAGTATGTTGATGATGCATTTGTGAATGTTATGTACCCTGAGCTTTTAGGAATAATGTGTGCAAAAATCCCAAATAAAAAAAAATTACTGAACAATAACAAAGAAATGTATGGCAAAGGTAACAACAACCATTAATT
The DNA here is from genome assembly GCF_027172205.1 of Podarcis raffonei. Taxonomy (NCBI): domain Eukaryota; kingdom Metazoa; phylum Chordata; class Lepidosauria; order Squamata; family Lacertidae; genus Podarcis; species Podarcis raffonei. Next base: position 51,785,699 of record NC_070604.1, read on the forward strand.
GCACATTCTCAAAGGCAGAATAATTGTGTGTCAGACTGGCTCGGTAAAACTTCCTCTCTACCTACCCTCAGCATTTTGTTACCTTCAAACCAAGTGTGTGATTGGTGAGGCAAACAGAAGATGACCACACATTTTGTTCTCTCACATTTGAAGAGCAATAACTATCAACCCTAGTTCTATGCTCAGAATCTCTTAACTTCATTCATAAGCTTGTATTGAAAGTGTGAGGGAAGCTAACCCTTTCCCCCACTCTTGAACAAGCTCACTTTTTGAGGAAGGCATGGCGGTTAAAGTGGTCTAAGAGCCATCTAATCCAAGTGAAGTGATCTCAAGTAGGTGGCTTCAGAGTTGCCTTTCCCCACTCACTTCAATTCTCTGTTTCCTGGCCTTTTACAAACTGATGTATTAATACAAGTGGTGCAACAACTCCAGTCATTTATCTTCCATTAGTTTATCTTGCAAGTTTGACCCTGAAGTAGGACTCAGGAGTAGAAATATTACACATGGAGATTGCACCCATTTAGCACCATTTGTTTTCTTCTCCCAGCCTCACTTGCTCACTTCACTTCTATGTGTGAGGGAGAGGATAATATAAACAGAGTGGAGCTCTTAAACAGATAGGTGCTGTGTTCACTTCTGCTCCAGGTGTTATTGCAGTGACACACAGTGAGTGTTACTGCATTAACTGTCAGTTGACAGTACACCCTGTACACCCACACAAACACAAATTACTCCTACCATGGTGACCTTGTCAGTATTTAGTAGGCCCTGGTGTTTTGTTTTGTTTTGTTTTAACATGCTTCCTGGTTTCTTCCATTATGTCTCTCCTGACTAATTGAATGGACTCACCTCTTTCTCTTCCAACGCACAATTTGGTAACAATGGAATTTAAACTTTACACATATATTGGCTGCTGTTAAGAAGGAAAGTCCATTGGGGTTTAAGGTGCAAAGTTATTGTTTTAGGCGTGTCTTTTTTTTTTTTTTTGGTGCAATTATATCCTGAACCCCTGGCCTCCCTGGCAGCAAGTCAGTATACCAAGCCCAATGTTCAAAGTCCAAGGGTCAATCCACACAAGCAAAGTCCAACAGTCAGGAAACACACTTCAGGGTCAAGCCAATTCCAAAGTCCAGCAGTCAGGATAGAGTCAGTTCCAAAGCACAGCCCTGTAGGGGTCCAAGAACACCCAAGCCAAAGTTCATCAACATGGATAGCAGACACAGCCCCTCAGCTCTGCTCCCCTTTTGTACTTTGCTGATTGCAGCATCTGGGCTTGACGAGGCAGGTGACCCTCACCTGTTCCAGTCCTGCTCCAGCAGAGGAATCACACCCCTCCTCCCAGAACTAGGGAGCTGGGCTGTGGGCCCTTGCTTGCCTCAACCTCCTAGAGCACCACTCCCACTGCTCCTCATACCTCAGGGCCCAATGTGTTTGTGGGGACTGGGGCCCCTCTGGCTCTGGTGATAGGTGCTGCTGCTCTGGTTTGTGCGCACTGACCTCCATCCCCTCATCATCCTCCGTCACCCTGTGAGTACTTCCTTCCCCATTCCCTGCTTACCCAGTCTGCTACACCCCTCGCAGGGATCCTCTTCCTCCCCTCTGTCATCCTGCCAGTTCATGACAAATTACAGAATGTGCACACTTTGCACATGTGTGCTTTGCAATTACAGTTTTTAAGAAGCAAACATTCATTTTACACCCAGGGCATTGTTGGGATGTTAACCCCACAAGGCCTAAGACCCAGGCCTTTTGTGCCAGGCCTCAGATTGCCTTCTCCCTCTTTTTAACTTCCTTTATCTTTTTTTAAAAAATATAGGGCAATTGGGAATGCTACAAAGTGAGATGCATGTGAGACTTTAGCAATCACACACCCTAGGCTGTGTACACACATTTAAAGCACATTTGAACCCTATCCTTCTCAAAAACTCTAGGCCACTGCAGCTTGATAAGCTCTGTGAGAGGTGAACTACAGTTCACCTAGGATTCTTTTTTTAGAGGGTGGGGATGTAAGCTTTAAATGTATGTTGTGTATGTGCCTTAATTTGCCCAGAGGCCAAGGCAAGCTGCAGAGAAACAGTCAGGACATGCCAGAGCAGTTCTCCAGCAACCAGCCTGCTCTGCTGCCACTGCTGCTGCCCACCTCTGTGTGAGGCAGGTACTATGTGTAGAGAGGTGGGAGGAGGCCTAGGGGCAGGGTGGGAGTTTGGGTCAGCTGTAAGGTGCTTGGCAAAGTCTAAGGGGAGTGGCAGGGAGCTGGTGAGGTCTGGAGGGATTGGCAAGAAGGGGTTCAGCTACTAGTAGTTTTTATATATATATATATATATATATATATATATATATATGATCTTCTGAATAGGTTATGTGGGGTGGGGGTAGAGGGTCCACTCAACACACAGCATACCTTCCAAGTGCCCCAGAAAAAATGGGACATTCTGTATTTTCAAGTGAAATCTAGATAGCCATTATAGGTGCAGCACTCTCACACCCCGAAAAAAGCGGGGGGGGGGGGGGGAACGATGCCCAGGTCATGTTACTTGCCCAGGAGCACATCTTGGAAGGCACATGGCATTGGAAAATGTTAGATGGTATGACACAGTGCACTCAAGCCAGAAAATCTTGTTGGTTGCCATATCTCAGAATAAGTCCTGACAGCCAGAGTAAGTTTTGCCCTATGACAGTCATCTATAAATATAAACTAGCACATAAATATAAATATAATATAAATATAAATGTGCATCTATAAATATAAACTAGCACATGCAAGTTTTAATGGGCATTTGTACAGTGGGCCTGTACTCCAAGTGTTTGAAGTAGTTTACCACACAATGTCCCTACTTTATACCTTAAAACCAGGATTAACCATATATATGAATGGGATATATATGCATTTTCCACTCACCCCTATGATTGAGAATACATGCATACAGAACCAACACTTCAGAGATAGGACTATGGCAAATATTTTTACCTTTTGAGCCACACAAAAAAAACACCAGGATTTTTACAAACCATGATGAAGCAAGGAGGGACAAATCATTCCTTAGAAATGAAACAAAAAACCTGTAACCTTTCCTTAAGGAAAGGTATCCAAACCGGAGACAGAGATGTTTACCAAGCACACTCTCATCCATTGGGCTATACAGCACAGGTATAGCGGTTAACGACGCGGGTGGCACTGTGGGTAAAACCTCAGTGCCTAGGACTTGCTGATCGTATGGTCGGCGGTTCGAATCCCCGCGGCGGGGTGAGCTCCCGTCTTTCGGTCCCAGCTCCTGCCCACCTAGCAGTTCGAAAGCACTCTTAAGTGCAAGTAGATAAATAGGTACCGCTTTATAGCGGGAAGGTAAACGGGGTTTCCGTGTGCTGCGCTGGTGCTGGCTCGCCAGAGCAGCTTCATCACGCTGGCCACATGACCCGGAAGTGTCTCCGGACAGCGCTGGCCCCCGGCCTCTTAAGTGAGATGGGCGCACAACCCTAGAGTCGGACACGACTGGCCCGTACGGGCAGGGGTACCTTTACCTTTATAGCGGTTAAAGTTGACTAACAGAAAGACCAAAACCTGCTTCATGCCTTAACTGTCTCTGCTTCTTAAAGAATATTTTCACTCCCATTCTACTGGTCTACTTCTAGTATAATGGATGGGCTTGAGATGAATATCTTAAGGCAGTAGACTAAAGGGGTTGGGCTTCACTCCAATACCCAGGTTTAGTTCAGGGCCAGGAAACCCATGGTCCTCCAGCTGTTGTTGGACTACAACTTCCATCACCCCAAACAACTGGTCATGCTGGATGGGGATGATGGGAGTTGTAGTCCAACAGCACTGGGTAGGTCAGAGGTTTCCCAAGCCTGTTTTAGTGTTAAAGAAGAATCACCTCGCCCTCCACTTTTAACCAAACTAACAACTGCATTAATAGTAAGAATGCTTGTCTGGTTTGTCCTTCCATTAAGTACTCAGGCAGATTACCAATCTACCAGGTAGGTAAATGTGAGAAAGCCTTGACACTTGATAAGACCACGGACTTTTACCACATATTAGAATGTGTGGCAGGAAAAACACCCACCCGCACTCTTATGTTTGTACTAATACAAGAAAGCAAGTAACCACATGGCAGAAAACCTGACCACATGACAGATTAGTTGTCAGTGTGTTCAGCCTTTGTGACATGACAGCGAGGCCTCCCAAGCTGTATATGGGTTTTTTTCTCTTAAAACTTTAATTAGCCTCTGGTAAAAGCAAAGTAAAACTGGTTGTTGCAGTCAACAGTTTCCTCACATGAATTAAGTGTTGAGGCCAAATGGGCTCAGCAGCTGCTCAAAAGGAAGGATGAGTACTTGTCAGTCCCTTAAAATAGAGCTGTCTATCAGGTTCTGCCTCTTAATTAACACACCCTTCCGACAGGTTAAGCCAAATTTCTGCAATTAGATGTTCAAGAGGAAGGCCACTATATATTATTAACTTTATATGTAGGGTGTGTTCTGCCTCGTGCCTTCAGCCACACTTTGGCATTTAGGCCTTGCACAACAATAATTTAACAAGTCCGTCACCACATGACCTTCTGTGCATCCCTTTTACTTTATGCACGTTGATGTTGTACACAAAACCTACACCTAGAAGGCTTACCTGTCCTGAGATGGAATAAGTTGTACTAGGGATGTCAATCAATTCAAAATTTTGTCATTGATCAGCCACAGGAGGCTTCTTCTTGTGCTCAAGACAGTAGTACTACTTATCTAAGCTTAACTTAGCTTAACTTGTCTTACAGGCACCTCTGGAGGAGCTCCATAAAACTGTAGAATCATAAAATTGTACAGCTGGAAGAGACCCCAAGTATCATCTAATCCCAACCCCCTGCAATGCAGGAACGTCAGCTAAAGCATTCATGAGAGATGGCCATCCAGCCTCTGCTTAAGAACCTCCCATGAAGGAGAGTCCACCACCTTCCTTCAAGAATTGATTGCTCCTGCTATTTTCGTAAGTCATTTAGAGGTATTAGTAAGCTCAGAAGACAAGAAATGTGAAGTTTTTTGTTGCAGTGGTGCTTTATGGCAGCAGCTTTGGAACTTGTTGGATTTGGTAACATCCATGCTGAGTGAAGAATAAGAACAAACCAACCATAACAAGATGGGTCACACAACACAGATAAGCTTGGTCCCCCCGGATTTTTCCAGAGAGTTTTGTATTTTAATACAAAGTTCTTGATTTGCCCAAGGAGTGTCTCCAAATTCTATGCAGTTCTTACAACACAATACTTTTTGACTCCTTGTCTACAGTGCCAGAGTCTGGCCTGGAGATTCCATAGTCTGGCTCTTCTCCAAATAGTTCAATCACCTCTTAACCGAGAACCAAAATAAAGAGCTTGGAGTGAAATGTGTCAGATTTAACAGTGATTGTTTTAAATCTTTTAACCCACACAATTGGCTTATGTTATATTCAGGGTCCAAATAATCTGATTTCTCTGTTGGCCTTGTATTAGAAAGCAAGGGCTCTTGACAGTGAAGTCAAGTCAAAGATACAATTTAGTCACCTGCACCCCAAAATTATGGTGACAGATCAAAGGATACACGCCAACATAATTTTCTCTTCTCTGTATCGTTCCAATTTTAGTATATGTGCTGCCGAAGCGAGCACCATAATTTTCAACTCTTTGGAACAAGACAGAATCAGCATCAGTCCTGCTAATCCTTAAACATGCCCTTAACATCACACTCCCTCTTGGGCTTCTCCATCTCCCTGTGGCATATGTTTGACCCATCTTATTGCTCCTTGTCCTAGATTGGTGCGGTGTAATTCAGTGGTGACAGTCTGATGGCCATCACACCACACCCAAAACACTTCTGGGCTTCGGCTGCAAAGCCCATTAGTTAAGTATCTAGTTGAACACCCTCATTCCTCATTCTCTTCTTTTTCTTTGCTGACACCATTTTGTCATTTACCTTTGCCCATTGGCATCATGAAGCTTCTCTTCCCATTTTTGTTTTCTAATAACTAATCTACAACACAAACACTTAGAGCATATGCATACATTTAATAAAAATGAGGAGGAATATAAATCGGGAGGGAAAAGGTTGGGAAGGTAAAAAGAGGTGCTGGGGAAGGGGGTGATGGTGAGAGAAACAGAGTGCCTAGTGGAAGGGGACTGCACAACAACCGACAAGGAGGTGGAATTGGCATTCCAGAAAAGCAGGAAAAACTGCAGTGTTATGCACGCACACTGGGGAAGGAGGAAGTCCCATTGCACCCAGTCCTTCTGTGTAAATATGCATAGTGTCACATATGCTGGGGGCGGGGAGAGACTATTTGCCCGCCCACCCCAAGATGTTGAAGAAGTGGGATTCCCCTTAGTCCTATCAAGCATGGCCAATAGCCAGGGATGGTGAGAGTGGTACTTCAGCAACCTCCAGAGCATCAAAGGTCCCTCACAGCTGATCTATATGCCTCTGAGCACAGGTAAACATGGAATAGCTAACAGGATGGAAATGCTGTTAATCTAAACATGAAGGTAAAGGCTAAAGGGACCCCTGACTGTTAAGTCCAGTCACAAACAACTCTGGGGTTGCAGCGCTCATCTCACTTTACTGGCCGAAGGAGCTGGTGTTTGTCCGCAGACAGTTTTTCCAGGTCATGTGGCCAGCATGACAAAGCCGCTTCTGGAGAACCGAGGCAGCACACGGAAATGCCGTTTACCTTTCCACCAGAGTGGTTCCTATTTATCTTCTTGCACTTTGATGTGCTTTCGAACTGCTAGGTTGGCAGGAGCTGGGACCGAGCAACGGGAGCTCACCCCGTCACGGGGATTCGAACCGCCGACCTTCTGATTGGCAAGCCCTAGGCTCTGTGGTTTAGACCACAGCGCCACCCACATCCCTTTAATCTAACATAAAAATCAATAAATGGGCAGAGCTATCCAATGTGTCTCTAGCGTACACAGGAGCCAATTCCTAGGGGTTGAGGTCTCTTTGGCCCCCAATAAAATATTTGAGGGTGCCAGCCTCCCCCTCAAAAGGTGATGGGTATTACCATTCAAATGTTGGGCATGTGTTGCGTCTTGTGATCACTTATGTGAGGTAGGGCTTACCTGCCCTGCCAATATTTTATTCAAGTTGGCACCCCTGCTAGTGGAGGAACTGCTTACTAGGCCCTACTGGCCTCATTCTGGACAGGGCAGAAGGTGTTGGTGCTTTCTGTGGCAGATTCTGCAATCATACCTAGAAGTTTGAGGCTGGGGCTCCAGACTGTGTGTCTAATAATAACTTCCGTATTTTGTAACAAAGAATACTTTACCTGTGTTGTTTTTGCTGTAGCACTGAACGATGCATGAGTGAGACCTGTGATTACTGTTAAGTGAAGTATTTAAACTTACTTAATGTTGTAGTCAATTTACTGTGAGAGGGGTAGAGGCGGGGGTGCACAATCATGAGTGTTTAATACTCTAACAACCTATATTTCCTACACTGTGCAAACAATGCACGTATGTCTCTCTTGACTAGACAGTGAGTCAAGCATCGCACACTTTTTTTCTTTTAATTCAGGCAATCAGGCAGTCACGCACACACATGGGACATCAGGATTAACTAGTAGTTTCCAGCAGTTTCCTCCTCCCCTTTCCCAGTTTTTCTGTTTTATATTTTTACTCCAATTGGTTTCAATGGAAGGGAAAATAACTGCATGAGTTCCAGTGCTGGCATCATTTTTCCTCCCTTGTCAGGGGCATGTCAACGGCACGAGACCATATTTTAATTATCAGGCTCCAGCTTCTTTTCCAGTCTGCCACTCACATACCCTCAGCTGCCCTCCTAAGAAGCTGAGAATTGCTTCCGAAAATATTCAGAACTATTAACTCATCCTCCCTACAATCCCATCACCTGCTCCCTTTACTGGTATCCACAAACTCATCTGTCACTGGCCTCATTGTGACATCATGTCCTTCCACTCCTGTCTCTCTGCCACACTGCCGCACATGCCTGGAACCACCGTTGCTTGTGAAATCCTTTCATAAGAACATCAGAAGAGCCTGCTGGATCAGGCCCAAGGGCCATCTAGTTCCAGCACTCTGTTCTCACCATGGCTAGCCACATGTACCAGGAAGCCCACAAGCAGAAGCTGAGAGCAGCAGCAGCACTCTCCCCTCCTGTGGTTTCCTGCAACTGATATCAGAAGCATATTGCCTCTCACAGTGAGGGCAGTACATCCTTATCATTTGTCCCACTTCACTGTAATTTACCCCATCCCTACTACTAATTTCTCAAGCTCCCTTGTCTCCCATTTTGTTGCCCACTTAACACTGATTGGAATTACCTCTGGGAAGGGACCATGTCACTTCTAGCTCTCTGTACGGCAACCGAGCTACAAAAAATCCTGAATATGAATAGTAGCAATAGCTGTTGACTAACTCTCACACCAGGTTTCAGGGCGCCCTTGCGTATCTGCCACAAGGTGTAACTTCCTACTCATTAAAAGCGAAGTTCTTTCAGCATCTGCAGGTAAAGGGTCACTGCTCATTTGAAAGATTGTAATTAAGTAATAGAGTTTCTCTTAGTCGTGATTATGATTCATTTCCCCTCACACTCCACCCCGTTTTCACACAAACACTTAATGCCAGAGTTGATTCCTGTTCCACCTGCATATACTCGTAAGTCAAGGAACAAATCTCTGTTCTGTAATCACTTCTTTGGAAGAAATGTGTTGTAGTTGATCATTACCACCCTGACCCCCACCCTCCACCCTTTAGAGTTTGGCCGCAATCCAACCCAAATTCAACACTTTTGTTTTTAAAAAAATCAATCACTTTTTAATCCCATTCACTTTAATCAAATGCACAACAATTCCATCCGCTTGACCACTGTGAGAACAGGATGCTGGACTAAATGGGCTATTGGCCTGCTCCAGAAGGTTCTTATGTCTATCTATCTATCTATCTATCTATATATATATATATATATATATAATTTCAAAATTAAACAAATAAAAGTGTTGTGCTATAAACCACCATGGAGCATTTAACTCCCTATGGGTGATCTAATTTGCATAGAACATACACTTCTCAAGCTTGGTTTGGGAAACCACTCTAGCCAAAGGCACAGGAACACACTCTTAATGGTGCATTGTTCTTTTGGGAGCGGGGGTGGGGGGACCCCAGAAAGTTGCACAAGATCTATGTGCTTCATTCAGAGTTGCTGCCTGCCATTTAGGATTAGGTGTTTACAAAGCTTTCATGTCAGTGTAGGTGGAACTGCACATAATGTCTAATACTAAGGTTGCTTAAGCATTTTATTCTGCCTTTAGGAGGAACAAGAATTACTTCACTGAGTACCTTTTCAAAATTAATTTTTTATTTTTTAAAAAACTTTTTTTGTTGTTAGTTACAAAATGACCCAGAAAAGACACACCCTTCCAACAGCCCACAGAAGCGAACCAGAAACAATATAGCCCACTTTTTCATACAGAATATGAAGACAAACTGCAGGAAAGAAATTGGAATAGACAGGCCTCATTCACATGGCATGCACATCACTTGATTTATGCATGTTCATTCGGAAGTACAACTGGTGCTATTTTTAGAGTTGCCGGAACTCACCATGAACATCTCCTTCATTCTCTTAGAATGGCAATGATGCCCACCTGGGAGGTGCTGGAAGTGAGTTCGTGTGAGTTCCAGCTGAAAAAAAGCCCTGATTACAACCCGGTGGTTTCCCCCCCAAAAAATGTCTTTAGGATTGCAGGCTTTCAATGTGATCCTATGCATGTCTATTCAGATGTAAGTCTTGTTGTATTAAGGATACTTACTCCCCAGAAACTGCAGTCTAAGGTACCTGATCACAGGGTGGCTTGTAAGACTCCCGTCAGACCACATCATTGAATGTGGCAAGGTTGGAGGTGACGGAAGTGGCCTCAAGCACACTTGAATAGGGTTTGAGAGCAGAGTTTTCCCCATGAGATGCTTCCATAGGCAGAAGAGAGGAGTAGCAATTTCTGCCACTTCCTCCTCTACCTAAAGACTCCATGAAAAGCTGATCTGGAGTGTTGTGTGACCCACTGGAACTGGGCGGGAGGTGGTGTGGGGGATGACAACAGGGGAGGCAATTGACTCAAATCCTCCACCCATCCCCTTCCTCCAGCAGGAAAATGGAAGAAGTGCTTCCTGGAAGGGTATGTCTGGATCCAACCCATTACTACTGGTAGCTGAACATGTGAACTGACTGTTCAGTTGAAAGCATAGCTTTGAAAGCAGAGTGAGGGATGTGAAAGCTGTGTCCAATCTTGTATCAATGGAGGTCTATTTGCATAAGGAGCTCCAAGTTGCACTTATCATATCTTCAGCACATGCATGTGAACCTGCCTGCAGAACAGAGAATCCAAGTGTTATACATGCATGTTTGAACCAGTCTTGGAAAATGGGGCACCAGATTTAAGGGATCCAACTCTCTGATAAAAGCTTTCAGTACTTTCCCACATTTTTCTGACAAGTGAAGCATACATTTCCTCCAGATTCACTTTGAATTCTTAGTTCCATCCCTTTTCATACTGGGTGGCACCAGGTGATAGAAAGAAAAGTGATAAAGAATCATAGTAGCTGAGCAAACCCTTCTCGGTGATTTATAATTACTATGATCTTTTTTAGAACCGTAGATGAAAATTAAGAATGACTTTCCATAGCCCTTGATGTTAAGAGTCATTTCCTCTAACATAAAAGACATGAGCTAAAAGGGAGCCCTTGCTTGAAGTGGCATGACTTGAAAATCAAACTCATTCACCCCGGTGAGTAACAACACTACATCCTTGGCTGCCAACATTAAATTTACACAGGCAACTTTCTGTTGTATGAAATTGATGAATCACATGTTCTTCATTGTACCTTTTTTTTCTTCCATGGTTATTATGCTTTCCTTTTCCTCCTCTTTTCAGTTCTTCTGAAATATGATTAAACACTGATTATTGTGAAGACTCCACCCCACCCCCTGGCCACCAGTCTCTTCCTGATATCCTCTTCCACAGGGTTTGCACTGAAGTAGGAGGCCTGAAAAGCAAGCATGCCTAGACATATAGTTTCCTGAGGGCAAGCCTTAAGATGCTTCAGAGTGTCAATTAATATAAAATAGAACCTTTATGACCACCACAAGGCTGTTATCTGCCAAAGGATAGAAAAGTAGCCGTCAACCAGCAAAAGAGGGTATCATTAGAAAAACCTGGGAACAACTAAGCTTGATTAAATTGTCAGCAATGTTAAAGAAAAAGGATAATTACCAAGAATAAATTAAGTCAGTTAACAGCCTATGCAAAAAGAGAAGCCATTACTTCTTTACATTTTTCCAGTTATAGTTGCAATTGGTACTTTACTTCCCCAAGAGGATGTCCTAGACTGTCTTCATATGACAAACAGTGTAGTAAGAGTTATGTCTCCAGCATGAGTCTTCCTGGAATCATCACGCTTGTGAGACGGGTTCCATGCCTTGATGCTCATGCATTAGTTACCCTCCCCTTTTATTTAAGAAAAACCACATGCCAGCCACAGCCATTTGCCTACTCAGCAGGGGGGAGCCCTCGGTTTCCCCAGCTGAAAACAAATCCCACCACTAGCAACCTCAGCCTTATCGGAATTTGGTCCGATAATCTGGGAACGTGGAGTTACAGGGCTTTGAATTAAAACACCCTCTTAAAATGGTTTCTGAAATCTGCTCTATTTACGAGTTGTGAAAAGTTGCCTCATACTGTCTAGTCATAACATTAAACGCCAGAGACAAAATGCAGAAAAGGGAATTCCTTTCTTCACAAAAACACTCACTGCGTGCTTCTGACAGGCCAACTGCTTTTGAGTTAGGACATGAGCTGGCATGGCACTTTTTGTTTCAAAGGGAGACAGAAAATGAAAGGGAATTCAAAATGAAGCAGAGCAAATTTATGTTCTTCAATGGGGATACAGGAATCTGCGCATGTTTAAAGCAGGCTTTAGTGCCACCATCCTTTGCAAACACTGTGTGCGCATTATCTAAATGATACCGAAATCCAGATGCAAGCTCTCAGAAATAGAAAACCAAACTATTTTGGAGAGCGTGGGAAGTTAAGAGTCAGTTGTTCCTATTTATTAGTAATTATTTTCAGCTGTGCTGGCAAATGATTAAAACAAATTGCTAGCCTTTAATGAGACATTGTATTTCCCTCTTTTTCTTCAACAATAAAATGGAAATTATTTCATCAGTAGAAAAGTGATATATTGTACCTGATGCTGGAGAATATTGGGAAAGGGAAACAACATGCAAAGTCACCTTTTGGCATTAGGGCAATTTCCATTAAATTCTTGGGCCAGGAATTCAGCAGCTGATGCAGACATGACTTGCTATTTGGTTATTATATTCTCATTTACATTCTCCAATCACTACTGTGTTTCGGGATGGTTTTCTTTTTTTAAAAAAGAAAAGCCGCAGAGTTATCTGAGCAGGGGGAACTCTGTATAACTAGAAAATTGTGTCTGGCCTTAATTTAGTTAAGGAGATAGGCAAGCTTGCTTCCGTGCCCCATCAGGAATAGCAGGCACAAATCAAGAGTGCCTCTGACTGCACAACTGAAGCAGGGTGTTTATTCTAACATTCCTATTCTTTTGTGCTAAAATGCAACCTTTTATGCACAGCCAGATTATGACTATTGTCCTAGGGATAACAGTAAGCTTTTCAAAGTCTTGCTCTGAACCCCTTAGTTCAAATAATGTGTAGCTCCAACATAACTTTCTCATTACAATTACTTGCAAAAGATGTTAAGGAATCCATAAAATAAATTCATGCAAATCAATTATCTCAGAATTACTTTCTGAGAAACTATTTCAGTATTTCCATCTAGTGAACAAACCTGTCTGACATTTTAATCAGTTCACAGAAGTAAACATGCTTGGAAGAAACATAGTATTCCATTCATTGTAAATACAGAGGAACAATCACCTTGAGGCCTTGGGGAAGTACTTTTTATTACAACGGCAGCAGAATGGTATTTACATTTTCCTGTTTGTACAATGACTCTCGCTGCTTTGCTTTATCATTATCAATAGCAGTCTTTCATTAATTGCACAAGCAGATAAAGTAATTATTAATTTTCCATTTCCAGACCATATTATTTATAAGGCCTTATTTTTGTTGCGTTAGGACACAGCAAGACAGCATTTATTTATTTTAAACAAGGCCCTGTCAGAAGGCTTACAATGCAAAGAGTATTGGTCAAACTTAATATAAAAGTCGCCATACATTTGAAGAAAAAACATGTTCAAAACCACCCAGTTTTTATACTCTGTGACTACGATCCTATGCACTACTTTACTATTATTATTTATTGAATTTATATAGTGCCCTATACCTGGAGGTCTCAGGGCAGTTCACAGAACAAAAATACTTTAGGATATCTCCTGGACTTGTTTACATTTAGAAGGATTTTTCTCCAAGTCCATTTTAAACAGGAGGCCCTGCCTACAGCTGCATGGCATGTCACAAAATGGTATTGTCAATTTTTCCGAGTTCCATAAGAATTTCTAGCAGGCAGCAAAAGTAGGGCTGCTACTCAAGAACTGCGTTAGGAGGCTGTGCATGTGGACCTGTGGGGAAGTGACTGTGATCCAAGTAACTTTTCCTTATTAGCCACTTTACCAGTGCATCACATGTATGTTAGAGGTGAAATGCATACTAGATTAGACTAGAACTGCTATTCTAATCTAATGAACATAATTAAAATGACAGTGATCTTTTTTAAAAAAACCTGCTTTACACGTATTTATACTTACTCCAAAAATCAGGGGTTTGTGTGTGTATGCGTGTTTGTAATATATCAGGAATTGGCACCTGCTCGAATTTCCCCATCTCTTTTGTTGTTATCTCACGTTTGAGATGTGATCACAAGTATATGCGAGTTAAATTTCATTTTGCTGTTGTATAGCGTAGGGTGAAAGTGACCACTAGAGACTTGGATGCTGTAATTGAACCGCAACATTGGCCTACTTGATTTTTGTCTTGAGCTACTGTATTAAGTGAGATCAGTTATGGCTACTCTGGTTTAAAGTATCATGCTGAGGACTCCAAGAACTATGCTCTAGAAGGACTCAGGTTTTGGGATAAAGTTCCATTTATGTTCTGATGAATAGGCAGTTGCATTTTTTGCTAAGCAAAATGCCAGCCTAAGAGAGTCAAATTTCACTAGTTCAAAACACTTTAAGGCAAATGTTGGAAGGAGACACACACTTTTAATCTCCTTAAAACAGATGTTATCCTCCAAAGCATTCTTAAATCATGAGATTGTGCACACATGAATTCAGCTACCAACCATCCATTGGTTGCGCCATCAGGTGCTTGGAACAGGCCAACTAAATATACGCCATCTCAAGCTTACAGTAGACACATAAAGATGCAAACAAGACTATATGGGAGAATCTTCCCTGAATGGCTACAGGGAACAAATAAATTGCCCTTGGTATGACACCGAAGCAGAAGGGGTGTTACATCCTATTTCTTACTTCTAATTTAGTGAATAGCTGGCACTACGATATAGCCAGAAAAAGTGAGCTACTGCTTTTTTCCCCTTGCTTTTTTCTTGCATTCCTGCTTTATTAGAATATCTAAACTCAAGACTATAGTACACAAAAGCAAGCTCGATTAAATTCAGACATCCCATCCCATCATGGCTGAGGAAGCTGAGCTACATTTCTCAATGGACAAATTAGCATTTGAAATTGGCAAGCAAACCATAAATCAAAAACCATGTTTTAAGTACATTTCCAAACAGTTCTTTGGGGCTAGCTGTAGTTTGGTGTGATGCCTGAATTCACAAACCAAGTCTCATCAATTACTGCAACTCCAGAAGATTCTGTAGAATGAAAATAATGCTAAGCAAATAGAAAATGAAGAGCAAATGAACAGCTTATAACCATGGTGTGACCATTGTGTGTTTAACACTCAAATCATTGTTTAACACCTGAACTATGATTAGTAAAAACAATGGTTTGGTGTGGTGTATGAATTAAGGACTAGAAATGTCTTTCTGGTGCTAGCTTATACAGACAAGTTTGGTTTCCAGGAGTATCTGCCTAATAGACACAAAGCTTCATCAGGCATTCAAAATCTGTGCAAAGTAACTGCACAAGGGAGGTTACAGCCATAAGTACACAAGCTCCACACACCCCTCCACTGTTTTAGATGCCCTGCATATGCTGAAAAATAATATTCTGAAGCAGGGAGCCCACCCTATTCATCAAAGCATTCCACATCAAAACAGTTGTTTTATGCCCAGCAACTATTTCCTTCAATTATGTTAAATGTTAATTATTATAAATGAGTAAAGCAATCCGTAAACCAGCCTATAAACATTTGAATAGGAGTCAACAGGCTGCATATTTCCATTCCACTCCATTTAATCAATTATGAAGTCATTTTTGCAGAACTGTTGAACTGAAATTTTATTTGACAAAATACTAATTCTTAATATTTGCCATTGAAAGGGTTAAAAAAGAAGTAACACTGGTACAAAAAAAGGGAAAGTTTAGTTGTCATTATTTCATTGAAAGCTTTGTACACTCAAGTTACAGCTTAAAGGCCTTAGGTAAAAAGACATGTTTAGAAGGCTGGTCCAGAGTAGGGCAAAACAGTTATGTAAGAGCTTAGTATAAAATTGGCATTGCCAAAAATGCAACTTATTGAGTGGAATCCAGTTGGGGTCACTTTGCTGACAAAAGGCATCCACCAGTAGAACAGGGAGAGAGGCCTTTATTATTGATTCTCAACTTTGCAGTTCCCTATCATCACCAAATTTGTCCTGAAGGCTTAGGGGTTCACCAGGACAGACATGGGAGGCACTGCCACTAACTGTCTCCTTCCCCATTCCCCTGTCAGCAAATCCTTCTCTCAGCAGAGTAACACCAAACTAGCTTTCACTGATTGTTGCTTATTTTACTAAAGGAGATTAAAGACATTAGACCACTATTGACAGAGTTGAGGAACCTGTGGCCCTTTGAGTGTTGTTGGACTAACTCCCACTATACCTGACCGGGGGCCATGCTAGCTGGGGCTGATGGAAACTGAGACCCATTACTATATAGAAGGCCACAGGTTTCACAGCCTTGCTTTACACCAAAAATTTCTTCCTATCTCCCTAAGTATCACATCTTTCTTAAGGATGCTTGGACAAGTTCAAGGCAAAACAGTGTGAAGGAAACTCCAGTCTTTTCAGCATTTTGTAAAGATGCTTTACAGGCATACTTTAAAAAATGATTTAGTTGTAAAATAACCCCATATTTCCTGTTAGATTGTTTCCTGTTAGATTAGTGTTAAGTAGAATCCTCCTTTGTAGTCTTCGTTTTCCTTCTTGTAAAATACATCAGTTCATCTACCCATTTTTCTTTGTATTTCTTTCTTTTTGGTTTTATTAAATTCTATTTTTCCTTCCAAGGCCTTTCCATTTCTCCCCTGCATGGGCTCCAGCTGGAATCCTTGGTGAAGAAACCTTCCTTAGCCAGGAAGAGGGCAGGATTCACGGAGCAAAACTTTTCTTATAGTGCCTTCAACCTTAAGAATTAGACAGCAGCACTGTCTTAGCAAAAAAATGCCAGATCCTTTCATCCTCTAGAGCCAACTCTGCATTATCAACTCTTAACTTATGCAGGGCAAGTCTAGTATCACAGTATCATTTTCTCTTGTTTTATGACAATTACACAGAACTACTTTGCTGGAGCTGCCACAAAGCAGAAAAGTAGTGCTAGGAAGTGGCACAACACTGCTTCCAGCAGTTGAGGTTTTGCTTCAATCATTCTTTGGGCGCTTGAGACAAAATTTAAGACCCATCCCCCTAAATCCTCCAATCTGTGCAGATAATCTGGCATGAGGGAGATCTTTACATGGAGCATGCTGCTGTTCACAAGAGTCAATATATTTGTTTGTCTTTTTAAGAATATATTCTAATAAAGCTTTCTTATACTATTTTCTGACTTAGGACTTGCTTGAATAAGGCATACATTTCAGTATATGCAGTGGCCATCTCCATATAAATTATGCAACAGAGTCCAATCATATATTACTTGAAACTTTGTCATATACTGCAGTCACCAAGACTTCATTTCAAGTAATATGATCAGAATATAATTTGTGAAATACAAAACATACTGTGATGATTATTTTAAAAAATCAATTTCCTAGTATAAAATTTAAGAGACATTACTCCAAAGTAAGGAGTTTAGCTTAGTTTCATCTTTTTATAATGGGTTCCTGCAAGTGATTATTTATACAACTGTTTGCATACTTCTCTAGAATAAAACAGTGTTTTCCCTGTAAAGACAAGCCATTGCAACATTAGAAAATACCCCTGTTTATTTATTATTAAGAAATACAAAGTGGCACTTATTTCCACTTATTCCCCATGCTTTCAGCTTCAATTTTTTAACAAGAAAACAGAAGTCTTACAGCAGCCTTATAAAGTTTCTCATGTCACAGCTGAAGTTAAATGACAGCAGTGGAGAAAACACGGGTGATGCAAAATATAGCCTGTCCAATTCCTCTTATCACATGATGGATCTTTCTTCCTGTTTGGCTTGCAGCAGCAAAAGTTTTTGGTCATGTCACCCTCATCAAGCCTGACACAACTTGAAGTTGACTTTGTTGCTCCAATCAAAGGCTGATCCTCATGCATACCAGTTGACACTTCAATCTGCAGGTTGTGGGATAACACTGATGTGAAGAAAATTATCAGGATAACTCATATGTTCACTTAGCCACTGTACTGGCGTTTCCAACATCGGTTCTATGCCATGAATCACCACTTGGTTCTTCTTTTCACCATCTAATTTTGAAACAGACAGATCACTTATCAGACACTCACAGGCAAACACATGGTTGAAGCAAAGTGCATTTGGTTTCATTACATAGTGAAATTCTGCAGAATCCATGATTTGTAGTTTTGATTATCGTCTTGCTACTTCATATTTAACTGAATGATCCCTCATGATAAATGAAAAGTTAATTCTAAAAAAGGGAAATATTCTGCTATATGAATCATAAAATGATTCATGCACCAATATCTTTTTTTTTTTGCAACGGTTATGATTTTAATAAGGCTATAAAATAGATTTACTGTTCTTCCCACCGTGTAAATTGAATGAAATCCTGTCATATGAGCAAGCTTCTGCTCTCTCGCCAGGACTTTTCTTCTCCTCACCTTGCTGCCTTCACACTCCACCTCCAAAATCTCCTGGGGGGTGGGCTACACAGCAGGGGGGAAAGGAAGCCCCACTGTGCAAACAAGGGTCTCTCCATTCATGCACAGGAACCATTGGATGCAACCTACTGCATGTATTCAACTAAGTGTTACCGAAAGTACATACAGTGAAATGAATGCTTACTTGGGTTTGAGTGGAACTACAAAATAAGTGCACAATAATCACAATTAAATAATAATAATTCACAAGGCACAGTGGGAGGGGATTATTTTAAACATTTCTATATAGGCCTTCGTTTTAAAAGATTCCAGGTAGATAATAAAATAATTAAAACCTAATACAATGCACTTCTTAGTAGCTGCTCCCAAACTCCCTCCTTAGAGAAGTTAGAACTGGCTCCCTCCTTGTTGTCCTTCTGCTGGCAGCTGAATACCTTCTTATTCCAGCACTTTTGGGAACTGACTGCTTTTAATGAAAGGGCTGGTGCCATGCTCTTTTTATTGTAATACCCTGTATATTTTTAACGGATTTTAAATATTTATATATAGTTTTGATTTTATGACTGTTTAATTGTTTTTAAATGATGCAACTCCTATGTTTTTAGCTGTTTCTATTTTATTGGTAGGCCACCTTGAGTCCCTGACAGGGAAAAAGGTGGGGTATAAACAAACAAACAAACTTATAATAATACAGAACAAATAACAAATAAAAGAATTAAAAATTACAAAGCACACTGTGAGATAAGTAGAAGAATGAGCAATTATTCAAATTAAAAAACGTTGGTAAATAAAAATGTCTTAACCTAGCGCTGAAAAGACACTGGGCATACTGCTTTAGTGAGGGCTTTCAAAAGCTGGGGCACCACCACCGAGAAAGCCCTATTCTTTACATTACATACCTCCACTAACAAAAGCAATTAGAATAGGCCTGGGTGGAACATCTTAAGACAGAAACAAAGGTGGAAATCCTAGTGGGCAGAGTCCACTAGTTGGAATGGTTGGATGTGTGTAAATATAGGGTACAATCCAACTGGCGCCTTTGTGATCATGGAAGGGCCTTGGATCCAGCAGAGCCATCCACTAACAGAAAGGGGGATTGTTGCTGTTCCCCCTCCTAGCCCCTGTCCCCCCAAAATTATGAAAACATGAATAGCTCTAACAGCACACTTTTTACTTCTATGTATCAGTAAAAATCCAGCTAATTGAATCCAAGCTGTGAAGAACCACATGCCTGGGGTTTGCACTGCATACATCATGCTGAAGGATTTCTGCCTCAGACACTGTGGTAATAGTCGGTGGGGTCAGGTCAAAGAGGGTTAAACTGAGTCAGGATATAGCCAGCCAAAAGGAATCCATCAAACACTGACTTTAAAAGGGCAATTAATCTTAGGCAGAAAATGCTTCCTGGGGAATGAGATCTCAATCTTAAGAGCACACTACATGATGTAGCAGTAAAAAAGTACATATACAAGCTTAGAGAGCTTTTATCCCATGATCACAAACAGAAGGGGAGTGCTGTTTATAAGAAAAATACAAAGCTTAATACTTTAAACTTCTTCCAGGCTTCTATCTGTGAGAAATGAATAAAATCATAGCACCTACAATGTATGCCTGGCCTACTTAAATATTTAATGAATTTAGGCAGAATAAAATGATTTAAGTTGTGAGCCCAAGGCACAGGGAATATTCTGATAGAGAGAAATAGTGGCAATACGTACACAGTAACATTGCTACAGAATACATTTCAGACTGAAATGATGGCATCATACCCATGCAGTGTCCTATTCTGACAATATGAAGAGTGGGTAGGTGGAAATGAAGCCAACATCACCATCTAGAAGTGCTTCACACTGTATGACACTCTGCAGATATCTATTATCTGATCCAAGAAATTGCCCAACTGATAAATGATAGGTCCAAAGAGAGAGTATTACTGAGGTCTGCCACTGTCACTAGTAGTGGGCAGATTTATCAGAGTAAGTATATTCTTGAAAAATAGGCTTTCTGATGCACCTTTCTTTAAAACCAGACACTAGATATACTTAGCATGCAAATCTTAGGCTGCATCATTTTAGTAAGCACTGATGGTGCTAACCTATTGTCCTAATTTTCAAAATGTTCAAACTTAATTCTAAATTAACCCAACTCTACAACAGTTAAGGGTTGCCCAGCCAAGATACTCAGTACTGCCCAACATGCCTAGGATTAAGTTCAAGCAACCCTACTCTCTTTCTCACACATGGTGCACTATTGCAGATTCAAAAATGCATGGTTTGCTACATCTACATTTTGTAGAATATTTTCAGTATAATTGTCTTTCAATTAACTTTTGTATCTCAAAAGACTGAGACAACTTTAACTCTGCTAGTAAAGTATGTTTAAAAAGGACTGTAACTTATTTTCCTACACAGCAATCCAGATAATAATTTAAATAGCAGCTGATCAAAAATAATTTTCCCTGGAGCCTACAAAGTACAAGAGTTATCATATTTTCAGTTAATACCTTCAGGATTAATTGCAGCAGGGCAAACTTCTTTTAGGAGATCTCCCAGTGTATGAAACTGTCCATCTACAGCGACAGGACGAAACAACTTCTGTATAAAAGGTCGCTCAGTTGTGGTCTGGCAGTAACAGTAAAAAATTAACAAATAAGCATCTATATGTAACTATCTTACATCAGTATAATGGATAAAATAGGCTCACTGTGAAATACTGCAAACAAATTGGCTCTGCATGTTACAAGAATCTATAAAACTCAATTTATATTACTTTCTTTGATACTTTATACACAGGAATTTTATTGACAGTAGTAGTAGTTGACATTTTAATGCTGATATATGTTGGACTGGGCAATAGGGAAGAAAGATGAAGATGGTGATCAGAGGAAAGGTGTCATTTACTCTTAAGTTTCCTCTAGTTTGCAAAGAGTAACTGCTGTATATAAGTCTATGGAATGGTTCTCAAGCAATGCTAAACCTTGCTTTAACATTACAAGGATGAGCATAGGGTAACCTCAGGCTTGCACTCTGGCCCCACCAGTAAGCTGTAAGTAGACTGGAAGCCTCCATTTCCAACTAATCACAGTTCAGCATTATGTCCAAACCCTAAACTATGGTTAGTATCAACTACAGTTTTGTAGAAACAAGCCAGCTTCTTAAACTACAGTTTGCTGGGTTTGATAACACAGCTACTGGGAGTTAATCAGGAACAGAAGTTAAAGGTTCTAACCTTCTCTGTAGTGATCCCAGAGGAGGGAGCAATCACAAGGCCCACCTGTGGCTCATTCTCATAAGACATTTCTATGGTTTAGCATTACATCTGGGTCAGCCATGTACCACATCAAACTTCATGTGTGAGGTGGGGCAATAAATTCATTTTGAATTGAATATTGCCATAAGAATTTTACCTACTTTGTACTTATGTCTCAGCTAGAATTAAAAACTGGGAGAGATGTAGTAGTTAAACACGGCAGAGTTATCTTAAACTAATATGCATAATTATATAATACAGGTCACTCGCAACTTGAACAGGTGTTACATTATGGGGATGGTGTGTATATGCAAAAAGGTGTAGTCAATCCATCCCCTTGGAACAGCTCCCATGTGAGCAATCTTACCTTCCAGAGATGATACGCCAAATAGGTCTCACCTCCCAAACAAGCAAACCACTTTTAAGCGCTCGGCCTTGCTTACTGTGCTCTGGGACAAAATTTTGCAGGATGATATCTGTGGTCTCCTGAGAGCCTGCGAGAGCCTGGTAAGCCATAGCTGTCAACTTTTCCCTTTTCTTCTGAGGAATTCTATTCGGAATAAGGGAATTTCCCTTTTAAAAAGGGAAACGTTGACAGCTATGCTGGTAAGCAAGGCAGGGCGCTTAAAATCTCTTTCTGCACCTGGAAACCCTGCACAAAGAGCTGTTGAACTCTATGCTTTCTGTGCATTTAATCTGTGTGATTTCAACTGGCTATGTAAAATTGAAACTGCGTAAGTTAAACACGCACAAGTTACAAGTTACCTGTAGCTTTGTCCACAGGTATCTTCGACTAAATATTACCAAGTCTTCTTGGTAAGGACATTGGCTTACATACATTGTTTAAAATCCAGTTAAGCCAGCAGTTTATACAGGATGTAATCATAACATAAAAAGCACAACCCACAAATTATAATTCTAGAAAGCCAACAGACTTACTAGTCTTTACATCTACATAAAAGAATGGGTTCTCTAATTGTATTTAAACCACTGCAAATTACTTTACATGTTGAACCCACACTGTAACCATATTATGATTTCCATATGTCAAAAGCTTAACAGTATAAGAACTGCAGTCCTTCTTTGGATATATCAGCATGCATCTCCCCCCCAAAAAAGACTCTAAAGAATAAATCTAACAGAAGTATTTCATAATTTAACAAAAAAAAATCCCAAAAAGTTTATTTTAAATTAAAAGAGAAATTAATTTTTATTTTTGTTACGTTAATAAATGTTCTACCCATTCACACTGTGAATTCCTGCAGTCAGTACCTGCTTGGCATGCTCAAGTTCATGACATCAAATAGAGGTGTGTGTGTGTGTGTGTGTGTGTGTGTGTATAGGGGGGGTCTATTTCTTCTCTCTCTCGCACGCTGAAGGGCATGAAGCCCACTGTCACAGTGATGAAGATGAGATTGATATACCCCGACAACTCATTGTGGAGATGTTAGAGGGCAGCAAGAAGGAAGGTACACAGCTCCATCTTCTCACACCAATCATGCCACCACTGTAGCAATGTCAGCACTATGGTGAAAATGACTGTGGCAATGAAGTAGAACCATGACATCCCACACCAAATGTGTTGCCTAATCATCTCTCCAACTCCAAAAAGAGCCTATCAAAGTTGATAGGGAGGGGTAAGGGTGTTTTGTTTTTGTAAAAAAATTATTCAAACATTTTCCACAGTTGCAATGACTGCTAGAGGCTGGCTGCTCAACTGAGATGTAATAAGCAGTTTTGTCAATATACGTTTCTGTAGGACATTACTCCATAATCTTTATTGCTACCATTTGAAATACAAGACACAATCACTCTCAAGTGCCGCAGAGGTCCATTACTACAACTACCGTAATCCCAAATAACAAAACCTTCACAGCTTAATGCAACCCCTGCCCCTCAAAAAAGAACCCTGCTCCCAGAAATCCAGGTAAAGAGGATTTACATACACATGGGTTCATACTAAGTCATATTCTGAAAACACATATATATTGTAACTATACTGTGTCTTTCACCTCCCCTAATCCCTTTTCTACTGTATTCAGCACTCTGAGAGCTCACTGTCCAGCTGAGGCATTTAGAAGATTCCGGGAGGTAGAATATAGCCAGGGATAGACTTTTATCATATATAAATTTGTCCAATCCCCTTTTAACATCACTAAATTGGTGGCTATTGACACATCTTGTGGCACTGAACCCTTCAGCTTAGCAATGTGCTTATATTTTCAACTATATCAGCTATAATATTTGCCAACAATTGGAAATAATCAGATTTCATGTCATCTGCAAATACTAAATTGTATACAACACGCACACTTTAAAGTATGATTTGCTGAAAGCTAATAATTATATACTTCTTAAGGAATTTGAAACAAATATACACGTAGCACACCCATAGCGGAAACCTTTAGTTGTCATGGTCTGTTATTTCCTAAAATGTTATCATTATGTCTACAACAGTATCAAAGTAATGTCAGTGATACTTAACCTAAATAATATGAATGTCTCAAAGACTGTGGTTGAATTAAGGGCAGCCATTAGAATTACACACACATCTGGAATGAAGTTAGGACTTATTTATTTTTATACAGTAATGTTTATTACAATTTTGTCTAGACAATATAATGCTGAAAAGATTTTGGTCACAAATAGTTTAAGGACAATTTTCCTAATCATATGTGGGCAACAACCCATGTCTTCCTCGTATCCTTTCATTTGGCAGGATATGCTGTAAGGAGTAAATGTAACTTTCTGATCTCCTACATGATTAAGAGCAGCATTATTTCAAGAATTGTGGATAAATTATGGCAAATGTTTAGACTGAGTATCCCACACAGTCTGCTTACGAATCTCTTACCCACCTTCTTCAAGATGCCACCCAAAAAAACCTTAATTTTACTTGCAGTTTGTTCAAATTTCTTGTATTCCTTCAATAACTAACACAAATTACAATGGTTGCAGTGTTTATAGAAAACTGCAACTGCCTTGGCATGGCATAGCAAAGCTTAGGCAGGCAGCTAAAATGAGGTGTATGAACATAGTTCTGACTTTTCTTCCTTCTTGAATGGAAAAGCATTAATCAGCATAGGAAAAATTAAGTTGGTTAAATTACATTATGCAGCTACAGCCATTAGCTTCTTTGGTATCATATGCTGGTAGAACTAATGACAGCAGAGTGATCACACAGACAAAACTTAGAAAACTTAGAACAGACATGGTAAAGTAGGGATGCAGGGTACTTAATGACTGTAGATGGAATCCAACTTTTAAAACTGTGATTGCTGGAGACTATGGTCTGGGTTGTAAGACAAGTTAACATAAGGAAGCCCATAGAAGGAAAGTTTCCTGACCCCTCCTCCTCCTGTGATCACTTGCCGCCACTCTGAAAAAAAACCCTCTTCAGAGGATCAGGAGCCCTGTTAAACTTAATAGTGCTGCAGAAGCTGGATTAATTTGGGGAGAGAGGGGACGTCTCAATATTAGATTGTTATTGTTATTAAGCTTATTACATTGCATTCCCTAAACAAACACTATGCATGCTACTGTTCTATAACTTTCCGAAACAGGAGGAAAGAAACAAAATAAAATTACCTAATTTGAACTAAATCCTGAAATTGTTATTACATGGTAATAACAACACTTCTCACCACTGTGGCAAAGGGTAAGGGAAGATTGCTGAGTTGCAAGAAAGTAACAGGTATAACACAGGGCTATATATGCCCAGAGTCTTGTGTGACTGAGATGTGGAACAAGGCACATAAAAGCCAGATGTCTATTCAGACAGATCAGGTAGGCTAGCTGCACAAGAGAAGAGTGTTGACATGGCACCTCATCAGGTGAGGCAATGGTGATAGCAGGATGCAGCAGCTGTAACAGCTAACTGGGGCAATGGAGTAGCCACTTTACACCTGCCTTTCCCTCCAATGGGAATGGGCCACCTCTGACCAGGTATAACCCAGGCTTAAGCTTGGGTACCAGGGGCATATCGCAACTGGCATCTATGTCAGTCTGCCTGAACAGCTCAAAGGTAGGGGTTAGAGTTACCCACACCTTCAAATGGTCTGAATAGAAAAGCATGCATGGCAGTTCCTTAAACAAAAGTTATGCCCTGTTTAATACCATTTATTCATGTTTGCCTCTTCCTTCTTCCCACAGCAAAAGGTCTCAACAAATATAAGAACTGGTCAGATTTCTAAAATAGAAAAGACTATGCAACATGTATGTGAAAAAAGATTTTTTTAAAATTTTCCTTTACCTGATATATTCTAAATGGGATGTAGCGAAATCCACTATCTTCTGGAGGGTACTCCATGAGTTTTCGGTTTATAGCCCAAAATTGATCAAATTTGTCTGGGGAAAAATGAAAACAATATACTTATGCGATGCTTTTATGGAATAGGGCATAAGAAAATTTCTATTTATTTTTTACTGTTGTCTACAGTAATACAGTAATACAGTTGTCTACAGAAATACAGAAAAGAAATAAAATGGAAGTATCCAAACACTAGGGTTGCCATTCTCCCAAAAGTGATTTTTTTTAAAAAAAAAAATCCCCCTACTTGTCATATGTCTGTGATTTCCTGGACATTTTGCCGCTTCAGCAAAAATTGCCATTTCTCTTGAGCGATTCCTGGACGTGTTTTTACACTTGTGCATTTTTCTTATATGCTTCTTCATTTACAAGCTGAACTGAGCCCTGAGGGATAGCTCAATCGGTAGAGCATGAGACTCTTAATCTCAGGGTTGTGTGATCAAGTCCCACGTTGGGTGAAAGATTTCAGAACTGCAGGGAGTTGGACTAGATGACCCCTGTGCTCCCTTCCAACTCTATAAATCTGATTCTAATGTTACATGCTACCTCAGGGCTTGTGCTTCCTTTGGAAATGAGGCACACTGGAGATTGTGGGGCCTTTAGGATAAATTAATTATTTACACATATATACAACCTGAGCCTACAATGGAGGGGCTTCCAGCATTACACTTGGCGCCCACCCTGTGGAACGCCCTCCCATCAGATGTCAAAGAGATAAACAATTACCTGACATTCAGAAGACATCTTAAGGCAGCCCTGTTCAGGGAAGTTTTTAATATGTAACGCTGTAATGTTTTTAACACTTGATTGGGAGCCACCCAGAGTGGCTGGGGAAACTCAGCCAGATGGGCGGGGTATAAATAATAAATTATTATTATTATTTATTAATTATTATTACTACTACTACTACTACTACTACTACTACTACTACTACTACTACTACTTCAAGAG
The DNA here is from genome assembly GCF_027172205.1 of Podarcis raffonei. Taxonomy (NCBI): domain Eukaryota; kingdom Metazoa; phylum Chordata; class Lepidosauria; order Squamata; family Lacertidae; genus Podarcis; species Podarcis raffonei. The sequence continues at coordinate 51,812,377 of NC_070604.1, forward strand.
GGCCCTGCTTCTGCCAAGGCCACAGTCCTGGATTCAAACTGTCAGCCCACATGGTGCTCTGACATCCCACCCCACCCCATTTGAACAGTAGCATTTGGCACTGTATTGAATGATACTTGCAGATGCTTTATTGAATCAAACTATTAAATCAACTATAAGTTAAACCCAAAGTTGTTATGGGCAGGACGACAAATGCATGTTTCATAGAAAAAGCAACTTGCAGATGTATCATTAACTATGAGGCAGTTATCACAACTGCTACTCTCTTTTCTTTTTGTGGTCATGAATTTTGTTTCAGAAAGAGGTTTAAAATCATCCCATCAATAATGAAAGCCATAATGAAAGCAATACTGAAAGATACAGCATGTATTTTAAAAAGTTCTCTTGGTTTCATAAGTTTTTCTTATTTCTCTTTTACTAAGGCCTGAAATATAAAATTAGTATTTGAAAGCTTTCAAAACATTTCTGTTGGGTTCCACAGGTGCAGTTTCCAATGACACACAGTGAAACCTGTACAACCAACATTTCTAAGCAACCTCTTATATTGGAATAACCACAGTGTTGTCCCAAACAAGCCAAAATAATCTTAAGATTTGAAGTAGAAGTGTAAGTGAAGAGAATCTTTGATAAACTGATTAAAGAACACAAACAAAACTTTAAAAGTTCCCATTTCCATTTTTCTGCCTTTAAATGCTTTGAATATTTTCCATGATAAAGCCCAATCCTATGTGATTTTTTTAGTATTCTGCAAAGCTATTATTATGTACTCCAAAAATCCTTCCTCAAGACTGCCTGCATGGGTTCCTAATCAACAGGATCAAATGAGGGACGTTAACTTCTCACATCTAGATTGCCATGTGTGGCTACTGCTGTGATGGAAAGTTTACGATTTTCTTTTACCACCCTCCATGAAATAGATCACACATCTGAACACTTGAACAAAGAGAAACTATGTCAACATCCAATAACATGAAAAAGGTTAGATAGTATTTAAATAACATACAGCACTAATACAGTGGTACCTCAGGTTAAGAACTTAATTCGTTCTGGAAGTCTGTTCTTAACCTGAAACTGTTCTTAACCTGAAGCACCACTTTAGCTAATGGGGCCTCCCGCTGCCGTCGCACCACCACTGTGATATTTCTGTTCTCATCCTTAAGCAAAGTTCTTAACCCAAGGTACTATTTCTGGGTTAGCGGAGTCTGTAACCCAAGGTATCACTGTACTTAAAACAAAAAGGCTAGAAAATATCATTTAGTCTTACAACCATCAACTAAACTCTAAGCAGATCAAAAAGGTAAAGCTTCTCAGTTGTATAACACTAGCTATATTCACACCTCATTTTTTAAACACTTGACATTTTAAGTATCAGTTATGATTCACGTTCAGCTAAAATTATCTTAAGATAAGCATTTATCATTAGCCACTCAAAAAAGAAAAATGACAAGCTATCATTTAAAAAATCATTGAACTCAGTGTGCTAAAATAAATACTGCACTTGCACACAGTGACAAAACATGGTTTACTGCTACATGCATGAGCTGGAATGAGTTTCAGAAAACCTTTGGGCTCTCATGCTACATCCTCCTCTCCTCTTTTCCCATGCAATTGGGAAAAGGACCTTTCCTCTTTAGGTGCACTTTTACAGACTCTGGCTTGGCAAACAACTCTGTCTGCTTTAGAACAAGCCAAATTCAAACCATGACTTATTCAAGTGGCCTGTTTTAACTAATAAGTTTGTGATAAAACAATGATCCCTGGTTTCTAACAAATTAAGATTCTGTGAAAATGAAACTAAATGTTAAGAGAAATATTTCTCCATGCCACATTATTTCAGCTCAAGCATACAACAACAAATCATAGTGAGTTGTATGCAAGCTGAGCCAAAGACTTAATTGCTTCACTTCGAAATTGTTTCTTACCATTCTGTAATCCCATCCAAAGTTGCTTATGATCCTTTTTTTGCATCTCATTGATAACTTGACTCTTATGTTTCAAGGCATCTGCTTCTTTTATACAAGCCATGAAGTGGGCTTCAATTGCGTCCTTTGAGGGACAGTGTAAAAGATCTTTTTCTGGAAAGTTCTAAAAGAAGTACAAAATTATGATCATCCAAAGGCAAGCAGTTTATCAATTCAACTTTTATTTTAGAGCAACAACCAAGACGAACCACAGTGAATAATTCCCAAGGGTTTAAGAGAACTTTAACTGTGCAACTAAAGCTGCTTAGCCCTAGGAAATGTATGATGCTCCAACTCCTATCACAGTGGTACCCCAGGTTAAGTACTTAATTCGTTCCAGAGGTCCATTCTTAACCTGAAACTGTTCTTAACCTGAAGCACCACTTTAGATAAAGGGGCCTCCCACTGCTGCCGCACCGCCAGATCACGATTTCTGTTCTCATCCTGAAGCAAAGTTCTTAACCTTAAGCTCTATTTCTGCGGAGTCTGTAACCTGAAGCGTATGTAACCTGAAGCGTATGTAACCCGAGGTACCACTGTATAGTTAAAGGAAAGCAATAGCTTTACTAGATTTCTCTTCTCCATTCTGCACCCTGTTTAATAACATCAAGCAGATGTCAATATAGTTCTCCTTTCACCTTCCTCAGACAAGGCAGGCAAACATAGACTAGCTTTTGAATCAGTAGAATTAGAATTATTTTGGTTTTAGCCTTTAGTAGAAATTCTCCACATAGCTCAGAAACTGTACTCAGAGACCTGTTGTTGTTTAGTCGTTTAGTCGTGTCCGACTCTTCGTGACCCCATGGACCAGAGCACGCCAGGCACTCCTGTCTTCCACTGCCTCCCGCAGTTTGGTCAGATTCATGTTTGTAGCTTCGAGAACACTGTCCAACCATCTGGTCCTCTGTCGTCCTCTTCTCCTTGTGCCCTCCATCTTTCCCAGCATCAGGGTCTTTTCCAGAAAGTCTTCTCTTCTCATGAGGTGGCCAAAGTATTGGAGCCTCAGCTTCACAATCTGTCCTTCCAGTGAGCACTCAGGGCTGATTTCCTTAAGAATGGATACGTTTGATCTTCTTGCAGTACATGGGACTCTCAAGAGTCTCCTCCAGCACCATGATTCAAAAGCGTCAATTCTTTGGCGATCAGCCTTCTTGATGGTCCAGCTCTCGCTGTCATACATCACTACTGGGAAAACTATGGCTTTAAGTATACAGACCTTTGCTGGTAAGGTGATGTCTCTGCTTTTTAAGATGCTGTCTAGGTTTGCCATTGCCTTTCTCCCAAGGAGCAGGCGTCTTTTAATTTCGTGACTGCTGTCACCATCTACAGTGATCATGGAGCCCAAGAAAGTAAAATCTCTCACTACCTCCATTTCTTCCCCTTCTATTTGCCAAGAGGTGATGGGCCCAGTGGCCATGATCTTCGGTTTTTTGATGTTGAGCTTCAGACCATATTTTGCACTCTCCTCTTTCATCCTCATTAAAAGGTTCTTTAATTCCTCCTCACTTTCTGCTATCAAGGTTGTGTCATCTGCATATCTGGGGTTGTTGATATTTCTTCCGGCGATCTTAATTCCGGCTTGGGATTCATCCAGCCCAGCCTTTCGCATGATGAATTCTGCATATAAGTTAAATAAGCAGGGAGACAATATACAGCCTTGCCGTACTCCTTTCCCAATTTTGAACCAATCAGTTGTTCCATATCCAGTTCTAACTGTAGCTTCTTGTCCCACATAGAGATTTCTCAGGAGACAGATGAGGTCATCAGGCACTCCCATTTCTTTAAGAACTTGTCATAGTTTGCTGTGGTCAACACAGTCAAAGGCTTTTGCATAGTCAATGAAGCAGAAGTAGATGTCTTTCTGGAACTCTCTAGCTTTCTCCATAATCCAGCGCATGTTTGCAATTTGGTCTCTGGTTCCTCTGCCTCTTCTAAATCCAGCTTGCACTTCTGGGAGTTCTCGGTCCACATACTGCTTAAGCCTGCCTTGTAGAATTTTAAGCATAACCTTGCTGGCGTGTAAAATGAGTGCAATTGTGCGGTAGTTAGAGCATTCTTTGGCACTTCCCTTCTTTGGGATTGGGATGTAGACTGATCTTCTCCAATCCTCTGGCCATTGCTGAGTTTTCCAAATTTGCTGGCATATTGAGTGTAGCATCTTAACAGCATCATCTTTTAAAATTTTAAATAGTTCAGCTGGAATATCATCACTTCCACTGGCCTTGTTATTAGCAATGCTTTCTAAGGCCCATTTGAATTCACTCTCCAGGATGTCTGGCTCAAGGTCAGCAACCACACTACCTGGGGTATACGAGACATCCATTTCTTTCTGGTATAGTTCCTCTGTGTATTCTTGCCACCTCTTCTTGATGTCTTCTGCTTCTGTTAGGTCCTTTCCACTTTTGTCTTTTATTATGGAACTCAGAGACCTACCTGGTATCTTATACGGAAGGCATTTATAAAGAAATACAGTGGTACCCCGCAAGACGAACGCATCGGAAGACGAAAAACTCGCTAGACGAAGGAGTTTTTCGTTTTCTTAGCCGCTTCGCAAGACGCAAAACGAAGCTTGCCCCGCAAGCTCCGGGGATAGCGGGGAAGCGCAGCGCATCTTCCCCGCTGTCCCCGGACCTCTTTTGAAGCAAGGGGCGGCGGGGAGAAGATCGCTTCTCCCCGTTGCCAGCCCCGCAATCTCCGGACCCCTTTTGAACCAAGGGGCAACAACGGGGAGAAGTGATCTTCTCCCCATTGCCGCCCCTTGCTTCAAAAGAGGGGACAGAGGGGAAGGCGCCTTCCCCTCTGTCCCCGGACCCCTTTAGAACCAAGGGGCGGCAACGGGAAGAAGCGATCTTCTCCCCTCCGCCCCTTGCTTTAAACAGGTCCGGGGACAGAGGGGAAGGCGCGCGGCGGTCTCCATAAGAACGCATTGATTGATTTTCAATGCATTCCTATGGGAAACCGTGCAAGACGAAAAACTCGCAAGAAGAAAAAACTTGCGGAACGAATTAATTTCGTCTTGCGAGGCACCACTGTAAAAGTCAAGTGTTCTAATACATATAGGTCGTCCCCCCCCCCCGCCACCAGAAAGCCAAATTGAGCTACTGTGGATCATGGCTCTGGCTTGCTTGCTCTATGCAGACGCAATGGTCAGCATGTGACAGGCTGCTTGAAAGGCTTCCAGATTAGAACCCATTCTGCATTTCAGTGAAGCTAAACTAAATTCATGGGGTTGGATCCAGAGTTCCTGTAAGCAGCAGTTGTGCCATTCCAGAATGCTGTTGGAGGTAATGCTGGGTGTGGGGTGAGATGTAGGGGGAAGTGGCAAAAGCCTTTCTGTAGTGGGGGCCTCTACCGGATTGCAGTCCCTAACCACAAATGGAAAGAGGCCTTTTGTATATGGAAGAGCAGGTATGGATACAAGCCAAAATGTGAAAGAAAATAGGGACAAAGTGGTAGGCAATTCTTGACAGGCAAACTTGTATACATTTATATACCACCTTTTTGCCATAAAAACGGTCCTCAAGGTGGTTTACAACAATTTGATCTTTACATTTAGAACTGTATAGCTGTGGCTCCCAATTGGTGGTCCATGGATGCCAAGGGGACCAGATAACCCACCTAGGGAGTCTGTGGCACCATTCACATAACAAAAATGGCCAGAGAGATGTCAAAATTTTCAAAAGTAGGGGGTCCATGGCTTGGCTTTTGAAAAACAGGGTCCCCACAGTACTTAGCTAATGGGGAACCACTGCTGTAGAGCATTAAACCAAGTCAACATAAAACAAACCCTCAAACAGGCAGGATTAAAATACAGTAAAAATTGGCAGAGTAAGAATGCAATCACCTAAAAGACAAATGTAAGTGACAGAAAGCAGGTGCAAAACTAGCAATCCTCACTTGCTGTCTGCTAGGGCTTTCCCTTTCCCCTTCACTCAGGCATATAAGAAATTGTGATTACATGAGCTGCCTCTGCTTTTGAAGTGTTGAACAACTCAAAAGATGCACCATAAACATACCTTAAAATGTACTGTTATGTTCCATGGAAGGGCTGTATTTGAAGCATGAAGGTCAAAAAGCAAACCAATAGGATAATGCCTAGTAACAAAAGAAAACATTAAAACCAAATAAATGACCATTTCATACTTGAAAATTTGCATTAAAAAAGATTGTTTCTATAAAAAATTAAAAAGCAAGCACTTTCCCCAAACTTTCAAAAGAAGCCTGTTAAATACAAAAGCCATTTCTCAGCAAACCTCTTTACATTCATCACAGAACTTTGTTGAAGCCATTGTGCATGACAATAGCAACAGTACTATAGCAAAGTTTAAGAAAAAATACATGCTGGTTACGTGTTATATAATTTTATAGTCTGTCTATCTGACAAAAAGCACTCTTAAGTGAATAGAGCATTACCTGAAAATTTGATGCAGAATAAAAAATATGCTGTGAATCAGTCCTACATACAATCGTGGTGCAAAAGATAGAGTGGCATAACTTTCTTTGGAGCGGGTGTTTGCCAACCCAACGCACATGAAGGCCTTCACTGGATAGCTCAGCAGCTCAAGACTCTGAGACTGCTTTTTTTTTTTAAGGTAAGTCTTTAAGCCCTTCTAGGAATAACACCTTGGCAAAATGTACATGCACCCTTCTAAACAATTTCTGTGAAATGAGCCAGCCTGGCTGCTCCCACCTGTAAAGTGTTTTCAGCAAACTAGTGAAGTCAAGAGCTGTGACTGATAAGTGAGTTTTTTTGGTCACTAGGTAGTAGGAATCCCTGCAGTCCTAAAGAGCTGCTGTTTTCCCTCTCCTTTTAGTGCAGTTTACCTGCTTCTGTCTCAATCTCTGTAGCTTGCCCTTCCTATCCCTCTAACAACCAGGATGCATTTTTTCCTATGGTGGGGTCTTCTGAAATCAGGTAGCGTTTTTCTTCAAATACTATGACACAATAAATGTGTGTGTGTGTTAAAGATTCCCCTCCCCCCTCCTAAAAAAGCAAATGTGAAGGCTTTGCAAAGAGGCTTAGCCATATCTCCTGCGGAGCAGGTAATAAAGACCAGACACTCATACAAGTCTACTTAGAAGACTGTATGTATTTAACAGGGTTACTCCTACAGCTGCGTACAGGATGGCAACCTAGGCTTTGGGTTAGGGGTAGCATTGAAGGCTCTTGTGCCTTTAACAGCTGTATGACAGGCAGAAATTCAACAGGTCCAGTCTTTTCTAGTATGGAAATGCAATTAGGGGAAGATGTGAAGGATCCACCCGTTTCCTGCTCTGCTTGTTTCTTTTGCTGACTGAGCAATTTGGAACAGGCAAATACTTGAGTGACTTTTTAAAAAAAATGTTGGCTGGGGAATAATAGCAAGAATTGCCTGTTACTTGTTTTGCTGCCTACCAGTCATTGTGGAATAGGCAACTGCTGGAAGAACTTTTTGAAAATGGGACAATGGGAGAAGAAACATGGTAATCCTCCTGTTGCTGCTATGCTTCCTGCAGGCATGTGGAGCAGGCAGCTGCTTAAAAGAGGCTTCAGCTGAATATAGGTAGAGGTGTAGCATCTAGCAACTGTTCAGACCTTTAGAAAAACAACACTTGGAGGCTACCCCCACCATACACCATCATTAAATAGGTCACAGAAAAACTTTAAAGAATTTTTTCTTAAGGAGTCAATAACTCCTTGTTATACTATGTCAAAAACTCTTAGTTAATGAACCTTCATCTTTAGGAATGATTCTAACCTGTATGGCCCAAGCAGTGGCATATGTAGGGTGAGTGGAAATTAATCCCCAGGCACAAACTTATAAGAAGTTTACCTGGTACAAAACTCAGAAACCAGGAAGGAAAAATGTTCATAAATAAGACAATAAACATGAAACTTCTTACACATCTGGTTCTAGCCAGGTGAACACTAAGATCCTTGTCCTAAATTCATTCCATCTTTCATAATAATAAAAAAGCCATCAGGCATATCTTGCCTCACCAAGAACAAAGAAGGGAAACATCAGCCTATAACTTCTTAAGTATTCTAGCACTGCAAAAGAAGTTGTGCTTGTATCTCTGGCATGCAAAGAACTCTACATCATCTAAATACCATTTCAGATCCTCTGAATAGACAAATACCTGTTTTAAATGGAATGAAAGACCAACCAGCCTTGAGCATGAACCACTCCCTATTGGCTAGCTGACGTGGGAATGACACAGGAACAAAGCAATCAGAGTTAATTATGACATCATGCTTACAGGAAACATAAATTAAATACTTGGGAATCACTGAATGATCACCCCTGCTTTCCTAATACAATCTGTTAGAATAACAGACATTTAAATTTACTAACAGCATCTATTCAGCAAGATAAAAGGGGGATGTGTGAGATAAGAGAGGATTTGAAGGTGTCCACATGACTCCATTTCACAAAGGGAATTATATATGCAAGTGTGTGCACATGGATGCTCCTCCACCTCAGAAATAACCAGTTCTCCGTTGAGGTTTTAGACAAATGCAGCTAGTTTCCATCACAATAAGGATCACACCCTTTGCCAGTGAAAAGAAATCTCGCTGGACAGGGGTGCAAGAAAAATCAGTGGAAGCAACAGCCATGGCAGCCTCTAATGTAGTTCCATCTAGCCTATGTCATAACAACTCCCCCGTAGCAGAGAACTGTCTATATACCACAGTGGGGCCTGTGTCTAAGTAGCAGTTATGGCTGCACCACTGGCTGAGCCATCTTGCAAGTCCCCTTATGCTACTTGGCTTGTGTGAGCATTTCTTCCATTTCTGTAGCAATGCCAATGTATATATTTTATAGAAATGGTTTCCACTGTAGTGAGCAGCTAGATTAACATATTTTACTACTCAATAAAACTTTCGAAGCAGGAGCATCAAGCTCTCTCAGCTATATCAGGTAAGTGGAATATATTTATATTTCACTATTAAATTGCCACCAGATACAGATGAGTGCTGTAATGCCGAATCAGCTATGAATAGATAGGAAAACAGAGTATTACTACTCCAGCCATGGTGGAAACAAACCCACCATTAGCTTTTCAGCATCATTCAGTCAGAAATCACTCCACAAATCTGCTCTGCTGATTTTTGGTAAAACACAACCAGTACTAATTTGGTTGTTTCTGTCTTATTGGACTCAGTCTTCCATGAGCCAATGTAAGAGAAAAATAGATCAGCAGTAGGCTGATCAAAGCCACTACCTAGAGTTCTTCTCATTTGTGCTCTTCATTTCCTTGCTCCTAATCTTCTGAAAATATTGCTACCACTCAAATCCCAGCAAGTTCCCTTACAAGTTTTCAATTATGCAGGTGGTAATGCTGGATTTATAAATACAGATTTATAGAAGACAAATACACATACATTTTTAGCAAAAACTAGAATCCTCTACATACACAAATTAATAATCCCTCTAATTTTAAGGCCTTGTTGAAACAGGTTCTCTTTCTAAATTAGTCAGTCTTCAGATCAACAACTTTCACCACACCTTCACCTGAACCTAGAACAATCCATACAGTACATTCACTTTCTGGACACTACTGTGCACTACATGGTGAAATGTAAGCACCACCGTATCAACACATACCGTATTTTTCGCCCTATAGGACGCACTCCCCCCCCCAAAAAATGAAGGGGAAATGTGTGTGCGTCCTATGGGGCGAATGCAGGCTTCAGGAAGCTATCCGCAAGTCTTGCAAACCCGGCGGGAGGTCCCGCGGGCTCGCAAGGCTTGCAGGCAGCAGCCTGCAGCCCAAAAGCTCGGGGGATAGCGGGGAGGCGGAGCGCTGCCACCCCGCTATTCCCCAACCTGATCTGGAGGCTGGTGGGGGGAGGAAGGAAGCAAGCTTGCTTCTCCCCCCCCCCACCAGCCCCACAACCTCGGGGGATAGCGGGGTAGTGGAGCGCCACCACCCCGTTATTCCCCGACCTGATCTGCAGGCTGCCGGGGGGGGGAAGCAAGCTTGCTTCTCCCCCCCCCACCAGCCCCACAACCTCAGGTGATAGCGGGGAGGCAGAGCACCGCCACCCCGCTATTCACCGACCTGATCTGGAGGCTGGCGGGGGGGGGAGGAAGCAAGCTTGCTTCCCCCCCGCCAGACCCACAACCTCGGGGGATAGCGGGGAGGCAGAGCGCCGCCACCCCGCTATTCCCCGACCTGATCTGGAGGCTGGCGGGGGGGGGGAGAAGCAAGCTTGCTTCTCCTCCCCCCGCCAGCCCCACAAACTCGGGGGACAGCGGGGCAAGCCGCTGCCCCACGGAGGCTAGAGAGGCTGTCCCTGAAGGCAGAAGAGGGAGACGGAGCGCTCCGTCTCCCTCTTCTAGCTTGGCGGTGGCTGCGCAAACCTGGGGGGGAAATAAAAAACAATTCCTTGATTTCCCCCCAAAAAAACTAGGTGCGTCCTATGGGCCGGTGCGTCCTATAGGGCGAAAAATACGGTATCTACATACATTTTGCTTTCAGATAGAACACATTACAAAATCCACTATTTATAGCCAGGTCCCTGTGATTCAGCTGTTTCTATACTGACCTGCTTAAGGATTTTTAGGCTACAGTATCGACACTCAAAGAACTGAACACCCAAAGAAATGAATACACAGATCAGGTCTAGACCAGTATCCAGGAATCTTCTACTATAGGGCAGATGTAGAAGAGAAACTGACAAACCACTTGTCACCACTTCCAGCTCCTAGTTGAAATCACTCCAATGTATCAAAGAACTATAGCTCATGCTGGGCAATAATGCTTTCTTCTCAAAGTCTTGAATGGTAGGCCAGTACTTTCTTACAGACAGCCCCTACCCTAAACAGCTCTTCATAAGGAACTCCAGGAAACCCTAACAGACCATACTCTGTAACAAACCCAGATACTGAATCTCTTCCCATATCCACTCAAACAACAGTATTTCAGGACCTAATAATATCAGCCACAACACCAAGGTGTCATTCACCCATTCATCTTCCAATATATGTGCTATCTTCCAGCATCCTGACATCAGCAAAGGGATTAACCAGAAACTAGTAGAACACTTCAGTTTAGCAGAATGCCGTTATTGACCTTAAGGTGCCAACCTTTAACAAAGGAACTTTAAAGAAAACTCAAGTGTGAAACTGCTGAATTACAACTTATCAAGAAATTCAATTCTTAACAGAGACAATGCCTTTCTCCTACGACAGTGATACCTTGGTTTACGAACTTAATACGTTCCGGAAGTCCATTCTTAAACCAAAGCATTCTTAAACCAAGGCATGCTTTCCCATAGCAGCGGGGGACTCAATTTACAAATGGAACACACTCAACAGGAAACAAAACATGTTCTGCTTCCAAGACAAAGTTCACAAACCAAAACACCTACTTCCAGGTTTGCAGCGTTCTTAATCCAAGTTAATAGCAAGGTGATGTGCTATCACTGATTATTGTTGTGAAAGTTTTACCATTCTCATTCTGCATACATTTATGCAGTAAGACTGTACTGTCTGAACCTGACCTATTTCTCAGGTTACTTCTGCTGCATCACATTAACATGGCCATTCTTCTGAAAAGGCTCCCTTGCAGATGATTTATTTTTCCTTAATATATTCAGAAACTGGTCAGATAAAAATCCCAACAGAAGTCTAAACTCATGTTCTGACAGTTTGGTAGCTCTTGTCAAATTTCAAGGCTATTGCTGACAGAAACTGAAAGTAGTAAGTAGTTTCAAAGTGGGGACAGGGGCTCTCTGAAAGTATGAACCACATACTATTTGAAATGCTTTCTATAGTAACAGTCTTTTTTCACCTCTTCAATCATCTAACTTTTATTCTGCTTACAAGTATCTCAGCAAATGTTACAACATAAGTCTGAGCAGCCCATGATGAGTAAATGCCCCCTGCAAAGAAAGGGTAAATAGTTGTACAAAATTATAAGACAATATAATATTTATATGATAGTGGTGAGAAAATTTCACACTCACTTGCAACTTTGCAATAATATAACTCTGTCAGTAAGCATGTGTTTTGTCAGATGTTTCATAGAGATTGTAGAGGATTTTGAGACTATTACAAGAGTACAAACTTCATATAATCTTTCCAAACGCTGTCAGACTCCACACATAGGCAATAAATAGAGCCATGATTCTCCCACACAAGCCAGTTACAAGAGGTTAAAGTAAATGTCTAAAGTGGTGGCTGACAGTTAACTGCAACAAAATGCAGGTTAGAATTTGATTCCAAAGCTGGGTGTAAATATTAATTTTACTGCATAAGTTCCCTTTAATGACTGCAGGCTAGCAAAACAGTTCATAGTTTTTACTTGTTTTATTATCTATGAATGGAAGGACAGGACAAGCCAAGATATGTGCGAAGCTGCAATATGTAGTTACTTAGCACCATCTGCTGGTTAGGTAAGCATTATGAAAGAACTTTTAAGTAAACTGCTGAGGCCACTGGATACAGAAATTTGTAATAACCATGATTACTACTAGTTGCTCTTTCATCACAGTGTTAAAAAAAAATATCTATTAGAGCCCTCTTTTCAGAGCCTGGGAAGTAGCATGTCACTTTGGCTGAAATCCTGTATCTAATTATCTATAAGCCACACTGAATTCAATAGGAATTACCTTGAGTGGGCATGCATACATTAGAGGATCTCACTGTACATATTTTCAAATTCCAGAAAAGTAGCAGCATTAATCGAAGTTTACAACCTCCAAGCAAACCCTCTTTCAGTTTCTCAAAGAATAACTGATTTTGTACAGCTTAAAGTAAAAATGCCACAATATATGTTAGTCTTTCAAAACATGTTACAAGACCTTTGTGGTTTTTAAACACTGGGATTTTAATTCCCATGTCTTCGGGATACTGAAATTAACACAATTAACAACATTCCTGGCTTTAAATATTGCAGATAAGCCCTTAAAACCTACAATCACACCATTAATTTTAGAGCTAATGAGAAAGGATATCACTCTCCATTTCATATGTTTTATCTAGGGACTTAGCTAGACTGGTAAAGAAAAAGTGATTTATATGTGTTGTATGTGTGATATAACATTGTGCCACCAGATGGTGACATGGAGTCCCATTTTTCTCTGTTTTCCCTGTTTAAATCTACAATGCTTTAAACTGAAACACTTCTTTGATGTGGGTGGTTCATTACCCATAGGAATAAATGGCACAGCCTAGGAACACTGTTGCAAACAAAGCCAAACCTGCTCCTCCTTTCCGCACCCTCTCAGATACTAAATGGCCCTCACTGACCATGTGTTTTATTTTGAAAACGGCTTTGGAGAAAATGGTTAAATGGTTTTTATTTTGTACAAGACATATAAAAAAACTATTACAGGATCATTGAGCCATCATTTTTTAATTTTAGCCTTCAAGCCATATGAAGGTGGCTGAGACATGGGGAAGGAAGGATAAAGATAAATAAGCCATATAATTGTTATAAGTTTGCAGGCACTTCATGATATTAAATGTAAAATGGAACACTGAAGAGTGTCTTTTAGCTTTTAAAGAATGTGCTTTATGAGCCAGATATGCTAAACTAGAATTTGAGCCAAGAGGAAGAAAAATGTAATAAACTTTCTCCCTGAGAAAAAGGAAAAGAGGGTGTCAAGCAACCACAAACTCTTCATGAGTTGCTGAGAATAACAGTTTGTTATGGAAGATGTTTAATCTTGATTTCCTCAACCACGGAAGTTCCTAATGCAAAAATAAAAATAGGCATCTCTAATATGCATGTGGTGTGCAGTTGCAGAACATCTGCTTGAGGATTCAAAAACTCGAAAAGTGATACAACTAAAAACACTAACATAATTAATTTTAAAATTTTCCAACTTTTTTATACAAAAACCAATTTGTGGACAAATATTAATTTAAGAACATCAGCTTGAATGCTATGTCATTGCTCTGTAAATACCATGTATGATCAAACTTAAAAGAATTCAAATATCACAGAACTATTGGGGGAAGTTTTGAATTCTAATTATCAAGAGCTATTAACACGCTTGTAGGTTAAGGATATGTCCATTTTAAAGAGAAACCAATCAATGATTATTTTCAAGTACTGTATTTTAGTTAGCAGAATTCTGATGTTTAAACTTAAGGTCATGATTTTAGAAAACATCACTAACAATCACATATTCATGAAAGTAACACAACGAACCTCACTCAAAAGCCTGGGCACATTGGAACCCATTATGTGCACCAACTATTATCAGTATCTTCTAGTTTAAAAATTCTAATTAGGGCCAACAAATTGTATTGCTTATTTATAATTGATGCCACTGTATGAAGGCCTCAAATGTAATTCAGGTGGGTAACAGATCTCTACTTGAGAAGAATGTAAATTGGGGTGGGATGTAACAAGCTGCTTAACATTTGTGTAACTAGGACAGTTTCAAATCTTAGGTATGCAGGAACCCTTGACTTTGCAGTTAACATCTCCACCAACACTTAACTTAACCCTAATTATTGTATTGTATTATTGAAACCTAGTAAGGGCCTGTTGAAGATGGACTTGTCTAGACCTAACTTTCTGTTCACAGTGACTATACAGTCGTACCTTGGATCCCGAACGCCTTGCGAGTCTAACGTTTTGGCTCCTGAATGCCGCAAACCCGGAAGTGAGTGTTCCAGTTTCCAAATGTTCTTTGTAACCCGACTGTCCAACACAGCTTACACAACTTCCGATTGACTGCAGGAGCTTCCTGCAGTCAATCAGAGGCCGAGCCTTGGTTTCCGAACATTTTGGAAGTCGAATGAACTTCCGGAACAGATTCTATTTGACTTCTGAGGTACCACTCAACATTGCTTGCAACTATACGTTGTTTGCAACAGTTCTAACAAACAGACTTAAGTACATTATCAGTCCTTTCCAGGCTGTGCAGACATATAGCGGACAGAATCTGTTGCCTCTTTAGTATTGTAAACTGCTATGTATTCTTATGCTGTATGTTCACTGTATACCCTGGGATTTCTGTAAAGTGGAGTGCCATTAGAAAAACCAATAAAACTTTTTTTAAAAAATTGTATAAAATAAAATTGGGGTGAGGATGGAACACAGCATGCAATTCAACTGTTAATACCAACACTTACACCCAATTAAGGCAGGTCCATGAAATGTGAGCTCCAAAGGTGGCATGGAGCTTTTAATCCTCATAGTTCACTTCTGATTTCAGCAGTGAGCGAATTATGTCTGCACAAGGCCATAGCAGCTCTACACCTGTAAACTGCAAGTTGATTTAATGGAAAGGAGAACCCTAGTTCTCAAGCTTATGCAATTCTCCGAGACCATGTTTCATGTTGGACACATCTGAAACTAAGAGATCACCATCATTTTTGTACTTGCAGAGACAGAACGGCTCACAATTGGAACTCTGTGCATGCACTGAGAAAGCAAGAGGGAAAGCACTTTAATCCTAATTGTGCAAAATAGAATGTTATTTGGTATATTGGCATCACTGAGGAATTAATATCTTTTTTAAAAAGGTTGCCCACAATCTTAGATTTTGATAGGGCAACTTCAATTTGCTTAGGCTTCCCAAGAACAATATGCAGTCAGGAAATATAGATGCTAACACTCTAAAATACTCAAAAAGTTAAATAACTCACCATTTTAGTGGTGTGCCTTCATATTCGAACCATATTTCTACAATATCCTCTTGTCTCATAACCTTCTGAAAATGTTTTTTCACTTTGTCCGTTACCAGTGTCAGGTAACTTATTCTGGGTAAAAGCAGCTGAAAGGAAAGGTAAACAGCACATCTTTATGAAAAGAATCACATGTAAAAGTTACATTAAAAATATTACTTGCTTTTCAGTCACATGAACAGTACTTATAACATAAATAGTATTGCGCTGTTGATATGCAAGTTATGTTCTACCAAATTCAAAGCGACTTTTATTCAAGTAAGTGTGCTAAGGACTGCAGTTTGAAAAGTGGTCAAGGTATATTCCGCAAAACACAGCTTCTTCACAAGTTCCATTTAAATAAGGCTTCAGAGAGAATCTTGGGTCTCACAGAGAAATGATCTTTTAGCATAATAAACATATTCCTCATATGGACAAATGGGACTGTGCCCAAACAGGAGAAAACTACTTGCAATGACAATTAACCCTCAAGAAAATTAAAGCACACTGTGCTTAAAGAGTGAAGTTTCTTCTAAACAGGATGCTTAGGACTTTGTTTTCCTACTGAGTATTTGGAAGTCTTAGGGGAAATATTTCCCCCTTGTTTTTTCAGGCTGCTGCTATTTCTTGGGAACAGAAGTTGAATCAATCTAATGTAGCAGCAGCAGATTATGGCATAGCAGCATCTAGGCTAGAATTCCTCAAACACATGGAAAAGCAATGTTTTTTTAATGGGCACTAAGGCTGTAAATTTCAAATGTTAAGATTTCCAAAACATCCAAATAATTTTACAAAGTTAATAACAGCATGGAAATTCATCCAGTCACAAAGAATTTTCTGTAATGGAAAAGCTGGAAGAAGTTCCCTTAACAGTTCTTGTTTAACAAGCATTATCTCCTCTTTCTTTCTATCATTTTTTCCAGCATCAAGAAGATGATGAAACACAGTATGTTCCTCAAGTATAGTCGAATACTAAACATCAAAATGATGGTTCTACATGTGATTGTAATACTTACATAGTAAGGTTCAGCTTCCCTTTCGGTAATCTCGTCCTGATATAGGGTAAAACAAGTTGGTATTCGCCCAAACCAAACATCTCTAAGTACATCTTTGTCATCTGTCATTCTTCCAAGAAGTACAGAAGCACATGTAGGCTAAATTATTCCCCCAGAAAAACCACTACAAAATATAAAAATAGTCAGCTTTTAGATGCACATGAATCATATTATCCCTTTAGTGTACTTCCACAACACATGATAACAAAGGCATTTCTTCTTTTAATCTACAGAGAAATGGCTGGCTGAAGAAAGCTAGACAAAATTTTGTACCCCAGTACATTAAACACCTGTCCCCAAATACAAAAATGCTTAATAAATGTGATAATTTTTTTCTCCTAGGTTCTTTTGCTGTTGTTCAGAAGTAGGAGCTGTGAAGGACTTGATCCAGATTAGGATCATAGTGCACAGGCAGGGATGGGTTTTGACACCTCCACATTACTTTGCTGCTGAAAATTCTGCCCTTCAATGCTGATATTTGTCCTCAAAGGTGGTACTACAGCAAATGGCACCTTTGGGGAGAAACAGCAGTTTCAGAAGGGCAATTAAGGTGGGAGAACCAATTGGTGGACAGAAACAATTTGCCTCCCTACAAATTCTATTTCTAAACAACAAACAATATAACAAGAGTAGGAGAAACAATCACACAGCAAACATACTATTTATTTAGGGACTGCCTACTTGTAGTGTTTTTTTAAAGCTATGTCCATTTTGATAAATTACATCCTCCTTAGGCTGCAAATCTATACCCACTTACTTGGGAATAAGTTCCACTGAACTCTGTGGGACTTCTTTCTGAAGATGATTCTTATTAGTTTTGCTTTTAAAATCATAATAGGGTGTTTTTTTTCTTGAATCACTGGCACAGGCCCTAGTGAATATGTATTAACAATGAGAGGTGTTTTGAAAGTTATTCCTATAGGTGTAATACAATCAAGTCAGTTTTCAATGGAGAGTGGCTTGCAAGTTACATCAATAAACTTTCAATTACTGATAGTGAAGCGTACTCATGAGTCTTTGGTAACAGACTTTGTCAAAAGCTTTTTGGAAGTTCAGGTATATGGAATTTACTATATAACCCTTATCTATATGGTTACTAATATTCTTGATATCAAAGTTTGCAAATAACTTCCCATTGAAGAAGCCATATTGTTTCAACCTTGCTCTGTGTTTAAGCACATTAGTGTTAATATCTCTACCAATTTACCTAAGACGCTCTCAAATGCCATAATTCAATTCCTAGAAATTGGTGAGACATGTCTATTCTCCAAAACTCTGGCAAATAGGTGGATTTTAATGAAACATATTCACTGCAATTTCACATCTTAAGTGAATGCCATCTCTCAGTGACTTGCTAACTAAATTGTAGTTTAGCTCTAAAACAGGCTTCCTCAACCTCGGCCCTCCAGATATTTTTGAGACTACAATTCCCAGGATCCTTGACCACTGGTCCTGCTAGCTAGGGATCATGGGAGTTGTAGGCCAAAAACATCTGGAGGGCCGAGGTTGAGGAAACCTGCTCTAAAACATTATCCTTTGTGACATCTGTTTGATTGCTGTAATGTATTGTATGTGGGACTGTCTTTAACTACTCACAAACCAGTTAGTAGCCTAGCAGCTGTATTTTGAATTAACTAGGGCCAGTTACTGAGAAGAAACCTCTCTGATAAAGGATTTCAAATGCTCCATAGTGAGTAGCAAACAGGAAGAGTGTCTTCTTAGTGGTGACATCCGGGTCACATAATTACTTTCAAACGCTCACCTGACAAATACACTGCTGTCCTTTTGGCACCAGGCAGAAACTTTTTATTAATCCTGCTAAGTTTTTAGATTTACAGTATTTTAACAGTTGCTTTTATCACCATTTGATTATTTTATATTTAGTATTATGCATGGGAAACACAGAAGAGCAGAATACAAATTCTTTAATAAATGAAACTGACGACTTCTTACAGATATCCTTTCCCAAAACAATGCCTCAGACACGGCCAATTCAACATCCTCTGCAGTGGGGACAGATAAAATAGTGGCTTGTGCTTCTTCTGTACACCTTGGTTTGCCTAAAGGTCTTACTGCCTGGCTGATTTCATGTTCCTGATGTATTTACAGAACAAAGAGACAGAGTCTGAATATTGGTCCTCCTAGGCCAGTACTGTACATGCTGACTGTACAGACTTCTCTGGGGGTGCCAAACAGAGGAGTCCTACCTGGGGACTCGACCCGCAACCTTCCGCATTCAAACCTTGTAGCGCAACGAAGAACTATGCCCCTTGCCCTGCTGGATCAGGCTAGCGGCCCACCTCGCCCAGGACCCCTTTCTCACAGGGACCAAGGAAATGCCTATCGGAAACTCGTAAGTAGGACCTGAGGGGAGACAGCCCTTTCCCGCGCTGTAACGAATATATATGGTTTCTGGTGGTAAAATGAATCCTCCCAAGCCTACCCTCAGCGCTATCGGGTGCCTTGAGAACACTCTACATACACCCAGGCTCACGTGTGTACGTGTGAAGAGGTTTACGAGGCGTGTGGAGGAATAAACCTCTGCCCCTGATGATGTCCCCCCCACCCCCCTCAGGCAGAGAAGGGGTCACAAGGGTGGGGCGGCAGCCTCTCCTGCCCCGTCCAGTCTCCGCTCCCTCATCGTATCACCCAACAAACAAGCTTCCCCAACAGACAACTCCTTTCTACGTCGCCGCCGCCCCCTCCTCCCTCCTCCCTGATGGGGGAGGGGACAACGGAAGATGCCGTTACCTGGCAGTTTGTTTCTTTCCTTGGCCGGGCCACCCCCTGAGTGCGAAGCTCGCTCGCGCACAAGTCAACACTGCGCAGGCTCGACTCCGCCCACTGAGCCTGCCTCCTCCTCCTCCTCCTCCTGCTGCTGCCCTCCCTCCCTTCAAAGTGCTCCGCTCCGCTCACGAGGCTCAGGCACCGCCCACTCCGTCTTGTCTCCTCTGCTCCCTCCGCCTTTCTCTCTTGGTCTTTCTGCGACGAGAGGAAGCAGAGGTTTGGCCGGCGGGAGGAAGGGAGGGCGGAAGAACGTAAAGTTTTAGGGCAGCACGACGCTCTCGCCAATTTCAGCGGCTTGGCAAACCGGAAGTGACGACGAGACAACGGCTCCTCTCTTGAGGCTTCGGCAAATGGCGTCACGCAAAGGCGCGCGTCAGATGGGTCTCTTGCTTTTGCCGAGTTCTCCCTGCAGGGGGCGGTAGATTCCAAGAGAATGAAGGGCTCCGCATTGCCAACGAGATGGCGGCTATTCTGAAGAACCGCAGTTTAGCATAAATACAGGGTTGCCTCTGCTAGGCCTGCTGCTAGTGTTGGCGCCAACTCCAAACTCTCCACAGCCTGTGTAACTTTAACACAAAGGTGGGCTACCGTGTGTATTGAGAGCCACATGCACTGAGGGTGATCTGTAGTGGGGGTACATTTGATGATGGGCTGGATGCATACAGGTGAAAAGTGTTTTTCAACTTAAACTTCTGCACACAATCATAAAGTCATAGGATTGTAGAATTGGAAAGGACCAATCTGAACTCTCTATTATTTGGCCATTCTTAAATTGGGCCAATAGACTCTGTGCAAGGTTTCAGTAAGTTCGAACAAATAGTGTTCATTCATATAAAAATAATTGCCTTCCTGCCACAGCCAACCCCCGCCCCCCTTCTTGTCTACATTGGGAGTGTTAAATATCTACTTGATGAGCACAAGCCAGTTGAGTAGGAATACTTTACTTAAGTGAATAAAATTAGTTGACACAGCCAGATTCTCTTATTTAATTTAGATTTTTCATTGACATGATTTTTTATTGACTTCTATACCATGCCAGGCTAACAGTTGTATTAGTATTGTTTGAAAGCATAATTCATGTCGACAGATACTGCAAAGCTTGGAGAGCCAGTCTAATAGATCTTCTGAGGAGATAAAAAGACCATTGGAAGAATGTCACCTCCAGCATTTTTGCAGCAACAAGTATGTACTTTTACCCATATGTCATTCCAATAGAAGGATATTTGCATTGCTTTGAACATGCCAGATATAATTATAAACTCAAGGTGAGGTTCTGTGAAGCTTGGGTGGAACTAAATTCATTTGAAAACTGGACAGACTGGTTCCAAATACAATAAATGAGGCATAAGCTCATTTATACTATAGCAAGTAGGCCGAGTAAATAAAAGGGAGGCATTTAAAAGATGGGAACGCACTGAAAATAACAGTATGCCACAGCAGAGACCAGAAGTTGCTTTAGATCTTCAAATTGAAGATTAGGTAGGATTGCAGCATAGAAGTCAATGTCAAAATGAGTCTGGAAATAACCCATTAGTCTATGTATCCAATGTGTCTATATCTGTGGGCAGCAGCAACAACATGAAAATAAGGGCTAGGTACTCTGGCTTGGATCCTACAAAAAGTTCAGTGATAATTTTACATTCCTCCCCCCCCCCCCAAAGAGCCTGTCTGGCAGGTTGGGTGGGTGGGTTTCCTGACTTTGCAGAGATTTTTCACGTAGCTTCAGCAGGGAGGATGTGACAAGAAACTTAATTGCATGAGGAAAATTAAGTTATCTTGGAATCCAAGCTATTGCATCCCATTGAAATGAATGGATATTGGGACAAGCACTTGTACAAATTGAACCTTGAGGCAGGCCTATTTTGTATGGCACAATGCTGAAAATCATAGTTGCAAAGTCCTATGTTCCACCAAAAGAGAGGGCCACCTATCCATCAGCGCCCAGCTACGACACTCTTCCACCCTCATGCTAAATCAGCCTCCACAATGCACAACACTGCTTATTAGAAGCAGAGATAAGATGCAGTGTAGAAAGGTGCTTGAAGAGGAAACAGCTATAAATGGCTCCAGCATTGGTGCTCAGGTGTATTCCAGGTTCAGGTCAAGATTGCCTTGATGCCCTTGAGCTACACTCCAACTAGGGCTTGGTCCCAGAGAACTTACTCTCAGTGCTGAGGTTCAGGTCCTAGGTAGCATGTGATTAGAAAGAAAATAGTGTCTTTGATCAGGCACAGATTTCTCTCACCAGTGTGTCATCACACCAAGTCACCACACAAATGGGATGAGATGAAAGGCTCTCAGGTCATGGCTGTGGCTTCCAAAGAAGTCCCATGGCTCCTCATTTTAGAACTTAAGTGTTCCATTTAATAACTGAAGGAAAATCAATTGTGCATATAGATTAGCTATTTGGAGAGAAGGGAAAGAAAAAGAGAGTGCAGAGAAAGGGCCAAGCAGGGGGGGAGAGGGAGAGAGAGTGCCAAAGTGTTGGTATAGGAGGGATCATTCAGTTTGTAGCTTGAATGTTAATTCTTTAAGTGCTAAAGTCCAATACTTGAAAGCCAAGAGAGAGGTGGGTGGAAGTGCTGCTTAGCAACCAGTCAGAGAGGTGTGATGTTTGATGAGTTATCATATGCCCTAATTGGTTGTGTAGATCTGTATGTTTGCTTGAATGCCTCCCTGATATGTACAAGGCCTGAAGTAAGTAAGACAAAATCTTTCTGTTTCTTTCTCCTCAAATTATAGCCTCTATGAGTATGCAGAACACATAGTCCTCACCACTGAGCTAATAACACATAGAGTCATATTTTGAAGACAGAACCAATCTAGATTAAAGTGTTCCACACCTCTTTGCTAAATCTGGCCTAATCAAAATTAAAGAGCAAAGCAAATAAACAAAGCAAACTTTGCCACAGCTGACAAGGAGGGCAGCAGCCTGCAGGAGCCCCAAACAGGCTGGAGCCTGTGGCAGATGGTGACGGGCAGCAGCATGTCAGAAAACAGGTGCAGGATTAGCACCCGGTATGGGTGTGCTGAGGCTGACACCAGTCACCAGAGCATCTCTTCTGGTCTTTTTAAATTAGTGTTCAGTCATGCTACAGCAGACTCAGCAAAGCCATGGTTGAGCCAGCACCACCCGGCACTTCACTTAGCATGTTATCCAGCACAACATGAGGAAAGGGGCTCATCCCGAGTGACTGTCAGTGCATACCAGGTAATTTAAGCTTGGATTAAACTGTTCTGTCGCCCTGGCGCAACAAATCTACTTTTTAAAAAGAAGCACATTTTATGCAGTTAGGAAAGTGTCAGTTGACAAGAGGGGTATAAACACCTAGCAAGCAAATCAGGATGAATGCTCATTATTGTAGAACCACTCCATAAACCAGAACAAATGCTTAGTAAAAAAAAACCCACAGAGATATAATCTAACATCTGTACAAGCATTCCACAAGCAAAACTGGATGAATGCTCAATAAATAGGTGGCCTGAGGGAGAATCTAAAAGGAAACTTTCCCTACTGTTGCCCGTTAAGCTTATAGTAGCAGGCAGGCAGGCACAGAGAGACCAGGTAGGCAGGGGAGGGGGAGAAAGCTGGGTGAGGCCAGGCAGGCTCAAGGCAATAGCGAACAAAGGCTAACTGACACCCGGGGCGGGGGAAACCGCCGGCTGTGCATGTGTTGCGCTGCTAAGTACAGCGCATGCATGCGACACCGCGCATGCGTTGTACATAGCAGTTTTCTGCCAGCACTGCACACGCCACCCAAACACCGTATGGACGGTGGCGGGATCCTCTGCTCATGGCTGCAGTGGTGGTGGTGAGATCCTCTGATTGTGGCTGTAGTGGCGATGGAAGGATCCCACTGCCAACTGTACAGTGTTCGGGCAGCGCTGGCAGCAAACCGCTATGTACAGTGCATGTGCAGCGTCGCTACGTACAGCGCATGCGTGTGGCACCATGCATGCGTTGTATGTAGCGGTTTGCCACCGGCGCCGCTGGAACGCTGTACGGACGGTGTCGAGATCCTCTGCTCGCAGCTGCAGCCGTGAACAGAGAATCCTCTACATGCGGCTGCAGTGGCACGATGGCTGCTTGTGCCACCACGCACGGGGGCGGCGGAGCGAGCACCCCACGGGGTGCCTTGTCACCCCCCAGACATGGCACCCAGGGCGCACCGCCTCCCTGCCCCCCTTGCGACACCACTGGCTCAAGGAGAAAGTGGGGCAGAGGCAGTGGCGGAGCTGCCATGACAGAATGGGGGTCACTGGAGGGCCCTTTGGACAGCACATCCTTAAACCTGGCAGCCCTCCTAGTCAACATATTCCCCCTTATTTCTCCAGAACTGCTAGAGATTTTATTATTCCAATTAAATAAATAAAAAGAATCTGGGCCACATAACGTCCTAACTGGGCAGCAAACAGCATTTCTAGAATCTGGGCAGAACCCAGTTAAAAGGACTGTATTGCAATTTTTCATAGGGTTGCAAAAGATCATTACAGTACTGAGCCCCCCCCCAACACTGTCTCTGGAGAACCATATCCATGAAAGTATAAACACAGAAAAAAAGTTATAGTTGTAATAACTTAAAACCTTTTATTGTATTGTATTTACTTTGCCTTAGAGAAACTAATTGTGGCTGGTGTATTATGCTGCATTTTTTATGCTAGAACGTTAGCTTTAATAATATGATTGTTTTATTGAGCTGTTTTTAAAAGTTACCTGCTGCCTTTTATTGTCACATTTTATGGGAAGAATTGTATTCTTGAAAGGCAATATAGATGTTTATTAAACAAATAAGTGTCACACAGATTGAAGCCACCTTTCGTGGCTTTTTGACTTAGCAATATTTCGAGAAAAGCCCTGCATTTGCAACGCCATGTTCATCAAAATTCAAACATTCTGCAAATAAATTCAAACTAAAAATAGTAAAAATATTGTCCAGGGTTTTTTATACCCATAGTAACCTTGTACTAATTTGAATATACACTATTGCATGAATTTAGGGACCAACCTTATTTTAGAAAAGCAGGTAGTACTTTCTGCAGTATACTGATACAATGTTGCAGATGAAGGGTCTTTCCAGATTGGGATTTTTGTGGCTGTTTTCTGTAATGATGTCTTGACACAATAATAGTGCAGTGGTGGAGGATTTATTTTGCAATAATAGTGCTTTGGTGGTGCTTTTGTTTTTTCTGCAATGCTTCCACATTATTGCTGTCTGGGGGTGGCTATAGTGCAACAAAAGCAGGACAAAAATAAATCACCATTTGTTGTATAAAAGTTTCAGCATTTCAGAAGGAATCATAGAATTGTAGAGTTGGAAGGGACCCCAAGGGTCATCTAGTCCAAACCCCTGCAATGCAGGCATCTCTGCTAAAGCATCCATGACAGGTGGCCATCCATTTTGAAGTTATGGTATGTGCACAGGTTGGAAACGGAGCAGTCTCAAAACATTTCCAGGCACAAAAGGTAGTGAAAGTAGGATTATATGTGGCAGCTGCAATACCAACATGAGCACAGTGCCTCATGAATGCCCATTAGAAAGGCCCTTCCAGATTTCCTATCTTAAAATATTACACTGTTGCAACCATACCTTGTCACCACCAGGTGTCAGGGTGTTTCTGTCACTTCCACATGTCCTCCCACATTGTAAAAACTAGTTGACCAAGTTCTATGACTATTAAAAATAAATGTTACTGTGTTCAGTTGAACAGTTCTTTGGTATGTAAAAACATATTCATATTAAATAACTTCCGCTTTGTATTCCCCCCCCCCATTTCTCCTCCATCAAAGGCTCATTGATGTAGAATAATGGCCCCCACTTGTTTAGACATTCAAGAGTAACACAAAATGTCATGTTCAGATCAGTGGTGGGAAACCAGATGTTGTTGTTTCAATTTATTACCCACCCTTCACCCAAAGCAGATTACAACAATTAAAAATTCAATATCATGTGGGATTACATCTGCCACCATGCCTGACAATTAGCCATGCTGGCCAGGACTGATGGGAGCTGGAGTCTACCAGTATCTGGAGAGTCACAGGATCTGCATGCTTAGTATAGATTAATCCACGATTTCTTAGTTGGTGGGAATGAGAATAAAAGTACTAGCCCATTTCTGATTCACTCTGAAACTGCTAGTGAAAATTTACTATAGATACTCCAGCAAGGCTGCAAACCTGAACACATTTACTAGAATGTAAGTCCTGTTGAATGCATTGGGACACTTTAAAAATCATACATAGTATTGCTCTCTTGAAGTTTAATGACCACGGTCACTTCCAGATGACCTGTTTATTTAACATCCATTCCAATGATAGTGAGGAAATTGTGACATCAGCTGTTACTGAGCATTCATTCTGAGGGATACATAGCCTTGTGTCAAACTATGGCCCCACTATTTCCAGTGCATTTTCCTGTCACCAATAATGGACAGCGTGGCCAGGCAGTGGCATTAACATGACCTCCTGACTTATTGGGAAAGAGAGGGATGAGGCATGGTGCATGTTAGAGAGATTGGCATGGTGCAAATGCACTGACGGAGCCAGCCTGGTGCTCCTGTTGGTGTGTTTGCACCACACTGACCTCCCCACTGCCTTCCTGGTTAGTAGTGACTCAATTGTCAGGAGGTCAATGGAGTACTGTTGACGAGTTATCAGCTACTGCCTGTCGCTTTCCTTACTGCAAAAGTGTGCTGTTGTTTTAATGTAAGAGGGTTTGTTGAGCCAAAGCACCAAATCCACTTTTAATTGTGTAAGCTGAACACATCGGTATGTTAGACAAACAGTTTGGAAACACCCAATAATAATACTTTGAAAAAACACAGAGATCTGTCTTCAAAGAAAAGCCCACATAGAAGTTTCATGTTGTTGTTTTTATTATAAACTATGTTTTAAACTCATGTTTGAGTTACTTATTAAATGATTTAGTGATGAAAGTCTAACTCCAAGTGCATAGAAAGGGGAAAGATGTAAACATGACTGGATCTTAGAAGAACTTAAAAAGTGGTTGCAACTTAAAACACCCACCACGAAAAGCAAGCTCTTTGGGCAAGTTACATTCCCCCAAACCAATGATTTTAGGAGGGGTGTTAGTTTTTCTGGAACTATTTCGAAATAAGTTGCTTGGGAAATGTATTCTGTATTTTCGTTTCCTGCCAAGCAGTTTCCTAGGATGAAAGAATGGTCTTTTCAGATGGCAAGGTTGATGGACCAGTCCTTGCATGCAGCAAGGTTTGTTTTCCAGTAGAGGGAAGAACATGCAGCAAGTTCTTTTCCCTGTACCTGGGCATCTCTACTTGGGTGAAGAATCAGCACACTGGGATAGGTGTGAACAGTCAGCCCTCGATGGAGGTTGTTCCTAGGATCCCTTCCCTAGGCTCTACTGCCAAGTGAATCTTATAAAACAAAATGCATACAGTGGTACCTCGGGTTAAGAACTTAATTCGTTCCGGTGGTCTGTTCTTAACCTGAAACTGTTCTTAACCTGGGGTACCACTTTAGCTAATGGGGCCTCCCGCTGCTGCCGCACCACCACTGTGTGATTTCTGTTCTCATCCTTAAGCAAAGTTCTTAACCCGAGGTACTATTTCTGGGTTAGCAGAGTCTGTAACCTGAGGTACCACTGTACTTAGATAAACTCACAGGCACAGTTTCCAGCTTTAAAAAAATGAGGAGTTTGTGCTTCTGTTGAGAGTCATTTCAGATTATGACACAGTTGCAGAAACATTGCAGTATTGTTGCTTAAGTGCTGCATTTTCTATGAGTTAGGAAGGAATGTTAATACTGTATCAACTATTTGAAACTGGAACTGATCCTACATGTCCATGCTATTTTAAAAGTTATAAGCAAACAAATCATTGCTGCAGTTGCAGGAAACATCCTTACTAATGATCTTATGTTTCATCTTTGATCCCACATATTTTTAATTGCATTGAAAACACTACTGAACTAGCTGCACAAGAGGACATTAAGTTAGTAAACAACTTAATGATTTGGAGCAGTCGGGACTTGCAGTTTCTGGTTAAGAGCAACCACTACTACTCCAAACAGTTGCTAGAGCCTTGGCAGATACGCGGTTGCAAGCTACCCTGTTTTCAAAGTTTGCGTGGGCTTTGCTGGGGCTCCGATGCCTGCAGTGATAGTGAGGGGGGAAATGGAACTGCTTGTTAGTGCAGTGGCCTTTGGTACTCCTGATCGGTGCAAGTTACAAGTAGGTGCCATTAAGTTTAAAGCAATTCATGCCCAGGTAAGTGTGTCTGAATTACAGTTTTGTTTTGTTTTACACATTCTCAGAAACATGCTATACAGAGCAATCTCATACTTAACAACTCAGAAGTCCCAGCAACTGAAATGCAGTTTACTCCCAAATGGATGGATCTGTCAATTTCAGTTCGCT
Organism: Podarcis raffonei; assembly: GCF_027172205.1. NCBI lineage: Eukaryota > Metazoa > Chordata > Lepidosauria > Squamata > Lacertidae > Podarcis > Podarcis raffonei. The sequence goes on from NC_070604.1 coordinate 51,840,186, forward strand.
CGATTTCTTCTTTTTCCAATCTTCAATTCAGTCCTCCACATTTCTGCAACAATTTGCATTTAAAAAATTCTTCAAGAAAATACAGCAGCATTTGTGCACATTTCTCCCAATAAACACCTTTTTGTATTCAGGTTTTACATTTATGCAAGCAATTCTCCCTACTGCAATGCACTTTTGTATGATATTTCCAGTAATGCGTTCACTTTAATAGCCTTTCCCAATAGATTCATTTTTGTAAACAGTGTTTGGTTGGAGAATGTCATTGCAAAATTGAATAATTATGAACTTCAAAGGATGGCTGTGGTTTGGTTCACATATTAGTTCCAAAAAATGTATTATTTAGATTCATCTATCTATATATATCTCCTATCATGCTTTTCACACCACTTCATTTTCACAGCAAAAAAAGTTTATTATATTGTAGCTTAAACTAAATGTTGATGAAATCCTCATATCTTCACAATAATTAAAAGTGCCAGAGCCCTGCCCTCTTTTTCATCTGGCTATCCTATTCAGTATCCACACATACACCCCAAAATTGTAACTCTATGTATTTTGGATGGTCTAACCTACCTTTAGTGTATCTCTCTGTATACAGGTTCAAATCATTTTGCATGTAGCATACATGTATTTTCACACATTTTTCCCTCATTTAATATGAATTTGCTGACTTTTGATAGGTCTCCATTGCAAAATATTGATGATGATTGGCTTGCCCTAAAGAACCCCATTTATTGTTGCCATACCCTGAGTCGCTAAAATCGTAACGTATGGATGAATGTGCCGGTTTGCCTTTTCGGATCAGAATCATTGGTTTCTTGTCCAAATGACTGTCTCTTTTAAGTGCTTATGCAGCCACTGTGAATTCCACTTGGTAATATATGCACAGATCCAGTCACTCCCAAAGGCACCTTGCTGGCTTGCAGGCAGAGAGTGAGATGGGTGAAGGGACAGAAAGGGTTGGGTGAGCAGGTGGGGGAATGGAATGAGGAGCACAACAGGTGCAAACTCACCCACTGCCTTGAAGCATTTAAAAGGACAAGTCAGGATCTCTGTGTGAGGGCCTGGCAAACCTCCCCCTGACGCAATCTTAATTACATAGATCCACACATATATTTATACTCTTGCTGATAAACTATAACAGAGCACTTTCATTTTAAATGATTGATAATCTCAATATTCCCTGTTAAATTTGCTCATATAAGTAAGTGGTACTGAACTCAGAGGGGTTTGCTTCTGAATCAATATGTTTATGCTTGTCTGTGATCCAGTTGCAATGCTAGTTGTGTCTACACAGAAGCAAGTTCTATTGAATTCATGGGCCTTGCTCCCAGATAAGTGGGGTTAGGATTGCAGCCTAGGCCTGTGTACACACTGTTCTTTTAAAGCACATTCAAAGCACATTTGCTCCCTCAAAGAATTCTGGGTATTGTAGTTTGCACCTCACTACAGACAGAGTTACAATTTCCAGGAGCCCTTAACAAATGACAATGTGTTTTGAATGTGCTTTAAAAGTATAGTGAGTATACAGGGTAAGTCTATCATTTATTAATCCCTTAACGAATGAATGTTATGGATAAGAGCAAGTATTTCTAACGTTTCACTGAAAAGTATCCCATGCTGCCCCAGCAGTGGTAACTTACTGCTCTAATTTCAGTAACATTTATATGGCCAGATGATTCCATAACAGTCTTCAGTCGAAGCTTGCTTCAGATACAGTAAAACCTGTTTTACTGCAATAGTAAAAACAAAAATTGCTAGTGTTTTTCAACTGACTTTCATTCAGCCACGCCTAACACCCTTTGGCCCAAAATATTTGCTGTGTTAGTATGCTTCTTCCCTTTCATTTAATTTTAATGCACTGGTAAAAAACAAAATATTCAATTGACCGTCAGTCTGGTAGAAAGTGTGTACCGTATTTCAACACGTACTTAATATAGATCTTTCCTAATGACAACTTATTTCCTAATGACAGCAATGAAGAAATCACTATTAAATTGTATGTTGTTTTTCTTTAAAAATTCCAGATTCAGTGGTGGTATGCTGTAAATCACCTATCTTTGACAGATTTGCAACCCTTTTTCTCATAGCTCAATTATAGTTTTTATATGAAAGCATGTAGGAACATTGGAACATAATGAAGCACCTGAGTTTCTGCTGACATATGTAGCTCAGGAGATTCATGTCTGAATCCATTTGTCTTATGGCTCTCCAGGTTGACAGATAGAAACTGTATTCACCTCTCTGAGTTAATCGATTGCAAGACACTGGAAAGAGGGACCATCTGCTAACTTCTGTGGCAGGGATGGGGAACCTCAGGCCCGGGGGGGGGGGGAGGGGGAATCCAGCCCTCCACGCCTCTGTCTGGCCCTCAGGACTCTCTCCAGGCTGAAAACCTTCTGATCTACAAGCCTTGCTTTGCACCTTCCTTGAGAGAAGGAGAAATGTGAAGAAATAGTTGCTGCTGATTAGGCAGCTGGGAGCTGCTGGAGTTGGCTTCTACTACAGCTATCCAGAGTCTTCTGTGCACATGACGACTTGTTTACAGGTGGTGTGAACTGGGCTTAGAATGTCAAACCCACTCACTGCCTCTGAAGTCTGAGTCATAACATGAAGGTACAAGCAGCAAAGGACAGAATGGAGGCTTGTATCCAATAGTCATTAATTTTTTTACTTTTAATTGTTATTTTCCTGTTTGTTATATTGTTGCTTTGATGATGATGATGGAAAGGTGCAGTTTCACACAGTGGGTAGGCAAATGAGTAGTAGACGGGAAGCAGAAGGGGTTCACATTTCCTGTTTTTCCACATCTTTTTCATGCCCCAAATAGTTTTTTTTAAAAAGATACTCCACCCACAACCTTTAAAGAATGACGTCACAATGCCTGCTTTTAGAAATCGCATGAGTACCTTGGTTTGATTCATTGAATGTTGCTCAACATACTTCATGCTTGAACTGATTCCCGAAGTCTCTGCTGATCCTATGTTGTTAACCCTGGGCTTCCTGTTCTGATCCTCATATTGGCATATCAAAGTATGGAAGGCAACAGTGGCTTTTCCCAGGAGTGACTTTCCTTTTAACCCTGACAGCCAGTACAGTCTGTACTTCAAGGTCTTCTTGTATGTAACTGCAGAAAAACATGAAGGAAATGGTATTATCCGATTCCAGGGTTTGTCACAGATGGTTAATTAGCCAAAATTTGGAACACCAATTGGCATCTTCCTAAATATTCTCACTCATAGAATTGTAGAGTTGGAAGGGACCTCGAGCGTCATCCAGTCCAACCCCCTGCAATGCAGGAATCTCAACCAGATCACACACGACAGGTGGCCATCCACACATATTAAGTTGAACCCAACAACATTCATCATGTAATCCACCAAATAGGCTCACAATGCAATTCAGATAGGAAGTAATCCCCCCCACAAAAGTCTATATCAGTATAATCATGCTCTGTATTTATGTAGTGCATTTCAGAGGACATTATATGCATTACTACTTCGATTTTTACACCAGCTCTGTGTGGTTGCCCAATACGATTATCCCCATGTTATCGAAGGCAGGCTCAAGCTAAGCAAATAGAAACTTGACTAAGACTAGCTAGTGAGCTCATGACTCAGGTGAGGTTTGAACCACAGACTTCTCTGCTCACAGTTCACACCCTTATCCACTACAATCTGCATCCACACTCTCTACAGAAACTGTCATAGATTCTAATGTATGGATTCAGGGCACATCTTGGATTTACTATTCAGCCAAGAAACGGGTCTTCCCCTGGATGTGGGTATTAATATCTTTTCCGTATGATGGTCAGATCAATATGTAGTAAAAAGACAAATCACTATGAGCCACAGCCTGTGTTGACCTGATCTTCTCTCAGAGACTGATGGAATTATGTAGGTTTTTGAGATCTCTGGAGAAAGTGGTGCCAGATTCTGGAAGTATGTTGGAGGTGGAGGCTGCAGCTTTGGTTACGGCAACAGCGGTAGCTGTGGTGGTGGTAGTGGTAGCTACGGAGGCCACAATGGCAAAGGGAGTGGTGGCAGTGGAGGCGGGCAAAGGTGAGAGGGAGGGAGCTGAGCAGGTGGGGCAGTGTCTGTGAGATGGGACAGGGCCAGAGTGAGGGGGGATAGCTTCTATTGAAGTTGTGTCCTGATTTCCCTCACTCCAGTGTTGGGAGGTATGGCAGTCGCAGCAGCTGCAGCATTTCTTCCTTGTTCCCACTGCATTCTGAGGAATGTGGCTTAGCAAAGCCATTATAAATTATGGTCAGTTTAGTTAGATGAAGATGCCGCAGCCTGGATACTGACTCATCTGTGGCAAGCTTGTGTGTGTGTGTCTGCTTAGATTGGTTTGACTTCAAAGCAACTGTCACAGCTTGTCTCGTCTTTTGTCCACTGTTACCTGGACAGACTTCAAGCAGTGACAACCGAATAGTAAAAAATGTGCTTGAAGGTATGCGGGCAATTTTATTTCTTTCATAAAATTTATATACAACTTGATTGTTTAAAAAAACTCTCAAAGTGGTTTACAACAATATGAGTTGTTTCTTTGAGGCTAGGAAAGCAAGCCAGGAGATGATGGTCATAAGAACAACCTGAGAAGAGCCCTGCTGGACCAGGCTAAAGGCCCATCTAGTCTTGCATCCTGTTTTCACATCCTTTGCTAGTAATGGCTGTCAGGGTCTTCTTAATGGTCTCCAGTTTTAAAACATAAATTATCAGGCCCAGTTGGCAGCCCAGAAATAATCTCATATTCCCAATACGCAGGTGCTTTTTCTTTCCAAAACTGCAGATTCAGAACAATACTATCTACTGTATTTGTGCAAGCACCCCCATGTACTCGTGCACCCACCATAAAGTGTTATAAAGTGTGTGGGAAAGGGGCAAAGGAGTGGAGAATCTTGAGAGTTTTCTGCACTGTGAAGTAAGACAGGTTCTCAGTTGTTGAGCTAGACAGATTATTCTAGAGGTTGGAGTTAACGAGTTAATTGATCTTAACTCCTCCAGATGATCTTGCGCCCCTGGCAGAACTGTCCAGATTGTGCCCCCTAACCACGGACAAATTAACTCTTCTTTCCGCCTCTCCTCCAACCCCTCCTCCACCCATTCAATTCACCCTCCATTTAAAACCTTTTCTTATGAGTCAATAATCAATATTTTTATTTATAGACATATTTATGGACATATTTTTAGCCAATTTTGCGCCCACGCCTTGCCAGCACCCCTGGCAGAGGCCCACCTCACCATCCCCTAGCTATGGCCCTGTTGGTGACTGGTGTACAGGTACAAATTTTCAGTGGGCGAGTCATTGGAAAAGTTCCATTTCCATTCTAAATGTCATTTTAAAAGTACTGCAAAGGAGGCACTAAGCTTGCTCTCACAATGTTATCTCAGACTCTGCCCAAGGTCTTTACGAAATCAACAAATTTTACAACAGATACTTGGATAACATTTTGTAAATAAGCAAGGCGCGTGGGGTCATTCCATCACAGGTTACTGAACCATAGTGATGAAGCCTATATTTAATGTTTTTGCTTCTCCTTTTTTATAAAGCCACACAGCACATTTTGAATTTCTCCTTTCATTACCTTTCTGAGAAGAAATTCAAATGTTGAATGCAGACAATCTTCCTGCATATCGTTTCAGTGAATTTACTGGGTGTGGAAAGTTACAAGGGAGCCTGGTAACCACATGAAACTCTTACTATTACGGCTATATGCAACTAAATCCAGTATAATTGTACGAACATACTGGATTCCAAACATCAAAGTATGACTAATTGAAAGGAAAGATTAATTTGTTCATTTAATAGCTGTCTCTTACTTAATATTAAAAGATAAAACAGCTCTTTGTCACTGAGGCTCCTGGTTCGTACTTATGACGGTGAATGCTTCTTAGATAATGTTTGAACTTAAAGCAAGTACAGAGATTGTGTGTCTTTGAATCTCTCCTGACTGGCAACATTAAAAGACCTCAAGGACCGGCTCTTCCCATATAAACCAACCCCGGGCTCTGTGATCATCTGAGGCCCTTCTTCGTGTGCCTCCTTCACAAGAGGTCCGGAGGGTAGCAACACGAGAATGGGCCTTTTCTCTCCTCAGGGAGGTTCGTCTGATGCCTACATTATACATCTTTAGGCACCAACTGAAAACGTTCTTCTTCAACCAGGCCTTTGGCTGATTAATATTTATGGCCTTTTGAATGTGTTTGTGGGAAGAGGGGTTATTGTTTTGCTTTTGTTCTAACTATTTATGTTTTTATTCTGTGCTTTTATCTTGTGAACTGCCCTGAGATCTTCGAATGAGGGATGGTATATCAAAATAAGAAATAAGAAAAATAAAGACAACAACATTTCATAAGAATTTGTCACTTTCCACTTGCTTATCTTAGGTAGAGGAATAAGGAAACATGTACACAAATGCATACATAATACACACAACCAAGCCTAGAGGTTGCAGCAAGTGTTCCAGGTCTGTGCACAGTTTAGAGCAGGGTGCTGATCAGGTACTGGACAGGTCAGCTACTCAGTAAAGCAAATTGCTCAGACTCAGAAGCTGACTTGAATGTTACAGGTTTATAGAGCAATGTAGGTTCCAGTTGGCATGTGGTGCCTCTCAGCTGACAGTCTTTGGGCTGGCACTGAAGCCCATGTGATTTGTTGTAGGCGTATTATGCTGGTGATGTGGGGCAGGGAGCTCCATTGCAGCAGGTCTTATGCAGAATTGGGTGCTGAAGGTCCTTTGCTATGTCAGCACAGGTGGTTTTTAACACAACCCACAGATGATACCGACAAGGCTAAGGAACACTGGCTGGCTACAACATTTGTGCTATACTTTCTGGTTTTTCTTGTGTGGGCAGAGCAATCCTAACCCTGCCCAGAGGATGATTGGAGAGGCAGAGCCACCACTGCATCTGAAGCCCTGCTAGCTTCTCCTGGTCAGGCTGGAAAGTGGAGTGGTTTTCTTGGAATGTTTTCCCCTCTGGGTGATTGTCAGCTGCAGGCTGGTGCAGCAGAGGAGCCTGGCTTGGGCTCTTCACCTGACAAATGAGCCAGGAAAAAATCCAGCAGATCCTGGGTTGGCCCAGCCTTGCCCCCACAGCGCTCTGATTTGGGCTGCTAGGCCAGCTACTGCCCATAGGAGGGCTACTGTCAAACCTTCCCACCTGCTTGGCTGGAGGTTATCCCCTGCTGCAGTGCAGCCCCGCCCCCCAATCTGCATAACGCAGGAGCTGATGCTTCATCACACACAAACACACACACGGGGGGGGGGGACATTAACATTTGGAAGGGGGAATAAAATTGCTCCCAGAACAATGTACCACATTTAAGTAGTAAAAGCTTTTGTGTCTATGGATGTGCTTTCTCAACCTCAGTATTCATTAGAAAACAAGATAAAGTAAAACTAAAGTCTGCAGTTTGGGAAGGAAGTATGCATGCGTCTGAAATGTGAAAATAATTATTTCCGAGTCAGCAGCTTGAAATGAAGTGAAATGTGAGTGACACAATTGTTTCTGCAGTATTCTGGTGTTATGATAGAGGGAGAAAAGCTTTGCTCTACCCATTTCTCTGCACCATGTACAATATTATACACTGCTATTGTACAAATAAATCATGCACCTTTCTGCATTTGCTTTATCCTCTTTTAGCGCACCTTTGTTTCCAAAGGTCCAACTTATGATTTTAATGATAAATTATTTTTTGGTTGTTGGTCTTTGTTTTTAGCAATGTACTTCTCAAATTCTTTTTTAGCATTCCTTATTGTCTACTTGCATGTCTTTGACTAAATTTGTGTTGCTTTTTGTTCTCAGCATTTGAACAAAAAAATTTCTTGAAATCAAATGCTACCATGTTGGGTTTTCTTAGGAATCTGTTGGTTTGGGTGGGGACTATATCTTCTTTTTTTGGTCTGTTTAATTTGTTTTTAGTAAATGTATAGGTGTTTCCCCTTTTTATGGGGCATGAGCCTTTATTCTGTGAAATAGTGACTGTGACATTTTTCCAGTTTTGTCTATATAATGCTTGCATTGTTCTTTATTCTTAATAAGGTTACACTTTAAAACAGAGCAGGTTGGTCTTCTCCCTGATGGTTAGGAATCCTACAAAACGGATTAATTGGATTTGCTGAAGTAAAAAGCTCATGTTGAGGATGCCAGGACTCTGCTGGTATATTTGTGCGCTCCCTAGCTCCAGCTTGAAGGATGTCAAAGGCTACTGTGTCTACATGGACAGATATAGGGAGCTTCCTTTGACTATATGTGTTCTAGCCATGCCTGTCCCCTGACCCCTGCATCAGATATAAAGTGGGATTGCCCTTAATTCTGCTACAGTATTCCCTTGACAGGACCAAAACCTGATTTGCCTGTTTCCCATCCCAATGCTTTATCAAGTCATCTGCTAACATTTGCTGTTGTCAAAATGAGGTTGTGGCTTCCCTTGTTGCTTGTCGTAGTTCCCCCTTCTTCACGTTGCCCTAGCAAAAGGTCCCTCCTGCAAGATGGATATTGTTCAGTTCTTCCAACTTCAGGAGGAGTGCTGGCATGTTTATTATACAGCCCAAATAAGTTGCCTAGGTGTTGCCCCTCCCTCTTTGTGGGTTTGTCATTCAAAAGAGTGGTTACAGACGGTCTGCAGTCACATCCAGACTATACATTTAAAGCACTATGATACCATTTTAACATGGCTTCCCCCAACAAATTGTGGAACTGTAGTTTGTTAAGGGTGCTGAGAGTTGTTAGGGTGCCTGCCACCCTGGGCTTCTTTGGGAAGAAGTGCAGGATATCAATTAATCAATTAAATAGGAGACCCCCGCCCACACCCCTCACAGACCTACAATTCTCAGAGTGGTTTAACCATTAATCCCTGAAACTTCTGCATGGAATTTGTCACTGCTCTTCCCTCTTCAAGCCCCTTCTGGTTCAAGAGGACAGTGGGGCAGGGAGTGGTGGGGATTCAGCTGTCCTGTCTCTCACCTGAGCAGCCTCTTCCTCCACTTCTGACAGGTTTTGTGCCCCAACCTCTGTCTTTGACTGCTCTGACCCTTCCACTTCCCCCTGACTTGGCTGCTGCCACACGGGTGGCACCAAAACCCATAAACCACTGTCCCCCCTCCTGTGCCAGTCTGATATTCCTGTGCAGATTGTGTTTTTGCTAATAGTTAATTCCAACCTGCACCGTGTGATTTACTGCTGTCTTGCTTCTGACATAGCTGTGTGTGTTTTGGCTCCATCTATGCATGCCTAATGTGGACAGCTTTGTCATCATGCAACTCAGTGACTGGTGTGTGCCATTAATATTGGGAGCGTGGGACGATTCAACTGCAACCAGTTTCCCTTTTCCCCAGGATTGTTGACACAAGTCCAGAAGATCTGTACAGCAGCATCTTACTGATATAATTGCAGTAATATTCAAAGTAGTACAGTGGCACATAAAGAAGATATGGAGATCTTATATGCCATTAAGTCAGGCTGAAATTATGTATTAACCATTGTTTGCAAAGGATCTTAATTACAGTTCTATTAGCAAGTTACTCATTATGTATTTCTCTGAAGCCTTTACCAAAAAAGAAAAAAAGTTCTAGTTATTTCTATTTTATTGAATAACACTAAAATTGAATTATGGTATATTAGCGGTGTGATAATGCCATAGGCAAAAACATATGCATATGTAAAGGAACTTGGCATTCTAACATATGTAATTGAGTTGTAAAAGATTTGCATTGCCAATAGTAATTATCATGGCCAGTACTCTAGTGATGGCCTACCACAGCTATTTTGGGTTACTCTGTCATCTGTATGATTAAATTAAGTGATACATTCTAATTTATACTAGAATAACAGCCCAGTCATTATTTGTGTAAGTTCATCTTCTTAGTGTCAAAGGGCCATGGGGAAACCCAAACATCAAGAAGTTGAGTCCTTTGACCCAATGTAGATATTTTCCTGCGTTAACCTATTATTATTATTATTATTATTATTATTATTATTATTATTATTACTACTACTACTACTCTATCAGAGTGCCACTGATAGAGAATAGGCAAGGTGCATTGCAGCAAACTGTCTACAGTTCAAATTGACCAAAACTACATGATCCAAACTACATCCTGCAATGGAGTACAAAATTAAGCCAACCAAGCCTATCAAAATGATTAATTTCTGATCATCAAATACAGGGTTGGGTCCAAAAGGCCTACTTGTGCAAGAGGAAAGTACTTAAACTTTGTAAGGTGTGGAGGGTGTCCCCCTGATTTCTGTGGATTTCTTCTCAGCTGCAAATCACATGTTGTTCTGGCTGGAGGGTTTTCCACTTGTCAAAAATGGCTTTTTGAAGGTGAATAAAATTGCAGCAAGAGGCAATAAAGCCTCATTCTGCCTGTAGATGTGTGATTACAATTGTTTGGATCCAACCTGAATAAATGAGTCCTTTCCAGCCAGTAGCAGCACTATCCTTTAAGTGCTGACTCAGAAGGAAGTCCCACAGAGTTCAATGAAACTTAGTAAGTAACTGGGTATAGGACAGAAACCTAAAATCTCATCAAGAGCAAGTGCCATTGGGAAATTGCCCTATTTGCCATTTTCATTGTTGTAGAAAGAAGGAAGAACTCTAAGATCCGGGCTGTATATTATTATTTTTACCAGCTCTACCGGTTTAGAATTCTGAAGGCTCCATGTCAACAGCTAAAAAACAAAACTAAAGTCAACTGAAGTCACACACCTGGGGAAGGAGGAACTTGTTGGTTGGCTTTTTCCTTCTATTATTTTTATCTGATTATATTTCTATCATGACTAATTTGTCCCCTCCCCTTTTTCTTGTCAAGAGAGATTCAGAGATTTTGTGAGGATGAAATGGGATTAGACCATATATGCTACGTTGAAATCCTTTGAGGAAGGGCAAGTGGAAAATAAGATAAATAAATAAAGTGACTCTTCCTTGTGTGTCTGGCTTCAATCCATTCCAGGTTTGTGGTGGGATGAGAGTTTGCATGTTAGCAGGGAGTCTTCCAAATTCTGAACAGGCAGAGTTGAATTACTTATTTTATGAGAAATGAGTAATAAGCTCACCCCAGCTGTGAGATCTTAGATCAGGGAATAAAATTCCTGAATTCATATGAACCACAACTATCTTTCCATATAAAAGTAATAAGATAAACTTTAACAAATTATACAGTGTCCCGATGTCAAAATTGCTAGATATATTTGGATAAAACAGTAATAGGATATAAGTGAAAAAGTAACAGAATCAGATATTGTAGTGCAGGGCTGTGATACTGGTAGCCTGTTGACTGGATGTGACCCATGGATACTCCCCATCCTTTTCACCCTAACACCCCACTGGGTACCAGGAAACCTTTACTGAGTGTATGAGATAATCAAAGGTTAGAAGAGGTGACATAGACATATAGAGAGCCAAGGAAGAGGCTGGTGTAAGGTAGGAGTGTGTGACAGAGCAATATGGTGCCCTTGCAAACAGTCTTGGAGGAGACTGGCACCTTGGTGATACAGGGTTTCCCTCTGGGCATCTGACATGGGACAGCGTTTCTGGTGCCTTGTAGGAGTGTCTGCTATTGGTCTCTACATATGTTTTACTTTGTTTTTTTAAAAAGATTAGGGAGGAAACCTTGTAAGTTTCAGTGTTTTCTCATCCAAATAAAGCCATACCTGTGTAGAGCTGCTACCTGCTGTCAGGGACTTGAGGAAATGGCCAGCAGGCAACAATAGAACAAGGGCATTTACAACTCTTGAGAGCCAACCTAAGTTCACCATTTGTTTATGGAGGCTACACACCCATAAACTTATATTTTAAACTATTTAATCAGTTCTGAATTGTTATTAAGGGCTTATCCACACTTAATTTCCTCCATGCATAGTCCATGCTTTAAAGCTCCTTTTTTTGCTCCTGAGATTTCCCTGTGAAAACCCCCTCTTTACCACTGAATTAGAGCAGAAAACCCAAATTGCTGTTTCCTGCACTTGATCTTTAAAGAGCAAGTTTTCCAGCGTGTGCCTGGAAAGTACACAGCAAAAGGTAAGTGTGGATAAGCCCTAAACTGATCTTTTAAACTTTAACCCTCCTTTTTAGTTTTAAAGCCATCCAAAAGTAAAGCTCTTTGCCGAAAAGAAAAATCAGTTTATCCAATACAGTAATTCTGTTCTTCTTTCTAATTATTCCTGCATTGCAGGGGGTTGGACTAGATGACCCTTCAGGTTCCTTCCAACTCTACAATTCTCTGATTCTGTGATCTGTTCCCCATTGGATACAATGTGCCTCACTAAACTTGGAACCAGTATTCCATAGAAGGGCCTCGTCAAAGGTAATTATTAAGTTCCTTTTTATTACAGGAAATGCCATATCCAGTTCACATCCATGAACTGTTGGTTAGTCATTCCAGGATCAATTTGCAAAGCTCTTTTCTCATCTATCCCAGCTAATAATATCCTGATTCAAAGCAATTTTCTTTATTATTAGGTTTCAAGCTTATTAGCTTACATTATGAACAATTAAATGTTCATTATATCTAGCACTCTTAAAGTGCCACTTATTTCTACAAAGCTCCTTCCAGTCTTTCAATGCATTAAACAATGCGTTAACAACACGAACATAGTAAGCGTGTTTTAGATTTGCACACTTTCTTTCTCTAGAAAAAATGGGATGAATGGAAAACTTGGCTACTTTGCTTCTACTTCATAGGTTAAATTCACACTCCATATGTTTAATAATTAATTAATTAATTAATTAATTAATTAATGAAAATTTCACTGGATTTGTACAAGCAATAAATTTGTATTAGTATGGTGGTTTTTCCCCTGGAGAATTTGGATCAGAGACTGTCCCATTCCTTCTGGTATCAGACAGAAGATGCCATTCTATGAGTAATTGGAAAAAGCTTCATATGATGGTCATTCCGGCTATGCTGACTAAAGGATGGGAGAGAAACAATACATGGACAGAAATGCAATGATCCACTTCTCCAAATTTTGTGATGCAGTTCTCCAACCAAATGTGTACAAAAATGCATATATTAAGGGAAAGTGTGCATTACAAGGCATATGTTTGTGAAAATAACATACAAAACTGTATTGTTGCTTGCAAAATATGTATATTAGGCAAAAGTGATTAAACATGGCTGTATTTGAAGAAGGGCACAGTAAAAGGCTGAGGAATTTTCATGCCACTTTTAAAAAGTTGCAAACTGTTGCTAAAATGTGAAGAACTTGAGATTTGCAGGGAAATTGAAAGAAATCAAAATGAACAGATTTCCCCATTCCTACATGCTGTTGATAAAAAAAAGGTGGTTAGCTAAATTCGCAGCTTGGTTTAAAGGTCTAGTCATATATATTTAAGAGAAACTGCAAATAAGTTGTGTAAAGTTTTTAAGGGAACTTTAAATCTGCTATTTGTTTATATATAGGTCAGAGTCACTCCACTCTTTTAAAAAAGCAGGGAGGTTTGTGCCTTTGATAATCATGTCCACAAGGGATAGCTCATTCAGTGGAGAAGGTATACTTTGTACATAAGTCCTTCTAATTATATGACAAAATAGTAATTCACCATGAAGAGCCACTGAGTTGATCAGGATTATAGATGCTTTTTCGGAGCATTGCAATGGTCTTAAAACACAAGGGGCACAAATAATTTTCTCCTTTGCCAAATGGCACCCCTGACAGACAACTGCACCCAATAAATAAATGTGCAGGACCTAATTCTGTGGGTGAAGAATTCGGGGGGGGGGGGAGGAATGCAAGTACTGTATAATAGAGGAGAAGAAATATTTCAGGTCTAAGAAAAGCCATAGTAGGATTATGGTGGTTTTGAGGTGTCAGAAAAGGAATAATTATGAATGAAGTGTGGGAGGGGTGGATTACAGTAATTCTAAGGAGTGAAACAAGGGATCTATGGGTGAAGAGGCAGATGCTTACGGGAAGGCATCTGTTTCTTTATCATTTTAATTTTCTTGATCCAACATAATTTTTATGCCTGCACAATGCTTCAGTTCTCACTACTCTACCCTGGCATTAGCTTAGAAAAACACAGTGCACCTGTATGGCTATTGTTCTGAATGTAGCAATGTAAATGACATGGGGGTGGAATTGAACGTTTTGCCTGTAAGGACGACAGCATGTATGATTTCTTTAAAGGGGTGTCTTTGTGGTTTATTTTATGATTGTAATAAAATGTATGTACTTATTTTAATTGTTATATTTTTGTAACCCACCCACTACAAATAATAAAGGCATGTAATTTCTATTTGTAACTTATCCTGCCTCTTATCATGTTCCACAACAGAACAAAGTCTTGCATCAACAGTATTGTTATTATTTAATTAAATTTGTATACCGCCCTTTATCCGAAGATCTCAGGGTGGTTCACGACATAAAAATACAAAATACAAAAACAAAATTTAGATTATGCATTAAAAGTCTTCGAACCTTATGGTCTCCTTTAAAACATTTATCTGGTTTTATTGGAAGATGCCCATTAATTTAAGCCCAGCAAGGTACAAAAGGCGATTTCCCCAGTTTACATGCCACTATTACCTTCTTTACTTCATTTGCCATTAATTGACACTGGGATAGCTCAGGCAGTAGAGCATGAGGCTCTTAATCTCAGGGTCATGGGTTTGAGCCCCACGCTGGGCAAAATAATCCTGAATTGCAGGCGTTTGGACTAGATGACCATTGTGGTGCCTTCCAACTCTAGATAGCAAATCAGAGGTGGGCAACTGCTGGCCCATGAGCTGATTGCAGACCTCCCCATCTGGCCCACGCCATCCCTTCCTTGCCATCCCATTCCCTCACTACAATTAGCACTTGATGAGCCACAGCACTTCAAGATGCCTCCCAACCTTCAGCTCTTTGCCTCTTCCTTTTTTCTCTTTCCTTCTGTATCTCTCAGTTCCAAAAGTCTACCACTTACCTTTTGTGATCAGCCTTCTTACAGTCTAGTTTTTCCAGGTGAATTCCATTACAATTACTTTTAAAGGCATTATAGAAGATGTAATGGTAGTCATAAGAGGAAACAATACTAGGAATGCTGTAAAAAATAATGAGTGATGCATGCTACTGTACATTTAAGTGGCTTAGTTCCTGCAACAGTTCTGGAGCTCCGCATTATTTGTCTAATGATGATGCCTTCTTAATACTCAGGTAATTATTGCTTCATTGATGTGTGCAAGTCAAGAAATGTATCAACAAAAACAGGCAGCAAGGTGATGTTAAAAGCAAGGCTTTCCCCCCTTGTTTCAGGAGCTGCTTCACTTCAAATCCCTGAAAAGAAGTGGAAAAAACATACCTGAGCCAAGGTGCATCACTCTCCATTCACATCAGCCAATGCTGGAGGCGATGGGTTAGTGATTCTCCTTACTGGGTTCAAGCATGTGAGAGGCCTTTCTTGAAAGAGCTCTGGACCAAGCAGGGTCACTCTCTCCTTGCATCAGCCAATGCAGGGTGATCCTCCTTAGTGCTGGGTTTGGGTGCACAAGCAAGCTCCCTGCAGGGAATTCTCTCATGCACCCGGACCAAGTAGGATCACTCTTGTCTCACATCACCTGATGTGAGGGGAAGGGATCCTGCCAGGTCCTTGATTTGCACAGCAGTTCAAAAGCTCCTGACAGTGAGTTGGCTGTTGGACACTTTGGAAGCTGCTCAAGCACACTTGACAAAGTCTCGCCCTTTGGGCCTAGCCCCGACTTTACCTTTGTTGTTGTTAGGTGTAGGGCGGATGGACATGGTTTGCCCAAAATGGCCTCATGGGCCAAATGGGAAAGCCTGGCAGTCCATGATTTACCCACTGGCTGGAGTTTCCCCCCACCCTTGCTATATATGAACAGATTAATGTACCTCTGAATGGGTTCAGAGTACATTTCCCCACCTGTGATAAAAGAATCATGGGATAAAGGAAAGAGCTCCACATCAGAATGTGCTGTTTAGGAATACATGGTCTCTACAATATATGTTGTTACACGCCACTCCTAGCTCCAAGCGATGTGAGATTCCAGGGGTTCTAGGTGCTTACCCAGGATTCAGGTTTCCTTCAGAAATCAGGCACAGTGGAGACTGTGGTGTCTTTATGATATATGGTTTAATTTACACATATATACAACCTACACCTAGATGGTGAGTTTGCAAAGCATTCACATCTTATGAGTGTCTGGCTTCCTCCTTAAGGGCAGCACTGGTTTCAAAGGACAACAAAAAGCCATACAGTCGTACCTTGGAAGTTGAACAGAATTGGTTCCAGAAGTCCATTTGACTTCTGAAATGTCCAACTTCCAAAATGTGGCTTCTGATTGGCTGCAGGAAGCTCACTTCCGGTTTTCAATTGTCTGGGAGCTGAAACATTTTATTCCCAAGGCGTTAAGGAGCCGAGGTACAACTGTTCTCTGTGCCCCTTAGTTCCAGCCTATCATTGCCAGCTCACATTCCCAGTTCTTCCCCTCCTTATCCTTCTTACTGGACTCCAAGGACTTCCCCCAGCCGATGTCATTCGAAGTCGAAACTGTAAACCTGGCTCTTGTCTGCTGCCATTGGCTTTTGTCTCTGCTACTGGGGGGGGGGAGCTCCTCCCCTCTGCTGGCTGGCAATATTTGCATTACAAATAATTCTCAATGGCCCAGAACTCTGCTCTCTTTGCTTCTTGTGAATGGCCCATCTTGTCTCAAGTGACTTCCTGAGCATGGAAAACTGGTTTGGTGTGCTAGATCAGGGGTCAGCAACCTTTGTCAGCCATGGGCCAGTACTGTCCCTCAGACCATGTGGTGGGCCGGACTATTTTTTTTTGGGGGGTGAACAAATTCCTGTGCCCCACAAATAACCCAGAGATGCATTTTAAATAAAAGGACACATTCTACTCAGGTAAAAACACGCTGATTCCTGGACCGTCCACAGGCCAGATTGAGAAGGCAATTGGGCCAGATCCAGCCCCTCGGCCTTCGGTTGCCTACCCCTGTGCTAGATTCAGTGTCTGGCAGCTTCCCTTAATACTAAATTTACTAAATCTAATAATTTAGGAGGATCTAGCCCTCCACAAACTCCTAACACCATACTAATTCCGATCTTTATGAGGAAAGTGCTGGTGCCCATGTAGCCAAATGTATGTGCAAGGGGGAAGTGTAAGAATATTTGAGAGAGCAGCAAAATTTTTAGGAGGAATCTCAAAAAGTGCCACAGTATACTACTGACTGACTGTTGGGGAAGGACAAAAAACTAGGTGAGAGGGGGAAAGGAATGGAGTGGCTGGAATCCTGAACAGGGAGAATTCCACTCTGCAACATTTAGTTGCAAGTACCACTGGTACATGCTAATGGCAAACAACGGTGCTGAGTTGTGATGGCTATATAATTAAAACAGGGGTACTGAGAAACAAGAGGGGGGTTGTCCACACAACTCTTTAAGAAAAATCCTCTCCAAAATAGCCCAATAAGGGTCAAGCATGCTCAGTGGCCACAAGGTGTTATTTATCTGTTGTGGGTGGGGAAAATGGAATGGAATATCCTGAACCATAACTTCTATATTTATTTATTGGCAACAAAACTATATAATGGAGAATACTTCCTCTGTTACTATATCACTAACTCAGTATTGTGAGCTCAGCGGTATTTTCTGGTGGATCTTAGGCCCTGTTAACTATCTGAAGAATGTTCAGAAGTCAGTATATGATTGCACATAGCTTGAGTGAAGATATGTCTCTCTTGACCATGCATACATTTTTCTGAAGGTATTGCTAGTTCTTTGACAGACATTGCATGCTGATTCTCTTCATAGTTTCTCTGGGTTGAGTACCTTACTTTTGCAACATCCAAATACAAGTTCTGCTGTTATTTGACTAATTCTGTTCCACCTGATTTCCACTGTACTCATGAAAGTGATACATAGGCGCCGACTCCATGGGGCTTGAGGGGGCCCGAGCCCCCTCAAAAATTCGTTTGGGGGGGCTCTGCCCCCCCAATAATCTCCGGCGCCCCTCCAGCAGAGCGCCATCGCCGCCCCTCCCCCAGCCCAAAATGCACAGGGGGGGCGGGCTGCATGCCTCCTGCCCTCCCTCCCTCCCGAGCAAAAGCTCCACCCAATTTCCTTTGGAGCTGATTAATAGGCGCAGCACGCTCTCCCCTATTCGCTCACGAGGAGGCGGCGCCACTTTATTTGCATATTCATGAGCTTATTTATTATTCATGAGCTTTCCCGGGCCCCCCCAATATTTTTTATAAGTCCGCGTCGCTGAAGTGATATAACCTTCACCATGTTTCCATGAGTAAAGCAACATTGGAAATGCTGCATGTCAAAATGACACTTTGCCTGATTCTGGGTGCATTCAGATGTGGGGATTATTGAATTAGTTTTCCAGGTTATAATGAAAGCACGTCTGTCTCAGTTTCCTTTCACACTGCATTACCTTTTGCATTAATGGGACGTG
This sequence comes from Podarcis raffonei, assembly GCF_027172205.1. Lineage (NCBI taxonomy): Eukaryota > Metazoa > Chordata > Lepidosauria > Squamata > Lacertidae > Podarcis > Podarcis raffonei. The sequence continues at coordinate 51,858,597 of NC_070604.1, forward strand.
GTGGCGCTGTGGTCTAAACCACAGAGCCTAGGGTTTGCCAATCGGAAAGTTGGCGGTTCGAATCCCTGCGACGGGGTGAGCTCCCCGCAACAGGGTGAGCTCCCATTGTTTGGTCCCAGCTCCTGCCCACCTAGCAGTTTGAAAGCATGTCAAAGTGCAAGTAGATAAAGAGGTACCGCTCCGGCGGGAAGGTCAACAGCGTTTGCGTGCGCTGCTCTGGTTCGCCAGAAGCAGCTTAGTCATGCTGGCCACATGACCTGGAAGCTGTCTGTGGACAAACACCAGCTCCCTCGGCCTATAGAGTGAGATGAGCGTGCAACCCCAGAGTCGTCTGCGACTGGACCTTACAGTCAGGGGTACCTTTACTTTTGCATTACGAATCTGTGGCTGCTTGATTGATATACCATTATGTTACACTAAATTTCATTCACACCAGTAGCTAAAGGGTGGACATCACCACCCTTAATGTGCATGCATGCTTCTGTTTCCCCACTATTCACCATGAAACTGGTAGAAAAGAACTATGCTGGAATGCCACCCCAAACTTAATCACATGGCATGATCCATGTAATTTCCCCACCTGGAACTTGTGAGGCATGAAGTTCCAGGGGGGAAGTTACAGCACAAACCTCCTGTGGATTTTTGGGTAAACGGGGTTGAAAATTGATTTTTTTTTCTGGGAACAATTCACACAGAAATGAGTGCTAAGCTTCTACTAGATTTCCAGAAGTGGCTTTTATGTTGCGTTAGATCATTTAAAACATGGAAATTACCAGGCAAGGAAACATCAGAAAAACAGAATAAAGTGCTATCTGACTGAAACAGTTTTCTATTTGGCGAAGACACTGAATCATTCCCTGGTTCTCCAGATAATGCTTACTATATTTTTTTTGGTAGAACTAGTATTAACAAGCAACTGAAACACGGAATACTTCCAATTATTATCATGGATATCACACAGCAGTAAAGGTATATAGTGCTAGTGCAACCCTGAAATGAATTACTAACCCAACAGATTCAAATAATGTTACTCACAGACATTACCACTGCATACCCACAAATGCAGTCACACAGATTATATAGGCTCATGAAATTCATTGAAAAGGTGTGGCCAGTTTCTCAAATCAAATCTATGTATTAATTTGGATCTATCTGTACTTCTCCATCTTGTGTAAGAATCTCAATATGCTAGGTTTTTCACCTTGTAAAAATGATACTTTAACTTATGCAGTATGTCTAGCTTGAGCAGCTTGCTTGACAATTAGCCAGAACAATCTAGTATGCTAAACTTTTAGTAGCATAACTGGATTTTTATTTTGAAAGGAAGCTACAGTAGCTAGTGTTTCCAGCCACACCTAGAAGGCTGTGCAGACTTTCCTGCTGAGCAATAAATACGATAAAGATAGCAAAGCTGCAATCCTAGGGTTGCCATACGTGCGGAAAGCTCAATAACTTTTGGGGGTTTACTTTTAAAAAAAGCTCACTTTGGGGTGCCCTGGTTTTTACTTTTTGAAATATGGCAACCCTATAATCCAGAATATATTATTACAATCAACTACTACACTATGGAAAGAGGACTGAGAATACTGTGTAGCATGCATTGGATAAAGCAATGGAAACAAGTTTAACATGGGGTTTACAACGTTTCTCAAACAGTTAGGACACCCTTCTTCTGAGGCATGAAGTTCTAGAGTGGAATAGGATCCTGGGACTGGCATAGTCTTCATCTCCCATCATTTAACACCAGGATACATTGAATGCCCTCTGACAATGGATCCTTGCTCATCTTTTTTGCCCAATCATCCTAATATAATTTGGGAAGAAAAGAATTTAGAACAAGCTGCTGCTTTGTTCTTTATGTTTTCCTAAAGTTAAGACCACTTTAGGAGATAGTCTTCAGGAGAACTCTTCTGTTTGATTCTTCCTGTAATGATAATATCTGAGAGGCATAAGAAGGCAGTGTTAAGCTCAGAAGGGGGGCTCTGAGCTCAAACTGTTTTGAGGACCATGGCTTTACAAAGACATCCATGTAAAAAGACATCCATCACAGAAAGAATACAATTTCAAATGGCTTATTTTGGATTATTCATCTAGTTTCTTTATTGTTCTGACAGTTTCAGAACAAAAAGTGGGTAGAGCCTTACCATCATGGTTAATCCCAAAACTTGCTGTGCTAGGAAATTGATGCTAAGGGTGGTGATTACTGACAGTGGTTCCAAGTGCAACATCAGAAATGACAATCACTAATGCCCCAAGTTTATGTCAGTGCATATTGAGAAGTGTAGTGTCATGTTTCAACTCCCCCAAATACTTGGGGGCTATGTGTGTTCAGTCTGACCAGGGATAGTCAACATGGTGTCAATCATCCCTGATCATCAGCCATGTTGGCTGGAGCTGATGGGATTTTAGTCCACAACATCTGGAGGGCACCAAGTTTGCTACCTCTCAGATTAATATTTATTTTGAGGCTTTTCCAGCCAGAGCTTCCTCAAGGTGACTCACAACAAGCTTCATTTCACTTCGGCCAAGCTTCCTTAAATGATTTGCGGACTGTGCCCTGTTAGGAAGTTCCTGAAGACTGATATGTCAAGTAGAGGTATACTATTAAACCAATAATTACTGAAATATTGTGAATTCTCCAATTACACCTTTGTCCCTCTACCCACACAAATTACTCCTTTGCGTGGAATAAGTGAAAATGGAATAACTGAAAATTACCATTCTTTCCTGCCCCACCCAATGGAGCCTCCACTGGAACAGTTTACAGAAGAGCAACTCAGGATCAAGCCATAGTGTACATAGTGTAATTGAGTTTACTCAATTAAAATTATGACAATTTCCTCTTGATTATAATAGATTTACCATTCTCTTCTCATGGTTGGCCCCAGTCTTCATCAGCTCCTCTTTTGAGCACTTGTAAACTTTGTTTCCATAATTGTCTACTGGAACTAACTATTTTTTTCTGCTTATATATTTCAGTTCCTACAACTGACAGAGTGCACAGCAGGTCTATTAATACACCATGTCTACAGTTCACAGAGGAATTAAACCAGATTACTTGGGTTAAGACCAAACAGGGTGTTTTCACAGGTGTTGCTTAAACTTGTTTTTTTTGACATCTTTTAATGCCATTGTAAAGCCCACATAGGATTTCTGTTCTACATTCTGCCCTACATTAGCAAGATTCGCATATGTCATAAACAATGAAAAGAAAATTCCAAGGTGCATTTTTGTTTCATGCACAACTAAGGGTTGTGTTCCTACTTGCATTGCTCTCCAACACTGCCTACTCTCCAAACCCCATAACCCCCTCCTCTCTCCCTTTACACTTTGCCACCCCCACCGCATTTACACCTCCCCACGGCTGCAGTTGTGAACATAAAGCAAGCTTCCTTTCCTCTCTTTGCATGGCAAGAGAGAACAAAGGAGAGAAATAAGTTTATCCCCCCCCAAAAAAAAAAAACCTTATGCTTTTTAGGACAGCAGCAACAATCTTAATCCTGTTGATGTCTCTAAGAAAATTAAGAAAATATTATGGAAAACTGATTAAGAAAATTGGCTTTTTATCAGTTATGATTAGACAGATTCTGGCATAACTGGTCTGAGGGTTGTGCTGTTAAAAGAAACTTACTCATCTGCAATACAAACATAAAGCCTTTTCTAGTAACAAGATGCTAGTTTGCATCTTTTGTTCTGATGTTTACAGCAATGCAGACTGAGGGAAAGTGGTAGAAGTTGCTCCACTTGAGTCATGTGAAACCATGCTGAATAAAGCATTCCTGTATTAGAGAGAACAACTCTGGACTGATAACACTCCATTATTAACTTGTGTGGTAAAATTCTGATGGTAGTTGTTAATTCTCCACTATAATAACAGATCACCCTCAGATAAAAAGTGACCTGGTCAGATAAAGAGTGATATATGTATTTAAAGAGAGAAAGATAATCTTTATTTAATGTCTTGGTTGATGATAATTCTAGCATGACACTGGACTTATTAATTGCCTAAGTATCTGTAAGGCACATCCTGCAAAACTCTGCTGTCATCTGATATGTCCGCTGTCAGCTGGCAATAACTGAAGAACAGTTATTGTTCAAGCTAGCCTGCAGAAGTAAGCAAATGGTTACTTCTGAAGGCTAGCTTGAACAATATCTTTTCCTATTCCTTAACTCTAATAATTTGAATATATTCAAACTTCAGAATCAGACCATACTGTCTGTCTGTATGTGTGTCAGTAGACAGTCTAACTACTCGGAAATATCACTGAGTTTGTTATAAGAATTTTACTTATATCAAGTTCAATGGGGCTTATATACCCAGGGAAAGTGGGTATAGAATTGCAAACTTAATGATACAAGAGGTGGGTAATTTCTGAGTCGAGCAGTCTGCCCTCTTCTCTTATTGTGATCCAAAATAACATTGAGCTTTTAAGTAAGATTTTGGGGAAATCCTAACAAAAAAAGAACTCGCAGTCGAGAAGACAATTATAAGGGAATCTCCAGAGTCTGTAGGAAACAGCAGCTGGTGTTCTCCAGGTGCGTTCCGAGCTCTGCTTGCAACCCTTGCACAAGGAATCCGGGTCTGTGGGTAATCTCGGCCTCATCAGGAAAAACAAATGATAATGACTTATAATTTGCACCCTCGGTGCGGATAAAGTCAGCCTCTCCCTTCCTGCGCAATAGAGCCCCGGCTAATGCGCTTCTTCCTTTGCGGAGCGAGATAACGATCGTCGGGCTTTGAGACGAAGGAATGCGAGGAAACTCCTGCATGAAGAGGAGGAGGAGGCGGCAGCAGTAGGAGCAGCAGCAGCAGCACGGGGCAAAATAAGTAAGTAGAGTGCAGCGCAGCGCATGGAATCTCCGGGGAGCCCGGCCGTTTTCGAACGCTCAGCCGCGCCGAGGAGGCGGAGCCGGGCGTGGGCGGGTGTGGGCGTGGCTTGTCTTGGCTTGGCTGAGCTGCCGCTGCCATGGCTGGTGCTGCCTTTAGGAGGCGCTTCGCCTTTCTCGCCAACCTCAACTGCATGGCTCGGCGCTCCCAGGGCGCGCGCACAGGCGGAGCACCTTCTCATTTACCTGGCCAGCCTCTGGAGCCAAAGGCGGTTGCTGCTGCTGCTGCCGCCGCCGCCTCACAAGTGCCTCCGCCTGCCCGGGACCAGATCCCGTCGAAGAGGCGAACGGCGCCCAGCATGGAGAAAGGGGGCTTCAAGAAGCTCGGCAGGCTCTTCCACAAGAGCGAGTCCGAGGACTCGGAGCCGGACAGCGGCAGAGACGCGTCGTTCCCGTCGCCCTGCCCTTCCCCGTCCCTGAGTCAGGGGCGGCGGGAGCATCTCCACAGCCACGACGCCGCCGCCGCCGCCTCCGGAGAGCGCAAGAAGCGCTCGGCTTTCGGGAACTGGCGCCTCAAGAAGAAGCGCAAGGACCGCCCGGCGGCGCTGCCGGAGGAGGGGAGCCAAGGAGGGGCGAGCGAGCCCCCGTCTCCCTCGCTCTCCCACTTGTCCTACTTCACCACCTGGGAGCCCACGACCCCCACCAAAAGGTAACGCCGCCCCTCTCCCTGTCAGGGCGCGCCCACAGCCACCTGCCTCCCCCCAACGGTCACCTCGCGGCCGTTGGTTTCTCTCTCCCCGCCCCGCCCCTCCGGAACATTCTGAGGGGACTCGGGGGAACGAGCCGCGCTATAGGGGCATCAGTGTTTATCGGGTCCCGCGTGGCTCCTCTGACTGCGCCCCTCTTTATGTTTGAGGGGGTTGTGTGTGTGTTTTGTGGAAGTCGTATAGAGTGGCTGGGGCAACTCTATACGGGGCGGAATAACAACAACAATAATAGACGTCACGTATAATTGTAGAGTAGGAAAGGACCCCAAGGGTCGTCTAGTCCAACCCCAAAACCTCTCCCCTCCGCCAGGCAGGTGCCCTCAGAGTGGCAGAGCGCTCCCATTGGACAGGTGTGCGGTAAGGGCTATATGCCCCGTCTCCCCCTGTCGCCGCCCCCCCCCCGGCCAAAGAGAAGCGAAACCGACCAGCACCCCCCCCCCCCGCCAATCGCCTTAAAGGCACAGCGCTCTTTTCTGGGGTTGTTGAGAATGCGGACCCAGCTGTCGTTGCCTCTGGCGTTCGCAATAGTTGGGAGTTGGAACCTTGTCTTCGCCTTGATTCGCCCTGCACAACGTCTCCCTACCTCCTGCAGCCCTTTCTTCGCGCGTTGTCTCCCCCACTCCGCCCTGGCTTTTAACCCAGGCTGCCATGGTCTCTGCTTTAAAGATTGTTATCTCTCAGTGCTTTTGATGAAAAGGAAGCTGTTTTGCAGGCTGTGCCAAACTTTATCTCTCCCGCGCGCTCCACCCCACCCCCATTTTTCAGCATTAGAAATATAGTAATTATAATAATAATTTATTATTTATACCCCGCCCATCTGGCTGGGCTTCCCCAGCCACTCTGGGCTGCTTCCAAAAAAAATATTAAAATACTGTAATACATATAGTAAAATCTGTTCGGATGCTTAAATGTAAAGCTGCTGCAGGGGGCACTAAAACAGACCTGGACAGTTCGTATTAGTCACCTGGAGAAAGGTGTTTTTGGTTTTTTAAGATCAAACCTGTTCGCATTTATGGAGGCTTCCCCTTGATTTCCTTTCCACTTCTTCATTGTAGGAATGCTACATTACTTGAATTTTAGCTGGTTATTCGTGGGAAGGGAAAGTGTGACATCTGAATATGCTTTTACTAGTTGCAAGGGTTTGTATTTTTATCTTGGTGCCTTTAACCTAAGATGGAATGAGCTTAAAACCATTTAAACGTATCCATTTCTTGGTTGTCCTTTGCTTGCTCAATGTAAGAAATTGCATTGGTGGATTAGAACAGGAGGGGGGAACTCTGACCCCCAAATATTGGTGGACTTCAATTCTCTACAGCCCCAGCCAGCATTGCCAATGGTTGGAGATTATAGGAATCCAGCAGCTTCTGGAAAGCCACAGGTTCTCCACCCTTATAATTAGACAACGTTCTACCTAGCCTCGCATTGTGTTTCCAACAGGGTCATCCGGATGTCCCTGAGAATCTTAAAAGCACAGCATGATGAAGGTGGCTCCCTCTTGCTGATCGTATCCAGAATCTGGCACTTAGGGATATATTCCTTCTAAATAGAAATATGAATATGAAGTTTTTGTTTAGCAGCAATGGCAAATAGAAAACAATTGACTGTCCTCCCATGACATTTTTGAAGCTGTGTAAAACCGTGGCCAACTCTGCATTTTGCAGAGATTAACCCAAATAGGTTAATTATGCATTGCATGAAGTACTTCTTTATTGTCAGTACTGAACAATAGTGCCATTGCTTGCCAACTGAGATTGTAGCATCCTTGTTACTTTTTAATTTATACAGTAACAGGTACATACATGATCTCATGTGCTATGCTAGCATCCTGGGTGAATAGAACTTTTGTTTATGTTTAATGTTTATCACTTTTTCAAGTCAATGTGACATACAAAATAAATTTTAAAACAAGTAAATATTTTAAATGTTCAGGAAACACTGAATAAAAAAAAAATATTGGTAGCTAAGGCTGCAGTCCCCTATGTACATTTGGTTATTAAGGCTGCAATCCAGTTCACAGGGGGGTTGGTGGCAGCCTAAGTATCTGTGAACTCGGGAAAACTTGACATTGAGTTCAGATTTGACTACATTGTTATTTTGGTTTATTTATATAGTTCCATTGGTTTTACCAGCAAGATGAAAATTGAATATCTGTGTGTGGAAGATTTTCTCTGAGGGCGTTCAATGCATGACCCTTTATACTTATAACAAATAATCTGGTGATACAGACAATGCTCTCATAAAAAAGCAATCCTTACTACCTACCCTGCTTTATTTTGTTTGATTTTTTTTGACATAGTAAAGCTCCTTTTGTGTGTCATCTTATCTTGTGTTAAGCATGTACTAAATGTAAAGAAATTAGATAAATTGTGCAAACAAGCATGAAGAGGAATTTCACACACAAAACAAAGTTTCAGTCCAAAAGGGTCATATTTGTCTGTGAAAAAGAACTGAAGGATAATAGTCCATTACAACTATGTTCCCTATACCTGACCTATTACTCAAAATCTGTGCAAACTTGTAAATTTATGTTATTATTAATTAATATGTATTGCTTAGTAATAATCATTTCCATAGGAACAGTTAAGTTTTTATTAACATATTTTATGTGTACATCAGTTATTTTCTTAACAAACATAAATCATTTTATGCCTGAGGTAAAATTCCTGAGTAAAAATTCAAAATACAATCAAAATTCTGTTAAGTTTTTATTTACCTTCCAGATTAAAAAGAATTCTTGCTGTCTCCATCACTGAGCCATCACTTTGTGTTCATTCTGATTTAAATCCCACTCATTCCACTGAAAGTTTGAAGTAACTATGCACAGGACATAGGAGCATCTTGTGGCACTGTGAAGAGTAACACATTTATCATGGCATTAACTTTCATACACTATAGAGTCCAAGTGGAGAGAGACTAGTCCATGAAATTTTATACTGTAAATAAATATGTTAGGCTTTTGTAGTGTCACAAAATTCTCCTTTTTTGTGGCAACACATTAACATGGCTATCCCTCTGGAAAATAAGACGACCCAGTTACATGCATACAGTTGACACACAACCACGCTCATTGCAGTGGCCCAAAAGCGGCCAGAAAAGGGAGCAGAATGGGGGTTGTAATGGAGTGGAGTGGGCTGGGGCAGAACAGGCTTATGCATGCTCTGCCATTACTGTATATGCAATGATCTGGAATGCAACCCCTGTGCAAATCAGGGGTTACTTTATTGCAGCTGTTCTAGAATTCTGTAAACTGCCTTTGAGTGGAGTGGATCTCACAGAGCATATTTTTTTGCTGGTCTGTCAGTTTAGATTCCACGAATTCTGTGGGTTGGTTTTAACTTTTAACCTTTAAAGCCATACATTGTCAGGGTTCTTGGGTTGGCTTAAGAAGGGGTCAGTGAAAGCAGGACCTTCTCAGACTCTAAAAGCTTCTGTCTGAGGCTGAGATGGAAGCTTCATGTAAACTGTAATGGTACAATGTTTGTCCAGTGCATTTATATCAGGGCTGGCCAAGACATTTTGGCACCTGAGGCAAACCACAAAATGGCACCGCATACCCCATTAGGGGAAAAGGAAGTAAGTGAAGCTCTACATCAGAAACAAGGGGAGAATAAAGATCTACGTGTGATGCTTTCCTTGGTGGATGGGTCTGCTGCTCCTGTCACCTCACCTTGCCTCAAGGGTGGGCTGGCCCTAATTTTTATATTTAGTATTTTTATGACTGAATATTTTGTGTGACAATTAGATTTTTGTATAATGCCTCATGTATTCTGCACAAAAGTTGCACAAAAACTGGAAAGAATTTAGAAATATTAATAATTATTTGGTTATGTGAGTAACAGGCACCATTATATTTTATGAGAGGGCAATATATAAATGCTTTTATAAATAAAAAGTATTTAGATGATCAATTTTGTGCAAATTTTAGTGGGGCCATTATCTCCCCTAAAAAATCTTGGTCAGTTTTGTTTGTTTGTTTGTTTTTGTTTTTTGCTGTTTGAGTGCTGTTTGTTCCCTGCACCATTTTGTTACTGCATAAGCAGGTTTCTTCTTATTGGCTAGGTCAGTGATGGCAAATCTTTTAGAGACCGAGTGCCCAAACTGCAACTCAAAGCCCACTTATTTATCGCAAAGTGACAACACAAAAATTTAACCTGAATACTGAGGTTTTAGTTTAGAAAAAACAACTCCTACATTAACATCTTTTGTCTTAAAAGAAAAACAGAATAACAGCATTCAATGATACAAACGACTTTTTATTGAAAGGTAAAAGTTTGCCTTATCCTTGTTTAGGAAATCATGAAAAAGGGAATTACTCCCAGACATGACCATTTTGATAATTTACCTCTAAGAAACTCTTCTTTGGGAGATTTCAAAGCAGAAGCAGAATGGCCATATGCCATGGATGCTGTAGTTGAGTTCCCTGTATTGCATGGGGTTTTACTTAGATGACCCTTCCAACTCACCACAACCCAATGAAAAAAACAGTCTCCTTTGCCTTCTGCTGTGTGTCCCCTAGCAGGAAGGATCTTGCTCCAATGGCGATGGGTGAGAGTTCAGCTTGAAAGTTTGCTTCCTGGCCTGACCAAGCAGGTGAAAAGGAAATGCTGAAGTGAAGCCCAGAGACGTGCAGCAGTTCAGCACGTCACAGCCTGGAAGGGAGGCGCCCCATCACAAAGTTGGAAGGGCAGTGTGCGCATCGAGTAGAACTGCACATGTGCAAGTAGCTGGTTTGCTGCCCGTGGGCTGCAGCTGAAATGTGAACGTTCCATTCCGCTGTCTTAATGCGCCTCGGTGCAGAATTGCCAGTAACCTGGCAGCATTTTGCTCTCTCCCGCACAAGCGGGCTTTAGAAGTGCAGCCTGACGGGCTAGCCGTCGAATCATAGGATTGTGGGGAGTTTGAAGGGGCGATGGCGCATGTGCTCACAGAGAGGGCTCTGAGTGCCCCCTCTGGCACGTGTGCCATAGGTTCGCCACCACCGGGCTAGGTGATCAGGTAGCCAGTATAATGTAAAGTCAGTTTCAGTGTAAGGACAATGTTCTTTGCTCTTACTTGCTCTCATTTTGAATGGGCAAACACTTTTGGCGCTATTCATGCATTCCCTGAGATTCCAAAAGACTTGCAAAAGGTTTCTTTAAAAAGCCACTCCCCAATTTTAGCTCTGGCCTAATCAGTATACTGTATGTAGATTTCAATGAGAAAAGTCAACCTAAAGTGTAAATATTGGTTCTTGAATGTAATGTCAACTGAGTTTGTTGCATTCGCATTTATAATTTATAATATGAATAATAAGTTTATTCAAATGAACAGGAACTTTGGAATGTAAATAGAAATATCAGCAAATATTTGAAGAAAGTGTGTGTGTGTGTTGTATGGTTAGTCTTCCCTCCTTGTTTTTAAAAAGAAACTTTGTACTCAAAGAAGCTCATTCCATAAACCATGAAGTAAGCATTTGTTATGACATCTCACACACAGGTTAGTAAGAGCTTTACTCTTTGGACTAGACCGTCAAATAACATAGAAAATGAAATAAGAACACCTGAACATTTATATGGCTAGTTCCATGTCTTCAAAGTGTATTAGGCAGCTCAGTATTCAGTAAACCAATATTGTACCCATAATTGCAAACTGAGTGGGGATTTTGGCTAAAAGATAGTAGCTTACCTAAGTCCACCAATTGAACTTATGGATGAGGAGAGTTCTGAATTGGAAGCTTTCTTGTTTGTGGCTCAGGCTGCAGCACAATCCTTTACTTATCTATTCAGATGCAAGCCTCATTGATTCCAATAGGGCTTTTCCCCAGGTAAGTCCATATAGGACTGCAGGCTTTGCTATTATGCAACAGTCTGTGTTGAATGAGAGGGGCTGGGGAGTGTGTGTGTGTGTGTGTGTGTGTAGTGTGCCACTTATGAAACAGCAAAGGCTATAACTCATGCTACTTTTTTATTTTTCAAATCACTGTAATGATCTGGTAAATTAGATTTAAGATGCTTATTGAAGCTATTTGTTCCCAGCTTCTAATTATGGTGCTAAATCTGAGGATGGTCCAACATTTTATCTGTACAATTTTAAAGGAGCAGAGTTGCAGTCCAACTATTATGTCTGCCTCTGTTTAAGTCTGTAGGGCTTCTAAAATGCATAATACATCTTTTGACTTTATGTAGCCCTTTACAGAAGCTGCAAAGCTGTAAGACAGGCTTCCTCAACCTCGGCCCTCCAGATATTTTTTGGCCTACAACACCCATGATCCCTAGCTAGCAGAACCAATGGTCAGGGATGATGGGAATTGTAGTCTCAAAACATCTGGAGGGTCGAGTTTGAGGAAGCCTGCTGTAAGGGAATAAAAACCTAACAATGCATGAATATTACAGTAAAAATTTAACATAAAACATTTCCAATTCTAATGTCCTTTTCCTCAATGCATGACAACCACCTGGCTGATTCTTCAATTATTTCATTTGGTATTTTTTGGTATTTTTAGGGTGCAATCGTGTTTGGGGTTTTTTAACACCAGTTAACATAAATCTCATTACGTTTGATGGAACAGAGTTGCATCCCTAGTATCTCCCTGCCCCCTCCCCTTTAAGCTTGTGCCACCAAGGCTTCATCTGGGCACTGAAAAACTGTTGTAACAAGACAAGCATTTGACCATAGAAAGAAAAGGCAAACACGCTGGTTTGGCATGGAGACAAAAGGTGTAGTAAAAGGATGTAAATGGATAAAGAAACATAATTGACCTAGACATGAAGAAGTGCTACATGATCAGTGGGAGACACCAAATTAACTCATGATTTATCTCTACTAATATTTATTTTGCTCATTTTCATGGTGCTGTGCTATACTTTCAGTACTAGAAGTGTGGGAACAGTGTCTCAGGGCATATGCAAGATGTAATATTTTGATGATTGAATAATTGAAGCTTACAGAGGGTTGACGTGTCCTTTTTTTTTTTTTTGGCAAGTTTTATGAAAACAGAACATTTGTAACATAACATTCCTACCCCACCCATGGGGCTTTGCAGAGCAGTGGGGCCACTGCCACATCTGTAGCCCATAGTGACAATGGTAGAGGATAGGTAGTGATCTAGGTTGATCCTTACCCAAGCTCAGGTTACCAGCAGTTGAGTCCATATTAGGCCAATGCCATCGCCCCAAAACAGGGAGACCAGCTCAAGATCCAACAGATCTCAGGCCAGCTCAGCCCCATCTCCTCCCTGCTTTGTTTCTTTCCACTGGGTTCTACTGGTGGAAATACCACCTGTGGGCCTCCTGCCTCAATGTTTGGGAGCTGGTTGCTCAGCTGGGACATGGCCATTAAATCCAAACTCCCTGGTGTAAAAGGGATTAGGGTTGCCTTGCTAATCATTATGTTCTGGATTTTTTTATTTATTTTTTTGAATTTACAGTACAGTACATGTAACAGTGCTATCAGTGTGGCATTTCAGATAAAGCACAGCTTCCCAATGTGCATGAAATCATTCTGGCACCTTTGTGCTGATTTCTACCAAACACATGCAGAATGGTTTACCAGAATCAAAGATTTTCCCCCTTCCATCTCCAAAAGAGGACCTAAGGGGGCAGGGAAATGCTCCTAAGCATAATCCAATACAGTGGTACCTCAGGTTACATACGCTTCAGGTTACATGCGCTTCAAGTTACAGACTCCACTAACCCAGAAATAGTGCTTCAGGTTGAGAACTTTGCTTTAGGATGAGAACAGAAATCATGCTCCGGCGGCGTGGCGGCCGCAGGAGGCCCCATTAGCTTCAGGTTAAGAACAGTTTCAGGTTAAGAACGGACCTCCAGAACGAATTAAGTATTTAACCCAAGGTACCACTGTTGTTTGAAATTCAACCGCAGCAGCAGCAACATTTTCTATAAAGTGAGTGCTCTCTTCAGTCCTCTCAGGCACTAATAAAAACTCCTTGAGCATTTGTGCAATACACACACACACACACACACCCCTCTGATACATATTTTTCGAGATTGGTTTGCAACTTTACTATAATTTTATTGTGTTTTTGAGGATAGAGGTGTGGTGCTGTGGTCTAAACCACTGAGCCTCTTGGGCTTGCCAATCAGAAGGTTGGCGGTTCGAATCCCCATGACAGGGTGAGCTCCCGTTGCTCGGTCCCTGCTTCTGCCAACCTAGCAGTTTGAAAGCATGCCGAAAAGTGCAAGTAGATAAATAGGTACCGCTCCAGCAGGAAGGTAAATGGTGTTTCTGTGCGCTGCTTTGGCCACATGACCCGGAAAAACTGTCTGCGGACAAACGCTGGCTCCCTCGGCCTGTAAAGCGAGATGAGCACCGCAACCCCAGAGTTGTCTGCAACTGGACTTAACTGTCAGGGGTCCTTTACCTTTTTTTATGCTGAAATATGAGGTACCAGAGCTCAGTCCTGGATTTAATTTGAATACTGTATTTTTACGAGATACAAGAGAGTAGGGTATCGTTAATAAACATGGTGTTTTTATGAATTTATAACGGCTGCCACTGATTCAGGAAATCTAGATTATTTATTTGTATATGCAGGGTAGGATTCATCTAATGAGTCCTGTCAGCAGAAGTCTTTCTCAAGGACTTCCACTTGCACAATGGGGCTTCTCTCCCCACCCCTCCCCTTGCACTTCTCCAATTGTCTTGGGTGTGGTTGGGAGAACCCTGGAAACAGTGTATGGGGGGAAACGGGGGGTATTGTTCTTGGGTATCTTTTTAGGTAACAGCAATATTTTTGATCAAACATAATTGTCCTTGAATTTATTTATTATTTCACTATTGTCATGTAACACAATATAGGACTAAGATGAAGTTAGGTCTTCTAAGGTATCATTCAACAGCATCTTACACAAAACACATTTTAAAAGAATGTCAATGGCAAGCTAGGACAAGTCCTTACTATTGCCGTGAAATAGTAATTACTATGAATTAATGAAATGTGGAATGTACCCTTTCATGAAATATTGGAGTACTACTCTACCCATAAAAAATAAAAAGTAATCTTTCAGAGCATAAGGATTATATAGATAAAATACAGCAAATGTTTGTTGCAATTAATGGTTCTGCATCACTTATGACTAGAAAGTAATTGCCCTTGATATTTCATGATAAAATTCTATTCCTGTTATAATTCTTGCTTGTTAAATAAGTAGTGCTACAAATAGCTACATGATCCCACTTTTGGGATAATTGTTTACATAATAAATTATTCTTAGAAGAAATAGTCCTTAAGGTGTATGGATACATTAACATTTCATTCACTATCCACTATAGTGGATGATTTTAGTTTTTTTCATTAACACATATTGGTTGCATGTAACAGAGGTGTTATGTGGGAGCTGGCAGCCTGTGTGAGAGATGTATGGGATACTGGGCTCAAATGGATTAAGCAAGGTGCTTTTTCTTGGAATGGGTCATTGGAGTTGTGTGGTTTATATCCCATGGATTGCTATGCTGAGAAGATCTGGGCATTGTATGGGCACTGGACATGTAATAAATGTATGGAATTCACTACAAAATGTTGTGATATCAGACTGGATATATATGTGGGCCCACAGATCCGATTTTTCTATGTGTGCTTTTGAGCATGTTTGTCCACATCTTAGTGCTTTTCACTTGAACGTCACCTCAGTCTTTCCCATCCACGCTAGTGGGCTGTGAGTGGTGGGATATATTTGTATTATGTATTGTTGTCCTCTCCCCTCAATCAGTACATCCCTACCCACTCTGAGTTCCAGAAACTTGAGGTTCATTGTGGACATGTGTGCAGGTATTTGTTTACCTATGCATGTGGCTATTTTAAATTATTTTTGAAATGTTTTTTGATAAAACACTTGAACAAAACAGTGCTTTGATATGTGTGTGTGTGTGTGTGTGTGTGTGTGTGTGTAATATAATATAATATATAATAGGTATGTGTGTATTATGAGTGTACCCAGTGGAGCCCACTGAAGAGTACCTCACAACAGGAGTAGGGTGTGTGTGGTAATAGATGGCACCCAGCAAAATGCCACCAACATGTTAGAAAACAAGCAGCTGCACAATGTACATCCACCATTGAGTAACATGCAATTTTATGTTGGATTTTTAAAATCTATCAGGTATGTGTAGGCAACCACTTTGATAAAGAAAACATTATGTGAACTCAAAACATGCACAAATGGGATGCATGAAATCTGCTTTAAACTGTACACTGCCTCACAAGCCAAAGGGGAGTCAAGCAGGATTTGCAATGGCCAGATAATAAGCTTAAGTGTTTGTGATTCTTTGCTATTCCCCAGGACTTTCAGAATAATTTGCTTAATAGTTTATACAAGCTTACAATTAGGTGTTGTGCAGATTTTGGGGTGCATGGTATATTATTATTTGTTTTTAAAATGGCACTTAATGTATGTATTTTGGGGCACATCTGATTTCATATTGGAGTTTCTTGGTTTTCTGGTGAAATCAATTCTTGGAATTGATTAGCTTATGACCTTCTCTCTCATGCAACTAGGGCTTTATCACATTGTATACTAAAACAATGAGAACAGTATTGCAAGAGAAAGTTAAAAATATGTCATATGTATATTGCTTATACTCTCTGTGTGGTAAAGTTGTTGCCTGCACGCTATGGTTCCTAATATATTGTTTACTTTTCGCATTTAGCAATACTTCACCTCACACCTTGCAATAGTATCATTGTCATGCTGCATGTTTCAACTGGTTGACAAGCAAATGCAATCACATAGTGTAAAATCTTATGTTGTGTGTGTGTGTGTGTGTGCGCGCGCGCGCGCATGCAAATTGTAATAAGGCACAAGAAATCAAGTGATTATCTGATAGAAAGATATATTGACTATTCATTGTGGAAAACCTGTTGATATTGGCACATCAGATGTCAAAGAAATAAACAACTACCTGACTTTTAGAAGACATTTGAAGGCAGCCCTGTTTAGGGAAGTTTTTAATGTATTTTTAATCTCTTGTTGGAAGCCGCCCAGAGTGGCTGAGGAAAGCCAGCCAGATGGGCGGGGTATAAGTAATAAATTGTTGTTGTTGTTGTTAGGTTATATTCATTTGGTAAGCCATGACATTCCTTTATTACAGCTCTTTGCTACATTCTTTCATTGAGATCAGAGGCACCAGTCAGGAGCATTCATGATGGAATGAAGCACCCTTACCTTCCTCCAAACATACATGTTTCAAGTGACACACAAACACCTAAAAGTACAAAAAAAATCAATCCCTTTTGAGTTTCACTGATTTCACTAAAAGAGTTACGCAACAGTATAGGGGAGGCTCATCTGTGGGCCTTCAGAAGTTGCTAGACTACAGCTCCCATTATCCCTGGCCCATTGGTCATGCTGCCTGGGGCTGCTTGGAGTTGGACTCTAACAGCATCCAGAGGGCCAGAGGTTAGCCCAGTGTTTCTCAAACTTAGATATCCAGCTGTTGTTGGACTACAACTCCCATCAACACTAGCTAGCAGAACCAGTGGTGAGTTGTAGTCCAATGGGAGTTGTAGTCCAATGACAGATGGAGACCAAAGTTTGGGAAACACTGGGTTAGCCACTTTTGTGGGGAGATCATTTCCATTCTTGTATTTCAGAGCAATTAATTTCTGCATTTGTGAGAGAAGATGATGATAATCTGATTTCTATGTGAGTACCAATAAATGTGATCATTCTCTTAGACAGGAGCTTTCTTAGAGATCACAGTACCGAGGTGAGGATGCTACTTACCGCTCCTTTTTCTCATGATCCTATTAGAATGGACTTCAGAAGGGATTTCTCAAGTTGGAGAAATTTCAGAGGCACAATCCAACTGCCAGATCCAGCAACTTTCAGCTTGCTGTAGTTCACTGCCATGTTTTTCTGTTCTTGTGGCTTAGAGGTTTTTTTTTTTAAAAAAGGAAGGAGTTTGGTGATTTTAACTCATCCTGGGAGACAGTTTCTCACCCCCCCACCAGAAGAAGCCATGCCCAAATCTTTCTTGTGATGTATGAGTGCTCCACTAAAATAATAGTGGGATAACACTGCTAAGCCTTCTAAAACATCTGTCTATAAAGACGCCCTGGTACCCAGATGTTGAGTTCTACTCAGTACCTAAATGATGAGTATTCTAGTTCATCTCATCCTTCTCATAAACTCAGACTATATAGTGCACTAGGATGATGGTGCATATGGTGTGTG
Source organism: Podarcis raffonei (assembly GCF_027172205.1). Taxonomy (NCBI): domain Eukaryota; kingdom Metazoa; phylum Chordata; class Lepidosauria; order Squamata; family Lacertidae; genus Podarcis; species Podarcis raffonei. The sequence continues at coordinate 51,876,361 of NC_070604.1, forward strand.
TGTGTGTGTGTGTGTGTGTGTGTGTGTGTGTTTCACAGTGAATGTATGTCACTGAAGGGAAAAGATTCAGATTTAGAAACCTTGCCAATGTAGAAAAAACAATGGCGTTACCAAGCCACTTGCCACCTGACAAGTCTGTTCCTGTGAAGTCAGCTGTTTAGTTCCTCCTCAAAAGGCCTGACTGAAACTACAGGAGCACACATACACTTTGCACAAATCATTCAACATCTCTCCCAGGCAAGCCCACGTGTGCTCAGTTTTAGAAAAGCACAATTTAAACCTCCAAATCATTTCCTTGTTTTCATTTAAGGAAAATACAATATAGCTAATGATGTTTAGCAGAAGGAGTTTAAATAATTATTTATAAATTAAGAGAAAACCATGTATGTAAATAATTATTTTGTATTCAAAGCATGAAGTTTATATACCTCACTGAAAATAAATATATATTGGCACTGCAGCATCCTCACTGCTTGAAATAGGGGAGAAGGAAGAGGATTTTATAGCAGGCATAGGCAAACTCGGCCCTCAAGATGTTTTGGGATTACAACTCCCATCATCCCTGACCACTGGTCATGTTAGCTAGGGATGATGGGAGTTGTAGTCCCAAAACATCTGGAGGGCAAAGTTTGCATATATCTGTTTTAAAGGGTTGTATCCAAAGCAGCATGAACAGAGTTCGAGGCATATAATGGGAATTCCTTAACTTCCCTCTTCCTGACCTGTACCCCACCTCCCTAAAAAATGTTTTGAAAGGTTCCCTAATCTGCTGGTGCAGATTCTGAGGGTACATGAGCGGCTGCAGGAGAAAGGAGAGGAGGTTGTAGGCATGTTGCACAAGCAAAAGCTGGCTGTGTAATCCAAACAGCAGCGCTGAATGCAACCTATAGAGTTGGAAGGGTACCTGAAGTCATCTAGTCCAACTCCCTGCTGCTACAGGACATTCCTGTTACAACACCCCTGGTATGTGGCCACTAGCTCTCTCCTTTAAAACTGTGACTATCTTTGTCTGGCGCCAGTTCACACATGCCAACATATTATGACAACTTCAACAGTATACGTGTTTTCACCTGGCAAGCCTATGCGAACCATGTCATGCCAATGGTTTTTCACCATACCACTGCTTGTGTATTAAGTGGCCACCATCCCATGGTTTGAATATATGAACATACCTTGGACCTACCATACACAACATAGCCTTTCTAGAGTTTAAAAAGTCATTATTCATAACATAATTCATTGCACTATCGGGGGGGCGACATATGCTAATTTCAGATAAAAAACGTTGGTAATTTAATGCTTGGAAAATGCAGTATCTCAATGAGAGAGAAGAAAAGAGGGTATACAGTACGTGTATTCCACTAAATTAGGGTGAAAGGTTTTTCTTTTCCTGAAAGATGCAAATGAACCAAATTGTTTTGCTTTCTAAAGTATTTGGTCTATTTCCTTTTGCATCTATCTATTTATACTTTTGTTTTTCGTTTTCATGCATCTGCCTCTACTACCTTGGAAAAGTTCAACTGCCTACTTAAGAGCCATGAAGCCATACCATGTGGAAACAGTTCAAACCAAAAAATGGATTGTGGAGATCCATTCTAGGCTTTACTGACAAGTTAAACATGAACAAAAAGTAACAAATTATCAGATAGTATCTACCAAAATAGAACTCAAGTGTGAAACTGCTAACAAAAATAAAGAACATGTCCCTAAGAATGGTTTCTATATCTAAGGGCTGGAGAGTGTGCAATGTAATTCCAATTTTTAAAAAAGGATATAGGGGACATGAGGAAAATTACACGACAGTTAGTTCTGGATAAATTGTAGAACATGGTTAAGCATAGTGGAGGAATTCTTTGTCACCCTAATTTGATCATTCTGTCAGTGTAAGGAGTTCTGCTTGTCAGATGGAATGATACCGCTCTTCTCCCTTCACATGCTGTTCTGGTTTAATATCATAAAAACAAGTTAATGCACCAGACTTTAAAAGTCCAACTGAAAAAGGTGGGTTTTCACCTGACATCTAAAAGAATCTAAGGTTGTGGTGAGACACGCTTCAGTGCGGAGGTGACAAAGTCCCTTACCAAAGGATTCTGAGCAAACCTTTCTCCCTTTCTCATAATACTAGAACCTGCGATCCTACAATGAAGCTGAAGGGTCAGAGAATCAACCCAGGCAAAATTAAGTACTTCATCAAAGCACATAATTTAGCTATAGAAAGTTTGCTTTCCTAGGTAAAGTGTTTGCTTTCCTTGGCAAAGCATTGGTGTCAGAAGATCAGGGCTAGGGCTCTTCTTCTTCTTTTTCCCCACCCATCTGGCTGGATTTTCCCAGCCACTCTGGGCAGCTTCCAGTACACATAAAAACATAATAAAACATCAAACTTAAAAAACTTCCTGATACAGGGCTGCCTTCAGAAGTCTTCTAAAAGTTGTGTTGTTTATGTCCTTGACATCTGATGGGAGGGTGTTCCACAGGGAGGGCACCACTGCTGAGAAGGCCCTCTGCCTGCTTCCCTGTAACTTCACTTCTCACAGTGAGGGAGCCACCAGAAGGCCCTCAAAACTGGATCTCTGTGTCTGGGCTGAACAATGGGGCGAAGACACTCCTTCAGGTATACTGGGCTGAGGCTGTTTAGGGCTTTAAAGGTCAGCACCAACACTTTGAATTGTGCTTGAAAATGTACTGGGAGCCAGTGTAGATCCTTTAGGGCCAGTGTTAATTGGTTCCTGTGGCTTCTCCCAGTCACCAGTCTAGCTGTGGCATTCTGGATTAGTTGTAGTTTCTGAGTCACCCTCAAAGGTAGCCCCACGTAGAGTACATTGCAGCAGTACAAGCAGGAGATAAACAGAGCATGCACCACTCTGACGAGACAGTGCACGGGCAGGTAGGATCTCAGCTGGCATACCAGATGGAGCCGGTAGACAGTTGCCCTGGACATGGAATTCACCTGCACCTTCATGGACAGCTGTGAGTCCAAAATGGCTCCCAGGCTGTGCACCTGGTCCTTCAGGGGCACAGTTACCTGCTGTCTCTTGATGTCAAGAAAGACTGTAAGATGCAGCAGAAGTTGGAATACCAATGCAGTGAGTTCTGATGCCATGCAAAAGAATTATTTGTAACTGAGTAAACAAATTATTTAATTTCAGACAATGGTGAGTGTTATAGTTGCTGTTTGAATGAGAATTAATATGTTTGTGTGCAGGCAGAGGAGTCAGCTGAGGAATCTGACTGCTAGAAACTGCAGTGATGGAAAGCAGCAGGTCTTTCCAGTACTTTGTGTGTGGCCTTCTGTCAGATTTTCCCCAAATGTATGCACATTGCATGAGAGCAAGAAGCAGAGAGCTCTCAGCTGCTTCACGTGCATGAACTGTAATCTGATGGGTGGGGGAACTACTTTGAAAGGCGTGTTTAACCTAACCATGTTTTCAGTCATTTCAGTTACTACACTGGATGCATTTTAAATAAAAGCACACATTCTACTCATGTAAAAACACCAGGCAGGCCCCACAAATAATCCAGAGATGTATTTTAAATAAAAGGACACATTCTACTCATGTAAAAACATGCTGATTCCCGGACCGTCTGTGGGCCGGATTGAGAAGGCGATTGGGCCGCAACCTGCCCTGGGCCTTAGGTTGCCTACCCCTGGACCGTTAGCATGATCAGAACTAGAAATCTGAAGTCAGGAGCTGGAGCTGGAGTATGGAAAGACCTGTATGAATCATTATGTTAAAAAACATGCACTGCACTGTTTGATTAGCCTGGGGCAAATTTCTGCCTGAAATGACCATGCATCATATATAGCAGCTCATGTTTACACAAGGACAAATTACAACATTTGTTGTAAATGATCTAAGATTTGAAAAATTAAGTTGTCTGCCTCAGAGCATTCAATGTACAGTATCACTCCATTCTTAATTTTCATAATTCTTTTTGTCAGTTGAAGCAAAAAGAAAAAAAAGTGTTGGAATTTTAAAAAATGTTTGTTAAGGTTCCCAGGCTGATGCATAACAATCTGATTTTTTAAATTAAAAAATTACATCTGATTCATAAGTGCTTGTGTTCCTGTAGGATTTCTTAATGTTAAATCCTTCTTTCTTGTCTCACACTTATCTCCTCTGACATTGAACTTGCAAAAACAACTGTTTGTCTTTTCAAATCAAGCTGAGTTGACCCTAGTTTATTATTTATAACTATTCAGATTTTACAAACTCAGTCTGAATTCCTGATAATCAGGTGATAGGACTTCATAGGTGCTTAACGCTTTACTTCTGAAGTGCTGGTGATCAGCGGGACATCAACGCACAGTGCCAGAGTCGTGTGTGATGCTTTGGTCAGGCATTTGGAGCTCTGCGTCACCTGACATTACTGTGACAGAGGGCAAAACTAGGCTTTATTTCACTTGGGTCAAAGTCCCAGTTTGGCAACCCCCCATGCACATTTGTGTGTATAGAGAGAGAGGGAGGGAGGGAGGGAGGCTGGGAACCTCAATGTCACCCCTCTGGCGGTATAACCTGGGGCAAAAAAACTGGTTAGCCCCCCTCCCCGGCTCTGCTCTGACTTCAAGTGATTGATAGTATGTTTGTGCTTCTAGGGCAAATAGGATATTTACCAGGGAGAAGAATTTAAATTAGAAAAAGGGAAAAGCCTCCCTTCCCCAGTGCCACAACCCAGATCCAGTTTAGCCACCTGTTGCTACTTTTCAACTTTAAGAAGAAAAATAGGAAATCTGATTACTCACTCACTCTCTCTCTCTCTCTCTCTCTCTCTCTCTTTCAGTTCATCTTTATTGGCTTCTTTTAGCATACATTCATAAAATCACATTACTGCATAACATTTTGAATTTTCCTGTCATTAAACAAGTGATTCTAAAACATAATAAGGAAAACAAAGGTATATTCTTAATCATTTGATTAATTTATACCATTTACATGTCTGATTACACTATCTAAATCTTTAAGGCAGGTTATCACTTTACAATATATTTTGCATTTTTCTTTCCCCTTTGAAAATTGGTGTGGGGTGTGAAACCTATATTTTAACTTGTAATGTTGAATTGAGCAGGTGTACCAGATTTCATTTTGATATCCCAAAAAGATGCTACAAAAATGTGGTTCGTTCTATCTATTTTGCCTTCCCCAAAGTCTTCATTTTTGTCACTCAGTAATGTAACTAATAAACCGTATGGCTTCTCATCAGATTTTAGATGCCTTATTCTAGAAATATGTTGTGCTTAATTCTTGGGTTGTGTAATGTATTGGCCCACTGGGCTTGCCATAGGTGAATCTTCCTGAGTCACCTCTCAGGCAGTTTGCTTTTTGTTTCAGTTTTGCATTACAAGTATCAGCATGCCTCAAGGGGTTTCCCTTCATATACCATGTTGCGTAAAAGTTTACCTTTTAAAAAAACATGTTCGCTGTGTGGCCATGTCGTCATGATATTGTTCAACGTGTGTGTGTACTTGCTTCATCTCAAGGCTCATCAGATTCTACTGGGTAAAGAACCAGATGGGCTTCTGATATTTCTTACAATGCTATTTCATTGTCTTTTACACCCTGACTCTCTTTATAAACCTTTATTACTTGAGATCATAGTTACTTTTGTACATCACCCAGCATAATGTCTAATGGACCCAAGCTTGTAACCCTGAGGCAGTGAAGAAATGCAAATCAAACCATAGCTACCAATAATCTCACACATTATTTCCTTTTATGTTACATCTTTATGACTACTTAAGCTGTCTATGTTTTAATTGTTTTTCTTTCATGTTTTTTTCTGAAAGCTTTCTAAACCTTTTTTTTAACATCACTATAGAGTAAGGCTTAAAAGTTGTAAAAAAAACCCCAAAGATTTAGAAAGCTCCTTGCTCCATAGAGAATTTATTTCACTTAGTAGAATGATGTTTACAATTCAGGTTTTACACAAGTAAAACTTGTGCATTACATTACTTGGCAGGACATTATGCTGAAAAACTTTGGCAGTAGTCCACTGCTGGCCTTTTCCATGCCTTTATTGAGAACAAACCTGATTATCCACTGACATTTCTTGGAACATTAATCTTCTTTTGCTTTCCAGCTGTAATTCTTGTAAGTATTGTTCCCTAAATGTATCAGTTTACCAGATGCTGACAGAAATTAAGGAAGAACATTAATTTCATGTCTTGCTTATACATGCCTGGGAGAATCTGTCTGGCACTGCTGTTGCAAGTTGAAAGCTAGAAAGTTGGGTAGATCCAGACGGATCAAACAAAGCACTTCCTGTGTTCTCTCTCCCTTATTGTTATGTTGCTGAAGTTGGTTACTCATTCCCAGTTCCTTATTTGCTTGAAGATTCACTACACAAAGGAAAGTCAATATGTTCCTGAACTCTACAGTAAAGGGTTTCTTTTCACCTGAACCTCCATATTAGCATGACTGGAGGACTCTCCCCTTCGAGGCCAACAATTTTATTCATTCAAAATTATCATGGTTGTGCAACACTCATAAACATGTGATGACATCTAAAGACAATAAATAATAAAGACCTGACCATCACAAAATATGCTTTGGGCCACCACATACAGCCACACATCTGGAAGAGTGTTTTGTAGGAGATTCCCTTTTTGTATGAGATTCCCTACCCAGCCGAGAGCCTTCTCCAGGTGCAAGTCACCATCAAGTGCATCTATGCACACCAAAAATAGCCAAAATATGTAGAAAAACATAAAGGTGCCTACCCCCAAGATATGTTTTAGGCTACAATAAGTTGTATACCCCACATAAGGGAGAGTGTCAGCCACAAGATGTTGGATGCTACCTGGCCCAGTGCATCTTCTGGGCACAAGGCACCATCACATGTCCCAATGTACAACAACAAAAGCAAAAATAACTAGGGTGAGAAATGAGAAAAATGCTTAAATTGTGAAGAATAGAATGGATGAAACAGTGCCATCTTGCTTCCCTCAAACTGGAATCAGCTAGATTTGCTATAACCACCTATTGCAAACATTTATAAGAGTGCATTTGGGTGATATTTAATAGCAAAATCAATTGAATCCACTAGTCAGTTCCACATTTGGCTGCTCATCCTTTGTGTAGTCTTGAGATGTAATTTATGAATCTTTCTACCTAGTCAGATGCACATGCTCTCTCTGCATTGGGAGTTTTGCAGTCTGACTGTTGTAGGGAAAGATGTGGCAGTTTGTCGTTGAGCATAACAAAAAGTGTTGCCAAACAAATGTGGCATTGGATGAATGCTAAGAAAAATTAGTTTATGAGGCTTACTCTTTGTGAAAAATACATCATGTACTCAGAATATTTATAAAACTTTCGTATTTGAATATCTTGAGACAGTGTACGAAATATGACATATATAAACTGTAAGAAATATTTTCATCATTTGTATGGTTTTTATTGTACTATAATTGTTGTAAACCACTTTTATATTAGTTATGAGACTGCAATAACCAAACATTTTAATAAATAAAATAAAAGGAAAATACTATAAAATGTTATCTAATTGCTCTCATAGTTGATAAGATCAAACTGCAGATTGGATGCTGACTTAAGCCATGTTTAATGATTCAAAACCTATGGAATGTATAAAGTGGGTTATAATGGTCACATATTAATATAATTGTATTCTTATGACTGTGCCTTTTTTCCTTTGGTTATACTTCTATAAAATTAATTAATAATTTGATGGTAACTTCCTTTCTTGAGATCAAAGGAAGGTTTGAAGAGCAAATATTGTAAAAAAAAGCACTATGTGTGTACTAACATAACTTGTCCTGGCAATGTAATTTACATGACTACTCCAAAGATCATTTCAAATGCTTCTGTCTGACTCCCTGGGATGAATGGGGTGGGGTTTTTTTAACTATACTAAACATTTATTTTGTAATATGCTATAACTTTTTGGAAGATGTACAATTGTTATTGTTGCATATGGCTTCCATTCACAGATACTCATTAATTCACAAGTTTCTGATCCTTTTACATTACTGTTTTCTTTTGGGTAAGGCTGGTTTCATGCCAAAGCTGATTTTCACTATGGTTATGGAATTAGAGTTGAGAATGTGTTGGTTGGTATCAAACCACTCATTTTACATTCTTACAAAACCACTGTATACTATATTTATCCATGTATAAGACGATGCTTTTTGCTTTAAAAATATAGGCAAAAATTGGGTGTCGTCTTATACATGGATAGTGAATGCAGAGGGGGACAATTAATGGCAGCAGCAAGGAGGAGATTGGCACAGCTGATTGGTGGCTGTGGCAAGGCAGGCAGGTGATTGGCGGCTGTGACAAATGGGTGGGTGGGCTGTTGGTGGCTGCTAGCGGGCAGACAATTGGCTGCTGTGGGAAGGTGTGAGATCAGCAGTGGTTGTGGCAAGCGATCGGCAGTGGCAGGCAGGCAGGTGAACTATTGGCAGAAGTGACCTCCCCCACCCCCAACAAAAGCTAAACTTAATTTATTAATTTCAGGTTAAAAAAATAGGGGGCGTCTTATACATGGGGGTGTCATATACACAGAAAAATACGGTAATTTGTCTTATCGGATAATCATTGTTCCAGGAAACAAATTCATGGGGAGAGCAAGCTGTATTCCCGAAATCCTGATTTGTCTGCAGTCAGTTTACATCAGAAGCTTGCTCAGCAACTGACTTTTTAACAGTATCTATCTATTTTCTCTCATGAATACTTACATTGTTTTCAGAACATTCCCCCGCTCCTCCACTTACCTCTTTAATATTACATCAACATTGAAAGTTGTCTGGCCAAATGCAATTTGTGAAAATAATTGGAAGACCCTATAAATTATAGACTGTGGCAAGATGTTAATAATGCTAATGAACTTAATATTGTACATGGTTGAAGTAGATCAAATGGTGAAAAGCTCTACTCACATTCTACTAGAAGGTACCTTTGCAAGAATAGTCTTGAAGTAAAAAGATCTTTAGATAAATCAGTCAACGGAATCATATCTGGCTAAATACATACAAGTTATTCCAGGACCAGACAACAAAAAACCTCTGATTAGTTATACTGAAAATCCAGTGACAGTATTGAAATATTATGTAAGGAATCAGTCTTATTACAAGGGGAGGTGATAGTATATCCCCCCCTTTTTTTAAATGGAATCCTTATCTTCCTGATAAGGATTAGATGTGTGCACCTTCACTAGACTAGTACAGTGAGAGAAGCACTAATCCTCTGAGGAAATTTTTAAATATTTTCTTAATATTTAAAATATCAAAATATTCATTAAATGATTCAGGAATGGCAAATAAATTGTGTCACTGAAGACATAAGAATGAGGGCTGCCATACATTAAAAAAGCAGCTCAACAATTTGGGGGGTCTTCCTAAAAAAGTTCAACAATTGAAATACGGCAACCCTTCAAGAAGCCCTCATTACAATTGCACAACCACGTTTTTTGCAGCACTCAGTACTCTCAAATTAATTGCTTTTGTCCCCCCAAAGACAAAAATCTGAGGGTTTAAGAAACTGTGATAACCCTGCAGCAGAATCTCTAACCAATTGAACAAAACATGCTGTTTGTTTGTTTTCATTGCCAGCAAAGGCCCTTTATCACTTTGTGGTGATTATAAGCATCAGCTTTGCTTTGGAAACAGATGGCTGTGCCACCCAGTGGTCAAACTTTGTCTACACATTATTGAAGGAAAATACAATCTTTTTCATTGTTATCTGCCCCCAAATGTGCTTTTGGCTCTGGCAGATTTTGGTACCTTTGTCTCAAACACCTCGATAATCAAGCAGCTTGAAGGATCTTCAGAAATAAAGAAACATAGGAAATTTGAGGCCATTTCATGATGCAATTAAAAATGCTGCTGCTGAAATTGCTTTCCATAAAAGTTCCAAAGCAATGTATAAAGTATAATAAAAGTGGCTAAAACAGTTAAAAACAATTACAAAAATAATGGAAAATGAGTTAAAAAGCAATACAAAATGCACACCTACAGATCCAGCCTCCAAGGAATGCATCGCCTGCTGTTGCCACCGCAGTGGCATTGACAGCTGTAGCACATTCCTTGGAGGCGAATTCGCCTCTTTCTAAGCAGTCCCCGCCCCCCATGATACCACCTCAGGGGTGTGGCTTTTGGGCAAATAGCAGCTGCTGCTGGTCTCCTACCCCTCTTGTTCCTGATGTTCATCTTTACTCCTTGTTGTGCGGCACAGGGACATTTTGTGGTTCTTCTCAGTTGCTAAAATGGCTTGGTCTGGCTCTGGCAAGAGGGTTCTAGAATCGTAGAATCATAGAACTGTAGAGCTGGTAAGGTACCTTCAAGGGTCATCTAGTCCAACCCCTGCAATGCAGGACATAGCTAAATCTAGATTATTTTTTTCTGGGCAGCCGCCTTCACCCGAAATTCATTCATAAAGTTTTCATATCAAACAACGGTAGCACCTTCAGTTTTAAAGAGCCTGCTGCAGTCTGGCCATCTCTTTAAAATTGGAGAGTGCAGAAGGGGCTACAGTGCTGAGTACTGCTTTAATGAATAGATGTTTATAATATGTGTGTAATCCCATTATCATTTTCCCAGCTACAAAAATATTGCAATTTGAGTTCTGTGTTACTATAATTTTAAAAGAAGAACTAAACTACGAGGATCATGCACAACAAATACAAAACAAACGTACTTTCATTGCATAGAAACAAATGATGCAGAATAGTCATTTTTATTAGTGACATTCAAAGTATTCAGCTAATCCTAAATCAAGATGTGAAGTGAGACCATCTTGGATAAATTCAGGGCTTTTGTGAGCTGAAGCAGGAACAGACAATGTGCTCAAGACACTAAGGCATTAAAAAATACTGCAAGCTGTGGGCTCCTCCACACAACTTCACCATGCATTTGAGGCTTTTTGAGTTCAATATTACTGGGTAGTGTTCACATGATATAGTCCTCAACGAGAACCCATTTCACTTTTTAAAAAATAGTGAACTAGCTGGGAGTGCTGTGTCCTGGCAGCCCTTAAGTAGGCAGTTGTAAGGCTGCCCCTGAAAAACCCTACCTAAATGAAAAAAATTGACTAGTTGCTAATATTCCTATCTGGGGTAAGGTGAGTGAAGGAACAGCTGGTGTAGAGTCTGCATCAAGACACTAGCAGGAGCACCAGATTGACTCTGCTGGTGTACCTACACAGCCCTGAGCTCACTGCCATGTGGCCCTGTCCCTTCATTGCCCAGGTAATTGCAACAATGCTTCTATTGGTAGTGTAGTTCTATGGCACCACCCTGTGGCTACTCCTGCTCAACTAGGTAACTCCAAGGATATCTTTGATTACTCCAGTTATATGAATCCCAATACTCTATTACTATCTTCCTGTTATTTGGGGAAGACCTTTTCATTAAAATGTTCAACCCTGCAATTGATGTGGCTTTATGTTCCTGTTTTGTTTTATTTTTCCACTGTATATTATTATTATTATTTAAGCACCCTGAAAATTTTATTTGAAGCACTGGAATGTAATAAAATAGGTAAGGTATAACCCAATAAAGAATTGCTGTTCCGAATCTTATTTGTGAAAAAGCATGGTAATATGACCAAAACAATGCTAGACACAAGGAAGAGTTCAGTCGGTAGAGAATGGGACTCTTAATCTCAGGGTCATGAGCCCCACATTGGATGAAAGATTCCTGCATTGCAGGAATCCAACTCTACTATTCTATGATAAATTTAGATTGAGTGAGTGTAGTTGCAAGTAGCTCTTTAATATACCTCCAATAATATGAAATGTGCTTCTCTAATGAGATTGAATTCTGTTGCTCTAATCTCAGGTCAACATAAGATACTCAAGCTCACTTTTACCTTTACAAAATGTGCACATGCAAATTTAGGAAGAGTTTTGTGTGATTCAAAAATATACATACAGTTTTAATATTGGCTTAGCCAGGACTTTTTTTCAGCTGGAACTCACTAGAGCTCAGTTCTGGCACCTCTCAGGTGGGCACCATTGCCATTATAAGAGAAGTGAGGCATTCATGGTGAGTTCTGGCACTTCTTTTTCTAGAAAAATAGCACCGAGTTTAGCATTTTTCAAAAGCTTTTTATACTGCAGTACTGATTCATACAATAACTTGATAGATATAACAAAAAAAATTTTCCTTCCAGTAGCATTCCAGTAGATATAATCAGTCCACTAGGTGGCAGGGTTTCATACAAAGTTGTAATATTTCCTACATGCTCTTATTTGTTTCTGTATGTACTACTATCCTGAAATTTCATATCACAATGAAAATTGTGTTTTCAGGCTTCATAGATCTGCAGCCAAATACTCTTCCTCATGCATGCCTTTTTCATCCTTGTTTCGGAGGCTGTTCACAGCCCTGATTGGCTGCTGCTTCAGTGCCTCTGACATTGTGTTGTTCTTGCTAGCAACATGGTGTTAGCTAAGTGGGAGCCGTACAGTCAGCATCCTGACACCACTACTCCATGCAGCCAATCCAGCTGAATACATGCTGGCATTAGAAAGCCAATTCTTAGAACTTTTGTCTTCATCCAGAAGACAGTTTACAAATACTATTCATCTCCCAGACCCCAGGGTTTCCTAGAGAGGTACAATTTTTAGACGAGAGGGATGCCCACACCTTGACTTTGCTATAGCTCTAAATCTATCGTCATATCTCCTTACTATACTGTGTTGTTACATTCAAAACAATATGTATCAGTTTTGCCTTACATCTTTTGTTAGTCTTTCTAGTGTGCTCCTCTGCTGTCAGAAGTTGCTCTGCATTTTTCTATGTACTCAGACCCATGTAAAAAACTCATGTACCAAGTGTCAAGCCAAACACTTTTGTTACCCAGTATCGGATATTTACCTGGGTTGATAGGCAATTAATTAATTAGCTTCTCAATCAATTAAATATGACTAAAAAGTTTGTTTTTCTTAGCATTTAATTACAAAAATCCTCAAAACAGCTTACAGATAATCAACAAAAGTAAGATGGCTAAAAGCATAAAAGCAGTAACATCAGAACAGTATGATTAAAACAGATATAAATTGCAGATAAAATGGAGAGAGGTGTCAGCCAATTCTGCGCAACTTGGAGTTGATTAAGGAAAGGCACCCAGACAGAGTTCTGCATGAGCCAGAGACAGTTCTCAAGAATCCATGTACACAAACCTGCCAGGAGCTTCTAAACTGGTTGGAGAAACAGCTGCTTCACTTCTGAAGATAAGTAGGAAACCAGGCATTCCACCAGAGGGCACCCAAGTGTGAGCATCTCCAGGAATATTACACCCATAGGCCAACCGTGAATGAGATGACTCCTTTTACTGCCTCGAATCAAGGCAGCCTAAGCCAAGTCCAAATAAAACTGGTGCCCAGGGCTCTTCCTTGCCATGCCTGCTGTCCCTGGGAAATGTGACAAAAGTCTTTATCTGGGGCTACAACATTTAGGCTGCAATTACATACCTTTGGGGAAGTACATGCTATTGAACTCAATGAGACTTACCTCTGAAAAGATGTGTAGGGTTGAACTCATAATAGGATTGAACTGTTAGTCTGTTTTCATTTATATAAAGATAATGTCTGATTAAAAATGCCTTTTGTTATGCAAGTACGTATAAAAACTGAGCATGTAAGAGACCTGTGTAAGAAGGAATGAGAGATACTTATTTTAGCATGGTGTGTGTATGCTTTACAGTACATAATCTTTTTTTAATTATTCTTTTCTTTAGAAGCATTATTTTTTCTCACTTGCAAATTTAGGTACTACTAAAACTAGTTTTGTTAATTGACTAAGATTCAGTGCTTTTTTCTGTGGGTACGCAGGGGTATGCATACCCCTTAAACATTTTGTGAATCTAACTTTGGCCTCATTGAGGAGCAGTATTTCAATATGAGTAGGAAAATGAGAGTACCCCTAAACATTTTTTAGGGGGGAAAGCACAGCTAAGATTTATTTAATTGGGTTGTAGGATTAATTTTGAGCCTAGTATTATAAATGTAAGAAGGTCTGGTGAAACTCCCCACAAGAGGAATTCCATAACATAGATGCCACCAGTAAGAAAACTTGCGTTCATTGAAGGATGTAGTCTTGGCACAAAGGATGAATATTTTATTTATAACAAACAAACATTACATTAGGCATTAGAAAATGCCCACCAGAAATCTTATGTCCTCAGCTGATTCAGGGCTTGGTCTTTAGAGCTTTCATGTAAGACCTGGAATGGACTGATCCAGACCCTGGTGAACTGGAACATACATAAAGCAGGGATATTGTGCCAGTAGCTACCAATCTGGCCTTTATAAATGATGGAATCCAGAGCAGAACTTCACTTGAAATTTGAGCAAACTGAGAAAGTGCCTCATACAGAAAAAAGGTATTCTTTCCCAGACTTTAAGGTTACCCAGTTCAAAAGTGGCACTATTAATTGTGTGTAGAACCCAGCTGGTAAGTACAAATCTTTTAACACTTCTAGGAAATTTGTTGGCTAGGGCATTTTGCCTGCTGCATTTTGGATCTGTTAAGAGTTCTAAACATACTTCCAGGCAGCTCCAAGTGGCATTCAGAGATAGAGCTGGGTGTTGAAATTTAGGGCAATAGCACTCTCTCTGTGTTGCCACCTAACAACAGATATTCAGTTTTATATTTCTTCTGAATAGGGAAGTCACCGTTAGTAATCATAGCTAATATCCATCGACAGACCTATCTTCCACGAAACCCATTTTATATCACCTAAACAAATGACCATGGCATCTTGTGGCAGTTAATTCCATTAACTAAATTATATGTGAAGAATAGCCTTTTTCATCTGTCTTAATTTTTACTGCTAATAAATGGTTTTTGGACAGCATGTGCTCTGCGTGTTCTAATGGGAGGGATTGGGGAGGGGGTTATTGCTTTGTTCTTGTTCTTCTTTTTCTTGTGTCTTTTGTGTTTTTTGCCTTGTATTGTGTGCTGTGAACCACCCTGAGATCTACGGATGAAGGGTGGTATACAAATGTGAATAATAATAATGTTGATCTCCTATTGCCAGGCCAGCATGTGTTGATAGATGAGAGCTGTTCTTTTGTATTATGTTTCATAATCTTTGAAAACTTTCTACTGTGTTTTTATGACATTTTTATAATGTTTTTATGATGTTTTTATGTACAAAATCAGAGATGCAGGTGCTCCTGAGGGAATAATTGCATGGTTATTCAAAGGAAGAAAGAGCAATTGGCACCACCCCTGAACTGCTGTAGCACTTTATAGTTTTTGCTATGTCCCAAATAGCAAAAGCTATAAATATTCAAGGCCTAAACTAAATCTAGGCAAAAATGAAAAATGCCTTTCAAAACTGGCCATATTTCACCTTCAACAAAACAGCCGTAATTTAAGAATAAAGAGAAATGTGAGACCTTTCTTGATGCCTTCTTGGCCGGAAGTCAGGATGATAGACTCATAAACCAGATCCAATCATTATTAATTTAAAAGTTAGGTAGAAAGCTGTTTTTATGTCGTTTTTGGATGCAACCACGCAATATTTGTCACATGTTAAGACTTTAATCACAATTATCTTTAATGCAGCTTCCATTTAACATCCTACTACAATGTTTCTGGTCAATTTAATTAAATGGCAAAAATATTATGTGTTTTTCAGAGATTTTGACATGCCAGATACACAATTTGCTGCTCAGGCCAATCAGCTGCCTCCACTACCCTCAAAAGAGACACAGTTTGCTTATGGTATTCCAATGGATTCAGTAACTACATCTACGTTGCCAGCATCATTTAAAAAGGTAAGGAGGAACTAAAAGTATGAAGTGTGACATTGTTTTTACTTTTTTAAAAAAGTTAATTTTGAAAAATACCATACATAGAAATTTCTTAGGGAAGGTAAAAAATAAGTATAAAATTACTGGGGGAAATTTGATGACAAACAATGAAGCCAGATGTCTTTTTTCCATTTGGGTCCATGAAATATGTACAAAGTACAAAGATAAATTATATAAGAGTATAATGACATCGAGCTACACGTGCATTTATCCATAGATGGGATCAATAGGAATTATAAAAACAAATAAATTCCTTGTGTTCTCAATTTTCTCCACAAGTAAATGCTTTTGATAGGCTGACATGAGGGAACTGGAATATTATCAATATTCTATATCAATGCTTATTCCAGTTTAGACCCACTGAAGCCAGTGAACTGAATTGGCTTAAACTGGTGTCCTTTGGCTTAGCAGGAGGTTTGAATGTACTGTACAAATTCATTTAATTCCTCCACTTAGGTTATTCATCTTATTTATATTAGTATTATATAACGCCAGCAACTTAGCATAGAGGGAGGGTGCTTATTACTTCTGTTGTAGTGTGAGAACTATGCTTAAGTGATTACCTTGTAGACAAGGTTGTGCAATGCCTTACTTGTCATAACTTACTTTAAAGGCGTCTGGCTTGGTGAGTAGCCTAATTTTCTCATAAACAATAGTAAATCATAGGCTATAAGCTGAAGAAAACTGGCCAGTTTGCTTTTCTGCTGAAAGACAAGAATGTAAAAAAATAAAATAAAAGGATAACTTCATGAATTTTGTTTGTTTATTTTAAATATTTATAGGTTGCTTTTCTCAAGGCAGCAAGCAACAACATAAACATAACTTTATAAATAAAATTACAATGGCATTACACTATATTAGAAACTTTAGATGATAGGCAGCAAGGTCATACTTGGAGAAGACCCACTGAAAACACTGAAATAAGTACATTGAGCATGTCTAACAATGGAGATCACCCTTTAAAATAAAATAAAAAGTTATGCAGCGCTTTTTAAAATTGTGTTTGAAAATTTGCAAATATCGTAGCTAGGTAAGGAAGCATAGAATTTTATATCAATCAAACTTTTGCCTTTTAATTCAATATTGCACTTCATTTAAATATAGCTGATACTGTATTTAATTTTGCCTGATTCTTGCTTACACTGTAGCTTCAGTTTCTCCTCTATTTAAGATGCCCATGATAACATCCATAGTCAGTATGTTCCTATTCTTGCTTGATTGCTAAGAATTGTGACTTCTGCCCCCAGAGGTCTTGTTTCTCTTTCCCAGTGCTACACATCTGGCCATACGGACTATATTACAAGATCATGATAATAGGAGTTCCCCTTTGTCCCTTTGTCCTTTATCATCTGTCCACTGCGGTAATAAACATAAGCTAAGTCAGTGAGCTTCCTGGTAAGACGCTTGCCTCAACTTTGAAAGAACTGATAAACATTCCTCCCACACCTGGATTTGCTGATGACATACAGTTTTAATTTCATTTGGCATCTTATCAGGCAAGGACAGCAAAATCCAGTCTGCTTAGTAAATGCTTTTGTAAAATCAATCCAAGGGTTGCCATAACAGGCCGCTGCTTATCTCGAGCACCATCTGGCATTCTCATTACCCAGTGAATCAATTAATTGTTTTTTCTCTTCTTGTGAAAGTCTGCCTAATTCACCACTAAGGCTCTATTTGTGATTCAGAGTGATTCAACAGTAGTTTCCCAGCCTTTGATATCAGGCTAATTCCTCTGTAATGCATTGTCTCAGGGGTTCCCAAACTGTGATTGGGCTTCATTCAAGTGCTCCACAGCACGTCTGTGAAGAACACTTACAATTTGACTTCTATGGATTTCCAATCATAATACAATATATAAGAAATAAAAGAACCACTAAAAATCATTTATAATCATGCAACATCTAGCACAGTTCACTACAGTTGCTTAAAATATTATTATTACCAATTATTATAATTATTACCAGGATCCCCGCAGCAGTTTTCATAAAGTCTGTGGGGGACAGAGGGAGTTTGGGAAATTTTGTATTATCATAAACATTTTTCAAATGAAACAGTCTCTAGCTTCCTCATCACTTTGATACTATTCTATAAAGTAAATCCACTGGTCTCCATTTGCCATTGCTTCTTTATGGTGGTAGACTTGATTTCTCTTTTTTAAAATGATTGCTGCACCTTATTTAGTAAGATGCTCCCCTTTTTGTTGAGAATCCAACCTAGGACTGCAGATGTTCTTGATGCAGACATCCTTTATTTTCTGTTTACTTAGTCTGTTTACTTAGTCACAGTAATTTATATGTGGGATCAGTTTCCATAATGGTCTGTTTTCTTTATAGCTTTGTGATGAATAACAATTAATGTGACAGCTTGCTTTAAAATACACTTTATTTACCACTGCAGTGTTAATTGATTAATCAAACTACCCATTTAGGCTGCAATCCTGTACACACCTAGGAATATGTCCCTCTGAATTCATTGAGAGCTACAAAGATTAAACTGATAATCTACCCAAAAAGTGGCATTGATTAATTTGACATTAATATTACTTAAAACGTATTTTAAAAATGTGTGTAAGTATTGCAGAAGCTACAAAGCAGGATGATATAATACAAAAAATCCAACATTTTATATGACAATTTAATTATTTTCTAATTAGATGAACATAGACTGTCTCTGCACTTTACCTTTCTGTACCATTAAAACACCTGTAAGCAGTAGAAACTTTCCACTGTTATATAACTGAAATTGGAAGAAATCTTTGTAACTGAGCATAGTGTACCAGAGGATACTCTGAAAGAACAAGACTCAGTATGCCCAGTGCTATTTTTCTAGAAAAAGGTGCCAGAACTCACCACAAATGCCTCCCTTGTTCTCTTATAATGACAATGGCTCCTGAGAGGTGCTGGAACTGAGTTCCAGTGAGTTCTGGCTGAAAAAACCCTGAGTATGCCCAAAGCATTACAGAAATACAGTGGTACCTCCAGTTGTGCACAGGATCTGTTCTGGAGCTCCGGTTGGATCCCAAGGTGTGCGGATCCGGAGGTGCCGCTTCTGTGCATGGCGCAGTTTAGCACTTCTGCACATGTGGTGAAACCCGGAAAAATACTTCCAGGTTTGCCGCGCACATATGCTGAAGGATACATAACTGGAGGTGAACGTAAGTAAAGGTTCCACTGTATAATACAAAATATATATGAAGGGCATTTAGATGCAATGGGAGCTTTTATATTTGTCCACTAAGCATGCAGACATAGGATGGGCTCACCTGTAACGCTACACCATTTATCTATCTATCTATCTATATCTATCTATCTATCTATCTATCTATCTATCATCTATCATCTATCATCTATCTATCTATCTAAATGTATTTACTGCTTGATTGTAAATAGAACCTCCGAGCAGTTTACTCTAAGCCAGGCATGGCCAAACTTGGCCCTCCAGCTGTTTTGGGACTACAGTTCCCATCATCCCTGACCACTGGTCCTGTTAGCTAGAGGTGATGGAAGTTGTAGTCCCAAAACAGCTGGTGGGCCAAGTTTGGCCATGCCTGCTCTAATTCATTGTTTGTGTTAGCCATGGTTTGGTTAAGAAGCCAAACAAATGATCAAACCAACCAGGATTCTTCCTACTTCCCTTCCCAACACCACACCTTCTGTCCAATATCTGGAATGCCTACATGATGCCCTAGTGCTAGCATTGCCCACCATGTCATCCGCCTGCTTTGTCATTGGTTGGCTGACCAACACACCTGAGGTTAGGAGTGTGGTAACTGTAGAGTGTCTCTTTCTTGATTGGGGTTTGTCTCTCTAGATGTGCTTACCTGGCATCTAGTCTGATGTCTTGATGGATCTGGGAAAGACTTTTCTTTTAATTTGCCCAGCCATTTCAGCACATTGAATAGTTGTTTAATTTCTGTTTCAATTTTACTTTTTTGTTTTTATTTCATAAAATTTATATACCACTTGAGTGTAGGAAAAAATTCAAATGTTTATGATTCAGCCTAGCTTTATTGTTATTTGGTACTGTTCCTTTGCTTTATGTAATTTTTTTTTTATTCTATACAATATAGTTTTTTGGGGGGCGGTTACTATAACTTATCTTGGGAACATATACTGAAGGATGGCTTATACATATCCCAAAACAGCCTCAGTTGTCATTTACTGTAGGAAATATGCACTGGCCATGCCTATAATAATGGTCTCAGGCCTACTTTAGTGCTCTCCTTTACGACAGCTATTTTTTTCACCGTTACCAAAGGGGGCTGATTTGAGGAAAGCACTAATTACAGCATTGTGCAATCTACAAAAATCCCCTATTATCTTGCTTAAATTCATCAAAATGTTAACCAGTTTGCCAACATTCTGTCAATGTTGTTGAACATCTCTATTAATTCCTCCCAGTAGCATTAAAAAACCAAAGTATTTTGGCCTGGTTGGGAGGGGGGATGCCAAATATATACAGTGAAGAATTGTTGTAGTTACAACACTGTCATGCCTTTTGTTTTATTTACTTGGTAACAAAATTACTGTTTTGCAAAACTGGACTGCCTCTTTAATTAGAGTTAAAAACAAGTATGTGCCCACTCCCTCACTAGTCACTGTGGCGGTGAAACTTTTTCTTGAAACTTTATTTGCACTTTAGGACCTTCTATAGGAGGTATGGGGAGATAATATTTTTTCAATCCATGCTTGGGAATGAAGTGATAAAAATCCAAAGTTAAATTTATGGTGTTTTCACAAATATCACTGTCAGCTTTTCAGTCTGAAAGGGGCCTCTTGTGGATATGGAAGTGGTAGAGAGCAGGAGAAAGAATAATTTGAAAATATCTACATTTTAGCTACTGGGTATGTTTATTTTTATTTGAAAAATGTTGCTTGGGGAGGACTGCTTACACTTTTTTTATGCCACCTGACCTGCTCAGGTATCTGTACCTTTCTGTGCTTTGTGAAAATGTGATCTTCCCCTCTGAATTGAAGCTCAGTTAAGAAAAATATCTGATAAGGTCTGGTTCAGCAGGCAAGATCAGATTTTTGCAAGGCACAGCTGGGAAACTATAAGAAACAGGGTGTCTTTACCTGGGGGGTGCAAGGGGTGCGGGGCACCTGGGCACCAAATTCTGGGGGGCGCCAGGCTGTCACCGACTGCACCCTGGTGGCTGTGTGGCTGGACTCCGGCATCACTCCGAATTTGCGATGGCTGGATCTGGCGGAGAAGGCAGTACAGGGCCACTCCCTCCCCCGGCCCCTTCCATGGGCTGCTCAGCCGTGGGGTCTGGCGGTGATTCGCCTCACTCCACCTTTGCAATGCCCCGCCCACCTGGCACAGCCAATCAGGTACTGGGGCGCTGCCGCCACTATCCATGTGCACACCGGAGGAGAAAACCCTGCGCCGCCCCCAGCATGACCAGCCTCAACCTGCTGCTCCGAACGGGCAGCCAGAGAGGAAGGAGAAATGTAAGGAGCCCCGCCACGCGGCCCCGGGCTGGGCTGGTCCAGGCTGCGGAGCTTGGTGCACAGAGCTGCACTCCACGTGGCTTTTCCATGGCTCCATCCCGCACGCAACAGTTTTTGGCCAGGGCATGCACAGAGGTCTGCTGGTGCTTGCCTTTCCCCGGGCAGGAACACAGGAGGTGGTTAGTCATGAGATTAGTCGTGTCAAAATTCGAGGGCGCTGTGTGGATCTTTGTACCCCGGCGGTGCATATGCTAAAGACGGCCCTGATAAGAAAAGCTCTCAGATACAATACAGTTAAAATATGGGTTAAGCAAAAGTGTGGATGAGCACTTAGTCTTTAAGGAGGTTCCCCAGTACTCTTCGTTGTTTTATAAATAGTCTCCAGAGCTGCTTTATGTGCATGCTATCATTGGATCTCATTTTGCTGATGAGCTTAATTTTAATGAATTGTGTTAATGGCTTCTATATTTAGCAGTCAAGTGCAAGATATTTGAGACCCTTTGACTTTGTGAAAAATTGCTCCCTGACTTCTTTAGCAATAAGCTCTTTTTATATTGTGATATTGCAAGTGTTCTGAATGTTGTAAGACCTGTTGGTGCATTTTGATGATTGCACTGAAAACATGTTATGGGAAAGGGAGGCAACCAGCTGATGTTGGGGCCTCTTTGGAAATGTTATGCTTATAGTAAGTTATAAATAGAATTCTTAGGGAAAATAACTTTTCACAATATATGTAACTAAGAAAAAGTAGGTGGCTCATTCTTATCCTTAACACAATCCTCACTGTTACAATCCTCACTGTTAAGGGGGCAGCCTCCAACTGACTAATTTTTATTTTAAACTGGCACTTCTTTCCTCACTCTTCTACAATCTTAATACTCACACCATCCAGCATTACAGATGCATGCTTTGAAAAACACAGGATGCTTTACAGAGCCAGTATGGTGTAGTGGTTGAGAGTGGTAGACTTGTAATCTGGTGAACTGGGTTCGCTTCCCCGCTCCTCCACATGCAGCTGCTGGGTGACCTTGGGCCAGTCACACTTCTCTGAAGTCTCTCAGCCCCTCTCACCTCACAGAGTGTTTGTTGTGGGGGAGGAAGGGAAAGGAGAATGTTAGCCGCTTTGAGACTCCTTCGGGTAGTGATAAAGCGGGTTATCAAATCCAAACTCCTCCTCCTCCTCTTCTTCTAAAATGAGGAAAACAATGGCTTTGCATCAAGACCTGGAAGTCTGGATTCTTTGTGGGGTTTTTTTTGTTTTATGTTTTGCTTCACTGTGAAAGGAGACAAGCAAAACCAATTAATATCATTCCCTTGTTGACAGGGTGGATTTGATTTAAATAAAATTGATTTAAATCATGATTTAAATTGCCACATCACCCCCATGCTGTACTGGAGGGTTTCCTGAACACCTAGAGCAATTTTTGAGGGTGACAGGACTGTAGTGGGGTTGGGCAATGCAAAAATAGTCTCCACTTCTGTTTCTGTGAATGTCAGGGTCCCAGCTATACTGTACTCAAAAGCAGAAGATGGGGGACTAAAGAGGTGGATAAAACTCTGCTTTCAGGGTAAGTTTAACCATGTGACCAGTGGAGTATTTTTGCCCAGAAACTGAGATAAGATTTTAAATACTAACAATGCTTGAGCATTAATAATTTTATTGTTCACTTATTCTAAACTCCAGGAATGTTTGCCATTTCAGTATAGGCATTAAAAAATAACAACAGAAAATAACGTACCTCAAAAGCATGCTTTTAAGATTAGTCAGCTTTTTGTGTCAAGTATTCTGTGAAAAGCATT
Organism: Podarcis raffonei; assembly: GCF_027172205.1. Taxonomy (NCBI): domain Eukaryota; kingdom Metazoa; phylum Chordata; class Lepidosauria; order Squamata; family Lacertidae; genus Podarcis; species Podarcis raffonei. The sequence continues at coordinate 51,899,387 of NC_070604.1, forward strand.
TAGTTTTAAATTATTTTATTTAAATTATTTAAAGTATTTTCATTACTTTAGAGCTGCAACTTCTAAAATAAAGAATATTTAGATAAGTGAAATTTTAATTTCATCATCAATAAATATATCATTGCAGTCTTGTTAAATTAGACTCCAGAAAAAGCTCTCTTAATAAGCAGTGTGCCGAGTTAATTCAGATTGCCAACATATTTCTTTATAAGGCCCTAGTGTTGTCCTCTAAGGGATCTTAGGTTTCATTTTGGAGAGAATTGATTTACAATGTTCAGCTCAACTTGGTATAAAATACTAATGGTTGAAGTCTGGAAAGACCTCTTCCCTAATACCTTGGAGAACTTCTGTCAATGACAGTGGTCAGTTCAGGGATCAAAAACCCTTCAGTTAAGAGAAGAGCTAACGTACTTGCACTTATTCATCTTGAAGAAGCATGCATTTGCTCAGGGGCAATACAAACGAAGTACTGAGCATGGCCAGCAAGATGTGACCTTTCTATTTAAAGCAATGAGGACTTTGAAAACCTAACTATTTAATGCAAATCCAATGGATTTTCACAAAAATAGGGAAAGACAAACTACACAAATTTTGGATGCATATGAAGGAGAAAGAAAACAATCAGACAGTATGTTTTTATGGTAAGGAACAGTAGATAATCATTAGACTTGATTATTTTCACCATGTCTGTGTTAAATTAGGCCATCTTACAGTACTTGTCATAAATATACTATAAGAATTTTTGGAAACATTGTGCCAGTTGTCTTCATCTTATTAACATTTAGACCATTCAGGGTTTTTAATGGGGGGATGCAGTTTGGCTTGCATGAGCTAGGTTGACAACTTCATATGTTTTATAATTTTTAATAGGCTGCAAAGTGGTTTTTAAAACTCAGTAACAGAACTATTACATTGTTCAATCTCAATTCTGAATTACAACCACAGCCTTCTTTTTTAATTATGAGAATAGATTGTACCAAGATAATGCTAAATTGCAAAACCTATAGGAATGCAGAAAGAGCAGTCGGCAACATTGACTGCTTTTCCAAGAACATATATCTTGATTTGAATCCAGAATAGGGTGAGGCATTTTACTAAAAAAATCTGTCTTGAAAACAGGGGATTTTAGTCAAGATTGTTCAGCAAAAAAGGTTTTCTTTCAGTTTTTCTGATGTTACAACTGCTGTGATTTCATTCCTTCTTTATACACAAACTATCTGTATGGTCGATGCAGCCATTCTCTTTAGTGGACTATGCAGATAAAATGTGTGCAATACTTCAACACAGCATTGTGTTAATATCAATATTCTCACAGTATAGTTTTAAAATATTGTTTGTACCTATGAGAGTGTAGTGTGATTGGGAGAAAAATTGTCTTCTGCACTCTCATTTCAATTAACTATATCTTGCTGTGGTTTCAAATGTATTTTATGTATATATTGTGAAGCAGCTAAATAACTTGTATCATATATAAATATCCAGCGCAGGAACAAACAGGCTGTGCCCCAGGTGTGGGCTGCTTAAATGGGCAAGGGGCGGATCCGAGGGAAGCCCACTGTTGGCTCCATTTGCTCCGCCCCCTGGCACAGCCCACCTCCCAGCCTGCATCCCCATTCGCCAAAGCAGGGTGCAGGCTAAGATCCAGCTCCTGATAGGTGGCGGGGGCTTATGCACCCTCCACCTATCAGGAGGGCACTGCTGTTTGAATTCCACCGTCGGGGGCCCCAGTGAAGTTTCTTCTGTCCAGCAATTCTGCTGCACCAAGAGAGGTGAGCAGACTTGCTGTGGTTTCAAATGTATTTTATGTATATATTGTGAAGCAGCTAAATAGCTTGTATCAGTATACAAACATTCTACTGAAACAAGGCAGTAGGAAATGTGGCTACTTGCGCCTCCCTGTCCATCAACCCTACTTTTAATTGTACACCTGGAATGCTAATGAGAACTAATTTATGTGAAATATTTGTTTACATATTTTAAAAGTGCTTGCAATACCTGCTGTGATAATTAAGGACTTAAGGTATGTATTGAAGTCTCCCTCTCTAATTCTTTGTAATAAGTTTCTATCTTTTGGGGAGGTGCTTTTAGAAAAATACCTGTTTCCTTAACCATTATTTTTCAGAGGTGTCTCAATCTGTGACTCATGTTCTTAAGTGGATGTTAACTGCGTCTGTGTACTGAATGGAACATATCAGTCAGCTTGGGCAGTGTTTTCTTTATGAGATTCTCTTGGCAGGAAATCAAAAAGGCAGCTAAGCGGTGGGAGGATCAGGGTTAATAGATGTATTGCATTAATGCACACATGACTGCAACTTTCAAATCCTTCTTTGCTTGCTGTTCTGAAAAAAGCAAATCTGAACTAACATCACAATGGTAAGACAACTAATACTTTTAATGTCTATATTGTTTCTTGACTTGATATTATCTTTTTCGGAGTTTAGCCATAAAGCCTATCCTGAGTGACATTTGGGGCGGGGGGAATTGTAATTGGTTCTGTTTTATAAAATTACAACAGAAGTAGAATGAAGAATTTGCTTTGGGAACATGTTTTGCTGTTGTGTGTGTAGAAGCTGAGATCAGGCATGTCTTCCCAACCTTGCTTACTGTACTGTGTTCTGTAGCGTTTTCTAATCACTTGAATAAACATGAAGAATTTCATTTCACTTTCATTCATAACTTCCTCTTTACATTGTCTGGATGGCTCAACAAATAAACTTGGGCTTCATCTTGGAAGTAAGCCACATAGAGCAAAATTTGTCTTTCTTCTGATAGAGGAAAGGTTAGTCATTTAGAATATATTTTTTATTGATGAAACAATGTGCCTAAATTTACTGATAAATTCTCTGAGAACTGTAGCTTTGAACTGTGGCTAAATGTAGGAATATGGTAGTTTTATGGTGGTTAAGCTATGATTTCTGAAGAAAATAACAAATAGTACTGGGATTCTCATCTAATTTCATTCTGGAGCTCAGTGTTGTCCCTCCTGATTCCTTGCTAAAGCCAGTCTTAACACCAAGGTACATGTTTAAAGCAAAATCAAAACACAGCCATATTGTTAAAGAAGCATAAGAAATAAGATTTTACTTTCTTAGCTAAGATTTTGTGGGAAAGTGTTTTATAAGAAAAATCTGAGAGATGTCTAGGTGAGTCTGCAAACACAAACTAGATCAGTGTAGCTGTTTAAAAAGTTTGAATACTGTGGTGCATTATGGAACATAGTTGGGTGGGGGTTTCTTTAATAAAAACCAATCATTTTTGTTTTTGCGATTTTTCTCTTGTCATTCTGTCATTCATTGTGCTCTATTAAGTTATTTCACTTCATATCTCTCTCTCTCTCTCTCTCTCTCTCTTTCTTTCTTTCTCTCTCTCTCTGTTGGCTATGTTATGGAAGAAAAATCAAACTTATTTATGTTTCTCTTCATTAGAATATACTTGTGTTAACATGTTTACAATGCAAATACAAGCAAAAATATGACCTTGACCCAATCCAACATATTTGTTGTAGTGCAGACAAAAGGATCCCCCAAAAGCAAAACAGAGCCTGTTGAGGATCCTATTTTATCTCTTTTGCCTCACCAACACATACACACACCAGGGAAGAGAGAATTCTGTTGACCTCAAATATTGATCCCCTCTATCCTCCCTTTCTGACCAAGAAACATATAGAAGCATACTCAAAGAATTTGCTGAGCGCTCAGGTTCTTCAGGTACTCTGGTTGCCTTGTTTATGTTCTGTATTCAGTGTATCCTTGAAAACAAGTACAAAAATGTACTAGTTCACACACAAAAATTAGCTTGCCTCCCATTTATATCCTAAAAGAAAACACAATAACCCACTTATGTAATTATTTGCTGCCTTGCTCTTAGGAGGCTATTATTATTCATCACAAGTAACTAGGTAAGTGGCAATTTTCAAGCCTGAACATATAGCTGATAATGAATTATTGCACACGGTGAAGAAGACTGTGACACTCCTTTCGTCAAAAAAAGTGATAATGACTGGTAAGCTTCTTTGCAACAGATGATTCCATAAAGCAGTTTCTAGAACTGTGGGCAACAGTTGTGCTCTGGAAACCAAGTTAATGCCTTTTCTGCATTATTAATGCAGTTCCTCATTATTATTAATCTCTGTATAACTGGGATGAGTGGACCTTAGACTTGTTAGAGCTATTTCATTTTTCATTATAACCCTAATATCTGCCAGTCAAGGTATACAGAAGGCAGCTTGAGCACTGAACCTGCTTTGGAAGTGAACTCAATGCATTTCAGAAACACATACTGTCATTTCACCTGTATTTAGCTAAGGAAGATCCTGTTTTTCTGGTTTAGAGGAGAAGCTGAGTGTTCACAGTACTGATTGGCTGGTCCTTGTGTCATCAATGAAGCAACTGCATCTGTGTGTGCAGCACTGATTGTCCAGCACTTGTCTCAGTCACAAAGCCATTCACTTCTCTATTGGAGCAGTTGTAAAGGACTTGTGCACATCAAAGTTTAAAGGAGATTTATCTCTCTTGCTTTTTGGTGAGGTGGCTTTTCCTCAACTAGATTTGATTTTGTTAATCAGCAGATACAGTAATATAATAAGGGAAGAAAATCCAACATAAAGTTGCACGTTACTGAACGATATGGGCCTTTTCTTTCTTTTTTTCACGCATGATGAGGTTTAACTGGGTGCCATCTATTGCCACACCACCTACTTTGATTTTGTTTCCATCAGCCCAAAGCAAAGAATGTTGCCTGCCCACTAGTTGTTGTTGAAGGCATGTTTGTGGTAATTTTGGATTTTATTTTTAAACCATTCTTTTTGTGGAGAAAGGCTATTGCATAAAATAGCTGTATTTAAAAATTGCCCTGCTTGCAGCAATACACACAAATTTTTGACTGCTTTTTGAGCAAATCTGAAATATTGGAAACATTCTGTTTAGTTCTGTACTGGCACCTTTTAATAAAAAAAACCAACGTATACCCATACTCGTGCCCACAAGGGACCCCTGGTTTCCAGGACTTATGGTGGGTGAGGCACTAACTGTGGGGAGAAAAACACATTCTGTTGCACAAACAATGAGGGAGATTGTAGAAAAACCCAACTGAAGTGGAGCCCAAGAAAATTATAAGAGACAAGAACAGAGAAAGAACTGTGAGTGGAGGGGGGCCTCTTTCCCTATCCTTTGGACCCCCTAGGAAACTTGATAAACCTGCTGCATCTGGAACTGGGTATAGAGAGTGCAGCTGAATGGTACTCAGCTGTGGGCAGCCTGAGGAAGTACCATCCACCCTGGACCTGCCCATAAAAAGCAAGTCTAGAGTAAGAGACTAGGGTGATGCCCACTGTTTCCAGGAACTCTTCTCACTCTGAGAATTTTACGTGTGAGCTGAGAATTTGTTTGGACCCCAGATGAGAACCTGGGAGTTGAGAGGGAGCAGTGTCAAAAGGAAAACAAATTGATATTATTATATATGTATTAGTAACGTTGCATTAACGTAATGTTTTTATATATAACTGTGCATCTTTGTAATATATTGTTTATGTTGTGTGTTGCTTCTTTTTTTGCACACTGTTAGAGATATTTTAAATATATTAAGTAGTATAGAAATTAAATAATCAGTCAATCAAGCTCTGTCTACTATCCTGTAAATATCAAAACAGATTTGGGAGGCATAAAATAGAAAGCGCTCATGTGTGGTTGAAGGGGCACAAACGTGCACAAGGAAACAATGCGTATTTGGGTAAAATACTGAAAGAAAAATGGTGGCTTTAAGCAACAGCAGAGATTTGAATAAAGCAGGAATGAAGGAAGACTGAAGGAAAAATTGGTGATTTTAAACAATGGCAGAGGTTTGAGAAACTGAGTGGGGTGGAACTGGCAGTTTAAAACAAGGTTTGAATAGAGTGAGAAGGGATTTGGGAATAGCTCTGTTGTGTTAGCTTCTGTGTTGTACCCATTTCTACCATTTCTCCTGATTAAAACTGGTTTCTTTGTCTTACAAAAACAACAACTCTGTCACTCCATCCTTGCTTTACTCAAATCTGTCATTGTTTAAAACCACTTTTTTTAACCTCAGTGCCACTCCACTTTACTCAAACATCTGCTATTGTTGTGAGTACAAGCTCTTACTGTATCATTTGAATGATACACTAACACTATCAACATGGGGCTCATGTGCAAAGGGGATTGCAGAATAGGAGAGGCACTGTGGCATGGAAATGTGGGGTGGTCTGAGTGCAAGAGAGTTGAAAGAAGAGGAAGGAGGAGGTAGGAAAAAGGAGTGACAATCATAATTAGGGTGCAAATGGAGTTGCAAAAAATAATAGGAGGCATGGGAATGAGGTTGAAGATTAAAGCAGGGGCATGAAAGGGTTTAAAGTATAGGCTTAGGTGGTGGCTGCATAATTGGACAGTAGGTGAAAAGGGTGCTTAGAAGCTGCAGAGTGTGGGAGGAGAAAGATGCAGGTTACCATGGGGGTTGTGCAAGTGGGGTTGCAGTAGAGGAGGAGGAGGAGGAGGAGGAGGAGCCATAGACATGGGGTGCAGGTGAAAATGGACGTAAAGAGGGGCTGAAAGATAGAAGAGAGAAATTGCTTCAGAAATGGGCTTTGGAAGGGGCAAAGTGAGCTTTAGTCATTGCATGGGTTGGGAAAGGGAAGCTTTAGGGCAGCCCTTCTCAACCTTTGGTCCCCAGATGTTGTTGGACTATAGCTCCCATCATCCCTGAGCACTGGTCCCACTAGCTAGGGATGATGGGAGTTGTAGCCCAACAACATCTGGGGATACAAGGTTTAGAAAGGCTGCTCTCTGGTAAGTTAATGTGGGCAGAATCACAGTGAGATTGATGAGCACAGTAAGCAAGGTGGAGCCCCTAGTTTAGAAATATTTACTTTCTGATACTGTGTAAAAGTTAGGCTTATCAGAAGGCAAATAACCATGTTGCCCTGTGGTTCTGAATGAATCACTCATCTGGATATTTTCCAAATTTGGAACAATGATTCATAAAGATAACCCTTAGCCCCTGCTATGATTTGGATCAGAATCCCTACTTCACCATTTACCTTCTGAGAAAAGCTCCCATAGTGAATAGCAGGCATGGGCAATTACAACTGTGACTGTGGTAGATGCCTCCTCATCCCACCCCAAGGTTCTGGTCTGACTCCCCATTTCCTTATTTTTTTAAAGGCTATGCAAGGACAAACTGCATGGTAAAAGTCATTTGAGTAATTCCTTTGTCTATATCAGGAATGATAAAATGATTTGATTACATGCAATGCAAAAGCATCACGAAATCCACCCCCACTCTCATCAGAGCCTGACTGGAAAGAGAAAAATAAAGATCAGATCAGCACATCTTGCAGATGTACAACAGGCAATCTTTTCTGCAGAAGAGGACTCTGGACTTATAGAAAGCTTTATTTCTCATACCCATACTAGAAGTGTGTGATGCACGTAGTGTATGTATAAAACATTAATACACAAAGGTCAGGATTGATATTAGCCAGAGGCATCTGCTCTTCCCCTGCCCTGAATAGATCTACTCAGAGTAGATCTATTGAAATGAATGGACCTAACTTAGTCATGTACTTTTCAGTGGATCTATTCTGATTAAAACTTAGTAGAATACCACCCATAGTCTTTTAGGACTCTGTTGCTTTCACTGTGCAGACTAAAACAGAAACACATAAAGTTTTGTTGCTTAATGTTTTAACAGCTTTTTTTATACATTATTATGTTAGAAACAAAGCTGAGGAATGTGAAAGTGACATAACACAATCTGTCTAAAAAGCTAAGCATTTTTAACTTCAGTCACCAACTTAAATCAGTGTTTAAATTTGATTGGGTTGTGACGTTTTTAAAGGGTCTGTTTTCATGACATTAATCTGCCCTGCCCTGCAGCTGACAGACTCTCCAAGCTATATTTCATCACATATCAGGAACAATGGCAAATATTCAGTGACATATTTTGCTGTGGCCTTAAGGCTTGTAACTGGCTCTGGTTGACACAAGTTCACTTGTCATTCATAAGTGAAGGTGATTAGCACTGTCAAGAGATGAGCTGGGGGCAGAATTCATTGATGGGTATCCATAGTTAATAAACGATGTTTGTTTCCCAATTGGTACTGAAGGATCTCCTCCTTAATTTTCAAAAGAAATTTATAGTCTTTAAAGCTGCAGAAATAAGGACATGGAACTTGCCAAATGAAATCTGAGAAATGGAAGGAGTTCCTTGCCTCTCCTTATAACAGTAGAATTATAAACAAACTAATTACTCTGCCTCTACACAGGTCACAGAATTTAGCTCCTCCTTGCAAAAGGCTTAGATTTCTGTTTAAGCTTAAAGTCCATAGCAGATAGCAAGTTACAGGAAAAAGAAGAGAAGAAGCAGAGTCAAGTGAACTATGCCTGGAAGTTTGTCTTGCACTGTTGGTCAGTAAAGATGTGCTTAGGAAATCCCACTGGGTAATAAGAGTAGTGAACCTGTGGCCCTTGATACTAGAACTTCCATCATTCCTGGCTGCTAGCCATGCTGGCTGGTGTTGATGGGAGACTGAGTCCAACATTATCTGGATGGCCACAGCTTTCATTTACTGAAGGGACAGTCCAAGGGGAACATAATCTAGAGCAGAGCTTTCCAAACTCTGTAATGACATGTTAGGTGTGTCATGCGAATGCTCCTCTTGGGGCTGGAAAGGGGTTAGTTTAACTTCCAGTATGCTAGTAAAACTGAATTACTGGGTCATGAAATGATATATGTCTAAAAAGCGTGTCACCAACGTTAAAAGTTTGGAAAGCTCTGATCTAGAGTCTAAACCCATGCAGTGTAATATGAAAACAGACTTAAAGGGCACCGTTAACCAGCATCTGTAATGGTACAATCCGCCCTACAACTACTTGCAAAGGCAAGGTTGGGTTTTGGCTTCCTTTTCTCTGAGCTGATTGTGTGGAGGTTGTCTAATTATTTTAACCAGTCAGAGGCAGGCTGTTTAATCTAGACTTTTGAAAAAAAGTGCCCTTGGTAGAGCTTCCCACTTATTTTGATTTAGTGGGAGTGGCTCCACCTTTCTGAATTTATACATCTTAGTCTACTGAATAGCAATGACCATTGACTGTCATTGTGATCAATTAAGCCAGCAGAAATTGTATTTTGTTGCAAAAGCAATTCAGCAGGTATAAGAACACTGCCTTCCTGTGCTGTTGAGTTTGTTTTGCAGTGCTCATTTTGCATTTTAGACAAATGAAGCTAAAAGCTTCATGAATATGTACAAAGAATTTATTTGCTAGTGCCTCTTCTGTCTCCCCCTGTGTATAAGTGAAACAATAAAGTAAGTAATTTTGGGGACGGAGTGAGGGTAATGGAAGTGGAAAAGTTTGATCAATCAGAACACTGCATTCATACCAGACTTTTTTGAAATTGGTACTTTATAAATAAGGCAACTTCAGACATGGCATGTTGGCAGCGATTTTTTGTTTGTTTGTTTTAAATCCAACAAGAGCTCTTGGCTTTTCACATCAAAGTTTGTCGGTTTTGCTTGAGGCAGCTTTTTGTCCTGAATAGATGGAAATAGGCTGGGCAGAAAAGCACTTCATATTGCTCAGACTTGTGCAGGGCAATCAGCAGCGTGGAAATATCTTTGCATTTCATGGGCATTTGCTGTGTTTGTTGGCACCCTTCCCTTTTCACCTCTAGAAAATTCTGCCTGTCTCCTTGGCACCTCTGAGCAATCAGCCTTCTCCGCCTTTACGCTTTCCTCTGCCTTTGCTTAGGCTGGAGAGGCCCTCATGAAATGATGGCGCGCCTTTCCTCCTGCTGCCAGTGGTTAATTTTTAAAAGGAGACATGCACTCTCTTATTACACGAGATGCGCTGGAAACAGGTTTTTCGGGGCTGAGTGACCAGGGGATCAAATGTCTTCCACTACACTTCAGGTTGATTTCTGAGGGCGTGTGGGGTTCTCTTTATCTCCCAAAAGACGCTGGGGCTCAGACGTGCCTGGAAGCCGCGTCCTTTGAGACTTGCGCTCTGATACACGTCCCAGATTCCTCTACCCGCTGTAGGCCTGACCTGGATGGAGGAGGCACGAGGGAAACCTCTCTCTTTGACGCCCTTCCTTCCCCGGGCGCCGAGGTCCCACGTGGCTCCTTCTTCCGTGCGCCGTCTTCAGCGTCGCGCTCTCCTCGGCGCGGACCCCATGGGCGGTGACCGGAACTCCGCCGTCCTACCTGAGGCGCCCGTGCCAAGGAGAGAGCAGCTGCTGTTGGTGCTGTAGGCGGAGGCGGGCACCGCTCGCTCGGGCGGCCGGGTGTGGCAGGCAGGCAGGCTCTGGCATTCAGACAGTTGGCGCCTCCGCAGGAGCCGGCTTTTGGCGCTCTCCTCTCGAGAGCTCCCCGCGCCGACTAAACGGGAAGCTCCTCTGAGGTGGCCGGCGAGCTCCGGACTGAGGCTGCCGAAGGAGGAGCGCGAGCGAGCGGTCATTAGCTAGTGAGTACAAAGCAAACCCAGCGCGGTTTCTCAATGGGTCGGAGAAGGGCGGGAAATGGACGTCGTTGGCGCGCGGGAGAAGTTGCCGCGAAATCCCTGCGGGCCAGAGAGGAGCCTTATCTCCCCAGTCTTGCCGAAGGGTGGGGTGGGGGGACGGCAAACGCTTCCTGCCTCTCATTGGGCGGCAAGGATGCCCTAGCCGTAGACCTGAAGGGAGCAAGAGCTAGCTGGTTGGAAACCGCGCACCTGGGGCCGAAGTCCGCTTTCGCTCAATCACCGCAGCCCTTGAAGCCGGCCGTTGTTTGGCAGGGGCCTCAATTGCGAGCCCAGGGCCCCGCCGCCCTCGTGGCATCCAGATGCTTTTTTTTAGGTGAGCGCGCCGAAAGAACTGGAGATGGATCCTCGTCCTCTCTAGGCAGTTGGTCGCATGGCGTTTTGCTGGGCTGTAGAGTTTTAACGCTTCCGTCCTTTCGCAACATAATCATTGGATTGTTGCCAAATATCACAGGATTATCGATGTACGCTGAAAGAATGGGGGAAATACCTTTGTTTAAAAGAAAACTAAACGTATCTCCTAACAACGCTTATAGTTCAGGCTAAATGCATTGCAATCTAGAATTTGTTTTATTTTTGTCTTGAATACTAAAAAAAAGCTTGTTTTTATCCATGCCACAGATTTTAAGGTGACACAAACTGTGGCTGATAAAAGGAAGATTTATACAACTTTTAACCTTCATACAAATTTTAGCAAAACTACTGTAGAAGTTTACTGCTAAAGGTGCCCTCTGATTTACCTTTAATGCAGTATCAAAGACACATTCCTGCTTAAGGCAGGTGCATACATAAAATGTAAGCAATTCCTGTAAGTATTTATATGCTTCATTCATTTGACTAAAGATATGAGGAAGTTTGTGAATGTTTGCATTATAAGTCTTAACGTCATAATTATGCTAATGTGAATCGTTATATGTAACTAAAAAATGATGATTATGTTACATGTAAAGATACCCTTTTCATAGAAAATTCTATGGTTCAGTGAACAATTCAATTTCAGGGTTTTTTAAAATTTCTTTCAACATATAAATGTTTAGTAATGAATTATATGTCTTGAAAGAAACATTTAGTCTAACTTTTTTCCTTTTCTTGTTCTTCTTTTTCAGTCCAAAACATCCTCTTCAGAGTCTTATAAGGAAGAAAACAAAAAGAAGCCAGTTTTGGGAAAGTTTGGAAATTTTTTTACTACAGGGAGAAGAAAAAATCCCAAAAACACATTAGAAGCTTCTTTAAGGCCAAGTGTTAAAAGTGCAAGCTCGGGTTCGCCTCACAAGGGTATCGCTCCACTGGCATCGATAGATATTGAAGACTTTAAAGATCTGTCTAAAAGTGAGGAATCTCTTATTGACCAGGTTTGCAGTCAGGACCAGGAAAGGATACGAAATACTGTTAAAGACACAGAAGAATATCTCTCCAAAAGGGATCTGACACGATTGTATAATGATATTGTTTCAGAATGGAACACTAAAGGAATTAATTCTGACAGTGAATTGTCATCTGATTGGCGCAGCAGTACTGAGACAATAAAAAATACATTATTTGATAGCAATCTTACACTTCAGACACTGGAAGCAGAGAATGATCTAGTCACTGACACAAAAAATACTACAACTCCAGATTTCTTTAGAAGTTTAACTAATATATCCAGTGAGGACCTAGAACATAACATATTAAACCACAAGGAATTAGTGGATGTTCATTCATGTTCAGAATCAGAATATGCACCATCAGAGGAGCCATCTATTTTGGAGTCCAGTGAACGTGCCCACACTTCTAGAGTGTTGACATTGGATATTTTTCTTCGTAGAGCTGAACAACCATATTCCAATGAACCAGTGACTGTTGTATTAGACGACTGTAGTAACACAATGGATAAAAAATCTGCAGTAAGGAGATCTGGAAAGAGGAGAAAATCTCAGTCCTCCAGTGACATGCCAAATGGGGACAAAAATGTAACTGAGAATACTGCAAAAGAAGAACCTGTTTTTGATGGTATTGCTTCAGATTTGGTTTCAGAAAAAATAACCACCCCTGAAAGAAAAGCTAAGACTTCTCAACAGATGAATTCTCCCACAACTAACCATGACACAAGGACTGGAAGTAATCACAAGGGACTTACTAAGACAGAGTTAGAGAAAAACAAGCAGCAGACCCCTACTTCATCCCCATACAGGAGGAAATCCTTAAAAAAGAATCAACCTGACACAAGTCCTCTTTCACCCACAGGCTTGAAGAGTCATGGGAAAGATTCATCCACCAAACGACAGATTGAAGGAGCAACAGATAGTAATCCAATATCAAAATGTACTTCAGCAGAGAAGCTGTCTTCTGGTGAAAGCACTGTAGAGACTCCTAAAATTTCTTCTCTAGGCATCACAGACAATAGCACCGTGTCACATTCTGAAAGAAGAACAGAGTCTAAGGCACCAGATATTGTCAACAATTCTGATGGCAGTGCTTTGCTGCGCACTGACAAGCAAAGAAATGGCGAGTTGGGAACTACAAATGGAAAGCAAACTACCTCTGGTTTGGATGGTGCAAAAGAGAGAAATCCATGCTTTGATGTTTCCAGAACTGTCACAACAAAAGTTAGTCTGTAAGTAGTTTCATATTTTAAATTACATTGCTTGTTGCAATAAGATGTCCATTAAATCCCTTGATAAACATGTATTATAATTGCTAAATGTGTATCCTAATTGCATGGATTCCATGTCAGTATAATATTTTGACTACCTCACAGGAACTCCAATATGTTATACCACTGCAAAAGTCCACTTAGTATTTACGTGACTGAAGTTGGTATAGAATATTTTCTTCTTGTTAGCTTCTATTGTGAAGCTGTGTATTGCCACCCTTTGTCTCACTCATTGTTAAACTTTTCCTTACTTGGGAAAAATTATAAGTCTTGCTATGGAATATAATTTTTAAAAAAAATTAAATAGCATTCATTGTCTATGTGTCCTCAATAATATTTTCTTTGGAGAAGACTTCCATTGTGCTTATTGTAGTAAGTATCTGGCTAAGGGCCAAATAAATGTTACCTAGGGTTCCATATAAATTTCTCCCAGTGGTTGTTTTTTGTTTCATTAAAAAATGAAAACGACCTCTAGACTAGAGGCTACTGTCAGAAGTAGAGGAAGACCAAGTGAGGAAGAGCCACATGACTGCTGCTATTTGCCTTCTCATAATTACCTCCCTCAAGCCCTCAAGCTGCCTTTTCTTCCATCCAATGCGGGGGGGGGGGACGGGGACGGTCCAAGCGAAAGCAGCTTGAGGATGATTGCCAGAGGAAATAAACAGCTGTTGGGGTGGGGAGGGGATCCTCCCCTAGCCCTTCAGTCTTTTGAGTCTATGGGTATTCCTGTGGATGATGATGACTAAGAGAGGAACTGCAATCTTGGGGGAAGGTAACTGTAGCATGCGGTTTGGACCTTATACTGAGTAACGCTACTGGCTTTTGTAACCATCTTGTCTGGCAGAGGTTTTCTAGTTTCAGACTGTCCTCGTACTGCTATTGAAGGTCTTTTAGCTAGGGTTGGACTGAGTATCGCTGTTATGTTGAGCATGGCTGTAGAGTTCCTAAGCTATAGTTGATAAATCAGTGCCTTTTCAAGAACAGGAACAAATTTGTCTCTAGCTCAGTGGCTGTGATTTTTTTCTTGGTTTACTTGCTTGAGTCATTTAGAAGGATCTGTGATGTGGAATCATAGGCCCAGACAGCATTTGAAATCAACTGGTCGGCAGTCGCTTTTTGCGAGTAAAAGAGGTTTGGTTTTTACTTTTGCTAGAATGAAACTGCAGCCACGTCTCTTACAGGCTGCTTTTCTGCTTGATTGCTATTTTGGTTTTTAAAAACTTGTATTTTGCACACAGCATTTATTCCATTTTCAGCTAAATCGCCCATCTTGTCTTCATTTGCTTTGTAATCGTGTAAAAAAAATGTCCCTAGACATACTGTTGTGGCAACTGAAAACTAGGTTTAAGGCGCCATTTGGCTCCCAGCTTTTATATCTCAAACATTGGGCCCAGTTCATAGACGTGCAGGGCATACCCATGTGTTAAGGTGTTTATGGCAAGTGGCTCCCTCTGCAGTTATGGCAGGTTTAACTATTCCAAAAAGAAACACAAAGTATGGGGGGGGGGCAATTCATTGCCTCTTAGAGCTGTGTCCAACTGTATTTCAAGAGGCCACCCTGCAGCACTTTTAGGAACAGGAATTGGATCTTAGTTTTATATATGTTGCTCTTACCTCTTCTTTGTGCCATAATCACTAAAATAAGTGACTTAGGGGCTTGATGTGTAGTGCTGTGGGGCAAAGTATTATTTTTAAAGAAGACTGAAATATGTGGCCTTCAGCACTTATTTAAAGGCGTGAGTGCACTTTTACAGCTGTGTCAAGAAATGTGAGACTTGCCACACCTTGAATTATCTTAATGAGAAAACCTGGTAACATAATTGCGTGTATTATAGAATCATAGAATCATAGAGTTGGAAGAGACCACAAGGGCCATCGAGTCCAACCCCCTGCCAAGCAGGAAACACCATCAGAGCACTCCTGACATATGGTTGTCAAGCCTCTGCTTAAAGACCTCCAAAGAAGGAGACTCCACCACACTCCTTGGCAGCAAATTCCACTGTCGAACAGCTCTTACTGTCAGGAAGTTCTTCCTAATGTTTAGGTGGAATCTTCTTTCCTGCAGTTTGGATCCATTGCTCCGTGTCCGCTTCTCTGGAGCAGCAGAAAACAACCTTTCTCCCTCCTCTATGTGACATCCTTTTATATATTTGAACATGGCTATCATATCACCCCTTAGCCTCCTCTTCTCCCGGCTAAACATGCCCAGCTCCCTTAGCCGTTCCTCATAAGGCATCATTTCCAGACCTTTGACCATTTTGGTTGCCCTCCTCTGGACACGTTCCAGTTTCTCAGTGTCCTCCTTGAACTGTGGTGCCCAGAACTGGACACAGTACTCCAGGTGAGGTCTGACCAGAGCAGAATACAGTGGCACTATTACTTCCCTTGATCTAGATGCTATACTCCTATTGATGCAGCCCAGAATTGCATTGGCTTTTTTAGCTGCCGTGTCACACTGTTGGCTCATGTCAAGTTTGTGGTCAACCAAGACTCCTAGATCCTTTTCACATGTACTGCTCTCAAGCCAGGTGTCACCCATCTTGTATTTGTGCCTCTCATTTTTTTTGCCCAAGTGCAATACTTTACATTTCTCCCTGTTAAAATTCATCTTGTTTGTTTTGGCCCAGTTCTCCAATCTGTCAAGGTCGTTTTGAAGTGTGATCCTGTCCTCTAGGGTGTTAGCCACCCCTCCCAGTTTGGTGTCATCTGCAAATTTGATCAGGATGCCCTTGAGTCCATCATCCAAGTCGTTGATAAAGATGTTGAATAAGACTGGGCCCAAGACAGATCCCTGTGGCACCTCACTAGTCACTCTTCTCCAGGATGAAGAGGAACCATTGATGAGCACCCTTTGGGTTCGGTCAGTCAGCCAGTTACAAATCCACTGAGTGGTAGCATAGTCAAGACCGCATTTTACCAGCTTCTTTACAAGAATATCATGGGGCACCTTGTCAAATGCCTTGCTGAAATCAAGGTAGGCTACATCCACTGCATTCCCTTCATCTACCAGGCTTGTAATTCTGTCAAAAAACGAGATCAGGTTAGTCTGACATGACTTATTTTTCAGAAATCCATGCTGACTATTGGTGATCACAGCATTCCTTTCTAGGTGCTCACAGACTGTTTGCTTGATGATCTGTGTATTATAACACAGCATTGCACCCTCATCATTAAACAATCATTTGAAACAAAATTTTGGTATCAAAAGTTATATTTCATTTAGATCCCGTCTACTAAAGACACTGAGGAGTAGAATATATTGTGCAATTTGATCCTGGGCTGGGGATAGTTGAATATCCTTTGTACTTTTCTTCACCTGTGCACTGATAAAGCTTATATTGGACATTGAATCAGGTTTTTTAAATAGTTTTTGAATGAACTTGTCACTCATTAATTTATGTGATTTGGACTGACATATAATCTTTGGGTCTGATTGTGGGGGAACGGGGACTCTTCACTTTTCAATTTTTTAAGGGTGCTGAATAGTTAAACAAGAACTTGAGCTTTTCTCCCACCATAGGGTAATAACAGTTTCTCAATCACTTGATATGATGCCTGTAAGGAACTGAGTCATTAACCACTCCTGATTCCTGAGGCTTTTAAAATACCTGTTGAACTCTCTAACATCTTGCAGCACAATCCTATAAAAATATGCTCAGAAATAAATCCCACCGAATTCAGTGAGACTTACTTTGAATTTTTAGCTTTGATTTTACATGCATCTTATTTGCAAATGCAACAGAAAAGATACAGCTTTAAGGTAATAAAGCAGTGAAAGTCTTAGTTGAGACCTAAGCTGCCAAACATTTATAATTATGGGTGGGAATAAAACTATGTTCTCAAGAAGATGACACATTCACCATGTTACTCATTTAAGTAGTTTTTTTGTGTAAGTTGTAATATAACAGCATGTTATACAGAAACTTAGAAAGCAGAGCATCTGTGTCTATTCAGAAATGAAAATTCAGTTGCTCTGCCTTTACATTGTATACTGTTATTAATTGATTTTCATATATTATCTGACTATGATAGGTTGGTTCACAGTGATGCTTTGTGAGCCACTGCTTGTCTGTTTACACAGAATTAAGTTCACTGACAATATCATAAAATGTGGGGTGGATTACACTAGTGTTAAGTAGAGCTGCTTGAACAATTGTTCATTAATGGCTCTGCATCATAGAGTGAAGTATTGAACAGAGAGCCACAGAGATACCCTAGGCCAATTCCTTTTCTTGTTTTTATAAATGACTTGGATCGGAGTGTGAAGGGGATGCTTATCTGATCTGCAGATGATCCAAAATTGGGAGGAATATCTAACACCGTATAATATATCAAAATCGTAGAATTGTAGAGTTGGATAGTTTTTAAATAGCTGGGACATTGGCTAAAACCAACTAAAGTAAATTCAACAGAAAAGTCTTGTGTGTAGGTATAAAATAAAAAATAAAAGGATGAGAGAGGCAGACATAACAGTTTTCAAATGTCTAAAGGAGTGTCATGCAGAAGATAGAACAGACTTATTATCTCTTTCTCTAGAGGGCAACAGAGGTGGAAATTTCAGTGGAGAATATTTTGGGTAAATATGAGGAGAAACATCCTACCAAAAAGAGCTGTAAGTTTTGTTTGACAGTGAAACATACATCTCAGACAGTGGTGTTCTTTTCTTTGCTGAAGCTATTTAAACAGAAGCTTAATGGCTATTTATTAGGGAGATGAAGTTGCATTATGCACTGCAGATTCTGCACTGAGCAGCAATATTGGACATGATGACCTCCAAGGCCCCATCCCTGCCAACTCTGTAATTTCATTTTATGTTTGTTTAGGGCTGAAACCTTAATTTAATATATTGAGCTTCAATCCTAAATACAATTTATCCAAACTAAGATTCATAATACAGTGGTTCTTTCTTCTGGGTAAATATGCAATAGGATTGTTCTGTAAAGCCAAAATTGTATGCATGCTTACCTAGATTTAAGCCTTGAACACAGTGGGACAAACATCTAAGTAAATATGCACAGAAATACAGATTTGCTTGGGTGGAAATACTTGCAGTTGTACATATACATTAAAATCAAAACCACTAATATCTGAGGAAGCATTGGGCTGCAAGACTATAGCCTTTCTTTGAATAAATTTAATTGAAATAAACAGAATATACTTGCAGATAAATATGTTTAGCAGTAGGGTGTTAGTGTCATTTTCCATGATATTCAAATTAATAATTCACTAGCACCTTCCCTTGATTTACATTGCTTTTCCTGTCCTGACACATCTGTTAGCATAGTTTCCAGTGGAGACTATGACTTATAACTGTAGGCGTATTATGGGAACTATAAATCATTTATAAGTAGATGTTGTTTTCCCTTGTTTCATTTTAATAGAATGGATCATAGCTTCAACATCTGTCAAGGGTATGGGTCAGTCTTTTAGGAAGATATAGATCTTTTTCTTAACCATTTGAGTTTGCATTCTCATCAAGTCTTCAAAAGAGAAACAGAAACATACACTACAATTATCCAACTAGACTATAACTCAAATATTTACTTCAGCTTTTACATTTTTTTTAATGAAAGTATGATGGCCCTCTTCAGGCAGTCTTCTTCAGTGTTAAGTTTACAAGTACAGTGGTACCTCAGGTTAAGTACTTAATTCGTTCTGGAGGTCCGTACTTAACCTGAAACTGTTCTTAACCTGAAGCACCACTTTAGCTAATGGGGCCTCCTGCTGCCGCCGCGCCACCGGAGCCTGATTTCTGTTCTTATCCTGAAGCAAAGTTCTTAACCTGAAGCACTATTTCTGGGTTAGCGGAGTGTGTAACCTGAAGCATATGTAACCTGAAGCGTATGTAACCCGAGGTACCACTGTACATGGGGAGTCATGGGGACACTAGCCCCTTGCATTCCACCCAGAAGCATGTAGACAGCTGAACTTAATTTTTCAGAATCAGTGCTGTATGCAGTAGCAGTTGGTTTGTTGGCATGGGTGGTGTGGCATTGCTTGAACTTCCCAACACCAAACATTGTTACTGGTTACTATGACAGGAGAGGAGCTTGAAACAGTACAGATGCAGCAGCAGAGCCAACCCAACACTCCCACTGCTGCCCCCACACTAGGCTCCCCTTCCCCTTACACCTGTCCTTCTTGGTAACTGGCAGCAATGTTCAATGTTGGAAAGCCAGGTAAGCAGGATTGCTCTGCTGACTGCTACCGAGTACATGATTCCAGCTAATTCTGTCCATTAACAGTCAAATTTTCAGCACAATATTCAGCACAAACTGTAGCCTCTTCAAGGGAAGACCCACATAGAGCACATTTATCCAGTCAGGAAGTTACCAAAGCATGCATCACTGTGGTCAGGCCATCTTCATCCAGGAATGGCCATCATTGATGAACCAGCTGGAACTGAGCAAAAGTACTCAACACAACTGAAACCATCTGGGCCTCAAATTACAATGCCGAATCAAAGAGTTCCCCCAAATTATGCAAGTTTCTTTAGGGAGAGTAAAACCCATCTGGAACAGGCTAGGTTAGAAATATTCACCATTCCATTACTGTTTTTATATTGCAAACCGCCCTGTGATCTTTGGATGAAGGACAGGATAGATATTGAATAAATAATAATAATACTGCCTCCACTCCATTCCTGCCTTCAAGCAATAGTCCGGCATCTTAGATCCTCCCATTCTATTGGCTCAGTCTTCATGAGCACATATGAACATTTTTCTTGCTAAACAGGTAAAGTCAGTGTCTGCATGTGTCTACAGGACTGTGAACTGTTGATGCTAAAAAGATGGCATAATACATCACAGCAGCAATCAACTTTTAATTACATATGAAAGTATGTTCATGGAGTGCATCCATGGTGTATGTTTGAGTAAATAGGAAGTGTGAATAGTGTTTGTGTGTGAGAGAGAGAATTGCAAGTGATTTGCAGTCTATAATTTCTGAAAGAAATAAAGTGAGCTCTTGTGAGAGTAAATAATGCTTATAAATCTTTCTGATATGTTGTTGTTGTTGCTGTTTGTTGAATTTATATACCACCCTATGCCTAGGGGGTCTCAGGATGGTTCACATAATAAAATAGATTGTAAGAAACACTTTAAGTTAACTTGCAACTTAACAAAGGTAAAAGGAAATAATTGTATTAATGTATCTTCAATAAACCCACATTCTAAGGAATGATATGTTTTCTGTTAGGTTTTCGGTAAGGCTATTCTTAAAAAACCCCACACAACCCACTGTCCTAACAATATATATATTTCTTTCATTTCAAGGAAACTAACTCTAAATACGTCTTCTTAGGACCGCAGACTTTACGCAGCATTATAAAATTCATTTGCCTTTTTTATGCCAAGTTAGACCAGTGGTTTTCAACCAGTGTGCCTTGGCACCCTGGGGTGCCTTGAATGATGGTCAGGGGTGCCACGGGCAACACTGGACTCTGTCCCTCTTTCCTTCCATCCTTCCTTGGATGCCTTCTCATTTCTCTGCCTCCCAAAGGCTTCCACAGCAGTTTGTTGCAGCAGCCCTGCCTATGAGCTCCCCAGATGAATGGTGCGTCTGGGGCTGGCCAGGGAGTGCTGTTTGCCAGGAACTGAGACAGCCTCGGAGTAAGCAAGCAAGCGATTGAGGGAGCCCAGCCAGCCATTCCACCAGCCCTTACTGTTGGGAATGGACAGACAAGTGGGAGGCCAGGCAGGCAGGCGCTGAACTGGCCTTTCTTGTGCTTGCTGTGTGCTGAAGGGGAGTCTTTCCACCATGCTGGCCTCAGATTCACCTTTGGCCAGTCTCGGTTGTTCCACTGAGGCTGGGGGCATCTTCTTCCCAGGCCCCTGGGGGGCAATGTGAGGAGGCACATCTCTCTGGGGCAGTGAAGCTCAGAGATCAGGGGCAGCAGCATCAGCGGATGCCTGGAGGACTCCCAAGGAGAGGGGAGAGAAAAGGAAGCTGAGGGAACACTCCACAAGGGAAAGTGTTCAAAAAAGGATGAGAGGCTGTCATCTTCAGGCAAGGGGTGACATAACTGGGCTCCTGAGCCTCACAGGGGTGCCACAGAAAGAATGTAGTTGGTCAAGGGAGCTGTGGACTCAAAGATGTTGAAAACCTTTGAGTTAGACCTATAAGGATGTTTCTTTAGCAGAAATTTTGCTAGAATGTTGTGGGTTCAATTCAGATTTTCCCTGAGTGAAAAATCATTCCACTGATTGAAGAGGTGTGTGTCAATTTTCACCTCCACAAAATCTGCTTCGGAGAGTTGGGAGCCCCTCTAGATCAGTGTGTGGGGGGGATGCAAAAGAAGGGGGAATTGGCAGATTGGAGTGTGTTCCATGAATGGAAGGAGGCCTTCTGGCAGCAGTTTGACAAGTCTGGAACCACCCATGCATATTTAATTAGTACATAAGAACTGTGCTGGATCAGACAAAGGCCTGTTTATTTCAACACTCTGTCCTCAGAGTGGTCAACTAGATGTCCATGTGAAGTCCACAAGCAGAACCTGAGTGCATTTGCACTTAGAGAATAATAACTATACTCATATAACACTTTCCTGGGAGTAAGTCTCATGGAAGTCAATGAGACATACAGCACAAACTTATACATATTTACAGGGGGGCACTCCTAGTGCCATCACTATCTATTTTAGGCACCAGGTAAAAACATTTTTCTTTCGCCAGCCCTTCAATGCGTAACTCTGAATATTTTTAGTTGAGTGGGGTTGGGTTGGATTTGCTCTTTTATGCATATTGTATTTTAGGTTACTTTTACTCTGGTTTTTAATGGTTATGTCACTCTGAATTTATATTTTTTGGAAAAAGTGACTAAATGTAATAGTAATAATGATAATTAATAGCAGTAAGTCCCCTTGTATTGAATGTGGCTTACTCCCTAGCTGGTGTATTTAGAATTGCAGCCTTATTTTAAAGAGGCATGCATATAGGATTGTGCTAGAAATAAAATACATCTTTAAAGTTTTGTTGACAAGGACTGTAAAGTAATTGTTGTATTATTTTGTTTTTACAGTCCAGCTAAACCAAAGAATGTAGAATTAAACCTTAAGGCGTCCAGAACTCTAGAAGATGTGCAAACTGAGCAAGATTCTATGGACAAAGCTGTTAAAATTAACTTCAGTATTGCCAATAAAATATCCATGTTTGAAAGCAAACAAACTAATCAGAACCAATCTGCTGAGATCTCTTCTTTAAAAAAAGGTTCTGTATCAAATACATTTGTTGGCAGAGCAAAGCTGAAATTTGGGAAACAGCACCCTGAAAGTGAGCAGACCAAAAGAATAACAAATAAGCCAAACAATCGACAGAAAGCATTGCAAAATGGTGCAAAGGTGAAGGATGTATCTTCAGATATAAAAATCAAGTCTGAAGAAGGGACTCAATCAAATATTATAACTAATGAAGAAATTGGAAATGCTGCTGAATCTCAGTTTAGTCAGAATGGAAAAGTAGATGATAACCATGCGAGTGTTTTTATTTCTAAAAAAGTTGATACAGAATTAGCCAACGATAATTGTTTGCCTAAAACGCCATCTATACTACAAACTGAAGAAATTGAAACAATCCAAAATGATAACAGGAATACAAATGTCAGATCCATATCTCCTGAAAGTGGAGAGGAACTTTTCTTGAAAACAAACATGCATTCTCTAAGTAAAGAAGACCATTGTCTCCTGCAGCCTGACCCAGTGCCCCCCAAAGTAGAACACAACATGACTTCTCAGACTGAAAATGAAGACACAAAGATGACAAATACGTTTTTGGAAAACAAACAGATATTCGAGCAGAATTTCAGTGGACAACCTGATTCAAACAGTGATTGTAATGTCCCTAAAGCTGGCAATGAGGATACCATTTGTGATTCCCCAGACATGACGAAGTTTACTGAAACTATTAAAAATCTAGACAGCTCTATTTGTGTACCTCAAAAAAAGAAAAAACCCAAAGTTCCAAAATCTCCAGCACCTCCCTTTGCTATGCCTCCAATTCATGAGGACAATTTAGAGAAAATATTTGACCCCAATATATTTACAGTTGGTTTAGGAATCAAAAGAGACAAACCACGAGATTTAGCCCCATCCCTGCAGCTGAAATTGCATAGTCTAGAAACAGAGGCTAGAGTCAGACCCAAACGTGCCTCAGCTGAGAACAGCCTTCTTCTCCAATCTCTGAAATTATCTAACAGACCAGACCTTGCACTTACCCAGGAAGTAAGTGGGAAAGAAAGCAAGGATGGTACCGATGGCGACATTAAGAGATCTCGACTTGAAAAGAGTGCCATATTCTCAAGCCTTCTATTACCTTCAACTAAAGAAAATGTGTTTACTCCATCTGTAACATCTATAAACACTATCACAACAACCTTTTCATCTCAGAAGAGTGCTAATTGCCCAGGAATCCCTCCTCTAATATTTGATGTGGCTCAGAAATCTGAGGTAATAGGACAAACATCATATAACTACATATAAACTCATATGCTATGTATGTTGTGTTATACCTTAGCAGTAAACAACCACTGTTATTTTTTATTGTGCTGTTCAGTCTCTTTCAGATTTCAAAAATCCACAATTTATGGAGAAATATTTGCAAACTGAGGATCCAAAAAAAGAGAGAATTTTGCAGATGGCAAACTTTGGAAACCCTGACACCAGTTTTTCAAGCTGGTTGAAACCTGGACAGTATGAACCAAATAGCTTCTTACCAGACATTGAGGTGTGTTTAATGTTGTTTGTTTTAGAAGTCTGTCTGCATGCTTTGTGCAACTAGAAAGTCAAATTGATTTTTGCTTTGCTTTCTTTTGTTTGATATTGGTTTGATTTATATACATACCTACATATATTTTGTTGTTAGAACAAAGAATAGCTTGAATTGGAAATGACTATTTTCCAGGAAAAAGATTATCTTTTCAGTAAAGTGAGATTTCATTAGCATGCTGCATTTCTCTAACCAAATGGTCAAAATGAATCTGGAATGAGAAGATCATGGCTGCATCTAGGCACTACTGATTGCCCAATTTAGCATAAAGGCAGGAAACAGTGGAAGAAAAAATATACAATCATACTGCAGTATGTCAGTTGTTGTTTGGATTCTGCTGCTGACCCCACCAGTCCTCACATCTACAGATTGTTCAGCAGTCAGTTGTCCTGAACCAGCATACGTGTTGGTTGAAAAGCCTTCTAGAATCACTGTAAGAATGCCTTCAGTCTGCAGCTGTTAAGAATGGTCATTTAAGATAGGTTTAAGATTTACTAGACAAAAATGAAATGTAATAGTAATAGATTCAGCAATCATTTGGCAAACTGACTCATCAAAACAATTTTAGACTGTGTTCCCACATCCCATTTAACTTGCGCGCATTCAGCTTTACATGCATGCCAAAAAATTAAACAAAATGAAAAGGAACAGTGTTCTGGGGAAAAAGACACTGGCAACCACACCTGCCATTGAACACAACATGATTTTGACTTTAGGCCAATGTAACCCCCATGTAAGTTGCAGGCTTACTGTATGTTCCTTTAGAAATTCTATTCTGAATAATAAAAGGCATATTGGGAATCTATGGATTCATATATATTGCAGGTCACGTGTGTGTGGAGCGGGGCACATGGTTGCACAGATACAATTTCTGGTGGCCCCCTCCCCCGAAATTAGTCTTCAAAACCATTCTGTTGTTGGGGTAAGCCTGGTTGCCATATGTGTGTCGTCCCATAACAGTTTTTTTGGTTTGCAACTGTGCTCGTGGGTGCAAAAAAATTGGTGGCCCCTGCTGTATATCATGAGAGGCAGGAAATTGTTATGCTTTTGAAATATACTTCTGACATACATTTTTCATAGACCAAGTTTTATGCTAAAATTAACAGTGCAACAATGGAATAGGGGCAGCAATATTGACTGAAAACTCCTAGAAAGCAACCATCTTGATAATTTACAAAACAAATCAGACTTGATTCAAAAAGTTTCTTCCTACCAGCTATAAAGATATATAACTTCTTCAGAATAATCAGCTGTACCACATGGTGCATTGGATGGTATGAGCTATTTGCAGGGCTGGGCTACAATAATAAAATGCATACTCATGCCTTTATTGGCTAAAGGTGTAGTTCAACAGGCACTCCTTCCATACAAAGCCCCTGTTCGTTTTAGTGTGCTGTAAAATGACAGTGATTTGTGGTTGCAACTTCAGCATGTTCTGCATAATATATCTATGCAAACCTAAGGGGCAGCTTCAAGTGGCTTAATGGTTTGCATGGGCAACTTGAATGTGTGGTAATGTGTCAGTAAGATTTGAAAGCATGCCAAGCACTTGCAGGCCGTATAGCCTTAACCTGACCCCATTTTCATAATACTAAAGTGTGACTTGTAAACTGTTTTAATGGATGTATTTTTTGAAGCTAAATACACTAAATGTATTTCAGCATTTCCCAAGATTAGGTAAGATATATTTCTTTTACAAATTAATTTCTTATTGTTTGTTCCCTCTGCTTTAACAGGCATTTTCAGGAAACAACCAAAATAAAATTAATCCTAGACCTGGAAAGGTGAGGTGATCCCCATCCCATTGATTACTGTTTTCCTTTATTTTTCCTTGTTGGATTAAAAAAAACTGAAGTTTTTCCCCCTATAAATACAGGTCGTTATCTGCAGTAAATCAGACCCTTTGGAAAATGCTATTGAAGTTTTTCATGATATGGTGGACTGCACCGCTTGGGTACTGTCGCCTGTAATTCTAGTTAAAGTCGTCAGAGGATGGTAAGAATAAAATGTTCACCCTACAGCTAGTTCTAAATTCAGTCTGCACGTTCCCATTCTGCTTTAACATATTTTATTCACTCCTTGACTGTATGCTTCTAAACTCAGTTTGGTCTCATGCCTTTTTGCTTAGTCTAGCTTGAGTAAACTAGTTTTCACTAGTTTATTCTCATGTGTGTTGAGACATGTTTTGAACTGTTCCAGCGTTTCTGACTCTTGATCTGATGCATGTAGAGGCTTATTGTTAAATTTGCTCATGTGTTCCTATTTTCCTCCTTTGATGTTCTAAAAAGCTTTTCCTGTGACCTTAAGTAACTTCTAATTTTATACTACGTTGCCTTAATTCTCTTGAAAGATTACTGCTTTTTGGCTTTGAAAAGACCAACAGGAAAGCTAGATTACTGTTAGGGATCTTTTAAAAACACTTCCTGAAGCTTTGATTAAAAACATCAAACAAATTTACATTGCTGGATTATCGAGTGATAAACTGTTTCACTTGGCAGAATTCCTGCAGCTTCCAGTGTGCTGCTGAAACCAAAGGCATAAAGAATGAAACTGATAAAGTTTAGGGATTTCATGGGGTCATCAGAGTTTGCTAGTCAAAGCAAAAGAGGTTGGTTTCAGTGCAGGAACGCATGTCTGTAACTATCTAGTTGTCGTTTAGTACTAGTCTTTTACCAAACAGCAAACAAATACCACGCTCTATGCAATAAAAGAAACATAGTTCTTTGCACCCATTAGCTATATCTACAATTGTTTTAAAAAATACATTTATTATATGCCCTTTTTTTTTTACAATGTGCCCAAGCAGATATATAACAAGATGGAAATGTCAAAATAAAAATATTATTTTTCAGTTTAGCTGTCTAAAAAGCTTGTATTTTATTTATTTGTTGTGATTTGGTTTGTGGAGAGTTGTGGCATAGAGCCTGTGACTCAACACCCTAGTATTAATCAGTTAGTTTGATAGTCCAGCACTGTGTAGTTACTTGCTTTGTTCCATTGTGGTAGGCTGCTTCATCTGCTTTGTTCAGCCATTTTGTTTGATTCATCCGGTGCGAAACTTGCAAAACCAGAATTAATTTTATGTTGTTCAGATTTCCAACTTAAATTGATGGTAATTGCAAATTGTTGGTATGTCTTAGTCATCTTAATACAGTTACATGGCACACACTTTCCCCTATCCTACATGCAGAGGCTTCACACATACCGTTATCCACCTGTCCATTTCTTTCCAGAGTCCCAGCATACATCATTCTCATGCTTTTTATGGGATTACCATGCATGCTTAGATGTTTGGAGAAAAGCAGGCTATTGGATAGCTGTTTGGGAGAGCCTAACATTAAAGATGAATCAATGTCTTCTTTTCTCATGCCTTTTAAAGTTCCTGCCTTTCTTCTTCATCCTCCTCCTTGACTTGTAATTCTTTCCAGCTCCCTACTTTCTTTCACCTCCTCAATGTTTCCTGTCTTTGACTTTCTTTATTAGCTGTTCAGCTTTTGAAATAACTTTGAGTCTTGACTCTACTGTTTTGACCTGCCATTTGGATTTGGCTGAAGCTCTGTACTTTCAACACCTGATATCTGGTTTGGTCTGACTTCTAGCTCTATGCTAAATTATCTTTGGACCTCTGTTTCCTGGTTTCCCACTTGGCTATTTTCTTGATGTCCATTCTGACTTTGATCTTTTGAGGTAGACACCACCCTCTCCAAAGTCTTGACAACATCTCTCCACTTAGCAACAGGTGCTCCAGGTGAAGTATGTTTATACTCTTATTATTGGAAATACTGGGTTATATATCTCTGTCTTCTTTCTTCTGATCTTCTCACTCATCTTGCTCACAGGAAAGTAGATGGCTTGTTACAACAGACCATTATTTCACCATTGTTGCCCTAGTATTTGAAGACATTGCTCTTTCCCTATGATTATTTCTTTCATTGCATCTTAATCATCTTTCTGTGTTGCAATAACATTCTTGATTATAAGTAAGACATTGCTATTTATTGCATCTAGTTTTCTGCTATATAGTTGTATAGTTAAACCCCTACTTGATAACATTATATACTAGCATTTCTCGGTATGGCCAATCCATTACAGTGGTACCTCGGGTTACATATGTTTCAGGTTACATATGCTTCAGGTTACAGACTCCGCTAACCCAGAAATATTACCTCGGGTTAAGAACTTTGTATTGATGAGAACAGAAATCGTGCTCCGGCAGCGCAGCGGCAGCAGGAGGCCCCATTAGCTAAACGGTGCTTCAAGTTAAGAACAGTTTCAGGTTAAGAACAGTCCTCCAGAATGAATTAAGTACTTAACCCGAGGTACCACTGTACTTGTATTTGTCACCTCTAAATGCTCTACTATGAGTACCCCAGTTTATATTGACCTTAAACCATTCTCTTTACAGTTTTTGTTAATGTGAGAGTAATGGTAAACTAAATGCTTTAACTCAAAATAAATTTGTAAATAAACTAATTTGCATGAAAGAAAACAAATGATTCAATGTTTGTTTTGGTGTTTTAATTTATAGTTGGATTCTATATGAGAAGCCAAACTTTGAAGGGCCCTCTATTCCTCTGGAGGAAGGAGAAATTGAATTTTCAAACCTTTGGGGTGAAGAACCACTTGATAACAAAGATGAATGCAAATGCCCTGAGCCTGCAGTGATTGGTTCAATGAGGCATGTAGTAAAGGCAAGTATGGATATGAGTAGACTATAGATTATGGCTTAAACTTTGTAGACTATGGGTGATTTGTCTGACATGGTAGACCAAACTATGGCTTACCAAGTCTGTACAAATATGTGGGCTCCGGGAGAGGAGAGGAGCTTGCAGCCACTTTACTCCTTCCTGGTTCTTTTGGGTGGTGCCAATTGCATAGGCCCATTCCAAGCAGTCAGGGTGCCTCTATGATTGGCCCCTCCCAGTTTCAACATGGCAGCAGTATAGATTAGCAACTTGCTATTAGTAAATGCTAAAGGGGCACCACAAGTATGTTTTGTCTTTCCCTTTGCTGCACAGAATAGACTCAGTCCTAATTTTATAATTTATCATTCTGTCTTCATAATTTTGCCAGGATTATAGCATTTGCCGAATTGACCTGTTTACAGAACCAGACGGGCTGGGTCTTGTAAATTCATACTTTGATGACACGGAAGAAACTCGATTTGGTTCTGCACAGAAAACGTCTTCTATCCAAGTGCATCGGGGCATGTAAGTATATAGATATGCATCCTTAAAAAAAGGTACTAGTTTATAGTAGATATCAATTGCCCAGATTTGGAAATGATACATTTATGCATGAGGTTATACATATTTTTTTTGTTCTGTTTAGTGAGTGATGATCATATAAGGCAGTGGTTTTCAACCAGTGTGCCATAGCACCTTGAGGTGCCTTGAATGAGTCAGGGGTGCTGTGGGCAACACTGGCCTCTGTCCCTCTTTCCTTCCCTCCCTCCTCTGATGCCCTCTTGCACCTCTGCCTTCCAGAGGCTTGCACAGCCGATTGTTGCAGCAGCCCTGGCTACAAGCTCCCTAGTCGAATGGTGCCTCTGGGCCTGGCCAGGGGGTGTTTCCCAGGCCCCTGTGGGGCAGTGTGAGGAGGAACCTCTCTTTGGGATGGGGGTGGGGCAGCTCAGGGACCAGGGCTGGTGGCAGCGGCTGCCCGGAGAACTCCCAAGGAGGTGAGGAGAGGAGAGGAGGCTGACAGAACACTTCCCAAGGGAGGGCATTTGAAAAAGGGGGAGAGGTGTTGTAGGGTCAATTACGTCCAGGGGTCCAGCACACTTCTCTTGCGCAGCTCTGGTCTTCCCCCCTGGGACCTTTGACTCAGCAGAGCTTGTAAAACACAGCGGAAGCAGAAGCAGGAACGTTCTGTCGTGTGGAGGCAATAACTCAGGCTGAAACGCAGCAGTCTCCTTATCTTAAAGTCTTTATTCCTTAGCAAAACACAACAGCTATAAATCTCCTGGCGAGAGTTCGCCCATGTTGCTCCTTTCTCCACGGAGCTGACACGCACACTGAAAGAACACAGAGAAACCACACCCCTTCCGTGTTCTAAACCCGCCCTCAGAATGTGAGGCGTCATCACTCAGAACTCTTAACCCTGTAAGTTCTGAGCCTCTCCTAACACCCCCTCTCGAATCACGTTCTGAGAGGACCTCTGAGTGTTCAACACTTTCCCCATTGCCTTCCGCCCCTTCCTGGCATCGTTGTTAGGCACCTGTTGAACCTCACAAACCTCAGGTTCGCACTGTGCGAAACCAACCCACGCATTTGTGACTTGAAACCTCTCAGGTGGAATTCCCTTTGTAGCCCGCGATGACCGCCTGGGCACAAACTGGGGTGCTTCTTTTGACCCACTGGGGCCAGCATGTGCGTCTTCCTCATCAGAAGACTCCCCCTCTGACTTGACACTTCTGTGAGCTTTCTCCATTATGCGCACAGGAGATGAGGGCTCACTCTTGGACACTCCCTTAACAACCTGTGGAGACGCCCTACTCTGTTCAGGGACCTGGTCTCCACCAGCAGGTTCAGGCTCTGGCTCTCTTTCCTCCTCAGCGTCAGACAGACAATCTGAGTGAACGTCAGAGCTCGCTTTGCGCCTTGCCCAACCATCCTGCTCAAAGAACTCAGCCTGTTTACTGACCAGAAGCTTGGTCTGATCACCTTCTGGATATGCGAATCTCCACCCTTTTGTCGCAGGCTCATATCCACAGAAGATCATTTCCTGGTACCTTGGGCCACCCTCCTGCTGCAGAAACTTTGGTACAGGCACCATGGCTCTGCTACCAAAAGTGCGAAAGAAATGCACAAGCGGCTTCTGCCGATGAAGCAGGAAATACGGGGTGTCACCTACCACTGCATTGTAGCACCTGTTCATCGTGAAATTGGCCGTTTTTACCGCCTCCCCCCCAAAACTGTGAGGCAAACCAGAGTCATCCAGTAGAATCTCGGATGCTCGAACCAGAGCTTTACTCCTCAGCTCTGCCACGCCATTCTTCTGAGGAGAAGTCACCTTGTGACGTATCCCCCTCTGGCGAAAGAAACCCTTTAGAGCAGACCCAGTGACCTCTGAACCTCGGTCACACTTGAACCCTTGCACCTTGGTGGAGAACCTTAGTTCCACCTCTGCAACCCAATCTTTGATCAGTTGCGTTGCTTCCTCCTGCGTTGTCAGAGAAAAAGCCCAGGAGTTCCTAGTAAAATCATCGATCAAAATCAGCAGATGCCTGGCTTTGCCCAGACTTGGCTGAGGCATAGGCCCAAACAGGTCTGCGTGCACAAGCTCAAAAGGCTTTGTGGTTACCCTCTCCACTCTGGGATCATTAAAACCCTTGTTTCTGGCTTTTCTGCAAGCCTTGCAATTCAAAGGTTTACCACATTCTTTTACCTTGCAACCTTTGGTGCACTCTGATAACATCTGAACGTCCTCACAGGACCCATGTGACATCCTCTTGTGCCACACGCAAGCACACGACACATGAGTGTGATCAGTGGCTTTCCCAATATTCCCCTCACCCTCCAGTGGTGTTTCCAAAACAAAGAGGTTGTTTTGATCCTTTCCAACACTTACGAGCTCCTTCCCATCTCTGGAAATTGTACAAACATCTTTTTCAAAACTCACAGAATATCCCTCCTGTAAAAGGCAAGGTACAGATAGCAGGCAATGTTTTATCTCAGGGAGAAGATAAACCTTCAATTCAGCCTGTAAAAAAGAGACAAACATGTTAGAAACATGGGTTATACGTCCCTGTGAACCTGTAGCAAATTTAACTGTTTTCTCAGTTGAAACAGCCTTGCAGTTCCACATTTGTCCATCAGGTGGCGCTGTTACCAAATGGGCATTCGCAGCCGAGTCAACAACCCAACGTAGGACTCTCCCCCCTCCGGAGTTGTCCTTCTTTGTTGCCTTAGCAACTGACTTCCTGCTGCCCCCGACCTTGGGGCGTTCGCTGCAGGTGTTCTCCAAAACCGCCATAGACGCAGTCAGCTGATAAGCTTTCTCACGCCTGCTCCCCCTGTTGCCATGGAAACCCGACTGGTTCCCATGGGAAGCGACCTTGGAAACGTCCTGCCCTGGCTCCTTTGCTCTCTGTGGGCAGCTGCGACACAGATGGTCAGCCGAGGCACAAACAAAACATCTCCGAGTGGAAAACTTTGCAAACTTGCCTTTGGTCTTCTCTGCCCCCCCCAACCTTTCCAGCAGCACTCCTCCTTGAGGCTTTTCTGCCGTTGGGAAAATGGCTTTTGGCTTCTGCTGTGGTTTCTCTGCAAACCCCCTCCAGCTCCTGCCAAACAGCCTGGGCGCTCTCAAGACTCTTGGAATGGTTTGCATCCCCATTCCCTGGTGCAAAGCTCTTCTCTTCTCCCAGCCGCTCTGCAGCATGCAGCTCACGTATTGGGGCATTCTGGCAGCCCTCCAACACAGTCCCAGCCCCCTCTGGGCCTTCTGGGCGTCCCTCAGCCCCTCTTGGACTTCCAGCCCCCTCTGGGCTTCTTGGGGCGTCCTCAGAGCAATTCTCAGCCCCCTCTCGCCTGGCTCCCACTGCATTCTCCAGTGCCTGCCTTCTCCCGGCCCAGGGCTTGCTCCCGTCCACCTTATCAAAAGGGATTGACGACTTCTGGCTGTCTGCCATCTCTCCCCGGGGGCCCAGCTTACTTACAGGTACCTCCCGGTCCGGCAGATCTCAGCTCCTCCCGGCTGGCTCCAGCTACTCCTTAGCTGGCCTTTGGCTGCTCCTCAGCCTCTTTGCCTGCAGTTTCACTTCCCAGCGTCTCATCGGCTGGCCTCTGGCTGCAGCCTCCTCACACGCACGAACGTTGCTTATCTTAATTGCTGACCTCCATAACCTGTTGTAGGGTCAATTACGTCCAGGGGTCCGGCACACTTCTCTTGCGCAGCTCTGGTCTTCCCCCCTGGGACCTTTGACTCAGCAGAGCTTGTAAAACACAGCGGAAGCAGAAGCAGGAACGTTCTGTCGTGTGGAGGCAATAACTCAGGCTGAAACGCAGCAGTCTCCTTATCTTAAAGTCTTTATTCCTTAGCAAAACACAACAGCTATAAATCTCCTGGCGAGAGTTCGCCCATGTTGCTCCTTTCTCCACGGAGCTGACACGCACACTGAAAGAACACAGAGAAACCACACCCCTTCCGTGTTCTAAACCCGCCCTCAGAATGTGAGGCGTCATCACTCAGAACTCTTAACCCTGTAAGTTCTGAGCCTCTCCTAACAAGAGGCTACTAGCTCTGCAGGCAAGGGGTGATATAACTGGGCTCCTGAGCCCCACAGGGGTGCCACAGAAAGAATGTAGTTGGTCAAGGGAGTCGTGGACTCAAAAAGGTTGGAAACCTCTGATAAAAGGTATGATTCACTGATAAACATTTAGTGAAGTAAATATAATATAAAAATTAATATAAAAATACTTAACATATCTACATATTTATACCCTTGTCATCTTGTAATGCATCATTAATGCTACCTGAGAGCAGGAATACATTCAATTAAACCAGGGATTCTGGGCTGCAACAAATATGACTCTTCTAAATTATTTTTACTCATTTTTGTTGAATAATGGAAAAGATTGCTGTCTGTTAAGTGCATTGGTGATTCAAAATAAATCATTAGTACATATCCCAGGATTGTATTAAATCGTTAAACTGAGATATAGGTGCTGACTAAATGCCAATGATGAAACTGCCAAGGTACTTTTCAGAATGGGTGAGAATGATACAAAAGTCATACTAAAAGAAGGGGGGATTAAATGAAAGTATTTCAATTGAGAATCAGTATCTGTTATAGTTTGATTATTTACCCCCACCCTACCATGTCACATTCTGGTAGACTGTAATAGTGAACCTTGGGAGTTGGTTTGTAAGTGTCATACAACTGTGTAAGTGGCTTTATCTTGATAATTAATTGAGTCACCAGTACTGATATCATTAAGTGTTGTATCATAGCATCATTATAAACACTGAGAATGAATCACAAGCATTGTCAACTGTAGTGGCATACACTGTTATACATCTGTCAACATGTCTGAATTAGAAGTATGTATTAAGAAAAATAAGTACACTACAGTCATTTTAGGAGATTATTTATGAGCTTTGAAGTCAACGCTGTCTTTCAGTAATGATGATTAATTGCTGCAGAATGCAAATGATGGTGAACAGAAGTTAAAAGTTGGCTATGTATGTATGTATATGCCACAGTGAATACCTGAAATTTAGTGAATGCTTATAACCACTATATATCCTTCAGAGTTATATTTTACCCTGATCAGTAATACAAAAAATATTTTATTTTACTGTTTATTCTACCCTATTGTCTTAACAGTGGTTTAAAAGGGGCTCTTTGTCATCTCCCTTCTGGGAAATAGCTAGGATGAGGTGTCTTTAGCTTTAATAATGTAATAGCATCATGTTTTATCGCAGCATTGTCTGGACCTTTTTTCCCTTGTCATTTTCAATTTGTAGATGGCTACTTTATGAAGAACCTGGTTTCCAGGGAATCCCTTTAATGCTGGAACCTGGAGAATATCCTAATCTATCCTTTTGGGATAAGAAAGAAGCATATGTTAGGTCCATGAGGCTCTTGAAAATGGTAAGTTAATGATATGAAGACTACAGGGATGGTAGAACAGCTGTAACTTTATAGTGTCCCATAAAAGGGCTTCTTCCATTGGAGGAAAGAAACCTTTGTTACATTTTTGCATACTTCAGAGTGTAAGAGGCGGCCTGCTGCATCAGGCCAATGGCCCATCTAGCCCAGCATTTTGTGGTCATAATGGCCAACTAGATGCCTATAGGAAGCCTGTGAGCAAGGCAGGCTGCTTCCATCTTGAACTGTTTCTAGTAATTGAAATCTTTTAATAGTTGCCTCGTATTTAATGGTTTTTTGTTGTTGTTTTTAAATCTAATTTGGCTGAATTTAAAAGGAGCATTTTTATTTTTATTCCAACAGATGGCACATTTAACTTTCAGACTTTAGAAAGTGAATAATATCTGTTGAATCATGCTTTTAACTTCTTTAACAAAATTAAAATTCAATGACATTTCAATTACCTTTCTTCCCTGCCCCTTCAATATTTGCAGGGTGGACGCAAAGTTGAATTTCCTGAAAGCCCAAAGGTAAAAATATTGTAATATGAATTTCCTATATAATAAAGTGTAATGATAAAAGTGTATCCCTTGAGCTATATACAGTTGTACCTTGTTTTGCAACCGGGATCCATTCTGGAGCCCCAGACTCTGGACGAAAAGGACGCACGACAAAGTGCCACTCTGCACACACAAGCAGAGCAGTTTGCGCTTCTGCGCATGCATGATTTAGCGCTTCTATGCATGCGTGAGCGGCAAACCTGGAAGTAACCCGTTCTGGTACTTCCGGGTTTGCCGCGGACGTTCGACAAAATGGACGCTTGACAAGGCCGACTCAAAACAAGATAACACTGTATACTAATGTTGTTGTACTCTCTTTCTGGTGTAAGTTAACAAGCTTACTGCTTTATCAATCCTTCTCCCCTTAAAAAAGCTTTCTGGATTCAGTCATGTTTAGAGTACATTTATTAAAATCAATGGGACTTAAGTCACAAGTAACTTTGGTCAGATTGATTTCAGTTGGTTTTCTCTCTTGTACACATGACTTGGCAGGCCAATCCAACTCCTTACAGTTGCTGCCAGGATGCTGTGGAGCAATGAAGCCTCCGCCACATCCTGGTCACTCATGTCAATAGTGGAAGGTGGCGGTGGTGGTCAGGCACCAGGCCTGATCCCAGTGCCAGTTGTAGGCTTGACCCAATGTTGCCATCTATGAGACTGGCTCAGATTCCAGCAGATCCCAATCCTCTCAGCTCTGCTTCCTCCCATCTGAAGGAAACCTGTGAGCATTTTACTGCATATTTGGCAGCCAGCAGGCACAAGTCAAATGACACTTCTGCTCAGTACAAACCCCCACAGCCCAGCATAAGGGGGTTTGTGTTGCATCCTAAGTCTGGATCTGACTGCTGCTTAAAGGCAAGTAATGGGGTTATCAGTTGAATCTCTTGGGGAAGGGGATTCACCTGAGCCTAGGAGTGGGCTATGAGAAACTTCTATCTTATGTGGCAATGGTATTGATTTTTTTTTAAGCCCCAATTTAAATAATGTATAAAGAATACTAAGGCTGAAATCTTACTTACTTGGAGGTAAGCCTTGTTGTATTCAGTAAGGTTAACTTCTGAATAGGCAATTATTAGGATTGTGATGTTAGATAATACATGTGAAAGCATATTGAGGTCTTGGAAAAGGCACAATATTAAATATGATTTACCATCTCCCTCCTTTTGCTAAAGGTCATTATTTACGAAAAGCCATTCTTTGAAGGAAAACATGTAGAGCTTGATTCAGAATTAGTAGCTCTTGCTGTGGAAGGAAATGAAAAAGAAGAATCAGCAGAGCTGGAAACAGGAACACTCACATCAATAGGATCCATAAAAGTGAAGGGAGGAATGTAAGTATTGCCTGGAGCAGGTGACTTTTCAGCAGGCAGCTACTATAGTGTAGAGACTGTATTGTGTAACAAGAAGTTGACTCGACTGTCCATGTCCACAGCATATACCTCCTATGAAGGATCATAATGAATGAGTCTAGGGTCCTGCAGCATGTATGCACAATGAGACAGACAGACAGAGGAAGGAGGGTTGTGGTTCTATTACATTACAGGAAACACAATGGTCACTTCATATATGATACCTGCTAATTTCCAGAGTGTATGAAGCAGCCATAATACTTGTGTGATATGCATGTTTGTGATAAGATGTTCCTTTGTCCCCATTAATTTACTCTTGAAAAGTGTTGAAACATTAGCTAGCAAACCTTCTTAATGCTGTGTTGATACTGTGATGTATAATGCAATCCTTCTGAGATCAGTAGGTAAGGATTGCAGCATATGTAAATATAAATGCCACATAATGCTTAATTTTAGAGATGTTGCTTGCCTTCTGGAAGA
The DNA here is from genome assembly GCF_027172205.1 of Podarcis raffonei. Classification (NCBI taxonomy): domain Eukaryota; kingdom Metazoa; phylum Chordata; class Lepidosauria; order Squamata; family Lacertidae; genus Podarcis; species Podarcis raffonei. The sequence continues at coordinate 51,936,290 of NC_070604.1, forward strand.
TGTATCTGACTTTAGTTTGTTACTGCTGTAACAGCATACCTGCTTATCCTGGGAGTAAGCCCCCTTAATACAAAATGGCTTATTTCTGAATAGGCATGTATAAGATTGCACTGTTGGTCCACATAGTTCTTTCCCACCTTCTTTTGTTAAAATGTGCGGTATTAAATCGGATTAAATGTGGCTAAGTTGGTCATGTGTTTAAAGATCTCCCACTGAAATTGTGGGTCCTGTCCCTTATTTCATTTGCAGTTTTTATAACAATTTATTTTAATTATCATTTTTGCTGTTCATCTCATTATTTTATTTTTTGCTGTTAATGCAATAAGATCACATGTTTTGTACATACATTATTTTGTTTACACGTTATACTACTACTTTTTCAAAAATTTTGTTTACCCTTTTTAGTTGGGTTGCTTATGAGAAGCCAGAGTTTGCAGGGCATCAGTATTTGCTGGAAGAAGGAGAATACCAGGAATGGATGGACTGGGGTGGTTATGATGAGCAGGTGCAGTCGCTGAGGCCTGTTCTAGGGGTAAGTTTAAAAATGATGAAAACAAGTGTAGTCTTAGGAAAACACGTAATAATGTTTGTGGTTCGCTCTGTTTTGCTTCATCCCACTGTCTTTGTTTGCATGGGGGGTGGGAATTGAGATTGGGAAGACATTTTGCCCTTCTCATAAAATTCCATTCAGTCCCCCCACGCTCCCCCATATCCAGTATGTGGGGTGGGTGGGTGGGTGTGAAAGAGGGAGGGAAACAGAAACCTGGTGGATCACAAACAGCAGGCCTAATTTGGACGTGCATCCAAATATGGAATGTACAGGCATGCATACAAAGGAGATGTTGGTTTGAATGTGTTTTTGAGTATGTATTCCATTGAAAGAACTGCTTCTTGACTAGACTGTATAGTAGACAGAAGCTTTCCTGGGGCTGCTGCCTGATAATGTGCAAGTTTGGGCAAACATTGTCAGCCTGCCCAATGCCAGGAAACTGCTATATAGCTACAGCAGCAGATGCCAGAGAAAGGAGGAAGACAGGGTGGATCAGAGAAGAGGGAGGAGTGCCAGGGATTTCAACCTCTCTTGTTTTCTCTGGAGGAGGAGAAAAGTAGGCAGGCACCCATCCTGGTCGCTAAGGGGAGGAACAAGAGCAAGTCAGCCTCTAATCTGAAGGCCAGGAAGGAATCTGGGAAAGAGCAGCATGGTTATTTGTGGCCTTGCTTGGCCCAGCTTGACCAGTACAGAGTGCTTTCATTTGGACTTCCTTTATTTCTGTTCTCACATTAAAGCTGGCCTGTATTCATCAACATAACTCTGAACACAGGACAACAGTTCCAGCCTAGTGTTGTCTGTTGTTAAATGGAACCAGCAGGTTGAAGACAGAAGCAGTGCAATGCTTACAAGAAACTGCATCAGTGCTTTGATACACACTTCAGTGTATACCCATATTTAAAGTGCTTTAAAGTTTAAGCTGGCATCTGCCATTGCAATTTAAAGATGTGGAGCACCAATTCTGCAAGGCCACTTCTTTCCCCTGTCACCGCATATTGTTTTAACTATGCAAGGCATCTTTTCTCCTTCCAATTTAAATAAATCTTTTGAGTTTTGGAGTGGACTTCAGAGGAAGTATGTCTTTTACAGTGTAGGGCAGGGGTGGGAAACCTTAATGCACCCAACATCTGCACCCAAAACACCTGCTTAGAGTTATAGTCTTCTATCACAGAGACTGTATTTCTTTTGCCTTGATGGCTTTCTGTTGTTTTCTTTCTTTCCACAGAGTTTTATGCAACCTCACATGATAATGTATGCTGAAAAAGACTTTGGAACTAAAGGTTCCAATATAAGCGTTTCAGGAATTGTTTCCCATTTAAAGGATACTGGCTACGGACTAAGGACTCAATCCATAAATGTGTTAAGTGGAGTGTAAGTCAGATGTGTAGCTTCATTTTCATTTTAAATTGTTAATTTGCTGTAAAGAGATAAGTACAAGGAAAAGAGGCCTGAATCAGTAACTTGGTATTACTTCTTTGTTGTCTTTGTATGTGTTTCCTGTTGTTATAGCTGTTATAGCGTTGTGTTGCAGAAAGGATAATCTGTACTGTTCCTACCATGCAGATTAGTCTTCTAGATTAGGTGTATGAAATGAGAGCAACATAGCAATCTTCATCCAGCACCTATGGTCGTGTGTCTGTTGCTCCTAATTGAGTAATTGAGTACTACTAAACAGATATTTTCATCAGAACATGCATTGAGAGTGTACTAGTTCAAGACAGCCTTGGCAAGCCATGGTTTATGAAGTTGAGGGTGTGTGACACCCATCCTTTCACATACCAACTTTGGTGCAGGGATCCTGGTTTGTATTGAGCAACAGTTCAACAGTTACTTACTATGTCTATACCATGGAACTCGTTTAATGTCAGTTAACAAAGCAGGATAATAATCCAATTTTAGAAGAGAGGGCACAAGTGAACTGTCATGATGCACATTCCTGAGGGATAAATAATTGAATCCAGCTAGCCTTCCTTGAAGGAACAGAGGAATTTGAGTTCCTTTCTTCCATTACATTTTTATCTTTGGCTGCCATATAGTTCTGGGAGTTATGTCTCAAGTGAGATCTGGTATTTTTTCACAGTTTATGGCTTCTTTGCGCAACATGTTTTTTCCTGCTTCCCACAGCAGTTTTTATGAATATATATACAGGATTCCTTTGGGTGTACCAACCAGGGAAGTTGCATATCAGCACTAACAGGAAGGCAAAACCTAGTTCTGCATCTTCCTTTTCTGGAATAATTGGCACATGGGTAGCACCAATCACTCAACTCATTTTCATGGAGATCCCATAGAGAATGAGTAAACAAACATAATTTGTGTGGATTTTCAGACCTGAACATTTGTAGCATAGCCTTAGTGTTTGCAGCACTAGAAGCCTGATACATTTATTTGTCCAAGAGACTGGCCAAGCCTGCTTTATTTTCAAAATGTCTATTGCATGTGATGTTCAAGTATAAACATGTCCCATTTCAGTTTGATCTTCATGGTTAACATACTGTTCATCCCTCCGTCACTTTGACTAAGCAGTTTACAGAGCATGTTGGGTGTGTGCTTAAGGCATATGCCTCAAATGATTAATCAACAGTGTGTTGATGGATCTGTTAAACATGAGTCAGAATAAAAGGAAATGGTAAACTTTTAAAATGTGACACTTCAATGGGCAAAACATACAGTGCTTTCATGCTAGGCATGCTTCATATGCCTGGTATAATTTTACTGAAATGCAACTTTGCTTTACTAGAGTTTATTATCCATGTCTTGAACTAAGAAACCTAAAATCTTGCTTCTTCGGACAGAAACGAACTATGAATAGTGAATAATAATAAAAAATCCTTCCAGTAGCACCTTAGAGACCAACAGGAAAAAGACCAATTGCAGTCGTCAGTCGTACAGTCGTCAACAGGTTTACCACACCTATCAGCCAATCACCCATTCCCACCACCCTTCTGAGTAATACCTCTCCTCACCTTCTCACTATATATAAGGGTCTGGTGACTTCTGTTTCAGTGTATCTGAAGAAGTGTGCATGCACACGAAAGCTCATACCAATAACAAACCTTGCTCGCTCACATTACTAGCCCACTGTGAAATTAGACAATGGTACATATATCTCTTAAGTTGTTAGCAAACTATATTTATTCATTAAAAGGTAAAGATAAAGGTACCCCTGCCCGTACGGGCCAGTCTTGCCAGACTCTAGGGTTGTGCGCTCATCTCACTCTATAGGCCGGGAGCCAGCGCTGTCCGCAGACACTTCCAGGTCACGTGGCCAGTGTGACAAGCTGCATCTGGCGAGCCAGCGCAGCACACAGAACGCTGTTTACCTTCCCGCTGGTAAGCGGTCCCTATTTATCTACTTGCACCCGGAGGTGCTTTCGAACTGCTAGGTTGGCAGGTGCTGGGACCGAACGACGGGAGCGCACCCCGCCGCGGGGATTCGAACCGCCGACCATGCAATCGGCAAGTCCTAGGCGCTGAGGTTTTACCCACAGCGCCACCCGCGTCCCCCTATTTATTCATTGGGCTATGCTAAATATAACTACCTGAACTGGACTTAAGAAAATTGCCTTACTTTCAGAGTAATGATGTCATGCTTTACCATTTTTACCTTTCCCCATCATAATGTTGCTTAATATATTTTGGGTGTTTTGAACTGTAATGTGGGTGTATTGAGCTGTATTATTAGAGGCAAACAATATAACGTTTCATTCTGATGACTTTATAAAATCCTTGCTGTGTTTGCAAATATATTATTTTTATATGAAGCTAAGTACATTGAGTACAGCTTACTTAATGTCAGTCATTTCCTACAAGATTCATAATTAAATGTTTGATTTAATTGTTTTTTAAAAATACAATGCATCAATTAATTAGAGCATAAATCATGATTTTTTTCCCCCACAGGTGGGTGGCGTATGAAAATCCTGACTTTACAGGAGAGCAGTATATCCTTGATAAAGGACTATACCCCAACTATGGTACATGGGGAGCTAAAAGTTGTAAGATCTCTTCAGTTCAACCCATAATTTTGGTAAGGTTTGTTTGTTTGTTCTGCTGGGTTTTATTTTATTTCCTACCAAGCTAGCTTGCTCCGTATTTCATTAATCAATATTCTTTCTGTATAATGTATATTTCTGGCGTCATATTTGTCTCTTTTTCCCTCCATTTATTTTAGGACAACATGAGTGATCATACGGGGAAATTTAAGGTAAAGCTTCCAAGCTTTTACATAGCAAATATAGCAAGCTGAATTGAGATAACATTTAAAAAGACGAGTAGAGAGGCTGTAGGCAGAGAGATTCACAAAGTACCCTGGGAGGAGGCAGACTGAGTCCTTGTCAAGTTTTGCCAGATGCTTGAGAGAAAATGTGTCTCTAATGCAAATGTCCTGGTCCTTTTAATGCAAGAACAAATGTATTTGCAGATGATGCTCAGGGTTTCCTAAAATACTCAGGCTTTTTTGCAAAAGGACTTTTCGGTCTTCCCAGGGTGTTTCTCTACATGGTATCATGAAGACCTGGCCAACACATGGAAGGATAATATTGGTTTTGGCAATGGGGAAGAGCCCACAAATTTTGGTTAGCCTTAGCTACTGGCCAAAATGTGCAGTCACCATCAGCCCTGCTCATCCCCTGACTCTTGAGAGGGATCTTGCCTGATGTTGGCTGAGTTCCAAGGCATTTGGAAGCATGGGAGCGCTCTGCTACAGAAGCTCAATGTGACTATAGGAGTGAGTTCCCACCTTTGTCTGAAGTACCAAGCTCAGGAATGGGATCTCATCAAGATTGAAAAATCTCACTGCTTTCAAGTTGAACCAACATTCAGTCTGTTCAAGCTCTAGTCTGTTTTTCATTCTTCACTGTGACAAGAACACATCAGATCAAAAGATACTGTTGCCAGTGGAGCCCTAACAATAAGAAAAAACTTTATTCTATCTTAGAATAAAGTTTCACTTCCAGGTCAGCAAATGGAATCAAGAATTGACTGTCAAATTCTACTACAAAGTCATTTTTGTAAAATAGTTTGGAAATACTTCTTACATAAATGTACATTACATACATTTTTAGTTTAATTTAAAAAAATGTTTTGCTTGTATTCATAGAAAATTAAAATGATACCAGAATTAACTGTTTAACAACATGGGGTGATACCCAACTAAGTACATTAGTTAAATTCATTTATTTCTGCGGGTCTTTTCTGACACTCACAATGTTGGAATTGTCCTGAGCACAATATTTAGTGTTTAACGTGACCTGCTTTGTCTTTAAAGGTCCAGCTATTTTCGGAACCAGAGTTCCAGGGTAACTGTCAAATATTTGAGAAAGATACTTCAGAGATCGAGGAGACATTCCTTGCTATGTCTTCAAAAGTATTATCTGGCAGGTGAGTACGAAATTGCATCATTGAACTCCCAAGCAAGCAAGCTTCTGAGTGTGCAACAGATACAAACCATCTGGGTAATGCTGAATGGGCTCAGGGTGGATGCATCTTCCCATTTGGGATTAGTGGAATCAAGGTTTTTGTTCTTAATAGTAAAATCTGTCTAAAAATGTAAGGGAGCAACTAAGGATAATGACAAGCATTTTGTGTATTCAAAAGTGTAGTGGAAGGGATTTGAATGCACACTTCTTGGCTTGATAATGATTATTTCCCCACCCTTTAGAATGCATGTCTCTGCTCATTCTGAATAACTTCGCACAAGAACATGTTGATACTGCATTGCATGATGTGAAGTCTCTTAAACATATCAGTAAGGAAACATGTATTTTTAAAAGCCCATTAATGGAATATTCTTATTCTTTATTGATGAAGAATAATGCTACATCTGACTGAGCACTCGGGCAGCAGGCTTTCAAGCTACACAGAGCTTGGGTTGAAATGGCAATTAACAAAACTAACAATTAAGAAAACTGGCAATTAACAACAAAGCAAGAATTTAATATTGCCATTTTCTTCTTTTTTGCAGTTGGATTGCATATGATGAAGAAAATTTCTCTGGAAATCAGTATGTGTTAGAAGAAGGAGCCTATCCTAATCTGTCTGCAATGGGTTGCCTACCCAAAACATGCTTGAAGTCCTTAAAAGTTGTAAATATTGTAAGTTTTACAAAGATAGACATTGCAAGCTGAAATTGCCTCATTACTGAGCTAAGTTCTTATGACTAAGTTATAGAAGCAAAAATTGACCTAAAAATATGCTGCTAAATAGTTTATTTGGGGGAAAGGAAGTATATATTGTAGCTCTATGGAGCTGACAGCAAATTAGCATGGAACAACCTGCATGGTTATCCGTATTTTTAGATATTGCAAAATCCTACCATTAATTGTTGGTTTATGTAACAAATTTTGTATCCCACCCTTCAGTACATATTCCTAGGGTAGCTCATGATTAGTAAAAAAGCAGTCCAAAGAATAATCCAGCAGTTAAATCTTTGCTAAACTATTTTTCAGGGTTGATTCTGTGACTTCAGAAAGATCAGGCTGCAAACATGAATTAATTCAATTAGAAGATTAATCAACTAAAGCAAAAATTTCCTCCATTAGTTGAGGGCCAGAGTAAATATGATAGGGCAGCTACATGTATTTCATAGAATCATAGAGCTATAGAATCATAGAGTTGGAGGGTCTTGCAAGGGTCATCTAGTCCAACCCTTGCAATGCAGAAATCTCAGCTAAATCATACATGAGAGATGCCTCTGCTTAAAATTTTATTTACCTTGTAAAGTTTTCCCTTATAATGAGAACCCTTAGATTCCCAGAACATATTCTTACTTCAGATGGTACGTGGTGAATCTCTCACTTTCGAGAGATATCAGGATTCTACCCATCACAAAGTTTTTCTTGCTGGCTCTTTTTAAAAGCATCCAAATTAATCCTAAGCAACATAGAGCATTTTGTGCCCAGCCCTCCTCCCCTTTGTATAACTTGAGTCCTTTCTGCTTCCCCTGACCTTTTCTCGATTCTTTAATATTCTCTAAATTATATTCCCTCCCACCTTCCTTTATACTTGCACTCCTTTATCTGTCCTTAAATCCTTAGTCCTTTCTCACTTCCAGCCAGCATTAATGCTTTTTTGCCTTCTGATGGCTGCCTTTTACACAGCCATTGTACACCAGAATGTCTTCCTCAACCTCCCCTCTCCTCAACATTTCCCTTTCAGCCTGCCTACATTTACAATCAGGTCAGCTGTCTTGCTGGCCCCGCCACTTCACATACATCTGTTGATATAAATTAGAGGATGAGTTTCTGGGGGGAGGAGGGAGGTAATTTTCATGAAATAAAATTCTTGAAGGAGGAAATAAGTGAGCAAAATGTTCACAGAGGTTGCAGTAGGACAATATTGCCAATTGAGTTGGCTGATTCCTGCTCTCTTGCTGTACTATGCAGCACAAGAAGACAGGAATGCTCAATTGTCCCAGCTTCCCAGGGTGGTCAATGCTGCCTTATTTGCCATTATTGCTAATGGTACATAATCAAATCTGATTGGCTACATAATACCATGATGACATATTGTTAGTTTATAATCCCTGATTGGCTAGAATCACACAGGGAGTGGGTATAAAGTGCCATGAAATGAATAAGACAAAGTATTTGGGAAAGTTTCAATGAGTATTTCATACTCCATGCTTGTTTTTCTCAAGATAAAAATTCATAGCAGCACTAGAAAAAAATGTACTAGAAGTGCTTACTTCTTAATAAATACACAGTATTCATTTAATTGACCAAAGGCCCAAAGCCCATAAATTACCTGCTCTACATTTGTCTAGTAGTAGTTGTCAATTTTAGGCACAACAGATTCAACCGCAAAGCAAAGCTTTGTATTTAGCAATTTGGTAGTTGTTAATTTGCACTGAAAGAAGCTGTTGGTGCTAAGTAAATGTTTTCTTTGAAAGTTCTGTTAACAAAACAAACAAATGGCAAGGCACCTGCCTTTTCACATCAATAAACACCTTGAAGATTTGCAGGTTGTGCTAACATGCTAAAGAAGTATCACTAAACAGCATGCCTGGAATCTAATTTATATCTTGCTTATATATAAACAAGATAATTCCACAGACTTGGAAGGCTCTTTTACTCAGATGTTCATGGGCTCTGCTGAGAAGCCAGCTGCCTTTGGCTTTTCCTCAAGTGTCACCTAGTAGCGCCCATTCCATCAAGCTGCACCAGAGACACGGAAGGAAAGCAGGACCATTTCATCGGCTCTGCTAAGATATCAGCTGCCTTTGGCTCTTCATTTTTCTCCTATGTCAGCTGCCAAAGGCCTCTTCATCAGGCCAGCTGAATTGTTCTATCTCAGCTGGTTTATATAAGAATTGTAATTCTAAGAATTGGTGCCCAAGTTCTCCTACTCAGTTTGAGACTATTTAAGTATTTTTGTCACACCCCTGTCATTTCACTATAATTTTTTCTTAAAGCATATACCGTATTTATTTGAATCTAATGTGCCATTGAATCTAATGCCTACCTCAATTTTCAAAACCATGTATACCCTAATTTTTGCGAAGTAATTTGGCCAAAAAAGGTGTGCATTACATTCGAGTAAATACAGTATTATTTCTCTCATTCAATAATTTTAATGCTGCAAAAGGATTTCTGTGCCAACTCCAAATCCTTCCCTACAAACCATATGGTCCTCACCAATCTAAGCCTTAGCAGAAATGCCATTAGTATGTTTGAAACATTTTGTATGACAGTAAGGCCCATGAATACACCTTGACTTTATCTATACCTTGTCTAGAATTATAAATTAGTAACTCTTATGCATGGAATAAGTGCATAAAATAAGTGTTATGTATAAAATCCTGAGTAGCAGAGTTTAGAGTTCTTACTTTGTAAAGAATTACAGATTTGCAGCACATCCATATAGCTGTAGGAAAAGTTCTGCAATTTTAGCTGTTGCTGACTCATGAAGATGCCAGCCAAGAATGGAAGGTGTGGCTGTAAGTCATCACCTTGCTTCTCTTTCCAGTTTTCATCCCACACTTGGAATAACTTTTTCATGAGTAATGCCTTTTATACAGACTTGCCACCTAGTCAGTTCCAGACCAGAGGACTTGTTTTTCATTTCTCTGAAAAGATAGCTGTGTTAGATAAGTTATTTAGCTTGAACTGAGGACTTGAAGCCTTTCCAGATGCCATGGTTTACAGTACAGTATTACTGAACTAACCTCCCCAACCATTCCTCTGTTGGAGAATTGTTCAAAGGCAAGTTGCTGTAACATTACAGTTTTAGCTAAGGTAATAGCAGTGTAATGCAGCACTGAGGTAGGGGATGACCCAGATTTAAGTGGTGTATAGTGCTTGATGAACATCTCGCAACTGTCCAGCACATTAGTAAACATCAGATGTACAAGAAATAAACAACCTTCTCTTTTAAAACAGGAACTTTCTGAGCCAACCATAGCCCTTTTTGAAAAGGAAGACTTCAACGGAAAGAAAATGGAATTTACTACCGAGGTCTTAAATCTCCAGTTCCTTGGCTACAACCGTCATGTGGCTTCAGTAGATGTCCATGGTGGCATGTAAGTTCACTTTCTGAAGTGAGGGATTTGTTATTTGTAGAATGAAGTAAGTGAGGCTTACTTTGAAGTATACATGTACAGGGTTGCACTGTTAAGTGGAATTTTGTAGATACACTGTCTTTTAAAAAGATGTTCCTGTCTCTAAGGCAGGGATAGGGACTATTTTTCAGTCCAAGGACCACATTCCCTTCTAAGGAACCTTCCAGAGACCAGATCTCAGCAGCAAGGGGACCAAAGGCATAAGTAAGAAGAGCAATGACTCTGACTCTTACCTTTGTATACTGGGCTACACACCAAAGTCAGGCGTTGGTGCACTCTTTGTGCAATCAAGAGGCATCATACAGTTCAAGGATGCATTCCAGCCAGACAAAAACACAAGGACAGTGCAAAGTGTGGCTAGTGAGAGGTGTGGCCTCTGAAGAATACCAAGGACCAGACAGAAAGGCCTGGGGTTCACATTTGGGTCCTGGGCCTGAGGCTCCTCACCCAGTGTTACAAACTGAGGTATGATGGCTAGGAGCTAAATGGCACCTGAAACCGAGGTTATGGGTGCAACAACAGAATGTCTAGGCACACTTTTTTATAACAAGAATACAAAGCTGAAAATGAATGAACCGCAGCTAAAACTCTATGTTCATTTTTTACACGATCTAGTCCTTCCCCTGCCCACTCCCTAATATTTTTTAAAGGGTCTCTTATCCATTCTTCTCAGAGTAGCTAGAAGTGGGGAGGCAGAAAAAAGTCTTCCTTTCCTTCCACTCTGCAGTTTTAATCTGAAATCTTAGGTGCAGTACTGCGTCCAGAGCTCAGAAATTGCTCACACTTATGGATTTCTCAGTTGCAAAATGCGCCTAGAACAATGGAAGTTTTGAACACTGTCCTCACCCCTGCTGTAAGAATTTGAACCTGGGTATTTTAGGCTGTCTTAACTGAAGCAAGGATGAACTCAGGCTTGTTACTCTGTCAAGTTTTCAGTAGTGGTTTATGTAGCAGGACATTATCTAAATACACCATGTTTAACAGAATTGCCAGAAAACTCATTCCAGGTGAAAATTCAGGTACCTGCATGTCCTCACATTTTTTTTAAAAAAAATGGTTAGTTGCCTTGGGCCTAGTGGTGACATAACATTTATCCATAATTTGTAAAGATCCCAAACAGTGAAACAAAGCCAAGCTTCCGTGGTTTCCCTTTCCAAGCTAAGGCCTACTCCAAGACTGTAGGGTAGGGAGATGTTGGCAAGGTCTGCTTGCAAGCAGAGGCTAGAAAAACGGAAAAAAGGGGTGGGATAGGGTGCTCAGTTCAGATATAATTCTTACTACACACTGTGAATTTTAAGCCCACTTCATACCCTGGCTTCATATCCCAGTTAGCATTGGATCATTAATCATGGATTAGTCAAGTGTTACTGCAAAATTTTTTGATTAAAAAAACACAACCCTGTAAATTAATGTCTGTGGATCAGTTTGTTAGTTACTTTACAAGCTTCGGGTGGCTTGAGCAAAGGACAGACTTGAACCCATCTCAGCTTTCACAGTGACATTTCCTGCTTTTTATTAGGCTTTTAAAAAGATATTGGCTATTATGATGGTTTTATTGGGCTCAAAAATACACCACTGTTCTGTGCAATACAGTCATAAAGCCACCCACCTAAACGTATTCACTTAGAGGCAACTCTCACTGGTGTTCATGAGGCATAATAATAGTAGATCTGCTGCTTAAGCAAGATATATATACTGTTGTATGTAATTGTAAAAATGTCACCATCCTGTGTTTGGCAGCCATGCAAAGTGCAGTGTGACAACAGAATAGGCAGGCAAATGAGCAGGCAGCCCTGGCAATATGCATGGGGGTTGGGAGGCCCAGATGAGCCACAGGAGAATAGCCAGGTCAGACCAGAACAGCTTCCCAGCAACTGTCCTGCTCTGCTGTTGCTGTACACCTCAAATCAACGATGCTGTTTCAATGTCAGCTAGGTAGAAGGCCAAGATTGGGGGGCGCGGGGAGAGATGGCAGCAGAGCAGGTGGCTCGGGCCTGTCCTGCTTATTCCTCTGGAGAGAAGGAGAAAGCAGCTTTCATCCCCACCCCACATTCCATGCAAGAGGAAGAAGGAAGTCTGCTGTCTAACGTTTTCTCTCCTATTCACATAGCATACTCCCCATAGCAGCAGAGAGGATGAAACAAAGGGGGAAAGGACTTTCTCCTTTGGTTTCCTCCCCACAGCTGGCAGCAAGGTGTAAACAAAGGGGAAGGGGGGTTGGTGAAGTGTAAAACGGAGGGCCAACAATGGGCTGGCAGAAGTGGTGAGCAGGGTGAGAAGAGACACTAGTATGCAATACTACCGCAGTAAATATTTTTAAAAGGTTGTTTCTCCTCAGCACTTTTTAATGTACCTAGTTAGTAAAATATTGTTTGTTTCAGATGGATTATTTATGAATACAGTAACTATAAAGGTCGTCAGATTTTATTATCACCTCAGAAAATACCAAACTGGTATGAGTCAAGTGGCTACCACAGAATAGGTTCTCTACGGCCTTTACTACAGGTAAGACACTACAATTTACTCTGGGATGTCAGAAGCGCCTGTGAATCTTCTATCTTTTTACTAGTACTATGGCACTGATCAGCTCTCCTCCGATTCAATCCCTTTATCCTAGTATTGCACAAGAGTACCATGTTAATAACGTCATATTTTATGTATTTCCCTAATCCAGGGTTGCGATACTATTGTCTGTAAAAAGGGGGAAGCATCTTGAAGTGCTGATGGTAATATTAATTACATTATTAGGTCAAGGTTAGCCAGACAGGGCTCATAATGTTTGCCAGTACTGTAGTGTTAAAAGCCATGATTTATTTATTTACAGAAAAAAGCATATTTCAGACTGAGAAACAAAGTAACAAAGAAGTTCATGTCAACTGATGGAAATGGAGATGACTTGAATCTTCTTAGGATACAGGTTGTGGAAGATGCTAAATCTGATGAACAAGTCTGGATTTATCAAGATGGATTCATCAAATGTAGGGTAAGGTTCTGCCTTAATAATTACTTGCTAACAGCACCCATACTATAGGAAAAATAGGAAATAACTTTTCTATACTGTGATAAGTGAATAGTAACTGAAATGGGAACATGAGCTCTTCAGCAGTTTGATGAAAAACATGGTTCTGTTTTGCGTCGGCAGCTTCGTAAAAGGGCTGGTGCCAGGCTTAGCGGGTCCTTGGCTTTTTAACACCAGTGGCTTTCCCCATCTGCCACTGCTGCCTGGCTCTGTTGCTGCCCCCTGACATTGCTACTACTGCCAGTCATTTAACTCCCCCTCGGATGTATTTATGTGGTCGAAGCAGCATTGAAGCCTGGGAAATGGAGCACACTCATGAAGGATTGGGGATGACATGGCTGCCATCCAAAAGGTTGCCCACTGGGTAAAACATATAAGGAGAGTAACAGTTAAAAGAAGCACCTTGGTGGGGAGGCTCTGATGTCAGCCCTGGTGAGACTGCCAGGATGCACTGAGCCCCAACAGCTGCCCATGTTGGATTTCCTATGAGTGCAGCCCCACAGTGATTCTTAAGGGAAAAGCAAAAAGGACTTTGACCAGAGGCTATATTCCTCTTGCCCCCCCCCTTTATTATTTGCTGCACTAAGTAGCTGTACCTTCTGTTCAATGCAACTTTTTTATGCTGCTTTATATTAAAAAAATAACAAGATTACTAAAGACATGGAAGTGCTGAAATAATAGCTGCTTTACAGGAGGAAGATTTTTCCTCCTGGATTTTTCAGGGTTTTTATAGTCTCTCTTGCTGACTTTTTTGAGCCCTTTGAAAGCAATGAGTCTATATAATTATTATTACTGACCTGGAACCTTGACAAATATAGGAGGAAATGTTGAGTTTTGAAAGCAGTCTTTTAGACAATTTATTAATAATTCTATTGCTGTTTGGTTCCTGCTTTATAGTGGAAATATGTGTTGTTTCAAAATCAAATTGTGAACTTCTACATCAAGGCTTGCAACAGTGGTGCCTGCCAACACTAGCCTAGCAGCTAGACCTAAAAAAATTTGCTTGGAAGTAAATCCTACTGAGTTACATACTTTGATGATCAAAGTAAAAAAAAAAATTCAGGCCGTAACATCAAAACAAAGTGAACAGAGCTTGAGTGACAAGCCATGTGTCTTTTTTTGTTTTTAAGTTGTATAACTTGACCTAAAAGATTCTGCCAAAGGAATAGATTTCTCAACTCACAGTGGAATGGGTTTCTTTCTTGCAATAAACAAGAGCATGTCTCAACATGGAGCAAATAGAAGCTGTGCACTTACAACAGGCGGCAACACTGAACGGGTTGAGTTTAATGCCTCATCTTAACACATTGGAAACATTAAAGTGATATTAAACCATTACTTTTCATATGTCTTCATTTCAGCACGCAGCTGAATTCTTGCAACCCAGTCTGAAGTAGATAAGAATAATACCGTTTTTGTCAATGTACAACCTGTATACAGTGAAATTAACTGAGCCTCTCCCCCCCAAACACTCAATCTCATTGCACTCCGTGTGCTTGTCGCACAACACACCAACCCCAAAAGTCAGTTGCACTATATTATTTTCCGTTCAGCAGCCTAACAACCTAGAACAGTAGAACTATTACTTAGCCACTGCTCAGTAATATACACTTTGTATGATCTCCAGCTGGGAATTGCATTACATCTAGCTTGTTCTGTCTCTCATGGCATCAGTCATCCATTCAACATAGCAGGGATAAATTATCTTTAATTCAGACAAGTTTATGTGGAAGTAGAGTGTTATTAGCAAGCTGCTTTGGTGAACGTATACAATGATAATGAGTTGTGATATTTGTTGTGATATTTGTGATACTGCTTAAATATAATACATTGAGACTGAATTGCTAGCCACCTTGGGCATTTTTAAATCCTGCTTTTCCATAAAAACATAACAAATAAATAGTTCACAGGCAGAGGGCCTTCTAGTAGTGGTGCCTACCCTGTGGAACACTCTCCCATCAGATGTCAAGAAAATAAATAATTACACGACACCTGAAGGCTGCCCTGTATTGGGAAGTTTTTTATGCTCTAATGTTTCACTGTGGTTTTGTATTTTTAATATTTTGTTGGAAGCCACCCAGAGTAGCTGGGGCAACCCAGTCTGATAGGTGGGGTACAAATAATAAAGCTGTTGTTCAAGGTACCTTGAATGCCAAATAATTAGTAGGCTTTTATTTTTCATCTCTAAAAATATGGCATTCTGCTACTACTTCATATTCTGTATGGCAAAAAGTAAGCCACGACAAAACTGCAACTAAACAGTTAATGCACCTCTAATAATATGTAAGATAGTCTTTTTTAGAGAATGAATGAACAAATGTTAAATAATGTTGCAGTAACAGCCGCTATATTGTGGGAATACTACTAGAATCTCCGAATACTGAAAATCAGTTTGTTCAGAGGAAAGTATCAAGAGAGACATGAAAATATCCACAATCCTATCCATGCATATGCACAAATATACTAGTTTTGGAAGTAAGACCAATATTTTTTGACTCATACTTTCTATTTAACTGCACAGCTGGCAGAAGAACTTTGCTTGACAATTGTGGGTAACCTGATTACACCTGGTGCCAAACTGGGCCTGGCACTTCAGCAGAATGAAGAAAAACAAAAATGGAGTATTAATCCAGATGGGAGGATTTACAGAAAGATGAAACCAAACTTAGTATTAGATATTAAAGGTAAGAACTTCCTGGCTGTAAGTTATAAACAACTCTGAATTGGTATTTAGTGAAAATGAATTTCGGTAAGATAAGTGGAAAGAAAGACATGGCTTCGTGTTGTTTGTATTGAGTGTGCAATTTAAATTCCATGTTTTTCAGCAATAGCCCATTATCTTCGGAAATCCTTATGATCTGGTTAATGCAGAGCAATATTTTTTAAAGGCATGCTTTCCATACTGGGTTGGGGTTGGAAGGACACACCTTTTGAGCCCTTTTAGCTAATGTGAATTGGTAGACAGAAATCACACTTTTGCCTGGGCCAGTTACTGTAAAGAGTCAAGAGCACTGTTTGCATTAAACAACTGCTGAAAACCAAACCACCTTGCATCGATTTGTGATGCTTTTCAAAGAATCTATATAGACTTCAGTTTAATAATAGTTTTTATTATTAGTTTTAATAACTGGATTCAGATTATTGTCTTTTCTGAACACTTGAGCAGTAGATGGCATAGGTATAGTGTCAATTTTTGTAGAGAGTTGAGGATTTACTGTTTTATCATAAGCCGTGTAGTAAATCTGCTTTTTCTCTGAAAAACTGCATAGGCTCAATATCAAAGTACAAAATCATTCTGGACAGACGTATTGCCCCAAATAAGTTCGGCAAGCTTTGTTATTTGCATCAGAGCAGTTTAGTGTTAATACTCGGTTAGTAAAGTTAATATTTACTGAGTTCCAGTCATACTAATGTCAGGATCTTTAGTTTAATAGAAAAACAAGGGGGCCAGTGGCAACTCAAAGAGGAAAAGAATAGCATTTGTCAGTATATTAATGCCTATTCTAGTTTGTGAGCTGATACTAAACTTGTACTTTCTAAGTGTGTGTTATGTTGCCCTCTTGAGGTTGCAGTTAGAACTGACACTAAAAGATAGATTGACTTTTTCTGTAACAGACAAAACTTGATCACTACTAGCTACTGCAAAAAACCATCTTGAGTAATTTATAAAATAACCAAAACTGTTCCCATAGTTTCTACCACATGATGTTCCACAGCTCATACTTTTCCAGACAAGTTTCTTGCCAATGGAAATCTACAATACAACATTTGGAGAAAGCAGTATTGTTTTTATTATTGATGTGTAAATTAAATGCCAAATTTGTTGTCGTTTAGTCGTGTCCATGGGGTCACGAAGAGTCGGATGATGTCCTGCAGTCTACTTTGAGAATGCCAATTTACATTTTGTTAGTTAAATAGCATTCCTTTGCGGGTAACAGAGCTAGTCATTTTGAGTAGTAAGCATCCCCTTGATCAGTTGTGAACATGATATATAATTTTGAGTCCATAGAGGTGAGATGCAAGGATTTCAGAGTAGATACTCAAAAGATATACAAACATTAATGATTATCAACATAGGCAAATGCCTGTTTAAAATTTAATAACACAAATTATCATATGATATATACACAGTAAACTCTAGTATGATCAGCCATGTTTTCAGGGCATGGTCTCACGTTAACGCAATGCAACATTCTAAATAGATGCAACATTATAACACTAGAATGGTCCTTTTCTGCAGTGGCTCCCCCTTTGCAGAATGCTCTCGTCAGGGAGGCTTGCCCAGCACCTTCATTACAAATCTTTAGGCACCAAGTGAAAATATTCAGTCTTTGGCTGATAGAACAATCTATGGCCTTTTAAATGTGCCTGGAATTTTTTTTGGTTGTTATGTTATGCATTTTTTGTTTTTATTGTGTTTTATGTTGTAAGCTGCCCTGTGAACTTTGGATGAAAGGCAGTATATAAATTTAATTAATAATGACAATAGGTATGGTTTGGTTGAAAACCATGGGGAATGGCCTGAAAAGCCTGTCTATGCCACCTTGAAGTTCTATCTTGGAAGACAGGTAGGATGTAAATGTAGCAAAAAACAACCACCCTACATTTCCCCATAAAACCTTTTTCTGTGGAATAATAGAGCAAGAATGCTTTTTTTTTAAAAAACAACAACAGCAGGATCCACTTAAAAGCACCATCAATGGAAGCCTTGAACAATAGGGTTTCCCCCCTCTCTGCTGCCCCCTCAAACTGGCTCAGTGGGGTTGGGAAAACCCCCAGAACGGAGAGGAGGGGGGATCATTCCATCTGGCATGTTGAAATGTTTTCACAGATGCAACATCCATCAAAGTGTGATGCTGAATTCCTTGAGATTTACCCCAGTGGACCCAGTCAAACCAAAGTCATGACTCACCTTCTATGCAACAAGTTAGGACTTTGATCATAGCTATCCCAGACTAAGCTCATAGTTCCTGGATTTATGTGTAAGCCTCTTACAGTAGGGAATATCTGCTAGATAAGTAAACGCATAGCATTATACTTCATAGATTGGGCACATCTTAGACTGAGGATTAGAATTTCTGATAACCAGTAAGTCATGTATACTTGCAGGTTGCAAGATAAATTTGCATGGCAGCTAGGGTGCAGGGAAGCAAATGTTGTCTTGAGAGGAGACTGCACAGAAACAAGAATGCCATCCTGCAGGAAGACAACAAGTAGAGGAATTGGGGGGATTCAGTGATGCATCAAAGATTTGTTTTCGCTCACAAATGCTATACTGAAACTATTGTTTAATTTTAGGTGGGAAGCACTATGATCAAAACCACCTCGTTCTCAGTTCAGCCAGCGAAGACAGGCCAACACAGTGCTGGGAACCACTGGTCATATAAATGGCACAGGCTAAGAATCAGTTCCATCAACTTTATGAAGACTGGCAGAAAACAGGACATTGGAGCAGTCTTCACAGTAATTTTAAAAAACAATGAACAGAATTTGAGTGAGTGAGTGAGTGAATGCTGTTTGTACCCTTGGATTAAGACCGAGAGACCTACCCCCTTTCCTATTTGTTATTCAAAGGTTAAAACATATTGCAAGCAGTTATTATACATCATTGATAAGTTACTCATTCAGAATACATTTTAATCTGGTATTTTAAATTATTTACAAAGACTTGTTTTATTCTCCTTGGCTTCATGCTGAAACAGAATTTACATTTTTGCACTGGAATTTTTTTTACTGAAAATTTGCCTGCAGCTATTCTGTTTGGACCAAATATAATGAACCGTTTACTCATAAAATGAACCCAATCAAATCAGGCAATTTTTAAAATGGAGTTACAGCATTATAGTCAAATGTATTAAAGTACACTCTTAAGCCTGTGGTTGTACTTTTGTATCAAAGACAAATGTATATTCCATAAACATTTGCTGCCAGATAGAATAGGTTGCCAAATAAGCTGCTCAGTTCCTTAAAAATCTGCATGTCTGCCTTACTTTATACAACGTGGGACTCATCCAGACTTCTGCTTGTCTCACCACTTTCCCATAGCCAATAATTTACCACTGAATTGGAGTAAATGTCACTCATATTTTCTGATTCAGTGCTAAAGTGTGGGTTTTCCCAGGGAGGGCAGTGGGGCAAACAGAAAACCCATCCAAGTATGGGACAAGCAGAAGTGTGAATGAGCCCTTAGTAACTCTTTGTTAAAGGTCAAAATGTACCACTTTTGAAATGCAAGAGGAAATACTATTCCATAAAAACTGGCTTTGCTAGCATAGCAATTCTCTCTTTTCAAGCAGCTGCAGCACCAACAACTGTTTGCTTCCCAACTTCTGTGCCCTAAAATTTCTTGGATGAAAATTGTTGCCTAAATTTTCATGTTAGTTTTATACTACTGGTAATGTATTCAGAGTTATTTCAGTGTTAAGCTCTTTACTTCTATACCCTGCTTTACAACCCATCCTGTTTGTTTCCCATCTTAGCATGTAGTGGGCAGACATTGCTGCATTTGAAAACCCACAACAGTAGCTTGTGTGATTAAGTACAAATTTTATCTGAATTCTACAATAATCCAAATTGTTCTCTGAAAAACACTAACACCATACTGTTCAGGTGAAAAACAGTCTAGAGGAGTTGCAGCCATTCTATAAAGTAGTCCCAGCAAAATGTCTACCTCTATGCTAAGGTGGGAACATTTTGAATTCCTTGAGTATTCAACTACAGGAAAACTCGCATGTTAGAGGCAGTCATGGAGAAGCTTGCATTCTCATGACAAATATAATAGATGCTTGGTACCTAGGCATCTCTAGCAAACCAAAGCAATTTTCCAAGAGAAAACAGAAATAGGTTTTATATATAGAAACTTAAGATAGCTCTTAAAGTACTACTCTTTCCTAGTGTGAAGATTATTCTGTTATTTCTATTACTACTCTTTCCTAGTGTGAAGATTATTCTGTTATTTCTATTACTACTCTTTCTTAGTGTGAAGATTATTCTGTTATTTCTATTACTACTCTTTCTTAGTGTGAAGATTATTCTGTTATTTCTATTACTACTCTTTCTTAGTGTGAAGATTATTCTGTTATTTCTATTACTTTGATATTGAATGTTCTGATGCAAACCACTTAATACTATTGCTACTTGCACACCTGGGATGCTCTGTCAAGTGTCCTGAAAAGCTGTTAGGATTTTCCAATTCTGCACTGACTTGGTTAGAGAACACTATTTTGTTAATTTGTTTATTAGGAAATTAGCACACTTCCACTTCAATCTGCTGTACAAATTATTGCTTTTGGTTAAAATATTTCTAGTGTTCTTGATAAGAAGCTGCTGCTTATTTCTTTGAAACTTGGTTTTAAGGTGTGTTACTTAAAAATAAACATTTTTCTGTGCCCCAAACTATTGTATAAACATATTTTACAAATAAATATTATTCTGGTGAATTCTTTTGTGTATGTTTACAAACAGCTCCAAGTTCTGGCAAAAGGTGCGGGGAGAATAGATGAAGAGCAGGAATAATAGACTGCTGATAAAAATAGCATATTACAGCGGTTCTCTACAGGGCCAATAAGTTATTATGAGTCTGTGCGTGGCACAAAATGGAGCATAGAGGGATAATTATGGATGCAGGATTAGCAAAAGTCTTTCAGCTACCATGAAGCAGTCTGTATTAGCTTCATGAGATATGGCTATAAAAACTGAAAAGACTTGCCTCCAGTGTGGGGGGAAAGAGGATAGACCTATTACACTTTTCTCACAGTGATTCTGTACATACACAAGTGATTGACAGTTCATACACTGTTGATGCCAAGGGTATCTACAGAAGCAAAGCATTAATGTGAATCCTTATCCAAAACAAAAAGCTTTTTAAATATCCCTTTCCATACACCTTAAGGGTTTTCCAGCCTGTCTTCAATAAGTTTTATGAAAACCTTACATTTTTGCTTCCCAAAGACACTGCATTTAATGACCATGTTTCATGGTGTCATAACAAAAAATCATTTCAAAATAAGAATTCTATTGCTGCTGCAGTAACAGAGCATTAACCTCTAGATATTAGTAGCTTACCAAAGTCCCATGTAAGAAAACTCACATAGGAACTAAAGAAATTTCACAGAAATCAGAGTACCTAGACAGAAAATATTTATTTCTCTGTTACATTAATCACCGTTTTCCCACGTGCATGGCCTTCTTCCATCTTCTGAAAGGCCTTGGGAACATCAGAAAAGGAGAAAACTTGATCAATAACTGGATGTATCTGCAGGGGGGTGGAAATACATTGTTATTCTAATGGTTTGTATACAGCACAACAGCACAAACCCACAACAAAAATATTAGCATATAGCATTAAAAGATAGTAGCAAACATTTTCAGTTTGCTTGAAACTAGCCTGCTTCCCCTACAGATTGTGCACCACTGTAGCTATGCATCTCAAGAGGACTAAATATTATACCTCTGCAGAAATAAAGCATTTCTCCAGAAAGAGAATGCAGGTTTTCCTTTCAGTATTGTACCCTTATTGGTACAAAAGCAATCAATTATAGGGGAAGATCATGAAGATCTAGAAAAGGGCAAAACACATGATCAGGTGTATCATTTTTAACTAAATGAAAAACAAAAGCTGCAGATATTTTTAGTGATGCCCCACACACTTCAAGCAGTTATTTATCTGGAGTAGATGAAGCCAAACACTTTGTAAAACACATGCACAATATAAACAGCCCTTTGATTCCAGGTTTATCTGCTCTTTCTTCCAATGTTTTGGAAGAAGAAAATGGGAGGGGAGCAAGAAGGAAGGACCCAACATTTAGAACAGTAATCCCCCCCCCATAAGTGTATTATCTCCGTTTTGTTGAAAAGCGCATCCTGGCACCATCTAATTATACACATAACTACAAGGCTTTAAAAAACAACAGAAAACTTTTGTGTCAGCACCCCAGACTTCATTTCTCTCCTACAGGTGGACCATATGACCTTTATACAGAGTCATACCATTGGTCTATCTAGCTCAGTATTGTCCACAGTGGCTAACATCAGCTCTCCTGGAGTTCAGAAACAAGTTTCCCCAGCCCTACCTAGAGATGCTGGGAAATGAGTCTGGGTTCTTCTGCAGACACAGCAGATGCTCCACAACGAGCTACAACCCTTCCCTTCTATAGGTGGACTTTTAATAAGCATTGGCACTTAAAAAATATACTTTAAGAGTATATTTTGGAGGGAGCAATTCAAATAAATGTCCTAATGAACTGCACCACCACCACCACCGGAAGGCAATAAAATGTGCACTGATCACAACTGACCCTGGCACCCACAGATTCAGTGGCAGAGTGGATGAGCCCAACAAGTGCATGAGCTAGTCAGGATTCTCCCTCATGTGGAGAAGCTCTAAACATGTAAGCTGGTGCACATAGAGGGCTCCATCACACTCTTTACCAAATGGGTGGCTGCCATGAATGCTCAGGATTAGCAATACAAAACCCACTGCAAGTCTTCAGTCTCCCAGCTGCCACTGCCTTAATGCAGACTACAAACAAATCAAATCTGCAAGTGATCTTCACAATTGAAGCTAATGAGTTCTTCCATTAAAACAAGCCTCACAGCTCAGAAAAAAAGTGAAATAGGATAATGAGGAACATACAGTAATTCCACACACAATTGCTCAAATCAGTAGAACATGAGACTCTCAATCTCAGGGTTGTGGGTTAACGTCCCACATCGGGCAAAAGATTTCTGCATTGCAGGGGATTGGGCTTGATGGCCCTGTGGTCTCTTCCAACTCTGCAGGTCTATGAATGAATATTTATCACACACACCATTTTGGAAAAATAGCTTGTGGTTCACAGGACTAATCTCTAGGAGGCACAATCTTACTATTCCATGAAGTCTACAGCACTCTTTAAAAACAAGGCAAGAGAAGTAGTGTAGTTGGAAAGACCCTTGAATTTAAACTAAGATCATTTTTGAAGGCTGCTGCAAAAGGCTGAAAACTCATACACTACATTGTTGCAGACATCTGGTCTGACGGGCTTGTTGACCCTCAGCAATGCAAAAAAGCGACATGAACACTACAACTGATGATCACAGCAATCTGGCGCATTAAACACTTTATCTGGCCAGCTGATCCCGACCCATTGTTTCAATAAACCTGAAAAGGGCTGACCATGTACCCAGCACAATATGTCATTCAGTGTTTACTGCAATCAACCTGACTAAGACAAATATTTCTTCCTGTGCACAGGCGGGCAAGTCAGACAAATGCATTCAGCAAGTGATGACGTGATAGTAAGTGGAGATTAACTAGGCAATGAAAACACTATCTGTTTACAACTACGCATCAGCCCCCTGGCCACAGAACACTTGTTTGTTCAAAGGAGAGAGATTAAAATCATGAATTCTGGGGAGGGAAGGGATTACATACACCAATACAGAACTGCCAGCCTGAAAAAAAGAAGTGAAATTATTGAGCCTGAGTTCCAGTTACACGTATCTTTTGGTTGTCCATGATAACAGTGACCTGTGAAGTATTCTCCCATGTACTAACAGTGCACTCGATCTGCAGAGTGTGAATCTTTATATAGCTAACATGGCACCATTCGTGCACAAGAGAGAGGGAAATGGCAAGCTTTGCAGGATCCCAAAGCTTTGCAGAAGGCCAAAAGACAAATCTGAATACAAAACATGAGGGGAAGAGGTGTGGGTAGGAAAGAAATCCAAACAAGAAATCCAAATAGTGAGGACTGTCCGTACTCGGTGGGCATGGAATACTGACTGGCTGTTGGAGTGGGGGAATGGACTGGAGTCTCAGAAGGGGCATAGCTGGCTGGCCAGCTTCCTGTGATTTAACTCAACTAGCTAGGACTACAACACTACCAAGGGAAAGAGCCAAAGGAGTCATTCCATTAGCAGAAGATGGCTTGGATCCAATGGAGGATTCAGAAAATGGAAGTGGGGAAAGGCAGTTCTCAAGTCTTGAAAATAACCCCACAAAATAAACTAAGCTGCAAACAAAACTAAACAAAGAGCTAGCTAGGATGTTTCTGCAGAGGAAGAGGCTTCCCTTTTCAATACCTATGATCAGTGAGAGAGCCCTCTTCCCCTTCTTTGCCAGAAAAGTGTTGCAGTTTCATAGATTTGCAACATAAATCAGAAACTGAATAAGGCCCTTAATCCAAACCAGTGGGGTAAGGGGTGCATGTAGGGTTAGGGAGAGCGCTTGTCTCTGGCCACCTACTGAGTTCATGCCTGAGGGTATATTTCAACCACAGACTTCGCAGGTGACACCCCTAGCTATTCAGTAAGGTAAGCTGCAGTAGAGATCTACCCCCAGATTTCACACGATGACAAGAGGCATAAAAGCAAGATGACTCACAGTTGGCAACGTGAAGGCCCAAGTGTCCTCAGAACAGAACAAGGCTACATTTTCATTGATTTTATTATTATTATTATTAGCATGGGAGCCTGCCCAGACTACTGACTTTAAATTAAGGCTTGTCAAAGGAGGCAACCCCATCCAAGTGTGGTAGGAAAGGGGGCGGAAATGCACAAAGGCTCTGCAGCAAGCAAGGTGGGCGTTTTCAAAGCTCTCTTGTACTTGCGAAGGCAGGCCCCGAGGCCTGCTGAAAGAAAGATGTAGCTCAACATTGGCAAGTATGCTGTGAGAAGCTGGCAGGAGGTCCAACTCAATAACGCAATGGATCAGATGACACAAGCATGGCCCAGAAAATCTTTATGAAGTTGGATACAAGCAGTGGCATTCAATGCTAGTCCTACTCAGAAGAAGATAATGGCCAGAACTAACATAGGTTCATTAATTTCAAGGCAACTGCTCCAAGCAGGACTTAGTTGAATGCAACTCAGTGGCATATATTTTATCCTGGTGTTTAAAAAATACGCCTATATTCCTATCCATCCAGGCAAATACCTCATTCACAGGTTAAATCACTACTTTCTGAAGTCAATGAGCAACCCAAGAAGCAGAAGTCTATTCTTTCTAATACACCACCACCACCACTCCCAGTATTTTTTCCATGGCATGGAAAGGCATTCAAACTGGCATCTTGCCCCTCCCAATGGGAAAGGCCTACTTTCCAGGGAAGCAGGAAGGCAGTGGAGATACTTTCCAGGCTCTCCACTGTTTGCTTCATTAGCTGTATTTGACCAGATTTAGATCAATGGTGAGCCACATGCAGTCCCCAGCCTAATTTTATGTGAGTACCAAGAAGGGAGAAAGGGGCTGGCGGAGGGAGAGATAAAAGGGGGTGTTCCAGCCCCAACCACTGCCAGTGTGCAAAAGGATACCGTTATAAAAAGGCTCCCCATTTTTGCCTTAGAGATGAACGAAGTGTGAGAGCAGACCTCTCAGATGTATCTCATTTTTCTGTCTACACTACTCCAGAAGAATCTTGCTTTTTATGCAGGACATCCCTTCCTGCCTCACTTTATCTACTTCATAATTATTACTCCTCTGGGATGCAAAATGCAATGTCTGCCCCTTTCCCAGATCCCTAAAGTCAGCACCAAATTCTCACTGAGCTGTTGTTGGGACAAGCTGACTACGGCAGAAAACATACTAAGCGTACATCTGTTTCCACCACTAAATAAAACCACAGCTTATGAAAGTGTGCATTCATAAGAATACACAACAAGAGATGCCCCAATTCCAGAAAGAAATCATTATTCACAATGCAACATTTGGAAACGTTCTCTGAACTTTTGTGAGAAGGTAACGGACAGAACCCCAGTTTTAATCAGTCTTGTTCTAGATGCCTTCCATGCTTTAATAATCTGCCAATTTAGCTCCACTGACTCCACTGGGCAGGTTTTTAAACAGAATGCGAAACCCAGAAGTAATGCTTAGCACAAGCCTTTGCAAGCAATTGCCAGTAAGCTTGTAAGTTAGAATTTGGAAAATGCTTTGCTTATCTCATTTTTCGCCCTGCCCTATTAGGTTTATAGATTCCTGTAAGTACAGCTTTACCGATGTATACAGGCAAAACCAGAACAATGGAATAAATGTATGTACATCAAAAATATTGGCTCAGCATTGTTTACAGGGATCTACAGGAAGCTAAAGCAAATGAGGAAAGGATAAAAGCCCTGAGAAGGAAAACTTTGGCATTAAGGATTTCTCTCTGAACAGAGAGAATGAGAGGGTAAGCAAACATTTATCCTTCTTTGTAAACCTTATGACAAAAGAAACCCCAAGCCATCCACAAACACACAATGGGAATTTTCAATAGCATTAGCCTTCACCTGCTCAGAGACTTATGCAGATGACTTAGTGCTATGCCCTTCCTCTCCTCCATACGAAGAGTTCTTCCCAAGCATGAAGCAAGGGGCAACCCAGGAGGAATGGGGCATCCCCAATACATCATGTGGCTACGTAGAAGTGCTTGTCAGTTCTGTCTAGGCCAAAGACGTCTTTGCTATCACCACCTGAAAGAGGCCACTGAATCTTGCTATTATGAGAAGCATCCCTGCGTCAGCTTTTTCTTATTTGCTGCAGGAGAGAAGGCTGGAATGTGAAAGAGCAAGTGATATGAACAGAGCAAAAAGGTCACATTTACTCCATGTATGCAGCAAACAAAACTGAGTCAATATGCATAATACTCTAAGCTGGGGTAGCCCAGTAGCTAAGAAACTGAGCTTAAGAAGTCCCTGGTTCAAATTTTGGAACAATTAGGCCAGCCACTATCTCTCAGCCTCCCTTCCAAAATACAAGGGATAATGATGCCAGATTACCTTACAGCAGCAGCCTTCCACAACCTGCAGTCGCTAATGGGATCTGCAGTCAAATAACACTGGAGTTATTTTGCAGTGTTCAGGTGCACCAGCCAGTTGCCTAGACAGTTAAGGCTACAGCATGTTATGTGCTGCATGTATTGTAAGCATCTATCTTCACAGATTTAAATGATTATGCTCCAGCAGACTGGAAGGCAGTCCTAACCTCCAGGCACACTTCTTCTTTTTTTGTAAGCTGATACACTATATAGATAAACAACAACAACAACACAGAAGCCCCTATTAGGACTCTCAACATGGCAGCTCCACAGGCAAATCATTGAACTTGCTAAAATTTTCTTCCTTAGTTACAAAAGAAGCATTTGAACCCAAACGGCACATGGTTTATAGCAGATAATGGGAAGTAAAACTAGCAATTCAGACATACCTTTCCTGCATCAACGAGATCAGCTATTTCGTCCAGATAAGGGCCGCTTGGTGCAAAAAATGCCCACCGGTAATGAACCCCTTTACAAAGATGCTATAACAGACAGCAAGCACAAGTTTAGATCATGACTGACATTAAAGAGCAGGTGAAAAAACAGCACACTGGAAAGGAATTGCTCACATACAGCAAATGGGTAGGAAGATAAAGCATTTGATTTTGTTAACAGACCTTGAAAGTTTTTGAACTGAACGTCATTCCAGTCCGTAACATGCCATCCGCTACACCAAGCCTGTCCATGTTGACCAAGAAGGGTGTTATCAAGGAGACATAGGTGGCTCCTGACCATTTTTTGAGGAAATCAGGAGCCCATTTTTCAGTAGATCCACCAACATTATCTAAGATAAAATCAAACCTAGGGAGATAAAACAGGAAGAAAATGAATTGGAACAATTTCCTTTCTCTCCCAAAGAACACACCATGTCCCGGCCATGATGGTATCAATCAATTACATAACAACTTGAGGAAAGCTATCTAAGCATGTTTACTCAGAAAGAAGTTCAAAAGCTTTCATGTGCAAATGCTTTACATTACATACACATGTCTTTATATGTAAGTCATTAATCGTCTGGGCAGGGCAATTCGAGCCCCCAGTGTTACGATGTGGTGGGTTCCCTGTATGTCTCCACCTGCAGGTCTCCCACCATAAGATCCTGCTGTGCTCACAGTGTGGATTTCTGACAGGCTCCTGCTGGTGGAAAACCCCCAAACAGGGTGGAATAGGAGAGGGCAGAGCTATGTGTTTGCGGGAGGGGAATTATTGGTTTGTTTTGGTTCTTTTTTTCATTACGTACTTTGTGTTCTTATGTTGTATTTTTATGTTGTGAACTGACCTGTGATCTTCGGATGAAGGGCAATATACAAATTTAATTAATAATAATAATGTTGGTCACAGAGCCACTGGATCCTAAGTGAGTCCAGCAGTCAGAGAGGGACCGAATCCTGACCCGGCAAAGCAAATACCACCTTCTGTCCTGGCTGGTGTGAGCAGCAGGGCTTCGGATACAGTGATGGCTCCACCTCTGGATTCTACCCAGTTGCTCCCTGTAAGGATTGCTCACTAAGTTACCAGCGCAGAAGGCTCAGGTGCAGGCAACCTGCTTAAACCCACCCAAAAATTGAACAGCCAACTTGGGGTTGTGCACATTCACCATGCACACCCATGATTTAGCCCATACATACAGCGGTAACGTTTTCAGCTGTTCTTCCACACTTCCAGATTTGTAGTCGATCACATCATCTGCTCCGAGACGTTTCACGAGTTCACTGGCATCTTGGGAACAAACTGCTGTCACATGAGCACCCCAGGCTTTCATTAGCTGAATGAGAAGACACAGTACAAAAAGAACACAGCAGCTGACTAGACTTGCCTTCAGCAGATTGCACACAACTACCGCCCTTCTCTAACTCAAATTTGTATTTCTTCTCAACAGCGCCAGACTTATGGCACCTTAAGCAAAGACAAAATTCCCCCACCCCTTATATTTATTTTCACAGTAATTCATTTTGGTACAGCTGGGTTTGTATGGATCTTCTCGGTAGGTACCTGTATAAATTATATAGTATTATTAGTGTTATTAATCATAATAGAATCATAGAATTGTAAAGTTGGAAGGAGACCCCAAGGGTCATCTAGTCCAACCCCCTATGAATTATTTATTAATTATTATTATTATTATTATTATTATTATTATTATTATTACCATCATCATCATTTGCATCGCCGCCCCCCACTCAGCACCCCATGGAGAACTGCCTACACACCCCTAAATCTGGTCTGCTTATCAATGGCAAGCTGTTCTGTGCAAGAAAGGAGGAACTTTCTGACAGTAAGATCTATTTGAGAGTGGAGCAGACTCCCTCAGGAGGTGTTAAACTCTCCTTCATTGGAGGTTTTTAAGCACAGGTTGAATGGCTATCTGATTTGGATACTTTAGATGAGATTCCAGCACTGCAGGGGGTGGGACTAGGTAACCCTTGGGATCACTTCCAACTCTACAGTTCTAGGAAAAAGACACCCAACCAGCCACTGCTGGGACTATCTTGTGTCCTCTGCCTGCCCCCCGCCCCTGAATCCGGTTACAGTGGTACCTCGGATTACAAACACCTCAGGTTGCAAACACTTCGGGTTACAGACTCTGCTAACCTGGAAGTAGTACCTTGGGTTAAGAACTTTACCTCAGGATGAGAACAGAAATTGCACGGCGGCAGCGGGAGGCCCCATTAGCTAAAGTGGTACCTCAGGTTAAGAACAGTTTCAGGTTAAGAGCAGACCTCCGGAACGAATTCATTTCTTCACCAGAGGTACCACTGTACTTCCATCTGGTAGTAAGATGGCCAAACTTGAGAGTCAGGAGCTGTCAGATTCTGTTCTGAGGGAGCTGGGTCCATAACCGCCTGATGCCTTTCAAGTGAGAAGGCTCACCTGGTTTCACCTGTGGCGTTTTTACATTAAGAACAAAGAAAGCTTTCTTGGATCAGACCACCAAATCCATCTAAGTTTAAATGTTTCCGACAAAAGCAGGTTGTAACAGTAACTGCCCTCCCCAGTTTGTTCTTAAGAACTAGGGCTGGTATCCAACAAATGCGTCCCACTTGCACAATGGAACTCCCTGAGTACTCACCAAATTTCCTCTGGAGGGTTACTGTCCCCCAGACCCTCATTTTTCTTGCCCAAATAAAAAGCTCAGTTTGACTTTCCGAATTTAGTTTCATTACAATACACAGACAGATGGTACTCATATTTTATACCTGGATATTTTTAAATCACATTTTTAAAAATGTCAGCTCTAGAAAGAGATTCTATTTGATCTTTTAATTACATGTAATTCAATATTGCATAAAAGACTGCTTTTCTGTGATTTCCAAAGAGTGGAATGGGGTCCCTCCAAGACAACACGGAGTAGATCAGCAAAGGGCAAAATCTACCACTGGACTTTCAAGGGATCTTTAGGAACTAGAAAGGACCAATATATACAACAGATTTCAAGCTGAATTCAAAACCTTGGTGGTTTGGGAACAGGGCTGCCTGTCCCCATATGTGCCTGTGATACAGTAAAATTCTCATCAGAGGGCCTTATCTGGCTTCCTCAACCATCCGAGAGATAGCAGATAGCCTTTTTAGTGGAAGCACTCTAACGGAACCCAAGTGTCATCATTGCATTTCCACTTTCTAGGGCCTTTATCTAGGTCTGATCTGTTTTATCTTGGGTGTGCGCCAGTCACAAAATTAAGTTCAGATCCTAATTTGGTGCTTCATGAAACCGTCAGCCTTGCCAAGTCCAGCTGAGACAGAGCAAGGGTTTTGTTTCCCCTTTCATTCACTCTTGGGAAATTAAACAAGACGATATTTTTTTCCCCATTTTGAGAGAACTGAATGGGTCTTTTAGGCATAGTATCCAACAAGAGTACATTGAGCCTGCAAATAGGTCCTGGGAGATTTCTTCTCTCGGTACCTTTAACATTTGATTCTTCTTTCTTTCTTAATAATGAAAAATCTGTAACTTTTTTACACATGCAAGTGATGGACCAGGAGCAAAAATGGGTGCAGCAACAAATGCTAATTTACTCACAAATCCATCTCTACCCTTCATCTATGCAAGCAAGAAGCATTGTCACAGTTCAAAAACACATTCTAGATAGGAAAAAGCACTTAACTAATCAGTACTGTTATCTCACCATTCCAAGATTATGAGGGGTGGGGGTGGGGGATGATGTTCTTAGTCACTCATTGCAGAGAATTTTAATCTAAGCTTTCCCAAAATATCAGCCAAGGTAGTTAGTTGTAACATATTTACCTGTATAGCAAAGGTACCTACTCCACCTGCTGCACCAAAGATCAATACTCTGTGAAGCGAAAAGAATTCCAGGTAATGAGGCATTTCTATACCCCAGCAATTCAAAGGTGTTAAATTGATTGTCTTTGTTGTGAAAATTTATTTCTAAATAGTTCTGCCTACATAGGGCAAAGCCAAAGGAAAAATAAAGGTAAACTGGAGGGCGATAGATAATAAATAGCTCCTAAGCTAGTTTTAAAAAATCATACTAAAGCCAAAGGAGAAACTTTTCATTTAACTATGCCATTTTCTTGTGTATGACATAATGGGATTTCCCCCTTCCCTCTTGGTCCCCAGGCTCTTCAGAACCCTTTCACTTCTGAGACCACCTGAAGACACCTTACTTTCAGGTGTGTTCTCTTATCGTAAGATCTACACCAGTTCTGCTGTCACTCTCCTCTAGACTCACTAGTGATGTTACTAACCCCAGACCTTCCCCCAAAGTGCCTACTGGCTCCTTGCCTCTTCCCACTCTGGGCAAAACCCCAGCCCAAGAGCTCCTTCACCCAAACCACAATGTGTTAAGTCCAACACACTTCAACATGCACGATAATCAAGGAACCGCTCGCAGTAGTTTATATAATGTGGAAACCTATCTCACTTATTAAGTGACTGTGGCCCTCACACTGTTGTTGGACAACATATAAGCCCTGCCCATTAGTCCTGAGGGCTGGGGCTGTTGGAGCTGGGAATCCAACAGCATTTGAAGAGCCACTGGCTTCCCACCTTTGCTCTACATGAAACTCCTGCTTACAGAACAACTGGTAACTTACCTCTTATTGATGCAATTATCCTGATTTAGCCCCCCAGCGAGGTGAATGGCAGACCATGCTGTTAGACCAGCATAAGGTAAGGAAGCTGCTTGAGTGTGGCTGAGACATCTGGGCTTTCTAGAGATCTGCAGAAAGGGAGGAAAACAGACATGTATCCAAGAACCAGAAAGATTTTGCTATTTAGCATTGTAAAAAAGAAAGGATTGCCAAGGTTCTGCAGCCCAGATGATGATGATTCAATACAAATTTCAGATGCTGAGGGGCAGTTTCGGGTTGCTGCAAACACATCCTTTGCCCCTACATAAACATATAAAAATGTAAGAAAAGGAAATACTTGTATAATTTAAAGAACAAACAAAACAGAACTGTATACATGTGTCTATTTTGCCACGTGCACATGGCTGAAATGCTGGGAAAAACAGGCAATCACACATTTTTCACACAGTACCATGCATCCTTTTCCCCCTACAGATGTGTACACATGTGAGAAACATGCCATATCTGAAGTGTTGCTTCTGCATATGGATAATCAAAATTCATAAAGACTGGAATACTATTCGACAGGGTAGCTCCAGCCTTTTGAATAAGAGGTCACCTGGTTGACTGTAGCAAGTAAGCATTACCCACACACAATGGGTCCTTTCTTTCTTCACCCTGCAGCAACACACTGCACTATATATTCAGAAATCGGACCCTGAAAACTCATTGCTGCCATACAGCAGCTGCAAGTTCAAGCTCACTGTCCTCCCAACCACTGGCAAAGGGTTGAGATTATGGTTCAGTGCTTTGTTTTGCAAGCAGGGAAAATAAAACACTGTGCAATTGTAGCCATCACTCATCTGCCTTCCTCCCTCTCACCTTACCTCCCGTTCAATGTTAAATTTAGGGAAGAGACAGATCTGCTACAGCATAGTTCAGATCAAAGTGGAAATTTCTGACTCTTCCTTTAACAGGAAAAAAAATTCTAAGACAAAATGCAAAAACAACCCCACCCATTTTAGAAGCTGCACGGAAACATTTCATCTCAAATTAAATACTTTGCTTCATTACCTCATTTCCACTTGCCAGAACAAACTCTGACAAAGTGCCTTGTTTCCAGGGAGGAACTGCTGCCCATACCTGGGGGAAAAAAGAAGTCCAAAACTCAAACATAGTCCAAAGCTTTTCATGGTTTAGCAGAATTTCTAATCCTTAAAAATATTATGTATCAAATTAAGAACATAATAAGAGCCTGCTGGATCCGGAAAATTGCCCATCTAGTCCAGCTTCCTGTTCTCACAGTGGCCAACCAGGTGCCTATGGGAAGCCTGAAAGAAGGCCAGAGTACAATCACAGCTGTAATCCCAAGCAACATGTATTCAGAGGCATGCTACCTTGCAGGACATGTTGGGAGAATAAAAGGCTAAGGACTAAACCATACACAAATCTGGAGTGAAGTCCTTAAAATGGTTGGATGGCCTCTTTCCAGCAACTCCTGCAGCCAAGCTGGTGCCAAACATATTGCTCCATACACACTGCCCAGGCTTCCGCCCTAGAGAGGTCACTTTGGTGCTGCTAACACAGGAGGCAGCAGTTACAAGTTACTGGTCTCTGCAGCCACCACCGCAGCTGCTGTGATTCTCCAGAGGTTTGACTTTACCCCCAGAGGCGCACTCCATCGTCTACTGAGACAAATGGATGCCAGCAAAACAGTGGAATTGCAACATAACTTCCAACATGGTATTACTCAAGTTGGCACCTCTGTATGCAGCTTATGTACAGGATTATCCAACTTTTCCCTTACTGGAACTCCTAACACCTTAGAACTGCAGAAGAGGCAAAACAAGGAGTCAAAGAAAGAGGCACCATTTGTAACTTCTGGTTTGGCAGTGCACAACTGAAGCAGAACATGCTCACTGAGGTAATGTTTCTACTGAGAGTGAGGATTTATAAATCCACTTAGAGTGACTCCCATTCCTTCCTTGCTCATCCTTACCTCATCTCCAGGTTTGAAATATTTCACGTCTAGTCCACACTCCATCACAACTCCAGAAACATCCCGACCAAGTGTGAGAGGGAATTCACTGCCTGTGCTTGTGATGTGCAACGGATCCCGCTTCATCCTTATAGCAGCAGCTCCATAACCGCCTGCCAAGCAAACAGAGAACAGTTGTCGCTGGTTTCCACCGTTCAATTTCCTATGCTCAAAGAAGCCCTGCTCTGCATTAAACAGCAGTGTTGGACTAGGACTTAGGAGACGAGAGTTCAGATTCCCACTCAATCAGGAAGCTCAATGGATGACATTGGGCCGGCTGCTATCTCTCGGCCTAACCTACCTCACAGGGTTGTTGTGAGGAAAAGGTGGAGGGGGGAGAACAGCGTGCACCACCTTAAGCTCCTTGGAGGAAAGGTAGGGTTTGAACACCCCATTTTGCAGCCTTCCTGCTGGCTACTCACTAATGGCCCTCCTGCCTTCCTGCTGGGAAGCCAGTTCAGCCAGGTGAGCTTGATACAGGGACTCCTTAACCTAATCCAACCCTCTCCCTCCAGCCCAGCATTCAGGGGAGAGAAGTGTTGGATTGCTATGTCGGTCTTCATTTTTGTTGCAGCAGAGTAACAAATTGAAACATGATTGAATGCACAGCATCGTATCCTATGGTAGTCAAACTCACAGAAGACCCATTGACATTAATGAGCAGGACTAATCTATGCCCTGTAATTTCAATGGGTCTGCTCTGAGTAAAGCTCAGGTGGATACAGCCCAGAGTAAGACACATCTAAGCCCACTGATTTCAGTGGATTTAGGCACTATTAATTCTGCATATGGTAGAAACATTTGTGCCTAAAAGAAATCATGCCTCAATATATGCGTTAATCTTTATGGTGCCATTTTAATTAGATTTATTTGGGTGGTGTTTTTTGGGGGGGGCTGTTTTTTCTACAAGACAGTCATAGCCCACCAGAATAGGGCCAATGAAATCAAACTGCATAAGGCTAAAAAGGCTATTAGGAGCACTGAATATGAAATGCAGTATTTCACACAACTAATGCAGACTTTACAAAGACCATATAATATTTAACATCACACTCACGAAACACCAAGGTATGAAAATATAAGTAATTATAAATAATATTCATACAGCTCATTTCATGAGTTCAAATCGGTTTACAATTTAAACCAAATCATTAATCCTTACTACCAACCTGCGGAGTAGGTAAATATTAATGGTATTGACATGCAATGTATATAGGCACTTACTTCGCATGTTAACATCTATGGGATTTAAGCTTGCAGCATGGACTTTAATAATCACTTCATTAGGGAAGTTGATTAAAGGGAACATCATGTTATTTGTGAATCGCAGCACATCATTCTTTCCGTAACGGTCAATCACCCAGGATGGCATCGTCGTACATCTTTGGCAGGAGACGTGGAACTTTCTACACGGAAGCTGCTGGATTAAACTTTTTCCCATCCCAAGGCAGGTAACACCCAAGCCAGGGCAGCGCAACAAGCTACTGAACACTTTCCTACTAAACGTGTGTACTTTTAGCAACATGACTGCAAAAGCAAAAGGAATATATATGGCTTTAATGCTGTGCTCTTTAATGGATATGCCTCGAACACACACTTTCCTACAAAGCAGGCCAGTCAATTCTGATCTGAAATGCACATTTATAAACTTCGTATTTTCTTTTTCTTTTTTTAAAAGACAATTTTGATGTTTCTCTTTTCTTCCCAAAAAGAAAAGACAGGGAGAGACAGAGAGAGTGGAAAAACCTCACTTTTCCTGTTACATCTTCATTCCTCACTGGGTTTCGCAAGAATCTGAGGTAGGCAGGAAGTAAAACACAGCAGGGTTTTTTCGTTTGGAAATATCAATTATGCGCCAGCCCCTAGTGAGACTATCAAGTCCTGAGGCTGGCGACCCCTTCCCCCTAGATATAAGCAGTCCTTAATGTCCTAACTTCCAAAAGTTCTCTCCCTCCCACCGGCCTCTCTCGCCTTTCCTCCAGGAAGACCTGGCCGCGTGAGCAAAACAAGGCAGCCCTGCCTGCCCAGCGTCTCCTTCAGGCGGGCGCCCTGTGTTCCCGGTCCCCCAATTGACACAGCTTCCCGCGGCCTGACCGCCCCCCCAACCAATAGGAACACAACATCATTTCAATCCCGAAAGTCTGAGCCAATCAGAGGCGCAGATGTTAGAACGCGTTATTCAAGATGGCAGCGCCCATGAACTCGTTCGCAAACTACCGGTAACAGGAGCTACTAATACGGGTGAAGTTTCGCGAGGTCACTAGATTATTTTTATTCCGGATCGGTAGAGAAAATGCTGCGAGCTTCGCTTCAAGAGGTGAGGCGACGCTGGGATTGACTGCTTCCCCCCACTCCCCGCACCGCTGCCGTGGACGGAGCAAGCTATTCGCCCCTCTTCCCAGGCTTCATCTTCCTGCTCGGTTCTCTCTTTAGGCAGAGTTCCCTCTTAGCGGGTGGGCATTGCTTGCTTTTCGACAGCAATTCGGTTCCTGCTGCAGGAAAGACAGTCAACCCACGAAGCGCTTCCATTTATTGCATTTTTATGCTATGGAAAGCTTCACCTGTCGGATTTCTGCCTGCTGCGTACATGAAACATCAGCAAAACGTGATTAAAAGCAAGGCAATCATGAATGTGATTTTGTTTATATACCAAGGTCAGTTCGCAGCTGGAAATTCAAGTGACAGATATTTCCAGCCCTGAAACAGTTAATAATGCCTGCTAAAAGAGAGCTGTTTTCTCCAGTTTTCCATAAGTGAATCCTACATTCCACCACCTCCAGTCCTACGGCAGCGGCAGCGATGGGGCAGGGGCACTCTAGCAGAATTTCCCTGAGAAATATCTACAGAGAGAGCATGAATTTTCTGCCCAACAAAACTCAATCATTTGCATTTCAGGCTTTAAAAGAATCTTAATTTGACAATAAAGAACTTTTATTTACTGACTGTACAGTCTATTAAGCATATTTTCCCTTTCTTTTAATTTTATTTCTAGCTGCTGGTAAACATACATGTTCATAATTGTATTTTAAAAATACAATTATATTTTTTAAATTCCAAGCATGTCAAAACAATAACAGCACACATTGGTTACCTATATACGATCGGTGCAACCCAATGCACGCTTAGAAGAAATAAGGCCACGCAGTGGGGCACTTTTCAGTAAACATGTATAGATAGGATTGCACTGTTCAAATATACATAATTTCTTTCTGATATTTTTTTTTTTAAATTAGTGAACTTAACACCAGTGTATTGATAGTGTACCATCCTCGGCAAATATAGACGTATCTAGTAACAACAAGATACCCCACTTGCTAGCCTGTTTGGCTGCTATGTCGGTTACTATGCAAGACCTTCTAATCAACTGTAATCACAAAACCAGAATTTGCCTGTCTGTAATTGATTCCCACCCAAAATTACTGGCAATGTGGAAGAACCCTAATTGAGGAGATTGTGCATGACACCTCCAGGCTGGTATAGGTAAAGAGCCTAAACCTGGGGACTTGCAAAGGAACAGAAAGCATTTGGAATCACTGCCAGAGGAAACACAACCAGTGGTAGATCTTTCCATGGGCAGAGCTGGGGAGCGCTGTGGTAGATGTAGGCCCACTATTGGGCAGGGTGACTAACTCTTTGTTCAGGCATCTGATTTGTTCCTTGCATGCCATTTTTTTGGCCCCCAAGATCTGGGACCAATTTTGGTGATGGCAAAAAGAAAATTAAAAATAAAGTAGACTAACTGCTGGGGTGGCTATAATGTAAAATATAAAGTGATTACCTAACAAAGCATCTACAGATAATAGTATTGAGAAATCATTTGTGACCTCATTACTCACCTGTTTGGTAAACCAACTCCAATATTACTCCACATTTAGTTCACATCTTGAGGCCATTTTATACAATTGCACATTTTAATAGTTATATTTCACATAATATCCTCGTGTTGTTGCTTGTTCAATCAAAGGTAGTGTAAGTACAGACAAAGTAGAGAAGCTGCTTTGAAAACCAAGTAGACATAGTTCTTTAAAGCTTACTCTTGAAATTCTGCTAAAAATAGAAAATTTTGATGTTTCAGATATCTATAGCACTCAAGGAAGGCCAAGTGAGTCCAACAGAGCTGTGTCAGAAATGCCTCTCCTTAATAAAAGCTACCAGATTTCTTAATGCTTATATCACTGTAGCAGAAGACACAGCATTAAAACAGGCTGAGGCATCGGAGAAGAGATACAGGCAAGGTAATTTCTGCTGAACAATTGTTCTTCCTTAAAGTATGTTGGCTGTGATCCTTACACTTTCTGCCCGGAATATTTGTTTACTCGTATTGGGGCGGGGGGGGGGGGAGTACAGCTAACTTCGCTGTATTTCTGTGATATTAGTTAGGCCTTATTCGCACATTACATTAAACTATAGTTAAAATAAATTATGATTTAATATGAACAAGCATTCAGGGCTGCCCCACCCATGAGGCAAAGTGAGGTGACCACTTCAGGTGGCTGGATCCGCAGGGGGAGTAGATCCTGATATAGATCTTTATTTCCCCCTTGTTCCTGATATAGATTTCCACTTACCCCTTCTTCCCAGGTGGAGATGGGGGTGGCCAGGTGCCAAATGTCTTGGGCCAGCCCTGCTTGCACTGTTTCAGATCAGGTTTGGATCTAGCAGCTCTTGGGCCAGCTCAATCTCACCCACTACCTGTCCTTGGAATGCCCATTAAAGCACTACTCAGGCCAGAGACCTACTTAGACTTGTAGGCAAAACAATAGCAGGCATTTCATTAAAAGTGCCCCAGGCAGAAAAAATGATGTTGGTAGGTCCTATGACTCTGAAACCTAGTACAGCATTTGGATTTCTGCATCCTCTGTTGTTAAATAAGAAAAAAGTCTAGCCATTATGGTTAAAGAAAGTAGCTCATAACTTACCTCATTTACAAAATGCCTTTCTTGTTGTGATGGGAGGGTTGCTGAAAATGTTGTAGAGCAAATTAGAACTGAGGGAAATTTCTAATGGTAAACCAAAAAGTGAGAACTGATGCACCCAATCCTACACTCTATTGACCATAGCAGCAGTTCACTTTTCTGAAAACAAGACCCATAATGCATGTTATTTTGCTCTGGTATTGGAACTAATGCATTGGCATGTGAGGACAGCCCCACTGCTGCTTCTGTGCTCTGTGGCCAAGCTGCTCACATTCCTAAGTGCTACACCATAGCTGCAGCACTACTGACCTAGCACTATCCACAGTTGTGCTAGGGGGGAAGGGGTAGCAAGAACAAAAGGTTTAGGAGACTGAGAGACAACTGTGTGGTTTTTTCCACACCTTTTCCAAATCTGCTGGCACAGCAGGTCTAGCAGTTCAGACAACATGTCAAAAATTATTTAGAACAACCTCAATCTTTAAATAAGGCTGTGTGCATGATGCACTGATTGAAATAATCTTCACACTGTCATCCGTAATATAGGTCAGATATTGGGGGATTTGGATGGAATTCCTTTTGCAGTGAAAGACAACTTCAGCACAACTGGAATCGAAACAACATGTGCATCCAAGATGCTAAAAGGTAAAGTAGCATTTTTAAGATAAGCTGACAACTTTGAGCTCTGCTCCTCAATCTATTAAGGATATAGATAGGAGTACTGTGGTTCTGTCTTAAATGGATTCATTCTTTTGTAGATAACTATGTTGATGAGTAGATGTATTGGATCAGAGGTTTTCAACCTTTTTGAGTCCACAGCTCCCTGGACCAACGACATTCTTTCTGCGGCACCCCTGTGGGGCTCAGAAGCCCAGTTATGTCACTCTTTACCTGCAGAGCTGGCAGCCTCTCACCCCTTTTCAAACACCCTCCCTTGTGGAGTGTTCCCTCAAGCTCCTCTCCTCTCCCCTGTCCTTGGGAGTCCTCCAGGCAGCAGCCGCCACTGCCCCTGGTCTCTGAGCTACCAGGTATAAACCTCTTCAGATACCAATGTTGCACAGACACCAAAACAAAGACTCTAATATTCAAGTCCACAGGCACTGACTAGTTCCACTGATTTCATTGATTCACTTGAATATTTTTAGAGCCTTCGTACCTCCCTGTCTTCACTTTGAAACTTGGGGTAGTCTCAATAACAGTTTGCAGTTTAGTAAAGAGGTATGATGAATTGAAAATGGGCAGAAAAATGCTGGCACAGTACATGTCTTATTACCTGCTGGTTATCTTACTGGATTACTGCCAATATGTATGAAACCCTATACTCTTCTACTATTAGTAGAGCACATCATTGTATAGGCTTTGAAAGGGGTACTAGAACCCTTCTGTATTATTAGTTGGGCAGCTGAACTCAGTATTTGTGGAACAAGTAATAAAGAGAGGGGAGATGTCAAGGTTGCCAAGACACGCTGCAGTTTTGAGAAGAGAATCTTCTCTCAGGCAGCTATGATAGCAAACATCTAATCTTATTGAGGTAGTTTCCTGAAACAAGTTAAATGTGCACCCCCATAATACAAAACAATGAAATACCTGTGGTGGTCATATTCTCAGTAGGAATCCATGTAAACGGGGACTAATGGTAATATACATGGCATACACATTAAAAAAACACAACCTCACTACAGTGGTACCTCGCAAGACGAAATTAATTCGTTCCGCGAGTTTTTTCTTCTTGCGAGTTTTTTGTCTTGCGAAGCACGGTTTCCCATAGGAATGCATTGAAAATCAATCAATGCGTTCCTATGGAAACCGCCTTCAGACCAGGTCCGCCAGCATTTTAAGATCGCCCGGGACAGCGGAGAAGTCTCCGCTGTCCCGGGAAGGCAGGCGGGGGGGAGCAAACACTTTTGCCCCCCGCCGGCCTTCAGAAGAGGTCCAGGACCTTCTGAAGGCCGGCGGTGGGCGAAAGTCTTTGCTCCCGACCGCCAGCATTTTAAAAGAGGTCCCCGGAGATTTCCCTATGGGCTTTCTTCTTGCGAAGCAAGCCCATAGGGAAATTCATCTGGCGAAACACCTCGAAAAACGGAAAACTCTTTCTTCTTGCGAGTTTTCCATCTTGCGAGGCATTCGTCTTGCGAGGTACCGCTGTAATATAAAGCAATTCATCCAATCCAGTCTTTGTTTTTCAGGTTATATCCCCCCTTACAATGCAACTGTAGTTCAAAAATTGCTGGATCAAGGAGCTGTGCTTCTTGGAAAAACAAACTTAGATGAATTTGCCATGGGGTAAGCCAAGTTAAATATTTTTATGCTGTTGGGTACCTGATGTGTTGCTTTACTTCTGTTTAACTACAGATGCAAGACTGCCTATCTTGATGCTTGGCTGAGAACATCATGTGGTGCTAAAGCTCTGGCTGCTCAGTTTTCCTCCTGCTTCTGAGATTTTAGCAGACATTGGCCACATGGTTTCAAGCCTATCTTTGCAACCTTATAAATTGGGTCACATGCTTCAGGGATGAAATTTCTTACACACTGCAAATACATAGAAACATGGAAAATTGCCTTATACCAGGTCAGGCCATTGGTTCATCTAACTCAATATTTTCACACCAGTCTTCCCTTAACAGGCACCCTCTAGATTTTTTGGACTACAGCTCCCATCATTCCTGATCATTGGTCATGCTGGCTGAGGCTGATGGGAGATGATGTTCCAAAACCTCTGGTGGGTAGCAGACTGGAGAAGGTTGGCCTATACTGACAGGTGGCAGCTCTCCAACTTTTCAAACAGAGATTTCCCAATGGGGTGAAACTTTCCAGAGTCTATAGGAGAGCTTCAGGTTGTTCACCCTGTGTGAACCAATCAAATTTAGGAGTGTCAACCGATTTATTTTTTGGTTCTGTTTCAGAGCAAAGGATTTCATATGTACTTGGAAAGAGAGACAAAAAAGTTGCTAAATCTGTAGCTGAATTGATAAGCTTCAGGGGGCGTTCAACTAAGTTTTACTCAGAGTAGAGCCATTAAAATAATGGACCTAGCTTTTGGGGGGGGTATTGGGTTGTTGTTTTTATTTTTATTATGTATTTTGTGACTTTATATCTTGATTTTATTCTGTGAACCGCCCTGAGACCCCCAGGTATAGAGCTGTACATACATTCAATAAATAATAATAATGATGTTCATTAATTTCAGTTAGTCTACTCTGAGTAAAACTTAGTAGACTACTCATTGCAGTGTCTATTTGTAAACAAAAGCCATTATTATTTCCATAGCACTTTTCCTGTGAATTAAGCACTTGATGGTCCTTATCTAAATTTTCTGTGTCCTTAACCTTGACTAGTAATTTAGCCTGAGAAGCCAGTGAAGGCATAATACAATGTGACCTTTACCTAGTTAAGGAAATGGCCCATTGGACTGCCTTATTTCATCTCCAAGATCATCCCCAATGTCCCTCTATCTCTTGAATACTACCCACAATGTATTCTTTCTCCATGATTTTCTCATCTTAGCTCTGGAAGTACAGATGGGGCATTTGGACCGGTTAGAAACCCCTGGAGTTACTCACGACAGTACAGAGAAAAGTGTGTGCAGAAACCCAGTGCTCAAAATGAAGACACCAGCTGGTTGATAACAGGAGGAAGCTCTGGAGGCAGTGCTGCTGCCGTATCGTCTTTCACATGCTTCACGTAAGAGGCTTTTTTAGAACAGCTTAATTAAAAGCATCATAATGCAACTTCATAATATTTGCTGAGTGCCAACAAGGGCCTAAGTGCTGTTCATACCCTAGGGCCTAGGAGCAACCTGGTCCCTGATTAGATCCCTTACTGTCTATTCTATATAGATAAGGCAGGACTTGGTAGAGGAGTACTGAGGACAGTGTAAAGCCCCCTTTTATGTCCAAAAGGTTGACTTAAGCCATGTCATTCTAGACAAATTTCCATCCTCTCCGTGTGGGCATTTCGTATTGCTTGGAAAGGATTTATTGTGGCAATAAAGAAGGAAGGATGTTGCCAATATCCTCTGAACCTCCTCTCTTTGACAAGGATCTTGTTGTGGGATCTTTCCAGCAACTCAGGCACACAAAAAAAGGAGAAGGAATTTCGATTCAATGAAAGCTACAGCATCTCATCCCTTACAATAATACACCTTTTCATCCCAGGCTTTTGTGTTGACATCGCTGTGGGCTAATAATTCAGATAGAGTGGGATTTTCAGACTAACGTTTTTCACATCCTCGGTTTATTCTACATTTCATAGCTGTGCTGATACCAGTGTTTGATGTTTCTTTCTGTTTTGTGAAGAAATATAGTTTTGAAAAAGTTTAAAACGCAAGCCAGCTTTGAAGTCCTATTTGTCTTCATGAGAAAAATCTAAGTGCATTTTTAACTCTCCAATTTTCATAGAAGCATAGAAGAGTTTTGAAGGGGCCATGAGGATCATCTAGTCCAGCCCCCTGCAATGCTGGGATCTTTCTCCCAATGTGGGGCTCAAACCCACGACCCTGAGATTAAGAGTCTCATGCTCTACTGACTAAGCTATCCCTCAGGGTGAAAGAATAGTTTTTCAGATTGCTTAATTTTAGCTGAATAGAGCCACTGTGTGTTTATTCTAAAAGGTAGAGTGTTTATTTGAATAATAATATTTTAATATTTAATTCAGAAATTTATGCAACAATATACTTTTTAGTCAGGAAAACATCTTTCTAAGGCTTGTTGCTATATATCTGCGGTTCCCAACATGGGGCACACGCCCCACATTGGGGCAATTTGATTTTTAAGGGGGGCAATTCTAGAATGAGTTATTAATAGTGATTAGGAGTTCACTTTTGAATAATAGGAATTATATGTTACGGGGGGGGGGCAGGTTGGCATCAGGATTTTAGAGATGCTTAGATGGGGTATGGCCAAAAAAAGGTTGGTAACCACTGCTATATATCTATAGCTCACTCTTCTTTCAAGGAAGTCAGCACCATAAGACTCCCAAGTGATCTCCCATCAAGGTGCTTCTGAGAACTAAATCCCCTTGAGCCATATAATGTACCTTCAGATGACTTTGGTCTGCTCCTGATCTGGAAATGGTCTCTGTACTTAAACTGCATGAGAGAGGAAAGTCTGCTGAAACTCCATGAAGGAACACAATGCGAAAACTGCACCCTTTGAATTTCTTCCTGGCAAGCATATATTCCAGATAAAACAGAGCCCTTTCAGACTAGGCACTTCACAGGCTGACAGCAGTAATAGTAATCTGTATGTTGCTCTTAGACCAAGCAGTTTACGTATTGTGGTTAACTGCATGTGCATTTCTTCATTGGAAAAGTGTTAGAAGTGATTGGTAGGTCATGATGCCTTGTTTCTGTAAAAAACAAAGACAGCCTGGGGAAGACATGCAATGGCTTCTCGGATTCCCATAGGCATCTGCTTGGCTCCTGTGAGAACAGGATGGTAGACTGGATGGGCCTTTGGCCTGATCCAACCAGGCTCTTATGTTCTTGCAGAGCAAACTGGGATGCGATGCAGAGTTTGCTCCTGACTGCCATTCTTCTTATTATTATTTTCAACCATAGGGCTCTGGGATCTGATACAGGAGGATCCACCAGAAACCCAGCCTCTCATTGTGGAGTGGTTGGCTTGAAGCCAACGTATGGCCTGGTTTCCCGTCACGGTCTTATTCCGCTGGTGAACTCTATGGATGTGCCGGGCATCTTTGCCAGATGTGTGGACGATGCAGCCACCGTGTTGGGTATAATGATTACACCTGTCTCCCTAGGGAATTCTCTCAAAGCTAGTTTGG
Organism: Podarcis raffonei; assembly: GCF_027172205.1. NCBI lineage: Eukaryota > Metazoa > Chordata > Lepidosauria > Squamata > Lacertidae > Podarcis > Podarcis raffonei. The sequence continues at coordinate 51,980,959 of NC_070604.1, forward strand.
TTCAAGGATTCTCTTTTCTTTCCTGTAGTTCATGAGTCTTTCTGCTTTGTTTCAGGGGCACTCAGTGGCCATGATCCAAAAGATTCAACCACCGTGCAGGACCCCGTCCACCCATTTCAGCTGCCCAATTTGACAGATGTGAAGGATCTTTGCATAGGCATACCAAAGGTAACTGGTATGTAAATAGTCACTTGGAGGGGGGAAAATAAACACCAAAATTAAATGTTAGTGAATTCCTATTGCCTATGACTGACATAGGTCATTAAAACATTTTTCTTTAACCAGGCCTTTGGCTGGTTAACATTCTTTTTCCTCTTAAATGTGTTTGTGGGAGTGGGGTTGGTTACTTGTTTGTTTTGGATCTTGTTCTTGTTTTTGCATCATTTTTTATTGGAACTTTTCAACTTACAATAAAAAACAAACTAATCTAATTAAAAATAAAAAACAAAACGAGAAAAAGGGGGGAAGCATAATGTTTTAATTGTGTATTTTGTGTTCTCATTTTTTATTTTTATGTTGTGAACCGCCCAGCGATTTTCAGATGAAAGGCAGCATAAAAATTTAAATAATAATAATAAGTCAATCCGCAGAACACAATCAGTGTTGAAGAACAATGGTACTGTATGTCTTATTCGACATTCATTAATCAGAATGAAAATATGCTTTAGGAAACGCTCTGTTTGGGCTTCCTCAGAACTGTCAGGAACAAGAAGTACTCACTGAATGCCTGTCACACATACACTTTGAAAGAATCATTATATTTAATTATTCAACCAAAGTCTTCAAGGTGTTCTTCTAAGTTGACATGTGCACTCGCATTTCAGGATGCTTGAGGAATTCGGAGGATGTGAATTCCAAAAGTGGACTCCCCTGAGCTGCCCCTCCAGGACTAGTGTAAAGACTGGAACATTCACTTCAGAATCGACACTCACCCAATTCCACGGGGCAGGCTGAGTGTTGGAAAAATAGGCACAGACAACCAGGAACAGCCAGGAAGCATGGCTCCTGCCACACTTGTTGTAAATGGATATGCAAGTGCCCCTGAAAGCAATGATAGGAGTTGACATGCCACTCCCTTCAGAAAGATTATATTTTTTTAAAAGGCAGCTGCTCTTATGGGGGCAGCCTCCCTTGGGAGTAGGGAGGGAATGACACACCATTGCAGCTCATCACTCCCAAGGCAATTATGTATCCACCTTTAAAATAATATTAATGTGAAGAGGGATTTTTGCCTTCTGAAGTTATTTACACATGTTCCTCATTTTGGGTTATACACACGATTCCCCACCCTTCCTTTTGTGGATATACTTTGATTCCCCCCCCCCCCCAGTGAGATGGACAATGATATTGAAAACCCATTGGGTTTTTTAGAGAACTAAATTCATAACATCCGGACCAAAACTCATAGTTGACCATTCTGACTTACTGCAAAAGACTGTACTAAAAGTAAGAGAGAAAGAACTATGCACGCTGTGAAAGAAAGAAGTGTTGAATTACAATGTGATCTTTGCCATATCTGCTCAGAAATAGGTTCTGCGAAATTCAAAGAGGCTTCCTCTCAGGTAACGGGGGTTAAGACTGCAGCCTTAATCACCATGGTGCAGCCTGCTTGTTAACTCATTGCCAGGAAGTAGTGAAAACTTACAGCTCCTTCTGTTGAAAAAGAGCTTGGCTAAATCAAGAGGGAAAGCTATATACCAGCTGTTAATTAGTATTAATATTTTTCACAGTTATTTAAAATGGTTACAACACTAAGAATTTTGTTCTGATTTGCAGGAACATTTTCACAATAGCCATTAATGGAAACTGCTGGAACCAGGTCATCCCTGAATGCAGAACTGCGCCTTATTTGCAATCATTGCCCACCATTTAGTTTAATATGTCATGTTGTTTCAAAATCTACCTCTATTATTTATATTAGCCTAAAGTCCTCCATCTGCATTGGGGCTTGTGGAAAATCCTGGCAGGTCTCGGTTCTCCTTTTGCCAATGAGCTCCCCGTCATTCACTGCATCCTAGCTCATCAGTTTGGTTCCCTGGGCTTTATGACTCAGCTCATTCCAGCCATTCCCAATTACCTTAGAAAGACCGGCTGGCCTCTGAAGCAAGCTGCAGTTTGGCACTGAATCTATAACTAAAACCAAACACATGCCATCCTAGCTGCCTGCCAAAGGAAGTATTCAATAATACTTTTTTTTGAAAAGGACAGATTTTCACTTGGGAGTTTAACATGCTACAAACTACTTGATAATTCTGGCTCAGAACTGAGAAGATGCACATAAAGTTGTTGGTGCAGAGGGTTATGCTTTTCACCCTCTCCCTTCTCTAGGAATACAACGTACCAGGATTGTCTAGTCAAACTCTGGCCGTGTGGTCCAAGGCAGCCGACCTCTTTGAGAAAGCTGGCGCCAAAGTGATTGATGTCAGACTCCCGCACACCTGTTACTCCATTGTCTGCTACCATGTGCTGTGTGCGGCAGAAGTAGCATCGAACATGGCCCGATTTGATGGCCTGGAGTACGGTAAGGCTTCTTTCCAACAAGTGTCATGTAAATTAGATAAATTCATTGCCCTCAAGAGCTTGTGCCAAAAAAGGCCTTACTAACGAGAACAACTAGGGTAGAATATTATAAATTATTCCTGTTCTTTAATGGGCAGCCTATGAGATGTGCAAGACCTGCTGTCAGATCTGTTTCTAGTCCGCTTCTTCCAGTCATTATTGCTCCTGCACCTTTCTCTGTTGCTTACTGTGGCTGCAAGCCTTCACAGCGCTGGCCTGCATCTTTCTATATGATCTACATCATTTGTAGAATTGTAGCACGGTGCACACAACTGGAACACTAGCAACTACTACAAACATCCAATATGCAAATCAGGTGGGAGTTCTTAATGTGGTGGAGAGGTGTTTTGTCTGTGTGTGAGAGAGAGATGAGGGGGTGGGACTAGTCCTCCCCACAGTATGATTAAGCAATGTCGGTCCACTTTATACATTTGCCATAACCCACTAATGACTACACATTGATTTAATAAATCTAAACTAAAAATAAGTTCAATCCGAATGCATTTCGAATGGGAATGTGTTTCTGTGGTTAAAATCACACCTTTCAAAAGAGGAGTGGTTTTTTCTGCAAAAACATTACCTAGGACAATCACACATGCTTTCCTCTACTTTCCCCAACCCCTTCCTCTCCTCTCTTTGTCCATTCTGCCCAAACAGAGTAATGAAACTTCCACCTTTGAAGGTAGGGGTTGGCTGACTCATGGCTAGGACTCACACACCCAGCAAGGTCAGGCAGCTGCCTATAGCGCATGTTCCACCCAACCAAGCATCAACCGTAGTATACCTCCTCCTGAAGTTTGAGATACCAACAAAAATAATAATTAAAAAGTGGACTGATTACTGTGGATGTGTGTGAATGGTGTGCTACTTCTGGGAGAAAGGAAAGCACAGCAGCAGGAGGACTGATACACAAACCCTGGAGCTGATTGTAGGCTTGCTGATTATTTGGTTTGCAGAGTGGCAAAGTATATGAAAATCACTAGTCTCTAAATTTGGCAGGCAGACAATGTCTCCACAGAACAAGGTTAGGGAAGGAAGCAACAGATCAGTTCTCAGAGGCGACCTGTTTTTGAACCGAATGCCCTGTTCCAGCGTAAACACAGGGCTAATTTATTTGTAACTGGGAAGCAGTTCAAAGAGTGATGATCTGAAAGGAAGTTGGTTGAGCCCTGCTAACCTGCCCCCAACAAGTTTCAGCCATAGTAAGCTGCAAGGCAGACAGTCCTGCATTAAAAACTAGAGCCAAGTACAGTAACTTAAAACAAATATTATCTTTAAGTCATTTGTCTGCTTACGTACACCTGCTTGTGAGTCTCAATTCACAGCATATCCCTAGTTGATTAAATGCAGATCCATTAATTATGTCAGAGAAATGTGCAGCCTGTCACAATATGAACCAGCATACCTGATGTGCTTTTTAATTACAGAAAGATTATGTCTCTGCCAAAGCCTTTTTAGCACTGTGGAAAGTCTCTTATTAGTTGCAGTGAGGTCTGCTGGTGGCCAAACTTTCTGTATTATTTCTGTGAGCATGTTTTTATTATGACAGAAGTGTTGTCTCAGCTGTGTCCTTGGAAGAGTGCTCTGCAGGACAAAGTACATGCATTGTTCAGCTCAATTGTTCTTCTGCACTCAGGGTCAACTGATGAGGGAATACAATGTTATTGAAAAACCTCTGCACTTCCTGGTCAGAGACAATGGCTCCTGTTCAGTATCACCCTCCCTGTACTTTCCAGTGTACTTTTTAAGTGCCAAGTCAGTTGAAATATTGTACTTCAACACATTGACTCTCAAATGCCTGTTCCCAGCATTTTTATCAGGAAAAGAATAACAAAGCTGAACAAGTCCTGGCCCTTTTTCAAAATGTTTGTGTCAAAATATATTGCGAAACATATAAGCCTGCTGAATCACAGAATCACAGAATCACAGAATCATAGAGTTGGAAGAGACCACAAGGGCCATCGAGTCCAACCCCCTGCCAAGCAGGAAACACCATCAGAGCACTCCTGACATATGGTTGTCAAGCCTCTGCTTAAAGACCTCCAAAGAAGGAGACTCCACCACACTCCTTGGCAGCAAATTCCACTGTCGAACAGCTCTTACTGTCTGCAAATCTGCAGCCACTTCATTGTGTCCTTTCCAAATCTTAGATAATATATTCTAAATCAATATGAATTATTGGATATTATCAGATGAACCCCCTGACAGGGCATAAGTACCCTTGACGTACTCTGTATTATTCTTGCTAGACTGAAAATGTGTCTGCCTTAGGGCTGAGTTGAAACAGAACTTCACAGTCCCAGTCACCAATCTGAAAAGAGGCTTCCACTTTCAGAAGTTTTGAAGGAGGTTCCAAAGAGGGAGTAAACTGCTCGCTCAGATAAACAATAGTAGGAGCTCTAAGGGTGAAGCTGCAGGGAAAGCTGTATGGTCCAGGTCAGGAAAGGAGAACCTTCCAAGTTGTAGAACTCCAGTTCCTATCAACCCCAGCTAGCATGACTGCTGAGCAGGGATGATGGGAATTGTAGCCCAGCAACATCTGGCAATCCTCAAGGTCCACATTCCTGCAATAGCAGCTCCATACCCTTTGCTTTCCTGCCAGGTGCTCAAGCGCAGCCCCATTGCACACACCCTTCCAGAATGAGGACAATTTTATAAAGGAAAGTTTGCTTTCATTCCGATTCAGCTTTATTGGCCCTCAGAGGATCTAATCAGACAGTGCCAAATCTAACTGGCTGTTCTGTGGCATAATGCTGTCATGTTCGCAACACGATCCCTGATATTCAGGGAACGTGTGAGGAAGAAAATGTGTGGGGAGGAGTGAACAAAAACCTGGCACTAAAGCAGCTGCTCCGAGGGGCAGCAGGCAGCAAGAAAATTGGTACAAACAATGTAAAATTTTGGAAGTTTTTTTTTGGGTGAGGGAGCATTTAAGGCCTCCCAGTTATCCCTCTTCATGCTAAAAATGTTCAACCAAGACCATTCAACTTGTCCCAAGTCAAATAGCTACTTGTGGTGGTGTGGCTGCCTCTGCTGCTGAAACCCACGTGATTTGTTTAGCTTCCTGGCCCATGAATAAACAGCACCTGACATTTAGCTGTGTGCAACAGCAGCAAATAAACCTCGGATATATTTGTACAGCACAGTAATTTCTATTGTTTATTCATGAGGTGACTTTGAATGGTTTAAGATGCATTTCCAAATCACTGATGACTTTTAATTTTAGGGCACCGCAGCAGCGCTGACAAGTCCACCGAAGCCTTGTATGCAGCCACGCGCCGGGAAGGCTTTAATGATGTTGTAAGGGGAAGAATTCTATCAGGAAACTACTTCTTGCTAAAACAGTAAGTTCAGCACATTTGAAAGCTCAAATTTACAAAGCTAGCATTTTATTTGTGGTTCAGTTAAGGGTGAAATTACTCATGTGGACAGATTTTTCCATGCAGTTAAGACAATATTATTATTGCTGATGCTGCTATAGCTGTAATATACAGCAAAACACTATTTCCTAAAATTATGCACAATCTACTAAGCGTTTTCTTGTTTTCTATTCTCTCCTATGTGCCCTCTTAACCAGGGGCTTATTTTAAATAATCAGAAGTGAAAACCTCAACTTTATGTGCATGTGTTAACTATAAAGCCTTTCCCCCCTTGGTCTCGTGTTTTGGATTAGAGAAACCTGGGTTCAAATGTCAGCTAAGGCGGGAACTATCATAGGTGACTCACCCTCTTGCAGGTCCATTTGAATGACTTCACGGAAGCAACCCAGACAGTTGAGTTAAATTCCCAAGAAAGCTATTTTGTTCTTGCTATCAAACAGTATCCTGGCCAACTGGGGTGAAAGAGCTGACCAAAGAAGCAGATGTGAACAGTGGGCGGCCAGAAGCCCAGAGGTCTAATACCTTCAGATGGGTAAATGTTCTAGATGTTTCTTAAGATCATGGGGCATTTGCAAAACAGGCCTTATAAGCACAGTTTGTGCAACCCTATGCTGGTGTGATGCACTGGATAGATTGGCGAGACCTAGTCAGATTCCTGTTCAGCCATGATGGTCCCTGGATGGCTTTGGGCTAGTGGCTGTCTGTCAGCTTAGCTTACTCCACAGGACATTCACAAGGATAAAGTGAGACGACCCTATGCACATGTTCAGAGGAGATCGGTGGTGACATAAAATGTGCAAGCTCTGAGCAACCAGGTGGAATTAAAGGCAGCTGTGAGTTAGGTGGAAGGAATGACCAAAGAGAAATCCCAATTTGAGTTAAGATGCCCAATGTGTGCTTAGACGGAAGGAAGAAACTCAAAGCAATAGCTGAAGCTATTCAGATTGGGGCCCATATCAACTCATCATACCGTACCAATCTTGTTTTGAAAACCTTCAAGAAGAAAAGAAATTACAACTTTTCTGGATAGCCTGTTGCCAAACTGCTTTGCAGTAAAGAAGGGCATTTTGCCAAATATTTTAACCCTAGTTCAACTCTTCCATCCTTTTGTGTCTTGCTCTTAGAGTGCACCACCTGCTATTACTGTATAATATCACAACACTTCGGCAACTGTTACTGCCATACACGTTGGAGTTAATGATAGGCGCTTAAGATTATGCAGTTTAGGATCGTGTGAGCTGCTGATCTAAATGAATGATGCTGTGTTCCTAACTATGCAGGCATACTTAGAAGCAAGTCCTGATGGACTGAGACTGAACATGTCTCACATGTCTTAAGATTGTAATTATGCGACTCTTTAGCCCATGATATCCGTCATGGTGTTTCATTGCACCAGAAGCGGTTTAGTCCTGCTGGCCACATGACCCGGAAAGCTGTCTGTGGACAAATGCTGGCTCCCTCGGCCTGAAAGCAAGATGAGCGCCACAACCCCATAGTCGCCTTTGACTGGACTTAACTGTCCAGGGGTCCTTTACCTTTTGTATGCCAGTAAAATCTGATGTACTCTCTTGCTTAATAAACTGTGATCATCATTTCCACCCTAGTCTCGTTGAAATGCAACAGGGCAGAAAAGCATTCTAAAAGGCCTACTATAAGACCAGGATCAGCAACATGAATGGCTCTCTCTAGCTATGTAAAGATAGGTATGTTGAGGCAGATGACTTTAATCCAACCTTCTGATAATCCAGAAGGTGAGGGAGAAAAAAGCCACAAGCAGTAGCTGCATAGCACATCTGAAAAGACAGCTGAGACACACCTAATACTTGAATTTGAGGTCCAGTATTGCACTACCCCACGTTCACTAAACTGTTACTATGCATCTACTTGTTTGGTTAAATTATCCTTTTCTCATTTGTCAAGATTTTAAACATTAGCAATACAGTTGTACCTCGGAAGTCAAATGGAATCCCTTCTGGAAGTCCATTTGACTTCCAAAATGTTCGGAAACTAAGGCGTGGCTTCCAATTGGCTGTAGGAAGTTCCTGCAGCCAATTGGAAGCCACACCGGACGTTCAGGTTCCAAAGAACATTTGCAAATCAGAACACTCACTTCCGGGTTTGCGGCGTTCGGGAGCCAAAACATTTGGCTCGCAAGTTGTTCGTTAACCAAGGTACAACTGTACTCTTCATTTCTAAGAGTAGCTAAGCACTGAAGTCAGATAGTCCTCTTATCTGAACAACTGAGGCCAGCGTTACAATGCTTTGACTTAATTGGTTTTATTTAGCTGTAGACTCAGGGAGAAAAGATAACATCTTGTTTGCAATTTTTGCACACACATCCAAATGCTGCAATTGGCTAAAAGACTCAATGTCCTGTTGCTAGTTCTCACAAAATGTGTTTTCCCCTCTAGGAACTATGAGAATTACTTCATCAAAGCCCAGAAAGTGAGAAGACTCATTGCCACTGATTTTGCAAAAGTCTTCCATTCTGGTGTCGATATTTTGCTCACTCCAACAACTATGAGCCACACTGTACCATATGTGGAATTCATCAAAGAGGATAACAGAACCCGCAGCACTCAGGATGATATTTTTACTCAGGCTGCCAACATGGCTGGTGAGAACATCTGAGTGGTTCAAATACCGTATTTTTTGCACCATAACACTCACTTTTTTCTTCCTAAAAAGTAAGGGGAAATGTCTGTGCGTGTTATGGAGGGAATGCCTACGGGTGGCATGCCTACGGATTTTCCTCCTCTAAAAACTACGTGCGTGTTATGGTCGGGTGCGTGTTATAGAGCGAAAAATACGGTACTTATCTAATCTTAGTTTTTGCTTCTTGAATTTGCCATTCCCAGACAGACATCTTCTTTGTGCAGCATTCCTGAAGGCTTCCCAGCAGTATGCAAAAATGATTGGGGGAAAACCCTGTACTGATCACCACTATTATAGGAAAGGTTTCTCCCCCCCCCCACATTATTTGTAATTTTTTTTAAAAAAGCATTATAATGTTATAGCATAATAATGTGCTTTCACGGCATTTCACTATTTTAAGGTTTTTTAAAAATAAAAATTAGCAAGAAGAGTGTTTCTGCAGTAATTGAAAGCTATTTAAAATAATATATAGGGTAATAAAAGCACCTGTTACAAAGGCTATGGTAAATGTGTGCTGAGCTATGGATTGACGTTCCCTGGTATGTCACTGCATATAGCAAAACCACTCTCTTAAAAGAAGAATAGCTCTAAGGCTACTTACATAGGTGTAGATTATGCTGTTCTGAAAAAAAAAGTTAGACAATATTGTTTGGGAAAAGGCAGAAGGACTACAGGGAAAAGACAATGACTGAATGACAGCACTGTGTGGATGCCCCAATAAAAAAACAATAGCAAACAAAGGGGGGCAATTCTACTCATTGGAGGCTTTTAAGCAGAGGTTGGATGGGTATATGCCATTGGTGTTGAGATTCCTGCATTGCAGGGGGGTCAGACTAGATGAGCCTTGGGGTCCCTTCCAACTCTACAATTCTATGATTCTACTGCACTCCTAAAGTGGAGGCAAAAAGGTTCATTAATCTTGCTGCCTGGATAACTGCTCAAGAAGCCCAATCCATGTGGCCGAGGCTATCTTGGATGCTTTTGGAGGTAGTCTGAAAAAAGAGCCTATTAGAAATGGAAGATGTGTATGCCTTGTCCTTAATTACAGCATGAGACAGTGAAAATGTGCTTTCTCCTCTTACACCTGAGCATTCTCCCCATTGAGGGTAGATGAGAAAGAAATATGTTTAGCATATTGCTGCTTGTGTTGTTGTTTAGTCGTGTCCGACTCTTCGTGACCCCATGGACCAGAGCATGCCAGGCACTCCTGTCTTCCACTGCCTCTGGCAATATTGCTGCTAGGAGAAGCAATAATGCCAAATTAATGCCTTGTGTATTAGTTTTTGTTTTACCATTGAATAGTGTGGGATTTTATCAAACGATGTAAATAATGATCAATTTTGTCTTTCAGGGCTACCGGCTGTAAATGTTCCTTCCGCACTTTCAGAGACAGGCTTACCAATTGGGCTGCAGTTTATTGGCCGCGCATTCCACGAGGAACAGCTTCTCACAGTTGCCAAATGGTTTGAAAAGCAAGTGCAGTTCCCTGTCTTAGAGCTACAAGGGATGGTGAATCATCTTGACACTGTCTCTCACCAGGAGAAATCAGCATTTTTTTCATGATGGGTTCAACTATGCAATGGAAAAAAAGATTGTGAAGAAGCTTTTAAAATAGAGCTGGTTTATAATCGGCTTCCAATTGCCATTTGATTTAGCCCAAGCTCAGTTCTGGCCAAATACAATGTGATAAAATTACTAACATGCTAGCATGTTGAAAAATCTGTTTCTTCAAGGAAAAACAAGTTTTTACAGTGTGATAAAATGGTGTTTGCTTCCCATCTGAAAATGAATTGCCCTGAGTAGTACTGTCACATAAGTGTAAGAACTGTGTATACGAAGCCTAGCCATTAATAAGGAAAACTTTAGGTCTTCATAATTTCATCTTACTGAATAGGAGTTAACACCAATTACGAAGTTTAGCAAATAAAGAGGGAACAAAGCAATCTCTCTGTGCCGCAAGTCTGAAACACTGGATGCACATCCTATTGATTTCTGTTAAATTTATTTCAAAGTATAGGCTGTAATTTTCTTACAAAGTATCTGCAGCTATAGAGTCTGATATAGGAATCCCGATACCTGATAAGGAATCCTGCTAGTTGTTTATGGAATCAGTTTTGTCTCTTCCATCTGACTTAGCTTTATGGCAGGGATGCAACTGCAGCAGAGACAGTTGCCCCTTTCTTTGAAACTGTTGTTGTAAACCAGCAAAACTCCTGGAAGGAAAGAGAACCACATGCTCTCTATTCAGTTCTGTGCAAGAACTTTCTAACCAGCTAGCACTGCAATACTGCATGCAAAGTTTATGTCTTACAGATGGGCATGAAAGTCAAAGAGTGGGCTCCCAATTTATTTATTTGGGGGGGGGGGATGGTTGATGGGAAAGATTATTGCAGAAAGTATGGAGGCTGCTGCTGCTGCTGTATGTAGTAACTGCAGGTGAACCAACTCAAGACACAGAGTTTATTGGGTTGGTTCATGAATAAAAGATTATGATGAGCCCATTATCGTATCTACCTATTGAGCTAGCAGTCTTCATAAAGACAGCATCCCATTTTGTACTAGTTGTCAGTTCAACTCTGGAAACAGATAAGCTCAGAGGGCCTTTTCAGGTATTTCATTTTGTAATGAAAAACCAATTTTCAAGCACAGGGCATGAGTCATTTATTAATTGTCTAATATGTAAATTAGGGCATTCACCCACAAAATATACACAAGTGGTTAACAGGCAACTGGATTACTGATACGAAAAGGATATGATTTACACATGCATACTTTGTAAGATAGCATTGTATTACATTTTGTTCACAGTAGTTGCTTCCTAAGCACAACGTATGATGTGCAGCCTCCTAAATGCTATTTATGCTTGTATTATTCCAAAAAGAGATTTGGTTGAATATGAGCGGATCAGCCCACCATGAAATTCACTAGGATGGTGCTCTTGAGAAGATGGGCTTATCTGGTCATAGCATAATACACTCAGCAGGTTAGGAAGCTGCTCCCAGAACTATATCTTCCATCCGACCCCCTTTACGTTAATGTAGCCATTTGTCCCTTCTGAATCTGATCAATATTAACACAAACCTTGTTAACACCCACACAAAGGCACTCTGAACAGTTTTTGAAACCTGGGAACTATGGTTTCCAAAATCAAGTTCAGAAAGTCTCCCAGTTTGTGTTAAGTGGGGTTTGCAGTCATTCAACCGTAATTCCATACCACCATGGAGAAAATAGGAGGAATTGCTCTACAACAAGGGAGGTTTACTTGGGAAAGGAAGTAGTATGGGCCACTTCCTTAACTCTAGGTAAATGTCAACATTGTGTTATGCCTTTACTAGCCTCTCTGCCTAAAGTATTTAACAAGGTTAAGGAAACAGAAGAATTAGATAAGGACCATCAAGTGCCTAACTCACTGAAGAGTCTACTCTGAGTAGGATTTAGTGAAAACCATCCTGTAATTTTGCAAAAGTTCACTAACCATGGGTCAGCTGTAGTTAATCATACGATCACAGAAATTATTCCATCCATGCAACATTCAGGATGGCTTGCCAGAATGTAAATGCCACCCAATAAAAATATATTCATATGCAAAGAATACAACAATAAAAGCGCACAAAATATAACAAATAAAATGTGCAACATTAACATCTGTCAGAAAGTCTGGACTTTAGGAATAAAATATCCTAAGATATAAAAAAAATCAAGGAGCTGCATCCAAGTGTAACATTTTGTAATTCTATGGAGGTCCTTGGAAATTCTAAATAGTACTATAAAGTTCCAAAGTCTTTGGAACATGGGTTTTTAAATTTTATTTTAAGGCAAGCATTTCAAGTAGACATTTTGAGATAAGCAATTGTTCAGTTTGCATTCTGTGAAGAAGGATGAATATTTTCGTTTAGCCAAGTGAGAATATCAAAACAGGAAAGCTGCATTTGATCTAGTACTTTTCTATTTTGTCACTATAAAAATTGAGTGTTTTCCTTCCTCCTCCCACTCCTCCCCCACCTTTTCATTTTATTTCCTGCCCTAAATGAGCAAACCTGTTTTTCAGAGGCAAGATTCACCAATAGGCCATGAATACTTTAGATGCCTTTCAGAAACAGGAAGAAAAATGGCTCTGGCTGCTGTAAACTGATATGCTGCTGTCAGGGAATGGAGATTTAGACGTCTGTAACCATAGCAATCTACAAGCTTATCTCACAGAGGTGTGCAAAATTCCCTTTTTCCTGCCATTCTCCCACAGTTCATTAAACCGTCACCTGTGGGTTTCACTGAGCAAACTTATTAAGCAAATGTCACATTTCCATGCAGCCCAGTGCTTTTCAGAGTAGATGTGCTAATGAAATACTATACATATTTCAATTTCGTTTTACAAAAGCATGGGGGAGATTGCCCTTCAAACACTATTTCTCGTCATGGCACAGGCCAGTGTTGTTAACCATTTCTGGATAAATTAGCATTACAATAATGTTGTGGGGCTCTTTTGCTTACTTTCATAATGACCCGGACGATCTGTTTTGTTGTTATTCTGGCATAGTTATTCTTTGCTAGGTTCTCAGCAATATAATTTTCAGTTGCCAAGACAGCCTGGCAGGTAGCCAAACAATTTAAAGCCTTTTATTTTCATATGGTATTTTGAAAACAATTCCTCTGGCCTCTTCCACGTAAGCATTTGTGTTTTCCTCTCCCACCCCCCTTTAATTTATAGGTGTGAAGTAGACTCTGTGCATGAATAAAGAGCCCAAGTCCCTGTCCACAGCCCTGACCACAGACAATGACCCACCTAATCCAGCCTCCTGTTCTCACAGTAGCCACCTGGATGCCGGGGTGGGGGGGACCTGCAAGCAGGACCCAAGCCGTCACCCCTCCTGCGGTTTCCAGCAACTGGTATTCAGAAGCATACTGCTGCCGACTCAAGGCAAAGCATAGCTATCATGGCTAGTAGCCAACTTTATATGCAATACAAAGTTGCACATTGCTGGTCTCTGAATTTAATACTCATCAGCCTGCACTCCACAACCACCAAAGTAGCACAGTTCTTCTTCTTACAGCAGCACCAGTTACCAAACCCCAAACATACCAATGTGTTTTATTTCCATGTGCTGCCACTGCTGCCGTTTAGCATTTATTTAGAGGGCTTAGAAGAGATGGATAAATAGGCCACGAACAGAGAAGTTAGTAAGAATGATCCGACCACAGATATACAGTTCTCTCATATCTCCTAGTGCATGGGTAGGAAAACAGGCCTGGGGGCTGGATCCAGCCCAATCGCCTTCTAAATCCGGCCCGTGGACGGTCCTGGAATCAGCGTGTTTTTACATGAGTAGAATGTGTGCTTTTATTTAAAATGCATCTCTGGGTTATTTGTGGGGCATAGGAATTTGTTCATTCCCCCCCCCAATATAGTCTGGCCCCCCACAAGGTCTGAGGGACAGTGGACTGGCCCCCTGCTGAAAAAGTTTGCTGACCCCTGTCCTAGTGCATTCAGCGGGATGGAAGCTCTTTAGGAACACTTGAACAGAGTTGGCCTTGCTAGACAGCATCTTAAAAAGCAGAGACATCACCTTGCCAACAAAGGTCCGTATAGTTAAAGCTATGGTTTTCCCAGTAGTGATGTATGGAAGTGAGAGCTGGACCATCAAGAAGGCTGATCGCCAAAGAATTGATGCTTTTGAATTATGCTGCTGGAGGAGACTCTTGAGAGTCCCATGGACTGCAAGAAGATCAAACCTATCCATTCTGAAAGAAATCAGCCCTGAGTGCTCACTGGAAGGACAGATCCTGAAGCTGAGGCTCCAATACTTTGGCCACCTCATGAGAAGAGAAGACTCCCTGGAAAAGGCCCTGATGTTGGGAAAGATGGAGGGCACAAGGAGAAGGGGACGACAGAGGACGAGTTGGTTGGACAGTGTTCTTGAAGCTACCAGCATGAGTTTGACCAAACTGCGGGAGGCAGTGGAAGACAGGAGTGCCTGGCGTGCTCTGGTCCATGGGGTCACGAAGAGTCGGGCACGACTAAACGACTAAACAACAAATGTTTGCACTTAGCTCCTGGTGTGCTACCTTTTGTCACAGAGGTTCCATAGTTGCTTAGAAGCCTTTGACAAACCTTCCCCCCCCCCCAGCTAATTATGTCATTGAGAAGATAGTGGCTGCTAGAAAATGTTAACTGAGAAGACAAATCTCTGGGAAACCTTGGATAGGGATCAAAACAATTGCCACCTCTTTTACCAAGCAACCAGCCCTGCTTCAAAAGGTACCCACACATTTTCCCCAGGGCTAAGGCCAAGGGACTGGTGGTTCTCTAGATGCTGCCGGACTACAACTCCAATCATTCATGTCCTATTGGTGATGCTGGCTGGACCAGGTGGCAGATGAGAGCCAGCAACACCTTAAGGACCACATTTTCCCCATCTGTGTCTTAGAGTAAAAGAAGCTTGAGAGAGGCACTTTCAGTCATGAGGGAGAGGAATGGCATGAGGAGAAAGGGATATAAAATGGGGGTGGGCAGATTTCAGACCTGTAGGATCTACTACTCCTGAGATCCATCAACAAGAGCCAGGTGAAGAAGAATCATAGAATGGATCAGTAGAGGTGGATTTAAGGAAGCACAACCAACCAGTTCTGTCACAGTGGTTATGAAGACTCAAGGGCGCCACAGGGGACACTGCAACTATGATTCAGAAGGAAGCAAGAGAGGCAGGGAGCATGGAATTTTGGCATCGCAAAGGGCACTGGTGAAATTTGAGACCCCAAGGTCCACCACTGGGATCAGGTAGGCAAACATACACTCAGAACTGAGAAACATGGTGCCTCTGAGCACATGTGCAGCCCAAGATTTGGGACCGATTCCGGATTCAAGTTCATCATCATCATAATAATACCTTTATTGTCAATGTACAACCTGTGTACAATGAAATTAACCAAGCTTCCTTCCCCCACACACACTCAATCTCATTGCACTCTGTGTGCTTGTCGCACAACTCACCAACCCCAAAAGTCAGTTGCACTATATTATTTTCCATTCAGCAGCCTAACAGCCCACAGATAGAAACTGTTTTTTAGCCTGTTGGTACGACTGATTATACTTCTCTATTTCCTGCCTGAGGGTAGAAGATTAAAGAGGTGCTGGCCGGGGTGTGAATCGTCCTTCCACAAAAAAATCCACTCCTGGTTGTCAACCACCTTCCCTAATTATTCCTTTCAAATCACCCAGAGATCTACCGTATTTTTCGCTCTATAACATGTACCCAACCATAACACGCACGTAGTTTTTAGAGGAGGAAAACAAGAAAAAAAAATATTCTAAACAAACAGTGGATGTATGATTTTTGTGGTTCATGCTGTGGCCACAGACATATGATCTGACAGTGAGTTTGGAGTAGCCCAATGCAAAAATCCTGAGGATCCATGTAGATCCGTGCTTTGTAACCACGTTTTAAGTGGGGAGGGAAGGAAAAGCACTCAAGGGACAAGGAGAAGAGGGGTTTAAGGGGAGAAGAAGCATGCGTGGGGTGGGTGGAGAAGGATGCTGCTAATAATGAAGAAGAGGGGTATAAGGGGAGAAGGCTCCTCTCCTCTCCTGCTTTGTTCCTTTAAAGAAGCAGGCTCTCTGTCGCTCTCTCCTCCCCACTCAGCGGCTCTTCTCCCGCTTTGCTGTTTCAAAGCGAGCCACGGAGGAGGGAAGGAAGGGGAACCATGGATCCTCTGCTCACGACTGCAGCAGATCCCCCCGCCATCCGTAGGCATTCGCTCCATAACACACACAGACATTTCCCCTTACTTTCTAGGAGGAAAAAAGTGAGTGTTATGGTGTGAAAAATACGGTACCTCCCAGCAATCTTTTATATAAAGCCCCTCTTTTTCTCTCCCGTTTATATTCTGCTTCCAATTACAGCTTAAGTTTCTCATCATTTTTTTTATTTAAAAAGAAAAGCAAAGTACAGTGGATGCTCGGGTTGCGAATGTGATCCGTGCGGGATGCACATTCACAACCCACAGTGTTCGCAACCCGCATCTGCACATGCACGGGTTGCGATTCGGGGCTTCTGCGCATGCACAAAGCATGATTTAGTCTTCTGCGCATGCGCGACCGCCGAAACCTGGAAGTAACCCGTTCCAGTACTTCTGGGTTTCAGCGGTCTGCAACCCGAACAAACGCAACCTGAAGCGGCTGTAACCCAAGGTATGACTGTATCACTAAACGACAGATACTGGGTGGTATGCAACTTAGTTTACTCAGACACACTGAAATTAGGGGCATTACCAAGGTAGGTCTATTAATTTCAATGGGTCTACTCTGAGTGAAACAGTTGAATACCACATTTTTTAAAAGCTCCACCCTTGCTTGTTTGACCTTAGAAATTCCATTAATGGATTGCCATTTGTAGGAACACTTAGTGCTTAGTGAAATCTGATGGATTATAATAATAATAATAATATTTAGCCATAAACAAAGTACAGGATGCGTAGAGCAGGAGAACATATTCCAACCTTGACCTGAAAGAAACTGCATGGGTCACACACTTCCTTGCTGCCTTCTTCCTGCCTGCCTGCCTGCCTGCCTGTTCTTCCTGGTATTACTGTTGTATATCCTGTTTTTCTATGAATGGAAATAAAAATATAATTAAGGAAAATAAAAGGACGTACTTTGCCTTGCTGGATCAAAATAAATGTCCATTTCTTCCCATATACTCTCTCCTACAGTGGCCAGCCAGGTAGGACTTAATTATTATCAAACCAGAACAAGAAAGGATTTCATCAACGGACAGTAGGAAGCCATTCATGAAGCAATACTGTGGCCCTTTGTCAGGGGCAACTATTTTTTATTTTCTGTTTGCTGGAGAGTGGAAATAATTGTCTTGACTTTCAATCATATAAAATGTCTGCTTCTGTTGAATTGCAGTTACATAGCAAAGCAAGTAGGAGCACGGGGAGTGTCTGCGTGACACACCTACACACTGCAGCCGACACACTATTGTGTCACAACACACAGTTGGGAAAGCTCTGGGCTAGAGTGGTGGGAGGGAGTTTCAGTGAATAGCTAACAACATTCTAAAACGAGCCACCAACATAATTTTAGTAATGAGGTGGTATTTTCCCCAGGAACTTAGGGGCATGATTTAGGTTGGTGAAATGGTAAAAGGGGGGAAAGTTAAAGTCCTGAACTCGTTTTCCAGCACACACACACACACACACACACACACACACACACACACACGCAAACACACCTGGTTGGTTTGTTTTTTAAGAGAATGTCACAAGATCAATTCACTGATCTCCCACATCTTATCTACTATTAAGGCTTCAGAGACTGTTTCCTCAAAGTTAACCAGCTGGACAATTTTAGTTAAGTTCCAGTTCTCTTAAAAACAACATTTCCAAGAACCATAGCAGCACACAGTCCAGCTCAAACTGGCCCTTGACTGTTTACTCATGGGTACCACATGTACTTCATTGTGTGCTTACAGAAGCGTACCTGGGTGCCCTTGGCAAGGAGCTGTACCAGCGCCACCCCCCTCCCTGTCCCTTGCACCGTTGGCAAGGAGATGTATTGGTGTGGAGAGGCATGGTTTTTGCCCCACCCCGAGGCCTGTGCCCTTGGTGGAGGCCAACCTAACCAACTCCTAGGTAAGCTCCTGTGTGCTTACAGACTTCTTAAATCTATGTACAGGTAGCAGACTAGACAGTCTCTATTAGTCAATAAATAGCAATTTCTATTATTTATTTAGATTGCATTCTATGTTCAGAAGGAATCTTTATTACAAACCAATCTCATAGTAGTTGGCAGTTTTCCTTTGTTATTTTACAGACTTAAGAGAGCACCACTGAACAAGGTATGCCATAAGTGGTGCTACAAACACAGTGCTATGCATTTAACTGAGAAGTGAGCAGAGGACTGAAACCGCCTCGGTGCCAGCAGCGGGACTTCCCAGGTGCCCCGCAAGGTCTAGGTTCTACCAGCCTCCACTGACATTTCAGCAGAATGTGAGGATGAGAAAGAGACACTAAGGTGTTAAACGCTCTCCCACGGCCCCACCAACCTCTGCCTCACCTCAGCCAGCCCCCACTGGCTTATTTACTTACAACCTGTCCAGTCTCTGGTTGTCAGCTTTCTCCTTCTTAGCCTCAGTGTTGCCCTTGTAGAACTCAGCAGGGAAGATGGGGACAAAACCAAATTACCTGGCTTCCCCCCTCATTGGCTCCGGCTCCAGCTAATGTTGGCCTCCCTGCTTTCCACCCTACCAGTCCCAATGCTGAACGCCCCCCAATCTTTCCCATTGCTACTTGCATTATGAGAATAATGGAGTTAGATAAGGGGTTTTCTAGGCTGATATTGGGAGGCTAACGGGACAGACAGGAAATGATGACTGGAGTGTTGCATTTTACCAAGGAACATTACATTGTGGGTGGATGCCAGTGATGCTTTGTAGAGCAGCCACTTGGGTTCCCATGTCTGGGGCTTAGATTGACAGTGGGATCTTATTACAACACTGGTGACAGAACAGCACCCCTCCACTGGACCTGAGGGCTGCAGGGGGCACAGGGCAGAGCATGTGGCACCCATAGCTATCTCCTCCAGCACCTCATGTCCCCCCAAATCTCCTACCTGATATAGCAGCTTCACTCTGCCTAAGAGTAGGACTGGCCACACCTATAGTTTATCTTCTTTAATCTTTTTTCAAACTGATTTTTTTTAATGGCACCAAGGCCAAATTTCAAATATTTGCACAAAATATGCACTAAGGCCCTTAGGCTTTCTGTTCTTAATTATCTTAGATAACCGAGCATATAATGCAGCTGTTATTCATTTACTTAATTAGTTTGTTTTTTATACTTAAATTCCACCTTTTCTCTAAGGAGCTCAAGTTAGCATACAATGGTACCTCTGGTTACATACTTAATTCGTTCCGGAGGTCCATTCTTAACCTGAAACTGTTCTTAACCTGAAGCACCGCTTTAGCTAATGGGGCCTCCTGCTGCTCCTGTGCTGCCGGAGCACGATTTCTGTTCTCATCCTGAAGCAAAGTTCTTAACCCAAGGTACTATTTCTGGGTTAGCGGAGTCTGTAACCTGAAGCGTATGTAACCTGAAGCGTATGTAACCTGAAGCGTATGTAACCCCAGGTACCACTGTACTTAGTTCTCTTCACTCCACTTTATCCTCACAACAACCCTTTGAGGTAGGTCAGGCTGAGAGGCAGCAACTGGCCCAGGGTCACCCAGTGAGCTTCATGATCTAGTCGGGAACAGAACCCTGGTCTCCCAGGTGCTAATATGACACTCTAACTATTATTACACCTTATATTACATTACCAGAGTATCCTTTTATCATGACTGTTACCTAAGTGGTTTCAAAAGCCTGGGCACAATCCACTACCAATTTCTTGCCATGAACCTGTTAAGACAACAGGGTGATCACAACCTCTTTGCATGCTTCTTAAATATGGAAGATAAAACAACTGTCCACAACAGTTCCAAAAACCCATAAAACACCAGTCCAGGTAAGCACTTGAGTTTCTGATGTTTATTTCGTTTTCCTGAAACACTCGCCTCTATTGCTTCATTTTGCTTATTCTAAGATAAAATCTGAGCCACCAGAAGTCAACGTCACAAGCAGCTTTGACCTAGGATGGGTTGTAAAAGCCCATTTTTCCTTTTTGAATGGCAGCCACCAGAGCAGTTTATAGCAGACTGTTGCTCAAGGGAGACTCTCCTTTCCTGGGAGTGTGAACAGGTTTTTCATGCTTAAGGGGCTCAATAAGCCTCTTTTCAGAAGCTCTTATACCTCAACTGTCCAAAGACAGATATGTTAGAGAAACAAGCACATCCTTTGATCCTGGAGCAGAATATTTTACCCAAAAGAATGGAAATGAGATGCCAAACCTGCCTCCGAGATCCGGTTTAATGAGATGCCTTTGACATTACTCAGGTCTGCTTGGAATGCTACCAAATTACACCCCCCTCTCTGCACATAACCGTCTTTGTCTGTTGAATGAACATCTTTTGCTTCACCCAGGATAAGGAAATGCATCTAGTACAACACTGGCAACTGTTCCGGGAACAAGTTCACAATATTCCTCTACTGACAGTCAAATTTGCAATTAGGCTCAGTCCAACAGCTTGGATTTTAAAGACGCTTCAAAAAGATCAGCAGTCTGATCTCAAGCTAT
Organism: Podarcis raffonei; assembly: GCF_027172205.1. Classification (NCBI taxonomy): domain Eukaryota; kingdom Metazoa; phylum Chordata; class Lepidosauria; order Squamata; family Lacertidae; genus Podarcis; species Podarcis raffonei. Next base: position 52,001,722 of record NC_070604.1, read on the forward strand.
CATGATAATACTTAGCAGAGAAGTTTCCACAGTGCTGCAATACACCTGCAAAGAAATACAGTATTTATTCCCATACTGGGGAAGCAGGAGGCAGCTTGCGGATGAGAGATACTGGTTTGCCTAAACGTGCAACAAAGCACTTGGAAAAGACCGAGCTTTCTCAACTCTGCCAACAACGGCATCAGAAGCAGCTGAATGCAGCCAGATTCTTAAAACCCTCAGGTGCCCTGAAAATACCATGGAAAGCAGTGCAGCTGTGAGTGTGTACTGGAGCCTACAGAAAGGGGCGGGGAACTGACTGTAAAGGAGAAAATACCAGAATGCCTGGGCAACATGCTCCAGACAGAACGGAACCATTCAAGATGTGCATTAGGCATGCTTGATTGACAAGATCGTGGTGAGCGAGCTTCCCAAAACCACTCCACTTCTTTTCTAAGTTTGTTTGCATTGCTAGTGACGTCATGGCAGGCAGCGGGAAGGATGCCTCCTGAACCATGACCTTCCCGATTCACAGCTTAGCCTTATAGCCACCTAAACCATCATGTTTATTTTGTAAGGTACTGTTACACTCGCCCTGTTTCTATGAGTGGGAGGAACTTCCAGGGGCCCCACGCTTGGTATCTTTTCAAAGTCACAGGAGACTTACTCAGTTTTATAATCCTAAATATAGAAATTCCTGCATTGCAGGGGGTTGAACTAGGTGGGCCTTTCTAACTCTAAGATTCTATGATTCTGTGTTGAGCATAGGGGAAGGCAAACAGCTTAAAGCAGTGATGGGGAAACCTATGTCCCTCTGGATGTTGTGGGACTAAAACTTCCATCGTGGTGACCAGCGGCCATGCTGGCTGGAGCTGATGGGAGGTGAAATTTCACAACATCTGGAGGGCCAGTTTCCTCAGCACTGGTTTAAGAACTCCAAGAGCAGAATCCCTTGATTCATATCAGATCTTCAGATATAGGTTGCCCCCTTGAAGCCATTTTCCAGAGCTAAAAGTAAACCTTCTGTCCCTTCCTGTTATTCTCTCTCTCCCACAACTCTTACCTTGTTTCCTTGGCTTCCCTTTAGAGCAGGGGATCAGCAAACTTTTTCAGCAGGGGGCCGGTCCACTGTCCCTCAGACCTTGTGAGGGGCTGGACTATTTTAGGGGAAAAAATAAAAGTGAATGAATTCCTATGCCCCACAAATAACCCAGAGATGCATTTTAAATAAAGGCACACATTCTACTCATGTAAAAACACGCTGATTCCCGGACCATCCGGGGCCGGATTTAGAAGGCAATTGGGCCGGATCTGGCCCCCGGGCCTTGGCTTGCCTACCCATGCTTTAGAGGCACACATGAAGACCTGAATAACATCAGCTGGGAGTCTGGTTGGCGGGGGGGGGGGCTTTTTTGTTTGTGTCAAAATGGCCCTCACTATCCAGAGGTGTCTCCAGGTGTTTTCTAGCCTGTGTGAACCTTTTACCTGTAATTCCCTAACAAAAGGGGCACCTGGCAACTTTAATACTGACTATTAAGGAAGTCTCTCCAGCAGCTCATCTGACTCCATTAACCCTCTCCTGTCTAAACTAACATATTTATAGCAATGCGTTTTGAGATTGCATAGTGTTCACCCATGAAGCTCATTAGGACAGTGTACACACCATACATTTGAAGTACATGGAAAACATATCCCTCCCCCCAAGAATCCTGGAAAAAATTGTTAAGGGTGCTCTGTGAACTATAATTTCCAAAATTATTGGATGGGGGAATAGGGAGAATTACTCTTTGGTGAGAGAACCCCAGCAGAGATTTCAAATCACAAAACATGCAACAAAGTATGGAAATATAGGCTATTAGATATTTAAAATATGCCATTTAAAGTGAGTTCCAAAACATTCCCTTAAAAGGTTTCTTTCCAAAGTTTCCCTCTTCCCCAGCATAGGAAAATACAACAATTTGGTAAGTTAAAAAATGGTTTACTTACAAACTCTTTGAAGGTCAGATTCCTGTGTTTCAGAGAAGTTGCATGGGCAGTAAAACTTAGCTGACTTACAGTGTCCAAAGTTTTGGTATAGCAAGAATTGCTAACAAAGGCACCAGCTTCTCTGGAGGATTGAGGGAGCCCACATATGACAACACATCCTGACACCATGTGCAGAGGGCCCTCTGAACATTGAGGGGGCCCAGCCCGTTCCAAAAAAAAAAAAAAGATCTAGGAGCCCACAGTGCCTCAGCCCCTGGCCAGTGCCTTTGATGGCTGGTGAGAACCATGTTGAACAACCAGCTCAAACCTAGTTCCTCCCAAGGTGAGAGGAAGTGGATTTAGCTAAGCTTGGCAGGACAGCTTACTCTATGGTATTAACCCCTTCATGCATTAATTAGACTTAAGTATGTTGGTTATATGAGGCAGGTTATCTCACAGTAAGCTGCTTGGATAAAGAATGGAATGCAAATGCAGTTATAGTACTTTTTCTAACATTATCAAAATACACTTATTTTGTACCTGTATGTAGCAAAACATGTTAAGTTTAGCATGGCTTGACAAAACAGTTACCTAAGTTATTTTGGCAAAGTTTCAGATTCAAAAATCTTCTCTTTTTCCAGGTCCAGTTAATAGATTTGTTATCAGGGTTGCTATTGCTACAGCTCACCCCCATGGAAGAGTGAACCAATCTGGCTTCCCTTCCCCTGTCACACCTGAGTTGCAGGAACCAGGGGAAAGCAAGAGGCAATAACTCTGCCAAGACCTCCCAAGTGAAACTGGAAAAACACCTGACAGGAATGAGGAAGATTACAAGCTTTGCAAAGCCAGCTCACAGGCAGGTGAAACTAAGTATTCTCAGCAATCACCAGATTGAAATTATTTGTGATCTTCAGGCAGGACTGCCAACTCCAAGAAATGGGTGGGATGTTTCACCAAAAGTCTTGGGGCTGCTTCACTTGTTACAAATATACACCAATATCTTAATTCTACACAGAGTTGAGAACACCAATAGCTATTGAAATCAACAGACACACCTATGTCTGAATAGGATTGGACCACATGTGTGTGCATGATGCTTATGCAATTATGTTTGAAGAAACAGCAAACGTATCTTTCACAATATATGCAGAAGATGTAATAGGCACAAATCATTTGAAATATCCCAATGGAAATATGACAGTATAAATTTTGTAGGTGATATCCTACAAAGTCATACCTAGAGTAGACCCAATGAAATAAATTGACTTGTAATGTAAGGATCTCAATGGGTCTACTCTGGGTACTGTATTACTTAGTCTACATTCACACTATACGTTTAAAGCACGGTGATACCACTTCGAACAGCCAGCCCCACTCCTCCTGAATTAATTGGGAGGGAACTCAGGAAATTAACAGCCTTGTTTACTATTGCTGATGTGCCCCTGTTATGAAGAAGTGCATTTCCAGATTATTCATAACTCCCTGGGGTTGAATTGTCAATACATATGTAGAACAGATTAAGGGAAAGCTGTCTAACCAGCTCCTCAACCTCCATGGCAGAATACTTTTTGACTCAAGTGAAAAAGGCCCTTATAGTTTGCTGAACACAGTTAGTCACCTAACAGGACTAAAATCAGTCTGACTACAACTGGTATGCCATGTTCTTGTTCCGGTTGTAAAGCCACATTTAATGCGATGTGCAGTTGTAACTAAAGCATCGCATCACTAACTGAGGCTAGAAACATTGCTGTTCACAACAGAGAGGGGGCAGAGGTGCCTTCACTCTATGCTCATTACCTGGTTTGTTCCTCCCTTCCCCTGCTGAAGTTGTCATCTGTGCATGCACAATGGCTGTCTCAAACATGCACGCCTCAACAAAACCACGGCTTACATATCTGAATCAAATGGAAGCTGGTTGAAGGGAAAGAAAATCCAACAGGAGTATTTCTCAAGAAGCTACAGGATACTTATGGATTGTGGGTAATACCACATGTATTTGGTTTCAGACACCAGCAGTGGGAGCGCATTGGAATGGTAATGTGTACACAATCTGAATGTCAAGCAACATATGACTATAAAGCAGCCATTAAAAATATTAGGGAAACAAACGTCCAGCTGCTTCTGTGTTTTGATTGCAAAAGGCACCTGTGACTGAACTTTGAGTTGACTTTCACATTTTTTTTTCTAGAAGTAATGGAGCATTCAAATGAGTCTCGTTTTTTTTTAGGGTGGTGAGGAATGAAATTGGAATATTACTGAAGCTCCAGGAGCATCGCAGCTTTCAGTCCAAGTATGTTAACTGTTTCTGTTTTGCCTATTAGTACTTGGCAGCGGCCCAAGGAATGCAGTTGATCTGGGAACAGAGGAGAAGCATTTATATGGTGTAAAAGTGTAAACAGATTTAGCTTAAAAATAATGCATTTCTACAAAATTATTTAAAATTAATGTTATTACTTTCTCAGGTACCTGCCTTAAGAAGATTATAGTCTGCATGAAAGCAAGAATGTGACAAGATTTTAGGCATGGCCAAACTCGGCCATTCAGATGTTTTAGGACTACAACTCCTATCATCCCTAGCTAAGAGGACCAGTGGTCAGGGGTGATGGGAATTGTAGTCCCAAAACATCTGGAGGGCCGAGTTTGGCCATGCCTGGATTAAGGCCTTTTGCCATTATGAAAGTGACAGGAAAGTGTGGCTTGGCACAATGTTCTCTAATCTCACCCACAGTTAAAGCGGAGTGAATGCTCAACAAACAGGTCATCTGGAAGCGGCCACAGTCTACCTCAGAGATGGGGGACTTGTGGCCCACCAGGATGCTGGTTGGCTCCATCAGCCCCAGCCCACATGATCAATGGTCATAGAGGGTAGGAGTTGCAGTCTAGCAACATCTGGAGGTCACCCATCTCTGACATATAGCATTTGCACTGATCACATATGGGAATGGATACAGGCACAGCACAATACCACTGGTCACAAAAAAATAATATTTTGCTGATTTAGCTTACCATCCTTAAGAATATATGGAAAGAACAGAACACTCACTGAAACCAAGCACTTAGATTGTGAAGCTTTTATGTAGATCTTGCAATAAACACACAACTTTTTCTCTTATTACCATTTAATTCTGGCTGAGTACAATGTACCCAGTTTGGAATCCTGGAGAGCTGCTGCCAGTCAGTGCAGACAATAGTGATATAGATGGACCAATAGTCTGACAGGGTAAGGCAGCTTCCTATGTTCCTACGTGTGTCGTTCCCACCAGAGATTATGCGAACTGAAAAAGCAACTGTATATACCAAGCAAAAGTCCCAATGGCCCAGAATAACCCAGTGTATGTGTACATCGTATGCATTTACAATACACCAAATATGGGAGAACCGTTTTTGCATTCAACAGATGTAAATAAATGCACTAAAGAAGCATTGATGTCTGACCTGAAGCAATTCCAAAGTTCCTGCGAGATCCACCTCTCTCTCTCTCTCTCTCTCTCTCCAGGTGCCTCAATGCAAAATCTGCCATCATCACTCTACAAAGTTTTGGTACACTGTACAAACTTTCAAGCAGCTTTTGGATTCCTGACACTTTCCTTGCTCACCAAGCAAAAGATATGAACTTTGTTCAATTACCTGATCAATATCAGGCAAGAGAGACACGATTGTAAATACAAAACAGAAAAGCTATAACATAAGCAGCTCCCTGACTAGAATAAATGCATGGCAAGGCACTGGGCTTGAATCTGGCCTTTGCTGCATTAACCTAAATGATTATTTTCCATTGTGTGACAATTCATCAAGGTCACTTAGCAACTAGCATTAGCATAATGAACTGTTAACTTGCACCTCTCTTTCCCTTCCCCAGTTTGTTCCAGCTGAAATGTGTGCTGCTTACTCTCCATCCTGAACTAGTGAGATCATGTATTGATCAAGGCCCAAACAAAGGTGATAGTGGAGATGTGTGAATGCACATCCACTCCTTTAAAAGTGTTGCTAGTAACAGCCAGTGGAGGAGGGTTCAGATCAGGACTGTGCCCCAACAGTTTAGCTCTTTTTTCTCTGTGCCATTTTCTCAATGAAAAGTTGGAGAAATAGGTGTGCAAATTTGTCCCTGACCCAACCATTTTTCTGACCTGGATTACTCTTCCACCTAGCTAGGGCTTGACCTTAGGGCCAAGTCCAGAGTCCCAAACCATGGCTCCTCTTCAGATGAGTACCCAGAGAGTGGCAGATTATTGGGAAAGCAGCAAGCAGGCCCCCACATTCTGTGCATTGACTGACCTGGTCATGCAAGGGCCCACTGAGGCTGACATTCATCACTACAGCATCTTTTTTCACTCATTTTTAAAAACTCTAGCCACAGGGGAACCAGCCAGGTATGCACATGTTTACAGGTGCTCATTTTATTATTTTTACTTCCAACAACAAACATGCTGCATATTCCAAAGTAAATGTGCTTAACATCAGGGTAGCAGAAGCAAACTCCATTTTATTCCTGTACTCACAATGGTGCTGTGAGTTAAGTGAGTTTAAAATGACAAACTGCACATACTCAGAATATCATTTTTAAAAAAACAAAACAGGGTTAGCAAACGGCTTGTTCATTTGCTCCCAACACATTAGGAATGTAGGAGCATGAAATGGCATCGAAAGAAATGGTAATTACATCCTTCATAACACAAGACAACATCAGCTCGGAAGGAATACATCTAGCTAGCTAAAGGGGGAGCCATGTCAGGCATTGCATCCAGGGTCTAAAATTGCCTTGTTGCATCACTACCTCCACCTCTGCATGTTATTTGCAAAAGTTAAAATAAAGCAGGCGATGTGACTCCATCATCTCTGGCCCTCAATCTCTCCTGATCAGATATATTCCTGTGCAATTAGAGGAGGTTCTATTGAGGTTACATTGGCAAGAATATACATTGCTCCCCACCATTTTCAGTACATAAATAAAACTGCTTGCATGTTTCCAAAGATTAATCTTCTTGTAATAGTACGCCTGTATGCTCGATCTTCAGTGCAATGCAAGCAAGATTTGCCTGCTACAAATTCACTGATCAGAAGCTGATATGCATAAGAGCAACCCATTACATTAACCAGAAGCTGGAAAACAGCCGTTTCATTCTCCAAACATTACAAGCTATCCATGCTTGGTTTGTTTTTGTATCTTCATGCAGGAAGTTGTAATATTCAGAGCAGTCTCTCCTTTGGGTTGATGTTGATGGTGCTTGACGTGTGTGTTTCTTTGTTTCAAGACAGGAATTGTCTAATACGCTGGTCAGAAAGTCCCAAACCCCAACAGTATTCAAAACAAGGAGGGGGAGGGGGGCAAGAATAACAATGTATTCTCAAGAGAAACCCTGACCCCGTCATGTCCTGAGCAAACAGGTGTAACTCTTTCCAAAGTTGTTACACTGATACCTTTGTGCACTATCAATTATTCACATAGCAGGTCAATAATTAAAATATCCCAGAATGGGCTTGTAAGAAAACAGCCTTTAGTGCAGTTTGAAATCTGGAAAGATATGCCATTGGTACCCAATTTAAAAACTAATTCAATGAAGGAAAACATGAAAAATTATATGATGCAGAAGGAGGGACGCTTTGAATGAGTTCTATTTAAACAGTGGATGGATATACTGCAGTTGTGTAACTGCACACTTTCCTAAATAAGTGCTGTATAAGTCCTATTAGGATGAAAGCAGCAAGGTTAAAAATTGCAGCCAAGTCAAAATGTTACCAGCCACTGCCAACCCCAGCAGAGTAGGCTCCACTGTGTGGAACTATTGAACACGATGGGACATACAACTGTGAAGGCATGTATAGTATTTATTCCACTGTCAGTCTCCTAATACCTCCCCCAACCTCAACGAAGCTAAGCTCTGCTGATAATACGGCAGAACTAACTTTAAATTTGAAGCCATCTGGAACAATCTATCTTTCCAGCCAGATGTGTAAGTGATCTATATTTTACATTAATTCCTAGCATGGTGGATAACTGCAATTTATAGGAGCAGAGCAAAGGGCTTGACTTAGTGACATATTACAAAAGGAAATTAATTATAGATAATAATTCCATAGCTTTCGTTTCCATATATATTGAAGTGCTTTTGATCTTTTAGATGGAGGAAGTTCTCTGTTGTGGGAAGCAAAAGAATCACATTGCTCCCAGTGTGTGATAACACATTTTAGCACTCTTAATTATTAACATGAAATCCATTAAGAGTTAGTTAAGCCCAGACAGTATGTTGGCTGAATGAGTCACCAGAGAGTTAAAAACAAAGAAAGCTTTACAATACTTCTCACAGGTATTCCCCACCCCCACCAGAATAATAAGAACAACATAGAGGAAATGATCTGAAGAGGGAGTGGAGAAAAAAATAATATAATGCATATAGAAAACCAGGTTGAGAGAGACTCTTATTATTTTCCCTGCCTACATGGGTATAGCTTGATGTGAAAGTGAAACAGGACTTCTGTTAGTATGCTTTTATTATGTTTTTATTATGTTTTTATCATTGATGCGCTGTAATGTGTTTTTAATGTTGTACACCACCCTGGGATCTTTTGATAAAGGGTGGTATATAAATTGAAACAACAACAACAATAACGTGGCCATTGCCTTTGTGTGAGTCATACCTATTTGCTGATGTGGAATCAAACCAGTTTTGGCCTTGTGTGTGCATGCATCGAAAACTGGGTAGAAACATCTTGGATGTGGCTGGAGTGAATAATTTTGGAAATTTTAAGGCACTGTTTTGAAATCAGTGGGACTAGTCCCAGAAGCCACAACTGCACAGTACTACACAGATTTTGGGGTCTCTTAGAATTCCCAAGCAACACTGGTTATGAGGCTGCTAAAAGGTAAAGGTAAAGGTACCCCTGCCCGTACGGGCCAGTCTTGACAGACTCTGGGGTTGTGCGCCCATCTCACTTAAGAGGCCAGGGGCCAGCGCTGTCCGGAGACACTTCCGGGTCACGTGGCCAGCGTGACAAAGCTGCATCTGGCGAGCCAGCGCAGCACACGGAAACGCCGTTTACCTTCCCGCCAGTAAGCAGTCCCTATTTATCTACTTGCACCCGGGGGTGCTTTCGAACTGCTAGGTTGGCAGGCGCTGGGACCGAGCAACGGGAGCGCACCCCGCCACAGGGATTCGAACCGCCGACCTTTCGGTTGGCAAGCCCTAGGCGCTGAGGCTTTTACCCACAGGGCCACCCGCGTCCCTTATGAGGCTGCTAGTAAATAACAAATTATAGTTTTATTGCCATCCATGGGTGTTCTATCAACTACCAGCCCAGGAAAGCTTAGTGTTTCCTTACCAGCTGGGTCCAGCAGTTAACACAGACCCACTGACATTTCACAAAATATGCATAGTCTAATGCCCCTGGAGGAATGCACACCTTTGCCTCCAAAGGAATCACTCCAAAGCACTCTTTAATCCATCTCCTTCTTGAACTGGAGCACAAGAAGCAGGGTGCTTTCAAATTATACTGGGGGAGGAAAATACTTGGGAAATGTTATGTATTGTAATGGAGGAAAAATGCCTTTTCAGAATTGACCATAGGGATATTGGACTGAGCAGATAATTTGAGACTAGCCAAATAGTCCTGATTGGATGAAAGGGAGAAATTCCATCCTACTGAGCCTGTTTCAGAACATTTCCAAATATCTCAAGAAACTTCACTTCAGATTGCTCACTTGGCTTCAGTCATCACTAACCATCATCCCTTGGGGTCACCTGCCAGAAATAAGTTGAAGTGTTTGAGAGTGATCCCAGAAATACATGTACTGTAGTTGCAGCAGTCGTACCTCTGCCAAATGGACTCTATACAATTTTCCCTAGGCAAAGCCCATTGGCCAAATCCAAAAGCAAAGTCACAAGCCATACTGGGGTCAAAAGCAAGGATCCAGGAAGCCAAGAGAACATAAAGTATGCAAGATGATGCAGAACAATCACTGGTTCTGCTAATTTATCTGAAAGCGAAAGCTGGGGTATAAGCAGTTATTTATTGGTTAGTGATTCAGCATCTCCATTTGCAGGGTGAGGGACAGGAGTGAATTGGTTTGTTCTAGAGCAGATCTCAGCCCATTAGACTGAGGCAAGAAGCAATTTACTCAAACATGTTTGTAAGCTGCCTTGAAGATCTTAATGGTGGAAAAGTGGAAAGTAAACCTATTACAGTTAGTAAATTGATTGTATATAGTCCTAAAATGATTGGATATTTTTATAAAATATAATCTGCCACCTCCAATAAACAAAGAGTCATATTTATATCAACTGACTGATTGACCAAACCATTTAAAATGTCAAGTAGTTAAGCAAATAACAGCTTCGATCCTATGCATTGCTTGAAAGTAAGACTCAATTGAGTTCAAGGGGACTTACCCCAGTAAGTAAGCAGATTACAGCCTAACACCCTTTAATAGATCAATGGCCCTTCTACTAAAAGGTAAAGGTAAAGGACCCCTGGAGGGTTACGTCCAGTCAAAGGCGACTATTGAGTTGCAGCATTCATCTCGCTTTCAGGCCAAGGGAGTGGGCATTTGTCCACAGACAGCTTTCCGGGTCATGTGGCCAGCATCACTAAACTGCTTCTGGCGCAACGGAACACCATGATGGAAACCAGGGTGCACAGAAACACTGTTTACCTTCCCGTCACAGTGGTACCGATTTATCTACTTACACTGGTGTGCTTTCAAACCGCTAGGTAGGCAGGAGTTGGGACAGAGCAACAGGAGCTCACTCCATTGTGCGGATTCGAACCGCCAACCTTCTGATCAACAAGCCCTAGAGGCTCAGCGGTTTAGACCACAGCACCACTTGCATCCCTTGGCCCTTCTACTATTACAGCATGAACAACAGCAAACAAAGCACCAATGTTAACTCAAATTGCATTCTTGCTGAATGTTGCAGTTACAAGAATACTGTGCCCATTTAATGCCAAAAGGATCTTGAATCACTGGAAAGAATTTTGAATGAGAAGAATTAGCCAGGCTGAACTGTTTTATTTCAGTGTCTCTGGAAACGGTGCGTTAGCTTTCTTAAGTCATGTGTTCGTACCAATATCACTTTGTTCAGAACAGGATGTGGAACTGGAAAGACTGACATAATTAAGGGTGCTTCCAGACGACCTGTTTACTGAGCATTCATCCTTATTTGCCTACACAAAGCTTGCAGGAAAGTTAGGTGATGTCAGCTATTTATTTGAGCACTCATTCTAATTTGTTTGCAAGGAGGCTATATGATGTTGTCTCAAGTGTATTAGCTCACTATTTCCAGCATATTCCCCTGTCATGTTCATTATCATAAATAGTCTTATTTCATTATCATAAATAGTGGTGGTGAGACAGGTTGTACAGGAACACCAAATCAACTTTAACTGTGAACCTGAATTTGCTGGTGTGCGGTTAAATTCCTCCCACTCAAATGTAGTGATTGCCTAGATTCTAAGAAGCACCCTTTGATACATTATGCACATTTAAAGCTAAAAGCGAACATTTGGACATCTAGGGGCAATGTTTTCCAAATAACTGCAAATATAAATAGTAAAGAAGACTAATTTAGCATAGTTTAATAGAGATGAAACTGTAGAAAAGATACTTAATGACATGTACTGGAAGACGTTTAATTTAATGACAGCAAAATATATTACCTGTAAATTACTCTCACAGGAGCAAATAGATTGCTTAGGCCCTAAGCCCTAGGATAGGAAGCCTACAAAAATGAATTGCCCTTTTTATTTAAATAGTGCATGGTCTAGACAAAAGTGCAATGTAAGCATCCATCTCTAGCATAATTCTGCTCTCAATTATTCAAGGTAACACTTTGTTTCCATTAAGCCAATTATCACCAATGAAGAAATTAGGAGTGAACACTTGCTGACAGTACGATCCATTTACTGTTATTATGAAGTGATAAATACCCTGTGGTCTACCTTCATCTGTCTTTTAAAAGGGAGGGGGTTCTGGCATTTCAGAAATGTAGTCATGCTACCTTACATTTGGCATTTAAAGTGTGAATGAGTGCCTAAAGGGGAGAAATTAAGTTACATCTTCATAGTTAAACATTTGATTCATCACAACAAATGTGTTACAAATATTTTTCCCCTTTGCTATAATAAACCACAAAACATTAGGTGAGAATTTCCTTATTAAAGGAGCCATCCTGGGAGCTCCCTGGGGGGCATTTGAGGGGGCTCTAGAGGCTGGAGATTTTCCACCAGCAAAGTGAAGCTCCGCCACTGCTAGAGTACCATCAGTGGTACCAGGAGAGAACATGGATGTCTGGGATTTCAAGTCCACTCTTTCCCCCCAACATGCCCCCCCAAATGGGCCCGGAGCTAGATCTGGAGTTCAGTGAGAGTCGGTGGAAGGAAGAAAAGGGAAAAGAGGCACCAGCACTACTAGTCCCATTCTTCCTGGCCTTAGTGGGCTCACAAGGCTTATAAGTGGTGGTTCCTCTGACATGTTACTTCCAACCATCACCACCCCAACTATAGGAATGCTAAGTTAGGCTGCAGTGCAGTCCTGTCTTCCTATGCACACTTACTTGGAGAAAGTCCCACTAAAATAAATGTGTCGTACTTCTTAGCAGACAAGCATAGGATTTGTGAATTCATGGTTAACAGACCCATCCAAAGCACATTGATATGGGAGTAAGTATAGCCATGGTCAATGGTTCTTCCTCCATAGAAGTGAGCATCATTCTGCAGTCTAAGCTTGGAATGATATGTGCACTCATGTGACAGGCTTACACTGAAACTTACTTTTGAATCAACATGGATAGGATTGTTCTGTAAGACTGTAACCCTAAATACACTTACATGGGGGTAAGTCCCATTGAACACAGAGGAACTCACTTCTGAACAAACATATTTAGGATTGCATACTCCCTTGGAAGTAAACTCCATTGTACATGGTTGAGTTTATTTCTGAGTAAACATACACAGGATTGTGCTGCAAGTGTCTTCACAGCAGACCAAAAACAACAGATCTGGGTAATCATCAGAGCTTGGTGTGAGAACATCTGCTGACATCTCACCAAGAGTATTTTCAAAAGGATGCTAAGAATGCTTCATCATAGTCTGGAATGCAACACTTATGAAAGTTGTTAATGCATGATAGAAAGCAGAATTGAATCTTTATAAATTGAATGTATATCCTAGCCAAAGTTGCTTTTTGCAGACCCAGGACATGGGTCACTTTTTAACTTGACCTAAGGACTGTTCCACACATGCATGTTCTCCCCTCAATGTCTCTATCACTGAACAACTTGCAATCCAATCTATTAACTGCCTCCAGTAAAAAATAGTGTGTTTCAAATCAAGTCAAATGGGATGCAAGCTCATCTCGGCTTCATCTGTGACAGGTGCTTCCAACACAGAAAGACCATTGTCCAGGCTGAATTCAAGGAACATGTGTCACCTAAGACCTTCTGAAGGTAGTTTGCATACTGCACAGTACTATGCACGTCATATCACATTGTAGGTCTTCTGCTGGGAAAAGGATATTGCCTTGTCTCAGCATTCTTCCCCACCCAAGTGCTTTCATTCCTACAGGGAATGCTGTGTCTTTGTTTTAAGTAGCAATTCTCACCAAATACATAAACTGCTATAGTGACTCATTTGCAAGGAAGTATCCAGAATGAAAACTTTTATATACCGGTAAATTAAATCCAATTACCTCTGCAGTCAGTTGCTGCCAATGGGATTATATAAATATATATAAAACCTGACTAGTGAGACTTGCATATGAGTTACTGTAGTGGTTTATGTATCTGTGAGGTTTAGGTTGCTACTTAAAATAGTTTCTCTCCCTCTCTCTCGCTCTCTCTCTCTCTCTCTCTCTCTGTGTGATTTTGATATTATTTTAAAGATTTTCTCTAGGCTACACCTTGAGCCTTAGAAATAAGTGCTGCTTTATTTATTCCTTTGTTTTAGAGGTTGTTTCATTTTTACAAGCTGGGTCTGCTTTTCGTTTTGCTTTGTCTGGATATACAAACGGGCAGGGCCAGATCCAATTCCCCACCCCTGGTGTAAGCAACATAAGATGTACAAATGGTCTGATCTGGCACAATGCATATTCCTATGTTTTTCTGTCTGTTTCAAAATGCTAGTGCAACTTGGTTTAACTAAAAGTGAAGAGCTCTGATGGATCACCCCTGGTTGCTTCCATCACAGCAGTGGCACACCCCTCCATTTCTTGCAGGTGGGCTGGTAAGTGGTGGCATCATGGATACACAAGGCAGGCAGGTGGGTGGTGCAGGTAAGCCACATTATGATGCCAGTGTCACAAGGCAGCCTCATGGGTGACAATTGGGGAGATGTAATCTGCCGCTTGAGGTGCATACCACATTCTGCCTGAACCTGCTTGCAGCTTATCCATTGTGGAGCTGTGCGTCTCAAAAGTAATATGTATTTTAGTCTAAAAAGGAAATGTGTTGAAGAGCAGGAGCGCCTGGACTTGCATAAATGCTTGGCGTGATAGAAGACCCCAGTTTCACAGCTTCCGCTTAGAGTTCTCAAATTACGACTCTTCAAAATTCAAAAAGGTGCTGAGTAACTGGGTTGGGCACTAAAGCGAAATGAGAGTTGTGTATGCTGCCAAGTCTTTCCAGGAACTGGTCCAAAAGATGCAGAGTCATGCCAGGCTCACTCTTGGGTCAGAAGATGCTTCCATTTTGTATATTTCCCTGTGCTGCAGTTGATTAGCATGCCAAGATGTTAATCAGACTATTGCTGATTTAAGCCTTTTGACTCTGGTACCTTCTGTCACCTAACGGCAACCTTCCATCAGGCCACTGATCAGAGGGAGGAAGGGGAAGGGGAAACAGGGCTGTTTCATCACCTCTGTTGAGAGGACCAGCTTCCTTTGACTCTCTCCAACTGTCACCCACTGGCAGCTCCTTCATGAGCCTACTTGAACCTGTTTCCATCCCAACTGGTAATTACAAGAACTGTAACTTGAAAAACTGGTGCATCAAGTTGCTTTTTTCTCTCTCCTCCCCATCCCCTTTTCCATGTGTACCATGTCTTTTAGACTGCAATAGCCGCAAGACTATCTGACATGAGGTTGCTGCCTAAGAAAGCAAGGCTATCTAAATGAGAGTGCAGAAGGAGGAGTTGGCAGCCACCTGGCACCAGAGGTGCCAAAACGAGGCAGCACAATGTATTGTGCTGGTGCTGGTTGTAAGTGACAGAATGAATATGAGAACTTCTCAGTGTGATGCTGTAGGTCTGTCAGGTGGTAATGTAGTAGGATGCTTGCTAAAAGAGAAAGAAAAAAAAGGAAACCAGTGACTGCCTGCAATAATCTACAACCAAAGTTTTCTATTTCCATGACACAACCAAACACATAATTAAATGTGGTATTTATTAACTATAAATATCACATTTGTTTATAGAGGCTTGGGAAGTCCCCTTCCCACTAGTTTTAAGTGTCCTAAAAGTGCTACTTCTTACTTGCAACACTCCTGTTTCAAATAGACTTAATTTCTTCTGTTTGCATGATATCAAAGAACCAATGGTGCAGCAGGTGGAATAATTTAACAAAGGAGCATCCACGTCAGCACCCAAGCATTGAAGTTGCTTTGGGCAACCCATTCTAAGGCAGCCATGGTGTCCAAAGTGAGACTGGCAATACATGCTTATGGGGAGTACGTCCTATTGAAAACAATGGGGCCTCCTTCTGAGGAGATGTGGAAAAGATTGCACTGTTAGTGGTTCTGTTGCCACTGAATTTCAGCCTAGTTCCATCACGGGAGTCAGAGAGCTTCTAACTCAAATGTTTTGCTCTTCAAAACCTTTTTAAAAATTAGAATAGGTGGAGTGCACAGCTTCTGCTGAAAAGCTGGTTGACTATGCCAAGACACAAGATACAAAGTCCTTTTGTCTAAACGCCTGTGATTCGGCACTTCCACTGCTATTACAGTCATTGCCTTCAGGGTCAAATAAGGAAGGAAACAGTTGTACTCTCAGATAAATGAAAAGGTTTCACAGAAACTTGTTACAGCAAATTTGATGGTTATCATAGATTGTTCAACGCAAGAGTTGGGTTGTTTCTCCCTCTTGTAGTTTCAATGGTCAGAATACCAAAAGGGCTTTCATGGATGGAAAACATGTACCAAAGGAAATAAAAGCTGAAGTCCATACAACTTTGAGGGATGACACAATGATGTAGTGGGGGCATTTGAAAGTGTCCTCCCCATGCTCAGTACAAATATAACCGTTTCTGTTTGTCTCAGGCGAAACTAGTTTTGAAGTCTCCAGTTTGAATAAGCAAAAAACTGACTACTGAGGGTACCTATTGGCTAACATGTGTAACATCACCAACTCTCCTCCCCCCAATTCCTGGAGCACTCTGATTGTTTTTAAAATATCTGGGTATTGTTGTTTTCAGTAAAGTGAAAAATGGAGGTATAAATTAATAAATGTGCAGAAAGAAAGAAAGATGAAGAGCTTATCAGTCATTTTTAAAAAAATTGAAATACAAGTTTTCCAGTACACCAGATACACACAATAGTTGCTTTAAAAAATAATAATGTATGTGCCAACAGCAGCTCACTGAGGAGTGCATATAGGGGTTGTGGTGATAGAGGGCCGCACCTGGCAAAATAACACCACACTAAAAAAAACCCCAAAATGACCCCAGTCACATAATGTTCTTCAGCTGGGTAACGTGCAATTTCATGTAGATTTTTTTTCTCTGACCACATTATCTGCACATCAAGAAAACCAAATTAATTGGGGGGGGGGGAGTGTGAGCTGCCACTTGGATGAGAACATCATATTAGGTCCACCAGTACAAACAAGTTTAACATACCCTGCTATATACTGATGGAGAAGGGGGGAAACATAAAAAGGAAAACAATGTGTATTCAGGCACCTTAAAGCCCAAGAGATGTACATATTATCAGTCCCCCCCCCCAATCAAGCAGTATATAAATGGTATGAAATAAATAAACAAATAAGCAAGCAAGCAAGCTTTTGTTGGCTAAGGTCCACTTCATTACATGCCTGATCCAATGAGTCAAATGAAAAGTACAAACAATTATAATTACGTATTTGTCAGTGGCTATGCTCACGCACACAGAAAACCCCCTGCTGTATTGATGACACAGACTATCCTGGCATTGGCTGGCCAGTGTGTACAGGTAGCGTGATAAAAATTCATTGTACCGAATCAATTCAGAAGTGACAGCACTTAACCTCATGATATATTATATTGTGATGCAATCATTGCACATTGAACTCTCCCTTTGAAGTTCCTTTGTTCCAGTTTGGCCACTTTAAAGTCAATTACAGAATGTCCTGGGAAGCTGAAATGTTCCCTCAATGTGGGATTGGGTGTTTTGGGGTGGTGTTTTTTTTTTGTACGTACTGCCATTTCTAATGTATTTATGTCCATTTTCTTTTTCACATGTGCTTCTGTAAATAAGTGCTTAATTGTGATCCTACTGCTGATCAGTGCCGAGTGGGAGACAATAATTTGTCCAAGATCATCTGGACAAGGTAGTCAGGTGGCTCTGGAACAGCTGTGACTTTCACAACAGAAACACTGACTGACAGCTGCTTCCAAACATCTATCTCCAAAAGGCAGCCAGCTGACTGTTCTCATTGCCAAAGGAAAATGATAATTTTGTATAATAAAGAAGGAAAACAAATCTGCTGGGTACTAAAAAGCTTAGGCTAAAATAACCATCAAAGTGATGTGCACAAAACTCTGGTGTTTATCAGCATAGGAGCATTAGTAGAAGCAGAACTTCCAACCCCACAGATGCTCTTCCAAAAAAGCCATGTTGCACGGCACCCCAATCTCGGAGCAGTGTGAGATTCCAGGGGTTTGTGTTTCCTTTTGGAATAAGGCAGTGCCTTTATGATATATTTACACATATATACAACCAGAGCCTACAATGGAGGAGTTCACAGTATTAACACCCCAAAAGGATCTTGATTCTCCCATAGTCACAGCCTTGGATTCAAACAGAAATAAAACATTGCTCTTACTCTCTCAGCTCAGGATTTGTCCTTCTATCTCTGTTGACACAGAGCCCATTTTCCTTTGTTCTCTTAATGGCCCATCATCACCCAGGCAATCATCTCAACACAGGAAGCTAAACTGGCTTATATTTTAACATTTGCTGGATCCGGGGGTTAGACGGATCCAGCATACAGTCTACTTCCTCCACCCCAAACTCATAACAGCTATTAAACAGCGTTAAATATTGTAACTATTTGGACGTAGAAAGGGAAATGGGGCGATAATAAAAGATGCTTGATGTTAACCCCTAGTCTCACACAGTAATTTACACCCTGAGAACAAATATGAATGGCTTTATAATGAGAAAGGAAGCAACAGAATAATGTAAGGTGAAACATTTTGCCTTCTTAACTGTCTTCACAGCAATAAAAACTAGGGATGGGAATACATTCCACCAGCTACTTCTTGTTGCCCTGCCTTTCACAAGCATCTTGGTTAAAGTTTTATGTAACCCTTTATTTGTGAAGAATTTATGCTGCCTAATGTAATAATAATAATCCATTTACGTAAAACAATAAAACTTCAGTGATAACATTAAGTAAAAATTCCTAGCAACTAGATCAAAGCAATATAAGAACAAAGCAAAACTGAAGAAAATAGAGCAGTGTGCAAAACGGAAAATTAAAAATTAAGGGAGGAAGGTTCAGGTAAGCAAAAAAAGTTTAAGAAGCATTTGAAGGTCATTACAAATTATTCAAGCAAGGGCATTCCAGAGGGCAGGTCCTATCACCAAGAAGGGCCACTTGTGTGTCGTCACCAAGTGATAATCTGCTGGTTGTGTAAGGACCAGAAGAGCCTTTTCTGAAGACATTAAAGAACAGCTGGACCTGCATGGGGGGAAGGCAGTTTGCTAGGAATCCGGGTTGTTTTGGGACTTTCAATGCCTGTAACAAAACCCTGGACTTAGTTCAGTTACTAATAGGCAGCCAGAGCAGATTTTTAACACCGGTGTAACATGGGTAAAGCCAGGTGCCCCCCTAGCAACTGCCTTTTGCACCAGCTCCAGTTTCCAAACCAGGCCTGAGGAGAGGCCCACTTAGAGCACATTATAGCCATATAATTGTGAGCTTACCAACTTATGGACCACAATGGAAAGGCTGCTCAAGTCCTCACTGCGTAGATAGTTTAGTTCCTGGGTCAAGGGGAAGTACTTGAAGAGTGAACATCCTGTAGAGGAGAGGACAGGAAGTCAGTGTGGACCTGGAGGCCAAGGAGTAAGTGGGGTTCCTTGTTTGCTGTACCGTTCAACTCTGACTCTACCTGCAGTCCATTCCTAAGGAAGGCAGCCCAGCTCATGATTGTACAAACTACCCTGAAGTGAAGCACTTAGGAAACAAGTCTATTGACTACGGTACATATGAGAGCTTATCCCCACATACCTTTTGCCCTGCTCTTTCCAGGCACAGGTTTAAAGCTGTGTGTCTGGGCGATTATTATCTTTTGCCACAGAGCTTTCCCAGTGAAAACCCGCTCTTTACCACTCAATCGGAGCAAACGTCAGTTCATGTTTTCCAGAGAATGATGTTTGCTCTGATTGTGCAAACCCTCTTTTTAGAGCTCAGGGAAAGCTCTAGGGCAAAAAATGTTCAGACACAGAGCTTCAATTTGAAAAAACCTGCCTGCAAAACCCTTTCACACACACACACACAGTGTGGTCTAATGGCAAGAGTGCTGAGCCAAGACCGGGAAGACTCAAATCCCCACTTTCATGCCCATCTCATCTATGCCCTTCTATTTCCTCAGATGTTTTCTTTTACTTTACCCATATTTGATAAGGATGAATAAGGGTTTTTCAGTGACGAAAGGACATTCACAGCTTGATGTATCTGCTTTTTCTTGTAGAAGTTTCAAACCAGGGCAAAACATTTGTGTTGTACTTAGTTATCTGTACTTCGTTTCTTCAACACCACTTACATAGAGAGTAGGAGTGTTCCCTTTTCAGGAAGTGTGCATAAATATATGCACATTTAATATCAGCATTCTCATTAGATGCACTCATTTAGAGGGGAATGTTTACAAGGAAGAATTTTCAGGAAGAATTCACTGTTCTTCATGCAAACATAAACAGTACTTATTAATAGGGTACGGGTGGTGCTGTGGTCAAACCACTGAACCTCTTCGGCTTGCTGATCGGAAGGTCAGCAGTATGAATCTGCGTGACAGGGGTGAGCTCCTGTTGCTCTGCCTCAGCTTCTGCCAACCTAGCAGTCTGAAAGCATACCAGCGCAAATAGATAAATAGGTACTGCTGCAGCGGGAAGATAAACAGAGTTTCCATGCGCTCCAGCACTCGTCACGGTGTCCCACTGCGCCAGAAGCGGTTTAGTCATGCAGGTCACATGACCCGGAAAGCTGTCTGTGGAAAAAAGCTGGCTCCCTCAGCCTGAAGTGAGATGAGTGCCACACCCCATAGTCACCTTTGACTGGACTTAACCTTCCAGGGGTTCTTTACCTTTACCTTTACCTACATAAGCAGCACTGTACATGCAGTACATAAGGAAGTTAACTTATCTTTATCTAGGCAACCTACATTAAAGAGATGAAACACTGAGATGTACAAAATCAAAGCAATGATTCCAGTACAATGAAATTTAGTTAATAACCTTTCAAGAATATAAATAAATATAGTAGCTCCATTACCCTTTTAAAGAAAGGAGTAGCATATTTTTTACACACACACACGTAGAATATTCAAGTATTCTGGAATGTGCACTTGCTTTAGGCGACAAGGAAAACAGGGTTCTGCTGAGTCTTGTGGGATTCAATGCATGGGTCATGGCCATCTCTCAACCAATCAAACCCATTCAGATACTCCAGGGATTTCAGCTTACTGAGTTTCTGACATTAAGGGTTCTCAAGTGCTTCAGTATTTGAGATTTCCATAGCGTGAAGAGTCAGAGCCATAGCAAAACAAAGTTGAATTGATTTTGGATGGAGAAAATCAGCCCAAACTGTTTAATTTGCATTTCCCAGCAATGTCAAATAATGCAGTGCAAATTTTGCTTCTCTTTCTATGGTCCACTTGTGACAATTTCACAGCTTTGTGACTTCTTTTACACAATTCATACTGACACATGTGATATTAATTTCCAGAAAGCAATGTCAAAAAATATGTAGCATGTTTCCAAGCCAAATGACAAAATGGGGATTAATTTCAGAAAGCCTCATTTTGTTTTACACTAAACTGCATGACTAAGAATAATTTATCATCTTTTTCACCATTAATATTCCGTCAGAACTCTGTAGTTATTTGTTATGTTTGGTAGAAATATGACCCTTGTATTCCACTATGGGATATATTTTGCACCATTCATTCTTTTTAAGCTTTCTATGATTATTATTTTATTATACTGTAGTTTTATTTTTTCCAGTTTTTATGACTGCTTCTAAGTACAAATATGGTGAACCTACAGAATCAGCAGCTTGCTGCAATCAGAACTTTGGAACATTCTTCTTTATCAGGGCCACTTACTTTTAAGGAAAGGGCTGGTGCTGTGATGTTTTTATTGTTAATCTGTAAGTGATTTTTATATGTATATATCGTATATGTGTATATGTATATATTTAAAGAAGCAGCAGCATATATGGCTCTGCTTATCACACAAATAACGTTTGTACATAATTAAAAAAAAAAACAAATCCACATAGGATTCTTCCCCCCACCATCTCCATGTGCAGTGATATCCTATATGGATTTTCATATATAGGAAGCAGGGTGGTAAATCTGCTATTTGGCCCCCAGCATGAACAAATGGGATCATGTGGGAAAAGATACATGGATCGGCCAAAGTTCAAGTATCAGGTTTAACATTCATCATAAAAATGCCTATAGCTTCTATACAGGAGTGAAGTCTTGACTCTGATTTTGTAAGGTCATATGAATATTTTCATGCAATAAATAGGTTATGATGGAGCAATATGAAGGGGGGGAAATATTTCCAGACTCTAGGTATTGTAGGCAAAAATGCCTCTGCTGATGTTTATGATAATGGCACAATTCCTTTATGGTCAGTTCCTTAATTTAGAATTAGATGAGCCTCCTTAAAGAATAAAGATTATCTCTTTTACCATCATTTTTCTGCCAGGACAACACCTGCTTATCAATCAAACGAATATGTGCTATTTTGCAAAAGAAAATTATTTGCCATGGAGGCTGATCTGATTAGAGCCAGAGCTGTCAACAAGATTGCAAAGAAATTTGCTTTGGTATGATATGTGTGCTGTGGAGTAAGTGTTGTATTTCCATATTCCATATTTCCTTTTCAAAAGCACACTTCACTTTGGGAGTAGATATCAAAACTCTCACAACAGATGGTTTATTGGAAGAGTTCACATACCATCATGTGGTTAGTTAAAAATCTCAGGCTTTTCTCTCCTAATTCTTCATTCAACTAGAATCCAGTTTTGTGACCAAAGGACATTACTGTCAACAAAATGAAAGAGTTTCATTTTAGATTCCCCACTAATGACACTTCCCGCTGAGTCGGTTTCTGCTTTATTCTTGCCTTTACCAAAATCATCAATTGATGGAAAGTGGGCGGCGGACTGAATTATCTTCACATTTTAGGATAATAATGCTTCGCCGTATGAGGTGATAATTATTATCCACTAAAGGGATATTTTACTTTAATTATAATGTTTCCCACACTTCCTCCAACCAGCTCCAAGCTGTGTTTTAACTTTTTCAGTGATTCACTGAGGCAGGTTAGATTAGTTAGTGCTTTGCCCTAGACTGGCCTGAAGCTTCATCTGTCTTTCCCATGTCAATGTCATGCCATGATATTGTTGGACTCCAACTCCCATCAACCCCAACCAGCTTGGAAAATAGTTCAGGATGATGGGAACTGTAGTCCTGGATCCCAGTGCTAGTCCAATGTATTCATGGCTTTTTCACACAGTTTCTTAAATGCTTTATATTCCTCACTTTGTTTCTTCCTCAGTACTGCTTGGGCTTAAGCATTCTATATTCAAATCCAGCTATACAATGACATAATACAGAATATCCAGATAAAGCTCTGTGACTCCCACAATCAAACTCAAAGCAGTTATCACAGTAGCAAGTAGACTGACTTTTGTTGAGTGATTTCTCAGTTTACTTCTGAAGATCCAAGACAAACAGCCACCTTCTGAAAAATTCCCCCTGGACATCACTTCTGCCTTTCAAAATCCCAGTAGTGACCGGATATATGGTAGCCCTAGGTTAGTTTAACCTCCAGTTTGCTAGTAAAACTAAATTACTGTGTTGCAAAATCATGTATGTCTAAAAAGTGTGTCACCAACATGAAAAGTTTGAAAAGCTCTGATGTAGCTGTTACCTATTACAAGACAACTTTTCTTCTTCTCTATTGTGGGGAAATTGGATTGTCCTAAGCCCAGGTTGCATTTTTGTCCCTGGGAAAATGTCCTGGATCTTCAGAAGTAAACCGAGAAATCGCTCAACATTGTGTGTGGGGGGGTCCTGGTTTCTACCTTTTGAAATATGGCACCCCTAACCATTTCCAGTCCTAGGAGGAGTGCGAGGAGCGTTTGTGCGACACACCTACACACAGCAGCCAACACACTAATGTGTCACGACACACAGTTTGGAAAGCTCTAAGTTACCGTACATACTGGTTTGGAAAGATCCAAACAGACGCTGGAAATGCCAGAAAAATACAATAAACATTGGGAAATGCTATCATAGTTGGTGTTGGGAATATCATCAAATAAATATTGAGGAAAATTAAAATGTAATAGTATAAATTGTGGGATATGAGATACTATTAGACACAGTTCCCTCTCCCCAATACATTGTTTATGTGGTTCAGTGAAAACAAAAACACACTACTTATTTCATATATATCAATAACAGCACATATATTTATGGCATATTGCACATGCAAATGCAACACAACCATTGCTCTCATTTGTGTTATGTGATTAGGGTGGGCTTCAAATATTTCAAATGTTTAGGGAAGCTTTTAATGTTTGAAGGGCTATTGTTTTTTAATATTCTGTTGGAAGCTGCCCAGAGTGGCTGGGGAAACCCAGCCAGATGGGCTGGGTACAAATAATAAATTATTATTATTATTATTATTATTATTATTATTATTATTATTATTATTATTAAAATAGAAATACTTTCATAAGATGGAGCCGGTAAGTGCTGATCTGGTATTTTTCTGTTTATTATACCCCAAGCTTGCTTGATATCTTCTGACATTGTCCTGATTACAGTTTGTGTGACTTCCTCCTATAAACACAGCTGTCAACGTTTCCCTTTTTTAAAGGGAAATTCCCTTATTCCAAATAGGATTCCTCACAAGAAAAGGGAAAAGTTGACAGCTATGCCTATAAAGTCACCTCAGCATTCAAGTAGCATTCTCTTTCCAAGTGTTCCAGGTACACAAAGCTAAAACCAATCAGGAAATTTGAGAAGCTGAAAATCAACTTTGCTGAGACTGGTAGCATGTGGGTGGATCAGAGACGAAACTAGATTAAATCCACACAACAGCTGCTTAAATTCTGGGGTCTCTATGGAGATTAACAAGGGAGGGGGGACTACCAATGTTCCTGCTTGGGTAGGCTCTGCTAGTTTTCTGTGTGCCAGGAAGCCCCACTTGCGAGGCTTACTCTTGAAGTTGCATGTTAAGAAAAAGAAGGAGAAAGGCCAAATGACACTGATTCCTTGCTCTGTTTTTCCTTTTAGTTTTTTAATATTATATGCTGTGAAGGAAATGAGATTCAGGTGCTGCTTCTGAAAATTGGATATCCATAATGACCTTATTATCATCGTGGTGAGACCACCAGTTCTGGCTGTATATAGGATTGAAACTACAGTCTGAGCCGTAATTAAGGCTGCAATTCCTAACACATTTACTAGGTGGTGAGCTGAACACAGCATGACTTACAACACAAGCCTGGCCATGGCTACTGAGAAGCAACTCCTATTGAATTCAGTTCAATGGGGCTTGCTCCCAAGTAAGTGAAGTTAGGATTACAGCCTTACATCTGAGAAGATAAGTATAAGATTCAATTGTCAAGTTCTGATTTCAATACGCCTTAAGTACAAGTCGTTCCCCCACAATCAGGTCATATTCTTCATATTGCTTCTATTTGCTTTGGGGTAGCTCCACAGCATAGAACAAGCATAGGCAAACTTGGCCCTCCAGATGTTTTGGGACTACAACTCCCATCATCCCTGACCACTTGTACTGATAGCTAGGAATGATGGGAGTTGTAGTCCCAAAACATCTGGAGGGCCAAGTTTGCCTATGCCTGACTTAGAATGTATTGATTCATTCTGCTGCATTGGAAACCAAGACCAGAGTTGTGGATGTTTGATGCTTTCCGTCCTCTTACTGAGTTTCCCTATTGACCAGGGTAAAAATGGCCTGTTGTGCCTGTCACAATAGTTTGGCTACACAAATCAGCAGGTGACATTTTTGCACAGGCTGCAATGCCATGTAGGTCAGATGGAGGGGTGGAGAATCAGCAAAGGAAGCATAGAAAGAGCAGCAAAAGATGAAGGAAAGGAACCAGAAGAGGGAAGTATCATAGAAGCAGTAATTAAGGGAACTGCTGAGGATGTTATAGTTGACAGTAGCAATATAGCACTCCTCTCAAGTCATGCGTGTGGGCCCAGGAGCAGTTGTCATAGGGAGACAGCATAGCAATCAAGGAGGAATAGATTGAGAAATGCACTTAGATATGGCGAGACCTTGGTTGGTGTCATTTCAATAGATGAGAAAAATAAGAATGTGAAGATCAATAAAAATTAGAAATAGGCCAAGAAGAAAGAAGAACTTGGAAATTTGAGGGGGCTGGAAAGCACAAGCAAAGAAGAAAAAGAAGTTTGAGCTTAGGAGTCAACAAAACTTTGGACAAATGCCCAACGACTCTTTGGTTATACTGCTAGTGAGCAATGAAGCACATTAAGCCAACTATGTAATGCAGAGAAGAAGCACCTTGCTAGCAGGGAGTTCTCAGTGCCTCAGGACATCAGCATCCCTCTTCAGTTACAGGCTAATTCTGAACAGAGCAGAATAACTTGCCCAAGACTATTCACTGGGCAGGTAACCTGAGCACCTGTGGAAAGTTGAGAAGCCAAACCACAGTCCTTCTCAGAAGCATTACATCCCAGATTAATTGGTGCAAGGAGTTAGAAGCCAGAAGGCCAGATTCATTCCCACATTACAGTAACTTTCTATTATTTGCATTTCATTTCAGTCATCCATTGCTTATATCTTGCTTTTCCTTCCCAATGGAAGGAGCAGCTAACAATTAAACCAGTAGGAGAGGGTATGGGAATTAATACAAAATGTCGATAATATATATCAACATACAAAACAAGCCAAAACCCAAAATTCATATTAAGACACTTAACAATGCATCAGTCTGTTCAGTCCATAATACAGTGGTACCTCAGGTTAAGTACTTAATTCATTCCAGAGGTCCGTACTTAACCTGAAACTGCTCTTAACCTGAAGCACCACTTTAGCTAATGGGGCCTCCTGCTGCTGCTGCGGCTGCGCCGCCGGAGCACAATTTCTGTTCTCATCCTGAAGCAAAGTTCTTAACCTGAAGCACTATTTCTGGGTTAGCGGAGTCTTTAACCTGAAGCGTATGTAACCTGAAACGTATGTAACCTTAAGCGTATGTAACCTGAGGTACCACTGTAATTAATTGCAATAACTGTAAGAGGAGAACAACAAAAACAAGATGAGAGAATACTACTCTCAAGCTATTTGCCCTAGCTCAGAGATGTTTGCAGTTAGACAGAATCAGGGGTAGCAGAGCCAAAGACACAAACTAGTCAACATCAAAATTGGCCAGGCTTCTACATCAGCTCATCATTCTCATAGAACTGGGGTGGATAAACTTTTTAATCCCAAGAGCCACCTTTCCTTCTGGACAACCTCCTGGGGGTCATATTACTGTGGTGTGTGGAACTAGAAGCAAAGTGGGCAAAGCAATATGTGTGAACTTTATTTTTGCACAGTAGGCTAGTTTTCACACACATTCCTCTCTTGATAAATATCCCCTGCATTTCAGGAGACCTTACTGAGAGCCATCTAATATCCAGGCATAGACACAGCTGTATGGGAAGGAAGGAAGAAGTGATAGAGTAAAAAGGGGAATGAGAACATAATATCCTGTTAACTTCTGATAATATGTGCTATTATAAGACTGCTCACCCTATAACAATGCACAAGGATGGGGCATAGCAATTTCAATCCATCCAGCTCAGGGCAGCAACTTTAACTCAACCCAAATACAGACTTGAGAATAGTGGGAGATTCAAGCCCTCTTCAAGTGTTCATAATCAGGCAAAGTGACCACTGGGGTGGGGAATGGGGAACAAGCACATTTGCCACACCTCCTCCTTTTCTAACCATGGAGGCTCAAACACATTGTTGAAAACCAGCTTTTATCAGCTTTATCAATGTGCTACTAGCCCTATCATTCGCATTTGGGTGACTTGCAGATTAGACTACTACCATAACGTGTTTGAAAGTAACTCAGAAACTTCGGCCAGGCCAGAATGCATATGTTTTGCTCCTGTTGCCGGGTGCTGGTTGGCATTCTCGTGTATCACCTATTTAAGGCATGTTCGCTGGCCCCTGATATCTCCCCATGTCCAATTCAAAGTGCTGGTTGTGTTGGAATTCCTGGAAGCCAAGACCCAAGTTTGGGGCAAGTACGCTTTGGTGAGAGAACCCCGGCAGAGATTTCACATGGCAAAGCATGCAGCAAAGGAAAGTGTAAAAATATAGGGTGTAAAACCTTTTAAATGTGCCCCTTTGGTGAGTTCCAAAATGCCCCCCTTCAAAAGCTCTTTCCCATTTCCCTAGCACAAAGATAGACCAGTTAGTAAGTTACAAAATGGTTTATTTACAAAACTCTTCAAAGGTCAGATTCGTGTACTTTTCCATACAGCAGGTAGAAAAAGTTGCACAAGCAGTAAAATGTTGCTTGTTTACAAAATTGTTCCTCAACTATTTGTATAGGAAAAACAGTACCTACAGACTCCATTATTGTCTGGAACAAAAGAGGCAAGTTAAAGCCATGCTGCTGGAGGGAGTGGCTCAGAGCTCCTCACACACCAAATTCACATGTAAACTGGGTAGAACAAATGGCTAGGTTGCTCATTTCCTCCCAAGATAAGGGGAAGTGACGTAGGCTATGCCTGGAAAGACAGTTTGTGTCTTTGGTATTAAGGCCATATGGATTAATTAGACTCAAGTATGTTGATTATATGAGGCTTGTATTTCAAGACCAAGTGCCTTGGTTCTCAAATACCTGAGAGAATGCCATCTCCCATATAAAGACCACCACCACTGACAGCATTTTAGATCTTCTGAACTGGTCCAGCTCCATATTCCAATATAGAGAGACTAGGCTACTCTCTACAAAGAACAAGGCCTTCTCTGAGGAAGCCCCAGTGTTCTAGAACTCTCTTCTGAGACATGTTTGCTAACCCTTTTCCTGCTGGTCTTTTTGGAAGTGGCTGAATGCATACATTTTTCAGAAAGCCTTTGAAAAACTCTTCAAAGGTCAGATTCATGTACTTTTCCATACAGCAGTCAGAAAAAGTTGCACAAGCAGTAAAGCATTGCTTGTTTACAAAATGGTTCCTAAACTATTTGCTTTAGTGTCATTTTATTGCTGCCATATGAGATGGTTTATGACTAAAATAAATTTGTTTTATTTGCTAGGCGATTTTTATTTTACATTGTTTAATTATTTCATGACAAGGGATATATAATTTTATTTTATATTTTATATTTTTATATTTTATTTATTATTTAGAAGGAGACAAAGGACGGAGGAAACTTTGCAAATAAATGGGGCTTAGGTGGGTTCTCTCAGGAAACAGAAGTTACATCTCTGAGCGCCTTTCAGGCAGATGCTGTGGAGCCAGACTATTAGTGGCTTAGGAAATATGTTAACTAAAATATTTCAATGACTTGTATTCATTTGTTAATAAACATTCCCTGTTAGATTATGGAAGGGAATTTTGATACAGTTTAAAATTCAATTTAAGGCAAAATATTGCTGCCTTGTTTGTTTTTTAATTATTGAATCAATGTATACCTAATGCAAAGAAAGCAAGAGGATAGCTAGGAGGATGAAAAAATAATGCATTCATCTATATGCAGCATGAATGTTACAGTAGAGTTATGAGTCTCTGTAGGACATAAATGGTCATTTGCCAAACGGTATAGAATTAATCCCATTCCCTCTGCAGCCTTGGGTCACTCATTAGACTAAAGCAGACCAATTATGCATTCATGAGCAGGAAGCTCAGAGTTTCACTTGGCTAATCAGAAGCTGATAACTGAATGCAAGATCCAGTTACTTTTCAAGGCCTCAGCATAATAATGTAACCAGTAAGTCTTTAAACACGAAAACTTCTAAGTGTTTAATGCTGCTCTTTAAATTATTGCATTCAGTAACTACCATCTATATAATATCAAAACATAGCAGGCCAATATAATTGTGTTAAAGGCTACAGTACCATAAAAAACATTCTGCACATACAAGTGGGGATCCGATTTCAAATCTACCTTTTATCGTACAAAAGAAAAGAGAGCGCAAAATGTTGGCAATTGTTCCTATCACAATATAGTAACTGAATGGCGTCTATTGCAGTAACCATTTCAGCCATATATGGAAATTTGAACATTCAGATGTCTGAAAGGAAGCAAAGAGCAGACGGTGGCAGAAATGACTTTAAAGGTATGCATGTTTGAATATGTGCAGAAGTTCTTGGACACAAACGTTCCATTGTAAGGTTTACTAGGGGACCTGATGTAACCTGAACTGAGGAATGAGGTGACTTTGATAAATGCATGACAAATAAAGAACCTCAATCAATGGGCTTATAAGCAAGAGTCAAATCAACTCTCATGAGAAAATGCCAGGCCTAGGAGTGAGGGAGAGTATGAAGACTGGGGAAGTCTGTTCAGATTACTAAAATGTACTTTTACACCAGAAGCATTCCATCTAGGTTCAGAAAACCTAAAATTAGGGCTGGGAGAGTAAGTTCAGTGCAGTATCATACCCTAGCACTAGTATCGTACCCTACAGAATGCTTTTCGGCAGTTGGTCAATTTATGCTACAGCTGATCATGCTACTCTTTTTAATTACTGATTTTTAATAGCACGTTCAATTTGTATCATTGCTGGTCACTTTTAGGGCCTGCTCACAGTCCAAAGATGGAGAAAATGTAAAACACACAATACATTTAAGGCTACAGAGCTACTGTATGCCCCTTTATCTGGGAGCAAGTCCCATTGCAATCCATGTGGGATGTCCAATGCTAGTCATATGTGATAGACGCAGTGCTTGACTTATGGCAGAGATTACCCAGTGGGACTTACCTCTAAGTAGGCATGCATAGGATTGTATTGTAGAACTCCTTGCTTGATTGCTTGGGATATGTCCATGCCAGCAAAAATAAATATGTTTAAGACTGGGGAAATACATTAATGATGACTGTTCCCACCCAGCCCATAGATTATACCCTCAATCTTCCTGTCACAATTATTACGGTACTATTTCAGCAGCTTATGGCGCATTCAATGTATTTACAGTTATTTTTTAGCTACACAAACCTAAAAACTGAAGTGGGGAAAAACAACAGAATTCTATTCACTTCACCATTCTTTTGTCCAAGGAAGGATCACTAAAATGTCTAGAGTTTCCAAATACGAGTTGATAGTGACCTTAAATTGTATTATCTGTTTGCAATGCTGTAGTAAATAAACCTTGACTGCCACTGAAAAGAAGCAGGATCTTTAAAGACAAGCCCTTCAATTTACAGTATATTATCCAGATTAACTCCATAAAATCCAGAATATAGTGGGTGCTGCTGTGTTCTCCAGTGCTCTGATTAAACATAGATGTGGATATTAAATGTTGGCCCTGCCACTTCCCCTCTAGCTTAATAAAGACATATTGTTCTCGCTGGCATGCTTTGCTGCTTCCTCAATGATTTCATTGTCCTGTGACTAAATTATACTAGCAGTCTTTCTTAGGTTACCTGATTATTATTATTATTATTATTAGTTTCCCAAATCAGTGATCAGGTTAGATAGAACCCATTGAGTTTTAATATGGCGAGAAAGACCAAGAAGATGACAAGCAATACTCAGCTATGCTCCAGATCCCTGAAGCAGTCGCTTTTCCAACTCTTCATGTTTATACTGCATTGATTTTCAGACACTGGACATGTAACTAAGAAAATTTGATTGACCTATATCCAGTATAACTTAGGATTGCCATATTTCAAAAAGTAAGATATACACCCCAAAAGTTGTTCAGTTGTTGTTGTTTTTTTTGGAAGACCCCCAAATTGTTGACTTTTTTTTAGCTACAAGAATTTTTGAGTTTGGGATCTTTTTTGGCACTTTCGGCACAATTTAACTGTTGCTGGTTTTCCAGGACATTTGCCCAATTTCCGAAATATATGCCAGGACACCATTTTTGGAGGTGAATTTCAGGACACGTCCTGGAAAATCAGGATGTATGGCAGCCCTTTCTCTTCTTCATTTAAAAGAAAAGAAGAAGAAAGCCCTTGTTTGGGTCATGCTTAGGCTTCTGCCAGTGGAAGTGTGCAGCCAACTGAGTTTGTCACTCAGAATGTCCCTGCCAGCAGGAAAAAACAATTTTCACCAGTCTCCTTGCACCCTAAGAAGCTGCTCTGAATGGTTGGTTGGGCAGAGAGATCAGGAAACTGTCTTCTGCCAGCAGGTTCTTCTGCTGGATCTTGGTTCATCCTATGAACAGAAAGAGATGCCTAGCTGTAACCCAAGCTACTGTATCTAGGTTGATGTCATCTTGTGGTGTTCCAGTAGATTAGTCAAACAGAAATATGAACGAACCTAGATCCATGACACAGAAAAACTGACCTTTCAGTGCCACACTACTCTTTTCAAAGATGTGGAGACACTTTGATCCCAGAGAGCTAGGCCATGTACTCAGAAGAGCAGTGAAAGTGAGCACTCCCTTTCTACCACCGGAGCATCATATCAAACCCAACACTATGTTAAAATAATCTCTGTTCCTCCTAGCTTCAGCCATTTCTGTCGTGACATCCTGCTAGTTTCATTCCTTAGAAAGTGGAACAAGAACCCCTGCTAAGTCTTCCCTGCTTCCCCACCCTGGCAATCTTTCTGTAAGGGGAAGGGGCTACACATGCAGATATTTGAGTAAGTGCTTGTTCTTCCATGTACTAAGACGACTCCAGAGATGCTCTGGGTGACTGTCACATGTAGGAGTCTAGCAGTCTCTAAAAGAAACCCAGCATTTGCTACATTGTCAAGGCACTGGGGTCTTAACCGTTTACATCTGATCACCCTAACTTAAGTCAGGATTTATTTATTTTTTTTAAAGCATCTTTCCTCTGGAAGAGCAAGCTATAAAGTATCACCAGCATGTATACCATGCAATTCATGCAACTGCTTGAATCTAAAATGTATGCATTAAGTGTGCTTCTCCAGAACCATGTCCCTGAGATGAGAAGGCTGCATGCAAGAGTGCAGAAATACTGCAAGTCATGTCTGAAGAAGTGTGTGTGCACACAAAAGCTTATACCCAGAACAAACTTAGTTGGTCTCCAAGGCGCTACTGGACTATTCATTTATTTAGTGCAAGTCATGTGTCATACAACCAAGTTTTATTTATGATTGTGTAGGGGAGCTACCTACATAGACAACCTGACAGTATTTCTGTGCCATTGACAATCTTTGAGAGGGGCAAGGGGAATTCCGGGAGGTGGATTCAGGAATCTAAGCAGCCTTTGTGGAGTTTCTAGCCATTTATGTAAGTGGTCAGAGGTACAGAAGCCCCTAACAGAATAATGCTGACTTAGCAGCTAGCAATCTATCAGCCGGCCAATGAGTCATCTTCCATTTGCCTGGCTTTTAATTGATCAGCTGCAACATTACATACTGCAGGGCCTTCATGACTATACCTTTCAAAACATCCTAAAGAAAATGGGCAGCTTCTCCCATGTGTGATGTCACCAACATACAAGAGGGCCAGAAAGAGGTATCGACATTTTCTGCTGGAATGCAAAAAGCCTTCCTTCTTCTGCATCTGTTTGCTCTAACTTAGTTATGGTAAAGTGCTGAAGAAATGCTAGAATACACAAATCTTAGATCAGGGGTTTTTTTATTTACAATTTGCCCAATTAAATTTAAAGCATAATCACATAGTCACAAAATCAAAACAGTGTACTTGATACAAAAAAGGAAGAAGTGCACATATACCCTACCATAGTATTTTATGGAGTTTACCACATGGTTATTCAACAATGCAAACTGTTAGATTTTGGGTAAACTGTCCAAGTCAAAGGATGGGTTCTCTTTAAAAGCTATGATTCCACAGGAGAACAGGACAAGACTCTACATGGACATAGTACTGTCAACAAGCCTCTCCATATTTCTGAAAATCCAAGCACTTAGTTCAACCTGCATCTTAGTGCCAGCCTTAGTTCAAATTATTTGTTATCTAGTACACTTACTTACCTAAAATGTGTCTGTGCAAGTGTTATTTGGTTTCAATCATTGAGACATTTTCTAAAATTCTTGATGATTGAAGACTTCATCCCTTCCCACTTTTGTTTGAAAAGGCTACTCTCCATTCTTCTGCCCCAACATTACATTTCAAGCATAAAATAGAGTAAAATACAAATTTCACCAAATCAAAACGGACATCTGGAAATGACTCTAGAGGCTTTATTTTAGAAGGCGACTACTATGATAATGAAAAATTAATAGCATTTCAAGTTTAGCAGTGGAGATTTGATCCCTTGTTCAGTTTTATTCAAGCGGTTTTTGCCACTGCTTTGCCAAATAACTTGTTTTGCTGGCACATATGGTTCACTTATAGCTTTAGTAAAATGGGGAAAAACCTGAAATACCACAGTAAAAGTAATTTTCCAATATATTTTAAAACTACACAGGCTTAGTTAGAACAGCCACACATTAACTGAGGCTTAAAATAAGATCTGCCCAACTGAAGCTGGAAATTCCAAAGCAAAATGTTGGATGGAACTCTGTGTCTGCTGGATACATCCTTACATACGAAACTGAGTGAACTGAACCAGCGCCATTTGTATTTTCTAGTGGTTTTCGAAGCTTCGTTTTCATTCAAATTAAAGAGTCCTTATTTTGCATATCTTCATTATCTTTCTCCTATGTTTTTCATGGTAGTCATTATCCACGGCCAGTCAAGTTGTACTTCTTTGTCTTGTATTTCCAATTCCAGCTGTTGAAGACTGGAGCCCACCCCACTGCCTTCCAAATCTTGAATGGTCATAGGGTTGATTTTCAGGGGAAATGGCTTTGGATCATCAGGTGCTCTTATAAGACTCTCAGTCCAATTGGTACCAGTAACTGAACTGTAGCGTAAACTGCACTGACTTGATGCAGGTATTCTGTGGTTCTTTTTCATGCTGGGATAGGAAGGTCTAGCCATCTCAGATGGTTCAGGGCACTGGGTAGGGAATGGTGGAAGTTTCCCAGCCAGGGTTTCTTAACAAACGTATAGAAGAGAGATTGTGAGAATGAAGAGGCCTGTAGTTGATTGAAGAGAGCTTCCATGTCCCTTGGGGGTGGTATTGTTCAGTGTGCTAAGTGGTGCGGACGTTGGACTTGAATTATTGTTTGCAGCTGATGGAGTTGTTCCATTACCGCCACTCGTCTAAATATGAAGAAAGAAAAGACTGTAAAGCCACAATTAATACCTTTTCCAACTTGCATTTTGCCTTCAAGGGCATATCCGCATGTATTTTCATCTGTCAGTTCAGGAAAACTACTACCTTTAAATGGGTGCGATGAGAAGAGCGACAACGCCTGTCCAAGAAGATCCATCTCTAATATAATTGTTTGCCTGCTCAGAAGCAAGTCCTGATGTTAGCTTCCTTGGACATTTTGTGCAAATGGTAATACAGATTTATTTATTTTAATGAATAAATTAGAGCCTAAAGCAGGACTAACAAGGTGCCATGCAATTGGAAGCAAGGCTGACTGAATGAGGTGTCAGCTCTTAAGACTAGGGACAATACTAAGCAATTTTAAGGGCTTGAAAATCACTTTGCTTTCTGTGGAACACACAGGTTTCTTTTGTTTTGGTCACTATTTGTCACACAGCTTTAAAAAAAAAGGATATAGCAAAATCATAAAGACTAGTTTTGCCAATAGTTCAAGTGAGATGAATACACACATGACTACTATCCTATCTCTGAACAGCCATCTTCTTTCTGTCTCTAGCTTAATAGCTTTCAAGTCACCAAGAGACAGGAGGAACACACAGAAATAACTGTCTTTCTAGTCAAGTTCCAAGTCTTTCATGTAGTATTTTGCACTGCTTAGCTGGTAATTTTGTGCTAAGGGTTTCAGTGTGGCACTATTTATACTGGAGAGCTATTCCAGAATGAAAGTGTCAGTCTCCAGCAGTTACAAGAGGAGTGTTTCGTATGTCTGAAAGCTGGGAAGATGTATCGAATAGCTTTGGATCACAAGATACAGGAAAATTGAGGTTTTCCACTATAATAAGCAGTAACAGATCATTACGATTTGAAATGTGCCTCTTAAACCACACTTACTAATACAAGTTCAAGTCAATGTAACTCTGCCAATCTGTTTTGGATATCAGTTACTTTCAAGCAAGCTCCACCAAGCAAGCATGTAGATCACAAAGTTTCAAAAGAGATAGCAAGGTGGACTTGCTGTATGGCTGCAATGGAGTCTGTGTAACACAAACTAGCATGGATGCTTTAGCAGAGATTCCTGCATTGCAGGGGGTTGGACCAGATGACCCTTGGGATCCCTTCCAACTCTACAATTCTATGGGGGGAAATCAAGGCTGCAGTCCTACAGTCAGGCTGTTTTGTCTTTAAAATTCAATGTGCTTTAAGCAGCTTGCAGCAGAGATCTGTAGCAATGTTAACTTATATGTTGCTTACTGTATGGAATTTTATCATTAGAATGCAACAAGAATGCATGGCATCTGTTAGCATTTGACTTTCATCCCCAGAGGGTCTATGCTGGCAGACAGTCTATGGGGCATAAGTGGAGAGTACTGTACTTAGGAGACCAGCATTTTGCTGCACCCCTTCATATCAAACATTGCTTTCAGGAGTTCTTTTATGGGAGAAACCTCAAAGAGTTGAGATGCTCAGTATTTGGCTGCTGCTGTTAGTTCCTAGTGTTTTCCTAACAGAGCAGCACACCTACCTGCAAATTTTGTTTGCTTTCTAAAAGCAGCTTCAAAAAGCAGATCTAGTCTCACAACGGATCTTTTAAAGCTTCTCAAATACAGTTCCAAAAGTTGTTTCTTGGATGGCAGTCAAGCCTTGCCTACTATCTTTGCTGCCTTATACCAGCTAACCCATCTCTCCTGGCCAACGTTGCTTCAAGCTCTGTCCTACCCCTTCAATTTTTTGTTTGTTTGGGGCAAATGACGGATCTAGGGAAAAGGATGACTCATCCTTCTTTCTGTAGCTGGCTGCATGAAGTACTAACTCACTGCAGCTTTTGTCATTTTATAGCCAGCAGCCAACAGTTTCACCTCCAGCAAAAAAACTCTGGAGCAGAATGTGGAACGAAACTAACACCGAAAGCCAACGGACATTCCAAATTCCTTAAGTGGTAAAACTGTGTGCCGCTATCCTTTATTACAGAAACAGCCTGCCCTGAAACACAGGCTGAGTACACACCATATATTTAAAGCACAATCCCTACCCATCCAATTCTGGGACTGTAGTTTGTCTTTCACAAAGCTACAATTCTCAGCACCTTTAATAACTACAGTTCCCAGCACTGGCGGGAGAGGGGGTGCGGGGGAAGAGCTGTGCTTTAAATGTATAGTGTGTACACAGCTTTCTTTTATTCTAGCTGTGGCATATTTGACATTTTTTTTTTTTTTAAAAAGTCTCCATTTACCTCCCTAGGCTCCTTTATATTTTAGGTATTTGATTACTAAACAAAGACAGAAGAAAGGTGCCTTTATGGTTCCAAAGCAGTGGCTAGAGGCAGATTACTAAATTGCAAATAGGGATACTAATGGGTCTGCAACCTAACACGCTTACTAAGGGTAGGTTGCACTGAATATAGTAACACTTACTTATGAGTAGACGTGCCTAGGATTACACTGAGAGTATTTTAAACAGCCACTTGTCTGTACCTAACTGAAGAAAAGCAGACAGAAGCTAGGTAAATGAAGAGGAGAGAAATCAATACTGGGTGTCTGCAGGAATTTTCCCAGGGAGGGGAAGAGTAAAACACTGAAAAGGGAAGCAGGCTAGTATCTCGCACACGAAACAATAAGAGTCATATCTGTACAGTCTGCCTCATATCCTAGATTCTAAAAACTTACATAAAACAAGAAAACTGGGAATTATGATTGCCTCCTCCTGTGGAAACCCATCATGCAAAAGACCCATTTTCTTACATTTGCCAAAGTTTAAGATCTTTCTATATCCATCCTTGGATAATCTAAATGAGATTCATATTCCAACAAGATGTCCTACCTTCCTCCATTGTCTACACAATGCAAATTCTACATTAAACAGCTCAACAATGTAGCACTGAGAATTTACATTGAAAGCTACCCGAGGGAGGGTGTTCTGAACCCTCACTGATACGGGTGACACCAATTTGTATTTTGTTTGAGGTGTGGCAGAATATTGCAAGCCTAGTGCCCCAAGCCTCCTAACACGATCTCATATCCAGAAGAATCGGTGGAGGTAATAATAATACTTTTATTATTTGTACTCCGCCAATCTGACTTGGTTGCCCCAGCCACTCTAGGTGGCGGAGATAAGAGAGAGAAGTGCCGTTTAACACGGATTTCAAAAGAAAACGAGTCAAGTCAATCCACCCTAGTTGGCAAAACAGATGGTAGCCAATGGCAGAGTTAACACTGTTGGCATCTGTCTGTCTCGAGAGACAACAAGCCTCCCCAAAAAATCGAAATCTGGAAAGGACAGGGAGAAAAGCGTGAATATTTAGGGCTCGACCGCAGCGCCCTGAAACATCGCACAACTTTAGGACCTTTTGTGGGAAGCCAGCACTGTAGAATCCGCCCTGGCTTGGGGATGCCACAATTATGCGCGCATTGTAGGAGAAGGCAGTGGATTGCTCTAAACTCTGACGGGACCGGGTCCGGGATCCTCAAGGCGACTTTGTCCGGGGACGAGCTAGTCTTCGGGATGAGACTTCATCCATCCCTTTCACACATGCACAGTCAAGAGGAATTAATGGAAAGCGCAAAGCGTGGGGTCGAGAACCCAACAGTAACCTAGAATAGGGATGGGGGCG
The DNA here is from genome assembly GCF_027172205.1 of Podarcis raffonei. Classification (NCBI taxonomy): domain Eukaryota; kingdom Metazoa; phylum Chordata; class Lepidosauria; order Squamata; family Lacertidae; genus Podarcis; species Podarcis raffonei. The sequence goes on from NC_070604.1 coordinate 52,040,014, forward strand.
GGGAGGAAAAACAGAAGGGAAAAACAGGATCCCTCGACCCTTTAGCTTAGAGTATGGGGTCATGAGGACGATGCCACGTCAAGATCGCTGCCGACGCTCACCTGAGTGGGTAAAAGCAGCGCCAGGAGCAAAAGCCCCAAGCCGAGCCGCGTAGCAAGTGCCGTGCCCATGTCTAATCGCGCGGCGAGCCCCCGACTCCCTCCGAAGCTGCTCCTGAGATGCAACGTGGAGGCGCCTGCGGAGGGTTTTTATGCGGGCGCCGAGCTCCAGCCGGGGCGGGGCGAAGCCCCTGTAGACCTCCTCCTCCTCCTTCCCACCCGTCGCGTTGCCTTCTGCCCCACCTCTTGGGGGCTTTTTAAAACCCGGATCGGCTTCGTTCCCGCCCTCTACCTTGTTGTCAGCCCTTCCACTGATCCCCGCAACTCCGTTTGCAATTCAAGGGTCTATTCCCCCCCCCCCACCAAACGCGGTACAATAGGAAGCAGACGCCTTTCGAAAGCTCGCTTATTTCAAAACAAAAGGTGCCGGGGCTCAGCACGGCCTGGAATTCACGCCGCCCGACCTGTAAGCTTTAACCCCTATGTTAGATACATAACGTGGGGTAAATTCAGTGGTAAAAAAACAAACAACTCTGGATATGCTCAGAGGTGTCCCTCATTTTACGGTGACATCACCTGGTGCACTAGTAAAACTACACAATGAGTGATCAGAACTTCATTTGAGTGATGGCTTTAGAAGCTGAGCCCTTCTCCTTAACCAGAAATAACACTGAAAAAGGAAGAGTGTGTTGGTCATAACTCACTACTAAGTTAACTCAATAAACTAATGTATATCTGGATTTAGGGGGGAGGCTTTTGAAGTCAGTCAACACGGCTTCCTATGATCCTAAAGCCCCTGCACCTGTTGTTTTAGAAATGCATGTTTGAACTGTGTAAATACAGTGGTACCTCTGGTTACATACACTTCAGGTTACAGACTCTGCTAACCCAGAAATATTACCTCAGGTTAAGAACTTTGCTTCAGGATGAGAACAGAAATCGTGCTCTGGCGGCGCGGCAGCAGGAGGAGGCCCCATTAGCTAAAGTGGTGCTTAAGGTTAAGAACAGTTTCAGGTTAAGTACAGACCTCCAGAATGAATTAAGTACTTAACCTGAGGTACCACTGTACTCCTTTCTAGGAATTGACAGAGTGGCTGACTGTAGGTGATGTTTTCCTTAATACTTTAGATGCATCCGAGAACTGACCTCTAGTCCTGCAAATAAGCTCATAGAGATGACAGTTGTTAAAACTATTGTTGAAAACTGTAGGTGATATTGGTGCCTAAGTGGATTTTTTATATACTCACCACTGTTATGGCACCTGCTAAAATACCCACATAAAGGAGGCCTATATTTCACTGGGTGTCCCCTGGCCCCAGATCAACAGTGGTAGGTGGCGACACATTACGATGATAATTCTCTTCCATTAGATAATTAGTAACAACTTTTCATCATCTCTTTACGGGACTGTATTGTTAATGTTTAATTGATTGCAATAAGTATTCTGTGTGTTTTTACACTTCCTGTATATTGAACTCTGTCTTGAGACAATGCTCAAAGGCCACAGGTGCCATCCTGTGTCAGAGGAAAGTCCCACAGAGATTCAGTGAACTTTCTTCCTAGAGTGTTCAGGTCAAATAGAGGACGAGTTCCTGTACCTTTAACACTGGAGTATGGAAGAGGAAGTTTATGCAGGTGTGGTCAGTTGTGTGGAAGAGGGAATTTTAGTAAGTGCATAACATATAGGCTTTACTGCTCCTTGGTAAGTACAGTATGTTCAGTACTGCAACCTTAATACAGCATGAGAGGAGCTTTTGTTGGTAACAACCCACCTCAGATTTAACAAACAATTTCCGCCTCTTTCTTTCTCAGCACACAAATATTATTTTTTCATGCTTCATACTAATACTTTAAATCAACTATTCCCTAGTAGGTGCATCACCATTACAATCTTGGCCATTTTTTGGAAGTCGTGTCAAAATCATCATGTAGTTTGTTCGTTAAAACTCTGGAAAAATAATTGCAACTCAATGGAAAACAGCCCCAAATCTTGCACTGGACATTTGGTACTGCTCACTCTGGAATATAACTATAATGAAAATCGTGCATAATTTGAGACTTTGACAAGGACTAGAACCTCCAGATATGTTTTATATGATTTGGCATTCCTTTATGACATATACAGTGGAACCATTATTTTCAAGACAACCCTTGTCACAAGCCTGGCAAATAAGGAACTATACTTGTTGATCTGATAAAGTTGATACTCTTTACTTGGATTTTGTTATGTTAACTCATGTGCAACTACTCATTCTACGTGCCTATTTTATAGTTTTGTTTTTCACCTTTTAATGTTGGCCTGTTGTTATAATGGTTATCTCTGTTTTATATACATTATAAAATTAAATAATAACAACAAACAAATTTATTTTGGTGTAAGCTTCAACAGACTTCAGTACTACATGAAAGCTTATAATACTTTTCGTCGCCTTTAAGGTGCCGCAAGACCTTTCATTGTTTTTCTTGCAGAAGGCTAATATGGCTACTCTTCTGGAACTGATTTTAACTCTTTCATAAACTGAAATGTAAAAAAAAAAGGTATTGCTGGCTTGTAAGTTTATAAATATTTATCTAGTTTAAAAATCATTCAAATAAATTATATAATTTCCAGTTTAAATGATATGGCAATAGTGAGTGACTTTGGAAGCTAATGCACAGACCCTTAAGAGTGAGGCAGCAAGAGCTGTTTGATCTGCAAAGGCATTTTTCGGCTAAGCCAATTGCCAGGGAGGAAATCTTGAAGGGATTTTTCCAAGATTGTCTTGTGCTTAATTGCTCCTTGCTGCCAGTTCCTTATGAAAGGAGACTCATCTAGTAAATGGAGGATAAGGTAAGAATGCTTTTGGATATTTTTAATTAATTGGAAAGCATAATCATTTAAAGGTGATGCCTATTCTGAGGGGAGCAGTGAACATGACAATATACCGTATTTTTCGCTCTATAACACGCACCCAACCATAACACGCACATAGTTTTTAGAGGAGGAAAACAAGAAAAAAAAATATTCTAAACGAAACAGTGGATGTATGATTTTTGTGGTTCATGCTGTGGCCACAGACATGTGATCTGACGGTGAGTTTGGGGTAGTCCAATGCAAAAATCCTGAGGATCCATGTGGATCCGTGCTTTGTAACCACATTTTAAGTGGGGAGGGAAGGAAAAGCACTCAAGGGACAAGGAACACTCATGGGGTGGGTGGAGAAGGATGCTGTTAATAATGCAGAAGAGGGGTATAAGAGGAGAAGGCTCCTCTCCTCTCCCGCTTTGCTCCTTTAAAGCAAGCAGGCTCTCTGTCCCTCTCCCCCCCCCCCACTCAGCGGCTCTTCTCCCGCTTTGCTGTTTCAAAGTGAGCCACGGAGGAGGGAAGGAAGGGGAACCATGGATCCTCTGCTCACGACTACAGCAGATTCCCCCCGCCATCCGTAGGCATTCGCTCCATAACACGCACAGACATTTCTCTTTACTTTCTAGGAGGAAAAAAGTGAGTGTTATGGTGCAAAAAATACGGTACTTTCTTTAGTTAATCTCACTTGTGACCAGTTCTCTAGTAGTGATGTTTCAACTAGATTCATTTTACCTATGTTCCATAAGTCTGTGGGAGTTAATTATAGAGAAAAAGTGAAAATTCCCTTTGACTCAGCTGGAGCTATGAGTGTGTGTTTGGGCTGAAAAAAAATAGTGGCTTCTACTGAAAACCAGTTAACGGTTAGCCTAGAGGATCTTATCCCATTTCCAAAACATAAATAAGTAAAGCCCACACTGCCTAGGCATTCTCCTGAATTCAGGCTTGCTTTTCAATTACCAGTGGGGAGCCAGGGCCGGGAACATTTCTAAATAGATGGATAGATAGATGATAGATAGATAGATAGATAGATAGATAGATAGATAGATAGATGATAGATAGATAGATAGATAGATAGATAGATGATAGAACTAGCACTTATTATGTATGCTGTGAGTCTACTTGAGGAACATTATTTATGTATTTATTATTCCATTCCTATTCCTTTTCATCCAAGGAGTTCAAGGTGATTCTCCTGCTGCCCATTTCATCCTCACAGCAACCCTGTATCTTGGATTAGGCGGAGAGCCATAGACTGGTTCAAGGTCACCCATGTTCTTGGCTGAGTTGAGGTTTGAACCCTGATCTCTCAGGTCTGAGTCCAATGCTGTAACTGCTTTGACACACTGAGCAATGATTAAGCCATCATCAGCTATGCTTTTTCAAACTCTACGCTTGACTACTACAACACTTTTTACATGGGAATGCCTCTGAAGAGTATTCAGAAACACTGAGAACTTCAAGATGTGTTCTGGCTGCCCTTTAATTTTGGAACCCAAGTCAAAGTGCTGACTTCTTAAAAAGCTATGAAGATTTTAGCCAGAGTAGTTCACAGGCTGAATTTCCATCTCAAGGTTAGTCAGGTGTGCTAGTGTACCCTGCCTGATCACTCTGGTTTTGCTCTGCTCTGGGTACAAGACGGGAAACAAGCCAGGAAGCTGCAGTTAAGCTGCTCTTCCCCTACATCCAAACCCAGGGGTCATAGTTTGTGGCTCCCCAACATGCCTGGTTTGCTAGCCAACCTCAAATCACAGCTTGCTGTCAGCTTACTCATTATGGTTTTTTAGGGAGCAACAAACTACAATCCCTGGGAAGCCAGGGCTAATTAGTAGTAGTAGTAGTAGTAGTAGTAGTAGAGTGCAAAATATGGTCTGAAGCTCAACATCAAAAAAACGAAGATCATGGCCACTGGTCCCATCACCTCCTGGCAAATAGAAGGGGAAGAAATGGAGGCAGTGAGAGATTTTACTTTCTTGGGCTCCATGATCACTGCAGATGGTGACAGCAGTCACGAAATTAAAAGACGCCTGCTTCTTGGGAGAAGGGCAATGACAGGCCTAGACAGCATCTTGAGAAGTAGAGACATCACCTTGCCAACAAAGGTTCGTATAGTTAAAGCTATGGTTTTCCCAGTAGTGATGTATGGAAGTGAGAGCTGGACCATAAAGAAGGCTGATCGCCGAAGAATTGATGCTTTTGAATTATGGTGCTGGAGGAGACCCTTGAGAGTCCCATGGACTGCAAGAAGATCAAACCTCTCCATTCTGAAGGAAATCAGCCCTGAGTGCTCACTGGAAGGACAGATTGTGAAGCTGAGGCTCCAGTACTTTGGCCACCTCATGAGAAGAGAAGACTCCCTGGAGAAGACCCTGATGTTGGGAAAGATGGAGGGCACAAGGAGAAGGGGGCGACAGAAGACGAGATGGTTGGATAGTGTTTTCGAGGTTACCAGCATGAGTTTGACCAAACTGCGGGCGGCAGTGGAGGACAGAGGTGCCTGGCGTTCTCTGGTCCATGGGGTCACGAAGAGTCGGACACGACTAAACGACTAAACAACAACAAGTAGTAGTAGTGATAGTGGTAGTAATCATTAAATTTATTAATCATTTTTTCTTGCTGAGCAAGAAAAGCAGCTTACTCCCCCAAAAATAACCTACAAACATATACTAAAATCAAGGAAAAGAATCTGTTTCCTCTTTCATTTCTCCTACTTGCAACAGGGACGAGTGAAGCCAGAGCAGTCAGGCTTTTTGTACTAGCATGCTGCTCATACACAATAAACAATAGGCTAGAAACCTTTTCAAATTCTCATGGTCACAGGGAGCTGCATCCCAGGAGTGGGGATTCCCCCCCCCCAGCCCTATGACCACAGGCCAGTGGTGGGTGAGGCCAGAGACAGGTCCAGTCCAAAACATTTTGGGCCTGAGGCAAACAAAAAAACTGTGTCCCCTTCCCCATCAGGGAAGAAAGCATGAATGAAGATCTGCATCAAGAACAAGGGGGGAATAAATATCTGCATTGGGATCTGCTGCCCCTGTGGATCTTGCCATCCGAGGCAGTCACCTCACTTTGGCCAGAGGCAAAAGTGGGAAGAGCAGTGGATGTAAAATGTACCTTTGTACAGAAGGCTAGTTTCTACACATTCACACACACCTCTCTACCCGTCTTCCAGGCAAGAATGAGGCATTGTCAAGAGTTCAAGGATTACATTCCAGCCAGGCAACAACACTCAAGGAAGGTGTGAAGCAGAGCAAGCGAGAGGGTGTGGTCTGTTGGGTATAAGCAACTTTGCATGCTTCCAGTCAGTAGAAGGCAGAGTTGAGACTAACAGACAGAGAAAATACACTTTGTTGTTTCCCACCAAACACCTAGGTTCCACTCCTTTCTCCTGTTCCTTTCCTCTTCCCCTTCCCCTAGCAGGAGGCAGTCATGCTTCAGGGTTCAATGTATTGCCACTATCTACCACAGCAGACTTTTTGAATTAGCACAAACAACAATCCATTTGTTCCCAACGGAGGAAGAAGGACTGGGGAAATGTGAATATGCTTCCAAATGTTTCTGTCATATCCTTTTCCTTCAGTGCAGCTGATCAGGCACTGAGAAAGGGGAAGAAGTTTCCCTCTTAAAGGAAATAACTTTATATACTACAATTTCCTGTGCTACAGTGTTCACAATGCAATGGGGAATTTTTATTGCCATAAACACAGATCAGCTGTCTGATAAGTGTTCCTCTGGCAAAAGAAAAGCAAAGAAGACCCAAAATCATTTGATAAGTGGTTGTTGGGCCATCATCCTATGTATGCTCACTTGGAAGTAAGGAGATCTGGATTGGGTCCATGTGGCCTTCCTCCCCTGCACTGCACGCCTGATCCAAAAACTCTCCCCCCACCCCCTTTGCAGCTCCTTATACAAAAAGAAAATTGCATTGGCAGTGCCAAACACAGGATTTCAGTATAGCATACAGTTTGGTCCTAAGTCTCACTGAGTTCACCCGATGTTAACCAAGAACGTAGTATTTTATCCATGTAATCTGATCCTATGCATGTTTACAGAGACATTAGTCCCATTCACTTCAATGGAACTTACTCCCCTACATCATATTGCAGCTTCAGAGTCAAATGTTGTGTAATGGCTAAAATAGGATCCCCCACCTTAACCACTGGCCCACCTGTCAGCCTTGGCTGTTAATCTGGTGGTGTTTTCACACACAATGCTGCTATACTACAAAGCCTCTCTGGCGCCATTTGTGTTCGTGTCTGAATATTGTGTATCTGGGATAGAAAGTGGATGAGAGAAGTCATTAAAATGTTTTTGTTGTTTTTTACAATCTTGCTAATGTGGGTTTGACATTCTGAACTGCAGAAGTGGGAAATTCAAATAACACTTTCAAGGGCACAGGGAAACATCATACATTTCTGACTGTAAACTTATATCAAAGTTTATATTTATATAAAACTTATATCAAAGTTTTTCATGGAAATACTCATTATCATAATAGACAATATGGACATAATAATAACTTTCCTTGCTGTGTTGGTGAGGAAGACAAATGAGATAAAGCATAGTAAAACATTGATATAAGGATTTAAAGCTCAATGTCACTGAATAAAGGATATGCCCTGTTTAGGGAAGCTTTTAATGTTTGATGTTTTATTCTGTTTTTAATCTGTTGGGAGCCACCCAGCGTGGCTAGGGAAACCCAGCCAGATGGGCAGGATATAAATCATCATCATCATTATTAGGAAGGGCCTTTTCACAAAGAGATTCTGTAGCACAGGGGTCTTCAACCTTTTGGGGCCTGTGCTGTTGTAAATAAAAATATGCCCTTTTCCCTTATGGGGTATCCAAGAGCCCATATAGAGTCCTTACATAGGTTCCCTATTGGTAGGAGAAAATAACAGAGGCCAACCAGAGAATATTGAGAAGCAAAGCAGCTAGAAAGCTTGATCTTTATTGATCTGTTGCAACAGGGTACTCCCCTCACCCGCAGGAGAGGAAGAGGACCCCCAAAAATGCTGTGCAAGGGCTTATAAAGACTTTTGAAATTCCCATCCTCTAGATCAAGACCACCCCCAGAAACATTATGCATTCATCACAGAAGGGGTGTAACCTAAGACCACCCCTCAGATAAGGCGGTCTAAAACAGAACATTTGCATGTTGTTTTCTCCTGTCACTTTGTTTATTTCCTGTCTGGCAGGTTACTTGATTGGATTTCTTGCGGAGCCTGGGCAGTCTTTTGTAATGATAAGGCTCACACCCTTATTCAAACACAGATTAAGGCAGGATTTGTGAAGGAAGAGACAATGGGGAGGCTTTTCCATTTTGACCATGCAGAGAAACATTTGCTCAGTTTAGGAATCAAAATGGTTCCAGGTTGGCTTTCCTGTGCTGATCTATGTACGTGTGGTTATGAACGTTGCCATATATCTAAGACCATAAAATTCCTATCACAGTGCTCACATTGGTAAACTGCACAAACTTCTCTAGGCACCCCACACACAGTACAATGAGGAACATGCAAGTTGTGTTATCCCACAGTATTGTTCTCCACCACCATTGTTATTTGCCACCCCTATCTCCAAGTGGTAAGAGACTCCAGGGCTTCCAGGTGCTTTTTGTTTTCCTTGGACTGAAGGTCAGTGGAGACTGTGGTGTATTTAGGATATATTGTTTTATTTACATATATATGCAGCCTGAGCATAGGATGGAGGGCTTTACACTGTAAACACCCCAACAGATATCGTTTCTCCATTAGATTTCCAAATAAGACCCCAAATCCAGCTTCCGCTCAGCACAGAGCAAGGCATGCCTCTGTCATCAGCTTCCAGCATTTCTCGGCTCCCACCTCCCCTTAAGAACTCAGGCTATTGTTCTTCTATCTACCAGCCAGGTGAGGGGGGTGGGAGAAAGGCCCACCCATTTGCTCACTCTCTTTAGATGCATATGTTGGGTACTTGGCTGAGCAGCCAAGGTCATTACCCTGACAAAGGGACAGGTTTGACCTGTTCATTAAGTTCCCTCTTAACACATTCTAACCTCACAGATAAAAGTTCAAAGGTTTGGAAAGGGGACCCAGGGTTTCATCCAGACCGACACCCACTTAACATCATAAAACTATGCTTTCTTAAAGCAAGCCTAATTTTAGCCGGGGAGGGGGAAGGCCTCTGTTGGCACATGTACACCTGTAGGCACAGTGTTGACTCCTGCTATTGCACATTCATGTATCTATCCCACTTCTTTACTAGCCTGGGGTAGGTGGAAAATAAAAGGGCATTCTCCAACAGCCAGCAAGGAATATTGCCAAAATGTATTGGGTGCTGCCAATCAAATCTGAGAGTTTGCGGTGTGGATTTGTTGTTGCTTAGTCGTGTCCAACTCTTCGTGACCCCATGGACCAGAGCACGACAGGCACTTCTGTCTTCCACTGCCTCCCGCAGTTTGGTCACACTCATGCTGGTAGCTTCGAAGACACTATCCAACCATCTCGTCCTCTGTCGTCCCCTTCTCCTTGTGCCCTCCATCTTTCCCAACATCAGGGTCTTTTCCAGGGAGTCTTCTCTTCTCATGAGGTGGCCAAAGTATTGGAGCCTCAGCTTCACGATCTGTCCTTCCAGTGAGCACTCAGGGCTGATTTCCTTAAGAATGGATAGGTTTGATCTTCTTGCAGTCCATGGGACTCTCAAGAGTCTCCTCCAGCAGCATAATTCAAAAGCATCAATTCTTTGGCGATCAGCCTTCTTGATGGTCCAGCTCTCACTTCCATACATCACTACTGGGAAAACCATAGCTTTAACTATATGGACCTTTGTTGTCAAGGTGATGTCTCTGCTTTTTAAGATGCTGTCTAGGTTTGTCATTGCTTTTCTCCCAAGAAGCAGACGTCTTTTAATTTGTGGATAGATGGCTTTGAAACCCTGCACAACCGTATTGGAATATGCAGCCCTGGCTCCTGTGATAAACTCGCATGCTCCAGGGGGTTGCTGCACACTGAACCACAACGGATGAAAAGAATAATTTCAACAACCACCTGCTTACTATTCTAGACCACCCCCCACCTCAGACTCCTGGTAATATGAAGCAAAGTAGTTCACTCAACCTTCAAGAGATTCCTCAAAAGAAACAGGAGAGAGAAAGAGGTGGACAAGGCAGATTGGGCTCCATTTGTAAAATAAGAGGTGTTGAGGTGGGATTTTGGCTCTGATCTATGGTACCCCCCCCCCTTCCAATTCTGACCATGTGGAGGATAGGTATGGTTCAGTTTTGAGGGCAGGAAGATGCTTTTCACGTGCTTGAACACTACCTTCTCAATTATAGGGATTTAAAAATGTATTGTTGCATTGAATATTTGCCCTGAAAACTAGTTTTGGAGCTAGGTCCTGGCAGGGTCCTCTCAAGACTATTTGCTGCCTGAAGCAAAGGACAAGATGGCAGCCACCACCCCCAATTCAGTGTACAAAGGCTGAATGACAGTTGACTTACTTCAATACAGGCAATGGGATAGAGTCCTCTGCTGCACTTGAAGGCAGTTATGGGGGTACAGGGCATGCCACATGCCACATACCGGTACTTTCTGTTCTCCAACAAAAGGTTCTGGTCAGGGGGCTCAGGAAAAACAGCTGAGGCGGAGGCGGTTTTAGGGTAGTGTGACTGGTTCTGCCACAGGGGCACCACAACAATGTTGTAGCTCAAGAGGTGGGGGGGCACCAAATTTTAGCATTACACAGGGAGCTGCTGAAATCTGAGTCCAAAGACTGGCACTGGCTGGTGGTGCTTCCTCCACTGCCTGCTGCCTCCCAAGCATTTGCCAGCTGGGGCAGTTGCCTCACTCTGCAGGTCATTCTTTGCTTAAATTAATCCTGGAAGAAGAAGCAAGCAATGGAGAAACTGAGATGATAATAATGGACCTTTTAATTTAGACTGTCAAACTAGCTACAAGGTCTCTGTGCTCTTAAGAAAAGCCATCTCTCATTCAGTGTTTTGTGCTTTAACAACTGAGCAGTGTTGATTAATGTCCCCCACAGGCAGTCTGAAATTTCCAAATGTTTTACAGTGACCACTCAGAGTGCTCAAATATTTCTCTTTTTGCTACTTCAGTCTGATCCCAGGGGTAGAACCAACTTGTAAGATTCAGCATCCTGAGAATGAAATACATGAAAGGAAGGGAATTGTCCTTTTCTATTCTCTCCCCCCTCCTTTTCAGGATGTCCCTCTCAACAATACCTCGTGTATTTTTCTGGCACATACGGTACATTATGTTTAAAATGTTTTTGTTTGCTCCACTCCCATTGCCACCCTGCCTTTTACTGCTTCCATTAGTTCCTAGCCAGTGTCTGATATCACTCCTCCTCACTCTCTGGGGTTGCTCTTCTCATTAAAAGTGACGACAACTGTGGGTGGCTTCAGAAGAGCAAGTATGACACATGATGCTGATTCTACTTGTTTTCCCACAGCTGCTGGAGGATATTGTAAGATGAGAAGGACAGGTTCAGTGAAGAAAACAGGGAAGTCATTTGCTCACTTATTCATGTCCCTGTGAGCTTATCCATGCAATCTCCACACTACCCTAGTCTATTATCCACGGAATCTTGCTGCAAACATTCAACAGTATCATTCAAATTCAAAAGCAGATAATCTGACAAAGCTTTTTATAACATCCAATATATTATTAGCATTTTTATAAAGTGTATGAAGGGAATGCTGTGTCATATATGGAGTTGTACTGTTGTGAAGTATTCTGTTTGAAGTACTCAGCAGCCTTCAAGAGCTCAGAAGCAGGGCATCAGGGTAAAGGACACTCTTCCTATATACATAAAAATGTAATGCTGTTGTCATGCTGCAGTTCATGTGGCCACCAACAGGGCATCACACCAATTGCAGCATGACAGAATGGCAGGCAGGCAGGGAGGCAAGCAAGCAGTGCAGATAGTAGACAGCCCAGGCAAGCTGTTTAACAAAAGGGGAAGGCATTCACAGAGCGGTTTGGCAAAGTGTTCTGTGAAGTGCCCCCCCCCCCGCACCATTAAAGATGGAGGGGCTTCAGAAAATTGGTCGCTGAAATGCCTCTCCCTCCTTTAAAAGGGGGTTGGGGTGAGCTGTGGGGGGAGATGATGTGAGGTTTGGGCAAGCTATGAGGGGCTGAAAAGGGGATGGGTGAGATGTAAAGAGAGGTGGGTTGGACAGGTCGGGAAGGAGGGTTGGAGGAAAGGCGGAGTTGGCAAGCAGAGTGAGCAGGGCAGCAGTCCTTAGACTTATGTGCTTTATTTAAAAAACCAAAAACCTCTAGACTTTCATCTACTTTCTAAACCTGCTACCAATCAGAGGCACTAACAACAGGAGCAACTGAAATAAGAAGCAAACTGCCAGCTGTGAGTGGCTGACATTATACCTACAATTCTTCCCACCACATTTTGACAAACAAACAAACAAACAAACAAACAAACAAACAAACAAACAAAAAGAGGAGTTATCTGCTTGAGAAAAGAACCGTGCAATTGCTGAGAGGCCCTCCAGACTAGAATTTTATTGTGATGCCACCACATTATTGCTGTCCAGAAAGGCTATAGCAAACAGAAATAAATGAAAACATTTGTGCTACAAAAAGTTATAGGATTTTAGCAGCAGGAAGTTATGGGATATGCACTGACTGGAAATGAAACAGTGTGACCACCTCAAAACGTTTCCAGACACAAACAGTATTGAAGGCAGGATTGCATGTGACTATCCCCATAGCATCAAGAGTGCTCATCATCATAGATATGCAATAAAAAGGATGTCTGGAGAGGCTCTATGTTAACAACTGCACTACTTTGAGGATAAGTGTTTGGCTGCCCTTCAACACCTGAGTAATGGTTGAAGATTGTTTGTTTCCCAATATTACTGTAATCTGGAAAGGCCTTCTTGACATGGCTTCAGGCTAATTGTGGAGATGTGCTTTCTGGTTAGAGAGTTTCAGTGTATCCAAGAATGCTATTTTCCTTTTGTGTGTCTTGCTTTCTCTTGTGGGTTTTGTAATGAAAGCAACGTATGCAAATACTTCCCTGCAAGTGAGATTTGTAAGGCTGGGCATTGGCTCTGAAGTAACCGGTCTTCAAGCACGTTCTTGGTTAGTGTAAAATTTTTGCTGCACTTACATACTGCAAAACAGCTGTGACTTGGCTGATGTTGAGCATGCACTTTGCATCTCAAATTTTGTGGCTAGATATACCATGCTAAAGGTGTATTTTTCCTAAAAATGGAGGAACATTTTTAGCCATCCAACTCCATATGCCATATTTAGATTTTGGTGTCAGTAACCACCATGATGTAATTATAATGTGTTGCTACTATTTTGCTTAGCACTCTAAATAGCAAAACATTCCTCTGTACTCTGAAAATGTACACTGGTGTTGCCAATTTCCCCTTAGCTAGTCTTCTGATGTTCTTTTTCTGTGTTCAGGGTGCTCTGCGATAAAAAAAGGGGGGATTTAAAGCTTGTGATTCTTACATATGCAAGCTGAAATGTATGCACAGCACAGTCCTATGCAAATTTACTTTGAACTAAATCCAACTGGGTTGAATGGGTCTTATTCCCTAATATAAATGCTTATCAGGACTTGCAACATGCTATTCTTCTCATCCCATGAGTTTTAATTCTAATGGGATTTCAGTAGCAAGGCAAAGCATACTTACCAGATCCATTAACATCAGCATCTGAAGGAAAACTAACATCTGAAAAATAAAAAAATAAAAATTTAAGATTGCTGCTAGTTTGTATTGCGCCTAGTATGTTTTAGGAGTGGCTCTGATCTCAGAGTATTTGTTACATGTAACTGAAACCAGCTATTGGAACTAAGGGCTACCACATTTCTGAAATAGCTCACTAAATAGAATACTCTAAAATCTCAGTTTATATTCAGGTCAATATAACCACAAATTAAAATAATTCAGTATAATTAGAAATCAATATAGCTGAATCCAAGATTCCTCTCATTGCCAGTGTCCACATCTCAAGCTCAAGGGCTGAACACAACCATTTAGGTCTCTCTACCTGGCCCTTGGACGGACTCTCTCTGAGCTGCACATCATTCCTAGTAACACACCCCTCACCAGCCCTGATTTAAAGTGCTTCAGCCTGGCTGATAATTCCTCTTTCTTGCCTGGAGGGGGCGGGAATTGCTTCATACACTTTTGCCTCTGGCGTCACCCGCAAGTGGCTGCTGAAAGGTTTCCCAGAAGGAAATGAAGCCTTTTAGCTCAGAGCGGTTCGCCAGCTCAGTCTGACATTAACTATGTCACCACAGCATAGTTTGTACACATACTAGTGCAGCTGCTCAGGTTCTTCCTGTCTTTGTCCCCAAGTGGCCATGTACCTAGCCCATTCTTTCTGGCAGGTCAGAACATTGGGCCAGGGAGAACTTGTCCCTGTGCTCAAGGGAGGCAGCTACAGTCAAGAACAATCCCTCACTTGGAAGGCCTTGTGTAGGCATTTTGCAGCAGCTGAAAACAAGAAAGAACTAGCATGGTTCACACGGTTTTCCCAACTAACACTATGGGAAGGCTATTTGAGATTAGTGACCACACCTTGGCAAAAAATATCAGAGGCAAAAGAGTTTTGCAACAGGGCCAGGGAACCTTTGGCCTCCCAGATGCTGTTGGATTACAGCTCCCATCATCCCTCAATACTGCCCATGCTAGTTAGGCCTGATAGATTTGGGAGTCCAAAAACATCTGGAGGGCCACAGGTTCCCCAGCACTGTTTTAGAAGTCCCAGCTTCTTCTCAAGCAGAATTAGGACTGAAATTTGTTGGCAGTTGATTCTTGAAGAAGAGTGGGTGCGTTATTGACCTGTCTAGTGCTATTTATCTATTAAAAAAAGAGGTGACAAAACTCCCCATGAATGCCTCTCTTGTTCTCTGATAATGGAAATGGTGCACATCTGAGAGGTGCTGGGACTGAGTTCCAGCGAGTTCCAGCTGAAAAAAGCCATGGACCTGTGGCACTTTCATTGTGCAAGCTCATGTAATTTATCATTCTAACAGGGTCTGACTCTTTGTGGTGAGGTGCTGCCATCTGGTGGCCAAAATAGGTGCATGACATTTTATTTATCAAAAGTGAGGCACATATGCAAAAGAGAGAGAAAAGAACAAGCCTTGTTGTCTGATCGGTTATAATTAAACAAAAAGGTGTAGAACACACACAGAGTTTCAAGTCGAATCTTTTTTAAATTTCTGCACCAAATAACTTCTCACAGTTCTCATCTTAATGAGACTGCTTAAATGTGGCTCCTAGGCACAAAATGGAGGACCAGGCAAGGTACAGAAGTGAGATTTGTGACTTTGTGGGGAGGATGAGCCTTGTAACTTGAAGATTGGGGCCCTCAGCAACTTGATCACTGGTGGGTCTCCTGTTACCTCAGTGGGCTTGAGTGTATTCAAGGCCTAATGGAGAGAGCCCATTGAGGCTGGATGGTTAAGATCCTTTGTGTGTTGTGCAACTCATAGAATCATAGAGTTGGAAGAGACCACAAGGGCCACTGAGTCCAACCCCCTGCCAAGCCATCATACACTGATGGCTGTGTATGGCTGAGTACAGGCTAAGATGAAACAGCAGCTTTGTACCAAGACTATTATGTTGTACTTACTGTAGGTTTGAAGGAATAAAAGCTTTTCCTTTTGAATCATTGCCTGTTGTTGAAATTTATGGATGCTAGGGGATGGGGAACTTTGAGTTGCTCTCCTCCAAGAGAGGGATGGGGAGGGGAAGGCAGGACTCAACTTTGCAGGCTGAGAAGGACCAATTTCCCCTTAGCTCACTATACAGATTTCCACCAAACTTCACACTGAAGATTTTGACCTCCAGTTAATACATTTAATCTTTGTTTAACTTTCCAAAACTTTTTATTTTAATAACTTTTTATTTTAATAATTTTTACCAGTATTTCCAACAGCTTTCCCAAAAAGAAAAGACAGCCGCACAGAACTGTCGTTTTGAAAAACGTTTTGTTGTCAGGGGAAGCTTTCATATGCTTTAGCATGAAGTTTTTCCAAAACAGATTTTACAAAGCCAGATGGACGCTTTGAAGCTTTTTTTAGAAAAAACAAACCAACACCAAGGAGCATATATTTTTTCCTCTATAAAAATACAT
Source organism: Podarcis raffonei (assembly GCF_027172205.1). Classification (NCBI taxonomy): domain Eukaryota; kingdom Metazoa; phylum Chordata; class Lepidosauria; order Squamata; family Lacertidae; genus Podarcis; species Podarcis raffonei. The sequence goes on from NC_070604.1 coordinate 52,056,078, forward strand.
TTATTGAAACATTGGAAATGTGTGCCGCTATCTCCCCACTTTGTGTGTTACAGCTGAATCTCTCTTCACCCCCCCCATAATGCCATTTTTTTTGGCTTTTCAATAGCACTACAATAGATTAAGAATCTACAATAAACTTTATAGATTTTTCTAAAATTCTGGATTGTTCCTCTTGCCTTTAAAAACATATTTTTAAAAAGTTCAAAAATGTCTTACCAGTTTGCTAGTATTTTTATTTATAAAAATACTATTTTTATTTTATTTATTTATAAAACCACTCATATGCTACTAAGCAACACTAAATCAGTAAAAGAAGAAGACAAAAAAGCAATGGCAGCATCCAGAAATGCAAGAGACTGACATTAAGGGCCTGAGCCCTTAAATAAAAATTTAAAAGGCACCCAATAGTTTGTGCCTGCCTAATTTCTGAGAGGTTGTTGCACAGGCAGGTTGCCACCACAGAGAAAGCCCTTTTCTGTACCCAGTAAGATGCTTTTGCAAGCTATAATAGGTTAACACAGTGGTTCTCAAACTTTTTTCCTCTGGGCCACACTTTCAGAATAAAAATTTGCCACTGATATTTTTTAAAAAATAAAAAAAGAAATACATTGGAAAACAAAAAGAAACAACTCCTAGCAAAACACTCCTTGATTTGTAACACAGAACAAAATAATATGTTAATGAAACATGCAGGAAGTATAAAACAATGCAGCTACATAAGAACAGAATTATAAATGAGCTTCTTACATGTGTACTTTAAGCAGCACCATTTTTCTAGAAAAAGAGGTGCCGGAACTCACCATGAACCCCTCCCTTGTTCTCTTATAATAAGACGATGGCGTCCACCTGAGAGGCGATGAGTTCTGGTGAATTCTGGCCGAAAAAAGCCCTGGCTTTATGTATACAAACTCAACGAGAGGTATGAGCTTGCTTCTGCTGGGTAATCTCATTTATATTAAGTCTCATTGGAGGCAAACAAACTCTCATTGACACAAATGAAATGTTTAAATATTTCTTTGATTGTCCTTGAATCTTCCCGCCACACCTCCTGTCATGACTAAAGTCTTTGAAGGCAGAAACTGGAAAGTGCTGGAAGATTCTAGAAGGTTCACTTCTGAGGCAAATATTGTTTTGACTATCTCAAGGTCACGCTGAGCCAGGAAAGATAAATTCCTGCGATCAGGAAGCTACTCTCTCTCTTTTGTTTGTATCTCGCGTGTCTGATTTTTTTTTGGTAACAAGCCTTTGGCTTTTAGTAAAAGTTTTTCCTTTTGGACTTTTGACTCTGTGTGGTCTTTTTTATTTACTGCAAGACACTGTCCAACACTTCCTTGCCATTCTCTCCTGCCCCACCAGTGTGGACACCGTTTGAGAACCATTGTGAGAACAGGCCTTTGGCCTGACTCAGATGGTCTGAGTCTTATGACTTCACTTTTCAGGAGAGAACTTCACTTTTCAGGAGAGAACCCTTCTCCAAAGTCCGGACCCTCCAAGTGTCCCTATTTTCCAGGGACGTTCCTGATTTAGAGAAGCCGCCCTGGTTTCTGATTTGATCCCGGAATGTCCCACTTTTCCTTAGGATGTCCCTATTTTCATTGGAGAAACGTTGGAGGGTATGGAATTATCTGACCCCTGAGCCGTCTGAAGGCAATCCTGTATAGGGAAGGGTTTTTAAAAAAATGTTTTTATGTTATTATATATGTTGGAGGCAGCCCAGAGTGGCTGGGGCAACCTAGTAAGATGTGTGGGGTATAAATAGTAAAATTATCATTATGGAACGGGATGTCCCTATTTTAATCAGATAAATGTTGGAGGATATGCTTCTCCACCCCAGTGCTGAAGACCTACACCACTCCCATTCTCCCTCCCACCCGACTAATCATTCCTTTCACAGGTTCTCAACTGTTGTGGTCTGCAAGAGTAATTCAGCTGGTACTAGAAAGGTTGCAGGACAGCTGAGGATATCTGTACTTGGCCCTGGGCTGGATTTATTTCTGATGACAGAGGCTGAAGCCATTTTAACCAGGGCTGAATTATTCATCAGGCAAACGTATGAACTTCCTGGTCTGGGGTACCTGATTTTCATAATATAGCACTGTATTATGTCTACTAATTTCCCCTAAAAACATATTTACCAGATAAAGAAGTCATTGTCTGGAGTCTGGCCAAAGGCCAATGGCTTTTATAACACATCTCTGGCTTGATAAGGGGGGGGGGGGAGTTATGTTTAATCAAAAAGAAAAACGAATGTGTTCTTACAATGTTAGAATGTAAGTGGTTCGCTGTGACCTCCAGCAAGGTTTGAGAGCTGCTGATCTATTTGATTGATGCCTCTGTGAACGCATTGAATGAATTCTGCACTATGCTGAATAAATATGACTTTTAAACTATTACAAAATATACTTTCACTTGAAATTAACACACATTTGCAAGCCAGAGACTATGCATGCTTGCTTAGGAATAACCCTCGTGATCAGTCAGCTTAATTCCCTGGAGATTATGTATTGCACTGCAATCCAAATAGTATTTCTTGAGCACACAAATGGGGGGAACCTACACCCCCCCACTGAAAACTAACCATATTAGTCTAGCATATATCTACAGAATTAGGCACTATTAATTAGGTAAAAAAACATCCTCTTTCAAGTAGTAAAGCAATTAATCAGAAACAAAACACATGAGAATACAAAAGTAAGCAAATAATTCAAACTAATTAACATTTGCTGGTGGAATGCATAACTGTCATGGTTAATAAGGATATTAAAAATAACTAGCACTTAATTTGATTGCTATTTCCTTTTTCACTGCATTTGCACCTGCCCCCAGGGCAACAATCAAAGGCAAGGCATACCAGAAAGATTTTCTGCAGCACTTCTGAAATAGTTTAGCATCCCCCCCCTACATAGAATACTTAATGTATATGATTTTTTCTCTAAAAGCAATGGGGGAGGGAAACTTTATTCAAATGAAGGAATACGAGTAAGGAAAATCATTGTGTTCATCATTTTTCAAGAAAATGGACAGAGCAATCATATTCAAATTTCACCAGGTTAGCTGTGAAACGTACTACTGGTGGAATGTCCATTGTATCCAGTACTCTCTCAGCCCAGGGTGGAAGAGGAAAAATGCACACTCATTGGAAAATCTGAAAATGATGGGAAAATAGTAGGTATACACACCTCCCACACCAGTGTCCCTGGAAATACCATCAGCCCCACCCTCCTTAGATATGCATAATCTGGTTTTAAAGCTATCCAAGGCCATAACTATCATATCATTTGGAGAAAAAGAAAAATCTCTCTTCAAACCCCATTTAATTTTACAGTATTTAAACCTCCATTAAGCAGTGGCAGTGGGGCACCAGGTCCTTTTGGCTCCATATTTACAGAACTCCCTCCCCATAGAGACTACCTCTTGGTTTTTAGGCAGGACCTGAAATTCTGAAGCATGTTCCTCTTTGTGTGTATATGTATGCGTGTCTGGTTTTATTTATTTCAAAGGATCCAAGAATGGTGTGGAATGCACAGATTGGTGCCCACAGGCAAGTAGAGAAATAATTAAACAAAAATTCATTCTGAAAGCTATTTGACTATAACAACGAATGTTAAAAATCTACTAAATCTCCACTGCCAGATAATGAAATAGGCAATAAAAATCATTTATAAGTCACAGTGGGGAAATTATTGCTCCTAATTTAATTTTAATGTGAACCGTTTTAATAAACAGGGCATTCAATTTATGCAAGCTTATTTTTGTCATTACGTTGTGGTTCAGGATGAAGCCAGGTGATGATAGCTGTGCACCCAATTTCACAATGTCCTGCTCACATTTTTTTTTATACTTGGAAGCTGACATTAGCCTATATGACTGTAAAAATGTTTTTATTAAAAAGTTTTTAAAGTGGTAGGATTTTTCTTCAGCTTTTTTTGCAGATGGGATAGTGAGATGAGGAGCAATGTTGACAATATCACTCTCCAAGTTTCTCTCCAGTGCTTCAGAGTCCACACTACTCTTTGGTTTACAGAAGAGCTACACATCATGAAGCAGACTGGGAGATGACTGGAGTACAGGGGACAGAAAATACACTCCAAAACCAACCAAATGCTTGTTATGTCATATACCATAATTCTGCCTACCAAGCAGCAGTGAAGGCAAAACAAAACAAAACACAACTCTTTTACCACCCCCACGTCATCCTCAAAGAGCTGTCCAGCAGAGTTGCTTTAGGTTATACCAGAAGTAGAGGTTGGATCGCCCTTGAACACTGAGCAACATGCTGTGAACAATTTGCAGGGTACTTTGAGGATAGCATAACTCAGCTCTGTAGTGTCTTAGATGCCACTATTGCTGCAAATCCAGTTAAGGTGTCCATTGCAGTGCCTTCCCACACTGTGTAGGATCGATTTCTATGGATGTGGTCTGATTATGTGGGCAGGAATCTTGCAGTGATGGGATCTGCTTCTCCTTTTCTTGACTCCTGCCCTCCTGTCTGCTAAAAACTGAGTGAGGGGGAAGGAGAGTGGACTGTGTGGGTCTAGGGTGGGGGGGGGCAGCTTTACTCAATGGAGTGGGATCTGCTGCCCTTAAAACAGGTGGTATTGAAACTACTCCTAAAGAAACCCAACCTGGTCTTTTTGCTCACTGTCCTGAATTTCTCCATGTACAGGTACAGTATCTACTATCCGGCGGCTTAGGAAATAACTGAGTGGATGGGAAGAGGGGGCACACACTCACCTACAGAAACATTATACACATACAGGCTCCATCTGCAGCATAGCTCAGCCTCGCTGCCACCTTGCCCCCAGCTGTAGGGTGGCTGAGGGAGAGGTGGCAGGCAGATGCAAGCCCCATGCTGCTGTTTCAGGTAGCGCAGAGCTTGCAGGCACCCGAGCCACTATGTGGAGAGACGTGTGGCTCGGGCGCACTGCAGGTCCTGCACCTTTCAGTGTGGCACCCAGTGCCCCCCGCCGCCCCCCCAGCTACGCCTCTGTATTTAAAGCAGTAATTTGTACCAATTTAAAACAGTCATGGCTTCCCCCAAAGAATCCTAGGAAGTGTAGCTTCTTAGGGGTGCAGGAAGCTGTCAGGAGACCCCCCATCCCTCGCCACACAGCTACAGGTTTCAGAGTGGCTTACCAATCAATCCCTCTTCCATAGGAACTATGAGAACTGTAGTTCTGTGAGGGGGGATTTGATGTCACCTCTACTCGGGGCACCAACTGCAGTTCCCAGGATCCTTGGGTGGGTGGGCAAGCCGTGACTACTGAAAGGGAGCATGCCACTGATTTCAATGCACCGTGCTGAGAAGGCCACAAAGCCTCTGTTCAGCAACCTCTTGCCGAGGAGCAGTCTATTTCACCTAAGTCAGGCTCCTCGTTAGAAGCGGACCCGGTTGCAAAATGGCCGAAAACCAGCAACCTTCCTTGGCTGCCGGTTTGCGCGTGGAGCTGCTGTGCTCCTTAGACCAGCTGCAGCGTGATCGGGACGGTCAGCCAGACTCCTCTGCGAGCCGTTTTTCGTTCTGTGGGGGGGGGGGGGGCGAGAGGAAAGCAACTCCCACGAAGCTCCTCAGAACTGGCTCCCAGGGAAGCGCATCGACTGGGTGAGGAGTTGGCGGCGACGGTGGCAGAACCCCGCGGCCGAGTCCTCCGAGGCGCTCCTGGCCAGCAGAGGGCGCCGGCTGCGTCCGACCGAGCGTGGCTCCGCCTCCGCTGCTCCTTCGCCACCGAGCTGAGAGGAAGCGGGGGAAAGGACGGGCACGGGCCGAGCACCGAGGAGCAGCGGCAGGGCCGGGGCTGCGGGCGCCCGGCGGAGGCAGGTAGCGTGGCGTGCGCGAGCTGGTGCAGGACAGCCGCTTTTTTGGGGGGGGAGGGGGTTTTGCTGTGGGCTAAGAGAGGCCGGGGTCGGGTCCGAAGCTCCACCAGCTCCCCGTGCAAATCCCCCATGGACTGGGAAGCCTTAAGTCTCACCTAGTTCAGTGTCGCTGTCCGAGGCTTCTTTTTATTTGTACTGCACCAAAGGGGCGGGTTGCAAGAACCCCACGCGTGCGTTTCCTTGGGAGTGAAGGCTCCGTTGAGCGAAGGCTGTAGTCCTATGCACACTTTTCTGGAAGGAAAACCCCGCTGAAAAACGCGGCACCGTTAATATTTATTTCCGAGTAAATATGAGGCGTAGAATAGGGCTGGAGGTGTCTGCAGTCGTAAGGTCACTTACCTACTGAACTTACGGGGCTTGATTTTAAATGATGATCACCTAGGATCTGGCTGCAGCACCAGTTGTCCACCGGGATAACTTACGTGGAAAGTTTCACTGATAGGATTGAACTGTAAAAGCAATATACTGTATGATATTCTATGAATGTTATGGGGGGAAATTCTTAAAAAATAAAATATCAAAAATTCCTCCGAGGTTTAACTCCAGTTCCCTTTCCCATCGGAACTTGTTCCAACAATCTGGTGATAAGGCATGGACTAGGGGTAGATTCCCCCCCCCCCCTTATTTAATGATGTGTTTATGCTCAAATGGTTTTGGTTGTACAGATCTAAGAAATAGTAACTATTGAAGAAGTATTTGTGAAGGAAGAGTATGGCACTGTTCTCTTTTGTGTGTTTGTGGTTCACACCTGTTCCAGAGAAAATGAAGTTGTATGGATCATCGCTTCCACACAACTGGACACCAAGGGCTTATGAGGTGGAGGAGAAAAAAAGTGTGTATGGTGGTGGAGAAAAATACAGATTTTTGGTGGAGGAGGGAACACCCTCTGCCAACTTTCTAAGTTTGGATTGTTAATTTATAGTATTCTTGGGCTGCCTTTAAAGGTAAAACTCCTCTCAAGGCAGCTTGTAGTAAAATGCAATGAAATACACCTGTACAGATAAGACCATCAGAAATAACAATACAACAGTACCAAGTCCCATCCCCCTACTACCTGAGACTGATTTTTAAAATAAAATATGAGGGGTTGATACTCACATATTGATAAAGGTGCCATGGGTGCCAGCATAAAATGTCTTTGATGGGCAGCAAAAGAAGAGGTAAGGATCTGGTGAGTGCTGTCATGAAAAAGGCCCTGTTCCTGATTATAAACACAATGATGTGGAGAACTGTAAACCAACTTTGGAAACAGCAGTTGAGAACAAGTGAGCCTTTAGGGCTTTGCAGAACACCTGACGTGACAGTGTCTGTTGGAGTGCAGGTGGCAATGGGTTTCAGAGAGATGAGGGTCAATGCAGAAAAGGCCCTTTGCCCTTTAAGTGCTTGGTATGTTGCAGGTTATAGGGGAGTGGATATTTCCCCATTGTTTGGCAAAGGTGACCACTGCCTCCAATAAGAAAAGCCAATGCATGGCCTTTTTTGGTTGTGACACAGCTCAAATGGGAGAACTGTAAGGACTTCCTTCTTTTGCTGCAATATTTAGGACTGGACAAGTTTTAAGACAGCAGTATTATGTTGGTCTTGCCGATCATGGTATTACTGAATTCGTATAGCTCTTTGTGACACTATGCAGGGAGTTAACAACAACATCTGCCATTTTGGCTTATATTAAACTGTTTGATTGCTGCTTGGCTGCATAGGATGGGAAAGGATTACATATGAGCTGAAAACAGGGGAACTGGGGATAGCTGCAACACTTTTCTCTCTGTATGTGGTGCTGAGAGGCTTTACATTGCCTTTGAGCAGTGTGTTACACACACACACACACACACACACATTGGGATTGCATCCCACAGATGTGTATATGTAGTGCGTATGATCCATTCATACAATATACTGGTAACTGGCCCCCTATTTATATGGTGGGACTCTGGACAGTTATGAAATCTGTATAAGCAACTTGCATGGCTCACTTCAGGTACATGTTCATACAAGTGCAAGATGCATTACCAGTAAAATACAGGCTAAGTAGAGCACTTTTAAGCCCTAGTTCAGAGAATTAAGGGAAAATGGGCTTTAAAAATGCTTAACTTAATCAATTATGAACTATGGTGAATAAATATTATGTTAATGATTAGAACCTGGTTCTCTTGAAAAAAATTTTTTATAAAAAAAAAAACCATCTGAAGCTCTTTCTACAGTACAGTGGTACCTCAGGTTACAGACTCCGCTAACCCAGAAATAGTACCTCAGGTTAAGTACTTTGCTTCAGTATGAGAACAGAAATTGTGCTCCGGTGGCGCGGCAGCAGCAGGAGGCCCCATTAGCTAAAGTGGTGCTTCTGGTTAAGAACAGTTTCAAGTTAAGAACGGACCTCCAGAACGAATTAAGTTCTTAACCTGAGGTATCACTGTACTTCTGTCATTGTTTAATGCATGGGGAGGTGGATTACTAATTCTTATTGAAGAATACTCAGCTTTTAGGAATCTTGTAAAACTCATTAGTTACTGAGCCAAACTGACTGTTAAATCTTTTGTTCCAGGGTATGCTATGACGGGTTGCAGATTGCCGCTTGGTGCTTTTAGAAATCTAAATGTTTGGCTTGGTCTCGTGGAGAACTCCCCTTATAAACTCTGCACACCCTGGAAAAGGCTTCTTTATTCTGCAAGCCAGCAGCAAGTAACGGCAATTGCCCCCAAACATTTATGTGTTTCTCCTTTAAAACACCAAGTATTTTTAACACCATTGCCCAAAAGTGCACTGAGGATTTCTGTACGTCTCAAAAGCAACAAAAGTTATCGGAAGAACGCAAAACAAACTGTGCCAGAGGAGACTGAGGAGGAAGATGAAAACGAAGAGATAAGTGATTCAGAAGATGAGTTTGAGGATGATCCTAATATAGTGAAAGATTACAAAGATCTCGAAAAAGTAGTACAGTCTTTTCGATATGATGTAATAATGAAAGCTGGTCTAGACATTGCAAGAAAGTAAGTATAATAATTTGCAAATAAAATAGATCAAAAGAGGTAGCCAATGGTTTTCTTTTATGCTCCTTACTACTAAAGCTAGTTGTAGATTATCATCTGCCTTTTTCATCAGGAATAAAGACAGTGGAAATTTGTCACTTCTACCATTAAGAAATGTTTTCAGAAATTCCTACCGGAGTAGACTGCCCAGTTAAAAAAATAAACGGGACCCTTTGAATTAGCAAATGCAATTTTAATAACAAAAGAAATCTCATTTTAAAACTTACTGAAGAGTCTGTACTTCAAAAATTTCTAACTTGCAGTCCAGTGACCTTGCCTTCAAACCTCAAGCTTCGCTGGCACTATGATGTACCCAATATTAAACTTTGGTTTAATATATGAAAGCTTTACTTAGACTTAAGAATTACAGCATTGATTCTACCTCGCTAAGGCCCTGTTCTTGCCTTTTGCACAGACATTGTGCTTCTAAATCTGCCATGTTAGAAAAGATTTGTGCAGAAGTAGCTGAAGGTGTTTTACTGGCTATGTGTATTCTTGGTGGCTTTTTTTATGGGACACTAGCAGTGGTTAATGTATATATAAGAAAAATTAAGGATTCTTTTCGTTTCAAAGCAAAGTGGAAGATGCGTTCTATAATGGCGAACTCAGGCTGAATGGAGAGAAACTATGGAAGAAGAGCAGAGCGGTAAGGTTTTCCAGAAAATAGTTTCTGTCTTAAACTGAAAAGAGGTTATATGTCAAAAACTCAAATTATCTTTAACTGGCAAATGCTTATCCACATTATCTCATTCCACACATTATCTCATTCCACACATACAATATTTATATTACTAGAATAATAGATCCTCATAAAGGGCAGGATCAGCACCTAGGATAAAGGTTGCCACCTGCTGCACCTTCATTGAGTTACTAGGAAGAGTTTAAAACATCAAAAATAGGAACGTCCGGCCTACCCTAGTTAAGTGAGTGGATGATTTCAGTAGTATGGATTGCACCCTGTCTTGCATTGTTTATAGTATTACAGTCAAAGATGAAGAGCCATTGTGAAAACTCTGCCCTCCATTTTATTGGATAAGATTCAGACTGGTGCAGTAGATGGGCCCAAATGGGTCCCATTTCCAGTGGATCCATTGCTGATCCTACTTCATTTCCCAAAGCCTCTTCTGGGGCCTTTTGCCAGTAACTATTGGCAGTAGCTTCCTAACCCCTCACAAATTGGGTGGGTGCCTCAGGCCTCAAACGCCTGAAAGGCTGCCTCGTCTACAGACCCTTTTCAGTGTTGACATCAGTAGAGAGGGCCTGCCTGGTAATTCCACCGCCCTCAGAAGGTAAGGATTGTTGGCCTGGGAAAGAGCATTCTTTGGGCATCCCCTAAGTTGTGGAAATCCCCAGAGAGTTCACTATACAGTTTTCATCATATGCTGAAGACGCACCTCTTTCCCCTGGATTTTGACACTTGAGATATATATTTTGAAGACAACCCCCCCCCCAATTATTATGATTGTAATTCGTAATTTGTTTTGGATTGGGGTTCCTTTTTGCTCTATTTTAAATGGTCGCAAACCACCCGGGAACCTTAGGGTGAACAGCAGGTAACAAATCAATTTAATAATAATAATGGTGGCAGAGCCTATTGAAGCCGAGAGACTACCTCTGCCTGTTCCTCACTTCCTCTTGCAGCACAGATTCGGGGTTAAGATTGCACTCTTAATACTTCAATGATGCCATCAGCTTTTGTGGAACTACAACAGCTTGTGCCACCGTAGATTAAGGACGTAAAAGCCCTGCTGCATCAGGCCAAAGGCACATCTAGTGAGGTATCCTGTTGTCAGTGGCCCACCAGATGCCGATAGGAAGCCCATACCATAAGCAGGACCTGGGTTCTTCCCACTTCATTTCCCAGCAACTGATACATTCTCTGCCTATCCCCCCACCCCTGGCAGTCCTCTTTGAGGTGCCACAAGACTCTTTGGCCATGGTTGCTTGGAAATCTCCATATTGTCCTCATTGCAGAAGCTCACAAGACAGTAGAGAGATGAAGCTGCAGCACTTCCATCATAGCCGATGCTCTGCAGCTCTGTTGGCTGCTTTTCTCTAAGGTCCCGGATGAAAAGTGCAGGGATCAAAATGCCAAGCAAGTTACTCCAACTTATTTCTGGAGGCAAAATAAAACATGCTGTGTTTCTTTCTCTCCCCCGCCCAATCCCCAAATCTTCAGGTAAAAGTCGGTGATACACTGGACCTGATAGTTGGAGAGGACAAAGAAACAGAAACTGCTGTAGTTATGAGAGTTGTCTTAAAGAAGGCATCCGACAAGGTCAACGATGAAAAATACAGAGTGGTGTTAAGGCGCTGGAGGAACTTAAAGGTGCCCAAGCAGGATGTATTTAAGTGAACTAGGATTTGCATGTGGCAGAGGTTTCCTTGTGAACAACTGTTGGTTATACAATATATGAATTTTGGTTAAACAAAATTCCTGCATTCTTTTTTTAAAGAAAATAATATTTAAATGGGTATGCGATGGCATGATGCCACCTTCCTTACTGTGAACATCACTTTGCCCGTGACTTTTTAGTTTACTGCTTTTGTTCCATACTGAGGGAGAAAGCAATGTTTCTATGAAAAGATAGAACAAAGGAATAAAAGGGAAGGCTAATTTTAAATATTCTCTGCTTTTGTTTAAATGACATGACCCGGAAGCCCAAAACTAAACAACTTGAGTGGGAAGAAAGCCTGGCTTTTCTTTACTCATTGTGTGGTGTGATAACAGTAGCCAGTCAGTTCAGGAACCTGGTTTTTCTTTTTCTTTTTTAAATAACCCCAACCTGGTAGATTAACAATACAGCTTTCCATTTCCATTGTAATCACTGAGCTGTGGTGCTGATGGTTTATGGTTGCTTTCCTTTTACATATTGTCTGGTGGTATCTTTTGTGAAATGTATTTTAGTATGCTGGCTGCTACATTTACTAGAGCAGAGTTCCCTTACTCATAGGGGACATGGGCAAGATCAGGTAGGCCTAGTGCTTCCATGGAATGATTTGTCTCAGGAACTCCAGTGTATATAGGGATTGGCTTAGCAGTGCACTGTGTTATAAAGCCATAGTCATGTACACTGCACATGAAAAAGCCCCATGCTTGTTCCAGTGAGAGTATGGACATCTTAAACATGTAGATTGCTCCATCACTTCAACCCAAGTGGTGGTTCTGGATGCAGAGCCCTCTACATACAGAGTGATCTCCTCTGCAGACGTATACAGAAGTCTATATGCACACTGGAATACAGATGAGTCCCTGGATCAGACAGCAGAGGTCTACAAATTTTAACAGGCATTAGCTTTGTATCACAAAGTACAGAGCTTCTGTTTGCAGGCAACTTATTGTGTCCCATGCATTAATTTGGACATGCAGCTTAGTAAAACCCCTGTAGAATTCAGTTTGTTTCCATAGCTACTGTAGATTATGGGCTCATCCACACTTGCCTTTTGCCCACGCTTTCTAGGCACAGGTTCGCGCTTTAAAGCAGTTTCCGAGCAATTATTTTTTATTTATTTTTTGGCCGCAGCACTTTCCCCACGAAACTGCTCTTTAATGCTGAATTGGAATGAATGGTAATTTGGGTTAGCTGTGGATTGCTGTTTGCTCTGATTCAGAAGTAAAGAGTGTGTCTTTGCGTGGAAAGCGCTTAGGAAAAGAAAAAGTGCTCAGAAGCAGTGCTTTAAAGTGTGGATCTGTGCCTAGAAATGTGGCACAAAAGTAATTCTTGATGAGCCCTTAGCAACCAGATGAAGAGGTGCTAGAGGATAAAGAGAAAATCATGTGAAAATATAATGGTCGCCTTATCTCCAATACTCATATGATATAGGAAATCAAAGCACATGATGCCACTTTAAAGGTAAGTATTGTATGTCACCCTAAAAATGCTTTCCCCCCCCACACTGTTATTTTTGTTAATACAGAATTGTGGCTGCCTTCAAATGTCATTTGTTGCCATGTGAATAAGAAATCCTAGTGTTAAAACTAGCTTAATAAAGTCCTTCAGAATATATGAAACAGTGTAAATGCATTCTTTGTGTCCTTTAAAGATTGGTAAGGACTAGTAAGGTCTTGGTTTTCAAAATGATTATGATGAACATAGTGAAATAATTGTAGGACTGTATCCCATTGGCTGTATAAAGAGAAAGTAGACCTGTTCTATGTGTTACTCAAAATATTTTCTAAACATGAACAAGGGCACAAATCTATAGCTTTTGGGAGGGCATTCCAAGGCCACAGGAAAAAGAGGCAGGTCTGCCAAAAGTGGGTATGATGGAGGCTAATTTGGATCCACCAGGGCCAGAATATAGAGAGAAGTATAACAGCCGAGGAGGCCAATCTGGGACCAACAGGAGGAAAAACCTAAAAAAACAACGAACCAATTTTAGACAAAATAGGGGAGGAAAAACAGCACTTGTACAGCTTTGGTGCTGCTAGGTTTGGCTGTCTCCCCACCCCAATAACCCTGTAGGAGGTTTCAGAGATACACTGGTTTTTTAAAAAAAGTATAGTGTATATACTTTTAAGTTAAGAAATAACTACATTTTTCTAACACACTATTTTCACGGTTCTTTTGTAAGCCTTCTCTAACCGAGCACCTTCCATGTTTTGGATGACAACTATCACCCTTAATCATGCTGGCTGGGACTTGCAGAAATTGTAGTCCGAAACACTGGAAGAGCACCAGATTATGGAAGGCTGCTTTATGTTGTCCAAAGAAGTTGGAATTATTGGGTAGCACAACTAAATAACACCCAAACCCTTCAGTTTGCTAAATATGTCTTATTATACAGATAAATATAGACATATTGGTTTGCCTTGGGTAAAAGGTTGACTTGACTCTAATTAGGACACAGGTAGTATATTCATGGATTCTAGTTGTGTTATTTTGGGATGTTGCTAACTCCTAAGAAAAAAATGACTATTGTCTACTACTAAACTGTCTCAACAGGGCCTGGCCCATTCTTGGGGTTCAAAAGAAATAAAGAAAAAGGGTTTGTAATTGTGGGAGAAATATAGTCTTAAAAGCTGCTTTAATGTATCAGATTTAATTTGGTTGCTACAATATAAATTTTTATTTGGATATATAACAATCTAAATAATCACACAAGAGTATCAAATGAATGTGCTAAACCAGAAATAACTGGTATTAAATGATCATTGTCACTGCATCAGACAAGCATCTGAGTCCAGAGCTCATTGCATAACCAATGTGCACATGGAGCTATTATTTATGCAGTCTGCCCTATTCAAGGAGACAGCAGATCCACAGACAGGGATTAGCTGAACTAAATGCTGGAAAGCTCCATGAGCATTTTAGAAATCCAGTGGGTTTCATCCAGAGGAAGTCAGCCGTGGTTTAGTCCCATTTATTTAAGCAAATGGGACTAAAGTGCAGTTAACTTCATCTGGATCCAAGCTGCCCAGTGCCTGTAAATAAAAAAACCCTGATGATTTTATTTATCCCTGTTACAACTGCCAAAGAAAAAGGAAAACAAAGCCTTAGTGTGATGTAGCCCTCCAGGAAAAGGGAGAAAGGCTGACATTTCACTGGTGTTTGGGCATACTGAATGGAAGCATACAATCCATTAGTATTTACCTAAACTCCAGTAAATTCAAAAACAAAGAGGTTTCAAGTTAATTATTAGTTACAATGATTAAGGAAAAGTTCACAGTCTCCATGATATTGAAATCCTCTGGGTGACACTGTACTTGAAGTTATAAATATAAAATCAACATACAATGAAGAGGGCCCTTGCTATATAGAAGTCCAAATAATCAAATATATAGATACATATAATATTTAATATTTTGAACTTTTCAAAGGCTGCAATCATTTTGCTAACAAAAATAATATGGGCTTAAATGTTTTTGTACATTCCTCAATTCAAGTATTTTTTAAATATAAGTAGTGAGAATAACAGGTAATAGCACCATATTCTACTGATACAGGGCAAGAGTCTAGTTCACAACCTATGCTTATACCAGTAGCTTTTATACCAAGAAGTCACACTGAGGACAATGGAATAACTTAGATGACTAACAACTGAAGTATTGGTACTACGAACTTAACACATGTTAAATAATGCCATGATCATAATCTTAACTTTTACAACCATTCAGCAACAAAATGGGAAACCTTTAAAGAAAATTGTAACTTTTCTGTTCATTGATTTTGTAGTACTTCACTCTCCCAATATTCAAACTAATACAAGGAGTAGCTGTAATTAGTTCAGAAACTGTCTTGATTCTCTACTCTTTTTCAAAGAGTATGGCACTTCGAAAACTACAGCTTTGAAAAATTAAAAAATTAGTTAGTTTCCAAATGACTGATTAAAGGTACCTACAGAAACTGTTTTAAAGAGCACGAGACTACTCACTGCTAAAAAACCAATTAAAAATTTTAAAACTATATAATTTATTTTCACTGATGATTATATTTAAATGAGATGCTACTGGAACATCTGTAATAATTTATGATTATTTGCTGTGTACCAATTCAGGTAGGTAGCAAGGGCACTATAAGAAACCTAGCCTACATCCAGGCATCCTGAAATGGAGTTACATCTTTTCCCACAATATGCATTCATTTCAATAGGTTCTTCTAAGTGACATTCCCACTGGATAGTCCTACACCCCTTTCCCCCATCCTCACTGTATTGCCCTTTCCCGTATGTGTTAGAGCAACATTTTTCTTATCAGTTGCCCTAATGCTGAGTGAATATTCTGAGTATTAGTCTAAAGCAGGCTGACTGATGTCTCAGTCTGCTTCTAAATAACTTAGTGGTCAACATCTTTGGAAACTAAAAAGATCCCATCACTTTTTTGCTTTCTTGGCTTTTTTCAGTATATCACACTTTTTTCTATTGGGACGTCTGCATCTTTCATCAATGCTTGGTATACATTCATAATGCCACACTTCATCCATTTTCTCAACAGGATAAACAGCTTCAACATAATGACGGATTAGTCTCAGTCTGACAGGATCGAGCTGCTTTTTGTTACAAGCCCCTGAATGGTTGTATTGCAGTCTGAGGTTATCTGAAGTAAACAGCTCTGGAAAAAGTCTTACAAGAAGTCTGGCAGCAAAGTTACCAACTGAAAGGCTCTGCTGTACTATTTCTCTTACTTCCTTGTCAGACAGCAGATACAGAGAAGGCACAGGAAAGTCTGGAGGAGGAACAACAAGTTCCTCAAGTGGTATCTTGCAAAAATCTTTGTTGCTTCTTTCCGGAGGCAATGGCGGTCCTTCAAATTCTTCTTTAAATCTTTCCGGGTTTATTGCATAGGTCAAAAATTCTCTCCTTTCAGGTCCTGGCACATGGACCTTTCGCTGCAGTTGGTATGTGCGTCTTTGCTCTGTATCTCTTCGACGACATCTTTCATCAAGTTTTCCAACAAATTCCAATGTCCACACTCGATCATTCTTCGCTCTTGGATATAGCATTTGCACATAATGTCGAATTAATTTAATCCTAACAGGATCAAGTTGTTTCTTACCCAGTGATCCACTACAATTATATTGCTTCCTTAAGTTTTCATGGGTAAACAGTTCAGGGAATAAATGAACTAGCAATCGAGAAGCAAAATTGCCAATTGACAAACTGCTCTCATATATGTTCTTAAGCTGCTCCTTGCTTAACAGGTAGTCTGGAATAGGGACATCAAAATCAGGAGAAGGGATATCAAGCTTATCAAAGTCTATAGGCACAAGCCAAATCTTTTTTGACCTTCTGCCTGGCCTTTCATATTCAAAATTATCTTCCACTTTTATAATAGATACATCATCAGGCAAACTAGAAGAATCATAGCAATCCTCTCTCATCTGTTCACTCTCACTGTCATCCATATACATGCTTTCAAGTTCATCATTTATTCGCTGGACACAATGCTGCAACCAGGCCTTTCTCTCCTGCATAGCAGGAAAATAAATCTCTGTGTACCTGCGAATTACCTGAAGTCGCTGCGGGTCAAGCTCTTGTTTTCCACATTCTCCATAACAGCTATATCTCTCAGCCAACTTTCTGTGATCAAAGAGTTCTGGAAACAATCTATGTAATAAAAAGACACAAAACTCTCCAGGAGAGGAAGCTTCATCTAAAAATTCATTTATATCCTGAGCATCAAATACCCATTCAGAGGCAATGGAACTACTCCTGTCCATGGGCAGAGCTTCATCCTCTTCCTTATCATCAATAACTTGATCAGTCTCATAAAAACTGGAGGACTGTAAGTCTGGCTGACTATTTTCCATGTCTCTCTGTGCCCAAAAGCTACTGAAAAAGTCATTGACCTGAGGCAAACACTCTGCCTGCCAAACCGCAGGATTCTTCACAGAAGGATAACAGACTTCTACGTAATTTCGGATGAGCTGTAGATGAAGGGACTCAAGTTTCTTTTTGTTAAGATAGCCACAGGTACTGCAGGTCCTGCTTAACTCATCCTCACTGAAGAGCTCTGGAAAAAGCTGTACCAGTAGTCGGCAAGCCAAATCTCCACCTGATGTACTCTGATCCATGATCTGTTTGAGTTCTGAGGCAGTCAGCTGGTACTCAGGTGGTGGCCGGAATTCTGCTACAGCATCTGTAGGGCTGACATGCTTTTTAATTCGACTGACTTCTAGTGATAACAAGTCTACTTTGCTGTGAAGCTGAGTCATGTTGGAATTTAAGGTATTAAGTGTGTAAAACATTTTTTGTATCAAAGAATATATATTTGGGTCGGACTCAGAAGCAACAGGTGTGATAGCACTCATATCTCTTTTACGTTGCTCATTCAATGTCCGAAGATTGGAAGGACTGCTAGGATTAACCTTTTCAAACAACTCATAGGAAGTGAACTGCTCTGTTCCTGGCAGATTTTTCTTCTCTGTAATTTTGTGTGAGATCCCATACAGAGGTTTCTTATATGATGGCATGATTGTGTTATTTAAGGCTTCTTCTTCACCGAGCCACGTTATGCTAGGATTCTTGCTCTTGTTTAGCTGTTCCACATCTTCCTGAGTAGGTGATCCATCTCTGTGCATCAAGTTTGAAAGAAGGCCCTTTTAACGAACAAATGTAACATTAGTACTCTGATTAGTTACTTATTTATCCTTAATGAATAAATTATAAAACATGATTTTCTTAATTTTAAACACTAAATTAATTTAACACAATGCAGCCATAGGGTTGAATCCAGACTATGTTAGTTGCTTCCACCTACACTATGGGTTGGAAAGGGGATGGAGGAGTTGGAGGGGATGGGAAACTTTCCCTGTGTATATATTAAGATCCAAACTTTCATGTCAAGGAGCTGCCTAAAATAATCAAATCAATAGCCTTTCCTTAACATCAGAGTTTTGAGAATATTGCAGCTCATGTATGCATAAGGATCCCCTACATCAGACTCACTGGCCTGGATTCCAAGTTTGTTCCTGTCAACAGGAGGGAGGGTCATCTTTCGCTGATTCCGCATTCCCTCTGTAGACTCTTATGCTCCCTGTCTGGACCAGTGGAAGACTGCAGGGGGAGTGTGAAATCAGGGGAACTGGCTACCCCTTCTGCCAAAGAGATCCTCCGCTACATCTAAAACTATCAATCTGTGAAAGGCATAGTTAAGATCCAAGCAACAGTACTGTATTCAACTAACAACACCCAGACTGAAAACCTTGCAATGCCCAGATTGAGAACCTTTCACAGCCTACTCACTTTCCACTAGCCACATCTGAAGGAAGAAAAGTGTTGTAAGAGAATGTGTGTGCTAATCAATGTACAATATTTTCTGATAATGCAAGTGGTAAAATGTAGAGGGACCCCTGACCATTGGGTCCAGTCGCAGATGACTCTGGGGTTGCGGCGCTCATCTCGCTTTATTGGCCGAGGGAACCGGTGTACAGCTTTCGGGTCATGTGGCCAGCATGACTAAGCCACGGAAACGCCGTTTACCTTCCCTCCGGAGCGGTACCTATTTATCTACTTGCACTTTGACGTGCTTTTGAACTGCTAGGTTGGCAGGAGCAGGGACCAAGCGACAGGAGCTCACTCCATCGTGGGGATTCAAACCGCTAACCTTCTTATCGGCAAGCCCTAGGCTCTGTGGTTTAACCCACAGTGCCACCCGCACCTTCCATTTCCATGCAAATGGAAGCAATGCCAAAAGAGCTGTAGCCTATAAAGTGTTGACATTTGGAAGAGATCACAAAAGAAAACATTTCAGGCACTATTTTATATCAGCAGTTCACATTATTTGGGTATCTTCATTAATTCACTATGAGATGGATATTTTGCAAACATATTTTGCTTTGCAGCAGCAACAGCAACATAAATTTCAATACTAGAATTAAAAAATGAAAGAATTTACACTTTAAAAATCAGAAATATTTTTCACAGCTTGCTGTAGAAATACTAATTAGTAAAAGGTAAAATATACATATTCAAATACTATTAAGGCAAATAGGCAAGAATTGACTACTCCATCTTAAAAACATGAAAAACCTCAGCTTTGAGTTATGATCTCACTTTGTAAGCCACCTTGTGAGGGATTGGCCCTAAAAAGCAAAACAGAAATAACTTAAACCCTAAGCATGCCATCTATGGAATGGAATTGTTTTTTTTAGTTCACAGGTTTCTGGTGGAAGGGGGGCCAATTTTCCCTCAGCCCCCCCCCTACGCTCCCCGCCACACTGTTCTAGAAGGCTCTCCAACTCTCCAGAGCAATTCTTGGGGAACAGAAGGGACTACAAGCAGGGGGAATCAGTGAAAGTACAAAATATCACCTAGGAAACAGCTCAGAAATAGCTGTTTGGGTTCTGGCTTAACCTTGCTGGACTGAAGTGCAAATGTTTATGTAGACTATTTTAGATGAAATCCAGACAAGAAACCATATTCATCAGTAGCAAGAAAAAACTATGAAATTGGTTGCAACATCTTAAATAACTAGTTTAGTAAGTCATGAGTTTTTACATGTAATGTCAAATTCACAGTTTCCTCAGCTGAATTCACACATCTATTGAATTTTGCTCTTTAAAAAACAGCCACCACCTTGTTCCTCAGAAAATCTATTGATCTCTAGGATGCATGTTTTCTCTTTGTTTGTTTTTGGCTAAATAGTGTCTTCTTTGCTTTGCTGCAGCCTACAATTTCCATAAAATAAAACACCCAAATGAGTATTTAATATTTCGGAACAAAGATTAACTGGTTTGACTAAATTCATTGAACTGCTTGTCAATATGAAATAGTTAACTACAAGTCTAAGCAAGATGCTGTTAATATCCATATGTAAAGGAATCACCTCTTGTGTAAGGCCTCTTTTTTTCAGACTTGGTAGAATTTCTTGGTGGCTTCCTGAGCTATCACAACCAAACAAGGTCCGTTTTCGTTTATTGGTTTCTTGCAGAGAAGTCACTAAACCATCCAGCGTGTTTTTTTCAGGTCTTGATATTACGGAGCAGTCTAGGACTTCATCTTCTTTGTCTGTTTCTACTTTCATAATATTTTTGATAATAACTGATGAAAGAGAAAAATAGTACCAACTGGTCACTGACTGGATCTGAATTATATATAGGTAGCTATTCTGGATTCAACAATCTAAAGCTCAGCAATGAGACACCTCTGGTCCATGGGTCAAATTAGTCCCAATGGGGTCCTAATTTGACATGAGGCCATTTCCCCCAAACCACATTGATCTGTCCCACACTTGACTCATATATGACATCAGAGGTGGGGCAGGTAAAGACACGGCTGCAAAGGAACATTTGGGAGCCTCTAAGGTGCTCTCCTGATTATTGCTTGCCATATGAGGCTGGGATTATTGTTTTCAGGGACTGCCTGCATTAAGGAGTTCCTCATTGGTAACTCCATAGTGCAGCTGGTCTTGGCCCAAAACAAGGGTTGCTGTAAGCGCTAAATCAGGCATCCCCAACCTTTGGCCCTCCAGATGTTTTGCACTACAATTCCCATCATCCCTGACCACTGGTCCTGTTAGCTAGGGATCATGGGAGTTGTAGGCCAAAATATCTAGAGGGCTGCAGGTTGGGGATGCCTGCGCTAAATGGAACTTATAGCAAGCTCCACAGGGAAAGCCTTCCTTAGCCTACAGGGTTTGAAATGGGAAAATGGCTTCATCTAACACCAGGATGACATAAAGTGATTGATGGCCAGTGTGACCATAAGGATTGGTGTGGCAGATCCAGTTGCTCACCTCTACTATAGCTTAAACAGTCACCCCACCTTCTCTTGTTATTAAACACAGTAATCCTAGTTTCACTGCATTCGGAATGAAAGAGTTATATAGCTTCAACGGAATTACAATGTAAAGAACAAGCCAGAGAAGTGGACAAAACAGGCAGAAGGAAATTAGTGGAAAGCAATGTGTGATAAGATTTTTTCATTTGTTACAGTCTTTGTTATAAAAATGTAATTTTGGTATGGACTATATTCAAAAGGATTTTGATCTAATGAGAAAGTAGATTAAAAGGAATAACATTACCTTCAGCATTTTCTTCATCATCAAACAATTCATCTGAATTCATATTCTGTATTCTACAATAATAGAGATAAAGAAATAAGTAAAAAGCCTATACAGCTTAGAAGAGACATGTCATGTGTACTGTAAAGCCATCTGCCCAAATCCAGCTTTTTTGGTTTATATTCACAACGCACTCAAAAATTTGGCTTACAAAAGCTGCCTCCATTTTTCTTGGTGTGAGGAACATTGCTGACTATTTATTTATAAAATTTATATGGCTCCCTTCATCCTAGGGTCCTAAGGAAGTTTGCAACAATAAATAAATAAAGCAAAAAATAATAAAAATTTAAATTTACAAAATAGTAAATAGAAGATCTATCAATTTTGGCAAGCTAGTCTTTAAAAAAGCATAATGGGGGGAGAGGTTTAAATGCGATGTTGCATGCAGAGGTAGCTTCAGCTCTTGCTTCTTGATGAACAAGAGTCACCATTGCCAGCTATGGAATAAGGATTAGCACTGGGGTGTTTTTTTAAGAATGCAGGGAACCATTATGGAACTTCATCAAAGTCTGAATGAAGACAGAGGTTATAATAGAGTACGGGATCATAGATCAGCAAAAGAGATGTAGAACATGTTTACTTAACACAAAATCATAATGACATAGATATTTGTCATATACACAGTACTGAACCCAGCAGAACCTCTCCATTTGAAGAAGGGGCTGGGATTCATGAGAGCTTCCATAAGCTAAAGTTGGGAGGGAGAGTGTAGAGAGGTGATTTACAACAATTCTCCCTTCTTCAGTAGATTCCCAAAACTACCTCACATATGTGGTATCGCAAACTCGTGAGATTTTGTTGGGGTAGAGGCATGGAGATCAGAGATCTGAAAGTACCCTTTCTGTGAGCACAACCCAACTCAGGCAACTCTGGATACAGCCCATAGTATTTGCTGTGAGCTACTAATGATTTGTTCTAGAAACCAAAACATCGGTTGACTCAGACATAAGTATCAACCTCGCCATGCAAAACCAGTTATTTTTTTCTTTGAGCACCTAAGCCTGAAATCATTTTCCATTAAAAAGTTGATTTCAGCATTTCACAGAACAATCTTATGCATTTGGAAGTAAGTCTGTGTTCAAGAAGTCTTATGCTCAAGCCAGGTAGGTGTGTATAGGACTGAAACCCTAAAAATGATTGGTACAAAAAATGCTCATCTTAAGTTTTTAAGCTTTCAGGACCAATAAATACTAACACACTGAAAATTACTTTACAGTTAAGTATGAAATGAAGCTTTAATTATAATGGCAATAACTTGACAAAGTTAGTAATTAAAGTAATTACTAATAATAATTATTCTTTATTAAGGCAATTTATGGCACACTTTTTAATTAAAAAATCAAATCAGAGTCATTAGATTGTTATTGGGTTCTATGTTGGCTTATAAAGTAGCTGTTCTCTTTGAAGAGCACACCAAATGGGTTAACACCAACAGCAAAAACTAACAAAACATCAAATAGCTGCTGGAGACCATTTAATGCAAGTGGTTTAAATTCCAACTCATTTTGAACAATTAGCTCTTCATTAGGGAAATGTCAGAAAAAGGACTAGCTCATACCTATTTCAATTATTTATGTGACTAACTCTGAAAAGAATCACTAGCCTTCTAACCCTAACACTGTAGGCTCCTTTTAGAGCTACTCATTTAAACGGCAACAGATGCAAGTACCCTGATGAAGAGGTAATTGCAAGAAACACATTAGGATTAATGTCACTTTGATTAATACACTTGTCTCTTTCTCAAAAGGTAGATCTTGAAATAAAAAATGTCTGCTCAACAGCCAACTGGCAATATCAGATTTTCCCTGTGACATCATAAATGCCTAACTGTGAGGCCTTCTCCTATTCATAAACATGAAGAGATAGTAACAGCATCTGTGTTGTGTTTGAAGTATTGTGTTATCTCCACAGTAAGGACCAGCAGGACATAACTGGCCATGTGGTACGCCTGAGGTGGTGTGGTGGTGGGTGGGTAGCAGCAAGGTCCATATTCTCCAATTTTGTGTTATGCCACACCCCACCAGCCATGTTATACCATGCTCCCATGGCATTACTGGTTCCCACAGCATAGTCTCAGTGCCCAGCGGTCCAAAAACCTAATCTACACTTTTTCTGCCAACAGAAACAGAGACATTTTTATTTTTCTATTCACAGAAGTAACCCAATGGGAATGTGTGTTCATGTGAGCTCATATCTATGGCCAGTTTCTTTCTGCCCCCCCCCTTAAGTTGGCTTTTTTGTGTTCCGTCAGAACAGGTACAAGCGACAGTGAGATCCAGACTGTGGCCAGTCAACCTCATCCTGGATTCTTTTGTTATATTCTGATTTAAAGTGGGAATGCAGATGAAATATGCAAGAAGTATGGTTTAGAACTGTGCTATATCCATGGTGCACTTGTGGCAGCTACTACCTACTTAGGTTATTACCCCACTCATTTCTCTTACAGATGGCATAGAGAAGCTGCACCACTCACCTAGCCTCCCTCTGGCTAAGTCACTGCTGCATACCAGGATGGAGAGGGGCATCAGCACAACAGCAGTGAGGTCATGCTGGTACAGATGTGTTGGCAGAACCATCTAGTGCTCCTGCTAACATGTTTTCACAACCTCACCACCTATCTGTTCCAGAGTGAGGCCAGGCCAGCATCATAGCCCCACTGCGATTATAAAGTTCACCACTGTCTTATAAAGTTAGGTGGCTTTCAGCTTGATCCTATTCATGGCTGCTCAGGTTGCCCCACTGAATTCAATGGATCTCACGCCCCACATTAAGTTGAAATTCCCTCCATAGGGCCGTCTTGTTTACACAGTAAAAGTATATGCAGTTGCCCATTAGTGTCTGGCCACTTAGAAGGACAAATTCTACTACAGCAAACAGACAGGTCCAAAGCTATTAATGAGATTTATTGAGAAATTCAATTCCTTGTTTTCTAACCTCCATATCACACTTAATAAATTGTGGCTGTAGCAGCAGATTTCTCAAGGTGGGGGTGTACTTATTTCTACATAGACAACCTTTACATATGTCCTTTTTTTTTTAACTGCAAGAACAATTCTGAGCTGGATATTTCATAGAATCATAGAGTTGGAAGAGACCACAAGGGCCATCGAGTCCCTTCAAGATTATACAATGTATTTTTACCATTTAAATACACATTCAATCTGAGTACCATGCTAGGAAACTAGACAAAAATATGAGATTTTGTAATCTATATTTTATTATCAGGATATATGAGACTCACAGTCAGTTTGGTGCCTCTACATCCAGTAAGAGTAATTGCACAAACCAACTTACCATTATAACCTAACTATGTGAGGCGTAGCTTTAAAATGGCCATGGATCCTTCCCTGACTTCTGGCTGCCAAAGACAATTGTCAGCACTGTCACATTGTTGCCTTACTGTAGGATTACAATGCAACAGTGACTGCCCAAATTATTTGTAAGAGTTTAGCTACTTTGTGGGAAAATGTTTTTCTTTTATTATGCAGCAAAATAAGAGCCAATGCGATCTAGCAGATAGTAAAATACTGATATAGGAAAGCAATGAAAATACACCACTCCCATAAACTAATGTAGTTTTTGCAAATCACCATCTCCTAGCCTAGCTTTACATTATATATGGGAATTAGGTTGCCCTAACTTACAGGACAGTAGCATCTTTTGCTTTATAAATGATCACCAAATACTAAGTACATGAGCTCAACATTGTAAGGTGTGTGTTAATTTGAATTTACGATATGGTTGTAACAGTGTCAAGACTGGCACCATCAGATAGTTGCTGGTGGGTGAGCCCAACAGGATTGACCAGGTACTGTAGTGGCAACTGATATTCAACCAAATCCTCTCTGATGTGCTGCCCAGAAGATGAAAGCAAAAAGGCAGAGATGGCAACTACTACTGCAAGCAGCAACCACTCCTACTTTGCTTCCCTGCATGTTCTCTTTCTCTGAGCAGCATGGTGATGTGATGCAGCAAACCCAATCCACACAGCAGCGCTCCAAAGAGCCCTGTCTCTACCTGTGACACTGCCTGGCCAGCCTATAGCTGTAAGCCACTGCCTTGCACACACTTTCTCTCTGGGCAGCATCACCCAAATACGGCCGTTCCCTACTATGGCTCCACCTAGAGAGAACAAGTATGTGGCTGGCAAGCGGAGGTTGCTCCCAAGCAGGACAGGACTGTTGCTGGGTGCCTTCCTCTCCAAACTCCAGAACTTTTCCCCAAGAGCAGGATGAGTATTCTTTTTTTTGCAAGAAGGACTTTTGTATTTGGATGTTGCCTAGAGAAGAGAAAGTGCCGCCTGGAGGAAGAGAGCTACGAGCCCCTCCCTAACAACCCAGGGCGGCAGCAGGAGGAAGGTGTTGCCATTCCTGCAGTCATGCAGAAGCCATGCCTGGAAACTGGCCAATAAGACCAGGATCGCACCAGGCGCGCGGGAACTCGCAACTCCCCCTCCCGGCTTTGAAACGCGCGAGGCAGCGCTCGCGAGTCGCGGGGTCACGTGGGCACCCCCTTCCCCAGATCGAATGGAATAAGAAGGCGGCGGCGGCGGGGGGGGGGGTGTCCGGGGAGAGGACGCTTCATTCATCACCCCCGCCTCCCTTTGCCTCGCCAGCCTTAGCACGAAGCGGAGCGGAGCCCAAATTCCACTGAGGGAAGGGCCGGCAGCGGCGGGCGCTGGGAGGATAGGCCTCGCGGCTGGTCGCGAAAGCGGGTTCCGTTGCCGAGCAGGGAGCCAGGTTTCCAGGCAACAGGAGCCGGCGGTGCGTGTGCGCGCCTCGAGAAGCAGCTGGGGAAAGGGGAGAGCCGGCTGGCCAGGCTGCCCGCTCACCGAAGCGCTTCTTGGGCCAGCCCTCTTTTTGGTAGCGTGCCCCGCGGTTCGCAACGGCAGCTTCCGGAATACTTCCCACCCCCCCCACCCACCCCGTCCCCGCGCCCTCGCCGCCGCCGTTCTCGAGAGCTGGTCTATGTGGCAGCTGGAAACGGGGGGCACAATATAACATCCAGCTCCCCCCTCCCCCGCTGGAGATGGAGGCGCCCGCGCTGCCTGGCCGTTCTCCCGCGCGAGGAACACAGCCATAGTTCTCCCCGAGGGGGAGGGGGCCGGGGAGGCTGAGGGAGGACCGTGTTCCTCCTGCCGAGGCCGAAAGTAGAACTGTGGGGAGGGAGTTGGCCAACACACGCACACACCTACCTTGGGGATGGGGGGTAAGCTGGTTTTCCTATCTAGAGAAAGTTGGGAAGGGGCTTACCTGGGTCCTTCTTAGGCACTGTGGGGAAAAGAGGGTGAGGGCCCCCCTTGGTCTTGGGTGGGTGTTTTATAAGCGCGGCCGTGGCTGGCTCCCGTGTCTTCCCCTCCCACTTAGCTCTTTGTGTATGTGCTTGTGTGTCCGTGTGCGCGAGAGAGAGGGGGTCCGCGCGCTGCGCTCTCGCGTGACGTGACGGGACCGTGTGTCATTTCCGCACAAGGACACTGAGCCCCGAGGAGCTGCTGCTGCTGCGGCCACCCGGGACAGAGAATGTGCATACGGGTGGGGGCGGGGAGGAAGAGGAGGTGGGGGAAGGCGGACTGATTAAGTCGGGGCACCACAGCTCGCGCGCGAGGCAGAGAAGGCGGCGGCCCTCTCCGTTCCACACGCGTATTACGCATACCCCTCCCCCCGCGCGCTTCTGAGCCCCGCCCCCTTTCCCCCGTGGCTGTGCCTGGTGGAAGGAGCCGTTGCTGTCGGGTCACTCTCGCGCTCCTTCTCTTTGCCCTCCAGCCCGATAGTTCATACGCTAACGGCCACTCCACAAAAAGCAACGGTTAATAAAACACCCACATTGCCCTCGTGAGGTTTGCCGGGCGCTACCGAAGGTGGAATTTCCGGGCTGCGAGAGGCGGAGAGGCATCTGAATTAATTGTTCAATTTATTTGTCGCCTAATACAGGACCATTCTGGGCGACTTATATAGATAATAAACGTATATATTATATATGGCCCTCTAGTTGGTCATGGAACGAACCAGGGGCAGCGAACCTGGATTTAACAGGCCCAGCACCTGCTGCTGCCGCCGCTGCAAGATGTACATGTTGAACCGATGGGGAAAACCCATACAGTGGTACCTCAGGTTACATACGCTTCAGGTTACAGACTCCACTAACCCAGAAATAGTGCTTCAGGTTAAGAACTTTGCTTCAGGATGAGAACAGAAATCGGGCTGCAGTGGCGCGGCGGCAGCAGGAGATCCCATTAGCTAAAGTGGTGCTTCAGGTTAAGAACAGTTTCAGGTTAAGTATGGACCTCCGTAACAAATTAAGTACTTAACCTGAGGTACCACTGTACTTAACTAGACAACTTGCAAAACAAAACAAAAACCGTCCATCGCAGTCACCTTTGACTTTGAAAGGTTCTCAAAAGTGATTGGAGAAATGCATGTTGAGGGACAGAGAAGGTGAATTCTTTCTAGAATGCCTGGGGGCTGTCTTTGGGGTCTCAAATTTCAGCGGCACCCTGCCTCTCAACTTCCATTCTTTATCACAGTTGCAGTGCCCCCAAGGTCCACTGTGACCTAACCAGTTGCGCTTCCCTATATCCGCTTTTGGGGCTGTTCAAAATCGCAATAATAGTATCTTGGTTAAAACGTAGACCACAGATCAGGAATAGTATTGCTTAGGACTAAGGGGATGCTGGCATGCTTCATGAGCATTTTAACTAAGAAATTAATGAAGTTAACTTAGTGATGTTCATTAATTTCAGGGGGTCTATTCCAAGTAACTTCTTTGAATATCGCCCAAGGTTTTCTTTCAAAAACAGACACATTATCCAAAAGTAAACAGAAGAAACACAATTTCTGACAAATACAAGCAGACAATAAGGCGTGGGGGTGGGGGAAAGAGAATTTGAGGAGCACATTGATAAAAACAGAAAAAACACCAGCACAATTATTATTTTTATATACATTAGAAGAAGACCAGCCCACTGGTTGTTTGGACATTTGTACAAGGAAGCCAGAGGTTTGGCGAATAAGTGAAAGGAGATTGTGGTGAAGCTGAATGTATTTGCGGTGAAACTGAATGTATCTATTTTCACAATAGAAGATGTAGGGCCGGTCCTTGTGCCTGAACTTTCACAGGAAAGGAATCGGGGGACTTAAATGGTTTTAGAAGCAACTGTGCTATACTTTGAGCAAACTCTGCTACTAGTGTATCCATGGGTTTTGATAAAAGTGCAGAAAGTTATTCCTAGCACATTCACATTAGTTTGGACTAACATACGGAAGAAAAATCTGCTAACATCTCTCATATGCATATGATGGCTTAATAGTCAAATTGGCTGAATATGACAAGGCAAACTGGTTTGCATATGTTTGGAAAACATCGAACAGCAAGCACTTTTATGATCACAACGTAAACTTGGGTAAGTCTTGATCTGATTTTGCCTTAAAATACTAACATCCCAATTGGCAGAATTCCAACAGCTGTTGCAGTTTCTTTCACCCCTGTGTAAGAAACTACCAGCAGGAACGCCGCCTTCCACATGAGAGCTATTCAAGGTAAAGGAATCCCATCTGCCTTTGCACCGTTAATCATATATGTAATTAAAGCGTTACATGATTTGGTACTTAGTTCTGCAGTCTTATTTGCTTACCTGAAATGCTTTATATTATGTTTAGTAAAAACACATTTTTCAAGTAAAGAAAAGCAAAAGTGTGCAAACCAGACTCTGCTTCAGAAATGAGAAAACATTTGCCAATTTGAACTCCACCTCATTTCTTACTCTAGAGTGTTGGCCTCAGGCACTGTTCCCATTAGGGGACCCAAGCCCAGAAGGGACCCTGCAGGCCTCAGCTACCCATCCTGGAATGTGAGTATACTGTTCCTCTACCAATTCTGATTGAAAAAGGAATAAAAAGCACTGCAATTTCAAATAGACTATGCATAGTAAGTTTTGCACACTTGTTCATATACAAAACAAAAACATTTGTGTGTGCTTTGCAGTGTTTTCAGTTTCCATTTTGCCTTTGATTCAGAAGTTACTATTTTATGCTTTTAAGAAACACCTCCCACTTAATTGGGGGGTGTCTGCTTTTCTTCTAGTTGTAATTAAAATTCACAGAGGGAAATGCAAGATTTATGATCTGGAACAAGCATTGGTCCCAAGGACCTTTAGAAGTAGCAGTTTATTTAATTTGAAAACCTGAGACTGATACCAATGCAATCAATAAAATGCAGTCTGCACAGATTTAATAATGTTATAGCAGTAAATACATGCAAAACTACCCCATAAGATTAATACTTATATTTCCATTTCCCCTTCATTTAATGTGGGATTGAGTAGCATATTCTTGCTAGGCTTATAGCCTGGAAATTGGTGCATAAATGTCAGAATGATTGTGATTTGGTACTGTGACAACAGATCATCTTTCACATACCCTCATTTGCCTCTATCATAAGAGGCTAGTCATTAGGTCAAGGTGGGGCTGAGCCCTACCAGTATTTTTTCTGCAGGCCAGAATCCAAAGCTGTAGCCCAGCAATCCTGCATCACCAGCAGGCAGATTCCTAAATTTACTGTAATTCAGGAGTCTATTCTGTTAAATCTTTTCTGCCAGTCAATCACTGCTGTGGCCAACAAGTTCTACCCTTCACCTTTGTCTCCAGGAGTAAAAGAAAAAAACAAAACTCCCCTAGTTTGTCAGATCCAAATACATCATCCTTTAAATCTCCCTACACATACCAGGATATTCTTATTTTATCCAGCCCCCTTTATTCTAGTTCCTACAGCTGTAGCCTGTTCAGAGATCCAGTTAACCTGACCCTTATCCAGGACACTCCATTCTATTTCCTATTCCTGCTTTTTAATTCCCTAAAGGTTGTTGCTGGTTTTTTAAAAATGTGGTGCTTCTGCAAATCTTGGTATTTCTGTAAGCCTGCTGATACTGCATGTAGATAGTGTTGTTTTGGCTACTAAAGTATTCACAGATAACTGAGTTCACAATTACTTCATATGAGATTATTGTGTTTCTCATCTATTCATGCCTGATGTGCAAGTGCAGGTTGGGCAGCTGATCTTATATAATCATATACTTGTTGATCCACCATTTCAGGCAGAGATGCTGAAACATCAGGCATAAACATTTAGGATTGGGATGCTAATGCAACAAGTTTAAACTGTATTCTGAAAGCGCTGGTGAACACAGCCTATATATTTCTGTCATCTATGAATAAACTGCTTTATTAGCTAAAACGTGGAGAGTAGATTTGCCAAGACAAAACCACATTTCGGTAACATCCTTTGTTTCAAGCACTTTGTTATGCTGCTGTAGATCATAATGATGCAAACAACGAAGTAATTGTACAAAATTATTGCCGCTGATTTACATATGAAATGCACACCTTCCACTGCTGCATGCCAGCATTGTTGAACTAGGTTATAAATAGTGGATGTGGATGTGTGTGTATGTGGGGAGAGAAAATGGTCTCTGATGAGCAAAAGCGAGGAATGAAGAGTTTTTCAAACCATGTTGAAGTTGGGTGATTTTTCACTGAAATCATAGTTCATTTTGCATTCATTTTGTAAAAGGAGAGCTGTACAGAAACTCCCACAAGTAAATTTCTCTGTTTCTCAAAATAAAAAACAACGGAATCCTGGAGCTAGGTGAAAAGTAGAGGTCATTCAGTTTATTGGGGTTTTCTTAATTGTAGTGCGAAGGAGTCTGTTCTGTCAGCACAAGAATATCTGCTTTCCTGAGCAATCTCCCCTCCCCCCCAATGCTGTTCTGGGGGTTCCCCAGACCCTCCAGAGCAGATTTGGGGAGTGCACTGGAGGAGAGGCAAAAAGTCCCAACTTGTGCTGGCTTCTGCTTAGTGGGTCAGAAGCCGCTACTGGGCCACAACCTGATTTAAGTGGTCACAACAGAAGCATTACAAACATACAAATATATTGTTTTAAAAAAGAAGTGCTCCTCAGAGACTTGTTTGTGCTAAAGGTGAGTCGCAGGTCTGAAAAGGTTGAAAACCGCTGGTCTAACTTTGTACTAAAATCCACAAAATTTCAAATAATTTAGATTAGAGGTAGGCAACTTGTCATTTAATACAGGCAGCAAGGAGATAGAGCAGAGAAAGAGAAAGAGAACAACTTGTATATAAAAAGGTAATTCAGTGAGCCCAATATTGCAAATTTAAGTTAAAAGAGAACCCTGGGTTTAGATAGGTTGAAGTCCATTAAGAAAACCAGTAGTTTTCAAGCTTTCTGCCCAGAGTGAATCTCTTCTTGTCTACTTGCCTTCCAAGGACTGTCCTACATATTTGCCATGAAATCTTTGTGTATTTATTGCATTAACATTCTGTTGTCTTTTCTAGTGCACACGAACACTCATTGATCAGTTGCCAGGTTTTGTGCTACTGCAGGAACTGTAGGCATGTTTTAGGGTGCATTCAGTGTTCTCCTCCAGTCATGCTTAGTAGTGCAGTATCACTAAAAAGTGCGTGAAATTCAGAAAGGTGTGTCCACTGAGGAACCACTAATACATTTTCTAGATACACCCTACAAAATTCCCTATAAAAGTGGTAAACACATGACCTATAACATTGCCTTTTGTTTTTTTAAAACAATAGGT
Source organism: Podarcis raffonei (assembly GCF_027172205.1). NCBI lineage: Eukaryota > Metazoa > Chordata > Lepidosauria > Squamata > Lacertidae > Podarcis > Podarcis raffonei. The sequence continues at coordinate 52,088,080 of NC_070604.1, forward strand.
AGCTGGTAGCAAATGCAACTGACAAGCCAGTAGTAGCTTTGGGGGAGTAATGAGGCAGCATTGACAGCTCTCTTGGCCCAAGCTCAGTTTGGGTGTACATAAATGAAAGTGCTAGGCAAATGATAGGGAACTGTCAGGTGACTAGCAAATAAGCAAGGAGAGCACTGGTTTCTCTATATTAAGGATGTAAAGGATTACTTTAGCATCTTTGGGTCTGACTTACATTTTTGGTTAGGCAAATAACTTTCCTATCATCAAGTTAATACTGCACTGCAAAAATGTTTTCTTAACACCATTATGTTTTAAATAATATTGTTGCCAAAAGGTTGTTAGGAAATAAAATATTCGTTTGAAAAACAATAGAGCCTCTAAATTTACCTTCACTAACCTGATGTCCTCCCAATGTTTTAGGCTGCAAGTCCCATCAGGACGCCACCACACTGCTGTGAGTTTAAAGCACCTGGAGAGCACCAGGTTGGTAAAGGCTGCCCTAAACTGTATTAAGAAAATCTTTTTTAAAAAAAAGTTGAAAGGTGTTCACAGAATATTTAATCAAAGGCCAACAATTCTATCATGCACACTTTAAATGATAATGTGTTTTTACCATTTGTCACTGAACTTTTATACCTTTTGATTTAAAAGAAAATATTAGAAGTTTAAAACATGTATTCATTTTATTTTATGGATGAGAGGAATCAACTCTCTTCCATCACAGGCATTTTTTAAAGACACTGATTCAATCCATTATTAAATGGAGGATTCAGAGCTTCATAGAAGTGTAAGAATCTCTTACACATGGGGGAGCCAAAGTACTCTTCTGACTAATGAAAAGGGTTACAGTGATTTTAGACAGTAGTTGAGCAAGAACTTAAGATAATTTGAAGGGAAAAGGTACTATAAAACCTGGGTATGCTATGAGCAACACTAACTTTTCAAAAAACTGAAGGAGGTGGGTCTAATTTGGCTGGTTTGTAAAACTTACTTCTTCATTTAGATGGCAGGTATTTTTATGCTTCATTAACAGCGCTAGGTTTGACCACAAAGTCAACTACTATACAAACACACCTACAGAAAAAAAAAATTGAATTGAGGAAGATGTTATGGACAATACATGGAGATTTTCAGGAGAATAAAATGTCTGCAGTTATTTTTTTAGTAATGAAAGATTTTTGGACTACCTGTGTCATCCTTCTTTCTGCTGTAGAGGTATTGTACATTATTGTTGATATCCTTGAGGATCAGCAAAAAATCTTCATACGTGTGATGTGTTACTATTGGAGTCATAAAGTCCTTGTGCCTATCTACTCTTCTCTGTGCAATAAGACACCAGGATCCTCTCCATTTATCAGTGGTAACAGAGGATGTGAAGTCTACAGTGCCCTATATAAGATAAGATGGTAGAAGTTATGTCTGTGAGGGAAACAAGCTCTCACAGAAGTTGAAAACACTGACATATTACAAATGCTGGAATCAATAGTTTGAAGGTTTGTGGCAGTTCTCACTCACCAACACATTCTTAGATTGGAGAAAGTCGCTTTGCAGTGGTAACCAGGGCTTTTCTTCAGAAGGAACTCATCAGAACTCAGTTCCGGCACTTTTCAGGTAGGTGTCATTGCCATTCTAAGAGAATGAGGGAGGCTTTCATGGTGAGCTGCAACACCTCTGATTCTAAAAAAAACAGCACTTACTTGTGGTAACCAAGAATGTATATTTTATTTACAAGCAGTAAAAAACTGCATTTTTGTTACCTCTGTAGCTCACAAAACATTCTGTATTAATAAATCAGGTTTTCTCTATATCTCTACACATAAATTATAATTTATCTTAATATTATGGATTGAAAAGTACAGACCAGGAGATTGAGTGGTTTGTGTAAAGTCACTCAGCAATCCTGACAGAACCACCTGAACCTCCTGATAATGTTTCTTGAAAGAGGCTACCTTGAGTTCAAGTGGTGAATTGGGTGTGTGTGTGTGTGTGTGATTTCTGTGCCTTAAATGTAACAGAAAAGCACTTCTAAAAATCCTATGATTACCTACCAAAGAACTGGAATATTTTTCTAATCACTTAATAGGACCAACCGCTAAAGGATCAAGCCTTTCACTTTTTACTGTCATACTTTATACTGAGAAATGTTAGGTTAAAAAAACACACTTAAAGGTACTAAGAACCACCAAGTCAGGTAGCTCCAAATTAAAAAATGCAATATATTTTGTATATGTACACCTCTTGTCAAGGCCTATTCATAGTCTTCAGTTATTTAAAGTCACATCATTTTTGTCAGAAGTCAAAACAGCTTTGACTGGAATAGTTTGTAAAAATACGTATCATATGCAATTTTACTATAGTGGCTTAAACTGCAATCCTAAACTTTAAAAAACAATAGTAACAAGCTGCAGCAAAAACCCCCAGTATATTTTAATATATTGGTATCTGCAGTCTTGCATAGTTCAGGTGGCAATGTTTTTGTTCAGTGCTTCAGTGAAATATCCTGCTAATGCACACACGAGCTTTATCTCTCAGAAACGTCTGCACGATCCAACAGGTATATCTCCTGTAACAGCCTTATCATTTTGTAGACTTGTTTAACAAGCCACTAGTTGATGTAAAAGGTTTGCTTGCTAGGATGAAGCATCCTTTGCCCATCTAGTAAATATATTGCTTAAGAGTGTGTTGTAGAATTGGGTTGCACCAGAATCAAGGGGAACAATTAAATAGGTGCAATGAAATCATTAGTGGAAAATCATGCACCTCATCCACCATGAAGTTGTTAGATAACTGTGTTTACATAGAACTCACCATCAGATACAATTGTACTTGCATATGTGAGGTTTGGGGTCCAAATTCGGAGCAAACTTTTCAACTTCAGAAATATATTTGCTGGTTATTTTTAAAAGGTGTCATGCAAGCTAAAATGATGTCTGAATCAAGACGCTTGCCAGAAATGCTCAGGTAGATGCCACAATTCAGCCCTTACATAAGTAAGGCTGCACCACTTAGTCCCAAGAGTTCTTGAGCTGTACCCTTTAGAAATAGTTTATTGTGTATGTATTGGGTTCCAGCTCATTTTTTCACTAATAAGATTATAAATACTGGTGATGTTCGTTGCCAAGAGCAGGACTCGGTCATTTTCTGGAGTTGTGTTGTAACTTGGCCTTTGAGGTTCCTCATCCCTAACCTAAGCAATAGTCTAGCATGATGCTAACGAGCATAGGTGAAGCTTTAGGCTTAAGTCTTGCCTCTCCATTTTTCTTCTCCTCCTCCTCCACCTCCTCCTCGTGCGGTTGGAAGGAGACAAGTTTGCCATTTCGTCTGAACTGCCAAATGGTGGTTAACATTAAGGGTGGAATTCAACATTGCTATTACAAACGTTCCATCTGTGCATGCATTTCAGCTTGCCAGAGGGAACAATTGCCTTCTTCCCATGTGCTGTTCTGGGGGTTCTCCCGACCTGCCCCCCAGCCAATTTTGGGTGTGTGGGTGGAAGAGGGGGCAAGTTCCATTGTAGAAGCCCTTACGCAGGGCTTCCATTGACAGGGTTTGTTAGGTGAACCCCACCCTAGGTGTGGGTTATTTGAAACAAGCCAACTTGAAGCCCTGTTTCTGACATAGTTTCAACAACAACATTCTCTTTGAAATGGAAAATACATTTATAACCCCGGATGTCCTCTTTTTCCAGACTGAATGTTGTTCAAGAGTATATCAAGAACATAATGGCTTGAGAATTCAACTGGTTTGATCTACATTTTCATCTAATTACAAAACTGAATTACAGTAAGCCAGCAATGTTTTTGTAGTGCTAAAATTTAAGGTATCAAAATACATAATTCATGTTAAGCTTTTTTAAAGTCCTCTGAGAATCACATACTGGCCCATTATATAGAAGGTTTGCGACACTTCACTTTAGCGTGTGTGTGTGAAGAAGTTAACTGAAATAACTCCACTTAGTGTTTGAGAGGGAGAGAGCAATGTAATGAAATCTGTTTGCTGTGCTAGCTGTCTCCAGATTGGGCTGTAATTACACCACAGAAGGAAGAAAGGTAGCTGAGTCTCAATCTGGATCATTTATGTAAACTCAGCCTTCTTGTCAACGATGTTCTCAGATTGCAAGCATGCAAACCACAAAAATCATCTCCTATGAACAAAATAGAGACAGTGTCAGATTGCAGGCTTCTGATATACCTTGTATTCTCTCTGTAATTGGACTTTAACATCTGACACAGTAAGGTTAAAAAACTTCTCATGTAATATACATCTATTCAGGGAATGAAATCCTGTACAGAAAGGGGGTAGGGGGAGGGAGAAGAACGATCCTTTACTTCTTTATGGCATAGAATTGACACAGAGTTGTATGAAGAAGCATTTATTTGGCGTGAATTAAAACAAAATGTTCAGGAAATCAAGGAAAATGTAGTACCTGCGTTTGCCGAAATAAGTGGCATCTTATACAGAAGGCAAATATGTTACCCTGGAAGTTTAAAACCCCACCCACTGAACCAAATTGAAGACTATACAAACAGCACATTCAAAATTATTCTTTTCTGCAGAATGACATAAATATTACAAAGCTCTTACCATACCTGATGCGCGCTCTCAGCAACTCTTTCAAACACACAATGCATTAGGCAAAGGGTAATTTTATATGTAAATACATAACGAAACAGTGTGAGGAGACATAGCGGCATGTAGTCAGATAAAAGATTCCCTCCTTTCCCCTGCTAATTCATCGAGCTGCCCTTCATGTTGATAAATTGGTACATTAATTCTGGTTTTAAACAGCCCTCTCTCTGGCAGATTTAGAAAGCATTTCTCCCGACACCTGCAGCTTCAGGGCCCCCCTCTGTCTTCTCTAGTGCAGGAAAACCACAGGCCACCACACTGGCGCCATCCCTGGCTATGTCCAATCAATAAGGACTTATTTCCTGTCCATTTGCTGAGGTCACAGAAGCGAGTCTCATTAATTATTGCTACCAGTGCAGCCTCAAGTGTGCTTCTGGCATGACAAGTGAAAACTGTTTGACCTTTTTTCCCTAATTTTGTTTGTAGCAGTTCCGAAGGGTATATGTTAGTTTGGGAATGTGGTGAGTGGAACAGAAACACATTTTTTAAAGCCACTGACATATTTAGATGCGGAGCAATGGCAGATCTTGACGCTCTCCACTATTATCTGTTCTGCTCATTAGCGCAAACAGAAAGTGGCTCCTTTTCCCAATTGTAGATCATGAAAATCTTGTCACAGCATAAACAATGTTTTCTAAAGCAGATCTGGCCTCCGAGGGAGGGAAGCACTCCAGAGCCTCCAGTGCTCTGTTTCCATGGTAACGACATAGGTCAATAGCTGAAGTCACACCTTTGCCAGCCTTGATTGCATCTTGCAACTGTGAGAAAACACATGCACAATATCATCAGTTTTGACAGAAATAACTATATACAGAATGCTAAGAAAACATTATGGATTCTGTATTTTCATGACCTGAGCTTCAAAGGACAGTCTCGTTAAATGACTGACAAAAAAAATGGAATCCACTATTCGATGAAACAACCCTAATCAATTTAATTGTTCTTTCATTTATTGATAATTCAAGATGCACCTTTCAAAGACTAATGTAACTGCAGCAGAAGGCTCTCAACTAGTCATGTGTACAATTCTTGCCTAATGGGAATAAGCCCAACAAATAAACTTGTACTTCTAATAAATTCATTAATATGCATTTTTAACTGAATTTCATCACAAGCAAGTAGATTAATATGTGCATTTACTTTCATGTTGTGCAGACTACAGCATAGTGTATATTGTTCTGTTTACACATTGTAATTTTAATCTGGAGTATAATTTCAAAATATTAATCCACAACGCGTTTCCCTTGGAGTACCAAGAGGCAAACTGGCTGAAGAGTTCAGCCTATCTATGGGCATGACCCACCAAAGCCTGTTATTGTGCAATCTTCTTTCATAGGGGAATCAGATGGGCTTCAAGATGTTCTAATTTAGATCAGTGGGCACTGTGTGCATTAGAAAACATTCGCTATCAACAATCATAATTTCATCACTCTAGCCCTGCATAACAGAAAAGGAAAAAACAATCTACAGTGGTACCTCGGGTTAAGAACTTAATTCGTTCTGAAGGTCCGTTCTTAACCTGAAACTGTTTTTAACCTGAGGTGCCACTTTAGCTAATGGGGCCTCCCACTGCCGCCTTGCGATTTCTATTCTCATCCTGAAGCAAAGTTCTTAACCCGAGGTACTATTTCTGGGTTAGTGGACTCTGTAGCCTGAAGTGTCTTTAACCCGAGATACCACTGTATTTCTGGATTTGTTTACAAGTATGACCAGGCCAAAAGTTAGATACATTTTAATCCCACTGATTCAACTGGAAAATGTTAAGAATGTGCTTAACTTTACTGTTGAAATAGGTGAATATAAAATGCTTAATTTCATCTGAATCATGCACTATATGAACCCTCTGCCTCACTAATGGAGAAGCGCACCATCATCTTGCACTGATGTGATTGGTTGCTTTCCCTAACCTGTTAAGATACAATGGAGGGGATATTTATTTATTATGTTTTATATCATGTCTTTCTCCAAAGAGCTCAAAGTGGCATACATGGTTCCACTCCCCTATTTTATTCTCACAGCTGAAAGACAAGAATGGCCCAACGTCACTCAGTGAACTTCATGGCTTGGTAGGTATTCAAGCCTGCGTCTCCCACCCAGTCCTAGCTCAGTAGTCTACAATACACGGGTGTACTGCTGTGCATCAGGAGTTATCAGAGTATCAGGTAACACAGGCACAGGACAACTCTGGCCCTCCAGATGTTTGGGACTACAATTCCCATCATCCCTGACCACTGGTCCTGTTAGCTAGGGATGATGGGAATTGTAGTCCCAAACATCTGGAGGGCCAGAGTTTGCCTATGCCTGAAGTAACATATTTATGCCCTGTGTACTAGGTATTAAATGTACAGAATATGTGCAAATGGAGAATGCCTCACAGCTCTGTTAGTGAGGCCATGTGTCCCTTATCTACTGAAGCTTTTGCAAAACAGGCAATGCTTCTAAGTTTGTTTACACACCAGTTACCCTGAAGTGACTACTGGAACAGGTTAGAAGAAGATGATGACTCAGTTATCCTGCCAGGGCTCCCCGCTACTTAACTCCTCCAACTTTAAATGAACCCCATGGGAAATGCCCAATTTTGCGCATAATGCTAAGCCAAACAATGACTTACAATGTACAAGCAGAAGTGTGGGTTTCCTAAGCAAAGATTTTGGCTGTTGTGCTCCTCCCCTAGTCCTGCTACTGCTGAGCTGCTTGGAAAGTAAGCCATGGTTTGGCTCAGTGTTATGTCTGAAGCCAGGCGTGTGCTTTTTCTCCCCCAGACAAAGCATGAGCAATAAAGCAAAGAAGAAACACTGGCTATAGCTTGTGCTTTGCCTGCAGCAAGACAAACAACACAAGACCTAGTTCAGACATAACTTTAAGTCAAACCATTGTTTAGTCTTGGGTAGCACAGCAACAGAAGGACCAGGGGAGCAGCTGTAATCTTCACTCTGAGAATCCACACATTTGCTTGTTCCTACTTAGTCGTGGTTTGGCTTAGCATTATGTGTGAACTGGGTCTATGAAACCATAATTGATAATTATATGATCATTACATATGGAAGCTCTTAGAAACATTAAACACACATTCCTGTTGAAGTGTATATATAAAATTAAGAGGCAGGAAAGAAAAAAATCCTGCAATATTTAAGTAATATACTTTAGTAAAAAAAAATTACTCTAAATGACATGAAAGTAACTTGAGAACCAGAAGCTGGCTGCAAGATCCATCTATTTTATGTAGGCAATTACACTTATATATAATGAATGGTTGTTCTTATCTAAACATGTAACTTAAGTGAATTAATTATGTATATTTGAGGATGAACTCAATTCTTAGCAAGGCATGGTACTTTAGTGCTCATGTCCCCATTCATAAAAAAATTATTTCCCACATTACTTAGCAGTATACTTCAGGGGAAAATAGGTTTTTATGATATGCATGTACAGTGCAACATTAATTAAGCATTTCTTTTAGAGCCAACCACACTATACAGGATGGAACAAAGTAAGTGGAGCAAGGTAAGAACAGAAACTTAATACTGCAAATGTGTGTTTGTTTTTGTGCACATTTCTGATATTGTGCAGCAAGCTGCTGATGTTTTGCTGAAGGTAAAAGGACACAAATTATTCTCTCAAATGGTGGACAGGTTAGAGAGATTGCTTTTAAAGAGGTGGTAGGCAATCATCACAGATGAATCCTTTAGAAATGGTCATATTCAGAAGGGAAGCTAAGGGCCAGCTACAGATCTTGTAACTCAATGTTCCTTAGAAACTTGAGATATTCTGTTCCGTAATGGCTCTCTCGAAATGTCCTTGAACTGAGATACGTTGTACTTTTATCTATTTATTTATATCCTGCCTCATTTTTAAATAACCCAAGATTGCTGACATAAGGCAGTGGAATACAATAAAAAATTAAAATCAACTAGACTAACATAGGAGCATAAAAGTGTAATGACAGCTGTCCACTAAGTCATGACTAAAATCAAACTCTTCAAGATGCTTGCCTAAAGAGGAAAGTGAGAAAATGGTTTGCCAGAGAGAGCAAAGAGGTGTTCCATGTACTGCTTGCATTGGCCCCAGCCACCACAAGCTCATATTGCCCACTACTGTTAGCCCCACACAGATGACCCACAAGGAAATGCAACCCTCACAGAAAAAGAGATCCCTCACCCCTGCTCTGAGGCCCAATTCCTCATTTCACGTAGCCTTTCTGCAACTCTGCATGGTCAATAACTATTCTGGGGGTTTCCTTATTTGCTGCATAGAAGATCTTTTCCAGTTCTGAAAGTCATTTTTTTCAAACTTGTGAGGTGGGGGCAGTGATTCCTATCAAAGTGTTTAGGAGGTTTTGAAGAGAATTTCAGAGCACTGCTGAGGAAGGCCTTCTGATTCTCTTTAGGTTCCGACACAGAGGATACTTCAAGCAGGGGCTCCTGTAGTATTTACCCAAATTGTGAAAAAGACAGCAAAGACGAACAGCTAGTTCTCCTTCCCTTTGCAAATCTATTCCTCCCCGCCCCACCACAACTTTCACTCATCAGCACTATTTCATTTAGCGCTCCAAAGCATTTTCCCATTACCATACCTGAATACCTGAATCACCAGGGCAAATATATTCCAGCCTTGGCACCTATGAAACTCAGCAAAGCAAACACCACACAGGAACAATCTATAAAATGCACTCACTGCATTCCAGCCATCCACAGCTTCCCTTGTAACCACTTCACACTCCATACATAAAACCCCACAGCCCAAGCATCCCAGTAAGTCTCCCTGCTCCTACTGGGAATTCCCTGTCTCACTCACAACCTGCTTTTCACTTTCTATACATAAAACTGGCTGTCCTTTTCTTACAAGGCATCCTATATTTAACCTCATAACTTGCTAAAAAAAGAAAAGAAGAAAACTTAAATTGATTTGTGGTCAAAGAACTAACTAATGCATTAAGTGTTTGCCATGTTATGTACTGGATTTTCTAAATTTGTTTTCTCCTGTGAGGAACCGTCTACTTCGCTAAGTGCTGATATTTAGACTACCAAAATGTTACCTTGAGATAGAGCCAATACATTTTGTAGCTAAGAGGTTTACTTTCCCCCATTACTGTTGGAATGTTTCATAATTAGTTGCTATAGATCAGATTAGTGTTTGCGGCTCTACACATTCAACTTTCGTCTTTTTAAATGGCAGCTGGACAGTCATTAATTTTAACTGCTATATTCTATCTATCTTTTTTGGGTATACTATGATGCAGTTCTTCATGTCAACACATAGAACTGCACTGATAGTCTAACCTGATGAGTCTTCAAGCAACCTAACTTTTGTATTATAATGCAAAGTTTATAACTTCTTGAGCAAATTATACCCACTATCTTCACATTGCTCACAAGATGCGAAACTAGAAAATTTAAATGCTAAAGAAGGAAGTTTCAGTAAGACTAGGTTTTTTGTTAAAAATATATGACTGCCAATCAGAAAAGTATATTAATCTCTTCATATAAAACTCTCATAGCAATACATTTATTTTTTAAAAAACATTGTTCCGTATACAAAGGGTTATACTGATGTACATAATGCTGTGATTCCCAAAAGGCCTTTCAGGAGGGTGCTTAGATAAGCCATCTGCTACATTGGCTGTACCAGTTATAGTGTTTATCATCTGGCAGCTCAGATGCAGATAACTATATTATGGAATATAAAGATCTGACTCCTCAAAAGAATAGTTTTGGAATAGGCTTTTTAGATATCAAAAAGGCTATTGATGTTTGTTATTATCAAAATATCTGCCTTCAGTAGTCACCTGCACAAATGCTTCCCTGATTTGAATTATGCAAGGAACTCGTTTTTAGCTTTACAATAAATTATAGCATCATGTATGAGATTAGCAGCATGAAACCAGTCAAGACACACAAAACTAGGTTGCAGTGCTCTTTGAAGAATAATCTTGCTTTGCCTTTTCCAAGCAAGTCAAAACAGAGAGATTGACTGCTATTCTAGTGCCCAAACAATGCCTTGCCAATACAAAATAGACATTTGCGACATACAGTGGTGATTTTTGTTGTTGTTAGGAGGCTTTTTTTTGAGTGGGAGGGCTACATTGTGGTGTGAGGAATGTGCTAACTACAGTGCAAAATTTTAAATGAGGGAAGGAGAGATATATGGCAGAGTCTGAGAGATCTGGACTCTAGTTAGGACTTTTAGCAAATGTCACACAAGCATGCACAAAAGAATTATTAGCCGTTTCCTTAAATATGACTATATCCAGCTGTGCTGTCCCCTCTGATGTCTTATCAGGAGAAAGAATCAACAGGAGCTGCTGCGGTGGACATTCTCTTCTTCAAAGGAGGAATTTCTAGCACTGATCCAAATTCACATGCATCTAACTCCAATGGTCCTCTTCTAATGCTTCTTTAGTCACTGAGTACTGAGGGAAATGACTTTTCTCCCTCTCTGGAACAAGTCATCTATAATCATCATACTGGATCAATAATTTGTCTGCATGTGATAGCCATACTCCAGAATACAGGACTGGAGTATAAACAGACTGATTAACTACTTGTGAGCAAATGACTGTAGTAGCTGAAATGGGCATTTTGAAATAATGGAATAGTGGGGTTGGGGTACTATTTTAGAATACAAGGACTTATTGGCAACACTGGCATCGTATTTTGTATACATATACCAGCATTTATTGTATCTTAATTGCAGTGGGCAATGCAAGACCATTTTTTTGGTTGAAAAGCAGGATGAAAATAATTAACAAATAAAATAAAGGAAATGATGAGATCTACTCCATCATGCATAAGATGTTACTGGGCCAACTAAACACTGTATACACATGCACAGACTTGACTAAAGCCATTTGAGAGAGAGAGAGAGAGAGAGAGAGAGAGAGAGAGAGAGAGAGATGGAACTTCTAAAAATAAGGCATGGTTTTAAAGCATTTAATTTACCTTTGTATAGTCTATTAAGTTTCCTTTAACTTGAGCCTGAAACAACACAAGGATAAAAGTTAAAATCTGTTTTATTGTCTAAGGTATTATAATTCTGAGACCACATGCTTCAAAATTTGTGTCATTGTCTATGAGATTATAATTCTGAGACTGCAGATTTCAAACTAAACAATGGAAAACAAACATATTTCATCTAAAATAAGACACACAGATGGGCTATCAAAGGCAGTTGCAGAGAGAACGCCAAGTGCACCAGTGAACTGGTTCAACCAACTGTTATTCTAGTTCAGCCTTTCTCAACCAGGTACTCTTCAGTTTTTTTAGACCATTTTGGCCATTGGCTATGCTTGCTGGGGCTGAGGGAACTTACAGTCCACAACGTCTGGAGGGCACCAGGCTGGGGATGCCTGTACTGACTGAGCTGTTTCCTGTGCCTGTGAGAAAAGGGCTTCTCTGTGATGATTGTGGAAAGATTATAAGGAACTAAGTCTGCAGTCATAACCCTGCTTAGTTGGGAGTAAGCTGCACTGAATTCAATAAAGCATACACTGACCAAAGAACGTATTCATTAGAATAGATATGGATTTGTATCGAGATAGCAGCTTGAGAAGGGATAACAATCACAACATCAGAGAGCATATCAAAGCTAGTAGGCCTAAAATTAGTCCATCCAGCTGTGTTTTGAGTTGTAATCATATATGCATGAGCAGTTCCTTCTCTTTGCTCTGTGCTTAGAAGTAATTAGTTGTTGAAAAACTAAAACTGTTATTTTATTTGTTTTAGTGACAGATAATGCTTGCATATTTTAATAAAATCCCTACAGAATACAAAGCAGAGCAGTGTCAGGCTCAGCGATGTCTAATACTATGAATTTTGATAATCTTGTTACCTTAAGTATCGTAGTATTTTTATTGTAATCTTCATTTCTTGGTACCAACACTTTATTTTTATTGAATTTGAGTTGTAAATACACAGAAGCAGAATAATATTTTCATTTTATGCATGTTGGTTTGGTACCCATATGTTGGGCGAATACACAGACACATATGCCACATTCGCTTGTAGCACTGAATGGCAAAATCCGGTGTTATACTAAAAACACAGTTTAGTGTGACACGAACAAGAAAAACGTATGTGTTCCCCACCTCTCCTAGGCATGGCTGTGTAAAAGTTTGAAAGCTTTTGCTTCCCACTGTGCTTAACAATGATTTGACATTTTGTCTGATCTAACAAACTATGATTAATGCTAACTATGGTTTGGGACTCATTCCAAACAAACCATAGTTTAACACTAACAAGTTTGTTGGTCTGGGCAAGGCAACAACTTGTGGTTAAACACAAACAGAAGCTAAAGCTTTTGAACTTCTTGTGGCTCCAGCAGAAGAAAAGAGGAATTCACATGAGCTAGAGACTCATTCCTCTCGTGCTAAGCAAATGATGACTAAATAAGACTAAATATATGAACAGTGCTATTTGCCTACCTCTTCAATCTGCTTAATCCAGGCTTCTCTTCCAATGAGATCTTGATGCAAGACTACAGGAGCAGAATTTAAACTGAAGGCCACAGAATCATTAGAACTTTCATTCAAAAATGGCTGAATGTCAACATTTAGCTGTAAGAAGGAGGATCAAAATAGTTTGTAAAATAAAAGTAGTTCTTCATAGCTAATCCACTTCATCAGTGACTGACATCCCACATGTGTGCAGAGTCTTATATATATTTTGTATGCTTGGCCATACAAAAATCCTTCAACCAACACACACTATTAAGGATTTATCAGGCTATTCCTGCCCCGTTGGTTCAAATCCAATTAATATTACCAGAGTCTCCAACTCCAGTACAGTTTTTTAAGCATATTGGAAGATTCTGTGTCTGTGCATGTGCATACAAATGCCCTGTCCTGTGGGAACTCTGTCAGAGCGTGTCAAACCACCACAAGTGTGTGCCAAATTCAGCACTTTACTTTCCCAAGAGGAGCTAACAGAAATTTTTTGATAATAAGGGAGAAAGAAGTACAATTGCAGGTACCAGAGTTAGGGGTTTAAGACTGCTCCTTGACTCTGGTAATCCAACCATTAAGAATGCGGCCTGCTCCTATGTGCACAACCCTACCCTGAGTTGTTTCTTGGTCATGCTTGTGACCTAGCTTTTTACAATGCATTGTTATGAAAGGAAAAATGACACACTACTGGTGCAAAACTCGGGCATGCTTAAATCCCAGTGAAATCAACAGAACATGCATTCAGTAGTAGAATTAGCTCTTCAGGGTTCTTTCAGTGTGCACCATTAAAATCAGTTCAGCTGGCAGGCACACACAAGAAATTGGGACTTCTGTGTGATGGCCCCAGAATTGTGGAACTTCCTGTTGACTTGTGCCTTGCCCCACCTGTACAGGTGCTTAGGCAAGCGTGGAGTACTTTCCTCTTCAGTGCTACCTTTAACTGAGGCTGTAATTAGTTTGGGTGTTATGCAGCAATTTCTTAATTATTCTGAGCCCCCTCTTCTCCCCTGCATGCTGTTCTCCTTACCACCCCCCTCCCTAGCCAATTTCAGGAGGTAGGGCATGCAGGCACAGAATCGGGGGGAAGCCCTATTGTATACGTGGATGTCCACTGATGGGGCTGGTTAAGTGAATAGCTTTTATGCCTACAATTTACGTGTGTGTGTGTGTGTGTGTGTGTGTGTATGTGTGTGTGTGTGTGTGTGTGTGTATGTATATATATATATATATATATATATATATATATATATATATATATAGCAGCAGCAACCAAAACCTGCACCTGCTGACTACAAAGCTATGACAGAAAGAAAAGATACATATGGTTCTTGTTCATTATATCAGCTTTTCGGCTACTGCAGTAAAAGGAAGGGCATACCTTATGACTCATAGACATGTGCTTTCCATACTTAAATGCCATATTCTGGATCCTTGCATCATGTTTTGCCAATTCCATTGCAGCTTGGCAGCTTTTTGCCAGCAAGGCACTATGGGATAGGAAAACTTGCTCCTTCCACGTTGATATCCTAATGTCATCTGTGAGACCATTTCCCTAGAAATGCAAGAAAGAGTGAGTAGAATATGCTCCAAATCGAGGTATTATTAAACACAACAGTGAACCCCCCTACTCTACATGAGACCTTCATATGGCAGGTGAAACAATACATTCTGCAGTCATCTTCCATCTTAATAAGTTGATGGAAATTATAGAAACCAAAAGGTTTGAACAACTTTTAGCTTCTGTATTATCTATGCACATGCTATTGGTGCCCGTTATTAACCGTTATTCTTTCACAACTGATTCCATTTAACCCACAAACCAAATGTGATTTCTTTATATATCTGTATATTTGAATTATAAAGTCATTGTATTTTAACCACTAGCAACTAATTACCAACCTGCTAATCTAAGTTTATGTAATGAGATGAACGTTTTACCCAACAGCAACATAAAATTTAAAGGAAAAGATTTGCAAAAGTGACTCTGGAACTATGACTGCGATAAAGCAGCTGTGGAGGCAGGGAGTTAGAGGAGAAGTGGCAAGTGGAGGAAGGATTAAGCAACTCTCTTCTCAGTGACTGTTTCTCCTCTTGCAATCCTTTGTTTTCCAGAGGAGAAGCAATTGCTGGAGCTTCAAGACACAGAAATTAGGCTGCCTTAATTTCATTGGCCCACCAGCTTCTTAAAAAAGCAAGTCTCTAGCCCTGCTAGAATGGGACGCGGGCGGCGCTGTGGGTTAAACCACAGAGCCTAGGACTTGCCGATCTGAAGGTCGGCAGTTCGAATCCCCATGATGGGGTGAGCTCCCGTTGCTCGGTCACTGCTCCTGCCATCTTAGCAGTTCGAAAGCATGTCAAAGTGAAAGTAGAAAAATAGGTACCACTCCAGCGGGAAGGTAAACGGCATTTCTGTGCGCTGCTCTGGTTTGCCAGAAGCGGCTTAGTCATGCCATACGCCGGCTCCCTTGGCCAATAAAGTGAGATGAGCGCCGCAACCCCAGAGTCGGTCACGACGGGACCTAATGATCAGGGGTCCCTTTACCTTTACCTTTTAGCCCTGCTAGAAAGAAAGTTATGGGGCAAAATGTGCAGATACATTCAAAGCAACTGCTGTGTAATGAGAGTAGTGTTGCTACCTTGTCTATTTTCCAGGAACTAAGGAATGCCCCTGTTGTCATTAGACAGCAACAGCACTAGTGTGTGCATGTCCGTGTGGGGGTGGCGGGTAGGAGAAAGAGATCTCCATAATCAGGACCAGCAAATCAAAGCTGTCTTACCAGCACAGCATAAGCATAAATTTGTCAGGAGTGGTTTTCTTTCTAATTTTGCACTATGCCACGCTCCCCATGGCAGCCACCCCCATCCATTTTGTGACTGGTTAACCCAGAATTCTCCTTTTTTGTGGGGGGAGGAACTTTACGTAAGATAGCACCACAGTCCTTTTGTGACTTGTCTTCCTTGTCTCTTAGCCACCTTGAAGAGGATAAGAAATTTAAGGCTGTAACATGGATAAACGGCTACAAGATTACTAAAACCTAGGATGCATTTTGTCAATGCCTTGAGGTTGAACCAGAAGGTGGATTTAAAAAATCCAAACAAAAAAAGAGATTGTAGAAAAAGACCTATGTCATCTAAACAATCCTGTTCCTGTCAATTTCTTCAATTAAATTACTTAGAAACAAGTAAGAACTAAATCTGCATGACACCATAATTTTCTAGCAAGGTATTATCTGTCATGAAATTGGTAACAAATGAAATAAAATCCCTCCATTCAGCTCTAATCTTCCTCCCTTGTGGCTATTGCCAAGGAGTGCTGGGTTGCAAGGGAGGAGATAATATGAGACTGATGGGAAAAGTAGTACAATTTTGCAAAGCCAACTTACTGAACATTGTATCAAAATTCATTGCTTTCAAATACACCATTAACTTGCATGAAGGAGGGGGGAGGAAGAGGGGGGGAAGAGAAGAAGGCAAGAGAAACCACATGTTTATAGCTATATATGTGATGACAAAATCAAGATGAAAACTTCAGCTATGTCTCATCTGACAGTTGTGTTTACTAAAACAATATTTGTTTTGCAAATTTCCTGGATTTCCAGAATGACAAGGAGAGATAAGAAAAGGCACCCAAACAACAAGTCCAGTTATTTGGCCACCGTAATTCTATTCCAAATAAGCTCCAAAGATGAAATGTTGAAGAACTGGTGACTGCATTTGGGACCAAACCTCCTCAGATTAAAAAAAGTAGGGGAAAAAGCTAAAAGCATGATGGACAATTAACATGATAGCCAGCTCAGAAATGTGATTTAGTTTTATTCCACTTAAATTCCACTAAATCCCAGCCCTCATTAATGCAGAGATAAGAAGCATAAAATTAGTTTTTTAAAAAAAACATTACAAAGGAACTTGACAGGGATGGGTTGAAGGGAGCTCACTGGTTCTCAAGTGAGGTACACGTTTATTTTCAATTTCTACATTTATATCTATGCTATGACTTATTTGGGCAACCTAAGCAAGGCTAGCAGACTAAATATGAGCAATCTGGAGTTTTATTGAAAGACTGTGGTTTCCAAAATACAAAGAACAATGGGTGCAAATCTACCAAGCACAGCTTCGTTCAGAACAAATCATTTCAATGGGGCTCCTGCCTAAGCAGCCCCTCTCTCTAGTGGAATGTTTATTTTCACATGATGCCACATTTGGTCAAACACCTGCACCAGTGCATCAGTCTGGAATGCCAGCACAAGGGCAATACTAGCACAGCAGTTGGGACGCTCTATCCTGAGCATCCTTTGCTAACAAAGGCAGTTTTAAGATTGTGCCACAAGTTTATATGACTTGATTTTTCAGATGATAAGTAGCAATGATAATACACAACACAAATCATTCTTTTTTTACATAAAATACCTAAAATATTCATGTTGCTCTGTGTTTCATCGTAATTCTTTTGGTGAGGTTTGTGAAATTAAAAACTAGCAACAGATTTGGGAACCGCAGTTATAACAACGTCTGTATGCTTGAGTTTTTAAAACAGCCTACTGGAGTAAAAGGCCATTCATCCCAAATGCCATTGCTCACACCCCTCAGCCTGGGGAGGCAATGAAAAGGTTCTGTCAACAGAGACCTGTGCATGCACACACATACAAGACCTTGAAGCCACTTTCTCTCAGTGAAATCTTACACCAGTGTTTGTTGCAAGAGAGACTTAGACAGGTGGGGCAAACAACTTGAGAGAAGATGCTGATCTATGCGATCAGCACCCTTCCTCTTCGCAAAGTGATAGCTGGTTGTAAAAGACCAATGTGATTAGTCAGTCTGAATGATTGCTTAATTCTTGCATGTACACACCCAGCTGTGGGACTGCACATGAGGAAGCGGCGTGAGTAGAATAATTTATAATGGATGGTGCTACTTTCCAGTGCTGGCCTATGCAAAACCTACTCATAATCTGCAGACCTCTTACAGAGTACTATATAGATCCTAAGCACATTATTTAGAAATAAATTCCATTGGAAATTCTTTCTACAAAATGCATTTAGAAATGGAGAACATGGTTGACTTTCCCCGGAATCCATGTTAAGTATATTGCGGCAACTCTGACATTTCAGAGTTACGTTATCAAACCACATACCCTATTTCAAAGATGAAAGAAAGAAAGAAAGAAAGAAAGAAAGAAAGAAAGAAAGAGAAAGAAAGAAAGATATCCCAACTGAGGTGGGGAACTCATGGGGTACATTTTTGGCTACCGGGAAGGATTTTTAAAAGGTGGCAGTACGATGGCAAAGAGCATAAAAGAGCATTCTAAAATATAATCTAAATGTATGTTTAAGTCATAGCCAACATGTTCTCATTTGGATTAAATCTTGGAACAAGGGTTTAGAAGAGGTGTGGGGAACCTGCAGCTTGTGGGCCAGGAGGGTCACTCCACCAAACTTTTCCCCATACCATCATCAGCTGGTGAGCTCACTGCTGACACACCAAACTACTCCCTTTTGCAAAGAGGTTTCAGACACCCTCATCCCATATGAGCCTCAAACAGGGATGTATAGGATATCTGAAAGCATTCGACTGGGAAGGGAAGAAAAAAGCTGCCCTTTGAAAGCACTGCCTATACACAGGACTTTTCCCTTTTATAAAAGACTTACACACACACACACACTTGAGCCACAGGAGCATGGGGTCTGTTGAAAACTGTTTGCAAGCAGCAAAAGTGTTTCCACACCTCCATGCACCTGCTTTGAAGACCCAGCAATTGGAACTTCAATATGTGATGTCAGTTGATTGAAAGGTGCATGGCCTCACCCACTTGTCAAATTTGCCACGAAGTGGAGAGATAAGCATCTGGCCCAATGGCCAGATAATGTTTCCTTCCTCTTGTTTAGGACCTGGGAGCAGGGAACGCTGGAGTGGCTCTTCCTGCCTCTATTTCTCAACTTCTATTTAACTCCTTTACTTGGTTTTGTGATGCGTTACTGCTGCTAAGCCTACTTAAAATGAATCTAGGTATGCTGCTAAGATCACTTGGATATCCCTGATTAAAACCCACAGCTTACTCATGATCCTTAATCATGGCTTGCAATACTTGCCAACAATTCACAACAGTTAGTTGCTGTCAGCTGGAGATAACTTTAAATATTTACGTATCCCAGTTTCATGTGCCTTCATAATCCCACCCAACTATCTTAATTTATCCCAGTGAAATGCAACTACTGGGACTCATATGCAAATATATTATTCTCTTCAAGGCTACAGAGAAAAAGGTACAACAATTCTTTGAGGACTTCAAAATGAAAAGCATTTACTGCTATATTCCTACATTTTAATTCTGATAAACTGCAGTGTTGCATGTACCACTTGGTACTATAAACGTCAGTTAAATCTAAATCAGAACAATGCACAGACTTAAAAAATTGCCATTTGGATCACTCACTGTTTCAGCTATAAGTGAGATGATTCAACAATCTTTATTTTCCCATCTGTGTAGGAAAGAAGCCAATAAAATTATGAGTCTTCAGCAGCAACAACACAGTTACCCTGCAAGCATCTTGCATGTGATTGATGTCTCACTTAGCAGATGTCTTACTGCTTGTTGAACATGACAGGACATATTTTATTGGTCTATTAATACATGCCTTTGATGTTTGTGATGAAAAGGGGCTAGAGTAAATGGGTCCATAAAACACACCCCAGAGTGCCTTAATCCTTTTATTTTACTCAAATTCCAGAGAAAACCATTTTTAAATTAAAAGAGGGACCTGTCCGTCCATTGCAGAATGCACCTTAAAGAGCAGAATATACCCAAGGGAGGTAGGTAAATGAAATGGGAGTAAATTGTTTCCTTGCTACAATGTTATTTAGGGATGTACTTCAGTTCAGATGTGCCTTCCCTTAAGGATAACATGCTCATTGCTTCTTGAACTCTGTCATTAGAAGCACTCCATCACCCCATCGTCCTCCTCCTTTGTCTTTCTTGCAAGGGGATTGGAGCATGACTGAAACTATCGTCTTATTGGGCCTTCAGAAGAATCTGAAACCAGGTGAAAAAGCAGCCAGGGCTATTTGGGAGCATGGCCACTATGACAAAGAAACACTGATGATGAAAAAGAAATAGGGACATCCTGAAGCCACACCTGATGCAGCTGTTTCTAGGCAGGGCTAGCCTTGCATTTCAAAAGTCTTCCAGTAGCCATGAGGTGGCCAGTAATTCCATGCAGGCAAGTGGGCAGGTGGAGGAGGGATGGATCTCTCCGTCCCTTCCATGGCAGTCTACTTGGTTTCCATGCTAGCCGTGGAGGAAGAAAAGTCCCTTCCTCTGTGACCAGCATAAAAATGAAGCAAGCTGGCAGAGGAAGGATGGATTGCTCGCTCTTTCCTCTGCCAGTCTGCTTGATAGATAGTTTTTCTTTTTTGGTAGTGTGTTAACATGCTAGCGGTCTGCATTTCCATACTGGCTGCAGAATTGGGGGCGGGGGCCTTCATTTGCAGTCAGCATAGACACAGAAGCTACTAGGCTCTTAGCAGGCTAGCCATACATTTTGCAGGCTAGTGACTTCTGTGAGCTTATCTACAAGCCTTGACTATATATTTTTTTCAGGCTGTAAGTGGGAGAATTGAATTTCGCAGTTCTCCCCACAAAATACATATAACATGTCAGATAAAATTCAACGGGAGATAACATACTATTACATTTGGAAAAGATTTCAGACATTTGATTCACCTACCTACTACCTGAAATGGTACAACCCAATAACTGAAATATCATGAGGAGTTTCTAATTTAATTCAGTTTGTTCTGTCAGACTCACACACCACCTTTTTTAAAGTGGGAGGGAAAGAGTGATTTATGCACACACTCTGAGTTTTGTAATTATAGGAACTTACGTTTTCCAAGTTTGAATTTTCATAATATATCCCTTGTATTAATTCACCAATGGCACTTGACATGATCTCTACCACCTGAAAGGGGAAAAAAGAAATAATTGTTTTAAGTGGGTTGATTAATTACAGATATGGTAGTGCACCAAACTGAAAGAGCAAAGGAAACATTAATAAAAGAGAATCTCTAAGTTGGAGCCTTGTGCTTAGCATTTCTTCTTCCCACTACATTTCATGTTAATGCAAACAAAAGCAAAATAATATATATTTTAAAGTATAAATTAAATAAGCTGCCAGTTATGTACACATTGCAAGATCCTCTGGAAATTGTTACAAACTCAAAAATTTATACCCACTGCAAAAAAGTCAAAGAGTCCATAAGCAGTTCTTTATTATTCATTTTCATGCATTGGAAACATACTGTAGTTGTATTAAGTGTCTGCCCTGAGGGTCA
Source organism: Podarcis raffonei (assembly GCF_027172205.1). Classification (NCBI taxonomy): domain Eukaryota; kingdom Metazoa; phylum Chordata; class Lepidosauria; order Squamata; family Lacertidae; genus Podarcis; species Podarcis raffonei. Next base: position 52,109,468 of record NC_070604.1, read on the forward strand.
ACAGCAACACATGTATTGAAACTTTCACCAACATGCAGCTGTTCATATGATATTTAGAAAACTATTATCTTTAGGGTTCTCAGTTGTTCACATTAAAAAGCTGAATCAAATCCAAAATTTAAAAACCAGCCATAGTCTCACTGGAACTACTGGAACTCCCTTAACTGGAACAATATACAAGAATTTACTGTAATATATTGAATGCAGGCGTATCAAGTAGGCACACCTTAAGGCTATCCTGCCTGCTCACAGGTTTACTCTCTTCGGTGATTAATTTCCTATGTATATAGAGCTGTATCAGATTCCCCATCTCCCTTTCCTAAAATTTAGCCCATTTGTTATTGAATTAAAAAGATTTAGTTTCAGTTTTTATCATTCTTGTAACTGAAGACAGCATGGCCAACAATAAAGTCCCCAAAAGCAACACAAATAAACCCCTTAACATTCTTGGTGATCCTTCTTATTGTTTTATTTGCAAACCTCCACCAGCCTTACTATATTTAGACAGCAATCCTATGTACATTTGTCTGGGAGTTAGCATTATAGAACAGAACGGAATTTACTTCCAAGTAAGCATGCACAGATTGCACTCTTAGCCTCTTGCACAAACCTATGTACACACTTAGGCAAACAGTACCAATTAAATCCTTTTCTTAAAAAAGAAGGCGCCTAGGAACTAATTTGTAAGGCCTATTTTAAAACAGCCTTGTTTGGGGAGGGGAAAAAATAGCCTTGCCTGTTCAGTAATCAGATACTTAAAGAAATATTGTAGCAATATGAGCTGCAGGGGAACTGAAAGGACAATGATCCTACAGTGTTAACCCAGATGTGTTGAGTTATTTAAGTGGGGAACAGAGAAAATGAGGGGCATTTTTTGGGAAGGTATCAGATAAGCCTTATGCCCAAATCCAGGAGGATTGTGTATCGCCAATAGGTCTATGAAAGCCTGTAACCAAATGCTCAGTGTCAGATTGTATTACGGTTTATACAAGCAACATCTCAAGATTTCTCTGATGGCTGGGACACATAATACAGATCAATCACTCACTAAAAAATATTATGGTTTGTGAAACGGTTGGAGCCCAGAGACATGGCAGTAATACGAAGAAGAAGAATTTACAAAGACACTGAGTCCTACCTCTAAATGTCAAAGTGATAGTATGAGCTTTAACAATGCATCTAGCTGTGAATAGCCAGAACTTCCTCCCCCCTCTCAAAACACACATCCAACCTTCTCTGAAACTCTAGACAAGACACAACTCAGCAAAAGATCCTTTACTTCTTATACCTACACACATATAAGGAAGTGGCAGGTTTTCATTAATTTCAAGGTAATTATTTCTTGAAGAATCAGAATTTTTTTCTGTAAAGATATATAAAACACCAAAATCAACACTATATGAAATTCATAGGCACAAAATATACTAAACTGTGCAATTACTTATTACACCCTAAGAGCACTTCTTTTCATCTGCAATGAATCTTTCTTGCAATAAAGCTACTGTTTATACATCCACAGAGTATGAGTCTATAAAAGGTTTCACATAAATACAATTGTGTTTTGCCCCTTAACAATCACCCTCTAAAGTTTATCTTCTCAGCAGCTTTGTTTAAAGGTCACTAATGTCCTACTGCAGTTATAACACTTAACCCTGGCTTAGGGATCATGAGTGGACCATAGGTCCCTATGTTCACAGAACCTTCATTCATGCACACGTTTCAAACCCTGTCTCTCACTCCTGTTTCAGCATGACATTATATAATCACTAGCCTCCACCGAAGAGAAATCTGATGCTCTCCTAACTCCAATTCAGAACAGTGGTTCACAGTTGGCATGGGGCAATTGCAGAAAATGCCTGCTTTCATGGCCTTTGCACTATGATATACTGTAGGGTGCAGGACCACAAGCAGATTTCCCCCAAATGATTGAAGTGATTTTACAGGTCTACACAGGGGCAGAAGAACTTGAACATGGTCTGGTCAATGATCAACAACCAGTTCAGCTCCCAGTTCAGCTCAGGTGTAGCATGTGTGCATCCAGGTGTTCCACTCAACAACTGCGGGCCACAACATCAGCTGCACCTTCTGAACCAATCCCAAAGGAATGCCAACATAATATTATGCCTGCACTGTGCCCTGCTGAGTCTATGGCTGAAGTGATATTTGAACTGAGGACCCAGAGCTCATACTTTTGGTTACTGTACTACACAAGGTCATATACTTCTTCCCCTCTCCACTTCCCCGACCATCACCAGTGCTCCAAGTTTAGAAATATGCTTCTGAAATATTCAGAGTATAGTAAGTTACTTAATCAGAACTTTACACCTACTAGATAAAGGTTATATAAAATATGAAAAATGCTACCTTCTCAATATTATTCATAGCATGATTAAGGTGCCAGGTAGCCTAGTGGTTTTGTTTTTGTGTTTTCACTATAGTAGCCTGGGTTTAATTCCCAGTCATGGCAAATCACTTCATGGAGGAGCTAAAGCTAAAGGTCTCAGATTCAATCCCTGGCATCTTCAGGTAGGTCTGGGAAAGACTCCTGTCTGAAATCCTGGAGAGTCTACTGCAATTCAGTGTGTAGACAATACCAACGGTCTGGCTCAATATAAGGCATTGTTTCTTAGGTATACAGCAGGGATTTTCAATCTTTGAACTTCAGACACTTGCTCTCCGAGTTGTGATTTTGGTTAATTTCTGCACATTAGGTTTTTAGGATCTGCACCATTTGTGCAAAGTGCTGCCAAGGTGAATTGGGACCTCAGTGTTGCTCTGCATGAAAAGCTCAGTCCAGATCACGCCCAACACTGCCCTGCAGCTGCAAATATTAAACAATGATTCGGAGTGGTAGGCAAGCTTTCTTTCATGGAGCCTGTCCATCATTTATTTTTTTTATTGAGGATCACACCCCAGAAAAAAATTATGAGAAAAATCCAGGTTTTCTTGGAGCACAATTTGAAAACCACTGTTGGAGGACTATGCAAATTTTTGGGGGGGCCCAGAATTATCAATCAAGTATATAGACTGAATAATGCCATCATAGCAGGACCATATTTATGTTGCATTGCCAATCTAGCAACAACTGTCTATAAAGATGGGGTGGGGAGAAATTATCTGAGCGACATTAGCACAATATAGCTTTGGAATGCAAGAATAGGCATCTTACAGCTAAAGAAGGGGAAAAAACAGATCTCTGCAATATTTCAATAGCTACTGTATATTTTTCTCTAAGCATCACTGAGATTCAGGCTGTGTAAATTATCATTTTTGCTATTGTCTCAGTTGGGATCATCTGGGCGACTGAAATAATTTCCATTTTCTTCTCCCTGCCCAGCCCCTCACACACACACCCCATCTAACTGTTTGGACAAAATAGTTACATCAAGCAATGAATGCAGCCAACCCAACTGTGAGCAGCCATCTTAAAGGCTGCAAGTACTTGAAGAATAAATAGCTTTTAAGAGCCTGAACAGGACAGGAGGGAGACAACATGCTGGTATGATGGAGCACTTGCACTCCTTAAATAATCTGAAAAAAGTTAGCATTATATGGAGAGCAAAAAAAGATACTCTGTGTTCATATGTCACAGAACGAAGAGTTTGAAATAACAAGGGAAACTCAAGAAAGCAGTGGATTGAGGCAAAAGTGTCCTGGGGAATTTCTTTTTAACTGAAGAGAAATAAAGGAAAAACGTTACAAGGGATGAACAAGAAAACTGCTTGTGCTGGACTCCCAAGTTCCAGATAGACTTGCTAGCTGAAAGCACACTTCACATTTCCAACTAACAATCTATTTGTTTGAAAGAGAGATGTTTTAAAAGCAGAATTAAGTTCTCTGTGATCATGCCTAAAAGTCAATTCACCATTAAGATAGAACCTGGTGGATTTTGGGGAAATGCTATTAGATACCAGTCATTTGACGACGACTATGACAACAACAACAACTGTGTGAAGCTGCTTTATAGAGTCTCATTCAAGCTGCCTTCTCAAGTTGCCAATAACTTTGCTTCCTTGTTTCTTAAGGATATGTTTTCTTTTACTCTCCTAACCCACTGCTTCAGCAAGGGTGGGTAACTGCAGCCACCTGTCTCTCTGAACTCTGGTCTCTCCCAAGTCACAGCCTGTACTGGCCCAGCTTCACACCCACCATGAGTGTTTTTGCCTGACTAGAATGTATCCTTGAACACTGGTAATGCCTATTGCTTCTCTGGATGGAGGGCAAAGAGGGGTGTGTGAGTGTGTGTAGAAGCCTACTGAAACAAATACAACATTTACATCCACTGCTCTTCCCACATGCCACACACCGCTGGCATGTGACCCTTGGAAGGTTGCACAGAAGAGAATGAGGTCCTTGAGCTGCAAAAGGTTCCCCACCCCAGGCTTAAAGCTTTGTCACACACTACTTTTTATTCCTCGGCTGCCTGTCCAAAGGAAATTGCCTCTATAAGACCAGATTAAAAATATTTTTGTAAATAAAGAATAAATGCACTTAATAGAAAAGCACAAGTACCCCCTAGTGCAGAAACTTGCAATTTGTAGACTGTGCACTACATGACCCCAGTGCTGAAAAACAGGGCTCCAATTAGAATTTTGAAAATGCACCTGAAAAGTTTCCAGACACAAACAAAACAAAGCCTTTATTATTTATTTTGTTCACCTCCAAACTTTAGCTGATTTGTTAAGTAAAAGCCTGAAGTGGACCTTTACAATTATAATCTTGTCTGGCACGGTTCTTACATCTTCTTGGAAATGTAGAACTTGATATGTATCATTGCCATATTGATATAGTAGAACTCAAGGCAGTAATGTATCAGAGATTTAGTAAGCATGTGAATTATAAGATTAGTATTAAACTGTTGCAATAAATACTGTCTTATGTTTAATGATCTTCCAGGAAGTTTCATCTACTCAAGGGCTTTGCCCCCTATTATGACTTCCTATCATAATGTGTAAGTTTTCCTCTAGGTCAATGAAATGAACCTGGACTAATGTTTTCCATCAGCAGATAAAAAGTGTGTAGTGTCAACAGTGGAACAGACTCCCATGAGAGGTGGTGGGCACTCCTTCCCTGGAAGTTTTTAAGCAAACGTTGGATGGTCATGTATGAAAAATTTGGATCCCTGCATTGCAGGGGATTGGACTAGATGACCCTCAGGGTCCCTTTGAACTCTACAGTTCTGTGATTCTATGTAAATAGGCTCACTTGGTACATAAGAAGCTGCTTATACTGAGGCAAACAATTGGGTTCATCTAGCTCAGTATTAAGGATGTGGGTGGTGCTGTGGGTTAAACCACAGAGTCTAGGACTTGCCAATCAGAAGGTCGGCGATTTGAATCCCCACGACAGGGTGAGCTCCTGTTGCTCGGTCCCTGCTCCTGCCAACCTAGCAGCTCGAAAGCACCTCAAAGTGCAAGTAGATAAAAAGTTACCGCTCCGGCGGGAAGGTAAACGGCATTTCCGTGCGCTGCTCTGGTTTGCCAGAAGTGGCTTAGTCATGCTGGCCACATGACCCAGAAGCTATACGCCGGCTCCCTCAGCCAATAAAGCGAGATGAGCGCCACAACCCCAGAGTCGGTCACGACTGGACCTAATGATCAGGGGTCCCTTTACCTTTAGCTCAGAATTGTCTACATAGACTGGCAGCTGTTTTCCAGGGTTTTAGGCAGGGATCTTTCCTAGCCCGACCTAGAGATGCTGGGGACTGAACCTATGTACTGAGGCTTGCTTAATACTGATCAGTTTTACAAGAACTCACAAGGAGAGGTTAGGGATTCACCAGATAATCCAAGTTTTTTTTTTTACTAAATCTTTTTATTTTATTTGCTGCAAAAAGAGAGGTTGTCAGGCAACTGGGAGGTCTCACCAATAGAGCTGCATTCAGCTTGTGGAGTCACAAGTTTAGCAGGCTTGGTCCCATGTCAATAAATAATGTTTAAGGCAGAAGTGCCATTTAGCACCCAATACATTAAACAGAAGTGTTTAGGAAAGGGTCACAGCTCAGTGTTCTGCATGCAAAAGGTTTCAGGATCAATCCCTGGAATCTCCAAGGGAAGGATGGGGCAGCCTTCTGGAGAACTGCTGCCATTCAGAGCAGAGAACACTCAGCTAGATGAACCCATGGTCTGACATCCTCTGCCACTTTTTTCCATTAACAAAATGGAACATTAAGTCAACATTAGTTAACAGTGCTTGGATCCCAGACTAACATAAAAGGCACCTCAGAATGTGGAGTTCAATGACGACAAGATTTTGCAAGTTTTATTCTGTCAGTTTCAGTCTGTACAGAACAGCAGTACATGAAGAATCTACTTAATTATAGTCCCCCTTCCTTAAAACCTGAGTCAAGAAAATATTTTAAGACTTCTTACACCATGAAGCAGGAAAATGCATTACAGATCTTTCTGTCCCTTCAGAGAACAGGTGATCAAAGACATCTTAATCTTTCCTATTAGTTGCTTCTCAGGAAGGTTCTTAGTTTGGCACTTAAGCATTTGCTGCAGTAGTAAAAACAATCACATACAAATTTATTACTTTTTTCCTGAATACCAAAGCACCATTAAAAACCATTAAGAAGACGCAGAATGCTCTCTAGGGAATATTTATCTTCCCTTTATGTGCTGAACGGGTGGGAAATTTATTCAAGCAAGAACCTCAGTAATCAATTGAAGCGAATATATATATATATAAATTTCTGTCTGCCTGTCTGTCTCCCTCTCACACATCCTTAATCCATAGTGCTAACACTAGATTAACAAAAGTAAACCCTTTAGAAAAAATGGAGATGTCATTCGTTTGCCTATAATTCATACATCTCATTTTAGCACAAGTTTGGCATAGGACATTCATTTTCATTTTAGTGATGAGCCACTTTTTATCACCATCATTCTCATGCACTGGAGTCTACTTTAGACATAGGATAATGGGGGTGCTCCTGGATTCAGCCTTGAACCCAGATTTCTGCAGTGGCTATTCCTGGAGATATCTGATCTGGCTACAGTGACATATTACATCCCATTTGGATCACTGTAACACGCTCTATATGGAGCTGCCCTTGAAAACTACTCAGAAACATTAACTGGCCCCAAAAGCTGCAAGCAGACTGTTGACCAGGGCTGGTTATCGGGAGCACACGACACCCTTGTTAAAAAAGCTCCACTGGCTATTCAAAGTGGTGGTTATGGTCTATAAAGCCCTACAAGGCTGAGGTCCATGCTATCTGACGGACCATGTTATTCCATATGAACCTTTGTTTTTATCTAAGAGATACTATTGACAGAACCTACCCGGGTTCTTAGCACTTCAGGAGACACCCTTCTTTCATTCCCACAGGCACATTTGGTGGGAATGCAGGAGGTAGTCTTCCTGGTGGCAGATCCCAGACCTTGGAGCTTAGGGCAAGGAAACAAGCTGGAAGATGGCTTGAACGCAAGTGGAGGAAAACTCTGGTTGAATGCAACTGAACACTGGTGAGGGCTCATCATCGAGCCTACCTAGTGGCAGTGAAGGTAGCAGTACCACCTCTCCTCATATGAATCAACCCAGACCTCGTGATCATAATCTGAGGCCCTTCTTTCTGTGTCTCCTTCACAAGAGGTCTGGAGGGTGGCAACCAGACTGTCAGAGGCTTAGTGCTGTCCAGCTGGCCATAGATAAGACTCCGAGCTCCCAGCCAGTTCCAAACAATTGATTTATTTGACAAAGTTCAAACGTACATCTCCAGCGTTTCCATTAACCTCCTTCCCCTTGTGCGCAGTTGCTCCCTCTAATGTTACTTCCTCCTTTTTTTCACCCAGCATGCAAGTCTGCGAAAACTCCTCCCCTTACTTCCTCTGTGTACAGCATGACTTGTCCCAGGCTCATCCTCCTCCCCCTCTTCGTCAGACTGACTGTCTGACTACACGCTGCTGATAATCTCTTTAGGCTCTCCATAACTGCTGGTTTCTGTTCTTTCATCTTTTCCCGTTTGCCTCTCCCTGACACAGACAAGAGGTTGTTTCTGCAGTGGCTCCTTGTTTGTGGAATACTCTCTCCAGGGAGGTTTGCCTGGCACTTACATTACATCTTTAGGTGCCAGGTAAAAATGGTTCTCTCCCACCAGGTGTTTGGCTGATAACGTTCTATGCATTTTTAAATGTTTGTGGGAGTGGGGGGTTATTGGTTTGTTTTTGTATGTACTTTGGATATTCATTTTGTATTTTTCTGTTGTGAACTACTCTGGGATCTTTGGATGAAGGTCAGTGTACAAATTTAATTAGCAACAACAACAAATTTAGTAAGTAACAACAACAACACTCATTTCCTAGAGAGGCTAGACTTGCTCCTTCTTTGTTGTCCTTATGCCAGCAGGTGAAACCTGTTTTAATCGGGCATGTTTTGGGGAACTGACTGCTTTTAAGGAATGGGCTCATGATAGTATGCTGTACTGTTGGTGTTTTTATCTGAATTTTAATAGATCTATTTTTACATTGTTTTATTTTTTAACCATACTCTGGTCTATGTTCTTAGTTATGTGAGTTTTACCTGTATTTTTAAAATTTTTGTAAGCCACCTTGAGTTCTGTGAAAAAGGTAGGATATGTACTGTATATAAATGGCTTTGATAGCCTATTTGTATTGGGCTTGAAGATTGACTGTTTTTGCTGGCTTATTATTTAGTGCTGAAAACAATATTACAGTGCATCATTATAACACATCCCAAGGTGAAAGATTTAAGGTAGTAGGGCTGAGAAGGATGTCTGCCTGAGACCTGCCAGTAGTAATGGGAAAACAGGACTGTGCTAGACAACCCACTAATTTAAATCTGTACATGAGCTACTTCCACACAGGTTTCAGAAACAAGACTATTCCTAGATCAAATGATGCCTTAGGCAAGGAGTATCTCTCTCCCACTGCTCCACAATTGGTTCATCTTTTGAATACTCTCTTATTATATTTGGAGCTCATTTCACAACTTCTGAGGCATGATTTGTATGACAATAAATTTGCACATACATCTGATCACAATTACAATCCATTTGTTGAATGGATACTGAAACTGTAAAATTCTGCACATATTTTTTTTAGGTTCACAATGCTATCTACACAGGTCAGTGTTGCGAGCTTTACAAGTGCAGATGAACCGATTGCACTATTCATTTCAGCTGCTGAGTGTATAGTTGAGTAGACAGCCCATGACAGACGCCCCAGGCAGTCACCTGGGTCTCCTGTTCCTAAATTCAGCCCTGAACAAGAGATCCAAATCCAAAGTTTAATTCTGGGCAAGTTACCAGTCTATGTGTAGATGAGTTGTTGTTGTCTTCAGGCAGAGAGTTACACAGTCCTCTTTCTGAGAGCATCTGGCAAGGTGGATTCCCAACAGTTATTACTCACTTTGCTTCTCTCACAACATATTCCCATTTTTATAGGAGGAAAGTTCCATTCAAGTTTCTATATTGAAACTGTCGATAAAATTATGATAGTGTTATGTTGACAATGAAGGTACCAGTGATCTCATGAGTCTGGTATATTGTGAAACAATGACAAACATTTTGATTGCAATTCATACTGTCCAAAGTTTTAAAGATACCAATGGAAAATCACCCATTAGGGAATGTCTATTGTTATGAATATAGAATCTACAATAATGTACAACTAGGAAGAACCAAAATTAAGTGGGTCTGGAAGCTTAACCTTTGGTCCTATCAGTTTCAAGGGAAACTATAACTACTATACAGAACTGCATCTGAAATCCTTCTCAGCAATGAGCATCACAGGAGAATACCGGCTTGAATCCAACAAAGCCCTAGCACTGGCAAAAGTCACTTGCTCATTCAACAGGGCAGAGTCATTTCTGATTTCTGTCAATTATTTCCCCCTTCTCACCCCTTCACACAGTATCTAATACTATTCCAGAGGATCCCTCATCACTTAGAAGCAGCTTTTCAAGGGGCAGAGGGGCTACAGCAAGGAGGAGGTGGTAAGAAAGTATGTTCAGCAAACAGAACTATTCAAGCATCAAGCATCTAAGACTTTGCAAGACTGTACTTTCATTGTTCACAGTTTGCTCCCCAATTCTTTTTTCAGGACAGAGGGTGGTCTTATACAAGCAGAAGTGTATCTGTATAATGAAACTGCTGATAAAACCCAGCTATTATTGACACTGGGGGGTGCCAGCATACAACTTCACCACTCTATTCCATTTATCAGAGAGAACTGCTTATCTTCCCATTTAAATACAGGAATATTAGAATAGCTCTGTTGGATCACGCCAATGGCTCATCTAGTCCCACATCCTGTTCTCACAGTGGCCAGCCAGATATCCATGGGAAACCTACAAGCAGGACCTAAGCACAGCAACACTCCTCCTTTTGTGGTTTCCAGCAACTGGTAAATTTAGCCACTACTACATTTATGGACAGAAACTTAAGATTACTTGAAATTCACCTAGGTCAAACAAAAATAAACTTCAAGTCAAAGCTGGTATGCTGTTATTGCGAACCTTTTTTGTATTAAGAACGATAGGTAAAGATAAAGGACGCCTGGATGGTTAAGTCCAGTCAAAGGTGACTATGGGGTGTGGCACTTATCTCACTTTTCAGGCTGAGGGAGCCGGCATTTGTCCACAGACAGCTTTCCTGGTCATCTCGCCAGCCTTACCAAACTGCTACTGGTGCACAGAGGACCATGACAGAAGCCAGAGTGCACAGAAACACCATTTACCTTCCAGCCAGAGCGGTACCATTTACCTTCCAGCCGGAGTGGTACCTATTTATCTACTTGCACTGGTGTGCTTTCAAACTGCTAGGTTGGCAGAAACTGGGACAGAGCAATGGAAGCTCAGCCCAATATGTGGATTCAAACAATAATCCTTTGGGGGAAGGGCAGAATATGAATTTAATAAAAATAGATAATACAATTATTTTTCAATCTCAAAAGCAGAAGATTCACAATGTGATGCATAACAGAAAAACAAACCATGCCACTATTATAACAGCAAACTACAGTACAACTCCAAATCCCTTATATGGGGCCAATTAAAATCTAATATTTATTTGACAGCACTGTACTTTCAACATGGAAGAAGTCACATTTCGATGTTACACATGACTTGCCTTAATTCCCAGATGAAATATATTAGCTTGAATTAAAATTCAGCACACCGCTAACAGATAACAGCAATCCGTTCTCTTAGCAAATAGGCTCTTAGCACTAAGGCTAAATAAGGACAGCTAGTTATCAAAATGGTCACAAATATATGGTAATGTCTTGTTATGCAGCAGATAATGAAATTTCTCTGACAGCTTTTACAGTCCAAGCTTTAATTGTTTTTAACCTTAAACAAGCAAGCAAGCAAACTGCTCTGACCAACAATGGAGCTGATGGGCTTTCTGGAATGTGTGTGTGTGTCTGTCTGTGTACACCCCCACCCACCCCCACCCCACCCCCTCTCCTCTACACCTTTGTAGGCCATTTACATCCAAGAGAACATGCTTCCATATTGTTGGCCCAACTGAGCCTTCACACATGGTGGCTTGCAGGTGAAGTATGCAGTTATAGTTTGCCCCTGGAAGAAGGCACTAATATAGGATTGCTAACATGCACTGAAAAAAACTCACTTAGCACTATATTGAGACTATCACTACATGAAGCAGTACTGCAGAAGAAGCAAAAGCACCTTTGTTACTGGCTACTCCGTCCCCCCCCCCCCCGCACGCAGGTTTCAGGTTCAATCCCCAGCGTCTCTAGGTAAGGCAGGAAGAGACCTCTTCCTGAAACACTGGAGAGCCACCACCAGTCAGAGTAGATAATACTGATCCAGATGAACCAATTTTCTGATTTAGTATAAGGCAGCTTTCTATGCTCCTCTGTGTGTGACATCGCTACATCTCATAAAGTTGGTTGAGGAACTTGTTGGAATTAAGGTGACCCAACAGCTCTTCAATGGGTTGTGGAAGGCAATGTGGGGGGGATGGACCACACTTAGCACTCTGTATTAGACTCGGAACCTTATTTCTTTGGTTGGTATATGTAACGCTCCCTCATCGGTGATGTTCACAACACAGCCAGTAGGAGGCAGAGATATCCAAGAATAAAGACTGTGCTTAGACAGGGACCAGCTCTACTATATATCTGCCTGCAGAAGGGAGTGGGTGGTGCTGTGGTCTAAACCACTGAGCCTCTTTGGCTTTGCTGATCAAAAGGTCAGCAGTTCAAGTCCATGCAACGGGGTGAGCTCCCGTTGCTCTCTTCCAGCTTCTGCCAACCTAGCAGTCTGAAAGCATACCAGTACAAGTAAATAGGTACCACTGCAGCGGGAAAGTAAACAGCATTTCCATGCATGCTGGCACTTGTCACAGTGTTTTGTTGCACCAGAAGCAGTTTAGTCCTGCTGGCCACATGACCCAGAAGGCTGTCTGTGGACAAACGCTGGCTCCCCTGGTCTGAAAGTGAAGATGAGCGCCGCACCCCAGTCGCCTTTGACTGGACTTAACTGTCCAGGGGTCTTTTACCTTTACTGATACCTGCCAGCGTTCAGCTCCTGACAGTACGACATCTTTCTTGGTCACATTGTTCATGCAGCCCTTTACTTCAAGATGTACAACTTGGCTGCCCCTCTGTATTGTCTCACAACATCCCTTCCTCACCTCAATCCTGCTGTTCTGTGCATAGCTGCTATTTGGAGCCTTATATTATAGTGCTTCAAATTTTCCTACCTTTTTCTCTCCCTTGGGTATTTCTTTTCCAAAAAGATTTTTTGTAACTACTTGCTTATCCTTATTGATCAACAATGCACAGGGCAAACCATGTTGTAGCGAGACACCCAAATGTCCAGGCCCATCAAGTCATTTCCTTCCTTCTATGGCACAGGGATCTGGCATGTCAGCTGCTGCCAAAATGACAGTTAATCCAAACAGCCCCGTCACCTGGGGGCAGAAACAGCCAGGAGAAGGAAACATAATGCCAGATTTATTCCCACAGCTCCCTCTCTTTTCTACAGTTAGGTGAATAACTGGGTCACGAGGGTGGGGGTGGGATAAAGTCTTACGTTAAAAACCTCCAGGGGCCTTTCCCACAGAATAAAGCTACTTCCTGGGATGAGAAAGAATATGTGCACATGAGAGAGAAATCAATTAACACAGATGTTTTGAATTTGATTTGTTTACAATCACTGACACCCCAGCCAATTCTTCAAGTCAGTGGCAGGGCTATGATGTGGCAAAATGTCAAGGATGTAGCAAACAATCCCTTATATTTAACACGTTCAACTCCACAGTTAAAACTAACTTACCCTTAAACTCACTATGGTCACAAAGGACACATCTGTATCCTGTTCTACTAGATTTATCCTCATTTTGTATATTAACAGAAAGAACACCCTTTATGGAGTGCAGATGCCTTTCCTCTCTTTTTTTAGGGAAGCCCGGACTGCCCCAACGGCTAGCCCATCTACTGCCAACATTTTCACTGGAAGCTTATTCAGACAGAGATCAGCTTTCAGCTTTGCCAGTTAGTCTACAGCAGGGATGAAGAATCTTTTTATAACTAGGGTCTCAGTTCCTTGGGGTGATCCCGCAGGGGCTGCACAACAGCAGTGGGTGAAGCTGGGCCTTTTCTCTCATCCCCCTCCTTTCATTCTCCTCTTTTGTTCTTCCTATTCTCTCTCTTTATCTCTCCCATTTTCTCTCTCCCCTTCTTGGCTAGGCAGAGGGAAAGAGGCTACTCTTTCTTCCTGCCTAACACAGAAATGCAAAGGGTTGGGGACTTGCAGCACAGTGAGGGGGATGCAGCAAGGGTGCACCATAGGTCAGATGTGAACACGAAGGAGGCTAGAATTGGCCTTGAGGCTGGCAGTTCCTCAGCCCTGCTCTACAATGCACCATGTACAATAATCAACAACAAACTACTATGAGCTAGTTTGTAACAGAACTATAAAGAGTTTGGATCCCAGTCCTAATCATACATACTCATAAGCAACCACTACTACAACCTTTGTGTTCCAATGTCAGCCCATATTGTACATTATTTGCCGTAATACAGGTAAACCCTTCCTATAACAGGAAGGGAAATTAAATCAAAACTTAGCTCAGAATTACTTAGATTCTGCGCAGAAGGAAGATCTGCTTGCATAAATCTGTGATGTTTATGTAAACAAATAGCTTATTTAGTAAGCAGCATATTTATGCCTTAAGGAATACATAAGCTAGCATACGGAAATTCAGCCACAATATAAGTAGTACATCTGTGCCACTGGTTATTTATAAACAGCTAATGTTCAATGAAACAATATTGCCTTGTGTATAGCTTCAGCTGACAGCCACATGTGCCAAACACAAGTGTTTCATACAACATACTAAACTCTCCCTTTGCCGGAGTCTCCACTTGCTCTGACAACCCAGTGCTTTGATATCAAAGGTTGACATGGATCATGTAATATTCAAAAATTCAGACCAACTTAAATTTATATAGCTGCCACTACAATCCACAGAGGTGAAAAGCTGAAGGAATTTCCTATTCACACTGTGTTCTTCTTCCCCCCCCACCCCCGACATGAACCTCTTTAATTCTCTGTTAAGTCCTTAGTAATTATCTGAAAAGGCTCCTGTGTCAAAGGCTAGTGTGTAATAGCACAACAATTACTTTACTACTGCTCAGATATGACATAACCATACTGTTGCATAACATATTGTATTCAAAGTAATGGTAAGGAGACTGTTGTTGGGCAAGCATAAATTCTCCTCTCCTCCCTCGCGGGCTGTTCTGTGGGTTCTCTTGACCCTTAAAGCAGATCTGGGGATGATACAGGGGTGCAAGGGCAGAAGACAGGGGGGAAGTCCCATTGTACTAGTAGGAGTAGTTGTGCCGGCTTCTGCTAGCACAACAATTAAATTGAAGATGACCCATAGCTTTTAAAGAGTAGCAAAAATGAAATTTGCTATTTAGTTCTACTGGCCCCAAATTCCAGGACAAAATGCTAAAATGATTAGCCAGTAGAAGCCAAGAAACTACAAACCAGAAGTAATCTGGACTTGCCACGGTAGCTCTAATATACTCCCTTTCATAAGCTTTATTCACATCATCTAGGCAATAAATGCATATAAGAAATTAATATCTAGCACAGACTAATTGGAAGTTGTCCTTGAAGCATTAGCAAATATCATGAAGATCATTCATGTTTACAGTTCATCCCCTTAAATTAAAGATTTATGATGATACAATCTATTTTTCACAGTATTTATAAACCAAGGACTTAATAAGGCACCTCAGAAGAACACATGGCTGAAACAAGTATATGCACCATTTATGATGTATTCTGACGCATATGGCAGGTTTCTGTGCAGTTCATGTAATAAATCACTTATTTCAGATAACGTTGAAAATAGGCTAAGCCATACATAAATCTGCACACAGAGCTCCCGGTTCACATCGCATACTTTTCTGGCATTAGATAATGGGGCAAAAGAAGAAATGACAAGTGTTAGCGTTCAAAATCCATTTCCTTGTCATTAGGATTTAACATTCAAAATAAGAACATAAAAAAGTCTTATGGGTCAGGCCAAAGGTCCATCTAGTATAGCACTGTGTAGTCTCAGTGGCCAACCAGATGCCCACTCGAAGTTCCCCAAAAGAATCTGAGCACAACAGCACTCTTCCCATCTGCAATACAATAGTCTGTTTGAGCCAAGGCCAGCTACATGCCTCCAGGTTCAATGTGTGTGGCTTCCAAGCAGACTTGCCTCTTTTTGTTCATGTACATTTGAAAAATAACACCACAGTTCTTCACAAATGAACTGTACCTTTGCCATTTTGCAGATACTTCACTCAAAGGCTTTTCACAATCACAGTAAAGCATACAAGGAGGTCGACTACACTCACAGGTCAGCTGTCACAGATCCACAGATGACTGAAAAGCTGAAAAACTTAAAAATATGGTCTGACATGATTGCATTCTGCTGCTTAGCTAAATGATACTGAAGTGCCAGCTGATCTGGGAATCTGGTCACTTGTTAAGGATTTAGTGTAGCTCCTATACTTTATTTGCAAGCTGAATCAGCCACAGAGTTTGCCATAAAACCATGGATATGACAGCCACGTTTTTCACCCTGGAATTATACAATGATGTTTCAACTGACACATACTGCACACACAAACAGATAACAGAATAGGATTCCAGCAGAAAAAGAGTAGTTGTTTAGTTTTTTGTAATAAACATGACTTTTCCTGAAATATCCATTTGCTAAATAATACTGCTCACACGCTGCTATGCAAAGTGGCATGTTCACACCAACAAAGAACTAAGAAAGCTATGGCATTGACCTCATCACCAAGACAGACACTGATGTTTCCATGTGCCTTCCTTGCAAGGAGTTTATGCAATCTGCAGTTTCATAACCGACATTTCAATGTAGGTTCAGCCCTTTGATAGTAGTTATATTCTACAGCAGTAATGCAAAGAGGTAAATTGTGACAAGATTAGCAGCAATTCCTATATTTAATGTTATTTAAAAATCAAAGTGTTACCTAAGGCAATTATCATGCAGCCCTTTAATATCTACAGGGAAAAGCCTAAGGGGAAAATAATTTACTCTGCTAATTCTACCCTTGGCAATTATAAAACAGCTCTGCATTTCATTATGACTGCAAATTTTCACATTTAATTATCTGGCTTGATAGAAATACAGAGATAAACGCATCATACAAAATCTCAGACAATTGCCCATAACACCATGATAGAATTAGTTTGGGACTGACAGTACAAAACAATAATAGAAATATTGGATGTAAAATATCACAACTGTAATCACTGAAACAAATATGTTCTTCCTCAATCACTGTGGTCTCTCATGACCAGTACGCTTTGTAATGTGTCACACACAATTATTTGTTTCACTGCACTTGTTAGCACATCCTAATATATAAAACTGGTCACTAGCCGGCTTCCCACAAATCTGCCTTGGAAGATGGTCCTACATGCTAGGAATGCAGGAAATTAAAAGCTCTCCACAGAGTCTGGGGTATAATAATAGCACTCAGTGGAGCAACCTGCAGGCCACATATGACCCTTGGCCACTCTCTGTACAGCCTGCCAAGTCCCAGGGAGTTCTGCCCATCTTTCACTGCAGCTCAACTGATGAAGCCATCAGCTGGGCAGCTGGGAAAAGACTGATGCCAGCTATGCAGCTCAGCAGCACAGAAACAGCCATCTTGTCCATGCTGGGTTACAGGTTTCCTTCCAGCCCCCATGCTGAATCCAAGGGCTTGTAAGAGGAAGAAATAGCAGCAGCAGCAGCAGCTCCACCTGCTTTCCAACTTGAGGCAGACATGTTTCATGGATTACATATCAGAATTGGAAAGGCAAAGTGGAGAGATGTCTAGTGTTGTGTGCCTTCCAATTCATGGCCATCTGAAAATTTTAGGTAGTTTAAGAGTTAGCCCCACCTGGCTTTGAAATCACAGCAATTGGCTCCATTATTAGGCAAAATACTTACTGACTTACATGGACCATTACAACGCATGCCTACTCAGAAGTAAAACTCCACTAGGTCCAATGGGAAATACAGGATTACTGAATTAGTGTTGCCCAGAAAGGTTTATATGGCCTTACCCTGTCATGTATCATCAAATGCAACAATGGTTAGTAAATGAGCTGAAATCACACTTCACAAAGTGGTGGGGGAGGAGATGGGGGAGGACTTCATGGCTTTATACACTTCATGCAAAATACACAAGTCTAAAAAAACTCATCTTTCAAAATAATACCAAGTCAAGTCAGTGTAAGTGTCAAGAATTTTTACAGCTTATAGTCCAACTGTTCATGCTTTTTAAGATGCAAGAAAGAATGAGTTGCCTGTATTCCACTTATGGTATATAGGAGGTATTAAAGTATTCAGGTGTCAAAAGTGGGAGAAAGTGTTAACATGTTTTGGCAGAATTTTCAGACATGCCGCTTAATTGCTTGAGAATACAAGCAGTTTTTAGGCTACTGTGCTTCAATTTACTACAGATCTGATTCAAGGCAAGCTTGAAATAATTACACGTTTTTGCTCAAGTACTTAAAGACAGAATAATGAGCAGCATTTTATCCATGTTTTTCATCAATCTGAGTAGGACTGAGAATGATTTATGGCTACTTTCCCCCTTGATTTTAATTGCAGATTTTATAAAAGACCAAGTTCATGCAATAGCTCTCTGTGCATCTTAGCATGCGTGTACACAGAATACACTTGGTAGACAATACCACTTTTTGTTCTTGAGCACATGCTCACATAAAACAGGGTGTGAACCAGGTCATAACCAAAATGTCCAACCAGTCATCCCTGTGATCACTGTTGCTCTAAAAGTTCTATGCCTATCACGAACCGTATGTGTGAACAGTCTACTCATTCACATTTTCCCGTGGTAACAGATGTCCAAGGATGGATTAGACTTTTCACAACAGTTCCAAGTACTCTTAGAGGAAACCGCGTTTCTAGCTCCATTTCATTTAGGGTTCTGGCATTGAAACTGTTTTGGTTGCCTGTATGTCAGGAGACAGGCAGGGGAAACACCTTCCTGTTTATCCTCCTCAACCTCTTAGCAGATTTTGATACCATCGACCATGGTACCTTTGTAGAGCAGTTGTCTGAATTGGAAGTGGGTGGCACTACTTTGTAACGGTTTGGGTCCTACTTGGATGGTACCGTATTTTTCGCTGTATAGAACGCACCAGATGATAAGACGCACCTAGTTTTTGGGGGAGGAAAACAAGAAAAAAAATATTCTGAATCCCAGAAGCCAGAACAGCAAGAGGGATCTGGCTTCTGGGATAGCCTCTTGCTGTTCTGGCTTCTGGGATAGCCGCCGAAGCCTCTCCCGGCAGCGGGATGAAGGTTTCCCCTGCCCGGAAGAGGCTGCGCGCGGCTAAGCTGCCCTCTGTCCCTTCCCCCACCTCCCGCAAGAGCCACGCACTCTTTAAAGGGAGCGCGATTCTTGGGGGCTTTTCTGGGAGGTGGGGGAAGGGACAGAGCCGCGTGCTCTGTCCCTTCCCCCCACCTCCCGCAATAACTGCGCGGAGCCTCCGCAGGGCAGCAGGGAGCCTTCATCCCGCTGCCCTGTGGAGGCTTTGCGCAGCTAAGCCAGAAGCTAGAACAGCGAGAGGGAGCGCTGCGCAGTGCTCCCTCTCCCTGTTCTGGCTTCTGGCTTAGCCACGCAGCCTGCACTCACTCCATAAGTCGCACACACATCTCCCCTTACTTTTTAGGAGGGAAAAAGTGTGTTTATAGAGTGAAAAATATGGTAATTTCCAGAGAGTGATGCTTGGGGAGTGCTCTTCAGCCCTGTGGAGCCTTCAATGTGGGGTTCCTCAGTATTGAATGCTGTTTAACATCTACATGAAACTGCTGAGTGTGGTCATCTGGAGTTCTGGAGAACATTGTCAGCAATATGCTGATGACACACAGCTCTACTTCACCTTTACACCTGCAGGTGTGGCAGCGAATGTGCTGGACCATTGTCTTGCCTCAGTAATGGACTGGATGAGAGCCAACAAACTGCAGTGCATGAAGCAATTTTATCATTCTTTTATCATACTTAGATAACCTCTAGGTTAGATTACTTAGATAAATTATACTTATACATGGGGCTGCCTCTGAAGATGGTTTGGAATCTTCAGCTGGGACAGAATTCAGTGGCCAGCTTGCTCACCAGGACAAGGCAGTTTGAGCATATTACACCAATCTTGGTCCAACTGCATTGGCTGCCAATTAGTTTCCAGGCCCAATTCAAAGTGCTGGTTTACACCTATAAAGTCTTAAACAGCTCAGGGCAGCAATACCTCAGGGACTGCCTCTCCCCATATGAACTGACTTGGACCCTGAGCTCATCATCTGAGGCCCTTCTTTGTGTGCCCCCTTCCATAAAAGGCCTGAAAGGTGTCAACACAAGAACAGGCCATTTCTGTGGTGGCTCCCTGTTTGTAGAATGCTTTCCCCGGGAGGCTCTCCAGGTACCTTTATTACATATCTTTAGGCACCAGGTGAAAACATTACTCTATAACCAGGCCTTCAGCTGATTAAACATTCTATGGCCTTTTAAATGTGTTTGTGGGAAGGGGGTTATTGGTTTGTTTTTGTTTTATTATGTATTATGTATTTTTGTGTTGTGAATCACCCTGTGATCTTTGGAAAAAGGGTAGCATACGAATTTAATAAACAATACTTCTACTACTTCTACTACTACTACTATACAAAAAGGTTATGTGCAGTGGAGTTCTAAGTTTCATGGAAAAGATGAAAAAAAATTCTAACAAAAACTAGTTTTAAACCTGTTCCAAACAATATTATTAATATTTAAAAGGGAATTAGTTAAGTTCATTGAGCTATGTTCAATTTGCTTTAACTCATGATTTCTACTTAAGGGAAACATAAGTCTGTTATCTTACTAGTAGTTTATTGGTGGGTAAATATGGTTAATATAGAGTTAATTTTATGGCACAATTTATTTGACATAGCTGACATATCATATCTGATAAAATTTCAGACCTTTGGGCAGCACGTACAGTTTTATATGACATCTAATGCCTCAAGGGACATGGATTTATAACAAAATTAGCTCACAAAAGGCAGCAGAGAAATCTACTGAAATAAACACAAATGAAGCCTACACCTTCTTTAAAGCAATAAAAACCATATTACCTTAGTATTTTGCAGTTCAGCAAGGCTTGTGCATGCATTTGCTAGAAGAAAATCACCACTTAAGACAGCCATTTTATTTCCAAATTGCATGTCCTTCAACGGGCCATCTGATGATGTCAGTTCACCAATGTTTACTATCCCACGATGTACCAGGAAAGCTGTGTGAATCAACTCAGTAATCTCTGCCAGACTTCGTTGGCTTTAAAGCAAAGACAGGAAACAGTTCAATTAGCTGCAAAACAGCTGTATAATCTGGTTGTCTACAAAAGAGAAATGCTGAAAACTATAGCAGATGGGGTATTTATCAATACAAATATAGCATTCAGCACTTTGTGAGCACACCATTTTGAGCCTATCCCGCCTGGCCCACTTGAGGGGCAAACTGCACATGAATTAACTCACACGTTTGAACAACTGTGTTTAACCTGATTGATTTTATTTTGGAGAAAAAGCAGCTGGTGCTGACCCTGATCAGGGCCTTGTGTTTATTTTCTACTGAAAAACTGCTCCTTACCTGGCTATGTTTTTGCCCCCCCCAATGCAGTTTGCTACAAACAAGAATCTTAAGGGCCAGAAAAGCAGCCAGGTAAGTGGCAAATTTCAGCAGCAAACAAGCACAGGGCCCATGGCTGCTTTCCTCTCCAAAATAAGAGGACTAATAAAACATATTTGTTTAAATACATATGCGATGCCATGTATAATAAGGCCCTGACATGAGGAGTCTTGCTAGATTTAAGGAAACACTTAACAATATAAAATAGTGTTTAAAAATAAATCAAAATGTGGATACCCCCATTCTTCAAATGTGTACTAACAACCCTAAACCATGTTGATAATTGCAAGTAAAAACAACCACAACAAAAACACTTTTTAAAAAGGGCCTAAAAATACCCCATTTTTATGCACTTTATCATTCTATTACCATACACAGATAAATTATAGCAATGGGTATATGGGACAACAAACCTTTTTATATGCTAAATTTAACCTTTTTGTTTCAGAGAGTGGCAGGAATAAAAGCCATCTATTGAATGTGACAGAAAATTACATTCTGTCATAACCTTATGTCTAAAGAAGGGTTAACACATCCTAGAACGAGGGAAAAGGAGGGAGGGCAACTAACAAGACATCCTGATGCTTCTGCTGTCATTGTCAGGGCAGCCCTTGGAGAAAATGTCCATATCAATTCAGTTTATCAGATGGACAGCTGATCAACATTAAACAGACTTGCTCTGGGCAGATTGAGCTGAGATACCTGCCCTGAATACCAATGAGTGTCCTCTGCTCTCAACAACTGAGGTCTGACTGCTGCTGATCCCAGGACATATGGGGATCCCTAGTGACGAGTACATAAAGCTGCAGCTTACTCAAGTGATGGCTCATTTCCCCCAGCTGAAGGCGCACATTAATATCCTGAGGAGATCAAGCTCACCTCTCCGACCCCCACCCCCACACCCCCCCCCAGTGTCCCTTTTCCCCTTTAATAAGCTTTTAATGAAGGAAACAAAAATCCTCTCTGTACAGCTTGCCACAAAAAGGTTACACAAATACATTAGTGTCATACTTTCTGAGCCTTCCTTCCCATTTTTCCTTAGGTTTCTGTGCTCTTGTTTGCTCTCCAAACAGAACCTGTATTTTTCAGCCGACTGCATTAAAAATACAGCTCATGTATTTAGTATATTCAATTTTTAAAAATGCTAGACGACATCTTCTGATAATGCATACTTAATTTTTAACTAAAATGACAAACAAGGTAAAGCAGTCTTTGTCATCTGAGTATATAAAATAGCTCTAGGCATCTCTCAAAGAATCTGAGTTTTAATACAGGATACCAGAATAGGAGATTCTTAAACAGTCTGAATTCAGTTTAATGTGTTAGGAGGGAAAACATCTTCTACAGAAATCTTGGGAGTGGTGAAATAATAGTAATTAAGAGGTTGTCTACTTTGCAAGAGATTATTAACTATGGTCCCATTTTTACTTAAGTAAACCATAATAGATAAAGTACACTAAAGATCACTTGTTGAACATTTATTTACTATGAAAGCAGCCCTCTGAAATAAGAAAGAAGAATGTGGTATTTATACCGCTTTCAAGCACAGCAGTCATCTGAACCACGGTTTACAACCTAATCCTGTGCATTTTTATTTGGAAGTAAATATTCCTGTGTTCAGTGAGGCTTATTAGGATTGCAGCCTTACTGAATTATTCTTTCCTGGATAAATCAATGTTGACTGCCTATGGGCACAGAAAAGTCACAGAGACTGCCGTTTACAAAATGGCAGAAAAAAGCACTATAGGGAAGTGTAACATTGTTAGAAGTAATAATGATCAAAATCTAGTGGCTAAAGCAACAGATTTAAACTTTGATTAGCCGATTTACAAACAAGTAGGCAATCTCATCGTGATCAGTTCTCAAAATCAGCTTTCAATACTAACACTGAGCCTTCAAACCTATTTAGAGAGAAGGGCATATGAACATAAAGTTCCAATACCTTTTTCCACTGTGCACATGGAGCAACCCTTCACTAATCTTGGGTTCGAAGCAGGGCGATTAGGTGAGACAATAATTGTATCCAACAAAGTTCTACTCAGAGTAGACCCACTTATATGAATGTACCTAAGTTAGTCACACCTAATTTCAATACAACCAAATGTTTTTAAGGCAGATTTATATCCTCAGCATTCATTCTTTTTCAAAATTAATAATTTTGCCTGTCACTTTTACTAGCTTTCCACTTCCCCCCTGCTTTCACGTAATATAAGCAAAACACAGTGGAATCCAATGTAGCACTAACTTTTGGGGGCTGGAAATAAAGGGCAACTGCACAACAAGACTTCCCCCTCTGCCCCCTCAAACCTGGGGGTTCCCTCAACTCTCCAGAGCTGATGGGAAGGTGGAAGGGAAGGGAAGGGAAGGGAAGGGGGGAGAGTCCCATTGTACAAGTGGACATTGGTCTGCACCAGTAACAACTGAGTTGACTCCTGCCTAGAGAATACTTTACCAAACCAATCACCAACAAGTTACATTTCTGCAGCTCTGTAACGTTAGTAGCACATGCAATAGCCTTACAAAATATATATTTTGCCTAGGCCTATTATGTAACTGTGAGACTGAATTAACAGTTATGCTTTGAGAGCACCAAAAATAAGATGTGCCAGAACAGAGCTATTAGGGGAATTAAGAGTAAAAAAAGAAATAGAAACACTGGAAATGCTGTACAGTATTTTTAAAAATCCAGCTTTCCCTATCGACTTCCAAATGTGTCAGATCCATTTTATTTTATTTTTTTACGTTACTCCTTTAAGACTAAATTATTATTAACTATTATCAGCACAAATTATTATTGTTAATTATTTTGACAGGGTAGAGATATGGCTGCAGTTGACAGTATACACATGAGCGTCCTTATCCTGAAGTCTTACACAACTACAGCTTAAGGCGCATATGCACTCACCCATTTTACATGAGATGCACCAGCAAATGTAAGATCCAACTTTGACTTTATCCCCTTCATCAAGAGTCCCCACCGCTGTCATTTCTGCCATTGCTCCCATTCCTCCCTATTCCATGGGCAGCCCATCATCCTTCTTAGCTTAGTCCACAGTTTTGGAGCCCTGCTATTCTGAGGTCCAGCAATTTACCCTTCTGCCACAAACCAAGTTGTTTCACGCACTGAGCACAACAGGAGTATGGGAAAGCCACAAAGGGAAGTCTGAATGGGGAGCTCCTTCTCACACTTCCTAGTAGACTAAGGTAAACAGCTCAAGCGCCACAATTTGCTTTAAAGGAGGCAGTATATACTTTCTATGCTATGAAGTAGCTCTGAAGCAACTGAGCTGAGTGGGTATATATATTATCAAATAAAACTGTACTATCTGGATTATAATACATGGCAATGTTCCATAACAAGCTACATCTTGCAAAAGATGCCCAGAGCGCAGCCAGTTTATTTTTCACTATTTCACATAGAATAAATGGGGGGGGGGGTTGTATTTGACATACCATTTGCAGCAGAATTTCCAACTGACTTGGTTGATTCTGCTGAAATGCATTAAAACCCCACCAATCTATAATATGTTCACATTTCCTTAGATCATATTATAGAGCATTTGATTTATCCCTAATAATAACTTTTAACTAATATGGCTGTTTTCAGTTCAACAACAAAAACCAATCTCTACAATTAAGTAAGGAAAACGTGGAGCTCATGGAACTCATTGAGTATATACTCATATACAAATTCTGATGCAGCAGGAAGGGAGTCTCTTAGAAAATGCAGTGTGCAGATAATCATTTACTTCTAGATGCTTGCGTTGTCTCAATATTAAATCTACCCTTGCATCTGAAGGGCACTGTCCTGTCTCAGGATTGTATTACATTGCAAACAATGGGCGTTCATAATAACAATGATCAAGTGTTGTGGATTTGTCAGTGCATGTTCTGGAAACCACATTACAGTGTAACTAAATGGCACAACACATATGAATCTAAACTCCTTAGATTTAACAGTTTTCAAATAATTTTTAAACAGAAATTGGGAATCTAACAACCGTTAATATTTTATAGTTTTTAGTATTAAAAATATAAAGTTATTTTAGCAAACATATTTAGTGATCCAATCCAACTCCTTGAGCTTGGCTATCCCTGTATCAGAAATCTTCCTGCCACACATACAGAGCTGTGAACAGAGGCGAGTCTGGATCATGCCCCTACTGTTTAATTTATTTTTTGTGGCCCATTATTTGGAATAATAAACTTTAATGTCATACAACTGTGTGTGAGAATTAAGATTTATTATGTTTTATTGGCCCTGAGGTTGGGAAAGATGGAGGGCACAAGGAGAAGGGGACGACAGAGGACGAGATGGTTGGACAGTGTTCTCGAAGCTACCAGCATGAGTTTGACCAAACTGCGGGAGACAGTGGAAGGCAGAAGTGCCTGGCGTGCTCTGGTCCATGGGGTCACGAAAAGTCGGACATGACTAAACGACTAAACAACAACAACAAAATGTTTTATTGGCAAAGGATGCTTCCCTCCCCCCTAACTCTGCTAAGCATTTCCACCTAGCTACATCTGAAGAAGTGGGGCAGTGAGCCTATCCTCTGATCATCAACCTCACTGGGACCAATTGCTGCTTGGCTCCTCCAGGATTGCCCTCACAAACAGCAACTCCATCTGGTCACTGGGTAATCATAATGTAAGGACTGGTGAATGTACTTACTATCCTCTTGTGTCCCTGTCCCCCCCCCCTCTTCTGTCTTGTGTCTGTTAAGGTCAGAGCCCATTGTTTTAAACTGAACTTCCTTCAGTGCACTGCCAAGGGACGTGGTATATATGAAGGATGTGTATGTCTGTAGGAGAAAACAGAAAGTACGGTGTGTCTAAAAGGGTTTCTAGGCCTGTAATGTGCATGTGTGGTATGTCTAAAAGGATTTCTCTCCTTTGTCCCATGCAGCTTGAGGAAGACTCCAGCAACGTTTAGTTTCATTTCTCCCTCATCTCAACTTGTCATCAAAAGGGAACCAGAGATCATCGTTTGTAACGAACTCCAGTCTGTTGCAAGACAAACCATCTTCAAACCATGGTTTCTGAGGCTTGCTAAATAAACTAACTAGAAAGTACCTAATCAGAGCCTGCTTCAGCTGCAAGCCCCCAAGGCCCCACAGGGCCATTTACTACCAACTGCCTTGTGGGAAGAATTCCAGGAGAGTGATGGAAGAGTGCAAAAACTGCCTCAATATGTCCTCCAACTAAACTTTCCCTTTTTTGCACTGGAAGTTAAGTGCACAGGAATACAATTGTCCTGATTCAGAAAGCAAGAACTTAATATCAAGCACCTATCTGCATATTGGCTGATCCTTAATTTGATCCAACAGGATGCAACAGGATAGAAGGGTGGGTGGAGTCTCTCAATCCAGAAGCTAGGTTAGGATATAGAGTGGAGGTACTACTGAACATCCGGCATAGTCTATACCTATATCTAATCTAACATCACCAATCACCTGTTGGAGCAAAACTAATTCTAAACACACATACTCTCTCTCTCTCTCTCTCTCTCTCTCTCTCTCTCTCTCTCTCTCCAGAGCTGACCATCTGTTCTGTGGAGGAGGATCTGTGGAGGTGGTCTTTTCCCGCACACAAGGAATCTGGACTGGGATTCAGATCTGAAAGACAGCCTTTAACTCCCTTGTTACAGTTTCCTATATACCAGCCCAAACCAGCCAAGTCACATTTATTAAAAGCAGCATGTCAAATAGTTCACAATTACAGTCTATATCAATACAGATTATGCCAGATGGTAATGAGCCATACACAAAGAGCCATCCATCCAAAATAATCACACTGTTTTCCACAGAACTGTTGAAGAGGTTATGGTTTATTACACCGTACTCATTAGATATACAGTGCCAGCATTAGCAATTTTCCCTTCATTTGTGTCTCATTTAAGATTCTACCTCCACAAGCATATTCAAATTAGTACACAAGGTTAAAGCCATTATGGTCAGGAATAAAATTAAGTTATATTTTATGTTATAGAAATGATAGATCAAAGGTCTCTCTTTTATTTTTAAATTATCCAGCAGAGTATACCAAGAGAGAGAATAGGAATATAATTTGTATGTATCAAAACCTATGCTTAGTAAGACAGATAAATACAATGACTGAATTGTTCTAAATAAAGATAAGCTACATTCAAATATTAAGGCTACAAACTAAGAAAAGTGGTGGAATCAGCAAAAACAAAACCCCCACAACTGAACTGCTAGCCTTGAATTTATTTCTTTGCATTTGTTTGACATCAGCAAAAGACTGGATGAGGATGAAGGAAATAAAATTTTATCCAGTCCAGTCAAAGCAACCATTTGGGGGGCAGATCCATTCAAAAGGTGTGCCGCCTGCTCCTGTTGGGGTTGCATTCCCTTGTAAGAACTGGATTTTCATCTTGTGGGTGCTGCTGGATCTGGAGTCACTTCTGCATGCCCAAGTGGTGGGAGTGGCCAAGATCCCTTTTATCCACTTTGGGCTGGTAAGCAAGCTGTGCCCTTATCTGAAGAAAGCAGTCCTAGCCACAGTCATACATGCTACAGTAACAAACAGCTATTCTATTGAATTCTGGATAGGGCTGCATTTGAAAAGTCCAAAATGCAGCAGCCAAATAATAGTATGCAGTGGCACGGTGAACAGGACAGTCCTCAGTCTCAATTGGCCCAACCCCACAGATCATATGGTCATTGCCCGTATGCTCCTCATCATGCAGGCATGGTGGAAGTCGGCGTAACATCACTTCTTCCATACAGGAGTCCCATCAACCTGCTGGGACTGTGACATCTTAAATTAAGAACTTTCTACCTTAGAATCACCACTGCAATTGATATCATTTCAAATATACAGTGATAGTTTAAACAACTGACCTTACTTAACAGTTGCCGCTAAAATGTGAAAACATGTTTTCAAAATCCAATATGAATTCTAAAAGGAAGATAATTAAATACAAGATTTTGGGCTGGAATCAGAGAAAAGCATATGGTAAAGGGAGGGGGGTGTTGGCAGAAGCTGACTGTCCTTTCCCCCAGCAGCTTCCTGGGAGTCTCTCCTGCACAACCTGAATGAGGCTGGTTGTGACAATGGAGGGTAGAGGCATCGCTGAAAAATCAGGCAAAAGGACCATCTGCAATCAGGAGCTCCATACGTAAAAGATGCCTCCACCTTCCTTTCAGGTACCCCACCTACCTGGCCAAGATTTACCAGGATCGACCCTGCTCTGGCCGAGGCAAGGTCTGGAACTGTGGCATGGTGCATTTGTGCAATGCTAGTTTCAGGAGTGATATGTTCCATCAGGAACCTGCACAAGAGCTGGATCTGTAGTCAAACAGGAGCCCTGGAGACTGGAAGGAGAGCTGCTCAAGAGAAAGATGTACTAGGAGCTGTTGGACCAGCAGATATCAGGCAGAGTCTACTGTTACATAACTATGCCAATACAATGACATTTAACGTTTCTGAAATTAGACAAGACTTATAAAGTTGGAAATACGGTAGTTATTGCTAGTACTGTGCCAGATAACCGTGAAGACAGAAAGACAATTGGATGTGTTCAGGAATACTTTTACTATATTCCTAGTGACTACTAGAAATAATTTTTGGTGGCCAAGTTCAGACACATTAACAGACCTTTGCATATAGCCATTATCACTAGTAATCCACTTCTCTGTCAATAATTTGGAGTTGGGTATGTATAGCTTGGAATGTTTAATCTGGAAAAGAGGAAACTGAGAGGAGATATGATAGCCATTTTCAAGTATCTAAAGGACTGTCACATGGAAGATGAAGCAAGCTTGTTCTCTCTGGCTCTGGAGTGTAAGTCTCGAACCAATGGATTCAAGTTACAAGAAAGGAGATTCCAACAAAACATCAGGAAGAAGTTTCTGACAGTGAGAGCTGTTCAACAGTGGAACGGACTCCCTCAGAAGTGGACTCTCCTTCATTGGAGGTTTATAAGCAGAGGTTGAATGGCCATCTGCCATGGATGCTTTAGCTGACATTCCTGCATTGCAGGAAGTTGGACTAAAACTCTACAATTCTATGATTCTATGCGCCAAAAAAAGAGCAAACTCCTCCTATACATGGTGGACATCTTATAGAGCTCTGAATCTGGGAACAAATAAAGGCAGTATTGTCCTTTATTATTGTTAATGTATCAAGACTTCTGTTTGTCTTTTAACTGTTATACCAGATTTAGTCCTCAGAACAAAGCAGTCACTCTTGTCACTAATTTCTAGACTGGTTTATGCTAATCACTGGACATGTAAGGAGATACCTTTGAAACAAGAAAGGCTGGGAAATTGTGGGATATTATATTATTTAAACTGATGCCATGCCACAATCTTCAACCGCATTAAAACTTGCAAAATATCAAGCCCAGTAGTAATTTTTATAAAGAACATTTACTACTAAGCTATTAATAATGTGATTAGTCAAACCCCTTACACACGGTAATAGTCTGCCTAAGGCAAATATATTTTATCTTACAGAAAGGTGGCTTTAAATAGGTACCGCTGTTGCAGGAAGGTAAATGGCGTTTCCGTGTGCTCTGGCACTTGTCAAGGTGTCCCGTTGTGCCAGAAGCACATAACCCAGAAAGCTGTCTGTGGACAAACACCGGCTCCCTCAGCCTGAAGCAAGATGAGCGCCACACCCCATAGTCAGGTTTGACTGGACTTAACCGTCCAGGGGTCCGTTATTTTTACCTTTATATTTAACTTTCTTTATGTTCTGATAATTTTATCAAATAAAAAATATTTTAAAATGGAGAAGGTAAGGGCCATTAAAAAAATGGAGAAGGTAAGGACCATTAAAAAAATGGCAATAGTTTTGCACATAATAGGTAGATTAAACTGCATGCTATTTTCTGAATTTTAGGTTCGTGCCTTCAAAACTCTAGTTAAAAGTTTATTTGCAATGACTACGCAAGACAAACTGAAGCAAGGTAAACAGATTCCCATTAATATGCATTGCCAATTATGTACAGACACCACCAAACCTGTGAACAGATGCTCATCTGTCCAAGTGTTTCCCTGAAATATTTCCACATAGCTTTAAAAATATATAGCCATACCAATGTAGCTGGAAAGTGACAATACTGATGGATTCAGCCCTATGATGCATGAACAAGAACACATTTTCAAATATAGTTAAGTGGCACTTGTTTCAAAATATTTGTTTCATTTCTCAGATCAAGATGAAACAGCTGAAAATCATTTGGTATTCCAAGTGTCAAACAAACACTGAAATAAAAATTTGCCTCATCCAAGTAAAGAAAGCTTTTATTATTGCAGAAATTTGGCCAATCTTATTGCTTACATTCAAAACTATGTAAAATACTTGTATGATAGAAGGACTGATCTGTGGGTTTTAATAGCTTTAGTAGCAGTAAGTCCTTCTCAAGTGTTGGACCTGGGAGACCAGGGTATGAATTCCTGAGACTCCCTTTAAGGAGTCTCAAAGCGGCTAACATTCTCCCTTCCCTTCCTCCCCCACAACAAACACTCTGTGAGGTGAGTGGGGCTGAGAGACTTCAAAGAAGTGTGACTAGCCCAGGGTCACCCAGCAGCTGCATGTGGAGGAGCGGAGACACGAACCCGGTTCCCCAGATTACGAGACTACCGCTCTTAACCACTACACCACACTGGCTCTCAAAAGGGCATAGTCTTTTTCAAAATAAAAAAAGCAACATATATATATATATATAACATTTTACACTTCAAGGGTAGCTATTATTGGTTCTTTCCAGTTCTAAACATTAATATAAGGTCCAATGAGAGAGAGTAAAATTAAAGCTTGAATTACCAAAGAAAATTATTTATCAGTAAACAAGGATGGATATGACATGCTATTAATGCTTTGAGAACAAGCATTAATTAATAAGAAAGGCACCAAAGTGTGGGGGAACCCTATGTTTTTAATTAATAGGGGGTGGAGTCCCCAATTTCCCTCCCGCACCACTTTGAACCCTCTAACATTTAAACTTGCTTTAAAGAGATTTATTCCATCCTCTCCCCCAGCCACAATTTTCACCTCATCATGGTGCTTGTTTCCTCTGCTTTTGGCAAAATATACCAATGAAGCAGATGGGCCTTGCTATGTACATGTGATGACGCTAAACAGTTAAAGGAGATGGCAAGCTGCCTCTGAGCCCTTGCCCCTATCACCAGGTGTGCTGCTATAATCAGCAGCAGGGAAAGGATAAAAATCCCTTCTGAGGCTTGCAACTGCTGCCGCCTCTGGGACAGGATCAGATTAATCAGATGCATTTTGCAAAGTTGGCGTCAGCTCATTTCTATTATTAAGGCAATTGCCTTCCACGGTTTTTTTTAATAGTTTGTTCTCATTTTAACATTTGCAAAATGCTTTCTTGATGCATGGAAACCTGTATCAGTTGCTGATCTTCTGTTAGGGAGGAAGGGGGGTTACATTTTACTTAATTTATGCCTGTTCTACTGGGAAGCATAATTAAATTTTCTGAATATCTTTCAACAGAAATGCATCTACAAGCCATGTATTGAAGTCAGAGCCATATGTTGGTATGGCAGATTTGTTAAGAAACTGGGAATTCTTTAGTAGGGCTTTTACATCAACATGCTAGCATATAGTGTATAATACTGTATAGACAATGTACCACGTGTGCAGTTGGCATGCCCTTCCTCCATGCATCTGAAACAGGCACCTAAATATATTAGACATGAGTAAAATCTTTATATGCACACAAAATCTTAGAAAACTGCCCTTCTGCAAGGGAAGGGAACTTTCAGGTGCCTGCACCCACCACCAAACCACTCTACCATGGGTTCATGTCAGCAACAGTAGTGACCATTGAGTCCTTCAGCACAATAGCTCCGTGCTGCTGTCAGGCAAAATTGTTCACCACTACCATGCAGCAGGTACACCTTAAGTTCCCTTGCAGCCTACTAAAGGTAGTGACAGTGAACCAGAGAGCCAGCACAAGTAAGGATTCTGCATTATCACTACTGACAGGTTGCTACATCTTCAAATCATACAGGATTCAGCATAAAAAATTTAGATGATGCATTAAATGCATAAATAATAGCCACATAGGACGCTGATCAGGACTAGGGCTATGGTTCCTTCCCATCACCCAACTTCCAATCCAAATCTTTATTACCACCACCCAACTTCATTCCTGACAACAGCTGCCCACACATCCAAAACTGCTTCTTGCTGCACAAAAAACTGCTGTTGATGCAATCACACCTTGTCTAATTTTCTTATATCTGGGCACAGCACAAAAGCTTTTCCAGCCATCTTCTAAATAAAGACATTCTGTAAGGATCATCACCACACTGCAAGTTAAATGCAACTACTCTTAACAATGACCCCTACGTGACCAATCATCTAGAACTGTCACATTTGAATCAGTTTTCCATGGTCATTATTTGGGTAATTCTCAGTGATCAAGAGTGATTTGATGAAGGTTCCTTGGTTTGAAAAACTGGTCAACATCATATTTCCTATGAATGCCTAAAGATCCACATGTGACTTCTTTTCAACTTCCTAAAACAGGAAATCTTTGTGAGCAGATACTGATTACCTGTCTTTCTTTAAAACACCCTGGAAAAGTAATAGTCAATGAAGATATACAGCTAACTCAGTAGGTCAGCTGTATTACTGTGTTTGGAAAATAGGTAGTAATCTTACAAGGATGCAGCATATTTCTTCATCTTGTGGATCAGGCAAGAACTGCTCCTTACATATTACATATTACCACTGCCAAACACTCATCATTATAAGAAGACAAAGACATCTGCACAGGCTTCCCCCCACCCCCAGATATTTGGACCATGGTTTGCAGAGGCCAAGTCATTCATTCTACCTATATACACCTTATTAATTTCTCCCATATCCTGAATCAACATTTTGCTGCAATGGAAGCCAATGATTTCTACCAGAGACGATAAAAGAGCCATCACTACTGGATATAAGTTATGAGCCAATCTATTAGTTATGCTTTTTGGTTATGTAAAAGACCTAGTCATGTTAGAAGGCAGGAAAATAGTTGTACACCTACTAACAGAAGAAGAAGAAGAGTTTGGATTTGATATCCCGCCTTTCACTCCCCTTCAGGAGTCTCAAAGCGGCTAACATTCTCCTTTCCCTTCCTCCCCCACAACAAACACTCTGTGAGGTGAGTGGGGCTGAGAGACTTCAAAGAAGTGTGACTGGCCCAAGGTGACCCAGCAGCTGCATGTGGAGATTACGAGACTACCGCTCTTAACCACTACACCACACTGGCTCTCAGCTGCCCATTCAACAATTAGTTACAATTCCGGGTTTTTTTTGGGGGGGGGGATCAATGCACCTGTATTGGAGGATTGGATACCAAGGTATGGGAGGTGATCCAAATGAAGGAAGGCAATTTAACAATTTTATTTATTATTTATTTCATAAAATTTACACACCACTTGATTGTAAAACAACAACCCTCAAAGAGGTTTAATAATAATTTCACTGAAAAATAGACCCTTTTTATTCTGTATCAGTACAATAAGAAGTAATATAAGGTCAAACACAGACTGGAAAGTGATACGTGCAGTACTTGGGCCTGGATGGAAAAGATGAGTGCTTTTGCTACAATAAAACTATCTATGTGGAAAGAAAATCCTGCTGCTGTGCATTCACTTAGAACGCTATTTTTCAGTGCAGCATCCTATCTGGGAAATGCCTATATAAGGATCTCATATGGTTGTTGCAAACAGGGATAAAAGTAAGGATTGTAGAGATAATCATATACAAAAAGCAATATACAACTTTTCTTTTTAATGAAGCACAGATGGAAACAGGAAGAGAAGCTGTCTTTCTGAATAGTATTCTCATATATCTCAATAGTACAGTGGTACCTCGGGTTAAGAACTTAATTCGTTCTGGAGGTCCGTTCTTAACCTGAAACTGTTCTTAACCTGAGGTACCACTTTAACTAATGGTGCCTCCCGCTGCCGCAGCGCGATTTCTGTTCTCATCCTGAAGCAAAGTTCTTAACCCCAGGTACTATTTCTGGGTTAGCAGAGTCTGTAACCTGAAGTGTCTGTAACCCGAGGTGCCACTGTATTTGCATATTTTGAAAAAAACAACCACACACATATTGGCATAATCTGAAAAGAAAATAGATGTGACTCTGCATCTTTTGCATTAGAAAATTCTTACCTAGGATGTATCCCACTGATCATATCATTTTGGAGGGAGCTCTCTGCTGCTATGCTGGGCCCAGCTGCCTTAGATATAAGTAAAACCACCAAGCCTCTCATCTGCAGGTTGTTCCTGCTATCCAACACAAAACCTCTGCAAAAAAGAATAAAAAAAAGAAAAAAGTTAAGTCAGATCAGAATTTTGAACACTCAAATAATTTTTCCTAAGACCAATTTAGATGACTGCCTAAATAGTGGGTTAGATGACTGAGGATGAGCCACAGCTTGTGTCCTGCCCTGTTCTCCTCTATGTGTGAGAGGAGAGAATGAACTACTGCTTTCACTTTAGAATATATAGTTCTCTACTGCTTCTTTAGAAAGCTCCACATTACGTACAGTGTTAGAAACTGGGATTGAAAAGCTAGGAGCAAAATGGCTTCTGGGACCTGGGTTGTGGGCACCAAAACAGAATATCTAGTCTTCATGGAGGGGCCTCCTGCTGCTGCCGCGCTGCCAGAGCATGATTTCTGTTCTCATCCTGAAGCAAAGTTCTTAACCCGAGGTACTATTTCTGGGTTAGCGGAGTCTGTAACCTGAAGCGTATGTAACCCGAGGTACCACTGTATGCAAGTCCAAGGCTCACTGGAGCTTGCTCCTGATCTCTCAAAATTACAGCTTCTATATCATTCTCAACACTAAGGGCTCATCCACACTCCCGCTCATCCTGCTGCTTTCTCCCAGGAAAACCTGCTTTTTACCGCTGAATCGGAACAAACATCACTTGCTGTTTACAGGGCTTGAGATTTACTCTAATTCAGCAGTAAAGAGCATGTTTTCCTGGGGAAAGCAGTGGGACAAATGGAAAACCACTCAGACCCCTGTTTTCTAACCATGGGACAAGTGAAGTGTGGACCAGCCCTAAGGCTAGCTTTCTCTATCTTAGTGGCTAAAGGTGTTTTGGGCTACAACTACCATCAGCATCAGCCACCATATTGTATGATCAGGAATGACGGGAGATATGGTGTCTAAACAGTATTAGCAGAGGGATACCAATATATATATAGCATATAGAGATGGCTTATATAATTGAAAAAGCAATCAATATGCATAAAGTATTTTCTGGATAGGTATGGTGATTATGCAAGTTATATGACTAATTTCAAATGAAGTTTCAAACTAAAGTTATAATGTTAAAATACAAGTTCAGTTTCCACAACCAACCTCGCTTCGGTTGAATGAAAATATAAATGAAGTCTATTACCATATGATAGAGAATAGATAAAAATAGAATACGGAGGGAGAAACACGTGATTAACCCGGGAAGTACTCCAGTCTAAAAACAGCTGCTAATTAGTAGCAACCCTAGACAGAGAGAAATGTCAGTGGACAAAGTACAGAGCAGGAATTGATAGACAAAAGTAGTTGACAAGCAGTATGGCACCTGCTCATATTATCTGTATCACCTAACATTCCTTACTGTTTATTTACTGTTGCTTTGTCCAAGTTATCAGCTAAGAAAAAGCTGAAGTTCTTTTTCAACGAAAGTAGTAAACAGAATTACATTAGCAACATATACTCTATCTTCACTACAGCAAACTGCATAAGACTTGAAACAAATAAAGCCTAAGGTGGTCATCCTTTAGTAACTAGAAGCTACTGCAGTCACTTGACATGGCTCCAGGGGTCACATTCGCATTCCACCGGAATTCAGTTCCCTAGAGATATTCAACCCAAGTTACAGGTACATAAAAGTCTTCCAGATGGTGCAATTATTCTTGATGGGTATGTGGCAGAAGACAGGTGCCCCTAGGGGAGAAAGGGGAACTGGATGCAGCCCAAGTAAAATTGGGCCTGCATGCACACACACATTAGTATCAAATTCTTTCTTAAAAGATTGGGGAAAACACAAGCAGAAGTGTAAATATAAATACAAAACTACCAAGATTAAGGTGCTGCCTGTTATAGTTTGTGCAGCTCGGTATTATTAAACACTGTGCCCTCAAGGTAAATAAAATTAGACGGGTACAACTACCCACAGCAAATACAGATCTACAGAAAAATGAAAAGACTGAGGGTTGGGGGGGATGAAACAATTATTCTCCATGTTATCCATGTGACAAAACCTAGATTTAAATGCCTGACAGATTCACAGATTTAAATAGAGCTCTTCTTTAAAAATTCATGTTGATGGGGGGGGGGGGAGTCTAGCTCTGAAACAAGTATACTATTATGGTATGCTGATATAAGACTCGCACCACCCACACAAGAAGCAACACTGGCTAATAGTTTATGTGCTGAAAGAATTACACCTCCTACTAACGTCCATCTGTTTAAAAGAATAAATCATGCAAACATGAGTATCCCCATTAAAGCTTTGCACACTTCAACTTCTAATGCTCAGGAATTTCAACTTTTCAGTTACAGATAAATCTGTAATTTCAGTGGTTTAGCAGTTATATTATTTTGAGTATTTTTCCCAGAAGAGAAAAACTTTCACTGGGCATAATGAGCATTTAGAACTTGCAGGCTGAGAGTTGTAGTGTACTAATAAAGGCTGCTTCTCTCTCTCTCTCTCTCTCTCTCTCTCTCTCTCTCTCTCTCTCTCACACACACACACACACACACACACACCAAACAAAGAAAAGTTCAGAAGATACTGTATAGTAGAAAAATGTATTCCATTGTATTTCCAAAGCAGTCAGAAAAGTAGACAATTGTTTCTGCCAAAAACAAGTTAGAAAAATTCAATAATCTGAAACATGATGAGCAAATAAAATCTAAAATGTATGAATACATGAAAGCATTAATGTTCCAGGTGATATGTCAGCACAGTGTTTATCATCCTGATCATCCAACAGTAGCACTATGCATGCCTAATTTTATTATTTACCTGTTTTATTGAAATGTTTATTGATTACCTTTCAGCCATAAGATCTTTAAGATGGTCACTAATCAGATACTAAAACAAAATTAAGAAAAGAGCAATAAAACCTTCAAAGACAATTTGCACAAGTTATACAGGCTCCCTGCTTTCCCCCTTAAAGGTTAAAAAATTAACCTGAAGACAAGACAGTTGTTTAGCATGTACTGTCTAAGCCCCTACCCTGATTTGTATCAGAACTTTAAGATCAGCGAGAGGTAAATGACAAAAATAAAAAGAACTGCCAACATTTAGAGAACACACAGGCGTGAATACCAATATCCTGTGCAGGTACAGTTATGAAGCAGATATTCTGTCCAATTTATGCCTGTCACAAATACTAGAATCAGCAACTGAATAATTGTAAATATTCTTTTAAATATGCATTTTGATCACTTAAAAATACATTTACTTATGAGCCTGACTCCATAAATTATTAGCACTGATAAAGCCTCTAAACTTGTCTAAATGCTGCACATACATTAAAAAGACAGTTCCTATTTGTAGGCTCACATAAATGAAGGATACAGCACAAAAGGAAAAAGGAGTCTGGAGAGAAGGGGGAAAGCAGGTCTTGGAGCAGCTGCTCATTCACTGGCCAATGCAAGAGACCAGAGAAAAGGAGTGCAGCTTCCCATTGACCCTTTGTCTTATAGCCAGTGGCAGAAGCCAGAGTGTATCCCGCTTCAGCTCTACAACCGCAGGACAACTGACAATATGAAGCACTACTGCCTAGTCACCGAACATCAAAATTTTGTACTATGAAAGTCTAGGCTAAAGTGGCCCCCTCACTCAGCTATGATGATTTCCTAAACAGATGCCTAAAACAAGATTTTTGCTTTAGCAGTTTTCAAACTATTGTACTCTATGACGTGTAATTTAACATCCTCAGTGGACCAATTATAGCAACTGCATTTCAGTGAATATTCTCTCTCATACATTGGCTACAAATGTGCATTAAAATATATTTGGGTTGCACTGACAACTAAATGGAGCTGCTTATGGAATTTGGTTAGGGTTTGGAATTCTCTCTTATAGTAGCCCAGTTCTTCATTTAGATGATCTCAGATACAGGAGTTAGCCAGTTGCTATTCTGTTCCAAATGAGTCCTTCTGTAAGGTTCCACAAGGTTCTGTCTTGCCGTAAAATTGTTCGTGTGCATATGAAGTCAGCCACAGATTGGGAGTGAAGAGTCCTCAAATATGCAGAGGATCTTTCATCTGACCTTGAAGTAGCAATGGGAGTTTTGAATCAGCACCCAAGAATTACCGTAGACAAAACTAGGATGAATCAAAACAAGATAGAAGCAATGACTATCAGAAGCACTTCCAATTATCAAGTGGTGTCAATTCTGGACAGTGTTTTTATTAGCTGATATTTTCTTTGGAAAGCTAAAATGTTCATGGCATCAAAAGGAAGACTTGGGAAATCTGCTGAACTAGAGCCAATTCGGCAAGCTACAATTCCTGTGCAAAACTCCAAATAAATGCTATGATACAGATATCCATACAGACATGTCAAGGAGCCATGATAGGCTACAGATACATTGCATCTGATTATACATTCTTGGGATAATTCCTGTGTCTGCCAAAACACCTGGATAAAAACTAGAGAACAGTAGAATTTAAACAAACCTGAAGGTAATCTAATACGGTTTCTGAAATTTATGCATGATTGTCAACACTTTTACAATGTTATACTTTGCTCAACAAATCCATATTATAATATCCACAAGCAGGAGCAAGATTAAGCAAGTTGTGTCTCCCAAAGGTGCCTGAAAGCAATGAATAAAGTACCTAAGTCCAGAAGCAGCTCATATAAATAGCAGTTTCAGTTTCTAAAACCTACATGGTAGCATTTTCACTCCATTGCAAAACCTCACAGTCCAACTAAATATGTTGCTATATACAGATGTAGATGTCAGTCAAAACATCTCTATGTCAAAAATATCAATAAATCTTCTGAAATGCGAATGACAACGTATGCCTCTGTGACAAAATACAAATATTGAACACACTGTACAGTTAATTGGTGGAAAAGTAACTGGAACATTTCTGATATATTTCCCATGTGTGTGTATTCATTCCTGAGAGAACTCAATATTTTAAAAGGTGGAGAATTTAAGCAACTTGTGGTTTGGGAAATGTTAGTTTCCACAGCAACCAGCATGATTTTCTTTATATAGCATTATAAACAGATGGCAAAAAAGTGGTCTTGTTTGCTTCTTTGCCAAGCATGTCAATAAGAACTGCTGTACTACAGTATTGTATATTTGAATTCTTAAATAATCCAGGTATACTAGTAACAGAATCTACTACTGTAGGCAAATACAATTAAATCTTTACTTTTCACAGACACAATTCTAACCCCCCCCCCCCAAAAAGCAGCATCACTGCTCACAGTGTTCTTTGGCTAAGCTTTCTAAAAACATTTTCTCACCATTTGGAACATAAATAAACTCTCAACTATAAAATAAACTCTCAACTATAAAATATTGAAAGTGAATGCTAAAATTGCTTCCTATATCTTTTTGTTTCTTAACTGTCCTTAGTTAAATGGCTTCTGAAATTCAAGTTCTCACAATACATCAGTAGAAAGTAAGGAAAGAGTTGTGTGATGAGCTTAAAAAAACAAACAAAAAAATAAAGATGTATTTAAAGTATACATGTTTCAAAATTAACATGGTGATACTTGCTGCATTCAATGTAATTCCAAGCCATGGTTTGGTGTTGATATGAATGAGCAGCAATGACCCTCAAGCTTGTAGATTCAGGTAGGTAGCCGTGTTGGTCTGACGCAGTCAAAATATATATTAAAAAAAAAAAATTGTCCAGTAGCACCTTAGAGACGAACTAAGTTTGTTCTTAGTATAAGCTTTTATGTGCATGCACACTTCATCAGATACCAGATGGTATCTGAAGAAGTGTGCATGCGCACAAAAGCTTATACCAAGAACAAACTTACCGTATTTTTCGCCCTATAAGACGCACTTTTCCCCCTCCAAAAATGAAGGGGAAATGTGTGTGCGTCTTATGGGGCGAATGCAGGCTCCTTGGCTTCAGCTATAGCAACGCGTAGCCTCTGAAGCCTGCGCTCCGGAGGCTTCGCGTTGCTTCCGCTGAAGCCAGGAGAGTCTGCTCTTTGAGGCTGGCGGTGGGGGAAAGCAGCGCTTCCCCCATGGCCAGCCCCAGAGGAGGGGGGCAGCGGGAAGGGGCGCGACACCTTCCCGCTACTCTCCAACCCGGCTTTGAGGCTGGTGGTGGGAGAAAGCAACGCTTCCCCCATCACCAGCCCCAGAGGATGGGGGGCAGCGGGAAGGTGCGCGACGCCTTCCCGCTACTCTCCAACCCGGCTTTGAGGCTGGCGGTGGGGTAAAGCAGGCTTTTCCCCAAGGAGGGAGAAGGGACGGACTGGCGGAGTCCATCCCTTCTCGTGCCTGTGGGCTTTTGCGGGAGATGGGAGAATTCCCCCACCTCCCGCAAAAGCAGGCAAAAGTAGTGCGCTCTTTAAAGGGGCTGCGCAGCTTTGCTGGCTTTTCTAGGAGGTGGGAGAATTCCCCCACCTCGTAGAAAAGCCTGTAGGAGCCGTGCAGCCTTTAAAGAGGCGCCGCTCTTGGGGGCCTTTCCCCAAGGAGGGAGAAGGAACTGACTGTCCGAGTCCGTCCCTTCTCCCTCCTGTGGGCTTTTGCGGGAGATGGGGGAATTCCCCCACCTCCCGCAAAAGCAGGAAGAAGGTCTTGGAGTAGCGCACAGGCTGCGTGCAGCCTGTCCGCTGCTCCCAGAGCTGGGGGGGGGGGGAATCATATTTTTTTCCTTGATTCCCCCCCCTGAAAACTAGGTGCGTCCTATGGGCCGGTGCGTCCTATAGGGCGAAAAATACGGTAGTTGGCCTCAAGCTTGTGATTGTTTCATCTCCCACTGATCTCTCATTATACTGCTTTTTTTCTAACAAACATCTAGTTTAACAAACCATAGTTTGCCATTACATATATACCTGCAAACTATTGTTTATTCAACCAGTTTTTCTGTATATTTGCATTTGAAACCAGACCCAAACCATAATTTTCCTCATCCACATGCAATGGCAATTATATTTGCCAAAGAACTGCAAGTCCTTTAGAAAAGCAAAGCATGCAAAGAGAAGAGGAAGAGCATGCAAGTCTGATGCTCGCTGCTGCATGTTCATATAAAATCAACCGAGCCTGCATCTGAAACCAGCAATTGCTACTAGGAGTATTTCGAACGCTTAATCTATAACTGGTATTTTAGAAACTTTGGCATATAGGCAGTCTGCCTTCCATCTTTTGCTGCTATCTGAAAGCTAAGGGTAATATTGAACATCAGTCATGGAGTAGACCCGCTACAGTCAATTGACTTAAGTCTCAGCAGGGATGCTCTGTCATCCATAGTATTTTTTAACGCTTATCGTGGTTCAAGCCTAGACTTCTTTTATACCTATGTTTTCATCTAACTTGCAATGGTTATATATTGACCCACCAGTAGAAGCATAAGGCATAATCATAAGAACCATTCAAGCTTTTCTGGGGTCTGCATTTTTAAAAATATAACAGGCCCAATGTTGTCTCTTTCTCCTCTGTATTCTTGAAATCTCATCCTGATCTTCTTCATCTGTTACCAGGACAACAAGCACTCTGACACTCCGATCTTGATAGTTGTAGCTTTGCTCCACTGTCTGTTTCACATGCATTAAAATAGTTTCTAATCGTTTACTTTCCTCTATGCCTACATATACACTCCAGATTTCCTTCAAGTAAAAATAAGTGACAAAGATTTCAGGGGTGAGGGCATACATTTTAGGGAAGCAAAAACTCCAATTTTAAAAAGGAAAATATGTTTAAAATCAGCAATGACTGACAACTAGTATAACGAGAGACCCAGACTTAATGA
Organism: Podarcis raffonei; assembly: GCF_027172205.1. Lineage (NCBI taxonomy): Eukaryota > Metazoa > Chordata > Lepidosauria > Squamata > Lacertidae > Podarcis > Podarcis raffonei. Next base: position 52,151,643 of record NC_070604.1, read on the forward strand.
ACAAGAGGTGAATCCACACTAACACACTGATGCTGTTTTCAAGATTACTTAGAGAAAACTATTTTTGGTAATTAAAAGTTTTCACTAAGTGTTAACTGGGAAGATGGGAAAATGAAAGAATAAAATTATCGAAATGATTTGTATTTTGTGCTAGTCATGTGAAATTTGCTTATGCAATTTATGAAAAATTATCCCATTAATATTATATAATTTCTTGGGGAAGAATGATTCCAGAAAGTGTAAGCATGCAGAACATTACATTTCTAGTGAAATATGATATGCTTTTCCAACATTTTTACAATTTAATTTTATTAATTCTAAGAAGAATTTGAGCCAGTCACTTTAAGTCTGCAATCTTAAATTCTGCAGGATTTACTTGTGAGTAGACATATACTACTCAATACCTGGTTTCCACTTAAATCAATGGGATTGAAAAGTATTTCACTTGGCTCAATCATGCCTCTAGTTTTACTGGTAAAAATCACCACTGATAAATTCTGAACCAACGTGCTTGCTTTCAAAGGAAGAAAAGGAAAGAAAGGGGAAATGTGGGAGTCAATAAAGAAGGAACACTAAAAGGATCTGAGGGCAGGTGGCCTATACAATTTATTTTCAAAGCTGCATTAGCACCCTGCAAAGCTGCTTATAAATCATGTGGTTAAACAACATGTGCTGTCCCGATCAATCACTAACATCACTTACCCCATTTGTCATGCTCTAGTCTACGGATATTTCTCTTAAATGATGAAATGACTTTAAAATGATGATGATGATGATGATGATGATAATGTTAATAATAATAAACAATGCTGAAAACTTCCATCTTAAAACAGAACTATACACAGCTATTCTGGATACAAAATTTCAGTGTTCTTGCTCCTGACATGTTACTATGTTGATAAATATATCCCTTAATTTACCTTAAAAAAACAAGGGCTTGTCAGTGAGCATGATAGTTACACATTTCTGGAAATATTTAGAGGGGGCAACGATGAATCTATGACTAGGCTTGGCATTTAGCAATATTGGAAAGGCTGACTCAGAGGATCTGATAGCTCAAGAAACAAATCCAACGAGACCTGTTTTACACCTCCGCTCAATATTCAACAGGACTTCAAGAAAAGTTCCTGCACAAAATTCACTTTTGTGGGATGGGTAATGGACACCGATCCTTGCTCTGATAGATGCATTAACAGGTTAATTCAGCATCTATAAGAGAAGCACTTGACCCAGTGGAAAGACTGCAAAAATATAGAATTGTTATTGTTGGACTGTCTTTTCATTTTACTTTATACAGTACAGGTTATTAGCTCCCCAGCACATAGGAACATTGCTGTACTTTGTGTTTTATGTCATCCTAAATAAAATAAAAAAGGTTTTTAAAAATGAGTTTTTAAGAGACCAGGTCCATTTATAAATTGTTTCCCAAGTAGTTCTGAGAGTGAAATGAGGAGGAAAAACTAGCATCTTGACTTCTAGAAATCCGCCACTTTCCAGCAGCATTTCATGCAAAAGTAGTGGCACTTTCTCCAGCAGTTTATTTTTTAAAAAAACTCAGCTGGCCCTTCAAATTGGTTTCTGCTTCGGCTAGGAAGGAACAAGAACCGGCTCAAATGCAAGACATGCCACCTTTGTCATTCTGTACCGTTTACTCTTATCAGATAAAAGGGAAGAGGACAGAGACACGTGGCTCGCTAATGCTTTAGGTGCCAGAGGGAAGCGTTTGGAAAAATACACAACTGTCCGATCAATTCACAGCACTGGCAGCAAACATCAGTTGCTGTCCAGTCACAACAGATTCAGGGTGGTCAGGGAGCTTTGTAAACTACTGTATTTTCGCTCTATAAGACGCACCCGACCGTAAGATGCACCTAGTTTTTAGAGGAGGAAAACAAGAAAAAAATATTCTGAATCAAATGTTGCTGAAGAGGCTTTGTGTGGCTATCCCTGAAGTACTTAAAAGCTACTTAAATTGCAACATCCAAACCAAGTAGAGTAGGGATGAAGAACCTGTGGCCCTCAAATGTTGTTGGACTACAACTCTTAACCTTCCCTGATCATTGGCCACGTAGAATCATAGAATCATAGAGTTGGAAGAGACCACAAGGGCCATCAAGTCCAACCCCCTGCCAAGCAGGAAACACCATCAAAGCACTCCTGACATATGGTTGTCAATCCTCTGCTTAAAGACCTCCAAAGAAGGAGAACGTTGGCTGGGACTGATGGGAGCTGGAGCCTAATCCCTGACAGCCACAGATTCACCTTCTGTAAAGTGGAAGGAAGTCATAAACTACTTGTTAATGCAAGTTATGCAGTTTGAGTCACTCTTCAAGTCCTTTGATAGTTTTGCTTCAATATTATGTATTAAATGAAGGTTCTGCTAAAACTTTGTCATTTTTTCTCTGTTGTGCTTACCTCTTGTTCTCTCTGACTTGAACTTAGATGAGTTCTTTTTCTTATCAAAACCCCCAATATTTTAGAAAGCCTCAGTAAGAAGAATTTGGCATTGAATTTTAAAGACTCCCTCCCCTCAATTGAACATGTTATTTTCCTCCCTCCCTTGGCGTTATAGCCATCTTACTTTACAGCCAAGAAGAGTTTTACGAAGGTTTTAATAGAAGGTTTCCTAAAATGTGCCAGTATGTGCCTCCTTTCCAAATCCTTCATAAGTCATTGAACAAACCAAATCTCTGTGTGAACATGAAAAGGTCATTCAAAACACAGAGCTAGCCAAGGACACAAATTTTGAGCAGGCACCACAAAGTAAAACAAATTTAACTGCTAGGAACAGAATATTTCTTCTTTAGAAGTTTATAACCAGGCCAGGGTTGGAGGAGTGAGGAAGTAAGGGAAAAGTCTGAAATACTGAAAGCCACCTCGGTTACAGAAATCCAGTATCTGCCAGCTGTCATAATTGATTTGCCTGAAACTTTCCATACAGCATAACAGGCAGCATAATAATAATACAACTGCAAAATTTCAAGCAGCTTTGTTAAATTTGGAAAATCTGTGGGGTGAAAGTGGAATACAAGGCTAAATTAGGCTTATTACAGAAGAATTTGCTTCTGCCTTAAAAGCCAAGTAATTTCAGCAATTGGGAATGCCCAAACAAAAGAGTTTCCTGTCTCCAACACTCCAAATTTAAGTCTAGGTTAGCACAGCTATGCATTTGGTGGTCTATTGAAAATGTGATGATCTTGGGACAGCTGTGAAGTGAAACTGTCTGCCATCAGACTCAGAAGACTAGAGCTATATGGAGATTACCATATTGTCAGTATAGGGGGTGGGGGTGGGAAACTTCTACGATTAAGCCCACTGCAAAGTGTGCTTAAGCCCACTGAAATCAATGTCCTAAGCATATCTAATTCTGTGATGGGCCACACTCCTTAGCACTTTAGTTTATGGGACACTTCCAAGTTTTGAGCAATAATGCTACATTCAATTTATCTCACTTGAGAAATCTGAAAGTCAATATTACCTATTTCATGGCTGTATTTCAGTTCACACTATTTAAATGACTTAAACAAACTGCAATTACATGAGCTGAAAATAAACACAAAACATATTCTTTTAAATAGCACCATTTCATTTATGTTGTCAGCATAAAATTAAGATAATCTCTTGAAATGTTTTGATGTGGTTTCTAATATATAGCAGTTTTGTTATTCTTGAGTAGTTTTGTATTTTGCTTTTTAAAGCATTAATAACTCATATCTAAGACTTCTAGACTGTTTTCAATGATGTTTTTAAGCTGTCGTATTATAGCATACACTTGTCACATATCCTTTCCTTACATAGGCTGCAGTCAGCATCATGAGGCTTGTGTCAAAGAAGTATCTATAGGACACATGAAAGTCAAACATACCATCCTTTTCACAGAGCAGAGGTTTCTGCCCCTGCCTGTAACTATACTTACTGTGCTTATATTGAAACAGATCTTCTCAAACTATCATTAACTTTCTCTTTGAGTATAAGAAAATTAAAGCTATCCTTACAACTTCTTTTTTGGACCATTTTCTTAAACAATGGATTCAAACTCAAATTTAAACCTCACTGTTAGCTGTCAGTTTTTTGTCTTTTAGCCTATAAACAAAGGTAGATACTGCTGTGCGGACACCGCCTGAGTAAAGCTAATCACAAATTATGATGGCCTCACCAAGCCAAAGGTGTTTCCTTTTTTAAAAAAGCAAAGCTACAGGGTTCCCCAGTTTCAGCAATGGCTCACTGACCAACCTCCTCATGCTTTAAGTTCCCTTTTGCCCAACTTCATGGCCTTGCTGGCTTTGCTATTAGTAAAATGATAGTATGTGACCAAGGCAACTACTCTGGAATATAAACAGTTTTACCTCAAATTGACAGACTATAAAGTGTTTTGTCAAAAACATTTTATGCACCTGACAATCTCAAGCCCACTAGAACAGAGTATAAGCTCTTAACAATCTACCCGAGTAAATCTCATGCAGAGGTGTCTTTCATCACCTGTGGATTGCAACCCCATGTCTCAACTTGCTTCAATATAAAAGCAATATATGTAAACATCATTCTCTCAAGAGGTACAACAGAGCAATCAGATACTCTGAATTATGGTGGGGTGGGTGGGAGATGCACAATGCTGCTGTCTGGGAAACGGGGAGAGAGGAGGGAAGCACTTAAGATAAAATAAAAATAAAAACAGCAGAAAGAAAAAGAGATGTACATGCCTGCCAGAACTTCTGGAAACACTAGAATCTGAGTCATCAGTCACATATGGAGACAGCCAATGAACTCATGATGGGGCCTTGCGTTACCTCTACCACACACACCACCATATACAAAAATGGCACCATCACAGAACCCCCAGTGGCACACTCAGCAGTAGCCCCAGTATAGCAACTCCCCTAGTATCACTATAAGCAGAGATTCAAATTTTCTAGCACACCAAACAAGAGGAAGAAAATCACATACAACACAGCACCTATATAGCTGCATGGTCAGGATGCCTGTAAAGTGCACACGGAGTAGTCAAGCAATGAAGACATCACCTTCAAAACACTTTAATGTTTGTTTCAAGTAAATTGATGGAAAACATCATTAAAGACAAAATTATCAACTGTATACAAGGACACGTCTTGCTAAAGAGAAATCAGCTTAACTTCTACAAAGGTACACCCCGTCTCACTAATCCATTTGAGACTATCAACAAACTTGTGGAAAGGGTCAGCATGTAGACATTGTTTACTTGAAAGCTTTTGATATGGTTCCTTACTGCACACTCCTGAGCAAACACATCAATCACGAGTTAATTGGAAATGTTCTCTTATGGACTGGGAACTGGTTAAAGAGCAAGAAGCAGAGAATTCGAGGCATGCAAATACAGTCTTAACTTGGAAAGCTAATGGAATCTGTTCTGGAAGTCCATTCAACTTCCAAAATGTTTGGAAACCAAAACACGGCTTCTGATTGGCTGCAGGAAGCTCCTGCAGCCAATGGGAAGCCATGGAAGCCCCGTCAGACTTTCGGCTTCCAAAAATAGTTCGCAAACCGGAACAGCCACTTCTGCATTTGAGGCGTTCGAGAGCCAAAACGTTCGAGAACTAAGCTGTTCGAAAACCAAGGTACAGCTGTAGTAGGGCGCCAAAGGATCTGTTTTGGGACCAACACTTTTTAATATGTTCATAAAGGATCTAGAATTAGGAGGAGGCAGTGAGGTAGCCAAGTTTGCTGACGACACAAATATAATTTGGGTTGGAGAGATTAAAAACAAAAGATGATCTCTTTAAAGTGGGGAAATGGTCACTAAAATATTAATGAGGTTCAATGTATACAATGTTAAGTGATGTATGATGGAAGAGGAAAGGTTTATCAGTTTTTAAACCAGTATATGGTGTGCATTTTTGCCAGCAGAACAATTCTACCAATGGAATGTTATACTGGCATATTTGTGATGTTCTGCCAGGATTATATGTCATATTGGTGGAATATCTGACAATCCGCATGGCGGTGCATCTGGCAAATTCTATAGCCCTTCAGTCAATGGAACTAAAAACCTAGAAATATTATTCACAATCATTTATAATAGAAAACTTATGCAAATTATAATGACTTTCCTAAATGTGAGAAGGATTCTTGCTAACCTTTAAATATAAGACTAATAATACTGCCTCTAAATTTGATTATTTTAGCTGAAACAGTTCTCATTTGCTCAAATTGGTCTCTCTAGAAAAGTATTAATTATGTCTGGAGATATTCTGAGAACATTACAAAGAAATAGCTTTGAAGAGCTATTAAAGAACAGCAAAAACAAACATATTTACCCTATACTACTTAAATTTCAAGTCTGCTCTCTTAGAAGAGTAGTATTACAATAACTATCAAACTTTTTCACAACTGTTGAAGGATGTTAATAAATCAAACCAATCTCTTCTGAAAAGTATTGTAATCTTGGAAATAGCTATAAAACTACATCACATAATCTTATATGACTTGTCCAAGACCATAATAACCATTGTAATGAAATGAAAACAGCAGACCAGAGTATCAAGCGATGTTCCTATAAATAACCAGTTTTTACAGTCAGCACCAGAAACAGCAAAGGAAATTCACTGTGATGATCAGCCAATTAAACAAGCAGGAGGGTCCAAATCCCTAATCTGTTGTGCCAGACAGCATGTGGATGCGGTGGAGATGTCAGCAGGGCAACCCTGTCAATGAGAAGCATCCCAATGTGCCTACCCAAACACTGGTCGGCCAAAGATACTGCTAGCTGTATCTCTGCTGGCAACTGCCAGGGGGAAACCCAGAAAATAAGGTGTTTTCAGCACTGGGACATGATCCAGGGGATCCTGAGTTTGTCCTGTTACTATCTTGTGATGGCAGTGGGCTTGATCCAAGCATCTTCCCCTGGAGCTGGTGCAGTGAATTGATATTTTTCCTTGACCCCCACCCCCTAACCTTTTACTTGACCAGCATGAGTGGCAGGGCCATGGATGAGGTGATGGTGATACTTCAACAAGCCCTATTGCTTCCAGCCTAGGGTTTGGATTGCCCTCATAGCTGTTTTATCAGCCACCTGTCAATTGATGAAGTTTAAATAAATCTGCATACTACAAAAATCTCCAACACAAGTAGCTTCTTAAGAAGTTGAAGGAATAAACAAAAGCCATCAGTCAATGTCAAAGAGAATGCCTTTAAATGTTTGCTTCCCATGAAGTATTACAGCAGAGCTTTCCAACTATGTGTTGCGACACGTTAAGTATGTCAACTGCAGTGTGTAGGTGTGTTGCACGAACACTCCTTGTGCTCCTTTCAGGGCTAGAAAGGGGTTAGTTTAACCTCTGGTTTGCTGAGTTACTGTGTCATGAGTTACTGTGTCATGTCATGTCTACAAAGTGTCACTAACATGAAAAGTTTTGAAAGCTCTGTATTACAGTGACAAACAATAACCAAGACAGTCTCCTTCACCACTAAGGTCCTTAATTTATAGTCCCTACCAGTTAAAAATGGCCCTCATTAAATGATTTCACTTGGTGCTCATTAGCTAAAAAAGAATTTCATATGGAGTTTCTTGAAAAAACTATATCCCCATGAGCCCTCTGCGCAAAAACCAGGAACATTCCTATCTTTAAGTGAGTGTTCATATCTTGGCCTAAAACAACTCTCTTCATCAAACTTCATTTTCATGTAGAAAGTCCCCATTTCGATTCTTGCCATCTTTGGATTTCTTTTCTTCTTAATAGTTTTTTATTGATTTGTTCTGAAATATCAACAATATCAACAACAAACAATTCAAAATAAATATGTTCGCCATTCAACATAAAGCCGCCTCTGGTTTTGTTGTTTTAAAGAAAGGCTTCAGGCAGCAGGGCAATGCTGACAGACCAATGGTCTGACTCCACGCCAGGCAGTACCATACGGGTCAATGAAGAGAATCCCGGGGTTTCACAGCACCGGAAGAAGCGCTGTGATAGGAAACGTGACTGGGCAATTGAAGCCAGTAAGAGTAAGTATGCCTCCCATTTACCTCGCTTGCAGGAGTGGACGGTTGTGTAGGAGAAAGTGACAGCCCAATGCTTCAGAGGCCCCGAGGGGAGCTTACCTGGCCGTGTTGAGCAACGGGTGCCTGGTCCCCACCAGTTTGCGCACCTGCATGGCGATGTTGCTCAGCTCGTCGCTCAAGAGGCAGCGGAGGCTCAGGAAGGAGGTCGGGTAGCCCACGATCTTCTCGGCTTCGGAGACCACTTTGCTCCAGTGGGAAGCGGACGAGGGAGAGCCGGAGAAGAGGCACCGCCGCTGCCCCCCCTCCGCTCCCAACTGCGGGAGGCTCCTCCGCAAACAGCCTCGAGCCAACGGCAGCAGAAACGCGGAGCGCAGCATCTCGGCTCCCCTTCGGGACGCCTCTTTCGGAGGAGCCCAAGGCAACCACGCGGGCCCTTCCCCGACTGCCCCGAGCTCTTGCCTCCCGCGAACTCCGGGGCGGGACCCGCCGCAGCTGCTCCCTCCCCTCGGTCCAGGCCGCGCAACTCCCGGCTAAGGGCCTGCGCCTCCCTCCCGTCCCATGAGGCGCCTCGCAACGGTTCAAACGCCGCGCGCGCTCCGCATCCCTCTCCCAGGCGCTTCCTTTTCTACCTCACGGTAGAAGCCGAAAACACTACTTTTCTTTCTTCCGGTTCTGTTTTGGCAAAACCCTCTGAATCCGGTGGCTGGAAAGGAGCTCGGCAACCCCTCTAAGTAGCTTCCCCGGCACAGAGCCCACAAGCCGCTTTCATGGAGGCAGCCATCTTAAGTGTCGTAAAAGAAAGGCTGGGAAGATGCGGGCCTCGTTGCTTTTGCGCTGCTTCTTTGCTTTGCGGCATTGGCTGCCGGGAGGGAGGGGGCAGAACCTGGAGCGAGCGGAGGAGCAGAGTTGTTAGGGCAACGCGGGAGACGGGAAAGGCGCGGGCGAGACGCTTCTTTGCTTTTCCAACACGCTTCCAAATGCAGCGTGAAAAAAATCACGAGTCCCAAGCCATCATAATAATAGTAATAATTTATTATTTATACCCCTCCCATCTGGCTGGGTTTCTCCTGCCACTCTGGGCGGCTTCCAACAGAATATTAAAATACAATAGTCTATTAAACATTAAAAGCTTCCCTAAACAGGGCTGCCTTCAGGGCTGCAGCCAGAGAGACTGCGGAGGTCCAGCGACGCTAGAGCTAACCTAACCAAATCACACGTGACTAGATTCGCAGGAACCACAATCAGATACCCACTCAGGGCCATGAATGTTATACAGGAAAAATGACCCAAAATTCCATCTAGTAAGTAAAAAAAAAAAGTTAGTCATGTGACTAGATGGTAGCGACACAATGCAACTTAAAATGTGCCCAGAAACCACATCCGCATACCTGTTCGAGGCCGTTCTGAGCTTGCCAAACAAATCAGATTTACCAGTCGCATGAAACAGATGGGATTGATGCAGTCTAGCCACAAAAAGTTCACAGAAAACCTGTTCCGATACTTGATCCAGACCATATACAGTAATTTGGAAAAGTGACCCAGAACACCAACTTCCGAACCAAATTCACCCATCATACATGAGTAGATGGGATCCATGCCATAAGGCACAAAATATCCACAGAATCCACATTCTGGAACCCATTCCAGGCAATAAATATCATTAAACAACAGCCCATAACATGAACTCCTGAACAATCCAGATAAATGATTTGCACAACTCACAAAGGGCAATACGGAAATGGTGCAGCAACAAATCTTTCACAGAAACCATACTCCAATACCAATTTCAGGAAAGGAATAGTATCATAAAAAACGGCCCAGAACATCAATTTCTAACTTATCCAAACAAACTAAATTCACTAGTCCTATTGGACTTAGTAAGCATGATGGAATATGCCACAAAACCCACACAGAAACCACATTACAATCCCCATTCTGTGCAATAATAGATATTTTTTTATTTAAAAAAATTACGTGGAACAAAAATGTCTGAGCTATCCAAATGATTGAAAGAAAAAAATCTAACTGGACCAGATGGGAATGATGCAGTAAGCCACAAAACAGTGGCAGAAACCAGATTCAGGAGCTTGGTCTAGGCTGAAAGGCTTATTCCAGGAAAACAGCCCAAAATGCTAACTTCCAAGTTAGATAAAACTTCAGTAGAAACCATGTTCCAATGCTACTTCAGGGCAATAACTCAGGTGTTTTGTTATTTAATTTTGTTTTACACAACTTTTAGAAGACATTAGAAGGCAGCCCTGTATTGGGAGGTTTTTAACATTTGATGTTTTTAATTATGTTTTTAGATATGCTGTAAGCCACCCAAAGTGGCTGGGGAAACCCAGAAAGGGGTATAAATAATTAAACCAAGAGTTTTTTCCCAGCTGGAACTCACCGGAACTGCGTTCTGGTACCTCTTTGGTGAGTTCTGGAACCTCTTTGATGAGTTCTGGAACCTCTTTGGTGAGTTCCGGCACCTCTGTAGCGTTTTGGCACAGGGACACATCACTCAGGGCTGTGCAACAGAGGCTGCAGGTGGCACGGCATTCTGTGTTGCACATTGGAGTCTGTGGGTAGCACCCTGGGTGGGTGCTCCTCCGGCACCTCTTTTTCTAGAAAAAAAGCCCTGATCATGATTATTAAAGAACAGGCTGGAATATACATACATACACTAGTCATACATTTCTAGGTGGGGTTGAAACATTTGTTGTTCGCATCTGTCTGTCTTGAGAGAACAATGAAATGCAACTTGCGGGGTGAATTCAAATCACAACTTTGATGCATTAGCAGCACCAGTGTGACCTCTCCAGGGCGCAAGCCTGGGCAGTGTGTATGGAGGGCCCAGACTGCCCAGATGACAAGAGCCCCCCTCTCAGCCTCCCTGATGTGGTCCAAAGGAAAGCAGAACCATACTTTGGGCACCAGTTTGGCTATAGGAGTTGCCGGAAGGAGGCATATAAGATGCCATCCAATCTCCACTCTGGATTTGTGTAGGGTTTACTCTTTATCTTTTTCTTCTCCTGAAGATGTCCCACAAGGCAGTGGGGTCAGATTTTTCCTCAGGATTTCCTCCCAAAGCCTCACAAATAAGTATAGCTGCAAGGCAGTGGAGGTTTAGGATCAGAGTTTTCATTCTCCTACATTGGCCACCTTCTCAGGTTGATGGGCCCCATCTGCCCCTCATTTCCCTCTACAGCACATGCAGAAACCGCCTTCTTGTCCGTTAGGGTGCCACTGAAATTTGAGACCCAAAAGTCCACCACTGCCCTTCTCTGTCCTCAATCCAGGCAAGCAAAAGGCATTATCAGAGTTCAAGGACACATTCCAGCCAGCCAAAAACACTTGGGATACAAAGCAAGACAAGTGAGAAGTGTGGCCTGGGAAGAGAGCTCTGAGGGCTAGATAGGCCTGGAAGGTCACATTTGGCCCCTAGGTCTGAGGTTTCCCACCACTGATACACACATAAGCACAATAAACAATTATTTACAAATATCTTATTTAGTCATCTTCAGTACAGCCTGATCCAAATATCCATAATACTGGCTCGGCCTGGGATCACCGTGCAGGTGTTGATTCAGCACTCCATAGAGGTAGGTAGGATACCAACTTATCCTTCTAGTCATGCCGTTGTATTGGGGAGCTGGAAAGACCTTATCCAAGATTTCATGGTGAATAAATAGGGGTGGAAGGAAGAACAAGCAATATCACAACAGCAAAGGGGGAAAAAACTTAGCTCAGTATTCCCAGAAAACATGAAGCATGCATATATAAGACCAACTAGAAGGTAGTAATTCTTAGGCCATTTCCTTTTTAATCAATTTTATTCCATTAATAGCAAGATTATATTTTTTTTTTACATTACACATACATTTACACACACCCATACACACAAATTTGAACTGATAGATTTATTTTCTAAAACTCATACAATTAATTCCATAAGAGTTCTTGTGACAGTCTTAGATATAACACATATAATTTTACAGTGGGGGGAGGGGGCGTTAAGACAGCTAGTTGGTAAATGTCCTGGCTCCCACACTCAGTCACAGTACTCAGACTCTGGACTCGATTATTCCCAAAGGCTTTATTCCAGAAGTCAGTACACGGTTAAAACATAGATCAGGTTACAGGCTACACAGTTCATAAGTTCAAAAGCAGAGCTGTAAGATATATGGCTAGGCACAAACTAAGAAGTTGTCCTAACACCTGAAATGCACCCTGGCTTTTTTTTTAAGAACGTGGTGACCAGTCTTTTGTGCTGTTCTCATCTCAAGCAATGGGGTTGGGCAAGCAAGCAGGAACTCCTGCAGGTGTGGTGGTGCTTGTACTGGTGCACCCAACAGAGTATCCTTGGGAACGGACCCTGGGCTGTCTGGGCCAGCTCACTCTCCGACTCAGGCTCAAATGGCTCCATGGTTACCTGAGCGACCTTGTTGACAGGAGGTGGGATGGAGTCTTGATCAGGTGAAGCTGCTTCCTCTGCTGTGACATCCAGAAATGGTGGGGCAGCTATGGCTCCAATGAACTCCTTGGTCCCTACCCTTCATCAGACTAAGTGATTTCATCCCAATCCTTCGGTCCCTTCAAACAGGATTTTTCCATGGGATTCATGACAATAAATGACTGAACTATTTCATGTTCAAGTTGAACTCCTTTAAGAGTACAGCTCTTATTAAAGTATAGGCTCACTGAAAATAAAGGTAAAGGTAAAGGACCCCTGACAGTTAAGTCCAGTCGCGAACGACTCTGGGGTTGCGGCACTCATCTCGCTTTACTGGCCAAGGGAGCCGACGTTTGTCCGCAGACAGTTTTTCTGGGTCATGTGGCCAGAAGCGGCTTAGTCATGCTGGCCACATGACCCGGAAGCTGTACACCGGCTCCCTTGGCCTATAGAGCGAGATGAGCGCGCAACCCCAGAGTCGTTCGCGACTGGACTTAATGGTCAGGGGTACCTTTACCTTTATCAACAACAGTAAGACCCCAACTCCCAAAAAATGTTGCAGGTATTCTCACCTGCTAACTGGAACCGTAGCCTTGTGGTACTGCTCAAAGCTCTTTGTGGATCAAGGAGGAGTTTCAGAAGCTGAGATAAATGGCCGTTTACCCCTCCCTGCTCCCCTGGCCTTCCCCTTCTATGCAGTACAGCACCAGGGAGTTGCCAATTCCAAACCTGCATTTTATAGTTATATAAGGGGGTTATAGACATTGAGAAAACATCTCAACTCTATTTGACCCCTTCCAATATAATTACTCTAACATGTTAGGTCTTCAAGCAGGCCAATTCCTTCTTCTCCCGATCTCTGTTATAGATTAACATAGCCTACCTGACTTCAGGTTTCTTGGGACCACCATAGCATCAACTGACAAGTGCATAATTCCAGGCACTTTGCTGTGTGTCCCCCCTCCTTTTAATCCACAAACTTAGGTAATTTTTTGTACAGAGGGCATCCCCCGAGTTTATACTTTATTTTTGGGTGGTCCCATTTCACTTTCAGTTCATTGTGCAAGGATTGGCCTTATGCAAAGAGAGAGACTATGCTTGTCACTGAGTTAAAGGGTTAAGAAAATGAGGAACAAAAGAAAGGAGCTGTTTGTGTGTATTGGCTTATCCTATGGACAAGCTGCCACCATGTGGTTTGTCTCCTTGCTGCCACAGAAAACATCCTGTTGCTTGTTTCTGTTGGTGTGAAGAAAACCACCTAATAGAAGAGTCACTATGGCAGGCCATTGCACTTGAACAGTTCACCATGTGGAACAGCTGCTATGCAAAGGTATTTCAAGAAGCCATCATGCATTGTGGTGCTTGTTTCATATGAAGCGGCCTCACTGTAATGGAGGTTCCAAGGACAGTTCCTGAGGAGGTTGCAAGACCATTAAAATCAGTGGGAAATTCAAAAGAGCCAGGCTTTGAAAAGGAGCTGAAAGCAAGAAAACAAGTTTGTGACCTCCAAACCAAGAGAGAGGCTCTGTACATTTCAGAAATGCTTGGAAAGGAAAACCAGGAGTTTCTTGACAATTTAGCATGAGAGGGTTAAAGCTGAACCTATTGAAATATAAACTGAGATAGGTTTATAGCCACGCACATCTTTTTTTCTGTCTACCACAGTATATTAAAAACCCACAGGCACAGTGACATGCTTGCATGTATTAAAAAACCCCTCAGTGATTCATTATCCTTTTTTGTGGGGTTTGGCACAAGAGTGAAATTACTGTTCTCCCCTTCTACCCAAAATAAAAGCCAACTGAGTCAGAAACCTGTTAAGCTGGAACACTTGATTTTAAGGCTATGTAGTCCTAAACACCTGCTATTCACATACACTCTCCTCATTATGGAGAAGGCTGTAAGAATTCTGCCACAGATCCACACTCTACACTCGACTAGACATGTTTAATTTCCAAAATGTTACAAATACATTCCAAATGTCTCTTTTATGATTTATTTTTAGAGCATAAGCCCACCCACACTTGTGTTTCATGTATGGACAGCTACAATTCTAAGAGGAAGGTTTATGGATTCTAATTTGTGTAATTGGCTTGTTGATGAAGCAAAAAGTTATTGCAAAAACATAGTGTTTACTGTTTGATTCAGCATAAAATTGACAACACATTAAAGCCAATTGCAAAATTCCCACATATTTTTAATAGGGTTGGAGTACAATTCTAGGCTCAGATTTCAAGCAACTCACTTGGACATAAGTTTGATTTGAATCAAAATCACACATATTCAAATAAATTTGCTTGCTACTAGGTACTATTGTTTCAAAGCTTCTTTGGTGAGGGAGAGCTTACATACCGTAATTCAAAGCCCAGTGCTTTTTGCTATAGTTGTAATTGTTTTCCTCCTGTGAGAAGAAAGTGAAGCGAAGCCCACACCATTGGTTCTGCTGAGAGACCAGCTGCTTTCAACGTCTCTCTCTGAACCGTTTCCATTCCAGCTGTTATGAGACGTTTGCCACTTTAAGAATTGGTGTCTTACTTTGCCTTACTTTGTATTGTCATTATATTATTTACCTATACCCCACTTTGCTTTCCTTTTCCCTTCCCATTATTCTCTTTTCCTTTCATGCGGTTTATTTTAGAATGTAAACTGAGGATAGGGACGCCTATATATATATATATATATATATATATATATATATAGTCTTTCTGGCTGATGAGTGGTGTAAAAATACTAGACAATTGCTTGATTACACTAAGGCTGTGTTTTCCAAGTAAGGTTGCAGGCCTATAGAATAGTACACACTTACCTAAGAGTAAGCTCTATAGAACTCAACAGGGCTTCTAATAAGACACATATAGGATTGCACTGTAAATTACCGCATTTTTTGCCCTATAGGACGCACTTTCCCCCCTCCAAAAATGAAGGGGAAATGTGTGTGCATCCTATGGGGCGAATGCAGGCTTTCGCTGAAGCCTGGAGAGCGAGAGGGGTCAGTGCGCACTGACCCCTCTCGCTCTCCAGGCTTCAGGAAGCTATCCGCAAGCCGTGGGAGAGCTGCGCAACTTCACGCAGCTCTCCCACGGCTTGCGGAGAGCTGCCTGCACCCTGAAGCCTGGGGGGCGCTGAGCTCAGCACCCCCCAGGCTTCGGGCTTCGTGTGGCTCTCCGCAAGGCTTGCGGATAGCAGCCTGTTCTGGGGGCTGGGGTCGGGGGAAGCTTGGGCTTCCCCCGCCCCAGCCCTGTGCCTGGGGGGGAAATATTTTTTTTTCTTTATTTCCCCCCAAAAAAACTAGGTGCACCCTACGGGCCGGTGCCACCTATGGGGTGAAAAATACGGTACTATGAACCAGTGTTCAGGTGGGTGAGGATTGTGAACCCTGAATGCAAGTTCTACTTCTACTGTAGGCTTATTACGTGGACCTGGACAATACCCTATTTATTGCCCAGCCTCATATTTGTACTAGGGTCAAAATGCAATAAAGATGAGGCTGTTGAGAGCTCCTGCAATGTAATGGCTAAGAACACAAGTCTGCTTGATCAGGCCAAAGCTCCATCTAATCCAGCATCCTGTTCTCACAGTTCAAAAAACTTGAACCAGGAATCTCATAGTACAGATATCACCTCTGTCATGTACTGAGTAGGTGGTTGCCCCATACAATCTACTGTCCCACCACTCTGTTATAGAGATAATAACAGTGACCTGTATCACTGGTGGATTTTTCTATGGGGTGAAGGCAGTAAGGATTATAGTGGACAATATGAAATGCTCTAAAATACAATTTCTCATTGCTACTATTAAAATGGCTGTAAAACATTTTACAGATTAAAAGCTGAATACAACGATTAACTGAGTGTCACTGGCAATCTCCCTGCACATTTGGAAACAAGTTACATTGCAGTCTATGGAACTCGCTTGTTTGCTTTTCAGACCAGCAGGGATTTAAGGCTGTTCTCAGATGAATCCCGCTCTCCCCATCCAACTTTCAGAGTACATCCTAGCAAATTCCACTGGACTTCAATGAGATTCTCTGGAATAAGAGATTTGATGCCTTCTGCCATAAATGTCTTTCAGAACTCTATTTTTGCTGAAGTACTTCTACCTTGCTGTCTTAGCAGAGTCAAATGTGGCACATTGTAGTCAGGAATCCAGCAAAAAACCCTTCTTTTTTTATCTCATGTCTAAACTTAAACAGAAATGCAAATCAGACATTGTAAGGTATAAAACGAACTTAGCTAGATTTGACAGGCGAAAGGGGGTTGTTGTTGTTTTTTAAAAGAGAGCCTCTTCATAGCTACACTGAACACATTCTGTCTTTAATTTTTTTGAAGTTTTTTTATTTAAGAAAAAAGGGATATAATTTTAAGCTCAGCTGCAGTCATAATGACAAATTCCTTCACAATTACAATTTTGACTAATGGAACAATGGACACCCCCATATTGTATTGTATCAGGTAATTATGAACTGCCAAAGTGTAGGAAAGCACGAACCGGGAATAATCAAGGTATCCCCCTTCACTGTGTGCAATAATTCAGAGCTTCGTTTTGCAAGTTCACCCTATCATCAGCACCACACATCACCCCCCACCTTCCTCTCCACGCTTATAAAGACGGAAACAAAATAGATGTAAGCAAAGCCTTTTAAAATGACAGAGTGAGTCTGCTTCGGGGGGGGGGGGAAGTTACCTAGATCTATAGAAGATCAAAACGTGCGACGTGAGGAAGGGGAGAGAGGAAAGGGGGCGCTGCTAATGGAGTGGGTATTTAATTTCCAGGTTACTTTCCAAACTAACGACTGGGACCAGTTAGCCCTGCCTTTGTAGAACGATTGGGGGCAAAGCCGAATTATTTGGGGGCTACTTTCAAGCTAGCGGTGGGAAGGAGGTAATGATGTTTATGAGACAAAGGACTGTCCACACAGAAGAGAAAGAGGAGGCATTTACCGTGTCTGTGATAGTTATTACTTCTTCTTCATCATCAATTTATTATCAGGCACGGATAGGTGTGACTCCTGGTTTCGGACACGTGCTTCTGACGGGGGGGGGTCTGGTTGTGGTGAGAGCGGTGGGGCAGGCAAAGGCACTCTGCCTTATCATTCAAGAACACGCTCTCGACCTGACTGTGTTGGCACTGGAGGGAAGGGGCTCTGGGCCAAAGCCTTGATGGCTCGCATTAATCCCTAGGAAGGAATGGCGGGGGGGGGGCGAGCCCAGCCCTCCTCTTGCTTCTGGGACAAACGGCCCTTTTCCTGAGGACTAGTGCCTTTTTCTTCTCTTTTTTGGAAGGGCCGTTCCCAGCCTGGGCGTGCGTAAGCCTTCCTCCCGCCAAAACCACGCACAACAAAAGCCTCTCCTTCTGCGCGAATGTCTCTGCTTCTCGGATGCTAGCGCGGCTTCTGCGGCTCAGCCCCTCGCCAACAGCCGCCCACCCATGGAAACGTCAAACTCCGCCCCAGCGGGAGTGCTTTCAGGGCGACGACAGATGCGTTGCTCTCCGAGTGGCGTGGGCAGGCAGCTTCTCTGCGCGACGTCTTTTTATTTTATTTTATTGGTGATGGGTGTATTTCTTCTTCTTCATCACCGTCTTCCCTAAAGGTGAAATCGCGCTGCAGAGAGAGAGACGCAGGCGGGCGGGCAGCCGGGCAGCTGGCCAAGCCAGTATCGCGCGCGCAGCATCCTCCATCCATCCTGGCCGCTTGCTCCGGGGCCGCTGGCTGGCGGGCGCGCGCCCCTACTTCTCTCTCTCTCTCTCTCTCCTTCACACACACACACAAACACACAATTTCTCAGTCCGCTCCCACAGAAACAATCCTGCTCCTGCCACTCATTGGCTCGCTCCCCAGCCGAAGGCAACCCTCATTTCCAACTATCTCCCCTCAAACACACACGGTCTGAGGAGGACACAGCCTTGCACGCACACACGCGTTGTGTTGTGCATCTCTCTATGAGGGGACTGAGGGCGTTAAAAAACCCATTCGCCCGTCGTCTTTACAGAAGCCCTGCTGCTGCCCCGGCCACTTTGTTTTGTCACAATGTTTGCGGCGGCGGCGGTGGTGGGCAAGAGCGTGTAACCGAAGACGGTGTCTGTCTGTCTTGTCTGTGCGTGTGGGGAAGCGTTGTGCGTTTGACGCGGGGTAGCGGGAGAGAACAGAGACGGAGCGCCTTGGTGTGTTTTCCGCCATGGACGACCGTCCCCGCGGGGGAGGAGGATGACAACTGAAGCATAAGAAGTCCCCCCCCCTTTTGAATTTGAGCCTGAGCAGCAGCAGGAGAAGAAGAAGAGGCGGAGGATTTGGTGACAGTAGAAGCCCCGCCCGCTGCCTGGGCAGGGGGGCCGTCCTGCTTGCTTGCTTGCCTCCCCCCCCATCTCCCTCAGAAGAAGCTGGCCGGGCTCCTTTCTTTCTCTTTCCTCTCTCCCCGCACCCCTCCTTCCCTCTCGCATTCACACACCGCACACGCACGCCGAGCGAGCGAGCGAGCCTCTCTTCGCGCTCCCTTCATGCAGGCGAAGAGCGAGGCAGAAGATGGCTGACTCGCCGGCGCGACCCACACAGCCCAGCCCGCCCGCCCGCATCCCCGAGCCGCCCAGCGGAGAGCCGCTTTCTCCTCTTGACACTCGCTAACGCCTTCGCCCAGCGCTGAAAGCCGCCGCCGCCGCCGCCCCCCTCCTCCTTGGTTCCCGCCGCCGCCGGCCACCATCCTCCCTCCCCTCCCTCTCCCTCTCGACAACCTTCCCCCTCTCCCTCCCCACCAACCCAAATAATACCAGCAGCCATTTCATCTCCGCCAAAGTAGATACACACAAAAATGGCAGAAATGGAGAAAGAAGGGAGACCTCCGGAAAATAAAAGGAGCAGGAAACCGGCTCACCCCGTGAAAAGGGAAATCAATGAAGAGATGAAGGTATGTGCGCGCGCCCTTCCTTCCTTCCTTCGCTCTCTCTTTCTGTGTGTCTCTCCTTCTCTCTCTCTCAGATGCGAAAAGGGAAAAGGGAGAGATGGGGGAGGCTCCTCGCAAACACCCCTCCCGCCCCCCGTGCGTGGAGATGCCATATAAATAAGGGGTTTCTCGGGTTTTTGTTTTCTGGTTTGGAAATAAGAATAATACGAATAAAAAAACAACACATCGCCGGCACGAAATACAAGTCCCAACTCTTTCTCCTGAAATGCAAACAGAGACCACTTCACACAGGCTACGTACAAAGCCAGGTCACTGAGCAGCTTTGATTTATTGCTCTTAATCACCATCAGTGGCTTTTTTGGTTTTTTTGTTTAAAGGAAACTTTCCACCCCGTAGAGGTTTCAGCGACCCCTCCTTTTTGTTTGTGTGCTATGCCAAATCACCCGGAGGATGTTAAAGTTAGAGAAGAAGGGAAGTCATTTAAGTCCTGTCTTTCCCTCTCCTCTCGGCAGCCGCCCCCCTTTTCCAGTAGCCAGCTGCTGCAACTGTGTAATTAAATTGTCAAAGTGAAATGTTATGGTCTGAACTGCACATCATTCTTGTGCTTTGGACACAAGGGTCTCTTGTCCTTCTCCTCTCTTTTGCTTGCTCCGTTTCTGTTTTCCATGCTTCGTTTCACAGTTAATCAAACCAGAGGAGTGTTGTGTTGAAAGAGAGCTGTCCGAAAAAAAGGTTCATGCATATGTGGTTTGTGTGTGTGTGTGTGTGTGTGTGTGTGTATGCATATATGTATATATATATGTGTGTGTGTGTGTGTGTGTGTGTGTGTGTGTGTATACACACACAGGTTTGTTTGGAAAGGTTGGGGCCGGAGGAGAGAAAGTCAGTGTCTTGACAGGAAACGATGCCCATCCAGCTGTGCTCCAGAGGTAGGGCTGTGGGCTGCCTCTCCAGATGTTAGCATAGCAGCGGCTGCTCAGAAACACACCTCAGGACTTCTTTTCTCCTGGGGTTGCAGGCTGAGCTGAAATGGTCCTCTGTTGCATGTTTTTATTATCCAGAATGCCCACGACTATGTTTATTTTATGCTTCTCATCTGTCTTTACCCTGTGGCTTACACGTGTTGCAGGGCTGAGATGAACTTGCGTTTTAAAAAAACCCAATCAAAACCCAATAATAATGAAAACAGCACAGTTTTGAATGTGGAATGAAGTGGCATTCAGCTGATTCACAATAGGTCTGATCACAGCTGTTACATCCTGAAATGTGCAAGTTATGTGTTGAGCTGTAAAATATATACTGTATCTATGCATCTACATCTACTATGAGTATAAGGATAGTAAAGCATATGGATTAACAGGGCTATTTTGTTTATTTTCACCAAACTGAAGGATAATCTTCAGGTTCTCTTTCAGTTCTTAATTTAATATTGGGGAAAGTTCTTTCAGTTTGCTATATTTGTATTCCTTCTTTTTGTGCTTACTCGGGATTTGTTCAAACAGCAGGCAGATGGGCATCTGAATAAAAGGATGGCATGCGTAAGAGCAAATATCCTGCATATCAATAACATTTATTCATTCTCTAGACTAGATCCTCTACATTCCTTTGCAACAGCTTTATTTCCTTGAGACATGTATGACACCGTATCTTGAGATGAAGCATTGTACACACTTCAACTTAACAGTAATTGCTCAGCTGGATCAGGCTTGAATTTGTTTTTGTTTTCTTTTTCTTGTTTTCTTTTCTGCCTTTTTTTAAAAAGAGGGCAGGAGAAGGGGGAAGAGTGGGTGCAGAAAATTGCCCCACTATGCATTATCCCTTTAAGACACTGCTTCATGCAATCTGTGTGGACTGCAGTTTTTAAGTTTCATAGGTTCTAGGATTACAAATTAGCTAATTTTAATCAAAACATGTGAAATGTTATCCTGGCTGGATATAAAGGCTGACTGTGCTGGATCCTCTGGGTTTGTTTTGTTTACTTTGGCTGCAGGCACACTTGGTGGTTTGGGAGATAGTTGTTCTTCTGCAGTATAACAGATGTTTGTCTGAAATGGTGAGGAAGAAACAAAAACAACACTGTGTGTGTGTGTGTGTGTGTGTGTGTGTGTGTGTAAGGAGGAAAAAATACTCACATTTTGTTTTTATAAAAAGGCCATGATATTAAGTGTTTGTATTACCCTTAATCAGATAAGTTTCTCCTTTCCTTAAGCCTCTGTTAGCAGTTGAACAGTATTATGATAAATAAATAAATCAGAATTTTAGCTGTATGAGCAATTGACTCCAAGGTTGTGGACTGACCTAGCTTTGGAGACAGTTTTTATAGTTTGGGTGGTTGAAAGGTGAATAACAGCAGAAGCTTTCAGACAGCCTAGACCACATACCAGAGCAAGTTGTCTTATTAAGCTTGGAGACCACATTCTTTTAATAGGATTGGTGGGTTTCTCCAGAATGGTCTTAAATTATAATGAAAGTTTTAAGCTGATTGGCATCCGAGTGTGTTGCATATGTGGATGGCTTGATTACCATTCTGAGAATAATTCTTCATTTATTGACTATATTGGAGGGATTTCCTCCTCTTTACAGAGTTAAAGAGCATAGTGACAACAAACTGGTAACACTCTATGCAACAAAATGTCATTGTGAACACAATGTGCCCTTGTGTAGGTACATATCTGTACTGTTCAAACAGCTTGACTGCTTCCCTTCATCTGAACTGCTTTCATCTGGACCTGTGTAAAATAAGCTCTGGTAAGTAATCACGACAGAGCAGAAAGAAAGGAATGTATATACAGCAATAGACAGCCTAAGCTGTAAAAACTGTAACCTGAGTCCCAGCAGCAGATCAGATATCAAGGCTGTAAGGTAGGGGGAAATGAAAGAGATGAAGGGGAGGGAAACAGGAGAGAGAGGGTTGGGGAATGGAAAAGTCAGCTTGGAAAATGAAGGACTAGTAGGAGGGCCCCCTCAGGGAAATTTGGCTCAGGGATTAGGGAATTTTATCATGGTGTACAGTGACCTACTCAAGTTTCAGCCCATGTTGGATTGAATTGCTTCCATTTGCTAGGAGTAAGAAAAAGGGCCGGCGTGTATGTGATTCCCTCTCCCCACCCTCCTTCCAGTAATAAAAAGCCACTGGGTACAAGTGTCTATTTTAAGTCCAGCAAATACAAGGCACTATGAATGAGTAATAAAATTACCTCATCATACAGATTTTCTTGAAGATTGGCTGTTTGATAGAGCCTCATAATTTGCTCAGTAATGATGGAGGGAAACTCAGGCACTAGCTTTTCCTGTGTCACATCAGCAATATCACTTGCTGCTCAGTTTTAATATAACTGGAAACTGGTGTTGTTTGCTGTTTCATCATGGTAGATATTACCTAGCATTATGCTTATCTCTCGCCCAATGTAGGTGACAGCTGTAGAAAATGTCAACAACATTGTGTGCAAAAAAGTGCTTGGCTGCATAGTTTGCCTATGTTGAATTTCAGTAAAATTCAGTGATTTTTTTCAGACAGAAATGTTTTGTTTCACTCTGACCTGCAACGTATTTCCAGTGTCTTAATTTCCCCCCCAGTTCTTCCTTTCTCTTTGCCTTCCTTTCCTGCTGTGGATAAAGGATGCCCTTAGAATTGTAGTGTTGTCTCGTAGTGATGTGAATACTGCACAAGGTTTACCATTTACCATATCAAGAATATAATGCTTACGTGTGAGATGACAAACTTAGTATTTGCACATATGTTTCATCTAATATAAGAAATTCAGAAATCCACATCCCTTTTACTCAAGAGAAATCTTATTCATGTCAGAAAGATGGTTCCATTTAAATAGATTAAGGTCACACACAAGTTTAATGCCAGATAATGATGCAACTGTCAAGAATGCGATAAAAGTGCTTTGAACCATACGTAATTAATGTACATTTGAATGAATTAATGTGATTGCACCTATCAGATCGTACTGGAAATTTTTCTAAACAAACTAGACTGAGTTAATCTACACATTTACCTTCTTTGTCTATTATGAGGATCGTGATTAAACTGTTTCATAATTTCACAGGGCTGTCTCCGTGAGCCTGTGGCGTTTACCTTGTAGATTCTCAATAAGTAATTTGTAACTAAAATAGGCTTTACTCCTGATGTCTCCATCTGTTATTATTTATTGGTAAACTCTGTTAAAGATTCTTACATTTTAACATTTCTGCTGGCGGTGATTGAAATATGTATCACAATATGAAAATCAATAAAAAAAGAAGGTTCTGACAACAAAAGAGAGTGGGAGACATTTAAAATTATCCTAGATAAATGAATCCCCTGATTAACAAAGACATATAGTCAAGGAACCTCATGACAGATACTATGAATATACTATTCAAAGATTTCATGAAAGTAAGGGGCCACTATAAAGCCTGGATGACTTGTACATCCCCCCTCAGTGTAGGTAGGTGGGTAGGTATATTTTTAGAAAATGTCAATAACCCTGGGAAGTGAAGCTGTTCATATAGGCTAGTGTGTGTTCATTGACATTATTGGCCTCCACTCTTGAAACCCAACTGAAATAAAGAGAATGATGAGTCTCTCTCTCTCTCTCTCTCTCTCTCTCTCTCTCATTTCTCTCCCCCCATCTCTCTCTCTCTCTCTCAAAATTTATTAGCTTCAGAGAGATGTTTAACTTTGTGCTTTAGTACTTAAGTTCACTCATGCAAGGAAGTAAAAAGGGAGAGAAAGAATTCACTCTGCTTCTTTCAAAGTCTGAAATAGGCGTTCAGCAACATAACCTAGAAGAAAATGATTCTGACAGACTTGTCTTTCGTGTTTCCTGTCTGCAATTGCCAGGTCTCACCCCTTGTTTCGTAGCAGAGAAAACGCCGTATAAAAATTTGGAGACGCACATATCAGTGAGATCTATATCTTTTAAGAAATCTATTATCAGTTATGCAACAGCAAGCCCTATGTTCTCTGCATGATGGTATCACAGTAAAATATAGTCAATATACAGTACTGTGTATATGAAAACAATTGCTGCTGCATTTTTAAGCCTTTAGTCTCTTAAGAGAAAGATATATAGTCATATATCCACAAGTCTCCTTCTCTGTGTCATGTATGATAAAAATGCATATTCCCATACAGGATAACATGATAGTCTTTTCCACTAGCCAGATGTGATATGTGTGTGTACTGCAGAATCTAAAAGATTAAAGTGATGCATATTAAAAATATTGCAAAATGGTGGCCTGGGCTCCTTCAGGTGAAAAATGAGCAAAAAGCAAAACAAAAACAATTTTAGCTGAACAGAAGGCTCTGTAGAATGTTGAAGGTTTTGAAGTAGGTTTCTTTGGCAAAGATAATTCTCTCCCAATTTGACAGCACAGAAGCGATCACCTGCTTTGTCATTTTAGGTATTCCTGGCAACCTGGTTTTAACGTTTCCTTGGCTCTAGTTGTTTGATTATATATGAGCCTTTAGAATCTCAATTCAGAAAGTTATCAGTGTGAAATCAGAAATAGTAAAAAATATAGTGCTATCTGGCTGTCACAACATCAAGAAATATAAAAATGACTAGTGATTTCCCCATTTTCTGTTATTTTTATTGATGGCAGACATAACTATCATTTGGACTTCCTATATCTTTGCAATCCCTCTACAGTCTAGGCACAATAACTCTTGGCTGCCAATTCTGGATTGCATAGCATTGTGAAATGCAGTCTTCCTCTCCATCTCCTCTTCCTTCATGCATTCCCATTCAACCTTTCTTCATCCATTGTCTCCTTTTGAATGCTCAAATCTATCCTGTCCTTAAAAATAAGTTTTAACCTTTCTTGACATTGCATCTTCCACCACGTACCATCCTCCTTTCCTTTCCCCCTTCATTTCTTTTTGAGTGTGTGGTGTGTATTTCTTTCTTTCCACTCTTTATCCCTTCTTTTCCAACCTTTATACTCAACTGGAATCGTCGTATCCAGCATTTCCAGTGAATTTCTCTTTGTTTATTTTGAGTGTTCGTATGTGTCAGTGTGTCTGCATTCTTTGATGTTTGATCTCCAGTATTATACTTCTTGACACACAGCACGTTTCTATTCTTGGTACTCAGAACGGAGACTTGTCCTGGTGGCTCTTTCCAACCACTGATGCTCCGTTTTCTTTGGTGGCTGTTTCTTATCACATAAGTCCCATACTGCATTACTGGGCCAAGAGGGAGGAGCCCATCCTGCAGCTGGGAAAGAGCTGCCTGCAATGCTGGCATGGAGAAGAGACACAGCAAGGACAGACCACATTGCTTGAGGCTTTTCACCTAGCTGCTTGCAACATGGGAAGGGGCAGTGATGCAATGGTTCCCACACAGCCAGCGTCACACAAGAAGAGCTTGCTCTCTCATTTTTCCACTTGGTCTTCTGTTGTGCATCTACTGCCTTTCTTTGTCTTCTCCTTCTTCCCATCTATCTGCCTAGTTCCATGCTGCCTTCCTCTTCTATTTGTCAAGTTATTTCCCTCCTTCAGAAATCCTGTTTCTCTCACTATCTTAGCCTTAACTGGATTTCCTTTGCTGCCTTACTTTCAGAATTCTTTTGAACTGCCCCTCCCTCCCATATCTATTGATGATTTTAAAATTATCTGGCGGACAATTTCTTTTATCACACCTATAGCTTTTATCACATCTATATCACATCTATTACACAGGTAGTGTAAAGTAAATGCTTCACCAGGGATGGAGAATCTGTGCCTCTCTAGATCAGGGCCAGTGCAGGATGCTTTGCCGTGTGAGGCAAAACAGCAAATGGCACCTCCACTGCCTTCATTTCTTCCTCCTTCTCCACTGCCTTAAGCACCTGGAGGCAGCCTGGAGAAGCCCTGGCATGCTGAAGGTGGTGGGAGAGAAAAAAGGGGACTAGAGAGGAGAAGGCAGCAGGGGACAGCAAGCACAGGGGATGGCAAGTGTCATATGCCTCAGGGGCCTGGATCTGCCATCCCTGCCAGCTGTCCCCAGCCTGCCACCTGAGGCAACTGTCTCACCAAGCGTCATGGGTCAGCTGTCTCTGTTCCAGATACTGATGGGTGCCAACCCTCATCTGCCCCAGCCAGCACAGAATCATAAAATTGTAGAGTTGGAAGGGACCACAAGTGTCATCTAGTCCAACTTTTGGCAATGCAGGCATCTTCAGGGGTGATGGGAGTTGTACAGTGTCTAGAGGGGCACAGGTTCCCTGTTCCTGAACAAAACACTAGTTGTAGAAGCAGCAGTAGTAGTTCGGTATTCTATCCTTAAAAATGGGAACTGCTAGCTTGATCTCTTTAGGACTGCAGTGCACGTTCACGAGAGGTCAGAATCCTATTTAATGGGCAATAATGGACATAGGATTGTTCAAAGGCTGTTAAAAAAACAACAATCTTTATTGATTTCCAGGCATGCATCCAAACATCTATACTTCAACATGGAGAAGTACAAATCACACGAAAAGGAAAAATAGTATTTCAAATACCCAGAATAAATAAGTGTACAGCACATAATATCTACACTTGGATAACTGAGGGTTGGAATCACAGCTACTTATTCTGCAGAAAATATGGGTATTGCTATTGATGTAGAAGAGAGGCAAAACAATGCTGCAAAAGGGGCTATAACATATTTATAATGTATTCTGTAAATTGCAATTTCCCCATAATGTTGGGTCAACTTCACCAATGCAAGGTACGATACATTATAATACCAATTAGACTGTCACCTTCTTCAGACTCCCCAGTGCTTTGCTACTGTTGCCATGAGCAGATACCCCACCAGAGCTATCATTGGAATCTTAGAATCTTAGTGTTCAAAGGGACCCCAAGGGTCATCTAGTCCAGCCCTCTGCAATGCAGGAATCTCTGCTAAAGCATCCATAATAGATGGCTATCCAACCTCTGCTTAAAAACCTCCAAGGAAGGAGAGTCCACTACCTCTCTGCTGAACAGCTCCCCTTATTCATCCATTCTGCCTACCAAAGCCACAACACATTTTGGTTCTTTAGGCAAAGGATGGACCCCAAGGGACATCTAGTCCAACCCACTGCAATGCAGGAAGTTCAGCATGCGATCCTCCATCCAATTTGAAACCATACTGGACTCTGCTTAGCTTTGCAAATGTGCTAGCAGTTTCATTATTGCTGCACCGCTAGGACTATACCATTAAATTGCATTTCTCCCATGTTGGTAGAAAGACTGCAATAATATAAACAACTGATAATTTTTTGCTACTCCAAAACATGCTGCTTGAGCATGTGAGCCTAAAGGTAGAGCCAATCCTCCTCCTTCCCTCTTCTTGTTTTAGCACCTCTGTTTTTTCTCTCTCTTCTTTTCCTCAGGCAGAATGGCATATCTTATTT
The DNA here is from genome assembly GCF_027172205.1 of Podarcis raffonei. Taxonomy (NCBI): domain Eukaryota; kingdom Metazoa; phylum Chordata; class Lepidosauria; order Squamata; family Lacertidae; genus Podarcis; species Podarcis raffonei. The sequence goes on from NC_070604.1 coordinate 52,179,310, forward strand.
TTCTTTCTATAACATCTTAGTATGCTTAATCATAGCAATAATGGTAACCTTCTGAATGCATGTCAAAAAAGGAAGAGTGTGTTGGAAGGAAACCGAATTGATATTGATTTATATATATGAGTAGTAAAACAACATTTTAATATGTAACTATTTTTGTAATATTTTGTTTAAGTTGTCTGCTGTTGCTTCTTTTTTGTAGTCCTAAAAGAGGCAATATTGGATATGCTACTCTATACTATTCAGTTAGGGTTTCCATATGTCTGGAATTTCCTGGACATATCTGGAATACTGTTGTCTCTAGCAGTGTGTGGATGAAAATCAGCAAAAATGTCCGGCAAAGTTCGGACGTATGGCAGCCCATGTTCCATTTTTGCTGATTTTCCATAAAAAAAGCTCAAAAAATGTAATTTCCCAACAACTTTCCTGTCTGGATTTTCCCTGTTTGAAACATGGCTACCCTATACTATTCCTGCCAGCACCACTTATTTCTCAGCCACCATAGAAAGCATATCACCACACCAATTTTGTATGTTGTATCAGAAACTGTTAATTAATTTCATATACTGTATATGCTTATGGGGTCTGAACTGGAGGTGACAGACCAGGAGTGAGACCATGGTGTCACAGTTGAAGCCCCTCCTGGTCCTGGGAGACAGAGGTGTGGGAGAAAGTGGGGAGTCTATTGACCTGTCTGTTGGCTGAAAAGCCTCTTCTTCTTCTGTCACATCTGGTGTACCTTTCTCTGACTTGTCCCCCTCCCTGGGCTCCTACCTTGCAGGCATTGTCAAACTCATATATCACTGGTCCCCTCTCCTGGGTTACTGTCTTGGTCCCCTGCCTCCACCCCACACTCTTAGGAGTACTGCCAGTCCCTGACACAAGCTCTTCTTCTTATGGTCTTAGATATTGCGTTAAAATATTTTTTCTCAATGGACTTTCTATATCCACACATCCAAGCTTTAACTAAATTTGTATTAATTCTATTACTTCTTTCCATATTGTGGTCCTGGCAGTATCCATTAAGCATAATTCATTGCACATTGCTTTACCACAGTGGTGTCCCAATGATATAATATGATTTCTATATACAATTATATTTAATCCCAAGCTTCCTCCAAGAATGTTGTGTGTGGGGGGGGGGGTATCATGTTGGCTGCATTTGCACAATATGCTAAACCATTGCTTGTTTTAAATACGGTTTGTTCCTTTCACAGAGGGGCAAAAAAGAAAGCTTTTTGTCCACTGGTTTCTAGCTGCTCTTGACTCATGCATCTGTAGGCTGGTAAGTGTCTTTGGTAGAGTTGCCAAACAAACCATGTTTAAGCAACCCATGTCTGTTGGGTTCAGATGCAGTGCTAAGCCTTTGTTAAAATAGGTCACAATTTGTAAGCCAAAAAGCTATGACTTCACATTGTTGTTTGTTGCCATGCAACAATCCATGATTAATCTGCTGGGCTAAGGCCGGATGTTCAAACAAACCACACTTTGGCTTAACAAATCATGACTTAGCGCTATATGTGAACAAGGCTATTGCACCATCACAGCTATTCTGCGTGGCAGCTTTGGCTGAGGGATCGTGATTGCATTCATAAGTAATGCTAAGACAGGTTAAAGAAGACTTAGCAAACATTGGGTTCATGCATTCGCCCGTCCTCCTCTGGTGCAGTTACATGGAGATCAGAAGTACGTGTCATAAACTATAGTTTGAAGCTAGCTTGTTTCAACTAATCACAGTTAAGATTAACCACAGTTTAGGGTTCAATCTAAACACACTAAACTACAATTAAACTGAATCAGAATCAGAAGCTTCTGGTATCCTACTATCTTGGTTGAGCCAGGCTTTTAACCTGGATTTTCTACATACAGTACACTACAGTCAGATGGAAGAGTTTTCCAGGGAATATACCTTTGCTACTAATTTTCCATGGAGACTCTGGGCACATTTTCTCTGGCTAGCACTAATGATGTGGGGTCATCACATCTTCTCAGAACATGAACAGCAGAAATTTGTTCCTCAGGAACATGCAGTGGTTCTGCCATCTAACACATTTTATTGTGGTTGTGAACAGTCTGTGAAATGTGGTTGTGTGATGCAGTTTTAGGGTAGTGCGACTGGTGGGGTTGCCTTTAGCCCTGCAGGGGACACCAAAACAATGCTATAGAACAGAGCACAAGAGGCGGGGGGGGCACTGAATTTTAGTGTTGCACAGGGCGCTGCTAAAATTTGAGAGCCCAAAGTCCACCACTGGTGTGACTGCCACAGCCTCTATGGCAATGACTATGACACCATCAGTGATGAATGGCATAACTTACTTTTATACCTAGTATCAACATTTATTTTTGTAAACCAAAGTTTAACCATACGTAATAGTCATGTAGATTTTCTTACTTGTTTCTTATTTCATTGGTTGAATGCAGACAATTTATTTATCATATGGCAAATGCGATCAAGTCTGTCCACTTTTTAAATGTACTGTATACTAATATAAAGCAGTACAGGTGACCATGGCTGGTTTTGGACTATTCTGTAGTGGCTGTTGCTCCATTCCTGATTGCTGACAAGTTCTGTTGCTAAGGAGTGAAGGCTCTACCTGTTCTTCTATGCATTTCTGCAGTCTTTTATCACTGTTTCCTAGTTCTTTGTTTAGGGAAACTGATGGTTAATCTGTTCTAATCTCTGCTTTCTTTCTTTCTTTTTTTTTTAAAAAAGGAGATTGTGTTGCTTTTAAATCTGTGAAGTCCTTTACTGAATTTTAAGAGCAAAATGAACATCATTTTAGTTTTTCTTTTAACCTCAATTTGTTTCCATTGTGGTATAGGCAGCTCCCAATTTATGTGGGGGTTATGTTCCAAGGCACTGCAGGTTTAAGTGCAATTGCGTATATTTGAAACACCACTGAAAAAGCCTGCAAACACCCTGTTCCACCCCATCCTTTTTTATTATGTTTTCGGGTCACTTCTGGGTGCGGTGCAATGCATGCGTGTGCGGTTGTGTACAATTCGGATGTGCCTAAAATGGTCACTGCCTGTATGTACATGTGAGCAAACCACAATTGCAACGAAAAGATCTAAGGCAACTCTACCCTCCCAACAATGTTCACAAAGGGTACAGTAACCTCAGAGGCATGACTGTAAAGTTTATCATTTAAAAAAAAATGCTTCTCAGCAAAACCTCAGTGAACAGAATGCATTTAAATCAGGGCTGGGGAACCTCAGTTCTGGGTGCCAAACGCGATCCTCCAGGCCTCTGTATCCAGCCTTTGGGATTCTCCCCTGGCCATGCCCCTTCTTCCCAGCCCCCCCAACAGTCCTGCCCCACTTCTTCCTTGAGTAATTTGGTGTGGCTGGAATGTGTCCTTGCACTGTGATAATTTCACTTGCTTACCTGGATGGAGAAATGGGCATGGGTGTTTAGAAACTTCTGGTGTTTGCATGGGTGGAATCTAGCCTATAGTACATAGGTAAGAGTCACGTCTACTGCCCCACCTCCTTTTCCTGTAGCCCCACCCATTTTCCCCTTTGGCCATACCCACTACTGCTGCACAGCCCCTGGAAGACTGTGCATGCAGGATGTGATCCTCAGATTGAAAAAGGTACTCCACTCCTGATTAAAATCTTTCAGAATACATAACCACACTCGGAAAAGAAATATGAATTTAACCATGAAGATACATACCACCTTTGTGTGTATACAAGCAACCACATGGTGGAAAACCTTATCATGTGATTAGGTGTTGCCTGTATTCACTGATTAGCAAAATTTAAATTTTTAAGTTGTACAAGAACATTGAAAGAGACACTCTGGGGAAAGTTTGCACATCACAGAATAGTGGTGAGAGGGCTGTTAATTGTTTAAGCAAAAGGGTTATTTACCTTGCTGCTAAAAGTGTTGCTGATGGTAGATTACAATTTGTATTTATTTTATACATCTGCTTTATGTAGTTATGTGTAAACTTTGTCTTTCAACAACTGCAGCCTTGGCCATGCAATGTTCCTAAATATACGTTTAAAGTTAAGAATCTGCATGGTGTCAGTAATGTTAATGAGGCTACTCATGAGCTAAGATTTGGCATGCACTTACAGCTCCAAAACTGCAGCAGGAAAGTGTCTTCAGGCCAATGTATGATTGTAGTAAGCTGAGTTGGATTGTTGCAATGCACTCCTTTGTGCTTCATCTGGAGCTGCAATTAGTGCAGAATGCTGCAGCACGGTTGCTGCCAGGAGTGACACTGTCAGAATGTAACACGTTTGCTCAGAGATTTGCACTGGTTTCCGATTTACTACCAGGACAAGTTCAAGGTGTTACTATTAGCATATAAAAGAGCTCGGGACCAGTTTACTTGTCGGATTGCCTTAGTCCATATATGTCCACTCCTCAGCCACTTTGATCTATGGAACCAATACTGTTACAGGCACCACTTAGATTTCTTACAAGAGAAGAGGGATTATGTTTTTGTGTGGCAACCCTATTGACATCAGGCAGACAGGCACCTTTGTTTTACTCTTTTTGGTGCCTGCATAAAACATTTTTGCTTAGACAAACTTATCCAGACATGTAGAAATTACATGTTGTTGTTGTTTTTAAGCCACTGATGATTGTTATCACCCTTTGAATATTTTTAATACAGATATTAACTGTTTTTTAATCAATAACTTTCAATGTTTTATTCTGTGTTGTTGCAAACTGCTTAGAAGGCCATTTTAAACAAGCAAGCAGTATATACATTTTGTTTAATAAATAAAATTAAATGTTAATACTTGTTTTAAGAACCAGCTTTATTAAGTGTGGTCCTCCTCCCTTTCTTGAGGGTTCAGAGTAGATTACACCATAGGAAGATTAATTTCTTACAGTATCCCAAGGCTTTAGGCTGAGCCATAAATAGTAATTTACTGTGTACCCTTATAGCATGTTATTCCTGCTGAAATCCTGGGATTGATATTGTTTTCATCCTTTCAATGAAGGAGGTCAGTTAAGAACATATGCTTTATTAACTGTAGAACATCTGGAGAAAACAGTGCTTAAAGTTTTTGGACATGAATGGGCCTTTTCTTGAGCTATGTCCTCTTTTTGCTGAGTCAGTACAGAACTAGCTTCAAAACAGGCCTATAGGAAGGTACCGGTAATCACACCAGATAAATATGGAGGGTGAGCACAGTGGTACAACTATCTTACAGCCTATGTTTATTTCAATGAAACAATGAACAAAATTTATGTTGAGGAGCTGCCCTGCCTAATGGTCTATATGCTAAAGGTTATTACATTTCTATTAACTTTCTGGGTTCCTAATGATTTTTGCATCACTCCTTGTAATAGTGAAGTTATCGGCTGAGTACCAGCATGGCTGCAGCTGAAGTGGGGCTACTGAGAAACAAGGAGAAGGTATTACTATGGTTGGGAAAACCCCAGGGTTTGTAGAAGTACAAACAATATTTTGCTGTGTGGTGTCTACCTGTGAGTGGCATTCAATGCTGTTCTTTAACTAATGGAAGAAAACCATCAATGGAATGAAGAAGGAAATGCATTTTAGGTTCCCTCTCCCCACAGGCCCCTAAATATGCTTAGACAGTTGAGAAACCTTATGGAGCAGATTTAGGGGGGGCATTGTGGGGTACACAATTGTCTTCCTCCAGGCCCATGTGGGGCACAGCTGGGTACACTAGCCCCAGGTGTGTTAAGCTGGCCCCCGCCGGGTACCAGGTGCTTTACACAGGCCTCTCTCCCTCCACTGTTCCACTGACAGATTCCTTCCATCTATGGACAAACAGCATTGGGTACAAAAGTGGCTATATTGGAAAATTTATAAAGTACTCAGTCCATTGCCAACAGATGTTTAAGTCCTGTTAGGTTAAACAAATCAATTTCAGTTTTATCCTAATGAATTGCTAGTTGTTCATGTGGTATTGCTTTTTTCCTGTGAAAATCTTGGCATTGCTTACACATTCTACAATTCCTCACAAATAGATCTGCTAATCTGTGACCAGAATACAATTACTTTAGCTCTCTTGTGAGATGTGGTCATTCTTACACGTCCATGCACATGGTGTAGTAATTTCTTCCTCATGACCGTGGGGACCACAATTTGTGTGGCTTTTACAAATACCACTGAGATGTCCAATAGGTAATTATTGTAATATGTGTATGCTCTTATGACTGATTTCTTGGGACACATAACCTATTGCTTTAAATATATATTTAGAGTAACGTAAAAAGTAGAAAGCAAGCCCCTATTTATTTCTTGTATAACTGAGAGTAGCATTTAATCTTTGATGATCTCAGTTCTATCTGTGATATAAATTTGGGGAAATGGGGCGATAAGCCTTTATTTGGTTTATATGAATGTTTGATATTTGTTCTGATTTATCAGATTGAGCATTTATAGGTGGAACAAGTTCTCTAGAAAGTGATTGAAATGCAACCTTATGTAAGCTTGTGCAATCAGACTTCTTCTTCTTCTTCTCCACCCTACAGCCCCTTGTCATCCTAATCATCCAGAGTGTATTTTGATGGACTGCAGTTTCATCACTGAAGCTGTGATAATAAAGAAAATCATAAACCTAGTGGCCAGGACCAGCATTCCCTTCTCAGTTACTGAGCCTGATCGGCTTGCTGATCAGAAGGCCGGTGGTTCGAATCCCCACGACAGGGTGAGCTCCCATTGCTCTGTCCCAGCTTCTGCCAACCTAGCAATTCAAAAGCACACCAGTGCAGGTTGATAAATAGGTACCGCTGTGGCAGGAAGTTAAACGGCGTTCCATTGCGCCAGAACCAGTTTAGTCACGCTGGCCACGGGATCCAGGAAGCTGTTTGTGGACAAATGCTGGCTCCCTCTGCCTGAAAAGTGAGATGAGCGCTGCACCTCACAGTCACCTTTGAGTAGTAGTGAGTGCATAATCCGCATGCCATGCATCACTGGTACCACATATTCATAAAATCATATTTTGGAATTCACTGAAAGACATCCTTGACCAGTAATTAAGTACAGGTTTCAAAAAATTTCTTCACAGAACTAAGGTCTTCACAAGTCTTTAGGTCTGTGACTGATGTTTTCTTCTGGCTACTGTGCAGGTGTCAGCATTTTCTTTCCCTCTGTTGTATGTAACAGTCAGAGCACAGTCTCCTGAAACTGGGATTCTTCCTTAATTAAATATTTTAAAGACACTTTTGACTATTTAGTATTTACTTATAGCTCTGTATATTTGTTTGGAGCATTAGACTTGCCTGTACTATATTCCTACATCTGTCATATACTTGCCATTAGTGGTTAAATTAATGGTTCAGTCTTTTGTGTTTTGGGGTCTCTTTTGTGATTGCATTTTAAAATCATTATTTGCTTACAAAGTATCCTTCTGCAGCCAGCATATGCACTTTCCAAGGCATATTTTGGGGAAAAAATGGTTACATCTGCTGCAGATTATACAAACACTGGCACCTTTTAATCTCATATTGTTGCTTTATCTCTTTCACTGTTTTTGTAATTAATTGTTTCTGTCTTTACTGGCTTTGTACTCAAAATGCTCATCTCTTCCTGATTACATTCACTGTTGCTTGCTCTACTGTACTGTGGTGCTGTTTATCGGGATGTGCATGCATTCTATGCCATTTCTGCTGCCCGTGACATGTTTGAATTGCCTTTTCCAGCGTTAGATCAATCTCTCTTAATTAATATTTCCATTATTTTTGTAAAAAGTATTGCATGTGAAACCTACACCCTCGGGTGGGGGGAGGGCCCGGGGTGGAGGTACTGAGGGCCCCACCAGCAAGCGGAGAAGCCTGTATTTCATCCCTTTCTGTGTCATCCTCAGGGTAGCCAATTTGAATGGCTGTAACATAGCTGAATTGTTTCTCAGGCACTAGTAAATCAGTCATTGTTCTTTGGCCGCTTTCTTGAGGCACTTTAAAACATTTTATGGTAGCACGGGATATAAAATGCTGTGGAAAAAATATGTGCTAAAAATACCACTGACTATCAATTCTTGTACAAAAAATGATAAATAGCTCTCTTCCCCCTCATATTTTTCCTTAAATTGCAAATTTGTGAAGGTCTGTCATAATTACATGTGTCAGTCAAAGATTTAAATGCATTACAGTCTGTGTACGTGACTTGATAAATGAACATTAGTCTAGAGGAGGTGGGACAAACCTGCTATTTCACAGTACGGTGCAAATAGATTTCGATTTATGCATTCATCTCTAAGTTCCAAATGATTATTGATTGCATAAATAAATAGGCAATTCTTCTCTTTCAGAACTTTGCAGAAAACACCATGAATGAGCTCCTTGGCTGGTATGGTTATGATAAGGTTGAATTAAAAGATGGAGAAGATATTGAATTCAGGAACTACCCCGCAGATGGGGAGAGCCGACAGCACATTTCTGTTCTCAAAGGTAATGACATTTAATGTCCCTTTGATCAAATATGTTAGTTTACTTGTTTATTTTAAGAGTTTTAAAGGTGACTTCACATGGCAGTGACTTCTAGCAGACAAAATCCAAAAGCGTACAAAACTGAATAAAATACTAGCTGTTATGCATATATAAATCTGCAACAGTAGTACTTCTTCCTGAAATAATCAACTCTCCTGAAGCCAACATTCAAGCAGCTGCCAATGGGTTGAAAAATCATGAGAAAAAGCAGTCTTGTGTTGAACATTGCTGCTGTGAAATCTAGCAGTAGGTTTTTAGAGAGGTCTTACTTGAAAACAAGAGCAATCAATTGTATTAAAAAGTTTTCTAGAAGCCTGCAGCCAAAACAACTGGCCTACCTCTTAGTGCTCCTCATTGTCTCCTTAGGGTGGCCATGTCACAATGTTGTAGCAACAGTAGGAGACACTTGCCTCAGATAGACTTTAGATCTAACAGTACAATGCACCTTTGTTTTCTGGTCAAGAGTTCCAAGTCTTCCAAGCTTCCTTTGCCTGCCCCCACCCCCCCCTCCACAGAGTCTCTTGATTTGTGTGTAATTCTATTTTACTCTGACGTTCTCCTTGACTCCTTACTTCAACTTCAGGTGCTTCTATATTCTCAGCTGGAAGTAAAACTTAGAACTGTGGCTCCACATGTTGTACTTATTGTTATCACCTTGCAATCATTTCTGCACTACAAGTGGATCATAGATGAAATAGTACTGGTGGGCATAACTGCTGCATTATAAATAAACAATAATCGCATTCCCTTTGGGGTTTCCCCTTGCAGTCTTGGATGGACCTTGAGTTGAATGGGGCCATCTGCAAAGCAACTTGGACTGTAAGGGGTTCTTTTTCCACAATGTTGATTTGTAGCCAAAACCAAATATTGTGATTAATGCACACTCTTGCTATCAAGCAACTTGCAAAGTCGCAGAAGTAGTATGAGAATAAGAAGGTCGCAGACTCACATAGCATCAGCTGAATGTATGCTGGTTGCTGCTGCTTTATTGCTGTAGTCCTTGCCCATAGTCTGCATTGTACTGGGAACGGGAAAGTCCTTGTCGTGCACTTGGTGGAGGGATACCTGGAAAGCGATGAGGGAGGTGCAGGATCAATAATGAATAAAAAGAGAACCTACCCATGCGACGCTGACACGGAAACCTCACACATACATTATGTAAAAGAAGGAAAGTTTACTGCCCCCTTCTCCCCCCTCCCGCTATCTCTCCCCACTTCTCTTTCCCCCCAACCTTATACTATATGCAACATCAAAGTCCCACATTGAATATGACTGTTCTACAGAAAGGACTTTATGAACTGAAAATTGGGACGGTGTATGTATGTACACGTGGGTGGCGCTGTGGGTTAAACCACAGAGCCTAGGACTTGCCGATCAGAAGGTCAGCGGTTCGAATCCCCGCAACAGGGTGAGCTCCTGTTGCTTGGTCCCTGCTCCTGCCAACCTAGCAGTTTGAAAGCACGTCAAAGTGCTAGTAGATAAATAGGCACCGCTCCGGCGGGAAGGTAAACGGCGCTGTTCTGGTTCTCCAGAAACGGCTTAGTCATGCTGGCCACATGACCCAGAAGCTATACGCCGGCTCCCTTGGCCAATAAAGCAAGATGAGTGCCGCAACCCCAGAGTCGGTCACGACTGGACCTAACGGTTAGGGGTCCCTTTACCTTTACCTATGTACTCTTGTGACCAAATAAAATCTTTAATAAAAACATTTTTTAAAAAACAAAAGAACAAAAAAGAGTAATTATTGATTACTGCAGCAGCAGATAACACTTCCCAGCCAGATCCTCTGTAGATGGCAGTAAGTGGTAGAGAGACGGAAAAGAGGACCAGTAGGTGGCATTTTAAATCTCTTGCCTCAGGTTTTTCTCCCCCATTGGGGGCACCTTCTGTTGTTTGCATTTAGGGGATCAACCTGTTGGGGGCATATATTTTAGTCACTAAGACAATACTCACTTGCCCAATGTTGGGCATTGAGGTGGACCTTTTGTAGTGTCTGTTTGGTCTGTTCCATGTGGCCAGGCTGTGCGTTTATAAGGTTTTGACTAGCAGCAGTAATCATTAACGTAGAATGCTTGGTGTTCACCAGCACATATGGCTGTGCTCTTCATTTCTTCAGTCCAGTAACTTCCCTTCTCTGGCAATCTGCACTACACCTCTCTGCTTCTGTGGCTGTGGTGGTTGCAGACTGCCACAGGTAAGAGAATTGAAAGGCACATGTGGAGTTTTTTTCTGGGTGCATTTCACATTCATGAATCCCTCCCCCACTTTTGCTCTGTAAGGTCACCAAGCCAATAATTTTGGCTCAGCGCTAATTATTGATATTGTGGGCAGTATTTAACATTCTATAAGTATGTGTGTGTGTGTGTGTGTTGAAAAGGAGAAACAAAAATATATGCACTTTTCACAATTTTTAGTTTTAATGAGGTCATCATCCACATAAAATCAATAAAGTAACTCAGAAACTTTATCTGCAGAAAACGGTTTTCATATAGAATATTTCATCCAGTTTAAATTATATTATTATAAGCATATGGTCCATGTTATGTGTTTCATGTTACAAATGAGGACACTGGACACCTTGGAAGCAGTATTCATTTTACAGAATACACACAGAAAAAATAAATGGATTTTATGATTCAAAGTGAGAGCTCATTTTAAGAGTGCAGTCATAAAGAAAAGTGCAAAAGCAATTGTAATGAATTGCCACAAGCTGAATCCAAGTTAAAGGGAAATAAAAGGAATGCAAAAATGAGTGCATGTACTAAGGAATTCTATTTTCCCTGAAATAATATTTTATTGTTCGCTTTAGTTATTAATATCTGATAATATGTGTATACGGTAATGTTAATGCCAGTGGATTAAGTATGTATATATTTTTTTGTATTCTGTAAATAGGGATCCAAGCTTGGTTAAGGTATAGTTAAGGTGTGATTGAAAACATTTAAAGAATTTATTACATTTAAAGACTGGTTTTATTTCAGTGTTTTGTTGAATGATGATTCTAATTAAGGCTAAAAAGCTAAGTACATATACTAGTGAATAAGTACCAATTGATTTAATGAGATTTTGGGCCAAAATAGCCATTATGGTAAATGTGTGCTCCTGCTAAAGATGGCTACCACACTTCGATGTCCCTGATCCCTTCTGTTCTGTCTGCCTGTAAAACATAACTCATAATATGGTGTCATAATTTACTAAGTTTCCTTAATGCCACTCCATGCTACTGACTATCAGTGGTGGAAAATGTGTCAATATATGTGAAACAAGGAGGTGCAGAGAACCATGTGAAATCTGTAGCTCACCTGAGAACAGGCAACAAAAGTAGGTCTACAGTTTGAACATGGTAAGAGAAGGATTATTGATAATGGTCAACTGTTATTCCAGTTTTCTGGAGGTCTTCAGTGCTAGATAGTAAACCTCAGTCAGTCATGAAGATGCTAAAGAGCTGTTCGTCTTGCTTTGGAATACTGTAGTAGATACTGTTGTCTTGGATAAGGGGCCACAATTTGTAGTAGAAGATTTTTGTAGCATTCACATGTCTATTCCCAAAGCAATGGAAAGGCTGAATCATCCATCAAAATGGTTAAGAGAATTTTGACCAAAGCCAGAAAAATGAGAATTGATCCATATTTAGCCATTCTGGATCTCTGGAACACAACTTTGCTAGTCTTAGATAGGAGTCCAGCAAAGGGACTGATGGGTCAAAGGAGAAAGACTTTGCTGCCTATACTACAGCCAGAGGGCCACAACAGGTGAGCTAAACTTATAGCAGAACAGAAATGAAGAAAGGCTTGTTACTACAACCAGCCAGCTGAAGGACCTACCCAAAGTACACATGGATGAGCATGTCTGGATAAAGCCAATAGAGTGACAGGAAAGCTGAGGTCCTAATTCAGAAGAGCATACTGATGTGGTGACCCAGAGGTTCCAAGTCTTGAAAAGACATTTGTGTTGAAACCATTGAGCCGTAGCAGACTTAGAACCAGCAGGACAGAATGAAAGGAGGCAGTTTCGGGAAGCAGAAGATCTTGTTCAGTTGGAGAGGGCCCAGATTCTCTTCCCCTCCCTCCGCCCAAGAGAATGGGAGACAGATCATCTCATCCCATGCTCCTTGAGATGCAAAATATATCAGCTATCAACAGGGAAGTATAACTAACTATGTATTATAACCAATTTAAGACTCTGGTAGGCTGACAGATACAGAGACCACCACCTAAAAGATTATAATTGAATTCAAGGAGTTAGATGAGGGTTTTAAAACTATGCATATTCACTTAAAAAATAGCTCTCTTTTATTAAAGTTGTAAAAGGATATATGCAGAACACTACTGTATAGGAGAGTTGGGGAAGTAGACAGGAAGAGTAGCCCAGTGGCACAGATTGAGAGGACAGCTGTCAGAAGTGACTTTGCAAACACCACAGAGATCTAGCAGGAGGGACAAAAAGTTCAAAGTAGGCTTGTTTAATAAAGGGCATATATATATCCTGCCTGATTCATTAGTGGTTGAGATGACATGTTTCAGGGGTAGCCAGTGTGGTGCTGTTTAGATGTTGCTGGACCACAACTCCTATCATCCCTGATAACTGGCCATGATGGCTGGGGCTGATGGGAGTTGGAGTTCAACAACACTTGGAAGGCATCATATTGGCCACCTCCAGCTTATGAAGGGCAGGGAGGAATTAGGCCCTCACATGCCTCAGTATCTAAGAATACAGTGGTACCTCGGGTTAAGAACTTAATTCGTTCTGAAGGTCCGTTCTTAACCTGAAACTGTTCTTAACCTGAGGTGCCACTTTAGCTAGTGGGGCCTGCTGCTGCTGCCGCACCGCCGTCGTACAATTTCTGTTCTCATCCTGAAGCAAAGTTCTTAACCTGAAGCACTATTTCTGGGTTAGCGGAGTCTGTAACCTGAAGCATCTGTAACCTGAAGCGTCTGTAACCTGAGGTACCACTGTAATCACTATGTATTAGTTTGCAAATGGTTGCAGGATACATTCTTCACACCACAAGCCTCATGAGTTAGTTGGTCCCCAAGTAAGTATAGCAGTTTTTATATGTTACATGTTTATATGTATTCTGTTTTTTTTTTAAACAGAAAATTCTTTGCCAAAAACAAAATTACCTGAAGACAGTGTTATTTCATCCTACAACATAAACGCAGGCTATCCGGGGCTTACCACAGGAAATGGACTCTCAGACTCACCAGCAGGATTGAAGGAGCATGGGAATGTACCCATTATTGTACCATTAATTCCACCACCTTTCATAAAGCCACCAGCAGGTAAATTACTTAATTTGTAATGACCTCGGGCAGAAGTTCTGTTCTTGTTAGATACTGCTTCCTTATAAAATATTCTATTTACAATTATAAATGATTGATTAAGAATTGGAGAAACATGGAAACCCTTAACGGTTTCTCTCGCTAAGTGCTTTTAAAAAGTCATTGGATTAGAGCCAAACTAAATTAGTTGCACTTAGATCCCATTGATTCCCATGGGAACTAGGGCTGCAATCCTAACCCACTTATCTGGGAATGGCATCACTTATGATTTACTTATGAGTAGATATGCTTAGGATTGCAGTCTAAATAATGAGTGAATTATCCCACTGATTTCAATGGGACTTACGTGAAACTAATTTAGACGGGTAATGATTTCAACACAGTGGGATATATAGTATATTTTAGCAGCCAGCATTTTCTATAAATGTCTTTGTTCACCCCAGCCTGTCAAGGTGTGAAGGTGTGTTTGTTAGGGATATGCAAGGGCCCCAAGATTCATCTTGTATCTGTGCTTTTAGAAAATCTGAAGCTATTTCTGAGTTGCTCTGTTCATTTTGATCTGTAATTCAGGTTCCAAGCCACTCAGTATAAAACAAAGCTTGGTGTTCCTCATATACTCTTATGGGGAATCTTAAAAAATGGGTGTAAGTCCCCCCCCCCACAGAAGCAGATAAAATTGGCTGGCACAGGAGCCCCTCCGGAGTCCAGGGGCTTTTGTGGGGATTCACTTTCCTCCATAATCCATATTAGGGTAATACCTTTATATTATGCCAACTAAAACTTCAAAATCCCTATTAGTTTCATATTTTCAAGGGGAGAACAGGGGGTTAATCTCTTGCTCTGTCTTATCTTAAAATAATTAAGATGTTTCTGAGTGGTGTGTATTCTTGCTTGTACATTTTTTAAAACACTGGCAGCTTCACCCCAGTGAGCTACTTTCCCCTGTACTTGTTTGTGTTGCAAAATGATGCCCTTCAATGGGCAAAGGTGAAGCTGTCCCTAATACCTCCTGCAGAGTTATAAAGAGCTCTGGAGGCCCCTCCTCTCCCAGGTAAAGCAGTATATAATTTTTTTAAGGGTTAAATGAAGCTCTGCTTAACAGTGAGACATGTGGCTTTGATGGTGTCCTGCTCCAGCTCAGGGGTAGGGGATGTTGACATCATGATTTGTCCAGAGGAGGAGTAAAATTACCCTGAATCATTAGCATCATTATTTTAGCCACAGCACAGAAAAGTTGCACAAACCTATGTTTTGTTTTGTATTTATGATTTATACTTGCACACCACTTTGCAGTTTTTAAGTATAAAGCAGTTTGTAAATATTTTAAAATAAATAAGTGGTCCCAAATCCAATCCATCATATCGCCACTTAGGACTCTGAAATATCCCAGTCTGAAACTCTGGAGAACTACTGCCAGACAGTGTAGACAATATTGAGCTAGATGGATCAATGATCTGTTTAGTAGAATAGAATAGAATAGAATAGAATAGAATAGTGTTCCTATGGTCCGACAGGAATGATTTGTGAAAGCTGTGCAGTTTTAGGTGTCATAGATTTCAATTACAGAGATCACGGCACAAGCTTAATTCTCTCATTGAAATCCATGCTGCATAAAAGTGACTAATTTTGGCTAGGTGGTCCTCATCTAGGAACAATAGTTCCAGACACGTAGAAGAATCCTGTGCCTTTTTGAGTAATGTTACACCTAAGTCCTACAAGCTGCAGCTCCTCTAGTCACCTCTCCATGAGGTTTGGAACAAACCCCAACAACTTATCCTGAAAGTTGATGCACATAATTAACGGTTGTGTGGCTAGCCTCAATTGCAGCCTAATATGGCAGACAGGTTGTATGAAGGCTTTGCTTGGGATATCTCTTCAGATCTGAGCAATAGCAACCACATCCGTATTTATTAACTTCCCTGAGGTTACGTGTGAGATTATAATGTCCTGCAAATTCCATGAGATTTTTTTTAATCAAATGAATTATGCATTCATACAGTAAATTTTTAAGTGAGTAACTCAGTTGGGTGTTTCAGCGGTAGAGTGCATTAAAGAATGTCTGAAAGTATTTAAGTAATATAAAGGAAGATTATCAGGATTAATATCAAGTGTGTAACTAAACAACCGTAGTAGTGATATTAATATCATGTGCCTGTCATGTTGATGAACTCATCTAGGGAAAACTGTGTTTCAGTTCAGATTGAAATCCTGTCTATTGCCTCTGAAAGTCTTGATATGATCAAATATATATGCCCCAGAGAGACTGTGCTGAAATGTTTTATATTTTCGTGACATTCTTATCTGGAGCAATTCTCTCCCATGTGGCATTTCTCAAGGTTTATATGAGGCATGATTCATTTGTATTGGGTGCTGTTTTTCATAAACTGCAAAAGTAACTGTTATGGCTACAGTAGGGTGTTTAATTGCTATGTTATTATTTACTGTTGTATACATTCCAGTAATTGCTGAATTTATATAACAGCAGGCTCAAATGTGTATCTGTTTAAGTTGTTGGGAGGTTTGTTGCACTCTGTTGACTTAACTGAAGGGAGAAATAGACCTAATATAGACTCAACATGTAGTAAAGAACATTGTTAATGCTTTGTGAAAGAAATTAGGAATCATACAATGTACTAATCTTGTCAGCAATATAGGTGAAATTCAGGTTGGCATACTGGTAAAAAAGGGGAAATATAAAAAGCAGAAAGATAGGAATGAGGCGGGTGGGAATTAATGAGCAATACTTGGGTGTCTTTCTCTGTATATTCTTGCATAGAAGTTGAGATTTGTGTAGGAGAGCCATGGCAGTACCAAAGGGCTTTGGAACAAACTGCCCCTTGAAATTTGACTAGCACCCACACTGTTTGTCTTTAGATGCCAGTTCAAGACATTTTACGCAGCCACTGAATTTGAAAGAGCAGTGAGACAAAAGCTTCTTTTGCTGAGCTTTGATGATTTTATTATATTGACGTTGCTTTTTATTTAACTTGTTGCGACCTACCCTGAGACCTTTGGTTTATATAAATAATCTAACTAACAAATAAATAAATAAATAAATAAATACAAAGAACTAGATTTAAATCTAGGAGATCTGGGTCCAAACTACAGATGCAATGGCAGAAGATGTGGTTCTTCCTCAGTCATACAGAAATTGTTCTGACTTTTATGGGTGCATAGGCAGGAGGTACTAAATCCCACCCCTCCTGGACTGGCAGTTTACCTCCCTGCAATAGTTCCTGGTGCCATTTTTCCTTCAGTCTTGTCTCCAACACCTGAAGTGAGCCCAGGGAGAGAAATACATTTGGTGATGGGGAGTTAAGCAGGGATAAGAGGAACTGTTCGCCACCCCTTGCCCCCTCCTCCTTGCCATATGCTGCTGAGGCTGAGAAAACATCAGTGAGGTGGCCTGCAGTGGTGGCAGCACAGTGGGATAGCAGCTGAGAAGATGTTCTGGCCTGTTGTGACTGTTCCTCCGTGGCTTGCCTGGGCTGCCCACTGCTGCTTCCTCTCTCATCTGCTGCTGTGATGAGATGGCTCCCATCATGCTCTAGTGTGCAGAGCTGTCTGTTGGTGGCTAGCCAAACTACCACATGAAAACAGCCTCAAGGCAAATATATAATAGGAAATACTAGACACCTCAGAAATAGGCAACGTTACAAAACCTGTCAATATGTTTCTTGTAATATTTACTACCTTGAAAATTGACAAGGCAAAAACAATATCTGATTTTAAAAGAGGGAGACAAAAAACCCAAATTCTTCATTCCTGTGAGCTCTTAACAGTTTTCTTAAAAGCAAACAAACAGAGATAAGCTCTTGAATTTGAAAGTTTCTCGTCTCTAAATAACATAGGCCTAAAGCTTTCACATTGCTGATAATCTTCTTGGAAAATAAAGCCAGGGTGGGGGTGGGGAGAGGATATGAGAACAGTTTAGTTATACTAGATTTCCACTGGCTTTATTCATTCACTTCAGACTGAAAGAGGGAGGGGGAAGAGCAACGAAACGTTCTTCTTAATTAAGACTTAAAATGACACTGTAAACTTTTGATGATTAATTGAAGCATGCTTTTGCCTGATGCATATTTAGTTATTATAATGTGATAATTTTACCTTGTTATTCAAACTGTTCCCACTGGGAGCATGATTTAACACTGTGAACGCTCCATGTTTATTGCATTGTTCATTATGAAACATACACAGGCTGGAAAACCATAAGGAGACACGTATAAGTGCTGTTTGTACAACAGTTAAGGGAAGTACTGCTTCCACCTCTAATGACATAACCCTGGAGTAGAAAACACAAGCTGGAACTCCTTGAATATCTATTAGCTATATGAATGACAGAGACAGTCATTCTGGTCCTTAGACAGCAAGGATAATAAATGTGTTGATAATATCACCTCCTCTAATTACAACAGTTAAGATGTTTATTGAGATAAACAAGTGCAGATATTGTTTTGTTTCCGTTTTCCAAACTGTGTTTGCATTATAACACATGGTGGTCTAAATATGTTTTTTATAGCATTGAGGAAAAAGAGGTAGCTAGTTAGCAGGATTTTACTTTAATAGCAAGTAGCTCATATTGGGGGTATTAACAGAAAGATTTTGGGGTGACTGACACATGATCTGAAAAAGTCACACTCCTTCCAGTTTGTTGCTCCATATTCCAGGTACACAACAGATACCAGCAGTAAAGAATGTTTTTCTTCACTAGATCTATAAAAGCATGCAGATTGATATTTTAGGAGATGGGCAGAGCAATCTTCACCATGATGCTGGAGGGGGTTAGGATACAACAGAGATTCTGCAAGCCTCTGCTGAACTTGTTGATGATGTAGTGGCTGTGAATAGGCTATTGCTGCTGCTAGTGTAATGCCCTAAAATGGGGTGGAATCAGGTCAGGGTGGAGACAGCTTAAGTATCCACTGCATCCTAAGTCAGCCAAGCAGCTGGAGACAGGTCTCATCTGAGCCTCTCTGCAGTGCCAGCCTGAGGCTGGAGTAGCAAAAATTCAGGAAAAAAACTGCCTCTCTTCTACCCTGACCTGATGGAATGACTGGAAGACCATGGCATTGAATCCCACCCAGAGCATTTGGTTACTTTTAAGGCAATGCTACATGGAAAGCTTGACTTTTTTGTAGCAATGGCAAAACAACTTCAGGTTTGCTTAAGTTCTGGTGTAGATTCCAGACTTGTTCTTATAAATGTTAGTACCAATTAATATTTTTTATTGTATATTGTTGTTTAGGAAGGGGGAGGAAACCACCAAGTGGGGGTCTGCAACAAAATATTGCAGTATGGAGTGTTTGTGTTCAGCCCGTACTGCTGCCATTTCCCATGATACTCTGTTCCATCCCTGTGCCTTTTATTCCCTCCTACCGCTCAGCAGACACTCAGCATTCTGTTGGTTTGTTCTGGTGTTTAAAAAATCCCCATAGGTTATTTTTCTGTATTTCTTCATACCTAAGGGTTCCGCTGAACCAGCTGATACTACTCTCCTGTGTGTGGATGGTGCTATTTTACTTATGGCCCTGTTCACACAGCACACTGCCCCATTAGTTATAAATCATTATTAAGTTAACCATAGCTAAAATTGATTGTTCAAATGCAGGCACACAGCTTAACTATGGTTTACTAACTATAGTTAATGGGAGCTCATTGATCAAGAATAGTAGCTGGTTTATATTAACCGTAGCTTAGCATGATGCCCAAACTTCTTAGCTATGGTTAAGAGACAGGAGGCACTTAAAAAGTCAATGAGCTGCCAATATAAAGCGGCTGTAAAGCAAAGCAAAGCCATCCATGCTTTGGTCTCAGTGGCTCTTGCTAGTGTCTTTTACTCTGCCTAACAACAGCTGTTCTTCCTGCCCTGCTCCACCTATAGGGAACAATTTATACAAGTGCTTCACTGTGCTGCAAGCCACGGGAACCTCGTAGCTTGCTCTCAGCTACTGACCACTGTAGCATTCTTTTTGCTTTTCAACAAGGCATAATAGAAAATATGAAAATGGCACAAGGAATGGCACAACTTTTAAATGGGAGTGGGGAAGTTTCCATCTTTTGTATATGCTGGTAAGGGAGTTGATTCTGTTTGTTACTGGGAGGAGGGAGGGCGACAGGGACTGCCACAAGAGAAGGCATGATTCATACAGCTGACCAGTACCAAATGGGCTGGTGCTGCTGCTGATACAGTGAGGCACTGCTATGGAAAGGATGCTGCAAAGGTGTTTGAGATAGCTGGCTGGAGTTGTGGAGAGGGTGTTTCTGATACTACCTCAGATAAATTCAGCTGTGATATAGTGAGTCATGGTTACTAACATCTGCAAGTTACCTTCCGATTATATAGGACATTGTTGTATATATCAATGATGGATTCACCTTCTGGGAGTCAATTTACTATAGATATATGGAATTCTATATCTACAATGTTGCAGATTGTGGAAACACAGTAAAGAAAAGAAAAAATGAACTTTGATCCTGTTGGCTGTACTTTGTCTGAGTGACTGACATCACTTGAACCCATCCCTGTTATCCTGTTATCGGACAAAGGATATCTGTCACCCTGCTTTTCTCAGTACAAAACAAATGCATGTGTTTTAGCTAGAAGCCAGATCTTGAAAAATGCTTGTGTTTTGTGTATGCTTCTCATATCTGATGGATTCCATAAGGTGAAACAGGTCAAAATGTGAATGTAAATTATAGGTGGTCTGCAGGATCATAACTTCTGCATTCCATTCTCCTTGTCTGAAATAGTGGATATTTCACAAGGACCACTTACAGTTTTTGTATATTTAGTACCTGAACAATATGAATGCAATCCAGACATACTACTATTTCCTCTAGCCATGACAAACTTTCTAATGACTCTAATTGCCAAATGACTCATAGGATGTACAGCAGCCTCCCAAACTGGTGGAAAATTTGCAGTAGCTTCTTGTTAGGAGTTGCTGTTCTGTTCCAGGAGAAGAGCTGTAGTGCAGTTCTTTAAAGGTAAAGGTAAAGGGACCCCTGACCGTTAGGTCCAGCCGTGACCGACTCTGGGGTTGCAGTGCTCATCTCGCTTTATTGGCCGAGGGAGCAGGTGTACAGCTTCCGGATCATTTGGGCAGCATGACTAAGCTGCTTCTGGTGAACCAGAGCAGCACACGGAAATGCCGTTTACCTTCCTGCTGGAGTGGTACCTATTTATCTACTTCCACTTTGATGTGATTTCGAACTGCTAGGTTGGCAGGAGCAGGGACCGAGCAACGGGAGCTCACCCCGTCGTGGGGATTCAAACCACTGACCTACCAATCCCTAGCACCACCCGAGTCCCACCAAATCTTATGCAGCCATCAAAGTCTGTACTATATCAGAGTCCATGTTGCTTCTGACTTTCTGTGTGGGACTATCTGGGCTGGAATTGGTTGGGGAAAGTGCAGCACAGCCATTAATATATATACTACACAGTAAGTACTTAGTGTTTTGGTATTTTTTCATTAAATTAATTTTGTCATTGTTATTGCCTCCATCCCAATTGCAGTGTTGATCTTAATGATCCATAGGAATAGCTTGCTTTCCAATACATGTTGCATTCCTTTATTTACACTGTTTTTTAAATCAGAACTAGACACGTGTATTCTTTCCTGTATTTGTGGGCAAAGGGAGTACACTAGATCAAGATTCAGTGGAGTCTCCACTGGTGGAAAGGGGAAGTAATTTTTGCCAAATTTGCCCTTGCTTCTGTAACCCCCAGCACCATCTCCCAGAGCTCACCCCAGATTTTATTTTGTCAGAAGGTATAGAAGGCTGCAAGGGAACAAGAAATTGGCATAAATTATCTCCTCCCCGCTTCCCCCTGCAGATGCATTCAAAAAGTGGAGTTCCACTCCTCTCGGGTATGGATCCAACCCCATGTATTTAAATCATAATGCGAGAGGCAAAACCCATGCCATCACATTGTAGTTTTCAGATCTGAGGCCAGCTAGGCAGGACTTGGGGTGAAGGTTCAAGGGAGAGGGTCCCACAGAACATCATTGGGATCAAGCCTGTATTGAGTGAAAGCTACAATCAGGTACAGGTAGAACCTTGGCACAGGCTCAGATCCACAAAGAGCAATTCAGACAGGCCAATGGGACCAGGACTAAAAGGACAGGTAAGAAGTAGGCAGGCAGAAAGGAGCACAATGGCAATTGAAATCCAGGGCCAGCATCAGGCTCAGGCAGAGATCCCATGCAGTGCATAGTTCTGCTGGTTTGGTTGGAAGGTTGGAATCAGTAAATGCAGGGGAAACTCAGGTAGTGCTTTCATTTCAAGGAAACAGGGTGCCTCTCCATGGGGCAGTTAGTGCTACAGCATCATCTAGGAACTACCTTCTGGACAGCACAGAGTAAAGTAGCATTGTTTTAATCCTTGTCAACCAGTGTAGACTGAAGCCAGGTCTGAACCATAAGATCTATATTTGTTGAAATAGCACAATGGATCCCTAGAATTTGAGCTCTCTGGATGTGCCCTTGAATGACAAGTTCACTGTGTATGTCATATATGCAGAGTAACTTCACACACACACACACACACACACACACATATGCTCAGAAGTAAGTTGATGTTGAACCACTTTCAGAAAAGAAGTTCAGCAGGTCAGTATCAAAGAAAGCAGCATTAGGAACCCAAGCTTGTGTTTTCAAACTCAGTTTACCACAGTGATTACAACGTTGGTACTCTGTTTGATTGCTATAAAGATGCCCCAAAGACTAATTACTAAACCAGTTTGTAGTCCATGCACTATGAACAATTCAAGGTTCAGAGAATCTGTCATAAAACCATCCCATTCCCACTGCAAAGGATTTGTTGTGTAGCAGCACTGTCATAATTCTGCAGAATTATTGGCTAACTAATTTGTACTAAAGGCATTTGGCTCCTTTCCCCTGCTACCATAACTCAAAACTATGTGCCACATTTGATTAATGTCAACAGAATAAATATTGCCAGTTTAATAACATTTTCCCCACTCCCAATTTGTGTTGTGATTTATATTTGTCAATAAAAGTTGCACGATGTTGACAATGAGCTTTTAGATTTAATCAGGCTCTTCATCTTTAAAGCCATGAGAGTTTGTGTTTTATGCACAGAGATTATGTGTTTTATCATCCTTTTCGAATTCACTAGGTCAGAAACTTTGCAGGAAACTGTGACAGAAAACTGGCTGTCTGGAAAGATTTGAATGATTATGAAGCTAGGATGCTTAGGAGATGGGAACAGAGAAGTGTGATCATAAAGAATGCATGTGCATGAAAATGCAGACCATGCAGATTGGAACTCCATGAGAACCATGCTGCATGATCCTTAAATTTGTAGGAAGCAGAGCATGGTGAAGTATAATTCAATTAAATAATGCATATATGCATATATACATACATACATACATTTTAATGTGAATTCAGCATATGGCACCAGTATATAGCAGTTATATTAAGGCAACAATACTATGCAGATATTTGAGGATCAATCTAATTGAACACAATAGGACTTAATTACAAATAAGCAATCATAAGAACAGGCTCACACAAGTATTGGTCATGCTTGAGAAATTTCTATTTATTTCTACATACACAGGACCAAACAGGAACAAATGCCATGTTTTAGAGTACATGTGGATAACCTGTGGCCTGTGGGATACATACAGCTCTAGTAGGTATTCCATACTGCCTGCTCTAAGTCACTTCCTTCCACCACTGGACTTCGCATGTAATTTGTGGGTTCCCAAGCCTATTAAGTAGCTGTTTGGTTGGCTGTAGATAATGTAGTTGTGATGAGAATGGCTGTGGGAAGGGGGAAATAAATTGTGTGTGTGTGTGTGTGAGAGAGAGAGAGAGAGAGAGAGAGGCCTCATCTTCCCAATGCCCAGTGTCCAGGCTCATGTCCATACCCAGTTGTATTTACACGTACTGGCATGCCTGTGGCCATTGGGGACAAAACACTGCCAACTCCGGTTGTCTTGTTCTTCCATGTGTTAACCTACTCACATTAGTCAGAGCTCCTGAGTTTCATGAGCAGATGATGTTGATTCAGCTCTCTAGAGTTATAAATAATGGGAATGTTATAATATTCTTTCGTGTCAGTTACTGTGTTTAATGAATTAAAGTTCAACGTTTTCTTTAAAATGCTAAAAACCCTGAAAATGGCAGTGCATTGGATAATCTATAAAATTGATAATTGTTTCTAGACAGTTGAAGAATGAGGCAGCCTGTCACCAGCTGCTTTAGCAAACAGGCAGGCAAACAGAAACGTGCAAATATTTGATTGCTTACAGAGAAGTAGATACAAGAAAGATGACTGAAATAGATGTTTGAGGTGTAGCGTATGGAGGTTTGACAGGATGCTCATTTTACTCTTCTTGTCTTTTCGTTGCAGAAGACGATGTGTCAAATGTACAAATAATGTGTGCCTGGTGCCAGAAAGTGGGAATCAAGCGTTATTCTCTGAGTATGGGAAGTGAAGTGAAATGTTTCTGCAGCGAGAAGTGCTTTGCAGCTTGTCGAAGAGCATACTTCAAGAGGAACAAGGTAAGAGCATAAGGAGTGCAATATACAGAGAAACTGATTCTACGCAATATCTCAGGTGACATCTTAATTTTAGAAATCCTAGTGTCTTCCCATTCCCCCCCCTTACCCATGCACCTCTTCTGCTGAACTATCAAGACTTTTGTTAATATATACCCTATTTAATCAGTTTTTATCAGCTGGTTGTACTTGCATTCTGTCAAGTCAGGTGTCTGTAAAGACAGGCAAGGATACTGGGCCATAAAAATAAGAGCCAAAAGTATTCTAATTGCAGTTACGATTTTGTAAGGATTATTGCTGAAAGGAATCTTAAAACCTATGCAGGAAAGCAGCAGGAATACAAATCTCATTTAGCATTTTGCTACCTACCTAGATAACATTAGCGAAGCGTTTATCACTTGCTACAGCTGACAGCAGGATTAGAACTGTGATTAAAAGCTTGATCCAAAGTCCTTTGTAGGTGACTTGAATTCTTTCCATTGACTCCAGTGGATCCTCTGTTGCTCTCTCACTCTCTTTTTCTAATTAATTTTGTGTTAAGCATTGCAGACATTTCTGTTTTTTATTTTAGTGGTGTTGGCAGTACCTAAAACAACATAAATAGTCTAAGTGATAATTTCAAAAGAAATTAGATAATAAGATTTACATGATTTGTGAAGAAATTTGGTTGAAAATTGTTTTAGTTTACACACAGCTAGAAGCTAAGAAGATGCATTTGAAATAATATATATGCGCAGATCCTTCAGATGACATTTTCAGTTTTAGTTAATGATGCTGTGCTCTTTTTTGGCAGAGCACATAATGGATATTTGAGGCACCACTAATTTTATTTTTTAACAATTAGGGTTGTAACAAGATTTCACGATGCAGAATTTTTATACAAAACGTGATAAGGATTTTTGTGTATATCTGAATACTTACCATATTTCTAGGGCAAGGTTGCTCAGAACTTTACAGAGAGTTGACGGCTGTTGGTGGATGTGGGAAAAGCAAATGTGATATCCAACTAAGACGAGTCATACTCAGAGTAAACCCAATGTATTTAAGTAGCTTAAGTCCATTAATTTCACTGGTTCTTCTCTAAGTATGACTATCTTTGGCTATCACCAAAAATTCACAAAAGTTGGAACATACCTGGCTAGAGGTTTGCAGTTGAGCTGGACCAGAAAAGGATGTGAAAAGAACAAAGAGAAGAGAAGAGGGGGGGGGGGGAGGAGAGACTTGGATAGTAAAGCCTTAAGTAAGTAAGCAAATAAACCTTCCAGGAAACTGGAAATGTCTGTTCATCGCTGCATACAGGTATCAAGCCACAGTACCACATGAACATCAGTTTGTGAACATGCTCCTGGACCCAAAAGATCCACCTTTGTGGATCCCTCCACACTGTATCTTTGGCAAGCTAATGTAATCCAAATACAAAGGAGGTTAAATTTGCTGTGGTAACATTTCCCCCCACTTACTCTCTTTTTTTCTCATTATAAGTTTATAAATATAAAATACTGAGTTTTGTTTTTGTGTTTGAATCTTCTGGAGTGAAGGTATAGAAATAAGCAAATTTATATAGGGAATATTAGAAGAGGACTGCTTTGAAATGGCTGTTGTCCTTTGGCTTGTTTTCAGTTTCTTTTGAAGGGTTTAGTATTTCCAGTGGTCCTTTTGATTTGTGAAGGGGGGGGGGCATTTTCATGAAGTTAACATATTGGCACAGAACATTTTAAAGCTAGGTGCTATTTAGTAATCAGGGACTGAGATTATGCCACAGTGCCTATCAGATGCTTGATATGATCAGTTTTAAGGGAGTAAGAGTGCTTTATGCCAGATGATGAAACGCAGTCAGGACTGGGGTTCAGACTTTAGTGGGCCCTTGGCATGGTACCCCATTGGACAGCTCCACGTGGACCTCCACCTTCTGCTGTTGTGTGTTACCACCATTGCCAATCATTTACATCAACCAAGACTGCATGTTGCTTTCACTCTGCTCCAGTCAGAGGCAACCATTGGTAATTTTAGATTACCCAAAATGCAATAGCCAACCTGATGTTGATGTTGGGTTGACCATTGGATTTTGGGTAATCTAACATGGTAATTTGTCTGCTGCAGAACAGAGTTAAGCACTCAAAAGTGCTGCAAGGCTCCCCCAATAACAAACCAGGGGAACGGGGCAGAATTTGAAATGAGTGATTATTAGTGGCCACAATAAAGAGAGTGATATGGACCACTATCTTTTAATCCACAGGAAAGTTGATATTGGAGAAGGCGTTCTCCCATAGGCATTTTGAGGGTGGGAACTTTCAATGAGGGATAGGAACCTGTGGCTCTCCAGTTGCTAGACTACAACTCCCATAATTCCTGAACATTGGTCATTCTGGCTGTGGCTGGTGGAAGTCAGTAAACATCTGGGAAACCACAGGTTTCCCATCCTTGCTTTAGATTCAGAGATTATCTATTTCCACAAATGCTGGTATTCTTCTACCAGCACCATATTTTCACAGGAGTCCCCCAATAATAGTCATCATAGTAACACCCTCTAATTGGACAACTGTGTTGCATAAATAGCCTCTCAGTCTGTGTAAACAGATAACTTCTAATACCTATAAATGCATGCTTCTATATTTGGTGGGCAGAGTTCTTTGTTTCTGTTGTATTTCTGTATTTTGGACCTACTAGTGGTTAATATGGTCCCCATATGTTTTGTGCTGCTTTAAAATGTGGGTTTTTATCATGATTTTTGTGTATATTTCTGATGTTTTCATTGTGATGTAAACTACTCGGAGATTTCTTTGAAGTATGGAATGGTATATAAATTACCTAAATAAAAAATGAAATAAAATAACTAAAGACGAAGAATTGTACAGAAAACTTATGTAGGTCTCCAGCAACCAAGCTGAGCCTTTGGTTTCAAGATGGCCACTAGGATATGTAGTGATCTGCAAGTTATCATACAGTATGTCTTTAGACAAGGCCAGTTCAACTTGAAAAAGCTGCAGTTTTAGTTTACCTTGTGCCTACTAAATCCTTTTTATAATCTTTTTTAACTAAAAAAGAGGTGCTGGTACTGCGTGCCCTTGAGTACCCCCTGGGGGGGAGCACTGGTCCTATTGAAGCCAAACTACTTCAGGACAATTTAGCACTTATTGGTGTCAGGATTTTAACTAATACCTCTTCAGGTTTTTAATCAAATAAGAATGCCATTTCTCCATTAGTTGCATTTCTTTGGTATACCTATACATGTGATCAAGAGTAGACTATAATGCTCAGACATTTCCCCTTCTGCTCCTCATTTCAGGAAGGTGTGATAAAGCTTTACTACCCCTTATAGTTTTTATAGCATGTGCTAAAGCAGCACATTGAAAAAGAATATAGTATAAGATCAAATTTGCAAGGCTGCAAAAGTTTCACATTTACCAGTGACCTTTGAACTGTTATTGCCAGACTTGTTGTGTACCTGTCTTCCCCATTAGTCTAATGTTTATTTATGTATTTGAGGTTATGCCACTCTACACCTTCTCATTTTCAAACAGAGAAGTAACATGGTCACGTTTCACCTGCCTTATGCATGTTTTAAACAGCACATCTCTGCAACAATATAGTGTTATGTTACAATAAATATGTACAGCTGCTGCATTTCTGCTAACTGATAGGTCTTTGTGGTCATTTCATTTATGGCTTGGATTTCCTAATGGATTGTACTAGGCAGACTTCCCTTTCCTACCCTGACTAAGAACTGCAGCAATAAGCACTTAGCCTAGTCTGGGGGGAAAAAATAGTAAAGAAGGGATACTCATTAGCGCTTCAAAAATAAAAAAGCAGAAATGATATATCTATTATTACCAGGTGTTATTTGACCCATTAGGATGTAATCTACATTTACATTTTAAAAACTCACTGCAGGGTATGTGCCATACATAAAAAACACTTTCTTACGAATATTAATTTGAGTCAGATTATTTATGGCAGCCACCTGGAAATTGTTCTAAAGCATGTCATCCAATATCACAAACACACATGCTGCAAACTAATGCGCATGCAAGAAACAAAGAATAGAACACAGCCCAATCCAAGTACAGTGGTACCTCGGGTTAAGTACTTAATTCGTTCCGGAGGTCCGTTCTTAACCTGAAGCTGTTCTTAACCTGAAGCACCACTTTAGCTAATGAGGCCTCCTGCTGCTGCCGCGCTGCTGGAGCACGATTTCTGTTCTCATCCTGAAGCAAAGTTCTTAACCCAAGGTATTATTTCTGGGTTAGCGGAGTCTGTAACCTGAAGCGTATGTAACCTGAAGCGTATGTAACCCGAGGTACCACTGTAAAGGGTTTTGAAGCCCTATTCATTTCCATGGGAGAGCCGATTGTATGCCCTCTCTCATAGAAATCAATGGGACTTCACATTTATCACATTTAAGCAGTTCTAATCTTTATACAGTACACAAATGACAGATACCAGGTAATCACAAAAGTGGCTTACATAAGAATATAAGTATTTGGTTTATTTACACTATCCATGCTCAATTATCCTATCTTAAATAAGCCAAAATATAAATGAGCCTTTGGGCTCAAACCGGGAAGTCTTCCATTAACTATAGTTTCTCATTTTATTTGAACGGAGGTTAAAGGCCTTTGAAAAACTAGGGCTATATTGAGTTGCTAGTTCTACTCAGAGTAGATCCGTTGAAATCCATTGAAGTTAATGAACTGGTTTAGCTGCTCTTCCACTTCCTCAAGCAGAACAAATCCCTGCAGGGAGTAGTATCTAGTGGCTCTCAGCTAATCTTTCCCAGAGTTGTTTGTGGCAGGAGGAGTATTCACAATTGAGTTCTGCTTCCTGAAGGTGTTCTGTGTATGTTCAGGAAGAAGCATCCAACACTCTTTATTCTTGCCCAAGGGAAAAGCTGGCCAGGATAAGGGAGCACACATTGTTAGGCACTACTACCTGAATAAAAAGCCAGCTGAGGAAGGGTTAAATTGCCATTTTGGCTCTGTTTGAATGAGCATTCTGGCCAGTATAGGTTTTATAATTGTATTACACTCACTCTTGAAGAAAATCAATGTGAACTTCATGTGTGTAAAAAGTGTCTTAAAAGAGCATTGCTCAGAGATCACAAAATCTTGTAGAATGACCAGTTTCAGGCAACCAGAGCATAGCAGAATCTGACTTTTCTTTTTTTACATCTTTAAAATGACAAGTGACATTTCCATTGCATGTCACACTAGTCGAGTCTCACAATTTCACTTGGATGCTTTTATTAACAATTTCCATTCTTATTTTGGGATTGTGTGGGGATTCAGTTTAATTTTCAAAATTTGTAGCCTTCATAAACATGGAGAAAACTTGAACTGAAAAGTCTTAAAAATTGGAAACAAGGCTAATGGTGTGAAAGTAACGTTTATGTAAATCGCAGTCTGGAATATTTTTGTTAAGTGGGATCCATACAGTTTACTATGCCTGTGTTTACCCTTGTACAAACAAATTTAGTATGTGCAAACAAAATGGCATCTTGAAAATGAATATATGATGATGCATCAAATTATATTGCATGGTATAATCGGCTTTGCTTTCAGTTGCATAACAAGCAAGTTCTGAACTAGATAATGATATAATGATGCATAGCAATCTGTTTTGAGGAATCCTTTTGTAATTGGAGTTCATTGCCATATGATTAATAAGGAGATATATATACCATATTTTTCTGTGTATAAGATGAGGGTTTTTTTAATAAATAAGTGTTAAAAATGGGGGTTGTTTTATACATGGGGGCATGTTATACATGGAAAAATGCGGTATATCTCAGGCTGGGAGTAAATATAGGATATTATTCACCAGAATAATTTTAAAATTGCTGGCTTAAATGTACAGTGGTACCTCGGGTTACATACGCTTCAGGTTACATAAGCTTCAGGTTACAGACTCCGCTAACCCAGAAATAGTGCTTCAGGTTAAGAACTTTGCTTCAGGATAAGTACAGAAATCGAGCTCCAGCTGTATGGCAGCAGCAGGAGGCCCCATTAGCTAAAGTGGTGCTTCAGGTTAAGAACAGTTTCAGGTTAAGTACGGACCTCCGGAATGAATTAAATACTTAACCTGAGGTACCACTGTATAGCCCAGGAAGGTATAAGATGCATTAATCCCTGCTAAGCCAATGAATAAAGGGTAAAGGGACCCCTGACCATTAGGTCCGGTCGTGGACGACTCTGGGGTTGCGGCGCTCATCCTGCTTTATTGGCCGAGGGAGCCGGCTTACAGCTTCCGGGTCATGTGGCCAGCATGACTAAGCCGCTTCTGGTGAACCAGAGCAGTGCATGGAAATGCCATTTACCTTCCCGCCGGAGCAGTACCTATTTATCTCCTTGCACTTTGACGTGCTTTCGAACTGCTAGGTTGGCAGGAGCAGGGACCGAGCAACGGGAGCTCACCCCATTGCGGGGATTCAAACCGCCGACCTTCTGATTGGCAAGTCCTAGGCTCTGTGGTTTAACCCACAGCGCCACCACAGTGCCAAGCCAATGAATAGTGACAAAATATTGATCACATTTCTTAAAAAAGAAAAAGAAAGAAAACTAGAAACCTGAACATTTTCCTTCAGGGAAGTTTGAAAAATTGTAGATGTTGCTCATTCACCTAACTGTAACCCCCCCCCAAAAAAAGGGTTAGGTTTGTTTTTCTTGTGGATTTATTCTTTAAAATAAGCTTTTCAAATATAACACAACTATGATTTATAATGGAGCGAGAAAGGCGGGGGGACAATGAACTTTGGCGACTGCACAGGGCATCACTGAAATTTGAGTCCCCAAGATCCACCAGTGGCACAAACCTCTCTCTCTATTTACTGGGCCAGTGAAGTCCCATGTATTTCTACATTACTTGCAGAAAAGCAGAAGGCTCTAAAGAAGGCAGTTTATCTACTAGACTGGTTCACATTTAATTCCAAATCATGGTATGGCCCTTTTTGTGTTGTGGTTTCAGGAAATAGCCTGGAGAAGCTAAATGTAAAAAAATATAACTGAGAAAAGATTTCTGTTTTACATATTCTGAGCAAAGATTCAAATAAAAGCTATTTAGATATATCTATTTTTCCCAAATTTACTCCCTTGATCTTAAATAAGACTCCTTTAACTTGGTTACAAAGTCTAAAGTCACTTTAGATCATGTCCATGAAATAACCTTCAAAATATCCAAGGCAACTTGGGCCCAGGATTCAACTACAGCATTTCATTTCCTCAAGCTCCTTCTGGCTGGCTGTGTCCCAGGGAATCTGTGTGTGTCTTCTCTAACAAATGATTTCCTTGCTATTTAACTCCTGTCTCTTAAATAAAGCCTCATATTTTTCCAGTTGATTATCTCTTAGAAGTTCCTAGGCTGGTATTTTTCATTGCTTAGTATATGACCTTTCAGGTAGGTACATCAGAATGACAAAAGCAAAGGCATCTACAGCTGAGCATTGTTCCACTCTGTTCCTGGCTGAGATGATGTCTCTTAAACTATACTAGACTGCAAGCTTCAGAGCAAATAGGGCAAACCAGAAATTTACCAGCAGCAATTTCTTGTGGTTGGTGACATAACTTTTGACCACAAATGCCATTTTGTTTAAAAGTGGAGCTGATAAGCAAGGTTCAGTGCGGACTATTTTAAATTTGGGGCATGTTCTTAGATAATGCAAGTGGCTGAAATATCAGGATTGTAAACATATATAATTGTTGTTTGCAAAGCTTAAGGGCCCATGGCAGGATAATATGTTCGGATTTATCCACACAATTCACATCAGGCTTAATTTAAAACTGGGATTCCTTTTTCGTCAGTAGCCTTGTTTAAATCAGTAGTCAATCAGCCAGTGGCATATGTATGTTGTGTGTTCAACCTCAGAACATCTGTGAACACTAGCAGCTGTGTCAATTTGCACACAGACACTCCAGGGGATTCTGGTGTCTGCCTTCATGACAAGAATATAGTCTTTATGCTTCCCACTTCCTACACATGGTGGGAAGTTTTAGGGGGCATGTTTTACAGCATCAGTTTGCTTGCATGGCTAGAAAAATAGAGACCTGTGATACCCCTCCTGTGTAATATGATTTTGAATATATTTATGAATATAGGTTGTGTAAGGTATAGATCAGGCACATGACATACCTCCCCACAAAATCTGTGAAAAGAAATCTGGATGGATGCTCATTTAAAGAGTTCATCTGGAAGTGACCTCAGTTTCTTGAAAACTGAATTACAAAACTGCCATTACACAGAAGACTCTGGAGCCACACTTGTAGAACAAATGTGCTCTTTACTGTCTATGCGAATGTGGCAGCAACGATGAAAGCACATCAACTATTTTTTAACTAACTTATCAAAATTTCCTCACTAGCAATTATTTCAGCACCAAATGTAGCATTTTGGGGACTGACTGATGCCACCAACATATCCTTAATGGAGGTAACTGGCAGAATGGAGTGCTCATCAGCGTATGCATGCTTAGTGGAGAGTTTATTGTCCATCTGCTGCCATTTAATACCCTAAATTTGAATCAAATTCCCATTGTCCAGATGATTAGCAGGTATCCAATGCAATTAAGAGGCATGTTCCCTTTTAATTATAACCATTAAGTTGTGTTACATCAGTCATGTTGTATTCTGGCATCATTCGCTCTATAGAGATGGATGTGACTAATTATGACTTAAAATCTGACCATCTCCTTCAAGTAATGGGGCATGTGTTAGAAACAAATTGACCAGAAGAATCCACTAAGGTCCAGTGACAGGCTGATTTTGAAATGCAGATTTAAAGCTGGGTGTGATACAAAGCAGAAATGGGGCACTTGGGTAGGAGACACTAAACCCATCTCCTGCCCACCATTATTTCCTATGCAGCCCTTCCCCTGAAGTCTTTTTTCTCCCAGCAAATTTCAATTCCAGAAATGAGGTTACCTGCAAAAAAAGCTTGTGGGAGGAAGGGCTACAGTGGGAAAGATGACTGGGAGGCAACAGCAGTCCTTCCTAATGGGATCACACCCTGTCCCTTGTTTTAGAAATTGAAATATACTCGGAGTCAAGAGTGGATTTCATGCTCTTTATTCAGCTCATAGTGGTGAGGATGAATGGATGTTCCCCCAGAACGTCTGCTTTATATACATTACTTACACAATGGGCCCCACGTGATTGGCTAATTCTGGGATTCTCCTGCAGGCCAATCAGGTTGTGGATTCACTTCCACTTGAAGCTGGATTGGGTGGCTCCTGTGGACCAATCAGACTGCTGCATTCTGAATCCTATTGTTCTAGGACCAATCAGACTGCTGCATTCTGAATCCTATTGTTCTAGGACCAATCAGACTGCTGCATTTTGGATCCTATTCAACTCAGTAAATAACAGAAATGATTGGGGCAGATATGTTTACTACCAACACCATGTGTATCTTGGAACTGAAGGGACCCTAAATCAGTTTAAATAACAACCCAACCTATGGACAACAGTGGGTATTGTTTATATTCAAGCATAGAGATGAAGCGATCACATGTCTAAAAATGTTCATTGCTATATTTTATATGTGGTTATATTGTAACTGCATGTGAAACTGCTGGGTCAGCTCTCGCTGAGAAGATAACATTCTATCTCATTCTGTAGAAAAATCAAGCATGCAGAAGACAGCTGTACATCAGTTAGTTCTCAAAGTGACTGAAAAGAAATATTGTATTTCTTTGGGATGCTTTGTTACAGCATCAAAACATACTTTTTTTCTCAGGGCATAATGTTCAGTTAGAAAATGGTTGGTGAGCCTCACTGTGTGCTGACAATCTTAGAAGGACATTTAGGAATATATGTGATCTCATTTTCTCCTCTGGAAGGAAATGTTTTGTATTCACTCCAGAATTTCCCTTGGTACATGCCAAGATTTTCCTACTCATGGAGAACTGGGGAGCCCCTACATACTTTTTACTTTG
This sequence comes from Podarcis raffonei, assembly GCF_027172205.1. NCBI lineage: Eukaryota > Metazoa > Chordata > Lepidosauria > Squamata > Lacertidae > Podarcis > Podarcis raffonei. The sequence goes on from NC_070604.1 coordinate 52,213,480, forward strand.
GAAATGCTGGATTGCAGCAATTGTAGCTGCTCAGTTATTTGAAACACATACACACACACTGTAGAAAAAATATATAATTACTTATGTTCTGACATTTTTGTTGGCTTCCACTTCATTTCTAGGTACAATTCCAGCTATTAAATTCACAAAGGCCCTTTCTGCCCCCTGCCTGTTTGTGGGAGTTGAGATGTCAGACTGGTGGTGCTACAGCCTGATCCTATGCATGTTTACTCAGAAGTAAGTTTCGCTGAGTTCAATAGGACGTACTCCATATTAAGTGCAAACCAAGGCCTAAGTCTGATTGATTGGAGCCTTAGTGTTGCATCTTTGGAGAGCCATTAAAAGCGTTCACTATGAAGGGTCTGCACCTTTAACCTCCTTTGTTGCCCTGCTCAGTCAATTTCAGTTTGCTTATTTTAAAGGAACAGTTCAAGATCTGTCTTTCTAAAGGGCTAGTGCTGGTGTATAGTGCGTTGGCTTGGGTTTTGACTTATTGTGGTTTAATATTTTCAAGTCCATATTAATTAATCATGTGTTTTATTTGGAACATGAAGCAGAAGCCTTTAGTGAGTATATTCCCCCCCCCCAAAATAATGCAGTTATTGGTGAAATGCTCATGGTGTCTTAATAGAATCAGAGTTGGAAGGGACCCATCTAGTCCAACCCCCTGCAATTCAGGACTCTCAACTAGACAATACATCCAACCTCTGCTTAAAAACCTTCCAGGAAGGAGAGTTCACCACCTCTCACTGGAGTCTGTTTCACTGTTGAACAGCTCTTATCATCAGAAAGTTATTCCTGCTGTTTATTTGGAATCTTCTTTCTTGTAACTTGAATTCATTGATTTGGATCCTAATCTCCCTCCCCCCCTCCCCCAGAACAGGAGAAAACATCTTCCAAGTGACAGCCCTTTAGATATTTGAAGATGGCTATCATCTCTCTTGTGAGCACTCAGGGCTGATTTCCTTAAGAATGGATAGGTCTGATCTTCTTGCAGCCCATGGGACTCTCAAGAGCCTCCTCCAACACCATAATTCAAAAGCATCAATTTTTCGACAATCAGCCTTCTTGATGGTCCAGCTCTCACTTCCATACATCACTACTGGAAAACCATAGTTTTAACTATACGGACCTTTGTTGGCAAGGTGATGTCTCTGCTTTTTTACGCACCTCATGAGAAGAGAAGACTCCCTGGAAAAGACCCTGATGTTGGGAAAGATTGAGGGCACAAGAGAAGGGGACGATAAGCAAAATAACTAAACAGGTATTAGAACTCACCCCAGAACTGGCCCTATTGAACATCTTTCAAGATCATAATGACCACTCGCACAATACAGAGCTTATAACCCACCTACTCTGAGCGGCCAGAAACCTCATAGGCAGACACTGGAGAGACCTGTCAGGAGTAAACATGAAGCAATGGTATCAAATAGTATGGGAAACGGTTTTGCTAGAAAAGCTAACCAATAAACTGAAACCGACATAGGGACAAATAGAAGAGGATGCCTTCACCCCAGTATGGCTATACACAGCCCAACAAGACAACAACAGGAATCCACCAACAGCATACGAATCAATCTGGCTTACCTGACCCAACAAGCCCTCTCCGCCCCTCACAAATGCAAACAAACCTCACTGCAGCCAACCACAGACAACAAACCAAACCCTACCCCCAATACCTCTCACTACCAAGGAAATGTAATAAATGAATAGAAAGAGAAACTGCCCAGTTGACGCTGACACAAAACCCCACACACATACTATACAAAAGAATATAAGCCTCATCACTGCACCCCTCCTCTTCCCCAACCATATACTGTACTCAACACTAAGGTCTCACAACAAATGTAACTGATTTGTCAGAAAGACTGTGCAACCTGAAAAAAGAGACAAGACATGTTGTTTGTTTCGTAAACCAGGAAAATATTTAACAAATATATATATATATATACTTTTTTAAAAATAAGAAATTGGGATGGGGCCATGACTCAAAGTTAGGATATAAGTCAACAGAGTGATATGAAACTTGGCAATGTAGGAGAGAAAGGTTAGTGGATGGTCCATGCCAAATTTGGGGTAGCACAGATATGAAATAGCTTCCTTTGAATGAACTAAATATTTGATGAGAGACAGTGGTATATCCGCATGTATTTTTCTGCATTTTGTCTAGTATTGTCCCATAGTAGTGTAACATATATGCAGATTGTATTAACATGGCATTTTTCTGGTCAATGTTAGCCTATAATGATGAAAAAGAAATTCATGTGCATGCTCAAAGAGAGCCAGGTGCTCTACAGTAGAGGCTAGTGTGTGCTATTTTAGATCACCTTATATGGGCCCCAGCTTGTCAGGTGAAACCCTAGTTCTCATATGATATTGCAGGGCTAAGTTCTCATGCAATATTATCTACAGAAGGTTCTAACCACTTTGGAGTCTTCTAAGAATGTTGTCAAACATGTATAGTTTTTCATGTGATGGTCCTTGAGACCTAAAGTCATCCTTAAAGCTTATGAAGGAAGGAACACTGTTAAATGTCTTTAAAATAGCAAATTAAAGAGTTAATGGAAAGGAAGTTTTTCAAAATGAAAAGTGATTAAAAACAAAAACTGAATCACACTGGAGGCTATTTAAGAACACCATATTAGAGGCACAGATGGTCCACATACCTCAGAGCAAAGAAAAAGTAAAAAGGGGAGAGTAAATATGCCACAGTTAAGCTTAGAATTCAGAAGTTTAAAGGGACATTGTCAACTTAAATCACACCTCTTGAAGCAAATTTGTTACCTGCTACTGTGACAAATAACGCCTGTGAATGCAGACATTAAAATAAGTAGCTTTTTTTTTAAAAAAAAAGTGTTCTATTTACTGCTTCCTTTCTTTGGTGAAGATCCAAAACATACTGGAGTCAGTAAGAGTCTTCTGTTGAGTATTGGATCACATATTTTGCATATTTGGAAGCATTTGTATGTGTATTTTGCCTTTTTCATCGTTTACCTTGTAGCCACTTTTCATAGAATGTGGAAAAATTAAAACTACAGATAGAAAAAGTATTGATAGTACAACTGCAATAAAGTTACAAGTGGGGGGAAGGTTGGCTGTGTCATGGATGAAATTCTGTCCCCATTCCAAATCATTTACCCGACAAAGCTCTAGGAGGCACAATAAGTTCAGAAAAAGTCTTATGTTTTGTCCAAGACAATTGTCATGTAAGAGAATGGGAAATAACAAGGAGGTGGAAAATAAGCTGTGTTTTTATACTCCGTAACATTAACTCATTGTTTCCAGTTGGACTTCAAAATAATAAAATACAATTTGTGATATCTTTTGAAATGCTAGCACCCTAAAGTGTGTGATACCTTGTTGTGAAGAGAGTTGGAGAGAGAGAAATGACTATATAAATGAACAGAGAGTCTTTCTTTGAGCTTTTTTTATTTTTTTGCCCTACTGTACAACCATTGCGTTTTCTGAAAGAAATTTGCATTGTGGAAGTCTTCCATACTTATTAAATCAATTCTGTGGTTTCGACAGTGTGAATATATTCCACCCACAGAAATTCACCCACAAAACCCCTCTGTGTTGAACATACATTGAAATAATTCATTCTGTGAAATATTGCTCAAAACCGGCCTGTGTTGTAACAGCAGCAGTTTCCACTACTACTACAAAACACATGTGTAACTCAGGGGAGCACTGCACACAGAAGATGCTCCTTGAGGCAGAAGTGGTAGGGCATGACTAGTTGGTTCTTAGTACACCATACAAGTATCCATAGGGGTCATATCTTCTTAGCACACCATTCTAGACCATCCTGAATGCTTTCAAAACCTCGTGCCTTCCAGAAGTTGTGACAAATGATGTATTCCCTTATATTTAGTGGCAAGTGAGTTTAACCTTTCTGATTTTGCCCTTCTTGTGTGGTGCATGTATCTTTATGTATTGCAAGGTAACAGAAAGGAAATTGATTCTATACTTGTGAACACTGCATGATGGCTTCTGTTGTTGCTTTTGTTACTAGGGTTTTGGTTTGTTTGCTTTCTCTCGCTCCCCCTCCCCCAACCCTTTTTAATTTGAAACACCAGATACTTTCGGGCTAATATTGGAGGAAATTCAGCAGTATGGCTGGCTATACTGTTTTCATATCAAGCGTGAAGGAGTTTGAGAATGAAATGTTCATGAAATATCCAGTTTTCCTGAGGTTATGCAATGTATTGAAATTAACTCCATTTTGATATAGCTTACTGTCATAAGTTAGTGGCTCATTAGGACTCTGAACATTAGAGCCACAAATTAGAATGTCAAGAAGACTGCGTTTTTATAAACTTGTTTTTCTACCTAATATATCTTAATGTCATTGGAAAAATATATATGTTCAAATATGTTCATATTTAAAAGCAATGTTTGCAAGTAAAAGTGTTTTAATGCCTTCATATTTTGCCTAGTACTTAAAAAATATTAGAGGACATTAAAAGAACAAACTTTATAAAGTGTAGTTGACCCTCAACCTCCCCAAAAGAAATACTGAAATCTGTAAAGTAGAATTTATTCCAAAAAGTTACTTTAGTGATATTTATACTTTAGCAAAATGTTAGATCTGATGCAGGGAACATCTGTGAAGGTTTCGTGTTTCCTTTTCCAAGGCAGTGTGAGTATCTCTATCATTTTCCTTATCTGGTGTTTGAGAGTAATTTCAAGCTCCTACTGAAGAGGGGACATTTATACTATTGTCTCTTTCATCCATGGAGCAGGTTAAATAAACTTTACTCTTCTGAAAACACAGCTCATTTTTTATCCAAATTTCATAGCTCCCAGGTAATAATGCGTAGGATTGTATCCTTAGTGATACAGCAGAATGATGTACCGTAACTTGGGAACTGACCATTTCCTGTCTGTTTATTTAATACTTTTTGAAGTTTGTCACATATTAAATGTTAATGGTTTAAAACAGACAAGAGAAGGATTAGCTAGAATGGAATAATGGAGCAAGCAAACACTATTTACCACAAAATTCTTCAGTTCATTCAGATATAATGTGAAATGATAGTTGAGTGTAACAAGATTGAGAATAGACAAGCATTGGTGATGTCCGCACCCCACTTCCAGTCTCCTTTTCCAGTGTGGTTGTTGTTTGTTTCTGTTTTAGATTAACAACATATTGCTGTGGCATCCAACTTGAACAAACTAGCTCATATTACAAGCCAATTTCAGACCATAGTTTAAGAAATTGACTTTTTGCCAACCAACTATAGCTAAGATTAACAACAGTTTAGTGATGGGCTGTGATGCTAAACTGTGGCTAAACTGAAGCAGAAATGGAAGTTTCTCACCTCCTTCTTGTGGACTCACTGAGGAGGTGAGTGCATGAGCCCCAAGGCGAACTGCAGGGAACCCCCCCATCAGAATGGTAAATTGTAGCTGGGTATTAGATGTCAACGAGTACTTTAATTTGTACTAAGCAGTAAATTATTACTTTGCCATGTTATGAATTTATATTTATTTTAGTGATTTATATAATATCTTCTGGTCAAAATAGCCTCAAAGTAGCTTGTAACAGACTATAACAACACAAAACAAAAAGCCCCACACATGTGTACACAGTCACTGGCCCTTAGTCGTCTGTCATTGGAGACCTTTACAGGAACAAGTGCAGCTGGCACACCAAACTAAATTTGGTAAAGACATTTGGCAGGAGAGTATTCTGAAAGCAGCCTGACCAGTCACTTAACCCAATAACAATGAAAATAACATTGATATAATAAAGGATTGTTATTATTTTTTACTATCAAGCAATATATAATTTTTTTGAAACAACATAAATAAAATAGAATTTATGTCCCCTTCCAAATGAATTATGGAAAGAACTAATACCTTGTATCACTTGTACAACCATAAATAAAGTGCTCCAGCTTACGTTGTACAAGTTAGAGTAATTTGAGTTTGATTGTAAGCAGCTGCAGAACTGCTGGCCATTCAGTTTCAATATGTGATCTTTGTGCATGCATCTTTTAAATCTACCGGAAATTCAGATACACATGCATTAGAAGTAGGGTATAGAACTGTCATTCAGCCCACAACCTTTAGGGAAGAGATGCAAAAACCCCTTTATTGGAAGTCAAGAAGCAGTGCATAGCCACAGCTGTAAACATTTTGATGTTTGATCATCGATGGCTCCGCTGGAGCACCTTCCAAGCCTAGCTGTATGGAATCCCTCTGCTCTCTAGAAGGCACTACACCCTACGTGCTGCTTCCAAGCTACATTTAACACAATTGCCATCAGCACTTAGGAAGCAGTTACCACAGAAACCCAGCAGAGACCAATTAGTCACATGATTAAATTATTTAAAATAACCCAGGGCATCTGCTGCCTTATTCAACTTGCTTATTTTCCTTTGCATGGCACTCACATAACATAATGGAACTGTAAATGGTGGCAGAAGTCATGTGCTTTCAAATACCAATAACTAAGTATTTATTTTACATTTCTAGCTTACTCTTATCTTCTAACATTCAATATCACTAACAAAAACATTTTTAAAAGCAATAAACACGCAGACTGTGTTAAGAGGGTCAGTGTGGAAAATCTTCATATGCACATCTTTTGTATATACTGTATATACTGAGGAAAATAGGCATACTGTTTTGTATCCTCACTTTGCCTTTTTATTTTTATTCCGTTTCATTGATTTATGTGCTATGGGTCTGTACTCAAAACCTTTCCTTATGTGTAGAATCAAATTACCAAACTACACGCTTAACAACAGTGAGATTTGTTATATTAGGGGTAAGAGGACTGAAGAAACATTACCAATTGCACAGTTGAGGTTTTCGGAGGACTATAATGACAGTTTTAACAATACTTGCCTCAGTAATATTTAGTACTACTTGACCCAAGAATTGTGAACTACTATGGAAAAGAGTGTAGTTCAGATTGTAGTTCTCAGGTAATTGTGTTGTAGCAATTGAACATGCCTGAGTGGTCCACACTGCTTCTATTGTCATACTGCAGTAGAGCTCAATGGCAGTTTAAAAATGCAGGTCAGAAATACTAGGTTATTCTGAAAGGTCAGGAAAGTACAGTCTTGTGGCTGCTAAATTTATCAGGTCATTGTCCTTGATTCCTTTATTGTCCTGTTAATGATATACACAAAATACCCAAGCTGTAGCAAAGGGCTTTGTGTATTATTGCACTGCTGTAGTTATTGAGGAAAGCTGTATTTTCTTTCTTTCTGTGGCCTCATTCATTGCTGTATTCATGCCGTGATGAAAATGAGGTTATCTTGAGACGCACAAGGCGAGAAGCAAGACCATAAGATAAGCAAACAATAATGAGAATAAAAACTGCAAGAGAAATTCACAAGCCAATATTTCACTATGAGCGCAAAAGTATTTGCAATTGCTTTGCAACAGAGGATTATTATAGAGATAAAGTGGGGGGGGGGCGTAGGGTGTGTCTCCTACATTTTAGGTTGCCATGCTCCAATTAAAGTATGAGGAACAGGGGAAAGTAACAAAGATGGCAGCTCCAGAGGTAGTTAAATGTAGCTATACTGAGGCTATGGTTATACTTACACCACTCCATAAGAAATATGATCACTCTAGTGAGTTTTAACTAAGTACGCATATTAAATAAATAAACAAATATTCAGTTCTCTCCTTTATTATGCAGTCTACCCCTCCTTTTCCTTCATTGCCATTGTCCTAATTACAGGCTAGAACAGAAGGACATCCAGCCTAAAATGGTGGGCCACATGTATTAGATCAGAATATAAATGATACTGAAAATAAGCAAAGGGCTGAAATAGAGTAGTTAAGAGAATATTTGCTTGCTGTTTCTGAGCATGGCAATAGAGAGTAATGTACCTTTCCAGTCCTGTTTCCTTGCAAAGGGGGTTGACAGAATAGCATGAATAAATTACAGGTCCCCTGGTGCATTAATGCATGCCTAACAGAGCAAGTAGCAACAACACTTAATCTACAGCGCATGCTTATGAGATTGGGGGGGGGGGATAGTCTGAGAGTTAAATATTTTTTAAAAAATGTTACAGAATTGTTACAGAAATACCACTCAAAGGGGAAGGGAAAAAGCAGAATATACCTTACATTTTATTAATTTATACTGCTAAAGTGGCAGGCATTATAAACATTTGGTACATTTGGCTACATCACATAGCTGTTGGAAAAGATACAAACACCTGGCAGTGCTGGTGTGCAGATGCCCCACAATGAGGCTCAATCTGATTATGTTGTGAAGTCCTGCCCAAGCAGAGAGCTTTCACACAGTGTCCTAAAATCCAGCAGGAATGGAATTGAAGGTTACACCAGATGTATTGCCGCTAATACGACTTTGCGCTTTATATTTGATACTTCTATGATGGAAACTAATTTAAGGGAAATGAGAGCTCTAGAAAAAATAGCTGCAAAGATGGATACACTTAAGGGTGCTAGGCAGAATGGCTATTTAGCTGAAACAAATGAGTGTGATTTCTAAGGAATTTTAATTACGTACTTTTTATTGAATTGATATAGCAAATACTACCAAGTTATTTGATCAGGTACATGCCATTAGCAAAAGCATTAGTTTTAATAAGGACTTTCTGGGAATTTGAGTCTATTATTTTGCTGAATGAGAAATTAGGGGGCAAGTACTGGCTAAATTATTAGGGACGCGGGTGGTGCTGTGGTCTAAACCACAGAGCCAGTGTGGTGTAGTGGTTAAGAACAGTAGACTCGTAATCTGGTGAACCGGGTTCATGTCTCCGCTCCTCCACATGCAGCTGCTGGATGACCCTGGGCTAGTCACACTTCTTTGAAGTCTCTCAGCCCCACTCACCTCACAGAGTGTTTGTTGTGGGGGAGGAAGGGAAAGGAGAATGTTAGCTGCTTTGAGACTCCTTCGGGTAGTGATAAAGCGGAATATCAAATCCAAACTCTTCTTCTTCTTGCCGATCAGGAGGTTGGCAGTTTGAATCCACATGATGGGGTGAGCTCCCGTTGCTCGGTCCCTGCTCCTGCCAACCTAGCAGTTCGAAAGCACGTCAAAGTGCAAGTAGATAAGTAAGTACCACTCTGGCGGGAAGGTAAACGGCGCTGCTCTGGTTCACCAGAAGCGGCTTAGTCATGCTGGCTACATGACCCGGAAGCTGTATGCCGGCTCCCTCAGCTAGTAAAGTGAGATGAGAGCTGCAACCCCAGAGTCGGCCACAACTGGACCTAATGGTCAGGGGTCCCTTTACTTCTACTGGCTAAATTCTAACATTTAAAGTTATGGTTTAGTAGTTTGTAGATATCTATCCTGCCCTCACACACAAAAACCCAAGGGTGAGTCAGGAAAGTACACACTCAGAAAGGAGTGGGTAAGTGAGCAGTGGAGAGAGCCTATTCTAGGTGATGAGTTATTGTATTAGTGGGAATCCATGTATAGGGCTCAGTATTAAGAATGCCTTTCCAGAATAGATGTCAGCTCTGGTAGCTAAGCCAATGCTTCCGGTCCCAGGGGTTTCCAAATCCATTGGGGCAACATTTTAATGTTTCATTTAATGCAACAGAACCTTCCAAGATTGGTTCCTATATGAAAGCTGCTCACAACAGCTATAGTTTACACAGTGTTAGAGGCAAAGCTTTCTAAAATAAAGCTATACAAACTATTTGGATGTAAATAAATGCAGCCAAGAGCCATGCTTTGCCAGCTGGAGCAAAGAACAGTCTGAAAGATTGTAAAGTGAGATATGTCAGTTTTATTATCTCTGATTTCTGAGCTGCATACATCATAGTAGACTCCTCTGTCAGTTCTATTCAGATTAAAAACTGCAGTGACATGTTTCTTTCTCTGCTTCTGGACAGGAAATCAGAGATCACTTATATTCCTAATACGTACCTGAAAAGGCATGTTTTATTTTTCCCTGGTGAAGTGTGTCTAGGAAAGAAACAGTTGTCATGAACTATCGGTAAGATGATTCTCTTCTCCAGAGAATTTATTACCCTTCATCTTTCATTACTTTGAGATATTTACAGGTTGCATATTCATTACCTTGAACATCCCGGCATAGTTCTATAAACACAGAATTTAAGCACTCGCAGTCAGCCAGCTTGTTTTTGCCATTCCATCTTCTTTGATGTTTTATTCCGATGTAGCAAAATATATGCACTCTGGAGTATTTACTTCAAGTGCAGAGAGTATGTTTAAGGGAATTTTGACTGATCAGGTTACCTATTAGACCCTTTGTTTCCATTTAGCTTTTTGAAACATGACAAATCATATTTTCTATTAATATCCTTTCTTAATGAGTTTTATTACAATAAAGGCTTCTGGGAGACTGCATTTTGACAGCTGTCTAAAGCCTGTTTGCTTTGAACTGCCTGGACTGAAAAGGATAGGAGGATTTCTCAGCCATATCAGATAAGGCTGGGGAATCCTTCTGCACGTAAATTCTGTTGGATTTTCACAGGCAAAAATGATACAGAATTACAGCCAAAAGGGTGCAGTCTTATTGCTCAGCCTGCATTAATTTTGATTAGGCTTGAACAAAGCCTTGTGATAGTTCATTCTAAATCAAAGGAATTTTGAAACTGCAATGCTTTCGAAGGTAACAAACCTAAACACATTTCAGAGGGGCATTTTATTTTATTGTTTTATTTTGGGATTAGTTTGTACATCCTCAGACACATCTAGGAACCACATTTACATAGTGTACTGCTGTGAACAGCACTTCAGTCTGTTTCTAAGGCTGAAATCCTATACCCACTTATCTGGAAGTAGACTTGCATATAATTATGTAGTGAATGAGTTGTATACCTTAAAAATGTTGCTCTCTACAGTTTGGTCTGCATGATCACTTTGCCATTTAGTAAGTCAATGCAATTTGCTTATGTTTTTGAGAATATTGCATGGTATATGAAGCTAACATCCCATTGTTTTAGGGCAAGCACCCTATTTTATACAGGGTCATATGCAAGGCAATAAATACCATATAATATTATGCAATTTTATACTACTTCAATGTTACAGCCGGTAAAAACTACTTTTTCAGCTGGAGACATTATTGCATCTGTTATTCTGAATAATCCTTCCATGCTTATTTGTATAACAATGCAAGGAGCTTTTATTAGTCAATTGCCAGAGCGATCCTTGTTCTGGTGAAGACATCACCATATCAAAGCCGAGGGCTGGCCTACGACATTTTGGTCCTTGAGGCGAACGACAAAATGGGCACCTCCCTGCCCCACCAGGGAAGAAGAAAAGAGTAAAGATCTACATCAGTAGCAAAGGGGGGAATAAATATCTACATTGAGAATCTGATGCCCCTGTGGATCCTGTCAACTGAGGTGGATCCTGTGGCTCCTGTCACCTGAGGTGATCACCTCACCTTGTGTCATGGGTAGACCGGCCCTATCCAAGCCCTACCATGCTCACCAAATTAGGGGGCAGGGATTTCTTCTGCCAATTCTGGTGCTCTTGTGCATTTGATTTTTTTTCCAATTTCCCTCCCTCCCACTGGCTCCCACAGAGGTGATGGGTGGTGGAATTCATTGTCATTTTGAGGTTTGATGTACTTTTCTTCTTGTTTAGGGGCTGTGTTATCAGGAGGGTGGCAGGAGGATACCTCTGTGGCCATACTGAGGAGGACTTTGAGCCAGGCTTTCTTCTCTGCCTGTGAAGGGAGAGGACAGCAATATCCCAATGGTCCCCTGGATACTCTTCCAGAGACCATAAGGGTTGTAATATGTTTTGCTTAATTTTTGACCATAGCATTGTTCTGCATTTTCTAATGTTACATTGAAACTCATATCTTCAGTTCTGGTGAGGGAAAGGAGATGAAAGAATGTTTTGGCTTGATAATTCACATTTTGAACTAGATCCATTTTGGGGGGGGAGTAAGCTATTGCCCAGAAACAGTTTTGAAGGACCAGATTGAGTTATAAAGTTCAAATACACACATGGTGTGAATATTGTATTTCAATTCCTGTTTGGTCAACTTTCTTTGCAAAAATGAGCATACACTGAATTTTTAAATTCTACTAACTTCCTTCATACTCCCTAGCTTCCTTCTAGTTTGAGTCTCATATATTTCTTGTGCTGATAGAATAGAACTTCCTCATTGGAAAAGGTAGACAAGTTACTTCTGTTTATAGTAAGGATTAAAAAGGAAAATTATTGTGATGCCTCGTTATTTAACTCATGTGCTCTCTTTGTGGCATGTTCCCTTCCTTTAAAGGCCAGCCATGTCACTGTAGCTGTGAAGAATATGTTGCATTATGGTCCACCCAAAATCACATCATTGTTATAATTGTCAGAGAAGTGTAAATGGCTCCTTCATTGTTACTAAAATATATTCGGGAGTCGAGTGTGGATTTCATGCTCTTTATTCAGCTCATAGTAGTGAGGAATGGAAGTTCCCCCCAAATATCTGCTTTATATACATTATTTACACGATGGGCCACACGTGATTGGCTAATTCCTGGATTCTCCTGTAGGCAAATCAGGTTGCAGATTCACCTCCACCTGGAGCTGGATTGGGTGGCTCCTGCGGACCAATCATACTGCTGCATTGTTCTAGGACCAATCAGACTGCTGCATTCTGAATCCTATTGTTCTAGGACCAATCAGACTGCTGCATTTGGATCCTATTCAACTCAGTACATAACAGTTACTGCTCTTGAAAAATGGGGAGGGGGGACTATAATGGATCTCTGTTAGTCAGGAATTGTTTCAGCGCAGGGGGCGGGGAAGTAAATACTTTATTTAAACAAACAAAGAAACAACTAGATTCAGAAAGCAGGTCTCCTAATCCTGGTAGATATGGTAACTGAATAGTGGCAAGTCTTGAAAAGATCCGGCCTCTGAAAAACTTGGAACTGAAGGGAATGCCTCCATTGTTTCTCAGTGGGTAGAACTGTTGCCCATCTCCAGGCAAAGCTGGCATCCAGGAATGTGTGTTCACTTACCACAAAAACCCTCAGTTCTTTCTCTGTCTCCTTTCACCCCCCCAGGTCCTTAATTATTTACACTGTTGTTGCAGTAAACTTCACAGCTGCTCTCAGCGCATTTCCCTATCCACCACCCCTAACATGCAATGATAATAACACTGGCCTACACTTCAGGGTTGTTGTGCACTACTGTAACCTCGTCCCTCTGGCAAAATGTGTAGAATAGCACTGGGTTACTTTGCAGCTCTGGTGTAATCTGTGCTCTGATGACCATAGTCCTGTCCTCTGAAATATGGTTTAAAAATGCTGGACTTTGTCTGCTTTGGCTTTCACAGAGTAATTTTTAAAATGTTCATTTTTATTCAATTTTTTTTGTGGGAAAAAGACCTGTGTTTGAAAGTTCATTGGTACTTGTCTTTGCTGCCGCCTTTTGTTTCTGAATTGGCACACCACTGCTTTATCACAGCTATAGTAAAATCTTGGATACCTCAATCAATTGTTCTCAACAGGGCAGTAAACTCTTCCCCACCAGGGATTAAAAAGGCTTTAAAATGAACCACAAACCACGATTCTTTTCTATATTTGAGTAGACAATGCTTGTTTCGCTCTCACCTTCTTTGTCTAACTGGCTATATCTTCTTTCCTAAATGTCAGTTATTACTATTACTTCATTCGTTGGCTATAAACACTGAAAGGCTAAAGGAGACTAGTTTCTCACAAAACAAATGAGGACAAAAGTGCCTACACAACTTGCAGCACATTTCAGGTCCTACAAATGCTAGAAATTTACTTTTTAGCAAAATGAAAGCTGGGAATCCGGTTATTGTAACACATCCAGTGGGGCAACAACCCCCTGGTACCACCTTACAGAAGCCCATGTTGGGGTGGATGGTATCTTTTTTGGGTGCACAGATGGTGTCATTACACGAGATTCTTAAACCAACAAAATAATGTATACAACATTTTCACTAATGGCATTTGAAAGAGAGAAAGTAACTAAATAACCCACAATTTTAAATATGCATTATTTACTACCTCATATTTAAGGGGGGGGGATCATTTGGGATAGTAAAATAACACTTTCTGGTGGGGGCATCCAAATATAGCTAACATGTTATACACCTAAATATGTTTATTCTAATGTAAATTTCATTGAGTTCAATGATACTTGCTTGGGATTTCTGTCTAAGTTGTCTGCAAACTTTCAGCTTCACCCAGACGCTTCTTAAACTGGATATTGAGCCATCCCCCTTCACAAAATAAATGCAATGAAAGTAAAAAGGGTATGGGAAAGAGAAATTATATTGCCTTTGATATTTTGAAAGAGAACTGGCCATTGCTTCTTTGTTTCAGCATACCTGATATCTTTTTATACCAAGACACAGTCTAACTTAATTAAATATGGAAATACGTCTCTTACATTCTATTTTAAGACTATTGCAAACTGCAAACTAGATGTTCTATTCTGCCTATAAATATATTTTTCTTTCCTCCTTTTATTTAACTTCTGTCCTGAAGAAGAATTCAGCTGAACTTGGAAGCTTGCATACCACTTATAGATTGGTCTCATGTATGGGATTTTACTTGAAAGTAGGCTGCACTGAAAGCAATTGTACTTACTTCCAAGTAAATGTGGTTGAAACAGAGGTGTCCTTCCAATGCCAGCTCTATATAGTCACTTCTCTGGAGTACAAGCATGATTTGAAATGAAGCCAAAGTTCAAATACATGAACACTGTATTTTAAGGAAGTGGTTCTTGGCACACTTGATGATCCAGCTGCTCATTTATACACACATCACTTTTGGTATCCAGCTGATAAATTGCACTAACAATTTATCAGAGCCTCTCCCTGTTTTTCAGTGCCATATAAATAATGTCTGTAGTGTTGCCACTGAACATTGGTTAAGCTATGGTAGAGAATGTGTTCTGCTGAATTCCAAGTGGCAGAGGAAGTGGTCTTTTAAAATTCGCATGTGAAGAGAGCTTCATAAGATACTCTCTCAAAGAAACAATATACCCCATAAGCCCCACCTCGTTCCCAACTGATAGTGTGAAAGAGAGAAAATGTATTTTCCCAAAGTAGTAAGGCTTTGATGGAATATGTGGTCTCTTCTAAACTTACATGCCCTCTCAGATTATCCAATCAGAACAATGTTGCACGGCACAAAAAATTAATGCATCGGGCCAGACTAAAAAAAATATGTGTTTAGCATGAATATGTGGGTATGCAGGCTCTGGGACAGAAGATGGCACTCCCCCCCAGTTGTTCTGCTGCAGCACTGAACTAATCCTTGGCTTGGTTTAGCTGCAGGCAAACCTGGGTTTGTGGTTTAGGTCTATTGAAACCATGTTTTACAGTTCATTATTTATCTGGAGCCCGTGTTTGGACAACATAGTAAGTCAATTCAGTGCAATGCAGCAACAAAATGACCATGGAGAAGCAAAGCGACTGCACTCTCTCTGTGAGTCTGTATGCTTATGTGTACAAGTTACACCATAGCTTGGTTTAGCATGATATACAAACCGGGCTAATATCTAATCATGTATAGACATTGGGTAGAATCTAAATTGTCACCATAGTGCTGTTGCTCCAGCACAGGCATCCACTAATGGAGGAGGGGGGTATTGCTGATTTCCCCCTGCATTCCCTGAAAATCTGTTCTGGAGGGTTGTGGGACTCCCCAAAACAGGTTTTTTTGGGGGGGCACCAGAGGCTGGAGCAAAAGGGCACAAATTGGACACACTCTATTCTTTTTAATGTATTTAGAAGCTGCTTTGGACACTTGTGTGGTTTTAGGACATATGCATGCCAGTCAGGTTCTTAACAGGTGTGCAGCCCAAACTTTTTTTTAAAAAAGTGATGGACATGGGAAATGATTTGAATATTTTGTTTACACACTTTTAGCTGAAAGTTGTGCATCACTTTTTGTTGTTGTTCTAGAGCAGATTAACAAAAGCCAAAACCACAAAGTTAATACTGATAATATATTTTAAATAGCTCTTTTCCCACTGTGTGTTTTTTTAAAAAAAACTTTGCCAGGAACTGCTAGGAACTGTCTCACTTTTTTTCCTCCATGGGGTAGGATATTGGCTTCTGTCACAACCTAATGCATTTTTGACTAGCTTCTCTTGATAATGTTGTTGCTTCACAGAAGGTTTCACATTTTATAAGCTTTTACAGCACAGCTGCACTGAAAAATAAAACAGAATGTGTATACAATATAATATGCATTCGACGGCTCTGCTAGATTCTTCCCACCATATGTAGAGAGCGGTGTGCATTTCACTCTGATATTTCACTGCCAAAACTGCCAGAAGCAAATAAACAAATGATGAAGAGGGACACCACACAATGTCTTGCCAGACCTATAACCACAACCTCCAAAGCAGACCACTGCCACTTTCAAAGGGCTCGCCATGTCCACATTACAATATCATGGACACAGGTGATTTTTTCAAACATTTCCATTTTAAAAAGACACAATTTCCACTGGCATGTTGTTGTTTTTTACAAACTGTTATTCCTCCCAGTCTTACCTATATTTAAGATTGACAACTGATACAAATAATAGAATCAACAAAGGCTATGTTTCAGTTATAATTCTGATATAGAAAGTGTTTGAATGTGCACATTCTCATTCTGCCTGGCCCACATTGCAGAGAGATGCTGTTTAGAGCCATGACTGGGCCATCCACCCCTGTGTAGGCTTCTGCAGTATATACAATGTGAGTTAAGTGTGCCTGATTCACTGATACAATAGCAGATGACTTGTTAAAAATGTCATCAGTAAAGCGGCTCTAAATCTGTGAAACGAAACCTTCTTAATTAGAATGATGTTCTGCTGAAACCTGTGACCACTGTCCCACTCCAAATAATGTGCTTATAACCAGGGAATAAATCACATTTGTTGATTAAATGTATTGGTCATGAGCTAATAAGTTGGGACTGTTTAAAATAGATTTTGTTCTCCATATTGAACTTTTTTTGTTTGTTTTTTGCTATTGCCAGTTATTCTGTTTTGAGGCCTACCTTAGAATTATTGATGATTGCCTGAAGAAATAAAGCAGCTTCTGCAGGAGATTTTATATGCAGCCTTTAAGCACCATGAGGCAGCTCCCATTGCATAGCAATGCTGGGTGCCAGCAACAAGAACAAGTTTCTAGACTTTTAAAGTCAGATGAAGATTACAAAACGCTCCTGGCCATTTGAACAAGAAGAAGCACTTAGTTACTTCAACTTTTGCTTCAGTGCTTAATCTGCTACATTTTTATATCATCTGTAATTTAGTTCTCATTAGCCTTGCGGCCTCCCCTCCTGCTCCCAACCACAGAAAACATTCGCACAATTTATCTGTTAAGAAAGGAGGTGGGATGCAATTTGTGCAGAACACAGAGTCATTTTAAACAGGGCACATAATGTGTTTCACATCTTGCTTTATATTGTGCTTGTGGCCGTGAAGCCTCTTAATCAACACTGGATGTGTCGTAGAGGAAGAGGCATGTTACATCCTGGGTAGTTAGCAGGGGGTCGGATCATTAGAAGTATGCACTATACAGTACCTTCCTTTTGTATTGTCGCACGCCACTCCTATCTCCAAATGCTGTGAGGTTGCTTATCCAAGGTTCAGTTTCTTTGGAATGAGGGACAACAGAGACTGTGGTGCCTTTATGATATATGGTTTATTTACTCATATACACAACTTCAGCTTATGATGGAAGGACTTACAGCATTAATGCTCCAGAGGGTCTTGCTTCTCCCACAGTAACAGAATTCAAACAGAAAATCAAGCATGGCTGTCATTCTCAGGCTTCTTCCTGCAGCCTGCTTTTAGCCTAGCTCTCTCTCACACACTGACTGTTTTCCTTCTCACTACCAGCCAGGTGAGGGATGGGGCCCACCCATTTGCCCTCTGGCACAAAGCCACTTCCTGTCTTATACTAACAACCCCTACTTAAGGGACATTATGGCCCTTGCCTGTCTCATTCTGCAATGAAATCATTCATTAGATTTTAGTTCCTTTGCAATTAGAAGGAACTCAGACATCGTACAGCCTAACCCCATCCTCCAAGCTCTTCTGTTTGCCTTTCCTTGCCTCAGAGAAACACACACGTAAGAGAGAGAGAGAGAGAGAGAGAGAATGTGTGAGACAATGTGTGAGACTGAGTGTCAGGCATGAAGTTGAGAATTTACCAAGAAGCAAGAAGGCTTGGTGCCTGCAATGAGTGAGCAAAGATAATGTTTCCCTTTCAGCTTGCTGACTCTGTCAGACACAGGGCGTGCTCAAACTTTGACTGACAGACCCAAGCTGAGCAGTTACTGAACACACAAAGCCTTCTCCAATCTGTTGTATCCCTTTCAGATGTGGGTAAAAGAGTTGTGTGTCATGGAGGAAGGAGAGGAAGTTTAGGTAAGAGTGGAACACTTTACAGCATATGCCAAAGGCTGTATTTCTTGTGCTCCCATTCCACTGGCCACCTAGATATAGCACCCCCCCACAAAATTAGTTAGCAGCAAAGAATTAGAGCTTAATAGACCCTTGTTTCAGCTCCCCACTCCTCCATGAGGTTCACTGAATCAGCTCCATACTCACCAATGGGATTCCCATTTACTTCCTTCTCATCATGGCATTGCAACCTTAAGGATTTTTACACCTCTCCTGCCCAAACATCTCAGAATCCCTTGATTCTGAAGAAGGAACGACCTGAAGGGGGTGCATCATAGGGGAAAAAGAAAGAAATGGCAGCAAGTTAAAGCCTGATAGCTGGTGGCAGGGAGAGGGCTAGAAGAAAAACGCACAGGGAGAGTTTTGTGCTGTTAGCACCAGCTGAGTAAATATGAACGCAGAAGGAGCATATTAGAGTTTCCCAGCCATGGAACCCAAGGAGGAACTCCTTAGGCAAGGAGCCCAAGGGAAAAGAATTTCACATATCAATTGGAACTTATAGGATGAATATTTGGCTATAGGCCACTAGTGTCATTTGATGTGAGATATGCAGGTCCTGCCCCATATTGCACAACAGGATAGAGTTAGGATACAGATAGTCCCTGCAGGGTTTGTTACATTTTGTCATACTCTGGAAGTCCATAACTCATAGTGTTTCAGAAGAGGTGTATGTGTGTGCATGCTAAACTCCAGAACAGACTACTGTAATCATTGTATGTTGGATTGCTTTTGAAGACTTTCCAGAGTACAGGATTGCTTTTGAAGACTTTTAGAGTACAGGCTGCTGATAGATGCTGAGTTATGGAAACATAATCTTGCCAGTGCCTAAACTATTGCACTGGCTCCCAATGTATTTCCTGGTACAATTCACTTGTCTTTAAAGTTCTAAGGTTTTGAGCTTGGTCATCTGAAAGATCAATCACCTGCTGTTTACTGAAGAGATGTAAGCCTTTCTCTGAGTTTGACCTTTTAATTTGTCATACTTTTGTACTTTTCATTTTCTACTGTACAGTTTTCGGCTGTCTCCTACTTTTACCATTGATTTTCCTTTCCATCTTTTATTATCTCATTTGCGAGCTGACTTCAAAACATTTATACTGAATGGCGTCAACGTGTTGGGTAACAGACTCTCCAACGGACAGATCTCACTCCTCTGTGACTGTAAAAGTGGATCTATAGAATCGTTATATCATATAATCTTCTGTTGTCCATTACATTCGGCTTCACGGTCCAAGTTTCTGGCCTCATATTTATCGAGAATTGCTGACGGACCTCAGGAAGCCCAAATAATATACTTATTAAACGACGAAGATACAAGTAGATCCCTTGCAGTCGCTAGATACCTGATTAATGTTTTATTTCAAAAGAGGAGAAATGGATCACTATATGACTCTGACAGCTTAGCTAAACTTAAGAACCATCAATAAGTGCCAGAACTAGGACGCATACCCCCCAAAATCTGATGGATTTGAATTGCGGTTTACATAGAGGGAGCTTATTGTGTATAGTGTTTACTTAACTGAAGTAAAATTGGTTTTATATGGGTGTTTTAACTTGGAACTGTTTAAATTGTATTGTTTATGGATAAATTTTGATGTATTGTTTTCGATATGGGCCAATGGCCGCAATAAATCTATAGATAGATAGATGAATGGCGTCATAGAAATAGTTTAAATAAATAACATATTAGTGACACTGGCATTTCATAGTATACAGAAATAATGAGGAGGAAGATTTATAGGAGGTGAAGTGAGAAGAGACAAAGTTGTGTTGACATTTCAGCTAAGAGAGGCAGAAAATGATGCCAAAGCATAGGGAACTCAAAAGTTTAGGAACACATAGGGTAAGAAAATATAGGTATGTACTGGTGTTACAGATGTGTCAGTGCTTTTTAAATTTATTTTTGAACAGTCATTGAAAAGTTAAGACTTTTGCATTGCGTTTTCCTGACAACAATACCGTATATAATTTCAATATCACAATAAATGTAAATGAATGTCAACAGATATTATCATTTGTTAATGTTCCTTGTGAACTACAGTAACCAATAAAGCTTTCAGAGTGTGAAGAGTTAGAGAGATCACTTCAAAAATAAATTGACTTCAAAGAGAATTATAGGGAGTACATTTCTCAAGCCCGCATTTCAAAGGACAGGCTTAAAGGTGAAGTCAGTATGAATTGCTTGGGAAGCTCATTGGATTTCCTGCATGTTGACAAGTTTGAGCAATGAGTATATTTCTGTGTGTATTTGAAAGCATACAATACATCTGGCTCAAAGTGAATGATACATAAAAAGTTAAAATGTTTAAATAAAACATAAAGGTAAAGGACCCCTGGACGGTTAAGTCCAGTTGAATTTGACTATGGGATGCGGTGCTCATCTCTGCTTTCAGGCCAAGGGAGCCGGCGTTTGTCCGTAGACAGCTTTTCGGGTCATGTGGCCAGCATGACTAAACTGCTTCTGGCACATGGAAATGCCATTTACCTTCCTGCCACAGCGGTACCTATTTATCTATTCGCACTGGTATGCTTTTGAACTGCTAACTTGGCAGGAGCTGGGACAAAGCAACGGGAGCTTTACCCCGTCGCACGGATTTGAACTGCCGACCTTACGATTGGCAAGCCTCAAGAGGCTCGGTGGTTTAGACCACACCATAACCCACGTCCCTGTTTTAATAAAAACAATGCTAGGAATTATTTGGGAGTTATCATGAAAGAAGGCAGCACATCCAATCAGTATGGTTGTTGGAACCAGCCCAGATTTTCCCAGTAGTTTTGGGGGCACCTCACAGAACTCCCTGGAAAACCTAGAGCCAGAGAGCTTCATAACAGAGCCCCTTCTCTGCATATCCTTAGAGCTATCTGAAGGGGCACAGCAGGGTTTGTGGTACAACTGATTCCTGAATCATATCAATCTCTTTTTAATTTGTTGCAGGACAGGGTGGCTGGTAATAGATATTGTAGAATATTCCCCTCCCTTCCCCCGCATTTGACATTTGTTTTGAGGTTTTTTGGTCCTATCCCTCAGGCATTTTTTGACTCCACATCTTGGCTTGTAGTCAGGTGCAAGTTTCTCACTTATCTTTCCCTCCTGCAATTCAGGGTTATCAGGGACCTACTGCACATGCCCACTCTCTCAGATCGGCACTCTCTTGGTTGGTAACCAGTAAGCATATTTTGCGCATGAAGCCAGAGTTACAACAGGTCAGAATTATAACAGCTATCTTCTGTTGTGACAGCATTTGGCCTATTATGGACTGCTAATTTTCTGTAAATTTACAGAAAGTTTCATTTTAAAAAAAGATCTAACCAAGTCTCTGGGATGCTGTTAAATGTGTTAAATTGTGCCCAAACAGAACTTGGAAGTTTTTGTGTATTGCTATGGTGGAGTGTGTGGAAATGAAGCATGTATATAAAACTGGTTCATGCAATAATGAAGAAAAGAACATTGGAAAAATAGCCACCTTGAGTCTAACAGGCCATCCTCTCAGTCCATGTGCTTCTTTTTTAAAAAGTAAGAGCCAAAGAAAAAATTGACCCATGTCACTGTTACATGCTTATAACCAAAGTAGATGACAATATTGAGATAATATATAACACTGATTTACAGTTCAGCTGTCTCAGTTAGTAATACTTTTAATCAGATTTCACTTTTCACCTCCTTTAACAACCACCTCTATCCTTCCTACTATTATAGTCATTCATCATCCCCAGTAAGATTAATAGAGAAAATTTAAATTGTAGAGAATGCTGTTTTTTCATGTGCGCGCGCACACACACACTTCATACAAAACCACCACCATGTTCAATTGTAATTTATAAGGAGGGCTAGTGTCATATCAGTATAACTGAATATAATTAAAACACAAACATTTTCTGCTCTTTGAAAGACCTGAGGGAAATACCGAAAAATAATTAGTATGTCTCCCTCTCCACCTTTTTACGCGTGGACTCATAAGCATTGTATGCCTACACCCCCAATGGGAGTTTATAAGGTTAAATTTCAAATTTAACGGGTTATTTTTTATTTTAAAAATGAAACTTAAATATGAAGACTTATTGATGTCCTTGGTATTGATCTTCTGTGGTTCCCTTTACTTGTGGCAAAAAGAATGAGTTGCTGCAATGCAAATGTGGGCAAACTCATGAGGGAATAATTTCTTTTGAGGATACCTTGATAAAGGCCATTGAAAAGAGTTCATTAAGCCATACCTAAAGTCTAATGGATTAATTTTACACGGGAAAATTTAACAAGTTCAAATATTTGTGGCTGAGTAAGACCATGGAGGGTCTTACTCTTACTCGTTTGGATCAGTTACAGTGATGCATTTGAATGATAAGCTCCAAATTTCTGTAGCCAGTGCTGGAATCTCCTTCTCTCTCTGTCGTTGTTCTGAGCATGTTGGCTGCTCTTCACCTTTCTGAGTTTTAAGAGGCTCACTGAACAGCTCCCTCCCTCCCCTTGTTATGTATGATTTTCATTTCTACCATGGAGTAATGTTAAGTGATGAAATGTATTAAAAGATAAATTGAAGTGACTTGACAGTGGAGCATAGAGAACGGCATTTCCCCCAAAGGTGGGGGCTTTCCTATTATAAATTAAATGAGACATATAAACAAAGAGGGCGATGGGCAGATACGGTTGACTGTTTTATTGCTTTCTACCCTGCACACAGATTAAATCTATGTCATGTGACAATTTGTATTTTAAAAAAATATATATTTCTATTACATTATCATTTATGTACTTTATTAAGATATATCACAGCGTTTTTAAGAAGCATTTTATAATGCTATATAAAAATATCAGAAAGTTGACATTAAATAAAAATACTATAGATCTGCAGGATTTGAAGATGTGCAGACAATCCTCTACATGTTTGCTTCAAATTAAGCCCTACAGTCTTCAATGGAATTCTGTAGCATGTAAGTGTGTGTGTGTGTGTGTGTGTGTGCGCGCGCGCGTGCTTTTTAACTGAGGATGGTCCTTTGTTTGATGGCTTGTCAGAGGTCAACCCAGACAGGATCCCCAAGGAGAGCTAGCTTCAGGCACGAGTCCTGTTAGCAGACTATCTTTGTGTTCCAAAGACGTTTGCAAACATGACATGAAGGCTGGCAACATTAACCCCGCCATGTGGGAATCCCTTGCAGATGACCACAGTGCCTGGAGACAGTCAGTCAGTTCATGTATCCATAGTAGTGACCAGAGGAGAAATGACCGCTGGGAGTGCAAAGGGAAGAATCACAACCGGATGCCTTCATCTGCCCCAGCTGCAACAAAACATGTCTCTCCCATACCTGTCTCTACAGTCACAGCAGGAGCTGTAACTCTCCGATAATTTGACTTTACCCCTTCCAACTCTATAATTCTATGATTGTATGAACTGGAAGTTGCCCATCGACAGTCAGTTCCTGGGCATCTGATTGAGCAGGCACACAGACCTGCCCAGGTCTTCCACACTATAGTGCAATGCATTCTATTTCTAGTTAGATTGTTGTAATTATCTCTGAATTTGCATATAAATTAGCAAATGCAAATTTTATGCAAATTAGTTTCCTCTGTCAACTTTTTTTTTTTTAATGATCATGGAATCATAAGAGTTGGAAGGGAACCTGAGGATCTTCTAGTTCAACTGCCTGCCATGCAGGAGTATGCAGCTGTCCCTTACGGGGATTGAAACTGCAACATGTATGGTGTGTAAGTAGCCGCCCTATGAAAGGTGGAAGGGTGTGCATATTAGAAAGAGAAAGAATGGGTGTGTAGGGGAATGAATGAATATCTGCTATGTGTATATTAAGTGTGAAAATAGCCGTGTGAAGGTATTATGTGTCGATATGTATGAGTGTATGAGTGAAACAGAGACATATCCACTTATTTTGCATTGACTCCCTTTTTCGCATTGGTTCTCACACTGCTCGCATCAGGCCTCAGAAGGTTCGCCATAAGGGAATGTAATCTCTGGGCTAAAAATGGCTCACGACCCCTGGTCTATAGGGACTGTAGCCTTAGTTTTTCAGAGAACTGCTTGAGCACTTATTTCTATTCAGTGAGCTGTCAGGGTGGGATGCAACATGGTCCTAAAAAAAGACGGCAATAGCAATAGAATGCCTATTTATTTCTCAACAGAGAAAGGATAACAGCCAGATTAACCTAGAGTTTCGTTAATATTACCATGTTAGAGCAGTCATTCTTTTTAAAGCTTAAACAGTGAGGTGTCAGGGGATCAAAACCATTGTGCAAACCACAGATTAAGAATTGTAATAGGAAAATGTATTTCTTTCTCTCTCTCTATATATATATATTAAAAAGAAACATTCATTGTAATACTTGAGTACAGCCACTAGTATTTGCACCTGTCCACCATTTCATATGTTACCATTTCTAAAAGGCATTTAATCCATTCTGTAGTCTGGCTGCAAAAACCAAACCAAACCTGGGATAGTTCAGTTAATGGAGCATGAGACTTTTAATGTCAGGGCCGTGGTGGGTTCAAGCCCTACATTGGACCAAGATTGCTGCATGCAGGGCGTAGGACTAGGTGACCCTCATGGTCCATACCAATTCTGCAATTTGATGATTCTATGAAAAAACAAAACAGGTTTGTGCTACTCTTCATAACTGATTACATCATTATTTCATAGATGACAATACTTTTCTTTACAGAAAAGTTGATCTAAGAGGTTGCATGCAAGTACAAATACGTTTTTCTGGGCTTATTGGTTAAAGAGACATCTAAATAGAGGCAGAAGTTTTAAAATTAAGGTGAGAACTCACCCAAATCCAGGAGTTTTGGAATCCATGGCTGCCATTGAATGCTCTTGAGAGGGGTCTTAGTACTTCAGGTTCTGCAGTTTTCATTTTGACAGTAGTTATCAAATTACAGTAACAAGAATTGTGGCCTAATAAGCTTGAGTTAATCTCAAAGACATTGATTCAGTTCACAGCTCAGTAACACTTGTGGTACAGGCATTGAGCCGCTATCAGTTCTTGGCTTTGTTGATTTCAATTTCTCTTTCAACACAGTAAATTATGGTTGAAACAGTGTGTAAACATGTTCAAGTCAGGGTTTTCCCTCTGTTAAATTAAATAACATAAAATATATTCTGACTATGTATAAAAGGAGAACCGGTTCAATATAAATTCTCACCTATCTAATATATGAAGGGTAAAAATCCTGAAAAACAGTAATTCAGAAAATGCTTTCTCTTGTTCATTGTCATCATTTCAGAGTTTCAAAGCATTCCTGATGCAGTGAAAGACAGGAACCTGATTTATTAGTTTTGAATCACATTAATTCTTATAGCCCATTCTTACAATGAGACCTGAAGGTTAATCCTCAAAACCAGGCTAAGGACCACCTCTTCCCTGGAGGTTTGCCAGGAAATGCAATAACTTTATGAGACAGAAGGATTATTGGTAGATAATTAGGTGCATTATTATATTGAGTTTCTAAATTGGTTTTATTATTTAAAAAAATGCACACACACAGAAAATGCAGAGCTGCTCAAGACACCTAAAATCATGTCCATGTAGCACTTTTTTGGAAGTAAAGCAAACTGCTGGCCAAATGTATGGCTGCATAGCAAAAGGGAAAGAATAGGAGCATAGTTTGACAGTGCGCAATTATACACCCAATATATACCGACACTGAAAGTGAAATGCTACATAGAAATGTGAAAAGTTAAGTGGCATATAAATGTCTTAAATTAAAGCTCTTCCCTCATCCCGTATCAAGAAGCAGCGTAGTTCTGCCATGGAGAGATGGCGCTCACAATTCATATCCTAAGATCAGGTTGTAGTGGAACACGTCCCCGCACTCTTGCAATGCAAATACACCCACCCTATCAAGGAAATTACTAAGTAACAAGCACCACCTGCATACAGTTCATAGACACCATTCTGCACATCACAGTATCCTACACCAGCAATACTGGCATGATCTCTTTGGCCAGTTGGTCAAACGTTATCCTAGATATCCATAAAATTAAGCAGAATGAATATCATCTCACTCCACTTGAGACTAACATGAAGAGCCAGACTGCTTCTGGGTCCCATCACCCAATTTGTTATTCAGCTGGTCACCATAGCTGTCAACTTTTTCCTTTTTTAAAGGGAAATTCCCTTGTTCCGAATAGGATTCCTCGCAAGAACAGGGAAAAGTTGACAGCTATGCTGGTCACCTATCAGTGCAACAGTGACTGTAGCAATGGTCCAGCTACCAAGGCAGGTCATCAACTGGATGCCTGTATAAAGTTATGTGTGGCAAGGAACTCCCTTTCCAAGAAGAGGAAGGAGCTTGTGGCTCTGAAATAGTTGCATCCTCCATGAAGTACCGTACACTGCATCAAATCTGGGCTACATTTACTACCCAGTCTTTTCTTCAGTTCCATTGACTGTTGAAATGATCATATCCAGAATAGCTGTAAAGACAATTTTACCAGTGGCCATGAGATGAGGGTGGGACTTTGGGTAAGGTGATGAACTGGGTTAGGGATGGGTTACTCTCTCCCGCATACTTAGATAGCATTGTACCTTTTTATACACCTGCATGAGTATACTTTGCTTGGCAGCTAGCAGTTTGTTGTGAGGAATACCTATGTTTTCCTTAAGGGCAAGGCTATATAGGTGCAAATGGCACAGAAGAAAGCTCTTTATGTGGCTGATTACACATTTTTACTTCAGTTTTTGTTCCACTGTCTTAGGCACTGTGAGTACATTAGTAGAGGCATCTTGTGCAATTATTGCAAGGGGATCAACTAGCATCATGCTAGGGCATGGACTGCATATTTCTTCATGGTGTAATTTTGCTCCAGAATTCTCCTTATCTACATTTTCATGCTATCCTTGAACGTAATCACTAACATCACTCTCTCCCAGCAAATCATCCTTCTCTTGAACAATAACCTGCATTATCACTGCATACGGCTCAGTGCTCCCCATCAGCTTCTGCTCCAGGATATTCACCCACTTTAGCAAAGTAACCATATTCTCGTCTAGATAGAGGTTCTGTGCTAATCCTTTGAATTATATGAAACGAGCACCTTCTCAGATTTGTTAAAGGTGCACACACAATAAAGACGGAGTAGAGTAGGTGTATTAAGGTAGGGGAAATGAAGAGTGGTAGGGGAATTATAAGATGAATAGTAGATAGAGTTATTTTGGGAACAGATATGGTAGCTTTCATTCAAGCCCACTCCACACACCCATTCAAAACAGTGTGAGTAAAAGTATCCTCCATTCCATTAAAAAAAAAATGGGCAAGGCGTATTTACTGTTCTCGCTATATTTTCCAGATTCAAGATTCGTAGTTCTTGCATTACATGAGGATATTATAGGGGCATTTTGGGGCATCTAGAAACATTTTACTCTGCGCCCCCATTGCATTACTCCTGTCCCTAAGTGGTGTAGGCAATTGTGATTAAAGCACATTTGGTTATCACTGTACACTTTTCTATTGTACATTGCTGCTTTCCTGTTCATCTCATTATAGATGTTAGCTAGGTATAAAGGAGAGTGGTCCCATTACATTTTCCTCACCTTGCAGTGCAGCAGCTGTGAAATGAAGCTGACTGCCTTGTGACGGAGGGCTTGCTGTTGCCAGGCAGAGTTAGGAGCAATGTCTTCTTTGGGAAAAGCACCAGTGAGAGCAGCCTATCTTCTGAAGCAGCTTCATTATCCAGCTGCTCTCGCTTCACAGCTCTGTAGATTGTTGAATAAATTGGGCAGGGTAGCTGAAGTAACCATGATTCAAGGTTCATATGCAACACCAAGCCGTAATTAAAACAAACTCAGGTTCATAAGTCAACAGCAAACTGTGGCTTTATACTGTGGTTTGCTGGAAATTAACAAGCCATATTTACTTGCTGGGCAGGACTCAGATGATCAAACAAACCATGGTTTAATGTGTTTACATGCAAACAAGGCTATTTTGTCCAACTATGGAATACAAGACATTAATTGGGTTTTTCTAGGTAAAGGTGACAGAATTAGGAAACACTGAACGTCATCTATTCTGTCTCCATCCCTGAAGCCAAAATGATCCAGTTACAGGTTCTGCCTAAAGGTATTTCTAATCCAACGTTGGTATTAGAAAATAAAGTCAATAGGCTATCTCTTGATAGCTGCTATCAACTACACAAAGGGAAACATCATTAAATTATAACAGTGTAGAACTCTTCCCAAATCATCTAAGGAAGATGGAGCAAGTAGAGGATCAGTCACTGCAACAAATCCAAAATGGATCAACGAAGAACATAAGAGCCCTGTATGATTGGGCTAGTGACCACTGTTCTCACAGTGGTCATCCAGATGCCTGTGAGAAGCCCACAAGCAGGACCCGAGGGCAGCAGCACCCCCTGCCTGTTGTTTGAAGCATCCAACCCACCTATGCCTTAGCTGCTCAGAGAAGCGTTTCTCTCAGGAAGGTTTTATTTAGCTGCAATGATTCAACTCCATATAGCAGAGGCCGTATGTTACACCTGCCAACTCCATTCACTTTTCTTCATGCTATCATTCTCATTCCCTTTAGTTAGAGTTGACAGAGTCAGGGCCAAACTAGACATGACATTTGTTATTCGGTTTTCCCTCGCATGGCTGATTTTTCTTTAACAAACAGCTGGGGGGACCCAAAACAAAATGGGACCTTGGTGTGGGGAAAGCTCAGGACCCCTGCCATGGCTACTTGTTAAGGGAAAATATCAGCCATGCAAGGGAAAACCAAATAACAAATACCATGTACAGTGTGTGTGCAAATCAACCACCAATGGGGGATTCCCTCCTAATTAAAATGATAGCTTCAGAGGAGATATTTTCTGCAGAATTCCAGCAGGGAATTCCCCCTCCATGTCTGCTCTGATCCCATTCATTGTCAGTGCCCCCCCCCCAGCTGATGCAGATTGCTTCTTTAAAAATCTGCAATCAAATGCAGTGTCACATTTAGCTACACATCTGGCTTATCCCTCAGTGTAATAGAAGGAGGGAACCAATGAGATCAACTGCACATATAGAAAAAAAATAAGATAAGTGAAAAGAGATGATGGGGAATCAGGAAGAGGTCTCAGGAAGATGATAAGCCATATATGTACAGATTATGGATAACTGAAGCCAGCACAGAAAGTAAGAGGACAGCCTGCACAGAGACCGAACAGGGCCTCAATGTTTCTCCTTTTTAGTTCTAAGCCTGATATGATCTAGCCCAGCAGGACCAAAAGTAGATGATCAGCCTGGTTAGCTCTGTTGGTTAGAGTATGGCGTTGATAATGCCAAGGTTGCAAGTTCAATCCCCGTATGGGACAGCTGTATATTCCTGCATTGCAGAGGGTTGGACTAGATGATCCTCAAGGTCCCTTCCAAATCTACAACTCTATGATTCTTCTAAGACAAGACTGGACTATGAAAGCAACTGTGGACATACTTCCAGAATGGAACCATGCATTTCCCATCCCACTTTTACATAGGAGTCCACACTAGGATTCTCCCTTTTATGTTAATATTGAAAGGACAGGAGTCCTCTTGAACTCTAAATTTCATGTAAATTTATCTGATTTTCAAATGTAAAAACAGCAAGCCAGAAAGAAGGGGAAAACTGAGGTTAAACTCCCTTTTCTTTTAGACTAATACTGAAGCTCATCCCTCCAGTGAAATGGCCTGCTACTCTGAGGGTTCATCTCTGGAGTCCTTTTAAACTGAGGTCCTTTAGGTTGGTTAGGCCTTGTATCTGTGACAGAAACTCCAACAGAATACATTATATGAGGATTTTGAAGTCACACCTCTATCAGTTCTAGGTTTGATGACAATTATTTTCAAATAAATATGCTTAGGCTAACAGCCTGATGCATAATCTATATCTGTTTAGAAATTGGGGCAAAGGTACAAGATACCTTGCTATAATGAAGTATCTGTAGTCTCCATAGTTTAGACAGAAAACACAGTGAAAAGGTGCTTGTAGGCAAGGCAGTTCAATTATTTCAAACACATATTTCAGAAAGGGGAAAGAGCCTGGGGTGAGCAGGACGGCTGATACGGGATGTTAGTTTGGCTCTGGAAATTGTTGAAACAAGCTGCCTGCTACTGGGGAGCTGTCCTTGGTGCTGTGGGTGTTATCTCTTGATACTTGCTTTCTGAGGTCCTCATGTAGATGTTCCCTGCTTATTGGGTTGACTGACTTTGCTCTGTGCCTCTTGGTATCCTGTCAACTGAATTAGACCAAACTCTCACTGTAGATTCTAACTCTCCCCTCTGGTTCTATACTGCCAAGTTTAGTTTGCTGGGTGTGCATTTTTGTTTTGTTTTTAAAAAATGTATATTAGAGTAACGATCGTGGCTACCACCTTTAATTTGGTCCTAAGAGATTATACCAAGGGAACAGTGTGTGTGTTTGTTGTGTGTAGATGTGTCAGAGACAGAAATTATAAAAATCTTGACAAGTTCCAGATAACTGTGTTTGTTGTATCAAAAACAACAGAGTCCCGTTGTACCACTGTAGGCCATAGGATCATATGCCACAATAAATGTGTTAGCCTTTAAGGTACCATAGGACTCTCTTGAGTTTACAGTTTGACTTTCCTAAATCTTGTTTGGCAAGTAATGTTCACTGTGTAGTGCTATAATCTTAGAAGTCAGCCAGATTTATAAGACACACGTTTATATTTGAAGTGATAAGTTTATTTTAAATGAATATTAATAGTTAAGGAGCTGCCTAGAAGTTTAGTAGTATCGGTGCAATTATCTCCCTTTACCTTCCCAACCTTTACATTGGGCGCAGTAATCCTCCAGTTTTTGCTGCTAACCAGGGACAGCAAAAGCAAGGGACTATCTAAGCACCTGGCAGACTGGAGATATGCCTGGTGAGCTGTGTTAAGCTTGGTGGCTCACAAATTGGCAAAGCTTTCATACCCTAGACACTACTGTGACCTTCTGCAGCCTGAAGTAGTCTCTTTCGGGTCTACAAATAGGGAGAGACAGCTTTTCTGAAGGCAAGAAACAAGACACAAAATGCATAAGGTGCAAATATCTCTTACAAATGACAACACTAACAAAAATTAAAAGCTCTGAAATGACACATGAAAATAGACAGTTCACACTACATTAAGGAGGAGGAATGTCTAAGTGCTGTCATAGATACGTGTTAGATTTTTGCCTCTCACACACTCTTGATCTATATATCACATCAGGTAATTCTCCTTTACTGTATTATTATTATTAAACAACAGACACAGATTTAATCTTATAACAGAAGACAGAACTACCTGCTGCTTGCTGTATGGCTTTCCTGTCAGCCTCTTCCCCCCCACCCTTCCCTTCCAAGTTCACTGGGTCTTATTTAAATTAGCTGGCCTAAAGCCAGAAGCTCATCATTTTAATGCAGTGTAAAATGGAATATGCATAATTATATGCAAGCCATATGTGAGGGAGACAGCTCAGCTGTGAATTTCAGGAGGCCAAGAGAGAGGGAGAGCGAACAGTCAGGGATTAGATGAGATGAGAGTGGAACAGAGTGCAAGTGTCATCCAAATGAACGGTGTAATGAGCATGCTGCCGGCACTCCTCCTTTCACCTACTTCTCCCTTTGCTTTAACTCTAAACCAGAATATGTTGTAGATCAGAAGTAAAATGCTGCATGCAAGTAGTATAGTTGCTAATGGATTGCATTAATGTCTCCATTTAAACTTAAGCTTCCTTAATTAGCAGTGTAGATCAACACAACCCATAACTTTTAATGCATCTTCTTAAATTAAATATTTTAAACATATTTCATTGCCCTCGCATAATGGCTACTCAATTCAGAACTTTACTTAAAGAATCGGGGGAAATCAATTTAATAGCATTAATGTGTAAATCATGAATTTGAAAACCATTTTTGAAGGGAATGACCTTGTTACTTTAAAAAAATGGAAATGGAAGCATATTATTGGTTGAATATTTTTAAAGGTTAAAAAAAAAAGCTTATAGCATATATGTAATTTAAATATATAATCCTTAAAAAGGAACAAAGTAAACTGAAACCCTAACAGAGCAATCCTATACATGTCTGCTCAGAAGTAAGTTCCATTGAGTTTAATGGTGCTTACTCCCAGGTAAGTGTGCATAGGATTGCAGCATTTAAAAACTCAAAACAGCCAGCTGAAATACTTCATTTTGGGGCTTGTCTCTTTGTTGATTTTAACTCTTACACCAAAATCTATTTGCATGTCTTTTTTTAAAAAAAGAAATGGTGTAAAGAGCACTCCAAGTTCTAATATCTAACCGGTGTATTGCATATTTAAGCAAACTTTTTAATATTGTTGTATTTTGGAATTCCCGCTTGTTTTAATGATCTGAGCTGTTATGCATTTAGCTTATTTTTTTCTTCCATTATTTGTAAGTCCCTAAATAGGCCATTATATTTCCCTTCAGGCTAGAGATGAAGATGGACATGGTGAAAATTTCCCCCAGCAGCACTATGCTAAGGAAACTCCAAGACTTGCCTTCAAGAATAACTGCGAACTACTTGTAAGAATAACATACTTACAACAAGTCTAGATTGTTACTTTAGCACAGTGAAAACAGTTTTTGAAAAGCTTTTGTTCATGATTATATAACATAATGAAATATTACAGTTTTTTTAATAAAAAATAACCTGTGCCAATTGCAAATGCTAACTCTGATATAATTGAACAATTCTGAGCTCTCAACTTGCTTGCAATTTTTTTATCATTTATTATAGAATCTGAATGGCCTTGTAATAGGAAGTTAGTGGAATCTTAAGCATGCTTACACAGAAGTAAATCCCACTGAGTTCAATGAAGCTTACTCCCCAGCAAAAGTGCTTACAAAATTGCAAACACAGCCATACAAAGTATCCCACTAGAAGTCATTTGAGGAATCGCAAGTAAAGCACATGTTAGAAAAAAGAGGGAGGGAGGGAGGGAGGGAGAGAGGGAAGGAGAGGGAGAGAGGGAGAGGGAGAGGGGGAGAGAGAGAGAGAGAGAGAGAGAGAGAGAGAGAGAGAGAGAGAGAGAGATGATACTTATATGAGAAAATCACTTGCCCTTCCCCAACTCTCCCTTTTTACATTTTAGCGGTTTTATTGTTTTCAGACAACATTAAAAGCAAAACACAACAAAACACCACAGCAGCACTGACATGCAGTACTCCCTTTAGAATTCAACTATTTCTCTAGTTTATTGAAAAATACACTGAGACACTTTCTCTTGTTCTCTTTGGCGAGGAATGAGTGAAATCCAGCAAAGCACTGACAAGGAGTCTGGAATGTTTACAAGACATAGGAGAGATTATATCAGCTGTGAACAGATATCTGTTCCAAGGCAGGGTTAATTTGCTGCTCATTTTAGCAATTGTAACTAGGCAAAATTAACAGCAAATAGGAATGGCCATTATATTTCTGTTCAGTAAAGATCCTAATAGTTTTGATTTGAAAGTAAAATGAGCAATTCAAGCACTAAGTATTTCCTCTTCTGTTTACTAAAGCAAATAGAAAATGTAATTCAGGGAGGTTTAAAATCCTGATGAGTATATGGCTGCTACTTCCCTTTTGTTTTTGTTTCTTCTCCATTGTATTTAAGTAAAATAGGAAATATTTTCATTTGTGTGTGTGCAATGTCCAAACAAATTAAGTCTATAGCTATATTTTAAAAGGGACATTGTTTTATTTTACAGTAAGTAAAGAAAATGGAGCATCAGGAAAGATGGCATTTCACTGAGATTTTTAGATGAAATTCTATAAGGAATTCAAAATTTCCCCATGAGATTTTGTGGTCATCTTAATTGTTTAAAAATTTAGGCTTAGATGCTGTGCTGAGGCTGAGCAGATAGAGCAAGAAACAAAGTAATAATAATAATAATAATAATAATAATAATAATAATGTATTTATATAATTCTTTTCCTATGTGCTCAAACCACTTGACATACATTATTCTCAGTAATCCTCATAACAACCTTGTAAGGCAGGCCAGTTTTATTATCCCCATGTTATAGGGAATTGACTAAGGCTGAGAAATGGTGACTGGTCTAGTTCCATCCAGTGACCTCATAGCTGAGTTTTACACCGTGGACATCTCGGTCAGCTGCAATCTAACACACTTAGTAGGGGACTAGCAGTGCTATCCTATACATGTCTACTCAGAACTAAGTCCTATTGAGTTTAGTGGGGCTTATTTCCAGGGGAGTGGCTATAGGACTATAGCCTATGAACTTCTGGTTGCAGTGGGATATACTTGTGAACAAACATGCATAAGATTGCACTGTTCTTCCTGTTACTTTTGTGTTCCCCTAACTGGTCAGTTAGACAATACGGGGCTTCTCAGGTCACAAAAGCTACAAGAGGTGTCCCAGAAACACAGATTAGTCGTATTTCAGAGACATACTGCTCACATCACCAGCCTTCATGTACTATGTCTGAGTCTTTGTAAAATAGCTCAGATTAGTAGTCCCATATCCATAGTGTTGCTCCTGGAATGATCCAAGGGTGTACGGTATATGTTTGAAATTGTTTCATTAAAATCAACTGTCAGTGTAGCTTGCTGACAGGCAATTTCATGGATAACAGCTGTTTAGGAATCTAGTCTTAGTTCATTCACACATAATTCAAAATGTAATTGCTTGTAGCTGAGAATGTGAGTTGCCTCCATTAAAACATATTGAGTCTGCCATAGTGTCACATAACATTAAAACTTTGTCTTAGGGTTTGTTTTACACATACAGTTAATCACTGGGTGTTGTAGTCATTGAGTAGTAACCACAAATGTGTGGAGTAAACCTTCACAGAATTCTCTATGATCAAATTTTATGAATGACTCATGCCAGTGAAATGCTTTTATATCATCAAGGGAATTGTTTTAAGCATCAGGCCATGAATACAGGTGTAATGTCAGAAGTCACTTTATGCTGTTGTCAGATTATGCCTCTTTGCCATTCTACTTAAATCAGATTATTATTTTGTATAGCTTCGCTGAAGTTTAAATATTTATAAAGGATATGTCTGGGTCTCTGGATCTATTCCCATTTAAATCAGTGGAAGGCTTGTGTTGATTTCAGTGTGAGCCAAGGCATCTTCAAACAGATTACAAAATTATTTTCCTTTCATGTCAGTTTAAAGTTACATCAGCAGTGTCTGAGCCCAAAACCCTAATATAGCCCATACTGTCTCTGAAGTCAACAGAGCATACACTATGAAGGACCACATGTACAAAGAAATGCAGAACTGGACCCAACAGACCCAATGCTTAAGTCAGTTGACGTACCTGAGTCTTAAAGTACAATATGCTGACGACCTGGTTTGCACATAGTTCCATACCATGGTTTAGTGATACACTGATGAGCTTGAATGAGCCTGAGTTAAGTGTTCGGCTTGTGTGCTCCCGCCCCCCTCCCCTTCTCCCACTTGGCCAGGAAAAGTCTTTCTGCAAAGTTTAGTTTCTGGCTTAGTAGCATGTTCGATGCAAGGATGCTGGTTTAACAAGCCAGCTTCACAATTCATTGTTTGAAGATTGCTTGTTATAAAACTTACCAGGATTCAATTTCATAAATAATTGCTTGTATGAATGCAAAGTGGTAAAAGTGAAATTAAGTCCTGCTGAAGTCCTCCCCCAAGACATATGAGAGGCAGAGAAGGGAGGGGGTGTGTACAAGCCTGACGCATCACTTGGGTTCATTTGGGCTCATCCGCATAGCGTTAAAATATGTTAGGGCTTGTGCACTTGTCCCATGCCTAGAAGGTACTGGTCTGGGTGGTTTTTTGCTTGCCCCACTCCTTTCCCAGGGAAAATCCACTCTTTAGTGCTAAATTGGAGCAAATGTCAATGTGGAGAAAACCCAGATTGCCATTTACTCAGACTGAGTGCTAAAGAACAGTTTTCCCTGTGGGGAAAGCATTGGAACAAGAAGTGTCTAGGGACGTTTTTGTTTGATGTTTTATCGTGTTTTTAATATTCTTTTGTGAGCCGCCCAGAGTGGCTGGGGAAACCCAGCCAGCTGGGCGGGGTATAAAAAACAAATTATTATTATTATTAGTGTGGATAGGCCCATAGTGTTATGTGAATGAAACCAATGAGTCAAATGTCACCAGGGTTAAACATTATTATAAAGAATAGCAGAATCAGTTCATCTGAATAAGTAATTATTAAAAGCTGTTTTTCATTTTCATTTTTGCCTTTCTAGAGATATTTTAAAAGTTTTGGAAGGTGTTCACTTGTAGTTAATGTGTGTGTGGGGGGGGGGAATTTTTCACTGTTGCTCCTTCAATTAGCCTTTGGTGATATTGGAATGCTGGTGCTAGGATCCAGCTCTAGTTATGCATTGAAAAGGTATTCCTGCATGACTGCTTGCACCAAATATGAATTGGAACAGGCTTCCTCAACCTCAGCCCTCCCAACGCTTTTGGCCTACAACTCCCATGATCCCCAGCTAGCAGCACCAGTGGTCAGGGATGATGGGAACTGTAGTCTCAAAACATCTGGAGGGCCGAGGTTGAGGAAGCCTGAATTGGAATGTACATTTGAATGCACATCACATTGAATTCAGTGCAGTGGAAGTGAATGGTATCCACACACCGAGGTTGATGCTAATGTACATTTATTTGGCAGCGCATTGACTTGATACCTGTGGTTCCCGTTCCAGCAAGTGAGATGCATGGGGTTTTCAGAGCTTGATTAGAGCAGTTGCTGTTATTTATTATAGAAAAACGGTATTTTACTTATATTGCAGACATTTCTGTTCCCGTTTACAGTTTGGCTGCTCATAAGTTAAATTTAGTTAGCACAAAGATAGAGTTGATAGGGGAAAATCTGTCTCCTAACTGCTTTCTGTAGCTTTGTATCTTGTATTCTCCTTCTTCCCTCTATTTTTGGTTTTTTTGGACAAGTAGTTTAAAAGTAAAGGGGGGAGGGAGGGAGCAGGAATGACTGTGTCCCTGAGGAAAAGCTTAGCCAGCCATTAATGGTGGGAGACAGATGGTGATTCTTTTACAAAGCAGCAAAAAAGTGTGAGGCTTTAAATGAAGGATAAATTGAAACTTGTTTATTCTTATGAGACTTGGGAAATCCTTGGGGTTCTTTTAGTACAATGCAGAGTCAGTTTTATAATAGTCTGTCAGAGGAAATGGGAAGCTTAGGCTCAAAAGTGCTTTCTTAGCTTTAGGGTTCAGATGCCATTTTCCAGTATGGATTGCTGCAGCCAGTGCAGTCTCTTTAGTTTGGGAAATGCTTCTGCTCTGAGGGTGCTGCCAGGATGGATTGAGGGGATGAAGCACTGATGGAAGTTGTTTGCTAGCAAACTCCCAGAAGAACTGGAGTACATTGTTAGAATGTTAATATCCTGGGTCACAGACATGCATTGAAAAGCCTTAACTCCTAAGTGCTTGGGTAGATTTCTAAGCCAAATAACCGTACTCTGTTATGAACCATGTGCTTCTCTGCAATGCTTGTATCTCTGAGCAGAATATATATTTGGTGTGTTAGGCAGAACTTCACAACTTTCAAAAGAAAAACAGATAGCTGACGAATTGGGGGAAAGAATAAGCTGCTGTTGAACAAATTCCCTCCATGCATATGGCAGGTCTATTCATTAGTAAAACCGTGACAATTACAGTTTTGGCTGGTGAAAACATCCACAAAGAAATTCCACTATGGAGTTATGAGCCTACTTTAAAGTATTGATTTCCCACTATAAATCCAAAATGTGCTATAACATTTAATAGAGAGCATAGGAAACCAGATACTAAACTTGGTGGTTAAGATGCTTGAATTAGTGAGGATGCGGAGTTTTCCTTGTGTATAACCAGTGAATTCAGCCATTTGTAAAATTAGGTTTCCTGAAGATTAGTATAATAAAAATAGGAAACTAGTACAGAATACAATTATCTTATAGCAAAAAGCAGGCCAATTTAGTTGCTTTGATAGCATTGAGAATTTAGTTTTGTTTGTATCTCTTTCTATTTATGTATCTATCTAGAACGTTAGAATTTTCATGAGATATAGATAATTTGCTCTTTGTTTTCAGGTAAAGAAAGCATAGTCCTTTGGAAGCTGATAATGGCACACTAATACTATGGAACAGTGATGCCACTGTTGGTTGTCAGGAAACAGAGAGGATTAAACACTGTAAGAAAAAGGGTGGACATAATGAAAAGATTAGTGAAAAGGCTACAATTCCTGCTCTGAGAAGCCCAGATTCCTGAGCCATTGCCTGAGAAATTGCAACCTCTCCAGCTTGTGTTAAATCAGAGCTTCTGTTGGGATACCCTGCTATGAATTTACAAAGGAAAGGTCTATCTTGCTTAGAATTGCTACCCAGAATATTAAATAGAGCATCTGGGTTCCGCCCGCTGCTGTTTGAGCTAGTAAAATAGCAGATGTGAAATTCTTGGTTTTTCTTTCAATTCATTTGTTCATAAAGATAAAACAAGCATTGCATACAGATCAAGCCACTACATAATTACCTAGGTAACAGCAGAAAATGCTTTATTTTTAATATTATGCCTTTTAAAGAAGGTTTATGAGGAAGAAGGAGAGGAATTTATGGGTGATATTCCACTAACATATTCCATCAGT
Source organism: Podarcis raffonei (assembly GCF_027172205.1). Classification (NCBI taxonomy): domain Eukaryota; kingdom Metazoa; phylum Chordata; class Lepidosauria; order Squamata; family Lacertidae; genus Podarcis; species Podarcis raffonei. The sequence goes on from NC_070604.1 coordinate 52,252,394, forward strand.
GCAAGGGTTTCTACTTGTGCAGCAATTCGTCCTGCCTTCTCCTTTCACATGCACCCCAATATTCTCCAATGGGTTACAGGAACACCTAGAACAGATTTGTGCAGCTCGTGGTGGGAGGAAAGGGGAAAGAGCATTACATGGTGCAAACAGAAATCCTTGCACTTACAGAATGATTGCCTTAGTGCTACACTGGATTCTACCCATTGTGTGTGCGTGTGCACATACATGCATACACACACACACACTGATATAGAACTTGGCCTGTAAATATGAGGGTTCAGGTTCAATCTCTGGTTAAAAATTCTCAGAGCATCAAGGCTGGGAGGTATTTTGCCTGACGCCCTGGCAAAATAGGCCTGCTAATGTCATGCAGGTCATTCATCATTTCTGTCATTTATCAAATGGAATGATATGAAAGTTGCAAGGATCCATGACAAGAAATGGCAAAGGGTATTGGTTAAAATGTGGTTGTAACAGGTGAGCACATCATTTCTTGATGCCAGTAGGTACATTTCATTGCTGTCTCTTGACACCCTTCTCTTTTTATAAAACTTACCAATAAATATAATCTTCACCTGTTCTACTGCGTCTCGCTCCCCGATATCCCCATGTTAGTCATTATTTCTCATATTCTCAGGCTTCCTTCACCTACCTGTCCCAGCACCATAATTTCTACATGTGAGAATATCTATATATACATTTGCACACATAGGCGCTCACTAAAGATTTGGTTATTTTCAGTGAATTTCCTATGGGGAAAATTATACATCATGTGCCTGATCCTTCATTCAATTTCTTGGTTTTGCTTTTTAAGAAGAGTGGTTGTGTGGGAGAGAGATGCTATGCACTAAATTGGAGCATCAATGCAAAGGGAAGAGATTTTAAGTCTTTTTCTCCCAATGTTTCCCAACTCATATCACTTTCTCAAAGCTGCTTATTAGTTCTGCAGTATGGGAAAAATATACAAACCCATTTCCCCCCTCACCACCATGAAGAAGCTTCAGGGAGAATGAGTTATGTTATGAAAATAGAAAAAGGAAAAGAAGGCCCAATTCTTTACATGTAATGAACAGGCTTACATACTAGAAGCCCTAAAATGTGTGCAGAAGTCTTATAATATTGGCAGCATAATTTGGGGACAAGGCTGCCCATGAGGGGTACAAGTCTCTCTCTCTCTCTCTCTCTCTCTCTCTCTCTCTCTCTCTCTCCCTCTCTCCCTCCCCCCTCCCTCCCTCTCTCTTACTCTCTCTCTCTCTGTGTGTATGTATGTGCTGATAAAGGCTTCAAAAAGTCTATTCTGATCCTCATCCTCATCTATTGTCCTGTGCCATGATCACCATAGTTAACATAACAGCACCAATTTTATTTTCTGCAGTGGAATTACAGTCTCCATCTAGTAACATGAAGTAACTGCACACTTTTTAATGGGTCTCTGACCGTGTAATTAACAACTGATTGCACATATAACCACCAGTGCCAGATAAGGTGACACAGTGATGTGAACCATGTATATACCTCCTATTTGGGTATATGATTCCTGATGCAGAGGTGGTGGATCAAACCTTTCAAAACTGCACTGATTTTTTTGGTATCTTATAATTCCCAAGCAACGCTCCTAGCATGTGCACCATTTTGGGCAAAATTACATGTAAGTTGCATACAAGTGTAGTTCACAACGAAGCACCTGCAAAGTAGAATGCAAAGGGAACAATTTTGCCTTGTAAAAATAGCAGGGGTTTCTGAATGCTTCCTCTGCTTAGTGGCCTAATCACAGTAGTAGCTCCACTATCAATTTTTCAAGCTCATTCGTGGTTTCAAAGTTCATCTGGAGAAAAGTGGGAAGTGGGAGAGGACTGAGGTCTAAAAGCAGTGGGTGGAGGAAGCATTCAGAATTCCCCTCCCAGATTTAAATCACACACTTTCCAGGTGTTTGGTGGTGCTTTGAATGTGAAGACATGCTTTACCCACCATTGTCTATAGATCTGGTGACATAATGTACAAAAATTAGGGCTGCTTTAGAAGTTACAACTTTGGTTGTGTTTAGATTATCCCCTGTAACAAATCACAAACTTAATTTAAAAAAGACACATGTGTGAATGTTGCAAGTGATGTACACATGACTTTCAGGTACAATGCAGCTTCCTATGTTCCTAAAGGTGAAATGTAAGCTGTATCTATGAGGAAAAGGTTTTATAATGACTTAGAAAGGGTAGAGGTAAAGAAAAGCTCTTAGGGGAAGTTGATAAGCTTCGTGGGGCAGAACTTTCCTTTTAGGATATAGAACTAAGAAGACATAAGGTTATAGAGAAGCCAAAGTGAAGGGTAGTTAGCTGTTCTTTCAATGAAAGGTCAGGAAGTAAGTCAGCCTGAAACTGTTCATCCGCATCATGATCCAATAGGGATCCCTGCCCACAATGTTTGGAGGAGAATGCGCATGCCCATCTATCTTGCAGTGCAGGTGGTAGTACTCATCCCTCTCCACTGTTATGAGCACTGCATTCTGCACAACTGGATTGGGGCATTTGTTATCTTAAGACATGCCAACCCATTTCTGTAGGAATAATATCCATTTTGTGGCCACTGGCTAACAAAGACTCATGCATGTTTATGCATGCACTGAAATCACAGGATTTTAAAGGCACTTAAATGTCTATTTGATTGCGATAAATTAATAAGATCCCCCCCCCATTCAGACTGCAACTTTTTGGATTATTGTATTTCTGTGTAGAAGGAAGGCTTTTACATTTTATGCTCTACTAATTGCTTAAAAATTTAATGAATATCAGTTCTAATTTGATTGCTTTTTAGTACTTCATTTAAGTTATTAAAAAGTAGGAAGGACACATAATGAACAGTGGAAGCTTTGGCCTAGCATCTGCCTATATTCTCTTTTTATTTAATCAATTATAGTCCAGTGGTGTGTAATTATACATTAAGAAAGTTATTGGATATCACAGTATGATGGTCCCAGGGGGCTCATTAATATACTAATATAATACACCTGTAATGACCTGTTCTCAGATCTGCAAATTTCTCTCTTCCTTCCTCTGCTAAATGAAGATGAGAGCAGTAACCATTAAGTTTGAATCACCTGTAACAGTTAATGAGAGAGGAGAAAGGTGTCTCTGGCATCATATGTAATGAATCTGGCCTTTCGGTACTGAATGTTAAAAGAGAGCCGGATCTAAATGGACCTGTATCTGCATTTCTGAAAAGTAAGCAGTGTATGTCTGAGGGGAGCCAAGGGCAGCCTCAACTGAGCATACATGCTCCTTCTTCCTTGGCTCTTCTTCATTCTGTCTCCAAAATGAGAGAAACAGACAAGTAGGAAAACCTTGTCAAATCGCATCCAGACACTATTTGCTTGGCTTGGTTCAAATCAAACCAAACTCTGGAACTGATCCCTGTACAATGGCTCTGAGTGTTTGCATAGCAACTAAGCTGTGTTTTGTTGAAGCGACTTTTTATTATTAAAAAAAAATGCTAGAAAGAGCAAAATGACACAAAGGCTTTCCTTGTAGTCAATAATAGGTTCAATTGTGCTCTCTTATTAATTCATAATGAATGAAACCAAGTAAAGACTTAATTCACCTTATCAGTTCTATTGGATTTTATATAGGTGATCCAGAGGAATAATAAGCTAGAAATTGCCCTGTGTGGCTGGCATTTTTATGGCTGCAGGAGACAACCAAAGTCAGTATTTTCAAAGCTCTTCCCCCCAACCCCACCCTAAAAAGTTATTTTGATGTATCAGAGTGCACCTCAGAAATAAAAAATCCCTCTTGTTGTCTCCCAAAGTAAAGGCTTTGATTTACCGACCAGATCCGTGAGGAATGCTAAAGTGGCAGAAGCGGGTGGAGGCTGATAAATCATACACTGATGTAACTAGATGAAGCACCTTGCTTGGGGGGAAAGAAGCCATGCTGCAGTCATATTTCTCAGATGGTTACATACACTCTCAACTTCTTGGCCTCAACAGCAAAGTATAGGAGGCAATAAATAACACTGCACCCTTGTGCTTGGGAGAGATCATTGGAAGGCACAGCTGTTTTCAACCACTGCCTCAATTCTGCTCACACAACCCAACCCTCTGATACCAAGCTGCTACTCTATCCCCCATCCCACAAGGGATTGAAACTCACTGTGGCAGGACAGGGTTGCAGTCAGTGCAGAGTTCCAATGAAGACCTTAGAGGTCTAGTTGTCATGTGAAGCCTATCCAGCCATGTAGCTGTTGACATCATTTAATCTCTTTTTTAGTTTACTGCTGATTTTAATTATCTTTAAAGTTTTTAATTATTTGTTTTAAACCTTCTTGTTGGTAATTCTAGTATTTCTTGTATACTGTGTAGAGGTTTGTTGGTTTGTTTGTTTTACTGAATTTATATACTGCCGTATACCCAGAGGTCTCAGGGCAGTTCACAGAATAAAATCAAAATATAAAACTACAAAATACATAATAAAAATAAAAACAACCCAATAACCCCCCACCGCCCCCCCCCCATTTTAAAAGGGCATAGGAAGTAAATCGGATCAACCAAAGACCTGGTTAAAAAGGAATGTTTTGGCCTGGCGCCTAAAGGTGTATAATGAAGGCACCAAGCTAACTTCCTTGGGGAGAGCATTCCACAGATGGGGAGCCACTGCAGAGGAGGCCCATTTCTCATGTTGCCACCCTCTGGACCTCTCGAGCAGGAGGCGCATGAAGAAGGGCCTCAGAAGATGATCTCAGGGTCTGGGTGGGTTCATATGGAAAGAGGCAGTCCTTGAGGTATTGTGGTCCTAAGCAGTTTAAGGCTTTATAGGTCAAAACTAGCACTTTGAATTGGGCCTGGAAACTTAATTGGTAGCTAGTACAGTCGGATCAGGATCGGTGTAACATGCTTAAACTGTCTTGATCCAGTGAGCAACCTGGCCACTGAATTCTGCAGTAGCTGAAGTTTCTGAACCCATCTTCAGAGGCAGCCTTATGTATAACGCATTGCAGTAAACTAACCTTGAGGTTAGACAACATTAGTTAGGCTATCCCTGTCCAGATAGGGGTGTAGCTGGGCCACCAGCTGAAGCAGATGGAAGGCACTCCAGGCCACTGAGGCCACCTGAGCCTCGAGTGACAGCAAAGGATCAAGTAGTACCCCAAGCTATGAACCTGCTCCTTCAGAGGCAGTGTAGCCCCATTGAGAGCAGACAATCTTCCACATAGGGAACCACCCACTAACAGTGCCTCAGTTTTATCTGGATTGAGTTTCAGTTTGTTGGCTCTCATCCAGTCCATTACTGAGGCAAGACACTAGTCCAGTACTTCCATTGCCTCACCTGCAGATGTAAAAGAGAAATAGAGCATACTGCTGACAACATACTCCAAACCTCTGGATAACACCATTCAGCAGTTTTATGTAGATGTTAAACAACATAGGGGATAGGAGGAAACTTGAAGGTTCCACAGGGCTGAAAAGCATTTCCCAAGCAAATCTGGGAACGACCATCCAAGTAGGACTGGAACCAACTGGGAGTAGGTGCCACCTACTCCCAGTTCAGACAGTCACTCTAGAAGGATACAATGGTCAGTGGTATCGAGAGCCACTGAGAGGTTGAAAAGAATTAACAGGGACATATTTCTCTTTGTCTCTCTCTCTCTCTCGACAGAGGTCATCATACAGAGCAGTTTCTGTGCCAAAACCAGGCCTAAACCCTGATTGAAATGGATCCAGAAAATCAGTTTCTTCCAAAAGCATCTGGATCTGGTCTGCGACCACTCACTCCAGAACCTTGCTCAGCAAAGGGGGATTAGCAACTGGCTGGTAGTTAGTTAGGTTAGTTAGGTTTTCTGAATCCAGGGAACGTTTCTTAAGGAGTGGTTTTACCACTGCCTCCTTCAAACAGGCAGGGACTGCCCCCTATCATAAAGAGGCACTGATCACCTCCCTGGCCCAGCCAACTATTCCCTCCCTGCTGGTTTTTATCAACCAAGAGGAGCAAGGGTCTAGAGCGCAAGTGGTCACCCTGACCGATTTGAGCACCTTGTCCATATTATTGAGCCTTACCGACTGAAACTCATCCAACACAACAGCACTAGACTGTGCTCGGGACACCCTATGAGATTAATCTGCTATAACAGCAGAGTCAAGGTCTTGGTGGATGCAAGTTGATGCAAATGCTTTGCAAACAAATCACAGTGAGCTACTGTTGGTTCTACCACTTCCTTTGGGCTAGCCTGTAAAAGGCCCCTAACAACCCGAAAAGCTCTGCCAGATGACATAATGTGGATGCAATGGAGGCGGCAAAGTATGCCTTCTTTGCTGCCTTAACAGCTACTAGGTAGGCTCACTAGGTAGGCTTAACAGCTACTAGGTAGGCTCACTAGAGGTCGATCAGGGCTTTGACAGGAGTGCTAGTCGTATCAGCTAGGAACCCCCCCAGAGCCGTTTGGAATCCCACTGGATCCATCAGCCTCCGAGGGTGGACCTTCCTAATAAGTCTGTGGAGGGGGAAAGGTGCTAAATCTCAACAGGAAGCAATCAAAGTTTTCTTAAAATAAAGCTGTATATAAATTTTGTTAAATAAATGAAATAGATTTTTCATAGGAAAATCATGCCTGAAAGTCTATCACAATATTTGAGGGTGTCAACAGCATTTTTTTTATTTAAAGGATGACACTGCTCACATGGACTTTTGGGAAAAAAAGCCTTTCAAACTGCCTCTTTACAAAAGCTAAGTAGTTAGGGCATAAAAGGAGTGACTTTTGCAGCTCAGCAGATGGTTAAAAGCTAAGAAGCAGTGGGAAGGCATGAACTGTAAATTATTGAAATGGAAGAAGATGTACAGTGGAGCACTTCAAGAATCTATGCTCAGACTTTTAAAAAAAAAATATTAATAACCTAGAAAACTTGTGAACCGTGTAGTTGCAAAATCTGCTGATGATATCAAGCTGTTGAAAGGTTATGCTTATATAGCAGCCCATAGAGTTGAGGATAAGGATCCCGGCTATTGTATGAGGGCACAACTTATCCCTTTACACAGGCATCCCAATCTGGACCCAGTAGTAAGCTAGTAGAGCAGACTGTCCTCATCACTGTGGCAATTGTGCTGCTTTTTGTGTAGCCCAGGTATCTTTAAGCAGTGGTCGATCTTGGGGTCTCAAATTTCAGCAATGCCCTGTGCGACATCAAAAATCAGCACACCTCCAAACCTCTTGCACTGCATTCTAAATCATAGTTGCGGTGTCTCCTATGGTGTTCCCGAGGTTCCACGTTGAGTGTGACTGAACCAGTTGTGCTCCCCTAAATCCGCCTCTGCTTTATGTTAAATACCTTAAAAACACACATTTCACAAGTATTAACTTGCCATGTCAGTGTATAGGAAGTGAGCATAAAACTCTAGTGTCCTTGTTATCCTCCTCTGCCTCACTTCCCATGCCAATTCCCTGCTGAACATCAGTTTGTTGAACTCTATGTATATAACCTGGAGGCTGTGTGATATTTCTTTCCACTCAGAAGTTCATTTCTGGTGAAAAACCCTGCAAAAGGTTATAAGTCTTCACATGGTCAGGTCTCCAGCGGGGCATTAAACCATGTGTTGTACAAGACTTCTCATTTTATTTTGGGGAATAAACATAATTCTCCAAACAAGTGAGAAGAACAATAAAGCCTTCTGTTCTTTTCGAACAGAAGCAAGCAGGTGGTGAAAATCCCAGAATGAATGTTAATAAAATGCAGGTACAAGCACATTTTCATGCCTAGCATGTTGCAGCCATGATGGCAAAGGTGGCATACTTCTTTGCCAACATTTAAGATTAAGAACTGTGTTTTATTTTCAAGAAAAGATGTTTGTTTCACTACAAGTTTGTCTTTTAGTGTGGTGTGTGTGTGTGTGTGTGTGTGTGTGTGTGTATGTGTGTGTGTTGCAAGGGCAACCAAGCTGAAAAGAATGTGGTATTTGCAAATGTGTTGGCCCATTTTTGTTTCCTGGCTCAAACTTTACTGGTCCATAAGTTTATATTATATTCATGTCCGACCACACTCCTGAGCATCTTCAATGGATGAGGGTGATGTTCAATTTGTTATTTACTTATTTATTTATTTTCAGCCAAATTGGATATGGGAGTGCTGAAATGGCTGGACTAAATCAAGGTCTAGAATCAGGATCATATGCCCTGACAGCCAGCTCCTCAGTTCCACATTCAGTATGAAATTTTGGGGATTTGCCCTTTTAAGAGCAGTATAACTACTAGACAGTGTTGTATAGAAGGGAGTGCTTTCATTTTAGGAGCAAACAGAATGGGCATTGCTTTCCTACAGTGACGTTCTGCTCCTAAAGGAATAATGGCAGGAGTGAGAAATGAATGGAAGTTCATTTAATGGAGGATTGTACTGCATGAACTGCATTAACAAGGTTTTTGATAACCTGTGGATAATTACTCCACAGTCTGTATTCTGAGGGCTTGATACATTAAGGACCTACTCAGTTGGTCTTCTCATCCAATGATGTTTTCTGTGGAAATATATTGCATGGATGATAGAGGAACAGCAATTCTGTGGAGCTAGAGTTCCTAATCAATTGCTTTGCTTGTGCCATTCTGACATCCACATAGGGGATCCTGCCCTGAATGAATAACTTTACAGAAAAAAGAATGTTATTCAAATGGTCCCCAAGTTCTAGACCAGCCTTACCATTAGATATAGTGCCTCAGACAGAACTTGCTAAAGTGGTGAGGTGTTGAAGGATGGAGCTGTGTGTACTATGCAGCCTGCCCTGTGCCCTAAGTTTGCTTGTCTGCAGGTGTGGTGGAAGATTATGCCCCATGACTAGCGTTGAAATGAGATTCATCTACCATTCCAACCAATTTCTTTCTGTGGTACGGGCCATTTTGTCCTTTGTCTCAAGCAGAAGATTATCTTGGGTTGGCCCTTTGCGATGCTACCATTAGCAGTGGTGAAGCCACTTGACCACATGCCCTTCATGTGCTTCATTGGTATAGCTAGAAGATCTTTATGACACCATCATCATCATCATCATTTATTTATACCCTGCCCATCTGGCTGGGTTTCCCCAACAACTCTGAGCGGCTTCCAACAAAAGATTTAAAATACATTAAACCATCAGTCATTAAAAACTTCCCTAAACATGCATGTGGGGACACTCATCTCCTGAAAAGTGAAGCAATAGTGACATGTCAGGGAGCCAATGAGAGGACTTTTCCCATATCGTTTGAATCTTCTCATGTTACCAGAATAAGAACTGGAGGGTTGTACATGGTAGGGGCTCACATGCCCTTAAGGGACTCTAAAATGTCCTGCAGTACAAGACGATGACATATTCTTTATTAAAATAGTTGGCCGCATTTTGAAGTTTCTGAGAAATTGTATATATATATATATATATATATATATATATATATATATATATATAAAGACAAGGATGCCGTTCTATGGCTTTGTGGCATGTATTTCTCTGCCTGCCATTTCCCTGAAAGGAATTTCTGCAATGGGAAGGAACTGTAATTAGATGTAGTGTACTGTAGAGGAGGAGAGAAGGTAAATCCCCTTACTTGCAGATGCGGATGGGAAACAACCCAGAGACAATGAGACTATATTTAGCAAGCATAAAATTGCAAGCACTGATAGATGCCACGGGGCTGCTGTCACTAAAATTTGGCTACGAGCAACTTATTCATATTTAAACGTGTTACCTTTGCAAATGGAAATGGGCAAACCCTGTTTGCTTGCTTGCTTTGCTTAAGCTATACGGGCTCGTATCACAATCCTTATACTTCAGTGGTGGTATTTGATTCCAGACATTCGATTGCCTTCCTTGTTTAAGGCACCTGTAATATGACAGGCTTGCATTGTTACATCAGAAAAATTATGTTGGTTTCTCCCTTAAGAAATAAAAGATAACAGTAGTATTAAACATCTGCACCTCTGGAAATAGTTTTGAGTAATTTGTTCAGTAATTTATAATAAAAATATTTTTATTATTTATACCCTGCCCATCTGGCTGCGTTTTCCCAGCCACCCTGGGCAGCTTACAGCATATTTAAAAACATAATGAAACATCAAGCATTAGAAACATTCCAATACAGGGCTGCCGTCAGATGTCTTCTAAAAGTTGTGTATGTATGTGTTCGGGTAATTGTATGCAGTGTCACCAGTTATGTGTTCAGGTAACTGAACACATAAGTGGTGACACTGAATACAATAACAACATTAAAGAATTTACTTCTCTTAGATAAAAATAAGCCAAAATGATTAAAGTTGTCAATGTGGTAAAATGAAATGAGCACACTGAGCACATGGTTGGACAGAAACAAATTATTTGGGTGGGTGGGTGACTGATGTTATTACCCACAAATGGGTGGAACAGTTTCTTTATTATTTGCTCCTACCAGAATTATTGGCTTTCACAGTAGTCATCAGCACAGGTTGGGTAACTGAAATGCAGGGTCTCCTTTCTAGGAAAGCGAAAGAAACCAAAGCCTCCCTCATATGCAGAAGGAGACATGGGGCCACAGTGCTGGCCCCACCCTCAGTATTATGACCCCTATGATGTCCAGACATTGAGTGTGCACATCTGAAGAAGGGAAGCCTAAGTGTGTATACTTTGTGTACATAGGTTTCCTTTAGATGCTCATGTTCAATGCATGGATGTTGGGGGCATGGCCAAGGATAATTTAGATGCTGGGGGTGTAGCCACATTACATATCCATTTCCCCTTCTTCACATGGAGCTGACTTCATATATACAAAGTGAGAAGGGGGCTCAAGAGTAAAGCAACATCTTTACTCTGACACTGTAGGAATAACATTCTGTACACTGAAAACACTGCCATGTTCTTGCTCATCTGGCGAATGAAAGGGATTAGTTGCAGCAAATGTTAACTCAAACAAAAGCTGTCTGAAAGGACATCGAAGAAGAAATTTTAAGGGGGGCTTAATCCTTTTAAACAACAACTGACTATGCAGTCAAAAGTAGCATGTGGGAATAGAAGACACTGCCATCATGGCTTCTAATGAGCCCTTTACCTTGGCATAAAGGTTAAAGCAGCCGTTCAAAGAGAAACATATCTCAGACAAGTCGGCTGACCACAAGATGCCAGGCTCATAGGAACAATATTACGTTATATGGGCTCCCAAAAGAATAATAATAACATCATCATTATCTGAGCCCATTCATTTAATTAGCTATTGTTTTCTCCAACATTATTTTAAAGTATTTTATAACATACAACATAGTTACAAAGGTAAGTGTGTCAGAGAGTTGGTTTATTTATATGTAGATTTAAAACTAGCTTGTTTAATATTTTCCAGATTTTCCAAGGGAACCTATTTTACTGTAATGTCACACAGACTGGGAGCGCTTCCCCTAGACAACTCCAACAGACCACACAAATTAGTTTCAAAGAATCTTGGTGTAGTGATAACTTCTTCACCAGTGTGACATGGAGGCTTTTTCAATGATGGCACCAGTGTAAAGTAATGCACTCGCTGCTGAAATGCAGGAGGTTTCTTTTTTTTTTTTTATTAAATATTTATTGGCATTTTCCAGAAACACACAACAGACACAAACAAGAAATAAACAAAACAAAACAAAAAGAAACACAAAAATACATAATATTCAAAACTAAACAAAAAATAGAAAAAACACATAAAGTTTCTGATACTTATTATTCTTAACCTTATTTCTCAGACCTCCTCACACCTCCCCTTCTTGTATTCCAATTTAAATTGTCAGTTCAGCAAGTCCTTAACTTATTTCTTTACCTTAACTTAAACATTTGTTCTAACATACTATTGTTTTACTTTACTTCTTTTTTCCATTTCCTCAATTTATTTTTAACAGCCTTATTTTCAATTAATTTAAAAAGAAAAAAACCAATTTTACCCTATTAAGATCACACATCAATACTTATACCCCATTAATTATTCTTAAACCTTTTTCCTAAAGTCGACCAAAATTTCCCTTCCACGATTTACCCAATTTCCTTACCACTAACAAAATATAAAAAGCAAATTATCCTTATGTACCCTTTGGATTCCCAACCTCCACCCACCCTTTTCCCGGTTCCAGTCCCCAACCAATATCCATCAGTCTTTATGTTATTTATTTAGCCTGGAGATCTCACATCCGAGGCCCTTATATCTCTCTCAGTTCCTTTCTGCCGGTCTCTTTGATAGTCCTTGATGTTAAGCCCCAAGTCTCGGAGGGGCTCCGGCCCAACAGAATCCATGTTGCTTCCAGCCAGTCCTCCATACTTAAAAGCAAAGCCTATGGGGTGCTCCAACTCTTGTTTCAAATTTCTTTCAGATCCAGATGTCCCCAAAGCTCCAGCTTTCACCTTCAACAAATTTGTAATCCTCAGGTCTTCAGATCTCCTCCAAAGGGGATCTCTCCATTTTCCAGACTCCCATTCAGACCAGGCTTTCCACATCCAATTTTTATTGTCCTTTTTTATCATCATGTCAGGCCTCATATTGTAACTCTCCTTTAACTCCTGCAAATCTCCTGCTCCTCCTTCATTTTCTTCAAAAACAACATATTGCTCCATCATATCTACACTTTCAGTTTCATTTATTTGTTCAGTTGAATAGGCTTCCTGTTTCAAGTCCTTATCAGACTCAAAACTGTTGTTTACTGTCCAGTGTAGTAGTGATACCTTTGTAGACAAAGCATTGTATTCATCTTGCAAGTTTCCCAAGAGAACGAGTGCTCTGTCCAATTCTGCTTGGATTTTACATACTCCAGCCATTTTTGTGATGTAGTGTCCCTATTACCCCTCTAGGGGGATTTTAGTTCCTTAATGTTCCTTTCAGCTCAAAACCAAAAGTCCAGTTATTTTGTATCAGCCCTCCTTATTTTCAACAAGTTATACCAAGTAAACCAGCAAAAACAGCAGAAACAATGTTCTCTTTTTCCAGCTGACAACTAGCTGACTAACAGCTCACTTGACAGCTGTCAAAATCTTCAATGCAACAGGCTTTCTCATAGGACGTTCCCGGGTCTCGGGGGGGGGGGTGAAATTTCAGCTCCCAAAATTCTTTTTATCCTCCAGTAAATCTTCTTATAGTGTCAAAACCGTGAAGTCAGGATCTTTCATTGAAAAACAAGAAACAGATTCTCTCGACCTTAGCTGCCCAGTCCTTTGCTTTAAATTGTTTACAAAGAGGGGGGGGTGGACTTCCTTTTTAGCCCCTTCCCGCTCGTTCCAAATCCAAAATTAGAAATTTTTAAAGTTCCAATCTCCGTATTACTCACGGGTTTATATTTTAGAGTCCAATCGGTCTTGGAAGAAGTTGGCGCTCTCTGTCAATGGCTTGCGGCTTCACTCCGTAGGCGAGGGAGTACTCTCAGCACCACGCCTCACCCTGCCTCCGTTCCGAAGCCTTTAAAAAGGCTCCGTCGCGGATTGGGGGGGCGCAAATGGTGCCCGCCGAGTCTCTGTGTTCACAGGAATCCGCGCCTGTGATTTTAAGGGTCTCCGCTTCGCCGCAGCGGCCAGACCCAGACGCTACGGAGCCGATTCCCTCCGGAGCTCGGAGGGAATCCGCCATTAAACAATGGCACCAACCCGGAAGTCGAAATGCAGGAGGTTTCACCTATATTGGCATTCTGCCAGCTTTGAAGATACACCTGTTTGTGTAGGCATCTCCTTGATTTCTCCCCCCTGAATCTCCTCTTTTAATTACCATATTGTTTTAATGGGATTGCTTTATTGCATGTTTTAATTATGGATTTTTATATTTTGATGCTTCCATAATTCATTTTTGTACTTCTAAACTGCTTAAAACAGATTTGCACATCAAGTAATTAGTAAATAAATAACTTAATGTTGTTCCTGTAAGCCTGGCATCCAGAGCTTATTCAGCATGTCTCCAAGATCCCTGTAAATTTATATTTCCCCCAACCCACCCACATTCCCACTAGTCCTACCTTGATGTTGTTTACTGTTGTTCAGTAACATAACAGGTTGCTGTAGGCTATTTTTAGCCATAAATTTAATATGTTCCATTCTCACTGAGTATTCACTGTCCCCATTCAGCTCCCCCCCCGCCCCCACTTGGGGGAGGTTCAATTTTATTTTACTTTTGTACTTCTGTGAACTGTGGAGTTCCCTCAAGCCTGTTGGGATCTTCCTCTTGTGTGTGGATGACACCATTTTGGCTACAGAAGAATCCATGGTGGGACAATTATTTTCCTATTGGTATATATGATTTTCCTTAACCCTGTTAAAATACACACACACACACACACACACATTGCAGCAGAGGTGGATTTAGAGGAGCATGACCAGTTTGGTCACACTGGGCGCCAAGCCTCAACTGGCTATGTTGGCCGGGGCTGGTGACAGGGAGTCCTACCCCAAAATTCACCACTGATTACAGAAGACATTTAGAATGAGAACTATCCTCCTCCTCCTCTTCCTTCCCTGTATTTAATAGTATGTTGTCCAAGTTTTCTTAGTTGATTATACTATTTTGCTAAGCATAAAAAATGTCTCAAAGGAACAAGTCCTTGGTGTAAATTCCATTGAGTTAAATAGATTTATAAGACAGATGAATTTGTCCAAGTCTATTCTTTACACATCTTACAGAAAGGTCAACAGTAGCACACAGATAATATGAGCCTTTTTATGCAATATACTGGAAACTTTGCTTCAAGCATATTTGAAAACTGTTCCTTGTGAATATCGTGTGTATGTGTCAATTTGTATCTTATGGACTCTCTCGAGGTGTCAGGAAGGTTTTTTGCATTAATTAAATTTGTTACAAAAGCTCTGGTTACATGAGATGTTAACAGCTGTTCTCAAAATTATAAGCTACAGGAAGGGATATTATTGCAGAACTTCACCTGGCTTTAGTCCATTATTTTCAGCATTTGGCCCCTTGTTTTTCTGATTGTTTTTCCCCAATAGGGGAAGCTATTTCGGAACTTCCACATGTTTTATTAGGAGCAATTACATTCACATCAGGGTTGCATATCCAAAACTTTACACTGCCATTTTCAAATTCCTATGCTGATTATAAACCCTTGTAGCGAGAAACTTTTTCAACCTTCTTTTCAATCTGAGTAGTAAAAGTAGCACTTTAGCAAGAATATTATTCCACCTTCTTCTTGTTCCTCTGTCAAATTTCCTAATTTGCTTTCCATCCTAATACCTTTCACCTTCTTTCTTTTACTCCAAAGTTGGTTTTACTAACAGCACAAATGTATGTGTATTTACTTGGAAGTCCAATTGGTTTCAGCAGTTACTCGGGAGTAAGTCACATTGAACTCTGTAGAACTTTTTTTTTTTATTAATTAGGTTCGCTCTACATGGCTGCAATCCTTTGTGCTCCTACTTCAGAAATAAGCCCTACTGAATGCTGTAAGCATCAAATTCATTCTTAGCCCCAGAAACAATTTACAGGATTATATTTGCAATTCCCAAATATTATAAAACTAAAGTCTATTTGAAATAGAAACATAAATTTTATTTGGGTGGTATTCAGCTAAATTCTACTCGGAGTAGGTCCACTTAAATTAATGAACATGACTCAGATCTGTTAATTTCAATAGGTATTTTTTGAATAAAACTTAGTTGGTGGTCACCCTTGGTTTAGATATAATGTGTGGACTTTTTTCTTCTTCTTTATACTTTCTACAGACCATTCCATGACTGAACTTTGACTTACATAGTTCAAAGAACATGCAGTATATTATTCTGGCTGTACTCCTGCATACATGCAGACATTGAAATTTCAGTGGGGCTTATATGCACATAAATGTGTGCAAGATAGTTGCATTTTTGTTTTTTAAAAAGGGAAAGCAGGTCCTGTGATAAAGCATTATTTTACCCTCCCACGCTCTGTTATTCTATACTAGAAAGGAAGAAAGAAAATTACAGTCAATTAGAGTAAAAGTCATATTGACCTTTAGGACTCTTACTGTTGTCAAATAGTCGTAATACCACTTTCCCTTTTCTATGATGCATACTTCAGAGTGCTAATGTAGCATAATTATAATAATACTGCAAATGTAGGTGCCCACACACTCAATTTATCTAGATTTAATTATTATATTCCAAATAACAGGTATAAAACATATTAATTGGACTTTACCACCAACTTTACTGAATCCTGCCAAAATGATTTACATTCGTTGTTATGCATCAATCATTTAAAGTCTTCATTGCTAAACAATTACATTTTATAGTAAAATAGGTTTTGGAGCCTTGTTAGGAAGCTGACATTGAATTGACATAAGGGAGGAAAAAAACCAGTTTGTGTGGAATCATAACACAATTATATCGTATAAGCATATTCACTTTTTAAAATTAATTAACTGTTGCTGGCTTACACTAAACATTCCACTGCACCTCCTATTTAGGTGATTTGAACCACCTATTCTGACTTGTTTATTTGCTGTGATCCCAATCTAATTAGCCTTTTTACATGTGGGCAGCAGTAAGAGAAGATCCATGCTCCTTTGGATTGGGGCACAGCCTCTTCAAAGCGCCCAACTTTTTCAGATAAAAAACTGGGACATGCGTCTTCTGGGATGCGCTTCCA
Organism: Podarcis raffonei; assembly: GCF_027172205.1. Classification (NCBI taxonomy): domain Eukaryota; kingdom Metazoa; phylum Chordata; class Lepidosauria; order Squamata; family Lacertidae; genus Podarcis; species Podarcis raffonei. The sequence goes on from NC_070604.1 coordinate 52,268,936, forward strand.
GGAGAGTCACATGACATGTGCCACAACATCAGGGCCAAGAGCACAGGGCAAGAGCACGGCATCCAAAATGGCCACTGCAATTTTGGGGGCAAGAGCTATGCCAGGGCTGGGGAACCTCAGGTCCAGGAGCCAAATTCTGAGCATTTCTTTCTGGCCATCAGATCTCTTTCATGGCTTGGCCCTCAAGCCACAGCACCTCTCCCATGCAATGCCTTTTTTCCTGGCCCTGCTCTGTGGCCACCTCAAGTCCTTTTGCCTGATTGGCAACTCTCTCTATTCTGCAGGTAGTCCAGTTTTGGATACATTAGAACTCAGTATCTAGGGGAAGGATCACAGCTCAGTAGCAGAACACATGCTTGTATGCAAAATATCCCAGGTTCAGTTCCAGGCACCTCCAGATAATTAATAATAATAATAATAATAATAATATCATCATCATCATCATCATCATCATCATCATCATCACCACCACCACCTAAATTTCAACACTACCTTTCACCCAAAGATCACAGGGCAGTTTGCAATATAAAAACACACAAATAAATACCACTATAGCAAACAAAAACAATAGATAGGGCTGGGAAAGTCACTTATTTGAAAACCTGGAAACAACTGCTAGTCAACATAAACAGTCACCAAGGTGGATCAATGGTCTTGCAACTTTTTAGGCTCCAGTTAAGGGCCAATTTATGTTGCAGGAAGCAATTAGAGGCAGTTTGCCAGAAAGAAAAGCTTCTAATTAAAGTTACAGATGTCCTTTGCTGAACAGGGCTTTTTTTTGAGTAAGCATGATAGAAGCATCTTGACCTTAGGGGCAAAAGTTGCAAGATTATACAGCACTATATTAAGTGCTATTCGAAACCCGCTTTTACAATTCTGCTTCCAGAAAAGCGATACCTCTACAACCTTACAGTGTTTCATGGAAGCAACTTGTGAAGAGCATTCCCTGAATCAGTCCATTGTGGCTTTCAGGCTTATTTTTTTAAAAAAATAAGCACAGAAATATAGAGGCATAGAGGAAATCAGCAGGGTCTCCATAGAGCATCCCCTGCCTAGGCAGTCTGGATAAACTTCCTGCTGGCTTTTTCTCCCATCAATTGACCACCACCTGCAATGTGAGTGGTTGACTGCTGACAACTGCTGCAGTCATGCCTACCCTCTTGAAAGGATACACTCCTCTGTTCTCTGGCAGCATTCAACATTGCATGAAAAACAGAAGAGACAGGACTTCCCCTTCCATTTCTCCCCATGCAGCTTCCTGTACTTCACAAAATTCACCATACAAAAAAGTTTTTAGGAGTTCACAAGAATTGCTGGGGAGAGGAGGAAACTGTTCCATCAATGTGCCCCGTACACAGATGGATGAAAACAGTTAAATTTCACCCTGTGTTTTGATGGTTGCATTTGCACCCATTGGGCATGGAGTTATAATTCAGTATTTTCTACAAAGGGGAAAGATATAGGTCTAGAGCAGGCATAAGCAAACTCGGCTCTCCAGATGTTTTTGAGACTACAATTCCCATCATCCCTGACAACTGGTCCTGTTAGCTAGGGATGATGGGAGTTGTAGTCCCAAAACATCTGGAGGGCCAAGTTTGCCTGTGCCTGGTCTAGAGATTAACATTCCCAACAACTCTGTGTCTGGGGAAGGAAAGAGTATTGATACTGTAAAGGAAGCAGGAAAATGTAATTGAATGTTGGGTGTTACTGGTGTAAACAGAGTAGCTGCATTGTCTCTCTTGTATGGTTGGGATATCAGTAGTGGAAGATCTCCTGTGTTTGGCAAGAAGCCAGGAGGATAAGCCTGGGTGTCCCAACCTGAATGAAATAGGATGGAAAGCTTTGTTGGCATTGTGGGTTGTTTCTTGGAGGGGAAGGAGTTTTTATTTTGACAGTTTTAGTACAGGTAAACCGCTTTGCTTTTTTTTTTTTTACAATCAAGCGGTGTATAAATTTTATGAAAGAAAGAAAGAAAGAAAGAAAGAAAGAAAGAAAGAAAGAAAGAAAGATGTTTTAAACAGTAGTTATAGTACTACTACACATTTATGGGAGCCTTCCAGATGGGACAGAATAGTAAATAAAAATGAATAGCATGTAAAATAATGTAAACAGCATGTGAAATAAAATTATTATTGCTGAGAATAAAGAAAAGAAACTGGGGAACATAATTGACTGTGCTCTTATTTTTATTCAAATATATACTGCTAAGAGCTTTCAAGAGCTGGAGACATGCAGCATTGTTTGTGCTAATGACTGAATTGTTTTAACAGAAAACCACTTACATATATTTCAGTTTTCTAGAGCACGTAACCTTTAGCAAAATCCTATGCATGTCTACTCAAGAATTAAGTCTGCTGAATTCAATGTGACTTACAGGATTACAGCCTGAATTGCATTTTTGTTCATTATTCTTATTTTTACTGTATATGACAATAAACATGTGTTAGTGTCACCATAAGATGAAAAAAATTCTCCTACCATCATCCTTACTCACTTTTATGTATTTAGTTCCATGAAGCGCAGTAGATGTAAATACAGATTAATTATTTAAAAAGTAATAGGAAGGAATGAGATTCCAAACATGTAGTGCTTAATTATTAAACACCTATAATGGAATTTCAACCCTTACATATCCTCCAAATCTCACATTGTGCTTGGACAACTGCCTGAGGTTAACTAGTATGCCTCTTGCTGCCAAACCATCCACTTAATACTGCAAAGAAAAGATTTTGTGCACTAAAATGTAAAATGCAGCTGGTATTCTGCTTCTTGTGCAGTGATATCTAGATTTGCAAAAACATTAAATAATAATAGTTTTAAAATGTTTGTGCTAATATTGTACTCGGCTGCTGTCCCATTCCAGCTTAGCTGCAGCAATCCATGTGTAGACGGAGATTCTTCTCAATTGATTAGCTGAGGGAGACTGCAAAGGCAACTGTTTTTGTGTGCAGGATCCTGGATCAGGAAGCCAGCTTGTGAGTTGCAGTGTGCTACACTTGGGGTGGCCACAGACAAGCTAGACTTTCCACTAAATGCATCAGTTTTAAGATAAATAAGTTTTCATTGATCTCACTTCCCAGGGGACTCTGGGGATTGTAGGTCTGTGGAGGGAACAGGGGTCTCCTAAACAACTCTCAGCATCTTTAACAAACTACACTTCCCAGGATTCTTTGGGAGAGGCCACAATGCTTTAAAGTGCTGCTTTAAATGTATAGTGCAGGTGGTGTCTGCAACAGTATCTTGTGATGACACCCAGCTGTTCCTCATCCCTTATCAGCAGTTGCCAATGATGTGGAGCTAGGGCAAGTGGGGGAGAAGCAAACATTGTAATGTCAGGATTTGGGTAAGGTCCATGAGACATTACAGAGGAAACAGAATTTCTTAACACACAGCTCTTGTTTTTGGTCGTAAGATGCCACACATCTAGCACCACTTAGATATTATGTTGTCAGTACTGAAACCCCTGGTCTGTTTTCTGTGAACAGTAAGAACAGTAGCAGTGATATAAATCCAAAGTATTTACAACAGGATGTGATAAAAATGTTTTTCAAATTGCTGCTGTTGTTGTTGTTGTTGTTGTTGTTTAGTCGTTTAGTCGTGTTCGACTCTTCGTGACCCCATGGACCAGAGCACGCCAGGCACTCTTGTCTTCCATTGCCTGCCGCAGTTTGGTCAAACTCATGCTGGTAGCTTCGAGAACACTGTCCATCCATCTCGTCCTCTGTCGTCCCCTTCTCCTTGTGCCCTCCATCTTTCCCAACATCAGGGTCTTTTCCAGGGAGTCTTCTCTTCTCATGAGGTGGCCAAATTATTGGAGCCTAGCTTCACGATCCTTGCAGTGAGCACTCAGGGCTGATTTCCTTATGAATGGATCGGTTTGATCTTCTTGCAGTCCATGGGACTCTCAAGAGTCTCCTCCAGCACCATAATTCAAAAGCATTAATTCTTCAGCGATCAGCCTTTTTTATGGTCCAGCTCTCACTTCCATACATCACTACGGGGAAAACCATAGCTTTAACTATACGGACCTTTGTCGACAAGGTGATGTCTCTGCTTTTTAAGATGCTGTCTAGGTTTGTCATTACTTTTCTCCCAAGAAGCAGGCATCTTTTAATTTCGTGACTGCTATGTTTTCAGTTAAGGCTCATTATCACCCATAGAAAGGTATTTTGAGTTAGTATTAAAATGTTATCCACTGGTCCCAGGAAATGCAACATTTAAGTTTAATTTATTTAATGGGATTTCATAGGTGATTTTTGCCTAGTAGAAATAGCACTGGCCTGGAGCAAAGCCTAGGGCTGAAAACATATTTGTCTAAGCAAAAAGCCATTAGTGTGCCCTTCTTACCAACTCATTACTATGTTTATGTTCCAGCTAGTCTTGTGAGCTATAGAAATGTAACGTTAAATGTGTTTTATGTTTTTTTAGATATAAAAAAGAAAATAGAATAAACAAAAAAACACACTTTCCTCTTTCTTTTTTTGCTATTAAAAATTATAGGAATCCTCAGTTATGCATTATATCATGAAATGATGTATGACCTGAAAAAGGTTATGAGGAATTGATACAAAGTTTATTCAGGCATTGGTAAATGAGCATGGAGGGAAAGGACCATAGAAAAGAATTTATCTAAATACAGCAGTTGACAAAGGAGATACAGTGTGTATGCGTAAGAGAGTTGTATTATTTTATTTAATGATTATTTTTGGAGGCTGTGGGTTGTACACCTCAGCCACAATCAACAAGAACAGGTGCTTGTAAGAATTTTTCTTACTCTCACATCTACTAATCAGAAGCTGCCATGTGCATTTGATAGCATGAAATAGTATTTAGAATGTATTAGAAATTAATATACAACAGAAGTATTTGATGGTTGATATGCGGTGGTGTTTTGATTGCAATCCTGTGAACCTTGGGAGTAAGCTCCATTTAACATAATGAGACTTACTTGTAAGTAGAGATACATAGGATTGTGCTGTTCATATCTGAAGGCATTTGATAGCTGACTTCTTAATATTTAAGGTCAAAGGATTGTGTATTTGAGTATTGATAGCAGTATATCAAAAGCATCTGAACTCTTGAGTAAATTGAATAATCAAAAATTATGAAAATTGAATTTTCAGAATTTTGTTTCTGCATATTTTTGAAAAGGTAACTTCCTGTAAACAATTTTTAAGCACAATTAGGGTTGAAAGGATCTGTCAATTTCAGTTCTCTCTGTTTCTCATTTTTCCAATCTTGAATTCAGTTCTCTACATTTTCTACCAATTTATGATTTTTTAAACCCTCATAAAAATAATTTCTTCTGTTACATACCTTTTTATGAAATTTTGACTAATGTACATATTTTTGCAAGCAAATATTTTCTTATTATAATGCCTTTTGTATGTTTCACTAATATTTTCATTTTTATGCACTTTCTCTTAATATATGCATTTTTGTAAACTTTGGTTGGTTGGAGAACTACATTGCAAAGTTCAGATAGGTTCAAATTTCTAAGGACAGCTGTGTTTCAGTGTGCACATTGTTTCAGAAAGTGTGAATCTTTCTCCTCTATCCCTCCACATGATAGGGAAGATCTAAGCCACATCCCCTGTGGCATGTCCCATTATTAGCTTTTTGCCATTTGTTTCTTCAATGGTCCGAACCCAAGCCAGTATAACTCAACAGTGGGCTTTGCTGTGGTATTAGGGATGGCTTCCAAACGGCCTGTTGTTTGATAATACAAGTCCAAGGCTTTCTATGATGAAACAATAATCTTCTGCTGGTGCATAAGCTTTGAAGAAAAATTACCAGCTTAAAAAAAAGTGTAGTCTACTCAAAAGCAGCTAAGAATAACACCAATGCAATTTGTCCGTTGTTTCTTGCTCCTCATGCATAGTTTATGAGGGTTTGAATGAAGTGATAACACAAATTACACAAAGTCCTAACCCTGCCCTCGCTGAACCTGGTGGCAATCTCTTGCTGATTTTAATAGGAACAGTTCTGGAATCAAGCTGAGCCCCTGTGAAATAAATTAAAGGCTGTGGGGCAGGTGTCTACTCCACAGAACAACTATCAGCATTCTTGTACTTTAGGAATGACAGTTTTTACTCTCTCCAACTTTGCTCTTTTATTTCATTTCTCCTTTATTATTGCAACCAAATCCACACAGTTTACAGTTTTGCAAAATCTAAGTTCCCAAAGAATTGAACTTGGGCCAAATAATGTTAATATAAGATGTAACACAATTCTATGTACGTCTGCTCAGAAGCAAGCCCCACTGAATTCAACAAAGCTTACTCCCAAAACCATATCTATAGGATTGCAGCTATAAAAGTTTACATTCTTCTTTATGAGCTTTGTATAGTCCCACAATTCCTGCACAGACAAAGGATTTCTGGAATTTTCTAGAACTTCAGTGAGGGAGTTCGTGCTCTTACTTTTCCCTTTGTGTATCCCGAGGAATGGCTTAGAAGCCTTCTTTCTCATCAGCTTGTCTCAAAAGCCCATCTTTTTCTGTATTTTAAATGTAGGCAATAACATTTTCCCCCCAGTATTTTTTTCATGAGCCTTAATCAGGGCTTTGTTTCAGCTGGAACTCACCGGAACTCAGTTTTAGCACCTCTTGGGGTGTCACCATTGTCATTATAAGAGAACAAGGGTGGCGTTCATGGTGAGTTTCAGTACCTCTTTTTTCCCTAGAAAAATAACACTGAGTCTAATCACTTTTCGATTAGTTTGGGCAAACTGTCAGTCCACCAACATCTCTTGACCTCAGTAGTGGATCTACTTCCAAAGGCTCATTTCTGGCTACAAAGGCCACCAAATGCTTTGAATGTGATTTAGACCACACTTCTTTGAATCCATCAGACTCTGAAACTTCTTAAAAACAAAACACCAACCCAAGGAACAAGAATAAGAGGTAAAGAAGAAAGAAGGATCATATAACCAGTGGACTATAAATAGCATCTCTGACTAAATCTTCCAAGATTGTGCTCATTCTACATTCTACTCTGAGACCTAAGGCCTTTTCTGTCACACTCATCCTGGACCACGCTATATAGTGCCAAAGCCAACATGAACTTGTGATGATGTTCTGTTTAACTAAACACTCTGGTTGCTTGCTACCAACCACATCTCCAGTCTTTATGGTCCACTAAGTTACATTGTCAATCATTTGGGGTCTCTACTTTATACAGCCCTCTATTGAGAGGATTTTCCATTCATTCCTACTGTTTGCTTCCTTTCCCTTAACTGATTCCTAAGTGAATCTTTCTACTTCTAATGCTATGATTGCTAAAATTATTCAGGATTCTTTGGTGAGGTTTGTTTGTTAGCAAGCTCAGAGAACTCTAAAAAGGCATACCCTTGCAGAAGCCATACTGGTTCTGCTTCAACTTATTATTCTATATATGCTTGGCAATATATAATAACTGACTACCGTTCCACCAACTTTCCTGGAACATGAAGACTTGCATGCACTAGTGTACTACTTTCTATTTTGATAGCTTCCCCCATATTTGCTTGTTGTAAAATATGAACTTGCCCCTCATTTAACATCTAGTAATAAGAAGCACAGATAATTGGATATGATAGGCCAGAAGTTTTCTTTCTTGGCTGCTTGAGCTCTTTTGGGGGGACATATTTGTTGGATATATCTTCTTCATTAAAAAAGAGAAAGAAATCTCACCCCTTTCACCCTCCTGAAAGCAGGAAGACCTAATGACTTTGAACAGAACATGTTCACTGTTCACAAATGCCTGCTGTAAGAGTCATTAAAAACCCACTCCTTGCACTTGATTTATCTCTCTGTGTAATGAAGACACTAAACAGAGATGATATACAGAGGGTCAGGGAGAGACCCATGTCACTGTCTACACAGTTTGTTAGGTTATCAAACTAACTATTTTCTGTAGTTTGTTTTTTTAAAAAATCTGTATATTACTTCTTGTGCACACAGATTGTTTTGGTTTGCTATATTATTACCAGCACCATTAGACAAACCCCACTGGACTAGATCAAAGGCTTTTCTAGTAGTACCTTAGCCATACACAATCCTTTGAGGTGGCTTAGACTGAGAGCTAGTGAGTTACCAAAGGACACTCAGTTTGTTTCACAGCTGAGCAGGGAATCTGAATTTATTTACATTCAGTACTCCAAACATTATAGCATGATCTGCCTAATTTCCCCCCTCAACCCCCAACCCCAGTTCCTTAACATGATTTTATTTTTCCTGGCTACTTATTAACTAATTGGTTAATGGCACAGATACCTCACAATTTTCCAGTGCATTTCACAGGTGGTTCATCTAGTCACTGGGCAGCCACAGACAGACCTGTCTAACTTAGCAGTAGAACGACATCACTTTGACCAAGTGGCCTTCTTCTAACATGACCACCTACTTCCTTTCCTTGTCTAAGCTTCTTTACCTAGACCTGATCACTCATTGAATCACTGAAGTGTAGAGTTGGAAGGGACCCTGAGGATCATCTAGTCCAGCCGCTGCAATGCAGAAATATGCAGCTGTCCCATATGGGGATTGAACCTGCGACCTTGCTGTTATCAGCACCATTGTCTAACCAGCTAAGCTATCTAGTGATTCAAAATGAACCCTGATATAATTGTCTCTGTTTCATACACAAAACCAGGGAAGTGAAATTTGGTGAGACATTGATAATTTTTCAGTCAGGGATTCCTAGCTTCTGCCACAGAATCACAGTTCGCAAGAGAGAAGGAATTACTGTACTATTCAAGGATTAAACTACATTCTAAGCAAAGTTCAGTGAGTCCTTCCTCTCCCTTCCTTTCATTCTTTCCCAAAGCATCCTAGGACAGTTTCCACCTCAGCAGAAGAGTGGATAAGTAGAGGCTGATAAACTCTACCTCTCCCCCCCCCCGAGTAAAAAGCAGCTTCGGAAAGGTAATTATGACTTGAAAAAGGAATTAGAGGGCAAAGGCTTAAGCAGCTTCTTTTCCTGTGCCCATTTTTTGCTCAGAGGTAGCTTGCCCTTGGCTGCATAGGACTGAAAAAAATCCCAAAGAAACATTGCTTTAAACTGAACTATCTAAGTGGTGTACAGTAAAATCAATCTACAAAATACGTTAAAATATTAATCACAAGTCCCAATTACAGCAACATATACAACTTGAGCAATGTTTGAAGAGGTTTTTTTAAAAAACGCAATTAAGCCTTAATCAGAAAACGCTTGAGTAAAGAATAAAGTTTTTTTAGAAGGGCATTGAAATGTATAAAGATTTGGTGCCTGTTATATGTCCATGAGGCTGCATCAGGGAGTAGCCAACTGAAGGCCTGGTGCCATATTACTGCCAACCAGCCTGCTGCTGGCATATCCAATAAAAAAAAAGTCTCAGCTGATCATAGTGACCAAGCAAGGGTTTTATAAACAGTTTGTGCCCAAAGTCACTTCCAGACAAACTTGTTTATTGAGTGTTGATCCCGATGTGTTTTGCACAAAGTCTGCAGGGAGGTCAAACAATTGTCATTTGACATTGCATCTTCTTGTCATTTCCCTTATTATGAATGTCTGAATTACCAGGGAATGGGGAAGCAGGTTTGTTTTGCAAGAGTGCCAAATTCACCTTAATTACGCAACCTGCATTTGCCAGCGTGTGACTGAATCCCACTCGCAAAACAGTGACATTCTCAAAGCACTCCCCATTGAATAGATACTGGCTCTGACGTATCTATAGTGGGGGTAAGAAAAGGCCTGGTGTTAATCCACTGTTTTTTGTGGAAAATAAAAGTTATGAGAAAGACAGAGGCATGACCATGAAGCTGTGAAATACTGGCAGAAGTTGCTGATGGTTACTGTTAGCTCCCCTTCACTGATATTTACTGTTGTCTCTTGGAGCTTGTTCGCCATTTCTTCTTCCTCCCCGCTGGGTTCCATTCCACATGGCAAACCTGACCAGAACAGATGTCCTTTTTGACATTTCCACATATTGCATCCCCAAGAGTGAGTGAGTGTACGTGTGTGTGTGTAGCTGTTCAAATAGCAATAGAATCCAAAAGAAAGTCAATTTTCTTTTATCAGCGGGGTTGAAAAAAAGAGTTAAAATGTTAAGCATTTCAAATCAGAATCCTCAGAGGTGCATAGCATATTGGATGAAACACCGAATTAATATATGTAATGCAATTTACTACAAGGACCCAACTAGGGCCAGATAAAACACACAACAACACTGATTATATGAAAGCCCATGAAAATTTTGAATAATTGCATATTAAGCAGAATAGACAGGTGGTGATGCTCTTTCACACATGCACAAAAGAAACCAGATTGTGTGATGAGGCCATGTAACAATGAATTAGGATAAACTAATCCTTCAATGGAATGGAGGCAGGGTGGCCCTCCCTACTAAGCATCCAACCAAATGCCTCTTCTGTCAAAGGAACGTTTATGACGATTGCTATGAGGTAGGCAAAAACCTGCAGGATCCAGTCATTTGCCTTAGGCAAAAATTCGTCCCAGTCCTGAAACCAATGACCAACACCTGTCTATAGCAACCATTATACTAAACACCAACCTGTTTAAGACAGAAAAGCACAACTGGAAGTATAATGAGCTTTAGAGGATGAGTGGGGAAGCCCAAGTGAAGACTATGGTGCGGAGAGCCTTTTACATCCTAGGAGTGGACTGGGTAGGTGAAGTCTTCCCCCGGCTCACTCCTAAGCCCCATCCCTCGGAATCCCAACATTGAGAGTGATTGGCTACCAAGTTGTCATCCTTCTTTCCAGCCTCCCATGTGGCCATAAAATAGACAAAGCATTACCCCACCATGCAGGAGGCTCAGGATGCCAGTCCCCCCTCCCCCTTCGCTGCTGCGCAAGGCCACAAAAATCCCTTTTCAAAATGTACAAGCTGGCCACCACTACATCTTCTAGTAGCGAATTCCATAGTTTAGCTGCACTCAGCTAAACCAAAGTTTTATTTGAACTGGGCCCCATGCTTAAGCTGTCTCCTCACTAACCATAAGCTGTTGCTAAGAACTAACCTTGGCTGCAGCTTATGGTTAGTAAGAACTTATCCATCCTTGGTTTAAACACCACACTAAGCCAAATCATGGCTTAGCTTAACATGGTATCAATAAGGAACAGGGAGGAGCTAAGTGGCTGCAAGTTCTTCCCCAGGTCACAGCGTTAAACAGGGTTTATATCCCAGCTGAGTGGGTTTAGAGCAGCAGCCTTAATTTCAAAATTTGTATAGCCGTTTATATCACAAATGGAAAAGATATGTCATATAAAAATTTGAAGAGATGCTAAGGTTTCATACCATTTTGGGTGGGGAGGGGGCCCTGTCATCAGCAGAATCTACTCAGTACACAAATCTTTTCTAATATATTGAATGCATATATTTCAGAGACAGGGAAAAAATGTTGTTTTATTGAAGTGAAATATATGTATATGGTCTATCTGTCACATCTTAAGTAATCAGAATGAGCTCTTAGGAGAAATCTGTAATTACTTTGAGCATGATATTAGTTAGAAGTAAAATGAATAATTTTGCTCCATTTTATTACCTTTGGTATATAGCCATTTGTATCATAAATTCATTGACCTCATCTTAAATGACCAATCCTGTAGGACAGATCTGATTCATTAATTCTTAAGTGACATTATTTCTACTCCAGTAATTTTTACTCCATGTGAAGGGATGGTGTGCTGTATCTGTGGCAGGATATAAAAGAGAGGAGGGAAGAGAGAGAGCTAGTTATGTGTGACTTTGGAGTGCTGAGTAAAATCAATTGTATAATGACTAGATATTTAGTTCATCAGGGATGTGCTCACAAATTGATTTATTGCAGTTACCCTCAATATCCTTAATTAATTTTACCTAATGATAAAATATACTGAATAGAGGGTGATCAATATGTGAGTGAAGTAGACCAACATTAGCATTTCTTTTAGTGAATTATTAAAAGCAGGGGGGAATTCTGAGAGAATTTGCAAGAAGTATTTCTAACTATTTTTACAGGAGAACATATTTACTCACCACACATTAATACAGGAACACATTGGGTTATCTAATAGAGAAAACACTAAAATGAACATTTTGACCAATCATTTATAAAATAAAATAATTAGAGAAGACCTAAACTTCTGTATTTGCAGTGCAATCCTAAAATGCACCTTTGCTCAGAAGTCCCATTAAGATGGGGAAAAGAAGAAAAAAACATTGATGATGAGTTATGCTAATAAGGGAAGAGGGTTGGGAAGATTGTCTATCTTTTCTTGTTGTTTATTCTATGCTTGTCTATCTTAACAATAAAAAGCTTTCAGAAGAAAAAGTAGTATGTCAGTGTTAATTACTCCCAGATAAATGTGCATAGAATCCAGTGAACATCCAGGAACAAACCCCATTGGACATCATGGGGTTTAGAACTGGGTAACAATATGTAGAATTGAACTGTCTCTGTGTTTGGAGCTACAGCACTGAAACCATTTAACCATGAAATAATGAGGTGCTTTGTGAATGTAGATGTGGGTTGTTGCTTTGCAATCAAACCCAAAAGTGGAGCAGCCTGTAATTACATTTTCTGACCAGGTTTAAGTAAGTCAAGGGAATCCATGGTTCTTAGCACATTAGCGGAACTAACATTCTGCTTCAGACCTTTTCATGGGCCAAGAATCCTCCCCTCCAAGTCCATCAAAACCTCTGAATTAGATTCTTGACTGCCAGGTTTGCACATCCCACTAGGAATACAGTTGGTAGCACCGGGAATGATCCTCACTAGGGAGCAACATGTTATGATGGAGGTAAAGCCATGAAGGGAGTAGAGTATGTGCCCGCCATGCAAACAATACTTGGAAACATATTTGACAACATTCAGCTAAGTTTTACTCAAATTGAAATTAATGGACCTACCTTAGTCATGTTCATTAATTTTAGTGGGTCCATTTTAAGTAAAATTTAGTTGAATACTACCCTTTGAAGTGAAAATCCTTGACTGATACATGTTTGAGGTTTTACGTACCTGGCAAAATGTGTGTGCATTATATATTTGGGTACCTTGTACGCAGATTCAAAATAGGTGCTCCCACATACATGTTCTTGAATGTCAAGAACTGGCATTCGAAGAGCAGTGTGAAAATTTGCACAGTTTAGTTAAACTCTGGGCCAGGTGACTTTTTTCTGAAGCTTCACAAGAAGCAGACAAGTTGCCAGCAGGATGAAGGAAATATTTTGAGGATGCATCTCAGAAAGGACCAAACTGTGCAGTGAGAGTGAAACATTAGGCATGATTCAGTCCATAAAGTAATCCCAATTTCTTTGGTTTATTTTAATAGCCCTTTTCTATCCATTCTGGGTACCGTCTTCCTGAGGGAAAAGTTCCAGGTAATCAGTTTAATTTACCACCTGTGTGGAGAGTCAAGGCAAGATTGCTCCATGTCATAGTGATGGTGTAAAAACTAGCAGAGTAGTTGCAGCTGCATGGTCTTCCTGCACATATGCCCTCCCCTCTGGTGCTGGAGAAAATGGGCCCTGGACCTTGATTGCCTACCTAAAAAACCCTGATCTTTGACTTTGGTTCTAGGTCCCCATTCAGATGAAGAATTGTTCTGCTGCAGCCACATGTGTCTGGATGCATTTTGGTGGTGAGGTCCATGAATCTAACAGTTGATATTAGGGCGAGGCAAGCTAGCTTTGTTATTGTTGGTCTATACAGCGGTACCTCAGGTTACATAAGCTTCAGGTTACATACGCTTCAGGTTACAGACACTGCTAACCCAGAAATAGTACCTCGGGTTAAGAACTTTGCTTCAGGATGAGAACAGAAATCGCACAGCGGCAGCACGGCAGCAGCGGGAAGCCCCATTAGCTAAAGTGGTGCTTCAGGTTAAGAACAGTTTCAGGTTAAGAACAGACCTCCAGAATGAATTAAGTACGTAACCAGAGGTACCACTGTACCTAAATTCCAAAATATGCCTTCCCCCAATTTTCTTAAATTGTACTTTTAAGGTCAAGAGGGTTCTGTTTGGCTTTGTCATGTCTTAATAAAGCAGCTGCATTCATTGGCTGGTGTGGCTTTTTAGGGTAAGGTAAGCTTTGTCTCTAAATGTGGTACCTGGCTGTTGGGTCATTGCTACTGAGTAACATGGGCTTAGGTCTGAGAGGCCAACTGAATCTTTGGTTGTTGTCTGGGTGAATCCTAAGGGCATCCAGAAACACATCTTAATGTTCCCTGACTCCGATTTGGGGGACTTTTCAGGGATGGTGGAAGTAGGGTTGATTTTTCCTGTGCATAGTTTGGCTAGGTTGCAGGGTTAGGGAATTAGCTCTGGATAGAGAGGAGTCATACTCTCTCCTTTGTTATATGCTAACAGGAGTGAGATAGAGATAAGGAGACCTTACCAACACATTTCCCATGCATTCAAAAATCCAGTTTTTCATTCCTTCTTTACATGGTGGCAGTGGTGGCATTTGAACCCAGAACACTGAAATGATTGGAGCCCAAATCCAGTGTCTGGATTTAATTTCTAGAGTCTAATTTAAGTATGCTTAAATCCTACTGATTTCAAAAAGATGTCTACTATTATAAGCACACTTACCTGGGAGTAAGCCCCACTAAACCCAATATAAGTTACTTCTTAGTAAATATGATTACTGTGATAGTTAAGTAAATGCCTATGGAGATCAGTGTGACTTAACAGGGCTTAATTTTGTTTGCATCATGCCTAGGCTTAAAAAAAGCACATTTTTTTTAAAGTGTCATCGCCATTTCAGATAAAGAAAAGCTGAGAGTTAAATGAGATGAGTAATCAAATGCCCAGCATATGTTGTTTTCAATTTGTTTATATGGCCAATGGTTATTAAAATTAAATTACCTATTTAATGCTATCATTTTACAATCATTATCTTAAAAGACATACACACACACAAGTAGTATTCCTGGTCTTGAATAGTGAAGGTGTACGAAGGACATTGCTTTCACATGGCCATAAACTCAGTACTGTACATTTAATGTACAGTACTAAAGACAGTCTACAGAATATTATGAGAACTGAATAAACAACAAAAAAATCTAAAAGTTTTGTATCTCTGTATAAAATCTGTCCAAAAAAAAAGGCATTGAAAATTCTGACATCTGTTTATCTGTTTATAGCTGTGGAAAGATTACTCATTTTAATTCTTGTTTAAAATGCCATATGACGGGAAAGGCATTTGTGCAAACAAGAGTCATATTTGAATTGTAGATCATGTCTCCGCCATCTGTGAGAGCTGTTAGTGTTGCAAAATTAATGTGTTAATGAAATCACAATAATTTCTCTGAAGAAATGGATTCTGAAACCTAGAATGACTATTTTTTGAACTTTGGTTTCTAGTGGCTTACAACTGGGAAAACCTTTCACAGCTTAATTAGTTCTCAAGCCTTATTTACTTTTTTATAAAAAAAGAATTGGCAGTGTTTTCACCACACCAATAGTAGCACAGAAAATAACTTTTTTTGGGGGGAGGGGTAAGGCTCTAATAATAAAAGGTTTGCCTTAGTTTTTGAAAAGTTGTTAAATAAACTGTTGTCTGCCAAGAAGTTATACAAAAGTGACTAGTGAAGAAGAGTGGGCAAACAGCTTGGAAAATCTTTCCAGCTTGTTGAAATATCACAGCTTCAGAATATTTGAAATCCACCCAGATTTTATTACTATTTCTGCTTCATATTTGGAAGGCAAAGCCAACAATGTATGATGCTTTTGCATTTTGGGTACCATTTAACATTTACATTTAAATAATTTAAAGTGTACTGTGTTGAGGGCTTACTACAGATGATTTGTACTAAGTTGTCAAAAGTCATCGGGCTCATTTTTCTGAATGTTATTTGCTCTTATTTATGCATATAGTATCTATGTGACCATTACCTAATGTGAAAATCATAATCCACACAGAATTAAGCTGCAATGAAATTATTGTGCTTAAGCACTTTTTGGCTAAATCCTATGCACATTATTTATCTGTAACTAAGCCCCATGAAGGGCAGGGGTACCTTTACCTTTAAGCCCCATGAAATACAGTGGGGCTACTTCTGAGTAGACATCTATACGATTGCACTATAATGCTGCACTAGATTTATAGGCAATATTCAAATAATGCTTTATATATTTACTTGGGAAAAGTTCTCTCTGTGTTCAGTGGAACTTACTCTCTAGTAAGTGTGTTTAGGATTGGTGCCCTAGACTGTTCCAGTGCTTTATATACATTTTTTTTTTACAATTCATACAACTCACAAAATAGGAAACTATTACTATAACCATGTTTCCAAAGTGGGGAAGAAGCACTGAGTTTGTTAAAGCCCAATTGGCCTACAATCCTATGCAGAGTTACTATAAAGGAAATCCACCTGAATGTCATGGGGCTTACTCCTGAGTAAACATACATAGGATTGGGCTATTTGTGAGCTCATGGGAGTGATAAGATTTGAACTGAGGATTTCCCAATGGATAGTGCAGTCTCTTACCCACCAGAGTTCACCACCTTTTATGCTTTAGCTGAAACACCCTTAAAATCATGAGGATCTTCCAAAATGTGGACAGCACACAGACACACAAGTATTTTTTACAGTATTATGCTTTCATGTTTTAAAGCATCATGGATGAGAACTTTTCAAGTATTGTAATGGCATTTATACATAATAATTTATTGAGCATGTATATGTAATGATAGGCTTTTGGGGTCAAAATATGCAGGTTTCATAAACTATACTTTCCTTTGATAATTCAGATATTTGGAAAGCAGTAACGGAAAGTTTAAAAAAAAATATTTTTAATGCAAATGACAATATAAAGAGGAAATCGCTTTTTTTCTTACCTGTTTTGATTTTGTTACTGTGTTGTAGGTATGTGACTGGTGTAAGCACATAAGACACACAAAAGAGTATCTGGATTTTGGGGACGGGGAAAGAAGGCTTCAGTTCTGCAGTGCAAAATGTCTCAATCAGTACAAAATGGACATTTTCTACAAAGAAACACAGGCCAATCTTCCAGCTGGACTCTGCAGCACATTACATCCTCCAGTCGAAAATAAAGCAGAAGGCACTGGGGTGCAGCTGCTGACTCCAGATTCTTGGAATATACCGCTAGCAGATGCTCGGAGAAAGGCCCCATCCCCAGTGTCTGCAGCTGGCCAAATTCAAGGTCCTGGACCATCAGCATCTACCACTGCCTCTCCGCCTGACACTGCCAACTGCTCTGTCACTAAAATCCCAACGCCAGTTCCCAAATCTATCCCCATCAACGAGAATCCAAATATGCCACCGGTTTCTGTTCAGCCACCTGCTAGCATTGTGCCTCCAATTGGTGTCCCACCTCGAAGCCCTCCCATGGTGATGACAAACCGTGGGCCGGTACCTTTGCCCATATTCATGGAACAGCAAATTATGCAGCAAATCCGCCCACCATTTATTCGAGGGCCACCTCACCATGCCTCAAATCCGAACAGCCCTCTGTCCAATCCAATGATTCCGGGAATTGGTCCACCACCAGGTGGTCCTAGAAATATGGGCCCCACTTCCAGCCCTATGCATAGGCCAATGCTGTCTCCTCATATTCACCCTCCAACAACTCCAACGATGCCTGGAAACCCCCCAGGTTTACTACCCCCTCCACCCCCAGGGGTCCCTTTGCCCAGTCTTCCCTTCCCGCCAGTAAGCATGATGCCAAATGGTCCTATGCCCATGCCACAGATGATGAACTTTGGCTTGCCATCTCTTGCCCCACTGGTGCCACCCCCAACCCTGTTAGTGCCATATCCTGTCATTGTTCCTCTACCAGTTCCTATCCCCATTCCAATCCCTATTCCTCACATCAATGATTCCAAGCCCCCAAACGGCTTCTCCAGTAACGGGGAGAACTTCATTCCAAGTACATCCACTGATGCAACTGGGACAAAGCCAACAAATAACTCTGTGTCCCCTAGAGATTCGAAGCAAGGGCCTTCCAAGTCCTCTGACTCAACTCCAAGTTGCTCAGGCCAGTCCTTAAATCAAACACAAGTGCATCAGGAGCACAGTAAAAACGAAGTTGTTGATTTGACTGTGAAACCTAGTAGTCCAGTGAACAACAAGTTTGGTTTTCCTACAGTGCTACAGGGACCACAGGATGGTGTGATAGACTTAACTGTAGGTCACAGGTCTAGACTACACAATGTTATCCATAGGGCTTTACATGCTCAAGTCAAAGTTGAACATGAAGCTAGCAGTGTTGTCAATCTGACTTTTGGTAGCTCAGACAAAAGGAACTGCAATGACTGCAGGAACAATTGCAGCCCTACTGAAGCAAAAACGTTACCTTGCAGTGACCCAGTTCATTGTGGCCCCATCGCACCGCCATCGGGCACTTCGGAAAACAGTACAGCTGCAGTTTGCAATGTTATTGTGAATGGCACAAAGGGCCCGGAGGTTTCCAAGAACTCAGAGCAGCCCCAGGAGCAGAAAAAGTCTCAGCCTCTGGAGGAATTGCCAGTCAGTGAGCTGGAGTCTGTTAAGGAGAACAACTGTACATCGAACTGCCGACGGGAAGGAGAATCCGGTAAGAAGAGTGGGGAAGAGCCCCTGTTTGGGGGAGACAAGCAAGACCCCAACCTGAACAATCCTGCAGATGAGGACCATGCATATGCTTTGCGGATGCTACCCAAGGCAGGCTGTGTCATCCAGCCTGTGCCAAAACCAGTGGAAAAGACTGCAATTGCACCATGCATTATTTCAGCGCCAATTCTCAGCACAGGGCCAGAAGATCTGGAGCCACCACTGAAAAGGAGGTGTCTCCGAATTCGAAATCAGAATAAGTAAAGGTTTGTGTAATCACTACAATCTTCTGTGTGAGTAAAATGAATATCAGTGTTTTCAGGTAGGAGTGAAACACATGGAGGTAGCCATTTGTGAAACTGGGAGAAAGATTGTGGTTTGTGAATGCACAAGAAGGTCATTATTTATGTTTTGTCTTTGTCCTGTGACACCTTTGTATCTGTTTGTTTTGCATCCATTAGCTGTATATATTCTGTTATTCTCGTGGAATATTCTCTTAGAACTCTGGCAGTGACGACTGTAGTGTTGCTTAGATCCTAACTAATGGATCTTTTCCTATGCCAACTTTTGAAGCCAGGAAACTGAGCAAGTGTATATGGCTAAGCCATCTGGGTAACAGCAATTCAGGATCTCTGTGCTTAACCATCACAATTTACCTTTGGGGGTAACCCATAGCAGAACAATTCAACCACTTGTAATTAGCTAAAATGCAAAGGCATTCTCATTTGACCTTCATCATTTTTCAAATGTACAGGTTTTAAGGCACCATAAGATTACTTCACATTAAAGGAAAACTCTGATCTTTGTTTAAATGGAGAGACAATTTCATATGTTTCTTACCATTTTGGTTCTTACCGATGCATCCCAGTACAATGGGACCATGTTTATGTCACATTGCTCCATTTACTCCTTGGCCCTTAGTGTACTGATTTCAAATGCATTTTTAATAGTCTTTGGCTGGGGCACCTCTGCATACAAAAACAACTACCAAAACAACAGCTGAGTCTTCTCTTTGAAACAGTGTTATTTTCAAACAAGTAACTCTCTCTTACACCTTTGTATTATTGCTGCAATAGGCATTTAAAGAAATGCTTAATATGCCAGATGTATAATTCAGATTCAGAACAAATTAATGTTCTGCTTTTAAAAGCAATTATTTGTGTTTGAGAAGCAGATGCTTGGATTTCTGACACTTCGAGACTGATTCACTTCAGTATTTAGATGCTTTTTATATTGAGTCACTTTGAATCTCTTTATAAATAACTGTTCGGGGACTAAACAATTGCAGTCAAGTGTTCATTATTTTGCTCATTTTTGCTTGGTTAGAGGCATGGGAGATGAGTGAATGTCTTCTAAGAAAACATTACCTGACACACGTACACAAACACACACACCTTTTAATGGCTTTTCCACACAGTTAGGTTTCTGTACAATTACATATTTGATGCAAACATTTGCCTTCTTCCTGCAAACACAGCTTTGTGTAACATCTAGTTCAGCACCCTGATCTCACAAAGGCCAACCTATAGGAAGCCTGAAAGCAGGACATATACCTTACAACAACCAGAGCAATGATATTAGCACAAATCAAACCAACACTCGTTTATTTTTTCCTTTCTCTTAGCAAAAAGGATTTGAGCCTTTGACAGCAATATGCCCAGTTAAGTTTTTATACCAGCAGTGACAACTCATCTCAGTCCCAGTATTCCACCCCCATGTGGGTTGTTGGGAAGCAGTTAATCTTTCCCCATCCCACCCCTAGAGGTCGCTGCTACAAGCAACAGCCCTTTTCATAAATTTTCACCTCCCTAAGTGCATGCACACACACACAGAACTGGATGTCAGTACTGGAATATACCCCACACACTTGCCATACATTGTTCTCTCACAGCCTAATTCCTCCAGCCATATTAGTATGGCAATACCAAGCTGCTTTTCAAGTCTGTCATAACTCACATTTTCTCAACCACCTGCAATATGGATATACCAATGGTGGTTTTTATTTGAATTTACAACAGCAGAATATTTTTTTTAATGGTTACATACTCACAAAAACAATACCATTTTTGCATGAAGTTAAAACCTGAGTTAAACACAAACTCCCGTTTTTGCTACTACCTTTTGCTTTTGGGTGGACAAGCTACTGCCGAGTCACCACTGCACTAAAATCCTGGATTTTTCAGTTGCTTCCTCTGGGTAACAATCATAGAAAAGGGGGAATTCTAAAACAGACCAGAACACAACTTCCTTCTTTCAGAATGAAGCAGGCAATCCATCTCTGCTTTTATTTTATTTTTAATCTAGAGAGGAAATTTAGAGTGACATACGCATCAAGAAAGACCCCCCACTGGCTGAAAAGTGAACCAGGAAGTCCTCTCTCTGCTGTTTATTTTTGGATCTTCCTTGGACTTGTATGACTCTAAATTTCTTCATAGTAGTCATCAATCACAGCTGTGACTTCACCAATTGGCTAAAAATATGGAGAGGAAGAAGCAATTGCTTTGAATGGTGCCTGCCCATTTCATTTCATGTCTTTTCCACTAAGTGATCTCAAAACTTTTTTTTTTTTTATGAAAGTTCAGCATCTGGGCCCCCATTGGCTCTGGGCCAGTACAGAGGTACCTTTTGTACCTGCTTCTCAGTGGCCCCTATTTAAAATATTGCTGCTCTATTCTTCTTCCTTTCATCTTGTCAACAGATGTAGTTGCATTTTCTTACGATTCATGAGCTGAGAAAACCTAACTCTGCCATCTTAAAAAAAGAAGTTGGTTCAGAAATCGTATTGATGATATGCCAGATAAGGTTTAATGACATGCCATGTTTTACTGCAATGTGGAGTACCCCTTAACCTCTAGTAATTTATATTTTATGCTATAATGGCAATGTTTTGCCATGACAGTGCTATTAGAACACACAAAAGTACCATGGAGAAATTTCCATTCAAAACAAAGAGAATATGGGGTATCTTAGGATCTGGCAACATTTTTATTATTATAGAGCAGAAAATTACTGACCTGGGATAATTATTGATGTAACATTTTCAGGATGACCATAATATAAACTGGGTAAGCTCTCACATTACTACAAAAGTGTTTTTAAGGCTGCAATTCTAGACACTTACCTGGGAACAAGCCCCATTGACTCAACTCAGTAGTTATACAGTAGTTACTTATGAGTAACTACTGTAAGAAGCCACTGTAAAGCTATTTTATATATACATACGTGTATATTATTTATATGTGTGTGTGTGTGTGTGTGTGTGTGTGTGTGTGTGTTTTAGTTCAGCACCCTTAACAAGCCATTACTTTTTTAAAAAACGAATACGTTCATCCAAGATTTGGCCTAAAGAATCTCCTCGGTGTTTGATATCTCAGATTTGAAGTTCCAGTCCAATACTGCTCTCAGGATTGATTCAGAGCCCCACTGCTCACATCTAAATGATGGACGTCTGTATGATGTCTTCCTGCTTTGTTGCTGCCACCATGATTAATTATAATGTTTATCATACACATAAACAATGCATTCAGTATGTTTGTGCATGTTCACGTACCACACAATTACAATTGTGCTGGGTGTGAGTAGACAGTATAAGAGGAGTTATGGGGAGGGGCACAAGTCTGTAATATCTGTATTTTGGCTTTGGATAGGGTTATTATAAATTTCTGGACAGATCCAAACACCAGTGATGCAAATAAATTATATGTTATCCAACCCTTATACTTAACTATTTCCCATACACCTGGGAGGGGAAACTGCTTATTTTCCCATAATATTTAAAATATCAGGAACTGTTCATATGAACAATTCTGATGTATCCCACTTGTCAGAAATATAGTATATAGGTTTTATTTAAACCTTCATGTTACCCTATATACTGAAAGATGATTCAAGTTAATATTTGGGTTCGTATATGCACACCTATAGTTTGTATAAGAAATGTGCTGTAGCATGTAAAATATTTCAGTGTTTTGATTCCCTATTTCATGTAAAGCTAATCCGTCATTAAATTGCATTGATCTTCCATTACATTCCTCATATAGCATCTGTGTCTTGTCAGGTCATGTTCTTTCACTTAACTGTTTATTATTAAATGTGAATGTTTAGGCAAAGCAGAACCTTGGTATGTTTTAAGGATTTTGCTTACAGACATGTCTTATTTTCTTCTCCTCCAGGTAATTCTGTATAGAAACTTGTAGACAATAATTTGACACTGGACAAATTGCCGTTAGAAAATTATTGATAAAACAAAATGATTCATGAGTTATTTCCAATATAGAGGCCCACAAAATATTTTATGTGAAAAATAACAGTGAAGGCATTACCATGAACAGCTTTTGTCCTATTATTTTAACAACCTGGTATTATTGTCTATCGTCCTAAAAGTTCTTTTTGAAATATGTTGTTGATATTTTCATTTTCCAAGTAGAAGTTCATTGTTCTGTTTTCTGAGGGGACTCTGTAACATCAGTTAGACATTTGATGTTAATTCGTAGCTTAGAAGGCCTTACTTTTTATTCTAACATTCATTTTTATCCCCTATTTATGACATGTAGGCAGTAGACCATTTTAGGCAGGGATCGGTGATGGTTTTCAGTTTTCCAATACCATTCATTTGCTAGAATTGTGTTTTTTTTCTGCATCTACAGCTTGGCCAAAGAAATTGAGCTGGTGCAGATTGTCAGTCTCCACTGAAGACCATATGGAGTTTAGATCCTGTATCAGCTGGGGGAGTTCTAGGAATAAAAAGCTGAGTTACTAAATTATCTCTTATATTTCCAAGAAAAGAGGAGTGAAGTCTTTCACAATACAACCACAAGACCTCTTGTGTACAAATTCAGCAATGCATCAACGTTCTGCAGACAGAGATTAAAAATCCAACTACAAGATAATAATGGTTGCGCAGACAGTGCCAATGAAAGAGAGCAACTGTCCATCATCACTAATTCAGCAGCTCCACCACTAATTCAACCCCTTTCCTTACAATTTCCTTTCTCATAGCACACAAAAGAGTGCTGAATCTGAGATTTTGGGGGTCATCAGCAAAGTGCTTTTAGTGTTCCTCTTATTCTGTAATGAGGTAGGGCATGCAAACAGTAATTCTCTCATGCTCTCTTCAGCCTTCTTGCATATCAGCATCTACAGTGAGGCTAGTAGCCCCTTGCCAGTCTTAGGAGAGCTCCTGCAAGTGCCATGCACAAGGAATGCTTCTCGAATCAGGGAAGGGTTGTGTGTGTGCATCAGAGTTCCTGGATAGCAGTGGCTAGCCACAACCCAGTATTCTGAGTGTTTTGCATAATTTGAATTATGATTATTTTTATATGCAGGTTTTCCCATAGGTTAATTTGCTCAGTGTTCTACAGTAGTTTCATGAATGTGTTGTTTACCAGTATTGCAGGTTTTAAGGTTGTGTGGGTCCCTCTCATGTTTTACATTAATAGACTTCTTTGTGCAGAACCTTCTCTTATTTGTAGCTTGTACTTACATAGTTGAATACATCCCTTATGATTTTAACATCTAAGTAGGTGCACTAGCAGGAGCCTGCACTACGAGTCCTGCTAATACTACAGGACTTTCCCCCCTTCTGTCCCCATGCTTCCCCCACAACTGGCCTGAGGGGGTGTCTGGAGAACCAGCAAAACAGTGCAAAGGGGAGGAGAGGTGAGATGTTTCTATCAGGCAAGCTGAAAAGTTTGCACTGAAGGAACAGTGGGAAGAGTACAACATTGAGTTCTTCCTTAGATGCTGTAAGAATGGGTCTCCTTTAATTGTCATGGGTAAGTATCCTGGACAATGCCGGATTTACGTATAAGCTAAACAAGCTATAGCTTAGGGTCCCACTCTCTTGGGGACTCCAAAAATATTTAAAGGGGGGAAAAACCTGGATGCACATTTCCAAAATATAAGATAAAAAACAAAATGAAACCTACATACAGCAACAGTGTTTTGTGTTGTGTAGGCTTCTATGATGTAAGAAATGTGCCCCGCCTGCTAGCCTGCTCCCTAAAATATCACTCGTTTGCTCATTTCTAACAGCGACAATTTGTTGTTGACAAAGGACAGCTGGACATATAAAGGACCCCATTACTTTCAGTAGCTTAGGGCCTCATCAAACCTAAATCTGGCTCTGATCCCGGAAGCCTTTTCTGTGTGTATTTTTAAGCAAAAACTATTTAAATGAATGGGAACTGCACAAAATACATTTCCAATTGGCTTTGCTTATGTTAACAAAATTTATTCTATCTACAGTGGTACCTCGCAAGACGAATGCCTCGGAAGACGAAAAACTCGCAAGACGAAAGAGTTTTTCGTTTTTTTAGTTGCTTCGCAAGACGAATTTCCCTATGGGCTTGCTTCGCAAGACGAAAACGTCTTGCGAGTTTGTTTCCTTTTTCTTAAAACCGCTTGAAGAGGTGCAGTTGCGACTTGACCATGCTTCGCAAGACGAAAAATTCGCAAGACGAAAAAACTCGCAGAACGAATTAATTTCGTCTTGCGAGGCACCACTGTATTTCATAGCCTACTGCAATAATAAAATGAGCAGGTATGTCCATGGTAGCATTTCAGTGATACAGAGAGAATCCTAGTTGTAGTAGTTGACGCCAAGGCAGTCAATACAATAGCACCATTTCAGGCGCATGTCCAGACTCTAGAAGTGGTTTCTAAATGCACTATTTACTTGACACTTGATTATTGGAAATACTAATTAGCAACACACTCCCCACTGACTGAGAAGTTTGGCCATCAGAGTAAAGGCTGTCAAGCTGATACTGCCTGATACAATTCAGACAGCCCACCAAAATTCTGCATGTCCCAGCTTCACAGTGAGAGATTAGGACATGTTGGTTAAAGAAACATTTTCCTGGGTTTAATTGTTTTGTATTTGAGGAAGGAAAAACTTTCGAAATTAACCATGTGAAGTTGGCTTGTGCATAACTGCATCCAAATAGAATTATTTTAATTCTACATTACAAGGAAAGGAGTTGCTAAAATGAAAAAGATTGAATTATACACATATCATTTAGCTGCCTTACTGTATCTATCTCTCTCCCCCACCCCTGCCAGTCATCCCCAAAGTAGAAAATTAAATGCCACACTTGACTAAATACTGGACTAGAATCTTGCACATGTAAGAGTCTGCTTTTTGGGACAATATAAAAAACATCATTTGTGGAATACTAACAAAAAATGGATGCAAAAAAGCTTAATCCTGCATATAGTAGAGGATGCAAATAAAGGACTGGCCACAATCGAAGCTGGCATTAGCAAGATGACCAAGTACATTTCCATGGGTACCATTCATGGACCCAGTGAGTTATATGAATCAGCCCTCAGGCATCACTATGTGTTACATGTTTACCCCAAATTGTTGTGGGGGGATTATTCCCCCCCCCACACAAAAGACCTTTTATTTTCTCCTCATAGAACAACCTTAATATTTATCAGGAAAATGCCAATATGCATTGCTTCATAAGCAGAATATAGTGTAACCAACTGTGCTATACAAATTTTGAAACAAAGATCCTTCAAGGGAAGCCCCTGCCAGTTGCCATTTTAAAATCTGAGTTGAATAAATTAAATATGGGCTTGCTCTTTTCCAGCTCCCCATCCAGTTGATCAGAGATCTTAAGTTGTGGATCTCAAGTAACTTGAAACAAAAATAAAGCAAATTGCTCCCAGTATAGGATTGTTGGTTGCTGGACAATCATTTTCGGCTGAGAAGGCATACAAAACTTTAATTTATGAAGCCCAAAACTTGCCTTTTAAGCAGCTTTCAAGCTTCAGATCCATGACATGTAACAAAGCAGCCTTCTGAATTCATGCATTAGGCTTTTCCTTTACAACCTTTCTGCTGATATTTTATTTGTTTTATTAAATTTATACCCTGCCCTTCTTTCCAAAGCAGCTCAGGATGGCATATGCTTCTGACAAACTAATGTTTAAGGACACCTCCAACAAAAGGATGCATCTCAGTCAGCAGCTATCATGTACCAGGATGCCGATCTTTGGAAGTTATTTTTTTCTTTCCTTCAGACTCATGTTCCTATCTGTGATGGGCTAGTAAACACATATACAGAACCAAAGCCCCAACAGGAATCTTAAAATGAAAAGCATCCTCTGGAGGCTGCTATTCTGAGCAGAGAAAGGACAGGGAAATGTTGCTTAATCCTTCCCCACAACCCGTTTTCCCAGTAAAAATCATTGAGTTGGCTTCTGTAGGGTACCAGATGTGCATATATGCAGATAAATATACACCTAGAATGCTGACAGGTGCAAGATTGGGGGTTGAGAGAGCTGCTTGTGGGCCTTCATAGATGGAGGGACAACTTAAGCAGTGGGAGAACAGTTAAGTATTCCCTTCCCTTACTGCTTTCGCAGCCAGAATTAGTCTACTGAGGCTGCTTTAAAAAAAAAAGTTTTGTGTTTTCACTACATACATTTGTGTGTAACATCTAGTAGACATTGGAAGAACTGCCAGTAAAGTCTTGTTCCGTGGCAGCCATAAGGGAGTGACAGTCAGGAATTGCTGTAAGGTGCTTATGGGACTCGCTGTCTCTGCTTCAGCATCAGGAGCCCTGCAACTATTCTACCTCAAACATACTCTTTAACTCCATATGCTAACTTGGAAATGTGTGACTTTAGGAAATGCAACATAAGCGACATGGACCACACCATGATAACCAGGCAAGTAAAGTAATTTAATGTAATAAAGAGAACAGAAGCATAGTGGTACCTCGGGTTAAGAACTTAATTCGTTCTGGAGGTCCGTTCTTAACCTGAAACTGTTCTTAACCTGAGGTACCACTTTAGCTTATGGGCCTCCCACTGCCGCCATGCTACAGCCATGCGATTTCTGTTCTTATCCTGAAGCAAAGTTCTTAACCCAAGGTACTATTTATGGGTTAGTGGAGTCTGTAACCTGAAGCGTCTGTAACCCGAGGTACCACTGTAATACAGACACACCATTAAACATTAGAAAAATAAATAAAGATAGAAGATGCAAACTAGCTCACTGATAGAGTTTGGATTTAGATAGAGTTGATAATATTGGCTTAGGGCCATACCACACTTTTCCTCAGCAAATCCATAGTCTCAACCTCATATTTTGCCAAGAAAAGTGGGGGGTTGGGGGCAGCCACAGAGGCTGATCGGTGGTTGGAGGGACAGGAATGTATAACCCTTCCTTAACCCTCCCCTGAAAATGCTCCATATTTCCCACTCAAATCCAATTTTGGAGCCTCGCCGCTGGGAGTGGGGAACACAACTTTATGTATGAGGGCATTTGCCAAGAGAAATCAGTGAGCAGGAGATGAATTAAGTCCCCAGCCCCCATCATAAGAATCAGGAAGAAAATACAGGATTAGGAACTGTTTTCCTCATAATGTCTAATTCTACCCTAATCCTATGAGGTCAGTTAGTCTAAGAGACAGCAAGTGGCTTAATGCCATCGGACTGAATTTCATGACAGGGTATTTGAATGTGAGCTTCCAACATCCAAATACAATTATCTAGCCACTATTCCATTCTGGCTCACCTTACTTCCGATTTGCTTGCCCAACCTATTTCTTCATTATTGGCCATTTATGCATCCCATGGCAGTTGTCCAGATCCAATGTGATTTGTTTCCTGCAAAAAGCACTGCTTTATTTCTCTTTCAAACCTAGAATCTGTCCATTGGATGTGCTCAGACTAAATAAAAACCAAGTAAATATTTCCCAGGCTAGCACCTGGGATTCTTAGCATGGTGGACCAGTTCCCCTTCTCCCAAACCATCTTCACTTTGGCTTAAAGCCCAGCAAAGTTCTTGGCTATTTTTGATTAATGCAATTATGGAAACCACGGGCATAATTGAACAGTGACAGCTGGAATTGAGAACACAGTTAAAACTCCACATGCGCATCAGGGAAAATAAAAGTGAAGTGGCATCTATGTCCTTCAATATGCAAACCTGAAAAGAGATAAGACTAGCCGTTCTTTAAGCACTTTAACTAGATAGATTGTTGTCTCAGGTTTGTCCTTAGGCCACAGTGTCAGCAGAGCCTACAACACATCATTATATCAGATTTGAGCCTTATTGTTCAGTTCTGCTGTGCGTTGTCCAACAGGTACCTTGTGTGATTTGTTCCCACTATGTGAAAGGTGTTTGTGGCTGGAGGTATGTTTGTTGCACCAGAAAAGGAATGCAAAAAAGGTAAATATGAAATAAATATACAAGCCTGAGAAAGAGTCTGAATTTGATACCTAGCTAAGTCATCTATGTTTATTTAACTCTGTGATGACCAGTCTGCTAAACTCCCAGTGCATCGGCTTACAGCAGGTTTAGGTCCCCTTTCTCCGTCTTATATCCAAGGATTTATTTCTCTAGGCCTCTTCGTGGTATTTGAAAGAATGATATTCCTGTTTAACTTGTGCCTCGGTTTGTAATAAGATCCACCCTGCAGCTGGATTAGTTTTTCAAATGTTCCTAAAATGTTGCTTAAATTTAAGCCAACCTACAATAACAAATTATGTAGAGACAAAAAGATCAAACTGAATTTGTATTTTTTATATAAAAAACATCGTCCAGTCCCCACCCCCAATTAAATTCCAGTTTTCAATCCTTGTTTTGAAAACTCAGACTGTGTAACAAAACCATTCCCTTTGGAAGTGCAGACACGTAGGAGCTTGGATAGTGTAGAATGAAGCAAACAATCAGACTTTGATTTGTCTGCAAAGTTCTGCATCTTAACAACCTATTAGTATGTTCACCCTATATTTAGAGTAATTTTAAGCTACTTATGAGGAGCCTATGTGGTTAAGCGTAAGCCTTGCTGTCATTGTGAACTACAGTATGTGTGCTGGTGCCTTAGACAGCTGTATGTTTTGTATGAAGCTACCATTTCAAAGTTTATTTGTTTGTGTGTATGTTTGCTCATTTCTTTGCATGTTTTTCATCAAAAGACTCCTTTTACACAGGCATTTTGATGCATGAATGGTTATACGGAAGAGGTGAACAGTGAGTTCACTACAGTTTCATACGTTGCTATCAAGCTTCTTCACTTTAAATATGGATGTCATGCTATTCTGCATGTATGTTAACTCAACTTTTTATGTAAAGGGAACCTGCGGAGCAGCCCAAAGTTTATCCCACATCAGGTACCAACTCCCTTGGGCCCTGGCTGCCTGAGCAGCCACAAAATTTCCTATGAAGGGGCTGGGCACCCACAAATATTGGTGCCAGGGCCGTGCATGCTGCATAGCACCCACAGTCACGAGGCCAAGTTGGCACTCCTGACCCATATATCACCAAGTCATAGGCCTGAAAGACACATGTTAGCTGAGTTTGGCCCTGCATGTTTTTAGTAAGCTAACCTTTCTCTAGAATTCTCTAGAGATATTCTCTATATCTCTAGATATAGAGTCTAGACATCAGTCCCTATCTTTCCCCTGGCCCTCCTGCTAACCTGATGCTGTTCATAATATCTGGTCAGGACCACCAGGTGACTCGCTATTCAGGAAGTGTACCCACTGAGGCCCTGGTGGTGCTCATAGTAATTTGAACCATGGTGCTATTTGAATCACAAGCAGTCATGATTAAACAGTGGGACTGATAGCTCAGGTCCTAAAGTTGCCTTCTGGTGTAAGGGAAATGGACACTAGTATTATGACAGACAACCTAGATGTTTGGTCAAATAATGAAAGATGGGGTGCTGTGCTCAGTGTTGCCCAGAATAATTATGTGGGAGGTTAGACTTATTCACAACATGCACACAGCTACAGCGCTCTTCCCAAGAACTTTATTAGCTGTATGCAGCACAAAACAGCATTGCCATTTAAAAATGAATTGGGGCATTTGGTTGCATTTTTTCTTGCTTGAGAAATCCTTCATATGCCAGCCTGCAGGCATATGTATCTCTTGACAATGCCACTTGAAAGCCTTTGCATGGTACTTAAATTCCAAGGCAAGGGGAAACATTTGCATTACACCTATTATGCAATCGCATGAGTGCCAGGATCCTGAAGCAGAGTTCCAGAATGCGGCTGCCCCACTACTCCCATTTATCTGACAAAGATCTGACCTTGAAGCATTTCAACTAGAGGAAACCCTCCTGTGAACAGAAAGTATTTCAATTTCCATAGGCTTCTACCCATGTTTAATTATGGACCATCTATAGCACAGCACATATATAGTTGTCACCATCACCTCTCCTGAGTCACAATCTAATAAAATGGAGGGGAAAATATTTATCCCACTTCTGTAGTGCATGAGCTACACAAAATAAGTAGCAGCTCTGTATGTCTAACCTGATCCATGTAAACCAAGGCACTAGATGTACGGAATTGAAGACAATGCGTGTTAATGGCGGTTGGAATTGAGTAAGAACTCTCTGAGCTAAACCACACACTGACTATTTCCATGGCTCCCAGCTTGTTGTTTCTCCCAAAATAATATGTTGCTGGTCTGGCTTTGCACTTGGAATGTTTCTCCCAGCTCCAGTGATGTGGTGTCATTTATATCACTTTATGGGGAAGGAGGGATAAATCACCAGCTGTTCAAAAGGGAAGGCTTTAATGGAAAGCCTTGAACTACTTTCAGGGTTTTAAAGAAGAACAGAATTCATGCACATAACAGGCAAACCCGAAGCATTTACAGGGGCTGCCTCAGCTTCACGCTTGTGGTCGATGACCTCAGCAGAGCCTCCCTTAGAAAATTATGGGCTTAACTTTGCTCCGAGCCCATTTCTGTCCCAAAGGAGCCAGGCACATTCCGGTTCTTTGTCACCAACAGCATTTACATTCATTGCTCTGTTGGATCAACTACTGCACTGCAGCACGTTAGGGAACGGTAATCTGCTAGCCTGCGTCAACACATTCCCAATACTCAAAAGCAAAGAAGGCTGGGTTGGGGGGGTGGACAGGAAGAATCAGAGGAAAACCCATTTCCCCAAGTTTTCGCCAATTTATTGGAAATAAATCAGAAAAAACAGTCCCCACCAAAATAAACTCTGTTTTCCCCTGAGCTCTCACACAGAGATTCAAAAAGTAGAGACTCAAAAGCCTCCTAAGGAATATCTGCCTTGTGTTGTAATACTGACAATACAAGTTGTTGGTAGTGAATCATAACATTAATATGAATTGGATTAGGAAGCGATTATTTGCTTTTTAGCACACTGGCAAGGCAGAACCTTTAAATGCAGGTAGTTTAAGGAAAGAGAAACAGCTACACACGTCACATGTGCCAGGACACACCACTGCCTTGACCTTAAATGCACGTGTCCCTCAGGTTTAAAGGGCAAGTCTACATTTGGCTTCTTTTGGGCACCAGGTGTTCCTATTTAGCTTGCATCTGATCCCAGGAACCTGAGCTAAATCCACAATGCTGTCTCATCTGTCTAAATAGCAAATGGGAATGAAAGCAAATCTACCAGAGGCTGCTGCATCTATATGACGCAAGCTGCAACGCTGGCACGGGATTGCCTAATAACCTATGGTTCCATTCTTTTGGTGGCAACAGCTCTCTCCCTTCTGTAGGGGTATTAAGATGTCACACTGGAAACATGAAATTTTTCTGTGCAGGTACACCTTGTGTTTCTCATCAATCACTTGATTGGCCAGTGGAATAGACTTACATTTTTTAGGCCCTAAAGCTTGAACTATTATAGGGGTTCCTTCGCAGCCAGCAACAAGTTATGGGTAACCACTGTTTTCTTCAGTGAGGTTGTTCCATAATAGATTGCCACATTATTATTATTTTTGTTGTAATAAAAACACCTTTAGTACTGCATGTCATATTTTGAATAAAATTGCTGTACAGTTCTGGATTATCTCACATGTCAAAGGCACGGGTGTGAATAAGACTTTTCCAGCTATGGGGTGTGTGTGGGTGTGTGCGCGCACGTGCACAAATTAGGGAAATGTTACATACATGCATGATGCATCATAAAATGATTTGAGTCATGCGACTTGTATTGGGTCTACTAGACCCAATTTTTTAAAAGTAATGTGGACTAAAGTCACTTCTGGGGCACCTGTGGGATTGGGGGACCGTGAAACTTAAATTTCATTAGTTTCATAGGAAATCCACCCCTGGGATTAGGTGGACTGTCAGCATCTATAGGAAAGCTTGAGGTAGTGCAGAAAGGAAGATAACTGCCCATGCCATGAGTTTGATGAATCAGTAAGATCAGCTCAGATTTTAGAAGTTGGTGGAAGAACCATGAGGCCCAGCATTGGCACCAGACATCCTTGGGCCCACCACTGATGGGTTCTGGGCTCACTTTAAAACAACAGCAGCAGCAGCAGCAGCAGAACAACAATATTTTTTTGGTGTAGAGTGGGTTGATCTAGCCACTGCCAGGTAAGCCTGCCATAGACAGCACCCTCCAACATGAGGTACATTAGGCTCAGTGACTGGCCCAATGATGTTCATGACTGGGTGGAGATTTGAACCTAGGTCTGTCCAGTCTAAATCCAAATTCTAACGACTATGCCACACTGGTAATTTAGCACTAAAGTCCCTAACCCCTAGCCTACCTGGCAGCAAGTCAGTGTGTCAAGTCCAAGTCCAGGGGTCAAGCCACACAAGCAAAGTCCAAGGGTCAGGAAACACAGTCCAGGGACAATCCAAGTAGCCAGGTCTGAAGTCCAGCAGTCAGGATACAGTGCAGAATCAAACCAGAAGCACAGTCCCATAGAGGTTGTCCAGGATCATCCAAGCCAAGGTCTATCAGCATGGACAGCTGAGCAGACACAGCCCCTCAGCTCTGCTTCCCTTTTGTACTTTGCTGATTGCAGCATCTGAGCTTGATGAGGCAGGTGACCCTCACCTGTTCCAAGCTTCCTCCAGCTGAGGAATCACACCCCTCCTCCCAGAGCTAGGGAGCTGGGCTGTGGGCCCTTGCTTGCCTCAACATCCTAGAGCACCCCTCCTGCTCCTCCCTACACCTCGGAGCCCACCATGTTCATGGGGACAGGGGCCCCTCTGGCTCTGGTGATGGGTCCTAGTGCTTTCGTTCCTGTGCACTAACTGCCGTCCCCTCACCATCCTCCGCCACCCTGTGAGTACTTCCTTCCCCATCCCCAGCTTGCCCCAGTGTGTCCCAGTCCTGGCTACACCCCTCACTGGGATCCTCTTCCTCCTCCCCTTTGTCCTGCCAGTTTTTGACATAAAGCATGCAACCAGAAGGGCAGAGCCCAGCCTTGTCGATACAATGTAACTGCTCAGTGCAAGACACTTCTCAAAAATTAGTATTAACATTAATGCTTCTTTACTTTCCCTGGTACTGATTCTAATTTATCTGGCTGCAACGTCACTTTATTAAACTTCATAGTGGAACAGCAGGAGACAGATTTGGAGTGGCTCAAAAATAAGCTGTGCTAATTCTTGTTTTGGGGGGAAGTAGCTTGGCTTATTTCTGATAATGAGTTGCTTCTGGAAATAGAAGGAGAGGATTGTTTGGCTCAAACTGTGGATAATATAATTGTGGAATTAATATTGGTAAGTCTAGAGAAAATCATGTGACAAGTCTAGAGGCATCATAGGCTCCAACTCCGGGGGGAGAGAGAGCCAGTTTAAGCCCCCCAATGTTTTCTTTTTTAGGGTGGCAGGGCCCCTCAATGTTCAGAGGATGTCATGTCAGGCCTCCCTAATTGTCTGGAGAAGCTGGTGCCTATGAGTTTGTTTCCCACCTAGAATACTGAAGGTAGAATGATATAGGCATCACTGCTCACAGTGGGCACATTCATCTCACTACTGTATCTGGTCCAACAGTTTTGCAGAATGTTTTAGGGTCCGACTAATTCACCAGACCTGTTTGGCCACAGGCAATAAAATATGCTACCTGTTGCCTCATCATACCACTGCTCTCTATCTTAAAAAGTGTTACCTGTTTCCTGCCTAAGACACTGATGTTACAGCTCTCCACATCAGAACCATTCATATATCTAGAGGTCTGGAAAATAAAATTGCAAAGGTTCTACACCTTCATTTCCTAACCAGCAAAAAGAAGGGCTTTGTTTCTCAGGTCAGAACCCACAAAACACTGAGTGGGATTCAACTACTGTAAATTGTTACGTGTGTGGAATGAGGTCCACCCACGCAATAGGACATCACCCCTTCACCTCCCGCTAAATCAACTCTGGAGAGTTGGGGGAACCCCCAGCACCAGTTTAGGGGCCATGTGGGGGCACACAGGAGGAGAGGGAGAAAAGCCCAATGGTCTGTGTAGGCCTTGTTTTGTGCATGCTGATCCCTCTTAGGGCAATTCTGAATTCCACCTGTGGGTCCCAAGCGCATCCTGTGGCTGTTTCAATAGGATTTCTTTGAAAGCATCAATCCAGTATAGGTTGTGCCCCAAAGGTTATTTCAGGTCTCAAGATGAGAATATCCATTTCATCAAGTGAAAGGAGCAGGAAATAGTATGTGAGTTTTGTACTTTCCTCACACTGCAAGTTGGCTGTTCATCACCTGCTACCATTTTGTGTGCCAAAAGGAAAAGGTGTAATGTTGTGCTGACACATTTTCACGGTATCAGAGCCTAAGTAGGAAAACTGCAAATGTGTCCTTCCCAGGTGGTAGCAGGCATGTCCAGGGTCTGATCAGAACATGCCATCATTCCCACCTGTGATGAATCATAAGGATGCAGGGTGGACACTGACTTGCCTGCCTTTGTTTTTACAGGAATGCTCACTTTGACAGGGTACCTTGCATGGAGAAAGGGAGCAGAGC
The DNA here is from genome assembly GCF_027172205.1 of Podarcis raffonei. Lineage (NCBI taxonomy): Eukaryota > Metazoa > Chordata > Lepidosauria > Squamata > Lacertidae > Podarcis > Podarcis raffonei. Next base: position 52,304,160 of record NC_070604.1, read on the forward strand.
AAACCATGCCAGTTCACCAAACAACACCAGCTGGTCCACTCACCACCCCTTCTGGTTAAAAGTCCAGCAAGCAAAGCCACTTCCCGCCATTAATTCTCTCGGAGAGGAGGCTGAATCCCTCGGGTGCCTTTGGCTCAGAAGACTGTAAGCACATCACGGACCCCACGAAGTACGCTCAGCATTCCGACTACCATCTCCCCTTCTCCCTTTTCCCTTTGGTTTCTTGCCGACGGAGGATTTTCCTCTCGATTTCTAAAGCCACATGGACCAATGTATGTACTTTCCCCCCTCACTGACTTCAAGGTTCAGATATTTGAGGCTGGACAATGAAATGGATTTTTTCTCTCTCTCCCAAAAACTGCTGTGGTTTTGCTGCTACACTAAGAATTGTGATTTGCATTGTATGGTTTCGGACCTATTCGCGTTTTTTGATGGGAGGGGGGATGAAGGGGTTATACTGGAGTTATTGACACTTCAGCGTCATCTCTATCTCCTGCCCATGATGCACTTTTAAATGAAGAGTTATTAGAATATTTTATTGGCTAATATACTTTTTTCCCCCTTGTTATTTTTTACAAAGGCCACCTTTATCCTTTTTAATGCCATATTTTCAGTGTTACACTTTTATGGCTTTTTTAATTTTTATTTGACAGAGTAAGAAGCAGCATGAATAGTTTATACTGTGGTTTTTCAGAGACTGAATGCCAAGAGAACTCAGTAAATGTTTATTCCTCTCAGCTTTCTCTTTCAATTCCCCTAAATAGCACCCCATTTGGGAACAGAGCAAGAGTGTTGAACTAAAGACCAAAAAAGAAGAAGAAGAAGAAGAAGAAGAAGAAGAAGAAGAAGAAGAAGAAGAAGAAGAAGAAGAAGAGGGATCCCCTCAAGGTGTAAAACTATCTGGGGGAAATATTTTGCTGGGTGTTATGAAATACTTGGATGAAATTTCAACCCTGATGGTTTTTCAGTGATCCAGGAAGCCAGTGAGACAATCTCGCCAGATGCAGACCCCTTTCATGATAATTAGAAAGGTATGGCCAAGCCAATGAAAACACAGGGGTAAAGTGAGAAGAGAGCCCCCATGATTCTGTTTCACTGTTTGCTTTCTCCTGTCATGGTTAAAAAGAAAATGTGCAATTCGATCCTCAGTCGGTGGGTGGAGGATAACAGGGTAGAATTTACTTGTGTGCACTTGTATAGTTGTAGCCAAGAGTCCAAAAGAACACTAGAGCATGTATGCCGGCACTGATTTGGTAAAACAATTGTGGAGTATCCCATTCTGACAAAATACTAAGGTGGAGGGGGGGGGAATGGGGAGGGGGGATCATTAAAAAAAAAAGTTCAAATCACCTTGTGATCCAGTGTAACTGTTTACTAACTTGAATAAAGCAATTGTTCACGCTACAATGCCCGGAGTACACCTTTACTATAAGGCTATTGTAATTAGCATACAGGAAGCAGTTTGGACAGGGCGTGCTTCAAAGTGTCGCGGGGCGGGGCAGGGTTTTAAAAGCCAATCAAACCCGAGCCTTGTAGTAATGGTGTACTGAGGGCACTATGTACATACTGTATTTCTATATTTTCCTTTGTACAGATTCACTTAAGTCAAGCTACTGTTTTACAGGTGCTCCTTATTTATTAGGGCTGTGAAGGCTTGGAAAACTACACCCGACGAGCAAGCTCGCTTTTTAAAAAAATAAAATAAATGAAAAATTAAAAAGGTGAAGGACTGGAGGGAGGGCAATGGGGGGAGGGGGGAAGAGCTCATGAGCCTATGGATTGATTTCAAAACCTAACAGAGACAAATTTCTATGGGGAAAACGAAGCACTTTTAAGATGCTTCTGGTTGTTCTGGGCTCACACCATTTTTTTTCTCCCTGACTGGTGTCAGATTTATTAAAACAAAATAAATCTCCAAGTTTAAAAATGCACTTAGCTGTGCTGTTGTTTTCCTTTTTATATATAACTTCTGTCCACAAAAAAGGTCTTCGTTTCTCACTAGAAGTTGACAGGTATAATGGATATGATCAAAATCCAATATTTCATCTAAAAAGAATATCTTTACTTAAAAAGCTGTTTAGGAGGGAGGCTTAGTTCTCTGTTCCTCCTTGGTGATCTCATTCCTTCTAATCTTTTAGCTTTTTTAAGCGAAACTGGAAAAAGCATTTAACTGGAAATACAGGCTCGTTCTCACTCACTCTCACTATCTCACTATCCCTGGTTTGGTGATGCTCCAGACCCCTCTCTGTGCTTTGCCAGACTAAGGGCTAATACACAAATTACTTCTCCATTCTTGTACAAGGAACAATTCTAGACTTTTTCACCTCCCAGCCTACCTAAACTTGCCAGTGTTCTTCCACATAGATGCGTATGTTTCATTCTGGGCATCATTCCTCAACATCTTTCCTTGGCGTCTTATCTTTCTACGTACCTTCACTTGGTTAGAAAATGTGACCTTTATAGAAGCTTCTTACACGGCTGTTAACACATTCTTTTCTCTAGTCACTAATACCGTATTGGCCCAAATATAAGCCACACCCGAATATAAGCCACACCTTTAAAATTCAATGGAGGAAGAAAAAAAGACAATACCCGAATATAAGGCGCTCCCTTAAAATTCCGCAGGCACACACACCCATTCCGTTTCACCGTATGTCTGTTTCAGCAGCGATATTGTAAAAGCCCATTTTTGTAAGGTCGTGAATTTAAGCTGCACTTTAACTTTTCATGGTCGGAATTGGGGGGGGGGAGAGTGCGGCTTATATTTAGGCCAATACAGTAGATGCTGATCGAGGCCCACAGAACTAGTGTTTTGATGTACAGATTTCAGATGCTTTTCATAAATTGGTGTGGCCTTGAAAATAAACTTCCAAGCTGAGAAATGCTAATCAGGATTTTGAATGCTGAACTCAATGGGACTTTTGCATGGTTGTTGCTATTCTTGTTATTTTCAGCAATGTGGAGGCATTTCCGAACAGGAGCTTAATATCACAAATGGATCTCATATATATATATATATATATATATATATATATATATATATATATACACACACACACACACACACACACACAGTGGTACCTCGGGTTAACTACTTAATTCGTTCTGGAGGGCCGTACTTAACCTGAAACTGTTCTTAACCTGAAGCACCACTTTAGCTAATGGGGCTTATTGCTGCCGCCGCGCTGTCAGAGCACAATTTCTGTTCTCATTCTGAAGCAAAGTTCTTAACCCGAGGTACTATTTTTGGGTTAGCGGAGTCTGTAACCTGAAGCGTATGTAACCTGAAGCGTATGTAACCTGAGGCACCACTGTGTGTGTGTATAATTTAATTATATATATAATTTCAGTAGAATGGGTAAATCTGGATTTTAAAAATGCACACTGGCATTCTGATGCTGATGACATAGCAGAAAACTTGCATATGATCACTTGCAGCACTAATCACACACCAGTCTGGATGCTCACATCTACCCACACAGAAAAGTACCAAACTGCAGACGGAGAGCAATATAGTAAGGAATTTCCAGGCATGAGAAAAAGAAGTAAAGATTACTATAGTCTCTGTGAGTAAATTGTGATTTACTTTATCAGACAGAAACTTATTTATTATATTTATTTCAAAAAATATATGATTGTAGAAAAAAAGCTCAAAGCAGTTTAGAAAAAAAGATTAAACCAGGAAATGTTAACTACATTTTTTTACAGCAAGAATTTAAAACATACAAAAAGTTAAAACAACAATATAGTGAAACAGTTTAAAACTCACATCAACTTTAGGATTGTCTAAACAAGAATGTTTCTAGCAAGTGCCAAATAGAATGCAGTGAAAATGCCTGCTTGATTTCAATTAGGCAGCCTTTTTACAATATATAATTCTCTTTAATTTTATATAAACTTTGAAGATACAAATGCATGTTCTAGGCAAAGGCATCTAAGAAAGCCAACCACATGTTTCATTCCTATGCGAAGCAACTTTGAAAGTGGTGCCTAAGTAGCAAATAATTTGCATAACATGCAGATTAAGTCACCCAGATTTGGGGGATACACTTGACACACTTTCCCAGATCTCACTTTATTATATTATGGCTGGGGAATTGGCATCTTTTCCTCAGCTAGAAATGTGGAGTGTTACCTTGAAAGCAATTGAAAGGTGCTACTGGCACCTTTATCGGGATGCGGGTGGTGCTGTGGTCTAAACAACAGAGCCTAGGGCTAGCCGATCAGAAGGTCGGCAGTTTAAATCCCCATGATGGGGTGAGCTCTCATTGCTTGGTCCCTGCTCCTGCTAACCTAGCAGTTTGAAAGCACACCAAAGTGCAAGTAGATAAATAGGTACTGCTCCGGCGAGAAGGTAAACAGCGTTTCCGTGCGCTGTTCTGGTTCGCCAGAAGCAAGCGGCTTAGTCATGCTGGCCACATGACCCGGAAGCTGTTCATCGGCTCCCTCGACCAGTAAAGCAAGATGAGCGCCACAACCCCAGAGTTGTCCGCGACTGGACCTAACGGTTAGGGGTCCCTTTACCATTTTACTGGCACCAATAATGAGTGATGCAACCTTCTCACGCTGTGACCCTAAGGGCTAAACTTGAAAAGAGGAGGACTCGTGTGGGAGATGAAACTGGCTAGTTTCAAAGCAGAGCATAAGCACCTCACCGGTTTGGATTACACATGTACATGGATGCCTGCACACCAATCATGCACTCCAGCTCATCCATCTTGGCTCAAGGGCTTTTAGCATCACCACACCAACTCCTATGCCTGGTGCCTCTCCAAAATGACTCTGGCACATTCATTTTATCCACTTGGCCCAAGGCCAGTTCACCCATGAGGTATGTTGAGGTAGTTGCCTCAGGTGCCCAGCGGTGTGCAATGGCCACACAGCGGTAGCAGCACTGCCATGGGAGCCTGCCACCCTGAAGCAGCCACCTTGCCGGCCTGGTCTCATGCGTGGGCCAGCTCTGGACCAACAGGATATGAAATAATTCTTTTTTCCTTTCTTAACTGTTTTTGAAATGAAGCCAAAAGCTAAGCCTTTAACTTGGACTGAGGCCAGCCTGCACTTCATAACCATACACCATGCTCATACCCTGAGCACGAACTGATTAAAAAAAATATATAAGTTGCCCTCTGGCTTTAAGTTGCAACTTGTACTCTAGTTCCGTTCTTAAGAAGGAACCAAAAGCTGACATTCTGGGGGGGGGGGGTTATAGTGTTTTTTTTAGTGGAGCTAGGTTTCAACTAGGGTTTTTTTAGCAGTAGCAACACATATGGCAAGGTGGAGTGTCAACAAGCTTGGGTCCAGCAGTGGTCCAGCCAACTTTTTCATACAGCCCCCTCTTGTGCCCCCTCCCAATCCACTGCCACTTTTTAAAACTGGTTTTAAATGGAATTGAAAGTTGACACTTTTAACTTGAATTGAGGCCTACTGTTACATTAAGCTTACATCCTGCCCTTTATAATAGAGGATTATTATTTTTTTACTCACTCTCCAAAAGTTGAATTTGAGGGATTTTTGTTGCAGTTTACTGTAGACCCTCAAGGCTCCTCTGCTAGGGTAGAACTGAGCACTCAAGTTCTACAGGTTTATCATCTCTAGAATTCAGTTCCTAAGATGTCTGTTTTCACAGACTTTATCCCTCTGAGATTTAGATCCTGGCATACAATGCCTTTGCTATGCCCTTCTTAAAGTTTTAGAAGATTCTTGAATCAGGCAAAAACTACTCTGCCCCCAAACAGGTGCCTAATTCACTTGTTACCTCAATACTTTGTTACTATTCATCAGCTGAGGCTCTCCCTCATTGATATAAACCAATATTCTAAAATAATATACTGTTACATGGCACCCCAATCTCTGAGTGGTGTGAAATTTCAGGGGTAGCAGGTGGACTTAACAGAGCCTATGTTTGGAACAATGAAGCACAGCGGAGACACTGGTATCTTTATGCTATATGGTTCAAATACACATATATACAACCCGAGCCCAGATGGATAGAGTTCAGAGCATTCACATCCCAAGAGGATCCTCTTCCTTCCATTGCTGAAGCTTTCGATTCCAAGAGACCCCAAACCCTTATGCTGCAGAGGTCTACAGCATAAAACAAACAACTTGCCCCATGCTCTGGCATCCCCTCTTCAGCTTGCAAAACAGACACTTTTTTCCTGTTTGCTTACTTACATCATCCAAACTGCAAGCCTGGAACTTCCCTCCCTGCACTCTGGCATTGTCTCTTGCTAGCTACCCAGAGTACAGGGTGGGGCACCTGGTATCAGACTTGCTGGTGGCTTCTTTCTCTGTCAATGACTCAGCCATTTTGGTGATTTACCTCTTGATGGCTCCTCTGACAGGCGGTTTCCTGGACAGGGAAAACTGAGTCCAGCTATTTAAAGTCTAACTTTCAGTTTAGCCCTCCAAGCATTGCTTAATTCTAACACTTACTAAATCAAGGAATTATGGAGAGGATCTAGCACCAAGGAGTTTAGGGGATCCTTGTGAGCACACGCTCCACACAACTTATAACAATACTTTTATTTCAGTATTTTTACCATTACATCCTTTCTGGCGACTTGAGGTTTAAACCTTACAAACCATTTTTGATGCACAGTACAACACAGACGTTCTTCTTCCTGTGAAACACTCCCCAAATGCACATGAAATTGTAAACGAAATTTAAGAGCAAAAGGTGTCATGCATTATGCAAAAGAAATCTGCTTCATATTGAAACCAAATTATTCCCTTGTGGGGAATCAGTGACATTCTGCGGGTCACAAATATAGCTGTCTTTTCCCCTTTTGGGGGGAGAGGGAGATGGCTACTTAACAAAGTATAACTCTGCCAACCCTTATGTGCCACTATTTATTAAGCAGAATATACTATAAGAGACACGGTTAGCAAACCAGTCCCTTCCCCCATTCTAGAAGACAACATGTGTGGAAAGGTAAGAAGAGAAATAGCTTCCTAAATACAACATAAGAGGGATCGAGAATGACAAGGGCTTCATGCCCTCATCGACACCTGTGTGGATGAGGAGAGAGTCCAGAAGTGGGCGGGGCCAGAAGCAGAAGGAAGCAGAGCAAGCAAAAGGAGTCTCACCTTTGTGCGGGAATGCAATGCAAAATTCAGAGGTTTCTGCTTCTACACTCTCACACATCTCTCTCTTTCCTGGCAAGCGAGAGGCAATTGTCACAGTTCAAGGTCACAGGCCAGGCAGGCAAAAGCCCCTGCAGCAGAAAGCATTCCTATTCTTATTTGACACCACCACAATTTACGCCATTGGCTAATTTAAATTCTCTACTTCTTCCTCTTTTAGCAAATAATTTTATTTTGTGAATTGCTGTGCAATAAAGAACAAGGGCAACAAAACAAACGGATGCAGATCTCTCACGTGTCATTGTTACAGTAAATGATTGAAAAAATGGATAAGCATTAAAATCAGATAAAATCTATGAACCACAGAGATTCTATGGACAAAAAAATGTGAGAGAAAGTGCACTAAATGGAAGGAGAAAATGGCACCTCATTAGTGATGAACAAACATACCCATCAATCACAGATCTAACTTCACTCATTGTCCAAAAATGCTGAAATGTGGAAGTAGCCCTCCTGGCCCACCTGCATGCATGTTTTGCTTCCTAACTTTCTCTCTAGGAGGTCAATTGACTGACTTTTTTTAAAAGGAAAGTTCAGACTCTGAGGCCCCTTATAGGCATGGGACCTGGTGCAGTTGCTCCAATCTGGCCTTACCTAGTCTTGTGCTGATGTCCAGACTATACACCCACCCACAAACCCTCAGAGGTAAACACTGATGTGACTGTCCCAGGTGATTTGAACCTGAATGGTGGGAGTTAGGGAAGGAGTAGTATCTCTGGCGGGGGACATGTTGTGCTCCTTCTGGGATAGTTTGTCTACCTTTGGTCTGCACACAGCTCCTAGAAGCTGTCAGCATGTGACAGTGGACACATCCCAGAAAAGGCTTCAACTGGCCGGCTAAGCAAAGTGAGGATCTCAAACCCTTGGTGAGTTAGGGACTTCCCCTGCATGTGAAGACAGGCTCTGGCGGATTGAGTGGGTGAGACCAATAGTGGTTCCAGTGATCAAGAAGGCAGTTTCTGCACATGCTGTAGAGGGAAGTGAGGGACAGATGGGGCTCATCAACACAGGAAGGTAGACAATCTAGGAGAAGGAAAACTCTGATCCTAAACCTCTGCTGCCTTGCAGGATGTCTTCAGGAGAAGAAAAGGAGAAGTAAAACCTACACAAATCCAGATTTGTGACTGGTGCCTTGTACACCTCCTCCAGGCAATTCCTGCAGGCAAGCTGGTGCCAAATCTATTGCTCTGCTTTCCTTTGGACCACATTAGTGAGGCTGAGAGGGGAGGTCTTGTCGTCTGTGCAGCCCAGGACCTCCATACACACAGTCCAGGCTTGTGCCCCAGGGAGGTCACTTTGGTTTGACTTCTCCGCCCAGAGGCGCACTCCATTGTCTTTTGAGACAGACAAGTGCCAACCATGGTTGTTGAAAGATGACCCTGCTTCTGGTCTCCCTGTTCCACTTTATAACCTCTCTACAAGTTGTTTCTACAAGCACCAAGCACAAGCACCAAGAGTGCCTTATGCCTCCTTTTGTATCAGCCAACAGAGGTTTGCTTAGAGTGTGGGGTGCCTCTTTCCAAAGTCCCAGGGGGGCCTTTCCTTCGCTTCCTTCCTCTTTGGGGTGAAGCTCCTGTAGCAGCTCTACAACTGAAGCACATCCATAAGGCAGAAAGCACCAGAACAAAGGAATATTATCATTATCATTATTATTTGTGGCCCACCCATCTGACTGGGTTGCCACAGCCACTCTGGTCTGCTGGTCTGCACAGGCTATGTATAGCTCTCTTCTTCTGTCTCCTGTTTCCATTTCCCTTTAGTTCAGCAATTCCCCAAACGTGGTCCAGAGACTACAAGTGGTCGGTGAACTTCATTCAGATGATCTATGGCAGGTTTGCAAATTTTTGGTTGGATTTAGAAGATGACACAGCCATAGCATTAAATATTTATAAAATATATTATTTTTTTCTTCTATTTAATTGCTTCTTTTGTTTTAATTGCTTCTTTTATTTCTTATATTGTAATAGAATTTGGATTTTATGGAATACAATATATAAGAGATAGAAGAAGGAAGAAAAATCTAATTAAAAACCATCGAGCACAGCACATTACAATGGCTGCAATAGGCAGGAAAGGCACTAAGTGCTCCACCAGGACCCTTACCAATTTTCAACTCATCTGTGAGGGACAAAGTTTTGGAATGACTGTTTTGACAAATGGGATAAGGAGCTACAGATCTCCCCCAATGGTTTATGGTTGGATCCTATGGTCCCCACAGCTGCCCAAGGGCGAAGCACTTTCCCCCATTTTATTATTTAGCTGCTTGGTCTTTGCTTCCCAGGGATCCTTTGGGATGAATGACAGGATAGAAGTTGAATAAAATGCTGCCCATGTGCAGTGTGCCCTATAGGGCGCTCAACTTCTTATACAACTCACGAGTTCTGTAAATTCATTGGGCAAGTGGCAGGGGCTCTACTCATTGTGCCCTCTGCCCTACCTGAAAGGGCACGGCACTCCAAAATGGCTGCTATTTCTGGACCCTCAATCCTCCAAGTTCTGCTCCTTATGGAGCCAAAACAACATTGTCCACATAAAAGAGGACGACATCGGCAGACTCAGGGAACGCAAGTTTACAGAACAACAACAACAACAACACTTTAGGGGGAAAGCCCTCTCTCCCCCCAGTGTTTATTGAAAGCTAACTGTCTGTTTGGGGGAGGGCTGGAAGACCAGGGACAGTGCTGAAATGGAGCGTCTCTAATACTGAACCAAAGCACTCCACACTGCAACACTTTGCTGCAGATCCCCACACTGTGGAAGGTTGCTGTATTGTTTTCTCTTTAAAAGGGGGCACACAAGCATTCATGTGGTTTAGCTGGAGTGGCACTCACTCTAGCTGTGCAGCAGTCTTTCTATAAGAAAAGATTTCACAACAGTTTGGAAGCTGTGTGGGGATGGCGGAGACCAGGGTATGGATTCATAACATCCATGATGGATGTCGTCTCCGTCCAAAGTTGTGCTTTGAAGAAGGTCACACTCTTCCTTTAAGTATGCAGGTGGGCAGTGGAGCAGAGGAGAAAACATCTCTTCCCTACCCAACTTCAAACTGTGCTTCCACTAAGGGATTTAATCCTCACTTGTCAGCTGATAAGTAGGGATTCAACCTTGCTGCCTTGGCTGTGTGATCCTGTTCGCTGTTCTCTGTGATGTCATCTGATTAGTAGGTGGGTAGCTGTGGTTTGGGATTAAATGACCTCACTGGCCAAGATGGACTCATGGGCTAGCAAGTCCCCACTCCTGCTCAAAATGAACTTCCTGTGTCTTCTTTAATTCATTTGCTGCACAACCTGGATTTGCCAGTGCATGAGTGAATCCCTCCCCCAAATAAGAGTCAGGAAGTGTTGGCTGCATATTTGTCCCTTCCTGAGGTTGTTTGTTTTGTAAATTTATAAATGGTCTGCAGCATCACATAACCCAACCATGTGACAGTAGCAACTGACCAGAATTTGCATTCTGTTGCTTTATATTCAGGGCCTCATTAAGCTTGAGAGCCTTTTTATTTTTAGCTCAATGTTCATGGGTACAGTGGTACCTTAGGTTAAGTACTTAATTCGTTCTGGAGGTCCGTTCTTAACCTGAAACTGTTCTTAACCTGAAGCACCACTTTAGCTAATGGGGCCTCCCGCTGCTGCCGCGCCGCCGGAGGAGAAGTTCTGTTCTCATCCTGAAGCAAAGTTCTTAACCCGAGGTAATATTTCTGGGTTAGCGGAGTCTGTAACCTGAAGCGTATGTAACCCGAGGTACCACTGTACTTAGAAAGCTTGAACTGGGGGCTGGGGAATCAAGGCAGAACTTTATATCCAGTTAGGTCATTTGAATTGGCTGCATTTTAGGTTGCTGAAAATATTTGTTTCACTGTAAGAAAATTCCATCTCTCTCTCTCTCTCCATTTCCTGTGTTAGTAGGACAGTTGAGCAGGACCCCAAGACCTACACAGAGCAGTGTCATTGTTCAAATGTTTGACCTAAGGAGTTAAGAAGGCAGGAAAGTGCTGGCATATTCTTGGCTCTCTGCCCTCAGACATCAGATTTCTTGAAACTTCTCTCCTTACTTATTTTTTTTCTTATTTTTTTTTAAGCAGCAAATCACATTAAGAAACAAATACAATGCTGTCTTTCCCTCTACTCTGTTACTGTTTTTAAACACACAGTACACACATTGTATAGAATAGTTAGAGTGATCCAACCTAAAAAAACCAAAAAAACCAGGAAAGCAACCAGATACTTTTCTACTTATTGATCTTTTAAAAGGGGGCTGGTGGAGGAGAGATTGTTTTCATAAAGGTTTAATTCACCCCCCACTTTTTTTCAGCTTTTTAACCTAGCTGCCGCCCATTTCATCCTGCTTCTCTTTGTGAAATGCTAATCCACCCACAGGGGTTCACTTTCCTGGTGTAACTTTCCAGAAATTGTATATCTGCATAGCAACTTCTCCACAGGCAGCTTATGTCACGGTATCATGTGTCAGAAAGATGAAAAGAACTCCAAATCTGAGCTGCGCTACAAACTTGTGCCCCTGATTCTGGGGGCATACATATCCTGGCATACTTAAAATAAGTGCTAGGCCAGGCGATTTCAGGACAAGAGAGGTGCAAACTTTTATCAGGTTGATGACAGGAAAATGACACACACGGGCTTGCCTCAGTCCTGTGTGGATGATCCGGCAGAAAACAAAGGTTGTCTTTTTCCTCCCTTCCCGCTTCCAATCCCCTCGTCCCTGTTGTCTGCCTCCAACTGCAACCTGAGCCTGAATCTTGAGCCCAGTGTCCAGATTAGAGATTGTTGACTCAGATTTAGTAGTGAAATAGGAGCCAGGCCCAGTTGATGGGCCGGCCTTGCAGAAGCAGGTTTGCTTTAAGCCAAAAGAAAGATCATGTGTCAGCCAGGAGCCTGGCTTTTCTTTATCACAAACTTCCTAATCTGCATCTTCTTTTCTTTTTCTTAGCTTACCTGCTTTCCATTCCTTCTATATGGCATCGTAAATCAGGGAATTAACAAGTGTGGCAAGCCTTTTGCCATAGCGAGAGACAATGAGCTTTCTGTATCTTTTAACGAGCAAGCAGCACTTAGCATAATCAATGGTGAGTTCAAGGCCGAAAGGATGAAAAATAGTGGCTTGGTCTGATCACTTTGAGGGTATTTCTCATCATCTGAGTAAGCTGCTTTTATGAGAAATATGACATGCTCTGGAGGCTTGCTCTCCATTTTGCAGGAGAATCATTAAAAGAAATCATTACATCTCTCTTTTGCTCCCTTCCCCCCCTCTCTTTGGCACACATGCTCCTTTTTCTTGGCTTTTGATTTCATCCATCTTTCAGACGCTTCGTGCCTTTAGTAATTTATGTGCAAGATTTTTCCAAACCTCCAAATGTTTTTCCATTTGGCAAACCACCTCCTGAAACCTCCACAGAATGTAACCGTAGAGTTTTCTTGTAGTCAAAAACATGAACTATGAATGTTAACACAAAGATGCCTCTAATACTTGCTAATCCTGCATAGAAACGATCTATTTATGTACAGGAGGATTGTTGTTTCTCTCTGTTATTGTCCATTGTTAGAGCTTGTTTTACATACACCTTAAGGTTTTCTGCATGAGGATTTTGTTTTTGTTGCTTGTGTGCGGTTTTTTTTAAAAAAAACACAACCTTCTGTTTTTTGGATGCTTCACGATACCATATGGAGAACTGTTTTGTACTTCTGCTGGTAATGTTACAAGCCCTGGATATAAAGTAGTTGTGTGTGGCTTTTCTTTTTTTAAAATGCATGATGACCTTGTTTTATATTCTGTACATGCTTAGCTTTTATGGAGTATCTTTAAATGATATATTAAGAAAGGCTAGCCTTTGTAACATGTACAATTTTAGCACCAAATTCTATCAGCACAAACCAATATGTGTCTACTCAGAAATTCATTGGGGCTTGCTCCCAGATAAGTGTGTCCAGGATCGCAGCCCACATCTGTGATATATATCTAATGTACATTTCATATATCTACATATATGTGGTTTAAATGGGCTTCATTCCCATAACATTCTACTGCTCCTGCAGTCTAGTTTACAGGTAGAATATGTCTTTGTTGTGATGTTGCTTTCCGCCTTGATTCTACACACTTTTCTCATGGGAAGGGTACAGCAAGAGATTCTCAAGATCCTACTCCTTCAAGGAACATAGGAACATGGGGAGAGCCTGTTCTCACAGCGACCAACCAGATGCCTGTACAAAGCCTGCAAGCAGGATCCAAACATAAGAACAGTCTCCCCACAGATGGCGTTCAGCGGCATTGTTGGCTCCAACTGTCTTTGGAAGCATAGCACAGGATAGCCACCAGGGCTAGGAGCCTTCAGCAGCCCTCTCCTCCATGAGGAAATAAAGCATTGCCCTTTAAAATAAATATTTAAGCCATTCTCATGCATAAACCTCATAAATAGCCTCACTAAATTGGCTTTATGGCAGGAGCAGAGAACCTGTGTCCTGAGAGATGTTATTAGTCCGCAGCTCCAATCCCCCTTGACCATTGGTAGAGACCAGTGGGAACCAGGGTCCAACAACCTTCGGAGAGACATGGGTTCCCCATGCCTGCTTTAAAACAACCACACCGGTGGCTTATATGGCTTGTGGCTCTTAGGTCCCAAGGTCCTGTGACTGTTCAGAGACTGGCTTGTGCCAAGGGAGCCACAGCAACATCCTGCACAAGCCTCTTTCTGCTACGCTGCCTGTCAGTTTGCCCTCTCACTTTACGGACCTTCTAGATTGTTCCAGGTGAGTAGAGATAAACCAATGGGAAGAATCATGCATAGCTAAGTTGTCTCAGTTCCATCCCTTCATCTTTCTTACTTACTGAAACCTATGTAACAGTTTGGCAAAACACTGATGTGCTCCTCCCTCCCTGCCACAAAAAAACTCCCTCAGGTAGGTGAACGTCAACTGTTTGTGAAGAAAACCTTCTTCTTCTCCTCTGCAGTCCACCTTCTTAATATGCTAAATGTAGTTCAAGTATAATCTAGCCACTTTGTGTTTCTTGAGTAAGTGGGAGAGCTTAGGTACTTTTGGCAGGAGCAACGTAATTGCCTCCACTTTTGCGCTCTACCTTCTTTTGACGTGTTTCCGATTGGGGCCCCCACTGTTATGCCCCAGCAAGCAAGCAATGGTGGATGCCGGATGCAATGGTGGATGCAGTAATGGCAAGGAGATTGATGTAAAAACAGATGCTTCTGTATTAGTTCACTTTCAGTGGAATTTATAGGAAGACAAAGATAGAAACCATTTTCCATTGTAAAACACTGAGCTGTTATGCTGGTGCCCATCTGGAAAAAGGTCCTGGAAATTAAATACTGTATTTTTCCGTGTAAGACTATATTTCCCCCAAATTTTTTAAGCTTTAAATTGGGGGTCGTCTTATACACAGAATGTTGCAATTATTTATTTCTTAATTTTGGGCTCAAAAAATAGGGGTCATCTTATACATGGGGGCGTCTTATACAGTGGTACCTCAGGTTAAGTACTTAATTCGTTCTGGAGGTCCGTTCTTAACCTGAAACTGTTCTTAACCTGAAGCACCACTTTAGCTAATGGTGCCTCCTGCTGCTGCTGCACCGCCGGAGCCCAATTTCTGTTCTCATCCTGAAGCAAAGTTCTTAACCTGAAGCACTATTTCTGGGTTAGCGGAGCCTTTAACCTGAAGCGTATGTAACCTGAAGCATATGTAACCTGAGGTACCGCTGTACACGGAAAAATACGGTAGCTAGGCAGAATCAGTTCTGTCTAGAGCTGATGTATGATCTTTCCCATTCCTAGTGATATCCCATATCTTTCTTAGCTATTGAACATGCTGGGATCACTACTGGCAGGAAATGCCTCCTAGCTCCCCCTTGTTTGGAGAGCTATCTCCATCATCCATATTTAGCAGAAATACAGTGGGTATACAATGCTAATTTCTTACCTCCAGTGGTATGTAAACACCCTTGGGTCAGGAATTCATTCTTGGATTCAATGCAGTAGTTTTCATTACTGCTGTGGGGCACAGAGAGAACGTTGCATTCGCTCACTGCCTCTCAGACCAAAATATCAGAGGGTTCTTGTGAAAATTCACTGCGGACAAATACACTGTGAGCTCTTGGAGGAAGAGTAATATATAAATTAACAAATAGAAATAACAGTGGTACATTGCTGTGTCTATATTTCCAAAGTGATCTCAAATAGTATTGTTTTTAGTTGCATTTCTGTAAATCCATCAGCTGGATTTGCCCCGGAATTCACAGGAAAAACAATCTCCTTGTTAGCAAATCTTTACAAGAACAGGAACAAGGGGTCAAAATTCTGCTTTTGTTCATCCTACACTGATGGCCACTGGCCATCAGTGGAAATGCTTTGGATTGATACCCTTGTATCAGTTGGCTCCTTCTAGTATAGCATTTCATTTTCCAGGCTGTTACTCGCCTTTCTCGGTGACTGTGACATTTTCTCTGGAGACACACATAATCCATATTAATAGCCGAAGACTTCGTGGTGATCAAGGCTGAATTAATTAATTGTCTGTTGCTTTAACAAACAAAACCTAGACTGGTTGTAGTCAATTATATGTGTTATTGGTGTACACATGAGGAAAATGAGCATGGTTTGCGCTTTCAGCACATTGGTCATAGTGACCCTGCCATCTAGACCAGATTTGGGACAGAGGCATAATGCAAAGTACAGGTGGAAGCTCTGTTTGTCTCTGAGAAAACACAGCACAGTCCCATTTGTAAACAGGGGTGTTAATTTGCACTGTGGACAAGGATTCTTCCTGCTCTGCTGCCAATCTCCTTGCTGTTTCTCCAGTCGATCCTTCTTGGGCCTGATGCTTACTGCTTGCTAGAGATCAGGCTTGTTAAACAAATCTAAGCATCACTTTCAAGAGTACACCAGGATTCTCAACGCTGGACTTTCCCACCCTGTCTTCCCGGCAGATCGTTTAAATGGCAAGAGCTGCCCAGACTGCAGTAACGTCAGCAGTCTCGACAGTCCCCTTGATCCAGCTGGTGATAAGCAACAGCAGAGCCTCCACATGGTCCTGCTGGCACGTTGGAAGAGGACATGATGAACTCAGGTGTCTGCCAGACGCAGAGGTGGATGCCGAGAGAGGGCCCCCGCATCTGATTCTGCTCATCCAGTGTTCCATTAAAGAGCTTCGCAAACATCCGAATGGTGGAGCGTGGGCCAGGGGGGTTGGCTCAGCGGGCTAATTAGTGTCTCGGACCTTCTGCTGTCCTGGAAGTCCCAGCGTTGCTGGACAGAGCTGTCTGTTGTGTTCCTGGTGTCAAATGGCCTGGTTCCACATCTGTGGTGCCGGCATTTGGTTGGTCTGCTGGGCTCTCATTTGGCCTATAAATGCAAGCATCTGCTGGGGTGATGCTGGCTCCTTGGCAGATTTCAGCAGGGCTGGTGACCTGCTGTGGCACTTACTAGTCAATCAGCTCTAATCCGGAGGTGTGCGAGAGAACAGGGAAATTATTCCTATTGCCAAAGTAAGTGCCTTAAGGAACAAGGCATATTGTGAAGTTAAAAAGCAGGGAGGCAGAAGGGTGATGGGATGCAACGGACATAGGAACCAGTTTGGGCAGCTGCCTTATGGGGAGTTGGCCCCATCTTGTTCAATATTGTCTGGCAGAGGCCTCACACACACCTGCCCAGAGATGCTAGACGCAGCACCTGGGACCTTCTGCGTGTGAGGCAGGTGTTCTACTACTGAGCTAGGGCCCATTCCAGGACCAGGAGCTCAACAAGAGCAGCTCCAGGTCCTCAGGCAGAGCCATCCACATGTTAATCCTTCAACAGGTGGGAAGCCACAGAACTCAGAACACAACAGGACGCAAGGACATTGTAGATGGTGAGCAACCTTGCAGAGAAGCCAGATGAAGGAAATGAACCGAGAGGAAGGATGAAATATTTGTTATGTCCTGTTTGAAATTAAATAAAATGCTGCCATCCAATGCATCCTCTTAGCACGAACAGAATGCGTATGTTGTGTGCTGGAGCAAAGCAGGGCTTCTGAAGAATGGCTACTATGATAATGGTGCACTGCACAGTGGACATCATCTCGAGGGTAGGAGTTCATTGGCTACCTCTGGGGATTCCTTCCCCAAGAAAGTGCACATTCCCAGGACAGTGTATTTCATTGATAGCACAGCTTTCTAGGTGGTACCCACCTCAAGAGCCATCCAAAGATGAGAAAGGGGCTGGGGAAAGGGACTGAAGGAGCCGAGCTATGGAAGGTGGAGAAGGAAATAATGTGCATCCATCATTTTGACAGGTGTTGCACTTACAGTTCTACAAATGACATAGATAGTGACATTTACATCCAGCCTTCTTTCCATTTTAAGCACAGCCAAGGATAAAGCATTAAATAGAGCAACCGAGCTGACCCAAAACATTTTGCCACCCAGAAAGGAGATCAAACGGTGGCCCTCCTTTCCATCGGGATCGTCGCTGAATTTTGCCACACAATTCAGACACCAACGGCGATCTTCATTGATTGTCACCACAAGTAAGTGCCAGAGAGGGTCACTTCAACCTGCTGTGTGGCAAAACTAGTTTCATATAGCACTTCAGCAAGGCTTGTTCACACCAAGTGTATTTCAGTCTGGGCTGCTGAGAAATGCTTCCATGCAGGTGGGAGTGTTTCAGGTAGGGGACATTGCCTGCACAGGACTGCATGGGAGGAGCTTCTTCAGCTAATGCCAGCTGCTCTCAAGAATGTGCAGAGCTTCCATGGAGGGTCTTCAGAAGGTGCCAGAGGCATTTAAGGCTGTGTGGTAAAGAAACAGCCAATCTAAGGAGATTTTTAGATTAGAAAAAGCTACAGTATGTTCTGCAAGTGAATAATTCAATAGGGAAGAGAGTTCAGCTAGTCATTCATTCTGAGCAGAAATGTCAATGGCTCAGGTGTTAAACAAATGATACATGTGTGAGACTTTGGTTCTAACACACACATTCTTTTGGCTGCAGCAGCGAAGTGTTTCGAGGCACCTTAAATACATTTATTATGACATAAGCTTTCATGGACTATAATCCACAACATCAGTAGATGCATTAAGTATTATCCTGAGTCACAGTATTTACATACATGGCGATGGGGGGGGGGTAATTGTAAACGCTGAGGGTCAGAGTGAAATGAAACACAGGAACTGCAGAGAGTGATGATTACATTATTGACAGCAGCCAGCCATTCCTCTGAAACAACCAGAGAGCCAGTTCACATGTGCTCTAAATGTGTCACTCCAAGCCTGTATATTCAGAACCAAGAACCTGTGATTTCGGTGGGCATCTGCAGAGAATTGGATCAAATCCCATTCTATACATATTTATTTATTCATATTTCTATACAAATGTATTTCTAATGCACATATGTTGCACCAGGCGGCTTCCATTGATTGCGCTTTGTAAGTGGATTTGATGGGGTGGCAGCAAAACACACAGTCTCAATCCAGACAAGAAAGCCACACTGGTTGTTGCTGGCAGGTGCATTGTCTGTTCTTTAGGTGTCGTTCAGTCTGCTTTGGACGGAGTAGGACTCCCTCTA
This sequence comes from Podarcis raffonei, assembly GCF_027172205.1. Classification (NCBI taxonomy): domain Eukaryota; kingdom Metazoa; phylum Chordata; class Lepidosauria; order Squamata; family Lacertidae; genus Podarcis; species Podarcis raffonei. The sequence goes on from NC_070604.1 coordinate 52,322,865, forward strand.
AAGGCAGCAGCCTTGTAGCAACCATTGACTCTATTGTTTATCATTTGGTCTGTTTTGTATTTGCAATGGGTCTGTGAAACTCCCGGAGAACTAGGTTGCGGTGGGTTGTTGTGATTTATATAGGTCCTTGTGGTTTATAAACACAACAAGTAAATATAAAAGTACAAGGATATCATCTGCAGTCTTTATTGCTTCATGGGGAAATACGGAGAGCAGCGTGGTTAAATATAGTCTGTTTTTAATGTATCATTTTGCAGTGGCACTGCAAAAGGTACATTTTGACTTCCTCAATTTTACCCGAATCTAGACATTTCCGCCTGCCTGTCTACAATTTCTTAACGAAAAAATATGAAACATTTTGGAGTTCCTGTGTCTCACCCATAGACTTTTGCATATGAAACATGGCATATCCAGCACTGCATATGTCCCTGCAGCAGTGATGAGGAGACTTTGGCCCTTCAAATCTTTTTCTTTTATCCACCAGCTGCGGCCAGCATGACCAATGGTCAGGGACGAGCCAGCACTCAATGGTAGAGCACTTGCTCTGCATGCAAGTCCCAGCTTCAACCCCCAACATCTCCAGGTTGGGCTGGGAGGGAAGCCTACCTGAAACACTGGAGAGCCATTGCCTGTCAGTGTAGGTAATATGGAGCTAGATGGGCCACTGCTTTGACTTATGTTTGTCTACTCCTATGCTGGGAGGAGTCCAAAAACATCTGGAAGGATACAGATTTTCCCTTCTGTATTCTGCAAGAGATGCTCTGGAATAACAATTCACGAGCACCTTATTATGACCTCTCTCACTGAAAATTTAAACGGGAAATAATTCAGCTGTCTAATGCTCCGTGGATGATTGCAACACTATAATAAAAAAATACTGCACAATGATTATGGTGATTATAGACAGATACCTATTAGAATTGGGTTTTCCCCACCTTATCCTTAAAATCAGTGGGAAAACACAGTTCAGTGAGCAAAGGTGGAAAGAAACAGAACTGTAATTTGTCTCAAATGGACACTGTCCTCTTTTTTCAGTCTTGGGGGAAAAAAGGCTTTTCTTTCCGTCGTCAGTACAGTGAGTAACTGCAAATGCCTTTGGCTCTATGCCACCACCTAGTGGAACTTCTGAGAACCTGCCGCTGCGCGACTATGAGAGAACATTTCCACTGCCGATGGAAAATGCACACAGACAAACTGAATGCAGTAGCAATCAGCCAAGGAGTCTATATTTAGTTCTGAATTAAGCTAGGTCTGGCTTTTGCTTTCTCAGTCCCGCAGTGTTTTGAAGTGCTTCATTCAGGGCTTGCTTGAATTGTGGGAAAGGACAAGGAGAGTTCAATTCACAGCCACAAGGTGGCAGCAGTGTGCTTGTGAGATAGGAGTTGGAGAGAGAGAAAAATCTGTGTGATGATCTACGTTTCCCTCCCGGAATTCCTGGTGAACAGATTTTTGCTTGGTGGATGTGATTCAATCTACTTGCTGCTGTTGTTTTGCATACTCCTGGACAAGATTTCCTAAAGTGGTCAATACTGACTCCGTGGGGGTGAATAAAGACCAAGGGGTCGAAAGGGGTCCAAAAGGAACTAGATGTGGGAAAGATGTTTATAAGGAATAGTACAAAAATAATAATCAGGAATGATGAGCCTCAGAAGTAAAGGGCATGCACATGTAAAGAGTACACCTCCCTTATCAATGAGAAACCTCTGTATTTAGCAAGATAATTCCACAACACCACAGAATTTCTTATTCTTGGTGATTAATAGATGCTGCTTATATATTGATATTTTTTTTACTTGGCTTCATTTACATTCCTAAGAATTTGGGATGGAGTCAATGACAACTTGCCTAGGGAAATTCAGAGAAGCTCAGATTTCGAAGGATGGCTATGTTTTCATTCGCATACTGTTTTTGAAAACATGAATTGTGTAGGTAGGCTTTAAATGTGAACTATTTCAAATTTATCTCCCATCCCCAAACCCTCTCCATGTTATGCAGTTTATTATACAGCTGTCACTAGCACAGGTTCCCCGTTCTGTGTTTGGAGGAAGAAGAAGAAGAAGAAGAAGAAGAAGAAGAAGAAGAAGAAGAAGAAGAAGAAGAAGGAGAAGAATATTGACAACCCTTTTATTAGCTGAGTAAGGGAAATGTCAGCTCAAATGGAATAATCTGCCTAAAGCAACTTTGGGTGCCCAGAAGTTGTTGGCCTCCAACACCCATCAACCCCAGCAAGTTTAGCCAACAGCCAGGGATTATGGGAATTGTAGTTCATTAATATCTGTGGAAGCAAGAATACTGGTTAGCTAAGTTGCAGCTTGTAGAGCATTGATTTATTCCTTGATGCCAAGAGAGATAGGGCAAGGCAGCCGCACATTCTCTGGCATGTGCTCTTCCTGTTCCTGTTGCCCAGTACTCTTCCACATAGGCTGTGTGGTCATCAGGACTTCAGCTGTGCCCCAGAGCAGGCAGGATTAGGGAGAAGGCAGGCAATGACAGCCTCGTTTCCCTCTGCATCAATACAGTGGTACCTCGGGTTACAGACGCTTCAGGTTACGGACTCCACCAACCCAGAAATAGTACCTTGGGTTAAGAACTTTGCTTCAGGATGAGAACAGAAATCGCGTGCCAGTGGTGCAGCGGCAGCAGCAAGAGGCTCCATTAGCTAAAGTGGTACCTCAGGTTAAGAACAGTTTCAGGTTAAGAACGGACCTCCAGAACGAATTAAGTTCTTAACCCGAGGTACCACTGTATATCTGAAAAGGTTTCTGTGTTGCAACTTGGCAACACTGCAACTTTTCTAACTGAGTTCACATGCAATTTGGAAAAGAGCAGGGTTCGAATTATAAAGCTGCTTTACCGCAGATAGTAAGATCTGGGTCTGCTTTGCTTTGAACATTTTTATTATCCCTAAATCTATATGCTGCCCTTCCTCCCAGAGGTGGCTGGGACAGCAAGCAACAAGCAATAAAACAATCTTAAAAACCAATTCCAATACAGAAGCAGGCTGGGAAAGGTCTCTGCTTAAAGTACTTGTTGAATATTGTTATGCTCATCCCCAAGTTTCCTTGATTTTGTTTCTCCACATTACTGGTGACTTGTGGTGTTTTGTAATGCCTGAATTTATCTTTGAATTGACAAGTTGAGCATAGTTGGATGCATGTTGGGCAAAAGATTCCTGCATTGCAGGGGGTTGATGACCTTCATGTTCCCTTCCAACTCTACAATGCTAAGTAATTTAACTCATATTTCAGTGTACCCACATGGAATACAGGGCTGTAGGTTCTTTATGGATAATCCCACAGATTGAGGGTAACACAAACAATTTAGGGTTTGCTCAGCCATGAGAACTTATCTGTAAGAAGCATCCTGCCGCTGCGCTTTTGGAGCAGGTCCAGAACTTATACCCAAGAGAGAAGAACAGCAAAGTGTCCCAGCCAGCCAGCCCCACTGGAGGAAACCAGCTGGTGAGGACAAGAGCAGACAAAGGGTCACATGCAACATTCTGGGGGAGGGGAATATATTGACGGATAACCAAGTCTCATTAAAACCAGAATGACTATACAGATTGCGGATTTTTCAATGAGAGTGTCTTAGGTCTGGGTACAAATACAAGCATTTAAAGTCATGTTGAGGGAATGCTAAACATCAGAAGTTCAGATTTGTGGTGGCTCTCTACCTGCTGTGCCTAACCTCTGCTCCTGCAGCCGTGATTACTGCTTCCCATTGCCCTAAAATCTTTTTAGGTTCTTTGTGTGTATATAGAATACAATATTGCTATTGTGATATGCAAACCATGTTAGAATATGGACTGGTGATCCACCCTGCCTGTGTTGCTGGCTCAGGTTGTCCCAATCACAAAACACTCTTTTTCGGCAATAAATGTTCGGCCTCACAGTTGCGTGTCGAGGTCCCCAGGTCCACCCCAATAACTCACACATCACACAGATTTTTTTGTTTAAGATTTTTGGCATAATTTTGGCCACAACTTTATTAAAATACAAATTTGTGAGTGGTTGCGTAGGCATTGGTTGCGACTATCTGCCCCCACCATGGGGGACAGACTGACATTCCGCACGATGCGAAAGTCAGAATAGGGGAATACACTTGGGGGTAACAACGGAGCAGGGAACCTGCCCTCACCCCAAATGCAACCAGGAGCTCATTGCTATGGCCCGAGCCCCTTTGACAGAGTGGACAAGCAATAGTTAGCCCTCAATTCCTTTAACGGAATCCCTTGCAGCAGCAGCATTAGAGGGGCAGGCACAGCCAATCCATGCCCCTCAACCAACCAAACCATAAACCAATGCCTAACCGCAACCTTACAAGTTGTGACGATTTGCTACGCAGTAGGCAAAAACCAAATGGCTCCAGCCAATCAGCCAGATGCACAAAATTCCTACCAGGCCCCTGCCCCAAGAGCAGACGACCCCATGACAGGCATAGCAAGGTCAAAGCGAACAACCCTATTCTAGGGAGGGAGGGACGGGCAATCTGATGCACGGGCGAAAAGAGGAAGCCCTAGCCTCGTGTAAGGAGTTTTACTATTTCAGGCTGTCAATCAATAAATGGCAACATTAACTTCTTCCCAACAACAAGGGAAGCCCCAATCGCATCAGTGGCCAATGATCAATTAGCCCGCCCCCCAACTTTGGAGTGTCCTGGCGGCCCCCACCGCAACACGTGCTCTCCATGAAGGAGAACACGCTTTATGAAGCAAAGTGAAGCTAACGAATTCAGTTTGAATATTATACCGTGCACATGACAGTCAATAAAGACAAAAGTGAGAAGTTCATTTTTAATGGAACCCATTACATGTCAGGATTCTCACAGCACACTCAAGAGATGTACACCCCAGGGCTTTTTATTGCCATTCTCAAGTGAATATAGCCATTGCCCTTCTGAGGCCTTGACCTAGCATTCCTCAGGGAAATGCAAATGAACCCACCAAGTATTGCTTAGTCTCTGGTGTGATTTGTGGAGTTACACGTAGGGATGTTATACAAGCTACTGTGATGTGACTCTGGATGAGGCCATGGCTTGCATTAGCTCTCCCTGTTGTTCAAAGGATCCACGTGCTTTCTTTCTTTCTTTTAAAAGTTGGGTTTTTTAAAGACTAAATCAGCTGCATGATTCTGCGGCTCTGAGGAAGAAATTCAGCAGAGATAAGAGTATTCTACAGGAGAGTGGTACAGTTTTTAGAAGCTTATAAAGACTTCCATAGCAGAGTACATGGAAGAGATTAGATAGAATTTGTACCATCACTTCCATAGGAGGACTATGGTCTAAATCAGCTGTCCCGAACCTGGTGCTTTCCAGATGCTGGCAAGGGCTGATGGGAATTGTAGTCCAAACCACCAAGTTGTGGAAGGCTGAGATACATGACCAGTGGCCTTTTCCTTCATTGCCTGGCTCCTATTGCAATATACTTCACCTTGCTTGTGTATGCAGCTGCTGCCTCTCCTTTCCATTCCTTGTCATTCTGTCTCTCCAACACCACCATGACACTCAGACAAACAGAAAGGACTGGTCTGGCCAAACCATATAGATGCAGCTTGTGGTGGTACCAGCTGTTGTTCATAAGGTATCTTACTTGCTTAGAAGCATCTGAAAGACCTGTATCTCCAATTTTCATTATTGCCTCCATAGGAAGATATAATAGGCTTAGAGATGCATCTTTTCACATCGTTAAAACACACCCACACCCACCACAAGACGCGTGAAAGGTATCCATGGGACATGTTTGATTTTTCAAAAACAGGCATGCTTCCTCACCTGTGGGAGGTAATTAAGTATACCTGCAATGTGGAAGATATAGATAAGCGTCTAAAGAAGATGTACTTTACAGCGAAACCCTATACTTCCCTGAGAGAAAGTCTCATTGAACTCCATGGCACTTCTGAATAAATCCACATAGGCTTGCTCTGCTAATGGTGCTGTTTTTATTTTAAATTCTTTACTGAAAAATAAAAAGTACTAAAATTACCAGTGCACAGAGTAAGATAAGAAACAAAAAGAGGAAGAAAACAAGAAATAGTACCCATGTAGAAAACAAAACTGAAATAAAGATATTAACTGCTAATTCTGTTAAAAATTGTGAATTTCAGAGAGAAAGAAGCTAAAGCACATTATTTTCTTCTGCCATCATAGGTGAGTAAGGCACAATTTGGGGGGATATTTTAAAAATCCAATGATTATCTTAATATATCAACTCTAATTAAGCTGTTCAGTTCATTTCCACTGAAAGGCACTTTGTAGAAACCAAGGGAAGTCAATTGATTTAAGGATGCTGCAGAAAGAAGGAGGATCTAATTTTACAGGAACATATGAGATAAAAATATTGTGCATTTCTCTCTCTGTGTGTGCATATGCATGTACATGACTTTATATAAAGTCTTTCTCTTGATGTAATATTTATACTTCATCTTGCTGGGCGTTAAATAACCACTGCTTTTCAAAGCTAATAAAGTTAATCTATAATTAATCTAGAATGGTCTCCTAGGGAAATTTTTGGGTATTGTTTCCCCATCAGAAACAGGAGACAGGATTCAATGAGCAATGCAGTTTTCATGTACCAAAGTAATCCCAGTGAAGCTATTGGGGGTAGGGGTAGGAGATGCTATTCATCTGAGCAGCTTTGAAATACTGTGATGGCTATGAAAATGTTTACATTCTCCCCAGCAGCCTCCTCTGGGCCTTCTTGCGTCCCTATGCACTTATATTTTTCAACTCATCAGTGAATGAACGGTGTTCCTGACAGTGAATGGTAGAGGAGCAATTATTCCCTTGGGTGACAGTAAAACCATCATAACTCACTTGCGGCCCATAAATGTATCAGGAACTACTCCGCAGAGAAAGACTGCTTGAGATAGATCACTGGTCTAATAATAAAATAGAAATCCATTTGGACTGTGAGCTAAGAAGAGCATTAATAACCTTTACGCCAAATAGCATGCCGCATTCTGCAAGGTTTTTGTTTTGTTTTAAAGAAAAAACTTCCTTCGGGGGGGGGGGGATCTGTTTCTGGAAAGTATAATTCATCTTAACATTTCATCTGAGAAACTCAATTTCATCCAAGGATTATAATTTTTACAACAGTCCCAGCCATTCCTACTTAATTTAAGGCTGGACTACAAGTTACAAGTTAAATATGAGATTCCCAACCCCCTGGATTCTCATAATGCTGATGTGATGAGGTGGGGAGGGAGGGGGTAACTGCAGGGAAGAATTGCTGGTCAGGAGGGAGGGGGCTTAATCCCTTGATTGCCTGCTAGGAGGGATGGAAGAATATGCCGGTTTCCACTCTCTCAGAGTTTACCCACACTTACCTTTTGCCCTACACTTTCCAGGCATAGGTCTGCGCATTATTGTTTAAACATTTCCACATTTCATGGGATGTCAAGGCTGTCTTCCATACTGAACAGAGAAGAGATGCAAAGAGCTTCTCTCTGTGAGTGAGCATGGCAGTGGCTGATGCAGCTTCCTTTTCCCACCTTTGATGGGGTGTGTGTGTGACATAGCTTAACCATGTTGCGGATCGGTCTCTCTTTCTGGTCTTTTAGAGAAAGCAGCCATTTTGTGTTAAGCCATGTCCCTGAGGCTGCCATTTTGTGATTGGTGCCACAGTACTTTGTCAACATTACAAAGGTGCCTACTGATCCCAAAAGGCTGGTAATCCCTGGCTTGACTTGTATATTTGTGAACAAACAGATCTTACAAGAAGTTCCCCCTAAAAGAAAATTTAACCTGCCATCTTCCAGTGGTTCATTTTTGGGTGGCCGGAGGGCAGGAGGAAGGACAGAAAATGGAAACAACCCATCCAGTGCTCTGAAGCATGGGCTATGCAGGAAGAAAAGACATGAAGAAGCACCTAGATCTTAAAAACAGAAAATTGCCCTCAAGCCCAAGAATGGGTATAGAGCTTACCCATTGGAATGAATTCTCTGATGGCTGTTGGATTGTTGTTTCTTAAACAGAGTTACTGAATGGAAATGTGTTGTTTGCCTTGTATGGCTTTATGAAAGCTTTTGTTAGAGCTGCAGATGCAGTTGAAGCCTGACGTCAATGTTTCTATGATATTGTATTTCCCAGTTACTGATCATTTACATTTTCCAGTCTTGTTTGAAACTCAGACTAGAAATCCTGTTTAAGTCAGAACCAGAAATTGTGCAGCTGTTTCAAAGGGATCCCTTTTTCTCTTTGAAATTTGATCAAGCATTACCATGAGTCCTCATCTGAAGACAGGGTGGAGAACCTCAGGCTGAAGGCATCCCTCTGGGCCTCTCCAGCTGGCCGATGGACCTCTCCTCTGCCCCCCTCCCTCACTGGCCTGGTTTTACTCCCTGAACATTCCCACCTCCCCAGATTCCCACTCCTGGTCTGACACTAACCACTGCACCATACTGGCTCTTTCATATCTGATATAAGGTGCTCCGGGGACCATTTTTGTCCAAAACACCACCACTTTAAACAAAGGAAAACAAACTCTTCAACTCTTGTTGAAAGCAATGGAATGGAACCCATGGTGACTAACTTAAAGATCACTGATGTTATGGAGTACTTTTGCTATGCACACTCTTTCAAAAGGCTAGAACTATTAGAAATATTGTTTTGTAATATGCATTTGCAGTGTTAAGCTCTTGGCAGTAAATTCACAATGCAAAAATTAATTTGCATCATACAGCTTTCATTAGCACCAGTTGCAGAGTGCCTTCAATGTCCTTATTGATATGCAGAGCAGCGGAATCAGCAGATCAGCAAGCTGCAGGAATTAATATATTTCTGTTGAACTTGTTTTATTTCTTACACTGGGGAATTAATCTGTTAACTGGGGGTGCTCATTTGGAAATATAATTATGACTAAATAAATGTGCTTCTCTATAATGTGAAAACTTTTACCAGTGCTCAGTTGATCTATTACATATTCAAAACAGTTATGCACACACCCTAACATTTGGAACAAATCCAAACAGGCTTTTGCCAAAAAAGATTTTATTTAATGAGACTTCTTGGAAACATAATCTAATAATGGTCCAGTGTACCTGTGATGACACCTTCTCCCATATGAGCCTCGTTGGCACTAAACTCTTTAAAATGGACTTCCATTTTTCAGGAAACTAAATCTTTTAACAACAGCAAGGTCTTCTTAGTGGTAGTACCACAGCTACGGTAGGCCTACTATTACCACATTACCTAGATGTGTTATGAGGACTTTTGTTTTGTTTTGTTTATACAGACATTTAGATTTTAATTGTAAGCTGCCTTGGAAGCTGTGGGAGCTGAATGAATGGATTTTGAAATAATCCTGGAGTGGATTTTTGCCAGCATGGTATATTTTAATTGTATTGTATGAATTAGATCATTAATTGTTCTTAATCTTATTTTGTACATCACCTGCAGTATTTGTTGATAAAAACAAGTAATAGCTATTAGAAATATTCTAGATAGATACTGATACCCAGAGAAAGCAGTGTTAATCGAGCATCAGCACATTCAGGAAGTGACAAATCTGTGGTGGTACACCTGAAGACAAGGACTGTGTCCTCAGAGACACTTCACTCAGTGCCTCCTCCTGCCATTTTGCCAGTGGTCAGCAATGCTCTGAGGCCACTAGGCACATTTGCAAAGCAGAGAAACCATCTTAGGGACCACAGTTGTACCACAGCCACATTGAAGCCACTGCCTACAATGCCTTTTTCCAGCCTAATTTGAGCTTGGTGAGGGGACCCTCTGGGTGCCATGGAAGACCCCTGAGAGCAAATGTGCCTCTGTGAGTATCATCTTGGTGTCCCCGGTGTAGAGCCTTTCCTCAAATTGTTTATCTCCATGAGTTGTTACTCTTTATTCCTTCCTTCATTTCCCTTTCCCATTATATAAATCCTAGTTCTTGTGTCCCTCCCTTATTCTATTAGGTTGCCTACCAGTTTCCTACCTACATTTTGGACACAACATGCATTTGTTTTAGGGCCTTGGCATTTTCTTCTTCTTCATCCATGTAATTGCTTTTCAAACCAAAGTCTTACAGTTCTCTCCACAAGGGATTCCTGGTAGCAAAGTTTCGTTACTGGTGTAAGTGAAAGTCCCAATGAATCTTTCCCTCAGAAGGGAAGCCACTGTGAAAGGGAATGATTCTGAGCAGAGAAGCAGCACTAAAGGAGAGGGTGAGTGCTTAACCCTTTTCTTGCTTCTGTGCTGCTCTCGCCAGCCCCTCGACTCCCCCATGGGTTTCCAAATGTGTCTTTATTTTCACAAGCATGAATTTGGAGTCCCACAGAGGAAAGGAGGGAAGGTTATTGGATGCAGAAAGAGAAGTGCAAAGAATCAAAGAGGCTCTGAAGCCATCTGCCTCAGGAGACAGGCAAGATGACAGTATCGCCAACAGTAATAGAGAAGTGTGAGAAAGGAAAACATGTTACAAAGTGGGGGTGGGGTGGGGGTCGCTTAGCATGAAAAGCAAGGCTCCAGTAAGTTCTGTGTTAATTTGGCACAGCATGTCATAGAGGATAATATTGGTGTAATAATAATATTACAATTGTCTGGAAAATGAAGCTGTAGATGTGACAGTGATCCTTTGGCAATGACATTTTTTTCACAGGTAAAGCTGTGAAAAATTCTGAAGCCATCTTCACTGGGCAATTTCTGGAGGGTTCACATATCTTGGTAAGAAAAGCAGGGAGGGAGGGAGGGAGGGAGGGAGAGAGAGAGAGAGAGAGAGAGAGAGAGAGAGAGAGAGAGAGAGAATACCTTTATGCTAAAACCCATTAGTATGTTACCGGTTCGTTGTATTATCTGTATGCAAGACTTTTGTTTATCGTAGCATCTCTCTTACTTTTACAAGGAGAAAGGAAAGATATCTGCTTTTTTATTTACTCAGAGCTGTTCAGTGACTATTCCTAGACACCGAACAATCACTTCATGAAGAGAGTGTGCCTTATTGCTGTGGCAACTGTAATTAGAATAGCAACGCCAGCCAGAGGTCTTTGGCAACAGCATTTAAGTACTTCCCTAACTTGGGATATGAGAGATGGAAGCTGACACATTTTGAGAGTTCCCTAGGTACAATTCAACATAGTTGCTGGCCCAGTGGAACAAACTCTCGCCTCTTCTCCCCATATATTGTCCTGCTTCTCCCAAACCTCTAGAGTAGATTTGGGAGAGGTCTGTAGGGGCGCCTTGGGGGAGAAGAGGGGAGGAAACCCCACTGTGTTAGTAGGAGTCCTTCTGCTGGCTTCCACTGTCAGAACAGGTTAATTGTGAATCCTCTCACAAAATATTAGGGCAGTGCACCACAATGTAAAAATATAACAATTGGTTAAAAGCAGTACAGAACACTCATAAAAGCCTCTGGCTACTCAATAAGTTTGGGGACAACTGCATAGGCTTGTCAGGATAAACCAGTGGCACCTGGTAGCCCCTGGACTTGTGGCAGGGCCAATGAGGTCACATGGGCAGGGCCAAGTCACTCTGGTTTTCTTCCCATCCTCCTCTCTTGCAATGGGGCAGACATCAAAGCGTTGCAGTGATATAACTACTTACTCCTAACTCAACTGAAAAGTGTCTAACCTTGTTTTAGAAGGGGATCCCTGCTGTCACAATTGCTGGTATGGCTTAATGTAACAATAGCCATGTATTACTCAGTATATTCAACTGGACAGGCTCCCAAATAGGACTAGAGCCCAAATTGTGCTACACAGAACTGTTAGCAAGTTCCTCCCTAAACTTTCTGCCCTATGGAAAAATATTTTTCACCACCCCTATTTATACACTTCTATACCTTCTTTCCTGAATATGGGGGGATATTAAATGGAGTAGGGCATAAGAGACTAGGCTTAAAATCACTACTCATCTATTCAGATTCCAGCATGATCTTGGGTGATTTACTGTGAGCCTATGAAGATAAAATGTGGAAGAGAAGAATCATGAATGCCACAAAAGGAGACCAGAAGGAAGACTGGACTATGGTTTTGAAGATTATGGGGAGGCTCAGAAACTTGGAAGAGCTTTCACTCATATAAATAAGTATTCAAGAGATGCCTGAAAGTCAAAAGGGAGCATTCTCTTGTCAACCAATCCAGCATCAGTAGTTTGCATGTGGGCTGAATGGATGTCCAAAATGGTGCTGTGCTCAGGGCAGTGGTAGAGCAGGGAAAGGTGGGATAACACGTGCTGAACTGTATCCTTCATCCCTGTCCGTGTGTGGAAGTATAAGTACAGCACTAGGTGTGTAGCATGTTTCCTTGTGTGGGATAGATGTATGTTACGTGTTCCCAAGTTGATGTAAAAACAATCCATGCATTGTCTATATTCAAGGGAGGAAGGCTAGAGAGATGTGACTAGAAGTGTGAATAAAAGGAGAGGAAATAAATCTGCATACATTTACAATGAGATCTCGGCCAAAAGAACCCCAAGCTCCCACCAAGGTGGAATTTGTAAGCAGCTCTTACAGCAAGGAAATCAAAACACTTGCTAACCAGCAACAAGAAGAGGAAAAGCCAGCACAAGATAACATCAGCTGGCAACAATGCCAACATCTTAACTGAAAACATATGATCAATTATTCTGGATTGCTAAATTCTGAGAAAATCCAGTCCTGCTGGGACTTTACAAAGACTGTCTGGAAAGAGTTCCTTACTGTGACCTTTTCCTTCCAGGCTACAAGCACCACTTTTTTGGGAAGAGAGAAGTTTTAGCACACAGAACATGTTGTCAGCCCTCTTGGGTGACTTATGCTTCTCCTTCTAAACAATGGTTGTTGTCTTGCAGCTCTTTCCCACTGGGAGTATAAGCTTCCCTTGGCCCTTGTACAACAATTCCTGTCTGCTGCTTTCATCTCTTTCCACAGGGAAAGGTACTGTATGTAAACGCCAAAGGAGGACTGTTCAGAGCTGAAATCCTGGCACAACAGAGCATTCCTTCCAGTCTTTGGTATGGCAGAACACAACCAAATATGCAATTCATGTAGCCAGAGATGTATTTATTGACTCATATAATACAGACTATAGCTCAAAAAATTCAGAAGCCAATTTTTAAAAATCCCTGTAAATCTGTGTATAAGTGGAACACACATGCACACACACACACACACTGTATACTGGGTGTTTTTTATTATTATTTAAAAAATGATACTCACCACTATGAGGTTTTTTTTGCTGACCATAAAAGCTATTTGTGTTGGCACCCACAATACTTTTATCAAGAGTATTATGAGCACCTCATTATTACTTTTATTTGATTTGGGGATAGATGAATCTGCCAGTTTTGGTTTCTCTGAATTTATAATATTTCTAGTTTTAAGTTCAATTATCCACAGTTTCATATCAATTTAAAGCCCTTATAAAATTTCATCAGGATTGTATGGCAAACCATTTTTACCATATACACATTTCTGAATGCATTTTTGCCTTATATGCACATTTCTGCAAAGCAATTTATCCAATAGAATGTATTTTCATGCTACTTTCAGTTGTGTATGTATTGATATGCACCCCTTACACTAGTATGTGCACTTTTTTCATTTTAATTGGCTGGAGAAATGCATTGAAGAATTCAGAGCAGTGTGAATGTCAAAGTCTAGCTGTGCTTTGGTTTGGTTATTGTTTCACAAAGTGTGAATTAGGTCAACTCGCCTTTAGTTTCATAAATACTAATGATAATAACTGACTTGAATTTCTCCCCAATTCCAACCTAAGAGAAGCCACTGTACTCTCAGCCTCAGCTCCCTGCCTGTAATTTTGGAATAACAATACTTCCCTACTTCCTGCTGCTGTTGCCCTGAGATATAGTCCGCAAAGTACTTGGGGAGACAAGGAGCAGGATTTTCAGCTTCCATATGGGATGTTGAATGAGATGCTCTGTGTGCCATTTCCCATCTTGATGTACCGCTGAGCTTCTTTCAAGTCAGGAAGTTAAGTTTTGTGTGTTTGGCTGAACATGCAAAGAGTTTCCCCCAACCAGTGTGGGAAAGATGAAGGGCAGAGCTGGCACATATAGGGATGTTGTGTTGAGAAGAGTCTAGTGTGCAGGGCCCTTCATGAATTATAACATGGAAAGTAGCTTGGAAATGATAATGTTCAAATAAAGCATGTCTCTTGAAAAATAAGCCATCACATTTCGAGACAAGAAACAAGTAAGTTGATCAAATAGTTGATGTATAATTTTACAAATGGATGTTGACCATCAATGACATTTTTCAGTTACTTTTACCAGACTTTAGTGCCGAACTCCTCAGCTACTAAAACAAAATTTGAAGAACACATTCTCTTCAGCCCTGAGAAATCTAGCAGGTAATGTGTGGCTCTAGCCAGGAGTGATGGTCTTATTAGCGAGGGGAATTTACTGATTAACTACTGTTAACAAAACATCCTCTCTGAGCGCATTTAGTTTGAAACTGGCAGATAGCTTGCTGGCTGCAGCTCTTTTTATTTCTCTCGGGAGAATAGTAGAGAAATATTTCTCATTTCAACAGCTTTAGCCTTGGCCTTTCAATAATTTTTACGGCCTCAACTAATAGGTTAACAATTAGTTAAGAGAAACTACTAGACAAATGTCAAGTCGTTCACAAGAAGGAAGGAAGGAAGAAGGAGAAAGTTCAAGGGGGAAAGTATGAGGTCTTTAAAAAGATGTGGCTCATTTTCTTTCCAACAAAGAGCTTCGATTAGTTTTAAAGGCCATGGAGATATAAATGAACACAAACTGTAAATCAGTGGAGGAAGTAGAAAGACCCACTTGCTTTCCACTTTACATGTATCCCACAAGAAAATGTCACATGAGCTGATGGAAAGGGAGGCTAATATGGAGCCATAAAAATAACAAGATTGAGGGGCACTTTTTTCTGTCAGCATCACACTGACCAGGCCAGGGTGGAAAGGACAGCAGCTGCACACACACGATACATTTAAAGGCACCCCACCGCCCATATAATCATAGGAATTGTAGTTTGCAAAGAGTGCTGGAAATATATATCTGTGAGGTGAACAGTTCTTGGGTTTGCGTTTTTTTTAAAATGTGTGTGCATCAAAAGTGTTCTCGTCAAAAGGGTTGCCAGCCAGTGAATCCTGCATTATTCAGGAAGTGCTGCCCACAGCTGGTCATACTCTTTTCATGAAGACTTGGAAGCAGGGCCGGATTTAGATGAAGAGAGGCCCTAGGCTACTCCACATGTGAGGCCCCTCCCCACCACCACCCTCACAACTAGAAGAAAATGGAAGTGTGTTATAAACAAAATTGAGTGAAGCCAAGGATGGTGACGGGTATTTACAATTCTGCAATTCACAAATTCTCTCTAAAGGACATAAGATACTATTTTTAAATACCATGGTAGTTTTTAAAAATGCATAAAATTAACACAATTTTTTTTTGCAATAACTGAACTTTGTAAACCTTTTGTGGAATAAGCATTATTTTTTTAGGAAAATGAAGTTGTAATATTATTCTTAAAAATAATGGGCAAAGGCCTGGCCAGGGCAAAGGTGGTCGTCCTCTTATATACCTGCTGGGATTGACAAGGCATCTGACCCTCACCGGAATCTCAAAACTCTCCTGACAGGTGATTTGGTCTGCAGCCACAGTGTGGAAATAAAGGAAATAAAGGATGAGATTGCCCACCAGATACCCAGCACTCTACTATTCAAATTAGGCCCCAGTGTTTTTGTTACTATCCCCTTCTCAATGAAGTAATCAATTTTAATCTAGAATTTAAATTCTCAAAACTTTCTTATTTGTTAATTCGAGCAAGTAAACTACTGCTCTCACTTCATTGCAAACAGTATTTCTACCTGCAACACAAACCTGCTCCTCTTCTTTTCACAGATATTTTGTTGCCATTTGCAACTGTAGCTGCCTCTGATTAGTTATCATTTAACTCTTTGGGAAAATAATTAGCATACACGTCATGTGCATGGAAGTTGCCTAATCAATTAACCAACTAGAAGTGTTACTGTTAATAGCACCAGTTTTCCTATAACTTGATATTGCTGGATAGTTTTGATGAACTGCAAAAGCATTTTTAGTTTGCTTTCTGTTGCCACCCTGGAACTTTTCTTTATTAGTGCCACTTTGTTTTGTACGATTCCTTGCAAATGAAGAAAAACAACTTTTCTGCTTGTATATGTTGATAATATAATTTTGGTTACTGAAAACAAACAAGATTGTACAAAAACAAGATTGGGTGCAGGCCTGACCAGTACATAGGCGTCCTGACTGTGACAAAGATGACCTGTGTGCTTGCTTGCTTGATTGCTTGCTTGCTTAACAGCTGTTGGGAACTTCAAGGTCCCTGCTCTGTCTTATTATGGTCTTTGTACTGGACCTGGAGACTCCAATAGAGAGCATTCCATGTCAAGAAGGAGGGCACATGGGCACCCTATCAAATGACAGGGCAAGAGCTACACGGAGCAGGGCCTTTTCACTGGTGGTGCCCATTGTAGGCCTTGCTCTTCCCAGACTTGTTCTCTTTTGGCCTGTATTTTGGAGATTTATAATTTAGGAAGACTTTGGAAGAACTGGTTGACAAGTCTTATCAGTCGCTGACGTATGAGCGGATTTTATTTGCTGCTATTCTGTGCTTCTAGTGCAACAGGGTTTACACCAGCGTAATGAGTTGGCCAGGATGCCAGAAGGGATACAATTTATGAGCTTTCTCCATTATCTGCACAGCAGGGGGTGTTCAGTCAACAGTTGACTGAACACCCCCTGCCCTGCCCTTGCATGAAGTCTTGGGTTTGCAATTTTGGGAGAGGGGAGGTTGCCTGCTGGGGAGCTGGCAGGTTGGCAAACCCCCCTAGATTTAGAGGCCCTAGGCTTCAGTCTACTTAGCCTATACATAAATCTGGCACTGCTTGGAAGGGACACTGAGGGTCATCTAGACCCACCCTCTGCAATGCAGGAATCTCAACTAAAGCATCCATTACATAGTTTAGGCTCCATTGCCTGCCTGCCTGCCTGCCTGCCTACCAACAGAATGAGTGCAGGGTATCTCTATTTTTGTTCCAGCCAAGTCAGAACTGCTTCTAGGAGTTTTAACAGAGACACTGTAGAGGTATAGTAGTTTGAAGCGGGTGAGCTTGCTGCATCTTAGTGGCAGAGCACATGCTCTGCATACACAAAAGGTACAGGGTTCAATCCTCAGCATCTCCAAGCAGGACTGGGAATCTTCCTGTGTAAAAGAAGAAGAAAAAGTCCCTGGTGGCATACAACAGTCAGTGTTGATTAAGGATGTGGGAGACATCTGTTTGCATTTAAGCTGCACTGGCTCCCGGTGGAGTACAGGGTCAGATTTAAGGTGCTGCTTTTGACCTTTAAAGCCCTTCACGGCCTAGGACCCTCGTACCTACGGGACCGCCTCTCCTGGTATGCCCCACGGAGAGCCTCAAGGTCCATAAACAACAACACCCTAGTGGTCCCAGGCCCTAAGGAAGTTAGATTGGCCTCAACCAGAGCCAGGGCCTTTTCAACTCTGGCTCCGGCCTGGTGGAACGCTCTGCCTCATGAGACCAGGGCCCTGCAGGATCTGATTTCTTTCCGCAGGGCCTGTAAGACAGAGTTGTTCCGCCTGGCCTTTGGCTTGGAGCCAATTTGATTCCTTCCCTCCCTCTCTTTCTTTTTTCTTTTCCTTCTCCTCCTGCGATGAGGCTACATTTTAATATTTTAATGTTCCATTATTTTAATGTTGTATTTTATTTTTGTTTTTAAGTTGTAATCATTCATCTTGTTTTTATTATTGCTTGTAAGCCGCTCTGAGCCCGGCCTTGGCTGGGGAGGGCGGGGTATAAATAAAAAAATATTATTATTATTATTATTTAAAACCAAATTGATGAAATTTGGGCTTTCTGAAGTATTATGGAAGTTGAAACACAGCCATCCTTCAAAACTCTCACTTATCTGAGATTTGTGATGCACTACTCCAACCAAATAATGCTTACAAAAATGCATATATTAAGGGGAAAGGTGCATATAAATGAAGATAATAGTGAAAATAAGGTGCAAAAATGCATTATATTATGAGAAATTGCTTGCAAAAATGTGTACATTTGTCAAATCTTCAGATAGATAGATAGATTCACACTAAAATGCTCAATAATTTTCATGGGGATTTAAAAAGAGAAAATGTACCAATTGCTGCAGAAATGTGGAGAGCTGAAATGGAGTTTGGACAAAAGACAACCAGAGAAAGCTGCTATGGGTAGCTCCTTCCATCCCTGATGTTGGTAATTCTCTAAGCTTGATGGTCCCATGGTATTACTTGGCATCAAACAGCTTCCCTAAATTCCTATGTGGCAATGCATGGCTGAAAATTATAGGGATACAGAAGCAACAATGCCATTTTCAAATTAGCAAGCCTGCCAAAGAAAGACTGCTTGGCTTCTCTTCACCACTTCATGTTTGATGAATTGTGACTCAGAGGAGATTTATCGGGAAGATGACATTATAGATTCCTTGCATCCCAAAGGAGCAAAGATGAAAATAGCACTGCCTGCTATTCCATCTTTATGTCCAAGGTAAGCTTTTCCCTCTTGGAGAGCAAGATGGGCTGCCAGGTGCAGGTGGGTGAGCAGAATCAGGGTAGATTGCCTGCTCACCTGTATGTGAGCATCTCTGTGCAGTTTCTCAGATAGTCCCTAAGGTGACTTGTCTACATATGGCATTCTCTTGCATATGGCTTCCTCACAGGTGAGCACCATGAACTCAGCACCTAGAACTCTCTACTGGCAAGATGCATGTGAATGGCCTATTTTCCTAAAAACCTTTTCAAGAGTCTGTGTGCACAGGAATCTACCCAGGAGCTTTTAAATGGACACTAAATGTTGCAGAGGAATGGGCCCTTTGGTGCAGTCTCAAAGGATATTGAACTAGTGGTGCTGTTGCCCATACATCACTGTCATGCTGTTTCTAGTTTTCCAGACGTTTTATCTCCATGTTCTTTTCACCCTTTGGAGCAGTTAAACACTTCCCTCCCCACCCCCAGCTAGCATCCCTCTGCATATTTATAGCAGGAATACAAAGAGAAATATTCAGTAGGATAGAATTCTCCGCGGTATGATAAGTGATGATTGTTAAACATGAATATCTCGGATGTTTTTATTATCTGAGATTACAATGAAGAATTAAAGTGTCTGAGCAGTGCTTCCAAGGAAGAGTAAGATGGCTCTGCTTCACAATCAGCTGGAACCATACTTTAATGGCATGCCATAGACACTATAAATTATCTTTAATGAGTTCTCCTATTGCAAAACAGGAGAGCGCGTGCATCAAAAAGGCACGGCCCTCTAACCTTCTGCTACTTCCTCAAAAGTTCGGTGAGCGATGCCCCAAAGAAAGCTTTGCATTGAATAAAACCCATCAGAACTATCAAACATGAACAGAGCAGAAATCTCCTTTCACGAACGGAGCAAATGCTCAGGATACAAGGCCATCAAAGAAATGGTAGCTAAAATAAGAGGATGCACACTGTCATATAGGAGAAATGAAACTTTGGTTTCAGACGTCTGAGACCCCATCTACACTAGACATTTGAAGCAGTATCATACCATTTTAAACAGTTATGGCTTCTCCCAAGGAATTGTGGGAATCATTGATTGTTAAAGTTGTTGAGAGCAGTTAGGAACCCTATTCCCCTCTCAGAGGGATTGATTGTTAAACCACTCTGAGAATTGTGGCTTGGGGGGTGGGGTAGAATTGAGGTGCCCTAAAACATGGGTTTCCTAACATCTCTCAGCATCCATAACAAACTACGTTTCCCATGAGTCTTTGGGGAAGCTATGACTGCTTAAAGTGGCATGATATAGCTTTAAATGTACAGTGTGGACGGGGGCTGAGCCAATGCCAAATCCATTATTGTTAATGGAGCCTGAATATCTGACTGCAAGAGATGTGAAAGTTGAACTTTGGACACTACAAAGATACATAGAGAAATGGAAGAAAGGGCCATTTATACTGCCTGTTCCCCTGCTCCATTCTCCTGAATGTTGTTATATCTGAAGCAACTCTTAACCCAAGATTGATGGACTTAACCCTGCAATATACAAACAAGAAAGATGAAATCAGCCTCCAAGTGTTGAAAAGTCAACGCATCATGAGCCAGAGAGGCTAGGAAACTGCCCTGTGACGCAAGGAGGTCAGGAGGAGCTGAGTGGGTGATATCATCCAGAAAGACTGCTGGGTGAAGTGCTGGGGGAAAGGCTGACATCTTTCATATCATGGTGTGGAAACACTTCAGCTGAGGTGTTTTCCTTGCGCAATGTTGCTAGAGTAAGCCTGGTTTTATAATGAAATTAGCCTATTGGAAAAATAATCCTAGGCTGTGTATACACTATACCTTTAAATCACATTTGAAGCACATTCTCCCATCCAAAGAACTGTAACTCTGTGAGGGGTAAAACTGCAGTGGCCGTAATTCTTTGAGGAGGAAAATGTGCTTTGAATGTGCTTTAGTGGTATAGTGTATACGCAACCCCAAAGTTCTTCAAATACACAAAGGCGCTGTCCGGGTCAACATATAAAAGTTGGGATGGAATTTTCCAGCCAAAGTCTGAACACAGTCAGAAGACAGAAGAATCAATCATTTGTTTAAAAATAAAACCAAAATTATACAGACTTTACCTTAAGCCACAACTATTTTAGCCATTTGGGATCATAGTCCCACTATTACAGCACATCTGTATTAAAAAGAAAACCTCATTTATTTACATTTTAATATACACTTGGCAGTAAATACTACAAAACAACCCAACATGTAATTAATTATTATCCAATATAAATGCACACTAAATCCAAAAGCAAGGTTGCTGGAATTGTTGGCTTCATTGGACTTTGATTCATAAATATCAGTTCCCCTTAATAACTTGAGAAAACTTATTTTGTTTGTCCACAGATTGAATTGATGACTATGGGTTTATCCACACCCCTGTTTGCCCCACCACTCCCCCCTAGTGATGAACTGGAACAAAGGGCAATTGGGCTTCCCAAGGATGGCTGTTTGTTCTGATTTAGCACTAAAGAGCATGTTTTCCAGGGGAAAGCAGTGGAGCAACGGCAAAACCACTTCGACCCATGTCTAGAAACTGTGAGCGAAGCGGAAAACCACTGAGACTTGTGCTTTCTGGGCACAGAAAAAGTGTGAATGAGCCCTAAGCCAGAGTAGCTCTGTTGAAATTCCATCATTTCAAGACCGCCATCACAGAATATTTAAAACTGGAGTAAACTCATTTTTTACAAAATAGTTTTTACTTGGTCGAGTTATAATGCTAGGCTGAGATAACACAGATTAATTTGTAAATATTGCATTTTGTTGTGAAAATACTTGAACATACAACCCACAGAGCTTTGGTTGTATTTAAATATACTGTATAAAGAACCAATTAAAAGATGGTCTAGGGATTAACCACACATTACGTGCAACATGAGTAACTGAGTCCTGAATCCTGCTCCAGGGTTCCCTACCAAGTGAAGTGAGGTCTGTGACTACCTTTTCAGTACTGGCACCTTGAGTGTGGATTACCCTCCCAAAGAGGGATTATCCTGGTGCCTTCTCTGTGGTATTTTTGGCACCTAATTCAGTCAGACTTTCTAGATTAAACCATTAAAAATCCAGGCTATAAATTTTATGCCTTCTCTGTTGCTAGTATTTCTTGGGGGGAAGGGGGAGTTGTTGTTTTTACTATCTTTTATTATTGACTTTAATTACTATATTATAGATTGCATTTTTTAAATTTTATGGTAAGCCACCTAGAGAATATTTAATGATGTGCAGCTATATATACATTTTATTGACGACAACAACAACGATTCATTCTTCATAATATAGTGCTAGCGTGGTGATGGAAGAGACCAGTTGTGCACAGACATTCACCAGATGTTCATCACACTTGTTATTGGTGCAATCACGTGAGTAATGAAAACACCGTCTAGCATTGCATCGCACTTGGCCAGGTACAAAGTAATGCTCTTTAAAATAAGGATTTGGAAAAGGCAGATAAGCCCCACAATAACGGCAAAACCTTGGGGGAAGACTACGAGGACTGTGCAAAACAAAATGTGTGTATGTGGGGGATATTCTATTGCACACTAACCTACTACTTGATCATATACAAAGGGGCCAAATTAGCACCACCAATGTCAGGAGGGCGAGTTCCCTTGCATCAGGTAGATTCTCCCATCCAGATCTGATTAAAAAGAAAGAATGCATTCATGTTTATTTTGCAACCAGCAACTTCTTGCTTAGCTTCTTCTTCTCTCGAAGACCACTTCCCTTCTTTTCGGTAGAAGAAAATGGCTGCAAGGGTCATTAACATACATCTGTGACTGAGAGAATCTGCATGTGGGAGAAGACTTTGGAAGTGCATCTTTTCTAGGCAGGAAATGTATGGTGGTTTGTAACAGACTGCGCTACTCAGGGGAAATCTGGGTGCGTGCACTCAGGCGTTCTAAGAGGAATGCTGGAAAGAGGGAGGCTGCCAAGAATTCCAGCCAGGCATATGCACTCTGGTTTCTCTTTCATGTACTACTGGAAGGATTCTGGAGCCAAATTACATCTAGGGTTCTTGCAGATAAGTAACTGATGCATAAACTATGGTTGGAGTTCTAAAAACACTTAATCAGTGAAGTTTGCCTACAAGTGAATGAGCTGCGGGAACAGGGATAGGGGCAGTGCTTCCCCCTGGGGGTACTCAAGGGTACGCAGTACTGGCACCTTTTTCTAGAATAAAAACACTGCTTAAAAGCGTGGCACTCACTGTAGCAACTTCATGGTGAGCACCAATACCTTTTTTCCAGTAGAAAAGCACTTGATAGGGTTATGTGCTCAGAAGCTAAAATGAATTCTGGTTGCTGCAGGTGCCTGGTTTGGAGGTGTTTGCTATCTCTTCCGCTTAAGCAATGAATGTGATACTTGAAGACACATAGCTAATGCGCTGTATCTGGAATGGCAGAAGCCAAGCCAAACAGAAAAGACTCTATGAGGATTTGCGGTGTGAGGAGAGGCCCCAGCCCTGCACACTCTAAACTGCAGACGTGCACAAAGCTGCACACATATGTGTGAAGGTTTGTGTTGTGTATGAGATAGGGCAAAAAAACATTTCTCCTATGACCAACTTTGCCTACCTAATGCTGCCTTCTCCCTAACCCCACCCCACCCTCTCTCTCTCACACAAAAATACATTCATGCACACACACACAGTTTATTTCTCATTCCTCTTACTCTGCACCAGGTGTTGGAGACCTGTGGCCCTCCAAATGTTGGCAGACTCCAACAACTATCTGTCCCAGACGGCACGGCCAATGGCTAGGGATGCTAGGAGTTGTAGTCCAGCAACATCTAGTGGGCCTCACCCTGCTCTAGGTTGTCCTCCCACACTATCTGCTTTCCCCCTGCCCCACAGTTTTCCTCCTCTCTGACACTTCAGAGAAACCAGAACAAGCAAACACCAGAGCTTACTTTTTTTTGTAAGCCTAAATACATGAGAACACTTTTGATTTCAATGGGCCTTACATATTAATACCAATTGAAGTCTAAAGGAGTTCTTGATTCCCAAAGGCTTCTACTGAAGCACCACAGTTTGCTGGAGACCATCTGAATTAATGGAAATTGTCAAGATGGAGTAAGGTGCATGGACATACCAAGCACAGAATTTAGCCTATTACATCCAAATATACCCACTGTTGTGGGATCTTTCGATGCCATCAACGGAAAAGCAAACCTAATTTTTACTGTTATGTGCTTTTTCATGCACACCTTCCTTTAATATACACATTTTTGTCATTTTTGTTGCTGTTGGATACTGTATCACAACATTAGTAGAAGTGCAAATTTCAAAGGGATAGCTCTATTTTGGTTCATATATTGCTTTGGGTTGTGTGCAGGCTCACATTAAAATGCAAATAGAGCTGAATTTCTCCACCCCCACTATTGCTGTGAAACAGGGATGCTTGGCCATTATGCTAGGTATATTGGATTAATTTTTGGACATTTCTCCTCCTTATGGTTGTTGGCAGTTGTATGCTTAAGTATTGTTGGAGTTCACTGAGGGCAATGTTGCTTTTTGTTCAGTATTCATCCGACTGAGTGATGCTTTAAAAAACACTTTAAAAGGCATAATATACACAATATACCAAATACTTCCTTATTTTCAACAGCTAAGAGTCAAGCGTATACTTTGCTTCTGAGAAATGCAGTTTGTGCTTTTGGTTGTCATAAGCAGTTGTAATCACTGATGATCCATTCTTCTTGTATGCAAACTAATTTTTACAGGCATTTATGCAAATGGCCATTTCAGCAATCTGTGGCAAACAAATCATCATTATAACCATCGGCTGATCAGGTACTGTACAAAGTAGCTGCATCTACTTGTGCCAAATTTGATGCTTATGAATATTAGTGATTCGTCCCTAATTTTTGTGTTGAGAGAGTGCACACGCACACATAGCTGTTGGCTGCAGACTGGAGCCCACATAGATAGCATCTAAAGTCAGAAGGAGTTCCTTCCTAATCAACTATATTGTCAAGTACGTGGACCAGAAAAGGGCATCCATCTTCTAAATTGAACATTTCCTAAATCTGATTTGGAGCTGAATGAATCTGTGGAATCCACACAGAGCCATCGGGGCTGTGGAGGAGAGAGAATCTCTCATATTTGCTCAGAACATGTGTGATAATACCACTGCAGCCACAAAAGAACTTGTAAGAGGAAGTCTCACAGCTGCTGCTTATTAGCATTAGCACAAATCTTACAAAGCAAATTGTAAGCAGACATGTTTCCATAATATTTAACTTATGCCAATGAATAAGAGTTGTGTTTTTTTTTCTGTTAGGCAAAAATTTCTGGTTTCCAAAAGAATCAGTTTCCAATTGCCCGTGAACAAATCAGTATTACTCAGCAACATGTTGCCATTGCAGGGAATTATGAAGGCTGCCTGGGCTGCCTTTTGCAAACGTTCTCAAAAAAACGAAATGGATTGACAAAACACCATATTTCTTGTCACAGAACATAGAATTGCAGAGTTTGAAAGGACCGTGAGGATCATCTAGTCCAACCACCTGCACTATAGGAATCTTTCACCCAGTGCGAGGCTCAAACCCATGACCCTGAGATTAACAGTCTCGTGCATTACCAACTGAGCTGTCCCTCAGGGGTTGTCATTTGCAAAAGAATTCAAAGAGTTGACCCTCTTTCTTCCTAAGAATTCCTTCCAACCAGAGGCATAGCAAGGGGGGCAGGGGAGCTATGGCCCCAGGCACACATTTTTGAGGGGGCACAATTACGTGCCTCCACAACAGGTACAGAGCCCTGGCAGCTGAGGCACAATGGCAGGTGAGTTAGTCTAGATGGAGACAGCGGGTGAGGAGCCTGTTGGAGGCAGGCTCTGTTCACCTTCTGCATGCTCCTCCCTTGGCTCTGCTTCCAGCTCTAGGATTTGTCAAGGACTTTGTCTTTCCATAACAGCAAGCAGCTTGATGCAGCTACTGCCATTTTCACAATTCCAGAACCTAAATTTAAATGCCAGAAATTAAAATTTGGGAGCCTGTGAAAGCAAAAACAAAATCCAGCCATTTCTGTATTTCCCTGTCTGCTGCTTAGGACATCAAAAGGCTACTCTTCCCTATAATTCCAACTTTAAGTATCCATACATTCTTTGGAGGGAGTTGGTCAAGCAACTCTACAGAGCTGTAAACTGGAAAGGTTTACTGGGCTGATTGTTCAGCACTTTCCTGGCTGTGATCTTATACCTGTTTGCCAATGATTAAAAAGGTAAAGGGACCCCTGACCATTAGGTCCAGTTGTGGCCATCTCTGGGGTTGCGGTGCTCATCTCGCTTTATTGGCCAAGGGAGCCGGCGTACAGCTTCCGGGTCATGTGGCCAGCATGACTAAGCTGCTTCTGGCGAACCAGAGCAGCGCATGGAAACGCTGTTTACCTTCCCACCGGAGCGGTACCTATTTATCTACTTGCACTTTGATGTGCTTTCAAACTGCTAGGTTGGCAGGAGCTGGGACTGAGCAACGGGAGCTCACCCCATCACAGGGATTTGAACCACCAACCTTCTGATCGGCAAGCCCTAGGCTCTGTGGTTTAGACCACAGTGCCACCCACGTCCTATTTGCCAAGGATTAAGCAATGTTAAACTCTACAGGACCCGCTTCTGAGTAAATCCCACAGGACTGTGCTACACGAGCATTTGGAAATACCATACCTGGTCTGCCACGCAGCAGAGCAAAACAACCAGCTTCAGGCAGATGGGCTGACCATGTGTCCTGCCTTATAAAGGACAGCCCTGAAGGACTGGCAGAGGACATGCCCCTTTTTGATAGCACCCTATCTTTGAAGAGCTGTACAGTTGAAGTACAGTATAAAGATAAGCACCAGAAGGGGCAGAAGGGACTTGGAACCGTCTTGGGTGTCAGTCCTGGAAAACCTGCTCTTCCTTACAGCCTTTTCCCACCTGGCCTGGGAGGGCGGAGCCTGACTGACTCTAGCTGCAAAAGCTGAGGCTGCTGAACAGACTCTCGGGTTGGGGTGTTGCTTGAGATGTTTTGTTGGGTGGGGGCTGTTGCTGTTGGTTTTTTGTATATTTATTTTGGAATTTGTTATTTATGTGGAGATTGTTCAGTTTCGTTGTGTATTTTTTAATGTTTTATTTACTGCTTATGACTATTTTTGTTATGCTGTACTTATGTATTTCTTCATGTTGTAAGCCGCCTTGAGCATGGTTGGAATTGTGGAAAAGCAGCATACAAATAAAATTATGTATGTATGTAAGATGACCATCAACAAATAGCTCTTGGATATCAGACTAAACAGGCACACAGACCAACCCCGGCTTACAATGGTTTTCACTACAGGAAGGTGTATTATATTTCTATTTTAATTATAGTAATTATTTCTAATATGCAACTACATATAAAAATTAGTACATTTGGATTTTATGCAGAACTTTGTCCCCTTTTCTGGTGGTACATTTCTGCTTTTGGGGTGATGGGTTAGTGGCTACCACTTCAGGTGACATGAAGGCATTAAGCAGTGTTTGAATGGTGCAGAAAAGCAAGTGCTGTCCCTATAATGTGTGTGTGTGTGTGTGTGTGTGTGTGTGCGCACGCACACACACACACACACACACACACACACAGGCTATGCTTCTAGCAGCAAACTGCATTGGGCTGGCACTACAGCTTAAATTAAAATTCACCTTCATTAACATATTGAATTCTCATCTGAGAAGCTTGTCTGGTTGACTTTTCAAGAGTCCAGCCCCTTGATGTCTCTGCAATGCGTAAAATATTTATCTGTTGACATTGCAGGAGGTGAGTAGTTTCTGTTTCTGCAATTCTTGAGTGGTTCTGCCTACTGAAGTTGGTGATGGATTCAGGACTAAGCAAGTAGCGTGCATGCACCAGGTGCTGAGCCGAGGGGCACCATCTCAAAGTCCTGTAAACAAGTCCAGTCCTAGAGTCCTCCACCATCCTTCCCAAAGCCTAGTTAGAGCTTCCCTAGCTTTGGAGAGGAGGTGGAAGACTGCAGGGCCCTGCCAGAGCCCTTGTGCTTCCTTTCCAAAGCCAGGTGCTTCCTTACCCACTTTTGGGAAGGCAGCACAGGGGCTGGTGGGGTCAACTAATTTTTGACTTGCACAGGGCGTCCTAGTACCCAAGTCTGCCGCATGGTTGGGTTTCTATGTTTCGTAGAAGATTCATATTCCTCCCATTCTTATGCTTGCATAAGTCACACCTGACTGAGCTAGAACTGCTCTAAGCTAGGAGTGGTCTAGAGGCCATGTGGTTAGAGCCATATTGGACTGGGTGAACTGAAAAAAAATACAAAATACTTTTTGAAATCTGTAAGTTTAAAGGGCATAACTTGATAATCCAACATTTGTCTAAGCAATTCATACTTCGCTATTTCTATGCTGCTTTTTTCTGGTTCTTTTCTGTGACAAATAAATTGTTTTTTTTAACTAAATGGCTTATAACCAAGCAAAACATGACAAATATTGTAATGAGAGTTCTGTCTATGAAAGAATCAGTTTTACACACATGTCTGATTAAACTGGTTTCTTGTGATATGCTTCTTCTTCCTTTAAAGGATCTCTTTTTGAGACTCTATATCCCCTTCCCACTGATAGAACTAAGAAATTCTGTAGACAGCAATTGAGGAAAAAGTCCTTGCTAAAAGCTTCAGCTGCCTATAAAGGGCTTCGATGGATGTTTTGCTTCAATGCAAATTCACCCAGGCATTTAAAAGCATAAGAAGGGGGCAGGGGGAGAAAAAAACCCTTACACTTACATAATTCCTTCTAGGCTAATGATGGGCAAGGAGATTTCCCATAAACCAAAAGCCACGAGAGAAGGGGGAGTGGGATCCACACTGTGCAAGCACCCCATTTTACACTACTGCTGCACTGCTGATCCTTGAAGCATAGACTGGAGGCTTCTGTTTGGACTTCCATTCATCAGTTGCCCATCCCTTCATTGGACAGAACAAAGATAAACAGCCTAAGCTTCTAAGACATGGGGGCGGGGGGAGCCAAACTAATCTCTCTTTTACCTGCAATGCCACAGATAGCGCACATAGCCGGGCCCGCTTTCCTCTGTACTAAAGTCCTAAATTGTATAGGAAATGGAATGTTCATAACATTTTAAATTTTGCTGCAAGCAACAGCTTTTGATCTAGCAGAGCTCTTTCATAAAAGAAAACAGGCACGTATAATTGCATTGGAGGGCATATAGCTGTTTGGAACTAGTAAGAAAAAGAGAGAACTTGATTGGCTGCAGTCTGAAGTGAAAGTGAAGGGATGCCCTAACAAGCAATGTAATTTGTACAAACCATGTCTGAAATAGCACCTAATTTAGAAATGAATGGCAGGCCTTTCCCGACTCTTCAGCATCCGTTCAGAAGAAACAGTCAGACACAGTTTTTACACAACAGCAATTTGGCAAACGCTTGCGAAAGGATAAATTGTGATAATTGTTACATTGCTACTAGAATTTTTGGTTCCTAAATGTCTATCAGTTCGAAACATACAACAAGGTGGATTCTGATTGCAGGAAAATCCATTAAAGGGCCTGTTGTTTTCTTACCACCTCCCTCTGCAGGACAAATATCATCTTGGCTATTATAGTTCCACAGACCTTCACCGGAGATTAAAAAATAGCACCATTAAATGTCTTTACAAAAGCAATTAAGGTGTGTAAAAAAATTGTGTACACAGTTATAAACTTTGCTCGTTCCTTGTAACTCAGATATCTTGTGTTGTTATTTTCCATTACCCGGCATGCAGGTTAGTTAGGGTGAAGAAAAGCAGATAGAAAAAGAAAGTAAATAGTTTATAGGAGTATGAAAGACCGTATACCAAAGTTAATTAAATATGGACTAGTCGCCTCTTAGCTCATTTCAACTACCCTTTTGTGCATACAAATTAGGAGGATTTGTTTCCCATACTCTTTCAGTGCATTTGAGTGGAGCATTGTTTTATTCTGCGCTGCTGATCATACCAAATCAGCAGTGCTGGGTATCCAGGATTTATTCATCCATAATAAAAGGTCGTGGCCTCATGATTGTTTCTTTAGTTAACACCCAAGAGAGCAGATGAATGGAAGTCTCAGGGTCAAGCTACATATTACATTTAACATGTAGTTACATCTTGTTTTTCTTAAATTAATTGCAGTCAGAGGAGAATTGTTCCAGGGATTGCGGCATATAGGGAGAGGCGGTTTATCCCTCCCCTCTGCAGTTGCAACCCCTCCTGAAAGTCTGCTCAGAGTGTGAGACAGAGCAGATAGATTGTGGTAGGGTGTGCGCTTTGCATGCCAAGGCCCCAGCTTCAATTCCCAGAATCTCCAGGTATGACTGGGAATGTCCTCTCTGAAATCCTGGGGGGCAGCTGCTGGTCCTTGTGGACAGTATGATGACAGATAGACCAATGTTCTGAGAGACTTAGGCTGCATTTAAATCACATGACTTCCCCTAAAGCAGAGGTTTTTGAGTCCATGGCTTCCTTGACCAACTACACTCTTTCTGTGGCATCCCTGTGGGGCTCAGGAGCCCAGTTATGTCAACCTTGCCTGCAGAGCTGGTAGCCTCTCACCCTTTTTCAAACACCCTCCCTTGGGGAGTGTTCCCTCAGCCTCCTTTCCTCTCCTCTCTCCTTGGGAGTCCTCCAAGCATCCACTGCTGCAGCCTCTGGTCTCTGAGCTGTCCCCCTTGCCCCAAAGAGAGGTGCCTCCTCACACTGTCCCACAGGGGCATAGGACTTGTCTGTCCATTCCCAACAGCAAGGGCTGGTGGACTGGCTGACTGGGCTCCCTCACCCACTTGCTTGCTTGCTCCGAGACCACCTCAGCTCCTGGCAGTCAGCACCCCCTGGCCAGCCCCAGGGGCACCATTTGCCTGGGGAGCTTGTAGGCAGGGCAGCTACAACAGCCGCACAAGCCTTTTGGAGGCAGAGAGGACATCAGAAGAAGGAGGGAAGGAAAAGAACAGAGACCAGCGTTGCCTGGGCCACCTCTGACCACCATTCAAGGCACCCTGGGGTGCCACAGCACACTGGTTGAAAACCACTGCCCTAAAGAATCCTGGGAGTGGTGATTGACCTTCCACAGAGCCACAATTCCCAGCACCCTTAAGAAATGACAGTCCTGTGGATTTTGGGGGGCAAGCCATGTGCCTTCAATGCATGGTGGGTATGCATCTTGTCTCAGTATAAGGTAGCATCTGATGTCCCTAGACATCCACTTAACTTGCAGCTTCACAGGGGGGTGGGTTTCACTTTCTATTTGTGTCATGGCTGGGATGGAAAGGGGTCAACCTTCTCCCAGCTTATTGCTGAAATGCTGGTATCACTCTTATCTCTTTTGTGGTTGTAATTAATTAAAGAGAGAGGGGGGGGGGGGGGGAGAGAGACGTAGCTGCATGCTATGGCCAGACCCATTTCATACATTCAAAACACATTATTCTGCCCCCCCAAGAGTCTTAGCCCCCAGCAGCCCATGGAGCAAAAGAAAAACGCCCTTCTGAGGCATGATTGTAATCTCAAATTCTCAGAAAGTAATTGTTACTCTTACAGGAGAAAATGCCCACCCCTTTTCTAGAAGGACCTCACCTTACTCCTCCCAGATACTGCTATGAGGACAAATTCTTACAAAACACACTCTGCAGACCTTTTCCTACATACATGTATTATATTCCATCTTTCTTACAGCTGCAGGACATGCGACCAAGAAGCTCTGAAGTAAAGGATTTGATTGCCTGGTTTTCCCCTCATTGTGGTCATGCTTAGAGCAGCTGTCCAACAGAGCTTGTGAGCCCCATGAGCTGGAAATCACATGGGAACTTTAGGCATGGAATTCCTGGCCCAAGCTTCTGGTTCTGACTTCTACACACACATTACATCACTGCTAATCTATAACTGCAAGAGATCCTTGTGGTGAAGTGTAGGTAAACCTTTAATCTTTTTCCTGTCTTCTGGGGCTTCGTGCCAAATTGACATGCTCCTACCCTGCTTCACTCCTATCCTGCTTCACTTTTGTAGTACTGTATAGCTTTCATGCTCTTCTGAGAATTGATTCTCTCCTTAAGGTTGTGAGTGTGATTGAGTATTAGGTGGGATGCACAAGGGAATTTATGTTTTTTTATGCTGCACCGTCCTGTTGTTAACAAAGCAGATGCTCTAGTATTCAAACCTGAGTTTTGTTGGTGTGGGTGCGAATTCCTGGATTCTGAATTTCCTAGACACGGTCTCAGGTTGGCATGTAGTTGATCCATGTAAAAGATTCCTCCTTGATACTCTTGCCTTTCAGCTACAGTTAATTAAAACAGGAAGACGTTTCGAAATCCAAGGGTTGGTGGGCAGTAAGAATATTGACTTAGGGTTATTACTGAAGCGGGGTTGAGTTGTGCCCCTCACAAACACTTTGAAAGAATGCATGGAGCACCACCATCACCCAGCAGCAATGAAATTGTGGACTCCTGGAGCTTCTCCACACACTGGCTGAATGTGCAGGTGCTGGGGTGGGGTAAGGTGTCTGCAAATGTGGCGACAGAGAGCAGCAGAGGGCAGGGCAGACCACATAGGTCCTTCACCCATGGGGCTTCATTGAAGGCAAGAAGTGCACTGGCATTTGAGATCACAGGCGGCCTGCTGTTCTTCAGGAGAAACAGAAAACCCCCACAAGCAAGATGGTCTACATTGAAGAACATGTTGAAGACAAGATTGTCATAGGATTTTCAAAGTACAATATTACAGCTGTATTAAACTCTATATACATCCAGGCTTTAAGAAGACAAGATACAGAACACCTTTGTTTTACAACAAACGATTCAGCTCTTTAAAAGCAACAATTTCAGATAACTGTACAAACATCCTGCTTGTGTGGAGAAACTTAGTGCGTTTTCAGTTGAAATGAATTGCCCCAATGTGCCTCCTTCGATACCGTGCGCTACAATTTGACCTTAGTAATTTTCCAGTCATTTGTATTGTGATAACTTCATATACACACGTATTCTGGTTCAATTGACCAGACACAGGAGACCTTAACCTGGCAAACATGGGTTCACAATAATAGCTTCAGCTCTGGGTATAATGGCATATGGCCCTAACCCAATGAGGAGGTGATCAGAACATGATCAATAGTTTCTGCATGGCAATTTCTCCCTTCCACTTATAGGATGAGTGGAATGCATCCAGCAGTCGTGCTGACAGAGGATAGATCTACATGCAGCAGTCTGTGGATGCTGCCCCCCAAATGTTCTGCCTGTAGCACACTCCAAACACTCTTGTTTCCTTCTCCTGTAGAGAATCTGTTTAGCACCAAGGAGGAAGTTAGGTAGATCCAAGGGGACCTATAGATTGCAGCATAAAGGTGTAAAGCTTTTCATAGTTATAGTCAGGGTAAGACCGTGCATGAATTTGAATGTGAAGCTCATTCTACTACTGTACACCAATACTTTGTATAATCTCCAAGACATCTGGTATTACATTAATCTACACAGAAAGAGTGGAACGGTACAATGTAAAGGTTCAGGACTACATTCTCCAGATTATGACAAAAAACCACTTTCTTGTGAAAGTTACTTAGATACAAAATTTGAAACAAGAAAAGAAAACAAAGATAATATACATCTACCCCCAATAAATCTTTTAAAGATCTGCCGCCTGTCTTCCTCCAACCATGGCTTTGTTAGATGTAGGATATCAATTTTTTGTTATTGTTATATGGATTGGCAGAGGTTGTGCATTTCATTTTAATTGGATAAGATGCCGATGGAATTTTTTTTCCAGATTTTCTGCCAGTGCAGCTTCAGTTGCAAGAAAAACCTAGCAAAACCTTATGCATCGCCTAGATTTAATGTCATTGTGAATCTACAATGCAGCATTTAATGTTGTTGTTGTTGTTTTTAAAAATCCTTCCTAGAGCATTCTGCTTCCCATGTCCCCCACCCCCAAATGCATTACAAAAGATCTTCCAAACTGGACTGAATTAAGAAGAAAGGGGGAATAAAGAAAATAGTAGGTGTGGTCATGATTCTTGTTTACATCTCTGTTCTTTACTCTCAAATCCTGGCAATGGGGCTCATTATTTGTTGTGGCATCAAACCTGAAATGTTTGATTAGATTCAGAGCTGCAATTCTGTAATTGATTGAAAGCGAGATATAGCTCAAGGGGAAGTTGCTACTGGAGAAAGCAACGATGCCACCATCACAGCTCAAGACTGGAGTTCATTGGCACCAGTCCCTCTAGTGGGGAGAAAAGGTACTTGAGCTTGCAAAAATCCCAATTTCTTATTTCTGTTGAAAGAATTCAAGTTTTCCAGATACTGCATGTAAGGCATGGGACCGGTTTCCCCTGAAGATAGCAATGGCTTCTTGGCTCTGATCTCACCATACACCTGTTTCTGTGGCCCAAATATGTAGGGGAGGTATAAAGGTAAAGGGACCCCTGACCATTGGGTCCAGTCATGGCCGACTCTGGGGTTGTGGCGCTCATCTTGCCGAGGGAGCCGGCATACAGCTTCTGGGTCATGTGGCCAGCATGACTAAGCTGCTTCTGGCGAACCAGAGCAGCGCACGGAAACGCTGTTTACCTTCCCGCCGGAGTGGTACCTATTTATCTACTTGCACTTTGACGTGCTTTCGAACTGCTAGGTTGGCAGGAGCAGGGACCAAGGAACGGGAGCTCACCCTGTCGTGGGGATTCGAACCGCCAACCTTCTGATCGGCAAGTCCTAGGCTCTGTGGTTTAACCCACAGCGCCACCTGCGTCCCTCCAGGGGACTTAGCCAAATAGCAATAAGCTTAGCCAAATAGCAACAAGGGCCACCCAGGTAACATAGAGCTAAAGGAAGGATGCTATTAACAATGGGCTACACTCAGATCTCCCCAAATGCAGTTGCCAAGGACAGCTGCCACCAGTGGTGGCTCTGATGCAGCTTCCCACTCCCCAGAGTTCTCCACATATTGCAGAGAACATGGGGAAGGACTCTTCTGTCGCACTGAGCTTCAGAAGAGGCATACATTGATGTGCATCCCAAAGCTTTGCACAACTTGTGACTTCCTGCTCCCTCTCCCAAGTCTTCTGCATGTCCCAGAGGGTTTTGTGGGAATGGAAAGATTGGAGACAACTGCAAAGAATGGCTAGCTACTAAGCCAAGCCAAAACCTGTGAGCCCCTTTGTTCCAGTGATGCCACATTGAGGCACTGAGTCAAGCAACATGGAGCTTGCAACCAACCAGTTGACTTGAGTTGTTTGGCAGTGACCTTTCTTCTGCATCCAGCTTGAATGGTCTTTTTGTGTCTGATTTTCCATATGTGATATAAAAACAGGACAACAACAATAATATTAACAATAATAACCATATGAATAATACAAAATAATTGTCATTATATTCTTTTTTGGAAAATTATTAACACAAACCAGCAAAACAGATTCCGCTCCCCACCACCCTCTGCATTGGATTTAAAAAATGTGAAGATGTACACTTGTAGAAAGTTCTCAGTACAAAAAGAGGGGGAGACAGCTGGCAAAATGGATAGATTTCTGTAAGGCAACACATTACCTTTCTCCTACTTTCTCAAGTTACATTGGGATTGTTTGGTGTTTTTAGGAAATGTCAGAACTTGGCTTGCTTCAGTTTATCGATGTGGTAACAGAGTTTCAGTGCCGGTCCCAGCTTCAGGCCCAAATATTTCATGATCATGTCGCTTTTCAGTAGCAACAAAGCATTGCCGTCAATCTCCTAGTTTAAAAAGAAATGAGGAAGGAATCAAAAACGTGATGTGATTTTGACCTGTATTG
Source organism: Podarcis raffonei (assembly GCF_027172205.1). NCBI lineage: Eukaryota > Metazoa > Chordata > Lepidosauria > Squamata > Lacertidae > Podarcis > Podarcis raffonei. The sequence continues at coordinate 52,358,131 of NC_070604.1, forward strand.
AATGGGGGAAAAGCTACTATCCCAATGAGCTCAAAAGGAATGGCCAGCAGCAGCTTGGATGGTGTTGAGTTGCTTGAAATTTAGGTAATTTAAGATTTCTTTGAAAATTTGGAGAAATCAGGTGAACTGCGGCCCTCAAAATCCTGAACGTTCCACCTGGCATCTATCCAACTGAAGTACGGGGAATTTGTATTCTCCTAACTTTATCTGTTCTTTAAATACTGTAAGTCTAAAGTTAATTTCCACAACATTGGGATGAGAAAACGACACAAGTGTCCTTGCCTAGTAGTATATCAGAACTCTTATTCATGACTTGGTCAGTATTTGGTGACATTTTGAGTGGTTCTAATAAAAGCACAGCCCAACTATGGATTTTGGAGCCCCCCCCCCCACCTTGTAGATCAACCTGGCTGTCTTTGGTTTGTATGAATTAATATCACTTAGGGCCATTTCAATGACTGCATGCACATCACTGTTGATGCAGGTTGACTACAGCCATCTTCCCCAACCTGGTACCCTTCAGATGATTTGGACTACAACTCCCACCATCCCAGTCAGCACACACACACACACACACACACACACACACACACACAGAGAGAGAGAGAGAGAGAACCTGGAAATAAGTCACCATATGAGTTTGTTCTAAAAAAAATCACCAGTTGGCTCTTCACCAATGAGCCATCAAATGCTTATGTAATTCTTAGGAATGATGTTAATGCAGCTTTTTGTACTTTTGTTATTCTGTATGCTGCATAGTGTCAATTATATTGATGAAGCTATAAAAATGAAGACAACAACAAATAGTACACGGGTGCACATATCAGGATTCAAAACATCCATGTGCCCGCATTAAGTAAGAAATCCATGTATTTCTTAATGACAGGCTATTTTGAACTCAGGAATTAACACCCAACTATAGAAAAAGTATGAGAGATGCACCATTGAGTACATATTATAATAATTTCCTGATTGCTGCTCACATTTATTCAAAATGCTTCTACACAGCTTTCCTCAGCTGAGCTTAAGGAGGCTAGCAACAATGAATTAGAACTATTTTAACAATTATAAAACAAAGGCAAAACATTAATAGCAGTAGTAAAACATGAGAACAGCTGTAAAGCGATAAGAACAACCTATTAAAAAAGGCCAGGAACCATTAACAATTTTAACCTAACAGACAGGTTCTAGTAAAGCTTTCTAATGAAGCCCACATAAGTTACTAGCCTTTGGGGGTTTTTTTGGTTTTTTTTTGTTTGTTTTACTAAATAAAAGGTTAGTAGCCTGCATTTCCATGCTGATGGCAGAAGAAAGGAAGCCCTCTCCTCCACAGCCAGCATAAAAATCCAGGATAATAGCAGCCTAGTTAAACACAATGAAAGAAAAGCACTTTTGACCAAGTGGACAGGCAGAGCGGGGTTTGTGTCTGTGTGTGACAGGACCAAGAGATCCCTTCTTTGGGATCCTGCTCAGTCACCTGCATGGAATTCCTGGCTGCTTTTTGCTCCCTTTTTGTTCCTCCTCCAGCTTCGCAGGACAGGCGCTGCGCAGCTCTACCTCTCTGCGCAGTGTCATTTGCTCCATAAGACGCACTCACATTTCCCCTTACTTTTTAGGAGGAAAAAAGTGTGTCTTATGGAGCGAAAAATACGGTACTTGTGAAGTAGAATGATGACACAATTTTGTGATGAGGCAACTACTCATAGTGTTTCTAATCACCCGATGGAAGGCCAACAAAGAAAGGGAAAACCAAGCCACTTGTAAGAAGGAGCTCCAGAGCTTGGCACAGGCACGGAAAAGAAAAACTCCCTTTTCCCAACTTAAATGTACTTCTAGAGATCCTGGGACTCAAGCAGGGCGGAGGGGAGGGTTCTTGTATTTTACAGAGAACCACATATTTTAAAGGAATGTGTGACCCAAAATACATTTATGTACAATTCTCTCATGAATAGGTTGCCACGTCAGGAGCACCTGGACCCTGCAATTTCACAGCCTGAATCTGAGGCCAAAGACCATCCCCTGGTTGGGCCCTGGAAATGGAGGTTAATTGGAAGAGGGGAGCAGAAGAAGACAGACTCCACCAAACCCCACCAATAGTGCCTTTCCTCCTGCTGGGCTGAAGTTTGCAAGCTACAGCCTAGCCTTCTTTAAAAATTATTATTATTATTATTATTATTATTATTATTATTATTATTATTAAAAAAGACGCTTATCCATCTGGAGATTCAAGCCCTCCACCCGCCCCCTTGAGGGAGCAGGCAAACCTGGAGACTTCAGGTCAGTCCTGGAGATCTGGTAACCCTACTCTTGAAGGGAGAACACATGTGTTTTGCATTTAGGTATATATCTAAACCTACAAAAGCTAGAGGAAGTTGTAGTTCTAAATCTGGCTGTGTAAAATGCTCCCAATCCAGAATTTTGGGGTTAGGAAGCACCTTGTGAAACAGAAACAGCATGACATTTAACGACCTGCTGTGACTCCTCTGTCATAGGCCTGGTTCAATTATAGATCTGATCTGTAGTAATAATTTCTGCTGTGGTTTATAGCTGCTAAGGCTTATGACCTAGACTAGCTTCTCGCAGTCTGCTGGAAGGCTGCAAAAGTATACAGCATCTGGAAGTATTTCATGCTGCTTTATTAAGATCTAATCCTGTGAACACTGACTGTCAAGCTTAATATTTCAGGCTTAGTGCTGAACACTATGATAAGCCCACTGACCAATGCAAACGGATGCTAAATCTGGAGGCTTGGCTTCAGCGTGATGCCTTGGCATACAACACTGCGCTTGGTAATGAAAAATCCTTTCTTTTTGTTGCTACTGTTTTCAAAGAAGCAAAAAAGATGGACTTTGCCTGGCAGTAAAATCACTATTCAAGAAATACTGTAAAGGGAGGTAAGCTAATTGGAAGAAAGCTGAATAATCAATACCAAGACATATCAGGTCTATGAAACAATATGCGCTTTCAGTGATAATATCCATCATTGGAAGAGTCAGGATATAATTCCGAAAGAGCAAGTTTAATTGGCCTCAACTCAAAAGCTTTACTCTCCCTTCAATACTCATTTTTCCAGTTACAGATCAGAGCAGCCCATTGCATTACTTTGCTCACTCATCTTGGGCTGGCATTCCTGGTGGCTAGTTCTCCTTATTCTTAATCTGTATCCCACATTGCTTCCCTTCACATTCATTCACGCTCCTTTCTAGGTCCAATCTCTCCTGAAATTCTTCTGCACCCTCCTCAGAAATGCCAAGAGGGGAGCTGGCTAGCCAAGAAATCACAACTACAATTTGGGCAAGTTCCAGTCGCCTTCTTTTACATCTGGCCATCCTGGAGGAATGAGCCACTATTTACTCATAAGCTTTTCTACTGACATGAACTAGGATTCCTTGCAGACATTAAACATGTTGTTGGTCTCTCTCAAGGCAAGCTGTTTCAGTCTTAGTATGAAAAGCACCGGGAAGTTAAACTAGCAAAGGTCATCACCACCTCATTCTGCAATCCTGCGCTTGTCATCAGCTGCAAAAGCAAGGATTTCAGGTGCTGGTTGGGAATGTCAGCAGCATTCAAGGCTTCCGACTAAATTATGCACCTGCTCCTTAGAATCATTTAACTCACAGGAAGACATGGCTAAGGTTAAAGGAGTAATCACTTGTCTCTCACCTCTGGGGTCTTCATGCTAATCCAGTTTAGAAATGAAGGTTAAACAATTTCAGGGAAATGGGTTATTCAAAGGCATAATTGAGCAGGATTGGGTGATGGCCTTAATCAAGCATCAGACCTCTTGTATATATCTCTGTGAAGCTGACTGGATATAAGCAGCAGGTTAGTGGGTGCTTTGATATGGAAAATTTAGAGCCCATATTATGTTTAAACCACATCACCATTATCAAGGACTGCAGCATTGCACAGAATGCTAAGTTGTCGGCTACTGAGCTGAGAACATAAGAAGCTTCCTGGGTCAGATCACAGATCCAAATGTCCGACACTGTATTTCCCGAAGTAGCCAATGATATATTCCTAAGGAAGTCCACAAAAGGAGCCTAGATACTCTTGTTGCAACTGGAATTCAGTGGCCATGGAACCTTGAGGTTCTCTTTAGCTACCGTGGCTTAATAGCCATTGTTAAATCGATCATCAAGGATGCACCCAACCCCCTTTCAAAGGCTTCTAAGCCAGCAGCCATCTCCATGTCTGCTGAAAGCTTTTCTATTCCACTCAGACTAGGGCAGGTAATTACGGTAAGAATACATCCTTTCACAATGGTTTGTTGATGCCTGTATTTAACCTTCTGTGGTTTTTATGGCATGGTTTTATTGTTGTAAACCCCTTTGCTATGTTTTTAATGGTACAGTGGTATACAAATATTTTAATCAGTACATAAATAGTAAGAAGTGTCTGTACACCTATCTTCCTGGGAAGGTCACTGTCAGGAAGTGACCTAGGTGGCCTCAGTCCCAGGTTTCTTGACATTTTGTGTCTTTAAAAAACATTTTTAAAACATTGCTTACAAGGCAGCTGGACACACTGCAATGCACAGTGCAAATGAGACCCTGCCCACCCAGAGGCATCTCTGCTCATAAATTAGCATATGGAAATTTTAAGGTTGTGTGCCATGGACCTGTGCTCCAAGTCATTTAAGTACCAGGCAACACATCTCATGTATCACGTAACAATTTTCCTAGCATTAGTGAGTGCAACAAAGCATGATCCCTGGCTTAGGGCTAAACCATGATTCCTGGTTGGGATGCTTTTCATTCCAAACAAACCTCAAGGCAAGATTTGTTCTTGGCTGACCAATTATAGGATTTTTAGGGGGAGGGAAACTAACCACGATCATTGGTTTGGATAGATCATTGTTGCTCTCTGTTAGGGCTGGATTTAGGTTTGATGAGGCCCTAAGCTGCTGAAGGTAATGGGGCCCTTTATATCTCCAGCTGTCCTTTGTCAACAACAAATTGTCGCTGTTTTTTGTGTTGAATATATGCTATATCAGGCTTCCTCAACCTCGGCCCTCCAGATGTTTTGGCCTACAACCCCCATGATCCCTAGCTAGCAGGACCAGTGGTCAGGGATGATGGGAATTGTAGTCTCAAAACATCTGGAGGGCCGAGGTTGAAGAAGCCTGTGCTATATGGTAATTTATGGACCTAATAGGTATCTAAAGCCATTTGCACATAACAAAATTTGTCTTTTATCAAAGTAATTGTTGAACTGAAATACAATTAAGAAGAAGCATACACTGTATGTAGGTTTTATTTTATTTGTTTTTTTATCTTATATTTTGGAAATGTACATCCAGATTTTTTTTCTTTAATTTTTTGGGCGGCCCCCAAGAGAGTGGGGCCCTAAGATATAACTTGTTTAGCTTATACGTAAATCCAGCACTGCTCTCAGTCATGCTGGAGAAGGCGGGAAGCAAAAGAGGAGCAAACCATTAATTGTGATGTGCAAACTGTTTCTTTAGTTTATTACTAGCCTGTGCAAGATGTGTCTCAGGAAGCCAAATTGGCCATTGTCCACATATGGTAGCGTGTCAGTCAAGCAATTCACAATCCCGTTTTCACAGTCCCAGGTAAGTAGCACACAATGTTCTGGTGGGCTTCATTGGCTTTGTGCAAATCGTGTTTATTCACTTGAACATTAGTCCTGGATAATGTAATTCCATCACAGACAAGTTCCTACATACGTGTTTTCTGAAGAGCTCCACGTGGGGTCCCAAAGCGTGAGGGTCGGCATCCTTTACAAACCAAACCACATCATCAACGGTCCAGGTCAAAGGATTCTTGCTTATGGGCCGAGCTGCATCTTGCCTTTCTGGTGAAGGACTTGAGGCTATTTGAGGTGAAAAGAAGCAAACGAAAGAACCCGGCAGATTACAAATAAACACCAATTAACTTGTTTCTTCAGCAGTAGCATGGCAGTCATTACTTGCAAAACCAGCGTATTTGTAATACAAATAACCTGGGCTGCATTTGCATGGCTAGTAAGTTTCATAAATGTACTTTGTGCCGTTCGTGTCTGCTAATCCTTGAACTGTTCACATGAAGGGAGCAGTGAATGCCAGGAAAGGAGTATGTGACTGTCAAAGTGCATCCACAGAGAGGATTTCTTATGCTGCAAGAAGCAGACCCAGGAAGAGCTCAGGGAGATCCATACATGACATCTTTGAATGGGCTTCTCCTGGTAGGGTGTGGGGAAAGAGCCATCATTACAAAGTGCATCTCTTTGGCATCCAAGCAAAGTGCAGTAACCTTTAAATTAGGTCAAACTACTGGTTTTTCCATGCTATTGACCATTCCTATTTAGGTTAACTTGGAATTAAGTCTTCCTATTAAGTCCAATGGGACTTACTCCCAACGTGCATAAGACAGCCACCTGGTATCTGAGCCTTGTATGGAAGCAAGCTAAGGCAGCCTTCCCAGCCTGATACAGTGGTACCTCTGGTTAAGAACTTAATTTGTTCTGGAGGTCCGTTCTTAACCTGAAACCGTTCTTAACCTGAGGTACCACTTTAGCTAATGGGGGCCTCCTGCTGCCGCCGCACCACCAGCTCACGATTTCTGTTCTCATCCTGAGGTAAGGTTCTTAACCTGAGGTACTACTTCCGGGTTGGCGGAGTCTGTAACCCGAAGTATCTGTAACCCGAGGTGTTTGTAACCTGAGGTACCACTGTACTATCTAGATATTTTGGACTACAACTTCAATCAGGTCAGTCAGCCTGATGAGAGTTATAGTAAAAAACAACATCAGCCACACACAGAGAGAAGGGCATCTGCTTGGGAAAGGCTGGCCTAAGAAGTGAGAAAGCAGAGAGAAGTTTGGACATTTTGGATTTGATTGCTCGGCAGAAGGCATGATGGTTAACCCTGGGTTATAAAAATGCAAAGGACTCACTTTCCTGCTGGGAGAGAGAAAATATGCCAGCTGCCACAGTCTGAAGGGAACAACCGCTGCTATCATAACCACAGGCAGCAGAGATAGTGGCTCAAGTAAGCACCATCTTCCCATCTGGAATTAAAAACGTGAAGCTGCTAATGGAACAAAAGAAAAGGTAGGCAGGGACAAAGCAGGGCTTTGGCAAATGTCTCCTCTGTAAGCCTTAGACTGAGGGCTGCTTCACAGAAGACCTACTTTACAGGAGGGTACAGAACCACCACCAAGGCCTAAACATGAAAGGACATGGGGTGGACTGATTAAGTAGGCCTGGAAGCTGGAGCACCTGGCAATGTCTAGGTCCATGTCATCAGGGGAAAGGAGGCACTTTCCCTGTTCTCTATGCACAATGTGTGGACACTTTCCCCTACAGTCCCATACCTGCATGCACACTTGCCCTACTTTTAAGAATACAGGAAGCTGCCTTGTAGCGAGTCTGACCATTGGTCCATCTAGCAGAAGATTGTTTTCATTGACTGGCAGCGGCTCTTTCTTGGGTTTCAGGTGTGTGTGTGTGTGTGTGTGTGTGTGTGTTGGGGGGGTGTTCTCCCAGCTCTCCCTGGAAATGTCCAGGATTGAACCTGGGAACATCTATAGGCAAAGCAGATGCTCTACCACTGACCGAAGAGCCCACCTGTAAATTTGCATTTGCTCAGTGTAGCAAAAACGCATATTGCATGTGGGGCAGCCCTAACACTTTCCACAGGATCAGAATATCTTCCTGCTCAGTATCCTCCTAATCACCAGCTTTTATGAAGCAGTGTCCCCAAAGAACACCTATTTGGAGAGCTACTAAAATTGCACAAAGATAAACGTTGCGCATGTGACTTCTTAATGGCATCAAGGCTGAGATGATTTAAGGTCACATCAGCTCCTTTCAACATTAAATCAAGGCAATAAAGCACACTGGGATGAAAGTGCATTTATGTTTTTTATTCTTTAGTCTCTGCAGAATTATAAATCTCAGTCGCTATCTCTGTGCCGTTTCCTTCCCAAACTTAGCCCCCTTTATTTGCTCCTCTCTCTCCTTGGCAGTGCTGCATTATGGCTGAACAAACAGAGCCTGTTTGGCTTTTAGCTATATCACTGGTGTGTGTATTAAAGTGAGTGTGCACACATGGAGAAGCAAAGGCAAATGAGCTTAGAAGAGGCGGCACAATGTGAAATGAAGTTAGCCTTGATTTGACACTGGTTGCTCTATCACTCCTTGCTATAGTGTCATTAAGAAGCTGCTGAAAACAGCAAAAGCCATTTGCACAGGAGGAGCTTCCCAGTTTGGTGTCTTGGCATGCACTTGAAAATGCAGGAAGTAGTAACAGGAATGGAGCAGGGGAAAGATGCCACCACTGCAAGGCCTTCTGCTGCGTCAACATCTTATAGTAGCTCTGCACTTTCTTTGGTCTGCTAGATGGACTATAAAGAGCACAAGAGATCAGAATATGTGGTATGTGGCTTATCAGATGCAGTGAAGCACCCAATATCAGTGCTCCCTCATATGTAGATGTCTGACAGACATCTTTAGGATAAATTGGGACAGCAAGATTGAGGATGTCAGTGGCATGGAACACTTAAATTGCAGAGTGGTTTAAGACAGAGGTGGGCAGATTTCAGGCTTGGGAGATTCCCTTTGTGTTTTACTAGAACCACAGGATCCACTGAGTTGAATCAGTGCAAAAGGCATCCACCTAGAATTAAAAGAACACGATGCCTCTGAACTGCTTTTAAACACAGGGATCTGTTCTGAGTATCAGAACTGAGCCAAGTTCATGGTCCTCCCACACACAAATCCATTACCCCCAGCTTCCTTTACTTTGGCAATCTAATTGAGGTGTGAGTAATTTGAATGCCACTGTTGTTAAACTATGGGGAATCAGAGATCCTTGCTCATCTACTACAAACTACCCAGAGATCAACCAATAGATCCAGATCAAACTTCTGCCCATCCCTGGTTTTGGAAAAGAGGAGCTAAGAGGCTCAAAGAGACTGGGGAGCCTGAATTCAGGAGGACCATGGAAGCATCTGAACACGCTTGGTCTTCAGCCTGTTTATTGAGCATTCTTGGTTTTTCTTGCACATAAGTTAGACTCTATTGTCTTTATTGAGCAATCACTGTGATTTGTGTAGGGGGCTGTTATAGCAGTACTTTGATAGTGATCCTCAGGTATCAGAGCCAACGCAAAGAAGTACCTACGACATTCCGTACTGGATGGTACTTCATGCAAAAATGGGACTTTAAGCAGGGCCTTCCCAGCCAATCCTGAGGAGACACACTATGTCAGATACATTAGACCCACACATTACATAAGGGACTTAATAAATTAAAGCCAGCACTTTGAATTGGGCTCAGAAGCTATTTGGTAGTCAACAAAGCTGTTGCAAAATTGCTTGACTCCTCAGGTCTTGCATGCTTTGTTGGAGGAGCCCTACCTGTATATAAATCCTGCGTTAATGCATCTGAAATTTATTCACACCAGGGATTAAATACATTAATAACGATCTCATCTCTCTCATGTCAAAGGTATCCTAGGGCATTGTGTCATCAGAATTAATCAAGATGATAAAGAATGCTCAGATTACAAAGAGAGAGGAGTCTTCGGTATCAATAATTATCCTTAAAGATCATAATTTAGGTAAAATCCAATTTCCTGGCTTTGGCAGGTGGCAAGAAAATATGTAAATGAACTGCACTTAAAAACTCGTGACGCAGCTCAGAGGGATAATCAACCTATTTTATTTTATTTGTACTTATTTTTAGAAAGATTTATATCCCACCTTCTAGTGTTTATGCAGCACTCAGGGAAGCAGCCAACAATTAAAACAAACAATAAATGCAACAGCATTCCAAAAATACAATGTAATAAAAACAGTGACAGATGCGGCAGATAAAACAGAATCATTTGATTATATATACATATATCTTCCCAATAAAAGAAAACAGTTCACTGGAACTGTCTGGTGGTATCTGGAACTGCCTTTAGATTTAGGTAAAACACAATGTAACAGGACTGGTCACCTAAACAGACAGAGGGCTTGACCACACTCATGTTTATCTTAAGTGGTTTTACGTTTGTCTCACCAGTTTCCCCAGGAAAACCCATTGTTTATCGCTGAATCAGAACAAATGTCAATCTGCATAAAAACGAACATTGATATTTGTTCTGATTCATTGGTAAACAGCTGATTTTCTTGGAAGAAAGTGGTGAGACAAGTGGGAAATATGGCTCCGTCCTGAATCTCAGTCACTCAGGCCACCCAGTGGCTCCAAATATGAACTCAGACTTGAATTTAGATTTCTCTGGGTCACACTAGCCACACTGAACTCAAACAGGGGGAAAAGGAAATAAATGAAGACTCAATAAAATAGAAGTTTAATGAGAATTATTTCTGAAGCAAAGAAAATAACCAAATGTGGTGTGAGACAACAAAAGGCCACAATAAGCTACAGTCAAGCAACAGGCTGAGGAGGAAAGTACCTCAAACAGTACCTCAAACAGATTAGAAATATTAAGGGTTCTATTAGGCCCACTAATAAATTAGATAGGGAAAGAAATTCATTACTTTAAAATGGTCAAGATACCAGGTTACTTGGGCAAATCTTTCTTTAAAATGTAAAAATATATATGTGACATTTGACAAATTAGAAATGAATAAAGTTTTTGTTGTTTTTTTTGTTTCAACAAAGATCGCTACTGGTCAGACCATGAACAGAATTATTGTATCCAAGTGCAGCAAGGGAATTACCACAGGCTCATTTAATAAAGGGACGTGGGTGGCGCTGTGGGTAAAATCTCAGCGCCTAGGACTTGCCGATCGCATGGTCGGCGGTTCGAATCCCCGCAGCGGGGTGAGCTCCCGTCGTTCGGTCCCAGCTCCTGCCCACCTAGCAGTTCGAAAGCACCCCTAAGTGCAAGTAGATAAATAGGTACCGCTTTATAGCGGGAAGGTAAACGGCGTTCCGTGTGCTGCTCTGATGCCGGTTTGCCGGAGCAGCTTTGTCACGCTGGCCACGTGACCCGGAAGTGTCTGCGGACAGCGCTGGCTCCCGGTGAGATGAGCGCACAACCCTAGACTCTGTCAAGACTGGCCCGTACGGGCAGGGGTACCTTTACCTTTACCTTTAATAAAACCAAGGAATTGTTTTTGAAAAATTCTAAATAAATGGAAAGATTTTCAAAACCTAGAAAAAACGGTATGTAATTTCATTTTTTAAAAAAAACACATATTGTAACTGGAGTAATCTTGGGTTCTGTTAGAGTCTGGCACGAATTAAGATTCAGTTTCTTTTCCTGGCTTGCAAAAATAAATGTTCATGTAATTATTCATAAACAGGTTAGTAAACTATTTTAATCCCAAGGTTTGAGCCTTTTGGAATACATATTTCAAATGTTTCTCTTCTTCTTAACATAAACAGTAAGAAATAAAAAGAAACTGCTTTTTATTGTAACTTATATGCTTATATCAGGCCCACACAACTTGTGATGCGTCAGTGACAATACAGCCCATCAGTATTGTGGACAAAGACTTCCATTTCAGGGTCAGACTATACAAGGCTGCTGAGCTGCACTTGGTTGTGAGTGGCCTGGCTCATAAAATTATATCATCATGACAAGAGTTGGTCTTTAAGGAAGAATAGAAACTTCACAGTATTCAACTTCACAGGTAGCAAAGGAACTCAACACATCATTGGATAAAAATTGAATGTAAGATGTTACCACTTCTGTTTCCTTCCATGTAGGTTCCATTTCTGGTTGGGCTTGATGTCTGATGCCTCAGAGCTGCAGCTGATGGTCCTCCAGAGGCCATCTGGCCAGAGCGATGACTGCAAGAGGAAGATGACCCTCCACCGTGACGCCCATCACCAGAACTCTGCCTCATAGAGTACACGGATCCCATACAATTAAAGGCAGAATCAGAGGGGTCTACGCTGTAATGCTTTGTGTTCACTGGATCAACCAGGTAGTCTTCAGGTATGACTGTTTCTGTTCGAAAAGAAAGGATCAGGGGTTAATGAAATAACATCATTGATTTTCTACCAAAGTGAAATTATTTTTTTCTATTTTCACTCAGTCTTAAATAGCAGACAGGCAGCTAAAACCCATTAGCAAACTAAAGTGTGAACAGAATTAGAAGAAACTGCAGTATGTGGGATTTAATTTATCAATGAGGATTTATAATAGGAAATGGATTTGAATTAATTTATGGGATTGTGACTTTCTAGTTCTGAAATTAATAATATATTTAAGTCAACTTCACTCGAGGCTTTGGTTGACTACAGTGCTTGGTTTGCTTCAGAATGATTTTATGAAGTTACAGAAAGTATATGATTTTAAAGATGCTTATATATAGGCCAAAAGGATTCAGGGTGTTGGGGTGAGGCTTGAGCACAAGGCTTATTTGCTTAATGCAGGGAAAGCTAACCTGGAGTCCTCCAGATGTTTCCAAACTACTATTCCCATCATCCATAGGCAAAAGGCTGATGGGAGTTGTAGTTCATCAAAACCTGGAGGGCCAGATATTTAATAAAACACTCCAGGCCAAATAGTACAATTTGAGAAGACAGGGAGTTAACCGGCCATCAAGTCCACTATTTACTTGTACTTACAACATGAAGGTGTAAATAAAAAGAAGAAGAATAGTACATGTAGCTAATTGATTTTTTTAAAAAACAAAACAAAACCTGATTGCTTTCCTCTCAAAATGTTACATATAATGCATGTGGTTTATTTGTTTTTTAAATCGAGACCATGATTTTAAGAACAAGTCTGGTGTTTCTCTGGGTGTTCTCTATTGGCTATTTTCCATTCAAGTTTGTGTCCATGTGCTCCTTGCCTCACATCATTTCCCTTCTGTTGAATACCATGAGAGAGTGATTCCGGGTTTTGTTAAGTCCTTGTTTCCTATTACATCTGAACTGGAAAACTATGGTTTAATCAATGCTTACTCTCCACAATCTGATCCTAGTTTCATATTCTGGTTTGTAAAAAAGAGTTTCTATGCTTGTACATAATGGGGAATTGTGGTTTAATAAACCCTGATAGAAGCTGGGCTGAAGGTGGACACATAAGAAGAGGAGGAGAACAAGAATGGAACACAACAACACAAGGTTTGTTCTCAGCCTAACTTATAATTGTTTATTAAATTCAGATAGTTAGTGTCTGAACTGGTCCTTAAACCCACATTGGCATAGGTCAATGTTGCAATCCACAGGACTCATAACAAGTTAGCAGCACAATCAAATGCTAGCACAGTATTTGTGACAGTATTACAAGATTTAATTAGTTTTGTTAACAACACATAGCAGTACACAAATATTAGAGATGGAAAAGGAAGCCTTAGAGGCTGAAGGAGATTTAATATGAAAAATATTTTGTGAAAATTGTGAGGAAGTCAATATTTCGCCTAAAATGATGAATCCAATAAGTGGAAAGGGACACTACTCTCTCATGTATAGATCATCATTGTGGATGTCAAAAGAATATAAGAGGGAGTGATGAGCAAATTGGGAGACATTAATTGCATTTAATGGAGTTCTCTGCCATCTAGAATAAGGGCCCTTGTTCTTGTTCTGCCTTCTCCTCACTTCCTATCATCATTCTTTTACCAGTTCCCTAGCTGGCATTTTTAAATAACAACCACTAGCCATTTCTGAACCTGGGAGTTGAGAAGGACGCAAGTATAAATATCTTTACACTCTAAAATATCTACACGTACTCCAATTTTTAGTGCATAGATTATGCCCATTGAGTATACACACGATTTGTTTTGTGCCTGCAGCCTCCTAGGTAACTGTAATACTCAATACCCACGTGGACATCAGGAGTGGGGCAAGTATGCAAGGCAGGAGATGCCAGGTGAGGAAAACCTGCCAAGACTCAGTTTTCACCACACACATTTGATCAGCTATGTGCAGACGCAATACAGATGTTAGACTCTCACCTCACAAACTGGATGTCCAGATCTTTAGTGTAGGATTTCTCCACCACCATACACCAGGGCAAATGTCCCACAACTTATATTTTCATTTTTAAATACAGTATTTTGCACTATTTTTTGCAGGATTTCCTGATTTAGGCTGTCTCAGCTATATTTCTCATGAATATTCCTCAAGTCCACATTTGCCTCTCTTTCTCTTCCCATTGCTCATAATATTTCATCCTTAAATCACCCCACGACCCCATCCCTCTACCTTTTAAAGTGCTATAATATTTTTCTTATAATGGGATGGCCAGATGTGGCCCGTCTAGCCCTATGATCTCATGGTCACACAGCCCTGCCCTTCGTTTGAGCTATGCCATTGGCTCATCTAATCGTCAGCTTCATCTAACCGCCTTCCTTGGCATTGTTGGAAGAGATTAGAACAGCCTTAAAGCTGTATTCCAAAAATGGCCTCAATAAATAATATCTACTTTTATTTATTTCTTTTTTTACATAATGTTGAGACGGATTTAACATCTGTGTCAGTTCTGAAGTCACCTTCAAATTCTTATTAGGAGATGCAATGTGTTGAAACTGATGGCTTTCCAACTCCCTGAAACCAACAAACTTTAACCCCAAACTCCTTGTTATTATCAGACTGGTGCATTAAAAAAATGGATTGGAGCAATAGTTTTACAGGAAGATCTTTATTCTGACCTTTCACCAGATGCGTGGAGATAGATCCTGAGCCATTTTGTACATTCCACAGAAGCAGCAAGAGAGGAAGTTTGATTGACTTCCTCCTCCCAAGTACCCACCCCACACTTATGGGTTTCCTGGAAGAGGACAAGATGAAGGCGTCTCTCACAGGGACCCAGGTATGATGAGCATCTCTGACACAGGCAAGTGCAATGAGGATTACTTCAAGGTGTGACCCCTGTGAACATTATTCATTTGTTTGCTTGAAACATTTGTTTTCTGTTGTTCATCATGAACGATTCAGTGTGTATGTGTGTGTGTTTCCTATGTTATTGTTATTAATCATAATCACATAATTTATATACTGCCTTCCATTTCAAGAAGAAATACCAAGGTGGTTCACATACAAATAAAAGCCAACAGCAAAATAATGCAAACAAAACCAATTATAAAACAATAGCTACCTTTAATTAAAATGCACATTAAAACAACTACATTAAAACGTCCACAATTAAAACATAAAAAGTCCATTAAAACAGTACAACAGTTAAACAAAACTCAAAGCAGGCGATTCAAATCAAAAGATCAGGGGAATGCTTGTCTAAACAGGCACACTGCAGAACAGAAATTTGGAAGCATCATGTGAACTGAAGACCATAGCAGTTGTTGAATTATGGGGGCCTCACCTGAGTGACAGTTCCCTTGGCTACTGTTTCAGGATGTTCCAGGGAATTATGATAAAATTTGGGAAAGGGGATCATGGACTGGGGCTTTGAATTTCTTTAAGGGCCCTCCTACCTCCCCACCCCACATAATTTGAGCTTGCCTGTTGCTGCTTTGTAATGCTGCCCCTCCTGCTCAACATTAAAAGGAGGATCCCCACTTCCCCTTTCATGCTCAGATCTAGCCACCATCCTCATGCCCTGCCCCAGTTTATGACAGCCTACTCAGCAGTCTCTACCAGCCGTGTGATACTGACATTTCTTCTGCAAACCATCCCTATCAGCAGTGTGAACTGCCCTAGATGTACACACGTTAAAGCCCACCAGTGTGTCTGAGCTATGGGGATCAGTTACTTGCGATACTAAAAATAAGCATTATGCCATAAGGATTATGGTTTGTGCTGCAAGCAAACCAACACATGGTCGGATATTAACAAGAAAAAATGCCCAGCCTGGTTGAAAATTTGCCAGGCAGCATCCCAGTGTTGTTCCACAGGGACACTAGACAGCTGTCATGAATAGAACGTAGTACAGTAAATAAATGTCAGTTTCTACTTTGTGCAAAGTAGATGTTTACAAATGGCATATTATGCTAATCTAATGTCCCCTCCACTGAATCACTGTCAAGCAGTGTCTGAATTGGGGGTGTAAAGGTGGCAGTGCCATAACCCCACTTTTGACTGCAGCTCAGCTGTCAAAAGGGATGAAAAATCCATGTATACAATCATCACATTCCATCTCATTTCAAACACCGAAGATAACATAATGACCTCTTCTCCACAAACCTTTTTAGATCAGGCAAATAGTTTTCTATTAAATTTTGTTGTGGTTGAGTGCATTGCACAGATCTCCCATTCCCCCTTTAAATCTGACCTTAATATTTTATTTATTGTTTAAGGGATAATGTTCATGGCAGAGGAATATATGAGGCAATAAATGGCTTGTGCAGGTAATTAAATGCTGAACCAAAGCCGAGACTACTGATAACCATAAAAGCCATTTATTTTGACTATGTTCCAAAGCCATGTACTGCAGTTATTATACAGGGGAAGGCAAAATCAAGTCTGCCACAGGACTAAATAAGAGTAAGAATAACACAACACATTTATTGCTTTTGAGATATTGAACTCATGTTGCCTCCCTCCTCCCCTTCAGAAGATCACTTTGAAATCAGGCAGGACACTCACATGTCTATTTTTTCTAAACATTATATGGTTTTTAATAAAGTCCTTGATACGCTAAAAATAAAAACATTAAATGGCATAAGCAAAATAGCAAATGACATTACAAAGCTTAGCTCTCAAAACACTCCACCCTCCCAGCTTGTATCAGTTGGGCATAACTGTGACAGTGTGACTTGAAAGAACAGTCCTCCAAATTCATACAGCAAGAGACAAAAAGCATGTTTTCGTCTTTGCAAAAGGAGGCTGGACCAAGATTCAGGATACATCAAAGTGTCATGTGTGTACAGTTAAGTGGTATAATATCCACTTCTAATGCAAATATAATACCTGTCAGACTAATAAATCTGTGTGTCTCTCCAAGATCTCACAAAGGTAGAGGGAAACTAAACACTACAAGAGAAAAATTGGCCTCCGCGTGTTGTGTTTTCCTCATAACACTAATGTGGATTAGGAGGCAAGAATTTGCTGGAGATAGTAGGTGGATAGGAGATTTGAACCCTCCACACACTTGCTGTTTCTCTCCTGCAGATCTCTCTGTTTACAACTGTTTCCCCTCAGCTGGGCTCTAAGATCAGAAGAGGTGTGGTTGGGAGGGAAAGCAGTATTTGCTGTGAAGAAAGAATAAGCAGGAATTTGTGAGGAAGAGTTAACGTGTGAGAAGGGTTAAGAACCTGCTGTCCCTGATTCTCCCTTGAAAATGGTAGTCCAACACACAGACATGGATTTCTTCAAATACATATTCAAAAGTCATAAAAAACCAACTGACCTGATTCCATCCGTCCATTTTCATATTCTTCAGGGTTTTCGGCAGTGTTGTATTGTGGGAAAGGTTGATTGCTGAAAAGATTGTCACACAATAAGCTACGGCAAAGCTTTTTGAGGAACCGCAAAACATAGCCAATGCTGTTCACTACTGGCAGGCTCAAGAGGTGCTGTTTTCCATCAAAAGAAGCAGAAACTGGGGGAGAAATGAGGAGGAATTAGAGGGTTCTCCAATATAAGCAGTAGTTCCTTTCATAAAGCAGACAGAGGTTCTCTTAATAGAGCACACATTCTCTTTTTTACAAGCCACACATCTTTTGAGCAAATGCTGATACTGTGACCTCTTTAGGCCATTCACTAAATAAATACAAGAAGGATGAAAGTAGTACAGAGTATCATTGATTTTTGTTGCTTTAAATATTTCACAGAAAGGGAAGAGTCTGAATCTCTCTTCCAGAGTCACAACGTGGATTACTTTCAAATCCATATACAAACTTCTCTGTTACTTCATCTCTCTGTGCTGAGCTAAAAATCAAATCACCAGACTCTGATGAAAGCTGTACTCTGAATCCTAGATCGCAGGACCAATTCACTACTTTGGTGAAATTTCTACCCACCCTAACCCCAATCTATGGTGACCGTAGATAATGCTTGTGCCAGAAGCCAGTGAAGTCTGGTCCACATGGGCAAATGGAGCTCTCTCCTCAGCCAGCCCCTCACCCCACCTGGCTTACTTACAAGCAGTCCAGGGGTGTGACATTGCCTGCCGGCTTCATCCTCCTAGGTTTTAGTGTTGCCCTTGTAGCACTCAGCAGGGAAGATTATGGGGACCAATCTATCGTTAGTTGGCTCTACCTGTCAGTGGCTCTGGCGCCACCTGCTGTTGGCCTCCCTGCCTTTTGCCCCAGCATTCCCACTGCCAGAAGAAACGTGTCCAGTGGCAAACATGCATAATACTAGCTTGCCGGCAGCAGGGGGAGGGGGAGGAGAGGTTGGTGCAGTTTGGGTGACACTAGCAGAGCCAATCTGGCACTCCTGCCCATGCATCCCCATCATCTCAACTTCCCCACCACATTGACTCTCCTGGTATGCATTGCAGCTTCCCATAGAGGTGGTTTTAGGGGAGCACATTCTATTGTGTAAAATGGAGTGTGAGAGGCGGGGGCACCCAGTTTTAGCATCACACAGGGCACCACAGAGAGTCTGCCACAGCTTCCCCCCACTGTGCAAGCTGCTTTTGGCATGTGCCACGTAGTGATGTAGATCTATAGAAGTCCATCACATCCATTTTGACCTCCTGGGAAGTTGTGCTGGAAGTTTACTAACATCTCTTCGGCTAGGATTTGCACTGGTAGCTTTTGAGCTTTGCCTTTTACTTCTAGCAGAGAACCAGCCAACGATCTCAACAAATATACTTATCTTTCAGCTTTAGTGCTTCAGTTTGAGTTTATTCAGAGGACCGAAGTCAAATGAATTACAGCCTGAGCCCATAAGGCTATCATCTCATTAATGTTAATAGGAATTTAATCATACCCATACAAGAAGAAATAATGGACTTTATTGGACACAACTGATTGGCATGCTTTCAGGAACAAGCTGAAATAATTTCTCAAACATGTGTAGCTTTTTGTTTCTTTCAACAAGGATGCAAACTGGGATCAGAGTGCCTTGGGGGGAAATGAAAGTGGAGACGGAATATAATTAAATGTTGCACAGCAGGATAAAGCTCAGGGTTGCACAGCATGGAGGAGGGTCCCAAGTATGAGGCAGCAATGGTGTGGTGATCACTACCAAACATGTTTTATCTATATCTTCTTTCAAGGACCTAAATAGTTCTTAACGTGTATTTGTTCTTCACCTTTTCCCTAGTAAATTCAGCTAAAAATGTTAATGCCTAATTTCCAAGTAACTATTACATAGCTTAAAAACAAAAACAAAGCAAAAATCTTGTAAACCTTTGAGTCAACTAACACAGAGGCTTCGACATTTCCATTATTTCTCTCTCTATCCTCCTCACAGAAACTATCAGCATTCTCCAGGAGATCCAAGAAAAGAAAGAGTCTTCTGGCACATTGAGGACTGGCAAGTTTATTACAGCACAAACTTTGATTGACTTGAGTCTATCCTCAGCTGGCACATATAGAGGGTATAGAGCAGGGCTGGGGCACCTGTGGCCCTCCAGTTATTATCAAACTCTAACACCCATCCTCCCTGACCAATGGCCATACTGGCTGGGGTAGGTGGAAGTAGGAGCCCAGCAAGATCTGGAGGACTGCAATTTCCCCATCCCCGGTGACATCCTCATCAGATGGACGTTAAATACAAAAACATACAGTGTGCGACAATTACCTTGCAAGCACAATGATTCAGAACAGCAGTAATTGATGCTCATTTAGTTACTCTACTTAGTCATTCAAGCAATCACTTCACCTACTTGTCAAAGCAAGACACACATGGCTTGGAAAGGAGCCAGGAAGGAGCCTGAGCACATCCGTAACTTCTTGTGGAGGTCCTGCCTCACAATATGAGGAAGTGACTGTACCCTAAGGATACTTCCATATGGCAGCTGACTGCCGACTTGGTACTGCTCATGCACTCAAGCTTTGTGCAGCATCCACGCAACCTCATCCTCATAACAATTCCACCCTGTATTATTTTCTCATTTAATTTCGAATTACCATTTATGCAGAAAATCCAATACATTAACTAAATAACCCATAGTAACAGTAAAGGTATATTATATTGGGTGGGTGGAATATGAGGTGGCATTTTGAAGAGGGCTTCTTATGGTCACTATGAAAATGTTGCATGCATGAACAGCACCGAGACAACAATAAACTGTCAAGTGCAAGTAACCTTACCGGTGGATCAAAGTAACACCATTAGTTTGTAATTTACCACTCAGCGTTCCATTTGATTCTCTTCTTGCTTTTAATGCAACAGCTCAATTGAACATTAAAATATTGGAATGAAATTTGATACAACTGGGAAACAATTATAATATTTCAAGTTTAAATCTAGTGCCACCCCTTCAACCATCACCAAATGTGAAGTGCAATGCCAAGCAGAATAATTCAATCAAATTAACCAAAACCAATGAAGTCTGGATGTTGAGGTGGATTAAGGGGAGGATTTCAACTCCCCCATCTCCTGAGCCAGCTGCCAGCTACATGCTGTGATCCAGCAGCAAGGAAACTCCTCCGGCCTCGCTGCATGCTCCTTTGGTATAGGAACCTGACATGTGCACCAAGGCCCCATTGGCCAGTGTTCACCCCAGTGCACCTGACAGGCCCAAACACCACTCTGGCTCTGATATTAGTTGGATTTCCCCCAAAAATCCACTCACCCACCTGGAACAAATGCCAATTAGCCATATTCAGAAAACACCCAAAAGTGTGAAGCAGGAGAAAAAGATGTGATACAGGCCAATTAGTGTCTCCCCAAAAAATCCTTCTCAGTCTCCTCAATGAGAAGAGGGAAGAGTGCAGGGTGGAACGGGCTTAAATTGCTGGATCTCCACTCTTCTCCCCTACAGGGAAAAATCACCCCATTTGGTTGCCCACGTTACCCCTGCAGCAGGGTCCATCTCTCCTCTTCTTGCAGGGGTGGAGGGTGTGGCAAATGCTTCCCGCCTCACACACACAGGGAAGGAACAGAATTCCAAGGGAGCCACGCAGTCCACTTTGAAGAATGCAACATAGAACACTTGGTGCATGCTTAGAAAGCTCTTATATGTTTCATGTTTGAAGACCAGCTCATGCTCAAAAAAGGTTGTGTGGCAGAGTGCAAAACAGATTGTAATCCATCATCTAAAGTGAATACCTTTAATCACTAATTTTTATCAGCTGGAATTAGACAAAAGACTGTTTCTAAGGACAGAGACAAGTGTAACATAACTAGAATTGCCATATTTTGAAGAACAAAAAGGAGGACACATTTGCCAAATTCTACTTTTAACTATGGATTGTTATGACAACTCTCATTTTACATACCAGTGAAAAAAGAGGATGTGTGCTGGAAAAAGAAGACATATGGCTACCCTAAACCCAACATACATTCTCACCTGACACCATTTCACCTCCGTAGCCCTGCTTGACAAGTGAGAAGACGGTCTTTTGCTGGTGTGCACAGTCAATGCATGCCTGAACTGCCTGCTGTAGCACCATCGAAGGCCGCTCAGGTCCAAAGTGGTCTGGAAGTTGCTGCACTTTCTTTCGTTCAAGGTATGGCCCCACATTTGCTTGCTTGTTGACATAAATGCAGACTGAACAAAAGGAGAAAGATGTCACTGTAACAACAACAACAACAACGTGTGAAGACCCCTAAAACCACCCCCAAATGAAGACACAATAGACACAGATTTTAGTTTAAGGTTTTTGGCATTAAACTTTGGCCACAACTTTATTGATTACAGCATGTGAGCGGTTGCTTAGGTATTGGTTTCAGACAACCTGAACCTGCATGGTGGCAGTAAAAGTACTGTGTCAGTAAGGGAAAGCATCCTGGGGGAGTGAGAACTCCTTCGATCTCACAGCTCACCCCAGATGCTCCCGGGGCTCTGGCATGGCCCTAGCCCCTTGACAGGGTTCAGACAAAAACAAGGCGAGCCCCTGGATTCCTTTAACAGAATTCCCTAGCAGCAGCAATGGAGGGGCAGGCACAGCCAACCACGTCCCCTCCCCAAAACATTGAACCAAATGCCTAACCTAATCGCCAACCTTACAAAGTTGTGATGATTTGCTACACGGTAGGCAAAAACCAAGTGGCACCAGCCAATCAGCCAAATGGCAAAATTCCTACCGGGCCCCTGCTCCAAAACAGATGACCCCTAGACAGGGATAGCAAGACCATAAGAACAACCCTAAATATAGGGAGAGGAGGGTGGGTGATCCGCTGCACGTCGCAAGAAAGTGAAACTCTCCAGTGATGTGCAGCAGCTTAAGTAGCCCCTCAGCAGCCAATAGCCAACCCAACTGACCAATTTTCTGCCCCAGCAACAGAGGGACAACCAATGGGGCATTGTGGACATCCAAACGGTCCCGCCCCACAACAGGGAGGCAGTTTCTGGTGATCTCACCGCAACACGTGCCCTCCATGATGGAGGACCCAACTAATAATAATTTTATTATTTGTGCCCCGTCCATCTGACTGGGTTGCCCTAGCCACTCTGGGTGGCTTCCACTAGTTGTCCCAGGAAAAAAACCCATAAGAAAATGAAACATATTCTTGGTCTGGAAGCATTGATTTGAGCAAAGGCAAACAGCTTTTGAATTGCCATTTTATCTGCTTCTAATAATAGGACAAGATAGTGGTTTGGAACCAGGGCTACCTCGGGTTGGAGACGCCCCCTTCTGGTGGGGGCTCCCATTGCACTTACCTTCTGGTAGTAATATTTTATATCTCTGGTAGGTGATTGCTAGCTGCCCAGCACTTTAAATTACCCACAGTACTATTGACATAGTGTTGTTCTGAGGCACTGTACGGAATTAAAATAGCAGGTGGGTCACAGAACCAGCTTTACAGGAGAGGGGAGAGGCTGGTTTAGAGGTTGGTCCTTCTTGGGCATGGGAGCCCCCCTCCAGCTTCTCAAGGATGCTAGCTGCTGACTATAAAGACCATGAGGCACCCTATGTACACCTGTGGTGCTTCACTCCCAGGTTTGTATTTTAGACAGAAGTTTCATGTATTAAAAAGTACACATTTGGAACAATCAGTACAGAATGCATTACAAGTAATTGTGACATTTTTTCAACCTTTTTTTGAAAACAAACAAACAAACAAACAAATGTTTTTAAGAGTTTTAATCTTCCTGCAACACTGAACTTTAATCCACAGGAGTGAATGCCAAGTGTTCATTTACAGGAGAAAATAAAGTGGCAAAGAAACCATTGAAGGGGAGGGCTAAGCATATTTCTGCTGAACTCCAGGGACGCCCTCAACTATTGAGAATTAAGCCTACCAGTATTTGTGTAACCCTATCCTGGATAATTTCACTGATAATTTCAGTATATTTAATATTTGTTCCCAATGTCTGTGCAGAAGTTGTTTCAAGGCTAATTTTAAAGTTTACATTCTCAAGAAAGAAGAGTTTGCACAGTTCTGCATGGCAGATTTCTCTGAAATCCATAAATCCGCTTTTTTAAAAACCTCTTATCTGAGAGTGAAGGAAACAGAAATTGACCTAAGCTGTGTTCTGAGAAGAGATAGCAAACCATAAGGAATTAATTAACAGGCTGAAGGTTCAGTGTGCACTATATTTCATCATGATATCCGCTGTTCACTGGACATATAATTCAGACTGCAGTGCGAAACCCTCTTTCCTGGGAATAAGCCCCTCTGAACCTGCTCCTAAGTAGGCATAGGACTGTGTTGTAAGGCAAGCACTTGAAATGGGGGGAAATTAATGCAGTGGTCTCCGGATAAGAATATGGTTAGAGAATACTGTCATTTGCACAATACAAAACTGAATTTATTGATGAAAGGCTGTTCACTAATAAAAGAAGCTTATTTGTTTTTTTTAAGTTACTTGAAAAGTCATATTTCATGTTCTGGTAGTGGTACACCTCATTCCTAGTAGATGAGAAATCTTCTTGTAAGAAAGCACAAAAGCTTTCACCCATAAAGTGCTTTAAGGATATAGGCAATATTCAATGATGTTCTCCAGCTTACACACAGTTAACCTTCAGTTTCCCTCACCCCATCTCCCCTCCCCATGTGACCTCAATATCTTCTCTGGAGGATGCCCTGGACCAATGTTTTGGGGCATGCAGGCAGCAAAACGGAAAGCCCAACGGCATGAGTGCAAACCTCAAACTATATTGCATCTCACCCTACGGGTCTGTACTTTTAAAAGGTTTAATTTGTGGTGTGTTGCAATTATATAATTTTATTGTAGCTTGTGATTTATTGTATTAGGTTTGTAAGCCACCTTGAGAGGACATTGTTGAATAAAGCAGCCCAAAAACCTTTTAGTTAGTTAATTAGTTAATTAAGAGGCCACTAAAATGAACTGCTCAGGAAAAAGAAAACCAATCTTTGATACTTATGCTGAAATCTATCAACATATATTTTATCTCTTCTCCTTGTACTTAAATGTTCAATAGAGGACAATGTTGAGGCTAAAAGGACAACCCAGCTTTTACATATTGTTGCATGGATTAATAACATGGTTTATAAGACGATTAGGCCTCTGTAGCAAAAGAATCCCTGTTAACATTTTACATACCGGAACCTTCTTGTTTTAAGGGATAGCAGAGGTTCCAGTCTTTCTGGCATGCGTGCTCATTTTATAGGATTGTGTGAGTCAGCCTAAAGTAAGACACATTGTTATTGCTGGCTGCAAGCGTGCTAGAGTTGTCATCTTTCAGAACATATAGCATTACCCTGTGACAGAAATCAGATAGGTGACAAAAGAAATTATAACAGAGCGAAGGACGTGGATGGTGGCTGAGCAGTGTTGGGGATAATATACAGTTAGTATCACACCATAATGAAAATCTAGTGCTTGAAGTGTTAACAGCCACTCAGGCTGAACAATAAAAAGACTCAAAGCAATCTATTCTGGGTAAATAGGACTATAATGGCAATAATAGTTAGCATTACATAGCACTTCAAGCCATCAAAAGGCCATACAAACAAACAAGAGAAACCATTACAAGCACGAACGAAGGACATGAACTGCATTACGGAGATCTGATGACAGATTTATTAATACAAAACAGCACAGATTTTTGCTTCCTACCGATGAGTGACACAGTGTTTCTTAAGGCAGAGCTGGGGTGTGCTTTGTTTATGTGTGTGCAGTTGATTTTCTATCATGTACAGACATGGTAGCCGGAAACAAAATTGAGAATATAAAGAGAATGAAGAAGAAATCTGGATAGATCTCCAGCAAACCATTGATAACTTGTCTTTGGAGTTCAAATATTTGCTTTACTTAAACAAGAATCACTGATGAACAGTACAGCTCAAAACATGTATAGCATAGTGGGTTTTTAAAGTTCAGTAAAATAGTTTTGATGGAGGGGGGGTTGTATCCTTATCTTACCTAAAGCTGAGTATTTTGCATGCACTTTATCCTAATATGTACATTTTTAGAATCAATTTTCCGCAATTGAATGCATCTTTGTATGTTATTTTCACCAAAATGCATATTTTTATGCACGTTTTCCCCTAATGCACACATTATGGTACATTATTTTGGTTGGAGCACTGCAGCACAGAATTTGCAGAGGTGCAAATTGAGAACACAGCCACCTTTTAGTTCACATATTATATTGGAAAGTGAAGTGAATTGAATCCCCCTCTATCCCTGGGATCTGGTTGAAGAGCAGGTTAGAAATCCTTTAAATAAATCCATAAATGAATACTCCTTTTCTGATGGACTGTTCTGTTTCACATACCTGTGAGGGCTTGTGGGGCTGCTGAGTTGGGGATTGTAGCTGCATCCTGAGGGATTGAGCTAATATCAGGTTCTGGGGTGCTTCTTGGTGGGGAAATCGCTAAAGGAGTCATTAGAACACGAGATTTCAGCTGGAAGACAGAACCAATTTGGGTAATGAAAACACATGCAGAATCTGTTTTATTATACTACATATTGGAGCTCTTTAAACTCCCACACTACAGCAAATTACCACAGTACCACATTCATTCTTAGACACATTAATGCTTTCAAGGAATACAGGGAATGGAACTAAAATGTTAATGTATAACGCAAGTGAAGTTGCAAAAAACAAAATATTATGCAATTCAAGGCATAGTTATTTACATCTTAGGAAAGGACTATCAAAGTATTGCTTATTTTTTTAAAAAATAACTTTTTCAATGCAGATGTAAAAAAAATTTCAATGCAGATGTAAAAATTTCTTACATAAAGTGCAATGCTGGAATGTTAGACCACACAGACTACTTGAAAATTGCTGGTGGTTTTAGCAGACCACTTAATTATTTTTCTGCCCGCATTAGCAATTGTATTGCACTGTGAAAGATGCTGTATTATTTTTAATTCTATTTTTGGCTTCTTTTACTTCTTATATTGTATTTATTGTATTACAATTTGCATTCTATAGATTTTGAAGTTTGCTACAATAAAATCCAATATAAGAAATAAAAATACTGTTAAACATCAATGTTAATATTTAATGCAGACATGCCATGGACCATCTGAATGAAACTTGTAGACCACAAGTGGTTTATGGACCAGAGCTTGGGAACCCTTGACATAAAGTTGTCATTTACAATTTGGCCCTTAGCTGCACACGTGTTACTCTCTTGCAGTTGTTGGTTTGTTTGTTACCCACCCTTTGTTTGTTACCCACCCACCTTGAGTGGGTTACAACATTAAAACACAATATTTAAAACCGTTTACTGATTTAATCACAAAAATATACACCTCAAGTGTGAAAGCCATTTTTTATTTTGCTTTAATAAAAATGTATCCATATTTGCACCATATTAGCCCCATGCCGAAGGGAACCCTTAGGTAATGCAGCCATTGCACAACAAGCAGAGATTTAGACCCCCATCCAGTTTTTGGCATGTGTGTGTTTTAAAAATCTGACAAATCAGATTTGTCAGACAGAAGGGCATAAGGCTTCGTTAGTGTGAACTGATTATCCTTCCCTAGACACTTAAATCATGAATTATTTTTCTAAATTGTTGCATTTTGGACTGGCCCTTGTACTGCCAGTCTTACATGAAAAAGATAAATATTCCATTCTGCAAAAGAAAGGCATCCTGTTCGGCTTGTCCCTTAATGACATGGATTTGATGTGTAAGCTTCTCCGCAATGGTGATGTCCCAGAATTTGGGACCACAGTAGGTCTAATTTACAATGGCTGCTTGCTTAAGCAGAGGACACTTTCTCTTGCGCCAGGAGACAGCTCCTGATTTTTGCTAATTCCCCACTCCAGCTTTACCCGCATGCTACAGCCAACAGCATTCCCAGGGATCCCCACAGGAAAGTACAACAGAAAGGAAGACATGGGAAATTCTGTTTTATGAGCCCTCCTTATTCTTAGGAATCAACGTATAATCCTACCTGTTATGTTTAGAGACATAGACGAGCCAGAGTATCTGTAACTATAATAGGATCATGCCAGCATTGATAGTAAAAGCGAATGCTTGTGTTATCAAATGTCATTATTGCCTAGTTCCCATGAGATGTTTGATCTCCCAACTATGCTGTGGGTTCGTACCTACATCACAATGTTGATGGAGCATTCTGCACCATTTCTGAGAACGAACCTTACATTCCGGCTAGTAATTGGTTTCCCTCCATTTATTGCAAATGACAAAATAAAAGATGCTGTAGAACAAATGCACGCACAAATGTAGGTTTGCTGGGAAATTTCAGATCCATTAGCTTTTAAACGAAATGTTTGCTATTCAGCAGCTATCTCATGCATCGCTCTGGGTGTGGAAAGAAGGGGAGTCCCTACATTGTACTGAAAGCAGAGAACAACAAATAATAAAATCAACTCAGAATATCTGAAAGGACTTGGGGGGGTGTGTGTGTGTGTGTGTGTGTGTGTGTTCAAGAATGCAAATACAAAGCATTGGGTCTGCTACAGATCAGAATCAAACCCCAAAAAAGAAAGGTTAGGAGAGCTGCAAAAGAACCGTAGAAGCAGCTACCTACTTACCGCATCCAATTATATTTTTTATCATTTATTAAATTTGTTAGTCAGTTTATTTTGCCCAAGGCAAATCAAAGCGACTTCCAGCAAACAAAACAAAACCGTCCATAAATACATTAAAACCAAGGGTGCAGGACATTGAAAACATCCTGCCCACTTCTAAAAGGCCACAGACTTGGTTATAGCGGAAAGTTTTGCCTGGTGCCTAAATATATGTAATGATGACACCAGGCAAGAGTATTCCACAAATGGGGAGTCCCCACAGAAAAGGCCCGTTCTTGTGTTTTTGCCCTCTAGACCTCTCACAAAGAAGGGCCTCAGATGATGGTTGCAAGTCTGGATTGGTTCATATGGCAAACTTGTAGGGTTTTAGGGAACCAATGAGCCATGGGGTGATCTACATACATAAAAATTATCCCAGACTATGACATTTCCCCTACAATTCCAGCCTTAGCTCAAACAGTGAATCTGTAGCAGGCACAAAGGGATATTCCCTTCCCTTTCTTTCTCTTTAAGAAACAGAACAGTGGAGAGGAGCTCCAGGGAGAGGAGAAGAGAAACAGAACAGTGATCTGGTTTGGACAGGGACTGGCAGTGTAGGTCCACTGCTTCTTTGCCCTAATAGTATGTCTCCTACTGTGTCATTTCTAATCTAAGAAGGACCAATCCATCCTTTAAGAGTGGTCTTATAAACTAGACACCTTGAGCGCACTTCTAAGCACAAAGCCAGGGCTACTGTCAAACACTTATGCAGAAAGCTAAATACTGTATTTCATCTTATTTCCCCCATCACTTTCCTGTCACTGCCTGACAACAAAATTTATGCCCCTATTTATTACCCATTAAAAAGTAATATGACAACAGATAATATGAAAAGGTACATTTTAAAAGTCAATTGACTGAAATCTACATTTTCAAAAGCATTTCTCCTGCCCTTTCAAATGCCATTCCTGGCACAGCATGTAAAGACCGCAATGAATTTATTGGAATAGAAATATTCCACTTAGCTGAAACTTGTGTGCTTAAAGCGGGTACAGGTATAGACATATCATACTGAAATGAAAGTTCCTGTATATATATTTCACCACACCTTCACAGGGGCCAACAGCAATACTGGGGTGAGGGGGGGAGAGAGATGCATATGTATTTAAATATCTCTCATCTTTACCATAAGAGCTACAAGATAGTTTTGTAATCAATAGATAAGGAGAACATGAAATGTGTTTAGCAAAGGGCACTTTGACTCACTTGGGGGTTGTAGTCCAAAACATCTAAGGTTGGGAGAGACTGGTCTAGTGTTTGACAGATGTTTAGGCTAAAAAATGGACCATCTGCTAACTAGAAAGCAGAGTGAATGGCAACAGTTAAAAGTAGAAATGGAGGGCGATAACTTGGGGCTGGCATATGTCTGGAATTTCCAGGACATAGCCAGGATTCATCCGTCAAAACTGGCATCCAGGCGGAATTTTTAGCAATCGGTTAAAATGTCGGGGAAAACCCGGGTGTATGGCAGCCAGTATCAGAAGTGTTGATTTTTTGGGCAAATTCCCCCCAAAATAGCTGAAAAACTTCATTTTGTGTGTGTCCTGATTTTTACTTTTTGAAATATGGCAACCCTACGCTAACCTCCTATGGTGCATGCACATAGCATTCCTTTTGAGTCACTAAATCAATACAGCAGAAAGTGGAATGAGTTTTGTTTTTGTATTTATTATTGATTTATTGATTGCTTTCTATACAATTCTCTAGGGTGATGTACAATTTTAAAAAGGAGGAAATAGTTTAAATACAGTTTAAAATGCCACAAGCAAAACCCAGATACATTTAAAACTACAACTACACAAAATAGACACACATGGGGCAAGGAGCCATTTATCTAGCTGGAAAAGCCCATCGGAACCAAAATGTCTCCAGTTCCTTCCAGAAAGTGCAGGTAGTGGGCACCTGTCATGTATCAACAGGAACACTAAAAGTCTGCAGAGTAGGCATCTGAAATCTTTGGAACTTTGGAACTCTAGACTGTTATATATTGCATGAGTTTGGAGTATTAATGTATTTGGATGACTTTGTATGATTTTATTGTTTAAACTCATGCCAATAAAGGCTAATAACAATAACAACTTGCAGGAGAAACTCTCCTGCAAACTGCAGCAACCTACTAGGTGCATAAGGGATGAAGTGGTCTCTCAAGTAACCTGATCCTGAGTGGTACAGGGCCTTATATGTTATACTACCACCTTGAACTTGGTCTGGTAGCAGAATGGCAGCCAGGGCAAATCCTGACAGTAGGGTGTTGCATACTGATGGGAGTCTGCCACCTTGAGCAACTGATCCGTCACATTCCGCACTGCCAAATGAACCCCCAAGTTAGCCCCACATAGAACACTTGTTCTTACCACAAATTGTAGTACTTCCTTCAAACTATGTAACTTCAACTCTCTTGGCTAGGGAGAACTAGAAAGTCTCCATGTTGAAGTTACTATTATCTGTAATCTCATCCCCAGACAAATGCTTTGTAAAGAATGAGGTGATTGTTCAGTCAACAAAAATTGTTTTATAAATTCATTAGCATTTTGGTGTACATTTCTCTTAATATGCACATTTTTGTATGTAAATTTGACTAAATATAATGCAGTTTGTGTTATTTTCACTATGTATTTTCATGTACACTTTCTCTCATTCCTTGTGCTCCACCTTGGCCACTGAGATTTTCTCATGGGGCACTTTTGGTGGTCCTCCATACCTCTGAGATTTGTTTGGCTTTTATGAGAAACTAAGTCATCAGGGGGGCAGGTCCTGCCCTGTGGAACTCCTTGCCAACAGAAGTTCAGTGGGAGTCATTCTTGCTTTCTTCTCAATGTCTTTTCAAAACTGCATTGTTCAGACTGGCCTGTGGAAATCTTCTACCAGCCAATTTTTATTTATATGTTATTGACTGTTTTTACTGGTGTTACTGTAAGGTTGTGTTTTTGAGTTGAACCCAGATTTTTTATACCTTATATGAAAGTGTGATGTATAAATATTTAAGTGAATAAAATAAAAACAAGATATGCATGTTAATACACATTTTTTTGTTGGAGCACCGCCTTGTGAAATTCTGATGGATAGCTGTGTTTTGGTTCATTTATTGTTTCAGAAAGTGCAAATAGGGGAGGTTTGCCTTTAAATGCAATCTGAATGGAATTGCCACCTCACCCTTCCACAACACAGATCCAGTGTAAGGGCTCTGCCTTCTGCCTAAGGCTTCTGTATCTCTTGAGCTCAGGAATGATTTGAGAAACCTGTGCATCTCTGCTTTCTGCGTAATAAAAATATATTTCTGTAATAAAGACATGAGTATACAAAGCTGTGGAAAAACCTATCCGGTGTAAAGAGACTTTTCAAGAAGACAATCAAAAGCAATGGAGGAGAAAATTGCATGTTACAAGTCCTAATTTGGATCTGACGAAGACTTCACGGAACACAATAAATCAGTAAGTGAAATGATCCCTTTGTCTGAGAAAATGGAGATCACCGGATATAAGTAATGTGCTTTTACATGCTCCCTCCTACCTCTCAAATACTTTTTTAAAAAAATCAAGCAGGAATAACTAAACAACTATTTTCACTCTGCTATGTTTTCTCCCTCCATCAACGGACATAAAGAAGAACCTATAAGGATCCCTTTGGACATGAAAATGTACCTGTAGGCCACTTGAGAACTTATGCTGCTGCAACTTGTTACATGGGATTTCAGGCTCATTGTCATTTTAAGCAAGACTTTAGTCACCCCTTTGGGGATTGGCCCAGTGACAGAACCCTGCCACCTCACACCATGCCCATACAAAATAGATGGTTCTTGAGATCTGGGAGCCCTCAAGTCATTAGCACCAATAGTCTCTGCAGCTACATGGGACACGGGTGGTGATGTGGTCTAAACCACCAAGCCCCTTGGGCTTGCCGATCACAAGGTTGGCAATTTGAATCCGAACAACGGGGTGAGCTCCCATTGCTCTGTCCCAGTTTCTGCCAACCTAGCGGTTCAAAAGCTTATCAAAGCAAGTAGATAAATAGCTACTTAATCCTCCAGGGGTCATTTACCTTTACCTGCAGCCACACAGTTCTTAACACTGTCCCAACTTTCTGTTGCAGCAAGGTGGAAAGGCCTTTAAGCAAGATTCAACCAGCAGGCAGGTGGCTGCAGGTGGGAGGAGACAATGGGAACCTTTACTGCCATGAAGTTTGTTAAGTTATCACAGGACCCAAACTTCATTGTCTCAGCTGCTCTCTTACATGTCTTTATTACTCTGGTTTGTTCCAACCAATATCCTAACACTTCATGTCTCAGCTGTTCTCAGTCACTCACAGAGTCTGCCAAGCTACTTTGTCACTGCCACAATGGAAGTGACAGCTACCCATAAAAAGCAATAGAGAAATCCAAGATTCTAGCACAGCTGTGATTGGATAGAAGTGTCTGCTCCTGTCAAACAGAGAGGAGTTTCTCTTGGTGTTCAGCTTGGAAGCTCCCTCTCCAGACAGAGAGATGAGGTGCTCCAAAATGTTCTTACCTTTATGCTCCCAACCTCAAAGGTCCTGGTCCTTATCAGCCAATGTTTGGGTAGTATTATCCTTACTTCTTTTTAAATTTGAAAAAAAAGGATATCCCATGATATCCTTTAGGAATCCCTTAGTCATGTAGAACCCACACTTATTTTGGGGTGGCTCCATACAGCCCCAAAGCACAGAGGCACTTTACTGCAACTCTAGATGGAAAGTTATTATGCTAGAACCCGAAGAATCATTCCATGAAACATAGCTACTAAGCAAAACGATAGGAGCTTATGTGGGAGTATCAAAATGTCCCAAGTTCAATCCCTAACATCTTCAGGTAAGACTGGGAGAGACTCTAGCCTGAAACCCTTTAGATCTGCTGCCATTGGTGCAGACAATACCAAGCTTGATGGATCAATGGTCAGACTCAGTATGATTTGCTATGTTCCTAGAAACAAGGCTTCATAAATATGATGGATATTTTATGCCAGGGATGGGCAACCTGTAGCTCTCCAGATGTTGTTGGACTCCAACTCCCACCATCACCTTGACCAAAAGCCACACTGGCTGTGGCTGATGGGAGTTGAAGTGCAACAACATTAGAATGAGTGGGGGACTTGAGACAGGCATCGTGGCCCTATGATAAGGATCACAGGTATAATATATATAAGCACTGTGAACTGAATCACACAGAACTGGTGGTCGTTGTTGTTGTTTAGTCGTTTAGTCATGTCCGACTCTTCGTGACCCCATGGACCAGAGCATGCCAGGCACCCCTGTCTTCCACAGCCTCCCGCAGTTTGGTCAAACTCATGCTGGTAGCTTCAAGAACACTGTCCAACCATCTCGTCCTCTGTCATCCCCTTCTCCTTGTGCCCTCAATCTTTCCCAACATCAGGGTCTTTTCCGGGGAGTCTTCTCGTCTCATGAGGTGGCCAAAGTATTGGAGTCTCAGCTTCACGATCTGTCCTTCCAGTGAGCACTCAGGGCTGACTTCCTTAAGAATGGATAGGTTTGATCTTCTTGCAGTCCATGGGACTCTCAAGAGTCTCCTCCAGCACCATAATTCAAAAGCATCAACTTTCTTTATGGTCTTTCTTTCTGGTGGTCATAGCACATGTTAATGACCTCCAATTTGTCTGGCGCACTTATCCTGCCATTTGAAACGGCTTATCCTGTTTTTGTTTTCTTTAATGCTGATAGGATTTAACTTTTTATATGTTTATATGGTGAAGAGAATGACAGCACAAAAGACTACGCACAATACCCAAGGCACTTGCTCCAGTCAAGTGAAAGAGGCAATGTGGCGAGGGCAAGAAAATGACACATAGCATAAGCCGTCAAAGCCAATGCATTCCTTCAGCCTCAGCTAAGAGAAAGGTTTAGGCACGAGGGGAGGGGAGAGAGAAAAGCCATGAAGCTAAACAAAGGTAGACATTTACAGCGGTTATCTATTAAGCTAAACAGAGGCAAATGTTTATAGTTGTCGGCTGAAGGAATCTTGATAAAAATCTTGTAGCAAGGCTGGTGCCAAAATGAGTAAGTGTGGGTGCCTAATATACTGTGGCTTATAAATAAATTTTAGCTAGTAGTAAGCAGCAGGTATAACATCAGAGGGAAGATATTGCAACAGCCGCTGCTTTCTGTACTGCAGAGGGAAATAAATTTATTTTTTAAACTTTTTTCTTTTTTGTATGCTGAGACTCCTATTGCTCCATTTCTATTCCATCTGCATGGGCTGCCTATTTGATTACGAGCCCAATTTACTGTAGAGGTGTTAAACATTAATGGTATAAAAAGCTTGGGGCCAGATTACCTGAGAAACTGGCCTTCTCCCACCTGGACTTTAAAAGCAGCAGCAAAGGCCCTGCTCTCTGTCCCAGACACCTGTGAGATCAAAATGGTGGGTAGGAAAGACAGGTCCTTTCCAGCAGCAGTGCCAGCACTATGGGATGCTTTGCCAGCAGAGATCCAGGACAGCTTCTTCCATCCTCTCCCCTTCTTCAGCTGCTTTTAAGCAACTAAAGAACACTGTTTTATGATCTAGGTTTTAAATTTATTCACTTGTTTATTAAACTTATACCCCAACCTCCATCCCAAAGGAGCGCAGGGCTGCTAGTGCTTTCAGATTCTTACCTATGTCTGTTTTAATTATTCTGATGGTTTTAATGCAGGGCTAGAGAACTTACTTTTTTCAGCCTGAAGGCTACATTTCTTTGAGGACAACTTTCTGTGGGCTTGGGCCTAATAATAATAATAATAATAAGTACGTTCTTCTCTCTATAAAATTTTGGTTAGTAGAAGGGGTTGGAGTGATGTTGATTTGGGGATAAATGCTGGCCATGCCTGCTGTGCTTGCTATTCTTCCCTGTAATATATACTCAGTCTATACATTTGCAAAATGGTTACAAAGACACCACCATGTACAATATTTTCTCCTTCGAAGGAAATTGATCCAGCAGTATCTGATTTATCTAAATGAGCTTTCTTGGAGATCAATTTCCTGATCGATCAGTCTCCATGGAGATCACTTACCTGGCCAACTAGAAAAATATAATTATATGGATGCATTTAGCACCACATGTAACAGAGGGGTGCCACAATGGAACTGAAATGCTGAGTTGGGGCCATGGCTCCATTCCATGAGTGGGTTAGTAATGGACATCAATAGCCTCTATAGGCTCTGAAGTCTGTGTAGATCAATTGTTTCAATGCAACATCTTGCCTATTCATCTTCCACCAAGCAATAGGTTTTTAGGCTGCACTCTAGGTTGTCTAGATGCACACAACTAACTAGAATAACCCACAGGCATCAGTGAGAGACCACTATAAGAAAAAATGGGGAGGGGGAACTAAAACTTCATGTCTGTCTTTATCTATCTATAACGTGCTAATTATTCCAGTCATGAAGGTTTAATGGTAACTGGAAAAGTCAGATCTATACAGGGGACAATAAAGATGCCTTTGTTGGCATCTATGGATTTATTGCAAACTTCCATCAAAATAAAATTTAACCCAGATTGTAAATTCATTTTTTTGTAACGTACAGACACAAATTGATCCATCTGTTCTGTAATAATCCAACATCCAGTTGCCATAAAGAAGTTGGTCGCCTGCCATTTGAGCATGCAAGAGCTTTTAAAAATGCACATAAAAGTCTCATGGAAGCAGGAACCCATGCTATTTGGGAGCTAATTAAATCAAGAGATCTACCCGACACAAATGTATTCTCTGACTCTAGCAGCAAGTGCATTGTGATTGAGAGCTGTATGCTTTAGCAGTGGGGACCATATCCAACAGAAAGGCTTCTTGCTGAAATGTTGCTTCGGTGTACAAATCTTCCAATGCTAATGAAAAGCACAAAGTCAGATGTGTTGAGCATTACAGATTGCTGTTGTCAGCCTCAGAACCTGGAGCCATTGTTTACTAGAGAATGTCTTACTTTTGGTCTCTATTCATCAAGAAACAGCATCACCCCCGAACTTGCTATTCTTACAGGTTAGATGACAGAAACGATTGCATTAAACCAGTCCCCATAAATAATGAATGATCTTCAATTTACTGCCTCCCCTTTTTTTGGTTTTTTTTGCCTCACTTCTATATTTGGTAGCAAATAAAAGGCTTCGCACATGAAGAAAAGGGCATGCATCTTTGTCAGGTTTCACTAAAACAATTATGTAAAACACCTCAAACTTTCCTTTTGCTGGAGGAGTGAAATTTGACCTTGCAAAGATTTGTCCCAAATCCTATTGTTATAGGAGCACAGAAAACCAAGTACTATTTGGAAGTGGCGATAGGCAAAGCTGTAAATTTTGGTTTCTCGTTTTTCCATTTTTCCATTCAATTCATCACATTTCCACATCAGCTTGCAATTTTTTAAAAAACCTCATCAGAATTTTGGTGTGAATTTTTCCTAATGCACATATTTTTGTATTATGCAATAATCACACTTTTCCAGAGTCATTTCACTTTTATGGTGCATTTTGTATGCTTTTGCCAATAATATGTGTATTTTGATGCACATTTTACCCTAGTAGATGAACATTTGTATGCATTACAGTGGTACCTCTAGTTGCGGACACGATCCGCTCCAGTGTGCCGTTTGCAACCCGAAAAGTCCGCAACTAGAGCAGCGCTTCTGCGCAAGTGCGGAGCGCGATAGAGCACTTCTGCACATGTGCAAAGCATGCAGAACACTTACGCGTGCATGCGGTGAAACCCGGAATTATACACTTCCAGGTTCGCCGCGTTCGCAGGCCGAATAGACGCAACGTGAACTGAATGCAACATAAGGTATGACTGTACAGTACTTGGTTGGAAAACTGCATTTCAAAATATGGAAAAGTGTGAATTATGAAAGATAGTTGTGTTTTCATTACAGTGGTACCTCAGGTTAAGTACTTAATTCATTCCGGAGGTCTGTTCTTAACCTGAAACTGTTCTTAACCTGAAGCACCACTTTAGCTAATGGGCCTCCCGCTGCTGCCACGCCGCCGGAGCACGATTTCTGTTCTCATCCTGAAGCAAAGTTCTTAACCCAAGGTAATATTTCTGGGTTAGTGGAGTCTGTAACCTGAAGCGTATGTAACCTGAAGTGTATGTAACCCGAGGTACCACTGTATTGTATTGTTTCAGAAAGTGCAAATAAGGAAGGTTTGCCTTTAAATGGAACTGAATTGAATTTCTTCTCTATCCTTACTTGGAAAGCATTTAATAGTAGTTTGAATTTCTTGTGCCCCATAATGCGATGGACAGCAGCTTATACAGGACACATGAGTTGGATGCAAAAGTTCCCTTTCTCTCTCAGAAGGAGTCCTCCTTTGATAAATGGATTCCTTTCACTGAATGAAGGTCTCCCTTCTGTCAGAGGAAGCTGCTTCTGGCTGAGAAAGGTGACCTTTGGATGTAACCTAGCTTGTCAGCTGCTTTCAAAGCAGTCTATAGTCTACACTAAAAATCAAATTTCTGCATCAGGCTGGATTCTGTGACCTGCATAAACTTATCAATTTAGCAAATGCAGATTTAAAAAAACCAAAACCCAAATGCTTATTTAGAGCTTCTCTTCCATTTTTCCATCCTGTTGGGTGTTTACAGTGGCTCACAACATTTTTGAAACAACCAATCAGCTTCAATAAAAGTGCGTTAAAATAGGAATCTGAAACCAACCACTGAACTCATTTATTCCAAGCAATATCTTGTTTGCCTTCTTAAGTTCACAGCAGATTTTGTACACCAGAAAGAACCCTGAAGTAATATTTCATGGTCTATCAGTTGCTAGAGTGGTTTATGCTTGTTGGATATGTAAGGAGATGTCTGTGAAATAAGAATGGCTCGGGAAACTGTGGGGTATTATATAAATTGTCAAATGCAGGAGAATTCATTAGCTAATTATAGAGCCCAGTAGTTGTTTTTAGTTGTTTTTTTTAAAAAAAAACAACCAATGTGAATAGTGAAGCCACATACAGAGGGTAATATTCTGCTTATCATTAATTATTTTACCTTACAGAAGTACGGTGGTATATAAATTACCTAAATATGGAGGATAGTTTTAACTTCTGTGTGTTTTGATAATTCCCTCTCCCGAACACTTTGACCACGATTCAAAAGAAATTATTGTCTTAAACCAGAATCATATCTCGGCAAACAGAGCTTTCTTTGAAAAAATTTCACAATAGCCATTTCCCATTGCTGGACATGTGATCTCCTGTTTGGTTTAAAGCAGTGGTTTGGCTCTTCAGCAGTCAGAATTGCTGTAGCGAAAAGGAAAAGGAAACACTGCCTGAAATTCTTGGTACCGTGACTGAACAGCAAGCAACCAAGGAAGAACCAGTGGTGGTGGAAGACTAGTTTGCTACACTGCATGTCCATAGAATCTTCTGAATGTTTGTACTGGCCTCGTTGAGCCAATGAGGGTGTTAGCCTGAACAGGCTGCTAAGGATTCTGCGCTACTGCCCTTCCTGCTTCTTAACCACACAGCAGCAGCAAGAAGAAGGAGCATGAATCTCCTTCCGCCATCTCACATTGGCACATGTCTTCATGCCACATGGATATATTCCAAATATCAAGGAGAGACTAACATGTGGCCTTCAGGATTTTGATGGACTGCAGCTCCTAGCATTCCTGCCAGTGGGTCAAGCTGGCTGTAGGCTGGTGGAAGATGTAGACCAGCAATATCCAGAAGGCCACAGACTAGCTACAAGACAAAGAGACATCATAGCTATTTAATGAGCTGGTAGGATGGCATACCTTGTATCCAGGTTTCCTCCCTCGCTTCTTTGGAATCTTCACAACAGGCAGAGAACCAGCTGGTGCAGAATAGAGGTTATGAACAGCCATTTTCATAGGCGTCGAATGGAGCGGGGGTCTTCCTCTTTTTCGACCTGGTATTCTGGGAGACTGCATGTCCACAGTATCCAGTCTTGGAGGCAGTGATGGCAAATGATTCATAAGTAAAGGAGCTGTAATTTAATAATAAAAAAGAGTTATATTGTTGAAAATGGAGGTCGGTGGGGAAGAGAGAACCACAAACAAATTTTGTAAGCAAGGTAGAGGAATGGTCACCATCAATCTCCCATAGTGGTCCCTCCCTCTCCCAGTTGCCACCTGCAGGGGTGTCTGAAGGACCATCTTCCTCCATTACATTTTAACGTTATCACCAATGTCATGGAGAGAGTAGTGCGCCCATCCACAATGACAGAACACACTTCTAAGCACAGTGGGTTCAATTCAGACTGCTATTTCTGAGCTGAAAGGCCCCTTCTGTTCACAAAAGTCTTTAGATGTAATGGAGGAAACCCACGGGAAAATGGGATGAATCAATTTCCTCTTATTTCCCCCCCCCCTTCTCTACAGCCCCCACCCTGTCGTGGGGGCTCACCTCAATCCCTCTAGTCAGATTTTTGGAAGGACTGTGGGGCAGAGAAATAAGCAAAAGTCTCTGTAATGTATGCATTATCAACTAAATATTTGACATATGGCCCCTTTAAGAGAAACGGCTATGACCCAGGGGGCCAGCTGCTGGACAGCAGACTCACAGGTATGCCCTGGCTAGAGTGTTAGTTTCTGCTTCGTGCAGGCTCCCAGGCCTCATCAAGAATAAAACTCAATAGCCATTACCTCAGCTCCTAGTGTGTTCCTATAGAAGGACACCTGTTCCCCTTCCACTGCCCAGAGGATGCTCCTGCTATTAGAAGCAAAACCTGGAGCCAAGCCACTAACCATGGAAAGGACGATTTCTGCATGGCTAGAATGGAGACTTCTGTATAGACGTAAAACTCGTATCTGTTGCTCCACTCACTTTTTACTTTAGTCATGGCCACTTTTGCATTTGGCTGTTGACAGGTGGACCCAGGACAGTTGTCTTTGGACTGAAAAAAGTTCCCCATTCCTTCTTTAATCTATGGAATAAGGACACATCTGTCTTCAGCTTGCACTGTGAAATACCATCATGGCTAATAGCTTCCCACATCTTGGTTAAGTTTGGTGTGAATGCTCAGTTCTAGGGGATGCTTGCATAGTAGGGGTTGCCTATAGAATACTTTATTGACTCCATTTCTGAAGAACTTCTACATGATTTCATCTCAAATCATTGTCCTACTGCAACTTTCCTGTGCTCCATTTGTCCAACTTTTTAAAAAAAGAACAGAACCCTAGCACAATCTCCACAGGTCTCTATCACTACCCTTCCTTCTATTTAAAAGAGGCGTCATTTTGATGTTTATAGGCTGAGCCTCTCTCTTGCATCCATCCTTCAGCTGCCACTATCAGCCAGCACCATTTCAGCCATGTATTTCTTAAATCAGCACTTCAATTTCTGCTTATTTTACTCATTCTTTAAAAACTATTACAATATTGATGCAATAATGTGCTTTAGCACATGCACACAAAACACATTTTTCCCTCCACAAAGCAAAGAGTAAACAATCCTTAAATCTTAAAATGAGAGATACAACTGTTTGGCTCGACCTGGAAATTATCATTTTAGACCTAGCAGCTCTTCTTCTCCATCTCTGATGCACACAGGCTAGCTAAAGTTATCCAAATGGTGAGAGAAATGCACTTTGCAAATGGCTAGAAAAATCTCCATGTTACATGAAAGTTCCCAGACTGATTGGTGGCATTGAAAGCTGCTTTTGGCCTCAGACAAGGTGAGACTCAGACACTGTAACAGTCCAGCTGTTCCAAATGGCTTAATTAAGTATAAAATAAAGACGCAGAAAAGCAACAATATTTCCTTGGACTGAGGACAGCTCAATTCCACATCCTCTCCCTCTCCAGTCCGTTTTTATTACCCTTTGTTCTCACCAGCCGCATGGCTGCTTGCCAGGGTCTCATGTTACCTCATCTGGCCAAGGCTTAAGCCCACCCACACCATATAGGGTCATCACTGCCCAGAGGAAACACAACTCCTTTTAAGGTCAATACAATTCTAATACACGATAAGGCACAACCATGCTGGTCACCGAGGTCAGCGAGGCACCAGGTGGCGCTACAAGCCTTTGCCATGACTTCCTGGCTCCCACATGCCCTCTTTCTTTATATTTTAATCAGAATCATATATATCAGTACCAATACGGTTATATCGAGAGCGATAGGCGACTCTTGTGAGACCGGAAGCGGGCCGCGGACTGGAGAACCATGCAGTACATACAGAAATTAAAGAAGGAATACATTGTATACAGCAACACAAAATAATGCAAATAACTACTATAATAATCACTATAATCAATAAATGTCGAAGCCAACTTCCATCTGGAAGCCAAGAATATAACCATGCCCATGGATCAACGGAAGGAGGGGGGGCAAACGGATTGTGGGCTACCATGGTTTCCATATGGTCGATCGTCGCAGATATGCTGACATTATTATCAGGAATAAACATACAACAATGAGAATGAACAAGTGCACAAACTCCTCCTTTTGAGGCTAAAATCACATCCAAAGCAAAGCGATTCTGTAAAACCACTTCTCTCATTGCAGACAACTCCTGGTTGAGTTTCCTCAAAGCTTTTATGGTATCATTGAATAATCCTTCAGTCCAATTAGCTAGCCGATGGAGGTCCCTATAGTTCATTGCTGCACCCACTGAGGGCAGCAAGGCCCGAGAGACCTGGGTACCGATATATTGATTTATGGGTGAATTAACCTCCCGACGATTCCGTAGTCTAAGAGAAGATGGTAACTTATCAACCTTATACAACAACGGAACCACGAGACCCAATGTACATGTGCCTGTGAGGTTTCGAGGAATGGCTTTGTATGCTTTTTCGCCACAAAGCAACCATAACTCTCTTTGGAGTAAATAGCTGATATTAC
The DNA here is from genome assembly GCF_027172205.1 of Podarcis raffonei. Lineage (NCBI taxonomy): Eukaryota > Metazoa > Chordata > Lepidosauria > Squamata > Lacertidae > Podarcis > Podarcis raffonei. Next base: position 52,399,832 of record NC_070604.1, read on the forward strand.
TACTCTGTTGGGACCAACTAAAGGCTGCAGTAAATAAGGAACTGATATGAAATTGCTCATCTGTGGCATTTGCTAAACTAGGGATAGAAGAATTCAGACTCCAATTTGCATGGTAGGTTTCTTTCCTAGTTTTTAGCCATGCACTGGTATCGCTTCTATAGCACTGAGATTGGTCACTGTATGTTCCTGTAAGAGAACAAGAGCTATTAAACATGAATTTCAATGTATATTGACAGTTTGGATATATGCCCCATGATTCTTTCCCCTCCTTAATTTGAAAACAAATGGGGGCAGGCTCATGGAGGGTCAATTGTACTGGAGGCCAAAAAGTTTGCTTAGGGGATATGATATTAGTAAATTGAAAAGATCCATTAACAGGCACACCATGAAGCATTATGCCTGAATGACTGGCAAAGGGCGGCATGTGCATACATAACCAACATTTAGAAGCATGCAATAAACTAGTAAACTTAATCATATCTTGTACAAAAATATTATTCCTCCATATCTTATGATAATTTTCACCCCTAAAAGTCTTATTCAACAACACTGTTCTTCTAGTTCGAGAGTGGCTGAGCCGTGGATACTGCCAGCCAGAGTAGGATTCAGGCGACAGCTGCTTGCCAGCCGATAAGGTGAAATATGGTGGTTTCAACTGGACCGTGTCGTCTGCTTCTCTTCCTTGTATAACGGTGCAGCAAAGGATGGCAAGGCAAATGGTTAGGAAGGCACTTCCACAGTTGAAGGGACTCGCCATGGCCGCACACATCGAGCTGGAACCCACAAAGGCTTGTCCTCGACGTCCACTGCCGCGTACCCTCGTCCCCACGTGATCAGCGGGACAGGTCCATGCCAAGCGGGATCAGGCAAGCGTCGGTACACCACCAAGGGGCGGGGGAGTGCCTCCTCCTTCCTAAAATGCAATTCCGCGGGAGTATGGGTCCTATTATGTGGATATAAAAGATGGTTAAGCACAAAAAGAACCTGGTGAACTGCCGAAGGGATGTCTGCTGTTGGTATGCTTCGGCCGCCAAGTTGTTTAAGCAATAGTGTTTTGAACGTCAGGTGCGCCCTTTCCACTATCGCTTGCCCTGTGGAGTTAAAGGGTATACCATGAGTTAATTTCACATTCCACAACATACAAAATTCTGAAAATGTTTTAGAAATATATGCTGGACCATTATCAGTTTTGATGCGCGCAGGTTTACCCATGACTGAGAAACAGCGGATAGTGTGCTGAATGACATGCCGAGCTGTTTCCCCCCTCATGGGCGTAGCCCATATGAATCCAGAGTGGGTGTCCACCGTGAGGTGAACCTTGGAGAGTGGAGCCAACACAGGTGTGTGTGTGACATCCATCTGCCAACACGCCAATGCAGACGTGCCCCTAGGATTGACAGCATCAAAAGGGATGGCCAGCTGAGATTTAGAACAAGAAGCACATTGGGACACAATATCCCTAGCTTGGGCCAAAGGAATAGAAAACTGCTTAGCCAATGCTTTCGCAGGGAGATGAAAGGTGTTATGACATAGTATAGGATCAGAAAAGAGAGAAAAGGCAGAAATGTTCTTCAGAGCTGAATCTGCTCTTGAATTTCCCTCTGCTAAATACCCTGGGTGTGATGTGTGGGAGCGAAGATGTGCAACATAATAAGGGAACTCTCTGTGCTGAAGTAAGGCCTGCAGGGCGAGAAACAAGGAAAACAAGTCAGAATCCAAGGAAGGAGTTATATAAGATATTGGTAAAATAGCAAAAAGGCGATATACATACTGAGTATCCACAATAAGATTGAAAGGTTGAGTAGGAAAGGATTGAAAGGCAAGAATCACAGCCGCTAGCTCTGCTCGCTGGGCAGAAGACTGTGGAGGGGTGAATAAACATTTCCATTTTCCTCCCTCCTCCCACGTCACTACTCCCCTACTTCTTGTTCCATCCGTGAAGAGGGTTAGCGCCGAGGGGAGAGGTGTGAGAGACAAGGGGGTAGCCAAAACATAGGTGACCTGTGTCAGAAATGTCAAACGGTCATCCTTTGGAGGATTAAAAATGATGACACCTATAAAATCAGCCAAAGCAATTTGCATGGCAGCATTTGTGATCAATAAATGCTGCTGTTCAGTCTGTGAAAAAGGCAAATAAATTGATGCAACATCAAAACCGCTCAAAGCTATAGCACGTGAACGTCCTTTGATAACAATGTCTGATGTGGATTCAATTACGGAATAAATGTTCTTCGGAGGGGTATGAGGTAAATGTAACCATTCTATAATGCAGATAGTCTTCTTCTTGTCCGTCTGAGCATATAAAATTCCTGTTGGCAACAATGGTGTAGCAAATACGGCCAGGTGCAGCTCGTGTGCAGAGGCCTCTGTGATCCTGTCCACGAGAACAGATCGCAGTTGCTGATTAACAGTTTGTAATGCAGTGATCATTGCCGAAGTGACCTGGATTACATCTGCTGGATCCTTGTGTCCTGCGAGCGCTGAAAACAATGGTGATAATGTGCTGGTAGGTAATGCAAGGAAAGAGCGAGCCCAATTCAAGTGCCCAAGAAGTTGTTGTAATTGCACAAGCTTCATGTTTGAAGGGATAGTCAGTTGGGGAACAATAGGCAGTGCTGCTTGCGCAGAGACTTTATGTCCCAGATAGGTGGCAGGCAACATCAATTGAATTTTTTCAGGTGCTACGTAGAGTCCCGCTTCTGCTAACGTGGCAGAAAGTTCTTGAAAAATGCCAGGCGGGAGTTCCTTAGCAGCGATTAAAATGTCATCCATGAAATGATAACATATGACCTCTAGGTGGCGCCTGCGGAAAGGTTTCAATGCTTCATCCACAAAATGTTGGCAAAGTGTAGGGGAGTTCCGCATGCCTTGTGGCAGAACAACCCACTGATATCGCTGGGTGGGCTGCGAATTGTTATATACTGGCAATGTAAAAGCAAACCGTTCCCTGTCCGCTGGATCCAGTGGGATAGAAAAAAAACAGTCCTTTAAATCAAGCACAGCCAACTGATATTCTCGTGGGAGCATATTTGGATTTGGCATGCCAGGTTGTAAAGTTCCCATTGGCTGTATCTGTTGATTAATTCTCCTCATATCCTGTAAAAGACGCCATCTGCCTGATTTTTTCTTAATAACAAAAATTGGGGAGTTCCAGGGAGATGAGGACGGTTCAATGTGGCCAAGAGTCAATTGTTCAGAGATAAGCTGGGCCGCCGCTGCTAATTTTTCTTTTGGTAAAGGCCATTGTTCTACCCATACTGGGGTAGTGGTGATCCATCGTAACGGCAGTGCGGTGCGTGGAAGTGCAGGGGCGGCCCTTAGAATAAATTTGACTCCAATTTGGTGTCTGCAATAGCCAAAATATCGCGCCCCCATAAGGAGACTGGAATGTCCATTATTAATGGATAGAGGGTGATCTGAACCCCGCTATCGCTTTGGATGAGTATTGGGTGGAGACTGCGCCGTGCCTGTGATTCACCTCCCACACCAATAACTTGTGAGGCTGGACAGGTGGGCCAACTGGATGGCCAAGCAGATTTTGCCACGACTGTTACATCCGCCCCCGTGTCCAGAACTCCCACAATGCGCCGACCTCCCACTGTCAGAGACACAGAAGGGCGCGAGGCTGTAATGTTCATGGCTGCTGCAATGAGGGGTAGTTGTTCGGATGGGGGGAAAATGATAATTTTCGCCACTGAAGTATTTGATTGTATTTTGCATGGACGATCCGCATATAGCGTGATCTCAGGGAAATTCACATATGGTCCGTGTGTTAGCATCGGTACCGCATGAATTCCTGTTGCTTGTGCAGATAATAAAGGCAATACCAGACAAGTGGCATGATTGTCTAACCCTGTTTCAGTGAGAACATGAGTCTTTAAAGGGCAGAAAGGCAAATGGAATTCCACGTCCTGAGTCAGGCGAAGTTGTGGTGCTGTTTCCCTGGACTCTGGGGGGTCCCCTATTGATTTGTCTGGGCCCGGGGTGGGCCCTGCTGCCAGTTTCCCTGCTGTTGTCCTTGCTGATTTCGGGCAGTGTGCTGACCCTGCTGTTGGTTTTGAGGAAGATATCTGCATTGATTGGCCCAATGAAAGCCTTTTTTGCAGATTGGACATTTGGTAGAAGGACGCCTTGGCTGTGGCGTGGATCTACATTGTGCCTTAAAATGTCCTGGTTTGCCACACTGGAAACAAGTTTTATCAGTGGTTACAGGCTGGTTTTTATTTAGCGCTGCTGCCAGCAAATGGGCCTTGTGGGTGGCTGTACCAACAGACTGACAAATGCGAAGCATGGCTGCTGTGTCTGTGGCAGGATTGTGTATTATCGGGCGCAACGCAACCTTACAATCCTCATTTGCATTTTCAAAGGCCAATTGTTTGATAATTATTTGTTTGGCTTCAGGATTTTCAATTTGTCTACTCACTGCTGTAATCAGCCTGTCCATAAAGGAAGAATATGATTCTCTAGGTTCCTGTCTGATAGAACCCCACCTTGATTGAATACTGGTGGGTTCCGGGATTTTTCTCATTGCTTGTTGAGCAGCAAGAGCAGTATCCCTCAATAAGATCTGCAGCAGTGTGGCTTGTACCGAAGCCTGAGCAAAAGGGCCACGCCCCATCATAGCATCCATCACATCTGCGAGGGTAAGATTTGGATTATTCCCTCTGATTTGTTGTAACAAGGCTGGAGCATAACCACGGCAGGCAGTTTCCCATTCATGAGCAAATAATACACCAGCTGATGGGGGTAAAACTGTACGTGCTAAAAGCTTGATGTCATCTGGAACCAAAAGCTGGGCTAATGTGGCTTCCAAAAGAGCTTGTGTAAAAGGAGCTTGCAGTCCATTTGTCCTAACTGACAATTGGAGCTCTTTCAAGATTTTAAAGTCAAAAGGTTGGTGCTGAGCTTGTGTTCCTGCTGCAGCACCAGCAGGGGGCACAATGACAGGGAATGCCATAGTATCCTGAGATAAGGAACAAGCAAGGACTGCACGTTGGAAAGGGGTAGCTGGTTCTGCTGCTGCTGCTGCAAGAGCAGGGTCATTTCCAGCCAGACCATGGTATTTTTGCAGGATTGGGTCCTCTAGTGAGGAACTGTAGTCCGGAGGTTTGGGGTCTGGGGCTGCAGGCAAAGCAAGGGCTGGAACACTTGGCAGGACAGCAGGCTGAATTAAAGAAGCTGAAGGTTGTATTGGCAATGCAGCCATGGAGATATTTTTTGGTGATAAAGAACCCATAGCATATCGAACCTTGCACCATGCATTTAAAATCCTAACATCAATGCTGGGATGTCCATGAAAATGTGTTCCAATCTTGTCCCAATGTTTTAATTCCCATGTCCCATCTGCAGGAAACCAGGGACAATGCTCCTCAATTGCCAGAATGAGCTGTATCAAATCACCCTCAGGGACTTCCAATTTGTTGGAGGAGAGGAGAAATTTTAAGTCTTTAAAAAATTTTTGTTGGGGAGTAGTCAAAGAGCTGCCCATTTTTCTAAAATCAATATAAAAAGAAAGAGAAAAGGGATCGGTCTCACCTGGATCTTTTTAAAAGATGAATTCAGCGCTGTGAAACCCTTGCCGGGCGCGATGAGCCGATGATATCCACTGCTTGGATCGAAAATCCTCTCACAGTGTCTTTTAAAATCCTCTCAGTCTGTCTGAGACTGCTTGCTTCAAGTTGCTTGTTTTTTTCTCTTTTAAAACCCTCAGCCGTATTCTTTTATTCAGCCTCACACGGGGCACCACTTGTAACAGTCCAGCTGTTCCAAATGGCTTAATTAAGTATAAAATAAAGACGCAGAAAAGCAACAATATTTCCTTGGACTGAGGACAGCTCAATTCCACATCCTCTCCCTCTCCAGTCCGTTTTTATTACCCTTTGTTCTCACCAGCCGCATGGCTGCTTGCCAGGGTCTCATGTTACCTCATCTGGCCAAGGCTTAAGCCCACCCACACCATATAGGGTCATCACTGCCCAGAGGAAACACAACTCCTTTTAAGGTCAATACAATTCTAATACACGATAAGGCACAACCATGCTGGTCACCGAGGTCAGCGAGGCACCAGGTGGCGCTACAAGCCTTTGCCATGACTTCCTGGCTCCCACAAGACACAGTGACCAATGGCTTGTTTGTAGCATGTAGTATTAATCCCCATTACATTGAGGTTAATATATTGGAGAAGCCAGAAAATCTGACATGAAATTATTGTAGATGACACCGATAAGGCTTCCATAATTATGAATGTATTTACGCAAAATGATCCTTAGAAAAAGGAGCAGAGATAACTTCAATTTTGTACTGAAGCAAATGCATTTGTTTTTGAAGCTACTCAATAATAGATCTTTTAAACAGAGTTACAGGCACTTACTCTGCTCAGATAGATCCATTATACGCTGTAAGATTTGAAGATTGGTTATAACACCATTAACACCAGCTGTCCAAAACTCTCAAACACATGGTAAAAGGTCTAACATCATATAAAACCACATGCTGAGTAAAGAAGGATGGTAAATACAAAGAGGCTAAATTAATAGATTGCCTAGAAATGATGTGATAAGGCTGCAGAGACAGACCCCACCAGCTTTTTACACACACATTCTATTGATATAATTTTTTCTCTTTCAAAGTAGAGATTTCCGATAATTGTGCAGGACTTTTCCCCTCCTCACATCCAGACATAGTCACAATAGGAAAAGCACACAGAAAGCAAAAGGTTGGTTCATAAGAGAAGATCAGCACAACATAATCCACATTTGGGCAATACCTTTATCAGAACTAACAAAAATGTCATAAAATAAGCACAATTTTTCTCCAGCTCTCTTTGGCAAGATGTTACACAAAGCAGGAAGTAGCGGGACAAGGAAAAATCCTAAGGGAAAAATTCCGGCAATTAGGGTTGGGTGCTATAGCCAGCAGTCAGCTTTCAGACTCATTTCCAAGATGGAAACTACATACCGAATAAGTCTCTGCTGGGTGGTGTAGATCATACAACAAAGATTCTGAGACACATTGGTTCCTGGTTAGACAGAGAGCAGAAGTAAAGAGAAGCTGGGCCTTTGTGGATAGGTCTTACGTGCAGGGATGTCTGCAGGAGTTTTTGCAGAGGAGGGCAAGGTAAAATATGGAAAGTGGGGAGCAGGCTAGCTTCTCAGAAAAAAATGAGAAGAATATGCCAGAAACATACAAGGAAGAAAGGTAGGAAGGTTGGGATCTGTGGATATTGGAAGTGCAATTTCCCCTTGACCCTGCCCCTGGATGGCCATGCTTTAATGTAACAACAGTTTCTTACTCTGCTTTTTGAAATGTCAGAGAGTGGTGCTAGAAAGTGTTGTAGCTGTATTGACATTTAAAATTGTATTTTATGCCTTGCTATTAGAGTCACTTCTAAAGAGATTATAGTTTCTGCTTGCTTCTGTTCATACTGTTATCTAATGTTATGTTCAGATTGTTATTTTTACTGATTGTTTACAGTGGTACCTCGCAAGACGAATGCCTCGTAAGACGAAAAACTCGCAAGACAAAAGAGTTTTTCGTTTTTTGAGTTGCTTCGCAAGACGAATTTCCCTATGGGCTTGCTTCGCAAGACAAAAACGTCTTGCGAGTTTGTTTCCTTTTTCTTAAAACCGTTAATACCCAGGGAATCCGTGCTTCGCAAGACGAAAAATTCGAAAGACGAAAAAACTCGCAGAACGAATTAATTTCGTCTTGCGAGGTACCACTGTATTTGCTTATGTTGATCAGTTTATATTGTTAGTCATTTTGGGTTTCTTTGGAAAATAAGTTCTAATATAATTTATTGGCACCCTCATTATGATAAACAGACCCACAGGGGCTTCAGAAAGACAGAGTAACAATCCTTATATAGATAAATAGTCCACAGTTCAATTCCAAATGGTTCTCCGGGCAGGTAATATTTAAAACAATAAATTGAAAGAATAGCCATCAATATTAAAATATAAAGCAGTGAGACATTAAAAACAGTGGCAGTTCTGAAAACCAAGCAACAAAGCCAGGAGGATTTTTTAAAGCACCAAAATATATAGCAATAACTAAAAAGTCTCAGCAAATTAAAAAAAGTAATTACCTGATGCCAAAAAATAATAAGGAAGATGGATATATTCAAAGCTGGTATTCAACTTGATGGGAAGCCTAGTGAAAGAGGTGGTAGTCTGATCACAGCCCACCTTTAGGTGTCACCAAGATGGCTGGTAAGCAACTTTATCACACTTCACACAAAATAGCTAATCATATTTAGAGCTGGAAAACCAATGCCCTGAGTAATTTAATAGGTTGAGCTCTTATTTCCGGGAAAACATCTTTATTATATGTTTATTCGTATCCCACCTTTTCCCCTGAAAGGATTCAAGGCTGCGTACAGATAAAAATAAGAATTGCTAACAACACAGGAAAAACAGTAATTAAAAAACAATTAAACATTAATGGGAATTAATTAATGGAACTAAAATGATATACATAGATAAAGGAAAGCAAAGGAAGACTACCCTAGCCCCAACCATTGCCACGCATTCACCTAATCTACACATGTTTGTAAACATTAATTGGGAGGAGAACTGCATTGCAAAATTCAGGAAAGTGCGAATTTTGAAGGATGGTTGTATATCAGTTTGCATATTGTTTCAGAAAGTGAAAATTAGGTAAGGTTGCCCTTAATTGCAAACTGAACCAAATTTCCCTCCCCACCCCTTTCTTTCATGTCATTCATTTTGACTCTTGTGCCATAGAGAATTCCTGATATCTCATTATTACTATTTAGATTCCCTCTGCCTTGTTTCCCCCCCAGTTTGAAGCCACCTTACTTATATTTGTAAAGTACAAGCATTTTTCTGTTCATCTCATAATCTGGATGCTCTGAATGTTCCCAAGTCATGTGGATAAATGGGAAACAGAAGAGAAGAGCATGGCCCATAATTCTACTGCTCATATGCATACATTTGGTTAAATTGTGTAATTTTTAAAAATACTTATTAACTCAAGGCTTGGACCTGTGAAGTGGCATTCCTGCATTGGCAATTTATCCAATTCTTTGGAAGTATTAATCACTCATGTAAATGGAAGACACAACCAGATTGGAAATCAGTAATGTCCAAAGAATAGCATCTAAGTTCCTGTCTGCCTTCCACCTCTTGCTAAAAAATAGTATGTACTATGTCCATATAGCATCTACCTGAGCAACAAAAAAATCACAAGCCCAAGCTAGTAAGGAGACAGCAGTTAAATTTCAAGTTCAGTTTCACAGAATAATAGTTTCCTATATAGTTAGCTTAGCAGAGTTAAAGGTTCCTTTGGAGGACAGGAAATTTGATATTCAGGAGATAATACTTGAAAGAAGCAGAGTTCCTTTCATGTTTCTGAGCCTCATGAATGTGAGAAGTAGTATATAAATTAACCTGTAGTAATAGGCAGCATTAATGCCTTTATGGACTTTTGATATCATTTGCAAAAGGTCAGGATTGCGGAGTTATAAATGAGTTATATTAACCTTCCACTGCATCTCGTATTAATTTTTCAACTTCCAGCTGTATTCCAAGGCACTGATTCCTGAATTGGGGAGTCAGAGCCAAGGAACGGGCTACTAGAATTTGCTTGCACGCCCCGTTGTCCGTCCCCCCGCCCAGCTGCATGTTGTTGGTATCCTTGTTAGCAAAAAAGAAAAGAAAAACCTCTCTATGGGGCTACTCTACAGGTAAACTACATGCAGACTTGCAGTCCTTGACCAGTACACACAAAATGGCTGCCAAACAGAAGCCATTTCAAACTTCTCCCACCGTGACAGATGTCGCCACTTACATACAGGGCTCACTATGTCAGACAGAGCAATTTTTTATCCACATCTGTATATGCACTGGGATTGGAAACATTTGCTCTCTCTGCATAAGACCCTTCTTCATTTTAACTGCTTACTTACTGAATGGAGACAAGACTAGAAGGAGCCACAAAATGGCACACAGCAGCTCTTTTGCTTCCTACACTGTAACAATGAGTAAAGAAGCTGCCATTTTGTTGAAAGGCTATCTTTGGGTACAAGAAAGGTATGCATAGTTGATGTATAAGCAGGGGTATTTTGTGTCTGTGGTACCTAAGGTTTTCCTCTTCTTTTTTGCAAGTTTTTCTCAAAACTGCTTTTAAAAAGTAAGTGCAATCACCACGTTTTCTCGCAAAAATCTCACAGGGAATGACCACAGAATGGAACAAACTATATTTGTTTCTGTTCTTTCATTAATAGCATCCTATGTGCATTCATCTCCCTGCATTCTGAAGTTTCCACTGAGGAATTCAGTCGATGGAGGGGACAGCAGAAATGTTGAAACCAGTGATTTTCTCATTGTTTCAACATGACCTAATTGACTGCATGTTTTGATATGTGACAAATGCACAGTGCGATTGCAACTTTCCACCTCCTGGCGCAAGCCAAATTTCATAAATTTCTCAGGAGGTGGTGATTTTGATCTTGCCACACATCTCTGATATGTCAGGACATTCAAATCACTTGTCTCCATGCCCACAATTTTATCACAGGTATTTTTATCACGTCGCACACCACTTCAGCTGTTCACCTGAATATACCCACAGAAAATTCACAGTCCAGACATGGGAGTGGGGGAAACGAAAATAAGATATTATTAATTACAGATGGGGAGAACGCATCCCCAGCAACCTTCTCCATATCATTGTTTTTACTTCTTCTAGGCGACGTGGTACTTGCACAATGAGAAATGGGCAGATCTGAAAAACTATGACAGTGTTAAATAACCTAGCACACATTATGCTTGCATGCATGACAAGTTACATGCATGTTGAAGCCACACAGAGAACTTCACGTCTTTTACATTCCTGCATGTGTACAGCTCCCTGCGAGGGTGGACTTGGGAAAGTGCAGCACATATAGACAGGACAGGGATAAATAATTCAGGCAGAGAGAAAAATATCTCTTACTGGGACAAGCTATTTTCATTTGTGTTTGTGTGTGTGTGTGTTTGTTTAGGGAACCGGGGGGTTAAATAAAAGCAGCAGCAGGATAGCAACAGCAGGCAACAGGCAGAGAGGAACAATATTTCAATTCTATATATTGTTGCAGAGCACAGAGGAGCGGCTTCATGTTGTGAACAGTTGACTTGGTGGCTGTGACAAAGAACAACAAGATTACTTCACAAATTGAATCCACACTGCATGCACCTGGTTTGGGCTGGGCTTACTAGCTTTTCATGGTCACCATTTCACAAGATATAAATTATCCCACCTGCGTTTGCATTGAAGCAGAACCCACAATTAAAGTTTTCTTACAGTCCTCAATTGCACCTCCATGGAGTCGTACTTAACTGAGGAGGATTTCTTCCCCAAATCCACCAGGACTTCAGAATTAGTGCTCTGACTGCCTTTGTTCTTTTCCTCACTTCGGGGAGGAAGGAGAATGAGAGTGAATGGGTCCTTGGTGTCATCTCATAGTACATTTTTTTAATAAAAAAGCTGAATTCACCAGCAGTGGCACTTTGCAGTCCTTTAGGAGATGTTTCTTTGAAGTATGACACTCCAGTGACAGAAGGAAGAGCAGTAGCTGAATACGCCTCTAACTCAGGTTTGGTTAATGAGCCAGAAGAACCTGAAAGAGTCTTTGAAGGAATGGGACCCAGAGGAGTAGAAGTGACCAACTTCCATTCCTACAGTCTTACCTTTCTTCATTTGGTCTGACATTTTTGTTGAAGACTAGCAGCCTATGGCAACGAATTGACGATGTAAAACTCTACAGACAAGAATGATGTAGACAGGGGTTTTGTAGAAAAAGAAGTAAATATATGAAAAATGTAGCTGACAAGGTCACGTGATTATCAGGATTTGCTAGGTAGTTTGAGTGCATAAAGAGAGAACAGAAAAAGAAATTACCACATTCAGCTTTCAGACTTTAAGGGGGGGCGGTTGACACTCAGGTATATGCCGAAAGAAAGGAAGGAAGGAAGGAAGGCAGGAAGGAAGGAAGGAAGGAAGAGACTAGAATTACTGTGAAATTAAAAACACACACACACACACACAGATTGCTACAGCCAGTCCTTCAAGACATAGACTGAAGTATTTTCTTTATTGTATTTATTGAAATATATGATTCCCCCTCTTTTTTTAGTGATTTTAAAGGCAAATCTCATTCTTATGCCTTTGCAACACAATGACTAGTAATGCTCACATAACTGTGAGTGGTCTCTGTCATAATGTTCAGTGAAATTAAAGAAAAAATTGCTATGAAACCCTTTCCCATTCTCAACAGTGAGGAACAAGGCCGTACAGTTATCTGGTATGGACAAAGAGTGCTGGTATTATCCAGCCACAGCTAATCCAGCCACAAAATCACGTTGATTTCCATTCGATGGATGTAAACATATGCTGTTAAATGTTATTTCCAAAGTCATAGAATTGTAGACTTGGAAGGGACCCTGAGGATCATCTAGTCCAACCCTCTGCAATGCAGGAATATGCAACTGTCCCACATGGGGAGCAAACCTGCAATCTTGGTGTTATCAGCACCACACTCTAACCATCTGAGCTATATCTTCAGTTAAAGTCCCTTTATCCAAGTTGAGGAAAAAGAAAACACTGAAAATAGAGCCATAAAATGCTGGGAATTTTCTTTGCCTTTGTGAATATGATTGATTAGTTTAGCTCATGCACTGAGTTCAAGGCCAGTTTTATTCACTAAGATTATAAATTTTATGTTATCATTGTTGCTGCTGCCCACTAGAGGACTAACAAAATTGAGGGGAAATCTTCCACTGCTTTTCACACATACTATTGTTTACTTCTTAAGTAATCAGTGAAGTGTCTGGGGCTATGCAAGCTGAACCAGTTCTTGGAAGATCCCAGGCCATTTTAAGCCACGTTTTCTTTTCATATTTCCTGCCCATCACTCAGATGTATTTATTATATTGGCATTTGCTCTTCCATGTCTTTTTCTTCCACCACCTCACAACTGGGAGGTTTTTTTTAAAAAAAATTAACCAACAAGTAAAAATAGCTGGTCACCCAGTGAGTTTCAAGGCTAAGGGGGATTTTGAACCCAAGACTCACTGAGGTAAAAGGCAAATATTCTTGGTGGAATCCAGCATAGCAATCAGATAAACATTCTGTCAGGGAAAGAATTTCCACTTGTGTCACAAAATATTCTTCCCCTCTCCTCCTCCTGAGTGTCCCTAAATCTTTTATAGGGGCTCCCCCAACCCTCTGGAATGGTTTTGGGGATGGCGCAGGCCACCCACGTACAGAGGAAAGGAGGAAAGTCCTGTTACGCAAACAGAAATCCTTATGCTGATAGCAGAATACCACCCACTGACTACTATGCAATTTTGGCTCTCTTGTGATATTTGTCACATTATCTAAGAGCTGAACTTGCAAGAGTACATATTTAATAGTGCATATATTAAATTAATATATTAATGTATTTAAATTAATACACATATTAAATATATTAAGAATGCATATATTAAAAATGTGTTTCTTTCCATTTCTAGCCTATGTTGACAGTATTTTAGGTCTGTGGTGGAGGAACATGCATTGATTGCAAGATGATTGCAAGTTCCCTGAACAAATTGCTGGATACAGAATTACCGTATTTTTCCCTCTATAACACACAGATTTTTTCTCCGAAAAAGGAAGGGGAAATGTCTGTGCGTGTTATTGAGCGAATATGTGGTCCCTGGAGCCAAATGGCGCGAGGGGAGCAAAAAAAATCAGGCAAAAATCAAATCGCGCGTCTGGGAGAAGGGAAACCTGAAAAGAGGAAGCGGCTGCTTTCCTGCATTCTGCCTCAGGGTCTTACTGCCCACCCCAGCTCTGTTTCCTTGCTGTGTTTGCTCAAACGGAACAAAGAGCAGGGAAAGCCCCTCCCCTCCAGGCAAGCAGAGGGGAAAGCAGAGTGTCGTCTCTGTGCTCCGGTGCTGCTGAAAACATGCAGGAGGGAGAGAGAGAGAGAGAGAGCTGGCTGGCTTGGGTGGGTAGGTGAGGGAAAACTTTTGCCTTCCTTTCCTCCCTCCCGTTATACCCCTCTCCTGCATTCTTAGCCAGCTGCTTCTCTGCACACCCCTCTCCTGCTCCTTGTCCCTTCTGTGGTTAAAAAGCATGGATCCACATGGATCCTCAGGATCTTTCATTGGGTCACCCCAAATTCACCATCAGATCACATAGCATGTCCATGGCTACAGCCTGCCCCCCAAAAATCACGCACCCACTGTTGCCTGGGGCTGCAATGGTGCAAAAATGTGGTTACAAAGCATGGATCCACATGGATCCTCAGGATCTTTGCATTGGGTCACCCCAAATTCACCATCAGATCACATAGCATGTCCATGGCTACAGCCTGCCCCCCAAAAATCACGCACCCACTGTTGCCTGGGGCTGCAATGGTGCAAAAATGTGGTTAAAAAGCATGGATCCACATGGATCCTCAGGATCTTTCATTGGGTCACCCCAAATTCACCATCAGATCACATAGCATGTCCATGGCTACAGCCTGCCCCCCAAAAATCACGCACCCACTGTTGCCTGGGGCTGCAATGGTGCAAAAATGTGGTTACAAAGCATGGATCCACATGGATCCTCAGGATCTTTGCATTGGGTCACCCCAAATTCACCATCAGATCACATAGCATGTCCATGGCTACAGCCTGCCCCCCAAAAATCACGCACCCACTGTTGCCTGGGGCTGCAATGGTGCAAAAATGTGGTTAAAAAGCATGGATCCACATGGATCCTCAGGATCTTTCATTGGGTCACCCCAAATTCACCATCAGATCACATAGCATGTCCATGGCTACAGCCTGCCCCCCAAAAATCACGCACCCACTGTTGCCTGGGGCTGCAATGGTGCAAAAATGTGGTTACAAAGCATGGATCCACATGGATCCTCAGGATCTTTGCATTGGGTCACCCCAAATTCACCATCAGATCACATAGCATGTCCATGGCTACAGCCACCCCGCAAAAATCACGCACCCACTGTTGCCTGGGGCTGCAATGGTGCAAAAATGTGGTTACAAAGCATGGATCTACATGGATCCTCAGGATCTTTGCATTGGGTCACCCCAAATTCACCATCAGATCACATGTCTGTGGTCACAGCATGAAGCACAAAAATGATACATCCACTGTTTCATTCAGAATGTTTTTTTCCCTTGTTTTCCTCCTCTAAAAACGATGTGCGTGTTATGGTCAGGTGCGTGTTATAGAGCGAAAAATACGGTATTAGCTTATGATCACTAGACTTATTTTAAGAGTTCAATGGTAAATATCTAATAAGTATTCAATAAGCACTTTGAGGGAGAGTAACAAATGCAGATTTCAGTATTTAAATAATATTTAATGGAGATAATATGCTTCAATACTCTGAATACATCTTCCAGAGGATTTTCTAAGCCTTAGCGGTTTGGCGAGATTCCCCCCCCCTTTTTTTTTCAGTGGACTGTTAAATGGACATTTTCGCATCACCCAAAATGAGAAAATGCTTCGTCAAAAAAAAAAAGACAAAGGAGGATACAGATTTGCATAAAATTCATATGTATAGATGCAAGTTTATAAATAATTACTATAATTTAAATAGAAATACAATGTGAGCAGGTCACCTGCATGCCTGCTCAGTCTGCTACCCAAAGGCTCACCATAGACTGACAACTTCATGGTCTCTCCTGGGCTCCATTTTTATAGCTCATAATCTTTAAACCAGACTTGGATCAGACAGCTTGTTTAACAGACACTCTAAATCCCGTTTAGGGAACACATACCCTATCGCGATAGCTAGCTAGAGAGAGAGAGAGAGAGAGAGAGAGAGAGAGAGAGAGAGAGAGAGAGAGAACAGACAGACACCTGTAAGACTGTTGAGGGCAGTGCCAAAAGATTTCTGAGTTATTGTTCACTGGCTGTGCACACACTACCAGCTTAAAATGCAGCCAGGACATTCTGTCTCTCAATTCTCTTTTCTTTTCTTTTTTCTCTTATGTCTTGCATTTTGTGTTTTTATACTATAAACTGCCCTTGATTTCAGATGAAGGGCAGTACATAAATTTATTTTATTTTTAAAAAGGAAATTCAGATTGAAGCTGTTTTGCAGAAAAACACAAAAAATGCAGTATTTCATATGAGACAACAGGATAGATATGGATTATGGCTAATATGTGTACACCACTGCTCAAACCAGTGGCCAGTGTTTCTCTTCTCTTAATTTACGGTCTGCCTGAAGCATATGGTTAATATGTTTCTGCCCCCTTATGTAAAAGAAAAGAAAAGAAAAGAGGAACTCTAAGTAAAAAGGCAGAATGCATTAGCAGGGTTAAACCTTGCCCTGGAGAAATGGCTATATATTTATAATTATTTAAGTTTATTTCTGCAATTTATATAACTGCTTGATGTACAACAAAAACTCTCAGTGCAATAAAAATAAGAGTCAGTTAAAATCATGAAATCAAATTTAAGCAAGATGCTTGCTGGAATAAAAAAAATACATTAAAAATGTCTATAGTAGGTGAGCAGCTCTTCTATATAAAGATGCACAAACAGGAGAGGTCCTGACCAAGGAAATGACTGATTACATCTTGCTTACTTCAGGGCTGACAGCTGGGATAAATATCCCATCCAATGAACAGATGAGCTGACTTTAAGCACAGGCTACAGAGCCTGTCCTTTTCTGAGAGGAGTAAAACAGAAACCATTTACTTGTGATACCTGAGTACCCAAGATACTTACTTTTAATGAGATGACATTGAAATAAATGTGCTGCCCTGAACATTCCAAAGCGGAAACTCTTCTTTTAAACTTTAAGCTTAATTGATCCTGTGCCGTGAGAAATCTTATTGAAATCCGAGGGGTTTGTGCTGTTAAGCTCCTTTTCATGTACTCAATCAAGTGGCCGCGAGGACAAATGACTTTATTACTAATCAAAAAGGAAGATGTCTGTGTAATTTTACAAATTGCCCTGTTATGAGCGCCATTCTGCCATTCATTTTGCTCAAGAAGAGACTCTCCTGCTGAAACGGAATCAGATTTGCAAGTTAACATTTTAAGCAAGAGATGCCCTAAGAGCTTTTCTGCACTCCAATCTAAGATCAGCAAATCATAAACCTGTGCTTCTTGAATGAATGCCACAATGCTGCAGGATGGCTATTCAAGGAAACAATGGCCAATGATGACATCTGACGGTCAAAATCTACATGTTGAAACTTGGGTTTGGATAGAAATCCTAGTTCTGTCTGACATATTTAGCAGAAACATTTCAGATTCCAACATAAAAATTGATTTATGTCCTGGGCTTATACGGGGCATAGAATGGTAAAGTGTAAAGCAGATGTTCTGAGCCAGGATAGGAAGGAGAGTAGCGAGCTGGCTGGGCTCTTGTCCAAAACATCTGGCGGGCACCAAGTTGGCAATTGCTTCCATGGTGGTTTGACAGCGATTGACAGAGGGCTATCTGAAGAACAGCAGGGATGTGAAATACATTCTTAGAATGATGAAGAAGACAAAATAAAATGAAGATTCGTTTAGCAGGAGGTTAACTACAAGGAAATAGCTCTCATATTTGTCAACAAAGTGACCCACTACCACATCTTGAGCTGTATCTTCATTTTATTTTGTCTTCATCACCTGCCGCAGAAGCTGTCTCCCTGCTCCCTTCAGTTCCTACAATGTACCTGTCCTGAACCATTCAAGTTAAAGGACAGGTTGCCACAAAAGTGAAGAGTGGATCAAATTCCAAGAACACAGCTTACATCATGCTGATCCCCCCAAATGGGTTATAGGATTCACTGTCGGAATCATATTTATATGCAGTCATATTTATAACCCGAAATTGTTCGTTAAACCTCTCTTCTCCCTTTCTCCTCCCTCGTGCAGTTTATCATTCCCCCATGCAGCAAAGATTTCTTAGCTCTTTTATCACCCTCAAGAAGGTTGGAGGAAAGATTTTAATCAAATTCTCATACGTCATTCGGACACCCTCTCCAAAAAGAAAGAAAGCCAGAAGCCTGCAGAATCAGTGGCTTCATGTGTCATCTGGATGAATTTTATACCATCCATTTTATTTGCATGATAGAATTCCTATTTACTTTTTAAATCCCTTATAGAGTATTTTTATTGACTTCATGCTTCTCGATGTGCTACCTGACTCTATAATGCCACACATTCACTTCACGCTCTGCCTTTCCGTCCAGTGCCAGCAGAATAGCTGAATGCTACTAATGAATCTGAAACAAATAAGTAATTTGGATTATCAAATGCTGCAGATCAACTACAAGGGATGATTGCCCTTCCCATGATGATATAGTATTTCCTTGTAAACTTCCTAGAGGTATTTGGTTGGCTTGTGAAGATTCTAGTCTAGTGCTGAACAAGCAATTAAACATTAAACCCAGATGTGAAGGCAGTACAACTCCAGTATGTGTGTCTGTGTGTGAAAGATAGCACATCCCTTGCCTGAAGGTGGGAAAATTAAGGGCTCCATCACTTCCTGGAGCCTGTGATCTGGGCTCTAAGACTTCCTGTTGCCGTAACCTGCTGTGAAGAGCCTGTGATATAAAGCGGGCAGGTAGACAAAGGCTTGAAACAAAGGTTGCTAGCCAGAGGGTAGGTAGATCAAGGTGGCTCTCAGCATGGTAAGGAAGAAATATTTTAAGCCTGAAAGAGGGGCAAACAAGAAAGCTGATACTCAAGAGCAAGATTCTTCTGAAAGTCTGGTAGGGAAGGGGACTGTTTAAGTTCAAGGTCTGCATTTTAATCTACTTTTGGTTTTTTGCTCTGTTGGGGAATTTGCTGGATTTCTCAATTATGTTTTCCTTAAAATTCTCTCTCTCTCTCTTTCTCATTTTAGCAAACTTTTTCTATTATTGTAAACACCCTTATGCCTAGAAGCCATAACCACCTCTACTTTGCGAACTTCAGGCAGACCCCAGGAAAGTGGTTGTTGAATGATAAAGGACAGCCTGATAAGGCTCATCTTCCCCTTTACCTTGTAGCATCAAGTTCTTGGAAGAGGCAAGGTGGGCTGAACAGAAGGGCACACCCTGCATATCCAGGAGTGCCTTACCCTCAGCTAGCATGTGACCCAGGGTGGGTGGAAGGTGGCCATCGCTGAGGCAGAAGATCACTGGTGCAACTTTCAGATTCTACCTAGCCAGGTGCAGTCGGAGGACTGTACCCTGGAATTTGCTGCCACATTGCAAGAAACCTGGCACAGAATTATTGGATCGCATGGCATAGCTGATTGGGCAACAAACTGTCTTGAGCCAATGAGAGTAGAATCCCTGGATTTTTAGGCAAATTTGCATCCACATCAGAACAAAGTATAGATAGTCATATTGGTCTATAAAAATCTACAGTATAGCAATGTTTTTATTAGGAACAATCAGAAAACACTATTTCATGCTATTTTGCTTGGTCCCCTAGTAAAGGTATTGTCATACTGTGCATTCAGCATCAGAGTAATTAAAGGCCAGGATCTCAAAATCAATGTTAAAGATGCCAAGGATTTGGGCATGACCAAATGTAATGTTTCCTTCGTTGAAAAGCAGGTCCCCATCCAACATCTGAATGTGGCTGTTTGCAAACTCAAGCACCAAAGCTCATTAGGTTCATGGAACTAGTTGCACAGTCCTTTGGGTCCCAGTCATAGTTAGGCTGCAATCCTATGCACACTTTTCTGGGAGTGAGCCCCTTTGAAAACAATGGGAATTAATTCAGAGTAACACCTAGGATTGCAGTGTTAGTCTACATAAATGGTTTTCTCCAGAGACGACTTTGAAAAATTAATTTAAAATGCATACAAAGTTTAGATTTTGTACATTTTCTATGACAAAATTAAAGTCACCACAGCTCCTGTTGTAAAAAGCAGATAGTGCCCATAGCTCTTCTTTTCACTTGGATCAAAACACTCTATCAGAATAACTGTTCTGTTACTGGACTTGGCGGGGGGGGGGGGTGGAGAGGCATAGGCAATGCTTTTCTGAACTAGAAGGGAAGGAGCAGCAGTAGTTGTTTTTTTTTTTTAATCTCATAAAGTTGAACCAGAAAACTTAATCAAACCCTGCTTGACCTTGAAAACAAGATTAAGTGTTTAATCTAATCTGGAAACACAATGCTCTGAAGAAACATTGCTGGAACTGGAGACGCTTAAATCAACCTTTGATAAAATAGTAACCCAGAGGGCAGCTTCCTCTTCATTCTTTGTCTGACCAGTATAAGCTCTCTTGATTAGTTAGAAGCCTGACCACATACTGATCTGCTTGACAGAAAAATAAAATGGAGGTCGGGGGGAAACCACCATTCCATTTTGCTTTTCAATCTATGCAACATGTTTCGTTGCTCCCAGACCCAGGAATCAAGACGCCTGTATTTAAATAAGAATTTAATTGAGTTGCTGATCTACAAAAAGTCCTTGGTTATCCACCCAACTCTTCATCTGTAAAAGTGGTACCTACTGAAGAATGCTTGGATAACTTAACCCTGGTTCCAAGCCTTGATGAGAGCTGTACACTGCTCATAGCCAGCCAAACGTATCACTATCACTGTTATTTCTGTGTATATATAAGCACACACACACTGCCCTTCATCTGTAAATCTCAGGGCAGTTCACAACATTGATTCCCCACTCCCTCACCATAGTTTTGCCCTGTTGTAATTTTTTAATTTTCTCTTTAGAAGGCTCTTCCAGGTTAAGTTTAGAAACACCCTTGCCAACTGCTAATTCAGATCACAGACCAAAAGGTTTCTACTTTAGGGAATTTCCTGGACACATCTGGAATACTGCAGCCGGAAGCAATATCCAGCTGGAAATTGCAAAAAAAAAAGTCTGGGAAAATCCAGACGCATGGCAACCCATGTCAGCAGTTATTGCGAATTTGCCAAAAAAAAGCTCAACATGGCAACCATACCTACTTAGTCCTGAAATAACAAGCTGGACCCAGACTGCCATGATCTGGCAGGAAGGGTAGTTTACCATCCATCTGCTGGAAATGGATAGGCAGACCTTAAAAGCCTCTCATTTTATTTAGATGCCACATTTTTTTATTTAAAAAAAAAAATCATGCTCAAAGCAGCTTACGACAGAAACTAGATGCATTTCAAACAAATATAACAACATACCAAGAAACTGCATTCCAATATTACAAATATAACAAGATCACTTAAGCAACATGCAGCATTTGATAACAAAAACAACAAGGGAGCATCACAGTTCCACCTTGGTCCTAGAAACACTCCTCCCATGATGTTGCTCATGTGACTTCTTCCCATGTGACTTCTTATTGGATGCACGTCCGGTGCTGCATCTGCTTTTAAAGTAACACTTCTACATTTGGATGGCCATCTGGCACAGATGCTTTTGCTGAGATTCCTGCATTGCAGGGGGTTGGACTAGATGGCCCTTGGCATCCCTTCCAACTATGCAATTCTATCTACAAATTTTGCCATAGGAGGCAAAAGGCTGCACTGCTGCCACCCCACCCCTCCAGTTGTGAACTACAGGCATCCAGAGTCTAGTATTTTATTTATAACTTGCACTTTCATAAAATATATCAAAGCATCTGAGGGAGGTGCTGGAAGTTTTAAGTAAGAAAAATGCAAAATAGTCACCCAAACTATCAGTGCAAAAAATCCACTTCTCTTTCCTTATGCTTTTCTCTATGTGCCAAAAACTCCCTCCCTATCCTTATGCCTTTCTATATATGCCAAGAAAACATTCCCTCAATTTTTTGGACACTGCCCCTGTGAACTGGCACTTTGGTTAAGACCAGTGCTTTTTTGGGGGGGGACGCAGGGTTACGCATACCCCTAAACATTTTGTGAATCTAAGTTTGGCCTCATTGAGGGGCAGTATTTCAATATTAGTAGGAAAATGAGAGTATCCCTAAACATTTTTTTAGAAAAAAGCACTGGTTAAGACTGTATATATATATATATATATATATATATATATATATATATATATATAGGCAGCTATCACAGAAGGAAGAAGAAAGACCATTTAATTAGTGTCAGTAAAGCCAAGGGCAATGTGTTATGGGCTGACCTAGCACAAGCACAGATCATGAAAGTGAGGCAGATGAGAAGCCACAAGTGCATTAGCAGTTACAGAATAATGTAATGAGAAAATGTTTATGGACTTGTGGAATGGTGCATAACTGCACTGGGAATTAATGTTTGCCATGGAAAGGAAGATGCACAATTCTACTCAAATTTGGTCCTTTTTCAGACATGCTGTGCCTTCGGCCATCTGTTTCAGGTCCTATTCCAGCCTAGATTTTATTTCTCCTGGTTTGCTGGGTAAGAAATATGCTTCCTATATGTACTGTTTATAACGGGCAGATGAAGATGGGCTTTCTGCCTTTAAAGCAACACAAGTTTTGAGGGGGGAAATCGTTTGGTTTTACAACTGCTTTCACAAACATGTTAGAATCTTCTTCATCCACCCTTTCACATGTAGCCTAGAAACTTCATGAGTTATACCTGGCCTTGCCTTATACATCAGAGCCACTTCTTTCCAGCCCATCAAAAGCCTATATTCCCCCTGCTCCACTTCTCTCCCAGATTCTATATGTACCCCCCTGTTTACATAAGCCAACAGAGTCCATAATAGCAAGGAGTGTGTGACCCTGCTCCTTGGTTTCAGACAGCAGAGGTTATGAATGTGTGATGCACACCTGAGGAAACCCTAACCCTTGGTTATTTGCAGGTATATTACTCTCCCTCAGCTTGTGGGTTTTTGCTCTCCCTTGCACACCTTCCCTGACTCAAGAAGCATTACTTGAAGACCTTTATGTTCATTGGATATGTGGGCATTCCACAGCGAATTATGTAATTCAATGAGTCCTGCATTTAAAAAAAACAAAAACCCCACTTCGAAACCTTCAGTCATATTCAGTATACTTTTATTCAGGTGAATGGTTCCATTAACATCACTGGGATAGGTCATTTTAGTCAGAAGGCAGCCATCATGATGAATTAAGATGTGTCCCATTGTGTGACTACTTAGTCCATAACTGACCTCTGCAGCTGAAGCACAACCCTTGCCCACGGTATGTAACTTGCCACCTGACCCCTACATCTTAGCATCATTCAGGAACATACTGGGGAGGCGGGTATTACAAGCTGCAATACTGAATGATGGCAAGGATGAAGGAAGGGCTCCTTAGAGCATACCTGAAACAAAGATTTGCCTTAATCTAAAACCTGAAAAATCTGAATGCAAACTTTGGGAAATGGCTCCTGCCCTCCTTCTTTCCTTCACCCTACAATTCAGCTAACATGATCTTACAATGCTCCACTGTTACGAAAAGAGAAAGGGTGCAACAGGAAGTGAGAGGTCAGGAGGAACCACTCAGAGTCCTCATTTAACTGCATTATTCTTGAAAAGCACAGTTGTGTCTGTCTCAGCTGGCATAAACCAGCAGGTGAACCCTACCTTTTTCAAGGTAGATTTATTACAATCCCATGTAGAATAGAGGCCCATATTTAAAAGCCTGAGATGTTCTCAAGCTAAAAATGAACTCATATAGAATTAAATGCTTACACTTTGGCAAATTACTGGCTAAGAATCTTATGAAAACAATTATGATTTTAGGAAGAACATAGAAACTGTGTTCTCCTGATATCTTCGATCCCTCTAGCTCAATGCTATCTAAACTGACAGGCAGTAATTTCTCAGGGTTTCAGACGGGGGTCTTTCTTAGCCCGACCTGGAGGTAGGGAGGCCAGGTCCAAAAGAACACAGGGCTCCTCCACCAGACCAGTAACTTTTGGCTCATCTCCAAATTTGTCTTCTCCTTCTCTTCACTACAAGATCTCTGTAGTACTTGAGTTTGCTTTTCTCTTCCTCCCTCCCATCCTCCTTTTTTGTGTCTTGTCTTTTAGCCACATGTCAGGGACTATCTTCTGCATAGGAGCCATCTCCTAGGGGCCCCTTAAAATATTTGAGGGGGCTGCCCCCACCCCAAGTTGATGGGCATTGCCATTCAAATGGTGTGTGTGCACCATGTCTTGTGATCAGTTATGCAGGGTGGAGCTTACCTGCCCCCCTCCCAATATTTTATTCAAGTTGGCACCCCTTATCTCCTGTCTGCATTTGTAAGCTACTCTGGGAACCCCCCTTTTTTGGCTGAAAGCAGGATAAAAATGCCACATGATGATGACAATGATGATGATAGAGAGTGAAGTTCACCAGGTGTGGCTTGTCAACTTGGAGATGGCTCCTTCTGCATGGAAAACATCTTACCTATCACTGAGCCACAGTCCTTTCCTAAACATATTGACTCTGGTGTTTCAATAGGAAAACTTGGGTGTAGTTCAAAAGGAAAAGATGGAAGATGGGCTAGATTAGTTTCAATGTTCATTCAGAAAGAAACAGATAGCTTAATCAGGGAAGCATGAATTTTCACTGCTTGCGGTTTTGGTTTTCAATTCAAGCTGGTTACAAAATTAAATATTTAAAAAGGATATTTATTTGACTGCCTCAATTACCTCTGTCAGAAACACACACTGTTTTATTATGTCTGGATGACAGTGTACCAATAGTCATTTCTACATTTGCAAAAATGTCTGTCAGGCCCATGGTATTTCAGTGGGTCGGCTGTTAGTATTTGACCACTTCTACTGTGACCAACCTTGTAGTGCAGCCTGTTTCATAATTTACTGATGGCACAGAGTAGTTGTTGATAAGCCTTATTAGAATTCATTCATGCTTTTCAAGAACCAAAGCTAACTTTCACTTTGAAATTCTAAAAGTTCTGTGCTGGCATTCTTGCTACACAGGAAAATGCTGATGAAAACAATGGCTGCTGAAATGGCAATTATTTGCTGAGTTGTTCACAACTGAGTTGTTCACAACCAGATGTGATGAGGACATCTCCAGTAGATGTTACCTACTGAGCACTTGATGAAACATCTGTGTGATGCGACATTTATTACACTGCTTACTGGTTGACTGTAAGGGCAAACTGGGTTCTTACCTTCATAAGGGCACAGCGCCTTCAGTATCCAACAGGCAGGAGTGCTTTGTTCAGCAGGCCAGCAAATCTGCTGCTGTTGAAACAAATAAGAGGACAGCACAATGCACATTTGATGCAAGAAGTATAGATTCCCTGGGAATCTTGCACTTCAGAACATCAAAATCTTGCAAACTCTCTCTCTCTCTCTCTCTCTCTCTCTCTCTCTAACATATTATACAAATGATGAATTATGCAAAATGGTTTGATTTGTTTTTGTTTTAATTACCAGTGTATTTTTTTAATAAAAAAACTTTTAGTCTCATATACCTCCTAGCGCTATTCATACCAAATAAAGTAGAATAATAAACAGCATTTCTATTTCAGCTTGTCTGTTCCTTAATATAAGAGAAACATTTCTATGCCCTTTGGAATCTGGCTGATGAATGATGAAAGAGGCATAAAGAGAATAGCACTGGATTTCAGAATTAAGTTACCAAAGCTAATAGTCAAATAAGAATCCATGTTGCATGGAAAAGATGGGCAGAGATGAGAGAAGCTGGGGTGAGTGAACCGTATGGATTTTTTGGCAATTGTTTTACTAGTTAAGATTAGGGATGTGAGAGAAATCCAAGTCAGTTTACACTTAAAGGTGATCTTATCTAATTCACACTTTCCAGACTATCCATGAAGCATAGCCATAATTTGAAATTTGCACTTTCCCAAATCTTGGAGTGCAGTTCTCCAGCCAAATGTGTACAGAAATGCATTTAATAGGATAAACTGTGCATATAAAGGAATATATTGGTGAAAACGACATACAAAAACACATTATATTAGGGGAAATTGCTTTTGCAAAAATGCATCCATTAGGAGAGATTTGCACTAAAATGCTGAAGTTTCATGAGGACTTTTTTTAAAATCCTGAAATGATGTGGAAATATGAAGAACCAAGCATAAGACTGGAAAAATAAGAAACAGAGAAAAATCAAAATAGACATGTTTGCCCAGTTAAGAATGAGAAAATCTCCTCCCTTTGCAATAATAAATATAAGAGGATAACAAATGTGAATTATCTTTTCCGAATGCTCTGGCAAATAAGTAGAGTCTTTTAAAAATGAAACAAGGATTAAAGGCCTGACATACTGATGTTAATTGAAGCACTGCTGAACGGACGTGCTTTTTAGCAGTGACAAATAATTTAGTCTTCTTGCTGGCTCCATACAGCTTGTTGGCTCTGTATGACTCTTCTAACTATGTATAAATTACTGGCTAAAGCTACAGAGTTCTATATCCCCCCCCTCCCATTTTGCAATAGTCTTCAAATTGAGCAGCTTTGACTAACGAGGAATCATGTATGGCACCCACAGAAGGCAAATTTAATATAGGCACTCTGAATACCTGCCTTTGCACAAATGTTACTGTCTGTACTATTTGTGTCAATGATAATAAAAAGCTAATTCTAAAACACCTGTTAAAAACCCTGTTGACACTAATTCCATGTCCAGCTGCATGCTCACTGCAAGCACAACTTCATCCTAAGCCTTCTGGGGGGCGACGACAGAAAAGGAACTGCTCTCTAGCAGGTCTTTCTCAGATGGTGGAAACTGGGCTAGCTTCATTTAAATTAAGCCTACTTGTGCCATGCATGAATTGGATCCCAGCTGAGGACCAGTTTACTGCACGTGTTTGGTATAGCTATTCAATGGACAAGGTGCCTAGAAGATAAATTACCTGAGAAGAAGCTGCAGGGAATAGGAAGATTGACTTTGAGGAACAATGTTTAAGGCTGCAGTCCAGTGTATGCTTACTTGAGGTAATACTCTCCTCATTTAATTCCAGTTCAAGAGCCAACTTTGTCTCTGCCTTGCCCATCCCTCTCTGCCTCCTGGTAAGTAGCAATGACTTATTTGACTGGCCTGGTCTACATATGCAGCAGAATTAGGTGGGT
The DNA here is from genome assembly GCF_027172205.1 of Podarcis raffonei. Classification (NCBI taxonomy): domain Eukaryota; kingdom Metazoa; phylum Chordata; class Lepidosauria; order Squamata; family Lacertidae; genus Podarcis; species Podarcis raffonei. Next base: position 52,426,742 of record NC_070604.1, read on the forward strand.
ATGAAGTGATAGGTTGATCAGTCTTACCTCAGGTTGTAAGTGAACAATCACATTTTTTATTAAAAAAATGTTTCCTTGGCAAAAAGAAAGAAAATGGAAAGAGAGCAGAGAAGGGAGTACAGTAGTTATACTGGAACAATTCTTCCTGGTGACCTAAAATTTACCTGTAAGGAGTTTTTTTTTTGGGGGGGGGGTGCCACAGTTGGGAACATTCAAAAGTTTCACATGCACACACAGAGAGACACACACCACCTGCAGCCTGAAATGGCATAGTTCCCTTCACCACCATAAGGGGAAAGCCAAGCCCCAAATTTCATAAAAACATAGCAGAAGAGAAGCAGTATGTCTTTCATTATCCTTAACACAATAAGGCATTAACTTACCTGTCTGTAATCTATTTTTAAACCTTCTATGCCTACAAGAGATCCATGTTGAAACACACCAATGTGAGGAAACCAATTATCCACCAATACTGGCTGCGCTGCTAAAGAAAATGATGCCTTTTGAAATACTATTTTTGCTAATGTAGGTGGACAATAAAAAGGAGAGCAAACTCTCAGGAATCAGCGGGAGTTTGAAATGTAGACAATTTGCTTTAATAGCAGTGTCCTCTAGGGGATATGTTCGAAGATCTCTGATCCTCCTGTCATTGATGTCTAGGAAGCATTTCCTATGGAAATTGAATTTTTAAAAAAGACCAAGCCCAATGGGGGAAATGTTGGACTAGATGTAAACCTGTGACAAACTCCACGGCTTTGATTATACAGAGACCGCTGGAATTTTGGTAATGTGGTTCTTTCATTGTGCCAGCCATGCACTCCAAATGAGACCCCCACCAAAAAAAATAAAATACTAAGGGACACCCAGTTTTCCTTTATATCATCCTATAGGGTCACACTCAAACTCTGAATTCAATAACCAGAGCAAAATCTCTCTGCAAAACATTTTCTCTCCAGTATAGCTGACACCCAGTTAGTAAACAGGCATAGGACTGAGCTGTAAGTCCTACAGATGTCAGTGGTTCTTTCTTCCAATTGTGCATAGGACTGTAGCCTTAGGAAGGAGCACCAATTGAGCCCGTGTTCAATTCAGTGGACTTGTAAATGAGTTAAAATGAAGGGTAAAATTTTCACTATACACAGCGAGCTGTTCAAAGGCTATTTAAGCTTGTTTGGCATAGCAGTGCAAGAAAGTGGCGCACAGCATTCTCAAGGACGTTTTCAAGGTCACAGAGCAACGCAGAAGCAGCCTTAAGGTTAGCATCCTTACCCATTGCTTCATTACCTGTCCAAGGTCTTGCCTATTACACAACACAGCCCTGCCTTTCAGGGGATAGTGCTGAGGTTTGGTTTTGCCTCAAAAGAGTAGCGTGGCAATTAATACATTCCTGTCACTTTGAAAAGACATTGGGTTAACTCAGATGCAATCAAACTTACTGCCAAAGGGGAAAACAAATAAGGTAAACCCCAAAGCCACTTGCTACAAACACATGACAAACCCTATCAAGCATGAGAATTCTCCTGAAACAACCATTTGCAATTGCCTTTATGAGAGGGGAAGGGAAGGGTCTCTGAACGCAGCATGGAAGCTTGGATTGACAAACCAACTTTTTGCACATCCATCAACTGGCTGATTCATGAAGCATTTCTGACTAGAAGGGACCACACAATGGTTCTTGCGATCACGCTGAAAGTTGCGAGAAATCAAATTTAATTTGCATTACAATGCACCATTTTAAAAATTGCATTACAAAGTAGTCCTCTCACAGGACTCCCGTGACTTCCTTCCCACTTATTTGAAAAGCAGACAGCAGACAGTGAATTTAAGCAGAATTTAAGAGGCACCACATTCATTTTTATCCTAAAATGAAGTAAACACAAACTAGGGGGAAAGTCAATATTGTGCAGACATCATAAAATTACTGCAATCCCACAAATTGTAAAACTGGCATTTTGCACAGGAAGGAGAATACATGTGTAACATTTTTTTAGGGTAATGGTACTGAGTTTAAAGCACTATAATCAGTCCAAACGTACTTTTCTTCTCTAGGGTTGAGCTTTTGCAGGGAGTATCAGCTTTGCAAGTGAGAATCAGAAACTGTGTAGGATTCCAATTGGCTGCATTCCTGTGTCATAACAAAAAACTGTTCTATTCTTTTTTTAAAAAAAAGTTTCCTTTTAAAAAATTAATAAGGCAATGAATGAACAGATAAAATATGAATATTTCAGCAGCGGTTTAACATTTTAAGAAGGTAGACAGTTCATCTGAAGCATGATAATGAATGTTTGTCACTGCAAAGCCATGAGGAACCATACTTATCCCACAGCTAAAGGATATGCAGTGATCTGTTTTTTATATTGTGTTTACATCACCCTAATAGGGTAAAATAATGACATAAAGTACCAAGACTGGATTACTGCAATGTGTTCTGTGTGAGACTTCCCTTGTGCTTGATCTGGAAGCTGCCCTGGTTGCCAATTTGCTACTGGACCAAGTTCAAGGTGCTGCTACTAGTAGATAAAGCCTTCAACAACTTGGGACCAGTACCTGTTAGACAGATCACCTTACTCCAAATATGCCCACTATGCCGCTTTGATCTGCAGAACTGGCACTGCTACACTACAGGTATTATATATTACCCATTCTGCATTTGTAAGAAATCGATCTTTCAGTGTGATAGCACCAAACTTTGGAACTCCCTGTTGACATTAGGCAGGTGCCTTTGCTGTACTCTTCTCAGAGCCTGTTAAAAACCCCTTTTAAAAAGCCTGCTGAAACATGTAGAATGTTGGTGTGTGTTTTAATTTGTTTGTTAGCGTGCACCTTGGTGTGAACCTCCCCATGGCAATTCCTACTGGTTGCCCAGCAGGCAGGCTGGGTGGAATCCCAGTGCAGGATGTGGGCTGCCTAGAATAAGGTTACCAGATTTTTTCCAATGAATCCGGGGACACTTTTCAGCTTCCTACTAAATAGATGGATTTTGTCAGGGGACTGATTTGTAAATCCGGGATTGTCCCCAGGAAACAGGGAAATCTGGTAACCTTAGCCTAGAAGCAAGAGAGAGGATCCTTGCCTTTATGCAAGATCAAACCCAATGATCCTGTACCCAATGAAGTTTTGGCCTCGTTTATCTTGTACATGGTTCTAGTCTGCTTCCCGCACTTCTGCCTCTCTGCACACAGCTATATTTTTGGTGCACAGACTTACATATTCAGATGGGAGAGTCAGGATTGTGGCAAGTTTTCTTTCCTTACATTAAAGGATGAATGTGCCAAACAATGAAATGATTTCACAATTTTCAGGAGAAGGTTTCAGTTGAAAGCAAGAAAGGAGAAAATGTATTATTTAATTTCAAGAGTTAATTGACTGGCTGAAAGAATCGCATTTGACTTCAGAAGCCCTTGAATCAGAGACTCAATAAAACAAATATTTGCCTCCATGATGGCCCAGCTTCCCGAATTCATGCAGTTATTTTCTGTTAGTGTTAAGGGGCCTTGAAAATATCAATCCTAGACACGTTACTGATGAACTAGGCCCATTGTGAAGTATTTTGTAATGCTACACTTAGCTATGCTGCTAACTTAATATGCAAATAAATTCAAGTATTTACTGAGCCATGAGAGAGCTACTAGGCACATCTCTCATCGTCATTGATAGGGAAAATAGATGGAGGCTACCAAATGGAATCGGGAGATAAGATATATGCAAAATATTTCTCTGTTGCAAAGGCAAAGTGCACAGCTGCAGCAACATTAAGGATAAATAGATTTTTTTTTCATGATAGTCTCTTATGAACATATTTTTCTCTCTGTGTGTAAGCAGTTATAAGCTGTGCCATTTTCAGATCATAGAGCCACTTGTACTGCAAATCTCTCTTCACTGGGCTGGACAACATCCCCGCCCAGCTCCTGAGGTTTCAGAGCACTGCTCTAGAATCTCAGGGCTCATCCAAACTTCTGCTTGTCCCATGCCTAGAAAACGTGGAGCTCAGTGGTTTTCCCCTTGTCCCATTCATTTCCCAGGAAAAACCCACTCTTTTGTGCTAAATCAGAGCAGACCTCAATCTAGAGCAACCCCAAATTTCCATTGGCTTCGATTGAGTGCTAAAAAGCAGTTTTTCCTGAGGGGAAACAGTGGGACAAGAGGAATGGTGGATAAGCCCTTAGTTCAAGTTGCCTCTGCAGCAAAACATGGTACTGTGGAATGCCTCTGCTCAGGGTCCTGCTCAAACACCATGCCATTATTATTATTATTATTATTATTATTATTATTATTATTATTATTATTACTATTATTATATTTATACCCTGCCCATCTGGCTGGGCACCCCAGCCTTCTTCCAGGATATGCCATAGATAGATCGGAGCATTTCCATCAAATAGACAGCAGAAGATTCTAGTTCCACACCCCACAAGTGAACTAGAAGCCACTAATAGGCAGCCATCTTCTGATGCTTCAGATGCAAATTGTGCATAGAAACTATTTTCAAAAAATCTGAAAATTAATTACAGACCTGGAGATAATGTGATGACTTGCATTCTGTTACTAGTACAGTATAGTCACAGAAGCTTGCTGCATATCCTGTATGCTTTTCCTGTAATAAAGATCTGTCAATCATCTTTCACGAAACAATGAATGTAGCAATAGCTAATCTTTTTAAAGTTCCTTCACAATCTCTGGTTACCTAGGCGATACCTGTGATTAGAAGATTCCTCACAACATTAGCATTTTCCAATACTCAAAGTCCACTTGTAGCACACTGCTATAGACTTGACTATTTCTCTCTCAAATAGCATTTCTCCTCAGGGAAATTCCCACAGATGGTGCTGGGAAATGGCAACGTCTTATATATTTTATAAGAACCTATGGGATTTAATAGAGAAATCCAATCCTGGTATACCATGCATATGTATACCATATTCTATATACTAAGAATTATCTCTCAAGTTCTGTAGGAGGTGCCTTGCTATCATTTTAAATCTTAAGTTCCGCTTCAAATTTGGTATTTCAAAGGGTGATTCTCTCACCTTTGTTTAGCAACCTTTTGACTCATTCTCATTGTCCACATACAATCTTATCCACCTGCCTACAGAAAAGCAGGGGGGCAAGTTACCTATATCGGCAGTTGCTTCACAAACAGCAAAACTGGGGTGAAAAACTAAAAGTTCATACTCACACACCCTTAATTACCTCAAGTTTTAAGTCTCAATTTACTGAAATCTGTAAGGGTTTAATTGATCCGCACGCACATTTATCTTATTTCTTTCCCCTGTACGGTTCTGTATTCTCACAAAATTACACACCAAACCATCTCATTCTGGATGACCGAGATATTTGTATCTTCAGAGTATTTTCTACATACGCAGAAAAATCTGTTTTAAAATGTGTTTTAAATGGGGAGGTGAACAAATCACCGTTTCACTTATCAGCATATTAATACACCTATATATTAACAGCAACTTATTTCAAACATTTGTGCCATTTGGGCAAGAGAGTAAATAGATATTTTCTCTTTATTTCCATCTTTTGGAGCATAAAGAGGAGATATTGCAAAATGAATAACAGGATTTTTAAAAGACCCGTTTAACAGGAATACACCTATATTTCTACCTGATTATTGTTTTTAATTATGGTTGTTAGACATTCTAGAAGTCTTTAGTCTGAAGAGCAAAATATACATTTATGTATAAATAATATACACGCTAGTTATTCTGTTCTGCTGAGACACATATGAATGTTTGGCTACATATCCCTTCTGGTCACTAAATTATACTAAACATCAGCTCAGCAGAAATCAGGTCAGCAACTAGATTTTTTCTGGACGGCCACTCTGAGAAGGGAGTGAGTAGCAGACATGGACCATCACCCCCCCTCTCCAAAGGGCTGGCTTCCAATGCCTAATGTCCCTGGTGCCTCTCTGGGTTTGTGAGGTATTCCTCCTGGCCCAGGGGCTTCTGATCTCTGAAACCTACTGCTATGCAAATTTACTCTGCACCTTTCAAGTAGCCCTGTTTCAAGGCTACTTCATCTTGGCAAAATTAACTGCTTGAGAATGAAGACTGAGAAGCTCCTTGAAGCCTGGTGTGAGCTGCTGAGACTGCTGTATATTGCAGCTCAACCCAAATTTAGCATTTCACCACTCAGCCTACAGAGCAGTCCTTTCTATCTCTTAAGCTGTAACTAAGTGATGCAGAAGACATTCTATACACCATATACATGTTAAGGAAGGAAGAGTAAAGCTTTGAGATATTGGACTGAATTGCACAACACTATAGTTTTCCAGTACACATCTGTGTGACTATATAAATCAGATATTGGGTGATATCCAACAGTAGTCATAGGATAGATCCACTGAAATCAATGGAGTTAAATGACTTAAGTTCATTGATTTGAACAAATGTACTCTGAATATGACTAAGTTGGATATCAGCCATCGTGGCTAGTATAATGGAGAGAATGCTTAGCGTGACTTAGATACTGAGGATTTTATTCAGATTCCTGTCAGGTATATGTTTCTTGTCTTTGAGGAAAACTGCTATAAATAACAAAATGAAAAATAACTTTAAAAAAATTAGAACAGGCACATTCTCTCAGCAATCCTTATACCCTCTTTGTGAGTCATGGCAGTATTATTATCCCCACAAACTACATATTTGGGAGGAGGGCAGAGCAGACTGAGGAGTGGCTTGCCAAAGAGTCCTAAATTGATAGCAAACATGATATTTGACTACACTGTGTACATACTATACCTTTAAAGCACATTCAAACCATGTTTCTTCCCTCAAAGAATTCTGGGCACTGTAGTTTAGCCCTCACAGAGTTAAAGTTCACAGCAACCTTTAACAAACTACAGTGCCCAGAGGTTTTTTTAGGCAAAGAATGTGTTTCAAATGTGCTTTAAGAGTATACTGTGTATACAGTCCATGTCTCTTAGCCACTATGTGACAATTGTTCTTACTATTAGCCTAAAAGATACAAGCATTTTAAATGTGGGCTCAAGCTTGCAGGGTCTGTTCTCTGTTTTATATATTTTTTTAAAACAAACAAACAAACAAACATAAAAATCCTGAAATATTTAAACACCATGGCATGTTGTCATGGGTCTATTCCTGTTGTAACCTTGCTTTTCCAATTGCTTTAAGCAACAAAATAAAACAAAAATCCGAATTTCATAAGACAAAAGAAGGGACATTGCAAACATAAGAAAACTCCTGCTAGATCAGTCCAAAAATCTATCTGTTTCACCATCTTCCACCCTGCAGTGGCCAAGCAGGTACTAAGATGTGAAGACAACAGTCCTATCTTGTCTCTGGAATCTAATACTAATAATCAGAGCTACTGCATCCAAACATGGAGGTTTCATTGAGCTATCATAGCTAACTGCTGTTAATAGACCTATGCTCCATGTGTTGGTCTAACCCCCTTTAAATCTACATTGGATGGGGGGGCGGACTTTAGTACCATTTTATGGTTTTACCAATGCAACCTGATATTAATTTATGGACAAGCAAAATGAGTGCTGCATAGTTGAAAATATGCAGGGGGGAGAGAGAGATGCAGGTTTTATATCCTCATAGCGTCTTTCTAGTACTGTACTGGATCCAAAACTTTGAGTGGATAGTGAAAAATGTAACTGAACAATGCAGGCTGCAGGCAAGCAAAAGGGTGGGGTGTCACTGTCTGTATTTTCCTTATGCCAGCTCAAAATAGTATCATTGCTAGGGTTGCAAAGGGAGGGGAATTTGTATGAAAGCAGAAAGGATGCTATGCCACCTCACTTTCAAATAACTGTTCTCTATTTGGGGACAGTAAAGAAGGAGTAAGGGTCAAAATTAACTGGGGACAATCCCCAGGTAGAAGTATCAGTTAAGCTGTCTTGGTAAGTGCCTGAGGGGGTGGGATATCACTTATTGGTTGTGTGGTCACCTTTTGTTCATTCACAGTATAAACTGTTGCTGAAGGCTGTTCAAACTCACATATCAGCTTGTAGTATTAATTCCGTTCCCCATGGCATTCACCTGTGTATTACAAAGCATTCTGGTTACAAATGCTTCAAACAGGTCTCTGAAGACGCAAAGATATCAAATCTATCCAGCTGCCACATTTGTACGAGCTTGTGTGTCAGGATTGATTCCGACAAGAGATTAGACTCAAATTTTTGATCTAGCCCAGGAATTTTTGATCAAGCCCAGGACATAGTCTCATTCTTTTTCTCCAGGAGTGGAAATCTAACCACTCTTGACAAAATTGTATAGAGAAAACAACCACCGTAAAACAATTCTTTGAAACATACACATGGGAGTGAATAAGCAAGAAATATATTGAACCTAATATTGCCAAAAGATCTCTAAAAGCAGGTATTTTAAAGGTCAGCAAATCCTCTGCTGGAGGAATATGCTACTGAAACATTTTCTGCCTGGTCCACAGATAGGTAATTTCAGTGCAGAAGCACAGAATTTATTGGACATAAACGCAACCTGTATCCAACTTCTCAAGCTCTGTTGGCTTCTGGATCAGAGCCACCAATTCACATCAGCATCAGATTTGTTCCTAAAGACTTGTCCTAAACTCAAGATAGTAATGACTGAATCTCTGAGAAAGCTGCAAGCCATTCAGTCCAGCTAAATCCTCTGATTTTCAGGTTGCAGCTCTATATATGCACAGAACAAACACTCGGCATTTTCTACTCATTCACTCCTGTTGTGTCTGCTTCCCCCCACCCCCCAACCTCTATTTTTCTGCGGAGCCAGCCTTAGAAGCCCAGAGCATATAATATTTTAATTTTATTTTTAAAAGCATCCACCCATCAAGAGGCTGCTTGACCACAAATCCGCAGGCATTTTGTTTAAAAATAAAATTTGAATTTCAGGAACATGTCACACATGAGCAGGAAACTCCATATTATTCCTCCTTAATGAGATGAACCTATTCACTGAAAGCCCATTCATGGACTCGTATTTACAAATGGGGGTGGGGTGGGGGGAGAGAAGCAACTTTCAGAGATGCTCATTGTTCAATTACTCACTGATAATCCCCTTGGTCTAAGGTGGAAGGTAATTGCATTAGGGGCATCAGAGAGGCTTTTTCATGCAACAGATGCATTTCCCCTGACTCAGACGAAGACTCTTTTTGTTTCTGGGTGTTCCACTCAATAGTCATCAAATACACATTTCCATATACATTTTAAAACATGTAAAATAATATAGTGCAGGTAAACACAGCCAAAGCTTAAAAAAATGGTATTCTCTGTAAGTTCTATGTTTTACACTCTCCAAGTTAAAATCATCATGCTTAAAATATATACAGGGCTTCCTGTGAATTTCATTAAGGGTACATCAGCATAAATATTCAGGTATAAATAGATCAGTTTTGGACAGAATGTTTAAAGGGATTCATAGCCGTAACAGCAAAATCTAGGCTATAACCACACTGTTTATATTCTGGTATAAGCAGTTTTCAAAACACACACACACACACACCCCTTTACTTGTCAGAAATGGGGAAAGTCCACTTTGACAAACATATGAAAAACCTTCAAGCCATTCATTTATCATCAAAACCACAGAATTAACTACACACACAGAGAGACTTTGTTTGATACTGAAAAAACAAAACATGCAGAAGGCTTTAATAGGATGCTTTTCCATACGGAACTGTTCCAAAGACAGTACTGATAATTGGCATTAAGGTGGTTAAACTTAAGGCTTGAGTGTTCCCTGAAATTGTACACCAGGATATGTGCATATGCATACATGTATGAATCACATTAAAAAGGCTGTAGAAATATTGAAGTCGATAGCATGCCATGCCGATATAATGACAGCTGATTTTTTAATAACGGGATGACCCAGCAGCAGCAGCAACAAAGCACAGGGAAAACAACCACCACAACAACAACCCCCCTCCCCTTACCTATTGCTTATGTTTTAATGATGGATCAGCTTCTTTACAGACACCAGATATTTTGGCCCAGAGAGTAGAGGACTTGGAGCACGTGCACGCAGACCGTTCCACAAGCCATTTTCCCCCTGTCCGTTAGCACACCGTACATCCCCAGCAGCTCCGCTCTCCAGCTGCAAACATCTCATTAGACTAATGCATTCAGCACAGGCAGAAAACTCGATTTACCATAGCTACAGCAATGAATTTCCATTACGATGACAGCTTCAACCACATCATGTCCGGAAAACCAGCCAACCACTGCCTTTTAAAGAACACACACACACACATTTTACAAGCAGAAAATGAGGCCTGTGTGTGTGTGTGTGTGTGTGTGTGTGTGTGTGTGTGGTGCGGTGCTGTGCTGTGCTGTGCTGTGTTTTCTTCCGCTCGCTGCAGCTAAACTAAAGAGGGAGGGATGTGTCACGTTATAGAAAGTCTGCATAAATAGGTAAAAAGCATATGTACTTTTAAAATAATGTCCCTTACAGTAACAGGAATTCTTTGACAATGATTACAGTGGGTGTTAGGAACCTCTCTCTCTCAATCTTTCTCTCTCTCTCTTTCTCTCTCTCTCTCTTTTTTTAAAACTATCCCTCCTTTGTTGCCATAGTAACCAGACTGTATCATCATCTCTTTGTCCCAGTCATGCAGCAACGTGGCCCAGTATTGCGCTTTAGACGACATCAGCGACATGAAGGATCTGTCATTCGTTCAACTGGCGATAACGACAACAGGAGGCTGTGGCTTTTGACGCAACAAATGTTTTCCTCAGTTAATGGCACTGTTTATGCAGGCTAGCCATTTTATGTACTAACGCTTGTGCTCCTGATCTAGGGCGTATCAGGTGCGTACAATGCAACAGTGATGGGCATAAAACACTATCTACAAAAGTTGGTTAAAATAGCAGGCGAGGATGGGCAGGATGGAGCCCAGGGAAGTTGCTCCCCTTTCCATCTTCATCACAGTCTCTCTCAGTGAGGAGGAGATCTTATCTTCATTCACCTTCCAAGGCATAGAACAGGCCAGTAGCATTTGAGGAAAACTTCCTGCAAATAAAATTAAGCAACAATCATCCTTCCATGTACCGCTGTGATGTCTGCGATTAGATTAGTTTTTATTGTGGCTTTAAAAAAGAAAAGAGTGTGACATCTATCATTCACTACATAGGCTTATATATAATTTGCTGCATTAGATTTGTTATAAATTCAAAAGGCAGTCCCCGGTAATATAGGCCTCTTTGGAGAAAAATGTTAGACAAAAATGAACACAGCGTTGTTGGTTCAGACCAAGGTCCATATAATCTCGCATTTTGTTTACAACCAGATGCTTCTGGAAAGCTTACAAGCAGGACATGATGTTTCAGGGTTTCCGAAACTTGCGTCTCCAGCTGATTTGGACTGCAAGTCCCATCATCTCTAGCTAGTAGGACCAGTGGTTAGGGATGATGGGAATTATAGTTCAAAAACAGCTGGAGATCCAAGTTTGGGAAGCCCTGTCCCCAGCATCTGATAATTAGAGGTATAACTACAACATGGAAGTTATATTCCTCCACCAAGGTTAACAGGCCTCGGAAGACCTATCCTCTGTGAAATTAATTTTGCATTGAGTACTTTCTTTTGCCTATCACCACCAGTATATTTATTACTGCAGTAGTATACACTTATATATGCTATTAATGAACTTCATCTCTGAGAAAGCACACAAAAGTAGCCTATAGAGGTTTGAGCAGGCTCAGTAGCCACAATATGCTGGGTATTTGTCAGATGGACTGACAGAAAACTGGAGAGAAAGAGGAACGGAATGGAGTAACTTAGAAGACGTTATGGCTGGCTGGACTGTACAAGTTGCAAGTCCCACTTGTGAACAACCTTGCTGGTTAACTCTGAGTTCTAGACCTAAGAACACGGGAGAAAAATAATTATATACATTTTCTCCACATTGTATACTGGTTACTAGGGTTGCCATATTTCAAAAAGCTTTTTTTAGGAAGACATGTAGCAGCTCTACTGGTTACAGCTCATGGTAAGTGTGGGTTGGGCTTAACCTTAAGTCTAAGTTCATATGGCATGCAAAGCCAATCCTTAGTTTAGCTTTGCTTGACATTGCTGTGGGTTCGCAATGGGGGGGGGAGTGAATTCCTTGAATGCCAAGATCAAAGTTTGGGGCAAGTACTCTTTGGTGAGAGAACCCATTTAAAATCACGAAATGTGCAGTAAAGTGTGGAAATATAGGATGTTAGATGTTTAAAATAGGTCATTGTGAGTTCCTTCTGAAGTTTTCCTTTTTCCCTTGCATAGAAAAAGACCATGCATTTAGTATGTTAAAAATGGTTTACTTACAAAGGTTTACTCTCCAAAGGTCAGGTTCGTGTGCTTTTCCATACAGCATTCAGAAAATATTGCACAGGCAGTAAAACTTAGCTTACTTAGAGTGGTTACAGTTCCTAAATTACTGGTATATGAATGCAAGAACTGCTCATGTAAGCCATACAGTTTGAGCTTGGAGCAACTTACTCAGACCTCTACATGCTGAGCTTCTCAAGTAGACTGCAAGAGAGCAGTAGACTTGATTACCTTCCTCCCAAAGTAAGGAGGGGTGACCTAGCTAAACCTGGCAGGACACCTTGCTCTGTGGTATTAATTCCCTTCATGCTTTAATGGTTATATGAGATTCATCATACCACAAATAGGAGAGAACAGAACCAAGGAGGAGCAAATTGGCTGCAAGCTCATCTCCAGGAGCCTGACAATTGTGCAGTTGAGCATTCTTGGTAAGCCAAGGTTCAGCTTGGGGTGTTATGTGAACCAGCCCTCTGGTTGGGCCTGCTCCTGAAGTATTTAAAGATGTGTATTTTTAGCAATTTGCTCTTCATATGCCTTCCTTTTCACTTTCACTTTTGCAAAGAAACCTTTCTTGCCTGTTGTATAAAATCTTCCTCTTAGGTTCTTCCACACTAGGAGTTGAGTTTGGAATTGTCATGCCTCATTCACTCATATTTACAGGAAGTCCATGCAACTCAGTTGTCCATTGTAATGCTTTTCTTTTACCCAACCTTTTTATTATCGCAAAAATATCAAGTTTTTCTAAAGAGGGAAAGAGCAGCACAATTTCCACAGATGTAGATACACTTAGTGTGATGCTTCCATCATTTTTAAGGCGCACAGTTTTGATGTGAACAGTGACCTAGTAGGCAGGTTAGCCTCTCACTACATAGTACAAACTCACTATCACCTTGGCAGCATGCATAACTTCCATTTCTTTTTCTTTTTTTAAAAAAAACACCTTTTAATCAGTGCTAAAATGCATTTCCAGATATAATTATTTAAAATATATGGGAAATACAGCTAAAATGAATGAGTGTCATTGTGCTATAGCTAATGATAAGAAAACGCAGGGGGTAAGGGATAGAAGGACATGTCAGCTCTTTTGGCTTCTCACTTTTCCAGTCTTAAATTCAGTTGTCCACATTTCTGCAGCGATTTTTTATTTTAAAAAATCCTCATGCAAATTCTTCAGCATGTTAGTGTGCATTCCTCATAATAAACACATTTTTGTATATGGTTTGGACTCATGTACACATTTTGCAAGCAAGTTCTCCTAATATAATTCATTTTTATGTTATCTTCATTGATATGCACACTTTGCTCTAATATATGCATTTTTGTAAGCATTGTTCGGTTGAAGAACTCTCTTGCAAAATTCAGGTAGGTGCAAATTTCGAGGGATGCCTACATTTTTGTTCTCATACTGCTTTAGGAAGTGCAGATTTGATAGCTGCAGCTTTAAGTATTATATATGTTATATGTTATATGTGTTTTCAATTTATTTACCCTAATGCTGCCAGCATTTTTCAACTGTGCACAATTGTTTTCTGTATACTCGACAAAAAATTTCCACTCCTCTTTAAATACCTGCTCTTTTTTCTCTCTTATTCTATTTGTTAGACCAGCTAACTCTGCATATTCTATCATCTTAAGCTGCCAATCCTCCTTACCTGGGACCTCTCTCACTTTCCATTTTTGGGCTAACAAACTCTGAGCCATCATTGTTGCATACATAAATAAGTTTTTCTGACACCTGGGGACCTCTGTCTGAACAATTCCTAAAAGAAATACCTTCAGGTTTTTTGGGAAGTTTGTTTTAAACATTTTTTTCATTTCATTATATATCATTTCCCAATATTCTTTAACTTTTTTACATGCCCACAACATATGAAAAAGTTCTTTCCATTTCATTACATTTCCAACATTCCCATGTTGTGGGCATGTAACTTTTTTACATGCCCACAACATATGAAAAAGTTCTTTCCATTTCATTACATTTCCAACACAAATCTGATTCTACCTTATACATCTTAGCCTATCTGCTCAGGTTTAAATACCATCTATGAATCATTTTCATGTAGTTATCTTTCAGTGTGTAGCAAACAGTAAATTCCAAATCGTTCTTCCAAAGTTTCTTCCAGAGTTTTAATTCTATATTATGCCCTATGTCCATTGCCCAGTGGGTCATTAAAGCTTTAACCAGCTTGTCCTTTGTTTCCCATTCCAGTAATAATTTATACATTTTAGACAGTAGTTTTTCCTTATTCTGTAATAACTCTCTTTCAGATTGTGAGCTTTGGTCCAAAACCCTTTTTTTTAATCTAGTTTAAACATACTGTGTAGTTGGTGATACTGTAACCAATCCGTAACTTGGCTCCTTAATTCTTCCATTGGCTTCAATCTGGGTTTTTAAAATTTTAACATATTTTTTAAAATATTAACATATTGGAAATATATTGTTTGAATGAATGAATGTTAGTGGTATAACACTATACTTCAAATGTAAACAAGGAAAGAAACTTCATGGTCACCACCAGTTTAGAATCTTTTTTCCAATTTTCATATGACGATTCTGACCATTGGACTTTTCCCTTCCCTGCTAAAGCACTACATCCCACCCACTGTGACTGATGAAAAAGTGCAGTAAGTTATAGTGGACAGTCAAGTGGAATTTTGCTAGTAACAGTGGGGGAGCAGTGATTTAATATTGCTAACAGCTGCCCATCTTGAAGCACCCCTTGATTCTGCTTATTGTTAACCATGCTGCCATATTTATTTCTGAGGTGATTTGTGCCCTAGTTTGTGGTTTATTAAAAAAAATATCTATTGCAATAGTTTTAAATAATCTCCAATAAGGATGGGCAAATCCGTTTATTATTATTTTGAAACAAAATTTTAAAAATCCTTCCAGAAGCACCTTAGAGACCAACTAAGTTTGTTATTGGTATGAGCTTTCGTGTGCATGCACACTTCTTCAGATACACTGCATGCACACAAAAGCTCATAACAATAACAAACTTAGTTGGTCTCTAAGGTGCTACTGGAAGGAATTTTTTTATTTTGTTTCAACTACGGCAGACCAACACGGCTACCTACCTGTAACTACTACTACTATTATTTTTTATATCTCTGTTTCTCATTTGTGCAATCTTAAGTTCAACTCAGTTCCACATCGGTTTGCAAGTTCTATTTTTGAAGTTACCGTGAAAATTTGCCTGCAGATTAGTGCCAATTGCTCCAATTGCACACAGTTTTGTGTGCAAGTTTGCCAGACCCCTTTCTCATTCGTTGCTCCCTTCTTTGAATCCTAATCTTCTCTGCCCCTGCTCCAATCTCTAGCTCTTCCATCTACTGCTCCCTGAGATAACTTGTCTGGAGGACACATGAATGTTGCCACAGGGATGCCGTTGAAGGCAGCTACAGGTGATTCAAAAAAGGAAGGTCAACAAATGTTTTCCATTCCTGAAATACAGATTTGTCTATTGGTAATGCTGAACTATATTCCAAGACAACTGTATGCAGTTCACACTGTCAAATATTTTGAACTGAGTCAGTGTTCAGCTTACCAGGGACCACAGCCACCTGCCCCGATGCTCTCATTGATTATTGTGCAGCTGCATGACCTACAAAACCAGCAGCCATGTAGGTACACAATAAATAGGTTTGAATAAAGGTAACTGATAAAATCCTTCTTGTATGCTGGAAATTACATTACCAGGTTGCCTGACCCATCAAGCCTTTTGTCTGGGGAGTAACTCATTCATGTGGGTCAGTTTTCTTGATGGCTTCTTGAAGATGCCTTATGTGGTTCCTCCATCTCATCCAAATAAACACTCTCTCTTGCTGCTAATGTGTATGTGTTTTAGAAGGAGGGTTTAAAAAAAGTGTTCTCAGATGGCCTTGAGAACACTGCCTGCTTCCTCCGCTTCCTTCAGCCACAGCACATAATGGCTCCTTATCTTTCCCTTGTCTTGTGAGTTCCATTGCTTCACAGACCTCCATGTTGCAACTTCCCTCCCTGAGTCTGTGTGAAAGTTTGCCCTGCCAATTCTCACAAGAAGCTGCAAGCTGAAATTGTGAGCTTTTTTCCCAGAGCAGCCAGAATGTTCTTGAACATTCTGCAACAGCCATGGCTCACGGTATTACGGTGTGAATGTAAAAGATATTTTGTTGTGTAGAATAACATTGATAAGAATGCTCATGACTTCGTAACAAATGAAAAAGCGCTAAATGTGCAAGTGCTTCCCTAAATAGTGTATAATGTTTGATGCTTTGCTGTGGTTTTATGATTTGTTGGAAGCCAGAGTGGCTGGGGCAGATGGGTGGGGTATTATTATTATTATTATTATTATTTCCAAAGGCTTCACTTTGCTTAATTAATTGGTGCATATTTAACACCACTATGTGCATTACGCCATACAAACCAGGATCTGCTCACAAGCTTTACTCCAACATCCCCCTGCCCTCCTCTTCTGTGAGACAAAAATGCATTCCTCAACAGATTCTTATGAAAAGGTTATTCTTTTTTCTTCCTTCAGATTCTGTAAAAGTTTTTGACCATGATTCCCAGTCACCCCTGTCTTTTTGCATTTCCTCAGCAGATGTGTCATTGTTGTGGCTTGTCATGTCCAGTTACTTCAGCCCGTTCACACTACGTTACCAGTGTCATGTAACATGAGCTGGCTGACACAGCAGGCTTCTGCCTAGTGTTCATTAAGGTGCAGGAAAGAAATTACCCTTCCCTACTCCCCGCCACCGCAGTGCTCACTATCCTGGTTTTAATTGAATATCCAATTCTTAAATATAAATGAACTGCCATAATTTCTTTGGGTGTCCAGGCTGCTTTGAGAAGGACAGTTTTAAGTCTCTTTGATTTTAATTTCACTCTTAACCATTTGTGGATGTGGTGTGCAAAGTATGCCTTAACCCACATCTGCGCTATGCATTTAAAGCAGTATCACATCCCTTTAAACAGTCATGATGGCTTCCTCCAAAGAATCCTGGGAGCTGTGGTTTGAGTGTGCTCTTCATCTCGCAGAGTACAATTCTCAAAGTGGATTGGAAACCACTCTTCCCAGGGAATTCTGGGAACTGAAGTTCTGCGAGGGGAATAAGAGTCTCCTAGCAACTTTCAGCACCCTTTACAAACTCATTTCCTAGGATTTTGTGACGGAAGCCATGGGTGCTTATAGTACAGTAAAAATATACAGCATAGAAAAATCATGTGGGGAGGCATGGGGGAGATGACCTCCAGCCCACAGGCCTCCCCATTTGACCCTCAGTGTCATTTTGGCCAAGCTCCTCCTACCTGCCACACGCCTGATGTCATATATGACATCAGCTGTGGCATAGCTAAAGGTAGGGCTTAGATCAGAAGGGCTTTGCAGGCACACAGTGGTGCCTGCAAACCCCCCTCCCCTGCTCATAGCTTCCAAAGCACCAACAAATCAGCTGTTATTTGGCACTTTCTGAGCATAAGGTTTATACAGACTCCAGCCTCTAAAGGAGCTATGATGCTGGTGGCAGCAAACACCTGTTTGTGCACCTGTAAAGCACACTTATGGGCCAAACTAGATCCAACAAGATCCAACTGTGCTTTCTAAAATCCCAAACAGCATGTGAAAAGCAAGGGTGAGATCAGCTCCTAATGCCTGAACTACAGTCACATTCAAAACTGAATGAAGTTTCTGGATAGACCTGTACCACAGACAAACCTGTTTAGCCATCCTTCCTGGGATTCTGGGCAGGGAGCAGATCTCAGCAACCTCATCAAATTACAATTCCCAAGAGTCTTTTGGGCAAGTTGTAGCCATTATAGTGGTATAAGCTGCTACAGGTTTGAGTTGTTGTCACGATACCTTTTAGAAGCTGTGCTTTCATTGGGGCTTGCTTTCGGGCTTGCAAATCACTTTCTCCTTTTATCTGGTATATTTTCACTGAAGCCAAAATCCCATAGGCTTTCTGCAAGAACCTATGTGCGCATCACTGACAAGGCTTAAAATGTAGCCCATCATTTATGGAACAAAGCCACAAACCCAAATCTGTGTAGAGAGTTCCTTTTGCCACAAATCTAGCCTATCCATAGCTTTTAGCAACAAAACACCTGAAACGTCAATAGTACCTAGTGGAGTCTAATCAGTGTAAGTCTGCAATCATATGCTCCATCCTAAGACTGGGAGTGAAATGCAGGCTCTGTGGCTTCCACATCAAGCCAGCTTTTTTCCACTTTTCCCCACATTCATTTTGCTTAGCATCCAACCTAAGTGAAGAGCTCTGGAGCAATAAAAAACTGCTTCACTATATACTGTGCCATTTTGGTTTGTCCTAGAAAGATATTGCCTTGCAGTGGAATTTGGAATTTCACTAATGGACAAACACAGCTTCCTGTACTTTTTTGTTTTGTTTTGTTTTAAGTGAATATTAGGAAGTAACAGCCAAATGGAAGATAATAAAAGTCTATGAAATCATATATAATTTCCTCCAAAAGGCAGACCAGCCTTCATTTACATCCTTTAATTCATCCATTCATTTATTTATTAGCTGGGGAGAAAGCCTGCTGTGTCAGTTAAACAACAGAGTCCTGTCTACTCATTTTATCACAACACATTGTGGTTGGTTATAGGGCATAACATTATCCTTTGCATTGACATTTATAGGTCAAGCTTTCGTAAGAATCTCAAACCCAGCCTCTCATTTTTAATGTTCCACTGACATATTTATGGTTATACGCCTTTTGTGCAGTTTCACAATCTTCAAAAGTACACTTGTCCTTTCAAATATGATTTGCATGTGAAATGCAAAGCACCTTAGCAAATCTGGATAAATGTCAGAGTCCCACGATACCTTAAAGACGAATGCACTTATTGTAGCATGAACCTTCGTGCTGATTCTCCTCTTGGTCAAATTTCATCTCTACCTGGGCAGGGTAGTGTGATGTTTGTTCTAGAACTTGGAATATCAGTTACCCATCAGTGAATGAACAGGCATCAGGAACGAGTGTGATTTCTAGCCTTGCACTGTCAGACCAACACAGACCATAGGAAGTGATTACAGAATACATGTACCAGAATGTCAGGTTCTGGTGTGCACGTGCAAGGCACAGAGTTACTGGGGGATGCAGTATCTGTCTCAGTTGCACATCTCTTTCATGGGAATAATGCCAAGTTGTAGTGCACACAGTTAAAGTATTAATGGTAAAACACATTAATCCATCTAAATAATAATCACCCGCTCTCTCAAATCCATTGCCTCAGAAACTTAACGTCTGGCAAGAACACCTAACCACACACACTTTTGCAAGAAAGTCAATGGCTAACCGTCAATGACATCAAATTGGGGGGGGGACTTTTGTGTGGTTGCGCGCAGCCCCCACAATCCCATGTGGCTCCTGGCAGTACAGCCGGGATTCGCACCCCTCCCCCCCCAGGCTGGACACCTGGAGGTGGCCGCCTACCTCTGCCAGTTACCCAGTCCCATCTGGGAGGCATTGCCAGGAGAGAGTTGGCCAGGTAAGGGGAGGGATCGACGTGCCCACACAATAGTGGGTGGAACTTACCTGGGAGTTCTCAGTCGGCTTCAGAGCAGTCAGTAAATTTTCTCAGCTTTTAAAAAAGCCTTTGCCTTTCCTTACTTCTGTTTCTCTGCTCAACAGCAAGCCGTAAACATTAACGAGTGTGGCCATATAACGCTCTGCGAAATATTTACAAGTGGCTGTACAAAGACACATAATGAACAAACAGCATGTTCATTCTGTTCTGCTTAGTTGAATTACATTCTTTTCAGGTCTGCTCAGTAATATTGTTCACCATAAAAAGATTTCTTGCGACTTCTGAGTGTGGAGCAAACGAAGGCCAGGCATGTCAGTGGCTAATAGTCATTATGGCTATACTGGAGGAGTGGGGGACATTTTCAAGACTCAGAGCCACATTCCTTTCTGGGCAACCTTGCAGGAGCCAAAAGGTCAAAAGTGGGTAGAACAATGAATTTAAAACTTTGTTTGTTAGGCAGATTTCCATACCACTCACACACCCTTCTCCAACCTCCTTCCAGGCAAGCAAGAATCCTTCTCCAAGTTCAAGGGCAGATTCCAGTCAGGCAAAAACACTCAAGGAGGATGTGAAGCAAGGCTGTTGAGCAAGGAGTGGGGAGAAATTTAACTCAGTTTGATTCAGATTTCCCCAACATTTTTCTTAATTGCAAAAGAATTAAGATGTAATTAAAATTACAATCAATGTTTTTTTAGGGGCAAGCAAGTTTGTTGTGCTGAAGTGCCAGATCAACTTTAATTGTGAAACCTGAATTTGCTGGTATCTGACTGAATCCTACCCAAAAAATAGCAGTAGCCTGGAACTGCCCATGCTGGGGAAAAGATGAGAGCTTCTGCTTTTCAGTTGTTTTCTCTAGAATCCCCTAGTTCACTTCCACATGGGGAGCCCATTGACCTGATCTAACAAAGAATCCCACGAATATTTTAAATTAAAGTGTTACGGGGTCTTCGTGAGCCTTAAACAAGCAGGATCCAATGTACTTGATTTACTTTTTTAAACTTGCAATATAGTATTTTCAGAAAAACTAGGGCAAATTGAAAATTACATATGCATGTGAACTGCTCCATTGGGTTTATGGACCAAGCTGAATGTGTTAAACAGTTGTCATCTGCTCAATAAAGCCTCTTGCTGTAGTGGGCCTGGTATGCAATACGCAGACAAATATGTCAAGTTCTACCCAGATGACATTCCCTCACCACCATCAACTAATCCTCAGAGCAGATACACAAGTAAAATTAATATGCTCCCACAGAATGTCGTTTTACATCAAACGGTACCCTATAATTTAAATAATTTAAAAATTTAAACTAATTAAGTCAAATTATCATAAGCTTTTAGTAGAAAAATGAAGCTGTCATGTTCAGTCAAAATTCAATGTATAACTGAAATCAGTCTAAGGAAGGACTGAGATCTGGGGCCAAAGCAAAAGTGTGTAGTGTGAAGCCCTACATAAGTCAAACATCTTTAAAGAAGTACATATCATCAGGTCTGTGTCAAAACTCCCATTGATCTGAACAGCTCACAGTTTGCCTTAAGGCTGCAATTGCGATTTGGTGGCCTGGAAGTGAGCCAGACATGCAATGAAGTTCAGCTCTTTAAAATGGAGTGGTAGTTCTGAGCTATGGAATGTGGGGAACCAGAACTATCTTTTGACATAAGCAGGTGTGAAGCTAAAAGTCCAGAACCTGTTTTAGCTACAGATTTGCAGTCATAGGCCAATGTGCATTATAAAATTGTACGCTATCCTCTCAGTCTTTAAAGGCAGTTCTCCCTCATGATCCATCACCAGGTTATATATATGCTTGCAGCAGAGCAAAGCAACAGCATAAACCGTCTACACATGTTGTATGGATAAGTCTACGGGACTTCATATCTCAGCCCATGCTTCCATCCACTCAAGATCAAGCATCATTTCAGTGAAGAACTACATTGGAAGGAACGTCCTGAATTTTGCTTTGATTAATTGGATTTCTAGCTCACTTCCTCTCTTAGAACCTAAGTCTTCTGAGGGTCTTGCTAGACACAAACAGGCAGTATCAATGTCCAAGAAAAATAAGGTGCATTCCAGTTAAAAGCTTCACACTTGCCAACAATGGTCTATCAAATTATGCTACTTCCCAAAGTGACTGTTGCTTTTACAAGCTTCTGTAAAGAAGGAATTGTTTAACTATGGGGCAGCCTTGAGTGTAATACCTCCATCAGGATGCCCACATCATCCAAAATTGCTCACATTCACTGGTAAACATCAGTTTTCCCCTAAAATTTCCCTCTGGGTTTCTTAAGACTTACCAGTAGATATCAACATTGACCAAATTATTGGAACTTACTGACAGTAGACAGTAACATACCGGTATATCAGATGAAGTACACTAAATACAAGACTGAACTTACACATGTTGGCATGTGCTTTGTATTTGTACATCTAATAGCACTATTCATGCACAGAATCATACTTCATAAAGGAAGGTCCAGAAATAAGATCAACATATTGCAAGGTCCCGCTCTGTGCACAAAACACTTATAAACAGAGGAGAGGGGAGTACATTTCCTCTGCTACTTCTTGGAGCAATTCACCACACGTGGTCTGGCACACATCCTGGCATTTTATTAGCCATTAAATACCTGTTCCACAGAATGTTTTATTCTTGTATTTAAAGGCAATTCTGTCTCGCTGCTAGGGTTGGCACAGTATCTAGAGGGGTTGCTTATACCCTCCTGGGAAAAATGAATTAGGCCTAGTTTAAGACATTTGTCTCTTTCCAATTATTTTCTATTATCGCAACTGTTTTATTACACAGTAGGCTGTAGCTGATTACCACAGAGGTAAGGTTTCATTTCATTTTTAGGTTGTGATGGTTTAAAGGCAGAAGATTCAGGAATAAACTTCTGTCAAATAAGAAAGGTGCATTTCAAGGGTAATACTTAAGGGCGGAAACAATTATTATTTTTGAGAAAGAGTTGAAAGTGGCATGACAGCACCATCATTGCCCAGGGTGTGCTCATTCATTTCTTTTGTTCCACAATCATTTCTGGTAAAACAGGGTTTTGTAGTGTTTTAAAAGCCTGCAAAAACTGTTGACTCCAGACAATAGTAGAATAAAAGGAAGGAGTACACACACACCATGGAAAATGATATATCTCGCATATCATTTTCAATTCTCTGTCATCTCTAAGACAAAACTATTGTCTGTCTGCAGCCCAACACATAGCTTAAATTTCAAGCACCAATGCATTTTTTTTAAAGTGGAAGATATCAGCAAACCAACGTACAACAGCAATACAGAAATCTGCAGCTTAGCCCCATGCATATGAACACAGAAGGAAGACTCACTGTTTCTGAGTAAATGTGTTTAGAGTTGTATCAATAGGCTTGGATCCTGCGGAAAGGCCTTTTCCAATTCCTTTTAAGAACATAAGAAGAACCCTACTGGGTTGTGCCAAAGACCCATCTCATGCATCCCATAGTGTCCAACCCTTCCTCTGCAGCCCTTTGTGACTTCTGAAAATCTACTCCAGAGGATTGGGACATCCAGGAGGGGATAGGGGAAGCAGCAATAATTGCCTTCTTTCCACTTCCACCAGTAGAGCAAAAGCGTTGTGTGGATAGAAAGAGCCATTCAATTCATGGAAGGTTAAGTTAGGATCTAGCAAGGTTGAAGAACCTCTGCTCTTTCAGAGGTTCTACTTCAAGAGCCCCAAAGCCATTCAGACAACAAACTGCACAAGTTATGTATGTGCCATAATGTAAGACTTTTAATTCACAACATTCCCACGTACCCCAGTAGCTTCAGATTGTCAGGAGTTCAGCCTACACTCGAGTAGGACCCTGGTAGAGACACATGCCCAACTGGCATGTTCTCTCCCTCCTGGTCGATTGTTCGGGAGCTTCAAAAGCTTTCTTCAGCCCAAACATCACAGCGACCAATGCCAACCGACACCGGCACACTTAGGGATCCGCAGAGTTTGTGCATCATGCGTGATAGACCTTAGCAACTCAGCATTTTGGCTAATCTACTTTATTTACATATAAACACACACGGAGCACTGCAACATGTCTCCCTCTCTCTCTAGCATCAGACAGCAAAGAGAAAAAGAAAAAAGGACAATAGTCCCACTTCACGGAACACATTAACACAAACATCCTGTCTTCTTCACTTCCCACTCTGTGGAGTCAAAACATATACCATCATGTGTAGTGGCAGGATTCGAATTGAATAAGTTAAAGACTAAGGTATTGGAGAAAAATCTAACATTGTTTGAAAAAGAAAGGTTTCAGAATGTGACAGGGTTAACTGTGGTTAAAAAAGTGAAATATTTGGGGGTAAACATGACAGCTAAGAATGTGAACTTATTTAAAGATAATTATGAAAAAACTTGGACAGAAGTGAAAAAAGATCTGGAGATTTGGTCAAATTTGAAGCTTTCCTTGTTAGGTCGAATTGCGGTTATAAAAATGAATGTATTGCCAAGAATGTTGTTTTTGTTCCAAGCATTGCAAATAATGGATAAGACGGATTGTTTCAAGAAGTGGCAAAAAGATATATCTAAATTTGTCTGGCAGGGCAAGAAGCCCAGAATAAAATTTAAGATACTAACGGATGCAAAGGAAAGGGGGGGATTTGCCCTGCCAGACTTTAAACTTTACTATGAAGCGGCAGCATTCTGCTGGCTAAGAGACTGGCTACTTCTTGAGAATACAGATATCTTGGATCTAGAAGGTTTTAATAATACCTTTGGGTGGCATGCATATTTGTGGTATGACAAGGTTAAAGCACACAAAGGTTTTAAAAACCATATTGTCAGAAAAGCACTATTTAATGTCTGGACTAGATATAAAGATTTGTTGGAAAACAAAACCCCAAGGTGGTTGTCGCCAATGGAAGCTAAGGCAGTTAAAAAGTTAAATATGGAGTCTAAATGGCCAAGATATTGGGAAATTTTGGAAAAGGAAGGGGACAGATGGAGATTGCAGAGTTTTGAGAAATTAAAAGGGAAAGTGAGAGATTGGCTTCATTATCATCAAATAAATGAAGTGTTTAAAATGGACAGTAAAATTGGCTTCCAGGTGGAAAAATCAAAATTGGAGACTGAACTGTTAGAATCCAGCACTAGAAATTTGTCAAAAATGTATAATTTGCTGCTGAAATGGAATACTCAGGATGAAACGGTTAAATCAAGTATGATTAAATGGGCTCAGGACATTGGTCATAACATTATGTTTGCTGACTGGGAGAAGTTATGGACCACCGGGATGAAATTTACGGCATGTAATGCCTTAAGAGAAAATATTATGAAGATGATCTATAGGTGGTACATAACCCCAGTCAAGCTTGCAAAGATTTACCATTTGCCTGACAATAAATGTTGGAAATGCAAAGAAAAGGAAGGCACATTCTTTCACCTCTGGTGGACGTGCCCGAAGATTAAGGCATTCTGGGAAGTGATCTATAATGAACTGAAAAAGGTATTTAAATATACCTTTCCTAAGAAACCAGAGGCCTTTCTCTTGGGTATTGTCGGCCAAGGGGTGTTAAAGACGGATATAACATTTTTTATGTATGCTACAACAGCAGCAAGAATACTCATTGCAAAGTACTGGAAGACACAAGATCTACCCACCTTGGAAGAATGGCAGATGAAGGTGATTGACTACATGGGTCTAGCAGAGATGACGAGCAGAATTCGAAACCAGGGAAGAGAAGCAGCGGAAGAAGAATGGAAAAAATTTAAGGACTATTTAAAGAAATATTATAAAATTAATGAAAGTTAAAATGATGTTGGATTAGAAAATAAATGGTTACTATTGGTAATGGATAAGATAAGGAGAATAAGTAAGATCAAATTAAGTTAAAATAAGGGAAGATTTGCTGAATAAATGGTTAGAAATTGGAATACAGAAAAGGGAGGCATGAGGAAGTCGGAGAAGTAAGGTACAAGAAAATAAGATTTGAAATTGTACTTGTTTTTTTTGTTTGTTTGTTGTGTTTATTGTATTGTATTGTATTGTTTTGTTTTTGTTGTTATAAAAAAACCCTTTAATAAAAATTAATTTAAAAAAAAACCATATACCATCATGTGAAAGACAAAAAACCCATGACTGCAATCATGGAGCAGGAATTCTAACACAGATGTCCATCTTGAGATTCCCCCCACCCACCCAACAATATTGTGCCATCCACATGTTTTTACAGAATTCAAGCCATTAATGCGTTCATCTGAACAACCTCTCTTGTATGACCAATCCCTGCTGTGTCGCAAGTAATGTACATTTGCAGCCATTACAACATAATCTCTCCAAACTTGATTTACACAGAGTAATTACAGAAGCCTTGAAAGCTAATAAATCAGTCATTCCACATGAATACAAATCATGGCGATTAATTAAATTATGAAAGCATATATTTCGGTAGCACAGGTTGACTGTAGAAAATAGAAGCAAATAAAAATAAAAGTGCTAAATTAAATGCACCAACACCCAGTGGTGATCATGAGATATGCTGGTGCTCCCCCTCATCATTTAATCACCACAATGACCCTGTGAAGCAGGTTAGGCTGAGAGGCAGTGATTGGCCCAAGGTCACCCAGTGAGATACATGGCTGAATGGAGATTTGAACCCTGGTCTCCGAGGTCCTATTCCAACACTGTAACACTACACAACACCAGCTCTCATTTTGCCTTCAGGGCCTTATTTCTGCATTGATCCTGCAAATAGCCCTTTGGGTTGCAGAGAATTCTAATGAATTTACTAGGGTTTACGCTCAATTGAAGTAGGGTACTGACCAAGTCAGCTGAACCTTACTATCTGAAATCAGCAAGTTCTCTGGAAAACCACAGTCCCTTGCAGCTGTATATTGCAGAGGAGCATAAGGCACACTGTCCAAGTTTTTTTTCAGAGAAGCTTGTCCGTTATTAAATCTTCTTATCCAAGGGTACCTAATAAACTCCAGATGTTATGACAGCTGGAATTGGCTCTGGGCTAAGACTGCATACAAATCCCTGTCAGCACATACTA
This sequence comes from Podarcis raffonei, assembly GCF_027172205.1. Lineage (NCBI taxonomy): Eukaryota > Metazoa > Chordata > Lepidosauria > Squamata > Lacertidae > Podarcis > Podarcis raffonei. The sequence continues at coordinate 52,453,568 of NC_070604.1, forward strand.
GAGAAATATATTTCAAAATAGTCCTTGGTTGGTACCTCACCCTAAAACAAATTTCATTTATGCACTTGGGTTATCCCCCAGTGTTGGAGAGGATGTCAGTCACTAAGTACAAATAAACATATGTGGTGGGACTGCCCAAACATTCAGCACTTGGAGGGGAGGAAAGTATTTCCTGAAATTGTCCTAAGAATTAAGCAACCAGTTTCACCTTCTCCATCTCTTGCACTTTTAAATCTTTCTATTGACAAGGATAGAGGTATTAAAATAAATAATTCATTATCCATCTGTGCCACAACTGCTAAATTTGGGGAAACGTTGAAATAATCTAGATTATTAGTACGGCTAAGTGTGGCAAGCTGCTCTACTAGAAACGATTTCTCAGAAGTTATGTGTTGTCAGAGGGAAAAGCATACGTGACAATTTCACTGCAGTATGGTTTGACTTCATTTCATCTACAGATAAGGCAGCAGCAGTTGGTGAGGTGGTGAGGATGAGGCACCATGGCTTCCCAAGCTTCCCAACATGCGGTGATGAAACCAATCCAATGCTCCTGCCACAGCACCAGGCCAAGCTCCCTGCACCTCATCCCTCCACTCTTCCTCTCAGAATGCGAAACCGGGAAAGCAATGGTGATACAAGTGCGCCGCCTCACTGAAATATGGCAGAACATGGTCATTTTCTTCCCACAATTTTTGTAATCATTTGGTTGCAATGATCTCATTGTAGGGGCCAGGATGTCTCCTTCCATAAACACAGAGAACATGGTTTCTTTCCTTCTGTACTGTATTCCGTTCATGTGTTATAAAACTCAACATGGAATATAGTCTGAAAACCATTGGTCTATTAGAACCGTGAGAGTGCCCCATACCTCAGTGAGGTGGTTTGCATGTGGGGAAGCAAAGGTAGAGCCTCCCTGGTGGAATTCAGGCAGGCAAATACTGTAAATGTGGGCAGCTGCTTTATCTCCTACTAAATTCATTGATTGGTCTTTTTATGCCAGTCTCCCCCATCACTTGTAAAATTCAAGGGCAATCATAAAAGTTCAGGCCAATGACTCCTTCTGGAAGTGTTAAGGCAGCAGATACTCAGCTAAAATGGGAATGGAAAATGGGAATAACTTGCTTCCTCTCCTTGTCCCACTACAGCAACTAGCCAAGAAGTTGGAATGGTTTATCAAAAAGATACAGTGATCTATTGCAAAATTATTCCTCAACTTTACTGGGAATAAATCAACATAAATGCGAAGGAGTATCTTCAGATTTTACAAAGAACAGACAGCATTGTTATTTTCAAAGTCATAGCAAACAATTTTTTCCCCTGAATTACAAAATGTTGTATGGAACACGCTTGGTTTCATGTACACTTTAAAAAGGCAAATAGGGATTCTATTCAAAATAGGGGAATAATGCAAGTGGATGACTCAGACTTTGAGATTTGGTTACTGGCACCCTTTACCTTCTGCAAAAGAGGAAGAAGAAGAAAGCATTTACCACACACTTTTGAAAGAATAAATTATAGCCAAAGCCAGTGCATGCAGTTTGACAAGAGAAGATGCCTAATACCAGCTTTGAGCCCACTGATGCTAATTACATAAAATTATACTTCATATTAAACCTCATTGTTGCAAATAGCTAAACCACCAAGGAGGAGTAATTAAATTAAATCCAGTTGCTTAAGCATTTAACTGAATTGCAGAAACCAGGTTAGTATGGCAGCAGATTAGTTCACATTAAAAGCAGGTTATGCTGGAGGTGGTGAATTTTTATTTTTTTTAAGCAGCACAGCATGGGTGAGGGTTAGGGTTTTACAGTTGTCAGTGCCTACCAATGTGACTCAGGCTCAGTTATCCATCTAGACCTTTCAGTACAACACACAGTTGTATCTTTCTAGATTGCCTGTTCAGTTTGGGAATTGGAAATACTGAACTGTAGCAATTCCATTCCTATCTGATGAGAAGATTCCCAGAAAAAATTACCACAAAACTGGAAAGGCGCTACAGACATAAAAGTGAGACCATCTCAGTGTTTAAGAGAGAGTAAGACAAAAGGTTTGACTCTGTCCCTCAGCACTGTGTAACTTCGCTTCTTATCCTCCTCTCGTCTCTCTGGTACAGCCTAATTACTATTTCATTGCTTTCTCTAGAAAAGCACCCTTTTGGAAGAAGCTCTGCTCTTATCTCTGCTGCTCTTCCCAGAGTATTCTACAAGGCCACTGTGCTACCTTGATGAAACAATGTGAAGCTTGGCGTGCTTCTGCTTATTTTGAAAAGGTGCTAGTTTCTGGGAGAGTTTTATGGGACAGCCCAGAACAGAGCTAAAGTTGCATAGGAAAACTGTTTCCCTAGGCATTTGAGTTCAGTTCAAGTCTTGTTTTGCTCCAGAAAGGTTTATCCCCTGGACACCAATAAGTTGTTTGCAGACATGGATAGAGAGGTTTGCAGCTCAAGCAAGCAAGATAACAACTCCATTAGAGCAGGGTGATGTTTTGATACATCGTCCAAAATCAGTTTGAAGTCAACATCATGATAGTGGTTTCATAATATCCGACATCGTAATATACCATGAATCACAGTGTGTGTGTGTGTAAAAAATCACAATGTGGGAAAAACTGTGAAGCCAGTCATCGCTTCTCTCATGATTCCTGTTGCCCCTATTATTCTGTACTTTAAAATAACAGTGGTAACAATACAGTGGTACCTCTGGTTATGAACTTAATTCATTCCTGAGATCTGTTCTTAATCTGAAACCGTTCTTAACCTGAGGTACCACTTTAGCTAATGGGGCTTCCCGCTGCCACCGCACCGCCACCGCGAAATTTCTGTTCTCATCCTGGGGCAAAGTTCTTAACCCGAGGTACTATTTCTGGGTTAGCAGAATCTGTAACCCAAAGTGTTTGTAACCCAAGGTGTTTACAACCCAAGGTACCACTGTATGTTAAAGTTAAGTAAAAAAGTGTCAGATTTAGACTCCCTAAGTGGTAGCAGTTGCCAAGTAGTAGTAGTTTCCCTTTACATAATTCCATCCTTATTTCAGAAATAATAACAACAACAACAACAACAACAACAACAACAACAACATATTATAATATACGGTGATATGTGATATATTGGAATTTTGCAATGTTTAGCTGGTGTTATATCACAATGTTGAAAACCAGACATTACTCAGCCCTAAACTTCATACACTGGATCATTGATCTATGGAATTTCCTGCCACCAAATGTGATAACCACTGGCTTAAAACAGGAGTTAAACAAAATCACAGAGCAAAGGGCTTTCAGTGGCTACTAGTGAGTCTGTTAATAGTATGTTATGACCCTTAGACTATGTTCTAACCCCTAGATTAGAAGCAGCATGCCTCTGAATACTAATTATTGGGCAACAACAGTGAGAAAGAACCATGATACTCGCATCCTGTTAGTGGGCTTCCCAAGCAGCATTTGGTCGGCCAATGTAGGAAACACGATTGCAGGACTAAATTATCCAGCAAGGCTCCGTGATGCTGCATACAGATTCTCATACTCCTCTCTTTTAGGCAATAATTTTAGTAACAATTTTTAGAGGAGCAACCACCCTAGTCTTTTGCAGCAAAAACAGTCCTGTGGCACCATAAAAAAGACACTTGTTTGTTTATGCAAACTTTTGGGAAGCCAAAAGATTTTTGCCTTTCTCTCTCCCCACCCCTCTTTAGATTGCAATGTATTTTTTTCATAGTGGGTTTTATTTTATATTGCATGCTTATAATTGCTAGATTAGCTGCCAGATTATTATGGAAAAGGCAAAATATAGGTATTTTAAATAAACAATGCCAACATCTCCTTCCTGGTGTAACTCCAGCATGCTATTCAAAACCAGTCTTACAACCAAAGCCACAGCATTTCATGTCTGAAATGCTACATGAGAAAAGAGCAACATTGCAATTTTACTGCATTCTGCCTCTTCGGTTGTCATGATGTCATCTTGCATCTGCTTCGATGGCAGGCTATCATTGGAAGCCTTTGAACCTTCTGCACCTCAGTCATATAACATCAGTTGTTTTACAACAAACTGCAGAGGGAAATACAAGGAGATGTCAAACACAGCACATGGAGACTCACAGAGAAATCATGTGGTGGGGGTAGGGCTGTTTGGTTTTTGCCAACTTCAAGCAACAGAAACCTGAAAGTAGGAGGAAATCAGACATGCACAGGATAAAAAGTCCAGAGGCTTGTTAAAAACATATGGGTTGAGCTTATTGTTGGGTCATATTCAATGGTCCAAGTCTTTTGATAAGGGACTTTCTAGTTACATTAGAACCACCTACATGTTGTTGTCAGACAATGAAATACAAAATTTCAAAAAAGTTCAAACAAGCTGAAAGGCAAGGCAAGAGCCAACCCATGATTTCTTCCTTAAATCTTCCCTAATGCTTTTTTCTAGATTTATAGTGACAACTATTGCATGTTTCCAGGATCTTGCATGAAACTTCACTGCACGAGTTTAGCCAACACAAGTGATTATGTAGAATCCAAGTTTTAAACCCCCCTTTCCCCATGAAGTCTTTGGCACAACTCTCTTGTTCAAATACCTTCTGTTCCTAAGTCTTATGTGGTGTAATTGAAACACTCTTATCATTTATTCTTTCATCCATTTCCCTCCCCTTCCTATTTCCTATGCTGAATTTTAGATTTTACCCTCTTTGGAGCATGGACCTGCCCTTGTGTAAAGTACCGTGGAGACTGATGGGACAGAAACAGCTATTAAGTAGGATTATGGCTACACAGAATGATCAAAATCCAGACAAAATTACTTTCGATTTATTGTACTCAGTGTTGACAGTAGTCAAAGACTGGCTATTTCGTTCTTTTAAGAGCAGAGAGCCTTTTTAAAAATCTCACCATTATTCCGAGCAAGCAACCTTTTTGTTTTCCTTATTATAAAATTATGTGCTTGTCTCCCCCTACTGGAATGAGGTGCTGCAATAAAAGCTTTCAGCGGAGATGTTTGAGCTGCGCTGTTTTTTGAGTATTTGACTGATGTTGCGGCTAATGAGGTTTTTAGAGAATCTCGTGTTTTGTTTTGAAGTTTCCTTACCTGCTATCAGCCAGAAGTTGGAACAGTAACATGTTACTCAAAAAATACTTTGAATCCAAGATGGGCATGAATAAAGTGAGTAGGCATTGAGCTGTACCCAAATGCATGCTGTTGTGAAATGTGTAAGAGTTGGAGATGCAGAGGAAACAGCAAAGAGGAAAAATGCAGATGAGAAACCAGGGTAGGATAGCAGCTATGTGCTCTGGGATGGGTTAAAATGTGTTTTCTTTAAGTTGTAAAGCTTCACCGACAGCAGGAAACACCAACATGATGCCAGCCAGATGCCAGCCAGCATCGCCAATTCTCATGGCTTGTAGTCCCACAATATTAAAGAGAACCATGTTGGCTACCCTTTAAGGGCACTCTTGAAGAGTCCACACCTATGCAAGGTTAAGTGTAAATATAACAAACAGGTGTTTTAAGCACACTGGTAGCATGCAGGTGTACTTATGACAGAGCTAGGGTTGGCCGTAGCTCACTGTAAAGGCTACACTCTGTCCTTAGAGAAGCAAGTCGAGCAAAAATACTTAAGACACAAGAGTTGAACAAGCCTGCTAGGTTACTGCATCCTATCCCATAACAACACATTGTCAGTAAGAATAAGGCCTGGGCACAGCATGACACAAGGGACCCCTGTGAAAACTAATTTCCCAATGTTCTGGAAGCATAAACAGAAAGAAAAAGCAAGGAAATGAAAGAGATCTTCCAAAACATATGAAAGGCACCACGTTGGGGAATACTGTTCTAACCTATAGTTTAAGTCAAGGCTTGTTTAATTCTGAAGCCAATGATGGTTTTTTCTGCCCCAAGCCATTTTGTATCACACATTTTTTGTTGTGCTCTGACACTTAGTGGTCTGACACTTTAGGTGTGGTGTGCAGCTGGAACAGAAAACTGAGCCCAAATCTTGAACACACGTTTCTATCTTGTGCACACACATACTTATGGACTGCATCCATTCACTACAATTTAAATTGGAAAACATCTTAGCACAGGGTTTTTGCTTTTTTTTTAATGAAACCATTTTCGCATTTAGGACATTTTTCAAATTTTATTTGCAACTATTGCAATTACAAAGAAATATTATCAATGTAAGTTTGCATTTAAAGTGACAATCCTCTATTTCATAAACAAGGTCACAAATTAGTGAGCAGCTCATTTGGCTTTTGGGCAGCTTCCATTATATGGAAATGTTCCTGTTATGACAAACTCATTTGTCACAAATGTTTTACAGTATTTCAGTCTTGCGGTTCCTCAATATATAGCTATAAAAATCTTACTACATGATTGACATTCAGATGTATTTCTATAGCTTCTAACCACATCAATAGTTATTACCTTTACATGTGGGCAGAAAGTGAAATTCGTAGTAAGTTTTTGCTTATCCTTCACAGAACGCTCCAGAAATACACTTAAAAATTGAAAACAATTATTTATGTTGAGAATGAAGCCTGGTTCTCCATGCTAGCATCCCTGTTCAGCCCTCAGTAGAGGGGGAAAATGCACTGTTGTAATGCCGTTTTCTCAAATTTAGTCCAGTTTATTTTGAATTGTTCTCAATAAATACAAAAACATACCATCTTAGCGTGCCTTATGTGTCTGTCCTAAAAGGCTTCTGACAGGGTTAAGGTAGATTAAAAGCCAAGAATGTCAGCTTTGATAATTGTTGCCTTTTGTAAAAGGTGTTATGTATTAAGCCACCACATTGAGTAACATATGGTCCCACAGTCATTTGATACATACAGTTTTATCAAAATAAATAAATTCTGTATGATTTGCTGATATTAGTTTCTTAAATATGCTTAAGCCATTGAAAGATTCAGAAACATTTATAACCTGCATGAGAGTATGGGGCAAAAGTTCCCCTCTGCTTAAGGTAGATTACGTCTTTTTTAAAAAAATCAGCCCTCATGACAATATGGAATGTCCCCAACTAATGGTAGGATGCAAATTCTGAAGTCCAAAACAAAACAGAAAGTTTAAAGCTATAAATCTCAGCTTCAGTAATGTTCATGTATCACTGCAAAACTGCTTTTGGATTTCACCAAAACAGAAACTCAAGGGGGTGTTAATTTCAAAAGGAGGCTTCAACGTATAAAATAAACTTTCTAGTGTGAAAAGTTGATTTAAAGATTGCTTCTATTTAATAATAGTACCTCTTAATATATTGGACCAAAAGTTGATCAGACAACATAGCCCACACATCTGGACATTTAGAATAAAAAAGCTTTTATTTTCAGTTGAAATAAATGCACCGTCCTGTACTTAAAGGCTGTAAAAGAGCCCTATGCATCTTCCAGGTTATACCAACTGATCAAAAGACCTCCACTGGGAAGTTACATAAAGCACTCATAATTGGTAAAGAGAAACTTTAAAAAAAAAAATCCATCTTCAGTACTTCTGCACTGTTTTTGTTTTATCCCTTCCCAGGTCAAAAGTTTGTAGAGATATCCCGTGTAACACAAGTTAGTTCATGGTACTGTTTTAGTCATCCTCCTCTTCCTCTTCCTCCTCTTCCTCAAAACTGTCTTCAAAACCTTCACTGTCTTCCTGGTCCTCATCTCCCTCTATTGCTGTATCCCATTGTGGATGGTTTTCTGGCACTGGTTTAGCTTCATGAACTTCCAGCTGCAAATAGAGTTTGAGAGATAGTCCAGAAAAGGATGGAAGCGAGTTAGAACACAGAGATGAATTATTTTATGTAAGTTGTTGGGGCTTACAGAATTATGAATTATGTTACAAGGCTAATAATAATAATAATAATAATAATAATAATAATAATAATACTTCAATAAAGTACTTTGTACACACACAGCAAGCCTAATGATAAACAATAAACTTCAAGGGAAAGTGCAGAAGCAGAGAAGCCAAAAGACGAAGCTCAGTGACAGCCCAATGACCACAATAATTCTGTCTCCAGGGCAGCTGTCTACCAGCTCCATCTGGTACACCGGCTGAGACCCTGTCTGCCCGCGGACTGTCTTGCCAGAGTGGTGCATGCTCTGGTTATCTCCCGCTTGGACTACTGCAATGTGCTCTATGTGGGGCTACCTTTGAAGGTGACCCAGAAACTACAACTAATCCAGAATGCGGCAGCTAGACTAGTGACTGGGAGTGGCCGCTGAGACCATATAACACCGGTCCTGAAAGACCATATTGGCTCCCAGTACATTTCCGAGCACATTTCAAAGTGTTGGTGCTGACCTTTAAAGCCCTAAATGGTCTCGGCCCAGTATACCTGAAGGAGCGTCTCCACCCCCATCGTTCTGCCCGGACACTGAGGTCCTCCTCCGAGGGTCTTCTACTGATTCCCTCACCGCAAGAAGCGAAGTTACAGGGAACCAGGCAGAGGGCCTTCTCGGCAGGGGTGCCCTCCCTGTAAAACGCCCTCCCAACAAAGATGTCAAGGAGATAAAGAATCACACAACTTTAAGAAGATGTCTGGAAGTCAGCCCTGTATCAGGAGGTTTTTAAGGCTTGGTGTTTTATGTTTTTAGATATGCTGTAAGCCACCCAGAGTGGCTGGGGAAACCCAACCAGATCGGCAGGGTATAAATAATAAAATTATTATTAAGGGGCTCCGTCAGCAGGAGTCAATCAGCTTTAGCTCATATAAATGGCTCATTTACAGACTACAATTATTTTTTTAAAAAGGAAAGTAGACTCCTAACTAGTTCATTTTTACATCCCCGGATGTCGCACTGAAGTGGCTCTGCAAGTAGACCTGCTATCCTGGATTGTATCCAACGCTGGATAAATGGAAGGGCCACTTGCAAAAGGGAATTACTGGCACTGTCTTCCCCGCTATGTTCCCCAGCACTCTTAAATAGCCCCTTGTGAGGGACCCCTGACCCCACTCCATCTGATATATCTGAATATCTCTCTCTCTCTCTCTCTCTTGAGAGATGTTTCCTACCAGTATCTTAATGCATGCAGATTGTGATCCTTTAGGTCCCAGCCAAGGAGGAACAGAAATAACTGCTCTTGTAGATATGCACACAGATGTGCACTGCCACAAGAATGAGATAAGAGGGGAAGCCTTTTGATCAAGCAGAGCTCATTTGTGGAACAAAATCTCTGGGAAAAGCTCTTCTTCCAGGCAAGAAACTACACCACACACTTCCTGGGAAGGCACTACTTCCATCTCCTTCTTCTAACAGAAGTGCTATCACTGGCGAGCAGATGCAGAATCGCTGGTCCCAAGGGTATGGAATGCATTTACACAGGGAAATGCACACACCAAAACTTCTAGATCTGTTTTTGGTATCTCAAAGGCAGTTTTATCTTAGTTTTGCATTGTAAATGGCTCTATCACTGATCTGTGTGTGATTGCATTGATATGCATGTATTTGGGTGGTAAGCCAAGTTAGAGATTTTTTAAACTTGCAGTTGTAAATGAAGTCGCAATCTTTGGATCTTGCTGCTTGTGCTTAAGCAGAACTTTGTTCCAAAGAGAAACGAGCCTTTGGTTAAATGAAAAACCCAGCATTGATGAAGAAATCACAATTGTGGAATAGCACAAGACTGTGTACATTAAATTCTATATAGCAACAGTCACCTTCAATCTCTGCAGTGAATTTGCAAAAACTCCCCTCCCAAACCCGCAAGTGTTAAGAGAGCATACCTTCAATGGTTTAATCTGGTCCAAGCCCATGTAGGAATCTGATCTTAAATAAACCGTATATTGGTAGTTTCCAGGTTTGCCAGGTGCAGGAAACTTTAGTTCTACCTAGAGACAAAATCAATCCACAACAACATCAAGTTATAAGCAGACATTTACAAGCAGAGCTGTGAAACAGTTTTGATAAAATGAACAGAAAAGCCCAGAATAATAATAAAATTATAGCAATATTTTTAAAATTCGTATCCTGCCCATCTTGCTGGGTTTCCCCAGCCACTCTGGGTGGCTTACAACATATATAAAACACAACAAAGCATCAAATATTAAAAAACAAAATATCCTATACTGTACAAGCAAGAAACAAACTAATAAATCAATAAAAACCAATAGCAACAGTAACAGCCATAATGGGTGCCCCATGATCCCTCAACAAGTTAAACAGCAGCCATTATTAGTTCTCTTTTATTAATGATTTGTATCTACTTTTGAGAGGTGTAGATCCTTTCCCTTGGAAGAGAGGAGAGACTTATACTTGATGGGTTTGGGGGTGTTTTCTTAAGAATAAGAGTGTCAATGGAAATCAGTATTTTACTGCTACACCAGTGGTTCAAATAAATGTTGGAAAGTAACATGATACTTTACCTCTTCCCGATCTTTTAGTGTACAGACATGATATGGCATAGATATTAGTGTTTGTTCCTTCCTATCTGCTATATATAGCCACCACCATTCTTGCTTTTCCTGTTCAGGAGAAAAATAGGGAGGACGTTAGAAAAAAAAGAAAGCAAGCCTTACCCTAGATCAGTGAAACTGAATTTTCAATTTGAAAACTTGTGCATTTTTGTACATTCAGCAGAAGCTGCAAGCACTTTGGTTGAATTGGCTCATCCCAAGAAAGCTTTCTTAGCTTATTCCTCGCTGCACCTCACTGCCCTTAATATAGACCAGGGAGTCAAAATATTGCCATTTTAGGCAGTGAGGTTTTTGGAAAGCACAGATAAAGTGCTAAGTTTGGGTCTCAACTATACTACTTCATTTAGATCAGGCTTCCTCAGCCTCGGCCCTCCAGATGTTTTTGGCCTACAACTCCCATGATCCGCAGCTAGCAGTACCAGTGGTCAGGGATGATGGGAATTGTAGTTTCAAAACATCTGGAGGGTCGAGGTTAAGGAAGCCTGGTTTAGATTGAGGGTAGAAGCTGTCAATATGGATTGCCCCTTTATGAATACAGAAAGTTAGATGTTGGGAAGGAGGGTTCTATGCCTAGCTTTCTCCTTTACATGCTTGTCTTCTGCGTCAGAATCTTCTGCCCAATCGTATGAGAGCTGCCACCTGCATTACAAAGGGATATAGATCCCTTGACTCTTCAGAGACAAGACTCCTTATTATAAACCATTTCGATATTTTAGATCTAGTAAGTGTTGCGTAAGTAGACAAAATAATATACTTGGCACACCGATTTATCGCCTTACCAACTGCTTGAGATAACTTGGCCTAAATTGCCTAGATTAAACACTAGTTAAGAAGAGAGATCTACAGAGTCCATAGCAGGGTCGTCTCCATGACCACGCCAGTACTGCCTGTCCTGGCCGCCTTTGGTATCTATTTGCTCCTTTAATAGTGGACTCAGGTGTTTGAGTGCCAACATGACTGAGCCAAAATTGGGTCACAACAGGAACAGACAGGTATCACATGCTCACGTGAATCATGAAGTGTCCATTTTTACACGCACAAAGCCCCCCCCCCCCAATATCCAAATAGGGATGGGGTGCTCTGTGACTTCCAGGAGTTTTAGTAGGTTGAAAAACTGGAAATGAGAGGGGAGGGAGTTAAGCTGGCCTGCTTGAGCCCACCACAAGTTATAGTGACCTCAAAGAGGACGCAGCTGGCATCCTGACCATGAGCACTCTGTTAGGGGTCAATATTTCTACCTTTCATAAAAGGGTCTGCTTGTTTCAGTTTTGTGGTGCTTAATTTTGTGTAAACAGAATTCCAGTGTTTCCAATTTCCACAAAACAGATCTAACTGACATGTCTTAATTTGCACTCCCAATGGTACAAAACACTCTCTAAATAGGGATTAAAAAGAGAGCAATTGTTTTCAAAAAAATAAAGGCTGTTGTGTTATTAAAATATTAATCACAATGGCTAGTTCTGCACTCTAGCATGGCAGATGAACAAAGAATAAACTGTTCATATGGCAAGCCAATATTAATGAGATTGGCACAATTTTGAAGAAACAGAGCAGTCTTAAGTGTCAGACAAAACGAAGCATGTTGCCCAATATTTGGCACTGCTTGACAAGATTTAGATTTCTGTTCTAAAGGTTTCCTTTTTAAGCAGATCACCATTAGAATAGAGTGCATGTCTGGATTAAGCTGGCACACTACCTGTGGAGTGGGCAATGCTCTTTTCAAGCAGATGGGTGGTAAACACAAGCATGCCAGGAAATCAGTATGTTTGTGGAACTGAATATGAGGGCAAGGTTCCACGGCAACCTGTGCAGTTCTTAGCTCCACTTATCAAGAAATAGCTTATTTAGTAGTATAATGAGAAGGAAGATACAACCTCAGCAAATCCCAGCTCAACATTCTGCAGAGAGTACAGCATGGAATATCTAAAGAAGTTATTGCCAAGATCCGCAGCAAAACTCAAGAGACTGCAGTTTCCTATACCATTTTACAAGAACAACACATTGGGAACTGCTCCTGAACAAATGGGGGAAGTATAAGAGTATGGCTGTGCAGAAAGATAGTCAGGTACTCCCTTACTTTGTGAACAAGTGTCATGAAAGCTTTTTTAAAAAGCTTTACAATATTAATTTCAGAATCAAGTTTTATACTTAAATTGGCTTTATAACTTGTCAAAAGGAGAATGATTTCAATGCAACATTATTTAGCTCTCCATCTGCTGACCTCAGGAAAGTAGAGACTGTACACAGGATGGGTTATTTTTGATTTGGTTTCCAAGAGAGCCCGTTCCTTGCGCTGTATACTCTGCTGTAATTCCTGCCACTCCTAAGGGAGAGAGAAGAGGTATTCAGCATATTTTAGAAAGTAATTTCACAACGTGGTAGGAAGTGTAGGTGAATGAAAACAGGAATACAAACATCTTAATGTTACTGACAATGATGATAGGACAAAGTTTTTTGAAATCAGATCTTACCAGTTATCATTGCCATCTTTCAATAAATCCCCCAACATACTTCCTTATTACAGAAATAACCAGCTTCAGAGCTTTATATTCTGCAACCAAGGCATGGATTTTCTCCCATGTCAACAATATCCCAATTATTTTCCTCACCCATCAGTCCTCCCTACACTTAAAATATTATAAGCAGTAGCTTATACGTTGCTGAGACACAGTCTTCCAGAATTCTAGTTCTAGAACCAAGTGTGCACAAACTTATGCAATGCAATAATTACTATACAGTACTATCATAGCTTCTAATGCAGAGTGGAGATTTTATATGGGGAATTATACCGGAAGCTCATCCATTATCGAGACGTGCATACAAATGTGTGTGTGTGTTTTCCAGCATAAGAACAGTCCTGGTGAAGACCAAAGGCCCATCTAATCCAGCATTTTATACTCAACAGTGGCCAGCCAGGTATCTATTGGGAGCCCACAAGCAGGACCCAAGCACAGCAGCAGTCTTTCCACTTGTGATTCCTAGCAACTGGTATTCAGAAGCAGACTGCTTCTGATACTGGAGTGCTCATCATGACTAGCAGTCTTTGATTTATTCCCTTCAACGATGCTCTTAGCTGAGAAACAGCATTTCCCCCTTTTCACGGATGCAAGAACTCTGATGGAGGGCCCTCTTAACGACAAAAAAGTTTTCCCAGTACACATGGTTCTAATCAGCCAATCACCATCCCATTATTGATGTTACATGGCAATGACATCACACAATGAGAAGTGAGCCTTACAGCTTCATCATCCTTGCTTTGCTTCTCGTCTTGTTCTCTGTCGGAGTCTCTGTCGCTTCCATCATCTTTGTCACTTAAAGAGTCTCTATTAGTGTCATCTTCATCAGATTCACTCCCTTTATCAGAAACTTCATCTTCGTCTTCCTTTACAACTTCCTACAGAAAAAGGACAATCCTGTGATTACTTTAATAACAGTACTCAAGAGCTCTGACACTGATGGCATAAGATGGAACAGAAGATTTGTTCAAATACTGCACTGAATCCTTCCATTTCGTGGATGGCTTTTCAGCACTGCAGGACAAATTTGATAGGCGGGCAGGATTGCCACCTGTCAATCACCCGATGTCACAATTATGCCAAGTGATTTGGGACTTCAAAGTGCCACATGCAGTCGATGCAGTAGGCTTTAGCTCTATCACCCAACGGCTGATGGGCAGTAAAGACAAAACCTGCTTTCTCTTGCCAATGTAAAATCAGGAGCACACTTCAATACTCCCAATTGCACGGGCAGCCATGTCTCTACCTGCCCTACACATGATGTCACAGATGATGTCTTGTGTGGGACAGGCAGTCATGGTTTGGGGAAAACGGCTTTACAGACCAAAAGTGGCCCGCAGGTGAAAGGTTCCTGGTCTCTGCTGTAGCCATGTCCATCTCTTCAAAGAACGGTTAGAAAAATCTTATGAAAAGGCTGACAACTAATATTTCCTAATGAAACAAATGAAGCCATGTTATCAAATTCTATCTAAAATCAAAGTCTGGTATACTGCAGTTTTTATTCATAGATAAACATATGTGTGTGTGTAATGTAATATATATACACACCCCTGTCTCCGCTCGGTGAGTCCTAGATAAGGATGGACAGCAACATTAATTTCTGTCAACTGATATAGGGGCCTGCCTTCGAATCCTGAATAACAGCATTGCTTTTTCTAACCTGAGTTTTTTCTAACCTGAGTAAGGTGATTTTACACTGCCTACAATATGCAGCTTGTTGGCTTGATTTTGACTTCTAAAAGGGCTGCCTTAAACACTGCTCCACTTTTCCCTAGGATTTTAGTCAGTGCTCTCTGTTAGGTCCCATAGCTTAGCCGCTCCTCCCCACTCCCATCTGTGCTGATACATACACTCCCTGCTACTCCATTTGCTTGCTTTTGCTTCTGCTGCTTCGTTTGCTGAAGAGGGGCTGGTGCAGGCTTCTTTTTCACTACTTTCTTCTTCTTTGATTTTGAAGCCTTCTTTGTCCCTTTGTTCTTCTGCTGCCATCCTTTGCTCTTCGTTTTGTTCGCATCGCCTTGCTGCAAAGTAAACAAGGGTTTAACGTCAAGAGTGGACGCTTCCACCTCAAGCTGCTTTCAAGTGTTTTAAAGGTTACAACCGATAACCTCAGAGCCTTTTAAGTTTGTAGCAAAGTAGCAAGCCTGCGGGCAACAGTATCTGCCAGAACACCTCTGGATCTCAGAGCGTTCCGTTTGATAGCCAGCCTCCCCAGTGCCAATGGATAACACATGCTACATGTCAGCTGGTGAAGGGAAAAGCCAAGGCAATGAGAAAGGCAAGCCAAGATGAGACAAGACACTGAATAACTATCATCAGAAATGGTGGCTGCACGCGAGATTTAGCAGGCGCAGATCTGCTCTAGTTTCCAACATCGATCACACTGCTCTTGACAGCCATGGTTAAGTGAGACAGGGTTAAGTGGGATACTTATGCAAACAGCAGAGGAGCATGCTTTTAATGTAGCTGTATTTCCATTTATTTCTAACATAAGGAGCTCATTGAGATGCAACATAGTCACCCAAAACCACTAGTTCTGAACTTACGCCATCCTCCGCAGGCTGCTCTTCAGCTGAACAGGTTGACTGCTCTTTTTCGAATACTTCCTGAATAGGGAGGCAAGCAAAGTCTATTAGTCTCACAATGCCAGCGACATGAATTCATGATCGACTCAGTGTTCCGAATGAATATTAGGGCAAGGCACTAGCTCACTCCTCAAACATATGAAGATTCTAGTTATTAACAGAGAGGCTTCTCGGTAGTGGCACCCACCCTGTAGAACGCCCTCCCATCAGGTGTCAAGGAAATAAACAACTATCTGACTTTTAGAAGACATCTGAAGGCAGCCCTGTTTAGGGAAGTTTTTAAAGTTTGATGTTTTGTTGTGTTTTTAATATTCTGTTGGGAACCGCCCAGAGCGGCAGGGTATAAATAAATATTATTATTATTATTATTATTATTATTATTATTATTATTATTATTATTATCCTACATCCAGTCTACAAAACTGGTTAACCAACATGAAATTACTTGCTTTTCAAATGATTGACAGGTGAGTATGTGAGGCTGACTGCACAGAAAAGTATGTGGACGTGAGATCTGAAATTTTCTTATCTCTGGTGTTTTATCTTCAGTGACCCTTAATACATGAGAACATTGGAACCTGCCTTGTATAGATAGACTACTGATCCCACCTAGCTCAGTACTGTTGAGTTTCAGACAGTCCTGAGGTCTTCAGATAGGGTGCCTTTCCCAGGCCTACTTGGAGAGGCCAGGGATTGAACGTGGGACCTTCTGTAGGCAAAGCAGGGGCTCTACCACTGAAATATGGTCCTTGGCCATCAATGATGACTCAGGGCATATCATTGACTACTGCTGTTCAATTTATGAACCAGATGTGCAGTTAGATGGAAGTAAGTTTTTTTTTGCTCAACATACATTTTTGAAAGTTTGAACCCAAAAATAATGTGTGCAAATAAGAATACTCACTGCCATTGTCTGTCTTGTTAGGGTGACCAAAACTGTAACAAGCGATCCTACTGTGATGTTGTTGCTGTCCTCGTCATCCAAAACTTGGGAGGGAAGAGGAAGGGGTGAAAGGATACATCAATTTGCACTGGATTTTTCCCCAATTTAATAGCTTCCTTGTAAATAAGCTTCACTCAGCTGTCAAATTTATGACTGCAATCCTACTTGAGAATATCTTAAAAGAAGTTTGAAAATGCAACTTAAAGCCCTCAATGGCATCTTTAACCACCCATCCAATTGAAAGTTAAGACTCAAGGGACTTTCTGAATGTGGCACAAGGAGTGTGGAGAGGTGTTTGGTTCACCAGAGTGTTCCTCACAGGAAATGTGCTGCTGAGGCACAGGATTGGACTCTCTGCCCATCAACTGATGTTACCTGGTGATGTCTGCTGATTGGTAAGTGGGCATGGCAAAGGAGAAACGACTTTGTAGGCCAAATTGGACCCACTGACAATCCAAGATTGGCTTGCAAGCTGGACCTTTCTCAAACTCTAAATCTAAGACTACAGAATGCAGGAAATCTGCAATTCCTTAAGGCTAAACAATGTAAATTCTACAGACACCATTAAGTGCACCATGAATGCATACCAAATAATGAAGAGCGGACATTTAGAACACCACCTACCCTGGGGTTTTATATCCATGGTGATATGTGGAAAACTGCCAAGGACAGCCATAACATCTTCATATTTTTCATCTTCAAGGAAGTGCAGTAAATTGTGGCGATCCGATGCTTTTAAACTCACCAAATCTTGGATGGTTTTGATTTTGTACTGGGTAAAATAAAAGAGCAAAAATTTTATTTTCCAAAAATAAAACCCACTACCACATAATTTATTGATATTGCTAACATCTATCACAGTGGAAACAGAAAGTATGAACAGTGGCACTCTCTGGAAAATTAAGTAACGGAGTCAAGGGATTGTGGAATTAACTTTTTCCACATCATAGATAGAGCAAGTTAGTTTGAAGATGGCTCCTGATGACCTACAGCACCTTACCTTTTTATGATTAGAAACCCGTCTGAGATTGTCCTCTTCAATGTGTGGGAGTTGGAGGAGTGGAGATTTAAACTGCTGAAGCCCTTGAACAGTCATCTGTGAAAGCTTCATGCAGTTTTCCAGAGAACCCAATGATGGAGCACGAAACTCTCTTTCTGGAGGAATGGGAGAGAAGGAGAAAAATAATGTATACTAAACTGTTAGTGAGACATTTCAGTAACTCAGGAATTAATACAACAAAAGTTTTTACTAAATACATCAATTCTCTAAGGTTGTACTGTATAATTCAGTGAAACTGGAGAGAACATTAAAAGGAGAAAGACTGGTTTTTTAATTAAAAAAAATACTGTTTTGTTTCAAAGTTTTGTGTATTATTGCAACACAGTTTAATAGCCACTTCAGCATCTTATTTAGGGTGGTATGAAGTAGCTCCATTAGCACAAGGACTTCTAATAGTGGAAGAGAATTTTCCCCCTCCTCACTCTCTGTACCCCATAAATCTGTTCTGAAGGGCAAGGGGAGGAGAGGGGGGTTAAGGTCAGTTGTGCAAATGGAAATCTTTGGGCTAATGTAACTACTTTGTTGGAGACCTCCCTTAGATATTGATTTGACATAAGTCAGTAAAAGCCTTTTTTAAAAAAACAATACATGAAATGCCAACTTCACATAAGAAAATTTCTCTTTCTTTACAGAAAATTGGCCACTTCTTTCTATAACTATTTCCCTAATAAATTGCCTGTATCTCCTAGAAACAAATTATTCTGAGGGGGAAATTATCGATATCTTGTAGAATTCATGAGGATGTGAAGGTATATTTTACAAGCTGGCATATAATAAAGCTTATTCTTACCTTCACGGCTACGTGCCATTATGATTAGTTGGCAGATTACATTAACCATTTCTTGAAGCAAAGCAGGACACTTTTTCAAGATAAACTGCTGATCTGCAAGACATAAAGACATTCAACAGTCCTGTATATAAGGTAAATCTTGCCACACACTATAGCTTTTGTCTCATTTTTTGCTTATGTTATACTGCTATTAATATCTCCTTGCCATATGTTCCTTATGCTTATACAGAGAGAAGTGTCATAATGTGTGGCCCATCCCACTCTTTCGAAATTGTGTCACCCTTTGGAACAGTCTTATACTTAAAATTTACCTAAAACTAAAGCATGATCACTTTCAACTGCTTTACTGTATGTACATCTCTCTCCTCCCTCCAGAAGATGATGGTCTACAATATCCCTGATCACCAGTGTTTGTGGCTGGGACTGTAGTCCAAAAACATCTGGAGGGCCACAAGTCAGTCACCTTTGCTGTGTAGGGTA
Organism: Podarcis raffonei; assembly: GCF_027172205.1. NCBI lineage: Eukaryota > Metazoa > Chordata > Lepidosauria > Squamata > Lacertidae > Podarcis > Podarcis raffonei. The sequence continues at coordinate 52,472,327 of NC_070604.1, forward strand.
ATAAAAAGGGAGGGAATTGTAGAAGGCGCAACTTGTCAAACAAGTGCTGAAATGGCCTCTTTCAAGCAACAGCAACACAGGGAGCTACCTCATACCAATTCAGACCATTGGTCCATCTAGTTTAGTATTGCTTACACCAACTGGCAGCAGCTCTCTAGGGAGGCACCAGAGATTGAACCTGAAACCTTCAACATGCAACCAACAGATGAGCTAACACTGAACTAAGCCCCTTCCTTGGAGCGCCGTCCTCCTCTGTGACCATTGCGTCCAAATGAATTAGACAAGATAGGAGCAGGTTTTGATTTTTTTTTTTTAATGGCTGGAGTTATCAAGTGCAGAGGAATATTTTAGCTCCCCAACCCAGTAGTGTCTGAGTGTGCCCCTTTAAGTGATCCTAAGTAAATGGATAGAAGCAGAAAGGTAAAATGCTGCACTTCAAAATAATACTGCAGTGACACTGAGGCCTAATCAACATGAACTCCATAGGTGGGTGAGAAAGTGTTTTTCCTTTCCCTTCTACAAAAAAAAGGGGGGGAGCAGGGTTGTGAGAGGTGATATATTTGCAACACTTATCTCTTCTCAACCCCATAATAACCCCCCCAAAAAAACCCTAAAACCCAAAGAAGTCCAATTGAAGAGGTAAAAAGAAAGATTCACAGTTTGTGACACTTTCATACACAGGAGAGCCTGAAACTTCCAAATTGGTTTGTGTCTGATTTTGCCCCTCTGACTGGGTTGCCCCAGCCACTCTGGGATATACAAAAACACAACAGAATGAAAACAGCACATGAAAAGCTTCCCGATACAGGGGTGCCTTCAGATATTACGGAAGGTCATATAATTATTTCTCTCTTTGACATCTGAGTGGGGAAGCCAATTTTGCTTGGTGCAGCCTCAGACCTCAGAAGCCAGAGAGGTTTTGATACGCCCAGGGGTAGAGGCAAGATTTCAAATGTGCAATATAGTTTCCAGGACTAAAAGCTACAAATGATGCCTAATGAAAGTAAGTTATTCAGTGTATTTATCAGGCTGCATAATTCCACTTTTCTTAGCATGAAATATGGATCCCTTTGTGGTTTTCCTTTTTTAAAAAGAAAAGTGCACACATAAAAACCAAGAAAATGATAAGACCAGAACTTATGATTTGACATGCTCCACTTCAAGGCTTAGTTCTAGCCTTATGATGTTGTGGTTTCTCAAGCAAGGTACCTTGTTCAAGTGTCTCAGGAATTTTCATTCTGGCAAGGTGAGCCAGTAAGAGCACTCTGGCCTTCAGGCTGTAAGGACAGGTAAGAGGAGGTTCGTTTTTCTTCAGATTAATGCTGCCAATTTCCCTGATTAGCTGAAACGACAAATGAAAGGGGGTTAACTAAATAATATTTTGGCACCAACACACGTAGTTTAACGTTTCTCAGCAATAGCAAACCTGTGGTATTTGAATGTTGTCTACAGGTCTGCTTGTTGCATCTTTATTATACTGCGGGTCAAATTCGGAAGCACCTGCTAAAACCATTATAAGCCCTGCAAAGAAAACCAGAATATAAATACAAAGCAAGCATTTGGAAATACCCTTTTACTACAGTTGCCCAGCTCCAAAAAAAAGTGTTAGCATGCCTTCCCACTGCCCGCATGTCTGCTTCCAGACAAGGAAATCAGGATACAATAAAAGCTGGCGGGAGCTGTTTTCTCAGCCACCACAATGGGCCTAGTTCTCACTGAGGTAGGCAGGCATATATCTGAACTGTACCACTGCAAGGAGAAGCTCAAATAACTGCTAAAAAAAAATCTGCATTAAAAACTGTATTTCACAGAAACCTGTTTTAGCCTAGCTTTCACTCAGATGTGTTAATTCTTTATATGTGGCGAGAGAGGGTTATAGGAGGAAGAACATTAAGTCATGCAAATCTCCACCTGAGTCTAAAGTGGCAGCACCACTTTACTTACCATCCTAAGTTCCCATGTCTCCCTGAAGGAACTGAGCAGCATTCTAAAGGAAACCCCTAAGCATACTGAAACATTGATCCATTGAATGCTTAGGCAATCCACAAAGAGAGTTACATTTTTAAACGCTGAAGAACAGTCAAATGAGTGCAGAATTCAACAATTCATCCTTTTAACTGGTGCTTTGAAACTTACTTTTCATATCCATGTTTCTTGTTTTATAAACAAAATAGGTATAAATCTGGGTGGTGCGGATGAGAATCTGGTCTCCACTGTAGCGTATTGATCGATACCACCAGGAACCCTAAAACATTCAAGACAGGAAAAAGTGACAGCTATTAATTTCATTGAAATATGTCAAAATAATATAGCCTCCAGTTCTGACACTCTGCATTGTAAAAGTGTGCTTGCAGGGCCAATAAATGAGCAGGTGGAATATGGTTGTAAGCCCAGTGAGCCTGCAGCCCCAGCTTTTACCAAAATGCACCTTTTCCCTTTCCTAAATACTTACCACAACCACTGGAAGAATAACCATAAATGCCAATCCATAAACAAGCAGGACCTAGAAGAATATAATGGGAGAAAATCAGACATTCTGACCAAGCCATAAGTAATTACAGATAGAGCAATCAGTCTTCACCATTACAGCCATATGTTAAGGTGTTTGAAGGACTAAACCACTGAGCACTTAAAGTAAAAGTTTCAGAAACTTACAAGCAATCCTTGTAAGTTAAGATTTGTACTGAAAGCCCACCTTAAGTTTTTCTTGCTAGACCATTTTAAATACTCCAAGGGGTGCACCATTCCAGGGCTGAAGCATTTTAGATGCATTTTAACTCTTTACAAAACTAGTCCACAACTCTGAATGGGCAAGTGCATAAGCACTTCCTCACAGCTGGTTACAGAAAAGCCAAGGCTTATAAATATCCTGCAAGCATGGATCGTCACCTTTCTGAAAACTACTACAGAACCTGTGAATACGCATAAGTAATCTGCACTGTGGTTTTCAGCTTGAACAGTTAAACTGGCAGAGAACATAATGTTACCATACCAAAATAGAATTCTTCTGATCCACAATCCAAGCTGGCAACGCAATCCCAAAGCTTGTAGCTGCAAAGAACAAGAAAACAGGTTATGAAATAGTAAGACAGTAAACTCAAATGAATTCATGCATTTGTGTAAGCTGTATGTATTGTGGATTTTAAAAAAAATATCCCAGTACTTCCTGTATGTTGGGAAAACAGGAACTAAAGTTCTTGAAACGACCGTCTGTGCAGTCACATATAGAGTTTCACATTTGTGCAGAACAAACTATTGGGATATTCTAGAGCTCTAGTCAGGGAGCTGATGCTCAGGTTCTTAACCCTCATGGGAATCCTTTGCTACTGATGCATGGCCTGAGAGATTAGGTTAGCCCTTTCCATTCAACTCCCTCACATCCACCAAGAAACAAAAGGCACTTGGAGGAGGAAGGGTGAGCAGATTTGTGTAAAAAAAAAAAAAAAAGCACAGAAAACCACTTGAAAAAGAATTATGTATAGGGAAAGAATCCCAGCTGGGTCCAGGAAGTGGTGAATGCTCCTTTATGAAACTAATCAAGTCCCAGCTGCCTTGAAACAGGAGGTTGTGAGATTGATCCTAAAAGAACTTTTCCTTAGATGTGGAAAATTGTAACAACTATTGGCTAGTTGCAAATATCGCCTTCTTGGCCAAAGTGTGATCAGGTGGCTGCCATGCAAGCTCATCTGAATGATACTCATTATCAGAACCATTTCAATCTGGTTTCAGACCAGCTGAATAGCTTACTGAAGAGCTATGCCTACAGAGCAAGCTCCCAGTGCTGCTGATGCCATGGCAATTGGAATTCACCATACAACTGCCAGCTCCCTGGCTACAGCTTCACAGCGAGTTGGTTCTTTGCAGGCAGAGAACCCCATGTGTGACTGTACTAGAGTAATAAGGGAACTGCACATACAAAGTATTGCATATTATGGCTGCAATCTCTGCCTGCACAAAAGCAATCATTTATGTCAGTGTTACTCATTTACATGTATTTTAATATAATTAAGTGCTGGACAACACTGCATTTGAGGTTCTTACCCATCAAAATCAATTCACAAAGCAAAACATGTAGAAATTTTCCAGGCTGGTTATTTGGATAATTAAGTTGGGGGGGGGGCTCAGTAAAAAATGCTAGATTTGGGTGTATGGGAAAGTGCAGTTGGTGCAAAGATGTGTAACAGTGAACAAAATGAATAAAACTCCAACCACCACCAGAAAGGACAAAAGTTGGAGTACTAAATAAACTCAGATATATAGATATAGATATAGATATAGATATAGATATAGATATAGATATAGATATAGATATAGATATAGATATAGATATATAGAGTGGCTTGGGCAACCCAATCAGAAGGGAGACAGGAGGAGGAGGAGGAGGAGGAGGAGAAGTTGTTATAGGTCTACCTTGTGGCCCATCAGGATTGCCAAATTCTTCCCAATTCTTTCGAGATTCTTCATCAGTTAAACTAGCAAATGAAGGCAGAAAGCATGTTAGAAAACCCCTCAATACTTCCTTGACTGTTCCTTAAGGGAACAGTGACCTCTGCTGTTCAGTGACTACAACTTATTTGACCACCCAGATGTTCATTCCAAACAAACAAAAGGGAAGTTTATCAGCAAAGGGCTACACAGAGTTCCAAATTTACCACCAACTTTATGGAAATCATGCAAATTTGCACCATGTCTCTGGAGTTTTACAAAGTATTTTAGCAGAGACTGCAGTGCTAGAGGGTAAAGGTGGGGCAAAATGAGATTTCCTAAACCAATCAGATGAGATTTCCTAAACCAATAGACCTGAGTGCTAGAAGATATTAATCTACTTTGCAAGCTGGGTTTTTTGCAACTTCAACTTACTCATTTAGGAGGAGATATACCAATTAGTTAGGGCAAGACAAGAATCAGTACAAGTAATATTAGGCTGTTACTGCAGCAATTGCTGATGTCACATGAAGTGTCTCAAATTTAGATCATGATGTTAAGCATCAACAAGTATTAACCTGCATTATCAACCTCCCATCCTATACACAGAACTTATTAAGAAACTTACGCTGCATAAGCCTTTGCAATCCTCATAAACATAACTTCATCGCCTCCTTTATCTGGATGGTATTTCAGTGATAGCAAACGGTACTGCTTTTTAATTTCTGACACAGTTGCTCCCTATGAAGGAAAAAGTTTCAAGTTAGTTATATAAAACCTATTAATGAGAACTTCTACTGCTTAAGACACCTGCTCTAATTTCTCAGCTCCACTCAATAGACAATCAAAGTGAAGGCAAAGATGTATCACAAAGGGTTCATGTCCACAGCTATATGCTGAAAGGACTCTTATTCAGTTAGAACCTGAATAATAAATTTGATCCTGATCAAATTTGCAGATGACACCAAACTGGGAGGGGTGGCTAACACCCCAGAGGACAGGATCACACTTCAAAACGACCTTGACAGATTAGAGAACTGGGCCAAAACAAACAAGATGAATTTTAACAGGGAGAAATGTAAAGTATTGCACTTGGGCAAAAAAAATGAGAGGCACAAATACAAGATGGGTGACACCTGGCTTGAGAGCACTACATGTGAAAAGGATCTAGGAGTCTTGGTTGACCACAAACTTGACATGAGCCAACAGTGTGACGCGGCAGCTAAAAAAGCCAATGCAATTCTGGGCTGCATCAATAGGAGTATAGCATCTAGATCAAGGGAAGTAATAGTGCCACTGTATTCTGCTCTGGTCAGACCTCACCTGGAGTACTGTGTCCAGTTCTGGGCACCACAGTTCAAGAAGGACATTGACAAACTGGAACGTGTCCAGAGGAGGGCAACCAAAATGGTCAAAGGCCTGGAAACGATGCCTTATGAGGAACGGCTAAGGGAGCTGGGCATGTTTAGCCTGGAGAAGAGGAGGTTAAGGGGTGATATGATAGCCATGTTCAAATATATAAAAGGATGTCACATAGAGGAGGGAGAAAGGTTGTTTTCTGCTGCTCCAGAGAAGCGGACACGGAGCAATGGATCCAAACTACAAGAACGAAGATTCCACCTAAACATTAGGAAGAACTTCCTGACAGTAAGAGCTGTTCGACAGTGGAATTTGCTGCCAAGGAGTGTGGTGGAGTCTCCTTCTTTGGAGGTCTTTAAGCAGAGGCTTGACAACCATATGTCAGGAGTGCTCTGATGGTGTTTCCTGCTTGGCAGGGGGTTGGACTCGATGGCCCTTGTGGTCTCTTCCAACTCTATGATTCTATGATTCTATGATTCTATGAACCAAATTGACCACCCCAGATCAGTATGCAGTGGGGGAGGAAAAGGGGATTCCCCCAACCCAAATACTTGACCTGATGATATGATCACCTTAGTATCATGTTCAGTTCGTCCCAATAGGTTCAGTGGAACCAAAGAATTCTGAGAAGCCCATAAGAATCAATGAGGATACAACCTCCCTGTCCAGACCCAAGCACGGATTGCCCACCAAAGTCATGTCAGTCCAAAACTGCCAACCCAGACTGTAAAGGACTGAATGATATGCCCTTATCAAATTTCTGCCATTGCTACCATTACCATCTTCATTTTATTGCTTATTGATAAGTATAACTTACAGAGCACTTTGAATAGTGAATCTTGTTTGAAAGCATATATGCGTAATTACAGGGGGGTTTAAATGTGAAAGTTGTGCCCCGTATTTTTTTATTTATAAAATTTTATAAACTGCTTAATCAGAAAAAATAACTACGGTGTATATGGGTATTATTACATTTAGGCAGTTGAGCATGTTCAGATCTACTTTAACCTTCCCATTATTCTATTCTGTACATGTACATTTATGTCAAACTGAATTAAAACTAAATTAAATAGTAAAGGATATTACTTACTGGGTCTAAATTTAATACTTCATATGGATTGTATTCTTGATATTCTCTGTCTGTTTTGGAAACTTTGTAAGCAAGAAACAAAAACAGTGCCCATCCAGCAAGCAGAACTATTTTCCTGTTGAATTTGAAAGATTAAAGTAAGAATTTCAGACATGTATGCAACCAGTTTGTATGAATATGTTGGGAAAAGACAGTATCACAGACAAAAATCCCAATGGCCAAAAACCCATAGCTATTCCCTCTCATGGGAACAGAATAATATCACCAATGCAAACTGAATAAGCATTCCCCAGAATTTTATGCATCTCTCTTCATTTCTAAGTTATTAACTCCTATTCCTTTCATTGTGGAGGAATGCCCATCATGGGGCATGTGATTCCTCTCTGTAGCACTCTATAAAAAGGGAACACAAACATGGAAGGGTTTTGTGTGTGGTGCACTGAAGCAGATGACCAAGTAGAAGCATCTATATAAGCTGTCTTGCCAAGAAGGCGAAACCAATGTGGATTTCTCAATACATGCCTTCATATAGGTGTGGGGAACCTTTAGCACTCCAGATGTTGCTGAACTACAACTCCCACCAGCCCCAGCAAGCAGAGCCAATAGTCAAGGATAAGAGTTGTAGTTCAGCAACATCTGGAGGTCAAAGGCTCCGCACACCTGCCTTAATAGAACAGTGAAGTAAATTCATTCAAACCAGTTAATTCATACTTCTTAAGGAAACCCTCTCCACACACACTCATCTGCCAAGAAATCTATGGTGTCCATGGAACCCCATGAAACACAAAAGACTGTAGTATTGTTCTGCATCACATTCCAAATCCATGTAAAGTATCAGGCCTCCATAATTTCACATAATTAATTTCACCTAAAATACACCCAACACCTCCCTGTGTCTAGACTTCTAAAGATAATATCAATAGTGATGGGTAACTCATCCTTCAGTGAAGTTTGTCTGCTACTTATGTTCACATTGAAGAACCCCCAATAAACTTCTTAAGAACCCCAGAACACAGTTTAAAATCAGGAGCATAATTCCTTAGTAAAGTTGCAGATCCAAACCATTCACTTTGGATTCCCAGTGGAATCCTTCCATGATGTGTTGTTCAACCTTTGATCTTCTTTATAGTTTCTTTATAGCTTCTTTATAGTTATGATCCCGCCAGTCCACCCACAAGTCTACCAAGACCTACAGGTGTAATACGAATGATCGTCCGGCATCATACTACAGGAAGCCACATTACATTTTCAGCTGAAAAGTAACATTGCATTAACTACAGTAACAGAACAGAAATTCTAGATAATAAACGATACTTACTTTATGGTGGGAATTATATTCTGCTGGGGTTTTAACAACCGTAATCGATACCACAGGCATCTTCCATACACTTTTCTTAAATTCTTTAAGCGAATTTGCTCTGTGAAGGAAAAAGATCGTTTTAAATTTGGGTAGTAGCAAAACAAGTAGTGACTTGGATTTCTTGAATCTGCTCAAACCTTAAAATAAAAATAAATAAATTATAATTTAACTATAAAGACTAAGATTTCAACTCTTTCATAGGCACTTATTTGCACACCATATAAATATTAATTAAGAGTTTACCATGAATGTGCAAATAGCTCCTGCTTCACCTTTCTTCTAGAATGAGTGGGGATTACCAAACCAAGATCCTCAGCTTAGCATTACTTCCAGAATGCGGGTTAAGGTTTCCTCAAACAAGCCATTACATGAAGACAAGGGTTTGCTGTTGGGCAAAACAGACTGCAATTGCCCATTTGGACATAAGACTAAGACAAACACCCATTTTTGCTGGTGGAGGAGTGAAGCGAGAGTGATCTCTACATTCACAGTAAACCAATAGCTATTGCTTGTATATAAACTGGGCCATAGTATCATCTTCAATTACAGGTTCACACAAAAGAAGATACAATAGACAACTACAATGTGTCCATATTGCATATGCATACTGCAACAGTCTAAATAAATTATCCATTTACTTATCAAAAGGAGAAGCACAACCTGAAGTCTTCTCCTTGAGTGATATTAAACATATAAATTAAAGCAAAATATGCAATTTGATATAATGAACCAGATATTTTATAGATACAGTATGAACCTCAGAGGTGAAAAGGTTGTTCATGCTTATATATTATGCAAACCTATGTCCTCCATTATGTAAATCAACTCAGTTGTCTTGCAGTTATGTTTTAAAGAGGTTTTGCCTGGCTATCACAATAGAAATGCTTGAATAAGCAAAATTTAAATAGGCTTTTAAATATCAAACTGAATTAATTTACAGAAAGCATTGTAAAGTCAAGGTAACTTGTTTCTTATCTTAAAATGCAGAAATATTTGTAAAATGCAGAATGCAAGATAAATACCCTTATTAAAGTGAAATTTTAACTATGCATGTTAAGGACTATGCTTAAATATTTTCCAACCCTCTGCAATAGAAGTGTTGTAGATCCAACTTTCAACATTAATTCTGGCACTGCAATTCTACATGCATGTGCAACATCCAAGCATTTAAATAGACATTTCAAAGAGCCTTAGAACCAAAGAACTTTATAGTTGTAATGCCATCTTGATAATACTACAGGTAAAAGAACTGAGCTAAGGCGTGTTTCTTTCCATCCTAAGTCGCCCCCTTTTATTCTGGTTTGGCATTACATGTAAAGGGCAGTCTTCAAGCCTGGTCCCTTTTAGCTCTAACTAGTGGCGCTGCTATCATTATGTTGATAATTCCCACTATCTCTTTGATCCAGCAGGTAGTTATAAATGGTACTTAGGTAAAGTTAAGTCTGCTTTAGTCTTGACTTTTATGCAACCTGACATTTAACACATGTATTTGATAGGCATTCTGCCTGCAGCCACACTCCTTTCCTTTAGGAGTAAGGGAGCAAGTTCTCTCTTTATCTAAGGCAGGCAGGTCCGACAGGTAGATCGTGATGTACCGGTAGATCACTGGACATCTGCGATAGATCACTGGCTCCCCCCAAAGAAGCTGAACAACTGTGGCTCCCCTAAAAAAAGCTCAACATTTTACCTCCTCCCTGAAAAAACTTAACAACTTTGACCCGAACCCCCAAAAAGGAGGCAAATCACTGCCAGTTTTTAACTCTGTGAGTAGATCGCAGTCTCTTGGGATCCCAGTTTCTACACTTCCCGCACTCTCCTGGCCATGGAAATAGAATTAATCAAAATATTAGCTTTGCTTTTAAGAGAGGTTAAGAGGTACCATTCCCAATCATTTGGTCACAATCATACATGTGTGTTCTTGGTAACTCTTGGGAGTGGAACAAGTGCAGTCTCTCTACTTAAATTGCACATTCCTCTTTAATTATTTTGAAAGAGATAACATACTATTCTTTACCACTGTTTCAAGATGCAAATAGGTTCTTGAAACTAAAAAAAAAGTTTATCTTTCCAACTCATTTATTACCGTTGTGCGTCACTGGTTAAAAACATGATGGCTTGTTTTCACTCTTCCATTACACAGTGGGCTAAATTGTAGTAAGTAATACAAACAAACCAAGAAGCATATGCAGTTTTTTTAAAGCACTTAATGATACTTGACATTAGAACTTTGAATTTTAAGTCTATTTTCTGTAAGGAATGTGCTAAACAATTTATTTAAGTAATCTGCAAAGACATAAATGCCTTCATACAAGCATGGACCAAAGCTTTGGGAAACACTGGAATCCAACAAAAAGCTCTACATTTTTATGTTGCATGGGTTGAAATGTTAATTGAACAGTTGATGTTCTCCAAACACTGTGAGTAGCTTTCAGATTCGAGACAAAAGGTGGGATGTGATATGCAACTAGGGATAGATGAAACTGTCGATTTTGGTTGCTCCCAGGTCGTCATTTTTCCAATCTCAAGTTCAGTTCTCCACATTTTAAATTTTGTTAAGCCTCATGGAAATTCATGAGCATTTTTCGTGTGCACTTCTACTGATATATACATTTGTATTCAATTCTGCCCAATACAGACATTTTTGAAAAGCAATGTTCCCCAATATGATGAATTTATATATGTTATTTTCAGCAATAAGTGCAGTTTTGTGCATATTTTACCTTGACTGGAGAACTGCATTGCAAAATTCAAAGAAGTGCAAATTTCAAAGGATGGCTAGGTTATGGTTTGTGTCTTCTTTTGGAATGTATGGATTAGGTGGATTTAAATGCAAACTGAATCCAGTTTCTCCCCCATCCATATATACAACTAGTAAATCAGTCAAATTCATAGGAAGTATGTAAGCTTCCTTGGAACACTCATCGAGCTGAACCAAAATTGTAGCTTGAACCTATGATTTGGTTCAAGTATAGAAGACGCTACAGTTTAAAGAAACAGAAAGCAGATCCACTGAGATCATCCTAGATTTTTCACAAGGCAAATGTGTACACTCTTAGAATTCGTTGCTAACTGTAGCAGCTGCTTCTTGCAATTATCAAGTACATGTTCTTGAAGAAAGCACCAACATAATCACACCATACCAACCAAGAACAGATATTTTTGTGACATGCTCAGTGGATCTGTTCCAGTATGTTTAAGAGCTCTCTTATTTTAGTTAACACACATAAAAACTTGACACAATTTACACTTTTATTTCAAATACAAGGTCAAATTAACTGGCAAGAAAGCTCAGGGCTTATGATTTCTCAAGAAGTGTGTAAAAATGAAGCTGCATGTTTACAGGACTTTTAAGGATGCAATTTTAAATATGCATACAGAGAAGCAAGTCCCATTGAAATTAGAGTTACTTCCAAGTAAACAAATGCAGTATTACTGTTTTAAAAAAGTAATTCAGATCCATACTAAAGCCCCATTGTTTAAGACAGTGATGGCCAAACTTGGCCCTCCAGCTGCTTTGGGACTACAACTCCCATCATCCCTATCTAACAGGACCAGTGGTCAGGGATAATGGGAATTGTAGTCCCAAAACAGCTGAAGGGCCAAGTTTGGCCATCACTGGTTTAAGAGTACTAAACTAAGGTTCTGTCATACCACAAGCACCTACATACACCTAGCAAAAGCAGGAAGACAAACTAACCCATGGTAATTTACATAAATATTATGGTGCAACTATTCAGTCTTGCTTCATAGAAAACGCAAAACCATATCAGCTAAATAACTGCTCATAAACCAACCAACCTTGTCTTACAACATAATCCTATGCATGCTTATGCAGAAATGAGACACACTATGTTCAATGAGTCTTAAGTAAGGTGATTGGCAGAGAGATAGGGCCTTGGATAAAACTTGAATGTGATAAAATTTTGCTTTGCGTAATAATGATGTTTTATATATTTACCCAAAATTCCCCCTCACCACTAGTTCCTCGAAATATGCTTTGATGAGTTAGGGGACATTCCACTATTCATTCATTCCACCAAACAGACAATACTGGATACCACCCAATATAAACACATAAAATAAAACATTAAGATTTATTGTCTGCAGCCATCCCCCACCAGCATGAATATAGATGTGCAAGTTTGCATACTAAGGAGCAGCCAGAAGTCAGCTTGTTTGTACTTTTGTCATCTGAACACCTGCTTCTCAATACACCTCTTACACACACACACACTGACGTTCATAACCACCTTACGTCAAGGTTAATCAGAATTTACTATTTTTCATGATCAAATGGTTTTCCAGCAACTCTACACAGTAAGGATTTTTACTGCGGTGGATGTAATGATTTATACTCAAATGATAACATGAATATTTTTAGAATAGTCCTACACAATATGTTAAAACTCTGAGATCTAAATAATCAGACAGGCACCGAGCTATCAAATGAACATTTACTGCTCAGTGCCAAGATAGCTTGGTTCTCTAGAAATACTGTAAACTCAGCCCAACAAGGCCCCATTATCATTCCCTAAGCAGTGCAATATTCTATGGAACTTAAACCAAAACAGCAAAATAAGTAATTATACATTCTGCTCCTGATATAGATGGATGGCAAGTTGAACTGCATGTTAATTTTCCATCATTAGAAGCGATGTAAGAATTTGAAGTGAACCACCACCTGAAGGGTGCTGAATTCAACAGGCTTAACGCCACAGCCATTTTGACAACACCTATTAAAAAAAAGAAACAAGGAGTACCATTTCACATTCTTCTGTGTGCACATATCATAGTGCAAAAGTTATAACATTTAAAGATTGTTAAAAATGCAGCACCTCATTTTTGGACACCTTAAGACATTGTTCCCTATTAAACTGAAACCCTGTGATATATGACTAGGTCTAATACACATTAGAAGTTAAAATAACTCTACAAAATTGGATTGCAGTAAAGGTATACCAAAAGACACTGATACATAATGTTTGCCTGCCTACCTACCAGCAATGTATCTGCCTTAATTTGTGTTTCTCTCTGTCCCCCAAAATTAAACTTTGATTGTCACGGGGGTGGGGTAATTCACCCACCACAGATGAGAAGCTATTTAGAAGCTGTCTGCAACCATTAATCAAATGCATCCATGTTGTGCATCTGCAACATTAGAAGCAGGAAGGCTGTGATCCTAACCCCACCAACTGGGAGTAAGCTCTATTGAATTCAATAGAACTTACTTCAGAGTTAAGACGGCCAAGACTGCACTGTAAAGCACCAAAATAAACAACTTAAGACAGTGGTGTGCAGTAAGATTTCCTCTCCTAAAACTGGAACTTCTCACTCTTTCCTCCCTCCTGTAACTTGCACTCTCCAAGTCTGTTCAACCCTGCTGCTGCAAGAGCCCAGTATTCTTGCTGTTCATAGTCTTCCAAGGGCCAGTCATGCAATTCACACCACCAACCTATGTCACATTTCATCATTCTGAACTGCAATCTGAGAAAAACGAAATGTTAACAGATCTATAAACACACATATATACAAAACAAGAATAAAGAGAGCATCAGCAACACTGCTCTTTATCTTTATTACATGATGGATAGAAGTGCATCCTCTGTGCAATGGTGAAAACAATCTAAAGGAAACATTTTAGACAGCCACATGATTGCGCAGCTTGTGGCCAACGGCTGAAGCACAAGGTGCACCACCTGCAAAGCAAGTTCCGGCAACGGCACAAATTGTAACATTTTCCTAAAACCAGAGGGCGCCAGGAAGTTTTACCCCATCGGTTGTATAACCTCTTTCCCCATCACATTTTTGAAAATTTTGTCCCTAAAGCCCATTTGCATATACTATTCAAAACGGCGTAAATTATACATGCTGGCTTATTTAATGACCCTTTCAACCTTCAAATGTGCAATGTAGCCTGTTCCTAATATTTGGAAAATTAGGCTGGCTGCAGCTATGCTAAACAGTATACACCACTGAGCAATGTGAAGTGTTTCCACAACACACAAACACACACAGGCTTTACAAGCATTGTGTGACAAAGCGAAGAAAACCCTGACACCAGCATGGCATGGCAGAGGTGGAAACAAGCAGCAATACCAGATGGCATGCCAAGTCCCCAGAAAGTGCCTAACTCTGGAACACCATGTTTGGCAGAACGACGTGTATTTCTTCTTCCAATTGCCACTTTTAATTTACAAGCAGCAACGTTGTTCAACAGCTGCTTCCACATACAGAATTTTAAGTAGCTAAATAAGATTTTAGACAGAGGTCTGATTTTGATGCAACGCTAGGCTGTGCTTATATGTCATGTGAAAAAGCCCCTGGTTCATGCACTACTACTTGCATGTCCACGAGCTTGGCCCAAAGGAAAAGACCAAAATCACTCACTTTACTTTTTAACCACAGTATAGCGCTACATCTGAACCAGACACACTGTAATTATTCTTAACCGTGGTTTATGTCAACTTCAAACCATGGTTTATGAAGCTGGCTTGTTTCAAATAAACTAGCATTAAGCCAAAGTTTAGGGTTCACACACAAAATTAAATAGTGGTTCATTGAAAGTGGAACCAAAACTTCCAATCTTCTCCTTGCAGATGTGCAAGAAAAGGGGAGAGTGAGAAACTCACAAGTCCAAGTACTGTGGTACCTCTGGTTGTAGACACCATCCGTTCTGGGGTGCCGTTCACACCCTGAAAAGTCCGCAACCAGAGTGGTGCTTCTGCACATGCGTGAACTGCAAGAGAGCACTTCTGCGCATGTGCAAACTGCACAGAATGCTTCTGCGCATGTGGTGAAACCCAGAAGTAAACACTTCGTGTCTGCCGCGTTCTTAACCCAAAAAAATGCAACATGAAGCGTTTGCAAGAAGAGGTATGACTGTAATGTAATTTGGTGTTATGTCTGACCAAGGCCATAGACTAGGCATAGGCAAACTAGGACCTCCAGATGTTTTTGGGACTACAGCTCCCATCATCCCTAGCTAACAGGACCAGTGGTCAGGGATGATGGGAACTGTAGTCTCAAAACATCTGGAGGGCCGAATTTGCCTATGCCTGCCATAGATTAAGTCCTATCTTATAAAGCAAATGTTTTATTGTGATATATGGATGACCGAAGGCAGGCTTTTGGTTTAACTTACCTGTTTGCCAATGAGTTGAAAGTCTGTCAGTTTGTTTGTAACACAATAATTACCGTATTTTTCGCCCTATAGGACGCACTTTTTCCCCTCCAAAAATGAAGGGGAAATGTGTGTGCGTCCTATGGGGCGAGTGCAGCCTTTCACTGAAGCCTGGAGAGCGAGGGGGGTCGGTGCGCACCGACCCCTCTCGCTCTCCAGGCTTCAGGAGGCTATCCGCTAGCCGTGGGAGACGCAGCTCTCCCACGGCTAGCGGAGAGCTTGTCTGCACCCAGAAGCTTGGGGCGCGCTGAGCTCAGCACGCCCCAAGCTTGGGGCTTCGCGCAGTGCTCCGCTAGCCGTGGGAGAGCCGCCCAAAGTCGCGCGGCTCTCCCACGGCTAGCGGATAGCAGTCTGTTCTGGGGGCTGGGGTCGGGGGAAGCTTGGGCTTCCCCCACCCCAGCCCCGCACCTGGGGGGGAATAATATTTTTTTCTTTATTTCCCCCCCAAAAAACTAGCTGCGTCCTATGGGGCGAAAAGTACGGTACTCCACTAGGAATTCAGAATAAAGTTCATGGCACAATCTGGTAACTCAAACATCAACTCAAGCCCTGCACTAGCTTTCAAACATACCGTTTACCTTGAAGACTCAGGTATCAGAATTAAAAAGTTGGCGTGAACACTCAGGGCAACATTCTGTTTTTCAAAAATGAACTCTGCCTCAACCTCCAGACCTACTTTAAAAGAGAGAGAACTATTGCCCAGTACAGCCCTAACAAACCACAATTCACTGTTGCATGTGGGACAACAATGGTTACTTTTCCCCAGTAAAGGACTATGAAACTAAATGAAAAGAGGATGTTAAAGCAGGTTCTAATTCAGAGCCAGTCAGAAACAGAAAATTATTCAGAATTCCTTGGCAGTATCTCTTTCTTTTCAAGAAAAGGTTGGCTAGGAATCCGGCAAAGATGCTTTAGATATATGCATCACCAGCCACATATCAGGAAACTAGACAGCTTCAATCTAGCTTCAGGATCCCATTAGACTAATGATTTCAGATGATGCTAAGGGATGAAGAAAAAAATAGCCATAAAATCCAGGAAGACAGATTCAAAACTTAGGACGTGTCCTTCTTAGAGTGTATTGTATTACTTAACATAGTACAATGGTGTATTGTATGGAAGAATGCCACATAAAACAGGGATGGTTGCAAATACAGTTTCCCTCATTTTGGGACTTTTGCAATAAATCATTGGGTCGAATGAAAACTGTCTGCCCAGTTCTGCTATCAGTTCTTTTATCAACTTGTATCCTGAAGGAAACACTTATTATTTTAGGTGTTCTGTGTCCTAACAGATATTCTATTAGAATATCAGGTTAATTAACTTTCAAAATGTGTGCACAAATGACATGAAGATCAAAATACGTGTTATTGGCTTTAGGATCAGCCATTGCTGACATCTGTAAACAGCTACTTTAGATACTGACATAAACTAATACTTGTTGCAGCACCTTAACAAAAAAATTCAGCTGAGCAAAGAGGCTTCTGAAGTGTAAGATGTTACAAAATGATTCCCTACTTATTTCTGCCTATTTATTAATAGAACCAAGTAACAAAGTTGGTTTTTTGGCTGGTTAGTCTTTTAAACCTCCATGACTTCACAACCTCTGTAACAAGGGGTGCAACAAGGGATGCTCAGTATCTATGAGATACTATTATTTGCTGGCTGGTTTGCTGCAAAGGTCAGGAGCAGGTTTCTCCTCCTATCTAGCTTCAGAAAAACTCACAGCCTCTCAAACTTTCCAACAATGTTTGCATCCTTGTCCATAATGACATATGTTCTAAATACTGAGAAGCAGCAAACATTCCCCAATAGTTGTCTAGGAGCCTGGAAATTAAAACTACAAAGTCGAATGGGGTGTGGAGTACAGTGTACTAACTACCAAGTTCTCAAGTGAAGATTCGTTTTAGGCTAAAAGCTACACCGAAACAGAGCTTGATACAAACCTATTTATTCTGAAGCACTCACTGAAACGATAGGGATCGTTACTTCACATCTTTATCACGCTACAAGCTACTACAACTTCCTCCCAAGGCAGCTTCACAGTGCACAGGCAAAGAAGCCATGTAATGAAGATTGCTTGGCCCTTATATCTCTCATGCTCACAATCAGGAAGAAAAAAGTCTTCCCTTTCAACATGAAAGCTCCTAACCCACTTAAACAGAGCAGTCCGTGATATCTTCCCCAGATAGATCAAGCACTGAATATAGGACTCTGATCTGGAGTATATAGTCAGTGAGTGCATCCAGCGAAGTCAACGAGGGCTGCCTGCTCCACGTTTACGTAAGCCTTAGGCTTTCATTCCACGCGTTAATATTGGCTTCCTTTCACACGTGACACCCCAAACGCACCTGATGTGCATTTGCAGGTCCTGCAACATGAAAACCTGCAAGCCAAAAACACCTACACTGATATGTTCCTTTTTAAAATAAATACCCCACTCTTCTTCTAGGATTCCTCTGCCCACTTCCAGAGGCTCGTCCCAAACAGCTGGAGGAAAAGAGAGCCTCGACTGGCAGCCCTTTCAGGAGTGTGGCAGCGGCGTGAGACCGGCAGCGTCTTCCCAGCAGCTCAGCTGAAGGAGCTCGGGGAGGGAGAGCGCGAAGCCCCTCGAGGGGACGCTGCGGGGCGGGAGGCGGGCTTCCCGGGACCCGCCAGAGAAGAGGGACGGGGCTCGCCACCCACACGCGGTGGCGCCAGGCCCACCGCGGCCGGAGGAGCTGGAGCGGCTTCGCCCTCGCCTACTACTCACCCGAGTGCTGGTCCCGAGGCCACAGGTAGTAGGTGGCGGGGATGACGATGAGGGCCACGAAGCTGGTGAGGAAGTAGAAGAAGGTGTTGCCGCTGTCATCGTACTGGAACTGCTGCCCCGCCATGGCCGCTCACACGCCCCGCCCCCCTCGGCTCTCCTCTCCCGGCGCTCGCCGCTCGCCTCCAGCCAGCGCCAGGCGAAGAAGCGGCCGCTCCGGGGATCCCGCGAGAACAGGAGCAGCGCCCGCCTGCCTGCCTGCCCCACCCACTGGCCTCTGGAGCGCGTCCGCCCGCTTGGCCCCCCCGCCCCCCACCACCTCTTCCTCTCGCTCTCCCACTTCGGCCCCCAGCAGCGCCAGCGCTAGCAGAGGAGGGAGACGTGTCGCTGCGCAGGCGCCATCGCCACCGTTGTGACGTCGGGCACGCGCTTCCGGTTCCTGGGCCCCGGTCGCCCCGGATTGGCTGAGCGGGGAGTCCTTCCCCCCCCCAGCGGGTTGCGGGGAGGAGGAGAGAGGAAGCCTGAACTACCAGAAACATTCGGGTGGAGGGGGTGGCGCTCGAAGGAGGGAGAGGGTGTGCGAACGTTTTTCTTTTGTTTTTCAGTCTTTTTTCCCCTCTTTGCTACGACTTATTTGCAACGGATGTGTGATCTTGGTTTGTGTGTTTTGTTGTTCCTGCGGCTTGTAAACCGCCTTGGGGGCAATATAGGAAGGCGGCATACAAATTAAAAATGAAATGGGGCGGGTGGGAATGCAATGAGGGTCTCTTTCAAGTCTGCGCTGGCAGCTGGCGAACTTTGCCTCCTTCTATCGCTCTTTGACTCCAGAGAACTCTTATTAGGAACTTTTTAAAAAATGGAGAAGACGTTTCTGATCATACTTATCCGTTCAGAAAGCATATAAAAAATGCAACAGTGTATTTTGAATTATTTTAGTGGACCAGATGATAACAGCTGTATCTCCTGGTTTTCCCCCAATCTAGCCCCTTTTACTATGAGTGTGGGTTTGTCACAATGGCTTCTAAACACCCCTTTTCCCCCAGTAATGGCTATTCTATTCTACTGCTTGCAGCCTTCATCAGTGGGCAAACTTTGATAGAAGGTATCTGCCCCTAATTAGTACTCCCCACCTTCCATTACATTTTTGAGCAAGCACACATGTATTTTTGTACCTGTACAAAAGGAAAAAAGGGACATGGGTGATGCTGTGGGTTAAACCACAGAGCCTAGGACTTGCCAATCAGAAGGTCGGCGGTTTGAATCCCCGTGACGGTGAGCTCCCGTTGCTCGGTCCGTGCTCCTGCCAACCTAGCAGTTTGAAAGCATGTCAAAGTGCAAGTAGATAAATAGGTACCGCTCCGGTGGGAAGGTAAATGTTGTTTCCGTGTGCTGTTCTGGTTTGCTAGAAGCGGCTTAGTCATGCTGGCCACATAATCCGGAAGCTGTACGCTGGCTCCCTCGGCCAATAAAGCGAGATGAGCGCCGCAACCCCAGAGTCGGTCACGACTGAACCTAATGGTCAGGGGTCCCTTTACCTTTACCTTTACAAAAGCAAAAAAAGTGTGCACCTACAGTACATCAAGATTTGCTTGGGACCCCGCTGCAGCACTTCTGAAACAAGAAAACCTCAGTCCAGTGTGCTTCCAATTCTGCTCAGCAGCCAAATCTTATTTCAGTAGGGAAAGTACAATTCAATATAATGGGGGGAAATTGAAAACATCCGTAACTTTCACAGGTCTAGATGAAATTTGCAGGCATATTAGCCTTTCTGGAGTAGATAACATGCATCAAATTTCTCTCAATGGCCAACCAGATGCCCGTGGGAAACCTGCAAGCAGGACCTGGGTACAAAAGCGTTTTCCCTATTTGTGATTTCCAGTATTCAGAGGCATACTGCTGCTCTCCATGGAAGGAGAGCATAGCAATGGAGGCTAGTAGCCATTGGTAGCCTTATATACTCCATGAATTTGTCCAATCCTCTTTTGAAGCCATCCAAGCTGGGGGCCATCACTGCCTGCTGTGGGAGCAAGTTCCATCCTGGCCACTGTGAGAACAGGATGCTGGACTAGATGGGACACTGGCCTGTTCAGCAGACTCTTCTTATGTTCTTTCAAACCCAAGGTTTCATTTCTAATCAGTAACCACCAATTTAGACCCTAATAGCATATATGTAATATTAGCTTTGTGATTGTACAGTGGTACCTCGGGTTAAGTACTTAATTCGTTCTGGAGGTCCATTCTTAACCTGAAACCGTTCTTAACCTGAAGCACCACTTTAGCTAATGGGGCCTCCTGCTGCTGCCGCACCGCCGGAGCCTGATTTCTGTTCTTATCCTGAAGCACAATTTCTGGGTTAGCGGAGTCTGTAACCTGAAGCGTATGTAACCTGAAGCGTATGTAACCTGAGGTACCACTGTATATATTTTTAAGTATGGCTCCATTGAGAGTGGGAGGGAGATGATTTAGTACTGATCCTTAAAAGGAACTGAGGTGATACTAGTGTTTCTTCATCTGTTTGTTGGGGAGTTCACACTGCTTTCAAGTTGCAATGCAGCAAGCTTCATTGGCTGTTTGACCTCTTTGACCACAGATGGAAACAGAATATAGAGCTGGATTTTTTTAAAGCATTTGTTTGTCCTTGTATACTTTAATATAGCTACAACAGCATTTACAGTGTTAAAAGTGTGGGAGGAAAATGAGATCTGTAACCCACGTGCAGGTAATTAACAAAAGAATATAAAGTATCATCCACTGCTCCCCCTCCCCCGGAAACCTGCTGTTTACCACTTAATTGGAACAACATTAAACAGTTTTTCTGCAGATTGACATTTGTTCTAATTCAGCGGTAAACAGTAGGTTTTTCCAGGGGAAATGGTGGGACAAACAAAAAACTTGGACTTGTGCCTAGAAAGCATGGGGCAAGCGCAAGTGTGGACAAGCCCTAACAGCAAAAGAGGGTTAGCACAAAGAATCAACAAAAAACAGAAGGCTGATATCAAAACCAGAACTCCAAATAGTACTCATCTATTGTCCGTATACTGCCCAACACACTTCAATAACAACCTTCATTAAGGACAAATTCCATACTGTGCAGTGCAATCCCGTGCATTTTTACTGTGTGGAGTGACCAAGTATGTTAGGCATTGCAGCTTTTTCTGGTATCTCAGCGGAACAGACTACAGATTAAGACGTGTGAAACACCTGTAGTAAGTCAGCTACAGTCCTCAACATTATAATGTGCTGCAAGCATAAAGAATGTTACTGAACCACATGGGGCAATTTGAGTGTTACAATAGTGAGTGCATTTGACTATCAAATAAAGCTCACTCCAGTCTTATGGCTACTTATTGTGTTCATGGGAAAGGTGAAATTTAAACCTGGTACTTTTCTTATTCTTGTCTCTTAGCTACTATGTACAATCACTCCTATGAAATCCTGCAGCCCCAGCCGGCATGGTCAGGAATGCCAGGAGTTGTAGTGCAGCAACTTATGGAGGACCCCTGGTTCCCCAGCCATGGTCTGTATTCAAAAAATTAAATATCAAACCAACTGGGGGTGTTTCTATAGCTAGCATTGTTTAATATTTCTGAACTGGAATTTAACAATGCGGTGAATTTGGCCAGGGATCTGCAGAAAAGTAAATTGCATCTTGTTGGACATTTGAGAGGCCTAGCTGGTGACATTTGCTTACAGCCATTGGAAAGCAAAGCTGCCAACAGAACAATGAAAGGTGAGCAAGCAAAGTGTTTTGATAAACAGATGAGATTCACCACCAAATGTAGCACAAAAGGATTATCTAACCACAAAGACATTTACAAAGGATCATATAAAATGAGTATCTGTATTTGCCAACCTCCCATTGTGCAGAAGTCAAAAGGAAAAGATGGAAAACGGGAGGCCAGATTGTCAGGACTACCAAATCCAGGTCAAACCTGTCTAGCTTACAGCAAAATCTGGAGCTAGAAGAACAGGTAGGAACAGGAAGCATAGACTGAAACAAGCAAAGCTCAAGCCAGACTGCATAGCAATTGTTTTACACAGATAATTTTATTCCTCCTTTTAAGGGTGTTGCGTAAACAGGAATATTTATTCAAGAATAGCGCTGTACCATAGCATAACATCACAACAATGAGCCTAGACACCCTCCAGGTTCCTGTGTTTCTCCACCTCCCACTCTTTATCTCCTGTGGCCACAAGGAGGAGTCCATAAATACTCACTTCCATTTCCAATTAACCGCAAAATGCCATGTCATCCAGAGCTGGTCAAACTGGCTAATTTAACCATTGTTAGTGGAAACAAGCCAGTTTCTAACAATAGATTATGAAGTTGGTTGGTTTTCACTAACCATAGTGAATATTAACTCCAATTTAGGGATCAGATGACTTGCTAAACTGCTGTCAATTTAAAAGTCCCTCCGTTACAGCCATACTGGGGGAGGAAGAGGAGAGTGCACAAGCTCAACAAGGGGGTAGGCTCATTTTTGCAATGATAAAGGTGAGTCTTCTGTCCAAACAATGTCCTTGAAAGGGAACTTCTGTGAACAATCAGAATAGGTTTTCAGAACCAAATCTGGAGCAGGAGGTCTTCCATGGACAAAAGGTACGTGATTGTAGTCCTGATTTCAGAATGCATCACTGTCACCTTGCTAAAATAATATATGGTGAGGTAAAAAGGAAGAAAGCATGCTGCCTCCCAGGGCCGTCAACTCTTAGCTTTCTTTAAAATAGAATAAAAAGTTCAATCAGAAAATTGTGAAG
This sequence comes from Podarcis raffonei, assembly GCF_027172205.1. Lineage (NCBI taxonomy): Eukaryota > Metazoa > Chordata > Lepidosauria > Squamata > Lacertidae > Podarcis > Podarcis raffonei. Next base: position 52,495,248 of record NC_070604.1, read on the forward strand.
AAAGTAAAGAGCACAAAATGTGGAAGCAGCTCCAAGACTTCAATACTTGGCAGCCTGCAACATTGCTAAGGATGTTTATTCACTGTTTCTAAGCAATCAGAAATGTTGACCACTCAGGAGGCGGCCCTCCCAGAACAGCAGAAAGAGGACAAGCTAGATGGAAGAGGATACTGAGTGAGTTTGTTACAAAATGAAACACAGTTGGCTGGCTTTAGTATGTTTTATTGAAAAGTAATTCCTTGAAATAAATGAGACTTCATCCCTGCTTAGAAAAAACGATGCTATTGCACACCTGCACACTCAGGTTTTCCATGTCTCCCACCCAACCACTACTAAGCTGTTCATCATCACTGGGCTGTTATTTTAATACTGTGTAGTTGCCATAAACAAAAGTATAAAATCCAAAATGAATCATGAAATGCCTTATACCCGCAGCAAGTTAGAATTCCTATAGACTAGAACACAGATAGCTTTTTTTGTTTATTAAGGTTAGCAAAACATATTGTGTGCATGTTTTGCTGAGAGTTGTGACATTGTACATAAATGTTATTTGCTGTTGTATATTTGTATCTTAATATTTCTCCCATGAGCTCAAGGCTGTGTGCATTGTCCTCCTCTTCCCACTTTTATCTTGACAGCAGCCATGTGAAAATTCAGACACCAAAGTGGGTAGGGAGCCTTAAGAGCCTAATTCACAAAACTCTTTGAATCTGCACCTGTGCCTGCTGAGGAGGCTTGCTAACAAAATAGGGGAAGGGACTCCCTGATGTTGCTTGCTGGAAAGGAATAAGGTTTGGAAGAGGTGCTCCTCCATCACCTCTGTTGGTAGGGAAACCTATACCTCTGCAGAGGTCCCTGCTGCACCCACAAGAACGTTTAGGGCCCCAAATGGGGTGTTCTGCTAAAAATCCAAGAGAAATCACACCAACCACAATGTTGTGCCCTTCTCAGCCAAACAAACAGGGCTTGAGATGTGGCCGTAGATTCTGCATGTTCACCGACTTGGGATTCTTCTCTTAGTCTTCTTCTAATAAAAACCAGAGAGTGAGTGTGAAAAGGATAGACAGGTGGCATGAATAATAGTCCAGGGAGAAAATGTGGGTTATCTATGAAAAGACATTCCGTATCATTTAATTTGCTCCACTGAAATTGACAATTGATTTGCCTGACCTTTTTTCCCCCAATTTCTCCAAAGTACAGAGAGAGTGAGAGAGAGGAGGAAATTGGCATCAATGAAATTGACAAGACTTTCCCTTGACCTTGTCACCTTCCCAGCAGGAGGGGATGACGGAAATGGCAGTGGGGCATGCAGTGCAGAAGAAAAGCGAGGGAGGCATTGTTCAAGCTGTCTCCAACCACAGCATGATGGAATTGCATCCATGGCCGCTGAGGCAGTATCCGAGGTGGGTAAGTCATGAATGCTTTCTCCCACATAGCTAGAGGGGAGGTTGTAGCAGTGAAAGCGAGAAGAACTCATGAGCTGCAATTACCTGAAGTGGAGGAAGAACATTTGAGCGCTCATTGAAGTGAATGAAAATCTGTGTGTAACTTCTACCTAAGTCGGCTGCTTTGGTTTCAGGGCCCTCACTAAACAACAGCTCCAAAGCTGCTAGAAGTTGTGCAGAGTTCTCCGGAGTTGCATGTGATCAGCAGGTGGCACTCTAACTACACTAAACCTAAAGCTTCCTTTGTCGTAGCTCTTGTCAGCTAGGTCAAATTGCATGTTGCCCAAGTATGGTGCATCTAGGTTGTACAGGGAAGAATATTATCGTTTCCAATAGATTTAGGAAAAGAGCAAACGGTTCCACCTAGACAGGTTTGGATGACACACGCTTCACTATAATAATAATAAAAAAATATTATTTATACCCCACCCATCTGGCTGGGTTTACCCAGCCACTCTGGGCGGCTTCCAACAAAATTTTAAAATACAATAGTATAGAAAGAAAAGACAGAGTAGCTCTTTGTGAGCCCTCTAGAAACACCTGTAACTAGGTGAAACAGAGTCAATGGAAACACCACTCTTTTTGGCATAGGTGAGCAGTGGTTTTTTCATCCCTGATAAAACAATTTGTAAAATCAGCTTTCATTCATATACCCTTAAACAGTGCTTTTTTCTAAAAAAAATTGTTTAGGGGTACTCTTATTTTGACTCAAGAAAATCACCATTTTATAGTTCAAATCGGGGGAAATACAGTAAATGGACAAAAGTACAAAGATTCACAAAATGTTTAGGAGTATCCATACCTTTACCTTTACCTTACCTTATCCCATTTCCAAAATACAGTAACAAGCAGATCTGTTTAACTTTGCCATATGTACATGATCTCATATGAGGGCCAATCTATGCAGTAAGGAAGCTTTCCTGGGACTTTACCCCTTCAGGCTGCTGAGTGTTAGTGGGTGCATTTTAATGCTACTAGATTGGGGGCTTTAGCAAATATAAAACGGACCTATCTTGGAGAAAACAAGAATGAACCCTTGACATGCTACATGTCTATGGAGAGCAGGAGTGGAGAACATTCACTGGCCGATGGCTCAAACCCTTATCCCCCACACCCCAGTAGACCAAATTTGACAAGTGGGTGGGAAAGCGCAGCACAGGGCTCTTTGATAACCCTTTTGCAAACAGCTCCACACACCTGAACCTCCATGCCTGTTCCCAAGCAGGGGAACTGGGGCATATAGCCAAAGTGAGCTGGATTTGACCAGCACTCAGCTGGCGAGTAGGGGTTAAATTCTGCTGCTTTGGCTGCACATACCACATGCTACTCTCAACTGCTAATGGTGAGTCACACCACCCTCAAGAAACTATGGAAGAATTTATCTTCCCCTGTGAGAAAGTTAGTGAAATTCTGCCTGCCCCCCAATTTGTCTTCCCACAAATAGGGTATCGTTTTTAGAGGCCACTTAACTACCACAGAGCCTAGGACTTGCCGATCAGAAGGTCGGCAGTTCGATTGCCCGCGACGGGGTGAGCTCCCGTTGCTCGGTCCCTGCTCCTGCCAACCTAGCAGTTCGAAAGCACGTCAAAGTGAAAGTAGATAAATAGCTCCGTTTAGCTCCGTTTAGCTCCGGCGGGAAGCTAAACGGCGTTTCCGTGCGCTTCTCTGGTTCACCAGAAGCGGTTTAGTCATGCTGGCCACATGACCCAGAAGCTGTACGCCGGCTCCCTCGGCCAATAAAGCGAGATGAGTGCCGCAACCCCAGAGTCGGTCACGACTGGACCTAATGGTCAGGGGTCCCTTTACCTTTACCTTTAACTACAGCTTTCTAAGAATCAGTTGTTTTGAGTTGGTCAGTTTGTTGGCCTGGCCACTTTCATTTGCTTCAGCAACTTCCACGGTGAAATGGGAAGATAAGGTCTTCTTCTTTCTTCTTCTTTGGCGATCACACGTAGCCAAGTAAGATTGTCTTCCATAAACACGGTTTTAACAATGTGCGACTTTCTCCTGATTGAAGTGCAGAGTGTTTGAGGACTGGGACATTCACAGGGAAACCAAAATGCTTATTTACAAAGCTATTATACTACCAACCTTACTATATGCTTGTGAAACATGGACCACTTATAAATGCCATCTCCAACTCCTCAAAGATAAGGTATATCAGTTTGTATCCAAAGTAGTTGCCCCATATTTATGCAAGGATTGCCACTTATACAGCAGAATGTCCACTCCTTCTTTGCCTGCACACACACATCCCAAATCTGTCCTTGAAGTTACTCCAACCATCTGGAGCAGATTCGGAGGAGGTAGAGTGCAGGAAGAGGAAGAGCAAGAGCCCTTGCGCAAATGGAAGAGCTTTGTCAGATAACAACACATTGGTTTTCTTAAGTAAGCTAATCTTCCCCTGGTATTGGTTCAGCAAGCCTGGAGCTTTGTAGATACCTCCAGGAACTTACAATGCATTTCTGCCTCATATTGTTCCACCATCCAAGAGATGTCTCTCTCTACCTTTGTGAGACTTATTCAAGAAGAGGGAGGGGGAAGGTTGTGCACTTTGAGAAGTGTGGGATTTACTGCTGCGTTTCAAAGGAATTAGAACAGAGCAGCAATATTGTAAACAAGCACAATGAAAGCTGGAGAGGTCACTGCTGCATCTTTGGAAATTAACGAGGGTTGTGATTAATTCTAGCAACTGGGGCCCTAGGAATTATGAGGACAGGCACAACAAAGATGCAGAAGTAGATTATCTGAAAAGCCTTTTTTTCTCAGTTCCCCTTGTTTATTTAAATTAGAAATTTTAAGCTAGCATCTTAAACGTGGCCTAGCCTTTTATTATTATTTGGGGCCAGGGGAGGGTAAAGAAGTATATTTCAAAATGGAGTGATGCTGCAAGTCAAACAATGGGCATTCAGAAGCCTTTTACAGTGTGGATTTTGAAATTTGACCTTTTACATTGGGGAAGACAGAAGAGAATGGTTCACTAGCATATCCCAATTGGTCAGATGTTTCCCAAGCTGATTCTAAGCTAGCAGCATAAATTATCTTGGCTCAATCTTGCCTTTCCCTCTTGATTTAACATTTTCCCAAAAAAAAGGTGGTTCTTTCTCATTCTGATCATTTGGAATCACTATTGTGATTTTAAATATTGTAATGGCATACCATTTGCATATTTGATTCTCAGGTTTTATAAATAAATAAATATCAAAGTTTACTTTCCCCTGTGAGATTTGTCATTTAATGTGGCTAATAATTCAGTCTTGAATCAAGGTAGACAAAAGACAACCGATTCCATTTTTAATAAGGGATCCAGAGTTGGGATATAAAGTCACATGATTTACCAGTACCTTTGTGTATGTTGTTGTTATTCTTACTGCTATTTATATTGATCAGTAGGATTTTCCATATGTGCGAAGAATCAATAGCCTTTTCTACATCTTACTACTGCTCATTCTTCTGGGCTAGATGCCAATATTGCTTTCGCTAGCTAGGGAAGTAATTTTGGTAGGTGGGTGGCGGTTGAGGGCTGGTTACAGGAACAGCAGCTATGAAGTGGTAGAAGGGATTGTGACTCCTGCCTCGCACAACCTCTTTTTTTCGTTCTTCTCTGCATATAACCATTACCAGTAATTGGAGGGTGGGGGGCGACTAAAAATAAAACTCCTGCTGCAAAAGAGTGAACTTTGTGTGGGAAAGAGCAAGTGCTTTTTTGCAAAGCAGAAAAAAACATTAAAATTCATACTGGAGGAAAAGAGCAAGCAAACTGATTCTCACAGACCTGGTCTTCTGTTCTCACATCACAACTATCCTTCTGCTACACAACATGCCACCACCCTCCCCCACTGGCTGTTCAAGATGGCTGAGTCATCCCATGTTATTCGTCCTGCACCTGGGATGGGCAAAAAGTAGATGGGGTCTGTTTGGTACACCGCTGCGTAATTTACAGTAGCTCAGCCAGGGTTTCTAAGTCCCAATAGCAGCAGGAAAAAGCCTTCATCCCACACACACCCCACACAAAAATGGGAACACTAATTCAGATATGGATTCCTTTAAACTTGTATTGCAAAGCCTGTGTATGGTTCGTGAAGTATGGTCCATGCTTTTTTTCTGGGGGTACTCAGGGGTATGCAGTACCAGCACCTTTTTTCCTAGAAGAAAAGCACTGATAGATACATCCGGTGCTTTTTTTCTGGGGCGACACAGGGGGACGCATACCCCTAAACATTTTGTGAATTTTTGTACTTTTGTCCATTTACTGTATTTATTTTTCCTGATTTGAACTATAAAATGGTGGTTTTCTTGAGTCAAAATGAGAGTACCCCTAAATATTTTTTTAGAAAAGTAACACTGGATACATCAGTTCCACTCCCTGAGCCACCAACTTGCTGGCTTTATCAAACACTGAACCAGTAATTTGCACCTGGCTCTGGTTGGTGGACCTCAGGTTTGTAGTAATGACAACACCCCAAACAGATCCTGCAAGATCGAAGTGGAACCACACCTTCCCTCAGCATGATGGGGTGGTGGGCAGGGGTGAGGAAACCAAAAAGATCATGGCATGTCAGGTGCAGGCATCCCCATTCAGTCTCATGCCACAAAAGTGACTATTTTGCGAGGTCTGCAATAGAACTACTGGTTTATGTCTAAGGTACCCTACCAATCAGAGTGGAGTTCGGCTTCCCCAAACCCCAACATTAGCAGTGCTGCTGCCCTGATAGCCTGCCCCACCCGCCAGCCCTTCTTGGACTTCAGCACTTCCCGACTCAACTGCCCAGTATCTAAGCCCTGACCCTGCGTGCATCCAAAATCCTCTCATTTCCCAAATCAACTTGGCTATTCATCTCCTTCCAACTACACTAATCATACCCTGCCATCCACATTTCCTTCTTTACTGGTCATACTACCACCGTCCCATCCCCTTCCTGAAAACACGGCCACAGTGGAAGGTCCAAATTCTGCTCTGCTTCGCCCCAGCAGACTTCAATCCGCCCTACTAAACTTTCTGTACTCCTCCATGGCATTTCCACAGCTGCTTTATAGGGAGAGGCTGAGGTATGTGGCACCAACCATTGCTCTGTAACCCTTTTTGCTTGGCTAACTGCCCTCACTTCCTAGTCCTGAAAATGGTGTAAATACTTCTGTGGGTTGAAGCAGGAAATCCACATGCTGCATCGCAGACCCTCCAAGTGACCCTGTTTTCCAGGGACGTCCCTGATTTAGAGAAGCCGTCCCAGTTTCTGATTTGATCCCGGAATGCCCTGCTTTTCCTTAGGATGTCCTTATATTCACTAGATAAATGTTGGAGAGTATGGAGATATCCGACCCCTGAACCATCTGAAGGCAATCCTGTAAAGGGAAGTTTTTTAATGTTTAATGTTTTATATATGGCTGCCCAGAGTGACTGGGGCAACCTAGTAAGATGTGTGGGGTATAAATAGTAAAATTATCATTATGGCAAAGGATGTCCCTATTTTCATCGGAGAAATGTTTGGAGGGTATGGCATTGGGGACTCCAAGAAGCCTGATACGTCTCCTGGGCCTTCCATTTAACAGCCCTGAAGCCTATTAACTCTTAAATATTAAGAGAAGCCAGCCAGCAGATGGCAGCAGGACACATTACGTACAGTTGTTTTTAAGGAAATTGGTAGCTTCAGAACACAACCTTTGCAGTAGGGGACACCATACTAAGGGCCACTTCACAAATTAATTTCTCTCTTGCATAATGATGATGTTATATCTTGTTCTGTATTTTTAAAGGGGGGCAGCTTTTGCAAAATGTGCTGAATCTGAAGAAATAAAAACAGCAACTTGAAAGCACAGCTCAGCACCATTCCCAGTGTTTGGGAGTGGGGCAGGAAACATCTAAGCGCAGGACTTACTCCTTCATTCACTTAGGCTGAGAGAGACAGCGATTTGCCCAGGAACAGCCAATGAGTTTCTTGGCTGATAGGGGATCTGAACCCTGGGCTTCCAGGCCCTTGTCCAACACTCCACCCACTGCAATAAACTGCTTGCACCTCCCACCATCCCTGATCATTGGGCATGCTGGCTGGGGCTGATGGTTGAGTCCAATAACTTCTGGAGGTCCACCCTTAATCTAAAAGGTAAATGGAAGTAGGAAGCATGTGAAGTAGAAGTTTGTAAGATACAGAGACCTCACACCAGTTGCTGATACTTCCAAAATGATGAAAAATAGTGGGACCTGCAAGGCAGCTTGTTTTTTAAATGTTATGTATGGTGCCTAGTAATATTAGAAATAAAGGAATGAGGAAAAGAGCCAGTAAGAAATAAAGATACGGCAGTGTCGCTTGTATAGAGTATGAAAAAACCTGAAACTCAGAATGAACAGAACCACATAAAAATGGGGATTTTTTTTAAAAAAGAAACTTTCTAGCACATTGAAAATCAGTGCTATTTTAGAAAATACTCTAAAACCTGAAAAAAATACAATTCACGTACTTTTGTAAATCTAGAAAATCTTTAATTTTTTAAAAAAGAGGAACTCACCTTGAAAGCCTCCCTGGTTCTCTTATAGTGGCAATGGTGCCCACCTGAAAAGTGCTGGAACATGAGTTTCAGCGAGTTCCAGGTGAAAAAAGCCCTGGAGATAGTTTATTGAAATATACGCGGAGCTGTGATGCAGTTCTCCAACCAGAAAAACTACATTCCAAAATGTCTGTTAGGAAAAAGTGCTCACAAACACAAAATATACATTTTTGAGAAAATAATATGCAAATATGCATTTTATTGGAGGAAATTGGTTGCAAAAATGTGTATATTTGAAGAAATATGCACTAAATGCATATTTTCATGATTACGTTTTTTGAAAAAATTTTCTTCTTTGGCAATCACTCATAACCGAGTAAGATTGTCTTCTATAAACACGGTTTTAACAATGAGTCCGTAAGTGACTGTGGAGGCCAATTCTGGATCCACATGTCCTTCCACAGTGGGAGCATTGGTTTCCAGGCAGGAGTTGATCACAGTGTGGATTTGCCAAGCATGCTTTCTCTTAGCACATTCTCCCTTGCATCCTGAGTTTCAGTGTCTTCAAAGCCCATGACACCTTTGGTAAAGGCTATTCTCCAACTGGAGCGCTCGCAGGCCAGTGTTTCCCAGTTGTCAGTGTTTATACTACATTTTTTAAGATTTGCCTTGAGACAGTCTTTAAACCTCTTTTGTTGACCACCAGCATTACGCTTTCCATTGTAAAAATGGGTCAAACTGAAGAAAACTGGGGAAACGTGGGGGGGTGAGAAGCTGAGAGAAAATAAATTGACACACTCACACCATCTCTAAATCTTGATAACTAGTTTATTTAAACTAGTTTATTTAATGCATTTGAAAAGGATCCAAATTTACAGAAACAGTCAATATTATTGTTTTAAGCCATTCTTCAATGACTGCTGTGTTGTTTTAAACCATGCACAAAGCAGAGGTGTGTACCGAGGTCTCCACAATATATATATATATTGCTTGTGGCTATCCTGAATAGTTTAAATCATTCCAGCAGATTTATAATACTTGGATTTTTTGTCAGATTTGATTTATCGAGGTGTAACTAACTACACGTCAAATTCCAAAGTAATCACTGAAGATGACGGATTTGCTAAGGAGGCAAAAAGCAGTCTCCCTCTTTTCTTTCCTCAAAAGATTAAATAACTGACACAGGATCCAAGACGTAAGACAGGCATATATTAAATAGTGAATTCTTGCAGCCAATTTCTAAAGACCCTGTTCAAAATACTGGTATCTGATGGAAATGTTGACAATACCCTTAATGTGAGCAACGTCAAGGGGCCACTGCTATGATTTTAACAAAGCTGTCAGATTAGGTGGTTACAGCATGATATTAATACAACTTCTTAACCGACAATTAGTTAACTGGCTGCTAAAAAGAAACCGGCTTATAGGATTTCCCTAATGAATATAATGCTTTGTTTCTGGGCAAAACATATGCTGTGGATGTATAATTAGAAAAAAAGAGTTCCCCATCAAGGGAACATGTGCAACTGAATAAAAGAGCTTATTATTATACCTGTGAGGGGTCAAAGTCTATGGGGCTGTAGCTTATGGTATTACAGCAGATTACAAAATCATTCTATTATGTTAGTCAATCTGTTTCCAAGCATCAACTAGCAGGAAGCTGTGCACTAGAAACTAACAAATAAGGCTCCCTTTGACTCTTTTCCCTCTAAGGTCTTGTGATAGGTCAGCTGTTGGTGGCATCATCATCCCAGTCAGATCACATGTCAGAACCTTTCAGTGTGCAGCTGATGCATTTGATATTGAGAACCATCTTCCCCAACAGTCCTCAAGTGCTACTTGTAGTAGAGCCATATTCTTAAAAAGCTGGAGCCAGTGTGAAACCCATAGACAAGTTAATGAAGGGGGGGGAGAGAGAAGCAGAGTGAACTTATGCTGCATCTGAGCTCTATCATAAAGCAAATTGCTCAAGAGAAAAAGCGACAAACAGCAGCTGCCACGATCACCTTCTGTGTTTTAGCACCTGAGGACCAATGTGCACAACTATATAATCTAAGTTTACATATCTTCTGTGGAAATTATTCCACATTTTATGAACTGGCAAATACATCCTCTGGCGAAAAGTGTGGGTCTCCTCATATAGTGCACAGATCTTCAAGATGCATTTTAAAAATTGCACACCCAGCTTCAGCACCTCTTACACAATTTATTTCTTTAGGCTTAATAATAATAATAATAATAATAATAATAATAATAATAATGTGTATTTGGGGTGTATTTTTTTCCTGAGCCCTTGTAATTAAATACGTGGGTAAGTATTATCCATGCCTCACTGTTTAGCAGCTCATTTCAGTAGCCCCACAACAATCTCCTTTCCAGTCCATATATTGCATTATATGCATTCCAAATTCTGTTTGTTAGGTAGGAGCAAACTACACATTGCACTGCTGCTGTATGCCAGGAAGTCCTTTGAGAGTGCTGACTTGCACTGGGTTAAGTGACGGAAGGGAATGAGGTTCCCCTTAACCCTTCCCCTGCCATTTCCTTCCCTCTTGAAACTTCCTGCACCACCAGTATTCCAAATCTATGTCTTCCTCAAAAACATAGAAACATTGTGGTAGTACAAGCAGCTGGGCAAGAAGCAACAGACAAAGGAAAGGTTAAGCACTGATGCAAATCCTTCCAAGAGATGCTTTGCAAGGGAGAGTTACTAAGCTAGGCTGTAATGTAGTTTACCTTCCGAGTTTTTTTCCAGCATGTCCATCTATTTTCATGTTAGTGCCCATATTTACAATGTTAGCAGAAGCCTCTCCTAGAATTTGAAAGGCAAATTCAGGTCTAGCTTATACTTCCTTGACATAAATGTAACAGCACCTGCTCATTATAAATGGGACAATTTGGTCCTGTGATGCATGTTCTTCACAGTTCATGACTTTTATGTCTTTCAGAGAAGGCACTGAAAAGAGCCATTGATATGGTTATTTAGTGGATGAGCTCCAAAGGTTCCCTTTACAGTTAATCCCTTCCATGTTTTCCATTGTATGGAATAAACACTTTTAAAAATAACCCTGCAGGTGTTCAAGCATAGCAGTCTGAAAAATAACTAATTGTTGTGTGTATACTTTGCTTCTCCCCGCTCCAACATGAGCCTTTTGCTTCATCCGTTTATATTCCCATCGTGAAATGTCACAATTAAAGTCAGAGCATGCTATTTACAAACAGAAAGAAGACTACCAGAAAGAAGGCTCAATGGGGTTCTGGTAAGCTTCCAAGGCCTGGTTGAGTCCCAGTGCAGTCCTGGGACAAGTGTTCAAAATTCTAAAGTTTGGCCTGACTTTCACATGAACTTTGAGGCAAGAGAGGGTGGCAAAACTCTTACTCATTTCAGGAGGTGGGGAACCAATAATGACTGGATTAATATTAAAGAGCTGAAGTTTTTAATTAAATTTGTATAAAGCTGACATTTGCTTTCCCAAAATTGCTCCAGAAGAACCACTATATTACAGCATCATTTCAGCCTAACCGTAATTAATTGGCATGATTTACCTATTTTATATGTTTTAATCCATTTAAAACATACCACTGATGAAATGGACAGCATAGTTTTTAAAAGTAACAACAAAAACTCCAAACGGCAAGCATCATTTTGAAAGAGGAGTCCCTGCCCCTTTCTCTCCTATAGGGTGGAATGCCTCATCTAAGATAATGCCAGTCAGGCCAACTATAGTATCTTTTTTTCTCCTCAATAATCTATTCCAACAGTCTTCCCACAAGTGATTGCAGGATTATGTGCACTCCAATTTCCAAGCAATGAGAGATTTCAGGGGTGCCAAATACTGAATACAGAAGGGTAACAGGGTGATCCGTTTCAGCTGGAATACCTTAACCATCTATATGGCTGTGTGTTTATCAGGACCCTGTTCTGCTTCAAACAAGATAACAAATCTTCCTGGAAAAAACTGTGCATTAATAAACTGGCAATGGAAAGACTGGAAATGTCAAAGTTTTCTGCATGCTTAGAAATGAAGGCAATTAGGCAGATATTATGCTAGGCAAAGAAAATTTATCTGCATAGGTCAACCTGTGCACTGCTTTGAAAGTGATGCTGCAATAGAAATACTGGGAGGGAATGTGCGTATTGCCAGCATTAACAAGCATGGCTAAACTGTTCAGCAAAGAAACATGTTTAATCTTTGCTTAAACACAACTCTGTGAATGCTGGCGAGGTCAGGGTCAGTTTGGGTTACCTATTGTATAAGCGTTGGCTGCAAATAGCTTAAGCAGGGCACAACTTTTTTTTCTACATATTCTTTCATGCTCAGCTCATTCCAGAGTCATTCTCCCCACGTTCATTTACTGCCAGCTCTGCTCAAATGTCTCACCTAGTGCTTAATTTCTAAGAGGAGAGATGCCAGGGCTCAGATTCACCTACAAAGTCCCAACCCTAGAACTGGAATAGCATCTTCAGTGTGGGGAGATTCAAAATTTCCTTTCCCTAATAAAAGAGTTTTCCTCGGGGGGGGGGAATTCCACCATACTTAAGATGGTAGAAAGGGGTATTCTTGTAACATCACAAAATAGGCACCAAAAATGTACAGTGCAACTCGCACCACAGATCAACAATTAAATACCTTTGCTCAACCTTCAGTAGATCTGTCAGAACTGAAGATTCATACATGTGTGTGCCTTCACACAGAGAGCTTTTTTAAAACTGACAAAGCTAGACTGTAACCTGCTTGCAGTTTCCACATCCCTACTTGTAAAACAAAAAAACAATAATCCCTTTTCCAAAGAGAAATTTCCCTCTGCCTATGTGATTGCCAATTCATGTGAAATGACAGTGGATACTTGGACATGCTAGCGTCATATCTTCTATTTTGAACTGTGTATTCTTGTTTATGGGTTGGGTCAAGGCAGTGGAACTCCACTCATGGGATGCCCTCATTGCAGGAAAGAGGGACCGTTTTTTATGATTCTCCATCTTCCCTGCAGGCCCCTGTGACTCCCCTGGAAAGCTGCTCCTAAGGGCTAGAGGCCCCTCCAGAATGGTATGGGAGGTGATGGGGGAGGGAAGGGGTAATTGGAGACAATTAACCGCCTCCTTTCCTCCAGCGAGAGCCTCCTCTGGATCTCAGCCCCTTCTGAGTAGGAGAAATTGGGTAAGGGAAACTCGAAAACTGTTGCAGTGTATACAAGTGGTGTCTCAAGAACACTCTGCAGCTAGTACCAGTTGACTTTGGATGAGAACATGAAATACTCATAAAGCTATAACAGCAGGATCTAACATTCAGAATACCGTATTTTTTGCTCTATAAGACTCACTTTTTCCCTCCTAAAAAGTAAGGGGAAATGTGTGTGTGTCTTATGGAGCGAATGCAGGCTGCGCAGCTATCCCAGAAGCCAGAACAGCAAGAGGGATTGCTGCTTTCACTGTGCAGTGATCCCTTGCTGTTCTGGCTTCTGAGATTCAGAATATTTTTTTTCTTGTTTTCCTCCTCCAAAAACTAGGTGCGTCTTGTGGTCTGGTGCGTCTTATAGAGCAAAAAATACGGTAATTTAAGAGCTGCTGGAAAGCTTCAATCTCTACAGAAAAATAAAATAGCCACTGCTATATAATTCAACTACTGAACAAACTAACAAACAACAGCACTATTAAAGTTTCTCCCTGTTTAATGCTTGATTTTACAAAGGTAATGTTATTCCAGTTGAAAGACGTGTTCATTATGGCAAATAAAACAGAGATCTATGGGATTATTGAAGTAGAAAGACACATTAAAGCTGTTTAGGGCATTGTATTGATTTCTGTTGAATGGCTGTCCTGACATTTTTCAACAGCCAGGTCTAATAAATGTTTGTGGAGTGAAGCTTAAGTGGGTGGAAAAGTTGCCCAGAAAGAGTATTAAGAATAACTTAAGATATTGGATTTAATTGCAGCAATCTGTGATACTTATGGTGCTGGCCCCTTAGTGGAATTTTCAGTATTTAACTTGAAGCATGATTGGGTGATTAACAAGAGTCACTTTAATTAAATATTTTAAATGATTTCCTGAAAGATGTCCTGGTTCATCTTATGTAGGTAGACAAAGGGAATCATAAGTTGCTTTTCTAGAAAAACTGCAGACCCCAAGAGAAATATATATTAGAAAGCTAGCTATCCATCTTGTATTCTCTTGTGGCAGCGAAGCCATCAGCACTGATGGCTGGTATCCTGGTAATGGCAGGATTGAGTTTTCAAGGCTTCAGGGAACACTGTGTGGGAAAGGAAAATGTTCAGTTTGGCCAAGATTGAAACTTTGCCCAGAAGCAGGCTTAAAACTGGGAATGGTAGGTCCCAAGATACAGGAAATCTAAGGAATAGGCAAGGAGCAAGGGTTCAGAGGTGACAATGGCTTCAATATAAATATATTCAATATAAAGAAGAGTAGGTGGAAGCATGTAAAAAGGCAAAGGAGGCATGGAAGTGGGGCAAAAGAGAGCTAAAGAGAGGGGTCTCTTAAAAAAAAACCTTGATAGCAGAAGGTCTGGAAGGGCTATCTGCTACGATGGGAGCAGGGCCTGCCCAAGAGATTTTGGCACTTGAGACAAACCACAGTATGGCACCCTCTGCCACCAGGGAAGGAGTGAGTGATTTACACCGGGAACAAGGGTGGGAATAAACTCAACGTTACCCCAAGGTTGAAGTGGGAAGCAAAAGCTATCTCTACCGGGGGGGGGGGGTCAGGCCTCCCTGAATCAGACAGTGGGTGCAGACCCCAGAGAGCAGCTCCCATCATTTCCTCTCTAGGATAGGAGAAGACCAGCAGTGTTTCCTACTATGCAAGAGGTGCCATGGGGGGAGGATGCTGAGGAGGCAACAAATTCAGTCTCCAAGGAGCATGTTGCAGTTGTCACTGCCACTGCTGAGTGATGCATTCTGGATCTGCTGCCTCTGTGGATCCTGCCGCCCGATGCAGTCGCCTCACCTTGCCTCATGGGTGGTCAGAAAGGAGTGCTGGGAAACATCAAGAGGAAGTAGAGGAAACTAATAATAGGAAACAAGGGAAATTTGAAGAACTGAGAACTTGGAGAAAGGAACGGCACAGGAGCCGAGGAGCATAGAATTGCTAGGTCCAGAGCAGTGGAGAAAAGCCTGAGAGCCTCAAGTGGGGTGATGGTCCTGGACTTTTTGCAGAAAAGGAAAATTTGCTTCTAATATCTAATTCTCATAAAGTATTTAAAATGGAGGGGGTATCTGTGAAGATAACATTATAATATATATTATTGTGCAGATGAGCTTGATCTTCAAGATATCCCAAAAATGGCAAGCAGCACTATACTGGTGACATAAATCAGAGATTCAGATGAGGCACAGCATGATTTTGCTGATCGTGCTGCTTCCCCCACCTCTCCAAAGAAACTCAGTATTCTGGGCAGGAAGCCAAATATACAGATTAGTAAAAAGTGTAAACAGATTTGACACTCTCTAAAAGAATGCCCAGCTAACAGAAGAAAACTGGAGAAGGTTTGGAGAAAATCCTGAATTGGCTGATTAGAGCTTCGTTACTGATGAAGGAATGTCAGGGTTTAAGATTAAATGAAATAGTATGCCAACAGCGTGTAGAAATCCATAAAATATCACTAATATACAGATTTGGCTTGTAAGCACCTGTGTCACACAAGGAGGAAATGAACACAAATTAAGTGAGGAACTTCAGCACTTGATCTGTCCAGTTGTAGGCATGCCTCTGTCAGTGAGCTCCAGGCTGGGAGAGGAACATAGATCTATGTTTACTGTCCCCTAATACAACATGATGCTAGAAAGTGGTTGAGCTGTGAGCTAGACACATGGGAAAGTGATCAAGCTACCTCTTCCTCACCTCCAAACTTTCCATGGATTTGTTTTTGCAACATACTAACTTGGTCCCAAAGTTGTATGCCACCTCAAATGATTCATTCAGCAAGAGGAGAGCTGTTTGAATACTATCTGACCCAGTATTACCTATTCTGACAGGCAGTGGCTCGAAGGATCCATGAAGAGGTCTTTGACAATAGGAGGCCCTGCTATGCATCCTATCACCAAAAGAAGTTCCATGGGTGGCAACATGAGTGAGGACATTTTGAAGGTGAGACTAGGCTCATCCCTGGTGATATTTAGGTGAGCAGTGAAAACAATTCTTATTCCACGTGATATTTAATCATTGTTAAAATATGACTGGAAAGTTGTTCTTTAACTTTGCTCCTTTTGATTTTAACATTTTAGTTTTTGTTTTTATTACAGTGGTACCTCGGGTTACATACGCTTCAGGTTACAGACGCTTCAGGTTACAGACTCCGCTAACCCAGAAATAGTACCTCGGGTTAAGAACTTTGCTTCAGGATGAGAACAGAAATCGTGCTCTGGCGGCGCGGCAGCAACAGGAGGCCCCATTAGCTAAAGTGCTTCAGGTTAAGAACAGTTTCAAGTTAAGAAGAGACCTCCGGAACAAATTAAGTATTTAACCCAAGGTACCACTGTACTTGGGATTCTTTATGTGTGCCACTTTGAAGGCTCTTGTGATGGTTCAGAAGCTGGGTAAAATGTGTGTGTGTGTTTTGCAAATAAATATAAAATAAATCACCTGCTACCTTAGCTGATTGTTTTTACTGGCGATGCCACGAATTGTACCACTGAGCTGTAGTTCTTCCATAAACTACCTCAGGAGTGGCCTCTTGTTGGCCCTTTCAGGCTTAATGCAGGAGCAGGAGTAGCAAATTTCCCACAATGCCCTAGATGCTATATCAGGGGCATGGTGGAAAATTAAAATGGCAGCTCCTGCACCCAGCTTGGAGGCTTCAGAGCAGTTGCCAGTGCTGTTGGCCCTGCACTGAGGCCTTGCAGCTGCCTCAGAATGACAGGTGCTGACTGACACATTACAAGTATGCCAGTCAGAAGCACCAGCCCTATGTGAACATCCAAATGGTTGTCACAAATTACCTGATAACATTACAAAGATCAGAATGAGGCTAGAATCAAGCAGAGATTTCTGAACATAACAAAAACATGACAAACCTGTTTACAAGATCAGAAAACGAGTGAACATACCATGAACGTCGTATCACTGATAAAACGTATCATCTATCTCTGCCTTGAGATGATGGATGACTGAATTATCAGGATTGAAAACATGGTCCATATGAAATCTAAACTAGAGGCAGAAAGAAGCAAAGGTTACGGAAGTCAATTTATAGCTAAACTTCTAGCACGAGTGTTAAGTAAGTCAGCTATTTCAGATAGTTTTTTTTATAAAAAAAAAGACACACACTAAAATCTCCACATTTATCTGCAATAATCTCCTTAAAATTTCCATAAAAACACAATACTCAGTGTGAAGAACATAATTGCTACAAAATGAAAATGGCACTTTTTTCCTTTAGGAAGTGGGATGGGGAAGAGGAGAGACAGACCAGAGCACTTGATTAAGCAGACTATAAGAGCCAGACATAATACCATTAACACGCTGTTCCAAAGCCATTCTGTCATAAATTAGTCATCAAATGTGAAGAACAAAATAAGTTCCCCTATACAAGAAGTGTCAATTCAGTAACATTTTTTTAAAGCATAATATATTTTTAAGGAGTGTCCTTTACTGTAAGCAGTTTCTTTTAAATCCTCCATTGTTCACAAGGTTGCAGGGCCCTTAATGCTAAGGAGGAATGCCAATTATAAACCTTGTTAAACAACACTTGCTCCATTACTGGTCCATATCCTCTCAGACAAAATAGCTTGATGAAAGGAAGCAATTCTTTAAAAGAAAGGAAGAAACACAACTAAAAGGCAAAATTAGCAGCAAATTGTGCCTGTTCATTTTTTCCCCTCATCCTTTTCTTCAGAAAGCAATAAAAATTAAAACGAGATTGCTGTAACCATAGAAAGAACATATGACAGACAAGTCTCTTTTCTTTAAAGACTTTATTACGTAATCAAAACATTCTACAATATAACAAAACAAAGAACCAAGTGGTGACTGGCCACTACAGATCTGTGATGCACCATAACATAGAAAGTCTTCATCCAAGCAAGAAAATTGGAATATTATTTTCATGGAAGCAGAAAAGGCTAACGCCAATTAAAATCAAATTTAGTGGGAACACACCAGCCATGAATTTGTTTTTTACTATACTGGACATCATTGGCTTACTCCATTGGCTTAGTAGTGTATCGTGAAACACGTGTAAAACGAGTCAATTTTTATGAAATTGCAATATGCAGGGCCTTATTAAACCAGATGATAAGGGAAAAGTCCAACGTATTTCTGCCTCCCTGAGAAATGGTTCGTCTGGTTGCAACCAACAAATATATGAGTTTTACAAATCAATTCTTCTATTTTCTATCTAGTTTACAGCATAATGTTTTGTAGGGGAGGGGTGTGGTTTTGGCTTAACAATTCTGGGCTATTCCTCTCCGATTTGTTTGTATGGTTTCATTTTTTTTCTGAGATCCAATACCCATCCAATAAGCACAGGACATGATTGTGTGCATCTGCGCCAAGGCCACAGCGAACCCGTTTTCTGTATGCACTCCTGTATGCATTATCTGCTGCATATAACAGAGGCAGCTGTGGCAGAACATGCATGTCCTCTTACCATACCCACCAAACAGTAATGCAGTTGTAAATTATGAAGTGCAGGTGACTCTCCATCACCAGGATTCCCTGCTCTGTGCTACGGTCACTTCCCACAGTGAGTTTCAAATTTACAACTACACTCAACCTTTTATCTACGCCAGTAAGGCAGTAGCCTGGGCACATGTCAGACATCTGTGCACAAGAGAACTTGGACTAGTTTGGACTAGAAGCGAAAGAAGAGCCCTGCTGGATTAGACCAAAGGCCTATCTAGGCCCACATCCTGTCCTCACAGTAGCCAACAAGATGCCCATGGGAAATCCTCAAGCAAGAGCCAAGTGAAATAGCGCTCTTCCCTCTTGCAAATCCTAGACTGGTATTCAGAGGGACACTGTCTCTGACACTGTCGACAGAACATATCATTCTTCTCCATTGATATTTTGCATAAATACGTCAATAAGCATGTTTTGCCACTCTGCAAATCAAACCTTTATGTATGTGGAAAACTTTTAACGATACCAGGACCTAAGTATAAACCCATTCAGGCTCCCAAATAAGCACATAAAATAAACTGTAAATGAAGTTAGTACAGCTGAGAGCCGCATCGTACCACCCCTTCTCTCTTACACCAGGAGATGTTGGACTTCAGCTCCCATCAGCTGGGAAGATCTGTATCCTGAAAAGAAGGATATAAATGACTAATAAAGCCCCAGCTAGCATGGCCAATGATATGGAACTACAACACCCATCTGCCAGAGTGTTCCCATCCCTGTTCCACGCAATGACTGGAGTGTACCCAATCAATGCATGTACCCACTTTGTGTACACACAGTGGGAAAACCATATTTTCATCACCGTTAATCACAAGATTAAACACAAGGGAACTTTGTGTGATAAGACACCAATATTTTGACTATGTTTTTTCCAAGACCAATACTCATCTGTGACATTCTTCATCAGTTGCTTTTCTTACCAATGAGGTAGATAACTGTTAACTCAGGAATCACCAACCTGATGCCAGTGGGAGTAATTGCACCTATGCTGACTTCCCCCAGCAACTCCAAAGCTTCTTGTGCTTCCCCAACGTTTTTTTCTCCCCTCCATCAGATGCAGAAGGGAGCAGCTACTCCGTAAACAGCACATAGAACTGAGCAAAGGAGTAGGATTTGCATAATTCCCACTTCCTCTCTCTATGCGTTTTCCCCTAGGCTAACTTCTGCACCCAAGCTGGAAGGAGGGAGAGTGACTTGTAGAAAATGTTTTCAAAAGGACAGAGAGGAAAACATAAATTTGTGGGAAGCAGAGGCAGCCAGACCCAATGCAAGGAAAGAAGTGGAGCATGTCCCCTCTGGGATTGGGGATTTGTTCCTCTTCTCTCTGAGGCTGGTTTGTGTGTCTTGGGAGAGAGGGAGAGGGATAAAGTTTGGGTGCATTTGTGACTGGCCATGCCCACAACAGCTACCATTTTGTGACAGCACCTTCAGCAAAATATTGATTCCAAAATGTGACCATGGGCCCCCAAAAGCTGGCAATTCTTGTAACCCAATTACACAAAGCTATTTCAAAGAAAGAATTATTATACCCGATAGCATTACAAAAAAAAAAAATTTCTGCATAGTTCTTGCTGCTTATTTGCTGAATTTTTCATGGAAAGTAGGTACAAAAATAAAATGGGTAAAGTCTAATAAAAAAAATATTTGAATGCACAATGTAAAGTTTTAAATCATGTGGGGAGAAACAACATTATACCACAAAAGAATAACCTTGTAAGTTTAGAAACAAGTTGTCTTTCATTCTCTTAAGTTGAAACAAGAACAACAAAAATCACATGAGGACTTTCATTTGGCTTAGCAACTAGGAAAATCATAAAGCAGCTTTTTCTTTTTAAGTGCTTAACCCCCATCCCCAAGAGTAATGACTTTGAGACCTACTTAGTGTGAATGCGCTCAAAAAGCCACTGCTTATGAGAGCAAAGCTGTCATTCCGAAGATTTATACGCACACACGGGCTCTCAGCATGAATGAAAGATTGCATTGAGCCGCTCCTCATCATATGATGCCTCAGATCAATGTAATGCTATTAAGGGCAGTAGTTGGCTAAATCCAAGCATCTTGAAATCTGAATGCAATAGGTACAAAAGTAGTCAGCTCTTAAAAAACAGTAAGAAGTGGTTTGCCCTCTCTCGCTCAGTAACATACAGGTAACATTACATAACTTGAAACCAAAAAATATTATTCTCAATTATTCCATCCTGCCTACATGAAGGGCATATTCTGCAACATGAAATCCTACTTTATTCTGGCTGAAATTCAGCATACTTCTATTTTAAAGTAGCTTAGTGCTGCTGATCCCACAAAACTAATCTTAACAGCAGGTAAACTTAAGTGATTTGTGGATCTCTTAAGGAGATTGGAGAAACTCAAAATCAGAAAGGGCAATTTACTTGATTGAGGAAGTATGCACCAATGCCTTTATTATAATTCTGCACCAAGTACCAAGACAGTTTTGACTTAGAATTGACAAACATATCAAAATGTTTCAGGGTGGATGCATGTATGGTGGCATTTCACAACTGGATGCACTTCCACTTGGGTAGATTTTTTTTATTTCATCAAAATTAGTTTGTTGTTAAATTATTGTGGGGTTTCCCCAGAGTAGCTTATTGAAGTTTTCATTTGCCTGGGTTGCTTGAAAGGTATTTAGGAACAGGGTGTTACTAACTTCCGTGCTGTTAGGCAGATATAATTATTTAGAATACCATGGTTGTTTATTTAAAGTACTAATATGCTGCCTTTCAGTTCAGAGACCTCCCAAGGCAGCTTACAAAAGACAATTAGAGGTATATGCATAGTGGGATAGTTTAGCTTTATACGCTTAGCAGGCACATTGTGCTTCCATATGATTTATAGTACAACCCACTTGAAATGCTTCCCATCCAGGCCTTCTGCTGCTATTCTGAAAGAGCATTGCCTATACTCCCTTATGCTGTACAATAGGACAGCCCCAGCTCTCTTTCTGGGCCTATGGCTGAGAGAAACAGTAATAATTAACAAACATGCCAGTGTGGGTGGCAGAGAATACTTTACTACTGAAGTCCAACTGGAAGCAAAAGCCTGCAGCTTGAAAAAGCTTGGTGCAAATGAATCCAGCGTATCATCAGGTTGGGTTTTCAATGTATAGGAAACCCTGGGCTGGGTTAAACTACGTAGGTGTGCTAGCAGGTGCCAGAACACAGTGAGACTTTGCCCCCTTCCCCTGCACCCCCACCCCAAATCAGGACTGGACAACCCCCAGAACAGCACGCAGGAGGTTGAATGGGGTCGTTCTTTCAGGCAAACTGAAATGCTTGTGCTGACAGAACTGACAAAGTGCAAATGTGTGTCTAAGCTCCAATTAAGCCCTGTTGTAAGGTACACATGAGAATTGCCACTGGGGAGGGGGAAATCCATCAAACAGCTACATGCACACAGCCCTGGGCAGAAATAAACCTAAGAATTCCAAGCCCCGGTAATGTCTCATAGGGTCTTTTTAATCAAAGAAGAGACTAATTAACTCCACAGGAAAAAATAGTGCAGTGCTGTCAAATGCTCAGAGCTACAATAGTGTCATTACATTTCCAATTACTGCAATTGTAAGGTGTACCTTGAAACTATAACAAGGCAAAATGTTTTCCTATCACCTGTTTGTGTGCCAGTCCACACGGGTGCGAGGCTGGGCTTCTGAAGTAATCTCAAGTTCATGCACACACACACCACGCCCCCCAAATAAGTTGTTGGTGGCATCCCTCTGTCTCGGGAGACAATGGAGTGTGTCTCTGGGGCCAGGCCCATGTAGAGCTTTTCTGACACCCAGGGTGGGAGTCTTGTTAGAAAAAAGTTAAAACTCAAACAAAAAAGCAGTCGGTCCATGGTGGGGTCCGCTGGCTGGCTTAGCCCTCCAAGGCCCAGGGCAAGTGTGCCCAACTGCCCACCGCCTTCTGCACGGGCCTGCCTGGGGGTGAAGTCAAACCATTGGAGAATCAGTGCCTGCTGTGGTTGCAAAGACTGGAAACTCATAACTGCTCTGCCCCCCAAATTGCTTTTGCAGCATTAGCAGCACTGAAGGTGCTGCACTGGGGCGCAAGCCTGGGCAGTGTGTATTGAGGTCCTGGACTGCCCAGACAACAACACCCCCCCTAGCCTGGCTTATGTGGTCCAAAGGAAAGCCGAGCGATACATGTGGCACCAGCTTGGCTGCAGGAGTTGTCAGGAGGTGGTATACAAGGTGCCATCCAACTGTCTTAGGAGCTCTACTCCGGATTTGTGAGCCGTTTACCCCTTAGACTTTTCATTTCCTGAAGGTGTCCCACAAGGGATTTTTCCTCGGGGGTCACTTCTAAAGCCTTTTTCACGAGCGAGTATAGCCACAAGGCAGTGAAGGTTTAGGATCAGTTTTCCTTCTCCTAGATGGGCTACCTTACCAGGTTGAGAAGCCCCATCTGCCCCTCTGTCCCTCCACACAGGATGTGCAGAAACTGCCTTCTGGACCATTGGACCCCTGTCAGAACTTAACGTTTTAATCTCACCTGCTCCTAAATCTCCAATCTAGTAACAGCTACAGTGAAATCCAAAAATATGTTAGGGGGTTAGAAAGAAGCCTCACGGTTGCTTTACTTGTGACATTTTTCTTAAAAAGACAACTGCGACAGAGTCCAGATTTCTACTACTTTATTCCATGTTGGCTGCAGGGTGGCACTTTTTGATTGCCAAGTATCAGTGTCTTCAACCTTGTGTCCCAACAATAAGCACTAATTATTCCAGTTCACACACACATATAACATCCAGGATGGCCCAGATTTCAGTGATATTCATATAAACTCCAAACACAAGCAGTGGGAAGCCAGTCCCACTTACTCCCTCGTGTCATTAGCATTTGAATCCAAGGATAGAACTACATGTCATGTGCAGCTTCATTATTCTTCCTTTCTTTTCACACAATTCAGCCACTCAGGATGCCCTCTGAAGTGGAATTCTGGAGTAGAGAACAGCATCAACCCTTCCCCCCCCCTTGAGGAAAACCACCTTGACTCCCACTATGGAAAAGGTAAATAACACAAGCAGCATTTTTAATGGGGAGTAGGGAGGAAAGGGGAAATTCCCACCCCCACACCAGTCTTCAAATTGCACCAAAAGGCTGAATTACATATATCTGTAAAAACAGTGCAATACCTCATAACATACTTCTGCTCTAAATGTATTTGAAGCCACAGAAAACCATGGGGTGGGGAGTGGAGGATGAGAGAAGAGAAGCTGCTGAGCACCACACTTTTATGTTTAGTCCGATAGTGGTTTCAAGGGGGGGGAAACGAGGTGCACTAAGCTCTGCCTTAATATAAGACCCTGAAAATCAGAGGTCCTAGTTTGCTTATACCTTGTTAAAATGACAGAAAAATTGGTGCCTCATTTGCTACAAAATACTATCAACTTCAGAAATCTTCATAAAATATCTGTGTAAAAAACCCAATACTTCCCATAAATATACATGAACTTGTTGAGGCTATAAGCCAGAGCTTTCCAAACTTTTCATGTTGGTGACATACTTTTTAGACAGTTGCACAGTTTCGCAACATTGTAATTCACTTTTACTAGCAAACCGGCGGGCTGCCCACTCCCTTTCCAGCCCTGGGAGGAATGCGGGAGCGTCTGTGCGACACAACTACACACTGCCGCTGACACACTAACTTGTCACGACACACAGTTTGGAAACCTCTGCTGTAAGCCCGTATAAGTTCTAGGCCAAGCAATTCAGACGGTTGTATGCAACACAGTTGTAAGGTGACTGTTCTACTCCTGCGAGGATTTCTCCCTGTGCAGCAGAATGTTGTCCCCGTCATCCTCTAGCACATCCCTTAGATAGGTTCCAGGAGTTCCCCCAACCCTCTGGAGCAGATTTAGGAACTGCATGGGGGGAAAGGGTAAAACCCACAGTGCTAGGGCTAATCCCTGCACTAGGGCAACTAATTTGTTGCCTAGCACTCATTATCTCCATTCATTTTTCTTTACTCTGACTACCCCATGGCAATATATACAAAAATAGCAAAAATACCTCTGTAGTACCAAGAAATATATTTATACTATGTACTTTTAAATATACAGCCACTTTTTTTAGAAACACTGGGTTTGGTGGTGAGCAAAGCAATGAACCCTGTTTAGCATTAATGCCTCAGCTAGTGCAATTTCTACCATTACTACTCTCAAACAACCCCGATTCATGTAAATACAATTCTCTGAAGTATAGCATTCAATGGCTTGGAACCTCATCCATAGCAGTAATTGAGACATAAGGTTTCTGCCGTAGCGAAATTCCACAAAGATTACATAATTCAGATGATCAGTAGTTTTGACATATATGTTGCCAACAGCTTAGTATTTCAAAGTGTATAAACTATGTCAATGAGCTAAGCAGCATTTCAAAAAACGATTTGGTATGAGGGGGTCATACCTAAGACATATGAGAACTGAAAGTTGCAAAGTATCATAATCAGTTAAGGCAGTAGATCTAATTTCATTTTCTGACAACATCTTTCTTTTAAAAAAAAATAAACACACTGGTGACAAGCAAGAATGTTACTAAATAATAGCAAAGGTTGTGAACCTGTAAAGTCATCATATGTGGAAATTAAAACTGGATTGCTATCAATCCAATGTGAAGGACAGGAATGTGTTCCAAAGCTAGCCATCAGAAAGCAAATGACTCAAAAGCACAAGTGCAGATGGAGCTGGAAATGCATCTGTTTCTAGCAGGAAGATCATACAGTGTTACGCCAACGTTTTCAATTAATGGACCCATCCGAGTGTTGCATGTTGTTTTCTTTGTTACCTCACAGCACAAGCCTAAACCAGAATGAATCGCTTTCAGATCAGTATATAAATATTCATCCAAGTCTGCATTCTGCAGGTTCAGTTGCATTTGTCTTGTATGTTCACAAAATTGGCATTTGACTGGATCCGCTTGGCTAGAAAACGAAGGAGAGTGTTTAAAATCCCACATCTCAACATAAAATATTCACATACGAGATCCAAGCCAGAAGACACAACCAAACAGTTCCCACAAGCAAGATCCTTCTAAGCAGGGCTGGCCTAAGACATTTCAGCACCTGAGGCAAACCACAAAATGGCGCCCCACTCCCCCACAGGGAAGACGGGATGGGTGAAGATCTAGAACATGAGAGGAATAAAGATCTACATTGGGATCTGCTTTGACTCTGAGGTCATGGAGTTAAGTAGAACAGTACTGGGGTGCATTTATGCAACGGGTTTTCAAAATACACCTTCTACATGCTGATCAGTTGACTGGATCTGATTTTGGGAAACAAGTTAACCCAACTAGACAAAATACACCTTCTACATGCTGATCAGTTGACTGGATCTGATTTTGGGAAACAAGTTAACCCAACTAGACAAGATTCCAGTCTGCTGACATTTATGAAAATTAGGTCACTGTGCCTAATGACTCAATGAAAAGGCTGCAGCAAATTTTGTTAGTGTGTAGTCAACCTAGCCAAAGCCACCTACTATGGCCTCAGACGGCATATCCCCTGGTGCAACCATGACCTGCAGGCATTAAGCTCCTGAACCATACCATCCGCTGCCTTATAAAAAACAAGAGGGGCTTGCTTCATTATCAGCCATTGGTTACTACCATCTGGCCAGCCACTGAAGTCCAAGGGTGGGATTCAACTAAGTTGTTGCCTGCATGGAAGGATGTCTGCTTGTGCAACAGGACTCCAACCCCCACCCTGCAAACCCATGCATGCCCCCCTAAATCTGCTCTGAAGAACGGGAGAAATGCAGAATAGGTTTATTGTATTTTAGTGTTTTGTTGGCAGTCGCCCAGAGTGGCTGGGGGGACCCAGCCAGATGGGTGGGGTATAAAAAATAAATTATTATTATTATTATTTAGGGGGTATGCATGTGGGAAGAAGAAAGCTGAACAATCTCAATGCACCATGGACCTCATTCTGTGCACACACTTAGTGTTATGCTGAGTTCCACCCCGGTGCTTTGGCTCAGAGGGGTCAATGCAAACTCTCACTTCTCACACCAGCCTTCTGGCAAGAAAGAAAGGCAGCCAGATCCTAAGGAGCTTGCTTGGTTCAATGCACCTCCACTTCCACCCACACTCCTTCACTGGTGTCTTGGTTGGTTTTCTAAGTCACCCAGGGGCACACTAGGGTGCCAGAAGGGCAGAGACACTGGTTTGTTTTCAACTAAGTATTACTCAAGAGTAGATCCATTGAAATTAATGGACTTGTGCTAGTCGTGAATGTTAATTTCAACGAGTCTACTCAAAACAATAGTTAGTTGGCTACAACTTCAGGTCCTAATTATTCACATCTGGCTGGAATGGCTGCACTGCATGTGCTGTGGGTGCAGCCTTGTTACAAAAATGCAACTTGCAGGCGATCTTTTCATCACCACCGATTCCTTTAAAAATAAATAAATTAATGAACTGATTTTACTTACGCAGAAACAGGATACGTTTTTTCTGCTTCGAGTGAAGGAAGCTGCTGAGGTAGAAAACAACTGGCAAAAAGAGAATGAAGGACGAAACTGCAATCACTGGCACTGTATCGCTGCAGGGGACGGAGCAGTTGAAAGTCATGCTCCAAAGCCTTCGCGTAATATTCATCTAGAAAGAAGGAAACTCCAGGTCTTAAGTCTTCAGGGAGAATCATCCGCATTTGTGTGGATGCAGCCACGAGCGGCAGCATGTGCTCTGCCTCATCCCATCCCCTTCCAGCAGTGCTGATCGGAGGCTAGGAATGCTCTATTGCAGTTATTAACAAACCACATTGAGTTTGAAAGGCAATAAAACCTTAATTTTTTACATTTTAAAACATTACAGAAAGGACAGTGGGTAATATGAAGGAGTACGGGGCGCGCAACATGAAATGAAGGGAAGGAAAACTTACTGCATCTTCCACATCAATGCACAAATGGGCCTGCTCTTCAGATTCACCTTTCTTCTCACTCTCCTGCATCGTGTTGTACATGGCATTTAACTTTTCATATGTGACATTGCACTTCTTGCAAACTTCTGTGTAGTTACCTGGTGGTGCATTGTCCTCCTGCCGCTATAGATTCAACCAGGAAATTAAGTGTTACAAAAGATGGATATGGAATCCAGCAGATTCTTAAGCATCACACAAATCAGAAAAAAATAAATGAAAACTGGCTCAGGTTTTCAGATAAAGGCTTCCCAGACTGCACCAAAACCAATCTTTCTCTGCCATATCCATTCATAAAACTAGAAGGGAGATATGAAAATAAAGCTTTAGCTCTCTGAGTGGGTTTGTTTAACTCTTTAATTTGGCGATCCAGCAAGGCCAACCAGATCCCATTAATATCAAAGGCAAGGATCTGTGAAAGCCAAATCCTTCCAATATTGTTTTATTCATTAAGTGAATGTATGTTTTGTGGTGGCTACTGTATATAAGCTGTCTGGGCGGCTCACAAAACAAAAACATTTGTCATATGATGGTGTCCAAAGAGAAAATGATGAGTCAGCTTAAATGAGGGAAGCAGCTAAGTTAAGACACAGCTAGGCAGAAAAGGCAGACGAAGGAGACATGTTGTACTTCAAAATGCACTAAATAGAGGCTTATTTGCAGGGCTCTGGGTGAACTTCATTTGTATGTTTTCAAGCTGTCAGTTTATCCATTTTTGTCCAACTTGTGCTATTACTTTCATTTACCACCCGCTGACAACGCTCATTATTCAATAGCTACTGACTATTCCAACATAAATGCAAAGCAGTTACGCTAATGACTGTACATCAACAATAGGTGGCTTGTTTTGGTATCGCAGAACCCATCACAACAGCACATTTTAACATTTGATACTTGGATCATCGATAAAAAAAGGAGAAGAGACAGACAGGCATGTACTGGAAACTCTCTACATTTTCCATCAGTGAGAATGTGATTG
Organism: Podarcis raffonei; assembly: GCF_027172205.1. Classification (NCBI taxonomy): domain Eukaryota; kingdom Metazoa; phylum Chordata; class Lepidosauria; order Squamata; family Lacertidae; genus Podarcis; species Podarcis raffonei. The sequence continues at coordinate 52,523,725 of NC_070604.1, forward strand.
TAGACAAAGAGTAGCTACCAGGATCTTATAAACACGCACAATCTTGAGCAGGCAACCAACATTATGAAGGCATGGGGCACTAAGCACACTTATCTGGCAGTGCTTTCTAAAGAAAGCAAAGGGAACTTATTTCAAACAATAGTGTGGCAGTAAGATGTAGCTGTCAGTTGAAATAATGACACGTACCTGAAATTTTAAATTAGAGCTTTGCTAATCACTCAATCCTAAAGCAGCCATACTCCAGGTATACATTCTTTCAGGCCAAATGTCTAAAGTACTATGCTCTGCACACCTAAAGAGATTTTGGGTAAGCAATTCTCCAACATCTCTCCTCCACAAGGTGCATGGTAAAATACTTTTGAAATGGAACGGCCTTTGCAAAGCACTGTTGCATGACTTGGAGGTCAGCTCTTCAAAGGGTAAAAAAAAATAAGAGGACCACATGGAAAATACAGGGAAATGATAGGATAATGGCATTGTGTGGATGCCCCATGAGTGGAGGAACCATGGCAATTCCACATTAATTGCCTAGAATGCTATCCAATGTTAGCCATACTCAAAACAGACCTACTGAAATCAATGGACTTAAGTTAACCAATTTCAATGGGTCTGTTCTTGAGTATGACTAGTGTTGAACAACACCTAATGAAAGCCAATTAAACCATTTTAGTCTTGTGGCTTTAATTTTACTATCATGTAAACAGCTCCATTGCTATCAATTACTCTATTTATTTATTTTGTGCTGATCTAAATTAAGCTTAGGGTGGAAAACCAATATAAAACCCTAAACCTGGCTGCACAATTGCACTGAACTTAAGGTGGATCATTTTTTAGAAGGCAGCCATTGCAACATCCCTATGATACCAGATTAGAAATATTTCACGACTCATTTGCAGACATGTTAAAACCCAACTTTCAAAAATGCATTCAGTTAAATGTATTCAGCTATGGCTAAACTCATACTATAACAAAACAACAGAAAACCCATATAGTTAAATCAAGAGGTGACAAGGCCCAGAATAAGGAAAGAAAGTGATTTACTATATGCAGAGATTACACGACTCTTCCTATATAATTACCAACTATTGTGAGACCAAAACAGCGCCATAATTGCATATGAAATGGAGGTGAACATTAATTAGAATGCATTTTGTTCTCCCAGTTGTGAACACCTGCGTTTTATAGATAATTGTTCTACCTGCCTAAACTGCATAAGAGTTTGAGAATTACATTCGCCGCATTTTTCTCTGGAAAAAAAAGCCCACCAAAAACATTTTCACTACACAATTAGAGGGCTCAACTGTACCCTTACATAAACAGGTACTGATACCTGGAGGTTGTGTTCAAAGCATGCCAATGATTCATTGAATAAGGCCAGGAACATCTCTGTACTATTCGATAAGCCTTCACTGTTGTTCTTTAAACAACCTGTGAAAGAAGACAAATGTCAATATACCCCAGCAACTGCTTCCAGAGGGTTGTTTTTGGCTAAGGGATATTCACATTTAAGATCTTGCTCATTTATGCTTTTCTTTTCTTTTCTTATCCATACATTTTATTTTCATACCGATGCTCAAATTCACAGGTAGTCTAAGGATGCTCTCAGATGTAGATGATTTAGGAACACCCAATCATCACTGTTCTCCTTTAAGTTACAAGACGAATAGCATCTCTGCTTGCAGATTTCTAACACCGTTGCCAAGCAGGTGGTCCTCCCTTTCCCTAGCCCAAAATGTTGGACTGGGGGCAATTTGGAGTGGGACCATTATATGGATAGGGAGTTACTCTCCCTTCATTGCGTATTATTAAGGACTTGGTTACTCCCAGGACAAGTAGCTTGAAAGTAAGAAATCAGGTAAATATACACAACACAGATATTCAGCAATGAAGTAGACAGAGTACATACTTGCACAGTTTGCTTTTTGCCATGTGTCATTAAAAAACTTATCCAGGACCACAACTATCTGCAGTCTATCCGACATCAAGAGACTTTTGGCACAAGGGTTACTCTTGGTAGCATTCTGAAAGAAGGGACAGAGAGAGATTGTTATACATTCATATATACGTATACATATATATATATATATACACACACACACACACACACGTGTGTGTGTGTGTGTGTGTGTGTGTGTGTCATTCAGACCATGGTATCTTAACAAGCAACTCCTCCAAAGTGTACACAGAGGAAATAATTGAAAATGACTCAAAAAAGCAAGCCAACCTGCCTCTTGCAGGCAAGGAGAAATACTCCATATAATGCTTTAATTATGGGACAAGAAAAACAGGACAGCAAAAGAAAGGAAGAAACAAGAACAGCTTACCCCAAGTTGGTGCTCCCCAGATGTTCTGGATCACAATTCCCCCCATTCTTGACCGCTGGGCTGGGACTGATGGGATTTATAGTCCAAAACATCTGTAGAGTACTGGGATGGGGGAGACTGAGCTAGAATGCTGTTTTGACTATAAGCTGCCCAAATCAGTCTTAAGTATATTCTAAGGAGAACTCTGGAATCTGCCTTATACCAACCCAGATCTGTCTAGCCCCATGTTGCCTTTGCTGGCACCACCTCCCCACTGTCTCAGGCAAAGATTTTCCCCAAACCTGTTGCTTGAGATTCTTTCAACTACAAACTGAACCTGGGATCTTCTAAACCCAGTACCTACGCTCCACCACTGAGAGACAGGCCCTCCACAAAGGCCCTACAAACAGTGCACAAGCGGAAAAAGGGAAACTTAAACCACTGACTGTAGCTTACATTACAATCCAGAAACCAGCAAAATTGGAGTGCTAGGCTTAGACTGATTTAATCTTGTTAGTTTTGGTCCGTTACATCTACTTGGCAGCAGTTTAAAAAGTTTGAGGACCACAGCTTAAGGGTCTGTCCGTATCAGCTCATATTTGTGATCTGTCACTCAAAGCAATTCCATTTCCCATCTTTGGTTGTTCCTGCTTAATATTCTTAATCATGCTATTCATTTGCCATTTTGTTGTTGTTTGTACGGGTACTTTCATTTTATATGTTAATTATTATGTTTTATATGGATTTGCTTTGTAAGTGACATTGAGGGAACTTGCCAAAAGGCAGGGCATAAGTTAATTTTATTTACAACTTTCCAGGTTCAAATTGCTCAGAGTGGAAAAGATGCAAAGATTCTTTCAGGTGGCTAAACCTGAAATTTCCATAGGCTGAGTTTTCTTGATCAGGGCAATAATCAAAAGGGTGAACCCCCTACTACCATCTGCATTAGCTAGACAACATTCTCCCACAATGGTCTGCCTGGACACTGTTATAATAAGCACCTAGGAACCAGAGAGAGCACCTTTTCAATGACTGCTTCAGTGTCCTCCCCAAGAAAACTCATGAGGCACCTACTGTAATTTAGATGGCAAATGAAAACATTTTTATTTTTTCAGGCTGAGGCAGGCCTGCACAACTTGTGGTCCACCCAAGCTGAATACAGTTCATCAACCATAAACTGTGGCCTGCCAGGTACTTGACATTCTGGTCTGGCAGTACAAGGCAGCACCAAAAACAAATGAGTGACTGAATCCTTGGTGGGACATCTTACTGTAGATGACTGTTGATAATGATAAAATAATCATAGCTAATAAAGAGGAAGTTATTTCTCGTTAAGCAGCTAAATGAGCTTTTATGGCTATTCTGAGGGAACTTTTGCTATTAATTTTTTTTATTGTTCTTTTTGCAAATTTTAATTTCTTTTTACAAAAACATTAGAAGGGCTTGCCGGATCAGGCCAATGACCCATCTGGTCCAGCATCCTGTTCTCACAGCAGCCAACCAGATGCTCATGGGAAGCCCCAAAGCAGGACCTGAGCACACTACTCTCCACACTGGTGATTCCCAGCAACTGGCATTTGGAGGTATAGTAACTGATAGTCTTATCCCCCATCAATTTGTCTAATCCTCTTTTAAAACCATACAAACTTAAAGCCAAAGTACAGTGGTACCTCTGGTTACGAACTTAATTCGTTCCGGAGGTCTGTTCTTAACCTGAAACTGTTCTTAACCTGAGGTACCACTTTAGCTAATGGGGCCTCCTGCTGCCGCCGCACGATTTCTGTTCTCATCCTGAGGTGAAGTTCTTAACCCGAGGTACTACTTCCGGGTTAGCGGAGTCTGTAACCCGAGGTGTTTGTAACCCAAGGTACCACTGTATGTTGATCAACATACAGTGGTACCTTGGTCCTCAAACTTAATCCATTCTGGGAGTCCGTTCGACTCTCGAAACCATTCAAAAACCAAGTGCGGCTTCCGATTGGCTGCAGAAGCTTTCTGCGCTCAATCTGAAGCAGTGGGGGACGTTCGGCTTCCAAAAAACACTTGCAAACCGGAACACTTCCTTCCAGGTTTGCGGCGTTCGGAAGCTGATTTGTTTGGGAGCCAAGCCATTCGAGTAGCAAGGTACCACTGTACATAAATACTTATGATGTTAACTTGTTAGCTGCTCTAAGAATTCTTATAGTTGATGAATGAGGTATATATTTAGTAAATAAAACAAAAGCAAACATCCTGCAGAGGTAAAGTCCTCCAAGAATTACATTTTTTCCTACTGTAAGGTATATGTAAAATGTGGCCTTACAGTCAGCTGTGATCCAATCTTGCCTCATCCACAAGTCAAGAGGAAGAACCTATATTTACTTTGACCAGGAAGAGCTGCCCTTCCACTGTGGAAGAGGTCATACCGTCTAAGGCAGATATCCAACAGCAGAAGTTGCAGAATGCACACGCAAGTACTCAATCCCAAATCAATATTTTCCATGTGTTATTCTCCCCAGTGAAGTGATTTTTCCCGCATGTGACCGACTGAAATTCAATGATAGAATTAGTCAGACCTATACTTCTTTTCCAGCTGTTAAAGGCCACTTCTTGTTTCCTTTCAAGTGCCTGCTGAGCCAAAGTAGTGACTGGTCTCTTCATAGACAATATATAGAAGAGGCTAACGAAACTACAAACATTTTCCAGATACAGACAAGTTTTCAGTAGATTGTTCTTGACTCTTATTTCAGATCCTGCAAAACATGTGTCCCACCAAACTGAATATAGCTCAATGGTCATCTATTATGCCCCACCAAGGATTCAATCACTCTCTTGTTTTTGTGCTTGCCTGGGGCTGCTAAAACAGAGAATGTGACGCATTCAACAGGCCACAATATATGGCTGAGGAGCAGTACTTAGCTTAGGTGGGACACAAGTTGCGCAGGCCTGCCTCAGATTTTATGTGAAAAAGGAAAGCTGGAAACCCACAGCTTGCTCATGTGTGCCTTAATTTTGTGTTTGTATTCAGTCTGCCTTGCCAAGCTAGTTGTCAAATCCAGCTAGTCCACTAGGCTGCAACTGGTATACCTTTTAATTCCATCAGGCACTGTGTATCAGCAGGAGCAAAAATGAGTGTAAGGATATAGGTAAACATATCAGTTTGCAACCCGGAGACCTTCCCTCCTCAACTTTTAACCTTTCAAGGTAGGAGAAGAACAAGCTGGTACTATTCTCCTCTCTTCATAGTTCCCGGTAAAAAGCAGGCCTCTGGTTTCATCCCACAGCAACCAGGGAGAAGGCCCCAGCTAAGCCTTCAATCTTAAATCAACTTGTATGGGAATAAGTGCCACCGAATTCAGTTAAAACTTACTCCAGAAAGACATGCTTAGGGTCCCACTGCCAGAATACTTCCCCACTGTTACCGTTTGGGAGAACTTTCATTCTGGGAACTACAGTATGGGTTGCTGTTGGTTGTTTGGCCAAAGACAAATAAGTTTCCAATACGCCTACAGCTTCACAGAAAGCAACAGGAACTCCTTGTTGCAACCCATCAGAAACACTCTTTCCCAGAGGGGAAACCACGTTTGTCGTAACAGCAAAAACAAAAAAGCTAAAGCGTTTTTATGGCAAAAGCTCCTACGGGCTCTTTTTGAGACGCCACAGAGGATTGTTAGTCGGTTTATCAGAAGCGCAAGACACACTAGAAGACCCTGGAAGCTACGTCCCCGCGCCCACCTGCCCCAGCCCTGCCCCGTCTTTCTGCAGCAGACGCTAGCCAAAGGCACGCGAAGGAAAACGCACCCCGACGACCCGGGCGATGTTCTCGTACTGCTCCGTGGCGTCCCGGAACTGGCGGTAGCAGTTCTGGCAGAGCCTTACAGGCCGGGCGCTCCGCGCAAGGCAGCCCGTCAGCGTGGCGCTACTGTTGGCGAAGGCGGCCAAGAGCTCCCGGCACTCCGGCTCCAGCTGCGCGTCCAGCAGGTCCCCCGCGAGCCCCGAGCCCAGCGACGCCAGGTCCGCCGCCTCCAGCAGCTCCCAGGACAGAGGGCGGCGCCGGCCTCCCCAGGCACTTTCCTCCCAGCCGCTCCCTGCGGAGCACAGGCCCAGCAGAGCGCCGGGAAGCAGCAGCAGCAGCAAGAGTGCGGCCGGGCCCATCGCCGCCACCCGCGCCGCGCTCGGGGAGAAGCGGGAGGCAGAAGGAAAGCCGCCCTTGGTTCCTGCCTGCCGAACGCCGCCGCCGCTTGCAGAAGCGAAACCAGGTCACGTGCAACAGGGAAGTGAGCGCGCGCAGGGCTGGCGGGGGGTGGGGAGAGGAAGCGCTGTCAACATTCGGGAACGAGGCCCGGCGCGGCGTCTCATTGGGTGCCGGGCATTCGACGCGTCATAAGGTAGGAGCGTCGGCCGCGAGAAGGGGAGGGGCCGAAGGGCGCAGCGGGTACAGCGAGAATGCGCTGGCAGATCCGGAGGCGGGGTTTGAGGGCTGGCGGCTTGTTCGATTGCGGAGGGGTTTGCTGCGCTGAAAGGCGATAGGAGCAAAAGCTACCGGTATGTCGGCACCTCAATGCTAGTAAACGTGCGTGGAATGGAAAAGATGAACTACAACATCCTTAGTTGCCTGGGACTAAAATCATAGCATAGCATCATGGGCGTAGCCAGGATTTTTGCTGGGGGGGGGCAGGCCTTTTGTGGGCGGGGGGGCGAACCTTAGTATATTGATTTTTATTGATGGGGGGCAGCTGCCCCTCCGTGCCCCCCCTTGCGTACGCGTTGGAGTGCATACGCGTTGGAGAAAAAGTGATGGGGTTTTTCTGGAGCACTTTCTTTCCGTTCAATTACAAGCAGAGTGCCAACTTGAATAAAATATTGAGGGGCCGAAGTAAGCCTCCCCCTGCATAATTGATCACAATGCATGCCGCGCGCACACCATTTGAATGGCAATGCACATTAACTTGTGGGGCAGCTCCCTCAAATATTTTATGGGGTGGGCACAGGGACCTTAGTCCCTAGGAGTTGGATCTTATGGTTAAAACAGAAACTCGAGGTTCCTTCATGTTTTCCTCTGAAGCCCTCTTGGGATAATGGAACATCTCGCTGATCTCCAGGGGGGAAACTGTAGAAGTGAGGAATCTGTGCTCTTGGCTGTGGCAGGTTTGCCATTCTTTGGTATAAGGGGTGTCCCTGTGCTATCTGTGTCTATAATATATGGGATCTTCCCCACCTTGAAATGGATCTCTTTCTGTATATTCCTCCACACCTGCTCCAGTCATCCTCCTGAGGCTCTGCCCCTTATCCCTGCCCCTGTGAGACACAACTGGCAGTCGCAAGGGCTAGGGCTTTTCCTGTGGGGCATCTTGGTTTATCTTTCCTAGAATCATAGACTGTTTAGTGTTTGGGAATTTTGTTGTTGTGGTTATGGCTTTTTCTTGTAATATATTGATCTGACGATGAATGGTGGAAATTGCTATGTATTTTAATATTGTGTGGTGTATGGATTCGTTTGGTGCTTCTTTTGAAAATTATTTAAAAATAAAAAAGAACACATCCATCAGTAAATCCTGTGGAACTCAGGAAACTGAGTTGTAGCCAACAAAGTTCTACTTAAATTTGTTATTGTTCAGTCGTTTAGTCGTGTCCGACTCTTCGTGACCCCATGGACCAGAGCACGCCAGGCACTCCTGTCTTCCACTGCCTCCCACTATTTGGTCAAACTCATGCTGGTTGCTTCGAAAACACTGTCCAACCATCTCATCCTCTGTCATCCCCTTCTCCTTGTGCCCTCCATCTTTTCCAGCATCAGGGTCTTTTCCAGGGAGTCTTCTCTTCTCATGATGTGGCCAAAGTATTGGAGCCTCAGCTTCACAATCTGTCCTTCCAGTGAGCATTCAGGGCTGATTTCCTTAAGAATGAATAGGTTTGATCTTCTTGCAGTCCATGGAACTCTCAAGAGTATCCTCCAGCACCATAATTCAAAAGCATTACTTCTTTGGCTATCAGCCTTCTTTATGGTCCAGCTATCACTTCCATACATCACTACTTAAATTAGACCTACTGAAATTAATGGACCTAAGTTAGTCATGTCAATCAATTTCAACGGGTCTACTTAGCACTGTGGGCTACCACTGGTAACAGCCCTTACCTCTGAGTAAACATAAATAGAATTGGCATCACAATTAAAATGCATCTTGTATTGTTTAAAAAATGGTTCTAGAAAGTTGGCAACCCCCAAGAAAGCAGAGGCAACGGGGTCAACTTGTGCATTTGGCAACATAGTAAGTCAATGCTTGTTTAGAACATTTGTGTTTATGATATATTCATTCTGTGGTACATCTAATATTTTAAAACATATATTAAATCTCTTAAATCTGTCATATCCTTTCATTTTAAAGTTAAGTGTCTGTAACCCAGACAGGCTGAAAATTTACCGTAATAGATGAAGCTTTGCAGTTGTTCATCTAGCAGTAACGTTGATACCAAGCCAAAATGTACTGTAGTTAGCAGCTGCTTAGTGACTGCATACCGGAAAGGATACATTTGTTGGTGTGTATGTGGAATGGTATTTGCTTCCAGAGGCTGAGATCAAAAAAGCAGGGGAGAGGCTGTAGATGCAAGATGTGACTATTAACCTGGACATTTCTACTTAACTCTAGGCCTGCGTAATTGATGTTCCCATGTATGCGAGGAAGACAATATTGAGACAAACTTGTATTTTGGCAGTGGATTTTGCCATTTTTGCAACCTTATGACATTCTGGGTCCTCTGGGCTAGGACTTTTCTCTTCATCCCATGTCTCAATAAAAACAGTTCTCCCTCAGTGCCAGTTTGGAGAAGTCTACACATTAAAACCCAAAGAAGCAACATGTCTCATGCCTCTCCTCTTCTTATTTTTGCTTACTACAAGGAGCCCTGGCCAGGATCTTTTCTTTGTGAATCACCCCATCCTTGGTATGTGAGTGACTGAGGGCTAGTCTGGTTGGGCAGGATATGTCCATCCTATTTATATTCTTCTTTTTCCAGGATTCCTCTCCATAAGGGAGAAGACACCCTAGCTGTGAAAAAGTTCAGTTAGGAAATAAAGCTTTTAAACTTTAATTGTTGTTTGTTTGTTTATCCTTGCATCTTTGCATTTCCTTTCAAAGAATGATCCTGGGCTGTGTGACGGTGATGGGTTTGATCACATGGAAATCTTTTTCTTGGGGGCAGGTATCCACCATCACAAAAATATGGAGCCCCTTCCCTCTGGTGAGCCTACCATGATAGTAGAAATAAATAAAATCACAAACTGCACTGCCAAACTCTGTTCCACATCAGGACATGCCCCATTCTGTACTTATGGCAAAACTCTCTACAAAGGCTTATTTTAAAAGGACTATGGGATACCACAGTATTTAATGTTGCTTCATCCTTCTGCCAGCCTTGCCTTGATGCGAGACGAAATAATGCAGAGTCACCTGTGTTTGATCCTCATTCATCCTCTCAGTTTGATTCAAAATGTCAACAGATAATAAAACGAAAACCTGTAAATCTGCAGGAAGAATTCCAGATCCATTATCCCCATTGCCAAGAAGCAGATTTTCACGCAATATCCATCTGCAGTTTGCACTTAATTCATTCAGTATTGTCAATTGCTCGCTTTAATTAAACACTCCAGGTGTTTTTGTGGATGTTTTTCTGCAGACATAAAGCTTCACAGAAGTTGTAGTCTTAAAGCTGCATAAACCGTTAGTATTGTATGCTAGGTCACAATGTTTCCTGAGTTCTGAAGTATTAAAAGTGTGATAAATTTGTGGAACTTTAGGCCCTGATCCTGCTAAAGTTAGTTACAACTAACACCACAAACTTATGCATATTGACTCAGAAATAAGTCCCAGTATATTCCCATGTAGGTTTGCACAGAATTGTGACCTAAGTCTCATGGAGCAAATGGGACTTGAGTTGCATGACCGTCTTGATCCATTATTTAAAATGGAATTTCCAGTCCAGTTTAATGCTCAATTTGCATGTAACGCTAAGTCAAATAATGGCTTAGCACAAATATGTGAGTGTGCAGGCTCCCAGAGAGATTACGGCTACTTTTCCTCTACTCCAGTTGCTGTAAGCTAAGCCATGGTTTGACTTTGCATGAATTTTAATCTAGTTTCATGGTTTACCTCTTTCAGACAAACCATGAATTGTAAACCAAGGACAAGCCTTGGTTGTACTTCATGGTTTGTCTGGAGTAAGACAAACCACAAGCTCAGGTTTGGATGACATACCAAGCCAAACCATGGCTTAGCTTACAGCAGCAGGACCAGAGAAAAAGCAAAGTGGCCATGATAGTCCTAGAAACCTACACACTCTCATGCATCTGTGCTAAACCATGGTTTGGCTTAGCATTACATGCAAACCAGGTCTATTGTGTTGTTTACTCAGAAGTAGCCCGCTTGTATTTGCATTGCAGCATTAAGCATAATATGAAGTTTATAATAAATAAGCGAGTCCTGCTTAGTTCAGTGGTTTGCTCCCAAGTATCTATCTTGGGCTTGGGTGTTATTTTGAGGGTTTTGTTGGTGGTGGGGAGTTGTTAATGTTGGTTGGTTGTATCTTTATTTTAGATCTTGTTGTGGTTTAGGTGGACATTGTTCAGTTTTGTTGTGTATTTTTATGCTTTTAATTATTGTTTATGGCTGCTTTTGTTATGTTGTAGTTATGTATTTTTTCATGTTGTAATTATGTGTGTTTTCATGTTGTAAGCTGCCTTGAGCATGGTTTGAACTGTGGAAAGGTGGCATGCAAAATATATGGTCTTAGACATAACTAAGTTGGCCCAGTGTGAAGCTCTGTTCTTTAGCCATTGGCCACTGCAAAGTTCTGTAAATAATTGTGCCACCATTCTCCTACCTATGTGCTTCTCTCTAGGTCTCAGCTATTATCACTGAATTCATGAGAATGTGCAGAGACACTTGTATGTTATAAAGTGAATGCTTTAAAATATCAAAAATATGATGATAATAATGCAAAATATTTAATTCCTTGTGATGCAGGTTTAAGTTTGACAATAATGAAAACATATGTTCCAGAATGAACATGACGTGGCTAACTTTTGATATGAGTTTTTGGAACAGAATTCAGATATTATTGAATAGTAATATTTGACTCAAGTTTTAATTTTGGGAAGGAAGCAGTAGCTGGTGTGTGTGTTTTGGTGGGGTTGGGTTGGGTTTTTTTTGGGTTTTTTAGCACATTCTAATGGAAAAGGCATCTGTAGAAGCTGCTTTTTGCCTTGAAAATTTTACTTATAATGTTCTTTGTAAGCTGAACACAATAAAAATGCTATTTTAATGCACCTGTTGGCTCCCCCCTTGAAAAAATAACAAGGGTGGGGGGGTATGTTGGTGAAAGCATAACAAGGAATGAGTTCAGTTTTAATAAGCAATCATACTATTTTGAAAAGAACCCTCTTGTAACAAGTTTACACAATTTTGAAGGAAAAAGATTTTATGTCTGAGCAATTTAGTGGTATGTCATTTCTAAGGATTCTGACAAGCTCCCAGTTGCATTTACTCATGTGCTTTTAATTAAACCATAATTGTGCCATGCGTTATAAAATGAAAGAAAAGCTGTTAAACTGGATATCTTTTATGACAAGAGAACAGGATGATCCTTCTGAAAAGAACAAAACAGTATTGAAAAAAGGAATAAAAGCATATTCAAAGCAAACATTATAGTACGGGATACCACTCTTTGACTGGCATAAGTTCAAGATGCACAATTTTAAATGACAATAATGTATGCTCAAAAATCATATACACTTATGAACTCTTTTTCAAAAGCAGTTTGTACTGGCTTGTCCACTATCTTTCAGTAATTACTTGAACAGGCACAGTACGACAGAAAGGGATTTTTTTTCTTCAGTATGTGCAACTTACAAGAATTACAGTACTTGCTGCTTACAAAACAAGACTGCTTGGAAAAGTAATGATCATGTGAAATTTGTCTTCAATGTGATACATTTTGCTTTCTGTACACTTTATTATTGCCATTGTTGTGCTCTACATGGTTTTTTTGTATAGAAAATGGCCCTACCTGAAAGTTACAATCAAAAGAATAATGCAACAAGAACAAGAAAAATGGATGAGGGGGGTCGTATCTCAACAGGAAGAGCATGCCAAACAAAACAGAGAACCAAAAATGATTTAGAAGGAATAAAAGAACCCAAAGAATAAAGGAACTATGAGAATTCATTTGCATTCATATGCCCCTTCAAAGAGGAATTGTTTCAGATTCCTCAGTAGCAGGATAAGGTCTGCTCCTCAACACAACTCACCTTGGTTCCTCAACTAGAGTATTTACAGCACCAGGATCAAATGTTGAGTCCTCTATGTTTTGAGATAAGTTACCACAAAACTGATACAACACTCGCAAATGAGTGTTGTGCAAATCTGATCTCTGCTCTAAACTAGGAAAACAGGTTTCCTCTGAGCTCGAACCTTGGAAGAAATATCTGTCAGCATTCTTCCACTGTAGGTTTGTTGCTCAGCAGACACACCCTTAGCGGTGCCATGATATGTATACCAACTGTATCATGACAGCAAAGAAGAAAGAAGGAGAGAGTGGATTAAAACTTTAAAACAAATAACAACATCTTAAATATGGAGGGGATACTGTGCAACTAAGGAAGAGAAAGACGTTTCTCTTCATTTGGCATGTTCAAATTTATAGGGTGAAAAAATGTGGTAAGCCAAAGAATTAAAAGGCAAAAATAACTGTAAAATGAGATAAGGGCAAGCCAACAAGCAAGAATGATATGGCCCAGTCAAGCTATTAATGAAAGAATTAACTAAAGAACCATCAGTGGGGGCAGGGAGTAAAGGGGAACTCTTAGCAATGGGAGTATGAGTTAGTAAAGAAAAGGAAGAATTTATTTTTGAAATACAAAATTATAGCGGAACTAGAGGAAGAATCACCAGCAAAGGACAACAAAACAGAGGGAACAGGCAAAATGGGAACAAGGTGATTAATAAGAAACTTACTTGCTCAAGGATCGTTTGACAAGTATGCATGCCAGTGTCTGAAATTTTGTCCACATTTGAGTATTATTTAGCTGTTAAATCCACTTCTTCCACATTCAAATCAGAATGCAGTAGTCCATTAGAAAGTTGAGCCAACTTTCACCTGACCAGACAGAAGTCTTTCCCCATCAAATACATTGCAATGTACCTTACAATACAAATGACAGAATACATTACACGCTACCAATTAAAACATACTTTCGCATAAACAGGATTTATTCATTATGAGGGTAAATCTAAACAGATGGACTTCCATTCAGCCTCTGTGGTAAAATAAATGTGATAAAATTAATGTTCTCTCATTAATCTGCATGTTGCCCTCCACCACCACTGCTGCCACATTCATAAAATTTATTTTATACCTATTGATCACCCATTCTATTCCTGCCCAGGCATTAAGATCTGCAGGGAAGGCCCTACTCTCATAGTCCCACTGCTAAATGAAATTTGGGGACTAATAGCACATGAAAGGACATCATCTACAGCAGTGTGCCACCTGAGGAATAACCTTCCCTCAGAGATGCATCTACTGTACTAACAACCTTGCAGACTTTTAGTTAGTTGAAGATTCACATCTTTGCCCAGGCTTTGCAGGGTAGGGTGAAATCTGAGAACTCAGTATGAGGATTTTGCTGCTACTTGATCTTTCATTTTTAAAGATGATTTGTGATATATTAATTTTATTTATTGACTTGTTATTTTATACTCTTGTACTCCTGCCCTAGGAACAGTTGGAAAGGGCAAGAAAGAAGGAAGGAATTTCTCTGGGTGAGGGCCAAGCCATGTTTTTCCCTAAGCAAATTACAACTACTAGTTAAAGCTAGTCAATTTCCACAGTCTATTACTTTCTCACAGTGCATACATTTGGAGCCCCTCAGTCCATTGGCAAGCACTTTTATCTCTCTCTCCCACCTGTACTGAACCCATTATAAGGATGGTAAGTACTTGGGTCCTCCTATCTCAGTCTCCCTCTTTCTAAATTGCCTGCTATTACAGCCAACGGATTGGCCTGGAAGGTCCTCATAGTCAGAATTTGAAGTGATCCATACGCACATGCCAACTTAACTTTGGGGCATAACCCTGGCTAGAGAACCTTCATGTGGAAGGACTGGCCAGCTTTCCAGATTATGACCTCTGACTATTGGGAAGGTAAATTCATGATCTACAAAGGGAACTTGGTTTGGATCACCTGCTTGTGCAGCATCTGTGCCCCCATATCTCCTGGATGACTTAGATGGCTTACTGGTTCAAACCAGACTGCCAGCCTGTTTGTAGACTAGACACATCTTAGCTCCATGAAGAGTGGAATAGAAAACTGGAGCATGTAGCTCATTCAGCCTAAGCAATGATCCACTGTTCTATCAACAGGTCCTTACTTGACCTGAGGTTGAATCTCATCCAACAAAAGTTAATATTCCAGAAGTATTGAATGCCACAGAGGTTTCATCGCAAATTATTATCCCCTTCTGATTCATATAATGTAGAGCTGCCCAGTTATAAGATCCCTTTTGGGTGAAGTTTGGTAACTACAAATTTGATAAATGGAAACCTCATTGCATTTTAAAGATGTGCATGATGTTTCATTTTACTATAGTCCTACTCTTTGGAACCTACCTCCAGGCCATGAACATGATCATGTGCACTACAGCTTCTCTTAATCCAGGATTGGAAAGAGAATACAGCACTTTGCCCACAATAATGGGTTTATGATTTTTCACTCCCTGTTTGAGTTTGCTAACTTTCTACATTAGCATAAAAAGGAAAAATATGAATACGTTTGGTCAGCTTTTCAGTCATCTCCCAGCCTCTATTCCCCACAGCTCTTCAGTAAATGAAAGAGCAGTGAGGACTCTACAAACCAAAGAGATGACCCTCATTATCCTGTAGCAAGACCAGGACCTCAACAGGATGAACCACTCGAAGCCACCAGAAAATCCCTCCCCCCCAGAGCATTCAGGAACCTATCTGGTTCCACTAGTGTCCAGGTGCAGACCATCTGCATCAGTCCCCTGCTCACATTGTCATGCAGGTGCCTCCCAAGAAATGAGTAAGCAAAGTGACTATTCCACATTAACTGCCCACTCTGAAAATAGAGATGGTTTGTATTGGAATTTACCGAATATGCTGCTTTACTAACAAAGAATGACCATGTTGTACCTCCCACAGAACTGAGGGGTGAGGGGAGCTTTCCATCCGCCACACCTTTTTCCGTGTCAAGGTTAAGTGAAGCTGCTATTTCCCCACAAACAGAAATCCTTAATGAACCACAATTCAGACGTGTATCAGTCTTTGAGCAGTTCGTGGCTCCACTCCACCCATCTTGAGAATTGCAAGTGGCCTTGGGACTCTTAGATCTCCTTTTTACACCCTCTTCATGGAACCAAAGTTCACAGGATTCCCTGGGAAGAGGGAATATTAAACTTAGAAAACTGTATATCTGATTCATCTGAGTGATATGCGAGAGAGGAAAATACATAAAATCAAGTGCGCACGCGGAAAATATTGTTAACAAACACGATACTGGCCAAAGAAGAGACCATTCTAATTCACATTTAATCACACACAAAAAATTAAGTTCCCAGAAGGACTTCGTCCCCTTCCCTTTTCAACTTTGATCCACTTTCTATCCCCTTGCGTTTTCTCGTCTGAATATGAAAAGTCCATGAGCGGAATGCATAATCAGTTACCACCGATCGAGATAACGAGAGCGCGTTTCCAATTTCTTCCACGAGGGGTCGACTTTGGTTCTTGTTTTCCCCAATGAGCTTCGCGGATTTATTCATTTTTACGTCTTCATCCCACGCACCCTCCTCTTCCCACATTCTAAGAAAAATAAAATAAACATCTAAGTTACTGAAACCATTACTTCTTCAGTCCTCGTCACTAGAAGCCAACCGTTGTAAAGTTGCAACTTGGCTTTCGGTCTCCTGTTTTTTTGTATACCAGACTTGCAATATAACTTCCTGATCCTCTGGCGCCCAAGGAGGGCTTGATATTTATCGAAAGTGAAGAAGAAAAAGAAGAATCTGATTAGCTGTACATGTATTTCAAAACTCATGTTTCATTTTTTCTTTACAAAATGCATAAGCAAAATTCATACGTGAAAAAGCCTTGTGTGGGAGAGGCCAGCGGGGGTGGGTGGTAGAAATCTGATCCGATAGCCGCTTGGTTTAAAACTGAAGGACTCTCGTTATTCAAAACTGTCCTTTAGGATAGAATGATCCTCTCCCAGGCCCCTGGGCTTTCGAAAATCTTCCGACATCGGTTTCAGAAGAAAGCAAACAGACGCCTCGGTTGTTCACTCTGCTGCTAGGATCGTGAGCCTTACGGCCGCCTAAAACGGAGCTCGTTTCTTGCAACCTCAGAGAGTTTTAGCTTAAAATGATATTTTGCCAACAGTGCAGCAAGATAAAATGAAAAAATCTACCCTGAAATCTGTTTAGCCATCAGGTCATGCCGTCCGCGTGACGCCTAAATAGCTCCTCACATTTCCCCCTCTCTAATAGTGCACCATATTGCTTCTCAATGAGGCTTACTCCAAGGTAAGTGGGCATTGGATTGCATCCTCAGTGTCCAAATCATATATCATCCTCATCATCATCTCAGCACCTGTTTGGCAAAGAAGCTTCCATTAAGTGTCCTCTCATTCTCTGCCTGAGAGCCAGCTCATTATACTAGAAAAGTTCGATTTCATTCATGGACTTTAGGGGAGGGGGGGAGGGGGAGAGAAACACGCTAAGATTGTTAAGATTTACCAATATTCCTTTAAAGGCATAGTCTGCCCGCTTCCGGGCCCCTGCTTTGCCCCAAATCCTTCTCTCTCTCTCTCTCTCTCTCTCTCTCTCTCTCTCTCTCTCTCTCTCCAGCCTCCTGACTTGGGATTTGGCTGTCACGTTTATTCGTCAATTTCACTTTCGCCGCCACAGCCAGCAGTGGAGATTCCCCCCCCCCCCCTGTTATTTTCACCGAGACTATATTAATTAAAAGAAATACATGATTAAAAAGTAATGAGTTGAATAAAAATTATCTCCGCTCATTTTCTGATTATGTTAATTGTTAAAAACCCTTCAATCACGCTGTTGCAGTCAATGGGTTTTAATGTGAAATTAGTGGGCTCTTGATAACTTACAGTCCAGAATAATCCTGGCAGTTTAGTCATCATTCCTAATAACGAGGATGTTGCTAGGACGAGAGATTTCTACATGATTTGGCTGCATTAAGCCTTCCCTGCCCCTCCTCCCCCTACATCCAAGAGTGCCACGCTCAAGTACACAACTTTCTGCATATTGTTAACCAGGCAGGCTGAGTTGTGCTTCTGTCAAATGACGGAAGAGTCGCCCTGCTGGGCATTGTGGCAGCGACAACAGCAGAGTCCCTATAGCGGGTGGCAGCCTATGAGATGCATACGATGAAGCAGGTTCTGGCCAAAGGAAGCCTGGATCGTCATAAAATTGGCCAAGCCCCATCTTATACATGCTTACTCAGAAGTAAATCCAACAGCCTTCAGTTTGCTTACCTGAGTAAGCATGCACAGGATTGCCACCCTCGTCCTTAGATGATTGGACTCTCTGCCTAGCATTAACCTTCTAGAGCATGAAGACTCTTAATCTCAAGGTTGTGGGTTTGAGCCCCACATTGGGTGAAATATTCTTGCGTTTCAGGGGGTTGGACTAGATGACCCTTGTGACCCCTTCCAACGCTACAATTCTATGATTATGCGAATCGTTCTGTGTGAGATCTCGTCTGCACAAAATGCCAAGGGTCGATTAGCAAAAAGGAACTTCACAGCCCATTAATATGGTGCGTATTGTGCAATTGCTTGACTTCGGCTGGATGTCTTTAACTTGTTGCTGTTCCGATCATTTGAAGCATTTTCATTTCTTGGCTGCAATCCTAAACTTACTTACTTACTTACTTTCTTAGGAAGGAAGTCCCGCTGAAACATGTCCATGATCGTACTGCTAGGTCCTTCACATTCTCAGAGAGAGAGCTGTAAGAGACAATAGAGGTGCTTAAAATGGAAGGGTGGAAGTACAGTACACAGTCGTCCAATGTTTTTCATGAGGAATGTCAGAAGACTATATGCATCTACTTAAATCACAGCTGTCAACTTTTCCCTTTTCTTGCGAGGAATCCTATTCGGAATAAGGAAATTTCCCTTAAAAAAGGGGGAAAGTTGACAGCTATGACGTAAATATGCAGGGGCTTTTTTTGTGTGTGTGTATGTGTGTGTTTGGTTTCGTTTATTTAACCATTAGTGGTTTTAATTGGCCGCACAGGTGCCAGTTAGAAAGAGTTCTTTCCCCCACCAACTTTGACCACAAATTGATTTTGCCTCATGACTAATACACGTATTGTGCGGTTGGGGTATTTTTGCTGTTGGACACACCAGGGGTATGGGTACTCTCTGACACAATCACAAATGCCAGAATTCGAGAAAATAGGGGTATATGCTCATCTTTAGGAGGCAAAATTCCAGAACTTGTGTCAAGAAGTAGTAGTCAAGGATGTGAGGCTTCGACGAAGCCAATAAATTTAATTAGTGTCTGACACTGATGGGTCGATTTATATACCCATTGTCCTCTGTGAAACGCATTTTCTTGTTCGTGCCTTGCCAAATTCACTCGCTTGGTTTTTGTTGTTAATTGATCTTATGAACCTTTAAAAGGGAGGTCCCGTTATATGACTTGAGAGTTTTGAAGGAGTCAGGCTGCTGATTAATAAAAGGCGATTTTGCGTTGATCTACAAGCCAGAGAGAGAGAGGGAGGGACCATATGTCGGTGGGCGTTGGGCGCAGGGTGGAAAAGAGGAAAGATTGGGGGCTTGCTTAGTTGCTGCTGTTTCTACTCTGCACCACCACCCAACAAAAGTTTTCTTGGATTGTTCTCACCCAGCCTGACGCTAACAAACTAGCAGGATATTCTAACGTGTGCACGAGAAACGAATGGGGGAAGAGGCAACGAGGCCCTCTTGCGTGTAATAACTCTCTCTCTCCCCACCCTTCCCGGTTCATTTTCCTATTTGCATCCCCAGTTAACTGAAGATCGTGTTAATAAATAACAATGAAAGGGAAGCGCTTCTATCTAGAGGGCTTGTCGGCAACATTTAAAAAGCCAATAGAGTTTATAATTCTACTCTATCATTTCTTATTGATTAGAGTAATCAAGATAAAAAGCTAGCCGGGCTCGGCGAAGTTCAGTAGCATATCATTAAAGATAAGAGTCAGTTAATTCTGGAGCCAGGAGAGGGTGGATGGTGCCTGCGCTGAAGAGTTCATTTGCATGAGATGCTGAGCCCAGTAACAAGAGGACAAAAATCACTAATTAGGGATTGCAGAGTGCCTCCCGCGCTCGTCAAGCACCCTTCGGAGAGCTGCGATGATGCAAAGATCGCACTTTTATGTAAATCCGGGCCAAGACACCGCAGTCGAAAGGTTGCCTATAAGCAGCGGTTCAGTCTAACAAGGACGAGCAGCAGCCCAAAGATAAGAGAGAACACCTACCACGCGTGTGGAGGGGGGTTTTGCCTTCCTAAAAGCTCCACCTTCCTCGCCTTGCGGCTTTTTTGTTTTGTTTTTGGGGTGTGTGGTTTTTAAAGGTCTACCGAGCTACCCAATTGTCTCCGTTGTTTTGAAATCTGGCCCTCAGCCATCCTTTCACACTTAAAAAAAGTGTGAATTACAAAATAGTTTCTGTCTATTCTACGGATGAAGCACCAGGACGTTCAGTTTAGCGAGGCTCGGAGCACGGTGGAATCCCGCAGCCTCCAGAAGTCTCGTTTGCATCCACCTACTCGCTCCAAACATTTGCTGCTGGACCGCTTCTGCAAAGAGGTCTGGGTGACTCACTCCAGGCGAACTTTGTTCATCTTTGTCTGGTAAGGAGAGAAGAGAACTGGATCCACTGCAAACAAACAAACAATCCCACCAAGCCAGTTATATCTGAAAGAGATGTATTCGATAAACTCTCTCTATGTCATGCCAACGGATCCTTTCAGTAAAGATGGACACCTAGCGCACACACGCGGGAGCCCAAACTCCAACAGGCGTTAGAAGCTGCCCAAACATTTCCGTGTATATTGGAAAGTGATGTTATCGAACTCTACCTCAGATAAAAATGTGAGATGCAGCCCTGCGCTAACAGCAAGGTACTTCGATGCAAGACAGCATTTAGCCCTACACCTCGAAAACGCTTCGATAGAATAAGAATAGCAACAATAGGGATAACAATAAAAGTAGTTGTTCATCCATATCCCATTCTCTCTACCTTCTCCGGCATAAGAAAGACGACCATCAAATATGGGTCATTCGAGTTAGCCTCCCTCTCTCAGCCAAAGTCCAAACCACGGGATAAAAGTTAAAGCCATCCTTTCTGCTAGGAAAGGAAGCAGTAGTATTTTCTGTGTACTGTAAAGTGCAGACAGTAGGAGAAATCGCTGTCTCACAAACTACACGTATGGGAATTGTAGGCGTGGGACAAACTTCACAGGTCTTGGCCTCTACTAGGACTGTAAGCACTTTTATCTGAAGTTTGTGGGGCTGTCTTCTGAGTACATGTATTTCCTATGGGAAGTTTAAATTCTTTTCTGATAGTAGATGGTAAACAAGACTCACTCACTCACTCCACCCCCAAGAAAACGATCAACATGTTTAAGAAAGAAAACATTTGAGATGTCTCCATTACTCTTTTAACGCACGTGATTATTGCACGCCACTTGGGGATGCTTGCCTAACATAGGGCACCCAAGTATGTTAATTGTTAAGTTATTCCCCTTTAATACAAAGTTATCATCTATGTGGGTGGTTCAATTCAGTTATTTTTTAAATCGCTATTAAAACATTGTCCTTTTTTAATTTAATGAATTTAATGTAAATAGGCGTTTCTGATAAACCAAATGTGCTGCACCGTTTAACAAGCAAAAGTTTCTTATTAAGAAAAGAAAAAGATCCATGGTCTTTTCATAATGGCATTTCCCCCGTGTAAATAACACGTCTAGCCTGCAATCCTATACGCACTTCGGTGGGGGTAAGGCCCATTGGACTAAACGCGGCTTACTTCTGAGCAGAGATGCAAAGGATTGCTCCTCAAAGCCCTTGATCTCCTCGCTTTCTGAAAGCGCAGTCCACTTGGACAGCCTCAAAAGGAGCGAAACCCCTGGATTTTATGGGGACCACAAGGAAAACCCTTCTCTCCGAGATAATTCCAAAAGAATAGGAGGGGGGACCTGATCATCTGCCCGCAGCTCCCTCTCTCTCTCGGACCTATGAAGTTGTTTACTTGTCTCCACCAAGCCCTCCATCATTCAGCCCAGCGCTTGGCAGCCGGCTCTTTAGTGCTCACTTCGCCCCTTGCTTGGCCGCGGAGTAAAGGAATCACACCCTTAGATTGGTTAATTGTAGGTGTCAGCGTGGAAAGTGGCAATGTTTGCCGTCTCTCTCCCTCTCCCAAGTCTCCGAGCTGCTTCTTCCCCTCCATAGCTCCCTCCCGGCGACCCTCTTTCTGTCTGCTCTGCCTCCATCTCCTCCTCCCACACAACCTCCCCCCCCATCCCTGCACCACCATCATCCCCCGCGGCAGCACCGGGCTCTGGAGGTCACCCGAAATGGCAGCTTGGTTGGGGTCCTGGGAGCCAAGCTCGCAGCCCTGGGCAGGCACCTGCTTACACAACCTGCACGAAGCCTATTCAGGGGGCTTATTCCCACCTAGGGGCGTCGAGGATCGCAGCCTCCAATGACCACTCCACACCAGCGCAGAGACAGGCAGGATGAGCCCAGAGGCTTCCTTCTCTATTCCAGCCTCAGAGGCTGGCCTCCGTTTGCCATCCGCGCACCTCGCGCACGCGCAGTTCAGACTTCTCGCCGCCTTCTCTACGCACTTCCTCGCCGTTCCTTTTCTGTCACGGCTGTCCGTGTCCGAAGAAGCCACGCAGATATAACTGACCAAGTTGCACCCGGGGCTTCCCTTGACTTACGATGCAGGCGTAACCGACCGCCTCTTGCAGTCCCGTGCGCTCCTTTACGCGCGTCTTTTATATCGTGGTTTTGTGTTGTGAGACCTGCGGGTATAGGGCGGTATACAAATTTAATGAATAAAAATAATAACAGAGGCACACCCCTCACAGGGATGGTGGCAACCTAGGAGACAGCTGAGGGGTGTGCTGCACTTGAGGCAAAATCACGCGTGTTGTGTGGCGGTGCATGGAAATGTCTGAGGGAAACACAGTCCCTCTCACACACTGCCAATTCTTCTTCTTCTTCTTCTTCTTCTTCTTCTTCTTCTTCTTCTTCTTCTTCTTCTTCTGCTGCTGCTGCTGCTGCTGCTGCTGTTGTTGTCCAGGCACTTTTGAGGTGACATGCAACATCCCGCTCAGAAGTGGTATCTCAACTAAACACTTCCCCTCATTCCAGCGTATTCTCCCCATTTCCCATACTTCAATATGGGTGAAGAACAAGACATACAGAAGCATATAAGGGGGGGGGCGCACACATAGGCGTGATCTTCCTCCTTGTGACGTTCACACTATGATTACCCACTTTTCTCTGAATTCATTGGTACACACTTTCACACCATTTGCATGCACTCGTTCATATGGATTCTTATGATCCCCCTTCCCCTCATTCTAAGCATATCTCACTTTTCCTCTCTTGCTACCCTTCGGTCCATCACCCCTAACATTTTCTGTGTAAAGGTGCCTTTTCTTTTCACTCTTTCTCTCTCTCACACACACAAACAGCACAGGGTCTTCCGCCTTTCAACTGTTCAATTATGCCAATGCAATTCCTCTGAATAATGCGCGCGCGCGCGCACATTCATTTTATTTCGTTTCGTTCCATATATTCTAGCCACACAAGCGTACTATATATATATGCTCCCTTTTCCTCTCTCGCGCACACTGAACTCTCTCGCTTTTGCATCACACTCTTTCAGCATACACTCATTCTAATGAAACATTCTCTCTCACAGTCGTCTCCTCTCGCAGAGGAATATAATTTTCGCTCGCGCGCGCAGGACTTTCCCGCGCTTTTCCTTGCAGGTTCCCTTCTTTCCATTCTAAAAGCACGTGGTTTCTGAGGTGGCACTCAACCCAACAGTGGAGTAGTAGAACATTGGTCGCCAATACCAGCACAATTGGTCGCCGGTACAAACAACACACATACACACCGAGTTCCCGAGCTTGGTATCACAGTTTTCTTCCTGTCACACAAACACTGACATTCTGAGGAGACCCTCGGCTTCTCTCTGAACTAGAGAACAGTATCAATCGTACACGTCCTGACACACCGACATACAACTCTCTCCTCTCTCTCCTTCATTACACACACACACACACACACACACACACACACACACACACACACACACGAGAGAGAGAGAGAGAGAGAGAGAGAGAGAGAGAGAGAGAGAGAGAGAGAGAGAGCGCGAGAGAGAGCGCCTTTGACACCCATGCAGAGCCGTTTATGCCATTATAAGCGAGGAGGAGAAGGAGGAGGCTGAGGCTGCGGGCGCTTCCATTTCTTCCTCCGAGCTCTTTCGGCTTTTTTGTCCTCCCCCCCCCCACCTCCTCGCCCTTCCCATACAGAATAAAGTCAGTCTGTATTTAATGGTTATGGCGGATGTGAGGAGGATTTGGCAAAGGGAGAGGCCTTTTGCTCTCAAATATTGCTCCTTTACGTCGTGTGAGTCTACCAACCCACCACGACCCCATATTCTTCTCCGGGTGTCTGACTCGAATGACAAACGAGCTGATTTTTTCACTACATCGCTGGGAAATGTAGTGGGTGATAATAGAGATTTCTCTTTCATTTTTTACGCTTGACTTGGTTATTGTTGCCTTTCTTTTCCCGTGATTCCTTCTGAGGATTAGCTCTGACTTCCCCACTATTGGCGGTCAAAGTGGCCCAAACTCGGGATGACAATTGATGGGGATCAAGGGATTGCCCATTCTGTGCCTGTAAGGGCTGATTTGTGCCAGAGAAACTCATCAAGTGCAGGCGAAGAATGGAGGGGAGCGAGGGGGGAGTATCTGGGGGCAAATGTATTCATTGAGCCGGGCTCTCTCTCAAATTGCTTCGAAGTTTCCCTCATGAAAAAGTAACGCTTGCAGCAATCAACGGCTTTTTGACGGATTACAAACTCGGGTAGGACTGTAGGGAGCTGATTTAAGGAGGGGGGCGAGGTGGGGAGAAGAGAAGAGCCCCCAGCTTTAGCATGGGGGAACTCGCCCACAAAAGTAAAAGGACGAAGGGTCAGTCAGCAAAACACAAAGCTCGAGGTTCAGATGCGTGTAGGAGCAATGAAAGGTGCATTAATTTATTAACAGGGTGCAAGGAGTGGGGGGGATCATTAACTCCCAACTCCAGGCACCCACCCAAAAGATGGCATTTACATTAAAATAGGAAGAAGAAGAAGAAGA
Source organism: Podarcis raffonei (assembly GCF_027172205.1). NCBI lineage: Eukaryota > Metazoa > Chordata > Lepidosauria > Squamata > Lacertidae > Podarcis > Podarcis raffonei. The sequence continues at coordinate 52,548,468 of NC_070604.1, forward strand.
AATAGGAGAGAGAGAGAGAGATCTGGGCAGGGAATGAAGTGCTGGACAAAGTTCATTAAAGCTGGGAATTTGGAGGAGGGGGGAGGTGGAGAAAGCTGACTTTATCCCCAGCAAGAGCACAGTTTCGGCAGAAGACAGGGATCCGCCCTTAAAAGAAAGTTCCCTCTTCCATCATATTTCTGTCTTTTATATGCATGACACTGAGGTCCTTCTCCAGGCCTGACTTGAGTGGATAGGAGACCTGCAATCACTGAACTTTGGTCAACCTGGAGTTCACTCATCTTGTTGTTGCTTTTGATGATAGAATGCGAAGAAGAGACAAGAATAATAATAGTTCGAACTTTTTCTTCGCCTCATCACAGAGTCTCACGTCCCAAACCTCGGATCCGTCCCTATCCTCTAAAAACAAACAAACAAAGAACCCTTTCCAAATCAAAAAACAAAACAAAACAATTCCTGTGTTGTTTGATAGGGAACTCCAGGAACGTCTACCCTTGAACATTAGCGACAAATGAAGAGAACGGAGGAATCTGACTTTTTCGGCTCCGTTGAACTGAAGCCTTAAAAAAAACAAAACAAAAGCAAGTCTTTCCCCGCCCCGTCTCCCCCCTCCCCACTCCCTCCCCCCCTTCCTCCTTTTCACCAATTCCCTGACAGCTACTAAGCAAAGAAATGGCTGGGAGTTCAGAGAAAGAAAAGTCTCCCTGGAACTTTGTGACACAGAAGATATGTTGTAATTATTCCATGCAGATCACAGTAATCAAAGTTGTCAGAGAAAGGACTCGGGTTCCCCCCCTCTCCCCCCCCCCCGCCTCCCAACCCCACCCACCCCCTGCTATTTAGTCTTCCTTTCCCCTCTCCCGTCAAGTTTAGCTGTTTTCTCCCTCCGCCTCCTCCTGACCCATCATTTTAAAGTCCCAATCTTTAAATCCTCCTTTGATTTGCCTCCTTCTTATGCCCGCTCCAGACACTTTTCTTCCCACCTCTCAAAATATAAAAACACAGATTTAAAAAGATGCTTCTCGTCGATTCGATTAAATAGAGGAAGGCCGAGAGATCGAGGGAAGATGTTAATGGAAAGAAGATTGCCGAGGAAAAGAAAAGCGCACATATCGCTGCCTTAAAAAAAAAAGAATAAAAAATTTAAAAATCCTTCAAAATGAAAAGGCGGAGAGGAAAGGAGGGGGCAAAAGGATCCTCTCGATCCCCTATTTTGTTAAACTCTCCCCAGTCCAGGAATGATTAACTCCCCCCCCCCTTGCCCTTCATCTTGTCAATGTTATCATGGCTTTGAAGGGAGGATCTTCAAGGTGGCACATTTCTGAACTTAACCTCTTTTCCAGCTAACTCTCTACCTCCTTGTTAGTGCCCGGCTCTGAACTTCTGAAGAGTATTTTTGTGTGAGTCAGGGTTCATTCACTCGGGCTCTTTTGTAGGACTTTCTTCCTTTCAGCCCTCAGTGTGTTACACCAATTAAAGGACGACGTGCTGTAAATGTAATGGGCCGAGGAGTGATTGTTTTTGACAAGCAACAAAACACATAGATCCACCCCTTAGATTAGGCCGTTGAAGGGGAGGTTCAGGCCGGTCAGTTTACTGAATAGTTCATGAACTGTAATTCTGAGGGCTCGTGTGAAAGAAAATGTCTCTCTCTCTCTCCCTTCCTTCTCCCTGTCTCCCCACCCCCATCCCCACATTCTCTCTCTCTCTCTCTCTCTCTCTCTCTCTCTCTCTCTCTCTCTCTCCTAAGAGGAGAAGGAACATCGATGGAAAATAAATGGCAGGGAATGAGGGAGAATTATTTATTTGTTTATTTTAAATAATGCTATACCCCACTTCATCCTGTCATATTTGACAGCGTGGTGCGACAGGGCACGGTTAAAAGAACTATTCCTATTAAATACCCATATATTAGAGTAATAAAACATTAGAAACCTCACAACAGATTAGCAAAATAAGAGGCCACAATGACAACTTGAGTAAGCCAATAAAGCAGACTAAACATGACCGTTAAAAATGCCTCTGCAAATATAAATGTTTCCAAGCTGACAGTAATGTTGGAGCTAATAATTGGTGGGGCACATACCAAAGTCAGGGTATGTCCTGAGAAGGCTTTTGTAGCTACATAACAGACTTCTCCATAAGGAAAGGACTTGGAGAAAGGCTTCCACTGAAGGTCTCAAGTCACTCTTGGCAGGTTGATATGGAAGATGTGCTCCTTTCCACATCTCAAGCCCAAGCCATTTAGGCCCCTTTAATGGAAAGTCCTAGCATCTTGAAGTATTAAAGGTTCTGGCTTCTCATTTAAGTTGAAAAAAATGCCTGGTAAATCACTTTGTTCTGACCACTAAGGAAGACCTTGGTTGAAACACATCTGGATATCTTTACTTGTTCAGTTCATTTTTATTTATGACAGTTATGAGCCATACTAAGCAGTTTGTGGACACTTGGTCATTCCATATGATTCTAACTTGGAACCCTTTTGCTGCTTCAGACTTTATTAGAGACATACATTGGTTTTAATTTGTATTATATTTTATTTAAATATGTTTCATATACTATGACACTGTGTCAGTTTATTAATATTTTTATCCCAGTTATGTTTCAGCATATCTACAGAACCACACTTTATATACCAAACATGCCAGTTTCATAGAAAAGGATACCTCCAATTTAGTTACTTGTGACCTGTGTGGGTAATGGTTTTTTGTTTTTTTTTTAGTATAATAAATATATAGTTGTCATCCATTAGTTATATGTGCAGTCCAGATGAATGGAGTACTTGGGTGGAGGTGAAGTCCAGATTCAGCTAGGACTTGTAAACGGTCAGTAAAGTTAGAGCCTCCCAAACAGAACTTACCATTAGAGTACATTTCCTTATTCTAATTTTCACAGTGAACCAGTGCACATCCATTTTCTATACTGGAGTAGAAAATGATTCTCAGTCTCAATCTATACATTACAGCAGCCCAAACTTCATTGAGATAGTTGTGCCAATTTTATATATGTTATGTTCAGAGCTGGAGTTATGTACTTGGGAGATGCCCTACTGCAGAAGTCTTTAACCTTTTCAGACCTGGGACCCATCTTTTACACAATATGCATTTGGGGACCCACTTCTCAATTTTTCACCATACATTTGCATCGTAGTAGTTCCTCTGTTGTGACCCACCTTGGATTAGGCCATGACCTGGTAGTGGTTCCTAACCCATCAGTTCAGAACCAATGCCCTACTACTGGGTTTTTAAGTGTTTAGCTGAGTAAGCAATGATGGAGCAGACAGCAAGTAGCCAAAAGCATATTCTGAAGTTCATGCATTGCTCCAGAGGTCAAATTGTACTACTTCTGAGCAATTGGCAACTGTTCTTTTTATTCTTGCTGTCATTTGTATTTGTATTTATGATTTTGTTGTTCTTGATTTGTTTCCATCACCCCATCTTAATTCTCACAGCAATCAAGTGAGGTAGATTATGTAAGAGCTATAGTGACTGACTACAAGGATAGAGAGCTTCATAAATGAGTGGGGATTTCAATCTGGGTCTCCCCAGTCCAAGCCCCAAACACTAATCCAGCCTTTGTCACCCTTGTACTTCTGATGCTTTGGACTACAACTCCCATAAACCCGAGTCAGTCCAAAACCTGACTGATACTTAAGACTTCATCTTCCGTCAACCCCAGCCGGTTAATGTTGAACTGTTGTAGTCCAAAATATCTGGAGGGCACCAGATTGGTGAAGACTGTTTTAACCATTCCGGAGAACCATTCCTGCCACCATAGAATGGGTTTCATTGGAGAATTTAGGTAAGTGATAAATTTCCTGGTAGGTAGGAGTCATGGTTTCCACCTTTGTCATTGGAATAATGGAACTTGGGTGTTTGGTTCCCTCCAGGAAAGTATACAGGCATTGTTCCCCCTCCAACTCTGATAACATTGGGCTTTGGAATGCCACAAGACCTGGGACAGCCCTTTCCAGACTCCTTCATATCTGAGTCATTGTTGAACTATTATGGGATTACAGTTACAACTGATGTACGTAACTGTATATTTAAGAAGTGCTGTGCTAACTCTTACTAAAATGTTCTCTCTAGACTTAATGGTCTTCTGCTTTCATAAAAAACAAACAAACCACATTGCTGGCTTACCACTGTCCCTATTTCTCCTTTTTATCCTCATGGAACATTGCACAAAACTGTTAGGAAAATCTCAAGGGAAAATGTGCTATAGGTAGCACATATGCACATACAAATTACGGTACATGTACTTCCACATTCTACTTCCTGTATCTTCTTCATAGCACTGAAGAACTTTATCCACTTTCCACTTTTTCCTTCTGTTTGCACAGCAAGAAGAGAGAAGAATAGTCCAAGGTATGCAGCTCTCTGTAGAAAAATGGAAGACAAGTAAACATTTTCGCCAATCTCCTAACCTTGCACCCCCAACCATTTTCTTGGGTCATAGCCACACACACAAAACCAGTAGTCAGTGCTTGTCACTACCACAAATCAGCCTTCCTACTTTGCCTTTGGACCACTTGTCATTGGGTGGGTGAAGTGAGTGTCTCAATTCCTCATATAAAACAAAAACAGCAGTTCAGCAGTAGTGTACAGTACAACACACAGGCATGGCAGGTTGAGATGTGGGAGAGGACTTTCTCCTGTGGTTATGCCTGGATTACAGAAGGTCAGTTTGGCCCTCTTCCTCCTTGCTTCTTGCTGCTTAAATATATGCATATATAGCAGGCATCTGACCAGCTACATTCAGAATTCTGCTATGGATGCCCCTCTGTTTTTGGTTTTGCCACCTGCATGCCCATTTCTGTTTTACTGCTGATTATTGTTTTTGCTGATTATTTATTTTTGTTGGATTTTATTGTATGTTGTATGCAGCCTATAGTATTGCAAATGCAGTGGAAGGGCAGGATAGAAATAAATTTAATATATATTGGTTATTTGAATAGGCCAGGCACAGAGGCTGAAGTTAATAAACTATTAATAAAAGTAAGTTTATTGGGAAATCTGGTCACTTGGCATTCCAAACATAAAGCAGTCTAAAAAGCTCTCTCCCCACTTAGAAGCAGGGTACATACCAGTTTAAGCTGTGAAGTTATTAACATTGTCTCTACAAGTTATAGGGAAGACCTGCAACCTCCATGATCCTCAGCATATATTAACTGGGGGGCAGGGCACAGAGCCACAAACCAGGAATTTTATTCTGTGATAGCATATTCTTCTCCGAAGAAAGTTCCAGGTGACATCTGAATCTCTATTTGCAACTGCAGTTCAAGCACAACTCACAGGAAAGTGGAGTCTTCTCTTTAAATAGAAATGAATGACTTACCCAACTTGTTGACAGGGAGTAAGGATGATCATACAAATGCTTAGAATGGCAAGAGACAAAGTTAGTGAAAGGCTGAACCAATATAAGATTGAAGTAAGCCACTTACAGTGTAATCCTATACATGTCCACACAGAAGTAAGAAGACCCATTGAGCTATGTGAGGTTTACTCCCAGGTAAGCGAGTATAGGATTTAAATTTGAAGTGTTGAACTGCTAGTTTTAACAAAAAAGAGCAGCCTTATCTAGTATTAAATCAGGATAATTTATGGTTTTATTTCCAAAGGAAATAAATATATATATATATTGTATCAATATATAATGACAGACTCCATTGCCTTTCCCCCTAAAATGACTGGAGAGGTAGACTTCCAGTGCAATGCAAACATGTGTTCAGCATGACATACTCCTAGTTCAGTATGTATATGACTGCAGTGTTACTTATCCTTTCCCCAGCAATTAATATTTTTAGAAAATGTATTTTATTTTTTTATTTTTTTACTTTAAGGAAGCCCTAATGATTGTGAAAATACTTTTAACAAGCATCTGTAAAAGGCTTTATGATCTAGCTTGTGTGTCCTGCCCCAAAAGTTTTCAGATTCTACAAAATGTGATTCATTAGATTCAACATAAAACATACCAATGAAACATGCTTATGGAAAAAAAGAGAAAAATGATCTGCTAGTTCTGTTACATAAAACAATACAATCTGCTAATTTGTACAATTTGGTTTGCCTACAGAACCTGAGCTTTATTTAAGACAACAATGTCCAGTGCAGTCATATGCATGTCTACTCCAGTGCTACTGAAGTCAATAGGACTTACTCCCAGGTAAGTATGCAGTCCTCCACACATGTACCTGGGACTAAGTTTCACTGAATTCAGTAGAACTTCTGAGAAGACATGCCTAGGATTTCACTGTTAATATGGGGAAATAATTTTAAATACGTAGTACCATTGATCCTCATACTTTTCTTACTAAAAAAAACCCAACACAAAATGGAGTTTCTAAAACATTTTTACACAGTTTTCCGGACTAAAGATGTGCACTTATCCAAACACTCAAAGGGAGCCTGATCTGTCATTCTTTAAGTACTTAAAGCTCTCACTAGATCAGTACAATGAATACAGGATTAGGGCTGCAATTCTGAGAAGGTAAACATGCCACTCTGGAATAGCTGTTTTCTGTGTTACACTCTCTGCAAAGTGACACCCTTGCATTTTGCCTCTCCCCCCCCCCCGCATACACCCCAAATGAAAAGTTGCTTAGATACAAGAAGCTTGCACAGATGGACAGATAGTGGTGCAGTACTACTGCATTTCAAGAAGAGACATCAAATTCTCAAGTGCGTGAATTGCTGTAAGAGATACAGCTTGTTTAACAGGGAAAGGGGTGGTATGTGTGTGAGAGAAGGAGGGGGGCAACTCCTTCCCAAAGAACATAAAATTATAAACCAAGCCCCATGCAATTTTCCTATTTGAGAGCCTCATCTCAACCATCAAATAAAAACAAGTTAAAATTATTATGTGAAAACGATTGCATGGGGCGATAGTGTGTCACATGGATACTCTCGTATCATGAAGATGCAGTTTGGAAGTGTTGCAGTTCAAAGAGTGAAAAGGGAGGAGAGAGAAACCCAAACAGAAAAAAAGGAACAAAATTAATGTGTGCTTCAACCCATTCTTGAAAACAAGTGTCACCGGATCAAGCTAAGCATGTGTATATATTTATAACATATGTGTATATATTTGTAACTGTAGAGAGATGTTTTAACTAACCAGCAACAAGTTCAGTATTAAGAGAAATGATGTTCAGATGGCAAAATGCAAGTGAGTTTCGCCTCTTATCGCTGTGCTGTCAACATCCAGAGTCCCCTAAGTCCAAGAGAGGCGAGACTGGCAACAGCTAGCTTCCCCCTCAGATTCCAGGTTCAATAAAGATTACATCATGGAAAAACTATGCCATGTAGCCTGAGAATCAAAGCCATCACAATTGGTGGCTGTTTAACTGTAATGTCACTGAAACACATACTTCCCACCCCTCCCCTGTTCTCCCCCCCTTGCTTCCCTTCTCCTTGCTAGTTCACCACACTCATCCCTTCTACTTTTCGTACCATTAAGGCCAGCTTTATTGGGGAGAAGAAAATCTGATCAAAACTGTCGACCGCCAACTGCCGATTTTCAATGGATTCAATAAAGGCCACCTTAACGATTTCCCTAATTAATGGATGACATCTTTGGCTGGAGGAGAGGCGATGTATTCTACTCTGTCTTAGTCTTTGTTAGCCTTCTAATTAACTTTCGTAGGTCACCCAGGTCTCCCAAACCTAAAAGTGAAGAGGGCCATTGTGCTAGGAGCAGTAAACTTACTTTTTTCTGCCTGGGTACTTAAAAGTGGGGGGGATGATTACAGGCAGGGAAAAATAACTCCATTTAAAGTCTTTGTGAGTACAGAGAATACATAGGTCCCTGCCATAGAAAATAATTGAAACACCTTTTTATACCAATATTTCCATGCATAATAAAACAAATTAGCAAAGTCCATCTAACTCCAGATGCATTTTTCCAATTACTTTGAGGGAATGTGAACTCCAGTTAGTCAATGAAAGGGTTTCAGCTTAGTGAACAAATTGCTACTGCAACAGCTATCAGTTGTATAACAGTTGTGGTGTGGCATGTTAAGCAGAGTCTGAGTTAACAGCACACACACACACACACACACACACACACACACGAGTTACAAATTATGGATATAATTTAATGTTTATGAAATATCATGGTGGAATTATACCACGAAGTTAAATTTGTTCCATTGCCTTTGATGGAATCTCAACTGATTCTGGTTTTTTGAAGTGAAAGTAGAAAGGGCAAATATTTTTCCTTCAAAAATTATGATCCAACCAAAATGCAAAAGTATAAAGATATTGACCTACATGACTAATTTCTGTATGTAAAATGTATTAACTGTACGTTGCTGGCATCTGCATTTCAGTTGCCCCCCTTGAATCATCCACAATAATATTATAAATCATTAAATACCGGTAATATAAGGTCTGTCATACCATTACAGGACTTAACGTACTTGAAATGAACCAATTAGGCTGAAATATGGCCCAGGAGTTTGTAGTGTTGCATTTACCTTGTGCCTGGTTGATTAATGGACTAATAGAGCCCATGTGGTATAGGTGATTTGAGCATTGAAACAGAACCAGAGAATTTCAGTCTCAAATCCCTACTCAGCCATGGAGCTTGCTGGATGATCTTGGCTAGTCATTCCCTCTCAGGCTAACCTACATCATAGAACCTTGGGATGAACCTTGTATGCTATCCTAGGCTCCTAGGAGGAAGTGTCTAATACAACATTTCCCAACCTTGAGTCCCCAGATGTTGTTGGACTACAACTCCCATCATCCCAAGCTTGGACCAGTGGTCAGGGATGTTGGAAGTTGTAGTCTAGCAACTTCTGGGAACCCAGGGTTGAGAAAGGCTGATTTAATAAGTAGAATATGAAGCTTATAGATGAATTCTGCTCTGTTATATAATAGTCTTTATAGTTAAAAGGTAAAGGTAAAGGACCCCGAACAGTTAAGTCCAATCAAAGGCGGCTATGGGTTTGCTGCGCTCATCTCACTTTTCAGGCTGAGGGAGTTGGTGTTTGTCTGCAGACAGCTTTCCAGGTCATGTGGCCAGCATGACTAAACCGCTTCGGGCACAACGGAACATGAAAGCCAGAGCACACGGAAACGACCTTTACCTTCCTGCCACAGCGGTACCTATTTATCTACTTGCGCTGTTATATTTTCAAACTGCTAGGTTGCCAGAAGCTGGGACAGAGCAATGGGAGTTCACACCGTCGCAGGGATTCGAACTGCCAACCTTCTGATCGGCATGCCCAAGAGGCTCAGTGGTTTAGACCACAGTGCCACCCTCTCTCTAGTTACTCACATCTAACTCGCACTGAAAAGACCATCTTTATAGTATAGAAGAGCTGCATGCTGTATTTTTATTTACCCATCTATTTGTAAGCCCATTTCCAATATGTAAACAATTGAAGGGGGGAAAACAGCTTCAGTGGGGCTGGTGAGTTTCTATCCCAGGCAGAGACTTTGGACAAGTTACAATTGCCTCCCTGCTACCACACAACTCTCAGATTGCCAGTGGCCAAAAGATTGTTCTGCTGCTTGTGGTCAGCAGAGCTGTGAAATATGGGTTGCTTCAAGGTGCCAAGTAAATTACTCATAATATGCTTGCTCATTCCCACTCCACATAAAGTGCTCACTCATCCAGTCCCAATCCCATAGTGGGGCTAGTGCTCTTTGGACCTTGTTTGCTGTTTCAATCACCTGAGCTTGATATAATTACTCATGATGGCCCTTCAGGATGAGGAAAAGAAGAAGCAAACTCACCCCAGTCTTCAGTTTACAGGGGCGAGTTGAAGAAACTTTGAAGAGGTCCAGCACTGTGTCTCTGTCAGGAACTGCAATGCTTAACATTACCCCCATCAGACGATCCATGTTGCTATAGCTTCTCAGTGAAGAGCAGTCCATGGCTCAGCCTTGAAAGTCCCAGGGAACATCTCTACCTCCGCTGGATCCCCTTTCCCACAAAGGTTCGTACAGTAACCAGGTGAGGGAACTCTGAGGAAGCCCAGTGCCACATCCCAAGAGCATTTTGGTAGTAGGTCTCCCCATTATCTAGTGGGTGAAGAAGTCAGCGGGAAAGCAGAGCAGACAAAACCTCTCTGTCTTCCCCAGACCTCTGAATTCCTCATCTGTTACCGCATTATATCTCATGGATATAGCTGCTGCTTTCAGCTAAAAAAATTTCAAAAAATCCGTTATCTAGATAATCGCCTCAAACATGTATCCTGACAACAGGATATGCCTTATTCACTCCATACATTGTTTCACGGAAGCCATTTTGTTTTGTTTTGTTTTCAAAAAGACTTTTTAATGGCAGTTAATGAACCAATTGGTCACACAAATTAACCTTTCACAGTCATCGCTGTGCTTAAACGTAGTATACAGAAGCAAAGCAATACCAACATGATCTTATGAACCTTGAAATCAACAGTGCCTTGTACGTGATATTATATCCCACCACCAGCACCGTTAAGCAACACATAGACCCAGTATTCTGCATTTGGTAGTTAAGGAGAGACTTATTCTATTAGAGCACTACTCTGGGCTTTAAATGCAGTTTATTTTTATTTAGAAATCTTGGCCTCAATGGTCCTCTTTTATTATCTTACCGTTGTCAGTGGTTTCATTCTCTAAACAATCATTCTGTTAACTAATCAAATTCATACTTGGTAAAGGACATTTTAGAAAGTAGGAGGAATTCGGCACATATAGCCCTCAGATTGTGGCTTCTTTGGTTATGCTAGCTTCTTTGGATCCCCTAAAAGGTAATGTGGGAGTCTCTGGATAATGGTGCTTTCTGACATGCTCATGAGGAGCCGACATAAATATGATATTGGCACTTAAGCATTTAAAGCATTTCACAGTGTCTATCACTTTTCAGTAAATATCCCCACCTCCACTACATTATACATCTTCTGCCACTGCTGTTGTGTTTTACCCTCTCAACCTTTCCCATCTCTCCCAATGCCATTGCATTCATCTTCTCATCCGATTTGCCATTCTTGTCTTTCCATGATGAATTTCCTCCCAGTCTCTTGAACTCATTTCTATTCCTCTCTGATGCTCTCCAGTTTGGTTTCAGACACTTCACTCCAGTGGAGCTGCTCTCACAGAAATCATTAATGACCTTCTTTCAGGGAGGTCAAACAGCTCCTTCTCCATCCTCTTTCTCCTTGATCTTTCCTCCACCTTTGATACAAATGATAAGGCCTGTTCTCAGAGCTATCATGCCCTTCTTCAGCCATAGATTATGCTAGTTGAAGAATGATAATGGTAATCGTATTAATGTTGGGACAGAGTCAATGGTGTTAATCATTGTACTGTCATCTGTCCTCTAAGGGCCCAATCATGGAGACAAGTGAAAGAGAGCTGCTGAAATCCACAGCCCAAGGAGGAAGGCAGTGTCTGTCACATCCCTTTGTTGCAGGTATTTCCGCCTTTCTCTCTTTCTAAACACTGTTTTAATTCTTTGGGCTGGCGCAGCCTTCCCAGATATTGTGAACTACAATTCCCATTGTTCCTGATTATCAGCCATACTGCCCAGGGCTGATGGGAGTTGTAGTCCAAAACATATGAAGAACAACAGCTTGGGGAAGGCTAGTGTAGAAAGAAGAATGGAATCCCAACCAGGAGTTCAGTCTTGATTGCTTAGGCAGGTGGGGAAGGAGTGAGAGCTCAGAAACCAATGGATGGACAGGATATCTAGACGTGAGCACACAGTGAGTGTTAAGAGACCAGAAGCATGTCAGGCAAGGATTCTATTTGAATGCCACCACCCAGCTCCAGCGAATATCCTTCCTTCAATACCTAAAGATCCTCACGTTGAAGTTTAGGGAAGCTGAAAATATATTTAGGCTGCAATCCTATATTTACTTACCTGGGAGTAAATTCCATTAAATTCAGTGGGGTCTGCCTTTGCACAGACTTGTATAGGATTGCACTGTTACAGGATTAGTCAAAAGGCAACTAAGGTTATTTAATTAGTTAACAGCTTAGACTACACCGATGAAAATCATCCCTGAAGTTATACCCTGAGTCCAGAATATGACAACGTAACTAGCCAATTGTTTACAGCACATGGTGTGCAGGTATGAATAAGATACCCACACATAGAAAACTAGCCTAGCAGGAAGGCTACGACCCTCCTTCCTGACATTTAATATTCTATAAACAGAGAGAGTTTTATAAATTAAAAAATAGGTAGAGTATTCAAACAGCTTAGGACTGGAAAGTGTCAATTGTAGGCTGGTTAGCTTAATTTCTGTCCTGGGAAAACTGGAGGAAAGAATCATTAAATATAAAATAACCAACCATATAGAAGAACAAGCTTTGCTGAAGCTGAACATGCATGGCTGCTGTAAGGATAAGTCCTGTCTCAGTAACCTACTAAAGCAGTGGTTCCCAGTTAGGGGTCCAGGGACCCTGGGGGTCCACACAATGCACCCAGAGAGCCCACGACCCCATCCCTTGCCTCCCCCCAACTAATTTTTTGTCATTTTTGAATGGTAATATCACAAATTTTATTGTCTGTTTTAGCGCTGTGTGACTCTTCAATATGTTGGTAAAAATCACACCGCGATAATGATTTTGACCCGGCAATGCGCAGCAGCATATCACTCCTCATGCAAGGGAGAGCAGGGCAGCGGATTTCAAGGATCCTCCGATATTGCATGATGATACCAGCCGATAGCACTGCTGATCTGAGCTGCCTTCCCTCACTCTGAGGGAAAACAAGGTAGCCAATTGGGAGGTGCTGCCTTCCCCTCATGCTGATGGAGAACAAGGCAGCTGGTTGCCCTCACTTCAAGGCACCATGGCACTACCTTCCCCTGGCACTGAGGCAGAGCAGCTTTTCTCAGTTAGCAGGACAGCAGCAGCAGCCACAGTGTCCAGTGTCCAGTACATTTTCACTGGCTACCACCACTGCCTGTCCGCTGTCCCCCTATCGCCATCCCCTCCCACTCAAACCATGCAGTGGAGGTGACTTCACTTTGTCTCCTTCTCCCACCCATCCGATCTCCACGGCTGCTCCTTCCTTCATCCCCACACCTGGTCTCCAATTTCAGACATCAGGATATATCAGAATATCATGATGTTTAACTGCTGATATATCATGATGTTGAAAACCAGATATCACTCAGCCCTAGTCTGTTTTTTAGTACAGTGGTACCTTGGTTCTCGAACGTAATGTTAGCAGTCATAAGAGGGAAGGTCATCTTGTGGATCAGGAACTGGTTATATAACAAGATGCAGAGAGTAGGAATAAATGAGGCAGTTCTCCCAGTGGAAGGATGTAGAAAGTGGAGGTCCCTCAAGGGTCAGTAATGAGACCTGTACTTTTAACATTCATAAATAATCTATAGTTAGGAGTGAGGTGACCAAGTTTTTTACAATACTGAATTGCTCAGGGTGGTTAAGAAGTGATTGTGAAGAGCTCCAAAAGCACCTGAGAGAATGGATAGTAAAATGCCAAATACAATGCAATGTAAGCAAGTGTAAAGTGATGTGTGGAGGGCAAACAAAAATCTTAATTTCACATATATGCTCAATGGGTCTGAACTGCTGGTCACTGACCAGGTACGAGACCTTGGGGTCATGGTAGATGATTTAGCCCAGTGTGTGGCAGCTGTGAGAAGGGCAAATTCCATGCTAAGGATCATTAGAAAAAGGGATTGATATCGGAATGCCATTATAACAAATCTATTTTGCAGCTGCATTTGGAATACTGCATACAGTTCTGGCAAAATAATTATGGGGCTGGAGCAACTCCCCTACGAGGAAAGGTTGTAGCATTTGGGCCTCTTTAGTATAGAGAAAAGGTGAGGAAGAGGCATCATGATAAGAGTGCATGAAAATTATGCAGGGCATAGAGAAAGTAGAAAGGGGAAAGTTTTTCTCCCTTCTCATAACACTACAAGTCATTGATACCAAACGAAGCTGAATGTTGGAGGGTTCAGAACAGACAAAAGAAAGAACATGGTGCATAGTAAGTTTGCTCCCACAGGAGGCGGCGATGGCCACCAACTTGGATGGCTTTAAAAGAGGATTAGACAAATTCATGGAGGACAAGGCTATTGATGGTTGCTAGCCATGATGTCAGTGTTATACCTCCACTGTCTGAGAAAGGAAGCCTCTGAGTGCCGGTTGCTGGGATTCACAAGTGGGAAGAGTGCTCTTGTGCTCAGATCCTGCTTGCAGGCTTCTCACAGGCTTCTGTTTGGTCACTGTGAGAACTGGATGCTAGACTAGATAGGCCATTGGCCTGATCCAGCAGGTTCTCTTTTATGTTCTTACAAGTATGACCTTCAGCAAAGTGTTGCAGTGCATCTGCTCCTCCTTAGAGGAGAATTCCTGTTGAGGGTTTTAGGTAACCAGCTCACCAGCCATGTGCTCCTTCAAGATATTCCATCCCATCCCCTCAGCTTCAAGTTTTCTTTTCCAGCAGACACTTAACCTTTGTGGTCACTGAATGTGTTCTGCTCTCATAGTGTTGTCCCTTTAGGGCTTTAAAAAAATATTTTGTATACTTCTGCAAACCACAAGGTTATCTATAAGATGTTGATGCCAGCTTCTTGTTTCTCAGTGGACATGTTTGGGCTGCAAAGTTATTGGCTCAGTACTCACCACCTGAGATCACTGGTAGAGGGAATCCTCTAGCTTAATCGGTTTGAGTTTCCAGCTGTTTTTGTTTCTTTCTTTTAAATAACAACATAGTTCAGATCCAAAATAATTGCAACTAAAGCAATATTTTAAGGACTTTTAGCATAAGTGAAGAAGAACTGAATTACTGCTTCCACCCAACCCTTGATACCACACAAATTCAGCCAAAACAGATGAAAAAAACCATGAAAATTCCTGTAAGGATGATGGAAAAATCGTATTTCCCCTTTTTAAAATACCACCAAGAGAGTGCATCCCAGGTAACTCCTGCAATGTTTGATACTGTCATATGCTAAGGAGGTTGACCACAGCTATTACTATACTACACTAATGAAACGAGAAATCCTGCCGGCATGGGCTGTGTTTTTGTCCTTTCCTCTTGTGTGGTGTTATGCAGGGAATCACAGGGTGTTTTTTAAAAGAAAAGAAAAAATCTGAATATGATGATGACATGAGGAATCAACTATTATGCAATCATCATAATGACTGAGGTAATTAAGTAGTACACAAAAAAATCTATTCTAAACTCTGCCTCTTGAAAAACTGCAGGAAACCAAAATCTGCAGGGAGCTGGGCACATTTGATTTCGTCTTTCTTCCCATTTGACTCCTGTTTAAGTCATAAATTTCTCCTCTGCATATAAAATGTGCCAGTTATGAAATTTCATCTCCAACAGTCTTCCCTGTGCCTGATGTTACACTGATGTGCCAAGACAAAGGGGTGTTTGTGTAAAACTTGCATCCATGCTGGCTGACTTCTGCTTCCCAGTTTACCTCGCAAAATAAAAAATATACAAGATCCAATTTTTCAAAGTACAGGGCATTGTAAGCAGGATGGTGGTGCCTGTATCATTGAGTTATGTAGAGTTACTACATTCTGAGAAAAACACTTCTATTCTGTTTTATGCAGCTGTGATGTTCAGCAATAAGATACAACTCTTATGGAAAAGTCTTTAAAATAGCAGACATTTCCAGTAATCCCACAAGCAGCAGGACCCTCTCTCAAGATCTTATTAAAATAAATGAAGCATTCAGTGCCCATCAAAACACCATAGAAATAGCTAGTATAAGTTTTGCGCTCCAGTCCTATGACACTTACTTGGGAGCAACCCACCAACCTCATTAGGACTTACTTCTGAGTATCCATGTATAGGATTGCACACACACTACCAGCTTCATGCTGTTGTTTTCACTTTAGTAGTCTTCAGATGGGATGCCAGGTTTAACTTGCACAACAGAGAGAAAGTCACATATTCATCGAAATAGATGAGTTGCTTTTGCTCTCTCTCTCTCTCTCTCTCACTCTTTTAACTTTTGTGTTCTTGGAGACATAACATTAAAGCATGAGAGAGACAGCCAGGGAGAGCATGACGTCCTCTAATCCAACAAGTCACCTTCCCCAGCTCAAACACCAAGTGATTTTCTCTCTCTCTCCCTCTCCCTCTCTCTCTTTCTCCCCTGCCTTATAAGAAAGAAATTGACTTTTGTTTGGAGTTTGTGAAAAGTGGGACTCGGGGCCCAGTCAATGGGGCTCCCCGCAGCGCACTCTGAGTGGAGCCATCTCGAACCAGTCAGCCACGGCACCAATTAATCCGCCCTTTGTCAGAGGCCCAGCCCCAGCAGTAGCAGTGGCAGCAAAGGCAACAGCAACACATTTGGCCATTGTTCGGGCCTTCATGCAATGGGATTTATCCTTTCAAAGAGCCAGTTTTGTCCCAAAGAGTTCGAGCGGAAGTTTCTCACTGACAATTTGCCCCAAATAGATAGATTTGTCAGAAGCAACCTTTAAAAGGAAAGAAGAAGGAAAGAAATGCCACATAATTATTATTTTTATAAGATGCATCTCTCTCTCTATCTCTTTGTAGGCCTAGTCTGGGCAGGTGCAGTAGGCTAAGAAAAGCCCATGGTCTGAGGTAGTGTTAAAAATGGGATTGGTGGGATAGATGAGGCGGCTCTGTTCATCTCAAGACAGATGTAGCAAGCAAGCTTCTTTGTACAGCTGCTTTGACTTCTTAAAGCCGGGGGGGGGGTGGTTTAGAGTCTTTTACATGTCATTGTCATGATTACTACATAGCATTGCATTAGGCCAGGCAGATTTGGCAGCCTCCAAATGCTTCCCTAAGAGGTCAATAAGAATGATCCAAACAGGTTCCTCCAACACTGTACACCAGACATGGTGGTGGCATTTTGGCATAACTTGATGCAGCTAAGGAGAGTGTGCCCAGCACAAGAAAAACTGAAAATAGACCTTTGCTATGTTTTTGAGACTTGTTGTTTTACTATTGCCACTGAATACAGCAACTTGTTTGTTCTCAGCAGGAATTACGGAGCAAAACTTGCAAAATATATAACTCGCTACAGTGGAGAAGGGGACAACAGAGGATAAGATGGCTGAACAGTGTTCTCAAAGCTACCAGCATGAGTTTTACCAAACTGCGGGAGGCAGTGGAAGACAGGAGTGCCTGGCGTGCTCTGGTCCATGAGGTCACGAAGAGTCGGACACGACTAAACAACAACAACAGTGGAGTGAAAGTGGGAGCATCCATTTGGTAAGCTTTGTAACTCATACAGAACAGCACGTGCCTGAACACATTCACATAGGCTAGCAGAAAGATATTGAGATCTGTGAGCTATAAGTCACTTCAAGTAAGATGCAACAGAAGGGCATGGTAGATACCTAGTACTTGAAATGGCAAATAGGGACTCAGGTGCTCAAATGCTCTTCAACACAAAAACAAACAAACAAATCATTTTCATACAGAAAAGCTAAATTTCAGAGAGAAGGTGCTTCTCCCAGCCTTCTCCCTGACCTAGTTGCTCTCTATGTGCAAGAATGTTTTTATAATTATACAGAGGAACATTCAGTTCAGTGAAATTCCAACTGCAACCTGAAATTATACACAGGTTTATTATTGTGAGAATAGGCCACAGAGAGAGATCAATTGTTTTAGGGTGACTTCTGGTTCTTTCCTTTCAGAACGAAAATATATTTTACAAATCTCTTCCCCCACCCACAAAGGAGGAACTGGGAGCGATTGTACTTTGTGCCTCAAAGACTCAAGTCTCTGAGATCTCACATTTGAAGGGAACAGATTAAGACAGTCTCCAAAACCAGATAAAGGCGTGAAAGGTTTCAGATGATCAGCGGAGAAGTGGCATTGGCTTGAATGGCTTCCTGGTGCTCTCTGAAGGTTGCTTGGTTGGTCCTAATAAAAATATTTCCCAACTGCAGATCTCAAAGAGTGCTGTACTGCTTGATACTTCCTGCATTATGGATACATGTGATTCCTTCTCACGTGTATCTGTGGTTATTGTGAAGTATAAGTAGTGACTACAACAAATGTTCTTAAAATTCATTAAGAACATTGATTGATTGACTGCAATTTAGTCTAGCAATGCTTTTGGGCATTACAGTGAATCTTGTGCCCCACTACAAAAATTGTTTCTCACCACCCACCCCAAATATAAAAGTATGCCTTTACATGAGTCCTCACCACCACTGGCCAACAGAAAGACTTATTCCAAGACCCCAGTGCACAGATTTCCCATCTAAATGAAGCAGATGTTTTACTGGTTGGTCCCGTTTGTACGTTGAGCATTTCCTGACTCTTAGCGTTCATATAAAGTCTATGTCATCTTTATGAGAAGCAAACTTTTAAGACCACAAAATGTGGTCAAGACGTAAATCACTTACATAGCAAGTATCACAACTTTTCACAAACTTGTAGCTACTGGAATTTAATGGAAAGCTTTTGATCTGTCATATAAAAAATTGAAAGATGTCAAGCTTCAAAATTCTGATGCCTCCTATAACCTGGTTTCAGAGAGTCAGGCTGTCAGGATAGTTGAGTGTGCAGGAAAGGTGGGCTGTGAATAAGTTAGGGGTTACTCAGTTTCAACATGTGCACACTGTGTACAATGTGTGAATAGCAAGTGGGGGTAAATTTGTGTTTGCAAACTCTCTCCTGAGAGATATCCATCTGTCTCCTCCTATACTAGTTTTTAAATTGGATTTAGAGATCTTTTAATTTTGATCTGCTTTTAGTTATGATGCTGGGCTTTGTGGCTTTAATTGTTTGACATCTCACTTTATCTGTCTTAAGTTGTTTTACCTGGTTTGTTACACTAGCCAGAAGAGTGTTTTAGATGGTAGTTTTCGTTTTGGATTTTTTTATTCCTAAATGAAATCCACTGTGGTGTTTGAGCTCGTGGTGCCTTCTCTGTTGAGGTCCTTGCTGCTGACTGTGTTAGCTCAGCTCATTTCCTCCCTCTAGTGAAGAAGTAGGCACCTTGGTTACATATTGTTGAGCATATTTCTTTCACGTATGCAGAAAAGACAAAACAGAAAGGGAAGGACCTGTTGTTTATCCATGAGGTGATTTGTTCCTTTACTCTCATACAGAGCAAAACCCCAGGTGGCCTTTAACAAGTATTCACTAGTTCAAACCACTTGCTGTTAACAGCCTTAAATGCAACAATACTGTATTTAAACAAACAGGGGGAAATGGTTAAGTACTAGTGGGATTCCACACTAATCTTCTTGGTGCATTTGCAATCATATTTTGCTTTCAAAATATTGTTTCACTGCATGATGATAATCCTTCACAAATGAACCATTATACAGTGGTACCTCGGGTTAAGTACTTAATTTGTTCCAGAGGTCTGTTCTTAACCTGAAACTGTTCTTAACCTGAAGCACCACTTTCGCTAATGGGGCTCCTGCTGCTGCCGTGCCGCCAGAGCACAATTTCATCCTGAAGCAAAGTTCTTAACCTGAAGCACTATTTCTGGGTTAGCAGAGTCTGTAACCTGAAGCGTATGTAACCCGAGGTACCACTGTACCTAGAATGAAAAGTGCTTATGACAACACATACCTCTTTGCTGTGACGCCTTGCAGTTGCTTAATAGATATTATGACTTCACACCATGCTCCTCCCATAACTCTGGTTCATTGGCATTCTTGTTAAAGCAAATAAATTAGAATCTCATGTGTGCTTTACCCATGTGTTTACCGTGTCAAATTGTGCTATGATCTGTTGTAATACCAGTACAACCTCTGCTCATATACCTGTGCTGCAATGAATCAGTGCCTCTGGCCATTAACCAGAAGGTTGGTGGTTCAAGCCCACCCAAGGAAGGCTGTGGGCAGGATTCCTGCATTGCAAGGGGTTGGACTAGATGCCTCTTGGGGTTCCTTCCAACTCTACAATTCTATGGTTCTTTGAATGAGTATGCTAAACATACAATGTAAAATTATGCATGCCACCATAGATCATGGTCAGAACTCTTGTAGTCTCCCTCTGTCATTCTCTCTCACATACGTACACCAGTTTTTTAAGTAGTGAGAAATATTGTACACGTCATTCCTCATCCTGAATATGGATTTAAAAGGAATTTCTACATAATTTCAGACATTGATGAATATGTGAGGGCTTCAACAAATAAATGGTACTTTCTATATGCAACAAGGACTTCTTTTCCCTGGAAAGATGCTGTGCAGCAGATAGGATGTAGAATCTTTCATCTTCCACAGAGTATATTCTCCATTTCTGAAAGCTGAGCAGGTGTGCATGCAGAGTTCTGTCGCATCACAAATACAGAGCACTCTATAAGCACATCACTGCCTTATAGAATTTTGGGTCATACCTGCCTAGTATGCTTAGAGTGTTTTCACATCATGCATCGTCTTCTGGAACTTGATACATATGGATCTCCTCTGTGATCACAAACATACTGAAGCTGTTGTTTATGTAACAGTCTTCCTGGAGGGAGTTAATAAGAATTCAGGTGATAACAATCACAGACAAATATTTGTTAGTGGACCTCGTTCCCTTCTAGTAGATCCCATAATGTCAGCATATAACATGACTTTTAGGAATTAGAAAATGTTTTAAATATTATTGGTCATGAATTTCAACACCACAGTAAAAGAACAGTGCCATGAAGATGGAACATTGATCTAACAGTAGCTGTGATATCATGAGGACAAAGGCTGCTGATTCATTGGCTCTTTGGTATATGACCATACATACAAGCTGTAGGTGTTTTTCTGATTTGATTGTTGTAGGTCTATTAGCTAAGTTTTAATTGATTATTGGCTGTTGTTTCAGATGGCAATTGTAAGTACTGCGAGCATTATTGACCACTGATAATGGAAAGAACAGAGGAAAATATTTTAAATAAAGTTGCACAGACCTGATAAGTGAGTATTAGCCATGTGGGTTATTGCGCCAAACAGAAGCAATTTAAAATTGCATTTATTAAATAACTTTGAAACCTGATGTGTAGGGAGATGCTGTAATATTGCAACCAATTAATTGGCTGAAAGCTGGGTTGCTGAAGGATGCTCCCAAATGTTAATTTGCCCAAATTTTAAAGGTTTAAGAAATATTGCTTAGCCTGCAGGTGCCACTGAGTGAAGCTAAAATTACCCCCAGAGTCTTTTGCCATGCCTTTGCCAGCCTGACATGCAGGATTTTAGTTGCTCCCCCCCCCCCAGCCCTTGTCCCTGTGCCAGTGCAGGGAGCAGGGAGCAGGGAGCAGGGAGCGCTTCACCTGCATAATATCTGTGTGTCAGCCTGTTGTGCTGTCAAAGGCGGAGAGCCAGGGCCAGGACAAAGAAGAAATAAAAGGTGATAGCAGCCTAAGTGAAGCACGGCTTCCCCCTCTTTTAGCAAACACTGTGAGGCTGTTACCCACACTAGGTCCATTTTCTCTGGAAGTAACCTTGGCTGAAGTCACCCATTGAATCAATAAATATACTCCTCAAAGAAGTGAATTAACCAGTCAGTCCAGACCCCTGTTAGAAGGGAATTTGTCTCCCGATGTTCTGGCAGGTCAGATACCAATGGAGGCAGACAAGCCAGTCCAGGGCTGGCATTCCCTTTTCTGAAGGCATATATGTGATTAATGGGGCGTTTCATTGCTGCAAGTGAACTGTGGCTGAATTGCCTGCACTGCTTCATCTCTGAATGGAGGGAGCAGGAGAATGCTTGGTGACTGATAGCTTTTGTTAGCGCAGGCAGCCTGGACTCTGGTATTACTCCTCCCCTTGCCTCTCCTTGAAGATGCATTCACAGAGAGCGAGTGCTTTGCAATCGGTCCTCATGCTTGCTCTGCTGTCAAGCAGCTGAGCTCACCTGGGAGTCACTTCTGCACACTTTGGATTCTTTGGACTCGACTTCCCAAGAAGCTTCTGTCTGCTCCGACAGAATGGATGGATGGATGGGTGTAGGGTTCATTTCCAAAAGGATTCTGTACTTACAATGAAAATTTGAGGCCAAAGTAGAAGTTATCCTGCCACAAAAATGGCCCGTCCTTTCCCCTCCATAATATCTCACAGAACTTTCCCTGTCTCTTGACATCAGGACATTTTTCACTTCTCTGTCCTTGTTCTAATGCAGCTGCTGTAGAGATGTGTATAGAAACTTGGAGAGGATATGTTTATTCAATATTATCCTTCCTCACGTTTGTGAGTTCAGCAAAGTGCATCCATTTGCAGCTTAAAATAAGGAAGTTTTGATAGTCTAGTTTTAGTCTTTTAGTTTAAGTAATCCAGGATGCTTTAATGCAGACTGGATTCTCCTGGTCTTTCCCTTTTTCTCCCCTTAACGCAATCATCACACAGTCTTGTAAACAGTAAATATAACATTTACTCACTCAGAATACTTGTTGAAGAGTAACAGATACTGCAGCCTCGTTCAGGCAGGCTTAAAATGATCATCAGGTTACAAAGACATACTTTAGTCTAGTTTAAAGTGGTGTCTGAGTAATGGGGCTTAGACATCCAGATGTTTTACATTGGTGAGATGAAGTGCAAAGAGGAAGTGCCCAGCCAGGTGAAGAGATTTTATGTATGTATGTATAGTCCCTCCCCCTAACAAGGCACTGTGGGAGTGTCTCTCTGAGTCCTCTCTAGGAAATTTACAGCACTCTGAGCTTCGGCTCCTCTCATGTGCCTATCCAGCAAACATGCATGGTTGGTATTTGACTGCATTGTAAATATCTCACAGCTACTGCTGATCCAAGCAAGGAATTGTGAACTCGAGGGAAATTCTACATATGCTGCTGAAAGGGAACATGGACCTGCAGTTACCATTTTCAATAGCACCATGGATTGGGGAGTAATATTTGGTTTGGTCTTAATTCCATGCAGCTCAAAGAGCACATAAGCTTAGGTCTGCGGATCCATTCTAATCATTCTGATGGATTCTAATCAACCAAAACTTTAATCATCAATTATAATCCTGAATTGCTTGTTTCTCATTCCCTCTGTTTTTGGTTCAAGTCTTTATTTGCTTGTGCAAATGTAGCCAATATGGAACCACACACACACACACACACAAAAGAGTAAACCCAAACTCCACATAAGTACCAAAAAATCTGTAGGAAAGAACCATAATTGTGGAAAGGGGTAGGGGGTGTCAAAACAGTCCAATGATGACTCAGTGTGCATGGAGTCCACCCCGTGGATGTTTGATAGATGAATGTTGTTGCATGTCAGGGTGGCCTCAACTCTGCAGACAGGGATTTGCCAGATAGCTGGCAGAGGGCATATTTCTACCTGCATATTGCAAGGTCCAGCCCAAGAAGTGGTGTTCCTCTACCTACGCATCAGACTGTTGGTTTGTGGACTCGGGTGACACAGGGCGGTTCCATAAGGCTTCATACACCTGAATCAGAATCCCTCCCAATAACCTTTTGCTTTGTTAGGGGGTTGATTCTGGTGGCCCCATAGCAGAGGTGACCACAACAAGGCCATGCAGTCTGGAGAAGCTTGCTGCTGCAAGCGCCTGAAACAAAACATAACCTGCCGTCTCACCTATGCAGTTGATCTCTTCTTTCCCCCTCTTCTTTAAAAGAAAGAAAGAAATCATTTCCTCTTTTAAGCAAAGGGATTATTTACTGCAAATCCGAAAGCAATAAATACACCATGACCAATTCCGCAAAGAGGCTCACAGCCAAAGGATCTCCCCTCCTCGTTATGTCGTTAGAGAACTGTAGCCGATTTAATTAAACGTGCTGACTGCTGATCCGCAGCAAGATCTGCGGCGCCTGGGGTAAAAACATCCCCTTGACATGCACGCGAAACAATGCCGCCAACCCTTTACATCCCCCCATCGACTGATGGGATTGAACGGGAGGGTCTCTCTCCAGACTCCCCTCCTCCTTTCCGCGCGGACACCCCCCTATCGAAGCGATGTAAAGCCCCCCAAAGCAGCCCCCTTCCCTGGGAGAGGTTAATAAGCTCTTGTTCTACTGACAGAGCCTCTGATTGGGTTTAAAGTTCGAGTTTAGTAATCTCTTAAAGATCAGGGGCTCGGATAATGGCTCTCTTTGACTAGGTCCTTTTTATCGTTTGGGGGCTGAGAAGATGGGGGGGCAACTTAGGACGAGCCTGTGTGTGTGTGTGTGTGTGTGTAAAAGAGGGACTGCTGTAGATCTGGGTAAGAGCCCCCCATCCTCTGAGCAGAAGGGTCTACTTTGGTCCCCTGTGGAATCAAGAGGCAGAATTGAGACCACAGCTTCCACTTACTGACTGTCTGAGGGCATCCTGCAGAATTGCTTGATCCCGGGGTCCCAAATAAGGAGCTTCCTTTAAGAGGCTGGTGTTAGTTCAATGTTTCTGAAATCGTGGTGGCGCTGGGGTTACCTGCTAGGAAAGGTTTGTGTTCTGGAATAAGAATTCATTGTGTATCTTACGATGGATTGTTAAATCTACTGTTTTAACCATTCGCTTTGGCTGCATTATAATAAGCCTTTGGGGTTCAAAAGATAAAAGACGGGGGCTAAATATCCAAGTTTGCATAAAGTACATTAAAAAAACTTTCTCATCCAAATGAAATAAATCTCAAGTACAGTGGTTTGTGGAAATGGGACCAGATCTGTTGCCCGTTAGTGTTCAGTTCTGTGGGGATGTCCAGTCTTGATGAATAAACTCTTCCCCCTGGGATATCAGAGATGGCTACCATAGCAGGAGATGTGGGCTCGGGGTGGGACGAGCGAAGACTCCGCGTTTCGGAATGGCTGCTTGTTCCAGATTGGGAACTTTCATCAGATCATACGGACTAGTCCAGGCGTAGGCAAACCTCGGCCCTCCAGATGTTTCGGACTACAATTCCCATCATCCCGACCACTGGTCCTGTTAGCTAGGGATGATGGGAATTGTAGTCCCAAACATCTGGAGGGCCGGAGTTTGCCTATGTCTGGACTAGTCACTTGGGGAGATTTTGCCTGCTGCTGTGTCCTGATGGCTCAGTTCACCATTTACTGGGTAAGTCGCTTGAACGAAAGAAGCATTTCTAGCGGGTGGGAGAATCCTTTCTTCGGCTACTGCGGTGACCTGATAGTCGTAAAGTGGGGGGGGGGGCGGGGGGAGAGCATTGCTTGCGGTGCGTAATTTCTCTAAGAGGACATGTGTAGACTGGAAGATCTTTGGACATGCAGCATCGCTATCATTCTAAGCCAGCCTCCTTCAACCTGTTGCCCCTCAGCCCAGATGATCCGGACTCCAACTCCCATAAGCCCCAGCCAGCACGGCCAATGGTCAGAGATCTTACGGGAGTTGTCGAGCAACATCCGGAGAGCACCAGCTAGGAGGATGCTGTGCTGGGCAAACCAGATGACAGTCGTGCTCACATAATCGTGCTTCAGTCTTGGGAAACAGCTATGCACACATAAATATATACTGTAGACAGATGCCCAGACACACCTGCATGCACTTCTGCTTTGAACGCCTGCCTCTGAAGAACAGCCATTGACTGGGGGGGGGCGCACTTCCTTTTGGCACAGGAAAGGTCCCCTGCAAATGGTCTGGTTCAGTTTTCCATGTTCCTTAGGAATCCTGCGTAACCTAGCGAAGTACTTCGAGGACGGGCAGATGATCCAATCACAGCCCTGACTAAAGGGAGACCATTATTTTTCGAGTGTTCCCATCACTCGCCAGTCCTTACAACAGCCTTAACCTGTAGGCCGACAGCACCAGCAGCACCCACGTGGCTGCGCAGCAAACGCTGAAGCCCGAGCAGGAGCTGCCTTGGCGCTGGGGCCCAGGGCCAATTGCAGGCCCCACCGGGAGGGGACTTTCCCGCCCCAAAACTCAGGACGAGGAGGAACAGCAGGACCACCACCACCTGAGCATCATCATCCAGGCTTCAGAAGATGGTGGGGCCCGATCCACCATGCACGTTTCTGCAGCAGCAAAATAAAGAGAGCCACTTCTGTTTCCTACAGTGGCTTTCTTCAAGGGAGTGCGCGTAGAATGGAAGCCTGGAAGAACTCTCGGGATCGGGAGCAAAATGGAATGGGAGGGGGAGTTAGAAGCAATTCCCCCCCCCATCGCCGCTTCCCTTGCTCCCCCCCAACCTGGGCGAAGAGGCTCGCGTACAGGCCATCTCTCGCCCCCTGGACTCTGGAGCGCGCCCCCGCCTGGCCGGGAGGGACGCTTTACTTGGAGAAAGTCCCGAGGGAGGCTGGTGGACCAGGCTCTCCATTAACAAGTCAGCCACGCCGCTGAGGAGGGAAATCGGATTGTAGGAGAAGAGATCCCTGTTAAAAAAAACAACTTTTTAAAAAATATGTATTTATTATTTGTTTGTTTGTTTTTGCATCCAAGGCTGGTAAGAAGCGAGAGAGAGAGAGAGAGAGAGAGAGAGAGAGAGAGAGAGAGAGAGAGAGAGAGAAACGCTCCGGACTCGCCTTTTCCAAACTCCTGAGCAGAAGCCGCTGGGAGGTTCATTAATAGTATTAGATTTTAACACCCCCTCCCTCCCTCCCTCCCTCCCTCCCTCCAGCTGACGTCACGCACATCGCCCAGAACTGGCTTGCTGCGAAGGTGGTTGGAGGGAGGGGGGGCGAGACGGAGGAAGAGGAGGGACGGAGGCGAGAGGAGCCCCCTCCCCCTCCCGGCGGGCTGCCTGTCAGCGCTCCCGGGGGATATGATAGGCGCTTCAGGCTGGAGGCTCAAAGCACAAAGTCAGCCCGTGTGGTGAACTTCTGGAAACCTTTCACTTTTTTTCCTCTCTCCGCTCGGTGCCATTCACTTTCTGAGAACCAGACCCTGCCTCTTCTGACGTTGCCCCCCCCCCGCCCCATCACCGCCACCCCCGGTTCCTTTTTATGATTTGCCCGCCTCTGATCTCTGCCTCGGCGCCCTGAGCCGCGCAGCACAGCTCCGGCGTCCTCCTCTCGCCGCGGGGCTCTTCGTGCCGAGCCCCCCTTCTTCTCGCCAGCCCCACCGCGCCGCCGCCGCCGCCCCCTTCCTCGAACCCTCCGGAGGGACGACGACCAACTTCTCTTCCTTCTCCTCCTCGGGAGGAGCCACCGGCGTCTCCTTCCCCTTGGAAAAGAAGCAGCGAGCGAGCAAAGCCAAACTCTCTCTACCCCCCCCCCCAGCCCCGCGCCCCGTCAGCTCCTCCCGCCAAAAAAAGAAAAGTTTCCCCTCTCTCTGCCCGGCGGGACCGTCCTCTGAGGAAGCGGAGAAAGTGATTGCGGGAGGCGGGAGGCGGGCGAGGAGGAGGAGGAGGAGGAGATGCGTCGCTTTCGCCCGCGGGAGGAACCCTGAGGCAGCTGCCCCGAGGGAGCCGGAGGAGAAGCCGAAGCGCCCGCTCGCCGCCTCCGGAAAAGAAGCCCCAGCCGGAGCCGCCGCCGTCCCGAGGGACTCCGCGATGAGCAAGCCGGCGGGATCCACAAGTGGGTAACGCGCGGCGGGGGGCGCCCGCGGGGGGGGGCGAGTGGCTTCGCAGCCAGGCTGGGTCCCTCTGGGGCGGGGGGTGTCCTCTCGCTCCGAGTCTGGATCTTCCGCAAAGCGCGCTTCCCGGGAGCAAACCCACGCGGAGGGGCTTTCCTCGCAAGGGAGTCTGCGGAGGATCGCGCTGCGTGGCTTTGGGATTTTGGAGGTTGTTGTTTTTTCCGGGCCTGTAATGAACTTCAGAGTTCCCCTTTCTGATCGCGGGGAGGGGGGGCAAGGATGGGGCGCTGGTAGGTCGCGATCGAGTCAAACAGTTGCGCACGCGGGTCGCTTTCCCACGGCGGAGATCGCGATGCCGATCGACCTGCGCAGCTTCCTTCTGCTGCTCTTAATCCGTTTTAGAAAGAGAAGGGAGAGCAGCCCGAAACTTCGGAGTTGAATGCCAAGGAGGAGGAGGGAGGGAGCCGTTCTCTGGAAAGAGGATTTGACGGGAATACTTTGCACACCATTTCCAGCCTTACCGAATAATCCTGCGAAAGGGAGAAGCAGAAACAACTTAAAAGTCACATTTCCCTTAATCCTAAATCCGGGTACACCTCATAACGGAGGGATTTCTTTCTTTAAGTCTGATTGACCGCTCGGGCTAGGAGTTGGCTTCAGACTCCAGAAATCCAAGAAGGGACTTTGGGGGTGGGTGTCCCCCCCTCTTTTTGGTCGTAATATGCATAATAGGGTCAGTAACGTATGCGATCTAGTTTGATGTAAAGAGACTGGTGGACCAGGTCATTTTAGGGCGAGAGCGTGGGGCCACGGTGACTTTTTTTAGCAACATCAAAAATGCCTTTGGAGAAAGAGAAGCACGTGCGTGTAGAAATGCCCCCCCCAAAAGGGCGCATTTGAGCTCACGAATCGTCTCCCTTTATTTCCTCTCCACCCTCTTCTTCCTCCTCTTCTAGCGCGTGTGTTGCTTGCTGTAACTGCAGACCAACTTTATTCCGAATTATCTGGCATCGCTCAATATTGAAACTTTTCCCCAGAGAGCAAAGTATATAAAAGAGGACCCCTCTCTCTCTCTCTCTGTGTGTGTGTGTGTGTGTGTGTGTGTGTGTGTGTACCACCATCACGGTACATCACGGCAAAAAGAGAAAGTAAAGTTTTTTTCTGTATTTGAGGATCACCAAAATATAGTTTTGGGCTGGGAGCGGGGAGGTTAGCGGGATGCATCTGGTAGCAAAATCCCTTTGGATCCATCTAGAGCAAACCTCTCCCGTCTGTTTTCCCGCAATCTTTGGAAGGGTCAGGGGACGGGACATCCGCGTTGCTCTTGCCAGGGGACGTGCAGACTGTTATCTAAAGTGAGGTGGAAATTATTCTCGGGCCAACTTTGTGAAATTATGGTGGCTATGGATAATTTGCACGAGAGTAGTTCTACTTTCAGTGGAGTTTACTCCAGGTCACCGTGCATGGAACTGCCGCCTTACAGCTCGATTCTTTATATCTTAGAATTTGGTCGCCAGGATCCAGTGGGCGTGTGTTCAAAGTTGGTGCACCTTTTTGCCGCAGCCCCCTGAGTTTGGCCTTGTTGTTCCGCTAGCCCCTGGGGTTGAACCAAACTGCCTCGGGTAGATGGGCTCCCTAAGTGTCCCCGTTACCTCCCCTCCTTGGGACTCTGTCGCCTCTTACACTGAGGGCCATCACAGGTTGTTTCAGATAACTTTATCCCTAAGGAGAAATAAAGAATGTGGTGTAAACCGGGAAGGTATGTGTGTGAGAGAGAAATGTGTTAGGACACACTTTTTTTCTTTCTTTCTTTCTTTCTTTCTTTCTTTCTTTCTTTCTTTCTTTCTTTTCTTTTTAACTAATTGCGATTTCTGTGACCTGGGAATGAGATCCCTAGAGTGGGGTCGGGATGTTACTTGGAAGTAAGTTTCCTTCATTTCACGGAGGCGAGAGGGACTTCTCCTGCCCCGTCTCCCGCGGCTGCAGCCCGCCCGGGATAGCTTAAAAACAAAATTAACTTGGCATAACGGAATAAACGCCGCTGGAAGATTAGCTCGGGAGGAACTCCGTCCCGGCCAGTTTCCCTTTGCTGGCATCTTAACTTGCCATTGATCCGCCTTAAGGCTCCAGAAATGGTCCAATCGCAACGTTTTTGCAGCTAGGAGAGTTTTATTACGTGGTCAGCGAGTTCTTTCCTCCAAACAAAAAAAACAAAAAAGCAAAACCGGACTCTGCTCACAATCCTAACTGAGATCAATAAACAAAAACCAAGCGCCGTTGGTTTGAATAACATTGGGTTGCTCTCTGGCACGACAGCCTTGATTTTAGGTGATTGGTCTCAATCTGCGGTTTGGGGGGGGGGATTCAAATGGATTAAAAAATAATAATCAACCCAGAGACTTTAAGCTGCTCGGCTCTGTTTGGATCGTCCCCTCTTTATGAGTTGGGGAATATTTTCTAATTCGGGGTATGCGCAAACTTGGTTATTTATTCTGCAGGATAGAAGCTCTGGCTTCTCACGCCATTTCCCCCCTGGCGGACCCCTCCCCACTGATCCCTCTGGCCTTTACTCCCCCGCAGGACCTCGGCCCTGCCTTGAGGAGGACTGGGGCGATCTCCTGCGCCCCTTGGAGGGAGGGCGCCCCTCGCCAGGCCTTGGGCAGCCCGTCTAGTCCCGAGCCGTGGCGCAGAAGCGGCCGCGTCTCCTCCGGCCTTTGGCGCTGGCTCCGCTTTCCCTTCCGCCAGGCTGGAGTGATGTCAGATGTGATCTCTCTGCTTGGGTGGTAACAAGACCCCGTCGAGGAGTCCTCGCAAAGCAGCCTAACTTCTTTCAACAGCCTCTGATGGTAATTACAGTAATCGAAGCTGCCATATATCTTTAAGCAATTACGAGGCGCGCACACACACACAAAAAAAGTGCCCCCGCCCCGGACGCCCCGTCGAGGGATGTTCCAAACGGTTTCCCAGCGCCGCCCGAGCCGCGTTTGTCTTTCCCGTTAGACTTCTGGGGCCTTTAAACAGGGGTTAATCAGTTATCTGGTGACCTCGTGTCAAGTTAACGGGGTCCCTCGTTCGCCTGGCATCCTTCGGAATTTTATTCTCAGCACAGGAGCCATGGTTGCTGGAGGTGGGGGGAGGACACATTAATGGGCTGAGAGACTGACACCCACCCTCTCCAAATGCCATTAAAATGGTGGAGGGGGTAAGCGGAGGGCAGGGAGCCAAAGTTTGCAGCAGAAGAGGACGGTGGCGAAGGCGAGAAAAGAGGCGCTGCCGAAGTTGAGACCCGCAGGGTTTCAATGGCGAGAGTTTTTAAGCTTCTCCTTTTGGAATTCGTAGGATTTAAACGCGCTGGATTGTGGCTGGATTGCCCCCCCCCCCGCAATTATAGTAGGCTATTCTGATGCCTATTTCGGTGTGCAAGGTTTAAGCTAGCAATGGAAGGAGAATAAGGGAATTAAAGAGACAGCGAATCTAATATCCAGCTTATCCTATCTCCTGTTTGAAGTGGGCACCCACGGGCACCAATACAATATAAGCACTTAAAATAGAGCAGAAACAAGAGGTCAGATATAGCTAGCTACGTTGGGCGTCGCAGAGAGGAGAAACAATACAAGAACAGAGCAGAATCGATCCAGAATCTGGAGAGGGCGAGCGGATCCGGAGGTGTTTAGAGGAATCCTCCCGGGCATTAATTAAGGCCATTAGTTTTTCCGCAGGCCGCGGGAAGAAATTCCGTGGGCGTGTGTTTAATATAAACAAACTTAATGCAAATAAGGAATATACAATGTGGTGGAATACGTGGGGGTCCCAGTGAAATTAAAAGTTAAACTGTGGCTGAATTGGCTTGTCAAAATTGCATGCCTTTTCGGGGACGCTAAAACAGTTGTGCGTGTTCCGTTATTCTGTATTCGCCGCTGGAATATTTTGCCGCCCTCAATTTTCCTAGGCACTTTTACTCTGGATTAGGATAGCAGAGCGGCTTACTCCCAAGTAAACGAGCAAAGTTTTACCATCTTAACCCTGTGTGCGCGCGCGTGTGTGTAAAAATACACGTGGAAATAAATCCCTTTGAACTTAGAATAACTTTCTGCTCAGAGGAAATATTATTAGAAACCGGCTACAAGTATGTAATTGCACTTATCCTGCATTCAGCCCCTGAGGAGTAAATTGGGCTGCTCCGAAGTAAGAGCTATACATTTTTAAAATATTTAAATTTAGGAATTTAAACGTTTTTTTATTTATTCTAGATATACAACTAGGGGCTTTAATAGT
Organism: Podarcis raffonei; assembly: GCF_027172205.1. Classification (NCBI taxonomy): domain Eukaryota; kingdom Metazoa; phylum Chordata; class Lepidosauria; order Squamata; family Lacertidae; genus Podarcis; species Podarcis raffonei. The sequence continues at coordinate 52,580,066 of NC_070604.1, forward strand.
TATACCTCAGGTACTCCTAAAAGAGCTATTTCAGATTTTCTAAAATAATTATGACTCTCAGGGTCGTAACTATTTCCCTATTTTATTTCCCTTTTTCTTTTTCTTATTTTTTTAAGCAAACCCCTAGAACCAAGGGGCTACGATTTGGGGAATGATATCTCCAGAAATACTAGGAAGTAAACTGGTTATTTACTTTACACTTAATATGATGTTTACCGCCCTCTGAATATATTTGCGACTAGATCCTCTGTTGGCTCAGAAGGAAATCCGATGGATTTCATCGCGACTGGAAGCCAGGTTAGACTATTTCAAGCCAGCGGCTCGCAGTTACAGGGACGGCTTTGGGTCGGACGCCTTGGGGGACAGAGCCACCAAAAGGACGCCCCCCGTTCTGGAGAAATGTCGCGCCCTCAAACTCGATCCTCTGAGGTTTTTTATTTGGAAGTGAGCTCAAGGATCCTCCCCCCCCCCACACTGCAGGGGGATCTCCTCCTCGGTGGCGCGGCACCTCCCGCCTGCACTTCGACGTGAAGTCCTATCGCTCGGGCCTTTGAAATCGGTCTGTGGGGCAGAGACAGAGAGAGATGGGAAAGAGCGAGGCTGAGATGCGCGTCCTCTGTGCAAGTGCAAAAAAAAAAAAAAGCGAGGAGCGGGGGCAGAAGCCCAGAAGGCGAGTTTTGGATTTCCATAAGGAGTTGCGCGCGTTTTGTCCGATTAAGGAGTGGTGAAATCCAACGCCGGGGGATGGTACCGTGGCATGTCCGATTTCCTTGCCTTTTCCCCTCTTTGAGAGTGGAAAGTCCAGCAGTGGCTGCCTGAAGGACGTGCGGGGGGGGGGGGGGCAGAGAGAGAGAGCCGGCCAAGAGCGGTGTGAGAGGCAGGGGAGGGGCGGGAGGAGGCGGGGGGGGGGAGTCGAGTGCTCTCCCCTGTGGCCATTGTCTGCAATGCGAATTCCCATGCTACTCTTTTTGACGGGTCACTGGTGACCCAATAGGCAGGTGGCAAGGAGGGCGTGTAATTACACAGCTCCAGAAGCCAAGCTTGGCTCGCCCGGCTCTCCTGGAGATCGCTTACCTTCCCGCTCCCCCCCCCCCCCGCAAACCACCACCCACATTCACACAGCAGCCAAACTTCACTTTTCATCTCAAGGGGGAGGGCTGAAGATTCCTGAGCGTTGTCCTTTCCCCGGACCTGTTGTGACTGATTCCCCCCCCCTCTCTCTTTCCCTCCTCCTCCTCCTCCTTGGAAGGATCCCTCCTCCCTCCCTCCCTCGCGCCCCCCTCTCTCCGCTTCCCAGCGCGCCCCACCACCTAATCCCCCTTCCTCCCGCCGGCCCCGCATATAGCAGCTGTCGGGTTTCATTTGGAGGAGAAGCGGGCCGCGGCTGGCAGCTTGCGCTGATTGGAGGCAGTCAAACGAGTTCTCCATAGGGGGAAATCATTAAGTTAACACGTTATCTAATGTCCCTATTGTCTGCCGGGGAGGCATTGTTTCAGGGCCCCGCCCCAAGCCCAGAAGCCAGGTCTCGGAGCAGCGCTCTCGCCGGCCTCGCTGCTCCAGAAAGCGGAAGAATCTGCTCGGAATTCCGTGCCCCCCCCCCCCGACGACGCCATTCGGGCAACCAGCCATCCCAGACACACACACACACACAAACACACACAGGTAGAGGCTGGAAGCCCCGTCTCCTTTTCCGAATATTCCTCTTGCTCTCTGCCCGCTCAGCTGCAAAAAGATGGTGTCTTGCACCTAAATCTTCCAAGTCCCTTCGACTTCATTGCGCCCCATCCTAAGAGGTTTACAGCTTTCAGGCTGCCCTCCCTGCAAACATATGCCTGCCCACTCACAAGGGAGCCCCACTGAGTTCAGTGGGACTTACTGCCAAGTAAGTGAGGATTGGATTGCAGCCTAACTTGGCAGCAAGCCCTCTGCTGCAGTACGAAGGCCGCACACCTCTGCTCTACACCTGGGAAGTAAGCCACCTTGAACAGAGCAGGTCTTTCCTCTGGGTTGCAAATGTATGGGACCCGGCACGAATTCGATCCCAAGTCCTCCTCACTTTTTACAATGCCGTTATTATTTTATTCTAACAAATACATTTGCTCCAGAGCGTGGAGTGAAGGGGGGACAGCTGCCCCCACCAAATCAAGTAAATAAATAAAAAATACTTAACTAACGGACCAATTGCGTCGTAAATAATTCGGTTCTGCCCCCCCAAAAAAACCTGCCCCCTCTAAAATAAGTCCAGGCTACGCCCATGCAACCCTCTTAGGCGCAACGCAATCCTTCGAATGCCTTTGCTGTTTGCAGAGTTGTATTAGCCCGCAGTAGGTAGGATTGCAGCCTCCCGTTGTGGCGGGGCTGGAAGGGGCTGCAGCTTCAGAGATGAAACTGCCGCTGGGACGTTCCCAAACTTTTCCTCGAGAACTACCCGTTGACCTTTGAAATACTGCTCTCACTTTTGAATAGCCCGATCCTAAGCGCCTTGAAGTTCCAGAGGCTGTAACGTAGCTTTGCCCACAATCGCAGGCTAACAGCTAAACTTTATCCCAAAGGCATTTGCAAGGAGGGCTTGGGGGTCCTCAGAAACGCCCGGGATGAAACGATGGTGGGCTGAGATGATCGACCAGTAGATGCTGGTGCTTGCGGGTATCAGCTTTGAGCCTGTTCCTTTTAGTCAGGTGAGGACGCGGTTACTTGAGAGTAAGGACCGTTGGCATCAATAGGACTTTCTGGCTGAGAAAGTGGGGCGAGAAGAGAACTGGGCTGTATTATTAGGTGAGCGGTTCTTCTGCGACACAGAACATTAAGGCATAACCCACCTAATGCAAAGTTCCCGTTTCTTTAGTCTGGGTTTGTAAAGCACCGGCTGCGCACCACAGGATGGCGCAGCGCAATCCTAAAGGTGTTTCCTTAGCAGTTTCCCACAGAGTAGGACTGGGCTTTGCCCTAGTCATCGGACAAGCCTCTGCCTGCTTTCTCGTAAGCAAACCCCATTCGTTCCCTTAGGACTTAACACCTGACAGGTTTAGGTCTGAGCCTCATGCCTTTAGGAATGTACCCTTAATCGAAATAAAACCTGGTTGATTTTAAGAGCTGTTCCACAGTGACTGCCTCCGAGAAGGTGGTAGATTCTCCTCCTTTACCAGGTTTCAGTAAGAGCGGATTGGACACTCGATGCTCTTTCGGGTTCCCGCCAGCTCAGGATTATATATCATTACTTCCAACCAGAGCTAAAAGAAGAAGGTTGCACTCCCAAGCAAGCAAGTTTACTTGGAATAAAATCCCCTGGGCTTCAATCTTGCTTCTGAGTAAACATGGATAGACTGAACTATAAATTTGTTTAGTGTAGCAGCGGCGTGTTGGATTAAGGGCTGGGGAGGCACCAATTCAAATCTCCACATAGCCATGAAACCTCATGAGCGACCTTCTGCTAATGGCTATCTTTCAGATTCACCCACCTCGCAGGGTTGTTGTTAGAAAAATGGAGTGGGAAAAAGAAACTATGCACACTGAGCTCCTGGAAGTTAAGGCAGCAGAGAAATGTAAGACATAAATCAAATCCATGCTTGTTTGAACAAGGAGTAAGCCAGTGGAACTATTTCCTAGTCACTTGGGGATCCTGTACACATTTGCCCTGCTGAAAACACTATTGCTCCATTCCCAGCGAACGTGCAGAGGCTGGGGGTGCAGGAGCGCTTAGGCTAGCAACACTAAGGAAATACAAGCTTCTGTTTCCAGAGGGGAAGTGAGGACTTCATGGTCTTGGAGAGGGTGGCTGTCTTTAGACAGGCAAAGGCTTCTTACTTCACGTCCTCCACAATGTGATATGCCAACCCTGCTGCGTTTGAGGGTCCTTCTCCTGCTGAATGAGACTCTGGACTTCTGCCCCAAAGTCCTGCCTGAGTGTACCACCGTCTAATTCCCACCTCCTCCAGCCAGAATTTCTGCTGCTACTCCTGTAACATGGCAGGAGAGGACTGGCAGATGCTGGCCTCCTGATCAAAGCAAATGCAGCCAGAAAGAAGTCCCTGAAAAGCTGGGTGCAGACAGTGGTGCAACAAGTTGATTTTATACTCTGGGCTTAATGTTGTTGTTTTTTAAAAAGGAGCATGTGTGTTACTTTAGTTGTGAAGCCCACAATTAACAGTGATTTTCTCACCACTACCATCACCTCCTGGCCATTCCATGTTTTACAATTGCTTCTACAATCCTAATATGTAGGACGGCTTTATTTATTTATTTTATTTACTGGTCACTTTCTTTTTTACCAAAGTAACTCTAAGTTACTTACAATACAAAACAAACAAATACATTAAAGTCAGGTTAAAATGAAACAAAAAAATTCTAAAAGACAATTCTATTTTTAAATAGGTGGATTTAAACATCCCACTCAATCATGGAAGCCATGATAATGAAAAGCCCCCGGGTGCCTAAAAGCCATGCAATGATGGAGCCAGGCATGCTTCCCTGGGAAGAGATATCTATATACAGGGAGCCATCACTGAAGAGTCCTGCTCTTGTGTTGCCACCCTCCAGACCTACAAAGAAGAGCCTCACATGATGATCACAGGGTCTGGGTCAGTTCATGTGGGGAGAGGTGGTCCTTGAGATTTGGGGCTCCTGAGCTTTATACATTGGAACCAGTGCTTTGAATTGGGATCAGAAACTTAACTGGTAACCAGTGCAGTCGAGCCAGGATTGGTGCAAGGAAATAAACAACTATCTGACTTTTAGAAGACATCTGAAGGCAGCCCTGTTTAGGGAAGTTTTTAATGACTGATGTTTTAATGTATTTTTAATATTTTGTTGGAAGCTGCCCAGAGTGGCTGGGGAAACCCAGCCAGATGGGTGGGGAAGAAATATTATTATTATTATTATTATTATTATTATTATTATTATTATTAAATCATGCGCTCAGGCTATCTTGCCACAGTGAGCAACCCGGCTGCTGAATTCTGCACCAGCTGCGGTTTCTAAACTGTCTTCAGAGGCAGCTCCATGTATATGCATTGCAATAAACTAACTGAGAAGTTACCAGAGCGTAGTCAACAGAAATCAGAAGTTTGCTGGGCCATCAACCAAAGCTGATGGAAGGCGTTCTGTGACCCTGAAGCCACTTGAGCCTCAAGTGACAATGATGGAACCCAAAGTAACCCCAAGCTACTGCCTGCTCCTTCAGAGGGAGTGTAACCTCATCCCATCCTTCCAGTCTGGGGAACCATTCACAACCAGTGCCTCAGTCTTATCTGGATCCAGTTTATTGGCTCTCATCCAGTCCATTACGATTTTAAAAATGGAAAATAAAAAAATAAAAGCGTGTGCATTTAAACTCACTTTAAATCACAGCACCACCATAACCACTGGGATAAAATGTGTCTGCTGCCCTGATGCTAAGCTCATTCACTTGCAGAAAAGGGCAGTACTGTATATTTTTAAATGAAATTGGAATCAGTAACCATGCCCATGCACCCTGCAACTCCCTGACTATAAGTTTAAAAAAGAAGAAGGAATACTGATGCCAGTCCTGTTTGATGTGTCCTGTTCCTGTTCATCTGTCAATCTGTCATCTGTCCTCTGTTCCTGTTCATCTGTCAATCCCTGAGTAGAGAGCCAGTTTGGTGAAGTGGTTAGAGCAGGCTTCCTCAACTTCTGCCCTCCAGATGTTTTGAGACTACAATTCCCATCATCCCTGACCCCTGGTCCTGCTAGCTAGGGATCATGGGAGTTGTAGGCCAAAACATCTGGAGGGCCGAGGTTGAGGAAGCCTGGTAAGAGTGTCAGCCAAGGTCCAGGGAGACAGCTCAGGATCATGGGTTGGAGCCCCACATTGGGCAAAAGATTCCTGCATTGCAGGCAGCTGCGTTAGATGACTCTCGTGGTCCCTTCCAACTCAACAGTTCTATGAAATCTTCACCCAGCTACAAAGCTAATCTGGGTGACTTCAGGTTAGCCACTGTCCCTGAGTCTAACCCTCCCTCGCAGGGCGGTTGTGAGGATGAAACGGGGAGGGGGAGAACCACATAAGCCTCCTTGAGCTCTTTGGATGTTAGGTGGGGTATGAATGTCCTTCTCATCACCCTTGCCATCATCAGAGGACTTGCCTGGACTTGGGCCTGAGGTCGCGCTGCGTCACTGGTTACTACTGAAGATGCCCCCGTTATCCTGGCTGTGATGCCCATCGCGGACTTAACCATGCCAGAGGGCTGACCTTCTTTTCTTTCTCTTTCTCTCGCCTTCGCCCTCAGGCCGGATTTTAGACATCCCGTGCAAAGTGTGTGGGGACCGCAGCTCCGGCAAGCACTACGGCGTCTATGCCTGCGACGGCTGCTCCGGGTTTTTCAAGCGAAGCATCCGAAGGAACCGCACTTACGTCTGCAAATCTGGGAACCAGGTATTCAGCCCCAGCCTCCTTCCGCCCACTTGCCCTCCGTTCGGGGCCAAAGCTGTTCCTCGCTTTTCTGGGCGGGCGCAACCAGGGGAGGAGCTCGCGATCTCCACCCCCCCCCCGTCCAGTGGGGCGGGATGTCGAGGGGGCGGAGTGAAGCCGGCTACTGAGGCCGAGGAGTCTCGGGTGGCTGGAAGAGTTACAGCGAAGGCACCATCACGTGGAGGAGACTTAAGCAGAAGGGGGTCGGGAGGTCGGCTGAGGAAAGAAGGAGTTTCTCTGTAAACCGCCTGGAGTTCCTGTCAGGGGAAAAGGCGGCGTGCAAATATTAGACCACTTCAGAATCCAGGCACAGGTCGGAACGCTCCCCAATAGAAAAAGAAAAGAACTCCCTGCAAATAGAAATCTAGTATAGCAGGCTGGACTGGAATATTTCTCCCCGTTTCCTACTTGCAGGAAATTTTGCTTTTTTTCAGAGGGGCTTTTCAAAGCAGGGCATCCAGCCTGCAGAATATTCGACCAACTTTAGGACCCCGTTTCCACCATCTAGTTCTGCTGCTACTGCAGACCAGGCCAGAGAGAGAGACTTTGCTCTCCCGGAACGTTGCGTTGGGTGTTTTCCATCGCTGCCGCCGAGTCCCTTGTTCCTGAGTGTGCTTGGAAGATTCCTAGTAAACCATGGGATTTCCAACCACCAAGTTTAGGGTGGGGCTGCCAAACTCAGTTGGAACCAAATTTAATTAAAACTCCCTTTGCAAGAAACCAAAGAGGATTTTTTGAGCATTTAAATGGCATAGTTGCAACTTTGGTGGGGTGTTTTTTGGTGTGTGTGGGGTGTTTTTAAAAAGAAAATCTCAAAAACATCCATATTTTGATCTCTCTTTCTCTCTCTCCACCCGCGCCTTTCCCCCCTCCACAAAAGTTAAACAGCCCTCGAACAAAGGAGAAGGATTCTTACAAAATGAATGGAAGGATTAGAAGGGAGCTCGGGGGCTCGAGAACAATCCAAAACTCATTGTAAAACAAGCTACTTTAAATACTGAGCATTTCTTCATTGCCTCCACTCACAGGCCAGTGATCATTTCAGCTTCTAACAGCCATACTCACATGCCCATTATTCCCTGAGAAAACGGAGCAGAACCAGTGATTGATTTCAAAGTAACCGATTACTGCTGTTGGACAGCAGCATGTGTACCAGAAAAGGAGCCCTGCTGGAAAAGAAGGGGACTTGCTTCTGAGTAGACATGCATGGGATCCGGGCGCAGATCTTTTGCAAAACAACTCTTTTGCTCTGCATGCTTTGGCTACGGGGTGCGGGGAGAAGCCCTCAGAACAGAGTCAGATTTGCTTCCGAGTAGAAAGGTGCCTAACATTGGGCTGCAAGCCACCACCCTCTCGGTGCAAAGCTAAAGCAATGCTCAATGTTCACACCCTGGCAGGCGGCTCTCCCCTGCCTTTAACCGAGGTGTGGCAAATGGAGGTTTAAATAGGTGCAGCTCGCTTCGAATTGTGGCGCAGCGGTTGCATGTATAGATGAACTCCGGCCAAAATCCACCGGACCTTGCTTGGCCAGAGGATTGGAGGGAGCGGCAGAGCGTCTGCCTCGCCCATAGAAAATCCCAGGCGCAATCCCTGGTGTCTTCAGGAAGGTCCTGCCTGAAACTGGAGAGCAGCTGCCAGGCACTCTGGACAAAGCTAGACGAACCTGTGGTCTGGCACAGTCTAATGCAACTGCCTCTGTTCCTATGGCTGTTCTCTTGGGTTGCAATAGGAGTGAGCCTTGTTTTGAGCCAAGTAATGCAGGGATTCCAGTATAGCAGGGGTGGGGAAGCTCAGCTGGGGCGCTCCAGATGTTGTTCAGCCTCAGCCAGGATAGCCATTACTCGGGGATGGTGGGCATTATGGTCCAGGAACATCTGGATGGCCACAGGTTCCCCATCCCTGAAACAGAGTGCAGTAGGGGGAGTGATGCTTTGGAGGGCATTTAATAAAGGAAAACAATTTCTTTTGGTGATCGTTAACGAGAACATCATCGTCTCCAACTGCCTTGCTCAAATAAGCTGAGGGATGCACGAAAGTGGGATCAGCTTTGATTGCTTGGATTAATGTTCCCAGGCTAATACATCTGATATTACAGTGAAATAATACAGCGGGCAGCTTCGCCTTTCTGGTCCTTTGCTCGATTTTGAAAGGCAATGGGGGACTGAGAAATCAGAGGGCACAATCTAGCGAAAGTGAAGCGCCATTGATTTCAATGGGGGAGTAAAGCGCATGTCTACTGAGAAGTAAGTCCCACTGAGTACCCTTGGTCTTTCTCCTAACTAAGTAGGTATAATGATTGCAGCTTCCATCTCTCCTACTGAAAGGAGACTTAGCGGCACTTAGCTTTGGTTGGATCCTGCCCCAAGTTCATACCAGCTCCCTCCGAGCCTGAACCCTCAGATTTCAAACACCCACCCACAGCTCAGCAGGTGATGTATTCTGCACACCAAATCCTAATCATAGTGTCCACGCAATCCTATAGGACTGCACCCTCAGTCTGTAAAGTCTATTTAGTAGTCAGGTTCAGTTGAGATCTGGACGCCTAGGGCTCAACTGAAACCAAATCTCTAGGGAAATTTCTCGAAAGAAAGAGGTCCGGGATTTTTATTTTGTTTTACTGGCAGCCACGTTGTTTGACACAGAAGTCCTGCTCTTTACCTTTGGCGGTTAGGTGGAAATCAGTGGGACCATTTATTTATGACTCTGCGGGAAAAGCAAGGGGCAAGAAACCGAGGAACACGCGAGAGGAAGAAGATACTTTATAGGGTAGCTGGAGGATCGTGATCAGTCAAAGGCAACAAGTGCCAGGGAGCTGTCCCAGGTGCTGAAGTCCATATAGAGATTTTAGAACGCCCCTTTAATGCTTACTCTTCCCCAGGGAATTTTCATAGAGCCCTGGGAGGGCATCATTCTTCTTTTTCTGGCAATCATCCAGCACAGGTTCTAAAAGAAGTGAGAGTGGCAGAAGGGAGAAAGGGTCTACACATCTTAGTAGGATCCCCAGACACCTTCCTGTTTCAGAATTTCCTTACTGAGACTCACGTTTTGTCCCCCTTTTCAGAAATATGTCTCTGTTTTTTAGGGAGGCTGTCCAGTGGACAAGACACATAGGAATCAATGCAGGGCATGTCGGCTGAAGAAATGCTTGGAAGTCAACATGAACAAAGACGGTACTTGTGCATCCTTCCTCCACCACCTCCCCCCTCAAAAAAAAAAAAAAACCCAGAGAGAAATGGATAGCAACATATCACAGGCTTGTGAAAACTATTGTCCATAGAATGGATCTGTCCTTAGGGTTCCTATCAATATTGACAGTCTCCCAAAATTCTCTTCCTGTGACCCCTTCTAAGTAATTATCTTTTCACTTTACAAAGCTAAACCTCTTAATCTGCCTATATTTTTGGCTTGCAAGTAACTGTCCACAATCAGACCCTTTTGAAATACAACTACTGATGAGGAAAATGATTGCTATCTTAAATGACACTTTAAAGGCTGCAATCCTATGCAATCTTGCCTGGGAGTGAGAATCACTGAACTCAGTGAGACTTATTTCCAAGCAGACATACATGGAAAGACTGCATACAAATAAAAAATGAAGAGCTCCCACGTATGTCAGTAGGACTGTATATCAGGAAATGGACCCAAGAACCTCAAACAAAAGCTGTTAAATGTCTACCCTGACAGGGTCCCAGAATTCTGATCAGTCATCCTTCCAGCAGGGCACAATTTCAACTTATCCTGGCTGATAAAGCAAATCCAGCTACCCCATCAAGCAAGTGATTGCAGCTCACAGGGTGTGTATGTGCAAGTGCAGGTTTGCCTTGGATGCTTCTACCTGCAGTCCAAAGATCTGCCTTTCTGATGCGCATATTGGTTATAGATGCCACTGCACATAGGAGAGCCAACATCTTAATCAGTGATAGGGAGCCTTTGGATCTCCAGATGTTATTGGACTAGAAATCCTATCAGCCCTGACAGCTGGCCATTCTACTGGGAACTGAAGCCCAAAGATATTTGGAAGGTCCCGGGTTTCCCATGCCTGATGAGAGTGAGTGGGTGTAGGTTGGCAGGGACAATATGCACCTGTGCATCTAGAGGAGCATCATCTAACTGATATTACATTATTGCTGCATTAGTGTTGATCAGGTTTGGGTTACCTTTGGCCTTCTAGATGTTGCTGAATTACAGCTCCCATCATCCCTGGCCATTGGCCATGCTTCCTGGGGCTGATGCAAGTTGCAGTTCAGCAAGCTGTGGACGGCCAAATGTTCCCCACTGCTGGTAGATGAAAGTACATATCTTCATTTCCATGAAGTTGTCCTGGTAATCAAACACTTCTTTTCTCCACGCTCTAAAATGAGGCTAGGATGCTTTACTTTTCCCTGTGTCAGGCAATTAATTTGAATTAGAGCTACAAAAATAAGAGATTCTCTGCTGCTCACATCAAAGTTACAATAATAAATATATATTTGAATACTGACTACGCGAAAAGAAAAGCTGTCAATTTTTTGGTGATATTCCTGTTGTGGTTGTCTATATTGGAATTATGTTCATTTACTTTGAATACTAGTGAGGCTGCTTAATTTGTCAGTTATTCAGTTTTGTAAGCAGCAAGTGTTTGTCTCTTTATGCTTTTTATGTTTCATGTGATCACTGAATATTTGAATCCTCCCTTAGTCATAATTTAAAACAGTTCCATATCATTGGGGATTTGACGCTGAATATTTGATCAGTTAGTTCACATTACTAAATGAAATTTAGCTCCTATCCTAAAACAAACTCTTTATTCCTGCTGCCCCCTCATTCCACATCTTTAATTCTCTAAAGATCCCTTGCCTAACACATTATTATTTTCCCTCAACATAGAATTGCTGTATGAGTTTCCTTCCTGGCCAAATTAATGTTTCACTTTCCTCACAGAAGTTATACCATGTATTCAATTGCTCTTCACTCTCAAGAATTAGAACATATATGAGCATGTCATGACATCACAGCAAGTCAACAATTAGTAAAGTGGTGCTTGAATATAGCAAACAACCACCAGAGTTTAGCGTCTTTATATATGATTAGAGATGTATCGCACAGCAACTTAATCCCATTAGAAGTTTTCAGTGGGCTTCGAAATTTTTTGTTTTGTTCAAATTCCACGTAGCATGCTAATGCAGGTTTTTATTCCCAGCTGTTCAACATGAAAGGGGACCAAGAACTTCCACAATAAGGAAACAAGTCGCTCTGTATTTCAGAGGACACAAGGAGGATAATGGAGCCACGCCACATTTCCCCTCTGCAGCTCTACCTGCCCCAGCTTTCTTCACTGCTGTTACTCAGCTGGAACCTCACAATCTAGAACTGGCTGCAGTTTCTACAACATCTGAAAGGCAGACCTTGGTGGGTCTAGCTCAACCAACTCCAAAGGTCAGCTCCTCCTTCTTCTTGATTCAGGGGAAATGCATCATTATCCTGAGAGACTTTAGAAAAAGAAACCAGACCTTGTGATATTGGTATGGAATGAGGCCTCCTCAATCTGACTCCTCTTCATTTGGCTTGTGCAGCAATTACTTCCTGATAAATTAATGATGCTATATTTGTGAAAGCAAGACTTTTGCACAATGCATTGGAGTAAAAATGAAGGAAGTCTCAGTGGTGTTTACTTCCTCGGAAGCCTCTTCAGGATGGCAGCCTAAATCAATAGTAAATTATTTACCATATGTCTTTAAATATTATGCATATTGCAAAGTTAAATGATTGACATGTCTGATGTACCATGTGGGAGTAAATTGGTCAAGCCATATGAACCATACTGCATATTGGTTCCTTTTCAATGCTAGCAGTTATCCTGGTAGGTGTTCCAAATTGCCAGATAGTTCCAAAGTCACCAGAATACCTTTAGGATGGAGCACAGATGCATGATCTTCATTCTTACTACTTATTCATTGACTGTATTTAATTAAAGTGTTTATACATCATCCTCTCACAAAAGATCAGGGTGGTGTACAGCAATGTAAAAACCTTTAAAAGCAATATGAACCCATAATTAAAATTGTTGAACCATACGATTGTCATGCTCAGTTTCCACCCATTAATGTATGGAGGAATAGTTTCACATGATGGCACTGCTGCAAACTTGTTGCTAGAGGCTCCAGCCCAAGCATAGGGCGTGGAATTCAAGGTACCACTATTACAAACGTTCCATCTGTGCAAGCATATCAGCTTGCAAAATAGAATCCCACCACTACCCCCCTGTGTGCTATTCTGGGGGTTTTCCTGACCCTGCGGGAACCAATTTCCTGGGGCACCTGGAGGAGGAGAGGGGGAAAGTTCCACCTTCTTGCCAAGTTAAATCAACATCCCTCACAAACTGAGTCAGGACTGAGAACCAGGATAGATGAGATGCCAATTAGGTGTTTTTTTTGGGGGGGACATAAAAGGGGGGACAATCTGTAATGGGACCAAGGGCTTAAATCTTTTGCCTCTTGCTGTGGTCCCAATCTGAATCAGTCCCCAACACTATTGGCTGGGATTTAAAAAAATTATTTGCTGCCTGCCATGTGAACATTTCAAGGTGCTACATATCAGAAAACATTTCAAGATGCTGTATATCATAACATATACAATTACATTTAGAATCAAGTTCAATCAAGCTGTTAGTGGAATGCTTAACATTCATCAGATAGCAAAGGCCGTGATGAACAAAAACGTTTTACCTTGCTGTAAAAATGTTTCAGTCAGTGAGTGCCTTATTTCTGAGGGAGACATTTATTCTCTTGCATTTATATTCCACCTCTCTTCTTGTCATGGGATGCAAGCGGTTGTCAGGTGCTCCCCAATCCAGGCACCCATGAGACCCAGATCTGCTCAGCTTCACCAAGATGGTGGCCCCGTGTGCCTTCATGGGAAGCCTTATAAGACACCCGGCAAACCTGAATTAGCTTGCTTTGAGAAACGGAGTTTTACAAATACGTCAGGATGTCCCAGTTTTATTCTGACCAGTTTTAAACTGTTGCAGTATTGACAGTGGAATCCAAATATTGGAAGTACTCACATAATACTTATTGCTGAAGTATAAGCTTAGTGATGGTTACGGACATTTCCCTCAAACACCGTAATGTTTTCCCCCTGTAATCCATAACTGCCCATTTTGGCCCAAATTCATCTCTGAGGTCTGGACTACATATGCAGCAGAATAAGAGAAGGGGTGCATTTTTGAATGCTTCACCACATAAGAAAAAATAAATCCCCTTGCAAGAGGAAAATGAGCACATCAGGGACAGAAAATCCAGCATGGTCCTTCCTCTGACTGTGCTAGTTTTTTACTTACAGGGAGAATGTTATGTCAGGAAGCATTTTAAAACACCCTTCACCTATAGTCTGGAATGGTAAAGTATATTCTACTAAAACTTCATTCTGTTGCACGTGTAGATTTAGTCTGAGCATCAACCTTCCTAAATACAGGATCCACTTACTATGCATGAAGTGTGAAAGGCAGGATGTGGTGCCATTTAAGCACATATTCAGTTCTTCAGTTTGACTTTTAATTATGTATTGCCTTGATACTTGTCCAAACCAAGCCAAATATTTACCACTCACCTTACCAAAACTGAGTATCTATGTAAATCAGCTTGGGGGGGCATATCTTAAGGTAGTTGGTTAAGCCAGTGGTTCCTAAAATCTCCCCCTACCATTTTTCTTCTTTCTTTTGTTTTGCTGATACCCTCCTTTGTAAGACCCAGATTCAATAATCAAGTACTTAATTAAATAAGCAGCTCTTTGTCAAACATAAGCTCCTGCCTATTACCCTCTGAAATATTTTCCATGCAACCTTTTAATTTTAGTACCCACATGAAGTCAGTGGCACTCCCATGTATCTCTACGAAGTGGCTACTGAATCTGTTTGTGAGTCTGCGGCAAGGCTTCTCTTCATGAGCATCAAATGGGCTAAAAGTGTCCCTGCTTTTTCTACTCTATCATTACAAGATCAGGTAAGATTTATATAGAACTGGGGAGCGGGGGAGGAAATGACAACATTTCTCTTAAGCAGATTGCTCAGTATTGATTTAGGCCATGTGATTATCAGTGCTGTTTTTAGCCAAGTGATGGATTAAAACATATACTTCATCCAGTATATATCCAGTATAATTTAAAAGGCCCCTTTTCAGTTGCCTTCTGGTCTTGGCTTACTTAATTACATAAGATGAGCCTGCTGGATCAGCCCTACAGCCCATCTAGTCCACCATCCTGTTCTCACAGTGGCCAACCGGATGCCTGTGAGACACCGGCAAGCAGAACCTAAGCAGAATAGCACCACCCGCTGCTGCTGCTGTCTACAGCAACCAGTATTCAGAAGCATAATGCCTCTGACAGTGGAGGCCGAGCAAAACCATTGTGGTTAGTAGCTTCACCTTCATGACTTGCTTGAGTCACCTGCAGCTGATTGCAGAGCAAAACCCCTTCTGCAAAAACTCTTTCTTTGTAGCACACCATGTACTGCAGTGAGTTGCTTGGTTGGAGTTTGTGGTTAATATTCCTGGCTTTTAGTAGGGAATTAGACTGGATTTATTTGTAAAGGGTTAGGTGGGTACAACATTCAGAACAATGGAGGGGGGAATAGTCAAAGTCATAGCATAACTGAAAACAAAGGCAATCATTATCACGAAAGGTTACCAAACACAGTTATAAGTCCCTGCCAATGTCACTTGCATATTCTCTACAGTTTTATGTGGGGGGCAAGTCTTGGCAAGCCTCCATGGAAGGTGAAAGAGATCCACAATGGTGGGGACCATCAAAGAGAAAGCCTCGCTTAGGGTTGCCAGATGTCTGGAACTTCCCGGACATATACAGAATCAGCAGCAGTGTCTGGGCGAAAATCGGTCAAATGTCCAGGAAAATCTGGACGTTCAGCAGCCCATGTTGGCAGCTCAAAAATGGCATTTTATTTTTTGCAGTTTTGCCAAAACTATAAAAAAAAGGTCAACAACTTTTCTGTCCAGATATTCACTGAAATATGGCAACCCTAGTCTTGCTTCATGTCTTAGTTCAGGGGTGTTCAGGCAGACGGCAGACGTGTTGCTTTTTAAAATCTTCAAGAAGCCCATAAGAGTTAATCAAACTGATTGTTTGGGTAATGCTTGCAGTTTATTGATGTTAGCACATTCCATCGCCACCCCAAAACCAACTGGGCTGGCAGAAACTTGCACATGATCCCTTGCAGGAAGGTGTGGGGCCTCTAGCAGACTGCCAACTCAATGGGGATTGCATGAAGGTGTCATTTTTTTATTTATTTCTTTGAGATGATTCCTCCAGGTGGGGGTATGCAGGACTGCTGAGATTTGCATACTAAAGGTGGCTCCAAAAAGAGCACCTGGAAATGCAGAAACCATGTTAGCAACATATATGCCTCCACATGGAGCTAACATTTAATACAACTGACTTTTCCGTGTGATCTGTTGGAGCAAGAGTTCAGTGGTGCCCTGTGCACTCAAGGCAGACTATATGTGTTGGAGCCCCTAAGCATCTGAACTGTGGTGGTGTTACACTCATGCACTGTTGAAATCAGTGAGACTCTAGTTAGTCATGTGCCTCCCTTATCCCACTGATGTCAACAGAACTTAGGCTTGCATCAGGGCTTCAGCTACATTGATTCAGATTGGTATAGGAGTGGACTATGTTTCTCAAAGCCAGTGGTTCCCAGTTGGTGGTCCAAGGAGCCAAGGGGGCCCATGTAACCCACCCAGGGGGGTCCATGGCACCATTCACATAACAAACACTACCAGAGATTTCAAAAGTAGGGGGTCCATGGCTTGGCTTTTGAAAAACAGGGGGTCCACGGTACTTAGCTAATTTATTTTTTTTTGATAGCCATATTCCCCCTCCCTAAACCCCCCAAAACCTGACTTGTTTTAAACTATGTCAACTTAAATTGAATGTGAGCAATAAGAGCATTAGCAATCCTAACTCCCGTTGAATTAAAATGGTGCTTACCTTAAAGCAAGCAATCATCTCTCTGTTTCTTCCTGCCTTATGGAAAAGATTACATATTCCCCTAATTAAATTAGTTGCAATGCCCCATCCTCCACATTCTTCCTTCCAGTGCAAATGCCCTGCCACCAGCATGGGTGACTTCTAATTAAGGCAAGGCTTCGTTTGCTTTACCACAGAACTTTCTCCAAATAACATACTAATTGAGGAACTGAGACCTAGAAAAGTAAAGGGGGAAGAAACTTTCTCAGAAATGAGAGTCCCATCAATATACAAGGAATGGCTTAGTGCAGATTAAAGTGATCACTGAACAGATCTCTGTAAAATAGGCCTATTATCCATGTCAGGAATCAGATTATCCTGTCATTTTAAATGAACTGGCTGCATATCTAACATTCAAAATTAAAGGCAAGTTGCATGAATTGTTACATGAAATTAATCCCTTTTTTAAAGCCCAAGGATTTCACTAACTGCATCATTATCCTCTCTGGGCTTTATAGACCAGACTGTGAGTTGCAAAGTTTCGGCTTACCCAAAATTCGGAACAGTGGATTTTTGTTTAGACATTTTTCTTCTGCTGTCCTCCCACTTACATCAAATGCAAGTCATAGTTCCAATAATCACAGTCAGTAATGGAGACAGAAAACAAAGAAGCTGTTCCTTATACTTAAATTATTCTGTTGTTTATAACTTAGTCATTTGCACCTTAACTTGGGAACAGCAAAGACTCTACTTGCCTACTGCACACCTCCTATTATCGTAGATGCTGCACTCAGCTATGGGGGAAGATGTTGTGGCATCTTCAGTGCCAAAGTAAGATTCAGCTGCCTGTCCAATTGGATTCTGTATCTACATACAGGAATGCAGTGTCTGTCTTCTCCTTTGCCCCAGACGGCAAAACATTTTGGGCCAGCAGAGTGACTGGTCCTCAAAACACTGGAGATCAACTTTGTCAATATGAGAAGGTTGTCAAATGTTGAGTCCCAAGGGGCTATCAGGAATCTCCAAGTCGGATAGGAAGGTCATCATTAGATAATCTTGCCTCCCCAAGGCTGGGAAACTTGTGAGTTTTGGCCTTCTCCTGACCAGTGGAGAATGGGGTGGGGCTTCATACACAGCCAAGCAGCTTTGTAGCAGGTTAGCCAACATTACCACCACCTGGTGGCTGAATACCATCATTATCCATAGAAGTGGTTGTCAGTGAAACCATAGTAGGGTTGCCATATTTCAGAAAGTGAAAATGTGGACACAAAAGTAAAGTTACCAGATTATTTTTAATGAATCTGGGGACACTTTTCAACTTCCTACTAAGTAGATGGATTTGGTCAGGGGACTGATTTCTAAATCCGGGGACTGTCCCTGGGAAACGGGGACATCTGGTAACCTTACACAAAAGTTGTTGTGTGCCGGCATGGGCTGCCATACGTCTGGATTTTCCTGGAAATTTCAGCGGTTTCCTGACTGGATGCTGCTTAAGGGGGGCTTATGTCCAGGAAATTCCAGACAGCCCTATTGTATAGTAGGGAGAACAGCACCAAGGGATGCAGGAGGCCCAATTAATTACAATGTCTTCTGGTCCCTTTTGTCCAGTATTTGACAAGCTTTGTGTGGATCTATCCTGACAAAAGACTTGTGTAACACCAGCACTACCTGTGCAATCCACGCAACTGCTTTAGCCCAATGGGGCCAGGCCTGTCCTGGAGAGAGAAGAAGGTACCTGGAACCACATGCGGCTACCTAAACAAACCCAAGGAGAAATGATTATCTGCAAACTCTATACAAATTATAATAAAACTTGTATGGTAGTCATTTGCTTTCCTAACCAGATCAATTTATTATATTACATTGGGACAAATGACTATAAGAAGGTTGCAAAAACCAAGAGGATGCTTGATTGTGGAAGTCAAATTCAGTCTGAAAAATAGGTGTGTCTCCTCCCCACCCCCCAATATTTTCAGTGATGGAAGAAAGAAAATAGCCTGGATGGACAATGTTCATTTTATATAAAGAGTAGCGCTTTTGTGCAACTTTCACATGTGGAGTGCAAGAAGAGCTTCATGTATTTTTGGTTTTATGCAGTACCTTACAGCTGAAGCCATACCTTTCAAGCAGCACCCCAGCATTAAATAGGTGGCGTTTTATAATATCCATGGATGCTCTTAATCAAGATGAGAAAGCGAGAACTAAAATGTCCCCGGCAGGAGTGGGGATGGGAGAAAACAGCGCAGGCATTTTAAAGCCATTTCTAAAACAACAGAAATTTACATAGTGAAATTGTTTATCAATCTATAAATTATACACCATGTTATATCGTACCTCTATTGTATGACAGCTGATGCTTTTGGAAGATGCTTGGAGGGAACTGTTTGTTCTAGGAATAGCACAATGGGCCATTCCAGTTGATGCTAACACTCTACTGGCTGTATCTGGTAAGAATTGCACAATTTAATGACTTTGTTATAGAAATTACCATAAAAATACATTACTGAAAAAAAGGACAACATGTAAAGAATAACAAATCCCTTCCGAACAATAGAGTATACCTGTCATTTATAAATCTATATTTAAATGCAAATAATGTTGTTTTGTTGCATTCACGACTGCTTGCATTGTCATTTAAATGCAAATTACTGTGTTTGTTATCATCCAACAGAAGATTTCATACTAACTTTCCTACATTATAGTTAGTTTTGTGTTGAAGCGGATCTCAATGTAACAATGGAATAGCTATTGATACATGTGATTTTTATTTTTATTTTTTGCAGAAATCAATCCATAAAATACATTCAGATGACCTATTAGTGTATTTATTTCACATGTTTGTGTTCCAGGAATGAATGGAGACAACACAGATTCTCAAAAGCTGAATAAGATTATCTCAGAAATACAGGCTTTACAAGAGGTTGTGGCTAGATTTAGACAGCTTCGGTTAGATGCTACAGAATTTGCCTGTCTCAAATGCATCGTCACTTTTAAAGCTGGTAAGGGGAATATAAAAATAGCCTTTTGGGCATCTATCAGTAGGCTGTGCAGTGGCCAAGTATCCTACCTCCAATAGCAGATTACAACGAACATCATAAATTAATGCTGTGGGCTGAAGGGCAGAGCCACTTCTCAGTTGGGACACCCAGAAAATTCCAATATAAAATGAGTACCAATCCTTGTTCCTTGAGATGGGATCTTTTAAAATTCCTTGGAATACAGGGGGCTTTTTCAGGAAAGCAATTGTGTTCTCAGTTGCTGAAGAATTTAGCATATTGGTATTTTGATGAGTCTGAGCAATTGTGTATTGCAGAGACTACTGGGGGCAGACCTATAAACCCTTCAATAGCTTGGGTCCTTCATACTTAAGAGTCATGTCCCCCTTTTCATCCTATTGTGAACTTTATGATTGACTAAGACTGGCCATCTAAATGCTGCCTTCCACACACCATATTTGGTGAGCATAAGCATTTGAAGATGGATTCCAGTATATTCTCAGCCCTTTAATGTTCACCAAGGCCCAAGCCTGTGTATCTTGTCAAAGGAAGTCCGCAAGGTTTTTATTTGGTTGGCCATTGGAGGTTGAAATGAAAACAAATAACAGTGTTGGTCTCATCTGTTTAATGCTGCTAATTGAAAATGTGACACCGCTTTACACTTATTAAAATTTGGAGGTGCTTTCAGGGTGGGAGACATGTTGACAAACTGAAATTGTAGAATGTCATAAGCAGTGAAATGGAATCACCAAGATGTGCCTTCATGCTTGTAGGTGGTGCTATGGAGTTAAGTGGTGAAGTGTAACATTAGTTGGCATCGAGTTAATATTGACTGTTCTGATTAATAAGTGAAGAGTGGTCAATCTGCTTTTCAGTACCTACGCATAGCGGTTCTGAACTCAGAAGTTTTAGAAATGCTGCGGCCATTGCAGCTCTTCAAGATGAAGCTCAGCTCACCCTGAACAGCTACATTCATACTAGGTGAGGACACTAGATTTGAATACATTTTTTTTCCAAGCTCTTACTTTGCTGTACCTGCAGTAAGTTTATTCATCCCAGGCAAATAATTCAGATGAAAGGGGGAAGAGAAATAAAGGGCGTAATGTTTAATACCTGATGAGCAACAAAACGAATTTAAAACAACAACAGCACAGAAAGCTTCTCTCTCTTCACAATCAGATTACAGTCGTACCTTGGATCCCGAACGTCTTGCAAGTCAAACGTTTTGGCTCCCAAATGCCACAAACCCAGAAGTGACTGTTCCGGTCTGCGAACTATTTTTGGAAGCCGAATGTCCAATGGGGCTTCCGCGGCTTCTGATTGGCTGCAAGAGCTTCCTGCAGCCAATCCAAAGCCACGCTTTGGTTTCCGAAGTCGAACAGACTTCCAGAACGGATTCCGTTCGACTTGCAAGGTACAACTGTATTAGCATTTTTAAGACACTTTGCTTCTGTGAAGTGGCTTTTAATCTGTTGTGTAAATGAGAGCTGGCTTTAGCCTGGAATTTCAATCTTGTTGAGTTTTGGAATGCTTTCGTGGGTGAAAATTTATATTTTTAGAATTTTGACTGGTTTTTTGTGGTGGGGGGGGGAGCATGTTACATCATCAAAGTGTAGAATCAAGCTACAGTTCTGAAAGTAACCAATCCCACTGATTTCAAATGGGAGGACCTCATGGCTGCGCAGATATCTGAGCCAGTCCAGCATTCACTCCATCCACTATACTGGCAGTGGGCAGCAGATAAATTGAAATCTACAGGAAGTTCTCTGGGATTTGTAGTAGGTTGGCACGGGTTTCCATTTCCTGATTTCCTGATATCAACAGCAAAAAGCCCTCCCTCTCATTAGGCTGCTGAAACAAAGAAGGGGGACAGAATACTGGAATGGCATTGTGGGCAGAAAAGACTGGGGAGCAGTTCTGGTACTGCAAATTTCTGAGCTGATCGTGTGTTCAGAGGTGCCCATAACTTGTAATTCTAATGTGTATCTATCCCATGAGTTACTATTGTGTACATTAGTTTGATTGATTTCTAGTAATAAAAAAAAAAAAGATTCTACAAGCCTGAAGTCTGTCCACCTTTGCACTTTACCACATTCAGATTTCTTAAAGTATACTATTTTGTTGGCATTTTGATTGTTGGCTTTCACAAAGGCAATCAACAGCATAAAAAATATTATGAGTGTTATTTATATCCATAGCAATAACTCTCATGCTTGCCTTCCAGGTACCCCACACAGCCCTGTCGCTTCGGGAAACTCTTGTTGCTTTTGCCAGCTTTACGTTCGATTAGTCCCTCCACAATAGAAGAAGTATTTTTCAAAAAAACCATTGGCAATGTGCCAATCACAAGACTGCTTTCAGATATGTACAAATCCAGTGACATCTAGACTGACCTGGGGGGGAGCAAATGAGAATGACCAGGGTCACCATTTCTGAAGAACTTCTTGATCAATGGAGAGCAAGCCTCAGCTAACAAACTCTACAAGAAGCTGGAGCCTGGAAACGTTTTAACCTAGTGACAAAATACACCCAATAGATATGGTTTTGCAGCCTTGAACAGAGCAACTTTGAGTCCTTGGGGATGTGGGTGGGGAAATACTGTGCTCCGCGGAAAAACCTGCTGTAGAATGAACTTGGCTGCTGCTTCTCCCGGTGGAGCCAATTCAGTTGTCATTCATAGTTAACAAAGGCTGTGCTAGTCTGCCATTTAGTTGGCAGATGTGACAAGGTAAAGAAGGTCCTTTAGGGTTGTTGTTTCTTCATACTTTGAAAAATGGGGTAACCAAACATTGTTGTCGTCATGTGTCATGAGGTGGCCTTCAAAAATGGTTTTGTTTTTTTTAAAAGTAGCTTGTTTAAGTGAATGCTTTTTATATGAGAGGCAACACTGAATACCAGGTTATAGAAACATTTGCTTCATCTGTAATGTAATAATAAAAGTGGCCTTCATCATGGATTTTTAAGAAGTACGCCAGCAAATACCTTTTGAATTCAATAGGCTATGCCTTCTTGTTAAAAAAAACACACGAAGGGGTGGACTTCACGCCTAAGTCTGGCCAACATATCAGTTCAGATTACCATCTCAGACAAAAGAGCTTTAAATAAAAAGTTGTTTTTCTTTTCTTTTTAAAAAAATGCATGTTAAGCGAAGACTAAACAGCAAAACCAAATAAAAGAAAAAGGAGAGGATTGATACAGCGAACTAATAGCTGTCCCACTGGCATAGTGCTGAAACCAAAGGCAACGGTGGTCAAACTCTTTGTCAATGAGATGTGCAAAAAAGGTACCTGACTTATAATAAAAACAGTTTTGAACCATCTTACAATGAAAGAAAAGGATGGTTGATCAATACAAACCTAATACTCTAGCGGCTTTTTAGAAAAGTCCAGGTTCTAATAAAAGCCTCTCTCTCTCTCACCACTCCTCACACAACACACATATTATGAGCTGCTTAATTTGATGAGAATACACTTATGGAAATGTAGGGGGGAATTAAAAGATAACTGCTGTACTTTTCAAGTTTTTATTTGTTTTAGGAACTAGCACTGAGAAAGGAGAACCAGCACTTGAAGTATCATAGAATGAGTAAAACTTCTCTTGTACAAAAATGGATTAACTGATTTGTGAAGTTAAGGTTGTACTCATTGTATTTACAAAGAATAAAAAATATATTAAGTTTAAAATGGTACAGCTTTTGATTAAACATTACTCCCCACTGATGGTGCAATTTCCAAGAAACAGGTAAAAAAATATAATGGGGTGAGTATACTGCTATGTTTTATTTAAAAGTGAACAGGTGTGGAGTACTTTGGCTCTCTGATGTTGCTGAACCACAGATCCCATCAGTCCCCATTAGCAACTGTCAGGGATGATGGGAGTTGCAGTTCAGCAACATATAGAGGGCCAAAGGCTACCTGCAGTTGCAGTAGCCCTACTGAGCAATTGCTTGCACGAAGGGGCAACACAAGTCCCAAGGAGCTCTGCCTTTAGTCCTATTCCCCAGTCACACAGCTCCATCCCACATGCTCATGGCAACTGTGCGCAGCCTGCTACAGAAGAGTAGGCTCCCAGTACAATTTAGGACCTTATCACACAAGGTTGTAGATAGTACAGGAGGCTCACAGCAGCACCTCGGTGCTTAATGCTGCCCCTCCATGCTAAGTGCGCCTGGACACAAATGTCGCCTTAGAAGGTGAACAAGCAGCTACTGTCTAAGTTTCTCAAGTATATTTCAAAAAGATGCCTACAGCATCATTCTAACACCACTGGAATAGTTCCTTCAGAAGTAGTTCTTCTGCTCCACTAATTTCTATAGCTACCCACCAATAAGCATTACTTGAGCATTTCACATAGAAAATAGTAAATATGTAACTGTGATGAAAGTTAGTTGGGTCTCAGCTAGAGCTGCAGAGGAGTATGTACAAGAGAAGATTTAAAACTATCTAGAAAAACCATCTTAGCTCATACTGCTGAAATAAACTGGCATGCAAGACAGTATTATATACATAGTTTAATGAACCTGGAAGGCAAAGCTATTCATGGTAAGTCATGCTTTTTTTAAAAGTGTACTTATTCTGTCAGCTTTAGAGAAAAACCCCTTGTGGGGCCCTGCATTGACTTTATACTCCTCTTGAGCTGTCCTATTGTCTACAGCAAACAGAACCTTTGGGGGCAAATGCCCTCAAGGAATGGAGAAAGTTTTAGCGGTAAACCAGTGTTGGTCCTCATCTGGAATGGCACATGTTCTGGAGTGAAGCTCTGCTGTTGCTTTTTCATCAGAATTAAAGGAATGGCCAGGTATTGCTGCTTTTTTAAAAAAAATGTGAAGGGTTACTCCTGATTCCAACCCTACATGGGTTGCCTTTCTCCATGGAACACTTGATAGCTGTTAAAACACACACATCTGAGCTATTAAAATTTGGTTCACCATGTTGACAGAACCTACAGATTGGTTCCTTATGCTGTTAGATCCTAGGACATGGGAGTGTTGCAAAGGGATAGCTATGTTAACTTCAAGGAAATCATCGACATACTAATGGATGCAATTAATCGTTCAGATGCAGAAAAATCACATAGACTTCAGAGCTATAGAATGATGATTCTAGCTTACCCTGAATATTGTTACCCACAGTAAGAGGAAGGAGTACTATAATTCCGATTCAGTACTCCATAAACTGTAACTTCACGACCATATGGAGGAAACCAACAATCCTATCCCTGTTAACTGGGGAGTCCCAAAGATTTATGTAGGACTTGCCCCGAAGCAATAACACATAGGACTGTAACTTACAATGGGAGTTTTAGTATTTCAAGCTGAATGAAGTCAAGTAAGTAAGAACCATTTACTTAAGTGGAAGGTACAGCCAGCATAAAACACAGTGCAGTGGGACATTTATCCAGGGAGATAAGCCAGCCCAAGGTATAGAGAGGAGGACTATTTTTCCCATCATAGCAGGAAGGACATGCTAAGTGCATTTTTACTTTTTATTTCAAAACAACTTTTAGACAAATGTTCTTAGTATACAAATCTGTTTTCTTTTTACACAATATAAAGAAATGCTCCCTCATTGCTTCTCAGTACAAAGGCTGCCCCACCCCCACCCTGCCCCTCGCAAGCTTAAAGATACAACTACAGAAGTGCTTATTTTATACAAGGGGGTATTGAATACAATGCACCATGTTAGTCACCAAATTGCAGGTTGAATACTAGTTGTTGTACAGAAATATTCTAGTGTTTAAAATCAAAGAAAAGTGAACGTGCGACACCATAAACAGTGCAAGTTCGAGTAAGGCTGAGTCAGTAACCACCACAAGGGTCATTGCAAAAGGAAGAAGGGAAGAGTTTCAAAATACTGAGATTTTTAAAAGCCATTTAATCAACAGTCTGACAGCAGGTTTACCTAGAGTTCTTTAATGCCATAAAGATCAATGCAAAGAACACGCAGTGCTGTTAGTATATCGAAGGCTTCTGGTGCCAGTTTGTTTGCAGCATGCTAAAAACCTTAAACTACATATCTTAGACGAAGTATGTCACCACTAACATTTATGCCAGTTAAAGTGTTGTGCAGCATTCAAGCATGTCTTATTTTGGAGGGCGTGTAGGTTTTGTCTATTACTTCATCCTGCAAGAACATATGAAGACAGCGTTCATTCTGCGCCAAGGGGTGGCCTGCAACTCTAGAATTTGAGAATAAAAAAAAAATTAGTTTTAAAAACCACTCTCCCACCCCGAATTTTCAGGAAGATTTCCAATTTAGACTTGCTTTTAAATACCCCACAACAACAAAAACCAAACTCTCCCCTATCTTAAGTGGCATTTAAACAACTCCACCAACGGCTAATGGGCTACCACCACCCACCAGTTACCAGAATTAGCATCCTATCAGCATGACTGCTTTCAGAGAGATCATACTGCAAACAAGTCATCATTCCTGACAAAGGTTAAGGGGGGGGGGTCTGTGGTAGGACTCTAACGTACCCTCCCCCGCCCTCAAGGAGAATAGAGAAAATGACGTATTAGCCATTTGGAATTTTGAGCACATCCTATATGCAAAGACTCAGCAGCAAACCTACTTTCCCAAGAAACAGCTGCCAAGTTAAAGACAGTCTTAGAAGGTATCCAAAAATCTGGGGCTGTATTCAACTGCGCAACTAATCTTTTTCTTTCACATCTCCTCCACCTCCCACTCAGCTGTGTGCAACTCAGCCTGCAGTATTCAGTAGGTCCACCTGACTTTGGAGAGGGAAAGATTGCTTACAAAAGCTGCCACTCCCCTCCTGCAGCCACTGGATGCCATCTGAGATGTTGAGAGCTCATGGATGATATAAGCCAGCTATGAAAAGATCACTGGCCCATCTTGCCTAGCACTGTTAATTGCCTTCAGACTCTGCGCTGTCAAGTCAGACAACCCTTCCCAAGTCCTGCTACCTAAATTCACTTCACTAGAGACAGGCCGCATTCCCACAGCAGTTTATTCCATTTTCCCAACGTTCTCCTTCTGATTTCCATGTTATATTGAAGCTTTCCACAAGATAAAAGCCACATCCAAAAAGGTATGTCAAGTTTAGTGCCAATTCCTGTGTCATTTGCAAACAAGTCCCCCCCCCAAGCAATCTGTTTGCAAATAACATGAAAACCTCAGCAATATTTCACTGTATTTCTGGAAGTGGCTTTGACATTCTGTGAAAGCTCAAATATAATGTGGAAATTAACAGGGCAACATCAGGAAAACAGAATCAACAGCCGTGTGACTGAAGCCACGGTCTAATCAGATGTCATAATCACAAATTTCATGCCATTGAACTGCAATTATGAAGCTACTGGGACAAATACTAAAATGACAATGAGAAGCATTCTCATATTCCTATTTTATATGCAAATAAAGTCCACGCACAATTAAAGGTGACCATCATGTCCAAATAAGTTATTACCAAATGAGCTGGAATTTCAGAACTGTGTTTTTGATTTGATAATGTTCATCTTCTCCTTTGATTTATTAGAGGGAGGATGACCAATATTGGTTCCAAGAAGCAAAATGGGATGGGGAACTATGGAACCAATCCTGGTAATCCTCCCTCTAATAAATTAAAGGAGAACTAGGAAGTAGTAGGCCCAGCCTTCTTCCAGCAAAATAAAATAGTTTACACTTTATATCCAGAGGCCTTAAAATAAGCAGGTTTCAGAAAACAGGATGGAGAAACACGTGAAAAATGCAATCCCAACGACCTGTTATATCCCCCTCCAACTTCAGGATTGGAAAGCCTATAGGCAACTGCCAAGGAGGCAAAACTACCATGCAACTCCAGTCACTGCCCCCTCTGACCTAATATGGAAGCCAAGGCTTAACTGTTCCAGTAAGCAAATCTGAAGAGACGGCCACCCTAGCCAAGGCTACGTGTAAAAACCATTTTGCCACATTACGAGCATCAGCTTCTCAGGCTGCGTAGTCAGATTGTAACCTAACTGTTCCAGCTGATGAATCGCAGCCCCTCCCCACCTCCCCCCAGCCTTATTTGTATGATTCTATCTTTACATGCTGTAATTTTAGCAATTTGCATAAATTAAGCAAAACTGAAACAAAACCCAGGTCACGACAAATACTTCAATCATTGCAGCAAATGTTAAAGCATTTGTACACTGTTCAGCTTGGATGCTGATCGCGCTTAGATGCTAGTTCAACCCTGAAAGTAGTTCAGGAGCGTTTAAAAAGGTGAACTGAGCTTTGCGTGGTATGAGAGCAACTGCACTGCTAAACCCACCCGAGCCAATGACAGATGTAAGCATGTATAATGTGGTTGCCTTTACACAACTGACTCTACACAACTCAAGAAATAGAATAGTGCACTTACTTGTTTATGAATTGTTCAAGCCCTTGCTTCCTTTCCTCTATAAAAGAGTCATCAAATATCCCATCGTCTCCTCTAAAAGGCAATTGGCGGAAAAAAGCTTTTCCAGGCAAGGGAGGCACTACAACCTGAAAGACAGTTGTGATCTAAATTACTAACACACTGAAAAACAGACTGCTTATTTTATGTAGAGCGCATCTAGCTTTCAATACAGTGCCTAGAAAATTTGTTTTAGGGGTACATGGGCTGTACCCTTCCCTTAGACATGGCACTCGAGATGGATGGCTGATTTAATATGGGATGCACAGAAGTGCCAAGCTTAAACACAGCTGCAAGGATTCAGAATGGCCTGTGCTCGGGTCACAGTAAATTCCAGAACTGAGTTGGCAATCCTGACCACCATCACTGACACCACATTGCTTAACAGCCCAGGGCAACCTTTTTCAGTGCCACAACACCTTTGTATCCAAGAAAATGTTTTGCCTTACCTTACTCTCTCTTTCTAGTTCACTTCGAAGCCATTCAAAGTCACTGTATCTTCGCCTAACACAAGACTCCTTCAATTTGAAAATAGGAAGGTTTGTCTAAAGAAAAGGAAAGGGGAAAAAAATGTCCCATCACTATTCATCAACAATAGAGTACACAGGCTTGATTATGCTGAGACTGTCTTCCTTCCCAACACTGCATTCAGGATGTATTGCTCATATACTACAAGCCCAGGTGCCAAACTTAACATCGCTGTGAGGGCTAAGTATAGAGATTTTACTATTTTAGCTCTAATTGTTGTCCACAAAAGGTAAGAATCTGTCCTACCCCTTCTGGATGGTAAGTACTTATCTCCAGGATGATGCTGGCATTGCAGCACTGCCTATCCTAATCATAAAAAAGTTCAAACTAACAACTAATCACAGCCTCACTCTAGAACATTTTCTGAACACTTTTCTCCACAAAGTTTCATTTCATTTCAGGGAGCCTGTAGACTTCACTCTTGAAGCACCCATCATTCCCTCTGTCCACTTCTTGGTTAGGTCATCCAGCATGACTAAGGAAGCTTGCTCCAAACTGGGCCCGAATCCAGAATTTATAGCTTGTTGGATTCTAGACTGATGTCCTCTTTGATGTACAGAGCAACACTGTCAATCTGCCTTTTCCTACACTTTATTATTATTATTATTTAAAACTTACATCCTGTACTTGGTTGGAAAGCCCTAGGACAAGTTACAACAAATGCATACATAACACAATAGCAAAAGCTTCGCAGTACACAGGCATGTGTTACTGTTTTTAAAAGCCAGCCTGAGAAAACAGGTCTTCAGGCAGCACCAAAACGTGTATGATGTTGGCACCAGCCTACCCTCCAGCCAGGGAGATATTGTTAAGAAAACCTTCAGGTGGACAACTGATCCCTCATTTTCCCTTTAGGCTGGGCTCTCCGCCCCCAGCAGATCTCATTTCATGGACTAGATGTTAGAAGAGAGGTGTTCCTGAAGTAAACTGGGCCCCAAGCCATTTGGGCATTATTTAACAAAAGTTGTACCCTAAAAATTAAAAAGAAATCTAAACAGAACTAGTCCAAACACGTCCACAATTCAACCTTGAATCTGGTTCAGTGGTAGATTAGCAACCACTGAAATTCATTAAGAGTCCCTGTTCTATGGGGCATGGCATAGTTGCACACGTTTGCAAGGGTGACCACTAGTCAACATGACTTCCTCTTCCTGCCCCCTGCACCATCCCCAAATCTGCTGTGGGGGGTGGGGGGGAACCCAGAACAGATTTGGGAGGATGCAGGGGGAAGATGAGAGGACAGAACATCCCATTATGCAAGGAGAATGCCTGCCTTAGCACTATGTTGACTACAACCCGTGAGCTCTTGGTATTAAACCTTTTCTTCCCCCCACCCCCACCCCAAAACTGGCTCAGGAGGTCAGGAAAACCATTAGAAGAGTGGGGGGGGGGAGAAGGGAGATTGCTCAGTACGGCAATCCAAAATGCTTGCCCTGACTAAACGATCACCTTAGTGTGACGCTGAAATCCTCCCACTGTGCTCCATCATGTACAGCAACATCTGTATGTACATGGTGTGAAACCCAACCCAAGCAGAATTAGGAAGGCACTTGCATTTTCCCAGGTAAGCACAACACTGTTCATTGTATTATGTCTTAAGGTATATTTTTTCTCTTAACGAGTTCCTTTATGCTAAAAAGTCATGCTTGCATTGAAAGACGCTGGCTTTTGTAAAGGCATTTTTGTCCCAGGCAGGGAACACCACTATACAGTTTCCCCAGAGCTGAGGAGTAAAGATTCCCAGAATAAAAACAGTGGATTATTGCTCTCTGATTTCACCTTTTGGCTTCTTAGCAGAGTTCCAAATTAAGTCATTGTAAGTGTGTAAGGCCTGTAGAGTTTTAGTGTTTTCTGCAGGTGAGATTTTCACCTTTAACATTCCATTTCCTCAAGTTACTTAATCCTTCTTGTTAACTGCTCTTTTATTCAGTAAGTTAAGATAAAGCAGTGAAAGGAGTGCCTCGGAAATTCTTATTTCTTGGTACAGGAGCCTATAAAAGTTAATCTCCAAGCAATATATAAGGCTTAGAAGTACAGTGTTAGGTAAAATGAGCTGGCCCAATATAGGTACCCCTCCATTTTTCCTCCTTTGAACTTCTGACACAATCATGATTTAGACTCCCAACACATTTAGCTGTTTCACTCTTGCCAAATCGTTTCCTGTTAAGAGATAAGCTACCTCAAGACAGCTGCTCAGAGAACTGCAAAGGAGTGTGCGACTTTCTGCCACACTGGTTAACACTTCAGTTACATGCTTCTAGTATGTAGTCTGCAGCAGTGAATTTATCCCGGATTCATCCTAACCACTCTGCTTTTTTCTTTTTTTTTCTTTGCTTTTTTTTGCAATTATCTTAAAACCGAGTACAGTGGTACCTCGGGTTAAGAACTTAATTCGTTCTGGAGGTCCGTTCTTAACCTGAAACTGTTCTTAACCTGAGATACCACTTTAACTAATGGGGCCTCCCACTGCCGCCGCAGCGCGATTTCTGTTCTCATCCTGAAGCAAAGTTCTAAACCCGAGGTACTATTTCTGGGTTAGCGGAGTCTGTAACCTGAAGCGTCTGTAACCTGAGGTACCACTGTATTGAGTATGTGAGAGGGAGAAATGACTTGAAATATAGAACTCAGCAGCTAAAAAAGCTAT
This sequence comes from Podarcis raffonei, assembly GCF_027172205.1. Classification (NCBI taxonomy): domain Eukaryota; kingdom Metazoa; phylum Chordata; class Lepidosauria; order Squamata; family Lacertidae; genus Podarcis; species Podarcis raffonei. Next base: position 52,611,003 of record NC_070604.1, read on the forward strand.
TCATGATTCTTGCAGGATATCTTCAAGACGGCAAATGAGATATTCTACATCACTGATATTCAACTGGTGGGTTGAGACCTTCTACATGGTTGCAACAGCAGTGCTAACTTCATACAAATATGGTGGCGGTGGTGAGAATTAAGAAATGGCTTCAATACATGTTTGGGTTAAAGGCGGGTCCCAGGTCTGAAGACTACTGATCTATTCCAATGAGATATGCATAAATGATAAGGGCTGCACTGCTCCAACCTTGAAGTCGATAATTTGCTCTGAGGTAGCAGCAATTCATTCCAGCAGACCAACTGCTAAAACTACATCAGAGCCTCAAGGACAGAGAAGGTGTAACTTTATATGTGTCAGCAAGGCTGGATTACACTTGGATCCATCTCAAGTAATGAAAGGGAACACATCCCAGTCTGATAAATTGTATGCTTTTACAACACTATAATGTAGGATCAATGGTGCAGTTTAGGCACTGACCTCCCAAACCTATTTTGTTGCAACTCAGGGTTTTTTTTATTAAACAAACACCTATTTATATTGACATTTAGTTACAAAGTTTATACCTCACTTTTCTTCCAGAGAGCTCAAGATGATTTCGAATTAAGGGATGGGGAACCTGTGCCCTTTCAGGTGCTGTTTAACCACAATTTCCATCCTCCTTTGCCACTGGTGATGCTTGCTGGGGCTGGTGGGAATTGGAAATTGTAATTTCCTAAAGAGCCATAGGTTCCCCGTGATGCCCCGCTTTACCTTCATAACCAGCTCCATGGCTGAGTAGGGATTAGATCCTGGGTATCTCTAGCTCTAGCCCAGAACTAACCGCTACACTGGCTCACTTGACATACTGGCACTTAAGAGTCAAGGCAGCGTTGTAGCCCTGTGTTAAGTATCTGGTTCAGGATTCACATCAGTGGCAAATTCATTTGTAACCACCTCATCAGCTGCTTTCTGAAACACTGAGATTAAACACCAACCTTCCTCACATTTTTACCAACAATCTTTGCAGGAGATTTGCATTTGCACACTGAAAAACAGACTAGAAGGTTCCATGTCCTAAACAGCCTCAAGGTAAACCCATACAGTTGTACCTCGGGTTAAGTACTTAATTCGTTCCGGAGGTCCGTTCTTAACCTGAAACTGTTCTTAACTTGAAGCACCACTTTAGCTAATGGGGCCTCCTGCTGCCGCCACGCCGCCGGAGCATGATTTCTGTTCTCATCCTGAAGCAAAGTTCTTAACCCGAGGTACTATTTCTGAGTTAGCGGAATCTGTAACCTGAAGCGTATGTAACCCGAGGTATCACTGTAAATCTATAACACACCTGCAAGAAAAGACTCCCTGAAGAGTCTCTGGACAAAGCCATCGTGTAACTTACACCAATTTTGATGCCACCTTCATAGTAGCTAGCCTTCCTACAACTCAGTTGCCAACAGGGAGGTGTGGGTGCTTCTAAAAGCAACCAGGTGCTCCAGTAAACTTTCTATAGTTAGCTATCAGGCAGAAGTGTATGATGTAAAACAAACATATCTGAGACACTCTTGCATGTGCCACCTACACATTAGGAAGGAGTTTAGGAGAAGTTACAATGCTCTTCTACTGCCTCCTGCTGGTAGATTCTCTCTGGTTAACATTATTTGGATACCTGGTGAACCTTTCTTAAGTCTGCTAAAGAGATGGGATTGTTGTTAAAAAGGTTTAAATTTAAGAGGAAGCCAAAGCATTTTTGTAAGCCACTCATCCATCTTGACTAACAGGTGGGGCGATATCTTTCAACAAATAAATTTTAAAATGTGCTTTTATGTGGGCCATCACATACTCTCCCCCCAAGGAGAATTTCCATCTGAAAAAGCCAGTCCGCCCCCCACCCTGATCTTCATTTATACACCTTTACTTGTATCAGTTATGCATGATGGAAAAATACCACCACCACTGACCAGCACCATCAGTTCCCAACATGTTTAAGCGGCAAGATTCCTTTTTCAAATACTATGCAAAGATGTTACAATATATAAAACCAGATTCAAAACTGACCTTCCTTTTAAGTGCATGGCAAACACTGGAGGACGGAGTGAAATTATCTAGATGAGTCGAGAGTTCTCTTATGCTACTCTCTTCATGAGTCAACAACCCTTAACACACCATCAATGGTAGTTCCATTTTAAAAATGGAAGGTATATTAATCAGTTCCTCCCAAACCTGAGTTTTTTCCATTTTACATGACATGCCATAAGATGAGAAAGTCAAAATGATGTACAGCAACAAGAAGTCCTTTAATAGGTTCTGAGATATGAAACTGAAGGGAGGTTCTAAAAAAGGCCCTTTTTCTAAAAGATACGGTAACTAGAATAAGTGCTAACTGATTGTAGCCTATACAAACACAGCACTAGAAAGATCAAGTACTCGTAGATTGGGCTTTGATACAAGATGCCATTCTGAATTATTAGAAGCGAAAGGGTATTCATCACGATTGTGTGATATTTCCACTGACTGATAAGCAACGCTACCAGATACTTATGATAGAAAAATAACCTTGAATCACTTTGCCAAATGTGTGTTGCCAAACCCATGATTATGGTGATAGAAGAGACATTTGTAAGAGAATTGGTAGAATTCTCGGAATTAGTGCTGCCAGGTCTTAACCTCTAAGCAGTGTTTCTCAACCTTGGGTCCCCAGATGTTGTTGGACTACAACTCCCATCATCCCTGAGCTCTGGCATTGCTAGCTAGGGGTGATGGGAGTTGTAGTTCAACAACATCTGGGGACCCAAGGTTGAGAAAGGTTGCTAGAGGCATTACAAAAAGGAAGTTCAAACTGCCCACAGCAGTACTTCAGGGCAAATCCATAGCAGCCGTACTAGAGGGCAACTTGCAGAGTTTCTGTAAACTTTTACCACTGGGTACCGATTCTGTCAGCTATTCAACAAATTTGTACATGTTTTATTTATGTGGAGGCAGCCTTTGGAGGGTGTTCATGTCGCCCATCAAGCCAATATTTCGGATTGGGAAGTTATTTGGACACTTGCCACAGTGATAATAAGCCTTAGTCATTAAAAGAGAAATAAGGCTCACACAGGGGGATTTTAAATTCTTGACATTAACCACAGTTTAGAACACTGTACATATCAGAATCCCAGAGGGCCACACATATTGTTAACAAGGACTACAGCATATTTTTGGAGAGTATAGTAGCCTTGCAGGCTAAAAGCCTGCTATAACCAAGGGCCTAATGTGACAGACATTCAGTATCACGTTGGTCAAGGTCACGATTGTTCAGAATGGTGCAAAATTACAAGAAACAAGTGTAAGCAGAGCTTCAAAGGTTTCATCAAGTACAGGAAGGTTGAATTTATGCCTTTGCAATTGTCTACAGAAAAGAGATTTCTCTCCTCCCTGTGTCTACCCTCTCCCACGTTTCTTAATTTGAATTATTTCTTACCTGCCCATCATCTTAAGTGATCCCAGAGTGGAGTACATCAAAGCAATTTAAAATCCAACAATGGCAACCATCAGCACAATGTCACCATAAAGCAAAGAGCAGATAAACAATGGTAAATGGCAGCTAATACCGTATTTCAAAATTCAGGCTATGGGAGAAATCTGCAGCAGGAACAATACCAGAAATCAAACAGCAGCAGCACATTTAGGAGGCTAAAAGTCTTAAGCACTCACAGTGTAAGTGGCCTGACTCTCAAATCCTAGTAGATAACTAGGGATAGATCAACTCGATGAAGTGTGGGGCACCAACAGAATGTTCTGCCAGCTGTCAAGGGCAATCCAGCCTCTTATGTAGGTTGCATCTGCAAAGAGATTCCTTACTGGAAGTCAGCAATCAGATGAAGATATCTGAAGGTGTATCTAACGTGGGTTCTTTAAAGCTTTTGAGAAGCTATCTGCTCTAACAGATAGCTAGCTGAATTCTTGCAAATATTAAATTTTGTATACTCCCGGAAACCAACAACCTACTGGGCTACTTCATTCTATATCAACTGAAATTTCCTTACTGCATCCAGGGGTTCACAAACTGTGGTCTGTAGACCATCACTGGTCTGTGAGTTTCATTCAAGTTGTCTGTGGTGCATCTGTAAAAATACAATGAAAAACCATGCAGCATCTAGCACAGTAGAGTATGGTTGCTACAATAGGCTGAAAAAGCATTAAGCGGTCCTCCAGGACCCTCTGCAATTTTTCAAGTGGCCCTTGGGGAAAAGTTTGGAAATTACTGCTCTAGTAAAAAGGTCACCATGGCAGCTGGCACAACAGAGGCAGCAAATAAAATTCTCAAGCACTAGCCTCTGAGAATCCAGGAGGCACAAACTGCATTCCCTTTAAAATGCAGGTGAACAGTTTAGGAGTGAAATCTCTTCTCAAACAGACAGTTCAACCACTTTTGTCCACCAAAAGAAACTCCTTCATGCATGGATTGTTTCTGCTTATTTCCCCTCCATCCAACCCATCATAGGCCTCAGGTGGTCGGTCATTCAAGGACTACCATCATACTTGATTAAGATGGAAAGGAGTAACAGCTGGGCATCATTAAGATACCAATGATAATCCACTCAAAATACACATTTCAGAAATCCTTCACCAGAAGTGTAATGTGAAAGTTAAGGAATGAGAGACTGAATGGAACTTTTACAGAATGTTACATGAAGACTCCTGGGGATCTGTGGGTGAAGTATGAGCAGAACTGCTGCAAAGCAATGTTCCCTACTCAGAACCCCAGTTGGATCAGGGCCCTACCAGGACCAATGGTACCAAACATGGCTAAGCAATCTGGGAAAACAAAACAAGCATCTTGTCCACAACCTTGAGTGTCAGTAATTGACACTTATCCAATAAAAACCAATCAGAAGAGAATCTTAACACTTCTGTATTGACTTTAGTGTCAGAACAGATGCAAACTTTTTTGTCTGCAAAACTGTCTGTGACCTGCTAGACACATGTAATGATACCTGCATATGGAGAAATTCTCAAAAGCTTTAGTGGCCCTGCAGATGTTGAAATGTCACCCCTCAGCTCCAGGCACCGTAGCTCAACCAACCCACCGCTGATGTAGAAGCACTTAAAAGCTGCAAAGCTACTCCTAAGAAATCCCCTTCCCAATATAAGCCCTCCAATTTGCATCAATAGTCAGCTATTGAGCATGCTAGCTCCAGCCATGGCCAAAGGATAGCCACCTACGATATTCTGGGGGAAGGAAGAGGAGGAAGAGAGAAAACCACCAGAGACGTAAGACCACTCAAGGTATACTAACCAATGACAGGAAAAAGGAGCTTCCGAGACTCACAACAAGCACACGCTTGCCAAACAGCTGAGTCCTCAAGAAGGGGATGGTCCCTTTGCACTTCTGTTTTGCTAGATCCATCACTACAGTTGCTCAATTCTGAAGAGGACTCCAGCCTCCAGGGACAGTTCCACTTAATGCTGTCAACACATGGGCTGAACTGCTTCTCTGTGCAGACTTCCTTCACCTCACGTCATATCACAACAACTCTGTAATAACACATCTGCTTTGTACTGTTTTTAACAGCAGGGGTGACATTGAGACCTGCTTGCAAGAAAGCTCACAATCCTTCTGAGAAAAGGAAGGTGTGTGATGTGTGGCATACTGCTGATGGACTCTGGACCACTGATCTCCAACAGAATATTTTTAATCAGCTAAGTGGCCTTACCCATGTAGGAGCAGCTGTCAGCCCACCCAACAAGCCACCAGTTATATTATCCTCTAACACAGGTTGAGGAGACTTCATAGCCTAATGGTCATTTAAGCATTTGTCTAAAACAGATCCACGTTTTCAAACTTTTATTCACATTGAATTATTGACCCATGTTAGAGAACAGATTCTGGAATTGAGGTCCCAAGCAAAAATCATTAACTGATTCTGTAGGAATTGGTGACTATTAACTGGTAGTCAGGGCTTCAAAGCACCTTGCAAAGGGGCTGCCAAATAACTTATCAGTGGTGCCTGCAAACCTTTCCCTTTTGGCTCAGCCACCTAACATGAGGTGTGGGGCAGGTGGGTGTGGCCCATGGACCAGAGGTTCCCCATTGCCAAATAGGAGAGTCATAGGGTTCCGTGTACTTAGCAGCTGTATGGAATTGTACTTTCTTTATCTCAGAAAAACCGAGGTCTTTTTACATTAACCGATTAGAGATAATTCCTGGCAACACTAAATGGTCTGGCCTCAACCATGAAAAGTCACAATTTTTCTTGATATCTAGAAAATCATTATGAAGTTGCTTCAGTTAATTTACCAGCTGATTGTACATTCTTCCAGGTGTATAATCAGTTTAAGAACAGGTCTAAAGTGTTTTCAGGAAGTCTCTTCTTAAAAGGCCAGAGAATTTTAGTATAAACACTGAAAATACTTAGGGTAGGATTCAACTAATGAGTCATGTCAGCTGTGCAAGGGCTTCTGCTTGCAAAATGGGGCTTTCCCCTCTCCTTGCAAACTCCCCACTCCACCCCACCCTGCGACTGGCTGTGGAGTTAAGAGACTCCCCAGAGCAGTGCAGAGAGGAGGGATCATTCTGTCTGACAAGCTCAACTTGCCCCGACAGAACGATAATCTTAGCAAAACATCAAATTCCTTCCTTAGTATTTACATAAGTATAGCTTTACATTATTTTTCTGTCACCAAAGTGAATTATTCAACATATTACTTTTTGAAATTATCTAATATTTGAGTGTCATGATGTATTGATTGCATTTGTGTTGTGAGCCACACTGGGCCTAGTTAAAATGGAAAAGGAGCATACAAATTGAAATAAAAATAATACATCAGGGACTTCTATCCCATGACTAAGTATACTTCAGACAGAGCAAGCACATGCTCAAGTAAGTGTTGCTTAATATTGTTGCCACCCGCATCTCTCCAGAGAGACTTTCACTTGGCTCTTCAAAGTTGCTGAACAGCAGAAAAGGAAGGAAAGAAAAAGCAGAAGGAAATATAGAGGATATAGAACTGTTCAGCAGAATTTGCAAGAGCATCATTCCAAGGACAATTTAATTAACCTGATACTCCGTTCTTAAAGAGATCATTTGATTCAGGACAATTGAAAGAAAGAAACATGCACCCATATCACCCAGTATGGAAGAACACAGTAACTAGAAGAGTAACCTGAAAGGAAAATACCTGGTTCTAGGACAGTATATCTAATATCAGTGGAATCAGACACTTTTGTTCGATTCAGAGATTAACATTTTATCCCACCTTGCAACTCTAAGAAAGATTGTGTAGTTCTATGACATGCCAAGGCATTAACACATCAGCAACACCAAGGTATATTTCTTCTAATCCCAATTCAGACATATACTTTTCTCCTTTGTAATTTTTGATCAGAATGCAACTTCTACAAAAGATGCTGACAAAAATAAAAAATAAAACTATTTGATTTGATTGTTAGTGCTTAAGCTACAATATTTTAAAACTAACCTGAACTTTAAACACTCTTTAAAACTCTATGAACAACTACTTTTCTTTAAAGGGAATTAATTGTGAAAAAACTAACTTTGTCAGTCATCATACAAGTACATGACATTGATACTGGTGGATTGGCAAGTCACAAGCTTCACCCACCAAAGCAGCTAAGTGACCTTAAAACTTGCTTGATAATTGGCTTAATTCTTCTATATTCATGATGCAAGCAATTCTAATGCAGAGTGACAGGATTCTGAGTTATGTGAAATAAAGCAATTATTCATCATTTTCTAAATAGTAGGAAAAACAGTGCAGCCTTCAAGGTTGTATAAAGGCTCTGAAGTTTAAAATCAACGTTTAAGATTATAGTAACCAGATTGCATGCACTTTTACATAGGAAAACTCTGATTTAAATCAATGGTGTATTTTGGCCTTTTTTCTTGCAATTTAACTCTCCTTGATCTAAATCAATCCAGACAGGGTTGTGATGACAGAATGAACCATCTGCTGCTACAATGTTAAAATATCTGACTCTTAGTGCTGTTTAATCTTTGTGGTATAAACCACTTGAAGCAATATTCTATTACAATGATATTTCTGTTGCATCAATCTAGGGTACCTTTGCTTGATGGAAGAAGTGAAAGTAGACAAGTGACTCAATTCCTACTCTAGTTTTTAACTAATCAACTGTATGCTTCATGATTTGAGAGCAACTTTGTTGTTTAGAGTGGCATTTCATATTTCATGCTTGTCACTGTCATTGGGGAATACCTGACCTCTACGGTTTTCACTGTAAACAAAATATTACTCACTCAAAAGGAGTATGTAGTAGAACCATTTTTATCTGGCTACAGTGCAATCTTCGAAGCCCAAGTAGAACTGGAAATACAACAGTAGAGAAACAAGGATATATGCTAGAGACCAAATAAATGTGAGTGGTGCAGATCAGATCCTTTTCAGGATTCGATCCTTTTCACAAATTTGAATGGAAGACTGCAATCCTGTGCACTTCTGAATAGACAAGAATATATTGGGAAAGCCTAAATGGCTTTGAGAGACAGAAAAGTTCTAGTCTCAGAGAGGACTGAGACAATTCAAGAGTTTCTCGTTGTGCCAGGAATGGTGCCCCACTCTAAATCTTCTCCTTCCCCACTTCACACAATGGAAAGGGAGGAAGCTGCCATCTCACCCTTTGTCTCACAATGCTTTGGTCTAGACCCAATGAAAGCAAGTGTTTTGAATCCACTATTTTAGGAATGCAGCTCGCTAAGAAAGCATGCACTCGCCACAGCACCACAAAACAACGCCACTGATGTATGCAAAGAATCGCTCTAACTGAAAGCTCACCCCACCCACTACTAATCTGCAGCTACAGTTCTTCTCCATTTCAGATAAGAAGAAATCCTAAAGTGCTGTTAAAGTGGACTTTTATGCCTTCCTCACCTTCAATTTCTTCAGCGCCTGGATTCGTTAATAATGGAAAGCCAAAAAGGGTACAAACAGGATGTGTGTTTAGTTAGAGCATTAAGCCAATTCAATGAAGCTTTTCTTAGGTGGAGTGTTTAAGGCAGCAATTTATTTCTAAAAAATTGTGAACATGAAAGATTAAATCTACGTGCTTTATATTAAAAGTTAATATAGGTTAAGTGGTAAATGCAATATATAATAGCTTTTAAGTATCTAATCTGAGGCTTGCCAAGAAAAAAGGAGCTTCCATTAGAAAGGCTCAATAGTAACTTTTAGTTTAGTCTTAGAAATGCATCTGTCCTTGTCTTTTGTGAAAGCAGTGTACTCAAGTTACGTGCAAATTCACGTTGTTGATACCTTCCAAGCTCTCAAATCAGGTGTGGTCTACAAATTAGTTTTAGCCTTGGGATTCTGAGACACTTAAAGATCTTCCCATAGTAACAGCACCAACAGCATAAAAGAAAAAAAAAATATCAAAAAAAATCTCATTTCCCATTAGTTTGGTGGCTCAGGAGCTAGGGAGAGTAGATTTAGCAGGCAGGCACATCAACCAAAGCTTGTTAGGAATCATCAATCACTGGCTGCTTCAGATGTGATGCTAAGCCACAGTTACAGCAGTTTTCTTCAACATGGTGCCCTCCAGATGTTATTGAACTCTAATTCCCATCAGCTCTGATCAGAATGGCCGGCATTGAGGGATGATGGGTGTTGTGATCCACAACATTCATGCTGATGAAGGCCAAGATGAGCCTAGACCAGCATGGCCAAACTTGGCCCTCCAGATGTTTTGGGACTACAACTCCCACCATCCCTAGCTAACAGGACTAGTGGTCAGGGAAGATGGGAATTGTAGTCCCAAAACATCTGGAGGGCCAAGTTTGGCCATGCCTGGCCTAGACAAACGTCACAAATATGTTCACCACACCACCCCCAGCAATGATCATAGGTTCAGAAGCTTTCGCTTCTGTTTTATTTGAAACACATCTTGCCATATCATCTGGACTCAAACTGTGGTTACTCTTACCTATGGTCTGTTTGAGCAAACCACCTTTAACTCATGGATTAGGAAGTTGACTTGTTTCAGCAAGCTATAGTTAAGATTAACCAGTCTGGAGTAATCTAAAACTGAAGTGAAAACTTCCAGTTTCCTTGAAGCTCCATCTAAGAACATTTCACCAGTGTTTAGTGTGTTGTGTGTGAACTGGTGGGGTTTTTTTAATAGTAATAATAATAACAATAATAACAATCTTTTATCTCAGTTTCTAATTTCCTTCAGCACTTCCTCTGGGCCCTTTCCCCTCAGAAGGAGATCCTTCTCCCTCCCCCCCCCCGCACCCCAAACTTCTGTCTCTCTGCCACCTTTGCTCAGCATGCAGGGAGTTGCTGGTGTTGGCCCTGGTCTAACCATAAGGGAATGACCTGACTAGAAGACAGGATAGGCAGGTGAGGTACTGGGCTGGCTGAGGTACTGAAGGCCCACCTGAACATGGCTCAAGGCGGTGGTTGAGAAACACTGAAATAGTGTTTGCCTTGGGCGATACCACATTTCTCCCATATTATAGGACTGTGAAAATGAAATGGAATAACCCTCTTCACAACAGACTCTTAACCTTGAAGAGAAAAGGCAAGATACAAACGTAATGAAGTCTGGTTAAATGCAACGAAGCAGGCTAAATGCAAGGAAGTCACTGAAACTAAGTCCAGGTGAAACCAATTCATTTGCAAGGCAAACTGTAGTCCTCCAAGCATTTCATGGTCCCCACGAGTCACAACTTTGCTGTTTTAGGAACCACTATTGGGCCAGGTTGTTCTTAGTAGTCATCATGGACGTAGCCAGGATTTTTGTTAGGAGGGGCAGGACTTGGTTGGGGGGACAGGACTTCTGTTGGGGGGGGGGCAGAACCAACATGATCAGTCAGTTAGTTAAGTATTTCTACTGTTTTACTTGATGTGGGGGCTGCTGCCCCCTGGACTACGCCCACGGTAGTCATGGCGTGGCAATGAAAATAAATTGATAAACAAACAGCAAGGAATTCTTTTTGCTATCACCATCTGCTGAAGGGGGTGCAGTCTTATATTTTGATCTGACAATTTGGTCCTTCAAAATCTTCATGATAATACTGCACTCCGCAACTTTCAAGGCAGCTCTAACAACTGGTACACAACATCAACAAGTCTTGTGAGGGGGTAGTACTAGAAGGGCATATTGTAGAGGTGCACTGAAGTTGGCACTGCCAGGCACAATTCACTAGTGTGAATGCCAGTTAGTACCCAAAGTAGGCAATATCCGCCAACTAGTTCCTCCACAGGTCATACATAAGCATTTTCTGAAGGCATGGGTTATACCTTGCTATCTACATCAGCAAGCATAGTTCATCAACTGGATCAGTTAAAAACATCGAGCCTTTCAGCTGGCACAGGATACAAGTTCAAGTGACATGCAGGACTGCACAGACAACCAAGTGCCAAAGAAGCAATCTAACGGATTAAAAGGAAAACATGACTGTATTCAGTAAAACTTTCCCACACTTGGCACATCCTCAAGCAAAAGTTCTTCCTCAATTCATTAAGCTACCTTATTCCTAATTACTGTACTGGTCTATGATCTAGTACCCTCTAAACTAACAGGCAGTAGCAGCTCTCCCAAGATCTTACGAAGAGGTCTTCCCAGCCCTACTACATCAAGATTTTTTCAACTGGCAATGGAAGGGATTGAACTCGGGACCTTTGGAATGTGAAGCAATGTGCTATGGCTCCCTCTCTTTGAGTTATCTAACCTACACAACCTAAGCACATACATTCTTTCTCCAGTCCCACTTATGTACACAACCAGTTAAGATGACATTAGGCCATCTATTACCCTAGACCTTACTTACTTTCAGTAATCCATAAACATATTGGCCAATGGCACTAGTTTGCATTATCACCCTCAGCTTTGCTAGAAATGCACAACCTGGTCCAGAATAAATAGAAGCAACAAGAAATTTGTTACTTGTTTCAGATCAAACCTACTTTTACAACATTTATCGTAAAAGGAAGAACAAACTGATAAATAAATGACGGTGGAAAACACCTTTAGACAAACTGTCATTCTTAATAAATTCAAGAACTGTACATTCAAGGAGATGTAACATAAAATTATTATTTCCTCAACCCTTGCATGGCAGTTCTTCCATTACCTGAAAAGTGGGAGAGGGAAAGAGAAAACAAAGATAAATCCTTATTTTCTCCTGCCAGGTTGTCTAAAACCCACAAGAGACAAGTGGCGGGCCCTGATCCACTACAGTGGTACCTCAGGTTAAGAACTTAATTCGTTCTGGAGGTCCGTTCTTAACCCGAAACTGTTCTTAACTTGAGGTACCACTTCAGCTAATGGGGCCTCCCGCTGCCGCTGCACGACTTCTGTTATCATCCTGAAGCAAAGTTCTTAACCCGAGGTACTATTTCTGAGTTAGCGGAGTCTGTAACCTGAAGCGTCTGTAACCCGAGGTACCTCTGTACTGCAGTTATAGAAGACCTTAAAGCCTTCCCCAAAGAATGAGATGGCACTATCTTAACTCTGTCAACTGCACAACCTTGAGATTATCTTTTTGTTATCATGTAGACACAGTTAAAACTATGAATTCGAGGTATTCCACCAGAGAATAAATTCCCTGGTTAGCCTTTAAGTTATAGGAATGCAGAGAATGTTATTATCACATGAGGGTGAGAATCAGAGAACAATGTATTTCCTTAATGTATAAGGCTGCTGTGGGCTTCCTTTTGCAGTTAAAGGCAGAGTACAAATACAGTAACATGAAAAGTGGACCAAAAGAATTACCAAAATTGTTCAGAGGCAGTGACTACTACCAGTTACTAGACATTATGTAGGGAAGCATCACAATTTAAAGCTTTTGAAGGATGTATCACTGGTCACTGGAGGCCCTTCTCACAGCAGTTTTCTTTGTTCTCACACATCAGTAGGTACCCATAAGAGTATTGTGACTAACCAAAGTACAGCCATATCATGGAGACCAAACAAACAATGAGTATAGGAAGCCAGCTACACAGACTACTTAGCATAACTCTGGTGTGTGATGAGAGACATGGGGCCAGTATGGAACAGCACCAAGGCTGAAGCACACTGCATTTCTGGACTGCAGAGATAAGGAACATTGAAACACACACACAGTTCAAGTTACAAGCATCTGAAGGAAGCCAAATTGGGATCTACATGTGCATTCAAGAACCTTGGCATGCGCAGGCTCTGCATCAGACCTTTCATTCTGTATGAATATGGTGCTAACGGCATTCGTATAGGAATCAACACTAGAAGATACTGAGAAAATGAACAGCTTAAAATATCTCTCCCTACACACACACAGACGCCTCCCCCACCCTCAACTGCACAGGATGTCACTGTCAACCTCAGCTCAGCTTGCCAGATCAGAGTGCTAACGACATATTGGTCATGTATATGGAACTGCAGCATCTTCTCTGAAGGTGTGCCAGGGAATCAGTGAGCTCTCCAGTGAGGAAATGCCCCTGACCTTCCATTGTGGGTGGGTGGGGGGAAATGGAAAAGAAAGAGGGTGTGAGGGTGGGGGATAAAAATAAGCCCTTCAGTTTGGCTCAGGCACTTCTAAGCTACACCCACCCAGCCAGCCAGGCAAGGCACGTATTTGAAGGAGTGAAGAGGCCTTACTGCTTGGAAGTTGCACAGGCAAGGCACCTCCACCCTCGCTCCCCATAGAAGATAAGCCCGAGACTCCAGCAGGGCCCGCCCCCCCCATAATTCCCCATCCATCCGCCGACCCCCCCCCCCAGCCTCGCTAGGATCCCTCACCTTGACCCTCACGTCGTAGGTGGTGAAGCGGCCTCTGCCTACCCCCACCGTCTGAGGGTTGGAGACGTCGATCTCGAGGAAATTGCTCGGCGGCCCGTAGGCGTCGTTGAGGTTCTGCGGCTTCGTGATCAGGCGCCTGGTGTCCGCGATGGTCTCAGCCATTTCCCCCACCCGCGCGCGCCCGCTCGCTCTCAGCAAGAGGACCCGGGAGGCAAAGGACCGCGGAGGAAGCACCGGGGGAGGGGAGAGGGGGCAGCGCCGACGAGGGCAGGCAAGCAGGCGGGCTGGGAGGTCGCTCGGGCGTCACGGCGCAGCAGCCCCACCCCAACCCCACCTCTCGCCTTCTTATTCACGGGTGACCAGCCGACGTGACGCCCCCGCGACACGCTCCGGCCCAGCCGCCGACCGCACCCGGAGGGAGCGAGCCCTGCTTCGCGCGCAAAGCACCACGGGGCTTGTAGTCTTCCTATGGCGGGAGGCCGCTTCGACGCGATGCGCAGGGGAGGCCGCGAGGACTACAACTCCCGCAATGCCGCGGCGATCCGTACTAGAAGGGGCAAAGCGCAATTAGCGGAGCTTGGAGAATTTTCTTTGGGGGCCTTCCTGGATTCGAAAGGGGCGTGGCTAAAAAAGCTGGAGTGATCCTGGTAAATACCCCACACAGCTGGGGAAATAAAGGGGCGCAGGCTCCGAATCATAAGAATCCTCAGCGTTATTTTCCCTAGTGCGCTTTGAAAAATGGCAATAAACGAGCCGTGTCTCTATGTGTACATATTTGAGCGTCGTTCGTGGGGCGAGGGGAAGCGGAAAGGTTTGCGTGAGATTGCTGACTCTTCAACCAACCGGTGTAGCTGTACTTTTAAGAGGAGCCTGCCTGGTTGTGTTTGAAAATGCTGCAGAGAGTAAAAGCGGCGATTGTCTGCAGAGTGAGGCACGCCCATTGATTCCGGGGGGTGGTGGTGGATGGTTTAGATGTCTTTCACTCCGCAGGACAGGAAGCCTGCATTCCCCTTCCAGCACCCGCGCTTCCAGACACGACAGAGATAAGGAAGCACATGCTTGGTGCTAGATCTCTCTCTGAAAATAGCAGGACAGTTTCATAGCACATGCTTTGTGATGGGAATCAGCCCTGTCATGAGGCAAAGTGAGGCAGAGACCGCAGACGACTGATGCTGGCGACAAGGCAAAGGAGTAGGTACAGAGTTGGATGTGTCATGCGGCCTATTCTGCACCCCCAAGGCTAGCCTGGTACCCTCAGTTTTGGAGTAGTTTGGGCTCCTGTTACCAATATTAAACTACTAGTCTGGTTGCCTTCTGTATATGGGCTGGGGGTGATACTTTGTCCTTGGCTTCAGGCAGCAAAATACCCATGAGCAGCTCTTTCCATTAAAAGCATTCCTGTTAAATGAGTAACAAAGAATGAACTGTCATAATGGTGACACCCATATCTTTTAACATTCAACGTTATCTCTGATATTGCTTACATTACCGAATTAACACCCATAAGTCACAATGTTTATTAACAACTGTTCATTTATTAATTTAATCAATAAATGAGTACAATGTTTAATACCAGAAGTTATGAGGGTTGCCAATATGAGATCTCATTCTGTATTACAAAGCTAATATGTACCGTATTTTTCGCTCTATAAGACGCACCAGACCATAAGACGCACCTAGTTTTTGGGGAAGGAAAATAAGAAAAAAAATATTCTGAATCCCAGAAGCCAGAACAGCAAGAGGGATCTCTGCGCAGCGAAAGCAGCGATCCCTTTTGCTGTTCCTGGCTTCTGGGATAGCTGCGCAGCCTGCATTCGCTCCATAAGACGCACACACATTTCCCCTTACTTTTTAGGAGAGAAAAAGTGAGTCTTATAGAGCAAAAAATACAGTAGGTAAATTTCAACCATATGCAGCTACACAGCCCTCTGTCTGTCATCTCATCAGTACTAGCTTCAGGAATCTTAGAGCAATGAGAAAAAATATCTGAAAGAGCAGCTATGTATGGGCTGGCTCTGTACAAGAAACCAGCACATCAGTACTGTTGTGTGAATAAGCTCTGGGACTGCTGGAGTACTGTGCACTCTTCCTTGTGAGTAAGTCCCATAGAACTCAGTGGGACTTTTGAGTAAACCTACAGAGAATTAGGCCATTCATCTGTCAAATCATCTGAATGGTTCAGCCAGCATGTAACCATGCTGCACATCACCACACCTATGGTTGGAGTTTTTTATAGTAAGAGATAGTATTTTGAGTTATAAACATGGGATGAAATCCAATGCCCATCTGCCAGTGGAATGGACTTCTGTTTGTGTGACAAGACCCCCTTAACTCTACTCCCCCTCCTCCTATTGCTCACCATGCCTCCCAAAGCTCCTGAGGGTTGGGGAACCATCCAGAGCAGATCTGGGGGGCATTAGGAGCCTCAGGGAGAAAAGAGAAAGGGTATGTTTGCTTGAACAACATTGGATATCATCCATGGCACATTTGAGATCAATGCATTCTGCCAAAATCACTGGAAAAAGTGATGTTGATTGTGCTGTATTAAAAATTGTTATGCAAAACGGCCCTTGATCATCGCTTTACGAGAAAACAGCTCAGTCACACTCCTCTCGAAGAGTTTAAACACATATTGCAGATTTTGAGGAAGGAACATTTACTTGAAAATCTTTCATCAGAATTTTGAGAAACACTGATTCAGAAACATGTCACTCAATTATGCAATACTTACTTAGGAAACTAAAAAGACACTTTCCTGAACCCTGAGTTCTCAAGTACACACTTTGTATACATAAATTATGCTTGAAATTGCTAAATAGAAGTAAAGAAAAACAAGACAGATTCATACAAAAACAATGGCTTCAATGATACTCCATTATAAAAAAAATAAATCTTGATACTAGGGATAAGGAACCTCAGATCCAGGCCCAGGTGCAGCTCTCCAGGCCTCTATGGGCCTGAGAAACTCCTCTCGGCCACCCCAAGTGTGTCAACTTGAATAAAATAAGGTGAGCAGGCAATCACATGATGTGGTGCATGCATGCCCTTTGAATGACAGTGCCCATCAACTTTGGAGGGGCCTGGTCCCCTCAAATATTTTAGGAGGGGCTGAAGGGACTTTGGCCCTTAGAAGTTGGCTCCTATGGGCAAAGCAGGGCAACAACCGAATGGACTGCTGTGTCTTTTACTTGTAGGAGAATGTATGCCTTACTTGTATGGACTGGCATATCTTGTAAGGAGATGTATATTTTTACCTGTCTCTTTGATTAGAGGTATTATAGGTTAATATGGAAACCTAGCAAATACTTTGCTTTGCTTAAGGTGAATATTTCTATAGACTAATGTTTATTACATGGGCATGCTTATTTTTTCCTGTCTGTTATATATCTTCCTTGTTTGTTCATTGTGTATTATAGGACTAACCAGCTATACCCTGAAGCTCAAATATCAAGGCAGTGAAAAACTTCATTGCAGAAGAAGCATTTGGCAGTGTCTTTTTTGTAGTCTGTGGTGCAGCATTAATTTATGTGGCCCACTGGGAGGAGCATGACTGACATAGGGAGCCTATAAAAACAAATTGTGCAGTGCCACAAATCCAACTCAATGGTGTAACATTGAAAAATGTCGATCACTTCTCCTACCTAGGCAGTTTCTTTCCACAAGGGCCAACACCGATGCCAAAATCTAGCATCGCCTGAGCTCTGCGGGTGCAGCTTTCTCCCGATTGAAGTGCAGAGTGTTTGAGGACCGGGACATTCACAGGGAAACCAAAATGCTTGTTTACAAAGCTATTGTACTACCAACCTTACTATATGCCTGTGAAACACGGACCACTTATAAACGCCATCTCAAACTCCTCGAAAGATTCCATCAATGGTGTCTCCGAAAAATTTTACACATCACTTGGGAAGACAGGCGAACTAATATCAGTGTACTGGAAGAAGCAAAGATTACCAGTGTTGAAGCAATGATTCTTCAACATCAACTTCGTTGGACTGGTCATGTTGTGCAGATGCCTGATGATCGTATTCCAAAGCAACTACTCTATTCCAAACTTAAAAATGGAAAGCGAAATGCTGGTGGTCAACAAAAGAGGTTGAAAGACTGTCTTAAGGCAAATCTTTAAAAATGTAGTATAAACACTGACAACTGGGAAACACTGGCCTGTGAATGCTCCAGTTGGAGAACACCCTTTACCAAAGGTGTCATGGGCTTTGAAGACACTCGAACTCAGGACACAAGGGAGAAACGTGCTAAGAGGATCGAACCTGGGACTTCCTTTGTGCAAGGCAGATGCTCTGCCTCTGGGGTGGGGGGAAGAAGAGTGGATTTGTTGTGTAAGAATGCCAAATCCACTTTAATTGCACAAACTAATTACTGGTATGCAACTGTATTCCACCAGCAAAACAGTGACAGTCTGGAGGCAGCCAATAATATATAAAGTCAACCAGATATCTTCTACCCTCCACTCTGTAGATAGCTAGGGATGGTTGCAGTTATATTTTCAGGTAAAGGCTAGACTGATAGGCCTTTATTGGGCATTCAGCAAACAACCTTTTTTTCAGCATCTAGTAACAGGCTATGAAATACTTGGAAATAGAGGACTAGTTTGTTTGACAGGATCACATGGCCCATAGCCCTTGGTTCTCATGTTCAGAAACACAGAGGAAAATAAGTAGCAATACTTAAACATATATGTCCTCCAGTTATTCACTGGCCCAGTTGTACACTTCATACCATGCCATCAAGAACAAATTTGACCCGTGTTTGAAATCTGATTGTTCCCTTAACAATATTTCCCTTTATTTCTTTTTATTTTTTGCATGGTGCTAGGATCAGACACCTGGATTGGGCATGTTTATATCAGTCTCACAGATGCACAATTAAAACCCTGTTGTTTGCAACTGAAAAGAGGTACCTGCACTACTGAGACTGTAAATTAAAGGAAATGCAGACAAGACGGCACTCATATGTTCAACATGCTCTTTACTGAAATAATCTTCAGAGCTATATTTAGCACAAACTTGTTTCGTGTGAATTCCCAGATTCTGTGATTGGAGCCATGCCCCCGGGTCGTTTCAACCCCTGAGAAAGAAAGTACAGGATGCAGTGTTTGCTCTTCGTTCAACATACAATATGCAGTTTTGTTGATGCTGTGTGAGAAGACGGAAGATGTTCATCGCACACAAATGTACAGTTTTTAGCCTGCTGGATTGCAGATCAAAAGGTTAAAGAGAGGATTTATTAAGAATGAGTAGTGACAATTTAAATAAATCAGATGTTTTTGCCAAAGAGTACGCTGTGATTTTCTCCAATTATTCCTGACATTTCACCCATTCATATCGTGATGAGAGTTAATAATGCAAAGGGGGGGAGGAGAGAAAGACTCTTGTCTCCTTGTTTATTCATTGTTCTCAAGGAGCTAAGCTGCTTATAAGAGAAGTTATTTGTTATTTAAATCACTTTTACTGAAGTTGTTTATTTCCTTGTTCGAGTTTCTAAAAATATTGCTTCTAACAATTGCAGTGCCTTTTTGAGATGTCTGCTGTTCAATACATAGCAATGTGCATTGGAATTCTTTGTTAAATGAGCCCAGGTGCTGATGCATTTAACAATATAGAGCGAGCTGAACCCATAAAAGCTGCTAAAAGGACAGCGAAAAGGAAAATTGATTCTAAAAATTCATAAAGAAGTGGTTTGGTATCATTATTAAATTACAAATACAAAGCACAACATTTTTAACACTTTGTGTGTCTGACAGGGCGCAATCCTGCTGCTTTAAAAGAAGATATTTATTTTTTAATGTGTTCAGTCTGACAAAATAAAGTACTTATTAGCACAGTGCATCATTGAGCTATGGAATTTGCTCCCACAGGAGGCAGTGATGGCCCCCAACTTGGATGACTTTACATTAAGATCATACAAATGCATGGAGGTAAATGCTATTGGTGGCTACTAGCCATGATGACAAATTGCTGGGAATCACCAGGGTGCATCAGCACACATTCTGTCTTTGAATGTGGAGGTAGAACACAGCCATTGTGGCCAGTAGTCACCAATAGCCTGTACCTCCATGTGTTTGTATAATCCTCTTTTAAAGCCATCCAAGTGTGCTGATGTACTCAGATCCTGCTTTCAGGCTTCCCATAGGCATCTGGTTGGCTTCTTACATCTGATGAATTAGATACTACCCCATGAAAGATTATGCTACAGTCAATCTGTTATTTTTTTATGGTGCCACAAACTTCTTTGTAGTTTTTCTCTTAACCGAGTGTCTGTCATGGACTGGCTGGATGCAAAGGAGTAGCTGGAGGCACCAGCAGGGGAACCCCAAGGGAAGATGGCTCAAAGCCAGGGGACTGGTGTTGGGATGACAATGAGTGGTCAGGGGGGAAAGAGGAAGCAGACCGGGAGCAAGAGGTGTTTGAAGCTGAAGAGGTAACAGAGTTTAGGGAGCAGGAAGAGTCTGTGGCAGAGAACAGTCCAAAATCAGAGGCAGAAGCAGAGGCTGGAGAGGAGGAGAGGCCAAATGACAGAGATGAGTCAGGCTGGTGAGGAAGCCAGGGTGTCTCTCATTCCTGCTGTGACTAGCTCCCTTCCCTCCTGATCTCCCAGAACCAAAAGAGGTATGAAGAGGGCAGAGCAGAGAGTCTCAGATTGCTTTGGAAGGATTCTGGGGAAAGAGGAGACTTAAGGAAGTGTGGGAAGGTGGGGATCTTCAGGCCCCACAACTGCTTCAAAGGAGCAAGATCTACCTGGACGAGTTGCTGTGATCACTAGGCCTGGCCCTCTGAGTCAACTGTGTTTTCTTGAGTAAAGAGTTTGCTGTGTGATTCATTGCCAACCAGCCCCCGACTCCTGTTCCTGATACAGTGGCTCAACATTCCACCATGACATAACGCACACTACTGAGTATGCAAGTATCCTATTATGCACTAGAAAGGTGGTCAACAGTGCCATGTCTCCAGAATGGGAAGATTCATGGAACAGCAGGACAGTTGTAGAAGACAGAGCTGCTAATCTAGCTCTAACTGATGGATATGTATTAGTACATTCTCAACTGCAAGGTCTTCCCACACTGCATCAAAAGAAGGGAGGGGTAGCTGAAACAATTACGGTAAGTGTTTTACAGGTTGATCAATGTAAGTTGCAATGTTATGACTGAGCATCTCTTTCCTCAAATGTTTATCAGTTCCTTTTGTTGGTGTAGTTACAACTATATTTCTAAGGTCACATCCACACCCTAACCACATACAAAAAAATTCCTCAAAGAATCCCGGGAACTGTAGTTTGTTAAGAGTGCTGAAAATTGTAGCTCCGTAAGAGGTCTGCTAACAAGTTGTAGCACCTTTAAAAAACCAGTCTCCAGGATTCTTTGTTAGGAGGGGAGAAGCCATGAGAAGTGGTATAAGAGTGCCATAAATGTGTGGTGTGGATGTGTGACACAGCAAGCATTTGCTGAGATCTAAGGCACTGGTTAGTTCTTGTAGGGGTGTGAGGGGTACATCCAAATCAAATAAGGAAAGAATGATAGTAGTGTTGTCATTCCAATGCATTTATTGGCATTAAATCCAATAATATGGCAGGTAGTGATGTAAGAATTACTTTTTTAAAAAAAGAGGTATTAATGCTGTTTATATATTAGACAACCTTTATGCCAAGTGGCACAAGATAGGGCAACTGTTCGCTATACATATAGGGCAAGGCCTGCTTTATGGACAGCCTCCTCTTGATTGCTTTTCCTGCAACGTAACTTATTTTCCTGCCCCAGCATAAAAGATGAGTTTGTTTTGCTTATGTGATGAAAGAGTAAACGCACAGGATCGGGAAGCACGTCATCTTGAGTAACTTCCCATCTAAAGGGGTTTTGAGTTGCCTGGTGTCAATTATTAAGCTATTGCAGCGAGACTTGTGCAAGGTACAGTCTCTTACACGGGATCATAAGGGCATGCACGACGTGTAGCTAAATAATACACGTTGTCTCCTCAGCCTGCGGTCCCAGTGGTGCACGTTTATTCACCCCAGCGATCTCCCAGTTCTGGGTCGGCATCTGAGGGCATTAAAAACAACATTTCCCGGCATGCCGTTGTATCCGGCTGCTTTCCATCGGCACGAGGGGAGCGGCGCGTTGCATTCTGGAGCGTGTAGTCTGTGCCGGGAACGCCGCCTCAAGGTGAAGGTGACTGGAACCGGCCTGACTCGTGGCTGTCTGCGTCCGTTTCTTCTCAATAAAGTTTTCCTTCATAAGGAAACGGGTAGGCGGGGGGCCTCGGCAAGATGGCGGCGCCCGTGTCGCCCTTGGTTACTGGGCGCTGCTTTCTAAGGGCTGCCGCTCGACACGCTGCTCTCCTGCTAACCGGGTGGGCTGAAGCCGGCACCCCGCGGAAAGGTTAGTGCCGCTTAGATCTGGGACGGCGCGGTCCTGGCCGCGGAGGGCTGAGCGCCCACTGCCCAGAGTTACGCTGACCCGTATCAACAGGGAGCAGCAGCAGCCTGTCAAACGGCGACTGTTCCTCTGCCTCACCGCCGGGTCGTGACTGGGCCAAAGCCTCAGGCGCCTCTGGCCAGGAGCCTCTTCGGTAACTAGGAGCGCTCCTTCTCCTCCCTCGACTTCCTCAGGAGCAAATGTATTGGAGATGTTCTGCGGGCTTCCCTTCACCGCCAACTTTACACAAACCACACTACCATACATATGGGGCCTTTTGGAACAGTGGCGTTTATTCTCTGTGGCATTTAAGGATACTCAGATAAGAAGTTTTTTTGACTGTGATGTTTCAGAATACTTGTCCACCATGAAGGGATTTTCTGTTGCCTTTTTCTTAAGTTTGAAGAATTCAAAATGTCAATGCTTCCCTGCAACATTGTACACACTGTTTTATCATTATTATTAGTGTTTTTTTGGTTTTTAAAAAATGAGGCGCTTATACTTTGTACTGGTGAGTACTGTCACAAAAAAACCTCTGATTATTATTATACTATATTTTTATGCTGCCAAGCCTTTGCAGCTGTTTAAATGGATGAACCAGTCATTTTAATTCTTTTTAATGGTGTTTTATGTTTTCTTGTTCACTGCCCTGATATTTTATCTTATGGTGGTTTAGAAATATTTTCATAAATGTTGTGTCTAAAATCTACTAGATGCTGCACACAAGCTTTCAGTCCAGAATGTGTTTTATTTAAGCATAGTGAATTTACTGTGTAACGTAAACTTAAAATATTTTATGCATCCAGTGAAATGCACTGAAGTCCATTAAAGCTTATATTGGCCTTTCTCAATCTCCTGTTTTCCAACTGTTTTGGACTTCAGCTCCTTTTAGCCCTAGGCTAATTCGCCCTAAGCTAATTGTCATAGAATACTATATGTGAACTAATAAAAAATTCAAACTTGAGCAATGAAACAAAAGGCAGAGCAAGAAGAATGGATAATTACAGATTTGACTTTTGTCTATGCTGGCCAGTTCCAACAAGGACAGGGCTCCTACACTTTTTTATATTTGTGGTGAAGAGGAAATTTCAGCAGGCTGTGTAAGTGCATCTCATTATCCTACTTCTGTCCCAACACCAGATAACAAAACATCCTATCATATCCTATACATTCTACTTATATAAAGTGGTACCTCAGGTTAAGAACTTATTTCGCTTTGGAGGTCTGTTCTTAACCTGAAACTGTTCTTAATCTGAGGTACCACTTTAGCTAATGAGGCCATGTGATTTCTGTTCTCATCCTGAAGCAAAGTTCTTAACCCGAGGTACTATTTCTGGGTTAGCGGAGGCTGTAACCTGAAGCGTCTGTATAAGACATACTCCCAAGAAAGTGTGTGTAGGACTGCATCATGAGGAGCCTAATAGGCACCTCCTAAACTAAAAGGCACAGTAAATAAATAGAGTCTGATATGGCTATGTGTATATTTGAACATATAAGAATGTCTATGATTCTCCAAGCTTTTCCATTGACAGTAAAATAAATCATTATTTACCTCCCCCACTTTTCTTTTTTACAGCTTACACAGTTCAGGCAGCTGAGAAAGCTGCCAGTGGCACTCGAGCAGATGCTAATTCCAAAGCCTTGTTAATTTGCAATGGACCTTTAGAACATTATGAGTTTCTGATTAAAGCCGAGGAGCTGAGGAACGATGAGCAACAACGAAAAGTTGTACAATGCCTGCAGAAGCTACATGAAAGCCTTAAAGGCTATAGTATCAGTCCAAAGCACATCTTATCAAAGGTGAGTTTCTGTCACTAGGCATTACTGTAGAGTCTTAAATGTTCAACTTAGGTTTTCTTCCTTACTTCTGATTGCAACAATTGTGTAGACGGTAACATTTAATAATTCTTATTTACACATGAGAAACGGGCTGAGAAAACACACCTAGGACCAGCCTGTGAGGCAGAACTGAAACTTCGGGCCTCATCTCACAGTTACAAAAATAGTAATGACCACTGCACTGCATTCTTTGTCTAAATGAGAAACTTGTTAAAAGTTGATTTTTCCATAAAATGATTTTTAGCAAATTTAAAATACCAGTTTATATACTTTTTGAAAAGGGTTCTGATACAAAATCATATGGTGCACATATGGAGCCCAGGTATGACAGTATTTCTCCTTTGATTTTGTTAGCTGCGGAGCTCTGCAAGTTCAATGGAAAAATGAAGCCTAAAACCATCATGGAAGGCCTTTCTTATGTGGGAGCTCTATGTGCTCTATATCTGAATTCCTCTGTTCACTGATATTTTGAAAAACCTTACCTGTATTCCCCTACTCATTTTTTTTCATGCTTGGTGAATCCCTTTTTCTTTGTTGATGGTGAACTATCCCATGTCCACTTGATTGTGCAGGCTGCCACAATGGCAACCTGCTTTGGTTTTAATCATGCAAAAGTGCAGTTGGTTGACTTTACCTAATCTATAAGTCCAGGCTAAAGTACTAGTGGCAAGAGCTGATGGAGAGGGCAGATCAACAGTATGTTTCTTGAGTTGAAACCAGTATTGTAATTATGATCAGATTTGTAAGGCTAGCCACCATGGTACCTTTCAGATGTTGTTGGACTACAGCTCCCATCAGTCTTTGCCATCATGATCAGTGATCTGGGAAGATTGAGTTGGAGCCCATCAGGGCACCATGTTGGCCACCTCTGGTCAAATATGTCACTTAATAACTGATGAAGTTGTTCTGACTTGGTTATGGATTAGATGTGAAATCCCTACCTATTCATATTGAAGGGGGAGGCCCTACCCATGTACATGCCTTGTAAAGTTTTGTTCACAGTTAAACACATATTGTTTAAATGTCCACAATTCTCAAGTGTGTGGCAGGGCTTTCTCTATTCCAAACTTAATCTCAGTTCTCAGAAACAATGTTTGGCCTACAAGCTTTATTCAGGTTTCTGAGCTGTGTTTCTCCTGCAATAAAGTAAGACTAGCATGAGGTGCAATATAATCTAGCTGCGACTGTTCCATGAACTTCAGTACATCTGCCTATGTGCTTCCAAAATCATGGTAAAAGTCATTTCCCCCACTTCCCAGTGAACAGATTCACCATTAGAATTGCTCATTATTGCTGTCAGAAGGCGTCCCACAAATAACTTTTTGCCAGAGCACAATTGTCAGAGTTGTAAACAGAAATGAATGCTAGAAATTGATTATTTTATTGCACTATACTTGATCCCATCATCATCATCATCATCATCATCATCATATATTATTTATACCCCGCCCATCTGGCTGGGTTTCCCCAGCCACTCTGGGCGGCTTCCAACAAAATGTTAAAATACAGTAGTCCATCAAACATTAAAAGCTTCCTTAAACATAGCCTTTGATACTTCTGCCTAAGTCTTTGGATCATTGCTGCTAGACTTTCAAGCACTAGGCTACAGAGAGGAAAATGTCAGTAGTCCCTTGTGTTATGTATTGGGAATGAAAAGGGTAGGAAATATGTAGGGATACTGGACAAAGTGGATGAGATGAGTTGGGTAGAACATAGTGGTAGGCAGTTGAGTCTAAGGTTGTAATGAGCAACCTTGCACTCCTAGACCAATGGTCCATATAGATCTTCACTAGTGGTGTTTAAAAAGTGTCACCCTGGTTGCCCATATGCTACCAGGCCAACTTGAATGTTCTTGTATTAATTTATTAGGCCCTTAACAACTTGGTTCCAGGACACCGCAAGGACCACCTAATCACTTATATCCCTGCTTAATCACGGAGGACTTGAGGGAAGTCCCTGTCAGCCATCCCCGTGGCTCAGATGCATGGCTTGTATCTACCAGAAGCCATGTATTCAGTATTGTGGACCCAATTTTGTGGAACTCTCTTTCAGTTGAGGTCAGGACAGGCCCCCTCCCACTTGAGCTTCTGGCACCTACTGAATACTCTGCTTTTATACTTTTCTGTGTTGTATTTCTTGTACACCCCATAGAGACCATTGTAGTTAAGCAATATATGTAGTTAAGCAATATAGAACTTTTAACAGTCTAACACTATTACTTTGTATTTACTTCTTTATTTTTTTTAAGCAAAACTGTTGTAATGCAAGATATAATTCTCCCCTCAAAAAAACCCCTATATTAGGAATTGGCCATTAGATCAAACATCCCCTCCACAGTTGCATACAACCTTTCCCCACAGCTTCAGTCATGAGCAATACTATGAGGATTACGGTACCTCTTAATACTGAACTGATATTTTCAGTACATGTTGTTCTGTTACCCAAAGATTTCTGTTTAGCACAAGTATTGACTCCCCTCTCAACACACATGCAATTAAGATTTTCTTTCTCCTCCGTCCACTCTCTGCAGTGTATATCACTGTTGTTCTGTCTTCTGGCTTGGAGACTTTTTTGGAGTACTTTTTTTTGTTGGCGCTGCTTACAAGTTTGCCATCTTGAATAACTTTGTGTCACCTATAAACTAGTCCACCTCACTGCTCAACTTTAACTCCAGATCGCGTATAAATACTCTTCTTGCAAAAAAATGGAGCTGTTGGATTTGAACTGTTAATGATGTAAAATGCAATCACAATTTTCTACTCTGTTCTTAAGTATTCTAATGCAGATCACCATTTCTGTTTCCTTATTTCTTTGTTCTTTCCTTGTTCAGTGTTTGAATATTAAGTAATTTTGAATAATTAAGTATATTGAATAATGGTAAGCAAGCATTTTGAAAACAAGTCCTTAAAAAACAGACAGGCTAGAAAACAACCCTAATTTTGTCTTGTATTTTCGCAGCACAATTTACTACAGTAGTTGCAGGTAGCTATTACTGAAATAGTTTCAGAACATCTGAAACCTTGTTGCAAATGTCCACCAAATTAACATTTTGGGGCACAGTTTAATTTGGCTCTAAATTAAATCTTCAAGTGGTTTAGTTGTAATAGTTAGCTTGTGTGGCTTGCTGAATATACTGATTTTTAAAAGGCAAAGAAACTTGACAAACTGATGAGGAAAATACTTATCTGTAATGCAATTTTTATTTGAAACGCAGTCTAGAAATTGCTCAGCTCCATGTGAGATCAAAAAATTTGAACTTTAATTTGTTTCAGCTCTAGTGTTACATTAAAAAAATTGTAAAAGCAATAACCAAATTAGTACATTTGTGAAATATGATGGTGAATATCTATGCAATCACATAAACTGATGAGACCTGTCTCACTACCAGTTTTTTCTGCTTAGAATAACATGCATATGTAAAAATAATTCTCTCCAGTTGCTTAGCAAATGATGTAGTGGGTTGAAAATCTAAAGACAAATATTTCAGCATGCTTGATTGTTTTTATATAAGTGATAGAGATCCAAAGAGCTACTTGAGGTGAGATCAAAGGCTTTTACTAATGGTTCTATGCTTGTTTTCTTTGTACAACAAACTCCCCAGTTTCAAAAGTTCTTTTCCATGTAAGTTCTGTTCAAGAAATGTTATTTTAAAGCCACACTGGGCACAATAAACCAGTTAGATAATTCTTTGGATGCTAGCTTATTTATCTTTAATTTTCAAATAGATCTGCCTGACTGACCACTATTAGTACTTCTAAGAGTACCAGGGTATATAATGTTACATTAGATAGACTATGTACGTATAGTTGATGCATTTAAAACATCCTGCCATCCTGTTCCAAAAACTTGGTTGCTTCTTCCAAAGCCATAAATATGGAAATTACATATAATGCTGGCCAGAAATATCACCATTACTGAATCTCTCCATCTTAGGAAATATAGATGGAACCTTGATCAATTTAGTGGTTGCTATATCCCCCACCTTATTTCATATATATACATCCATTTGGCACATATGGGGTGAGATGAAGAAGTGCAATTCACGTGCAGATGCCTGCTTCTATGCACTGATATCTCCTATGTGATTAAAACCCTGTATCCATTATTGTTTTTAAAAAAAACAGATAACCCATGTAATTCTCATGGTTGCAAATAGCCACACTGATGTAATTGTGTATTTGATTTCTACACACACACACACACACACACACACACACACGTTAGCTGAAAAGATAGACAAGTATAAATTTACATTTAAAACATCTGCATTTTTCTAATAGCATTTTTTTTTTACAGGCTAACAGGCTATGGACATTTGCCATAGTTTTATTTTGTGGAGTTTTGTTGTTGTGTGTGTTGAAGTGGTTCTTGTTGCTGCAGATATGTACTAGTTTGCAATTTTTATTTCCAAATGCTTTGAAATGTGGTTATTGGTATGTGTTTAATAAAATACTAGCTGCAGGGACTAAAGCTAAAGTGCAGTTTGATCGCAATGAGTCAACTAGCCAATAAAATATTTTGATAATCAGAAACATCTGCAACATGAATTTTGAGTTGCAGACACAATAGTGCTAGACACTGGTGACCATTTATGAGGTTTCTGTTTTGAGAGGAATTTTTAGATCACCATCCTCACCACTATTACTTCAGAAAGGCTAATTGTATGACAATTGTACTCCCAGATACAGATCTAAGCAACCATGAGAAAATACCGGCATCATAAAACTAAAAATAAATTCAGATTAGTTGAAGTCCTTTTCCTGAAGACTTGTCTTGGACAGAAAATTAGTATACATCTAACATTTCCCAAGTAACATTGACACAAACTGTAAGACAAAGCTGTAAAGATCTGGGTACAGGAAGTCCTCAAAAATGCAAGTTGGGTGAGTTAGGAAGCAAGGTTCACATGTTTATTGAAATAACTGTTTTAATTTAAAGGGTTAATTCCTTTCCTAGTTGAACATAATGGGAACTTTAACTTTTTAAAAACAAACAAGCCCAAACATTATTTTCCAGGATATTATTAGGTGTATATGTTATCATCCAACCTTATATCCTTTCCCCTAAAATCCTTGCAGCATGCTGAGAAGTGGTATATTGGGCTTACTGGATGATGATGCCCAAAGTCATCTATTTAATCTGGACTCTGCCCAAACCCAACAGTCAATTCATTGCACTGTGCTTGCTCTTAATTGATAGGACACCATCTGCTATCAAAGTTTGTTTTTTCATATATTTTCATTGTAAGTCAAAACTAAGCCGGACTCAACTTACTGCAAATGACAGAGTACCTGATAAATATGTGTTGTACATTGTGTCTGTTTTCCTTATTTAACTTTTATCAGAGCAAAATAAAGTATAATGAATAATTTTCTTTATTTTCAGTTGTTTACAAGACATAAACCCCCAAAAGGCCTTTATGTCTATGGAGATGTTGGTAAGTTTATTTTTTTTTTAATAATATTTTTATTAAGCAATTTTTATATTCATACAAACAAAACATACATAAACAAACAATGGACAAAAAACAAAACAAGAAACAAGTACCATTTCATGTCCTAATTTCTTAAACCTTTCTTCTTCGACTTCCTCATGCCTCCCGTTTCTGTATTCCAAATTCTAATCAATTGTTCAGCAAATCTTCCCTTATTTTACTGTAAATTTAAGCTAATCATCTTTATTCTCCTTGTCTTAACCATTACTGATAGTAACCATTTACTTTAGTCCAACATCATTCTAACTGTCATTGATTTTGTAATATTTCTTTAAATAGTCCTTAAACTTTTTCCATTCTTCTTCCGCCGCGTCTTTTCCCTGGTTTCGGATTCTGCTCGTCATTTCTGCCAAGCCCATGTAGTCCATCACCTTCATCTGCCATTCTTCCAGTGTGGGTAAATCTTGCGTCTTCCAGTACTTCGCAATGAGTATTCTAGCTGCTGTTGTGGCGTACATAAAGAAAGTTATGTCTGTCTTTGACACCCCCTGGCCGACAATACCCAAGAGAAAGGCCTCTGGTTTCTTGGGGAAAGTATATTTAAATACCTTTTTCAGTTCATTATAGATCATTTCCCAGAATGCCTTAATCTTCGGGCACGTCCACCAGAGGTGAAAGAATGTACCTTCCTTTTCCTTACATTTCCAACATTTATTGTCAGGCAAATGGTAAATCTTTGCAAGCTTGACTGGGGTTATGTACCACCTATAGATCATTTTCATAATATTCTCTCTTAGGGCATTACATGCCGTAAATTTCATCCCGGTGGTCCACAACTTTTCCCAATCAGCAAACAAAATATTATGACCAATGTCCTGAGCCCATTTAATCATAGCTGATTTAACCGTTTCATCTTGTGTATTCCATTTCAGCAGAAGATTATACATTTTTGACAAATTCTTAGTACTGGATTCTAACAATTCAGTCTCCAATTTTGATTTTTCCACCTGGAAACCAATTTTACTGTCCAATTTAAATACTTCATTTATTTGGTGATAATGCAACCAATCTCTCACCTTCCCTTTTAGTTTCTCAAAACTCTGCAATCTCAGTTTGTCCCCTTCCTTTTCCAGAATTTCCCAATATCTTGGCCATTTCGACTCCATATTTAACTTTTTAACCGCCTTAGCTTCCATTGGCGACAACCACCTAGGAGTTTTATTTTCCAGCAAATCTTTATATCTGACCCAGACATTTAATAGTGCTTTTCTGACAATATGGTTTTTAAAACTTTTGTGCGCTTTAACCTTGTCATACCACAGATATGCATGCCACCCAAAAATATTGTTAAAACCTTCCAGATCCAAAATGTCTGTGTTTTCAAGAAGCAGCCAATCTTTTAGCCAGCAGAAAGCTGCCGCTTCATAGTACAATTTAAAGTCTGGTAGGGCAAACCCCCCTCTTTCCTTTGAATCCGTTAATATCTTAAATTTTATTCTGGGCTTCTTGCCCTGCCAGACAAATTTAGATATATCTTTCTGCCACTTCTTGAAACAGTCCATTTTATCCATTATTTGTAATGCTTGAAACAAAAACAACATTCTTGGCAATACATTCATTTTTATAACTGCAATTCGGCCTAACAAGGAAAGCTTCAAGTTTGACCAAATCTCCAGATCTTTTTTCACTTCTGTCCAAGTTTTTTCATAATTGTCTTTAAATAAATTCACATTCTTAGCTGTCATATTCACACCCAGGTATTTCACTTTTTTAACCACAGTCAACCCCGTCTCATTCTGAAACCTTTCTTTTTCAATCTGTGTTAAATTTTTCTCCAATACCTTAGTTTTTAACTTATTCAATTTAAATCCTGCCATTTGACCAAACTCTTGAATTATTTCCAAAACTCTTTTCGTACTAGCTTCTGGCTCTTGTAAAGTAAGTACTAGGTCATCTGCAAATGCTCTCAATTTGTATTGTTTAGCTCCGACCTGAACCCCTTTGACCAACTGGTCCTTCCTAATCATATTAAGCAAAACTCCAGGACCGATATAAAAAGTAATGGGGAGATAGGGCACCCCTGACGTGTCCCTTTTTCAATCTTGAACTCTTCTGTTACCACATTATTTACAATTAATTTTGCTTTCTGTTCAGAGTATATTGCACTTATACCGTTTTCAAACCCTTGGCCTACCCCCATCCCCCGAAGGTTCTTCAACATGAAACTCCAGGATATATTGTCAAAGGCTTTCTCGGCATCCACAAATATCAAAACAGCCTTAGTATTTATATTCACTTCCAGCTTCTCCAAAATGTCAATTATATTCCTTACATTATCCGACAAATGCCTTTTCGGGAGAAAGCCCGCTTGGTCCCCATGTTGGTAAGTTTAGCAGAAGTATATCTGAATGTTTTCCCGTATAATATTTGCATATGTTTTCAAATAATACCTAGTCATTGAAAAATGTTAATTCTGTTGATGGTAATTGGACTAAATAGATCAAAGTATTTTTGCCTTGAGCTGCTAAAATGTGTATTTCTTTATCCTTAAGTAGAAGACAGATATATCTGTTGGCAAACATCAAAGAAGAAACAGTTAAATCCATATTAATTTGGTTCCTTTTGCAATGCATCAAATTTAAGGTTCAAACAATTTCCAGATTCAGTTGCAGTGTGCCTCTGAAGGCTTGGTACTGGGTTGCATACAATGTAGTCCGCCAGCTGACCTGATGCCCTGCTTATGTGGGCTTCCCAGAAGCATCTGTCTGGCCACGATTGGAAACAGGATGCTTAGTAGATGGACCCTTGGTCTGATTAAACAAGGCTGCATTTGTAGTTGATACATAAAAATTGAAAGTAAGAAGAGAGGCATCCCATTTATTCATAATGTGTGCTGCTGAAAGTATTTCAAATGGAAGCAATAATTACAGTTGCTGGTTCTGATATTATATTTAGTTCAGATTCTGATAATACAAGCAATTCCATCCACATAAGCTGAAGTCTTGTTTCCCAAAGATAATGATTTTGTACTGTTCAGATCACGATTATGATTTCATTAGCTCGATGCTAATGAACAGTCATTACTGTAATCAGTACATAGTGTTTTAAATTAACAACCTGTTGGGTATGTGTGTTTTTATTTGAAGGCACAGGAAAGACAATGGTGATGGACATATTTTATTCTCATATAGAAGTAGAAAGAAAAAAGAGAGTCCATTTTCATGGCTTCATGTTAGATGTGCACAAAAGTAAGTTTAAATCTCTTTGATGCAGTACAGTATGGTATGGATATGTCCCATGTTCATAACACTGTCTGCCTCTTAATGTCTTGTCATCCTCCTCCTGAATCCTTTTGCTGTGACAGAAGGGAGAGCTATTATCTGAAAATAGAGAACGGATTTTTATAGGTTGTTTCTGGGGGATCTCTGATCTTTCACTTTGAATAAAGTTATCCCAAAATGCTCCTTTTCCTTAGAAATTGCTGTAGGAAAATTACTGCAAGACTTGAGTATGTAGACTTCACTTTTTCTGTGACATCAGCAGGCAGTAGACCAGTTGTGTTGCATCATATTTATTTGCATGATTACAGGCTTTTGGTTTTAACTAAAAAGCAGATCCTGTCTTCTGCATTCCTGTTACATTCATATTCAGTGATAGAAATATACATGAAAATGAGTAAAAACCATTTTAGTAAAAAAAAGGGGGAGGAAGAGTGAGAAACAGATACATAGTTTCTGTTTCTCACTCAAGTAAACATTATGGAATTGAGATGTTTGGACATCAAATTAGGAATATAGGAAAAGGCCATCAAATGAGAGTGAGTGATTTCCTTATGCAACCAACCACGGACATCTTCCTATTCATATATAAGGTAGACTAAAATATCACATTGCTGTGATGTCCTACATTCTACAAATATTATTATTCCAGTGCTCGTTGTCCCACAGAAATGTTAAAAGTATCAATAGATAGATACATCATTCTGTCCCTAGGTCTGTGCTTGAGGAGGTGTTCCCACAACCATAATAAGGTGATAGTTCACCTCTCTAGTAATTTGTTGTTTGCAAGTTTAGTAATGCTTTGTGTAATAGGTGGCATGTTAAGTGGGATAAGAAGTTTGATTTCTCCACAGTGCACCTTCTTCAGGACCTGTAGTTGAAGTATTTAGTTATTTTGAGTCAAAACGTGAAATATGGGTTCATTGTACTTTGGCACGCAGACCTCTTCCACCTCCCATCCTAATAATGTTTAGTCCTTAATGTTCCCGGACTTTATGTGAGGTTTCGTCACAGTTTCTTTATATCCTTTCCTGCTTCTCTGTTTACTTACACTTGCTCTATTCACTTGCCTATTCACACTAAGCCGTGGTTTGCCTTAATATTACATGTGAGCCAACTCACTATAGTTCCACAGGCCTTCATATTTCTGTGTCTGATTCAGCTAACTGAAACCATTTCCTGAGATGTAGTTTTCAACAATCAAGGCTACATTGCTGCCTCCATGCCCACACCATTTTGTAAACCTATGAAGTTTTATCTTATTACTATTTTCCAGTACTTTGTGGTTACCTCACCCCCCTCAATGGTATAACTTCCACACAGAAGTGCTCTTTTTCTTTTTGCTATTTGGTAATTCAAATTCTCATCCAGGGTCTAGAAAAAAGCAATACTGAATAAAAATAAAATAAACCTCCAAAAAGTTGAATAGACAACTTTTAAAATGTATTTTTAAATTCACTTTTGACTTAATTGTCATATCGCTGGCTTTACTAATGGGTAAGCATGATGCTATATTTAGGCTTACTTAGACCAAAAATTAGATTTTGCTTATTGTCTGTGCACTGTCTTCTCTTCAGGAATACATCGCCTTAAACAGACCCTGCCAAAACGGAAACCTGGATTAATGGCTAAATCATATGACCCAATAGCCCCAGTAGCTGCTGAAATAAGTGAGGAGGCTTGTCTCTTGTGCTTTGATGAATTTCAGGTAATCATACATTAGACCAGAAGTGCATTAATTTCCTTTCTGGGAAATAAGTTTAAACTAGCAAAACATTTTTCAGCTTAGCCAGTTGAAGACTTTGCTGATATGAACTAGTCTAATTGCATGGTGTCCTGGTTGTTCCACTAAGATATTTTGCTGGCTTTATATATCATGTGCTATTGGAAGCGTATTGTAGAACATTTCCCCCTTCCAACTTCTACCAGAGCCTGTAACTGTGGGCTGCCCTGTTCTAGATCTAAAGTTGTACTATAGATGTTCACATGGCCTAAAGCCACAGCTTCAAGTAGATGTATAGGTGATAGACTCATCCTCTTTGTCCATTATGTTCATGTAGAAGGCAAGTTACAGTGAATTCACTTTTTCTTTAGCATGTGGAGAACTAGCTCTTTTTTTTTACCACAGCTGATTCACCTTCTAACTGCTCCCATCAAATATGATATATCTGTATTATACTGTTTATCAACACCTTTAACTGTAACACAGTGGCTGTGATACTTTAGCCAGCCACACTTTTATAAGTAAAAGTTACAAGATATTATTTATTTATTATAAACTATAAGTGTAAAATAAGGTAAACACTGTAAGTCAGTTGTTAACTGTCTCCTTAAGACTTGTATTTGCTTTAATAAGGTTACAGTATCTTTAACTGACAGTTACAAAATTTACCTAAGGCTGGCTGGTAAAGTGTAATTCCTAACCTTATTTTGTTTGAAATACCAGTACCTGGTAGTGACTGGGGAAGAGGGACTAAGGTGGTTGCATACAGTAGTGGCAAGTGCATTTTGTGGACCCTTTGTTAAACCTTCCCACACACCAATTCTTCCTTAAAAATGCACCCCAGCACCTGTGACAGACAGTCACCAGCCTAGGTTCAATTCTGTTGGCTCTGCCAGATTATGTGCATTATGTCATACACTTGTTTAAATGTAAATATGTGTTTAATTTAAAAAATACCTTATTTAACTGTTGCAGAGCTCTGACCCAGAGCTCCCATTGTCTGGTGCAGCTGCCTGCTGTCTTCTCCACAAGGGAGCACTTAATGGATTCTGCTGTCCTGGACAGTTACTGGGATAGCTTCTTGACTTAGCTTAAATACAGTGTTAGAAATTGAGATATGAAAGCTAGGAGCTAAATGGCATCTTAAACCTAGGTTATGGGCACAACAACAGAATGTCTAGGCACGCTTTTCTTTATAAGAAGACTACGAAGCTGAAAATAAATGAACTGCAGCTAAAATATTATGTCAATTTTTCACATGGTCTAGTCCTTCCCTTCCCACCCTCCTAATATTCTTAAGAGGGTCTCTTCTCCAGTCTTAGGATAGTAGCTGGAAGTGGGGAGGCAGGAAAAAGTCCTCCTTTCCTTCTACTCTGCAGTTTTAATCTGAAATCTTAGGTGCAGTACTGCGCCCAGAGCTCAGAAACTGCTCACGCTAATGAAATTTCCTGTTGCAAAATGTGCATGGAACAATGGGAGTTTCTAATGCTGCTTAAATATCCACAGTCTGGTCCCCCTTCAGGTCCTGCGTGGGTTGGAACCAAATAATCTACCCTTTAGGTTGGGGCATCTACCCTTGCGGGCCTGAGCAGCTTTCCTCCCCTACAGCTCTTCTTCCTTCCTGACTCATTTTTATATGGGCTACTTTGGCTTATGGAATTTCAGCAGCACAGTGGTACCTCTGGTTATGTACTGAATTCGTTCCGGAGGTCCGTTCTTAAGCTGAAACTGTTCTTAACCTGAAGCACCACTTTAGCTAATGGGGCCTCCTACTGCCGCTGCGCTGCCGCTGCACGATTTCTGTTCTCATCCTGAAGCAAAGTTCTTAACCTGAGGTAATATTTCTGGGTTAGCGGAGTCTGTAACCTGAAGCGTATGTAACCCGAGGTACCACTGTACCTTGTTTCCATTCTCAGCCAGTCATTCTCCCCTCCCAGCCCCTTACCTTCTGCCTACTTGCTTCTCTGCAGTTGAAACCATAAGCCAGCCAAGGTGCAAGCCCCTCCCTCCCTCTTCCAGCTATCTGGGTGACATGCCACTAACCAAAGAGAGGAAGAGGAGAGATCCATTCACATTCCTCTGATGTCCATAAGGGGTGGCAGATGACCTTGAGCCCCCATCCTCCAATTCTTACTCTCTCCCTGTTCCATCCTCAGAGCCAACTTGGGGAAAGCCTCCCATTCTGCTTTGTCCCCAGAGCCATCTGCCTCCAGCTGCCACTAGGCACAGCTATGCCCGGTTCATCTTTGACTTGCATCTAAAGCAGCTTCTCCACAAGTTGCTGCAGCAGGAGCTTTGGCTGCCTCAGTCACCATCTAACCCTGTCACCCACAAGAAGCGGGGGGGAGGGGGGGCAAAGGAGTTCGAAAGCAGGGGTGGGTGATCCAGCCATCCTTCCTCTGCACCCAGGAGACAGATACAGAGGGCCTTGAGTGCACCAGCCAGTATAGCATTTGCCAGATGGACAGTCAGGGCCTGCATAGCCCTTTTGCATTATGAAGCCCACACAGGGTTGAGAATCCTGTTTTTGACCTTGTAAGGTTTCATCTTGCGCTACCTTGGGAATGAGCTGAAATCTGCACTGATCAGTGTACTGATCCTCTGGATGCCCTGAATAGCATAGTCAGTGTGGATGCTGTTTCTGGCCAGCACAATCACTTAATAATGTAGATTACTCTCTTTGTCACAGGACAAAACAAAGAAATGAAGCTGTGGATGCAATTCTGAACTGAGCTGCTTTCTCCACTCCTGCATTCAATAGGGCATTTTATTCCACTGCAATAGTCAGTTGCTTCATTCAGCAGAGTTTTGTCCTACAAACAGTGCCTTCAGAGACCTCTTCATGCTATAATACTTGAAACAAGATTATCCGGAGTTTCCTTTAGACAAAAGTACATCTACAAAGTTGTAATCCAAATTTATTCCAGTTTTATAGTTCAAGAAGCCCAGAATCAGAGCTGTCCACATTGTTGTGTGGAATCTTGCCACTTCCCTTTTGCAATATCCCAGTATTTTTTCTCTTTGGCATGTGAAAATTCACAGCTGGGTTAATAGTAATCAAGGTGGCACAAGGCAATCAAGTGTGTTTGTTTCCTGACAGGTGATAAATCTGTTGAGGAGTTCATCATTAAAATACTTGTAGTCCCATTGTGTCCCTGTTATATCCAGCAACTGAGCTGCAGACCATTTGTAAATGACCAGTGGAGAATAGGGAATATGATAAATGGCATGAATCAGCCAAAGACAAATTATACCAGTCTAGCCTAATTTCCTCCTTTGATAGGAAACTGGCATAGCAGACTATGGAGATGTAGTGTATATAATATACCTTGACTTTAAGGCCTTGGATACTGTTAAATGGGTGAGTGAGGTAAGTGTTGGCTCCAGAGCCATTAGCTGAATGATCATAGAGTATGTGTATTAATGGGCTGCCATCAAGATGAAGTACAGTGAGATACAATTTTAATGGGTTAGATAGTTGGGCACTAGACATGTGGATGATGATGGTAGCTTTGAATTTCATATGCTACAACAATAGCTTTCTCCACTGGAAAAAGGGAGCATGGAAAGAATAGCCTTGTGAAGGTAATTTTAGAAGCAAGATATTATCCACTGTGTACTTCCGAAGAAGAAAAAATGAAATGGCAACCAAGATACATTATCTGATAAGATACCACTTCCCCCTCGAAAGAGCTCTGTGGTCACGATGATTTCCATTTGCCAATGGACACTTGAAATATGAGAAAATGATTTCACCAGAGTTACCCAGCGTCAAGGAGTTGAATCTCAGCATGGGCTGCTGGACCCAAATGTCTTCTAGCATTCACTTTCTCTGCTGCTAAAACTGTTTGAAGAAAAGCACCTATATAGTTGCTTTCTATAGGTAACTGATAGAAAGGATTTGAAAAAAACGTTAGAAGCTAATGTTTCTATAAAACGTTTCTATATTGTTGTGCCCTGGGCAATAACTTTAGATTGAGTTATTCCTTTTTCTTTAATTCCTCCGAGTAACAGCCTTGACATTGAAATAATGACAGCTGGGTACTGCATCTCCTCTTGTTCAAGGGGACAACAGCAGTTCAAGAGCAGCCCTCATGTCATACTGGTTTGGGAGGCACTGATTTTGCTCTCCAGCAGCCATAGTTGTTATATGTACAGATATCAGGCCAGGGACACATGCCTGGGTTGGAGACTAAACTGAGCTTATAGAGTGAAGCAGTAGTGCAAACAGAGGATGGTTGGAATGGATGGATGTGAGGTACCGGTATATCACCTGAGGCAAGCCACAAAATGGCACTCCCCTGCCAAGGAAGGCGGGGTGAGTGAAGATCTACATCGGGAACAAGGGTGGTAGGAGACCAGCAGCGCCTCCTATTTGCCAAGGGGCCACAGCTGAAGTGGCATGGAGGCGGCTGCCAAGGATAAGGCAGATCCAGCCTTCTAGGAGCTCACCACAGTCGTTGCTGCTGCTGCATTGGCAGGAGTGGGCGATGCATTCCTTGGAGGCCGGATCTGCTGTCCCTGTGG
Source organism: Podarcis raffonei (assembly GCF_027172205.1). Taxonomy (NCBI): domain Eukaryota; kingdom Metazoa; phylum Chordata; class Lepidosauria; order Squamata; family Lacertidae; genus Podarcis; species Podarcis raffonei. The sequence continues at coordinate 52,649,946 of NC_070604.1, forward strand.
ATCCTGCTACCTGAGGTGGCCACTCACTTTGCCTCATGGTTGGGCTAGCCCTGTGCCTGGGTTTGTGTCAGATGTGTAGTCCTGAGGCGTGTACTATTTTTCACTGACTGCCACCATAACAGTCCCTGCATAAGGTACTGTGATTTCTAGCTGGTTCTGGTCTTTCACCTCAGGCGAGCTTCTGTGGCATTCATTTCAGAATGGCCTTACTGCTTACCAGTGGTGGAGCTTCATGCTCCGGCACCAGGGGGCGGAGAGCAGGTGGGGGCAGGGCTGGTGCACGTCCCAGGGTCGGGGTGCACTGCCCGCAGGGGCATGGCGTGCATCCTGGGGGTGTGGCGTGGTGCCCGTCACGGGCAGAGGGGGCAGCAGCGATGACACCCTACTGGGATTGCGCTGCCAGGGGCAGTGCGCTTCCCCCACACTCCTCTTCCTCCGCCAGTGCTGCTCACTAGTAACTGGGTGACCATTTTTAGGACTGTGGCTGATACCCAACGAAGTCTTCCTGAAGATTCTTAAGTTGGTGGCTTTCAGTGGGTCTACTTCAAGTACGACATTGTTGAATTCTCATCCAGTGTGTTCTTTTCACCTGTGTATTTCTTGGGCATGTACTAAGACACATGGCTTTCTGGCTTGTATTGCATTCCTGGCCTGTGTGTTCATACCCTTTTCTACTACTTGTTGTGACTTGATGGACTTGTGTTCTCTGCTTTGAAGGAGTGGGATGCTGTTCAATTGATTGGTCAAATGTAATCAGAAGCATTAAAAAGTGCTTGATTAATTGATTGGTCAACTTTTCAAGATGTCATATTTGTAGACTTGAAACAAAAAGAGAGTGTCAAGGTAATTACAGTAACCTTGTATTAAACAATATGTCTAAATTCTAAATTATTGTATTCAGTTATTATTTATAAAATTTGATACTGTTTGTAAATATGTAGCTATTTGAGCTAACCCCGGGTCTTGAAATACATTCTGCTGTACAGTGGACCCTCCGGGTACAAATTTAATCCCTTTCCAGGGGTCCGTGCAAACCCCAAAAATTTCGTAAGAAGAGGTGCCGCTTCTGCGCGTGGCGCTATAGAGCACTTCTGCACATGTGCGCACGGCGAAACCCAGAAGTATACACTTCTGGGTTTGCCGTGTTCACAACCCAAAAATTATGTTACCCGAAGGTAACGTAACCCAAGGGTCCACTGTATTTACTACATCGACAGTATTCAAGAGATGGAAGAGCCACTTTGGCTTTCACTTCAAATCACAGGATTGATTAAAGCAGTTACAGATTTTGTTCCAAATGAAATTAAGCACACACGGTAACTATAAAATACAGAAGTTAGTTGCTGTTATTGCTATAGTATGTAGGTTGATTGTCATTGCCCAGATTCTGTTGCATTAGTGCACATTGGGATGTGCTGCTAAAATAAATACTATTTTTCATCCTGCATCCAGTGAATGCTCTTTTTATATTGCATCTGTCTTCTTCCTTAGTCTTATGTCATCCTCATAAATCCCAACCAGAAATGAAAAGGCTCTTCAGAAACAGAGTAGTCTGAAGTCATTAATGGTAAGGGGGGGGTAATAGAATACTAACTGTATGGAAGACAGAAAAATTGAGAAGCACTGTGTGATGTTATCAATATCTCATGTGTTTGGTAAAAATGAATATGTTTTATGCAATGCTTATAGTCCGGAAAAGCTGTTGAAAACATGTAATAAAAAAAACTTGAGCTCTTATTTTTGAGCTAACACTAATTACTGCTTATACATGCTTATGTTCTTCATTCATTATAAGAAACTGTACCAATCAGAGGATAACTGAGCTTCAAGCACTTACACACATACATTATGATTTTTTTTCAACTTAAGAGAAAAGAAAGCAACTCTAGGTCATAAAAATCTTTTCTCTTAAATGCTAATGAAATTTCTCCATTCTCTCCATTAGCAGATCCCTCTTATTGGTAATTTGTATCCTTTTCTTTTGTTCCCATTTATAATGAATGCTGGGCACAGAGAGAACCTGGGCTTTGAGAATGCTTTCACTTTTGTCTTCTCTTCCAAAGCTACACAGGATCAAAAGGACATAAATTGGCACCCAAGTACACAGAATGACTCTTGCTTTTTTAATTATGTAGCTTTTAAAAAAATTAATGTATTTTGGTAGGCAAATAGATTCAAATTCTGAAACATCAAAACACCAACTAAGAAGGCCTCTTTGCATTTCCTCTGGTCATAAATATTTTGCAGCTTAATGTGCCAGAGTGTTATGCCTTGTCAAAGTCTCCCTGTTGTAAACCTAGATTGTCCTATTGCATGACGCCTTCCACTTCAATTTCCAAACTAGAAGAAAGGTGTGTATTTCTTCCTCTTTTCCTTTCTGTTGCCTTCTGCATATTTCAATGGTCTCATGAAGCTAGGTTTTGTTGTTGTTTAAAAACCTGTTTAGTTCTCTTTTTCTTTCTTTATTCCTAGCCCCAAAGATCCTAATTTCTCTCATGGTTATATGTCAGGATTGATTGTGTTTGCATGTGCAGCCACCCCATTCACAGTATTGCAGGGCCCCCCCACCGCCCAGTCCTGCAGCCGTGAGTCAATTGGTTCAGACAGAGCCTCTTCCAAAACTAGCTCTTAATGTGTCACAAGTGCCTTTTAAAGAAGCATAGAAGGGTACTATGGGCAAAGGCAGCTGAGCTGTTTGCTCTGATTTCAGATGTATTACAGCTACTTTGTTCAAAAACTCAGCTCTGCCTTAAACCATTTTCAGCTGGCCTTTCTCATACCTGCTTCTGCATTTGTTCTCTTTCTCCATGGTAAGTTTGTGTTTAATTTAAATTCAGCGTATAATAAAGTTAGTATTTTGAGCCCAACTGTAATAATTTGATGAACAATAAGCAAGAAAGTGAAAACGTTCAGACAAAAGTTTCTTTTCATTATTAATTGCTGCCCTCATTTTTATTGAGACAACGAGTTAGTGAGTGTGTATGTGTGTGTCTATGAAGGGAGAGAGTGATTTGTGTCTGTGAAGGTTAGAAGAGGCTGACTGTGCTGGAACTGACTGCAGTGCCTTTTTGATTATTCATGGACAGTAATAGAAGGCACTTAAAAAGAACAATGAAATTGCTTATTTTTTGTGATGGGCCATCTGTTGAATTGTTTTGTGCAACAATTGCACAATAGTATCTATGTCATATCATTCTATTTTCAACAGCAGCTGATTATGTATACTTGGCTACTTGTCCTTTTTTCCAAAAGTTCCATGACCATTTAAAGTCACCTTTGTGATCCTTTGCTGGAAAGGTAATAGAAGTGTAAAGCAGCTGGTGTGTATTTTCTTCCTTGATCTTCTGAGGGTTGTGTGTGTGTGTTGGTCCAAATTAATTAGGCCTCTTAAATGTTTGGATCTATTTTTCTGTGTTTCCCACCTGTAGTTTTAGAATGGAAGTTAACACAGAATTGTTCCAGCAGTTTGTTAAAAAATGATGGGGCTCTGTAATAAAGAACCGACATATTGTTGCACATTCACTGCTTATTAATTATTCCCTCCTTTTCTGCTGCAAGTGGTAATTAGAATCTTCTGTCATTTAACCAACAAGCCTCTTTTGTGACTACAAAAAACCAGTTGCAGATCAGTTAATGGAGCAAGTCAAAATCAGCCTCTCATGATGGCGGTGTTGTCTTCCGCAGGTCACAGACATTGCTGACGCCATGATTCTCAAGCAGCTCTTTGAAAACCTGTTTCAAAATGGTGTTGTTGTTGTAGCAACATCCAACAGGCCACCAGAAGGTAAAACCAAACAATATGTTGCTATTGGCGTTTTCACTGGAAGGGAATAGATGCCTTGATAAGGTAGCATTACATGTATTCATTTTCTAATTAAGATCAATCTCTTGTGTTGTTTCTATTGTAAATTTTTAAGGTTCTACGCTGTGCCCTAAATGGCACACTTCCTTGGCTTCTGTTCAAATATATGGAAGTGAGGAATATAGTCATGCTAAGGAAACTGCATGGTGTATAGGAGGTAGGAACTCTGAGCAGGAGAGTTGCAGTCATGAACTTCTGTGAACGAAACTCTTCTTATGTGAATGGAAGTGTCTTCAGTTCATGGAACAATTGTTGTAGCACTGAAAAGCCAATGGTCCTTTCATGCTAGAAGATGGAAAGTGGAAGGAAGAAAAAGGTGAGGGGAAAGGGTGATCAGCATTATGCATTTATGACTGCCCCCTGGGTAATTATTTATAGGATTGGTAATATTGCTGATCATCAGGGAGAATGAGCTGAGAAAAATGGATGCTCACGTAAATGTGATGTAGTATTCAGAGCGTCAGACTAGATCCAAGGAGAATGGGTTCAAATCTCCACTTAAGTCATGAAGCTCAGAATGGCCATGGACCAGTCATTTTTTTCTCTGCCTAACCTACCTTACAGGGTGGTGAGTGGGGAGAACAATGTACATTGTCCTGAGCTCTGTGAAGAAAGACAAGGATAAGCATACAATGTAATAATAATTGCATGATAAAATAGACAAATGATAGTGATATATTCTCTGGCATAAGGCCCAAGATTAATGAGACCTACTCTAAAACAATCAGGTGTACCTGTAGCAAGAAATGTAATAAATAATTGGAATAAGAAACTAAGAAAATGACTGGCTGCTACAAGAAAGAACATGAAAATCTTTAAAGTTTCTCAACAAATGTTGAATGAAATTGCAAATTAATGTGGAAACATGTTTAATAAACTTAAAACTGAAAAGGAAACCTCACATATCTTTGTTGCTAAGTAAACATCTAAAAGGAACAAAAACTTTTCTTTAATCACTTTATATTTTGATTGTTTCTTAAAAACTAGTAGTGAACAAAAAAAATCTACTAGCTGTACTATTACAGAGACATAATCTGTAGTCAGCCATTTGTGTGTGAGAGGAATGGTTTATGGTAAGTACTGCAAATATGATATTGCAGATAAAAACTGCATATTTACCCAGTACTGTTATTTTCTGCAATCTAGTGTAGTTATGTTTGTTTCTCAAGAATTTCTGAAAAACATATATGTATTTACTAATACTACCATTGCTGGTTCCGTGTGGATAATATGGTAAGATCCTTAGTAGACTTTCACAGACTTCATTCAATTCTTAAATGAAACAGCAGGTTCAGCTGGCTTCTCACATCAATAAATGACTGGTGAGGAAGTGCTCTCCATGGCCTATTACCAGATACTCAACACTGCAATACAAGTGAACAGAGTAGGAACTGGGAATAGAAATAAAATGACTCTCCCTAATAAACAGAAGTTGGGTCTCTGGCTGGTGTCTACCCAGATAGTGATGAGAAGCATGGAGATCTAGCAAGGTGGGCCCAATTCATGACTTCCTATCTTCAAACAGTATCCTGTCCATCAGCTAATTGTTTGGAATAAACCACCTAGAGATGAGTTTTTGTGTTTGACTGACAGCTTTATGATTTCCTCTGGGAGCCAGCTTCCTCCAAGGTTATTGGAAAGGTCTGATAGCCTCCATTAGTTATGTTTTGCCTGTTTCAAGTTGAATAGTTTATTACAAGTTTGCTCCATTTCAAAATCTTGGAAATAATCATAAGCTAATCCAGTTTTTAAAAATACATAATTTTTAAAACCCAGAAGACATATCCCATGGTAACCTTGCCTGCTGTATTACATAGTTTTCAAAAATGAGTACAAAAAGGGGGAAGTGATTGGCCACATTTCTATGAATGAAGTTCAGACGTTAGGTGTTTTATGTCTTCAGAAGAAAGGATTTTGGGGCAGCCACTGAAAACAGCGCTTTGTGTACCCTTGATGAGCAGATTCTATATTCAAAGAACATCTTTATTGGGTGTAGAAGTTGTGAAGGGGTTCTGAAAGAGGATATGTTCTCTTGATTGAACCTGTACTGCTAAGAGTTCTAAACACCTACACACCAAATTATGCTCATAAGTAGTAGGAAGTCAGGCTATGAGGCTCATTGGCATGATGAGCTTCCACAGACTGCCTCTGGCTAGAGGCATAATATTAATTTCTGTCCCAGCTAAAATTTCTGTATATCAGCAAATGCAACAATACATAAGGTGCATTATAGTAAGTCTAGCTCTGATTCTACAAAGGCATGATTTCGGCAGCCTGAAAAAAGGAGCCAGCCTTACCAAATGGCATTGGTGAAAAATCATTTGTGGACACTGCCAGCAACACTCTTGAGTGGACAGGAAAGACTGAACCCCTGGGATGGTAGGAGTTCTTGTCTCCTAATAAGCAGAACCATACAATGGTGATCTCACAGATATTTGTCCAGAACCCCATCATTAATACTGTAATGCAATGATGGGAAACTTTGTTCAATTCAATGGCCACAATTCCGTGTAGCGGCCATGTATCAGTGGTGGGTGTGGCTAGAAACACCACTTGCCATCCTTCATCAAGGCAAGCAATAACTGTCATCATAATTCAAAGACACTTTCAAGCTGGTTCAGATTACTAGAGGAAAGGACATAGAAGGACCAATGAGGGGTTCAACCTTGGGCAGAATCCTGGGGACCAGATGGAGACACTGGAGGGTTTCATTTGGCCCCTGGGCCTGAGGTTTCTTTGTTGTTGTTTAGTCGTTTAGTCGTGTCCGACTCTTCGTGACCCCATGGACCAGAGAACGCCAGGCACCTCTGTCCTCCACTGCCTCCCGCAGTTTGGTCAAACTCATGCTGGTAACCTCGAAAACACTATCCAACCATCTCGTCCTCTGTCGCCCCCTTCTCCTTGTGCCCTCCATCTTTCCCAACATCAGGGTCTTCTCCAGGGAGTCTTCTCTTCTCATGAGGTGGCCAAAGTACTGGAGCCTCAGCTTCACAATCTGTCCTTCCAGTGAGCACTCAGGGCTGATTTCCTTCAGAATGGATAGGTTTGATCTTCTTGCAGTCCATGGGACTCTCAAGAGTCTCCTCCAGCAGCATAATTCAAAAGCATCAATTCTTTGGCGATCAGCCTTCTTTATGGTCCAGCTCTCACTTCCATACATCACTACTGGGAAAACCATAGCTTTAACTATACGAACCTTTGTTGGCAAGGTGATGTCTCTACTTCTCAAGATGCTGTCTAGGCCTGTCATTGCCCTTCTCCCAAGAAGCAGGCGTCTTTTAATTTCGTGACTGCTGTCACCATCTGCAGTGATCATGGAGCCCAAGAAAGTAAAATCTCTCACTGCCTCCATTTCTTCCCCTTCTATTTGCCAGGAGGTGATGGGCCCAGTGGCCATGATCTTCGTTTTTTTGATGTTGAGCTTCAGACCATATTTTGCGCTCTCCTCTTTCACCCTCATTAAAAGGTTCTTTAATTCGTCCTCACTTTCTGCCATCAAGGTTGTGTCATCTGCATATCTGAGGTTGTTGATATTTCTTCCGGCAATCTTAATTCCGGCTAGGGATTCATCCAGCCCAGCCTTTCGCATGATGAATTCTGCATATAAGTTAAATAAGGAGGAAGACAAAATACAGCCTTGTCGTACTCCTTTTCCAATTTTGAACCAATCAGTTGTTCCATATCCAGCTCTAACTGTAGTTTCTTGTCCCACATAGAGATTTCTCAGGAGATAGATGAGGTGATCAGGCACTCCCATTTCTTTAAGAACTTGCCATAGTTTACCGTGGTCGATACAGTCAAAGGCTTTTGCATAGTCAATGAAGCAGAAGTAGATGTCTTTCTGGAACTCTCTAGCTTTCTCCATAATCCAGCGCATGTTTGCAGTTTCTTACTCCTGCCTTAATTATAATGCTGAAGCTCATTTAAAAATGCCATAGCATCTGCAGAGTCCTGTTGCTATTTAGGCAGATTTAAACCAGGCATAGGCAAACTCGGCCCTCCAGATGTTTTGGGACTACAACTCACATCATGCCTGACCACTGGTCCTGTTAGCTAGGGATGATGGGAGTTGTAGTCCCAAAACATCTGGAGAGCCGAGGTTGCCTATGCCTGGATTTAAACCAATACCTCTAGCATAGTCTTGATGTAGTATGTGACTGACAAAATTGAGAAGTTCATAGAAATGAGAAAAACAATGTTGTAATTTCAGGTACCAGTCTCTGTCTATGAAACTTTAAAAAGCTTAGACCTGTGGTTCACAGACTTTCCACTCCCAGTCCTATGGACTACTTGAAAATTGCTGAGGATCTTTCTACCTGTTCTTACAGTTGTAATGCACTAAGCCAGATGTTGTATGCTTTTTAATTGATTTTTACTGTTTATTTTACTTATTACATATTGTAATAAACCACCTTAATGAAGCTCGCGAATTTCAGTTTGAGAACCTTGTCTTATACCCAGCACAACATCAGTGTTAGGGCTGCCATATGTCCAAGAGGGATTTCTGAAATGTGGCGCTTTGTCCTGTATCTTAGGCAAGTCAATCTAAAAAGCTCAACAATTTTGAGGTCTTCCTAAAAATAAAAATAAGCAACCCTGTCTTCGTGCTAGGATTAACAATCATGGCATGCTCTGCCTCTCAGAAATTCAATTAATGAGTGTGCAGCTCTTCTGGAAACATCATAAGGCTCAATTGTTTTGGCTGGTTTTCAGGAACTGAAGCTAAGCTTCCAGAGGAGTAGGGATTTTAATGGAATTTAATCTGATAAAATCATGCTCAGCTTTATTGGAATTGTCCCGATCCTGGTTAAGCACTGTCATAGTCCCAACAAAGCCAACTGGACCATGATAGTTTCCATGTCATGCAATATCAGCATGACATGGAAACTATCATGGTCCAGTTGGCTTTGTTGGGACTATGACAGTGCTTAACCATTATACAAAAACAAGCATTGAGTTCACAGTCCTTTATAAATAGTCTGAAGTATGACTGTATATGCTTGAAACGGAAACCCTTACTAAAGATAGTCTTCAGGCTAACCCATATCCTTGGCCAGAGTAAAGGTATTCCTGAAGTTTATTCAGGATTTAATTTTCTTATGCTTACCTCCAGACAGCAGTTTTGTTGCTCCAAATAAGCATTATAGCACATCCAAAGGGAATGTGTGTGCTGTCTTGGGCAAATGCATTTTTACAAACCTTTCCTCTGAGATACCTTCACACTTGCTGCAGAAGACCAACTCTGCTGACTGCACACCTTGCATTGGATCCTATCAGCTTTGCTGGCTAGTGGATTATCACTCTGAGAATCCACAGTGTGAGTCGGGCATGCATTGACACAGTGCTTCCAGTTCCTGCAGCTGGCAATAGTTTGATTAAGCGTAAAGCTGATGATTCCTTCAGGAGGCCCAAAGTGTGCTACACATTATATTATTTCAATGGGATGTGGGCGAAATAAGTTTGTATTATCCTGAAAGCTCAGCTTTCTCTGCTGCAGAGCAGTTTTGTTGGAGTGCTGTTATCAGCAGATTACTTGCAGACAAAACCATTCTTTCTCCTCCCCTACTCCTCAGTTTTGATGTGATCCATGGTATCTGCATTTTGCCAAATGAGTTAGAATCATACGCTGAGATATTCTGGGTCAGTTTCAGTTATTTATTTGTGTCCAATCTTCCTGAATCACAGATACTATAAAATACAACAAATGAGAATACATCTATTACATCATGGCGATAAATGCATTTGCTTGGGACAGTGAACTCCATTGTTTTAAATGGAACTTACTGTCAAGCACGTTTATTTTTATTTTTATTTATTTATTATTACTATTATTATTATTACCCTGTCTTTTCCCCTGATGGGACTTAAGGCAGCTTGCAGATAAAAACAAGAACAGCTAAAACATAGAAAATAACATCCATTAAAAACAATTAAACACTGATAGTTAAAACTATATACATATTAAAGATATGTTTAAAACTGCAATATAATACATTTATTTATGATTGTTGCAAGAGTGGGCCCTTCCAGATATATCATTATAGATGCTGTGTTCTGAAGTTTTTTGGAGCAAAACTGTAGTGGGCTGTCTACACCAGCAATCATGTGTTGCTGATTATAGCTGTTGCTTTTTTCCATCCACACCAGTGACAGGATGTGATCAGATTGAGAAAAATTCTGTGCCTGTAATCACACTCCTTCCATTCCCTTGTTCCACTGAGCAGTAAATGTCAGAGTTATGAGCATGTGCACAGGCTACTGATAGCCCTTTCGTGTGTTTTGCCATTTTCGGGGTGGGGGGGAAGGGTATGATAAATTGCACAAAACGCATGCATGCATGCATGCATACATGTTTTCACATGTTTTATCATAGATTCAAATCAGATTTTCTGGGGATGTTCTATTTCCTCCCATTTTACTTATTTAGAGTGTAATGCAGTCAAATTTATTTTTTAAATGCTGTTTTTTGTCTCTTATACATTAGAGTTTAAGTATATTTTAAAAAGCAGATACTGAAATGTTAATCACTGTATTGTGTAGCTTTACTGTTTATGATTTATAAACTTAACCTCTCCAAAGCAATGAGATACATTTCAACTATGTGGTTAATTTAATTAAGTAAGAAGAATATATTAATTACTTTTAAATACAGTTTAATTTTAAAAAAACATTGCAGCCAAAGATTTAAATTTAAATTATTTTCTTTTTTCCTTCCTTATTTCTTGATTTGGTAGAACAGAGGTAGAGAGCCTGTGTTAGGGTTCCCATACTTTTTCACCAAACAGTGGGGAAATGTTTTTTGGCCAAAGTTGTTGAGCTTTTGGAGCTAAAAAATGCTGGATTTCCCTGGACACTGCCCAGTTTCTGCCTGTACACTGCTGCCGACTTCAATATTCTGGATATGCCTGGGAAAATCCGGGCGTATGACAATCCTAGCTGTGTTGAACTCAACCGTACTGTTCAACTCTAATTCCCATTGGCACAGCCAAGATAGCTGATGGGAATTTAGTCCACAATGCTAGGAAGACCAAAGGTTCCTTCTCCCTAATGTAGAACTTGTATTTGTAAGTAAGACCAAAAGACAATCCTGTCAGACGTATGTGGCGAGGATAATATCCATGTGTTCTCTTTCAGATCTCTATAAAAATGGGCTCCAAAGAGTGAACTTCGTGCCATTCATTGCTGTTCTTAAGGTAATGCTCGATAAGGGATCTTGCTAGCTTACTGATAAGCATCTTTATTGCAAAACTGTTTTGTTCATATTTCTGGGAGTAATTTTCTTTAACCTTCTGTGATTAACTCAATTAGGGGAGGCAGAAGTTAAGATTTCATTTGTAATATTTTTGAATCTTGAGGCTCTACTTTTTCTCCAAACTGAATGACAGAGTTCAGAGCAACAACATAAAAGGAAACATGATTAGAACAGAATGAAATTTTTACTTCTCAGCTTTTTTCCACGTGTAGTATTCATGAAGATAGAAAAAATCCCAAGCCAGGTCTAGGAGAGCACTATCCATTATTACCTGTTACTATTCTACTCTTTTCAAAAATACAAATGACTAAAAGGTTCATTTTTCCTATGATTATTTATTTGTTATCTTTTTAAAATTCTTCACTACCTTTCAGAATACAATATTTCCAATGGTGGCTTACAACCTTTAAAATAATTTAAAAGCATATAAAATATAAACATTATAATCACAGTCACAATAGCAGTAAAAACATTTCAGATCAATGCATTATAGTAATCACCCATGCCAGATACCAAAATCAATATTTAAAAAAAATGAAATTGCTATTGTGTCATGGGTTTCACAAATTCAGGTTTCCCTGCTTTTAGGTTCAAAGAGAAAGGGAAATTGTATTAGCATTTGGATTTCTATCTTAATCTTACATGAAGAAGGGCTCATTGATGCATGGTTTGGCTGTGGGTTACCAACTTTTATGAACTACTTTCTAATTTTTCTATGGGAGGCCAATACAAACTCAATTTGGACTCCTGGAGATTGCACTGCAACTGCACTTGCAGCCATTTTCTGATTGCTTAAATCCTTCTATGATAACCTAGAATTTCATTACTTTGATCAACATTTTAATTGTATAGGGAAGGGTTCTTTTTCATTTTATTAGTCTATAAATGTCTAAATACACATATTTCAGAAGCAAGTCCCATTGATATTAATAGGACTTACTCTCAGGTAAGTGAAAATAAGGCTGCAGCCTGCATCTCTCCCTTTAAACTGTCTTTTAAAAGTCTTCTACGTGGCCCAAAAATGCCAATGTAATATCAGTATGACATGAAAGAAGTGAATTTTTAAAAAATAGTGTGGAGAGCCTTCTATAGGTAGAAGCAAAGACATTCACTGTGGAAGTGATAAATCCACAAAGCCTACTTAGATACTAAAGGTGCAATCCACGACCATTTAAGCCTGAGTTGAGTCTGGGTTATTTTACTTAGGTTTCCTCCTTCTATGAGTGGGATTCCAAGTAGCCAGCTCCTGATCCTTAGAAATCAACACAATAAACCTGATTTTGTGCAAACAACTGTGTTTAGTATTGTTTCTCTTATAGAACAGCCATTATCATTTATGCAGTGATAAAACTGTATGTATATTGCCTTGGGAATAAGTCCTTTTATTTGAACTCAGTGGTACTTGCTTCTGAGTAAACATGTATAAAATTGAACTGTTTGATTATTTCCTATTCTTCCATCGGCTTTCACCCCACTAAATAATAATATTTATTTTTTGTCAAAAAGCCACTATTAATGTTTGGAAGAAGATTCAACTTTATACTACTATTAGGTCAGGAAACTACTACCAGCAGATTCAGAGAGATCTTGGGACAGGGGGTGGGATTCTGGCACCGGTTAGAAGATACAAAATGTCTTTGATTATGTGTTCTGCCTTTGTCAAGCCACCTGTGTTAGAAGCACACAGATCTGTGAATTGACAATTTCTTTTTAAAATAAAAAAGTCATCTTGGTGATTAAATTGATTTGTCAGTTAGTTCCATTCTAATGCTGTGATAGTCCAGTAGCTTTCAGTATGCTGAATGGTTAAAACTTGCTTTTGTGGTCAGTGTCAGCACCCTGACCTCTGCTGAGCTGTCACCTGAGTCAGAATTGCTGGGATTAAGCCTTTGATATTGTGATGTCTTCACTTATCAATTGACTTTTTCATTACTGAAGACGTTAGGCCTTTTGTTTCCCTTCTTAGTAAGTACCCAAGCAAGTCTTAAATAGAAGACTCTTTCTTTCCCAACCTGTGGAAGTTGTAGGCTCTGCTTTTCTCTTTTTTTCCTGTGTTAATTAAATGGATTACTTTTGGAATTTACAATACAGTTCAGTTGTGAATCATTGTGTTTAGCATTAGAAAACAAGAGTGAGAGTGAGAGAAAATGAGGGGGTACACACGTGCAAGCATACACTCAGTAAATATAAGACTAGAACAGACTTTGGCTCAAATGTTCACATTGTATTTTTTGGCTTTTTAAATGTGATTGCATATCAGAGTTTGAGTTCAAAAGTAGCTACACTTTAATGCACAAAATTAGAACTCTAAATACTCAAAAATTCTGTTTGATCATCCGAAAACTATCTTTTGGTAGGTATGCAAATCCATACCACACTGAATATATTTATAAGTTTTGTATCTCACAATCCAAATTAATAAATGTCTAAAAATCAGGTAAGGTTTTGAAATATATTTTGTTTAATATATTGCATTTTAAGTACAGTAAGAGGACTGCTTGACAAGCCTTCATTTAAATATATATTATATATATTTGTCATCTGAAGGTAAAATAATGATAGCAAACTCTTGCATTCTATTCCATTTTGATCTTAATAATAGTTGTTCTCTGTTTAAGCAAATGAACACTTTGGTTCCAACAGCTGGCTCAAATTCTGAGTTAGATATGCAATATTGCATTGCTTGTAACGCAAATGATTTGTTTAATGTTTCCTTTGCTTGTGATGTAATGCAAAATAAGGTCTTCCTTATCTTCCTCCATCCCCCTCGCCCCAAAGGTCCGAGCCAATTAATAAGGCTTGTAAGTGCTTTGTCACAGGCTACCATGGAGGTCTGCAGAGAAGAACTTTAATCCAATAAACATTTCATTTAGATCATGAAAAGAAAGTGTGAGGAGAAGCTCCCGTAGGAGAGGGTGTTACTGGCAATTCTCTCCTTGCAGTGATATGAGGAATTTGCCAAATTAAGCAAAAGGCCTTCATATTTAACACATTAAACGTGTCAAAACTAATAATGGGAATAGTTTAATTTGGGTTGAACCTTACATTGTGAATATTCTAAAAAGCCACAACTGTTTTCTTCAAAGACTTACTGTTGAGCTGGATGGACAGGGCAAGAGGAGGTTGTGAGAAACCCAAATAGCAAATAACACTGGCCGAAAGTTGGGGTGGGGAGAGGAATAGATAATTAGGTGTAATTAGCGTGTATGAATTGTTGTCTCCCTGCCCTTGGCTTGAATAAATTTGGAAGAAAAAAACCCAAGTGGTGAAACTGCTTTGATGTAAGAGGAGTCATTGTGGCTTGGCAGCATAAAGGCAGTGTTTTATACTTCTTACATAATGGTTGTGATACAGAAAGACTGAATGGACTCTGCACCCCCCAGTCTGCTTTACAGCAAGGACTTTTGGATTCTCTTGAAACAAAATGCAGCAGAAGTTTTCAGTTGTTGGTAATGAGGTAGCAGACCTCATCAGAGATAGGCGTAAGCCATCCTTAGTCTGCTTAGATCTTAATCATTTATTTTTATTCTGGAAATCTAGTTTCTGAAATCAACACTTTCCCTTTTCTTCTTCTTCCCTGTTTGGAGCTCTGGCAGGAGCAAAGATTCAGGCCAAGGAAGGAAGTACAAATCAGATTTTGAAGTAAGAAAGCATTGTGAGCAAACTTCATATTGGATGGAACTGAGTTAAAGTAACTTAGTCATCTTTATATATTTGACCTGTTGTTGAACAACTGCTCACTTAGTCTAGTGTGAAACATAGCCAGTTCTGTTCTGCTTTGCAGAAAGGCATACTGTATACCGCTTACTTACTAGAATAAGAGCTGTCCTTAGTTGTGGGAGCGCATTCTTTGTAAGAGTTGTTTATACTTTTGGATATAATGCAAAGCACCTTGTCAAAGACCAAGATGTTGGTTTACATATCGCTTCTGTTTGGCGCAGTGGGTAGGGAATGATTCTCTTGAGAGACCTTGAAAAAGGAAGCCGTGTTATGCTCTTACCTTATTCCCCACTAAAACTTAATATTGTTCCCTTTGATTAGGACTTTCTCTTGATTATGCACCCACTAAGCTGAACTTTAAAGAACTTTATAGTTATTGCAACTATAGTCAAACTATCTCAATTTGTTGCATAGCTACAGCTACATGGTATGCAGAAACAACTGTAAAGCATCTAATTTGAATTAAGGAACCAAATTATCAATTTTGTGTGCTGAAGCAGAGAAACTAAACTTCTTATTCCAGCTGAGCTTCTGGACAATGATACAGCTATGGAGAATGAACAGTTACTTCATATCCAGAGTGTTTTAACAAACATAGGAAATAAATCAATATTAATAGAGAATAATTGTCAGCCTTTAAAAATATTAAGCACAACAAATCTGATTTAATACATACAGACTCCAATTATGCAACATAGCAGCAGTAGTAGCTATAGCCTTACGCACACATTTTATGCATAGTATTCTATTCCAACTTGAGGGCCTGATCTAATCATTTTTGGTGTTAAAATGCTTTTTATCTTTTTCGATTTAGCATTTTGTATTTATTTTAAAATGTAATATTTATGTACATGCCCTCTATTCTCAATTTAGAGTTCTGTAGCTACTGGGATATGCTTGAGAAAAGGAAACTGGCATTTCATTTAACCCTTTGAGGGTTTATTATGTAGAACAAGTAGCCTTTTGTGCTTGAAGTTGTACACTCTGAAAAAAAAAGCAACACCTGAATATCTCCGGAGCTTGAATAATTATGCCCGATTGTGTTTTGCTGGTGTAGGTCACAGGAAATTCACTTAGGGTAGACTCTCTACAAAGCTAAGATATATGCAGATTTTCTGTTGTTGGATTGTGTAAAAATTATTTACTGTTAATACTTGCATAAAGGTTAGAAAGGTTGATGAAGTGATATTTAGTATTGCTTTACTATTCACTGCATGTCAGGATGTAATTATGACTGATTCATGGAACTGTCTTAGGAACGAACCATCTTTATTAAAATGCTGATCAAGATAAGAGCTGACAGTAATAAAGAATAGAACATTTTAGTCTTGTTGCTTTTCAATGATTGCTAATTACCCCAGAGGTCATGTATAGTGCTTGGGAGGATTCATTGACATTATTTTCTTTTAAGTCTGCTGTTTGAACAACATCTGAACATGAAGACAAAGACTGAGTGCATACTGAACAATAGTTTGACCAAGTTTTTTTATTCCACAAATACTAGATGATTCCTCTCTTTTCCATTTTGTTAAAGAAATTTATGTTCACACGATAAGGCAGGATCTTTGTTTTAAGATCATATCCTGATCATATCCATCACTTTCTTCAGAAGGTCAAACAAATAAAGATGAAACAATGTACTACTAACTCTCCTATAGTTTATTGTATGTAGAGCATAACCCAAAGGAGAGGTAATTAAAAGCCCAGTCTCCTTCCTATGACTTTGGTTATCTTATAAATCAGAATCTTCAGTTTCTTTATTAGATTACAAGGTGCATTTAACCTACAATATACCTTCAGATAGAAGGCTTTTTAGTACCCTTTGTACCATGTTTGGAACTGAAGTGTGGGCAGTGTTACATGTCATGATTTGAAGACAAACTAATATCCAGACAGAAGAAATACAAAGCATGGGGGAGAGATTTAGGCCAATGAAATAAGTATACAGTCATACCTCGGGTTGAATGTGCTTCGGGATGAGCGCGTTCGAGTTGCGCTCCGTGACAACCCGGAAGTAACGGAGCATGTTACTTTCGGGTTTCGCCACTTGCGCATGCGCAGACGCTCAAAATGACGTCATGCGCAGAAGCGGCAAAAAGCGGCGCATGCGTGCGCAGACGTGCCATCAGTAGTTACGTCTGCTTCTAGATGCGAACGGGGCTCTGGAATGGATCCCGTTCGCATCTAGAGGTACCACTGTACAGAGAGGAGTAAAGCAAGTGATTTCAGGCTAAATGTGTTTCTTAAGGGTGTTTTTTGTTGTTGTTTTTGGTCACAGACCCCTTTGAGAATCTGATGAAAGTCCTCTCCCCAGAAAAATACACATAAACACAAACACACACACAATTTTGCACACAATTTATTCTATCGCAGTAGAAAAATCTTTTTTGTGTATGCTCAGTCCGCAGACCTCTTGAAGCCTATGGGGTCTATGGGCCACAGGTTAAGAACTCCTGGTCTGAACCCTTGGTTGAACAGCCTCCTGCAAGCTAGGGCTCCCCCCAACCGATGTTTTATCAACAGCAACTCTCATAAACCTCAGCTGGTATGGCCTTGCTGGCTGAGGCTGATGGAAGTTGTAGTCCAAAACATCATGAGGGGAATCAGTTTTGGGAATGCAGAACTAGAAGAAGTAGCACTTAATGGGAAGTGGGGTATGGGAGAATGATTTCTGGTATGTGCATGAAGTGAGTAGATTAGGTAGGTGCACAGAACTCAGGAACCATAATGAGGGCAGCAGGGTTAGAAGTAGCGTAGCTTGGGTATGGGTAATAACCCTTCTCAGTAGGTAAAATACTGTATTTTTTGCTCTGTAAGACTCACTTTTTCCCTCCTAAAAAGTAAGGGGAAATGTGTGTGCGTCTTATGGAGCGAATGCAGGCTGTGCAGCTATCCCAGAAGCCAGAACAGCAAGAGGGATTGTTGCTTTCACTGCGTAGTGATCCCTCTTGCTGTTCTGGTTTCTGAGATTCAGAATATTTTTTTTCTTGTTTTCCTCCTCCAAAAACTAGGTGCGTCTTATGGTCTGTTACGTCTTATAGAGCGAAAAATATGGTAACCTTCTGAGGGCTTCATGATTGGTGGGCAAGAGGAGAAAAGTGGGTGGGGCAAAGGATGTGATTCTTATCTTGTATAGTGGGCTAAATTCAAGCTATGCAAAGGTTAGTGGTTTCTTCATACACATGTATGTGCATGCCCCTTCTCCTCTCCATTCAGGCAAGCAGAAGGCACCATCATAGTTCAAGGACACATTTGAGCGGGCAAAAGCAGAGTCCCTAGAGCAGGGCTAGTAAGAGGACATGACTTAGAGAGAGATTTTAAGAGCTGGGTTCAGTCCCTGGGCCTGAGGTTGCCCTATTATTATTATTATTATTATTATTATTATTATTATACCCTGTCCATCTTGGCTGGGTTTCCCCAACCACTCTGGGAAGTTTCCAGCACATATAAAAACATAATAAAATGTCAAATCAACATTTCAGACAATTCATTTGCAATTCATTACAAAACCCATCAGCAAAATCATAGCAGAAGGTGCTTGTACTTGCAAGATTGGTATAGACACAATACTGGGGAGCTTTTCAACATGCCTAAGAGATCAGAAACTGGATACAGGATATTGTTCTCTCCCCTTCTCACTCTTCTTTCTGGGAGGAAGTCCCTCACTTCAACCCTAACTAGAGCTATAACAGATGTGCTAGAACAAGCATCCACAACAGTTAGTGTTAACAGGGATATGTTAAGCAGGGATTCACCTTAACCAAAACCTGAAATCAGATTTGGGACACTGGCAGAAATCCTAGCCAATTGACTAAATTAGTGAATTGGTAATACAACCAAATCTTTGGAAGAAGTGCTGGCACATAGGAGTTGTAGCAGGCTTTAATGTGGAGGTATTCCTCCTGTTTGAGAAATATATTTATTTTTAAGCTCTTGTAAGGACTTAATTACATATTTGTTTTTAAGAACAGATGTCCAAATAAAAAAAAACTTAATAATGAAACTTAATTTTTTAAAGGAAAACTGGGTATCAGGCTGGGGGGGGGGGCATGCAAAACTTTTTTGGGATGGGTCATAGCTCAGTGGTAGAACATTGTTTTGCATGTAGGTTCCAGCTTTCATACACAGCATCTCCATTTGGGGCTGGGAGAGAAACCTGCCTGAAATCATTGAGAGACACTGCTAGTCACTTTAGACCAAACTGAGCTAGAGGAACCAATGGTCTGGCTTGGTATAAGGCAGATTGCTATGTTCCTATGCTGTGTTTTCAGTATGGATGTTACATCTAACTTGTAGTGATTATATGGATGAAAGCATAGTTGTCTCCAATGGCTGTATCATTTTCAGCAGTGTTAAGGTTATTATTCCATTCTAACAGAAATTCCTAATATCACGGTATGTCTCCATTTCTACCTTACAGAGGCCAGGCAAAAAAGCTTTCTGAGTCTAAAGTTTTTTCCCTTACAGTAACGTGTGTGAGTGATAAGGTTTTTTTTTACCTTCTTAATTATATTTTCAGAATGTAATTGTGTTTGTCCTTTGCTCTACATAAATACATAAACCAATACATAATAATGCGAGCAGCTGAATAATTCTAAGCATTAAAATTGAATAGTGTAAGAAGTCACAGTCTTTATGCCAATGGTATTGAAATGCTCCTTTGATGTGACATGCAGCTCTGCTATGACTAGCTTCTACTACCATTGGGAAAAGGACAGGATACTTTTAACACTGCAGATGAAATAGGATTATCGAAAGACTTTAAATGTAAACCAACTGTTAGGAGTGTAGCTTTAAAATTAAGGGCTAAAATATGAAGACTCCAGCTAAAAGTTCTTTAGCTGCTGATTAGGATTCCCTGATGGTGATTAGTGAGTGTGGAATGCAATCATGCCTGTAAGCTTTAATCAATCCCATGATGGAGAAGTCAGTTGCTCTAAGAGAGACCAAATTAATACATGTATTGTTTCTATTGGGCTTATTATTTTTAACACTAAAAAAAAAAAGAAAGTAGGCAAATTTGTGATGAAGTATTTCGGAGCATGCAGAATTTCGACAATCCAGAAGCACGTGAATTTTACTACCAAATATTCTGTCTGTCTTATCCTAAGAATGTTTTATTTTACATTGCACAACATTCTGACATGTCTTTTGTGTTGTGTGAGCAATTAATCTCACTGTGCAGTAACCCAAGACCTTTTCAAATAGCAGTTTTCCTTGTGTAAGTATTTCAAATGTTGAGAGATCTCCATTTTTGTTTACATAACCACCTCTCTGTATATATATTTAAAGTCATGTATTTCTGTTATTAAGATGTTCCAGTGTATGGAAGCTTAGAGAATAGTTTGTGATGTGAACAGGTCACCTGATAATAAGGGACCCTGCCTGTGCTGAAGTCAGGTGACCCAACAATATGACCATGATTTTGCTGCAGACCATGGAACTAGCACAGGGGTCAGCAACCTTTTTCAGCCATGGGCTGGTCCACCGTCCCTCAGATCATGTGGTGGGCCAGACTATATTTGGGGGGGGGGTGAACAAATTTCTATGCCCTACAAATAACCCAGAGATGCATTTTAAATAAAAGCCCACATTCTAGTCATGTAAAAAAACGCTGATTCCCGGATCGTCCACGGGCCAGATTGAGAACGCAATTGGGCTGCATCTGGTCCACGGGCCTTAGGTTGCCTACCCCTGAACTAGCATCTCAAATGCAGATTCCAGAAGCTTGAGCGCAATTATAAGAACATCAGTTTTCACTATAAGGGAAGGCCTTCATGTTTCATTGGGGTGGGGGTAATCCAAGTTCAGATCTCCTTGTCCTTAGAAACAACTTTTCCCTTCCTACTTCCTCATGTGTTCTGATCTATTATCCACCATGCAATCATTGCTGTTATTATATAATTATTAATATGTATGTATGTATGTATTGCCTTCATGTGCCAAGATAACACATAGTTTCAAACAATATTAGAATAAACAAATGATACAAAATATCCTTAGGCAACTTCAGGAAGTGATGCCACAAACTCCCAGACCTTGCGTCCAGCTTCCCTCAGAGCAGACAGGTCCTGAGGAAGGTGGGAGAGGGATAATAACATTACTAATAATAGCAATTCATACATTTAAAAATATTTAGAACTGCCCCTTCCAAATTGCAATTAAATTAAGCATTTTCATACACTGCAAATTTACTCCAACTGCAGAATACTTTTAAAGGCATTTTTCCAGATTTGCTGCAGAAATCCATTCTTGCTGACCACTGTGTGCTTGGGATGCAATTTTATTCTTGCTTGCTTAGAAGAAAGGTCCACAGAACTCATTGGAGTTATTTATTTATATTGTATTTTTAAAAGTTTGATATGTAGCTTTTCTGAGTTCAAATGCAGCTTACACATTGCAATTCAAAAACACAATCTGTTATATTCAACTAAGTCATATTCAAAGTAGACCGGTTGTAAAAAATGAACTTGGTAGCTCAAGTTACTTAGGTCCATAGATTTCATTGAGTCTGCACTGAGTATGACTGTTGGAAATCACCCAGTATCAATAAAACTTCTTTTAGAAACCTAAAAAAACTTACAGCATGCCATAATATGAAGCAGCAATTTATAGAGAACAGGTGAAGAAAAAAGTCTGCCAAGTCAAAGAGACGCTTGCTTATGTAAAGCTCACTTTATTTACCTTCAAGTACATATGCAGAGAGTTGGACTGTTCTTGTACATTCAAACTAGGGCTGTGATTGCTGGCATTCCTAGCCCCTATTTCATATTGATGAGCAAAAACTGTAGAGGTTGTTTGAAACTTTGATCACCTTTTGTCTGATTTGGATAAACGTCCACTTTACGTTGTTGTTTTTGTCTGCCTCTACTACCTTGTATTGCTTACTGAGTGATGCTGAAAATGTAAGTTTGTAACAGCTGTATTAAGGCATTCTTAATGGCTGGGAGGAGAATTCTCAGTGATTTCTTTGTATAACTTTGAAGCAGTCTTGATGGTGGAATGAGCATAATCCAAGTGAATAACTTGCCGGACCCATCATTCAGTTCGCCTTATGCTGATGCATAGGGACATATGAGCTGATGCACTGCTAAGATATGCTGTACACCCTTGCAAAATTCCATCGCATCTGCTTAAGGAAAGTAACAACTCTGTTATTTTGTTTCTGTATTCAGAAATACTGCAGCACTATCCAGCTGGATTCCGGAATAGACTATAGGAAACAAGCGCTACCAGCAGCAGGAAAGCTATATTACCTGTAAGTTGTTAAAGCTAAAGGTATTTTTCTTTCCTTCACTAGCCAACATGTCTTGCCACAGGGGCAAGTAAAAACACCCCCCCCACACCCCACAAAACCAAACAAATGCCAACTATCTTCTGTTTTGCCACAGTGCTAGTGCCATCAGATGGCATTTTCAGTATCTTCAGTTACATCGTTTAAAATGTGTGACTGAATCAAAACTAATTAGATTTTGGGGGGAGGTGTGGTGTTTGCAGAACTGAAGTGACAGATGGTTATAAAGCAATGAATATCCTCTTGTAAAAGAGTGTGCAATTCCCTGGTAAATAAAAGAGCATCCTTTATTGTAGTAAACTAATTATTTATACAAATCCTCTGACAAGGACTCATTTACTGTTGGGTGTTACCATTTGTGGATTGAAAAACTTGTCTTATTTTGACAGATGATCTGCTTGTATCTAGGATGTTGATTTCCTTCAGCATTTATTCTCTGTTTGAAGATGATGAAAAATAATACCATAATACAGCTATAAGTACAATTTATCTGTATAGCTTTGATTTCTGTTTCCCTAATGATAGTTTACCCTCAGAGCAATTTGAGAATACAAGTATATGTGATGCAAAGTTGTTCCAACATTTAAGAAGAGAAAGTGGTTTTAATCAAGCCAATACAAGTACAAATCTACTTATAGCTTTATTATGGCATTGTTTTTTTTAATATTATTTTTGAGGAGTTTAAATAAGGACTGGGCTTTCCAGCTAGCAAAATGATTAGCCCCAGTCTAGGACTATAATGGGAGTGTGCCATTTAGTTCATAATCCAGGGGTAGCACCTTGGATATAATTTTTGGGGTGAGTTTTATACTCAGGATTGCCAGACAACTGGATATGACCTAAAGTTTTAGGTTTTAACCTTATTCTTAGGCTTCTGGGGAAGGAATAAAATATTGGAGTTAGGGACTTGTTAATTAAAAGTTACTGAGCATTGCTTCCCATCCTGAGCAGGAAAAAAGAAATTTCACTTCACATAGTGGGTTGAAGGCCACAATTGGTGCTTGCA
Source organism: Podarcis raffonei (assembly GCF_027172205.1). Taxonomy (NCBI): domain Eukaryota; kingdom Metazoa; phylum Chordata; class Lepidosauria; order Squamata; family Lacertidae; genus Podarcis; species Podarcis raffonei. The sequence goes on from NC_070604.1 coordinate 52,673,080, forward strand.
ATACAAACAAATGATTTTGAAATACTAAAATTTTATCTTTTAAGGGAGAAACAATTTTCTCATATTGTGGGAGAATTCATGCATGTTGATATTGTGTTAAGCTTGGACTGCATTGAATGTTGATTGGTACTTCTATAGAAGAACATGGCTCTATAAAGGAGAGGTGCTAGGTAATGTTATGGGGATGGATTTCTGCTTCTGGCATTGCTACATTTTGAGCTAAATGTATATATATATATGGGAGCAAGGACAGAAGAATCCCACAAAGTCTAACTTATATTTCAGGGCCTTCTCTCCTAGTGGGCAAGATGAGATACTAATGGATTGCTAATGGTGAGGCACCATCCTTAGTACAGTGGTACCTCGGGTTACAGACGCTTCAGGTTACAGACTCCACTAGCCCAGAAATAGTACCTCGGGTTAAGAACTTTACTTCAGGATGAGAAAAGAAATCAAGTGGCAGCAGCACAGCGGCAGCGGGAGGCCCCATTAGCTAAAGTGGTACCTCAGGTTAAGAACAGTTTCAGGTTAAGAACGGACCTCCAGAACGAATTAAGTTCTTAACCCGAGGTACCACTGTATACATATTTGCTGGCATTGTACTTTTGCCTGAATTCACAAAGGGCTGAGTCAAAGATTGCAACAAGTTGAAATGGAACAGCTGTGGTCTGTCTGAAGGATTGAAATGTGGGGAATATATATATTTTACACACACACACACACACACACACACACACACACTCTTTAGGACAATTTTTCTGTGTTTGGTTCCATAGTCCCAGTCCTTAAAACTACTAGCACATTTTACTGCGCAAAAGAAGTTTATTATAAGATTTTTGCATTCTGTATCCAGACTAAGTCCAGTTTAAACATAAAGAACCATAAGAAGAGAGACCAGGAGTCTCTAACAATCGTTAACACCTAGACAGCAAAGCAAGCAAATACATATGCCACATGGTCATAGTATTTCCCACTATAGTAATATGTATTGCATTTCTATTTAAATTATAGTAAATGGGCGATGTCTAGCTGAATCCCTTTGAGAGACTTGGGAAAGGTGTCAGGGGCTGCAGGGGAAGGAAAGGAAAGGAAAGGAAAGGCCCATTGCGCAAGTAAACTTCTTCTCATGCAACACAGAGTATCAACCTATAATTCTAAAATGGTATATAAACATATAAATTACCACTATATGTGAATTTTATGCAAATATGCTTCCTTTTTTGTACTTTTTGGATGGTTATGCGTAAGTGGCTGCTTCAATCATTGCTGAAAATTTCCTGTAATTTCATAATCTTTGGCCATCTCAAATTATTTGGAGAAGGATTTTAGATATGTCAAAACTAATTATATACAGTATGATCCTATACATGTTTACTTTTAAGTAAAGCCCACTGAATTTAGTGGGACTTATTCCTAAGTAAGAGGGCATAGGAATGCAAACTTTATTCTAGAAAATGCCAGATCAACACATTACATTTTATTTGTATCCATTTAAACCTGTGATAAAATAATATTTACTTCAGATATAATTTCACTGCACCCTCTTAGAGGTTTGTAAGGGTTCCCCTTCAGATGCTTGCTAGCTTTTGCTTCTTTGCTCTCATTTTGTGTGCAAGATATAGACAAAAGCTTATCTTTCTCACTCTGTGTGTGTGTATGCATTGTTGGCATCTGTCTGTCTCAAGAGACAATGGAACAGTGCGCCACTGAGAGTAAGTCAAAGCATTGGGCAGTTATGGTGCCTGCTGTGGCTGTAGAGACCAACATGGGAGAGACATGTTTCATTGCAGGTGGGGCAAATGAAGGCGTCCAGTTTTGCTGCTACTGATGCACCATGGGATTTCTTCTCTCTGCGCTCCTCCCAGCGTGTGTGTGTGTGTCTGTGTGTGTGTGTGTGTGTGTATCTAGCTATCTGATGGCCTGGCCTGGCATTGCCTCATTACTGGAAACAGCTTGAAACACAAAAGTCTTCCTATGTATGCAAATAAAGCAGAATCATCTACCTGAGAGTTAATGTTCTCTGCTTTTAAGTGTATTCTAACTCTAATGTTTGTATTTACAACATAACATCCTGTTCTGTCTTTCTCACTCTCTCTCCTTTTTTATGGGCAAAAAGCTAAGCAAGCTCAGGCAGCTGTTTGATGTTGGCTTCAAGTGTTATTAATTTCATATTCTATTATTCTTTTCACTGTAGCACAAGTGAAGCTGATGTGGAGGCTGTCATGGATAAGTTGTTTGATGAGCTGGCTCAAAAACAAAATGATTGTACGTAAGTTAATTTCTCTTGAAAGAGAATACATTTAGAACACAATGCCCAATCTCCACTGACCAATTAATAAGTTCCACTGCTGTATATGGGTTGATGCCACACTCAAGTGGCAGTCATTGTATCAGCATTTTGTCTAATTTATGTGTTGAATCATGTGCTATTATTCATCAAGCTATGCATTTCCTATCTGTAAGAGATGAGTTTTGTAGTAATTATCCAGACAAGATTGAGTCTTTGTTCATGTTCCCATAGTAACTAGACCAAGGATTTTAAAAGTACAAGGCAGAGAGCTGAGAGTGAATAAAGCGTGTGGAACCATTGCAGACTTCACATTTGAAGAGCTGTGTGACAGAGTGAGTACCCAGTCAAGCCTAGATCAGTTGGGCTTTTCAGGCTTCTCCCCCCCCCCTTTTTTTATTATATTATCCCAGCTCCAAACAAGCTTTGAGATATCCTTTGAGCCTACAACAACAAGAATAACAAGAAAACTTGAATTCTAGAGTTGAAAAGTAAAACTGAAAGGGTGAAAAAAAGCATAACACAATCAGTTTCTCTTAAAAGTGATCTCTATGATAAACAATTTAAATGTGTGAATAAAATTCTGGAACTCGCTAAGGCACTAGTGTCCAAAAGAAATTCACATCTAGATGTCAGTTGTTAAATGCTGATCACTTAGGTAAGGAGCACAAAGAATAAAAACTTCCTTTCAGAATCAGACCAAAGGTCCATCTATCACATGTCTCCAATGGTGAATTACATTTGATCTATCCTAGCTGTTTTCACTTACTTCCAGTGAGACAAAGGATAAGACTTCCATCTAAATACCTTTTCAGCCAAGGATTCACATGCTACCCTTTGAATTACTACTCCATGGTGACTCTCCGTGAGACCCTAGAGAATATTCTTTAAGAAACTGCCCATCTGTACCTGTACTGAGAATGTAGAGCTGCCAGCCAGGTAGCTTACTAAAGAGGCCTGTTTCCTTGATCAAGGGCAAAAGCTGTTCAATGGTTGTCTTACCTACTGTGACTTTATAGGTAAAGTATATTAAGATACTCTGATAGGTAGTTTTGTGTAATGTGGATACTATTAAGATACTCTGATAGGTAGTTTTGTGTAATGTGGATACTATTAAGATACTCTGATAGGTAGTTTTGTGTAATGTGGATACTAGAGTTCTATAATTGCATCTAGTATATATTCTAAAAAGATTTACTTTTTTTTTAATGTAAAATGATCTCTAGAAATCTTATCTAATGGCGTTGTATGACCAAAAGTGTCTAGCATTGTGTGTCTTAAGTGTTAGCCTTGTTGGGCCTTTTTCTGAGTACTCAGAATTGCAGCTCATGAGGAAAGTAGTTGTATAGTCAGGAAACTGCCCCTCTGCAGACATGCCCCAATATATAGGTCATATTGGAGGTGGTGTGTGACTCAGGAATCCATGTAGGGCTTGGATTTGTACTGCCCTGACCTCCTACCTCAAACATTTATGGCTGTTATGAGACAAATAGGGTTTCTGCAATAAGGACAGGCGCCACTTAAACTGGAGGGGAAACAGATTGCTGGTACATCAAAAAAAGTGGCAGAGTAGCTTTGAAACCGATCACTGAGGAAAAGTTGATAGGAGCTGAAGAACATGTGGTTAGGGTGAAAATGGGAGTGTTCCATATGGGAGTGGAGCAGAATTAGGCAATGAAAGTGTAAGGGTACATGAAAACCATTTAGTGTGGTAGGGGGAAATTTGGAGAGCGACACCACATATAGATGGTCATACTCTTCCGCAAGAAGTCTGTGAGCCAAAATGGGCAAGCTAGAGTGTCCTTCAAAACCAAAGGAGAGCATAGATATAGTAGCCAATGTTGAATGGAAAGAACCAGTGAGATACAGTTATCTTTTCGGTACTAATATTCTATGAAGCAAAGGGAAGGGCATATGAGTATGGTGTAACTGTATGTGAAAGAGAAGATAAAATCAAAGAAACTTGACATCTCCAAAGGAACAGGCTTTTTCACAGGAAGTGGGATGATAATGCATACCCCAAAGTAATAGAATTGGGGATATATTATTACCCCCTCAGCAGAATGCCCAGGGGGATCATGAGATGGACAATGCAATCAATTAGGCATCTAAAAGGATAAAGTGTTGTTGTAATGAATGTCTTAAATTACTCTCACATTGACTGTGGGTAGATTCATGTTCTGGTCACAATCAACATATGGACAATTGTCAGAGAAGTCCAACATGATTGCACTTGACTTCAGAAGCAGGGGGGAAATGAGGTAGAGCTGCATCAGTGAAACCAGCTACCTTCTGAGTCTCTTCCCCCTCACAGTCCTTCCTCTGGAAACAGCTCCCTTATAAAGGCTCCTAGGGCTGGAGGGTGGGGCAAGGCAGGTGGAAAAAACCATTAGCTGCTTGATATTGTATCATTGGGAAAAGTGCAGAAAAGGGCTACCAGAATTATCACTGAGTTGGAACAACTCTACCATGATGAAAAGTTATAATCTTTTGGGGTTTCAGCTGAGAAAAAACCAAGTAAGAGGGAGGGACTACTGTTTAATTCATTGGCCTGTAGGACCCCTCAGGACTAATAATAATAATAATAATAATAATAATAATAATAATAATAATGCCATCAACTTACGCTAACTTTGAGTGTAACTTTGGGTCAGCACAAAAAACAAATGTTCTTCTAGTAAATGTGTTGGTGCAAGGTCATTTTCCTTGCTCAGACAAGTAGGCAATGAAACATGATTGTTGCCTTTTGTGGTAAAATAATAAAATGGAAATTTAAGAGTTTTGTCCTATGCATTTGCATTCAGAGATGATTACAACCAAATTCAGTGGGGCTGGCTTCTTAGTTAGTGCAATTAGGATTACATGCTAAATTCTAAACATTACAAAATTATTTTTAACAACAATTCAAGCCCCAGAAATGTTCAGATGGCAGTATTTAACACTGAAGAAGATGAACTCTACATACAGATTGTGAAAATGAGTTGGTAGTTATTTATAGTCTGAACACACACTCATAAAAGTCTAATTAACTTTGAAATGGAAATATGGTTTTTCTTTCATTCCTAGGTCATTCAAGGCCAGCCCTACCTTCGTGCATGACCACCCACTTGATTTAGACATAGTGGTTGAATCATGCCCCTCCACACCTCACATGGATTAGTCCATATGCATTAGACTGCAACATAGAATAAATCTTGTAGGTTTCATATTTGCAGTTATATATATTTGTGGCACTCAGAGCTTTAAACAGTGACAAATCTCAGCGGACTGATTTGCACATAATGATTTAGCACCATGTGCATGATCTGGAAGGAGCCTGAACATTGCCTTGGGCTTGGGTGCTCCCCTCTCCTCTCCACATAAGGAAGGAAAGGACCTCAGCAGTGTCTTCTTTCAGTTTCAGATAATACTGGTGTAGCTTTATGTACAGACCTGATTTTGTGCTTTAAAAGAAACTCTGGTTAGTTAAACAAGCCAGCTTCATAATCCATGGTTTGAAGTTGGCTTGTTAGAAACTTAGAACGGAGTTTCTTCTAAATGACAAAATCTGGTTCCTTTGTCACTGTCAGGATTTGTAGAATGTAAAATGAAAGACTGCAGAACTCCTTCTCTAAATCACACAACAGGGTCAGGAGTGTTCAAATCTGAGCTTTGATCTTATTGCAGCTCATGCACATTGCACTAAACCATTGCTTAGTACAGAGGTTGTCAATCTAGAGAACACCTTCTTCTGTGCGTGGTGCACATGGGGTCTATGTGTGAGAGTGGGAGGGTGAATATGTTTGGTCTGTGAGGTTGTATGTGTGATTTATTGAGTGTGTGAGAGAGATGTATGTTTGTCTGAGGTCTGTATGTGTGCAGTGAGTGTATTGCATGTGCATGAGAAAGTGAATATTATTTAGCCACCTTGTATGGTTTCCCTGGTACTGAAGAATGCCCCCTATCAGACAGCAACAGCATCAGTGTGTGAAAGAAAGAGAAATCAATATTGTGTGATCTCCACAGGACCAGTCAGACATGTCTGACTTCCCTTGACCAACTGAGGTTGTCTGGAGCAGGGGGTGGAGCAGGGAAGCAACAATGACTGTACTTTCTTTAATTCTGTGTTATGCCATACCCCATGGCAATCTTTTTCTCCCCATGCCATGCCCCAAAGGCAGCTGGTTCATGGCTGGTGCCCACAGTGCTAGTTCAATATTCAAAAATGTGCCCACTGTCCCAAACAGGTTGGTGACCTCTGTCTCAAACATACATACAAACTACAGAGTGCCATGAGTTCTTTGTAAGTCTAATTCATATATGTGTCAACATATTGGCCTGCTATGGAAGGAAGGGTAGGATCTTGGCCAGGGAGGGCAGGGTATAAATAAAAATTATTATTATTTATTATTATTATTATTATTATTATTATTATTATTATTATTATTATTATTATTATTTAAATTGAATGAATGACAACAGCAGCATACCCAGAATGTGTCAAGCTCAAATAATAAGCAAGTGTCATGTGCAGATTTTTATGTATATTATTTCACAGCCTCTGTGTTGGTCTTAAGTTCTAGATATTGCATAGCAAATGGAAGAAGGTCCACTGCATCACGTAGAACAATTGTTTTCATTACACAGTTGCTTTTTATAGATGGCCCTGACTGTGTAACACACAGAAAGTCATTTCACTTGTCTCTTCCCACCATCCACCTGTTTCATCCATTTAACCTCCTAGCATCTGTGTATAATGTACACAGCATCTGTGTATCTAGCATCTGTGTATAATGTAAATTAATACTGACCAGAAAGGTAGGTGCAGCATAAATCTTACCTTTAATATCTCCATGTTATCTGTATTTCTTAATTCTTCTTTGAAAGAAAAACTTTCAGCCATGATTATGCATAGCAAATACTGCCCCCTGATGGCAATACTAACTTTTTAATGTGATTAAGGCTGTGTGCTCATGGTTCTTTCTCTGCAGCAACGGTGAACTTCCTGATCCACTATTAGTAACTTGATAGTGGTACAGACATAATGGAGACGCTCTCTAGGGGCAAAAGCCTGGTCACTCACTCTTCAAAATTCTTAGCAGCATCTTTTGGCAGTCAATGTCAGTCCTAAGGATAACTTGCACTTTTTTATTTTAAGAGCTACATGGGCACCTATATTTATATGCACCCATCATTTGACGTACCAAAATATTTAATTTAAAAAAAATCAATCCAAAAGTGTGGTAACCATGAAGGCAAGGGGATAGTTACTTTTAATGGACACTACTCAATAGCTGCCAACACCAAACACACCGAAACCTAGAGAGAGAGAGCACAAGAGTTGTCCCCCCCCTCCACTCTGCTTTTTTTAAATGTTTGTTTGCTTTTTGAGGAGATCCTTGATTGAAGAACTGAGGTTGTTTTGTCTAGGGAAGACTGGTTCTAAGTAATGCAACTGCAGCCATTTGTAATTCTGCACGTGTCCACAATTGTGTGGAGAAGGTAGCAAGGATACCACCCCTTTCATGAATACAGCCACGGTCTCTAAGCAGTGATTTCTACAATTGCAGGAGTCCTTTCATCAGCTGCTACAATCATGGAAATGATTCTATTACAGCGGTTGTATCGTTTGTCAGGTTAGGTCACTTATGAACATTCTTCATGTAAAGGATGATGCTGGGATGGTTACATATCATCCCTTAGCATGTTAAGCCTGAAAGTACTTGTTAATGACCAATTACAACGTACAGTACATAAAATGTAAGAGCCCACAAAAAGTACAAACGACACAGACCCAAAAGGTAATGTCCCTTAAATAACATAGAAAAAAGGAAATTGCAATAGGTAGATTCCAGAGCTTGACTTTCTTTTCTGCTTCCTATTTATGTGGTTTTTTGTATTTCTAGTAACAATAATAAAAACCTCACCTCAGAGCAAAGGGCTGTTGCTTTGCTTTTTTTTCTTCAGAAGCAAAAAAAAAAGGTCAAAGCCATCCCCTTGGTGTGCATCTGGCACCTTCACTATACAGCTTTTGGTGAATGGGGAAGATGTACGGTACCTCTTTACCCTGGCTTTTGCTACCTGAGATGTGTGGGACCCACCCTTAACTCCTGTGACTGCAATACGTTCTACCTGCTTTAAATACTGAATTTTAATACTGGGACCTGCTGCTGAAGGGGGGTAATAAATTTAATGATAATAATAATTAATAGAAAAATAAGGAAAATGGAGTGATTTGTTAGAGCATTACGATATATAGACAGCTATTAAAATAGCTTGAGATAATGGTAGCAGAACGCTTGTTAACTTGGTAGTGAAATGGAAAAAGAATGAAGTGGACAGCTCAGTCAAGCAGACTAAAGTAGATTAACAGCTTGGTGGGCTTGAATTGGCACGAATGTGGTTTGAGTGAGTGTGACATCAATGAAATCCTACTTCCCAGTATTAAGAATTAGTAATAGAAATCCTCAGTGGTTGGTCTTCATTATCCATCTTTTACATGGCAGCAACAAGGTAGAAAGCCAAGTCATTAATCGCAGAAGTTGATATTAAGATAACTGTAGACACACTACAGACTTAAAGGAGTTTCCCATGAAGTCCTAGAACTATCTGAAAATTGTTTAGAGTCCTGCAGAAAGGGTCGGGAGTGCAGCTGAGAATTGAGCTAGCAATAGGAAAAACACCACTGTCCGCAGAGTGGGTTTTGGTGGTCCCACCTGGTTAAAACAAAATCAGAACATTTGTTTACTACAATAGGTATGTTCATAAATAAATAAGTAAAACTAGATGTGGCTGAAGGTGTCATTGTGAGAATGAGGAATTGTACCAGGTAATCTTATTTGAAGCTTGAAGTGGGATAACATGCCCAAATACGGCACTAGCTGAAGTGCCATTGAGTATTCAAATTAAGCAAATCAGTTCTTCCTAGGGCAAGTTATGTAGCTTCAGAATAATTATTTCTTTAAAACTAGGCATTGTATTGAGGCTGCTATTGACTGATACAGAAGCAGTAAGCTCTTCAGAAAGGTGACATTTCATAATAAATTATACCAACGTAGACTTCTAGTATTTACATGCTAATCAGTCAATCGTACAAAGCAAGACCTTGGACTCCAGATAGGTTTCAGTAACTTGTCTAGCTCATTCCACAAAATTAAAGCATTTTCCAATAAATGTAACTGAAAGAAGAACAAACTTCAGGAGGTGCATAGGAAGCTGCCTTATATGAGGTCCAGCCATTGGTCCATCTAGCTCAGTACTACCTTCACTGATTGGCAGCAGCTCGCCAGGATTTCAGGCAGGGTTCTTTCCCAGCCCCTGCCTGGACATGTCAGTGTTGAAACTGGGACCTTCTGCATGCAAAAGAGATGCTCTGCCACTAATCGGTGGATCTTCCCTAACCAGAGACTGGATTTATATAGGTCTTTAGCTGGTTAATAGGGATATGTTCAATGGGTTCACTGCACAATGGCTCAGAAGGGAGTCGGAGTCAGTGGCCAGACGCAAAAGCAGGAAGGGCTCCTGCAGCTTTAATAATTACGTAGAAGAGGGAATGTTGTACATTGTGTGCTAATCTATACCTGGTACAATTCCCTCTTCTACACAACTATTACAGGTGTAGCAGCCCTGTCCTCTCTTGCATCCGACCACCGTGCCTAGTAAGAGAACTCATTTTTGCATGCAGTAGACCCCATGTTCAATTCTTGGCGCCCCTGCTTAAAAAGGGCTCTGCCAGCATGACTGGGAAGGGGGCCTGGCTGAGGTCTTGCAGACGTTACTGAGTTAATTGGACCCTCAATCTGACTTGCTATAAAGCAGCTCCACCTGTTCACAGGATCTCACTGGACTTCACTGAATTTGTGGCGGTGTTCCCCCCACCAGGTTAAAAGAATACTGGCATTATACAAGGCACCTGGGTTTGTGTGATATTTAGTGGCTTGTATTTCTTCCTTTGGAACTCTTGGCTTATTCATTGGCTTGTAGGGGTTCTCTCCCTGTTAAGAGTCCCAGCATAAAGAGATCATATTGCTTGTGAGGCTACTCAGGATCTGTTGCCAGGACCACATTTTCAGTGCCCAATTCTGTATCTCCTCCGCAGATGTGCCCAACACCCTCACAATGCCTTCAAGGAAACCGCAGCTGTATGGTGGGCAGCTGGCAAAGCTGGAGTAATGCTTTTGAGAAGCTTTTATGGCAGGGCACATGTTTTCGTGTGTGGAGGGTCTAATTCAGTGGCGCAGCTTATTTCTGCCCCCCTCCAAAAAAGGGAGGAAAACTCCTCTGTCACAGGGCTCCTGCTCCTCTGTAGAAAGGCAAGTTGAGTAGTAACAGTGTACAATACATGGGAACAGAACTTTGTTTCAAAACAATGTTGGGTAAAGACTTGGTTTTTTCATTTCATTTATTTTACAACATTTTTATATCACCTAATAACACTCTCAGGGTAGCAAACAATACAATTTGCAAGCCCATGGTCATAATAACCACCACCACCAAACCTATAATCACTTATTAATCATTAAGTGGTATATAAATGTCTTAAATAATAATAAATTGCTCATTAGAAATAGTAGAGATAATACCACCAGCCGTCAGCCCTATAAAGCAGCACTGCAAAGCACCGAAAGATTATTTTTACATACCATAGGAAAATAAAAAGTTTTCCAACTAGCGTTGAAAGGGCCATAACATGAGTGCCAATCAAGACTCTCCTGGCAGGGCATTCTTTATGTTTCAGGGGTTTCCCTGCATTCCAAACATGGAAGAGTGTTTTTTGTTTTAATTTCCTGAAACCAGAAATAAAACCTAACCACTTGGTTTGCTCTTTTAATCTTAGGTATCCAGGGCCATTTAATTAATTCTCAAATGTGTGGTGTACTAAATGATCCATGAACCATCTTTTATCTTTTATGTTGTGGCTGCTATTTTAATTCATAGGAATTTAGTTAAACCAACCTGGTATTAGACTGGATGATTTCAGGAACATATCTACTACTGTTGTAAATTTCAGACTAATTCATATAGCCTATTTCTGTAACTTGTGCATTCCTGCATGAATACTCTGCAGCTGTAGTTAGAGCTTGAGTATGTGATTTATTTAGGGCTTGTTCCCACATCTGGGTTTATTGCATTGTGCTTATATTCCTGTTGCTTGAGCTTGAGTTAGAATGCTTCAAGAAAGTAGAAGACTTGATGGCAAACTAGATGTGATATTAAATGTGTGAATGCATTTGTGTCCATAGGCTGCTGCCCCCCCTAGATCAAATAAAACAATAGAATTACTTAACTGACCAATCATGTTGGTTCTGCCCCCCCCAACAAAAATCCTAGCTACGCCCATGCTTGTGTCTTTTAAAAAACGTACTTTCAGTGCAGCAGCTGCAAGAGGGGATCAAGATCAGGACTATGGCATATGAGGAGGGAGAGTTTTACCCTCCTACCATGTCACAATCCTGCTAAAACTCCCTTCTCTCTGATGCTGTTATTTGCTGCAGGAACGGAACTGCCAATTGCACCAATGGTAGCCTTCCTCCCAGAGGCTCTGGGAGGGGGAAATTGTATCTGCTTGGACCACAGCATAGGAGGTAAATGCTAAATCTTCCTTGCTGTGCAACACATTTCCAATCCTAACCCCTTCACTGTGGGTATTAATTTCATAGTTGAAAATAGACATATTAAATGATTAATACAGTCTGCATCCTATTTGGTTTTACCCTGAGGAAATGACTCCATTTTCTTTTAACTTTATCCTTAGCATTAACATATGATGTGGGTGGGTGGTGGGGAGGCACCTGCTGTAGTCAATTAGTACAAAATTTACAAGGATACGTTCACAGAGTACAGCTGTACTTAGATCCCGCTTTCCACAGGAATCTCTGGTCAGCCACTGCAAGAACAGGATACTGATCTAGATGGGCCATTGGCCTGATCCAGCACGTTCTTCTTATTTGCTCTATAATTTTGGCAATACCCAAGCAAATTACTTTCTGATTTAATTTAGAGATCATGAAGCTAAGCTTAGCCACCAACTTTAGGAATCAATCTGTTACTATCACAGTCAACCTTCTCACCTAATGCAAAAAGAAAACAAAATAGGAGGGATCACACTGGTTTTTTTGAGATATGGTGGTAGCATTTCAAAATATATATTGTGTTGGTCTGTTGGCTTTTCAATGGGTTACAGTTCCCATTTTCTGTTTCAGCCGCTTGGAGCCAGTGATTACTTGGAAGTAGCTATGCATTTTGACCTAGTCTTTGTTCGTCACATACCTGAGTTTACAATGGCAAAAAGGACCCAAGCTCGCCGCTTCATTACTCTTGTTGATACTTTTTATGACAAGAAGGTAAGCAGTCAGTTGGTAAATTCTTACAAGATGAAAGCATCTTGAATTGCTCTGGAAATTATCAGTATAAGATTAATGGGTAATGCAAGTTAAATCTTCCTATTTTCTCTCATATTTGCCTGCTGCTTTGGGAAATTGGTTCCACATGAGATGACAGGGGTGAACAAGTCACGGGACAATTTAACCCAAATACAGTTTAGGTCATAGGTCTTGAACAGGTGGGAATTAAATTTGGTGTGATTTTAATTTGGTGTGTTTTTAATTTCCTGGAATCAAATGGCAATGCCAATCAATTTCATTAGGTGAGCCTGAGTTCCAGCACTATAAAAGAAGAACGAAACATTCTCTCGTTTTTTCCAAACCAGGACACATAGATAAAACATTGCTGCTCACCAAATCCTATTCCTGAAAATCTGCAACTCCAACGTGGAGTTTAAGATAGCTTTAGATATTAGAAAATTGTTGGTATATTCTGCCCCATGCCCCCACCAACTCTCCTGAGTCAAAATAATATCTTTCCAAGAGAAATGATCATGATTCTTTTTTCTTGATTGGTAAAAAGTCACATCATGTTTTGCAAGCCGTACAATAGTTAAGTTGAAATTATCCACAAAGTTTTGTTTGCTGCTATAATTCCAGGGTACAGATCTGCTTTGTTTTTGTTTTATTTCACCTAGAGTCCCAGTCATGATTCGTTATAAGTGAACAGACGAGTAAAGTGTTAATGGGTTTGCCCCAAAGTGATAATAATTTTAGAAGAAACAGCCACTCTTGGTTTTAGTCTGAGTTGTGGGACCTCTAATGAAATAGTAATGATAAATGCAGTACTTAGCTTGGATTTACAAAGGTTTCAATCATGGGAGCAAAATCAGCAGTATTAAAACAACTAAAAAAGGCTCTTTATATTTAAGCTGATGTTTTAAAAAGTAATGGAAGACATTAAGCTTCACCCTATGTGTGATTATAGCCACACACTTAAATATTTATGCAATCAGGAAATATCGATTGAGATTAAAAACCTTTTTCAAAAATGTCCTGGCAAAGAAATTCACACAAAAAAACCCTACCTTTAGTTCAGCAAGATAGTTGGGACTTATCCAGACAATCTTATCTTTGTTTAGTAAATGACTTAGATGCAGCTCACTTTTTCTGGTGGATCCAGATGGCTTTTCTCAAAACCCCTGCATTTTCCTCACAGTCAAACAACAATATTTTCTCACTGGACATTATGGTGAGCCACACACACAAGTATGTTATCTTACCTTGCCAATTATAAGTATTATTCTAAAAGTCTCACGTGCCCTGTTAGCTACTGGCTGTATTTAAAGCTGGGAGAGTGCTTGTTCTTTCTTCACTGGACAATTGCTCTATAATAGATACCAACAGTTTAAAATATACATTGGCACCTGCAGCTTGTGAAATGGCAGGCTGTGTACTAGAGGTTCTCAACTTTATTAACTTTATCCTCTTTTAAAAAAGGATGCTAAAACTTAAAGGCTGACAACTAGCAACTCACATTAAACGTATTTTAGACCATAACCCCTATTGGCCCCAGGCAGCAGACCATCTAGAGGGCACCAGGTTGGGGGAGTCTGCTCTAGCACTTGTAGAACAAACATCATGAAGCAAAATGCGCAGGTACCATTCCAGGAATTGTTTGGTGGCAAAGGAGCCGCCTCCCACCTTTCACTGTTTTTAGTCAATGAGTAAAGTCACAGCTGTGATTGAGGAGTGCTATGGCGAAATTTAGAATTGCACACATCAAAGACGCCAAAATGACTTCAGAATTACTCCAGGCAGTGTAGAAAGAAATTCCTGGTTCACTTTGAAACTCTGTTTTGGTCTTCCTTGATGTATGTGTGCGTGGCTCTATATTGTTCTCTTGACTCAGAAAATGGTCATTTTGAAGCTGACAAAAAATCCCTGGTAGAGAAGTGACAATTGTCTAGAAAGAGGAAAAAAGAGAAATACAAAACTGTAATGTTGTGGTGGCTAGCTATAGTATTTCTACCCAAAAGCAAAAGGTAGTAGCAAAATTTATTCTTTCTAACACAGGTTTCATGCCATGCCAAAATATATATTATTTTGTATTTAACATTTCAAAATTCCATGAGTTACACTTGGCTTTTCATATTTTCTGGTGACGCATCTATAAGCATTGTTGTTTAAAAAAATTTAATGACAATAAATCACCAATTAAAATTGGTGAATTTAATTTATCTAACAAAGCATAACGAATTAGTGGCCTTATTTCAGTTCATTTCTGCCCTGCCTTCCATTGTGGCACAGAGTTTCTATATTGTTTTACTACAAAAGGTAAGTAGCTTATTGCATGATAATGTTCAATGAGCATAAGTATTTTAAATTGTGTGTGTGTGTGTGTGTGTGTTTGTGAGAGAGAGAGAGAGAGAGAGAGAGAGAGAGAGAAAGTGACTGTAAGCTAAATGCTGTACAAAACCAGTAGAAATAAATGCCCTAATGCTGACTTAGATTCTTAAGAATAGTAGAAGAAAAGAATGGCCTACATTTTTATTTTGAGGATATTTACTACATATAGGTTTTGATGGTAAGATGCTATACCCAATGACTATGTAAAAGAACTAAAGTTGGTGGTGGTTGTGTTAGAATGGCACATTTTTTATAAATGGGTTTATGGTTAGTGTTTGTGATGTGAAAAAGGAATGATGGTACAGTACAAGCCACTTGCATTCTTCATTCTTATGGAGAGCTACTTATGCTTGGCAAAATCAGAAATCATTTCAGTTGTTGTCTATATCAAAATTGCTACTTACACCATACAAAATGAAAACATGGTGGATTTTACAAAATTCAAATTGAGAAATAGGAGCTATATATGATAGCACCTACAGCTTTTTCACTCTCTTCCAGGTGCGTATTGTATGCTCTGCATCAGCGCCACTCCAAAACATATTTATTCAAGAATCCCATGATGGTGGATTGGACGAAAGTAGGGTAATGATGGACGATTTGGGGTTGAGCCAGGTAAGCACTATGACCATTAGAGCCTTTGTTGCAGGAGAGCATAATTGGTTTTGGTCTGTGTGGTGGTGCTAGGGGGGCAGTGAGCAGCAAAAGCATTTAACCGGTCATTCGGTAGCTTTCTGGCAGGATCAACGTTGCACCTTTTCTTCTATTCCAACTTAATGCAATGCTATTCATAAATGGTTTGAACCAATCTATTTTAGCGTAATTCTAGAGATACTTCTAATCTTTTACTCAGTATGTGTTTCTAATATATTAGAAATATTGGGTCATGCTGCTGCTTTAATACATGTTCTTCAGATTTAGTGCAGCTACATTTAGCTTTGTACATTGCACTTGTATCATCATCATCATCATCCCACCTTTTTCCTGGACTGGAACTCAAGGCACCTTATTTTACTTGAGCCACCATGTTGGGAATCTGTTTATTGTCTAATAGGTGTATTATAAGTGTCTCTATCACTCCAGGTTTACAAAGGAGAGAGCTGATAAATACTGCTTCCCCAAACTGATATGCACAGGATTTGTAATTAACTAACTTTTACTCAGAGTAGGCCCATTGGAATTAATGAGCCTAAGTTGTTGTTGTTTTGTCATGTCTGACTCTTCGTGACCCCATGGACCAGAAGCACATTAGTCATGGTCATTAAGCAATTACTCTGAGTAATTGTTGGTTGAATACAACCCAGAATACAAGAATCTGTTGCTTGCATTTCTGCATTATAGATTATATTTCTATTCTTACATTATATAGTTTATGAATACTAATACCTGACAGAAAGTTAAATCAGAAGTTAGAAGCCTCAAGTAATTTTATCTATGGCAAATAGTTTCCAGTATTTATCCAGTAAAAATAGGTTTCCTAGTAAGTATTCTTTTCTAATAATGTCTCCCTTTTATATCTTATAAAGAAATATGGTGGTTCTGAAAAGTAATTTAAGGGTTGCAGCTTAGTCCTCTTGTTGCTGATCTTTCAGTGTATGCTGTTAATGCACAGTAGACTCACACAGTTTTCTATCTTAGTGCCATTCACCTTGGTGGGGGAAAGCATAATGTTTTCAGAATATGAGCCAACACACATTTTAAAAGCCTTGTCCTAGCATGTTATATACTTGAGAAAACTTGCTTTCATTTTAGTCCTGCTGTGAGAGGAAATTCAAAGAAAGTGAGAGGAATGTTTTGTGAACCCAGTCTGTTAACTCCTAACTGATAAGGATTAAAAAAAAACACATTACTGAATATATGTTAAACACAAGTGTCTCTGAAAGATCTCTATCATACAAAAATGTTGTACAAAACTGTGATGTGATGCACAAATGGGGGGAGGTGGGAATGGAAAGAGATTCATCCTCACGGTACATTGGCCCCTGCAGGGCCAGCTGTGTTATGGTGATATTTAAACCTAATATTTTGTTGTGGCTTTACCACTGGCAAAGGAAGATATAGGTTATCATAGAACAAGTGTGTGCTTTTCAATTAGCCTCTATATTTGGGGTGGAGAACCAGATGTTATTGAACTGCAACTGACAACATGTCTGACCACTGGCCATGCTGGCTGGGACTGAAGGGAGATGGAGTCCACCAACATCTGGAGGGCCATTGGTTCCCTATCCCTATGAGGGCATCAAACCTGCCACTGCAGACAGTAAAAAAAAAGTTACATGGGCAATACCATTTTATTGCACAAAGACTGACACATCAAGTCATCCAAATAGCCTTTATCTGTGTAGACGAAAGGATGTGTGCCATTCAATGTAAGCAGTGTGTGTGTGTTTTACTATTATCAACCACAGAAAACAGTCCCAGTCCCTACTCTTGGAATAAATATTTTTAAAGCCTCTCAAACTTCTGTCCAACTGGAAAATGTTTATGTGCATGTAATAAAGTGTGTGTTTTAGAGTTAGCTAGCTGAATTGTGCCTGTGTTTCACAAACATGTAACCCAGAGACCTGCAATACCACCCAAAAAATATTGCACAGAAGCACAGCCAAAAGCAGCAACTGCAAGGTGCTGCTCCCTGTATTCTTTTTTCAATATTTAAGAATAGTTTTGTTCCACAAAAGCATGATTGCAGAAGAAAGGGAGCTCGATAGTTATGAATTGCACACAAACCTGGGGGGTGAGGCGAACAGATGGACTGTGACTATGTGGGCTCAGGCCACACTGCAAGTTTGAGAAGTCTTTCATTTTCTGGTTTCTTTTTACTGCTTCCTGCATTTTAAAAGTTGTTCCTTGCTTCCATCTCTCTCTAGGATTCAGCTCAAGGACTTTCAATGTTCACGGGAGAGGAGGAGATTTTTGCCCTTCAGCGTACCATCTCACGACTGACTGAAATGCAGACTGAGCAGTACTGGAAGGAGGGGGACAGGAGCAACCAACCACAGCTGCGAAAAGACTAGCAAAACACAAATAGTACTTGTAAAGAAGAAGAGTTCTAACTCAATGCTAAATTATTTTTAACAGGCACACTGCCCAATTTTGCACCTTACTTCCTAGACATTTGCCTTTTTATTTGTTAACAAGGGGCAG
The DNA here is from genome assembly GCF_027172205.1 of Podarcis raffonei. Lineage (NCBI taxonomy): Eukaryota > Metazoa > Chordata > Lepidosauria > Squamata > Lacertidae > Podarcis > Podarcis raffonei. The sequence continues at coordinate 52,691,221 of NC_070604.1, forward strand.
GTTACATGCTGGAATGCTGGTGGGAACAGTTTTATGCCTGTGTGTGGAAGTCCAGCCTAACATGAAGTCTTTCCTGACCAAGAATCCAAATCCAGTTTTAATCTACAAATTATGTGGATAGGAGTGGCACATACAGTTTATGGTCTGCATTTGTATATCATACTTCAAAAACTACAGCTTGAACAAATGGTAGGCTCAAACCAGGCAAATTAAGTACATATTATTGCACCCGCCTAACTCTAGTATTTCGGTTACAGATAACTGCACCTTCAGTACCCTTGAATTATTATTTTTTAATGATTCTGAGCAGCAACTGAAGAAAATCAGTTTCTCATTTTACTAAGTACAAAATCATATAATTGCATTTTGGTAGCTATGCCATTCTAAATACATTTCTTATTTCTGCTTGCCTACTGCCACGGTAGACCTATTTATTGTTATTCCATTGCCTGTATGTGTGACCCCCTGTCTCAAATTCTTCTGATAGGGAGGGTGCAAAGAGAAAATAAAAGTGGAATTATAGAACCAAGAGTAAAAAATGCCATTAAGTGGATAAGTATCAAAGCAAAAATGAACTCACTGTGTCTTGTATAGGCAGACCAGATAGGACAATCTTACAAGATTTGAGGTGAACTTTGTACTGGTAGTGAAAATGGACTTTATATTGGAATTTATATTGGAATGGACTTTATATTGGAATTTGACTAAGTTGTCCTCCTTCCCGCCTGATGCTGAGGATCTTTTCAAGCAGCTATGCACAAGACAGTAAGTGCAAATCTACACACACTCACATACACCACAATGCAGTGATCCTTCTACACCATTGCCACATGTAACATTGGTGGATCATGCTCTTTCACTGAACAACACAGGAGAAAGCAATGCAAACACAGAAACATCTCTTAGCAGTTCAACCACCCATCAGTCATGATATTGCTTTACTAATAAGACCACCCACATTGTTCATTTAGGAAAGGTACCAGTCAATGAATGGTGTTGTTAGCATAACTCTTGGATACCCAATGTACACCACAAACAATGCACAGTCTGGCATCCTCAAAGGCACACATCCCAGTGCAGACCACCATGGTACAGTAAGCAGGAGCACCAAAACTGGCTTACGAATATAAAGGACAATTTTACTAGAATAGGTATGTTATGGCTATTTACTCCAGGGCTAGTTAAAGACAATGTGGACAAATGCAGACAACCAGCAAGCAGCCACCATTTTGTGAGTTAAATAGGGCCATGCATAGAAAGAGAAACCGACATTCCTTCCATAATAGTTGCCCATGGGCAACTATTTGAGAAATCAAATCCACTAGGAAAAAATACTTCCAGACAGGCCATACAAACAGTATAACCACTTTTGTTTGAAGGACCAAGCTGTTTTCAAGGTAAAAAGCTGTATGACAAGGAAAAGGAGAAAAAGGATTATATTGTGGGTGCTCTGCTAACAAGAATGACATCTGCCGCAAAAAGCGGAGGGGGGGAAACTGAACTAGAAGCCATCCTACCCACCCTATAGACCTGTTTTCTATCCTCACAGCCACAGGAACAGAAAGACGTATGATGAGGTCTTTGTCATCTTCCAGAGGCAAAGGTCACAATATAATTCCAACCATATCGACCAAGATTGACGAGGTTTTATATGGACCCATAAACACACATTGTGTTGGTCCTGATCCTGAAGGCAGCTGAGCTAAGTTACAGTACTTTTACTAAACTTCATAGGTGGAAGATAGTTCTGATGGTTTTATGAACACAAAGGACTGTGCATTTGATGGTGAGAAATAAGTACATTTCCCCCCCATCGTTGCCCCTCCATGCCGGGTACAGCTGTATCTGCTGTAGCAACTGTCTGCCAGGCACGCTTAAGAAAAAGTTACCAATTCCACATTGTAGTAGCTTGATTCCCACGGATCAGTGCTGGATTTGTTGTAGGCCGCCTCTTAGGCAATGGGGAATAACCTTGTTTCTTCATCTCTTGGAAGGTTTTCTGTAGAGAGCCAGGTGAGACACAGGGACAGTAATGAGTAATAGTTAGCAACTTCATCAGTGTCTGGAGGCAACCAAACCAATCTGGAATATTTATTTTATTTCTTGAAAATTGTATACCACAAATACCTGCAAAAGCCCTTCTAAGATGCCAAAGGACAACGTGTAAGAAATAGTTGAATGTGGAAGATTATTGCCATAATTGTAAAATCCATTTTAAGTGTATAAGCCTTGTGGTATACAAGGTGTAAATAAAAATGTCAATTATATTTAAAGCCTACTACCAGCATCTAGTTGCAATATCATAATATTTCAAGGGAAAGGGTGTGGCAATTTAATATACTCCTACTCCTCCTTTTCTCCCCATTAACCTCTATTCCGTGAACCCTCTGGAGCAGATTTTGAGGATGTGCTGTAATTTGGAGAAGAGTTCCACTGTGCAGGTGGAAGTCTGCTGAACTTGTGGAATAGCGACATTAGATACAGCCCTAAGAAGTAAGCCCCACTGAATTTGCTTCCATTCAACTGAATACAAATGCACAGGACTGAAATGTGAGCTATGATTTTGCCACAGAAGGCAACAACTATGCTGTCGTATTATGGACATGCAAACCACCAAAAAGAATCAACCCCAAGTAAAGAGTGAGCCCATAAATATCATCCATATTAAAATTGTCCAGCGGTTATTATTAAACACCAGGTATTATTTTGATTTATCAATGTTTCCATTAGAAAAGACTGGTGGTAACTTCCATTCCAATATACTAAAAATAGATGACAGCCTCTTGCTCTCACAGTGGATACCTACGGGAAACCCACAACCAAACATTTTTTTAAAAAGAAGGTGCAGCCTGTAAAAAAAGAGTGAACAAAGGATGGCAATTCCAGGAAAAAGGGGTGGTGTGGAAGCAATCATCGTCAGGTCGAAAGAACTTCAGAAATTTGAATTCTTTGATAGCAGAATACATTCTGCCATCTTTATTCTGTTATATTCCAGCCACAACCTGCTTTGCCACTCAGGTATAGTTGTGTGACACAGGGCACTGGAATAACACATTCCCCTCAGTTAATGATCCCATTAAAATAATAAAGTTGCATCTCAATATAATGTTCTGAAATTGATATTGTTACTTGTAGCTGAAAGCTGTGAATTTGCTGTCTGTTCCTGAATGCAGTTTTAAGGAAACACCAGAAGCACAGACTCCATATGTCGGCATCTAGCACCACCAAGTGTTCAACTCAGTTTGTCTGCAGCAGAGCTCAAGAAAACACGTGTCCTTTCCTCTGTGCACCATCGCAAGGCACAATCTGTGATGCTAGAAGCCTCCCATTGCTTTTAAATAGGCCCACCCAAGAGAATCTTGGAGGACAATACTCTGTTTGAAGAGCTGCCGTGTGACCAGGAATTTGCCCATCAACAGCTCCCACCAAGACACCAAACTCTGCAAGCACACAGGTCGCTACGTAAGTTCTCCTCACCAGGCTGAGATGTATCAGAAATAGCTATTACAGTGGTACCTCGGGTTAAGAACTTAATTCGTTCTGGAGATCCGTTCTTAACTTGAAACTATTCTTAACCTGAAGCACCACTTTAGCTAATGGGGCCTTCTGCTGCCGCCGCGCAATTTCTGTTCCCATCCTGAGGTAAAGTTCTTAACCCGAGGTACTATTTCTGGGTTAGCAGTCTGTAACCTGAAGCGTATGTAACCTGAGGTACCACTGTATTTCTAAACTTGTGTCTGAATGTAGGCAAATTTGTATTCCCCTCTGTCCTCTTTTTTTGTACATGTAATGCTTTCTTACTTTTTATATCAACACATAGTAGCCACAGTTAGCCTTCCTTAGCCCTCAATATTATTTTTCTTCAACCGAGGTGCACACATTTTAGGAGAATGATGACGTTTCTTTCAGCAGGCTTTTGAAGGTGAAGAAGCATAATCTGTCTGACATTAGTTTGTAGGGGACCCTCTGCTATATTCTTCTTTATTTTTTGTGTTTCTTTTTTATTGATGTTTGAATCAGTATTAGAACATATATTGATGTGTCTCAGTGGGCAAGAGTCAACTAAGTTGCTGCAGGTGCAGACTGAGTTCTGCACAATGAGATTCTCCCCTCTACATGCCCCGTGTCCCCCCTAAATCTGCTCTGGGGGGTTGAGGGGAAACATAGAACAGGTTTAGGGGATGAACAGGAAGAGGAGAGGGTGGGCCTCGCTCCCTGTGTGCTTACCCCACTTAGCATGATGTTGAATTCCACCTATTAAGGTCTGCATCACCCTGTGACCGTACAGTGAAGGGTGACAAAGTAATACCTAAATAAATAAAATTATTGGCCCAGCTCTGTTTATTGTTCATCAGGGATCAGCCACTGCCAACTTTCCCACTCTTGTGCTGTCTGAAAGGGGAATTTTCCCCCCAAAAAATTCTTAAATGGGTTAGAACCAAAATGCTATGTTCTAGAACTGTAATTGTCATTGAAAATGTTGTTGTCATTAAAATCCTCAAACAATGAGGGAAGGGGGCTGCCAATGGCTGCAAGTCAGGATGGCCATATACTACCGCCAAGATCAGAGGTGCCATGCCTCTGAATCCCAGGTACTGGGGAACAGCAGCAGGAGAGAGGAGACCTCACTCTTATGTCCTGCTTGTGGGTTTCCCAAAGGCATCTGATTGGTCACGGTGGGAAACAGAATGCTGGATTCGGCTCTGAGTCAGATCCAACAAGACTCCTCGTACACTCTTAAAAGATCGCTCTTTTCTTGTTTTTAGAAAGGTGGTCACCAGTTGATCATAAAACAACAATTTGTTTATTATTCCCTGGAACTCAAGGCAGCATACTCAGACCCTCTAAGTGTCCCTATTTTCCAGGGACAGCCCCAGATTTATGGAAGCTGTCCCAGTTTCTGATTTGATCCCAGAATGTCCCGCTTTTCATCGGAGGAATGTTGGAGGGTATGGAGTTATGCGACCCCCTGAGCCATCTGAAGGCAGCCTTATATAGGGAAGCTTTTTATGTTTAATGTTTTATAATGTTTTTATATATGTTGGAAGACACCCAGAGTGGCTGGGCAACCCAGTCAGATGGGTGGGGCATGCATAGTATAGTAACAACAACAACAACAACAACAACAACAACAATAGTGGTGGTGGCGGCATGGGACATCCCTATTTTCATCAGAGAAATGTTGGAGGGTATGCATACTTTTGAGTTTCCAAGTGGTCCTCCCCTGGCACTGAGAGGACTTAGATCTGCCTGGCTTCCGCAAGATTGCTGCAATCAGCCTTCAGGCCACACCCTGGGACCATTATGGACAAATATATTCTACGCATGTATGACTTAATTAATTAATCTATTTATCTGGAGAACTGCAAGATTATGGTTGTGAAAATTCTACATTTGCTTGCTGGACGTTCAAGACCTAGAATTTGATTGCAAGTTGGAATGCAGCCACAAGATGGCAGAATATAATCACTGTTATTCAGGAACAAGTGCTTCTGAGTTCACTCTATGAGAGGGTTGGTTGTATCTTCATTTCACTGTGATGTTTAAGGGACATCGCATGTCTAACTGGCTCAGATACTCTCAAAAATAATCATAGTGTATCTTTTATGTTAAGAATCTACCAGTGTCAATGCAGGAGCCTTGTTGGGTAAGACATTACAGTTGATGGGGTAGATTTTACGAGAATTCCCCTTAGGACCGAATACATTGGGAGTCCATAAGAACTCGTGCTAAATAAATGTGGAATAAACAGGATGTCTGGAGGAGCTCTTAGACCCCCTGAGGTCCACCCCCCTCCCCATACACACACACCTTTGTCACTGTCAGATTTTAGGTGTTACTAACATTTTACTCCTGCCACAGGGCTTTTGTGCACAATGCAGCTCTCATTGGGAACGGTTTCTCCCCTCTTTCTAAATCAGCATCAGCAGACACACCCAATTCCTGGGGAGAGTCCTAGCATGCCAAAACCTCTGTTGCATCTTTGGGTGGTTCTGTTCTACTGCTCTGCTTACTAGCATGGATGGAACTACAAAGTCTTTGGAAGTTCAAAATCCACAGCCCCGAACACCATGGCAGATTCTATAATATCCAGTTTACTTGAACTTGATTTTTCATGGCATGGTGAGCCCTTCTTAATAACAGTAACACTAGTTGATTGCATAAAGCTGATGTCAGAAAGCCAAGCCTTGGGCTTCACATACTCATTATATTTCCCATTCAATTATTGTTTTGGTTGTTAGCTGTCTTGAAGCAAAGACGAAAGATGGGGTATAAATCCCTAAAACGAACGAATGAATAAAAGTGACACATTTCCAATAAATCAATTGGTTGATGACCCTTTCATTCAGGCTGCAGACACTTGCTGGGGAATTAGCCTCCTTGGAGAAGTAAGTGGGGCTTACTTCTGAGTAAATATGCATGGGATTGTGCAGATAGTTTAAAAATAGTGCAAAAGAGAACAAATGGGAACCCTTCAGGCAGCTGCAGCCAAGATACTAGCTGTACAGTGTATCTTTGTACGATGTTACACATCATGCTTAGATACCACTCTGCATTTTAGAATCTGGGAGATATTTTATTGCAGTTAATACCTACTGAAGAAGAAGAGGAGGAGGAGGAGGAGGAATTAATTAGCCACTTAATGTTAAAATAGGACCACTCAATGCCAGTCATCTACTGAGTGTACACATTGAGTGTCAGGAGGCCCACTGGCATGAAACCACCAAACTTGATAAAATGAGGAGGTAAAACCATGGGGCAGGGGGTCTCCATGAATTGTGCCCTGTCTTAGGCCCTCCAAAACTGAGACTTGGCACCTACACAGTGGCTTTCTATGGTGGACAAGCAAGATTCATAGCTTAGGTGTAGGAGCTTAGGAAGCTGCCAAACTGAATCAGACCCCTAGCTGGTCCACCTAGTTCTGTATTGCCTAAATTGGCTCTCCAGGGTTTCAGACAGGAGTCTCTCCCAACCCTACCAGGAGATGCCAGGGATTGAACCTGGGATGTTATGCCTGCCAAGCAGATGCTCTGAGCCACAACAATTGCCTGCCTTACACTTGCCCCAGCTCAACATCAGAAGATCAAATCCTGAACAGGCTAGCCAATGTGGTGCCTTCCAGCTAGTATGCCAATGGTCAGGGTTGCTGTAGCCCACAACATCTGGAGGGCACCATGTTGTCTGCCCCTGCTTTGACACTTTCTGGTGTCCCTTGGCCAACCTCTCTCACACACGGCTTTAGTGGGTGTTCTGTGTCCTCTTATCTGCTTCACAGCTTCCTCCCGTCCCCTTTCTGGAGGGCTGTATCCATCTAGTGGGTCATTTAGAGGCTCTGCATCTAAGCAGCAAAGCAAGTGCTGGCTGAGTCCAGAGTTTCCTTTATCAGCCAAAGAAATGTCAAGCAGCAGCAGGATCTTTGCCAAAGGTCTACGAGGGAACAAGGTTAGGGCAGGACTTGGAGTACTTTTCAAAGAAGACACAATAACCACACAGACATCAGCCATGTCACTGTTTTCCACTCTGCGTCCTCGGACAACTTAGTGGAGAAATTAGGAGAGGCTTTGGTTCTATCCTTCCAAAGCATCCCTGATCTAAAATTCACTATCCACATAGGGTACTGGCACTGTGGTCTAAACCACTAAGTTGCTTGGGCAGGCACCCCCCAAACTCGTCCCTCCAGATGTTTTGGGACTACAACTCCCATCATCCCTAGCTAACAGGACCAGTGGCCAGGGACGATGGGAATTGTAGTCCCAAAACATCTGGAGGGACGAGTTTGGGGGTGCCTGCTCTTGGGCTTGCTGATTAGAAGGTCAGCAGTTCGAATCTGCATGATGGGGTGTGCACCCATTGCTTTGTCTCAGCTTCTGCCAACCTAGCAGTTCGGAAGCACACCAGCACAAGTAGATAAATAGTAGATAAATAGGTACCGCTGTGGCGGGAATGTAAACAGCGTTTCCATGCACTCTAGCATTCATCATGGTACCCTGTGCACCAGTAGCGGTTTAGGCATGCTGGCCAATGACCCAGAAAGCTGTCTGTGGACAAACGTCAGCTCCCTCGGCCTGAAGCGAGATGAGTGCCATACTCATCTTTGACTGGACTTAACTGTCCAGGGGTCCTTTACTTTTAACCTACTTTGCTAATATAAGAGGGGTGTGAAAACAGATTAAGGGCCAGGAAAGACATAAACAGTGGCCCATAGCACAAATAATGTACAAAAACAGCCACACAAGAGATGCCAGCACCAGAAAAGTATGGCAAGAGGATGCTTGTTCATACAAGCTGTGAGACTGAGGTCAGGAGGGTTTGTATAACATGAGGGTAAGAGTTCACACTTTAATCTAGCCTTGAGTGAATGAAAAGAGAAATATCAAAAGTAGCCAGGATGAGGGGGGAGTCCATGCCCGTCCTTGTATAAGTGTACTTGATACGCAAAAAGGTTGCATGACAAAAATAATGGTATGAAAATAGTATGAAAAGTGTTGGTGTGATTTAAGTGCTGCTTAACTATGCCAGAGTTACCAACTTTCTAAAGCAGACATGGCTCCTGTGTGGTTAACTGCAATTGATCTACAGACATTAGCAGGCTGTGATGCTTATATCCATGTCATGGAAAGCTACAGGCTGGTTTCTAAAGATCCAGTTGTTGTCAAAGGCACAAGAGCCGCCCAAACACTTCTTTTATAGTCCATCAGCAACCCTAGGAAGCTGCCATTTTGGGGGAGGAGATCAGGTCTGGAGAAGCAACAAATAAGACGGGGGTGCTTACCATACCTGTCAAATTTCCCTTTTCTTGCAAGGAATCCTATTCGGAATAAGGGAATTTCACTTAAAAAAAGGGAAAAGTTGACAGCTATGGTGCCTTTCCCTACCCTCAATTACCCTACCTCAACTCCCAGAGCAACCAAAACAGGGGCAGGAAAGTGGTTCAGGGAACATTTGGGGCAAGAAAATGGGTGGGGAAAGGGTTAAGAACCACCTCCTAACACAAAACTACTCAACGCCTGATAGGCCCCTCTGGAAGTGACCATTTCTTCTTCTAAAGTGTTTTCAATGTGTTTGTCCATACCCACTGTAGAGGGGAGATAAAAGCTCTGAAGAGCGTTAGGTGTATCTGCCCCTGATGTCTGTTCTTAGCAAGATATCAGTCCATTAATCTGCTCTCAGCCCATGGCTTTATGCTTCTATCATAGAAAGGAAGAGGCACAACAATATTATGAGGGTATTTGAAACCATGGATTCCTTTAAAAAAAAAAGCCAGGTTCTCAGGGTAACTGGATTATAGCAATAAAGAAACACAAAGCGCAGATCTGGAAGGAAGCTGGCTTGGTGCTCATCCAAATGTTAAATGACAGAGGATAATCTTTTCTCTCTCGTTCTAATGGCCATTTTGCTTGGCTATCATGGAAGCATGGGAGCGTGCCCCCGATGGCTCTGATCCTTTTATCTGGCCTAACAAAGTTATGCAACAGGTCATGACCTAGGCAATATGATTGAGTGAAAACCAGCTCCTCTAAATTGTATGCTTAGAAAAAGAAAGCTCCCAATTCCTTGTATCTCTGTAAAAAATATATAATCTGCACTAAAAGGCTGATTAGAAGGTTCCCCCCCCCCCGGCTTTTCTGCACTGGTTTAGCTCCCCCAGCCTTTCTGTACTGGTTTATAGAAATTTGCAGCAAAAATCCCCAGAAAAGTTTGGAACAATATTCCTATTAAATTTTATAACTTGGTCCATGCCTCTGTTGCCATTTAATACTGCAATCCTATGCATGTTTACTTGGAAGAAAGTCCCAGTGCATTTAATCATGCTTGCACCCAGAAAAGTAAGTAATAATGATTGCAGCCCAGGAATAAGTTCCAATGACTATAGTAGGGGTATGTACACAATGCCATCTTAAAACATAGCTGGGTTGTTCCAATTTTCAATTCAGATCAAAGCTGGTTTGGGACAAAATACAGTATTTCGTAAGAAATGAGAGGATAGATACAGGATACATATGGATTGTGGCTAACATGGTGTGGGCACCACTTTCCAAACCAGTGGGGGGAGCATAGTAGATGCAAAATACAGTGGTACCTTGGGTTAAGAACTTAATTTGTTCCGGAGCGGAGGTCCATTCTTAACCTGAAACTGTTATTAACCTGAAGCACCACTTTAGCTAATGGGGCCTCCTGCTGCACCGCCGCTGCACAATTTTTGTTCTCATCCTGAAGCAAAGTTCTTAACCCGAGGTACTATTTCTGGGTTAACGGAGTCTGTAACCTGAAGCGTATGTAACCTGAAGTGTGTACAGACTCATTGGGCTGAGTTCCTGTGACATCTTGTGCGCACATCTTTAGCCTTCAGGAGCTGGTGTACGCTTTGCCCAGCAAAGCAAAACAGAGAGTTTAAAAGCTCCTTCTATGCCAGGAAAATCCAGCAAGGCCTACTGAGCACACCAGCTCCGGAAGGCAGGAGATGCTCAGGTAGGGGTGGTTCCAAGGGGGTGGTTTGAGTACATGCATTTTTGTGTATACACAGAACCCTTGGAACTGAACCCCCCATGTAAGATGTGGCCATACTGTACCTTTTATAGTTGTGTGTTGAGACAGGAGGTGATTTTTTATTTTAATTTTTAAGAAGAGGAGGGCAGGCAATACGAGGAGGGCAGGCAATACTAATTACACATCAGCAGTGTGAGTTAAAAAAGTTTTGTGGTCAAATTTTGAGGGACGATATTGATGTGAAGGTTAAATCTTCCATGAGATTCTCGTTTTTTTCAGATGAAAACAGCAAGTATTTCTGGCACAGAACAACTGTCTCTAGTGGTCCAAAACCTGGTTTGGAAAGACTAAACATAACAGCCATGATGAGGTGTGGGCTCCTGTCATTAAGCGCTTTACAGGTCAAAACACCTTGTGCCTAGAAACTAATGGGAAGTCACAGATGATGGAGCACATGTGTAACGTACTGTGGGTGATCAACCTATCAAGGGATTGGTACCACATTCTGAACAAACTGAAGCTTCCAGACCATAACCAAAGGTAGCACCATGCTAAGAACATTACAGTAGTCTAGCCTTGAAATTACAAGAGCATGAATAATGGATTATGGGTTCTGATGAGACAGAAAGGATTGGAATCTTCTTATAAGATGGCTGTTCATGGAAGATATACTAGAAATGGCACACTAGAATGGCAAAAAAGAAACAAAATAGTCGCCAGGCAATTTTTATTTTTCAAAGGGCAGTAAAAAGGTAAAGGTAAAGGTACCCCTGCCCGTACGGGCCAGTCTTGTCAGACTCTAGGGTTGTGCACTCATCTCACTCTATAGACCGGGAGCCAGCGCTGTCCGGAGACACTTCCGGGTCACATGGCCAGCGTGACTAAGCGGCAGCTGGCGAGCCAGCACCAGCGCCGCACACGGAAACGCCATTTACCTTCCCGCTATAAAGCGGTACCTATTTATCTACTTGCACTTAGGGGTGCTTTAGAACTGCTAGGTGGGCAGGAGCTGGGACCGAACGATGGGAGCTCACCCCGCCGCGGGGATTCGAACCGCCAACCTTGCGATCAGCAAGTCCTAAGCACTGAGGTTTTACCCACAGCGCCACCCGTGTCCCTAAAAGGGCAGTAAGTGTACATTAAAAATCAAACTAATCCTATGTCACATTCCTGATCATGATACCAGAGAATAATGAAAATCATTTGACTTCCCTAAAATAAGAAAGGAATAAGCTCTCAATTTTAGCCTTCATTTTGGAATTGCAGCACCCATGCTAGCAGAAGCTGCCAGTTATGGATGGACAAAAATGCACAGGTCTGCAGGGGGGAAAGTTTCTCTCAGTGCTCCATTCCCTGAACAGCTGAGACAGCAAAGTCCTGACATGTTGAAGGGCAACCTAGCCTTCTTTGGACAAGAAAGGTCACTTCTGTTTGTTTTAATATTTTGGTTAAAAGAAAGAATACTAGATATGGTAAAAATAAAAGAAGAATTCTTTGCATGCCTAAATCCAGGCTTTGGTGAGAGAACCCCAGCAGAGATTTGAAATCACACAAAAAATGCAGCAAAGTATGGAAATATAGGTGGTTAGACCTTTAAAATATCCCCTTCTGATTTTCTTCCAGAGCACCTCATTTCCCTTAGCATGGAAAGAGACCACACGACTGTTAAGTTAAAAATGGTTTACTCACAAGCTCTTCAGAGGTAAGATTCATGGGCTTTTCTATACAGCATCAAGAAAAGACAAAATTTAGTTTCAAAAAGTAGTAAATGTTTCTAAATTATTTGTACAGGAACACAAAGATGGCTTTCTTAAGCCACATGGTCTAAGCTTGGAGCATCCAGCTTAGACATCCCAACTGGTAGGGTTCACATGGTAGAAAGGAAGAGAGAACAAGGGTGATGGGTAAATGACCTAGCTAGGCCTGGAAGTATGGCTTACTCTATGGTCTTAACCACTTCATGCATTAATTAGACTTAAGTATGTTGGTTATATGAGGCTGGATACATCCCACAACTTCAACATACAATTGCCCTAAAAAATGAAAGTGTGTGTCAGAACTGAAGGGAAATAAGCTTCGCCTGATCATCCAAGCGCAAAAGAAAACCCCCTACATGCAGCAGAGTTACACCAGACTAAATTATTGGAAATGGGCTGTATTAATAGAAAAACCAATGGAGCCTCTTTGCACCTCAAAATAATGTATAAATAGGCTTCATCTGGGGCTGTTCCACACATGGCCTACATGCCTTACATAAGGGTGGGGTGTGCAAGCAAAATGGATGGCTCTTCTGAGACAAGCCTGCTCACATAGGAATTTACAAGCGTAGATCCCCATTCACATTAAAATGCTCACTACACAGCAGGGAGGGTTATGTGAGCCTGAGGCTTAGACCTACACTCTATGCTACATGTATAAACAGAAACAAGGCACAAACTAGCCTTGTGCATCTGAACATGCAGGTATTTAGGGTTTTGTTTTTAAAGCTTAGGCACAACAGATGTACCTACATGGCTTTAATAATTTCAAGGCATATCAGCTTAAACCCATCAGATCTAATAATGCACTGTTCAGTTGCTTCCAGCTGACCTGTTTATTGAGCATTCATCTTGACTCGTCTGCAAAAAGTTTGCAGGAAGGTTAGACAGCATTGACTATTTATTGAACACTCGTTCCAATTTGTTTGCAGGGAGGCGATATGATCTTGTCTTGAGCAAATGTTACCCCACACCTCCCAGTCCATTTTCCTGTCACTTCCCTTATCGTAACATGTATAATTTTGGCAAGAAGTAGGTTTGTTGTGTGAGAACCCCAAATCAACTTTAATTGCACAACCTGAATCTGTCAGTGTCTGGTTGAATCTCACCCCAAAATAATGACAGGCTAGAAGCACCCTTTGTCCTTGTCAATCATAGTTTCCATTTATTTTAAAAGCCTTTTTTCTTAGCAGATGTCTGGGTAGTGGATTTAGGAATGTTTTGGGTTTATTCTGGTTTTTTATTTGTACATCACACTTTCAAAATCTCTCTAGATTTATCTGCCTCTCTCATTGTCACGGATTCACTGTTCCAGGGACATCCCTTACTTTACAGCAGCCTGATGCAGGCAGTAATCTTGATACATATTTGGTGACCCTGCAACATTAAATCACACACTGTATTGCTTTATTCCTCCTCCAGAAGACTTTCTGCATTAGTGGGTATATAAAATTACACCCGAAAGATTGACTACACCCTGCAAAGTAATAAATGACACCATATGGTCTTCATTTTTCAAAGCAATGCACCACTGTTTTAAAGCAATTTGTGTTTAATTTTCCAATTAAAAGGCTTGAAATAGATTTCCTAACACAGGGACACAGAAAACAGTCACTTCAGGGGTTCTCCCTAGCTAAGAGATCAGGTGAACTAACAGCCTTGACAGTCACATGTTGCCCTTGGTCAGGTAGCTACCAAGGGGCCCATAAGCCTGAGCTGTTAATTTCTTCCCCTTTCTACTCTGAAACAGCGAGTCATCATTACAGCAAAGACAAGGGGCATGATGCCTCTCTCAACAAATTAAAATGAGTATATGCTTCCTTAAGCCTCTTGGGCTTGAACATATGTCAGCTTTGAACTACACCCTTACTACCCCCACTTTCCCACTCAATTTGTAAAGAAAGAAAATCCATTTTAAAAGGGCAGATCTTTGCTGTGCTCCATAGAAAGCAGCTATTAAGAAAAAACAAACAAATATTGGAATCTTCTTCCACAACAGATCATTCCCTTGTGAGCTTGTTTGTTTGCTTTTTCAGTTATGCCATTGACAACTATCAATGTTGACTGTATTTTTTTTTTTACTTCAGAAAAGATGTATGAAAAAGCGAAATTGAGAGGTCTAGAAAACTTTTATGGCCTTTTCATTAGTGAATCTACTGAGTTTCTGAGAAACCAGAGATTCTGATGTTTTATTGTCAAATAAAGTGTGTCACATACTCACACAGCGATAGTGAATGATTGTGGAGATATGGCTGCGTTCTCAAGGGGGATGTGTGTGAAATATTAAAGTGAAATAAAATAATATGCACACTGTGCCTGTGAAAGAATGTGGCTTCAATCATACCCACTTGGAAGCACTTCCCATTGAATCTAGGGCTCATGCATAGATCCTGGTGTTGCCATATTTCAAACAGTGATAATCCAGACAGAAAGGTTGTTGAGCTTTTTTCAGTTTTCGGCTCGGACATTTGTTAGATTTCCGTCAGGGGTGGAGAACAGATGTTGTTAGATTGATCAGCCTGAGTCAGGGTAATGAATCATGGATAATGTGAGTTGCAGTCCATTCTGGAGGGCCACAGATTCTCCATTGTTGCTATAGGTGGAGCTACAATCAATTTGTCCTTAAATTGCAAAACACAGACTGGAATACAATTTATTTTCCATGTTTATTTCTCATTTACAATACTTACACATGGCATTTAATAAATAATAATATAATAAAGCAAAAAGGAAGCTGCAGATGCACAATGATTTATTAAAATATTTTATACCAACCTTCCAATCTGTAGTTTCATAAAGGAGGTAACAAAATATTTTAAATTACAGCAATAATGAAATCAAATTCAATAAAGAAGCAGTAAGCACAGCAAGAAAACAATGAATTAAAACAGCCATAATCAATACGCAGTGAACCTCAAAAGCTCTGTAGAAGAAAACTGAATGTCTGGAGCCTAATGACAGTGCAATGGAACTCACTAGGAAGTGATTTCCATAATTTTGACTCCAGTTTGGGAAAGGACAGTTGGGAAGCCAACTGGAAATCAGTGAAGATTGACTCAAACCCACATTATACCTACATTATATGGTCCATGCAGTCCAGCTCAGTCAGTATCCTAGTGGCTGCATTTTGAGCTCCTTGAAGTTTCCAAGTGTTCTTCTAAGGAACTCATAAGTAACTTACTCCCAGCAGCAAGAAACATCGTAACTAGATACTGGAAGAACCTATCAGAAGTGAACACAGGCTACTGGTACCAAAATGTATGGGAAACCGCCCTAGACTAGGAAAGTTAACCAACAAACTTAAATTAGCACGGGGACAAGCAAAGGAAAACCCCTTCATCCCGGTGTGGTTCCCCTTTATCACAAACACAGCACAACACAACAGGACAATGACCTATCCCCCCTCCACAGTATACAAATCAATATGGCTAACCTGAGTCAACAACCTTCCCCCTCTAACACACACACACATACAGACAAGCCACACTCCAATCAACTGAATGCAACAAACCAAGCTCTGGATCCCCTAATCTTTCATAATGTGTGTGTGTGTGTGTGTGTGTGTGTGTGTGTGTGTGTAACAAAGGATCTACCCATGTGATGCTAACACAAATCAGTACAGTAACACTCTGCAACAAAAGAACAATACCCCCACCTCTCTCCCTTCCATCAACTGCAAGATGCCTATGACAAAAGTGTCTGTCACTACATGTAAACAAACTGTGAAAAAGACTCTATGAATTGAAAGTGGAGACAATAGATGTGCTTTTCCCTGTTTATTTTTTTCTTTTGTAACACAATAAAATATTTAATAAAAACTAATAATAAAAAGAATACATAAAACACTTCACTGTAGCATCTTTAGAACCATGTGTGAAAACAGACAGCATACACAAATCTTGCATATGGATGTGAATACCTCTGTACTATCTTTTTTAAATTTAATTTTTTAATGTACAACTATAACACAACACACACACACAGTGTGACAAAAACGAACATGATAGGAGAGCTTGTAGTAAATACAAATGAAGTCACAGCTCAAGAGACTTATAAAGCAGACAACAATACAATTACTATCACAAGTTGGATAAATGCATCTTTCCAGAAAGGTAAATGTAATGGCCGAGGACAAATTTATTGGTATAAGAAATTAAGGAAAACCGTATTGGTTCCCAAACCTTTCCCAGCATGTACAACTTGAAAATTGCCGAGGGTCTTGGTGAACCACTTAATGGTATTTCTACCCGTTGTAGCAATTGTAATGCACTGTGCTAGATGCTGCACAATTTACAGACCCACCACAGACCACCTGAAGAATACTTGAGGACCACTCTGCTATGTTCCAACCATATAAACAGACAGAATGAAACAACAACTCAGAGCTATCTTATTTCTGCTGAATTTGCTGGAATATCTTTTCTATCATCGCATATGTTCAGCTTCCCCAGCCCTAGGCCAGAAAAAGCAAAGACTTCCACAAATGATTGCATATTTAAGAATATACTCAGACATCCATAAAAAAGCAGTATTGTGAAGCTTGGTGTGTATTTGCCATAGACATCCTCGTAGATCTATTTCTCCTCAGGCAGTAGCTCAGCTTTTTGACAACCACAGATCTGGGATCAAGCATGTTCAATGCACTCTCTTTAATTAAGCCAAATAATAAACTATATCAGACTCAAGGCCACAAGCAGCAGGCATGCTGTGCTGCGTGCCTGTTCCTGCTCACCCTTTGCCTTCCTCCCTTTACACAAAGTCTGGGTGTAAATAGTTCCACGCTTGGCCCTATTGCTCGGCATCGAGTCAACACAGAACGAGATTCAGATCTGCCTTGCAGAACATCCTGCTAGGCACCTTATTTTATCCTTTGCTGGGCAGGCAAAGAGAGAGAGAGAGATGGAGCTGTGTGATCCAGTTGCTCCACTCGCTCTTTCTGCTGGGCTTCCTCCAAGGACAGCCTCGTCCGAAATCCTCCCCTACCCGACCCCCCTGCCCAAATGCCAGCTCCCTTCATGTTCTTGAGGCACTCAAGATCTTGCCCTTGCCCTTCCCTGGGTGAAGTCTCTGCACCTCCCTTTGCAATCCCGGAGCTGGCAGGCTCGAGCCCCCTCTCCCGCTCGTGCCAAGGCCACCGTGGGCCAGATTCCCTCGCTCCCTCCGCTCCAGTAGGAGGCGCCTCCAGGACAGAGCCAGCTCCCAGCAATGGCACTAACACGGGACCGGGGCATGGCGCGGAGGCTCCTCTTGCAGGGGCTGCACAAGGGCAGCCGCGCGCAACAGGGCCGCTCGCCCCACCAGCCTCCACCCAGCCGCCCACCGCATTTTACTAGATTGTTTATTATTTTGTAGTGGGCGGGGGAGGGAAGAGCAGCTGGGCCAATTGCGGGAGCCCCCGCCTAGACGGACGGCACCTTCCGAGCAATGCGAAAAGAGGGCGGGCCCCTGTGGTCACGCGCTTATTTAGAGAATGACATCATCCCTTGGCGCGCGGCAACCGAGCTTGGTGGCGATGGGGCGGGGCCGAGGGAGGAGCCAGGGAGTTGGGCGGGGCTGGAGGGAGGGGAGGGGCTTGGGGGAGAGGCGGCTTGTGCATAGAGCAGGATTGTGGGGAGAAGGAGGTTTGTTGTGGCCCGGGAAGGTTCCCCTTCTTCTCCTCGCTGCGCCCAGGGTGGCAGCGGGAGGGCTGAAGAAGCGCGTTGCAAGGGAAACAAAGGCAGCCTTGCGGGTCCCGCGGGGTCCGCAGCTGCAGAAGGCGCTGTCGACAGCGCACGGGCGCTAAATGAAGGGAAGCGACCCAGCGGGTTCCTCTGCTGCGGAGCGCTATTGGGGGACAGGCGGGGTGGGGAGGAAACACCCTTCAGGGCGGAAGGTCGCCCGCTGACCTTTACGCGCCTTCCCCAGCAGCGCCGAGAGGGGCGCCGTTTTGCGCCTCCCTCGGTGGTCCCGTCGCCGTGTTTGCACCAGCGGAAGAAAGTTAGAGGGCTAGTAACAGGAGGAGGCGCAGAGAGAGCCAGATTGGTCCTTCAAATTACCGCTCCGCCAATGATCGTTTCCGCAAGGAGCCCTTAGAAATACCGCTGACCTATAACGCGGAGATGGCGCAATGGTTCGTCTGTTGTGCAGGCAGTCCTCTCGCGCGGGCTGCTGCAAGCCCTGTTGCTACGCTTTCAGGGGACGCTTTAATTTGCCCGTTTCGCATTACCTAAGCAAAGCAGGCTGGTTAAACTCTTTCAGAAATGTCTGCGCTTGGATCACGCGAGGTGCAAATAACTAATAATCACGCTGCAATTAGGGGTTCATTATGTGTCATTATCCCTATTTACCTATGGACAAACTGAGGCAGAAACCGGTTGTGTCGCTTATGCAAGGTCACAAAGGGTGTCACCAACAAGGCAAGGAACAGAATGCGTATATCCTCAGTCTTAGTCTCTTCCTAGCCATGTGAATGCTTTAGGTGACACACTGCTTCGGGCAGTTCATTCAGACTAGGGACGGGGAATCTGCAGCTTCCCACCTGGCCCTGGAGGACATCTATCATCCCTCACCCTGCAGGCTGGGACTGAGGGCAGTTCTGTCCAATTATAGCTCCAGGGCCTGCTACAAAAAACAAATGTAAAATACTGCTTTACGTTGTAATGCCAAATGATTTTCTTTCTGCCACCTGGAAAGACCACCTCTGCATCTTCTGAATGGGTAGCTGTGTTGCAGCAAATACAGTAGAGTCTTGTGGTGCCTTAAAGATTAACAACTATAATAGGACCAGGGCTGGCCCAAGACATTTGGGCACCTGAGGCAGATCCAGAAATGGGACATCCCTCCTCACCAGGGAAGAAGGGGTGGGGGAAGATCTACATCAGGAACAAGGGGGTGGGAAAGACTGACATTGAGATTTCCTATCCTGGTGAATCCTCCCATCTGAGGCAGACACCTCACCTTGCCTCATGGGTGGGCCGGCCCTGAACAAAAATCTACACCAGGATCTGCTGGCCCTGTAGATCCTACCACCTGAGGCCTCCCTTTGCCTCATTTGCAGTGACTATTCACAACGCAGGGCAGGTGATAACATAAATAGCATGGTTGGCTATGCTCTCCCTCCATGATCAGCAGCTGCATGCTTCTGAAGAGCAATTCCTGGAAACTGTAAGAGGGACGAGTGCTCTTGCACTCCAGGCCTACTTGTAGGCTTCCCACAGGCATCTGGTTGTAAGAACAGGCTGTTGGACCAGATGGGCCACTGACCTGATCCAGCAGGCTCTTCTTATGTCCTTATGGTGAACTCATTGTTATATGAACCCTCTTATCCTGATTCAAGCCATGGATATTAGAATTGAAACACATGATAATTTGTAATACAGCTGTTTCACACTGCTGTCTTCCTTTGAAGGTCCTTTGTTGAAGAATAGCCACCTTTAGGTCAGGGCAGAGTAGCCTGGGAGGTTGAAATTTTCCCCTACTGTTTTTTAAATATTGCCATTTTTGTTGTCAGGGTTGTGTCTATTTACTCTTGTGCACAGAAAATAGGCCTTAGGTAGAATGTAGAAGGGCAGCATCTATGCCACATTGGAAGATAATGAGTGGGTAAATTAACCCTCAGTGTTTTGGCTAACATTGTTCATTAGGTCTTGTACTTGTGTTGCTTCAGTAGATAAGGAGACAAGAGTTGGCACCTGGTTTTGTTATGGCATCTGATCATGGTGTTTGTGTCTCTGTTTTGTGGCCTCTTGTTGGGTATCTGTTTTAGATCAGGGGGCTGACTGTAAAAAATGTAAGCAAGGCTACCACCCCATCTTACTAAAGAGGAGTGCTATTATCCAGGATGGGCTATAGATCCTTGGTGGTATGTTGCAGTGGTTTTGACCTTTTCCTGAAAGAAAAAAAAGCCCCTAGGTTCTGCCCCTTTAACAATTATGCACCTCTAAGGAATTTAACAGGAACAGCATTGCCAGGCATTGCAAATTCATGGGAAAGCTAAACCTGCTGAGTTTCTGTCACTTGTGCAGCATAATACCAGAGCCTCCAATATTAAAATTGTTGTTGTATCCATCACGGAAGCAGCCTCACTCAACAACCCATCTTTCAATAATACCTGGAGCCAGATATCTGCCAGCAGGCAGACACAATAATATTTTCACATCAATATTGAATTTTGTTTGACTCCCAGCAAACAGCACCAGTGATATTTTAGGGGCAATGAGTGCTACAATTCAAAGATATGAGGTGCGGGGCACATTTCCTCATATCATGTGGACATCTTTTCATAGTTGCTCATCTTTCACATTTATTGTCCTGTTGTTTTTGTAGCACTGAAGAGTGAATAGAGGTTTCCTTACCTATCTTTTTGATCCCATTCATTATTTGTATGCCCACGTCATGTATCTTCTTACTCATCTTTGTTTGAAGATCAATAGCCCCAGTCTTTTCAATTCCTTCTAGGGTGGACAGTTTTATTAAAGTCATTTTTGTTCAGTGGCTCTGTTCTACTTCTTCTTTACACATAGATCAACCTGTCCTATTGGGATATTTTTTTCTTTGTTTTAGTCAAAATATAACACAATCCAAGGCAGGAAATGAGAATGGCCTCTGAGCTCTGCACTGAACTAACCTGTTTAATCCTGTCTCTACACTGTGGACATACCATATTTTTTGCACCATAACACTCACTTGTTTCCTCCTAAAAAGTAAGGGGAAATGTCTGTGCGTGTTATGGAGGAAATGCCTACGGGTGGCATGCCTACGGATTTTCCTCCTCTAAAAACTACGTGCGTGTTATGGTCAGGTGCGTGTTATAGAGCGAAAAATACGGTAACCTACCATAGACTGAAAGTTGATCAAGTTATTCCATCTTTCCAGAGAGCCGCAAGTACTATAGTTTAATGATATAAGTACTATAGTTTAATGATTTGTTGCTGCCCCTCCAAACTATCAC
Source organism: Podarcis raffonei (assembly GCF_027172205.1). Lineage (NCBI taxonomy): Eukaryota > Metazoa > Chordata > Lepidosauria > Squamata > Lacertidae > Podarcis > Podarcis raffonei. The sequence continues at coordinate 52,712,395 of NC_070604.1, forward strand.
TCCCAGGATTCTTTGGAAGGAATAATAAAATATGAACAACGCCCCCCCCCATATATTTCTAGAGCAGGGATGGGGAACTTACAACCCTTCAGATTGTTAGATTTCAACTCATCATCCCTCACCATTGTCTATGGGAATTGGACTAGAACAACATCTCGGGGGTGGAAGCAGAGGTTCTCTATCCCTGACCCAAAATGAAACAACCTAACCTTCTTACAACTGTGAAACCATTAGTTCTTTAAAATTTTCTCAATTTTTTGTGGAATTAAAGAATGGGTACTTTGTATGCTTATATCCCACCTGCATTCCATGTAAAGACATGATGGACCAGGCCTTTTCAGTATAAGAAGAGAAACTGGAAGTGGATGTATTTATTGAAATGATGCGAGTATGACTAGAACAGTAGTAATCCTGCAACAAGGACTGTTGTTCTAAGAACTTTGAACAAAGAGCTTTGATTTTATAGTCTCTAAATGTGAATATGGCAATGGGTAACCAGAATTGCCACTTGACTGGTTTAAAACTACCCTGGCTGGTTTTGTGTGCGTGTGTGTGTGCACGCGCGCGCACACACACACTTTCAAACTCATACACAGTGACGGATAAGTACTTTGGCAACTGGCTTGGTGGGTTCCAAGTGTTGCAGTCTGCCCTGAATGTAACACATAAAATTATTTTGATATTCTTCATTTGGTAATTGCTAGGTTAGTTCCAGAGTCAACAGGCCCTGAGAGATAAAGGGAGTTAATGAAGTGGAAAGTATTGAATCCTAACTACAGAAAAATGCAGGCTCATGTTCCCAAGAGTCCCAGTGCAAAGTGGGGTTCCACAAATGAGACTTGAGAGATCCATGAAGAGCACAGTGTTCCACAGCAACTGAAGCCTCAGGATACCTGCTTGCAATAATAGTGGAGGAATTGCTCCAGGTGGCTCAGGCAAACTAAGCAAAACCATATCCTACAGGGAGTAGAGGTTTTGTTTTGCTTTTTTAAGGACTGCCATATGTCCAGAATTTCTTGGACATATCCAGGACTCCCCCGCCAAAAATAGCATCCAGGCAGAATTTGGTTAAAATGTCTGGGAAATCCAGGCGTATGGCAGCCGGTATCACTGCAGAATTTTTTTTACAAATTTTCCAAAAAATAGAGTTCAACAACTTTGCAAAAAAAAAAAAAAAGCTCTAGATTTTGTGTCTGGTTTCCCCCTTTTTGAAATATGGCAACCCTAGCTTTTTGTTTCTTTTTGAAACCCAGCCAATATATCTTGGTAGAAAATTCCTTATCAGCCCCAAATATGAGAGTGTATGAGGTCCTAAATGTGAAAAAAAAAACCCATTCTGTCTTTACAAAATACATTTAATTAGAATGAAAGTCTGACTCACCTATATCCATAACCCTTGGCTCCATCTGAAAAAACCCTTTCAAGACCACAACTGTGGGCCCAAATGAAAATAATAAGAAATATATTTAAATTTTGTTTTGAAACTGGACAAGTTCTGTGAAAAGTAGGGTTAAGGTGTTAGTGATACAAAGGAAAAGCATAGGAAGGAGGTGGTGATCCTGGGACTCTGTGCTAGATTTTGCTGGCGTTTGCATTTGATGTCACTGAGCTACAGTTTGGACTGGGCCTATGCACAAAGCTCTTCCAGTGGAGAGTAGTTTAAGAACATATAAATGAACCTTGCTGAATCTGACTGAAGAGCTATCTCAGGTATGGGGAGCCTCTTGCCTGCAAGGCTTGTGTCTCAAACCATGCCTTTCTGCCCCATTATCTGACATCTCAAGTGATGTCATGTCTTGGCCAGGTAAACACATGGTTCTGCTCCAGTATTCTGTTTCCCAAACTGCCTAACCAGATGCCTCTGGGATATACAAAATATCCACATTGTAATACTGCCCCCACCTCCATAAGTTAGCTTTGATATGCACATAGAATGGAATTCCTCTGCATTCACCATAGTCCCTATTTATATCAGTGTCAAAGTAGCCACATGTTCTGCCGTATGGAGGGTGGTCCTGCATTAGATGGAATCCTCTATCTGAAAGGCTGTTGGAAGTTGATGGCTGGAATATTTCTGTGTATTCGCAATGTATGTTTCTAATTCTTTTTTTAAGAGATGTATTGTGGTTCTTTTGTTCTGTTTTCTTTTTCTAAGTTTTTTTGTGTGTGTGTATGTATGTGTTCATTTTAAACCAATAAAGATTGAATTAAAAAGAAAGAAGAAGGGGGGTATGGTCCAAGTGCTGTTAATGGATGAAGAATCGTGGGGGAGAGGAGGGGAGGAGGAGGAGGAGGAGGAGTTTGGATTTGATATCCCGCCTTTCACTCCCCTTAAGGAGTCTCAAAGCGGCTAACATTCTCCTTTCCCTTCCTCCCCCACAACAAACACTCTGTGAGGTGAGTGGGGCTGAGAGACTTCAAAGAAGTGTGACTGGCCCAAGGTCACCCAGCAGCTGCATGTGGAGGAGCGGAGACGCGAACCCGGTTCCCCAGATTACGAGACTACCGCTCTTAACCACTACACCACACTGGGGGAGCCTTGAAGTTGTCAATCAACAGTTAGTACCTGGGCAGTGATTCTAAATGTGCAAATATACACAGAAGTTAGGGGGGAATTATGCAAATTATTAGTAGCTAATGAAACATGATGCAAGATCAATTATCAGTTACAAATTCGAGACTGTATGGGAATTAACTGAAGTCAGTCCTGGATAAAGTGAACCCTTTATCTATTTGAATGAAATGTTGACTCTTTCACAGCCTCTCCACTATTTAAACAAGGTAGTGTTTAAACAGAGCACTTTCGGAATAAACATCAGGGAGGGGATGAGATTTTTAAAATGTAAGAAAGCGCTGTTAATTTCCAATCTAGTTCATATTGTACAGTGTGAGGAAGTGATGTCAATTTATAACTACCAACTTACTTGAAATGAAATGTTCAGAATCATTGTAAAGGGTGCAGTGACTGTTTCTGCTGAATAATATATTTAAACCATTATCATCCAGCTGGATCATGAAATTATATGTAAACCACTGTAAGAAAATGCTGCCCAGTTCACTTGGAAATAAGTATGCATGGGAATGAAGTCATTTAAAAAATCTATTATTTCCCCACATTACTTCAACCCATTCTATCTGGATACTTGAGTGTTACATAAATGTAGTCCAAGATCTTGCAGTCAATTGCTGATATTGTGTTATCTAGAATAAACAGTGGTGAAAAGTTCTTCATGGGAATTCTGAATCTGGGCCAAAACACATACATAATGTTGCAACCTGATGGTGCTATTTACTTAAGGATCCCAATAAAGAAAGGTAAAGGCCCAACACTTACTTGGTTATGGCCAAAGAAAAATCACATGTACATGTATATAAAAATAAGGCATTTTTACACCCATCTGTTTCAGTTGGACAACAGAGCACATGTATAGTTCTCTCACTAAAATTAATGGTATGTAATGGCTAGTTTATGTATACCTATAAAATCTACTATATTTATAGAGATGGCAAAGTAATTACTTTTCTTGTTATCTAATTACAGTACTTGCCCTCTCCCAACATGATTCTGAAGTCACCTAGTGCTGGGTGGTTGTGTTTATTGGTGGGTGTTTATTCTCTATGTTTGGGAATAAATCTGGTTGATTTTAATGAAACTTCAGTAAATATACATAGAATTGGGCCCCACATCAGATTTCTGTAAGGGATACATTTTGTCTCACCAGAAAAAGTAATGCCTTGCTATCCATCTGCATACTCTTAATATCTGACCACCATTGGATTCTTAGCACTTACTAAGCAGGAACAAGGAAGCAGATTTTCCTTTAATGTTTGAACCTTTTACCAGAGTTTGTTAACTTATCCATTTATTCATTCATTATCGCATGACTTTCTCCAAAGAAATTGGAAATGGGAAAGACACATCTAAACATGTCTAAATTCCCCTCAATTTAAAAAAAAGTGTGAAAATTAAAATACGCTTCCGTTAGCTAAATTTGACGGTTACTTTTGAATTTCCAAACATTAGCCTTAGCTTGAACTGCCAGAAGGATTGCCTTAGTTGGCACCTTTGCAGCAGAAACTCCAGCATCACTGCAGAAAACTCCAACAGCTACTGCTTTGTAAAAGAAAAGGCATTGTTGTGTTTCCAACCCACCCACATGTTTTGTAGTAAAACAACAGAGAACTGCAAAGATTGTCCCCAACCTTCCAGCGCATGAAAAAGTGGTCAGCACGTGCCCACACAACTTCTGTGTTTTCTAAGCTCTGCTTTAAAGGTAAGAGGCCTGAGTGGAAGGGAAAGATTGAGGGCGAAGGCAGTAAACAAAACGAGGGGAAACGTTGTTCCAACAAAACAAAACAAAACAAAAGCTGAGGTAACACGTAGTAACAAACACAACCCAGATCTCCTAAGACACACCTCTTTATTAATGCATTGTTTCTTTAAATCCCTGCTCCTGCATGAATGGCTCCATTTGCTGATTTTTAAGAGCGATGCGTTTTTCCAAGGGTTAAAGGCAGGCGACCGAGAGCGCCTGTTGGCTGAGATGCCTCCAGATAGCCAGCCTTGCACTGGCGGCGCTGGCAGCTCGCTCGCCCCTCCCGCCGACGACGCAAGGCCTTCCCACTTGGTGGGTGGCGCCCAGGCTGCTGCTACCGGGTTAGGTTGTGGCTCCCTGCGTGTGTCTATAACTTTGTGTTGCCGCCGCTGGTTGTTAGGAGAAGGAATGTGGAAGTCAGCAGAGCGGAGGGCGGCGGGCTGCTCGCGCGAGCTGCAGAGGCGCCCTTCGTCCCCGGCAGCAGTGGCGCCTCCTCCTGCGCTTCTTCCAGGCAGGGGGATCATCCGCCTCGCTTTGTTTTAAAGGCTTCTTCCTCTGCCTAAGGCGAGACGAGCTGGAGGAACCGTGCTAGCAGGAGCCATGCACCAAGAGCAGCAGTAGCGACGCTGCGTCTTCCTCCTCCTGTGAATTCCGACCTGGATTTTCCGCCGTCCGAGCTGCTCGTCGCTGCTTGGAACCTGCCGCTCGCTCGCTCGCTCGCTCCTCCGTCCCTCCCTCCTTCCCTCTCTCCCTCCCTCCGCCTGCGTGACCTCCCGCTCTGCCTTTTCGCCAAGGCTTGTTTAAATGACTTGAGTGAAAGAGGGGAAACTGTCAAGATGGCAGCAGCAGGAGCGAGGAGGTGATGAGCGGGGTGGTGTGGATGCTGGAACGAAAACCTTGGCAGCCCTAAAGGACGGGCTTCTGGACCTGTTGGAAGACCGGCGATTTGACTTGCCTTGGATCCCGAGTCTTCACTCTCTTTCCCTCTCTCTTTCCCCCACGTTGAAGATTCGGATTTTTTAAAAACCACAGCAGAGCGTGAGTTTCCCAGTGTTGTTGTTTTCCCCCTCTGCGCCCCTTTTTTGGGGGTTTTTTGCTTTTTTTGTGGGGCGGGGAAGAGGAATGGAGCAGGCGCGATCGGGTGCGTTTTAAGACTTCAGTTTCCCAGCTAAGCTGTTTCGAAGTCAGCGGCGGAGAAGGACTCCTGGAGCCGAGCAGAAAGCGCCCGCCAAAGCAACAAGCAAGAAGAGACTCGTGGCTCTCTTTATTTTTAGGCGTGCGGAGGGGGAGAGAGCCCGCGGGAAGTGGTCTCTTTAATGCATACCGCGAGATGCTATTGGAGCAATCCTGCACGGGGTGAAAGATAAACAAACACACGGGCGCGCCGCCGCGGAGATTTGCTTTCCCACTCTGCAAGGGTTGGGTGGTTTTTTTGGGTGGGGGGCTGTTTCTTGCAAAATCGGCTCTCCTCAGGATCCCGAGGAAGAGGACGCACCTGGAGCCGGCTTGACCACCTGATCGTTTCTTTTTCCCGATTGATTTTATTGGTTGTTGTTGCTGGCGGTAGGGAAGGAGAGGTGGCGGGGTGAAAAGGAGGCAGCCGGACCTTTAATGGAGCGTGGCATGTTTGTACAACCTCGCTGATCGCTGCTACTAGGAGGTGCGAGAGGAGGAGGCGGCAGCGGCGGAGGAGGAGGGACGGCCGAGGTGTGGATCGGGCTCCTCTCCCCTGACATCCCCACTTGGCAGCGCATCGGCAGGCAGGCAGAGCAGCCTCCCGAGCGGGGGAGAGGCCAAGATGGCAGAGGCGTCTCCCCCCGCCCCCTTGTCCCCCGTGGACGTGGACCTGGACCCCGAGTTCGAGCCCCAGAGCCGCCCGCGCTCCTGTACGTGGCCCCTGCAGAGGCCTGAGCTGCAGGCGAGCCCGGCCAAGCCCGCGGGGGAAGCGGGCGCCGACGCCGCCTCCATGATCCCCGAGGAGGACGACGACGTCGACGACGAGGAGCAAGGGGGCAGCTCGGCCATGGCCGTCGGAGACGCTGTCCCTAGCGGCGGCGGCGAGGCGCTGGCCCCGGAGGACACGGCCCGCCTGCTGGCGCCTTTTTCGGGGCTGTCCGGCGACGGGTCCGGCCAGGGCGCCAGGGCGCCGAGCGGAGGGCAGCAGCCGCAGCAGCCGGGGGCGAGCGGGGCGGCGGCGGCGCCGAGGAAATGCTCGTCCCGCCGAAACGCGTGGGGGAACTTGTCCTACGCGGACCTGATCACTCGCGCCATCGAGAGCTCCCCGGAGAAGCGCCTCACCCTCTCGCAGATCTACGAGTGGATGGTGCGCTGCGTGCCCTACTTCAAGGATAAGGGCGACAGCAACAGCTCGGCCGGCTGGAAGGTGAGCGCGCGGCGGGCGGGGAGGAAAGTTGGTGGTCGGCCGGGCGGGTGGTTGTGCGAACGGGATCTCCTGTGTGGGTCACACGCTCTCTCCAGTCTCGTATTCCTTTTTTACTTTTCCTCAAAGTAGTGGGTCGGAATGGATCTATCTGAAGGCAAACCACCCCCACCCCCAACTCCATTGCATGATCCGCACGGTACGATCTTCTGTGTTAATTAGTGCAGAAAAACGACCACCCCTCTCTATCTCCGTTTGTTTCCCAGTCATAACAAGCGCTGGCGCTGAACCTCCCCTCAGGACGCATTGAAAGGGCGGGAAAATTCCTACTCTCTTAAAGCTCTCAAAAAACAGAACAAAAATGCCGCCGTGGTTTCTGACGGTGGAAAAAAGTGGTTCACGAGTGTTGGGGGGGGGGAGGAACTGGTTTTTGTTCAGTGTTACAAGTGACTTTGTGAGAGTAGGGTGTACAGTATTTGACTCCGTTTTTGACCCGACAAAACTTGAGTTCTCTGACATACACTTGAACTGGTTTTTCGTGGTCAAGATCGGCAAGCCTAAATAAAGAGCTTTAAAAAGAAACCTCACAGAAACCACCACCAAACACACTTGACCCACATCATCAACTAACCCACATTTCTAGATTATAGCCTGCTGTTGGTAGGAGCTGAAAGAGATGCCCGAGTGAAAAAGGTGACTGCGTGGACATGTTCATAGAGCGCTTTCTCTCATGCAGTGCACCCCACCCTTGCGGATCTCCCCTTCTCCCCTAGGCTTTAAGCCTGGTTGGTCCCATCCACAGGGTGTGGTGGGGCAATTGCAGAACAACTTTCCAAAACTAGTTCTTTGCTGTCCTCTGCAAGGGTGACCTTCAAGGTAACATCAGCGCCTTTCTCTCAGGGATCCTGCTTCAGGATCAGTCCATAAGGGTTCTTTAAGAGCACCTTTACTTTGCCTGGCTTAGGCTCTGATCCCAGCACCTGCTGCTGCCTAAGCTAGACCAATGTCTTCTCAGTCAAAGGCGACCTGTGGTCCCCTCCTGTGTTAGCAAAGCAGGAAGCTTCTAACTTATGCCAGAAATGAGCAAGAGTATGTCAGTGGCGTGTCTATTTACATGGTGGTGTGTTTGTGCTTGTTGCCCATTATCTATTTTCTAGTAGCCAAGACTTCCCCTAAACAGTTTCCCCTAAACTGTGGAATCGGTACTGTTCAGCAGATAGGGAAGCAAAACAATCCCCTGTTTAAATCTGCCATGTGGGAGACTGTCCTTTGTTTGATGGGATTATATGCATGCAGCAGCCTCTGAACCTACTGAGCTAAAAAATAAGTGAGGACATCGCTTGCTTTTTGTATTTCTCAATATTTGTGTATTTACACTGCCACAGTCTTTTATTTTACATTTTAAATTCCTTTGTTCAGCAAAAGACAAGACCCAAGAAATAGAAATTAAGAACACTTTTAAATAGCAAGCAATGTAAATAAGTGCATCTAGAGGGGACAGGATAGTATTTTTAAAAAGCAAACAAACCCAGAACCTCAAGATGCTAAATAGTGAAGAGTTATAGAAAGTAATATCTGTTGCTAGTGGGGTGAACTGGATAGGTATATTTTCCACATTAAATAGCCACACAGATTATGGCATTACGTGCATCGGTACGTAAAAGGCACCCCACAGCCTTTTAAATAGTGCTATACAATAACTTGAGCTAGGAATTATAACTCCTGTTTGTACTCACATACCGTCTTTTGTTGCTGGTAAAATTTAAACACATAAATGGGATGTGGAACACTGGCACTTTTTGAAATGCTTCCGTTTGCTAGTATTACAAATATAAACCATTCTATTTGCATCACCCATGCTTCTTAGAGGTAGTTGCTTAGACAAGACAAAAGTTTTGTAATGGTCAGGCGCTATGACTTTGTATGCAGAGGGTCCCAGATTTGGTCTTCAACAGCTCTAGGTAGGGGTAGGGAAGACTCCTGTCTGAAAACCTGCGCAGCTTTTACCAGTCACTGTAGCTAGTTGGACTAATAGTCTGATTTGGTATAAGGCAGCTTGCGACCATCAGCAGCTGCTGCCAGTGACTTACAGTGGCTGGGTGTTTGAGCCCCATCAGCGAATGCTCCACCGTAGTGGCACAGCACATGCTTTCCATTCAGAAGGTCCCAAGTTCAACCCTGGAAGATCCTCCTGTCTCTCAAACCATGAAGAGCTGATGCCCATCAGTGCCGAGAATCTTAATGGTCCACAAAGGCAGCTTTCTATGCCGCAGATTAATAGGATTCTGCTCCTGCACAGTACAAATGAATGCGGGTGAAATTTGACTAATTCGCACTTAGGGTAGACCCACTGAAATCAGTCCACTGATTTCACTGGGTCTGCTTTGAATATGACCATAACTAACATTGGATATCATCCTGTGGTTTTGTGTGTTCACTTGGGAGTAAGCCTCATTGAACAAGATGGGACATCTGCTCCACTGAATATGCATAGGATCACACTCATGGCACATTGAAGCTCATGGCACAGTTGAGGCTTATATAGGGTTTGCCATTTTGGGGCCAGCTGCACATTGTGCACAGATAATTGTGTACTGGAACTCCAGTCCCCCCCCCCCTCTCTCTCTCTCACACACACACACACACACACACACACACATAAAGCTGCTTAGGAGGAGGCTCCTGAGAGTGTTACCCTTATCTTTACTGTCATTTCCCCATTCCAAAGCCTTTTCCCTCTTGGGGTTTAAAATGCTAACCTACCACATAAGCTGGAATGGGCAGAGGAAGAACCATGTAAGTTGCCTTGAGCATCTTGAGGAAAGGTGGAAGAAAATAATAGTCATTTTGCACTTTCTCCCTTCATGCCACCCAGCCACAGGCCATGGTGGATTGCCATGGGGAGAACATGCCATGCAGGATCAAACCTATCTAGTTCAGCATCCTGTTCTCACAGTGACCAACCAGGTGTCCATGAAGCCACGATGCAGGACACGAGCACAATAGCATTCTCCACATTAGTGATTCCCAACATCCCATATTTAGAGGCATCTGGCTTATGATAATAGAAGCAATATAGACATTATGACTAGCAGCCATTGATAGCCTTCTCCATGAATTTGTCTAATACCCTTCTAAAGCCCTTTAAGTTGGTGGCTGTCACTATATCTTGTGGAAGTGAATTCCATATTTTAACTCTGTACCATGTGAAGACATATTCACTATCCCTGTGACTCTGCCAGTTTTCAACTTCACTGGATGACCCCGAGTTCTGTCCATCTTCTCTCTTTCAACTTGCAACCCCCGTTGAGTTTCTTGGAGGGAGGGTTTAATGAAAACATATTTGAGTAGAAGTTGCTCCGAAAACCCATATCCCTCTGTCCCTCCTCTTCTCAGTTCCTGCTGAACCATTTGTTCTGTGTAAACAAAGTGCTAAGCCGGCAAAGCAAAAGATGACGATTTGCACTAGAGATGACCAGCCTTCACCCAGGGAGATGTGGATGCTATGACAGAGGCTTATTATTGCACATGGTGTGTACGCACCTCTGTTGTCTTTGTTCACAGGTTCTGCAAGGTTTTGTAGACCTCCAAGAGCCAGCAAAACCTGTTTGACCAGAACTATTGGTAGGACAAAAGAAATGTATGTGTGCACTACGTAACCGATGATGCCTCTGTCGTACCACCCTCAACTCCCTTTGAAAAGATTGTATTTAATGCTAGTGCTTCTCAGAGTCAGCCCACTGAAATTAATTAACCTAAGTTAATCATAGCCATTAATTTCTGTGGGTCTACCCTAAGGTCTGTCCCCATCCATAAACACATAAAATAGGAACCACTTCATGCATTACCAAATTCCTGTATTGGCAGGCATTCCTACACAACACTTTTTTTCCTACAAAGTCAACAATTTGCATCTCCTGTGTAATAGCGATCACACCCAGTGCATCTGTGCATGTAGTTAATCTGCCATGGTCATGTGGCACACCTGTGTGCACGTTAGAATTTTAGAATTGTGGAGTTGGAAAGGGACTGTGAGGCTCATCTAGTCTAACTCGCTGCAATGCAGGAATTCTTTTGCCCGACATGGGAAGCCACAGCCCAGAGATTAAGAGATGCATGCTGTACCGACTGAGTTATGTTATTTCCTTCATGAATGTGCCTATTGAGTGAGAATTTTGTAATTTATGATGAAGTGGCCCTGAGTTTTTTTACACAGTTGAAGAAGAGCAGCAAGAAAATATTTTCTTTCATATTTAATATGTGACTGTGTTTTCACATGAAAAATATATATACAGGTAATAAATATGGAAAGAAGGTGTTGATACAACACAGAACCATAGCAGATTTATTTTCTATTACAGTGGCCAAGAATAAATGCCGTGACTATTTGCATTTGCTCAAATGTTGCCTATTGTACTTGTCTGATGCAGATCCCATGTACAAAGATTTTATACAGCTACAGTATCCGTCTCAGAGGCATGAATGAGTCCATGCATTCAGAATTCTATTAAATTTACAATGAAACTGTTTTCCTCTTAAATATTTTCATTTGATGGGAATAAAACAGAATGTAGGCTGTTCAGTGGAAACAAGTCATTTGGAAGTTAGTTAGGCACCACAAGGTTTCTATTAGTAACCTTTTCATGTGTCCCAACTTCTCTGTAGGACACACCAGTAGAAACTTAAATACAAATGAAGGGCTTTCAATCGTCGTGAACTGAACATAGAAGGATCTCATAATTCAATACTACTAATAATATATAATGTCCAGCAGTTTAAAAGAAGGGAGTGGTTATGTCATAAAATACATGTGTATTTTTGCATCATGTGCTGCATTTCCAAGAGTTACCATAAATGCACCATAAAAATGCCATAAAGTTTAGACGTGGGATGTCAGTTGTTGCTCTTCTGACAGAGCCTGCGTCGTTAGCAGATGTAGTTGTTTGGAGTCCAATCTGTAGTGCCAAAGCCTTTTAAGCTGCTGCTTTAAGAAAACTTTTGTATCAAATGGGCTACAGAGGATCGATTAAAACAACAACATGTAGCAACATGGAGGACTGTACTGAATTTATGCTCATTGATTTCAATAGCAGCATACTCTAGACCATGCAGCAGAGTGCTTACATTAATTAGATTGCTAAGCATAGTTGAAACATTTCTAACCATTTATAATTTTAATTTGATATTGATTTCATTTATGAGCAGCCTTAACTGGTACTTTGAGCTAATTAAAATGTTAAAAACTTGGATCCCTGGATACTTGGTGATATGTTAGTTCAGAAATTTTGCAATAACCTCTAACATGACCTTACTGGAAGAGGAGACCAAACTAGACCTGTGAAATCTTGTTTGTTTTTAGGGAACTTGGGCAGGCCGAAATAGATGCTACTATCTTTTATCCGCAAGGCATTTTCTCATCTAATAGAAACAAATTATGAACTGCCCATGGGAAAGTACTGGAAAGCTTTCTTTAAAAAAACATTAATTTTCTTACCTTTATATCCTGCCTTCTGTCTGTCATGGACTCAAAGTGGTGTAGATGTGGTTCTCAGATGATTGCCCTCCAGGTACTGGTCATATCCAAACCTTCAGCACAGTGTTGGCCTTGTGTGCCTTGCTTCAGAGTAATCTGAGTAGCTTCCCTGGTTTATGTAGAACAATGGAGAAACAAGTATTCGTTTAGACTTGTACCTCCATGGGTCAGAGCTGATCACACAAACATAATGGCTATGGCAGAGAAAGTAGGGGACCATATAGCTAGGTTTTTTTAGTTGTTGTTATTTCTACATTCTGTACTCTTAGCTTGGACTTACTCTTAAAAATCAAATTATTAAGCAGATTCATTGCATTGAGAATGTTTCTGTACTACTTCAGAAGTGCACCACTTTGAAGTTCTCTGTGTTGAAAAGGACACATCTTAATGATTTGGAACATTTTTTACTTGGAGTGTGTGAGATACTAGTATACAACAAACAGACTGTTCTATCCCCACCCCCCAAAAAAACTTTTATGGGTTTAAAAAAGGATAATGATAATCAATGATACAAATAAATAGACTGTTGTCTTGTAATGTGTAAATAACAAAATTGCACAATAAATTTGCAGAAATATATAAGGCATCTGGTTCATTACTAGTGGTCTGTACTGGGGAATTTGCAGGTGACATGTTTAACATGCAGCCGTTTGGGTGAAGGTGAATTCATTGTCCGGTCCATACCTAAGCTTACAGTGCATCAAGCTACTTACTTTTGAAAGACATAGAATTGCCACATTTTATATTTGACCATATGTGGTTATTGTTACATAGTGCTGCATAGATAACAAAGCATTGCAATAATTAACAGTAATAGCTATAACCAATAGGAGAGGCAAATTGCAGTGTGTCTCCCAGTGTTTCCGTGTGTGTGTATCTTGTATTAACTCTGTGATCCATTTTAAAAGTTACATCCTTCATATGGGGATTGTAACATTTGTGAGCTGTTTAGCATGTGGGACACCACCACCACCACCACCACCACCACCACCAACAACAACAACAACAACTATTACTTACACTTTATAGTGCCCACATACCTGAACTGTCTGGGCAGTTTGCTAAGATTAAAATAAGTAAGATGCTATAATAAAGTAACCAGCACAATATCATTATAATAACTGTAACATCTGCATACAATCAGAAAAACCACATAAAACCAGCACAGCAAACATACAAAGCAGTAAAACCATCAACAAAATTTACTAAGTGCCAGAAATCTAAAATGCACTGAAAATTCACATTAAAAGGCCTGGGAGAATGGTGCGCCGCACACACACACACACACACACACACACAAAAGGTCAGTTTCTCTGGGGAGGGCATTCTGTAACCAGGGCTCTAAGACCTCTGCCACAATGCCACCCATTTCACCTGATTGAGTGTGTGAACCTGGAGAAAGGCCAATATGTGAAGAATTATTTGCGACACAGCTGCATGTTTCTGATTGGCTCTGTCATATGACTCTCCATGTTCCTACGTCGTTATGGCTTCTGTGAGAAGTTACTGCCAGGTGGAAGAATTTTTGGTGGCCTCCACCAACAGCCACCATCTTTCTTGATGGTACGCAGTTGAAAGTAATCGGCAGGATCCAACTAATGACTCTTTTCAGAGGACACTTGCACAAGGGCTTCCGCTCAACCCCCACCCAATTGGCCCAGGAAGGGTCAGGACAGAACATTGCACAGGGCAAGGAGCAGGGTTATTATTTCACCTGGCAAGCTAAATAGGTCTAGGGTTATCATTCCTCCCATTTGCTTGTCTGGAAATGTAGTAATAACCACAGGAAACAATATGTTGTTGTTGTTTAGTCGTGTCCGAATCTTCGTGACCCCATGGTCCAGAGCATGCCAGGCATTCCTGTCTTCCACTGCCTCCAACAGTTTGGTGAAACTCATTTTAGTAGCTTCGAGAACACAGGAAACAATATACTTGGTGCTAATCAGTTACTGTCTAAATAGCATATGGCTACAAGTATGGGACCTGAAAGCATTTGTATACGTGTAACGGCTTTGTTTATGGCAGGTATTTGTCTTCTCACTTTACACATTAGTTACAGAATGAAGAAATTATAAATAAAGAATACATCAAACCAAGAGAAAAGGTTGATGTTGGATTTTGGCACATACATTATGTACATATAATAAACCAGTTTCCTATGACTTCCCTGTGAGAGCATAATACAGCACATTTCTGTAATAGAGGCATCTTCAGGAGTTGATGATCTGTGCAAGTACAGAAAGTATGAGCAGATTGCACTAGCACTACTGTATTTGTGTATATGAATATATCTAAAGCTGCTCTCAGTGGGTCACAGAGTCCAATTCTTACCTAGGGCAAGCATCCCTGACGGAATCCATATTAAACAGATATCATGCCTGCTTTCACACTGGGAATTTACTGTGAAGTAGTTAATTTATTTTTATGAGGCATCTCAGTAATGGTGTGGTCAAAACATGATCCTTTATTTTATTGTTTAATTTCTAGGGTCCCCCCCCCGAAAGCTTAGACAACCCCACTTTTTAACACAGTGGAACAGTTGCTCAACTTCTCCAGTTGTAGATGACCCATTGTGCAGCTGTTCTGTGGGTTCAGGACCAGTTATGGCCTGCATAGATTATGGAAGGAGTGGGAAACCTTTGGCTGTCCAGACTCCAACTCCCATCAGCCCCAGTCAGCACACCCAGTTGCTAGGGATGATGGGAGCTGTAGTTCAACAACTAGAAGCACTGGGTTATGGTAGAGACATTTCCTTCATTGTAGTTCCTCTATCCCCTTTAGGAATCAACTCTCTTTAATTTTTTCCTGTTCAAATTGCATTTCTTTTTTTCTATTTCTTTTTCTCATTCTAAAGGGCAGCTGAGGGTGGGAGAAGAGAAATTAATCCTTTGTCCCCATCAGTTCTTGAGGTTGGGAGAATGGGGGTTACCCACATGGCTATAGAATGTCATTTGGATTCTAGAGGCCTGGAAATTATAAGTTGCCACTCCACTGGCATTGCAGTGTTAATTATTTGCTTCTAAATAGCCCATGTTTGGAAGCACCTCATCTGTCGTAGAGGGAGATTTATTTGTTACATTTTCAAATGCTTGCTTAGGAGAAGGCATCTACTTCCTGCTTTGCTAGTGCAAGGTTGTAGATCATACCATTATGCTGTTATAGGCAAGGATCCAAAACATTTGGCTTGTCTCAGTAACTAACTGTTATTTGTGTTTGCCACCAATCCATCCTCCCATAAGTCTTCAGCACAGGCTAGGGGTTTTGGGGATGAGTGTATGCATGTATGTATGTTCATATATCCCATAAGACACTGGACTCTGACATGCTCCAAAGCTCACGGTGACTCTTCTGCATATGTCAGAGGATAAGAGGAAGGAAAGGTTCTCTTAAGGAGGGTGAAGACTTGTACTGTGCTGAGCTTTTCTGTGCCAAAGCTTAGCTGGACATACAAGATCCATGCAATTTGTGAAGAACTCGAGGAAGGGAATTGTCTTAGGGAGAGCTTGAAGTACTTACTGCCGTTGTTGATAGATCCCATGCTGATGTCATTGTTTGAGGAATCTGGTTAAAGCCTATTGCTTATATCTGTTATTTATGGAGGACAAAATGAGTTTGCTCCAGTGTAGTGGGGATAAAGATGGGTGCAGCATGTTCTCCTTTCCTTAAGCAATGTTGTTGTTCTTTTATTTTATATGGCAGAAGCATGGGCTTCTTAGATGAGTTTTTGTAGGCATGGCACATGAAGCGAGAAATGGCTAGTCAGCTTTGGTTAGTATGAAATTACATTTCCTCTAACATAATTAAGATTTTGCCAGTTTCTTCAGCAGCAGGCCTGTTTTTGTCCTTCTGTTCTCCCATACCCTGGTAGAATGTTATCTAACCTAGCATTAAGCACAGCAATACGATACAGTAAATATCTCCAGATCCTTCATACCGTCTACGTTTTAATAAACATATGTGCAAGCTATTTTAACACTCACCTACACATTTCCAAGCCGTCCCACAGTGATTTATTTATATGACTCAGTATCAGCACACTCCTTTGAATAGCTGATGAGGGTGAAGGAAAAAAGACTGTAGTTTCTGGTTCTAAAAGATCCAAGGGTTTGAGAACGGAAGGGCTGAACATTCTTGCTTTATGTGGAAATGAATGTTCTGGGAATGTTTTCCCTTTTGGTAATTTTGTCAAGTCGCCTTATTTAAGGTGACGCTTCAGCTTATTTCCATGCAATTTTTGCCATTCTCACTGTTGTTTCCTTAATCAAGGTTTCTCGGTTGCTGTAACTCATAACAAAGCTCTGGAATAGAGAGGGGAACATTCCTGCGTGAATTACTCCAAAACTACCGTATTTATTGCTCTATAAGACTCACTTTTTCACTCCTAAAAAGTAAGGGGAAATGTGTGTGAGTCTTATGGAGCGAATGCAGGCTGCACAGCTATCCCAGAAGCCAGAACAGCGAGAGGGATTGCTGCTTTCACTGCGCAGCGATCCCTCTTGCTGTTCTGGCTTCTGAGATTCAGAATATGTTTTTTCTTGTTTTCCTCCTCCAAAAACTAGGTGCGTCTTGTGGTCTGGTGCATCTTATAGAGCGAAAAATACGGTAACTTGGGTAGAATGGTTTTTACCCCAAAATAACTTGGGTAATATTTGTGTGAGAATGGAAAGAAGCAGCTGAATGGTAAAGGTAGTAAGCAGACAGCAATCTACCTTAAAGAGAACTGTTGGATATTTCAGAAGTCAACAGAGTAGTAGTAGTAGTAATAATAATAATAATAATAATAATAATAATAGTATATACAAGAAGCTTGGTTGTTATAACTGACAAGGGGCAGAGAAGCACTCTTTCTTAGACTAATTTCTCTCTCTGCATGCATGCATGCGCGCACACCCACGCACCCACCCACACCCCAATCGATCAGGATTGGAGGGAGGAGCTTCCTTTAACTGGTCCTTATCACAGCTTGAGTTCTAAAGACAAAGTATTCAACCACTATTAGGCATTGCAAAAAAAAAAAAAAAGCTTCATTAAACAAGCACATCTGTAGTTGTCTTTATTAACTTGATTTAAGTTAATAACTGCTGCTGTCAGGAGACAATATTTATTCCTCACTATCTCGTATTGATCACTTCCCTATAACCAAGAGTGCCAGCCACTTTCATATGACACAGAAATCAGAAAATTTCTTGAAAAAGCTTTAAGTACTGTGTGCATCACCTGGGTAATTCTGTTTCTACCCCCATCTCCAACTTGATGGAAAACAGTATTTGGTCTTTTCTACATGAACAGGGCACCATGTATATTCTAACCCTGTAAAGTTGGTGGAGTTTCTTTATATACAGTTGAATAAACAAGCAGATCATTTGCTTTATTTTGTTTTATTCTATACATTATTTATCTTCCCTGTTTGAGACAAAGACCGCTGGTATATTTAGGTGTGTGTGTATTAAAGCTTCTGTTTCAAAAAAGCGACACCATGCAACAACAACTCGAATGCAACTTGCATCTTGCTTAACATAATAAATAATATATCCTTAATGGCTTTGGGTGGTTCCCCCCATTTGTCAATAAACATATAGATGTTAAGGACTTGACGGGCTGCTCATCAAATCTGCAGATGACACCAAACTAGGAGGGGTGCAATGCTGCTGGGATTCAAAATGACCTTAACTGATTGGAGAACTAGGCCAAAACTAACAAAATGAATTTCAATAGGGACAAATGTACGGTTCTACACTTAGGAAGAACCAGCTGCACAAATATACTTGCTTGCCAGTAGTACATGTGAAAATGATCTAGGGGTCTTAGTAGAGCACAAACTTAACATGAGTCAACAGTGTGATGCAGCGGCAAAAAAACACACAGTACTGCTCTTCTAGGCTACATCAACAGAAGTATAGTGTCCTGATCAAGGGAAGTAATAGTTCCGCTCCATTCTGGCTTTGTTTGACCACACCTGGAGTACTGTGTTCAGTTCTGGGCACCACAATTTAAGAAGAATATTGACAAGCTTGAATGTGTGCAGAGGGCAAACAAGATCATCAAGGGTCTGGAAACGAAACCTTGTGAGGAACAGTCGAGGGAATTGGGTAATGTTTAGCTTGGTAAAGAGGAGGCTGAGAGGAGATATGTTAGCCATCTTCCAATATCTAAAGAGCTGTCACATGGAGGGAGGAGCAAGCTTGTTTTCTCCTCTGGAGGCTAGGACCCGAACCAATAGAACCAAGGTACATGAAATGAGATTCTGGCTAAATATCAGGAAGAACTTTCTGACTGTAAGAGCTGTTCATCAGTGGAGCAGACTCCTAGAAGAGGTGGTGGACTGTCTGTCCTTGGAGGTTTTTAAGCAGAGGTTCAACGATCATCTGTGATGGATGCTTTAGTTGAGATTCCTGCATTGAGGGGGTTGGGTTAGATGTCCTGTGGGGTCCCTTCCAAGCCTACAATGTTATGATTCTAGTTTGGTTCTGTGAATTGGGCCTTCCCTTTCATTCCACTTACCATTTCCAGCTACTAGGGGAAAAAGCTGGTTTGGTCATTTGTGTGTGAAAATGGAATATAACATTGGCTATGGACTTTTGCTCTGACTTTATCAATACACTTTAATGCATTCTTGGCTTTAGTTCTTCCAGGCCATGCTGAGTCATGGTTCTTTGTATGGAGCAGCAACTGTGGGCTCAACACTGAATGACCAGGGAGGGTGGGAGAGCAATCCCTGCCTGATAGAGCTTAAGGTCTGTAAGGTGATAAAATGCAGCTCTGGCACTGTAAGAAAACCATGAGATGAATTTACTTGGTTCTGGCTAGTGGGGCTGCAGGGATTTCTCTTACTGAAGGATGGATTAGTTGCTGAGCCTAGAAATAGTCAAATAGGTTTTCATTGGGAGAAGCCAACTCTTATCTCGGCTTCTGGAACTAAATGTTGAAGAGTTTGAAGGAGAAATAAATGGGAAATTATTGAGCAACATAGGGCATACAATTCTAAGGCACACACAGGAAGCGGTTCTGAAAGTTGAATAAACTGATTAAATTCCCCCTTGCCCACATGTCCTAAACAAGTGTAGAAGCTTGGTTGCCATCCGTCTATTTTGCACATGATGTGTAAGAGCTCCTACACATTTGCCAAAATCCATTGCAGTGGGTTGTAGTGTGACAGTAGGAAATGCAAAATGTTGAATAATGTGGGTTTTAACAAAACATGTGTATCTTTTAAAATGCCTTCTGATGATGCAAGACTTCCCTCCATGGCCATGTCACTTCTCTCCATGAATTGTCTTGCTTTTCAGTTTAAAGCGGATTTAGTTGTTGCTATGGGATGCCCAGGTGCTTCTTCCTAATTTCAATGATTGTGTGTGATTGATTCTGAGGCCCAGCGGGACAGCCCTCTGCTTTTTTTCAGAGCCTTTTTGTGTCTGTAGCTTTCCTTATGGACATAGAAACACTGGGAAGATTCATTAAATTCTCATTTCCTGCTGTTTTAGAGCTTGATATACATTACAGCTGCTCTTGTGGGCGGATTGTTGAGAATCCTGATGATCTTGCTCTCAATGGGCAGGGAAGGCTGGAAGCAATGGCTTTAGTACCTGGTATCCTTGGGCAACTGCCATAGCCCTCTGCTCCAGCAGGGCTTGCTGCAATACATTAAAAAAAAAGCGCCTGGTCCAGGACTATGAGCGTCACCAGGAAGCTGTGTTTAGCAACCATTTAAATTTCCCACAGTGCCCTGGATCACCACTACATTGGGAGCATTGTAGAAAACAAAATGGCCGCTAGACCCAACTGCCTGGTCCTGGCATCAACAAGCAGGGGTCACCAATGGAAGAACGGCTCACACGCTACCTCTGCCTTACCTCTCTCGCCCTGACCTAGCCACTGTGATCCACGCGACGGTCACCTCCAGACTGGATTATTGTAACTCGCTCTACGTGGGGCTGCCCTTAAGACTGACCCAGAAACTCCAGCGGGTGCAGAATGCTGCAGCGAGACTCCTTACGGGGTCTTCGCTGCGAGATCACATTCATCCGGTGCTATATCAACTGCACTGGCTCCCGGTGGAGTACAGGATCAGGTTTAAGGTGCTGGTTTTAACCTTTAAAGCCCTATACGGCCTAGGACCCTCGTACCTACGGGACCGCCTCTCCTGGTATGCCCCACAGAGAAACTTACGGTCTTCAAAT
Organism: Podarcis raffonei; assembly: GCF_027172205.1. Taxonomy (NCBI): domain Eukaryota; kingdom Metazoa; phylum Chordata; class Lepidosauria; order Squamata; family Lacertidae; genus Podarcis; species Podarcis raffonei. The sequence goes on from NC_070604.1 coordinate 52,732,801, forward strand.
AAAAACATCTTGAAGGTCCCAGGCCACAGAGAAGTTAGGCTGGCCTCAACTAGAGCCAGGGCTTTTTCGGCTGTGGCTCCGACCTGGTGGAACACTCTGTCACAAGAGACTAGGGCCCTGCGGGACTTGACATCTTTCCGCAGGGCCTGCAAGACAGAGCTGTTCCGCCAGGCCTTTGGCCAGGGCACAGCCTGACTGCCTCCCTCGGCAATCTTCGCGGAGCTCTGGCCCAATGGTGGCCAGTGGCTTGAATTTAATTAATTTATAATGAATGATTTTAGAGTGTTGTTTGTGTTGTACTTTTGTATTGTTTTATTGTTGTTAGCCGCCCTGAGCCCAGCTTCGGCTGGGGAGGGCGGGATATAAATAAAATTTATTATTATTATTATTATTTCCCTGTCCTCCCAGGAAGGCAAAGGAACCTTTGGAAAACAAAAGGCGTAGGAAGGAGCTGCTTCCTTGAGAGGAATTTCATTCATTCTTTTAATCTTCTGGTTTTATTCAGTGAAATGCAGTCAATTTGCAAATTGCAACTCTTCTCTGCTGCTTCCCCAATAAACACCAGATTGTTTTAAAGAGCCCACCTGCAAGCAAGGTGGAGACTGACTCTTTCCTCTGGGCAAGGAGCTGTTCCCTTCTCCTCTGATTTTTCCTGGAACTCCTTTACCTTCTTGGGAGGGTAGGGAAAGGTTAGGTTGGGCTAGTGCTCCCAGCTACTTGAAAGGAGATCTTCAGGACTCTAAGCGGCCAGTTTCTGACAGGAGCAGCTGGAACATGTAGCCAGGCATCTAAGCGTTGTGTGACAATCAGTGCCACTGGGTGCTAAGGGCTGCTTCAGACATTTCAAATCTAGCAAGTGTGCCGTATGAATCCATGCAGTGTTCTGTGAGAGATGTTCCCTAAAGGAACTAAGTTCTCATTCTCAAACCATTTCATTGTTTCCCCCCATATGTGTGAGGCATGGGAGGGACCACAGTTCTCTTTACTTCCTCACTGCATACACTAATGTTGAAGCCTACACATTGTCCACTTGAAGCATGATGGACTATTCTGTGGTGGTGTCCCCAGGGCTGTGTGTTGCTATTGCACAATGTTGCTTTAAGTTGCCTTTCTTTGGAGAGGCATGAAAGGGGCCTAAAATAATTTTATTATCAAAACCAAATTGGGTAACCCCCCCTCCCAATTTAATGTCATAGCCTTTAAATCAAAAAGAGAGAATGGAAGGAGATTATAGCATCTACCGAAAGTGCCATGTAAGTGATTATTGTTGTTAATTATATGTTCCAAGATTGAGTGTAACTGGATACTAAACTGTATATAAAGATTTTGTAGACTATAAATGTAGAACTACTTTCTTTTCTAGAGAAAAACCTAGTTTCTCATTCACATGTGCCCATGTATGTGCATGAAAGTTAAAATGACCCATTGATTAATATTGAAGAGTATGAACTAAACATTATGTAGTCAAACTAGTTTAAAATAAGCCATGGGCATACACAAATAAAAATGATTAGAATAATAGACAGGTTACCTGAAAATACATGGAGCCTGGTTGGTTTCATCCTGGCTTATTGGCTTGTGACAAAGCAGGCCTTTTCACTGGTGCTGCCAGTGTTGTGGATTGCTCTCCCTGCTGAAATACGAAGGATCTGTTGGTATTGGCTTTCTGAAGACACATCTGTTTAGCCAAGCATTTTCCTGACCTGAACCTCTTGTTTTTAATTCTTTTAATTGCTTTTAAAACTCTTAATTGTGCTATTTTAATTGGTTTGTTTTATTGGACATTTGACTTAAATTGTAGCTGTTTCTTTTAAGGTTTTGATGGAATTGTTTTATTATCTGTTTTAATTGTGTCTGTTTATTTAGTGTGTTTTTTTTGTAATTGGTTGTATACTTATAAACTGCTTACAAACCTTGGCAGTTGAGGGGTATATAAATCAATAAGTAAGGCTATAGTGGGCATTTTAGTACTTGAAGGCCCCTTAAAGAGTTATATCACTTTCATTCAATATGTTAATCGGGCCTTGGAACTATCGGGTTCCCCAAACATAGCAAAGATAGACAGAATCCTCTATCAAGGCTGGAGGCACCCGGAAGGCTCTTGATAAGTTCTTAACATGTTGCGTGGGGTCCCCTGATAAACTGAACTCTAAGGATGTGTGCTTTTGATATGGTTTTAGATCTGCCCCATGATGTCTGTGCATTGACATGCCTAGGGGAAAGGTTTTTTAAAAATCTGTCATTGTAAAAAATGTGTGTTAATGGTAGCATGCCTTTGTAATGGTGAAGAATTTAGCATATCCCCTGCAACATGAGGGTTGATCTATATAAATACTGAAAAAAATTATAGTATAAAATAGTTAATCATTAGAAATCCCAGTATGTCAGGATTTCTCCGATCTCGCTTTAGGACCATTTTCTCTTAATCCTGAACCCAACAAAATGTTATATATATTCCATAAAAAGCCTCATTTTCTCCATTTATGCATTTCTTTTGTGAGTTCATGCTGTTTTATTTGTGTATGTTTGCCTGACTGTTACCACATGCTATACTTTCTAACCTTTTGTCTAAACTAGGAAATGAGGTGTGATTAGCAATTTTGATAAGTAGCATGTATTACCTTGACACATTTTCGAGCATTGCTTAGTAGCGAGGGTAAATAGAAGGTGCACCCTGCTTCTTATATGTAAAAAGGCTGCTTCCCCACCAGTAGAAATGGGGGGCTCTGTGTTGGGAGATATGTCAGCTTTAGGACCTAAGACTAAAGGACATGGAGAGTATAGGAATTGGGGACTTTCCCAAAAGGGTGGATGTGAGGATAAACACCCACCCACTGAATGTTTTGTTAAGTGTTTTGCAAAATATATGGGCTGGATTGCATATGAAGAGGCCAACTGCTGAGTTCCATCTCTTAAGTGGCAATCCTAACACATGAATTCTGTAGGGCTTACTGCCAGGTATGTGGCGTTAGGACTGCAGCCCTAGTCGATATTAGCCTTCTGCTGAGGTATGTTTTTCTGTCCTTTAGGACGTAAACATATTTCGAAATGTTCTATAAGCAGGGAACAGGAGAAGCAAGGCATATTTCTGTGTGGTGTGAACTGAAGCATTTTAGGGTTCATCAGAAGACACCTTCCCTCACCTTAGGAATTAACTGAACTTGTGATGAGGGGAGCAGAACTGTGCTTATTAGCACTGCCCCAGAGTCTGAGACTAGATCTGCGTTATAAATTTAAAGCTCAACGCAACTGACTTTTCTCCCTCTCTTCTCCCCTTGCACCAACTGCTGAGTTCCATCTCCCCAACCCACCATTTGTGGATGGTGCTGGGCACATGCAGAGCAAGGAAGAAGGACATTCCTGTTGCTCTAGTGCTCATCCTTGCGCCTAGTGGAAATATTTTGCTGAATGTTGCCCCATGATACCACCTCATGGCTTCCCCTACGGGATCCTGGGAACCAAACATTGTCAAGGGTGGCAAAACTACACTTCCCAAGAGCCTTTGGGGGAGGCCATGACTGTTAAAGTGGTATCACAGTGCTTTAAATATTGAGTGCGGATGTGGCCTGACATCCTCCTGTGGCCCCGTGTTTGGCATTTATGAGAGAGTTCTGTATGTGCACAGATCTCTTTCTCACAACTGGGAACCCTGAGCCTGTCACAGTCCCCAAGCATGTGGAAGGGCCCATCTCATGCACAATCCTTTCACATTAACACTAAATGCCCAGGAGAATTAGCCATGTTCCACCCCATATTCAATATACGTATTTGGGGGTAGAATATCTGTAGAGCACAGTTGTCAACCAAACATAGAAGCTCTGAAAAATCTGTCTGTCTCTTTGTACTGGAGATTGCTTCCTGAGATGGGTAGGTCAAGCTGGCTTCCATTATCTTTGTTGCTGGCTTGACTCTCTGGAGAGGAGGAAAGCCTCTCTCTCTTGGGATGCATGGGGGTAGAGAAATAGGTAGCTTTGCTGGTTTCAGTGGAAGTGAACAATGGGAGGAGTTTTTAGTGGGGTGGGGGAGCAGGGAACAAAATATAAAATGTAAATGTTTTCAAGAATGAAAACAGATCACGCGACTCTGCAGTTATAACCTGCGTATCAAGGGCTGACTATCTTACTGTGCCATGAGTTGTGACCCATGGTTTTATTTCTGCATTCAGATATTGGAAGAATAGCCACTGTTTATCATTGTCGATATGAAGCACTTAGCTAGAGTTGCTAATTTTGGTGTAAACATAATGTAGCTACTTAATATCCCGAGTCATTTATTAACAACTTGACAAAAGAAATGACAAACTTCACAATGGTGGTTCATTACCAGAAGAATGTTCACGAGTCTCTCAAGTCCCGTGCTTAATCTCTGTTCTGTTTAAAAAAGAAGCAAGCTTAACATTGAACGTAGAGGATTCATGTTTTGCACTTGTAAAGAGGTTTAAACTCAGACCTTTTAGCGGATATCCCTTAGAAATCAATCAGCTATATTTTTTACATGCAGAAAAGTATTGAATGGTGTTTGTTTTTGCATAAGCTGCTGTTGTTTGTTTAAATCTGTTTTCATGTTTTGAAAGTCTTCTGAGTTGCCACTTTTGCTTCTGGTAACCCTACACAGTGAGAGTTTTGGATCAATGACAAAAGGAGGCATGACATTGGATTTTCAAGTAATTCAGGATAACTGTGTCCACACACCCTGGGTGAAATTCTTCAGTCAGCCATTAAATTTTCTCCCAAAGATTGAAAGTCTAAGACTGAATCTCTGATTTTATGTAGCATTTTTCTCCAACCGTTTATCATATACAAATCCAGTTTAAAACAGGATGTTATCCACCACTGTAAACATTTTGCAGAGTGGCAGAGGAGGTTTGTTTTCTATCAGTAGTTGTCTTGTTTGTTTCATTTTATATAATAGCTTATATTCATTTTATATAACAGCTTTCCCATACAGAAGAGTGGTGCTATTACACTCTGCTTGGAACTCTTTGAAAGAACAAAACTGGAACTGATACAGGTCCTGTTGTTTTTCTCATTAGAACCCTGCAACCAGAGTCCTTCATTCCAATTGCCCTTCCCATTCATTCTTTTCAGGAGTGTTTACTTGAAAGTAGTTTGCCAAATCAGGGAAGCTGGGGACATGCAGAAACATGCACCATGAAAATAACCTACTTGTTATTGCTTTCCATTTGGATGTGTTTAGGGCTTGCCACACATTTTATTTTATTAAAGCCAACAGAGTAGCTTCTGGCTTTCCCAATCCGAAGAACAGGGTGATCACATGTGGTTATGTGATTTAGTGAGATTCTTCCTGATTTCTGCTAATATAATTTCAAGTTGTCAGGGTGTTCGAATTAACTTCTCGGGGTTGCTTTGTTAGGTTACATTTCGTGTTTGGGAGCACAACATGAACATGGGCCCTATATGTAAGTGGCACTCCATGCATAAATTGTGAATTCCCACCCATCCCTTGCAAAAATAGTCATAAGTGACGACCGAGAAAGGAGCCAGCTCTCTGCCCATCACCACCTATGTATTCTATAGGCAAAGGCTACTCATAATTTAAACATAAAGGCACCATCCAGAAATGATGCTGAGCATGTATATTTTGTATTCTAGAGCTTTCAAGTAGAAAAGATTGAAAAATTCAAATTTGTTTTTAGATCTTAGCAATAAAAGCCGCAAAACTCCCAAAAGAACAAAAAAAGACGATTTGTGGCCAAACACTGATGCAGTAAAAAATCGTTTTCTGTACATTTGCAGGATCTCCATTATAGCTTGCCCCCCTGTTAGTGACCAAAGTAATTCAAACATTTGGAGGTTTGACCAATAATCCTTTCTACCTAGCATAGAAAGTATTTGAGATACTTTGATCTTTCCATAATGAACATTGTACAAATGATGCAGCAGGTCTTTAAGAAGCCCACTTCCACATACATAGTGCCTCAAAGTATATGGTGTTGTCCTATAATGGCCATTTGGGATAGCAGTGGCTATTCGTTGACTGGAAAAGAGTAGGTCTCCTAATTGGATATTTAGTAAGAGTAGATAAGTAGCTTTCGTACCCATGAGAACATTTAATCATATAATAACAGGGGGGAAGTGAATGAAGCAGTCCGCAGGGCCTGTAGCTGGATGCCCTGTTGTCAAATCGAATGCCTTAATTGTGTTTCATAATATTAGGAGCCTCTAAGACTATGAAATGGAGTTGCTACCGCTTTGGAGAGGAGAAACATAATCATTAGTCATTTTAATAAGGGAGTTGGAAATATATGAAAAGTTTAAAATTGCCCTGCTTACTAACATTAAGAGTGAAATGTGACAGCTGTCAGATCAATAGAAGAGTTCCCACCTGGTGCAGGAGCAACCATGAGGGGTCGTTTTGGAGATGTGGAACAGGTAGATAGAACAGAGGGCGCATAACCCAATCTGCTGCTGGATCCTAAATCCTATAATGTTGGGGACATCCACTTTGTTACAGTGATATGTTATGCTGGTAAAAGTTTGTGACAAGGGAAGTTGGTGTGGTATGTAGAGGCTTGTAATTATGGTGTGCAGTTGATACTTACTCCTCCTACCTATTTGAAAGTATAAAAGCAGTTCCTAGCAGTGCACCTTGTAAGAGTAGGACAAGTTTGCTCCTTTAGCTCTTTTTAGAATTTGCTATTATTATTATTATTGTTGTTGTTGTTGTTGTTCTTAGTACCTGGATGCTGCTATATTTATTGCTTTGCAAATGCATATGTAGATTATGTAGTCCACTGCTCGCTTGAATTTGTCAACCATATTTGAATATCAGTCAAGTTGGGTTCCAGATGATGGTGTGCATTTAGGGTGAAATGAAACTCACATGAGATACGGTCTATGAAAAAGACTTCTTAGAAAGAGTGCATATTTGCACAAGTCTGGATCCAGCCCATAGACAGATAGATAGATCCATCCATCCATAAATAACGTACATAGACAACATTGTAGAAAGAAAATTGTGTCATTTATTTAAACAATAACAATTTATTCACCCATAGTTTTACATCTGAAGACACCTTAATATACATTTTGATCCTCTTTTATCAGATGCGCTGGTGCACATATTTTCAGAAAGAGGCATGTGGGGTATGAAGTAACAGCTTGCTTCATGTTTTGAGATGAAGACCAGATCCTTCAATATGAGTTGGAATTATGTCATTAACTTGTATGCGGATCACACCTTGTGCCTCATATAAACACTTGTGCGTATGATTGAGCATCTAAGTGGAGCAGAACAGATTCTTAGCAAAGCACTGTTTACCCCCTCAAGGGCTTTGTCTGATTTCATAACGCCATACGTCCTCTTGTGACATACCGCCTTCTTCTGGAGCTTGCATGCATTTGCCAGTATTGATAGAGATGGAATAGCTGATACCAAACAATGAGGTGGAATGATTTCTGTGGATATGTATAACTGCTCTCTTCTGTTCTCCACCAGTCCTGCATTGAAGTTGTCTTGGAATGAGCCTCTGCTGTTTGGCATTGTCAATCAATTTTGGGTCATGTTGAACTGGATCCTCCCCAGTGGATGGGTCATTTGGCAAAATTTGTGACTAATAATAATAATAAATTATTATTTGTACCCTGCCTATCTGGCTGGGTTTCCCCAGCCACTCTGGCGGCTTCCAACAGAGATAAAAAATACATTAAAACATCAATCATTAAAAACTTCCCTAAACAGGGCTGCCTTCAGATGTCTTCTAAACGTCAGGTAGTTGTTTATCTCTTTGACATCTGATGGAAGGGCGTTCCACAGGGTGGGTGCCACTACCGAGAAGGCCCCCTGCCTAGTTCCCTGTAACTTGGCTTCTCGTAGTGAGGGAACTGCCAGAAGGCCCTCAGTGCTGAATCTTTATGCCACATAAATGTTTCTTAGCATGGTAATATGATAAAATAGAACTTTAAAGAAACAGTGTTTGTTAATATGGTACTTATTGATGAAATGCCTCAAGATTAGAACTTGACAAAATAGGATTTCCTAATGATCTTGCAGTAAGCAAGGTCAGCAGGACACTAGCTACAGCTAGTTAAGATTAAGAACTAGGATGATTAAAAACAAGTTCAGAAGTTTTGACAGCATCATCACATTCTTGGTAGGTTTAGGACACCATGACCTACAGTATCAGTCGCAGCTGGTCAATCCAAGAATATAAATAGTGAAAAGAACATTGAATTGGCTGGGAGAAAAGGTTCACTTTGGGTTTTTCCAACAGCTGTTTCCAGGCTGCAGCTTTGATTGAAGTTTACAAGTTTATCAAGTCAACTTGTGAGCGGACCTGGAACATGATAGTGGTATATTTAAAGTGGTAATTACAGCTAAACAATGTGATATATTCATATTTGGGTAGTATTCACCACTTCAGAGTTTCCTTGGTTATAGCTGTGTTCTTATGTGCAGTGGTGATGTCCACATACGTCTACTTAATTATAGGGTTAAAAAGGCTTTGTGGAACTTGAATTATTAAACTATTGTTTGTACTACAGGATTTAAGCCTTTATAATTTATTTGCAGTGGCCAACATCTTCAAACCATATTGAGATTGTTTGTGGATAATTTACAAGCCTGATATATTGGCACCTTATTGTTTCCATGTGCAAGGTGCTTTCAAAGACAGACAGACGTTCAATGGACATTTTTTCCTAAGTGGAATACATTTTGTCTGAGCAGAATAACAACTTTAAAACTAGTTGATAACATCCACTTGCCACAGTTGAATCCGTATCTATGATGACTCTCATTGCTCAGTGAAGGAGCATATTAATGTAATAAATTTGACATTTAGCCACTCTAGCACTTATCTACATATAATGGTAATGCTCATTCATGTAGCCATTTTTCCTTAGAATAAGCTCAGAAGCATTACTTTGTTGAAGGATGATCACATCTTTATTCTCTGGGGGTCTCTCCCCTGGAGGTGGGCCAAACCTAGGGCCTCTTTCAGAAACTCTCCCGATCTCTTCAATTGCTGGCTTTCAGTGGGATGACTTAAACTTTTGCTTTATTTTTGTTTGCTCTCATTTTACTTTTGTGTGTATGTTTTTATCAATGTGGCCACCCCGTGCCCTGGGGATGAGGTACATGAGAAGGAGTATAGGTACTCATTTTGTCCTAAGTTATGGTTTTGTGAGAGTCTTTTGCCAAAGTGTTTCATATGGCATGTCAGTTATGGAACTCATGGTATTTCAGGAGAGCTGGATTAACCATTAAGCAAAATAAGCACGTGCTTAAGGCCTCAAGAGAAGGGGGGGGGTAGCAGAGAAAATTTCTGTTGCTGGGTTTATTATGGACCATACGATGCAGCTGAACTAGGTTCCACAAAAAAGGCTCCCACGATAAATGAAAAAACACTACAACAATAAAAATATTAAATATAAAATTGTAAGAGAGATTAATAATACATGGTTTATTATTGTTTATATTTTTAATTAGATATATTTGGGGGCACCAAAAGCTTTAAAAAATGCTTAGGGCATCTAAAGGTCTTAACCCAACCCTGTATTTCAGGACTGTTTCCAAAGCCTATTAAGCCTGCTGGTAGATGGTCAGTGGAAGAACCAGTCACCCACATCTCTTCCCAAGCAAAACCAAGCCTGAATTTCTAAACTCTTCTCATCTGTCAATCTGTAAGGTGCATTCAAGAAATTATCTGTGGTAAATGTGCTGCATCTCTGCATTTAGAGAAGAGAGAGAACAATGAATATTACCCAGAGTTTAAATGCTGTTGCTTTACACGGGGCTTAAACTGGTTTTGCCTTTCCCTGGATTGAGCCCAGTAAGTAGCAAGTTGTATTACTCATGGTATCACATTTGAAACAGGTGCATTGTGTATTATTTTCATAAATGGGGCTCTTTTATTAAGAATGGTAACAGGGCAATAGTTCAATGAGAATTTGCTTGCTTGTTTTATATGCCAAGGAGCTCAACATGGCGTATATGTTTCTTCCATGCTTGTCCCCCCACTTCAGCCTATGAGGTGGGTTAGGTTGAGAGGTAGTGACTAATGCAAGGTCACCTAGTGAGCCTCATGGCTGAGTGGGGATTTGAACCCTGGTCTTCCAGGTCCCAGTGCAACATTCTACACCACAGAAGTAGTTGGCTTTCTTGCTATGGAGCGCCCTCACTTTGTGGTGGCTGCCTCACCTTCCCTCGCGATTCCAAGCCTGTATCTGCCTCTTTATAATACTTGGCTGCTCCCTCTTGACGTGGAATCATTGAGATTGGCTGGGAATGGATCTTGCAAGATTTTAGCCTCCACATTCTGTCAGTCCAGATGGCACTTGGGTCCTGACAACATTTATTCACATCACACATCAAAGACAAGTATTACAGCCTGGCGTAAGCTGCCAAATATGATGTCAGTGTAACACCGTGCCTTTTTGCTTCTACAAGGCCAAGGCAGCTTCTCTTCTAAACACTCCTCCTCCCGGCAAGATGCAGGGTTGAGGCTCAACATAACGCATTAGGGAGGCTTCATTAGTGTTTCAGTGCAATAAGCATCTTCGATGGTTCAGTCAGCTTTTTATTTTCTTTTTCAAGGAATGGCTGTGGGTGTAAGTAAAGGACCCTTGGACGGTTAAGTCTAGTCAAAGGCAACTATGGGATGTGGTGCTCATCTCACTTTTCAGGTTGAGGGAACCGGCATTTGTCCACAGACAGTTTTCTGGGTCATGTGGCCAGGATGACTAAACCACTATTAGCATGTGGAGGACCGTGACAAGTGCCAGTATGCACGGAAACACCGTTTACCTTCCTGCCACAGTGGTATCTACTTGTACTGGTATGCTTTTGAACTGCTAGGTTGGCAGGAGCTGGGACCGAGCAAGGGGAGCTCACCCCGTCACGCAGACTTGAACGGCTAACCTTTGAACTGATAAGACCCAAGAAGCTCAGTGGTTTAGACCACAGCGCCACCCATGTCCCTGGGTGTGGGTGTAGGTGTAGGGGTGTGTGTGTGTGTATGCTACCCAGCTAATGCTGTGGAAACCTGTGCAGGGTTGGTTTTCCATCTTTAGCAAGTGGGTCTCAGGTTTAAACTGGGACTATGTTGAAGATGTAAACAAAAGCACTGACTTTATACATTCTCTTCCTTTATACATTTATGCCTTCCATCCCATCTTTTGCTCAAAGGATTTCAGGGACATGTTCTGTGCTAACCTATGCATTGCTACTTAGAAGTAAGCCCCACTCTGTTCAAAGAGACTTACTCTCTAGTTAATGGCTGGGGAAGCTGTGGCTCTACAAATGTTGGTGGACTCCCATCAGCCCCAGCCAGCATAGGCAATGGAAAGGCATGATGGGAGCTGTAGTCCAGTGGCATCTGGAAGGCCACAGGTTCTCCACCCCTGCTCTAAGTGTTCTTAGGATTTACAGCCTCAATCTTGGCTACCTGCAGGAGAAGTGTGTGCACCCAGGAACTTGCAGCCCAGTAAACTACATGTGGTCATTGGCAGAATTTCATGTGGCCCTCGGTGTCATCTGGCTCTCTGGACGCCATGTGCACACACTGATCTTGGAATATGTTCCTCTTATGCTCTGTGCACAGGCAAGAGGTAGAGAAGGGATGGGATGGCAAACACAGAGAGAAGTTGCTGTGTAGTGCAGCAAACTCTGTCCCCATCAGCTCTGGCTCCCAGCTGACTTTTCCTGAGTGTCTGTGGTCCTTCATAGGTAAAATGATCCCTCCCTCCAGCTTTAAAAGTATTGGCAGCTGATAATCTTTCAGTGAATGAAGTCCCAAGAACTTTGGAGGGCTCCTTCAACAAGGAGGCTTCAAAGACTATTCCGGAGCACTTGCACAGGTGAGCTAGCATGACATGGTGACAGTTCTGCATTAAGGTCTCACTTAAGGAAAACGGGTTTCTCTCTCTCCCCTTTACCACCAGTGCCCATGCGACTGTGGTATTCAACCGTCCTACGATAATGCTCACCCTGAGCAGTTTTCTGTTGCCCCAGGCTGGTGTTAACAACTGGGTAGTTACTTGCCTCTGGGTCACATGAGCTTTTCTGAGTGATCATAACCTTGCAGTTTGTAACCTTGGAAGGGAATTAGGCTGGATGTAATGTTTCCAAGAATTGGATACACCCTGTACTATTGAGCTGGTACAGATCTCTGGATCAATTACGACCATTGGCTCAATATTGCTTTAAGGGAATCTTGCAGCTGCGCCATAAGCTTGTTGTTATTAGATGGTTAATTGGGGTGTATCAGTGCATGCTAGAGAAACAAGTTAAAGGGGGCAGGAATGAAGCAGCAACAAGTTTTGCTAAATAATTTCCATACACACTGCATATTGAAACAGACTCATGTGGCTAGTATGTATAATTTATATTTGAGACACAAAATATATGATATCATTTTATGGATCACTTTGTGTTCATGTAGGAATATGCAAGCCTTCGAATTACATACCGTTCTTTAAACTGCAGAGTGGATAAGATACCTAATATTCAGGGGTACATATATGTATAAAACAGAATTGGTTACAATTAATGTCATTCACCAGATAATGATGCACAACCCATTTTGCCTTTTAATTGTTCTGTGAAAGCTATACGATTTTAGCTTTCTTGTTCCGTCTATCTATCTGTCTATCTGTTGTTTATTTAGCTCCCTAGTTTATAGGGAATTGTTTTCTTAATGATTTGGTCTAATCAGACAATTAATATACTACTTAATATATTTTGAGAAAATTGAGCCCACTGTACAGAGCTATACTAGGCTTCCCTAGGCAAACCCATTTTAGAAGAACATTTTTGCCACCATGTTTACTTTTGAGTCTAAAATTAAAATGACTGCCAGTTATTGTTTCCATGGTCTTGGTCTATACAGTACTTGTTTGAACTGAAATCACAGGGAAAAGAAGCAAAAGCGAGAAGAGTGCTAAAGCACTGAACTACCGCTTTTTCTGTTTTTTTAGTGTGCTGGTAATAAAATTATAGAATTAAATCTCAGTGAGGTTATTTAATGTTGTTTGTAGTTTGCAGTGGTGGCAACATGCAATAAAAGATATTGTCTTTTTGTCAAATGGGAGCATTTCAGACATCTCATAATGCTCTGGTAAGCCATTATATTGCAGTCAGACCCTCATAAGTACCTTCTGAAAAATCTTTCCGTTTGTTCTGCAATATCACCTTTTGTCTGACCTGGTACTGCTTGTCTGACCACAGTGTACTTGCTTGTCAGGTGACTCCAGAGTTTCTTTGTATGTTCTGTTTGTCACAGAACATTTAGTTACTTTATACTTGTGACCTTAGGGTTTTTCTTGTTTGGGAGGGCAGAAATGAGTAAATTGTAGACTTTTTTTTTACAGGCCACCTAAGATAAGGTGGTGTTTATATTGACTCTTAATCTTTCTCTGAGAGCGCTTGATGGACTTCTCTTATTCCATGCATAACAGCTGGTGACTTTGCATTTAAGCAGAAGTCACAGCAGCAGTGTTATTGTTAGTAATTATCTCTGTTCTGTGTTTGAAGGCATAGCATAAGGAATTGTTCCCGTGTTGTCCCTAGAGAATGAAAGATACAACCAGGGATGTTGATGCTAAAAGTCAAACAGATTTTAAGAATCTCCTTGCTTGATCAGTCCAAGGACCATTCATTTCCCCATGTATTCTGCTTAACAGTTGCCAGGCAGATGCCCTTGGAAGGTTTACAAGCAACACATTAAAATTATAGCAATCCTGTGTTTGCTTCTAGTGTCTAGTGCTTCCAGATATACTACCTCTGAACATGCATGCTCTACTGCTTTATGGCCAGTGCTGCCTTTCCTGATACCTGGATCAAGGTAGCAGCATTAAGTAGAATCCCAGTGTTCACATTTATATCAGACGAACAGGTGGTAGTGCCAGAAGCAATTGCGTTTGGTGTTAAGATGTCACTTGACTGATACATGTCTTTATAAGTAAATATTGAGAAGTGTTGCTATCACTGGCAATAAGTTTAGCAAAGGCTAAGGAGAAATGTTCTGTATCTTGGGAGACTGAGTTTCTATTGTACAGTAAAGTCAATTTACTTAAGATACACTAAATAACTCTGCAGCGAACCAAGCCCCTACTCCATGTCTGCAGAATGTGTGAAATATGTAATTGTGTATAAAGTACTTGGGCTACCATCCTGTTTACCCATACTTTAGAGTAAGCACCACTGAATGGTGTGCTTTAATTCTGAGTAAATATGCATAGCAGTGTTGAGGGTACATAGTTCTAAAATGTAAAATGTCTCTTCTAGTTCCCCATCCCTGGGCTGTGGTATTGTAGTTAACAACTGGGAGATCTCTGACGTGTGTGTTTCATAACTCAAAGTTAGGCATTCTTTACAGGCTATCATATTTAGTGCTGTGTGCATACATATACACAGAGAGAACATTGTTTACTTCCTCTGTAAGTGCTGGGACATTCAGTACTATGAAGTATGATACGCTTGCATAAACACTGGGGCCAGATTTATCTCTCACTCCTATCTTTCCTTTCCAGTCTTGGAAAGTGATTAATCTGCAACACACATTTGTTCTTGGATTGCACTGCATTATTCTCTAATCATTTCCAGTTTTGCTGAACTCTGTTGCTTTCTTGAAAAAGCGTTTCTATGCCAGTTGAAACAGCAGGTGGGCAGAGCCTAAGTTTGCTGCTAGTTTTGTATTTTTTAAAACAGTTCAAATTTTATGCCTAGGCAAGCCAGGTTTTCTGCCTGGTGCATGTCGTCGCTCTTGGCACTTGTTCCTCACCCGTTGCTGTGAGCACAGCACACCTCTTTCCAGACCTTTCCATCTTTTGATATAATTCCAGACTTTGCTCCAAAATTACACTTTAAAAAAACCAACACAAAACCCCACCAGAATCCAAAAACCCCTCAGTATTGGAAGCGGAATGTATTATGCAAAATAAGCCAGTAGTTGACTGGATTACACAGTTTGAATTTCCCTGGCACAAAATTTAAAGGTTGATAGATGAACCCCACAGGGACTCCTAAGAAGCAGTATAATGAGCTCCTGGTACATTTGATTTCTCTCTATACCACCCTAATGTCCATGACTATGTTTCTGACTTTTATAAAGGAATACTATACCAACAACATCACAAGGACATGATATACCATCACTAGCCATGCTGTAATGTCCATTGCATCTGTGTGCAGGTGTAATATTAATAATGGCGATGGAATAATAATAATAATAATAATAATAATAATAATAATAATAATAATAATAATAATAAAATAAAAAATAAAAAATAAAATAATTGTTGTTGTTGTTATTTATACCCCGCCCATCTGGCTGGGCTTCCCCAGCCACTCTGGGTGGCTTCCCACAAAATATTAAAATACAAGAATGCATCAAACATTAAAAGCTTCCCTAATAATAAATGCTGCTTTCCCTGTGGTATGTAAACTTTCCACATGGAAGGAGGTTCTGATCTTGCGAAAATTTTCAAATGAGCAATCACAAGCATCCTGGGGTGGCACAGGCATGATGAGGACTGTACCCCACAAATTCAAAGAAGAGTTAAGATGAAGGAATAGGAGTTCAAATTCCTCTTTAAAGCGGACAACATTACTGAAGTTTGACTCATTCTTCTGCTTTACCAATGTGCAGAGTAGGTGGTAGTTTATATTGTACAGGGGTGGGGAACTTCTGGCCCAGAGGCAGAATGCGGCCCTTAATGCTCCTCTGTGTGGCCCTCAGGACTCTTCTAAGGCTGCATACCATTCCTAAGCCACACCTCACACTGGCCTTGCTTCATATGCTACTTGAATATTTTTGCCTGGCTGCAGTGTGTCCTTCAGCTCTAGTAATGCCATTTGCTTTACCAGGTGGAGGACAGAGTTTCTACACATACAAGTATTTGAATGTGTGTAGAAACTAGCCTGCTCTACAAAGTTAGAATTCATATTCATTGCTCCACCCACCATTGCCTCTGGCCCCACTCTCCACAGACATGTGCTGCCTGGAATGTTGTCTGGAAGGGGGAAGGTTCACCACCTCTGTACTATACAAAGCATAACCAAGAACTCTGGATACACCCACATGGGACTTCACTGAATGGAATCCTTCTGGGGTAGCAGGAGAAACTGACAGCACATGTACTCATGCTATTAAAATCGGCATGAAGAGAAACGCAGTACTGCCGCAAGGCATTGATAAGTCCTTTATAAGTATCTAACACAAACCATCATCTTCCCTGCTGACTCTACAGCACATTTGGCCACCAAACTCTGCTACTTTATAGCTACCCACAATTCATCTTTTGGAAGAACATGTATCTTGAGATCAGTTGTGCCATGACTGGCTTGGAACAACACTTTCTAAGATCCTGTCCCTAAAAGCCTCTCCGCTGCCTGACATGCTTTGATGACATATTTAGATTTTACAGCTACAGAGATTTCAACAACCTTCCACCCACTATTAACATAAACCCAGCAGGTACAGTTTTTGGACACTACGGGGAATGACATAATGTTCATGTAATCATCACCTTACGTCATAAATCTGCAGCCAAGATACAGTTTTACTACTTTATCTGTGGTTTGTGAGAACTATTCCAAGGCACCACACCATGATCTTCAGCTTCCTCTGAGGCGGTGGTGGTGGTTTGCTATATTTTGATCTCAGCATTCCTCACAAAGGAGTCCTGGCCAGCAAACAGCCAGAGAATAAAAACATTGCAGGTTTTTTTAAAAAAATGTGCACACAAACCAAATATCATCACAACTAATTCCAAGGTGAGCGGAAACAATATCTTTTGGTATCTTCCATCCCTCAAGTGTCTGAGCAAACTGAAATGTTTTTAAATTCCACCTAAAAAATAATGAAGTTGTTTATCATGCTCTGATTATATGCGAATGCATAAACCAAGAGAAAACGTCTTAATTAAAAGTGCCTTAAGTTCTTTCATTCTTTCAGTACTCAGGAATTTCCCCCAGGATAGTGTGTTATGTGTCTGCATTATTATAGTAAGTTATACTTGGCTATGTGTAGTTTGTGTGTGTTTGTAAAAAAGCAACTGTGCACAGGCATGAAATGTGGCTACTGTTACAGAGATTATTTTAGGTAGACAACTGTTACCAGAAAGATGTCAGCTGTGCCTGCCATTTCCCATTCAGTTGTGGCCACCCTAGATCACAATGGAGGCGGAGCTACTTTTCAGTTTCCTGGCTGCCATTTAACTCCCTTTGCTTGTTTAGGAGCATTCGCAGCTGAACTAGAATTAATGCTACATGCATCCCACTGCACAAGAACTTTGATAAAGGTGTGTTGCTTGTTTGTGGACCGCCAGTTTCAGGAATTATTGTAGCGTTCTTCATGCGTTACTTGCATGAAGGGGAAGCGCAAACACAGAAAAGGCTCTCTGCCTACAAAGCTATCCCACGGCGAAAGGGGAGGGCAGGTCCTGGAGGCGCCATGTAACTTCAGGGGCGGGGCCTAATGCACGGACCCACAGCCCCTTTGTATCCATGTTGCCCTTTTAGGTGGGTAATGCATGAAGAGAGCTGCAGTGTTGCATTTGTAAGAATGAGATCTGCAGCCTGAGCTAAAGTAAGTTTAATTATTCATATAAGCTTCAATAAATAAATGATTTATCAACTAAGTTTAGAAGTAGGTAAGAACAAAATTACAGAAGGAAGAAGAATTATTCGTTTCTAGATTTTTTTATGCCTTGTAGCAGGCATAATTTTAAAATCCTCTTCCAGCCAAGGGCAAAATGTATGTGATCCAGCTCCCCTCCTGCATTAAAAGGTTGGGAACAACTTTTCTGAAATGATTTGAGGGAGAAACTGAACATTTAGGCTGTATCTTTTCTGCACTATTATAGTGTGTTTGTTTTTGCCTGTACAAAAATCCGGAGCGTTCTCAAGGCCATTTGTGGATTTTGGAGGCTGTCCAGCCTCTTGTCTCTCATTGAGCTTCTGAGGACCTATGGCCACTGTGGCTGCAAAGCTGCAAAGCACCAATGCTGGACTTCTATTGACTTGAAGTTGAAATAAGCATTCCCTTTTGCTTTCTGAGCTCACAAAGCTTTGGGAAAATGCAGACTAAAGGGATGAAACAAGTTTAAATAGCAGTTGCATTCCCACAAGTGCTGCAATATTTAATCAATTAATTGGTTAAGATCAATCAATTAAAAAAAACTTAATCTACTAACAAGTGTCCCCAATTAATAGGGCAACAGATTAAACAAGGCATACTCATTGGCCTTCTATGCAGTGGTTGGGCAAGAGGGAAGCCTCTCATGTACCGAACCTTCTTTTCTGCTGTTCCTTTTCTGTAACCTCTGAACCTCATCAAAACATCTCTCGGGGACCTTACTGAACAGTGGGGGCTATGTTATTTGGGGCTACAGAGAAAGGGAGAATGGTCTGAAATCTGGTTGAGGAACTTTGTGAAAGTTTCCTCTGTCCAGTTCCAGGAAATTCCCCTTCCCACTGCAACCCTGTAGCCCACACAGCTCAGGAGCTGCCCCACCTCACCTGGAGAGAGTTGAGGGCAGCAGAGAAGGAGGAGAAGAGAAAGATCAGCTAGCTACATAAACTGTCTTATGCTCATGGAACTGTTGAATACAACCTGTTGTTTTTAACACTGGTACTTATACAAATTTTACATGGCAAGTCCCATTTTCAGATGCATTCTTCTTTCCTTGTGTCATATAAGAGATATTCAGTTGTTGCTTTGGATTCAACTCTGATGTCACTTTTTCCTGCTGCCCCTTGGCCCACACTGGCCTCCCCAATCACTGCCAGCAACATGGGACTCAGCTAAAGGTACGGGGTAAAGGGACCCCTGACAGTTAAGTCCAGTTGCGAATGACTCTGGGGTTGCGGCACTCATCTCGCTTTACAGGCTGAGGGAACTGGCATATGTCCACTTCTGCAGACAGTTTTTCCGGGTCATGTGGCCAGCATGACTAAGCTGCTTCTGGCAAAGCCAGAGCAGCGCATGGAAATGCCGTTTACCTTCCCTCCGGAGCGATACCTATTTATTTACTTGCACTGGTGTGCTTTCGAACTGCTAGGTTGGCAGGAGCTGGGACTGAACAGTGGAAGCTCGCCCTGTCGTGGTGCCTCGAACCACTGACCTTCCGATTCGCAAGTCCAAGCAGCACAGTGGTTTAAACCACAGCTCTATCCGCGTCCCTGGGACAGCTATACAGCTGCAAATAAAAGGTTTTAAGTGTGTTTAAAGTGCAATATACAATGTGACACTAGGTGGCAACTGTGAGCCTTATGGAAAATTCAATGTATTTTTTAAACGCTTTTTAAAAAAACACATTTTCAAAGCAACCAACTAACCTTTGGAAATCACTCTCGTAGTAGACTTTCCTGGACAATGAAAATGCCTTTGTTGCATATTCACTGTGCATTCTGCAGAGGCAGAATGAGGAAGTTGGTACAGAAATTAAGAGAAGTTAGCTCTTGGTATAAATAGCTGTGGTGACGGTGGGGGACAGCAGCACTGGTTTGTATTTTAAGACATGCAGACCTAAGAATATCTTGTGAAAATAAGCCTGAAACTATTCACCACAATGAATTCCTCAACACTGAAACCACCATATAATCTAAAATAGATATTCTTGCATGCATTGACATTGGTAATCTGATAACCCTACAGTATTATCTACAGTGCTCAACACAGAGCACTGTGATTTGCAAGCAGATGTGCAACAGTGATGTGCTGGTAACAGGATACTTCTCATTCATGTGGCTCTTGAATTTCTGTGCTTTTCTGTTTAGTCCTTCCATCTCCAGCAGATCCACAATGCAACACACACACACACACACACACACACACACACACACACACACACACAGACCCAAATACTACAGAAGTAGCAGAAGAGTTGGCTGTTGTGTTTTGTCTCTACACACATAAAGGCTTTCTTCTTTGGAACCCTGATGCCCATGCAATGGGAAAATGTGAGTAGATTAGGGTCATGGCAGGGAGAAGCGATGATTGGTCCAGATCTTGTGCTTGCTCAGGTGTTGGTCCTGCTCTGACTCAAGGTGACGTGAGTAAAAACAGCCCTGCTGGAGTCAACGGATGGCCCAGGGCTTCCATCCTCACTTCCATACCAGGGGATCAGATTCCAACAAACTCAGCACACAGCTGAAGCCCTACACTAAAACTACATAGGTCTCAGTTAAGGGAACACAGTGCGTGTCTCTACTGGAAGTATTTTGTCTGGCATAGCGTAGAATCAAAACTGTGCTGTGCCAGCATTAGCCCAACCCTAGCAGCCCACCAGTATAGCAGGAACTGTAGCACCAGCCTCTTAGAAAGCTCTGCTAGAAGTTCATGTTTCGGTCAGAAATTCAGGAAGCTGCACATTATATTTTTGTCCAGGCTTGGCTTTCGATCATCACAGTTCCTCATCTAAAAATAATATCATGAACTTCAGCAATAAATATTGAAATGAATTCGCTCATTTAAGCTTTAATTAAATGGCTGTGCTGCAGTGAAGGAAGAAGGAAACAATATTGTCATAAATCCTAAATGAAAAAGGTGAACTCACCTCTCCTTCACAGATCATTTTTGTGTGTGTGGAACAGTTTACAATAATGTGTAAATGCTGCGATTTACTAACTGTTTAGAGACCCCTTTTCACAGGCAAAATGGGAGTGAGGCATTCTAATTTTATGACTTTTTTGTAATCCCATCTCTCTGGCAAGAAGCTCAGACTGGTATACATGCTTTTCTCCCTCCCATTTAATCCTCACAACAACCTTGTGAGGCAGCTTAGGCTGACAGAGTGATAGGCCTAAAGTTACTCAGTAAGCTCCATGGTTCTGTGGAAATGTGAACCAGGTTTGCGAACCTGTCCTCGTCTGTCATTCTGGAAACTATATAGGCTGGCATAAATGGTTTGGGGAAGGTAGACAAAATTATTCTTACTTGAAAATACTTGCACACACACACAATCTCTAAACAATAAAATGTATTTGCCTCTTTGTTTTTAATTCAGCCTTGTACATAAAGTTACCAACCTGCTAAGAAGTAGCTTGTGCTGGACATGAGAAAAAGGATTTAAAGGAAGTGTTATAAGTAATTAAAATTAGGGGTTGCTGGAAAGATTTAAAACAGGGATGCAGAAAAAGGAGGTATGGGGAAGTCGCTGAAAGAAGGCTTAAGGAAAAGAAGGTTAAGAAATTATACGTGTTTATATGTTTGTTTGTTTATGTATTGTTTTGTATTGTCTTTTAATATGTGTTGGAAAATTAATAAAAAATTTATTAAAAAAAAGAAAGAAGTAGCTTGTGCTTCAATTCTGAATAAACAAGAGAAGAGCCCCTCTGTCTCCATGACTAAGATGGAAATACAAGATACTAGACTCCTAGCAGGCTAGTAAGAGGGGGACAGCCTTCTACTACTAAGCAGGCTGACAGAGGAGGAAGAGAGTTGATGGATCTGCACCCCTTACATCACACTTAGTAATGTTGGAGAATTCCACCAGAAATGGAAATGAGCAGAAATAGCTGCAGTTCATATGTTCACCCAAGGTTAGGAACAGAAATCATGCAAGTTAACACAGATACCGTAATATTTGCTATCCTTGTTTTTCCCCTCTGCAAATATTCTGTAACTAATTACATTATTTTCTGCATTTTTCTTTCCCTTCCATTGACATGCATTGAAATTAATTATGTAATTAAGTTATTTTGAACCATAGTAAATGGCAAGATAAATAGCATAGGTTTCAATGGAAGTCAAACTGTAGCAGAACAGAAACAGAGCTGATTGCGGTGAATGCAGGGTGCGGTGGAAATTCCTGTTTTCTTACATCCCTAGTCACAGCCAGCACGGAAATCCAAGTAGATAGTCAGAAAAATTGAGAAATTCCTCCCCCAGCCCATTAATTTGCCTACATGTACTTCCTAGTCACCTATGACTATGAGGTGAGCATAAATCCATGCTATACATGTACAGGACACAGTTGTACATTTCTCTCTCTCTCTCTCTCTCTCTCTCACTCTCTCTCTCTCTCTCTCTCTCTCTCACACACACACACACACACACACACACACACACACACGTCACCCCAGTTTCCAAAAAGGATGTGTTATTATGTAGGTTCATGTTTGGATTTACAGTGGATGAGGAATATTCTACCTCTTCATTTTTTAAATCTTTATTTTGATTATAATTCTTTTTGTTTTTAAAAAAAAACATGGATGGTTCTATAAAAGGCTTATCACGCTTTTAATTTCATTTCATTTTTGTCAGTGTCAGCCATGAAAAGGAATGCATATGCTGTGACTGTGATTTGTGTGGTGCAGCTGGAGCCTCTGAGCCAAATTCACCATTTCTTGTGGATTTGAGAGGCTCATCTGGGAAGCCACTTAAGCAGCCCAGTTCCCGTGAGAGAACTGATAATGGTCAGTGAAAACAATAATCCCAAAGGCCTAAGGGGATAACAACCAGTCAATAACATGACTCCCATTCTTGAAACTTAATCATGAAATGACATCCTTAACATTTAGAGGAGGTTATTTTTCTAAATGTGTCTGTGGCAGGCAAGGCATTACATAGGTGCATAATGAAAAATAGGCATGGGAACGTGATAAGATAAATACATCAGAAGAAATGTGGGTTGTTTATGTTGTAATTATTTTCTCAAGTGGTCTTGTTGTTGCACAAGAGTTTTCCAGCTTTCCAGACATACTGGTCACATTTACACAGAATTACACATTTACATAGCTTAGCATAAATATTAAAACATACTGGTTTCTTATGGTTATAGATCATGGTTAAGGAGGAGCGATATTAATCACAGTCTCAGGTTCAGATAACATTCTAAGCCACTGTTCTAAGGCAATACTTGGCTTAGCTGCCATCCCACACTGACCTAAAAAGCCAGAGGAGGAGTAAAACAGAAACAAGCCACTGTAACCACCTCCCCGACTGATAAGAAATTAATGTTTTAATTCCTAAAGGAATATAGAAACTGTAGTTTCTATATCACTTAATGTAAATAACCATTGTTAAAGTGCAAGAATGGAAGTAGCTAACCACATATATCAGAGCTATGGTTGCCAGGTGGAAAACAAAAGTCCTGTTGCTGCAGCAGGTTGGAAAAATGGGTTGTTCACAGGGTGCAGTGGAGAACAAAGGGGGTGATGTAGTGTCTGCATCTTTTACTGCTTTTTGAAACACTTTAAAGGAGTAGACATTATCTCCGTGGGACTGAGATAGCCCTTAGTCAAAGCTCATGCGCTCAAAACAAGGCATCAACAAATATAACGGCTTGTAGAAAAGCAGTTATAAGAGATTGTACCCTGTCAACAAATTCTTAATGTAAACCCTAGCAGCTAAATTAAATCAATGTGCTGCTTTATCTCTGTGCTGATCTTCAAACAGTCGTCAGAGTCGACGTGCTTGGAGGCTACCCCAAAAGGCACCCACTTTGGGTTCTCTAACTTTGTCAAAACCTAGACAAAACAAAAATAACTCTCTTGGACTATGTCTTGTGTTTATTCTCAACAGAACTGACTCATAATGCAAGGCAAAATTCTACACTAGTTGCCTTTCTTGCTTCTGTGTATTTTATACTGGTGCTGTTTGTTCCTGTTCCTAAAAATCCTCTTGGATGATGTTATGTACTGAGTTGAATAGGATCCAAACTGCAGCAGTCTGATTGGTCCTAGAACAATAGGATCCAAAAGGCAGCAGTCTGATTGGTCCTAGAACAATAGGATTCAGAATGCAGCAGTCTGATTGGTCCTAGAACAATGCAGCAGTATGATTGGTTGGCAGGAACTACCCAATCATGCTCCAGATAGAAGTGAATCCACAACCTGATTGGCTTACAGTAGAATTCCGGAATTAGCCAATCATGTGTAGCCCATTGTGTAAATAATGTATATAAAGCAGATACTTTGAGGGGACTCTCATTCATTCCTCCTCACCACTATGAGCTGAATAAAGAGCATGAAATCACCTTGCGACTCTGAGTATATTTCACTGGCGACGAAGGTGGGATCCCGCTGAGCTGACTGCCACACACAGCACCGCAGCACCGCCACTTGCCGCACCGCTGCCTCGCACCGTGTATCCAGGCTTCAGCTCCGGGACACAAGGAACTCAGAATGGCAACCGACAACAGCTTCTCGCCGTTCAACCCAGCATCGGGAGACTGGGAAGCGTACGCCTCCCGTTTCACCTTCCTCCTAGAAGCCAAAGGGGTCACCGACGAAGAAGACGCCAAGAAGAGGGCGATATTCTTCAGCGTCTGCGGAGAGGAGACGTTTGAAATCGCCCGGGCTCTCCTTGCGCCTGAAGACGTCGCTACTGTTCCATACAAAACAATAATGGAACAGCTGAAGGGGCACTTTTCGCCGCAGCCCTCAGTGGTGGCTCGTCGAAATGCCTTCTACGCAAAGCGGCAAGCCCCTGGGGAAACCATAACTGGGTTTGTGACCTCTCTCCGCCAAGCCGCCCGGTTCTGCAACTTCTCAGAGCTGGAGAACATGCTTCGTGACCGCCTCGTCGGTGGCCTGAAGGATGAGAAGCTGCAACGATGCCTCTACGCTAAGAAGGACCTAACGTTCCAGGTCGCTCTGGAGGAGGCCCTGGCAACGGAAGCTGCCGAGAGGTCGACGCAAGAGGCACGGCCGAGCCAGCTGTCCCAACCGAGGGTCCACCACGAAGACCTCACCGACGACTCAGGATCCGACAGGGAGGAGGTGCACCGAGTACAGCAGCGCACTCAAGCAGCCACATACCACAGCTGCCTCGACGAGAAGGAGGGAGCTGCGCAAGCTGTGGAGAAAGTCACGAGAGGAGGACCTGCCGTTTCCGCAACGCAGAGTGCAGGCAGTGCAGAAAATTGGGACACATCGCCCGGGTGTGTCGGGCTCGGCCCACCCGACGCCAGGCATCAGATGACCAATCCAAGAGCCCCAGGTCCCGGGGCCCAACGCACCAAGGCAACTCGACAGAGCTCACGGACTTCCAGGTATACCAGTTGCCCCACCCCAACGTAGAGAAAATGTATGTTGACGTACAGATAGAGGGGGCCCCATGCCGCATGGAGCTTGACACGGGTTCAACTCTATCCATAATCTCGGCAAGGACCTTAAGGAAACTGTGTCCTACTGGGGGTCCCAAACTCAGGCCGGCCCCATTCACCCTCCGGGACTTCCAAAAACGTAAGGTCCCCACAATGGGGGTGGGGACCTTCAGGGTGCAATACCGAGGGCGGACGCGGCAACTGGACTTGCTTGTGGTCAAGGGCCCCTACATTAGCTTACTGGGATTGGCATGGTTTGGACCACTGGGGC
This sequence comes from Podarcis raffonei, assembly GCF_027172205.1. Taxonomy (NCBI): domain Eukaryota; kingdom Metazoa; phylum Chordata; class Lepidosauria; order Squamata; family Lacertidae; genus Podarcis; species Podarcis raffonei. The sequence continues at coordinate 52,758,088 of NC_070604.1, forward strand.
TAGCCGTCACCGGGGTGAACCACACTAGCTTACAAGAGGACGTGGACGCCATATGCAAGGAATTTCCGGGGGTTTTCGATGGGAAATTGGGACAGTATACGGGCCCCCCCATTGCTCTACAGCTTGACCCCGCAGTACGACCAGTCAGGCTCAAGGCCCGCCGGGTCCCGTTCGCCCTGAAACCCCGTATAGACGAGGAATTGGACCGGCTCGTGGAGCAAGGAGTGCTGGAGCCGGTGCCTAATGCCCCCTGGGAAACCCCAATCGTCACGCCCGTCAAGCCTAATGGTTCAGTCCGCATCTGCGCAGACTACAAATGTACCATAAACAAGGCCCTCACGGCCCATGCATACCCAGTGCCAGTGGTCAGCCATGTTCTTGCCACCCTGGCTGGGTCGAAAATTTTTGGCAAGCTGGACTTGGCCCAAGCATATCAACAGCTGCCAGTAGATGAGGCCACAGCAGAGGCACAGACGATTGTGACGCACAGAGGAGCATTCAGGGTAAAGCGGCTGCAATTCGGTGTCAGCGTGGCACCAGGCATATTCCAGAATCTAATGGACTCTCTACTTAAAGGGATTCCTGGCGTCACCCCCTTCTTCGATGATGTGTTGATTGCCGGGCCCACACCAAAGGAGTTTGAGGACCGCCTCCGCACCGTTCTGCACCGTTTCCAGACGGCGGGTCTCAAGGTGAAGCGGGAAAAATGTCTACTAGGAGTGCCTCAGGTGGACTTTCTGGGATTTATGGTGGACGCAGAAGGGGTCCACCCGACTGGGGACAAGGTACGGGCCATTTGTGATGCCCCAGCGCCCAAGAACAAGACTGAACTTCAGGCCTTCTTGGGACTATTGAACTTTTACCATTCCTTCCTTCCCCACAAGGCGGCGGTAGCAGAGCCCCTACACAGACTCCTGGACAAGCGGGCCCCTTGGGTGTGGGGCCAGCGCCAGGAGGCCGCATTCCAGGCAGTCAAGGACTTGCTTGTCTCAAACTCGGTCTTGGCACACTTCGACGAGAGGCTGCCGGTGGTGCTAGCATGCGATGCCTCGCCCTATGGAATTGGCGCTGTCCTGGGACACCAACTCCCGGATGGAAGAGAGGTACCGGTGGCATACTTTTCCCAGACACTCAACGCAACCGAGCGGAACTACTCGCAAATCGACAAGGAGGGTCTGGCAATTGTGAAGGGAGTAAAAAAATTCCATGATTTCTTGTACGGGCGGCCCTTCACCGTGGTGACTGACCACAAGCCGTTGCTTGGCTTATTTGCCCCTGAAAAGCAGACCCCCCAAGTGCTGTCTCCTCGCGTCCTCAGGTGGTCAATTTTCCTTGCCAGCTACCAGTATGCACTGATTCACCGTCCGGGAAAGGCGATGGGCCATGCGGATGCCCTCAGCAGGCTACCACTACCGGAAACAGGCCCCGACCCAGCACCTGCACAAGAGGTTATGAGCCTGGAGCTGCTTCCCGACCGCCCCATTCAGGCACAAGAAGTTGCACACCATTCCAAGAAAGATAGGGTCATCTCCCGGGTCCTGGACTGGGTGTGGAGGGGATGGCCCAGCAGCAGCCCCGGGCCAGAATTCGCCGGCTACACAACCCGCAAACATGAACTGTCGGCCCACAAGGGGTGCCTGTTATGGGGAAGCAGGGTCGTTGTTCCCCAGCCCCTCCGCAAAAGGGTCCTCACAGCCCTACACGAGACACACCCAGGGGTAGTAAGAATGAAGGCCCTTGCCAGGAGTTATGTGTGGTGGCCGGGGATCGACGGAGAGATAGAGGCCTGGGTCAAACACTGCCAGGCCTGCCAAGAATCCCGCCCAGATCCCCCAAGGGCCCCAGTCCAGTCCTGGGAGTCCGCCCGAGCACCATGGTCACGCCTGCATGTGGACTTCGCTGGCCCCTTTCAGGGGAAAACATTCTTCATAGTGGTGGACTCCTACACCAAATGGCTGGAAGTCGCACTGGTACCGTCCACTTCTACGTCCGCAGCCATCCGGGTACTACGCAGGCTGTTTGCAACCCACGGGCTCCCTGACACTCTCGTCTCAGACAACGGGACTGCATTTACGTCAGGAGAATTCCAAACCTTCACAGCGCAGAACGCCATCCGCCACATCCGTTCGGCACCATTCCATCCTGCCACCAATGGCCAAGCAGAACGCATGGTGCGGACCACCAAGGACACCCTTCGCCGCATGACGCAAGGGGATTGGGAGTACCGCCTTGCCACATTCCTTCTAGCACAGCACAGCACCCCCAGCTCAACGACTGGCCGGAGCCCCGCTGAACTACTAATGGGTCGGCGCCTTGCAATCAGATTGGACCGCCTTCACCCCGATAGAGCTCAGGATGAGGTAGTGGTGGGGGAAGGCAGGAACCCCCGGACCTTCGAGGCCCAGGACCCAGTGTACGCAAAGAATTTTGGGGCAGGCCCAGCATGGGTACCCGCCACAGTCACCAGGGTCACTGGCCCCGTGTCGTATGAGGTGCTAACAGATGGGGGGCAATGCTGGCGCCGCCACTGCGACCAGATACGGCGACGATTCCCGGGAGAAAACCAGGAGGAGGAAAGGTCAGAGGAGTCCCAAGGGAACAGAGGGGCAGTGAGGCCCATAGAGCACGAGGGGCCAGCAGGAGAGGCAGAATCAGTAAATACAGAGAGGACCTGCGAGGCCGAAAGGACACCGGAACCAGAACCACGACTGAGCGAGCCGGTTGCGCCAGACCAAATAGCCCCATCACAGCCAGCATCCTTGGAACACGAGCCAGAACCTGAACCCCGGACCAGGGAACACCCCAGGCCGCAACGCACACGTAGGCCGCCAGCGTACCTCGAGGACTATGAATGCGACCTCCCGGGCAGGACTGGAACTTAGAGGGGAGGGGTGTTATGTACTGAGTTGAATAGGATCCAAACTGCAGCAGTCTGATTGGTCCTAGAACAATAGGATCCAAAAGGCAGCAGTCTGATTGGTCCTAGAACAATAGGATTCAGAATGCAGCAGTCTGATTGGTCCTAGAACAATGCAGCAGTATGATTGGTTGGCAGGAACTACCCAATCATGCTCCAGATAGAAGTGAATCCACAACCTGATTGGCTTACAGTAGAATTCCGGAATTAGCCAATCATGTGTAGCCCATTGTGTAAATAATGTATATAAAGCAGATACTTTGAGGGGACTCTCATTCATTCCTCCTCACCACTATGAGCTGAATAAAGAGCATGAAATCACCTTGCGACTCTGAGTATATTTCAGATGACTTTGCAGGCTGGTTCAGGGCTAGCTTCCTGAATGCCCAGAATTTCTTTTTGTACTCCTGGAGGCTTCAGCCAGCCTCCTTTTGTTCTTGCTGCTCCATCTACCTCTACCATCACCTCTTAACAGTATAGAAAGCAAACCTGAACGGGAGCTGTGTTGGCAGCTTTCCCATAGGCTTTTATGGGTCCCCTCCCCCTCGCCTCATTGGCCAACAGCTTTTAGCTTGGCTCAGCTGACAGGGAGTGGATATAGGTCAGTATAGCAATGTGGAATTGACTCGTTGTTCTCATTCCTGAATCCAGCTTTGTTTAATCTGGCACTTTGCCAGCTCTATAAAGTCTCTACACTAGGCTCCTATGCAACAAACAGGACAGCAGAGGCAGAGCTGCAGAGATCGGCAGCGGCAGCACTGAACTAATCTTTTTTTTATCAGTAGGAAAGGAAACGAAAAACTGAGACAACTTTAAAAACACACACAAAAACATTTAAGCTGTCTCAATAAAAAAAAACCAAAAAATTAAAGAGCGCTGCTGAGTTAAACGAGAAGCCCTGTCACAATAGTTTCTGCATAAGCACAAAGAAGATCAGTGTGTGAGAGTGTGAGGGACTGGTGGATTCTTGTTGGCCTCTTCCCACAACACACACACCCCAAAATCGGGTCACTGGCTCAGAAGTTCATTACGGTGCATTGAGACAGCAAGAATTGACAGTTCTTTTTACTTTTAGCAAATGTCTTGCAGTTTAAGGGCTAGCCCTCATTTGAAAAGGTTGTGCTTTATTGCAGTCCCTTACAGTACAAATTCTGCAGAATGGATATAAATACTGTCTAAAGGCCTTTTGCTTTGAATTGTTGATCTTTGCCCCTAAACTTTGATCCTAGCTGTGTAGTCCTAGCTGCGAGATATTTTTTTGTTTTTAAATGTGTGTTTTGTTTCATTTTTTTAAGTTTTTAAAAGTTGAGCAGTTTTTGCTGGTCTGTTGTTTGTTATCAAAAGCTCCTTTGGGAGGGATAGAAAATAATAATAGTAATTATTTTTTATTATTATTATTATTATTATTATTATTATTATTATTATTATTTATTATCTAGTGAAGTAGTCATAGAAATTGTGCCATTTAAAAATAATAATTGTGTATTATGTACATGAAAGGGGCCAGATATTAATAATTTTTATTTTCCTGGGGGCAAATATGTGAAAATAGTGGATCTTGGTTGGGGGTGAAGTGTTTGTGGCCTTGCTAGAATGGAAATCTGGGGTATGAGTGGGGAGAGAATGAATAAAGAGCAGATGTAGAAATGGCAGTTTGGGTGATGAAAGGAGAAGCAGTGAGGGTTGGCTGGATGGAGATAAAGCAGCATAGAATATCAAGGAAGGCCTGGACACCATTAGCTCACCAGGCACACACAAGCTAGAATATATTTAAGATTGAGAGCCTCTAGCTTAGGAGGCTTCCTGCTGTTCAAGTAGGCACCCTCCAACTCATGGAGAAGGATGAAAATAGCAGTGGGTAACAGAGCTAGCACACTCGGCCATGTGCCCCCCTACATTCACACAACCAGAATATTATTATTAATTTATTTAATTTATATACAGCCCTATACCCACAGGTCTCCTGCCAAGTAGTCAGGAGAATTTTACCACACATCATGTGGAACCTGAGTTGCTTGGCAGCCAGATTCCCATGTGGTTACATGTGCACTGTGGTAAGTTACCACTTTGTTTGGAGTTGTTTGTATCATATCTATGTTAGTAACAAAAGAGGAGACAGCTTTTTTGCTCAACCAGCTGTGCTGTGTATTCACAACTCCATTGAAAAAAAAGGTTTCAAGGCCAGGCTCCACATGCCCAGATTGATCTTGCTCCGCCAAGACTGTGGCTGCGATAAACCAACAGAATACGCCTGGCTTAACCAAACAACCTTCTAAACTGGCGTCTCCTTTTACCCCTCTCCTTTTCCTTCCATTCAGTGGCTGTAAGCTGTTTGGCACTGACTGCTCCTTGGTGCTCCCTTTCTGTATTATGCAATTAAAATGCCCTGTTCATCCATGGTGCTATCTAATCTAACTCAGGCCATTTCTAGAGTCCCTGTTCTGTCATCACCATCTTTTGTTTGGCCCCATTTACAGAGAGTGTACTTTACTCAGCAGATAATTGGCTCATGCTGTGCCTGATAAAAGTATTTTCTTCTGCTTTGGATCAACTGACCTGGACAGAAGTCATAACTCACGGATATTTCTGTCTGTATCCATGGGAAGGGGACTGTGTTTGTTTATTTTCTCCTTTGCATTGGAGATACTGTTCACACTGGGTGCTTTTCTCCACATTTTCAATAGCTGTAACCAGCTGCATGCCTTCACATTTTAGAGAAACGCCAGGTATTATAACCGGAGTGTCACCTAATGGTGTTTTGTCAGGAATTGTTGTCCTATTTCTAAGATTTGATTGGGCTGGCCATGACTGGGATTGATGAAGCCTGTGGTAGGAAGAGCACAAGAACTAGCCTTCACCTGCAGGCACAGTTGATGGATATTTTCTCCTGTCCTCCAAATGTATGTAGCTTCATCCAGAGAAGGGGGACGTGAAACAGACAGCCCACTCCACCCACTCAGCTGGGACCAACTGCCATTTGGTTCCTTCTCCTGCAACTGCCATCCATCAGCATCCTTTCCACCTGGCTGCAGCAGAGGGACAGGTGGGAAAGTGCTGCACACACTATCATCTCAGCTGAGAAACTAGCTGCCATTTGGCTGTTCCTCTCACAGGACTCATCGGTGGTCATTTCCAGCTGGTCTATTTTTTTTTTATAGAAAAAAGATACAATTTTATGAAGAGTTTTTGCCTGGATTTTGCTTAGGTTTTCCTGTCTCCTCTCTTCCTCATTACTATAGGCAAGGACTGTGCTGTTGATAATCTTTGTACACCTCCAGTTGTTACTGGACTATAACTCTCATCATCCATAGTCACTGGCCATGCTCGCTGGGACTGATGGGAGTTGTATTTCAGCAGCATCTGGAGGGCCAGAGGTTCTACACACTTAATTTTAGGCACATTGGATAACCACCCAAAATTAGACAAACTCGGAGTAGGCCTATTGCTTTAGTGCGTCTACTTTGAGTATGTCTTAATTTTGTTATGTTTATAAACAGATCTGGATTCTGAGGCCTCACACAGCAGAAAACCAAAAACCCTTTTTGGTTTTGAAAGCGGTTGAACAGAAACTGCCAGCTCCCCCGGCTAGCAAGGGAACAGGTTTGTTTGTAGTCTTTAAGATTGGGGCCTCCAGATGGGCAGGACTGCCACTATCTCATGGGCGCCAAGGGGGGGGGGCAGGAAGGCACAGCTGCCCTCCCATAAATAAAAATCAATAAAAATACATAACTAACTGAGGTTCTGCCCCCCCCAACCAAAAATCCTGGCTACATCCATGCATTAGCCTCAGAATTGTTAGTATGGGAAATAGGCTTAGAGCATAGTGTATTTCCCAAAAGTTACTGCTAAAGAGCATTTCCTCTTTTACCCCCTGAAGAGAGAAGGAAAGCTACCCTGAAGATAGGGTGATGTGGTCTTAGAGATACTGCGGAGTCATGTGCTAAAGGAAGAGTCACAAGTGCAGCCCTTATTAGCTCCTGCAACTGTATTACAGACAGATGCTTATCAGTTCAGCACAGAAGATACATTGAGTCTCATGGTTAGGTTTTTCAGGGCTAGAAGGAAGTAAGTGAGATAAAAAAACAGGACTGGAAGCTCTTCTGGTTGTTATGTTTAGCTCATTACTTACTGGAAAGATAATATTTCCCTTAGCTGAACTTTCCTGTGAATTTAAGTTAACAGAAGCAGCCTCACATAGAGTTCATCAGAGTAATCTAATTAGAATTTTCCAGGGTATGAATGGCAAAAGCCAGATCTTTATGTTGTATGCAACCACTTTCTGAATCTGCGATACCAGGCCAAGATGTGATCCCATGCCTTCAGAAGGGAGGGTCCTATTGGGACTCCATTGCTTACCTATTTCCTAATTAACAGGCCATGAATATCTTTGTCTCATCAGGATGCAGCTTCAGTTTATTGGCTGGCCTGCTCCTCATACCGGTTATTTAATGAGCTTCAGTGGCTGGTAGTGGATCATTCTGAGTTTGTGTACATTGTAATAAATTAACATATGCAAAGGACTGATGCTCAGAATTTGTTTTTTGTTGGCTTTAGTTTTGTTTATTGCTAACTAAATTGGAAAGTCAGTTAACTTACTGGAGTTGATTTCAAGAATGCTTGGCAGGTCTGTAGTAAGGTTGCCAAAATTGAGCAATTGCCTAATAAAACTTAATAGTATAGAGAAAAACTATTCCAAATTGCGCTTAATTTCTGCTCTTAATAATGTCATCTATATGTTTCCACAAAAGCCTATGCCATGATAAATTTGTTAGCCTTTATGGTGCCACAATTATTTCTCAGTGTCTAGCTGGCTCATAATTTATACTACAGATTTGTATTTCATATATTGAGGATCAGATCACACTTCTAAGAGCCAAAATTAAGTACTATGAAACTGACAATGGGCATGGCTAATTTTTTTTTACAAGGATTCAGGAAATAATTTCTAGATGAAAGGAAATCAAGGCCCTAATTTCTGAAATATAGCTGGAACTATAGAAAGTTGAGATATTAGGAAAATTCAGGCAAATAGCCCTGAGCTGTGGAAAGACATATAAAGATACTGTGCTTCTTAGTATGTCTGTATCACAGTTAGAGTAGACTTTAATAAAATTATGCATGTAGGGCAAATAGCTCTGAGGTATAGAGCTTTTTAAGGCTTGATGGCTGCATTTCCTAATAGATCACTTTCTGGGGGCCACAAGACAGTGGTGGGTGGAGCAATACATGTGGCTCTTAGCTTTGCAAGGTAGGCTATAGTCCATCCACCCAAAAGCCAGAGGTTCTTACTTGTACATCTCCTCATCCAAGCAATCTAGAGGCATTATCACAGTACAAGGACATGTGTCACCTGGGCAAAAAAGGGGGGGTGTCAAGGTGTGGGGCAGTGAGGGGTGTGGCCTATAGAGAGTCCCAAGGGCCAAAGAAGCCTGGAGGGCTGAGGTTTCCCTACCCTGTATAGATGTTAGCATGTGCTTAACTCACATTGAAATCAATGGGAGATCAAAGTGGTTAATAGTGAAATCACCACGTTGGGTTGCCTCAAACTACTGAGGACTTACTGGTAGCATTTTCCCTGAAAAAAACTAAGAAATATCAACAATGTTTGTGTCGTTTATATTAATATAGGCACACAAAATACAACAAAGCAGGTAAAGGTAAAGGTAAAACAAATAATGCCCACGTTTGCATGGAGAGAGAGATTCCTGGAGTATTTTTTAGGACTTTGCGGGGGTTTTTTAGGCATGTAGAAGAAAATCTTCATAGTTGTGAAACATGGCAAAACATGACAACCTTACATTACAGAAGCAGGAATTTATAGTAGGAATCAAAACACGGTGTCAGTCCAAAAGCTACATACAATATGGCTAGTATTTTAAAACTTTTTTTTTCTTTTTTAAAAAAGAAAAGGTATCACTTCCTCAGTCATAGCTCTTTATTTACATGGTCATGGATCAGCTCTTTTTTTATCTTACCTTTTGTAAAGCTTTCTTGACTATTAAAAACAACACAGACTACTTCAAAGATGGTAATTAACTGATATTTTGGTGAATTGTGGTGTTGCTCTTAGAAACCCTGTATCTAATATAATGATAACATTTTTGATACAATTTTTTTTTTTTTAAGAATGAGAGCTTAATAGGAAGAAAGTAGCAGGGGACTGAGCAACTTAAGAGTTGGAATATTAAGGACCAGCTGAGGAGTTGAAAATGCTGCAGCAGTGATACTTGTGGTTAAGTCTTTCCATGCTTTGTTCTGAAATGGCTGAGAGCAGTTTGGCAGCGCCACTCTGGCCAAGAACTCTTTGTTCAGAAAGAAAGTTATGCTTTGTATTCCTAAATTGACGGGCAGCGTGTTTTTTATCTGTCCCAGTCAACTCAAAGCTGTTGCCTCAGTAGAAACTGTGAACATTAAACAAAATTAAAGAATCCAACTCATTAATATAATATTTTAAAATTTAGTTTGTATAGATCTTTTTCAGGAGCAGTTCAGACTGCAATTGAAAACTAAAAACTTTCTACAGTTTCTACAGTTAAGACAACTTTTTGCTGTAGATTATGAGCCTGTTCCAGTGACCTTTAAGCACTTTTAAGTCTTTTCAATTTCCATAGAAAAGTATATAGCATGTTAAAATCTCTTCCAGTGGAATAAATGGGATTCAAGCGTAGTAAACTTTGGCTGTCATTAAACTGAATGGTAATTACAGTATTCTCCTCAGTTGTTTTGCTCCCAGCCAGAGGGATGCAGCAGGGAACCAGGCAGAGGGCCTTCTCAATAGTGGCGCCCTCCCTGTGGAATGCCCTCCCAACAAATGTCAAGCAGATAAATAACTATATACAACTTTTAGAAGACATCTGAAGGCAGCCCTGTACAGGAAAGTGCTGCACAGTCCTAAGATGTAAGATGGGATTTCTTATTGCTGGCTGAGACAGGAAAGAGAAAAATGCCCACCAGAGTTTAGGCACCATAACTAGCAGTGGGGGAGCCCCTGGGACTCTGTATTCTCCAGCTATTATATATACAATGTCAATATAGTGTCTTCTTTCAGACACAACGGAAAATTTAAGGTAATGTTGTTGCAAAACAAAAACTCTGCTTTCACTATACAGTAGAGGGGCTGAGAAAGTATTTTAATTAGCGCTGCAACTTATTTTAATTCCTTCCCATCCCAATTACTTACAGAAAAAACCATAAAAGATCTCATTCACATCATCCAAGCTTGAATAATTAGTTCTGAAAGATTAAACTTTTGTTCTAGGGATTTACTGCCAAGATACAGTTGTTCAGCCAAAAAACAAAACAAAAATCCCTTGGATACTCATTTATTTATTATTTTAAGAATATACAAGGGCTGGGGTTTTTTTGGTTGTTGTTTTTTAAAATCAATTTATTACATACAAAACAAAGTGTGCAGGCAAGTGTGAAGAGAACAAGACAAAACAAGGAATAGTTAAAATTTAGTAAGTTTCCAGCATGTCCCACCCCCCCATCCCCAGCTACCATTTTCATAATTCAGCACTTTGGAATGGGCTGCTGTACTTTCAAAAATAGCCATCTAGCCTGTTTCACAACCCACGGAGTGCTTGAATTGAAGGCAGTATTCCTGTCCGGGCTCTTGTCACACTTTTAAAATGTATGTATGTGTGATTAGTAGTTTCAGGATGTGGTTGACACGTTCTGTTATTGTTAAACAATTGGGAGTCAGAAACCTTTCTCAAATCATTCACAAATTGTTCCGGTGATCTGTCAGTAGGCCCCAATCATTTCATGCTGGAGACACTGATGATTTCCCTTAAACCTGTTAGCCATGTGAAACCTACAGTGGCAAGAATGTGCATTAGATTCATCTTCCACACACTATATACAGCCACACGTGTTAAGTGGCACATAGAAAGCTTAATGTTTGTTTTAGATACCTTGCTGTTGCTGCTGTAAGGAAGGACTTACGAATGTTTTCGAAAGCCGACAACCCTATAGCTTGAAACCACTGAGTCTTACCCTTTTCTTGGTGCTTGGTGTGATAATACCCCCCCTCAGTTTTCTTCCATAAATGCATTTAAATATTTGAAAAATTACCACTATATTTCCCCTTCATTTTCCTTCTGACCAATTTCCAAGGCATGCAGATTAGAAGATCCAAGGGAAGGTGGAACGAGAGGACATCCGTTCCATATCCTTTAATCTAGTGTTGCTGGGTCTGCAGGCATAAAATTCCTCAAGCGAGTCCATTTCAGGAGGCAACAAAACTGCACTGAATTTAAGAGGAAAGATAATTAATGCAAACTGAGTAGAGCACCCAGTTTCTTTTTCCAGTACAGTAAAGTAGTGCAGTAGTACAGGAGGTACCTTGGGAACTGAAGATCGCTTTGAAAGCGCTAAATGGCTTGTCTGACAGGAAAATGAAGGGTAGGGAGAAATAAAGTAATAAGGGGAAAGGTTTTCCTTACATTGGACTGTTGCAGAGTTTCCTTAAACGAAATGTGTAGTGGTTTGTGATCTGTGAGAGGAAGGGCCTGGAGTTGTGGAAAATATGGGGGGGGGGGAGTGTTGTTGTTTTTGCTATGCAAAAAAAGCATCCATTTCTTTGAAAGTGTCCTTCGCAAATGGTGTAATAAACAACCTTATCACAATGAATCTTCTCTTTCTTTGTGTGCAGTTGTCACTAGAGATTTGTAACTCTTTTCTTGGTTCATTGTTCCCTGGCCAGTGTGTACTCTACATTCAGTGGTGCCAGAATTAAGATGAAGCCTGCCTGTTTCAATAAGGCCGCTTTGTTGTCAAAATGGCAATACTTGTATAGAAATTGGATTGACTCCAACAGCGCTTGCACGATACACAGCTATACTATTGTCATGTGATCTCCTTTCTTACTTACAAACAGCCTTTTCTCAAAAGAGGTCCTTTTCCCTCTCCCTCCTCCCTAACCCAAATAAGGAGCGGAGGTGGGGGGGAGGAACCATCCGCAAATTCATTCTCTGTGCATAACTTAGTTTTGAAACCAAGTCTGATGATTTGAGTAAAGTAACAAGATCAGATTAAGTTGCTGCTAAAGTAGGCCATAGATTCGTGTCAGTTTCATTTTATTGAACGTTTGATGAACTTGAATCTGATCAGCCACGTGTTCTATCTAGGCCTCTGCAAGAAGACTTTGTGGATGTGTGGATATTTGCACATTAGAAATGTGCATAGAATAACTTCCTGCCTGGGAAATAAAATGCAACCCATGTAGATAGCAGAAGTTTGGTCTCTTTTTCCCCAACACATATACCCAGTGCACATGATCATCACATCCAGTTGTGCAGTACAGGTATTTCAGGCATATTCTGCTATGTGAACTGGCTCATACCATGTAGTACCTTCCCTTTGTCTATGTATATTTGCTAAAGAGATGATATCAGTTAATTTCTAGAGGGTTGGCTATGTTAGACTGTTTCAGCAAAAACAACATAAACACTTGTGGCACCTCAAAGACTCACAAATTTATTGTGGCATAAGCCCTCCTGGACTACAGTCTGCTTCATCAGATTCATAAAGTGTTATCCTGATTTGCAGTTACATATATACTAAGCTACTAGGCTGCTGAGGGCAGATTTTCCTGCAATGGTGAAAGCTGCAGTAATTCAGTGATAAGGACCTGTATGAACGAAATCAAGGTTGGCTCTGCAGCTTTCATGGAGTACTCAGTTGTTAAAAACACATTTCAACAGTCATATTGCATGTGTTTGAGAATCCTGGCTCAGTCAGTGCTCCTAGCACATGTGCATGGTTATTTAAAGGCCAAGGCCTTTAAATTTTCACTTCTACACATTTGCTGCCTGAAGTGTGAGACTGACCACAATAGTAGCATGTGTAGGAGCAATATAATCACCACCCACTAATTGTAGCAACTGGGTATCCACAATCCACTTAAGCGGATTTTATATTATTTTTGATAGTCATGCTGATGGATTTGGGAGGAAACCAAATGAAAAGATGGCAGTTATTCAAAAGGACATTTCTCATTCATTGCTTTCACTCCTTGGGTTGAGAAGCTTTTCATCAGAATCCAGAATCTATGATGATTTTACAGATAAGGCCCATAATCAGAAATAAACAATAACTTAAGTTCTCTGTTTACAGATCTCAACATTCATTTGATTTTGTGTTCCAACGCAACAATTTTCAAGTAGTCTTCCATTGTTTGGAATTGGCCAAAACCTCGAAAGAAAAGCTGCATTCTCCTGTTCTTGCAAATCTACATTCACATGAAAAGAAAGAAGAGCAAATCACTAGTCTCAAATCCTTGAAGTTCAGAGAATTGACTCAATATTTGTTACCTGTTATCTTAATGACAAATACTGCAAACAGAGGTCCACATAGGGCTGCAATTCTAGGTACCCTTGACTGGGCGTAATCTCTGTTGAACTTAGTGGAATGTATGAGTTTATGCTGCATGTGATACAGTTACTTTATAGCTAACATAATCCTGTTGAATGCAAATATACCATTCATAAAAGTGGTTTGCTGCAATTCATAGAATCATAGAACTGTAGAGTTGGAAGATTCAAAAAAGTTTTTAATATTTAAAATGGAAATTGAGCCATTATTGGATTTGCATACCATTTTTGGCAATATATGCCAAAATAAAGTTAAAGTCACAACACGTAAGAAGTTACAGGCTGAAAGCAAAACCCATCATTCAAAAAGCTTTAGGAGGATCATGAAGCACTCTGTTTCCATCCATGTAAGATCTGTCAGACAGAGTTCACTCAGAATTGCTTACCTTTTTAATGTGAGCAGTATAAATGCCAAGTTGTGACTAATTACTGCTTGATGATCTTCTTTTAGAAGAATGACACGCGCGCACACAGAGGCAATTGGGGAATGAATTTTCGGTGGAAACGGAAGCTAAAAAAACAACATGTGTTTGGTTCAGTAACTTGTACTGCAAGCAGTCCATATGCTAGCTTCTGTTTCTGTACTGCTAGACTGTAAACACACGGCTGCACTTTTGCAGTCCTGAATTGTGGCCTTTTACACACACACACACACACACACACACACACACTGTGTGGTTTTTGTGTGTGCGCGCATGCACTTTTCTGCTTGTTTTTGTACAATAACTGTGCACTAGTAGAAGCTCAGACATTTGCTCATATGAGTCAGTAATCTAAGAATAAGAAGTACATTTTTAGGAAACATTGTGCTCTGTGATCAGTGTTTGTAAATCTTGGGGGATGAGAGGGGAAGGTGGTGCTTGACTCTGAAGCTTTCCGTTTGCTCTTGCTAAGGATTTATTTTAACAACTGAGCTATTGCACCTAGCAAAATTTTTAAACAAACAAACAAAAAATAATTGAGGGGGTTAGTAATAGGACCAGTGGTTAGCGTCTAAGAATATCCTCTGTCATCTCAAGTACATTCATTTTTTATTTATTTAAAGCATTTTTACCCTGCTCATAGGCTGAAGTAGTCCAAAATGACTTGCAAAGTGAATTAAGGAAAGAAAGAAATCCAGACACCATTTCTTCAAGTTAAATAATGGTTCTTAACTACATTCCAGTCCAGCTATAATAGAATTCCCATTTCCACATGTGTGAGTCCTTTCCCCTTTGGTTCTCAACACCCACCATCTTAAGACCCCTTCCGACTTGCCTCCAAAATCTATTCAGATGCAAATACAGAAACAACTCTGCCACACAAATCTTACTGGCCTCAACACCATCTGAGTCTCCTTTTCTAACCACCAGAAACTACCCACCATTCATTTCACACCCTCCCCCCCACCCTTTAAAGGAACATTCATTCTGAATTGGGTTCAAATTGCAGATTCCACATTCATTGATACCCCCTCAGCTAACTTAAATGGAGGGAGCTGCTGGGAATCCTAGAATCCTAAAAGGATGAGGAAGGATGTCAGTTCCTTGTTTCAGAAATCTGTGACAGCAAAGCCACAAGCTCAATCCCAGCACAGGAGCAGGAGTCTCTCAGGGCTCTGCAAACTGACATTTGCTGCCACCAACCCCTCCTTTTCCTCTGAGCTTGAGGTGAGGAAAATTCTTATGGCTCCAAGTGAGTAATTTTAGTTATGGAGAGGAAGGGAGCAACCAACTCTGTCACTCCCAGGGGGAGTAGGGGAGCTTGCTTTCCTTGGTCAGAATCCCACTGACACACCCTTGCAGCATGAAGTGGAACGATTTGGACATGTGAGGGCAAAATGCCTGTTTTGCATCTAGCACAAGCACCTCAATGCCAATTTTAAGAGGTTTAGTGAAAGAAGGCTTAAGCAGGCAAAATGGTACAAGGTGCATGAAAGAAAACAAGGAAATATTTCAATGCTTTCTATCCCAATGTAGCTACAAACAGGTGACTAGTCTCCTCATGAGTAACGTCACATCTTGGATGTTCAGAGTGATGTATGCTGACAACATTCCAGCTTTCAAGGGCTACTGACCCAGGTGGGCTCTGATTGACAAGTTGATTTTAAGTAGGTGACTCATGAGAAGGCCACATACTTCAGGAAAAGTTGCTTTAACACCTTTTGGGAAATTGGAAAGTGGGCTCATTGTTAGAGTCTGCCAGATATATTCCTTCTTTCCTGCAAGTCAGAACTCATTCCTCAGCTTGTATATTAAGGGAAGACAGGAAGTCTTCATTTAAACACAGTGGAAGACTAGAGGCCCTGGGTGATCTTGAAGTGACAGGCTAGGTAGTGAGGGGGAACTAGATCAATGCATATAAATTTGGTCCTTTTTGAATATATCTTATTTGCGCATGCAAATCTTAGCTCTATGGTTGATGCGGTTAGGGAAGGCTGCTTTAGTGTGTCCAGATCGTGTCCCTCCGCGGAAGTGAATGTTGAATGGAACTAGCAGCAGTTGTGTGCATATTCATGTGCATGCACACAGGTGTCAGACCAAGCTCTGGGCAGAGGTGGCAAAAAGCCTCCCTGGCACTTGAGACTGACATGCCAGCACAGATCCTTAGGAGCGCATAGATTTATCCATGAGTCTTGTATCCCTTTAATTGCAGTGACATATTTACTATTTATTTGCATTGCTGCACAAGTGATCCAGTTACTGTCTGTCGGAGTACTTGTGCTATATATTTATGTACCAAGAAGGTCATTGAAGCTTGTAGTTGCCAAAGTCAATTCAGCCAGACCTTTCGCCAGTCTATTCCTGTGCTCCTGACACTGTGCTTGCCTCTTAAAAGCAAAGCAGCAGCAACGACTATTCTGCTAAGGCCGCCAAGTGCCATAGTTCCTCTTCCTCCTGTTGCTGCTGGAAGTATTGCTGGAGCTCTTGGAAGAGAAGGGGGACTTTATGAGTAGTTGCAACTTCTGTAAGAGCTGATGGGGAGTAACTAAGAGTGTAAGTGGCAAACGGAGTTCAGATTTTACTTCTGCACTGAGCTCAGTAGGCAGCCGTAGGGAAGGTGTTATGGTCACAGAATCAGCTTCCTATCTGCAACTATGAACAATAATTTTGAACTATCTTACATGGTTGTTGTAATGATAACTCTTATTAAGTATGTTGAATGCAGTATGTGCCATAAAGCATGTATGTTTCCTGTCATCAAATATGCTTACCTATGTACAGGTTGAATTCATCCAGAGAACTGCTTTCTGTGGAATTAGCCTTGAAGCAAACCTAGGGTCAAACTATAGTTGCATGTAACTTTGCTCCAGCATTCCTTTTAAGGAAAAACAGATGTGAGAAGCTGCCAGTATGAGTGTAGGAATTGCTTAACCCTTTCCCCTCTGGCTGTTTCATCTCTTAAAATGCTCCCCTACCCCATCCCCACCTGCCAGCTGCTTTTCCACACAGGGAGGAAGAGGAAATTTCTTCATGGGTTTTTGGTAGATTTTGAGTACCAAATAGTCCAAGGAGAAAGGGGTTATGGGTCCTCTTTGTCATCTCTCTGCCCAAACTGGCATCTTCTTCCCACCAATAATTCTACTAAAGAGTGTAGCTTCCTATCTCTACTTCTGCTTTTTTGTTTTTGTTTTTTAAGAAAAAAACTTCTGTTTTTTTTGTTTTTGTTTTGAGAGCCAGTGTGGTGTAGTGGTTAACAGCGATAGACCCGTAATCTAGGGAACCGGGTTCGCGTCTCCGCTCCTCCACATGCAGCTGCTGGGTGACCTTGGGCTAGTCACATTTCTCTGAAGTCTCTCAGCCCCACTCACCTCACAGAGTGTTTGTTGTGGGGGAGGAAGGGAAAGGAGAATGTTAGCCGCTTTGAGATTCCTTCAGGTAGTGATAAAGCGGGATATCAAATCCAAACCCTTCTCTTCTTCTTAAAGTTGCTTGCAGATTTGCACACAACTGCACTTCACATAACGTATGGCTCCAAGCAATTTGATACACAGGGATATCTAAAAGAACATTCAGGAACAGTTGATGTAGATCAGGGGTCAGCAAACTTTTTCAGCAGGGGGCTAGTCCACTGTCCCTCAGACCTTGTGGGGGGCCGGACTATATATTATTTTTTTTTGGGGGGGATGAACGAATTCCTATGCCCCACAAATAACCCAGAGATGCATTTTAAATAAAAGGACACATTCTACTCATGTAAAAACATTCTGATTCCCAGACCATCCGCGGGCCGGATTTAGAAGGCGATTGGGCCGGATCTGGTCCCTGGGCCTTAGTTTGCCTACCCATGATGTAGGTCTGTGAAAAGGGTTCCAACTTCTGTGGTTGGGTGATGGCTTGAGGCCTGCTTCACACATTATGTGACAGGAAGCAAGTGTTTGACACTGGAGGTGCATTTGCAGGGGTTGAGCACACCTTAACAACACAATTTCACATGGCCCTTACATCATTAAACAAGAAGTACAGGGATAATAAGTGGTCAGCTAGAAATGCTAAATACAAAACTTATCAAGTGATATCAGTTAATACCCAAATAATAATGCAGTGTGTTATTACAGCCGAAGAGATTTGCATTGCAAGTTACTGCTTGCAAGTTTGTTTACCACTGGTCCTGACAAAGTAATAAAAAGTGTAAAGGTAAAGGGACCCCTGACCATTAGGTCCAGTGGCGGATGATTCTGGGGTTGCGGCGCTCATCTCGCTTTATTGGCCGAGGGAGCCGGTGTACAGCTTCCGGGTCATGTGGCCAGCATAACTAAGCCGCTTCTGGCAAACCAGAGCAGCACACAGAAATGCCGTTTACCTTCCCGCCGGAGCGGTACCTATTTACCGTATTTTTCGCACCATAGGACGCACTTTTTCCCCTCCAAAAATGAAGGGGAAATGTGTGTGCGTCCTATGGTGCTAATGCAGGCTTTCGCTGAAGCCTGGAGAGTGAGAGGGGTCAGTGCGCACCGACCCCTCACGCTCTCCAGGCTTCGCACACCTCTCTGCAAGCAGCGGGAGCCCAGCGCTGGGCTCCTGCTGCTTGCGGAGAGTTGCCTGCATGCTCAGGCCTGCGCGCGCTGAGCTCAGCGCGCCCAGGCTTCGCGGACCTCTCCGCAAGCAGCGGGAGCGCTCCCGCTGCTTGCGGAGAGTTGCCAGCATGCCGAAGCCTGCGCGCGCTGAGATCAGCGTGCCCAGGCTTCGCAGACCTCTCAGCAAGCTGTGGGAGCGCTCCCACGGCTTGCAGAGAGCTGTCTGTTTGGGGGCTGGGGTCGGGGGAAGCTCCAGCTTCCCCCGCCCCAGCCCCGCGCCTGGGGGAAAAATAATTTTTTCCCCTTTATTTCCCCCCCAAAAAACTGGGTGCGCCCTATGGTCCGGTGTGCCCTATGGTGCGAAAAATACGGTATCTACTTGCACTTTGACGTGCTTTTGAACTGCTAGGTTGCAGGAGCAGGGACCGAGCAACAGGAGCTCACCCGTCACGGGGATTCGAACCGCCTACCTTCTGATCAGCAAGCCCTAGGTTCTGTAGTTTAACCCACAGCGCCACCCATATTACTGGGAATTTAATGTGGCAAAGCATATTTCTCATTTAACCATCAATATCATTATGTTTTTTTAACTTTAACGAAATGGGGTTCAAGCAGATTCCCGGATGCTCACCTTTGGTAGGATTTAACCACAAGAGAAAGATGGATCACAATGTTTAATTCTACAGCATATTTTCTTATACTATTAAAGATTATTGATGGTTTACCCAACCATAAAAGAGATTTCATTTAGTAAAAGTGAATTATAAACTCAGTTTTACACCATTAAGATTGCATTGCATAATGTAGGCAGTTTTTAGTTCGGGAAAGGAAAAGGATCTATCTTTGCTCTAGCACATCATGTGATATGTACAAAAAGACACAACCTCACTTCAGCCCCAGCAAGGATGATGGGAGTTGTAGTCCAACAACAACTGGAGGGCCACAGGTTCTCAGTCCCTGATCTAAATAGGTAACTTGGTAGCTTCTACCTATCTTTTTCAAAATGGTCGTGTTTAATCCAACTCCCAAGGCTAGCCCAAACTAGGCAATTGTTACAGTACTTCTAAAAAGTTCCCTGGGCATGGTCGTTGCCATATCTGCAGTGCAGCTAGACACACAGATGGTAATTTGAAGACAGCTTGCTTGTGGATCCCAGTGACTGTAATAGGTCACAATGAAGGTCTCTCAGGTATCCTTGGCAATAGCCAAGGCTGGACCAAGACTTTATGCTGTCTGAGGTGAAAAACAAGATGGCCCCGCTGTCACCACCATTTCACATACAGACGCAAACCAGAGTGGAAGTTGAATCTGACTTAAACATGCAGCATCTTCTACCACATTTGAGACCATCAGACAAGATTAGGGGACCTAGGGCAGGCTGTGTGGCACACACCTCACTGCCACTGACCCCACAACCCTCAACACCTGCCAGCAGAGGCAGCTACCTCACTCTGCCTTATATCAGGACCAGCCCTAACCGTGGGTGTAGGCAGGGGGGCAGCTGCCCTCCCCCAGTCAAGAGAATAAATGAAAATAGTAACCAACTAATCAATCACATCACAGGTAGCTCGGTTCTGCACCCCCCAACAAAAGTCTTGCACCCCCTAACATAAATCCTGGCTATGCCCATAGACACCAGAGAGTCACTTTCCAGAAAACAGCAATGGCCTAAGAGGTGTGTCTCTCACACACTGTCCCTTCAGTCACAATACATTTCCTTGCAGAGAGCTAAATGCCCAGCTAAGTGGCCATAATTAAGGAACATCTCTGCCTTGACAGACAGTTAATCCTCTTGCCCCATTTGCCTTCCGTAATTAATGAAACACCTGGGAGAACCATCTTCAAAGCTAACTTTGCCATTGGCTGGTCTCAAATCTGCTAGTGAGACTAAGCCCTGTGTCTGATATTCCTTACTCACTTCCCAAGCTGATCATTTAAGGGTCCCAAGGCAAAATTATTTTTCCATGGGGGTAGGGATCTTCACTTGCCCATCCAGAATCAATAATGGTTCTGATCCAGAAATGTATATATAGGTGCTACTGAGTAACTGAGGCCTGGTTCAGTATATTAGTGCACTAGCACACTGGTGCAAAGCCAGAATAATTTTTGTTTTTCCTTTGGTTTCTTGTGTGAATTTTTCCTGCATCTGTTAACGCTTTTAGTTCCGGCCTCTGCCTTATAGATTGTCCTCAAGCAGAGGCATTAGGTATGCTTTGCCTTAGGATTTCCTACATCAAGCAGTGGGTTCATCTAGATGGCCTACAGGATCATTTCCAAGTTAACTGATACTCTGTGTTCTCCAATAAAAAAACCCTTTATTTTTTGTTTAAATGTGCAAAAGTGTGTTTCTAGATGCTCGTGATCAATGCTAAACAACTAGACAGGCATGCAATATTGCTGGTTCCAAGAGAGCAAAGTTGGGGGGAAATAAGAACTGTCACCAAAGGAAATAATCAACAGGGATCTGGTGACAGGATACTAGCAGAGGACAGTATCGTCTGAACATACAAGATCTTGTGCAAAAGGGATTGGTCAGCAATCTCATGACAACGGGAACATTGAATTGTATTTTCTGAATACCTGTCACAAAAGAGGGTGACCGCAGGACAAACTCAGCTGCACTTCCTTCAGGTGCAGAGGAGTCTAAGCACGGATGCTGAACAAAGGATGCTGTTGTGCTGTTAGTATCCCCTGAATATAGAAGGCAAACAAAGAAGTGGTTTCTTGCCACACTCTTCTTTTCACTTTCTGATGAGAGATGAGCAGCCTAAAAAAGAATGGTTTCTGTTGAAATGATTCTCGCAGGAAACTGCATGCCAAATCCTTAATGGTTATGGGCACTCAGGGCAGAATGTTCATCCCCGGTACCAGTTCCAAGAAGTGGGAGTGGGAAGCATAAAACAAGTGTATCTCTGTTGAGCTGTCTGAATGCTTTTGAGACCTTATGGACAAATGATTCCTTCCAGGCATATGGCACAACTATCTTCATTTAGGACCTCTGTGCAGTGGAAGATTTACCTTTAGCTATTTTTAGTGTTCTACTGAGTACTCCCGGCTTGAGGGGTAGTTTTGTGGAGAAGGTCATTTAGGAGAATGTCTTTACATTTTATTATGCGATTTCTTGGGGCAAGGTAATCTCTTTTCTCAAGAGAACACTAATGCTGCTGATAATGTAATGACCACATTTTCAGATATAACATAAACTATGCACAGTATGAAAAACTGCCAAGATTGCCCCAGTAGGGCTGTGCGGTATTCGCTCATGCAAGCAGATGACCATGGGGCAAGAATAGTTCGTGGCAATGTTGTTTTCTTAAGGTTTAATTGACCTTGAGTTAGTTGGGGATACAGTTGGCAAAACCAGGTAATTGAAAGATTGGGATAATCAGGTTTCATATAGTCTACCGCATATATGTGATAAATGATAAATGTGGTTTAGGGAATGTCTGTGGTGAATTGCATCCTGATTGTGGAAACACTGTGTGCACTTAGGGAAGCTGTTCCCTAGATCAGTATTTATGTGTGTGTTGTCTATAATACTGTGTTCTTTATTTCTAAGGGTAAAGTGAAAGCAATTAAAATTTTTCAGTAGTTTTCACATCTTCTGTAGTGCAATAACTTTTATCTCCTTTGAAACTTAGATCCATTAATTTTTGGGCAGAGACTTCATTCTGGGCCGGCCAGCTTTTCTGTCCCCTGTGACCACTCTGTGCTCCACAATGTGATCTGGGTTGCTAGCTAGTAGTTGGTGCTAGCTAGTAGTAAAGGTTTCTTAGCTATAGAACACACCCTGTTGGTCCCAACAAGAGAATTGCCTACAAAATCCAAAGATGTAACCGCCCCCCTTCCTTTCTCTGTATGTGGCCTAAGAAGCAACTTCAGGCCCATACCTCTGGTCCCATTCAGACAACCAGACATGCTTGGTCTGATGAAGCAATCTTCTTGGCACTACATTGAATTCTTCCCATAGTGAGGATTGTCCTGTAATGTCTGATGTTTATCTTTTGGTCAGCAACCACTGCATTCAATGGACACCTGAGCTATGTAGTTGCAGTGATCTAAACTCTCGCGTTACATTCCTTATGTGGCACAGATAGTACTTTTTGATGTCATTTTCAGACCTGGGTTCACTAGATTTAACTGACAGAGGTGTCGTCAACGTAGCACCTTCAGACATTTCTGGACTCCGACTCTCATCCGCCTCAGCCAGCATCGCCAATGACTAGGAATGACGAGAATTGTAGTTGAATGGCACCTGGAGGCTGCCACATTGGCTCCCTCTGCTACTAATGTGACGCAGTCTAAGTAACCTGGCACGGTGAAGCCTGCCTGAATCAGGGCTAAGCCAAATGGTCCCTGCCAGAGTAAACATTATCAGAGTAAAAAGGGATAATTTGGAAGGTATTTTTATCCCCCACCAGTTGGTGGCTTGACCACCTCACCAGCTGAAAAAAAACCCAACAGCACCTGACTCTTCTTTTTCTTAGGAACATTGGATGTTTCCTAGGAACACTGAACGTTGGAATATTGGGTAGATTTCTGATGAGATAAAAAAAGAAGACGCATCTTGTAGTAACTACCACCTAATACCTAGACACGATTGAAATGAGGCACCTTCTTTAAAAAAAACAACCTAGACCTGCTCTCCCTCCTGCTTTCATTGCTTTATGATGCAAGAGCAGTGTTGGTATTTTAACACCCTCTAACTCATCCTTCATTTATCTGTGGATTGAATGAAAGAACATTTATCAGATAATTTTGCTCCTTTGACAAATGGCTGACTACAGAACACAGTGACTTAGCAGCGACCCATTTGGACTCCTGCCGCTCGCAGTGCCATTGAGCAGGGAATTGTGACATAAATGTTAGCTCCGCTTTTATGTTGAGGATTGATGAGTCTCATTTCATGAATGTTAATCAGCCCATTTGTGTTCAGGTATTAAGTTATTTCTTACATAACTGTCATTTAATACAAAGTGAATTTGTTTGACCTTTGCCTATCCCACTTCGCTTCTGTCACTGTGTTACTGTAGAACCTCATGCAGCTCTTTTCCATGGAGAGGTTAATACCTCTTGATTATGGCTAAAGGCAAAGACCTACATGAGCATATGCTGCACACTGCCTTATCTGCCGTCATGAGAGTGTGATTAATGGCTTTAAGAATTTTAATTTTGTGTGGTTAACCATTAAGACTCTCTTTCCTAAGGTTGCAAAGCTGGCAAATGACTTTTTGCGCACTTGTGGAGTCTGGTTATGATGCCAGGTCTTGAAAATAGCCTGTTCAGCAGCTGAATGAAATCCATGTGTAAACCCTTGGAGAGCACATCTAAACACCTGCAAAAGTGACGAGTGCTGCAACTTGACTCTAACTCCCTTATGTGCAGCACCCCTTTAAAAAATCCTTGATTTTTATTGTTTTAATAAATAAGCAGCCCAACAGTGGTGACTTGGTTTGGTCTTTAATCCAGGCACAAAATGCTTACTCCAAGTCCCATCAAACAAACTGATAAACTTATTTTGTCTTCTATACGAATGACGTAGTGTTAATATTAGAATTGTTTTAAAAAAGATTCGCATTCTTCTTCTTCTTTTTAATTTATTAAATTTGTTAGTTGCTTCATCTGGCCCAGGCCAGGCCAACCCAAAGAGACTTACGAACAGACAGACAGGTTCACAACTTCCTCGCATCCCATCCGATACATTAAAACCAAGAGGAAAAATAAATACATTAAAAACATTCTGCCCACTTCTAAAAGGCTTCATATAGTTGAAGGCCAAAGGCCTAGTTATAGAGGAAAGTTTTTGCTTGACACATAAAGATATATAGTCGTACCTTGGAAGTCAAACGTTTTGGCTCCCAGACGCCGCAAACCTGGAAGTGAGTGTTCCGGTTTGCGAATGTTCTTTGAAACCCAACGCAAGTTCCGATTGCCTGCAGGAGCTTCCTGCCAAGCCATGCCTTGGTTTTCAAACGTTTTGGAAGTCGAACGAACTTCCGGAACGGATTCCGTTTGACTCCCGAGGTATGACTGCATAATGATAGCACCAGGCAAGCCTCACTGGAGAGAACATTCCACAGATGAGAAGTCACGGCAGAGAAGGCCCGTTCTTGCGTTGGTTGCCACCCTTCGGATCTCTCGTGGACACACACAAAAAGGGCCTCAGGTGATGATTGCAGGGTCTGTGTTGGTTCATATGGGGAGAGGCAGTATTTGAGGTATTGCAGTCTTGGGCCATTTATAGGCTAAAACCAGCACTTTGATTTGGGCCCAGGAACTAATTGGCAGCCAGTGCAGTTGGGTCATGATCAGTGTAATATGCTCATACTGTCCTGCCCGGCTGAGCAACCAGCTCTGCTGAATTCTGCATCAGCTGAAGTTTCCGAACCATCGTCAGAGGCAGTCCCACATATCATGCATTGCAGCAACCTTACCTAGAGGTTATCACTTATGGGAGTGAATGCTTAAAAGCAGGAATAAACACTTGTATAGGCCTGAGTTGATCTTAGTGAAAATAAGCCCATATTTAAGCGTCAAAAATAGATGCCGTATCCTTGTCAAGATAAATCCATTTATTAGTAACCATACCACTTTACTGTAAATGAAAGTCTCTATTTATGCAAAATGATTAGTACTTTGGTGTTGAAAAGGTAAAGCTTTGACGTCACTCCTACTTCCTTGAAATTTACATTTTCTCTCTACAGAACTTGGTATTTATGTGGTGACTTTATAGTCCCATAAACCAGACTTCTATGTAATTATTTACCTTGGAAAGAGCACACACACATTGCATTCCTTCATGTTAGGCAACCTGGTGCTTTTGGTTTGGGATATACTATACATATCTTTTGAATTATAGTTAATTGGGGCGTCTACACTCTGGAGAGAGATTGCGCTTCCTACAAAAGGTAAATTTGGAGCGAGCTGGAGGGCAAACTAGTGGCATGCACATTGCGTAAATTAGAAGGTCAGGAAGTATCTGACATACATCTAGACACAGAAACAAACACACTTGATTTCTGTCCCACAGCGACAGAAATCTTGATTCCTGTACTGGTTTGCTGGTGCTTCTTCCAGTAGACAAATTGGAGGACCTGGCATAAAAGGAGCAGTAATGAACAAGGGAGAAAGGATAAATGCTGTGCATATGCTGACTTGTGTAATAGGAGTTTATGAAATAGGATTGAGGGGTGGAAAACACACACTCACACAGAGAGTAATTGGGCACATCCTGTACTTACTGAATCACCCAGCTCTACTGTAATAAACATTGTTCCATTCAGGCGAGTTCATTCCCTGCTCTGTCTCAAGTGCAGGAATTGCTTAGAAAGAGAATTTTTGAAAAGATACCACCTACTAGCATGCATGTTGCACAAAGCTTTCATTCTTTTTGCATGGGTTATTTCAAGATACAGATTAGGGGAATAGGCAACTATCCAATTGACAGATTTAGGATACAGGCACCTATCCAATTGAATGAGGTCTTCCTTACGCGTCTGTAAAAGCCCTGCAGAACACACATGCCAATTAGTAGCTGATGCAGCTTACTTGCATATAGCAGCTGGAAAAAGTCACAATTTCTGTGCAGCGTGTGAAAATAGCTTCCTTATTATTGGAAAATATTATCCTAAGTCATTCTTGAAACATCTAACATCTGGCTATGTCGAATCAGAGTTCTTTATGTCACTTCCTAGATATATATTTTTAAGCACCTTTTGCAACTACATAAATTCTCCCAAAGATACTTCACATACACAAAAAAATCCAAATGAACACAGTGTGCTATGAGCCTTCCTTACACCCTGAATCAGTGTAGTAAGAGTTTCTCCATAGTTCTTGTCTACTCTTCAAAAGCCAACAGGACAATCCAATGTCCCTTTCACCATTGTAAATCCCAACTCGGTGACACGCTGGGTCAACCTAAGCCAGCCATTCATTATCTAGTGGTGCAATATACATCACAAGTCTTGCTTCCACTTCCTGTCATGTCAGATTGGCAGCAGTGGAGAATCCTATGGAAGAGACCAAAGGAGTTGTTCATCACAGGGTAGGTTATATTTTCTGAGAGGTTGCTTCACTGTGTACTTTTAATTTCAAAAGGAGAGCTGCATACAATGGGGGAAAGATAAATAATTGGCTTGAACTTTTGCTTATATTAAGCCCACAGTCGTCTTCCCCCCACCAAGTTCAAATAAGGTCTCAGACTTATTGCTGCTTCCATTATAGCCACCATTTCAGTTCTGTTGCCAGAATCTCTAGCAGATAGAAAGACATTTTCTGGTTGTCTCCCCAAATTACTGTGAGAAGTCAACATAACTGATCTGAGAATGCTGAAAATGTCCAGATTTTCTGAAGTTTAGAAAAGTGAGGTTTGCTAACAAAGGGATATGGAAAGTGCACATAGGTACTCATATAATGGGTTTTTTTGGGGGGGTTAGATGCAGCAGTCCTCCTGTAACAGTAGTCCAAAGTATAATGTAGACTTCTAAGACTCAAAGCATGGGACTTTGCAATGCAAACGTCTCCAAACACAGCTGTGGCCAAAGAAAATGGATGCAGGGCAGTTTTGACACATATATTTTATTCATGTAAATGCAGGGTAATTAATCTCCTGTCCATATGGCAGGTGGTGTTTTTGCTAAGAAGTGAATAATCTAAGCTATAGGCTGTGGGGAAGGCGGGGTCTGGAAAGAGATTCAGGTCATCTGTGATGAGTTCATAAACAGAAACAAGGGAGGAAACTCATTCCCTGCTCTGTATCCCAAACAAATTTATAACCTCTGAGGTTTTGTTCTTAAATTTATGAGTAATTTTCATTCACAAGGCCTATTACTTGAATGCAGCTCTTTTTTTCAGGACACACAGTTTGTTGCTTTGATGTGTGATGGGAAATAGTATGAGGGAAAATGCATCTGAAAATCAGAAATGATATCCCCTGCAGCTCATTGCAGTTGCAAAGTTATAGATCAGATTTTGAACAATACCTCTACAATATAGCTTTGAAGAGCCACTCAAGTTTGGAGCTTTACTGCTTTTCAACCCACACACCTTCTTTTTCATGTATCTTTGCTCAATCATTTTTATAGTTTTATTGGTTAATTAAATGAGACGTTACTAGTATAAATGTTCATTGAATCCCTTCCTAATTTTTAATATTTTTGGGTGCCATCTTCTGTTCTCACCAAAGGTTTACTGATGTCCATATGGAAAGGAGGGAGCTTCTTTCTGTCCTCCTGAGGCCTAGTAATGCATTAGTTGGCAAGAAGCAACAGCAAAGTGTTCTGTGATGGATAGATACACATGTTTTGGCCTAGTTCCACGAGTGGCTCTCTGAGGATAAGGTTTGGGGAAAACGTATCTAATTCACCCAGCCTAGGGTGTGTTTTCTTGGCATAAGATTACTGGTCAGGGATGGCAGAGCATATATTTCAAACACTGAAGTTTACTGGAGCAGAATGTTTCTATTTTGTTCCATTACTCTTTTTATTCATGCAACAAAGGCAGTAGAAGTACCAGTAGCTATTCTGGGTTAACGTGGGGTGTTTTTTTTATATCTGTATTTTATTGTTATATGTTGAAAGAATGTAATTTTTTAAAAGTTTTTTTAAAAAATTAAAGAACCAATAGTAAGAGTTTTCGAAGAAAAATATTTCTTTGTGCATGTTTTTCTTACTGCCTATAATGCCTAATGAATTTCAACACAAACTGTTTTGAAAGATACAGGTTGCTTCCATATGAGGAAGGGCCGTAGTTCATTCAGTGGTGCATGCAAAAGGTTCCAGGTTCAGTCCCCAACATCTAGGGCTGAGGAGTATTCCTGCCTGAAACCCTGGAATGCCACTGCCAGTCAGCGTAGATACCAAGCTAGATGGAGCAATGTGGTATAAGGCAGCCTCCTGTGATCCTTCGTTTAGCCCTGCTGAAAGATTGCTCTTCCAGGAGCAGCTGGAAATGGAATTATAATTGTAGTTACACACACTTAATAACAGTGCTAGATCTTTATTAACATTCTGTAGCTCCCATCTTTACAGCAGAGACAAAAATGGGTGGTTGCAGCTGTACCCAAGGATCCTAAGAATTTTGGTATTCGGTGCAATGGGACTTACTCCCTGGAAAGCATGCTTGGAATTGCTGCCATTTCATGTTGCAGTACTGTATTAATTTGTAAAACATTTTTGCTTATTATCCCAGCACGTGGACTGTTGTGCAGCAGTGGGACTTTGTTGGCATCCGCCTGTCTCGAGAGACAATGGAGTGCACCTCCAGGGGTGAAGTCAAACCGCTGGAGAATCACAGCGCCTGCTGTGGCTGCAGAGCCTGGTAACTCATAACTCCTGCCTCTTGTGTTGTTTTTGCTGCGATAGCAGCACTAAAAAGACCTCTCTGGGGCACAAGCCTAGGCTGTGTGTATTTTTGTCCAGGGCTGCCCAGATGACAGGACCCTCCCCCTTTTTGCCTGGCTGTAGTGGTCCAAAGGAAAGCAGAGCAATACATTTAGTACCAGCTTGGCTGCAGGAGTTGCTGGAAGAGGCGTACAAGGCACCATTCAGCTGTCTTAGGGACTCTACTCTGGACTTGTGTAGGGTTTACTCCTTAGTGTTTTCTTCTGCTGAAGATGTCCCTCAACACAGCAATGGGACTGAAGGTGAAAAAATGTCTACCTGACTTGATTGAGCTCAGGTTAATAATAGTGGGGAGCATGTGGTGTGATCAGACCCAAGAGCACTTACTCAGATAACTTGCCTTGCTGGGTTGCAGCTGCAGAGAATGAGTATTAGTGATCAAAGGCCATTCTCCCCACACCGGGTTGCGCCATCCTGCTCAGATGCACCAATAGAGAGAGAGTCAGTGAGCAAGAGGGTGTGGTTTTAATGCCAAAGGGCACTGGCTTGTTTCTGGTGTGTCACAGAGGAAGAGTTCCTGGGGTGAACAAGGAGCTTTCCATTGCTTCTTCCAACTGCAGGCACTGAGATGGACCAGCTGAAGATTCTTTGTCACAACAGCACCACCAAGCTGGGCACAGAACACAACTCCCACCACCTTACAAACCACATTGGCAGCACTTTGCCAATTCACATGTGAAAGGCTGGCACTTCAATTGTAAGCCAGGAAAATTCCCACAAATCAGGTTGGTTTTAAAAGAAAACACCGAGGGTAATTCAGAAAAGACTGCAGTGCAATAAGCTATTGTTGTTGTTGTTACCATATTGGCCTGAATATAAGCCTCACTTTCCACCCAAATTCTGACTGTGAAAAGTTAAAGTGTGGCTTATATTCGTGACCTTAACGGTATGCAGCCAGGAGCGCAGGGCAAACAGCACCAGGAGCGCAGCAAAGCGGCGTCTGCCTTGTGGCTAGTCCCCTGTCCTCTCCCCCAAGGCCAGGAAGGGAGAAAGTGAGGAAGGGGAAAGGCCGCCGGCAATGCAGCTCGCCCCCCCCCTATGCAACTAGGAGCAGCAAGGAATGGAGTGGCTTATATGTGGGCTTTTTATCTTTCCCCCCTCCAATTTTAAAGGTGTGGTTTATACTTGGGTGCGGCTTATATTCGGGCCAATAAGGTGGCATTATGATTATGATTAATTACATTTACATACCACCCTTCATCCAAAGATCACAGGCAGTATACAACATAAAAATAAAAAATGAAAACACAAAATACGTAACAAAACAAAACACCTAATACCCACTCCAATGAAAGGCCTGGTTGAAGGGGAATGTTTTTGCCTGTCACCCGAAGATTATGTTACGAAGGTGATAGGCAAGCCTTCCTGGGGGGGAGAGCATTCCACAAATGGAGAGCCACTGCAGAAAAGGCCTGTTCTCCTGTTAGAGGGTGATTGCAGGGTCAAGGTTGGTTCGCAAATTCAGGGCATAAATATTTGTTTGTTCAGAAGTAGGAGAAACATTTTCTCTGGTTGCAAATAAGTATATATATTGGTGTTAATATTTTAACACTTCTGTGTCAGGGCATAATTCTAGAATCCTACTGTCAAGAGCCATTTTGGTTCAGTAAAGAGCCTTGATTGGTAACAATTGAGCTTGGCTAAGTTGGTACTTCTCAACATGGCCTACAGTGGTGTTGTAAGGATAAAGTATGCAGTTGTGAAGCCCGCTGGGACTACTATTAAAATGTTTCCATGAATCCAGCCACTAGGAAACCAGGAAACCTGTGCACTGGTAGATATATTTCCAGTAGTAATTCTAGCAGTAAGGCTGCATTAAACCGCTAGAATGAGCACAACCATATCTCGTCAAGAGCACACAGAAGGTTTCTGACACGTTGGCTAAAAACAAGAGAGGAGTTTTATTTGCTGTCTTAAATCCCTCAGGGCTATATTCATAGGTGACTTAATGACTTAGGGCATGCTCTGTCTCAGAGATAAGCAGACATAATTCACAGCAGTCAGGTCATTCATCCTTTGAGATAGCAAGCAGCTGTAGGCCATAGGGAACAAGAGATAAAGATACTAAACATCAGCAGTAGTAGTTCAAGGTTGTGGACCTCTCTGTCTCCTGCCCTGACCCAGCAACCGTTTGCAGTTAATTATTCAGCCATTTGCATTTTCCAGGGTGAAATGCTTTAGTAGCAGATGGTTTTAAGTGAACGCATTGCCAATTTTGGTTATGATCTCTCCATGCAACCAGCATGACTCAGAGATGTATGTGTGTGTTTTAAACGAGCACACATTATTTTTAAATAAAGTAATTGACGTTTATTAGTATGTTGCAACTGCACATGATCTGTGATACTACACTATATAGTGAGGCTGCAAAGAACATAGGCGTTAGTAGCAGCACACATGGTTTCTTACCTTTAGAGTCAAGAGGGTGGTATTTTCTCCCTTCTCTTGTATACCCATCAAATGTAAACCAGTTTAAAGCCAGTATGTAATTATGGCTACCTGAGTTGAACCCTGGGAAGTATAATTTGGTCCTGAGGATTCTATTAGAGACCCCCCTTCTGAAAAGCTACAGTTCCTAGAATCCCGTAATGAAAATTGCAGAAGTGAAGCAGGTTGCCATTGGTGTCCCTTTCACCTACTTTACCTATCTGCCAAGCGCTGTACTTGGAACTCATTAGATCCCGTACACACTTCCCCTTTAAAGCTCTGGGATGAAAAGCAACCTATTTAAATGTAATGCATGGCATTGTCAGTTGTGCCTGCATGTTTCAATGGGTGTCCCTGAAATAAACAGGAAAGGGGAGCACTTAAACCGTGTGTGCATTATTTTGCATTTGAAACTCTGGTACTTCAGCCTGATTTTCAAGTGAGAACTAGCTCTTAGGCTGCATTTGGTATTGTTATCAAGCCTTGGCTTCTTACCCTCCCCCCCTCTCTCTTGCTCTGTTGTGGCCTCAAAGAAGAGATTGGAAGTGTTTGCTTCTGTGTTTTTCTTTTTGACTCAGTTTTGATTAATCCAGGCAAATTGCGGGCAGCAAAATGGCAAATGCAATTCAGTGCAAACAAGTGTAACATGATGCACATTGGGGCAAAAAAAGGGGGGGGAGTCTGACTTAAAAAAATAATCCTTGAGCATTTTCCATTCTGACTGGGGCTGGTGGAAGTCCACAGCATATGGAAGTTACAAGGTTACCTATTCCTGACATAGAACATTTTGGATAGAAAAAACAGTGAGTTTCCTACCTCAGAATGCATGGAACAAGACTTTTAGCAGTGCATTCCTCAAAACGTTTACTCAGACAGGAGTCCCATTGAGTTCAGTAAGACTTGCTCCTGGGTAGGGGTGCATAGGATTGCAGTCTTAAGTGAAACAAACATTAGCATTACACACAGAAACCCCTTCTTTGCTCCCTCCCACACATAAGCCACAGTTTATAAACAGGGTTTAATATCGTGCAAAAGTATTGAAGCAGACCACTGGAAGGCTTTGACAGAGTTTTGAGATGACTAAACTGTAGTGAAGTATTTTTATCTCATATGTCTGCGTGCAAGAGGGAAGAAAGAGCAAAGCTCTGGCTTTGCCGTGAAGGAGAAGCCCATGTTCTCTGTGGTGCGTCATGATTTGTAGTGTGGTTTTAGCATGTGGCAAATTGGAAGTTCTGCAAGGGAAGTTTTCTTTCCCCCCTTCTTTATTTTAATTACTTGGACTATTTTTGCTTTGACTCAGCAATTCTGAAGAGTACAAACTGTGCTACTGTATCTGCGAAAAGGGAAGTTTAAACGATGGGGATGATAAAAAGCAAATATCCTGCCTTCTCAAAAAAAAGGGGGGATTAGCAGGAGGCGAAAGCACTATGCCTCTTAGACATGTTTTTTTAAAAAAAATAAATATCCAGAGCTTTCTGGATGCACACTTTATTCCAAAAACTTTAGAACTCTTTCACCCTGACTGCCTTTTTTTTTCTTTTTGCAAAAGAAACACAGAAAAAGAGTGAAAAGTGAGAAAGAGAGAAATAATTTTAACTGGCTATGGTGATTAACAAAAAGAAGAAAAGAACCTTCCCCTCCGCACCCAAAATATTGGAAACTTTGGTTTCTTAAGCAGGTCACAGCAAGCCAGGGTTGCCGGCTTGTGGGGTATTGTGAATGAGCAGTGGGAATGAGCTAGTGCCTGCTACCCAGTTGCTCCTGCTTTGCTCTTCTCCTGGCAGTAGAGCATGAGACTCTTAATCTCGGGATCATGGGTTTGACCCCCCAGATTGAGCAAAAGATTGCTGCATTGCAGGGGGTTGGACTAGATGACCCTCTTGGTACATTCCGACTCAACAATTCTATGATTCTATGGGTTCAAGCATCCCAGGAAGCCAAGCTTAATCGCAGATTCTTGGTATGTTTCTCCCTGCTCACTCCAAGGCACAGCAAAGCGGAATGGATTGGATGGCATGCACCAGAACACTGCTCATTCGTAAGAACCACGGGACAACCCAGCGCTCCTACGATGACATGCAAATGCAGCCTTTGCATAGACAACGCGCTTAACAATTAAGAGTAATCGCTTGCCATTACATCAGAAGCTCGGCTAGAGAAGTGGTAGAAAATGAAGTGAAAGCAAGTGATGTATCTGCTGAATCAGGCCTGCGCGATTTGTGAGCCTATAAGGAGGAAGCATGCCCAGTGCTTGTTCTTTCTGTTCCAGACAGGCGGCAAAACTTAACAATTTGTCGAGTCCCTTATGAGCCATCAGACTTGGCTGGTAGGCTGTGCTCACCTTTCTGAATTGCAAGTTGTGCATCTGTGTGCTGTGCAGTACTTCAGAATTCCACTAGTAATCCTGTGTCTCTATTCTACAACTTGTTTCTCAAGTTAAGGTTATTGGAGGGGAGGGGGGGCTGGCTATGGCCTTCAGGACACCCTATAGCTGAAGCTCTCAAGAATATTGTTTCAAGGCTGAACCAAAGGAGCAATCATTTTATTATTTATTAAATTCTTATACCACCCTTCATCCATGGGCGTAACCAGGGGGAGCACAGAGGCGCAGCTTCCCCCCCATCAATAAATATACATAACTAACTGAGGTTACCCCCCCCCCCCACAAATCTTGGCTGCACGCATGCCTTCATCCAAAGACCATATTTCTGAGTCAAGGGGCATATTTCAAATGGCAGAGGAACACACTTCTTGACGAAAGTAGATAGATAGATATGGATGGAATAGAGAGCACAGTAATAGTGCTGTATAAAATATTGACATGCCTGCCTGCCAACAGGACTTATACTTGAATGTGGGAGAGTTAAGGAACTGACAACAAGGATGAGATAGCAGAAAGTCATGTGGCAGTGGATATAATGTAACCTGATGCAGGAGGTTAATGCTTCTGTTAAATACAGGGATAAGAAAGACAGCATCTTCTGAAATAGCTTTCAGTGACTGTAGGTCAGTGTTTCTCTAGCTTGGGTCTCCAGCTGTTGTTGGACTACAACTCCCATAATCCCTGGCTAGCAGGGCCAGTGGTCAGGGATGATGGGAGCTGTAGTCGAACAAGAGCAACTAGTTACTCTTTCACTACGCAGGATGGATACAACCATGATGTCAAGTGCATCCTACTATTGCCAACATAATGTCTCTGCTGAAATACGGTCTTTGAGATACATCTGCATGACAACAGGACTTCTTCTGCACTCTGTTGTATACTTCTGAAATTTCCTCTTACTCAGTACATGGATCTGTTCTTGTTTCATGTTAAAAGAGGGTAGTGGATAAATTCCAGCTGCTTGTGACAATTATGATCATATCAGAGTCTAAAAGCTAACTTCTGTTGTTGATACTCTGTTAACCTCTAGGTTAGATTTCTGTAACATGTTATACATAGGGCCGCCTCTGGAGATGGTTTGGAAACTTCAGCTGACGCAGAATTCAGTGGCCAGGTTGTTCACTAGGGCAAGACAGTTAGAGCGCATAACGCCAATCCTGGCCCAACTGCACTGGCTGCCAATTACTTCCTGGGCCCAATTCAAAGTGCTGGTTTTTACCTATAAAGCCTTAAGTGGCTGAGGACCGCAATACTTCCAAGGACCGCCTCTCTCCCTGTGAACCGACCCAAACCCTGTGATCATCATCTGAGGCCCTTCTTCGCGTGCCTCCTTTACGAAAGGTCAGGAGGGTGGGAACATGAGAACAGGCCTTTTCTGTGGTGGCTCCCCACTTGTGGAATGCTCACCCAGGGAGGCTTGCCTGGTCCCTTCATTGCATATCTTTAAGCACTAGGGAAAAAGATGCCTCTTCTCCCAGACCTTTGACTAATTAAACAATCTGGGGAGCGGGTATTGTTTTGTTTCTTGTTATGTCAGGTATTTTTGTGTTTTTATACTGTGATCCTCAGATGAAGGGTGGTCTATAAATTTAACAAACAAATAACTACATGTCATAAAAGCATAGGAAAGCCGCCTTGTACTATGGCAGACTATTGGTGCATCAAGCTCAGTACTGCTTATTCTGACTCTGCCACTGAGCTACAGCCCATCCCCCTGTGGCAGAGCTGGCTGGAGCAAGCCTAGCCTCTCCCATCATGCTTATGGAACCTGTTATGACAGCTGAAGGTTTATAAAGTAGAAATGAGTGAAGTGGGAAGGTGGGGTACACCCGTAAATGTAAAACCTGCCTCTGTGGCAGGTAGCAATATTGAATGAACAAATGCGATGTGGAAAAGGTTTTAAACATATAATAATACATGTAAGCCTCCTTTTATTTTTCCGTCTGAGAAAAAAAAAGTTTCCAACCACATTAAGAAAGCACAACTGTGTGGGTGTATGGTGAGTTACCACACCAAGATTAGTTTAAAGTTTCTCTGGATGTTTGTTCCAGCTCGTGTCAACCAGTTCAGAAACAGTCTTGAACAGATAACCCCCACAATTAGCATTGGAAAGGTGATACCATTTATTGGGCCAACACATTTGAATACTCCTGCATCAACCAACCTGTGAATCTTAAATATGTTTGGTTAGTCTCACTTGTAAGGAAGTGTACTTAGGACCGTAGGCCTGAAAATATATCAACCGTCTTATGTGTCTCAATTTCTTTGGGTTCAAGACAGGGACAACTAACCATAACTCCAGGGCTAAATGACTCAAATCATTCTGAATGCCACTTTTACATGTGTGTTTTCTAACTCATGAGGGCTGTAGCATTACATTAGCCACACATTTTTACCCAGCATTTCCTCCTCCTAACCATTTTTTAAAAATGTACTGCTCCGTAATGTATCTTTTATTCTACATCTATATTCGTTGTACTCCTTCTGTAACCACCTCCTTTGTCTCTCTGCCGTTCCATTCCTCCTTGTTTTGTTTTGGTCTTCAGTTTCTTCCCTTCCTTGTTTCTTTCCCTACTCCTTACCTCCTCTCATCCTCAAAAATAGTGATGTTAACATCACATAAGACTTTTGTTCTCCCAACATTTTACACAGTTAGGGACTTTCCATACTAACTTAGATTTGCAATTGTGAGTACCACTTGACAAAGAACTGCAGCTAATGCTGCCTCAGCTGGTGAGATAACAGATCGTTCCAAAACGGGTGTTTCCGTTTTTAAGGTGGACCCTTCCATCTAAGAGAAGTAGCATGTGCAATGGCCCTGAGGAAGTGTATCAGATGCAGGCAAGCTGTGCAGTGTGTCTGCATGGTTACAACATGCTGGCAAAACTTCCACCAACATTGCTGAATATGTATGAGTCGGGGACAGGGTTGGGCAAAACCTCACACAGAACAGGAAGACAAGTGGGATAAACCAACACTGGGAAGAGGAGCAGGGAAACAGCAATCCAGAATTGGGATTAAAAAGGGTCCTTGGGAGAGAGAAACTGGCAAGAGGAAGAGAAGAGAATCAGCTGGCCTTTTGGGGAGGTGTAACTCACTTCCCTAGGACGTGGGTGGCGCTGTGGTCTAAACCACTGAGCCTAGGGCTTGCCGATCAGAAGGTTGGCAGTTCAAATCCCCGTGACAGGGTGAGCTCCCATTGTTCGGTCCCAGCTCCTTCCAACCTAGCAGTTTGAAAGCACATCAAAAGTGCAAGTAGATAAATAGGTACCGCTCCGGAGGGAAGGTAAACGGCGTTTCCGTGTGCTGCTCTGGTTCCGCCAGAAGCAGCTTTGTCATGCTGGCCACATGACCCAGAAAAACTGTCTGTGGACAAACATCGGCTCCCTCGGCCAGTAAAGCAAGATGAGCGCCGCAACCGCAGAGTCGTTCGCGACTGGGCTTAACTGTCAGGGGTCCTTTACCTTTATCTTTTTTAACTCACTTCTCTAGAGAATCCAGCCAGAGTAAGGGAACATTGACCACACAGGACAAAAGAGTCTATCTAAGATGATATTATTGCTGGTCTCCAGGCTGTATATAGAACCTACACACAATGCCTGCATACTATGGACCACAGCTGAAAATGCAGGGTTAACAGAAAATGATAACGACACAAAAAGCAATAGCTTTTTAATTGTTGGTGACAGTCACAGAGATTTCACACCACCAACAGACAACTGAGTCTGGAATGTTGCAAGTGAATGGGAAGCCCTTAAGTATCTCACCCTTAAAGTTGGGAGAGGCCAAGATTGGTAGAGAG
Source organism: Podarcis raffonei (assembly GCF_027172205.1). NCBI lineage: Eukaryota > Metazoa > Chordata > Lepidosauria > Squamata > Lacertidae > Podarcis > Podarcis raffonei. The sequence continues at coordinate 52,795,392 of NC_070604.1, forward strand.
ATTGAGGTAGACTATAAGAACAAATTAAAGTTCTGTATGGGGGAAGTAATTACTACGTGATTAAGGATTTCAGACCAGGTGGAGTAAGTTATGGACCAGTTCTGGCAATGTTTCATAGCTGCTGAAAGGCTGGCAATTATAGTGCAGGAAGATAGATGGTTTGGGGATCAAGGATTAGTGCCAAGGTTTCAGCTGGTAAAATTAAGGCTGAAGTAAGGATAATTCTAATGGATATGGAGGCATGGAGAACAACTTTTTATTGGCTAGGAGGATTTTATTTAGTTACTCAACCTTTCATTTACAGGATGCTAGGGTGTAGCCAGAAGCTGGCAAGCAAATTGGTAGGAAATGGGATGGATCTGAGAGTGAGTCAACTTGCCCCTAGAACTGGGAGTCATCCACATACAAAATAAGCAATTATAACGTTTTTTCTTAAGAACTTGCCAAAAAACAAACAAACAAAAGGAGCCTTACTCTTTTCTTAAGAGTTTCCATGCCAGTAGTAATAATATCCTTAGTGCAATATTTCTCCCCCTACCCCATTTTAAAGCATACACTTTTCTGTCTTCATCAGCATAATTCTTCCTCCCCCCCATGAGTTTTGCCAGTCACTATTGTTAATCAAATTGAACAGAAGAGTCTAAATACCTATGGATTCTACAGTCTTTCTTTGTTATACAAGCAAGTAACATGGAACACTTCCAACATGTCTTGGCTGTGGGGCCATTGCTTATTGGATCCTTTTAAAACAACCTAGTTCCACTTGATTCACAACAGTAAAGCATTTGCGCAAAAAATAGAGAAAAAGCTCATTGAGGAAGAAAATGGGTTTATTAGGTAACAGGTATACTATTTCTGTAGCCAGATTTTGTTGAATGACTATTATGTTCAAAGAATGTAGAGCAGGATTACTCAATGCCCAAAGAATGACCCTTGTATATACTTCTCTTTTGCTGCATGTGACCTTATTCCTTCCCTCCCTCCCTCTCTCTCTCTCTCTCTCTCTCTCTCTCTCTCTGTGTGTGTGTGTGTGATTCTATTTCTGTTTCTGGGCATGTACTGTTTCAAAATGTGTTATGGGTTGATGAGCTGTTGTCACAGCTCAGTTATGACTAGAGATGACTTCTGTTCTGCTCCCCTTCAACATATTTGGAGCTCGCTCTTTTCTTTCTTTCTTTCTTTCCTTCTTTCTTTCTTTCTTTCTTTCTTTCTTTCTTCAGTTAAAACACCAATAATGTCTGTGAAGGCCAAGCAGGGTGAGGGTTGATTGTTGTGTTTTAATTCTTAATAAAGAAAAGCTTAAGTACTCTTCCAAGCTACAGAAGTGAAGTGTGTGTGTGTGTGTGTGTGTGTGTGTGTGTGTGTGTGTGTGTAGGCAGGATGGGTGGGTAGGTTGATTGGTACCCACACTGTAGCTGTTGTTTGTCTTTTCATTTCTGAATATTCACTAGAGAGATGATGAGCACTCCTGTAAAACACCCTGCTCTAAATCTGAATAATTGATTTGCATTTGGCTTTGATTCGAGCTGCAACAAAATAGCGTGTACAATTGTGAAATAACCAGTTCTTCAATTTTCCAACCCAAGTTTCTTATCATTAATGCGTTGTGGTATTTCTTGTGTCATTGCCTGTCCTTTGGAGTTGGCTAGATGGGTTGAAAACAGATCGGCCTTTTCTGTGGTGATAGCATCTCCATTCCATCTACCTCATTTTCATTTCTATTCTTCTTTTGTATTGAGCTAGGCAATTTGATTTTGTTGACCTATCTGTTATAGTCCTGCTAGAAAACGAAAATATATGAGCAATTTGTGTTCCATTTAAATATAGTATTGACTTTTCTAAGAAGTAACTAGATAGACTAGGGGGAAATATGCTTTTTGTTGGATTGTCTTCTACCCTGATTCCAAATACATTTAATAAAAACCAAGTCCTATTTACTGGGAGAAAGGAGACACTGTTAAATGTTGTTCTGTTGTTATTTTTTAAATTGTGCTCTGTACACCATATGTTGTGAGTAAAGGATGCTGCGAAGGAGCAAAATTCATGTAAACAAGAGATTCCATAGATCGGGGTGGGGAACCTTTCTAGTCCAGCAGGATAGATCCTTCTCTGTTCCCAACCCCGTGCACCAACTTTGATCATTGGGCAGGACAATTCACTTGCCCTTCACCTGACATCATTAAGGTGTCACATTCTTGACAGACAGGCTATCTCACCCATCTATCAAAGTCCCTTACAGAGCACTTGCCTAGCATGCAACAAAGGGCTGGTAAAGCTGGAACAGGGTTGGAAAAGCTGCTTTCTTCAGGGATCAGCACAGTCAACTTTCCTACAAGAACTTGGTCATGTAGCCAATCAGGGCACATCTGCCTTCCTCACACTTGGCATCACATATGACATCATATGTGGGCATGGTTTTGGAGAAATGGCCTTAAAGGCCAAACAGGGACCCATCCTGGGCCAAATTTGGCCTGTGGGCTAGAAATTCCTCAACATTGCCACAGATGGTGGAAGTTCTAGTATATATAGGTTCAAGCTGTCTATCAGAAATTTCCACCTTTTAATTTTTTTATAAGTAAGACTACAGGCTGCATGAAAAAGTAGCAGTTCAACTGCACTGCTTCTAAAATCATGGTGATCATAGCTCGGAATAACTGAACTCATGTATTATTATTATTATTATTATTATTATTATTATTATCATAATCATCATCATGATTAAAATTTGTATACCGCCCTGTACCCACAGGTCCCAGGGCAGTTCACAGGAATAATGTATATTATTGGCTCCTATGACTCATCATGAAATGTAATTTAATCATAATAATTAATTAGAATATAACTATATATTTATTATGGTTAAATTACAACATTTCACAGGGAACAAAAGATATGAGTTTACCTGTTTACCCTGAATTCTCCTGATTATATTAATGGGGGTGGAGGTGACCCTCTATAACAGGCTTCCTCAACCTTGGCCAGATGTTTATGGCCTCCAACTCACATGATCCCTAGCTAGCAAGACCAGTGGTCAAGGATGATGGGAACTGGAGTTTCAAAACATCTGGAGGGCCGAGGTTGAGGAAGCCTGCTCTATAACATGGATGGGGAACCTGTGACCCTCCTGATGTTGCTGAACTACAGCAAACTTCAGCCCCAACCAGCATGGCTGATGGTCAAAGATGATGGGAGCTGTAGTTCAGCAATGCCTGGAGAGCTACAGTACAAATTCCCCATCCCTATAGAGCTAACCAGCTCTTAGTTTTGTGGCACCATGTTCTATTGGTCTATCACATGACGTCAGTAGACTGCATTCCCATTTACACAAATTGTATGGACTGAAATTTTTCAGATGGCACCATCTCAATGCCATATGCTATGTAATTGATCCTGGCTATGGGATGTGCTATCAGTCGCCACCCATTATTTGTCACCCAGAAAGGAGTTGCAGCACTCAAAATGAGTTGGCAAGCTTCAATTGCTCATGTAAGTCATTGTTATTACTCTCACAATAATATGCATAATAACAGGTTAGGTTACCACGCAGTGTTTCTTGTTAGTATAGATTATAAAGCCTCTGCGTAATGAGGGGGTGGCAAATCACCTTAATTTACATCCTGTACTTTTGTTCCCTCCAAGTTTATATGTCCTGTCATTTAGGGCAAGGCTGCCCTTTTTTACATAGAAAAAAAAGAAAGAAAGAACATTGCATTATGGGATGGTGAAGAACAAAAAGCACGGCAATCCTATTATGGAGCTTAACTTACTTGGTGATTTGCTAATTTTCATTCATAAGCTAGCAAATGCTCATCATTACAAGTGTGTGTGTGTGTGTGTGTGTGAGAGAGAGAGAGAGAGAGAGAGAGAGAGAGAGAGAGAGAGAGAGAGAGAAGGGCTCATATACTACAAGGAGCCCAGTGTATCTTCCTCATCTATTGATGGGACAAATCATGAGCCTGGGTTTGGACAGCATGCAAAGTGAAACCATGGCTTAGCTCACAGCTTTAGCTGCAGGGCCAGAGGAGGACCAGAGCAGTCACAATCTCCTCTCCAGGAGCCTGCACACTCACATTAAGCCATGGTTTGGCTTAGCATTATGTGCACTTAGCCAGAATGTTAGTATATATGCAGTTTAGAACAGGAAATTCTCCACCATGCATAACCTAGTCCAGGCAACCCCAACCTGCGGCACTCCAGATGTTTTGGCCTACAACTCCCATGATCCCTAGCTAACAGGGCCAGTGGTCAGGGATGATGGGAATTGTAGTCCAAATCATCTGGAGGCCCGAAGGTTGGGGATGCCTGACCTAGTCACTTCTATCATGTCCTTCCTTACTCTATCATGCCCACCCAACTTTTTTTTCTAAATTAAAACCCCCCACATGTAACATTTTCTCATAGGGGAGTTGCTCCAATCCCTTTATCATTTTGGTTTCCCTTTTCTGAACATATCTCAGCTCTACAATTTTTATTTTTATTATATAAACCTTATAGACCTTATAGTTGCAGAGGCTGGTTGTGGCTCAGATAGATGTAAGTTTTGGGCAGATCTTTCAGTGGACATGGGGAAACCCTTTTGAGTGTAATTTTATGCACATTGGAAGCATTTTCCACCGAAGCGAATGGGACTGGCTTCTAAGTAAGTTTGGATAGGATTGCAGGATAGTATCATGTAGAGCTAGAAAACGGACCCACTTAAGTCCACAGGTGTATCAACATTATGCATATGCACTAAGGCTACTTACTTAAGTGTAAGGCGGGCACAACACTCTCTGGGTCATCCCATGAGTGTAAGCCTGTGGATTGCAGAGGGATTGGTGACATGGCCACTACCGCTGCACCCAGGAGGCCTTATAACAGAGACAAGGAAACTCATACATCCGACAGTTCCCCTGGGCTGTGGTGGGGTCATTTGCTCTGAGGCCTTTGTTGCTGTATAAGGAGTGGCTGTATAACCAACTGCTTGATGCACCTGAGCTTGGGGAGATGAGATGAGGGAGCCTATGCTGTCTCCTCTACCCCTCAGCAGATTGAAAGCCTTGGAACATGTGCAGAGAGGCCTAAAACCATTCCAGGTTTGACCAAGTTGGAGTGGAATGTAGCTGTTCCTTTAACCTGTTTTCTCGCTTTGCTTTAAAACATTTAATTTCTTCCAGGCCTATGTGACACTTTGGGCAAGTTGAGGAGCAGATTGTGTTCTGGACAAACATGCCCAGCCCCTGTTCATGCATTCAATAATTGGAACTTTTATGGCCCTTCAACCTCAGTGTTTTATTGCCAGAAGAAAATTAGTTTGTATTCCTTTTAAGCTATTCCAGGTAATGATTTGCATATGTGACTGGAAGGACCTACGCTGACCCAGCACAGGTCCCCAGAGGGACGCCTGAAGTAAACCAAGGCGATTTGCCTCAAGGGGATTTGGTTGGAGGATTGGAGAGAGTGTCTGGATAGCTGTCTTCAACTGCTTAGCACAGAGAAGACAGCAAGCATTGATTCTCCACAGCTGTTTTGTGGTGCAACAAATGCAAGCCTGACCCATTAGTCTGTTGGATTAGACCAGCAATTCACAAACTCTTGTCACAGTAGAATGGCTGGTACTAACAGAAGAATTAAATTAGTTTAAAACATGAATTTGGTGTCCTGCGAGACAGAAAAAACCACATAAAGAAGATGCTGCCCTTGTTTTCTTCCACTGAGTCATATCTCTGCATCAGGTAATACTGAATTATTTGCTTCCAATGCAGAGATGCAGCAAAATTTAGAGGAGGGCCCATGCTTCAGTGTGCTGGACTAGGCCTTGTGTCTTAAATAGACCAGGGATTAAATCCCTAATCAGCCCTGAAGCTCATTGCAGTAACCTAGGGCCAGCCACTGCCTCTCAGCCTAACCTACCTCACAGGATTGTTGTGAGGCTGAAATGTGGACAAGAAGAACCACATACACCACCTGAAGCTCCCTGGAGGAAGGACACAATGTAAATATGCAAAATAAAATAAAATAGAGCATATGCAAGGCAAGCTTTGCATATAGAAGATGCTAGATTCAATTTCCAGCATGTCCAGGAAAACTCCTGCATGCAGACCTGGACAGCAGCTGCCAGTCAGTGCAGACAATACTGAGCTACATAAGCCAGTGGTACAGAGACTGAAAGAAAACATGTTGGGGTGTAAGAGAGCAGCATGCTTCCAGTTTCAACTCGGGGGGGGGGAGTGCCAGCTTTCTGAAGTTTGCTAGACTCCTGTCGGTGCGAGATGGATTCTGGAGGCACCTCCCAATGTATGACTTTTTAACATTTCATTTCATTCTATTTTAGCTTCTCAGTAACCGCTGTGTACTTTGGGGAGTGGAGGCATGAATCAAAATAAATTTAGCTGCTTGGCAGGTCAGCTAGTCTGTCTACACTTGGTAGAAATGGATTCTTAATCTGTGTGTTTGTTCCCTCTCCCGCCCCCCAATTGCTTGCCCTTTTTTTGTGCTACAGTTGTAATCCAGATATGCAAACTCCAGCTCTGTGTTTTCTGTGAGCAGAGAGCCTGAGAAATGATCCTGTTGTCCTACAGGGGCTCTGTTTCTTGTCATGTGTTAATGCAGCCAGCGTCATATCAAATTTTAAAACGCCTGATTCAGAGGGCAGGAAGCTAAAGAAAGATCTTTGTGTTCACCAGCCAAGATGCCACACAAGGTGAAGGAAGCTTTGCCACTGGGCACTCTTAATTGTCACAGTATAGTTTTTTTGGCGTATGGTCAGCAGTCCAGTATTTACAGCTATTTGACATGCAGCTGCACACTCAACAGTGAACCGAAAAAGTTGTTCCTTGCAGGATGCATAGAAACGTGTGAAACCAAGTATATAGTGCCAAACTGTATCTACTTGAAATTAGGTTCTGTAATGTGTATACAAATAATATTTACCTTTGGAGTTTGAAGCACAGGGCCCTCTTAGCGCACACATACTACTTCTGTTACTCAGAATCTTCTTGGCAGATTCTGTGTGATCGTTACCCCTTTTTCTTTCATCCTTCATTTTCTGAATACCCTTGAATCATAAAAGCTAGCATATTATGGCTTTTCTCCCAATAACATGAATGTTGTCAGAGTAAAGGAGAACATAGTATGCTTTATACGAATGCCTAGAAAGAAGGCAGACAGGGAGGAAGGAGATAATCCCTTCATGAACCGAAGAACAAAATCAGACATCACTTTCCTCCAGAGTCCTGCTGAAGCCAATGTGTGCTTCTTGTTTGAACATTGATACTATTCCATTCATGGTTATTAGCTCAGTATTGTCAACACTGACTGGCAGCGACTCTTCCAGATTTTAAAATGAGAGTCTCTCTCCCAGTCCTAACTGGGGGGGATATCAAGAATTGAACTTGGAAAGCATCTGATCTTACCACTGAGCCCTTTTCCTTAACTAACAGTTGCTTAAAATTTTAGTTGAGCTAGTAGGAACTCCTTTCTCTCTCACACACAATTCCTTCTTCTCATGTAAACACAGGCAGATCTCTTGAGAAAACAGCTGAGAAAGATGTCAGCTGTTACAGCTACAAAAAAAATACATAAACGAAGGAGTAGAAGGTGGAATATCTCCCCCCCCTTTCTGTTGAAGATACCTCTTAAAACGAAATAAAACCCCAAAAAACCAAGGCCAGCTATGTGGCAGTTACTAGCTACTTCCATCAACACACCAAAAACATAGGTTGTCCCTTATGAGGTAACTTTCAGTCATCATAAATACAACTACCCCCACCCTATACAACTGTGGCAGGTAGTTAGGGTTGCCATATGTCTGGAATTTCCCCGATGTGTCTGGGATTTAACCGGTGAAATTTTGGGGATTTTGGGGAATTGGCAAAATGAAACTTTTGAGTTTCATTTCCCTCAACAACTTTTGTGTCCTGAATTTTACTTCTAGAAATATGGTACCCCTATAAGTAGTAGTACAACCCAGACAAACATTTGAAGGGTCAGCAAGGAGTTAGTGATGGTGTGTATTTCTGACCGTCTTTATTTGTCAAAGGACCGGAAATAACTAGACTGAGTTTACCTATCCAGGCACAAACTGTATTGTAGTTCCAGAATGGTCATCCATACACAGTCTGGAGGAGCTGACATGTTAACCTTGTAACTGTTAAAAGTATAGAAAGGATGTAATTTCTTGGTGGGAATAAAGGAAGGAAGGAAGGAAGGAAGGAAGGAAGGAAGGAAGGAAGGAAGGAAGGAAAGCATTTGGTTATGCATCAGTTTTATTTTTCTTAAGGGTTATTGGGCCTAGTCATTTGCCAACGTGACAAATTGCATCTAGCAGTGTGTAATTTTGACCTAAAAATAGAAAACAGTGAGGTCAAGTACTAGTTCACCTATGAACATGCAGGGAGACCTAGGGCAAGTTCTTTCTCTGTGTCCCGTATGTACAACAAGAGCAGTAATGATTGTGAGTGGGATTGTGAAGGGGAGACAAATATAAATGCAGAACACTGGAATATAAATGGTTAAGTAATAGTAACTATAATACAAAATAGCTAGATGGAATTAACTTTTCAATCGGCATCAATTTACTGTTGATTTGAAACTGCTACAACTTCTCTTGCAACTTAAGACTGAAGATCTGAGGAGCTGTTCAAGCATGCCTTCTTTGAGTATGTGTATGGCACTTTTTATTCCGCTATCTAGTACTGCTGCTGCTGCTGACCATATTGAGGGTGCTTCTTTGGATGAACATGCATGAGAAAAGTTTGGTCTGAGAATGTCATCTGTGGAGTTTGGGGTATAGGTGGTGGACCTCCGGTTAAACTGAAATGAGATTTATGACTAGGAAATGTCCAGAAGCTGTGGCCTAGCCTCCTGGGCTATGTATGCTCAAGTTTCAAGGCTCTTTTCAGGCGCTGTAGAGAATAAGGTTGTATAACATCAGACTGCAATTGGCAGGCATCCTCATGATTGCCCAGGCCTCATATAAGCACTGGGAACCTGACTTTCTGCCCTTGTGTATGGCTGTACCTTCTGCAGATCAGGTGATATTGCAGATGCCCTCAGGGACTCTAGGTTGGAGAAACACCCTCCAGATCAACATTCAGATCTGGCCACCCACAGCTTCATCCTGCTGGAACACCTGAAAAGACCATTTAAAGACCTGTTCATGGAGGAAATACAGGGCTGTTATGATACCTTTATAAGAACCATACTAGGAATTATTGCTTCTTTGGCTTTGCAGATAACGTTTTCAATTTTTTTCTAGTTGAAATATGATTTATCATTTTCATACATACAAAGAAATTTGTGTTTTGAATCCAAAGATAACTTTTTATGCTTATTTAATAAATGAATCTGATCACTGCACAGGCCTGCAATTTGAAGAATCTTTGTCATCTCACACCACTTGAAAAGAATTGCAAAACTGATTTGGCTCTTTCCCCACCATGCATCATGTTAGAGTTTTTAACAGGGTGGAAGTGGGGCATGTCCTGGAAATAATTATTCACCTCTGTACCTTCTCATCTGGCCCTTCCAGTTCAACCGCAATTCAAGAAGATCTTACATCATGCTATTATTCTTTAGCATTAGGAGCCCATCCAGTAAATTTAGAAGCTAAAACATTCCTGAAGTTCCTTTGTGTACTTCTTTCTTAAAGTGTGTCCATGTTCGTATGTTAGATGTTGTAATTCTGCAAAGTCTCTAAGGCACAGAGCCCCATAGAGGGCACACATACACGGTGAGAGTGACTAAACCAGGCCACTCATGTGAGCATCTCCTGAACATCTGGCCTGTGTTTAGCTAGAACCTTGTTGTACTGTGTTCTTAATTCTATTATCCAACATAAATGCTCTCTCTTTGACATATCATCATCAACCTTTTATTCGACCGTCAGTCAGAAAAAAGTACATTTGTCAATACACAGTTAAAACATCCAGGAAGATTTTAGAACTTAGCCAACACTAAAATGGGCTAAACAGATAGCCCCATATCAATACAGTCAATTATAGTCTTGCGACGCTTAAAAGCTAAAAAAAGAAATTTGGCCACCAAGGAAGGTATAGCTCTAGTGGCATTATTCAGCAAGTGTAAAACCTGGTTTTCTCCGGGTAGGAAGCTAAATTGACATAGGAGTGAGTCTATAAAATTTTGTCTAAGCTCTGCATAAGAAGGGCAAGTCAAGAGAATGTCTTCGGTGGACTCAACCACACCCATGGCACAATGACAGGTTCTCTGGGCGTATGGTACTCCCCTGTACCTTCCCCACAATATCGCAGAGTCAAGGACATTTAATCTAGCCGCTGTAAGAAGTCTGCGGTATTCCACATAGTGGATTTCTGCAAGGTAGGGGGCTGGTATGGTCCGATAAATCTGGTCCCCTAGGAACATCCCTGGTTTTACCTGGGCTATGTCCTCTTGTCTGGCAATGTCACTCAGTCTCCGGGAGATCACAGCTCTAGCTTGATTGTACGTCATAGACTCAAAGTAAAGGTGAAACAATCCGCAGGATTGAACCTTGTTGATGACCTCCCTTTCCCACGATGATTGGAAATTGTCCCTCAATATCAAGGGGGCAATACCCACTGGTTTAAAACAAAGCTTGAGCCATAGCCAGAGCCTCGTCTTCAAGGCCACATACCGTAGAGCTTGCCAGCCGACCTCTAATCTCATAACCGCACCCGCTACCGAGGGGGGAATCCTAAGGATGGCTCTAAGGAATCGCGTTTGGATAGAATCCAGTTTCAAAAAATCCCTACGGGAGCCTAAAGAAATGCCCACCAAAAGAAGGGGGAGGACTTTCATTTGAAAGAGTCTCAAAGCTATCTTCACTGATTGAGCCTGATTCTTAGCATATAGAGATCTAATCTGGGTGGCTGCTTTAGATCCATTAGTTGTTATATAGTCTCTATGGGCCAGAAAAGACCTATTTGACCGTATTACTTGTCCCAGAAATTTAAAGCAGTTAACCTGCTCTAGGGGGATCCCGTTCATCGACCATCGATGGGGTCTCGGTCGGGCAGAGAAGACCATGATCTTGGTCTTAGCATAGTTGGGTTGGAGCTCATGCTGATCACAGTATTCATGTAGAGCTTGCAACATTCTCCTCAGTCCAATAGGGGATCTGGCAAGAAGTGCGGCGTCATCCGCATACAGAAGAACATTCAGAGATCGGCCTGCTAATTTGGGGGGGTGGAAAGCATCATTGGCCATGTGAGTCACCAGTGAGTTAATGTAAAAGCTAAACAATGCTGGGGGCAATAGACAACCCTGTCTTAACCCTCTAGTGGTGGTAACAGGGTTGGAGACTAGGCCTTTATTGTCTAGCCTGATTCTCAGAAAGGTGTTTGTATGGAGGCTGATAATCAGATGAAGGAGACGACGATCGATCTTTGTAGCAGCCAGTTTTGTCCATAGCTGCTTTCTAGAGATTCGATCAAATGCCTGCTTAAGGTCAATAAAAGCCACATGAAGAACCTTTGGGGCTTTGCCAGCATACTTTTCCGCCAGGTGATTCAAGGTTAATATTTGGTCTGTGGTAGATCTTCCAGGGCGAAAACCCGCCTGTTCATTGGCAATGATATTGTCGTCCTCCATCCATTTCGATAGTTTGTTTAGCAGGTACCCCGAGTAAATCTTCCCAATGACATTTAGCAAGCTGATTGGCCTAAAGTTGCTCGGCTCTGTACGTGGGCCTTTCTTATGTATTAATACAATCAACGCAGAGCTCCAGCTTGAGGGAAATTTTGCTGTTTTGTTTATATGCGTGTAAAGTGCTGCTAAAAGTGGGATCCACCAATCTTTATTTGCTTTGATGGCATCAATGGATATAAGGTCATCACCGGGGGCCTTGCCTGCTTTAAATCGATCTATGAGGGTTTCAACTTCAGGGCATGTAACTGGGTCCCAATCGGGCAGTGCTTCCGGCTCCACCGTATCTCCGCAGGCATCATGGGCTGCATATAGATCGGCGAAGTATCTTTCCCAAGTGTCCGCTGAGATGTGGGGTTCTATTCTTGCAAGCGGCCTACCCAGGTATCTGGAAATTAACTGCCAAAAAGAGGCTGGATTTCTATTCTCTGCAGCTATCAAAAGGTTGTTCCAATTGTTTCTTTCTGCCTTGAGCTTCTTTTCCTTTAGTAGGGCTTTGTAACTTCTCCTGAGGGTGATAAGGCGGTTATTTGGCATGGGGTCATTTGATGCTCTGTATGCCAACCATTCATTATACAGATGATTCTTGAAGTTTTTGCATTCCTCATCGAACCATTTTTTGTGGAAAAACTGTTTACCATGCTTTGTGGGGGACCGAGCTAGTGTTGGTTTTAGAAGTTCTCCTAAATCGTCATATATTGGTAGAGGCTCATCCGCCTGCATAAGGGAAGCCCTTTTTATTTGGAGCTGATCAGACCAGAGAAGTTCGTTCAACTGCTGGGCCGAGTTGGAGGTCCATTTAAGGGCTGTAGGTCTTATCTCCAGATGATCATTTGATAGGTGCACAAAGGAGTGCCTATCAAGTTCATCAGCCAGAGTCAAGGAAATTTCTAGAGGGAAGTGATCACTCTCCAATCTTGTAGCCACCTTAAAGCTGGATATTTTTGGGGTAAGGTCGGGAGGTATCCATACAAAATCAATAGTGGATGCACGTGAACCTGACCAATAGGTGAATTCGGCAGGGTAATCCGAGCTGACTGCCCCATTTAGCCGAAGGAAATTGAGGGCCAGCAAGGTTTGCCTGCATTTGAAACCTGCGTAAGTGACTATGTTATCTTTGAATTTCCTTGGTAAAAGATCTGTAGTCATAAGAGGTGAAGAAGGGTACTTGTTAAATTTAGAGAATAAGATTTGGTCAGTAATTAATTTTATAATGAATGATTTTAGAGTGTTGTTTGTGTTGTACTTTGTATTGTTTTATTGTTGTTAGCCGCCCTGAGCCCGGCTTCGGCTGGGGAGGGCGGGATATAAATAAAATTTATTATTATTATTATTATTATTATTATTATTATTATTATGTGACAGGAGTCCATTAAAATCTCCCGCCAACAGAAAAGTGGCTTCGGGGTATTTATCAAAAAGCGTTTCCAATGTCACTTGGATTTCCTGCCATCTCAGATCAACCAAATTTCTCTTATAAATTGGACATAAGTAGATATTGATCACTACTATCGTTTCCTCTGCTGTTTGCAACTTTATAATCAGCATGAGTGACGACTGGATGTCGATTTTTTCGGCCTGAAGATTTATGGCTAAGGAAACAAAAGTAGCCAAGCCTCCTTGCCGTCTACCATGTGATAACGAGTTCTGCGTGGCATTCAGGTAGAAGCCCTTGTATCCTGTTAGATAGAAGTCCTCACAGGCCCATGACTCTTGGAATAAAAGGATGTGGCTGCCATTTATATAGGCAACAAATGATGGATCTGTCAGTTTGGATTTAATACCAGCCACATTCCATGATAGTAGTGTAAGAGGCCGCTTTGTGTTTCCCTCAAGTCATGATTTCTCTTGCGTGGTTAATCCTGGAGAATCCAAATGGGGGTGCACGCTGCGTGAAGGGGCAGTAGGGTGAAAAAAGGCAGTGATTTTTGATTGTTTGCATTTCAGGTTCAAGTTGTCACATGTCACAGGAGCAGCCAGTGGCTGGGGCGAATTTATAGATTGCTGTAAGAGAGAATCTTGATACGAGGGGGTGTTACTAGCCGACAAGTCCATAGACTCATCGTTTGCCGTATGCTTTGTAGTTACAGGAGTCGTGCCTTGAGGATCGAGGCTTGTTGATGGGAAAGCACTATGTAAGACAGAAGAAAGACATCCTTTTCGGTTAGCTTCCAGTAGCTTGTTTAGCCTTGCCACTGCCTCAGTGTTTGTCCAAAGGGCTACTGGATCTCCCAGTGTCTCTTGCATTGTCATGGTATCAGCACAAGGAATGCAGCCATTTTGAGGATTGGAGATCGTTATCGCTGCAGGGGGGTCCACATGGGCTTGTGTCTGCCAATCTTTAGGAGCATCTATAATGGCCAAGGCTGGACCCGTCAAAGCTCTACCCCTTAAGGCAGTCCCTTCTTGCCGGTGGGATGGTCGGCTAGTAAAACGTAGGGAGGGGTTCATAGGAAGGGTCCGTTGCTGCAAATTCCGGTCATAATCCTCAATCCTCCTTGTAAGCCGGCTAACCAAATTTGCTGAGTTTGGGATTTTCCCAATAATGCCCCTACAGTTGTTAAAGAAGCATCTTTGTGGGAAGATTCCATACCAGTTGAGGCGATTTTGAAGTTTGCTCAAAAGTGCAGGAAGCCTGGGAGAGTCGAACTTGAGCAACAAGCGCTTAAATTTTGGAGTCTCTGGCAGCCATTCTAATGATAGGAGATCACCCTGGGCCAAGTAGGACCTGGTCAACATTCGCAATGAGATCACAGCAGCTTTACAGTTTCTCCAGGCATAGTAGGGGAAGCAGGAGTGAGCGATGTTCAAGCATATATTGTTAGGGGTGAGTTGGAGGTTTACTAGCTGCTGCCCCCTACTTAGGCTCTGTGCCTCATGATTATCAGGTCCCTGATGATTTAATGGAGGATTCAAAATCGAGGCAGGGGTTTTGGTGAAGGCATTTAGTTTTCCCTCTAACATATTGATGGAAGCTGATAGCACCTTTATTTCGTCAGCCAAGTGCAGGCAATATTTCTGCAAAGTCCTCAGCTCCACTGATTGTACTATATCACATAAAGATTTACGATGAGGGTCGGGGTGGGGAGAGAGGCCATCTGGGCTGGAGGTTATATCCAACAGCGATTTGTCTCCTGGCAAGGGAGTATTTGAAGTCGTTGCGGGGTCATATGGACAGTCTACCTGCTTGGAGGTGTTTAAAAGGTTGTTTGGAGTCATTGCAGGATCATGTAGGCAATCTAACTGCTTGGAGGTAACAGGCGAAGGAGGCACAAGATTGCAGAAAAACTCCTCCAATGATGAGATAGAAGGCTCTAAGGTCTTAGGTGGTGAATCCAGCCCAGTAGGCTTTGGAACCTTAGACATAGGTTCTGAGGCATTAAAGGAAAGGTCTTCCACAGAAGAGGTACGACCACGTTTTAGGTTCGTCATGCTAAACCCCTTGAGCGGCTCGGTTATCTAAGAGTCCTTCAAAGGCCAAGCAAGAGCTGGTGGAAGGCCAGGGAAGCGCGGCCGGTGGCTGCCCAAGTTACACCTAATCAGGTTGTTAGTGAAGCTCATTAAGGAGATTTATGGCGCTGACTTTGCAAGCTTCCACAGGGTGAGTTCCTGGCGTTATCATCAAAACATTATCGTGCCAACTTCCAGAGAAAAATAGGAGCGGAGTAACTTACAGCATGAACTGGAAAGGGGAGCTCCGGCAAGCGCATCTTACTTCGCCGCCATCTTGGCCCCTCCCTCCTCTTTGACATATCCTTTTTATTGTATATCTTGGTGTCAGATATTCTTTTATCAATGGACATAGAGCTGTCCTGCTTGTTATATCAAGGAGGGAGATTCACAGAGGGTCCGACAAGCTTTTAGTGTTTAAATAAGATCTCTCTGTCTCTGGGTAGGTGACCATATGAGACTGCATACTGAGGGCCTTCTAGAAACACCTTTGCTCCACAGTTGCCACAGTGTCCCACTTCTTTCTAAATGGCAATAAGGCTATGGTGTCACGATGTTACCTGTTCCGAGCCTTTGGAGATTCAATAGGTTGTAGGTACAAAAAATTAGAAAAACAAAACCTATTTCTCTTTCCAGGTACTGCCTCTTTCCCAGCATTATCACTTCAATGGGAGTGTTTGCTGTAGATCTGAGCTCAAACTCTGGATGACACATATTCAGGCAGTAGGATGTCTGAATAATGCTGATCAGTTTTGTGAAGGCATTCTTTTGTATTGTTAGAAGCTATGGAATGGACTTAATTCAGAACTTCACAATAAACATCAAAATGAGAATGTATAAGGAAAAACCACAAATGGGGGTGGGGTGGGGAGGGGAATAGGTCAAAGAAAGATCCATACATTTATTACCTGTTGGGCTGTTTCCAAACATTGGTAACAGCTGTTCCGTGCTGGTAGAAATTAGTATGATATGATTAAAAATGTTTGCATTCAAAGCATAATGGTGATCTGGTTAAAAATAACTAGTGGCACTTGGTTTATTTGGTTAAAATATAAACTTGAACCCAATCTGTTTCTTTTAAAAAATGTTTCTGAATATGCAAAAGAACCATGATAAAAAGAAAAGAAAAGAACCAAATGCTAGCTACTTCCCCCTCTACTACCGCCCCTGATGAAGGGACACAAACTATTAAGCTGAAATGTTCTTTGTGTTTTGGCAACCAGAATGTAACATACTTTAAATTCTAGAGGTTTTAAAAATCAGATTATCTGCTCTCTGCAATGATAAACTAATTACATGTTTTAAATCTCATGGAACAGAGGTTCCTGTTTCAGATTTGTATTCGTAATAGAAAAATCAAGGCCAGAGGTGGCTTAAAGCCTCTGGCTAGAAGGGCTATTATGTCATGCTAATTGTTGAAGGACCTGCACAGACCTACTAAAACATGGTGTGTGTGTGTGTGTGTGTGTGTGTGTGTGTGTGTTTTGAGGGCAAGGGCACTCCTGCTAGCTGACTGGATGTGGGTGGGTTTGCTCCTAGGTGAGATATTAGAGCACCCAAGTTGGGGGATTCAAGTTAACCTGGCTTCCAAGCATGAGGTGAAATGTAGGAAGCATAAATGCAGCCCATAATACATATTTAGTATGATTGGTGGGTATATATTGTTTTTGCTTTCTTTGTTGTTTTGATGAACTTATTGTACTGTATGCTCATTTTATCTTTCTTTATATTAATATGCTGCTCACTGCTTTGGGGGCCTTTGGTCCCAAAAGCAATGTATAAGTGAAACATAGCATAACATAACACTTCCCAGACTCCAAGTCCCTGAGCTTCAGAGCTAGTTCACATGTGTAATATTTAGCTTAAATAGTGTTCCAGCTCAGCAACTTAAATGCTCAGTCTGGCCCATATCCAGCCAACTTAGTCATTACTAAGGTGGCATCCTATGCAGACTTACCTTGGAGTAAGCCCCATTGAACTGAGGTCTTGTTTAGACATGCAGAATGAGGCAACGGAATGCTAAAGTGGTACTATGGATACCCATGTTGGATACCCAGCAAGTTTAGTCAACTAGTTCCTTGTACCCTCTTTTTTCCATGCTACCTTTGGGAAGGGCTTCTGGGGGCATTTCTGGCTTTTTATATGTGAAGCACTCACACAATTGTGGCAAAACTTTCAGTTTCCTAAAGATAAACAAGTTTTTGCAAGTCCAGTTGCTCTCACTGCCATGGCTGAGGTAGCACACAGACACACCGCACTTGGCACAAGAAAAAAAACACCCTTCAGGATCAGGGTCTTTGAAACTTTGCTGACACACTGGTTTGATTAGTTTTAGTGTTTGTTCCCTGCCTAATACACAGCATTTCCTGTTATGGAATAGCTAGTTTAGTCACAATTTCCAAAGCTTACTGCTCTCAATAAAATGGGTAGATTTCATAACAGGAGGGCCAGCACTGACTCACCCTTGTAATTTTTCACATAAAACTTAACATTTCTAACTGAGGGAAATAATAACATGGGAACAATACATTTAAGTGGATATAGAAAGAGGCCTTTGAATTGATTCAAATATGCAAACTACAGGATAGATTGTGTGTTGAAAAATAACAATTTTGAGATAGCAATTTGGTGTTTAAAATTTTAATTGAAGTTAAAGGTTTCCTCATACGCTGAGGGCTACAATCACAACAGCAAAAATCAGTCATGCATAATTTTGTTTGTATGCCACCTTTCTACAGTTCAAACCATGCTCAAGATGGCTTACAATGTGAAAATAATACATAAGTACAACACAACAAAAGAAGTCATAAACAATAAATAAAACATTAAAAAATACACAACCAAACTGTACAATTTCTACATAAATCACAATATCTAAAATAAAGATGCAAATAAACAACAGCAACAACAACTCCAACAGAAAACCCCAAACAATCCCACCCAATCACCATTCTTCTGCACTGTTCACACAAGATTCTTATATATAAAACACTTTCCCCCCATCAAGAATGTTCTGATTCAGCAAAAGCACCACCAGAATGTTCCACATTCCTCTCTTAATGTTTGTCTCTTCAGTTTGTTTCAAGCCCTCATTGGCTGTGCTCCCTTCACATACTAGAAGCAGTTGCTATAAAGAGCTGCTTCTCGGAAAAGCAAGGCAGGTTCATTTCTGGGAGAAAGTGCCATGTGCTGTGCCCAGTCACCACCACCATGTGCTCACAGTCTTTTAAACATATTTCAGGCACGTCATGGGTTGACCCCGCAGAAAAGCAGCTTCCACACTGGGGCTTTAACATGTGCAGTAAAGGGGATCAGTTTAGCAACAGAAGGTAGTTGGCGTGGGTTGACAATTTGCTGAATTGATGTGTTTTAAGAACAAGGCGTCTTCTCGCCAATCACTCTGCTTCCCATCCCACCTGGAATGGAAACAGATGACCACTTGGACATTTGCAACTCTTTCACATCAAAGTCTAGCTACACAGCCTATCTAAAGACTTTCAGGGCAGTGTGTGAAAGAGAAGAAACAACTCCAGGTGCTTGAAAGACAATTTACTTTTGGCCCCAAACATTTTGGAATAATCCAATGATGGCACATTTTGTATAGCTGACTATCAAAGTTGCATGAACCACTACAGCGCCTCCTATTGATAACCCTTTATTTGAACTGCTGGAGTTTCTTCCTCTCCCCTCCCCCCATAGACTCTGGCCACAAGTATTACCACACATGTACCTATGGGGAAACTGTGGTGTTGGTGGTAATGCTTTGTCTCCGCAAACAGCACTTCTCTGTCCCTCCCCAGTCTTCATTCCTATCAGGTTCCTCTTCTCACTGCAGTTTCTGTAGGAGGATGAATGGCAAAGGTTTACATTGGTTCCTTAGGATTCTTAGGTTCTTTAGGACCTGGTTCCTTATCAAAAGCTCCTGAGAAAACACAGCTTGAAGGCTTGAACTTACAATGCTAGACATGCCCCTCAACTTTCTGAATAAGGTGAGCACTACACACAGGAGCAATGTGTAAGAGAGCCATGGCCTACTTAAAAACAAAGGAAGACTTCCAGATGACCCTCTTACAAGCCCTCTCCTAACTGTGTGCTCCAGAGCTAATCCTACCAGTTCAAGGACTGACATTTTGAATCAAGTGCACGGTCCATTTTGCTTTGCGTTCACCTACAGACATCTACATTGGCCAGTTACACAGCCCAGGGATGCTTGCAAACATCTCTGTTTTATTTCAGCGATGACTTTAAACTGGGATTTGGTCAAGGCTTCAAAGCATCTGCAGTCCTTATATAGGTAATGTTCAGCAGGGGTGGGGAACCTTTGGCCCTCCACATATTGCTGGACTACAACTCCCATCAATCCTAGCAAGCATGACCAGCATGACCACCAGCCTGGGATGATGGGAGTTGTAATTCAGCAACCTCAGAGGGCCAAAGTTTCCTCACACATAATGTGCAGGTAGAGGTGAGATGGGCCTTTTTTTGTTTGCTGGCTTGCTTTTGTTAATGATTACTCCTTTTACATTGGTCTAGTCAATTTTTTAATAAGGATGCAGCATTTCAGAAAAGATATTCATTTCAGAGCTTAATTGTTGCTCATTTGCAGAATTCCCATGTGCCCGAGGTCTTCCCCTCCATTCAGTACTGAAGATGCTTTCTTGCAGGCATCTTGGTTACAGAGAAAGTGCTCTCCCCGATGTTACAGTGCTTGACAAAGCCCTTGCGAATGCTGGCACTTGTGCATGAAAGAAGCTCTGTATGTGTGTTGCAATGTACGTGGGTTGCATGTACTGGAAGCACAGATACATGCATGCAGCCTTATACTAACAAGAGCTGCTGGAGCACTTGGCCAAAAGACAGTGTTCAGGGCGGGGGAGAGAATGTGTCTGTGAGAGCTGCTTCCAATGTCCAATGTGTGCCGGAAGTGCAGGTTTGGCGGAGTGGAATGGAATGTTCTCTGTAGTTTTCCAAGAACAAAAACAGCTGGGCAAGAAGCTACTGAGACAGTTTCTAAATTTGAAAAATAAAAGCCACACAGCCATTTAACCATTGCTATCTCTCCTCCTGAAGTTCCTCATAAACAGAGCACACACGTAATATTTTTAATCCGAATGAAAGGTTATTCTTGATTCTTTTCCTTTAAAAACTTAGGCTACCCCTCCCTTTTTTTTGGGTTAAGACTTTGAAAATTGCAGCATTTGGATTATTGACAGTGACGTTTCTCCCTGTATTTCTCTTCCCAGTGGAAAAAAGTAAACGGCAAACAGCATGCTCTCTTCACGCAAAGCAAATGTTACTTATTAGAGGTCTCCTGTGGTCAGCAGAAGGCTGTCTATAGGATAACTGGAAATGGTGCTGCTGACTGAAAGTCTGATGTGTTCTGCCAATTCCCAGATGCTATATTTTCAGCCAGGGTGGGTTTATTTATTGTAGCAGTTTAAAGTGTTGTTAGAGAGGGAGGGAGGGAGGGAGGGAGGGAGCAGTAAGCAGACTGTTTCAGATATTCTGGCCCTGATTCAGTTCTGGTTGAACACAGCTAGTTGCATGCACCAGCATAGTACGTATCTCAGGATGATGCCTCTCCGTCTGCATCTATCCAGCCACTTTGGTGAGGATAAGATCAAGACTGTGGCACAGATCCACATGGACACCTTTATTCATTGATTTAAAAATCATTAACAATTCATTAAAATCAACAAAATAATAAATCCCCAAACCATAAATGCCAGCACAGTCCAATTATCCCTGGCTCTAAATTAAATCTAAAGTTCAAGTGCCCCTGAAAAGAACCTGTCTCTGCCACTTTTTTAAAGAGAAAGCTTGCCAGCTAAGCCTCCTTGAGCAGGGAGTTCCTCACCTGGGGTTGGACCATTTGCTGCCTTTTGCATCACTTCCAACAATTGGACGTTCAACAGGTGATGGGGCACTCTGAGGGCTTCCTCAGGAGATCTTAACCAGTGTTAGAAACTGAGATATGAAAACTAGGAGCAAAATGGCACCTTAAAGCTAGGTTACGGGTGCAACAATGGAATGTCTAGGTGCACTCTTTTATAACAAGAACACAAAGCTGAAAATGAATGAACTGCAGCTAAAATTTTAAGTTCATTTTTCACATGGTCTACTCCTTCCTTTGCCCACCCGCCTAATATTCTTAAGAGGGTCTCTTCTCCGGTCTTCAGCTGGAAGTGAGGAGGCAGAAAAAGGTCCTCCTTTCCTTCCACTCTGCAGTTTTAATCTGAAATCTTAGGTGCAGTACTGCGCCCAGAGCTCAGAAACTGCTTGCACTAATGAAATTCCCTGTCACAAAATGTTCCTAGAATAATGGGAGTTTCGAACACTGATCTTAACATATCAGAACATGTATATGAAGCTACCTTAAAGCAAGTTGGACCGCTGGTCCATCTGGTTCACTACTGTCTATTCACTGACTGGCAGTGGCTCTCCAAGAGATGCCAAGTATTGAACCATACATAGCATGTGCACTGCCCTCCTCTGAGATATGGCCCTAGGTGATACATACGTCTGTGTACCTGAATCAGTATCAAATACATGTGTAAAATGCTGCTTCCACACACAGATGTCTCTTTCTGGATCAGAATTTGAATAACAGATAATGAACATACCATTACTACTTAAGCAAAACTACTCTATTAGTAGTAGTAGTAGTAATAGAAGTAGTAGTAGTAATGTATATACACTGCTTAATGCCCAAATGGCTTCTTAAAGAGTTCACAAAATATAAAAAACCAATTGCACAACATTGTAGAAATATACCATAATTAAAGTGCACAATTATTAAAATACACAATAAAACAATCCCATTAAAGCAGCACACCAATTCAAACCACAATTAAAACAGGAGATTCAGGTCCAGCGATCATGGGAATCCTTGTGTAAACAGGTACGTCTTCAAACTGGACTCCATTTAAAAGATGGTCAAAACTGACAGTCCGATAAAGGACACACGTACAGATCAGATCTCATGATGCCCTGTGTGCTAAACTATTCATTTCCATGCTGCCCCTTTTAAAGTGAGCATTGAAACACCTTTTATAATGTTCAGTTTTCTGCTCTTGGTGTTCAGAACAGATTCTCCTGGGGTTATTTTGATGAGGTACTTTAAATAGTTGGTCATATGAAAAGCACATGGAGGCTATTTGGAGGCTACCTCCACATGGCTGCTATTCCCAGCAACAGCTATTATATGTAGAGGATTGCCCCATTATGAAGAGAATCGCCACACGACCACCAAGCATTCCTGGGCGACAGCATAGAGACATTCCTGGCAGTGAAAATGATCACTGCCACATGGAGCATTTGCCATGCGTAGGCTGCCTTTCAGTTGGTTTTCATCAAATAATTTCCCAACTTGAATTGTTTATAAATATTACTAAGGACTTCAAGGAAAAGCCCCCCCTCAACTGTTGAAATGCCTGGTTGTAACGCTTTTGGAATAACTTTGAGCAAAGGCTGGAATGCTAAGTAGAACTCACTGACTGTGATCCGAAGGGCTGGAAGTTTGGGGTACATGTGTTCCTTTGGCAGTTAAGTACATGCAGATTTAAGATTATTAGGATAAACGTTGTTTTCAGATTTCAAGCTCCCATATTCAAGCTCCCATATTAAGGATGGTTATTTTTGTTCTGACAAAAAAAAAAGTTATGTTTAGGTAAATTCATACAGTAAACATAACTAACCCCCCCAAAATTTTCACTGAGATGGAAAGCTTAATAAAGCTGAATCAGCTACCGCTGTGCAGAAATTTGAGCCAGACCTATTCCCAGAATCGTAGGGCTGAACCCTGAAAGCTTAGAATAATAATAACACAATGTCTTGGAGCACCTCAGAGAGCCTACAATAACCTCAACTGTCTACATGCCTGTGGTGGGTGGGAGGCTAAAGTGGGCAGAGCAACAAACACAAATGTAACCTTTTGTACAGAAGGCTAATTTCTACACACAAACTCCTCTCTACCCTCCATCCAAGCAAGCATGACACATTAACAGAGTTCAAGGACACATTCCAGCCAGGCAGAAACTCTCAAGGAGGGTGTGAAGCAGGGCCAGTGTGGAGCCTGCAAAGAGAGGTTGTGGCTCCGTTTGTGGGGCCTCGCAAGAATCTCTAGGTTCCAGAGGTAGTGTCCAAGGAAATTCATCCCACTTTACCAGTCCTAAGGAACCTACAACGGCTCCCAGTATGTTTCCGAGCACAGTTCAAAGTGTTGGTGCTGACCTTTAAAGTCCTAAACAGCCTTTGCCCTGTAAAGGAGCGTCTTCACTCCTGTTGTCCAGCCCAGACAATGAGGGGTCCAGATCCGAGGGCCTTCTAGCGGTTCCCTCATTGCTAGAAGTGAAGTTACAGGGAACCAGGCAGAAGGTCTTCTCAGTAGTGGCACCCACCCTGTGCAATCCGCCCCCCACAATCAGATGTCAAAGGAGATAAATACACAACTCTGAAGGCAGCCCTGTATAGTTTTTAATGTTTGATGCTTTATTATGTTTTATATCAGTTGGAAGCTGCCCAGGGTGGCTGGGGCAAGCCGTTGTTGTTGTTGTTGTTACCAAAATCCAATGAGGCATATTCAATGGAGAGATAGAGACTCTATTTGTTGCATGTGTCCCCCACCCCCATTTTGTTCCGCTGAATGTGGAACAGAGAGGCCCGGGCTGAAATCTCTCATTAGCTATGAAGATGAGTCAGTGACCTTGGTTCAATTGCTGTCACTCAGCTTAACCTACTTCACAGATTTCTGGTTAGAATAAAGTGGGATAAACCTTTATGTATGCCATTCAGAGATGCTCTAAAGAAAGGCTGGGATACAAATGAAATAAATAAATACTAAGCCCTGTCTAGTCCTGACCCATAGCTTGAAAATAAAGCCCTTTTTTTTCTTCTTGAGCCCAGTGAATTCTGTGGGAAGCCTTCATGCCATAGAGTAAACAAATGTAAGCAATCAGTAAGCTCGGGGAACAATTTTCTGGAAGCAGGATATAAATAAATATTGCCCCTCCCCTGAATTATTTTACTCAGTAGTAAAGTTTATACCCTGCTCCACATTGCTTTAGAATAGTAGAACAGCCTCCTTGGAGAATATTACCAGCATTTGTAGGCTAGTCAGACAGTGCTGCTGACTTGTAATTCATTGCTTCTAAATGACCCTGTTGCGAAAATAAACTCTTGCTTTAATCTGCAAAAGGTCACACTTGTAGCTGGGTGTAGCTTTATACATTAGCGTTTCCTTTTTCTGCGATGCCCAATGAGCTGGTAAAAAAATGTGAACCAAACGCACAGAGCCAGTCAGTCATGTAGCAAGGATTCCAAATCTACCAGGTGTATCTCATCTTGCTAATCTGCAGGCTTATTTTTTAAAAACATAGAAAGGGGGAAGACTTTTAAGAGTTAAATCACACAACCCTTTTTATTTTTAAAGCAAGTGGATTCCTTGTTGCGTTGTTGGGAATGATAAATTGATACCACATGTTGATCCCAGACAAAAAAAGCCTCTGTATTCCAGTAGGTGCTTGCAGCTGGTGTCTGAATTAATGGGCAAGCTCCATAAGGTAAACACGGTATGGAAGAGACTGAAACAGACACGAGCTAGGAGGAGTGGGGAAATTCTTGCAGAAGGGGATCTGCCAATTTTCCTTGACCAAAGAAGAAGGGGGAAAGCATGAAACACATTCAAATAGCATACTGAAGTAGGAAGGCCAGTTAGTGGTCCTGGTCAAGCTAATGAGACAATATAAACTGCTCTGAGAACAACCTCCAGGGCCCATAGAGAACTATGAGGAATACTGAGGTGGCCAAGTCCACTCTGGGATGTTAGGGGTCGATTTGAACCCAGAATGCCTTGTCGAAAACACTGACCTCTCAACCATATTGGCTGTCCTATTTGTGAATATGAGAATTGTGAAGAAAAATATCCACAATTGTTAGAATTATGTTTTAAAGAAAAGAAATAAATATATATTCTCCTAAATTCAGAGATTCTTCTATGCATGTGGGAGTTTCAGTGCATACATACGTAGAAACACTATGCGCCCATCAGAGTATATTCACAGGGCTCTTGGTTTTGTTTATTTATTTCAATTTATTAAATTTATATACCACCCTTCTTCTGAGACTCACCGAGGTATTGCAGTCCCGAGCCCTTTAAGCAGGGTTCCTCAAATTTTTTAAGCAGGGGGCCAGTTCACTGACCCTGAGACACTGTTGGGGGCCAGATTATAGTTTGAAAAAAATATGAACAAATTCCTATGCACACTGCACATATTTTATTAGTGGTGCACAAAGAACAGGAAAAACAATACAGTATTTAAAATGAAGAACGATTTTAATCAACATAAACTTATAAGTATTTCAACGGGAAGTATTGGGCCTGCTTTTGGCTAATGAGAGATGGTCAATATCCGGTTCCATATTTGTCACTGCTAGTCATAGCAAGTGTTCATCAGTTAGTCTGGATCTGGTTGGAGATTTCAGGTGTTTCATTCGGGAAAAAGTCAAGTGGTGCCAAAGATGGTTGCAATTTTGAGTGCATGGTTCCTGAGATTAAGATATGTCTCAGAGGGGAGAGATGCATAGAAATTAGTGAGGCTGCTTGATTTGAATGTGTCTTTCAGAGAGTCACAGTTCTGTAGTTTGGCCAATTCCATTTGGTAAATCGGATCAACAATTTCAATGTCAACAGAAAATGGGTTCCGGAAAAGCTGTATGTCCTGTTCATGGTGATGAAGCTCTTTAAATCTAATTTGAAACTCCTTTTGCAACATTTCTAGTAAATCCACACATGTTTTGTTTGGGAATGCAACTGCTGGTTTTTCTGCCAACAGGGGAGATGGCAGAAGTTTTCTTCCTCCACTTGTTTAATGAGGAGGTCTAATTTTACTTGAAATGCTTTCACATGTGAATGCATATCACAGATGAGCTTCCCCTTTCCTTGAAGTTGAACATTGAAACTGTTGAGTAGCTGTGTTACATCTGTCAGAAAGGCAGGGTGCCATTTCCATTCTGCCAAGGCTGCCGCATGGGACCCGTGCGCATGTTAAGGAGGCAACCGGCCAGCAAGGCGCTGCTCCGGTGAGCACAGAGCCGGCCAGAGGGGAAGGGAGGAGCGTAAGGCCTGGCGTGGAAGGGGTTCCTTCGCTGCCACCCTGCCCTCCGACTGCTTAAAGGGGCAGTGCACCGTTATCCAGCAGCCAGCACTAGCAATAACAACCGCATTACCAGGGCTTTGTTACACGCACACACTTTTACCTCAGGGCTCTTCCTGCCCAGCCACTTCTGAGCCTCAGGCCTTACCAAGAGGGGTGGGGTCTGGAGTGATCCGTCGCACAAGCAGGCCGGGTTCAGGACCCTGGCGGCCGGATCTGGCCTGCAAACCATAGTTTGAGGACCCCTGCCTTTAAGGCTTTATGACTCAAAACCAGCACTTTGAACTGGACCTGGAAACTAATTGGCAGCCAATGCAGTTGTGCCAGGATTTATATTATATGTTCAAACTGTCTTGCCCCAATGAGCAACCTGGCTGCTGAATTGAGCACCAACTGAAGTTTCCAAACCGTCTTAAGAGGCTGCCCCATGTATAATGCATTGCAGTAATCTTAACCCAGAGGGTGCCAGAGCAAATGGATTGTGGATCAAAGCCGTTATCTGGCAAAGTGAAAAGAAAATGCTCAGGAACCTTAAAAAAAATTATTGGAGCCGTGCATCTTTGCTTACACAGAAAGAATAGTGGCTAGCATAACTTTTTGTTTTCTTAAAGTGATACTCCAATATATGCCTACTGTGTATAGATGCAGGAAGAACTTGGGTCTGGCTTTTTCCTTTAATTGACCTGGCCTCAGACAAAACAGTTTTTTTTAAGTGCTTACTATTGAATTAAAAAAGCATGTGGACCAGATTTCTTGTATACCCAGATGTCTTCCATTTACTTAATGTCATCCATCCCATTTATGTCAGTGGTAGAGATGCCAATGTGAATCATTCACTTTATCCCTGTGGTACATAAAAAACAGTTTTTTGTGCATATAAAAACCTGTATTTTGTGAGCTCTTGATGCCTTTTGTTTTCAAAATATGCTGGCAAAAGATGTATATTTGTCTTTCAAACCTAGATACAACAAATATTTGCCCATATTTCAAAAAGAACTTGTTAATCTCCCCATTTAAGCATTCAACATCACAGAGGGATTTTACCAGATTTTAAAACTTTAATCAAAAGTGCTACTCTAGGCTATACTTTTAAGTATAGACTCTACAGGCATTTTGCTCAGTTCAGCTATTGTAAACTTGAGGCACTTCTCAGTGGAGGTGGTGGAATGGCTTTTCAACATTTTCTCTTGCGTTGAGTCTATCCACCCTAACAAATGTCCCAAATGGCATAGAAATTTCTGGGCAGTGGGTATGTTTTCCCTTTTAGTTGATGCAGTTATAGTCATATCAATGGGGCTTTCACTTCCTAAATTTTTCACTGAAAGCTTGTCAACATGTTGGAACTTTTTACAGGTTGACTAGTTCTTTATAACGTAACAGTTGGCTGTGCTGTTGTATATAATGGCAAGCATTCTTTGGAAAATTATGAGGCTTTTCTGGGCACCAGAGTATTAGGCCAGTTTCTTCTTTCAGATGTCGCTAAAGGAGTGTCACTAAAGGAAAAGAGGAGGAAATACATAATGAATCCATAAACTGTAGAATGAGTAACTATAGCTAGTGCTATTTGCAGAAGGCCATTAGGATTAAAACATGTCAAACATGTTTTACGTCCTGATCATGAAGACCTTGATTTGGACATAAGCTTGTTACAAAACTGGTTTTTGAATACATGTGCTTGGGATCACAGCGTATCTTTACTAACTATCTTGGCTTCTAGCAATGTACTGATGCATCAGCTTACTAAAATAAACATATGATTATCTCAGTAAAGTTTTTCAATGGGAGGTTTTATTTAATGAAGGAAAGCGAGTTCTCCTTCATTAATGAACCCACAGAATCTGAGGGGAGGGTCAGGTCAAAAAGTCATATTAAAGTTGTTCAGAAATTCACATTGAAACACACAAACCAACAACGGCATCAGTGCTAAATACACTTTCCCAGCAACATCTCTGATCCATAGAATTATGATGATCCTACAGCGGGTCTAGCTAACCTGTGACCCTCCAGATGTTGTTGGACTACAACTCCCAGCAGCCTCAGCCAGCATGGTCACTCCAGATGCCAGCATCCCTGTCCACTGGCCAAGCTGGGTGGGGCTGATGGGAATTGTAGACCAACAACATATGGAGGGTCACAGGTCAGCCAGCCCTGCTCTTTAGGAATGGACCACATTAATTCAGTGTTCCTAAGCACACTGTTAGCAGTAAGTAAATGCTGATAGTAGATGTAGTAGTAGAATTAGTCATTTTTCTTGTTATTTTCCATGTTATTTTTAGATTGTTGATTTGCCCCTATTCTAAATTTTCTTGTTTTTTGTTTGTTTTGTTTTTTGTGGCTCTTGCAGAACTCGATCAGGCACAACTTGTCTCTTCATAGTCGATTCATCAGGGTACAGAATGAAGGAACTGGGAAAAGTTCGTGGTGGATGATCAACCCTGACGGTGGGAAAGGTGGGAAAGCGCCACGGAGACGTGCTGTTTCGATGGATAACAGTAACAAGTACACCAAGAGCCGAGGACGAGCAGCTAAGAAGAAGGCAGCACTACAAGCTGCACAGGAAACAAGCGAAGACAGCCCCTCCCAGCTCTCCAAGTGGCCAGGTAGCCCAACCTCACGCAGCAGCGATGAGCTAGACGCCTGGACAGATTTCCGGTCTCGTACAAATTCAAATGCCAGTACAATAAGTGGCCGCCTGTCACCAATACTGGCCAGCACTGAGCTAGATGAGGTTCAGGATGATGATGCTCCACTTTCCCCTATGCTGTATAGTAGTCCACCCAGCATGTCTCCCTCAGTAAATAAACCTGGCAATGTTGAGCTGCCAAGGTTGACTGATATGGCGGGCACCATGAACTTGAACGATGGTCTGACAGACAATCTTATGGATGATCTTTTGGACAATATAACCCTCCCCTCTTCCCAGCAGTCGCCCACAGGGGGACTCATGCAAAGAAGCTCAAGCTTTCCATACGGCTCCAAAGGTTCAGGTCTTGGTTCTCCATCGAGTAGTTTCAACAACGCTGTATTTGGACCATCATCTCTGAATTCCCTCCGTCAGTCTCCCATGCAAACCATCCAAGAGAACAAGCAAGCTACATTTTCTTCCATTTCGCATTACAATAACCAAACACTGCAGGATCTGCTGGCTTCGGATTCGCATAGCCACAGCGATGTCATGATGACTCAGTCCGATCCACTCATGTCACAAGCTAGCACAGCTGTGTCTGCCCATAACGTACGGAGGAATATTATGCTCCGGAATGATCCCATGATGTCGTTTGCTGCCCAGCCAAGCCAGGGGAGTTTGGTCAACCAGAATCTGCTCCACCACCAGCACCAGTCCCAGAATTCCTCTCTCGGTGGCAGTCGTGCCTTGTCAAATTCCGTCGGTACTATGGGCTTAAGTGACACAAGCAACGTTGGGTTGACAAAACACCAGCAACAGTCACCTGCCAACCAGTCTATGCAATCGCTTTCTGACTCACTCTCAGGCTCTTCTTTGTACTCCAGCAGTGTGAGCCTTCCAGTCATGGGGCATGATAAATTCCCCAGTGATTTGGACCTGGATATTTTCAACGGGAGCTTGGAATGTGATATGGAGTCCATTATCCGCAGCGAACTCATGGATGCAGATGGGTTGGATTTTAACTTTGATTCCCTCATCTCAGCCCAGAATGTTGTCACTCTGAATGTGGGAAACTTCACTGGTGCTAAGCAAGCTTCGTCACAGAGTTGGGTTCCAGGCTGAAGGATTTATGCAAAGAGGGGGAAATGGGCAAAGCAGGTTAGCGATGTTTAGTCCGTTGTCATTTATTAGATCTCATTAGGCGGTGCCCTTACCATATGCACATATGGTTTTTGTAAAGTACAGCCTTTTACAACAAACTCCATAAACCAAAGTGGGGTGCTGATGAGTAGGTAGCAATGCCGTGTATTCCAGTTATGTGCTTACCATAGCTGTGACTAAGAGCTGGTTCAGGTTTACTCTCCTACAAGGTGATCACTATAGGCACATCTTATTAACAGATGTACAGTGATATTCTTCTTCTACACATGATCAGCTCCCAAGTGTATGATGCTGGTGGTGGGGACCATAGTCTGTTGAGAGAGGATTCTGACACAGATGCATTTTGAACCTCTGAACCTATAGTTCCTCTCATATAGCTCATAATGACAATGCAGCAACACATCCTCAGATAGTAAAACTATTTAGTGGTTTGATACATGTTGCATCTGCTGTCCATGATATTCTCTCCCCCCGCCCTGTTCCCCTCCCACCAGAATAACTGTACCACATAGAGTTGTGTGAATTGGCACACAAGTTACTTTCTTATATGTTTTATTTTTCTCACTAGTAAGTTTGCCCTGAATTGCGCATGGTGAGAAAAATGAATGGTATTATCAACAAAACAGGCAACAGAGAAAGCTACATGTTCCTTTCGTAATGTGGATGATAGTTAATGATCAAATAATTCAAGGCCTACATTTTTCAGGATGATGAACAGCAACAATCTCATGGTAGCTTGTTTGTGTTGTTGCAGATCTGCTTCCACATTCTCATGCCACCTGTAGCACAACAGAGAAATTCTGAACAATTGACACTTGAAAGCCACAACAGAAGATGGTACAAGGGAGTGAAGCAGCTTTTTGAGAATTTATGTGTGTTAAAATAATCTCCCTCAAAGGCATTTACTGCCCACAAAAAAAAAAAATGAGTATCCTGTGAAAGTGACATCCATTGTGTCCAATGTAACTCTATTTAGTCTGAAATAATAGAGAATGTTTTTCAGAAAGAGATACCTTCAAAAACAGGACCTTTGAGGGCCAAAGTAGACATCATGTTGAAGGCTGATAATTAGGATCTCCCACAGTTTTGAAAAAGAAAATTGAAAGCAGGACCCTGAATTGGATCAGGGCCTTGGCCACAGGAGAAAAATAATCCTTTCCCTCTGTGCCATTTCCCCAAATAAAATCATACACATTCCATCCATTGGGTCCTTTGGTGCATGCAGAAGGCTTGGGGAGAGGTAGAGTCTTATATTATTTGCATTGGGTTTGGGGAAGTTATGCTCGGCAAGGCGTCTCTTCCAATGCTCTGAAGAGACTCTCACTGTGTATTACCTTCTGCATATGCAGCACAAACAAGAGTTTGGGGGAGGTGATCTATATACTGTTGGGCATCCAGCTCAGCAGAGGTCTGAGGACACTTGCCTCTGGCAAGCAGGTGAGTGGATCTGTGGATGCCTGGCATAATGCAACGTAATATAATGTAATACAATAATGGGCCATCAGTTGAGATTTTTCTGTCTGCTTTTTAAAGGCCATTATGCTATTCATGTGATTCAGCAAGGATAATTGGAAACTAGCTGTTCCTACAGATGCCAAAATTATGGGATACCACACTCTCGCAAGATGACAGCATTGCTTGGTATTTTTAGAACACACAGAGCAGCATCAGGTGGACTTCCTGGCACATTGCTTCTTGTATCAATAGGAAGTGCAGAGGGTGACTTTTTTCCAGTTGCTTTTTCTTCTTTCTATGAATGAATGTTTCCGTGAGCACTACATTCTGTTTAGCTTTAGATCCCGAATTCCTCTTACCCAGTATGCTTGGAATCGGCAAGGTTTTTTATGATGTATAATTTGCCTTTTTATAGCAATCAGGGTTTCTTTCTTGAATCCTGCAGGTCTATTTTTAAAAAGCCATAGTCTAACATTAAAAAAAAACCCAGACTGGGGTGGTCATGCTTTCACCTGGAGATCGTTTCCTATAACTTTCATTGTTTCCATGCACTGAATGTGAACTCTGTGCCTGCTGCCCATTCCTCCATAGACAATTGGACTCTACCCAAGAATGGATGGATCAGGTTTGGTGGAGGAACATGTTAGGAAACACAGCAACTTGTTGTATTTAGCATATTGGTAGTCTCTCTGGGTGAGGACCCTAAACCAGATTGCTTTCTTAAAACAAGTGTTTTTGTGAGACTTCAGTTCTAATAGGAGATGATGTATGGGTAGGGATTGAGTTTGAAGTATTTGGATCGTTGTATTAATAGTCAAGCATCAAAAGGATAGAAAACAAAGTGCTGGCTTGTCTATGGTTTTCATTGGACAATAAAGTAATGAGAAAGTTCCTACATATGGACCAAAATATTCTTACCCTTAGCCTTGGCGTAAGTGAACTTTTATATTTCACAAATTAAGACACGCATTGTCCCAGCAAAATGTGATCTGTGGTTTGTTTATGGTAAGATCCATTATTAAAGGGTCTAGGATCACTGGAAGAATCTTCCACTTATTACAGTATGTAGGCCTTTCCCCTTTTTATGAGCCATTGTCATCAATCTTATTCTGATTTCTCTTTGATCTTCCTGTCCTCAAAAGTAAGGACTGGAAGCTGAATAATCTTTTAATTTAGATATAGCTGGAGATGTTCAGTTATTATTTCCTTGGCTTAGGGAGGCTCACTATGATATTTGTCAGTCAGTATTATAGTCTATGCTATGAACTCAGGCTGATATCAGCTATAGATTGGGGTTAATGTTCCATAATGGCAGCACATCAATTGGAAAATTACTTCAGGTTAACTCTTGCCTTGTAGAGATGAGATGAATTCAGTTTCCAAAAAGGGGAAATGTCTTTCCCAAGGGATTTGGGTTGAGGGGTGGAGAGGAGAAGGTTGGTCTATATACTTGATTTTAAGTTGAATTCTGCTGCTGTTCCCTTCCTCCTCCATCTCTTTGCTTGTTTTAAAAATTCTATTTTCCCAGTCTTCATGGTAAAGTAATCTAACTAGAGGAGGAGTGAAGGCATTTGATTTATGGGAATACCTTCTATTACACTCTCCCTTTTGAGCTGTGTATTGTTGTTAGCAATCTTAGATATTTTTTGCTTTTGCTGTGACACATCACCACAGTGTTGACTCCTTCTGAATGGTTTGTCTTGGCTTCCTGACCCATAGTATTTATATAACAACATTAGAAAATGAGAATGCTCCACTGCAGGAAAGGTTGTTTTAATCATAATAAAGTTGCTCACTTTCACAGTATAACTGAGGAAGAGCAATAGTCCTGTGAGTACACATCACGGAAAGGATATTTTCTGTTTCCTGTGGAGTGACAAATTAGAATGCATTAAAGCTAATTCTGTAGGCTATTACTGTACTGTGATTATTTTTGCATTAGGTATAGTGATGCCAAGTGAAATGCTCATGGTTGCAAAGAAGCTCTAAGGCAGGCATGGCCAAACTTGGCCCTCCAGCTGTTTTGGGACTACAACTCCCATCATCCCTAGCTAACAGGACCAGTGGTCAGAGATGATGGGAATAGTAGTCCCAAAACAGCTGGAGGGCCAAGTTTGGCCATGCCTGCACTAAGGGATTTCCCCAGCTTTGTATCTCTTATCAAACAGTTAGTGTTTAAATATGTATCCTCTCCACAGGCCAATAGGGAATCCATTTAAACTGGGCTACTAGGATTTTCCCTTCAATCTTTAATATCCATCTTTGTTGTGCACATTAGTTTGCCATCATCATTCATCTTCACAACATCTGTATAAGGAATCATAGAATCATAGAATCATAGAGTTGGAAGAGACCACAAGGGCCATCGAGTCCAACCCCCTGCCAAGCAGGAAACACCATCAGAGCACTCCTGACATATGGTTGTCAAGCCTCTGCTTAAAGACCTCCAAAGAAGGAGACTCCACCACACTCCTTGGCAGCAAATTCCACTGTCGAACAGCTCTTACTGTCAGGAAGTTCTTCCTAATGTTTAGGTGGAATCTTCTTTCTTGTAGTTTGGATCCATTGCTCCGTGTCCGCTTCTCTGGAGCAGCAGAAAACAACCTTTCTCCCTCCTCTATGTGACATCCTTTTATATATTTGAACATGGCTATCATATCACCCCTTAACCTCCTCTTCTCCAGGCTAAACATGCCCAGCTCCCTTAGCCGTTCCTCATAAGGCATCGTTTCCAGGCCTTTGACCATTTTGGTTGCCCTCCTCTGGACACGTTCCAGTTTGTCAATGTCCTTCTTGAACTGTGGTGCCCAGAACTGGACACAGTACTCCAGGTGAGGTCTGACCAGAGCAGAATACAGTGGTACTATTACTTCCCTTGATCTAGATGCTATACTCCTATTGATGCAGCCCAGAATTGCATTGGCTTTTTTAGCTGCCGCGTCACACTGTTGGCTCATGTCAAGTTTGTGGTCAACCAAGACTCCTAGATCCTTTTCACATGTAGTGCTCTCAAGCCAGGTGTCACCCATCTTGTATTTGTGCCTCTCATTTTTTTTGCCCAAGTGCAATACTTTACATTTCTCCCTGTTAAAATTCATCTTGTTTGTTTTGGCCCAGTTCTCTAATCTGTCAAGGTCGATCATGTTCCCAAATTATTGTGGATAGGAAACGAAAGCTGGGAGAGATTGACTTGCCCAAGGGCACCCAGTAGATCTACGACAATGTTGGAATATGAACCTGTACAAGGTTCACACTACATTTAATCAGGCCAAATTGAATTATAGTGGTACCTCAGTCTACGAACTTAATCTGTTCCGGAAGTCTGTTCTTAAACCGAAACCATTCTTAAACCGAGGCGCACTTTCCCTAATGAGGCCTCCCGCTGTCAGTGCCCTTCCACCATTCGGATTCCGTTCGTAGACTGATGTAAAGTTCGCAAACCGGGGGACACTACTTCCGGTTTTGCGGAGTTCGTAAACCGAATAGGTCATAAACAGGGCTGTTCTTAAACCGAGGTATCACTGTATACCTAAACCATTTATCTTTTAACATCCACTTCACAAATTAACAGTGACTTCTTATGTGCTAGATTGTAAAATATTATTGGAAAATAGAAAAATCTGAGCCAGAAGAGAGCCATATTGGCTTTGAAAATAAATAAATTATGTGTTGGAACCTGAGTTGTGCAGAGAGGAACAAACTGGATGATCCCACAGGCAGTAGAAAGAAGGTAGTTTTTGCTGATACTCCCCCCAGCCTCCTATGCCCCCCCAATATCTGCTCTGGGGGGTTAGAGGAGTGTTCCCCCCACCAAGGGAATGAGTGAATGAGTTCTTCTATTAATGCAGGGATAACTGGATCCAACTATCTTACCTTCAGGTCACCAGACATAAATATTGCTGTTTTACCTTAACTTGAAAATTCCTTGTAAGCCTTGGGAGTAATTTGTAACAGGTTGTTGCCCAAAGCATTGTTTTATTTCTGTGCTTGTTTAAAAGCATCCTATCAGCTGATGGCAACTCAGATATTAAAATCCAATTCATGATTCAGACACATCTGTGACCTACAAAGAATAAAGCTGAAATCCTATTCATGGGTAACGGTATTGTATTAAGTAGGGCTGCTCTGGAGTAGCAGTTAGCAACAATATTATACCTGTACAGCACAATCCATAATTTATATATACTTAGAGGTGTGAAGGCCTGGGAAAAGATGGGGGCATTAACACACACAATTTGCTGGGTTTTTCAGGGCCTTGGTATCTCTAGATAAGCCATCTTAAATCATTTTTTGATCACACAGTGATCATTGTACTTCATTCATTGCTTCACTCCACACGTAAATATTCTCCTTTTTCTAAATGTTTATATTGGGTGGAATGTTATGGCTTCCCTGTTGATTAGCTCAAATTCAGGTTCACCAGTGACACATTTACTGTACCTTGCACTTGGGGAAACGTCAGTGCGTCACCTTTCCCATTCTGGAGAAATTTCCAGCACAGCATAATTAACACCTGTGGGAACCCAATGGGTGCAGTAATCTGCATTAGGTAATACTTATGGGCTTCTCTCTTCCCACTTCAGCTGAGGTCAGAGCTTGGGGAATTCAGTTCTAAGCTAACAGTGGTGGAATGAGGTTAGACAGTAGCAAATAAAAAGACTTTTCAGTCCACGCAATATAAAGGTGAATAACTAGAATAGTTATTTTAGGGCAAAGCAGACTGGGCTGGAAGGGAGGGGGGGTGCCACAGTTTGCTATCCACTTTCGTACTTTTTTTCGCTTTTGATGGAAAGTTAACTTGATTATAATAGTTCTTTGTTTATTTTTTTTTTTAAATCAACAAAGTTGTCACCTAGCAACATAAAGTGCCACTAATTATAAAGCTCGTTATAAAGCAAAGAAAACACTCTGCAAGCCAGTTCATAAGACCTCAGGCCAAGTGCTGCAGACTGGCCATGTGAATCAGCTTTTAATCTATATTGATTGACAAAGTATATTTCTTTTCAAATGAATCCCTATTTATCTTGTTCGCCAACAACCCTTATCTGTTTTACTTTACAAAGTGTTGCAGTGGAGAAAATCTAAACACTAGTTCTTATTACCATTGCCAGGTCTTTTGAGATTCTTAAACTGAGAGACCAGAAAAAATAGCTTTGGAGATAAGCAGGTGGTGGCTAGGCAGTGGAGGAGGAACCCTG
Organism: Podarcis raffonei; assembly: GCF_027172205.1. NCBI lineage: Eukaryota > Metazoa > Chordata > Lepidosauria > Squamata > Lacertidae > Podarcis > Podarcis raffonei. Next base: position 52,832,057 of record NC_070604.1, read on the forward strand.
TTGAGGTATGAGTGGAGCCTTATGGCTCCTTGGGGGAGGCAGGGAGCAGAGCCTGGAAGCAGGAGAAGGACATAGCTCAGATGGTGATCATCTGCAGCAGAACGTCCCTATTTCAATTCCCAATATCTCTAAGTAAGACTTGGAAAGACGACTGTCGGGAATCTGGGAGAGCCATGGTCAGTCTGTTTAAACATTGCTGAGCCAGATGGACCAATGGTCTGGTTCTGAATAAGACAACTTGCTGGGACAGGAGTAAAAACTGATAGACATGGGAGTTTGCTTATCTTAAGATCCAAGCCAATGCTTTTCAATGGAATCCATTCCCCATCCAGCTGCCAGTCATGAATGCAATTTGAATTCTCTCCCTCATAAAAGAGGGAAGGTTTGCTCAGTGGTGGAGCATGCAAATTTTCATGCAGAAGATCCTAGTTCAATTCTTGGCATCTCCAGCAGGTAACAGACTGAGACTCTGGGGAGCTTCTCTGCCAGCCAGAGTAGATAATCCTGGGCGAAATGGACAGTCTGTACTGGTAGAAGGCAGCTTCCTCTGATCCGTGCTCCATGTGATCACCCCCCTGACAATTGGCAGAGGAATGTGTGAACTAACCCCACTGAACAGCAGTATGAAATTATACAAAGCAGCTGTCTGCGGTGTTTTATCTGCGGTTCCCCTTGATTTTGCACAATTGCAAAATCAAGTGAAGAGAAAACCAGTCTCTGTTCATGCTGGGACAGTTGGAAAATAAATACCGTATTTTTTGCTCTATAAGACTCACTTTTTCCCTCCTAAAAAGTAAGGGGAAATGTGTGTGCGTCTTATGGAGCGAATGCAGGCTGCGCAGCTATCCCAGAAGCCAGAACAGCAAGAGGGATTGCTGCTTTCACTGCACAGCGATCCCTCTTGCTGTTCTGGCTTCTGAGATTCAGATATTTTTTTTCTTGTTTTCCTCCTTCAAAAACTAGGTGTGTCTTGTGGTCTGGTGCGTCTTATAGAGCAAAAAATACGGTACCCCCACCACCTCATTCACAGGGATCAAATTGTGAGAGAGCATTTTGCCAGTTTTCAGCAATGAGCTGAAAATTGAGGGATTGGTTTGGGGCAGGAAAAGAAAAGGCCCTGCATCTCTTTCTTTGCCTTATGATGTGTGGTATGACAAGCAACAGCTTCTTTCCTTCCTGTTTCCCCACTTTGTCTTTGGGAAAGAGAGACGTGTACTACTTAGCTGGCCCACTAGCAGGTGCATCTGTAGTAGTTGTGTTGGTTGTCTGGCTGACAGCTGCCATATCCTTCACTAAAGAAATTTCTTGGGAACAAGGAAATGGCAGTGGTTGAGTTAGCCACACCTACCCGGGCAAGTAGAACATTACTCCTCCCCCTTAGCCTATGAAGGAGGGAAGCCAGCACTTGCTACACTCTGCGCCTAGGGGGCAAAGAAAGAGACGTTCAGCCTTCTTGCCACCCCCAAAACAGTTTCCTTGTTTTCTAGCCATTACCCCAGGCATTTCAGGGAGCCAGAGTCAATGAAGCAATCCAGTTCAGTTAACCAAGTAACAGGGTGAGTTCTTCCATATGTTAACAAGTTTTGACCCTTTGTTCTCGCTGTAGTTCCATCCACTGGGACAGGCCATGCTTTTTCTAAACGAGGTGGGGAACCTATTTCAGCCAGAAGGCTGCATCTCCTTGTGGGCAATTTTCCAGGAGCTGCCTGCCTGTTGATGAGAGGGGTCAGAGACAAAAATGAGTGAAGAAGCAATAGTTGCGATTCATATCTCTTTACAGTAGGCTACACTGCAGCCATGCAAAGCCAGAGGTTTCTATACCCTTCCACCACACACACGCTGCTCTCTCTAGTTGGGCAAGCAAGAGGCATTGTCGCATTTCAGGACACTTTCCATTCAGGCAAAAGCACTCTGGGGGTGCAGAGCAGGACTAGTGAGGGTGCTGGGGGGGAGTTCCAAGCCGCAGGCAGTCCTGCAGTTGCCAGGGCCCCCAAGGTCTGAGGTTCTCCACCCCTGTACTAAGCATATCTAGCAGGGGGGGACGGGGACCAGAATGAGAAAGTAGACAGGGATTCCGTACGCTGATGAAATGAGAAATGTTGCACGTGCTGAAATTCCTTATTCCACACAACTTGATAACGTTGCAGGTGCCTTGTGTTCCCTTTCACTATACTTGCATCTTAAATCCTCACTTTGTGGGCTGGTTGTTCTTCTTAGCATCCCTCGTTGTTCTTGTTAGGCAGCACACAGGATGGCAATCAGAACAGTCAGCTTTTGTTCTCTTTTGTTCTGATCCAAGAGAACTTCAAATAGAGGCCAGGCAACCAAATGATATCAGTGGAATTTTGTAAATCAGGTACCAAGGATTTATTTATACCTCCTTAACGAGGTAGGAGTTGCAAGGGATTAAGCATCAAAGATTCCCCAAATAACTGGAGACTACGTGACTGATCCGCTGCCCTGGACTAAGCCACACGTGTGCATGAGCCCTAGAAGAATTAGCAGTTGTGTTCACATACTCCGTTGCTCAGGTTGCATTACGAGATTCAAAGGCTGGCTGAGTGTCAGCAAATATCCGTATACCGACCGTTGAGACAGATTTACTAGGCGAGATGCCTGCTAGCCAGCCAAACACTCTGATGCCTGTGATCCTAATGTTGACTTTACAACAAATGGAAAAAAAAGTAAATGTGTTGATCTATCCAATTGCTTGTTCATAAAATGCTTGACAGTGTCAAGATTAAGGATAAGCTAGTTTTGATTGCCATAAAACACACAATATTTTTGTCATTCTCCAAGCTCCCCTGAACTTCCATGATAGGTGTGGGAGCAGTGCTTTCTCTATAGACATTGGAACTGTGTGAAAAAGCATGAATACATTATTTTACGTAACGCCCGAAGCTACTCTCTGTATGCACTCCAGAAAGATAACATAGAAAAGGAGTGACATTGAGGATATCTCACCTGTCTGGTGCTCTCCATGTGTTTTTGCCATCAACAGTGATAGTATAGCATAACTGCTTTGCATGGTTCTTTATCCCCAGCATCTCCAGAACTGGGAAAGACCAAAAGGAACCCTGGAGATCTGCTGCCAGTCAGCACAGACAACACTGGGCTAGATAGACCTGTGGTCTGAGTTGGCATAAGGTCGTTTTCTGTGTTCCTACAACCCAACATTTTGGATTTCCTTTAAGGTGGAATTGTAATGGAGTGGACTGGGGGTGGACTTGGATTAAATGCCATTCTCTGTAGTGACGCACCTTTAAGGTAAAGGGATATGTAGCATAACAAATGCAGGTCTCCACAGTACAATGTGAAACTGCCTAAAAAGCCAGTGTTTCCAGTTATCTGCCTCTTTTGACAGTTTGTGGGCATTCATTAATGCTATTTTGTCTTGCTTTTTTTTTCTCCAGGCCCTTCATCTGACACGAGAGCTAGAGGGGGAAAAAAACTTTGCCAAATCAACTGTCAGCAAGGACAGGGATACCGTTTACAGCTTATAACCTTTGTGAACCCTGCATTATTTTCCTAACAAAACAGAGACTGTTAAAGAGCCCCAGAACCAGAGTGATGAACCGCCGTGTCTGGAATTGAACTCATTCTGAAGTATGCAAAATCTTCCTTTTATGGGATGTCCCACCACCAACTTGAGGATATGTTGGTTTAGCCACCACCCTGTTTCAGAACACACTGTGTAGCCTTTACAATAGTTTATTTGTCAATCAGTATATGGGGTTCCAATATGTTTATGGGTTGCAGGATGCTTTCGGTTGGCTTTTATTTTTCAGGGTTTCCCCTACCCCTCTTAAGGTATGAGTATTCTCCCTCCCCCCCCCACCCATGAAATGCTTTAAATTGTTCCTTTTCACGTACCGATTCCTCATGAATATGAAATGCAGACTAATATATGCACACTGAAAAGCTGAATGGATTTTGGCTTGAAAATACCAACAGCACTTGAATATTTCAGTCTTTATAGCACCTACCAACTATTTGAATTTGAAAGGTGGTTTATGGGGGGTTTTAATGTTTGCTTGTTATATGGTTTGGGCTTTTATTTTATTTTTTAGTTGGTTGATTCTGATTCAGAACCTTTCCCCCCACCCCCAAAAGTCTTTGCTTAAATTTAAGGGTACTCCTTTCTTTCCTTTCAATACCAAGAGGGTGCATTTTACCTCACAAAATTAGCCACCACCAAGGCTGCATCCTTACCAGTGTTCGAAAGCTATGAGGCGGTGTGGCGGGGAGGGGTAAATTCATAGTGTTTTATGAGTCAGTAACTGGCTTGCTATTAGTCAAATCGACTCGGGCCTAGTGCGTAATCCTAGCAGTTCTGCCAAAACAGCTGCAGTGATTGTGATTGTGATTTTGGCCTGCCCAGGCAATTTAGCAACTGGCTGATCTTGAAAATGAGTAAGTGGTCTGCCCTGGTTGCCATCTTGCCAGACAATTAGTCCTTAACAGCCTAGAAGGCAGCAGCTTAATTTCAGATTAAATTTATTAATAATAGTAATAACAACAACAACAAAGACCTAAAATAAAAAAGACTATATTGCATGAAAATGAGAGTTTTATGTATATGCATCATCCAGGACTTGGATGATTTATTACATTGGTAATTATTTTTACATCCTCTCCTTGATTATTCTTTCCTTCTTCTGAAGTGTCATCGAGTCTAGGAAGAGAAGCAGAAGGAAAGGCAGGAAGGAGAGACAGGGTGGGGAATACATACAGATAGCTTTTCATAGGAGCGTAGACTGTAATTGGATAAATTCCACGGAAAAACAAAGTAGTTTTTATATATTTTGCTTATATGGGTTTCTTTTGTAAATTTATATGGTAATAATGACTGAAAGGTATGGTGCTGTGCAGGTCCTCTCTGTTTGATTACTTTTTATTGATACCTTTTGGGGAAGATAAGGGCAAAGAGGGAAATCCAATGGTACGATTCAATTTTTTGGGGTGGGGCGGGGCAGGAAGTGGTGTGAAGACACTTTGGGTAGGACAACGTATACAGGATTTCTCCAAAGTGGTATATGAAGAACTTTTCTTGGCATAAAGAAGACATAATGCATATAAATATATAAATATATTTTATTATGTACAGAAACGGATCATTATGCATGAATGTTAGGAGAACAGGCTAGCATTTTAACCCAAAGTTTCAGTGCATGAGTTTCCACTGGCACATGAACCATGTACTTTGTGGTGTGACTCCCTTCAGCCGCCACACTTGTAGGCACCCACAAGCACCCACACACTTATACACACAGACATCTGTGGGCCCCATATTGCTCCTTCTTTTCCAACCCTTTGAAGTAATATTGGTGAAATTACAGCTCCTTATATGATGGAAGTTTTGTTTCGTACTGTAGCCTCTTCCTCATGACTGTGCTGCGCTATTCTCTAGATGAACATGTGAACTCCATCATGCAGTTCATAAACTGAATTATGAAAACTCTGTGCTGTCGTGGTTCTAAGTAGCTCATAGAATATAAACTTTCCAGATAGTTAAAAGATTTTTATCATTTTCCAAAAAATGCAAAATAAAAAAAAATACAGGCTATTTTTTTAAGAATTAAGGTGGTATATTTATCAATGGCAGGGTCCAGTTTATCATATTTCTTTAATCAGAAATAACCAATGTGTGCGTTTGTTCTCCACATTGGAAAGGGCTTCCCCGAGAGGAAAACACTGTACAATTGTCATCTGTTCCAGGGGCTTAAGGAAGGTGTCATTTTCTTTAGAGAGACTCAATTACACGTACCTATTACCAAAGCTAGTTAAGAATTTTGCTCACATGCCTTCACTGCATAGGAGTATCTGGTACACCATTAAATGTGAATTCAGCTGACAATGACATTTTGGGGTGTTTTGTTGTTTTGTTTTGTGGTGTTTCCTCCCCCCCCCAAGTATAGCAATGTGTTTGGTGACTAACAGTTTATTTTATTTGTAAGTTTCTGTCTTTCTTCTCAACAGGAAGTCTGTATAAAAAAACCTGGTACACAGCAAGCTTTATGGTTTCCTCATTTGACTTCTGTTGAATTTCCTTTAATATTTCAGGGAGTTCATTAGAGAAACAGGTATATTCTTTATTTTGCAAGCTCTAATATTAGTAAGGTGATTAATTTACACAAAGAGTAGAAACTGTGTGTGCAATCTGTCCACAACTAAGCCTGTTTCAGTGGAAAAGAGTTAAGCACTTGCCACCATTGGGGACTTTTCAGGGGACTTGAGTAAACATGCATAGAATCAAACTACATGGCAATAATCCTAAGTACACTTATTGGAGATGACACAGCTCAATGGTTGCAATAAGCTTTCCATCCTCATTGTTAAGCTCCCATATGTGTTTATATAATGCCCAAGTGACAGGCTTCCAAGGAAGCCCAAGCACCTGGACCATACGTAGATCAGTGGTTCAGCATGTGCTTCACATGCAGAAGGTCCCAGATTCCTGGCATTTCCTTATAGGGTTGGAAAAGACTCTGTGTAAACACTACTGAACTAGATGAACCAATGGCCTGACTCTGCAAAGGCAGCTGCCTATGTTCCTCAACTTTTATCCTTTATTGGGGGTATTGCTGGGAGACAATTGTGTCATCCCAAAGTATGTGTAAAGAGCATGCATCATTGAACCAAGGGAGACTTTGAGTAAACAAAGAGCCTAGATTAGGGTACTGAAGCTACAGGCAACTTGCTTCTATTGACAACCATAGGATAGTCACAGTGAACACCATCAAGCTATATTTAAGCACTTTGTAGCCTGATTCTATGCATACTTACTCAGAAGTAAGTCTCACCGATAGTACATTGCATTCTGGACTCAGTCATAGGAATGTAAATCTGAAAAGAGCCCACAAAGGTTTATCAGTCAATCCATTTTTTGCCCTCCTCTATAGCTAGTCCCTGAAGCCTCTCACAATACACAACTCCAAGTATTTGACTTCTGCTCTCAACTGGAAGGCTAGTCAACAAACCCTTCTCTTCAGACATTGTCCCAACAACTATATTCTAGTTTATAAGCATCAGTAGCCTGTGTGTCTCATCTTTTATCTGGAGACTAGAATGAGCAATGATTTCTCAAGCTTGCCAGACTATGGCATTTACATGGCTCTAAAGCAGCAGTTCTCAACTTGTGGGTCCCCAGATGTTGTTGGACTACAACTCCCATCATCCCTGAGCTCTGGCCTTGCTAGCTAGGGGTGATGGGAGTTGTAGTTCAACAAACATCTTGGGGACCCACAGGTTGAGAAAGGCTGCTCTAAAGGAATCCCATGTTAGGGGAAAGCATGATCTGAAAAATCCTCTAGTTAGATCCTAGACCACTTTAGAAGTAACACAAAACCATGGTTTGGTGTTATATGTTTCAGTGAGTCTCAGGCTCTCACACTGCTACACCCTTCTTCTCTATCTGCAAGATTAAAAGCTTCCATTTTTCCTTTTGAATAAACTGCAATGTCCCATTATATTTCTAGATTCAGGAAATTGATTTTATTGACTGTGGTTAGTCAACAAACCAGAATCCAAAACAATAATTTAATCCTGGTTTGCTTAAACAAGCCACAGTTAGAATAAACCAGTTTTCAGAATTTGGATGTAGCATCATATATATCTATATCTACCCCTCTTTTTAAAAGTGGCTTTTGAAAGTGGAAGCTTTCAGTAATCTTTTTCTTTTGCATGTGAAAGGGATGGGGAAGAATCCAAGCCCGCAGATCATCACAGCTCATTCTCATAGTACTCACTAAACTATGGTTTACTGTTAAACCTGAATGGGGTACTGTGCCAAAAATTCACGTATTTTCTAAATTCAGAGGCTAATATTATTGCTTGGAACCTTTGGCCACCAAACTACATTTTTCAAATGCAAACCTCAACCTACTTACGTTGAAGCAGTCCTGGAGCACCTGCAAGTGATTTGAACTTCCCAGCCATCCACTATCCCAATTATCCATCATCCACTACCTAAGGGTTCAATTGTGAAGATCACTTCAATCCTACAGAGCATTGAAAAGTGGTGCATTCCTGATGAGTTCACCCTTCATGTCCTTAAATGCTATGGTATATGAGCATGATTATCGGTGCACAAGCTGCAGTTGTTATATTGTGTCTATGGGCAACTTTGCAGGCATTGTTGAATTGTTTGTGGAATTATACTTATAAAATACAACAGCTAGGTAACTAGCCCTAGTCACCCTAATTTTTGGAATTATGAGTTCATTACAAATTGAAATTGTGTCCATTAAATAAGGATTTGGCATAGATGCGTAGGCAATTTCTTTAACTGTCTACTGAACAGTTAAAGGATTCTGTTTTTAGAACACTTCACATTTCTTTTTTGATTTCACTCTTGATGAAATAATTTCTCTAATAATGGGTTACCAGACTGCTGCCTATCATATCACACCGTATCCAAGAACCAAATGTTGGAATGCTGATCTCTTCGAAATGACATCATTGCTTGGCGAACAACCTTCATTCACTAGTTTCTATACATGATGTATATTGGAAATACCAGCAGATGAGGGGGACCAGATACTTTTACTTGCTATGGGGAGGGACTAGGGAGGGAAGGGGGAATGTATTGTACATTTTGGCTTCACGTGTGAAACTTTTTTTAACCAAAAAAAGTTGCATGAATGGACAAAATATGTATACAGTATCTGTAAAACTGTCTTATCTGGGTTATTTCTTTCACTGTCAGACCACATACTTTGGAAGAATATTCCATCCACTGCCTTAGTGCATGGCCATCTTTCCTAAGAGGTGCACAATTTTTACTTTTCGTACAAGCTACCTTGCAGTTTCGTTTGAAAGCCAGCACTGTTGCAAACGCAATGGAGACTTTTGTGAAACCAAATGCTGACATGGGTGAATATACTACCTTACTACATAATGATTGGATGTCAGTTTGATTTTGAAATCTTACCCCTTTGCAAATGAAATAGCAGTGCAGAGCTTATCTCCACTTGATGTTAGTAGATATTGCCTCATGTATTCCATTCTCAATTGTAATCTAGTTTGTAAAAGAAATTGTGACGCATGTAAATAAAGCATAATGGATCTCTATGCTGAAACATACAGACTTGGTTTTGCTTCATTAAGTTGTCTTTGTAGAAGGATCCAAATGGGTAAGGTTTTTTTAAAAATAAATCATAGGTTTTTACATTGTATTCAGTTAAGTAACACCCCACAAAATAATAAAAAGGAAGAAAAATAATAATATCCACATAGTCTCCTTTTATCATTCATTTTACAACATAGAGAATCCCTTAATGATATTCAAAGGTCAACTATACACTTTACAATCAATGAAGTATCCCATCTATTATTATACACCTTTGATCTTACATAATTGATTGATTTTGCCATCATTGCATAATCCCGTATCTTACTATGTTGTTCCTTAATTGTCAGAGTAGTAGCCAATCTCCACAAAGCTGTGAATAAGGTCCTTGCAGCTGCAACAAATAAGTCATTTCCTTGTGTTCTTCCTTCACTGGCCCTTCTAGATAATTAAAAAAAAAACATAACTGGAAGTAATGGGACTTTGTATCCCAGAATTCTTTATAAATGTACTATGATCTACCCTCTGCACAATAATTTCATATTTCTATCAGATGTGGGGAAAGTCCCACTTTTCTTTCTGCCATTTATAGCATGTGGAGGAATTGTTTTCACTTAGTTTATTTTAATTGGTGTGATATACCATCTACTCACTATTTTATAGCAGTTTTCCCATTATTCATGAATTCAAAGAAGCCCTGTGTCCATATAACCATAACTTTCCCCACACATCTCTTGGTATATTTCCCCAAAAGTTCTGAACCCATTTTATCCTTGACTTTTTCTGGCCCCATATTATAGTTCAATAGCAACTGGTAAATTGTTTATCTGCTTTAAATTAGTTTCTCAAATTCAATCATTTTTCTGATTTGATTAGATATTTTTCTCTGTTCTTGCAGTTTAGAACAGATTCAGAAGTATTCAAAACAGAGAGGATTCCTTCCCACCATCTGTCTCCTAATCTCTCAATATGAACATATATCTGTGCTTAATTAATCCATGAAATCTAAAAATATTGTAATTTTCCCACATTTTTAACTTAAAAAGATTCTCTTCTATTATGTCTGCATTGGTTCCAGTGAACAGAATTTAGGATTGAGTTGTCTTTTCTATCAACCACCTATTCTTAACAATATATATATATATATATATATATATATATATATATATATATATATGAGAGATCTATTTTTGTATGTTTCCCACAGTATTCTGTGTGATGGAACTCCAGTCAAATTTTGTTCAGATTTAACTATTGCCTCATAAGGGCTCACAATCCAATCTACCAACCAAGTTATTACATTTGAAAGATAAAAAAACTTTCTATTTGAAACTTGGAAGCCTCCTTCTTGCTTAGCGTTATAAAGATGCTTTAAATCAGGGCTCACCAACCTGGTGCCCATGGGCATACATGCACTCCATGAGGCTTTGACTGTGGTGTCCTCACCCCTCTTCCTGCTGAAATCAGGCTTGAAACAAGCATTCCATTGTTGCTGACACAATAGATTGCAGTGTGTGCTTGTTAGTGATGTAGTGTGGTGCCAATGCCAGTGTCTCCAGTTAGCAAAAATGCCCATGGAGCCAAAAAAGTTTCGTGACCTTGCTTTAGAGTCACTGATTGACTCATAAAAGGTATAAAAATGGTTAAGGTACTTCCACAGCTGACACAAACTTTGATGTGTGCCAGGTATTAAATGCAATACAATTTAGGCAATGGCTGCATCAGATCAGTTTAGGCTGTAGGATTGATACAGTACATGGGATCAATTACACTGCACTATTGTGGCAATGCCCTGATAGCTGCAGGATTCATACCACAGCTCAATAAACTGCTGGCCTAGAATTAGGGTTGGAATTGCTCCTGTGTTATCCTATACCAGGCTGCCTCTCATTTCAGAGATTCACTTCTTACCTACTGCTCATACTGTGTTGGACTAGCAGCAACGGAACACACTGGCACAGCCTTTGGCATCAAAGCCTGAAAAGTTGGGCAGCCCAAGGAAACTTTGCTGAAGGAGTAAAGTATAATTGCTTATGGAAAGTGGGAGGGGAAGCATAGCTCTTTTACTATGTTGCTCTCCAAACAGCTAAGAGGTAGTAGTGCCATCAGGGCAGAGTGAGTCTCCCAAGTGCCCAACAAAACCTGGAACTAGCTTTGGCTGCAGTAGTTCTTCTGTTGAAAGCATGTGAGTCTGTGCCCATGGAACCTGTGCGTGCTTCTCTGAACCCTCTTGGTTCATCAGATAGTCTGCAAGGGACAAATTAGTAGATGGATGGGATCGTTAGCTTCCAATTCTTTCTTCGGCCTTACCACTTTTATCTTAATTTATCTTCCTTTCTAGTGGAAGTTAGCACAAGTGAATTGAGATGATGCTCAGATAATAATGGCTAGAGAGAGGCTGTCAGCATCATGAAAACCAAGTGTTTCCTGCCGTGCCAGTATTGGAAGGAGGGGGTGTCGCTAGATGGTTCTAGAAACTATTCATGCTATTCATGCCATGGAAGTCTGGCCCTGGTGTTATGACAGTCCAACATTCCTTCTGATAATAAAACTGGTGAGCCAGTGGTGTGCCTTCTGCTTCACTTTGTCCTACCAAGGGCCTAGTAGAATAAAGTATACTGATGACATTGTGTATCTCTAACTCCAACCTGCCTTCATTCAAGATCCTTTAAGCCAGGGGTGACAAACCTGCCACTCACAAAGCCATTTGAAGTAGATTGCAAGCTCCCCTTTTCTTCCCCAGTCCAGCTCTTCACCCCAGGGACATATAGCCAGGGGTGACAAACCTGCCACTCACAAAGCCATTTGAAGTAGATTGCAAGCTCCCCTTTTCTTCCCCAGTCCAGCTCTTCACCCCAGGGACATATAGCAATCATTCGTCCATGCAGGGATAGTGCCCACCCCCCAAACTGCACCATTAATAGCATATGGTTGGAGGGAGAAACGATACACCTCCAGAAATTGGTGGTGGTGAATCTCAGTCCCACACCCAGGAAAGGTCCTGTTACCCCAAGGTGTTTGGGTGTGGGTGAGGATGTGTTGTGTACCTGCATGTGTGGCTTTGTGTGTACTGGCATGCAGCCTTTGGATGAAGGGCCAAACCTTGAATGCAGCCTCTCGGGTGGAGAAAGGCTAACCACTCCTGATATCAACTGCTAGGGCGTCTGCCCCTCCCACAAGGCTTTAAGAAGGGTCCTTTGGCATTGTTAATTAAGATGGGAGGGGAAAGTACCATTTCTTATCTAAATTAACTCACAACATCCCAATCTTAATTGAAACTGGGACGGTGGGAGGGGGGAAAGACCTAAAATCTTAATGACCCAGAAGAAGGGAAATGGGAGTTACAGGAAATGAGTCATGACACCTTGATGGCACTTGCATCTCAACCACAATTTATTTCCAAACTCTTCCATACAGTGTGGTCACAGAAAGTTAATCCACTTTCCTGTTCTGTACTGGTCAGGTTCAAGGACATTAAACCTATTCCCTACTCTGTAATGCTATAATACACAGGTTCTGCAAAAAAACCAAAAACTCTCCCCGATTATGTGGAAGTTGTTATATTTGGTTGTTTACCGTCTGATGTTTTATTTACTGCTTATGACTACTTTTGTTATATTCATAATTACATAATTTTTCCATGTTGTAAGCTGCCTTGAGCATGGCTTTAACTATGGAGAGGTGGAATACAACTAAAATGATGCATGTATGAAATTGAGCACCTATTGCCACAAACAGATACTTGATTTTGCTCCAAAGCCATCTATAAATAGCTGAGCAAAAGTAAGGCTGAGACAAGGAATTATTTAGAAAGAATATAATGCAACAGTGCACCAAACTGATGGCCCTTGATGACTTTGATAACATGGGAATTGCCTGTGCAGCTGGCTCTTTTGCAAAATATCCTGTTTGAGGTGCTATCATGTGACACAAAAACATGGTCCATTGTGATGAGGAGATCTGTAAAGTTTGTGTGTTCAAGATGGTGCATGTGAATTCACCGCAAGAGGGATGGACAAAAGCATCCTGGCCCCTATACATTTTATGTGAGTACATCTAGTTCTAACCACTTTAAAAAAACAGTGAAAATGTTCACACATTCCAATCCTGTGTATACTTATTCCAAAAGTATTTGCTTCTGAGGTCAGTCGGCCTTATTCCCAAGTATACATTCCTGGGACTGCAGTTCAAATACGCAAGGCTGGCTAACATATGCAAACTGCCTGCTTTTTCTCACCACACAATTCCCCCGGTTTCCATGTTTACAAGTGTAACTTGGCCCTAATTTGCCAATTATCATATGCAATAATTATAGTATTGTATTCTGCCCAAGAGCAGGTCAACAATCACAAAGAGCTGGCCCCTCTGCTTTGTGAAGTTGACCTCTGTCAGCTACAGACTTGTTGCAAAATCTGTAGATTGATGACTCATGAGTTCGCTTGAGGACTTTGACTTTTCAGTCTGAGGGTGACAATGCTAATCTTTTGTGCATTTTTTCATTACATTTCCTCATTGCCATGTAAGTTAAGACAACATTTGAAGCCACAACCCAGAGTCTTTGGATTTTTGAGCTAATTTAGTCCTCACAAATGCCAATGAATTCCAGGAAAATGATCCCTTCATCTGCAACAGGAGATGGGCTTTTAAATAAACATATTTCCAGATTATAAGACTTCCAAATAAGTGTATTTTGGACACGTGCTGAACCTCACAAGCAATTTAACCCTGCATATTTTGATTTAAGATTATCCCGGTTATAGTCCATAAACCAGTTAAACCAGAGCACTTGGATGTAAGCCAGCTTTACACCCATTTACGTCAATGGAACTAATTTGATTTAAATCGGGGCATTCCAGCGTAATTGGTTTGTGAATCAGGTTGTTACTCATAGATGTCAGTAGGACAAAAGTGCTTAAATCCAAGTTTTTCAACTGAACTAGATTAGTTTGGCTGTTCAAACTTAAAATTGTGTATTTGCTTGTTTAAAACTAAATAAAAACCTCAGCTTTTTTAAAAAAAGAAGTTTCTAGCCATCTTTATTATGTAAGAAACTGAAGAATTGTTTTTTAAAAAACACAGCATGCTTCTACGGGTCAAACACCACAACATTTAAAAAGGTCAAGGTCAGCCCAATTGCTGAGTGGGACTAATTCCTTCCAGGCTTATACTCCTTGGCAACCAGTTAAATTCCTGACATTCTACATGCAAAACAGATACCTTGGGTTACATCTTCCTCTCTGGACATCTTCCTTTGCTTCTTGATTCAGTTAACAGCATGATGCTGGAGCCACTAAGCCAGATGTGTGTACATCAACATTACATTGTTCATAAAAAACCTCAGTGTCTCTCAACAGCTGTCAGGATGATTGGGGGGGGGGAGAAGAGGATCCTGACGAGGGGTGTAGCCAGGACTGGGACACTCTGGGGCAAGCAGGGGATGGGGAAGGAAATACAGAGTGACAGAGGATGGTGAGGGGATGGGGGGGTGCACAGGAACCAGAGCAGCAGGGCCCATCACTAGAGCCAGAGGAGCCGCTGCCCCAAGAAGTCTCTTTGAGGCTTAGAGAGCAGCTTGAGGGGCGATCTAGGAGGCTGATGCAGGCAAGGGCCCACAACCCAGCTCCCTAGCTGGCCAGGTGGGGCTGGCTAGCTCTGGGAAGAGGGATTTGATTCCTCAGCTGGAGCAGGACTGGAACAGGTGAGGGTCATCTGCCTCATCAAGCTCAGCTGCTGCAATCAGCAAAGTACAAAAGGGAAGCAGAGCTGAGGGGCTATGTCTGCTTTCCATGTTGATGGACCTTGGCTTGGATGCTCCTGGACTTGGGAGCAAAACTAGGCTTTATTTCACCTGGGTCAAAGACCCAGTTTGGCACCCCCTGCACGCATTAGCATATACACAGGCTGTGAACCGCAACGGCGCCCCTCTGTAGGCTTCACCTGGGGCAAATAAAAACTGGCTATCGCCCCCCCCCCCATGGCTCTGCTAGACCTCTCTGGGACTCTGCTTTGGTTTTGATTTTGGACTATACTCTGACTCCTGGACGTCAAGCTTGGCTGCTTGGACTGGCCCTGGACCACATTTCCTGACTTTTGGACTTCGGACTTTGTTTGACCCCTGGACTTGGACTTTGGACTTGACATACTGACGTGCTGCCAGGTAGGCCAGGGGTTCAGGACACCAGGAAACAATAAAAGTAAAGAAAGATTGCAACCAGGGAGGCTTCATCTCCAAATAGGAACCATAGAGTTAACTTTTAGAGGAGGAGCCATTTGCCTCCTGGTGGACTGTGGGGAAATAAGATGGCTGCTGGAAGTAGTTTTCAGTTGGGATGCAGCATGTGGAATTCCCTCCCCAGGAAGACTTGCCAGGCACCAAACATCCCTTTTTACACCAGGTAAAGTCCTCCCCCCACCTTCTAGCATGTTATTGTTTGTCAATCCTCAGATAGTTAATGTGGGCTCCACTACCGTGGCAGGGCCTACTAATGCTGGCACTGCCCTGGCCTTCAGATACAGCATCCCTCAGGGCATTGTGGGAAATATAAAAGGGCTGTCAAGTGTTGCTGCTTCTGTCACCTGTAAAAACCCACACTTGGGGCCACACTAGTGTAGGAGGGGACTGATCAGGGTGTAGTTTTGCCAAAGGCCCTTAAGCTGGACCTGTACTCTAGGGACAAT
This sequence comes from Podarcis raffonei, assembly GCF_027172205.1. Lineage (NCBI taxonomy): Eukaryota > Metazoa > Chordata > Lepidosauria > Squamata > Lacertidae > Podarcis > Podarcis raffonei. The sequence continues at coordinate 52,847,805 of NC_070604.1, forward strand.
ATTTTTACTTACTTCACCAATTTTTCAGGCGCAATGTTCTGTTGTATTGGAAGCGGCACTGACCTATGATGAGCAGGTGTAAGGCACCCTCATCCCCTGCCACACCCTAAGGCACCCATTCTTGCCATAGCTGTCAACGTTTCCCTTTTTTTAAGGGAAATTCCCTTATTCTGAATAGGATTCCTCACAAGAAAAGGGAAAAGTTGACAGCTATGATTCTTACCTTTTGCATTGCCACAGTGAATTGGTATGGCACAACATGCAGGTGCAATAGTGGTGAAACATCAGCGTAAATCCACTCCTGTGACAAATCTTTCGGTTTCACACAGAGAGAGGAATTTAGGAGTGATCTTATCCTTGCCCAACAGGCATTCCTTGATAGAATTACAACTGTAATCCATAGCATTTTCTTTCTTAATGCATTATTCCTTATTACCAGTGTGCAGCACATTTTTATGGGCCTTATGCACTGTATTTATTTAACATATTTATAGGCTGCTTTTCTAGGTCAAACCCCCTCGTGGTGGTTTCCAGTATACAAATCGTTATAAAAAACAACAATAACATAATGTTATATGCCACTCCCAATCTCTGCCGTGTAGTAGCAAAATTCATGTGGGGTTCCGGGCGTTTACCCAAGGTTGTTTCTGTTGGAAAATTCAGGCACAGCAGAGACTGTAGTGTCTTTACACCTAAGTATTGACGGAAGGTATGCAGAGCATTACACCCCAAGAGTGTCCCATGCTGCTTCTCCCATTGTTTCAGCCAGCTTGGGTCCAGAGAAGAAGCTAGCCATGCTCTCTGGGTACAGTCTCTCCCAGACAGCCTGCATGGAGATCTGCTGCCCTCTTCCTTCTCGATCTTTCTAAAAACCTCCTGCAAAAGGACACTTTTTTACTGTAGTGACATCACACTCCCTGTAGCCCTGGCAACCTCCCCCTCCCAACTCTTTTGTCTCTGCCCACTATTCATGGGGGGGGGGGGGGAGGACAGTATATGCATTGTCAATCACTCTTAATGGCTCAGTAGTCTGCTTTCTTTGGCTGATAGAGGTGCCATTAAGAAACAAACTCCTGAACAGGAAAACCTGTGTCGTCTGTATTTCTACACTGCTAATTTCAGAGCCTGTTAGCTTGCCTTAGTTTTCTAAACACTGATTAAACCTCAACAGCCAGGAATGTTGGGAGAGGCAGGGCACCCAGAAACCCAGGGGAATCAGGGCACCCACAAATCAGTAACGATACCAACAAGTTGGCACTACCAATAAAATATTAAGCCCAGCATAGTAACACTACCATCTGACCAAATTGTTTATTCTACTTATGTATTTTTTTATTTTATATACTTACAGTGTCTACTGATTTCCTCCTCCCTTGGGCCTTTTCCTGTTTTTCAGAGTGGTCTTTAATATATTTGTAATTTGTATACAGCTTTATATTTTATACAATGCTAAATGATACTGCTTGGAAAACCACATCTGTGCTGTCTTGGGTTCCATGATGTAAGAAAGGTGGGCTATAAATATAGCAATAAATTTGCAAATGTATGCGAAATCTGATGAAAAGGTAGTGGTGTGTATGAAGGAGTATAACACTAAAGCAGATTGGGGTTTTTTCAGAGTATAAGATGCCCAGGAATGGGGAGGCGGGATTCAGACAAAATGAAACAAAGGTGTAATGAGATCTCACTTGGGTTGTTTCCAGATGATTTGTTTATTGAGCATTCATCCTGATTTGTTTGCACAAAGCTTGTAGGAAGGTTATACAATGTCTGCTGTTTATTGAGTATTTATTCTGGGGGTTTTTCGGGGAGCTTTGGCCTGTTGGAAGCCATATCAAAAAAATGTTATCCCACACGTTCTAGTACATTTTTGCATAATTTTCCTTACCACAAAGGGACTGTTTTTCTCAAAGTGAGCTTGTTATACAAGAGCACCAAATTCACTTTAATTGTGCAACCTGAATTTGCCAGAATGCAACTGAATCCATCCCACAAAATAGTGACAGCCTAGAAGGATTTTGGTGAAAATGTGTGAGAAGACCAATATGTAACCAGTTGTTTTTAAAGCAAAGAATATTGTGACAAATATGAGAGTATCAGAACAATGCTCAAGATGGGAGGTGGCCAGGAGGTGTCAATGTATTTACACATGATTACATGTCTATCCAGCTCTTCCTCCATGGAGATTAAGGCAGCATAATTTTCCACTCCATAGTAGCCTCACAACAGCCCTGAGAGGTAGATTATACTGAAAGTGTGTGACCAGCCCTATATCACTCAATGAGCTTCATAGCTGTTGCCATTTGAATCTGGGTCTCTCCAGTTCACATCCACCACACTAAGCTGATTCTCCAGATGCCTGTTCCTTGATCCCTATTTTTTGACATATACCTGCATTTGCAAATCAAGGTGGAATATGGAATTAATTGTGGGCTGCATAAGCTACTACTAGAAAATATTCTTGGAAGAAACAGGCAAAAATTATCCAACTCATCCCAGGCTTCCCAATATATTCTCCAATGTTTTTTAAAAACATTATTCCATCTCTCCCTCTTTCCTCCCAGCATAATTTGAATAGTGTTGAATCAGCACATCTAGTTCTCAAAGAAAGTCTTGTGCCGATTCAGCCTACATTTGCAGTGTTGGGACTTGCCCTGGGAAAGCAAATTCTCATTTGTTTAAATGCAGCAGGGTTGTATTGCATGGCTTGGGGTGATTCTGGACTGAGTAAATGAAACTAACACACAACACAAACATACATACATTCCATTTGGCTGTCACCTTGAAGGCAATGCATACTTTTTGCAAAACACTGAAGTGTAATTATTGGCTTTCCTTCTGTTTCACCAGTCCTTTCCTGTTGCTACCTTTAGATGCCCTTGGGAGATGGTGCTAATGAGATGACCTGCTGCCACCAATATCTGTCTCTTTAGGATTATGAAATTGAGTTGTTCAAGTGGATAAAGTCCAGAATTAGAAACTGTACGTCACCTGCATATTATAGCTACGTGCTTCATTTAGATTTGGCTGGTGACACACCTGTTTTGCATAAACATATTTTCTCATTGCTCCTCCTTAGAAAGGAATCTCTTTCTGTTAATGATGTTTTTCCAGTAATTCAAGAAGTGACCTATCAATCTTCCCCGTCTCTCCAATAAGAATGTATTAAGGAAGCAATTATCCTGTATTTGGATAAGAATTATTTTCCTCCCTTCCTTCTACAGCCTGCCTCCTTATGCTGGTTTGATTCCAGAAAATAAAAAGGCAGACCATAGTCTTATTTGGGGACCAAATTCTACAAGTAAAGCATGTAAATCACAGATCCCATTCCTCCCTGCTGAAGAGTTTTCTAACACTCAAAAGTCTTCACACACCAACAGAAGGCGTAAAAATGCCTTCATTTCCTTTGAGACTGGCCCAAGGCAGAGAATGCATTTATGTCTCCAGACACTTCTGTTTCATTTGGATGAGTGTTGATTAGAACATTTTTTTATATAAATTAAGTGCAATAAGTAGAATGACCCTTTACAATGTCTTCCTCTTCTTTGAGCATACTGTCAGTCTGGTAAAGCCACTAGTGTACTCTACAAAAGCAGTACTTATGTAGAATAAAAGATGTGGGCATGTGATCAAATCAAGTATGCATTCCTGTATATTTATGAAAAAGGTTATTTGGATGTACATGTACAGTCTTATAAGGCAGCCCATTCTTTGTCCAGGCGTTGCTCTTGGAACAGTCCTCCTAACTGCAATCTGTTAAGAGGCGATACCAGTATCTTCCTCCCCTCAGCAGATTCAACTACTGGAACCTAACTCTAGTTGTTTTTAAATAAAGATATTATTATTAATAATAATAATAATAATAATAATAATAATAATAATAATAATTAATAAATTTATTTTTATACCCTGCCAATTTGGCTAGCTCCCAACAGATATTAAAAGCACATTAAAGATCAAACATTAAAAACTTCCCTAAACAGGACTGCCTTCAGATGTTTTCTAAAAGTCAGATAGTTGTTTGTTTCCTTGACATCTGATGGGAGGGCGTTCCACAGGGTGGGCGCCACTACTGAGAAGGCCCTCTCAACAAATTGATAAAATAAAAAGTACAAATAAAGCAGCGGAATCCAACCTTAGTTGATTCTGTTTGGTAGGAGGAAAAAGTAACAAATAAGGAGGCTGGTTGGTTCTCTAGATGCACTGCTACAGGGCTTCCCACAGCATTATATCGTCATTGTGGAGTGAGGGAGTTTGCCAAACTGGAAAGCTATGGAGACTCTTTACATTGGCATGACAGGCTGCTGAGAGTGATGAATGCCTCTAGAATGAGCAAGGAAATGGTTGGGCAAAACCCGCATATAGGATATAACCAACATATTTGAATAACAGTGTTGCCAAAGCTGTTGGTATGGGATGGGAAGTAGTGAGGAGTGGAGTCACTTCTGAAATACGTGGCTCATGTGCAAGGAAGCCTTTAATGTGGCTACACCCCCTCTGCTCCCATCTGCAATGTTCTGATGACCCCTGTTGCTCTTGGTCATCCTTGATGTTCCTGAATTTATCCACCCATAGCATTGGTATCCTGCCATTCTTAAAAAAATATTTTCAGATTTTGAAAATATGGCCCCATTTGCCCTCATGTAGCCATTTGTTTTCTTTTCTTTTATTTAAAAAAGAACATTTTGTTGGCTTGATATTGAAGCAAGTCAGAAGCTGTGTTTGCAATTTGGTTTTGTAAATATCGGTACTTCACTTACTTGCATGGGAAATGGTTGCAATTAGGAAAGTGGAGGAAACTGACTGCAGGTGCCTGATCTCAGGTTCCTGATCTGCAACCACTTGATGACAAGGGGTGTAAAGCTGTGTACACCTTGCCAACATAAAACACAGCTAGGTTTTTCTTTCTCTCAATTTGGATTGAAGCAGTGTTTCATCAAATGACAGGATAGACATGGTTACAGTTTAATGGGTATCATGTTTCCTTCTCCCATATCTATCCTGCTGCCTTGATACATGGATTTGGGAATACAGTCTAGCATATCACCACACCTTACCTTCTGCTGATTTAGAGAAAGAAACCTATGATTAGGCAACAATTATAATGAGCACCACTATTTTTGAAATCTAAATGTTCTAGTACAAGATTTGTCATGTCTATGGTGCCCCTAATGAAATTTAACAGCAGGCCTATTTGGGTGGAATGTGACAAAAGACTGAAGCTTGAACACTGAGGAGGATACACAGATAATAAGCTATATTTACTGCACAACCACTCTGATCTAGCTAGGAGATATACATGTAGAAACAGGCATTCAGCATGTATCTGTTCCATTAGATTAGGCAAGCTGCACATGCAAACAGGGCCTATGCATGGTGGTGTGGAGTGTGTCCAACTTCTGGAGCTACATATGTATTTCCCAACACTGGATTTGGAACTTCTAGCAAACTCCACTCACAATGGTCCTTTTTGTCCATTCTAACAGTGTCAATCCCTTGTTTAGAGTGGCAGCAAAACCATCTCAATAGCGGGTATCACCTGTAAGAAGGCACATTCATACCTGTATCCAAAATAAAACGATTCATGGAAACGGTTATTATTACTATTTATTAAATTTTTATGCCACCCTTCATCCCTGGATCAGAGGGTACTTTACAATAAAAGACAGAAAAACACATAACATAGTATCAAACAAAAATAATGCCGCCCCCCACCTAGTTTAAAAGGCCATCAATTGTTTAATTAGCCAAAGCCCTGGAAGAAGAGGGATGCTTTTGCCTAGTGCCTAAAGATACGCAACCAAGATGCCAAGTGAGGCTCACTGGGGAGAACATTCCACCAGTGTGGGGCCCTTGCAGAAAAGGCCCGTTTTCGTGTTGCCACCTTCCGGACCTCTTGAGGAAGGGGGACACAAAGAAGGGCCTCAGATGATGATCAGTCTTAAATGTTAAGAAATGAATGCAGAGACACATTGCTGTTATTCTTTGTTCATTTTTATTCTGGCTTCCTGTGGTGGTAATTGTGGTGGTAAATTTGTTTTATGATTTGTATGTAAGAGAGTTAAATAAAGTTCTGCAGAAGGATGATCATGTTATTGGGCAGCTTTTTATAAATATAGCAAAAATAAAACAAACTTCAGTAAAAAGTCTCTTTTTAAAAATAGAAACTTTCTCCCTAATTATAACCCTAATATTATTTGTTGGTAGCTTAAAATATTCAAAATGTTTGTCCATTGTTCGATTAATTGCAAAGTTCAATATAAAATGTTAACTCTCATGTGTTTTACTTGAAAATAGTTAAAATGTACTTAAACTGGAGGCTTCACTAAAATAATGTCAATGCTTCAATTGTAACAAAAGTATATCTTTCTAGAAACGTATAGCTTTGTTACAAATGGAGAAATATCAGGCTGTTTCCTCTGTGTTCATGAAGTTCTGGTGCCTTCTTGATATGTGTGATACATTTCCACCATAGCTCTCTTGTTAAATTGGACTTCGGTGTTTCTGTCTCTCTTAGATAGGCAGGAAGTGTAGAAGACTTTCAATAACTAAGCCAGTGTTCTTAAGAGTATTTTGTACTTGACACTGCTATACATGCAGTATTTATAAAGTACATGTTTCTTTCAACATGTATACTAAAAATAGGACACATCCACAGGCCTATCACAGGCTTGCCAGAAAAGACATGTCTGGTGTCAGGACACATCAGTAGTGACATTAATGGGGAGGTGAATGGCAGCATCCCAAGAAAACTCAGCTTTGCATTCCAATAGCTCTGGTGCACTTTGTGATACATTGTCTGTGAGCAAATGGGGCAGTGGAATACACGTAATGGTTTTAGAAAACCTCCCAGGCTTCATTTATCAGTCGCTAAAAGTTCATGATTTCAAGCATGATGGATAAGAAGCATTCCCCTGATTAAAGTCACCATTCCCATGCCTCAACTGATCTGAATCCCCCTTTAAATGGAGTCTGGTGCAGCCAGGGGTGTAGCGTGGGTGCCGTGACCCCAGGTGTGGATTTCTGAAGGGCTGGTTCCATGCAGGAGACCCTATGCAGGCACCCCCAGCATGGCCCGGCCTGGCAGTCCCCTCCTGGTGTCAGAGGAACCAATGTTTGCAGAGAGAAACACCAGAGTGTGCTGCGCTGGGGGTGCCTGCTTTGTTCCGGCCAAATGCTTTGTCGACTGGCTGGGTTCCCCTCTGAACAGGTAGGCAGGCTTAGCAGCGTGTGGTTGTTCCTTCTTGTGCTGGCGCCACCCTCCATAAATCCCAGCCTTGTAAGGCTGGTGGGGATGCAGTAGCCATGCACCCTTCGATCCCAGCTTCGTGAAGCTGGTGAAACTGGGATCGAGGGCACATGGCTGTTGCGTCCTTCTCATGCCACCCTCCCCGGATCTGAGCCTTGCTGAGAAGAGTCAGACTTGTAGCATTGTTTTTCCTGCCAGATGTTTACAGGAATGAATGTAGGTTACTATAATCCTGTGCTCTTTCACTGAGCTATCAGTAGTGCATTTAGGTATTTTTCTACTCTGGGCTCAGTTGGCGCGGTGATCTTTGTATGGCAACGTGCAATTGCTTACTTCAAAGTACGATAAGCCAGACATGATGCATCTAGTTACATTTTCTGCTCATTCTGCTGAATGAGGCTCTGGACTTCTGCCCTGAAGTCCTGTCCTGATGGCACCACTGTAAGCAATGGGGACTTCAAGAATGAGAAAATGTGTGTATTAGACTAACAGGTTTTAGCATTAATGCATACACCAGTGGTTTATGGAGAGAAAAAAGCTGCAAACTTATGAGCACTTACCTTGAACTGTGTGTGTGCTTGAGTATACATGCATAAAATCATGCTAAAACTGATATTTGGATGTCTTTCACAGGATCGACGTACATATTTGATGTTGGTGTTTTAAATTGTTTTTTACTATGCCAATGTTTTAGCTGTTTTTTTCCTATTGTATTGTTCAAATGATTAATAAATAACATAACTAACAAATAAAACTACATCACCCCACCCTCTGAAATTATTACTAAAAAAGGCATCCTGAATCATAAGGCTCAATAACCACAGTGATTGCTTCATAACTCTAAATTCCATGACTTAATAATTATACTTTTTCCCTGCATATCCTAATATTGGTTAACTTTGAACTTGACACTTGGCTACTTTTTAAAAATGTATTTTAGTGTTACACCTGGATTGTACATGTGGGCAGGAACCTTTTATGTAAATTGAATGGTGAAGCTTTTAAATATGTTCACTTGCTCCTTTGAAAGTGTTACCTGACTTAGCATCTTACAACAAGTGAGAGAGCAAATTGTCGTTTTTATACACATAGTTAGTGAATCTTGAAAATTAATTCCATTTAAAGCTAGTCTATTTTCATTCTGTGAGAAATTGAACTTTGCTTCTGAGTCCTGTAGGGTGTTAGGATGCTATTAAAAATTGGAGATTGGATTCCTTGGTCTGTGGTTGGTTGTCTGGACCCCTCTGTAAGGATATACAAAGCACACAAAGTCCTTCAGAAAAAAGGGCCCTCCAGCAATTTCTCTGAAGTATAGAAATAAGTCACGTTTATTTTCAGAAATGGTGTGTGGTTAGCAATAGCTCTGTGTGGGATCACGTACCCCAGAGCTTATTACAATTTATAGCTTCCACTGTGAACAAATACTGCCAATAAATCTGTTCGCTGTATTTAAGTCCAGAGCCCAGAACAGATATAAATATAATGTATTTATTCTTCGAAGTTTCATAATTTTCATTTTCTTAGTTTTAGCTGTTTTATCAATTTCTATACTGCAAACATTTTATAATCTACTGTCTTTATCTTGATTGACATAACTTGCTAACTACATGATCAGTTTTCTATCTGAAAACAGAATCCCGACTGAAATGTTTGTGGGTCTTTAGTACACAGAGTATAACAGCAGCATGATTTTAACACCTAACAATTGAGACTGTAGTCCTATATATGCTTAAAGATAAAGATAAAGGTACCCCTGACCATTAGGTCCAGTTGCGAACGACTCTGGGGTTGCGGCGCTCATCTCATTCTATAGGCCGAGGAAGCCGGCGTTTGTCCACAGACAGCTTCCGGGTCATGTGGCCAGCATGACTAAGCCGCTTTTGGCGAACCAGAGCAGCGCACAGAAACACCGTTTACCTTCCCGCCGGAGCAGTACCTATTTATCTACTTGCACTTTGATGTGCTATTGAACTGCTAGGTGGGCAGGAGCTGGACCGAACAACAGGAGCTCACCCCGTCAGGGATTTGAACCGCCAACCTTCTGATCAGCAAGCCCTAGGCTCTGTGGTTTATACCACAGCGCCACCCACATCCCATATAGATGCTTAACTAGAAGCAAATACAGTGGTACCTCGGGTTACAGATGCTTCAGGTTACAGACTCTGTTAACCCAGAAATAGTACCGCAGGTTAAGAACTTTGCTTCAGGATGAGAACAAAAATCATGCGGCGGCAGTGGGAGGCCCCATTAGCTAAAGTGGTACCTCAGGTTAAGAACAGTTTCAGGTTAAGAACGGACCCCCAGAACGAATTAATAATATTTTTTTATTTATACGCCGCCCTCCCTAACTATATATATATATATAGTTCTTAACCTGAGGTACCACTGTACTAAAAAGTACTTTTACACCAAAAGTACTTTTACACCGTGCAATTTCTGTTCTCATCCCGAAGCGAAGTACTTTTTCTGAGTTAGTGGAGTCTGTAACCTGAAGTGTCTGTATCCTGAAGCGTCTGTAACCCAAGGTACCACTGTATCCCTGAACTCTTTGGGACTTAATTCTGGTAATATATTTAGTTTGGTTGTGAAGAAAATACATAATTAGTCCTCTTTGCACAGTTCCTATTTAGGTTGAAGGAAATTTGACCTCCTACTTATTGTAGGTACTGTACTATTTTGCAATGCTGTCTATTAAGGTATGACTCATTCTAGAAAATAAAGTCCAAGCCAAATCTTGAAGTACAGCCTTGAGTTTCTTAACCCATTCAAATGTCTATATACTGTATAGATAAACACTTACACATGAACTTTGAGAGAAAACTGGATTGGCCTATGTATGTTTGCTGTTTCACTTTACCTATTCAGGAATCAAGCTCTGTACTATCTGGTCAATTCATGCTAAATTATTCTTCCTTAGATGGATTATTTTTAATTTCACTTCCTCTTAAATATGAAGGACAGCATGCTCTAATTCTATTTAACTTCAGATTTTCATGCCTGCAGAATGGCCCAGTTCTTCTCCATTTAACTCATTAACCTAGGTGCAAAAAAATAGTCAAGGTAACTATACTCTATAAACTATACTATATAAATGGGTATTTCTTATATTGATATATTTGTAGCTTAAATATCCTGGGTGGTAGTCAACTAAATTTTACTCAGAAATTTTACTCAAATTTACTGAAATTAATGGACCTAACTTAGTCATGGTTATTAATTTCATTGAGTCTACTCTGACTAAAAATATAGTTGAATACCACCCCCCCCTTATATATTATTTTTACTGATTGATAGTTTGCTGTTTATTCCCATCATATGTAACATCCCCTCCCAACTGACATTTTAAAAACTCTTTAATGCTGGTACAATGCAGCATTACAATTTCATGTGTACAATGCAGTGCTTTTTTTCCTAAAAAATGTTTAGGGGTACTCTCATTTTGACTCAAGAAAATCACAATATTATAGTTCAAATCGGGGAAAATACCGTATTTTTTGCTCTATAAGACTCACTTTTTCCCTTCTAAAAAGTAAGGGGAAATGTGTGTGCGTCTTACGGAACAAATGCAGGCTGCACAGCTATCACAGAAGCCAGAACAGCAAGAGGGATTGCTGCTTTCACTGCGCAGCGATCCCTCTTGCTGTTCTGGCTTCTGAGATTCAGAATATTTTTTTTCTTGTTTTCCTCCTCCAAAAACTAGGTGCATCTTGTGGTCTGGTGCGTCTTATAGAGCGAAAAATACGGTGAATACAGTAAATGGACAAAAGTACAAAGATTCACAAAATGTTTAGGGGTATGCGTACCCCTGAATAGCCCCAGAAAAAAAGGCACTGGTACAATGCCTCCTTTTCATATTTAACCCTAAGATTTTGAACTCTCCTGGATTTTTTTTTAAGAGGATCTTACATTTTCTTGGGATTTAAACTAAGTTTTTGACTTAACCTTTAAAAATCTCTGTTATTTTATGCAATGCATACCTTGCAAGTGTCCTGGAAAAACACGGGACATCCTATTTTTTCTGTGAGAGCACAGTGACCATTGTGAGCACTGTGATCTTGCATGAAGTCATGCCGAGATCTTGCCTTGAAAAAGTGCTTTTTGGGGGGCTGCGAACTTGTGTGGTGCCCCAAAAGATGCATATTTGGGCTCCATGGTGTCGTGCGGGTCACATGACTTGCCTGGGAGCCCAGACAGGAAGGCACGCATCCTGGTTTTGGGACTCAGCATGTTGCAGGGTATGTGCAATGCACAAAGCTTATTAAATTAATAAAAAGCAATGATGGACAAAAAACCTTTGATTTTTCCTGATGTCTAATTTTTATGTCACTATATAGCCTAAGCATAAGTTTAATGAACACTGAAATGAGAAAATATATTATTATGTAGCACATAGGTCCAAAGGCTTCACTGTGCCAGACTTCACCAAACCTCAGCCCTGGACTGAGTGCCAAGATTCAACTCTAGAACATTGGAAGGCTGAATGCCACATTTGACTCCTTTGAGAAAGTGGGATATAAATTAAGCAAATAAAAAAGCAGAATGGAATTGCTTCTGAATAGATGTTGACTACATTCCCTCTAAAACTTCAGTGTTTTAGCAGAAAAAACAACTAATAGATCTAGAAGTATCCCCAGAAAGTATCACAGAAAGTATCCCCTCCCACATCCAAGAGTCAGTGTGGAGCAGATCTACCCTTAGAGTATGCAGACTGCCTTCACAATGCAATCTGTCACCTGCAGTGACTATTTATTAAGTTTGCCTCACTTACAATGAATTGCCAATTGTCTAGACTTGGGAGTTATGGTTGTGGTCCCTAATATACTGCAAATGAGATCTTCTCTCCATTAAATCAGTTTTCCATAAACTAACCAGTGAAAGGTCTGTCCGTGTGTTCAAAGCACATCTCCCATTTAATAAATGCCAACAGATCCTGTTATATTTCGGCAAAACCGGCACAATCTATTCTGGTAGCAGCCATGGCTTGAACTAAAAGTTATGAGATGCCGCACTGAGAGAGATGAATTCTCTAAAGAGCTGTGACAGAATATAATTATGGAAGCCTTTCTGAATTTGGCAGTACCTCTCGCTTTGGTGTGAAGCCATCATTTCCCCTTGCCATGTAGCTAAATCCTTGTGCTTGTTCTCACCAATGCTGAATTCATCACTGTGGCAAGGTTCTTTCAGAAACTTCCATTTGCCCCTTTTGCCAGTTTCCAAGGATCTTATGGACAGAGGCAGCCTTTGTCAGAGTGGGGTTGCTTATGAAATGGGTGGTTTCATGCATCAGTGTGGGAGAATTCTCATCTATTCAAGACCATGATGTGCCAGGTGCATCCACTTACCCAGCCTGGAGGAACTACTGCTGTCTCATCTGCTGCTGCCAAGAAAATTGTTTAGCCTTGTCTTGGGCCAAAAGGGTGGGGATTAGAAGAGCAAGGGAGAGCAAACTGTCTTTCTCACACACAAATGAGTGCACCAGCCTCTTAACTCCCAGTGGTTTTGTAACATTGATGGGATTAGTGCATTCGCCGCTGCTGCTGCTGCTGCTGCTGCTGCTGCTGCTTCTTCTTCTTCTTCTTCCCCACCTTTCACCAGTGGGTCCCAGGGCAGGTTACAACAGTTTAAAATTCAGAATTAAATTTAAAAAAAACAGATTACAATCACAGGGATAGAGCTCTTAGATCTGGTGGAAAGGCCAGGGTGAAGAGGTGTGTCTCCAGCATTTGCCAGAAGCTTTGTAGTGAAGAACCCAGACATGCTCACACCAATTAAAAGCCTGATACAAAGCAAACTTCTATGTACCGCCTTAGGACATGTGCAGAATGATAAAAGGAAACAAAAACTCAAATGCAGAATAGCAATTTTCTCTCGCTTTATTTTTCTGGGTCCACAATGACTACATTTGTCTGCAAACAAAATTGCTGGACCAAGACGACATGCATGCCTGATGATCAAGAAAAGCCTGCCTATCCTACATTAGGGAGACATTGTTCAGAAATGGTGCATCCTTTTGTAAATATTGCCCATGTATTGGTGCCAAGGTTACTGTCAGTTCAGGTTATGTGTTGAAGAAATAAAAGCAATGCACGTGCTGCCTGAGGGAAACTTTTAACATGTGCCCCAGATTTAAAAAGGGAGTAATATCCTTTCAGCGATTCTTCTGTTCACTTCGGCCTAATATCCCTTAGTGAAGGATACCTTTCAATCCTCTTTTAGATTCGTTCCTTTTGCTGCTTTCTGTTGGGCAGTCAAATTTGTAGTGAAAAGGTGGCAACTGTAACCCATGTAAATTTGCTACCCGCTCCAAGTCACAGAAATGCGACATTTCCTATATAGTCCCACCGACCATCCCTATCTGAGTTTTCATGGATAACTGGACATTTTATATTTATTATTTATTTAGATCCTCTGGCAGCTTTAACACTGTCAAATTGAACATGCATATGAGAAAGTGGAAATTTAAAACAGGTTCCACATGAAGTATGTTTACAAACGGTGGGGGCGTTTAAGTTGTATTCAGAGTAGACCCCAACAACAACAACAAATATGTTGCCCATCTTACTGTGTTATCCCAGTAAATATAATAAACAATTAAATTAGGTCCATTTTCAATGAGTCTACATACATACATACATACATACATACATAATTTTATTTGTTTGCCACCTTTCCATAGTTAAAACCATGCTCAAGGCAGCTTACAACCTGAAAAATATATAATTACAAACATAACAAAAGTAGTCATAAACAATAAATAAAATGTTAAAAAGTAAACAATCAAATTAAAACAATTTCCACATTAAAAACACAATTTCCACATACATTTCCACATAATAAATCTAAAATAAAGATAAAAATATCAATAATAGCAGTAACAACACCCCTCCTTCACCCCAAAACCCCAACTTCCTTCTAATCAATACGCAGCAGGCTCAGCTTTTGTAGCTGGAGTCAGTCAGGGCTCTGCCTTTCTAGGACAGGTGGAAAAAGAATGCAAGGCAGGGAGCAGGTCTTCCAGCACTCGCAGTCAATATGGTACTCTGAGTAAAACATAGCTGAACACTACCCAGAGCATCTGAACATCTTTATTTTCCCATTTGTCATCCTTTGGTCAATGTCAGTGAATACTTGAGTCAATTTCACCACTACAAAATTGGTTACAATGGTGACTACGGAAAATTAACTGTTAAAATGCTCTGCCTTTAAAAAAAAAAAAGCAAGCTAGGCAACAGTTATTCATTAAGTTATTAATTCCATTTAAACTGTGTTTGGTTCTCCCTCTTAGAAAGAAAATGAAACCCATTTGTTTCTGAAAGCTTTTAATGGTTGTTTGACTGACCATGTTGCCACCTCGGGCTTTAAAGCTTACTTTATTATATATGGTGTTGAATGGCTGCTTTTAATATAAATGGCTGTTTTGTTTTTTGTTTTTGTACACTGCACTGTGTGCAACTGCAGAGGAGTGAGATACAAGAAATATTACAATTACAGCAACTTCTTTCTTCCCAGTTTAAAGGCCGGGGGTGGAGGAGAGAAAGATATTGCCTGTGTGACTTGAAGATAGCAGTTACAAACCTCATCCCACATAGGTTTCCTTAGATATTTCTGGACAAGATCAGGTTTTATTTTCCAGGCTAAAATATGATCAACTGGAATTTTGTGATCGGCCTTTAATGAGGACGTCTAAAATACCACCAAATTTTGTCATGTTGTTTATGTATTTCCTTTGTAATAAACAGAAGTGTATTAATTGTCACTCCCATAATCTGCCAACTTCCCCCCCATTAATTTTTATTAATTTTTCAAATTTATAATCTGCCAATGTTTCTTTTAGAAACATTTCAGTTCTTCTGTTTCTTCATCTTTAAGGGTTCATTCAGTCATCAGGTAGTGGTTCTGAGTAGTACTCTGATCCTAAACTTATATCTCTGTATTTTGTCAGGGATGTTAACTAGCTTTGCTAACATCCTGCTTTGTGTTCATTCTGAGCACCTAGGCTGATGTAGTAAAGCATAGCACTTGGACTTTACAAAGTCAAGATTATTTAATTTGAAACAAAGAACAAAAAAAGAGTTTCCTCATCAAATAACATTATGATAAAAATAACAATTCAACCTCTTTCTCCTGAGCCAAATCTGTGCTTCTCTGTTTTCTAAGCTTTTGCTCACTGTAGCATTAACAGGACAAGGGAAACCTTTCGGTTTTGTGTATAGTTACATCCATGACAGGGAATGGCGAAGTTCACCACTGGCTTCTAAGTGTTCACGAAAAGAAATATTGGATGGGAGGACTCTTGTGAAATAAAATAGTTCACATTTTGTTTTTCTACTTAAATTTCCATTTTTATTCATATACATTATTGTATACAAAAATCCCTTATTCCTCACTTCCCTTGTTTTCTCCTCTGGTTTTTTTTTTTAACCAGCAAGTAGCGCAGTTTTAAACACTAGAAAATCATAAAACAACAACAATAATACATTGCTAACCATAAATCTTAAAAGCCAGGCCTTGATAGAATCTGCTTATTATGGATATTTCTGTTTTGGCTGAAATCTTTGAAGGGGCTGTATTTTGATTGATTTCTGTCAGAGAAGTGGAGAAAAAAATAACTCTTATACATTAAGATACTGAGATGTGTACCAACTAATATTATTGACAAGAAACAGAACAGACAAGGCATGGTGGCTTGCCAAGGCCCTCACCTGAATAACCATTATTTTTCTTACAGAAAAAAATATTATTTAAAAAAGGCTACTAGCCCTAACTTAAAAACAACCCGAACCCCAGAGTTAATACTTTGTGTGTTTCACCCAATACTTTGTGTGAAACAATGTCTTGTAAATAAATAAGCAAGCAAGCAAGCAAGCATGCTACGTGCACAGTGCTAGAATAAAATTGATGTATATAATAAGAATGAACAAAGAATCTGCACAAACAATGTTTCACCTGAACAATATTTTACCTATGGTAAGGAATGCCATTACTTTACGTTGGTCCACTGTTTCCTGACAGATCTCTCTCTGCCTGTGAAGAGTATGAAGAATATGGCACATCTGTACAACATAACGAATTATTTTCAAACAGATCAAAGGAGCACTTTGAATGAAGCCTGGATGCCAGTGTGAAGAAGCCCAATAACTCTTGCAGCATGCCATACATTTAGGAATCAGGTTGATGCATTCTGTACCATTTCCAGCCACCATGCAATCTTCAGCATAGACCCAAAAGCGGCACTCTTTTTCAGGGACCCTGGGGAAGCAAAGGTGGAGTGCTGTGCAAAAACATTCTGCAAAATGTGGCTTCTGTTGTTTGTTTTCCGGCAACTGGCTGCCATGAAGCACCTAATGTGACATTGATTCTGCTGAACCATCTTGGTTAATGGATTATGTAACTGAATTCTCTGTCATTCCCCCCCCCCCACCACATACATTTAAACTGATGCCTGTATGACAGAATGAATATGACTGAACATAGGAATTTCATATTGATTTGAAATTGCTATAATTTATCAATCACTGGGTCATAACTTTATATATTTACCCCACTCTTTGGTAGACTTTGTTCCTATTTTTAGTTGCTTCCTTTTACAATCACAGATTGGTAAGTGTTTGTTAATCTGTGACATGAAAAACAAAACGAAATCTTGTGCTATCAGGTATCCCGAGCTGTGGGCGGCGATTGGGGGCGGGGCAGGGCAGGATCCTCACCTATCTACAATTCATGGGACAATTATAAGGCGAAAATGATCCTGGTGTGCTTTGTTATTTGCTGAAAAAATGCTTTAAGAACTTGCTCTTAATTTTTATAATTGTCACACCATTAATGAAACCTTAACTCGTATCACCCATATAAGGTTAAATTGAGTAATCAATCAAATCTGCATAAAATTGAAGGGGAATAAAATGAGTTTTAAAATAGAGCATCATATATCAGTTATTTGCAGATTATGTATGTATGTATGTATGTATGTATGTATGTGCCACACAATGGATACCCATGTGGAAAAAAACAGGGATGAGCCTGCTGCCTGCAGTTTTTACAAATACTTGGATTTAAAATATATAGTTTAATATATTTTAAAATGCATTTCCTGGTTAATAAAGAGCAGCTCTTTAATCAAAAGGTTTTATATCCATGAATATAACCTAATTGACTCAAATTTTATTTTAAATAGGATTTGCATTAGCAATGTAATGCAATTATCTTAGAATGTACCTTTACATTTTTGTAGATCAGATTTTTTAAAAAAGAAATGATTTGGTTTGGTTTGAGCAGAGTACTCTTTACAGCTTCCGCAAAACTCACTGACAGTGTTAAAAACAATAGTATAATTGAAGTATCATCATTATAAAAATAGTTTTCTTTCAACTTCATTTGTTGTAGTACTAGTAAGATTACCACTCCTCAAGGTGGCTATAGTATATTAGCATTTTGTTATTCATTTAAATATATGCAAATTTAAAGTCATCCTTTACCTAGTACTGGGTATTTGAAAAGCCCTCCCTCAAAAAAATATCGCTAAAAAGATGAGTAAAGCAGGCCAAGACACTCTACATGTTACCAACCTATTAAAAAATTAAGTACCAGAAGAAATATTAAATATGAAACATTGTGTCTTGGCCTGGTATATTTCCAAGAGAGAAATCAATATACCTTTATTTAATATGCAAATTTCAATCTCTTGAAGGATCCCCATTTGCTTTATTATGCCAGCTGAATATAACTATCCTAAAGTGCAAGATGCCGAAGCAAAATGAGCTCATTGAAGATGTCCCCCTACAAAAAACCAGTTACCATCAATTATCTTGACTCTGCCATCCAATAACTATTGCACTTCATAGAAAAATGTACAGTTTAAAACAAGCTATGATGGAGGCATTGTTAAGTCTCTGGAAAGGCTCTGAAGAATAACGGACCATGATAATAATATTGGGTGGGATCTAAAACAATTAGAAGTTCTGCATTCCAAATGGGACTTTTTTGGGGGGGGGGTCTAATAATTTCTAGTTCATCTTCAAGTCCATTCTTTTGCATGTATTTTTTTTTACACACATTTATACTTTTTAATCGTTCGTGGATTTTAAACAATTCACATTCCTCCCTCTCTCTCTCTCTGTATGTGTGTGTATGTTTCAATGCTTTCTTAGTGTTATAAAGTATATTTTATACTTCAGCATTGCATCTTGTAACATATAGTTAATGGTGAAAAATATTGCCGACGATCATTTGGATGAACACAAGATGAAATGAACTAGTCAGTTTTATAAAAGGATGAACTGCATCTGGAACTTGTTCCTTTTTTTGGATATCATAACACAACCCCTTTTAAAATGAATTTCCCAAGCTCTGTTCTATGTAACCAAATTCATAGGCGCACCCAAAGTAGGTATTGGAAACACGGGCAATTACGCTTTTGCTAAGTAAGTTTGCCCACCCTTCCAGCTACATTCCAGCCCTTCTGACACCACAAGACAGGACTGAGGAATCTGTGGCACTCCAGGTGTTTGACTCCCAACAGCTGTCGTCAGCATGGACAATGCAAACCCTCCAACATTCCTCAGATGAAAATAAGGACATTTCTTACTCCTCCCCAACACCCCCCCCCCATTTTTTTGTTCCCCTCCCTGCAGAGCATTTCCTATCAGAAGAAGAGTGGGTGCCATCACCAATGGGACACAGCCCCACACACCCTCCACTGTCCTGAAAAAACTCCTTAATCCTGATTTTATTTTATCCTTTGGTAGGGTTACAAAAAGAAAAACATACACCAACAAATAAATTTTAGAAAAGAGGATTAGATGTGGATGCACAAAGCATTCTTTAATTAGAAAACCAAGACTCCTTGCGCTCGGCTCTACCACTCCTTTGTTCCCACCAAGGGCAGCCCTGCCCTCTGCCTGCCTCTCAGAGTCAGTGGGGCTGGGCCTCAGTGGCAACAGCCTCTTCTCCTCCTCATCCGCTCTCCAGCAGCCGCTACAAGCTGCCCAAGGGAGGAGGCCAGCGGCAGTACAGTGGTACCTTGGGTTAAGTACTTAATTTGTTCCTGCGGTCTGTTCTTAACCTGAAACTGTTCTTGACCTGAAGCACCACTTTAGCTAATGGGGCCTCCCGCTGCTGCTGCGCCGCCGGAGCCCAATTTCTGTTCTTATCCTGAAGCAAAGTTCTTAACCTGAAGCACTATTTCTGGGTTAGCGGAGTGTGTAATCTGAAGCGTATGTAACCTGAAGCGTATGTAACCCGAGGTACCACTGTAGTCCTGGAGAGGCAGTGGGGTGCTCCCTCACCACCACCTCTGTATGACAAGCCCCAGCTCACTCTCTTCTCCAAGCTCAGCATCAGCAGCAGCAGTGGCAGGGGAAATAGGGACAGTTCGAGATGAAATCAGAAGCCGGGATGGCTTTCTTAATTCCAGGATTCCCCCTGGAAAATCGGGACACTAGAAGGGTACGGACAACATTCAGGGATTATGGGAATTGCAGCCTATCAACTTCTGAAGGTCCACAGATTCCCCATTGATGCACTATAACTTAGTTATCTTGGTGGGTGTTTTAATTGACGGTAACCTTAATATACCAGAAGGACAGCTGCAGCCAAGTATGTAGACAAGGACTGAATGCAACAACAATGCACAACGTTTATTACAGCATTATATTTAGAGGTTGTTACTGTATGAATTAGCACACTTCAAAATAGATTCAAATGCTTTGCTGCAAATGTAAATACTACTGTAAACAGAAAAAAGCTATAAAAAATCATGGTAAATGATTTTTTTTTTTAACTACCCTGATAGCAAGAACAACCAGAAACTGTAGTGGGGGGAAAGCTAGGCTTATGTAAGTGTGGAGTTATCTAAACTGTCACTGTAGGAGTTGAGGGCAGGGAAATAATGAAATATACACTCATTCTGGATGAAGTCTTGCTGCAATTAGGTTGCCAGATCAAAATTTAAAAGCATAGCAGACTGCCAAGCTGAAGTCTCTGTGAAGTTCTATGGAGCTGGAAGATTTTAAAGTAAGGAGGGATGATCATTGCATTTATGGAGCTGTGCTGTTCTGGAATAAGGAAAGTCCTTTAAGTAAGAGACATCTGGCAACCTTAAATTACATGATATGTATGTAGACCTGACCTTGCTTCAACTTTCTAGCGGGCAAGGAGGCGATTTTTCTATATTTATCTGATGACGTTTGAGTCAGCTTGGGCAGACTTCAGTAAGAAAAAATGTTTAAAAGCACTTCAAAAAGATAAGATCAATAGTTATTTTAAAGCATTATTTTCCTGTTTTTGCTGGCCAAAACTTCCAGAGTTGCAGAGGATGATCATTTATTTTTTATTTTATTTTTTTAAAAATAAATTATTGTTCAATCAAAACTTCATCCTCAGCTGCTAAAATACATGGCTACCACCACTTCTGAAACTGTACTATGAGCATTCTTAAAAGTAATAAATTAAACTAATATTACTATTCAATTTATTTTAGCCTATCTGTAAGCATATTTTATCTGCTTCCATTATTTTGCCTGTAATTTGTCATTACTAAAGAGTGTAATCCACATTGCATTTTAAATTATAGAAAAGCTCCACTTACATTTAATAGATTTGGATGGCACCTGGCATTTTTGCATCAGATTAGTCATTGTTTTTCCTTGCAATCAGAATTTCCTTGTACTTGAAATATATTTGGATTGTGTCCATCCTATTAACACACAGTTAAATATGGGGACTCACTTGAAAGCTCCACATTTCCGGTGCTAATCATGATGCTGATGCAAAGCGATAAGTACCTATCTTAAAATACCTGACTTTTAAAGGAATCCTCAAATCAGGGCGAAAAGCATGAATCCATTAGTTGGCATGGGCAGTTGATCAATGAATTAATCACAGCTTTAACAGATGGATTTCTGTTCCAGTTGCAATCAGAGATGTAACCCTTGCAGTGGTGACAGCCTATGAACACCTCATGAGTCACACAAGTTTGATTTCCCAAACAGTGACATTACATTGTATACTTTGGAGAAGCTAGTATATTTATAAAATAACTGCAAAACATCATTTGCTTTGAGACGTAGTATTAACTGATCTATATATTTATTTACATTAACTATTAAAACAAAGTAACTGCTTGACCGAACACTTTTAATACATTTTCATTTCAAAAGCAGAGACTCATAGTCTGAATCAACTACCTTTCAATGGATACCTCAGGATACTCTTGCACTGCGATTGTACCAGCACTGTATAACGATGAAGTGCAGTGATGTCTATTTTAGCCATATCGGAGGGGGAGTATGTTGCCGAGTAAGATGCTTCGTATTTTGCTGCTGCATTCTGCAGAGCAAGTCAATTTTTAGCTGTCCAAAACGTTTGTTTATTTCTGAAGAATTGGGAAATAAGCATATGGCAAAAGTGATCATAGCAAAAGATGACTCGTTTAATCACCTCTTTGTTACAAATATCCAGAATTCATCCCTTGAATCCCGTCAATATGAAGTCTAACTCCTCAAAAACATAAGAGTCGTCTTCCAGATATTCAACCCAAGGTGGTGTAAAATGTAAAAAATAAATAAATAATAATAAGAAACTAAACACATGCATTTCGGGACTTACTCCTGTACAGTATATCAGAGCTACTAATATTTACTACCGCTGTTAAATTCAGCAGTGGTTTACAAACAGTACTTGCTCCATCGTATTTAGCTGTATTTAGTGCAGCAAAATCTGTTACTTCAGAATTTGCCGGTATTGATTTATTTAGACTGTAACCTTGGGAGCAGGGACATAATCTTTTAATATGTGTTTAATTAATTATATATTATTACTTATGCCCCAAATATATCTGTATTTACTCTGACATATATCCCATTGAGTTCCGTAGAAACTGGGAAAAATCTTATCCACAATTACCTAGGAGTAAGCCTTACTGAAAATAGTGTTGTCTACTTCCAAGTAAACATGCATACAGTTGCACTGTGTGTTTAAAATTGCAACCAAAGGTGAATAAAATAGTCAAGAGAGCTAGAGGACTTGTTTTTTAGAAAGCATCAGATGTTTTATGGTGCACCTTTTCACTCTATAAAACAATCCCGACAAAAATGTCTTTGAAGCAATGGAAACTTGTGTCAAGCAGCATATATTGCATTTAGATTGCATCCATCACATTATGAATTGGTATCTCCTCACTTGTATATAGTATAGACTGTACAAATTAATCTAAGAATTGAGGAGTGCTCCTTTATGAATCAAGAAAATCCTAAAATATTTAATTATTCTGTTTGTATTCAGAGGTTTTAGAAGTGAAGCTGATGAGCAAGAATATAGTTAACCATCCACCTTCCAATCTATTTACTTTTAATGCAAAAGGTCTGCCTTTTATATCTGGTTTATCCATGGTTCAGTTGTACCGAAGCAACTGTCTGGCTCGGAGCAGCAGTCTAAATGTTCTGCTTTCTTTCTGCCTTCAGTTTAAGTGATTGAGAAGTAGTGAGAAGTGGAATGATTTATCCAGACTTTTAAGTGACTTTTAAGATTTACATTTTTCACTAAGGCCTCTGTGGCCATAACAGAATACATATACTATTTCAAGAGTATTGAATTCTCCTCCATATCTAATTTTTTTGGCTCTATCAATTGCATCTATACTGCAAAAGGAATTCCCCGTGAAAGCCTCATAAACTCCAGCAAAACTGAGTACATATGGATCCTGCTCCACTTTATCACACTGCAATTGTCAAAAGCCTCATTTTTACTGTGTGCCATTTTGCTACAGAAACCTTTGGATCTGGGGATGGTGGAATCTTATTTTCAAGGTGTCTCTTATATATAGGAAATGTTGGTCCTAAACAGGTTTTATTTCTATCCAATTGTAATGGGACTTAGGGAACTACTCCAGGGTATCATGACTGCAATATTTGTTCAGCTAATGTTGTTCAAGGGTGCTAGGAATATTAACTCAGAAATAGTCTACATCATACAGAATCCTTGACATTTTAAAGGTAAAAGCATAGTCAGTTGAACAACGAGACTAAATAATTTACAACCATTTTTTTTAAAAAAATAAAATTGATTTCATATTTAAGTTTATATCCCGGTTTTTAATTAATGCACTAATCCTAAATATTTTCCCACCACTGTCTATTAAGTCACCTCTCTTCCCTCCTTCTAATCTGTCTGCAAAACCCAACTTTTCTACAGATATTTTACTAGCACACTCTGTCCTCAGGACTCCTCCAGACGTCCTGTTTATCGAACATTCACCCACATTTGCTTACACAAAGCTTACATGGAGGTTAAATTCTGTCTGGTCTTTATTGATAATTTGTTCTATTTGTTTGCAAGGAGGTTCTATGACAATGAGAATTCATCCTGAAAACATCCCAATTTGCTTGTGCATCTTCCTGCTAACCATTCATTCTCCCCACACTTTGTAGTTCATTTCCCCATCACTTTCTTAACTGCAAAAAACAGGTTTTTTAAAGTGAATTTGTTGCGACAGAGCTCTTTCACCTACTTTAGCTGTGCAAACCTAGATTTCGTGTTCACTTGAATCCCTCCCTTGAAATACAGATAGTCTGGATATGCTGCTATTCTTTTGCCTGCAGTCATCACTATATTATCCTTTCTACTTTTGCTTATCAAGTCCTGCCCTTTCCGTTTCCCTCTGTCCTATCTATAAAAGTCTTCTTAACAGATAGTGCAATGGTGCACTGATTCTACTAAACAAATGCTAAATAGCAGCAGTAATAATGATAGTGCCAGCACTAGCACACTTATCCAAATGTTGCCATTTATACACCCAGTGGGCTAGCACTCCAATTAATGAGGCAGCACAGAGAGGCACCCTTCCTGGCCTTTCTTATACTATTCACGGCCTACGTGAAGCAGAAGACTCATGTGTCTAAATAATGGTTTTAATAGCTCTTCCTTTATAAAAACAGGGTGGCTAATAAAGCAAAAACCATGCCATCAAAATACAGATCTGTGAATGCAGCACCTGCCTCCCTTGTTACATTATATGCATGGTGGAAGAGAGAAACTCCTCTTCCAGCTCATAAAATGGAGCACAGGTCAGGTGAGTGCATAAACCAGGCCGCAGCTTATGGGGTAAGAACTGTAGCTCATTGGTAGAGCATTTGCCTGAAACTCTGGTGCACTTCTGTTGGTCAGTGCAGACAATGAGGAGGTAGATGGAGCGTTGAGCCAACTCAGTATAAGTTAGTTTCTTGCATTGGTTGTATAATTACCGTATTTTTCGCTCTATAGAACACACCCAACCATATGATGCACCTTGTTTTAGAGGGGGAGAACAAGAAAAAAAAATTCTCTCCCTCTCTGCGCAGCACCCCTTCAGCAAAGCGGCAGGAGAAACGGAGCCCCTTCCATTTCTCCTCCCGCTTGGCTGAAGGGGTGCTGCACAGAGAGGGAAAGCTGCGCAGCGCCTCTCCAGCGAAGCAAAGCCAGGAGAGTGAGAGGGATCGGTACGCACCGACCCCTCTCGCTCTCCAGGCTTCAGTGAAAGCAACGCAAAGCCTCCGGAGCGAGGCGGGAGCGCTCCCACTGCGCTTCAGAGGCTTTGCGTTACTATCGCTGAAGCCATGGAGCCCGCATTCGCTCCATAAGATGCACACACATTTCCCCTTAATTTTTGGAGGGGGAAAAGTGTGTCTTATAGAGCGAAAAATATGGTAAATGAGAATGGGCAAAATTGTCACCATTTGTGAGGTATTCTTAGGCAATAATTCAAACACAGCCTTTCCCCACAAAATGGCATCAGAATATTATAGGACTATAATAATAATAGCAAATAATAATACTTTTATTATTATTTATACCCTGCCCATCTTGCTGGGTTGCCCCAGCCACTCTGGGCAGCTTCTAACACATATGAAAACATAATAAAACATCAGACATTAACAACCTCATGATACAGGGCTGCCTTTTCTTCCTTATGTGAAATCTCAGCTTATCTTGGCCACTGTGAACTGGGACGAGAAAAAGGGCAGGGTCTTTTGATTTGCTGCTTCAGCAAGTGAAAGATTAAGACAAGATGGATGAAATGCTGGGCTTGCGCAGTAGCCCTAATTTGGGTATGGTATTGGCCTTTCAGGACATTACTGCCAGAAATGCTGATAACCAGATAATAGAAGTTTTGGATAACAGAAATGAGGTTTGGATCATGGAAGCCCCAGTAGTAATGAGTTCCAATATAAAAACTAAACACGCATTAGTTGCTGGTGCTGAAAATTTATTTTGCAGAACTACTGGGATATTTCCATCTATAATGTTTTTAATTAATTCAGTCCTGATCGGTGAATAAATTAAACCAAGACTCACAATGACCCTTCTGAAGTCACATTTAATCTTCACTCGTTTCTGGAAACTGTAAATGGGTTACAATGCTACACAAGTTTCTCCTTGTATGTTTAATGAGCATAGATCCTCCTTGATCCCCTTCTCTCCAAGCACGTACATGCATGCACATCACCAGTATAATTTCCATGCACAAGTTCTGAACACTGTGAATGAGAAGTCCAGCATCTTTTTAGTGAAAGCAGACTGCCACCTATAGGTGTAAGTTAGGCTTAGCAAATAGGCTCTTTTTTGGGGTAACAGGCCCTTTATATATATACTATGATAAATTCAACTTAAAATTGTTATAATAGGATGACACAATCCTAATATGAATGTAGTTGCATAGTATTGTTTTATATGCATTCTGTTCTTCTATCCATTAAAAAAACTAAACCCTTTAGGAAATTATTTCTACCTGCAAGATGGGTAGAAAAGCAAAAGGGTTAAAAAGAAATGTGTTATGTTCATTTTAAGAAGCAAAACAATGTTTTAGTTTCATTATCTAGGCAGACCATTGATAGTAGACAACCTGTTATTTTGATAAAAAGAGTGTTGTAAAAATTGATACAATATTACTTTATAGCATACCTATTTGTCTATATTGTTGCCTATTTATCACTTACATAACCATAATTTTAGGCATGCATTGCATTTTCATTAAATCTGATATGTGTCCAATGTATCGCAACAAGGTTTATTAAAGATAAACAGCTACATTCCTTTATTTTGTTCTTCATTAAATCTTGGGGTAAGGGTGGGATGAAACACTTGCAATGCAAGTCTT
This sequence comes from Podarcis raffonei, assembly GCF_027172205.1. Taxonomy (NCBI): domain Eukaryota; kingdom Metazoa; phylum Chordata; class Lepidosauria; order Squamata; family Lacertidae; genus Podarcis; species Podarcis raffonei. The sequence goes on from NC_070604.1 coordinate 52,874,183, forward strand.
GGTTATGTAAGACTCAAGTATCACATAATCAGTCTCATCAGCATACACCTTGAAAATGGAAATAGGAATTACAATTCCAGATATAGAACATTTTAGATTATTACTCTTATATTTTGCAGGTCAACATTTTCTAAATCACTTGGATAGATCTTGGAACAGTTAAAAGGTAAATAGAAATCCTTTTTATTTTTACTGTGCAGCCAATAACCTGGTCTATGCTACATGTATTAACATGGACACTACTGGATAATTTCAGAAAATTAAAATCAAATCGCAAAAGTTGCTATAAATGCTTTGATAGTGTATTTGATTTTGTGTTGGTCTTTTTTTTTAAAGTACGCATTAAGCTTGATGCCTTGAAAAAGAGTTAACTGTAACATTTTCAACTCTCTTACTTAAGAGTAAATGTTACTGACGGCATCTGACTCGGAATTACTGAGGGGGAAGAGGGAATTAAAAGAAGTGTAGCTTTTATAAAGTTCTAAGATTGCCGAATGACTATTTAATTTTGTTTTTAAATAGTCTTAGCCATTGGTGTATTGAAAAGGCCCATTTTAAAATGTCCTGCTTTCTGGGTTTCCTAGTTTACCTTTTTTTCGAAACGTGGTACCTAGAACAATTGGCGTCTTTGTGTGATGTATATATCCTTCCTTATTTATATCAAATTGTTTAAAATTTATTTTATGCTATAACTTGTACAAGGTTGTAAGTAAATGATCTGTGCTGCAGGATTTGGACGTTGTGTGTTAAACGACTGTCCAAAAAAGGAATACAGCAGTATCCGTTTGTGTTAGTTTTTCCCTCCACTCAATTCGTGGTTGCCGCAATACATTTTAGTAATAATTTGAACAACATTTCCCAATTACAACAAGTTCAGCAGACATATTCATATATTTTTGTTTGGATCTGGCCCACCATCTTGACACTTTAGATAGCAGGATTTACTTTAAAGATTATTTTACTTTGTAAAGTAAATTATTAACTTTAGAGGAGAAGTGGTCAAAAGTATGAAAACCCACATCCTTGAGCATTACAATTCTTATTTGTTTTCTAATCTATACAGCAAATGGCCTTCTTGGTAAAAACCTTGGTAAAACAACTGCCAACACTTCCACAAAATATAGAATACATTTGTCATAGTCCAAACCAAAATCAATACATAATACAGTAAGAGTCCACAATTTTCTGGAAAGGGACAAGATATTTTAAACGTCCCCTCAAATACTGGATGAAATAAGGGGTAAAAACCCACTGTAGTACTTACAAAAGAACCTAAAAATGAATGTAAAATTATGCTCTGCAATAATGTGCTTTTATGAAATACTTTTCTATTTAATGTAGAAAGAGAATGGATACGTGGGAGACATATAGGGTGGGTGGAGAGCACAAGTAGAATTTGGCCTTATGTCATTCCCATGTTATATAATTAGAAAGCCAACTTTAGAGCCTTCATCCTGAAGGATAATTCAAGCAGAAAAGCGGGGGGTGGGGGTGGGGAAGGGCAAGAGTGCTATATAAAATTTGGAAAGCGATGACCAAGAACATAGTTATATGATTTATCAATGAGTGATTGTCTTGCATGGAGCATTTAAAAAGGAAATATTAAGTAATCTTTCAAACTGCTGTTTATTTTTTTTTATGTCAATTTCATATTTTAATGAAAGAATAGAGGCAATTTCCTCCTTTTTTATGAAATGTGAAAATGCCGGATCATAGAATTTGCAAGGCAACTTTTTAAGTTGTATAGAATTCTGCTAATAGTTTACAACTATTTTACTATATTACTATATAACTATATTACAAAGAAATATAAAGAACAAATGTTACTATACAGGTGATAAATCTGTTAGTACAGGGGTCAGCAATCTTTTTCAGCTGTTCACCGTCCCTCAGACCATGTGGTGGGCCGGACTATATTTTTTGGGGGGAAATGCATGAATTTCTATGCCCCACAAATAACCCAGAGATGCATTTTAAATAAAAGCACACATTCTACTCATGTAAAAACACCAGGCAGGCCCCACAAATAACCCAGAGACGCATTTTAAATAAAAGGACACATTCTACTCATGTAAAAACATGCTGATTCCCGGACTGTCCACGGGTTGGATTGAGAAGGCAATTGGGCCACATCCGGCCCCCGGGCCTTAGTTTGCCTACCCCTGTGTTAGTATATGTAAGAGAGTTCAGGTGTCTCGAGATAAATAAAGTGTAAGTATCCTGTAGTAACATTTGCACTTCTATGCTAACATCCGATTGTCATCAACTAGACATGATAATGCCTATTACGGGACCAAGAGTTTTAAAGCCTTCAAATATCACATAATTCATCGGACAAACATCTAACCAGCAGTCCAGCACAGTAAAATGTGTAACCAAATTAGCAACCGATAAATAACACATCTTAGCTTAATGTTAAGTTTATCTCTCTATGTTCATTGGAACTATTAATTGCACAAATGTGTCCTCCCATGAAAAATGTTGCAAGGGTGAATTGCACCATAAATAAGTTCTGGGAGGATCTTTTATATCATGTGAGTGGGGGACGGAGACGGGACAACAGCATGTTTTCTCCATAAAGTCCAGATCTCAAATGTATTATATAATTCATTGAGGGCCTAATGTTTCATTTGTTCAGTTACAAAAGAAAACTACTGTATGGAGAATTTAGCTAAAAATCCAACAATAGCTAGAAAAGAAGTTAGTTGCATCACCAAAACGACAACTGGTGGTCTATGAATCGATATAGAGACTGATCAGAGACATTTAAGAGGGAATGCAATCACAGACTTGATTATAATACATAATATGTACGTTTATATTACTGGTATCAGGACTTGGGATTCCTGAAGTTGGGATGCCTGTATCTCTAGCTAAGACTAAATTTTATTTTATTATTGCAGAGAAGGAAATGTCCTTCTATAGCCAATAAATGTATGGATTACAAAGTTTCACTGAAGAGCTGCAAGAAAAGTAATTAGTCTTGTAAGAATTCTGTAAGATGGGTAAAGGGGAAATGAGATCTCTTATCATGGTATACTCGCTGTTCTAATAGGGCGCCATTAGCTGTTACATAATCACAACTATTTCTTCCTCTTAGCCTATGTTTATGCCCGGCATTTAAGGTCCAGCATAATTAAATTAAAATGTCTTTGACTAGAAAAAAAATGAATGAGGTACTTTTTTGTTTCAGCTCTTTACACTATGAAAGAGAAGCCTGATACTTGCTTTGACAAATGTTCATGATCTTTTTTTAAAAAATCCTACCAGAGGTAGAGACCTTTACTGACGTAAGATTGGAATCTGTCTGAATGGGGGATGTTTTTTTTAAACTGGCTAAAATTACTGGAAGCGTTTCTGAAAATAAAGAGAAAAAATTACAGTGCTCATCTGCCCTAATATTTTCACACGCAGCAAGACTGGTTTGCAGTGTCAGTAACATGCATCTGATCTGCGTCACCTGCTTTGCCATCTGAAAATCAGTCTTGGTGCAGAATTGCAGTGGCCTCCCATTGGTGTAAACTCATCTATTTGAAGAGGCAACATTATTACATCCTGCAGCTTTTCATTGTTACAGTTGTGTGCCACAACAATGTAATTTATCCATATGGACTACCACTTGAAGTGTACCACTTTCCATCTAACACCCATATAATGCCCAGTCTTTAAGGGCACATTCCCATACTAAAGATTTACTGGACGAGGAAATTAAAGATTTGATGGGAGCTCTATATGCTGGCAGAACACCGTGGGAGATACATCAGCACAATTGTGCAGATACGTTGGTGGAATGGCCAAAACCAAGTGGAGTTGTGGTTTCGACATAGACAGAACAGAGGAACAACATGTTTATGCTGCATTCTAGACTCTCCCATACCCCGGTCAATAGTGCAACTGTACACCATCCCTAGATCAGGTGCAATATTTTTTTCATCACACACATTATATGCTAATAAGGGGGAATTCTGGTAGCCGGAAACTATGGGAGAAAGAGCACTTTACACCCCAAGCTTGCAACACATCTGGGAATTGGAGCACATCGCTAATGCTTCTCTAGAATTCCAGACACAAATATCCAACACCAAACTCTACTCCACTCCAATACCTGGGGATGCCAGGACAGAGCACCCACACAGGGTACTCCCGCTCCCATGCCTCCCGAGTCCCTATGGGAATATGGGCATCGTCTGAACTATACTGCTCCTACCTTGCAGCAATTAGGAGCAGGATCGCGCGCACACAGGCAAGGCCCTTATCCCGCAGCCATGCAAGCTCTCTGCCGTCAAAGACCAGGTACTCCAACTGTTGCCACTACTGTACTAGCCAAGACTCATGAGCATTTTTACCTTGCATTCTCACAGATGGATGAACGGGGCAGAAAAAGCTGTCCCCATTCTCACAATTGTTCCACAACAACCCCCAAAGGGGAAGGAGTGTGTATACTCAGTCAGTGTAGTCTCTCTTCCCCCACAGGGTGGACAGCTAACGGTGGCAGAGCACTCAGGTAGCATTACTCCCTCTTCTCTTTCAATCCCTCACACACTGTGTGTTCAGTATATTGCTTGTTATTTGCTGTGGTGGTGTTCCAAGGGCACTATAGCCATGTCGGTCATTTTCACATTTTCTACTTGTACGTTCTTTCCCCTCTCCTCCAGGCTGAACACACACTAGATATGGTGTCTGAGTGTAAGTGTTCAGAACAGGGCCTTGTCAGGGGTGGCACCACAGTTTTGGAATCAACTTCCTAGTTGTATCTCTGTATCTCTCTCAGATATCACAGAGGTTTACTTTTGACAGGCTTTTAAATTCAACAATTTAATTGCTAAAGACAACTTCTATCCATTTTTTGGTGTTTGTCCTTGTTTTATTCCTATTTTGCTTTTATGCTCTTAGTGTTTTACTTTTCAAAAATGCTTTAGCTGTTTCGGAGCAGAAAGGTGGTATAAAAATGTAAAGCAAATAAACAGTTTGCTTTGGGGAACCCTGTGCATTTAGACAGAAGTATAACGAAGTACTGAGTTAGCATACTAGGTCCAAGAAATTAAAGCCACCAGAATGTGCCTTTGTTGTGCAAGAATCATATTGATTGGATATCATGGTGCATCACAATTGTTTCCACATTTCCATTTCCTTGGATTTCTGTTTCTTGCTTATCCTTTCTTCCAATATCCAAATTTAAACAACAGTCCCCACAATTATAAATAACAATACAGAAAACACAGAAAGTATTGACTGTTGCTTGCAGATGTGGGGATCATGCCTCATTTAATGTTTATAATGCACACTCTACTTGTGCCAACATCCAAGGTAGTTACACATTTTATGGAAAAAGGGTAGGACAACTAAGAAGAATGGAAATTCAAGCTTCACTAACTCATTTCCTAGGAGAGGCCATTGTCTCAGAAAAAAAGGTATAACTAAGTTTGACAAAAAATCTCATTCCCTGAAAGGCATAATATCAGAAAGAATACCGTTGTGCGGTAAGTAATCTGAATCAACATTGCATGCACGCACACAGTAATGTACAGTGCAGAAAGGGCCCTAGTGACATCACTGATTGCCACCAAGTGTGGTTTGGGCTCAGTGTATGTTGATAATTAATGCCTATTTGTAGCACATGACAAAGGAGAATCGTCCCATTGCTTTTGTGGGAATTTTTAAATCTGCATTTGTTGACTAGTGGAGAAAGATGAATGAAGTGAACATGCACTTCATATTTCATCTTGCAAAGTACACGATTCAAAAAAAGAAACAGCCCTTCAGTGCCTCTGATCTTTAATTAAAAAGTCAAGAGCTTTAATCCAATGCTACCAAAAAATAATAGAAAATTAAATATAAAAACTTCTCTCCAGGAAAACAGGGAAAAAATAGTCTGTGGTTCACTTATGCCTATGATTAAATATAGAGAAATGGCAGTTTCTTAGAATGGAAGGCCAGCTAGCCAGGCAGCACAGCTTTTCCACAGAATGTTGGGATGGGAAAATGCAGAATGTGTTTATTTGGAAGAGTCTTTGACTCATCTTAATTTTGACCGCCATTCAAGGTCTGTGCAGCTGAATTGTCATTCATTGGGGATATGTGCAACTGGACCCAATATGTTTATGATCTTGTGGCACTATTTAAAAAAATAATAATCCCAACATACCATCTGCACCCAAATGCTTGAGGCAGAAATTATTATAAGAAGTTGTACTTTTTAGATTGGTTTATATGACATGGGACAGAATGGATCGATTTGCCTCAGGCAAGAAATCGACACTAGAAATGAAGAATTTTATTTACAAATAGCTGCCCAAGTATGTCCTTAAACACATTGCATTAGCCCACCTCCTGTTTGGGTCTTTAAGACTTCCCATGCATTCCCCATCTCTGCTCCCCTTACTGAATTGGATCCTAAATACATGACTACTTCTTCCACATTGTCATCTCCCAGACTCATCAATAGCATGTTGTGAGGTCTTCTCTTCTGCAATGTTAGAACCTGAAAGTCATTTCTTGCAAGGTTAGGTTAAGTTAGGTTTATTACACTGATATCTCACCAAATGTGATAAAAGCACCAGGAAACATTTTAAGACTTTTTAATGTCATTTAGGCTGGCTTTTGGTGGCAGAAGTTAGGCTACGTAGGATTTAGTATTTATTATGATTCATCCACTGCATTGGCTTCAGTTATATTATATGTTGTTTAATGTCAGTGTATTATTACCCATCTGGTGCCTTTGTTCAAATAAAATATGTATCGGAAGTAATCAGGCCGGCCTCGCGCTTCATTGTGCTGCTGCTGCTTCTCTTTCCAAAATCGCAGGTATAAGAGTGCAATAAGCCCAGGTGAAGGATAGATATAATGTGGATCATCTAGAAGTGGACTACCCAGCAAAGTGTCCAAGGTAGTAAACGTTGCCAGTGGCTGCAATGCTTTCAGTATGAAAAAGCAACAACATCATCGATTAGAAAAATGTGAGACTGTCAGCTCACTACCAAGTTGGAACTTGTCCCTTCAGAAGTGTGGTTAGGAGTGTAGTGTGACTGTCTTTTTATATTTCCATACGAAGCCCTAAATCTAAAACATACAAGTTTCTGCATTGGACCATAAGTTTTGTGTTAATGTTTCTAGTACTTACCGGTATGTTGACCCAGAAATCCTAGAAACATCATTACTGCCATCAGTTGATTTGTTTTAATGTTTGTTTTATTTAGAGAATTTATTAATGAGGAAGTGAGAGCATTATCCAGAGCTGGGTTTATGGTGAGCTGCTGTAAGTATAACCCTATGACCTTGATTCAGCCCTCTGTGGAATCAGAAGATTAGAGGGCCACCATTGCCATTCACAGTAAGAGGAGGAGGAGGAGGAAGAATAATGAAAAATATCTTATTTCTAACCAGACCTCTGAACGGTCTGGCTGTTCTATGAGATTCTGGGTTTCTGATGTTCCACATTGGTTTTGTTCCGCTTCATTACCAAGCAGATTTGTAATCTGAGAGTCATTATCCCGAGTTGAAACTAGGAAGGATTCCAACTACCTGTTTCCTTGTTAAAACATCCTGGGAAAAAACATATTTAGGGGTATCTTGGATTCAACGTTCAATTTAGAAAAACACTTCAAGAAAAATAAAATTTAAGTGGAAAATGATAATTAAACAGAAATGTTTTTAAGCAGTAATATTATCCTTTGCTGGCAAATGCCACTTTCTCTCACATCTGGAAACATGTCTTGGTCACCAAATGAAGCAAGCTAGATTGCCTAACTGCTGTTGCTCTGCCCCTGCTTTTTAAGGGGTTTGTCTCTCAGTCTAGAAAAGCATACCTCTTCCACATCACTCAGTCAGTCAACTATTAGCACATAATGCAACAGTCTCAAAGCCCCACAGAAGTACCACAGCTTTACCACGTTCACTTCATTCTGAAAGTTGTGTGTGGCAACCAAACAGCCCGCTGTTAGTGGCTATCTAGTCATATTACACTGTTCAGGTTTTAAATATATTTAACATTCTGTTTGGGAAACAGTTATTTATTCTGTCTTGTTTTGAGGAGAGGCCCAGAATTGAAGAAAGGAAGCCAATAAAAGACAATAAAACAGAAGTAAACATAAGCTTCTCTCTGCCGTTACATACTCTGACTAGTTTGCTTGCAGTGCTATATACATGTATTTTTCTTTTGTAAGCTCTAAATCATCTTGCTAGTTTCTTCTTTTCTGCTTTCTCTAAAATGGTCCACCTATGTTAGGTTTGGATGAAAATTTTGTAAAAGAGGCTTATTTATCTGCTTTGGCTCAAGGGACAGGTACATTCATTTTGGCTGTGCCAAACTGGAACCCGGAAAGCACTGCTTACTATTCTGGATTTTTAAAAAACTGCTCCATACTGGCTTTCCTGAAGCTTCTCTTATGTATAAAAACCCTGTCAGGGATTTGCAAGCAGCAATAGCAGCAGCCTGCAAGTATTTCAGCATCTCTGAACAAGCCAGTACCCTTTTCCCTTTACTTATTTTGTAAAAAAAAACACACCAAAGATTTGATAGGACATTAACAGTATATCTAACCCCTCTTTTCCTCAATCCCTGGCTCCACTTTATTTTCCCAACACACGAAGAAACACACACAGGCACAGGTATCCATGTAAACAATGTATTTACCTTTCTTTTTTTGCTGCTGCTTCTTCTTTGCATAACATTCATTTTGTGATACTATTAAATCTCAGCCGTCTGCTGAACGCACAAGCCATCTTAAGATGGTTTTGTTTTGCTTTTCCAAGCCATTCCAAGAAAATTAAAATGGAATAAGAAGGGTAGGGAAGAGACAGCACAAGAGGAGCTACATTCGGCATGAGATTTATGGTACATTTCACTGCCCCGAGGATCCTTAAAAGGGGGGGGGGGGACACACACACCAGAAAGCAAGGGAGAAAACTGTACTTACATTACTGCACACTCCTGCAAATCTCCTCCACCTTCCCCCTCCCCTTTACAACCTGATAGTACTACACATCGCATTCCTAGTGAGCTCCGTTCTCTGGATACCGAATTAGAACCCCGAGCAAAGGATCAACCACTTATCTCTTTAATCTACGATTTAAAGTACATTAAGATCAGAGCGAAAATAAAATCACTGACATGGCATGATAATATTATAACACACATGACAGACCTTTCATGCCTCTATGTATTTCCCTCCCTTAGTGACAGACGTTTCATTGGCTTCTCGCCGCGGCACGAGCCCTGCCGCTATTGGCTGGCGAGGTCGGGCTTATCCCTGTTGGTAGGCAGAGGCTGGCTGCCGGACTGGCCAATCGTGTGTTTTGTTTCCAGGAGAAACATGGCATGTATAGCTATTTAAATCCTACTACACGGTGATGTAAGCGAGGGGGCTGTTGTAAAAAAAAAAAAAAGAAGAAGAAAAAGGGGGGGGGAGAAGAAAAGAGGTTAGTAATAAGGCAAACTGAAAGGAAAATCTTGTCAAGCTGAATTATTTACAGTGCATGAGCTAAATCCAACTGGAGACAAATATAAGTGACCCACCACACCTGCACATTGAACCAATATGTTAAAACCCTCTTCTGCAAAGAAATCTGCACAAACACATATGCCCCCTCTACCCGTAATGCTGAGGTAATTTAGAGACACTGTTTTTGTCTCTTGACATAAATCTTTAAAATTCAAACACTTGGATTAATATTCAGGACGCATCCTCTCAAATACTCTGTTGTTGATATATATATACACACACACACATATATATATATATATAAAATCCATGATCTACAACTCGCTTAGGGACAAAAACACCTTTCTCTTTTAAAATGCAGTGTTAGTACCATTGTTAGAGGGCTGTATTTTTGGAGTAGGGTTGTTATTTTAAAGGACTGTCCAAGAACATTACTGCATGGAGTAGTAGGCACAGAGGTTTTATGGAGAATCATTTGGAGTACCGTATCCCTTTGACCCATTTGCTATATCCTTCTCTTCCTACATTCATGCAAGTGGTCAGAGAGATTCATGCAAGCCCTCTTCCTTCCCTGACCCTGTACAGTTTATCCCACCCAGTAATACAGCAAGCATAGTAATGGTAATCCTGGTCCTTGTGTTGTTAAGCTATCAGTATTTGAATTTCCACCCAGACAAGATTTTTACAGCAATTTATTGGCAGAAAGGACAAGATTTGCACATCCACTGTATCTGGGAATCCCAGAGAACAATATTACAACATGGGCTTCTGTTTTGCCTTTTAATCAGTGTTTTTGCAGCTGCAGTGTGCCAATAAGGCAGTATATTAAAGAAAGGTCCTTGTATTACCTTTGCCATATTTGGTATATGTAATAGTCTTGTAATGTTCTGCATGGAGTTCTCTATAATATTCATTGTGTGGCTACACTGGTGTTTTAAAAGTATACTCTCTAAACAACAAGAGCAACAAAGTAGCCTTTGTTCGCCATTGTGGATTTATGGTACAATAGATTGCATTTAATTCATAAGAAATGCAGGAACTGAACATTTTGGAATGAGAGTTGGGTCTCAAACTTTATAAATAAATGACAGTTATATGGCAGAAATAGGCAATTTCTTCAGCACTTAAAATCATGCAGAAAACCCATTAAGCCTAATGGCTGTTACTTCAATTTGCTAATTTTTGTTTTTCTGCAATACAGTTTTGTGTGCATTTGGTAGACAGCATCATTTAGCTGGCATAGAAGAGATATCATAAATACCACAGTTTTTATGTCAAGTATGATCAGACATGAACCAAACTATATGCCAAATGCGAAGCAGATCCCATATTTTAATGCTTGGAATAAGGTATAACCAGCAGTTACATAACTGATTATCTTATTCTGGACACAGCATTGCTTACTGTTAGAAGAACATTGCAAATCTTCATTATGTATGCTAGTGGCATGTACATGAGTCAATTAATTTTTCACTATTTTTATGTATTACTTGCATATGTATTTAAATCATCCAAAGAGCCTGAAATATGTGTATTCTCTTTTTAAACTCCCCTTTATCCTCACAACACTTCACACATAGTTAAAGTTTGGAATTTGCTCTCAGAAGATGCCTTTTGAAGGAAAAGGCTGCTATCAGTGGTTACAGCCCATGATGGTTAAGTTCTACCTCCAGTATCAGAGGTGGTGTGCCTCTGAATGCCAGTTTCTGGGAACTGCAAGTTCCAGCAGAATGATGTTGTGCTCAGGTCCTGCTTATAGGCTTCCCATAGGTATCTTCTCATAGGCTAGACTTTTTATGTTTTTGTAAGGTAGGTTAAGAATGGGAGATTGTAGCTTGCCGCAGCCAGCCAGTGAGATTCATATCTGTTCAATATTACACCTTAATTTTACCCTTGCTCCAACAAGTTCAGGGCAAGTTCTCTCCCTCACTGAATCCTTAACATAACACAGTGAGTGCAGTTAGTCTGCAAGACTGTGACTGGCCCAGGGTCACTCAGTGAACTTTATAGCTGAGTGGGGATTTGAACCTAGGTCTCCCTAGTCCAAAACTCTGCCTGCTGCAGGCCACCGTACTGTGCACTGCATGAGTCCTCTCAGAAGGCAAGAATGATTCCTGCAAAAAGATCAGGAATGGATTCCCTAGTAGACATTTTTGAGTGTACACGGGCCTTCTGTGTTAATTGCAAAAAGAAATGTCCCGTAGCCATCAGAAATCTGGGAGACAGAGCTCTTGCTAGTGGGAGACTTAAAATACAGTACCAAAAATGTCACTAAAGCCACATGAACAAACATTTCTTCTACCTGACAATCCTGTGATTGGAGAAAGGCTTTTCTTTCTTTCTCCAACCATTTTCAAGACAAAGAGCTCAAAATAATAACCTTTGTGCTTCATTTTGAACTAAAAGCATCTTCTTCTAGCACCCTACAGAGATGATTTATTCATGGAACAGCATAATAGGTAAGAGTAAAAATAGTTGAGGTGCCCTTTTGGCTTCAGTAAAAAAAATAAAAATCAAATTAAATTGCATTTAAAAATAACTACTTTGACATTTAGTTTAGATAAATACTTTACCCTTCCCTGGCACCAGTCCTTCAGTTTAACTGAAACATATGCTGCTTCCATTTACATTATCTCTCCATCAAAGCAGTTCACATCTCCACTTTTAGAAATTATACAAACCACAGAGACATTTGAAGAGCCTGCTTCTTCCATAATGCGCAGACTTTAATATTTTGCCACTTCTATTACTGCCTTTTAAAAAATGGCATTTCCAGCAATTTAGTGACTATGCTGGTTGCAGCAATCAAGAAGATTTGGTTTGGTTTGGCTGTGTTACTTTTAATGTGAAAGTACTTTAAGCTTTTGTATACCACAGTATTATATTTTTCTGGTTCTGGAAGGTCAGGATTCTAGTTTGAATTCCAAATTGCAGAATTCTAGCTTGAACTGGTGGTAGGTTACCCGGTGTGTTACCAAAGGTTGCCATGGACTAACACTCATGTGGCAACCTACAGGACACACACAATCATAAGGAAACCTGCAGCCTCTGGGGGTGCCTTGCTACTCACCAACATTCCTTCCATTAGTGAATTTTGATGCCTCCCCAGTGGGTTTATGCCAAAGCCCACCCACCTCCCTCCCCGTATAAACCATGCTCCCTACCACCTGCCAAAGTGTAGTTTGGTGGTCTTGGGGCAGTGGGGAAAGAATGTGAGATTAGAGATGGCAAGCCATTCATCTAGGACTACTGAGACCAATTGGTGCTTATTATATTTTAAAATTAGTTATTATTTGAAAAATAGATATTAGAGTGCAGTAGGAACAATTAACACTGTGAGGGAGCTTTTAACGGGAGCAGCATAGGGCATCAATATTCCATATATTTGCCCTGGTTATTTTTTAAGAAAGTAATATGTACTATTTGCAAACAGCCAAATTAAGCAACATATTGTTAAGAATTTGGGCAAATCATTGAAGATGATAATGCCATGGGACTACAGTATGTTGGTTTTTCCAAATGACATGTAACCTACCTTTCACCATGCAACTTCTTTTTTAAATGGCCCACACTTTATTAATTTTTGACCAGGCTGTTAACAACGGATATCTATTTATATTGCATGGCATCTAGCAGGACTGACTATTCTGGTTGTTGTTGTTTTTTTAATCTCCATAAGCAAGCACTAAGGAGTTGCCTGAGAGCAAACTTTATACTTCAACATCTTTGCCTTGCAGCAAGTGATAACTTCAGAAAAGGCAAATAAATCTTTCCAGAGTCCTGTCCTTATTCTCTGACTACAGTAACTGCTCTTGTCTCACTGTAAAATTTGCCATGGCAGGTTACCTGCTTGATTTGTCCACTGTACTTGAAGTGGTTGCTAAAAATAGTTATTCTCAGCCTATCTTCTCTGTCAGTAAATGCATCCCCCACCCCACCCCTGTCATTAGGAAAATACATGAAGATCTACAAAATGAGTCGATGAGGACTGGATTCATCAGCTAGTAACCATATGGTCTTACTCTAAATATAGAGTGATGATAATCAAAAGATTATATGATGGGAGTCATTGCCTTAAAAATAAAGATAAAATACAATAAAAATAAAACACAACCGCAAGTAATCCTTACATCATTTTTTTCATCTTTATTTTATTATATTATGATATTACCAAAGACTTTTCTTAACTGAGTGGTCTCCTTGCCACTTTTATATCGTGTTTTTAACAATGAAAACTTATCTGATACACTTGAATTTTAAATTTTATGATTGACCTGGCTGCCATTGTATGTTCACATGCACCATTTTAATTGGATAGTTCGTTTTTGCCAGCCACTTGGGATATTTTCCAGTAGAAAGATGGGTTATAAGCAATTGTAAAGGACCCCTGGATGGTTAAGTCCAGTCAAATTTGACTGTTGGGTGCGGTGCTCATCCCCATATCCAAAATCCAGTGATTTAGCACCTCTACTAGGTGAACTAGAGGGTGCCATATAATGAGGTATGGGGGAAAGAGAAAGCTTCCTGCTCCATAATTGTATGAGGTTCTTGTACACAAAAAGGTCTGAAAAGGGTACAAGGTAGGGAGCAGAGATCGTTTGGGGAACACTTGAACATTTCACTAGTCCTAAAAGCTGCTTCATTTGTTATAATTTTTTTACACAGAAGAACCTTCTGTGTAGGAAATAATATAGGAAATATAAAGACAAGAACATTTCTGTTTCCATATAGTGTGCATGCATTAGGGAACCATGGCCATTTGTGGTTTCCAAGCACTTATATACACATGTGCAATGTGCAATATTAACCTATGAAACTGCTGGGGCAAGTTGTCCAGATGTTTGGGTTGCAGCATCACCAGTATCGGGATGATACTCGACTCTACTTCTTGTTTCCATCTTCTGATTCCAGGGAGGGGAGGCTAATAAAATCCAAAACCAGTGTTTGGAGGTAGTTCTGGAATGGATGAGAGTCCGAAAACTGAGCTTGCAGCCAGGTAAAAGAGCAGTAGTGTAGCAGATTGTTTCATCATCATCATCATCATAAATTTTTATTTGTACCCCGCCCTCCCCGGCCGGAGCCAGGTTCAGAGCAGCTAACATCATATAAATAATATAATATCTATCAATATCTATAGTTGTTGCTAGGTAGGATTATACTCCCTCTGAAGGACCAATTGCACAAACGTGTTTTCCTGGATCCGGTGCTAACTGGAGAAGCTCAGTTGGTGGCAGTTTTACCAATTTAGGCTGGTATGCGAGGTGCAACTGTATCTGGAGAGGCCAAACCCTTCCTCAGTTATACAGATTGGACCACTGCAATGAACTGCACATGGGGCCACATTTTAAAATGGTTAAGAAAATTCAGCAGATCCAATTTCAGCTGCCTGAGTTCTGTTGGGACCTAAACGGTCACAGCATGTGGCACCATTACTGTACCAGCTATACTGATTAAATTGTAGCATTTCCATGCTTTAATAAAAGTGCGTTTTACATGTTTTGGGTCAAAGCTATTTAAAGAACAGAATCAATATGCCAACAGTCTGAGGTCAACAATGGAGACTCTTCTGATTTGCCTACCACCAGAGGGTACAAGTCACAGGGCATTTTCCGTGGTAGCCCCCCAGCTATGGAACTCATTGTTAATTGGGTTCTTTCAGACTGCAATACTGCAGACTTTCCAGAAACATTAGGAGACTTGTCCCCCCCCCCTTTTTGGTAGACTTTTTCTTGAAGGACAACTAATTTGGAGGGATTATTTTCTGCTGTTGGGACTGGCTCTATCTCAGTAATTTTGCATTGGCTGCATCTTTTACTAATTGTTGGTTTTTATTATTTTATCCATTAGTATTTTTGTGTGTGTGATTTGAATGTTTCATATATTATTGTTATTTGCTTGTTTAACTTTACATTCTTGTTTGCCACTTTGTGAGAAATGATCTAAAAGGCAGGATATAAATTTTAAAAGTAATAAATACAAAAATATTACACTCTCACATATGTCCTACACTGAAGGCACTTCTGTCAGGGAAAGCTTTGTATAGTGCAAGGCAAGGAAGCCTTTCAAAATGAATGATGATTGTAAAGTATTATTCAAAGTTTTCAGGAGCACTTTTTAATGGGATAATCTTTAACGCTTGTAATTCATAAAGTAATAAACAGCAGCTGAGATTGATTAATAGTCAAAGCAAATTTGAGGCATGTAATCAATCTCAACAATTGTTTATTGAAAATACTTTTCAAAGTGACAGAAACTGTTGGTTTTTCATAGTAAACTATAAGATTAAAAATGGGAGTTGTTTATTTCCATTGGCAGGGTTCAGAACTCTGTTGTCTTTTGGGACTTCTTGGTTGGCTCAGATTGTATATTACAGGGAGTCACCTTTCTAGATACAACATTTATAGCAGGGCAATACCTTTATTAAATTCAATCAAAATGACACAAAATTGTGAGCAAACTTTTGAGTTCTTAGATGTTAAGTGAAACATCTAAGGGAAATAAAAAAAGGTGCAAAGGCCTATCTAATCCAGT
The DNA here is from genome assembly GCF_027172205.1 of Podarcis raffonei. NCBI lineage: Eukaryota > Metazoa > Chordata > Lepidosauria > Squamata > Lacertidae > Podarcis > Podarcis raffonei. Next base: position 52,890,154 of record NC_070604.1, read on the forward strand.
ATCCTGTTTCAGCAACCAACCACATGCCTTTGGCTCAGACCTCATCAGTGTACATCTGAAGATGTTTGCCCCCATGAACATCATTTTACATTTACCTATATGTAGGTGTCGCTTAGTGGCAGACCACATGGACTGCATGCAAAAGCTTCCAGGTTCATTCCCTGGCATCTGCAGGTAGGGCTAGAAAGACTGCTGTCTGAAACTCAAGGGAGCTTCCGCCAGCCAATACTGAGCTAGATATGGTCTGACAATATAACTCATGTTCTTATGTTATCATTTCAGACCTTAATCTGGGGAAGTTTTCTCCTTTTGACCTAGGTAGTAAAGCTGAAGGTTTTGTTCTTTGGCTGAAGCCAGAGTTAGCTCAGATAGCTTTTGCAACATCATAAAACTGCTTATGTAGGTGCGGGTTTTTTGTTCTCTGTGGGCATCAGCAGAACACGCATAAGCCCACCCCACCCTGTCACACCCCATTATGCCCCCGTTCTGCCCTCCTCTGGGTCCAAAAGGACGCACCCATCGGCGGTCGCAGATCAGTTGAACACACACAAAATGGTTGCCAGCTGTACTAAGAATTATTATCTAGACCAGTGGTTCCCATTTGGTGGGTTACAGACCCAGGGGCTCCATGACACCATTCACATAAAAATGTGAATATCAGAGATATCAAAATTTTCAAAAGTAGGGGGTCCATGACTTGGCTTTTGAAAAACGGGGTCCACGGTACTTAGCTAATTGGGAACCACTAGTCTAGACCCTTATTTCAATCAAGGAGATTTTCAGAGCCAACTGATATTTTGTGTCATTGGGTAAACTACAGAATTTTGCAAAATCTATTGTGATTTTGAAAACAATCAGCCTTAAATAGAGTACAGTTTTTAATGGCATGAACCTTACACAGATCTAACTGTAGACAATGTTGTGTGTAACCACAGGTTATTCCACATGGAGAGTATTTTCATGGATGTCAAAATATGCATCCAGCCAATTCAATGAGGCCTGCATGAACATTGTGATGCAGAGGGTAAGTTTATCCAGATGCACATCTGTATCTACATTAGCTGGGACACTACTTCTAGGCATGAGTTTTTCTTACTAGATTTGGTGGGATTGGGGCAATGATCATATACTCCCCTATCTCACACTATGCTCCTGATTTTGTATAGTGGACAAGATAAACTGTCTTTAACATAGGAATGGTAAATCATGGTTAAATGCAAATTACATACTACACACTGTCCAGACCCTAAATTTCCTCCCTCATTGCCTTTGGTACAGGAACCCCAGATATGGAATAGGTTGCCCAGAGTCTTCTCTATTGTGGAGTGTTTTTTTGTAAGTGAATAACCTTTCATTCACCCATATTTTTTCATTGTGTTTTGAGTCTGTGCTGCAAACTGTTTATACTGTCACTGTTGCAAGGTTTTCTATTTAACATATTTTGCTGTCTTTTACTGCTTATTGTTGATTTTAATATGTGTTGTAATTTTTAATATTGCCTTGTTTGTAAGCCATCCAGGGATTATTTATTTATAAATGAAATTTGTGATTCCAAATCTTTCCCACTATTTTTCAGATGTCTCTGTCAATGAATGATATAGGAACACCCACCACAGATTTTAGTCTCTTTTTTGACTCACGCCTCTATCAGCATGATGACACACTAGTTTGTAACTGTGCTGAAGCCATTGTTCAGGGTGAGTTTAAGGAGAAATTACATTTTCTAGAAATACTTTTTCCTTTGCAGCGTTCCATACAATTACAAATAAGTCCCAGATCCTAATGTATGTTACTTGGTTTGATGACACATCCTAGTGTAGTCTGTTCCAGATATAGTAGATGGATGAAGAAAGTATGTGTATTTGAAGAAGGAACCTTTTTTACAAATTAAAAGAATGAGGTGCAAGGGATTTCAACCATTAAGAAATGGCAAATAAAAATTACAAAGGGAAACAAAGCAGTGGAATAAAAATTAACTCTTGAACTTGACAACCTAGAGAATGGGGAGAATAAAAATAATGTGCATATGAAAAGAGTTAGAGAAGGAGCCAAGAAAGCTTAGTGACTTTTATACAAAAGTGGCTCAAAGAAATGTTAGATTATGATAATCACAGGGAAAAGGTTCGTGCTCATTATTTTGCCAGCATCATGGAACTAGATCCAGAGGTTTTGACTGGATGCTATATAGGTAAAGGAAAGGTTCTGGGGAGAAAGCCAGAGAGAACAATTAATTGTCCATTATGTGTCAGAAAATGACTTTGGGAAATATTTTTGCCTTTTGATTCTTAAACCAAGAGGGGGACCAGAGAACAATGGAGCACCAAGAAAAATTAGTTCATTGCAGATGGGGTTTGATTTCCTTTGTGGTGTCTGCCTGCACAGGAAAAGAAAAAAGGAGTAATACAGATGAGAAGAGTCTTAAATATACAGAAAAATAATATATTTCTCTTTGTGAACTTGGTGACACTACATAGCCAACAGGGAAAACGTCTCCTAATTTCAGTACTGGTATTATAAAACCAGAATGACATATAAAAATGATTTTTCTTATATATCAGGTTATAATCCCAATCTGAACCACCTTTACTTGGAAGAAACTCTTTATTTCTTTTAGTGGAATTTACATCCAAGTAGGTTGTTTAGGACTGAAGGCTTAGGTGCTAAAAAAGACAGAACTTTTTTAAGTGCTGGAAACAGTATTGCTGAATTGCCATTGTGCCACCATACTTCCTTCTTTCTTTTTGTCCCACCATAGTTGTTGATCAAGCTAACTTTTCAGGTTATGTAGCACTTCCAGGGATGGGCTGGCCAATTCCCCCCAATTCCCCCCGTTGGGGTGCAGCAGAAATTTTACCTCAAAAGGGATATTGTAGAGTTGGAAGAGGTTCAGAAATGGGCAGCCACAATGATAAGGGTATGGAGCAACTCCCCTAAGAGAAAAGGTTGCAGCATTTGGAACTTCTTAATTTTAAAGAAAAGGTGAGCAGGAGTGGCATGATAGAAGTTTATAAAATTATGCATGGCATGGAGAAAGTGGATTTCCCACAGGTACCTTGTTGGCCACTGAGAACAGGATGCTGGACTATATGGGCCTTTGGCTTGATCCATCAAGCCAAGGTTCTTCTTGTGTCCTTATGTTTATAATTATCTCTGTGAGAGAACCAGGTGGTGGGCTATATATGCAATTTGCCTGATCCAGCAGGCTCTTCTTACGTTCTTATGTTTAGGTTGGTTAGGATGAAAAAGGCCGGATAGTCAAGCATAAGGGGAATAGGACCCTGTGATGTTTTTCCAGTTACGGTAAGTAGTTGTCGTTTCATCACTTTCTGTGTAAGGGGTTGCCTTATACTGAGACTTGTAAGTTTTTTGTTAAGAAGTGTTACTTTCTAGTTTCCCTCTGTCTCTCTCTATGCTTCTCCCCACGGTGTTTTATCTTTCCCAGGGCAGCCCTAAGTGACTTATAACCAACCAACCAAGCAAACAGGGAAGCAAAACCCTCCACAAATACAGTAAAACCGGAGGGTGTGTGTTTGAAATACATTAAAAGCATGCCAACCAATTCTAAAAAGCCACAAATAGTTAAAGGCCAAAGACCTGGTTATAGAGGAAAGTTTTTCATAGAATCATAGAACTGAAGACTTGGGACTCAGATGGTCATTTAGTCTGATTCCCTTCAATGCAGGAATCTTAACTACTGTAAAGCATCCATGACAGATGGCCATCCAGCCTCTGCTTTAAAACCTCCAATGAAGAAGAGCACCACCTTCTGAGGGAGTCATTTCTGCTGCTGAACAGCTCTGGCACCTAAAGATATGTAATGATGGCGCCAAGTGAGCCTTATGCTTATTCACTTGTTCAGTTTCTTTCTCAACCTGATGGTTTGTGATTGCCTGACATCTTTGCATTGCAGTCTGCTGGTGCTGCTATTAAATGCAAAGTCAGTTCCTAACAAAATCTCATTCACCCATGATTCCATGGTGGATAAAAAGGCTGACCTAGTTTGTATTACTGAAAGGTGGCTTGACGAGCTGAGGGTATAGTTTCTCCTAGCTATGCCCTCCTACTTAAGTACTCAGTTCAGTATCAGAATAGAGTCAGGAACTGGTGGCAGCAATGGAGGGTTTCTGTAGTCTCACTGTCTCCAGGCTTCTTGTCTCTTTGAGTGCAGTATGGAGTATATGTATCTTGTGTTGAGTGACAGGACAGATTAGAAATTCTGCTGGTGAATCACCTGACAGTGGTGGTATTGGATATGGTGTTGAAGATTCCCAGGATGGTTGTTCTGGGCTGGGGGGAACCTAGTTTTCATGCTAAGGTCACCAGGTCCTTGATGGCTCTGGTCTTTATGGGCGCCATTACAATCCTGAGCTATTCCAACATGTCTTTAGCCCAACACATAAAGCAAGATACACCTGATAGTTGTTTCTTGGCCACACAGGAAGATAGTAATCTGAAAATGGGGGGTTTTGTATTATTATGATTTAACCACTTCCTGTTGAAATCTAGACTTGCATTTCCCCTCTGAATGCATGGGAGGTCTATTAATGTGATTCACACTCAGATGCTTATGGACACTGATGGACTCCAAAGGGCTTTTTGGGATCTTCTGGTGAGCATGACAGGCACACTTGCCTTAGGTCTTTACATGTATGAAATAAATGTCAGTAAGATCATAATGGAACCTCTTTACAAATGCCTCAGCTTTTATATGTTTTGGAATCTGACTGTGGAAGAAAAGCAAATAGAAATACAAAGCAAGGGGCCTGGAAATGAACATTGCTAAAAGGAATTGTTTGGGGAGAAAAGTCAAAACAAAGTGAGCTTGATTAATTTTCTGCATTACTTAGACTAAAAGCTGGTCAAAATAGGGCAGGAAAATCTTGTACAGCACAATTTTACTAAGAAGTCCTACTGAGTTCAGTGGAATTTACAATGTAATCCTATTCATTGTCTGCTTATAAGAATGTAAACTTGAGTCCTGCCGGATTAAACCGAAGCCCTACCTACTCCAGCACAATCTAGAACCAAAACCCTGTCTAGAAGCACAGGTTCTGCAATAAATGCCCATCTGGAAGTACCCTTTTTCTTTTAGCAAGCCCACTAATGATCTACAGCCCTTGCCAGATCTGCAGCTGCTGCTATAATATAATATCATCTGTAGATCAACATGGTTTCAAAGATTTAGGGCGCGGATTAGATTTTTTTGGAGGGTCCCTTCCATCTCTGCAATTCTATTATTTAGGCTGAGTGACAGGGTTGCTGACATATATATATATAAATGAAGCAATAATGTAACATATAAACCTTAGAGACTACATACAGGTAGAAAAAGTAGTCGTGATGTTACATATAAAGGTGTTGCAGTTATAGTGAGTGAGTAAGCAAGGAAGAAAAACAAACTATTGCAATTAAGATGGGGGTAATGTCTGTTGCGTCTGATGCTGTTCCATCGCTGTGGAAACCCCTAGTGAACTGATCCAAGGCGTGGGCACAGAGCTGACTTTGTAACCCGATGTAGGGCAGAGTAACTATGCTGCCAGAGAACACTTCAGCAGAACCAGCGGCAATGTGGTGCCTATTTAAACTTGAGCGCTAATAAATGACTTCCCACCTAGCACAGTTAGCATGGACGAATACTACGATGTCGTTTTTGAGGCAGAACAGCCCCGCCTTTCCTGCCTGCTCGCCCGCCAACATTTCGGGACAGGTTGCCGTATTAAAACAACAACAACGCGGAAGTAGCTCGAGAGGGGAAAAGGGCAAATGCTTCGGCCGCTGCTACAGAGCATGCGCCGTTCTTCCGAGCATGCCCAGTACCGACGACGGAGGCGCCCGCTGCCCGCTCTTACGGTGCACCGGCTGCGACGGGAGCAGGAACAGCAGCAGCGGCTGACGCGACGACCGTCCTTTCCTCGCAGGTTCTCGGATACATTTCTTCCCTTCAGTAGCTTGGAGGACACGGGGAGCCCAAGGTGTGGAGGGTCGGAGGAAGGGGGCAGCTAAGTAGGGTTTCTGTGCGCGCGTGTGGTTGCTATGGTGACCGAGGCTACCTAGTCGGTTCCCAGGGAACAGGATGCCGCCTGGAGCAGGAACTGCTAAGGACTTCCTGGCCTATCTGCCTAGATTCTCCCTCTATATACCTCCGTCCGTCTGCCTGTGTGAGTTACTGGACTTTTCCTGGGCTGCCAACCCTCTTGGCGGATGGCATCAGGGGTGCCCACCTTCACTCAAGCCTTGGATTGAGACTGAGGTTTGGTGGTGGTTGTTAGAAATGCATCTATCCCTACAAGATACTGAAAGTTAAATAGGTAAATATGTAGAAAATGTAGCCTTAAAGACAAGAAGAACCACGCTGGTACCAACTCGGTTCTCTCTAGAACCAGCTTGTTGTGTGAATTGTTGTGAATAGCAAATACATAAATGTCCTACATTTTGCCTGTGCAAAAATATAATATGCATAAGGCTGCTGTGTCGGTCAGAAACCTAGGAGTAATTGTGAACCCAGCTATTTAAATCACGTGAGTTCCTGAGTTCCTGTTATAACTATATTGAAGTTATCCCACACTGTCTAGCCTGTGTGTATATGGCTGCTTCTGCTCAGGAAGTGTGTGTGTGTGTAAGTAAGGCAGGGGTGGTGGTTGTGAAAAGCCCCAGCTAGTAAATTCATTTAAATTCATTTAAATTCATTTAAAACAACTGTGGTGGGGAAGTTGTGCCAGCTGCACTGATTCTTCTGATTCCTTTGAAGTATCAATGATTGGTTCAGGAATAATCTGAATAGCTCAAGTTACACCAGGCCTGAAAACTGTTATTTAAAAGAGTTTGGAAAACTGTGACAAATGAAGACAAAAGGATGATCTTATAATTTTTTTGTAGTCTGGCTATCTTAAATTTGTCCCTAACTTATTGTGAACTTAGGCAACTGAGTGCCTGTTCATTTAGCTTGGGTAACCAAATTTAAAAAAAAATGTATATAGAAGTTTGTAATAATCTAAAACACACACTCCAAATACAGTGCAACAAGCACATGTTTGCTTTCAGGATATAGGAATGCAAGGGTATCCATTTGTAGAGGAAGGAGAAGGAGAAATCAGCATGCTTAATAGCAGTTTATAGTTATTTATTAACTTATTTGTTTAAAACCATTTATATCCCTCTCTCCCTAAGTGTATTAGAGTGGCATACATTAAAACACTAAAATATATAAAAAGTAAGTATTCTGGAGGGTGGGGAGATTAGAATTGGGTGGTGGTATATGCTGAATTGGTAGAATTGGTAGAATTGGGTGGTATATGGGACGCGGGTGGCGAGAAGGGACGCGGGTGGCGCTGTGGGTTAAAGCCTCAGCGCCTAGGACTTGCCGATCGAAAGGTCGGCGGTTCGAATCCCCGCGGCGGGGTGCGCTCCCGTCGTTCGGTCCCAGCGCCTGCCAACCTAGCAGTTCGAAAGCATCCCCGGGTGCAAGTAGATAAATAGGGACCGCTTACCAGCGGGAAGGTAAACGGCGTTCCGTGTGCTGCGCTGGCTCGCCAGATGCAGCTTTGTCACGCTGGCCACGTGACCCGGAAGTGTCTCCGGACAGCGCTGGCCCCCGGCCTCTTGAGTGAGATGGGCGCACAACCCTAGAGTCTGTCAAGACTGGCCCGTATGGGCAGGGGTACCTTTACCTTTACCTTATATGCTTTTAGAGTTAAAATAAACTCCCTTCCTTGGACTATACTGGTATGTTTCAGAATGAAAGAAAGGGGAAAGGGACACGCCTAACATTTTCCAGCATCCTCACCCCTGCTATTAAAAAAAGAGAGTTGGGAATAAATCAAGGCAGGCAGGCAGCCCTAAACCTAAATCCTCTAGTGCTATATAGACAGCGATAGCCAGGGGTGTACCTAGGTGTTGGTAAGGTTGGCCCTGCCAAGGGCCCAGGTCAAGGGGGGCATATAAATCACACTCTTCCACTCTGACTCCATCATAGCAAGCCTGTAGGGCTGCCTCTCTGGCCAGCTGGCAGCACTACTAGCTCCTTGCCTAGGGTGCAAGTGGGCCTAGGTATGCCTCTGGCAATGGCCTTAGGGGGGCTTCAACAGAAGAAAAACAAATTTCTTCCTTCCTCTCCTGAATTCCCTTCCTCAGACCTGATCAGCACGATTCTTTGTGAGTTTTTAATCTTTTCGAATCACTGGGAGGAAAGTAGCACTGATGTACTGCTAACTTTTATTTTTCTTCTCAGAATTCAGATTAGTCTTTATTTCAAAGACATGATGGTTCTTCCAGTGTAGGAATTCCATTCAGATTAAGGATATGTGGCTCCTTCATTATTCAAATAAAACATAAAACACAAATACTGAAGGAGCATGTTTTTAATAATGTGTGTTTTATTATTTTTGAGGGAATTATGCCATATCCTAAGAATAAATCATAACTTTTTCATTATGAGCAGAGTTGGTCAAAATGTGGTAAGTGAGGAGACAGGATTTTTTTTTTAATAAAAGTTTGTTTGCAGGCTTGACTATGGCTCTGCAATCAACGCCTCCATCATAAATGTACTTGTAAGGCAGACAATTTAAGATCGAAAGGAGATTTGATTGAAACTTAATTAGAACCTGTCATGGGCTATGCTTCTGCTGCAGTACAGAATGTATTCATGTCTCCCAGGTTGCCAGTTACTTAATTAAAAGAGAGCAAATATTAAAATCCAATAAATGGTATATCTCTAGAGCAAAATGTAAGGATTTTAAAGTAGAAGGAAATGACTCATTCTTCAAAGACTGAGACCAGCGACATAGGAATTGTTAAGGTGTTCTAAAACCTCAGAGTGCAACAGGGAGTATAATAGAAATTGAAACTGAAATATTTTGTTTCTGTTTATATTCCTGTCACAAACTTAATTTACCATTTGATTATAGCACTTATTTAATTAAAATATAACCTACTGTTAGTACTTAAAAGCCAAAATCATGACTCCAGCTTGGAGTTTGTGATAGAAGAGAAGAAACAAAAAAGAAACAAAAACAAAAACAACTCACAAAAAATATACGTATCTGATGCAATTTTCCAGATTAGAAAATTGGTTTGTTTGTTAATCTCCTCTAAAAATTTGTATAGTTCACTCATCATTTTAACTCTCATGACTTCCTCAAAGGAACCCTGGGTATTGTAGTTTGGTGAGATAGCTAACAATTAATGGAAGTATGTGAAGTTTACTATCCACATCAAATGAGAGTATGGATGAGCCCAAAGCCAAACCATAGCTTAGCCCCAGATAGCACAGTAGCAGCAGAATTGGATAAGGAGTACAGCAGCCGTGATCTTCACTTCAGGAGCCCACATGCTGAGCCATGGTTGATGTGTGAACTGGGTTACCATATACTGAATTGTATTTTCACATACATACATACAAACATACATACATCTAACCGTTATAGAAAAGTCCGTGTAACTACTGAAATAAGAACTTAACACTTAAAAACTTAAAAAACTTAAAACTTTGTTGGCACAGCCTATGGTTCTGAAAAGGTCTGGCAGGAAGTTCTTCCTGCCAATAAATCCCTCCGGCTTGCTCAGCGTTCAATGAATGTGTAGTTTCCCAGCTGCATTTTCCGCATGTTGAATTTCAGAGGCCAGTTAGCATACCTAAGAGCAGTTGTTTTCAGCCTATTCTGTTGAAGGTATCTCAGAAACTTTTAAAATGATATTTAAGTGAGAAAAGCCACAATAGCAGATCAACCTGTTTGAGAAACCTGCATTCGCCTGCCAGTCATCCAGTGTACATTAAACAAGTACAGAGAAATCAAGTGTATACATGTGTGAAGTCACTGTTCAGTAAGCAGCTTTGATCCCTTGAAAGAATGTAATAATGGCTGTGGAGTTTGTGCTTAAAAAGAAGTGGTTTGAAAAGAAGCACATTATACAAACTTAAGTCCTGAGAAGTTTTTACTAGAAGTCAAACTGCCATGCCTTTTTATGCAGAGGAGGCAACAAATTAACAATAAATATTCTGGTTAGATTTTTGTTGGTTATCTACAAAGAAATTGACTTGGCATGTTGCCTTAAGCTGCATAAATGTGGAAGAAATCTTTCATTGAGATATGGACTGTCTGGAGCTTGCATTTTTAAAGTTGATGATCTGTCTTGTGTAGGATATTAGTGTTTGTTCTTTTTGGCTGTAGTTTCGGTTTACATTTTCTATTAGAACAATCCCTAGATAGCACTGATAACTTGTCTTGTTTGTTTTGACAGTAAATTTTCTTTTTATCATTCAGATCCTGCTGTGATATCATCATTGTAGTATTTACCACATCTTCAGCTTGTGGGTGTTTATATGGTTATTTAATGAAGTTTTCTATGGAGTCAGGAAACTGTTGTGTTTGGCCCTGAAAGTGCATAGCAGTGAATCCTTTGGTGAGTATCTTTTGTGCATATGTTTGTGTGACTTCCTTCCCGCTGGTAAGTGATGTTCTGTGCTCACTGTACTTCTCCATTGTTTCTTTGCCATTAATAATAAAGCAGTAGGATAATAATCATTGGCACTTCAGTACTGCAAAGAAGCTTGAGTTATCTGAGAGTGCCTTTCTCTCCCAGGTTCCAAAAGTTGCATCTTTGAATGGGCTAATCCACATAGGCTCTAAAGTTGTGGGAAAGTGGGATCACAACCACCTGGCCCATCAGCTGAGTGTGTCTGGCCTGCCTTAGTCCCCCAGTAATGCAGCTACCACATGCATAATGCAGGTAGAAGTTGTAAAATGTAAAGTTATAAATTGTATACTGATGGAAGTTAGAAAATCACACAGGAGATACTCTGACATCCAGGACACTTTCCAAAATGGCCTTAAATGTATGTTGGAAGTCCTCCAGGAGACCATCGAGTTTAAATACTGCTCTTCTACTCTGATCAACAACCACCCCACATGCATACCAATAGCTCCCAATAACACCCCAAGGGGATTTTTCAAATTTGGTTTATTATCCAGGATTTTTTGCTGAACAAGAAGAAAATGTTCAGTAAGCCTTACTACAGAAATGCACTGAAAAGACAAAAAATATCCAGCTTGTCATCCTATATAAACAATACACTGTAGACAAAATGCCCTCTTCAACATCACATAAGTATTACCTTCATGTGTGTATTAAGCTCATCTTACATCTTACCATGGGCCGCATAAAAGGTAAAGGTAAAGGTACCCCTGCCCATACGGGCCAGTCATGTCCGACTCTAGGGTTGTGTGCCCATCTCACTTAAGAGGCCGGGGGCCAGCGCTGTCCGGAGACACTTCCGGGTCACGTGGCCAGCGTGACGAAGCTGCTCTGGCGAGCCAGCACCAGCGCAGCACACGGAAACGCCGTTTACCTTCCCGCTATAAAGCGGTACCTATTTATCTACTTGCACTTAGGGGTGCTTTCGAACTGCTAGGTGGGCAGGAGCTGGGACCGAAAGACGGGAGCTCACCCCGCCGCGGGGATTCGAACCGCCAACCATGCGATCGGCAAGTCCTAGACACTGAGGTTTTACCCACAGTGCCACCCGCGAATGGGCCGCATATAACACTGCAAATAAATTTTTTAGATTCTGAAAGCAATAATTTATTATTGTTAAGGCATTTATTTAAAGCAGCCATATCTGGTGGGCAAGGCTATGCTGTGCATAGGTTCTGTGAATTTAGAGATTGTTTGAAATAATGTTTTACAGTGGTACCTTGGGTTAAGAACTTAATTCGTTCCGGAGGTCCGTTCTTAACCTGAAACTGTTCTTAACCTGAAGCACCACTTTAGCTAATGTTCTCATCCTGAAGCAAAGTTCTTAACCCGAGGTAATATTTTGGGTTAGTGGAGTCTGTAACCTGAAGCGTATGTAACCTGAAGCGTATGTAACCCGAGGTACCACTGTATTTCGTAATGGTCTTGATGCCTTAAGGGTGCATTTGCATTTGGATGTGCTGCTGATTACTTTAATTGTAGCAGGAAGTGACACAAATATATCAATAATAGCAGAAACAAAGCAGCACTGGAGAATCCTGCAGCAGAATAGCTTCTGCTGCCATGCAGACTAAACTGACCATGCTAATCTGTGGTGCAGACAGATGGCTGAGCAGCATGAACTAATGACCAATGCAGTGGGAAACACAGGGATTAGATGTTCATCAGAGTGTGATCTGAACCTTGAAATACTGACATTGCAAACAAGTTTCTAGAAGTTTTATATTTCCTATCTCTTCTGCACAGTGTTGGAGTACATACTGCAAACTCATTTCTATCGGAAAAATGAAGCCCTCAAAGAACAAAAATGTAGAATACTCAGAAGGTTTCTATAAGCCCCCATTAGCTGTCCAGAAGACCAGTGCTGAGATAATAAATGAAGCTCGAAATACACTAAGGATTTTAAGAACTCAAAGACCGTTCACACCAAGGGAGGAGCAAAGGAAGCTTTTTGGATCTGCGTCTTCAAGAACACCTGAAAATAGACCACCTTCTGCTTTTAGGTATGGGGTTTTGGAGGGAAGGGCTATAACCCTACATTCCATGTCAATGGGGGATAAAATATAAGTGTCTGTCACCGCTATTGATTCAGGTGAATTAGAGAAGTATAAAAACACAGGTATAAAATTGTCCATCTATTTTGGTAGGGAGTACATGCTTCCTGTTGTATGGATGTAGCTGATAAGAAGTTTGGCTAGAAATAACTGAAGTGTTTCTGACAACTTTTAAAAGGAAAAGAAGTATTCACTGTCAACCCAAAACTATTATTAGGTTTAATGTGTAGGAAGCTGAAGCACCTCTCATTTGCTTTCTGGATGTGTCATCTCCTGCTCTTGTTGATTTTGACATTCCCAAAGGAATTGCTTCTAAAAGAGAAGCACTATCACAATATGGATTGCCATTACAGCTGCTCAGTAGCCAGCATAGAGGGGACTTGGAATAAGGCAGCGTTATTCCTTGTGCCATTAAGTAGAATAGGCACCATGGCATATAACTAGCCCCTTTATTTTCTTTACATCTTCTCTAACCTGTGTTTTGTTTTGCATTCCAAAAAAGCAATTTTCAGTAAAGCAATTTGGCAGAGGTAGAATTTTCACTCTATTAGTATGCACATAGAAAGTACTTTGTGAAGAAAAACATGTTATCTACACATTTAATTAATATGTTCTGTTTTTCATTCCAGTCTTCATGCTTCCAGCTTTGAATGGGTTGAATCAAGGCCTGTCTCTTGTGCACGTCTAAGCCCACTGGACCATGTATGTATTATCTTTTATCAGGGCTTTGTGTATTCTGTGCTCCATTAAAATTATGTGCCAAGAAAGACTGCATTTTGCAAACTTAATGCAGATTGACACTTATGGCCACTTTCCAGCACAAGTATTTTTCAGCTGCCTCTCTGGCTCCTTAGGAGGAACTTGCTTTTTACAATTATATTATCAGGAAAGTGAATTTGTGCCCACTACCACATTCGGTGCTTTTTCTGCAGTCTTGTGGAACTGTGGCATATCCCTAGTCCTATCCATTGGAAGTAAAATTACAAAGGCTGATACTGAAGCATCCATGTCTTGCTTCACCCACCCCCCTTCTTTCCAAAACCATCTTTGGAAACGTGTGTAAATAAGTTTTGTGGAATTTCACTACAGTGGTCTGTAACAAGAATACCCTTCAGAGTATTTGTTCCTTTGTGAATTCACTTAAGACCTCAGAGTCAGCTCCTGTTATTTACCAGGAAGATAAGATGAAGTAGTAAACAGACTGGTTTAAGTTTAGTGGAACTTCTTGCTCAGGGAGAACAATTATGAGAAGAAATTTGTCAATAAATAGATTATGGCAAGACCCATAATGTTAATAACCTCCATCTTCTGATTCTTACAAGTGCTTCTATGTTAAATTAGATCTTTTCTTGTAACAGAAGCCAAAGTTGCTGTCATCACCCAGGAATAATGAGGAGCATCGTATTTCACCTCCTAAATCACCAATAGATTCAGAGGAAATTAGGAGAATCAGCAATGCTCGTGCCCGTTTGTTTAGAACTGCATCTCATGGAAACCTTCTCCCAGATAAAATACTACTTCCCAATGAGAGTAAGAATGTTTCTGTTTAATCCTTTTTACCAAGCTTTTGTAAGAACTCTATTATAAAATATATTAGAGTCAGCCTAACTGAACAATTGGATTTCATAGAGTCATAGAGTTTGAAGGCATCTCAAAGGTCCCCTAGTCCAACTCACTGCTGATGCAGAAAATTTTCTGCTCCAGCAGCCCTAGCTTGCAGTCCTAGGAACATAGGAAGCTGCCTTATATGACTCAGACCACTGATCCATCTAGCTCTATATTGTTTCTCCAGGATTTCAGGCAGGGTTCTCTCCCTCCCCTTCCTGGAGATGCCAAGTGATTGAACTTGAAAACTTCCACATGCATTTCAGATGCTCTGTTTCTGAACTATGGCCCTTCTCTTAAAGTCCAGTGATTTAGTTTGCAGTTCATCCCAAGTGAAATGTCTTTTCATACATTGGTGTGGATCTTAAGGGCCAAACTGTGCAAGATGCTAATGATGTGATCAGAAATAGTGTTGTTTTTAAAATGAAATGCCAGGCTGGGGGAGCTGCAGTAGTTATTGGCTTCACAGCATGGGAGGAGAGGTTTAATCTCATTAAAAGTCACACATACCCAAAACAGAAATGCTTGGGCAATTAGCATTTTGTGGAGGGGGGACCTCCAGTTACTGTGTTTGGCTGTGTTTGTGTGACTTTAATGAGATTGTGGCTGGGAGGGAAGGCTTAAATCATAGAATTGGAGAGTAGGAAGGGACCTTGAGGGTCATCTAGTCCAACTTCCTGCAATGCAGGAATATGCAGCTGTCCCATATGGGGATCGAACCTGCAACCTTGGTGTTATCAGCACCCCTCTCTAACCAACTGAGCTATTTAGAAAGCCATGCTTCCCCCTCCCCCCTTGCTGTTCTGCTGACTATTCTCCTCACCACCCCATGTGCCTGGTATTTAATTTTAACAAAATCAATGTCATGAATACTATCATGCCACTATCCTCATGTGTAGTTAGTCCATAAATTAACCTTCTACAAATGGATGGGTTCCTTCCATCTCTGGAAGACTTTCAGTCCAGTGGAGGAACCCACAATCAAAAGGAGGGAGGGCAGTTTTTCACCAATTCCTCCTGTAGCCCCACCACTCTGTTCCAGAGAGTCCCTGACCCCTCCAGAGACTTTCAGTGGGTGTAAAGGGCTGGAGGGGGATGGGGAATTGCCAAAAGTCACCTTCCTCCCATTTCACCAATAGAACTAACCAAGGATCCAGACAACTGTAGTGAAGATACATCAAAATCTTCAATAGTTTCTTTTTAAAAAAATCTGATCCCCTTTTTTGGGGGGGGCAGGATTTAGTTGAATGTATGTATGAAGGAAGGGTTTGGGTTGAAGTGCCAGGTAGTTAGATTGGAGCACATCCATATATATATATATATATATATATATATATATATATATATATATGGATACAATATGTAGTTCTTGATTTCTGTACTATCTAAGAAGGTAGAGGGGATTACTTCTCAATCAAGGGGGTGGGATCATAGAATTGTAGAGTTAGAAGGGATCCTGAGGGTCATCTAGTCCAACCTCCTTGTAGTGCAGAAATATTATTTCAGCTAAAGCATCCATGACAAAAGCATATTTCCACTGCTTTGTCCTTTGGGAAGAAAGTTAGAGAGAGACTGCTTTGGGGAAACTATTAAATTTGAGTGTGCTTCTTTAACCTTATCTTACTACTGATGCTGCAGTATATAAAACATTTTCACTTAGTTTAGGAATAAAAGTTTCTATACAGTAGAAAGGTAAGAGCTCTTATGAATTAAGATGTCATTAGGAGTTCATGTGTCTTTAGAAAAAACTTTGATGGAAAGAATACCAGCCTGCATCAGTTCCTTTTATACCGATTTCTCTTATTTTAGTTAATGCCAGCTAGCAAGGACCGTTATTACAATGTGAATAATAATATTTCAAAAGACTAGCTGTCCTTTTAAGGACATCTTTCTGTATGTTTCCTTTATAAGAACACTTTAACCATTTTGTTAAAACAGGTAAGACACTGAATTTTGAAGACCACCCTACCACGTGTGATCATTCTGGAACTAGAGATGAAAGTCAAAACCTGACTGTCCAGTTGACCTTTAAGGATAAGTGTGTTCCATTAACATATAAAGAGCATCAAAATAAGATAGAAGGGGAAGAAGTATATTCACAAATGACAGACGTTTCACCTTCACCTCAGTGCAGCAATCAATGGTCAGTATTTTATTTATCTTCAGGTATTTTCACACAAAACGTTTAAAAGTGGGAGCAGCTGGTGTGCTGCAGTGCTGTCATGAAGCCACGCTGCTGACATCAGCATCACTGTTGCTTACTGGGGTGGTGCAAGGGTGCAGGATGGCACAGGATGCAGAAGGGCCATGTTGGCTCCAGCAGTGCACCAACACAGCACTGGTCTCACTGCCCTTCCACCTGTCCCAGGTGGCAGTGGTATCGCTGTCAGGAGAGTGGCTTCATGGCACTACAACATTGTTAGCTGTCATGATGGTTATCACAAGAAAATGGATATATTTAAGAAGGATTAAATAAGGATTTATGGTATAGTTAAATCTGGTCCATAGCTATTGCTGAAAAATTAGCTCAGAAATTAAGATATGCCAGAGGCCAAATAAAAACATTATTTTTCAACTACATGGCAAAAAAGTGATTTTACATATTAAAGATGATAACAGTGTTCAAATTCCTCTTGTAAAATATGCTACTATTTGGAATTCTTAGTAACTCTCCAGTTACTGATAGTTATAAATGAAACAAATCTTTCAAATAATGTTACCACCCAGCAGTTTGAAAGCATACCAGCGTGAGTGGATAAATAGGTACCATTGTGGTGGGAAGGTAAACAGTGTTTCCGTGTGCTCTGGCTTCCGTCATGGTGCTCCGTTGCTCCAGAAGCGGTTTAGTCATGCTGGCCACGTGACCCGAAAAGCTCTCTGTGAACAAACACTGGCTCCCTTGGCCTGAAAGTGGAGATGAGCGCTGCACCCCATAGTCAAATTTGACTGGACTTAACTACCCAGGGGTCTTTTACTCAACACCAATAATAATATTACTATTTCCCCCCAGGGATTTTGAATGAAGCGACCCAAATTTGTGTATGTATGTTTAATTTTCATCTTCATTAAATTTTATTGTATTTCTTTATTCCTGGTTCAATTGCCCACCCCTTAAAAAGACATTGGCTTGCTTCTCCCCTTGGCAAGTGCTTTTTAGCTTTACCTACTGGTGCATGGGGTCACGAAGAGTCGGACACGACTAAACGACTAAACAACAACAACAACTGGTGCAGTTAAGGATAACTAGTTCCTAATCTATCAAAGGATCAAATGGTTTCCTCTTGCATTGGTGTTAGGAATCTTAGCACCAAACTTTGTGCTTCCTGCTGTTGTAAATTGTAAAATGCTTAAAAATTGGTAGACAACTGTTTACAAAATTAAGGAATACTTCCTATGCCCCTTTTCCTGACAACAGCAAATCGCTGCCCCTCTCCAAATACTCTTTATGGATCTAAACATACAGGACCCAGGGTCAAAACTATCATTCTTGTCCAGGCTGTATTTTAAGCCTCTTGTATCCCTTTCTCAAAAATTGATGCTACATTTGTTTGCATTGTTTATAGGAACATTATTTACTTTAACAATAATGACAACTAATGAAGCTTCCAAACAAAAAAGTGGCTAGGGTATTGGATGCAGACGTTCTGCTACATTCCCTAAAACATGGATTCTGAGCCCTTGTTAGATGATTGCAATGAAAAAATATACCACTATTTTCCCAGGCAATGTTTTTTTAATGTCCTTGGGACTATTAACTTTAGTGAGATGCTCATTTTGTCTCCATTCAAGTAGGTGTCATTGATACTTAATTCCCCAATGGTTATCAGCCAACAGTTCTACTTTTTGCCTTTCTTACCAGTGCATCTGCTCTGCTTAAGATTGATCAGGACTGTATGCATGCAATTGTTGCTGCAGAAGAATCTGCCAGTTCCAAGAGGCCAGGAGTAAAAAAAATGTCTAATTAATTTGTACCCAATTTCTCCTCCACCAAACGATTACCTGATTGTGCCAGCTGTTGCTATGCTATCACTTTTCTAAAATAAGATGGAATTAATGCTTGAGTACACTTGAGTTTCTTACAATACGTTTCATAGTAATATTTCAGAGTAATATTATCAGCTAAAGTTTCTTTAACTCTGAGCCTGAGAAAGTACCATATTTTTTGCTCTATAAGACTCACTTTTTCCCTCCTAAAAAGTAAGGGGAAATGTGTGTGCGTCCTATGGAGCGAATGCAGGCTGTGCAGCTATCCCAGAAGCCAGAACAGCAAGAGGGATTGCTGCTTTCACTGTGCAGCAATACCTCTTGCTATTCTGGCTTCTGGGATTCAGAATATTTTTTTTCTTGCTTTCCTCCTCCAAAAACTAGGTGCGTCTTGTGGTCTGGTGCGTCTTATAGAGCGAAAAATACGGTAATTTGATAACCAATTCTAACAGTTTAGAATGTAGCTATTGGAAAACAGCTTGTGTCCTGGACTTAATCCAAGTCTGCACATTCTACGGTATATTGGAAAGACCAAACAAAAGGAAAGAGATTGAAAGGCAATGAGGAATGGGTGCAGAATGGGATGCCAAACACAGGGCACTTGAAATTTAATAGGAAAAGTTGGGGGGGGGGAGTTGGTGGAAGGAGGCAGATATAAAGGAAAGAATATACTTCGTTTTCATCCTAAGCTGATTTATGTCCCTTCATACTAAAATATTTTGTATAACGGATTTCATGGGCTGCAAAAACGTATTGAGCTTTTCCAAATTTGCTTTCATTCTGCTCATTTTGTATGGCAGCGAGGCTGGAAATTAGTTTTCGTCCCCAAGTGAATACTTGCTTGCAAAGGGTTTGCATCTACCGTTCTTCATAATTGATGAGACTATGCCTTGCACAGAGTGATAATTGTTAAATTTGCAGGTATACTCAAATAATTTGTCACTTCGCAGAATTACTGTTGCAGTTAAATTTCTTTACATTTACCTAAACTGATTTATCTCTATCGGCACATTTTCACTTTTTCTTATCCATATTACTTTTGAATGCTAGATGTTTACATGCCCTCCAGTTTTGAGGCAGATTGTTCTATTTCATTTTCGCTGTGCCTAGTGAATATGATTTGACAATGCCTAATTATGGTAGCAAAGTATGTAGGATTAAAATCTTATGTAAGTGGATTGATGCTCTTTAAATTCTAGTATTCACACTGACAAAAGCACTGCTCTACATAATAGGCACCTTTAATTTTTCTTATGTCCATGTTATTCAGGTACATGCTTACAGTTATAAGGTTGTCTCTAAGTCAGAGTAGACCCAATGAAATCAATTGACCTACTCATAAGTATGAGTTGTATAAAATCCTATGGGATGTAAAAAAACCTATCTAATTCAAACAGAAGCTTCTGCTCTAGTTCCCCTCCTCCCTTTCCCCCCTGTCCTTGTGTCCCCTTTCCTGGAATTTGATAGTAACTTAGACATGAACTTCTAGCCATAAGAACTGCCCAGTGGATTCACTGGCTGTAAATGTTGCTTCATATTAACATTTTGTGACCAAATTACCACGGGACCATTGAAATTCAAGCAGAACTCTTGTTTCTTTAAAAGTACTCTATGCCACCTTTCACAGCAAATCCTTCCCAAGTTGGTTTACAGAAGCTTAATATGCATAATGGGATGGTTAGGTAATTACTCCTCATAATTAAGAGAATTGTCTTTATCTCACAAGCACCAACAAATGTGGGGATTTTAAAGGTGAGATGGATGTATGGTTGTTTTGTGGAAATCTTAATTGAGCTCAGAAATGAGAATTCACAGACTCTTAACCGCTTTGTACACTGCAAAACAGTATGGAAATGATAGAAGAGTATTTCAAAGCAAACAGGGTTTTTTTGTAAAATAAAATAAAATCTACCTGATATTTTCTGTTGAAAATATAAAATGTATACCTTTTTTGAAGATCAATATATACATTTTGCATGAGCACCAATTGCTCTAAGAAATTACCATAAGTAGAATTTAAGGCTAACATTTAGATTCACTTCATTATTTCATGACAGCAAAATCCTTTGTACTGTTGATTCTCTTAGTCTTGAATAGAAAAAGAAGTTTGTCAGTATTTTATGTTCAATAATGGCGGCCTCTTGTGGCCTGACGGTTTAACTGCAGCATGCTTTGATTGATTCGTGAAATATTGTTTAAATACAACTTGTGGGAAAATGTAAGTAATATATAAAATTATTAACTGTATTAAACAATTGACAGTCTCACTTATGATAATGGTAAACACAAGCGGTACTGGTAGTAATCAGTGAGGTGGAAGCACAAAAGGAGGAAATACTATTTGGGCTTTCATTGCTCCTAAAACTAGCTGGTTAAAATGTATAAAATATGATGATGGGCCTTTTGCCTCAGCTGGGGATTTGTTGGCTTTCAAGACTGGCACCAGAAGACGTAAATAAACTTATGGCTATTTTGCTTACCTAAGGCTGGACAGAGCAGACAGACTCTATCTATAAGATTCCCAAACTGATTGTGGTGAGTTAACTTAGGCCAAGAAGTTTCACAGTGTCAACACTTGGCAGCCTCTGCATTGATCCTCTGATTGTGAGCTGTGGTTGGTAGTCCCAATCAGATAATAGGAAGTTATTGGGCTAGGGGGGAAGCCCAACTTTCCAGTTTATCAGAAAGTTGGCGTTTATGTTCTAGTTTGGGTTGCTGAGAAAACCCCAGAGTCTGAGACTACAGTGTGTGCATTTTCCTGGGGGATGATTTGGTGAAGTTCTACCAGCACTGAGGTGCACTTTCAATTTTCCAAAAATAACTTTCCCAGTTGTGTGCATGGAAAGCTGAAAGTGCTACTATGTACATGATGTGTACCTACAGTTTTCTCTCTGTTAATCTCATCTCCCATTTTTAAGTGACCAGGTTAATGGGCAAGAAAGTCCTTCATCATGCCTAGAAAACTCTGAGTGGACTAAGTCTGCAACTGTGTCAGGTACATCACATTGTTTGGTTAAGCATAGATTTTTTAAAAAATTTACTGGTTTTCTTTCTTGTACACTGTTGGGTTGCACCTTTGCATTTAGAAAATATAAGTGATATGCATAGTTGTAAGCATCTGATTTTTTTCATGAAGCTGTTTTTATTGTGATAGCAGTCAGACATGTGATTTGCTAATTATGTTCTTTCTCAACATTTTTCTTCAAGAAGTACTCACAGCTAACATTTTACAGGGTGTTGTAACATAATACCTGGAAATAATTCACTGGGGTCTACTTCCAAGTAAACATGCTTAGGAAAGATTGTGCCTGATACTAGCATGCCAACTAAATCTAAAAGTTGCACCATGTCAGCTTTCACACCTTGCTGCATTGTGTCAAGTTTCTGTCAAGTTTCTGAATAGACATGATGTTCTGTTTTATTTATTTTCTAACTAAAAATATAACCTATACCTGAAATTTGAAATAGCCGTTAGATTTGTTTCACTTATATAATTTTTTAGTGTTCCCTTCTAATTAAAAACTGGGCTAGAAGTGATTCAACCTGCCTGGTACTCTAATTTGCTAAACAGGCATATTGGAAGCAACCCATTACAAAAGTCTTTTTAATGGAGCATTCAGAAGCTGCAAAAGAACATCATCACTCAGTATTATGATATGCTAGCAGTGGTTAGAATTCGTATGCAGCTGCCCAGTATACATTCTCATTTAGTACAGATTGACATAGATTAGGCAGTCAAGCTATTTTACACTGCTAAGAACCTGTTAGAGTGATTCACTTATATGTAAAGCTTAGTGTATTTCTTTTCCATTGCTTCTGCAAAAAGGTTGAAACAGTAAGCTTGGAAGGGTTCGACTTTCAGTGTTGCTAAGGCTTTTGTATTTACATACTAAGAACAGCAGCCAATAAATGCAAGCCAATGTCATTTCTCTGACCAGACTGCAAAGATGTGGTTATGACTGACAAACCACCAAGACATTTTGTTCAACTTGTCAATTTTTGTTCTTTAAGTTTCCTTTAAAAAAAAATCAAACATACATTGAGTTAGTTGAAAATAATAACCTTAAATAATTTTTATTGCTTAGGCAGATACTGTACTTTAGATTGTTAAGATTCCACTCATTTACACATTCTAAAGTATTAATATGGTTGTTAAAATCAGTTTTGCATATGTTGTGTAAGTTTCATTGTGTGGTCACTTAATAACATGTTTTCAAATTTCAGAAAATACTTTGGAAGCTAATGAGACAGAAGAGGAAGAAAACTACTGGAATATGAAAATTTTACCAATTCTACATGAATTAGAGTCTGGTGCATAATGGTTTCTATGATACTTGTTATGACTTTCACAAAATACATTTTCTGATACTTACTTCCAGTAATTGATATTCCAATTAATGTTCTTGCATTGGTAATATATTGTGGCCTATGGTTGAGGGCGTGATCCACATCCGCTTTTCAGCACTATGATCAGGACTGCCATTTCAGATTTGGGGTAGGGGGAAATGCTATTTAACATGTACACGAAGCCACTGGGAGTGGTCATTAGGAGATTTGGGCAGTGCGCTATCAGTATGCTGATGACATCCAGCTGATGCAGATCACCATGATATCAGGTGACCTGCTTTTGCCTGCATGGTGTGAAATCAAACCATGGGGGCAAAAGCATAAACCGCAAGGCACTGAGAGTCAGCTGATCATTAGTGCTTGTAGAACACTATGCACAATGCTTTGCAAGTTCCACGGATCAGCTGGTCATTGAAGGTTGCAAAGCATTGTGCATAGGGCTTCACAGCACCTGAGGTGCTTTGCAAGTGTTGTCAATCAGCTGATCAGTGATGCCTGCAAACCCCTTTTGGCTGAGCCACATGTTTACCTGCACCACATATGACATCATATATGGCATCTATGAATAGGGCAGGTGGGCGCAGCTTGGCCAAAATGGCATTACAGTACAGACCAAATGGAGAGAGCTGATGGGCCTAATTAGGCCCGTGGGCTGGAGATTCCTCACCACTGACCTAAAGGTTTCAGGTTTAGGCTACAGTTTTTAGAATCATGCTTGATACTGAGTTTCTTATATCTCTGTAACGCTTTTCCTTTTAGTCAATTTATGGTTTTGTTTTTTCTTGGTGACTCTGAAAAATGTTTGATAATTGATGTTGCTTTATTCTTTTCCATATCAAATAGAGGACAACGTAGAAAGACTTTGCCATGCCTGTACTATTCTCTATAAGGCCTTGGAGGAAGGAAATATGCTTTGCAAGCGATTTAAAAGACGAAATTTGCTTCTGAAGACTTTATACAAATTAGTTGACATTGCTTCAGATCCACTTGGCCTGAAACTTGCAAAAATTATTCTGGGCGTAAGTTAAAGGGTGGAGGGATCATGGTGCAATTTGATGTTTTGTATGTGCTTTAAGCTCCCTGTTTGTGTGAAATTGTATGATGAATCCTAAGTATCAAGAAACACAATAGCTTTTCACCAAAGAGAACACACAGAGTTAAACCAGAAGTTCAAAAATACTGAATTAATATAGTTTTATAAGTGTGAAATACAAATCCTGTGAGCATGTGATTTTTAATAATTGCCCTATTAAAACAAAAATCTGTATTGCTACATGGTATCCCAAATATATGTTTTGTATTATTGGTTTTAGCGCACCAGAATATCCAGAATATTTGTCTGTTAATGCTGTGCTATGCATCAAACTGGAAAATTATAAGCCTCTCTCAAGTGAATCAGATGTATTAGATTGTTAAGTAAAGCCACAGAAACTTCCTGTCAGAAATAAACCATTAAAATGCAACCCACAATAAAAAAGATGAAATCTCTGATTAAAAACCTAAGGATCTGGGGGAAAAACTTATGATTCTCTCACTGCTCTATGTATCATAAGCTCTTATTCCACGTTGAAAATATTGGAGGGAAAGAGGTGAAACTCATTTGCATACTTTTAGTTTTCATACTCAGTGAAAATTTTAATACAGCTAGAATGACTGTAATGGGTGTGCAGGAACAGTCTTGTCAGCCATTCTGACATGACGTTCTCATTTTTAGATTTTAAACTGCATTTGTACAAAAACCCTTCACTCCTATAAAAATAGACCTCATAATCATGAGTGCAATACAGGTAAAATTAGGCACATCTGTAGAGATCTCTGACTTAAGCACATGAATATGAACGAGTCTTTTAGTTGCCTTTTGGTTTCTATGCTTTTAATATATATTGCCCATGAAAGGTTGTAGTCTCATTGAAATCAAGCTCATGTTTAAATCTCTCACACCAAAAACAGTGGAACTTAAAAATTGCATAAATGGTTTGAATTGCACCCTTTATTTTGTGTTATGCCTGATTAAATTTTTGTGTAGTATTTCATGCATGCTTTCCATATCTTCTCACCAATGTGTGTGTGCGCACGTGCTTGTGCCTTTATATGTGTGTGTGCTTGTTTGGATAAGGAGCAGTCATATCACTTTTGCCCAGGAATTCAAGAGCACAGTTAGGAAAGGAGAGTCTGAGAATTCTGTGATTAATTATGCCAGACAGCCAGTTATGATGTAACAACCCCAGCTTCCTAAACCATAGTTTAAGATTTTTGGGAACCCATCAAGTCCTTCCTGCACTTTTTTGACACACTGATCCTTGTCTATTTAAAACAGATTTCCCCATCAAGTATTGATTGCACTGATGTTGCTTTTTTCCTATGTTATTTGCAGCTGAAAGTAAGTGGAAAGAACCTGCTTAATGTCTGCAAACTGGTGTTTAAAATAAGCAGAAATGAAAAAAATGATTCCATCATTCAACATGACCAAATATTGGGTAAGTATCTTATAAATTCTACCATGGCTGTACCCATGTTTTATTTCTTGGGTAATTTATAAGAGAAAATACACATTTAATTTGTTGGGGGAAATGGAGCAGTCTAGAAATGAAGCAGGAATGCAGACATGATTTCCAGGCTGCATTTTGATTTTAGATTGCTTCCCCCCTCCCCCCCCCCAAGCATAAAGCAATCTGAATTTCCCACACTATTCAGTATCCAGGTATGTCTGCCTTTGATACTTCAAGGATGGAGGGAAGTTTTTATTTTAACCTTTTGAACTCAAATAAACCACAACTGAGCACCAGAAAAAATGTCAGCTCACATCTATATTCAGCCAGCCTGCTATCTTGAAGGTAGTGAATGTATTTGATACCAGAAAGTAATCAGTAATTATGATACCTCATTTTGATTACTTAGAGTCTTGCATATGTACACTCTAAAATTGGGTGGCGGTAGCTTGTGTGAATCAGAGCTCTGCTCACCCAAGCTCCCTCCAGCCAGTTTCCCTGATACTGTAGCCCCTCATCCCAGCCCTGTTCCTTTTCAGAACAGGGGTTTTTTTTGGGGGGGTGTAACAGCAGGCTGCCTTGGGAAGGAGGAGGTGGGGAATTTCCCTTGGGCAAATGTCTGGGCACTCCCACTCTTGGTCACTTCAAGGTAAGAGGCAATAAGCATTGTTCAGATTAGCATTCACAATTTTCTCCATAGATTCTCTGCTAGAAGTTCTGAGAGCTGAAGACTTGCAAGCAACTACTGAGGCCTTTCTCTATTGTATGGGCGCTATAAAATTCATTTCTGGAAATGCAAAGCTCATTAATGAGATGGTCAGCAAGGGAACTGTTGAAATACTGTTGCAACTCATGAAGCAGATCAATGAAATTAATGAAAATGATGCTCGGTTTTCCAGTTCAGGACACCTCTTGGTTCAGGTCAGAGTTAAACTTTTATTTCAACCAGATAAGATTTGGGACCAGTCTTGAGACCTTGCATGAAATATAAAACAATGATAGGGAGAAAACAGGTATGTGTGTATTTATGTATAACAGTTGGAGCTTCACAAGTTATGGTAAAGAATAGGAAATATAGGAACAAATAAAAAATAACTAAAGATAGCAATTTATATATTCCTGTATAAGATACACACAATTATCTTTTAAAAACACTTTTGACTTTGCCCCTTAGATATTTTGATTTCTACTGGTTATCATTTGTTAATACAAAACACCAACTTTATTTTATTTAGAGCTTCCTTATATCAAAAGGAAAGCATTACCAATCACTGCTATTTGTTTATCATTCCACACTTATTTAAATCCATTCAAATCTTGTTCAAGTGTAGTGCAAATTTATCTTCTCTGACTAGCTCATGTTGCCTAGATGAATTTGTTTAGAGTTGCCATACCCCTTATTTCAACATACTTACTAATCTCTTGAATCTTAGTCTCTGGTTTTATTTCCTGTTCTTTACATATACAATTGTAGCTGCTATGATCACTTGAAAATGAAGAGGTAATGAAGTATTACTCTTAGAAGGATTCCCTTTACAAATAATGAAGATATGGAAAAATAAAAGTATTCTGGAAGCCAAAACATTCTGCCACATAAATAAAAAAAGCTCTATTTTGCTAAATATAGTAACATGTGCTTTATTTTAGTGATTAACGAAATCCTAAAAGGGATCCAGAGCAAGCTTATAGGAAGTGCTGTTTGATGCTCTTACAGTTATCTATCTCACCTGTTATGCACACAAACAATATGGTGGTGTTGGACTGTAGTGTATAGTAATCATGGGGTCACTATGAGAAAATAGTAGTACTTCAGCAAGGGAAGGCAAAAAAAAAAAAGTTTAATTCTTGTGACTACTTTCTATGCTTTTGGCAAGTTGGGGGAAAAGTGATAAAGGAATGGAATCAAATGTCTTTATGCCCTATTCTATTATTTAAGAGGCAAAAGCAAGCTAGCAGAGAGGCAATTTTCAGAGGAGATTAGAAAAGGGATAGAGAATCAGTGAAGCAAAGAGATGCAAGATAGATGTTCCGTACAGCAGCAATAGCCGATGAAAAAGCTCTTGTTCCAGTATGGATGATGATGAAACATGGAAATTGGAGTTTGACTATTGACAAGAGTAGAGGGGACATGCAGATCACTTTGCAAAGGGCATTTATGTAAGTCTAGCAGTGGGAGTCATTGGTAAAGTTCTCATCAAAACAACCCCACTTTTGCTTGTCTTGTGCTTTGTAGAAAGTTTACAATTTGGAGGGATTTTAATGTTGAATTAACCAAGATTATCATTACTATTGTGGTCATCACTCTGTAGAAGAGGAGATGCAACTCCAAGAGAACAATATTGTTGATATAACTAACAACTTAGCAGAGCCAGGGACAATACAGAAAAGACCAGCTGAAACAATGAAAGCATTGGAGCATGTTCTCTACAAGGAAAGGCTGGAGTATTATTGGGAATTTTCTATTTTTGGAAAAGATAACTATATGAGAAAGGATTATAAGTTTATGAATGGGATGGAGAAAGTGCATAGAGAGACTTTTTATCCTTTTCTCTTCATATTAGGGTCATGTAATGAAATCAGTTGGCAGCAGATTCAGAACAGTCAAGAGGAAGTATGTCATCACACAGCATATAGGGTGTAGAATTCACTGCTGAAATTATTGCCAGCCATGATTGTTTTCTTCCATGGAAGGAAGTATACCTCTGAATACCAGATTCTTGAAGGGTTGTTGACTTCATGGTTTGCGTGTGAGCTTCCAGGAAAAACAAAAGTTGCTCTGTTACGAGGGCAAGCTCCCTTTAACTAGCTGCCACTGTTCCAACCCCAACTTGCCTTCCTTCATATCTCAGTTCACATTTTGTTAAAGCTAGATTATTTTTGTTCAGTGGGTTAGCTATTCAGAGAGTAGCAAATGAAGACATCCAAAATGTAGGAAGCTTTAAAAAAACCCCAAAGCTGCTGTTCACCACCACCTGTCCCACTCTTGGCAATCTTGTCCTTGCTGGCTTTACCAGTTGTTTGTATGTATAGTCTTCTTTTTGAATGCTCTGAAGTACATGAAAGGCAAAATATAAAAAGTCAACATTTAAACAGCATTAACATGTGGAACCAAAAATTAAAATAGCCATAGCTCTCAGTCACTGACAAACCAGAGGCCTGCCTAAAAAGAAAACACTTAAATTGCCTTCTGAAAGGAATCTGTGCAGTGAACTCTGATTTGTGGATGCTATGTCAAAAAAAGCTTTACTGCTGGTAGAAACCAGTCTCTGTTACTGATGGTGCAGCACATACTATCAGACCTCATGCTTCCTACTTTATGGCATAGCAAAGTACATGTGTAAGAAGACAAATTGTCAAATACGATGGATCCATGCAGGGTTTAAAAAGTTAAAATCAGCACATTGAAATTAGGCTGGAAACAATGACCAGCGGAGTTATGGTAAATATGGTATAACATACTCCATGCAGTTAGTGGTGGACATATCCTGCTGTATTCTGAACCAGCTGAATTATCTAATTATCTTCAAGGGCAGCTTTACACAAACTGTAATATAGTAGTTAAGTTGTGAGGTCATCAGGGCATGCACATTACAAGTTGTGTGTTTAAAGAAGGGCACCATTGAAATTTGTGCTGAAAGGGGCACACTGAGCGCCACATGCAACACTTTACCAACCCAGGAGGAAACTCAGATCCAGAAATATGCCCCAAATGCATTCCTGGTTCTTTGTGGGGAGTGTTATCTCATCCAGGGCAAGCATTACTGATTTCAAGAAACTGCTAAAGCTAGTTCTGTTGGAAAAGAAATGGAGAACTGGGTATTGTCAGTATACTGGTGTCATCTCACTCCAAACTGCAAGACAACCTTCCCCAATGGTTGAATGCAGATGTTAAATATAAAAGAAACACTGCAGGATAATTCCTGCAGAGAAGGGCAGCAGCCTCCTAAAACCACCTTCTGGATCCTTTCAGCAACGTAGGAGTAGAACTACTGCAAAAGTATTGTCCTGTACTTCTAATCCACAAAGCTGGTCCAGAAGGATACTGAAAATGAAGGTGCTGAAAGTGGCAGAATTTGTACCCCTTCTGTCTATCTCCTGGTGAAGGTAAATCTTGGCCCCAACCTTGGTCAGAAGCTAGATTGAAATGGGTTTAGAAAATTTGGTTTCATCCAGGAGTGTCTGTCATGGTTTGCTCTAGTATTTTGGCTAAAAAAAAAGGAAGGATCATCACACGCACATGCAGTAGTTCCCTGCCCAGTTGTGAAGAGATACTAAGTAAGCAAGACAGGTCAAAAGGCAGGAGGAGATGGATTCACTTGTATCCAGGGAAGGAACAACATACTGTCTGCTTTCAAAATAGAGAAATGCGACTCGTGCTGTCCTCTATCCTGTTTTTTAAAATTATGTCTGTATAATTGCTTCGTATTCCAGAGTTTAAATAATCCACACTATTTCATATATGTCTGTAGAGTTTCTTAGAGCGGCCATCAGAGGAGGATTAGGCTAGATCTAACCTTGTTAAATTTTCAAAAGTGTCTGGGACTCATAATAATGTGATGATTTATTCATGTTTAAATATATTTTCTCCAGCTCACTGCCACTTTGCGGAACTTGGTTGACTTGCCTCAGTCAAGGTGCAAGCTCCTGGACTCCGAAGCAATTCCAGAGCTTTGTCTGATGTTGGAGAAGCGTATGAACGACAAGGATGTCTGTACCAATGTGGCCAGAATATTCAGGTAAAGTCCTTTAAAGAAATACAATACAGTTTGTTTGTTTCCCACAGAGCAAATACTTGCAGCACCCAGTTTTTCACCTCCATCCCCAGCCATACTGGTTTATTTTGTACTACCATCTTTTTTATGTGTGCAGCTTTAATCCTTGAAATATTGTTGTGGATATTGTTTTGAAGGGGAAATGTTCTGCCTCATAGACTTAAGTCACATAAATGGACATACACAGAAACAGTCCTTAGTACTGAAGTCAGCTTGTGTGCAGTTAGGGAATTTTAGACCCTGGACTTCATGGTTTTTATGGTGCCCCTTTTTTCTTTAAATAGCAGTGTTGGTT
Source organism: Podarcis raffonei (assembly GCF_027172205.1). Classification (NCBI taxonomy): domain Eukaryota; kingdom Metazoa; phylum Chordata; class Lepidosauria; order Squamata; family Lacertidae; genus Podarcis; species Podarcis raffonei. The sequence goes on from NC_070604.1 coordinate 52,920,170, forward strand.
ATTTTGCTTACTTCACAATATGGCAAGCTAGCTCTCTGGTGTTTTGCTCATTTCACTGAGTGAGGCCCTGGACCCCAAAGTTCTGACCTGATGGCACCACTGCTTGCATTTGCCTTGCCTGAAATAGGACCCAGTTGCACATGCAGGCTGTACCTGCAGAATTAAATATGTTTCACCTCCTCAAGTCATATGACATTATTAACTAAATCTCTGTTTGGTCTCTCCTTTGTGCATGAGTCACCAGCATTGCTAAGCCCAAGAACCCCATGCAAAAATCATGAAAGGAACTTCTGTAGAAATTGAGCTGGGGAGCAATTCCTTTGCACATACACATTCCTAGGTTCAATCCTTGGCATAATCAGTTAAGGAAGGATGTCCACAAATCACTGAAAGGCCTGTATCTCAAATTTCCCAGAGCAACTGTTACTGGGCTCTTCTACACCTCCTTTGCAAATCCACATTTTCCATATCTGTTTTGTACATTGTTTGTGCATTGTAGCCCTCAGTTGTTCCATACCACTGCTCATTGTTATCACATCCCATTGTCACAGGACCACACACCCTGCTCATATGTTTCTTGGATTTAGTGTTATTTTGCTCATTTTGAAACCCATGGACCCTTTGTCAACAACCCATAAACCCAATTACACTCCTTTCTGTCACTGTTTCCAGCTGAAATAAGGAAAAGCACATGCCCTGCTTCTCCCTGCCCCCCCCCCCAGTATTTCTGTGGCACCATTTGATTACCTTTGCACTCTGAGTAAACATCACTTCTAGGTGTAGCAATGCAATTCAGGGATGCACTCCACTATCTCACCCTACTATTGTCTCTACCAGTCAGTATAAAGCCTTTTCTTTCCCAGAACAGCTGTGATGGATGCTTCATCTGCTTCTGAACCTTCCCTTATTGAGGCTCCGAGGGGGCATGACAAGGAAGGAAGGGTTTTACAGTGCAATCCTCTATGTGTCTATTCATAAATAAGCCCCATTGAGTTCAGTAGAACTGACTCCCAGATAAATGCATTTAGGTTCTTAAGAAAAGGAGGTAAGGGAGCGGGGCTGTGGGGGTCATGCTGCTGCTGCTGCTGCTTCTGCTTCTCCTTTGCCCACACTGAAGATCCATGTTACTTTGCACTTTCCTTTGAGGCATGTTGGCCTGGATGGGGAGGGGTGGGTGTTTGTGTGGAGAGAAAGAGAGAGAAAGGGGTAGGCAGCACCATAGCTGAAACCTTGGATTTAGCATTCTGTCTGGGTCCCAAGGAGGCAATGGTTTTCTTGTCTTCCACTTTAACTGGAGATCTCAGATTCAGCTTTTGATTGTCATTGCCCTATGCAATATAATTAGCTATTCATTCATAATGGCTCAGCTCCTCTGTTATATAATCCTTATCTTTACTGAATTGGACAAGAATTCTAGCCTATCAGTATGAACACTGAAAAATATTTAAAAATGGAGCAAATGACTTGGCTTGGGCAAGAGCAGGGGACAACTGTAGGAAAAGTTACCCTACTGATGCATGTTATTATTTTTAAACATACAGCAAACTTTCTTCCTTCAATGACTGCTGTACAGCTTTGGCAGATTGCTCCAGATGTTACGTCTTATTTTTAGCCCTGCTAAACAAACACCCAAAGAAGCAGGTCAGTTTTTTCATCTCCTGCTTTTTATATTTTAATCCTCGGATGTGTCTGTGGTGTCGTATGTGTGTAAGCCCATATTCAGTGACCTACTTTCATGTGCATTTACAAGATAGAAATTTTAAACGGTTGACAGCATTTCTAAATAGTAAATTATTGAAATGGACTCAACTTAGATTAACAGCGGGGGCAGTTGATTAACTCCCTTCTTCTTCTTCTTAGCATACAGATGAGTCGTTTTTGGAGTGTTGGGGCGGGATTCAGCTGAGTTGTTGCACAAACAGAACAACATCCGCTTGCGCAATGAGACTTTTCTCCTTTCTTCCTCCCTTGCTTGATCCTGTGCCCCCCAAATATGCTCTGAAGAGTTGGGGGAACCTAGAACAGGTTTAAGGGGTGCATCAGGGGAAGAAGTCTTGTTGAGCGAGCTCTCACACACCCTTCTTGATGCTGCGTTGAATTCCCCACCCTTGACATTTCTCCTCATGGACTTCATTATCGGAAATAAGCAATATAAGGCCTATGTGTTATATCGGGCCAAACTTTAATTCTGACCTCCAGCCAGACATTGGCTCCACCATGCCTGCCTCGCTGCCCCTGCACCCCTCCATTTCTCTGTTCATGTATTCTGCAGAGTGTCAGCAAGACAGAGGTCAGACGAGAGGTGCAGCTCCACCACGGCATCTGCTGCTGCCACCAGGCCTGCAAGAAAGTTATCACACAGTAGCAGTGCTACAATGGCTGGGTGACAACAGTGCATGGTGCCAAGCTTCAGTGTACTAGACATATTTCACAAGCCTTACACTTGCTTACCCCTTGCTTTAAGTGCTAAGTAGTCTGACTCTGTTCATGCTTACTCATAGATAAATCTTACTGGAGTCATTGGGCACACCAAAGTAAGTGTGCATTTCAGCCTTAGGCTGATCATAAGAATTTGTACTTGTAGGTAAATGCTTTACTTTTAAAGTGAGAAGTTTGTAATCCTTAAAGAGATGTGGGTTTACTCAAATCTATACGAATTCCCCAGGGGATTTTTGTGGTGACTGAGCCAAAACCAGCCACAATGGGTCACTCTTTCTTCTTGGTAATGTCACTGGTACGAGGCTGGGCTGTTTTAGGCTGAATAATTCTTACTTAGAATGAAGTTATCTGAAATTACTGGGACTTAGTTCAAGGGAAATAAATTTAGAACAAAAATGTAATAATTTTAGTTTTAGGATACTAATAGAGATATAAAGAAATCATGTGTTCTAATACATAAGGATAATAGTTTCTGTATTTTGGACCAAGTCTCAACAAATCTGCCCTCCCAGCTCATGCTGTTGTTAATGCTCATCTGTTTAAGATTTAATGACTGACAGCTATTGCATTTCATGCTTCAGGAGTAACTTTCTTCCATTAAAGTTCTATTCTTCTTTACTAAACCTGAAAGATAGATTTTAAAATTATGGAATTTCCAATCAAATCAGAGTGATTAGACTCATTGGATAATTCATGACACCAATGGACTATTGAGGACAAAGTTCCAGACTAAAATGACTTTGAAGATTAGAATTTACTCCTGATGAAATACTTATGAGTAGCTCTGCATGTCTTATAGCCGCCTCCCACAGGGAATAGAGATATGGGAGACTTGTTTTCTGTGGGCTGACTAGTGCATGGTTTATTTTTCTTGTCGTGCAAAAAAGTGTCAGAATTCTGAAACCTTCCATCGCTTCCTCTAGTCCACGGGTGTCAAACACAAGGCCCGCGGGCCGAATCCGGCCCGCCAGACCTCGTCATGTGGCCCGTGTAGCCGCCGCCAGCCACCAGCCTTCACCTTTTATTCTCGCTTTTTTTTTTTTGACACAAGAAAGCCGCCTCTTCAGCCCATGCGCGGCAGCCTACAAGCCAGAGAACGTCTGCCCTCTAGCGGCGCCGGCCGTTCTACACAGGAAACCTCCACTTTACATGCATAGTCCTACAGATACAACCGGCCCTTTGAGGGTGACCAAACTGCTGATGCGGCCCCCCAATGAATTTGAGTTTGACACCCCTGCTCTAGTCTGTACTGTAGTATCCTGAAATTTACACTACTAATGCAATGCCAGACTTATTTTAGTAATTTTCTGTAAGCCCACAATCTCACAGGAGAAATCCCACCCTATCACACCCTTTTATTTATGTCTTTCCATAGCCTAGAATGTTACATAGAAAATAAGTATTCTGGTATAGCAAACTGCATAACAGCATGGACCTGATGTATGCAACAAATAATAACACAGCCAGAGCACTCTGTCTAGTGGTAATACCTTGGTAGAAGAGTATATTCAGTCTCAGACCACCAGCCTATTGAACCAACTTTAAATCTGTCAATCCATGGTCTTATTTGTGGCAGTGTTTTGTTTCTTGCTATGTAAGATCCCATAACAAGCCTGCTGGATTGTACCAGTGGCCCATCTCACAATGGCGAATCAGATGCCTATGGGAAGCTTGCAAGCTGGAGATGAGTGCTTCAGCTCTCTCCCTGCAGTTCCCTGCAACTGGGAAACCCAGCCAGATGGGCGGGGTACAAATAATAAATTATTATAGTCAGGAGCATCATGCCTCCGACAGTGGAGGTGGAACATAGCCACTGTGGCTCATAGCTGTTGATAGCCTTGCCCTACTGTGCTAGCTGTCCTGAGAACATAAATTGTGTGAAGGTGTGAGATATAAATTGATTATATCTAGCTGATAATTCTAATTTATGACTGGACAGTCCTGTTTCCAGACTGCTGCATTTTAACAAAACGAGAAAGTCAAAAATATTTTATCTTTGTTCTCCTGATTCATCAGTTGCTTGGTAACTAACGAAGAAAGGTATTCCTGCATTCACATATGGGGATTAAAATAAACAAAACTGTAATAAAACAATAAAATACAGCTAATACAGTACCACCATAAAATAAAAACACTTTAAAACAGAAATATATGTACTTAGGACTATTAACACATTCTATTTTTAAAATATCACAAGGCATTCTTGGCTTCTATAAGGTTTTGACATGAGACAGAAGAGAGGTAATTTTATATGCTGTGGGTTTTTTCATTTTAAAATACTGTACAGTAGATATTAACTGAAGTAAAGACGACCATTTTCTTCTTGCAAACCATTATTGATCACTTTTACTTACAGCAGGGATGTTTACATCTTCTTTAATTCCAGGATTTAGTCATCCGTATCATTTTTATTCTTGGAAATTTAACAGCAAAGAACAACCGGGCCCGGGAACAGTTTTTTGAGGTGCAAGGAAGCATTAATACCCTGATAGCACTATTCCAGGCTAATTGTGAAGCTGATTTAAATAGTAAACTGCTGAAAGGTGATGGCGATATAAAAAATCTCAAGCATCCGTCTGAAGCAGAAGATGTGCTCATCAAACTTGTAAGAGTGGTTGCCAATTTGTCCATCCATCCCACTGTAGGCACAAGTCTGGCAGCAAACCATCATATTGTGACATTACTCATTACGGTACTAGGTAAGAACTGCTTTGTTCTTAAGAGGAAGAAACGTTTTTCCTTAAGTTTCCCATAGTGAAATAATTTAAATCCTGCTAAAGTGATGAAATTGGTTGATTAATGATACTATGAAACTGGCTGCATCTCCAAGATTTCCCTAGTATTTTTCCAGTCATCCTCCAAACCATATTCACCATCATCTTCCTTTATCTGCAAGCTTGTCTGCTGTTTCAACTGCTGCATACCAGCCCATCCCCTATTCAATCTCCTATAAACCATACTGCATGTCATTTCTCTCCCTGATATTTCCTATATTAAATTCAACATCTCAAAACGGTACCTCTTCACACCACCCTGTACCCTCTAGCCAGTTCCAGCTCCCACCCTCAGAAACTCATACACCCTTTGTTGATTTAGCCCATTGCGAAAACAAAGCAAGCCGTCCATGCTGATTTTCTTCTTTCTGCTGCAAAAACAATACTGAAACCAGAGGGAAGATGGTGTATTTTCTAGTTATATGACCATGAAGCCTTAAGCCACTGGGACCAAGCTCCTTTTCACATTTCAATGGAGCTTACTACTAGGTCAGTGTGACTTAGAATTTCACCAGGTTTTTCTATAGTGCAGTGTAGAGAATAGAGGTGGGCATACATCATAAATGCATAATACTTAATGTTTGTATAGCACACTCAAGCTTTCAGAGTTCTTCATGCATGCATTTGGTTTGTAATCCTTACAACATCCCTCTAAGGTAAAGTGATAATATCTCCCTTATTGCAGATAGGATGGTTGAGGTACAGAGAGAGTTGCTTGATTAAAACCACCTAATTAGTTGATGTATTCAGTCTTTTGGGCCACTATGCTACACCAACAAACTGGTATCAATGGTAAGCAGGATTGCTGGGGCTGCATTCTGTGATGATGCACTCAGCTTTGATGGATATAAATTTGAGAGCCCATATAAGTAAGGTCTGTCATTGACATGTCTTGAAAGCCTCTCTCCTCTCACCTGCAAATTTTCACAAGTCTTGCTGCATATTGCTTATTAAAATAGCAGTGTGAAGGACTTGCATTTTTGCAAGGAGAATGGGCACATATGAACACCTCATGGAAAAACCAGGCATGATCACAGTGCAGTTTTGGAATGGCCCAAAGCTTTCTTTTATGTAGTCTTTGGAATGTTGTGAACAACAGTCACTGAAGCTGTGGAGTGTCAAAATGTTAAGTGTCTTGAAAAAACACTTACGTCTTTTTTTTGTCCAAATTACTAGAAAACAAATCAGTTGATGAATGTGAGGAGCTGGTTATTAATACCACAGCAACAATCAGCAATTTATCTTTCTACCAAGTGAAGAATTCTGTAATCCAGGAGAAGAAATTATATATTGCAGAGTGTAAGGATTTTTTTATTTAAAAAGATTAGTATATCATATTTCTGTTATTATAATGATATAATATCCCTCATAGTATTGAGGAACAGTGAGAAATAGCACTGAAATAAGATAGCTGTTATCTACTTTCTCAGTTTTGGTTGGTAAAGCTGGTCTCATTTGATAATCCTTGTGGATGTAATGATGAATATGAAATTTGCTCAGTTTGCATACTGGTTTGGCTGGAGAACAGCAGGTTGAGTGTAGATCTAAACTCAAAGTTGCTCTTTCCCATTGTAGATTAAAAACTATGATATCAAATTTAAAGCTCAAGTATTGGGCTCAAAAACATTAAATGAGAAGACATTAACAGGAGTCTACACATATTCCAAGACTAGAAACTGATTATTTCCTTGGATTTATTATACACTAGGTAGTGTATAATAGAAATTATTTTAGAATACCGAAAACTCAGTAAGTGATACTGAGTTATTGCTGGCTTACCAAGTGTAACTAAAATGTGCTTGTCTAGTCACACATCAATATTTTCATATGACAGAGATTCAGTAGTTTAGTTTCCAGTAGACTCTCTGGGTACTGAGCTTTCTTACTTCCACCCCTCTACGTTGTAAATTTGCTTCAATCATTTAACTGTGTTGCAAAGGTGACCAATTTCTTGAACTATGCTAAGTGCATCTTTTCTGCTTCTGTACTAACAGTGCTTTTAAAGCTACTAATGAGCAGTAATATGGATGGAATTCTGGAGGCCATTCGAGTCTTTGGTAATCTTTCACAATGCCATGAAATCTGTGACTTCATCATACAGCGAAAGGGTGAGTTTCTGTCCCATTAGACCAAATAAATAAATAACAGTTACATGACTACAATATGTTGCCTATTCAAGTTTAACATATCGAGTGCTAAAATCCATCTACACCAAAATGGCGCCATTTGAAAGCATATGGATTAGAACAATGTGTCCGATAGGCTGCTTATAGCCCTTGGAATTCAGAGATTCTCATTATACCAGAACAGGTAATGTTGGGCAGATACATCATAATAACTATCCATGGCTAGGGCCACTCTGAAATCATAGCAGATAAACCATCAAAAAGGCAGAGGTTGCAAGAATTGGAGGGAAGTTCAAGGACACCTATGGCCCATCGTGTTGTTGAGCATGTAGGTAATGATAAAAGCAAAGATGTTAACAGTCTGAGCTGTTGGTAAAGCACATCTTATTTTAGTTGCTATAATAAAGAAGTTTAATGATTCAGCTTTGTAGTGCTCATATTGTTTAGCATTAGATACCTGCAACTTGAATGCTGGGAGTGAGAGAGTGGTATTCCGGCAGTGCACCAGATAAATTCATGGGTTGTTGGGTTCTTCAAACTCTCAACACACATTTGTTTCATTGTTAACACTGAAAATTCTTAAAGACAATCTTGTTCTCTGAAATAGTTATTTTTTGCTGTGCTATCTAGTGTACAAGTTCATGATCGCTTTGCTCGATACCAAACACCAGGATGTCTGCTTTTCAGCCTGTGGAGTTCTCCTCAATCTTACAGTGGATAAAAGCAGGCGTAGTATATTGAACGAAGAAGGAGGAATTAAAAAGTGAGTTCAGAAAACTAGTGGGAGTTGGAGAGTTAAGTGAGCTTTTACTGACGTTTATGTTGGGGTGGAGAGAAACATCCAGGCTTAAGGACAGCCACAGAAAAGGTAGTCCTGACAAAAGTGTAAAACTATCTTTACTCCATTATTGCAACAGGTTGATCGATTGTTTGAGAGACTTTGGGCCTACAGACTGGCAGCTGGCTTGTTTGATATGTAAAACTTTGTGGAACTACAGTGAGAATGTTAGCATGGCCAAAGCTTGCTTTGAAGATGACGAATCAAACACCTTGCTCGTTATCCTTGCATCATTTTTAGGTAAGCTGTAAAAGCCAATCTCATTACCCTTTCTTAACAAGTAGAATGAAAATACAGAAGCTACTCACTCAGGCAGCCGTATTCTGAATACTACGTATAGTGCTGGTTACCCCCTCGCAAGAAGAGGTTGGACACCTACCCTAGATAGAGTGTTCACTAGTAAGATCCAAAAAGTCTTCCTTAACTGCTCTGAAGGATTCTGGGGAAGGAGAGGAATTCCTTTTTGTGCAAGTGGGAAACCACAACTGGATATCACCCATATTGTCTTCAGTTTGCTGGGAGGGAAATGCAAAAGGCAGAGGCATGACAGAATTTAATGAAGTCATTAAGGGAATGGAATATATTTTTCTTCCTCTTAGGTAATACTAGAATTTAGTGTTAATGCCATGAAAGTGACTGGCAGTAGTTTCAAAACAAATGAAAGCACTTCACAAAATGCACACGTACCTTATGGCAGCAAATGCCATAAATAATGGTAATGGCCACAGGCATAGATTGCCTAAAATCCATGGGGGGTGTATTTTTGTCAATAGCTATGCGCTATAATAGTACCTTCATGTTCGGAGGAAGCATGTCTCCGAATACCAACTGTGGTGAGGAGCAAAACATAGGGGAGGGCTGTTGCCTTCAGGCCTGTCTTGAGAGCTGTCCAGAAGCAGTCAGCTGTGGGCCGTGATGCTGTACTAAATAGCGTCTTTGTCTAATCCAGCAGGACTCCAATGTTTTACCTCTACTTCTGATAATTGTAATTCTATTGTGTTGAATCCAACTAAGCCATATTTACTGAGAAACTACCTCTTGTTCAAATGGCAGTATAGCAGCTGTGTGAAATTATCTATGCAGTGTTCTATCTATACCAGGATCAACACTCACTGCTGTCACATGCACAAGGTGGATTTTTAAGAAGACATTGGCACTATTTTTCCTCAGTCTTACTCACGTTTACTAAAAGGAAAATCCTGCACATCCTGTGAAGAGACCCTAAATAATTTAAATGCATTGTTCTGTTTCATAATGACTGATAATGTCATCGTTGTTCTTGCTGCAGATGAAGAATTAGCTCTGGATTACAATTTGGACGATTTAAGAGATTATCACAAACTTTACTGGGAAACAGAGTTCAAACCTGTGGCGCAGAAGCTTCTCCAGAGGATTCAAACCTGCAACTTTTGAATTCCTTATTTTAAGGTGGGTGCTGAGGATACTCCAGTGGCCGTTTATGCAAAGTTGTTGCACTCAAAGTGCTTTGATAGAAAGTGGCTTTAGGTAGTTTTCTTTTGTATCAGCATGTACGTTCATTGTATGATACCTTTTCTTAAATTTCCAGTGGCATTTAGGGATGTAAAAATAAACCAGCTACAGCATCTGGTTTGTGTGTCTTTTTAGAAAGCTAAAAATATGTCCCAAGACAGTAGAAGTTTGCAGAAAAGTGATTATCTCATGATGAGCAAGGATTCACTGTTCCTTGTCCTGTTGACTTGGGATATTAAATATGCATTTATTAGATCGGATTGTAGAAAATACAGCCTTAATGGGGAAAAATAGCAACTTCTGGCCTCCCCTTCTGTGGTTTCTAGAAATTTAGAAGTGCACTAAATCAGCATTAAGAGGTTTTTTTTCATGTGTGTAGCTAAAATTAGACATTGCCCCCCAATCCTATATTTCATACAACTGTTTTTTAGATAATGGAGTGTTCTCATACTAACTCAACTAAGACATTGCCCATAGAGAAACTGATTATTACTTTTTATCTTGGAAATTTTTATGACTTGCTATCAACAAAATAGTGGTGGAAAATCTCTACTACATTATACAGAAGAGGCACATGCCCAAATAACCTCTATAGGAGATTTTGCATCATTAGCTCCTATTTGGTTTAATGCAAAACTACTATATTCTACTCTTCCCTCTGATGCTTTAAAAAAAGGACCGCATCTGTTTTAAAACTGAAACTAAACAACCTGCAAAGAGGCAAGCATCAGCTTTATACAATATCCTTGAAGAACTGAGAACATCTTTGGATGTTGATATTATTAGACTTCAATTGCTTTATACAGCGATTAGTAGAAGGTATGTTTTAGCCTAAGCCAATTTAAGAACCACACATTCGTTCTGTGATTTTTTGGATCAGCATAAACCTTGTATTTTATTTTTTTTACTAGAGGAAATAGCAGATGCTTCCTGTTAAACTGTCAAGGGTTGCATTTTAGTTTTTTGTTCTTTCCCCTCAAACACAAATAGACAGCAGTGCAGGGCCAGATATCGCACTCACTACTCTAGACTAGTTAATGCTAGTTCAAATAAAATGCCTGAAATAAGAACAGAACAAAAATTGTTTTATTTAAACAATTCAGTAATACTGACAGATTTTATAGCAGTTCATGCTGCTCATACAAAAGTATCCATATATTTTCCAGAAACAGCTGTATGCCAAACTTAAGGGTTTTATTGTTATGCTATTTTCCTGCTTGACTACATAAGCTAAGTGATGGACCATAGGCATGGGTAAGCAAATGTATTGAGAGGCTGCCTGATAGTCTGAATTAACTTTGCCACACCTTAGATAACTTCTAGGAACAATAAGAAATAGGAGAATGTTTGTCCTTGTTACCAAGCATTTAGCATTTCACATAGTTGCAGTCTTAAGCAGCTTTGAAAATTCTTACTCCTTTCCACACGAACAAGTCCAGGCCAGTAACTTTTTTTTTTAAAGCTAGACACTCCTGTTACAATCAAAACTGTTAGTGTGAATACAGTTCAGTTTCAAATCATTAGCAAGGACTTTCTCTAATAACCATATAAGGCTCAGATTTCATTTGTAGCTTAATTGGAATGCTAGTCTCTTCATTTCACTAGCAAGTACAGCAGCATCAAGACGTTTCCTTTAAAAAATATCAATTATTCTTATATCAAAAGCAGAAGTCTTTTAAAATTCTCCTCGTGTCCCCAGATTTTGTTATCTACTTGCAACAATACAAGATTTGCGTAATTAACTACTTGGCTGCCACAAATCATGGTTTCCTGTGCTATCAAGAGCAGGCTGTAGTGATCAAGGAGCCTCTCTGAACAATTTTGTCCACCAAGCCCAGTAGCAATATTCCACCAAGGAAGGAGCTGAAACTAAAAGAAAGTTATGGCACAATCGATCTCATGGCTTTTAGCCACCACTGGTTCCGAAGCTCGGTAGCATCTCCTAGTAGGCAGCACCTGCTGCACCTTCCAACCTAGTTAGCCAGCCAGCCAAACATTTCAGGTCATGTAGCGAGTAATGGCTCTCAGAGCATACAGCAGTTCAGCCTGCATCCGCGCTTCTATGAGAAGCAAATTGACATGAACCTTTAAAGAAGAAGAGAAGAAACATAGCTGAGTTTCAAGTACGTCTCCTGTCCAGAGTATTGTTGTCAAGCATGCAGGATTTCTGTGATTAAATGTTTCACTGGTTAACCCATTAGGCTGTGAACCCAGTAGCAGTGGCATGGTGGCTACTGGCCCTGGATCTGTAAAGAGTGCAAGTTTCTCCATCTGACAGCCATGGTCACAGTTTGAAAGTATTAAAATGAATCAACCCAAAAAAATATTAAACCACTAGAATCCTGTGTACAGAAGACAGGCAAGTGGGAAATAGTGTCCAATACATCCTCTCTGTGTGATAAGGTTGGCCAATGTAAAATGAAGGCACTGTGTAGAGCCTTCCCTGGAATCCAAGAACATACTATGTAGGTGCAGCAGGCAGAGGCCTACCTTAATGAGGTCTTTGATCAAGCTTGCTACAATGATGTGAACCAACATTATAATCCTTATTCTCTCATACTATGAATGTAAAAATACAAACACTGCTTATTTGAAAAAAGTATACAAGTTTGTAATAAATGGGAGATTAAATCTACGTAGAATCATGGGAGTTGCAAACAAAATGTATTGGCCTCATTATCTAACTATCAAGCAACATTATTGCTCAATATAGCAAAGTCAAAATATATGTTTGAAGAGCTTACCTTCTCAGAGTGTTTGAACTGTCTCCAAAAGCTATCATACATTCTGTTTGTGGTCTTCTCAGGAGCACACACCACAGTTTTGATGTAAATTTTAAAACTGCGGTCCAGTAGCTGGTTAATTTCACCATAGTCATAGTCATCATATCTGTTTGGAATTAAGGGAAAAATTTTATCTCTCCAAAAACAAACATTTTTGTCATTACAGTACAATCAATCGTACTAGCTACTTGACAGGAATAGGTGTTTCTGTGGATCTCCAACCACAGCACCATGACAGTAGCCTTCTGAATACTTTCTCCTCTTCTCTGCAGTTGAACAACTTCCCTTCTCCAGTGCTTTTCTTTGCTTCCCACAGCTCTGGAAAATTACTTCCTTTGTGTGAATAAGCACTATCACATGGTACTTACAGTCCTACAAGTTTCTTCTGCCTTTCTCTATCCTGCAGATCACTGCTTCCCATGCCCCTACCCACAAATAATTCCAGTTCCTTGGCGATTTCTTCAGGCCATGAACCTGAGAGTAGTATAAAACCCTATTCCATACTAGCATTTTATTTTATTTTATTCAAATTAAGGCAAATTACATTCCAAGCCACTAGGCTGTTTGCTCTGACCTGGAACTCCTGATAAGAAGTTACTAAGAGCCACTACCTTCTCCTCTTGCTTATCCAATTAATGTATCCATGACTGCTACAGTTTGGGACAACATCACTTTTGATGTAGGTTTTGCAAAGTATTCTTTACAGGTTATATATACTAAACTCAGAATGTCAACAATGTCTACCATAACAAACAAGTGCACAGTGTTACCATAAAGCTGCCCATATACAGATAACAGGACCAACCTTATTCCAAACATACAATGGATATAATTCCAGATTGCCCGCCTGAGCATTGAGGTATCCACATCTTTATGCATAGCCATTGTGTTGTAAGTCAGGTTGTATGCAATCTGAAACTTCTCATCTATCAACTGCCCCACATCTGGATAGAGACGATTTACCAATGAATAGCCATGGTCTTCCCATGAATAGTCCTTAAAAACAAATTCAGTACGTGAGTGCAAGTTCCCAAGAAAGATGCCATTGTATTACACACACAGTTTTAAACTAAGCTTGGAAACACTATCTTATTTTCTTAGGATAATAGTAAAGCCCTACAATGAGCTTAGTGTATAAATACTAATTATGCAGCGCACTCTTCCAAGTTTTGCTACTTGCAACCTAAGTCCTACCTGAACATGGAACGTAGGTACTTGCATTCCATGTCTGGAGAAATCTTTATAGCCATAGCTAGTATCCTCAAAGTGGCGAGACACATCTCTTGTTGGCACAGATTCTTCATCTTCTGTTAAAAATGTAACAAAACATTGCAAAACTTAACACAGAAAGCCCTGATGCAAATGGCTACAATTTAAAAATTGAAAATCCTTTTCTAGACTAAAGGGATACAAACTAAATACACATGAAATCAATTAAAATTGATAGTTTATTAGACAAAACCTTTTTTAAAATGCAGCACTGAACCTATATGATAGAGGGCCGCCAGTTCCCTATCCTTCAGTTATGTGAAATTCAAGGCCATAACTCTGTATTTTGTGTTTATTTTGTATTTTTATGCTGCGAACCATGAAGGGCAGTATATAAATAAAATAAATAACATCCACATATTAATGCAAGTAGTGAGCATATAATTTCTCTACACGGCAGATGCAAAGTACAGATGCATTTATTAACTATTTTCAAATGTGAGAATGGCCCTTGAGAAGAAACGTCTGACTTGATGAACAGAAAAAAATACAGGGCCAGAAATTAGTAACAAGTCTTCTTGTTTCTGGTCTTAGCATTTCAGGCTGTATATTTCAAGCTCGTCAGTATGGTCAGATGGGATTGAAACACATTGTTGCTTTAAGCTGAAAGCCAGTATTTTTAGGATTTCAGCCAAACTTTGGGATAACATGCAGCCCAACACTACACTAGTTTTTCATTGGGTATGTCCTTGCATCCATGTGCTCTTGACATGACACTGCACTGACACAACAATACTAAACTTTCTAAGATAAAATAAAAAATGAATGCTACAGAAAACCATGTCAACAACTAGCAACATCCTGCTTCTAGGTTTATATGGCAGTGGAAAGGAGGATATAAACAGAATTTAAGATGGGAGTAAAACCAAAGTATAGCAAAAGGAGGACATCTTTAGTTTCAAGCACTATTTTGCCTGCGTATTTCCACCTAATCATGTATACATGTTAATGGCAAACAGTTCCTAATATTTAATGCTTTCTCTGTGTTGGTATGGCAACACTCCAGATACAGACTCACTCCCCATTGGGAGGCCATAAACTCCAGACTCACAGAAGTAACAAGCATGGTCAGGTACATAACATTAGCTGTGGTCTTGGTACAATCAACAGTGTTGATGGAAACAAAGTCCATACTCCCACACCCCATTATGCTCCAAAATAAAGTGCACAGCAACAGTGTTAGGTGCAAGCAGACTGCAGATCTGCTTGTTGCTGGGTTTGTGTTTTCATTTTAATATACCTGGACTTTCTTATGTAGGTGCCTAACGAATGAAATAAATGACTCTAGGTGGCTGTTCCAAGTAGGGAAGGCCAGGGCTCTCTTCTGCTGCTAGTGTTAGCTGACAGCCAGTGGGAAAGGGTCACCTTAATTAAGCAGTAGACACACTGGGTGGGGCATCCCAACACACACATCCCTTGGCAACATACCTCCCTACATGCGTAGGTTTGTCTTGGGCAACTACCCAGATGAACTGATTAACTTGTAATTAAGATTTTGAGTTATAAAGGAGATCGGTGTTTTAATGTGGTGTTTCATTATCTATTCATGACAGTGGAAACTTGCTGTGATCTGGAATTGACAAAAGCATTTTGCTATTTAACTTGATAGGCAACACTAAGACATGTGCCACAATCCAAGATGGTTTTTAAAGATATGTTGACTTTAACTATGTTCCCACCTGAGCAACACACCAACATGCTTTCTCTCTTTTCCTTCTCAAAACGAGTGGCCTTTTCTTCTTGACTGGCTTTAACATCATCTCTGCATTCCTGTAGTTGCTTCAGTTTTTCCATAAGTGCTTCTACTTCACAGAAAGGCTCGGTGGTCTTAAAAAAACAAACCAATATTCTAATGCATTGGGATATTGTACTGAGAGTATACAGTCACAAGTAAGTATAAGCATTATACCATGTTCCAGTTCTATGCCTCCCTGCTTACTACCTTAAATTCAATGGTGCCCTCAGTTTCGTGGATATTCTATTTGCCTTTATTATGCAATGATGTAATGCAGAATTAACAGTTATAGCTGTTTCTGGACAGGGATACCTGGCTACAGTGTTTGATGCATTAGTAGCTTCGACTGAAGTACATCCTATTAAGTTTTGTCCAAAAGCTGCAGCTTGTGCAAAATGCTGTCCAAAGATCTAAAGTTCTTTAAAAATGCCTATTTCAAAAAAAGGTTGCACATTCTTAAAATGCTATTAACAAAAAACACAACAGCTGCATTTAAAATTGGCATCACATACCTACAAGAAAATTTAGTTGATATAACATCCAACATAAGTGACATAACATCCAATTTCTGTCTATCACCTTGTTCTCAGGCTGTAGTTTGATGTAAAAGATGTTAGGAATAATTAAAACAAATGCTCTATTCCCGCTAGTACTTCACCCCCCACCCACAAAAGATAGCAACATTACTGATTAAACATCTCACTTGTGAAATGTGATGTGTTTTTTATAACTGAAATTCATTAGGACTGCTTTTCACATTGTGTTGTTGTTAATAATAATAATAATAATAATAATAATAATAATAATACACATACAGTGGTGCCCCGCAAGATGAATGCCTCGCAAGACGAAAAACCCACTAGACGAAAGGGTTTTCCGTTTTTCGATGCGCTTCGCAAGACGAATTTCCCAATGGGCTTGCTTCGCAAGACGAAAACGTCTTGCGATTTTTTTCGCTCCCCCCCTTTTTCTAAGCCACTAATAGCCTTTTAGCCGCTAAGCCTTTAATAGCCGCTAAGCCACTAATAGCGCTAATCCGCTAATAGGGTTGCTTCGCAAGACGAAAAAACCGCTAGACGAAGAGACTCGCAGAACGGATTATTTTCGTCTTGCGAGGCACCACTGTACATACAAAGTGTATGTGCATTCTTGGGAGTTGGAATCTGCTTCATGGTAAGCCTGTCTCTAACCTTAGGAACCTTTTGATGATTCTCAGTGACACATTGTTTTTGACAATGGCAAAAGTCACTACACCAGCTAAACCAGGGGTCGGCAAGGTTTACTTTGCCTTGGGCCAGTTCACTCCAGTGGAGATCCCTCCGTGGGCCAGATCACGCCCACAATTTTCAGCACTGCGGAAGTGAGTCCCCACACTCTGCTGGTTTAGCACAGCCCATGGGGACTCGCGGAGCAGACGGCTTGTGGGCTGGTTAAACGACCCCCGTCGGCTGCTTGTGGCCCATGGGCCTTAGGTTGCCGACCCCTGAACTAAACCATCATATTAAATTAGTGAGGACTTGAACAATTTCAGTTCAATTTTGGGGAACTCAGATCAGCTCCACACCTCTCACGGCAAATAAATTTCTTGAACTGACACTTGTATTTTCCATATCAAGTGTGTACGTCAGGCATAGGCAAACTCGGCCCTCCAGATGTTTTGGGACTACAACTCCCATCATCCCTGACCACTGGTCCTGTTAGCTAGGGGTGATGGGAGTCATAGTCCCAAAACATCTGGGGGGCCAAGTTTGCCTATGCCTGCTGTACGTTATCCACATTTAGGGACCTTGGTCTAACTGGGCTTCCCTGATGTGTTTGCTTCAGAAAATACAAATACAGTTTCTACGTTCATACAAGTACAAATACATTTGCTGCTTTGAAAAGTCACTGATTTGTGCCCCCACCCCCAATGAATAAAAAAGTGCTACTGGGATTTTTCATATACTTTCATGTATATATACTTCACTACCAGTGGAAATGCTGGAAAAAAATGTTCATGTATGTAACTTACTTAATATATGTGAAATACTTACAGCAATATTTGCAGCTGGGCCCTGCGTCTCATACACACCATGATTTCCATTTGCGATATCACAAATGCAGTAGCCACTGACAGAAGGTGGCCTGAACGTGTGACCACCATCACAGTGAATTTCTGGGTTGATTCCACAGCCAAATGTGAAGGACGCAAGCGAATGATAATGTGTAAGGAGAACTACAGCATGGATCAGTTCTGCCAGGGACCAGCTATGTTCTTCAGTCTTTAGAAGTTGCTTCAGGAGGAAAAAAGATTTATAAGTTCTCTTAGAAACTTTGCTTGTAGCTACCTCACAAATCTGATTATACAATAAGGCCACAGATGTTTCTAGCATGACGCACACTCATGCTTTTATATCAGAAAGATTCTACTAAATGCAGGGACTGAATACCCATGAACAAGATTTTCAACTAGGTGAATACTTTATAGCTCTGCAACTTTATACGTGATATTGCTCTATTATCAAAGTTGAAGGTAGTTTAGATAATTTTGAAACAAAAATGTATGCTAGCTAAGCTATGGGAGACCAAATAATCCTAAACACTAATTTCTAATTACTTTTTAAAGTATCTAAGGTCAGATGTTCAGGGACAAATTAGTCACTGATACACTAAAATGATACTGTCTAGTATAATGAGAGCTAGTTAAAAATAATAATTCAGTTTTGTTTTGTTTTGACAAATGGAAATCAACATTAGATGGTTAATCTCAGGGTTCAAAAAGGAGAGAGAAAGAAAGAGAGAGAGAGAGAGAGAAAGAAAGAAAAGAAAAGAAAGCACTTGGACCTGCCATGTCCCTAAATGATCCTTCAGCATCAGGTGCTATATGCGAACAACATGAATCATAGTTTAAGGATGGTGCCCATCCATCTGAGAGCTATATATCAAGACTTGGCAAGTATCTAGTACTATGCCATGCCCCCCCCCAAAAAAAACAGCTGGTATCCCAGTAGTAAATTTCCAAGTAAGAATGTTGTTCAGCACAGACACTTAGCACTTGTGTTTCTATTAAGATGGTTTGAATGTTTTAGCATCTTATGACACAGCACGTGGTAGCAAATATTTTAAAAGGTATGGATTAAAATACTACAGACGCTTGAAAAGCTCTAAATCAAAAAATAAATAAGAATATTAAGGGAGCTTACATATATAGTATTTATATGTAAATAAGTAAAATACTCACTTCAATATGTTCTTTGGTAATGAGCCATGGTCTGTGTGCCAAGATTTTATTCAATTCACCCAAATTCTGCAGTTTTTGAGGTGCATTCTCTAGACCATTCAACCACTTAGGGTCTCCCCCAACATGAAGAAAGCAATTGACATGGACATTAACCAAGTAGGAGCACTGGTGCCTAGCTGCAGCCTGGAGGAAAAACAAGCACAAGAACTATCAAACTGAGAGATCCCCTGCAGGGAAGTTCCTTGCCTATCAATATGGATAATTGCAGAGTATAGCTATGCTCAAGAACGGGAAACAAAAAAACAACAACTGCCTGTGTATGTTTATGTATTTTGTTTGCTTAGTGGTTTATTTCTGTGTGTGCTTTGTATATGGCAAAAGCAGTACAACAGCAACTTTTATTTCTTTACCATACACAAATGTATTCACTTTATAAACCAGTGTACTCAGACTCAAGTCCCACTGACTGAATGCATCCAATGAAATTGTTCTTGCCACACAAATACTCAAGCAACAGAACTTCTCCTCCCTTATCTCCTTGCAACCCCTCCCAATTTGCTCCAGAGGATTGGAGGGTGCCCCCAGAACAGATTTAGGGGGCATGCGGGGGGAGGGGGTATAAGAGTAAGGGCAAATTCTTTTACACAAGACGTCCTTGCACAAAAGGGCCACTTTGTTTCAGGTAAAATTATATAAGATTGCAGCCCACAATTTTAACTTAAATATATCAGAGATACTTTGTTTCTGCTATTTTAGTCTAGTTCCTCCAATCCCTTTTATACATGAAGGCTACAGAAAACAGCTTGAACACTGTTTTAACAACAGCCATCATTAGATGTTTCCTCCCACAACTGTCACTCTCTTTGTTCGACAGATTTCCTGGAAAGCTGCAGCAATAATACTAGAACCTCAACAAACAGTCTTAAATTATTTGGTCACAAATGAGCCAACTACAAAGTATTAAAAGATGCGTGACTGGGTCTCTTGCCATTTTAGATTTTGCTTAAAAGCAGCCACGAGGCAAAATTTGATTGCAGCAACAGTGCTAGGAAAGAAGTTGTTTAAACTTTTTCCTCGCCTACATTATTTCACTAATCTAAATCTATCCCCCCCCCAAAAAAAACCTCCCTATTGTTTGCCCTGAATTATGCGCATTTCAGTCGTTTGTTTTCTTTGGAGGGGGAATACAATTACTTTCCAGGAAGAACTAATAGCAGCTTGGAGAGGAGATTTAGACCAGTGAAACCTTTTCCCCACTGCTGCAGTCAGATTTGTTCAGGGCAAATAGAACTGCCAGAATAAGTAGAAGCTGACAGGATGAGGCCACTCACCTCACCTTCCTGTCACCCTTGCTGCTGGTGGTCACCAGGAGGTGGAGGGGAGAGGCAGCAGCAAGGTACAAATGCCAATCCAGTGTTCCCATCTGTGTGTTTGCACCATGCCTTTGCCACTCCACCTGTGGCTCTCAGTAAGCAGCAGTGGCGTGGGTAACAGGAGGTCAGGTGAGTGCAGCTGCCCTGTTCCGCTGTTCCTACTAGCTAGAATACCTTAAATAATTCCTCTGCTATTCTAGCCACTGAAAAATTATAATGTAGAAATAAGTAGAAAAATTAGAAATAAGTGTTCCAGATTGCAAAAATTAAACATATTTGTTCCAATACTTTCTGACTAATATACACAACAAACGTGCACAAGAGATGCCTAATTGGTGGGCCCCTGATGTTGTTCGACTTGAAATCACATCATTACCATCCATTGGTCATGCTGGCTGGAGCTGATGGGAATTGGAGCTCAATATTACCAAAGGGCTACAGGTTAGCCACAACTTCATTTATATTTTATACACACACACCCTTCATTCAATTTAGAATTTTCTGACTGTACAGTCACTTAAGCATTTTAAAGAAACAAAAACTAAATTATTAAAATACACACAAGAATAAAATGCATGGGTGAACATACATGTTTTTTAGTTTAGTGCCAAAGAGATTGCAAAGATACTAAGTTTCTCTTAAGTACAGCCATATCTGATATAGAAACTTTAAAAGATGTACAAAATACTGCCATTGCTTTCTGTTTCATAGTTTAACCTACCATGATACCAATGTAGTGTCGATAGTGAAGAGGCAGTGGGCCATCCATCTGCAACAGATAATGCTGAGTTTTTAAAAAGCTCTCCAGGTACTGTGGGTGGAAAACCATCACCAAGGCAATGTTGTCCAAATGCCCTAAAGTGGTGAAAGACTCTGCAAACAAAGCATGCATGTGGGTATCTTCAGCGCTCACTTGGATAATCTGTTTGAATTAGAAAAAGAATAGTAGCAAAACATTGTAAGAAATAAAGACAAAGCAGCCAATATGAATATTTGTTAATATTTACTAGCTCCAAATCAGTCCTTAAATCTTAATATACCAAATGAGATGCTTCTCATAGCTGAAGGACTTTAGTGAATCCCCAAGTATATCAAATCGTGTGCTGGATCAATAACATGTAATAATATGTTTATTATTTATACTCCACCCATCTGGCTGGGTTTCCTAAGCCACTCTGGGCAGCTTACACCATATATTAAAAATTGTAAATCATCAGACATTAAAAATTTCCTGATACGTGGCTGCCTTCAGATGTCTGATAGCTGTTTATTTCCTTGGCATCTGATGGGAGGGTGTTCCACAGGGTGGGCACCACTACTGAGAAAGCCCTCTGCCTGGTTCCCTGTAACCTCAGGCTTTATATCGAATTTTAACAGAGATAAGTGGACAGGGAACATATATTTATTGAAGGGCAGTATGCTAGCCTATAAGGAGGCAACAGTAGTACCCCAAAATGCTGAGCTATTTAAATAGTTAGCTGTTGTGGGAAACACGTTTATGACTACTAAGCTTGGCATAATGTTAACCAAAGCCACATTGATAAAGCCTCTTATTACCACCCAAGTTTTATATCCAGCCAGCGTGTGAAGTAGCCCAGGAAGATCACTTGTTCACCTTCTCTCATACACTTACACTATGCACTAAAAAACATGCTGGTTAATTAGATTTAAACAAATATACATGTCCACTACAATTAAAGGGCAAGCTAATCCTTACCTAGTATTCAAACAACACTGGGTTTATTAAGACAAGCTAGTATGAGTGTGCCATTAAATATCAAAATTCCACATGGACATTACTGTTTTCTAATTCAGCAGAATTCTTGCCAAACTCCTGATGATTTACTGTGGACATGTGAATAATACTTTGCAGCTGTTCCTCAGCCAATACTAGATTCACCACCACCAAAAAATGTAACAAGTTCTCTGTGTACTTGCAAAACGTAAATCACCACGCACCTCCATCTCTGGGATGAATCTGCTTGGTCCTTGTCCCAGTGGTCTAGGGATCCTAATTCCAAGTTCCTAGAAAAGAAAATTGCACTATCTGAACTTTTAGCTATAAACATTTCAGCTGTGGTTTCAGGGGAAAGAAAGAATTCATCACTGAAACCAACAGAACTGTCCTTGTTGCAGAAGTGCTGTCTGTGGAAATTTTCTATCTGTGCTTCATAACAAGCCACACTTGTTTACAGTATACCATACTGATGCCATTAAAAACAATGAGACCTGGTTCACTGCAAACCTAGTTTTGCATAAAGCACTTGGCAAAGTGTCCAGAACAAGGAGTTCAGCACACAGCTGCCAGTTGACTACTGTCAGTGATACTAAAGGCTTTTGAAGTACCTCTCTGCACATCCGCAAACCAGAATGTGAAATCTGTCAGTATCTTTCAGGAAGCAACACAGCTGTAATCTTATCGAAGGTTTTTGCATGAGTGTGGGAGTTACATGCATTAACCACAAAAATATGTGCAACTGTGTTTTTAAGTTCACTGTTTAAAAATGACAAAGAACAAGCAATGATTTCTCAGATTGAAATTTCATGTCAATCTGAAACACATCTACCACAATACTTTCACTAAAAGAATCAACAGACTCCAGTGCACAACTAGAATCCTACAAGTCAGCAGACAGTGGGAAAATATTTGGCAAGAACCTTTGGCAAGGGCCACAACATGCATTACAAAATTAGTGAGTGGACTTGCCATATACCTTTACAATAAATGTGATTAGAAAAAGCCATCTGCATACCTATATCAGGGCCAATCGTTGCGTGGTGTGACTACATAGTCAGAAGGGGGGAAACTGAAACCTGCTGTGGCCTATCTGAAACACCAGGCCCACAGACTTATTCAAAGAGTGCTGCTCAACCCCTGCTTCTGGGAGATGCTGAGCAGTTTGGGAACAGGGAGAGGCACTATCCTTGGGCTGACATCAGAAGGGGAAGACTGAAACCAGCTGCGTCCAAATTGATGATGATGATGAAACTCCCCTCATCTTGTCTTTTCTTTTGTTCTCCTGCCCTCCCCCATTTTCTTTCTCTTCCCCTGCTTCCTTGCTCTTTTTGCTGTTTGTAGCAGTTGGTCCGATGAGCAGTTGGGCATCATTTTTTGCAGCTCAGGGTAACATTTAAAAATATTTGTACCTGACTATTAATATTTTGTATTGTATTTTTTAGTCTGCATAGTTTTTTGAGACACAGTTAAGTTCTATTTGGTATGTAGATTTGATTTCTTTTGTATTTCTAAGATTCCTTTACACTATATTTGATTATTATATTGCTTACTGGCTTAGAATCAGAGAACCGTAGTGTTGGAAGGCACCCCCAAGGGCCATCTAGTGTAACCCCCTGCAATTCAGGAATCATAGCTTAAAAATCCCTGACAGTTGGCCATCCAACCTCTGCTTAAAAACCTCCAAGGAAGGAGAGTCCACAACCTTCTGAGGGAATCCATTCCACTCTCAATCAAACAGCTCTTACTGTCAGGAAGTTCTTCCAGACACACACACACACACACAAAAACAACATGTTTACTCCATCCTTCTTCCCAAAGGAGCCAACACTAAGCATGTTAACTGCTTTAGCAATTTCTCATAATGCTAGAAGTTGTGGACATCCAGTGAAGCTGAATGCTTCAGTATTCAGTATAGATAAAAGAACTTCACGCAATGCATAAACTATGGAATTTGCTCCCACAGGAGGAAGCAATGGCCATCAACTTCAATAGCTTTAGAAGAGGATTAGACAATTCCTTCAGGAAAGAGCTGTCAATGACTACTAGCCATGATGGCTACACTCGGCCCACATGCTCAGATGCAGTATGTTTCTGAATACCAGTTGCTGGAAAGCACAGGAGGCACATGCACTTTGGTCCTCAGGTCCTGCCTGTGGATCTCCCACAGGCATCTGGTTGGCTGCTGTGAGAACATGATGCTGAACTAGATGGGCCTGATCTAGCAGGCTCTTCTTATGTTAAACTGAAACTGAACTAGTTTGGTGTTGGAGCCGCCCATGGTTCCAACCATGGGTAGATATTGCCAATGCTCTTGTTCTCACTTTTCAGTACAGAAATAATGTGTGTTTTATAAAACCACAGTATTGTACCTCTTTAGTTACGTGAGAGCAAGTTAAAACTTCCATGCCTTGCTCAAATGTCACTTGAAGACAATAACTCACTGATCATGATACTGTTAATGTCAGCTACCAGTTATACTTTCATGCAATGACAGGCATTGCATTGCAGTCATTGCATTAAAGTATTTGACATCTCTACACAAACTGATACACACTGAAAATTCATGTTTTCATTTCAGCTTGAGACAATAATGGTACTGTCTCCAAGAGAGCTATCTAGACTCGGAGGCATACTATTCTTTTTGTCCCTCTTGTGCATAAAAATGGCATGCCTCTCGCTACTTGCAGGGCAGTAAGGTAGACAGTCAACGAGCTTCTCTTTGCTTAGTCAGAGATGTTATCCACACACACTGCTCCCACTGTAGCCTAGCCTCTGAATAACATTATGATTCATGACTGACAACTTACATCACTTTCAGATGTTTAAATTATTTGCCAGTTATTTACAATTTTGGCACTTGATGCCTTCAGAGGACTTTTTAGAAACTGAGTAAATATTGTAGTGTCTGTATATAAATGTTAAACATTCCAACTAAGTTCAGACATAAATCAAGTAGGTTTAATTGCTTATCAATGTGCTGTCAAAATTGTACTGTAATTTACTGCTAATATTTCAGCTCCCGTTTTCATAATGTTTTTACGTTCTTAACTACAGTCATGCATAAATAATTACTTTTAGTTAAGAGAAGTACAACTAAAATCCTTGTGATGTCTCCAAAGTTATATTTCTGATATGTAAGAATGCAGGAGACTGGAAAATTCTAGCATTAGTTACTGTTATTCATAAACTGATATTGTGGTTCAATGTGAAGTTCCACATTTAATTTCCCCATCAACACTTTTACTGTTTTCCCCACATTCTCCAAAAATTCTAACCACAGAAGGGAACTTGAGCAATACACTTTATACTAGAAGGTGGTTTTGAAAAGACTGCAGACTATTACAGTGGTTTTTCATTTGTTGATTAAGTTTGTGTTTGGGACTTGAAAAGTAAGTGCAGGGGTAGACAGTGCTGTGCCCCCCACCTTGTTATTGGACTTCAGCTTCTATCAGTCTCAAGCATCATGACCATTGATCAGGGATAATGAAAGTTTTAATCCAGAATCAACTGGGAAGCACCACGTTGGCTACCCCATAGCTATTATCACAATCTTTTGTGTGCTACTCTAGAACATGCACATAGCAAAAATCAGCTTTGTCCTCCAAACACCTGAGCCCTTCCAAAATAAAGCTGCAGGAGGCTTTCAAGGGAGAAATATTGTCATCCATGAATAAACGATACAAA
Source organism: Podarcis raffonei (assembly GCF_027172205.1). NCBI lineage: Eukaryota > Metazoa > Chordata > Lepidosauria > Squamata > Lacertidae > Podarcis > Podarcis raffonei. The sequence goes on from NC_070604.1 coordinate 52,945,640, forward strand.
CAAAACAATTCTGACATTTAAGCCTTAAAATGGGCTGCAATACCAAGTTTCGAAGCACACCCAACAACTTTTAAAGACAGCAATGGCACTTAAATAATTGCCCTTGACCCTGTGTAGAATTGCTTTCCCAGGGCTGTTGAAACCACAGAAGAGGATCTTTTACAAGCCAGTCATCCTTTGTTAGGTTCTTAGCAGGAGGACCAAATGAGCCTTCAAGAACACGCCAATACGGCAAACCAGGGGATTCAGAAGCAGATCCTCACAACGCTGCAACGCTTCCAGCATCTGCCCCCCACCCCACCCCACCCCCCAAAGGTGCTACTCTTCCCCTACATGCTTTTTCTGCAACTCAGCCTAAGAGCAAGCAAGTGGGGGGGGGTGGCGAAATGCCAAGGGACGCCGACGAAGCCAGCAAGAACACCTGAAGCTGGGAGCCTTTCCGTAAACAGCTGAATCTACCTCAGGCTCGCTCGCTCTCACTCCCGTTGACTGACAGCCGAACAAGCGGCGCGCGAGCCGACTCTACTTCACAACAAGCAGACTGAAGCACCTCCGAGCCCGAAGCGTTCAAGCCCCCCCTTTCCCCTCTTTTTTTTTACCTTGCGGCACTGCTGGCTTCCGCAGTGGTTGCAGCAGAAGCCCGAGGTCCGGTTGGCTGTGCTGGCCAGCTGCATGCCTACTAGCTCGGGTCACGGGGAGGAGGAGCTGCTGGTGCTGCTCAGAGCGCGCGACCGCCTCCTCGCCTCAGCAAGGGCGGCAGGCCGAGGCTTAAAAGCCAGCCTGTGGGCGGGCAGGCCCAGCACAAACAACAAGCCCAGCAGAGCCCGTCCCCTTTGGCGGCTGCCCGCCAATGACCGGGAAGCGGAGGGACTCGCAGGCAGGCAAAAGCGCCTGGAAAGGGGGGCGAAAACGAAGGGCCGAGGGTCTCCGGGGAGAATGGCACGTGGATTTACGCCCCGTCCCCCTGACTCGGGCCGCGAGCTCCTGACCGCGACCCCGACCCTCATCTGCGCCTGATCTCCCAAGACTCCCTTCTCAACCGCCCTCTTTAAGCAGAAAAATAATAATAAAGAAGCCGCCGCGTTTTTCTTGAGCGCTGACAAGGAGAGGCACAATATCCCAGCTGCAGGCAGCGACAGGCCCTGGAGCCAGCTACCAGCCCTCTCCCCTCCCACTCTCCAAATAAAGTTCGCATATGATCTTAGAAAGCGCTCTTGGCAGCGCTTACGAAGCCTGGCTCTGTCTGGCATGCCTCCCTGCCACGGAATAGGCGCTTAGGGATACGGCTGGGTGGAGGGCAATAACAACCACCACTACAACATCAGGGAAGGGGAAGCAGTCCTCTCAAAAACTGGACCCTTCCGAGCCGAGGAAAGGCTTGCAAAACGAAAAGGGCTCTGTTCAACAGGCGTAGTTCACTTTAGGCTATGCCTGCTTCTTCGGGCGATTTGCTGGGCATCAGCATTGTCCTCTCCCTCTCCGATCTGCCCTGATTTCAAAGTTCCCAGTCCTTTGCCCACATTCCAGCCACAGCTTTCCTTGCTAATTGTGTCATGCCAGAAAATGATGCAACATGCTAGTTGTTGCTGGGGAACAACTGGTCTGCATATTTCCACAAACTTCCATCATCTTCATGTTCAAATTCCTACAAACAGGGGCTCCAAAGCTCCTCACTAAGGTTAAAAAGATGTTCTGTCAGTCCTTGTGACTGAGTGAGTACATGTCAATTCGCACTATTTTTCAAGAACTGAAAGGAAACAGAAAAATAAAGTTGCAAAAGCCAAAGCTTTCAGCTGACTCAACATGTATTCACTTGCTCTGTACAAAGCACATTAACTCCGTGTGGGGATTTGTGTACAGTTGGTTCACAGTGTTTACAATACATATCTCCCTTCAGGGAGGAAAACTGCTAAACTTGCAAAAAAAAGTGTTATTGCTCTCAACTGTGACAGGATAATGGGCTCTTTATTTTACTTGTCTCTCAAAAAATTGTCTCAAGACGTGTGGATTTATAAAAGGAGGGTTGCCTATATCTTCTTTATTGTTGATACGCATATTTGACACACCAAAATAAATCAGTAATTAAAGGAAGTCAAACTACTGTTGCTTGAACAACAAAAATATAATGATGCTAAGGGGAGTTGGACACTGCTTCACATATTACTCTAACACAGTTTAGTGATAAAGAATCTTGGCAACAGGTGGGGAAGGCATCTATCCTGCCATGAGTATTGGCTTTTCTTTTGCCAATTAATTCTACAGGTTCTTTAAAGGATCTTTGGTAGTCAACATATGAGGGGAAATATATTATTATTTGAACAGAACAGGAAAAACGCCTTAATGAGTAACAAAAACAAAACTCCTCAAACAGTAAACCTCCTTAAACCTTCAATAATAAACCTCCTTAAACCTTCTTACATAGTAACACAAAATACCCTACCGACAAGAAGTAACCCCAAAGGAACAATTTCCAAAGTAACAATTCCCTCCACCACATATAACACCAGATCCAATCGTGAGAAGCCTCAGCAGTGTTTGGTCCATCATCCTCTCCCTCCTGACCCCATTGCCCTGCACTATTTATACCTGCCTCAATCAGGTGCGGCTGCTTATCTCCATGGCCGCCACCTGTGGCAGTTAGGGCTCCTACTCAGGGCAATCAAGCCCCAGCTGGGCCACCCTTGAAGGCAGGAGTGCTCCTGCAAGGACTCACAGGAAGGGTTGGCTGCCTAAATCCAAATCTACACCTCCTCGGGTTTTCTTCCGCATTTTCCACTACAGCTTCCTGATCCGGTTGTGCACATATGCAAAAAGAGAAGCTGTATTGTCATTTAAGCATTACAAAATAGCTCTCTGTTTACATCAGATATGGGGTACTGTTGGACCTCCAAGACGTTGCTGAACTAGAACTCCCATTATCTCTGTCCATTGGCTGTGTTTGCCAGGGCTAATGGGAGTTGTTGTTCAGCAACATCTGGAGGGCCAAAAGCTCCCCACACTTGGTTTACACCCACAACTTCATTTAGAATAAGTTTCTTTCAACTCAAACAGGTAAATATCAAGTCCTTGCATATCCAGCAACCCTTCCCCCCATCTAAATATCATTATTTACACTGTACTAGTAAGAGATAAACAAGAAAAAAAGATAAAGGAAGTATAATGGAACCCTCTTCCCAAATACCCTAGGACAGCCTGTATAAACAAAGAAAACTTCCACGCAGAAAATCTTAACTCCCTCCTAATAACGAACTACTAAAATATAAATCCACAATACAGCAGTGATGTTTGCAGTTAAGAACAACAACACATAATATTTCAGTGTTTCATTTGTAGTTATATGATTCTAGTATGGAATCCCCGTCTGAAGGCTTATTTACTGAACAATTTCAAGTTTGGTCTTGTAAATGACACAGTACAAATGCACTGAATAGTAGCATGATTTCCATAGATATTATTCGTGTCGAAGTGTCGACTAACACTAGAACATTATCAACAATTTAGAACTCATCTAGATCAGTAAAGAAAAAGTGTTTTATATGCTTTGTATATGCATTATAACACTGATGGGGTTGTGGAGTTCCGTTTTCGCCAACGCGGTTTCACATACAAAGTTTACAACACGTTTTCCTGAAACGCTTCTTTGATGTGTCTAGATCCAGCCTTAGAATCACTATTCCCATGCTATAGAATACTATTCCATGAGAGATTGAACAGGCATCCTTGCTAACTTTCAAATAGTTATTGAATAACTTTTTATGCTGACACATCTATTCAGCTACTTGAACTACAGACGTTCTTGGATTGAGATTGTCTGGCTATGGTGATTCATGTACTGGTATCCTCAAGGCTTGACTACTGCAATGTGGAGCTACCCTTAACCCTGGTCTTGAGTCTCCAGCTGGTGCAAAATACTGCAGTGAGAGTGCTGTGGGTCCAGACTATTGCCAGCATGTAACTCTGGTGCTCAAAGGTTTACACTGTCTGTCTATATGCTACTGGACCAGTTTCATAGTAATATGCAAGGCCCTCAACAACTTTGCTACAGGATATCTTAAGGACCACTTAATCCCTTATATCTCTGCCTGCTCACTGAGGTCTTTGGGGGAGTCACTGTGTGCCCCCCCCCCCATGGCTCAGATGCTTGCCTCAGGAGCTGTGCATTCAGTATTGTACGCCCAATTTTATGTAACTGCCTGTGGAACATCTGACACTTATTGAATTCTCTTTTCTTCCAGCAGGCTTTCTGGTTTTATAGTTTTAACCAATTTCCCCCTTTTCTATATTCTATGTTCTGTAACCACCTAGAGATGATTGTAGTTAAGGAGTATATGAATTGCTTAGTTTAAATGAATGAAATAAAAATACAGTAATAGCATTGCCTTTATGAACATTATCACAATTGTGGCCATATGGTGGCATTTCTGTATCTTGGGTCATGGAAACACTCAACATGCAGTGTTTAAAACCAGCAACAGCCTTCATCTTTCTTCTCTGACAACTCTTATTGTCCAGGCGCCAGAAACTATTCCTTAATTGCTGCCAGTGTGACTTTTTATAATTCAGATTAAATAAATAAAATTTTCTTCATTAAGATTCTAAGATTTAATTTCTTGAAAACATAACAATACTAGATTTCTTTGCCTCTATATGTTCATTAGGACTAACCTACTGAAACTCAGAAAAGTTGTGTAAATTTCTAATCTATCATACCTCTGGAAAAGAACACAAGAGAAGAAAGTGAAGCAGGCAGAACTGAGCAAAGCAGCAGAAGCAGTTGAAACATGCCACACTCCCCTTTCTAATTTTGCTCAGGAACAAAGAAGTGAGCCTAGCAACAGTTTTTACCCAATCAGAGATCAGATAAACAGGTATAAGGCTCAGCTTCTCAACACCTCAGAAAGGCCAGCCTCCTCAAGCAACTTCTCTGATTGTGTACTGTAAAAAACTGACTGCCATTTCATAAGGTGAAAAGGAACATTTGCTTTCCTGCTCTATCAGATATAAGGCATAAACAAATGTTTTCATGTACAGGGCTGCCTCCACTTGTTAAATAAAAACAAACGTGTTTTCCTTAATTTGAAGAACTTTTGTACTATGAACTATTCATCTATTTAGCTTCCCTGTTTATTTTAGGTCTCTCTTTTCTGTTGGACCTTGGCACAGAAGTTGTTTCATTCTGTTCAATCTATCAGCTTGTCCATCTAAAGTCTTGCTTATTAACTGAGATCTCATTGTACTGCTAAACATACAAATTCCAAGATACACTTAAGTACACCCCGCAAAAAGAAACATCAGCCCAGTTTAATGCTGCTGTAGGTATTCTGGGAACATCAGTTGTTTTGAAAGCAGTATTGTAATTACTTAATGCTAAATGTGAGATTTGTTTTCTACAACCCAGTTTATACCAGGATCTCGGCCTCATTGCCTTTTAATAAGACTGCATGGAATCCTTTGTCACAAGTGACTTGCCACTCATATAACCTCTAGTAACTCATATTTAACAGGACAACTATTTTAAGTACACCCAGTTTAGTTTCTAGAAAACATGTTTACAAGGATAGAGCTAAAAACCATGCTTAAAATACATACTATTCATTATCAGCATAAAACCTTAAATAAAACTGCTAAAACCCACTAACTTTTAAATAAGATTTTAAATAGATCCGAACAACCATCATAAATGCACATTCAAAAACAACATGCAGAAGGCCACACAAACCTTGGTATGCTGAAATATGTCCTCTCCTCCCACAATATGTGGTGAAAAGAGATACTGTTCTTTGTTTCCAAAATGAAATCAATGTTATTTTCATAATGTTCTCAGAACTCATGAACTACAGGGGGATGGGAAACAGCTAATGGTTATTGTGGAAATAAATGAAATTAGCAGTTGTTCCCAAACAAACAAATAAAGGGAGTGCATTTAGTTCTCTATCCTCATTAGCCACGCCTACCCCACCCCAATGATCTTTGATTGTCTAGGGAAGAGTCTCTTGATTCTCCCATCCCTTGAAAGGCAGCAGATACAGCTAGGATAGCCATACAGGTTTCCAGTCTGGGGGAAAGAGGTGCACAGTGCTTCCTTATAATAGCATTCTTTCTAATCGGGCCATCACACAAACACCCCATTCCCCATAATTACTAGTTCGTGTAAATTATCACAATACTTTTACAAGCTAGGGAAGAAGACCTGAGCAACTTTACAGAACTAACTGCAAGGCTAGATTAAAATAAGAAACTCAAGGATGCCTCACTCAAGGTGCTGAAACTAGCAACTCAGGTGTATCACACCTGAGAACTAACACTACAATAATACAGATGCGATGGTGTGCTCTTGAGTCCACTCACAGAACTTTAGTTACTTGTCTCTCAGCAAGTTACTGCATGCTATCTACTGCTACACTCCACTACACAAAAGGACCAGCAAATTTCCATCTGTTCACACAACACTTCAAGCGCACACTGGACACATAAATAGCATTTCCCCCCAACTTGCAGCTATGTCAATGACCCTGGGGCATTTATCAGTTAAATCAAATCACCATTGCATTTAGGAGGATTAGAGCCAGTAATTAACTACCTGGAACTGAACAATGCTGCCTGACAATAATTTCTCTCCTTCAAACTATACATAGGTGGCATCTAGAAACATATTTTAAAAAACCACTGTGAAAATGCGCTTTTCTTTTTTAGAAAAATTGAAAAATACATTAAATTTGGCATAGCTCACTTTCGCCATCTAGTGTCACATTTGTATATTGCACTTTAGAACACATTTAAAGGTAAAGGTAAAGGGGCATTTAAAACGTTTTATTTGCAGCTGTATAGCTGAGTCCATAGTCTGAACTGTCACTTTCGTGTTCACTGTTTAGAAGTATCTGAAACATTCCCCATCCCATGTACCTAGACAAGAAAGGCAATGCCAACGGTTCAAGACCAAGGCACAGGAGTGTAACCTGTTTCATAGCTGGCAGGAAAAAGTCTCCAATAGCATTGCTGAGCTCCCAATCACGTGCACACATTGTTACAAAGTGTTGAAGCAGTTTTAATAGCATTTGTGAGAATTTATTTTTGATACCTCCATACACCCCTGCTGCATCCTTCCTATTTGTTTATAAGCAAGCCAAAGCTTACAGGAGAGAACAAAAAGTTTGAGAAATTTGTTGTTTCCAAGAACCGCATTAGGAAGTCAGTCACATAAGGGGCTAAAGATCTGCAACTTGAAGAATGTAAAGTGTATTGCCAGACACGTATCAGACATTTTCCCAATCTTGGAGTCTATAAATATACAGCATTCATGACCCTGGAATTTTATTTGTGTACCATCTAGCTTTCTAGTCTTTATGCCTGGTGGCTGCTGACAGATGAGAATTCCTTTTATGCAGATCAATGAGCAGTAGCCATTTACCTAGCCTGTAACTATTTACCAGAACTACCTTTCCTCACTCACTTGCAAAGGAGAAAGCTTTATCTTTCAAACTCTCCCCAACATATTCTTGGAGACAGTTCTATCTACACACATCTCTAGATACGGTTGAGACTATCCTGCATATATATTATATGCAATTTTGTTCACTGCGTGGGTAGCAAATTAAAAGCCAGAAATCAAGATAGCCAGTATGCTCAGAGTAACATATGCTAAAATCTTCACACATACACCCCCACCCCTTGTTGCTGGCTTAGCCCTGGCAGGAGCGACCTCAGGGAGGCCTCCTACATAGACAAGCTGTTTGGTGACAGCTTATCAGGACTGGATAAATGACTAAAAGTGCTGCTTCACGCATTACAAAAAGTAATATGCACAGGAGGCACTCAATAAATGAAGTGACATGAAGTCTGTATACAGTCAGCCATAAATGACCACTTTGTGGATTTAAATCATGCATGGTTTGACTGTGGGTCTCCTGCTGATCAGAAGGGAGGACATTTCCTGTTACCTGCAACCCCCCCCCCAGGCTATTGTTAAAGGAATTGCAAATAGGAGGTGTGATCTTCTCTCCTATTCAAGATGCAAGAACAAAGAACGGATAATATATTACCTGCTACTCACTCTTCTAAAGTAAGTGCTTTGGAGCTCTCAGCATGAGTGGGTTCAGAGAGTGGAGAGTTCAAATAGGCATTTTAATACTTTTTGGCCCAGTTTGTTTTCTTGGCACAGAAACTCAACCCAGATTAGACAGAGGTATGGCTGCCTAGTTTTCAGGTCCATGAGGTACAGAATGGCTTGTTCTGGACTCCCTGGGAAGAACGAAGTGTGTAGCTTGAGGATACTCCTTGATTCATCATCACTTGAGGCCCAGGTAGCTTCAGTGGCTAGGAACATCTACTTCCAGCTCTGGTGGGTATGCCAGCTCCAGACCCTTCTGAATAAGAATAACTTTGCCACTGTACTCCATATTCTGATAACCTCCAGTTTAGACTTCCACAGTGCATTCTACACAAGGCTTACCATGAAGGCAGTCCAGAGGCTGCAACTACAGCAGAAAGGGGCAGCCCAGCTCTTTGCTCAGATATCTTTAAGGACAAGCATAACACTTGTCCCGAAGCAGCTGCACTGGCTGCCAATTCACTTCCAGGGCCAGGTCAACATATTTAAAGCCTAAACAATCTGGGTCCCAAGTACATGGAAGATTACTTCCTCCCTATATTGCAGTCAGCATTTGCAGAAGAGGGTTTTATTATGTCATCTCCCTTGGAGGGGTGGGAGAGCTTTTTTCACAATGCCCCCCCCCAAATTGTAGAACTCCTTCCCTATAGTGGTGTGTCAAGAGGGATCTGCTTTAGGCAATCTTTGATAATGCACTTCTCCTTGGCCTTTAATAGTCAAGCTATTGTTAGCATCCCCCATATATCATTGCATAATCTGCCCTGGGACTTTACAGTCAAGGGCAGGTACGGTAACTAAATGATGATGATGATGATGATGATGATGATAAAGGAGGAGGAAGAAGAGGAGGAGGAGGAGAAGCAGCAGCAGCAGCTATGATATGAGAAAGGGGCTTGAGCCCTTAAAGGTTTGGTACTAAGTTTACGGTATTTTTATGAATTGCATGTGTTCTTGTGTGACCACATTGATATTATAGTGTATTTTTGTTGATGCTTTAAAATATGCTGTATGGATAATTCTGTATGAAATTAGCAACTGTTTTTGAATCAAAATGAGAAAAACAAGTTCTATCAACTCTGGGGACTCAAACCAAATATTAGACTTGTCTGTGACAAAATAACTTTGCTACGTATGTTCAGCTTGCAGGAGGTCCAGTATACCAGATGGGTCACAGCTCTAAATATTGTGCTAAAGTAAAGATCTGCTTCATATTAATCAAATGGAACTCAATGTATACATTTATAGACAGAAGCTCCTGGGGGAGCTAGTTCTGAAATGTAAACAACAGGTCATTTAAAATGCATCAAAATTTAAATTTGCCTGTTATTGAAACTAGGTTTTAAGCTCACTATACAGAAAGTTATTTTGAGCTTGTCAGCTATAAGTAACATTGTAAATATGGAGATTAATGGCTAAGTGTGTGGTTAAGGTGAGAACCAAAGAGCTCATTTTCCCTAAATTGGTCCTTTTCTATATCTAGGACTCGGCCTGAGAGAGGCAAACAGAAATAGTGTCTTGTGATGGATATTTACAGAGTAAGTAACTCTCTTGTGTTTAGAGTGTTTTCTGTATAGCTACATGGCTGGAAATGATAAAAGCACACACATGCCAAAGCCAGAGAACTGAACATTAGCAAATAAATTCCAAATTGTTCTCTAAGACTGAAGCAGACTGAAGCGTTGAAGCATACTATATATCTCAGGGGTCAGCAAACTTTTTCAGCAGGGGCCTGTCCACTGTCCCTCAGACCTTGTGGGGGGACAGACTATATTTTTGGGGGGGAAATGAATGAATTCCTATGCCCCACAAATAACCCAGAGATGAATTTTGAATAAAAGCACACATTCTATTCATGTAAAAACACCAGGCAGGCCCCACAAATAACCCAGAGATGCATTTTAAATAAAAGGGCACATTCTACTCATGCTGATTCCTGGACTATCCGCGGGCCGGATTTAGAAGGCGATTGGGTAGGATCCAGCCCCCGGGCCTTAGTTTGCCTACCCATGATATAACTGGTCTTACTAGTTCGATGTCTTATTTGTACTGAAATAACAGTTGTACATATGTCACTACAGTCTCATCTAGAATTTCTACTACAGTGGTGCCTCGCAAGACGAAATTAATTCGTTCCGCAAGCTTTTTCTTCTTGCGAGTTTTTCGTCTTGCGAAGCACGGTTTCCCATAGGAATGCATTGAAAATCAATTAAGGCGTTCCTATGGAGACCGCCTTCAGACCAGGTCCGGGGACACTATGTCCCCGGACCTCTTCTGAAGGCTGGCGGGGGGAGAAGGACTTTTCTCCCCACCGCCAGCCTTCAGAACAGCCTTCTGAAGGCTGGCGGTGGGAAGAAAAGCCCTTCTCCCGCCGCCAGCCTTCAGAAGAGTTCCCCAGGGCTGCCTAGGCTGAGGATAGCAGCCTGCTGCCCGGCGCGCTCTGCTTCAGAGCGCCCCTCGCGCGGGGCAGACATTCGCAGCTTGGGGAGCCCTGCAGGAGTTCCCCGCAGGGCTCTCCAAGTTGCGGATAGCAGCCTGCTGCCCCGCGTGAGGGGCGCTCTGCTTCAGAGCGCCCCTCGCGCGGGACAGACATTCGCAGCTTGGGGAGCCCTGCAGGACTTCCCCGCAGGGCTCTCCAAGCTGCGGATAGCAGCCTGCTGCCCCGCACGAGGGGCGCTCTTAAGCAGAGCGCCCCTTGCGCGGGGCTGACATTCGCAGCTTGTTGAGCCCTGCAGGACTTCCCCGCAGGGCTCTCCAAGCTGCCGATAGCAGCCTGCTGCCCCGCACGAGGGGCGCTCTTAAGCAGAGCACCCCTCGCGTGGGGCAGACATCTGCAGCTTGTTGAGCCCTGCAGGACTTCCCCGCAGGGCTCTCCAAGCTGCGGATAGGGGTAGCTGTTCTGAATGTTGGCGGTGGGGAGGAAAAACCCTCCTCCCACCGCAAGCCCCGGGAACAGAGGAGAAGGCGCGCTGCGCTTCCCCGCTGTCCCCGGAGATTTCCCTATGGGCTTTCGTCTTGCGAAGCAAGCCCATAGGGAATTCGTCTTGCGAAGCCACTAAAAATCAGAAAACCCTTTTGTCTTGCGGGTTTTTCGTTTAGCGAGGCATTCATCTTGTGGGGCACCACTGTAGAGCCATTTCTGCTTTCAGAAACATCTCACAACACTGTTCTGCTAGCTGATGTCATGCTAAAGACCAAGGTTTGAGATCAATCGATTTGCATTCCTCCCTTCCCCCAAATTTCAATTCTTGGAGGTCAATGGAGGCAATTTGCATTTTAAATTTCAGTAGATTCTTTTTAAAAAGACCTTTGCCTTCTACAATATTTTTTATCAAATGTTTGAAGCCCAGCCCCCCTAATCTTGGTCTATAGTGATTGCCTGGGAATAAGGTAGTTTGAGGACATGTTTGACTTAGGACTCAGTCATTCCAAAACCATTTAACAGAACTGTTTTAGTACTGTTGCACCATATCTCACATGATAACACTGCTAGTGAGAACAGCAGCACATTGCCTGAAAAGAGATAATGTGAATTGAAGGCAAAAAACAATTAGGTTTAAAGGGGTGACTGCCTCCCACAGTTTGGCTTCTCTGCCAAACTAGGCTGCATCAACATAAGTGTTGTGCCCAGATCAAGGGATGTCATAGTACCGCTCTATTCTGCCTTGGTCAGACAACACCTGGAATGCTGGGTCCAGTTCTGGGTGCCACTGTTTAGGAAGGATGTTGACAGGCTGGAATGTGTGCACAGGAGGGCAACTAAGATGATCAAGCATCTGTAAAACAAGCCTTATGAGGAACAGTTGAGGTAGTTGGGTATGTTTAGCCTGGATAAGAGGAGACTGAGAGGTGATAAGATAGCCATCTTCAAATATCTAAAGGGCTGTCACATGGAAGATGGGAGCAAGCTTGTTTTCTCCTGCTCTGGAGGGTTAGAACCAAACTAATGGCTTCAAGTCACACGAAAGTAGTGTTCAACTAAACGTATGGAAGAACTTCCTGACAGTAAGAGCTGTTCGAGGGTGGAATGGACTCGCTTAGGGGGTGAAAGATTCTCCTTCCTTGGAGGTTTTTAAGCAGAAGTTGGATGGCCATCTGTCATGGATGCATTAGTTGAGATTCCTGCATGGTAGAAGGCTGGAATAGATGACCCTTGGATCCCTTCCAACCCTACAATTCTATGATTCTCAGTTTTAAAAATTGACAAATTAAAAGTCTCTGCTGGAGAGCTCCATGGTCCTAAAATTAAGTGTTTCTATAAAAGGCGGCGTACACTTCAGACAGCAGTACATTTTTAAATTTCATGATAGATTGATTGTGTTTAAGAAGCCTGTTCATTTTGCAGTACAGTAAACTGAAGAACGCTTTGCATGCAAACTGTACACAAATACAGTGTTCTAATTTTGGAGGTTACTTTTAATTTTTAAGGTATTTGTTTTAAAGTGACTGATAGTCATTATGGGGTTTCTCCCAGTAAAGTTATTTCTTTTTACCAGATAATTAAGATGCATAGATAATGTAGATGTGGTGTATGTCTTTGCTTAGATGGGTATTTTGTGATTTTGATGTTTTATATTGTTTTTTATTGATTTATTGTACTTATTGCATATTTATTTTGTATTAATATGCTTTTCACTGCTTTGGGGTTTGGGGGACAAAAAAACATTAAATAAACCATTTTTTTAAAGTGCCTTTTGTATGGTTAGGCCTTTTGATCATATTTACCACCAGTTTCAGTAAAATGCAGGCAATAACAGAACAACATGCTTCTCAGTAGCTAGTTTTACCACCAGGTATTTTTTATATCCCCAAACTTTAAGGAACTTCCTCCATAAAGCAGCTTACAATCTCCAATAAAAACACCACCTCTGACTCTAAAATATAAAAATAAAAAGTATGGTAATGTACAACTAAACAATAAACCAACATAAACAGTAAAGTACAGAAACAGAGGTTGAAGAACCACACCAGCAATACTTAGCACCACTTCTTCTGCCCACCATCTTCCTGCCTATGCAGTATTTGAAATACAGGAGGAAAGAAGGAAATGGATAGTGGGAAAGGAATAAATGTTATTGGAGAACACCACAGTGAAAGGAGGTAGAAACAGCAGCAAAGTTGTGACACCAGCATCCAATAGCTTTTGGCTAAGAAAGGCAAGTAGGGATTGAGTCTAAGAGCATGTTGTCTCTCCCTCTTTAAGCAATTTAAAGAGTTGGGAAGAAGAGAGAGCATTGATAGATATGGACTAGAAAGAGCCCCTAAATGTTAAATCTGTTTGAATACAATGGTGATGATGATTTCTTAAATTTGTTAGTCACTTTATCTTGCCCAGGGCAACCCAAAGCATCTTACAACCAACCAAGCAGACAAAACCAACATAGATGCATTAAAACCAAGAGGAAAAAGAAAAACATTAAAAGCAGCCCACTCTCTCAGAAAACAGTTAAAGGCCAGAGGCCTGGTTATAGAGGGAAGTTTTTGCCTGGCACCTAAAGATATGTAACAAAGGCACCAGGTGAGCCTCCCCGGGGTTAGCATTCCACAAGTGGGGAGACACTGCAGAAAAGGCCTGTTGTTGGGTTGTCACCCTACAGACCTCTTGTGGAGGAGGCACGAGAAGAAGGGCCTCAGGTGACGATCACAGGGTGCTTTCAGCTGTGCAGGAAGACATGGAAAGTCTGATGATTGACTGATAAAGTGAAAGAGATGGGAAAGTGGTGGAACCAGGTGGGGTGAATGGCAGGTCTACTGCTCCACTGGTATACAGAGGGGATCACACAGGTCATCTTTCCTCCACCACTGCCCTGCGTCAATCTACCTTTCCCGATTCACTTAGACCCCTCTGTGCTTCTTCTACTCCATTTCTGTTCTCTTCTCCCTCCTGGGCCCAACACATACCTATCCTACTTCCATCCACCATCCTTTATCCCAATTCATTTTAACAGTTATTCAAGGATTTTAGTGGGCAGCTGAGCTTTGAACAGTTAGACAATATATATATTTTCCTATGTGTAATATTTTGGATGGGTGGACATTCAACGAAAACACCTGTAAGGTCTCAATTACAACTAAGTGTACACTTATGAGTAGAAGAAGCCTAGTCTTTAAGCAAGTCATTACTTAACAAGTAAACAATGATGGTTTTATTTCACAGCAATTGAGCAAAGTGTTTTAACTGTGCAGTTTCCACTGGGAGCAAAATAGAAAGGTTAACCTGTTTCCAGCCCAATGCCTTCATGTGGGAGAGAATTGCTTATCTGCTTCCCTTTGGAAAAGCTTTGTTTCATCTTGCATTTAAATGCTCTGAGGGCACAAAGATGTTTCCTGTTCAGTGATGTATCACAGCCAGATTTTTTATTCTTTCGTAAGGAATTGTAATAAAAATGTATCGCAGTAATCCCAAAATAACTAAGCCAATTTCTAAACGAGAACCTCCAACACAGGCAAAATGTAATATTGTTATATATTTATTCACTTTGTATTTGTTACCTGCAACTGCAAGGCAAGTTAAGGACATTTTTAAAAACAACATGCTTTACATTGAGTTACATGTGAAAACTGCTAGTAGAGGAGGAAAAAGATTAAAAGGAATCCTTCTTAAATCAAGTGAGCATTCAATCCAGTGTATGTCTCACATCTGAGTAACACAGGAAATACAAAAATTATTTAAGTCTCACTTGTAGGAAGGTATAAAGGACAAGAAGCCGGGCTTTGCCCATTTTACCTCCTTTCATTTGCATTATTCAAGTACAAGAAAAGTTATTTCTGAAGGAACATAAAGATTTCTGTAGAAACACACAGTCTTGTTTTGATGTCTGAGAAGGAAAATTCATTCATCAGATACACAAGTAAATTTTTCTAGAGTTCTTGACCCAGGCAACAGCCCCAAAGGAAAAAATCACCATGACATCTTCATTGGAGAGATGTTCACAAATCCAATCTGACAATCACAGAGAAAGTCTGAAGTACACTTTGCCAGAAGAATAAAAGCTGTGAGTAGCACATGGAAGAAAATACAGTGGTACCTTGGGTTACAAACACCTCGGGTTACAGACTCCGCTAATCAGGAAATAGTACCTCAGGTTAAGAATTTTACCTCAGGATGAGAACAGAAATCGTGCGGGAGGCCCCATTAGCTAAAGTGGTATCTCAGGTTAAGAACGGTTTCAGGTTAAGAACGGACCTCCAGAACGAATTAAGTTTGTAACCAGAGGTACCACTGTAATGTAAAATGGTGCATTAGTGGCTGCAAAAAGATTCAGAAGGGATATTTAACTTCACTTATGTGCAGCAGGAAGTAAAAGAGCCTCGCCAGCAACTAAAAACATTAGCTGGCTACCAAGGCCAGTCAAAGCATGTGGATCCTTGCTTATAAGGAAAGGATTGCACAACTCTGCCTTTCAACTCTCTTTTATCCCTCTGATCTCCTGCTCTTGTATCTCCTTTAATATACTTTTTTACATGGCATGCCTACTCCTTTTGTTTTTTAAACCTGACAATAAAGAACATGCTGGGTTTTGTGGGACTAACTGCCAAGTGTCTCACAGAAGATGTAAGGTGTGTGCACCTCTGTGGAATCTCAAGATCACTGTGGATGAATTTATATGGGTGTTGTTTTAAGGAGCAAATTGGAAACTTGGCATGAGGGCAATTTATATTAAACTCAGTAGAAAAAATAGAATGCACACCTTGATTGTTTTTTAAACTAAGCACAGATCTAAGTAGTATTTGTCCCTGGAAACAACTGAATATATATAAATTCTTGTCATACGAGGCCCTTCTCTATGACCCCCCCCCAATCCCAGAGAGGTTCAGAAGGTGGCATCCAGAGAATGGGCCTTTTCTGTGGTGGCTCCCTGATTGTGGAACGCCTGACATCATCATTGCATGTCTTTAGGCACCAGATAAAAACATTCCTCTTTTACCCAGGCCTATGGCTATTAAATAATCTATGGCCTGTAAAAGTGTGGGGGAGAGGATTGTTTTTTATGATGACAAAACTATCTGTCAGTGTGCTTTTTATTGCTTTTATCACTGATGTTTTGTAATGTGTTTTTAATGTTGTACACTGCCTTGAGATCTATTGATAAAGTGTGGTATTAAATAAATAAATAAATAAATAAATAAATAAATAAATAAATAAATATACAGAGAGAGTACATGCTATTGTACTGGCTACCCACCAGCTCATAACCAAAATTTACTCTGTAATGTTATTTTCTTTTTCTTTTTTTAATTAGCCGATTACTGTAACTTCTAGCTGCTTTCATTTAAAACATTTTCAAGTACCACAATTATTATTACTTATTTCACTAGATTAAAAAACTAAAATTGTGTATAACTTTAAGAAAATTGTAATATCTGATGTGGGCACATGCTAAGCACATTTTTAGTAGCACTAATAATAAAATAAGATCTCAAGTAATTTCTGGTTATTAGGAGTATTAGCAAGTCCTTTATTCAATACACACTCACAACACTCACACAGGCATAATTGCAATTAGTCTGTACTTTGTGTTGTATGGGAATGTATGCACACACACAGCAAGATGCAATGTAGTTAAGCTCTTGCACAGCTTCCTACGTGTGTCAATGTACCATTAGGTCTGAAAAACAACTAAGCATTGCCCTACCCACAAAAAACTCACATAGCACTCACCGTTCTCAAAAGAAACACACTTATTCATTCCCCTCATCCGTAGCCAACCCACCCAAATAATTTGCAAATACTGTAATTATGTTTGTTTGAATATGAAGTGTTGCATAAAAGGTTTCACTGGAATGCACAGAAGATTCTATCTTATTTTTAGGGGATAAACAGATTCCAGAGGTGTGATCTCCTCCAGCCAATCACAAAGCTAAGACACAATGCTGCCATTTCTCCACGTCCTATTACAGCAAAGGGTGGCTTGTTTTTCTGCTTTTGTCTGAGATCTTAAATGATGAATGGCTGCTTCAGGGGAAAGATCAAGCTGTGCAGTTGAGATTTATTATGAAAAGTAGATGGAACAAACAGCAAGTGTCAGAGTAGAAAACATGTTCCTCTCTACTGTTTGTATCTCTCTAAACCTAAACTTACAGGGCCAAATTAGGCAGGATAGCAGACGACCTCTAAGCAGAATCCGGTTTGCTGGTGAACCTCTTAAATTTTAAGAGTCTAAAAAGTGGAAGGGAGGGTGCTGAGGAACAAAGTGAACAAGCAGGAGGAGCTGGAGCCTCTGCCAGCTCTTCCTCCACAAAACTATTTTAGAAAAGAGCCCACACTCACACGTCTCTGCCTGATGTTCAACAAACATTATGGCTTTGCAAAAAGAAAAGAAGGTAGTATGTTTTTCTCTAAGCTGGGATTCCATAACCAAAACGACACCTACCAGGAAAAAAATATCTAAATGCAAGCAATTATGGCTTGACAAATGAAGATGTGAGAAGTTGAGCTTACAGCAGCACTGCAATTTCGGTAGGCATTTACTTGAAATGCACATGTGAAATTCTCACAACCTAAATGCAGGTTTCATGTTCCTTCTGTTCAGATTTTAAAGCACATGAAACCATCCTCCAGGTACCTCAAACGGCTGTCCGCTTCTCAAACTTCTATTAACAAATACATTTGGGAACTATACTGGGGATTTTAATTTCTCAAACCTGAATCACATGCCAAAACATGGCAGAGTTACAATGAACTTTTCTCTTCTACTACTATTCACCTTCCTTACATCAAGACATGCCCACCCCTTTTGCCTGCCTCATCCATTATCTCTGCCCACTCCCCAAAACAAACCTCTAGCTTTGGTGTTCCACAAACTGGTGGTTGCAGTAGCTGTAGAACTCTTTCTCCTAAATGGCTCTTTATTTAAAGGTATTTTATATAATTTTAGAGGTAGATCACACAAAATAGTTCACAAAAGGCCATATAACAATAATCAGTGTCTGTTTTTTTAAAAAATATATAGTAAGAGGAAAATATGGCAGTTTAGAGCAAGCTACAATGGCCTCGCCTTAGCTCCCTTTGGGGCAAGATGGTCTTTCAGAAGTCCCTGTGGGGCAGCTGGGGAAGAGAGGGGCCAACACTGGGAGACGGATTGTAGCAGCTTGCTAGGCCATTTCTTTCTTCCCCGCTCTCACTGGGGCAAGCTGGTCTTTGGAAACAGCAGCAGGTCTATTAAGCTCCTATACACGCACCGCATATATGGCTCATCTTGTTTCAACCCACCTAATGTACACAGGAAGAGAGTGTTTTTGTTTTTGTTTCTAATGTATATTCTCTTCTGCCAACCAGGCTCCCAGAATAGCTTATAGAAAACCAATAAGCTTACTGGTATTGATGTTACCAGCCTCCAATATATCAAACTGGTGGTATCCAACAGCGCATCTTTTTCTACCGCTATACATGGCAGACCAGCTGACTGCAGCAGAGGCAAAGCGTGGGGGGTGCAGCGGGGACCGTGACCCCAGCCAGAATTTTGAGAGGGGGCGCAAACAGGCGCCCCCACAGCTGACTCCTTCATCGGAGCCTAGCTCCACACCAGAAGGAGTTGCGCCTTGGCTGCAGCGCTTGTGGCCTGGTGCAGCTCCACCCCCCAGGTCAGGCCTGACCCAGGGGAAAAGAGCAGGCGACTGGGCGGCAGCGCTGCCACCCACCCACCTCGGCCGTGGCACACCTGGTGCCCAGTAGCAGCAGCTCTGCTGCCGGGTCACTTCTAACCTGACAGCAGAGAGCAGCTCTCCTCAGCTGCAGTAGCACTGCTGCCGGGACAGAAAGATGGCAGAGAGGAGGAGGAGAGTGGGCAGCAACTTCCCACTCCTCTCCTCACCCTGAACTGTGGCATGCAGAGGGTGCCCTATGCACCTCTCAGGGGCACGCTCCAAGTGCCCACCCCAGGCAGCACGGGCATATGCTCCGCCGCTGGACTGCAGCCAGTCAGGGGGAGATGCTAGGCACCAAGGATGGCTCCTGAACATCGCCTGGCTAATTTTGAATGCTGCTCCAAAACCTGATGTAGCTGGTTGGGGGATCCTGTGGAGTAGATTGAGAGGGTGCAGAGAGCTGCGGCAAGGAAAAGGGGAAGTCTCCTCATGTCCAGCAGTGTGATGTCATATCTTACCCCACACACACAGCACACTGCAATGTATTTCTGTTTATTTGGAAGTGAAATCATATTTCTTCAACAATGACGTCTAATAAATGGCTTTCCCCCGTTTCACATCTTTTTACATCTATAAAATGTAAGGGGCCAGTCCTCAAACATCCAGCTGATCCATGCCCTATTTGCCTCAATGGCTTGTGCCGGAGGTGTTCCTGCAGCTACCAGCCGAAGGGAACAACAACAGTGTTGTATAACAAGTATAAACAAGTTTACATGCTCCATAGTTGCTAAGCTGAATAAAGCACAGATATTAAGAGCAGTAGAAACAGCTTTTATTTTCGTAGTTATTTTATTACTAGAAATCACAGACTGAAAAGTCCACCAATGTTAAAATTCACAAAACTATAGTAGGTAATTAGTTAGGACTACAGTCCTATTCCCTAGGTTCCAAACCTGCCATAAACCACAACACTTTTCTTTTTAGAGCTTGAGACTATCCCAAATTTACACTTCTCTTTATAAAGGTTACTATACCAGCTACTTTCCACAAGCAAACATTTCACAAGTAACTAGCGTACTTTTATTGACCTTTGGGGGGAAACTCAGCTCAGACAATGTTTCCCATATTTAGTTTTGCCGATATTTTGGGGAAATAAAAGGACTGTGTAAGCAAAGTCTACACACAGAGCTTGTTGCAAGACTGCAACTTTCATATTTAATATGAAAATGTATTAACTGTGTCTTTAAAATATGAGCACCAATTTCCCTCAGGAGTTAAGCATTGTTACCCGCAGAGTAGACCTCTTGGTTGCTCACCCCCAGCTGTATCAGATTGTATCTTAGCCTGCTTCCTGCAGCTGTAGGCTAGACAGAGCCTCCATACAGGTTTGCGGACCTGAATATACATATGGAAGTACTTTCATATACCTTTCACTCCAATGATCCAGTTTCTACCCTGAGAAACTAGAGCAAACTTTCCTATTTACCGTTGTCTACATATTATGATAGGGACACGGGTGGCGCTGTGGTCTAAACCACTGAGCCTCTTGGGCTTGCTGATCAGAAGGTCGACAGTTCGAATCCCCGCAATGGGGTGAGCTCCCCTTGCTCGGTCCCAGCTCCTGCCAACCTAACAGTTCGAAAGCACACCAAAAAAGTGCAAATAGATAAATAGGTACTGCTCCGGTGGGAAGGTAAACAGCGTTTACGTGCATTGCTCTGGTTTCGGTGTTTCATTGCACCAGAAGCAGCTTAGTCATGCTGGCCACATGACCTGGAAAAACTGTCTGAGGACAAACGTTGGCTCCCTCGACCTGTAAAGCGAGATGAGCGCCGCAGCCACAGAGTTGTCCGCGACTGGACTTAACTGTCAGGGGTCCTTTACCTTTTCCTTTACCTTTTTACATATTATGACATGTTCACCATTTTGTACAACTTCAAAGCTTTCAAGCCCTTTGGACAACTATAACCAATGACATTGAAAGGAGTGACACCTGCTGTTAGTTGTACACCAGTGGCAACTTAGGTTGCAGCAGTCCCTTGCATGCCAGCACCTATGTAAGTTTTACAGCTGAAATGCAATGGGTGTCGCTTTCAAAATAAGCATTGTAAAGAAAACCTGAAACCATCTCACATCTAATGAACGCAGAATATTTAGTTAAAAACAATGAAGTCACAGTGCCCCCAAGTGAGGGGGAAGGAGAAGTAAGCAGAATTCATGCAGCAATGAGAATGTCCAGACCTTCAACATGCAACTGGTGCAACTTTTCCGTTCAGCAGGTACTAATGCATGTCTAGATCACATGTCCAGTCCTTGGCCTAGCTAGATTAATGTCATGCTTGGATTTAAGGGAAATTAGTTTTGAGTTCACTTCTTTTGTTTTGCTTTTCTACCACTTATTTAGATTTGAAGGTAGTGTTAATGAGCTGGATTAGCCCTTCATGCCCCCAAAGTCACTCCCTTACATCCAGTCATGGTGTTCATCATTGGACAGGAATATCCTCTTTCCTGCACCATCTATGCGCTTTTGATGTCTGCCCCTATAATTCTAGAAAGTTTTCCCCTGAAGACTCCAATCTGAACATGGTTAAAAGCATATACCAGTAAGTATTTTTATATTAGCTTTCTGTTGTCATAGCCAAGCTGTCCTATATGCATTGGGAGGGAAGGCGGTTTCACTTGTCATTTTTACTCATCCAGCTTCTTAAGCCTGGAGAGGGAGCTATATCTTTTTGAAGCAAACTGTTCAGGGGATAATTTCTGGTCATGGCATCATCACTAGTTGGTGCCGATCTTTCAGTTCCAACAGAAGACCAGCTTATAACTAAAGCTTTTGGATGAATATGTGTATCTGCATTTTGTAAATAGCTTTATTTGCTGCGTATGCTCTTGTCCAGGCTTCTTCAACCTCGGCCCTCCAGTTGTTTTGAGACTACAATCTCCATCATCCCCGACCACTGGTCCGGCTAGCTAGGGATCATGGGAGTTGTAGGCCAAAAACATCTGGAGGGCCGAGGTTGAGGAAACCTGCTCGTTTGTTTTTATATTTTGACTGACTAGATTGGGGTTGGACTAGATTACCCTTGGTGTCCCTTCCAACTCTACAATTCTATGAAAATATATAAACACAGTGGGAGCCTCTGGCATATGATGGGCCTCTAGGTTAGGTTACTGAAATGCATTATACGCAGGGCTGCCTCTGAGAGACAGAATTCAGCGGCCAGGTTGCTCACCAGGGAAAGAAGGTTTGAGCATGTCACATCAATCTTGGCCTGACTGCACTGCCTGCCTATCAGTCTATGGGTCCAGTTCAAAGTACTGGTTTTGACCTATAAGGCCTTATGTGGCTCAGGACCACAATACCTCAAGGGCTGCCTCTACCCTTATGAGCCTACCTGAACCCTGCAATCATAATCTGAGGTCCTTCTTCATGTGCCCCCTCCACAAAAGGTCCGGAGGGCGGAAACACAAGAACGAGACTTTTCTTCAGGGGCTCCTTGCCTGTGGAATGCTCTTGCCAGGAAGACCTTCCCTGGTGTTTTTGTTACATATCTTTAGGCACCAGGCAAAAACTTTCCTCTTCTCATAGGCCTTTGGCTAACAATCTATGGCCTTTTAAACTGGGGAGGGGGGTGTATTGTTTTGTTTGTTGTGTATTTTTGTTTTTAAATTGTGATGAAGAGCAGTATAGAAATTTTAAAAATACAAAAATATAATAAATAAATTTAATATTTGCTGATAGCTTCTCTTTTAACCTTGGGGGCCACATAAGGAAAACTCATCTTTTTTGTTGGGTGTGTATAGTTTAAGAACTCTTGCTCAATTCAATCAAAACAGAAATCATTTTCTGGCTTGAAGTGGAAACAAAGTTTCACTTGGGATAATCACAAACACTGAAACCAAAGCCTGAAAATGACCTCTTTTCGGTTTCCAAAATACTGTGGTTAAGACACCCTCTTTTTCCAAATGAAAGCAATAGCTAATATAAATCAAGTAGAACAACAATGTTCTGGGAAACGGGGGGGAACAAGCCAACAGACTGTTGTGACTCTAAGCCCAAACAGGAATATTTCAGCAGGCACACACATTCTTTGAATTCATTCTGATAGTTCAGGAATATAACTTATATTTAAGGCATAGCTCTGTTAAAACCAAACAACTTTTTTTCTTTGCCTCTCACAAGCTAGAGACAAGGACACTTGCCTGGTTAAGAAAGTCACAAATGAAGTTAACTGAAGCAATATGCCATGCTCAAAACAATTAGGACAGCAAATCAACTTGCTTAGCTTCATACCCATTCTCTAGCTTTGCATTCCGAAGTAAAAAGTGTGAAAACCGACATCCAAATTAGCTCTGCGCTTCATCATCACAATCGCTGTGGTGACACTGTACCCTTGGCTGTATTTGCTCCTTTATCAGTTTGGGGCTGGGAAGAAGCATATCTTGTTGTTTTGCATGACTGAACATTTCTCCACAATCTAGGAACTGCACAGCCCTTTAAGATAAGGGCCAGACTTTTGCCACAGGCATCTGAAGCCTGATCGCATGGAGCTTTTTAATTTCTTCCAAGGGCAGAAATCTTCCAGGCAAACTTCACACGGGGTGGGAGAAGGAAGAGAACAACAAAAACTGACAAAGCTTTTTTTCACAGGAGAGCCAGCTGCTGTGTAAACATACATTTCATTATCATTTGGCAGCAGTTCAGCCAGATGACAGTCAGATACAAGGCATGCAAATCCTATGACCTAACATAACCCAAGCTAAAAACACAGCAGTGCAGACCTGTCTTCTCCAACCTGGTGCTCTCCAAATGTTTGGACAACTCCTCCAGGCAGCCTCAGCCAGCTTCTTTGTTTAGAAATCCTGGTATACTTAGAAAGATGTAAAAAAAAGAAGAACCACAGCTATCAGTCTCCTGACTATGCTGTCAAGAAACATTATACTGTAGTTGCAACTCATTCTAACTATGCATCTTTGTAATTCATAATTTTTCACAAAAGTTCAAGCAAGTTCAAAAAAGGACAAACAAAATGATTAAGGGGCTGGAGCGATTCCCCTACTGCAGCATTTGGGGCTTTTCAGGGTAGAGAAATGGCAAGTAAGAGGTAACATGATACAAGTTTTTTAAATTATACAGGGCATGACAGAGAAAAGTGTTTCTCCCTTTCTCATAACAGTAGAGTTTGTGGGCATCTAATGAAGCTTAATGTTGGAAGGGTCATGACAGATAAAAGAAAGTACTTCTACACAGAGCGCCTAGTTAAACAATGTGTGGAAACAGAGGAGCTGCCTATAAGTTGCATTGAGTTCAATGGGGCTTACTCCCAGGTGAGTTGGGTATAGGGTTTAAGCCTTCAGTATGCTACATGGATACCTTCAGTATGCTACATGGATAATATCCAGTCCCTAACCAAGTATATGCTTCAAGTTCAAAATAATTTTTTTTTAGTGGCCCAGAGTGCCTTCCATCAACTTCGGTTGGTGGCCCAGCTATGCCCTTATCTGGACAGGGATAGCCTAACTGCTGTTGTCTATGCCCTGGTAACCTCAAGGTTAGATTACTGCAATGTGTTATATGTAAGGACTGCCTCTCAAGCCGGTTCAGAAACTTCAGCTGGTGCAGAATTCAGCAGCCAGGTTGCTCACCGGAGCAAGACGGTTTGAGCATATTACATCGATCCTGGTCCAACTGCAGTGGCTACCAATTAGTTTCTGGGCCCAATTCAGAGTGCTGGTTTTGACCTATAAAGCCTTAAACGGTTCAGGACCACAATACCTCAAGGACCGCCTCTTCCTATATGAACGTACGCAGACCCTGAGATCATCTTGAGGCCCTTCTTCGTGAGACTCTTCCTCGAGAGGTCAGGAAGGTGGTAACATGAGAATGGGCCTTCTCTGCAGTGGCTCCCCGTCTGTGGAATGTTCTCCCCAGGGAAGTTTGCCTGGTGCCTTCACTATACACCTTTAGGCGCCAGGCAAAAACGTTCATTTTTGACAAGGCCTTTGCCTGACCCGATCAAGATCCTATACCCTTTTTAAAATGCTGGCTCTTTTTAGGGTTTTTTTATTGGGTTGTTGTTTGTATTTTGATTTTATGTATGTGATCCTTTATGTGAACCGCCCTGAGACCTTTGGGTATAGGGCGGTATAGAAATAAAATAAATAAATAAAATAAAATATATAATGTATAACAAAGAAGAACCAACTTACTACAATTTAATGTAAGCAGGGAAGGAAATGGAGATCTCCTGACAAATGAAACTCAAAAAAGATGAACATTGAGATTTAGCTCTAAGTTCTCATACCAAGGCAAAATATTTTATTAAGGATTGCTGCGCTATATTACCAGTAACAGGGTAATCAAGACTCTGAAAATATTTTAACCCATATTGTCATGTATTTTTGTTTTGTATTAGCAATTGTATTACACAAACAAGAGAAAAAGTTTGTGTAAACAGTCATTTAAACATCAGATTTGCACAAGTCATTGATCTACAAGTTGGGGTTTTTTTAAGTATCTACTGAAAGGATAATAACAACCACCACAGGATGCAGAAAAACTGTATGCCATTATAAATAATTTAAATATAAACTTTCTTAAAATGAGAGACTCATTGTTTTTTGGGTTTTTTAAAAGTTGCTTTAGTATTGTTTTATTTATTGTTCCCTTATTTGGGTATTTTTAAACTAAAGAACCAGTTTATAATTGTCTGTTATTGTGATTATACATCATTATTTCCAACAAGCATATTCTGATCCTATTTTTACAATCAGTATATCAAGCGACTAAACTACCAGTCTATTAAGCAATCTAAATAATTTATATAGCACAGACAAACAAAAAAGAAAGGAATTTATAAGAAATAATTCAAAGCGCCCACAAATCTTTCATTTCAATGAAAACAACCATTAGGCCAAGACTTGAAACTGCATCTGAGGTACTGCAAATAACCACTCATTACAAAAACATACTGAAAGAGATAGTTGACTGTTCCTTTACTGAATGTTTCACTTGGAGAGGCAAAGTACCACATTAAGCACAATGCTTTTAAGTTGGCAGAATGCTTGGAAAATTCTGCTCTCAGTTTAGGTTTACAAATACTCCTCTACATAAACCTTCCTGCCTGGGCCATCCTAAGAAGCAAATGTCAAAGGCATAATCCTAAACATGTCTACTCAGAAGTAAAAGGGTTACTCCCAGAAAACCTTCAACAGGAATGCAGCCTTAAAAAGCATTCTTTCCAGCAACCTTCTAAGTACTATAAGCAGCACTGTAAGACTGTAGTCTTCTATCAGTCAGACTGGAGGAGGCCAAGAGTAGATCACAGACCACTGGTAGACCCAGACAACAACAATTCCTCTTGCCACACTAATAATGGTAAGTGTGGAACCACCTAGCGGAAAGCATTATCAGAGGACCTCCTTCTTCCCAATATTGAAGCTGCAGAGGGAAGCAGGTTTATTTTACAGTGGTACCTCGGGTTAAGAACTTACCGTATTTTTTGCACCATAACACTCACTTTTTTCCTCCTAGAAAGTAAGGGGAAATGTCTGTGCGTGTTATGGAGTGAATGCCTGGGGGTGGCGGGGGGGATCTGCTGCAGTCGTGAGCAGAGGATCCATGGTTCCCCTTCCTTCCCTCCTCTGTGGTTACAAAGCATGGATCCACATGGATCCTCAGGATTTTTGCATTGGGCTACTCCAAACTCACTGTCAGATCACATGTCTGTGGCCACAGCATGAACCACAAAAATCATATATCACTATTTCGTTTAGAATATTTTTTTTCTTGTTTTCCTCCTCTAAAAACTATGTGCGTGTTATGGTCTGGTGCGTGTTATAGAGCGAAAAATACGGTAATTCGTTCCGGAGGTCCGTTCTTAACCTGAAACTGTTCTTAACTTGAAGCACCACTTTAGCTAATGGGGCCTCCTGCTGCCACGCCACCGGAACCCGATTTCTGTTCTCATCCTGAAGCAAAGTTCTTAATCTGAAGCACTATTTCTGGGTTAGCGGAGTCTGTAACCTGAAGCGTATGTAACCTGAAGCGTATGTAACCTGAGGTACCACTGTACTTAAGAAAGTCTATATACCGCTTCCCTGTAGCAAAACCGCCAATCAATTTACAAGAAATATTAATTTTTTAAATAAAAACAGTTAAAACAAGGAATTAAAAACATTATAAAAATTTAAATCAGCAGTCAACTAACAAGATGTCAAGATAGGCTTGCCTAAACAAAAATGTTTAAAGCAAGTTCCAAAAAAAATACAGCGCCTGCCTGATGACAATAGGCAGGAAGTTCCAAAGCGAAGGTGTTGCCACACTAAAACAATAATTTATTACAAGCGCAGAACAAATATTATGTGGCACCTGTAACCTTGTCAGTTCTAAGGAATAGTTCAAGAAGTTTTGTGGTGCTCCAAAACTGGGAGGAAGGCTGGAAGTTTTGGGGACAGCCCTGTGACCAAAGGATCCAGGCAGCCTTGGCCATGTAAGGCCAAACTGACAAGCAATCTCCACTCTGCCATTGGCTTTTCCTGCCCCAGGCTTTCCTACACCTCAGCAGGAAACGTGGACAGCAGGAAGGGGTAGCACCCAACCAGACATGATCTCCACTGGTCCCTACATGAAGAAAGTGGGGATAAAGCTGGCACACTTTCCTACCCAGCATCCTTTCCCTACAGAAAGGATTGCCAGGTGGGGAACTGATGACTACAATTTTTGGCTGGACCTGCAAGGCCAGGCAAAAATGGTAGATTATTAATTTCCATGGACCACCCGCAGAGGTAGTCAACATGGTGTCTCCACATGCTGTTGGACTACAACTCCATCAGCTCTGACTATTGGCTATGTTGCCTGGGAATAATGGGAGCTGTATTCCAACAACATTGGTAGGACACCATGGTGACCACCAATGGACCACAGAGCCTGCTGATAGCTGGGATACTTTCCATGAATACTGGACTAGGTGGACATTGATCTTATCCAACAGGGCCCTTCATATGCTCTCAGGCAACAGTGCCTGCTCAGGTTAGCAACATAGAGGCCCAGGTCAAACAATATTTCCTCCTTGAACCTCTACTTATGCATAGGTATTACACTTTCTTAACCTGCCCACCAGACACACCTGTTGCATAAAACATCCATACATCAGTGCAATATCATATGCAGTCCTGAAAAGTGTTAATGAGTTCCCTCGTTCAGTCTCAGAATCAATTGCACCTCAAATTTGTCCTGGGTGTGGTCTGTTCAAGTGTTATCACAATGCACTGACGTGCTGTGATCATGAAGAGAAAACACCATCCCATTTCCCTTCTGGACACTAGGTGAGTGGGGGGGGGGGAATAACTAGGGGGAAAGTTCAGTTATATGGTATGAATCAGACATGTGCTAAAGTGTTGAGATCCTGAGAGCCACCGTACATGCCCTTCAGAACTAGCTTTTTCTGTAATGGGTGTGTGTCAATCTGAACTTATTTCCATGGTTTATCACTGTAGAACATTTATAATTCATGCTGAGTGGCTAATATTATGGTATGAGCTTGTATAGCAGGACTACTAATAGCGATAACTAACTTTGTAGCTTTACTATATTGTTATATTTGTCAGAACTTCTGGCTTTATAAACCTGTAACAACAGAGTTGAGTCAGGGCTGGTAGCACGGTGACAGAACAGGAACTACCGTATTTTTTGCACCATAACACTCACTTTTTTCCTCCTAAAAAGTAAGGGGAAATGTCTGTGCGTGTTATGGAGGAAATGCCTACGGGTGGCATGCCTACAGATTTTCCTCCTCTAAAAACTATGTGTGTGTTATGGTCAGGTGCGTGTTATAGAGCGAAAAATACGGTATATTGGAAACACTCATATTTTAAAGCAGGCTGACTTAATATTAAGCTTAATTTCTGTCAAGTTCATTGTGAAAATCCAATGCATTTTTTCTCAGTAGTATTCAGTTGTCCATTTACCTCAGGGGTGGAAAACTGGATCTCCTCTGGGGTGGTGGTCAGATTATCTCCCTCACCCTGCACTTACCAAGTTTCTCCGCCTGTTGATTGTCCACCAGCCTTTTCAGAAGCTCCTTTCAAAGAGCTATTTTCTACAGCGATTGGCAGGTCTTCAGAAACCCCTTATAAAGAACCGTCTGGCCAGGCGCTTTGCAGGCACAGCCAGTTGGAGATCCCCTATATGACATCGGGTATAGGGAAGTGGACATGACCTGGCCAGAACTGTCTCATGGGCCAACTGGGGAGGCCTGTTGGTCCCAGTTAGGCCTGTGGGCTGGAGGTTCTCCACCCCTGCTTCAACTAGATAAAAAAGAATAAATCTTGGCAAAATCTTCCACATGGAAGAATAAAAGTAATAATCTTCATCCCAATTAAAATTTGAAGGGCCCAATGACCTTGCAAAAGTTGAAGGATTCTGACCTTTATTTCAGGCAAGTAAATTCAGTGGCGGAGCTTCATGCTCTGGCACTGGGGGGCGGAGAGCAGGCAGGGGCGGGGCTGGCACGCGTCCCGGGGGTGGGGCATGCCGCCTGTGGGGGCATGGCACCCAGCACGGGCGGGGCGGCAGCCGTGATGGCACCCCACTGGGATCGCGCGACTGGGGGCGGTGCGCTCCCTCCGCACTCCTCTTCCTCCACTAGTGAGTAAATTAACTGCTGAACAGGTCAATGGGACCTGTTAGAATTATACTGCAAGTGTAACATTCTTTACTTGCATAGAACATAGTTACTATAAACTGCTAATTCCAATAGAAAAAGAATGGAGATTATTTGCTGGAGTGTAATTAATCAGCACTGCTACTGTTCCACAGGTCTCCAATGAAGCACAATTTCCAAGCAAACACATTGGAACCTTCTTTTGTTAACTATATTACTATGAGCAGATGGAGAACTTGCTCAAAGAGCCACTTACACAGGCAAAGGTTTTCCCAAAGGTGCATTAATGTTTACTGCATAATCCAGATAAGGTTAGGGGATTGAATTTTGTCAACTGGAAGTTAATGATGTTGTGTGTGGGTAAATCCTAGTTCAATTCCCCTTAAGAAGATCACCGCTTAAATTTTCTTACATCCCAGTGCAAAACAAATTTTATTAGAATGAAATCTCATCGATCATTTACTCAGAGGTCAAGGTTTGGCAGCAGTAGAAGAAACAGACCTAAATCCTTGACAATCCTGGTGAAAGGATCTCCAACACCAGGTCTGAGAAAGACTCCGTCTGCACCCTTGAGCCACTTGAGCCACGCAGCAAAAGTAGCTGCATGATACAATTCGGCTTAAGGCAGCTCCCCGCTCTACCACGGTGACCTTGGTCCCTCACTTTGCTTTACCTCACAGGGCAGTTGCAAGGGTGAAAGGAGAAAAATCCCATGTGCCTTGAGCGCCTTGTCTTACCATCTAAACACGCACACACAAAACTTTCGTCCTGAAGACACCCAGGCAGAAAGAAGCAAGGCCTTCAGAACTCAGCGAAACTTATTCCAAGGGAAAGAGTTGCAAACTTCGAGACGCTTCCCGAAGAAAGCACAGGAGCCGGGTATTTACCTGAACGCTCATCAGGATGGCTTCGCTCTTCTCCCTCACGTCTCGGAAGGGGCACCTCTTGGACAGCATCAGCAGGCGGGCGAGCATTTCGTTCAGCCCGCCACGAGCCCCGCTGGGAGGCGGCGAGAGCCCTTCCGCCGCCGGCGACGCCGGAGGAGACGCGGCTTCTTTGGCCGGAGCCACCGCCTCGCTCTTCTTCAGGACCGCCTGCCTTATGCTCTCCATGGCGCTGTCTCTGGCGCTGCGCTCCCTGCTGCACAGCCCATCCCACCTCACCTCTCCATCTCGGTCGGCCATTGTCAGAAAGAGATCCCCGCTCTTCGCTCTCCCGAGACTCAGTTCTCTGAGGCGGCCGCCATCCTCCTCCTCCTCCCCAGAAGAGTCAAAGGAATATCAGAAGGCGGCGGCAGCGGCGCTGATCGGGGTCTTGTCCTGCTCCTTTCCGCCACTTCGCTTCTTACCCGCCAGCCCTCATTATAATGGCCGGGTGCCGAGAAGCGCTTCGCGGCTTTCTTGCAACCAAGCGCTATATAAATATTGCGAAATAAAATACGTCTCGCTCCCTGAATGCGCGAAGAGGCGCCTCCGTTAGGCTGCGAGAAGCTCGGCTTGCAGAGTCCGAGCACTTGCACGGCTAAGAAAGTTGCTTCGCGCTGGCTGGGACCGTGCGAGGAGGAGAGTCCCTCCCTTCCTGGCGCTCCTCTCTGCCCGCCGCCCCGCTTTCAAGGGGAGAAAGTCCCCGTCCGGGCTCGCCTGCTCCCAGCCCAGCAGGGCCTGGGTCTCTTCCCGCCCCGGACCCACCCCTCGCCCAGCGCAGCGGGGAGGAAGCTGCCCATCAGCAGAACGGGGGCGGGGAGGAGAGGCTGGCGCGAGCCCGCCGCGAGGCTTCTCCGGACGGAACCCCAAAGAACCGGAGCGGGTCGGATTCGGCGGAGCGCCCCCGCCCACCACCGCTCCCGCTTCTGAAGCGGCCAGCCTCTCTCCCCGCCATCCCCCGGGGCGGCTGCAGACGCCAGGCCCCGCCCCTTCTCTCAAAGCTGCACGCGCCGCCTCGCCTGTGGAGTCGACGCGAGGTAGATGTCCGGCTTCAAGCCAATCCCCCTCTGAGCTGTCAAACCAATCGGCGTAAAGTGTTCCCGGGGCGCCTGGGACATATAGTGCCAAGCCCGCGAAACTGCAGAGCTTTCTTGTTCGAGAACTACAAGTCCCAGGAAGCAGTGCGCTGGGAAGAAAGCGTCAGCGCCATCTGGTCACGCGGGCATATAAAAAATTGCAACCTCGGCTCTACTCCGTGTTTCTTTTGTCTTTGTCTACAGGCGACGAGGGTAGTGGTCGCTTTTGCGATGAGAAGGTGAAAGAATGATGAAAGGTGAAAAGTGAAGAAGAAGGAAGAAGATGGAAGTGCTGCATAGATATAGCTGGATATATACTGGGTGACTAGCTTTTCTTAAAGATCCTGCTCCGTTAACGGTAAACGGCTGCATAGTAACGAAGCGTCTTCAGAAAGTGAATGTTGGCTATGCATGTACTTTCGTTAGGTCCATTTTTACTGGATTATAACCCATGTTGGCCCTGCTCAGAGACGACCTATTAATGGACATGACTAACTTGCATCCATTATTTTCAGCGGGTCTCCTCCAATGTTTCTTTTAATATGAAGTTTATAAGCATTATAAATAAATCAAATTGGGCCTCTTGTAATTTTATCTCTGTGTCAATTCTTTATGTTTTGGACTCCTAGAAGAGTAGGATTGTTTTTCATTTTTTAGAAAAGCAATAGTCGCTCAGTTCCTTTCAGTCTGTGAAGTTAAAGATACAGTACAGTGGTACCTCGGTTTACGAACCTAATCCATTCTGGAAGTCCATTCTTAAACCAAAACCATTCTTAAACCGATGCACACATTCCCTAATGAGGCCTCCCACCACCGGTGCCCTTCCACCATTTGGCTTCCGTTCTTAGACCGAGGTAAAAGTTCTCAAACCAAGACACTATTTCTGTTTTTGCAGAGTTTGTAAACCAAATCATTCTTAAACCGGACTGTTCTTAAATCGAGGTACCACTGTACTTCCTTTCACTTCTTTTATATAGGGTCATTGAATTAATTGAATACAGTAGCCAATTAGTCATTCTTTTGTAACAATGAAGGCAAATATTAAGTTAAACATCACAATAAATAGCTTATTCTAGAAGCTTACAGCTTTATATAATTGTCTATTATATGTATGACTCGCTTAATGTGGATACCACTACATCTCACTATGCCACCTATTTAATGTATATAATCTTGTCTATTGTTTGTGCAGGTTAAAATGTAATTGGTATCTGACTACATCTGCACAGTAGATGAGAGGGAGTATTTTTATTGAACTTTGTAAGATGCAGTGAAGCTTGTATAAAAAGTTGAGGGAGGAAGTTATGCAGCTGAAATATTATCCAAAGCAAAACTCCTAACACTCTCTGGTACAAAGTTTGGCTATCTTTCCAAAACAGCTCTTGACATGAGCTTGACATTTGATATATAACCTACACCAGCCTAGGCCATTCTAAGCAATACTGTGAATAAACCCCTCTTAACATAATGGGGGCTTATTTCAAAGTAAACCTGCTAGAACTGAGCTGTAAGTGCTCCTGAGTTGCAGTTTTATAAAACCCTTAAACTAAGATACCTGTATCATGCAAAACAGCTCACAGTAGAAAGCTGGTTAAAATTCAAATATGCCATAGTTAAGTGTGTTCTAAACTGTCTTGAAGGTTAAAGTGTTTGCAATTGCCTTTGCTTCTACAGTTGTTTAATCGGATCTTTGATATAATCCTCTTCCACCATGGTATAACTTCAAAAGAACTGAAATAATTATCCACAACATCTCTGACAAGCTAAAGCTAAAATTCAGCAAAACTCAGTCATCGTAACATTTTCTAACCTGTTCATTTTAGCTCTTCTGCTTAGAGCCAAGCATTCCTGGCAAACAACCATTTGAATACTTAATTCCTGTTATGACTGAAATTTTAATGACATATGACTTGCTTTTCTTATATTCCTAGTGAACTAATGCTAAGAAGAAAAACATGCTATATTATTACAGTGGTACCTCGGGTTAAGAACTTAGTTCGTTCTGGAGGTCCGTTCTTAACCTGAAATTGTTCTTAACCTGAGGTACCACTTTAGCTAATGGGGCTTCCTGCTGCCGCTGTGCGATTTCTGTTCTCATCCTGAAGCAAAGTTCTTAACCTGAGGTACTATTTCTGGGTTAGCGGAGTCTGTAACCTGAAGTGTCTGTAACCCGAGGTACCACTGTATACATCTATATGCAGGATTCACCTACCCAGTCACATCAATGGAAGTCCTACACAAGGGCTTCATCTTGCGCATTGCTGTCTGCAATGAGCCTTGGGGGCATGAGCGTAGCCAAGAGAGGGCAGCTGCCCCCCATCAAGTAAAACAAAATAAATACTTAACTGACAAATCACGTTGGTTCTGCCCCCCGTAACACGCCATGCTTTTGGGGGGTGTCAGGAGCACCCCTAGAACAGCTTATGGGGGGAGGATAAGGGGGTCATTCTCTCAGGCAAGCTGGAATTCTTGTGCTGACAGAACAATCAGAAGAGTACAATGTTGAATTCCTCCCAATATGAGCAACAGTAATTAAATGTATGCAGTTTGAACTTACGCAGTGTTAGGCATACATAAAACCATTAGGTTTTCAGTTTCTTCTCAAAAGTGAACAACCCTGGGTTTAAGATGGTCACTTTTGAAAACTTAATATAATATATGCAAAGGGCAAAAAATTTTACTCATTTCTGTTTCCTCATATGGATGTTCTAAATCAATTGCTACTCTAAACGAGCTCTCAACAGGATTATTGTGGTTAATATAAAGTTATGTTAAAATGATTTAGATGGCTGTTTTGTGCTTGTGCGAACAGTCAGTTATTGGAGTTGGGATTTAATGTGACACAGTGGAGGCTTTTTTGTATGCCCCCCCTTACGTCAAGCTGGGGGCTGGGAGTGGAGAATAGCACCAAAATACATTATTTTTCCCAGCCTAATCATCATAGCAGGAGAAATTTTCAAAGAAACCATCAAAATAGTATGTGCAGATGTTCAGCCAACTGTTTTCTCAGTTCTGGATGGAAAACAAGGGGGGTTGGGAAGCAGGTTCATGTTCCAAACTGGCCTTTTTAAACAGTCTCTTGCCAGTCATACTGGCTTCAGGACAATAGTTAGAAGAGCAGAGAGTTTCCCAATATTGCTGCCCATATTGTAGCTATTAGCATGAATTTATTTTGGAAAACGGTCAGAAACTGAATGATTCATAACACTGAACGCTGAAATGTGGACAAACATATGTGGATAAATGTGCACATTCCAGTAAACCACCTTGGAGGATTTATAACTGTTTGCCTGAATGCAGGGCACAGTAGCAGTTCTCAAACCATTTTAAAAGTAAGTAATCCTATTAAACGCGGGTGACGCTGTGGTCTAAATCAAATGCATTTCCGTGCACTGCTCTGTTTCGCCAAAAGCGGCTTTGTCATGCTGGTCACATGACCCAGAAGCTGTACACCGGCTCCCTCGGCCAGTAAAGCGAGATGAGCACCGCAACCCCAGAGTCATCCGCAACTGGACCTAACGGTCAGGGATCCCTTTACCTTTACCTTAATCCTATTAAAAGTTAACTTCTCTGAAGCAAGAGAGTTGACTACTCTGAACAACATTTTTAATTCTAGAACTCAGTTCTTTCTGGCAAACTGTGAGCCACAGTTGTTCAGCAACTTTCCCAACTAGACAATGAATCAACTCTTTTGAGAAAGATTTCAACTTTGCATTTTTAAAATCTGCAGGCCGTAAGAAAAAAAAGTGAACCTTTAAAAAAATTAATTTGAGGCATTAATGTAAGTGGATAACACTATGTCATATCAACTTTCTGTATGCTATACTTGCAGGCATATACATATCTATATGTATCAAAATACTATGTATAATGCAAATGTGGTTTTAACTCTAAAATAATATGTAGATACATATACTTTCCAATACTTCTGCTTTGTATTATGCAGGCCTGTTGCTGATTTGGTGTTTGAAGTTGGCATGCAGTTAACATGAGCTAAGCATCTGGCTGCTACAAATGGGAGGTCTCGCTCATTAAAACATCTTCGTGTTTCCTGCACTAACACTACAGCAATAATATCAACTGCTGAAAATCAATTATCCTTGACAAAAATAAGAGACTAAGACCATAGACCTATGTTGACTTACTTGGGAGTAAGTCTTGTTGGACAGGTGTTTGAGTAAACATGCAGTCTTAAGATGCAAACAATGAACACCAAACTCAGACTAGTTATTACTTCACACTATCTTTTTACTACTCTGCTGGTGAGGGCTTAGATACCATCTTATCAGTTGATCCATTCTGCCACAATGTAGGAAATGGAATTTCCTCCCTTTTAGTATTAGACAGCATTATCTTTTGGGTGCCTGACTGAAGACCTTCCTCTTTCAACAAGCCTTTTGAGACCTTTCCCCTCCTGCATTTGCACTGGAGTTGTTTTTAATGTGTTTTGCCATCCTGGGCTTTTTGGGGGGAGAGTGGGGTGTAAAATAAATATTATAAGTCGGGCAGTAATAAATAGTCACTTTGTGTATGTGGTCAGTGTTGTGAAAAGCTGCATCATCCCAGTCGCCTACACTGTGGCTGGTGGAGGGTTAGCCACTCCCCCCCCCCCCGGCAGGGCCGTTGCGCCTTTAATAAGTAAAAATTCCGAAAGTATTGCTAAAATCCGCCATATACCACGGCGGACCATCGGTCCATCTAGGTCAGTATTGCGGCGTTTCAGGGTCTCAGCGTGGTGCTGAGCCCTACCTGGAGATGCTGTGGACTGAACGTAGGACCTCCGATGCTTTACCACTGACCTACACCCCCTTCCCGCACAGGAAAAAGCGCGGCAAAAGCAAACCAGAATGTGCATGTCCATTGTCTATCCATCAAACCAGTAATTCAGCTAATGCATCCCATCGTGAGACAAACGCACACTCCTTTGCATTGCATGGAGTGTCAGCCCAAGAGCAGCACAAACAACCTCCTCCTCTCGCCCTGAGCCAAGGAAAGCACTTCGGCGGGCGAGGCAGGAGGGCGGACAGCTTCCCTAATCCAGGGGGAGCCGCTAAGTGACCTGGGAGGAGGCGGGGCCAATAATCCGGGTCACGGAGCGAGGGCGTGGAATCCCCGAGAGCGGGAGGGGAAGCGGGCGGCTTGAAAAACGGCCCCGGCGAAGAAGGGCGCTCTGGGAAGTGAGCCGCCTTTTATGGTTAGCTGTGGTCTACCCGAAGCCGGGAAGCAGAAGGCGAGCGGCATAACTGGGGCTGGGTCGTAGCGCGAGCTCCTCTGGTGCTTGCAGCTCGGGTGAATCCCGGTAAGGTGTGTACGCGGGGAGGGAGGGGGTCGTCGTCTCTTCACCTGCTGAGTTTCTGCTGGTTGCTCCCTCCCCCCCCGCCCCCGTTTTCACCTGGCTCAGGCTCCTCTTTCCGCCCACAGATCCCTTCCTTTACCACCCAGCCCTCGCCCAAGGGCCCCACCCTGCAGTAACTTCCAGCGCCTCGGCAGAGTCCATAAAGAGTGTCCTGCCTGGGTTTTCCCAACCCTCCCTCCCCCAGGAGAGGCGAGAGCAATCCTGGCCACAGACCCCCAACAGTTCGCTTCCAAGCCCACCCTGGCGAGCCAGGAAGAAGATGCAGGCGAGCGAAGAACACTAAACCTGCAACTGTTTTTATGGGAGGGGAAGGAGGAGGGAGCCGACTTTATTATTATTATTATTATTATTATTATTATTATTATTATTATTATTATTATTATTACCACCCCCGGGAGGACACAAAAGAGGTGCTTGATGGCGGTGAAGGGGGCATCCCTGAGATATTCGCTGTATTTGGCTGCAATCTTGCACCCACACATGCCTCGTTCAATTCATGGCGGCTTGCTTCTGAGAAAACACGTGTAGGCTTGCTTTTTAAGGCCTTTAAAACACGCGCCTCCAGGACTTAATCGTTTCACTTTAAAATGAGGGAGAGGAGCTGGAGCTCACCAGCCATGGCTTCAATTCAGCTCAGGTGTGGATGCAGGGATAGGTGACAAAGTACAAGAGTGTTCCTTAAGTAGCTTGCAAAATGATCTGTCCAATAAAAGGGTGTTGGTTTTTCCTTTAAAAAATATGTTTAAAGATCTCTCTGACTTAAGTGTCTCAATCCAAATATAAAAATTATTTTACCCCCAGTTGTCAGCCTAAAACAGAAGGATTTATTACAGCTACTGGCCGAAATTCTTTCCATCTGCCCCTTGCATAGATACTGGGATTACAAGGCCTATTTAATATTTGTACCAATGTGAAACAGTTTAGGCTTGTTTGCAACACTCCTTCACCCAGTGAAAACATTTGGACAGAACCTGTCCAAATGAGCATTGTTTTTGCGTGTAATATTGTCTCCAAGTTTGTTTTTTTGATTTTCCATAGTTACATACATGCTGCTGCTAGCTGAAATTGGGTTTTAATGGTTTTCTTAATGAATGATTACTTTGTGCAAATAAAGCTGTGTGTTCCTACACTCTTGGTAATATACTTATTACTTGTTGAACACCTAAGCATTGGTCATTTTACATAATATGTAGGAAGATGGTCCCTGCTGATGGTGAGGATACTATGAACCAGTTTAGTTTCCGCAAGAATGAACAAGATTGGGGTGGGAGACTTTGGTTAGCTATGGTGAACAATTATGTAAGTATTGTACAAAGGCTAATTTCATTTGAACAAAAAATCATTTGGAAGAAAAAGTTGCCAGTAACGAAGGATGAAGGAACAATGCTGGAAAGAGCAAAAGTACAAATGATTTTTCCAGACAAATTGTTTGAGAGATTATTGTATAGAATCATAGAATTTTAGAGATGGATGGGACCCCAAGAGTTATCTAGTCCAACCCCCTGCTATGCATTAAAAACCTGCAGCTAAGTGGAATGCAAACAGTGCAATCACATCACAAAGTGTAGAGCAGGCTAGTATATTTTGTGCCATTTTTCTGTTGCAAGTTTGTGGGAAATCATCCAGACTTGATGTAGCCTCAGTCTTGTTCATAAAAAAATTAATCTGTCTTCTCTTCTTTTCTGTGTAAATGTCTTAAATCAGTACAAATAGCTGAGGAAAAAATGTCATTCTGCTTATACTTCAAAATAAGAATCACATGACATAATGACTTTTCTGTCTCGGCAGGTGAGTGGAACTCTGGAGTCTAGACCCCCTATAATGGAGGTAAGTAATGTGATGTTAGCAGCCAAAGAAACTAGCCTATTCTAAAGCAGTCCCTAAAGAGGCAAAGATGTTTGAGCAAGTTTTTTAAGTTAGGGAAGATAGCTTTCAGCGTAGTAGTACTGCAGATTCTTCTCTTTTTTATGAATCTGTCAGCTACATTAATCTTTCTGTTTAATTTACAAATAATCACTGGGAAACTTAATGCTTCTTAGCATGAGGGATCTGAGGGAACCCTCTCTCAAGCAACATGAGAGAATGAACATAGAACTACAAAGGAATCTAACCTAAATTTACATCATTCCACAGAATTAGGCAAAATAGCTGTATGGGTTTAGTTTTAATGGTTCTGACTTTATATTTTAACGTGCTATGGGAGCATGAAAACAAACGTCTGTGAAGGAAAGTTTTGCCACAGTGAACTAGTTAATCTCAAAGTCATTACCCTCATTCTTATTCCCATCAATAGATGTTTGAGTCAGGTTCAGGCATGAAAAGGAAAGTAGCCTACTAAACAAAGATAAAATGTGCATTCCTTGCTCTATCCACCACTTCCATGTAGCATGTTTCCCAGAAGGAAAAACAACCGTGGGTGAAAAAGATTCCCCAGCATAGTGGAAGGTGCCTGAATTAACACTTTAACATAACTAAATGACACTGTATATCTTTTCTGCAGTCTCTAGATTCTGAGTCGAAGAACAGCTACGTAGGAAGCTTTCTTCAGCCTCCAGGTAACATATACTCTGCATTTGCAACCCTCAGATCAAAGGAGGCAACAGCTATGGCAAAAGACACTCCTGCACCAAACAACCAAGGTAAAACACAAAGTATTGTACTATGACACATGAGTAATGTGACATTTAGTCAGCAAATATTCTTGGCCTGTGCTGAATGTGTTTTGGAATGTGCTACTGGTTTAGAACTTGTCTGAGATTTGAGATCCAAGAAAAATAGCTAGAAAGACAATGTTGGCTTGAGTAACATATCTTCTAGTGAACAGGCTCTCTCTGGTATTTGTTCGAGGTGACACTTCTCCCAGGTGCAGCTAGGCAGTGTGTGGGGCTACTCAGATTTCAGCTACAGAGTAAAGGGAATCTGCCAGGGGTAAAAAATATGTGCACTTCTTTTTCAATTTGCTGAGGCTTCGTAGGTGGCCGTGTCTGGCAAGCTACATAGCTCAGTTCAGACCTCAAACCTCTAAGTAATAGTTTAGAACTTCAACCGTAGTTTAATCCTCAAAATATGAAGGCAAACCATGGTTTTGAGCTGCTTCTGTGCTTCTATTTGATGACTGTTCAATGGCATTCTAGTCTCTTAAGTGCAGTGGCCTCAAGAGAACAAATGATTTGTCAAATTTTTCATCACACTAAACG
Source organism: Podarcis raffonei (assembly GCF_027172205.1). Classification (NCBI taxonomy): domain Eukaryota; kingdom Metazoa; phylum Chordata; class Lepidosauria; order Squamata; family Lacertidae; genus Podarcis; species Podarcis raffonei. The sequence goes on from NC_070604.1 coordinate 52,985,547, forward strand.
ATGATTTTGGATCCTTATTTACCAGCTAATCACTAGTTTGTTGATCCATATATATGTATATATATATAAAATAAAAGTTTTGGGATTAGCACAAATGGCCGATTCATTAATTGGATTTCATTTACCAGCTTTGCTGTAAATTTGGGCCATGTTCCTGGCCTTTTAATTTTAGCTTTTTTAGTAGTCAAAATAAAAAAAGAATCAAACCTTCTGAAACATAAGAAAAGAAATACCACCAGTAAACATTTTTGGAAAAAAATTTGTCACAAATGAATATAATGCAAAAGAAATATATTATACTACAGTATTATGCTGCAATAGCTGTATGCACATGTGGAGACTTGATGAGTACTGCATGTGCTTGTGTTTGGCTTCATGTTCTCTATCGTCAAGCGTGAGAGTTTAATTTGGCATAACCTGAAGTGCATTCAAAATGACTTCTTTATTTGCCATAGCGTGTTTCCTGTCTGTTTTTGGCATGGAACCATTTATTTCATGTCCAAGTACTTAAACTATGGAACTCACTCCCACAGGAGGCAGTGATGGCCACCAACGCAGATGTCTTGAAAAGAGGATTGGACAAATTCATGCAGGAGAGGGTTGTCAGTGGCTACTATGCATGATGGCTGTGCTCTGCCTCCACAGTTGGAGGCAGCAATGCTTCTGAACACCAGTTGCTAGAAACCAGAGGAGGGGAGAGTGATCTTTCGCTTGAATCCTGCTTGAAAGTTTCCCACAGGCATCTCATTAGCCACCGAGAATAGGGTGCCTTTGGCCTGATCCAGCAGGCTCTTCTTATGTCCTTACGTTCTTATTTATTTTGTTAAAGAGAAATGTAACTTTTGGTGTTGGGCTATGCAGCACGTACCTATTTAATGTTTTACTTACTTGTCCTTGGAATATTTCATTATCTTAAACTTGGTTGGTTTTTTTTGAGTAAAGCAAACATGAGTGGGGGCAGGGAGACAAAAAGAATAGCAAATATCTTTGTTCTGCCTTGGAAATGCAAATCTTCAATAGAAGTCTGAAATTCAAGAGTGAGGGCGCCTGCCAACTCAGCTGGAAGAGAGTTGCACAGCACGGGACCAGCAACACTCAATGCCAGGTGTCTAGTTAGACGAGTTAGGCCTCAGTAACTAACAGCTCTCCTCCTGATGTCCTCAGTGATTGGTCTGGTATCCTGGACGCAAGTTGTTCAAGGCTTTCTGTATTAAATCAAAAGCCTTGAAGCTGGCCTGGTAGCGTATAGGCAGCCAGTGCAAATGTTTTAACAGAGGTGTCACATGCTGTCTTCCCCCATTAGCAGTCTAGCCACTTCATTCTGCACCAGATGGAGTTTCTGGACCAGCCCCAAGGGCAGTCCCACATAGAGCACATTGCAGTAATCCATTCCCAAGGTTACCAATGAATGGGCAACAGCCGTAGAGTTCTCCAACACCACTTTTGAGAGTTCAGTGAGGAATCTGTCTCTTTGGTCCTATAGCAGATGCAGACCTTCATAGCATGTTCCGGAGCAGAGAGGTATCCTGGCAAATGGGTTGCAAACGTTATGGGCCACAGCAAACCCCATTGCCAGCCCATTAAACCCATGCTGGTGCTGCACCAAGTTTCCAGATGGGAACAGCTGAGTCAGATCAACTCCACTCAGCTTGCCCACCTAGGTCTTGGTAACATTCCAATCCCTGACTAGGAAATTACTGCTAGGTAGCTATAGTGAACCTCTTTATTTTGTCATTCTTAGTATATAGTCTTGTTCATCTGAGCACAAGAACATCTTTCTTCTAGTGGAGCAGGATACACAACTTTATACCAAGAAAAATAAGGATGTGTGGTTAGGGTGTTCTGCAGCTATCAGCAGAGAATGGGCAGTAATATTTTGTAGGTTTGTGTATGCATGTGTGTCAAATTATGCCTTCTATGATCCACCTGCTCCAATCTGAGCGGTGGTTACATTGAACCAGAAGCAGTAAGAGAAGATGAGAGAAACCTTCATATTTTTGGTGCCTTACTGGCTTTCTAACCATAGCACAAATGACAGAAAGTGGATCTTTAAACAAGTCTATGTTTCTATCATCTAAGCAAAATATATAGCAATGTAGTATCACTGATGTTGCAGGTTGATGCATAACTGATGTTCACGTTAAAGTAGCTTCTTTGCTTTATTGTTATTAAAGTAGAGATGTGTCATTAACAATTAAGTTACCTTTTCACCAGCTCTAGTGGCAGCCCTTAAAACTCTTCAGGAAAAGATCCGCCGTCTTGAATTAGAGAGGTCACAGGCTGAAGAGAACCTAAATTGCTTGTCCAGAGAAGCTGCCCAGTATAAAAAGGCCTTTCAGCATGACTCCAATGAGAAGGATATAACTCACCAGGGAATGATGCAAGAAAAGAAAGGTACCTCCTATTACCACTGATGACAGCCTTACCATTCACATCTATTATATCTTAATCTCAAATGAACACTCATCTTGTTGTTTGGTTGTTCATTTAATGTTTAATCAGGATATGTAGTAAATAGGTCTATCACATGATTTAAATATTTTGTTCTAGCAGATCTGACTTTTAACTGCTTTACTGATTGTTTAAATAAAAATGCATATTGCACTTTGGCGATATTGTAGAAGTGTGTGATTTGCAATTTTTAAAAAGCAGAAACTGCTTCTTATTAAACTGTTTTCATTTAAATTCCCTTATGCATGGGTGGAGAACTTGAGACCTCCAGATGTTGCTGGACTTCAATTCCTGTGATCCCTCGGCTGGGATTGATGTTTCTATTTCTGATGTTTTAATCTTTTTTTATTTTAATTGTAGATTGTTTGCTTCTTTCTTTAAGCTACTTTGAGACATATAATGAGAGGCAAGGTACAAAGTCCTTAAATATACAAACATAATTTATTTCAAGAATTGTGCAGGCTTTAGGCAAGTCATAAGAATACTTATCAGTTTTGTTGCAGGAATACTTTCATGAGACTCTCTGAAAATAACCAGAGCGCTTCATGTATCTCTACTGTTGATAACCTAATAAAATGAGAGGACAGTAATGGAATTGGGTCATTAGTGAAAGCAAGCAAGTTCATTTCAACAGCATCATTATATTGCAAATTAGAGCATAAATCTGTAAAATCAAATAAGACATAATTATTACTCTCTTTCCCTCCCCCTGCATTCCTCCCCTTCAGATGTGAGCATGCAGTTAAGGGCAGCACAGTCTCGCTGCTCTTTGCTGGAGAAACAACTAGATTACATGAGAAAAATGATGGTCAATGCAGAGTTGGAAAAGAAACTGGTTCTAGAACAGCAGGTGCACATCTTTAATGTGTCATATTCTTGCCCTTTGTTTCTCCTTCCTTTGTATCTGAGAGGCTTTGCTCAAACCTTGTTGGTGTGGTCTCTTGTTAGATCTTGCTTATCTGTCACCTTCATAGACAGTCTTGGAAAACACTGAGAAATTTGTGGTTATGAAAAATTGGTTGACCAAGCATAAGGTGCACATATATCGGTTTACATGCATTTTTTGTCTGAAGTAATTTCAAGATGTATTTTAATTAATGTCTGTTTTTATGCTTATTGTGTTATTTTTATGATGTTAGCTGCTCTGAGCCTGGCCTCAGCTGGGGAGGGCGGGATGCAAATAAAAATTTATTACTATTATTATATGCTTTGTTTATCAGAAGAATAGAATAGAAATCACACAACTACAATGTATGGTGGCTTCCATAAATTCCTGTGTTTTTAGCAATAAGTCACCTTTGGCTAAATTTAACAACAACAACAACAACAACAACATTATTTATATGCATCTGACTGGGTTGCCGCAGCCAACCTGGTTGAAGCTGTTTTCACCAACACTTTGAATTGTGCTCAGAAATGTATTGGGAGCCAGTGTAGGTCCTTTAGAACCAGTGTTATATGGTCCCTGCGGCTGCTCCCAGTCACCATTCTAGTTACCGCATTCTAGACTGTAATTTCTGAGTCACCTTCAAATGTAGCTCCATGTAGAGTGCATTGCAATAGTCTGCAGATGACAAATATTACCTCCCACCTCCCTGAAAGCTGCCGAATAGTGTGTAAATAAAAATGAAAATAGCCATCCAACTATTCTTATCTGGATTTTTTAATACTAGGGTTTCTTTTAAAAAATAAACTGAGATTTCACGAACCTTTTTCTAGGAGATCTGTTGCCTGTAAATGGGAAATGTCTCATAATTGCTTCCCATTTACTGAGGCCAAAAAATGTCTCAGTACAATCCCTGTTGAAGCTGTGTGTGTGTGTGTTTCACTGAAAGACATCAGTAAACCCAAGATTTTCCCCCTGCTATATTCTTTCCCTAGGCGCAAACTTCCAATATTGAAAGTTGGCATTTCTGTTCCTTTGCTAGATTTAATGCACCTTGGTGTTACATGCAACTAGTAAATGTGCAGTGAACTATGGATAGCAGATAAGGATACACATTTCCATCCATGTTCCAAGGTGTATTCCTTTTTTTGTGCTATGCACTTGGATACCTGCAACCTAATGCATGCATGTTTACAAACTTTGTCCACCTCCACCTCAATCCATATGCACCTATACATAGTGATATCCAGTGCCAGCTGTCATATACAGAAAGCAGATGCCTTGATCTTCCCTTTGTTTCCATGTGCAGCAAGATCCTGTGCAAATCTGTATGCATTTGCAGTTCTTGTCTGTAGGCCTCCTAAACTCCTGCCTGTAGCACTTGCTGCATCATAATTCCATCTTCTGTGGCATTGAATTTGATAATCTGAAAGCTGTAAACCATTTGAGCAAAGCTTGCTATCAGTTGCCAAACCACTATCTTGTGCATATTTTTCAGATGCAGCTTCAGAAGGAAAAAGACCAGAATCAGCTGGAGCTATGTGCAAAACTTGACAAGCTTGAAATTCTAGAAAAAGAATGCTGGAGACTTACTAGCACTCAGAAGACTGCAGAAGTAAGTAAATACAATAACATCATTAAATGGCTAACCTAATAACATTTAACATTTGTGAGACTAGCAGCAAAACTGCAGTTCTGGATCTGGGCATTCCTGTGGCAAAGGGAGATAGTGGCAGAAGTGGGAGGGCTGCTGTTACCTATAAATGCCACGCTTCTACATTTGGTGGGCAGAGCTGTTTGTTTTTGTCGAATTTTTGTATTTTGGACCTACTAGTGGTTAATATGGTCCCCTTATGTTTTGTGCCGCTTTAAAATGTGGATTTTTATTGTGATTTCTGTCTTTATTTCGGATGTTTTTATTGTGATGTAAACCATTCACATATTTCTTTGAAATATGGAGTGGTATACAAATTACCCAAACAAATAAATATTTTGCGTTTGCTTTTCTTTCCTCAGCCTTGTTTCCTTTAATGGAAAGCTTTGGCTCACTTTCAGTGTTCTCGCCCTTAAAATGATAACTGTTGAGTTCATTTATTGTATGTGGTCCCTTCCCTGCCTCCCTCTCTCACAAAGGACAAGATCAGACACCTGGAACAGAAGCTTCTGGAAGAGCAACACCAGCGCAAACTAATTCAAGATAAAGCTGCGCAGGTAGGAAGATGAGTATTTTTGCAGTGATAAAACAGGAGGTTCGGCAGACAACCTTATGCTGCAGTTCTGCTTTAACCAGCAGTGATCCTGAATACAAACCGTGACACACAAGTATGTTTTGCTATCTATATCTGCATTAGTTTGGATCTAGTGACTTTATCCTAAATGTGATTGCAGGAAATGCCATTTCCTTACCCCTGCCCCCTTTTGCTTTTGAAGAAAGACAATCCCCTGAGAATAGAAAGCTACCAGAAATACATTGTGCCTTTTAGTTGGGCTAATAGCCTGACCCATCAAGGGAAATTCAGCCCATCAACAGAGTATCATTTCTGAACTTGCTATTCTTGTTGCCTATCTGTGACTACAAAAAAGGTCTCTGTTAACCAGTTGGAGAGCACACCATAAATCTGTAATTCACATGGTCTTGGTAAGTTGTGCAGGCTTGGTCTAATAAAAATAATAGTTCTAACATATTAGCAAAGATAGATTAATGTGTTTTAGAGAAAGGTGGTCCTGTTTCTTGCTAAGCAAGAAGTTTGTGCTTAATAAGTAGCTTTACCTGAGAGACTTATTAGCCCCAAATCCTGATGTATAAGATGACCTATAAGTGGTTGAATGTAGAACTAAATAAAAACATATATAATACACTTGGCAGATAGACAGTACTGCATTCCCTCCAATGGTGGGCAGAGCCAGAACTGACGATGGGCAGAGGCAATAGTGTTCTGAATAAACTGATCCAGACTTGACTGTCTAGATTCAGTTTCTGCCATACCTGTTTCAGATTATAGATGCATAGAATGGTTTCAAATTCTGTTCAGATCTACTCTGAAGTAAGCTCCGCTGTGTTTGATGGTGTTGCAGACATACATACTGTATATAGTTTTTTTTGTGTGTGTGTTGCCTTTCCATAGTTCAAACTATACTGAAGGCAGCTTACAACATGAAAACAATACATAAGTACAACATAACAAAAGTAGTCTTACACAATCAAACATCAAAAAATGGACAACCAAAATGAATAATTTTTGAATAAGATCTAAAATATTCAAAAAATGTTATCAATAACAGTAAGAACTTTTCCCGCCCCAACAAAAAATCCAAAACAATACCTCAGTCCAAAAGTTTGTACCTGGAATCAGTCAGGGCTCTAGCATCCCAGGCCAAATGGAAAACAGACCTGCAAGCCAGGGAGCAGATCTTACAGCACTCACAACCAAGATGGTAACACTCAAATTAGTATATAGATGAATTTCTTCAGTACAACAGACCAATACAACTACTATTCTGAAATGAAGTAATTATTCCCTGGCTTTAGTGTACTGCACAGCCACTTATATAGCAGGATCCTACTAATTTGTTATTTGATAGCTGGATGGGGAAACTAGTTCTTCTTAGGTTTCACAATTAGGAGAAAACCTTAGAACAACAATGGTTTACTGTCATCAAACAATTTACTGTCATCAAATAAAATTCTGTCCCTTCCAATTGTTCTGAAATTAAGTGGATCTGGAGTAAAGTATTTTTTAAAAACAAGTAGGAAAGAAAATGGAAAAGAAGAGACTCTGATATTATGGAAGAATGGGGCAACTTCAGGGGACACCAGGGGCTACATAAAATGAGGCTGGAAGTCATTTATGATATAAAGGAATAGTTTTACTATTTTACTAGTACATCCTGATAGAAGTAAGCCCTATGTTCTGACCAGATGCTGCTAATGAGTTTAGGCAAGAGTTTTGTTCCATGCCAACATAGGGTATAGTTTTTAACCCATTAAGCAGATGGCCTTTTTGAGAGCAATCATTATTCACTGTAGGGGTGTTAAACTGCTCAGATGGGTCTTACAAACTGTTAAAGCTACTTATCCATTGGTCACTTATGTCACACTGAAGAGAGGGATCACTATCTCAGTGAACAACATTGGCATCTGTTGAGAGCGATTCGTTATCTTTGGACCCAGCTGTTTTCTCTCTCTAGCTTTGGACTGAGATACCACTCTGTCCATTTAACAAGACATGGTTGTATTTTTTTACTGCAGCTCCAAACGGGACTTGAGATGAATAGAATTCTTATGTGTTCACTTTCACCTCAAAAAGAAGCAAATAAAAAAAGCAGAAAGAAGAAAGCCATAAAGGTAATGAAATGAAATAAAAGGAAAAAAGTTAGGTCTCTCAGCTATGTATTGAATACCAAGAAGAAACTAATACCAAGAAGAAACTAGTCAAGTGGTGTATTTCAGTTGTGTTCTCTGTTGTGTCTTGTGAGCCCTTGAGCTAGTTAGAACCAGTGGGGCTTCCAAACCCAACTTGCAGCTTCTCCTCCTTGCCCTGTCACCTGGGGGGAAATCTATTGACACCAATAGGTATTTTCCAAGTCTAAAAGCAGCATGAAGCAATAACAAAAAATGTGCTCACATACAAACTGCAGTTAGGTTTGGAAGAAGCCTTCTGTTGTCTTCAATGGCTTTTTTTGAAGCTTAATGGTGAGATTGACATTAAAAGGGTGCACAGGGGGGTGAATGGATGTGTGTGCGGCATCCTCAGAAAAGGCTTCAGGTGTGACATGGTGCTACAGAGGGAGGAAGAACTGACAAGAGGCAGCTTGCACAAGTGGATTTAAGACCTCTTCTGTATTTTAACACACAACTATTACTTTAACTGTACAGCAAGTTTGTCTTCTGAGCATTTTTCATATTTTGCCAAGTCTCAAGATAGCTTAACATCCTGTTGCTTATTCTGAACATTGGAGATGCTGATAACGCAGGAAGTCTTGTCTTAGTACCAATGCAGCTTCAGCAAGCTATAATAATACTTCTTAAAATTGCATGTAGCAGCATGCTCCTACACAGTTCTAGCCATTTAAAAGGTTGCTTGGGACACTATAGAAAAGCAATCCGATGTCAAAATCGACACATGATACAGTTGCAAGTTTAGGACACTACTTCTGCTTCTTGAAATAAAGGAATAATTCTAGTTTTTATACTTCTCAGAAATCTTCTGGTTTGAGAAAAGCATGCGGCTCACAGTCATACCTACCAGCTGGGACACTACCTTTTGTTGCTGGGAAGGTAAGCGACGTATCATCATCACCATTGAGAATTTGTTTTAAATTACCGTTTGTTTAATGAGGCTTTCTTATGTGCTGCTTTCCCCACAAGTCTGCTAGCTCAAGTCACTCAGTTGTTGCAAATGTTCAAAGCGTCTTGCATATGATGAAATACCGTAGTCAGAGCGCAGCTTCACAACGCCCAGAAGGAGGTGAAAAGAGGACTGGCATGAGCAGACCTTCATCTTGCTCCACATCTTCCTCTGCTACTGAGCATCTTTCAGATCTTCTCTTGATTATGCAAGATGAACTGGGACAAATGAACTTGTAAGTACTCATTTTCATTTATCCATTTGAATACAAAAAAAACCTGTAGGCTTGGAGCAAATTGTTTTGTAAGTTGAGAAGAAACTATTTGGGCACTTTGTCAAGTGGTGCTAGGAATAATTTTAAACCCCCATTTTCCATGCGGATATTGTTAATGGCATCCGTCTGTCTCAAGAGACAATGGAGTGCACCTCGGGGGGTGAAGCCTAACTGCTGTGTTAGCAGCACCAAAGTGACCTTCCTAGCGTACAAGCCTGGGCTGTGTGTATGGAGGTCCTAGACTGCCCATATGACAATTGGCCTTGCTGATGTGGTCCAAAGGAAAGCAGAGAAAAATATTTGACATCAGCTTGGCCCCAGGAGTTACTGAAAGAAGGTATACAAGGCACTATCAAACCATCTTAAGGACTCCAGATTTGTGTAGGGTTTACTCCTTAGCCTTTTCTCCTGAAGATATCCTGCAAGGCAGCAGAGGTTTAGGACCAGAGTTTTCCTTTTCCTAATGGGTTACCTTCCCAAGTCATCAAGCCTCATGTTAGTATAGTAGAATAAGTTACTGAAACAGCAGTGCAGCATGACAAAGTGCTATTCAAAAGTAATATATGATAGGCCAGGTGTGATGGTGCCGTTAAAAGAAAAAAAGAGGTGTGCCTAATACAGCTCTTTAGATTCTAGTCCTACTGTTTTTGGTATCACTTGTGAAAACACCCTAAGACTTTAGTGGCAAGTCACAGAAAGCAATGAAGCATTTAAAAGGTAAAAAATGCATTGCCTGCAGTACAAACCCCTTGTGGGCCTTCTGTTTTGCAACTTGCCATTTATGGTAATTGACCCATCTTCTACAAGCAGCTGAGGACTTATTTTAGGCTCTAAACCATAATTGCAAGAATTTGTGTCTATAGAAGCCTTTGAGCCACAAGACTCTAATGCGGTGTTTTGTTAACTGCCAACTTCTTATTGTGATAGAAGTCAAAACACATTTAGTCCTAGTAGGGTGCATGATAGCATATCCAGTTATTGCAGCTCTAGTCTAAACAGCATATCTTCTGGTCTTTAATACATTTGCTTCTCATTGTAGCGTTTGGAGCTCCAGTAACTTCAAAATATTACTTTTTCACTCTGTTCATCCAGCCAAGCCCTAGATAGTCTATTTAGAACTTGTTTGTAACTGTTGCTGAAGCAACATCTGCATAGAAAACAGGACTATAGCAATATGAAATTTTTACTCTACACAGAGAAGTAGCTTATTTTCTGATGATAATGTGTTAAGGACAGTGTGACACTGTTTCAAACATAGATGCTATACTTTCTGGAATGAGAAGTATTCCCTAATAGTACTTACGTTGTCACTGTACAACGTACAGTCAATCATCATACGTTGGAGGACATGCTGAAATACAATAGTCTTCGGAGGGAAGTGGTGGATTGGATTGTGCCTAAAATGACCACTGAGAGTTTGTCTTCCAACAGTGAACATCAAGAACTCCTAAAGCAGATACAAGAAACACAAAACCAGGAGGTTCGGGAAGACCTAGAACGTGAACTTGATTGTCTTGTGAAACAGATGGAATCTAAAGGAGAGCAGATATCGAAACTGAGAAAGCACCAAGAAAATGTAAGCAAACCGTCCTGAAGTCAGGAAAAGGGATTGTTGACAGTGTAGGCAGTGCAAAAAATAACTAGTATTTTCAGAAAGACAGTGCCTAGATTATATGAGTCTTGCAGAAACAATGCGTAATAGGTGGTGAGGTTATATAAAATAAATTTGCTAAGACTTATATGGGTGTATTAGATTTTGAATGAGACAAGCAAACTAGATGTAGTGTAGGAGACATATGAACTATCTCCTAAAAGGTTTTGAAAGAGTGGGTGGATGTATTCTTGATTTTTACTGTTTTATCTTTTAAAAACCACTTTGAGGTTTTTGTTTTACAATCAAGTGGGGTATAAATTTTATGAAATGAATAAATCAATTTATGTGTGAGAGGGTGGGTCTTTCTTTCTGAAAAATCAGTCTGTAAGCCTGCAATCAGGATTTGCCATTTGTCTGCTCAGAATCACACCACACACCCAGATGTTTTCTCACCGGTAGGCAAGGAATGTCCTCATATCGTTTTTCGTTCCCTGTGTCCAAATTCATTGGATGAGAAAGAAATAAGCAGCTCTGCTTTTTCTCCCCATCCTCCACCATTCCTCTTCTCCATGGGGGCCTCCCATGATTGCTTTTCATTAAAAAGAGCTAACCATTAGAAAACTGTTTACACATCTCCTGTGCAGCATCTGGTTTTGTGTGTGTTAAATTGAGAAATGTTTTTTTAAAAAAACTAGATGCTAATACATGAATATGTTGTCCCTTCTAGACTATAACTGGTCTTAGGGATTAAATAGACGTCTTCACCTTCTCTGTTACTGGGTTGTAACATGACTCATTGATAACTGTATTTACATTATGAGTTGAAAATTATGCCACCACCATGACGTAATATTTTTGTGTATTGCATATTACCATATGCTTGCAAGGAAGTGTTGGGTATATCTATGCTTTCTAGTATTTTCATTCTTCCCTTTGTTCTAACCAGCCACTGCAAGCAAATTCCAAAACTGCAGAAAAACAACTGACAATGTCCTTGCTTGGCCTTCCTGTATCATAAACAAATATATCTGGAAAAGTACTCAATGTCTTGGTGGGGAAAGCTGTGTGGTGTAGGCACTGACTTACAGGGTCCTTTGTGCCCAAAAGTGCATGTTTCTTTGTACATTAGATGTATTATAGAATTGTTCTCTTCTTAGGTTTACAGACTGAGGCAAAAGGCTAAAAAACTGAAACAAAAAGCAGCCAATTCAGCATCAAGACCTAATGGATTAAAAGGAGCAAAAGAGACTTCAGCCACTTCAAGAGCCAGTGTGAATAGTGCCTGTCCTATGAATAAAAGCACAAGTTCTCTCCAGCTATTAAAAAGTGCTCAGAAGCTTCAATCAGTATTGAAGAAAGATGATATTGTGTGGGAACCTTAGTTCTCAAAATTGGCTTATAGATAATTGCCCATTGGGGGCTGATTTTATTATCTTGGCTTGAACAAATCTGTTCATTAATGTGCCCTTAAATTCTGCAGCTTAGTTTTGGAATAAATATTTTTTATTGTTTCTATCTTGACTTTTAATTTTACTTTTAAAAATATAATTGTAATTGTTCTAATGAAGTGTTCTTTTTTATTAAAAATAATAATAACAACCTACCAGCCTATATATAATAAATACCACTGGTTTTTGTACAGTATTGAGGGGAGAAAGAACTGAATCATCTATGAGCAAAAATTAGCATTTGGCTTCTAAATGACTATCTATGCTTATTTATTTATTTATTTATTTAAAACGTTTACAGCCTGCCTTTCAGTATTGCCCCCCGAGATTTAATCTATAGTTTTAAGCCACATCACTGTTTATCTGACCATTATTCTTAGTATCCATATGACTGAGGCCTCTTTAACAGCAGTCTAAAGAGCTTTCACTCATTTTCTTTTCTGTTTTGAGAAAAAGGATAATTAATGTATAGCAAGAAAAAATTAAATTCAACAGAAATAGTTAGGTGTCAGCCCTGCATGACTTGAGAACTCAGTGAGGTGCCCGGGATTTATCCAGGAGTTGGTTCTTGTGAAAGGGGGGGAGGGGGTAATGAACTTAACCAGTTGGTGTTGGGCATGTAATACTCTTTATTTGCATGTGAGAGGTTTCATGTTCAAACTCAGTAGGTAGTTGACTGGTGTAGCAAATGCTGTACATGCAGATGTCCAGTCCTCAGTCCATTGGGCAACATCCAGCACAAGTGGACTTTGGGGCATGCAGCATAATTTATCCTCTTCCCTGCACACACCCCAAATATGTTTCAGAGGCTCCCGCAACAATTAGGAGTACATCTTGGTTGAGTGCAGGGGGTAGAGCAATCTGTTCCACTAATGGTGTCTGTTCCAGTGGCAGATAGATGCTGGATTTCACCCGAAGAATCTCTGAATTGATTTTTTTAATTAAAGTCCCAAACCAGGTAATAGAGCGGTGGTCAACTGATAGATGTGTGGTATTCTAAACTTTTTACTGGGGTTTTTCCACCTACTTCTGTGATTTCATGAATATGGATATTTTATTTGAAGTTATCTTTGTATACCCTGAGATCTTTAGCATATGGGTAGGATATGAATAGTCTAAAATAAATAAATAAGGGACACAGATATGAGGAATATCCACATTTCAGCCCTCTTCATGCCCCCTCCAAAAAGCCTCTCTTGAGAGTTGGTGCACCTTCTGACTTGGTATGTGGGGCAGGAGACTAGTAGAAAGAATTGGGGGAAATCAGGTGAAGTCGGGTCATGTAAGGGGAATGTGATTATTGAATATAATTATTAATGTTTGATAGCAAAATGCTTTTTAACAGCTTTATATATATAAAAAATGTGGCTTCACCATCATTGCTGTCAATATTCAAATAGGTTTTGCACTTCTCTTATTTAGCTTTGTAGCAGAACTGTCTGCATGCCTACTTTGTCTTTTGCCCTCCAGGGCTGAAATAAGTATTTGTTCCTCTCCTTCTGTGGAAAGCTCCTGTATTCTGCATTGCAATGGAGCAGTGCACCACCCTTTAGTTTTAGAAGCATGGTCAATTCTTTTTCAGTGGATTGTGTGTATGCTTGCTGAGGTTGCTATGGTTACAGTTCGGCCTGCACAAGCACAGTGACGAATGCCTCTGTTGCTACTTCGGTGTTCGATTTCACTAGCTATAGAAACCTGTGGGAGACGTGGTTTGCTGCTACAGTTTCCAGTAACACAACAGGGCTTCTCTTTGCTCTGCTGGAGGCTGTTTACCTTCTGCACTTGGGAGGCTGCGACCTTGCTGTTCCTACCAGGTATCATATTGCTCTCAAGCTGTGAGATCTAAGATAAGGCAAAGCATTTTAAATAATTCCAAGTAAATCAGTTTATCTTTTATCACATATACTGCACTAGGTGCAGTCTGTTAAACTCATTTCCTTGCTTATTAATTCATGCTGTAATTGCTGCATATAAAATTTTCAAAGAAAAGTTAGCTTTCTGTTAGCTGACACAGAAGCCAATATGTAGCTCTTCCTTTGGCAAACTAAATCAAAACGAAACTGAAATAAGTTTTTTTTAATCATCATGGAGATAAGGGGAGAATAATGATTTCTTCAATCTAATTAAAAGCTTTAAAACTGTATTTTTAGTTTCTGTGCAGGTGTGTTGGCTGATAGACTGGATAAGGACTTCCCAAATCAAAACAAATAACCTTTTTTATTGTCTACTACCCCACTTTCTCTTCCGTAACCTTTCCGCTGACCGCCCCCCAGCCATAACAACAGGCATTTCACTACCTGTGTTTTTAAGTTGGTAGACAAGTTTGATGTCATTAATCATGTTTCCTTTGAAATTTTATACACTTATTTCACAGTGCTGATCTTAATCTCATTACTAATTCAACTTGTTCAATCATGTCTTTGGCCTTTAAAGGAGGGAGTAAAACTGATCAGCTATAATTTCAGAAAATAATTGAGGTCCAGACCTTGGAGACAATGTACCATGGAATAGATACGGTGCTTCGAGTAAGAGCTTGCATGTTTAGTTTTTTTAAAAAAAAGAAAAAGGGTGGAAAATTGCTTTTTAAAAAAGCAGTAGCAGCTGCTCATTGTCTTTTGCTGAGTCCATAAGAAAATTACTTTGGTTTAACAAATGCGCACACACACACACAAACACGGCTCTCAGTCTTGTGCGTTAACTTGGACAGTGTCTTTTTATTATTATTAAAGATTTTCTTGGTTTACAAAGGTACATACCTTTTCTTTTTTCCCCCAAGTTGCAGACTTTTCTACAGATCAGTTGCATTTGTTATGAGACATTAGTGTTGAGTACAGCATAAGGTCAGGAAGACGGTGGGGGGGAGAGGAGGGGTGGTGGTAAAAATTATATTTTTTGCAATGTATGTGTGTGGTCTCGTATCAGCGTCAACTAGATAGGTTATTTTTCTATTCGCTTGTTATGTTTCCTTGGTAGTGAGAAAGGTTGGGGGCCCAGGGTATGGTTGGTTGGCTGTGGTTGGCTGCAGTGGGGTTTGTTTGCCTTTGTGAGGGGAGGAGGGCTTGTTGGGTCAAGTAAGCCA
This sequence comes from Podarcis raffonei, assembly GCF_027172205.1. Taxonomy (NCBI): domain Eukaryota; kingdom Metazoa; phylum Chordata; class Lepidosauria; order Squamata; family Lacertidae; genus Podarcis; species Podarcis raffonei. The sequence goes on from NC_070604.1 coordinate 53,000,627, forward strand.
GATTCATTCGTATGCTGTTGGTGGGTAGCGTCATTCTTTTTGATATATCACATTATGTTTTCAATTTGTGTGGTAAACAGCCTCCGGGTGGTTTGGGCAATTTTCTACCTTCCTATGAAAATGCTTCACATTGCAATGTATTCCAGGGCATGTTAACTATCTCATAGATGAAAAGTGCCTGTACTATGTGGCTGCAGGTTCACACAAGTTACTTACCATGAGACAGAGATTTATGTGGCATGACTTCTTGGCAGCAACTAATGCAATCCAAGCAACTCAAAAATTGAGCCTTCGTATGAGCGCTGCAGGAGTTAATGTGAAACTGGACTATGGAGTCATACACTTAAGAGAATAATTGGATGTGATACTCAGCATAGACTTGTGGAAGTGGTGGCCTTATAACATTTTGGATAATTTAATCATGTTTTCCCATGCTACTAGGGCTAGCCACTGCTGTGAAGAAGTGGCAGGGTGGGGGGAACCTGTTATGGTGCAGGGTTGGGCGAGATCAGCTTTTGAACATCACGGTATATCACCAGCCAAACATCGTGATCTGGCAATATACCGCAACCTTGAAAAAACAAGCTGCATTGGCCTCAGCCTGCGAGGCGCCGGGGGAAATTGCTGCAGCTCTCAGTGCGGTTTCACCCCAGCACCTAGATGTTTGTACGGCTTAGCTGGGGCACGGGAGGGCTCTTGATCCCCAGCTGAGCCATCCCTAGTGCTCCCCTTGCTCGCAGATGAGTGGGGAGAGCATCGGGGATCCTCTGCGTGGCTCTGCCAAGGATGGAGAGGCCTTCCCATCCCTGGTGCTCCCCGTGCTTGTGCGGGGCTGGGGGATCCCTTAACTGATTAGAGGGGAGTGCCAACTGCACACTTCTCAACTGAGCAGTTAAAAAATATGTAGTGATACCTCACTGATGCTGCTTTATTCCTCCCTCTGCACAGTATGAGAGCAGAGTGGGATGGCGGTTTCACTCAGCAGTATATCACCGGTGAAACCACCATCGCTCCCGAGTCCCTCTGCCAGCAACGCTTGCTGAAGGAAGTCACTAGCAGAGGGACTCAGCATTGGCAGTTTCACCAGCAATATACCGCTGAGTGAAGCCGACATCGCAGTCTGCTCCTCATACTGGTACTGGGCGATAAATTGATATATCACCCAGGCCTGTTCTGGTGGTGTAGTAGTTAAGAGTGTTAGACTAGGACTAAGGAGACCTGAGTTCAAATTTCCACTCGGTTCACTTTACTGGGTGGTTCTACAAATAAATTGCATGAGGAGCGGGGAGAACCATGTACACTACCTTGAGCTCCTTGAGGAAAATGGTATGTAGATTTAAATAGTGTCATTTCACTAAGCCGAAACAGAAGGAAGGACTTTGACTTGCGCTTGTCATTATTGGCAACAGATGTAGGCAGAGTATTGGGCCTACTTTAGTATTTCATGAAACCTGTACATTTTGACACACTAAACCAAATGCAGCTCACTAGGCACTAATGTGACCTGATGACACATGACCCCACCCAATACAGGAAACATAAAGCAAGAGAGTTCATGACTCCCACTCCCCACCCCCCGACATGGGCTACTGTATATGACTGCAAAGCTTTGTAGGCCTAAGTTTGTCTTTCTGTGACCGTAACAGGAATAGCAACCCATTCCTTTTCTTCCTGAGGTAACTTGGTTCACCATAAGGTCTGGATGCTGGTGCCATAGAAAAATAGTATCCAATTATTAGTGTGTAAAACATCCACTGTTATCAACCAGCGGGAAGCAGGTTTTAGAAGTATAATAATAATAATAATAATAATAATAATAATAATAATAATAATGATTAATAATAATAATAATAATACATCATCCTACCTTGGTTGAAATAAACCACCATGCCTGATGAACTGCTTGTGTCAACTGAATAACCATTTTGTTTTAGTTCGCTTGCCTCTGCAATGTATGTTTGTTCAGATTAGCATAAGAGCCTGTTGGATAAAACAAATGGCCCATCTAGTCCAGCATCCTGTTCTCACTGTGGCCCACCAGATGCCTGTGGAAACCCAAAAGCGGGATTCAAGCACAAGAGAACTCTCCCCTTTTGTGGTTTTCCAGCGACTGGTATTCAGAAGTGTTGCTGCCTCCAACTGTGGAGGCAGAGCATAGCCACCGATAGCTAGCCCACTCCTGCATGCATTTGTCTAATCTTGTTTTAAAGCTGTCTAGGCTGGTGGCCATTATTGCTTTGTCTGTGCTGAATGAGGACGCTACTTCCTTTTACCTGCCTGAATCTTCCAATACTCAACATCATTCAGTTCTAGTGTAATGGGGGGGGGGGTTACGTATGCATAATTTTATAAATTTCTATCGTTCCACATCTTACTCAACTTTTATAAGGTCCCAAATACTGCAACCTTTTACAACTCTGCAATATCTTTTTTGAGGTGAGGGGACCAGAACTCTACACAGTATTCCAAATGTGGTTCCACCATATATTTGCCACAATGGCATTGTGATAGCAGCTTTTATTTTCTAATGATTCCTAGCATAGAATTTGCCTTTTTACAGCTGCCACACACTGGGTTGACATCTTTACTGAGTTATTTACTACACTCCCAAGGTCTTGTTCCTGGTCAGTCACTACACATGGGTGGAATCTGAAGAGGCACATAGGTGAGCGCTGAACTTTTTCTACTTTACTTTCATTTCATTCACATTTTACCCAACCCTGTCCGGTCACTTCCAGTATCTTCCAGGTTGAGGGGAAAGTGTCTGCAGCAATGAAGTGCGCACACGCATATGGGAAAGTCTAAAAAACAGATACTCGGTTTTTTAAATCAGTTTTTAAAATTCTCCTGTCAAAGGGTGTGTGTGTATTTGTCCTATATTGCAGTTCATATTTATGTACACTTTAGGAAATCTGTGGCTCTATAGCCATGCTGAGTTACTAACCAATATTCCCTTTTTGTGAATCAAGGCAAAATGGATGAAATTTACAAGATCTCTTCCACTGAGAGGGTCCAGCAGGTGGAAAAGGAACTAGCTGTACAGCTGGAAGAACTAAAGACAGAAATAGAGGGAAATGGGAATCTGCAGGGGACACGGTATTGGTAAAGAGAACTATTTTCCTCAGACAGAAACATGGTTCTAGTGTAAATGAACTGCTCTGTTTCAATGCAACTCCCATGCATTTAATTGTTTGTTAATTGCAAGAGTAGATGCATGTTACTATAATAACTATTATTTTATGTATTAAATTTATTAGTCGTTTGTTTGCCACCGCAACACAAAGCAACTCACTGTGTTTTAAGCAAACACATGCATACATTAAAACCAGCATAAAAAACTGAATTGTTATTTTAGCTTCATGATAAAGTCTCAATTAAAATAAATAAATAAAGATTCTATTTTTTTAAAAAAAACTAGAAACAACCCACCCACACAAGAAGATAATAGATAATTAAAAGCCAAAGCCCTAATGAAAAGGAAATGTTTTTGCCCAGCACCTAAAAACCATGGCAGCAGGTAAGCCTCTCTGAGGAGAGCATTCCCCAAGCAAAGAACTACCACTGAAAAGGCTCATACACGAGTCGCCACTCTCAAGACCTCCCATGGAAGGGGGCACACAAAGATGGGCTTGAGATGATGATTGCAGCATCCTGGTCGGTTCATATGTAGCATTTATCATACATTGATTTTTCTGTGTGGTGTGTTCGCTTTCTCTAATTCAATCAAATATTATAGTGGAGCAGTGGCTTTCAGCCTAGGCCCAACCTGTAGCATGGTACTTATTTTCACTTTAGTTTAAAATCCATAAATATTGCTAACTTTACTTGCTCTTTCTAGTTCTGTCCTGCTCTCCTTTCTCAAAGTGTGAGATGAACTACCCATTGAAATTAAATGGATTAGGGTGTTGAAAACTGTCACTTTGACTGAATCCTGCTAAACGTTTTTGTTTTGTTCAAAATGCGTCACTCCATTCAGCACAGAGAACCTCTTCCAAAGGAGATGGCCAGTCAATCTACCCGAATCTAGTTTCTGAGAGCATCTGCTGCACATCCATTCATCCAACAAGCATTCTGGTGTGCTGCTTGTGATTTATGAATATGTCAGAAGACCATTTTGCTAAAAGCAGGGATCTGCCAATGAGCAAAAATGAAAGAGTTGTCATGGGCAGGGTGGCAGTGTATTCATAACTACTGCAGGCATAAACTATATGAATTTTACAAGTTTTTCAGATGATTGACTAATGTACTGAATACTAGATACCACATTGTTTTCAAGTATTTTGTTGCTAATTCTATGTTTCTCTAAAGGAAGTTTGGTAATCTTTCATAGCTCTGTCCCCCTCCCAAAAGATGTTGATTACTTCAGAAGAGAAAGGGAATTGGCGCTGAAGAAATGTTTACAAGTAAGTGATGAAAATGTCAGTGTGAAAATACCTCATTAGATAACGTTGTAAAAGTCTCAGAGAAACCAGCCTCAGGTAATGCTGCAGTCCTGTGCCTCATGCTTACCTGTCCTACTGAACTCAGTGATGCTTGCCTCTGAGTAAGCATGGTTAGGATAAGCCTGAAGTTCAGTCTTTTTTAGTAAATAATCTGTATTCTATTATTTCAGCTTTTATAGTTTTTACAGGAAAATAAATTGGGGGATACGAGTGCAGTAATAAGCCCAGTGCAGCTTGTAAGAACATGTAAAACCTTCTTAATCCTCTGTGAAGGGTCTGGATCCATCTGGCACTGTTAAAGTGGTGTCTGATGCCCATTGAGACTCGTAGGGTGGAAGGCAGAAGGCCAACAGTAGGTGGAGCTAGAGCCCATGACAACTAATTCTAGATTTGCCCCTATTCATGTCCCTGCTGAGTTCTATAAGGTTAACAATGAGGGCTCATCTGCAATGTCATTTAATTCATCTTGTTCATTTATTTATTTTTAAGTTAAATGTTTTGCAATAACCATATGACATTCCTACTGAGAGGACGACATTAACGTTTCTTTCCTTAGTGTGAAAATCTGCCTTTTCAGTAACCAGTAGTAACATGAAAAGGTTTTTAAAATCCTCTGTTAAAGTAGCACCAGTGGTTGTTTCCCCCACAGAATTTTCACTCTTGCAGTTTGGTTGCAGCCCACCTTTCTGCTGCCTCCACCTTCTCTGCACGACTCCAGTTCTCATTGTTGCTTCTGGGAGTGACCCTGTTTAACTTCTGGCTGGCTGGTGACAGAATGAGTTGTGTTCTATTAACCCATCGCCACAACTCACACACTTAATTAGCTCTTTTGGAAAAACCAAATGTGTGCAATATCAGTGGTACTCAAACAAACAATGAAGTGGGGGGGCGGGGTAGAGACTTGGAAACACCTTTTTTTCTTTCCTTTCCAGACTGTGTGTGAGAGAGAGAGGTGCTTTCTTTACTTCCTTCTGTCCTTTCCTCTACTTGAAGGGGGCAGGGGAGAAGAAACAGCACATGTGTTTTGCTGGGTGTGCACGTACATGTGCTGTTGAATAAAGAAGGGACAGACTGAAGAGCAGATGGTTGGGAGGTGGGAAGAATAGCTAAAAGAGTACAACACGTGTGGTTCTTGAAGCCCTACCGCCAGGTGGTTATACATGCACAAAGCAGTCAGACGTGGACCTGCAGAGGTCAGCAAAGGACAAATTGAAAAAGAAAACATTTTCAGTTGCGGTGCAGATGAATCCCGAGATCAAGCGCAAAGAAGCTGACAGCCAGCACCACTTCTATGTAAATAAGAAGGCAGGCAGGTGGGATCTGGTTTGGTGGGGCAGTGCCCCATTTGGCCTAACGGTACGGCCTCCAGTGTTTACTTCAGTAACCTTTTGGATTTTTAAGTCTAGTGGTATGATAATTAACTAGCAGTGTTTTTTCTAGTTCTTTAATTCAGTAATTAAGTTCTCACTATCATAGGGACTCAGGATGAAGAATATTAACCGTAGTATATCCCGTTCCCCATGGGATCACAAACACTATATTGAACTGAGAGAGGGGAAATTCTGGAAAAGGAAATATATTTATGATCTCAATCAACCTTTCTAGGGTCTTCATCTTAATCTAAGACAGTGCTCTTAACCCTCTGTGGGTTATGGACCCTTTGAGAGTCTGATGAAAGCTATGGACTCCCTCCTCAGAAAAATATGTGTGCGCAAACGCACACACACACTATTTATTGCTTTGGAAAAAAATTGTGCTAGGTTCACAGACCTCTGAAACCCACTCTAGAATATGAAATTAAAAACAGCTTTAGTGTTCAAAACTTTCAAATGAAAGTGTTTCTGACATGTGTAGAACTCAACTGCTGCACCTAGGGTGTCCTGAATGTACAGAACTTAATTTCAGAGCAAAATTATTTTTCTGTCCTTCATTTACAGGTGGCGGAGGCAAAGCCTCTTGTAATTCAGGCTGATCTCATGCAGAGGGAGCTAGAGATCTGTCTAAAAAGAGAATATACATTTGAAAGCTTACCGTTGTTACTGCACCAGGTAATATTTGTCATGTTTGTGATTTGAAGACTCATTTGGCATTTTTCAGTGTGAATTTGCTATCATAGGCAAACATGAAATGAAGCTTCATACAGCTATGTCTGTGAATAAAAATAGGTGCCTTTATGTAGACTTTTTTTTTTTTACAAATGCTACAACCGATATTTAGTATGCTCACAAGTTGGCTTTCACTGTGGCAGCAGCACAAGGAATACCCTGTACATCTGATGGCAAGGGCATAGCTTCATTCAGCTGATTGCTTATCAAATGCCAGGAATAATCAATTGATAATTCCCAGGTAGGAGTTAATGATTAAGGATGTTTCCCCTTAATTATCAGTTAATTTGCAGGGTGTGGTCTAAGATCACTGCTCTGCAAGCTGTTCTGTGTGACAGAAAAGAAGGCAGTTACTCTTTGCATTGTGCAAAGAGCCACTGAAAGAGAGAGAATTGAGAGACTTTAGTTTGATTTAGCTTTAAAAAGGGCAGGTTCCAAACAGCTGCTTAGCCTTGTGACTTCTGTGCTTTGGGGATCTGATACAGGATTAGTATCTGCCTAAAGTAGGATTCTGTTGGCTTCCGTTGTACTCTGCTTATATATATGTAAACAGATATAAGCCTCCAGTGTGCTGCTTTCCCTGTCATCCAGAGGAAACCAGTGCAGCCCCAGGCTTCTTGCTTTACTGAGAAGCGAGGAGAGCATAACAGCAGCAGAGCAAGAGTGATTGTTCCTTTACATGATACAAAATATGATTATATGTGTTCTTCTCCACAGAGGTTGTACAGGGGAGCAGGAGAATATGGGCCAAGTTCCACATAATTACTTTGACTGGGGGTGGGGAACCTCAGGCCCAGTGGCCTAAGGCGGCCCTTTGCAAATCTTTGGGGTCCATCCCCAGGCCGCATCCTCTCTCTGATCTCAATTGATTTTGACTAGAGGGAATATACTCTTGAACAGTGATAGTTTTCTAGAAAAAGAGATGCCAGAACTTGCCACAAACACCTCCCTTGTTCTATTGGAACCCACCCAAGAGGGGCTGGAACTGAGTTCCGGCGAGTTCCAGCTGAAAATAAGCTCTGCTCTTGAACTGTGAACGGGTCTGTTGCCTGTGGGATGGAGAGGAGAAACTTCTGAATTGTGTGTGTCCATAACATAGCCTATTGTACAAAGGTAACAATAATATCCATTGCTCCACCCATTTTTGACCTCCGGCATGTGGCCTCTGGATGGTTGCAAACAGGGAAAGTGGCCCTTGGTCTAAAAAAGATTCCCAACCCCTGACACAGGTCTTACTTTGGACTCATTCTAGTGCACTGGAATGTTTTGCTTTGCCCCATTTGGACAGCTGATTCCATACTGCATCCTGTTTTTCAAATGCTTCTCCATTCCTTTCCTTTTCAGTATTTTGCATGTGCTAATAAAAGAGGCTTATCAGTAGGTCACTACTCCCTGATATACACTTGGGTCTGGCCATTTCCTTGAAGGAAATTAGTTTTGACAACTCAAAACCTTTCATAAATTCCAGCACCTATAAATCTGTAGTGCTGTATTCTGGAAACAATGCCACTGTGGGTTTTTAAAAAATAAAATAAAATTCTGTTGCTTTTTGTATAGTTTTTTACAGACAGAATCACGCAGCTGGTCCAAAGCAAATATTTACACATGCTTAGATGGAAGAGATTTTGTCAGCACAGCAGTGTTATTGAGCAATTCTATCCTTTGTACCAGGTATGCTAATCTCATAGTGCCACAGATGCTAAAAATAGAATCATAGATTTGTTGAGTTGGAATAGGAACATGGGTTTTCCTCCCAAGTGTGTAACAAAAGCTCAGCTGTGAGTTTGGCTTGATTTCCTTTGCATGTAGGGGACAGAACTGTAAATATGTACATACGGTTGAATCCAACTAAATCCTGCTTGGAAATAGACCCCTTAAAATCAACAGATGCAACAGACTTAATCCCATTGGGTCTACTCTGAATATGTATGGATACAACCCATTGTTTTCTTTCTGTATAAATGAAGTTCACCTTATAATGCTCAGTAAACGTTATGTGCAAGATTATGTGCCTCATACGTAATTAATCATAATGGGCAGCATCCAGTTGTGACAGCCCTCTATGGCAACCTCATTCTCAGTGTGTAGCTCAAAACTCAGATCCAGTGGATATCATGCACTTGCAAAAAGATGCTGCCTAGCCCCTGTTGCAATATTATCCTTACACTTGGTCATAATGAAGTATGTGCACTGCTGCTTGCACAGCAATGGCAACTCTCAAACACTTTGAGTTAATGTGAATTTTAATAATAATAATAATAATAATAATAATAATAATAATAATAATAATAGTACTGCTTCTTCATCAAGGAATAAAAGTTTCCCTGTTTGTAGAAAACAAGACTGTGAAAGCCTTTCCCCCTGCTATGCTAATTTTCTATGTGCAGGAACTGTGCATAGTAACTATTACAAATAGGAGATTCGGTGCCCTGGCAATCTGAAGTGCCAAAGTCTATGGAAGTTATACCATAAGTGCCTCTTCCATGTGTAAATCAGTTTTAATATTGAAAACCAGAGGCTCAGGGGACTGTTAAAAGGACATGGACCATATCGGCAATTCCAGTTATTAAGATGTCAGCAGCCTGTGGTTGTTTTGAAGATGTCTATTAAAAGAATCTTGTGTTCTCAGTATTTCTTGGTGCATGGACCTCCATACAGTGAAAAGCTCTGAATACTTTTTTTTAAAAAAGCCCTTTCCAAAACATTGTTTTTCAGATTTTATCTAGAGGACTACATTCCCCCTCACACACACACAAATGGCGCCACTCCTGTTCTTGATTTGAGACTCCTTCTGCAGAGGGAAAGGCTAAAGCAAGGATGTTCTAGATAATTAATTACCTAATCTTTCTGCGAAAATCATGTCTCTTCTCTCTATCTCCCTAGAAACAAGTGGCTCATATTATGCAGGAGTACAATGACGCTGTTCAAAGGGCAGCAAGATTGTCAAGTGCCCGGGAGAACTTCCTGGCAGGAAAGGAAAATCCTACAAATTTAGTGACCCAAGAAGACCTGACTATTTACACACAGTGGCTAGTATGTCACCTGCACTCACTTAAGACCATCCATAACTACCTTCAGGTGAGATGACGATTATAGAATGTAAAATTTTATAACTTAATTATGGAACCTTTGGGTCCCACTTGTGCTTTGAATACAAACACTAAATGCAAAACATGTGTTCCTCTCTGTAGGTACTCCAGTACTTGCCTGTCTCTCATAGAATGGAGATTAACAGACATCCTGTCTGGGGTGATGGTGATAAATTCAAAGCTGTTGGCAAAACTGTATATTTGTCTCCCAGTATCCAGCTCTCTATTCACCCTGACACATCAGCAACAGATGGTAAGAAGGAATTACCCTCATGTGCCTTAGAGCCTCGCTGTACAATGTAGCAATACTGCATTAGTTTGCAGTTGTTGCATGTGGTTTGTATGTCTTCCCCAAGTTTCCCTTCTGTTGTTGGAATATTGCATTTTCCAAGCATGCAAACTCTTATATTGATGCTGGGGGAAATACAGAGTACTCCCCATTTGTTTTCTGTCCATTGCTAATTATGTGCGGTGTGTAGAATTGAGCTGTGCAAGCATCACAGTCTCCTATTAGAGACAAAGGAGACGGGCCATAGCTCAGTAGTAGACCACCTGCTTTGGATGCCAATGGGTCTTGGGTTCTGCCCTCGGCAGGGGTACCTGTCCCATTTCACCACCTGAGGTGAAATGAGAAGATATCCCACTGCTTCTGAAGCCTCACTTACTGGGGTTGCACAGTGACAGCTTCTGTTAACATCTCCAGAAGTCTGAGATCTTGCAGAGTTCTCACAAGATCGCGCCACCACAGAGAATTCCGCCACCTGAGGCAGCTGCTTTAGTCTGCCTTATGGGCAGGTTGTCCCTGGCCCTCTGCATCTTCAGGTAAGACTGGGAAGGACAAACCCTGTCAGAAATCCTGAAGAACCACTGCTAGTCAGTGCAAATGATACTGAGCTAAGATGAATCAATGACCTGACTCAGTATAAGGCAGTTTCCTGTAATCCTATTCCTACAATCTGAGCATTAACAAGGGCATACCATACAGTCCTTCCACTCTCTCAACCTTTCAATCTAAGCAAAGGCCATTTCAGGATAGCAGCCAGGTGGGGATATGTAGATATACGCAGACAACATCTGGGCATTTATTCTGAAAGGAAATGAACTTTTATGGAGACAGAAAGTTAATCACGATGATTTGCTTCTTTGCTGTTTACTTTCAGCGACGCGTTGTCCAGGAACATTTGTTTTATAGTGTTATATTAAATAAGGTCTCCAACTCAGTCCGCTTTATAGGTCTAAGCTTGATAGATTAAACAGAAAATTGATTAAGCAAAACGTTAAAAGCTAAGATAGAGCCAAGTGTATAATAGGAACACAGATGGCCCATTACTGCCAAGCAGTGAGATAACAAATTAGATTACATATAACTCTACAGATCCTCAGGAGCCTTATTGAACTTTAGCAAGTTGTTGCATGGTGATTAAAATTCTTGGTGTGTCAATGAGCTGCTGTACAAAGGACACCTGTGTGGTATAGTGATATCTGGGATTCATAGTATGACTTGGAAGAAGTTTATCATCAGAAACAAAAGGATACCTTGAAGGGCTGCTGCAAAAGTCTTGAAAGCACAAGACAGAAGCTGGTTACTAGTTCTCAAGCTGTATTAGTACAGTTTGAAATTGAGCTCAACAAGAAAACTTAATAAGAAACTGAGGCTTATCATGCAACCCAAAATAAGTGTTGACTCACCAAATATCTTCATAGCAGGGGGCTCTGCTGCTCAAGAGTAACCATTTTTTGTTATGATCCCAGAAGACAGTTACAAATATGGAATTTGGGGTGTGCATCTCACAATAACGTTTTTGTGCCACCACAAAACACACCCACATGTTTAGAGGAGTGTCCTCTATGAGGTTAAATAGAGTCATAGCAGTCCCAACACTTAGCACAAGACACTGACAGCTGTGTAGGCACATGTTTATAATTGCCAATACAGTGGTACCTCGGGTTAAGTACTTAATTTGTTCCGGAGGTCCGTTCTTAACCTGAAACTGTTCTTAACCTGAAGCACCACTTTAGCTAATGGGGCCTCCTGCTGCCGCCGTGCCGCCGGAGCATGATTTCTGTTCTCATCCTGAAGCAAAGTTCTTAACCCAAGGTACTATTTCTGGGTTAACGGAGTCTGTAACCTGAAGCATCTGTAACCTGAAGCGTATGTAACCTGAGGTACCACTGTATATGTAGAAGTATAAGGAACAGGGGGTGTGCATCTCTCTGCAAGCGCTGGTCCACACTAAATCATAAACCCACATATCCAGATGGATGTAATGTATAGAAGATGGCATAGAAGTGTCTGGCCCAATGCTTCATTTTGGTGTGATATACTGTCATACATGGTAACATTGTCATCTGGGGTTATCACGTGCTAATGAATATTGTACAAAAATGTTGTGATGGTTCATAATTGTGGTGGTTCTTGAATGGGAGAGCCTTCCAGTTAGAGAAGATGGGCCAAAGCTTACTTTGGAATGCAGGGGCATATAAATCTCAGTTCTTTTAAGTCGTTCTATTGAACTGTGTTTCAAACTGTCAGGTGAATAAAAAACTGGGAGCCCATGCCGCCAAGACTTTTGCAACAGCCCAACTATATTTACATCCTTTTATTTGTGATTTTAGGCTTACAACCTGGCCATTCAAAAGGCTGGCCATATACTTTCCCCCCGCTCCAGTCTTCCTCAGTGGCCTACTGTAATTTTAATAGTTATGGGGGCTGGGTGTAATATTGTATATATATAATGATGCACCACCAGAAGCATAAATTCACCTGAAGGCAACTTGGCAGCATTACAAAGTTTGTTTTATGCATCTTTTCAGTTTATTCTTGTTCTCTTATAGGATTCCAAGCCATACTTCCCCAACACACTGCAGAAATTGAGGAACTAAAGCCTCAACTCAGACGTTTACTTTCTAAATTTCGTATCAGCTATGATGTGGAAGACCTGAAGCATTCTGCTGATGAGATGGAACTTTTTTCTATGGTAATTTAATGGTTGCTCTTATATTACTGTATACAATATGTATCCTGATGTGGTCCCTCCCTCTCCTCCCACTGAAAGCCTACAGCTAAAAGAATAAACAGTTCAACCAATTATTTACTTTGATATCAGCAGAGTTAAGTCTATAATGATCTCCCTTCTGAATTTTTTATGATCCTCCAAAGTGTAATAGTAAGGAATTTGGGGCAAAATCCAGAGTAATATAAGTACAATTAAATCCCATTTTAAGTCAATAGAAATTCATTATGATGTTCAATGAAGCTTAAGTGCATACTACTCCTCTCTCTGAACTATCTAACATAGTAACTATTTTGCAGTGCTCAGTGGAAACCTATGTTTACTAGTAGGGCATCTTTTTCCTGGGATGCTTAGGTCATGCATGAGTTTAGAAGCATTTTCAGTAAACAACAGACAATGAGAACATTTCCTGTTTATGATGCTGCAACGCCTGGATCGGAAACCTGGGGTATCAGAGACCCCAACATGGCTTTGAAAAAGAGAGCCAACTGGATTCCTTTCATAAAGGTAATAAGAGCTGCATTTGGGTGATCTGATAAATTGTCTGCTCAGGCTAAAGGAAGCTGCTCTAAAGCATCTAAATTCCCAGCTTTTCTCATTAACAAACCATGTGTACTCATCTTGAGTTGAAGTGGGTTAAATGGTCTCAGTTCAAAGGCCCTTGTCCAGAAACTTGGCATGTGCAGAAATCTGATTGGCTGCTACCTTTGACAGAGCTGATTGGATATTTGGACAGAGTAGCAGGGTGCCTGGATTCATCCCTTCCACAAGTGGTTAGCACTAAGAGCAGCAAGCAAATGGTAAGATCTTTGCACACATTCATTTCTGTACAACATTGGCACACCTGGATCAAGCCCAAATCTGCTGAGTGCTAGATTTTTTTTTTCATGCAAAGCATCCTTTAGTTCCTGTATGTGCAAATTTGTGCACACAAAACAATTCAATATGTCCCAATCACCTGTGCTGCATTAAGATGAGGAATGTATTTTCTTTATGTTCCTTACACATGGTTTTTTTACTGACAAGCAGATTAAACCTAACCAAGATCCATGGCAGCAAAAAATGTTCAGGAAACTGAACCATCGGAAGGTTGATGAACTGCTGCAGATTCAGTCAAAATTTTTAGAGGTAATAAAAACTGCTGAGTAACTGTTTCTCCACTCCCCACGCCCTTTTTTTTTTTTTTTTTTGCATTTCAAGGTTCTTGGTATATTTCTAACTTGTATCCACTTCTATCAAACCTGTCTCCAATTTGTGTGATATGTAGCAGGTTTACATTAAATTACGGTATTTATTTTTACTTTAAGTGAATCAAAACCCTTTTGGGTATTTCAGGATGAAGTTTTTTAAAAAATCTACACTCATTAACAGGAAAGAATTCCACAGTCAGTGATTCCAAAGACTGTTTTTACTCAGGGCACCATGAACTTTCATTTTCGCATTTTGTCTTTGCGATTTATAGTGGGGTAGTGTTGTTGTTTTTTAAGTACTCTTATGTTATGTCTAAACTTATTTGCCATTCCTGAAATTTCAAATCACTCAGTTGGATCCAGACAAAGTTAGTCTATATTATCTGAACTGTGGCTTCTTTTTTTTCTAAAAGTCAAAATATGTTGCTGTGACAAACTAGGTTTCCAATCCAGAACAGGTGATGGAGGTTCTTCAGGAACAAGCATCTGCCGTGCTAGAGCCAAAATCAATGACATCGGCTTTTAGTACTTTTACATCTTCTTTTAATTCACAACAATATGATCAAATCTGGAACAAGATTTACCACAACTCCAGATTCCATCAGGTAAATATGCAGAAGATTTTATAAACTGAAATTTGTATAGGTCTCTATAGGGATTGTGTACATTTTCTTTTGGAATGAATTTTGTTACTTTTGAAGAGGATCCTCCAATTCAGGGTAAGTTCTAATATTATGTAACAAGTGAGCTACCATTTGACTACCATGTATTTACGAAACTGCTGTCCTTGCTTTATTTTGTGATGACTTGCATTTTGCTTCATAATAGCTGGACCTGATAAAATGCCACCACCAAATCCTTGCCTTTTTATTACTTCAGATAATCAGGCATCAATATGAATCATGACCGTAAGATTATCACTCAGTGGGGTTGGTTTCATGAAAGTTGAGAGCATCGTTTATGATGCATGTATGACTAGTATCTCAAATGGAGTCCTGGAAGGTCTGTGTTCCAAAATACAACCCCACCACCCCACCAGTTACTTCTTTGTTTGTTGGTGACTTTGGCAGTGTAAGAGATTCTCAGTCTGCTTTGAAGTTGATAATGGTTTCTGAAAGTAAAAACAGGAACATAATACTTTTGTAAGAAAGAAATGGAGGAGGATGTTCCATTGCATAAGGAGAATCCTTGTGCTGGCGAAACATTGTCCTTAGTCCTGTGTTGAATACAATTCAGAATGTGTGACAGAGGGATGCCACCACCTCCTTGGAAAATAATGGAATAGAACGGAGAAATCTGCTTGGTACTTCTTTTTTGTAGTCCTTAGTAGGTAGCAAAGGTTGATCTCTTGGTCACCATATATTGCTGCTGTACTTGCCATTTTGATAGGTCACAAGTTGTACAAGCAACAAGAGAACCAGTGGGCTATGATGTAAGGATTCCTTTGTTCATAATTATATAGTTACAAAAAGCTTGAAAACGAAATTTTTTGTGTGTGTTTGTCTATAATAACTAGCCCTTAAATATGGACAGGAGCAAACCAGTGATGATGTTGATAATCCTACCATGGCAACTAGTGAGAAGGATATGGGACATTCCAACTTTAACAAGACCTCCACTTTCTCAAGAAAGAAAAAAGACCCAAGGTGAAATGAATATTGCCGGTTCTTCTGTGTGTGATGCTTATGTTTAATGCTAAAAATGCATGGGCTGTACCAAAGCTGTCAAAACACAAATGGAAGGGCAGCTTGCTCAAATTGCAAGCACTTACCCAGGCATTGGGAAGGAAGTAGGAGGGCTCTAGGACCCTGGCAGAGCCTCACACCTCTTTCCCAAAGCTTGGTTTAAGGCAGTACCACAGGGATTGGGGGGAGGGCATCAAATGGCCTCGCACTGGGCAGCATATTATCAAGGTCCACCCCTGCATATGTGTACCTACTGGCACCACCTTAAATGTGATTGCACTAACACACCCTCCTGGGCCTTCTAAATGTTCTTCTGGCCTCAGATATTAGGACACCTGACTGAGGAGGATATAATGACATAAGGACTGACATTACCCGGAACCAGGAAAAAGGACGTTGGATAAACTTAGAATGAGAAATGTTTTTTGTAATGAACCTATATTTATGGAATTAGTGTAACACTAATGAAATTTTAAGAGATGTTGGAAAGGAAGTAATTGGCTTTAGCAGAAAGGTTAAAAGATAAAATTAATGAAATTAATGCAAAAATGAAGTGGTTTGAGTAATAAGGCGAAATAAGAATTTGCAAGAAATGGTTTGGGGGATATATAATTAAGGGTAAGATAAGAGGGTATGAATTTGCTGAATAAATTTTTAAATGGAATACAAAGAGGGAGGTGAGAGGAAGTCAGGAAAATAAGTAAAAGAATGGTAGAAATTGAAAGGAGGGATTTTTATTTTTCTTGTTCTTTTTTTCTTGTTTTTTGAGTTGAATTTTTGGTTTTTGTATTTTTCTGGTGTTTATTTTCCTTTTTTTGTTGACTCTGTAACCTTTTTTCTTGTTAAAACCTAATAAAATATTATTTTTTTAAAAAAACACTAAATGTTCTTCTGTTCTGGAGGTTTCCATGTGAGTGATTACAGTAGGAGCTTTACCTCCTAGAAAGCAAATATAAAGAGATTATGCAATTTAGATGTAACTGAGAATCTCTTTGAGGAACAGTAATTTAATTAAATTTCTCCTTCTTGGGGGAAAAATGTAGTTACACAACGACCTTGCAGCTGCTGGGGTTAGATGAGGACATGGAGGCCGACAGCGAGGGGCTTCCCATCAGGAAAGGAGCCTACTTATCTCTCCTTCTTTTGCGTCACTTGCAAATCCGAGAGCTGCAGGTAAAAAGAAAAACCACATTCAAATGTTCATATTATGCAAGACTGTACATAATAAGTCTTATTTTTATTTCATTGTAACCGTCTCATTTGTACTAGAGAATTTGTTTGGGCATCCTCAACTACTTCAGATCCGTTGAAAGAACCCTAACCATCAGCACCTCGGGTCTTGCCTTGAGTGCTGGCCATCTGGTCTCCACTGCTGAAGATTCCTGTTGGGTAAATGCAGCCAAAGGGGGCAGAGGTGCCTATGGTGGTCTTGGTTCACACCCCTATGTGCATTACACACCAGCCGACTATAAGGTGAGGCATTTGGGCACTTTGTAAAATAGCTTCATAGACAGACACATGAATAAAATAGGTGCAGCACCAAGGTCAACGGGTGTTCCAGCTGACCTTGCATGCAGAAGGGCCCTGGTTCAATCCCTGCCATTCCCAGCTCCCTGGAGAATTGCTGCCAATTGGAGTAGAGGATCTGAGATAGATGGACCAATGGTCTGACTTAGTGTTAGGCAGCTTCATATATATATGGAGTAGGTCCTGCATGATACAGGATATAGCATATGGGGGCATTTAGGGGAATCCCCAGTCTCCTTACAACCCCAGCTCTATTTATGACAATCTGTATTTACCCAAGCTGATGAAGTGCAGGTCATAAAATCAAAGCCATATGCCTTATGCGGAAATGCTTTTGAGTGTTCCACATCTGACACAGAGTTATAGATTTTTTATCTCTGTTCAAAGGTCGAAGCAGACAAATTAACATTAGGCATATGCCTTCATTGTATTGCTTTCAATGCCAGCTAAAGCCTTTTTTGCTTAGCCAGGCTACCCTGTTATGTAATTTTCTGGTGCACATTTGCTTTTCAAACTTTATTTCTCATTTGAAAAATAATTTTCAAATAATTTGTCTATTTTTATTGCTATTGTTAAATGGCTATTTTATACCATTTTATGTAAGCTACTTATGGAGGGTATTTTTAAAATTAAGTGGTGTATAAATTTCACTAACTAAATAAATGCAGCAAACACATGAGCAAAGTCTCCCTCCTGTACACTGCAGCTTCCCCCACTACTAAAATTACTACCCTAATCGTGTATTTTCAGAAGTGCCCCATGGATCTCATTGGGACTTGCTCACCAGCAAGCATGCTTAGTCTTGCAGCCTTAAAGCAATCTGTTCTATGGATGGGTCAGACTTTTAACATTCAAAATTTGCCTTCAGCTTGAAATTCACAAAAAATACACTGCTTCCACTCCTAAATCTCATTGCCAACCAGAACTGAATCTTCCTTCACAAGTTTACAGCAGGTCAAACTCTTCCATACCTTTACAAAACTCTTGAAAGTTACACACACACATGTATGTACGTGTGCCCACATGCCCACATGTACATGCACTGTTTTATTTGGTACTTCTAATATAGGCTTCATCATGTGTTTATTTTTAATCTGTCCCTGGCACAGGTTCACAGTGTGCAGTTTATGGAGTTTGCAGAGGTAGAAAACCATGATGATTTTTACACCACAGAGGACATGTATGTTCACACCCAGGATCAGCGAGGGGCTTTTGTGGTGTACGATGTAGCCCTCCAGGACCTGAAAGAGCTAGAAAAGCAGCTTTTGCTTGTGGCAACCCAGTACATTGAGGCAGGGAAAGGTAAGAATCATCACAGTTTGGTACACTTCTGCTAGTGAGAAGGACAGAGAGGGGGGAAAGGAGCACAAATAGGAATGATCATTCATAAGGATGATCACCAGCCCAAAAGTTGGTAACCCAAAAACTCAGCCGGGGTGCCTGACTTTGCTAAACGTCAGTTTATAGTAAGCTGCTTATTGTCAGCTACTGAGCCAGCCTAGCAGAGTGGGACTCTGGACTCTTTTCATATGATTGTGTGAAATGTTGAGGTCTATGTCAGTGTTTCCCAAACTTGGGTCTCCAGCTGTTTTTGGACTACAACTCCCACCATCCCTAACTAGCAAGACCAGTGGCCAGGGATGATGGAAATTGTAGTCCGAAAACAGCTGCAGACCCAAGTTTGGGAAACACTGGTCTGTGTCGATGGTGACACAGCAAGCACCTTTAGGCACCTCATATCACAATGTCTAGTCTATATTTGTTGTTGGACTGGGGCAAGGGACCTTTTTCAAGTAGTGGACAACCTTCCAAGGGCTGAATGTCAGTGGTGGGTGGGGCCAGAGGATGTCACTCTTTTGTGCAGCAAGCTTCTTTCCAGCCAGTGCCAGATTTACGTATAAGCTAAACAAGCTATAGCTTAGGGCCCCACTCTCTTGGGGGCCCCCAAAAAATTTAAAGGAAACAAACCTGGATGTACATTTCCAAAATATGAGGTGAAAAAACAAATAAAACAAAACCTATATACAGCAACAGTATTTGTGTTGTGTAGGCTCCTATGATGTAATTAGGTCCATAAATTACCATATAGCATATATTCAACACAAGAAACAGCGACAATTTGTTGTTGACAAAGGACAGCTGGACATATAAAGGGCCCCATTACCTTCAGTAGCTTAGAGCCTCATCAAACCTGAATCTGGCCCTGTTTCCAGCAATGTAAAACCCAGATGTTTATCACACTCATCTCTCCAGCCTTCATCCAGGCAAGCAGGAGGTATCATTACAGTTCAAATATTCATCTCACCCAGGCAAAAGCACTTAAGAGGTTGTGGAACGAGGTTGGTGGGCTGTGTGTGGCTTGGGAGAGCCCTTGGAGCCAGATAGAGAGGTTTGGAGAGCCGCATTTTGTTAAGTAGGCATTGTTCTTCCTTAGCTTGCTGGTTTCTGTGGAAATGCCTGTTGTGCTGTTTTTCCTTTTCGAGGTCACAAAGCATGCCGTGATTCCAGTAATAGCAACTACTCAGCCTGGGCTCATGCATCAGTGGATCGATCTGCAGTAATCCTTGACCTTTGGACTTGTGAAACAGCTTTCTTAGAAAATAAATGGCAGGTGTATATATATATTCCCACATTATTTTTAAAAACCAACCAATCTGAGCTCCTGTTACATTCGATATTTTTTAAAATTAATATTATTTCTCATCCTTGCTTCCAAAGTTGCCTAGGGCTCTCTCTGTGTGTTGGACTATTCAAACCAACTATACTTGCAAACAGCGATCATTATCATTTTTGGAATACAGTATTTTAGATCCCCCTTCCCCCAGTCATCTTATGTAGCTCTAATAACTATAATATATCTGGAAAACTTAAATTAATTGGTTTGGATATTTTCCAGGGCTATCATAATTCAGAGACTAAAAGTGTGAGATGTGACAAAATCCAAGGCAAATATCAGACTAATGCTTCATTGATTTTCAGTGGGCTTACTCCAAGTATCACTTTAATCTGAATGCTCCATTGTTATTAAATGAATATGAAGCTGATTTTTTAAATTATACTCAATTTTTATCATCTGAAATGCAGTACTACAAAAGAACTTGCATTACAAAACATTTTATCTTGAAACATTTTAACGCTCCTGTTCCACAGCCCATCCAGCCCTTCCTTTATAGAAATTAAGGTCCCTCTTTCCCATAGTCCTGTTCCCAGAATGGCTAAGCCACATAAAACATAGCTGACTAAATTAGCAAATAAGAGAGAGAGGTGAAATAGGGAAAGTTAACTTTTTTTAAAAAATAGAGAGAGAAATTACGGTATCATTCTTTTTTTAAAAAAACCCACCTATATATTTTTGCCTTAAATCTATTTTCAGCTTTTGAATAGTTACTTTGAAGCATATCAACATGCATTAGATTCAGAAGAAAGATTTGCTTTGGCCCAAGTTGTAATAGACATCATGTACAGACGCCCTCGATTTGATTTCCATCTTGGGTATTTTGTGAACATCTATAAAGATGAATGTGCTTGCCTTGAGCTTCACCTACAGCTGGTGAGAGGTGTACTGAACAAACAGGTTAGTGGACTCTTTGAGTTTTTTATTTATTATTTTTAATCTGTTTTCTTACATTTATATCCCACCTTTTCTGCTACATGAGGCTTGTGTTTTTATTTATTTGGTTTTTAGATAGATAACCAACGTGAATATAACCACAGGATTTGGCGTGATGGTCCCAAAGGTGGCACCTGTGAATTTGGTTTCCCCCCATATATAATTGCAAAACAGTTAATTGCTATTAATAACACCCCGTGAGTAACGTCTGTCTCTCTTTATCATATGATGCAAGTACCGTATTATAAGGGAGCCCATCTTTAACTTGCTCAGTCAGAATCTTCCACAAAAAGTCACTCTGTTATCCCTTTGAATTAAAGTGAGGTTGGTGCAGATAAGCTAATCAAACTGTAGATGAGTAGCTTTGTTTTGTCAGCTTTCACACGGACCTACTTTGCACATAATGTTAAGCCAAATGAACAAACGTGGCTTTTCCAAATGAAGATTTTATTGACAACATTGCAAAGGGAGGTTTACAAAGGAATTCAGCTCCCCAACCACACCCCACCCCACATTACTCCTTTAAACTATGGAGGTTTGAAGGAGAAGCAGGAAGGACAGCTGGGAATGCACCTTCCTCACCAAACCGCCCATCCCACTCCCCATTGACCTTGCCAAACCTCCCCTTAGACCCCTCCACTGTTGAGGGAAGGCCAAGAACATGAGCAACATAGGGGAGAAATATTTTCTCACATTTGTCTCCTACTGACTAGCAATGGTAGCAAATAACAGCAGGACGGAAAGGAGATCTTCTCTCCTTCACTTCCGCCTCTTCGGTGGCAGCAGCAGGACAAAGAAACAAAGGAGAGAAGGCCTTCCTATGCTTCATCCTGCTGTTGCTGTCACTGCCACTAACAGGAGGAAGGGGTGACAGGTGAGGTGGGCAGTGGCAGCAGAGTATGGCAGTTGCTGAGGTGGTTTCCCGTCCTGTCCTGCCTGTTCCTTTGTTGCTCACCCGAGATAGCCACCACCCATGCTGCTAACTCACTTGGCTTGTGAGCCTGCTCTGCCTGCCTGAGCTGCTCACCTGCAGTGCAGTTTGCATGGTTCCCCATGATGACATTCTTACATTGTCATTATATACTAGGATACAGAATGATTTATAAATGGAGAATATGTATTTATGCAGTTTACATAAAACACTCGGTATGTAAAGGTTTGCATGGAATGTATCAGATTTCAGGTTAGATTAAACAAAACTATCATTTGTCCTATTAGGCTCCTTGAAAACAAAAGTTATTTCTTGTAATGTAATGATTCTATCCTTTCATAATGCTTTTTAATTTTGTTTTTGTTTTTAAAGTTCGGCTTTGAAGAACATTTATTTGCTCGAGTTCCACCCTTCCCTTGGCCTAGTATTTTTAGTTCCTAAAGCTCTGGGTCATATCCTCCAGGAGTTCCAGCAAAGCTGTAGGCCAAAGACAGCCAGGGAGGCAATTAATCTGGAAAAACATGTGCTTCAACTTGCCCTGGACACATGGCTGACCATGGAACAGCCAGAGTCTTTTTATGGCTCTCAAATTCAGAAAGATGTACGTATGTCTTCTACATTCTAAATCTGTAGTGATTTTGTCTTGTTTTTAAATAATTCAGGCTATGATATACATTCTTACCTGAAAGTAAGTGCCCTTTTATTTAATGGGACTTTCTTTCAAGGAGACATAGGACTCTGCTGTTAGTGATCTCTGTTGCAGACTCTACACATTCATGTCAGTTAAAATGGACTGATCTGTTGATATGGTCTACAAATCTTCTTTCTCTTGTTGACACAGTCAACCAAAAGTTTCAATACAAACTTTTAAGGATTTTATGCTTGTGAGATGGACAAATTCAATGGCACCCATGTGATCTAAGATTAAACACTCACGTATTAGCTAGTAGAGAACAATAACAGTTATCAACCCATCTAGGAGCTCAGAGAACCCTTATTGTTCTTCTTTAGCTTCAATGGAATGTTCTAGCTAATCCCTTTCACCAATACACATAGGCATTCTCCATTTCATTGTCAATTAAACCATTATATTTAACAGCCTTAACTTGTCATCTGAACCTGGGCTCGTGGTTTGATACGACAATTAAGCAACAACATTATTTTTACTGACTGTTGAAAGGAAGTGTATGTCCCCCATAGTTATTCACAGACGTTCTGGTTGAAGATCCTTGTCTTGTAAGAGAGATTGCTATGTCAGCACTGAAATCAGCAGAAGAGGGAAAGCAGAAACAGGGGAAAGAAAAGCAAGCTTTTATTCTGAACATCTTCTCAAGGCTCCTTGAACTTCTAACCCTCCGCCATCGATTGATAGAGGCAGCAGTAGAAAGTGCACAGCTGCAGAGGTAAAGTAATGGGCACATGGGATTGCAATGCAGGGAGCTATATTGAAATCCCAATGAAGAAGGATTGAAAGTAACCATTAAGGCTTTTGTGCAGCAGGGTTTTTCCCCCTGCTCTTGGGGTATGTAGGTTAAAATGCATATCCAGTGTGCCATAATATTGGGACTCTTGTTGACATTTAGGGCTCTCTTCTCGTCAGTCCCTCCAAACCACTATTTCAGTTATGCCGCCTTTATTCCACCAGGATGGGGAGCCCCTTTCAGCCCAAGGGCTGCATTCTCTTCTGGGCAACTGTTTGGGACCCACATGCCAGTGGTGAGCAGGGCCAGAGCAATGAATGTGAATTTTACCTTTGTAGAATAGGCTACTTTCCACACCACCCACCCACTCTTCCATCTAGGCAAGCAAGAAGCACTGTCAGAGTTCAAGGACACATTCCAGCCAAGCAAAAACAGTCAAGGAGTGTGTAAAGCATAGCAAGTGTGGGTCCTGAGGGTCAGACAGAGATGTCCCCCAGCCCCGAGATTCCCCGTCCCTGTTTTATACGCACGGTCAGATTGCCCACTGTCTCCCACACCTATTGAGACACAGAATGATTCTTAACTCCAT
Organism: Podarcis raffonei; assembly: GCF_027172205.1. Taxonomy (NCBI): domain Eukaryota; kingdom Metazoa; phylum Chordata; class Lepidosauria; order Squamata; family Lacertidae; genus Podarcis; species Podarcis raffonei. The sequence continues at coordinate 53,024,230 of NC_070604.1, forward strand.
AATCAATAGTGCACAGTTGCTGGCAAACAAAATTTCTGTTTCTAGCAAAGCAAGAGTTGCCGGCAAGGGTGACCCTGACAGTGGCTAAAGAAACATTGCAAAGTTAGATGTATGTGTTCTTTTCCTTTTAGACTCTACAAAGAATTTGCAGGAGAAATGGGCTTTGATGAGTTCCATTTATACTTAAGGCCCGTGTACTTTGAATTTGCAACTCACAAAGAGAAAGCAGACCAGCCCTCACCAATATTTGTTACTTCTCTTCTAGAGCATCATGACAGTAGTGTGGATAGGTAAACCAGAGCTTTATGGGTATTTTGGCACATTTTCCTCTTCTTTTGATCAGCCCCAAACGCAACATATCTAGGTCCAAATGAGGTGGAAATAGAACAGCTATTCTTTCTTAAAACTTTCCAAATTGATCTTCTTTCTAAGCATTGTCATAAAGTGTGACTGGAGCTTCTGTTGTTTTAATTCACCTTTTTCAATATTAGTATTTTAAAAATAAAAAGCTAGTATAATTTCACAAAAGAAAAGTACATATAAGGAGTGAAATCAAATCCCCTCCCCCGCCGCCGCCAAATTCAATGCAGCTCATCTATTTCAGGGTTTCTGAGGCACCAGTGTTTATTAACACAAACTGCTGAAGGTTTATTCCATGAAAGAGACCATAGCTGCCATTCTTCTCCAGTAGTATTTCTTAGAGGCTGGGATGTGGATACTCCATAAGCATACAGATATATTGGGGGCCAAGTATTCACATTTATACTTAAGGTCTGATTAATTTTGCCCAGTTAATCATCCAGCCCAGCTCAGTTGTAGCATAACTCTCTCTCAGTATACTCTGCATATTTGTACTGTATTCTCAATAGGCCCAGCCCTCCTAGATTTGCAAAATTGCAATGACTTTATGTCCCCTGGGTTCTATAGGGGGGGGGGGTTAGAAGAGTACTGTAATTAAACAAATGGCTTTTGCAGTTATTTGTAACCAGTCTCCCATATGAAATTAAAACCAATCACAAACTAGCAGAATGTATGATTTAGCACAAGTGCATTTCAGAAATTTGCTGTGACTTTCAGAAACAGATTTCTTTAAATCTATACAAAGAAATATGTCACACATCTCCAATGTTTCCCTTGTGAGACAGTCAACCCCTCTATTTATTTGAAATATATGCTGCTTTTATGTTGGCCAGCATTTGGAAATGTGTCTGATTTTATTTGTCTGTTTGTTTAATTTATATCCTGGCCTTACTTCCAAAGAAGTCCACTTTGTAGTGGTATAATTGGAGACAGGGGCTTAGATCCTAACTAAGCTTCTGCTGGCAGGAGCATCCCATGAGTGGAGTTCTGTTTACAGGGCACTCCAACTTTCACTGACCCCTTCCCCTTTGCTCTTTGAAAATTTACTCTGCAGGTGCTGGAAGACTCTCTGAAGAAGCATGACAAACAGAACCAGGAGCCCTTCAGTTCACACAAGGGTAGTTAGGATCCAAGTCATCTTCTGTAGATAAGATTAAAAATATGTGTAATAAAAAATGTGAATAAGAAGCAAGCACAGCACTTTCCCTTTTCATTTATTTACATTTCTACATTCATGAATGCTTGCATATTAGCTTGTGTAATTTAGAAATATTTACCTCTTGCAGATATATTCCATCCAGCTTAATGTTAAACATCCATGATATTGACAATCAAATTGGAAAATTTAGCTTTCGTACAAGAGACAGCATTCTTCAGGTGACTGAATTATTTCCCCCAGTAATTCTCAATACTGTACAACCACAATGAATACATTTTATTCCTTCCCTTCCTATAAATTTTCTTTTGTCTTGCACCAGAAGTTATTTGAGAACCAGCAGTGTTCTGGGTTGTCATTTTTAATATAACTGTACCCTGACTATCTCAGTCACTGTAAAACAGGTAAGGGGGATCTACACTGTGCGTAAATTACATTGTAGATGCACCATTTCTAAGTTGAAGTATCTAATTATAGCCATTCAACAAATTTTTAAAAAATGAAAGGAACACAATGAAATATATTTCAACGTTCCTTTTTGTTTTCCTGGACTTTCCTTCTCATGATTCACCTGGGAATGTACCTGATCTGCAATAGTATGGGGGAGGAAATAAGTATAAAATATGTATTGAAACAGACATTTAAAAGGTGAAGCTACCTCTTCTTCAACATTTCCTCCAAATATTCTGATGAACATTGCTACTTTATTTCATATTCAACTCCATGTGGCATCCAATTTTACTATTTGGGGCTGTGAATGCACTATACATTTAAAGTGCATTTTCATTCCTGTTAAAGAATCCTGACAACTGTGGTTTACCCTTCAGAGAGCTATACAGCTCTCAGTATCTTTTGCTACCTTCAGCTCCCAGTATAAAAGTATACTGTATATGCAACCTTATATTGCACTTAATTATGGTTCTAGATCTATGCAGAATAAAATCCTGTATCTGAATGCAAGTGAAAAGATTTCAGTGAGTCTAAGGATAAGTACATCTATATCAAGAGAAAACTGTGCAACTTCATGTTACGGTTATTATATGAGGCCTAATAGTTTTTATCTTAATTCTTCAGCTGTTACTGAAGTCTCATGGACTAGAAAATCTTCAGATTGCTCTTGCCTGCCAAGTCACTCATAAAAACACACTGCTTGTTGCTGTTCAACAGGCTGCATTTTGCCCCATGATGCAGCCCTTGCGGACTCTGGATATGAAGGTTTGCATTTTCTCCCTCTCTCCAACTATACATGGACTGCAGTTGTGTAACTTTTTCTTACTTTTTGAAATGAAAATCAGCCACCAGAGGCTACAGTTGGAAGGTGAGTGGGGAAGGTATATTTAACCCTTTCCCTATAGACTACTACACTCCTCAGAATCGCCCTGTCAGGTTGTCAAGATCCAAGTTTGGGGCAAGTACTCTTGGGTGAGAATCCAAGCAGAGATTTAAATCACACAATATGCAGCAAAGTAAAGCATGGAAGTATAGGCCATTAGACCTTTAAAACATGTCTTTCCAAGTGAGTTCCAAAATAGTACCCTATTTACCCAGCATAGGAAAAGACCACACATTTAGTAAGTTAACAGTTGTTTACTTACGAGCTCTCTAAAGGTCAGGTTCATGTGCTTTTTCATACATCAGTCAGAAATGTTGCACAGGCAGTAAAACTTAGTTTAGTTCCAAATGGTGAAACGTCCTAAATTATTGGTATAAGAACTTAAGAGTGGCTTGTGAGAGCCATGCGGTTTGCGCTGGAGCAGCTAGCTCAAACCTCATTACACGTTGCGTTTCTCAGGTAGACAGAGGGAGGAACAAAGACTTGATTACCTAGTTCCTCCCAAGGTGAGCTAATCAAGGTAGGATAGCTTACTTTGTGGTCTTAACCCCTTAATGCATTAATTAGACCAGCAATTTGGTTATTTGAGGCAGTTTATCCCACAAGAACCATTAGATAATGGATTATCTGCATTAGGTAATGGGGTGTGGTGTAGATCTGTGTAAAAGGAAATGTGTGTCTTTAATGTTTCAGGAAGGAGGTCTAAGTCTGAGGAGTCAGAGCAGTTCAGCAAGTAGAAGTTCTATGGTTGGAACTGAAACAGAAGACCAGTTTCTGGCCACAGCACCATTGGTTTTACATTCCATTCGACATTTTGCAGCAGGACGCAGCATTTTAAAAAGGTAGGTTGGTAGTATAATGGGCTGCAGGGTGTTTTCCATGTATGTACGCACGCATGTTTCAATGCACACGGCTCTTTCTTTCATTCTCACCCTGAGGCTACAGGTCTAAGCATTCTTACTAGGATGCAAGAACCACTGATATCTTCATGTTCCTGCCTCTTCCAGCACTTTCAAAGACCGCCATTCCCATAGCTTATGGCATGCACGTATATCCATTGACATGATCCCACAGTGTTGCAGTTTGCCTCAATCCATACAAGTATTCATTTACAATCTTATGGATATTTTTTACCAGCTTTTTTTGCTCTCCCCTTTCTGGCTGGGCAAGAAATGGATGGGAAATTAATTTATTTTATGTCCTGCCATTCCTCAAAGAACCTCTATAATACTGCACTGGGGACACCCTACATGATGGGTCCTGCTCATACTGTTGGAATATGTATACACCTTCAGCTACAGAGGTGGTGTTGGATCACATTACGGGAAATAAGTGTTGTATTGTTAGAAAGGAGCCACAGCTGACAGATAGTATTTGCAAAGTCACTATATTTACAATAAGCATGGATTCCTTAGTTAAAGTCAGTCTGTTTAATCATGGCATAAATACTAAATGTTTATAAAGTGTAGATATGGGGTAAATATTAGTTGTTCAACTATGTAGTTTGCCTATTAACAGGAAAATGTCAGTATTTCTACCTTCAGGATAACATTATTGCTCGTTCTCCAGGCCTCGAGAAGCTTTTGTCTCAATTCAGTTGGAGAAACAGGGTCCACGGGACATGATGCTGAACACGTTCATTCAAAAGAAACAAATCCTGGGGACTAGAATGCAAAATCCTGTAAGTGTGCCAGGAAATCATCTCGGAATTTACTTACATTTTGTTGTATGTGTTTTCAGACTAACACTTAGTGAACTTTATGGCTTCAGAATCAGTGCACTCCCAAATGTTTGGGAGTTGTTTAAAAACACACACACAATATTAGAAGCTCAAATGGAGTGTATTGTGGCAACTCGGCCTAATATAAACCAGCATGCTTTGACACAAAAAAGTGGAAAAAGCTAGTAAGGGATGCAAAAAAAGAATTTGAGGACCACATTGCTAAATACATCAAGGCCAACAATAAGTTATTTAAATACATTACAGGGAGGTGGCTGGATGACAAGGGAGTCAAAGATGTGCTAAAGAAGGATTAGGAGATTGTGGAAAAGCTGACTGAATTATTTGTAACTTTCTTCACAACAGAAAATATAGGGAACATTCTAGTGCTTGAACTAACGTTTGAAAAGGGGAGTCTGAGAAACTGAGGCAGATAGTGGTTATGAGAGATGAATTTTTAGGCCTGAAAAAGGGCAATCACACACATCAATAGGATGGAGCAACTTCCCTATGAAGAGAGGTTGCAGCATTTGACTTTTTGAATACACAACTTTCCATTGGCGTGTGTCTTTGTAAGATAATATATATGCATAATTATGTAAAACTGGAAATGTTATGTAAAAAAAGCAAATGGTATAATTTGTTGCAGGAGGAAGTTGAAAAAGTCAAAAGAGAAGTTATTGTTGAATACTGCCATAAGTAAGTACACAAAATCTATACAGCATATCTCCACCAAAGGCTAGTGGAGGTGGTTTGTATGAATGTATGTAAAAAGTTTATTTTCCTATTCTCACTGCAGGCCGATGCTATATTATATTGGTACGATGTGGACATTTCAATAATGGGGAGACAAAGCCAAACAGTCTGTCCTTCGATCAGCTAGAAAATAGAAGAGAGTAATGTCCAAGCCTATAAGTAAAAAACAAAAAGCCTGCCAAAATGTAACAAAGCAAAACACAAACAACATCAATAATACTAAAATAATTTCAACAGGGCCAGTTGGGAAGTAAAAGCAATCATGCTTCAGGCAGTTTCTGCAAATAAACTGCCTATATAAGAACAATTGTAATAATCTGGGTCACAGCAGTTGTTAGACAGTCCATTATATTCTGGGAAGGGGGAAGAGAGGGAGGGAGGGAGGGAGGAAGGAAGAGTGCTACCATTTATTCTTCCCTAACATTGAAAATACAATGTATTTTACACAACACATTTTGTCCATTCATGAGCAAGAGAGCACTAAGAAATTGCGAAGTTTCTTCTGTGCTAATATTTATAATTTGGATATGTCCTTTACATTTCAGTGAAAGAAAACAATAAAGCAGGGAAACTGGTTCTTCAGATATGAGCACTATAGTGTTTTGCTAATGCTAAACTTTGGTACCATTTTAGGATGAACCATCGTATATCACAATACTCTCTTCGAAGTCAGATCATTGCTTATTACAACAGTTTAAAATCTATGCTAGATGATTTCCCCAGCGTGAGAGACAAATACTTCATGATTGGGTTACCGCAAGAGAAGAAAGGAAAACAAGAATTAAAAGAAAAGCCTGAAGATGATCCCAGGTATGTAAATACTCTAAGCTGCTTGTTTATAGAATTCCATATCATGTTGTTTTGCTAATTGGGGATAGTGGGATTACTGCTGCTAGCCAATAGTTTATTTCTTTCTGGCTATTAGATTGATATAATCCCATTAGAGAAAAAGGCAGAGTATAAATAAATTAACAACAACCCTGTGGGGTAGGTTAGGCGGAGAGACAGTGACAGGCCCAAGGTTCCGGTAAGCTTCATGGCAGAATGGGAATTTTAACCTGGCCTCCCCAATTCTAGTTCAGCATTCTAATCACTACACCTGTTTGGAAAGGTCAAAGGATATGAGGGTAAGCTTATAAAGAGAGGGAGAATCATGTGAATAAAGCCTATAAGTGTTATCTTCAAAGTGGGATTAGAAGCCCACCTCCCTTCCCCTGTTAGATGGAGAGGTAGCTTAGGAGGCTGCTATTTGGTTTGCTTGTTTTATCATATTTTCCTTTAGAAACTTGGAGCATCTTGTGGGGCCTTCTGCTGACTCTCGTCTAGTCACTTTATCAATTCCACATCACCTCAGTTTCCACACTGCTATTTTTGCCACTGTTGTGTTGTCGGCCGATTGGGAGAAATTGTGTGAAAAGGCACCACTTAATGTAGTAATTATAAAATTACGGTTATATAGGTTATATTTCTTTATATATGCATGTACCACATGTAGCAAACGGGAAACAACTGTATAGCTATTGTGCAAAAATACCTGTTGAGTGCCACAGAACATTGTGATGTGATTGTGCAAGTAATTCACTTTCCTCCCAAAACAACTCAGGTCATTCCAGACACGGCCTCGTGGTTTGCTGTCCACAGATGGACGGTCCTTCTTGAATCTGTGGTTCATCCCTCACCCTTCTGAAATCCTATCTGTGTTTAAAATGCTACCAGAGAAGGTTTGTACGCTATAGTCCTGAAGAAAACTCTTGTCAATCATACTGTATAGATCATGGTGGTCTAACATGCTGCCCTTGATTCCTTTTTTGGTGGCCCCCTAGCAACATTTGGTGCCCCTCCCAGTCCTTGTACTGCCTTCTCAAGCTGGGTAAGTGAGGCACTGTGATTTGGGAAGGAGGTGTGAGGGCTCTGACAGGGTCCTTTCTAAAGCCTAGTTAGCACTTTTTGAGCATGGGGAAGAAGATGGGAGGGCTCTAGGACCCTGCCAGAGCCTCGTGCCTCTTTCCCAATGCCCTGTCCTGCACTTATCCAACTTTGAGAAGGCAGCAAATTTGGCCTTGCTCCCTGCCTGTTCGCCCAACAAGGCAGTGTACAGCTCGCGGCTTCTGTGTTGAAGTACTCCTGTGGCCCACTTGGTATGAAAGGTTGGGCTGCCCTGGTTTAGATTAACCTGGTACTGGTCTCTTTTGTCATGTTGCCATATTGTGCTGCTGTTGAAATATTATTAGGCGCTGTGAAATATACTCAGAGTCGCAAAGTGATTTCATGCTCTTTATTCAGCTCATAGTGGTGAGGAGGAATGAATGAAAGTCCCCTCAAAGTATCTGCTTTATATACATTATTTACACAATGGGCTGCACATGATTGGCTAATTCCGGAATTCTACTGTAAGCCAATCAGGTTGTGGATTCACTTCTATCTGGAGCATGATTGGGTAGTTCCTGCCAACCAATCATACTGCTGCATTGTTCTAGGACCAATCAGACTGCTGCATTCTGAATCCTATTGTTCTAGGACCAATCAGACTGCTGCCTTTTGGATCCTATTCTTCTAGGACCAATCAGACTGCTGCAGTTTGGATCCTATTCAACTCAGTACATAACACCCCTCCCCTCTAAGTTCCAGTCCTGCCCGGGAGGTCGCATTCATAGTCCTCGAGGTACGCTGGCGGCCTACGTGTGCGTTGCGGCCTGGGGTGTTCCCTGGTCCGGGGTTCAGGTTCTGGCTCGTGTTCCAAGGATGCTGGCTGTGATGGGGCTATTTGGTCTGGCGCAACCGGCTCGCTCAGTCGTGGTTCTGGTTCTGGTGTCCTTTCGGCCTCGCAGGTCCTCTCTGTATTTACTGATTCTGCCTCTCCTGCTGGCCCCTCGTGCTCTATGGGCCTCACTGCCCCTCTGTTCCCTTGGGACTCCTCTGACCTTTCCTCCTCCTGGTTTTCTCCCGGGAATCGTCGCCGTATCTGGTCGCAGTGGCGGCGCCAGCATTGCCCCCCATCTGTTAGCACCTCGTACGACACGGGGCCAGTGACCCTGGTGACTGTGGCGGGTACCCATGCTGGGCCTGCCCCAAAATTCTTTGCGTACACTGGGTCCTGGGCCTCGAAGGTCCGGGGGTTCCTGCCTTCCCCCACCACTACCTCATCCTGAGCTCTATCGGGGTGAATGCGGTCCAATCTGATTGCAAGGCGCCGACCCATTAGTAGTTCAGCGGGGCTCCGGCCAGTTGTTGAGCTGGGGGTGCTGTGCTGTGCTAGAAGGAATGTGGCAAGGCGGTACTCCCAATCCCCTTGCGTCATGCGGCGAAGGGTGTCCTTGGTGGTCCGCACCATGCGTTCTGCTTGGCCATTGGTGGCAGGATGGAATGGCACCGAACGGATGTGGCGGATGGCGTTCTGCGCTGTGAAGGTTTGGAATTCTCCTGACGTAAATGCAGTCCCGTTGTCTGAGACGAGAGTGTCAGGGAGCCCGTGGGTTGCAAACAGCCTGCGTAGTACCCGGATGGCTGCGGACGTAGAAGTGGACGGTACCAGTGCGACTTCCAGCCATTTGGTGTAGGAGTCCACCACTATGAAGAATGTTTTCCCCTGAAAGGGGCCAGCGAAGTCCACATGCAGGCGTGACCATGGTGCTCGGGCGGACTCCCAGGACTGGACTGGGGCCCTTGGGGGATCTGGGCGGGATTCTTGGCAGGCCTGGCAGTGTTTGACCCAGGCCTCTATCTCTCCGTCGATCCCCGGCCACCACACATAACTCCTGGCAAGGGCCTTCATTCTTACTACCCCTGGGTGTGTCTCGTGTAGGGCTGTGAGGACCCTTTTGCGGAGGGGCTGGGGAACAACGACCCTGCTTCCCCATAACAGGCACCCCTTGTGGGCCGACAGTTCATGTTTGCGGGTTGTGTAGCCGGCGAATTCTGGCCCGGGGCTGCTGCTGGGCCATCCCCTCCACACCCAGTCCAGGACCCGGGAGATGACCCTATCTTTCTTGGAATGGTGTGCAACTTCTTGTGCCTGAATGGGGCGGTCGGGAAGCAGCTCCAGGCTCATAACCTCTTGTGCAGGTGCTGGGTCGGGGCCTGTTTCCGGTAGTGGTAGCCTGCTGAGGGCATCCGCGTGGCCCATCGCCTTCCCCGGACGGTGAATCAGTGCATACTGGTAGCTGGCAAGGAAAATTGACCACCTGAGGACGCGAGGAGACAGCACTTGGGGGGTCTGCTTTTCAGGGGCAAATAAGCCAAGCAACGGCTTGTGGTCAGTCACCACGGTGAAGGGCCGCCCGTACAAGAAATCATGGAATTTTTTTACTCCCTTCACGATTGCCAGTCCCTCCTTGTCGATTTGCGAGTAGTTCCGCTCGGTTGCGTTGAGTGTCTGGGAAAAGTATGCCACCGGTACCTCTCTTCCATCCGGGAGTTGGTGTCCCAGGACAGCGCCAATTCCATAGGGCGAGGCATCGCATGCTAGCACCACCGGCAGCCTCTCATCGAAGTGTGCCAAGACCGAGTTTGAGACAAGCAAGTCCTTGACTGCCTGGAATGCGGCCTCCTGGCGCTGGCCCCACACCCAAGGGGCCCGCTTGTCCAGGAGTCTGTGTAGGGGCTCTGCTACCGCCGCCTTGTGGGGAAGGAAGGAATGGTAAAAGTTCAATAGTCCCAAGAAGGCCTGAAGTTCAGTCTTGTTCTTGGGCGCTGGGGCATCACAAATGGCCCGTACCTTGTCCCCAGTCGGGTGGACCCCTTCTGCGTCCACCATAAATCCCAGAAAGTCCACCTGAGGCACTCCTAGTAGACATTTTTCCCGCTTCACCTTGAGACCCGCCGTCTGGAAACGGTGCAGAACGGTGCGGAGGCGGTCCTCAAACTCCTCTGGTGTGGGCCCGGCAATCAACACATCATCGAAGAAGGGGGTGACGCCAGGAATCCCTTTAAGTAGAGAGTCCATTAGATTCTGGAATATGCCTGGTGCCACGCTGACACCGAATTGCAGCCGCTTTACCCTGAATGCTCCTCTGTGCGTCACAATCGTCTGTGCCTCTGCTGTGGCCTCATCTACTGGCAGCTGTTGATATGCTTGGGCCAAGTCCAGCTTGCCAAAAATTTTCGACCCAGCCAGGGTGGCAAGAACATGGCTGACCACTGGCACTGGGTATGCATGGGCCGTGAGGGCCTTGTTTATGGTACATTTGTAGTCTGCGCAGATGCGGACTGAACCATTAGGCTTGACGGGCGTGACGATTGGGGTTTCCCAGGGGGCATTAGGCACCGGCTCCAGCACTCCTTGCTTCACGAGCCGGTCCAATTCCTCGTCTATACGAGGTTTCAGGGCGAACGGGACCCGGCGGGCCTTGAGCCTGACCGGTCGTACTGCGGGGTCAAGCTGTAGAGCAATGGGGGGGCCCGTATACTGTCCCAATTTCCCATCGAAAACCCCCGGAAATTCCTTGCATATGGCGTCCACGTCCACTTGTAAGCTAGTGTGGTTCACCCCGGTGACGGCTAGCCCCAGTGGTCCAAACCATGCTAATCCCAGTAAGCTAATGTAGGGGCCCTTGACCACAAGCAAGTCCAGTTGCCGCGTCCGCCCTCGGTATTGCACCCTGAAGGTCCCCACCCCCATTGTGGGGACCTTACGTTTTTGGAAGTCCCGGAGGGTGAATGGGGCCGGCCTGAGTTTGGGACCCCCAGTAGGACACAGTTTCCTTAAGGTCCTTGCCGAGATTATGGATAGAGTTGAACCCGTGTCAAGCTCCATGCGGCATGGGGCCCCCTCTATCTGTACGTCAACATAAATTTTCTCTACGTTGGGGTGGGGCAACTGGTATACCTGGAAGTCCGTGAGCTCTGTCGAGTTGCCTTGGTGCGTTGGGCCCCGGGACCTGGGGCTCTTGGATTGGTCATCTGATGCCTGGCGTCGGGTGGGCCGAGCCCGACACACCCGGGCGATGTGTCCCAATTTTCTGCACTGCCTGCACTCTGCGTTGCGGAAACGGCAGGTCCTCCTCTCGTGACTTTCTCCACAGCTTGCGCAGTTCCCTCCTCGTCGAGGCAGCTGTGGTATGTGGGCTGCTTGAGTGCGCTGCTGTACTCGGTGCACCTCCTCCCTGTCGGATCCTGAGTCATCGGTGAGGTCTTCGTGGTGGACCCTCGGTTGGGACGGCTGGCTCGGCCGTGCCTCTTGCGTCGACCTCTCGGCAGCTTCCGTTGCCAGGGCCTCCTCCAGAGCGACCTGGAACGTTAGGTCCTTCTTAGCGTAGAGGCGTCGTTGCAGCTTCTCATCCTTCAGGCCACCGACGAGGCGGTCACGAAGCATGTTCTCCAGCTCTGAGAAGTTGCAGAACCGGGCGGCTTGGCGGAGAGAGGTCACAAACCCAGTTATGGTTTCCCCAGGGGCTTGCCGCTTTGCGTAGAAGGCATTTCGACGAGCCACCACTGAGGGCTGCGGCGAAAAGTGCCCCTTCAGCTGTTCCATTATTGTTTTGTATGGAACAGTAGCGACGTCTTCAGGCGCAAGGAGGGCCCGGGCAATTTCAAACGTCTCCTCTCCGCAGACGCTGAAGAATATCGCCCTCTTCTTGGCGTCTTCTTCGTCGATGACCCCTTTGGCTTCTAGGAGGAAGGTGAAACGGGAGGCGTACGCTTCCCAGTCTCCAGATGCTGGGTTGAATGGCGAGAAGCTGTTGTCGGTTGCCATTCTGAGTTCCTTGTGTCCCGGAGCTGAAGCCTGGATACACGGTGCGAGGCAGCGGTGCGGCAGGTGGCGGTGCTGCGGTGCTGTGTGTGGCAGTCAGCTCAGCGGAATCCCACCTTCGTCGCCAGTGAAATATACTCAGAGTCGCAAAGTGATTTCATGCTCTTTATTCAGCTCATAGTGGTGAGGAGGAATGAATGAAAGTCCCCTCAAAGTATCTGCTTTATATACATTATTTACACAATGGGCTGCACATGATTGGCTAATTCCGGAATTCTACTGTAAGCCAATCAGGTTGTGGATTCACTTCTATCTGGAGCATGATTGGGTAGTTCCTGCCAACCAATCATACTGCTGCATTGTTCTAGGACCAATCAGACTGCTGCATTCTGAATCCTATTGTTCTAGGACCAATCAGACTGCTGCCTTTTGGATCCTATTCTTCTAGGACCAATCAGACTGCTGCAGTTTGGATCCTATTCAACTCAGTACATAACACGCTGGATCCAGAGGAAAGTGTGCTATAGGGGCCTTAGAATGTACCAAGGATTCTGCTGGACTAGGGAATATGGGAGGATTTCTGAAAACTGGGAGGAGGACATTTCCATGAATGGGCCGTTCCATTTGCAGAAGTACCTCCCTCCCTTTTCTCCAGTCCCTTGCACCACAACCTTTACTCCTCAAGCAGCCGACAATTAAAATCCACACAAAGATAAGAGGCTGTATGAGTCGCAGAGTCACAGGGTTGCAGTGGCAGAGGAGACTTGCCCAGAATCTAGCAGAAGCACCCTGTATGAACAGAGTTGCATGCAGTTTGGGCCCATCCCTCCACCCTTGCAGTGTCCTGTGTAGCCTTTGGATTCAACCCAATGTAATTAAGAGTGTGTGGTTAGGCAAAGATTGGTCTCTTCTGCCCATGGCAATTAGTAAAACACTTGGTAAAACAATTCAAGTTCTCTCCAGTGGGAGAGAGGATTCCGGGGGGGGGGGGGGAATGGGTGATCACCAGCTGTCTAGCCGCCATGGTGGAGAGAGCCTTCTGAACTCCATCAGCTGCCTGAGGCATGGTAACAGTTGTAAGAGGGAGGAACTTAAGACCTTAAAACTGAAAACCCCACTCATTTCTTGAATATTAGATGTCCTATTGCTATATGATGAGATACATGGGAGGGAGGCAGCTACAAAATTAACCCCTAAGCAAAAACTGGTCCTCTCCAGTGGTAATCCCAAAATCTACCAACTCAAGTGCACTGCCTCTTTTGTCTAATGGCAGAACTATCCTTGAATGAAATAAATATAGAAAGCCTATGGGATATTAGTAATATTTTCTGGAATGGATTTTGAACTGTTAGTAAAGGTAGCAGTCCAGTCTAGACACTCCCTTGAGGTGTTTTCAGGTGAGGCCTCAATATTGCCAATGGGTTGTTGGCAACCATTTCTTTTAACTTATTGGACTTCCCCCAGAAATAGGGGGAAATGATTAAATGGGGGTGGGGGCAAGCTGGTGTTTTGATGTTGATGATGTTGTGTGATGCTGCAGTGCATGAGAAGCACTGATCCAGGCCCATGCAGAGCTTGCCTAAGGCCCAGGGCAAGAGTCTTGAGTTATAAACTCAAACAAAAAAAGCACCTGGTCCCTGGTAGGGCCCCCCAGCCAGCTTAGCCCTCTGAGGCCCAGGGCAAGTGTACCTGGCTGCCCCCCTCCCCCGTGTGGGCCTGCACTGATCCCACAATTAATACCCATTAGATTGCAAATAGCAGCTGCTGCTTTCAGTTTGTGATTGCTAAATGGCTAATTGATTATGATTTGTGTTTAATTTTTGAAAGATTTTTCTCCCTGTATTTCCTTCCCTTTTCCATAGACTGGCTTCAGAGCCCTGAGGCAGACACTGCAAATTGTTGCAGCTTTTCACGACATTATTTCCTACATTTTCAGCTTTGCACAGCTAGGAAATGCAACAGGCTGCCTTGATTATGTGTGTCCTCCTGACCATCTCACTGCAGAATGGGGAGGGACTGAATGGATCGGTTAGTAACAGATGTTCTTCTTTGAAACCGGTAATGAATGTAAGGGCTAGTTTGAAATGCGCTGTTCAAAGGAATACTTTGGGTATAGATGTCTTAAATCAGAAACTGCACATTTATGCTTTACATCTGTGATTTTCTCTCTTTCCCTCTCCCTCTCTCTCTCTGTGTACATACATACATACATACATACATACACACACTATTTTCAAATTAAGAGCTTCTGGTTTGGGAAATATTTCCTCAAATCATATTGACTGATGATCCAGTCATGTATGGGTTTTCCTGGAGCGGGGGGGGGGTCTTTCCCTCACACATTTGACACAGTTAAAGTTAAACATTTCTGGTTTTTTGTGGTAAATATTCTTACTTGATTGTCTTTGATGCTCTATGAGACTGTAATCTGATATCAGTGAGATTTACTGCTGAGTGAAACATCTTCAGCTGAATTGTCAGATGTTCTAAAGAAGGACATCCAGTTCATTGAAACAAAAGATGGGCAGGGAGGCGTTTTCTGGGCCCATATTTAAACTACAAACACCTGTACAGGCCTAATTTAATGAAAAGGTACTATACATTTGCTATTATGTATTCTGTTGGATCTTGTTCACAAACCAAATTATTCAATCAAATAATGTTTTAACTGTCTGCTGAAATGGTTATATTGTATGGCTTGCTGGTAGCTGAGACTCACAAGCTGGCTTTTGTCAGAGTTTTCTCTAGAATGGAACGTGGTTGTATTTTACCAGTTCTTAGGTTATGCCTGACTGTGTGTGTGCATCCATGCCCATGAGTGGATATATGCATGCATGTTTAGACTCATGATCTTTGTGCATGTTTGCACTAGGGCGTGACATACATGCTGCTGATGTTGATTGTGTGGGGTGCTTTCAAGAAGTAAGGAGCAAAGTAATGTTTCTATAAGAAACTAGGCAACTTTCTCTGCAATGGTTAAAAATAGATTGTGTGTGCATTCTGATCCTATCCTTGGCTGTAAATACAAGGGCTGAGCCAGTTTGCCTCCTTGGATTGATTGCCATCCTTGGGACTGTAGGGACCGAGCTCCTGTTGTCCCAATGCCACCATTGCCTCCCATAGGTTTCAGCTTGGACTGAAATTAAATGGGTAGAAGCATTGGATGTAAGAATGAAATAAATAAGGCAAATGAATGCCAGGATATTTTATTTATGACTGCTGTTGGGATTCTAGGAATTGAGCTCCAAGACCTGCAGAAAAAAATAGACAATCTTCATAGTCCCTCAGATCCAAAAAAAGTGGCCCAGATGCTGAGCATGCACAGAGAAGTTACACTTCTGCAATTTGAGGCAGCTGTTAGACATTCTGTGCGGTAAGAGATTAGCATAGTTAAAAAAATAAGGATGTTGATTCAAGTTGGGGGAAATGTCAAAAGGAAGGATCTAGCAGGTGTTTTCTTTAAGGCTGAAACTACACATTATGAGAAGTTGTATATCACTTTCCCCTGACTCTTTAAATTTCTTTTAACCAAAAGCTGTCATATGAAGCTGTGGATTTAAATAGAGGAGGGGAGATGCACAGAGGCTGCCTATTCCCCACCCCACCCCGGCCATTTGCTCCACTCAAAAGTAGCTCCCTGCTGTTTTCCCATTTATTTGAGAAAACATACAAGTACCACTATCTTTTCCCCTGCCAGCTAAAAAGCAGCTGGGGGCAGGGGCAAAATTTTTGAGGACAAAAATGGCAGTGAAAAAGAGTTACGCAACCTGTCTTTCTCCCCTGCCCCATCATTCCTTCATTTAAATTTGCAGCTTCTTGAGTTTGCTTTTAGTTGTCTTTTTTATATATATTAGCTGGGGAAAGTTGCACATGATTGTGTGTTTGTGTGTTTCAGCCTGTGATTCCAAAACTTATAATAGCAGCAGCACCTGCGTTCTTACACCTGTTGTTTTGCTTTTATTGGAAACCTTTCCGAAAAACGAATTCTAAAAATAGCAGGTTTCGGTATTGTGCACCAAAGCCACCTTTAAAATTTCTGATCATGGGAGGTGTACATCTAGCAATATTTTAAACACTGATTGATCTTAAGAAGATCTATAATAAAGATATTTAAATGAAATTAATGTTTTCTTTGTTCATTTCCGTGTGTTGCAAAAAGGTACTGCATTTCTGTGTTTTTGTAGAACCCTATGCTGTAATACATAGATTTAAGATAGTTGGTCATTCAGATTATTTAATCTGCACATTAGCCAATAAGAAGGTTTAAAATAATATAGCAGCTTTCACTAACCAGGTCCCCTCTAGAAGTTTTAGACTACAGTTGCCATCTGTCCCAGCCAGGATGTCCAGACCTGAAGGGAGAACTTGCACATCTGCCCTGTGGTGAGATGTGTGTGAGTTCCAAATGCACATAGGTTAGGAGACGGAGTAAACTCTCAACAGTGAGAGAGCGCAGTGGGTTTGTTTGCTTTCTCCATCTTGAATCATAGAGTTGGAAGGAACCCTGACGCTCATCTAGGGTTTGGGAGAGTTCTTGAATTCTACCAGAAATGCTACATTGATTGCTGTTGCTCAGGGGCATATTTATACAAGAAGTGTAGGAATAATGGGAGTCTTAGTTCTATGAGCAATAGGTCTCAAGCAGAGAATTCTCAGCATCCATTCCTGATCTCAGACTTCCTGATTTCCAGGATTTGGGGGAAGAAAACCATAACAGTTAAACTGGCCTAAAACCTCTCTTCAAAAAGCAGGGCTTCTCATGTCACTTTCAAGTGAAGCACATCATCATGCTAATTTTCTAAATTATGGATGTATGGAGCAGTTTGAAAATAAGTACATGTTAAAATCAGACCTTTTAAAAAACAACATTGATTAATGAATAGGAAATAATTTTATTGTATTTGCTTTTATAATGTTTTTTTTTTCTGGTAACCCTCCAGAGAAGCATTTTTATCATCTGGAAATGTTTCTGCCTATCAGAGCATTATGGATCACATTTACCATGGCTTGCCTCCCATAAGTAACACCATTGTTGGAAGTGCCTTTGCTTCCCAGCTCCGGCTTCCACAGCCACTAGACCCACTTGGCCACAGAGTGAGTAAAATAGTCTTCCAAAGATTCCTCTTCCTTAACTGTTTCCTTCTCTTTTGTACCATTGTTAACTGTGCAATCAGCACAAGGCTATATGTATGTGTCTCTTTGTTGAAAAAGCCAAGATATCTCCTTGGGGTATTTTCTCAAAATACAAAGGGTTTCATCACAAACAGTCTCCAGGTTTTTTTAGCCATTTCTCTTTTCGCCAGTCCACTCTAGTCCACCAGCAGTGGTATAACTGATGTCAAAATCTGAGTCTTTTGAGTCTCTTGCATCCTAAATCTCATGATGGCTTAGGACCCAAAGCACTTGGTTCACCTCCTTATGGCAGCCAATGGTCTCTTCTCTTACTTAGGTGGTTCCCTGCTTGTGGTAGGCAGGTGGCCCAGCTCTATTGCTGTGTGGCACAATCTGTGGTCTTAACTGCCATCACAAGACAGCACAGTGTGGATAGCATGCAAAGGTGCAGTTTTTGCACAGTCAAGCCTGGTGGCTCATTAACTGCAAACTAGCAGCTGCTGTGGGCACAGGACAGAATTGGCTGCCAAAAGCAGATCACTGCTGTGCACTGCCCCTGGATCAACTGGTATCTTGGGTATAACTATATTAATGATATAATTAGCAATCATATTGTGGGCTTAAAAAAATTAAATACCAGGCACATGGAGGGTGGGAGGGCAGAGAATGTCATCACTGGCATCGCAGCCTATAGGGAGAGGGCTTTAATTTCAGTAAAAATTCACCTTCCCCGCACATGGCAGCTATCATTATTAGGAAAATACATCTTGTTTATGTCAATGTAAGTTTTATCCTAATACTATTTGCTGTATGGGGGGGAGGTGGATTTGAGAAAGGCTTAAGCCTCCCCATAAAAAATATAACATTTCCCCCCCTCCAGCTTTTCCCTGATCTGGTATTTAGAGTTGCATCCAATGAAGTTACAGTGGTACCTCAGGTTACAGGCACCTCGGGTTACAGACTCCGCTAACCCAGAAGTAGTACCTTGGGTTAAGAACTTTACCTCAGGATGAGAACAGAAATTGTGCGCTGGTGGCATGGTAGCAGCGGGAGGCCCCATTAGCTTAAGTGATACCTCAGGTTAAGAATGGTTTCAGGTTAAGAATGGACCTCCAGAATGAATTAATTTCTTAACCAGAGGTACCACTATGTTTTGATTAGCACAAGAACTTCCACCTGTAAGCATTGAGCAGCTGTTGGGTAGTTACATTGTCCCACAGAGGTCTTCTTTTGTACCTGGCTTGATTTCAAGATGAACTGTAACGGATAAAAGGAAAAAATAGGGGCATGATTTGGTGAAGTTGGGTAGCCTTACTGCCACTTTCTGCCTAGCAGAGAAAGGTGCATACTGTTAGTGAAACTGCATTTTAGGATATTTGGTTTATATGTGCTTGTTGCCTAATATTACATTTTAAAGTTGCAACTCTTTGTTTTTAGGCAGTGTTGTTGTTCCCGTGGAGAACATTCCTAGCAAACACAGGTCCATTTCCTGTTATTATCAGCAACCTAGACCCCATAAACTATAATATGCAGGTATGGTACTCTTATTACCTCTAAGGTGCACTTTAAATTCATCTGGGGGCTGACATCCCTACTAACCAACCCAACTTAGAATTGTTTTTATGTGCAGTTGTTCTTAACCAATATTATATATGTATCCTTAATATATGTCATTATATTGTAAATTGCTTTGAGGTGCCTCGTCACGGGAAGCGATAAATAAATAAAGTATTTTGCAAGTAAAAATTGACTGACTGACCTTTCTAGCTATGTCTGTGTGGACTGAACGATGAGGATCGAAAAGTAGTCCATGGGGAGCTGGTTGAGATGCAGCTTGCAATGGAGGATGTACTCTGGAGTAATTATGAGGGTCTGAATGGTCATGGAGAACAGAGAACATCTTTTGGAAAGGTAAATTAGAGACAGCAACTCACTGACATCTGGCACCATCTTTGCATGAACAGTTCAGTTTAACTAATGTGGTTTTTATTTCTTTTTTGTAAAAAGATCTAGTCAAGTTTCAAGTTAAACAAAATCACATGGTTGCAGCACTTGCTGGAATGTAGCATGTTAGAATATATTATATGGGAACTTATATTAGAATTGTGTACTACTGTATATATGAATACAAAACCTCTGCATGTAAACTGGCAAGCGTGTGTCAGAGGTGACTTGCACAAGTGGCACAGTAGATGACTGAGCCAATCAGAATGCTAACAAATGTGTACAGTTTTGTACCTCTTGAGGTTCTTCTCTTTATCAATGTGAGTAGTATGAGGTGATGCAGCTTTTGTGTCTAAAACATCTGCTCTGCTACATTTTCTCTTCTTGCAACACTAGTTAACACTGTAATGCAGCCCTGCCTGTCACTGTACAATTACTCGGTCTCTCTAATCCTCCCTCATATATACACAGAGAAGTCCAATCTCCCTTCAATTCACTTAGTGTGGAATGGGTTTTTGTGCAGGAGAAGCAGAAAGGATAGCTTCCGGCCCTTCTGCCAACTTCTGAGTTGGCTGGCTTGTGAGTGGCTGATCAAAAGCCACCTATCAATCAGAGCACACCTGGGTCAAGAGATGACTGTAACCAACAGACCTTTGTTCTCCATACTCCATCTGTCTTTCAGTGCTGCTACATCATGTGTGAGGAGACCAGAAGCAGCTACAGCAGGATAGATACAACTGAACTAAAATTGTTTTCTTAATTTTCTTAAAAGCACCATTCTGCCGCTTCTCTTTGTCATCCTAACTTTTATTCTTAATTAACTTATTAATATTGACTGTTCAGTTTGTGTATGCATTTCTGCCAGGCTCAATTATTTCTTTCTCTTGTGCCTAGACCATTTGGCTTCATGCTTCACATGCATTTATAAGTGGGATTTGACAGAGAAAAACAAGCTACCTTGGGCTCTGGTGAGAGACCAGGAAGCTGGGTGCTTTCTCTCTGTTTCTCCTCATATAAATATTTACCTTGGACCCTCAGGTTTCATATTCCCCACCCCTAGATTGGATGGCATGTAAGGAAAGTGGTAGGCATCTACTTAAGAGTCCCTAGCATGGCTAGCCTAGCCAGACTGGCAGTCATGGCAGGAAGAGAGAGTAAAAGTCTTCCCTGCCATTATAAATGCATTCTGGCTTTAAGCTTCTGTGTCTGACGCTTTCCCCACAATGATTTTAGCAGAATTTGGTAATGACAACTGAAGCAAGTGGAAAGGCTTCAAAAGCACTGTTGGAGCTGCCTGATTCAGTGGCTTCAAGTTCCTTGCAGAAATCTTACCTGATACTGTGGAAGCAACTGGAAATTTTAAAAGCAGAATGGGGAAGGCTTAAATTAAAAGTTGATGATATCAACACAGTTCCTCTATACAAGCAATTTACTGAACTATACAGGTAAGTTCCATTTCCATGTAATAGAGTGAAGGTTAATCATCAACAGTGCAGACAACAAAGTAAAGAAAAAAAACAGTACTCAGTGCTTTTTTGTTTTCCTGGGTTTTCCTTGCTCTTTTATTATAAATTTGATTTCATTTTCAGCAGTTAAAACTAGATTACAAGGATACACGGCATTTCAAAATCTTGTCTATAAAAAAGTGGGGTGGGATGGAAAGGAAAATAAAGTGGAAAAGGGCTTTCTTTTCCTTGGCTTTCTCCACTGCAACCAGAAACCAACCGCAGAGTGTTTAATAAGGCACAAGGATGCAGGAACCTGCCCCACCCACCCTGCCCATGGTACATTATGATGACTAAGTTACTGTATAATGTGATTCATAAGGAAAGCATTTTACTTGTATTCCAGTCATCCTCACAACAACCTTATAAGTGGCGAGAGAGTGACTTTCTTGCTTGCAATCAGCCAGTTAGAAATATGATCTATGAGGCTTGTGGTCTCATACACAGTGTAGATGATCAGTTGTAGGTTTCCTGATGGGTGGTGAGGGACAAAGCACCATTTTATCAGTCCAGTTAGATCCCATCTCACACTTCCTAGGTAAATCTTTTAACTCCTTTAGGGAAATTGTGAGGAGATGGCTGACACGGGATCAGGGAAGTGGCTCTCTTGACAATGTATCACTAGGATTTCTTGATTTTCCTGCCAAACAGGATTCAATTAGGTGCTTTTTGAGTGTAAAGGAAAAGGAACATGCCTTATGGTGTAGAGCCAGTGTGGTGTAGTGGTTAAGAGCGGTAGTCACCTAATCTGGGGAACCGGGTTTGCGTCTCCGCTCCTCCACATGCAGCTGCTGGGTGACCTTGGGCCAGTCACACTTCTTTGAAGTCTCTCAGCCCCACTTACCTCACAGAGTGTTTGTTGTGGGGGAGGAAGGGAAAGGAGATTGTTAGCCGCTTTGAGACTCCTGAAGGGGAGTGAAAGGCGGGATATCAAATCCAAACTCTTCTTCTTCTTCTTATTCTGGAGGCATAATGGAGTCAGAAGTTCAGATTTTGACACATTTCCAACATGGAATTCGCTTTCTTCACAATTGCCACACATTGGGTCAATATATGACCCCCAGGTTTCATTGTTTATCATTCACCAACCCTTCAGACCTCATGAGCAACACATTGATGTGAAATTAAGAAACTTTTTTTGCCCCAATTTTCATCACTTTACACTTGCACTGCTCATTTACCCAGTTTGGAGAGATTCTTCACAATCCCTTTCTGTTCTAACACCGTTGAAAAAAAATGGTATTATCATCAAACCTGGCTGCCTCAATCACAATGAGTCTAAATCCTTTATGAACAAGTTTAAAGGCACATAGAAAATTGTAATATTGAGGGCATGCTAGAAACCAATGCAAAATAAATGGAAAACATTAAACAAGAGAAATTAAGCATGTACAATGTCTGTATCTCTGTATTTTTCTAGTACTGAAGTTCTGTATCCTGCTATGAGAAGCATAGCTATACATATGGGTATAGACGATGAACTTGAAGGATTTGGATTGACATATCACTCTATTCTGCCCCCTAAAGATGCTTCAGAAACCGAGATAAAAACACACCAGGTAAAACATAGCTAACAGGCAAGCAGAATACAAAAAGAGAATGATTTTATACTTTTTAAAATTGTAGTGAAATATAGTTTCTGTGGTACATTAGAATCCCATACATTAGAATCCTTCCCAGCAGCTTAAGATAGTACAAATGCTGTGAGCTGTCTGTTCATATTTTACTTGTTGCAAACAAATCTTTAACATGACTATGCTCCCTACATAATGGCTGACTAAGCCTCCACCACCCTCCGCACACACACATCCGTCCTGATCTTACAGACACAGGTAGCCTGAATAGTGTCTTCAGGCAGAAGAAGTTACCTTAATAGTTTTCTTCAAGCAGAAGTTTTGTATCTGACTCTGAAGCTGTTCGGAAAGTTTGCAGAGGCATATATGATAGTGGCTTGTGCTCTGGCAAATGGTTCAGATAACCTTAGACAACATGGCCCACCAAACCAAATGCCGCTCAGCAGGTATTTGTTGGAAACATGCTTATACCAAATAAAACTATTGCTCCAGCCATTGCTTACACAGTATTGTTTACACAGCCTGGCAGTGACTCTGCCTCTGAGCTGAAATGTTTGGTGACTTGCTTGGGGCTTGATAACTCTCCTGTTTTTCCTGTCCCCACCAAGCAGCAAAAACCAGGAAGTTTATAAAGCCCTTAATACTGCAATGCGCTCTACGTGGGGCTACCTTTGAAGGTGACCCGGAAACTACAACTAATCCAGAATGCGGCAGCTAGACTGGTGACTGGGAGTGGCCGCCGAGACCATATAACACCGGTCTTGAAAGACCTACATTGGCTCCCAGTACGTTTCCGAGCACAATTCAAAGTGTTGGTGCTGACCTTTAAAGCCCTAAAGGGCCTCGGTCCAGTATATCTGAAGGAGCATCTCCTCCCCCATCGTTCTGCCCGGACACTGAGGTCCAGCTCCGAGGGCCTTCTGGCGGTTCCCTCACTGCGAGAGGCCAAGTTACAGGGAATCAAGCAGAGGGCCTTTTCGGTAGTGGCGCCCGCCCTGTGGAACGCCCTCCCATCAGATGTCAAAGCGATAAACATCTACCTGACATTCAGAAGACATCTGAAGGCAGCCCTGTTCAGGGAAGTTTTTAATATGTGACATTTTAGTGTATTTTTCATCTTTGTTGGAAGCCGCCCAGAGTGGCTGGGGAAACCCAGCCAGATGGGCGGGGTACAAATAACAAATTATTATTATTATTATTATTATTATTATTATTATTATTATTATCAGGTCAAAAGGCCTGAGTCAACCTTTTTGACAGGTCAGTCCTCAGCTCACAGTACCTCTGGCATTGCTCCTGATGCTCTCTGACAAAACTGTCAAAATATCGTTTGTATAAAAATGTACTTTTGCTAGATTTATGATTTTTTAAAGCTGTCAGGCTGTCACTTGATTAAAGAAATCTTAGGCAATTAATCAAATTAATTTTCATAGTTTAATCAATTAAATACACATAAATAAGTCATTGTTTTGAAGAAAAAGCATACTGTTTTAGTATAGTGCATGCAAATGTTGTACCACTGTAGACGTGCGCTTTCCTATTACTTGAGAGCGCAGGGAGACTGCCTCTTCCAAGACAGACCTGCAGCCTCATTAGTACTATCATTTTAAAAGTAATACACTTTAAAAAATGTGTTGTCTATTTAATTCAGATCCCATTTTAGCCTATTTTAAAATACATTAAGGTGATTGATTTAAAATTTTACCCCATTGATCAATTAAAGATTGTAGGCCTTAAAAATGATTAAAGCTGCTGCTGCCTCATTTAGAGTTTCGCCTTTACTTTGCCATTTTAGGAAGTCTAAAGTGACCATATACTTTCTGAAGAAACATGGCTTCTGAGTGGTTAAATGAAGATATAGTTAAAAGCAAGCTAGTTTTTTCTGCTTTTTTATCCTAGCTGCAAAAACTCTTGGAAAGTCTAGAAATACATATGATCCGTGATGTACAAAAGAAAGTTAACAAAGAAATAACGCTGGTTATATCTGAAAAAACAAGAGAAGAAAGAAACCTCTCTACAGGTAACAACTGAACCCATCTTGCATCTAGCTTCTACTCCAAGTTCTGTTTTGACGGGGGGGGGGAGTGAGAAACAATACCCAGTAGTTGCTTGTGTACATACCACAGTCACTATGTCAGCACCACCCTGAATTTCTCCATATATCATCTGTCTTTGGTGGTTAGCCATGACCCACATAATACTTTCTTCAAAGCGCTGCAACTAAGGAGTCATGGAGAAAGTTGCCACACTAAAAAACACTAAAGCTGGTCACTTGGAGATGCTTTCTTCAAACAGCAAGTGTAAAGAGGCCTCTGCATATATTCAGCAGCCCACATTTGTGTTGTGCTAAGCCAGAGGTAACAAACACTGTGTCCTCCAGACATTGTTTCATGTCCTTCTCATTCCACTTTTATCAGCATGTGGGATAAATCACTCTTGCTGCACCTTCAGGTTTTCTTTTCCCTTACAGAACTGTGGGACTTGTGCTCTGTCAAAGAGCATGGCGTACGTCTATAATAATGATAATGATAATGATTATGATAACATCATTAGTTACATTCAGGCACCCTTTGTCTGCCTGCAATTATGATCTTCTGTGCTCCTGCACATTTGGTTTTTTGTATTAAAAAAAAAGTAGCAGAGTAGGACTTGTGCTCCATCAAAAAGCCTGTCACATCGCAAGATACCCAGTGTTAGTCATACTCAAGGTAGACTGAGGCTTCCATGTTTTATTACTCTGAAGATTGAAGAAAAAGACACACACACCCCAAAACAAAAACTTGTTCTTTTAGAGCTCTGGAAACATCATGGCATGCAAGAAATATTCTCTGTCACAAGGCCAGAAATTGTTGAATCATTTGTACAGAAGCTAATGGAAAATCACCAAGAAACTGATGCAGAGGTACATAAATTGTTTTTCTTTCCCAGTGATTGAAATCTCGTGGGGCAAAATAATTGCATAATTTAGGTTTTTCTTGGTGAAATATGTGCTGTGCTACAGGCATTTTCTGCTAGAGATAAGCACTGTCAGTCATATCTACTGAGAGGAGACCCATTGAAATCAGTGGACTTAAGTTAGTTGTCACTATGATTTAGTCAGATACCATCCAATGAGTCTGTTCAAGCATGTTCTCCAATTTTCATATTCCAAATTATTTTGCTGGACCCACGGCACACACTTTCCTGGAAATGCTGTTTTTACATCCTCCATGGGCACAAGCTGTGTTTATCCCATGGTTAAGGGGAAAGTTCTCTTGCATATTTTTTAATTTAAATATTTCACCATCTAGCCTAAGAAGATACATTTTAGAGCTGGGCAGAAATTATTAAACCTGGCTACTGAATCAAATAAATTATCCATCTAGCCTAGGAGTAGCCAAAATGGCGTCCTCCAGTTGCTGTTCGAATGCAGTTCCCATCAGGCCCTGTCAGCATGGTCACTAGCCAATGGTAAGGCATGATGGGAGTTGTGGTCCGGCAACATCTGGGGGCATTGCATTGGCTACCCCTGATCCAGTTGATCCTGATTGTTGGAAGGTACTGAGGATCATTTTGGAGGTTTAGGCTATCCTATGCATTATACCAGAAATCTTGAAGCAGAAATTCTGGTGACAGGACCTTGGATGTATGTGCTCTGGCACCAGTGAACAATGGAGGAACCACTGGAAGTGAATAGATTTATCTGTGTGACCATCAGAAAAACCTGACAGTTTCATTTTTTGTTTTCCCCTCAGATAACCTTTCCGAAAGACCACTTACAAAAATGCTTCACTGCTCTGGGTTGTGATGTCATGGCCAGAGAACGCAGCAACTTTGAGACCTACTCCATGTTTTATGAAAATTTACTCCATCAGCAACATCAGCTCCTCTATCAAAAAGAACAAGTATTCTCATACTGTTGATTGTGGTGGAAGAGGGGTCATGTGCCGCATTGATTGCTCGGCCAAACAAGTAAAAAAAAAATAGTTGACAGTGGCTGTTGATGGAGAAACCAAATGAAAAATGCTCTTTCATTCTCTTTCAGGAAATGCATGTTGTAGAAGACAAGCGAGGAAATGCTGAGCTGGGTCTTAGTCAGGTTAGTGGCAGTAGTTTTATTGTTTTTATTCAGGTAACCTTAGGAATATCTGTCAGGGCCTGGCATCTTAATCTCCCCATCACTTATTTTTGAGAAAACGAGTTATAGCATAGCATTTTTCTCGCCTTTTGCTAGGTAGCAGAGCTGAGTCATGAGATGATTATGGAAATGATGGCTCTGAGAGCTAGAATTGCTGATCTCCAAGGAGAAGCCCATGGCCTCAGAGATAAGATCAGAAAAGAAGTGCAAGAAGATTATGAAGCATTGGTGCAAAACATATTTATGATCTGTCTGCAACTAAAAGTAGGTACAAAAGTAAGACTTAATTGGATACAGCCCATGACTTGGATTATATTGGAAATCACAATCCTTTGGATTCTTGTCCATTGATTTATATTCTAAGAAAGTTGTGTTTGTTATAGTGGCATTGTTTCTTGTCTTGGTTTGTAAGTCTATGGATATACAAAGCCAGGACTCCAGGCTATAGCCAGCCTCCTCTGCAACATCTGCCTGCTGGTTGTGTGAATGTGATACCTAGAAGCAGTAGCCTCATGACCTTTTCAGCATTTCTTTGGTGCAGGTTTCTTTTGTGGAGTAACCTGTTAGTTATTGCAACATATCTGGATATTTTTTCTTGAATGGAGCACTTCCATTGCAGAAGAATCACCTTATTTCAGAAATAAATCATTTTATTGCTGAAAAAATAATAATTATATTTTAAGGAAATCTTATGGAATTGCTTGCCTTCCTTTAAATTCATGTACATTAAATGGCGTATGCAGTTTATGGCTTCTTGTTGTGGTTGCAGGGAAGGGTGGATGAATATCGTCTAAGCATGAGCCAACGCATGTTTGAGATCATCAGTGAGGTGAGAAGAGAAGGAGTGGACAAAATGATTGACTTGAAGAAAAAGTACGGCTCCACAAAAGATAACAAGACACTCAAAGAACATTTGGCTCAGGTAAGTTGATGTGTGAGAAATGTGGTTTTAAAGAATGTTTTCTAGAAAAGGAGTTCATAAGCCCAATTAAAATGCCCAGTGCCAAAAGAACTTGGAAGAGCATGTTCTTGCTGTTGTGGAGACACTCCTCCCATAGGAACCATTTGGGGCGCAAAGGCCCCAGGGTCAGGCACTCATCAGGTGATCTTTCTGAGCTGAGACAAGGGCTGGCATCTGCAAGGAACAGAGTGAACACAGTAGAAGGATGTACCTCATTGGTGGAATGTTGTTCACCTACAGATATGCCCTACAGGCAAGCTGCCCGCTTTAACTGAACTGGTGGTATTTTTTTTCTTTCCATGGGCCTTTAAACATAGGGCTCATTATAAGAGACGGCTTTAATGGATTTTCTTGTGTTACGGTTTATTTATTTAATTTGTAACCTGCCCTTCCTCCCAGAGGAACTGAGGGTAGTTAGCTGCTGTAGTGTAGCAGCATAAGGAGTAAGCTATCAGACTGGAAGTTCCTGGTTTGCATCTTGCCTCTGTCATGAACTTCAGGCCAGCTACTCTCTCTCTCTCACCCTCACTTCCTCTCCACCTGCAGTACTGGGAACAGTGACACTGACTCATTTAACATTTGCATAATGAGTTCAAGTGTTCATAGCACTTCACATGTATTATGTGCCTATTATAGCGACTCTGTTAAGTATTACTATAATGTTTATTATAATGAGCCTTGCTCGGCAAATCCAACATTGGGTGGAATGTCATTAAGCAGAGAAATAAATATGATTTGGCTTAAAACCAACAAAATAAAAGTTGTTTCTTTCCTAGAAAGTTCTGGAGCTGAAATGCACTTGTGCTTAAAATGGGCATTCTTATGTTTTTGAAGTGTTCTGTTTTATGATTTTAAAATTAAATGTAATCCCATTCCAGTTAGGGTAGGTTGTAAATTTACATGTTGGTTCTTGCTTATCAAATCATTCATATGGACTCTTAGAGTTTTGCTTGTATGAGACCACACAGAATAGCCAAGATGCTAACTGTTCAGATTATTGACTTTCTAAAAAAGCAGATGTTCTGGAAGATAAATATAGTACAAATGGAGGAGAAAGCTCATATATCAGATTTAACCCAGAACTGGAGAAATAAAACCCATTATAGATACTTTGTGTGCGTCATTGTGGGCACAGCTGTAATGCAAAAATAAAAATTTCAAAGCTTAGCTCCATGTGATAATAAGCCAAAGCCACTGGTTTGCATAACAGTCACAGAGTGAATACTTTGATTTCAGATATGGGTGTGTTATCATGGATGCACACTTTAGTGACTTGAGTTTCTGCTGAGTGTTCACTTTTCTTTTTTCACAAGTACAGACTCTGATGTTTATTCTTAAAAGTGCATAGTCAAGCAGCTGCTGGAGCTTACCTTGACTAGAATTATCTGCCTTCTTAGCAGGGGCACCTGCAAGCATTACAGGATGAAAACAACCAGTTGAGAGTTCTGCTATGCAAACTGAAGGCTATGAGCTGCTGGAAAGAAACAGTGCAAAAAGCACACTCATCTGCCACATTGAGAGAAATGGAGAAGGTGAGAGCCCCTACCCCCACACCCAAAAAAAAAGCCTGTTGA
Organism: Podarcis raffonei; assembly: GCF_027172205.1. NCBI lineage: Eukaryota > Metazoa > Chordata > Lepidosauria > Squamata > Lacertidae > Podarcis > Podarcis raffonei. The sequence continues at coordinate 53,053,030 of NC_070604.1, forward strand.
AATAAAGTCATTCTACATAATTGAAACAAAGAGAATAATTTGTTCTTTAGTGAAAAGGGCCATTGGCTTCAGCCATGTATACTTTGTAATACCAGTGAGTGACTGCATGAAGAGCGAGATGCATCCTTTCCCTTAGAACAGTCTATTTAATTCTTAACCCATGAAAAAACTGAACTGCATATTAGGGCCAGTTCAAGCAGACACTAATCAGTGAGCCATCAGGACTGCATGCACACCTTACAACACTGGGTATGATATCTAGGGGCAAAGGAACCTGCCAATTTTTGTTTCTCTCCATTTCTTGTCAACCCCCCCCCCCAATCTTTTTAAGTTCAGTTTTCCACATTTCAGATCAGTTTGCAACCTTTTAAAAAATATATTCATGAAAATTCACATTCTTGTATGAATTTCTCCTAACATACACACTTCTGCAAACCATTATTTCTAATGGAACACATTTTTGTACTTTGTTTTCACGAATGCATTTCATGTACACCCAATATACCCATTTTTGAACACATTAGTTTGGTTGGAAAATTCAGAGAAATGCAAATTTGAAACAATGGCTGTGTTTGGGTTCCACATATGTTTGTCAGTTATGTATGGAGGTATGATGAATGTGTGAACAAGAACTCAGAAAGTCCGCCTGCTTTTCTCTGCCAGTTTAACTGTAATAAAATAGTTATGAGATCAGCAGCTCTGGCTTTCATTCTTCTCCTTTGATGCGTGATGTGCTCACATGATTGTCTCACTTCACAGATCTTGATTTATCATACCACTGCAAAAGTTTCCAAAAATAACCATGCCATCTGGTGTTGAGCCTGATTGTAGCCACATAATGCAAAATCAGAAGCTTGACAAGTGCCGTAGTTGTAAGATGCCACTTCAATGCATGTCTGTGAAATACCTCTTGCCACCTACAAATGACTGTATGCATCAACCCTTTCCCACAAAGAATGTGGTGGGGATTACGTACGCTAACCTGGCACTGTATATGGTTATTTTACAATACCCATCAGAAAGATTGCAAATGCTCAAACAAATTCTACTGTATTGCAAAAACACCATGAAATTAAAAGAAGTAGGCTTTCTTTTTCTACATGTTAAAGGGCACAAGCTCAAATACTTAAGTATTTTGCATAACACTTCTTCCTAAGTAACCCAGTGTAGGGTGTTTGTTTGTTTGTTTGTTTGTTTGTTTTGGGGGTAGGGTTTGTTGCTTGATTCTCTGCTTCACATCCTACTGAACCCTTTGCATTCACAGGAGGCCATTCAAAACAAAAAAGAGTATCTGAAATGCAAGCTGATGGCAGAACAAGAAGCGATTATATTTCAGCAGCAGCTGCGGGCTGCAAGGAAAGCTTTGGCAGAGTCTCAGACTGAGAATAAAAGGCTGAAGCAACAGCTAGACAAACAGGTATGTAACCAAACTCTGCTGTAATACTGTCTATACAGCAAACCAAATTACTTTCTCTCACTCACATTGACTTCAGTGCTGAAGCTATGAGAGGGGCAATGAGAGATAGTCTTGGGGTGTAATGTTCTGCACTCCCTCCATGGAAGACTTTAGGTGTATATAGGTGTAAAATAAACCATATATCTTAAAATGCTACTGCCTTCACTGTGTCTGACCCCCAATGGAAACATGAGCCTGGGTGAGCACCTGGAACCCCTGGAATCTTGCTACTGCTTGGCAGAGAGTGGGGGTGGCACTGAACCTTTGTAATATTACTTATGCAGGAGGTGAAATGTGCACTATGTGATGTGTCTGCCCACACCAATTTAAGATTCCAGAGATGGATGTAATTTAGAAATTAAAACCCTATAAGTGAATAGCAGTGGCTTAGAGAGGATTTGCACAGCAGCTCCTTGTAGCTCCTTGTGAAGTTGGGGAACCATCTTACATACTGAGAATCAGAATACTTGCCAAATGTGTTGTTTCTTGAATCATTACTGTTGACAGCAAAGACAGAATGAATATATTACATTTTGCCTCTTCTCAGCAAAACTGTTCAAGATCATTATTCAACTGAAAATGAAAATACGAGGATCTGAAATGTGAAGATGCAAAATGTCTCCGCATACTTCTACCCCTCAATACAGTTAACACAAGTTTTATAGAAACTATTATCTAACAGTGAAGGAGAGAGGGTTTTTTGATGGCGAAACCCTCACTTTGACCCTTCCAAAAGAAGTCAGATTGGTGCAAGTGTTAATGTGTCTGTATTTGCCCAGGCATTTAAATTTTGTTGTATTGGCTTAGCTTATTACAACATCCAAACTGCTCAATAGTGAATCTTCCAAAGCAATTTACAACACAGATTAAATAATGTCACCATAACACACATAGTAGTTCTTATTCGCAGAATTTCTGGTTTATATCTTTCCTACATTGGACACTGTTTTAAACCAGAAATTCTGCAGAATAAGAACAACTTCACTGCTAATAAATAATAATTGAAATAAAATGGTCTTCATCTGCCTTCTAAATGCCAAGAATGATATCCAAATACTGTAAGTCATACTTGAAATAGACCTACTGAAATCAATGGGTCTACTCTGAGTATGATAGCATTGGATATCACCCATGTTCTCTCCTCCTGTGTTTTACAAATCTCTTTGGAATTTTATGCAAAGGGACACTTGCTACAGGAAGTAGAACACAGGATGAACCAAGAAGTTCACAGAAAGCAGCAACTAGATCTAATTAAGACAGCAAGCTTGGAAAAAATGCTGGAAAGCCTTGGAGAGAGAGAACTGAGATTGCAGTGTCTAACAGAAGAAACTGAAAGATCATCCAAGTTAAGGCAGCTTCAGGGGGAAAAGGTTAAAAAAGAAATCCAACAGGTGAGTTTATAAATACATACTTTCAGTAGCTCATGTGCCAGTGGTTATATGTTCCAAGATGGGGGCTTAATATTGCAAACAGGTCATTGACAGTGGGCGATTTTTATACTTATCCACACCAAACCATCCCGCCCCTATCCCAAAAGGGTAAATCAAGGTTTAATGGTGGAAAAATGCAGACAGGCAACTAGACACCAATGATGTTGTGCAGACTGGGTGAAAAACCTGTATGCATGATCAGCGCTCATCCCACAATTAATACCCAAAGTTTCATAAATATTGCTTAACCAAGCAGCATCTGATATAATCATGCAGGTTCATTCAAAGTTTGCAAGTTCCAATTCCTTCCTTCTCTTATGTATTTCATTTTCATAAATGGACAAAAAAGATAGATTTGGAACTGTAATGTTCACTTAGAAAAATTTAGTATCTTTTTAGGTAAGAAGTCAGCTGTCCCAGGAACGCAGTTTAAAACTGGATGCTTTCCAGAGGATAAAAGAGCTGCAGCACCAGCTGTATGACTCAGAAGTTGCAACATCCCAGAGAACTTCTTCTGCAGGTATGGATGAATGTAGGTTGAATGATAGGTGGTTGCAAGAATATTGGTGTTCAATAGATTGTTTATTTCATGCCCTGCTGTATTTTGAAAATGTATTATACTTTACTTTGGTTGTTAAACAGTTAACAGTAAATGTGCTGGTTAATAGGTTATTAAATGTGAACCAAAGATGCAGACCTTGGACTTAGTTAGGTCACCATGCCCTCTCTCATATACCAGGAATAGATCAGCACAGACAGAGACTTCTGAGTACAGACTCTGTTAGCATCCCAGGCTGTGGCGGGGGAAGCAGGTGCCTACACTAAGTTGTTGCCAGATTTGCATGAGAAGAAATACATGTGCCCAGTGTGGCCTTGTAACTCCTATAAAGCCTCTCCTGGGGGGCAGGAAAGGCCTGGGAAGTGCAGTGGGAGTTGGAAACAGCCCAAACTCAGGCTGAGGCAGCTTGTGCAGGGAGATTTCTCAGGGTGTGTGTCCACCTGGGTGACCAATGAAGCTCCGTAAAGCCCAGTATTGTCTACTTTGTCTTACAGCAGCTCTCCACAATCTTAGGCAGAGGGCCCTTCATATTACCTGGCTGCTTCTTTTAAAGAAATACCTAACGGGGGGATCTTCTGCATGCAGAGCTCATGCCCCCTCCCCTCAGTAAGTTAGGGAGTGCACTTTCACTTGCACAAGTCTGGATACAACCCAATGAGGGCAGAGGTCCTAGATCCTGTCTCACACGTCAGCTAGAAGTTTCTCATTAAGCTAAGCTGCTTAGTGTTAGTGTCAAGCCTGTATGGGAGGCAGCAGTACCAAGTTCTTTGGCAGGTTTGTAGCAATGAAGCAGCTACTTGTTGTCCTGTCAGTATATTATTGCAAGATTGCAATAAATGTGGATGGTGGTATGAGCACGTAAGGATGGGATAAATTAATTTCTCAGCCAATTTGACTATTCACTTAACCACCCCAGCTGTCATATTACATTGTGTTTGATAACTGAGCCAAAGCTCCAAGTAGATCCAATTTGTTAATCTATTTAAAAGATGCTAAACTGAATTTGAAAGCTGATCAGATTACTGCTCCCCACCTCTAAACCTTCAATAGCATTAAATGAATACTTTTTGAACAGGCACGCAACTGAGACAAAGTGTATTGCTAATGTGATACAATAGTAGTGACTGACCATTGTTTCATGTGAAAGTCTTGTTGCATTGTAGAGAGTAGCAGTTTAAGGTGCTATCTTTCCAAAGAAATGTCCATTTTGCTAAATCAATCCAGGAAGCAAACTGTTTACATGATTGTATATTGCACAGTATTGATTTCTGGAACAAATGTATGCCTACAACTCACGGCATTGCCATCTTAATTTGCAAAGATTGTAGAAATGAACTAAAATTATTTTCCTACTGGTGAACCCTCTATTGTACAATTAGTTCACTTACACTAGTTAATGTTCAAATCCCTTTTGCCTGACATAGACAATTCAGTTATCAGCACACTCGGCTGCTGAAGTGGATGCAAAAAATTCATATTAATTTACTCTTACCTTTCAAAATAGTACAATTAAAGGCAACACCTGTATCTCCTAACATTTTAGTGCAAGGGTATGCAAGGGATACACAGCACAAATCTTGGCAATTTAAACAGCACTAGATTCAATCAGTGCTGGGATCACAAACATGTCTTGCTATCTGTACAGCCCAATACATTTACCAGAAGATAAGTGCATTGTGACTCAGAAAGCAAGGACATTTGGCCATGTCTTCTGCCTTTAATTGTTTCAAAGGTGTCTTATCTTACTATATAATAAAATTGTGGAGTGTTGCCACTGTTTCAGAGACCGCAGAGAATGTGGTCTGACCCCCAAATGATCCTTCAGCATGACTGTATTGGCTTGGAAGTGGGGGGAGGGGGGCGGCTGGTGGTCTCAGTGGTGGGCCACCATGGGCATAGAAAAGGCAGGAAAACTGGCTGTATAGCCTTAGCTTTCACCTCATAGTGGTGTTGGTGCTTGTCTTGAGATGCCATACTATATACATAAAAACATAAAGTAGGTAGCTCAAGCCAACTGTTTAATGGAGGGAAGTGCTTCAGAAAACTGCTCTCTGAAGTGTCTCCCCACCCCGTTTAAATGGTGATAGGGCTTGGATCAAGCTGCGAGAGGACAGGCAAAGGTGTAAAGGGAAGAGGGTTGCCAAGTGGAGCTAGCAAGGGCAGTTTAAATGAACTTGTACATGTTTCATTTTGGGCAAAGGAAAGCAACAGACATTATAAAAATACTCTAACAGATGTTGTTAACTTTTAAAACTTTGTCCTTTGTATGGATTCTTCTCACAGATTATCTAACTCATGTCCTTGGCTTTCACAGCTGTAAGAAGAAAGTCTGCTAATACTTCACACAGTGCCAGCAATATAAATCGCTCACTTTCAGGTAAAAAGGAATCGTACTATTAGCATCAGCTGTTTCACGATGCTTTCTTCTACTTCTTTCTGTAAATTTCATCCAAAGTTCCCAGGGCAGTTCACAACATAATAATGCAAACAAAAAAACTCCCCCCCCAACATTATTTCTTAGAAAGCCTCTCTCTCGACTCACCTTAAGTCCACATTTCCTTAAGCTAGTCCTTTTCAGTGTCAACCTAGACATAAAGTTAACGATGTAAGATGTGTACTTTTCTGGTTTCGAAATAGCAGCCATGAGTCTCTGGAGCCATGCAGGGTGGTGAGGGAGAGTTTGACGCCCTCTTCCACTGCGGAAGTCCTGCGACATGAATTGTTTCTCAAAAGTCTTTGCATTTAAAGGGAGACATCCATTCGGGACAAATGGAAGAAATCCTTGAAATGCAAATAGCAGCTTCAGAGTCTTTGGGGTGGTGTGCACAGTGGTTGAGAGAAAACATTCCATTTCCCATTGCTCTGATCCTGAGGCTCATCAAGATTCCATGTAGCAGCTTTTTCACAAAAGAAATGAGCTCCCATTGCCCCAAGATAGTATACCATGTCCTAATTTGAAAACGGTTTATTTAAAAATTGATACACATAAGCCTATTGCTAATAAACACTACTACTAGATAAACCGCGATTGTTATCAGACCATTTATTGGGATCGCATCAAAGATCATTCACATTTTAACTGTTAACCATTGACTGTGAGAATATTGTAGAAAAATGGAAATCTCTCCTTTACAAAACAATAGTGTCAACAGCATGTATTACCAAGGAATACAGAGTCAGCAGTGTTTGCACACAAAAGCATGTTCTAGAACAAAGTTCTACAAAGGCAGCACTTAAATGACATTATTTAACATTATGTTCCAGGCTCTGCTTCATGGAGCCAGAATACAGGCATTTCAACATTCATGTTAACCAAGGACTTCAGGCATCAGCTTTTGGTTGCTGACTCTGTGGGTAGAAGCAATATAAAACCAGAAAAGATTCAGAGGCCCAAAACGGTGAGTAGTGAAGTATTTGGGGAGCAATGTTAGTATGAATCTCTAATGCAAGACAGTGACAATTGGGTTGCAGACATGTTAAGCAAGCTATACTGAGGACTTGCTTTATAAAATAGTGATATTAGATTAACTCTTCATTCATGCTTCTCAGGGAATTCCTCCTGTACAATAAACTTTTGGCCCACAGCAGTTAAGAGAAGCCATCTACCCCCAAAAAATGAATGAAATTTTGACTATTCAAGGTGAAACAGAAGAGAATTACAACAGTTTTTATTTATATTTAAAGGTACCTTGTGGGTGGAGAAATAGCGTGATAGATGTTCTCTTGCCAGCTCTTACAGAAAACTCTTCTATGTCACCTGTGCAGTTTTGTGGACAGAAGACATCTGAAAAATAAGCTTCTACTGCTTCTTTGAAGAGTTACTTGCTGGTTTGATTCCACGATAAAGTACAAAGCAGTCTTGCTTGAGAACTCTGGTCATGCTCAAAAATGGGATGTTTTAATTTTAATAAGCCACTTTCCCACCAGATTCTCTAGTGCCAAAAATCTGACTTGAGGTTATTAACTGGATGAAGCTAGCAGCAGATTCAAGACAGGCAACTGAAAGCCTTTATTCAAACAAATATATAAGGAATGCACTGTCACAATATTATGTGTTTATGGCAACAAGCTTATTTGGCTGGCCATGGTGCATTTACATGACTTTGACCAAATTCTGCAAAGCAATTATGTAGCTGATTTGTGTTTTGTCATACTATGAAATAATTTTATAAAGCTACATCTGTATACTTCCCATTTTATTTTTGTCTTTGACAAAGAGCTTTAAATGAGAGATCTGCTGGATCACCCAACAATCCTCACCACTTGAAATTTACTCTGGCAAATGGAGAGGCCATGTACAACACACATTGCTTTTTATGGCCCAGAACAAGCTGGATGTTTTTGGGAGGAGAAAAAGATGGACAGACGAACAGAAACAGTTTAATAAATGATTTATTTTGGTTTTGTGATTAAGTAGTTTGCATTTTCTTCCAATGAAGACAACACACATATGCAGTACAGTAATGTCTATAACATTCCATTCTAGGTGCAACATACTTGCAGGTGTTCAATTTTAGGGAAAATCTGTATTAAGAGCTTGGAAGTCACAATTCACTGCCTTAAAAATCTTATTTTAACCACAGGGGTGGTTAAAAAAACCCAAAACCCTATGTATATACTCCAAAAAGCAGACAGAAGCTGTGAAAATCTATTAGTTTACCTAATTTGTACGTAGTCAGGTTAATGTCACTACCAGAAAAACAACAACTGTCACTGATCTAGCTATAGAAGGTAAGAGGGCTCACCCTCACAGTCTTAGCCAAGGTTTGGTAAGTTAGTGGTAAAGCTTGGGTCTAGAAAATCAAATATGCCACTGCATGAAGATATTAGAAATGTCTTAAAGACCTGGTACACATCTATACCCCAACCAAGTAGAAAATGCAGACTTCCTGAAGAGTAGCAGTGAGACCTGAATTTCCTAAAGTCATTGGAAAAGAACAATTGCTGGCAATGGGGCAAGACTAGTGACTAAAATTCCTCTCCCCACATTCCTTCAACAGACATGTAGCTGACAGTAATAAAATTTAAGGCACTTGAAAGATTCATAATGTTAACATCAGCACAGAATGCATGACTGTTTAGTGGTGTTTTAAACAGCACTTACTCTTGGCTCAGTAATAAAATTGGCTCAAATTTCAATTCTGGAACTGCAAGTTGCACTGTTAGTCTTGAAATCTTCCGCTACAAGTTTACAAGACGTAGCCATTAAAGAGCCAGTAAGGAAGCAACACTAACTAGAAATAATTTCTAAGTCTCACCACTAAGCATAAGCTTATTACAGCTTTAGAGTGCAAAGAGGCTTTTTTTAAACTGTCACCGTTTAGAAGTGCATTTATTTATGCTTAAGTTTAGAATATATGCAGATATTTTATCTAAATTTATGAAGCTTAAAAGAGATGGGGAATTATGTTAAACAATGGACTATATAGCTTAAGGCCATTAAATACCACCTACTACAGATGTGTTGCTTGCTGAAAATTGGCTGATCAATTTACCATTTCATACACCTGAGCTGATTGTCTTTTAGGAGTGCAGTTGCCTGAAAGTTACAGTACTGTTTGCTAAGTATTATTATGAATAGACTTTCTATGCAACATTATTGAAGTGAATACTATTAGCTACAAGGGTTAGAGAAGTTGAGCAATTAAAATGCAGTAAAATTTTGCAATAAGCCATAAACCCAGACTTATCAGCAGCTTAAAATCAAGCAAGCAATAGAGCTAATCCAAAAGCATCACTTAACATTGCATTTCTAGCATTTAAACTATGCTTGCCATATAACCTGCAAAACAAGGATTAGCAGTCTATTTTGACAATTATCAAAAACTTACATAACTCCAAGTGCTCGGGCTGCCTACTTCCACCATGACTATCTGTGTTTTATGAAACTACGGAAGGAAACTGCATTTATATAAGAGCAAATATTCTCTCAAATCCATACAGAATTATGGTAGGTTTGTAATATCCACGAATTGCAATCACAAAAGGTGTCTACTGAAACTACTGCTCTGAAATGTAAAGCATGTCAATAGAACTTTCCAAGGCAAGTGTTTTGAAGGCTAGAGAGACATGGCTTTAGGAACAGTATATGGAGATTGCTTACACTGTTTTCTTTCCACACCTGTCTTCACAAAAACTTAAAGACAAGTATATATAAATAATGCCCAAGTTCATGCGTCTACTAGAATGAAATTGCTGCAAGTGGAATGACATTCACTGTACCTCAAATAAATAAAATGGTACAAACGTTTCAGTTTGCAGCCTACTCATTAAGGCACTGGTCTTTCTTCCTTATGCACCAAGGAACTAGCATTCTTTGACTATCATTCTTCCTATGGCTGCTTACGCTTACATTAGAAAACAGTTATCCTTCTGACACCAAGTATAGAAAAATATGGGCTTCCATAATCCTTAAGAAAAAAACATAGTTCTAGAAATTTGCCCCAATCTCCTAGCAGTACACTATAAAAAGCCAGTTTTCACACACATAGTGTTTTATGCCAAGTCACCAGGAATTCACATTTTAATAGTAATAATAATAATTATAATAATAATGTAGGGGGCACTGCATTTAAGGCTAACTTATCAATTGCAATCATAAAGTTATCTATCAAGAACACTGCTGCCAATGAATACAGTTACAATTAAAGTCTACATTTGGCATGTCAGATAAAAGAAACAGTTTCACAGCAGCAGCCACTAAAGAAATTTCAGACAGCCAATGAGGATTCATGCACAATATTGCAAGTATTCTTGCAGAGCAAAACATGATTCATACAACCTTCTTCCAAGCATGTTGCAGAAACATTTTCTTTTTTTAAAAAAGTCTTGAAGAATAAGAGTATTTTGAATTGCTGTCTTCTATAAGGAATAAAGATATTTTGGTGCAGCTAACCACAAATGTTGACCTTGTAAAGTCCACTTAAAAGCAACGTATTCTAGAGGGTATGATAGTTTTGTTCTTTGGACTTGCAAAATTTGTAGAGAAAGAATATTACTGCTTGCAGTCCCAGCACTAGGACGATACCACCAATGAAACTGGCAGCATCAAAGGTGGATTTGTGTGGAGATGGTTTGGAAGTTGGTTGGGGAGAAGCTGAGCCTGTCAAATGAAAGAAGTAGAGTTACTAGTGATAGGCTGTGCAAATTTAGAAAGCTACTCTTTAATGCATGGATCACCACCGAGCACCAGGTTGGTGGCCCTAATGTCTTGGATTCCTACCACCTGGATCCCCCCCACCAAAAATAATAATATTTTGGATTATTATTTTTAAACAAGAGGCACTTCCTTCACCAACGGAGGGGTTTTTCTGAATATGTCTGCATTCATGCACAAGTATGCTTTGAGTGCACATGATTGAGAGCTATATGTATGTGCATGCGAGAGAGATGCTAATGTCTCTGTGACATGACTGATTTTAATCTTGCTATAAATCAAATATTACCTGGTGTAGAAGTTGTGTTGCTAGCAGCAGGTGTAACTATTGTACTATTAGAAGCAGTAGGTCTGGCAGAAGTAGGTTTGGCTGGTGCAGTTGCGTTATGTGTAGGACCTGTTTCAAAGAAAATACCACATCTTGGAACCAGCTTTAAATAACTATTTTAATCTTATAAGTTGAGCAAATGATTGCAGAACAAAGGCACTGATAGATGCATTTCACAGTAATAATTATAAATGAAAAATATTTATGCATGGATAGAAAAATTGGTAGTAGTTTTTAAAAGTCATTTCCTCCATTTTGAAGGCGATTTTTTTTTTCAAATTATGAGATTACCGTATCTGAAATCTATACAATATAATTCAAGAATCAAAAATTAAACACATTAGGGAAAACATTACTGAGGTTATGTAAGAAGCTAGGTCCCCAACAAAGTGGACAATTAACAAAACCAGACAAGTAGAAATCATTTAAGCACAGATCCCAGGAACCGCCTGCCATATATACAGTAATGTTGATTCTTGACATTCCAGAAGAGAATGAAAGAAACATGGAAGTATGCATGTAGAGGAAGTGTACATGTAGTCACTCCCCTGTGCATTCAAATTTTTTCTTGGCTAATTCTATTACATGCTCTTCACTAACATGAATTCTCAAGACAGGTTTTTCTCCCATCAATAAATTGTCTCATCTACCTTAGTGATCAAAGACAATTCAGTAAAGGACAGGAAATTATCAGTATTCTGGCCTGCAACTCATAGTACTGGTATCTGAAGGAGCATCTCCACCCCCATCGTTCTACCCAGACACTGAGGTCCAGCGCTGAGGGCCTTCGGGCGGTTCCCTCACTGTGAGAAGCCAAGTTACAGGGAACCAGGCAGAGGGTCTTCTCGGTAGTGGCACCCGCCCTCCCACCAGATGTCAAAGAGAACAACAACTACCAGACTTTTAGACGACATCTAAAGGCAGCCCTGTTTAAGGACGCTTTTAATGTTTGATGCATTACTGTATTTTAATATTATGTTGGAAGATGCCCAGAGTGGCTGGGGAAAGAGATGGGCAGAGTATAAATAATATACTACTACTACTACTGCTACTGCTACTACTACTACTACTTGCCTGTCCTTTATAGTGATTAAGCCATTTCAAGAAACTGGATAAAAACATGAGCTCTCATTTCTGATTTTCACAGAGTAATCCTGGAAACCTTATTACAGGTGAAACCTTTATACTTGTTTACTCATTAATGCACAAAAGTTTGTTACCTGGGGTAGAAGTGTTGGCTGTGGTAGGTGCAACTGTGGTAGGCTTAGGAGGAGCTAAAAAAAACACAAAAGTATGAAGCAGAAAACAGAATATTTAAACACTGAGGCTACAATCTTAACCCCATTTACATGTGAATAAGCTCCATTGAATTCAATAGCTCTTAATTCCAAGGAGATGTGGATTATGCTATAAGAGGTACTAATATTATCAATAGCCAGCTCTGCTCCCAAGATACATCTGAGGCTGTGATGGAGAACATGCACACGAAAGCTTATACCAAGAACAAACTTAGTTGGTCTCTAAGGTGCTACTGGACAATTTTTTTATATATGCAGGTGGATGTTAAACAATTACCTTCCCATGTTGCAAATGCAAAATGTGAAAAAACTGCAAAGGGGTTTTAAGGCGTATCTTCTGATAGCCAGGCACTCATTAAGAATTCACACTAACAGTACAATAATATACATGTCTACTTCACAATTAAGTCTCTTTGTGTATAATGGGCCTTACTACAACCTAAGCTTTGGTTTATGAATGGCATCGAGTGGGGAAAGGGTTTTGTGTCTTAAACTACTGTATCTCCATGATCAGGACCAGCAGAACATCACTGACATCCCCTGGTAAACATGAAGCGGGACGCTGGGAAGAAACAATGACTGTGCCTTGTCAACCAAAGAATTCTCTCAATATTTAAAGTGTGCCCACTGGTCTTAAAAACAGTGGCTCCTACTATGGTGGGGCAAATATTAAAAAATAGATGTTTCACTAGCAAATTAATATCCCTCAGATACAGCCCATCCTAAAAAACAAAGAAAGCACCAAGCCTATACCTAAAGTGATGCAATTATTCACTTTCATCGTGGCTCAGTTAAAAGGTCCTCACCTGTGGTACAGTAATAGCACATGTTTTGCATGCAAAAGGTCCCTTTTGAATCCCTAGCACCTTCAGTTAAAGCTGTAAAAGAATCCTTTCTGAAACCCTAAGAGTCACAGCCAGTCAGTGAACAATCCTGAGCTAGATAGATCAATGGTATGACTCAATAAAAGGCAGGATCCTATGTTTCCAAACTCCTCCTATTTGGATAGACACATGACATCAATTCGCTATTGCACACTCACCACTACCTGAAGCAGTAGATAGCCATGTTATCCATGAGAATCTACTTGTAGTGGAATGAAAGAGAAAGGGTGAACTACTACAGCACTCACTGTTTTGACAGCTGTCCAGTTCTTGCAATAGACAAGAACTGCTCAGTATTGTTGGTGGCATGCAATAGTTACTCCTGTCTGAAGATATTCCCATACAACCTAAGTGAAATTACACTTCCCCAACTGTTTTACTGTAGGGACAGAAAATAGCTTCTGCTATCCGTTCAAGTGCTAATTATTCAATACTGGTGGGGGAATAATTAAATAAAAGGTAATTTGCCAGATTACATCCAAGAAACCCATGTTTAAAAACCTCTACACCTCCTACCCTGCTCTTCCACTGGGCCTTTTACCTAACTTCTTCCATTGTCCCAGGTGTGGCAGATCTGTTCAGCAGCAATAATAACCTCTCCTGTGGCCCTGGGTCAGGGATCATCAACATTTATGGAGCAGTGAGTCCCACACACGTATGTTCTACCAGCAATACAGCTTGAAAAAGGTGTTTTAGCTTCCATCCCCGCCCCACCTAATTTAGGAGTGGGGAAACGGATCTTCCTGGAATGTGCAGCTAGAGAGGGAAGGCTTTAATTTCCCTCCCCAGCAACATTCTCCAGGATGATCATCCACATATACTCCCACAATAATGAGGCTTGAGAAAAGCTTTCTATTAAGACCAAATTTTGAAATCTAATTATGGTGGAGGAGGGGTAATATACCCAATAGAAGAGGAAATGGGGATGCTGTGGAAGTCAATGAAGGTTTCATTGGATCTATGTGCGCCTGCAAGTGCTGCACTGGCAACCCCAGCTTTGGAGACTTTAACATTCCCAACTGCATGGATCCTAAACAACGAATTGGTTTTACATCACAAGTGTAGTAGTAAATATTTACCTGAACAAGTTCCATTTCTAGAAGTAGACGTACAGTTATCACTTTCCGTTGCATTTGTACAGTAGGACAAAGAATCTTACAGAAAAAGAAGATTGAGGAAGTATTCTCAGTTTAGTTTTCCAAGAGTGAAACATTCAATGCAATACTTTGGCTACAAGTTTCCATTAGAAACATTTATCTTCATTGTCCTAGAAAAGCTATACAGCTGCTAAATTAGCTTCACTTGTGGTGCTCGTTACATTAACATTTAGCAGAGGTGTTATTTTAGCACAGAGCAGTTAACTAACCAATATATTGAGAGTTCTAGAACTCTGGAAAATTAAGAAGCGCCACAAAGATTATGTTTGTCCCTTAATCTCTGAAAAGTTCCACAATACAATTCTGCGCCTGGTCAAAAATTCTATATATAAGGGCATTGGTTTCACTAAAAATACACATGTAGGTAAAACCTGTATACACAGTGGAACTTATTTTCATGAGCTACAGTGTAAAGTTAGTGCGCTGCTACTTGGAAAACTTGGGGGAAACCCTGTTTACTTACACACAACCCCATACATATATATAACAGGGCCTATAAGTAACCAAATGTAAATGTTTCAAGACCTTAGATTTTCACAGGCCGGTGAGAGGTAGACCTACTAGTCAAACCTCAGTTGTCGAACGTAATTTGTTCCGGAAGCCTGTTCAGCTTCTGAAACGTTCGACAACAGAGGCGCAGCTTCTGATTGGTTGCAATAGCTTCCTGCACTCAAGTGGAAGCATCGTTGGATGTTCAGTTTCCGAAAAATGTTCGAAAACCAGAGTATTTACTTCCGGGTTTTCAGCATTTGGGAGCCAAAACATTCGCAAGATTTGTTATTTGTATTTCACCAAGCAGAGTATACCCACACCAAAGAAAAACCAGAAGCTGAGAAATGAGCTGGTCAGTATGTAAAATTCAAAAGAAATTTATCATGCTCCTGCTTCTTGGTCCTCATTGACCCCTTAGGGCAGGGGTCAGCAAACTTTTTTCGCAGGGAGCTGGTCCACTGTCCCTCAGACCTTGTGGGGGGCTGGACTATATTTTTTTTGGGGGGGGAATCCCCCCCGATTCTCCCCTCCCCTCTCCACAGCACCGGACGAGCCCTGGTGGCTGCTTACCTGTGCCCTGTAAGCGGCAGAAGCTGGCAGCAGCAGAGAGACAATGAGTGGTGCGAAAGGGCTGGCTCCGGAGAGGGGCTGCTTAAAATGGTGCTCAGCCAACAGCGGCTCAACAAGCCCAGCCCCCTTCCTCTAGGCAGGAGAAGACCAGGAGGAGGGAGGGAAGAGGTGCCGCCGCGATGTGTGTGTTGGGGGGGAATGGCGCAGCCCAAACAATCAGAATCCCCACGCCGATTCCCAGACCGCCCATGAGCCAGATCCAGTAGGCAATTGGGCTGGATCCGGCCCCTAGTTTGCCGACCCATGCCTTAGGGTTATAAGGTGCTGTAGGGCAGCAGTAGTAAAAGCCCCAATTGACAAAACCTTCCATGCAACTTTAAACAAACAGCAGCTGCCAGGTTCAAGTTTCAAGACCCAGCAGCCCTGTGCCTCCTCAACTCCCTGATATTTCAGCCTCAAACCCTCCTACTTTTCCCCACCTCATTTTTTCAACACCCATGTCTTTCTCTGGTTGCAGTTTTTTACTCCACTGTGTACTCTGCCCCACTTCCCATAGTGATAGTGTCGCTTGATCAGAAAATCTCCCTTCCCCAAATAAAAAGCCTGAACCCCAGCTTACAGCCCAAAGGACAAACTACACAGATATGCATCTTTTTCCTCAACTGAAGACAGCCTCTGAGTGTGGCAGTGTCAACAGAGGGTGGGCTTATTAGCATGCAGTTTGGCTCAAAAATGATAAGTCCAGGTTTCACACCTCAGTAAGTGCCAACCACTATTAAGCCAAAAAAAAGCAAACATACTTAACTACTCTTAGGTATTACAATTCAAAATAATTCCATTTACCGTTGCAGAAAATCCAGGTGCAGTTTATTTCAGACTTGTCAGTACTGCTAATACAGGAACTACAGTTGGTATGTTTTTCACAGCCAGCTAAAAAGGAAGAATGCATTTTTAAACAGTTGATAGATCACAATTTCAAAAGGTCACTACAAATTATGAACATTCTATGGCACCCCTGAGGTACAGAAGTGTGCTAAATGTGAATAAACAAAAGCACTATAAAGTAATTGTTTTTTATTTTCAAATGAAAAATTAACACCTGTAACCAAGGAGAAAGGACTCTAGACATTCATTTCTGGTTACTTCTAGTTGAGTTAGTTTTGCAGTATGGACAACACAAAATATTCATTCAGTTTTTATGTAAACTTCCTGTCTTCCTTTACCATTTCTTCATTGCTGAACAGCCCAATTACTTCCATGGCTCCTTCTTATTTGTGTAAACAAATGTTTGTTACTTAATGTTTTTAGCAATATGCTTCCTACATTTTTTGTTTGTTTAATTTACTGTATTTTAGCTTACCAAGTCTGTAATGTCCATCGTTAATACAAACTAACTAATGTTTGTTCTTGGCTTACTGCTTATGGTTTGTCTAAGGGAGACAAACCATGAGTCTGATTTTGAACATAGCAGTAAGTCAGGGTGGGTGGGACCCTCCAGACATTATCTCCCATCAGCCCCAGCTTGCATGGCAAATGGTCAGATTGATGGGAGGAGTACACTGGCAACATCTGTAGGGCAACGTGATTCACAATTAGAGCTACATGCCATAGAAAAATGATCGTTTATTGAATAATTATTTGAGGATGACCTAACTTTATAGAAAACCAGAAGGCTAGCTTTTTGGCTCCTATGTGTTGGTGGTGGTAGTCTGCAACAGCACCAATAAATGGAGGCTACTTCTGGCCTCACTACCTCTTGCTTGCAAGTGTCCTTTGTCAAAAGGAGCAGTTCCGAGATGCTATATTATAGACCTTTCACAATGACAGTGATGGTAAGTCCTAAATTCCAAAGATTGTTATGAATGCTGTATTAGACCTATTATTTTAGCTTATCGGTGCCTAAAATACTACACTCTGCATTTGTACCAGACCTGAAATTGCTTTCCTCTTTGAGATTTTTATGGAAAGCAATTCATAAATGAAATAATAACACAAACTGCCTTCAGGCCTTTGCACATAGCTACAAATAGGTTTCAGTCACTGTGTTTAGGCACAGGAAGGAGCCCTGGTCAATGCTGACCGCCCTGGTAGCTATGTCTTACAAATCTTCCCTCCTATTTCCTAGCAATAGGCTTGGCCAGCTTTGCTTTAATTCCATTAAGCACATATATTGAAATGAGTTTGTGTGCCATGTTTTGGAAACAATTCTAGTTTTAATTTCATACTCCAATTGAAGCCCCACCAGTGCCAAGCAATATGTAAACTACTGCAATGAGATATCTGCCTTGAGAATTAAAGTATGACCTTTCCCCTCTTCTGAAAACTATTGCTAGTGGGCAAGGAAGGAGCTCATAGAGTCCTGCATATAATCAACTATTTGAAGTTTTCCACTCTAGTTTTATGAGGAGAGCATAAACAGTGCAAAATACACTATAATATCAGAAGCCACACCTTTGAAAAGCTGTACTTTAGTAGCATACTGCATTAAATACATATTTATAAACGAGTTAATTATGTGCATTAATTATACAGAAGAACAATGATGTGTGAAATATTCCTCAAAGAAGGGCCTCCAGAGTGAACCTGCAAGCTAACACGCCAAAGATGAAGTATCCTAAAATGTTATCTAACTCAAAATAAGCAATTGGTAGTTTAAGATGAAATTCGTAGGAATAACTTCTTTGAATACCCAAATTAAGAGTTCTAAGTCGATATTAGTAAATAAAACTATTTCATTCCTCCATTTCCACTTTATTTTCTCATTTTGTTAAATCAAAACAGGCTGAATGATACTAGCACCACCACCAACCACTTTCAACTGATAAACATTCTACAGAATTTGAAATGTGTTTGTGGGAGGGAGTTATTGGTTTGTTTTTATTATGTATTTTGTGTTCTCATTTTGTATTTTTATGTTGTGAACCCCCCATGACCTTCTGATGAAGGGCAGTATACAAATTTAATAGATAATAATGTGGGTTTATCTGTTAGAAGTATGCACAAGATATCTAGCATCAGTTCAGCCAACTCAGCTCTATGTCCTTCAGGTCCATTCTAGTCAAACCGTTTTCAATAGGTTTTAAAAGATGGGCTTGCATGCTATGTAATGTGTGAATAAGTGAGCAGAAATGAATGTCAACAATTCAGAAAACTCCAGTGAGGTAATTTATTTTTGGGGAGAAAAAAATCTAGACTCATCCTGTACAGGGAGCTGACAGAGAGGATAGGACCTCTATGAGGCAGGTCAGAATGGCTTTTCTCAGGGTGGGAGGTGGGAGAATGTGTGAAGGTTACGTTAAAATGGTGACCAAGGGCTACATAGATTATAATTTTGTGTTTTATGAAGATTATCTTACTTTAATTTTGTTTTTAGTTTCTTTCTGTTTGATACATTCTTTCATTTTTCTCTTTACTTTAGTTTGGAATTTTATGGTATATTAGGTTGAAAACCTTTAATGCAATTGATTAAAAGAAATCTAGACTCATCCTAATAGCAGCTTCTACAGACATTCATCTCAAAAGCAGCTGTTAAAACACATCAGCAGGGGAATCCTTGGAGGGTGGAAATCTTTTCCCTCAAGGCCTTCTCCCAACTTACTTGCCTCCATCAGTTGTGCAGTTGCAAAGACAAATATATGAACACAGCTTTAAAATAAGAGAACCAAAGTACTTTTTTCTGTTTATAGCTTTCATCCTGTTAATTTAGACAAAACCTCTTATATACTGCCCAG
Organism: Podarcis raffonei; assembly: GCF_027172205.1. Classification (NCBI taxonomy): domain Eukaryota; kingdom Metazoa; phylum Chordata; class Lepidosauria; order Squamata; family Lacertidae; genus Podarcis; species Podarcis raffonei. Next base: position 53,072,091 of record NC_070604.1, read on the forward strand.
TGCCATGAAACTTGATGGTGCCATCGTAACAACCATGATGATATAAAGGCAAGGAGGAAAACAAATAAATACTTGTGTTATCTCCCTGAAAATAGAGGTCAGATTGCCGATTAGACGCTTGCAACCTCTCTCAAAATAGCTCCTACGCTGTAAAGAATTAGGGCTTTTGAACAATAAATCCTTGCACTTCATCCCTTGCGTTAACTCATAACTGATATACAGATCGTGCGTCACTACAGGATAAATATACGAAGAGAGAGGGCAACGTTGCTGCATTGTCTCGGCTCGAAGGTTCGTAAACTTTTCAGAGGGGGAGGCGGAGCGCAGCGAACACGGAGGCAACACAATCCGAAACCAGACCAAGCAGGGCAGCTGCCAGTGGCCCTCCGCCCCCTTCATCCCCACCACCACACCCCACGGTTTCGTTTCTCTTACAAGCGACGAGAAGGCAACTCTCCTGAGCCTCAGGTCTGGCGGTGGGCGGACCCTTTCCCACGACCCGAGCTTCTCAACGCCTCGAATCCTGCCTCCCCGCATTCTTCCTGCCTGCCGATGCCTCTCTCGGAGGGAAGAGAAGGGGACGCAGAAGCCGCCCCTGCCCCAATAAACTAGGGCTAGAGTCGCCCCTGACGCGGAAGAACCGCGATGCTTGAACTGAACTGCAGCCGCGGCGGGGCCATGTTCGCCCCTCAGCAGCTGCGTGCCATGTTTAACCATTTCAACCCCTCGGCCGTTTTCGGACAGAAATCAACTGTTTGCCACGTGGGGAGCGAGAGGGGGAGGGGAATTCCACGTTGGCGGGGGGGGGGTCTGCATGCCTTCAAAAGAGTAAAGGGGGGGTCGGTGCCGGAGGTGCGCTCTGCCCCCCCCCCGCCTCGCCTCCGCCCCTTGGCAACCCGTAACAAGACCACCTCCCCCCTCTCTTCACTCCCTCCGCCTTCGGGGCTGCTTTCTTCGAGGAGGGGCTGTACTACGAGCCCCGTCTAGCGCCGCTCCGTCAAGGCCAGGGCGGCTATCTGGCAGCCTTCGGGCCCCCTGTGTTCCCCCCGCTTCGCTTTCAATGCTTCGCAGCGACGCAAGAAGCCTTTTCGCTCCCGAAGCCCTGCGCCGCCCGCCCGCTCCGTCTCCTCACCTTCCTCCTCTTCGGCCGCGGCCAACGCGGACGTGAGGCAAGAGGCGACCACCAGCAGGAGCAGCGCCCAGCCTAGGGCAGCCCAGCGAAGGCGGCTGAAGCAGCTCATGGCGTCTCTCGGCGAGGTAAGCGAGGGGAAGCCCCACGAGGAAAGGAAGAAGAAACAACGATGGGAAAAGCGGCTCAGCCCTCAGCTCGCGCAACCCGCTCCGCTTCCCGGCCGGTCGAAGTCTGCAGTCACGTGACGCGGCCGTTGGGCGGCCCGCGCGAGCCGTTTGACGCGTGGATTGAGGCAAGCGCCAGCGCGCGCGCGCTCTGTCTCCTCTCTCTCTCTCTCTCTCTCTCTCTCTCTCTCAGCTCCCTGCGTAATAAGAGATGGTCTCGTCGACGCGTAAACCCCTTCAAGCAGCGCCCACACCCCCGCCTGCTGCAATGGAACGGCCCTCGAGGGAAAGAGCCGCTTCTCGTCACGTGACCGACACCTCGAATGGCGTGGAAAGATCCCGACGGAGCGGGCGTGGCTGCTTCGACGTCCGCTCGCTTGTCACTCGATGTCCCAATTCGTGCGAAAATTAGATCATGGGTTGCTTTGTAGACGCGGGTGTCGTTGAAAGATCAATATTGATCTTTGGCGCTGGGATCACTTAAATATCTTTGTGATAGGAGAAAAGCGATTAAGTCTCAATGTGAAATTATTAACTGGTAGTTCTTGACCTTGGGCAGCGTCAGAAATACGCTTTGCGTTTAGCAAGCCGCAAAAACCAGACAGGCAGTAGTGATGGCAGGGCTTAAACTCCACTCAGTAGAATGAGCAGAAGCTCACCAAATGCAGGCGAGCTGCACAATATCACCTAAAAGCAGAGACGTTGAAGACAATGCATTAAGTCCTGGGCCTAAAATTATTTTTGTATTAGGTTACTTGCCCTTCGCTGCAAAGTCCCAGGGTGCGTCACAACAATGTAAAATATCTCGTTAAAAACAGACTAACAACCAAGGGTGAGGGATAATGACTGCCAGAGGACTTGAAGTCAATCTTTAACAGGAGAGCTGACTGGGCAGACTAAGAAACCAAGCAGCTTCTCTGGTGTTGCATATAGGTGCACGCTTTGTAATACAGTACTGCAATGCTTATATGCAGAGGATATCGAGGCACAAGGCTTGGTCTGCTCCAGGTGGCCACACATGACGGCCAGGATCCTGTGCGACATTACCAAGATGCCCTGGTCACACCAATTGGACCATGCAGTTCATCTGCTTAGGGCAGCAAAGCATCTTAAATGAACTCTGTGTGACTGAAGCAAAACTTCAGTCCAGATACAAGGCCAAGGACAACGGTGTACAGAAAGGCTGTGTATGCACTTAAAATTGTAAGAGGGTGATAGAAAGAATGTCGATTCCAGTTACAGCACCACTTTCCTGGCTGATTATTCTTTTTAGGTGGAAATTGACCTACAGAGCAGCTTGCAAATAGTGTTCCAGGAATACTGACATTCCTCAATGAGAGTATCAGTAATAGCAGAGAAGTAAACAGCTTGTGCACAGCTCACTACTACTAATCTTCTGAAAGGTGCAAGTATGAAATTTGGGGTGCTTCTACACTCACTATTTTCAGGTGGGATTCAGTCACATACTGGAAAATTCAGATTGTGAAATAACTTAATAGGTCTTGTGCAATGAACCTACTTGATTTTCTCACAGAAAGGAAGGTTCTAAATGTCCAGATAAATAAAATTGTCAGACAACATGGAGATGTGAAGTGCCAAGGAGCATGCTGCACTTGTACCTCCTGTTCCTTCAAGGCTGCATTTAATGCAGCCTTCACCCACAGGACTGTTGTGATAAAACACTGGAAAATGAGAGAGGATTCTTGTCATTCTTTGTTAAATGGATCCCCATTACAAACACAGGATACACAGCCAAAGCAAGAGGAGAATGGCCAAGAACATTATAGCTTGCACCAGAAAAATATATGCAGTGAGCCTCTTATTAAGTATGCATCTGTTTCATTTCAGCTGACTGAAGAAAGACAGTACCAATTACTGTTTAACCATTTTTCTTAGGGATATCCATTTACTGAATAAAAGGACACACTGTCACTTCCTAGGAGAATATTTTATGAATCTTTTTGATAGCTACATAGCTTTAGCATAAAAAATTCCCTCAAAATTTTAACTGGAGTAAAAAAATAAAGTGCCTTTTCAACCTCTTTCAAAGTCTGTAGATGAGCCAGCTAAGACACTCTGGCTCCCAAAATTATGTCAGTGAAATACAAATGAGAAACAGAGTGCAATTGATGTCTCTTTCTTACCATGTTCTGACTGTATTTAAACTTTCTTGTGCCTTAAAGAAACAGGATGGGTATACATAATTGTTATAAGTGCGGGTTTAAGATCATCCCAAATAGAGATCATGATAGAATAAATGATCAATTGAAGTTACTAAGATTAAACTGTAGTGTAGTTAATTACTTTCAGAAACAAAAGCTTCCAGCCTCCTCACTGCAATGCCAGAGGAGAAGAGGGATGGTGTGGGAATCTGAAGCTCAGACACATAACAGTAAACACTAGCTGGATCCCCTCAGTATAAGAAGCTGGGTGAAGAAGACTTCCAAATCTCAAGTGAAGTATGTTTGTCTATATAATGCAGTCAACCAGTGGAAAAGTCATGCATTAGTATATTAGAATTGTAGAATTGTAAGGGGCCCAGAGGGTCATCTAGTCCAACCCCCTGCAATGCAGGAATCTCAACTAAAGCATCCATTATAAATTTAGCCAAACTGTGCAGGATGCAGAGTAGTATGCAATTTTGTCCTGGCATTTTATTTTAAAAGAAAAGCAGTCACAGGAACCTGCAGTCATGAGTACAAAACCAGCAAGGCCATTAGGCAGGCCTGCTCCGTTCCCACTGAGCTGTTTTTCCTGGCCCAGTTGCTTGCTTCCTTATGAGGGAAAAGACACAGAGAGAAAACAGCTTGGGAGGTGAATTTTGACTGGGAAAATGTCAGTGGGAGAGAACACATTTTCCATAAAGTTTCCCGGTATGGTCCCTGGCTTGTCCTCAGTGCTTGCTGAGCTGAGAAAAAAAGCCTGCCTCCCAGGTAGACAATACCTAGACCAATGGTCTGACTCAGTGTCATATCTCATAGCTTGATAGCTATCCACCCACCAAGAGTTAAATACGTTACTGAGCAGTGATAGTGCTACCCCCCCCTTGGATATGAAGTGCCCTTCAGATATGGTGAGCCTAAGCTGCTGTGTGCTGGCATAATTTTTCTGGGCAGCGCAGTCTGTAGAAATCACTGTTTTCAGAATCTCAATTTATTCTTTCAGTATTCTACACTCCCTTATATCTCACTCATTTAGTATGGTTTCTCAGTCTCTCTGTTATCTTGACCTCTGTTTTATCAAATGATATCACGAGACCAACCTGATCAAGTGTTTTGCCACAGAATGCATAAAACCCGTACTCTTAACTTGGCTATAAATCAGGCAGTTAGCCTTCAGTAAACATATGGTGAGCAGTTTCTTTTGTCAGCTATAACAGATCATAGGACTAACCACTGCAGATTCTTTCTTTAATCTATGTTCACCTTTATACATAGTGGCTCCCTCATTCATTAGCCATATCACAGGTCAGATGTCACAATTCACCCAGTTTTACCATTTCAGTTGAATAATTACTATTGTCCTGTGTTTTTCCGAAGGGCTTAATTTAAATAAGGCAAAAAAAGGGGGTGGGGTGGGGAATAAGAAACAAACATTAAGAATGGCAACAGACCGCCTGAGCTACAATCACACTCTGGAAGGATCCGAGTTGCATTCAAAATTTGCAGCATTATGTTGCTCACTAGGCAAGCAGCCTATAACGGAATGGAACTGTTTCACCAGTTTTGTGTTGGTTTTGGTTACAAAAGTATTTTTTGTTTTGTTTTAAGTTGTTCTGACAAGGATGGTCAAACGTTCAGCCCAGAACACTGAATTGTAAGGGGAAATGAAACCTATAAATTTAAGGTGGAAAAGCTAAACAGAATTTGCTGACCTTCTGCTTGGCCAATAAATTGTTACCCCCCCAAAAAAAATACATTTAAAGTGCATGGCTTACCCCAGTGAATCCTGGGAACTGTAGTTTGTTGAGGGTACTAGGAATCGTAGCTCTTAGCTTTTGAGAAGAGTTTCACAAGCAGTGTATGGTCCAGAACTGGGAGGCTGTTACTTAAAGAAAACAAGACTGGAGTCTTGATGCACATATGCAGCTCCCTGGGTGCACTTAGGAGAGCTCCCTGCATAGTGGTCACATTAATACATTACATTAGGTTCCCAAGATCCTGTAGTCTCAAGTATAAGGCTGTTTTGGCAATGAAACTATTTGGCATGGAAAAGGACACAACGTGTTTTTCTTTTCTTTTTTCAAAGTGAAAAAAATGCTTTTATATTTAACCCCCTCAAAAAAATTAACAGAAGTAAATCCTATGTTCAGAAAACAACATTGTCATGCATTACAGTAAAACAAAATATATCTAACATCCATGGCTATGGCTGAAATACCCCACAGTTAACAATTTTACATTCTACAACTGGCCTCTCGTTGAATGTTTCCACTGCTTCCAGTTCCCGGAGAACTTCTGAGCCCTCGATCAGCTGTCTAAAGTAGAGGGGGAAAGCTAGGTAAGTACTAGGAAGCTATTCCAATTATTTTCAAGTCTAGTCACTGCTGTCATGCTGTACCAATATAGATACTGCATCCAGCCAATTAAGCAGTACTGCCTCCTCCATATTTTAACTCAAACATTGCACTTGAGATATACTGCAGAGCTCTTAAACATACCCAAAAGCCACATATTTCTCATTCAAGTAGGGTGCTGGCTGTAGTGTGATGTAGAACTGAGATGCATTGCTGTGGCGTCCTTTGTTGGCCATTCCCAGAACACCTCTCTTGTCATGGAGAACTGCAAAACTTTCATCTAGGAAACAGTTTATAAATGGTGGCAGTGTTCTTTCTACTCATTCACATCTTCCATCTTCCTCACCCATTTGCCCCAGTGCACACTAAGCTATCAGCTGAACAACCTGAAATAGTTATGAACTTTTTAGGTGTAAAAGTTAGAGCTGCATAGTGTGCATAACCTGTCCCAACCAATATCCATGTTAGGTTTCTTCCCGCATCCCCATAATACGTACCAAGCCTTATTCTATTATGTTGCAAGTTTATCTGATTCCACACTCAGTGGCAACCAGTGTTGTAGAGTGGGACAAGACAAATCACAACACGCGCTCAGAGAATGAATGTGCCACTTTTAACAGCATTTCTGCATTGACCATAAAAAATATTCAGTCTTTTGCTAAACACTTTCTCCAGGATTAAGTTTCACTCTGTTCAGCAGCATATCTACAAGTTCACTTAAATTTGCAGCTATTCATTTCCTCACACTCATTCTAGTTTGGATTTTTCAGGCATATGGTTGCCAAAATGATAAATTGCCAGCAATCAAGATACAACAGGCCTTTTTACACATGAGCCTTAAGCTGCCTTTGAGTATCTTCTGCACACAAACATCTGATCATTGTGAGGAAGAGAAAGTGAGCACTTGTAATGCAAGCTGACATTCTTGTTAATGTAGTTTTTGCATCTGCACTACACATCTGATGGAAGCAAAAGCCACTTTAAACCTCATGCAGAAAATCACTCAGTCAATTTAACTAATTTCCAGCAGGTATTTGAAAAACATGCATTTTGTGCTTAATTGAATCCCATTGTCTATTACGCTTGTACATTTTGTATTCAGACAATATATTCAGCATAGATTATGCCTCCTAGTTGTTGTCACCAGGACATTTGAAGAACATGCTCCTACCTTCAAAAAAAGGTCCATAAATTGACTCGCCTCCAGTCCCTCTTCCTCCCCTTATGTCTGTATATTAATTGAGAAAAACTAAGGTTATGAAATTACCTTTTCTGTATTAGAAAAAGAGCGTGAAACTTCCAAATGTCACTTTATTAAATATAATTTCATGACACTATCTGATAGGAGTGGCAAACAGTATGATTAATGACTGCTTTCAGCAGAGATCTCTACACTCATGCAAGTTTGTGTTGAATTGACACTATTTTATGTTTGGTTCTATCTGCCCCAAAGGCTGCCATACAATGAAATCTGCACAACACCCTCAATATGATGATCTTCTCTTCCCACTTAATTCTCTTAAAATATTGTCAAATAGTTGGGTTTTTGGCTGAGAAATAGCAGCATGACAGGTAATCAATGCCTGGCCGTTTTTTTCACACTTACCCAAATCCTCTCATGCACACTGGCTCCATTATCTTCAGTGGAAGGACCAAAACTGTGCATACAAAGGAGTGGGTCAGTCCAGGTGAATGGGGAAGCCCACACTGGTAGGAGCCCTCCATTTATGGATCCCTGCTCATACTTGCAACAAATTGCCAGAGTGATTTGTTTGCAAGCCTTTGAGAGAGAGGGCTAAGGGGGGGCGGGGAGAGAAAGGCTTTTTATCTTGTAATGAGAATGCATAAATCAGTCTTCCTCAACTTGTTACCCTCCAGGTGTTGTGACATCACCCCAGTCCCCATGGCCAATAGTTAAGGATGAAGGAGGATGTATCCCAATGACACCGGGAGAGCCACGGGATTGGGAAGATTGGTATCAATACTTGTATCATCTCAAAGCACTCCGATGAGTGCAAATGCAATTATACATGTCAAGTAAGACAGGAAAGTTGCATTGTGTCTTTATTGTATAAACAGGTTTCAATACCCACCTCCTCCTTGTATCCATCCATTTTTTACAAGTCGGTGAAAGATAGAATCACGGTAAGTGAGTGGAAGCCCAGACATAGACTTCTTTTTCTCCCCTGAACACAAATACTGGAAGTTTTTACATGTCCTAGGGCAGATATCAGAATAGAGCTGCACAGTGGAGATAGAAAGCATGTGTTAAGTTTCTACAAGCTCAGTCCCAGAGAAGGCCCTTTGTCATGTCAATAGAGACCTCCCCCACAACTTTGGACAATTTTCCAAAGAGGGAATGCCTCTTATAAGATGGTACTTGTCAAGTTGCTATTGTATAAAAATGGGGGGGGGGAGGAAAGATAAAATATATTTTCAACTAATGAGGGGATATTTTCAGTATATCAAAATATTTTTAATTGATTAGTCTGTTGATTATCTACTAACCATTCCAGGCTTCAATGAATACAAACGTTCAGCAGCGCAGCATCATAAGGCTGTGCCTATTGCAACCATTTTGAGCAGCTATCCCACCCATCCAGCTCATTTTGGTTCATGCTCAGCAGCAGAAAGCATTAACTGTACAGCCATCTCCTTCTCCTCAATTGTATCTGTACCTATAGTTTGCAATAGGAATATGAATGCCTGCTAGGATGCTACTTGCCTCTGCCCCTGCTATGCATTACACCTCCACATTTTCTTGACTCACTCAGCTTTTAGCAATCAATTGATTGGAATACCACAAAAACACACTGGACATTCAGAAAGAATTAATACATTTGAGATGCAATCCTAAACTCTAATGGGAGAGAAGTTCCTTACACTAGGTATTGGGCTGGTGCAATGTTGTACGATAGCAGTGGAGTATAATAATATCCAGGAAATGGCACAACTGTGCTCCACTGAGGCACCCATAACTCTGCCCGGATGTGACCAATATTTTCTGGCAGCAGAGCTGCAGTGGCCAAATGTTCTACTTCATTGTTGTTGTTTAGTCATTTAGTCGTGTCTGACTCTTCGTGACCCCATGGACCAGAGCACGCCAGGCACTCCTGTCTTCCACTGCCTCCCACAGTTTGGTCAAACTCATGTTGGTAGCTTCGAGAACACTGTCCAACCATCTCGTCCTCTGTTGTCCAAAAGCATCAATTCTTTGGCTATCAGCCTTCTTTATGGTCCAGCTCTCAGTGTACTTCAATGGTGGCCATTTATCCCACAATCTGCTGGTATAGCAGAGCTTCCATTGAACCCTACAGCCTCTTGGGCATTGGATCCAGAATACAGAATTGTGCCTGTAACATTTTTACATTAACTTTTTCCATTAACTTTACATTAACTACATTAACACATGCATATATGCTTCATTTGAATGAGTTGCGGCTCCTTGGAGTTGAATGTTGAGTCTTTTTAAAATACTATGCACTAGATCCAATGCCAAGGTCTGATTTTTCTTCAGCCACTTACCTCAAATAGCAATTTTCCTTTAGGCTCTGCCTGAATAGATATTTCAAAGTACACAAACACACGCTGCCAAAAAAGATAAAGAAAAAAGGCAAAACCAGTTGTCAAAATAGAACACAGTGACTAATTGGATAAAGATTCTCTTTTGAACATTAGTCATGCTTCAGAAAGTAAAAGGTTGAATCCCATAAGCAAGAAGCCTCCCAATGTGTTCTGCATCTCTCAAGCTGCCACTTTCCAATTTCCTACTTCTGAGAAATCCTGTCATCAGCTAAGCTGCCAAAGAACTCCGGGTCAATGCAGAAGTTTCTATGTGTTTTAGGGTGCACATTCTTTTCTTAGGCCAGTGGCAAGTCCTTTTGGGCTTAAACTAAGGAAGCATAGTGTTAGGAGTCATTCTGCAAAGAAACAGAAAAAGATGATTGTAACTTTAAGAACTATTTCTGTGTGCTCTGGGTGTGGTTTTCTATGCTGATTAGGTACAGCTGGTGATGAGTACAAAAGGAGGAGAAGTTGCAGTTTGAATTTGCCTGCAAAAGAGAATACCCACATGCTTTGTGTTTGTAAGGTTGTAAATAAAACTCTTGCTTGAGTATTTTACACCTCTCTCATGGTTATGCCATCTGCTGCCCGGAAGATACAGCTCCAATACACAGAACATACCCAAAACTCCCCTGTGGCTGTGCAACTTGTGTGAGGAGGAGGGGAGAAGTTCCATCCATGAGCAAACTGGCTTTCAAGGAACTAGTCTGCCATCCATAGGATGGGCCCTTGTGGGCCTTCTCCACAAGCTCCAACACCATGTTGTTTTCTTCCAAAAATTGAAATGAGAATTTTGTTAGCAAAGAGCCCTCATGTTGAAGGACACAGCATTTTCTTGCCATAGCCAGTTATGACCCACGAAGCAATCGTTTTATATACTCTACCTTTCTTCCAGGGACATCAAAGTGGTAACATAGGGTGCCCAGGAAAGAGTGTTCGGAGATGCAGGGAGAGTGTGTTTTGACTACATGCTGTTTTGGCTTCATGTACTATCCCAGGAACATAACCCCTGCATAAGTTGAGAGTTGACTGTATTGTAAGCAAGGAAAGTCATATACCATATGACCTGGTTCAGATATCACATTACAACACAGCAAACCATGATTTGGAGGATGAGGAATGTGTAGCAGACTGGCACTCTGTTTTCTATGCCAATTCCCCCTTCTATTTCCCGATTTCTTCTTACCAGTTTGCTGTGATGTCTGAATCAGGCAAATTATGGTTAGTCAGCGGCGTAGCGTGGGTTGTCAGCACCCGGGGCAAGGCAAGTAAGTTGAGCTCCCTAACCCCTAACCATGGTCATTAATACTGACGGCTCTACTCTGGGGCAAACTTCGTGGTGACTACTGCCCTCCGTGGTGTTGTTTTTGCAATTAAAGGACCCCTGCCTCAAATAAAGCATCTTGGGGATTGGGGACTGGGATTTGCCAAGGGAGCTGGGAATTGCAGTTCAGTGGCGGGTCAGGGGGAGAGGGTCCCTTTCGCGTCTGGGTGCCGCGGGCCCCTTTGCGCCAAGACGCGGGTCTTTGGGCGTCGCGGCGCAGCCTTCTCGGTCTCCCTCCCCGGCCCGGCTAGCCCCGACGCGGCTTCTTTCTGGCGCGGGGAGGGGGCGCCTCTGGGGCCAGTGCGTCGGCCGGCCTCCGGCGCGGGTGGGCGGGCCCCGTCGGGGCGGGTGGGCGGTCTCGGCGCGCAGGCACTAGAGCGCAGGTGGCTCCGGCTGGGCGCTTCATTCGCCGCCGGTGGCGCGTTTGGCGGGCTGCGCGCGTCCAGACAGCGACCCAAGCCTGGCGGCGTGGCGCTTGGTGCTGGAGCCTCCGCCCGTAGCGCCCCGTCGGGAGACCCGGCCAGAAGGAGCCTCGAGCCGGCTGTCGCACGCGGCTGAAGCAGCCAGGGCTGCATGGCAGGCGGCGGCTCCTCGGCGACTCCACGCGGCCAGCCCAGCGCGCTGGCCGAGCCCCGCAGGCGAACGCTGCCCGTCGCGAGCGCTGAGAGCCGCTGCCAGCTCGTCGGTTCCGCGAGACATGGGGCTCTGCTACAGCCTGCGCCCGAGGCTCTTCGGCGACTCCGGAGGCAGCGAGCGCCCCCCCCCAGAAGTTGCGCCCGGTGCGGCCGCCCCCCCCCCCTGCACCCCCCACGCTACGCCACTGTGGTTAGTACTAACCTCCAAACCATGACTTGAAGTGAGTTAGCAAACTATGATTTGGAAAATAGTGCTTAGCAAAGTCCACCTGATTTAGATATGACAGCAACTATGGTTAGTGAATTTAGAAATTTAAAAAGGTGCATGCATGTGCAAGTCCACAGAACATTTCTAATCCTCCGAAGGATTGTTCGATATGAGACGATAAGGCAAAAATGAATAAATAATGAAGTCACACAGGATCACAGCCAATCTAAAATATGGTGACCAGCAGTGAAACGCTCTAGCTGAAGACACATTTTGAAGGTACATTATTGTTCACAGACCTATTTCCTTTGGAAAACCAATAACCTACCTGCTTGTTTCTCATGTATTTAGTGAGGAAATCCTGTGTAATTGCTTCATAAAGTGCAACAGGCTTGAAGTCCTCATAATCCCAAACATCATAGGCCCACTGTAATAGCTGTTTTTCATCTCCAACAAGCTGGCCATCAATAAAGCACATCACATTGGAAGGATATTCCCATGTTTCCCCTTTTAACTCCTGTGATGAAAATGGCAGTGTTTCAGAATCAGCAGGCATTTAATAGAAAAATTAAACATGAAGATTTTGCAAACAGGGAGAAAACTCACAGAATAACAGTTCTATTGGAAGTACCATGCCTAAGTTCCCGAAGTCAGGTGTCATCACTTCCAGAAAGCAGAGTGCTGGTCTATGTCTTGGAACAGATGGTGTAATCTGCACCTGGTTCAATGCGGTGCCCTTGATTAGTGTTTAACTTCTAAGTTCTCATACTAGGGAAGTACTGTACCATATTATTCAGTACCTCTTCCAATGTTCCTCACAATGCCTGGACAATTTGGACAGAATTTGGACCACTTCAACTTTGTCCTGTGAAGCAGCAAGGCAGAGCATCAATCCTGTCAGCAAAACTCCTTGGAATAAGGATGTGGCATTTCAAATATAAGGCTATGCAAGGATGGGGAGCTTGTGTCCCTCCAGATGTTGTTGGACTCCCATTAGCCCCAGCCAGCATGGCCAATGGTCAGAGAAAATGGGAGATGTAGCACAATGACATCTGAAGGGCCACAGGTTCCCCATTATTGGGCTAGCCTAGTGTCCATCAGTGGGAAAGGCTACAATCATATTGCTACTAGTCTGTGGGTGCCAGACTCCCCTGTGTTATGCATTTCAGATTCCCCTGTGTTATGAGTTTCTGAGTGCCAGACACGGAACCTACTTGTTGTGTGCTCAAGCACCTATCTGTGCTTGGTATAATGCAGACTAAAGGCTCATTTCCTGAAAAGATGTTATGAGCAGAACCTGGAGAATAAATAAATCATTCAGTCTGAAAGTTTCAGGAGAGTGTGTCTGCTGTAATACCAAAATCAAACCAATCCACTCTGTTTTGGAAATAAGAGAGGAAGAAGAAGAAGAGGAAGAAGAAGAAGAAATACCTTTTTCTTCTCCTGTAAATATTCATCCCATGCAAACTGCAGCAAAGGAAGCACTTTTGGCTCTGCTATCTTGTTTGGAAAATTTTTCCTCAGGCCCTGGTTATTCAAGAGAAAATTACAATATTAAAAAGGACAGTACAGACCTCTTTATAATTGCTGGTGATGGAATCAATCCAATCATAACTGTACTTTTGCCTTGTTTATCTCATTCACACTACTCTATTTCCATGGGGATGGATGAGTTGTACTTGTGATGAGTAAAAACCATGGCAAAATATAATAAGGTCAATTCCTTCTCTGTTTACTCCTGAAAGCAGTTTGAACACTAGGAATGGTAGTGGCAAAGACAACGAGCTAAAATTTAGGATGTCCTAAGTTCACATCTTTCTTCCATCATGAACTTACTGAGTGTTCATTGCACTCTTCATAGTCACACATCCTGCAATATGGAGAACATAAGTCATTTGCTTTACAGGATCGATGTGAGACTTACAGTCCCAATTTTCTCCCTATAAACCAGTGTAACTACACACCCTGAAGTCCATTGGCCCTAATGCAGCAGAGCTTGCTCTGTGTCTTTGCCTGGGCAGTGACTAGTTTTAGGCCTTGATTTTCCTCCTTGTTTCCCTGCATCACATCTCTGCCTTCCCATTGGACTACTCCTAAGGTCCCAAACTGATCCTGCAGGGACATAGGGTTGTAGCCAGTGCTGCACATGCAGAGTTCCACTTGCCTGAGAAGGCTTTTCCTTTGTCTCCTCTCCCTGTATGCCTTCATAATATGCTCTGGAGGGTCCCCAGACCCCTTGGAATAGGCTGGGGGGGCAGGCTGCAGGGAGGAGGAGAGCAGGGGGAAATCGACTGAACAAATAGAACAACAGTGTTGGATACAACCATCATACTCCTAGCAAATTTGAGCACTCTCAGACGTCTCAGCCAGGTGTATAAAGATGGATATTTATAAACAGATGTCCATTCTTAATCCTTCCTTTTTCATTCCCCTCAGCGAGCTCCTCCATTGTTTCCAATCTTACCCTTCATTCTCTGTGTAATAAAACTCTCGTGTGTTTAGACAGCCAAATTTGTTTATTGAAGTGTCAAAGGCCACATAAGACAAGAGAGGGTCCTGATGTGCCTTGGAGATGCAGACATATTGAAGAAACAGCCTGTCATTGACACAGAAGAGCTGCCTGCCACTTCTCAGTAGTGATATACATGAACATGAATGTGTCATTTTCAAATGAAGCACAGCTAGGAAGCACTGCCGCTGACTGAATTCAAAGAGGTGCAGATTGGAATGTTCCTTCTTCCATGTGGCCACACTCAGAGAGAGTTACACAAACATCTAAAGTGGTTTAGAAATTCAAGGCAAACACCTGGAAGGTGGGCACAAAAGATTTTTGCTACCTTACCATACTATATTAGTTAAATGACCATCTTTTTTTGAATCAGGGAGTTGGACATTTTGGCTCCTTGAAAGCAGAGCTTTCCAAACTGTGTGTCGCAACACATTAGTGTGTCGGCTGCAGTGTGTGTGTCACAAAAATGCTCCCCGCACTCCTCCTGGGGCTGGAAAGGGGTTAGTTTAACCTCTGCTTTGCTAGTAAAATTGAATTACTGTGTTGCAAAATGATGCATTTCTAAAAAGTGTGTCACCAGCATGAAAAGCTCTGCTTTAAAGTCTTGTGGGTTACCACAGACTGCAGTTTCAGTTCTATGGATTAAATGTTAAAGGATAATTTTTATCAAGCAAAGGTTGATAAAATATCAACGATGTGGCACAGAAAATATTCCAGTGCTTCATTTCTCTGCAGAAAAAAAAATCCATTTCATCTGTTCATGGTTACTGAATACAATGAAAATAAATATATTCCCATTCAAACTGATAATTTTCCGATGCAAATTACCCTAATTCATGTATAATTTCGAATTCAAAATTTTCTGGAAAACTTGTATCATCATAAAATATTACAAGAGGGTACTCAGATAAGCCAAATGGAAGTGGCAAGTTTCTTAATTAAGCTTTATTTTATTTTATTTTATTTTGGTGTGGAGAGCCCATTCCACAATTGTGCTTTGGAAGGATGTGCTTTCTATTCAGCAACTGCAACTATACGTAATACAACAGCTGAGGAATACAGTCTACATAAAGACCACACAAGAAAAAAAGAGAGGAAGAATGATGTTAGCAAGTGGCTCCAGTAGGCAGAAAAAAGGTCTGCAACTTACGTACCTCTGCTGCACATTTTGCCATGTGAAAGGAGGGTTCTGTGAGAAGCCCTACAACCTCCACCTCTTGCAGCCTCACAGGCTGCACAGCACCCTTTCTCCACATCCTTCACAAAGTTTTCTGTCTTTTCTCCTCTTCTCCTTGCTGCCTCAGTTGCCTCCTTCCCCTCAAACATCCGGGAGAAGGAATAAAAACAATCCTGGTCCCTATAGCGACTCCAATCAGATGCAAGCATTCTGTGCCACTCTGAGTTCTGCTAGCCTGTGATTGGTCCTTGGTTTCTTTAGTATTTCTACAGCACAAGATGACAGAACCAATCACCTTGCAGCTTGCGAGTGATCGTAAGTCCGATGTTGGGGAATGTTTATACAGTGTTCAGATTTCCCACCTTCTCTCTTTTTTTACTGCAGTTAGTGAGAGGTTGTAACTTTATTATTTTTTTAGTTGTGATGCTGATTGAGGTAAGATTGCAGAATCCAAACATTTCAATTAAATAATTCTCATGTTGTACAGGTGACAGTGCCATGACATATTGATTAAGCTATGCCTAGCAAAGTGAGGTCTATAAAAATGGTCTAAAGTGTCATAAAATATTGCAGATATCCCCCTTGTTTGGGTAACTGTTTATGGCAATATTTTCTATTAATTTATAAACCCTTAAAAAAAACCTATTGCAGACGCCAGTGATTTTAGAATAGCAGATAAGAGCTACTCCGATTAATTTTTTTTGGCCCTGCTGTACTTCAAATCACGGCCCTACTTAAATGCTTAGATATATAAATGGCACATTTATTCTATGTAGGCAGCTTGGAAGAATATAAAATTGACAGAGAGTACATTTTAAGTAAGTAAAATATTTATGTACAATTTATTTTGATAGTTGCATTCTTCTTGTACATTTTTGCCATGCAGTCATAATTTATACATTTATAGTATACCACTTTAATCAGTAATGATTCCTAAAAATCCTGGCAACTGCAGTTCGTTAAGGGTCCTGAGAGTTGTTAGGAGACTCCTGTTCCACTCCCAGAGCTACAATTCTCAGTGGTTTAGCAATCAATCCCTGTTCCCAGGGAACAATGTGACACATTAAGCACATGAAAGTATTCCAGGGTAAAGCAAAAATAATAATAACAACAAGTCATTTTAATGCTTTTACAGTTATTACAACCAGTTTTCTGGATAACTCATAACTATATTTATTCTTGTAGCAACTATCTAGGTCGTAGATGCCTAACATTATTTTCCATTATTGGAAATATGCAGAAGCAAGTCAAATGAATGTTACTTTTGTAATTGGATGATTTTATAAAATAACAACATTGCTTTACCTTTAATTTTATGTAAATACAATTTCTAGAACAAATGATTTATGTGCTTCTCATTCATATTGCAGGAGCATAATCAGAAAAATCTGACTGGGGGAAAAGGTTGACACCAACAGGATGCAAATGAGCTCCTGGCTAGGAAGAAGTGTTAGCAGCATGCAGATAAACTACACAGAGAAAAATGCTAGAAGGATGAATTTATGCATTGTTTTTATTTTAAAGGAGAAACAGTTCCATTTCACATACAAGAGTAAATATGTACTGTATAAGCATGAAAATTTAACCCTTAACTGAGGAAACAGCATTATTTCCCCTTCACCTAGTGATTTATTTTTGCAACTGCATCAGTCACAACAGAATTATAAAGTCAGAGAAAGAACTGTTACAATTTGGAAATTTATCCCCCAGAAATTATGTCTTTCTTTTCCAACTCTCCCCCTTTGAAATTTTTTAAATAACAATCTTTTTAAAAAGTCCATTTAAATTTTGATATTTATTTTGTATTTTTACTGTTACCAATTATAGAGTTATAGTTTTTAAGAAACAATTTGAGATTTGTGCCATCTTAAATCTTTAATTATGAAACCATTTTTAACCTAGAATAAAAACAGTATTGTGTTCTCAAGGCAAAATATGAAGCTGTGTTTAAAATTTAAATATGTGATTAAGGTATCCTGCACTTATTTCTAGCATTTGAAAGTAATTATGTTGTTTTGCAGAGATGATGAATGTTCATTCTCATCTCTTTTTTTGCTGTAAAAGCTTTTCTGTTGTAAAAGCTAAGGCACAGAAAATTTACGATTTGGCTATAACTATACTATCGGCAGAGTGACTAACTGAATCAAAGATTATTAATAGTTTATTCTCATCATCACATTATATCACCTTTGTAAGAAGATCATGTTTGAATGTTTACATAAGGAACATTCTTATGTAATACCAGCAATCTGTGGTAAGGTCCTTACTACACTCCCCAAGGCTTTTGTATTTACTTCACTAGACAGGACAGCTCTCTCTTGCACGCGCTCTCTCTCTCTCGTGTGTGTGTGTGTTCACAGAGAGGCGTTCTGGACACATTCCTCCACGGTAGTGAAGAGGAGGATTTGATTGTGTAGCTCCACATATGTATCACCGCATGGTCTCTGGGCAAAAGTGAGTAACGTGACAAAAACTGTCAAAAGATGCACTGATTGCAAGTGACACATTTTTGGTGCCCACCGTATTGCAGAGAATAGGTACATGGGTGATTGCAAACATGATATGACATAATATTTGTCCTTAACTTTGGCTGTGTCAAGAGCTGTGTTAACACAGCTTAGCACCACACCCAACCGTTAAGCATGGATGACACAAGGGTGCCAAGATAACCTGGAAGGTTCTACTGTACTTCCAACATTGATAGTATTATTCCACTGGTGCAGACAATGCTGTTGAAGCTTCCTTATGGTCAATTGTATCAGATTTACTTCCAATCTCCCAGAAGAATGGTGGTTGGATGTGCAAACTGTTGTGCAAGCTGGACCAAGAAATGAAAAAGCAGAGGCCAAATGCACATCAAAATGTTTATCAGAGGGTGGCTATCTGCCAACAGTGCATTATTGAAGTAGAATATGAATTCCTCTCCACAACAAGCAGAACTAGACTATGGTCTATTTCAGGTCCAGTAAAACAGTGGTTTAGCAGACTGAGAATGAATGTTATGTCTTCACGTTCCCTCGCCGCTGCTTAAACAACTGTCCGAGTTCATAATCAGAAACTGTCATTTAAGAAATCCCAGAAGCATTGCATTAAGATGCAAGAGAGAAAATAGGATGGAAGAGGGGGATACACAGTCACAACACTTGTTGGTCTAATAAACCATGGCTTAGTGTTGAATTTGAATTAGGCCTATATATAACTAGAGTTGAATCATGAATTGAATCGGCAAAGCCTAATGTAAAACCCAAACAAGAAAAACAATTTTCTTTAAGCCTGTAGGTGGCACTTTTCAGGATGGCCTGTCCACACATGGTCAGAAGTCCAACTTTACTCTTCCATCCTTTTGAAATTACACACATATGCTTATACATCAAGACAAATCTTAAAACTGGATTGGAAATTGTGGTTTAACTGGCAATATTGCACATGTATTCGCACATATAAAATGGCAATATGTATTTTCCAGCTTGCCATTGTAATGCACATAAATAAGCACAACTGCTTTTCCATGGGGAAGGAAGGAAGGAAGGAAGGAAGGAAGGAAGGAAGGAAGGAAGGAAAAAGAAAGTAATTCCTCTGTAGATATCCAAGAGCAAAGTAGAACTCTGAAAACAAGCACATAATTATACAGTGCATGATCCAGGTGAAGTTAATTTTTACATCCCATCAGCTTAAATGGGAGCAAGTGAAAAGCTCTTTTCCACTGAAACAGCTAAAATGGTTGGATCCCACCAACAGTATCTCAATAACTATTGCAAAATACGCATGGGTCTTGACTATGAAATCACCCTATCAATATATATTTAAGTTAAGAAAACATAAAAATAAAAAATACTCAGCTTTACAATAAAGTGAACCATCAGTATTACCAAAATGCAAATTTAAATAGATAGATGAAATATGACTTGGTTTGACGTCATTTCACTTTTGATAAATAAATAAAGAAGCAAAACAGCCCTTATTTTAAAAAGTCTGCCTCTCAATATGATGATCATCAGATGACTGGCCTACAGTCAGAGACTGCTGAGGTGATTCAGAGACATGTACAGTTTGAGTCTGTCCCTTGCTAACTTGAGGAGGTAGGACTGTAGCTTGGCTGATGCGAAACTCCTGGCTAGGTTCCTGAGCCACCTGCAGGTGCTGGCTTGGATGCGATGTTCCTGTGGTGATCTGGAGCACTTCTGCTGGATTCTGATTGGCATGTAGATGCTCCAGGGCTTCTTTAGAGAGCGTGATGACGTGCACTTGCTCAGCCTGTGGAGGCTCCATCTGGCTGCTCACAATGTTAATATTCTGAATCTGGTCTGCTGGCTCTGGCTGGGTGGAAAGGAGCAAGTTCTGTAGCTGCTGGGGTGGCTGAGTGAGAAGGGTAAGACTGCCTGCATGGTCCGTCATCACATTTTGGGTGCCATCTGCAGTGACAACACTAATACCTTCGCTATGGCTGGGCACAAAATTGATATTGTGCACAGAATCTGTGACCAGCAGCTGGATCTCCTGTGCTCCAGAAGTGGAGAGTTGATACTGCTGCAACTGAAGAATGTTCCTGACTTCGTCTGTGCTGCTGCTGCTGCTGTGGGGAGCACTGCTTGCTTCCTGTAGCTGCTTTTCTTTGATGTGGATCTTTAAATGTGACTTCAAATTGTCTAGGCGTGCAAACTGCACGCTGCACTCCGAGCAAGAAAAGGGCTTTTTGCCAGTGTGTAAGATACAGTGTCTCCTCTTGGCACTGGAATCAGAAAAGGATTTCCCACAAATGCTGCATGTGTAAGGTTTTTCTCCTCTGCAAGGGAAGACAGGTTAGCTTCATCAAGTATGTGAAAGCTTGAAGGATACAGACATTTCACAAAATTTCATGATGCAGTGAGAGACAGGATCACCCCAGTGTACTTATGCTGAGCAGGCTGAGCATTGGCTAAAGACTCCTGTTTTTATATACATATGATTTGTAGCTGGCCCACAGAACACAAATTTTAGTATACCTTTGGGGTACAAGGTCAGCTTTTAAACTGTTCAAAAAATCCCATTTTGTATTTTCAGCTAAATATTCAACTTCTGTAGTTACAGTGGACACCCAGTCTGCAACAATTTAGACTCAAAGCATTTCCCATAAAAAAAACTAGTTCCTGACATGCAACCACACAAAACAAAAGGAGGAAAAGCATACCTGTGGATTCTTATGTGAGTCTGGAGAGAGCTTTTTGCTGTGAAGGACTTGCCACAAATTTCACATGTAAATGGCTTTTCACCTACAAAAACGTGTTGGTTAGTGTAACAGCAAGATACCACTGTTTAATTAAAGGCTAGCATGATTTTAAAAAATACACTCAATTACAGTGTGTGGGACTTTGACATCTGAGCAATATCTTACTAATGAAACAACAGCACCACTCTAAATATCATTCTACCAGCACACTGTTTGTGATGGAACATACCAAGAGCTATGACTGCAGAGCAGTCACATATAGAGCTACCACATATAGGGAGTATTCTGGCTGTAGGGAGATAATCATGGCAATAAATTTGGGATTAACTGGAAAGCCTGTCAGAATTTAAAGAGCACTGGAAAAGAAGGGACTCTTTTTCATCTAAGTAATATTCAACAAATCTCATGGCTAATCAACACAGAAAAAAGAAGAGAGATAGAATCCATCATGCTCTTCTTCCTCATCAAAGTTGTTTTGGATGTCAGCAGCTGCATCAAGTATTCCTTCTGTACTGTTCCTAAAATGTTGCTAGACAATATGGAAGGAATTCACAGTGCATGCAGCTCCTTTTCCTGCAAGCATTGCTTCCCCTGGAAGTTGAACTTATGCTAGCCTGGGAAGGAATATAGCATTGTGGCTTCCTTCCACACAGCTTAAGTCCTTCAATGTTGTTGGAAGGTCCCATACCACTGAGGTAACATGAGAAGGAAGCTTACAGAAACGTTTCACAGTATAACACTTCATTTTGTTGAAAAAACAATGCTTTATTTGGTTTTGGTGGGGGGCATTGTTTGAATGATTGAAAACTGTTAATGTTTTATATAGCCTTTCTTCTTTTTTAAATGGCACAATATATTTATGTTTTTAAATGTAAGTAGCTTGGAGACTTTCTTACAAACAAGACTAATAAATTCTACAAGCGCTTATCCATATTTCTTTTTTGTCATTCTGCTCATGGTTTTCAATCACATAGCCTTCACAACCCCCTGTTCTCTAAAAGAAACTCAAGGAGTCTGATTTGTATCAGTAAAGTCCTGCACATTATGGATTCGGCGCTGTTTAGGATTCACCAATCCAGATTAAAATCCATTTCAACCTCATTTATTCTCTGGGGCATATTGCTGTCTCTTCCAATTCAGCTGTGCATCAACATTCCCAATGTGAATATCAATTTGTGCCTAGCTGGTGCTAAACTCTCCCAGTAGGAGGGCAGATCTCTTATTTGACCTGACACTAACTATAGGCTTGTGTGTTTCAGAGGCCCAGAGGCCAAACCCAAAGGACAGCTGTCTCTTCTCTGAAAGAAATATGGAGGGGCATTACCTGTATGTGTTCTTAAATGTTTCTTTAACTGAGCTGCATCCATGAATTTGCGATGACACAGGTTACATTCTGGCAAAGAATGGCCTTATTACAAAAAGAAAAATAGGTATCCATTATCTTTTCTGAGTCTATTACTATTATTTATTAAAATGTCTGTCCTGCCCTTTGGTCCAACAGCGCTGTCAAGGTAGCACACAAACATACAAATCTGACATATCCCGAATCAAACCAATGCCACAGTTAAGAGAAGCAACACAAGGCAGTTATAGAAAGAACATGATTTTCTGGTATTCAGAGAGATTTGAGTTGGTTAAATAGTTTCCATCACAACATTAGTTGTTTTAAATACTACTGACAGCAGAGTATTAGAGAGACAGAAGAACATTAAAGTTCACATAGGCTTCTGTGGACCAAAAGGATCATGTTTGCCATTCCTAGCTTCCCTCTGGAGCCCAAGACCAGAGGTGCTACACACATATAGGCACTGTAACCCAATGTGTATAGTTATAACATCATGAAGAATGTAGAAGCATAAAGCACAAGGAAATTCATGCTACTTTTACTGTGCTTTGGGATGGAGAGGGGATGTGCAAAGTTGTAATCATACATCTACCCCATTGGGAAATGCTTGGGAGCAGTAGTTGCACTCTTCACAAGAAAAGTTATGTTGTCCTAGAAGTGTGTCTAGAGGAAGTGTGGCTCACACTCCTGTCCATGCTTGTACACAAAGTCACCTTGAGGTGGTATCCTCAACTCTGGAATAGCCTCAAAGATGGGAATATTCAAGCTAAGCATTCAAAAGACTCACATTCCTTCTTAGCATGGAACTAATATATAAATACCCTTTGATAGCTTGATACAGTTATTAAAAAGAGACTCATTTGAAAAACGTAAGAAAGACAATGTGCTAAAAAATTTCCAACAAAATCCACCACGCCTCTTAAATTTGTTATACCTGTGTGAACTCTGTAATGACTCTTAAGTTGTCTCTTTTGGCTGAAGTATTTTCCACACTGATCACAAGTAAAAGCTTTCTGACCTGAAAGAAAAACAGAGGAGTTTAGAAGATATTTCAAAGAAATCACAACAGATATCACGGCATAGCTTATATTATGTTTAGTCTGGGTCTTACTCAAACATACAACTAAACACCAAGCAAAAACAATCCTGTGCATGTTTATTCAGAGGCAGGTCCCCCTGTCTTCAATGGGGCTTATTCCTGGGGGAATTCAGAGAGCCTTATATGTGTAATTATCAGGAAAGTTACTCCACAACATGTGGTGACAGAGAACAGCCTAGAAAGCTTTTTAAAGGATTCAACCAGTTCATGGAGGATAAAGTCTATGAAAGGTTATTAGCCTTACCAGCTAAATTGAACTTCTGTGTGCAGAGGCAGTATACCAGATGCTGAGGACAAAGCATTAGGAATGATACCCATTATGTTAGTCATACATGGAATAGACCCACTGAATTCAACAGATTTCAGAGGGCCCATTCTGAGTACAACTTAAGTTGGATATCAGGATTAGCCAAACCCTTCATGTACTACTTTGTAAGGGCCCAGAGGCCTCAGGCATTCTGCAGTTGGAAACCATGTTGGGCTTAATGGATCTAGGAACTGATCCAACCAAACAATTATTTGCTAATTAATTTACACTCTTAGCACAGCTAAAATGCTCTTTACCTGTATGAAGGCTCATGTGCTCCAGGAGTGAATGTTTTGTTGTTAAAGCCTTACTGCAAACAGTACAAGTGTATGGCCGTTCTCCAGTATGCATTCGCTCATGAACTTGGAGAGAGTGTTTCTGGGAAAAGCCTTTACCACATTCACTGCACTTAAACGGGCGCTCCCCTAAAAACAAGGTACCAGGTTTGTGAGTGGCAAATAGTTAGACAATTCAAGTTGACAGAAAGATGCTTCAAACCACGTTATTTAAAAGAAAACCCCAAACATTTTTTCAAAACTGTAGGTTAAGAAAAATAAATTGAATGGTTATCGTGAAATCATTATTAATAGCTTGATGGTATTCAAAGTGCTTCACACACTGTATTTACACAAATCTAATGCACCATCAAATCTAATGTGCACCTCAATTTTCAAAACCTTTAAACCAAAAAAGTGTTTGCTATGTCAGCGTTGTTTTTCAAGCTTGAAATCAAATCTAATGTGCACCCACATTTTCGCGACATGATTTGGCCCAGAAAAGATGTACATTACATTTGAGTAAATATGGTATGTTCTCAGGAATCCTAACAACTGCCCTGCAAGGTTGCTCAGTATTAATAATATCACACTGCCAATGGAACGGCAAAGAATCAGGGCCATGCCAAAGGCCACTGACTTAATCTATGGACTTCCTGATTTGCAAACCACAGCTATACACACTATTGTAAGGACCTGTGTAAATTTATTAATTAATAACAACAACAATTATGCAATTCTTATCTTATAAATCCAGCAGTAACATATATGTTTTGACTTTGCAAAATTTACCAATAAGTTATACAGCAGATGATGGAAACATTAGACTTTCTTTTTGCATTGGGACAGTGCCTGCTGGGTTCTTCAGCTTAGAAAGCAGACCTTCCCAGTCAAGATGCATTGGGGCAATGAATGATCATGACAATGTGAGTCCACTGCCATCCCCATAAACCATAGCAGCTGGCCATTATTGCATTACATTGCGGGGAGGGGGGGAATATTCAGAAAAATATTATGGAGAAACCACCTTCATCATTTCCTCTTCTGAAAGTTAAGAGCTTGACAAAGTTCTATGCTGAAGTTTTAATGAAATGTTTTGATGAATAGATTCAGTAAAAGAATATTCTAGAAAAATCAAGCAGTATTTAGACAACAGTATTCTATGCTATGTGTATGGACGCGGGTGGCGCTGTGGGTTAAACCACAGAGCCTAGGACTTGCCAATCAGAAGGTCACAACGGGGTGAGCTCCCGTTGCTCGGTCTTTGCTCCTGCCAACCTAGCAGTTCGAAAGCACGTCAAAGTGCAGGTAGATAAATAGGTACCGCTCCGGCGGGAATGTAAATGGTGTTTCTGTGCTCTGGTTCGCCAGAAGCGGCTTAGTCATGCTGGCCACATGACCCAGAAGCTGTACGCTGGCTCCCTCAGCCAATAAAGCAAGATGAGTGCCACAACCCCACAGTTGGCCACAACTGGACCTAATGGTCAGGGGTCCCTTTACCTTTACTATTCTATGCTATGTAAATATTTTCATAGAATCATAGAGTTGGAAGAGACCACAAGGGCCATCGAGTCCAACCCCCTGCCAAGCAGGAAACACCATCAGAGCACTCCTGACATATGGTTGTCAAGCCTCTGCTTAAAGACCTCCAAAGGAGACTCCACCACACTCCTTGGCAGCAAATTCCACTGTCGAACAGCTCTTACTGTCAGGAAGTTCTTCCTAATGTTTAGGTGGAATCTTCTTTCCTGCAGTTTGGATCCATTGCTCCGTGTCCGCTTCTCTGGAGCAGCAGAAAACAACCTTTCTCCCTTCTCTATGTGACATCCTTTTATATATTTGAACATGGCTATCATATCACCCCTTAACCTCCTCTTCTCCAGGCTAAACATGCCCAGCTCCCTTAGCCGTTCCTCATAAGGCATCATTTCCAGACCTTTGACCATTTTGGTTGCCCTCCTCTGGACACTGCGCTGTATCACGCAGTGATATTTTGCGCTGTATCACGCAACAAAATATATATATACACAAAAAGGAACATCTGAATGTAGTCTATATAGAGTCAATAGCTGCTTTTCATATCATAAATAGGATGTTATTTGGCATATGGGTTTTGTTTTCTCGACTTTTGGAGTGTGCAAAAACATTTTTTTCTGCTACATTGTTTATAAATTTAAAATGGACTTTTTGTTTAAACTATCTATCTAATGATTTTTAGTGTGTGATTTCATCCAATTTGTAACTGGATTGATTTAATTAATTTTATATACTTATATAACTGTTAAATCATTAGCCTATGGTCATGCAATAAAAATTACATTACACCTTATGAGCTAGCTAAAACATTTCAATAAAAAACACAGTTTAAGGAGCATTGTGGCTATGGTATGCAACAATTATATTACTGAATGAAATAAACTGATCATTAGTACCTACCCGTATGACTTCTTCGGTGAATAGCTAAAAAATGGTTATATTTAAATACCTTCCCACAGTCTTTGCACTCAACTTCAGAACCTGTACGTTTTCTTCTCCTATCATGTCTCTTTTTCAGCCCATTGTCCTCTTCATCACCAATAAGTTTATAATCTCTTAGCTTGATAGACCGCTGTATCCTACGTTTGCTGTAACGACTCTGACTGGCCTGTATACTTTGGCATTTAGGATCATAGTTCTCATCTTTTTCAGTGGAGACACTCACCGCAGCATCTGAACTACAAGCATGATCAGTATCTCTTGCTTCTCTGCTTACAGGAACCTCCTCATTGGAATCTCTGTCTTCCACCACAGCATATTTATCCATAAAGTTTTGCTTATTATGAACAGAGTTGTTCTCTCTTAACTGAGCATCTTCAGCAGATATCCCAAGTTTTTCCTCTTGGATATTCTTCACTTTTCTTGGTCTTCCACGTTTTCGCTTTGGTGGATCTTCACTTTTCTTGTCATTTGTCAAGGCAGCAACTGTGCCCCCATTAGTAGGCGTGGCAGATAATGTGCTGCTAAAATTCTTCTCTTGTTCTGTGTAAGCCCTTACTAAATCGTTCACTTTGAGGAGATGAGCTGTGGCTAAAATCTGCTCTGTACTTTTTTCACTAGCTTGCAGAGAACCAGTGTAGATAAACTCCAACAGCGCACCAAAAGCATCTGACACCATTCCTTCCAGCATATAGATCGACTGGCCAATCTCTCCCTCATCAACAAACATCATGGAGAAATATTCACTGCTGGCAGCAAGTAAAGCTTTGTGTGCTCTAAAGTGAACATTTTCTACAATTAAAGTGATATCACACAAAAAATCTTTTCTCCTCTGTTCTTCAAAACTGGCCAGAATAGTATCTCTGTGAACTTGTGAGTGGATGATTATACGCTTCTCAGAAGCATCAGGAACTGCTGTATCCATTGTTGCTGTAAAGAGAAGAAAGGTTGAGAAACACTGCTGTGATTCAAGGAGCTTCTTCATGATTGGAAAAGTTCTTGTGTATGCACATGGGGCGATTATAGAACACCACACAGAGCATTAACTGCTGTTCTGGAAGATTCCCCAATCTCCCAAAGTGGCTTGGAAGTTAGCTTTTTTAACTCTCCCTGTTGGTTTGGATGCATGGAGTATTCCTCCATGAAGAAAGGAAGCTGCATTGCACTCAGATAGACTATCAGTCCATCTGTTTAGGGAAGTTTTTAATGTCTGATGTTTTATTGTGTTTTTAATATTCTGTTGGGAGCCGCTCAGAGTGGCTGGGGAAACCCGGCCAGATGGGTGGGGTATAAATAAATTATTATTATCATCATCATCATCATCTAGTTCAGTATTATCTACACCAACTGGCAGCATCTGCTCCAGTCTTCAGAAAGGATACTTTGCTTGGGTAGCTATACTTTTAAAAATAAATGTAGTAATTTACTAAGGAAACTATTCATATTGACCAAGCATTCTTCTGCTTAGAATTCTCTATTCCTGTTCCCAATAAAGGACCATGAGACAAAGTAACTCTGTTATAAATAATGTCTCTAGAGCAGCCTAAGGTTCATCTGGTCCAATGTTTTATTTCTATTAGCAGAAGGGCAGAAATTCTCAAACATAGCTTGATGGTGACAGAATTAGTTGCCCCAGCATCTATACTTGAACATGGAGACGACAGTTGGCTTTTATGGCCAATACCCAACGACCAACTCAACTTCTATGAATTTGTCTATGCCCTAAAGTATTCAAGTATTTCTTGCATTCATTGTAAGAAATTCTTACCATAGAAGACACAGTCTTGTAAGGAAAATAGTAGCATTAATACTATATGTCAGAAATGGATTTAAGAGACCAAAGAATGCACCTCTTAGAAATATAAAAAGCTGCCTTATACCAAGACAGATCATTGGTCTATCTAGCTCAATATTGTCAGTACTGATTGGCAGTGGATTTCCAGTAAGGATTCTCTCCCAGACCTACCTAGAGATGCCAAGGACGGAATCTAAGATCTTCATGTAAAACATGTGCTCTGCCACTGAGCTATGGCCCCTCCCCATAGCTTGTTTTCTCAGTATACCACATACCCCAAATTCTAAGTATAACTCAGTCTAGATTGCAGCCAAATAAATAATTTGCATTTTGAGGAGGGAGGGTAAAAGAGACTGCCTGGTAGAAAATAAGTGTAAATTTATAGAAGGACCTTTTCACAGAGGTTGTGAATCTACCGGGCACTACTCAAAGTATGCAGAGCAGCTTGCAATATAACCAAATAGCACAGCAAAGCCCAACTGAGCCTCAAACTCATTTGCATTATTTCCCTGGAATAAGGAATTGTGTAGTAACCACCTTTGCTCAATAAGATTAGTCTTAAGAAAGTCTTTTGTTAGATCACTATTGGGCTCATCATATCAGCAGAAATCATCTGGTTTTCTTTTCCAATGCTTTTGCAAGTTTAGAGTAAAGGAAAACAATCACTGGCTATTTCATGTCCTGTTCCGACGTAGCCTTTAACTGCAGTCATCTGCATGTGCCATCTACTCACAATACCATCACTAAGAACATCAAAGATATCAAGTTGTACACATTCAAAAAAACCATTTTTATATCACAGTTCCATAAAGACAACAAGGGTATGCTAAAGTTCCTTCCAATGAACTTGTTCCAGGAGGGAAATATCTCACTAATGAAAGAATAGGCTAAACTAATTTTCTCCCTTATTATTCTCTAAACTCCTCCCACCTAATGACTCCCATTGACAACCAATGAGAAAAACAAAACAAAAGAAAAGGGAGTTATGATGATGATGATGATAGCAGAAAGATAAAGAACCGGAAAAGGGAGTAAACTTGCCCATTCTTTTCTCTCCTCTCTCCAGGCGGAGGGGTCTGTGTGGGAAGAAATCAAAATTCTATCCTCTGTCCCTTTTTACTTTTCTTGACAATAAGTTCAACAGGTGATGCTTCTTCCATCACGGCGTGGAGATGCCAAATACCAGAAAGGCTCCACCTGCCGAATTCCTGCTTCTTGGGCGGTTATTAATTTAAAAGGCGCAAGAGCTTTGCCAGGAAAGACAGCGCTGGCAGCCCAGCCCCACACCAGAAATTGCTGTCAACTAGGAGCAGGACAATGGACCACCCTGACTGGGAAACAGTGGCAGGCGCAGGAGCATGGAGGGAAAGGGGAGGGGGGGAGGCAGAGCCCTCCTCGGTGGAGACCGTTATCAGCGCTTCAAAGGGGAGGCAGACTCACCACGCGCGAAGGCGGCTCCGGACCCCGAGCCCCCTGACAGGCAGTTGAGCAAGAAGCCGAACGCGCAGGCCAAAAGCGGCAGCCGCGCACCCCGGAAGTGACGCTAGCGCGGAGCAGGAAGTGGGTCAGAAATCCAGCGCGCGGCAGTGGGCGGAGCAAGATAGGAAGTTCGCTGCGATGGACGGAATCGGCGGGGGAGACTCCGGAGGGCGCAGGCGGCTAGGGTGTTTCATTTGCTACTCTCAGGCAGTCAAGCGGGAGCTGGCCGCGGAAAGGAGGCACGTTTGGCGTATTTCTGCATCGGCAGGGAGGAGTCAAGGGCGGGCGTCCCGTCCTCTGCCGCTTCCTTCCCCGAAGTTGGACGGCACAAGGCAGCTGACTGTCACTTGCACGCCTGCAAAAGCAGACGTGGAGGCGGCAAGGAGCAGCAAGCCTTGCCACCACGTTTGTTCGTCTCTCGGGTACGGATCGGACTTCATTTACGTATAAGCTAAACAAGCTATAGCTTAGGGCCCCCCTCTCTTGCCCCCCCAAACGAAAATAACCTGGATGTACATTACCAAAATATCAGATAAAAAACAAATAAAACCTACATAAAGCAACAGTGTTTTTTGTTGTGTAGGCTCCTATGATGTAAGTACAGTGGTACCTCGGGTTACAGACGCTTCAGGTTACAGACTCCGCTAACCCAGAAATAGTACCTCGGGTTAAGAACTTTGCTTCAGGATAAGAACAGAAATCGCGCGGCGGCAGCAGCAGAAGGCCCCATTAGCTAAAGTGGTACCTCATGTTAAGAACAGTTTCAGGTTAAGAACGGACCTCCGGAATGAATTAAGTTCTTAACTCGAGGTACCACTGTAATGGGCCCCGCCTGCTAGCCTGCTCCTTAAAATATCACTGGTTTGCTCATTTCTATATATAGGGTGTCTACATTCTGCATGGACCGGTTGCATGGCAACATGTGCAAATAGCTTTAGATACCTGTTAGGTGCATAAATTACCATAAAGCATATATTCAACACAAAAAACCATGACAATTTGTTGTTGACAAAGGACAGTTGGACAAGGGCCCCATTACCTTCAGTAGCTTAGGGCCTCATCAAACCTAAATCCGGCCCTGGACTTGCGGCACCACCCAGTGCTGGTGAGTAAGCGAGAGATGGGATAAGCTACCTCTGCTCGTGGCTGGAAGGATTGGGGCCCACTCGCTCTCGTTGCGGGCCAACAGGGAGGATTGGAAGCGCTGGACTCGTTCATTGCCACTGCCACCATCCAAATGGAGGGTGCAGCCAAAGGGAGAGAAGGAGCAGGAGTCTGAGCTATATATAGCAGGTTAACCAAATAAGTGACTATCCACACTGCGTTGCTTACACATCATGCTCAAGCGAGACATCTTGATGCTAGAAAGTATACAGGAAAAACCACTTGTTTAAATCCTAGTCTTGGCTGATGTTAACTCTTTGGTCACAGGAGAATCTTGTACAGTGGTACCTCGGGTTACATACGCTTCAGGTTACAGACTCCACTAACCCAGAAATAGTACCTCGGGTTAAGAACTTTGCTTCAGGATGACAACAGAAATCATGCTCCGGCGGCGCAGCAGCAGCGGGAGGCCCCATTAGCTAAAGTGGTGCTTCAGGTTAAGAACAGTTTCAGGTTAAGAACGGACCTCCGGAACGTATTAAGTATATAACCAGAGGTACCACTGCAGTTGCTGAGCTGGGAGGCTAAGCATAAAGGCATTACTTGGAAACAAGCCCAACTGAAATCCCTTTATTTAAGACCAGAAAAAGTGATAACCCACCACCAAAACACTGTTTAATGGGGAAGTCCCTGAACGGGAGATTGATGGGAAATGGTTCAACTCAGACACTAATTTGCTACTTCATCGAAAACAGGTTTATCAAGTACAGCAGAAGATGCCACATCTTCTAAGAAACATCTGATTTCCCACTTCTATAAAGAAGGAATTGCGTGAAGGGAGATGCAGGCAGGTGCAGTCTCTTTCATCTGAGAACCTATTCAAAATATCTCAGTGTGTCTGTTCCGCCATATATGAACACAGTTCATATATTGACTGTTCATATACTGTATTGACAGTTGACTGCATTTCTTAGATGTGCCCACACATGAAATAGCAGCATGCAGCTGTTTCAGCTGCTGACAGTGTACACTATTACTCTATGCTAAGTGGTTCTCGTTCCTTAGAAGATTTACACATGTAGAAGTAAAATGACCACCCTGTTCATAATACTATGCAGAAGGGCAAAATAAAATTATTTACTCATAACTCTTCAGAATCAGTATGCAGCAAGCAATGGGTATTAGTTGACTATTGTTTAATTTTAATTAAATATAGGCAGAAGTTAATACTTCACAAAGAATAGAGATAAAAAATCACTAATTACAGAAGACCAAAAGCATTCTCTCAGTGGCTTTATAATAAAATACATTACATTTAAATATCTGCATTAACAGCATTAGAGAACAATAGTTTTAGATTGAATATTTTTCAATGACGGCAAAATAATTAAAAGCCAAGTATATTTAGTATTAGTTGCAGAATATATGAGTAAATTGCAAATTGTCCCATTAAAATGCATGAAACTATAGGACTTTTGTTTATGTTGCTGAGGCTGTTACGCTAGATCCATCATTTATTGGGCACGATCAGAACAAAAACCAAAAGAATTTAACATTCAAATGTGACTATATTCCAGGCTAATGAGAGGTTGGATCCACATCTTTGAGAGACAAAAAGGTATGTAATTTGTGATCAAAGTCAATAGGTCGATTTTGAGGCTCTTTATACCTCTGTGTCATTTTGATTCCCAGGTATGGGATAAGTTCACAATGATCTATGAAGCGTTCCAACTTCCTCTTGTACTTCTTTCGTATATAATCAGAGCTCCTGGGGTTATATGCTGCAGGAAGTGAAATAATACCGATTATGCCATATCTCTTGTACTTCTTAATTCACTGTGCAATTATACAACACCTAAGGACATATTATAGAATTATTTATGCAACATCAAGTGCCTACAAGATCTCCACACTGAATCCCTATCTACATTACTATTAACATTGATGGTGCAGTTGCTTCTAACTAGAAATCCAGATTTTAGGTACATTGTCTAACTTAGTTATCTAGTGGCCAAAACTACATGTGATGGAAGTAGATCCATGTAGGTCTGCACCATTAACATGCAGAGGAAGGGGTAGATGTGCAATTTAAAGAGTCAAAAGCAGTGCACAGGTATTGGATGTCAAATCCTTCCTGCACCCCACACCTGTGCTTCCAGCTGGGCTTTCTTCCAGTATTGGAGCCAGGTGTAAGAAAAGTATCTGGAGGGATGAATTCAGAGTGCTAGGTAGGAGAAGGATTCAGCACCCATCCCCCCCTTTCCACTTTAATGGGGCAGGCCCATATCTACAACATAGGGTTGTATCCAGTGTAGTGAGCTTTATGAATGTTCTGTCAGAGCAAGGATTTCTGCTAGTGCAATAGAACCCTACCTTGTCACTTCTAGTTTGACCATAGACTATTCTAGGATGAATGTTTCCAGCTTGCAGGAGAATAGCTTTCCACTCGCATAAAGGGATTTCCCCTTTCTCCTATCCCAACACTCTTTCTTTCCCATGGCCCCCAAATCTCTTCTGGAGGGTTGAATGGGAGATCTTATTGTATCAGCAGAACTCTGCTTGCATTAACTTGTGTCACCATGTATGTTCAACAAAATAATAAAAGATCAATGTCAAAAATATAAACTAATTTTTATTTTATTTACTTCATACTATAATAGCACATATTTTACTGTACCTTTCAAATGATAGGCTATGAACAGCAGAGCAGTTTTTTTCACACTTAGGAAAGGAAATTTTGGTTTTAAACAACCTACTTCATTCATTGCTTTTATCAGAGCTGTGGCCACACCCTACAAACAAACACAAACACTAATGTTAGTTGAGCAATACAAACACTACTCCGTGAATAAGGTTTTATGTTTTGTAATCTTTACTGCTTGGTGCTTTCATTCATAATCTGGGCCTTTAATTCTCTCCTCTATATCAATTACAGTGCCTTTCAGTTTTGTATCACTTTGAAAGTTGCTCAACATATTCCTAACTCTGCCATCCAAGTCATAGCTTCAGCAGCCCCTGGAGCTCTGATAAATACCTTTATCACCATCTGTCAGTTTGGTGAATACCGAATGACCTTCCAAAAGCTTACAGAGTTAAAACAAGTGCAACATTTGGGCCCTTATTTCCATTACTGTCCATTACTTTAGAAAAAGGAGGGAAGGCATCAGTCATGTTTACCAGAATAAAAGAAAACCCTTTGCAAAAATAAGACTAAAGCTGTGACATGGCTTCATTACATTACTGAATTCATTTAGCAACGTTGAGATTAGATACTACCCATTTGAATCTTGGACCCCCAAAGTTAAGTCAATTTGAGTGTCATTAACAATAAATAATAACCTGTTCCAGGTATCCAGTCAGGGGAAGAGCTGTCAGCAATATTGGCTCCTTTATTGGGGGAAGTTTATGTGGAAGGGTCTGGTTCCAATATTTCTCTGGTAATCTAAGAACACAGAAATTTCAGGTTTTTTAAAAAACCAAACCAAAGCCAAAGCAATAAATAAAAGTAAAAACGTGATGTATTCAGTACCTCATAAACTTTTGAAGCTTTTCTTCACTTTCAAAAATATATAGCTTGTTGCGATAAAGTACAGCATATTCAATGTCCCCAGGTACCAGTGCTTCATACCTCAAAACAGCAAATGAAAGAAAGATACCACCACATTTGCATCTCATACTTGCTGCAGTTGTTCTTTTACCCTGGTTTTAAGTGATTTGTGGCTTTAAACTGAAATTTTATATTGAGTCCAGAAATTGATTTGCAGCCAGTAAGACTGGCATAAAAGAGGAGCTGCATGCTCCAGAAAAACATTTTGGACCAGGTGTTTTCAAAAGCAGATCCAGCATGTGGCAAGAACCAGTCTTTGTATAATACTGCAACCCTATACATGCCTGCTCTGAAGTAAATCTCACTCAGTTCAGTGGAGATTGCAAATAAATGGGTATAGGATTGCAACCTGAAGCATGCATGACCATGGCCAGGTCTGCTTTCTCCAGAAGTCACAGTTGTTACACTTGCCTAGGAAGTGCTTCTGGCCACACCTGCCGCCTGGAGGAGCATCCCCAAACTATCGACCGGATTGTTTGAAAAGAGTACAACCTCATCCAAAGCATGCTACATCAATATCCTTGGATCAGGACTTCTAACCAGGAATATTTCTGTTAAGTGGATTACATTTGTATGTCCTCATCCAGTCCATTACTGATTGTGGATTCATGTGGCTGATCTAAATTTTTAATCCATGAAGGGTAACAGTTGCATAGTTTTTTGAGGTGCAAAACAGTCCTTTTGTGAATGGAAGGTATTTACAGAATGCAGAAAAGCACCTTTGGATACACCCAAATAATGCAAAGATTCTTAAATCCTATGTAAAGTTATCAAGTACACCCCCACACCATGTTAACTTCACCTTCACCACTTTAAAATTTTATTCAATAAAGCCCAATAAATAATACAAGGTGATGCAGAATAGTAATGATTCTGCAAAGTGGAAGGTGCTGGAGTTTGCCTGTTTGAGAACTTATTAGCACAGATTGCATTTTTCTATATTCTATATTAACAGAAATCCTTGGAGATGCAAGTGTTTACCTTTGCTTCCCATCTAGGTAAGTAACTGGACAGAATCCTTGCAATTCAGCTTGCATAGGAAATAAAGCCTTCACATCTGCTGCAGTCAGTTTCTTTGGTAGTTTATGTGGGAGAGGGAGAGGATAAGGTGCTAATGGGGGGACATATAATTCTGGATTCTTCAGGAATTTCTGCAATGAAAGCAATGTATGAGAAGGAGGAGAAACATTTCATGTTTTCATTCATGGTCAAAATCATCTGAGGCTACTTATTAAGGAACAGATGTATCCCCCCCCTTATTTCTTATATAACAGAAGTTCTGAAATTCTAGTCTACAGACCAGTGGTCCATGAGCTTCAGTCAGGTGGCATAGCCACTGTGAAAGGCAGACATGGTGAATTAAATATGTTTTACTGTATATTTGTAGCTGCTTTTATTTCTTACGTTGTGTTTTATTATCTATTGTATTTTATATTATGTGGAATTCAAGTTGTAATACAATAAAATATATAAGAAATATGATCAGCAAGAAAAATACAATTAAAAAACATACAACATATAGGAGAATACATTATAAGTCATACAAAAGGCAGAAAAATATTTTAAGTGGTCCACCAAGACTCTTAGCAATTTTCCAGTGTTCTTGGGGGTTGGGGACCACTGTTATATATAACATTTTACACCAGTTGCATTAGGTGCACTTCAGAATAAAGACATAATCCAATCTTGAATGAATGGATCTTTATTTGCGTCAGCCATCAGCCACAGCAACAAAACAACAATGTGAAATACAAAGAACAGAAATAAAAAGTCAATTATATAAAAGACACTTTAGGGTCCTGAATCAACAGTCAAATAGTGAACCTTATTCTGATTGCCCCAGGTAAAAGCCCTGCAACCTTTGCTGTCACCTGCTCATCTTAATCTGCCAAGAGAAAGGACACAGTGACAGTGGTTGGGCGACCCGGAATGGACAATAAAAGAGGGGTGATAATCTCATTCCTCAAGTCTTTATAAAGAGTGCAAGCCGGAAGGGCATGCACCACCGATTTGGGACTGCCATCTCAACAGGGACATGTGTTTTTTGTGTGGAATCTGTTGGAATTGTCCCTCAAGTGCAGCCAAGGGCAATACATTCAATCTTGCGAGGGTAAAAGCATGTCTATATTTTAGAATTGCTAGGTTATGCAGATAGGGTGCCAGAGAGTCAAAATGGGAAGGTGGAAAATAGGCATACCATGAGCAAAATTTCCTTATCGTGGCCAAGTTGTTCTGATGCTTGATATCATTTAGGTGCTGACAAATTAGACTGTTTGCTTTACTAAAACCCAAAGTGAGTAGCTGTTGTGGTGATAAACCACAAGAGTGAAGTTTTTGATAAACAATTTTAGTCCAGGGGTTCTTGTGACAATCTTGCAGCACTAGGGATATTAGACCAGGGGGATTTGAGTTTAGGCGAAGCCAGTAGTTAAGTGTCCTACGCCAGATCCATAATTCTACTGAGGGGAGGTTAGCCTGGCGCAATGATGCGTTTGGGACACAGGATGGTACAGGAAAAAATTGCCTTAAGAACTTTGATTGGACAGCTTCCATAGATCTAAGCTGAGTGCCTGTCCAAATCTGAGCCCCATATAATAACTGTGATGGGGTTTAGCTTGGAACACTTCCAGGACTGATAGTATATATTTACCACCTTTTGTGTGGAAAAAGCGTGTCAGAATTTTGGTGCTTTGGGATGCTTTTTCTTTTGCACATAATCCAATCTTTGTTTAAGGGACAGAATCAAATTCTGAGAGATAAAATAGTCCAGGAGAACACAATAATGGTAACATCATCACGGCACAGCTTTCGGTGAAAAAAGAGGCTATGAGGACAAGCAGGTGATATGATAGAGGGTGTGAACTTATTCAAAATAAAGGCAAATGCTTGGGTATTGCCACCCTCCTCAAAATCATCATTTCACTCAACACACACACACACACACACACACACACACACACACACACACACCAGGAATGCAAACATTTGGAAAGAAAATTCTAACCTAATAATGGAATTTCCCTTTCACTGGGGTCATTTTGAATAAAGGGTTTATAAAAACAAGGCCATATGACAAATGCCACAACAAAACAATGGCTAACCATTTCTTGGAGTCAGCATCCATAAAACAATAATTCTTAACACGTCTATATAATTAAAACATTCAAAGTGCTTCCCATAACAGTAAACTAGTTTGAGTGCCATATTGCAAATGGTTGAAGCTAACTGGAGTCTAGTTCTCAAATACATTTGTTAGTATTTAAGATACCCCAAAACTCTAGTGAGTTTGTGGCAGAGGTCAGACTGCAAGTAGGGAGTTTCCAGCCCACGCTGAGCTACTGCAGGACACCAGCTCTTTGAACTTTTATTTGTATATTCATTGTGCCAGCACCCATTTGCTTTCCAAATGGATTATGTATATATATTCTACCCCTTTTGATACTTACATCTAGTTCCTCTTGTCCAGCCATCTTGTAGTAATGTCCTCGAAATTCTGCTGCAAACTTTAGAGAAGGTGTTACAGAACAATCAACGAGCTCTCCCTTTTCTGCAAGGCTGACAGGACAATATTGCTCAAACTCTCCCAGCCGAGATAGCAGCTCTTGCGGCATGATACACAAATCAGCAATACTGGCTGCCATTCCTGTTAACAATTGGATACAATGCTGTGAAGTTTCACCTGTGACACTGCATATTTGGAAGATTGTACCTATTCTACTGATATGTGAAAATGCAAAAGCTATACCAAACAATACAGAGCAAATCAGTATGTTATACTGTATAGAGCTTGGTTGGCAGGTCAGTCAGATTAACTTCTGTGAATATCAAGAAGTTAGAAAGATGTTTCTAATTTATTCTAGCCTCCATGAAGCAGAGAAAGCTCACCAGTTTGTGGAATCTAAAGGCTTACTACACATGACTAATTTATTAGAATGCGTCGTGCAAATTAGCTTTACTAGCAGTATTGTATTTCATTCACAGCTGAAAAAAATTCATTTGCTAAATGGATTCTTTACATGGAGGATACTAAATTATAACTAGACCTTGACCATATGTAGCTTTTCACTTCAGTTTCCAAACATAATCTGGAGTCTGCTTACAAAATGCTGCTTTGAATAAAAAATGAGTAAGAACAACAACAATAATAATTGAAGTCAAATTTCAAGCTGGCCCTACCTCATATTGGTGAAAGGGCAATCTGGAAGGATCCTGACTCTACCAGATAACAGCACTACCATCCCATTTACCATTTGGGTTGACTTGTAACCCCTTTGAAAGATGATGGGCAAGAAGCAGGCCATAAATGTATAAATACAGATAATAACTGCAGAACTTTTGAATTGGTAAGAGTTGTAACCAGTGTTGCGTGAGCTGAAAGTAAACTTCTGCTTTCCTTTCCTCTCAGCAACACCCCCCCCCCCCCGTATTCCCAACAAAAGCCTCTCCTGAGGGCTGGGGGGGGGGGACCTACTGAGCATTGTGGGCTGCATCTTATGGGGTTGCAGTAGGAGGGAGGGAGGGAATAGCCCAAAATTGGTTGGAGTAAACTTGCACCTGTGGAGTGCTAGGTTCTTCCACCTGATTTGGTGTGATTCATGGGATGAGTTCTGGTTGAGAGCAACATAATGTGAACAATGGCCAGAAATCTGGGACTCAAACAACTTGAAAGTCATGATAAAGCCCAGTGTGGACCAGCCCAAAGATTTGTAATGGGTTCATGTTCTCTTTATTATTCAAATAGGTCATGTGCTTCTTCATCAGACTCTGAGCTTCTATTTTTAAGTTTCATATTAATCTTCATTTATTTGAAGTTAAAGTCAAATCCAAGGAACATAATAGAATTACATATAAAATCCACTAACAACCCCCCCCATTAATTTAAAACAGGATTCTTTGCTTACCTTGTCGTATTCTTTCCAGGTAGATCTGGATCTGCTTGGTGATTGCTTGAGTTTCCTCAAGTATTTTGTTCCAAATCCACCATTTGCTGTGTGTTCCATCAATCACATACCAGTTTTGGTGCTGTTCCTCGTAGTAAGGTCTTATTTCTTCTGTTTGTGCTCTGTAACACGAATTCTTGATAGAGAGAATATGGGAGCTGTCGTGCATTGGATAAGGATATCTGAGAAGAGAATTTTAAGTGCATTAATATTAGGCTTTAATATCAGCCTAGTATGAGCAGTAGGTTAGTGCACAATGGCCAACTGCTGCCACTTCACTACTTCCCTGGTCCATGTGTGAGAAACCTACCAGGAAACTACCATTAAGCTTGGCTTCCTGTTATGTCCAAACCCTAACAAGCCACAACTGCTAATCAGCCTTAAACCATGGTTAGTTGGTGGCTTACATATTGTGGCTTGTTAGGAAATAACAATCCACAGTCCATTGTTTGGACGTAAAGGGAAGCCAAGTATAATGGCAGCTTCGTAATTTGTTTCTCCTGTTTCTGCCAGGGGAGTAGTGAAGTGGGAGCAACTGGACATTGTTTACCATGCTGCTCCTTCACTGTAAACTATGTTAAGCCAGAAACCATGCCTAATTGTGAAGTACAGTGGCACCTCGGGTTGCATACGCTTCAGGTTACAGACTCCGCTAACCCAGAAATAGTACCTCGGGTTAAGAACTTTGCTTCAGGATGACAACAGAAATCGTGCTCCAACGGCGCGGCAGCAGCAGGAGGCCCCATTAGCTAAAGTGGTGCTTCAGGTTAAGAACAGTTTCAGGTTAAGAACGGACCTCCAGAATGAATTAAGTACTTAACCCGAGGTACCACTGTATTAATGTGACCTGAGGGAGTTATTACTTTGCACCCTTCATGGTGTTGCTACCTGTTAGGGATTTGTTTATCCTGCAGTGCTCTTCTGAGGACCTCCTTCACATCAATATCCAATTCAAAGATTTTTACTGGAATGATTTTCATTCCTTCAAGAAGGTCTACTTGTTTTCTTGTTACAGGGTATCCATCAATAACGACTCTGTGGGAGGGAAAATGACCACAATTCAGATTGGGTTCAGATTTATTATTTATTTCTATAACAGTAACTCTTGTTGATGAAGCCCATACACATGCCAGGACATCCTGAATCAGGAATAAGAAACAGAGCCAAATAGCATATTCGTTCTTTATTTTTCCTGTTGGCACTGTGCCGATTTCCAGAATTATCTTAAAGCTTTGAATCAGCCTTTTTATAAAGAAACATAACCAGGGTAATACATTTTGAAGGGACTGAATAAAACTAGAATAGGCTGTCAAAACATACATAATATCATTCACCAGGGAACTAAACAAAGTAGGTATTTTTGAGCTAGCAGGCCTCAATAGTATTCCAACATTGTACATAGTCCTAAATTAGGAGTGAGGAACCTTTTTGGCTTCGTGGGCAAACTTTATCAGGGGCAACCCGCCTGTCAGTCACATGATGTCCCTTCCCACCTTGTGTGGGGTTCCCAAGCTTCTCGGGTGCAAGGGCCATTGCCAGCCCCACAGTTTGTAAGCCTCTCCATGCTTTTCTTTTTCACCTCTAATGTCAGGGCAGCTTCACCAAACCATCAGTGGTGGGATAGAGAAGCTGTTTCTACTGACTGGAAATTGCTTCTCCTCCTTGAGGAAGTCACAAACCTACTGCCCATCAGCTGATAGGTGGTTGGGATCCCACCTTCTCCAGTACAACAACTATCCTAAGCCCACTTTAAGCTCCCAATTGTTCTTTGAAGCCTCAATTCACACATTATGTATGACAGATGTAAGGGAGATAGGTGTGGCTGCTCCGCTTTGCAGGGCAAATAGGGAGGCCTAGTAGGCCAAGTTTGACCCTTAAGCTGGAAGCTCATCACTCCTGTGCTAAGTTATAGCATATCAACTACAGAATCTGTTCCTCCTGTCCTTAGTCAGGAATCTTATACAGTTGTACTTTGGAAGCCAAACAGAATCTGTTCTGGAAGTCCGTTCAACTTCCAAGGCGCGGCTTCCAATTGGCTGTCGGAGCTTCCTACAGCCAATTGGAAGCCCTGCTGGATGTTCAGCTTCCAAAAGAATGTTCGCAAACTGGAACACTCCTGGGTTTGTGGTGTTTGGGAGGCAAAGCGTTCGACTGCTAAGGAGTTCGTCAACCAAGGTATGACTGTACATGTTTATAGACTCAGATAATGGCCTGGTTCACGAGTCCTACTAAGCCAAACCATGGCTTACCATGAATGTGTGGGCTCCAGGAGAGGCGAATGTGACCGCTTTGTTCCTCCCCAGTTGCTCTACTGCTGTTCTGCATGAAGCTAAGCCATAGCTTTGATTAGCATGTACTCTGAACCTGAGTTCATAGTTTAGCTTGCTCCAGACTTACCATAAGTAGTAGGCAAGGTTTGTCCTATGGTTTAGGGCTCATGGTATGTCCGGGATAGCTAAACCACATGTCTGGGTTTGGATGACATGCTAAGTCACGGGTTAGTGTAGTGTAGCATCAGAGCAACTGGGGAGGAGCAAAGGGGCTGTGATCTCCTCTCCAGGAGTCTGCACTCTGTTGTGTTCATGCTAAGTCATGGTTTGGCTTTGTGTGTTGTGCGATCCAGGCTATTCTGTTCAATGGGATTTACCCCCAGATAAATATGCACAGGACTGCAGCCAGAGCCCTTCTCTGTTTCACCAGGGCTTTAAAAAATATCTAAAAGATGTATTTGCAGGATTAAGACACAAACTACTTATCACAATTTCAAGTACGATTTTTACTATCCTCCTCCTTTAATGCAGAATACCAAAACACCCTGATGAGAAATGCTTATAATCTGCCAGCATGCGTATCTGAACCTTTATGACCAAATTGTACAGCATTATTTATTACATTTTTGGTTTTATGTTAGGCAAGGCAGAGTTGCATGGCAGACAAAGGCAACTGCCTTCCATATCTGCTGGAAGCAATGTTATGCAGATGTAGTCCTAAATGTGACCCATCTGGAAGCAATGTTATGAAATAACTAAAATGAAAGTCTCTCACCCTGAGGTGTTACACACAGTATCCATCAGTGAAATATCTAGAGCCCTCACAGCAAGTTCATCAGGTGCTGTCAATCCTTTCTGCAGATGCCACTTCAATATAAGCGCTAGTTCTGTCTCTGGCTGATTGTTTAACACCATACGGATGGCATCTCCCATGGAAAGGCGCAACAGTCCATATTCTTTTGCAAATCTTTTGGCAACTGCAAAACAGTTTTGTTGTTAATGAGCAGCTTTTGACCACACTGACACATAATACTGACCATTATGTTTTAAAAGGAAAATAATGATTGTGTCAATAGAGCAGAATCACAGTCATAGGTGACCCTCAGACACCACACCGTTAAAGTACATGGCTTCCCCCCAAGGAAACTGGAGTGCTGTTAAGAGTGCTGGGAATTGTAGCTTTGTGAGGGATAAACTACAGTTTCCAGGTTCCTTTGGAACAAGCCATGTACTTCAAACATATCTTGTGGATGTGTCATTAGACCTAGACAGTTATGATAAAAGCGT
Organism: Podarcis raffonei; assembly: GCF_027172205.1. Taxonomy (NCBI): domain Eukaryota; kingdom Metazoa; phylum Chordata; class Lepidosauria; order Squamata; family Lacertidae; genus Podarcis; species Podarcis raffonei. Next base: position 53,114,509 of record NC_070604.1, read on the forward strand.
AAGGTTTACTATGACTGCTTTCTGAAAGTAGCCTGCTAAAGGCGATCCCTTGTACAGTTTAACATCACACAAGAAAAAAATAATGAGTTGGAAAAAACCTAAATGAACTTACCGGCAGTATAGTTATCTGGTAGAACAGAAAAATACCATCCTCTCCATAAATGCAATACTGTTATACCTATATAAACATCTATACACTCAGGACTCAAGACTTACCTGTAGTCTTTCCAGATTTTGGAGGCCCCACAACTGCAATCTTAACTGGCACAGTTGGCTTTGGCTTTGGCTGACGGAGATATTTGATGGGATTTTTCATAAATGTATCCCTGTTCTCTTTGCTTGTAAAGAAATAAATACAATTCCGATGGATAAGTGGAAAGCTAGGAGTATCTTGATTTTGAAAAGGCTTGATTGCATCTCCTTCACTTAGCTGTAATAAACACAGAATTATTGACCTCCAGAACTGCTGCTGTAACTATTTTCCAATGAAAAATGTACCGGTATATTCACAATTTAACAAATATTATCTTTTGATTTATAAGAATGAAGCAAAGTTTTCCCATTTTCCTGTTGAAATTACTTATGCTAGCACAAATAATTGGTGAGGAAAAGTTGGCAAGAACAGTCACATCAGTTAAACTAGGGCATTAAAGTAACCAAGCAGCTCTTTTAATGCATTCTTTTGCAGAAAACTATTATGTTAGTAAGAACAATAATAATTTAAAAATTTAGTAATTTCTTCTTGGGGTGTCAAGTGCCTATTAGTTTGGAAGTGAAATGTAGCTCATCCCATCTTCCTCACTGTCATTGAATGTCAAAGTTAGGAACTCCTATTTTTGGTTCAGGGCAGATATACCTCTACTAGGGGCACAGCTACACTAACTTGGGTTTCTCCTTTGTTTTATATGGGCAACTCATTTGGGGCAAAGAAAAAAGTGTCTAAAGAAAGCAGGCATTGGGTAGGCTGTCTGAGGGCTTCTCCACACTTCTGCTTGTCCCATGCCTAGAAAGCATGGGTCCAAGTGATTACGCTTGCCTGTCATTTCCCCCTGGAAAACCTGCTCTTTAGTGCTAAATTGGAACAAACTGCATTCTTCCTTCAGGGCAGGCATGTCCAAAGTCCAGCTTGGGGGCCTAATCTGGCAGTTTATTTCCTGGAGTTTATTTTCTAAAAAAAAGCTGAGCAATCAATCCTTAAAAGAGATCAACAACTTTGGGGGGGAAATCCTAAAAAAGGTCAACAACAACTTCAGATGGCCCTCACGCATGTTCACTTCATCAAATCTGGCCCTCTTTGAAAAAAGTTTGGACTCCCCTGCTTTAGGGGAAGGGCTGCAATCCAGAAGATCTGCCTTGAATACAGAAGGTTCCAGGATCAATCCTTGGCATCTGCATGTAAGGCTGAGAATGTTCCCTGTCCGAAACCCTGGAGAGCCACTGTCAGTCAGTTTAGACAATACGGAGTTAGATGGACCAATGGTGAGACTCTGTAGAAGGCAGCTTCCTATGGGATGACTTTGGCTGAGCACTGGCCTGCACATGGTCATCTTGCTAGACAGCTCTTGAGATATGATCTTCTGTCTAGCTGAGAAAGAAACTGATGTTCATGCAGACAATGATAAGCTATCACTGTGTCTGCGGCCACCACCTAATGAGAAGAGGAGGAACAAGGAATGCAGGGAACAAGGAAGCCTCTTCCATCCACTATCTGACCTTTGAGATTCTCTACATGCCACACACACCCTGAAACACATCCTGAAACAGACCTGCTTTGTAATCTGTTTTTCTGGCTGGAATGTACTTGAGCTATGATCATGGTGTTTGTTTGTTTTTTGCTTGGAGGGATGATAAAGAGGAGTGTGAAAGCCTGAAGAGATTAGCCCACTGTAGATAGCCTACTGACTGGCATGTGCCCTAGGAAGGTTGAAGGGAATGTGGCCTTCAAGGTTAAAAGGTTTCCCACCCTGATTCTATTAGCAGCAGATATTATATTTGCACAATCAATCCTATTTTACCAATTTAGAATAATAAACAATACTTAGAAACAATAGCATAGCACAATTATGCATAAGAATTGATATATGACTCCACATAACTGGTTTAAGAAATAATGGTAAAAAACAAGCAAAATATTCTTTCCTAAAGGTTATTTACCTTGATTGGGTCCCATTGGCCAAAATTGCTTGGATGTTTATAGGCAAGAACTAGCATCTTGCGTGCAAGGGATAAGCTTATTGGATAACATTTCTCAAAAATGCTTTCACGATTTTCTATTAGGTCCTTCAGCTTTTTATACAATTGATAGCACACAATGTGAGGCTTTCGCTTGGATACAAGAGTTACTTCGGGTATCAACAATTTTTCAAATTCCTCCTGTGAACAAAAGCAAGCAAAACAGAAATAACAACAACAACAAAAAAGCCAAGTAAATCCTTAAGAACACAAACAGAGGCCTACTGGATCAGACCAAAGGCCAGTCTAATCCAGCATCGTACCAGATGTCTACAGGAAACCCTCAGGCAAGACATGGGCACAGTAACTCTCTCCCTACTTCTGTTCCCCAACAACTGATACTGAGAGGGATACTCGGGTCATAGAAGTAACATATAACCATCATGACTAGTAGCCATTGATAGGAAGTGCAAAGACTGCAAACATGCGAAGTGAGCACCCAAACAAAAGAGAATGTGACAAAATGGATCATATTTTCAAAGCAGCCCAACACATTTCAGACCATTATATTTAAAGACTGCCTTTAGCATCTTGAGACACATTCTCTTTTGTTTGGGATGGTAGGCATTGATAGCCTTATCTGTGTACATTGCGGCAGCCTTTGGCTATGTGCAATAAAACTGACTGAAACTGAGACTGAGATAGCTTTATCCTCCATCAATTTGTCTAATATCAATTTTAAAGTCATCCGTGTTGTTGCAACAAATTCTATTGTTTAACCATGCAAATAAAGCAATATATTTAGCAGGCAACACAAAATATTAAGCAGGAGATTTGTACCTATGTGTCAGGTGGCAGGTTGACTTGTGATATCTGGCAAACTACGGTACCTATCTCACAATCAACAACCTACAAGGCTGCTCAACAGATCTCCAATCAAAATTTACAACTATGGGTATTAAAATTGACATAGGATTGGCTACCATAAAACCACTGAATTGAAGGCCTGGAAAGGGCCCTAAGGGTCATCTAGTCCAGCTCCCTGCAGTGCAACCTCTATTTAGCTGGGCATCATAAATCATTTTAAGTAAGCTCATTTTCTGTTTTTAAAGCTCCTTGAAAACATCCCCCCCCCATAATCCTAGCCCTTTTTAAAAGAAACAGATTATGGTATTTGAAATCATTCTGCTCGATGATAACTCCTGCAATAGCTGTGGGAGATAGGGCCAATTTATAAAAGAAGGCCAAAAGGAAGGCAAAAACCACTTGGGTGAAACAGTCCATATTATATATTTTTTACTGGGAGGTGCAGTTAGCAGTTAGCAATTAGTGATCAGTGGGAGGGTATGTTGTGGGTCACATAAGATCAGGCAGTGGGCCAGGTGCAGCCCAGGAAGCTCAGACAGCACACTTCTGAACTAGAGATAGAAAACAATGGCTTTTTCCCTGGAAATTATACATACTGATTGGAGAATGTGTTTACTGTACCTTATGCACAAAATTCAGTTAAAATAGGCACATTCCTCACAGCCTATTGAAAATATGTATATTGACCATAGAAGTCAACTCCTAGGTCCCTTCACCCCCCATAAAATATCTGAGGGGGCTGCCCCTCAAAATTGATGGGCATTGCCATTCAAATTGTGTGGGTGTGCCGTGTCTTGTGATTATATGTGGTAGGGCTTACTTGAGCCCCCAATATTTTATTCCATTTGGCACATCTGATATGCAGCAGGAAATTTCTACAATTTCCTCTTCATGAACAAATTATGTATACATTCTCCAGGAAGCAAGTCTGTTGGGGTGTTTAATTTTGCTCTGTAAAAGTGAATACAATACTGATGATTTAAAAAGAAGATATTTCACATATCTTCTTTTTAGATATAGTAAAATAGTGTCATTTAGTCTCTGTTACACTTATGTTAAAGCAGAATACAATACATCAGACAATGCTGAAAATACCTGCACTGCTTGCAGATTAGTAACATCAGTTTCATATTTCTCTGAGAGTTCAGTTCTCATGCGCTCAATAGCCTCAGACTCCTGCTCCTCTTCCTCATCTTCTCCCTCATCTTCTTCTTTTGGGAACTCTTCTTCCAAAATAGCTTCAATATCATCTTCCTCCTCCTCCTCCTCCTCTTCATCAGGAACTTCATTTTCAAGCCTAGCAGCAGCCTCCTAAAAGAGAAAATGGAATATTTAATTATTATATTATTCCTGAAAACATTTATGTAAAATAGAATTTATGGCAATGCTTGTTGATTCTTGTTCTCAGTTCACTATTTGTGTAGTGGTACAGAAAAACTGTGGTCTGGAATATATCACAGTCAATAAAAATTAATTCCTGTTGATTTCTAAGGGATTAATTTTATACACAAAAAACGTATTATTGTTTTGCCTGTTTATTAAAACTGCGTCCAGCCCAAGTTTTTCCTGCACATTAATTTATATGCCCTAATTTCTAAGTACCTACTCCCTGACTAATATGCAGTAGATTCTTGACTATATTTAGACAGCTGTCATATATAAAAAGGGAGTCATGAATTGGATCAAAAATGCCCTTCTATGAATGGGAAAGCTCCTATATAATCAGAAATACAGTATAAACAGCAATTTCTCCCAAGTCCATTTATAACACACTTATCTTTTTAAATAAGCACCATGGATGCCAAACTGAGAGCCACTTTACAAAATCCAATATACAGTGGTACCTCGGGTTACATACACTTCAGGTTACATACGCTTCAGGTTACAGACTCCGCTAACCCAGAAATAGTACCTCGGGTTAAGAACTTTGCTTCAGGATGAGAACAGAAATCATGCTCCAGCAGCGTGGCGGCAGCAGGAGGCCCCATTAGTTTAAGTGGTGCTTCAGATTAAGAACATTTCAGGTTAAGAACAGACCTCCAGAACGAATTAAGTTCTTAACCTGAGGTACCACTGTGAAGTGATCATAATGTTTTTTGTTATTTTTAATGTGTATCTTACCTCCATTTTCCTTTTTGCTTGTTCTACCAAAAGCTCTGCCCTTCTTTGAGCAACCAGCTCTGCCTGTTAAAAAAAGTACATATGATACACACATATTAACAACTGACGTGCTAAAATTCAATTTCAAAAGGTTTTTCATGGGCATCTGAGGATACATGGGAAGGTTAACTTTTTCTAGTTTTCCTATACACCTGTGGAAACCAGTGCAGATCCAAATTGCAATGGATGTTCTGTGGTTTGTTTTTTTGGTGGGGGGGTGTTTGGGGATATCCATCCCAAAGCTGGACTGTAAGGCAACATTTGGCCGGGTAGATATACTTAAGAAGGGTTCGACTAAGTTTACAATAGTATGATGAAGCCCAATAGCAATATTTCATTATTTTTCTTCATTTAAAAAATACTTCTTTATGTGGTGACCTGCATACCCTTCAACATTCCTCAGACGAAAATAGGAACATTTCTCACTCCCCCCCTAGGACTGTCCATGGAAAATTTGAACACTTGGAGGGTATGAGATAAATGCAAAATTTATGTCTATAGATGCAAAATTTAGTAAGAATCAGAACCCTATTCCACTTAAGAAATGCTGAAGACTCAGTGAGAGTCAGGAGCTTTGATTTTGTTTAATCTGCACAAATCCAAACGCAACACGTGGCTAATAATGTATTGCCATTAGTTTGATCATACTACAAAACTAATCAAACTAATGGTAATACATTATTGGGCATGTGTTGCCTTTGGATTTGTGCAGATTGTTCTGTATTGCAACACAGGGTTTTTCCCCTCTGTTGATTTTGTTTAAGACTTATCAGAGTGCATGCTTATCAGAGACTAAATTCCATTTAACTCAAAGGGCCTGGTTTTTTTTAGTAGACATGCACAGGATTGCACTGCAGTTTTTGTTCATAGAAGCCTCCTGACGAGCTGGATCATTTGAATTACCGCTTACTTCAAATTAGCACTGCATCTGCTTCAAGCCAGGTGGGGAGTCTCAAGCAGGCACTCTCATCTAGGCTCCAGAAGGCAAAACAATTCTGAAGTGGTTAGGATACCTATGTGCCAAAGAAATTAGCTGTCCATCTTTTAGTGCTGCACAAATATTTGCTTTAAAACTACAATATGAGTTTGGATCCTAAACCTGCAAGCAGGGATACCGTACTTTTTTATCTGTGATATACTGCCTATTAATAGATACTGAATACTTACTCTTAATTTTGCCTTCATGTCTTTTATCTGCTGCTTCTTCTCAAATTTCCTAGCTTGTTTCTCTTGCCATGTTTGCACACTCTTGGGAAGAAGTCGGTCAGTAACATCCTCTTCATCAACTTCAAGGTAAACTGCAACATCAGGACAAAGGCAGCGGTCTGCTAAATACTGAGCTTCCTCTGCTGTTCGAGGAAAACCATCCAGTATAAAACCTGTGGATCTAAATGCAAAAAAGGAACTGTCAGTTTTCCATGGACTTCCCAATTAATAGCAAGAATGTAATTTCCCACTAGTAGGCAAGGGATGGGCATAGTGGGATGGAAAAAATCCAATCAGGATTCGTAAGGTCAATATTCCAGGCTCCTAAATGTATCCCTAGTGCAGCTCTGCAACTGGAGAAGATATTTAGGGCTTGTAGGGTAGATTGGCATGATGGCCACTTACTGTGAATGTTCCTTCTGGTCCAGTGTAAGGGAGTGATCCAAATGTGGATTGACTCTACTTTTTATACTGAGCAAGCAGTATCACATGACACAGATTTGAATACCAAGGCTGACTTAGGAGGCTCCATTTCAATTCTGAACTGTTGGGAGAGTCAAAATCTCTCTCTCTCTCTCTCTCTCTCTGTGTGTGTGTGTGTGTGTGCATACATGACACTGGAAGAAAACAATGGACCCTGTATGTAGACGCTGAAGGAAAAAGAGAGATAGCCTGGACAGACAGACTCTAGTGAATAGAAGCCAATCCATGGCACTTGCAAAGAGACATCTGAAGACTGGGTGGGACTTGATGCCTTATAACTGACTGGAGAACAGAGGGAGCCAGGAGGCACGAACTGCTTTTGCCAAGGCAGGAGTGAAAAAACTGAAGAGATTCACTCCACCTCCCACAATCCTGCTCCTGCCTTCATCACAACTCATGATCATTACCCAACCCAGCTAACACTTCCATAATCCACTGAAATTTTTAAAATATATAAGTACTACAAACAACAACAGAAATCACACTAATACCAAATCTATGAGAAACTTAGTAAAAAGCTTTTAAATAAAAGCTCGTCTAAACAGCATCTATAAATGATCTGCAAGGCTGAACTGCAGTGGATCTCATATGGTAGCTGATTTCAAATAATAGATGACACTTATTCTACAGCAATATTTAAATAGAGAAGTGACTAATAAGTTTCATAATTCAATAAAACTAACAAGACTAAGCACCAGCCAGTCTCAGTTACCGTGAGTTAGGCTGTTTTTCAGATCTTCTGGGTTCAAATGAAGAGAGGTACTTGTCTTGATATGTTTGACCCAGGATGCTGAGGCAGTGTAATCCTATGCATATCTACCATGAAGTCCCACTGAATTCAATTCTTTGGATTTGAGTTCAGTGGGGCTTATTCCCAGGCAAGTAACTACAGGATTGCGGCCTAAGAGCTATAGATGGAACAAAAAAAGCCAGACCATATTAGACACACACAAATTACCGAAATGGTTCCTTCATCCACCAATCAAGAACAATGCCGTCAAGCACCTCCATGGGCAAGGCTTCACCTTCTATTAGATTTGCCTTGATTGCTTCTTCTTCGTCTGTTAACAGCATCTCTTTCTGTTGAAATGATCCAAAATACATGTAAGTATTTGATCTCTTCTTCACTTGACAACAGTTTAGCAGTACAAGGGTTTTACATAACTCATTCTCTTTGCTCAACATTTTTGTAACAAAATACTGTATTTTTCTGTGTATAAGACTAGGGTGGGTTTTTTTTTAACCAAAAAGTAGGTTTAAAATTGGGGCTCGTCTTATACACGAGTAGTGCTGAGGGTGTTTTCTTAATTTGGAGTCCCCAAAAATAGGGGGCATCTTATACATGGGAGCGTCTTATACATGGAAAAATATGGAACTTCAATATATTTAAATTATATTGCATAATATTTTACATACTGTAAAACAAAGGTTTGTATATGTATTGATTTCTGTTTCCTAAGAGATACATTTATGGGTCAGGTATATAGGAAAATCCAGGCTACTCTATCTATAATATTGGTTGAAAAACCTTTTTTTAATAAAAAGGAATAGCTGAATCTTTTTCAAGCAACTTTGAATTATTCATTTTCATTTAGCTCTCATGGGAAATTGGATTGCTATAGAAAGTGTGGAACAATGGAAGCACTGAGTTAATTCATTCAACCTGCAAAATTTTTGTTTTGTACTGGGTACAAGAGCTGGTTGGCTCATGCATATTCCACATTTAATGACTGCACTATCAAGAGATGACTTGCATGTGAGGATGAGCCCTCCAATATCAAATACCACAGAAGATTTTCATACCACATCAAACACACAGAATTGGACACAGAGCTTAAACAGTTGTTGTTGCTTTCCTGAAAGGTGTCTCTATGTGGATGTTAGCATAAGTCCAAGTGGGATTCATGTTCCTCTATTGCTTAAAGCCAGGAGATGCTAGGACTTTAACAAGTTGTCTGCTTGGTTCTATCCTTGGCCAAGTTAGAACCAAGAGAGTAAATGTTCTCTTGGATGTACCCCTTCAGACTTCAGGTGTGAATATGCATCCTGTTTTTAATTCACAAAAGCTACTGAACACTGCAAACTAGCACAACAGGGTGAAAGGCTAGGCCTAGCCTTTGACCTGACATTATTTATTAAATTTATATCCTGTACCATCCCTCAAAGTAGCTCAGGCAAGCATGCTGTTGTTCGACATGCAGGCAGGGTTTTTGGTGTATGTCTAGGGAGGACTGTAGCATGTGAACCTCCACCTACAGTCTAAAGTTCCACGGTTTTGATTTTATTATGGGACTTGATTTTGTTCATTATGTAAACTGGTTCAAACATTCATCTCAGAAAGCCATTAATGTATCCTAGGTGTTACCTCTTGAAGTCGCTTAGTTTCTTCTTCACCCTCAAGTTCTTCAGCTGCAGATTGAGGGGATTCAACCATTTCTTGTATGGTAGCCTCTTCCTCATCTTCCTCCTCTTCTTCAGGTCCAACTCTTTTTCCAGTTTTGATCATGATCAATTCCTGTAGGCGCTCCTCAAACTGAATGTGGAAAATTCCTAATTTGTCTGCTAACCAACGGGCACAAACTGTTTTACCTGCTCCATGTGATCCTAAAAGACATATTCTTATAGGGGGAGCCTTAAATAAGAAACAGAAAAAATATAAATATAAATGTTTGGATTTTATAAGAGCAGGTTTCTACTGAATAATACATCATTTAAAATCCTGAGATATTTCAGAGAAAAGAACTGCATTTATTTCTTAAAGGCAGATTATTAGATGATGGTACATGCTTTAGTGTTGGTAACAGAAATAAATTTGCTCTCCTATCCTGCTTGTATGCTTCTCATGGGTCGACCACTATGGGAAAGAGAACAGTGGACTAAATAAGCCTTTGGCAGGGCTCTAAAAGAGGTAGTTAACAGTGCTATCCTATACATGTTTACCCAAGCATAAGTTCTACTGAGTTCAAAGAGGCTTACTCCCAGATAAGCCAGGTAACAGATTGCAGCCTAAATGTATTTCCATTCACTTCAGCTACTCAGCATTCTTCATTCCCTTCATTCAGCTCAATATCACACCTTTTCCCCCTTAGTAAAAATGATAGTCCATAAACGTATACTCATTTAACAAAGTTTTTAGAAATTGTAACAATTATGTCTTCACGCAATGTGCCTCCTATATTTAGGTTTCTCATAATTGAGTTAATACAGTGTCTGAGACTTGGACTTTGGTTTATTAATCTCTTATCTACAACAGACATATGAAAGAAGCTGAAAATGTTGCATACTTTCAGTGGCTCATTACGAGACACATATTCTTCGGGGTTTTCCAAAAATTTATCTCTGTTTTCTGGAGTTGAAAAATAATAGTGTTTTTCTCGATATTTAGCTGTGTTTTCAGTAAGTCCTGGGTAAAGGATAAAGTTTTCCTTTAGAATCACTGGACAAAAGTGCTTCGTATCTCCCATTTGTCTCTTCCTCTGAGCAGCTTTTTCTTCATCCTTAAAACAGCAAAATAATTCTGATGAGGTGTTGAGCATAACTTTGATAAACATCCTTAAAAAAATAGTCTTACTTATTGGCATACTTATCCAAATGGCCGCTGAAAGCTGCATATCTACCACTGCCCCTCACCCTTAAATGTGATCAGGGCACTCATCTCTGGCGGTGCTAATCATATGTAGGCAAAGTGGTGAGGTAGGAGGGGATCGGCAAGAGGTTGTTTCAGCAGAGTATGGTAATCATGCCTAGCTTACCCCCCATGGGTGATAACTGCTGTTTGAGTAAATACTCCAGCAGCTAATTGTGAGGTTGCCCCAACAACTGTTTTTTGCATTCTGCAAAAGTAGATTAGCATAGAAAAAACTGATTCTACTTGGTGGCAGCATTCACTGTAACTCTCACTGGATTGTGATGATGTGGAGCAGTCTAAAGAAAGTTAGCAGTAACCTTTCTTCAGTGATTAACTTCTGTATTAACTTCAGTGAAATGTGAACACATAGTGAAAACAGTCCTGCATTTCAGTGTTATGCAGATCAGTGCTAATGAACTTGTATAGTGTGACAGACTGAATTCTGCACTTGGAATGTAAGAAGGCATTGATTTCCATTCTACCCTGTATTTGTTGTGGGCAGCACTGTTTCTATTCTGCTGCAGTTAAGTCTTCCTCCAAAAACTATCTTCATCTCACTGCTGCTGTGGCAAAATTATGTAACTTATGTAATTAATTTTGTAAATTACGTTGTCATTACGTTATTTTATTCCATACATTTCATTTCTAAGGAAACGCCATACAAACGGGACCCCCACTCACGCAGCAATCAATTAGGTATCATTTGTGAACTGAGAGCAACAACAGCAGCCAATATCAATCATATTTGCTGGCTTGATTTCCATCTGGGACATAGGAAAAATAAGCTATCACAGCAATTTCTGGTGCCATTTTCATTGGAATTCTCCAAAATTCCTATTGGGCACTCAGCACAAAGTTGGAGAACACAAACCTAATTTTGCATCAAAATGTTAATTCCAGAGTTTAGTATCTCAAATGCATCCTAAGTTGGCTGGTGCTACAACAGACAGCAGCTGCCTTTACTAGTTTTACCCTTTGCTTCTTTCCCCTAAATATGGTTCAATAACTAGAGGTGCCACAGGATGTACTGTTGACTCCTAAAGTGCCCAAGAAGAGCAATGGACTTGGTGAGACACCCCTCTTCTCTAGAATGTGTCCATTATGCACATACTATCCACATTTCAATAATGTCATAGCACGTAGATAATGCTGAAGAAAACCTCCCAGATTTCAGCACTCCCTTACATGAAACAGTATAAAACATGTATTGAGGCTGAGAACAAACTGCACCATAGTCTTCAATCTGCGACTGGGGGGAAAATGTATTTAAAATCATTGCTAAATATAATCTTACATTTAGGCTGTTACTTACCTCTTCCTCCTCTTCTTCCTCATCTTCATCCTCTTCTTCCTCTTCCTCTTCCTCTGCCAGTGCCTCGGCTTCAGCTTGCAAATCTTCTTGTTCTTCATCGTCATCTTCAGGACCAAATTCCCAGCCATGGTACTTAAAAGGTTCTGCCAGAGATAATCACGCTCTAATTTATTTTCTTTAAAATGCAAGTATAAAAGCATGCAACAGCAGAGATAAATCATGACATATTCTTTCACTAAAAATCGATTGAACATATAACAAGTTTATCAGTAGCAGTAATGTATTATCTGCTCCTGACCCAGGCTGAGTCATCATCCACTTAAGGTTCAAACCTCAGAGCCAGAAGCTCTCGTCCATCAGCTGTCCACCAGAGACCACTGTAAGATCAGATCCAGAGAACATTACCCTGTTCCTCTTGCCAGAGGGCCTACCAAGAAAGCACCATAAAATTCTAAAGCTCAGACAGAGATTGGGAACCTGTAGTCCTACATATTGTTGTAGATGATGTGCAGAGCATGTTGCATAAAGAGTAGGACCTTTGTTTTCACAGCCCCAGCCAGGCTGGCAAGTAGACACTCACAAGGTGTTCTGCTACCTTTGGAAGTAGATCATAAGCTCTACAAGCCTACCATAAAGAAACTTTTTATGATGATATAACAGAAGCATCCTGTTAAGCCCTTACATATTTTTTGAAAAACTAGCACTACTGCTCTTCAAGAGTTCTTGATTTATTTATTGTTTCTTCTTTCAAATATCTCCTGGTCTAGAAATAATGTGAATCAAAAATAATTATGAGACTTACGTTCCATAGATTGAATAGTTTGGTCAAGAAGCATTTGCAGAGTTTGCCCGTCAATCTCCAATTCTGAAACCTGAATTAAAGGTGACTCTGCAATTGCTGCTTCCGTTCTTTGCCATTCATGCAGAAATTGGATAATCTTGCTTTTAAGTGGATCCATTTCTATTACATCTGGGAAAGCATCCTCAGGATATTCAGGTAGCCTGACTCCTGAAAAAAAGCAAACTGCATTTTAGATAACAGTTTGACATTGTATGAAGTATATTGCCCCCTCTATATTGATATTCAGGCATGAGTGCCCACACTTATGTAGCCAAAATGGCACCACCCTCACACAGGAGGGAGGTACCGACAGAAACTGGATACTCCACAGTGTAACATTTTATTGCAGATCCCATTTCTCATAAGGTAATTTCAAATAATGCTTTCCCTTCTCATTGGCTCTTTGTAGCACATGCTTTCAACAAATCAATAGTTCTTTTCAGCATAACATGCTGGTTATATTCAACTCAGTCAGAGTAGATAAACTGAAATTGATGGCCTTAAGTCCATTAATCCTAGTAGATGCACTGGAATTATGATTTATGTAGCATATCACCCCATATGTTTAATAATTTATTTTTCTCACTATCTGAGAATCACAATGGCCAAGTTATTGCATTGTTTCTTCATGGATATACTGCTAAAGAAAGGGGAGAAAGGAAAGAGGCTCAGTTACTTTTTATGTTTGCGTATGGTTATTAATTACATAGTATGTCAATTCAAGTGCACAATTCTTCACTGCAAAACTGGATTTATGGTGGAGATAGCAAGACATGTGCATAATTGTCATTACAATATGCAACACAGGATCTCTAGATAATTGAATGGCTAAGAAAAGGAAAGAAGGGAAGGCGAGAAGAAGGGAAGGTGGAAGAAAACTTGATCTCTAACCTAGTTCAGATGCAGCACTCTTCAGTGGTGCCGGTGGCTGAGGTTCTTCTTCAGTTTCAATGTGTTCTGCTGATTCTTTTGATTCTGTGAGAACAAGCAGAAATTGATTATGCCTTCTGCATGTTTTATAGAAGAGAAGGTTAACCTGTAGCCTTCCAGGTGCTCCTGCACTACAGCTTCCCTCATCCATGACTGCTGACCATGCTGGCTGGGTAGGAGCTGGAACTCCAACTACTTCTGGAGAACCAAGGATTCCCATTTGCACTTTATAGGAAAGGTTCAAAAAAGATTTCAAAATATCAAGGGAGTTACTACAGAGATACAATGCTGCAATATGCAAGAGCAGGACTAATGGTAAAGGTTGACATGACCGAAGATGTCCAGGGTGGAGGAAGAGGAAGAAGGCGAAAGAGCTGAAAAGCATGCTTTGGAAGCTACTACAGTTATCTGCAATTTAGGAATTTAAAATGTGGGTACGATACTGGTGTGTCATCAAAATGTATATTATTGACAGAGGAATTATTTTTATTAGTAATTTATTACGCAGTTGGCAGGCTGAGAAGACACAGCCACTGAATTAAATTTAGAGGGACCATATCAAATCCAGCTCTTATTGTTCATTATTCACACAGTACATGAAGGAAATGCTCTGAATGTAATTCTTGCATGTATGTTTTTTGGGGGATTATGGAGTAGTTTGGGCACACATTTTCCATGAGATCTACTAGCTGATCACTTAGTACTAACAATAGAAAACTAAGGAACAGTGGTGATTAATTCTCCTTTAAGACAGGTTTTGGATTTGAGGCTAGAGACAGCTGCTGAGACCTTTTAAGTCCTTGGCTGTCTCAGAATAACCTGGGGAAGCTTTGGAAGTATGACTCTTATTGTTTGTGCTCCTGAGTGAAGTCATGTAAAATTGAACTCTGTAGTTGCAGAAACTAACTTCAGGGCACAGACAAACCCAAAGTTAGCAATAAAGAAAATCAACATTTCCACCAATTATGTTGGAAGTGAAATAAATGGCACCACCCAAATAAATAAAAATAAGTAACATTTTATTGATTTATTTATTTGTGTGGCAAAATGTATGCACAAAAGTCTGATTGTGAAATCCTACCTGTCTTGCTCTCCTGTTGCTCTTTGGAATCCAGAGACGCTTGCGCTTCATCAAGTTGACCCTCAGTTTCTAATGATTCTGTGATTGGATATATTAAAAGATAAAATCACTATTGAAGATAAACTGGGATTCTTTACATAACTGAGACACACTTAAACACAAATTCATGTTAGAACTAAAAACTTTTGGGAAGCTCACAGTTTCCATGAGATACTGGCTCACACAAAACATCATTTGTGTGGTGCTGTCTATGTACAGTGCTAAGGACTCAGCTATGTACAATTCTAAGGCTTGGCTTTTTTGCAGCCTGAATGTCTGAACTAGGGTACAGAAAGATGTTATTACTAGAGAAGATATGGTCGAAGGAAAATGGAAAAGGAAGATAATACAAGACAAATGTCTTTGTTAGGCAAAAATCAATGGTATTGTGTACAAATCTTTGACAGCGACATCTTTACATTATTTCATTACTGAATAAATGATATTTGAGAGAAAGTAAGTGCAAGCAAAGGCATAGAATAATGTGGCACAGAGTTTCTTTTAATATAAAAAAGGATAAGCCACATGGTACAGAAGACCAACCTCCAGATTTTTCTTTCTCTTTAGTCTCGTCAGAAGCAGAAGGTTGTATTGTTTGGCCTGATTCAGTCACTGGTGGCATTTTGGTCTGTGATTCAGATGCAGATGGATGATCAAAGTCTATGGATTCTGTAGGCACAAGAAAACACATCCTTCCTAATGTTCACAAAGCCACTTTAAATCTTCAAGGATAGAAATCCATAGTATCATTAACAATATAAGGACTCTTCATGTGTTTTAATGTGTTAGAAGCCACCCAGAGTTGCTGGGGCAACCTAGTCAGATGGATGACATATAAATTATTATTATTATTATTATTATTATTATTATTATTATTATTATTATTAACTAGGCAACAATTCTCTTTTTAGACTAGATGTATGTTCCAATAGGTAGGCATGTTTGAAATCACACAGGAGGCAGAAGAACAAATAAGGCATGGTTACATACATCCCAGTGATTATGACTAAAAGCAACTCTGAATTACAAAATATCAAAGAGATGTCAGTCATGTTCAGAACTTGGGATATTTCCCTAGATAAGTCATCAGGGACAGAGGCTTTTTAGTGCTGGATCCATAGCTATAGAATTCTACCCCACCCCCACCCAAGATCTACATAAAGCCCACTCTTGAGATATTTCTAAATTGATCCCAATGACTTTTTAAAAAATTATCTGTTCCCAAAATGTCCTATTCAGACTTTTTTAAATTGTTTTACCCGCTGCTTAGTCTTTAACTTCAGATAGCTTGTCAAGAGGACATAACATCATGAAGAGTGCATAAGATCTAACAAGCATAAAACCAACAACAGATGATAACATCTATACAACAGAGTTCACAGCCACACCAAATGTGTTTTGGCCCATCCCTAGCTTTGTTTACTTACCTACTTCTGGTCCTCCTAACCTTCAGCCGCTCTCTTGGATCTTGACCTCTGTCTGGTTTCAACTATACATCTGCCTCTAGTCATTTGATTCATGATTTATTGCTCTGGAAAGTGCTTGTGTTAGACCATGCATCTGTCCCATTAGAACAGCCTGCCAGGGTCCCACAGTCTGACACTCAAGAGCCTGACTACCGTATTTTTCGCTCTATAACACGCACCCGACCATAACACACACGTAGTTTTTAGAGGAGGAAAATCCGTAGGCATGCCACCCGTAGGCATTCCCTCTATAACACGCACAGACATTTCCCCTTACTTTTTAGGAGGAAGAAAGTGAGTGTTATGGTGCAAAAAATACGGTACTTCTGAGGCCTGAAAAGTACGCTTAGTGGCAACGTTTGTCACTGTGTAATGTATGAAGCCCCTCTTAGTCAAAGAACACAACTAAAAAGTTTCAATCAACATTCCTTAGACTCAATGCCTGCAACAATAAAATTTATTATGCTTGCCTTGAGAGAGAGAATAGAAACTGAGTATATGCAGTTATATGCAGGTGAAATCAATCTGCAATAGTATATTGAACAGGAGTAGCATCATCAGGCAAAGGTCAGCATGACTGAGATGTTTGATTAGTCAGTGTTTGATTATGGAAATCAAATTGTAGCTTGGGGAAAACATGCTTTTCTCAGGCAAAGAACTGTGGCTCATCTTCAATACAGGCATTTGTGCATGACATTCTTTTTTCCTTGATGAGTAACTGTTTGAATAGAAGATAACAAGTACCACCACCCAAAAGCTAACTTTATCTCACACAGAAATATTTCAGCACCTTCTATAATTTTTTTAGGGTTCAGTTCAGAACTTTGTTCACGAGTCCCTGAGCTGGAGGAAAAAGAGAAGGCAAACGTAGCAAATTTCTCCTTTCCATCCTCCAGCAGCAACCTGCACTGGCTATCAATCCCTTCTGCAAACAGGAGTCTTTTCTTTTACAGAATCCAAGGAGTATACCTTTTCAGAAGGCAACTCCATTAATTTTAAAACATGTATGTTTAGTACTGCACCTTGAAATGAAAATGGTTGTTTTTTTAGAAATAGGATACTGAATTAAAGAACCCAGTAGTTACGTATGGAAGTGAGAGCTGGACCATAAGGAAGGCTGATCGCCGAAGAATTGATGTTTTTGAATTATGGTGCTGGAGGAGACTCTTGAGAGTCCCATGGACTGCAAGAAGATCAAACGCATCCATTCTTAAGGAAATCAGCCCTGAGTGCTCACTACAAGGACAGATCTTGAAGCTGAGGCTCTAATACTTTGGCCACCTCATGAGAAGAGAAGACTCCCTGGAAAAGACCCTGATGTTGGGAAAGATTGAGGGTACAAGGAGAAGGGGATGACAGAGGACAACATGGTTGGGCAGTGTTCTCGAAGCTACTAACATGAGTTTGACCAAACTGCGGGAGGCAGTGGAAGATAGAAGTGCCTGGCGTGCTCTGGTGCATGGGGTCACGAAGAGTCGGACACGGCTAAACAACAACAACAGATTCTTAAATATTTTTTTTTATATTTAGCAATGCCAAGTGACTATCAAAGGGAAGCATTTAAACTTTAGAAATAAATACATACATTAGATGACTGAAAAATCATTCACATATTCTGCATTTTGCACAGAACTATGTCCAAAATGAACGCTACCTTGGCATGTGCTTTATAACAAGTTGAGATTTGAATTTCTTATGCACAAGCACCACAAAAAAGGGCAAGAGTGAAGATGCTCACTCTTGTGCAGGTATGCTCATTCAGAGGAAGCAGCATCTTCAAGCACTTCTCAAAAACTGCTTTTTGCAGCGCTTATGCATATGGCAGGAGGTATTATATTGGGAGCTGAGGTGCTAAGTCATACAGGGTTTTGTGGGTCAAAACTAGCACCAGGGCTGGCCTAGGACATTTTGCTGCTTGAGGCAAAGGACAAGATGCCTCCTGCCCAGCCATTCAACATGCAGAAGCCTGCCAGATTGACAGCTACCTCTTTCCTCAATGACAGCAATAAGAGAAGCATCCTCCACTACACTCAAGGGCAGCAAGATAGTTTAGAGCAAGTCAAATGATGAGCACACACAGGGAAGTGAATATATGGGGGCTCAAAGGAATGTGGCGGGCACTGGGGAGGGGGAAACTTCTGTTGCTGCCGTTGCACCAGAGCATCTGCTGCCTGAGATTAGCTGTCTTACTGACTAATGACCAGCATTCTCAATTGGGTCCAGTGGTTGAGCTCAAATTCACTGGATCAGCTTCCACACAGAAACAATTCCCAATATTGCTATTGCATTATTTTTTTACCTCTCTCTTCGGCAAATTCTTCAGCTTGCAGTTTCAGCATTTCCTGCAGTTCTTTTCTGCAATTAGTAAATTGTACAGATATTTATGAGAAACTGGTTGAAAACTCTAGCTCATTCTTCTTTAAATATATTCCTGGAACAGGGTACAAACCAATAAATCCTAATATTATTTTATTAATAATATTTGCTAGTTGTTTTTCTCACAGACTGCACTAAAGAAACTTACACTGAAAGCAATTACGAACTGCAAAGTTAAGAGCTTAAAACACAGCTACTCAGATAAGAGGCCAGAGCAGGACTAATACATAACAAACCAAATTAATATACCCACAAGGCAACAAAATGAAACTACAGTCCATTGAGGGCACACACATTTATCTCCATAAAGGCCTGGACAAATAACTGTGATTTTAACTAGTGCCAAAAATTCATCAGGGTTGGCACCAAGCCTGTGGAAGGAAGACATTCCACAGCAGGGGTGCCTGCATCAAAAACACCCTCTTATAAATTGCTGCATAGTGGATAACTGACAAATGTGGCAATGATAAAGAGGAAATCCTTGCTAAATTGTAACATCTGGGCAGGCCTATGGGGTACAGGTATTCCATCAAGTAAGTCCTAAGCAGTGTAGGGATTTGAATGTTAGAACAAGCACCTTGAATTTATCTCAGTAGCAATCCAGCAGCAATGCACGGCTTCTCCAGAGATGGTGTAATATGTTATTGGTAGGCTGTCCTGCTTAACAGCCTACTTGCAACTTTTCAAACAACCCTAAATGCAGCTCCATGTAGAGGGCAAATGGTGTTTCATTTTTCAAATATTTTACCTTGCTTCTTCTTCCTCTTGTTTCTTCTTTAAAGCTTCGTCTGTTAGCCTTTTTATAATTTTAGCATCAACTTCTGCTTTATTTGCTTGGTACAGTCTAGTGAGCAATACCTTTCCTGCAATGTAATAGAAAAAGATGCTATGAAATAAGACTTCGAATTTGCATATAGTTTCAAAAATTAAAGAGAAATTTCATATATCATGGACATATCATTGTACAGTTTAGGGCAGGTCTGTTTCTGAAGGAACTTTTCTCCCTTTAGTGGATTACTTTTGATGCTCCATAGGCAATTAACTCCTTTTCAAAAAGTTAAGAAGTTTAGCTGGCAAGAAAATGGAAAAAATAATAAAGATAAGCTTTTTCTAAATCAGACCTTAATTGATGCTTGCAGGTGGTTTCCCCCCAAGCTACTTAGGATAGTTCAGTGATAAAAAAAAAATAGTAATGGGGCACAGAACCCTGGTTCAGTTCCTGGCAACTCTAGTTAAAAGGAACTTGACAAGCAGACTGAGAAACACCTCTGCTAGAGACCCTGGGGAACTGCTTCCTGCCAGAGCATACATTGTTTGGCTAGATCAGGGCTGGGGAATCTACATATACAAAATCAGAGCCTGCTGGATCAGACCAAGGGTGCATCTAGTTCCAGCATATATATCCTACTCAACAATGGTAAGAGTCACATCCATTGCTCTGTCTGCATTTGCACCTGGCTCCACCCAACACTGGCATGCAGTCTTTAGAAGGTTACTGATAAGTCCATTTGGCTGAAAAAGGTTCCCAACTTTGGGCTAGATGAACCTATGATCTG
This sequence comes from Podarcis raffonei, assembly GCF_027172205.1. Lineage (NCBI taxonomy): Eukaryota > Metazoa > Chordata > Lepidosauria > Squamata > Lacertidae > Podarcis > Podarcis raffonei. The sequence continues at coordinate 53,134,626 of NC_070604.1, forward strand.
GCCCAGTATAAGGTAGTTTCCCATGTTCATATACTTCCCACCCTGGAGGATTGTTTCAAAAATAGCTTTAATGTTAGACATTCAATTTTAAATATGCACCGACCATTTTGTTCAGCATTCTTCAAGCAAATCACAGTATCTGGTAGAAGTTCTTTTTCTACCAAAGCTGCCCAGTGTTCTGTCGATGGAGGAAAATTATCCAAGACCCATCCTCCTTTTTCTGCAGCTCCAGGATATCTGTATTTATTTGATTTAGAAAGCTGTAATAAAACACTGTCGTTAATAACAACAAATAACATTGATGAAGCTATTAGTGAATTGCAGTGTAGTAGTTAGATTGTCAGACTATGGCTGGAGAGACCTAAGTTCATATCTTCATCATTTATGAAGTTCTCACGGGTAGCCTTGAGCCTGTCAGTATTTCCCAGCCTAATCTACCCAACAGGTGTGTTGTAAGGGTAAAATGGGACAGCATGTGAATACTGTCTTAAGTAATAGAATTCTGATCAAGCATATCAAAACGAGCTCACATATGGTACATTAATGTATTAGAAGGAAGAGAGGGAGTTGCAAATTTGTGCCAGTTAGTGGTTGCTTCCACACTGGCCCCTTTCCTCCTTACAATTGTCATTCTTTGTTCACTCACTGTCACAGAGAATCCAGATGGTATCGTTGACAAATTGTTACAGCCAAGTGTTTTCTGTATTCCTCAAATTTGTTCAGTTTTGGTAACAACAAATATTGCAATAAAACCCAACTACAGAGCCAGTCTGTATAGTTAAAAAGCACTAAAAAGAACTTAAAAAGTACACATTTTGTATCGCTTCCCATCAATCGTAGTTGGGGCATTAAATGGTAAACTCTTAATTATTCCTTGTTTGAATAACCTTTCTTAATTACCCCAATAATTAAGAAACATGGGGGGGGGGAGCTTTCAAAACTGATTTCCTCTCATTCCAACTCCTCTGCCATTTTTATAATGTTATTTGCCAATAATTAAAGACTTTGGCCATGGTAGAAACTGACAATGGAGTAGTAAACAGTGCAGTCCTATGCATGTTTATCCAGATGTAAGTCCCATTCTGTTCAATGAGGCTTTCACTCAGGTAAGTGTGCACAGTGAGCAGTCTAAGAGGAGACTTTCTAGGGGCAATTAAGAGGCAACTCATCACACATCTCCTGGCCATGAGGATCAGAAAGCAATAAAATGGACAGGACTCACAAGCAGGAAACTTTTAATTAATATGGAAAGGTTGTTTTGGGAAGTTTAACATTATGTGGGAGATCTTGGTCATGAGGAAGCATTTTGCAGGATGGTAATATGTTATATTAATTACTGTGTGCAGCCTCTGTTTCCTGCAAAAGGTGGGGAAGTTGTGAGATTAGAAACAAAGGTGCACCAGAATGGTGATGCTCAAATGACTGATGGGAGAGCCTCTGAACTCTCATGGGAAAGCATTCATACTCAACAGTATACAAGCAACTGGTGTGGTGGGATGATGCCATGGAACCGCCCTCCCAACAATAACACCATTGCCGCTGATTACCTAAACAGTGCTGCTGTGGGGCGGGGGGGGGGAGTTTGGGGCTGGGAGGGGAGCACCAGTAGCAGCACTAGACTGGCTCCATTGATATGCCTGCATAATCCCAACTTTGTCTCCACCCTGCTCCACTTTAGTAATCAGCAGTGCTGCTGCTGCTGCTGTGAGGGCAGCTCCTTCCTACCATGCCAGCTGTCCCTGTGTACACAAAGCACCAGCTGTTGGCTTTAAACTACCCTATATTCTTAAGTGAAAATATTCCAAACCTATATTCAAAATAGAGAATTTGAAAAGAAAATTCATGAAAATGCACATTATGAGTAACATTTTTTGAAATAACAGCACATTTCCTGGTACTTTTACCTGGGTAATTGCTTCTTCTAATGCATCAGCGTATGCTTCTGGTGGTAGCAGTATTGGAGAGAACCTTACAGCTTCAATGGCTTTCTGTACTATCTCTTGCACCTCTGGATGCTCAGATGTTACCTCTGAAGTCTGGGGCACGGAGGTTTCTGTTAGAAAAATGTAAATGGAAATATGCAGGTGAACATTAGATTCATTTTGCCAGAAACATTGGTTTGACACTTTATACCTGTTTATATAGGGAGATGGAAATGGTTAATGTAGATCAGGGGTCAGTAACCTTTTTCAGCTGTGGGCTGGTCCACCATCCCTCAGACCATGGGGTGGGCCACACTATATTTTGAAGAAAAAAAATGAACAAATTCCTATGCCCCAGAGATGCATTTTAAATAAAAGCACACATTCTACTCATGTAAAAACACCAGACAGGCCCCACAAATAACCCAGAGATGCATTTTAAATAAAAGTACACATTCTACTCATGTAAAAACACACTGCTTCCCGGACCATCCACAGGCCAGATTGAGAAGGCGAATGGGCTGTATCCAGCCCCTGGGCCTTAGGTTGCCTACCCCAATGTAGATTGACCAATGAGAAAGCTCAGAGGCGGAGCCTACCTGGTTTTGAGGCTGAGCCCAGGGGTTTACCATAGAGAGGTAGAGGAGTGAGGGTCAGACAGAGGCAGAAAAAGTTGAACATAGTGGTTGTGACAGAGTGGGAGACAGGGATAGAACTGAGAGAGAAGAGTATGACAGTGTGAGACATTGCCACATCTGGTTACGGGCATGCATTTGAGAAACCATTCTGAATATATTTTAAAATTGTTTGTTCTTCAATAAACTTTAATCTTCGTTGTTGACTTTACAACCTGACTGAGACTCATTATTTCACCAGAAGAAACCTGGTTGGTGGCAGCGGAAGAATAATGCAGTGGTGTACAGGTCAATAGTCCATGAAACGACCGGGGGCTCTGTATGAATGCCACATTCCCACAGGTGGAAAGGGCTGAGGCAGGGATCTTTACTTCTGTCTTTATAGAATATCATTAGAATGGTCATCCTCTAGGCATTTCTAGCTACATAGTGAATGTGTAGGGAAGAAAAATGCAGGCAGAAGAGCTAAATGCTGGGCAAATTAAGTACCTTAAACAAAGGCAGACCTATCAAATTATCATTGATAAATTATAATAAGAATTGCCCAGGCTACCTCAATGGACACCCATTTCTTTGAGAAATGCTTCTGATGGTGACATATGCTCACCACACACTCATCTCAGTGGTAAAGCACATTAGTGAAACAACTAACTTGGGCTAGTGCACAGGCAACAGTCCTCTGGTCCATTTCTGAGCCCACTGCAAGGAACGGAGATATCTCAGAGACTGCCTTCTCCTGCATGAACCTGCCCAAGTACTATGATCCTCATTCAATGCCTTTTTCTGGATCGGTAATCTGCAGTGGGGCAGGTAGGTCCTGGGTAGGTCTTCCTTCTCATTTGTGATGTCCCACCCTTGCAAAATGCTCCCCAATGTCAACAGACTCCATTATCTTTTCCAGGAGAATAACTTTTTACTTAACCAGGATTTTAGTTCGTTTTAGCTATGTAAAATCCAGATAAAGCGTTTTCCCACCCCACCTCAAATGTGTATTTTTATTCCATTTTAAAATTTAATAGTACACAGGTAACTCACAAGTTACGCATACTTAACTAGTGTGCATTCAGCTTTACAAACTTGGCAAATAAAAATAAAAATAGGGTGGGAAGTGGGCAGGTGTCTGGGGAAAAAAGACTTTGGCAATTACACTCACCATTGAACCCAATGTGATTTGACTCTATACCCAACTTTGGCTTTATGAACTATCCCAAGACGCAGCCCTGGTGTAAGGTGAGAGTTGTCTGTATCATAAACTGCTTTGAGAGGTTGCTTATGCTCTACATAAAATAAATAAATAAACCTGTCATCACTAATAAATAAAATGCTATGACTAACAACACTTCCATTTTGAATAGCTAACTATTGCTACTTGCTATGATCAATAATACCAATTTCTTCTGCAGCCTGGGATGGAGACAACTCTTCCATTTCACCTTCATCTTCTTCTTTTATGGTACTACTTTCTAGGCATAGAAAGAAAGAAAAAAACACATGGACACATGTATGTATTCAGTGTTGTGGACAACACAACACTGTGTTATCTTCTCTCTTACTATGTAAGGACCCTGCCATTGGCTGCATCCGCTAATGTTACAATCAGAACACCATCAAATGGATGCTTGTGAGAGCAGACAGGTGGGCATCTCCAGGGAGGAAAAGGCATAGATAACCTAACCGGGGGTGGGGGGGATTTCAAATGCATATCAAGTAAGCACATTCACCTTTGTGGCAGGATCTAGAATCCATCTAGATTTAAAGCAGTATGTTGAGACTGAGCACAAATGATTCTGGATTAAAAAACACACAAACCACTATATTTTTGTGCTACAAATGGATTGATGTGTGTACACAGCCATAGTTTCAGATTCTGACCTGTTCTCACAAACCAAGTTACTATAATACCTTTTTGGCTACCAGATGTTGTAACACTATGCTGCACTGAACCAGCGGTAATACCCTCTTCATATTCATCTGGTTCTTTGTCACTTAAGTCTTGGGCTATCAATGCCGCTGTAAGAGAAAATTAAACATTGAGAAGATCCGTCAAGAAAAGACAACTACATTTTCTATTATAAAAGGGTACAGCATACATTTTTACAGGGTAGCAGGGCACCAGTCCAAAGGGGACAGAGGAATCACCAGCTTCAAAGCCATGCTGAGCTCTGCTGGCCTCAGGTGGTGCTTGTGCATTCCTCCCCCCAATTAAAAAAAGATTGTTCTTCCCAGCTCCAGGAATGGCTTACTTCCCCCTGCTATTCTGGGGCCATATTGGGGAATGGAAGGGTTCTGATTCCAGCAGCCTCCCTCCAACTACCCCTGCAGCACTTCCTTTTTGCTTTCTCCACCATAAGTGGTGGGATAGCATGGCACACTTACATGAGAATAAACTTAACTGAACATAGTTTTTTTTCTGAGTAAGCATGCAGAAGACTGCACTGCAAATGCCTTGGAGTTTGATACTACTTGGATTACAATATGATTTAAATATCTGAAATTGCTAACCATACTATTTGCATAACGTGTGCTGCTCTGGTTCGCCAGAAGCGGCTTAGTCATGCTGGCCACATGACCTGGAAGCTGTCTGTGGACAAACACTGGCTTCCTTGGCCTATAGAGCGAGATGAGCGCGCAACCCCAGAGTCGTCCATGACTGGACCTAACGGTCAGGGGTCCCTTTACCTTTACTAGGGTAAACAACCTAGTGTCCTCCAGATGTTCTGTACTATAACTGCCATAATCTCTGACCAATAGCATGCTGGTTGAGGCTGATGTTTTAGTCTAGAACACCTAGAAAGCACCAAGTTGCCTATCCCTGCTGTAGTAACATCAATGATTGCCTTTCAATGGGAAGGCCTTCCAATATAACACAAATAACTAAACACCTCAAATTTTACATAAAACAACTTCACCTTGCTCCTGGTACAGTCGTTCATTTTCCATTTTTTCTTTCACTTTCTGAATGCCTGCCTGAATTGCTTCATAGCGAGTCTGCTCAATGAGCTGTAATCTTGCCTCTTCAAATTGTGCTTTAAGAAGATCCTCCATATCAATGACCTAAATAAAGCCATTGAAAGTAAAGTATCAGAGGATTGTGGGAGAGAGAAAATTATGCCTGCACAATTTTTCTCAAAACATAGAAAGTGGAAACTTGAAGAGCCCCACCTCCTTATGTCACCTGCACCAATTGATGCACCTACTGCCAAGTCTGGTAACGAAAGTTGAAACCTCATAAAATAGAAGTTAACCTTCTTTTGATGTCATTTATTTTCACTGAAAAATATTTTTCTTGTTTTTGATACTGACCTATCCGTCCCTGTATCTTTAAATCTGATATATATCCCCTCACCTTTATTGCAAACTCTTTTTTTACTAAACATCTCATTGGGGAACCCCCCCCCCCCCCAATTTTTTCTCCAAGGTCCTTGGAATCTCAAATTGGGCACTTAAGACAGCCCAGCCCATTTACTCTTTGCACCACTGGGCAGTGTGCAGGCAGAGGGAACTGCTCGCCTGATTGCTGAAACTCTATGGTGCCACCTCTGGAAACACTGAGATGGTGAACTGCAGCTTTCAGCCCAGCAGGATCAGGTGACTGAGGAAACCAATAAGGACCCAGCTGGCCTTTCATAATTGCTGTGTCCGGCCTGACTCCTCCATTGGAGCAACTCACTGCTTATTGTGTAGGTTGAGATGCAAGCCCTGCCTGAATCTGCGTAGCTACCAATCTATCTACCGGCATGAGACCTGGTCTCATACCTTGACTTTTGTTTATTCAGGATCCTATCTTTGGTTCCTTGTCAGCAAAACCATCACATGACTGGGAGCCTTAATGCAATTTAAATAAAATAATCTATAGACTAAATTATTGTCATTTATACACAAGTATTAATTTATACCTACCTTTCCCTGATAATAGTTTGCAATCAAGCCACACAAGGTTGTACGCCCAGATAATGGAGGTCCAAATACTACTACTTTACAAGGTGGAAGAGGCATAGGTGGTAGAAGATAGGGACGGGGATTCAGCATAAACTCCTTCAGGGCTTCTTCACTTGAAAGCATATACATCTTACCTAAGAAGCTAAAAGGAAAACAAAATCATAGTATGACAGGCTTAGGATGATTGGACTCACATTAAGGCACACTGGATTTTGGCCTACCCAAGGGCATAGTCTGTTGATCCCATGATAATTTCCCCTTGTTTTAAAGCCACAGGACATGCTCGTCCCCATCTGCTGCGACGCCATCTGTATCTAGGTGCTACAAGTTTGTAGGCTGCAAGCACCCGGAACAGTTCATCCTGTATGCCAAAACAAAAGAATTAAAGTGCTACATTTATTTTACAAAGTGATCAAATATCTTCACATATTTCCAAAAATTACTGCACTACATTTACCTACTACTGATATGTAGCTTTGCCTATGTAGGATACTGCACAATCATAACAAGGGCCATAGGAGTTAAGGGACATGGAGAGGGAAAACTGTAATTAATTTATTGTAAATATTTATATACTGCGCTATTATGAAAACATCTCAAGGTAGTTGTATCAAAAATGCAAGAAAAATAAAATAAATCTAGCAGTGTTACTTGTTAGTATAAAATTTAACTGAAAAAGAGATGACAAATGACTGGCATCAGTAGCCGGCAAGCTAGGTAGGCCTTCATAAACAAGTAGAAACTAAATCATCTTATGCCTTATTTCCATGGGGAGGTTAAAGAGTGGGGGCCACAACAGAAAAGGCTCTCTTCCTGGCCTCCATATGATGAGGTTCTACATGCTACTGCACAACCACAAGGGCCTCATAAGATGACAATCTAACCATGTTAACAATTATTTGTTTTGGAAAGGTGACAAACAAATGGGGGGCGGGTTTAAAATGTTGGACACAACGAACAGTGCTGAGCTGATGAATCAGGATCAACTGTTTGGGAGCCTCATGGAATATATGCTTCTAGTTTTGTCTTGCGCTTCTACTAAATAAAAAATAAAAAATTTATTAAGTCTATATCAGCATTAAATGTCATTGCCACCTTTACTTTATAATGTGCTATTGCTATTACTGCAGACAACTAACTATAACACATGCAAATATCCAGCTTACGTTATCCAGTCCATCCAACATTTCTTCCTCACCACTCTGAAGTTTGGTTATAAGAGCTCCATTTCGTAGGCCCATGGACTGAAGACGAGCTATTACTGTCTAAACAAAAACAAAAACTTTTTGCATGAATGGTCTTTATACATTTAATTGATATCACATATGTACTTGTCGAAATATAAATCAACAGGCATTTGGCAATTTACTTGGGTACCCCTCAAAAGTAATCAACAATATTTTTAAACAATGGAAAGAAAAATTCTAAATGAGGTCAGAGATGAATGGATTCACTGACACTTCCAATGTCCTGTAGGCTTCTGCTGACTAGGGCACAAGTAGGTAAGGTAAGGGGCAGTTTCTTCCTGCTTTTTCACTGCAGCAACTCCAGGCTGGCACAGCTGAGGAACCTGAGGATAGGCCCTGCAGAAGAGCTACAAGCTCTTGCCCCAGAAATGCCCTATTTCAGGCTTTCCTGCTACCATTAGCAATAGTTTTGTGTCTGCTTTGGCACAGCTGAGGCCTCTGCTGCAACACAGGATTGCATTATTTTATCTCCATCAATAAAAGATACCAGCTGCAATGCAGAGTCCTACAAATGAAAGGCTTTCCATTTTTGAAAGGAAAATATCTGCAAATGTGAGGGTTTCAACTGTTTCCTTCAGGTAAAGAGTTCACAAGCGGAAGCTCTGTAAAAGTCCTGTTGTCCTGAAGAAAGTAGTACTGGAACTGGGGACAGCTCCTTCCACTGAAGGAGACCAAGCCTCTAAAGCAGATAAACCTCTACCACTGAAGGAGAACAACATTCTCCATTTGACTGTGCAGGAAAGTTTATGTGTGAGAAAGGTATGTACAGACATCACAACATTCATGAGATTCTGGATCAGAGCATGTCTCTGTATTGCATATTTATTAAGAGTTCAATCTAATAAAATCCATGTCCCTGCAGATATAACAAAAACCTTTCTGAGTATCATATTCCAAGCATACTAAATGAGTCTGTTTCTTGTGAAAAGAGCACAAGGCACTGGTGAAATATTTCATGATAGCTAGAATTGAGGCTAGTAAGCATGGAAATATTCTTGAGCTCCTCGCAAAAAAATTTCTACAGTGATTTTTTTGTGCACAGTATATTTATCTCTGTATGTGGGAAAAGACTGATGATTATCCTGATGTAGAAAACTATTGAACCAATATTTTTGGATGTAACTAATTATTGAACTAATGACTGTCCTTAACTATATGGGCTCAATGAGCTTGTAAATGAGGCCACAAGTGTATTATACAACTGTCCCAATACTCTGATAAATTTTATTAGACATACTAAAATAGAGGAAGCAGGTATCAGTTTAAACAACAACAAAAAAGCTGCAAATAATTAATCTGATAATAATCAATTAATCATGCTTCTTTTGAGAGGAATATATATCAATTGCTATGTACATACTGCAATGAGTTCTTCGGCAGGTTTATTTCCATCTAGTTCAAACAAGTACTGGGAATCCTGCTCAGCCATTAATGTCTAAAAGTGAATAAAAAAACAACCAGAAACAAAAATGCTTTATGCATACAGCTGACTGAAAAGACTATACTGCTATCCAATTCTGTTCCCTTCCAATCTGATTTCAATTACTTATTTGAGAACAGTTTATAAAATTGGTTTTTGACATTCACTTCTTTTTTTTTTTTTTTTTTTTATAAATTTTTTTATTGCTTTTTTCCAGAATCTAAATCCATCATCAATAACACAACAAAAGCGGTTTTACAGAAAGAAAAAGAAATTAAACAAGAAAAAATTCATTTTTCGAAGTCTTTTTTTTTTTTTTTCATCATCCACTGGACTTCCCCATCTCCTCCATCCCTGCATTCTTTATAATAAATATAAACAGCAAATTAATACCTTGTTTCCTGTGTTTTTGTATTTTCATCTAATTATTCACTCTGAAATTAAAACTTTTCTCAATCATTAACTTTGTTTCTATCAACTCCGAATTTCAATACTGAAGCATATTTACCTCAAACCTTAGCAAATTTTTAACATTCATATATCTTATAATGTTTTTGTAAATAGTCCTTAAATTTTTTCCAATCCTCTTCCACAGCCTCTTCTCCCAGGTCTCGGATTCTGCCAGTCATTTCGGCTAGTTGCATATAGTCCATCAGTTGTGTGTGCCATTCTTCCAGTGTGGGTAGCTCCTGTGCCTTCCAGTATTTAGCTATGAGAATTCTTGCTGCAGTCGTTGCGTATAGAAAGAAGGTTCTGTCTTTCTTAGGTATCCTCTGGCCCACAATGCCCAAGAGGAAGGCCTCTGGTTTCTTCTGAAAGGTATACTTAAATACCTTTTTCAACTCGTTATAAATCATTTCCCAGAAGGCCTTCACCCTCGGGCATGTCCACCAGAGGTGGTAAAAAGTTCCTTCAGCCTCCTTACATTTCCAACATTTATTATCAGACAAATGGTATATCTTTGCAAGTTTGACTGGGGTCATGTACCACCTGTACATCATTTTCATAATATTTTCCTTTAAGGCACTACATGCCGTAAATTTCATACCGGTGGTCCATAACCTTTCCCAGTCCTCAAACATAATGTTGTATCCAATATCTTGTGCCCATTTTATCATGGCTGATTTGACTGTCTCATCTTGAGTATTCCATTTAAGCAGCAAGTTGTACATTCTTGAAAGCACTTTCGTCTTAGGTTCAAGTAATTCTAGTTCTAATTTTGATTTTTCCACCTGGAAACCAATTTTTTTATCTTTTTTAAAGATCTCTAAAATTTGGGCATAGTGAAACCAGTCTCGCACCTTCCCTTTCAATTTTTCAAAGCTCTGCAACCTCCAAGTGTCACCCACTCTTTCTATTATTTCACAGTATTTTGCCCAGCCACCCCCCATATTAAGTATTTTTGTGGCTTTAGCCTCCATCGGTGATAACCACCTCGGAGTCTTGTTTTCAAATAAGTCCTTGTATTTAGTCCAGACAGAAAACAGAGATTTCCTTACAATATGGTTTTTAAACAACTTATGAGACTTTACCTTGTCGTACCACAAATATGCATGCCACCCAAAAGCATTGTTGAACCCTTCCAGATCTAGGACATCAGTGTTTTCTAGCAAAAACCAATCTTTCAGCCAGCAGAGGGATGCAGCTTCATAATACAACCTTAAGTCCGGCAGGGCAAAACCCCCTCTTTCCTTTGCATCTGTTAATATTTTAAATTTTATTCGGGGCTTTTTGCCCTGCCAGACAAACTTCATAATGTCCCTCTGCCACTTTCCAAAACATTCCACTCTGTCCACGATCTGTAGGGTCTGGAACAGAAACAGCATTTTTGGCAATACATTCATCTTTACTGCTACAATTCTTCCCAACAAGGAAAGTTTCAATCTTGACCAGATTTCTAGATCCTTTTTAATTTCAGACCAACATTTTTCATAATTATCTTTAAACAGATTCAAATTTTTCCCAGTCAAGTTGACCCCCAGGTATTTCACTTTATTAACAACGTTTAGTTCTGTTTCCTTCTGAAACCCATCTATTTCTAAAGGTGTCAAGTTTTTTGCCAAAACCTTAGTTTTTTGTTTGTTTAACTTGAATCCCGCCACCCGACCAAACTCAGAAATTAATTCCAATACTCTTTTTGTGCTGGACACCGGCTCCTGTAATGTCAAAACCAAGTCATCTGCAAAGGCCTTCAGTTTATATTGTTTTCCTCCGACCTGTATTCCTTCCACCTGCTGATCCTTCCTGATCAAATTTAGCAAAACCTCAAGGACAGAAATAAATAGCAAGGGTGATAGGGGGCACCCCTGTCGTGTTCCTTTTTCAATTTTAAACTCTTCTGTCACCACATTTGACATTCACTTCTGTACAACGCTTTATGAATAGTAAATGTCTAAAATAGTAGCTGTACTAATTCAGGGTATTATATTCATGGTATTATATTAGGGATTATTGTGCACATAGATGGAACTGTCTTCATACAAAAGACTCACGAGTACAATTGCACTTGTAACTATGTTGTGGCATGTAGCAAGAGATAAAGAAGAGATGTAGTGCAGGCAGAATAGCAATGCTAACTATCCTATCCACTTTGCCAATACTGGGAACACACTTTGATCTAAAACGAGGCTGGATCTTAATCTTAACTCAAAACTACAATACCAGTCAATGCAGTAGATTATAAAATTAGCAACTGATATTCTTTATCACCAAATGTAGATATCATAGAATTGTTGAGTTCGAAGGGACCGCAAGGGTCATCTAGTCCAACCTCCTGAAATGCAGGAATCTTTTTGCCAAACATGGGGCTCAAACCCATTACCTTGAGATTAAGAGTCTCATGCTCTACCAACAGAGCTATCCCAGTCTTAGTGGCTTGACAAACGGTTTTCCAACATGAATACCCAATGCCCATACTTCCAGTAGAAAGACACTACCCATCCCCCTGTAAACAAAAAAAAGCTAGGTAGGAAAAGAATGCATTACCCTACAATTTATGTTTTAGAGTTCTACTTCCTAATGCATGGGCCCAATTCAACCACCCAGTTCTGTGCTGTTACAGCTGTGATGAGTAACTACAACATGAATGGTTTATAGGAGCAGTGGGCATTTGTCTTATCATCAGTATAATTTACGAGCATAGTTCTCACAGGGCACATGTGGTGATTAGCAATATCAAACAATTTTGAAGAAATGACAACCAGGTACTTAAAAACAACAACTAACTTACTTCTAGAAGTTGTAGCACAGATGTCATCTTGTTCTTACCTCTAAAGGACGTAGCATAATGTCCTTATAGATTGCAACTCTCTCTTGTATGTTTTCTAAAAAATCTTCTGGTCTGTGCACTAAATGTGGCAAAATTTCTGTCAGCATGATCTGATCAGCTATTGCCTACAACAAAAACAAAAAGGATACTTTGCTTCATTATAATTAAAAATAGAATATACCAAGCTTACTTCCATTTCCTACTCAAGTATTTTACAGAATGAAAAATCTAAACAGTGGCACAAAGGCATTTTCAATTCTATAAATGAGAGCTGTGTGTGAGCACCCTCTACATTGTGTGCATAAAGCCTGGGTGTGCCTTGGGGTCACTAGACTGTGGCCGTCATGGACTGAAGGTAGTGGACTGAATCCAACTCAGTCAGGGATGGGAACATCAGTCCCAGGGACGAAATGCCTCTCTCCCTAGCCCTCTGGACTCTCCCCTGGCCACACCCACTCTCCCCAGACCACAATCCTCACTGGCCCTGCTTTGAAACCTACTTGGGTGTTTTTACCTGGTTGGAATGCATCCCTGAACTCTGATGATATTTCTAGCTTGCCTGGATGGAGGGCAGAGAGTGGGTAGAATCTAGCCTACCGGTAAAGGTAAAATTCACATTTGTTGCTTCACGCACTTTTGCCCCTGACCACACACACCACTGGCATGTCCCACACTCCACCCCACCAGGACGATGCATCCCTTTGGCTGAAAACAATTCACTGTTCCTGAAGTAATGCTAGGAGTAGACCCACTGAAATAAAAAGATGTTGACCAACTTAAGTCTGTTGATTTCAATGGGTCACTATAGGCTGCAGCTGGTTACAACATTCCAAATGAGGAATGTTTCTTATGAATGCAGACAAATCAGACTGGAATTTAAACAGTGTCTCCAATGATCAAAGGTATGGTGTTTCTTCATCATTCAGTATACCTCAATATGATCCTCTAGTCAATCCTGCATTATTGTATACCAAATTCTGGAACTCATTTACGGTGGTACCTCGGGTTAAGTACTTAATTTGTTCCGGAGGTCCGTTCTTAACTTGAAACTGTTCTTAACCTGAAGCACCACTTTAGCTAATGGGGGCTCCCGCTGCCGCTACGCCGCCAGAGCACGATTTCTATTCTCATCCTGAAGCAAAGTTCTTAACCCGAGGTACTATTTCTGGGTTAGTGGAGTCTGTAACCTGAAGCGTATGTAACCCGAGGTACCACTGTACCATTCTTTCATCATACAGTTTTCCTTCATTCCTCAAGTGAACTATACAGTGGTACCTCAGGTTACAGATGCTTCAGGCTACAGACGCGTCAGGTTACAGACTCTGCTAACCCAGAAATAGTATCCCGGGTCAAGAACTTTGCTTCAGGATGAGAACAGAAATCGTGCTCCGGTGGCGAGGAAGCAGCAGGAGGCCCCATTAGCTAAAGTGGTGCTTCAGGTTAAGAACTGTTTCAGGTTAAGAACGGTCCTACAGAATGAATTAAGTTCTTAACCTGAGGTACCACTGTAGTTTGTCAGAAAGCTACAATTCCAAGCATGAACTGTAGTTCCCAGGTTTCTTTGGGAAAAGTCATGACTATTAAAGTGTACAATAATACTCTACAATTACAGGACTCATTTTTTCATAGAAGATTGCCAAAGCCTGGCCTAATAAACAGTGTAACATATTTTATGTTAGAACTGATGTTTGGTGTGCAGGGGTAAGCGAATAATTCATTAATATGATTTCTTTCCTCCCCTTTCTAAATATATTTTTATAGTTACCTGTTTCAAGCCTTAAAGATCAAGACAGGTAGACATTCAAGTAAGTTTACTAATTTACTGAGCACAGAGAAGAGTCTATTATATTGTATGTATTATTGTTAAGGGCATAAATTATTTTCAACTCACTGAAGAGGATATTTGATATACGTGCAAGATAACTGTACTAGAAAAGAAGCATTTTATTTGAATTCTGTCTTGGAAGCAATTTTGTATTCAATTACAAATAGAATTGAGTAAAATGTATTCAACATTGTTTCTGAACAATTCCCAAGTCTTCCTTTACTTGCAGTATTCTTAATCTTACCTGTTTAGATAACCTGGCTAAGTTACCTCATTTGTCTCCTCTTCTTCTTCCTCTTCCTCCTCTTCCTCTTCCTCTTCTGCAGATTTGCGTGGCTCTTTCTTCTTTTTCTTACGCTTTTCAATAATATCAGGATCCCACTCTTCCCTTTGATATATTTGCCCTGTTTCAGGGTGCTGCCTTAGTCCACTGATTCTTTGGCACAAATCATAGTCAGGACACTAGTGAAAAATAGGGGGGATGGGATGTTGTTTACATAATAATATTGTTCATCTTTAAGATTAAACATAATACCATAGTGAGTCTGATCTCAGTATGAGCTGTGTTGGAGGCAAGCCACAACTGTATTTCAGCTCTGCAGGGCCTAACACCTGCCTGGGATCGCTCTCCTTGGTAGGCTATAAAGAGGAACAGAACTTGGGAAAGACTGAGCAGCAGCATCTAGTTAAAAGGAAAGGACACTTATAAAATTAAGTGCCATATTGCCTTAGCATGAGAGGCACAGCAGGAACCGACAGAACCCTTTCTGGGTGTCAAACAAGTGGTGAGCCAGGAATTTAAACTCTTTACAGAAGCAGGAATTGAGGGAGGAGGGAAGGAAATCTGCACAGTACTCCCAGTGTGAGTTTTCTCATCATAAAACTCTCATTGAGGATACTGTGCAGAGTTCCAACCCCCAAATACTAGGACTCAGTAAAACCTCTTTGAAGGAAAGATGAGGACTTGGAGTTTTGAGCACACTCATAAGTTGGCTACTCTCATATAGGGGAGACTGCAGTACAATAATAATACTACAAGCTGTAGCATTATATCCCCCCTGAACAGCAAGCGCTGCAGAAAAATGTAAAAGGGCAATGCAGTGGCGGACAATTTCTTTAAATACGTGGCTATTTTGTTGAAAGCTTTGGTTGGCGTTATTGCACCTAACCTCCTTCAGGTCTGGATCCTGAAACAAGAACTTTCATATCTGTCATGGAAATTGTATTTGATTGGTCCTCTTCCATCAGAGTAAAGCTAAAAGAGAGCTTCACAACTTTGTACATTTTTTTAAGGTTGTGCACTAGCCTTGCAACTAAAATTGAAGTGTAAAATTAAAGTGTACGAACATCTTCAGAATAATAAAAGGGAAATCAGAAGCTGTTTCCAGATAGCAGTAAAAAGGGATGATTTTGTATACATGCACATCACTAGTCCTATACAGGGTCTAGTCCAATTCAGTACTGTTTGATTCAATGTCACAAAGCAGTGGATCACTTTATTCAGCAAGATAGCAAAACTATACTGAAAAAGTGTTCATCCAGCCCCTCCGCCCTTAGCTAAAGTGAATGTCAGCATAGCTGCTGCTTGGGGAACTTCAAATGACCAACCATGGGATCACCAACCTTTTTGGCACATTTGAAGTGTTGAGAAAGTGCCATGGGCACCAGAGAAAACATTAACTTTGGGAGAAACCAGAACCTTTGAATGAAACAACTAGAAACCTGGTATTAAGCTAATTTTTATGCAAAGTAGGTCCACTGAAATAACTGGACCTAACTTAGTCATGTTCACCAAGGCTTTTTTTCTAGAAAAAGAGGTGCCAGAGCTTTTTTAGGGGGAGCACCCACCTAAAGTTGTTTAACTATTTGGGGGGGGAGCACGCAGTCAAACCGTAGCCTCTGTCACGCAGCTCCAACCGATGCTGCAATGCTACAGAGATGCCAGAACGCACCAAAGGGTGCCGGAACTCAATTCCAGTGAGTTTCAGCTAAAAAAAATGTCCTGATGCTCACTCATTTCAATGGGTCCACTGTGACTAAAAATTAGTTGAATTGTCTGAAATATTTCGCTCCACAGGTATAATCACATTTGCAGAGTAAGTAGTAGATTGATTAAGAAATAATTAAAACTGACATTACCTTAATATTAATCAGGAAATCTGGTTTTAATTTTGCATTTCGAATTACGTCAATTTGTTCTGGTATACTCATGTGTTCTTCAGAGAGAGAAGGAAAATCACAGAGAACATAACCTATGGGAAAAAACACACAACCCCACCCAGAAAAAACACACTATTTAATGGGTTGTTGTTTTAAAGTCGAAAATATACAAATTTTACAACCACTTTTACAGAATAATAAGTGTGTAACTGATGTTGTTTGACGAGGATGGGGTCCTAGAAAAATCTTGTGTGACAGCATCAGTGTTCAATCATGCAGTTATCTTGCTTTATGTGACACTAAATTAGCCAAAAAAAGGCTGTGCTGGGGCTGAATATGAGCATACTGTGTGACTATGAAGGAGGTGGTGTACCTTTCTCCAGCACCAGATTTAGGACGGTGTGTTCCGCAAGCTTTGCTAACGCCATATTGGTTGCCAAGATAACCCCACAATTAATTGGTAGTTGTTGTAGCAATGAGCCTGCTCTGATGTCATCATTACCTGTGGGCTTGGGGACTGGGCTCTGAGCCCAGAAAAGGGAGCTATCCGTAAAGTTTGGGTATTTGTCACATATATCCTCATCTAGTCAGCTGAAATGACGTATGCTGCTTTGTGTGTAAGAAGAAATGTACGCATGTTTGCTTGGGCGTGGACAAGGCATCTCTTTGCTGCGGTGTCCGTCTTGTGTCTGTAAAGGCTAGGAGACCTGGCAGGCTGCTTTACTACACCTTCTTAATAAAGCCTACACCTTCTTAATAAAGCACTAGAACTGGCCATTCTGGTGTATTTGGCATCCTTCTTTGGTATCCCTACACCCAACCACTCCAACGAGCCTTCCTTTGGGCCTGCGGTTCAGAACAGGGGGTATAGGCGGTTCTCCCACACTGGGCGCTGAGCAATAGGGGTGCAAAATTGAGAAGGTTCATAATTGAGAAGGTCCATTTGGGGGCACTAAATTTTGCCCTTGCACAGGGCTCCATATTATCAAAGATTACGATATTACCAAAGATTACTCTTATGCAGGGAGACAAAGCACTGCAATTTATAGGGTTTCCAAGCGATGGAATCTAAGAGAAGAAGCCCATATTGCTTTATTTCAAATAGTTAGACAATGGATTTCTATGCATCCCTTTAATAAAAAATAAAAATTATGGGATGATTTCTAATATTCATATGTTTGTAGGTTGGACTGTTGCTAGCAAAGCATAATGTGCAAATCCATCCCCTTGTTACCTTATGTTCAGGGCTACCAAGTAACTTACATCGACTCCCACCCCCATCATACACAATTCTGCCTTTAAAGAAGGATTTGGGGAAGGAAAAAAGTACCAAAGTGAAAAACCTCTGGAGATTCAATCTTTTTCATAAGCATCTTTATAATCAAGTCTTCAGGTATAGCTTGACCTTGATAGAGCAATTCATTACACTAAAGAAAAAGCAAAACAAAACATCATATTCTGCATACATAAAGTGAAATACATAATTAACACACATTAAAATAGGCAGCTACCTAATAACCATTCAGACTATTCACACATCTGGCCCGGCTTTTTTTACTGTGAAACTAGCTCCACAAAATCTCCAGAATCATAGAATCAAAGAACTGTAGAGTTGGAAGGGACCCTGAGGGTCATCTAGTCCCACCCCTGCAATGCAAGAATCCTGCCCACAGCCATCCCTGGATGGGTTCAAACCACCAACCTTCTGGTTAACAGCCAGACCCACTGCTCCATTACGCCACTCAGGGCATCTTTCACCACATCTTTTACGTCTTCTTTTTAACTGAAGCAACACTGAGATGAAATGGACCTTCACTAACATAGCCTTAAAAACAAAATATGCCCAATAAATCAATTAAAAAGTACAAGGTAAGAGCTCTACCTTGATTCCATATTCTGTTTCTGCTGTTATGTTCTCATCAATAAGCTCTGAAGCTAAAAATGATACATCATAGAGAAAGAGATTGCAATTTATTAGAGTTGACTTCTGGATGCATATGCACATTCAACACAACAGAGTTTAGATTACTTTAAATAGTAATTAAACAGCAACAATGTAGAATGATGATACAGATCATGATACACCCCGCTTCTTTAACTACCCCTCCACCGTGGGATGTAAATACAGTTCCTTTGCTGGATGTGCATTTCACAATACGGAGATGATGTCAACATGGGAAGATAGGTATACAGTGGTACCTCGGGTTAAGTACTTAATTCGTTCCAGAGGTCCGTTCTTAACCTGAAACTGTTCTTAACCTGAAGCACCACTTTAGCTAATGGGGCCTCCTGCTGCTGCCGCGCCACCGGAGCCCGATTTCTGTTCTCATCCTGAAGCAAAGTTCTTAACCCGAGGTACTATTTCTGGGTTAGCGGAGTCTGTAACCTGAAGCATATGTAACCTGAAGCGTATGTAACCCAAGGTACCACTGTATGCTTAGATAGTTATCTGTGCCTCAATAGAGAGGGCCTTTTCTTTGGTGCCTGTAGGCTTTGCTAGCCCCTTCTTTTCTCTCTTGTGAGAACATAGGTCTTTGGGAAACAGAATGAAGGACTATATAAGAGCCCTTATGGATCAGCCATAGCAACCAACCAATTGTGTATGAGAATCCCAAAAACAGGACATGAAGCAAACAGCCTTTTCATTATGTTGTTTCTCAGCACCTGATATTCAGAGGCATAATGTCTTTGATTCTAGATATATAGCCATTGATAGCCTTATCCTTCATGAATCTATCTTCTCTCCTTCTAAAGCAGCTTGATGAATCCCATAGTTTATCTATGTGCTGTGCGAAAATTAAAAATAACCTGTACAGAAGACCTTTGGAGAGGGGAACAGTATAGGTATATTGAGCTGTTGTCTAAATCTTCAACCTTTGTAAGGTTTAGGATTTTTTATTTCTAATTTTAATTTGCATTTTTTGTCATGGTTTAGGAGAATTTTGGTATGTGTTTTTTAAGAAGTTTAAACCGTTGGCTGAATCAATTTTTTTAATGCAGATACCAATTTTTATTTTAAAAAGAATAAAGAAAAAGCAAAGCAGACTGCATGAATTCACAGCTGCATAAATAGAAGGACAATAACTAATTTATCTTCATGCTGTAGATTTACTAGAATCTAAACATAGCCACTTAATCCCCAATCTGATTAAGAGTTTTGTGATGTTTTCATTGGCCTAATAAAAACATTGCCTTATTAGGGATTTTCAAAGTTAAAAGGCACCCTCTGCCAATGTTGGCTTCAGAAAACAGCATTTATATCAAGGAAACAATAGCAGAAGAAAGGGGAAAGCACTTTTTCCTCCCCTCCTGTTCTCTGATCTTCAAAGTAGCTATGCAAGCTGCCAATTAGTTTTAAAAAGGTGAAATATTCTGATTTTGGATATCCTGCATCATGAAATGTGGTTTTATCCACCAGAGGGCTCCCATGTTTTTCTAAGTAATGAAATCCAAGAAGACCAAGATTTGTAAACGAACAGTTAATTACAAAGAACTAAGTTAAAATAAGTTACTCGCAGATTTAATGAAAACTTATAGTGTGGTTTAAAAGTTGAGAGATTCTAGTCTTGCAAATACATTTGATTCTTTGGAAATGACTGTAATTTTTCACCAAGGGTAGAATTTCAGAGAAGCATTTATTTCTGAAACAAACAGGTAAACCTCTGTTGCCTTCTCAGCCTTTTACTCAGAATCCTGCTGATGCCAGATCAGTCCCAAGCAAGCAAGTGAGAATTCAATCACTGCCCTGCTGTGTTCATTCTTGCAAATTTAAGCAAAGTAACAGCTCCCGAGGAAATCAGATCACCTGGGGAACCATGGTTTGTTTCTGAGGGGCAGAATGAACTTGCGGAAGAACTTAAAATTGAAAGAAGAAAAAGAACAGGTAGCTGAAGTGGCAATGAGGTTTTCAGCTTGAACCTCAGAGAGAACCTGTATCCCCTTTAAATCACTTCACAGCCATAAAAGATGTTACTGTGGTAGCTATGCCTCCTGATTCAATTCAGCCACCAATCTTTCTCTGCCCGCTGAAGGTAAAATGAGATTGTCCTTGTTTCACCTAGCAAGAGGGGAAAGGTGTGCGACTAGATGGAGGGTGACGTGCTGAACGGGAGTGGGGAGCAGAAGTTGGGTCTACAACATGCAGCTCTAGATTGTGACCTGCACTTTAGGTGAGGCTGAAAGGATATTGTTTCCTATCTAAGCCTCCTTTAAAAAAAATGTAAAGAAGGTTTTATCTTGTATGTATTATCTTTTTCAGTATTTCAAAGTTTTCTTCTAGCATTTCGAGACCAATATCAGGTTCACCTTTTCTACTATGATCCTGAAACTTAATATCTAAAAAAAAAATATCTGAACCAGTCTGACTCTCCCTTATTTGGCCTCTATTTAATTGAAGGAAAACTGAAGTGCTATATAACTGAAGTAAAATTTGCCAGTGACCAAAATGTAAAAAGGGGGGTTAAAAAGTGTACATTGCATACAATAAATGAAGGACGCTCCTGCAACTCTGAACAAAGAAGACCATAAGAATAAATGAACTTTGCTGAACCAGACTAAATACCCATTTAACACATTTTGTTTCCAACACTCTTATAAAAGCTGGCAAGCAGGGCATGAAGGCAGCATTTAAAAAAATTATTTTACTATTATTATTTTCCTTTTACTATTAAAGTTGTTAACATCTGAAAACAATGGGAAAGATGCATATTGCTTCATTAATCTGACTGACACATGTAATTTCAGAAATCATTCAAAAAAATACAATAAGTGACATATTGTCTAACATAATGTTGCTTATATTTACCATCTATGAGTGTGCATTTCCAGATCTGGGCTAATTTTTTAGCTAATGTTTTCTTCCCAACACTCTGAAAAAGAAGATAAATAGACATAAGAAGTATTGTTTAAAACTAGAATAATCCCTGCAGTGCTTCAAATGCAACATAATATAATGGAAAGACTAAAAGGCTAATTTTTATTATAGACCTGTATTTATGGATTTGAAATGTGCATGCCAGAAATCATATTTGTCATCTCTGTATCTGATAGAATATATTCCATAGCTTCCATTTTTATACTAAACTTAAAACTGTACCTTCTATTCCTTGCTAACTTTCACAGCAAAAACACATTTGACATTTGACAAACTTGTTATCCCTGGAAAACCAAAGTAACTGAAGTGATTATATTCTACCTCCTATGTGATAAACATATTTGCAAATAAGGTTCCATGCTGGGCTTGGGTGGGATAGAAAGTTAACTAAAGTAAATTTCTCCTGCTACATGAAAACTGATAGTGATATTATAGTATATAAACCCAGCTAGTTCTTGTACCTTACTGCTTAAATGTGTGCCTAAGGGATAGTTTTATGCATAAAAGCAAGAGTTACTCCATTCTGGAAAGTGTAGTCAGCATGTTGTTGTCACACATACAATCTTCTGTTGAGGATTGAGCTCAGGGAAATAATTTGAAGTAGAAACACTGAAAACACTGATTGGCTAGGGACCTGTGCCATCATAATCCATCCTCTCTCAGGAACAGTCTTTCAAGTTATAAGCAAAGTACAGGTTTTTAAAATTTCAAAAAATCAAAACAAAACAAGAAACAATATAATTGTTTACATGAATAGCTGCAGAAATAATGAACAGCTTGTACATTTCAACAAGATTTAAATTTGGACAAGATTTGAAGGGGGACCGCCCACCAAAAGAATGGGGGAGGGGCAAACTACCAGTCAGGAAATCAGTATTTGTTGCATGAATGCCCAGCTCAGGGCTGCAGGGAGCTAAACAACATGGTGGCTCCGGTTTTAAATAAGTAGGTTTTAATGGTGGGTTCCTTAATTTTACCTGGATTGTGCCTATTATATAGAAGTAAGTGTATCAAATGTACAACTGCTGCTTTACCTTCTAGATCTGTTTTGACAAATTGCACCCTGAAACTCAGTGAAGAGACTTTTGAGAGAAATCTAGGACTCAGCTACATTGCCAAAGAAAAAGCATCTTATATGCATTATTTATGCATTCTAACACTGTGACACCAGATGGCGCTGTGGAGTTCTGTTTTTGCTAACCCAGTTTATCATAAATGTTGCAACACGTTTAACTGAAAAAGTTATTTGCTGTGTCCAGATCCGGCGCTACTCAAAAACAGACACAAACATTTTGGCAGTGCACAATGCTGGACTTGCTGAATCACATCCAATATATTTAGCTTTGAGATATCTCAACACCAAGCTTCACAATGACATATTCATTATAAACTTCTAATGAAGCTAATTTAGTCAGTGGAAAAGGATCTGCTTAGGGCTTGGAAGGACTGGAGCTCCAGTCAGCCTGATCTTATCACTGAGATTTAGAAATAAATCTCACTGAAATGGGTGTATTCTCAAGATTCATGGCTGAGAATATAAATATGCTCATTTGGAAGTTAGTGCTTTTACAATCAATGGTTTCAGATGAGACTGTGATGCTCAACATCCTTACTTAGAACTAAAGATCAACCATGTATTACTTTAATTACTGTACATGGAATCACCTCTAGGTAATGGCTTCTCCATATTGTCACCATAGTGTGCAACAGAGCACATCATGTCACCCTTCATAGACTCTTCGAGTTGGAAGGGACCCAAGGGTCATCTAGTCCAGCCACCTGCAATGCAGGAATCTCAGCTAAAGCATCCATGGGAGATGGCTATCCAGCCTCTGCTTAAAAACCTTCAGGGAAGGAGACTCCACCACCTCTCATGGGAGTCTGCTCCACTGCTGAATAGCTCTTACTGTTAGAAAGTTTTTCTGAATGTTTAGTCATAATCTCCTTTCTTGTAACTTGAAGCAATTGCCTCAAATCAGAGCAGGAGAAAACAAGCATGCTCCCTCCTCCATGTGACAATCCTTAAGATATTTGAAGATGGCTATTATATCTCCTCTCAGTCTCCTCTTTTCCAGGCTAAACATACCCAGCTCCAAGAATTTCTCATAAGGGTTAGTTTCAAGACCCTTGATCATCTTGGTTGCCCTCCTCTGCACACGTTTCAGCTTGTCAACATACTTATTAAGTTGTGGTCCCCAGAATTGGACACCGTGTTCCAGGTGTGGTCTGACCAAGGCAGAATAGAGTGGTACTATTACTTCCCTTGAACTGGACACTATACTTCTGTTGATGAAGCCTAGAAAAGTGGCAGCTTTTTTTTGCTGCTGCATCACACTGTTGACTCATGTTACGCAAGACCCCTATATCCTTTTCACATGTACTGTTGGTAAACCAGGTGTCCCCCATCCTATATTTGTGCATCTGGTTATTCCTGCCTAAGTGCAGAACCTTACATTTGTCCCTATTGAAATTCATTTTGTTAGCTTGTGCCCATTTCTCCAATCTGTTAATTCTGATTTTGTTTTCTGTGGCATTAGCTACCCCTCCCAGTTTGGTGTCATCTGCAAATCCTTTATAAAGATGTTGAACAAGAATGGGCCCAGGACAGAACCCTGTGGCACCTCACTTGTCACTTTTTTCCAGGATGATAAAGAACCATTAATGAGTACTCTTTGGGTTTGGAAAGTCAACCAGCTACAAATACACCTAATAGTTACCTCGTTCAGCGCACATTTTACCAGCTTCCTTACAAGAATATCATAGGCGACTTTGTCAAAAGCCTTACTGAAATCAAGATACACTATGTCCACAGTAGTTTCCTGATCTACCAAGTTTGTAATTCCATCAAAAAAAGAAATCAGATTGGTCCAGCATGACTTATTTTTGAGAAACCCAAACTATTTCTGATGGCAAGTTAGGGCTACCACAGAAACACTGCAAAGAATACCAAAGCACAATAAGATATGTAATTTATGCTACATATTACAACAGTAGTGTGGGTAAGTCATCCTGCAGAGGCCATTTCCATTGTTACTGAGCAATATGGAGGAAAAGGCTTTGATGCACTCCATTCATCCCACTAAGTTCAATGGGGCTTAATTCCAGCAGTGACAGAGCTTCATGCTCCAGCACTGGGGGGCAGAGAGCAGGCGGAGGCGGAGCTGACGTTCACCCTGGGGGCGTGGTACGCCGCCTGCAGGGGGGGGACAGCTGCGGGATCGTGCTGCCGGGGGCAGTGAGCTCCCCCCCCCACTACTCTTCCTCCGCTAACAAATTCTAGGTAAGTGTATATACTTCCTATAGGTACACTCCCATTGGACACAGTGGGGTTTACTTCTGAATAAACTATAGGATTGTGCATCAAGTTATATTGTTCAAAATGCCAGTTTAATCAAACAGGAAATTCTTACGGGTTTCCCAAGGATGGCGAAACAGGTGGGCTTAGATGTAAGAAAAACTCTGTCAGCTTCGTCTTCATCATATATATCTACAAAGGGATAAGGTTGCTCCTCCTGTTGAGATGTCATCATTAAGCCTACATTAGGAGAAAAATGTGTTCATTATCAATATCACTTATTGCTTACAAGATAAACTGATTTACTGACAAGCCCTACATCACAATACCCTTTGGCAAAATCCAAGAGCGTAGTTAGGTTTCCCAGTCCAAACTGTTACAGATTGTTAGGTTTAAACTGTAAATTTAGATTGTTTTCAAAACTGTGAACCTTGAGTGCACAGGCAGAAAGTCGGTACAGTATAAGAAATGTAGTAGCATCTATGAAAAAGAAATCATGTGGTATTGTTAAGAAACCCCGACTACACAGCAGCATGAGAGAGTCTGGCTTCGGCCAGCACCGGATGAAACGATATGAGGAGCACTTACTGCGTGACTTGACCAAACTGTGTCCCTCTGCTTCTTTTTGGTGGCAGCCCACACTGAAGTGGCGCGCGATAGGCTACCACTGATCCGCCGAGATTGCTGTTTCCCGTCACCTTGGCGACCGCGACCAGCCTCGCCGTTCTCTTGGAACCGCCCCGCTCCCTTCGCCCAATCAACGAGCGCGATGAGGGCACGAGGCCGAGTAGTTTTTAAAAGGGCACCACCAACCGGTCTCTTCTCAGAGGGCCAACGGCCACGCTCAGCTGACAGAGCGTTCGGCGGCTGGGTGAGCGGCAGTTGGAGTCGCCTTCGAGAGTTTCGAAATTAACGGTTTCTCTGTAGCAGAACTGAGAGCCGTTGGGAGGAAAAATCGGAGCCTTTTCTGATCGTGTCGGCCCTTAACGGGGTTCGCCTACAT
Source organism: Podarcis raffonei (assembly GCF_027172205.1). Classification (NCBI taxonomy): domain Eukaryota; kingdom Metazoa; phylum Chordata; class Lepidosauria; order Squamata; family Lacertidae; genus Podarcis; species Podarcis raffonei. The sequence continues at coordinate 53,160,213 of NC_070604.1, forward strand.
GCTCTCAGGAGTAAGTGGCGCTGAACTCCGTGGTGCTAACTCCCAAGTACGCATGAGTACGATCGGCATCTGACGAAGCGGGTTGAATCCGCGAAACCTTACGCCCTAATAAATTTATTAGTCATTAAGGTGCCACGAGACTCTCTCTATTTTACGATCAGGCTGCAGCTACGCGAGGCGAAATCCGCACCTTGTTGAATGTGTGAGTTCAACGGGCCTTGATCCCTAGGGAACAAAGAAGCGCGAGACCTGAAAGCCTCGCGCGTTTATTATGGCACCAGCTTTTGTGGCCTCCACACCATCAGAGGTATGGAGGGTTCTCGGTGAACAGCAAATCCCCTCACATACCCAGACCTCTGAGCCGAGGATAATACTTCAAGTATCTGAGGAAGACTCCAGTCCGCGAAAGCTGGTGCCATAATTGTGAGGCTCTTGTGACGGGCCAGGCACACCTGTCCTTTGGAGACAACAAATAACCTGCTGGTTATTTTTCTTAAAGGTGCCAACACGGCTCACCCTCTGGAAGTTGTGACCACGGAAGACTCCTAACGGAGTGTGCTTAGCACTGCAACCACCAATAAAGCGCTGGACAACACACACGGTCCACAAACGGCGCCCTTCTTCCACCGATAGCAGCGATCTACGCAGTCCTGGCAGAATGGGCTTTGTTCCCGAACGTAAAATGGCGGCGGCAAAGGCAGTCACGTGAACTTGCGCTGCCTTCGGCTGTCACTCTCCTGCGACTGCGCAGGATGTAGGCGGGACGGGTTCCTTCCTGGTGTTTTGGAGAGCCCCCGTTCCTTCTGTTACCCCCCTTAGCGAGGGGGCTGGTGGGGGGAGGGCTTCTCGCTGGTTCAGTGGAGCGAGAGGGGGAAAGAGTTCGGGGTTCATGGACTCCTCTATCCCCACTCGGTAACCTCGGGGTTTCTGGGAGCAGAGCTTCCCTCAAAAGAAGGAAGGGGCGCCCGAGAAGGGGTTCGCCGCTGACTGAGTGCGGCCCTCTCCCCTGCTGTCACCATGCCTGTGGCGGCTCCGATCATCAGCTCTGTGCAGAAGCTGGTGCTGTACGAGACTAGAGCTGTAAGTAACCCCCGCAGCGCCCGCTCTTCTCTCCCACTGCTTGACTGATGACTGGGAAGCTGTAAGTGCTGCGTTGGGAAGCGGGGAATGCCACTGGTAATGATCCAGCCTAAACCTTCTGAGCCCCAGTTTACAGCCTAATCCTATGGATGTTTACTCACGAGCCCCACTGTGCTCTCTAGGGCTTGCTCCCTGGACCAGGAGTGGGTAAACCTTGGCTCTCCAGATCTTGTTGGAGCTCCCATCAACCTTTGCCAGTGATAGGTGATGGATGATGGGAGCTGAATTCCAGTGACACCTAGAGGGCCACTAATGTTTCACCACTCCCCTAAGATGTGCTCATGGTTTAGAGGGGAGTGACTCCTAATGAACTGGATGGGATTTTTCTGAATAAACATGCATAGGAACAGACTGATAAGGGGCCATACTGTTTGGACCATAGAATAATCAAGCAACACTGTTGAGGGGGCAAAAACCTCAGAGCAGACCCCTACAACGGCCCAGTGATGGCTGAGCAATCTTAAAGGGTATGGAGTGTTGATTGCTGTAGAAGGGAATGAAGGATTCTGGAAGAAGTTGTGGCTAGCTGAAATACTGAACAGAATCATTCCACACTTAGACTCTGCAAGTGGAATCTGCAACTATGTTAGTAAACAGAGTTAGGTGCTCATTTTGTTCAAAGAAATGAAACACCTCATAATTTTACCCAAATTGTAGGGTGAGGCTGCCCTGTCTGTAAAAAAGGTAAAGGTAAAGGGACCCCTGACCATTAGGTCCAGTTGTGACCGACTCTGGGGTTGCGGCACTCATCTTGCTTTATTGGCTGAGGGAGCCAGCGTACAGCTTCCAGGTCATGTGGCCAGCATGACTAAGCCGCTTCTGGCGAATCAGAGCAGCGCACGGAAATGCCGTTTACCTTCCTGCTGGAGCAGTACCTATTTATCTATTTGCACTTGATGTGCTTTCGAACCACTAGGTTGGCAGGAGCAGGGACCGAGCAACGGGAGCTCACCCCATCACGGGGATTCTGTAGAAGGAGCTAAATATTGCTTGTTTGATGAAACATGGTCTCTTTGTTATGCCACATTGAAGTAGAGGTACTTCAATTCCTCAGTGCTGTGCCTTTGCCTCTTGCAAGCAGCCTGGTTACCAAATCTTAAATTTAGTATAATATGAGAAACTAAAAGATAATGTAATATGTTTACATGGATGCAAGTCCTACTGTGTTCTCAGTTAAGTGTGTGTAGGATTCATTAATCTGTTGCCGATGTTTCTTGGCTTAGCTCAGTGTAGCAAAGCAGCAAAAAAGACCACGGGAGCCAAGTGACCACTAAATTTGGCTTAGCATGTTGTGTGATTCAGGCCTATGACATTTACACTGTGACCCACTTCTAGACATATTTGCTCAGATGCAAGTCAAACTGAGTTCAATGGGCTCTTTCAAATGAGCATGGATAGGATTGCTGCTTATTATGAATGGTGATAATTTATTATTGAAGAGTTACATTTACTGCTAGTCCTTTAATTCTGTCATCTATTAATTATATACTTGGATGTATGTTTTCTATTTTTTTAAAAAAGTTTCATTTCTGCATAACATATATAGCCTCTAGTTTTATTGGCTGCCTATTTGTTTAATAAATAAATTTAAGGTGCTGGTGTTTATCTGTGAAGCCTTAAATGTCATTGGGCTGAAATACCAAAAGGATAGCCTCTCTCTCTGCTACCCCAGCTATGTCTTAAGATCTTCTGAGGTGGCTCTTGCTGTGTTTCACCATAGTAACACAAGAGAGAAACTTATTTGCAGTCGCACCTCATATGTGGAACACCCTCCCCTTAGAAGTCTGACTGGAAGCAACATGGCTATTATTTTCTTGCCAGATCAAGATGTATTTGTTTATTTAATTTCATAAAATTTATACACTGATTGTAAAAAGTGGTTTGCAAAAGGATTAAAATAGTAAAATCAAGAAAAGAAAAATATAACCCTACTTTAAAATACGTTAAAATGCTGAAGCAGGTTAGCTGAACTTTCTAAGCATCTGGGTATGTTTGTTTAAACAGGAATGTTTTTAGCAGATGCCAAAAAGAGTACAGTGGTGCCTGCTTTATTTCAATAGGCAGGGAGTCCCAAGCTGTAGGTGCTGCCACACTAAATTACCAAGTTCTTACAAATACAGAATGGGTGTGATGGGGCACCTGTGGTAATGCCAATGTATCTATTTAAAAAGACATTTAAAAAGGTTTTAAGGTAGTCATTGCGTAAATATGATTGCTCTGATTTTGACTGCCTTTTTATTTGTCTATGGCAGGTTTTTTTCTGTGTGTGTGTGTGTGCACACACACACACACACACACTGTATATATTTTGATCTGTACCCTGCTCTAGTATCTGACAGATTATGGGTATTTTAAAGAGGTCCTCATCTTATCTCTCCTAAATTGTTTATCTGAATAGTATAGGCTTTGCCTGCATTTGAGAATTGCTCCTGATATCTCACCCCAAGACTTGTCTACACAGAATCCAACTGAGATTGTTCATAAGTTCATTAGACAATGGAGAATGTATGTTTCCAGGCTATATACATATCATAATAATCTTTATTTGCATCAGCCACTATCCATAGCAATAAAATAAAATAAAATACAATGTACTGAAACAGAGGTAAAAACGTAACTATATAAAATTACATTATGGAGGTTTACATCAATAGTCAAATAACAGATGTTATTCTAATTGTCCCTGCTAAATTTTTTGCAGTTTTTGGCTATTTACATATATATTTCTCCTAAGGTAAAAAGATAAAGGACCCCTGGATGGTTAAGTCCAGTCAAAGGCAACTATGGGGTGCGGTGCTCATCTCGCTTCAGGCCAAGGGAGCCAGCGTTTGTCCACAGACAGCTTTCTGGGTCATGTGGCCAGCATGACTGAACCACTTCTGGCGCAACGGAATGCCGTGATGGAAGCCAGAGCATATGGAAATGCCATTTACCTTGCCACCGCAGCAGTACCTATTTATCTAGTTGCACTAGTGTGCTTTTGAAATGCTAGGTTGGCAGAATCTGGGACACAGCAACAGGAGCTCACCACCATCTTGCTGATTTGAACCACCAACCTTCCAAACGGCAAGCCCAAGAGAATCAGTGGTTTAGAAGACCACAGCACCACCTGTGTACCTTATAGTATTTCCCCTAACACAGCTTTAGGGTGATTACAGTGGTGCCCCGCAAGATGAATGCCTCGCAAGACGGAAAACTCGCTAGACGAAAGAGTTTTCCGTTTTGGAGGTGCTTCGCTAAACGAATCTCCTATGGGCTTGCTTCGCAAGACGAAAATGTCTTGTGAGTTCCTGCGGGTTTTTTCCCCTCCCCCCCTTTTTCTAAGCCGCTTATCCGCTTATCCGATAAGCCGCTAAAAGCCGCTAATAACGCTAATCTGCTAATCCGTCAATGGGCTTGCTTCGCAAGACGAAAAAACCGCTAGACGAAGAGACTCGCAGAACGGATTCTTTTCGTCTTGCGAGGCACCACTGTATTTTCACTGGGAAACAACATAGGGAGAAAGAGTTTTTCAAAAACTTCCTAGCTCTTCATTCCTGATTGAGACCCACCCTACTGCTATTTACAAAATGGAAAAATACCTGTTGCAGATTTTCACCTTTTCTGGTTTGTGATAAGGAACTGTGCTTCCTGTCCAGTATTCTCTCTCTATGACAATAATATTTACAAAACACTTAGGCTATTTTACAACATGCAATAAATTGTAGCAGTTCATGGTATGTGCATTACATTATCAACCACAATAAAAATCAAGCCATGTTTTCCTTCAGAAGGTCAAATGTGGGGAAAGATAATATTACAATGAATCAAAACAAATTTGGGTTCCTTAGAAGCATATTGAGAATTCAAGAGTCGTGAGGCATTTTTAAAAGGTAATGAAGGTGGAAAAGGACAAACAAATGGAAACCTTGAACTCCACAATGTGGAAATTTCCTTTTCGGTTTTCATTTGCCATGTATACATTGTATGTATGAGATTATTCCTATCTCTGCATTTCACTATATATTCCTAGAGCTTAGTACCACATTGTCTTTTCTGATTGGCAGCAGCTTTTTTTAAGAAGAGGCAGAGGTTTTCCTCAGCTTTTTGACACAAGATTTCTTCTTTAACTTGATATGCTAGGGTTTGAAGTATATACATTGAAAGCAGGGCCAATTGAACCTTTGGCTCTTCAGACGTTGTTGAACTATAACTCCCATCATAATTGATCATTGACCGCACTGGCTGGGCTTGAAAGGAAATGGAGTACAGCAGCATGTGGATGGTCACAGGTTCGCTGTACCTGATCTGCATCCTGTATTATGCCACTGAAGTGGTCCCTTTCTAGACCCTGTCTCCTCAACCTAGTCCATATTAGTCAAAACATTAGATGTTATCTTTTGCTTCCTAATCTGTTGCGTTTACCAATGCAAATACTTATTTGTGTCAACATGCATAGGATCAGGCTGCATGGATGTCAGGTGGCTTTTTTTTTCTCCCCTCAGAATGATTTGAAGAGCTTGCAGAGCATAGTTAAAACATAAATCTTACAAGACAAAGGTGCCAGGCAGAAGCATTCATCTCCATTTCCCCTTTGTATTTATTTCAGTGGCTTTTATAGCCTTGGGGATTATAGAATGGGGAATTGTAATATACAACTGTACAATCTCTAAATCTTTTCTCATGAATGCTTAGTTTTGCATGAGGTGGCAGTGAACCTTTCCCTTTCAATCGGTTCAAATGGTGGTTTTATAAAGCAACACATTCCCACTGTAGAAAAGGAAGTCTGTTTTAAATAATCACACTGTCAAGAGAAGTTCTCTCAAGTATATTTCAAATGTTTGCAAAGCAAGGCAAAGAGAGCCACTTCTAAATCTGAGATAATTATAGCAACTGCAAGCATCCTGGGGCTCCTTGCTTGTAAGCAAACTTTTGATTCCCCCTTTCCATTGCAGTGCTGTTGACCAGCTGCATGTTAACATCTATTTGGTTTGCAAAGAGCTTCTGACTCTCCACTGAATGTGGAAGGTGGTGCTTGCTGGAAGGTGTGTGTGTGTGTGTGGTGTGTGTGCAGAATGCCTATGGAGCTGAGGAGGAGGTTAATTGAGTGGAATGTGCTTAAGCACTTAGAAATAGTACTCTTGGAAGACAGAAACTTTTCCTTTCAATTTGGTGGAAAAGAGAGGATGAGTGTGAATTGCTCTTAATAAAGAATATGTTGGGTTGATCCGCTCCTTTAGGCTTCAGCAATTGCTGAACTGCGTCTTAAAAGGTGGCTGGCAATTGCTGACTCATGTTGACAATAATTTTAGATGAAAGTAAAAATTTAAGGACACTGATTAGATTGGTGCATTATCATTACAGTTTTCTCTCTGTGATAGAAGGCTACATAACATTTATGCAGGATGCAGTACAGTATAGCTGTAAAGCAAACTATTGTGAGGGATATACAGTAGCTATTCCTTGATATGTCAGTATTTGATGTGCATGAAACATTAACAGGAATATTGTTTCTAAAGAGAAGGAAGTGTTGTGTATAACACAGTTGAAACCATTTATATATATGAAGAGTGTATTGCACATGATGCTTGCAGGATCTCTATGCTTCACTGAAGAGTCATTGGAATGTGACTGTTGTTACTGCTTTCCTTGGTCTCCTATCTTTATCTCCTTGCATGGAGATTAAGGCTGGAACTGGGTTGGGTTATGATCATGAGCTATGACAAAGGCAGGAAGCATTAAAAATAAGTAACATAGTAAATGCCATTTACTAAACATTTGGTGTGACAAAAATGGGGAATTTGGTATCTATCAAAGCTTGATTTGATGGAAATGCAGAGATAGGCAATTGCCCCCAATATACATATGTATTTACAAAAAATAACTGCAATTTGCTCTGGATATTTTAAAAGAGTAATTTGTAATGTGTACTTCAGATTGTTTTGTTCAGAAAATGAACATTTGTTTGGTATCCTTGTGGTATTTTGCCTGGTTAAAGGTTGCCTGAAATAGTTGCCAAACATTTAAATATGCATTTCTCTCTTGAGTCGTTCTTTTAGAAAAACCTAGGTACTATGTAAAATTGTCTCCATTAAGATAACAGAGTAATTTTTATTATAGACAAGATAGAAGGGAAATGATTTACCATTTTATCCCATTACAGTATATTATAAAGACTTAGAATGTGTTTTAATATTTTTAAGTCTTTATTGGGATAAAAATCCAGCTGAACAAACATATAACAAAAATATTATTTTGTATCCGTGTTGTTTTTTAATTGTGCAGTCCCCAAGGCAGCTTGCAAGGAGATTAAAACAATTGATAATACTGTACTGTACAGTAAAATAAGAGCAAGGCTATGTGGGAGATCCGCTGTAGTGTGGGCAGACCTTCACTCACATAGCATAACTTCATCTTCCTCTCCAGAATATCTGTGAAACTGGGGACCTTAAAGAGTAGATTTGGGGGGCATTCAGGGGGCTGGAGGACAGAGGGGGGAAACCCACAAATCCTATTGCAGGGGTGGATTTTTGTTGACTGTTGGTGCTTCTGAAGCCTTGTGCATAGTGCTTTGCAAGTCCCAATGATCAGCTGATTGTTGTCACTTTGAAGACTATACCCACACAGCTTGATTTCAAACCATGCAAGCAAAAATGCTTCACCCAATGTCATTGTAGAATCAAGCCCACCTGTCAAATGTGGTGGGTGGGGCAGATAAGGATTTGCCTTGTCAGTCAGATCCAATTACTCACTGCTTGTGTGTGTGTGTGTGTGTGTGTGTGTTTATGGGATGGAATTTTGAAAACCGTGAGGTCAGAGGAAAGTGGAATGCAAAATGCACAGGCTGAAGCTTAAATGTATATAAAATTGATACAGTCACTATTCACAAAGTAATGTTGATGTTAATACAAACATTCTGGCATTAGTAAGATAAATGATAGCTGAAGTGGGATATTGATTAAGGCCTAAATAAGGAGGCTCTAACCTGTGAAAGCTTGTGCTATAATAAGGTGCAACAAAACTCTTTGCCTATAGTTATGTTAAGTGTGGTTGTGTTGGTTTAATTAGCTTTGTATGAATCTTATTTATTTCTTCTTCTTTTTACAAAGCGTTATTTTCTTGTTGGGAGCAATCATGCAGAAACCAAATATCGTGTCTTGAAAATTGATCGCACCGAACCAAAGGATTTAGTTGTTATTGATGACAGGGTGAGTACATCACAATTTGAGACATTATAGCAAGCAGTATTAATAATCAAATATTTTGAATTCAAGTGGAAATGAATCTATTCAGATGGTCCCTTTCCTAATGTTTCATTTCAAAATATTGGTGCCTCTCATTTTATATTGTTTTCCAGTAGAGGGGCTGAACAGTAGTAAATGAATGGCTGTGGTGGGTGATTTTGTTGTGGTAACTAGGAACAACTTCTGAGCTTGGCTCATATCAAAATGTTCTGTTCCTATGACAGAAATGACTTCCTCCTATGGAAGATCTCTTCTGAAGAAAGAACACATTTAGGTACAACCTACAATGTCCTCTGAGAGAGAATTTGATTGCATATTTTTCTCCTGTGTCATAGAAAATGAAACTTGTAGGACTGAAGAAAATCCATCAGTTTTATCTCCAGTACTATAGTAAAAGAGATGGAAATTGATTAAGATATGCTTCCCCCCTCCCTCCGTGCTTATTTGTTGTGTGCCAAGTGGCTGTGAGACCCATTGCTTTTGATTTTTGTGTCAGCCTGATAATTCACAATTATCTCATTTTGCCAAGCACTAAGAAGGATATTTTTACCCATTTTACTATACAATTTGTGCAGATAATAATAATAATAATAATAATAATAATAATAATAATGGAGAAAAATGATTGTTGGCATCCACCTGTTGATATACCCTCTTGAATGATCAAGTCATAAGAATGCATTTAGTGGTCTCTTCTTTATTGCCATGAGTGTGTGTGATGGAATGATTTCCTATGGAACCATTTAAATGATGAGTGCTCTGAGGCAACTTACCATCTGTGTGGATTTTTCTGGAATGATACTATGAGCAAGAACCATCAAAAACCTTACATCCTAGTTAAGGATTCTTCTTGAAAAATCCTCTCAAGTCACAATATTCAGCCCCAGTAGCGTCTCCAGTGTTATAGGACTCTTATCCAATGGATATTATTTCAGCTTTTTCTATCAGCATATTACAAAGCCTATCTCCCTCATTGAGTCTTCAGTATTATTTAAATGAGTTGTTAACAACATAGCTTAAGATTTTTTGGAATGTTAATTAACCGTAATTGAATCTATGTTTTTTAATGTGAAGAAAACACAAAAGACTTTAGACTGGGGCCTAAGCTGTATTTGAAATCAACCCACTTTGCTGCTATACATCTTGCAGCATCTGGTTTACAATTGGATTATGCTTTAAAAACATGAAAGGATGAGGAAAACAGCAATCAGTTCATTCGTTTTCCAACAAGACATAGAAACAGTCCTTTCTCTGTCTGAGCAGTTTTTAAAGGAACATATTTTTATATGATTGCACATTCTCCATTTTAAGCATGTCTATACCCAACAAGAGGTGAGAGAGCTGCTTGGTCGCTTAGATCTGGGGAACAGGACAAAAATTGGACAGAAGGGCTCCTCTGGATTATCCCGCGCAGTCTCCGCTTTTGGTATAGTAGGTAAGGCACACCTTTTTATATATTTATTTATTATGAAGTGACTTGCATAAATTTGAATATTATCAGGTCTTTGTAAGTAGAGTTACCGTATTTTTCCGTGTATAACATGCCCCCATGTATGACGCCCCCTAATTTTGGGGACTCAAAATTAAGAAAATGGGGAGAGATTGCCTCCATGTATAAGACTACCCCCCCTTCTTTAACATTATTTTTTAGTAAAAAAACATAGTCTTATACACGGAAAAGTTCGGTAATTCATGAAACCAGACACAAAATCCCATAACTAAAAGGGAATTTGACCCTCAGTTTGAATAAACGTTCCTCAACCCTGCAATAAAACTATAGACAATTCAAGAAAAACTGTAAAAGCAGCAAAGCATACTAAAATACCCTGTCTGTTAAAAGCTATTGTGCCTAAAAGTTAAAAAGCTAGACTTCAGCTGAATGTATTTTGTAGAGCAGGCATAGGCAAACTTGGCCCTCCAGATGTTTTGGGACTACAACACCCACCATGCCTGACCACTGGTCCTGTTAGCTAGGGATGATGGGAATTGTAGTCCCAAAAAATCTGGAGGGCCGAGTTTGCCTATGCCTGGTGTAGAGTATTTGCCATCTGAGGCACTACCACTGAAAAAAAAAAAACCTATCCCCAGGAACCACTTGTCTAAGTTTTGAAGGTGGGAATATCTGGACTAGAGTCTTTGACAAAGATCTTAAAAAGCAGGTAGGCTCATATGGGAACAGTGGTTCTTGTATTTGCTGTTGTTCCTGCACATACACACATGCAGCATTGTTACAACATGCAAAATGTCTCTGAATGTAGATAAGTAATTAAGGGCCAGAGTAACTAGCCAAATGCCAGAATCCATAGTTGATGAGTAGTTAAATGATTACTCCTAATAAAATTCAAAGAATGAAAAATTCACCTGGTCTCTGCATCAAATATTACCACTTTAGGTGGATGTGACATTTTCTTATTCTGCTAGGCAGGGGTTCTTTTCCCTGCAGTGATTGAAAAGTTTTTTCAATTTGAAGTTAATAACGACGAAGTGTAGACAAATCAGTCATTGTACAATCAGTCACGTTGCAGTATCAGACATTGATATGGGGTTTTTCAGTTTCCTTAGTTCACCCCGGCACTGACTTGATGAAATATCCGTCAAGAATCCAATAAATTATTATGTAAGGAAAAGAAAAGAAAATCAAAAGCCAGCAACCACTTTCAAAAGCACATTTTAATTTATATCCTTGAATAATTTAGTTTACAATTTAGAAGGAAATGCATGCTCATTTCATACAATTCTGTAAATTAAAGGAGATCCATTTGCACATGAGTTTTTTTCTCCAACTGCAGTTTTCTGAGGTGTTAGGAAATACAACTTGAAATGGCATGTGCTTGGTTTTAGCCGTCTAGTACTATATTGAATAAAATGACAGAAGTTATTTCTTCTGTCTTTTACAGGCTTTGTCAGATTTTTAGAAGGATACTACATTGTGCTAATTACAAAGAGAAGAAAGATGGCAGATATTGGAGGACATGCAATGTATAAAATAGAAGATACAACTATGATATATATTCCAAATGATTCTGTACGAGTAACTCATCCTGATGAAGCAAGGTAAATTATCCTTTTTCTCTTTGAGATAACATAATCATACACAGAGGACAAGGGTTAATAGCACAGTGGTATGCATGTCTACTCATAAGTTGGCATCCATGTGTCTTGGGAAACAATGGAGGAGTGGTTCTTTAGGGGTGAAGTCAATCCTTTGGAGAGTTACAGTGCCTGTAGAGACCAATAGGAGATGTTTCATAAAAGCTGGGGCTGATGAAGGTGGCCAGTTGTGCATCATGGTGTTTCTTCTCTCTGCGCTCATCTCAGCCATCATTCCTCCTCTGGTCATTGCTGTGGATACACAATCTAACTGTCTTCAGGCACTGTGGTAATCTTCAAGGGATTCCCACACAGTGGAGTTGATGTTGCCAGCCTTCAAGTCTTGTTGCAGACATCTTTGTAATGCAGAGTTGGTTTGCCAACAAGCCAGCTGCCTGAAGCCAGCTTCCCGTAGAGCATGTCCTTAGGGATTCTGCCATCTTCCTTTCTGTGGACATGAACAAGCCAGTGTTGCTGAGACAAGAGTGTAAACATGTTGGGAATGTAGGCTTGGGAGACTGCATCTTTGTTTGAGACCCGTTCCTGCATTGTGATGCCCAAAATCTTCCTGATGCAGCAGATATGGAAGGCATTGAGGCGCTGCTTCTGGTGGGTGTAAGTTGCCCACATCTCACTACCATAAAGCAGCATGCTAACTATGCGATCCTGGTAGACCTTCATTTTGGTATTGGTTGTTAGCATCACATTCTCCTATACCCTTTTGGAGAGGTGAGCCACTGCTGTAGCTGCCCAGCAGTGGCTTGCCCAGCTCAGCATCGATGGAGAAGTTTCTGGTTATGGTGGAGCTCAGGTAGACAAAATCATCTACCACCTCAAATGTGTGGTCATGTGTGCTGATGCATCGCTATGGGTTAATAGCACAGTGGAGAAGGGTTAATAGCACAGTGGTGTGTGTGTCTATTTAGAAGTAACTCATTGAATTCAGTGGAACTTACCGTACTTTTCCATGTATTGGACAAGGGTTTTTTAAAAATTAAATTATGTTTAAAATTGGAGGTCGTCTTATACACGGATAGTGCATAGTGGGGTCATGGGATTGGTTGCTGCCGCGAACCGGAGATTGCCAGCAGCTATTGAGCATGTTATTGGTGGCTGCGGCAAGGGCTGGTGTTGATTGTCACTGATCAGCGGACAGAGGATATATGGCTTTTGTGACGCGTGCGAGTGTTGTCGTAGGTCATGCGGGTGAGCTCAACAACTCTGGGCAATCCTCCCCCCAAAAAGCTCAACAACTAAAAATTTCAACAACTATGGACAATCTCCCCACCATTTTCTTAATTTGGAATCCCCCAAAATAGTGGGCGTCTTATACAAGGGGGCATGTTATACACGGAAAAATATGGTACTCCAGGTAAGTTTGTGTAGGATTGCTGCCTCATTTCCTTACCTTTCAGAGCACTGGTGGGAAACCTTTGGCCTACACTGCTTTGGCCAAGACTCATCACCTGACATCGTATGAAGTCTAGTATTGTGGCTTGTCTTCATACTGGTGCATTGTCATTAACTAAAGTTTTGGTGTTTCCTTCTCTTTCATGACTTTTTTTCCTAGGGTATGTACAGCTATCATATGCTCTCCTGGCATCTTCATTCTTATAGAGAGGATATAGTTTTGAGCTCACAAACCAATATAAGAAATATTCAAAACATGTTCAGAGCTAATGAGAATGACTCTTTGACTGATAGGATGTTTCATTGTTGGTGGAGGGGCTAAAGTATTGGGGCTATAACAAAACACACCCTTGCTTTATGAGAATATTGTCTTACTGTGTCTTTAGATACCTTCGAATATTTCAGAACGTGGACCTGTCTAGTAACTTTTATTTCAGGTATGTTTTTCATTTCAAATGATTATTAGAATGTTGAAATTGGTTCTTAATTATGGAACATCCAAGAATTCCTTCTCCATTATCTCTCTCACAATTCTGCGGAAGGATAAAGATGTCTGAAGCATTTCCATTTAGAAACACTCACAGGCAAATTATTTGTTGAAACAGAATGTGCTTGTTGCCTACCACTGTCCAGGTCCTAGGATCCTTCTGTTCTCTTTTGTGAAATTCAAGTCAAGTCAAGTAACCTTTATTGGCATCACATAGGAACATTCAGATACTTACTTGGCAGGGGAGACACCTTGATCATATGTGAAATTGTCTGAGCCATTCTTGTCTCTGGCTCCTTTACCTGGTTGCCATTAAGTCCCCTTGATCACTTTTTCATGTAGTTTGACCCCTGCAGTGGTGAAGGTGGAAGTTCCAAGGATCAGTGGGCACAACTCACCACTTACAAAGCTAATGATGGATGAACTCTTCCATCTCAGTTTTTAGAAAGGGCCTCAGCTAAAACAAGTTATTTTTCTCCGTGAAATCTGAAAATGACTAGTATTATTTCTGAGCCCATTCTGAAATTTGCACTCCTCTGCATTCCCAACCATTTCATTGAGAGTGTGACAGGAGCTAAGTCGTCTTCCTCCTCCTCCTCCCACACACCAGAGCCCTGCCCCATCATCCCTTTTTCTTATCACAAAATGTACCTGGGTGAGATCTCCACTAGTCACTGCTGACTAGGATCAGGGATGGAGGGAGGGGTGTGTGGTGGGGTTGGCTGCCCCGGGTGTCACTACTGAGGGGGGTGACAAAATGCCAAGCGGCACTCACCGTGGGGCCTGCAGTGCGCCTGAGCCACATGTCTCCCCTGGGAGAGACACAGTGGTTTAGGCATGCACAGACTCCAACACTGCCCAAACAGTCTGCCCGCTGCCTCTCCCTCAGCTGTAGGGCGGCTGAGTGGGAGGAAGCAGGCAGACTCTGGAAGCCCCACAGAGTGTCCTGCCCCAGCCCCTGTGTCCTGCCCTGCCCCTGTGGGTGGCTGGCCCCGCCCCTGTGTGCAAGGTACATGCGTCGCCCCAGGCACCCCAGCGACTTGCTCTGCTGCTGCTTAGGATACAGAAAAACCAATATCTTAGGTGCCAAGAACCATGGGGCATGTAATTTCCAGCATTTCCTGAGATACCTCGCACCTGGGATGCTTTCATTTCAGTATTTCAGGCATCAGGATGGGGGAGATGTTACAAAGAGGCCTCCCAAAAGGCTTAACTGCAGCTGCTAACAGTTAAGCTTTGGGCAATGGGAAGGAAGAGTGAGGGACCGAGCTCATTATGAACCAAGCCCAAGCTCCACCAAAGTTACAAGTTATCAGTTTCAGCACTCCATTTAATAACAAAGCTGCAGGATTGTTGTTGTTGTTTTGGTTTGTAAATGTCTGCACCATAGGATTATCATTTTTACCTTGCATACCCAAGTCAGATCAGTTTCAATAAAAGTGTCTTCTCTTGGGACTGGTCTGGAAGGTCCATCTTGTGCAAAACGCTGCAACTAGACTGATGGTAGGAACAGGCTACTGCCAGCACATGTCTCTGGTGCTTAAAAGCTTGCATTGGCTGTTTACGTGTTTATGGGCCAAGTTCAAGGTTCTTGTACTGTATTACAAGGCCCGTAATATCTTGAGTCCAGAGTACCTTAAGGACTTCCTGATTCCTGATATCCCTGCCCAGCCACTAAGAACCTGGGGGGTGTCTCATTAGTGGTCCCCCATGGCTCAGAACGCCCAGCTTGTATCCACCAGAAGCTACACATTTGGTATTGAGGCCCCAGATGAGATCAGATAGGTGCCCTCCCTTGTTGAACCTTAGTCGCTTGACAAAGACCTTTCCATTTCAGCATGCATTTTAATGACGTTTATGTTTTTATAATTAATTTTAATGGGTCTTATCCACTGCATGCTTTTTTGTAATCTTTATGCACACTGCTCAGAAAGTCATGTGATAAAGCAGTATATAAATATTAAAATAAGTAAATGTTTCTATTTTGTCCTACCTCCAAAGGATCTCAAGGTGCATAATAGAGTTATTCCCTTTTATAATCATAGCAGCCCTCTTAGGCTCTGATGATGAGGGACTAGACATGGTCACTCAAGTTGTGTCTTGACTGAGGAAGAGCTCATGTTCTGCCCACTGCACCCCACTGACCCTTCTGTACCATATTGGATTAGGCCCGCCCAAGGCATATGCAGAAGCCATAACACCTGAAGGTAGCCTGTTTTGCATTTGAGCAACTGTGGACCTGTATCCTGAATTATGTCAAAAGCGCCTCTACCATTGTATTTCTTTTTCATCTTGATTTCAGCTACAGCTATGATCTGTCCCACTCTCTTCAGTATAACCTTACTGTTCTGAGGATGCCTCTTGACGCACTAAAGGCAGAAACAACTCGAACGAGGCAGGAGAGTTTTGATATTTTTGAAGATGAGGGACTTGCAACTCAGGGTGGAAGTGGTGAGTGTGACTTAAATAGAAATAAGCCATCAGGCATATATTTGGAATTATTTCAACAGCAGAAACATCTAGCTCTTTGTTATTGATTGTTGTAGTGTTGTAACAGCTCCAAATTAATGAAAGATTACATAAAGGGCCAATTACAGCTAGTGGAGTTGGTTTTTTATGTTTTTGACCAAGACAATGTCTATAAAAGATTAATTGCTTATTTTGGTAAGTTAAATGGTAACTCAGGAGAATAATTGGACATGCTGAAATATTTTTTTTTTTGGACAATTGATTATTCAACTAATTTGAAGGTTTGACAGATACAAATTTATGCATGAAGCATTAATCTGTCTTCCGTAGCATTTAAATAGTGTTAATAGCTACTGCTGTTTTGTTCAACAGTGCCAAATACTGATGGGAAAATAGGGTAGTGCTGTTTTATCTTGTTAGAATTGTAGTGTTTGGGAGCACTCATGAACTTAAGCCTTTCATTATTTTATTTTTGGATCAGCAGTGAAAATTAAATTTGTTTTTAAAATTTCAGTTATAGGAAAAGAGAGGGATAAGTTACTGGAGGGGAAATGTGGAGAATTTGGGTCCTGTTTAGACATTCTTAAATGGTATCTGTGGAGGGGCTGCCTGTACAGGCCTCCACCTGCAACCTTTGCATGTTGAGTGGGAAGGATTAAAGGGGAATTATCAGTGCATATGGCCAAAAATGGTTACAATTCATCCCTAGGTACCATTTTGCAAGGAGGATTGCAACCATGTTTGCTCAAATGCAAGTTGAATTTCCCTTCATGTTTCCAGTCAATATGAGAAGGTTGGGGTGGAGGGGCCAGGGCTAGCAGGTATACCCTTACAACCCCTCCACAGTTAAAATGTGAGAGTGCATGAGCAGAGTGGTTTTTTGTCATAGCTCCCATCTCATTGTGAAGGGAGTGACCATGAGAAGCACTCATGTCGGCTATCCTGGAATCTTATAGAATCATTAATAATAATTAGAGGAAGTATCACTCATGTGGGCAGTTTGTAAAACTCCTACCATTTTTGGGGTGGGGGAGAACCATATATAATGACTCTCATTCTATAATGTTTGAAGGAAATCTGGCTTTCCTATATGCCTCTTAATACATCGCCCTGGGATCTTTGGATAAAGGGAGATATGTAAATTGAATAAAAATAAAATTAAAAATAGTATTGGGGAACTTTGTTTCCTGAGAGTGGCTTGAGCTCCTGCTCCAATTTTACCTTTACAAGACATAGACTGTAGTTGTAGTACAGTGGTACCTCGGGTTACATACGCTTCAGGTTACAGCCTCTGCTAACCCAGAAATATTACCTCGGATTAAGAACTTTGCTTCAGGATGAGAAGAGAAATCGTGCAGTGGCGGCGCAGTGGCAGCAGGAGGCCCCATTAGCTAAAGTGGTGCTTCAGGTTAAGAACAGACCTCCAGAACGAATTATGTTCTTAACCCGAGGTACCACTGTAAATGACTAAAGTAGAGCTACACCAGACCAAAGATTTCTGTAGTCGAGCATCCAGTTTCCAACAATGTTCAGCCAGAGACTATTGACATTGTTTCTGTTTCCTCCTGACCTTGAAAACAGTGCAGAATCTCAGGGGTGAGAGCATTCAAAATCAGTGATTATGAAAAATATCTTTGTTCACTGTTTAAGATAGATAAAAATAGATTATCGCCTAAATACGTATGCAATTGATTTGAGTTGGGAACAATCAGTCTGATTAAAAGCCACATTGAGCACACATACTTACTGTTTTTGGTTGCAATTATTTTTCAGGTGTGTTTGGAATTTGCAGTGAACCTTATAGGAAATATGTGTGGAATGGTAAACTGCTTGACATAGTCAAAACCACGGTTCATCGAGACTGGTTGTTGTATATTATTCATGGATTTTGTGGACAGTCAAGTATCCTCCTACTGTTGGTGATTTATGTTTACTACAGTAACAGCAAATTGAAATTGTAGAAAGAGAAATGAATTATGGTAACATACAATATAGTTGTTGTTCAGCATCTTCGGACATGCTGATTAAACCCATTCACAAATTAATTGCCTAGTTCTTTTTTAAGGATCTTTCTTGGATCTAATTGCTGTGAAAAGGGGACATGAGTTTTCAGTTTTCATCTGCTGCATAGATAATGAAACACAATGAAGGAAAATTCTTATTCCAAGCATGCATGTTACGAGAAATCGTGCATGGGCTAGTATTGCCAGTGAAGAAATAAGGGCTTGATAATAGCTTAATTTACCTATCACAGTGACCATGTCTTTAACCAGCTACACTGTGAAGTCAGGTCTCAATAGGATAATTGAACAGACTAATTTAGGGGCAGATAGTTGGAAACATAAAAGAGTAGAATTACTATAAAAATACATTAGTTGAAAACAGCTCCAAAATGTGCAACAGAAGGATCAAATAGAATATACACTGAAGCAAATGGCACTTTATTTGTTATTTTTGAATTGCAACTAAAAATATCCTGTGTAAAATATTATTTCCATTTGTAGTAGCCTTTACTTGTAGCTCCATATGTTTAAGATTGAAAACTGCAGATATTTCTAAACATAAATCACGTTGCATGTGAGCACAGGGCATGTATCTTCCAAAGCTCACCCCTACACCCACACAATTATCAAGGACTATTATTTGTAATACTGAAGCCTGATGCTCAACGTAATATCTGAAATTGAATTGTTGCATAACTATATGTTTAGTATTTGGTTCTTAGATTCTTTTTTAGTTCAATATATATAAAACATTCTGGAAATAATATGCTTTCATTCAGCATTGCTTTTAGAAGGTCATCTAGCCTTAGCATAAATAGTCTTTGTGAAGTAGCCATGGCTACCCTGTACATTCATTAAGGACATTTATGAAAGAGCATTGAAAGGGGATTTGCTTTTTTTATCTTTCAATTTTATTGCAAAAACCCACATTTCTTGTTTGAGAAGATGCATGGGATTACAAGTCTGTGGCAAAAGTGGTAAACTGATATTCTAGTCCCACAGTCTCAGGGCTGCTGAATGTTTGAGAGTTCTCATATCTGCTTGAAATAACTCTTTGTCCAGATAAAGTAATCCAAAATAGTTAATAACCATTTCTTTTGCTTTTGTTATCAATATTGTTGTTTGAAATGGAAGCCCTGCAGAGGACTATATATTAAAAAAATAGAAAGTACTCTTCATCTGCTTCAAAACAAGTTACAAAAAGGCACTGAGAGTAGGTGTATTCATGTATATGCCAGGACTAAGGGAAAATTCAAGAGAAATAAGCTAGAGAAATAATATAAACATCTGTAACCCTTAACTTGGCTTCCAAGAGCTGCTTATTTATGGTCGTCCAGTGTACGTCACCCTGATAGCTAGAAGATCAAGTAAATTTGCTGGAACACGGTTTCTGAAGAGAGGAGCAAACTGTGAGGTAAAATAGATCATTATCTGTTTTTTCACTGTGAGAGTTTCGTGAAGACATGTTATTGCTATATAGAGAATAAGACCTTAAATCCTTTGGCTTTGTAGCACGTGTATTTTGCCTCATTTGGGCAACGATACAAGCAAATCTAAAACTTGTAAAGCTTGGTATTTTTGAGGATGACATTTATAGTTAAAAATTCATGTGGTGTATTTAATGTGCTTAATTTTTTTAATGTAAAATACTGGAAACCCTTGGGCATTAGTGAGTGTCCTTGAATTCAGTGATCTAATTTACCATATATCTTTTCTAGACTTTGTTGTACAATTACAGGTACGCTACAATTTTCTAATCACATTGTGCATGTTCACATAGGAACATGCCTACTTATGCCTATTGGTGCAACTACCATTGGCAAGTAGCCCTAAGGGAACATGGCCTTCAGATGAAAATTGTTTCCCATTCCTGAAATAGACTTACAGGCCAGCGTATACCCAGGATCCTTATTCTCAAGTGGATGTTTCAGATGATGATTGGATTCCATTTGAACATCAAGGTCTAGGGGATTATTCAGAATTGTCTGTCCTTAGTTCTTTTTGTTGCCTAGAGACGCTGCTTACCTATATAGGTAAGGGAACAAAACATCTGGGACCAGATAAAGCATATTTCAGTAATTAAATTCCTTAGGCTTATACCAGGCAGTCTTCTAGTACACTCATGGGTCTCTGGTTTGACGCAGCTATGGATTTAGGCTGTTCAACCTGAAAATGTTTTTGTAGAAGAAAGCAAAACTAAAATTAATAGGGCGTTCTTCCCAACAAATTTGTTTAGGTCTGGAGTTAAAAACCTTAAAGTTGGATTAAGAACAAGTGCATTTGTTCAGCACTGCTTTAACTACGATAAGTCTGATGAATGGGTGGTATAAATGTCACTTACGAGGATGCGGCTGAAAATGTGATGTCCTGGCTTTTTTTTGGTACAGGGAGATGTAGCTAACGAAGTAGAAACTGAACAAATACTCTATGATGCTTCAGTGATGTCATTTTCTGCTGGAAGCTATTCATCTTATGTCCAAGTGCGGGGTTCTGTCCCTCTCTATTGGTCTCAGGATATTTCAACAATGATGCCTAAGCCACCAATTACATGTGTGTATACAATATGTTATCTTAGAACTTGTACAGATGCCTACTGTCAAATCACTAGCTCTCATTAATCCATTCCATTGCACACAGGGACTATAAATGTTGTCCTTCCAAGTCGCAGACAAGACAAGGATTTTTTTAAAAAAATTTTTGCGCACATGCATAGCAATTACAATGAAAAGAAAGTAACAGGACATAGGGTGTCAACTAGGTATCTCTTTTAATGTCTAGCTTGATCAGACATCTATTCCAAGATCTATTCCTTGGACCTGTTTGGGCTCCACTATTCAGTCCCTAAACTAGGTCTGATTTTTCAACTGAAGGCGGTTTTGCATAGGGTTTTGCCCAGTTCCCCCTACACACAGCTGCCCCCAGTTTGCAGCCTGGCAATAAAATTACAAGGATTGTAGAACCACAATTGTACCCTCCTTTTGGAATTATTTGCCCAACATTTCCTTACCTTGTGCTTCCATAAGCCTTACTAGCTTTCATTTCTATTTTATCATTTTAAATGGGAGTTCCAGATTCTTTTTTTTTCTTTTTTGGTTGTCCCTTAACAGTCACAGATCAGGAATAAATATATATTTAACAAAAGGCTAGCAGGCAAAGAATTTCATCAGTCTGAAATAAACCAAAAAATGTTTCTTTCTCCCTACATTGTAATTTATTTACAAGTTTATTAAGCTTGCTAAAACTTCATAGTTTGTGCTTGACACTATAGTCAAACGCTCCCACTCCTATGCCAGCCTGAATATTTTTGGAGACTGCTAAAACTTGGCACATTTAGTGGTGCAATTCCTAATACGGTGGTACCTCAGGTTACATACGCTTCAGGTTACAGACTCTGCTAACCCAGAAATAGTGCTTCAGGTTAAGAACTTTGCTTCAGGATGAGAACAGAAATCGTGCTCCGGCAGCACGGCAGCAGCAGGAGGCCCCATTAGCTAAAGTGGTGCTTCAGGTTAAGAACAGTTTCAGGTTAAGAACGGACCTCCAGAACGAATTAAGTACTTAACCCGAGGTACCACTGTAACAAAATACTTTAATCACAGTCCACCTAATAATAGTAGTTCCTTTTTCTAGTGGATCAGGCTGACCCCTATGCACGTGCAGCTGCTCTTCATTTTGATCAGATGCTCCAGAGGTTTGGCTCCCCTATCATAATTTTGAACCTTGTAAAGGTAAGGCACGGTTTTATCTCAATTTATTCATTTATTCATTAAGCTAATGAACTTTTCATATATTCATTTCCTTGTGTTCATTTCTCAGAGAGAGACTATTGAAATCAAGATGCTGGCTCTTAGAAGAGCAGTGTTTAGCACTTAAGATGCAAAGTAGGTTTAATGATAAGTTTGTGTGTACAGTGATAGGCAAGCTTTTGAAGTTAACAGACTTCATGAAAAATATATCTGGGAACAATGCAGCTTCCACCTTTGATTTTAATTTGCAGATAATTATATTTTACTGCTTTTATTATTATACTGTTAAGAACATTGCTTTACGTATTCTAATTTCTTGAACATTCTCGAGGAAAGGCATCTGGATCCAAGCTACATTAACTGAAGATTAACTGTTGGTTTAGAAAGAAGGCTGGTTCTCTCCCTATCCCTTCTCCTAGTCCCCATGAAAAGCAGCTACAAAGGATTCTTCAAGCTTCTGAAGCCCATTTATAGGGGGCAAGTAGGTTTTAGGCCACTTGTGAGGTGTCAGCAAGTGCCTTTTCTTTATAACTTACCAGTGAGCCAGTTCTTCCCACTGAAGTGCTTAAAATGCAGTGGGATAATCTGTTGAACTGTCACATGAAATAGAGACTTTTGTGCCCTTTTGTAGGTTTCAGCTATGCCCTTTGGTATGAAAAGTGTTTGGAGCATTTATGTAAGGTAAAAAAGTAAAGGACCCCTGGATGGTTAAGTCCAGTCAAAGGCAACTATGGGTTGCAACACTCGCTTCAGGCCAAGAGAGCCGGCGTTTGTCCACAGACAGCTTTCCAGGTCATGTGGCCAGCATGACTAAACCGCCACTGGTGCACAGAGGAATGTGATGAGTACCAGAGCACACGGAAACACCATTTATTTTCCCGCTGCAGTGGTACCTATTTATTTACTTGCACTGGTATGCTTTCAAACTGCTAGGTTGGCAGAAGCTGGGACAGAGCAATGGGAGCTCACTTCGTCGTGCGGATTTGAACCGCCGACCTTCTGATTGGCAAGCCACCTGTGCCACCTGTGTCCTAGCATTTATGTAGCACAGTTCCTGGATATCTTTATCCTGTTTGCAAACAGATGGTACAGATCCCCCATCCTTGTGAAACCAGCCTCTTCCAAAAATCTAAATGTCTGCAAGTGCCATATGTACACTATCTACAGACCATCTGCAGTGTTCGACAGCCTTCAGCAAATGATGCATAGACATAACTTAGTGAGTGCTGATGTGAGGGAAAATTGTACTCTGAGGAAGCTTGCATGGTTCACTGCACTCTTCCTTGAAGACCAATCCAAGTCTTAAAAGTAAAATTGGAGTCCTAATCCACTCCCATTCGTAATGTATGTAGCATTTTTAGGCATTGTGTGCCAGTGTTTTATATTTGTGGTTGTAAGCACTTCTCCTAGAACTCAGTGGCTAGCATAATTGTGGTATCCAAATAAATAAAGTAAAAATAATGCAAAAGTCATTTTGGAAAGTGAGGGCTCATTCTCAAACCAGCTCAACTCTGACAGCTCTTTTAGGCAAAATCTGTCTAAAACTACTTCATTAGGGAGTAGAAATATATTCCCAACAGTAATCTAAAGCATATAATACATTTTGCATTTTCTTTCTCATCCATCTGACTGGGTTTCCCCAGCCACTCTGGGCGGCTCCCAACAGAATATTAAAAACACGATAAAACATCAAACATTAAAAACTTCCTCAAACAGGACTGCTTTCAGATGTCTTAATTTACAAAATATCCTTTTGATCTGTGTAGAACATAAATTGGACTGAAGGAGCTGTGTCTTGGGAATAAAATAAACCAGGCTACCAAAATAGTTCATTTGTTTTCACTTGCATTGTTCCAGGGCTCTTTTAGAACAGCTGTCAACAGCCAATTCAACACTCCAAAATGCATTTGCCTAACAGGATATGCAAGTCCCATAAGAGTCTTTCAACATCCCTCTTTCTCCATCTCTGTCAGCTTCTATTTGTGGATCCTCCTGGGAGAAAAATAATATTAGTACCATTATTTCAATATATTGTAAAGCTAAGTTAAACAGATACAGTGGTACCTCGCAAGACGAATGCCTCGTAAGACGAAAAACTCGCAAGACAAAAGAGTTTTTTGTTTTTTGAGTTGCTTCGCAAGACGAATTTCCCTATGGGCTTGCTTCGCAAGACGAAAACATCTTGCGAGTTTGTTTCCTTTTTCTTAAAACCGTTAATACCCAGGGTGCATTGCTTGAAGAGGTGCAGTTCCGTGCTTCGCAAGACGAAAAATCCGCAAGACAAAAAAACTCGCAGAATGAATTAATTTCGTCTTGCGAGGCACCACTGTACATGTGAGGCTCTACATGAGGCTTCTAAACAGAACAGGGCACAGCCGAAAGGAAATTTAATGTGTATAGAGGTAAGCATTTTTTAACAACCAAGTTTTTAGTGCTTAAGTTCAAACATAGTAAGTTGTAAAAGACTGATGTAGCAAAAAGGGCAACTATTAAAATGTTTCTCTAGGTGCCAAGACTGTGGTGCTCTAGAAGGAACTAAATCTTAGGAACTTCTGTAACATTCTGGATAAAAATATTTCAGGATACCTTTACAGAAGTTTGAAACTCTGTAGTATTTCAAGAAGCAGTTGAAAAATTCCAAACCAGTTATTCTAGCTTTCCTTCCCTGCATCTGAAGAAGGAGGGGTGTCATAAAGAATGACTAAGCTGTTTATCGGCAGGAACTTTTCATCTTGAGAGGATAAAACTAGAAAAGATGTAAGGCGACTCTCTGATCAGTGTCAGCCACTGGCAGCAATGTTTCTGCCACACTCCAAAATCCCTCATGGGATGGTCAGTAGAATCACTGAGTGCATAGCATCTGTGCATCGTTACTTAGTGCATCATTGATTGGCTGCCTAGATAGACATATTTTCTAGGCAGTGCAGTCACGGGCAGATTACACGCACATGGCATGCTCAGAGCATTAGGGTGGAAGCAAAAGGCTGTAGGGACAAGAGCTGATGATTCATATGTGTTCTCTTTAAATTGCTGTGCCCAGCTTGTAGAGGAGAACGTGGACCCAAGCCAGGTGTTTCTTGTCATAGCTCTTCAGAAACTGGAAGAGATGGGAGAAAGCGGCAGATGAGACCAAAAGATACATTATAATGCTGAAAACAGCTAGAAAATAGGGAAGCAACAGATGGAAGAAGTTTTCAAGCTATCATCAAAATATTAATACAAATTCTCTTTATAAGTCCAGGTGCTTGCTTGTGGGTGTGCTAACTCAGCATTAAGGCTTTTGGAAAGCAGACACTTTCTTTGGTACTTTATATTCTTGAAAGCAAATGACACCTAAGGAAGAAAAATCCACTTTTCTGTTTAGACAATTCCCTTGTCTCATTTATACTTTCTTTCTGGTGCTGGTCATTCTGCCTTAGTATGTTAAATATGTTAAGCATTTGCTATATATAGATATAAAAAATACAGACATCTAGCCCTACCTAGTACATCCAGAATTGTGGCAAATCTTTATGTCTGTTGTATACAAAGAACAAGAGCAGTAATTTTCTATGTTTCAAGTCTATCCTTGGAAAAGGGTGACTTGACTCATATTTTGTTAGGCATATTTTAAATTGCACATCATTTAAATTATTATAATTATTCCAGTACCTGAACTTTCATACATTAGTTTTTGCCTCTGCAGTTCTTGTATTATGACCTACTAGTCATAGAAAAGATGTGATAAATAGTGTGTGCTATTTATAACGGACTGAATGGTGCAGCCCTATTGAAAAGCTTTGAGCAAAAGGCCTGCTGAATAATGCCATGGCTTGATTAAGCCAGATGCTGCCCTTCACTATTGTATCAGTGTATATTATTGTTATTTACTCCCTTGGGCTAATATGACCATGATGGTCAAAACAATAACAATAATAAATGGAGAAGAAGAGTATCCCAAAAGGTAAACATAGACCAGCCTTTGCCCATTAAGTGCAAACTGAGTTGACTATATAGGCTTTGTGTGCCTTAGTGTCTTGCATGGGCTTATTAGGGGCAGAAAGTTGACTGCCCTATGCATGCATTTGTTGTCAGGATGAGAGGGACATTTTTTTTCAAAAATCACCTTGATCCCTGTGCCACTGACAGAAGATGCTGCTAGATCAAACAGTGTTCTGTCAGAAAAAGGACACCATTTGCAAACAACTTGGGATGATGACACAAATATATCACCTTTGAAAACATTCTGCAAATAATACTAGGAATGTTTTTTTAAAGGTACAAAAAAAGAAGAAAGGTTTACACTGACAGCATTTTGTAACATATGTTTTAGGTGCATAATTAAAAGCTTGCTCTACATTTTTGAATACGATAATTGTTAAAATGTCTACAGTGGAAGTCATGATTACATAAAAATGCTGAAAAAGTATATCCCTAATTATTTTTCCTTTCCACATCGCATTAAACAAACAAATGCATTTTTTAAAAAACCCTCATTGATCTGAAGAGAACTTCCAAATACTTGAATTAGAAAGCCTCTCTGGTTGATTAGCAGTTAATTCAATGCTTCCTCACATGAACAGGATACTATTTCCCCTTCCCCCTACACACAAGTGGTAAGAGAGCATTAATGTTAACATCCTAGCATCAAGCACCCACAGGGAAACACATTTGCAGCCACACTACAGAAGCCCTGTGAATGATTCACATGGCAGAGTCATGTGAGCCTGGATACACAGTATAGTTCTAAACTCAATCTAAAAATACAAGAGCCACAATGATTTTGTTCCTTGTTATGTCTAATGTTGTTTACAACGGCCTCGTGCTTGGCTTCTTAAAGGCCATTTTGAATTGGGGGGATGTGTTTACGTTTTAGTCACTGGATTTATACAATTGAAACTGGCATTTCGTGAAATGTGCAACAATGGTGAAGTAAGGACAAAAAAGAAATTTAAAAACCTATTCGAAAGTGTTACTAATTATGGATATTATCTAGTCTTGGACTGAGGAAGAGGATTTATGATAAAGACCAGCCTCTTGAAAATCACACTAAGTTAGTACTTCAGTATATTTTTATATCAGAAGCACTGCAAGTTTGAATTACTAAACAATAGTTGTATATTCAAATATAATTTTTTCCGTTCCTTTCCTTTCCTTTCTTTATTTTACAAGTCCAAGTATGGATAAGTTTAATTTATTGAATTGCTTTATAAAACATTCTTCCTCTAAAATTTGTATGGAGATATGTTTTAACCATGGGTTGAATACAATGACTGTGAGAGTGGAAAACAGCTGGGCATGCAGTGGAGGCTGTTGCACTAGGGCTACTGGGCACAGACCTGCCAAGGAGAATCTCAAACAATTTATAAATATCCCCAGTCTCAAAATAATACACTTTTTCCTGCCCCACAGACATTTTATACTTTCATTTGAATGTAGAGCAGTTCCTGGAGATACTTATTTCAGTCTCCTGTTCTCTGGCCAAACAACTCTCTGCACCACTTAGCCAATCCCAATCACAGAGTATTGCAATAGATAAGAAGTCCCTTCTGTGTGCCGCCAGGAATTATTTAATGGAAATTTGAAATATAGCTCTTGGCCTTAAAATAAATTTATGTTGCTCAGGCATCAGTTTGCTCTAGTAGTTTCATCCGTGGGTGGTTACAGAGGCCATTTACTCACCCACTGAGGGACATAGAAGGTAAGAGAAGACAGCTTACTTCCCAAAACGTTATGCTTGTCTAATAGGATGTGCCACCCTCAGCACCAGGTTACAAGGCCTGAGGACTGCTGTTCTGCTTCTGGCACCTCTACAAAACACTTCATTAGTCTTTTAGTTTGGAAGGGACAGTCAGGCTTTCTCCTTGGTCCCAATTAACTAGAAGACTATACTTAATAGGACTTGAAAAAAATCTGTCTGAAAAAATATTATGACTATGCTTTAACTTTTGAAATTCCACCTCACAAAATGATTTATTATTTTCCCTTGTTTTCTACAGACTCAGGTTGGTGACTCTGTGGAAAGGAGCTAGTCTCCATGCCAGTTCTAGTCTTTCTTCAGCTTGTTTTTTCTCAAAAGCATTGCCATCATAGACACATTGTATTTTTATGATACTAGATCATTTCAGGAGGGAACTAAAAGACAATATAAACCTACATATTGGTCATTATGAATACTGACACTTACTTCCATTGGCCTGGTTCACGTGGCACTGTAAGCCAAGCTATGGCTTACCAGGACCTAAATAATTGGGCAGGCTTCTGGAGAAAAGCTCACAGTCACTTTGTCTTCCAAGGTCCTTTGTGTTCCTAAACTGTGCTGAGCTAAGCCAAGGCTTGATTAAACAATACCCCTGCCCAAGAGCCTGTTCAGCAGCTCGGCTTTCATAGCTGGAGTCAGTCAGGCACCCTGTCCTCCCAGGCCTGATGGAACAAGGCCTTCAAGCCAGGGAGCAGGTCTTCTAAGATTCACAGCCAAGGTAGAAGATCTAAGCTGAGGAAAGGATAATCCTTTAGTTTGTGGTTATATACAGCAGACTTGGCTGGTATACAGGCTTACAAGGGGCTTCTGAGTCGACATGCATAGGACTGCCCAGGATGTGACATTAGTTGTGCGTTATTTTTACAGTTTGTTTTCCATAAACTCTGTTCAAAAGCCATATATTTGCAAATGTCATTTGGGTTTGGGGTTAGGATATGGAATTAAAGTCCAGCTCATTACACTTGTTTCAGATGGAAAGCCCAGGATAATGAGGTTTAAATAGGTGAGATTGCTATTTTCATACACTCTTCTTGCCACGGAATAATGTTTCCACCCTGTGAGTGGGTGAGGAGCACATGGGAAGTTGTAATAACTTTGCATGTCTAATAGGCCCATACATTTGTCAGAACTCAGGATTTTCCCAAAGTGTAGCTGACATTTCTTATACTACTTGGACTTCTATTTCTCATGGCAACATTATCACTTGAAGTCACTGAAGAAAAAGAGTAGCTTAATACTTAATGAGTATTAAGGAGATCGTTTCTTCCTAGCCCATTCAACCTAAGCCCTCAATACAGAGGTACACCTGGCACCTTCATTACATATTTTCCATTGTATCCTAAATACAATACACCTATTCGCCTTGACCTTTGACCCTTGATACATATATTTTAGGACCACCCGTTTATTTTGATTGCAATCTGTTCCAACTATTTTTAATACTGTATTTTAAGCATGTCTTGGGATCTCATGATGAATGGCAGATGCATACTCTAAAAAATAATAACATATGCTAAACAATAGTGACTCTTCTTCTTCTTCTTCTTCTTCTTCTTCTTCTTCTTCGCATTGTTACATGTGCTCACAAGATCTCAGGACCTTGCCTTTTTAATTGAGTGAAATGAACAGATTTTTCTGTCAATTTAAGGAGGCTTGAGACAGTGATTCTCTTCATTATCTTACATCTGTGATGATCCCCAGAAAGGGCTGCCTACACTTTGTGGGGGCAGAAATAAATCCTACCCTGCTGTATCATTTGCAATATTTGTGTTCTCTTTTTTGTTCAGAGTTAACATTACTTTGTGTATGTACTACCATGCTCAGTTAATTTTTCCCTTTTGAAGGAACGTGAAAAACGGAAACATGAAAGGATATTGAGTGAAGAGCTTGTTGCTGCTGTCACCTACCTCAATCAGTTTCTACCTCCTGAACATGCAATTGTATATATTCCATGGGACATGGCCAAATATACAAAGAGGTATGTGTTTTATTACTAGAGCAGCACATGACTCCAGATGTTAGTTGGGACAGAGGGAACTTTGTCATAACTCTCTTCAGAGTGTGTCTTTTGTGGCCCTGGAGATGAAGTTCCATTTTTATATTGTTCATTTAGTGTATCATGGGAATGTAAATGAAGTGTGAGTCATTTGTGTTAATTGGTACTGTTTGGAAATCAAGCCAGCCAGCTCTGCATTTCAGAGGCTTTTTGCTTAGACTTTAAAACACTTCATGAGTGGAATTCAACATTGTGCTATTACAAATGTTCAATCTGTGCAAGTATTTCACCTTATCCCCCCTTTAGTGTTTTGTCCCATGGTAGCTATATTGTGTTATACGCTGCTCCCCGTGGCAGCCATTTTGTAACTGTTGCCCGCAGCACTTTCTCAAAATTCCAACTGTATCAGATAGTCCAAAATGGATTGTGAGTAGTTTTACATGAGTAAAACTAGCAGAGTTGTTTGATTGCTTGTGATCCATTCTTCTGGAGATGCTGTAACAGGAATGGGAAATTTCTGGCCCTCCAGATGTTGTTGCACCAACTCCTGTCATGGTGGTCTGTGGCTGATGAGAGTTACCAGTTCCCCATCCCTTTTCTATGAAAATGATTTTGCCACAGAGAAATGGAAGTAGTTAACAGGTTATGCTTTTATTGATAGTGTGTTGCTATCTTCTTTTTAAACTTCGGTTAACATTGCTTGGGGATACAATGCATGCAGAGTGCAGAAGAGGCTGGTGTTTATTGAAGTGATTTTTTTTTATTTGTTCTTCCACGAGGGTAAATACAAACATGTCTTCAGTGTTTTTGCTTTTATTTCCATCTAGCAAACT
This sequence comes from Podarcis raffonei, assembly GCF_027172205.1. Taxonomy (NCBI): domain Eukaryota; kingdom Metazoa; phylum Chordata; class Lepidosauria; order Squamata; family Lacertidae; genus Podarcis; species Podarcis raffonei. The sequence continues at coordinate 53,190,350 of NC_070604.1, forward strand.
ATGTAACGTCCTTGACAGGCTGAGCGTTATTGCAGAGAATGTAGTGAAGAAAACTGGCTTCTTTGTAAATCGCCCTGCTTCCTACTGCAGTGTCTTGCGCCCAGATGAGAAGTATGTATGTGGGAGAATGCTCTCTTGTGTATAATTATTTTAAAAGATTTCTAAAAAGTAGTTTGGAATCCACATTCATTTATTACTGATGTAGATCAAATAGAAAAGTATACTCCAACTATTTCATAACAACAAGGGGTAATCATTGTTTGTCATACAATAGTGTTTTATTATTTGTGTTGTCAGCAAATCTCCTATACCTTTAATTTTATACTTTCTTGCTTTCCTGGGAGATGATAAACAGTTCTAAGAACATTAATTGAAGGTTGTTTGTAAGCAGAAGTCAGCTAAGCTTTTCTGGCTGCTTCAAGAACACCAATTTTATGCTCCCTTTTTAATATAGTAAGCCGAAAGTTCAAATCTCATTATTGTGTTTATTCATTACAACTATAACCCACATTTCTTCCATGGAACTCAAAGCAGCATGCACATGGTTTCCAAATAGTTTTCAAGCCATGCACAGACCAGATCCTGACCTGCTTGTTGGATGTTACTTTATTTGATGTAGATTGCTTATTTTAAAGCTATGTTTTATTGTCACATTTTTGTATTGCATTAGATGTTATAAGGTGTACATTCTTTGTTTCTTCAGCTAGTAAACCACCTTGAGTATTGTAAGATAGAAAGGCGGTATACAAATTAAAAGTGATGATGATGATGCTTGTCATAGCTGCTGTATCCTGTGCTTTTGAACCTTGCCCCAAGTTCCTAATGAATAACTAGTATTAACTAATTAAGGAATACATACAGTAGTTTATCATGTACACTGGGTTTATCTGGGTGATTTTTAAATCTTGGCAGCTATCTTGCCCCCTCTAAACTCAAAAGCCAGTTGAGCACTGAGTGCTTAGTTGAAGTCTTATTGCAATATTTGTTAAAACACAGTGCTCTTGTATGCTGTGGATTGTCTCTGAAGTCACCTAGGTTTCATTAATGCCAATTTTGTGAAGTCCACCAGGATACTAAAGTTCCAGTCCAAAGAAAGCCCATCATGCTTGAGTCCCATGGAAAACAATGAGAAAAATTATTTGGAACTTATTTGTTACATTAAATGGCACTTAAGTGTGACTAACTAGCTTTGATTCATAGTTGAAGAGTTCTGATTATTCCAGGGGGATAGTTTTTATTATTTCCCTGGTCAATTATTTTTAAATCTATGGCACTGTCAGTGTGCTATTTGAAGCTACCTACCTTTGTTACATGTGATAGTTTGTCATTTCTAGCTAGACAAAGGACTTTCTTAATTACCGTATTTTTTGCACCATAACACTCACTTTTTTCCTCCTAAAAAGTAAGGGGAAATGTCTGTGCGTGTTATAGAGGGAATGCCTACGGGTGGCATTCCTACGGATTTTCCTCCTCTAAAAACTACGTGCGTGTTATGGTCGGGTGCGTGTTATAGAGCGAAAAATACGGTAATCATTTATTAATAAAACATCACATGGAAGGAGAAGAGAAATCTGAATTAAATCTTGCAGCCCAGCTCCTGAAAAGGAGCTCTCCTCAAGCTGCTTTAGAGAAAAACAGCAGTTGACTGTTGAAAGATAATTTCCTCCTCCTTTTTCAGTAAAGAAGTATTTACACAGAAACAATTTGTTGCTGTTGTTATAATTTATATACCACTCTTCATCTGAAGTTCTCAGAGAATCACAAGGCGATTCTCAGGGCGGTTCACAAGATTAAAACCATCGGTTCACAAACTGCAATACCATCAATAGAATCTGATGATCAGTTACTGTAAACCATGGCTTGTGACCCACTTGTGGTACTGTGTGGTACTGTAAACCATGGTACTTGTGGTACTGTAAACCATGAACTTGTGGCCCTCCAAGTGTTTTTGAACTCCAGTGTCCTTTAGCCCCACCCAGCATAGTCAGTGGTTGGGGTTGGTAGGAGTTGTTGCCAAGCAACATCTGGAGGGCCACAGGCTCTTTATCCCTGCTAGGAATTATATAGGGAATGCAAACAGTATTTTATCATGTAGCAAGATCTGTCTCACATGGTTTATTCCCTGGGTGATTTGATAGGCTACATCTTCCCAATACAAAACTGGTTTCTGTATATTTTATCAAAATTAATGTTGCTATACACATTAACACAGTTTTGCTGTTGCTCATTTCTTATTTGTTTCAATTGGCTCTGAGCAGTAGCCACTAAGATGATTTATTCTTCATGTAGCAGATACTGTAGCATAAGAGGCAAAATACAAATCTTAAATGTGTGTAACAAAAAAGGCTGTACTTGTAATGCGTGATTTTTCATTATAATTTACAAATTAATTTGAGACTGCTTACACAGTTATTGATCTACCACATACAATTGCTTGATTCAACTTGTTAATATATTTTTATGTATTATTCAATGGTGTATAAGCCATTAATATTAAAGGGTGTTTTTTTGAATATTTACAGGCAATTCATTTATGTTGGGATGTAATGAAATCTGTTCTTGGGGAACCATTTGTCTTGAGACTTGAACGTCTGTTCCATTACAAAGTATACAGAGTAATTTATATGCTAATGGAAATTAACTATGTGGAAAGTACTTCCTTCAGGTGAAGTGTTGGTAACAATTCTCTTGAGTGAACTGCTTTCTTCCAAAGAAGAAAACTTCCTACCCAAATTGGACCTTTTAGTACTGTAATATCAGCCTTGGCTTCCCATACAAGGTTCAAACAGGATTAGTAGCATTTTTCCTTCCCTCTGTGCCATAATACCAAGTGCCCTGGTTGTAGGATAACATTTTCTGTTTAAGCATTTCTGTGAAAGAACTGAGGCCTACTTGTACACTTAAGTTTATAAGCTGCACTTTAAACCAAAACTGACCTATACTGAGCTTGACTGAAGGCTAAGCATACACTATTTGTTTCTAAATTGATTTTCCAAATTTGCACTTCGACCTTTTTCAGTGTTTGTAGAACTATGCATTACATTTCACTCCCTTTCCAAAATGCAAGGTAATTTCTGGTTGATGTTTACTGTAGCCACTTTAGGTTTCCTTGCTAGAGCAGAGCTTCAGATTCCTAGAATTATCTCCCCAAGCATTAAGCTCCAGAGTTGTAAATGTCTATAGGATTATCTCCCAGGCTTATGTCTTTACTGACTGAGGGCAGATTGTTGATAATTGTATCACACAATGTTCTGTCTTACAGGTGGAATGAGCTGGGAGGAATTGTGGTTCCCACTGGCCGTTTACAGGTATTTTAATGGAATTGATTTAAAACTGTTTTTCATGGGTCACTAGAAAGCATCCTGTTGTTAATGTAGTTGGCATAATAAAGCCTGAGATGCCAGTGGGTACTAAGGTTCATTTGTCCCATAAACATCCCTAGTTTGGTACTCCATAGAAGCCTTGGGGTATTATCAGACTTTTGGTTAATTCCAAGCCAAGTGTTGGAACTATGGACACGGACTTGGAAGTGTGTGCGATCAGTGTAGTCTTTTCTTTTTCATTGAACAGAATCTTTATTTAATATACAACATAATATCCATAATTTCAGTTCCAAGAATGTTTTCTGTTAATGTTTACGCTTCTACATATTAATAGATAAAAAGCACACATTTTTCTGTATGAAGCAGAATTGCTGCACAACTTTTCAATGTGCTATAGATGTGCAAGCACAAACTTGATGTCTCTATAAACATATGTTTTTCCCCCAAATACTTTTAGTATCGGGGTTGAAAAGAGTTTCTTTGAAATGATATCCAATACTTCAAATTTAAAGTAGTATTATGTAAGAAAGACAAATCACTGTATTAATCTTATCAAAGCAATATGACTCAGAAAAAGGTTCCACCTATTCCTTCCTGTGGATATGGTTAAAAAAATACATTTGTCCAAGATGCTTGCATAAAACCAAACATGAGAAACCTGCCATGAATTGTGGAACTGAGGAACCCGAGATAGCTCAGTTGGTAGAGCATGAGACTCTTCATCTAAGAGTCGTGGGTTCAAGCCCCATGTTGAGCAGGATTCTAGCATTGCAGGGGGTTGGGTGATGATCCTCATGCTCCCTTCCAGCTCTACAATTCTATGATTCCATGAAAAATCTGTTCAGTTGCATCCCACTCAGATGCTTGTAAAGAGAAAGAGAGTTGCACTGGTGGGAAGATGTGCAACTCTGCTTCCTTAAATGAAAGCTCCTTCTGTTTATGGGGCATTTACATTGGTTTCTATGTATTATAAATTAACAAGAGAATAATTAAAAAACCTGAACTATGCGCAAAAACAGTTCCGTACACTTTGAGTGTACCTAAAAGACTTCCATGGGTTTGCAAATGTGAGAATCTGCACCAGTGAACCACATGTGCAACCTTAATTAAGTTCTATTAGTATAGATGATTTGGTGGCAAAAATTACTGTTATGCCCTAAAGAATAATTTGATATTTACTAATGGACTTGAAACTAATTATATGTCCCTGCACTTATTTTTTTAGACTGGAGTTCTTCGAACAAATTGTGTTGACTGTCTGGATCGCACGAACACAGCCCAATTTATGGTTGGGAAATGTGCTTTGGCCTATCAGCTTTATTCCTTAGGCCTGATTGACAAACCCAATCTGCTGTTTGACACAGATGCCGTTAGGTAAGACGTTTTAGAAATTATCATTATTATTAAAATAGTAGTTTTTTCCTACAACTGTTAATAGAAATGGAGCATATATGTTTTTTGTTATTGATACTTTTCTAATTTCTGTTTTGACACATCATTTTAGATAAGTATGGATGTTTACACTTAAACATTTTTCTAGGTGAAAGATAGTAAAAATAAAATGGAAATAATCACTGGCATACTGTTGTAAAAATTCATCTTGTTGGAATTCTTAACCATGTTGTTCTCTCTACTTTAGATTATTTGAAGAATTGTATGAAGATCATGGAGATACATTGTCACTTCAATATGGTGGATCTCAACTTGTTCATCGAGTAAAAACCTACAGAAAAATAGCACCTTGGACCCAGCATTCTAAAGATATTATGCAAACTCTTTCAAGATACTATAGTAATGCTTTTTCAGGTAACTTGAATTCTTTCTCTGAGATTTCCAACATTTGTCATTCTTGATAAAGAGAGAATTATTTTTTAAAAAACACAGATTTTTTAAACAACTGGCTACATGGTGCTATTGCATTTTTATGATGAAAATGAAACTGGGTCAAAATAACATGTTGACAGCCTGAAAGGTATTTGGGTCAGGCTCAACTTTAAATTCAGTAGGACAGCTTCAGAGTTAAACCTTAAGGGTCGGACACTGTAATTGCTGTCAGGCATGACAATGTAACACTGGACAAAATCTGCCTTCTCTCAGAGAGCAGAATGGTAGTGTTCAAGCAGCCATCAAGGGACTGTTTTCCAGCTCCCATATAGGCTGTAAAATATCTAAAACACCCCATGTGTTAGTGGAAATCGTTCATGGCTTGGAGTAAAGCACTCAGTCAAACAGTAGCATTATAATATTCTAGCAAGGGCCATTTACTTCATAACTGCCACTGCAGTTGTTAAGGAACACGAAACCATGGGGAAGATTACCTTGCTAATATGAGCATTAAGCCCAAATATATGCAGCCAAGTGATCTATTCTGAGAAATTTGAGTGCAAGAATGGTAAATGTTTAGACAGAATCCTTCATAAATAAACTTATTTTTCTGTAGAGAAGCAGACAAAAATAACATAAAAATAAGCGAAATAAGGTCGCATAGGCAGGTAACTTTCTTCACTGCTTGACTGAATTGGAATTGCCAAGCAGCACTCAAGATTAGAGGGCATCCAAATGTCATACTGCGGTTAAAACGTTTAGAACCAGACATGCTGTTATTTCTATTATAGGTATAGGTATAAAAGTGTGTCCTTCTAATCCCTTTTCAAACAGGCAACAGAGGACAAACAGTAGTTTAAAGTGCAGCATTTCTGTCAGGCATTATAAGCCACTGATTTCTTTCTACGTTATGTAGTCAAGATTATTGGAAGAACCATTGTAAAGCAGTATATCTGATCTGTCTAGGAAGGGTAATGACCCACTACAGACTTCAGCATTAATGTTGCCACATTTCTTGTTTCTGGAATCTAAAACAGGCTATTTATCCAGAAACAGGACTGGGCAGTCAACTTCCCTTTAATTGATATATAGGAAAGTAATCTGATTACTCTATCCAGTTAATCATGGTGCACTACAGTCCTAGTCATACTAATTCTGGCCCTTTAGATTTTTTGCCGAGTGAGGGCAATGAAGTGTTTAAGCTAACTCAATTACTTTGGCTCATTAGCTCCTGGTTATATGTCTTTCCACAGACGGCATACAAAAAATGTGCTAGAGCACACGTAGGTACAAAAATAATTTAGAAAAGAATCTGTACAGGATTTTCTTAATTGCAGTGCACACTTTCAGCATGGATAAAGGGAAAACAGTTAATGTTTCCATCAGTGCTTCATCTTTTAATAAAACTACAAACTACTATTTTTCAAGGCCCAGCTTTGTTGTATTAGTTTGTTCATAAAAGTTACTTCAGTTATTTTCACATTTAACAGACAACATTGATTCTTAAGGTAGCTCCAGTGTTACTTCCCTGTTGCTTTTCTTGTATGCGTTTTCCCCCAGTTGCATTCTAAAGCTGTGTTTATTTTGATAAACCTGCAAGTTATCCTTGTATATCATATGCTCTCTGTTAATTTTATGGATAATGTTTTGGAAGTTTGCCCGAACACGGAGGAACATTTCAAGGCAAGTTCCCAAAACAAAAAGGAGTGGAGTGAAATGATTAGAGAGGGGGAGGGGATGGAGTTTTACAATTGCAGTACATGTTGGGGTATTACCATTTACATTTTTTCTTCTTCCTTTTGAATATATTAATACTTTTCAATGCCAGTAGCCGTACCAACCACTGCTTACAAAGGCAAAGCTCCCCTCCACAAAAAGACATTTTGAGAGGGTCAAACTGTGACTTCTGAAATGGTCACTCCCATGTGGCAGTAGGGTGACAAATTGGTGTTCTTGGTGTTGTTCCTTTCAGCCCACCCCTGGATTAACCATGTGTCACACATAAATATTTGATTGGCTCTCAGTTGTTACTCATTTCTTCCAGATGCTGACAGGCAAGATTCAATTAATCTGTTTCTGGGAGTATTTCAACCAGAAGAAGGGAAGCCTCACCTCTGTGATCTTCCTACTGATTTTTACCTGCACCAGAAAGACACAATGACTCTTATCCAGGCAAGGAGAAGGTATTTCATGGCACTCTTCTTGTTAGCTTCCCCCAAAAATTAGGGCGATATAATCAGTACCATAAAATAATTCTAAAACCAAGTAGTGCAATATTTTAAGCTAAAACAACAACATACAACAGTTTCTAATCCAGACCAATAAAAAATCTGTTACAAGAATAGTAATAGTTTAAAAAAACATTTGGCCTGTTGTTTTAACCAAAAGCAGATTGAAATTAAAAGGTCTTCAAAGCCTAATCTAAAACAATCAGAGAACAAGTCAGCTGTATCTCCTTTTGGTGTTCCATAGATATGGGACCATCACTGTCAATGACCTAATAGTCATTGATAGTATATGTGCAAAAAGGGTTTTTGTGGCCCATCTTAAGGCCCAGACCCATTCATACTGGTTCAGGTAGTTCTTCAAGTAAACTGAACCGTTTAGGCTTTAAAGAACAATACCAGCAATTTCAATTGCACCCAAATGTGAGTGGCTCACCAATGGAGCTGATAAAGAATTCTTACAGCATTATCTGAATGCTTAGTTCCCACAAGCATCTGGATGGCTGCATTCTGTACCAGCTGAAGCTTCCAAAGTGTTTTGAAAGTCTTGTGTAAAGCACATTAGTAGTCTTGTATGGATGTGACAAGAGCATGAATAACTGAGGCAGGGTCCACTGCTTCTAGATAGAGTCGCAGCTGAAGTATCAGCATAAGCTGATAAAAGATGCTCTTAGTCATCACCACCATCTGTGCTTCCATAGACTGCACAGAGTCCATGACTTGGTCTTTCAGGAGAAGTGTGACCATATACCAAACCATTTGTACACCTCTACCCTCTCCCATAGTACAAAAGAAGAAGCAAGAACTGGTGAAAATCACCTTCACCCTCCTCTTCCGTTAGCAGAGGTTCCTGCTAGATCAAATACTCCTTTTCAATTGAAGGGCTCTTTCCAGTCATGGAAGGGTAGTATAGGAGACAATCTGTTGTGCCCCACTTTAGGTTGTCAGATTTGTAAAGTTGACAATGTAAATAAAAATGAATGAGTAGAGTTCTTCTGTTCACCATCTCCACATCTATATAGGATACGGTTAGCAGGGTGCTGAATCAACTTAACCTCATATATCATAGTAAGATGAATCATTGTGCCAATTTGTGTTCTGGAAGGATTTGCTGTCTTCAGTGTTGTTCCCTGCTTTCAATAAGCAGTTAAATCTTGTTCCACATGACCCCAAAGGTTAAGTTCTAGGTTAGATTTGTAGTCTCATTTGATAGCATGTGTTCCCTTTATCCTCAACATAAACTAAAAGTTACTATTACATCTTGTAACAAAATGATCTCAGTTACAGGCTACTGGCCCATCTTCAGTTGTGTTTTCTACATTAAAAAAATTAAAATATTGCCACTAAGTTTGTCATGTATTTCTTAATTAAAAAAACAACACAAATTTAAACATAAGGCAGAACCTCCATTTGCTAAAACCTTAGTCATACTGAGTCGACAAGGGTTTAAAGCACCGTATGACATTGCAAAGTTTCTGGCTATTATCTTTGATTTTTCATCTTTTTAAACTGCTATTAAATTTGTAGGTCTTGACTTTTTAGCTCCAACTGTGTATGAGCTTTTGAGACCAATATATATTGATTGTGCAGATCAATATAGCCATGCTGCCCTTGCAGACTCCAGAAAATTCTTCATAAAAGTGCAGTTACACGGCTGAGACTATAAACTCTTCTAGCCAAGAAGGGTTTTTTATCTTTTCACACCTAGGTTACCAGATCAAATTATTCCTCAGTCAAACAAACAGCAGGATGTTGAAGTCAATTTCGTTATGTGTAGAGCAATAGACACATGGACCACAATCCATATTCCCTTGTGTGTGACTAGCATTTCCATTGCTGGTTATAGCAGAAATGGCAAAAGCACACATGGCTATCAATAAACTCTAATTCTGTGTTCTATGTCTTAAGAAGATATTATGGTTGGAAATGTTTAAATTGGGAAACTATAATAATTTCTAACATAACATATTATAAGTTAGATTTTATGATATAGTTAATTATAATTAAAATGTAATTATAACCAGACAATTCTCATAGTTTAGGGATGTAAAAAGTGGAGTCCCCCAATATTCATAAATTATTTGGAGTTAATGGTCAGTAGCAAAGTAGTCAAGTTTGCTGATAGCACTAATAATTCGGGAAAGTAAAAGGGATTGCAAAGATCTCCAAAAGCAAACTTGGTGAGCGGGCAATAAAATAGCAGATCAATTTCCTGTAAAGTATAATAAGATGCATATTGGGGCAAAAAATCCTACCTCTTAAAGATATGCAGATAGGGATCTGAGTTAATGTTACTTAATTAGGAACGAGATATTGGAGTCAGAGTGAAGAGCTTGATTAAAATGATCCTAGTACCGTATTTTTCACCCTATAGGACGCACTTTTCCCCCTCCAAAAATGAAGGGGAAATCTGGGTGCGTCCTATGGGGCAAATGCAGGCTTTCACTGAAGCTTGGAGAGCGAGAGGGGTCAGTGCGCACCGACTCCTCTCACTCTCAAGGGTTCAGGAAGACATCCGCAGCCTAGGCAGCCCTGCGGGAGGTCCCGCAGGGATGTCTAGGTTGCGGATAGCAGCCTGCTTCCCGGAGCGTCGGGCGCCCTGAAAGCAGAGCGCCCGGTGCTTCGGGAACACATCCGCAGCGTGGGGAGCCCTGCAGGAGTTCCCCGCAGGGCTCCCCACGCTGCGGATAGCAGCCTGCCGCCCGGCGGGCGGGGCGCCCTAAAGCAGAGCGCCCCTCGCGCCGGGCAGACATCGGCCAGCCCCACAAGCTCGGGGGACAGCAGGGAGGCGCAGCGCCGCCATCCCGCTGTTCCCCGACCTGGTTCGGTTTCTCCGACCTGCTTTTGGGGGGGAAGTAAAGGGGGAAAATTTCCTTTATTTCCCCCCCAAAAAACTAGGTGCGTCCTATGGGACGGAGCATCCTATGGGACGAAAAATACGGTATATGTTGACAGCTGTGAAAAAGGAGAATTCAGTCTTGGTGAATCATTAGGAAAGGGATCAAAACTGCTGGTATTTGCAACTGCACTAGGAGTACTGTGCACAATTCTGGTTGCCCCAACTCCAAAAGGATATCAGAAAACTGGCAAAAGGAAATCCATCTTCACATAGCATGTAGTTAAAGCTGTGTAACTGTCTACTCCAAGATACAATGATGGCCACTGACTTTGACAGCTGGATTAGACACATTAATGGAGGATAAGCCAATTAATGGCTGCTGGCTATGTATTTTCTTGGGTAGCAGAGGCACATGCATGTGAATACCAGTTGCTTATGGGGCCACAGCTATTGCCCTCATGTCCTTCTGTGGACTTCCCACAGACGTTTGGTTGGCCTCTGTGGGAAGCAGGATCCAGAACTAGATAGACTGTTGGTTTGATCTAGTACTGATGTTCCTGTTGTTTCTTTTGCTCTGTCAATGTGTATTCTAGCTTACATCATCTTATGGAGGCTTGATAGTCTAAAATTTAACAAAGGGAAATAGCAAGTGGAAGCAGAGGTGTAATCAGGAAAAGAGCATGCTTCTTTCCTTTAAACATGCTCAGGCTTAGTTACAGCAAGGCACAGGAACTACAGGGTTTCCTGAATACTGCATGGGCAAATGCGCTTTGAGAAGGGATTTGTAGGAAGGAAGAAGAGGCACGATGCAGGTGTTATAAGAGGTTGTTCCTTGTATAAGGGAGAAAGGGTTGGAGCATTTGATGGAATGGGAGATCTTTTGGATATAACTCACTGGATTTTTAAAACTATTGTTTTTGTTCCATACTTAAAGCTACACTTTCTGGTGGACTCCAGGTGTCCTGGAATGCTTGCCAATGCCTTATGATGAAGGTCAGTTATACATACAAGAAAGTGTGTTTTTCCTTTATTTTTAAATATGAACACAATTTGCTTACATAATAGTAACATTAATTGGACACAATTACTAGAATAAAAATAGAAAAGTGAAATAATGTACCTGTTAACTTAAGGATCAAGAGATCTGCTGCAAACACACATGGAGGTACAGTGGTACCTCGGGTTAAGTACTTAATTCGTTCTGGAGGTCCGTTCTTAACCTGAAACTGTTCTTAACCTGAAGCACCACTTTAGCTAATGGGGCCTCCTGCTGCTGCTGCACCGCCAGAGCACGATTTCTCTTCTCATCCTGAAGCAAAGTTCTTAACCTGAAGCACTACTTCTGGGTTAGCGGAGTCTGTAACCTGAAGCGTATGTAACCTGAAGCGTATGTAACCCGAGGTACCACTGTATTTACTGTACTACACATGGCCGTTCTTCTATAGAAAATTAGTAGTTTTTAAAACACTGGGTTGTATTCAAACTATACATGGATGGCATTCTGCCCACACTCCACTCAATTCCACTAGAGGAATGAGGGAGAAGATGAGAGCCAGTGTGGTGTAGTGGTTAAGAGCGGTAGTCTCATAATCTGGGGAACCGGGTTCGCGTCTCCGCTCCTCCACATGCAGCTGCTGGGTGACCTTGGGCCAGTCACACTTCTTTGAAGTCTCTCAGCCCCACTCACCTCACAGAGTGTTTGTTGTGGGGGAGGAAGGGAAAGGAGATGGCTAGCCGCTTTGAGACTCCTTAAAGGGAGTGAAAGGCGGGATATCAAATCCAAACTCTTCTTCTTCTTCTTCTTCCCCTGACACCTCTTGCTGTCCCCCACTCATCTTGAAAACGCTGCTCCAGAGGGTCAGGGAGGATGTTCTGAGGGCTCCAGGGGGAAAGAGTCCCCTTAGCAATAGATGATACAGTATTTAAGAGATTCACTTTACCTGCATTTCTTTTTTAGCAATGTCTGTTGCTGAAAACAGAAGGAAGCTAATAGTGAAGAAATTTCATAACTATGATGAAGAGATTGACATTCATAATGAATTTTTTCGACCCTATGAACTCAGCAGTTTTGATGACACTTTTTGCTTGGCAATGACAAATTCAATCCGGTATGTATGTTTTATTTTTCAAGATAATAGAATTTTGATTCAGCCTTTCCATTTTACAAATGAAACTGAATTGAATTCTTTTAGAAAAACTTTCCTTACATAGCCTTAAAATGGCATTCAATACAGAAGAATTCGTATCTTTCATATGATGGACGAATCTGCAATAAAGATGTGATTCTGAAGCTTTTGACATGTGTCTTTTGACATTAGATAGAGGAGCACCAGTTTAAAAATGTATAAAATTACTAGTGTCACTGCTGGTGTCGACCTAGTTCTGCCTGCCGAAAGTGTGGGCAGGGAGAAGTACTACTGACAGACTTCCCTGAAATGAGGTTTTCCAGAGAAGGGGCTGAGCAATCCCACAGCTATCAATTTATGGCTTCAGGCCTAATCACTATCCTGGCTGGTAAAGCATGAAGCAAGTTTTTGCCCCCCCCCCACATTTTATGCTCTGGCCAGTATTAACAACAGGGCTGCAGAAGCAGACCTTTCTGTCACCCCCTCCCCGCCTATCTAAGGTTTGGATTGCTCTGTTAACTTGTTATATTTGATTCTTTATTCTTTATACCCTTCAGAGATTTTATGCCCAAGAATGTTGGCATTGATCCCAGCCCATTTACTGTACGTAAACCTGATGAAACTGGAAAATCCGTTTTGGGGTAAGAAGAAAATCAAGAATTGAATGCAGAAATGTTTTTATTTACTTATTTAGTACCTAATATTAACTAATATGGGGCTTAATACAATGATATCCGTAGTTTAACCTTCTTGAGTCAAACCAGTAAATGTTTTCTGCGTGTGTATAATTTATAGGCACTATATTAGTTTTACAAAGGATAGTTTGGAGTGAGGGAGGAAAGACCCCCCCCCCAAATCTCATTTGCCTTATTTACATATAGTTGGTAATCTATCTACAAACAGCTGAGGTTCCCTGTACAAAAGGTAAATTGCAATGAGTTGCTGCTCTCCTCCCTTTCTCTGACTGCCAAGAAAAGGCAGTTCCAATACCCTTCTTGTTTCCTTAGTAATTTTAATTGCTCTAATTTTAATTTGCTCTTAATTTTAATTAAAGTTTTGATGTAATTTTAGTTAGATTCTAGGGAGTGGTTTATTGCATACAAATGGACCTAAAGGTCAATTTCCACCAGTAAGGCATCACTACACCTGCGTCCAATGCCACCTCCAACTTGGTGCTCCCCCGCTCTCACTGCCACCCTGCCCTATCTTAGTCTCAATGAGCAGCAGCCCTGACATAGCTAGGAGGACATCTTCATATGCCACAGCTGTTTTCCACAGATAAAGAAGCAGAAGCTGCCAGTGTGAACTATTTCTGCAAGAACAGCAGCTATAGCAGTAGTGTATTTGAAGTTTCGTGTTACCAGTGCAGTTCAAAACACAGATTTGAATGCTGTGCTGAGACATCTTTGCACTTTATTATTCATTTATTAAATAATTTCCCTTTGTATCTGACTATTTGCATGCTTCAACCTATAGGACAACTTGTTCTTCTGACTGGATACTGAGGTCTTTGGTTCTTGTGCTCTGTTCTCTTTGACTTTTTTAACCACTTTTTTTTAAAAAAAAAGAGCATTGAGTGTAGATTTTTATTTCTTCATTCTTCTCATCAGGCTGTAAAAATCTATTTGCTCAGAACACAAAAGCTTTATATTTCTAAGAAAGAAATTACTTAAATGTATGCAAGAGATCAATAAGGCTATCTGTGCTGGGAATCCTAAAGTGAACATTTGTACCTGAACAATATAATAGATCAATCACATTCTTTTCCTTGAAATAGCTCAAAGACTCCAAATTGTTGCTTTTGATCCATATTTTCAAAAACTGAAAGTGTCAAAATGTTCTGAACCTGGTTTGGAGCCATTAAGCTACTTCACTATTTGGCAATTTATAGTTTTGTATGACTGGACTAGAGGTATTAAAAAGTGACTCAGTGCTCCTAGCAAAGCTTTTTGAAAGCTGCCTTCTTACTGGGTTTGTGTGCAGAGTTCTCCCTAATAATGTTAGGGAGAACATTATAGCTGTTTTAATTAGGTGCTTATATTCTAATGTTTTTGCACCTTAGTTTAAGATGCCATAGTCAGTGTCCTAGTCAAAATAACAGGAAGACCCAAGCGTTCAGGGACAGAATAAACTGTGGTTATAGTTGAGAACAGTGGATGATATCTAGTGTTACTCAGAGTTAGCTCCATTGAAATCCACTGATTTAAATACTTATAGCAATCAATTTCAAATTAGTGGTTTGTATCCAGTGGAGTTGTTCTGTCAGTTCCACTACCTCTTCCTGATCTGCTCACCCAGCCTTCCATCTTTTCCAGGGTTTTCCCCCAACTCTCTTGATCAGATTTGGGGGTGCATGGGAAGATAAGAGAGAGAGAAAGTCCCCTTGTTTAGGTGGAAATCCTTGTGCTAATTGGACAACTTCATTGGATACAACCCATTGGACTGAAATAGGGTAGATCCTTTAAAACCAATAGGACCCATTGATTTCATTCCATTGATTTCATTGCGCCTACTCTGAGTATGATTGTTGGATACTACTTAGTGAGTATAACAGATAATTAGAGAACCCAAAGGCCTGTGACATAAATGGAAAGTAGCATATATAGCAGAGGAGTCCATAGAGCATTTTTCAAAGCAGCATTGCGATGAGACTGAGAGTTGGTGGAGACACAATGCTCCTGGTTTCTTTATCTGTGCTTATGACAAAGGTGGGCTGCAAGGGTGCATGTTTTGAAAGGTCGCCCCCTTCCCTTCAGACCCCCTCCTCTCTTTTTAAAATTTATTCTAATAGCCTTAACCAAGACCTGGATATATTGTTTTCTGTTAGGGTCAGTGATGACAACAACATTTGCAACATTTGCACTCATAATGCTTAACTGTGGCTAAGGATGGGGAGACAGAATTTGCTGAAGGGAGGAGGGAACACTTGATCTTGCATCCCATTCCCGATCTCTTAAAGAAACCATTTGGACTTTCATACATGAGAAAAGAAGAGGCTTTCTCTCTTCTTGACCTTTGACTTCTGTCTCTTGAAGGGAATGGTGATAAAATTGAACTGCCTCTTTCTTGAGATATCGTTATGTGTAATAAATTCCAATTTTGTTTAGGAACAAGAGCAATAGAGAAGAAACGGTGCTTCAGCGCAAAACGGCTGCTAGTGCTCCACCACCACCCAGCGAGGAGGCCGTGTCTAGCAGTTCGGAGGATGATTCTGGAACTGATAAAGAAGATGAGGGGGCTGCATCTCAGCGTTCAACGCCAGTGAAAATGACAGATACGGGAGATAATGCCAAAACAACAGAAGTAAGGAAGTGTGCTAACCCGCAAAGGGACAATATCAGCACATCTCTTTCTTTACAGCATATTTGTTCCAGTGTTGTGTTTGATTTGTGTTTAAGGCTTACTAAAATGAACATCTTTCTTTACATGTTAGGGGCTTTCCTCACTCAGCAGTAAGAGAAGGTACTATATACTTTTAAAAATAAGACACTTTAAAAAAAATACCTGTAAAACAAATATGTGGAAGCTTGGAGGCAGATGTAGTTCTTAAAGCAATTTAAAACTTCTCTCTTTAACTCTTTTTTAAGGGAGCAAAGTAATATATTAGTTTTAAAGCTGAGTTATAGTGTTGACCTGTATTAGTTGTTTAAATTAAACTAGGTAATTCAGCTAGGAGTGAAAGATGTGTTAATAGAGGAGTGGCTTAATACAGAAATATGGCTTAATAGAGCTCTTTCAAATACGAACACTAATCTTGCCAGATGACACCCCTGTGCAGACTTCAGTACCATTATAATACTTCAGTATCTGGGGATGTTAATGAAGATCTTTAAAAACAATAACACAAAACAGATTAGCAATTTTATAGCAGCAGAATCTGGATTTTAAATATTGCACAAGGGAATGAACACAGCATGCAACTGATAGGAAGAACGCAGATGATGATGCCACTTGCTCTGCTGTGACATTTGTGGGGAAGCCCATGGCTACAGCCAGTTTTCCTGCATGATCATTGCTTGAATTTAATTTTCTTGTTTCTAGATAAATTTACTGTAGTTTGGAGCATCTTGATGAATTTGGAAGGTCATGTTGTTGTTGTTTAGTCATTTAGTCGTGTCTGACTCTTCGTGACCCCATGGATCAGAGCACGCCAGGCACTTCTGTCTTCCACTGCCTCCCGCTGTTTGGTCAAACTCATGCTGGTAGCTTCGAGAACACTATCCAACCATGTTGTCCTCTGTCGTCCCCTTCTCCTTGTGCCCTCTATCTGTCCCAACATAAGGGTCTTTTCCAGGGAGTCTTCTCTTCTCATGAGGTGGCCAAAGTATTGGAGCCTCAGCTTCAGGATCTGTCCTTCCAGTGAGCACTCAGGGCTGATTTCCTTAAGAATGGATAGGTTTGATCTTCTTGCAGTCCATGGGACTCTCAAGAGTCTCCTCCAGCACCATAATTCAAAAGCATCAATTCTTCGACGATCAGCCTTCTTTATGGTCCAGCTTTCACTTCCATACATCACTACTGGGAAAACCATAGCTTTTACTATACGGACTATATGGAAGGTCATAGGCTGTCCCAAACCATTTGTTTCCCCAAGCAAGTGCACGGCACTTTATCTTGTAATCCTGCTCGTGATGCTAGGTTTTGCTCTCTCATATTATGACCTAAGCATGATTAGAGCTGCCCCCACAATCCTTTACAGTGGAGGTGGCTAAGCCACAACCTATGGGACATAGACAACCATCTAAACAGTTTTTGTGGCCTCCCAAGTCTCCCTTCAAATTTGTCATATAAATGAAAAAAAGAAAAACAGTTTAATTTATTGAACAGTTATGTGGGTAATGCCAGGAGCCAAGATGCCAGAAGGCTTTCATGGTCATCCAAGGCCCTTTCAGGTGTAGGCAGGATGAATTAGGAAGAAGGAATCCTTCAGGACCCAAGCCATTGTGGGTTTAATAGGTAATCATAGTAGAGGAATGGGACGCGGGTGGCACTGTGGGTTAAACCACAGAGCCTAGGACTTGCCAATCAGAAGGTCAGCGGTTCAAATCCCCGTGACGGGGTGAGCTCCCGTTGCTCGGTCCCTGCTCCTGCCAACCTAGCAGTTCGAAGCACGTCAAAGTGCAAGTAGATAAATAGCTACTACTCCGGCAGGAAGGTAAACGGCATTTCCGTGCGCTGCTCTGGTTCGCCAGAAGAGGCTTAGTCATGCTGGCCATATGACCCGGAAGCTGTACGCCGGCTCCCTTGGCCTATAGAGTGAGATGAGCGCCGCAACCCCAGAGTCGGCCACGACTGGACCTAATGGTCAGGGGTTCCTTTACCTTTACCTTATGGCAGAGGAATTTAACAGTCTGAATCCTTCCCAACCCACTGAATGGAACATTATACTCCATTTGGAGATTTACTGCAAAAAAGTCTGATTGAATTTAATTTGTTGAATCTTAATTTGACCTAATGCTACAGTCCTACGCACATTTACTGAGAATAAGTTAAGTGAGTTGAGTGGGTTTTATAAAGACTTTGCCAAGAGCAAAGTGCTGCTTGCACAATAGGCTTTTCCTTCTTTTTCTTCTCCGATGTATCACCCTAAAAAACTTTCCTGGAGGTCAGGGAACCCTCAAGAAAGACATGGGATGTAGTGGTGAGAATGTGATAGGAGGAAGGGGGCAGGAGAACCCCTTTGTCTTCTATTCACGTGAAATTTGTCTACAGTCTCTTGTGACTCCAGAGTAAACTTGGTTAATGAGATCCTTGCAGTCTCTGAAAGTAAATGGCTTTGCTCATCATAGCCTTAAATAAAGTTTAATAATTACTGTGTCTAATGATAGTGAAACAAAATTACTATTATTACTTTTCTAAGAATGACTTACTTATGGATATTATTTTCCAAGTCTTTTGGTATGCCTATAAGAAGGTGCTTATTATCTAAAGTCAATCAGTTGCCAGGTATGCTTTTCCTTCATTGCCATGGGTTGTTTCTGTGATAATAAGCAATATTTGACACAGAGGCATGAGCAACAAGTCAGAGAACTAATGTCCAATGGCTTGTGGTCATTTTGGGGGTGTACTTGGGGGGGAGGGCAGCAGGCCTCATTGCTCCTCTACAAACCTTATCTGAGGCTCTTTCAGGAGAGGCTTAGTTTGTGGTGTTGATGTGGCTGCTCAGAAGCATGAGTCCAAACATGACTGGACAGGCGCTAGTAGTTTAAGTCTTTGAATTGTGGCTCTAGAGTTCAAGACCCTCAAACTTTACCTTTTTGTATTCCTGGTTTCTCTGTTGTGTTGGCTTGTCAGTGATATAATTCATCTCTATGCAATCAGCCTCTCAAATAAAGGAAAACAGTTGTCTAATGTTGATATTTCCATGTGATAGCAATTAATGTACTTTGGCAATCAGCCTTGAACAGAATATTGGCACTTCCACATAGCTGAATATGCTGAAAAACTGGTTTAAATTGTGTTATTTTAATCAGTAGGTTCTTAAAAGTTTCAGGAATTGAAGCTGTTATCAAGGTCAAACTTTGTAATGCTGGCTTCATTAAAGTAGAAATCAATTAAATTAACTTCCTGCTGTTTACAAAAATTAAGGAATAACACTGTAGTCTAAACTATCTTTGTTCTTAATGTACAAAACATTATTTGTGTTAACCAGACCCCTGATGAAGAGTTCTTAGTAAAATATAAATTAAATAAATAAATAAAGGATTGTCCTTTATACCCACATCTTGAATGATGTGCCCCAGATACTCAAAAGAAGCTATTTTCAGATGTTTACAAATTCCCAGTTGTAATCATATAAGAGAGGAGAGTGGGGTCACGCATGTTTACCCCAGCCCATTCATTGTGTCCCACATTGTCCCTTCCCCAAGATTATCTATGGGATGAGGACACGTCTGCCATGGGACAACCTGTGGCACGTACATTTCCCATCCACATAACTTGAAATTCTGACTGCTCAGGGACTTACTAGTCGTCTTACTAGATGTTTAATGTACATCTTATTTTGAGACGTACCAAATGAAGTACCTTTAGATATTTTAGTGTTGTTTTTTATAAGGAGGGTTGAATGTAAAGAGCCTGCTGTACATATGAGGCACACTTGTTCTGCATGCATGGGACCCAAAAGTATATCCAGCCCTCTGGAGCCAGTTTTGGAGTGGTGGCTGCAGACAGCGAAATTGGCAACACTACTCCCTGCTATTTTCAGGTAATTTAGTGGGATGTATGGGAGGAAATTTTTAGTCAAAAAAGCTATTTGATTGGATCCAAATAGGTTTTTGATTATAGAATTTCATGGCATCCTGAGAGTTAGACCATCCATTGTCTGTATTTTTCATCTGTTGTCTTTGCTGGTGACTTGGCATGATTTTTAACCTTTCCCCTATCCACTTAAGCACCTGGTTTTCTGACAGCATGGCAGTGAATTGCCTTGATCAGTTGCCTAGCTAACTCACCGTCCTTCCTTCACACATTTCAACAACGGGGCGGGGGGGGGGGAATGAGTCACAGGGAATTTACGGGAAAATAAAGGAGGCATTGTGAGATAACAAAAATTGTTCCCGTAATTTAAAAGAAAAAAATGGATGGCAAGGTTAAATTAAAGTATGAAGTAACTTTGACACATCTGCTATTGAAGTCTAATGTAGCATTGCAGCTAATTTATACTAGCTTAATTTCATAAATGTGCAATTATCAGGAACCTGAAAAGAAATGACATTATGCTTTTGTATAATGTGCCCCGAAAACATCTAAAGATACATGGCGATGATAGTATTGTGAAGGCTTTATTTAATGTTTTGCTTCTTAAAAGGAACGTGAAAAATTTAACATGAGTCCAGACAATGCAGTACTGTATATCTATACACATTTTAAATTCAGAGTCCTCAGAATTTTCATGCAACTGCCATTCTGTGTGATAGCACAATATTTTTTTGTGCATTGCACACCTAAAACAAAATGTTGCAGGATGGAGAACCACTCTTTAGAGATTCAGGTAACCTGACTTCGAGCAGTATGAGCAAAAAGGGAGCTCCAAAAACATCTCTTCAAACACAGTGACTAGGCATTAAAATAGCAAATGCAATTCAATGTGATCAAGGGTAAAGTGATGCACATGGAGGTAAAGAATTCTAACTTTATATAAAAGCTAATGAGGTCTAAACTGGAATGAGATCTTGGGATCATGGTGGATAGCTGAATGAAAATGTCTGTCTTAGAGTGCAGCAGCTGTGAAAAATGCCGTTCTTGTGTTTGGCATCATTAGAAATGGAATTGAAAATAAAATTAAATTAGCAAATTCATAATTGGTTTTTTAGAAATATATTGTTTGGCTGTTTTGTTCATCGGCTGCTTTGTGAGGAATGGTGGAATAGGCCTTTATAAAAATCCACAGTGCAGTCCCATTTCAAATACTGTGCATCTCAAAGAGAGCATTGTAAAGCTGCAAAAGGTTTAGAAAAAGGCCACCAGAATGACTGAGGGGCAACTCCTATGAGAGGAAAGATTATAACATTTTGGGCTTTTTTTCTTTAGGGAAAATGCAAGAAAAGAACATGATAGAGATGTATAAAACTGATGCATGGTGTGGTGAAAGTGGACAGAGAGCAGTTTTTCTTTCCCTCTTATAACGCTGGAACATGTGATCAACCAATGCAGCTAAATGTTAGAAGATTGAGAAGGACGTACTCCTTCACACTTAAACTATGGAATTCACTACAACAAGATGATAATAATGGCCACTAATAGTCATTACCACCAGTCAATGGCTTTGTTCATATTAAAAAGGTAAAGGGACCCCTGACCATTAGGTCTAGTCATGACTGACTCTGGGGTTGTGGCGCTCATCTCGCTTTATTGGCCTAAAGCTGGTGTACAGCTTCTGGGTCATGTGGCCAGCATGACTAAGCCGCTTCTGGCGAACCAGAGCAGCGCACGGAAACACCATTTACCTTCCCGCTGGAGCAGTACCTGTTTATCTACTTGCACTTTGACGTGCTTTCGAACTGCTAGGTGGGCAGGAGCTGGGACCTCACAACGGGAGCTCACCCCGTCGTAGGGATTCGAACCGCCGACCTTCTGATCGGCAAGTCCTAGGCTCTGTGGTTTAAACCCACAGCGTCACCCGCGTCCCTTCTGTTCATATTACCAATGGCTATTAGCCATGGTGGTGTACTATCTCCAGTATCTGACAAAGCATACCTCTGAATGCCAGTTACTGGGAATTACAAGTGGGGAGAGTTCTAGTGCACTCATGTCCTCTTGTGGGTTTCAGTAGACATCGGGTTGAACACCATAAGAACAGGATGCTGCATTAGATATAGTGAGGTACCAAGATGGAAATGCTTCAGTAGGACACAAAACTGACAAATAAAATTTTCTCGCTGCTTGTGGAATTCTCTGTTAGTGGAATAATTCTGTTTAATACTGATACGTAGCTCTCAGCTCTATCATGAAGTAGCAGTTGTTTACTTCGGAAAAACTGAAAAAATGTTGCTCTCCAGTATTGTCTTTATATTCATTCTTCTTCTTTTTTGCTATCCTTTTATTTTATTTGTCTGGAATCCACCTTGCATTTGTAAGAGGCAGGTATAAATGTTTAAATAAATTTTAAACCCAAGATTTATTCTCACTAATATTTCTCTTGTTTTGCTGCAGAATGTAGTACAGCCTATAAAAGATATATATGGGATTAACCTCTCAGAATCTCCTTCGGAAGATGATCTCGGCATATACACAAGGTAACGTGTTTCTGATTATCTCACTGATGCTAGCAGGGAACAAATTTTTTTAAAGTGAATAGTAAAACTGTATGTTCCAGACAAAATTAAGCACATTTTAAATTCCACTTGTTTCATTGGGAATGTTCACGATGTATTGAAATCCAAAAGATCTTTAAAGGTCCTTACCTTTTGCCTGGATTGTGCTCATTGGTTATCTATATATAGTATATATCAAGCTGCACAGCAGCCCCATAATTAAAAAAAATCCTGGTCTACCTCCAGGTGGCTTACAT
Source organism: Podarcis raffonei (assembly GCF_027172205.1). Lineage (NCBI taxonomy): Eukaryota > Metazoa > Chordata > Lepidosauria > Squamata > Lacertidae > Podarcis > Podarcis raffonei. Next base: position 53,212,699 of record NC_070604.1, read on the forward strand.
TATTTCCCTCTGCTCCCAAGTTTATCTTCAAACAATACTGTGAGTTAGGTTAGGCTGAGAGATTGTGAGCCCATGGTCAGCTTCATGGAGAATTGAACCCACATCTGCCCTATTACTGTAGTTTAGTTGTAGAGCATCTGCTATGCATTCCATGTTCAACAGCTGGTATCTCTAGGTAGGACAGCGGGTGATCCTGACTGAAACCCCTGCCAGTCAGTGTGGACAATATTGAGCTACACAAACCAATGGTCTGACTTGGTATAAAGCAGCTTCCTATGATTCAGTCCAACACTGGCTCTTGGGAACCTGGGATAGCACACTCGCTAGAGCATGAGACTCTTAATCTCAAGGTCATGGGTTCGAGCCTCACATAAAATCATAGAATTGTAGACTTCGGAGGGACCCCAAGGGCCATCTAGTCCAACCCCCTGCAATGCAGGAATCTCAGCTAAAGCATCCATGACAGATGACCATCCAACTTCTGCTTAAATAGCTCCAAGGAAGGAGGGAGACTGTTCCACTGTTGAACAGCAAAAAATTCTTGCACTGCAGAGGGGTGGACAAGACTAGACTGAAACTAAAGCCTGGGAGGTGATGCAGGGATCCACTACCAACTTTTGGTCATCCTCTTCTGTCTTTACCTATCTTACTACTACAGTGCAGGCCTCAGTGGCTTCTTTGGCTTCTATAATAATCCATGGAAAGGCGGGGGATGGTGCCTCTACCAGCTCTTGTGCCCTTTTGCTAACTCTGCAATTATATTTTTATGTAAAAATATAGTCTCTCTATATCTAAGAAGCACTGTATTACACAAGATGGCTTACATCAGTTAAAATAGCAATATGTTAAAAAATCCAGTCTATGTCAGGGTTTGCTACTTATGTGCTGTTGCAACAAGTCTTGCACTCACTGAGTGAAGTTAAAGGAATCACATAGGTCTGGGCCATGTGCAAAGTGCCAGCTGAACTGAGCTTTTCAGGAACACACTATGACTAAAACTGATTAGGCTTTTAGTAAGATTCATAACGAAAAGACACCTTGAAGGGCCTCCAAAGTACCTAGATCAAAGTGGATTTTAAAAAATAAATAAATTCAGAGCTACTGCATTACTCACCCACAATATTAGTGTCAGGAAAAAAGTGTGGTGTATGTTCCAGCTGCCCTTTATGGAACTTGATGTCCCTTACTTCAAACTGTATGACTCCTATATAGCTGCAAAAGACATGTTATTTTCCTTATTTCAGAAAGTTCTTTTTCCATTGTGATTTTTCTGCCTCTATTCATAGGTTTGTTCAATTGGGGCACAGTCAACACAAGCATGATAAGAGTCACCAACATCTTTGTTGTAAGCACTTAGACGGGGTTATAAACTTGTAAGTACTTGCTGTCTTTTATTTTTCGGTTCATGCTCTTTCAATGCCCCTTTTCTAAATCCCCTTCTCTCTCTCTCCTTCTTACTCTCACAGTTCACAGTGGTATTTGTATATTTTAGTTACGCTTTGTATTTTCAGAGACTGCTGCTTTATATGCATTATATAAGACAAGTGGTAAAATCAAAGTGGTATGTAAGAAAAATAGGACATTGGCTTAGGGCAGGCATAGGCAAACTCGGCCCTCCAGATGTTTTGGGACTACAACTCTCATCATCCCTGACCACTGGTCCTGTTAGCTAGGGATGGTGGGAGTTGTAGTCCCAAAACATCTGGAGAGCCGAATTTGCCTATGCCTAGCTTAAGGGGGAAACAATAACCATAATTTACAGTTCTTCACTGGCATATGCAGTACACAGAGGCTTCTTTGCAGACACTCTAGTTCTTACGTTACGGTTATTTACTTATATTATTCCATCAGTGTGAATGGTGCTTTACAGCATGCAGGGGGATAATTCCCTGCCCCAAAGAGCTTACAATCTAAAGTTAGTACAATGGAAACAACAGAGGAAGGCAATGTGCTGGGGGTTTTCATATTTGAGTTTAGTTACAGACTCAGTTGCAGTAGGGCATGGGAACTAGGGCTAAAAGTGCCATGGAAAAGGTGGGTTAGAAGGGTGGGTTAGAAGGGTGTAACAGATGGGATTGTCCAGATGATCTGGGAGGCATTTCTTAGCATACAGAACAGCAAAGGATAAAGGGAACAGTCTTTACAAAAACAGAACAGGTCACAGACGATTTATTGAGATAAAAGCAGAGAGATAAAAATAGGACAAGGCCATCAGGGATTTGAAAGCAAGAACAAGGTACTCTTGGTGGATGTGGGAGTGGATAGAAACCCACTGTAGAGATTTAAGTGACGAGACAGGTAAATGTTTTTCACAACAGAGCACTAGATAGCTGTAAGATAACAGAAGACCAGAGAGACGTTTATGCTAGGGGAACAGAGAGGAAGGGCTTTATTTTCACAATCATATTGTAAAAGAAGTGACACAACTTAAAAATGGCCTGAGCATTGGCAACACATGAGAGAAAGGAGTAAAAGATAAAGGCATGGCTAATTACCAGGGTGGGTAATAAACTTCTACATTCATAAGGAAAGTTTAAGAGGAGAGGGAAGTATGGGAGGAAAGATGAGAAATACTGAGTTTGAAATGATATTTAAGGAGAAATATCAGAGATGCAGTTTGAGAAGCTGGACTGGAGTGAGGCAAACAGTTCAGAGATAAAAGAAAGGGGGTATCATCTACATACAGGTGATACTAAATGCCTTTGGATTTGATAATCTCACCTAGGGACATTAAATATATAGAAAGTAAATCAGAAGGCTAAGAACAGATTCTTGAGGGACCTCGGCATGTGCCCCATCTGCACTATAGATTTAAACCAGTGCCATACCAATTTAAACATTCATGGCTTTCCCCCCAAAAATCCTGGGAACTGTAGTTTGTTAACGGTGCTGAGAGTTATTAGTAGACCCCTATTCCCTTCACAGAGCTGCAGTTCCCAGAATTCCTTGGAAAGAGGAATTGACTGTTAAACCACTCCAATAACTGAGTTTCCTCCTATGAAAACATTGAAATAATGATTTGGTAGAAGGATTGCCAGCTGAGGACAGAATCGTGGAGGCAGTTATGCAAAAGTGGGAGCGCCTTTGTCAAAGGCAGTGGGAGGGCCAAAGAGAATGACACCTTTTACATCAATGTAAAAAATTCCTGTCCAAATTTGCTGTTGTGCAGGCTGATATTAATTGGATCCAGAATGTTTAATAGTTAATGGTTTTTAAATATGTACAGAATCTCCATCAACCATAGCTAAATTATCTCCATTAGAGACGCAGTTTGCCACCTAATGTATTTTAGAAAATTGTCACAACAATGCTTCCCCTTTCTTCACCATCCCTTGAAGGGAGAGAAAATCTATCTCTGGAAGTTAGAGGTTATAAAGCTGTGTGATTCTTAGAAAGAAAAAAACTTCTCAGATTGAAACCTAGTGACAGACAGGTGAGCGGGCAGACGTGTGTTGTTGTCAGTGAGGCGTGCGATTGTCAGTGACGGTCAGGCGGGTGAGCGAGTGTTGGCAATCCCCCCCCCCAAGAAGCTCAACAACACTAGGCAATTCTCCCACCAAAAAAGCTTAACTCTGGGCAATTTCCCCGCATTCTCTTAATTTGGAGTCCCCCAAAATAGGGGTTGTGTTGTACACGGGGCATGTTATACACTGAGAAATACAGTACAGGTGATGACAGATTAATAATAAAACAGAACATGGGCTGTATTTTTTATTGGCAAAAGGTGACTCTTCATTCTGCTTAGATGCAGCACATTGTTGCTAAGATACCAACCAATTAAACACTCAACAATGTTTTGCAATAAAATAGTCTACCTGCAGTTTAAAATATATTGTATTTTATAGACCATAAGTGCTTATTACTAGAAATACTAGTAGAAATTATCGCATTTCAGGATTTTCCCCTCCCTTGTATTATCAACTTAACTTACCTACTAATGCAAAATGGCAAGGAATCCTTTGAGCCTACAATGGTGATGTATATAGAATTCATGCCTGCCCTCCTCTTTTATGGTTTCTCTTAAGTTTAATGCTAGTTTTATTTAATTTACTTTTCACAGAACATACATCTCTGCTTTCTCCCAAGACAACATTTATGAAGTCCAGCCTCCTAAAGTAGAAAGAAAATCTATTGAGATATTTCATGCTCACATCCAGGCTGGCAAAGGCATCATGCAGCCATTGGGAAAAGAAGACATCCTCCTGTATCGAGAATACATTAGAAACAGATACATGTGAAGAACAACTGTTTTTGAGTCCTCTGACAGCCTGAATCACTGAGTCACAGTGGAAAAGTAGATATCTCTATTATCTGCTTCTCTCCACCATACGTCAGATGGTTCATAGCCTATCATGACTTCTTTTTGTTGGTAATTAAGTTAGAAAACAGATACAAATATCCTCTCTTTAGAAACAAAAGAGAGTGCCTATTGATAAGACTTGTGAACTGTTCAGATTAATTATGTTCTCTTTAGTTATCTGTGTTGCTTAGGTCAAATTTCTTGGGCACTTTAGTTTATATATAGGCACTTACAATACATATAGCCAGCGGGGAGCAGTTGAGAATGCTTTTCACAATTATGGAGTTCCTTGTGTTTGTCTAAGTCAAGGTGAGTCAACATGGTATCCTCAATTTACTTTTGGACTCCAGCTCCCATCATCTCCAGCCAGTCTGGGATTACAAGAGTTGTAGTTCCAAAACACCTGAACAACACCATGTTGTCTACCCCTGGTCTAAGCAGTATTTATCATGTGACTGCAAATAGGATGTGTTTGTAGTCAGAGTGCTCTAAAAGAAAAATAAGATATAAGGCACATCCATCCAAGATGTTTGTAGGATATGATCTGAGGGTAGTATTATATCTGTCTACTTTATCGATAGCAGGAAGTGAAAATGTGCCAGCAAGTTAAGTAATCATGCTGGGAATTGAAATGGCACTTGGCTCTTGTTCCACCCTTCTCTCTTGAGATGTTGGCAGGGTCCCAGCAGCATCTCTGGAAACATTATTGTGTGCTGCTAAGTAATTTCTAAAAGTTCTCAGTTCAGAGCTGAGTGTCATTAAAATTTTATTTGATCAAGTAGTGATATGTTTGGCAATTAGGTAATAGAGATGAGAACTCGCCATGGCTTGAGGCATGGAGCATTGCACTGATGTACCTAGCTGCATATGGGAGGATTATTATTCTGGAACACTAGTGTGCTCTCATAAGCTTCTGTAAATTTATAAGAAAACTGGATTTCTATTGGATTCAGGAAAAAAAATGGCTTCCTAGTGTTTGATTAGTGAGAAACTCATGCCCCATTCTCAATAAGTATCCTGTTCTTTGGCACATAATAAACATTGAAGTTGTGTTGTCTCTTCGTTTATAGGTGTCTTGCTTTGATATTGAGCAGTCACATTCCACTCTAAAGTTCAGTCAGTTTGATTCCCGCAAACAGCTATTTACACCTGAGAATGCTCTTTCTGTCAGATCTTTTTTTGCTACCTAGATCCTTCATTGCGACAAGAATGAGCTGCTCTTTAAAAGGTAGTTCTAGAAGAAAACATGAGTTGTGGAGCCAAGTATTTAATGCAGAGGCACTTAGACAGCCCCCTCAAGAAGGAAAGTTGAGGGAGTCATTTGCACAGGTAGGTGAATTAAGAAGCCTTCCTCCCCTTATTTTCCTTCAAACATTAATTTATCATGCAGCCAGCAGGCCTAGGCTTTTGGCAGGTAGCCAGCTGCCTTGTGTCAGGTAATGGCCAAGCCAGTTGCCAAATGCCCATTGACAAATAATTAGCAAGTCTGGCCAACAGTCACATGCTTGGTGGGAAGTGGGAAGCAGCTGGCGCACACTGACTTACCAGTGTGGGTGATTATCTACTTGACATGCATTCCATATTCCACTATCACCCTGAGTTTCATTTAAAATATTACTTCTGCAAGCCGTGTATCTTTTCTGTAAGTATAAAGCAGCATTTACATTAAAAATGCCAGTATTAAATCAAACATTTGCTCTGTAAAGAGCAAGAAACAATAATTATTTTTAAGGAGCACACATCATCTGATGAATTCCTATCTAAGGTCACAATTTCTCTTTGCCATTGCATCTAGTTTTAGTAGACTTAAGACAGATTCTATTTGTATGGGAGTGATTATTAATGAATGGAAAAAGATCTATATGCAATTAATCTTTTTCTACACTTCATACTTGCTGTAACATAATATGCTAATGTTGCTCTTTCTATATTGGTATGCTGTTAAAAGTTTATTTTTAAAAATCATGTATGTATTTCACTTCTACAGGTAGCTACCTTGGTTTTTCCCCTTAAAATTAAATATTTGTACCTATGGATAATTTAGTAGATTTGCCAGACCAAGAAAAATAAACAGCAACAGGTTGCACATTGCTTGTAAAAAGACAAGTGAAGTGTGTGTTCTTTTATTGGAAAGATAAGTGGTTTTTCATACTTATTGTTGTGCCAGAAAATTTTTCCACAGTGCAGTGATGCTGTATATTTCTAAAGTATCATTTTGCTTAGGTTAAGGTTTTAGCGATACTTGAAATCAGTAACTTTCACAAGACACAGACCTATCTCTTCAGGGCTTCTCTCTCCTTTTTGGTAAAACAAAGAGTATTTCCCACCCCCATTCTGTACGCCAGCATTTCCCTCTCATAAAAAATAATGCGAAACCCATTGGCATGGGGCACATCGTCATAATGCCTCCAGGGAAAGAATCCCTGATATCCACTTACATTTTTTAGGGTAATTATATAGTAAGCCTCTTTTCCTTACACCATGGCCTTTTCCAAAGCTGTTAACCATAGGTTCCTGGTTCTGATGTGATGTGAAACTATACTTAATGGCAGACTTCCTGATTTGCTCTCCCATCCTGGGGGTTGAGAACCTGTGGCCCTCCTTAAGTTGCTGAATTCCCATTATCCCTACCATTGGCCATGCTGGCTGGGGCCGATTGAAGCTGCAGTCCAACAACTTCTGGAGAACCGCCGATTCTTCACCTCTGTTCTACTTCAACAAAGAGAGAAGTGAAGAGGCTCTGTGCACAGCCAAAAGGCTCGTTCATATGGCAGATTGAATACAGCTGCTCCTGTTTATTTGACCAATTATGCATTTGGGCCATACCTCAATACCTGTTTCTGCTCCTCTGGTTACAATGACCTCTCATGCCTTTATGTAGTTCACTTGCTTGCTGAACAGGTCATTGCCTGCCTAGACCATTATCATTTTTCCAGAACTGGCTAGTTCTTTTCCTAACAGTTGACTCTCCTATGGAAGCTGCTATTGAGCTGCAGTTCTGCATAGAGCTATTAGGTTTTGTTTTACTTTATTAAGTAACTGCTATTTCCCTGCAGTCATGTGGATTTTCATTGTTCAATACAGCAGTTATTGTAGCTATTGTTCTGTAAATCCCAAGAGGCTCTTGTTACACTCAGTTTACTGTAAATCTATTTTTCTGCCTCTGCCAACGGCTGTATTTTGCTATCCTTCATACTTGGATTATGGGGCCAATGTGGGTTTCTTTCTTTCTTTCTTTCTTTCTTTCTTTCTTTCTTTCTTTCTACTTGTCCCTTCTCCAAACATAAAACCGCATTATTATATTTTGTTACACTTACTCAATTAATGTATTGCCACCTTAATTTGCAAGAACATGGGCCTATAGTAACAGCTACATTTACAATGCTTTTAAAAGCACATCATTATTAATTAAATTTCGATACTACCCTTCATCTGAAGTTCACTGGGTGGCTTACAATATAACAACACAAAAATACACAACATAATAATAATATATGGGAGTTATTGTTTTTATTACTGTTGTTGTTGTTGTTGTTGTTGTTGTTGTTGTTATATCTTAAGCCTACCCACCATGCCATGTATTAATTAAAGTGATATGTTCACAAACTGCATTTTAAAGGCTCTCTTGATCATCCTGGCTTGTCCCCCAACCTCTCATCCTTCCCTGCCACTCTTTGGCCTCTGTTGCCAACAGGTGTCATGGGTTGGCTAGGTGTAGATGAGTGCTGGGAGGCAGCAGCTAGGGGATCCCCAAGAGGAAAAGGCTCAGAGCCAGAGGATTGGTGGTGGGACAGTGAGGAGTGGTCAGAGGGTGGCCAAGCTGAGACAGGCTGCTGAAGAATCCAGGGAGTCTTCCCTTCCTGCTGTCACTGGCTCCTCTGCCCCCTGGTCTCCTAGAACACAGAGAGAAATGGAAAGAGCAGAGCAGACCCTGGAGAGAAGGAGCCTTAGTGGTGGGAAGGTGGGAACCTTCAGTCCTCACAACTGCCTCATTGGGGCAAGACCTACTGGGAAGAGTTGCTGGGATCACTAGGCCTGCGCTATTAAGGTTTCCTTGAATAAAGAGTTAACTTCACTGACACTGTGGTTTTTTTTTATTGCTGACCTACGCTTTATTCCGGCTCCTGACAACGGGAGGCCCTGTCCCCTGGCTACAGTCTGTAATGTCGTGGAGGAGTGGAGCGTCCTTGAACTTAGTGTGAAGTAGAATTGGAAGTCTTAGAATCATAAGCTCCCTGAACTTCATTTGGTGCAATAAGCCATGCAAGCATTGCCCTATAGGTCTTGTAGACTGGATGAGTAGTTCTGGAGTATTTCAATGGAATCCACTAGAGCAGCAGAAAGATGTGAAATTCTACTTTGGTATGTGATATAGTTTCCTTAAAAAACAACAATTTGTCATTTATTAACACAGATAATGTAAGAAAAATCATGGTGCACATTGGGTACAAATTCAGAATATACTTTTAATGAGTTGCTATGTCATTATAAAAGGTGGCACTCAAAAGACACCATTACATTTCTTCCTTTTATCCTTTCTCCTGTGAAAAAAGTTTCCAACACGTTTTACAATATGTTCTAGACCCTTGTATTAGAAGGAACACTTCTTAGTACAGTCTGTACAATTTTATCATAGTTTTCCTATTCCAGTTTTCCACAGTTGTAAATATTTTGTCTCTCCATTTATCATTGAGATCACTGAAGTTTTAGACTATCCCCTGTAACACCTATATCAGCTTTGTGTCTCAAATTCGGGGATGAGCTGCTCTTTTTCCCTTGTGACCTTAGACCATTGGTCTGACTCAGGCAGGTGGTCTGACTAAGGCAGCTTCCTATGTTCCTGCAAGGTACATAGAATAATATCATGCTTAATCTTGTTACGTGATTTATTCCAGTTCTTGGAACAAAATTCCTTTAAAAATGAATCCACTGAGAATGAGTAAGGGGTTACTTTTGCCTACATCAAAAGTGGTGTCCTCTTCTCCCAGGCCTTTGGCCAATTAAACAATCTATGGCCTTCTAAACTGGGATGAGGGTGGGGATGTTTTGTTGTGTTTTTTATGTTTATGTATTTATTGTTTATGTATTTTTGTGTTTTTATATCAGGGGTCAGCAAACTTTTTCATCAGGGGACCGGTCCACTGTCCCTCAGACCTTGTGGGGGGCCGGAATATATTTTGAAGGGGGGAAAATGAACAAATTCCTATGCCCCACAAATAACCCAGAGATGCATTTTAAACAAAAGGACACATTCTACTCATGTAAAAACACGCTGATTCCCGGACCGTCTGCGCGCCGGATTTAGAAGGCGATTGGGCCGGATCTGGCCCCGGGGCCTTAGTTTGCCTACCCATGTTTTATATTGTTATCCGCCCTGTGATCCTCAGCTGAAGGGCAGTATATACATTTAATAAATAAATTGTCGGTGGAGTTAGTGGGTGATTGCTAATTACACCACCAGCCAGATATTAGAAGCTACAGTTGGAAACCTTTAGCTTTGACCTATTGAAAGGCATGCTGTTTTATTTCAAACTAACTTCTGCTTGCATCACACAATCTTTGCTCTCTAACTAGGGCTCGTTGATGGGTACTGCCATCTGCACACCTTATCCATTCAGCTGCTTGGTAAATCTTCAGCTTTCTCACAAGAAATCTGGAAAGGTGATAAATTAGCTGAAGGGTTCTATTATAGAGGCATCATTGCCCACAGAATGCATGCTCATCCTACTGTCGGCTCTGGTTAACAGGTTGCCAGGTTGCCAGTGCTCACAACCCTGCAGAACCTGTTTATGCAGAAATGGTAGTAGGAGAAAAGAAAGGAGGGCATAGATCTTGAGAAACAATCTCCCCCTGAAAGCTACTTTCTGTCTCCAACCACAGATAGTCATCTAGGTGTCCATTCTGAAGCTAAATAATCAGCTGGGGCAGGGGTGGGGGGGATATAGACTGATCTGGCAGAAGTGGCAAGTAGCTGCACATTTGTGATCCCATCTACTTATTACCAGCAATCTGTTCAAAAGGTCTAATGAGGTGAAGGCTGCCACAGTTATGAGTGCTCTTTCAAAATCAGAGGAAATGAGTATATTTCTGCTGCAAGTAATTCCTGAACAAATGATTGGATAAAATGAACTCAAATAATTACAAATATTAATATTTGGCTGTCACACACATTGTAGATCTCAGTGTGTGTACAGTTAACTGGGGGAGGAAATTAAACCAATTAATCTGTCTCTTAGAATCAGCCCAAATATTCAGAAAAGCCATGAAAGCCAATGACATTTTAACATGATTAGGTTCTCTCGAAGGAACATACGATCTTCGTTACCTTACCTGACCCAAGATTTAAAAATAACATTTAAATTTCATCTTCCAGATTTGTCAGCCTGGGAAAGTGTGAATTGATAATGCAATAAAGCCAGAACAGAAACTGGATGTTCCACCTAGCCCTAATCAACCAGCAGCGGTCAAGGAGTTCAAAACAATAATAGCCAACTCTCCACAATCTCATTTGGGAAGTGGATTTGCTAACACTTTTAAGCTATACCATACTTTTGTAATTCCTGCATTGGAATTGATTTGCTTTGCACTGATTATTTGCTACACAACTAATAATTTGGTTCTAATTAGGCTACCTGTCATCTAGTCACAGTCTCATCTTAACTCTTCTTGTGCAGTTGGCTAGTACAGCGGTCAGTGACTTCATCATGCAGTTGATGTGAAAGCATATTCTGTATGACTTATTTGCGTGGTTGAAAAATATTCTTAGAAATGTTTTTCCTAACAGAAATAGAAGACTGTGTTTGTACACACATCCTGAGAGCAGCCAAAAAGAGAGAGAAATGTATGGGCACAAATTGAATGGGGTGCAGTTAGGTTCACCACCACTGCCCTATTAGGTAAACCTATGGCACGCATGCCAAAGAAGAAGAAGAAGAAGAGTTTGGATTTGATATCCCGCTTTATCACTACCCTGAGTCTCAATGCGGCCAACATTCTCCTTTCCCTTCCTCCCCCACAACAAACACTCTGTGAGGTGAATGGGGCTGAGAGACTTCAGAGAAGTGTGACTGGCCCAAGGTCACCCAGCAGCTGCATGTGGAGGAGCGGAGACGCGAACCCAGTTCCCCAGATTACGAGACTACCGCTCTTAACCACTGCACCACACTGGCTCTCCAGTAGGCTCTGAGAGGGCACTCAGAGCCCTTCCTGTGGGCACACACAGCTTTGCCCCAGCAGGGCCATAGCTTCCATGCCGGGGGCAGGGGGGGGGAGGAGGAGGAGGAGGAGAGGGCTCGCGCATGCCGTCCAAAGCCTGCGGCACCAGGGCCTAGCGAGTGAGTGAGGGGCTGAGCAGGCATTGACTTTTGATGCACCAGGGCCTCCCGCCAGCCTGTTTTTCCTACTCAGGAGTAAGCCGCCTTGAGTTCAGCAGGGCTTAACTCCCAGGTCAGTAAGCATATAAAGATGGCAACCTAAGAAGGAGCTACTGGGTTTACATGTTTGCTGGGCTTTCCCGCGGAAGCCAACCAAGAAATTCATTCCATGGAGGCTGCAATCAAACAGCAGCCAAAGAAACAGCAAAATAATAATAATACCCCACCAATCTGGCTGGGTTTATTTATTTATTTATATGTGTATGTGCACACACAGACAATCATTATTATCTCATATTAAAAATTGGGAGAGGGTGGTACAGCCCTCCAGTGTACACTAGTAGCCAAAATTGTGGAACCTCCTGGAAAAAATGTATTTCCGAGGTTCGATGGCTCATAACACCACTTAGTTTGGGAGTAATACCAGTGCCTTTTTTTCTGTGGGGATGTGGGGGTACACATACATTTTGTGAATTTAACAGGAGAATAAATTCACTGTATTTATTTTTCCCAATTTGAACTGTAATTATTTTCCCCCAGTGGTGATTTTCTTGAGTCAAAATGAGAGTACCCCTAAACATTTTTAGAAAAAAAGCACTGAGTTATACCATAAAATTATGGTATCTTTCAATGGAAAGATAATTTAATGAAGAATGTAATGCAATAACTTTTATGAAGGATTATTTATTACAACAGCAGTCATAAAGAAGAAACGTGAAACACACAGAAAAAAATGAGATAAACAGGTTCAATTGCTGTGTTGGCACTTTGCGATAAATAAGGGGGTTTTGGATTGCAGTTTGGGCACTCAGTCTCTAAAAGGTTCACCATCACTGTAATAGGGTTTTCACTCTCCCTCAATTTCCTTTTCTGTGGCTACTGGTAGTCCTCAGTGGGCTGCACTCCCCTGGAAATAACAGGTTCATATCTTGGGCTTGCTCCCTGATTTAACACTGTCACTATAGGCCCCTTTCCAGCTACGGCTGGTTTGGCAGCTATGGCCCCATTTAGACTGAAATGACTTGGCCACTGTACTCCATGCTCTGGCAACTTCCAGATTGGATTACTGCAGTGTGCTCTACGGGGGGCTGCACTTAGACACAACTTGGGACAGTTCAACTGGGCCAAAGTGCAGCAGCCAAATTACTGACTGGGGTTCCCTTTAGAATCCCACACAATCATAATTTAATAAATAATAATAATAATAATAATAATAATAATAATAATAATAATACTTATACCCCACCTATCTGGCTGGGTTTCCCCAGCCGCTCTGGGCAGCTTTCAGCACATATGAAAACATAATAAAACGTCAAGCGTTAAAAAAGACAACCCATTTCAAAACAGATACACCGGTTGAAATGGGTTCATTTCCAGGCTCATTTCAAGGTGTTCCGTATTGGCATTCAGATCCCTACATGACTCAGGCTCCAAATAGCTGAAAAGAAAATGCCTCGTTTTCTACAGAGCCTTCCTCACCCCTCTGCTTGGGCCTCCATTGTTCCACCACCCTCAGGAAGCAGCTCAGGGAGTGTGGCCCAGGAGCGGCTGTTTTCTGTGGCAGCCCCTCAGTTGTGGAACTTCCTCCTCACAGAAGTCTGTTTGTCCGGCATCTTTATTATAAAGCTTTTGGCAAATGCTAAAGACACACCTTTTTACTATGGTTTCTTACCCACCTTAGTTTTGTGGTGGTAAGTTGTTTTAAACTGTTTTTATTTTGTGGGGGAGGAGAGGGGGGGGGACTAGCCTACCCCTGAACAATGGCTTTTTACCCACCATAGTTTTGTGGTGGTAAGCTGTTTTAAACTGTTTTTATGTTGTGAGGGAGAGGGAGGGGGGGAACTAGCCTACCCCTGAACAAAGCTAAATTTCCCTTTTGTTGCCCTGCCCACTTGTGCCTCTGGCTTCTTCCACCGAAGGTTGCTCAGAAGGGAATGTGGATTACTTGGAATTGGTAATCTGTTTGTTGATGGCTGCTAGACTGTGCATGGGCCTTATCACTGAAATGACTGGAGATATGAATGGTCTGAATGGAAATGGATGGCTGTAGTTTTGATAAAGTTATTTATTATTGATGGGACAGAGTTGAAGAAAATTGGATTGAATTCATTTCTCATTAGAACACAAAGGTGTTGTTGTTTTTTAATTAAAAAAAACCCCACCTCTAACAGCAATAGGAGTTGTGATATTTTGTATTTGATTCCATGATCTATCTATTGCAGCTTCATACTTCATAACCACAGATAGATAGATAGATACAGTACTTAGGAAACATGTATAAACTGGATTTGATGCCAGTGTTTCTCTCCTTTTGCTAGCCACCTGTCTATAGTAGTCAAGCATTGGGTTGAATCCAGACTACATTAGTTGTGCTTATGTTCTAATAAGTTCAGTGGAAATGAAACCACCATACCTTGCCTGTCTATTTCAGTGGGTACTAAATGCAAGTTTCTGAGTAAGAATCCGTTCTGGTGTCCCACCCTGAGTGGTAATAACTGGTAGACTTAGATCCCATCTGCTCTGTACATTTAAAGCTGCATCATACCACTTTGAACAGCAATGCTTTCCCCCAAAGTATCCTGGGAACTGTAGTTTGTTTAGGGTGCTGAGAATTGTTAAGGAGACCACTATTCTCCCTCACAGAGCTACAGTTCCAATAATGGTTTAACAGTCAATCATCAAAGGGAACACTATGCGTTGTAGCTCTGGGTGGGGAATCAGGATCTCCTAACAACTCCCAACATCCTTAACAAACTACACTTCCCAAGATTATTTGGGGGAGCAATGACTGTTTTAAGTGGTGCGATACAGCTTGTTACAAGTGATAAATGTATATAGTCCTGATAGGGCTTTATATGATTGTCAGTAGGCCAGTTCTAAAGTTAGAATTCCAAAAAGGAGGTTTCCATCCAGTTCTCCCTTCCATCTGTAAATGTGCAACAGTCTGAACTGTATTAAGGTATTTCTGTACCACACCAAGATGATGAAGTTTAACTCTGTTCTTTGAATAATATTTTTATAAACACTTACTGAATAAATAGATTTTCTTAAGGGTAGATTATCTGATAATTTGGAAACTTATTTTCCTGAAGATACTTATATCCCACCTATTGATTTATATGCAACATTTTCAAGGCTCCTTAAAAAATATAATAGATAAAAATGCAGAGTAAAAACCAATGCAACAATGAATCACAAATAGTGAAAGCAGAAGAAAACAAGATAAAGCAGCAATAGAAACAAATAGCATCAAAACTTCTGAAACAGAAATAAAATGCCATCCTATTCATTTAAGCACTTTGATTAAAATAATTCTTTTAACTTGGTGCCTAAATCTAAGTACATTTGGCACCAGACCAATTACTCTGAGAATTACAACAGAGTAATTCTCTATGCCACCTAGAGCCCAACATGTTTATTTTGGCATAATCTTTCATGGATGGAGTCTACTTCATCATATGCATGAAGTGTTATCCTTGTTTAGCAGGAACACACAAACATGCATGAAAAGGGAAAAATTGTAAACAGTGAAGTCAAATGGCAGCACAAGTATACTGTGGAAATTCAGGTAGTTTAGCAGAACTACGCTATTCCATAGATGGGTCACCACCAAAGGACTGGGCAGAAGCCCAGTCACCTCCTGCCTCATCCTCTAAAGGTGACTAGGTGTTTAATAGAGCAGATCCATATGAAAGCATGAGGTTATCCCAATATCTGAGCTGTTTTAATGCTCTTGAGATATGCTCCATAATCTAGTTACTGTCTTCAAAGGCAACCCAAATTGTAGAAATTTAATACAGATGTAACCAGAGCATAGATATGGTCCGACCCTCTCTGTCCAGGAAAGGGGCACTTGGTGCAACAGTAGAAGCCACAAGTGCTACCTGTGCACTCAAAAGAAGGGCTGGATCTTAGTACTGCCAACTTGCACTTGCGCTTTTAGCAGAATGCTCGGAGTCCCAGGTTCTTTAGTGCAGTATTTATTATTGTGAGCTAAATATATATACAAATATCTACAGAAGCAGTTCATATAATCAGACAGAGTACCTGCACCTTGAGGCAAAAGAAGACTCCACACTCATCTACACCACACCACCACAATTACTATTGGACAGGCTTTACTTTTAAACCGGTGACAGCCAATCACATTACTGCTGAGTCATCCTGACCCAGCACCTCCACAGAGAGTATTGCATCAGCCTGTTGCTGACTGAAGCCTGCAGACTTACTTACACAGCATCCTGTGAATCCCAACATACACACCTGTTCCTTAAGAGGGAAAAGTACAATCTTATCCAGAACAGAGCAAACACTATTTTCCTGAACTGTTCCAAACAATTTTACTGTACATTGGCTGGCTTTCTCCACAGGATCAATATTTACTGGATCTCTTATCAGCAGTGAAAATTCAATGCTGATACTGTAGATATAGGCATTCTGTAATGTTCATTATCTCTGAAAGATACCATAGGCACAAAGAAGGGTCAGTGTGAATTGAAATATGTCAGGCCAACATAATAACCAGCAAATTGCAAAGCTGTAATGGTCTTCCTTCAAAATAACAGTTAAAGAGTTCATGACACAGTTTCATGCTGCAAATGACATAATTCTGTCATTCTTTGCTATTAGACCTTTTATTTCACAGTTATGTGGCACTAATTCTTCTTGAATGTGGTGCACAGCATTTTGCTTTAGACTGTTTCTGTTTGATTTGGAATGACACACTGAAAGGAGCCAGGCCCAGTCTGGCTGCTTTATTGCCTCTGTCTTGAATTCTTTTTCTGCACATAGACCATCTCAAGTATCTCCATTTAATGTATTTTACAAGTTTGGTCTCCATGCTCAGCTAGCTTTCACACTTGAAATGCCAAACAGGTTAAAAACACAAAGCCTCTTGAATCTGACCTGTTGTCCCTTTGGGGGGCATGTTGGAAGAATGAAGGGTCTTTGAGTGGCAGTCTTATTATCATTTATTAAATTTATATATTGCTCTTCATTCCGAAGATCACAAGGCAGTTTACAAGTTAAAAACACAGAATGCATAACATAATGATAAAAAATACCCCTCCACTAAGTTTTACTCAGAGAAGACCCCTTCTCCATAAGCAGAATGTGAAATGTGTTCATCTGCTTACAACAGGCATGGGAAACCTCAGACCCAGGGACCAAGTGCAGCCCTTGAGGCCTCTTTACCTGGCCCTTAGGGCACTCTCCAGCCCACACCCATCAAAAACCTTGCTTCACACCCCCTTTGGCTGTTTTTGGCTGGCTGGAATGGAACTTTGAATTCCAACAATGACTCTTGCTTGATGTCATGGACTGGCTGGATGCAGAGGAGGAGAAGGAGGCATCAGCTGGGGAACCTCCAAGGGAAACCTCAGGGGAAGAAGGCTAAGAGCCAGTGGATTGGTGGTAGGACAACAATGAGCGACCAGAGGGAGCAGACTGGGAGGAGAAGGTGTTGGAAGCTGAAGAGGATACAGGGTTTGGTGAGCAGGAAGAGGCTGGGGCAGAGAGCCATCCAGAATCAGAGGCAGAAGCAGGGGTTGTTCAAGAAGCAGAGTGGAGGCGGGCTGCTGAAGAAGTCAGGGAATCTCTCTTCCTGCTGTAACCAGCCCCCCTCCCCACCCCCAGTCTCCCAGAACACAGAGGATGGAGCAAAGAGAAACCAGAGGAAGGAGCCTCATGTTGGTGGGGAAGGACCCAGGGGAGGAGCCTTAGAGAGCAGTGGGAAGGCGAGGACCTTCAGTCCTCACAACTGCCTCATTGGGGCAAGACCTACTGGGAGGAGTTGATGTGATTACTAGGCCTGTGCTGTTTGGGTTTGTTTGAATAAAGAGTTAACTTCTCTGACAGTGTTTAACTGCTGATCTGCCCCTGACTCCCACTCCTGACCCTTGCCTGGATGGGAAATAGACAAGTGTGTGTGTAGAAACTAGCCTATAGTAGGTGCAAAGGCTCCACTATTGCCTCTGGTCCTTCCCATCACCGGCATGTGGCCCCCAGAATGTTGCCCACAAATAAATGTGGCCCCCGGGCTGAAGAGGGTTCCCCATCCCTGGCCTACAGGGCTGTGTAGGATGAAGGATTCAAGGATTCTAAAACACTATTGCACATAAATGATTAATGATCAAAGTATACACAGTTTTGATGGGGAAAAGGCAGCCTTTATTATGCTG
Organism: Podarcis raffonei; assembly: GCF_027172205.1. Classification (NCBI taxonomy): domain Eukaryota; kingdom Metazoa; phylum Chordata; class Lepidosauria; order Squamata; family Lacertidae; genus Podarcis; species Podarcis raffonei. The sequence continues at coordinate 53,230,551 of NC_070604.1, forward strand.
TGAACTTTAGATTTGGCTGAAAACCCAAAATAATCTTGGTCTTTTAAGGGGGAAAATCAATAATCCAAAGATAGATCTCTGAAAAGACGATAACCTTGTAAATGGTAAGGATGTTGCTTATCTAGAATGAAGTGTGCTGTTCCTCATTACAGACTGACAAAAGAGCCAAATGTGCTTAGATGAATGTGCCTCTTAGCTAAGTTGGTATCATGTCATGGCTTAGGCTGATGGGAGGTTTAGCAAACAATTCTGAGGAATGCAGCTGAGTGAAATACTGGCAGCAGTTAGTGATTTAGCCAGTAGTAAATAGAAGCCATTGTTGAAAGTACCAGTAAAAAGGCAGGTTACTGGCAGGTTACTGACTTAATGATAAATCATTAGTGATTGATTAATAATTACAGCAAATGACACACATGAAGACAATCCAAAACCAACTGTTCAGCCCTGCATTTAAAAAGCAGTTGTAGGGGAGAAAAGAAACCTGGCTTAAATGTACGCTTTTTGATATTCAAGCCATTTGTTTTAAAGTCCTATCCCATAAAAATATATCGGGGTTTTGTGATGTCTATATATTGGACAGGCAAAGCCAGTGTCCTTCTGAGCACATAATATACATACAGTATAGAATCCACTCACTGTGATTAGGAATTGTAGATGCATTAGTTGTGGGTGGAGTGGAGAATAGAATAGAATTGTTATGCAAAGAAAGCAACAACAGGACTTCAGTTTCTTTCTTTATATTAATGTAGGTGGGATTCAAATCATAAGATCTGTCAGTGGAAGCCCTGCACAATCACTTCTTGCACAACAGAGTCCCCCCCCCATCAAAATTGGTTTTAATGGAGAGAACCCCATGGGAGGAGGAGGTGGGGGATCAGTCTGTCTGGAAGCCAAAATGTTTGCATTGGTGAAACTATCAGAAGCGTGTGACATTGAATTCCTCTTATGTCTGGAGGTTCTACCGTATGTTGCTATGGTATCTGTTTCAAGGCACTTAGATTTTTAAAGAATTGCAGACAATGAACAGGTGACATAGAAATACATGCCAGTGCTTCCCATTAAGATAATTCAAGAAAAAACTCTGGCAAATTGATATCAATCCCAGTATTATTGTTTCAAGCAATGGTCTGTCCTGGATGATTTAGAAAAGATGTCCCCAACTTGATGTCCTCCAGCTGCTTGGACTACAGCTGTGTCTGGTGGAGTCTAATACAGCTGGAAGGCACCAGGTTGAGATAGGTTGGTGATTAAAATTTGTGCAGCGCAGTTGAATGCTAGCAGAATCAACTTTTTCTTTTTCTGTCATTACTCCTCACTATTGCCAGTTGTTTATAAAAGAGAGCTGGCATAGCACAGTGGCTGAGGAAATCCCCAGTTTGAACCTTGATTCCGCTAGGAACTCACTAGGCAACCTTAGGTAAACCTAAGCCACACTCTCTGTTTCAGTCCTTCCGCCTGCAGTATGTATAGCAGATAATAATATTGACTTCCTAACAAGGACTGCAGCTAGAGTGTGTATGCAAAGACCTTTGAACTACAAGTATTGTATAGGGCTGGGCGAATTTCAGGGTGGTGAGCCTGTTTTCTTTTCCTGTTCCCAGCCTACACTTTGTCACCCCCTCCCAGTGCCATGTGGGTGCTGTCCCTTGCTTGGTGCTGGTGCCTGTAAGATGACAGCAAAATTAACTTGCATTTCCCAGATAGCAAAATTTTATTTAAAAGAAGCAGATTCCTAGGAGAGTCAGACACATGGAAAGGTTGTTCCTGATATGAGTATCATATATTAGTCTAGCATATTTTGGAGTTATTGTTTTTTTACAAATTAAGAACAATGTTTGCACCTGGAGACTTGCTGAGCAATTTCTGATTTCCCTTTGCGTCATTCCATCCATCTCCTATCTATCAAGAACAAAGCACATATCGGAATACATATTTCCCCACTGCCAAGAAGTTTGGTTTATTCCTTTTTCTTACTGCTTTTTTGCCGTAGGACAGGAGCTGCCTGGCAGCATTCACACTTATTTTCCATGGAAGTGACGGGCAGCTTCACACACCAAATCATGTTAGCCCTCTTTCCACAGGCCGCAAATGGCACAGCATGAGGGGAAATGGGCTCCCTCTGCTCTTCAACCACTTGCAGGCAGCTTTGTTTGTTTGTTTGTTTGTTCAGGTTTGTCTCTGCAACTTGGGTTTGTCACAGGGCTACAAGAAGAAACTGTGCATCACTTCCCTGAACTGGCATTAAGTCAAGAGGAGGGGGGAGGACTGTGCGTTCCAAAGACAGCCCTGGCCACTTCCTTCGACTTTGTTCTTACTCCATTCGCACAGCCCACTGCCGCGGTATGCAGGTCTTCTGAACTGCTCAAACTCGGTATCAAACCATTCTTTACTCTATCCTTCTGGGTTTTTAAATATCTATGGAAGTGAATCATTGCAGTATCCAAGCAACAAGATAACAAAGAGAGAACAATATTAGAGCCTATTGTGACAGGTACTTTTCTCATGGGCTCTGGAAGCCCTGGAGCATCAACAGAAGCTCACCGTGAGGGAGACATAACATTTCTCCACTTCTTGACTATGTGCATTGTCAGGGAACTACTGCTGTAGAAGAGCTGTGGTGCTTAATCCAAGGCTGAGGGAAATGGTCTGGGGTTTTTTGAGCAGCCCACTGTCTGGCCTGTAACTCTCCACCCCTTATAGAATAACAGGGTTCATTTGAGCCAGAGTCCAATTTCTGCTAATGAAATAATACTTCTGCCAATCTGGTTACCCACTGCCAGCTTCAGAGCAAGTCACTTCAAGAATATATTTCACTAACTGAGGTTTCATTGCATTTGATAGGAAAGGAAGAAAACAGGATGGAAAGTATCCCCTCCTGAGCCCCTGTCCTTCCAGCAGGGCTAGCACAAGAGTTTTTACTACCTGAGGCAATTACTGTAATTACTAATGTACCATCAAATCTAATGTGCACCTTGAATAAAAAAAAAAGTATTTGCGGCAAATGTACATGTGCCATCGAATCTAATGTACACTTTAATTTTTGCAATGTAATCTTGCCCAAAATGGTGTGCATTAGATTTGAATAAATACAGTAAATAAGATGGTTCCCCGTCTCCATTTCATGGAGCGGCAGCTGGATTTTTTTTCCAAAACACCAGCAGCTGTTAGCATCCTCCACCACATCTGAGGCAGTAGGCTAGTTTAGAGGTCCCATGACAGGCTGTGTGGTATACCCAGCTCTATCCTTGATCAGAAGAGAAATATCCATGGGCTCAGGAGGAACAACCAGGGAGCTGCCACTGCTGCCATCCAGCATCTGCCACCTAAGGTCATTTCTTCATTTTATTCTAATAGTAGAGCTGGCCTTGCCTCCAAGATACCAAGCCACCATCTATTATTGGGGCTCTTTCTTCAGACAGAGCAAGTCTTCTTTCCGAAAACCAAACTGAGTTCCAGAATGCCTTCTGAACCCAGAAGGTCCTTGGCATCACCTCTTTTCTTCCTCCTGCTCTTTATGCTGTTTCTGTGGGGAGCATCAAAAACATTTCCTTCCTCCTGTTACTCCTGTCATGCCTTCAGGTTGGTAGCCAGAATTGGTAGGCAACTTTTTTGCCCCACATCCTAATAGTAAATGCCAAATTTATCAGGTAAGGTTTGATTTTCCACATCAGAAAGCATTGTCTTCTCTAAACATCAACTTTCTGTCTGTAAAATTAACAGCCTCAAGGAAATTCATTCCAGACCTTTAGAAACAGTTGGATTCAAAGGGGGTGTTGAATAATCTCATGGATCAAACCAAAATATTGAAGCTAGGCTCTTCTTTATGACTCCTTTTTCTTATGAGAAATAGTAACACCTGCATGAGGCTATTCCTTGGATGCAGCCCCTTATTTTGGCACATTCCTGAGAAGAGCTTTACTACAAATCATCACTGGATGGTTTGTTGTTTGCCTCTTCACAGAACAAACAGTCACAAGGCTAAGAACACTTGCAGGTATAACACTTGCCACTCAATGCTCTATTTCTGGCAACTGTAGAGTGTCTTGGTACCAATTGTACCTACCTACCTCAAGTGATGCTAATGGAACAGGAGGGCAGCAAACGTCTCCAATAAGTGATTGAACTAAGCAGGTGGAAAATTGTGAATGATGGACCATTTTACAGGTGGAAGGAACCACTGCCTTTTTACTTAATGTAGTTGAAAAGTAATGTAAGTTAACTATATACTCTCTCCTTCCTGCTCCTTGTATTCATTCATTGCAATTCATTCATTCATTAAATCTGATGCTGCCTGATCATAAGGGCAGAGCATCACAGTGAACAAACAACCCATATTTGGAACCCCAGCATGGTGTCATGAGCAAGGCCTGTTCAATAGTTACAGTCAGTGATCCTGTGACAATTCAGTGATTGTCGGGCCTTAAACAGCACTGTGCACAGAAGCCCTAACTATCTTCCATAGCACTAAGAAAGACACTTTGCAAGCCATGGGCTTCCTGCACAGCACTATGCAAAAATAGGTCACCTGTCAGGTGATGGTCAGAGAGGGGGTGGGATCTGTCTCCTCTCACTCACTTTGATTATTTAAAGTGCCAACACCAGGAGAAACAAACCTGTGAGCTACCTCCAGGCAGGGTTCATGGAGGTTAAAGGGAGCAGAGAGTGCTGTGGAGAGGCAGATAATCAAGCATCACAAAGATAGTCTGAACAATTCAGAGTGCAGAATGCATAAGCAGCCCCTCCCCTCTCCCCAACAACACCCCATCCACACAAGAGCATCTTGACTGCACCAGCCATGGCTTGTCAGACAAAGCAATTGCTGACTTTAAAAAGGTGATGAGGAAAATGAGTGTGTATGTGCGTGTGTGTGTCAAAGAAATGGCTGGAAATGCTAAGAAGGACTTTAAATTTCAACTCTGTTGTGGGTTTACACAAAAGCTTCCAAAACTGGCTTTCCAACCTCACTGGCCACATACTCTCCACCGCTGCAGTGGATACACTGCAACGTGAATATATTTGAGTGGCCAGTGAGGTTGGAAGCAAATTTACAATGTCATTTCTAAAATGTCTTATGTGCTTTTGTCCTATGTGAATGATTGAAAACACACCACATGCAATATGAGTATAATAAAATTAATTGTCCTAGTTGCCATGAAAACATACCTTTGGTAATTTCCTAGGCCAAATGCTCCAACTATCAAAGATGCATGCTTTATTTAGTACATCGCTAACATAAGTCTCCTCTCTTTTGATCTCTTCATCACGGGGGAAATAGAACCTACGGTTTGTGCAGTGAGCTGCTTTAAATGAGAATTTGAGGGATATTGCTTTCTCTGGCTTGTAAACTAACCAGTATTCAATCTCTAATCTTAGAAGCTCCTACAGAGCATGCAAACTTGCACCTTTAGCTTGTTTCCTAGGCGACCAATGATTGGTTTACTGGGTGACAAGACTAGCTCGATTTGAGGAATGTGCCCTTTGAACACATCTCGGTAGCGATGATTCATCAAAAGACACCTGACCAGCAGCAATTCACAGAGCAAAATTTATTTTATGCTAGGTGACAATTGTCTCTGCGGTTGTTTCAGTGTGTTCCATACAGACCCCCTGCTCATTTCATGGGGAGTTGTGGTTCAATGCCAGCCAATTGGCCAGTGATCGATTTCCATGATCACTAGGGCGGTTTGTTTCCATATATGGAGGCTAGATTGGATCCTGCTTGACTCTCAGCTACCCCATAGGATGCTTGATGGGCCACGCTGCCCCGATTTGCCACATGTTAAGATATAGGTCACATCCATTCATGCTAGCTTTCCCCCCTGCTACCACCTTTTCAGGTTCTGCAGCCACAAAAAACCCTTTCCATTGTCTAAATCAATGTCAGGCACTTTACATAAACAAGTGTGATTTGCACAGTCTACTATTTTATTGATTTTACACTTTTTAGAGGAAGTGAAAGGAGGCATAATACAGTGAGAATTTTACTAGGGTACCTAGAGGAAAGATGTGATTAATCCATTTCTGATTTCTTCCTCCTTTTCTCTGATACTGGAGGACTTGCTCAGCAAACCCATATGTTTACAAGCTTGTTTATTTATTTACAGCATGCATAAGCTGTGGAATAACACATATTCTCTGAGTGGTGAACTGTGAAAGCTTAAAATGCCAACTGTTGCTGATTCAAATCATTGCGAGAATCAAATATTACAGCCCCCAAATTCTTTCAGGGGTGCGATTCTTTTCAAATCTTCTGGGGACTGCAGACTGGAATCTCTCCAGTTAGAAGAAATGGATAGAGACTTCTGCCCAGGTCCTTGGACAGTCACTGCTAGTCAGAGCAGACAGTAAATGCACAAATGTCCAACCACCTGCATCCATGGGCGTAGCCAGAATTTTTGTGGGGGGAGCAGGCCTTTTGTTAAGGGGGGCAGAACTTCAGCTTGCTATGTATTTTTATTGATTTAGGGGGCAGCTGCCCTTCCCTGCACCTACTTTGCCATTCGCATGCCTGCATCCTGTCATTCCCTTTCTTTCCTGCCTGTAAGCCAGCTTCCTGTCTTTCCCTCTACAGTGGTACCTTGGTACTTGAACGGCTTGGCTCCCAAACAAATCGGCTCCCAAGCGTCACAAACCCAGAAGTAAGTGTTCCAGTTTGCGAACATTTTTCAGACACGGCTTCTGCAGCTTCCAGCTGAGTGCAGGAAGCTCTTGCAGCCAATCGGAAGCCGCACCTTGGTTTTCAAACTGTTTTGAGAGTCAAACAGACTCCTGGAATGGATTAAGTTTGAGAACCAAGGTTCTACTGTATTTCCAAAGTGAGTTTGGATCCTTATGTAGCCAAAACAGTACCATCCATACAAATGGTAAAGGTAGCAGCGGGCATGGGGGGATCCAAATGTTTTCAGAAGTAAATAATTCTTTAGTGAGGGAAGGGAAGGGAAAGCCAAAACATCCTTATGAGGACTGAGCATGCTCAGTGGTGGCTACAGAATGCAGAATGACTGTTGGTGGGAGATGGAAAACCAAGACAGAGAGAGGGAATGGGATATTCTGAAAGAGGACGCAGCTGACTAACCAGAATATGAAACAGGAGTACTCCAGGTTCTTCTTAAAACATAAGAATAACCCTCCTGAGTCAGACCAAAGGCCCATGTTGTCCAGCATGCTGTACCCACAGTGGCCAAACAGATGCCTGTGGAATTTTCTGAAAAGTGTTGCCACTGGTTTCAAACAGCTAAGAATCCCTCCCTTTCTTACATTCCAACCAATGGCGCAGCTAGGTAATTTTCAGCTCCTGGGTTTGGTGATCTTATGGAGGGCCATGTGTGTGACCTCCATTCTGAAGCACACATTAACAGTCCAACAACATCTGGATGATTACAGGCTCCTCATCTTTCATTAGATGAAACAGTACATTAATGGACAACAGAAATCCAAACATATTTTTCTTTTAAATTTGCATTAAAAAACCAAGTGCTTTTAGAACAAAGGATGCAAAGTCTCAGCTAAAAAGCTCGATGCTCCTGTTCCTAGTCTTTTAGTCATGTTTATTAATTTAATAATTTCATGATGTTATTACAATTAATGATTTCATAAATCTGTTGAAATGGTGGTTTTCTTGGAATACACAGCCTTGGGTAAAGTCCCTCATTTTACAGCCATGCTGATCAGGAAGAACCCAATCTGCTTTTATCTTCTCTTCCATTCCTGTTCCTATTTTTAGACACATTGGCTTCATGCAAGAAAGTGATTGCATCTGTCTTTCTCATCATAACCAAATGCTTTTGTTGACATTAGCAATCAAATGGCGTTTGCAGAGCAGAGACTCAGACTGTTGTCACTATGACTCTGACCCGTTGAATGGATTTGCTGGCTCAGCACACAACCTTTGTTTTCAGTATGTTTGCGGCTTTTAATTCACCATTCCTACTGAAGGGTTTGAATGATGCGTAGGTGTTGAATATTTGTAGAAACTCATGAGGATTTATGAAAATAATAAGTGGCCCTTCAGAACGGTGTATATTTAAAAGAACTATTATTTACCAATTCAGCGTGTGAGATATTGGCATAAAACAAGAGAAATGAAACTGGCTTGCTATTAGCTAGCGCAAAAATAATCTAGTGTAAGAGCCATGGTTGTATTGGATCTTGGCTACAGACACATAGGTAATACTGAAAGATAGAGATAATAATAGCAATTAGAACCTATCTTCTTGTATGCATGGTATTGGGTGAAGTGAGAGAAACCTATGTAAACTCCTGTGAAGGGTGGTAATATGACATATGGGATCATTAATAATTGTAAGACTCAGGGCTTTTTTTCTAGAAAAAGAGGTGTGGAACTTGCTGAGCACTCACCCAGATTTGAGCTATGTAATACCTATATGAAACTGCTGGAAGAAGCAGTCATGATAAGTTTTTGGGAAATGATGCTGATGACACTCAGCTCTATTTCTCTATAACATCTGGATCAGGAGAGGCTATGTAGCGCCCAAGACGGCTGCTTAGACATGGTAGTGGAATGAATAAGCTGAGTTTGAATCTTGGCAAAGAGAAAGCACTTTGGGTGAGTGGTCCCTTTGTCTGACAAATTAGTCAGTTGCCTGCCCTGGACAGGTTGCAATCCCTATGAAAGAGCAGGTGTGCTGGATGAGGATGCTTCTGGATCCAGCTTCTTGTCCAGGAGCCTCAGTGGCTCAGTAGTTTACCAACTATGCTTGGTACAACAGCAACAACCATTCCTGAACCAAGAGAGCTTGACCACAGTAGTCTTTTTTATTGCGTGGCAAGGCCCCAGGCCCCACAGTTCCCTCAGAAATAAACATACAGACACAAATATGTTGGGTTAATGGGATAAATTAGGCCACAACTTTATTGGTTACAGATGTGAGTGGTTTGGCTTAGGCAATTGGGTGAAGCAAGACTATATCCTGACTCCTGCCCATCTGCAGGAGTCCTGTAAGGGTCAATCACCGATAGGGGGAACCCTATGATGCACATCAATTGAGGGTCAGCAATGGGGTCATGGCATTGCCCAAGCCCACACCCAGGCTTCGGACAGGAACATCACCCCCGGATCCCTTTAATAGAATACCCTTTACGTGGAGGGGCAGGCCAGAGGCAACAACCGCCCCTCCCATGACAAGGCTTATCCAATGCCTAGCCGCCACCTGAGCCAAAAGGCTCGCCGCCAACACCCTCACACCTGCAACCAACCCCTAATGCCTTTGATGATATTGGCCAGCCAAATATCATTGGAAAGGTGAACACCATTACTGTGCAACAAGGCCCCCTGGTCGAATGTAATGGCAGGGTGCCATATCACCTAGCCCCACAATAGTTGCACCTTCTGTGCCATGGCACAATCTGCAATTTTCTAGGCCCTGTTGATTGCCACCTGGTGGGTCATCCACGCCAACCACGCCTCTCCAAGAGTTGGGATCATATTATCGTCAATTCCAGGTGTAAGGCGACCAAATTATCAAAGTCCTCTTTGATGTTCCAGGTCAGGTCAATGCCCTTCCTTAGGACCAAATCATTCATTCCAAGTTGAATAACCAAAGCATCGGGAGGCCCATGCAGGGCAGCTCTGGCCGTCACTGTTGGCAAAAACTCCTCACACCTCATGCTGGGTCTTGTGACCCAAGAAATTATGACATTTTCAGGCAGCCCCAGGCAGCTACCCACGCTGATATTGATGGGATGCACCCGAGCCCAGTGGGCAATACTGTGTCCCACCATCCAAATGTTAGTCAGGGGATAACCTGAAATAAGAGAAGTGACAAGGCATAATTAATGAGGGTTCTTGCGGATGTACCTTCTGTACGCCTCTGATCTCCAGCATCCAATATCCTTGATTCTGTTTGTTGGAAGACTCCAATCTATTGACATCAGGCAGCTGCCTTCACTGTACTCTTTTCGTTGCCTGCTTAAAACAATTTTGTGTAGGCAAATCTATCCAAAAATGTAGCTGTTGATGTGTTTTAATTTATTTTCAGTTTGCTGCTTATTTGAATTTTCTTTTCAAAGTTTTGACTACTTGTTTTTAACTGTTTTTACTGACATTTTTAATTTCTTGTAAACCCTTCAGAGATTGTAAACCCTTCAAGCATCATAATCACAGAGTTACAGTTCTCAGAGTGGTTTTACCATCAATCCCTCTCTCCAGAGAACTCTTGAGATTTGTATCTCTTTGACTGGCATAAGTGTCAAATACAAGCTTTTTTTAAAGGGATGATGGCATCAGCCCCAGTGGGTCCCAGCATTTGCTTCACCAAGATGATGCTGGGCCTGCCCAACCCTCTTGGGCTGCCTAATATACTGGGCCATCTCAATTCAAGAAGGTCAAAGACTAACCAGGCCAAGGAAGTCACCTTTTCAGGAGTCTATGAATCAGTAGCAAGAAATGAAAAGAGCTCCGTTTGCCTGCTGTATTGACTATAACCACACTATAATAATTAATTAATTTCTGAGTAAAACACATTTGCTCTGGTTTCTGTAAATTGGCGCTATATTCTGGAAAGGCTTATATATTAGTCATTTCTTTATGTGTTTCCCTTTCTTTGTCTCCCTGGGGGTTTTTCACTATGAGGCTGATGGCTTAGCCACAATTTGACAGATCTTCCTGAAATTTCCACTGGTGATTCAATCTCTAATTCTTATTTTAAAGGTCTGCACAGTACCATACTTGTCAAGAGCCACTAGGTATTCGCTTCTGAAGCTGTTGTGCCTATAACCCTTTGGAAAACACAAAGAATGATTGTTGGAAGGTGGCACAGCTTGAGAAATCAAAGGCATTGCTAGAGCAATTGTGCTCAGAATACAATTTCAATAGGCTCAGGGCATGTTTCTTCCCTATGGGGTATAGGTTGGGATCCAATCAGTCCTTTGTACATGTGGAAGGTCAGGAGATCTCTGGAGTGGCATGAGGAGTAGGAAACCTGGTGCCATCATCCCATGCATGCACAAGCTTCTTTGGGACCTAAGCCATAATATTTTTTTACTTCATTTTTCATTCAAGCATATTCACTCTTCAAAATGGAAAGCAGACAAAACAGAATGTGCGCTATTTAGAGCAGCTCTCCAAATGGAGAGAACAAAAAAGAACAAGACCAATGCAGGCAGATAATTAAAGGTGGGGCTAGTTAATCTGAGCAGCACATTGCTGAAAACATCAAGACCCAACAACAACAAACTCTTCAAATACTGTATATGTAAATAGCAGGATACCAATTAAAGAACTGGTTAGACCTTTGGATGACAAGAGAGGAAAGGAAAAGGAGATTGCAGGGAAGCTAAATGAATTATGAAGACCTGGGAGAGATGACTGAACTTTCTCAGGAAGGGAGCCTGAGTAAATGAAGCAAATGGCAGTGACAAGAGATGAAGTTTGTTTGCTTGCAACTTTAACAAAGAAAGAGTTGACTTGGATTAATTTAAAAGAATATTAGACAAATTCATGGAGGATAAAGCTATAAATGAGTACCAGCCATGATGCCTATGTTCTGCCTCTACTGCTAAATGCAGAATGCCTCTACCAGCTGCCTGGAATCCAGAAGTGGGATACTGCTGTTTCACTCAGGTCCTGTTTCAGGCTTCCCAGAGGCATTTTAGCTTCCATATGCTTCCCACATGTTGGCTAGCCACTGTGAGAATAGGATCCTGACCTAGATGGGCCTTTGGCCTGATTCACCAATGCTCTTACTATGGTGTCCTCCAGATGTTTCTTGTTTCAACTCCCAGCAGCCCCAGCAGCATGGACAATGGTCAAGGCTGATGAGAGTTGTAGCCCAAAATGTCTAGAGGTTGAGAAAGGCTTATTTAGAATGAATGATTCTGAGCCATTCCACACATGACAGGGCAGTCAACTAAAGTTTGTCAGTGACAGGAAACTGCAGTCAATGACTGGCTTTATTTTGTCGCTTTTACACACTACACTCTAGGTGTACACTTAGATATGCACCAATAATAATAATAATAATAGATAGATAGATAGCCTATAAATATACAGCAAATGGGGATGCAAATCATAGCATTTGTCATTGTCTAGTATGACTCGGAAGCTGTACGCCAGCTTCCTCGGCCAATAAAGCAAGATGAGCGCCACAACCCCAGAGTCGGTCACGACTGGACCTGATGGTCAGAGGTCACTTTACCTTTACCTTTAGTATTTTTGGCAGTGAGTTTTTAGGATGGAGATTTGTATGCTGTAATTGTCCTGCTGACCAGTTATGCCTGTTTTTCCTACATTTGACCTTTTAAAGTAAAGGTAACTAACCTCTGTTCCTCCTGGTATTGTTAGATTACAGGTGACATCATCCCTGGTTTTTGGCCATGCTAGCTGGTGATGATGGGCAACAGAGTCGTAACAATAGCTGGAAGGACATGGGTTAGCTGCTCCTGAGTTACAGCATCCTTCTCCCCTACTTATTATAATGACACCCCCCCAAAATGTGTAAGATCAGCCTATTAAGCACTATGTGAGAACTTTTCTGACACTGCCAAACCTAATTATTTTTCACTTAGTTGTCTAAACAAATTAAATTAGCAAGGGCACAGCCAGAATGTCAAAATTGCTTTTAATGAATAAGCCAGCTGCTCAGTTGTACATAACTCTTGTCTTGGTAACTCTCTGTCACACAAATTTGAATTTTCCCCTTTGCTGCCTCCATAATGTTTTTAACAATTTTATATTGTAAATTACCTAAGGACTGCCCCATGTTAGGCAATTAATACATGATGCACAGAACCGAGGTTCTGTAAAGGAGGGATGGAAAACATTGACCCTCAAGATGTTGCTGGACTATAACTCTCACCATGTTTGACCATTGGCCATACTGGAGAGTCCTCACCATTGCTATGCAGCAATCTGAATATTAATGCTTCTTCTTCAAGCATCTTGGATGTGCACATCTCTTGTTTGCCTTGTTTCTCTTCCAGAAGTATCACTCCTGGCTGCTTTCCAGATCTGTGGCTAACTGACCTACAAAAGTATTATGAGAATCTGCCAGGTGTTGATAAGCTGACCTACTGGAGTAAGGGCTGGCGAAGGGCTATAAAAAGAACATAAGAGCTATGCTGGATCACACCAATGGCCCATCTGGGTCAGCATCCAATTTCTGTCAGCCAAATGCCACTGCAAAACTAGAAAGCAACAAAACTCCCACTTCCTCCACAGCTACTGGTATTTAGAGGTATACCGTATAAAAACTTGGAGGTTTCATTAGCTATCATGGATAATGCCTGTGCATTCACTTAGTCTGGTGGAGGCTGTGACTGAGGGGGGGGGGCATGGCTGCTGTTATAAAATGTAGAATGGGGAAGGTAGAAGACTTCCTTTGATCTCATGCACCATCAAGTTCCAAGAGAAGCAATGACTCCTGGCTTTGGAAAAGGCAGTGACAACTAGAGCAAACCTCTGCTGCAGCCCCATCCCTATTACCGTCAAACAGCACAAGTTCTAAAAATTTGCAATTCCCTGTCACAAATGGTCAGGCCCCTTGCCAGTGCAAACCAAACAAAGCCCAATAGCAATTGGTCTACTGCAGGCATTGTTCTCTTCTTGCCACCATCCACTTAGTCGTCACCTAGTTCAAGGACCTTATGGGAGTTCTACTGACTTGCTGCTTATTTATTTGGGAGTCGGAAGACTGATAGCCAAACTCCCAGGCACCTAATTGGAAGTTTCAGCCAGTCACCCCTCCTGATCCCATGTGTGTGAATCTAATAATGTAGCCTGAACAGTATAAGCAGAGATCAAAGAGAACGAGCAGGGTTGCACACTCATCTCTCTCCTGATAAAATGTCATCAACAAGGGCAACCAAGGCAGTTTCAGTGCCATGGCCAAGCCTGAAGCCAGACTGGAATGGGAACACCTGTACTAGGTGAACAGCAGCCAGCAGTTATAGTTTTCTGTTGTCACCTTGGTAACAAATTAGAAGAGGATGGTTGTGAATAGTTTATAATGTTTCCGAGCAAGCATGTAAATTAACGGTGTTGTGGCCCATCATTCATTTACTGTGTCTCCTACTTTCCATCCGTGAATAGGGGTGAGGTGGGGATGGAAAGGCAATTGTAGATGTGGAATGGAGCTGGCTACCATAGTCTGAACCACTTAGCCTCTTGGGCTTGCCGATCAGCGGTTCAAATTTGCACGGTGGGGTGAACTCCCATTCCCTGTTCCAGCTTCTGCCAACCTAGCAGTTCCAAAGCATACCAGTGCAAGTAGATAAATAGGTACCGCTGCAGCGGGAAGGTAAAGGGTGTTTCTGTGCGCTCCAACATTTGTCATAGTGTCCTGTTGTGCCAGAAGCGGTTTAGTCATGTTGACCCAAAAAGCTGTCTTTGGACAAACGCCAGCTCCCTCAGCCTGAAAACGAGATGAGCACCGCACCCCATAGTTGCCTTTGACTGGGCTTAATCATCCAGGGGTCCTTTACTGTTTACCTACTTGTAATCTCAAGTTGGTTTTGATTTTGGTTGCTGTTTAAATGGCTGTTTTGTACTCATTTACGATATAATTTAAAAAGGAATGAAGCCCTCACCCTTCCACTTTTAGGCAGGATTGCTCATATACTATCCACACCCCCACCCTACTTAGCCTACATTGCCCTTCTTGCAATATTACCGCCGTGGGAGAGCAGAAGCATAAAATAATCTTCATGCTTTCTGCAGTGGCTACTAGAAAGCAGGTAGCTGCAAGATGACTCAGCAGCAGCGAGTGAGTCAAACTCACTACTGAGCTTTAAGAAAGGAATGGATGTGGGCAAGAAGACAGGATTACTAATAAATCTGACCAGAATTGCATTCCAGGTCAGCCCCAACAGCTGCAATCATGTAGCTCTTGACAGTTAAGCAAAAAGCTTCTGCTCTGTTTTGTCTTGTAGCAAGTTCATGCTAATGATTTGTGTTGCGGAGTTAAGACTGGCAGTCTCTACTAACCTCAAGATCTGGAGCAAGGGAAAAATTCTGAACTCAGACATAATATTTGGAAACTTGCGTGTAGTTCTCCGCAGTCTTCTGTGCACAGTCAAATTTAATTACAACGTGCTGGTACGCATGTGATGTGAACCCTGGCCTGTGCTTTAGCGTATCTGCTGAATGTGTTGTCATGGACACCCTGCTTGATTCAGTTCGCAGTTCAGTGGCCTTGTCTTTGTGTGGCCTTGTAAAGGAACGGTACATTTCGCTGCTGAACAGCATGAGGACAATAAGCTTACCTTTGCTGGGCAAATTGTTTCTAGAATTCACTCCCAACAACTCATTTAATGAAATGGCTCTCGTTCTGAGACATAAAATGTAAGGTCCATGTTTCAGTTTACTTGCATTAAAGTGTAAACATCATTCCTAAGTTGCCTTTGCATTATAGAGATGAAAGACATTTGGTGTGTTTTGGTGATGCTCAACCTTAGACACAGTTTGACCATCTAGATAAAACATCAGAGTTCAAAATACCCTGAAGTGCACCAGCAAAATGTACCAACTGTGTGGATGTAACTCTATGCAGAGATACACACAGGATCTGCCCAAAAATGAGAATAGAATATTGAGGGAAAGTACCCGTCTTATTGCTCACATTGGCTTCAAAAAAGGCAACCTCAAAAAGCTGTTTCATGGTTTATATAGCGGCTGTGTTTGCTACAGACACACTGCTGTTACACAGCTGAGTGTGAAGGGATGGTGTGCATTCCTAACACAGAGAGGGGTGCACTAGAGTGTTGATTGGCTGCAAATCCATATGTCATTTATGTGCCTTTCACACTTTACCTGTTTACTTTAATAAACACTCCACTGCACCATGGCAAATGTTATAGTGCAATAAACATCAGGTGCAGATGTATGGAAGCTGCAGGGAGTGGCTACTGATGAGAGGGCCTTCTCAGGTGAGTGGCACCCCAGGTATGGAATGTCCTCCCCTTGAGAATTTATTCTAAGCTTCTATGGGAAAGTTAAATTATGAAAAGGTTTCACTACAGTTCTCAGTTACTTCTTCAAGAGCTTTAGGCATGCAGAAATGTAATTATTTTGGAATCTCGGCACACACTTTTGTTTTATTTTATTTTTAAAAGCTTTATCAAATCAATTTTACTGTGTGTATATAGCCTACAGAAACATAAAAGTTTATGAAGCCAAGCATAATGGAAAATCTGCAGAATCTAGTCCCCTTTATGCATTATACTTGTGAAGGAGTTTGATATAATTAGTAGGAAGCAGGATTATAACCCTCCGCCCTCAGGGTCATGTGCCACTCTTACCCTGCTGCCATATCTCTACACGGAGCACAGATATTTGAAGGGGGGAAGGCTTTGGGGGAGAATTTTATAACTACAATGAGAATTAGATGAGTGACACTTGGACCCTGGTAATTCCTCAGGGTTTGCATTGAAAATGAGAGTGATGCTTCCTGAATTTGCTTTGTCTTCAATCACATCAGCACATTAAATCTGATTGGCTACATTGTGACATCATTCCATTCTGACATCATCAATTAATCCCTAATTGTGACAACCTCTCATAATCCCTAATTGGTTAGGATAATCTATTTGACAGATGGAAGAAGCATTCTCCTCATCTTCCATGGACTTTGCCTGACCTCAGTGACACTGCAATGTAGCCAGCTCTAGCTCATTGACTGGGATAGCTCATGTAATTAAAGCAGAAAGAACAGGATGCAGTCATTTAAATACAAAAAAAGAGCATTGTTACCAAAAGAGCAGCAGAGACAATGGCAGAAAATAGGCTTCAAAAAAGTGATATGACGGCATAATTATTATGCAATTATATATTGCTTCTATTCTAACTTTCTTCTTAATTAGTTGTTTCAATGGGGGTATTAGCCATTTTCAAGGTCTCATTTTTTAGAATGAAAGGCAGTATATGAATATATAAATATATAAAGAGGTCTGGAAAAAATATTTCTTCATCCCTGAAAGCACTATTTTCTCTCTCACTGCTGTAATGTTTGTTAACTGTGCTCCGAAAATTGCAAAGAGTGCAAGTGTAAACCCTTTTAACTACAATGATAAACTCTATTTGATGATTTATCAGGAGTATTGTTAGACTGGCTTCTAGGCCTGTTAGCATTATGGAAGTAGGCCATTAATCAAAGCTCAAAGAATTCCTAGTACTTCTTACAATAGAAAATATGACAGAGATTTAAAAGATTATTATTTATAATTTATTTTAAAAATCCATAGACCACTTCTTGGCATTAAGCCTCTGAAACAGTGTACAGAGTAAACACAGAATAAAACTCAGAAACACAAAAAAATAAAGAAAAAAGAAACACAAGGTCTAAGAACAATACAATCAACCTGATAAACTCTAAAACAATAAAACCATCCATACAAACAAAAGCACTTCATCAAAGATAAAACTGATCTTCTATAAATGACTGGGTTACACTTAGGGAAAGCCTTCCTAAACAAAAGCTTCTTTAGTAGGCAACTAAGCATCATCATACTTGATTTTGGCTTGTAATTGATTGCAGACAGTAGATGCTGCAACAGCAATAGTCCCAAGTTCTAGAATAGGCTAAGTGCACCTCTGGGGCATATGGTACTCTCAATATAGGCTGCAAATCTACACACACTTACCTTGCAGGAGATCCTGTTGAACTCAATGGGGCTTATTCTGAATAGAGATATCTAAGATAGCAGCACAAGTCTTTCAGATTTGATCAGCTGAATATATATTTGACTAGGCAAATTAAATCCTGTGTATATTTAAGATGCAAATGAAACAGAGATGAAAGGAAGAGAGGTGGTGACCCCCACCCCCACCCCAAACCCAAAAACCATTTCACGATACATTAGAACATGATATTCAAACTTCAGGATGCAAATGCTGGAGTCCTGACTGACCTACTCTTAGCTTTCTTGGGTTACTGCACCTTTTAAAGAAAAGCCATAGAAAATCTGGAAAAGATTCAGGGAAGTGTGACAGACTGAAAAGTCTTTAATACAAGAAGTGTTTTGAAAGCCTGAAAAAGAGCTGTGTCTTTTATAGGGACAAGGAGGTACATTCTAACACCTGTAAGATGCTATTATAAGGATGACGCTAATTTGTTTTCTGTTAACAGAGGAAAGAACAAGGAGTAACAGTTTTAAATGGAGGCAACTCAGGAAGGAACTACATGTTACAGGTCATACAAGGCTGTCAATGGAAACAGAAACCTCCAGTTGATTTCTTTCCTAATGCAAAGCAACACTTACTCATGTGACATCACAGTATTGAATGTGCTACCACCCACAGCACAACACTGACTGCAGCTGAAAAGAATGGAGAAATGCAAAAGTTGACATCACAACCCAGGTAAATGTCTTGCTACTTGTCAATATAGGGTAAAGGGATAATCCAGCACAAGGGTGCAATTTTTGGAGGCATCCTCATGTCATAACGTATAATTTTGCCCAGATTTCAAACGTTGCACTCAGCTATGGAAACGTCAGCATGAAATATCTATCTATCTATCATCTATCTATCTATCTATCTATCTATCTATCATCTACCTACCTATCAGCTACCTACCTACCTACCTATTAAATTTCTATCCCACCCTTCCTTCCAAAGGAGCCCAGGGCAGCAAAAAAAGTGATAAAACAGTAAAAACATATTTAAAAGGCTTGTTGCGGGGGGGGGGGGAGAAAGGTATTTCGTAGGTGCCAAAAAGGCAAAAGAGAGCAGCAGTCTAATATACAACAGCAGGGAGTTCCGAATGGTAGGTGCCACAGCACTACAGGCCCAATTCCTACATTGTGCATTTCTTACCTCCTGATAAGATGGTATTTGCAGGAGACCCTAATTATTTTTCAGGAATATATCCTCTGGAGTTCTCTTGTACACACACCTTGATAAGAGGCATGAATAATTTGTATTGGGTATTCATTCCAAAACAGAGGTAGGAGTTCAATGTTGTGCTGTGGCAGTCATTCCATCTGTGCAAGCTTTTCAGCTTGCAGGACAGAATGATCCTCAACATGCATACACACTCCCAAGCCAATTTCAGGGGGTGCATGGGGAGAGGAGAGGAGAGGTGTGGAAAGCCTTGATGTCTTAGTGGAAGTCCTTGTGCCAGCTTCCACTAGCAGGAATAGTTAGCTGAATAAGATATAAAGTGGGATAAAAGATAAAAATGTCAGTTGATTGTGGACTGATTCTTTCTGCCATATAACATATAACATCTGTGAGTTATTTCAGTCACAACCATTAGATTCATTCCAAACGTTGTGAAGATGTTAATAATGTAATATTACTAATGACAGCTGGAGTTGGGATCTCTTCTGCCTTTGAAGAATGAAGGTTGTTTCATATGATTCTCATGGGGAATCATCAAGAAGTGCAAAGATTTTCACTTTAATTGCTGTTATCTAATTATCCTCTTCCAAACGGGAGATAATCAAAGCTGGAATGTGTCTTTAAGGCATTGATTTCGTAGCTACGTGTGGTTTTTAATCTTGATCACATGTAGTAGCAGCAGCTGCATTATTCCAGTTAGTTTTGAACGTCATACTATCTGAGTACAGCATAGTGAATGATGTTGAAGAAACGGTGTTTTCAAATAAAGAATATCAGGAGGACACCAAACTTGAAGACAGGAAGAGAGGAAGCCCCTCCCCCCCGGGTGCAGTGTGCTTTGAATATATTTTTTTTCAGGAGCATGCTTAGGATGAACTTGAGACTTCAGCCTCTGTGCATATTTCCCCAAAAAACTGTCTCAAACTGATCATGCATCTGAAGAAGATATTTGAAATACACTGAGCCCAATAAATATATATTTGCAAACCTGAAGGATTTATTGCCCCTTTTCTTTTACAATGAAACGGGTAATGAAAGCATTCCCTAACAGTACAATTCTGTACACCAGGACTAAGTCCCATTGAGTTCCATGGGGTTTACTGCTAGGTAAGTGTGTATAGGACTGCAGCCTATGACTCTTGTATCAAGGGTTTCCAAAGATTTAATAGATGTTTTACTGTATAGTTCCTCACTCTTCTCAGTAATAGGGAATCCCAAAGGCCTTCTACGGGGTCAGTTTCTTTGTGAGGAGAAAGCACTTGTGTGTGTCTTATGATGTTCTATATCTTTACAAATGTACAGTGTGTGTGTGTGGGATTAATCAAGCATACAGCAATACCTGTGTGAAACTATAAAGAGTGCAAGTTTCCCTCAGAGAAAAGAGCATTAGAGCCCCCATAAAGGCTCCTTCTTTTTAGTCTTCTGCAAAAACCTACAGTTCTATCCCACTTCACGGGCTACAGGGAAATTTGTTTTTCTGTGAGTCTCACCCTGGGTGAATGAGATACTACCAATAGTACTAGCCATGACTGGCCATTATGGCCTATTTAAGAAACCTGTTGTAGCAATCAACACCCACTGCAACATAAAATTGATTCTTGTGTTGTCTGATGAGTGTGTACAGATTATTAAAATAGTATGAAAAAAATTATTTTGCTTGAATAACTACTTCCTAAAGGTAAAGGACCCCTGTCCATTAGGTCCAGTCATCACTGACTCTGGGGTTGCGGCGCTCATCTCGCTTTATTGGCCGAGGGAGCTTCCGGGTCTTGTGGCCAGCATGACTAAGCCACCTCTGGCAAACCAGAGCAGCGCACGGAAATGCCATTTACCTTCCTGCCGGAGGTACCTATTTATCTACTTGCACTTGATGTGCTTTCGAACTGCTAGGTTGGCAGGAGCAGGGACCGAACAACTGGAGCTCACCGCATCGCGGGGATTGGAACCGCCAACCTTCTGATCAGCAAGTCCTAGGCTCTGTGGTTTAACCCACAGCGCCTGGCAATAGTAAAAGTAACAAAATTGAGAGTTTCAATTTGTTTCTCGAAACACTCGTGATGTTGTTCACCAGCCTTCTTTTGCAGCAACTTGCAAGGCTTGCACTTGATGTGCTTTCGAACTGCTAGGTTGGCAGGAGCAGGGACCGAGCAACGGGGGCTCACTCCGTTGCGGGGATTCGAACCGCCGACCTTCTGATCAGCAAGTCCTAGGCCACAGTGCCACCCGCGTCCCAAACTACTTCCTACATTGTGATTAACATGTATTCATCTAGAGAAGTATCATGTGTTCTGTTACCGAACTGCTAGTATATCTTCTAAACTGGTGTTTACAGGACTCAGGCTGTGGCAAAAAAATTAAATTAAATTCAGGGAACACTGAGATACTTATGAATCAAACTCAGACTGACAGCAGCAAAATGTTCCACCTACATGTATTAAAAAAAACCTAAAGAAGAAATAGGGAAAGTGGCTTTCCTTACCACTTTGCAGGTGTCTTTTTTCTCTCCTTAGGCTGGGTTCTCACTTTGTACTGCTGGCCTGGCAGTCGCTGAAGTGCCATTCCTTCCTACCTCAACAAGGCAATATGAGAAGCTCTAGGGCCATACATAGGCTCCTCCTTCAATTAGCATTAGTCCAGTTTCCTAAAAGGCAATGCCAGCCTGGGATTGAGCTGCAGTATGGATTTTCCCCACATGGTCCAAAGCTTCAAATATTACTCCGATAGTATGGGAAGGATCATGGCGTAGTGCTGTAGCAAATGCTTTGCATGCAGAAAGGTGCAGGTTTAATTTTCAACATCTCCAGGTAGGACTGCGAGAGAACCCTGCCTGAAACAGTGGAGAGTTGCTGTCAGTCAGTGCAGACAAGAGCGAGCTAGATTGACCAGTGATCTGATTTAGTACAGTATAAGGAAACTTCATTTAGTGTATATCATTAGCAGATGCTAATTTTCCTCTTTGTCTTGACATAGACTATAGTTTTGTTTTTGTTCAGTGAAATAGATGGGCAGTGGTGGTGGGAAAAGAACCTTTACTGTGCTACATCTTCTCCTTCCAGTTCTGATTTAAGGCAACTTTCTCAACCTGTTTTCTAATACCTTATCTTCTCCTCAGTCTTCTTTGTTCTCAATGCAGTTTTTAAGAAGGTTGCATTAGAGCATTCTGATCTTTAGTTACTAAGGCTGCATACACACTAAACCTTTAAAGCACAACTGAAGCACATTCTTTTCCTCAAAAAATTCTGGGCACTGCACAGAGGCATAGCTGGGGGGGGGGAGCGCTGGATGCCACACCGCGGGGTCAGGGCGCACTTACCGTGCCCAAGCCTCGCTTCTCTCCTGAGAGTGACACAGTGGCTCAGGCGTCTGCAGGCTCCGCACTGCCCAAAATGGCAGCATGGGGCTTGCATCCCAAGTAGCTAGCTGTGCCACTGGCACTGTAGTTTACTCCTCACAGAGTTACAATTCCCAACAACCCTTTAAAACAACAGTGATCAGAATTCCTTGAGGGAAACAACATGCTTCAGATGTCATATTGTGTACACAGCCTAAGTTATTCAGATTGAGACTTTATGCAGTTATTTGAGGGTAGGTCCACAGAAATTGGTGAAGCCTTTCCCTGTGCACAGCATTGGGCTGCATGGTAGCACTTCCTTAGTATATCCCACTGAGTCCTATAAGAACTGCTAACTGCTACTACTACTATTTCTCCTTAAAATTTAATGTAGTGCATTCACTTTGCAAAGTACTTGGTGAGCTCTTTTGCCATCCCTCCCATAGCAGTCTGAGAAAAGTCACTATTGTTTCCACTTTGCTGATGGGGAAACTGAGGCTCAGACTGAGTATTTCACACAATTCCATGATATATTTTTGTGTTAGCTTCCATACTGACTTCTAAGGGTAGCCCCATGTTAAGCACATTGCAGTCGTCCAAATGGAAAGTCACTAGAGCATTGAGGACAGGTTATCAGGGTCCAAAAAAAAAAACAACCCCAAGGGCAACCAGTGACCAGCCGGAAGTGGGGGTTAAGCACCCCTAGCTGAGGAGTCTTCTTGGGACAGCTGCGACAGAGCAAATCCAGTCGCACTCCTAGACTTACTAACTTGTTCCTTCAGAGGGAGTGCAACCCCTTCCATGTAAAAGTGTGGATGCAACAGCACGTGTTTGCAAACACGTGTCTCACACTCCAGGGGGCCAAGGTGAGCGGCAGCTCCGCCATGACCGCACTGGCGTGGGAAGCGCCTCGCCTTGCGGGGGAATCTCAACGACCGCGTTGCCTGGTCAGGAACCAGAGCGGGCGGCCTCTTTCGGGGTTGAGGCAGCAGGGCGGGAGGGCGCTTGCAGCTGAGCGCGTCCTATCTTCGCCACCCACGAGCCCCTTTTCTTCCCTCTTCCCCCTCAGCCCTGCTGGCCCCCTTCCCTCCCCCCCACAGCAACGTTTCCCGCCTTCCTCTTCCCCTCTCCTGCCCAGTCCACGTGCCCTTCGGCGCTGCTCTTCCCCTTCCTTCCCGCTCCCGACTGGAGTATCTGCTCGCCTGCGCCCCCCGCCCCGCTGCTTTCGGGGACGCTTCTCCGCCCTCCCCAGACGCTCAGCGTCTCTGCTCGGCGGTGCCTTCCTCCTCCCCGCAGCCCCGTTGCTCTTTCATCCCTCGAGTTTAATTGCGCGCGTTTTCCCCCCTCCCTCGGCGGGCGGGGGCTCGTCCGGGGCCAGCGCTCCATATGCGCGCTTGGGCGGCTGATGGCCCTGCCCTCGCCTCTGTCATTTCTACGTCAGACTCGGAGCCGCCTGAGAGCGCTCCCGCTCTTTCTGGCTCACACTCGGGACGGAGACGCGCAGGGTGGCAGCCGCCTGCTCCCGCCTCCTCGGCTCCTGCCCGCCAAAGGCAAAGAAGGGACGCGGCTCCAGCCACGCGACGGGGCAGACGGCGGCGAGCAGCGGCAGAAGCAGCATCCATGAGAAGCATCTCTCAGCCTTGAAGCAGAGTAAGAGCGGGTGCTGCGGGGGGGGGGTGTGTTTGTGTGTGTGTGGCGGGAGAATCGCAGGACAAAGAGAGAGCGCAGCGCGTAGCTAAAGCCAAACCAGCGGGATCTTAATAGGCTGCGATGGCGAGATGCGGTTGAGCCAGTCGCCTGCTTTCGCGAACGAGGCTCTCCTGCCTTGGGATCCGCTCCCAAAGAGAGAGGGAAAACTTTAGTTTCAGCACCACGGAGAGCGCCCGTCGGCTTTTGCAAACGCGGCTCTCTGAACGCACCAGCTATTGACCAGGCTCTATGGGTTTGTGTTGCTTCTTTCCCGCCTATGAATGCTGATCCCCACTTCCTTGTGCCTTAGACTAGACATGTTTCCTTCACTTTCGTGTTAGATTTCTCCCTTCTATTATTTTGTCCTTTTAACTTAGCTATTATTCTGTGTTTCCTTCTCTCTTGTTTTTTTTGTTTTAGCAAAGGCATTATTTTAACACCCCTTTTCTTCCTTCCTTTCTTCCTCCTCCTTCTCCTTGCAGGTGGCATACCTAGCTGTGGCAGAGATGAATGAAAGCATTGCCTTGAATGAAACCAGGAGCCCTGTGCCCTGGATCCAAGCCAGCAACCAGAATTCTTCTCTGGAGCTCTCCTCCAAGCTCCCCATCTTTACCATCAACCCTTGGGATATTATGCTCTGCATTTCTGGGACCATCATTGCCTGTGAAAATGCGATCGTTGTGGCCATTATATTCTACACTCCCAACCTAAGAACCCCAATGTTTGTGCTGATTGGGAGCTTGGCCACAGCAGACCTACTGGCTGGAGTTGGCCTGATCCTCAATTTTGTTTTCCAGTATGTGATCCAGTCAGAAACCATCAGCCTTATTACAGTTGGCTTCCTAGTTGCCTCTTTTACTGCCTCTGTGAGTAGCTTATTAGCCATCACAGTTGATCGCTACCTTTCCCTGTACAATGCACTGACTTACTACTCTGAGAAGACTGCTCTCTGTATTCATATGATGCTGATCATCACATGGGGGGTTTCCCTCTGCTTAGGACTTCTACCTGTCTTGGGCTGGAATTGCCTAGAAGATTATTCATCGTGCAGTATTGTGAGACCCTTGACCAAAAGTAATGTGACCTTGCTGTCTGCCTCCTTCTTTGTCATCTTTATTCTCATGCTGCACCTGTACATTAAAATCTGCAAAATAGTCTGCAGACATGCACACCAGATAGCACTCCAGCAACATTTTCTGACTGCATCTCACTATGTTGCAACCAAAAAGGGAGTCTCAACACTTGCTATAATCCTTGGGACTTTTGGAGCCAGTTGGTTACCTTTTGCTATCTACTGCGTAGTTGGAGATTCCCGCTACCCTGCTGTGTACACTTATGCCACACTTCTACCTGCTACCTACAATTCCATGATCAATCCTATCATTTATGCCTACAGAAACCAAGAAATTCAGAGGTCTATGTGGGTTCTGTTTTGTGGCTGCTTTCAATCAAAAGTGTCCTTTCGTTCAAGATCCCCCAGTGATGTCTAAGTGACTTCTCCTTCTGTGTCGTTTTGCACAAAGTGACAATCTTTGACTTTTGTGAATTACAGTGCCTGGTATGAACCAGATACATGTTGTGAAATTGTTTTTTGGGGGGAGATGTTTAAACAGTAGCACTTTATGTGTGTGTATTCTTGAGAATGTGAAAAGTCTAAAGCTTTTGGTTGTGGGTGGGGGGACCACAGTGTGGTTGTATACAAGATTGTGCATCACATTTGTAAAGTGGAGGCATTCCAAGACTACGTAATTATAGCACTTTATTTTTAGCTGCTGAACTGCCAAAACAGTATTGCCATTTTTAAAGGGCAAAAAGAAAGAGAGAGAAGAAGTAAAATATTGTCTGATTATTTTGGGATGTGAGTGATAATATATTTTGCTGCACAGTATTGACAAATTATGACATTTTGTACACAAATAAAACAATTCATTACATATTTTTATTTTGTGTGTTGAGCTGATTTAATAGCCTCTAAGAGCCTGAAAAACCTTTCATGATGCCTCACCTTTATTTACTTGAAAATATGAATTGGGTTCATCCACCCATATGAAATTAGTTTACTTATGCAGAGGAACCATGTCATAAAACAAGTTTCTCAAATATACTGTTTTGTTTATTTTGTTTCTCTTCAGTAGTAATTTATTTTCTGTAGAGATAAAGCTAATCAAGCATGTGTATAATATTAATTCCTCTGTCTTTAAAAGGCCTCATCATTATTCTTAGGTAAGATATGAGACTATCAAATAAAATTGTTTCAAGAGAGGAAGCAAGATCAAAGAGTTATTCTGATTCTCAAATGATGGTTGCAGCTCACCGGGAAATTATTCTATATGAGTGTCATTGAAATCTTCAAGAGTTCCAATTAATTTCCATTCATTTGGGGGGGAAGGGTAGCATCGGAGAAAATTTCTATATTTTCCCATTTGACCTCCTTTGTGGCTTAGTTTAGATTTGGTCCATGTTTCCTTCCTGACACACCTGCGCAAGCTCATAATAAATTGATTTCTGTGACAATCCACAGGCCCTAGGTGCCTCTTTTTGTCTGTCTTTGTCTGACCAATTCTTCAGGGTGACTTATGCACAGCTTGCTGGCTGTGTGCATTAGGCCACATTGTGATATAACCCATTCACTTATAATAAGTCATTTTTTTCCAGAAGCAGCAGGTGAGAATTACATCTTAGCTTGGAAGGACTTGCACAGCTGAATCAAAATGAATAAATAAACCAATACTTTGAAACCATAGTGTATTGCAGTATACGTCTAGATTCAAAGTATCCTTGGGAGAGTTCCTACTTAACTAGAGTCAAATGATTATTTATTATCACTTCTGCTTTGAATTTAAAAACTGCAGCTATCTAAAACATCTCTAATAAGTTCTAGAAAGCAGATTCCATATTTTTTTCTAGGTCATAAATTCTTTAAAGTATTTTAATCCAGATGCAATCTTTTTAAAGAAAGAAACAACCTATAGTTTAGACCAAATCATTTTGCATCCTGCAGCAGTAGAGACTCAAAAACCCAAAACTGCATGAACACTTTGATCCAGTAACATTAACATGAGGAAAACATAAACATGCTAAAATTCAAGGTTAACAAAATCTGGGAACTGATAGTAATTGCTCCAATCCAGTGAAAGCAATATATGCATGGGAAATAGTTCCTCTGACAGCAAGAGTAGACACATTTTTTTCTCTTGAGTGAGGGCTGCATTTCATTGGGTAATTTGTCAGGCTGCATACTGGTAGTGAGTGTGACTGAGGCAAAAGTAAATGGGGCCAAAGTTTGGCAGGATTGCTTATTTTCTCTCTTCCAACTCTTTCGTGCTGTTTTTCACTTCCTTGCCATCTGCATGAAATTAAGCAGAGACACATGACATGAGAGGGCAATATGCAGCTCTACAACCTATGACTTGTATGGATAATGGGGGGGGGGGGCAGGGAGGACCCTGGATTCAATAGCTGCAGCATTCAGACTCCTGCGGTTTTTTTAAGGGATGGTGACACAGTTTTGCCACAAAAATTATGAAATTCATGCGATGCCATTCACTTGTTGAGACATGGATTCGGTGTGTGGGGAGAGAGTATGAATATAGTAAAGGCTTCCTCAACCTCGGCCCTCCAGATGTTTTTTGCCTACAACTCCCATGATCCCTAGCTAGCAGGACCAGTGGTCAGGGATGATGGGAACTGTAGTCTCAAAACATCTGGAGGGCCGAGGTTGAGGAAGCCTGATCTAATAGTTACCCCTTCCCTTCCCCCAAGTTGCTGAACAAATCAGCAGAAGTATTGCTCTGCTAGCACTAGTTAAGTAGAAGGACAGGCTCTGAGAGAGTTTGGTTGTGTTGGCAGTTCCCTAAACTGGAGCAAATGAGTATATTGTGAGTAGAATGTATATGTTAGTTTTAATATCTGCAGCAGCTACACAACATCATTTGGCAACAAAGACTGTAAAGACCAAATCTTTTGGATCAGGTGATCCCTACATCTCTCGCTCCTCCCACTTATTTAAGTATAGACCAAGAAATACTACACAAAATATGCTTGAAATACAAATTTAGTCCATTGATTAAGTATCAAACAACTATAGGATGCCAAACACCAGGTATTTAGATGTAAAGACCTAGTTAGGTGATCCGTAATTATCAAAATGAGGAAATGAAAGGCTATTTCACACAGGCATGCATGCCACATGATCTCCCATCACTTTACTGTTCAACTTGACAACTTGCAGTGTGAACTGCTTTTACTGGAAAGTATTGCATTTGAGGTGACATGAAACCTCTGCTTGTGTTTGATCTGGGAAGGCTGTTTCCATACAACAAAGCCATCATCTGGCATGTGGTCATCAAAGGATGAAGCATGTATAAACAGTGCCAACTAGTTTCAAGGAATAATACTGCTTACACTGTACCTACGTAGTTATATAACATCAGATAGACAACAATCTTTTGTAAATTTTTGGCTATTTGAGCATCAAGCTGTGCTAATGATATGTGAACAATGTCTTTAGTTGCTACTTATATAATCCTGCTCCACCATTACCAAAATACAATGAATTTACAGTACACCAGCATTTACTGAATAAGGAATAAGCTGTACATAAACAAGAGGCGATAGTTCCACTGATTGACATCTAATTCATTTCACATAATCTTTTGTGATATTGTAAAGTTGTGCATTTTTTACAATGCATGCAAATGTTTATTGAATGTTAAGGTGTGAAAACATGGGCAGAGCAATCCTTTACTCATATTGCTTTGGGACCAGATACACTATATGCCGCTGCTACATTGGCAGAATTGCTACCATATCCAAGGTGTGCTCAGGAGGGGACAAGAAATATATATAAGCAGAAAAAGGAAAAATTGGCAGACATGTTATCAGCAGTCATGGGAATTCTGCCAATACCTGACAATCCATGTTCTACACACAGAGGGAGCCAGTGAACCCATGATGATGGGGACCGTCACCCAACACACCCCTGCATCACCCCCACCCCACCCCCACACACATGGAAATAATACAATACCACAGCATCCCCATGAACTCAGTCTCTGCTCCCGCCAGCCCCAAAGCAAAGATACAAATTTATTTATACTGCTCACAACCACAGTTTTATAAGCACAAGGGAAGCAAGAAGACACACCACAGCGCTCACCTAGCTCTTTAGGCAGGATACCTACAAATATTACACACATACCTCCTGGGACAAGTGTTCAAGACTCGTTTAGAAAGTTTATTTTGTAGGGCAGCTGAAGGAAGGCACAGGACCTACAACAGGGGCAGGCACACACACAACGGCAGCAGCCTCCAGTGGCTTACTCCATAAGGCATGGATTTGGAAAGCAGGGGACGAGAGCTTAAGCCTATTAGGGGAAATGTGGGAAAATACCCTACTCACTTTGAGGGGAAGTCATGTCAGAGGGCACTGCATGTGCCTAACCATTTGAAGTTGGAATGTGCCTGCCATTTTGAACCTGGAAATTCCCAGATTAGTGAATCCTCTTCCTTGAAGTGAATAGACCAGTCTACACATTGAAGCACGTGCAAGATTCTGCATTGTTGGAGGGCTGTCTTGTTAACACAAGTTACTTACTGGTGCATTGAATAATCTGATTGATCATTCATGGTAGGATTGTTTTTAATATTGATTTCCCCAGATGATTGGGCACAATCCAACCATAGGTATGCATTTTAAGTACTATTAAGATAAATGGGTATATGGGGTATGAGGGGATTTAAATGTACTGGCCTATATCCAATTTAGGGTTGAATAACTGTTCCCACACCCAGCTTTTCATCAGTTGGCATTCCATGCAACTGAGCATGTTCTTTGGAGGTCCCCCCCCCCATGCGTTTTGTCCTTCTGCAAAATGTTGTGCTTCCCCCACCCCAGCCTGCTGATAATCTCTTTCTCTCTATTGTGCATGGGTAGTGCCATTTTGGATACAGAAGCAACACCATGCACACCCTAAACATTGGAAGTAGAGGGCTTTTTCTCTAATGTCACTTGTAATTGCTGAGTTAATGCTGAATCAAGCTGAGTGGGGTGGTTGCCATCACTAATTAGACAACAGTATTAGGAAGGAAAGAAATGGAGTTCCCTCTTCCCAGTCTAACCTCATGGCTGCATAATAGTTGATGCTGTCAGACCCTTCATTTCAGATGGCTGCAGTTGTAAAGAACATCCCTCCCTCTCCCGCCCAACCTAAGAGGTGTCTGGTGCCATCAGAGCTCTGTGATATGTGACCTTTTCTCCACAAGGATGCACACTGTTCTCATAAAAACCCACAGAAAACATGTGTACAGCATAATATTTGAAGATCGTGCAAGTGTCTGTTCTGCCTCGTGTACACTCATTGGGAACCCTCTGCCACTCATGTAGTGAGTATATAGACACTGGCATTATGTTTGCAAATGATGACATGTGCTGATCTATGTGGGTCTTTCTCCCCCTTGAATACTAGTGTATACATGTGGTGGAGCAGACCTCAGAAACTTCAGTATCTCTGGCAGAACATAACATCTCTTATTAAAGGGGTTCCTCGACCATATCGGTATGAACGCATGGTTTCCTGCATCAGGACAGCTACATTTTAACCATTCCCCAATAATTTAGAATACTGAAATCGATAAATATTAATAATTGGATAAAATCTTATTTTTTTAAAAAAATGTGCTACTACTCAGAAGACCAATATGTCTGAACATTACTGATAGTAATAATAATAATAATATGAATGATTTTATGTATATACCATGTTAAAAAATTCTCTCTCAGCTTGTAAATTGTTTCTGGAAAGGAGTACTCCTAAATGAGGAAGGGAACGCTTTAGTTTTGTTCTGGTTAACTCTTGGACTAGAATTGACGTCAATCTAGTTGCAGTAAAAAGATGGCCTTTCATTTTCATACTCAGGTTGGATCTGCAAGGGTACCTGAGCAGAATAACATTAGCACCAGCTATGACATTTCTGCCTTTCCAAATAAGAGAAGCCTCTAGTTATATGCAAATGTTGAAAGCACTTTGGGGAAGAGATAATATTCACAGTGTAATTTTGCATGTCTTAACTTTTCCTGCTTGGAGGGCTCTTTAAAATTTAGTAACAAGCACTAGAGAGAAATCCCGGTGTGAAATAAATGAACTAGAGATTTATCAGCAAATTTGATTATATTTTATTTGAGTTTTATCAGAACCATAGCTCTCATTTGCAATACAGGTGTATAATTATCATAGCATATCTGAACAGTATAGTATAGTGCTGGCTTTTCACCAATTACTGTTGTTGTGAATTAGTCACTGTTCTTATATGCATATGAGATTTGCAGACATTACATTGCCTTTTTCATTCTTCATTGCCTTTTGGCTATTTACAATCTGCATCACTGTGTTTGAATGTGTACATATGTAAGTGGGAATATTATTATTATTATTATATTTATACACCACCCATCTGGCTGGGTTTCCCCAGCCACTCTGGGCGGCTTCCAACAAAATATTAAAAATACAATAAAACATCAGACATTATGTTCCTTAAACAGGGCTGCCTTCAAATGTCTTTTAAAAGTCAGGTGGTTGTTTATTTCCTTGATATCTGATGGGAGGGCGTTCCACAGGGCGGGCACAACTACCGAGAAGGCCCTCTGCCTGGTTCCCTGTAACCGCACTTCTCACAGTGAGGGAACCGCCAGAAGGCCCTTGGAGATGGACCTCAGTGTCCGGGCAGAACGGTGGGGGTGGAGACGCTCATTCAGGTATATGTATATATTCATACATATCTTCTAACAGAGGATTACACTTCATGTATCTGATGAATTTTGAATATTTTAGCACATACTTGGGAGGTAGAATTGAAATTGCAATCTAGCCATTGTTTTTGTCAACAAAAACGACCCAAAAAGTTATTCTAGAGACCATGAATCTATTCAAAACTATTTTCAAATTCTACAGTTTTGAAGTAGTAGCTTTAAATTCTGTTTTGGATGCAGTGGCTTTTTGTAACTGAATGTGAAGATTTGCGTGCACAGTCCACCTGAAGTTAAGCATATTTGAGTCCCAAGCTATCCAAAAAAATGGGATGTAAATGTGTTTGAATGCTGATGAATCATGCAAAAAAAAAAATGTAGTTTAGTTTTTGTTTTGAAATTTGAAATTACAAAAATGGATACCACCCAACCTATAAATATTAGTTGTTGATTTCTCTTGTTGATTTCAAAATAATTGATTTAAGTAGATTCTTAAGCCTTTCACATAAAATTAAGAATAGTCATGTCCCATTGATTTAACTGGATCCAGGTGTGGATTCTAACTCAAGAAGAAGGTGGGCCCCACAAATTATATGAGGCACCAACACATAATGGCAAATTATGGCTTCTAGAAGGACATCATGCAACATAAAACACTCAGCCAAACAAATATCCAATAAAAACTTGGAAGTGTATGTGCATGTTCTGTTGCTTTATTATTTCTATTACTTTCTGTTAACCCAATGCAAGCAAAAGATTTAATCCTTAGACTAAAAGGGAATAATAACTAGGTACACTGTCCCCACTTTAAAATAACTAAGTAGGCCAGCCCCATACTAATTTTCACCCCTGGGGGTGGGGATCACGCTCAATAATTTGAGAAGCTCAATAAGCTCTAGAAGTTGGATGTTTCAATAATGCTGGAAATTACCTCTAATTTCTGCTTGAGTGTCATCTGTTACTGGATTTTAATTACAATCAAATCAACCCATTCATATGAATACTCGGTGGTGGTGGCAGGCGGAGGAGGGAGAATGTGTTGCAAGCACGTTTTCATTTTTAAAAAAAGAAGAAGAAAGAGGAGCATTTGAACTGAAACATCCTACACACACATCAACAAAACATGGTTTTCAGATTTTAAATGGATGAACCTGGTAAACTTCTACATCTGTTCTGCATCAATTTATGTCACAAAATGCTCACAGATATATAAGTAAATGAATAAATTGACAGCACTCCAAAGCCAAGCTCTTTATTAGATGAGCTACACCAATGGAGTAAGTGCCAGAGCCCTTAGCCAGAGCGCATTCTATCCTTATTCAACAGGAGTTTTGCCTGAAGGGTCTACAAAAAGCTGATGCACTATTAAAGCCTTCAGTGTTAATTTCACTAGCCTGCTATTGCTAAAGGAACTATCCAGTCAGAGTTAAGCATTTTCAAGTCCCACTGGGTGCTATTCACACTGGCGTACGAAGCTGGGGGAGGGGGTGCAGTCTGCCCTGGGTACCATCCGGGGGGGATGACATCGTGGCTGCCCTGCGGGACACTCGGCGTGCATCCCCAGGACGCTCGCTGCACACCCCGCACAAGGCGGAATGCTTACCATGCAGCCCCCCAAAGTGCACCAAGCACCCCACGGGCAGCGCGCCACACCCCCTGGGACGTGTGCCAGCCACACCCCCAGATGTACACCACACCCGATGCTGGAGCAGGTAGTTTTGCCACTGGCTATTCAACTATATTTTAAGAGTAAACTCGCTGAAATTTATTAGCATGACTAAGTTAGGTCCATTAATTACCACTTAGTTGAATATCACCCATTGATTTCAGTGGGAGAATAGATTCCTTGCTTACCACTCTTCTAATCATAGAATAGCTTCTGTGTTCTACCAAACCAGGGTTATATCTCTTCCTCATAAATTCAATAAAAGGAAAACAATTTATACAAATTTCTCTGTTGTATTCTTCTCTCTCTGGTGTAAAAAAAATCCCATGAATTTCGTCATCTCTATTTGCTACTTTTCATAATTTAATTAACAATTCCTTTAGAGCATGGGCTTCAAATGGAATGATGCCCCTTCTTTGCCACCAAATGTTTTGCACCTGCCAATGTACTCCATACAAAATTGATGCTTTCCTTCTACATACAGATCCTAGTATCAAAGTACAGTGGTACCTCGGGTTAAGAACTTAATTCGTTCTGGAGGTCCGTTCTTAACCTGAAACTGTTCTTAACCTGAAGCACCGCTTTAGCTAACGGGGCCTCCCGCTGCTGCCGCGCCGCCAGAGCACAATTTCTGTTCTCATCCTGAAGCAAAGTTCTTAACCTGAGGCAGTGGCGTAGCGTGGGGGGTGCAGGGGGGGCCGGCCGCGCCGGGCGCAACATCTGGGGGTTAGGGTGCGCAAATCCACGGGTTAGGGGGCGCAAATTACTTGCCTTGCCCCGGGTGCTGACAACCCACGCTACGCCACTGACCTGAGGTACTATTTCTGGGTTAGCGGAGTCTGTATCCTGAAGCGTATGTAACCTGAAGCATATGTAACCCGAGGTACCACTGTAAAATGACTGTACAGAATTTTTTAAAAGCCAAAGGTTTCTTGATAATTTGAACAATGACTTACTAAAACTTCTTCCAAAAGGGTCTGATTACTGGGCATTTCCACCAGACATAAATAACATTACCCATTATTATCTCCTCCTCCTCCTCCTCCTCCTTTTATATATCAAATAAACATGCTGTTAAGTGCCACTGATACAGTATTTTATAATGATTTCCTTTTAAAAGGAATTTCAAGGAAGGCTGCATTCTTCTCTCCTTTCAAAAAGCAAGAACAGAATTCAACTAGATGCCGCTGGTAGACAGTTCCTGGAAAACAATGTACTTGATAGTGATAAGGTGTCTCATTACCAAATTTACACATTTTCCCAGGCCACAGTTCTCAGGTGTGACTGCCTTTCAATTGTTACTCTGATAAACTGCATCCTTATAAGGAACAAACTAATTCTGTGCTATATCATCTTAGTGAACATTCAAAGGGAATTATAGGAGAAGAAATAATAAACGGTGGTTGTATTGACCAGAGCTTGGATGACTATTTAAGTAGAAATTTAGGTTTTGCTGAGATAAGTGATTAATTTCATGACACATTTTGTATGACTAAATATTTACCACAGTTGTAATAGTAGCAAGTAATCTTCTGCATCACAGGAAAATAAATAATAGGATTGCCATACCTGCAGGGAGATATGATTTGTCTCTTCTGGTTAATGTTATGTACTGTAGGGAAAAGTGAATCTATTTACAACTTTATGCTACAAAAAAGGCATACTCCACAAGATCTAAGAGGTAAGAAAATTAAATTACTCTGAATTCATTACTCTGCTCAGAGGAGAGATCTTCAGCATGGTTAACCCTTCCAGTTTTTGAGTTGTTATTTCCATAGAACCAGAAATTTAGGATGAAAGTCAGAGTTTATCAACTCCGGTTCTCAGACCTAGTGCAAAATATCCTTACCACGATATCCTAGTGCAAAATATCCTTACCACGGAGGCAGTTCTGGGATGGATGTCAGCAGAGGCTTAATCCAGATAAAATGGAAGTGATATAGCTGGGTGGGAAACCAGCTGATCTGAATCGAATTGAAAGACAAAGTTTTCACATAGTGTTGTTGTGCTATCTATACTTGGTGTACTTGGTGCTATCTATGGAGGCACATGTGGTATTGGAACTTGCTACAGTCATTCAATGCCCTGGTTACACACTCTGCATCTGCCTTTAAAGAAACTTCAGCTGCTGAATAATGCAGATGTCTGGTTGTTTGTGATCGTATATAGGCAATCAGAGCATATAACACCAATTCTGTGCCCAGCTGCACTGGTTGCCAGGGTTAGAGAGAGCAGTTTGGAAGAGATATTCTTACTGTTTTGTAAAAGTTAGCACAGTGGTTATTGCTCCAAGCACATTAAAACCTGGTTAGATTGCAAATAAGTGAATGTTTTACTCACAGAAGTTGCATCAAACAAGTCTCCATCTGTTGGCAGGAAAACAAAGGAGAGAGAAAATGTTCCAAATGACTTAAACAGAAAAATAATTGGTTTCCATACAAAAAGGATCATTCAATATTTGGGTTAGCAAAGACGCAGGCTGTAATATCTCCTTCAAGAAAATTACAGTTCACTTGCAGGGAGCCATGGCCACATGGCTTCTCGCTTGCTCCAGGGAGCATGAAGAGAGAAGAAGAAAGGGATGGGGCAGAGGTTGTTGAGAGCCTGCTAAACCATACCCATGCTGGCAACTTGAGCTCAGGACTCATATTGACCCTTTCATGCACTCAAGTGTTAGTCAGTAACTGTATATTGCAGCAGCCAGTGCATTTCCAAACCCAATTTGAATACTTTAATGCCCTAAATGACTTGGAACCAGGTTACTTAAAGGACTATCTGCAGCTGCATGAAGCTTCCCAGGCCACAGAGACCCTCTGCATGTGCCTGGTTTTTAGACAGGAGAGACACAGCCTTTTCTCTTGTGACCCCATCTCTATGGGATGTCCTTCAACTGAAGACATTCCTGGCTCCCTTTCCTATTTTTAAAGGAGTCTTAAAGACCTGAATGACTCGGTCTGTTTTTTATTGATGCTGGCTTTACATTATACATTCTGTAGTTCTGGTTTCAACTGTTAGTAATATTTTTATTTTTATCTGAAATGTTACCTAACTGTTCTTGTATCAGTTATTTGTAATGTGTGTGTGTGTGTGTGTGTACATATGTATTACTGTTACAAGTTTTTATGTTCTTAGTTTGTAAACCACCATGAGGTGGTTTTTCCCTATAAAGGTGATATAAAAATAATCTAAAGAAAATAAAGAAAAGTGTTTGCTATAGGGTACGTATGTCACCTGCCCCAAGTGGTGTGGGGAGGTTAAAAGACCCCAGAGGGCATTTACCCATGCATATATTTCCAAATATATGCCCATTATTCTATGAAAAACATCCCAGGCAAGACATTCATCCACCTCTCATGGAAGTTTGATGTGTTGCTATTCATAGTCTTTGGTTGCAATGCATATGCTCATAATATTTGATCTAAATCTTTCTTCCTGTAATTTTAAGCAGCTCTCAAACTGACATCTTTTATCCTAAACCCAGTTACTGATGGGTATCATTATTCGGTGGCGAGGGAAAAGCACTCAGCACCCTTTCACAGGCATCCTGCATGTCTGAGCTTTTGGAATTAGAATAGATTCCCAAATCAAAGCATTTATGAGCCCTGGTTTGAATTAATCCTTTCCCATTTGACAAGCATGTTCTACACCCACAAGGCCTCATGGTGACAATGAGCCTATATAAGCACATGAGGTAATGTTGCAGAAGGCTGCAAAGTACTTTCACTTATGTACACAGACCAGCTATGAGTCCAAGGTACAATCTACATATGGAGTTCTGGGGTGGGACCTGGTGCTGTGATCTTACTTCTCCCCACCCTCATGCATTGATTGTACCTGGTTTGCAATCATCTGCACAAAACTTAAGCAGCACCAGCATGTCAGCCAATAAGACCTAGAGAGTTTGTGTGCTTCTCATGCATATCAAGTGAAAGTTCACAAACAGCAGATAAGGAGAGCTCTAAAGATGGGGGTTCCTTCGTACAACACATTTTTCTACACATGAACAACTGGAAGCTTTCTTCCTTGGCATGAAAACTTTCTGTATGAAAGGCTTTTAAATTTTATTTTATACTGTTGTGTGTGCCCCCACCTACAACCTGAAGTGGTAGAGCCCCCAGACAGCTTTCCCTCCTCATCTGCCTTTTATGAGGCCATGGGTATAGTAAGGAGGATGGGATGGGGTTAGAGAGGAACTAATCTGTCAATGTCAGTTTAACTCTTTCTCATTTTTCCAGTCTTCAGTTCTTCCCATTTCAACATAAATTCCTGATTTTTTCAGAAAGTCTGCAGGAACATTTCTACACATTTTTGCATGCGATTCTCCTAATATGTAGGGATTTATATGCTACTTTTTCCACAAACAACTTCCCCTAAAATTATGCATTTTCAGCAAACTTTGTCCTAATACACACTTTTTTTGCATGCATCTTTTGGTTGGAGAGCTGTAACACAAAATTAGGAGGAATGAGAATTTTGAAGGATAGCTCTGTTTCAGTTTGCACATTGGGTTGGTAAGAGCAAAGGAGGCAAGTTTGGGTTTCTTTTCCCATCCCTAATTACAATAAAGGGGACCTACTTCTTGGACTGCCTGGTTTGAGGAGTCTGAGGCACAAAGTGAAGGATTACTAGTTCTGTTGAATGTTACTACTCTGGCTACTTTTGTATATAATTTTCAATGTTCCTTGCTTGGATAAAGAAAAACAGTGGTACCTCAGGTTACAGACACTTCAGGTTACAGACTCCGCTAACCCAGAAATAGTACCTCAGGTTAAGAACTTTGCTTCAGGATGAGAACAGAAACTGCGCGGCAGCAGCGGGAGGCCCCATTAGCTACAGTGGTACCTCAGGTTAAGAACAGTTTCAGGTTAAGAACGGACCTCCAGAACAAATTGAGTTCTTAACCCGAGTTACCACTGTATTGAATAAGGTAGTGAACTTGGCTTCTTATTTTTGTAGCATGAACTTAGCTATCAACCCACACACTGGCATATCACAATAACTTTGAAATTGCCATCTTGCCACCCCTTCACTGAATGCAGTTAATAAAAACCAATCTGTGTTAATCCTTTAGTTGGCCAGATCCAGGACTTCTTAAAACAACATGAGAAAATCAATCTTTGTTAACACATGCTACTCAGTGACTAATGGTTGTAAGATTTATTTAGCACCAGCATATGCAAAGTTCTGAAATATGGGGGAGATGGGATGGGAATTAAAATTCCAAATGTGCATACACTGAAAACAAAACAATTTCTTATATGACTCCTTGCATTCTCTTCCAAATTGGACAGCTTGTTGACTTCTGTGTTCTGGACTCATTGTGCTGCCAACCCAGCATTACAATACTGTCAGTTTTAATTATGCTAATTCATTCTCCTGATGACACTTCATGCTTGGAAAACCCACTGCTTCCATTGACGCAAGATTACAGTGTCATACGCCCAGTGGTATTTTGGTCTTTCTTTGCTGCTTTTTCCTTTCTCAGTAAATTTCAGCCTGGAAGTGATTGGTTTTGCAACTGAAATGGAGTCAAACTAATGAACTACAATGTGTAACCAAGCTAACTTGAAAAAGCTTCATGTCATCTTTTAATACTCAGTGGAGCTTTGTGCTGTATAACTGTGGCTGCAGTTGGTTAATAGGCTGCTGATCTAGATGGACAGGTAACCTGACCTGGTAAAAGGAATGGCCCTATATTCCAACAATCATATCAAACTGTGCCAACTTCATGCATCTGTCTACTACAAAAATGCAAATAGAACTATAAACTAAACTGCTGATTGTTTTTAAAATCTTAATATCCTGGGTACCTGGCGGCAAGTCTTACTGGTGTGCATGATCCCATGGCACAGGCTGGCATGTAGTCCAGCAGGCCAACAAGTCCAAAGTCCAGGTTCCTACCCCAGCAGCTGATCCAGAGGTCAGCATCTGGCAGTCAGTCCCACACAAGCAAAGTCTCAAAGAGAGCTCTGGAACATCCAAGATATGGCCCATCCAATGTGGGGACTTGAGGAAACACAGCTGCTTAACTCTGCTGCCCCTTTTATACTCTGCATGCTGATTGCAGCCTCTGAGCTTGATGAGGCATGTGACCCTCACTTGTTCCAGCTGAGGAATCACACCCTTCCTTCCAGAGCCAATGAGCCCCACCTGGCCAGCTAGGGAGCTGGGTTGTGGACCCTTGCCTGCCTCAGCCTCTTAGAGCATACCTCCTTACACCTCAAAGCCTGCTGTATTCGGGGAGACAGGGGCTCTCTGGCTCTGGTGCTGGGTCCTGCTGCTGTGGTTCCTATGCACTGACCCCATCCCCTCGCCATCCTCCACTGAACTGTGAGTACTTTCTACACCAACCTCTCCTTCTCCATCCCCATCTTGCCCCAGTGCGTCTCATTAACCCCTTGCTGGGATCCTCTTCCTTCTTGCCTTTGTCCTGCCAGTTCATGACACTTAAGCTATATAGTTTTTAACATCTGATTTTATTGGCAATTCGGATCAATAATTTATATTTTATGTAAAACACTTAGAGGTTTTGACAATTAAGTGGTATATAAATTCTGTTAAATAAAAAGCATAAATATGTGGGAACAGTTCTATAGCTGGCATATGGCTGGTTGAAGGGCTGTGGGAAGCAGTGTGCATTTCACTGCAGTGACAGAAAGGAAGACCAACCTACAAGATGGTACTTTCATTACCAGAGAAGAGGTACTCCTGCAGGAAAATGGCCACAGGTGAGCCTTGCCCTTAGAAGTTGGGCAGGGCCATCCATTTAACTTTTTTATCCTCAAAGTGACCCCCAGTGTGAGGTTTATGGTGAGAAGGTGGATCCACTCCATTCTTTCATAATTTAGTGGGAGTGATTCATCATGGGCTAACTGTAGTGACAAGGCATGGTGAAACTGGGTTTGGTTCTAGGGGGTCTTTTGGCTGTCCCCATGTGCTATTATTGGAAATAGGGAACAGACTCTTTCTATGCATTGAAGTGGCATTTTTTGTGATCTCAATGTTACTACTGTGGTGTCAACTTGCTATTTATCTGCTGCTTGAATTTATAATTGTGTTTTAAGTATTATTGTCGCTGTTAGTGCTAATTTGATATTGGATGAGGTGGATATTGTGATTTTGCTGACCTATTAGCATGGCAATGAGAGTTTATTCCCCAGGGTATATTTCCAAGGTAAACTGGGAGGACAAGAGCCTCGGGCAGAAGTTAGAGAAATAAGTCAAATTCCTCATATGGAGAGTAGACTTATTTGCTGGAGCTCAATTTTGTTGCACTAGAGATGTGAGAGATGGTGTGGCTGGATCAGGCTGTAATTAAATAACTGCACTTATTATAAGATCATGTGCTCTTTACTGAGTCTTCTCTTGGTTGTCTTCTCCCCTCAAAGCTCTGTGGTCCCAGAGCAACCTGTTTTATTTTTACTTGGATTGTGGCCAATGTTGTGTGTACACCGCTTTCCAGACCAGCAGTGTGAGCACATTGGATGCACAGTAAAATGGAATGCATGCACAGCCTAGATGTCTTTGAGCAGAGGTGATAGTGGGACAAAGGAAAATACTACAATGTCCTCACTCTGTCAGGAGAAGGGGAGACTGAAATGAGACAAAATAGCACCCCTTTAAGAAAAAGTTGAGTAAGTATTCAAAAACAACAATATACAAATAATAAAACAAAAACAATGGCTGTATGGAGCACATTATTGCAGTTGGAATAAAATAAATTAAAGGTTTGGTGCACTTTTGCAAACATCAAATTAAGAGTCAATTAAGGGTGGTGCTGAAAACCTTCAAGTAAAGGCAGTACACTGAAGCTGCTTGCCAGATGGAACAGAGCCACAACACTAGATTCCCAACAGATGGGGCACTGTTCCTTACTTGGGAGGGAAAGGACTAGGGGCAAGGAAGCAGAGAGGTCAACACAGTGCAAACACACTAGCAGGAACACACATTGTCTCCACTGGTGCATATGGACTGCTCTGACCTCCCCTCCCCTTGCCTCTTCTGGTAAATAAGTCACCCACCTGCTGGGTAGCTAGCAAAGTGGCTCAGTCCAGCACCTTGAGCCATTCTGGTTATGTAGCCATCTGTTCAGGCTGCTCTGGTCATGGATTTTCTGCATGAAATGGGTGCATGGATTAAATGTTACGAATGTCAGGGCATTGTGTTTCAATGTAATACTTTTTGAGCTTAGTCATGCTGGCCACATGACCCGGAAGCTGTACGCTGGCTCCCTCAGCCAGTAAAGCGGGATGAGTGCCGCAACCCCAGAGTCGTCCACTACTGGACCTAATGGTCAGGGGTCCCTTTACCTTTTACTGGGAATGTGTGTTCAGATGCAGTATGAAAGAGAGAGAGAAAATGCAAAGTTTTAAATTAGGAAGATATTAGTACCCCCAGTCTTTGAAAGAATTAGGCTAGTTGGTTCAGTGGGTATGCTTTTGCTTTGCAGAAGGTTTCTGTGCCTTCTGCCATACTTTCTGTGCTTGCCCTCTTCTTTCTTCTTTGAGCACCAGCCATGATTATCACTCTTTAATCTCCCCATTGCAACTGCCAGCAAGCAGGAACTCTTATACAACACTTGCTCTCAGGGATTATCTTTTCCCAGAAATTATTCATTCTGCTTTTCTCAAGAGTCCTCAAGTCTATAGCACTGGAATGGATGCTAACCCTTTAAATGTTGAGACTAAAATGGTCCAGGTTTTCATTCATCTTTTTTTCTTGCTCATTGTTTCTTATTCATCTGTACACAAAAGATAAGGAAAACATTATGTACCTTGAAAAGCATGCTTGAAAGATGCAAATTTGCTGTAAGAGAAGTAAGAGCACATGTGAATATGAAAAATGACTCAATCCACAAGCCAACTGAGCAGATTTATTTGTTTCTAAGCTGATTGACAGCTCAATCCAAAGCACATTGTTTGGAAGTAAATTCTTCTGGGTTTTGTAGACTTTGCTTCCTAGCAAGTGTTCTTAGAGTCGGCATGACAGTCCGGTTGTTTTTTTGTGAGACTAAAAGGGGAGCAGTTTGATTAGCCACCACAACAGTAACAACTTCACCATTCCCCCAAGAGCCTTCATAAGTCACCCCTGCCAACCAGAAGAGCCAGGAGATGCAGACTGCATGAGGAAGGATCCTACCACCTGACACTACCTGGCCCAAATTGCCACAATGGCAATGATATTTGGGGACTTCTATTCAAAGTCTTGGTCCTACATTGTTCTTTAAGTTTCCATTTTGTACTCCATGCTACTTGGCATATTATTTATTTATTTTAATTTCATAAAATTTATACACAGCTTGATATTTAAAAAAACCCAACAACCCTCAGAGCTGTTTCCAAGAAGAATACAATAGAATTATCAGTTAAAACAGTTAAAACACAACTATTTACAACATTAGAAATTAAAAATCAGCAATAAATTGAAAAGAGTTTAAGACTCACAACAACATTCTACATATCTGGATAAAGGTAAAGGGGACCCCTGACCATTAGGTCCAGTCGTGACCGACTATGGGGTTGCGGCGCTCATCTTGCTTTATTGGCCGAGGGAGCCAGCGTACAGCTTCTGAGTCATGTGGCCAGCATGACTAAGCCGCTTCTGGTGAACCAGAGCAGCGCACAGAAACGCTGTTTACCTTCCCGCTGGAGCGGTACCTATTTATCTACTTGCACTTTGAGTGCTTTCAAACTGCTAGGTTGGCAGGAGCAGGGACCAAGCAATGGGAGCTCACTCCATCACGGGGATTCGAACCGCCGACCTTCTGATCAGCAAGCCCTTGGCTCTGTGGTTTAACCCACAGCACCACCCACAATCCCACATATCTGGGTAGGCTTGTCTAAAAAAAAAAAGTGTTTTTAGCTGTTGCCAAAAGGAGTACAATGAAGGCACCTGCCTAATGTCAGTAGGCAGGGAGTCCCAAAGTATACGTTCTGCCACACTGAAAGATGGATTTCTGACAAATGTGGGATGAGCATTGTGTGGCATTATGTAACATTTGTAACAGTGCCAGCTCCACGGATCAAAGCTGTTGACTGGGCATATATGGGGGTAAGACAATATTACAGGTAAACTGGTCCCAAGTTGTTAAGGTCTTCTGTATATGAAACCACTGGGTGAAGAGCTCTGGAATTTGTTCTTTTCTGTCTAGAACTTCATACTTCCAAAGCATTCTGTTCTCTGTCCCCTTGCTGTGGAGTAAATGAGCTACATGGAGGGGTGTGAGTACACACTGGGAACTATTTTTCAGATTCTGACTTAACGTTCATTTTTCATTTATAAACCCAAAGCACGGAAAAATGGGTAACCTGAGGTAACTGCCTTTGAGAACCATTACAACAGGCCCATGTGAAATGCATTTTACAAACGGTTGTCTCAGACATTAGATTGATCTGCTTCCACAATCACAATTTCTGCTACTTTTCTTCAGTGGCTAGACCTGGCATATTAGCATGAGAATGATGACTATGCTGCCTTTTCAGGTAATTTTGTGTGTAAGTAAGTAGCAGGTGACATAGCTAACTGATTTTGAAGAAGTGGCTTAATTCAACACAGACAAAGGCTTCCAGTGCACCTGAGGGCAGCAGACTATTGGGGGTAGGTATGTGACAGACCTGTGGCACACATAGTTCTAGTCTCCAACAGAGGGGAATGGCTAGAGACTTTGGGAGAAATTGTGGGGGGGGGATCTCCTGCCCCCCTCCCAGCATCTGCCACCTGAGACAGTTCCCTCACTTTGTCTAAGCCAGCCTTTCTCAACCTGTGGGTCCCCAGATGTTGTTGAACTACAACTCCCATCACCCCTAGCTAGTAAGGCCAGAGCTCAGGGATGATGGGAGTTCAGGGTGCCATCACGGCTGCCCCCCCCACACTGGGTGCCCCGCCCCCACAGGCGGTGCGCCCCGCCTCGCCCCGCGATACGCACCAGCCCCACCCCCGGTGCCGGAGCATGAAGCCCAATCGCCTTCTCAATCCGGACTGCAGATGGTCTGGGAATCAGTGTGTTTTTACATTAGTAGAATGTGTCCTTTTATTTAAAATGCATCTCTTGTTTTTTTGTGGGGCCTGCCTGGCGTTTTTACATGAGTAGAAGGTGTGCTTTTATTCAAAATGCAACTCTGGGTTATTTGTGTGGCATAGGAATTCGTTCATTTCCCCCCCAAAAAAAAATATAGTCTGGCCCACCACATGGTCTGAGGGATGGTGGACTGGCCCACGGCTGAAAAATGTTGCTGACGCCTGGTCTAAGGGAAGGGCTGGCACTGCTGAAGCTAGGGAGGTAAAGATGTGGTCAATATACCACCCTGACTTGCATGGGATATAAATGAAATGGGCATATCAATCAATGAAAAGGTGAGGATGCAAATATTGAATTATCATTAGCTCTAATCAGTGTTGGAAAAGAAATGTATTTATAAGCTCACCTTTTTCCCTGACAGGGACTCAAGATGACTTACAGATAAAACAGAAACAACTGAAAACATACAT
The DNA here is from genome assembly GCF_027172205.1 of Podarcis raffonei. Classification (NCBI taxonomy): domain Eukaryota; kingdom Metazoa; phylum Chordata; class Lepidosauria; order Squamata; family Lacertidae; genus Podarcis; species Podarcis raffonei. The sequence continues at coordinate 53,275,264 of NC_070604.1, forward strand.
GCTTTTTCATGTGTGTGAGAGAAATGATATTGAGACCCTATACCTGAGGTGGGAAATACAGCCAAGTGGGAGATGATTTTGAGCTGAAACAGATGACGGGGTAGACTCATGGAATTCTGGGTAACATGGAATTCTGGCTAGTGTGCAGGCTGAGTCCTGTCCTGTCTGAAGAAAAGTTATTTGTGCCTCAAAGGGTTTAATATCCAGAAAGTATATTAAATTATCCTCAATCTCTGATATAGTATGGTTAAGGATATCTAAACTTTCATACAAATACTTTTCAAGATTTTAAATGGTTAAAAAAAAACATTGGTGGCGAAAAAGCCAAAGTTAAGTATCTTTTAAGACACAACTCTCTTCTGTTGAAATGGATAGGATTTTGAAGTGCATAGCTTTTCTTGGATTGATTCCAAATCTCTTTTATATCTTAGTCTATTGTACTCCCTAGCTAACACTTTTGATGTTGGATGTTATTGTCTTCAAAATTCAGAACACTGGGCTAATGCAATATCTCCTTCAGATGGCCCTTCTCTGAGGCTTTTAACCTCATATAAATAAATGGCAACAGCTTCTTGGCTGTTCCATTATTTTGTTATATTGATCTGCTGCACTGAGCTCATGGTGTTATGGTCAAACAGTTCTGACTCTGTGGCTCACATCTACAAGAGGAGGCAAGAGAATTATTACTCAGTTCAATTTCCTGTCAAGCACTATTTCTCAGGAGTGTATTTTTTATTGAATTCTTCAAATAAGTTTGCTTGCCTGCACACTCTTTTTATGATTTGACACCTTAAAGAGTCTCTTACAACACCTTAAGCACGTGTAAAATGCCCCCAGTCTCACTCCCATATAGAGACTAAGCTTCGAGGAAATGAATGCCTTTTAAATTCTCTGCTCTTGATCTTATATGAAAATGTGATCCTTCATTGCCTGTTTTTAAAATATTTATATACAGCAATCATCATAGCTGTCAACTTTTACCTTTTCTTGCGAGGAATAAAAACAATCCATAGGGAATGGGACAAGAAAACAAGAAAAAATTATCGTGAAACCAAACACTACCTTAAAATGCCCACTGGAACAAAAAGTCTTAGTCATGTGCCTGAAGTCAGAAAGTAGGGTAGCTATCTAATCTCATTTGGGAGGGATTTCCACAGGCTTGGGCTCACTATGTTGAATGTAATTCTTCTAGTAGTTATGAGCCATGCATAACCATAATGGATCTCCAACAGAGACTCCCCCAAAGATCTAAGTGATTGGGCTGGGATATAAGGGATCAGGTGGGTCCTTGTGATATCCTGAGCCCAAGTTGTGAAGGACCCTGTAAATTAATACAAGAACTTGAACCTGGCCTATTTCTTTCCTGACATCACAGCCATGAGTATGGTCAATAATAATAAGCTCTGAGAAGTGTTCACGCAAATTCACTATGAGTCTTCCCAGTAAGTATAGATAGGATTGCATTCACAACCTTAGTAGTATGGAGGAAAGCATATGGACACGAGTATTTTCATAATGCATAAGTATGATCAGCACTTATCTTGTGATTGTAAGTTCTCACAACATCCTGTTGAAACTGTGTACCTGCCACCAACTGTTATGACGTCCTGGTGCCCAGACTGAATGTATTTGAGTCAAACTGTTTCTCAGGAGAATGTTTTTCAAAGTTATCCATGAGTTTCCGTCTCATCTGCAATCAAGCACCAGCCTTTGCAGTTGGTCTGTAGATCTTTCTGTACCTTTTATTCTTCTTCTTTATTGCATTTTTATACCGCCTTTCATCTGAAGATCACAGGGTGGTTTACAATATAAAAACACAAAAATACATACTGTGATAACAAACAAAAACAATAAAATAGCTTTCTGCAGAAACGAATACTGCAAATCATGCACATGGGTAGAAGGCAACTCGTTAACCATTCCTGCAGGGATTCTCTATCCAGTTGAGCTTGATCTTGTTACAGAGGAATTACTGAAGTCATTTAGGGATAGCTGCCCTGGAGTGCCTTGGCTATGGCCTTAGAAACATGCCATATAAAGTTCTATTCTGAGCCCCTGAGCAATGGAAAGGCGAAAAAGTAAACCATAGCTCTTCAAACTCTTTCACCTAACTGTGTTACAGTTTTTTTTTCCTTTTTAAAAAACATTGATGATTTAAGAAGCAGGGAGCCTACAATAACATCCTATAATAGATCCGTGTTTGAACTACAGGGACTCAGTAATGATGTGCCTGCATGGGGTAACACATCCGTTCCCTGCAGTCCACCTGCCTGCAGCCTCCTGCTGGCAGTGCCATCTTTTGCTTTGAAACACAACAGCCCCCACCTGGCTTTTTCCTCCTCCTGCTCTTTCACCTGCCTCATTCTCAGCCTCCCAATAGACCAGAACACAATGGTGCTCTTGGGAGCTGTGCTGTTGCAGGATGGAGCATTTGTTGGGAGAAAGAGAAAGGGTCTGAACCCAAACTAGGCATCCTCTCATATGCCAGGCTGCTCACTACAATGACAGCAGAAATGGTGAGGCACTATTGGTGGTGGTGCTCAGAGGGATTCAGGTTTTCCAGCTGTCTCATGGCATGGGCTAGGACCTGACCCAGCCATTGAAAATGCTTTGTTTTTATCACAGTGCCCCCCAAATAACCAGCAAGGGTATTTATAATTTATCCCATTGGCTTAGCTGACAGACGAGCTGCCATTTAGTTCTTTCTTTCCCTGAACTGTTTCTTTCCTGCATAGTCATTGTAAGAACAGCCATGTAACTTCGAGAAGTATTGTTCCAGTTTCTTTATTTTCCCCTTCCCATCCCATTTTTTCTTATTGTGTCATGACTATTCAGAGGTGCCGCCTTGGGCCAAAGATTGGGCGGCAGGGAGCAGCAACATATCATGTCTGTGATGCATGCCTGTGACATCACGTGCCTGTTGCCCATCATGCTTGCATCATTGGGAGGAAGCCTTGTCCAGCACCACACAGTTTCAATGGCCGCAGCTCCTTCTCTCTCACGCTCAGGAGGAGCCTGCCTTTGATGCTGCACTGCGGTTGGCTTGTCAGTTCAGCCTCTTCCAGTAATGGGTGGGAGGGAGTTGAGCCCCCTGGTAAGGAATATTGAGGGGGCTGACGGCACTTCTGCCCCCTAGATTTGGCACACCTGTGTCTATTAGATTATAAGCTTCTGGGCAGGGACTACAGTGGGACCTCGGGTTAAGTACTTAATTCGTTCTGGAGGTCCGTACCTAACCTGAAACTGTTCTTAACCTGAAGCACTACTTTAGCTAATGGGGCCTCCTGCTGCTGCCGCACCACCGGAGCACAATTTCTGTTCTCATCCTGAAGCAAAGTACTTAACCTGAGGTACTATTTCTGGGTTAGCAGATTCTGTAACCTGAAGCGTATGTAACCCGAGGTACCACTGTACCTTGTTTTTTATAATATTTTTATAGCACTTACAATATTTTACAGCTTTTAAAATTACAAATAACATTTTTATCTCACCCTTCTCCCAAGGAGCTCTGGGAAATACTAGGGGGACTATGCAGATAGGTTATGCTGAAAGTGATTGGTCAAAGGACACTTGTTTCAATATCCAAAGATTCACCTCTAGCCTAATCTTGCATTTGGGGACTTCCATCTTGTAATTTTACTTATTGTTATTATGTTATATTATACTGGTTAGTCTCTTGTTACACAGATTTCTTGCTAAGTGACTTACAAAAGTATTTAAAAATATAAACATAAATACATTATAGTATTAACCAATTCATAAAAAAATGCATGCAGTTCATAGAAATATACAAAACAACACCCCCACCCAATAACAACCACAGGAAGCTTTGGCACCATACTAACAGCAAAAACAACAACATGCTAAAACATCAGAAGCAAGGGAAATGGATGTTGTAACCTGGCACTGAAACAAAGGTACCAGGCAGACCTCACTGGGGAGGGTGTTCCACTGATGCAAAGCCACAACTGAAAAGGTCCTCTCCTATAATTATTTAATAATAATTTTTTTTTTTGTACTCTACCCATCTGACTGAGTTGCCCCAGCCACTCTGGATGGCTTCCAACATAATATACAGAAACACCACAACAGAGCAGAACACATTAGAAGCATATGCAAGGCTGCCCTCAGATGTCTGTGGAAGGTCGTATAATTATTTGCCGTAATCCTCAAGTCCTCCCTCAAAGAAGGAACCCTGAGAAGTAATGCTGCTGTGTTCTACTATAGATCAGGCTGTGGCCCAGCTGTAGGCCCAGTTGCACCAGTTGAAGGTGATGACCTAGTTTGTTTCAAAACTGAGGTGATATTTGAACCCGGATCTCCCCAGACTTAGGGCATTTCCACTTGTTCTGTGCATAGAAAGCACTGGTCCTGCTCCATTACTAGGGAAAACCTGCTCTTTAGCTCCAAATTGAAGCAAACATCAATCCGGAGAAAACACAAATTGCCGTTTGCTCCGATTGCATGCTAAACAGTGGTTTTCCCTGGAGAAAAGCAGTGGAACAAAAGGGAGTGGGGATAAGCCATGAGTCAATTACATTGCGCAACTCTAAATACCAGGTGACACACTTTCCTGTGGAGGACCAGGGTGTGGCATTTTAAAAATATTTTGACTCCGTTATTGCAAAGAAATGAATTAAAAGGGCTGATTTTTTTTGTAAATTATATAAGGCTTCTTTGATGTGCTTTGCAATCTTTATGCTGCTTTGATTGCTCCTTTAAGTTTGGTGATGAATAATCTCCACATGGCTGATGATGAACAGAGGATGAGAGATGAATGTTCTAGTACAGAATCTCTTCTAGAAAATGGTGGGAAAGAGTATGCTTATTATAAAGGGCAGAAAGAACAAACAGACAAATTGCTAGTTGGTTCACAGAGGCTCCATACTGAGTGAAATATTAAAGCAAATAAGCATAGGATCAATATGTAATAAATCAGCAGAAAACAAGTTTCCCTGCTGAAAAACAGTGAGATGCCATGAGGATGGGTTATATCAGGTAAAATCAATATTTTCTTTGTCAAACTAAGTAGTATGGTGAAAAAAAGGGAAGACATTTGTCTGCCTTTCAGCAGACGTCCTCAAAGAAAAACAGAAGGCAGGTTAATGCAGATTATAGCATCCCCAAGAAGGAAGTTGGTAAACTTCTTTTTTAGGACACACAAGCTGTTGGAGGTACTATGAAACCTCAAATGTTAAATTATGACCATGCAGCCAGCTTCAAACTCTTTCTCACTACCTTCCTCTCTGTTCTTCAGTCCTTTTCTCAGCCGCCCTTCTCACAATGAAGACTTTTCCACAATTCCTTTGTCCAGGCAGAGAGGTCAAGCTGAAGAACCAGACCAAAGTCGGTAGCTTTATAGGGCCAAGTGGCTTGTATTGGGCCATACTCGCTCTTTGTGTCACTTGAACCCTAGGAAGTGCAATATGACCGCCTGTAGTGGTGGCCTTGGTGGTACAGAGACAGTAAGGCATCTGGGTCTCACTACTGAAACCCTCTGGCATCTTATACCCCAAATGCCTCAATTCTTGTCCACAACTGTAAAAAACCCCAAAGTACTGTATGTGTACTTGAAATGGTTTTTGTGTTTTCATTGCCCTGCTGGGTGTTTTTCTTTTTCATGGTTATGTTTTTATTATCCATTCTGCATTTGTATTTTTAGTAGGGATGGCGTAGGAATTTGGTTCCCAAAACAATACACAAGCATAACTATCCTTCAAAATTCACACTTCTGGGATTTTTGCAGTGCCAGAACTAAAATATGGGAATACCCATTTTGAAAAGCTACATAGCACTCATGATTGCTGTACAGCAGTTTGAGATATCAATTAAATAAGGCTTGTGTCAGCCACCACTGCTTAGTTTGCTGTAATGTGTGAGTTAGGGGTTTTCAACCCAAAGGGTTTTGGCATACATACCTTGCTCATAGCCCCATAAAATAATTTATTACTGTAGTTAGTGAGTCAGTATGTAAAAAGTGATCTGTCAAAAGATGTAGGTGATCTGGAAGAAAATGTGTGAATTGCCAAAGGGTGTAAGGGAACCTGATAAATACTAGCTATGCTTGCTCAAAAGTAGGCCCCACTGATTTCAATAAGACTTATTTCAAAATAAACCTGAATTCTGAGTGTTTATTTATTCTTGAGACTGTCTTGTGATGTAAGAAGGTGTCTGGCTGTGCAGGAGATGCTGGTGAGAGCAACACATGCAAGGGCACATGACATGCAAAGATTATTCTAAACTACACCAGTTGCCAAGTAAGACAATCTGTGCAGTTGATATTTCTCCTGGCTCTGTTTACTCTCCTCTGAAAAGTAAGCTAATGAAGGTGTTTTGCTCAATCATGTGTTTGGCAATGAGAAATGACTTTTTTTTAATTACAGTCAAAATTTTGAATTAGAAAGAATTTGACTTATGAAGTTCCACTTTGGGCACTTAAATAAAAATAAAAATAAAGCAGTTGATGAACAAGAACGTGATGCGATCACAAGCTCAGCATTTGTGTAAACAGCAGTAGTTTAATCAGCAAAGCATCTTTGCTGTCATTTATAAAATGAAAATCTGGGGTTAACGTGTTTAAAATTAGAAAGGCAATCCCTGTGTGTGTGGTTTTTTTAATTCAAATATTTTTTATTGATTTTCATGTATATACAAGAACAACATAGAACTACAGTAACTTGTCCAGTGGTACATTCTTAAGTTTCATATGCAGTACACAGTACACAAGCAATACATTTATTTATGCATTGTCAATTCAGGTATCTTCTCCACAGAGATTCTTGTGTTGTGGGTGGAATGAAAGTATATACTGTCTCATTTTTAAAGGAAAATAATGGAAGCCAAGTCTTGGCAAAAATGTCTATCTTTGAAGTGCCTTTAATTACCCTTCTATGGCAAGTAAGGCATTCCGATAGAGCCACATTCCAAATATTATTTACCCAGGTTTCAAGGGGGGTTTCTATTAGCTGATAATAGAAAAAAATATTAAGTCTCTGCATTTAAGGTTATTTTTTAAATTTGAGCCTAAGGATAACAAGGCAAGAGCTGAATTGGGTGGAAGGGATTGCTGAGTAATTTTGGAAATAATCTGGAACACCTTTCCCCAAAAGGTGTATACCAATGTGCAACTCCACCATGCATGAAAATATGAGCCTATCACTCCGCGGCCTTTCCAGCATAGGCGAGAGATGGTAGTGTTTATTTTGGCTAGACGTGGTGGAGTCCAGTGCCAGCGAAATACAATTTTAAGAGAAGCCTCCTGCAAACGAGCAGAGATTGTACATAGGGATGGGTTGTGCCAAATTGATTGCCATTTATTATCTGCAATTAGGATCCCCAAGTCTCTTTCCCACACTGACTGGAGGCCTCCTGTATCACGTGCATATTGTTCTAAAAGAATGCTATAATTTAAAGTCACAGCTCCTTTTATGCCATATTTTGATTTGTTATATAGAGACTCAAATGACATAAGAGAATGAAGGCCATTCCCCTTGCGTTCCAAGTATCTTGTAAATAATAATAATAATAATAATAATAATAATTTATTATTTATAACCCGGCCATCTGGCTGGGTTTCCCCAGCCACTCTGAGTGGTTCCCAACAGAATGAATGTTCACAATTGAATAGATTGAAACCAGGTTAACTGGGCATCATCCAATATCTCCATGAGATCATGCGTTGAGGTTGCTTTACCTCTAGGCAGAAGGTCTCTTATCCGATGGATACCTTTCTCCTCAAGTTTTTAAAATTGTCCTTTTTTATCCTCTTGTCAGAATGATGGAGGCAATCCCTGTGTTTGATGGGAAGGGTACAGCCAGACATAGCTGCTTGCAGAAGAAAAAATAAAGGAGCAGATAGTTATGATTATAACTGAAAGATCAAATGAGTCTTAAAACTGTCATCCATGCCTGTCTGTATAGGCCACTTCATTTTTGTCTGAACTGCTTTCATCTGTGACTTTACCACTGCACAAGTGCTTTTGGTAGGTTAGTTTAAGGCAGTCTTTGCCAACCTGGTACCCTGCAGAAGTTTTGGACTACATTTCCCATCAGCCCCAGCCAACACAGCTATTTCAAGGCATAAGGCTGATGAAGGCTGGTTTAAGAGATATTGAGCTTCAGGTTTTGCATCTGCTGTGTGCAGGAAACTATTCCCTGTTTCATGAAAAGACAGCTTCACTAGATGTACATCTCCGTTAAAGTTTGTATCACACTGGCTCAACTGTGCTTCTTGAGCGCATGTTTGAAGCTCACATGTAGGTATGGCCTTGACAGGCTGCTCTTCATTATATCAACATCAGTAAATGTGTTTTGTTTTTAGAAGCAACTGCCCTTTGGAGAGCACTGCTGAAGTAAGAATGGAATGGACTCCCCCTGGACTCTCCTTCACTGCAGGTTTTAATGCAGAGGTTGGAGACCTTCTGCAAGGGATGCTCTAGTTGCAATTTCCTGCACTGAAGGGTGTTGGACCAGATGACCCCTGGGATCGCTTCTAACTCTACAATTCTATGATTCTATGAAACTAACTGTGAATTTAAGCATACTTAGGCAGGAAACTTTCCCACAAAATTCCTTAGTACACCACAACTGAGTGCAAGGATGCAAATATGCCCGATTAAAATATTGGCAAAGCAACTTTGAGAGGGGAAGTTCGGCATTGGAAAAGTGGTCACATTCCCCCCCCCACTCCGCCAAGCCCCCCTGCCCCAAGTTTGATATGTTTGCTTGTGAGGAAAACACCTTCAATATGAACCTAAGATCTGGCACTTTTTACAATCAAGCACTGCTCCCAAGCCCTATTCTGTGATTGCATTCCATATGCTTGAGGAATTTTGCCCTCCCAGCCCCAGCCCTCTTATGGCAATATTATTGTATCATTGATAAACTTTACACACAGGGCTGGACACGTCACTGCCTGATGCAAAGAACAATGTGCGTTCCCCACCACCACTCAACTTCAGCTCAGAAACAGAAGCTGAATCTTAATTCACCCCAGTAATGGGTCTTCCACAGCACCTGAGGCAGCAGGCTAATTTAGTGTGGGGCAAAGGCATGTGATATAGTCTACATAGCTGTGTCTTCAGACACAGGGAACTGGGCAGGGCACCTTAGGAGCAACAACCAGGGAGCTGCTGCTCTCCCCCTCCCTGCCCAGCACCTGCTGCTTGAAGTGGTTGCCGGACTTTGCCTAATGGGAGAGCAGCCTTGCTTACTCTTATATTCCATATGTTACCATATCCACACTCATCACTGTTTCACAAATGCCGTCTGTGGAGATGAGTGTGCCCCATCACGTGCGACAGTCATCCACCTCTCTGCTCACCAGCGTGTGGATGCAGTGAACTGAACCTTTACCAAATATTCAGGTGTTATCATGGAAAAGGGGGCGCATGCTTCTTGTATGCACTTGTGTAGATAAAATGTCATAAAAGCAGCTCTTCCAAAGATCTTCTGGAAATCTTTAATGAGCTCCAGATTGTGAAAAGCAGGGGGATGCTGCCACCTGTTGGTGTTCATTTTCATTTTCACAGCCTCTTGTACTAAATTCTACTTCTTATCTTTCTCCATTAGGCTTTTGAAACAAAAGATTAGCTGTGAGTGAAACATCAGCAGGATGACTCGAGCACCGTGGAAGGCAGTGTCCCTTAAGCAACTGCAGGTGACCAACTTCTTCTTGCCTGGGGATCAGACAAAGTCCTGGAGGATAAGTCAATGAATGGCTACTAATCATGGTGGCTGAATACTACTTCCAAGAGCATAAGCTAAAGGTTGCCAACCATCTTGGACCAGTGAGCACATTTACAATTTTGAAAGAGTTCTGTGGGCTCCAGTCACAAAATAGCTGCAATGGGGAGGGGGTGTGCAGCTTAACATCACATGGCTGCCGTGGAGAGTGTGGCACAACACACAATTTAGAGAGACAGGCACTGTGGATGACTTTGCTTTACCATGCGACCTCAGCTGTATCCTGCTGGTCCTGGTTTTAGCATATCCACACTATGCAGAGATGTTGTTGCTGTCAATATGTCACTATGTTTATTTTATTGTTATGCTGTCTATTATTATGGTTTTTATTATGTTTTTAATGTTTTACACCGCCCTGGGAACTTTTGATAAAGGGCATATATAAATTGAATTAACAACAACAACACCATTTTAAAACAAATTACAATCTCAAGAATAGAGTGGGTGCTTAGATATTATTTTCCCCAAAATAATAAGCTAACTAATATTTTGCCACATCACAATTTTGGCCTTAAAAAACTGTTGGCATGCTGAGCAGCAGAGGGCCCTCATTCTTCCCTAGAGCTATCTATGACATGGACTCCATGTAGTATTCATTTCAGCTCAAGATTGGCATGCAATTGTTGTAACCATAACTTTTTTAAAGAATAAGAGGCTACCAAATGTACATAGTAAAACTTATATTGGCAATAAACACAAGAATGCATGTCAGGAGATAGAAAGGCAGCTCTGGTGACCATGAGATGTTTACATGAGATGTTAACTTTTTATTGTAACCCCCAATCTGTAAAGGATGCTGGTGTAGCAATAAAACTGCTAGCACATTTGCAAAGTTAAGCAGGGTCTGGTTTGGTTTCAAATTGGATGGGGGACTGAGCATTGAGGAGGTTGGACTAGATGATGCCTGGTTCTCTTCCAACTCTATGATTTTATGATAAACCTTTTAATAACGTTTCATAAAAATGTAATCAGTCAGTGTAAAGTTTAGCTATTCTGCAATTCTTAGATTCTATAAATAGATGATTAGACTGGGGAAGAAAGCCGCATGACATGATTATTCTTAAAACCCTCTTTTCAAAAGGTACAAGAGAGTATTTTATTCCCACAGATTCCGAAAGCACAATAAAGGATCAAAATGACAAATTTCATCTGTGGGGATTGTGAAGTTGCTGCTATAGAATGAAAATAAATGATGAGAGGAAAACTGTTACGGAACTTCAGAAGAACCCTGAGACACTGAGATATGTGAGTTGTGCAAGTCCCACTTTATAATATTTATGCGACCTCCTGTATGCATTCTGTATGTAATCCAGTATTGCATGTTTGGCTAGTGGCAGTTCTCCTGGGGCTCACTATTTCCCAAAACTGCTGGTGATGCCAAGGACTATGTGTGGGATCTTCTGTATGCAGAGCCCTGTGTAATGTCCATGTATATGCAGAAATGCATCTCCCCCCCTTCTTTCCAGTGTGATGGTGTTCACCAAAACACACAAGGAGCGTAATCAAATGTCCTGTCAGGTGCCTGTCTTTATGCCATGATTGACCCTTGAAACTCCAGTTTCAACATGCTAATTAATTGAAAACTACCAAACCTTAAACTGTTTTCCTCTCCCATTCTATATGATAGTATCACTGTTTTGCAAATGTCAAGCAATGATCATTTTTGAGATGGTTCCTAAGGGGATTCTAGTATTTTCTGTACAGCATTTTAGTGTAGAACTGGAAAACAGTAAACGGGTATTGTGGTGGGGGACTGGTGAGGGGGAAATGAACCATAACACACAAGAGGTGCACAGAGCCGTCTCCTCTATGGAGTATACAATACAATTCATTCAGACTCCACAAATCCTATGATCTGCTCTGTACACTGAGAGGACACAGACCTTGAAATAATGTGGATTCAGGGAAATGTTTGTTTCAAAATCCTACCCACTCAATACTTGTTTAGGAGTTGTAATGTTTCATTTTCTTCTTCGTGTTTAGTAGTTCACCAAAGTTAGCATGATGCAGGAATTATACATGAAGTGTATTGTTATATTACATTTGGAATACTGTAACATACTCTGCATAGGGTTGCCTTTGAAAAGTACTCAAAAACTCAAAGAGCTGCAGCCAAGTTGCTGACTGGGGCTGATTGTAGGGAGCATACAATTTCCTTGCTACAACAGCTCCACTGGCTACCAGTCTGTTTCTGGGCACAATTCAAAGTTTTGACCTATAAAATACTATACAGCTTAGGTCCAAGATATCTGAAAGACCATATTCCCTCATACGAACCTGTCTGGGTTTTGAGATCTTCAGGGGAGGTCTTTCTCTTCAGTCCCACCACTTTCACAGGCATGCTTGGTGGGGACACAGAACAGGGCCTTCTTGGTGGCTGCCCCCTGACTTTGGAACTGCCCCCTTCCCCAAGAAGCTAGACTGGCTCCCTCCTTGTTGTCCTTTGGTTGGCAGGTGAAGACTTTCTTCTTCTACCAGCTTTTTGGAAATGGACTTTTAACAAAAGGGCTGGTGCCATGCTGTTTTTATTATAATTATTTGTATGTTTAAACAGATTTTATATGTATATAGTTTTAATTATATATTTTTAGCAAATATATATATATATATATATATATATATATATATATATATATATATAGCAATTTTTTTAAAAAAAACTGTCAGCTGTCTTCAGTCTTGTCAGGGAAAAAGGAAGGGTATAAGTAAATATAATAATGATAGTGATAGTCCTAATATAGCCAGGATTATCTGCATAGAGAAACTTCCATGTGAGGATTCTCATATGGATCAGGATTCATATGTGTAGGGATTATGTGTAGAAGAAAAATCTGCACACTATCAGACTGACTGCTAAGAAGCATTGTGTGGGTGTCACTGCCAGCACTGCCAATAACCTTGTGAGGTGCATATTTCTGTGTCACAACTGTTCATGCTGTTAAAACTTGAGCACGTGGCTACATAACACCGCAGTGTTAACTGGGGCAGAGTGGTACCAAGATGATGCTATCAGGCATTGCATTAGCCTCCAGGAAGGCCACTGGGGTGTTGTTTTCTGGAAAGACCACCAATGGCCCCACTTTCTATCTCATTAACACAGTCTCCAGAAGCCATGTAAGGTTATTGCTGAGTCATGTAGAAGCAAACAGTTTTCAACAGGAGATGAGAACTGGCAACTTCATGGTATTGCTTCATGCCATACTGACAGCGAGTATGGTAGCTTGTTGGATTAGACAATTTGTTAGTCATATTCAGCATAGTGTCAAAATACAAACACAATTAAACACAAGTAAAATGGGTTGCAGTAATTTGAGATGTACCAGAGCATGAATGATTGTGGCCAGGCTATTCCAGCTGAAGGAACCTCTCCATGCCACTTGAGCTACTTGACAGGACCAGAGCTATAAGCATCTGCAAAAGATAAACCTGGTCCTTCAGGGAGAGTGCAAACACCATCTGCGGGCACAGTAGCCCCTCTGTCTTATCAGGATAAAGACTATTTGCAATACTAAGTCCTGCTTAGCTGTCTCTCCAAACTGAACACTTTCAAGCCTATATCCACATTTATTGAGACTAGACAAATGTCTTTGGGGGGGGGGAATTGAATTTCAGAATGATTTCTGTGACCAGTATCAAAATCAATATTTTCTTCTTACACAGAAGTGCAGAAAACATAGTTCACTTTGCAAAAATTATGTATGTTTTGCAGAATTCAGCTTTTATTTGCACAGAATTTGAAAAACCATGGCAGTAATTTTGCTTGTTTAAAACACCAATGAAAAAGGATGAAGTACACAGAAAGTGCAGGGGATGCGGGTGGCGCTGTGGGTAAAACCTCAGCGCCTAGGACTTGCCGATCGCATGGTCAGCGGTTCGAATCCCCGCGGCGGGGTGCGCTCCCGTCGTTCGGTCCCAGCACCTGCCAACCTAGCAGTTCGAAAGCACCCCTGGGTACAAGTAGATAAATAGGGACCGCTTACCAGTGGGAAGGTAAACGGCGTTCCGTGTGCTGCGCTGGCCACGTGACCCGGAAGTGTCTGCAGACAGCGCTGGCTCCCGGCCTATAGAGTGAGATGAGCGCACAACCCTAGAGTCTGGCAAGACTGGCCTGTACGGGCAGGGGTACCTTTACCTTTACACAGAAAGTGCATGGTAGTACCTAGGTAGCAATTATCAGGTGTGTCTCTGAAATGGCTGACTAGCACTGTGCAAAAACATGGCTGCTAATCATAGCAAATGAATCAGTCAGCCCATTTCCCAGAGAAACAAGGTAAAGAGACTGCCAAAGGCAATGGTTTGCTTTGGGTAGAAAGTAGTAGGCATATCTCTCAGTTGATCCAAATTCTTGCAAAACATCACTTACTTACAGAGAATCTCCCTCGTCAAGGTTGGAAAGCTTATCTGTAGACAAAATATTTATAGCTGTTAGTTTAGTTCTAATTAATCTGTTCATTAGAACATATTAGGAGACAAAAAAACCTCCTTTATATAGATTACAGATTATGCGTGATTCATCACAGTTATTTCTGGCAGCACTTCTTGGCACACAAACATTTCTTTGAAGGCAGAATTTACCATCAAGCTGCTTTATGGGTTCTTTTGAGAGGCAGAATAGATTGCTCTGTAGTACAGAGCAGGAAATATAAAACAGCCTCCCACCTGCTAATGATCATCAGCCTACTTTGGAAAGTGTAAGAGCTACGAGTTCTCTAGCTGTCAGTTACACATTGCCTTCCTACGCAGACTGTTAAAATTGAGAAGCTAGGTTTTTTCGTGTTAAACTAAACAGTGCCATAGGTTCTTCATTACTTTGCTAAATCAAATTGGTATTTTGACCCTTTTTGTTATTTTAGCTGTTTGGGAAGGAATAAAATTGCAGATACATACCACATGGACAAAAAGCAACAGTATTTTGTTATATAACTACATGGTGGTGGTTGTTTTTTAAGGTGATGGCCCTTGTTTTCCAACAGTGAATGGTAACAATTATTAATTATGATTAATCTGTAGATAAAGAACTTGAGGATTGGGTAAATTCAGCTGAAGCTAATGTTTTCATAGCACAGCTAATTTAAGAAACAAGCAATTGTTTTAATTTTGGTTGGTGTGATTGGATGATTCATACTAAGTAGTTCCTGACTTACTTAAGGCAATAAATTCCCTCTGAGTAGGGCTACAAATTCACCCAAACATTGGTGTTGTCTGCTGTTGTTTTTGTTTCTTATATAGTAATGCTCCTAAAGTGACTCGGTGCTGAAAAAAGCAACAGCTAGAAACATTTAAAACAAACCATTTATTTAAATCAAACTGTTATTTCTAACAGTTACATAAGTTACATAGAATGGCTAAGTCAGAAGATTTCACAAGGTGGGGGAGGAGGGTCAAACTCTCAAGCAGGCAAAATAGTATCACACAATAGGTACCAGTAAAGGAAATCTTAAAACATTCAAATAAGGCCATAATTTTTAATTAAAAACAACAATAAAACCCCCAAAGATCATTATTTGTTTTTCTTTCAGTGTGTCCAGTGCTGCTAGAACTACATGTACCTTGTAATGTACAGATTTAATCAAGGCAGTAATAACTAGGGTGCAAACCCCCAAGTTCTTCTCCTGCTCAAATCCCTATGAAGTACCTGGGAATTGCAGCACTTTATGGATTACACCCTTCTTTGTTTTTAAACTGTTAACAGTGTAGTAATGATCATTACTACGTACAACTCTCCTGGAAGCTTCTGCCTTCATAACTTAAAATTCACAAAGTGCACAGTTAAAGATATGCCAGAAAATTTAAATCTGCTACTCTACCAACAGCTGCCCATGCTTAATACTTAGTGGTCTACTGGAACAAAATTACACTCTTTTAAAGAGCTGTATCACTGTAAAACATTTAGTTTCAAAGATGTGCCAACATTTTGTGAACTGAAAAGTAGAAAAACATGGATTATATAAAGAAAATACAAAAACACTAGAAATGACCAAACAGTTTTAAAGAACAAGCACCACAATGGACATCAGCATTCAGTTTAGTAGCATATATCCATTCTACTCCAACCAGTCAACTTCATCAAACTCTGAGTCATCTTCTGAATCACTGTATTCCACAGCAATGCGACGAGACAAGATGGTGGCAACATCATTCTCAACACGCTCGTGTTTAGCTTCTTGTTCACGTTGCTCTTCAACTTTTCGTAACTGAATACCTAAAAGTACATGGGGGGAATTAATAGTACTGTGTACACCATACTTATCAGACATGCTAATATGAACTTGCTTTGTTCAAAGCAATGCCAAAAATTCTCAATTGTTTTAGACAGCTTTTTATAGTTCATGCATTTGCGGTTTCCCCGGTATCTTGCAAATCTCCACAAAAAACTAGTTTGTATATGGCTATAGGTTTATACAGGGAGGGGATTTCATGTAACATAGAGAAAATTGTTTTGATTCTTCTCCTAAGGACATAAGTGTATGGAAATATATCATAAGGCATAAAAATGCCATTATCACACAATGAGACTCCAGTTTCACCTCATGAACATAAGCTATTTCTACTTTTTTAAAAAAAACAAGTAACAAAGTTTGAAGTTATAATTGGCTACTAATGCAGATGTCTTTTTGAGAGGCATATATTCTTTTCAATCATGCTTTTACTGTAAAAAGCAACAACAAACTTCTGTTGTAGCTTGTATTAAATATTCAATGGTCCTTTAGTGACAATGAAGTTTTTTCCTGGTAGCTTTAGAAATCAGCTCAAATAGAAGGCTGATGGATGCTAATCCTACCAGTAAGCATTAGCAACAATAAATATTATATACCCTTTTCTTCTTCTTCATTGTCCTTTTTAGGGTTCTAAACTCATCAACAACAGTTGTTCATCTGAAAAAATTCCAACTTCTCCTTACTGTTGATTAAAAAATAAATTCTGCCTGCATAGTTAGTTGCACGTGGAGAGAGTCACACGTGAAGAGTAAACTGCAGCAAAGTCTAGTAGAAATGTGATAATGGCTTCTTTTATTATTTGAGAGTAACTTAACAGCAAAGGGAAATGTCAACAACTCCCTCAATAAATATTCCGAGGTTTGCTGCTAAATTGCTATAAAAATTGTAGCCTCTGATATGGTGACTAAGACTCCCAGGAGATAAAACTAGTCTCTCTCAAATTATCCTGGAGAACAACGTCTAAGAGCACATGCTCTCCAAATGTTAAGCAAGCCTGACCTTCCAACGTTGCGATATGCAGTATATACACAAAGCAGAATACCACTTGGTGATTGCCTTATATGCCCACACCCTTTCTGCTTTGCTTTATTTAAGTTGACAAAATACACAGCTTTTCTGAAACCATTCTCAAGCTACTAATTATCTAAAGTAGACAATGTAAAAAGACCGACGTCATGAAAATTATCATAGTTTTTAGGTGGCAGAAGGATGTAACATGACCAGCACCATATCTATCTGTATTTGATTGGCTAAACAATTTGCAGATAATAGAAGGAAAACCTGGTTTTTCTAGTTATTACATAAATTGTGGGGTTTTTAAAGTCATTCTGGCTCAATTTAAAGAATCATTATTTAAATAATGATATAACCTCATGGTCATAAAACTGTAGGCCAATTGTTCTGTCATGTGAACACTTCTTCAGCTAACATTATATAAAACCACTTTAACATAAGAATGTAAAGGAGCCTATTTCGTCCAACACCCTGTTCTCAAAGTGGCCAACCAGAAGCTGATGGGAAATCCGCAAGCAGGATATGAGCACAAGAGCACTCTCCCCTCCTATGGTTTTCCCTGTGGTTTCCCTTCCTGTGACCTTATCACCTCCAACTGTGAAGGCAAAACATAGGCATCATGAATATGTTATGTCTAATCCTCTTTAGTTCCACAGTTTAGCTATGTGCTGCATGAAGAACTTTCTTTTATCTGTCCTCAATCTTCCAACATTCAGCTTCACTGGGTGTCCATGAATTCTAGTGTTGTGACAGAGGGATAAAAACTTTTCTCTATTTATTTCCCCCAGGCCATGCATAATTGTATAAACTTTTAACATGTCACCTTTACACTTTAGCCAAGGATATGTAAAGTGCATATGAGAAAAGAATCTATATATGGTAATCTGCCTATTTTGCAGAACTAATGAAATGTTTAAAATATCCTCATCAGAAATAATTTAATTGAAAACATTAAATCTGCTAAGAGAGTATTTGATTCATTAAACGAATAACGCTGCTAACCAATGAACAGAAGAGATACCTTTTCGTATTGCTTCCAGAAGGACACTTCTGGCATCGCTGATGACAGGTAGTGTTGATGGGTGACGCTTGGGTTCAGGAGCAGGAGTGACTTGTGAAGGTGGTGATGGAGGCATTATTGGAAGGTGAGCCCCAGGGGCAACAGATGTGGGAGTGTGGGAGAGTGCTGTAACAGGTGATGAGGGTCGGATGCCAGGAGGTGGCAATGGAGGAGGAGGAGGTGGTGGAGGAAGTCCTTGCATTTCGCCCTGTGGAACTGGAATGGCTTCACAGACTTGGGCCGCTCTGGTGACGGGAGGAGAGGGTTGTGCCAAAGGAGGTGCAATTGGAGGAGGAGCAGGGTGAAGCACTCCAGGAGCAATCTGGAGAGGAGCTGGGGGCGGAGGCACAGCTGGAGCTTGCAAAACAGCTGTTGGAGGGGGTGGAGGCGGCGGCACTGGAGGTGGTGGAGTGGAAGTCATTGCAGATCTTAATGAAGAAGTTGACAAGGCGGATGGAAGGGGTGGTGGTGGTGGAGGAGGAGTAGGACTCACAAACACTGGTGTTCTGCCAGTAGCAGGTGACTGAGGACGATTTTCAGTCAAACCTGTGGTAGAGCTGAAATGAAAAACACTCCAAGTGATTACTATAAGAGTGAAAGCTGGCCACAGGGCATTTATATTTAACTTTCAATTAAACTCCAGTAATAAGGCTATTGCAGATATATTTTTGCACAAGCGTGCTAAAGGGCACCATAGTTTAGTCATTTACTACAAGCTTTTACTACTCAAACAATGTAACAACAACACTGCATTATTTACGCTTTCACTTTTTGAGAATGTTCCATAAATTCTGTCATATGGCCAGTGCTAGACTGAAACCAACTTGAAATACCCTGAAAGCAGGGGTGAGGGATCTGTGGCCCTCTTTATGGTATTAGACTGCAATTCCCTTTATTCCTGACCATTGGCCAAGATGGTTGCAGCTGGTGAGAGTTGGGAGTCCCATCTGGAGTGCTTTGGTTTCCCCACACCTGCTTTTAAAGCATAGCGTGAAAGTGTGAAAGCACTTTAGAACTGGGAACTAGTATTAAACTGATCTCTAAACATGTTAACAAATTGACAACTACATTTTGGAATGTGTTCGTTTCTTGAAGCCAGTGTCTCAAGCCAGGTCCCCACATGGCTAATACTGTGCGAGCTGAAACAGGATATTTTCCTTGCCTATTTTCAAAAATCAGTGCCTGTGTCCTGCACTGGAAAACACTCTAAAACTCATATAAAGTTGTGTTTGAAGTCTGTTTCTTAGACTTAGGTTTTAGAGTGTTTTGGACTAAACGAGATAGAAGTACTTTAAAAGACTCTTTGGAAAATTGATTGTTTTTTTAAAAATATAAGTTTTCCTTTAAGAATAATATAACAAAACTGAAATCTCAATGTTAAGTTCTGTATTTATTATAGCACAGTATATCAAAGGATTTGACAAACAAGCAATCCATGCCTTTCAGTTCCTTGATAGGTTGATTTGCCTATAGCCAAGACCTGTGGTGTCAATCTTTCCCCCGCTTTGTCAGTTGAATGAAAAGGTGTCCTGAATTAGTACTCTAAGTGTTTCATACCTGACACAGGGCGGAATGGGTTTCACATCTCCTGCTCCATGCATTGGTGGAGGTGGGGGAGGCTCATGTGGCCTGACTAAGACACGTTCCTCTGCTCTACTCAGCAATTCAGTCATCTGGCTGTATGGCAATGCAGAAAGAGAATAGGGTCCATCCACGTGTTCCACATATGCCTGAGGTCTGAATAGAAATAAATCCACTTACAAATTGTATATGCTAATTTTGCATCCTGTCTACAGCCCTATTGGTTTCAAGAACCTCAAAAGAATGAAGACAGTCCTTCTGGCAGTTTGTATGGGGTTAAGACCAAAGACAGAAACAGTACAAAATGATCAGTAGAACAGGACAAACTAGGTTACACAAAGTAGCGCTGCAAGTATAAAGGAAGCACTTCGCAAGCATTTAGCGAATATTTTTTGCCTACATTACTCTGTAACAATTTTTATATGTTAATAAGAGTATACAAATAACAGTAAATAATGTAAATGGTAGGCTGAGTTCTTCTAATCGCAAAGTAGAAAGCAAATAAAGGGGGTTTCTGGTTCGCTGAAACATAGAGGCAATAGGAGGACAAAGGCTTAGACCAGGCATGTCCAAAGTCTGGTTCAGGGGCCTAATATGGCCCCTGTGGCAGTTTATTTCCTGGGGTAAATCCTAAAAAAGCCTGAACAACTTCAATCCTTAAAAAAGGTCAACAACTTTGGTTGGCCCCCACGGCCCTTCACCTCATCAAATCTGGCCCTCTTTGAAAAAAGTTTGGACACCACTGGCTTAGACACTGAAGGAGGAACAGCTGAACAATGAAGGGATGACAACAGCAGTAGGAGTGTAGAGGGCAGAGTGGCAACCACTGGTAGTTGGGAGGTTGTCTGTAGAACCAGCATAAAAACAGCATGTGTACAGCCAAATATATAAATGTAGTAGGAATGTGTTGTCATAATAGGCCTCAGGTGATTATGTGGCTCAAAAATCCAAGCAGACAATAAATGGAAAAAAATCTGCTAGGTCAGGAGAGGAATACAATTTGATGTGATGGATAGCACCAACTCATGAGCATTTTGTCTACGATATCGAAAGTTCAAACAATGGCCTCAAGTTTTCTAAATTCTATGAAAAATTATATTACAAACTGGCCAGTCCTTATGTTTTTATAACTAATATACAAAATAATTAGCTACTAAAAGTAAGAAGTAAAAAAGAAAACCTCGTGTCAAAATGTGACGCAGGGCCATTAGCAATTTCAATGTGCTTATGTAAGAGACTGGCGTCATCTTCAGCAAGCTCTGGACCCAGGGCTAACTTCTGCCACTCTCTGCGCCTGTCATGAGGAGCCCGCGGCACTTTTTCCGGTTCATGAGGACGATCTAGATTCTTCTGCTACAAAATAGCACAAAAAATAAATTGACAACTGTTCTTCCTGGCAAACTATAATACAATCTGATATAACACCAACAAAATTACTTAATTATAGGACAAATACCAAATTCAAAATAGATCAGTAAGGCTTATCACTACAACTGATTCAAACATTTATTTGTACATATACAACCATTTTTAATTACTTCAGCTATTAATGCAAAGGTTTATTATGCTTTGTAAATCATGCTAATTGACAAACACTGAAGAAAGTGTTTGAATGGAGGCTATAAGGAGTAGAAACATGCATTTCATCTATATAAGCACTCAGTTCCCTTTATCTGACATTATATAAGATGTCGTGCAAGAGAATGGATTACCTGAGTGTTTTTTCTTAAAAAGAATTAATACACTTCAAAAACATACACAAATGAAGAAAGAAAGAAAATTAAACCCAAACATATATGCAAATCTTTTTTTGAGGGTTTTTTCTACAATCCAGTGACACATAAATTTTATGAAATAAATAAATAAATCAAATAAATCAAATCCCTGGAAAAAAATAATTATTGGTGCAGTGACATCTTTTAAAAATTTGCTTTATTTATAAATACCAGTATATTATCCTCAGTCTCATGATATGCTCACTTAAAGCTGAAAATTTACTAAGAACGCAGTAGCATATTTCACAGGAGTTTGAACTTTGTTATCATTAATATATAAAATAAAAATCTGCCACATAGCTGAAAGCGAATCTTTTTTGTTTGTCCTCTAGTATACCTTAATTTATGAGTTAATTTTTCAGCAATAGCAATGGACCAGATTTGACTATACCATATTAAATCTTGATTTAATCCTTCTAAATATTTCTATTTTCCATCTTGGCAGCTAACATGAGAATGGGGAACAACCTCTGCCTGACACAAGGAAAACTGCTTCCAGACTGGGTTGAGATTACTAGGCTATATCTCAGCATCTTTTCTTTTCTTTTCTTTTGTAAAGTAGCAACATCTTTTCTCTTCCTGTGTTTAGATGGTCTTTGATAATTTCTCCCATTCAGAAGGCTTTTATGGATGCTTTTTATTTGTGTTATTCTGCCTCCTGGATTTTTATGACAGCATGTTTGATTTTAATGATTGTTTTATTGTGGTTTGTCTTGCTTTGTTGGTTGCTTTGGTCAATTTTAGTTTAAAAAATGAGATGCAAATGATTGGAATAAAACCAATAAAATATAGAGCAAATCTGAAAAAATTGTTCTATTCATGTGATGTTAAATTTTATTAATAGCAGGGCATCCTTCAGGACCACATAACGTAACTCATTTCCTAGGAGGATAATACCTTTTGCTTTCTTTTCTCCTTTCTTTTGTCTTCTGTGTCTTGTAACATCTTTTCTTTCCATAGATCAAAGAAATAGGAAGGATTGGTGTAAAACTTCAAACCCTCTTTTCCATCATCTCTAAAGGAAAAATAAGATTATTAGATAAAACATGTTACTAAATAAATATAAAATATGGTATGCACAGCATGTAACAGCAAAAGGGAGACTGCTGAACCCTCACCTCCCAATTATGGAAAGAAAATCCTAACAATTTGAAGGGTATGAGGTTTATTTTCATTATATAAAGTGAACAATAAGAGAAATTGATTGATTGTTCTTAGGGGGGTGGCACAAACAAATAGTATATGGAAGAGAGGAGGGAAAATGAAGTTTTCTACATGTACCAAAAAAGAAAAGACATGGAGAGGTAGAACAAGTGTGTGTACACAAATTCAAGCTGAGAGTGGATCTTGGGAAGGAAGGGAGATAAGGAAGCTGCCATGGAGTGGGGGAGAGAAGACCAGGTCCCACCAGGCTTTTTCAGCTGGACTCTGCTCTTTCTTCATTAAAGCAAGGAAGAGGAGGCTTCAGTCACCACCCATCCATCTGGGAGAAGGGTGAAGAGGCCCTCCCTCTAACTACAACCAACCGGGCAGCTCGATTACCCCACTGCATCCAATCAGCTGGCTGCATTACCCAATGCATTCTTATGGCCTTTTGAATTGCTGGGCTATGTCAGTGCTGCAGCAGGACTAGTTTGCCCATCCAATGCATTTGGTTGGGGTCTGGAAGGAAGAGTAGCCAATGGGTCTCTGGGTCCCTCTGGGCTGCAAGTCAGTGCCCCATCTGAGGGCTCCAGCACTGGGCTTGAAAATGCACTCTGCATAGAAGTAATAGAATGGTTCAGTTGGAAGGGACCCTGGGGGTCATCTTGTCCAACCTCCTACCATTCAGGAATCTCATCATGCAGTCCCTCATCCAATTTGAAGCTGTACCAGACCCTCTTTAAAGTAAAGGGACCCCTGACCATTAGGTCCAGTCATGGCCGACTCTGGGGTTGTGGCGCTCATCTCACTTTATTGGCCAAGGGAGCCGGCGTACAGCTTCCGAGTCATGTGGCCAGCATGACGAACCATCTGATTCTGGCGACCAGAGCAGTGCACGGAAACTCCGTTTACCTTCCCACCGAAGCGGTACCTATTTATCTACCTGCACTTTGACATGCTTTCGAACTGCTAGGTTGGCAGGAGCAGGGACCGAGCAACGGGAGCTCACCCCGTCATGGGGATTCGAACCGCCAACCTTCTGATCGGCAAGTCCTAGGCTCTGTGGTTTAACTCACAGCGCCACCCGCGTCCCTCTTTAGCTCTGCAAATATGCTAGCAGTTTTATTGCATTTTAAATAAAATGTTACAGGCCGTAGCCCTGATAACAGGTTCCTGTGCAGTACTGTATAACAAACAAAACACTTAACAACATCACTTTTCCTCTACAATGTGGGCTGAGTATTTGTAGGGCTGTGGACAAGATTAAAGTACGAGGCTAGAAGACTATACCCATCATACCTGATATTTACATGAATGCTAGGAATTTAGTTGAACCACTAGTACGATTTCACAGTGAAGAAGACAACAGTTATGCATTCTCAGGGACTGTGTCATCACAATTAATGGAACATGCAAAAAGTAATCTTAGAATGATTAGCTGCCCTAGTAAAAACTGCCCTAGTAAAAATAAGAATTGAGCTACACAAATCTCCAGTTCCCAAATTAAACTCATTCACTTGATTAGAGGGTTCTTGCTTATCACTAGTAAAGTTTGAGAAATTAAAATGCATTCTGTGCATTTTTTAACACTGACCTGTAAGGGGTAAGTATGTTGAGTGGAGGAGGCTGTTCACATGTGTCATAAGTCTCTTGCAAAGGAATGGGCAGACTCTTGCGGTCAAAAAGCTGCTGATCTTGAGTTGTGGAACTTCGGAAAGCTTTTCTCATTGTTATATCTTGCAGTGAAACTGAAAAAAAATCAACATTTAGATAGGGAGATATAAATGTTGCATTAGGAGGCAAAAGTTGTATTGGACAATTGTAGCTCATAAGACCCAAGTAGATTGTGGAAATTATTGTTGCTGAATCATTAAAAAGAAAGTTACAAAAAGAAATCATGATCACGTACAATGAATATTCCATGCAATTCTGTACAGGCAACTCCCCATTTATGTGTGTTCACTATGTGCACGACTGCACATACATGCATTGGCCCGAACCTGGTAGTGACTCAAAAATGAAAAGGGGCAGAATGGGATTGGCGCAGAACGGTTTTTTTGCAGGCTTTTTCAATGGTGTTTCAAATGTACACAATTTCACTGACGCATGCAGTGAATCAGAACATAACCCCCACATAAATGGGGGGTTGCCTGTATTTAAATATATATGCATAATTTGGAGTAGCAAAGCAATGAGCATTACTCCCATATTACTAGTCATGTCTTTAAAGGCAATTTGAACAGAACTGAGGACATCCTTTGAAGGTACTTTTCTGCAGTGTCTTGTGGAACAACATGATCTTCATAGCACAGGATGAGTAGATGGTAGGGCTAAAAAATTTTTGGTGCCTGATAACAACACACTAACACTGAAACTATAGATTTAGAGACTGCTACTGACAACATCAGGATGTTTTTTAATAAATGGGCTGACAAAAGCCTATGTCTGAAAAAAAAAGTTAAAATGACTGTTTAGATTTTATATGAGCAGTCTAAGCACTTCAATCATGCAAAATATTCCTTGTCTGGCTATGTCTATCTTCAGGATGACTGACTATGATTATATATCAACTGGTCTTGCTTACTGTTTAATTTTTATCCCTTCCGATTCCTTTGGGCAGATAACAATACTTTGGACATCAAAATAACACTGTTTGCACTTTCAGCAAATTGCCTCTACAGCTAAAGCTAAGTAATCTGTCTGGAAACACCTTTATAGGAATTAGCTTCTCAGCTTTTACAATAAGAAAATTGCCTTCTAGACTTCATCTTACTATCTTACTTCACTTACTATGCTGTTTTTACAACTATGCTGCATTTTAGAGAAGGTTCTTCAGTATAGTGGTACCTCTGGTTACAAACTTATTTTCTTCCAGTTCTTAAGCCTAAACTGTTCTTAACATGAGGCGCGCTTTCGCTAATGGGGCCTCCTGCTGCCGCCGCCAGCTTACAACTTACACTCACATCCAGGGGCAAAGTTCGCAACTAGGGACATCTACTTCCAGGTTAGCGGAGCTTGTTACCTGAAGCATTCATAAGGAGGACAGTATGGAACCCGAGGTTCCACTGTATTTTCTTTCAGCCTAGCCTCCATTGTTCCATTTGCATCCTCCTTGACATATTAAAAGTAAAGGGACCCCTGACCATTAGGTCCAATCATGACTGACTCTGGGGTTACAGCGCTCATCTCGCTTTACTGGCCGAGGGAGCCGGCGTACAGCTTCCGGGTCATGTGGCCAGCATGACTAAGCTGCTTCTGGCAAACCATAGCAGCACACGGAAATGCCATTTACCTTCCTGCTAGAACGGTACTTATTTATCTACTTGCACTTTGATGTGCTTTCGAACTGCTAGGTTGGCAGGAGCAGGGACCGAGCAACGAGAGCTCATCCCATCATGGGGATTCGAACCGCCGACCTTCTGATCGGCAAGTCCTAGGCTCTGTGGTTTAACCCACAGCGCCACCCGCTACTGCTAAATTATAGCCTTCTGTACCAACTTTACTAAGAAGTTGCTATCTTGTAGCTTTTAAAACTGTTTTTTCCCTAGTTCCCTTTTTATCACTTCATCCATGTCATTTCTCCAGCTTTCCATTACAAAAGACTTCTTCAGGCTTGGTTCAAAGGATCATGTGAATTCTGGTGAGCCTTAGACTCATGTACTGCCCCCTCTTTGCATGTTACACCTGAATTCTATACCTTAACAGATTCTCTGTTTACATTTTTCTTTGGTAGCTTATAATCTCATTAAGGTGATTTAGGCCTCTGGCAGGTTTTAACTGAGTGCCAGTTGCCTTCTGACACGAACAGGCAAGACTACAAGCTATGAGGGTTCTGTGGATCTATGCTAACAGAAGTCTTGCACTACAGGTTCATAAATTGGTAATTGTTTTGGCTAATTTTATTCCACTTTCATTTACTTTACACAGAACTAATTTTATAAACTCTAATATCCCTCTAGCAATCCTTAAAACTTTGAATCAAATTGACAAATAACCACAATAATAAATTAAGATTTCCATATTGATTTTACATCCTATTTACTAAGCAATGATTTTTACAACTGTCTGCCCCATTTTTAAACTGACTTCATACTCTGGTTCCCGTTTTTATCATGTTTACTTAGGCTTCATCGCTCTTGAGATTCTTTACTTGTACATAACATCTGTTTTAAAACTGCACATAATTCTACATACAAAAATGCTTAAATACACAGACATAATTTTGATCAAATATTTAGCCAAATATGAAAACTGTCAGACATTTGACTCATAAATATTCTATATATTTTAATCAATCTTTTAGCAGCCATAGTTTTGTTATTCAGCTTCCTCCTCTCATCAATATTATAGTCCTACATTGTTATACCTTTACCTACAATGAGCACATCATAATAGCATCTCTTTCTCTACCCTAATTTATTTGCACAAACTTATATGGAAGTACTATTTTAATTCATCATTTAAATCAATTCAATCCAAACTAGGTGAAATTCAATCCATAGCAATTTGAAAATTATTCCCCCCCGCCCACCCGCCTAAGGAAATGCTGTCTAGTGGAGTAAAATGAATAAAAAGTATTTGGATAGGAGGCAGGAAATAACACTATGAATCATGAATTTTCAATTTCTACTTGACTGTGAAAGATGTTGACAGAGAAGAGCACAAGTCTCTGAAAGAAAAATAGATGAATACAACAAGTCACTCTTTTATTGGAATACACAATTCAACCAATTCCAATGATATATTAATCCAGTGGCAACCCAACCATTACTTTGGTGTGGATTAAATAATGTAGATTTGATTGGTGATAGATTTGGAGTTCCACTTCAGATAATTTATTTATGGAATTTTGGCTTTTGCTGCTGCTTTTTTTGTTTTCACTTTTTGGGAAGAAGGGTTCTGCGGCATGGCTACCATCACACTTTTGGGGTTACCCTGGGCACATCTGACTTCCACAAGGCAGTTCCGGTTTTGCACAGACACATCTGCACCCCTGGGGGCTTAAAAATGTTAGATGCCATTTTTTTGAGCCCCAGTCTGAAGCACTGATAGTTGTGCTGAGCTCCCTACTTGCTCTCACTTTGCCCATGTTCTCTGGAAGGGGAAGCTGTTCTTTTTTAGGAGAGTTGGTCATGCTTTTGAATTCAACTGATGTACCTGAAGACTAGAGAAGAACATGCTTATGGCAGCACTCCTTTTGATAAGCCTATCACTTATCAACATGGAAGGAGTCAGAACTTGTGGCTGGTTTTAGAAGTGCTTAATCAATTGATGAAATTACCAATTAATACAGTTTTGCAGTCCATGTTGAAGTAATTTTGAGTTTGGGAGTGGGTAATCACAACACACAATTCACTGGATGCATTTGATTTAAATGGAGTAGTCAATTACATAATTAATTATTGGAGTTCAGAGATCAACGTGAGCTTGACATCAATTAGTAAGAGAAGAGATCCAGCCCAGTATTTAACTTTGAGTACTGTAGTTAAAATGGATATAGGACTGAGGAATAAGACCAGGTTACATACGCTTCAGGTTACAGACTCCGCTAACCCAGAAATAGTACCTCGGGTTAAGAACTTTGCTTCAGGATGAGAACAGAAATCGTGCTCCGGCGGTGCGGCGGCAGCAGGAGGCCCCATTAGCTAAAGTGGTGCTTCAGGTTAAGAAGTTTCAGGTTAAGAACGGACCTCCGGAACAAATTAAGTACTTAACCCGAGGTACCACTGTATTTATTTCAACATTTTAGGTCATATTTCAAAGTGAAGTCTCCACAAGGCAGTTTACAAGACATAAAATACAAAACAGTGCCCCAAAATAGTATTTTTGTAGAGACTACTTAAAATCCCACAAATTGATAACAAATAACAGTATGAGTGGTGTGTGAGAGAGAGAGGGAGGTGGCCAACCCTCTATGTGGTTCTTGGGGTAAAAGTGGTTAGCTACCCAGCACTAAAGCATGAAATGGCATGGTGAAATCCAACTTTAGCTGGAAAGCTGGCATCACTGCTCAGAACAAGTACCTCCAACTTATCAACCTGATTTTGGGGAAGTCCAATCTCATTCCAAACAGGCTGCCCTATAACCTTGAAGCAGAGGGCCACCAGCCAACATTATTTCTGATTTGTCTGTCAGTTTGTTCACCTTCATCTAAACCAGAGCTTTCCAAACTTTTCATGCTGGTGACATACTTTTTAGTCATGCATCATTTCGTGACACAGTAATTCAGTTTTACTAGCAAACCAGAGGTTAAACTAACCCCTTTTCAGCCCGAGGACGAGCGTGGGGAGTGTTTGCACGACACACCTACACACTGCAGCTGACACACTAACGTGTCATGACACACAGTTTGGAAAGCTCTGAACTAGACTATCACTGGTGTCAGAGATTCTAAGTGCTGCTACAATTCAGTAACGTTTGGTAGGTCTTTGCTGAAGCCTCATAAGGCTCCATGAATCAGGAGATCCACAGATTCAGACAACGCCCTGCCAATTTCTGTTAGAATCTCCCTCCCCCAAATATTTTTGTTGTTGTCTTTTGCATCTCACCCCAGATATGCTCACTACTAATAGCAACTATGGCTGATATGATCCACAAGACCACACATAATATTATTTACATAAAAACTTACGTTCTTCTTCTTTTGGATCAAGCTGTGTAACACTGATAGATAAACGGTCCACACGTTCTTGCAAAGAGTTCACTCGGAAAGAAAAACTGTGTGCCTCGTTGAAAAGCTCACCAAATATATCTTCTGCATATTTACCTGCAAAGGAAAGTTTTTTAAAATTAGGGTTAAGAATTTGAACAAGCAGCTAAATTGTTAAATTATTATTTGATATAGGGCATTCTTACATAAGCCTGCCTCCCATAATTCTTTCCTCCTGCCTCTGTCACGTGGAGGAATTACCCAATCCAGTGGCTTCATTGTTCACCTTAGTAAATCTGTTTATTATCAAAATTTGCCAATTTAAGAAAGTTAAGACATTGCAATTCTCCTTAATAGAAGCTTGACCCTGTTCTTAGGAGTTCGCACTTTTTGTTTTATCATCCAGGATATGCCCTATTTCCCTTCTCAATCATTATTACCCGGTGTTCTCCCAGGTGCAACAAGACATCTGATGCTTTATTCCCACTGCAGAATTACAGTAATCAGTAGCACTCTAAAAATATGAAATGCACATAAGACAACCATGGAAGGAAGTGTTTAAATATGTATTTGCAAATGAAATAAAATGGATTCAATGACTACATGATTCAGTTTTGAATCTGGAGTGTTGCCAGTCTTCTGCTGTATCAAAATTAATGCAATTAAGGTTGCCAGAGCAGAGTTTCCAAAATAAGAAAGTGGCACAGGTCTGTAATGGTTGCTTGCACAGCATTTTGTTATTTTTTTAAACACTGAATGCCATGCAACCTTAAATGCAACTATCTTGGCCAAGCATTCAGTGTTTTGCTAAGGTCTCAATCATCAATGTTTTACAAACATTTTGATAGAAATCTTTTCTTTCTTTTTATTTAAAATGCACATATATGTAACTATAAACCTCAAAAAGATACAATAATATATTTCAAAATGTCACTTCTTGTTTATTTGCCTGAAGAATTTCACTGGGACTTAACAGTTCTCTCTCTCCCAACAGGCTTTATATTTAAAGCCTGCTACATCCCATGGTTTCATGCAATATAAAAGCTAATTCCTGTCACTGAATGGCTCATAGCTTACACAAAAAATTGTACTTCCTTATGAGTTCAAAAATTCCCTTGATCTTTCCCATCATTATTGAGATAATTGTGACTAGGCTTACCAGAGAGCTTGTCCTCTATAAAATCTCAAATCCTGCAATCCCATTTTATCCTCAAATGCTCACCTTGTAGTATTTTAAGATACAAAACCATATAATGCATTGAAATATACCTGCACATATACTGAACGCCTCAGCCGCTGAAACTTGACAGTCCACCAGAGGAACAAAGTTAATGTTTGAAGAAAATGCTCATGCTCCCATTCTGACAATCTTTCAGGGGGATAGTTCATAACTGGTATGGTGGTAGTGTGTTAAACACTAGGCCTGCTCGTAATAAAACATCTATCATGTATGTCTTAATCATGGACAAGGGGCCAACCTAGTGGCCATGGAAGAGGACATTCTCTGTGGCAGCCTTTAAGCTGTGAAATTCTGTCTCCAGAGAAGTGTGCCTGGTGCCTTCATTGTACAGCTTTTGCTGTATGAAGACACACCTCTTTATCCTGGCCTTTGACACCCTATTGAGATGTAAAATGTTTTAGTTGATTTTATTATTGAACTATTATATTGCTGTATAGTGAAGGGGGAGCAATAAATCCTAGAAACAAATGGAAGTGCAATTGCTGTTAATACGTTTTAATGTGCTTGCTTTCGCTACTCAGAATGATACATAGATGGAACCACTAGTGGCTAAAAGCTAGATCTTATCCAGGCCACAGCTACAGTCTCAGTGGTATTTGGCAAAACTCTTAACTAGCAGAAGAATCTGGAATTTGATATTATCTCTGTACACCTGAAACTCCAGTGATCACCTAATTTAAGACATGATACTCAATGTGGTAATGCAGGGAACAGGGCAGCAGCTCACTGAATAATCCATGTAAGTAGTAGATTTCTTATGCATGTGCTGGTTATCATCTCTCCCAACTTGGAGAGAACTGAATTAAAGTGGTCACTTTAAAAACAAAACAAAACCATACACAACTTTTAATTAGTGAGAAACACATGACAGAGCCTTCCCCTAATCTAATACTCAGTCTAATACTCCAGTATAAAAACACCAGATCAGCATATTTGAAAAAAGAGATGTATACTCATTTTTTAATTTAAGTCATAATGAACTTCTGGGTCAAGGATCCTGAAGAAGCTGAAGACTTTAATTGATTAGAGAAGCTATGCACGTGCTATAGCTCTGCGCTGCTCTCCTTAGGATGCATTTGGCTGACACAGGATGGAAAATGATAATGTCAGTGGTTAAAATGTACTAGAAATAGTTGCAGTTCAGGCCAGTACTGCACGCACCATATTCCATCTGATAGCCTTTTGAAGTGGTTACAGCTCAGAGGGAAAAATAATACATTTCAGTAAGATTGCTGTAGGGTTCTAAAGTATTCCTTCATTTAAAATTAATATAGAAAAGGGGGAAAGCTTTATTGTTTCCTTTTTTCACTTCTGCTACATACATAAAGCAAAGTGTAGTTCAGGGCAATTAACCTACAGCTATGTTTTAAAAATTATTCTTATTTTGGGAATGAATAAACAAGTTTTTATGAGCATACTTTAGAACATAGGTCACAAGTGAAAGTATGAAATCTGTGGTATGAAATATTAAATCAGCTTCAATTTTCTACAGGTAAGACTGTAATATTATTTCAGCTTTACCAAACTCTTGCTATCTGGTTAAATAGAGCCATAGTGTCTTTGTTTTTGCAAAAGATCAGTACAAAAACTGAAATATATAAATGATCAATCATTAAATGTGCTACTAGGAAAGGTCATATAGACTACTTCCAGTACCCCTAAGGTTTATGACAAAACACTTAAGACAGGGATGGAGAACCACTTTTGTCCAATGGACTGGATAAAAAAGTGGCCAACCCACATCTGTCAATCATCTGATGTCATATGACACCAGGTGGCTCCGATTCCATGTAAAAACAGTAGGCCAGGGCTGCTAAGAAAACAACTGGGAGCAAACTCTTAAGGCATCTGATTGTCCTCTGCAGGTATAACTTTAGTCATCCTGCACCTGATGTCATATGATATAAAGTGAGTGACGGTTGGGCATGGCCACCCAAAATGGCATGGCCCATGGACTGGAGGTTTCTACTGCCTACTTAATATAAGCATAATAGACTAGAACAGTACTCATGCAAACACATAAAACATTCCAAAATACTATTATCTATATTCTTCATATTTACACAATCTGTGTTTCGCAAATATTTTGTAGTTTATGCTTATTTGTATATTGTTATTTTTCAATTATATTTTTGAGGCCCCTTTTTGAGTTGAAAAGTGGTTCTGAATTTTACCATTAATTTACCATTAATAATATCCCATATTCCCCTCCCCCTTCTCTGAACATTAAATCAGTGGTTTGTTTCTTGTTTACTCTAAACATATGCAACCACCTGTTTTCCTGCTTTTCCTCTTTATTCAGGATGTCTTGGGATCAGCCTCTACCAGTAAGCTTTCCCCAGGCTGAAATATAAGCCTTCTCTCCTTAAAATTGTGTGGAGCTACCAATCTTCTGCTTTAGGTTACCAGTCTCAAAAGTCAATCGTTCTTTTGTTAAATCAGTCAAGTCCCTTTAACTTTGGTAAGGTTAACACTATTAGCCTACTGAGCAGGAGCCTTATTATATCTATGTTTTGCATGGCAACTGCACATGTTGGCTACTAATATTCACTAACAATTGTCATTGTGCTCCATAAGTTGTACAACTGCCAGAAATATGTACAGAACTAAAATCTAGTTTTTTAAAAAAACCAAAAACCAAATGAAGAGTGAAAATTACTAAAAGGCAGAAGGACATAAAAGGGGCCTCTCTAATAGAGAAATGTTCATATACATGGCAGTTGTATTATCCCAATATTATCCTCAAAATAGCGGGTCAGACACATACTAAGTTGGCAGAGTATAGAGAGAAATTTCTGCCTGAGTTCTATAGTCTTTATATAAACTTTGTAAAACTGCCAGTTCAGTTCTTTTAAGACCATTAAAGTCAACAATAAAACTACACATCATACAGTTTGTTAAATGCACAATTGATGGGGACATAGAACATTTTGGAATGATTCAAAAAAGATGGGATGAACATTATGAATTAATTGTTTTGAAAAGAGTAATTTTATTTTGTTTAACCAAAAAATGCAGCTGTATTACACATTATCTCAAAATGCACTGTCCCTTAATATACTGGGTACTTACTTAGACTGCTTAGTTGTCTGATTATATTTGCCAAGGAAATATTTGTAACACATTCCAGTTCATTCTTGATGCCTCGTGGTAGTGCCGTATGACAAAGATACCTAGGGTCTATGTTTCTTTTTACCAGTGGCATCCTGAGATATCGATGACACAGCACACCTAGGAAAAGACAGGAGATAAATTACAACATGGTTTAATTACCAAGATCATTGCTCACTTATTGATAATGGGAAAATTAGACATTATATACATTCCTTACAGTAATGTAAAGTCAAGAGAACTACAAAATGGTTTTTCTTTCAACTGCTGTTCATTTTGAACTTCCCTTGCTTGAGAATGCTACAAATGTAGTTGTTAATGCCACAAATACTTTTCTTAAGAAAATGAACAGTATGACCTTTGCATGTCCACTATGTACAATGGGGCTTACTTTCAGGTAACACAGGATTAACAATAAAGAATTAACAACTGGAGAAACTACCGGCATTTGTAAATAGTTTTCTTTGCATAACATACATTTTAGTTACTATATAACTACAAAAGCAAGCACAAAAATTAAATAATGATTTTCATCCAGAATTTGAATGAAATTCAAATCAAGAGTCTTCAAAACTAGGATGTTGTAAATATTCCATTGTCCTTGATCCCTCATCCTGCAACCAACACCAGAGGTGACCACTGAAAGTATGGGTACCTTTGGTAAAAGTACATTCATACTACTGCTTATTCCACATCTAATGTGCTCCCACTGCTGTATTCACCATCAGCATCTGATGGGAGGGCATTCCACAGCGCGGGCACCACTACCAAGAAGGCCCTCTGCCTGGTTCCCTGTAACTTGACTTCTTGAAGTGAGGGAACCGCCAGAAGGCCCTCGGCGCTGGACTTCAGCGTCCGGGCAGAACGATGGGGGTGGAGAAGCTCCTTCAGGTATACTGGGCTGACATTAGCTACAATCCATACCAACCCTATGATTTCTTGACAAATATTTCTGTTTGATGTGTTTTATCCTCAAATCTGCTCCAATCCAATTAGAAAACTGGATGCAGAGTAAGCAGTAATATGAACATACCCTAAGCTTTGATATGTTAATTCTGCCTGGCGTCGGATCAGTTATATTCTGATGTAGTATTGACTGTACAGTTTTCCACACCAGAAGGGGGTGGAATGGTCTTACGTACAACTGTTGACGTGCACAATGATCCAGAACACAACCCCCATGCAAATGGGGAGTTGCCTGTATAAAAATACTATTTTTAAATTCATTCAATTTAGTTTACATTCCACTTAATTTTTATAATTGTGTTTCTTTTAAAGAGATACTGTCACTGTATGTTCTGTCTCTTTAACATGTATACAGTACTTTCAGAGAAATTACATATATACCGTATTTTTCGTCCCATAGGTCGCTCCGTCCCATAGGACGCACCTAGTTTTTTGGGGGGAAATTCCCTTTATTTCCCCCCCCCCAAACCAGGTCGGGGAACAGCGGTATGGCTGCGCTCCGCCTCCCCGCTGTCCCCCAAGCTTGTGGGGCTGGTGCTGGGGAGAAGCACGCTTCTCCCCAGCGCCAGCCTCCAAACCAGGTCGAGGAACAGCGGGATGGCGGCGCTGCGCCTCCCCGCTGTCCCCCGAGCTTGTGGGGCTGGCCGATGTCTGCCCGGCGCGAGGGGCGCTCTGCTTCAGGGCGCCCTGCGCGCCGGGCGGCAGGCTGCTATCCGCAGGGCTCCCCACGCTGTGGATGTCTGCCCGGCGCGAGGGGCGCTCTGCTTCATGGTGCCCAGCGCGCTGGGTGGCAGGCTGCTATCCGCAAGGCTCCCCAGGCTTGCTGATAGCTTCCTGAGCACCGACCCCTCTTGCTCTCCAAGCTGCAGCGAAAGCCTGTATTCGCCCCATAGGACGCACACAGATTTCCCCTTCATTTTTGGAGGGGGGGAAAGTGCGTCCTGTAGGGCGAAAAATACGGTATTATTTTTTCTCATATTTGTGCATATGAATCTAACTAAAACCTTCTTCCATTTTGGCTGCGTTGTGGACTAGATGAAGTTTTGAAATTTACAGTAAGAGCAGCCCTGTCTAGAAGCATTACACTAGTCAATTTGTGAAGTTACCCAAGGCATGGATGATGGTGGCTAGGTCACTAAATAATGTGCTTTTTTTTACATTAAAAACAAATAGATTTTTTTAGTGTTCTGTCTCAAGGTAGGGAAAGCAAGAATAGCCCTAAAAATATATTGTACGCATTAAAAACTACAACATGTCTAGCCACATTTCTAGTCTATTTTATTCATTGATTTAAAAATTGTTAACTCTCCTTTCAGAACACATTGCTCTCACTGTGTGGCTTACAAGACTCAGTATAATAGTAACAAATACACTTTCAAATTTCTGACAGTGTTGATGTTTTTGCATTCTTTAAAAACATACCTGTTCCACAATCCAGCTACAGCTAAGCACATTTAACTCCATTTATTATAATGGGAAATTTAAGTAAATGCACAGCTATCTCCCACTGAAATCAATGGGGACTTGTGCTTAACCTTAGGGTGAGTTAAACATATAAAAAACTGCATTGAAGTGCATCTATTAGTACACAGGCTGATTTTTGTTCCCATTATATGCACTCCCCAAAATAAAAATTAATGTAATTTACTATAAAATTGCTTTTTTTTTAAGTCCTATTTTTCCCCAAAATGATTTCACTTTGAGCTTATTCATTATCTCTCCACTGCTGCTACGTATAGCATACAGCCACAAAAGCTCTATGGCTGATCACAACAGCTCTTTGTATTCTTGACTGCCATAGATAACCAATCCCTTTTTAAAGCTAAAAACGTGAATAGTTTAAACAAACTGTATCTTCTAAGGATATAATTACATCATTAATAAATTGTAATTTTTAAAGTTCTGTGAAGGCTTTCCTTCTCAAAAATCTACTTTTTATGAACACTGCTTGTGTACAGTTGGAATCTCAAATCCATTTCACTACTTAAGGATAACTTGCTTTTCAAATTCAGACAACAGTTGAATAATCTGAGTTTAAATAAAATGCACACCAATTTATGTTAAAGGTAGTCTAGAATATATTTCAACTTCAAAAAGTCCCCTATTTTCTATAAATAGCAAAATGCAGTCTAGTACTGTACATTTATTTTACACCTAAACTTTAACAGCTAAAACAGGGATGCACAAATTCACTCTGCTATTAAAAACAAAAAAACTGCAGTTCAACCTCTACTGTAACGTTAACTTCACAATTAGTCATCAGTGGCAGAATTCTAAATACACAGAAAGCACAGACGGGCTAGTCAATCACAGAGCTGTGATTCCATTAATCATACTGAACACCTCCTGTCATTCTGATGCTACAAAATGGACCGCTGGCCCTTACACAAAAGAACTGGAATTCAACACACAGTGTCTTCCCTTAATAGTGCTGCCTTTTCAAAGAGACACTCACCCTAGTGCTCACAATTCCCCCTCTTCTTCAGAAATGTGAAGGTTGTTTTTTTAAAAATGGAGGAGGATATATTTGGTGATGAACCATAACTCCTAAATTCTAGGCTAGGGCATACAGGCAACAAGAAGCGATGTTCGGGGCGGGGGGGATAAATATGTGCAGCTCATTGTACTGACCAAACTGAAGATCCAAGTTGGAAATTGGAAGCTAATGAAATAATAAATCATGTCAGACAAAATGAAATCTATTGTTCAAAGGTCTGTCACTAGGAACCTTCATATCCTATATGACCTAATTTGCTGATTATTCAAAGAGTGATGTATACTTAATTTAGATTCATTTGAAAAATTATTATAGAATTTTAAAAATTACTTTATTTATGCTATTCTCTTATATTAAAAAACTGCCTAACATTCCTTAAAATCACAGGAAATCAGTTGCTCAGAAATTAGTACTATCCAGTGCTAAGTAATTTAAGTCCATTAATTCTAATGGGCCTACTCTGAGTATAACCAACACTGGATATCACCCAAGAAATTTTCAGCTTCCTAAATATATTTATCAAGTTTTATATTTTATAACTCCAATTAACAACTGCTTTTTTAAGTGATAAAAGTTAAAAATGTTTTAGATATAAGAAATTACTGAGTTGGAAAGGATCTCAAAGGTAATCTAGGTGAAGCCCCTGCTGATACAAGAAATCCATTACTACTACTACAGTGATCAACTTGTTATCACTCTCCAAGGGCTGATTTATGACTACTGTGTGGTGAGGGGATCTAGAGTCTGAAAATGTGGAAGTACATTTTAACTTACTTTAATTGCATTGTTTATTCATTGTTTTAAACTGTACATGCTTTGTGGTAGAATTACTTCCTTTAATTGTGTACAGAGCCATATATGTTAATGGTGCTATGTAAATAAATGTGAATACAGTAATGCTAAATTAATGAAAGAGGTACTGATTGGCAACAGAACATGGAACTGGAGCCAAACCAGGGACAGTGCTCTTCCCAGCTGTTCTCAGAATATATCCTATACAGATATATTTTTGGCAGGGTTAAAATCTTCTACTGAAAATCAAAATGTGCCCTAGAGAGTCCATGGCTGGGTTGTGCAGAAGGGTCTGCAATTTAATTTAAAAGGTTAGCAATATGTAAAGTAGCATTCTTTTATCAAATTAAAATCCTGAGCTCCATTGTTGAGAAATATTGCTATCCTACTTCAAGTATGTACTCACAGTACACCTTTAGCTATACAAGTTATTATTAATTTTCAGAATGTGATGAGATGTTAAGTAAATTATATTTAAATCAGTTTTTTCAAACTAAATGAAGTAATTGCGCTTTTGAGAGTACCATTTTACAATAAAATTTCTTTGCAACCTAAGGAGTTGAAAAACTGCTACCACGTAGTCATATATAGCATCCCATTAGGTTGCAATGTGCTTGTTTTTGATTCAAAACACTAATATCATGTGGCACTACTGCCATAGCAATAAGTCCCATATTTATCATTCTGACATTACAATGAATAGCACAGTCATTCAGTTGAAATTCTGACTATTGCAATAACACAAACACTTGAATAAGTGTGGCTTCTATTCTGCAATGCAAATTCTGAATATGGAAGTAAAGACTTGCAACAAAATGCTGCAGTGTAACACCAGCCCCTAAGAGGTGTTTCCCCACAAAGACCTTGAACAGCAAAATAGTTGTCTGTTTCAGATGGCGGTCTCAGCTGGGTGAGGTTTGAGCTCAAGCAGGATGAGAGTGCTAAGCACAAATTTACAAGGTCAAGCAAGTCCAAATTCAACTTCTAGTCAGACAATATCAAGCATGACAAAATTCAGGTTTAGATAAAAAAAAGAGTCAAGCAAAGCAGAAGTCAGGTTCTAATAAGGCAAAGTCCAAGCAAATCAGTAAATGTCTTGGATAGTTCTGTGCAAGGTTTGCTGAACAGCAAACCAAGATTTAGCATTAGATGAAGCCGCAGGACTACCTCCACCTCTAATAAATGAAGTCTCATCAGTTAAAGAGACTTCATCAAGATCACTAGCTGTTGACTCAAACAGTGCTGGTTCTGTTGGATCTTCAGGCCTGGAATCCAAAGACTGCAAAAGGCTTCCTCAGGTTCCAGCTATGCTGCAGGAAAAAAACATAGGGCCAGTTCTGAGGGGAAACCCCTTCTATACCTCTGAATCCCCAGCTTTGTCCACTGAAGACAAATGGAATCATAGGATCATGACAAATAAGTGCTTTGTAGAATGGTTTGACTCTTGCAGACGATGAGGAGCAGAAAAGGAAAAAGCAACACCTTTACTGAAACCTTACCCTGCTGTTCTGTACAGTCATAACTTGAGTTGAATGTGCTTCGGTTTGAGCGTGTTTGAGTTGCGCTTCGCGGCAACCCGGAAGTAACAGAGCGCGTTACTTCCGGGTTTCGCCACTCACGCATGCACAGATGCTCAAAATGATGTCACACGCATGCACGAAAGCATCAAATTGTGACCTGTGCACGCGCAGACGCACCGTCACGTCTTGCGTTCCGTTCGGGATGCGAACGGGACCCGTTCCGGAGCCTCGTTCGCATCCCGAGGTACCACTATATAGTGCTAAAGTTCTCAGGTTGGGGCTAGTTTCTAGGTCCAAACCTGAACATTTTACTGTCAGTGGTGAGAAATGTTTGGCCCATGCCCACCAAACCATACCCATCTGCCCCATCTTACGTGGCACCAGGTGTGGTGCAGGTAAAGATGTAGTTACTGACTCACAAATGCATGCATAAGAAGGGTTAACCTAAGCCCTGAGCACATGTTGCCAGTGAGTGTCCCATAGATGGCTCCCAGCAGCTTTTACCTCTGTGTTTCCCCCTCTTCTTGCTTCCTGAAACAAGCAAGGAACCATGCAGCTTTGGCTCCCACCACAGCTGATCCTGCAAGTGAACTGAATCTCTCCAAAAGGGAGATTTTAAAGTCTGCATCTTTGTTAGCCCAAAGACTGCATGATCCTTTTTGTAAGAAAACCAAGTTCCTCTCTTTTAATTTCTTCTCTCTTATTTATTACATTTGCCAGTCGCTGTATCTTACTCAGACTTAAGCTGTTTGGAACCTTTTTCATCTTCATTTTACTGCCAGCAGATGGAGACTTGTTTGCTGTAATTTCTGGAAAGTGTGGGTAGAACATTCACCTATTTGTAAAGCTAAGAGTCTGTAATGTATTCTAGCTGAAGTATTTTCATGAGGAACGTTTGTTTAAAGATGAATGTGGCCAGATGCTAATCTAACAAAGTTTTAATGTGCGTGAAGCAACCGCCACTGTGCTAACTCTGCTATGACTGAGTGAATAATGTCTCTTCCAAACTTCTCTCACCAAAAGTTTTCAGCTCTACCCTAGCAAGGAAACTACAAGGACCACAGTAAACAAAAAAAAAGTAGACTAAATCCCAACTTTGGAGAAGGAATAATCCCCCCCAATACAGTTCTACACAATACAAATCTAGCTAGCGGGAGTCAGTTTAGAATCATACATAGGCATAGCTTTTAGATAAGGCTCTGTGGAAGCTCAAATTTCAGCATTCAGTTCAGTTCAGGTAAAACCTAGTTAGTTTTCTTTTTTAAAAAATGAATCCTCAACAGAGCATCAATGACTAGTTACTCACTGTCCACATACCTCTTGGTCGACATCCACTGTCCACACCTCACTTCCTAAATCCCCCCACCCTTTCAAATTCCTAATCCCTGGAAGTTGAGTCAGACCACCTGATATCATTGGCTTCAGCAGCAGCTAAGGGTAGCTAGCCCAGCGACTAAGCCAGCTCCATAAACTAGAGGGAGCTCCAGCTGATACAGTGTCTTGGCCCCAGAAACAAAGGATCAAGCTAACAGAAAAGTTAAGCAGCTGAGTAAGGCAACAGGGTGAGGAGGCCTCTGCCCCTCCACTGTTTGATCTAAGAAATGCCAAGCTCTCAAATAAAGTAACACAATAAATTACAAAAACTGATATGAAGGTAGAAAATCACCAGAAGGGTGAGGAATTTCCAATATATTGCACAGTTTGTCACATGTATAAACTATTTACCTGCTGGATAGAAGTCATGGGTGTGTCCTCATTCCACTGAGCTTCTAGCTCTTAGGAACAGGTTTGTTGCCTTGAGGCCAAGGTGGGCATATAGCTTTTTCATTGACCCAGAAGCAATAGCACCAGTTCTTAAACTCTTCCTCCTTCAAAGTAGCCAATTGGAACCAGACAGATTTACAAGACAGTATAGTTATTTGGAATCTAATAGGATTGCTGGTCCATTACTGATACGGTTTATTCCCTCCCCCCTTCCCAGTTGTTAATTATGTCTGCTGCTACTGCTTAGGAATGTTTCTGGAACCAGCCCTGCTGCCAGAGGCAATTTTAGGCTAGTGTAACTGGTTCGGCTGCACTGGACACTGGTGCCACAGGGGACGTGTCAACAGTGATGTAGAACGGAGCAAGAGAGGTAGGTGGGGGTGATGCTGAATTTTAGCATTCCAGAAGGAGCTGCTGAAATTTGACAGCCCAACATCCGCCACTGCAGCTGTTACTAGGAACAAATCTAGTACCACTGAATTACATAGTATATATGACAATGTTAAGAAGCACTATAGGTAGGTTTTGATTTTCACACCAATATTTTGTACGTATATTTGCAACCTCAAAAAACTGAGAACTTTAGTATGCTCCACATATATGAAAAATTAAGATTCTTCAGCTTCTCAAGATTGGGGAGTGGGGGAAGAAATTGAGATGT
This sequence comes from Podarcis raffonei, assembly GCF_027172205.1. NCBI lineage: Eukaryota > Metazoa > Chordata > Lepidosauria > Squamata > Lacertidae > Podarcis > Podarcis raffonei. Next base: position 53,316,999 of record NC_070604.1, read on the forward strand.
TCTTGTTTGGATTTCTGCAATGCACTCTACGTACAGCTACCTTTGAAGGTTACTCAGAAACTACAATTAATCCAGAATGTGGCTGCTAGACTGGTGACTGAGAGCGGCTGCCAGGAGCACATACCACCAGTCCTAAAATATATATATATACATTGGCTGCAGTACATTTCTGAGCACAATTCAAAGTGCTGGTGTTGACCTTTAAAGCCCTAAACAGTTTGGCCCTATATACCTGAGGACAGTGTCAGAAACTCAGGTATATAACCTAGACACCAAATGGCTCCTTAAAAGGAGTTACAGTTGTCAAAACAGAATGTCTAGTTGCCATTTTGGGGCAAGATGGCTCTAAAGTCTTATTTTTCATATGACAGACTGATTATGATTGATTCTCAGTTAAATATCTGGTTAGTTCAGATGACAACCTTGAGCTAGGTTAAGAGCTTTCAGACCTTAAAGAAAAAATCCATGGAGAGTCCACATATATATTGGCATATTCTGACCTCTTTTTCTTAATGGTGACTGCTTCTGCTTAGGCTGCACAGAAAAAGCATTTTGGTTCCAGAAATTCATTCTAATTATGCAGATAAAATATAACTGATAGAATTCTACAAGATGGGGTATTAGTGTGTAAATACGGTCCAGATCAAATGATCCGTAGGCATGCACCTCCAGATGGTGGAGATGTCAGGCACCATCCTGGCACCCAGGCATCTTCACTTGGTTGTAAGTAGTCAAAAGCCAGGTGCAAACACATCTAAAGGAGTGCCTCCACCATCATCATTCAGTCCTGACACTGAGGCCCAGTGCTGAGGAACTTCTGGCAGTTCCTTCATTGCGAGAAGTTACAAGAACCAGGCAGTGGGCCTTCTTGGTAGTTGCACCTGTCCTGTGAAACGCCCTCCCATCAGATGTCAAAAATTCAAACAATTATATGACTTTTCATAGACATCTGAAGGCAGCCCTGTTTTGGGAAGCTTTTAATAATTGTTGTGTCCCTTTATATTTTGTTGGAAGCTGCCCAGAATGCAACCTAGTCAGATGGGTGGGGCTAAATAAATAAATAATGTGGGGTTTTTTCCCTTAAGAAGCATGAGGGCCACCCTCTCCTCAGCAGCTGGCATGGCTGGACACCTGTCAGGGGCCTCATCCCAACATACAAACTGAACCACTGCTAACCGCAACCCTCAAAATTAGACCTAGATGCCACCATTTTTGTTTATCCTTGTGTGCATGCTTTAACAGCACAATTACACAACCCAATCTTAGCCCTTTTTCTCCTCTTCCTGCTTCTCTTTTGCCTTATGGTGCAACTAAAAAAGACTCCAGTTCCTGTAGCACTGGCAGGAAAAAGAATCAACCATTTTTGTCTCCCTCCCCTAGGAATCACTCCCACTTCCATTTGGGATCACTGCTTGATAAATAAGAGGCTGTGCTGGGGTAGTATGCGGGAACAAGTGAAAGGCCAGACTTGAAGGACAATGCTTCACTTTCTAGCCACTTTCCTTTCTCTCCCCTGCTTCCCCCACACCTACTTCTCCGATATGAACTTTGACTCTGTGGGTGTAATAGTATTGAGGGATGAACCTGAACCCACCCTCTCTAGTATCAACCAGTAGTACAGTATGTAGGCTCAGGGAAGCAGCAGTAAGGGGACATGATACTATGATAACAAAGGGCCCACAAATGACTGAAATCATTCCTGCACAGAAAAAGCAGTACTGTAGTCAACAGAGGTGGTAACTATGATATGCAAACTGAACATCAATATATGAAGAGCAGCAAAGATAAGGCTTCCGCATGAACAAAATCAAACAGTGAATGTGTGTTCCATGACCAGCATAGTAGCTTGAGTAGCTTGTTGCTGCATGGCCAGAAATACATATTCTATGGCATAGAATTCAATATTCTTGTGAATAAAGGATACAGATGTCCATATCAGCAAAATGAATATTGCCACATTCAAAATTTCCACAGAAACATAAATATTACTCTACACATTATCTGTGCACAAAGAAGAATCCATTTTATTCCCCAGGGCTACAAATACCTTGTTTTTAAAGCTCCACACACTTCTGTAGGTAGCTTTACATATGCACATTTTCAGCAGTGCAGAGACCACAAACACGAAAATGGCTAAAGGAAGAATGTGGTATCTTCTGTATGGCTAAAAGAAGGATTGGGGCAAGTGTCCCAGATTTTTTTGCTGTTCTTAGCAGGGGAGCAGCAGTTATTTCTTTAACCAGAATTCAGAAAGCAAGATCTGTTATTTGTTGCTGGCAGTGAAAACTAAGGCTACCTTCAGAAAAACTGGCTCTATATCATGTATTATGATTTTGCATAATTTTTGTTTATTCTCTTATTTGTCGTATCTTTTACCTTCTTGTGACAAATTCTAGATGCCCTCTTCCCTGCATCATAAAAGCTTCTTTAATAGAAAATGCTTTCTTGTCTCTCTCCCCCATGCCTTCCAATAACAAGGAATAAAGCACGTGTTGTTATTACTCAGAACCTGAGCTGGTGATTTTGGGTTGAATCCAAAGATTTTGTCTGCACAAAACGCCAACTGTGGCAACTTATTTTTACAATAACAAAAAAGGAGGAGAGCACAAAATACATTGTCTATTAAGGGAAATAACCAAAGCAGCACAGTTGTTTTGATCCACGGACTGCACAATATGCTTCAAGGTCTAAAAATCTCCACCTCCCTTCTTCAATATAAAAATCAAGTGTGCACAACCCAGACCTTTGCAGCAGTTGGGGTAAGTTTGTCTAACAGGAGGTTAAAGAATGAGAGAGAGCTGCAAACAGATAGACACATCTAGGAGGATATTGGCTGTTGTAGAGGTCTCTCAGAAATCCTATCTCTCTACCAGCAAGACTTTCCTCAGCTACAGATTGACTGTGGCCAAACCTTCAATGCATTACAAGCAAGATTTAACTGCATGCAAGGGCCTTTATCTGCCTGAGCAGTTTGGAATCCCTGCTGGAAGGCACAGAACAGTTTTGTCATTGCTATAACACAGCTCACCCTGGAGGTACATGTCTAGCATGGCCATGATAAAACAGAGAATGGCATATCTACAGTAGAAGCTTGGGGCAAAATATAAGAGCAGACAGTACCACATGACCAGCCTCTTGGTTCGCTGGTGTATATGGATGCTTCTGTACTCTGTGTACCAACTCAAAACTGGAACACATCCTTCTTTTTAAAGATTTTCCATTAGTGACTCAACAGCAGTCTAAAAAGCCAAGAATTAATCCGGGGGGGGGGGGGGGGAGGCGCTAGCCCAGTGAAACTTCAAGACGAACAAGTATTCGGCCATAAGCTTTGGTGGGTCAAAGAACACTTTTCTCAGGCACATGAAATGCTATCTGCAGCTGACAGATGCATCCGTAAACATATGGGTATGCGTACAAGAGTGTATGTACAGAGAGAGAAAGAGAGAGAGAGAGAGAGAGAGAGAGAGAGAGAGAGAGAGCGCTATAAACAAGTTTGTGGGAAGAAGTGCAATGTAGCAAAGTGAAGATGAAAGGCTCAGGAAAGCATGATAGTCATGTTATAACCTATTAAGAGTGCAGTTCAGAACATTAGGCATTCAAAAAAAGAACAAGAAAAATCCAATTATTCTTGCCCGATACGCAAAGAAACAAAAAGCAGCTAAAGAAACAATTATTTTCTGCAGCAACCTGGCCACACCCAGTCTCTACTGACCCCAATTGTTATGATTATCAAATCTTTGTTTTATGTTTATTAATCATATTTCTTTGCCAAACCACAACTAGTTGTGAGTGGGTCACAGCCATGATTATTGTATCTTTTGCCTTTTTAAATAGATTCTGTGGTTCTGTGCCAAGTTGTTCATTTCCTGTGAATGCTGTGTGCTCCACCCCTTCTGTTCAAAGCTTTTGCTTCCCTGGGTAGCCTCTCCTTTGATTGTGATCTCATTGCCCAAGGAGAAGAATTCCAACCCTAATGTTCTCTTTGAAATGTTAGCATCTTTATGTGGGGACACTTAAACATTCAATCCCCCACCTACAGCCAAACAGCAGATGCATCGTGTGAGTCAGCTCTCATTTACAATCATTTAGGGACAGGGGAGGAGTGGAGAAAAAGTTGTGTTGGGTGATTGAACTTTCTTCCACATAAACTAGGTTGAAAGTCACACCAGGGCCACTTTTCATTGCAGAATTTACACAGAAGCAGAGCTACTAGGATATGGTCACCTGCACAGCTGCAGCCAATGTCCACAAATTTCAGACACGTGTAATTCAAAATTTTCATTCTGTAAACAAAAAACACCTAGGGTAAAAAAACACAAAACCCTCACTAAATCTACAAATGTTTTGCCATTGTGGTACTTTTTTGTTTCTGTTAAAGAATTGCCATATTGGATTAAAGGGAAAGGGACCCCTGACCATTAGGTCCAGTCGTGGCCGACTCTGGGGTTGCAGTGCTCATCTCGCTTTATTGGCTGAGGGAGCCAGCATATAGCTTCCGGGTCATGTGGCCAGCATGACTAAGCCGCTTCTGGCAAACCAGAGCAGTGCACGGAAACGCTGTTTACCTTACCTTACCTATTTATCTACAGTGGTGCCCCGCTAGACGAATGCCCCGCTAAACGAAAAATGCGCAAGACGAAAGGGCTTTCCGATATTTTTTCCGCTTCGCAAGACGAATTTTTCTATGGGGCTGTCTCGCAAAACGAATTTTTTTCCGTGGTCTCCCCTTTTTTTTGCCTTTTCTGAAAGGCGCTAAGCTGCTTATCTGTAAATTGCCGCTAAGCCGCTAAGCCACTTATCTGTCAAATACTGCTTATCAGCTGATCAGCTGATAAGCGGTACTCCGCAAGACGAAAATCCCTGCAAGACCAAGGCACCCGCAGAACGGATTATTTTCGTCTTGCGGGGCACCACTGTACTTGCACTTTGACGTGCTTTCGAACTGCTAGGTTGGCAGGAGCAGGGACCGAGCGGTGGGAGCTCACCCCGTCGTGGGGATTCGAACCGCTGACCTTCTGATCGGCAAGTCCTAGGCTCTGTGGTTTAACCCACAGTGCCACCCATAGATGTCCCATAGTGGATTAAGGTGTCCCAAATGGTTTTCCAAACAAAAACTATTTCAGGGAAGTATATTAAAGTGCTTCTCTCCAACATAATATTTATGCATCTGTCTGGGGCATTCTACTACCCCAAACAAATAAAAATTATCCCCTAAAATTGTCTAGGTCCATTCTCCCTATTATGTTTTATAAAAAAAATTAGACATGACTGTCAATGTCATCACTTATGTTCTACACTCAACATGTATTAACACAAAATAGTAGTACTTTCTAAACCTAGGTTTAACTGTAGATTTTCACTCTAGTCTTTTAGCTTCCATTGATTAGAAAGGTTATACTAAAACATTTAAAACTGTTAATCAAACTTGTACTTCTCGCAACCTGTCTTTGCATTTGATACTTACAATGTAATCCTCAGCCGAAAGAACAATCACCCCTCCCTTCCAGACCTCAATCTTTTAGCAAGAAATTGTATATGATGTTCACTTAGAATCTAACAAAATGACAAATGTTAACAGCTACTGAATAATTAACTGAAAGTTTTGCTGACAGTAGTTTAGTCAGAATGAAATAGAAATTAAGAATTGATACAGTTCTATAGAATCAGATCTAAGCCTAACACCAGATCAGGACAGAGTATGCCACCTCAAATTGCCTACATCTTAAGACTCATACTACACTTTTCAGAGTTCCCTGTTTTGTCCCTATCTGCATGTGCTTCTTAAAGCAAAATCAGTCTAGGAAGGTGGCTACCACCCAGGGTAAAGAAAGGACTGTTTTACCATTTCAGCTAAAAGTTCACCTTTCCCAAGCTAGGGGTAGAAGTAGCTTGGGGATTTTGAACCAAAAAACTATGAAAGAATTAAGCAGCCACACTTGGCCCAAGGCTTGCTGTCTGTCTAAGCCATGTTTGTTTTAAACAAAAACACATACATATATTTGTATATATGTATAGTTTAAATAACCCAGGTGGCATTCAACTAAGTTTTACTCAGGGAAAATGCACTGAAATTAATGTTAATTAATTTTAATGAGTGTACTCTGAGTAACACTTAGATGAGTAACACCCAGGTATAGGGAGCCCCATATAATGCATAGTTTGAGATCAAATGGCTATGCACAGTTGAACAGAATTTTCACAGCTATGAATAAAATGTATGTGTCTATTCTAGTATGGCAAGTTTATACAATTCTCATTTCTTCTAGTTTGTAGTTTAAATTGTGTTTAATTGTTTCATTTGTTCTAATATCAATGAGTTTCCTTTAATGTCAATTCACTGTGTGTTAATAATAGTATGAAATGAATCCTGCTTGTCATGTGTAGCTCTTGCAGATTCATCCCCAAAATTCAAAAACTTTATTTCCATTAGAGACATGGCTAGAATTGATATCACAGTGGATTAATTAACATATACATTAAGTAATTCTGAATCAGCTGATTGCACTCCAGAACAAAGTGATGCGTTCAAAAGTCTATCTGAAAAGCAGTATGTTTGATGCAAACAATAGCCATACATATTGCTATTCAGTGCCCGGATAGGGAAAATTCTAGGTAGGAAAGAATGATCTAGGACAGGCACCCCCAAACTTGGCCTTCCAGATGTTTTCGGACTACAACTCCCATCATCCCTAGCTAACAGGACCAGTGGACAGGGATGATGGGAGTTGTAGTCCCAAAACATCTGGAAGGCCAAGTTTGGGGATGCCTGATCTAGGATCTATCTGAATGCCAGCACACATCCTCTAAAACTCACAATTTTGTACTACAGCACCTAGACCTATACAAATATTCCACTACTACAATCCTGCATATAGTTCAAATCCTGCATCACACACACTATAGACTAAAAGCAATTTAGTCTATAATAGGCAGAATAACAGGAAAGGATGGCAAGCAGGGAGCTGTTCAGCTACCACCAACTGCTATAAAGCCCTCTCCAGTCCCTTTTTGATTTATTGACACTCCTTCAACATGTACAAACAAATTAGACTACATCCAAAATCATATACGTGTGGAGGTTAAGATCGACACCAGCTATCTCTTTGATTCTTATAAAAAGACAATATGGACATGTAAATTGGTCTTGGGTTTTTTTTGGTTTGGTTTGTGTTTTTTGTTGTTGTTGTTTTTTTTTTTGCTGTTTCACCCTCTGGACACTTAACCTCTGGCAGAGGTTGCTAAGCTTCTGGGGCCAATGGGCACAGATGGAATTTTGGGAGACAGGTATCCAGGGAATTGTTCTGCAGTAGTTCCAGTTTTATCTCTAGTGACAGTTCCAAAAGGTAGCATTTGATGAATGCCAAGACTTCCTACCATGAATAGTATTGAACTAAGTTTTGAACTAAGTATTGAACTATTGAACTAAGACCAAATACAGAAGTTTCACCCACAAGGCTTTTAAAATTATAATTAAAAGAAATGATTAGAGTGGGATGCAAAAGTGTATCAACGGTAGAGCACTTCAGTAACTGTAAACTTACAGTCTCTATCCACCCTTTAAAGGTACTGGCCCTTGCTTGAGCATTGTATTGCTGGTCCTGACTTGGGAACACAGTAGAAAGCTACTGAGATTGTCCCCAGTTGACTTAAAAGAACTAATGTAGAAATTACAGAAATATTTCAAAATAGTGGGACTGCACTGCAATAGCAGAAGTCCTCACTCAATAATTATTTGCAAAATTGCATCAGTCATAATATGCCAGTAATTAGCAATTTGGATTGGAAGCATTGGTTAATTATCCATTACTCTTGAATCTTGGCTTCTTAGACTGCTGCTGACAATCACCAGAGAAAAAGGCAGCAGAAGTTAAAAACTATAGCTAACTAGATTTCTAACTTTTCCCCCCACATTGCTTCAATTGTGATATCCTGTATCTAGCCTGATGGAGGAATCCCCAACAGTAAGGCGGAGATGTGCAGCATGAAATAGTTCTGCAAGCTATGAAAAGATTGGAATATGTAATTTTCATATTCTTCAATGTATATGTTGAAATAGAATGTAAATTAAATAAATTTCAAGGCATTCCCTAAAACACCATGCTGAGAATCTTCTAATATCTCCTACTGATATATCTAATTAATGTGCTCATCTGTTCAGATGTTGCAAGCCAGACATGAGCTTTATAACACTACTTTCATTCTACAGTGTATTTTGAAAGCATCAGCAGAACAATTTTGCTAAAGTGTAGAAAAAGCCCACAGAACAGAAATTGTGTTATTTAATACGATGGTACAAACAGAAGTGAAACTCTTTTGCTATCATGATGTTCAATCTGTTTCAGATTTCAATTTCCATAATTTGCTTTGGCTGCTAAGCAACAAATCAAATATGGTTTGATGTATTTCATATTTGAATGCATTATTCCCCCTGCTGCTCTGATGGCTGAAAATACAGTTGCAGAAGACTTGTTTTCAGAGGAACACTATTCAAAGAAATATAGATTTCAATAGGGGTATTAATCATCTGAAAAAATACAAGAATCCACAGAAAGTAAGACTCCAATTCTTAGAAGAGTGTTCTCAATCCATCATCATTTCTCCTTCATACAACATGAAAGGGCTTTGGTTCTTACCTTAGTCTATGGGAGAGCATCTCTAAAATAAAAAAAATGGAAACCATGGGAAAACAGTTTAACTCATATTGATCTATTGCTAGAACTCCTTTTTTAGTACTCAAGGTCTTGTCTCTCAAGTTTCCATTTGCCAACTTCAGTACCCTTAATAAATAAATCACAGTATCAATAAGGCACACCTTGCTAAGACCTTCACTTTAAAAGACTGCACACAAGTTACTCCCGGTGTTTAAAAAAACTGCACACAAGGCAACTGATGTTGAGATGGAAGGCAGCAAGCAGAAGAAGTTGGAAACTTTCAAGAATATCATGATTAGGAAATGGCAGCTTGCACACTACCTCTTCCAGAGATAAATGACAGCTGCCTCAAGCCCATTAATTTTGCATTGTTTGACATTAAAATTAGTAATTATAATCAATATTTCACTGGTAGAAAGGAAATGGGATGTGCAAGATAAATTATAGATTTACCATTTAATTAAGCAATTTTTCAGACAAAGAAACTGGAATTCTGTTCCAAATTATAAGAATTACCACTGCATTATAGGAAAGTATACTATATTCTCTCTATACTGTACTGGAAGATAGGTATGCTCAACCTTGCATTCAAATTCAGTTTACCAGATCACAGTTTACCAGATCACTGTCTAAGATCAGAAATTATGTTTGTACCATCTATCTTAACTTACCTTTTGCTTTTCAGTTGTCTTCTACCAATAACACTCCAGGGGGTGTTTGATTTTACACTCTCAAAATAGTCTTCTGTGCATAAACAGGTACTGCTTCATTATAGGAAAGCATACACTGCAATCACTTGTGTCTCATCTCTGGCCAGGAAATGGTCACATCTAGAAGTGAAAGGTTAATTTAAAACTATTTAATCTTTGACCTTTCTACAAATGATTGTCAACAAGGATGTAATTAGTGTAAATTATTCTGTTAACACCTGTCCACTGGGAACTGGACTGAGACTACAACTGCATTTCACACATTAGAATATACTGGCTTTTTTCAGATTAAGAGATGGATGATCATGACTTTCAGTGAATTTTTTATATTTTCCACCTGCTAGATATATAAACAACTACTTCTTTTTTTTTACAACAAAGTTATAATCTCAATGCTACCATCTACAATGTTGGAGGATTAAATACGAAGGAGGAAAGGAGACAAAAACATCATGGGACAACAGTCTCCATAGTTGTTGAGGAGCACACAGAGTATTAAGTGGGTCAGGTCTGCTGCACAAAATTTACGATTACCGTACTTCAAATAGCTGCAGGGGTCCAAAATAACCCCACCGGCTTTGGGGGGGGGAATACATTTTGAGTGTATTTCAAGGATTTGTATCTTCCAAAGCAAAAAGTCCTAATCCTTAAAATTATTAATTATATTTGGGGAGAATACAAATCAAATGCTATCTATTTAAAAAATTCATTACATGTGAAGCCACATGTAACTAATGAGTGAAGCCACATGTATGTAATGAAGAATCTTATTGACACCTGCCCCTTGCTTAAGAGATCCCTCACTCCATCTGTTTTAATCATCTCAAAATAGGACGTCTCAAGTCCACTTAATCTTTGGTTATTTGAATTGGATTTAATTCATCCTGTTTGACATATGGGATTTATGCTACTCTTATGCTGTGATCTTATTTTATGATTACATCGGGCTTTTTAAAAAGAGGTGATGTGTGCTGTGGTGTCTTTAATGCGCCAAGTAAACCTAAGTCTCATGCATGGGATAAAAATGATAGGCAGCAAAACTGATAATGTGACAAGAAGGGTGGGATAGGAATATCAGATTATAGAGCACAAATGAAAGTGAGATCCAGTAAAGCAAGAGACAGACTCAAATTGAAGTTGGTTAGAGAATACCTAGCAGACATGTTCATCCACTGGTTTCTGAGTGTTGACATGTTTAATGTCCAATTCGTGTCAAGGCAGAAAGGCACTGCTGGCACATGATAACACGTATCACACAAAAAATAGGTAAATTAATGAGTCCCTGATGGTACTGCCAATTATGTTGCCCCATGATAGCATCACTTGAGCAAATATGAGGACAAGACTAATATTGAATCAGTTGAAAGGGCTAGCTCCTGAATTAGTGTTTATTGGTAAGTAGTTGCTTCAGATGGTAATGACGGGCAAAGGAAGCTTTCTACCCAATACTGTATTTGAAAAGAAAAGCTCACATTCCAAGATAGGCTGCTGATCCTTAACGATGAGCTAGAGATAGGATATAGCTGGGAGCTGTAAAAAGGTAAAGGTACCCCTGCCCGTACGGGCCAGTCTTGCCAGACTCTAGGGTTGTGCGCTCATCTCACTCTATAGGCCGGGAGCCAGCGCTGTCCACAGACACTTCCGGGTCGCATGGCCAGCGTGACAAGCTGCATCTGGCGAGCCAGTGCAGCACACGGAACACCGTTTACCTTCCCGCTGGTAAGCGGTCCCTATTTATCTACTTGCACCCAGAGGTGCTTTCAAACTGCTAGGTTGGCAGGCGCTCAATGGGGCTTCCCCTCACTCCCAGTTGGCTCCGGGGAGGTTGAGAGAACCGCTAGAACAGCTCACTGGAGGAGAATGGAGATAGTGCCATTAGTGCAAGTATTTATGCTTGCCTGATGGAGGAATCCCCTTAGTACTATTTTGAATTCCACCCTTTCTCGATTCAGTTCACTCATTAAACCGACACAGCCAAATAGGTATCTATTTCTAAATTTGCTTAAGTACAGTGGTACCTCGGTTTAAGGACAGCCCTATTTACGAACGATTTGGTTTATGAACTCTGCAAAACCGGAAGTAGTGTCTCGGTTTGCAAACTTTACCTCGGTCTAAGAACGAAATCCAAACGGTGGAAGGGCACCGGCGGCAGGAGGCCTCATTAGGGAAAGCGCGCCTCAGTTTAAGAACGGTTTCAGTTTAAGAACGGACTAAGTTCGTAAACCGAGTTACTGTAGTTTTTGAAATCCTTTATGTAGATCCTGTAGATGTTTGTGCCTATAAAAGCATTATTGAAAATGCAGTTATGTCTTAACTTGGCTGTAAACCTTCAGGCAATGACAGAAGTCATTTAGAAATTCCACCTTATTCCAGAAGCTATATCTATTACATAGCTATATTATAGTGATCAGAAAATTTAATGGTTATGTACTGGTTGATGGTGGAGTGAAAGGCCTGGAAGTATTACTAAAGGACCTCCTTCCTTGGAGTGAGTTGCTTCCCTGCCTCCTTTGGCAGAAAAGGTAAAATATAAATTTAGGAAGTAAATAAATAAAGGTATGATGCCATTGACCAAGTAGATAGTTCAGTTGGTTAGAGTATGGTCCTGATAACACCAATGTTGCAGGTTCAATCCCTGCGTAGGACAACTGCATATTCCTGCATTTCAGGGGATTGGACTAGATGATTCTCAGGGTATCTTCCAACTCTATGATTTTATGATCGGAGTATCTCAGATACAGTAGACACATGCAGACAGGAGTTGAGAGTATTGCTCCAACTCAGTCAAAAATATGGGGTGCTACTATGCATATGCCAAATTTACAACAGTGACATTCATCTCATTGAAACTGGAGTATTCTCTCAAGCGGACTTATGTGGTGGTGAGTTCTTTCAAAATGCACAAATTTGCTTGGAATCAGAATAACCAAAGTTGATGTCTATCCAGCAAAAATAATTTGTTTTCAAAATGTATATGCCCCTCCCATTAAAACTGTTCTTTTGTATGCAGTTATTATGAAATATAATTTCATTAGACATTATTGCTGTTTGGAATTGCATGTGACAGCAAGAAATCATTGTGCAAATGTAAAATATGTGCTGGAAAACTGATTAAACTAGCATGTTTAAGGAGGTTATTTGATTTATACTACCTGTACACAACCCAGACAATGTATTCCTCTTGTACAAAGACAAGAACATAGCCAGAATAAATATTAAAATACTCAATATGTTCAGGGATTTGGCCAAGACAGTATAAAGCGACTTCTGAGAACCTGACTTGACACAAGTCTGGTATGCTGCTGTGAGAAGGCTCTGGGACGGTAAACTACAAATAAAAATGTACAACACCCCCACCCAATCAAAAAAGCTACTGGCTTTCCCCTCCTTTTTAACTTCTGTACCCTAAAGCAGTAAATAGTGATTTACCCCAGAATCTAACACAACAATGGGCAGAATGAAGAACTCCAGCAATGAAACAAAATTATTCCAGAGGAATTCTGGTTAAAGTGCTGGTACAAAATGGAATGCATAATTATTTAAAAAAATTATATACACATAAATCTCAGATCATACCTAAGCCCTAAAATTTCAGTTTTATGTATTAAGACTTTGGTTTGGTTGTGGGATATTAATTAGATATGTTAATTAAATGTGCCACACTCAACTGCGAAGTGAATCACCTGACATCACTATGATGTCAAATGATGCTGTGCCTTGAAGCCCCCATTGCCAGGACTTGGGCTGCTTGAAAGCCCTTTTGCAAACAGCCCTGCACTGCTCTACAAACCTCAGAAAACCAGGGATTCAAGGAGCAGTGCAGGGCTGTCTGCAAAAGGGCTTTCAAACAGCGGTGGTTTCCCATTCAATGAAAACTGCTTTTCCCTCCAGGAGAAAGGTGATGGGCGGTGGGCATGGCTCTTCCAAACTGGTCTGACAGGCCAAATAGGAAGGGCTGGGGAGCCATGTCTGACCCATGGCTGGAGGTTCCACACCCCTGGTATAACATAATGCTATTCTTTAGCAGGTAGTCATTATATAAAACAACTAAAGTTAGTGGTAATGTTTTATAGTAATCTAGTATGTTTTCCATTTTTAAAACTTTATAGCAAGCAAGAAGCCTAGAAAAGTCTTTCTCATCTGAAGATTCTCATGTTGGAGTTTGACGTGCCAGTAGATAATGTCAAACCAACAGGCTGGTCAGATTTAATATACGGGGGAAATGGAATTTATACCCAAGATGTACAAAATGGGGGGAAATGTATAGAAAAGACTGTACACAATGCATAAATGTGACAAACAAAACACAGAGATCAGCCTTCCTCAAACCATTCTATCAGGTTTTCATCAGCTTACCCCACTTTTCTTCCAAAATCTTATCCCAGGGCATTTCACTCCACTGTATAAAACAAATTAAAATGAGATGTCCATTTCTTTCCATGCATATTGTGTGCTTAAAAGTTCTACATCCCACTGAATGGGGAGGGGGAAAACTATTGCCAAATATAATTGGTGTGTGGGTGTGTAATATTTGTGTACATATTCCAGAATGTATTCCTTGAAATCCAGTGATTTCAATGGGGGCCCTACAAGAGTGACTTAGTAGGGTATTATCTTCTGTGACCAAGTCAAGAACTGGCAACTACATTAGGCATCTAAAAGATAATTAAAGAAGAACCCTTAGGAATGAAACCAACACATGCCAGTCGGTATTCAAATTCAATTTGTTTATTTAAACTACATATATGCTGCAAAGCCCTCCCAGGGCAGCTTAAAAAGAAAATTGGATTCACTTATGTAGGATAATTTAGCTTCATATGGTTAGCAGAAACACTGTGCTTTCAAATGATTTACAGTATTAACCACTTACAATGCTTCTGATCCTCCTTTTACCATTCACCTTCAATCAGTTTATATGCCACATCCTCTATTATCAGCCGCCACTGGACATAACCTTTGGAAGTTTCAAGCTTGTAAAATAATATACTAGATGACAACTAGCATTTTAAAAATCCACATATTTGCTTGTCTAAAGCAAATAACTCTTCCTGAGACACGAATGGTAACAAGAGCACCTTTTCTAACTGAACTGTTCTAAATATTCCTCTTATATTGACTCATTCTAAATCAGACAAGGCTATCTTCACATATATCTATTTCCCTCGGTTTTATACAAATGCTGGTTATGTTGTTCATAGACTCACTCTGAAAACACACACACATACTGCACCTCACTGATGGTAAAACTAGAAACAGATATTTGAAAGCCTTTACAGCAAATGCATGCTACTGCAGAACAGTGCACTACTGTATTCACACATTTCAACTTAATTATATATCTTATGCCCAGTGCTGCTGGATAAAAGCAATAGAGCCTTCAACAAAATAGTTTTCTGAATGGGGTATCTGACCAATGTTTTCAAAGATACATTCGGAGCATGATATTTTTGAACACTGGTATTCGTAAACAAGAGACCTCTGTATGTGCATTGTTATGTTCAAAAGAAATCTGTTACATTATTACCTAAAGCCAGTAGGATGCTAATATAGATATATATTTGGTGTTGTTATTATTAAGTTGACCATACCTACAATCAGGTTTTTATCATCTATTATAGAATGTCTAGATTTAGCTTTATTTTTACATTTGCTTCACATATGATGGAACATCTGCAGTATAATGATCCAAAAGTAGTATCAGTGAATTTTTTTGCAAATAGGCCCTTGAGAAATTTTTCTCTTTTTTTAATCCACAGTTTGAGCCATCTATTTCCAGACAAAGTTTTAAATTTTAAAACCTAATTTACAGGAAGAAGTAATTCAATGCAACTGAAGTACATTATGCAAGATCCAATATTGGCAGATCACATTTCAAATTCTTTAAAATAAGAGCATCACAGACACTTAGTCTCTGCAATTCTCAGACTCTGCAAAAGATTAGAAAAAGCCTAGAAATGTAACAAAATATTACTAGGGAGCCTATTTTCATATAAATATTTTATGCTTTATAGATTTAAAAACTTACGAGATACCTCTATCACCTTATTGTCCAGCACTGGCTTTCAAAAGTTCTTATATACATGAATTATTTAAAAGCACTCAAAATAAAATGTCAAATTCAATACCTCATATTTGCACTATTTTTAATTTCAAACTAGTACAAAATTATGTAAAATGCCAGAAATTAACAGCTAAAAGTTAAAGGCAGTTGAAAGAACTGATTTAGATCTATCACTATAAGCTTAGTTTCATTTAAAATTAGGCATTTAGACCATTTTAGATTACTACCATTTTTGCATTGTTATACCCTAAGCACATCTACTTTGCTTGCAGTAGATTTTATACATTTGGGAAGCATGTGTATGCTTTGACTACTACCAGGCAGTTAAGGTCTCTAGCTAGATTTAAGAAATAGAGGTAAAAATTAATGAAGTAGTTATGATCTCTCATAGCACCACCTATTATAACACATCTAGAGAGAAAGAGAGGTCCTTTCTTACTTTTACATGTCCAGAAGAAAAGCATTACAACTCTTCATCCCATCCTATATTACTTTCTTGCCCACTTCAGTTATACTGGCTGTATACAGTAATAATAATAATAATAATAATAATAATAATAATAATAATAATAATTATTATTATTATTATTATTATTATTATTATTATTATTATTATTATTGCCACCCATCTGATTGGGTTGCCCCAGCCATTCTGGGAGGCTTCCAGCAAATTATAAAACCACAGTAAAACATCACACATTAAAAACTTCCCTAATATTTTACTGCACTTTATAGCAGCAGTCTGGCAAATATGAAGAACAATATTCATATTATATGATCTAAAGAACATGAGGCTGCCACCTTGCTGAAGCTAAGGCAAAGGCCATAGTTCAGTAGTACAGCATTTGCTTTGTATGCAGGATTTCCCAGGTTCAATCCCCACCCTCTCCAGGTAGGACTGGTAGAACCCTGCCTGAAATCCTGGAGAGCGGCAGTGAGTCATTGGAAAGGATTGCTACTGATCTAGATTGATCAATGGTTTGACTCAATATAAGGCAGTTTCCTATGTTCCTAAACTGAACAGGTCTAATGTCTGGTCAGTGCCAGGATGGATGATCACTTGGAAATCACATGTACACTGCCCTGAATACAGGATGGAAGAAAAGCATGATATAAATGTAAGATGATAATGAATAAAATAAGCAATGTGCTGAACAGCAGCTATGTTGGGGCTAAAGCCAGAGTAAAATAGCCCCCAAATTTGGATAGAAACACAATAATAAAATAAATAAATTAAAAGGGTATTTCCCAGTTCCCTCCTCCATTTTTCACTGAAACCTTATTACACTAGATCACAGGCTTTTGCTCTCTGTTAATTAGCCGAGAATAAATACCATCTGCTGGTTTGGTATTCAGAACCACTAATGCAGATTAAGATTCCTACTTCACTCTCAAAGGTAAGGTGGGGGGGGCGAGAAGGGGCCCTCATACTTCTAACGACTGCTTAGTCAAAATGTGGGTTGATGGGTCAGGAAAAAGAAAGTAACAAGTTTGCATCTTACAAGATAGAAGTTGGAATTTGGACAGATGGGGTGGGATGAGTTAGGAAACGGGGGGGGGGGGTTTAAAAAGGCTGTTCTTTTATTTTAGAATAATAGATACGTACACAGGAGTGGAAACAGCTCAAACAGAGGGACGTTGAGTAACCAACCTCACGATCAGTCCCTTTTGAGGAGGATTTCCGAAGCAGACTCGCCTCGCCCCCCCCTTTTCTTTCAGAGACCACAACTCCAATCTCTCATCGTGGGGGGGGGGGCGAGGAGCGCAAGGCGACCGGAAGCTCCTGCATACCCCAACCTGAGGAAGGGAGGGGGGAGGGAGAAGAGGCTGCAAGACCCTGACCCACTCGCCTGCGTCTCCCCTCCGTAAGCCGCGCAGAGGCGGCGGCAAGCAGCACAAGGTGGGAGGCTCCCTCCCTTCTCCGGGTTGGAATCGGTGAGGTGAAGTCTCTCCCTCCACTCTGGAAAACCGGGGAAGGTGGGGGTCGGAGAGAGAAGCGGCGGCGGCGGGAATGAGGAGGGGGGAAATGGGGGGGGCACTGCAGTGAATGCGGGGCCGCAGCAGGGCACTCACCGTCTCTCTCTGCCCGTTCTCACAGCAATAGCCAGCAGCACCGTCCTTCTCTTCACATCTTCACACAGCCGCCGCCGCTCAGCCCCTCCCCTTTCTGTGTCTGTTGGGCTCGTGCCAACCGGGTCCGTTTGGGTTTGAAGTTCGAACTCTCAATAGCCGCCCCCCTCGCGGACAGGCGCTCGTGAGAATTCGGGGGGGGGGGAGAAGGAGACAGGGATGATCCGTGAGAGAGAGTGGGGGCGGGGGGGGGAGAAGGGGCCGGTAGAGAGAAACTGCGAAGGAGAGAAAACGCGGAGCTTCCCCCGCACAAAGCTTCACAATAGACACGCAGCGGCGCGCGCGCGCGTGTGTATGTGTGTGTGTGTCGAAGGCGGGGCTTCTCCGCCGGCTCCAGCACTCTCTCCTGGAACGGGGGTGGAGGATGGTAAAGGGGTGGGGGGAGGTGGAGGTGTTGTTTACGCAACCACCTGACTGGCGTCCTCGACAGATCCCTTGACACACATTGGAAAGGGAGTCGGGAGACACCACCATCATCCGGCTCCCCTGCCTCGCCACCCCCCAGCACGATGTCGGGTGGTACAGGCTACTTTTGTTCTCTTGACGGGGGGAGGATGATGGAGGAGGCACCAGAATTATTGCGGCGTTTACTCAAGCCGGCTTGTCGCAGCCAATCAGAATGAAGGGAGGCGGAGCTGGAGGATGTTCCGACGCACTTATATACGAATTCTTTCCAGCATTTAGCCCTGCTTATTCGAGAGAAATATTTTTCATGGCCCAGGGTCATCCTATATATTTTGTGTCCGCCTCCATTTTCCTTTTGAGACGTGTTTGACTGGAAGCGAAAAGTGCTGAGGAGCCAGTACTTGATAGCGCAGGCTCTGGAACATTTATCACTGAAGTTTTCTTAAAGCTTATGGGACGTCTCTAGGCTAGGATGCCCAAAGGAAGTGAGGTTGCAGTCCTATTACTCTCAGGAGCCAATCTTATCCAGCACACCTGACGGATTTCTGAGTAAACATAAATAGGATTGGATTGCAGTTTGCGGATGTTTATCGAAAGACAGTCTTACTAAATTCAGTGGGGCTTAACTATCTAGTAAGGCTGCAAGTGAACTAAGCACACTTACGTAAAAAGTAAATTATGGAAATTAATGGGACCTGCTTCTGAATAAGCATGCGTGGGATTAGGCTATAATACACCTAAAATGCACGATTCAGAAATAAGCCTCATTGAGTTCCGTGGAATCTACCTGCAGGTGAGTAGAGGATTGCCGCCTGCCGCCTTAACCTGGGACTAACCCAGGGCCAAGAGCCCAACTTACCGGGGAAGTAAGAATTGGTCTTCTGAGTAGCTGTGGTTATGATTGCGCTGCATTTCAGTGGGGCTTACTTAAAAGTAAACATGCATATAGAGCTTGTTGTTTGCTTTAAAACACCCTACTTGTTAATGCAATGTGAAATCAAGTGCTTTGCAGGCTACAGGATAATAAAACAAATGACACCGCATGGTTGTTGGTATGCAGTGGTTCCTCCTGAGTGCCGCAAGAATGAGCCAATGCATTGCTCGATACGTAGTTTGTCCTCGTAATGGACATGTAGCCTTTTAAACAACTTGCATGGCTCTTGGCAGCGCAATCCTATGCGCCATTTCTAGGGAGCAAGTCCCACTGATTTCAATAGGATTTCTACTCAGAAGTAAGTCCAATTCAGTGGGGCTTACTTCTGGGTAGGTGGTGGAGTTGCAACCTAGGGCTTCATGAATGTTAAATCATATTACTTCGTACTTCTTCTGGGGCTACTTGAGAAAACAAGCTTTGTTTACTGGTGGTGGGAAATACAGCACTGAAGTGTTAAGTGTCACAGAATATTTGTGGAAGGGGGAACGATGGGGCACTGCGTCTCTTCAGCCATTTTATGGCAGGCCATAACATTCCTTCTCACATACTTGCAGCTGCCGCACCTCTGCTTATTTACTCGGAAGTCCTACTGAAGCGTTCTCCCAAATAAATGTGCATCAGGGAGCCGCTTTATACAGCCCAGTTCAGCGACGAAAAAGCTTTCATGTTTGGCTCTGGGTCGGCATGTCAGTTGCATGCTGGGATTTGTATACTTGTTGGAAGTCCTACGCCATGTAATCTTAAAACCAATCTTGGAATGAATGATAGCTACGGCGAAGACTTCTTGACGGATGCTTTTAAAATTGGAGCAATTTTCTAAAAACAATTTTGCGATTTAAAACTGGGCAAAGTCGCGGAGCGAGCGCGTTATTCCCGACAGGGAACGGGAGCTGTTTTGTACAGCTGCCAGGACCCGCCGGGTGCTCCTCGTGGCTCCTCCCTCCTGCCGATGGTCCACTTCCGTTCTGCTAAGATGTCGGCCGCCATAGCAGCGCTCGCTTCGTACGGCGTCTCGGACTCCGATTCCGACTCGGAAGCGGAGGGCAGGCCCGGCCACTCGGCGGCTCCCGTCGCCGACGAGGATGCGGTGCTGCACCTCGCCTCGTCTGCCCCGGCCCAGCAAGCGCTGCTGCCCGTCGTGGACTCGGCCCCGGCGGTGGCTGTCAAGGTAGGAGCTGCTCCGGAGTCCCCCGCCTGGGGCCCCGGGGCGGGTGGGGGCAAGGAAGCGCTGCCTCCTCGCTCGTACGTGGTCCGAGGAGGTCGCCCAGAAGCGGCGGCTGCGGTGCTGGCACTCGCTCTCCCTCTCTCGCCCCGAGGTGAAGTCCTTTCATCCTGCTCCGAGCAGGGCAGCAGCTCCCCGGGGGTCACCTACGCCGCGAAGGTTTCTCATTGGCGCACGAGGCTTGGCGCCAGTTTTTCTAGAAGAATTCGTCTGACTTCTATGCAGGACGGGCAGAAAGTCAACAGGGAGAGCTTTCTCGCCGTGGAGGGAGAGTGCTGGCAGACGAGTTTTCGCCTCTTGGAAGCCTGCCTGTTCCTTTAAACTTTAAAGCTTTAGGAGAACTCTTAAGGCGGAGAGGGGGCATGGGGTTTACAAACTTAAGGCTCAAAAATACTTGGGTGTTTTGACTGAGAGAGGGTAAGGTGGCCTATTTGGTATTCCTTAACGGGAAAGCGATCTCTAAAAGGTAGTGTGTCATATTTTTGTGCTGCTGCATCTTGGTGTCACCCATATTTCAAACTTTTGCTATGAATAAACTTTCTTTATAAACTTTGTTTATGGGTTTCCTTTGCCCCTACTCAGAGTCTGAGTGACAAAACCACAATTGCCCGGTTAGGCACCTTGCAGTGGAGGGACTTGAAAAGAAAACATCACTTGTCTTTTCTGTTGATTGGATCCCAGTCTAATATTTGCTCTGCTCGATTTTAAGGAACTAAGCTCATACCATTGATGTGCTGATTATGCTAGGCGCTAATGCTAGGTGTGATTCCACTCCCTTTATACGTAAGGGGAGCTTACCTGCTTCATTCTGTACAGCATAGATGGCTGACCTGTGACCCTGCAGGTGTTGCTCAGCTCCAGCTCCCAACATCCCTGACTAGTTGCTGTGCTGGCTGGTGTCAATAGAAGCTGGAGTCCAGCCGCATCTGGATGGCAGAAGGTGAGACAGCCCTGTTGTACAATATTCTTCACATCTGGCTAGGATCCATTTAGGCTGTCTCATGTATGTGAAACTTTAAGCTTATTCTATTGTAGTAGAACAGGCTAGGCATCTATAAATTGCTTCCTCCTGTTTCCACTTTAATAATCTATGCTTCACAGTAACCTCCAATTCCATGAGATTAAAGACCATTAAAACAACAATAACCCAATGATGATTGCAATAGCTCTTGTTTGTGTTCCCCAGCAATTGATATTCAGAGGCATAGTGCTTCTGATCCATGAGGTAGTATATAGACATCATACTGGCAGTTTGCTTTCAGTTCCTTTTGTAATGATCCTTAATATGGAAACAAAATATAAAAATATTCTTCCATTAGCACCTTAGAGACCAACTAAGTTTGTTATTGGTATGAGCTTTTGTGTGCCTGCACACTTCTTCAGATACCTGAATATGGAATTTGTCTTTTCTTAGCTGCCACACACTGGGTCATCATTTTCTCTGTACTACTCATCGCAATTCCAAAGTCATTCTGAGAAGTTAAATGCTAGTATAGCATGGACCAGGACTGGGCATGAAATAAAACTGAGTATGGTTATTAGGCTGGGCTGTTAAGATCTGGTCTCTACTTCATCCTCTCAGCAATTCCTTTTGCTACCCTTGTGAAAAACAAGGAGACCCTCACACAGATCTCTCACCTCCCCTACAGATGTGCTTTTCTTGCCTGTCTTAATTAATGGCAGGTCTTAAGCAATGCTGCTGGTTGAACTAGCAGATCAGGAGAGAAGCAAAAGACTCAACCTTTTTCTTGCTTCTCTCCCTCTGCCATAGCTGCATCATTCTTCCAAAGTTCAGCAGTCAACCACTTGAGAGAAGGAAGTTGGCAGTCTTCCCAGAAACAGTTTTGGAGAACCAGTTGCCCAAGCCCTTAAACATTGTCTCGTATCTATCTTCATAACCCTGTCCATCTCTTTGTCATGCCTGTGTGTGTCTAAAGCACATGGGACTCTTACATCTATGGCAATATAATTATTCATGAAATCATGTAGGTTTTTAAGTTGTGGGAGTGAGGACTCCTTTTAGTCTTCCTGCTCTTGCTTATCTCAGCCCTTTTTTTTACCCCCACTGTAGTCTACTAACTTCTCCAACTGCTCTTTTATCTAGGCAAAATCCTGTAATGTTTCCTTTGGTGCAAGTTTTGAACAGTGTTCAGCATTTTAGTGGTGGTTGTTTCCTACACAGTCATAATAATTTATCTTGTAAGCATCAGCTATAAATTTTCACTGCCAAAAGGCAGTGAACAGCCAATAAATGTACATAAGTAGTCCAATCCTGTGTCCAACAGGAAAGGTACATACTTTTTAGGAAGTAGACAACCCTTGGGTTTAAATTGCGTGACACAAATGTTTGCTTCCGATTCTGAAACTTGCATAGAGGCAGAAGTCTGATGTGCAATGGTTAATTCATAGTAAGGAAGATTTATTATGAGCAGTGTTGCAATTGTTTAGGTTGTATGATTCTAATTAAGTAATGCAAGTTTTTTTTAGCTTTTTTAGTGTACTTCATCATCGTAATAGAGAAGAATACCTTCCCATTTTAAGATTGTTATGTTCATGATACTAATCAGAGAGCAATTTGGAATAATTCTTTTTGTTGCAGTGCATTGAATAAGATTCCACATAGTAGCTATGGATATTTTTCAGTTAAATTTTACTTAGATACACTGAAATTTATCCAATTTACTTAAGTTTGATTAATTTCAATGGATCTACTTTTAGAAAAACTGAGTTGACTGTCACCCTGTTTCTCTCAAGAATGGCCCTATTTGCACATCTTGGGAAGAGCATTGTTTGGCTTCATGTGTGGCTTGCTTGGAGTGAAACAAACCATAACTCCTAGTTTGGCTACAACGCTAAGCCACATGTCATTGTTGCTTTCACTTGTGCTACCAGAAGGATAAATCGGGAGCTTCCTGCACATTTACAGTTAAGGATTAGCTATCGTTTGCTGTGACGTGTGAATGTAGTCATTACATCTGTTTTGTTTGGTTGTCCTGTTCGCTTATATATGTGTGTGCGTATAGAGCTATATAGATACATTGTGTGTGTGTGTGTGTGTGTGTGTGTATGCGCGCGCACACACACACAAACACACACACAGAAAATCCCTCCTAGAATTGTAGCTGTCCATGGGCAGGACCTGGTGTCTATGTAGAAATAATATGTTTGGTAGACTCTTCCAAACTCTGGCATTGTTTGCAATAGTAGATTAAAATAAATTCTGAGGATGTGTTATTCTACACATTATTTTAATGTTAATACGTTTAAAAGTTTTTATAATACATTTTTCAAATTCTTACTGACTTTCTATACAGCCTTTGTAGTGTCCATGAAAAGTTCACCTACTTGAAATGTGTTGAACTTAGAAAACATTTCCAATGTACCCCTTTTGTTGCTCCTACTATGCTATTACATGCTGCATCAGGTGTTTGACAAGAAGTTGTAGTATAGTATTCCAGAAATTCACTTCTAAATTCCCATATGACCACAGTTACACCATAAATTGAGTGTGATGTTTTGTTTCATTGTTTGATTGTGAGTGTTGCTTATTCTTTGAGGAATTGCATGCATTTTTGTCAGCTTTAATTCAACGGGAGGGTAGGAGTAGGTGTTTTGCCTGTAGGAGGGCCCAGTTCTGAGTCATTCCAAATTTTCTTCTATATAATGAGTATTGTGCAGTGCCAATGACATTTTCTTAGCTTTTAAAATGTTCTCCTAGGCCCCAAAACTTTGGGCACCCCTGAAAATAGATACGGTAAACTCTTAAGCAAGTACATGTGTCAAGAGTTCTCTACAATGTACTAAACAATAGCTTTTGTTTGAAGGCTAAAACCAATACTATCTATTTCTTTCTCTGCCATAATTCATTAATAGAATAACATTACATTGTGTGACATTCTTGGGCAATGGTGGGCAATCTGTGGTCCTCTGCAGGTAGCAAGAAAGCAAAGTTAAGATTGTCACCAGCCCACACTTCCTTTCTCTCTTAAGATTATCACCGCCCACACTGTTCTTTCTCTCTGTGTCTTGAAAATTCAGGAGAGAAAAAAGGAGGGAGAGAAACAGGGAGGAGTGATGATCATTTTAAGAGAAAAACAGTGTGGGGGTGGTTCTGGCCCCACTCTCAGTGGCAGCATACAACCCCACTCCCTGCAAAGAGATTACCTCCAAGAGGGTGCATTTCTTGTAAAGAAAAGAAAAAAAAGCTCATTCCTGTTCTAGTGATTATATCATTAAAAAAAAATGCTTGCTGCACACCTCAGATATGGAGACCAAACAAGAATCAAGCAGCGTGGTTTCAAATGACAGTTCTAGTTGCAAAGATGTTGATCTTGCAAAAAAGGAATGCTCAAAAGGGGCAGATAGAGTTTTCTGAGTGCAAGGGTCAAGAAGTCATGATTAGACCAATGAGAGTGGCTCACATGAAAAGAGAAATCAAGATAAATTTGGGTGTCTGTGATAGGGCTTCCTAAACCTCTTCTCAGATTGAGGAGTGTGGAACCTCTTATTCCTTGGGGCAGCTGGAGGATCTCAAAAAACAATAAAACACCCCCCCCTCTTTCATTTTCCTAATTAACAAATAGATAAAATGAGCTAAGCATCTTTTGTGATTTGCAGGTTGGGGCTTCTGGGAGAGTGAAAAGAGTATGTGGTCACTCTTTTCGAAGGTGTTGGATGGGTAGAGGAAGAGACACATTGCATTTATTGTGGACTAAATGGTTTGAAATAAAAGTTCAGGCAATAGTAGTTAACATGGGATAGCTCAATTGGTAGAGCGTGAGACTCTTAATCTCAGGGTCATGGGTTCAACCCCCATGTTGGTAAAAAGGCTGCTGCATCACAGGGGGTCGGACTAGATGACTTTCGTCATACCTTCCAATTCTATGGCTCTACTGTATGTTTGCACTAATCTCTGCCAGAAATAAGGATTTGCACTGAAGTACTCTCTTGGCTTTGCAAGCATAGAAGGGGGTATATGGGATTCCCTGCTTCTCTTCTTCGGTTGTCTAAACTATAATGCAGCCTCATTTTTCCAATGATAGCTTTGTGCTGGGAAAAGGCCGTCCTCTAGTTCATTGCCTGGTGCACAAGTGGCACTCGTAGGTTCTGTTGTGCTCGTGAATATCTCTTAGCCACCTGCAAAGCTTCTGCATTCTTCTCTTCTCCCCTCCCTGCCCATCTTCAGAGGTCTGCATTAGAATCAAAGAACCTTAGAGTTTAAAGGGACCCAAGGCTTATCTACAGGGACGCGGGTCGCGCTGTGGGTTAAACCACAGAGCCTAGGACTTGCCGATCAGAAGGTTGGCGGTTCGAATCCCCGTGATGGGTTGAGCTCCCGTTGCTCGGTCCCTGCTCCTACCAACTTAGCAGTTCGAAAGCACCTCAAAGTGCAAGTAGATAAATAGGGACCGCTCTGGCGGGAAGGTAAACAGCGTTTCCGTACGCTGCTCTGGTTTGCCAGAAGCGGCTTAGTCATGCTGGCCACATGACCTGGAAGCTGTACACCGGCTCCCTCGGCCAATAAAGCGAGATGAGCGCTGCAACCCCAGAGTCGGTCACAACTGGACCTAATGGTCAGGGGTCCCTTTACCTTTACCTTTAAGGCTTATCTAGTCCAACCCCCTGCAATGCAGGAATCTCATCTAAAGCATCCATGACAGATGGTCATCCAACCTTTCCTTAAAAACCTCCAAAGGAGAAGAGTCCGTCATATCTCATGGGAGTCTGTTCCCCACATTGAAAAGTACTGAACTCTTTGAACTTTTCAAAGCAGATCAGCAGCAAACAAAGCCGAAGGTGGAGAGACTGGGAGGGAAGGTAGGAAAGTGCCTCATACTATGCTACCCTTCTGCCAAGGATCACAAGGCAGCCTACAGTATAAAAACACAAAAATACATAGCATAGTAACAAACATTGCAGTGCACAATAACAAAAAAATGCCTTGTTAAATTCCTGATGATTTCACATAATTTTAATTATGCATAAAGTATTTTAATGTGAGTTGTGCTGGAAAGGAGAAGGGCCTTTCTTATGCTGCCTTCCCTGCCGGATTTGTGTGCAATGAAATCCATGAGGGGCTCCGGTGTACTCAGCTAGGGAGACCATTGCATAGCATGGGATCACTGTGAAGAAAGCCCGTTCTTCACTGCTGTGAAGGGTGGGGCAGAGTAGGACGTCATCTCACAATTTTATGAGCATGAAGAAGAGGAGGAGTTTGGATTTGATACCCCACTTTATCACTACCCTAAGGAGTCTCAAAGTGGCTAACAATCTCCTTTTCCCTTCCTCCCCCACAACAAACACTCTGTGAGGTGAGTGAGAGACTTCAGAGAAGTGTGACTGGCCCAAGGTCACCCAGCAGCTGCATGTAGAGGAGCGGGGACGCGAACCCTGTTCACCAGATTACGAGTCCACCGCTCTTAACCACTACACCACATGGCGAGATACATATGTTAGAAGGTACTCCTTAGAGTACAAGGACCTGGATCATTTGCATCTTTAGAGGTGACCACCAGCTATTTGGATTAGGATTGAAAGCAAGCGGACAACACCTGGTGTTGGCCAAAAGTTGTGGACTGCAACTGCCATCAGCCGCGGCCAGCATGGCCAATGGTCAGTTATAGTCAGTCAACATCTGGAGAGCACCACATTGGCTGCCTTTGCTGTAGGGAGACAGACTGCACCATACTGCATTAGCTGCAGCTTCTGAATCATCTTCAAAGGCAGTCCCACGTACCCATTCAGTCATTTTTCTCTTGATTTAAAGCTTGAACAATGCCTTCAAGGTGTTGTGTTTATCTTTGAGAATGGTATGTAATGAAAGAAGACAAATCCAGCAGACAGCGCTTTCTAATTTCACTTTTGTCATATTAATGTTTAATTAAAGAGCTGCAGTATATTCTTCATGTTCCATAAATGCTGGATTATTCTGTCAGCCTGTTTTGACTTTTTCTAGCATGTGTGATTTTTTTAAAAAAACAACCCTAATGTTTAGAAATGTGTGGTACAGAAGCAGGAAAAATTTGCAAAGCAAGGAGTTAGATATATGCACGAGTCCCCCAAAGATGGCTAAAGAGACTAATATTCTATAATATGGCAAATTTTCGGAGGTGTTACCCCGTGCATGCTAGCCATACAATGTTGTAAATAATATATTGAAAGACATCCACGTTTGTGCTAATTTCCCCTGCTCCTTTTTTAATCTATTGCAAAATGATCACTATTCTACTTGAAATTTTGGAACGTACTCTTCCAAAATCACACATAGTGATGTGACCTACACTTTTCCCCCTTCAAAGCAGTACCAAAGAGGTTGAAACATCATGGTTCTGAACATATTTCAGAGACCCAGATAAACTTGTCTGGATTAGCAGGAAGTCATCTGTGCAAAAAAATAGATTTGCTTGTTGAAAATGGTGAATGCAGGGAGCCTTGTAAGTGAAAGCTGGATTAATACTACTGTGCTTCAATTTCAAAGATCCCAGGTTCAGATAGAATGGTGAATGCATTGTGTGGTTTTGAAGTTAGAAGTTGAGCTAACAGTACAATAGAACTGGAATAGCTATAATTGTCCTTGTGAGAATTGTTCATGTTACAGTCTGTTCTCTTAGTAAAATAATTTTAACAGGAAAGAGGAATGAGATAAAATTAAGGATTTGTGACATTTCAGCAAGGAGAGAATTTCATATGTTCCCTTAATTAAATGTGGAGTGCTTTCGATTTCTGAATCTACATTAGTTACTGACAGCTAGAATAGTTGCATAATTGTCTAGTTTCCTTAATAGCAAAAAGTATCTTCACTGTTACTCAAGAATTAATGCATTTCATGTAGTAGAATTTGAGATCCATCAAAATATATTTTAATATTTTTTTAAATTACGGTAACCTCAAACCCATAGCATAGAATTGGAGTGTGTGAACCACACTTATCACATAATTGTACTACTCCATACAATTCTGTTGTGGTGTCTTCTGAAAAAATTAACTGCTGTTAGTGTAACTCTTTCCAGTTAGAGTATGGGGTGCAAAGTGAAGGTTTGTGAATATACCAGTAGCTGTTGCCATTACAAGCAACTGAATTGGGAAGAGGCTGCTTTGAAAAGAATGTAGTCAGGCAGTGCATCTACACCACCATTGGAGCACATACTGTGGAATGCTGTATGTACATCATTTTGAATAGCCAAAGTTAGTGAGACACACTTATTGTTTTGGATTGCAAGTCACCGATTAGATGATGCATTATGCAAAGTAGCTCACTGAACTGGTGTCTTCTATCTTTCGTAACCCTTTTGTTAAAGGACACAGGGAGGGCATATAGTCATACCTCATGTTGCGTTAGGTTCATGTTGCATCTTTTTGGCTTGCGAATGTGGCAAACCTGGTAGTGTATACTTCTGGGTTTTGCCCCGCACGTGTGCACAGAAGCGCTCTATCGCACTTGCGCAGAAGCGCCGCTTTAGTTGTGGACTTTTTGGGGTGTGAATGGCACCCCGGAACGGATCATGTCCGCAACTAGAGATACTACTGTACTTTGGACTGTAGCTTTTTTTAACTGGCAGTAGTAGTAAATTGAGGAATATAGGTACTTTATAATATGCCTACTTTATTTACTGAAATATTTATAAACCACATTTTCATATAAGATATCACAAGGCAGTATACAACCTTAAAACATAGCGTTATAGTAAAAGCAATGGTTGGCAGTAGGGCTGGGCAACATCGCAGTGTATCGCCAGCCAAACATTGCAGTTGGGCAGTATACTGCAATGTTGATAAAACAAGCTGCATTGGCCTCTGCCCGCGAGACAGTTCTAGCACTGCCACTGGAGGAAGGAACTGCTAGAAGACGTTGCTAGCAGAGGAACTCAGGAGCAGTGGCAGTTTCACCAGCGATACACTGCTGAGTGAAGCCAACATCACGGTCTGTTCCTCATACCAGTCCTGGGTGATATATTGATATATCACCCAGGCCTAGTTGGCAAAGAATCTCAGGTTTGAAAGGCCAGTCTGAGTGTCTATAAACCAGGGATTACTGTGCTGAACCTCTGTCGACAGGGCAGGGTCTGCCACATTAAAGACTCAACCCCTAGTAGGTTATTCAGATTGTTTCAAACAGAAGCTGTCCCTAATCTTGCTATTCTCAACTGTAGAAAAGTCTGGTGCTTAAACCTCTGTACGGCTTGACCATTTGTAAGCAAACTTCTTATGAAGAGTTCTTTGAAAGCCACCAGTTTTAGCAATAATATATAGTGCATAATATTCTGTTTTGAAAGTTTCATTCTTTCCTCCTATAGAGAGCTACACAAAAAATACTGTCTGTCTTTCCCTGTATCCTGCAATTGGGGAGTGGGAACCTCTGGTCTGTGGGGCCTTTCCATCCAGCCCACAGTTTCTCCTTCATCAGCCCTGTTCCATCTGCCTCTGCTTCACAGTAAATCGTTGCAAGCTGCTGCCGTTGCTTCCTCCTGCTGTATTTTTCATGCTGGACTCAGAGAAATATTTTCTTTCTTCTTCTTCGCCTAGCATGGAAGGAAATTGAGCTGCCAGTGGAGAAACAGATCACTCTGTTTGGGTATTAGCAGCCTGTGTTCCTTCTGTGCTGGGCTAAGGGAAATAGAAACCTATAACCCCACCCAGCAACAAGGAAAGCTGAATAGAAAGAAAGTGCAGTGGTACCTCGGGTTACATATGCTTCAGGTTACATATGCTTCAGATTATAGAATCCGATAACCCAGAAATAGTACCTCGGGTTAAGAACTTTGCTTCAGGATGAGAACATAAATCGTGCTCCAGCTGCGCGGCAGCAGCAGGAGGCCCCATTAGCTAAAGTGATGCTTCAGGTTAAGAACAGTTTCAGGTTAAGAATGCACCTCCCGAACGAATTAAGTACGTAACGCGAGGTACCACTGTAAATGAATTGTGGTTGGGGATGGATAGAAGGAAAGCATGTGGTGGGGGTGAGGTGGATGAAAAGAGAGGGAAAAGTATGGCAGAGACAAAGAAAATGGGTGTTTTGCCCATTTCTGCTTACTATTGGTGTGGCCCTTCAACCACTGCTCCCCCAAGACCCAGGGGTGGGGAACCCTTTTCAGTCTAAGGACCACATTCCCTTCTGACTGAGGGAGTGGGATCTAACCTGGCCAGTGTCCCAAAGGCCAGATAGAAAGGCCTGTAGTGTCACTTTTGGCCCCCTGTTCTTAGGTTCCCACCACTGCCTCAACCACATATCCCAAGAGAATGCAGCCTTTGGCTTTAAAAAGGCTCCCCATACCATCTCTATTCCTGTGCAGACATGACACCTAAGCACGTTGTTTTTCCCTTTAATTAACTGGGTTGCATCTCAATACCTTAAGCATGGTCTGAAAACATGGCAATGTCAAAATGCTCATCTTGTGTTTCTTCTCACTCAGTTGTAAGTATCAAGCCTGATGGCTCTTTCCACTGATGTGCTAGGTCTAGGCTAACCTAATTTTCTCAATTTGTGGTATGTGTTGGTTCACTTCCACATCTGAATTGCACATTTAGTTCTTGGTTTCACAGGTCGAGAAAGATGCTGACAGTGGAAAACAGATTTAGGGGAAATTTACAAAGGCAAAAGCAGGTCCTTTGTGGAAAACTTGAGGCATGTTAAGACTGGAGAAAACAAATGTATGCAGTCCAGAGTGTGACTTTAGTCTTACTCAACTGTGTGCATGCACAGTGGCCTGCAGATTCCTGTGCTTTATGTTTCAAACAGCTTTGGCAACTCGCCTGCATTTTAAAAGCAGGTTGCTATGCAACATGCAGGGACTGCAGTTCAAGGAACTTTACTCCAAAGTGCTGGTGGTCATGTGGAAATAGTCATGCAATTCTGTAGGCTGTGGGCAAAAAGAATATTGGTCAGCATCAAAAAGAGCTCGCAACTAGTCCAGTGACTTTTTGACTACTGCTTTAGTAACATAACCACCTTTGTCACATGGCAAACTGTTCCTCTTTAAATTCTAGCCATTGGTATAGTATAGCATAACATATTGTCTAAAATGCATGATAAGTGGCTATGCTGAAGGGAAATCCTTTCAGCGGCAGCCACTTTTACCATATGGAGTCCTACACCAGAGGGCACAGGGGTTGCCACTGGGAGGAGGTAGCTTAAAAACCCCCCATGTGCAAGCAGAACATTGCATACCTTGTTGTGGAACCCAATGATTTTGAACTACATGGAGATTTAATGTTTGGGAAAATGTCCTAGTTGATAAAAGCAATTAAGCAACTGAGTAAACTGTTTTGGTTAATTGTGACATTTCTTTCCTTGGTTGCTTTTAGGGGGGGCAGATTGTATTTGTCATTAATATTTTTGTTATAGGATTTAACTCCTTGGGGAAATAAGTTGGGGTAGCTGATGCATGGGGCCCCATTTCCATATTATACACTTTGAACTGCAATTAATAAAGCAATTAATAAAGCAGAGTAGCCTGGTAACAAGAAACAGACAAACAGGTATATTGTCACTAATGCTATGGTAACTTTGTGACATGAAAATAGTCAAATTTTCATTTATAAGTTGTGAATATTCATGTGGATCAGTTGCTCATAAATTACATTGGACTGCATTATTGCATGAACTGGAACAAGTATGAGTTGGCTGTGTTGTGGTAGGTTTGGAATTTGTGCAGAAGGCAATCCCCTTCATGGCTGATTTTGCATTACAGTGGTACCTTGGTTCTCAAACTTAATCCGTTCTGGAAGTCCGTTCCAAAACCAAAGCATTCCAAAACCAAGGTGCACTTTCCCATAGAAAGTAATGCAAAATGGATTAATCCATTCCAGACTTTTAAAAACAACCCCTAAAACAGCAATTTAACATGAATTTTACTATCTGATGAGACCATTGATCCATAAAATGAAAGCAATAAACAATGTACCCCAGTCACACAATCAATCAATCAGTAGCTGAACTGGGTTCCACACAGTCACAAAAACAAAACAAAAAAGCGCCACAAAAACGCAAAATAAATAGCAAAAACAGACAGACCTCAGCATAACACTCAAAATGGAAGTGTGGAACTCAAATCAGAAGCATAACACTCAAAACAGAAGTGTGGCACTCAAAACGGAGCATGTTCGACTTCCAAAAAAAGTTTGCAAACCGGAACACTTACTTCGGGTTTGCAGTGTTTGGGTTCCAAGTTGTTTGAGTACCATGACATTTGAGAGCCAAGGTACCACTGTACAAGACTAAAGGGGAGTTGTGGTGAGCTGTATTGTCAGAAAAGGTAAATGGGCATTTCTATATTTGGAAGTATAAGCATTTTCTTAATGTGTTTTTTTCTCCCCCACCCCAAGAAGTTACAGTCTCAGCAGTTTATCCACAGGATTCTTCCTCAGTGTGGGGACAGTATTACATCAGAAGCAAATGTGATTAGCATTTAGTGCTTCAGAGTTAAAAGTAAAAACATGGTATTAAAAGTAGTGAATGTTGCCACTTGGTAGAATCAGCTTATTGCCTATGATGTGCTGTCAGAAAATGGTTTTTATTAAAATATGATTGAATTTTCTAGGAAGATGTGGAAACGGGAGTTCACCTTGACCCAACTACAAAGGAAGTTCAGTTCAACCCAACCTATGATACCATGTTTGCACCTGAGGTAAGCAAACTAACTTTTGTTAAAAATATGAGTAAGTTGGAACAATATTGGCTAACTTTCTTCAAGGAATACCCTGTGAACTATTAAATCATTCCTGTTTAAAAAACAGTCCTTTTAAATTAGGAATAATACTAAATTCTACAGGTATTTCTATAAATCTTGATCTGAGGCCAAGCAAACTTGGCTTTCATTTTGTATATGTATACGGTGCTTCATGTTACATCAAAATATGTAATGACATATTTAAACTTTTAAATTAAGTACTTGAAATGTGGCATAGGTAGTTTCTTCTCATAATAAAGCAATAATTTGCACACACAAAAGTAAAAATTGCAGGGTAGTAAATAAAAAAAATTAGAAGTCAGGTGTCCTTGTGAACATCTTTTTTTAAAGTCATCGTTTTTAAATTTCACTTAAAGTTGCAAATACGTATGCTCATCAGGCAAAAATCATGGAATTGCACACTCAAAGTTCATTTCTGTGTTTGGTTGAAATGCTTAGGATATGCTTAGGATATATCATGTTCAGACCAGGGAATATCAGACAAGTAAAAGAAAACCATGCATTATTCGCTGTTTATAATCTCCTAGCCAGGGGTTATGTTGTTTCTTTCTCCCCCCCCCCCCATTTGTGGAATCACACAGTTGGTGGGTATACTGCATCTAGCCTCTCTCTCTCTCTCTGATGAATTGTCATATCTGTATACACGAGCAGAAGCCAAGGTAAAATTCTGAAGGTCTGATTCATAGTAGATGGCCATATGCAATGCAAGTTATTTCTACTAAATGCTCAGACAATTCATATGTTTCATGATTTGTCAGATAGGAGGGTCACTTGTACCTCTCTGTATCCCAAAGTATCATGTGTTCAAATCATGAGTACACTAAAAAGTACACTAATCTGACACCATGTAAGATATGTGCTTTATTACTTTTGCATGTTGTTTGTTTTTCTGAGTTTGCACAGTTTCAAAAATATAATCTGGATCTACCCTTATCTTCTACATTAGCAGTATTTATCATAGCAGCAGCTGAGAATGTAGAAAGCATTGTAGTAAGCTACCCTTTTAAAAAATCTTCACAAATCTTAAAAAGAAATACGCTTTAAATGAGCACGCATAATAAAATCTACTCCAGTACAGTGGGGGGGGGAGGGGAGGTTGGAAAATAATATTTACTATATAAAAGCTGTCAAATAAATGGACTATAAAAACAATTTAATCTTGAAATCGAATATTCCTCATGGAAAAACACCTCTGGGGAAATGCAACCAGTATAAAAATACAATATAGTTAGTTTTAATACATGCAGCTGTCAAAATCTTGAAATTGTTGCTGTCCAAAGCTGTAAGTTATTTGTGTAAGCTTGAGGCAGTTTTCCTAGGTTTAGCCAATCAGTAAGTGTAGTTTCCATTCCCCATGGAAAAGCTCATCTGAAGCAAGGATGTTAATATGTACACTAATTTTCTGTTTATTTATTCTTTTATAAAACTTAGTCACAGTTTAGGTTTAAATAGCGATTATGAAGTTTCAACCTGTATTAAAAGCATGAGAGTTTATGGGAATGCTTCAATAAATAGAAATGGGTTTGCTCCTCTTAACCCTTGAGAAATAGCAAACAATGCATGGAAGGTATCTGATTAGATTTAGCAAATGTGGTGCAACATTACTCTTCTGATGGTTGTGGATTTATTCATTATTTTAGGTTCTCTGTGGGTTATACTACACTTTACAGTAGCTGGTTTATGAGGTGCCAACAGTTGGACAGGTCAGACATTGTCCAAGGATCCCAGGGGCTCCAAATGGCTCTCACCTGGCCAACCTGCTGGATCACACTCCCCACCTAGCCCCCAGAGCCATTTCAGCGATAACAGGCAACGCTGCCAAGCTCAGGTCCCATCCATGGTGCCCACTTGCTCTGTTTAATTACGGAAAATGTGCTAGCCACTCATTTGTTTTGCTGGTCAACTTGTATGCAAAGGCTTTAAAACAGAAAGCTAGTAGGATGGATCACAGTGGATGTTGTCATCAGGACAGCCTTCTCCAACCTAGTGTCTTCCACATGTTTTGGAGGTCATCAGGTTGGGGAAGACTGGATTAGACTAGAGTTGTTGAGCCCTAGGTTAAAATGCCCAGCTAGTTGTGCAGCTCACTGAGTGACCTTGAGCCAGCCAGTCACTACATCTCATGATTGTTAAGGATAAAATGGGCAGGAAGAGAATCACTTTTATTCCCCTGAGAACCTTAGAAGAAGAGCAGGATGAAAATGTTATAAATGCATGGATACACATATGCATGTAAGTAAAGAGTTGTGTGTGAAATGGCCTTTATTTTTAATGCAGTTTGGGCCGGTGAATCCATTTAGGACTCAGCAGATGGCTGCACCTAGGAATATGCTTTCTGGATATACAGAACCAGCACACATTAATGATTTCATGTTTGAACAACAGAGAAGAACATTTGCAACCTATGGTAAGGTATATTTTTTAGATAATCCTTTTGTGATCTGGAATCTGCTACATTTGTCTGTGGTTGACATGGTCTGATAGAGTTCAAAGGTTTTAAATATACTCTTATCAGTTCTAAATGTTAGCTAGTTCAGATAATTAGAAAAGGGATCCGATTAGGAGTGTAATATCGACATGCTATGTCCTATACAAGGCCATTGATCTTTGTGCATGGGTCAGTACACAGTCAATAGCCGCTTGAGGTCCTTGTCTTCCAGTTTGGAGACCTAGAGGTAGCATATGCCGTATCCCTGTTTCCACCAGAATTGTCAGAAACTACAAAGCATGCAGCTTTCAGTTAGCCAGGTGGCTTTAACATCTCAGTCACTCTTTTATTTGCTAATGTTTCCCCCCCAATCTAAATTTTAATTACATGAACTCTGAGGTGGGAGTTCATTATTCAGCATACAACACAAACAGAAATGTACTTGAGTCTATAAGATAGCTGAAGCTTCTTTTAATTACTATGTGTTAAATGTATGTTAAAGTATGCCACAACTACTTATTTGTATTTATATTTGCTACATGATAATTTGGATTTCTTTATTTGTATTTGTGGGCTAGGGGGTGGTTTAAGGGCTTTCGCTGGGGAGTGTATTTTTTATTAGTTTGTATACATTAGTATTGTTAATTGTTTTAATTATTTTTATTCTGTATTTTGTGAACCACCCTGAGACCTACAGGTATAGGGCAGTATCCAGAATTTAAATAATAGTAATAGTAATAATTTCTACTTTCTAATGTAAGTTGAAAGCGCTGTTGCGATTGAACTGCACTTGCTCCAACATATGCCTCATGGTGAGATAAGTGTTTTGGTTATTATGTATTTTCCTAAAATAACTAAATAAGTACAGAGCATACTATATCTGCAAGACATGCCTCCAAACTCTTGTCTCTTCAGAAGCTGCTTTGATTCCTAGAACCATTAATGCAGTCCCTTTTCATGCTGGTTCCCCTGGAAACTGCTAGGTTATCCAGGAGTTATGGTTACCCGATCTGTTCCAATTGTGAAATGCTGCTAGAAAAAGTGGAGCAGTGCTGTTGTTAATTCAAGTGGTAGTTAATATCATGAAGGGTATTGTATATTTTCTGAATTTTGTGTGCTATGATTTCGATCCTGACATCCACTAGCAGCTTCTTTGAAAAATGAAGCCTACTTATAAGAGTAACTTGAAGGACGTGTCAACTAGTGAATGGTATTTCACTATTCAATAGCTTTTGAGATTATTTTGTAGGTGTCCTCTGTAAGAGGATCAGTGAATAGGAATTTCACAACAATAGTGGTAGTGAACACAAGGGCAGCAATTCTGAGAAGTACATCTAAACATTGTGCAAAAAGATTGAAGTCTAAAAAGACTCCCTGTGTCCATTCCATAAGCCTTGTGTTGCTGCTTTAAGCAATCCTATATGTCAGACAGTCGATTGTGGCAAGTAGAGGGAGGAGGCATCTTCAAGCAACCAAAAAAATGGCTACATAGAAAAAGGAAGACCCTGTCTTTTATTCTTTAGAGAATACTCATTGATGGGGCACATGCTTGCATGCAGAATGTCCCAGGTACAGTTCCCAGCATTTCTAGATAGGGCGTGGAAAGTCATTTGTCTGAAACCCTGAAGAACCACAGCTAGTTAGCGTAGCTACCAGTAATATTGAGCTCGATAGACAGACTTATTTCTTTATTTCAACAATTTATATGCGGACTAATTACAATAATCTCTTAAGTAGTATACAGGTGATTTAGCACAGTATCATGAAGATAAAAATCAGTTAAAACTATAAAATCAGAACACAGTTAAAATGTCTGCTGAAATAATAACAATAAAAGTCTTCAGTAGCTGCTGGACGTCCAACCGGGAGGGACCTGTGCAATCTCAGCTGGAAGAATTGAATCCATAACAGCTTCTGGTGGATCCAGGCTGTGCATCTGAGCCATGAGGATCTGCTGATAGTGACTCCCCAAAGAACTCCGTGATAAGGAACGGATATAATGAATCTGGTGGTCCTTAGAGTATCCTGGACCCAAGCTGTTAAGGGCTTGGTAAATTGATACCAGAACCTTGAACCTAGCCTATGGGCAGCCAGTATATGGGCAGCCAGTGAAAGCTTTTAAGCACCAGAGTGGAAGCAATTGTCTGTCCCTATCAACAGTCTAGCCACAGCTTTTTGCACCAGCTGGAGCCTCTGGTCCAGACTCAAACATAGCCTTAGTCTTGGTATAAGGCAGCCTCTGATGTTCTGAGAGCAATTTCCTGTTTTAATTGAGATTTTTCAAATAAACAAAAATTACATAACAACAAACAAGACACATAAGAGGGCAACCATTTCTGAGCAGCATCAGCTTTACAAATAATCCCAAAGCCGTTGGAATCTGCTAATCACTAATGCCTATTCCAATATGATGTCTGAAAATGGTTGTAAATGAAAGTAGAGAGAATGGATAGCAATCTGTGGAGAATTTTTTTATCTCCCATCCGCATATACTGTTTTGGAGAGCTCTCCAAAGATAGCCCTTAATGCACCATTGCAATGTCTATATATATGGGGATATGTGCATGTTGCCTTGGAATTAAATATTGGTGTGGTTTCAGTGTACTTTATAAGAAGAAAAATACTTTGCTTTCCTAATGCATCCATGACATGGTGAGCGATTTCTCTCAGTAAAACCACAATAAAACAATTTTCTAAATACCAGGGTGCAGAGAAGGACATATTGTCTGTCTGCAAGAATGCAGGCTTCTTTGCACAGGAATGCACTTCATGCCTAAAATGTTGCTAGCATAAGACAAAGGCGCCATTGTTCAGTTACATCAGGCTAATAAAATACGCTAGGATGTTGGCAGTAGGAACTAATAAATCTAATTCATCCAGATACTAGGCTGTCTTCCAGGCCCATCTTAGTGCTCCACCATCACAGTGCTGGTAGCTGGTCATAGTCCTTACGCTAACATTAGGCACTAGAATTTATTTTCAGAGAAGCAAAAAAAGAAGAAAGCCTCAATTTTGCCCCAACTCTTGCATTTTGTCTTTAAGTAGGTACATTATGTTTCAACCTAGAAAGAGCATTATAGTATGTTTGACATTATTCACTCATTCAGAACTTATTCTTCACCAGCTAAAATATGGTTATACCCATTATGCTTTGTCAAGGCCGTTGAAGTCCTTCGCTTTTAGGAAGGTAGCCAGTCATTCCATTCAAGATCTTTGCTGCCAGGTTGCAGAGGAGCATTTTATTTTCAGGGGATATATGGAAGGAGAGCGATATCTGGGAATCAGAAGGGAGAGTATTGTTCTTTTTCCATACTCTGACCAGTAATAAAACATTTCTCTACTATCCATAAGCAAGATTCTACCTGCTGCATTATTGAAGCAAGTTTCATGCTGCCAGTGGATTATTCTACCCTGAGCTTGACCTTTGTGTGAATAGACAAACTCTGTGGTTTCATTTGGAAGGGAGCCATTCAGCTGCCTTTTGTCAGCATGCATGCTGGCCACTGGCACTGCGGATAATTCCATCTCGCAGTGATAGCATTTATAGACCGGATGTCACTGAAACAAATAGTATTTATTAGCAGCCACATGCTTGTGTTGACCACATCACTTTCATTGTGTTTTATGTCAAATAGGAAGGAAGGAAAGGATCCTTCTTGGTCAATCTTGTGTTTTTGGACTGTGCTTTTAGACAACTTGCCATTTGCTTGTAACCTCCCAAAAGCAATTTAATGCTTGTGTCCTTACCACGGCTGAGTCAGTTCTGTTGCCACAGAGAAGGTAGGGAAGAGAAGGCAGTGCAGTCTCACAAATGCCTCCTTCTTTTTAAAGACTAAAACCATACAGTGTTCATCTTTCATTTTATTCAGGTTCAGTTCTCAGTGACTGGGGAAGGTGAACTGCATGTGGGCCTGTTTATTTGTAATTGGGTTGGGGGGAGTTAAGTCAAAGGTTCTAAGCAGAGACCAGTTACATAAAAAGAGGTCTGTTTTTAAAACAGCAGGTTTCCCCTTACAGCTGCATTTGGAAGTCTCTGTCAGAAAAAAAAAGATAGGAATCTCTTTCACATTCTCAGCATAAAGTAGGAGTTGTTCAAAGTCCTTTTCATAAGGAAAAGATGCTGAATGAAATGCAGGCAGGCTATAGAGAACACAGCTCCCGCTGAAGATTAAATCTCACCCAGTGGCTCCATTCATGATCACTCGGTTTGAGGGAGCAAACAAATAGTCCCAGAAATGGCATCAATACAGTGAGAGGACAAATAAGCTGCTGTATTGATTTTGACATACATCCAAATTGGCATTTCTGCCTTAAATAAGAACTGTGAAGTTGAGTCTACTGAGAAATTGGCTCATTGGCCCCATGCAAAGACCTCACTCGGCATAAAACTGGGTTCTATAATGCTTGGCTTATTTATGTGGAATTCTCATCAGAATAGTAAAATCCAGACAATTGTCATTTACAATGGTCATCCTTGCAAATTGTTCATGAAAACCCACCTCACCAGCTAGGTTCTGGCAATTGACCAGACTCTGGGTTGGATTGGAGAGTTGCTACTTTCATTAGGCAAGCAGATTGCACTCTAAAACTATTATTCAGTGTAGGTTTGTTAAGCTGGAAACTTTACTATGTTTATTCACTTAATTATATTTGTATGCTGCCTTTTGACAGGGTCATTAAGGTTGTTAATATCTGCCACTTTGAGTCAGGGTACCGTAAGCTCAAGGTGTGCAAATCTCTGTTCTTATGAACAAGTTAACATTGTATTTCATTGGTTGTAGCAGATTCAAGAACAGTCTGCTACATTCAGCTTTGATAAACAGACTGAGAATTTTGTTTAAACAGTTCATTCTTTGCTGAAAGCAAAGTGATCCCGTCTTCTATAGCAGATGATCCATGACTAGTAGCTGTCATATTAATATACTGACACCTAGTAATAGATACTTTTGGTCGAGGCCTGCCACATCACCCAAGTTATTATTGGCCTACTTTCTGTCTTTATCTGAATTAAGATAGTATTGACTATAAACTATAAAGCTATTCTCATGTATCCACCATGTGAAAGGGTTACTAGCATGGCAGGCACAGGGGCACCTGTCCCTACAGAGGCCTTCTCTGGTCCCCTTCCCTTGGTGAAATCAGGTTTGAAAGAAGCACACTTTTGTATTCTGGGTTCAAACAACATGCTAAGCTGAATGATGACTTAGTTCAGTGCAACAGCAAAATGGCCAAGGAGGAGCAAAGCGGTCACAATTGCCTCTCCAGAAAGCTGCATGTCTGTTTCTTTGTGCTAAGCTGTGCTTTGGCTTCACTATGATGGATGTGTCCTCAGGGTAAAGGTCTTCTGAGAGTTGGTGGCTGAAATTGGAGCTCTGCCAATAAAAATATTCCACAAGAGGTGAATCTTAAAATGTTATGGTTTTGTCCTTCCACAGGATATGCTTTGGATCCCTCAATAGATAATTATGAAGTTCCTACTAAATATATTGGTTCTGTTGAAGAAGCTGAAAAGAATCAAGGTAAAGAATATTTGTTATAGCGTCGCCTAATTACAAAGTTCAATCAGTTGTGTGTGTGTGCATTAACAAAACGTTTAAAATAAATTGTATATAATGGATGAAATAGTAGTTTACTTAAGTAGGGAGGTGCTTTTAAGCAACTGATGTTGGACATACAAAGGGACTGCTTCTGGAACATAGCAGAAGTCAGGCATAGTGTGTAAAGAACTGTGTGTATCTCAACTTCTTGACAAAATGCTAACAAGATTTGCATCTTAGATGTTTCTTCATTGGAGAGTGCAGAAGGCAGCGATAGGTCAGTTGCCAATGAAGGCACAACTCTCTAGAAAGGCTAATAAAATATAGCGTATCGAGAGCTGATTGGTTTATCAACTTGTGATTTTACAGCTACCATTCATTTTGCCTGCAGTTCTTGTTTCTTGTTTGACAGATCATTTGAAGATGCATGTCCAAGGCCAACAATTGCACACAAAAGCTTCAACTTCCCCTAATCTACTACATTCTCTCTTTTCTGACAAGTGGAATGGTGAAGTGTGGAATGTGGAGGAATACATTGTCATTCTTAAAGTCAACCTAAACATAAACTTCTGCTACTGCCTACAGGTCTGACTGTGTTTGAAACAGGACAAAAGAAAACCGAGAAACGGAAGAAATTCAAAGAGAATGATGCATCTAACATTGATGGCTTCTTGGGACCGTGGGCAAAATATGTTGATGAAAAGGATGTTGCAAAACCTTCAGAAGTGAGCACCCCTTGTTTATTCTTTGAAGCAGAATAGTAGTGGTGATGCTTAGTCTGGGATCCCATGTGTGGTCATAGGGGAGTTCCTCACACCTTGCAGCAGGGTGTCTGGCTTTCCCTTCCAGCTCCAGCTGCTTTTATTGCATTGAATGCTGCCCTGAGAGCCCCCTGAGCTTCTGGTGACTCTGAGGATGGGACACGGAGGGCTGCAGTGGGAGGGGTCTTGAAAAGTTCCCGTTGTCAGAATCAGTGTAGGTTTATTTGGGCAATCTTTCTGAAGGCGCAGCGAGTGACAGGAGATGCCAGGGCTGCACACCAGTGGTGGGTGGGAGCTGGAGCCAATAGTGGGCCCAGAGCAAGAAGTGGCCAGTGCAGAGTTAACTCTGTCTACCCAACATGTTGGGCTGAATTCTTTTATTTGTACATGTGCATCTCTGCTATTCCTTCTTGGCCATTTGTGGGCTTTCTATTGCTCCCGTCCATTCAGAAACTGCTTCTTCTTGAAGCAGCAGCAAGGTTGATCTCTTCTCCATTGGGTGCTTGTCCCCCTAGCAACATTTGCCCCCTTCTCTCCCTGTCTCAATATTGGGTGCCTTTCTCAGGAGGCTCTTGTTCTGTGTCTGGATTTTCCTTCTGCCTGACTTGGTTCCTAACAAGAGGAATCTGACACTGCCATAAAGGGAAACTATTAGGCAGGGTGTCGGAGGCTTGGAGACCCAACCATAGAGCTCAGTGGCTAGAGCAACATATTTTGAAGTGGGTTCTAAGTGCCATGCTTTTTTACTCAGTCTCTGAGCCCATACATATGCCCTGACTATCTTCACTGTGGTGGCAGGTGATCAGAGTGATTTCTGCGTGAAGATATGGTACACGCCACTGTGTCCAGTCCCAGATATAGTAAAACATTGGATTTGTCCATTGATTTTTGTAGGCATTTATCACTTTCATCTCAGTGGTGTTACTTAAAATTAACATCTTGCTATAAGCCAATAAATTACTTATCAGGTCAATAAGAGTGTTCTCCCTACCCTTTTTATACCTGTACCTCTTCCCCCCTCCTTATTTCCAGCTGGTCAATTTCATTTCACCCTCTACTTGGTTTTCTGCTCACTTCATATTGAACTGCTTTTGGGGTTCCCCCTTTTGACTTCGGCAGACTTTGGAGTTGTGTATGGCTGTTGCTGTTTAACTATATAAGCAATGAATTGAATCAAAATTGGGAAACATGTTTAGAATTTATTTTGTGAAAACTTGTTTCTAAACTGAATAGTTTACTGACCTTTTGTTTAACATGCTTTTTTGACCTTTCCCCCCCTAAATAGCATTAAAATTGGAAACTTTAAGTGAATTCAGTGAAAATATTCTAGATTTTGTTGTAAAAACAAGACTGGTAATTTTTAATGTTTGGGCTACTTAGGAAGAACAGAGGGAACTGGATGAAATAACAGCAAAGAGACAAAAGAAAGGCAAACATGAAGATGATAAGCCTGGAGAAGAGAAGACTATTTTGCATGGTAAGTGCTTTCTTTAGCAGCTGATTTGCATTTCCTGCATCTACTTTCAAACACTTCTTTATCAGGAATAATGTATGTTGTCATTTCTTTGCTATGTGAGTTCTTCTTGCAGCGTACCATGTAGGAAGAATCTCTAAAAGAAAGCATGGTGCCAGAGACGCAAGGGGCATTTCAGTAAGGAAGAAATGTAGAAACAGCCTGGTTTTGTTGTTTCTGGTAACACGGGAAAGAATTTCAAGATGTGGTTAAATTTAGCTTGCGGGCAGATTGTATTATTGGGAACACTGTGGAAATGTCATTTGCTTGTATATTCATCTCAAATGTCAGTTCCTTGTATTTTAATTTGGCAGCCTCCTTTTCTTGGCTGTCATTTGTACCACATCAAACTTAATCGTTTGAATCTTTACTTTTGTCAACTTTTAGATCATTACATATTGATCTTGCCTCATTTTTGACGATATAGGAATGTAGGCTTCATTGTTGACTATAAAGGCTTGAAATTGTCATTTTTAATTTTGCTGCTGATGTGGAAGCAATTCATAGGATTATGGAGAAAAGTCTTTTGTTCCCCACTTCTACGTCATGCATTTTCTTAACCTAATGTTTCGCTCCTTTCTTTGTCACATCTCTCCTGAGATTCACACGTGGCAGGACTTCATTCACATCTCCTTTTTTTATCGAACCCTCTTGCCCATCACCACAAATGCAATGATAAGTTGCAAGTTAACTTTGAAGTTTGAAGTTACATGCAGTGTTTTAATGTACATTTCGCTGCTTGGTGCCTTCCTCAACGACTGCAAGGTGTGTGCAGAAATTGCAAACAGGATTTCTGAATTGTTTCTCATTGGATTTTCATAAACCAATAAAAAAAAAACCCCTAACATTGCAGTCAAGTCACTTTTGATGTTTCTTGATACAGAGCTGGGTATTTTAAACATAAATATTATACAGCGTTGGGTATAGCATTTTAGCCTATGGAGATTTAAATTGGCACCTAAGAGGCATGAAAAAGCCAACTAGAATAAAGTATTTAAGATCATGAATGTGTGTATCTGGTCAGGAGAAGTTAGTTTTTGAGCTGTGTAGTTAGTAGATTATTCGTTTTAATCACCATTGTGTCCTAAAACTGATTTCATCCATGTCATATTTGAGGGAGACTGTAAATCTACATGTTCTAATTTTGTTTTGTTTATTTTGCAGTCAAAGACATGTACGACTATCAAGGGAGATCCTATCTTCATGTTCCTCAGGATGTTGGGGTTAACCTACGTTCAACAGTACCCCCTGAGAAATGCTACCTTCCTAAGAAACAGATCCATGTATGGTCTGGTCATACAAAGGTAAGAGACGATTAAAATATTAAGTTTTCTTTGTTGGGCGGGGTATAAATAATAATTATTATTATTATTATTATTATTATTATTATTATTATTATTCATAATTATGGGCCCAGCATCATTTTTTTTTCAATTTCAAAAATTGCCCTTCCACAAACATATTTCATGTGCCAGCTTGTATTAATTCAGTACTTGGCGATCCTATATAGGCGGAGACACTTGTGGGTAGATTCAGCTGCCCAGTTCTCTTAGCAGAAGCCAACACAAGGACTCCCACTAGTACAGCTGAACTTTCCCCCATGCCGCCTCCAAATCTTCTCTGGTGGGTGGGGAGAACAACCAGAATATGGGGTGAGCAGGAGAAACAGGGAGTCAAATGTCCAAAGTCTTCCAAATGCAGCATTGTATGGTTGCTTGGCCAGTTGCTAAACTTGTCAAATCATTTCCTTTGCCACTAGGTAAGGTTCCTCTGCAGTGGAGGCAGGAGTGGACTCTGCATTATCCTAATTCTCACCCATAGTTTAGACCGGTGTCATTAGATGCACAATAGTGTTCGTTTGCTAATGGTGTGTGAAAACCTTATTACTATATTCGGAACTATGAATATTTAATTTCACACTCTATATAGGCCATCATTCTTT
Source organism: Podarcis raffonei (assembly GCF_027172205.1). Taxonomy (NCBI): domain Eukaryota; kingdom Metazoa; phylum Chordata; class Lepidosauria; order Squamata; family Lacertidae; genus Podarcis; species Podarcis raffonei. The sequence continues at coordinate 53,361,979 of NC_070604.1, forward strand.
CACCATTAAGCCATGATACAAGCACGCAAATCCCCTGAGATGTAATTCTCTCAGCCAGTTAGTCTCCTAACTAATAATTCCCTGTCATGGGTCCCTGTTAGTGAACTAAACTGGCTTTGAGAAAAGTGTTTCCCTATTCATACAGAGGTTATTTATCTATTTTGCACCGGTAGTCCTCGCTGTACATTTTGTAGAATTACAAGTGTGTTTCTGTGATTTTATGTTGCTAATCTTTGGGACTTTCTTAGGGAGCTTATACAAATTCAGATGCCTACTTGGAGATGGTGGGAATGGAATGGCAGAAATTATTCCTCAAACTTTAGCACATATAGCTGTCATTTAGATGCAATATGCTTAACTTGAATCCATTAGGGCCCAAATCCATGGGCAAACCAAAGCCATGGCCAAACCTGCAAAACTTTGATTCAGTTAAGATTTGGAGTGCCTGCTTAGTAGTTACTCCCAGGCTTTTTCTATATGTCATATGAAACTTATGGGCCTGAGTCAACTAAGTTGTTGCGCTAGCGAAAGCCAATGCAGTGAGTCCCAATAGTGCAACAGAACTACCCCCAATGTGTGTCCCCTGTTGTTGTTTAGTCGTGTCCGACTCTTCATGACCCCAAGGACCAGAGCACGCCAGGCACTCCTGTCTTCCACTGCCTCCCACAATTTGGTCAAACTCATGTTGGTAGCTTCGAGAACACTGTCCAACCATCTTGTTCTCTGTCCCCTACTCCTTGTGCCCTCCATCTTTCCCCTGTACCATCCCCAAATCGGGTTGGGAGAACCTTAAGAACCATGCATGGGTTGGGGGTAGGAGGGGGGAATTCCACTGATAAAGCTGTACTCTTAAAAACAACAGCAACAACCAGAGCCTTTTATTCAGGGCTGAGAATAAAAATCAGCATGATTTCAAAACATTGATCATGTTTTGAAAAGGAACCCACTTTCCAAACACACAATACATGTTTATTCATTAAGAGGTTTGGTGGGCACCAGTGCAACTTGTGCTACTTACTCTATTCAGTAGTATCAAGATAGCGACCTGTTGAATCAGCAAACGGAATTGTTGCTGTGCCAACAGCTAAGTTAGTGCACTGGCAGCCACCCTTTAACAATGAATGTCTCCTATAGGATCAAATATAAACATGTTTGGAAAGAAAAGAAAAATATTTGTAGCTATTTCATAGTTGTTTTTCTTTATAAGGGAGTCAGCGCTGTCAGACTGTTTCCTCTTTCTGGCCACTTGCTGTTGTCTTCTTCCATGGACTGTAAAATTAAGGTGAGTACCTTCAGATTTCTGCCTACAGATGGTTAAATTCACATTAAAAGTATTGGGATATGCCTCCCCTTTAACACTCATGTCAAGGTAAATTCAGTTGTTGCCTTTTTGTTGCGCTAAAGTAATAGGTCAGGTTCATAACAGAACCTTCTGTTTATCATGAAACAAATACAGTGACTCTTTGATCACTGTAAAGCAACAACAAGACTACAGCAATATATACCAAGCAGGTTGCCGTACAAACTTTTTGTGTGGGGAGGGGAATCTCCTTGGTCAGTGGCTTTAACTTAGCCTGTAGAGCTCAAGTCATATGTTTTGGTAACCTTTACTATTTCTTTCTGTTTCCTTCAATAATGAGGACTTCAAATAGATGTCCGACATCTGTTCAGCTACTCTGTACTGACACCTTGCTCAAAACAGGCAGCAATCCATCTCCATAAGTGAGGGAAAGAAATGCACACCTGCCTCTCCATAAAGCAGAGGCCTTCGTGCATAACAGCCCAGTTTTGTGCTGTTTCTACTTTAAAAAAATTCCTGAAAGGGGGCTACAAAAGAAATGGGCTGTCATGCATGCAAACCTTTGCATGGAAGATGCACCTCACATGTTACTGTTTGTGTTTGAGCTCGAAAGTGGATTGCTACTCAAATAAAGTATGTGGTACAGGCTATGCTTTTCCAAAACTGCTGTTAAATGAGACAGCATGTAGTAGATCTCTTACGTCCCAGTCCACCACGCTAGCCACTACATTACACTGGTTTTCTCTCTTTAGCGATGCAATATTTATTCAATTTATCTTAATTTCTTTTGATCAGTGGAAAATGTGACCCTGTTTTTTAAAAAGTGTATAACTGTTCTCTGCTGCCTTGCCGGATATTGTCGAGAGAAGAAAGTGCTAAGGAGTAAACCCTACACAAATCAGGAGTGTTGTCCTTAAGACGGTAGGATGGTGCCTTGTACGCCTCCTTCCAGCAACTCCTGCAGCCAAGCTGGTGCCAAATGTATTGCTCTGCTTTCCTTTGGACCACATGAGTGAGCCTGAGAGAGGGGTCTCGTCCGTCTGGGCAGCCCAGGGACCCCCCTACACACCACCCAGGTTTGCGCCCCGCGAGGTCACCTTGGTGCTGCAAACGCAGCAGTTTGTTTCTCAAGACAGGCGGATGCCAACAATACAATATGTAGTAAGACATGGGGGGAGAGGTAGACGTGGCAATGCAGCTGCACTTTCCTTCTCCATTACTGCTGCCACTCTTCCCTTGTTTGTTAATAACGCAGTTCCAAGAAGTAGCTCTGTGAACATCCTATGAACCAGCAAGTTCTGTTGGTATAACATTTTTCAAATCACACAGTTAATTACATTTTGTACATTTTGTACCTGTTTTGTTATATTATGGGAATTACTTTTTAAAAAACCATAGCTTTTCATTCAGCAAGTGTTCTAAAGCTTTTTTAACCAAGAAAGAATGTTAACAGTACTGGATTTGAAATAGTGTAAATGTATGTTTTTCTTAGGGACACGGGTGGCGCTGTGGGTTAAACCACAGAGCCTAGGACTTGCCGATCAGAAGGTCGGCGGTTCGAATCCCCGCGACGGGGTGAGCTCCCGTTGCTCGGTCCCTGCTCCTGCCAGCCTAGCAGTTCAAAAGCACCTCAAAGTGCAAGTAGATAAATAGGTACCGCTCTGGCAGGAAGGTAAACAGCGTTTCTGTGTGCTGCTCTGGTTCGCCAGAAGCGGCTTAGTCATGCTGGCCACATGACCCGGAAGCTGTACGCCGGCTCCCTCAGCCAGTAAAGCGAGATGAGCGCCGCAACCCCAGAGTCGGTCACGACTGGACCTAATGGTCAGGGGTCCCCTTTGTTTTTCTTGTTTTTCTTGTTGATTTTGTTTTGTTTTGTTGAATTGCTTCAAGAAATTTTATGGGAAGCGATTCATAAATGAAGCAAAAATAAGAAAATAAAATAAAATAATAAGTTGTGTGCATTAGCTGTTCTACTTGCATTTTGTGTCTTCCTTAAACCATATTGTAAAATGTATTTTCCACCCACCAGCTCTGGGAAGTATATGGTGAACGAAGATGCTTAAGAACTTTCATTGGTAATTTTTTTTATTTATTTTTTTTAAATCAGCTTTTTAATAAATGATAATTGCGTCAGATTCCAGTTGTGTGCTGCCTTTAGCAATATGTCCAAATATTAATGTGTGCCTCAAGGGAATAATTAGAAGTGATGGATGCTAAGAAAATAATTATTGAGCATGGTAGTTCAAAATCCTCCCTGCGGTACAATTCATTCATGTGTGGTACATAGCTAAATACACGTTTATCCCAAGTAAAGCAATTGGGTGGTATCAGAGGGGAGGGCAAGGGAAGCTCCCACCCCAAAAAATAGCTTATTCCCTCCCCCACGGATCTTCAGGGCTGCTTGTTTTTAGAATGGGGTCATTAACGTGAAATATATGTATTTTTGCTCAGCATCTCTTTCCACTTACATTTTAAAAACTATGGTTCATGTGAAGTAACCTAAGGACACCCTGATCCTAGTGAGGGGTGGTGCACAGGTGGACCTGGGCCTCCCTGTGCGCGGCCACTGCTGAATTGAGAACTGTATGCGCAAAAAGGTGCTGTATCCCTAGTTTCCAGTGTTGGATTGAGAACCACAGTCACAGCACTTGAGCCCAAATGATTTGTGCTCTTAATTGGATAGAATAGCTTGCTTTTAATGGGAAGCAGGGGCGATGGAGATGGGAGGACTGAATAGAGGGGGAGATAAAAAGTGCCTGAGCCATATTGCAAATCACAGACACTGTGCGTCCAACAACTGCCCTAGTACCAAAAAGAAAAACGTCTGGTACCCTTTCCTACTAATACTATATATATTTGTCCTGCAGGACACAGTAAAGCTGTTAGAGATATATGCTTTAATAATGCTGGGACTCAGTTTCTCAGTGCTGCATATGATCGGTATCTTAAACTCTGGGACACGGAGACAGGTAGGTGAATGCTTGTTATGTTTCCTCTTCTGATACCTGTATTTTTGTGAATGACAAATACAACTGTTAAAAGTGCAACAGGGTGGCAGGAGTGCAGATCCCTGTACAGCATTATCGTCTTAGAATAGCTTTGCTTTTTGGATCCATTTAAACCTTTCTGGAAAATGGTTGGTTCAAAAGTGAATAAAGGTGTATTTATCAAATAGGATAAGGAAACATAGCTCAGTGATAGAACATCTTGACACTCTGGCATTTTCAGGGCGGGCTGGAAACACCATTGTCTGAATCCTGGGGAGTTCACTGCCAATCAGGACCACTGTGAACAATCTTGAGTTAGATGAGTTAGAGTGGTTTGAGGGTAACTGCCTATATTTCTGTACTCCAGAAATTACATTTGTTGGCAAAACCAGGTTTGTTGCTATGTATTGCATGAAATGGCCCTCAGTGGATTGGGTTTGGTAATCTGGATTTAAGGCAAATGGCACTCCCTTCAGAAATATAGGTTGAGGCTTATTTTATTATGGGCAAAATTGTCATCCCACCATACAACCCAACAGCTACAACAGAAAACGAAGAAGCTGGGTATGTGAATCTCTTCCTCTTCATTGATCTGTTTCCCCTCCCACCCCCTCTCTAGGACAGTGTATTTCAAGATTCACAAACAGGAAAGTTCCCTACTGTGTCAAATTCAATCCAGATGAAGATAAGCAAAATCTTTTTGTAGCAGGAATGTCAGATAAGAAAATTGTACAGGTAAGTTAGAAAATTCAGAGTATTGGTAAAGATCATGCAGAAACAATTTGAAGATCAAACCAATTGACTATTTAACCAGAATTCTTTTCGTATTGTTGCAGTAATAATAGGCTATTTCTGTTACAAAATACTTGGTTTTAAAAAATGGATCATTTTCTTCACCATTTTTAAGGAGTTGTTTGGATTTGTCTTGCAGTGGGATATTCGAAGTGGAGAAATTGTTCAGGAGTATGATAGGCATTTAGGTGCTGTTAACACCATTGTTTTTGTGGATGAGAATAGAAGATTTGTGAGTACATCTGACGACAAGAGTTTAAGAGTCTGGGAATGGTAAGTAAAAAATTTGTGTCTTGACTTTTTTATTAGAGAGGAAGAAAATATAGTTTGAGTAGTGAATGCATTCTCTTTATACTTTCCCCCTCAATATAGCCGTGATGCCAACTGGTTGCAGAACTTTAGACTTCTTTCCTGTGAGTCTACCCCATCCAGAATGTTTAGTAATTTCTTGACTTGGTTTTGCAATTTATGCTGTAGAATCTCAGTTTTAGGACCTGGAGTCACAAGTCTCCTCCCCTTCTCTGGAATTGATGATGCTGAGACATAGCATACAGTGACATGGCCGGATTCCTAAACCATGGTTAGCTTGCATCTCTGTACCAGCCCTGAGATAAAACTTAGGAGGGACCACAGTTTACTCCACATTTAAGGGGATGTTGTCAAAGAAACAATGGACAAATATGGCAAAGAAAGGAGTATGTTTTCCAGTGTTGTGTCAATTAGTGGGTTATTCGAGAAAGGATGCCAAGACACAAACATTTTACTTCCAGGTCAGAGACTGGAATTATCAGAATGAAGACATACTTTTAGTCAAGTTTCTTTCTTTCTTTCTTTCTTTTTAAATGGAACCATTGCATTAAAATTATTTGTTTGGGCTTTGGCTAGTTATTGACTCTGTGGAAAGAGCACCACCTACTGGCTTTACCAGTACCACTTCATAATGCTTAAGGGCCATATGAACATTTACTATAACCATGAGGAATGGGTAGATGAAATATGAAAATCACAGTAGATGCAAACAGAGAAATTCATGGAGGGACAATTACACCTAGTGTCTGTACTGCCTCCATTATCCGAAGTGGTATAGCTCTAATTATCAGTTGCTGGGAATCTCAAATGGAAAAGAGTGCTGTTGCACTGGGCTCCTGCTCTAATCTTTCTTGGGGTGGGGGCATTTTGACTTCATTTTAATGACTTCTGAAGTTGAATAATAAACTTCAAAATAGCAGGATGCTTGGTATAGTGAGTGAGAGATTGGTTGAGGGCCCTCGCATCCTGTCTACTCAGATTTGCTGTGCCCTTCAGGGTGAGGGTTACTTGTTTTCTTAAACCGAAACAAATAAATGTATGGTTTATCTAAAATGTGTAGGATTCTTTTAATGATGTGCTGCATAAAAGCTGGAAATGAAGTACTGAAGTTATTTGCCATAACAGGCAAATAGGTTTGCACCATTGCATTTTTGCTTCTTAAAGGTGTGAGTGAATCTTCTAAAAAATGCTTTCCAGTCTTTCTGCTGGCCCAAAGCGCCAGTGGTAGAATTTGATTACTTTGAATTTATATGATCTCATGGTTATATGAACAAAATTAAGCTGCAATTAACCTTCATGAGAGCATTTACACTCCATCTAATTTGTCATTAATGTGATGTATGTAAATATTATGGAGGTTAATGTAGCTGTGTAATGAATGGTTTCTGCATTGTTAAATCTTCAGTGCCACCCACAGACGCTGATGATATTTATATCAGCCATAGCAATTCTCAAGAGTTTCCAAAGACCATTTAGTTAACCTAAACAGTTAAATGCCTTGAGCAGAATCATGAAGCAAAAGAAAATTCTAGTGGGAAATCTTTTATTCTTTGTACAGAAGCATGTAAGTGTGCTGAAGTCCTTTAACTCTCTCCTACTTGAGGCAGATCTTCCCATGTATTTATTTTCAAGTATTTATTTATTTTTGAAAAACAAGAAAATCATGTTGAATGCTGCCTTTTTCTTTCTGCAAATCTTGAGATATTACTAGGAACTATTCATAGTAATGGTGAAGCAGCCGTCAACAGGATTGAGCCTTGCCCTCCCCCATTAGCCCACGGTTCAAGCTTCCCTATCCTAGTGTAGAGCAGGGGTAGGCAACCTAAGGCCCGGGGGCCGGATGCGGCCCAATCGCCTTCTCAATCTGGCCCGCGGATGGTCTGGGAATCAGCTTGTTTTTACATGAGTAGAATGTGTCCTTTTATTTAAAATGCATCTCTGGGTTGTTTGTGGGTTGTAGGAATTCGTTCATTTTGTCCCCCAAAATATAGTCTGGCCTACCACATGGTCTGAGGGACGGTGGACCGGCTCACGGCTCAAAACGGTTGTTGACCCCCTGGTCTACAGCATTATTCAAAAATAAAGAACTAGAGAGATCTGCAACAAAGTGCTGCTGTGCATACCTAGGAGTGTTCCTTTTCAGGGCTCCAGCTAGCATAGAATCAGGAGTCTTGGGGCACAGTGTGCGTTTGTGAATGATAGGTAAAGAGACTCCTCCCCAACTCTTCTCTTTCCAGCCCTCCTAAAAACCACCTCCACAGTGCGCATAATGCCAAAGGGCTCAGATTTAAAGCTGCCTGCCTGACCCAAACCTGAGTGCACTTTGTTGTTTTACACAGGGAGGGGAGCTCTGGAGAATGAGAGAGGAAAATACTGCTGCCCCACACCAGCTGTCATTTATGATGGCTGGTGTAGGGCAGGTGAGTGTGGCTTGGCCAAATGGCAGGCCTAATTAGGCCTGTGGGCGAGGTATCTGCCACTGCTGCCCTACTCCATCCAATGCACTATAAACTGTTAGAAGCTCAAGCCAGCCGATTCCTTCCTCCTCCATTGTTCTTTTGTTTATTTCCAGCTGTTACCCTCAACCTTTCAGGGCTCAACTGCTGTTTTGAGGCTAGGGTTTTTTCATGAGCAGGTGGTAACATTTTGCTTTAACTGGCAAACTACTGTATGACAGAAAGCAGAAACCCCACAACATTGTCCAGGGCAGGGGGCTCATTTCACTTCAAAATGGTTAGGCATTAAACCACCCACTTTCTGCATTGAAGGAGATTCCTAAATTTGGAACACAGGGAGAAAGAAAGTAAGTGTATTACACATGGCGTTGTTAGACACTGCAGAATTCAATAGCCAAGTAAACACATTTAGACTGCAGACCTCTAGGCCCCTCATCATCTCTTAATTTTGTTTGCTAGGTGTATGTTTATAGTATTTCATCCATATATTTGTCTTCTTTCATAGGGACATACCAGTAGATTTCAAATACATAGCAGAACCAAGTATGCACTCAATGCCAGCAGTGACTTTGTCTCCAAATGGTAAGCCAACATATCTTCTTAGGCCTCTCATAGAATAATTTATTGCTTTAGAATTTAGCGCTTGAGGCACCACATTTATGGCAGAATACAAATCCATGTTAAATCCTATTACAACCAAAATAATTAATAATTCCATGTCTCAGATTGTGTCTCTTTGTAGAATGCAAAATTGGGGCTTTATTTTTTTAAATATACTATGGATATCAGATGTAGAAATCTAAGTGCATGAATTTATTTTAAGAATGACATTTAACATTATTATTTTTTTTACTCTTAACAGGGAAGTGGCTGGCTTGTCAATCGATGGACAACCAGATTTTGATTTTTGGAGCGCAAAACAGATTCAGGCTAAATAAAAAGAAAATATTCAAGGGCCATATGGTGGCTGGGTATGCTTGCCAAGTAGATTTTTCACCTGACATGAGGTATGCTTCATTATAGTTCATCTGGCTATTATAGGTTATCACGCCCCATTTTGATTTTCAGACTTTTCCCCCATGGTCTGATTTTGGACTCTAAAGTGATTTAAAAGATGTTTTTAAACTGTCAAAGGAGTCCTCATATGTGTGTAGTCTGTAACAATGATTCTGGATTAGGGAGGAGGATGAGTGTCCAGGTTCCTCCATCCAGTAGTCAAGGCTGCACATGTGGTGCCCAATACTAACAGTGCTGAGCCTATGTTTTGGTACCATTCATTTTTGACAGAATCTTGGGGGAGGGGAGGAAGTGGGGGTTGTCTTCACCTTCCTTGTCATATGATGGGGCAGCATGAGGAGAAATTGGTTTAATTATTTTAACCCTTTTGAGCAGCTGATTTGCATGTTGATACTGAGCACAGCAGCAACCAGTTGGGCAACTGATGCACACAGCATCTTGTAATCAGTCCACTGCTGGGCAGGTAACTTTTGAGGCCATTGTGATTAGCGTAATTCATCGCAAAAACCCTGCAGTAGAAAGTAAGCAAGGAAAGCAATTAATATTTCATCTGCTTTCTATGTTAAACCGTATTTTGGTGTTTTGACATAACCCTTCAAAATTTGATTTCAATGGATTGAAGCAATTTTTATTTTTTCTTTGAAGCTATGTTATATCAGGTGATGCAGATGGAAAACTGAACATCTGGGACTGGAAGACAACAAAACTATACAGTCGATTAAAAGCCCATGACAAAGTCTGTATAGGTGCAGTTTGGCACCCACATGAGACATCCAAGGTAATCACTTGTGGATGGGATGGTCTTATTAAGCTGTGGGACTGAAGGCCATACTGGAGAACTCTAAACTTCTCATCACTTGGTGAACACCTGAGATTTTGGAACACCTATTCTGCAACAAAGATGACCTGATATTAGAATATAAAGATGGGTTTGCCTCAGGTATTTCAGTATTACAGTGCACATATACCATATGGGGAATACAGAAGACTTCATCTGAAATGTTTCCAATCTCAAACTATTATAAGCTGAAAGTGACCAAATAAAGTGGTCTAAATGGACTATCCTTTGTAAGATATTTTAAAATTAAATTAAACTGAGGAGATTTGTGTCTAGCTTTGTGTTCATGAAGCTGAAGTATACACTTCATAAGCTTCACTCTATCCTCGAAAGTGCACAATTTGGGAGAAAAATGTTTTCATTTCAGCATTGTAAGATGATGCACCTGTTTATAAATACTGTTTGGCAGTAATCTCAAATTTCCAAATACATTGGATATTTCTGAGTGTGTGTGTGTGTGTGTACAGTATAATAGAAGTTGTTAGAATTGTTTTTGTATTTTAACAGCAGTTGTTGGTCATGTTGAAATACACAAAGATTTTATAACAGCCCGGCTTGAAAATATGAAGGAAAGCCTAGTGCAGAGACCCAGATAGGCAGAGGATGTCTATCTGTTGGTATGTTTAGCTCCAAGATGGGTTCCATCAAGTCCTGGATGTTTCTCTTCACCATTATCCATTTTGTGGAACAGATGGATATAGCTAATGGGTTAGATCAGAAAAATGCTTACGAAAGGTGATGAGCATGAGGTACATTTAATAGCTCCTCCCACTACCAAAAGGCCTTTCCTGGATGTTAGGGCATGCTGCTGAGTGTGGTGGGCTGTAGCACATGGGGGCTAAAGCATAGTCACCAAAAATTGGGTGGGGGCACCTTCTTTTTGCAGGAGCCCAATATTCAGCAATCCACACCCTTCCTGTCAGCCCCCAACACCACAACCCATTCCATTCACCGAGGGACAGGCTGTTTGTGGTGAGATGGGATAGGAAGTATACTTTATGCTCCCTCACCTCCAGGTATTTTTCTCAATCCCATTATATTTGCAGATGCATGGATTTGGATACATGCTAAGAAACTCTTCATTTTTATCATGACTCCTTTTTTATAATTATTATTGACAAGTCAGGTTTCTATTCTTACTCAAATATTTTCTTTTTATAATGAAATAAATCCAAAGAATATTATGTATATATGTATAATAAGACAGTTAATGAGTATTTCATCAAATGCTGTTTTAGCATAGGCCCCATTCAGCCAGTGGAGCTTGTGCAATTAGTGAATTACAGCCTTTGTGGAGATGCTTCCGAGAGGTATAACTGAAAGCACATTGCAGCTTCGTTGCCATTTGACCACCTATGTCTTGTAAATGGGCACTTTAATATCTATTTTTATTTCATAGAATTATGTGTTTTGTGCTAAACTACTGTACATATGTCTCAATCCTCCTTTTTACAGATTTTATTTTTAATAAATGTTTTATATTAAAAGATGGATACCAGCTTAGTGTAACATCTCTAGCATTGTCTGCAGGTGGCTGCTGCTTCTTCCTTCCTTTCTTTTTACTCTTTATTTGGTATTAAAGTTGTAACTGCCTAGTTTTCTGCAGTGCCAGAGTGTAAATTTATCTTTCATTGAATTTATTATATTAAAATATTGTGGGAGAATTTCTTTGTGCTGTACGTTTCTACAGTTGAAGGTGTGCAGCATCTTCCGAAATCTAGAACCGCTTCACACATTTCTGATAACATGGCATTTATAGTGGATGAAGCATGTAAGAATACCACATTATAGCTGCGCAACTACTTTTTCATTCTAAATACATGCATCAATAAATTGCTGCTGCCAAATTTGTGTTTCCCATCTACTCACCCACTGCTACAGGCCTAGGGCCTAACTAGGCATGATCTCACACTGTTTTTTAAACTTAAAATCAGCTGTTTGGGGGGGCGTTTGTAGTGCAGTCATAACATGGAGAGAAGAAAGGTCTCACCTTTTTCATTGCTACCATAGTCCCAGTTCTACATGCCTCCTCAAACAGCTGTTTGCCCCATGGGTGTGAAGCATACAGCTACCTGTGTGCCACTTTGGGAGGATTCAGACAGGCCAACTGCAGGGGGCTTAATTCCCTCAGAAGCCCCAATCTGAATTGCCTTTTGAAAACCTTGGCTGTTGCTGTGTGAATTTACACAACTAAAAATGTGGTCATGGACCAAAACAGACACATTTCACACATGATGACGGGCAGTTAATAACAGCATATGTTGTAAACCACCATTCTGATAACCTTAGCCCCCGCCCCACAGAAGAAAGCTTAGTATTTTAAGACAGCTTTTGGGGGGGGGGTGCTATTCAGCCATGAAGAAACAGAGTTTTTAATCAGTATGATGATGAAAACATCTCAACAGGCTTGGGCTGGGCAGCAGCCAAGTGCATAGATAAAGTTAACAAAATACTTTATCTTAGAAGAGTTGAAGCTTGAATTTATAGAACAGGCTTCCTCAACCTTGGCCCTCCAGATGTTTTTGGCGTACAACTCCCATGATCCCTAGCTAGCAGAACCAGGGGTCAGGGATGATGGCAATTGTAGTCTCAAAACATCTGGAGGACCAAGGTTGAGGAAGCCTGATATAGAAGCTATGCCTTCACTCTTTTGTTGGGGAATAAAAATATATTTTTATTATATGCCACAGCTGCTGTATTTGCAACTTGGGTAATTTTTGACAGTGCGTCTCTGAACTCACCTTTGATAGTACCACTGAAGGGGATGAGTCGCAGTTCTGTTCCGTAGGCCGAAGCCCCTATTTCCATCTTGTATTCACCCAGCTCAGTGTATAACAACTACTTGCGTTGAAGGCTTCCCTTTTTAGGAACACCTGTGGTTTTGATAAGTCTTTGTATGTGTGAAAAAGCCTGAAGTCTTTCAGTTCTAGCTCTTTGAAGAGACTGTACCAGTACCGAACCACAGTGCTGTCATTGCCGCTAACCTCAAATCCTGGCCAATGAACATGGATTTCCAAGACCAATTGCCCTATGTGTTCCACAACGTCCTCTAGGATCAGGTTTTCCAAAATTTTCCACTCTGCACTTTCCATATCTGCTTTGAGGATATCGATCTGTAACAGTATGACAAGAAAACATGAAAAACAGGCTCCTTGTTTCATAAATCAACTGTCATATGAATCAACTGTGTATTTAATATATCAAGCCTCATCAGAGAGGCCATTTCCATGTGATTATTAGAGGCTAGAATGGTAGATTATTTACCACAGAAAAGAGATTGCAAAGGAGGTATAAAAATAATGAAGTAATTATTGGAAAAAAGAGACATGCATTATGGTGAGATCAGTGTCCCCTTGCACAACTGACTTCTACATGTGCAAACAAGACCTATGCTTCCTCTCTTCATTGCAGCCCCCCCCCCCCAGTGCAATCTGCTTTGGAGTTTGGTGAGCCACTGGAGGAGATGGAGGGGGCTGCAGGGAACAGAAGAAGCAGCCTCATCATAACTGTTAGCATATTGTTGGGTCCTGTGCATAGTATTCTATGCACTACTAATAAATTCATTTTCCAGGTGTGGATTCCTTATGTAACTAAACAGTTCTCTGTGCTGATACTGGTTGTATCTTAACAGCCACTGGAACATCCATACTCCCTTTCATATAACACAATAATGATAGATAACCTGATGAAAATTATGCAGAAGACTTCCCAAATAAAAGACAACACACACACCACTACAACACAGAGAGATTCACCAGCCAAGAGTTTGTCAAGAGAGATTGCTCAGCTGTCCTGACTACCCTTTGACTGACTTGGCTGAACGAAGTGCTATCTGTCATTTCCATGGGCACTCAATTCATTCCTAGATACAAATTCCTTCCTGATCGCTTCACAGTTTCAACAGTCGCAAATAACTTGGCTTTTAGGCATCAATCCTCGCTGGGGAGCAAGTCCCATTGAACTAAATGTGAGTTACTTCTAAGTAGATGTCTGTAAGATTGTGCTATTAGCATCTATGGAACATTTTAAGAAAAAGGAAATCCTTTCTCTTGTCATAGTGACTTTTGCTTTCACCAGGAGAGACTATCAGGAACCAAAAGAAAAGACTTTATTAATGTGGAACTTGAAAGGCAAATGTCACAATAGCATCCATATTTCCCAAGAAAATTATTTCAAGTATGGTGGCTGATGTTCCTTCCCTAGCCCCTGCACTGCCTATGCCCCCAACAGATCTAAGGCAATTGCAACAAATGACAATCATTAGGAGTAGGAGCCAGCCAAAGTTCAGCACTTTCTAATTCCGCTATTTCAACAGCAGAGTCAAGTATGTGTTGAACCTTTGGCTTCAGGTGGAACATGACTGGAAATCAAGAGACATCAGTGGAAGTGGTAAGGAAATGATTGTGGCTCCAGGATAATGAGTTGCTCTTAAATATCCTAGTGTGGTACATTTTACTATATAGTCCCTAGAACATGCAAGGCTATTTAAAGGAACTAAGCTTATAGATTGCCTTTTTAAACAGGACTAGAGCATTCCCTTGAGACTGGATGTCAAACATCTGAAAGGCACTCATCTCTTCTAAAGAAGAAGTACAAACATGGAATGCTATGCAGATGTTTGCTTAAGTATATTAATTACTGCAGGACTGCTACTACTGCCAAAGAAAAATCCCTATTAATGCTTTTGCTTAAGAGGATTCATAGCAATTTCCTTACTGTGTGTGAAAGAGAACCTAGACTACTTAGTATTCACGTCAGACATTTGTTGTCTTCACCCAGATCCACAGCTGTCAGTTTATGTCTTCCAAAAGGAGAAAAGAAAAAGTCCATCTTGGAAGATGGAGAAAAGCATGCACTCGTCACCAGGCTCCATCTGGTGATAATTCAGTTGTGCCATCTCAGTTTTGCTGTGTGCGCCATCTACATGATTTTGCTTCATGCCCTGTTTAACTCTTCAATACCTATTAACTGCAATAATTAAATTAGGGTCAGAGCAGACAGCGCAACCTTTGTGGGGGCTGCTTGACAGAGCAAATGTGCCCACCCAGTGAACTACTTTTGTGTAGTGACCTACTGAGTGGATGGATTTTCACCTGTGCAATCCTGGTGGTTGCTCTTTTTTCTATTTGTGTGGTGGGATCCCATACAGAAAATACCGTATATTTCGCTCTATAACACGCACCCGACCATAACACGCACATAGTTTTTAGAGGAGGAAAATCAGTAGGCATGCCACTCATAGACATTGCCTCCATGACACGCACAGACCTTTCCCCTTACTTTCTAGAAGGAAAAAAGTGAGTGTTATGGTGCAAAAAATACAGTAATTCAATCCATAGAGTAGGCAGCAAGCTCCTACTTAGGGCAACTGAAAATGACATCCACAAGACATCTGTTTGGTGCATTAGGTCTTTTTTTTTTTTTTTTTTTGTATAGGGACAAGTAACAAGAGGTTCCGATATCGTACATCCCATATTTACAGGGGGAAACTGTCCTCCCAAACAAAAAGAATTTAGACTACTTGGGAAATATGCTCATATTCGTACACAGGTAGGATTCATTCACACAATCCATCTGCTGCAGTCAAAAGCAATAGATGGTTCACAAAACAGAGGAAGCCTATTTGTGCAGGAATGTTTGCACACAGGTCATTCACAATAAGCAGCCTGATAGGGAGTGGCAGGGGGAAGCCCCACTGGGCAAGGCCCAAGACTCACTGCCATGATCCACCACATGTAGAATTTACACACACCATTGAATTAGCCCTACAATTAGAATTCCAAGAGGGATTTCGTCAGTTTCAGTTCAGTGGAGAAACAGCTGCATCTCATGCTAACAGCTGTTAGCCAGTATGATACAGGTTGAGAGGGGGGGTGGAAATGTATAAATGGTATAAAAACCCCTGCGTCCAGTCACACTTCCCTGCGTCGCTCTGCTGGAAGTTGACCTGGCAGGAGAGCAGAGCTGCAGCGGTCCCGTCCGTGTGAGATAAGGGATAAATCAAGTCCAGAGACAGTTCAGTTCTTATCTCTAAAAGCGTTTATTTACAAGGCAATAAATCCGTCCGAAACTTCCGACATTCTCATCCGTGCTCCAAGAGCACACTCGCAGCTTCTGTTCCAAGCTGCTGCTCAGCGAGAAGTGAAAGTGAGTCTGGAAACAGAGAGACGCGCTGCGTCACTGCTCTGCGACAGGCTCCTCCTTTTACTCCCCCTCCTTTTCTTCCCAGACACAGGACACCACGGAGTTCTGACCCTGTCAGTTCCAAACTCCACACCCCCTCTTGTCCTGCGTCTGGAGACAGTAGCCATCAATGCTTTCCCCATACACAGACCCTCACAGAACTCCTCGTGCTTCTGGAAGGTTAATGGTTTTGTGAAACCATCAGCGAGGTTCTTTGTTGAGGGACAGTATTTCAGAGCAACTAGCCCCTCATGAACGCTCTGACATACATTCTGGAAACGTATGTCCAAATGTTTGGTCCTCGCCTTGAATTGCCCTGTCTCAGCTAATTTAAGGCATGGTTGATTGTCTTCATGCACCACAACGGGCAGACAATCCTCTTCACAGATTTCCTCGACCAAACACACATAGAACTCCAGTTCTCTGCAAACCTCTGATAGCGCACTGAACTCAGCTTCAGTAGATGAAAGCGCTATGAGACTTTGCTTCCGGGACCTCCACCCAATCACTGAGTCCCCAAACTTCACCACTAGGCCTGACACTGACTTGCGGTCCTCAAGGTTAGCCCAATCCGAATCCACCCAGGCAGTCAGCTTAACATCACCCTCAGCTGACATCTTGAGGCAAAAGTCTTTGGTATCTTGCAGGTAACGTAGCACCCGCTTAACACCATTCCAGGCCTGCACACTAGGACTTGAAGCCTCTCTACTGAGCAGATTGACAGCAAACGCTATGTCTGGTCTGCTCCACTGTGACAGATACAACAGACTACCCAGAGCTGACTGAAAGAGTTCAGTGTTTTCGAACACCACGCGTTCTACTTGCTGACACTCTTTCACGTACCCAGTCTCCATGGGTGATCTGGCACCTGCACAATCAGACATCCTGAACTTCTCAAGCAACTGCTCAATCTTACCTTTCTGGCGAAGCAAAAAGCTTCCATCACTTGCTCTTGCGATTTCTACGCCTAGATAGGACTTGACATCTCCAAGTTGCTTCAGCTTGAACCGCTTACCAAGCTCCTTAGCAAACTTCTCCACCTGTTCACTCGTCCTTGCCATCAACAAGATGTCATCAACAAACACCTGTGCCACTTGCTGTTGCAAGCCTGAATCTCTAATGTAAAGACAACTGTCTGCAAGAGATCTCTTAAAACCTAGCTTTTCTAAAGCTTCATGTAGGCACAAATTCCAATTCCTGGCAGATTGGCGTAACCCATAGATGGATTTGTGCAATCGCCACACAACGCCTGGCTCACTGACTTCGAACCCTGGAGGAGGACGCATGTACAACTCCTCCTGGAGATCTGAGTTCAGGTAGGCGACATCTACATCAAAATGGTTCACCTTCCAACCTCTCTGTGCTGCTACTGCCAAAAGCATTCTCAAAGTCTCCGCCCTTGAGGTCGGCGAATAGACCTCTGTGAAGTGGACTCCGCGTCTCTGTGTAAATCCACGCGCCACTAACCTCGCTTTGTACTGTGGCTCTCCTGCTTCTGTGGGTTTAAGACGGTAAACCCATCTGCAGCCAACAGCTTGCTGGTTAGCCGGCAGCTGTGTGAGTGAGAACATTCCAAGAGACTCCATTGAGTTCATCTCCTTCTGCATCGCCTCATGCCATTTGCTGGCTTCTTCTCGAGGCAACTTCTGAACATCCTCAAAGGATTCAGGTTCACATCTAGCCACACCAACCCAGACACTCGTGGCTTCATACCTTTCAGGTGGTTTCCCTTTGGTTGATCTTGCTGACCTCCTCAGCGTGAATTCTGGAACTGCGCCTGATTCACCTGGATCAACCCTCCTATCCTCTATGTCAGAATCATCCCCCTCTGACCTGCTGCGCCGTTTAGGGCGAACAGCCGGTCCTGCTGGCGAGGATGGTTCACTCCTTGGCTCAGACTTGACAGAGACCTGTGGAGGGGTCCTGGGACTCCCCTTTGGAGAGACACGAAGCCTCTCCCTTGGAGATCCCGGCTCTGGACTCTGTGGCTGTGGACTGTGCACCTCAGCAACAGGTTCAGCCTCACCCTCCTCTTCCTCATCTGAGTCTACCAGAATATCCGGATTTCCGTGAAGCCGCTTCCACCCACTCTGTTCGCAAAACTCAGCACTGCCGCTAATAAGCAGCCTGGACTGGTTGCCAGTAGGGTATGCGAAGCGCCACGCCTTTGAACCCGGCTCATAGCCTACAAAGATCATCTTCCTGGATCTTGGCTCACCTTTTCTGCGCATGGCCTTTGGAATCAGAACCCAAGCCGTTGACCCAAAAGTGCGCAGAAAATGTACTTTGGGCTTTTTCCCATGAAGCAGAAAGTACGGTGTGTCTCCTACACTGGAATTGAACACTCTATTCTGCAGGAAGCAAGCTGTCCTATAACTCTCGGCCCAAAAGCGCTGTGGCAGACCCGAGTCTGCCAGCATAGCATTCGCTGACTCCTGTAGCGTGCGAAACTTCCTCTCTGCAACCCCATTCTGTTGCGGAGAGTGGGGGGCCGTCAGTCGATGACTGATACCCTTCTGCCTGAAGAACGATTGCAGCGCAGAACCTGTAAACTCCCCCCCCCTATCGGACTGAAAGGAAACTACTTTGGTAGAGAACCGTAGCTCTACTGCTGTGATCCAATCCCTGATCAGTGCAGCTGCCTCTGACTTCTGTTGCAGCGCAAATAGCCACGCATGTTTTGTAAAATCATCAACCAGAACCAGAACCCACTTAGATCCAGCTAACGAAGGTGTCGGCATGGGTCCCGACAAATCTGCATGGACAAGTTCAAAGGGTTTACTGGTTTTCCTCTCAGACCTGGGATATGAGCATGTTATGACCTTTGATTGCTTACAGGCTTGACAATCTAGGTATTTGTCACATGCTTTGAACCTGCACCCAATGGTGTTGTCTGTGGCCTTCTTCACATATGACCACCCTGCGTGTCCAAACCTGCGATGCCATAAGTGTAAACAATCATGGTGTGGTGGGACATTTGCACACTGCCCTTGGGCATCTTCAATGGACTCTACACTAGCCCCATTTTCCACCAGCCCCATTTTCCCACCAGCCCCATCTTCAATGGGCATCTCGACCAGAAAGAGCGTGCCTCTTCTCTGGACACTGTGGATCTTCTTCCCATTCCTGAAAAAGGAACACACATTGTTAGAAAACAAAACATCAAACCCAGCAGCCATAAGGGCTGGCACACTTAAAAGAGAGTGGGCAAGCTCTGGTACCACAAAAGCTTCTACCCAATGATCTATGAAAGAGCAATAAAGAAGACCAGTTTCAGTCAATGGTCTTTGAGACCCATCTGCTAAAGTAACATAGCGTCCAGTTTTAACTGTCTTGCAGTTCCTCAAAAGCCCAGAAGAGGTGACAAGACAATGAGTGGCTCCGGAATCGATCACGAGAGATAAAGAGTGTCTCTGGTTATTTTCCACAGATGCCATGGCGTTGCTAGCATTCCCATCGGTTGCCATGGCCACAGCCTCTTCCCGGCTAAGGCTCTTGTCTTTTCTCAGAGACACCATCGCAGCTGTGAGGTGATAAGACGCCTTGTCTTTGTTTTTCTCCTGGCCTGCTGCTTTCCCACGTCTATGCTGGGAACCGGCCCTGGGAACCTGCTTTGTTGACATTCCACGCCGGCCAGTGTCCTTGGCAGCCTGGGCCTCTAGCGGATGCTTCCCAGCGCTGTTGGACGTCGCCTCAAAGCACAAACAACTTTCGAAGCCTTTCGCTTTCTCAGAGCTCTTGGAATGGCCTGCCTGGCCTGCCCCCCCACTGCCTTTTGGGGTGCAGCCTGCGCTCTCTTCCACAGCTCTCAGCTGCTCTCTAGCACAATCACACAGACGTGTCGAAGCATTGCAACAGCTTCCCGGGACAGCCCCCTCTGGGCGTGCTCCCTCTGGGCGTCCTCTAGCCCCCTCTGATCTGGCTCCCACTCCGGCCTGGGGCTTGCTCCCTTGGCCCTCGGCTTCCTCCCGGCCCTTGGCTCCTGCTGAGCCTTCGCACAGACTCCTCAGCACCTGCCAAGCGGCCTCAGCCGTTTTCACGCCCTCCAGGTGGGGCAACAGCAAAGCGTCCACACTTGCTTTCAGCAGGCAAAGCTCTCTCTGCTCTCTCTCACTCTGCAGAGCAGTAGCTTGCATGGGTGGGGCCGGCTCCTTCTGGACTGGACTCCAGAGCCCTGTGGCCACAAACCACCCCTTTACTCCTCTTGACCAGGCCTCCCAGTTGGCCCCATTCAGTCTCTCACCGGGGTAGCTCTCTTGGCTCTGCTGTGCCTCTGCAGCAGCCATTCTTCCCCCCCCCCGGGGCTTCAGCGTACTCACAAGTTTGCCAGCAAGCCGGACCTCCGAAGCAGCCGTTCCTTCTGGCTCTTGGCTCCGCTCTCCGGCACCTCCCTTCTGCCCTTTCCTGGAAGGAGATTACAGCAACACGTCGCTGGCAGCCTTCTCCCTTCTCACACTTGTCAGGAAACGCGATACGTCCATAACCTTTGCATATATCAAACCCCTGCGTCCAGTCACACTTCCCTGCGTCGCTCTGCTGGAAGTTGACCTGGCAGGAGAGCAGAGCTGCAGCGGTCCCGTCCGTGTGAGATAAGGGATAAATCAAGTCCAGAGACAGTTCAGTTCTTATCTCTAAAAGCGTTTATTTACAAGGCAATAAATCCGTCCGAAACTTCCGACATTCTCATCCGTGCTCCAAGAGCACACTCGCAGCTTCTGTTCCAAGCTGCTGCTCAGCGAGAAGTGAAAGTGAGTCTGGAAACAGAGAGACGCGCTGCGTCACTGCTCTGCGACAGGCTCCTCCTTTTACTCCCCCTCCTTTTCTTCCCAGACACAGGACACCACGGAGTTCTGACCCTGTCAGTTCCAAACTCCACAGAATATGCATTGCATTTGGTAAAATGTTATAAGCATCACAAGATACACTTGAAAAATTAGTTTAGTTCCTGCAGTCGTGCAGAAACATTAAGCCATAGGCGACACATTTAACCATTAAGGTTCTTGTGCCTTCTGTAGACACCCTGTTCACTGGTTGCTATGTTTCCATGTGACATATAAGGTAACCAGGTATATCTGAATAGGAGTATCTTAAGATCTATTCAGAGAAAAATATGCTCCATCAATTTTGTGGGTATTTTAAAAGAAACATCTCCCCCCCCCCCACTGTTTCCAGTGGGAGGGAAAAACAAGGAAGTGGTTTAAAGGAGCTCCTTAAGTAGACCACATGTCATCCTCGTTTAGGTTTAGGGAATCCCTGGTGGCTGAGACAGCTTTGCACCCTTCAGAACCAAGCTGATTCCGAGTCCCTTCTCAAAACTGCCCCAACACATTCCGTTTCTGGCTCTTCTAATGTCAGAACTCCAGTGTCGGTAGAGCCAAGATGCTGGAGGCTGTAGTGGCAGAAGGGAGGAGGGATCCAACATCAGATCTCTCTCTCTGACACTGCATGCTTGCACATGGTTTTAAATAAGAAAAAAGGGACATCTCTCTTGCTGAAATAATTATGTAGAAGAGGAGGGAATTTCAATGTCTGCTACTTGTCTCACAAGCTGCGATTTCTAGGATTTTCTCTCTTGCACAACTATTGAAAGCATAGAGATCCTCTTCTCCTTTGCAGTTGGTCCAGGGACCCTAGAGGAAGGGTAACTAACCAGTGGCTCTCCATATGTTGCTAGACCATAGCTCAAATCCTCCTTGACCATTAGCCATACTGGGGGGAACATATGAAAGTTCAACAACACCTGGAAGGCCACAGGTCGCCTCTGCTTTAGAGAAAAACAGATGTATAGCATGGTAAAAAAGTTAAGGGGGTTTCCAGTTTGCATAACTATTGTAACTAGATATCTGACTGCCTTCTCATACAAGCATTTCCCTTTTCTTACACACCTGCAAATGCAACCTTTTCTTTTTTACATAAATAAGAATCACTTGGCTTTTCCCCCTTTCCACTCCATCAGTGACAGGATGTTTTTTGTGGAAATGTTTCTGTCACATACCAGACCTTCAGGTTTGCACAATAAAAGTGGATTAAGCTGCTCTCTCACCCTAGCACAACAAATCCACTTTTAAAAAATAAACTTGTGTGGTTCAGAAAATGACAAGGAAATGCATTGAGGGTGCATCCAGACATTCTTTTCATGGTGCATTCATGGTGCTTTGTGCTCATGATGGGATCTAGGTGCTCAGTGGTTTTTTTGGTTTTTGGTTTTTTTTAAAAAAAAGAGGTGCTGGCATTCATATATTGATAGGATTGCTGTGCCAGAATAAAACAGCTGCCATTGGCAGCAAAAGAACAGGAGCTGGTATTCCGTATAGGGAGTTACTGTCACAAAAATGCCCTGACATGCAGCAATGTATGATCCCATTTTCAATACTGTTTGCTCCTACAGAAGTTCTGGGATGGACATACTGCTTCATTTCCAGTTGCTGCCTATCCTAAAACTCCATGCTACAATAATAATAATAATTTATTATTTATACCCTGCCCATCTGGCTGGGTTTCCCCAGCCACTCTGCGTAACTTCCAACAAAAGATTAAAAATACATTAAAACATCAGTCATTAAAAACTTCCCTAAACAGGGAATGTTCCAGGATTGTGTGTTGCTGTTTTTGTCCAGCTTTTGCTATGTCTCCAGATGACAATAATTGCAGTAACAATGGGGAAGCATCACCGAACAACATATAAAGCAGAATCATGTGTGGATGGTCTATTGTTGCATCAACAACATTGTGAACAACACACACACACACACACACACACACACACACCTATCGAATGGCCTGAAGAGGGTGGGATGAATAAATAACTAATGGGAAGCTGTAAAAACACCCTGTAAGCAAATCGGGAAGAATGCTCATTGAATAAATCAGAACAAATGCTTAATAAAGACCAGATATAATCTAATCTTGATGTAAGGATAGTGCACAGAAGTCCGGATGAATACTCAGTATATGGGTCATCTGGAGGGGCTTTTAGGTTGTGGTATTCTGGCTCTGATGCCTCCCTTCACCTCATGTACTCTCAAGTTAATGCCCAAAAGAGTTGACAGCCTTGCATTCAGGAGGACAAGCAGCAGGTATTCAGCTCATAACCTACAACATTCACAAAACCGAACTGAAATGTGACTGTTATGAACAGCATCTCCAGGATAAAGTGAGCTGCCGGAAGAAGAAAAGCATAAGCTGTGCCTCTATATCTGTTGCATACGGGAAAGCTCACAAAAGAAAGATGACAGTATTAAGAGATAGCAGGTAGCCAATTCAAAGTTTGACACTACTTGCACTGCTCACACAAAAATGTTCAGCATGCTTAGAAAAAGAAAAAAGATTGACAGAAAAGCACAGCATCTAAAATGCTCCAGCATCTAAAGCCCAAAACAATGACTGCCATGAAGGGCAGATTTCTACCCTCAACTCTAAAAAAAAGGTGTAAGTAAAATAAAGACATGAACCAAATAGATGTGCCTTTCTACTCATGACTTTCTATACATTACTGTTGTGTTACTAGTGCACGTCATTCTGGACAGTTCTGTCACCAGACACACACCCCACATAGACACTAAACCCATGTCAGGCAAGAGGTGTGTGATTCTGTGGCCCTCCTGACAGGCCCTGCTAGCTGGCTGAGGAGAGTCCAGCAACATCTGGAAGGCCAAAGCTCCCTCAGCCCTGATGTAAGGGCTGCTCTGGACGAGCACAGGCCTGTTCCAGTCAGAGCTCTAAGGAAAGAGGACAGCAGACATGTACTTAACAACAGAAAAACAGATCTTTGTGGAAGTGGCAACATCACCACTCTTCCCATTACACCCAGAATGAAGCCTAGAAAAGGCTACTCTGGGCAGAACTATTAAATATTGAATTAGAAAGTCTTCCTCTTTCTCTCTCTGTGAGACACACTCTCTCTCTCATCTCTCTTTCTCTCTCTCTCTCTCTCTCTCTCTCTCTCTCTCACACACACACACACACACACACACACCAGCACAGCTGTCTGCTCACTATAGGAAGAAGTCCAAGTGGGCAATGCTGGCGTTATTGCTCATGTGCCCCTAAGCAAAACAGGTGGTCATGCCACTATGCACACATTAAAATTACATTTTCCCAGACATTAATAGAATAGTATAAGGCGGCTTCATGGTGTGCCAAAGATTGATTTTTCCTCCTTATTTCCAGATTCATTTTACAGTGTGGAACTGTAGGAAATTTCCAGGGAAGGAGCATAGCACATACTTTGCCTACTTAGTTCAATCCCCGATTCCATGGCATATTTAGCTAAAAGGGTCACTTTGCTGCCTGAGATCCTGGAAAACTGCCGTCAGTCAAGAGACATCGAGTCACAGGAAACTGCTTTATACAATATCAGACTTCGGTCCATCTAGTTCAATTTTATCTACACTGGCAGTGGCTCTCCAGGGTTTCAGGTAGGAGTCTCTCCCAGTCTTGTCTGGAGATGCCAAGCATAGAATGTGGGACTTTCTGCATACATAGCAGATCCCCTGCCACTGAGTTATGGCCCCTGCCCTAGACAATTTGGGGATGGATTGACAAAGAACCTGGCTTGGTGTAATGCACCTTCTTTTGTTCTCACAATGCACACTCCCTACTCCTGCAATTTGTTTGAACTGTTTTTAATTTCTGAATTTTAAATTGTCCTGAGATCTGCTGTTGAAGGGCATGCAATAAACTTAGCAATGATACTGCTGCTGGTGCTGATATTGTTGCACACCTAACCTTCATTATTTCAGGCTCAGTAATAAAAATGGAGATGCCAAAGGAGTGTGCAGGTTCTGTGTCTTAAGCATTCTACCTACACGGTGCTTATCACCAGGACACCATGAGCATCTGAAAAACATTTTATGTTCCTGCTGCAAATTGCCCTCAGGAGAGACAAAAGAATGTTGCTTTAATGATTCACCATGCATTTGCCAGCATTATGTTCCATGTATAATCTGTTTCCCTGGTGCTACATTGTCATTCTTTCACATGCTGATGCTGAGTATGGGAGACTGGGGAAAGAGGAGACAGATAAATTTGAAGTATACTTATGTTTACATGCAATTTCTTCAGCAACTAGAATGAAAAGTAATAAAGACTTCTAATTTCTAAACCCGCAGGCCCATAGCCCCTGCTCTACTCACAGCCGTGTGGAGCTGGT
This sequence comes from Podarcis raffonei, assembly GCF_027172205.1. Lineage (NCBI taxonomy): Eukaryota > Metazoa > Chordata > Lepidosauria > Squamata > Lacertidae > Podarcis > Podarcis raffonei. The sequence continues at coordinate 53,387,012 of NC_070604.1, forward strand.
GCACTTAGCTGCTACAAGGACGGATGAAATCCAGAGCTCATCAGAGAGCCTTGAGATAGCACTGATAATCCATTTCTGGTTTCTTTTATATGACCAAAAAACATACCGGGAGTGCACTTGTAGAAGTACTGAAAGGAATGTAACATGCCAACTGGACTCATTGTTGTGGCACAGTCCCAGCCTATGTCTTAATTTTTTTTAAAAAAGCTTCACAGTTCCCTCAGCTTCCATTCCCTAGAGGCAGGCAGACCGTGGAAGCTCCTGCCAAGTCTCAGTGCGCAAGCTGTGCAAAGCTTGCTGTCTGGCAGGGAAGTTGGGCAACTCTGACAGTCATTAACACTGTGATAGCCGCATCCCAAAAGGTGGTAACAGTACCTTTCCTGGCTATGTGCCACTCATCAGACTGGCTTGCTCAGAGCCACCTGTCAATCAGAGCCCACCGGACAAGGAACCCTTCACAATGGAATTTGGCCAATATTCACCGTCCATCCAATCTACCTGGTGCTGCATTACTCAGGGGCCTATGTTTGTGAGTAACTACTTAGGATAGTTGCTTAGATACTTAGATAGATACTTAGGATAGTAGCTCGGTCCCAGCTCCAGCCAACCTAGCAGTTCGAAAGCACGTCCAAGTGCAAGTTCCTGCGGGAAGGTAAACAGCATTTCGGTGCACTGCTCTGGTTTCAACACAAGCAGCTTAGTCATGCTGGCCACATGACCTGGAAAAACTGTCTGCGGACAAATGTCGGGTCCCTCAGCCGGTAAAGCAAGATGAGACTTGCAACCCCAGAGTCGTCCGTGACTGGACTTAACTGTCAGGGGTCCTTTACCTTTACCTTTTTACTTAGGATAGAGTAGACTTGGTATCAGGGCCAGATGAAGACATGCTGAGACTATAACCCTAGTCAACTTTAAGAGATCCCATAGCACATGAAACACCTTTAAATGAAAGTACCTTCTGAATTCTTACTTAGCATATATGAAAACTTTTTATGCTCAGGAACATAAAACACACATAGTTTAGCACTTAACGAAGCAGAAGAGGCATGCACCCTTTTATGCACATATCATAAAATTTAGAAAGAATGAAAAAAGCATTTAGAGCCCCCTCTTAATCTGAGGCCTCAAGCTGTAGTTTACTTAGCTTGAAATGTGTGAAGTGCTTTTTACTTCCTTTCATGCAGTATTCTGCCTTTTCCCTTTTTGTTCCCTTAAACCCCATTCTCTTAAAACTGGTTGTAGGGGTTTAATCATGTGTTGTTGTGACTGCTCACAAGATAGTCTTCTCTCCAGGGTGCCTAGATCTCTGGATCCATGCTGTTTTCATGTCTAGGGAGAGCTAGCTGCCCTCCTTCGTAGAGGGAGAGAGGTGTGGGCTGGATGCTCCCACATCTCCCTAACCAGGATGAATTGCTCACAGCCTTGAGCACTGCCCTTCTCTCAAAGTCAGAGGAAAAGGAAGGGCTGGTGGCAGCAGACCAAATGGTTAGAGACAGGAGCTGTTCCTGTTCCCAGGAGAGAGGGAGGGAATGAACTCTCAGGCTTTCGCTACAATAGTCAGGGCCAAGGGGGCCTTAATATCTGCAACAACAAGGTTAATGGGATTTCTGATATATCTGGCATTGACCTGAGTGCCATTTAAAGTTCCCTACAGAGAACAATCAGTTGAGAGTAAGTACCTGAGAGAAGCTATTTGCCAGCGTTATCACAGCATGTGATAAAAGCCACTAGAGAAAGCAAGATATCCCAATTTACCACACATCAGGTTTCCTGCATCTCTGCACATAACAAGCGATCATATCTGCAGTGCTTGGGTCCAAAGAGATTTAGGTTACATAGCCATGGTGTCAAAGTTAAGCACTGTAATCTTTTCTGTTTGGGAAAGAAGGGAGAAAATAATTTCCCTAGTTCCTATACTTTGCATGGATGACAAATCTACCACATTGTATATTTACATGTTTAAGCCATATGCAAATAAAGGAGTGGCTTGTAACAATTTCCTTTCTTATATGGGCTACTTGGGAAGAGTTCCCCCCTTAATAGCTGTTCCATCACCACGAACTATTCTTGGCATAGGGAGCATTTGGTGTTTTGCTCTTGTAGGATTTGTTTAGGATTCTGTTCCTGGGATATTAGTACCTCAATCAAGAGATACACACAAGGACTGGATGAGCAGCACAACAAACACAGAGCACCACAAGCCTGCTTCATATAACGGCAGGATGGAAAACCTATATATCTTGCCAATATATAAGGACTTCTCCTGCCTTTCAATACACAAGCGCGCACACACGCACACACACACACGAGTAAAACACAGTCCAAGGCTACCCAGAGCAAGGGTCTATTATCATCCCATAACTTCTACTATTAGGGTGTTTAGGGCCTGCTGACACACCCATAAAAGCTATTAAGAAGAATGGCTTTAAAGCCTGAGACATCCCTTCTGTACTATCCTGAATTGTGGATTTCCCTGGACTGATCTGGGAGCAGGTTTCTTGCCAATAAAACCTGAATAAAAAAGAACATAAAAAGAGCCCTGTTAGATCATCCAAAGGGGGTCATCCCTAGTCTAGTACAGTGGTGGAGCAACCTGCTCTGGCACTGGGAGTGGTGTATATCCGGGGGCGTGGCTGGCATGCACCCCAGGGGGTGTGGCGTGCCACTGGCAGGGGCATGGTACACGTCGGAGGGGTGCGCAGCAAGCAGTGTTGTCCCAGGACGTGTGCGGTGAGTAGCAAGCATCTCGAGGGTGTGCGCCAAGTGCCCTGGGGGGTGGGGGTGGCTGCGATGTCATCCCCCCCCAGGATGGGCCGCGATGTCACCCCCACCTTCGTCTGCCAGTAGCCTAGTATAGTTTTCAAGAGTGACCAGACAGATGCCTCTGGGAAACCTACAAGCAGAGTGTGAGGCCGCAGCCCTTGCTATTTTTTGTCCCCAGCATTGTGTAAGTAAAGGTGTAGCATCTTTGACTCTGGGCATTCTGATTAGCTCAAATAGTAACAGCCATTGACAGGTTTTTCCTTCATCTACCTAAGAATAAGAACAGCCTGCTGGGTCAGGCCCCCAAGGCCGGTATTGCATCTTGTCCAGCATCCTCTTCTCACAGTGGCCACCCAGAAGCCAATGGGAAGCCCACAAGCAGGACCTGAGTGCAACAACACTGTCCCCATCTTTGGTTTCTAGCAACTCTATATTGCCTCCAACAGTGAAGGTAGAACAGAGCCATTGGGTGAGTAGCCACCGACAGCCTAATCCACCATGAATTTGTCTAATCTCCTTTTAAAGTCTTCTAAGTTGGTAACCTGACCCCTTGAAAACCCTGTTCTTAACTTCACATTTCAGAGGCTTTCCTGTGGTAGTAAAATGCAGCAGTTACTATAGAATAGAATATAGAATCCCCGTGGACTAGACAAACTTTTGTAGAAATGACTGAGGTTCTCTTATTTACATTTCTATTTTTCTATGAAAAATATTGCACTAAAGGCAGGCAATTCAACTAAAACTCACACACTGTAAAAGCCTTAAAGTGGTGGCTTTCTTCTTCTTCTTCTTTTTAAAAAAGCACCTTAACTTAATCTCTTCTGCCATCAACCATCAATAAAATGAGTTGCTCTCCCCCACCCCACCCCACCCTGATCCACACAATACACATTTAATGCACATTTAAAGCACTGGACTTCTCCCAAACAATCATGAGGACCATAGTTTCCCCTCACAAAGTTGCAATTCCCAGCGCCCTTCTCAAACAACAGTACCCAGGATTCCTTAGGGGAAGTGATGTGCTTTAAATGAACATTGGATGTGCTTTAAACATACAGTGCAGATCTGCTAAAGATGAACTTGTGGACTGGAGGAAAAGATTCTGCTAACAATGGGCACAATCCAGTCCCAAAGGTAGGCATCAAAAGTTGAGGTTATGTTTAATTCTCTCACCGAGGTTAGTAGGACTCAGAGTGGAATCCTATGCATGTTTACTTGGAATCATCTGTAGTGCAGAAGAAAAATCCCATCTTATCTGCAGTTTTGATGTGAAGTGCCATAGGCCCAGACACAGCTGGATTCCCTAGCATACCGGATGTTTACATAAAAGAATTCATGATTTACAACAGCGAGCCCCTGTTGCTCCTTTTTGACAGAAGAACAAATATTTGCAGCTTGTTTACACTGTTCTGGTTTTAAGCTATGTGGCAAGTTTGCAATATATAACCAATCTCAATCAGCAGCCTCTCACTGAATGTAAAAGCACGTTACAATGCATTTGAAATTATACCTGCAGCTGATTAGAAAGAGTTTTATGTATTTCTAACACAAAGCAAATATTTAAACAAGCAGAAACATTACGGTATGTCACACATCACCCCAACCTCCGCGTGGTACAAGATTCCAGGGGCTCCAGGCGCTTCCACAGAATGTGAGACAGCAGAGACTGTGGTGCCTTTACGATATATGGTTTATTCACAAATCCATACAACCTGAGCCTAAGTTGCAGGAGCTCACAGCGTTCACACCCCCAAAGGTCTTGCTTCCCCCATAGTCACAGCCTTGGATTCTAGCATAGACCAGTCATGCCTCTCTCCCAGCTTCTGCCCGCTTGCAGCTCTCCCCTCAGCTCACTCTGCCCTTGTTTCCCAAACACCGGCCAGGTGAGGGAGGGGGCCCATCCATTTGCCCTCTGGCAGAGAGCAACTTCTTTTGTTATACCAGGGATGGCACTCAGGCATCATGCAGGCTAACCATCCTCCCACCAATTCACAACAGCAATTCAAATATGTGCAATAATTGTGTTTGATTGTTCAGCGTTATAACTATAACTGCTGCATTTAATTCTTTCCCCATACTCCCTTTAGCACGCAAAGAGAAGTTCATGGCAGCTGTTACCAGGATTATCATCTTTGGGAGGAGAGGGTGCTAGAAAATTGATATGGTCTCTTTATTTATTTACAGCTGAACAGAATAGAGCAGGAATTGGACAGAAGCAAGAATGCACAGGCAGTGAATACTAGTAACACGGCAGTATTGAGCCGTGCCCTAAAGCTGCCATCATTCAAAAAGCCTACTGAGTCAGTCAACACCAAGCAGCTTCTTTCACTTCTTGCCCAATTTTTTTTTTTTTTTACAAACAAATCCCAGCTTCCTAATGACCTGCAGAAAGTGCAACCCTAGCTGGATACAACATCTGGAGTCCCATGGTAGTTAAGAGCATGAGCCACAAAGTAACCAATTCAAATCTCTGCAATTCAAAGCCTTTAAGAAGCTTTAGGCAAGTCAAAATGTCCACTGCTGCCAAGCCGCTTCAGGTATTTCTGGATGATACTGATGATCAATATCTGCTTCAATCTGCTTTTTCCATGATTTTTGGCACTGAAAGGGCCTTGGTCATCCTGGTTAATGATCCATGGCAGGAGGCGAGCAGGAAAGGAACAGATTCTTCATCTAGCTACCACTCACACCATTTCCTCATTAGGTTTTTGGGGGGCAACCTCACCACCACTGCTCATTTTCCAGAAACAGGTTACTCCTAGAGCTCAGGATTTATCATCCCCAGGCAGATACTTTATGCCCCTATCCAGGAGGTCCCACCTCAAACCAGGTTATGATGCCTCTTGCAAAACACGCATGAATTGCTTTGGTTGCTTACAAAATGCTTCTTTTCCTATGAAGGGGAAGTATCTTACATCCCATGGTGCCTTTGCAAAAAGAACAACATAAGGACTGCCTGCTGTAACCTATCAAAGACTTGAGCCAGATGCAGAAGAAAGAAAGAACACAAGGAAGAATCACAACAGTACCACAGGAACATCACACCAAAAGCCTTCATTGCTAGGACATGTTACAGGGGAGTAACAGATACCCGATTCAGTTACTACTTCCCAGAATCTCCCTTCCACTCAGTTTAACCTCTTCATTTAAATTAACATCTCTCCGCTGAAATTCATGCCTAGGCTCTCTGCAGATTCATAGCCTCTAACTTTCTGCCAGCCTTCACCATTATTCAGAAGATAATCACAGATAACAGCAAGCTCCTAAAAAAAATATCCAGATTTGAATTTGAAAGCTGTTTTCACAAGTGAGGCATACCTAAGTGCTCCCACTTTTCCAGCTCTGCAAATGGAATGAAGAAAGAAAAAGAGACATCCATTAGACTGTTCACTAGATCTTAAAACAGCCATTTTCCTTTCTCACATTAGCAACATATACAAACAACACATCCCAGACCGCGGCATTTTCAGCATCGCTTGTGAGAACACCCAAGGGGGCTGGGTTGAACTGTAAAATAATAGTCATGCATGATAATTAAAATATGCTGCTATTTTTAGTTAGCTTCGGTTTTAACACTAAAGGAGGAGCAAAATATTAAATGGAAACTATTTGTTCTGAACTCTCTCTCTTCCCAAGCCCTTCTGCAATTTTCCTGTTTCCTTCTGCCTGATTTGACAAGTTAACTGCCTTGCTGTTCTCACTAGCCCAGGGGTAGGCAACCTAAGGCCCGGGGGATGGATGCGGCCCAATCGCCTTCTCAATCCAGCCTGTGGACAGTCCGGGAATCAGTGTGTTTTTACATGAGTAGAATGTGTGCTTTTATTTAAAATGCATCTCTGGGTTATTTGTGAGGCATTTGTTCATTTTTTATTTTTTTCAAAATATAGTCCGGCCCACCACATGGACTGAGGAACGGTGGACCGGCTCACGGCTGAAGAAGGTTGCTGACCCCTGCACTAGCCTTCCTGATTCTATCCCTTCCTGCTTGACAACTTCCCTACCATTATCCTTCCTCTCAGAGGCAGATTTAGGACAGCGTGACCAGATCCTCCAAACTGGGCACTGAGCCTCAGGGCACTGCAGGGCATTGCAACTGTGACCTAGTGAATTAAGTAGAACAGAAGGTTGAGAGGCAGGAAGACACAAATTCTGGCCTTGCACAGGGCACTGCTGAAATTTCAAAGACCGAAGTCTGCCACTACTCCTTACCACCACATAATTATTTTCAGGCTGCTCCCCTACCACACTCCAATAGGCCACCAATCTCCCCATTCAGTCATCCTTGCCATGTCCTCCTCTTCAACATCTGCCTGGTTCCATTTTACTCTTTGCCTCCAAGCTCCTGAAACCTCTGCCCATCACCTCAGCCTTCTCTCCCCTGACTTCTCTACTGGCCTCCTCTAGCTTCTAGATTCTGCCCATAGTGCTCTAAAACCATTGCACTGATTTTGCACTTCTCTGAATTTTGTGATACCATTCTTGGCTATAAAAAAGTACCAAGATGTATTTTAAAATTCACATTTTAAAATTAAAAAGATGCCAAATGTGTATGTTGAGATAAAATATTTAAGTATATACAGTGGTACCTCGGGTTACATACGCTTCAGGTTACAGACTCCGCTAACCCAGAAATAGTACCTCGGATTAAGAACTTTGCTTCAGGATGAAAACAGAAATTGTGCTCTGAAGGCCCTATTAGCTAAAGTGGTGCTTCAGGTTAAGAACAGTTTCAGGTTAAGAACGGACCTCCAGAACGAATTAAGTACTTAACCCGAGGTACCACTGTATATACTTAGTGGTGCAATTAAGAACAAATTTCCTTGCAGGTTTTAAAAAATTCACAAGGTATGGTAAATGTGATGACTGAACAGACTTGGGAATTATCACTTGTGAAACTGACGTGGACCGAAACTGCCTGAACCATCCATCCCTGGAAAATATGCAGATTTCAAACATCTTAATAGGACTAATGCTTCACCAGCACTTGAAGAATGCTCCCAGACAGTAGTTATCTTCCTGTGTTCCACCACCAACACTGCTCATTTTCTAGCCTGACTCCTTCCTTCATCTCCCAGAGGATGGATAGCTACTTTTTCTAGGTCATAGTCAACGAGGCTGTTGGGAAATGTAGCCCTTAGCTTCAAAATTACAGTTACAATATCATTAAAACACATTTATAAATGGGAAACAAACCTGACAGTTTTCAACACAACAGTGACATTCCATTTTTTTAAAGGACTATTTGATGTCCACTGAATTTATCTTATTCTAAAAGCAATGACTTCACCTCAATGATGAAGGTTTAACTGGTGAAGGTCAAGATGCCACAAATGAGCTTAGTTCTAAAATATTAAATGGAAACACCTGCTACTTGGCTACCAATAACAGTTTGCCATAGAAACAGCATACGCTTGTGTGTTGACATATCATTGGAAAGAAGGCTCACACGTGGTAATGGTTAATGCACAAAATTAAGTTGTAGTAATCATAATGGCATTCCTAGGCTTTCACCAAGGTTCAACTCGGTCCTGATTGTGTAAGCATGATCCTGGTGGAACTTAATTTGTATCATGCACCATCAGTCTTGCATGAGCCCATAATTCAATTATAGAACTGAAGACAGATGTTTCTTGTTGAATCACATGCTCTAATAGTTTAGGATTTATCACCTTAACATGATGGTTTTTAAAAGAGCTTTCGATTTTATCACTAGCTATTTCCCCAAGATTTTAAAAGGAAGGCCCTACATTAACAAGCCCTTTCCCCTTTCTCTTCCTGCCGTTTCCCATCTTCCATTTCTGTTCAGACATCATAGGCATTTTTCCACTTGTCAAACTTTTTAGTAAGTACACCTGCTGGCTACAGCAATCCAACTTGTTGCCAATTCCCTTTTTTTAAAAAAAGAAACGTTTTGGTACAGCAGTAAGAAAGTCTGACCTTCATATTTTACTGTACTGTGCTTTCATAAAATAGAAAGATTTCAAAGTCAACCTGGAGATAACACGTTACGGTGCTTTTCTATTAGAAAGCACAAAATCTGCTCCAGATCCAACATTCTTTAGCGTTTGATTTCATCCTGCTGATGTACCTCTGCCTCTGCTGGCAAAGCATCCTTTATGCCCCTTCCTGAGGCCCCTCATCAGATTTACCTATCAGGGTACCTTCAGACTGTTCAAATTTTGTGGGAGGGATTCAAGTGCATAACAGAAAATTTAAGTTTTTGCAATTAAAGTGGGTTCTTTACCCCAGTGCAACAAATCCACAGAAAGAGAGGATTTTTGTGGTTAGGAAAGTGGTGGGAAAATGCATTGAGAAGTGTAGAATAATCGAATAAACGTAAGCACAGCAAAAACAAATCGGAATGAATGCTCATTGTCCTAAAAAGTCCTCACAAACAAATCAGAACCAATGCTCTATAAAGACCAGGTATAAGCCAATCTGAAGGAGCCCTAGGATTCCTAGCTAAGGGCTTATCCACACCTACCTTCCCTCTGCGCTTTCCAGGCACAGTCCACAAAAAACCCCAAATAGCCATTTGTTCTGATTCAACTTTAAAGAGCAAGTGTTTGCGGGGAAAGCTCTGGAGCAAAAAAAGGGGAGCACTCAAACACGGAGCTTTAAAGCATGGACCTGTATGGGAAGCAGTGGGGCAAAATAAGTGTGGATAAGCCCCAAGTGTTTTAACCAGTTATAAGAAAATTGAGGTTTTTATTTAGTACACATAAACAAGGAAGTTCCAACTGCATCACTAACAGATACTCTAATCCAAAGACCTACAATTGTACACTTGGATCTCTTGCATGCTTCCCATTCATTTCAACCACAAGTTAATTTATTTGTGCTGGCATATCAGATTCCTGCATGAAACCGGTGGAGGACCCATTATAGATAGGTTATGAAAGGTATATGTGGTATATGTTGCAAATTCCACAGCCCTAAAAAAAACAACTGCTGGTGTGTTTTTATTTCTTGCTCTTACTATGTCAGCATATAAAAATGAGCTTATTGTCCTTTGTTAGAAGGCCTGGAAAATTTTGAGAGATCAAGGAGGACTGAGTTTTGCTTTTTTTGTCACTATGGGCAGCCATGTCTTTGAGCCTCCCTGCCATTAGCCTGACTTTTGATCCTGGGGGCTTTCTTCATTCCATTGTTAGGTGGCACAGCAGACAGAGCCAGTGCCGACATTATGATTTTCCACCACACAGGAATGCCAAAAAGAAAGAAAGAAAAAAGGTGAAATTTGAATTCACAATCCACACAGTCTTTGCCACCCAGTAGAGCATTTTTTTACATGAATCCCTTCGTGGATGAAGAAAAAAGTAGGTAAGAAGCACTAAAGGCTGGGATCTTCAATTTCAATTCATGTGCAAAGTAAGAAAAGAGTGATATTGCTTCCCCAAAACTACAGTATGCCTTCTGATAAAGCTGGAAGCAAAAACTCCTCATTATTTCTCACCGTTTTACTTATTGGGTAATGCTGCAGAACCATAAATAGAAAGAAGTTCCCTTAGTTCACTGCTTTGAAAATTAAGAATAGCTTTTCTTCAGGCACATGTTCTACACTGTATAAATCAGGGACAAAAAACCCAAAAAACCCTCTCAGGATCAAGGGCTGAAAATAGCCACTGCTCTCTCTTTCTGGCCACAGAGAATGTACCCAGACTACATCTCCCACCAGCCCTGCTGTGTTTTCCTTGCCTAAGATGGAGAGAAGTGTGTGTGTGTTTAGAAACCTCTGACCTTTGCATGGCTGGAATTTAGTCTACTGTACAGAGGTAAGAGCTACTGTCACACATCTGTTGCTTGGCCCCCTTTTGCCTCTGGCTCTGTTCACCACTGGCATGAGGAAGCCCCACAAGGCTGCCTAGAGGAAATGTTGCCCCTAGCTTGAAAAAGCTCTCCAAACCTGGTCTAAATGCTAGAAGTAACTAACATGCACATTTTTCCCCCATCTGCACAATTATTTCAATAGTTTGCATAGCTACCACCAGAAACGGCACAAAAAATTCATGACACAGACAGTTTACCACTTGTTTATATCTCTGCTGCTATGTGGTTTGTACTTGGCCAGCTGTTGCTCAGTTCTAATTTATTGCTATTATGATCCAGCCATAAGGTCTCCCATGAGTTGAGAAAAGGGACACTGCCAGGATACTTTGGGATTGAGAGGGTGACCTAGTTCTTTTCTCGAGGGCCGAAATAGATGATTGGAGCGCTATTTTCAAAGGCAGCAGACTCCAGTCTCCAACTCAATGCAATGAACTATGACATAACCTGGGCCAGCCCACGACGTTTTGCAGCCTGTGGTGAAGCAGCAAATAGCACCTTTCTCCCAACCAAGGCCATTTGGTTATTTGGAGACCTGACACAGAAAATCCCACAAGCACCTCTCCTCTTTTCCTTGCAGTAAAATATTGTCATGGATTGGTTAGACACAGAGGACTGGTGGGAGGAACAAGCTGGGGAGCCACCAAAGGAAGAAGGCTCAGAGAGTGGTGGTGGGATGATGATGAGTGGCCAGAGGGAGGAGACTGGGAAGAGGAGGTGTTGAAAGCTGAAGGGGTAAGAGGGCTTAATGAGCTGGGAGAGTCCGTGGCAGAGAAGTTCAGAATCAGAAGATGAAGCTAGCAAGTGGGAAGAGGGAGGTCAAGAGGCAGGGATGAATCAAAGCTGGTGAAGTTACGGGTGTCTCACCCTCTGCAACCAGCTTCTCTCCCCCATCTCCCAGAACCAGGAGATGCATGAAAAGGGCAGATAAGAGACTGGCTGCACACAGGTGCAGTCTCAGATTGCTTGGGGAAAGCCCTGGAGAGGAGGAGACTTAGACCGCAGAGGGGAGGGCGGGGACCTTAATCTTGGCAACTGATTTCATGGAGTAAGACCCACAGGGAATGAGCTGCTGTACTCATGAAGCCTGAGACTCAGCCCAGTCTGTGGAGATCATGTTTTCGCTAATAAAGAGTTAACTACAACTTTGAACTGTGTAATTTACTGACCGGCATGCTCTGTGACAAATATATACTAATAATTAAGTAAGTTAACAATCTGCTCCACTTTCATAACACTCAAAACCAACTGCCTGAGGTGGCTGCCCCACTTTGCCTAATGACAGGGTCGGCTCTGCATCATTAGTACATTTCTTCACAGTTTGGAATGTAGAGCAAGGAGAAATGGCAGCTGTTTAATCTCTGGAGATGTGGCAGCACAGAAGGGAAGCATAATAATGGTGAATATAGAGATAAAATATTTATATTTGAGGAAGGAGGTGCAAACGTCTTCAAAACAGAATATTCCTATTTGAGCTGTCACCTTAGATTTATGCAATAAAATAAGAAGAGGAAAAAACAATGATGTTCCTACTCCAAACCAAAGAGTATGTGCTTTAGGTTGCAAATCTGTACACACCTGGAAGTAAGCCCCATTGGATTTCCTTTTGAGTAGAAATGTATGGACTTGTGCTGTTTAAGATTTGCATGAACTGCCTGGAAATAAGAAAGTCGGCAGGAAAAACTCCTTGTCCAGGATAGCACTGAGCTGTTAATGCATTCTACCACAGAGTTAAGTTCTTCAGCAATGGTGTTGGATATTTAAAAATACACCAAAAGTTAGTTTTTTGCTTACTAAGCCTTAAATCTCGGCATGCTTTTCCAAACAGAGCTGACATCTGTTAGCAGATTTGTCACACAAGCCACCTTTAGTTTAGAAGCCAGCACCAATTATCCTTAAAATAGCCACTGTGACTCAAAGACTGCTTTCCTTTCTTTTAACTGGGGACCTAAGGGTGAAATCTAATGTCAGGCAAGCAGGCATCCTCTCACACAGTGATGCTTCTCTTACTTCTTCTCCATGTAGCCCCCACATGCCCTGAAAAATCTGCTTGGGGCGGGGGTGGCATGTGCAGGTTGCAGAGTGGGAGATGAGAAATGCCTCTGCCTACAAACCTGATTTCAACCCAATTTTAAATATTAAGACTTTGTAAAAATTAAAACATTAAAAAAGGCTTTATGGAGATAACAAATAACAAATAATGATTTTAGAAACCCAATGCAATGTTGAACAGGTCTTCTGGCTGTCAGAAGTTGAAGATCCATATCTGAACATTCCTTTTATTTTCTCATGGTTATTTTTCTCCATCTCCTGGTGCTTCTACTCTCACAGGTACCAGAAGGAATGCCTAATCCCATATAAAACTGCTCCTATTCCAAGGCCCTCCAGGGTCCCCCATCAACTTAGATGGCATCTGGAAACTGGAGGAAGAGCCTTCTTGGTGGTGGTGTCCTGTTTGTAGAATTCCCTCTCCAAAGAGGCTTGCCTGGCACCTACTATGCTATATTTTTGGCACAAGTCCAAGACATTTTTGTTCTCCCAGGCTTTTAAAATTAAAACAGTTTAAGTTTCAATGGAAACTTTGAAGTGTTTGGCTTTAGTACAAATCTATTTCATTTCTCTCATGCTGATTTTACTGCTATTCAATTTTTATCTGAACAGTGGTATAGGAATGCATTAAATAATAGACATATGAGCAAATATATAAATGAATGAACATCTATCCTCAAGCTCCATAATAATCCCTGCTTCCCTTATCCAAGAACTCAAAAAGCTCAATAAATTCTGCTTCAAGAAATTTCCACTTCCAGAAGCCAACCCCATAAAATATAATAATTGCTTTTATTTTGTATCTCTGATTCAGGACTATATGCATTTTTCAAGCACTGAAATTGGTGTTAGGCACAGAATACCGCATACTGAGTGTCACACAATCTGCTGTATGGCCTTCCTAGAAGAGCAGCCACTTTGCATTGATCTGTTGAAGATCAATGTACAGACATCTGGGTGTACACAAATGTTGGTGCAACAAATGTACATAAATGAGTATTTCTACATCTGTGCTCACAGTAGCAGTGACTTGCTGTAGCAAGAATAGCAGCTACCACAAAGCAGCCATGAAAATGGGCTCTCAGCTTACATTAGCCCAATACTGTCTGTGCTGGCTGGAAGAAACTCTCCAGTACCTTAGCAAATTCCTAGTCTTTAAGGCACAGAAGATCTGCTTGAAAGTGTGAGCAATGCCAGGCTGATGAAACCTCAGAAACAGGTGGGTGGTGTGCATAAAGCAACGAGATTTCTACCAGTTATAGGACAGGTCCTCAGTGTACTACTCCATGTTTGGCATAAGTAGAACAAAACAGGGCAAAATTATTTTTACTGCTTTGCAAATTCAGATTTTCATGATATGTTCCCCTTAGGATTGCCTTTAAAGTACACAGTCCCACTCCCGACCTCTGAGAGTAAGGTGCATACATATTACCAGCTAAATTTTTATTTTCTTCAATTCCAATTAAAGTTGTTTTGGAAGGAAACACAGCATTTCATAAGAAAGGACAGGATAGATAAAGGATTGTGGGTAATATTGTGTTTACCGAAACCAGCAGTGGGAGTGCACTGGAGTAAGCAGGAGTGTGAACACAGCCTCAGAGCCAATTGCAAGTGATACTGAGTTGTGTGTAGTTTTCCCAACCTACTCCCCCATTCAGTGGAGGCTGGTGGAAACAGGACCTGGTGGGGTGCCTAGGAGGTCATGTGGGTGGTGCTTAGGTCACATGGGTGGCACCTAGGTCCCCATGCTCACCCCTTTCGGTTGTAATGGTAAAGAAGGTAAAGGACCTCTGGACGGCTAAGTCCAGTCAAAGGTAACTATGGGGTGTGGCACTCATCTCGCTTTCAGGCCAAGGGAGTTGGTGTTTGTCCGCAGACAGCTTTCTGGGTCATGTGGCCAGTATGACTAAACCGTTTTTGGCGTGACAGAAGCCAGAGCGCACAGAAACACTGTTTACCTTTCCGCTGCAGCAGTACCTATTAATCTACTTGCACTGGTGTGCTTTCAAACTGCTAGGTTGGCAAAAGCTGGGACAAAGCAACCGGAGCTCACCCCACCGTGCACATTCGAACCGCTGATCAGCAAGCCCAAGAGGCTCAGTGGTTTAGACCACAGTGCCACCAGCTCCCTCTCTACTAGGTCAGCCACTTTGTGGCTTGTTTACCTGTTGAAATGAGGGAGGAGCTTGATGAAACTTTCAGAGGATTGCACACAGCATACATCATTCATCAAAATAAAATGACAGCAATTGCCTCACTGTGATACAGTAACAGTACAAAGACTGGACCATGGATTTGGATGTTTAGGTGAGTTTGTAATCTTGACAGAACTATGTCCTAGTTTTCCCATAAGAGGATCTTGCCCTGCCCCCATGGCTTTTTTTAAAAAAAACAAGCCTCAGAGCTGCAGAGGAAGAGGGTCTTAACCCATCCCTATTGCCAGTTTTCTGTTAAAATTCCTCCAAGTTGGGTTTTTCACCCATAGCAGGAAAGAGAGTTGTAGCTCACCCCTCAACTAAGTGAAAGAAGTTTGGGTTGTGTTATGTACTGAGTTGAATAGGATCCAAAAGGCAGCAGTCTGATTGGTCCTAGAACAATAGGATTCAGAATGCAGCAGTCTGATTGGTCCACAGGAGCCACCCAATCCAGCTCCAGGTGGAAGTGAATCTGCAACCTGATTGGCCTATAGGTGAATCCCGGAATTAGCCAATCACGTGGGGCCCATTGTGTAAATAATGTATATAAAGCAGACATTCTGGGGGAACGTCCATTCCTCCTCACCACTATGAGCTGGATAAAGAGCATGAAATCCACTCTCGACTCCGAGTATATTTCAGGGTGTTTCACTGCAGTAAGGGAAAGGGTTAAGAAGCCTCTCCGCTGCACATTTTGTGCTTCAGTAGCACCCTCCATGAGTACATTTTGTTTTCTATTTAAAACTCAGCACATTGTATAATTTGGCCCTATCCCAACAATAACTGTTCTGCCACCAGCAATGTATACATATGGCAGAGCTAATGCCAGGGGGATCCTCAAATTATTACATGGAGGGGAGGCTTTCCTAAAAGGATAATAAATCATTGTTGAGGGGTTCCAGATAGATATATCTTCATTATTTTGTGATCCCAGGCTATTTCTCCAGTGCCTTGGCCCAAGGGCACAAACAGATTTATGGAGAATGAAACATCCTCCAAAGCTGCAAATTGCTGCCATGACTGACGATGTTTAGATTCTGCTGGATCATTAGAAATGTAAGTCACAGGCACATGGCTGAAGGAGAAGGGAGATAGTGAGTTAAAGCCAAAAAGAAATGCCTGATATGCAAGTGAAACGTGGACACCCAACATACAAAGCTGCCTTGGGCAATCGTTCTGTTTAAGCCAAGATAGGTATAATCCTTTTGCATACGCTCTTTCTCCCCCTACACACACACACACAAAAAAAAAAAACAACAAACAAACACAGAGAGAGAGAGACTCCTGTTGCTTTTCACTTCTGCACAAATCGTGATAAAACAAGGAAGTATCTCATTAACCACAATTTGTCATTTTCTTCACTTTAAACCATGGTTTAATATATTCGCTGGTTCCAAAGCTGACATCATGAATTTCCTGATTTGGACAAAATAGGAAACTAATACTATGGCTAATCAGAAACTCCATGGGGGAATAGCCTGTGTGCAGAGGCAAAATATTCATGCACGTTTCAGTTTAATAAGCAGATGTGTGATTGTATGAACACAGCCACACTTTAACTTCCAAAGTAGTAGGGGTGCTCTTTTTTATGTCAACCACATGAATATGTAGACAAATATTTCCAAAAGAACACTCAAGAGACAACTCATTGCAAACTCAAAGAGCTGCCATAGAAGCAGACCTGAGAGAAAATACAATTTATAGAAAGAATCAGAAATTAGTAGAAAAATCTGCATGAATGACTCCCCGTGATCTGTTGTGGAGGTCAGATGTGGAAAAATTAAGCAGGAGCTACTAAGGCATAATGCAGGCAGTATTATGGGACATGTTCTTTTTAATTCAGGAACCAAATCTGATTTTTAATTTCAATGGGAATGGCTTGGATTGTAGCAACTGGAAAAAGGAGATGTGGTATTAGATAATAGAACAGTCACCAGGAATGTTACTATGTCAAAGCACACCCACCAACACTGCTATGGTAAATATGCAAAGAAGCCCAAAGAACATCCACAGGTTTGGATTGTGCCCTGGGACTGGATCTTCCCAAAACCTCCATGGTTTCACGTTAGTGGAAAAATGGAAGGAGGAAAAGGCAAGGAGTAATTTTTAAAAAGATGCTGGTGCCATGCCTGATTCCCCCCCCCCCTCCCAAAACAAGAGCTGCGGAAAGGGCACTGAAAGGTCCTTCTAGAATTATCCTAAGAAAGTGAATGAACAAAGTGAATGAAGAATGCAGGGGAGAAGAGACCTCTAATTAATATGTGCTGGAAAGTTCTGGCATCAATTTGTTCTCAGGGGGAACATGATAGACATATAGGCAGATGAAAAGCCCAGGCGGCAATTATATAAACACTTACAAAGAAGTAAATCCTATTGAATTCGGTGGGACTTACTTAGTAGACATGTCTGGGATTGTACTGTCAGTATTTACTCTGATGCACTCTTTAATTGATAAGGAGCTTTGGGGAGCCTCTCTGCAATACCCAACGCAACCTTAATTCCCCCAGCCTTTTCTCAAGAACAGAGAAAGCAGTGTAAACAAACTGTGTGTTTCATTCTGTAAACAAGAAATTCTCATTAATTGGAAGCAACACAGTTCTAATTCTCCCTAAGTAACCACCCCAGACAAAAAACAACAAAACACACTGTGAATATAAGCCTTCTACAGGACAAGATGCAGTGTTCACTTGGCTGGCTTCCATCTCCTTTGTTCTGTCATCCTGCAGGGGTGGCCCCATCATGAGACATATTGAGACAGTCACCTCAAGCAGCAAATGCTAGGGGGCAGAGACGGGATGGAGCTGTGTGTGCTCTGCACTCCCTAAGATAGCCTTCAGATGTAGTGGAGGATGCTGTCCCACTGCTCGTGTCAAACTCCCAGTCTCGCTGGCTTCTGTGCAAGGAATGAGGGGAGGCGTAATCTTGTCTGCCTCAGGCAGCAAAATGTCTTAAGATGGCCCTGCTGCCTTGTCTAGTTCTGGCTGCTCAAAACTAGGGTTTTAAGTAGATAGTCTTCTCCTATTGTTTATCCCTATGTTCCAGTATAGAGACCTCTAAAGTTCCACATAAGCAGGCATGTCCAAAGTCCATTTCGGGGGCCTAATCCGGCCCGCCGGTCAGTTTAATCCAGCCCCTGTGGCAGTTAACTTCAACCTGAACAACTTCAATCCTAAAAAAAAAAGTCTGCAACTTTGGTCGGCCCCTTGGTCGGCCCTCACGGCCCTTTAAATCTGGCCCTCTTTGAAAAAAGTTTGGACACCACTGAAAGGTATGGCTCTTTTTAGAGGCTTTCCCAGTCTTTACAAACTCCAGTCATTCTAGTTTGAAAAGAGAGACAGACATTGGCATTGTTGACAAGGGGCATTATTTCATAGCAACAAAATATTACAGTCCAAACGGAGAATTAAATATACCTGGAAAAGAGGTATATTTTCAAAGAGAATGGCTAGAATCGCAGCAGATATGAGATGCAGCATTAGAGAGCACAACCAAACAAAATGGGATGACTCCAACGCAGTAACAGACTCAATGGACACAACTCACTTAAGTCCAGTGGGTTTCAGTGGGTCTACTCAGAGAATGACTTAGATGGATACAATTTGGTGTGTTGAGAAATTCCCTTAGAAACAAAGGAGCATTCAGAAATGCTGCCCAGAGTGGCTGGGGCAACCCAGTCAGATGTGTGGGATTAAAATAAAATACTAATACTAATAATCAGAATGACATTTTTAATACACCTCTTAAAAATAAATTATACCCTACCTTTTTGAAAGAGCTCAAGAATACACGCAACATAATAATGTATCAGTGACAAATGATAATAACGAACAATAAAAAATAAGAATCCAAAGTTCAAAAACCAGCAAACAGCAGCCACCTGAAGTACACCCACCCACCAAATGTAAGTGCTACCAAAAGGGACCATTTCTCTCTGTGGTTAACTATTATCTGGTCCCAAGACAGATTCATAATGTGATTCAATGGTAAAAAAAAAAGTTCATTTTCGATTTTTAGCTATTTCAGAAGTGTTAATCCCCCAGAAAATAGCACATTGCACTTTGCAATGATGCTTTATGTTTCACAGCCTTGCTCTGCAAGCCCTGGAGGTGGTGTCCTCAGCCAAGTCTGCCCATGTCTTAAAAAGGAACCAAAAAGCATACAGCACTACCTGCAGGCATCAAGATATATTAGCAATCTAATTCATTCCCTGCACACTCTCAAGGACAGCTGAAACTTGAAAGTATGCTAGCTGAAAATGTCATGAACTTTTTGAAGTATGCATTGGCAAAAAGTTAGTGGAAAGCTTCTACTGCATTCACAGTTCCCTAAAAGGAGGTCAGGCAAGTCCATTAAAAAACACTAAAAAAAAGCTGCACTCCATTTCAAGCCAGGATGTTTTTGCTACTGGTGTCACTAACAGGGAGAAAATAGTGACCCTCTGAACATCAACAATCCCTTTATAATCTCTTCTGCTCCAATTATAGCTGGAAATGTTTTCCCATTTCTTTAAATTCTGCACTTAGGATCACTGTACAATTCTGCTCATTGCTACATTTTCAGAGCCGGTAAAGAATAAAAGTTGCAAATATTGTAAGATGTACATTACAGTACTGATGGGGCAGAAAGGGAGAGAAATATGATCTTAAGAAGTGAGGGTGATATAAAAATTGTGGGGGTGTTTGACTATCAATTTTAAATCACGATTTCTTCCCCCATTTGTGTCCCTCCAATCCTCAAATATCCACAGTAAAAGCTTGATTACTCACACCATGACTACCTAAATACATGTTAGTGTAGTTCTATGTCAATGTAGAAAAACATTCCGAATTATCTAAACATCTGACTATCCTGATATTATGGGCGTTCTCTGCGTTGCTTATATAAATGGAGTTTAGGCTCTAATGGCTAAGCTTTATGAACACAATGAAAGCCCCCAGTAATTCAAAAAGCTATATGAACAGTAAGTGGAGTCTTACCTTGTGGTGTCCAAAGTCATTTAATACAGTGCCAAGTTTCTTGGTGTTGGTATGAAGCTTATGAGCCGCGATCATTGGATTTGGATCCCTCCAGTCAATGGACAGGCGATGGTACCAGAGGCGCTGTCCTTTCTGAATATGTGCCAGTTTGATACTGGGGTCAAAGCGATGCACCTCACATCCACTATTGGCCATGCTGATCTCAAACTGGTTGTTGTCACTGCCCAGTCTTCCCAGAGCAAACAGAAGAGGTATTGTTACTTGAAATAAAAACAAAATCTGAAGGATCACTGCTATTAACATTTTAGCTCACCTATCCCTGAAGGACGTAAGGTAGAAAACACTAATTCTTGGTAGGTGTGCGGAAGCACTAGAGAGAGCTTACAGTACCACAATTTTCAGAAAATACGTAAATAAAAACAGTAATAATAATAATAATAGACTAATGAAAAGCAGTCACTGCATGATTTGTCAGCCTAATTCTAATCAGTCCAGAAGTTTTCCTGAAAAGTGAAAAGCCAACAGTGAGGTAGAAGATACAAGGATTTGTTTAGAGAGGGCATTCCACATTTTGAAGTGTTACACTCAAAATGACCCTGTTGCGCTCCTGCATGTTATACTTCAGACAGTGGTGGGAAGGGGCAGTCAGCAGGGTATTAGTAGTTGACTGAAGCACCTAGGCAAGTTTATATGCAAGTTTGGAGACCTTAAGAAACCCTGGTTACAAATTATTTCAGGCCTTAATGGATATGACCAATGGATACGGTATGTTTAATTGGGCTCATAAGGAACTTAGCAGACAGCATAGTTGAAGCAAAACTAGAATGATGTGCTCAGAACACATCTGTCCAGAAGTCTGTATGATGCATTCTGGAGCAGCTGAAGCTTCCAACCTCTTCAAAGCAACCTTCCCATGCAGATGCTCTAATCCGGATGAAACTAAGATATGAAAGACTATGGTTAGGTCCAATGTCTCCAGTTCGGATGTGCATGTGCATTGTATGATGTAACTTCATTCAATGGCTGTCAGCTAAACTTGTCAACTTACTCAGTTGAAAGCCATTTTGTAGTGAAACATATCTGTAACATGTCAGGTGTTAATGGCATGTTGGCACATGCTTGTCACCTGTTAATTCTCCTGCTATCAAGGGGTGAAGGTGCATGTATGAGTTTGTTCAAACACTGCAAGATGAATTAAACTCAGGGCATTCTCAGGGCTAAACGTCACATTATATTAATCACAATTTTTTTAAGAGCATGCTTAGTGCTGCTTCCTTTATTTTGAAGGGAAAGTAGCTGTGGGGCCCCCATCTGGTTTCACACTCCCAGTTCAGACTGAGGTCTAAAAACCAGTTGCTCATTAACTCCATACTCACCCCACCCCACCGGGCCTCAGAACAGTTTGTAGTAAAGAAGCACCTTTGGAACCAGTAGTAACTGGGGCAATTTCAGGTGGGAAAATAGGGAACAGGAGATGGCACCAAAGACCCATGGCTACATTTCCTTTAGCATAAATCAATAGTGTTAAGCACATTATAAACCACAGGGCCCTCCACACATAAGCTGAACTGTGACTGACTACTGCATGTTGGCACGTCTCTACATATCATGATAACATAAGAAATGTTGTATGGCTTAAGGTCATACACAATGCTCTTCTGTGGGCTACACACAGATTTTCATGCTGCTCTGATTTCTGGAAATGGAGGCAGATGGGAACCTAGAAGAAAAGTTGAGCATCCTGTTTCCACCTAGTGTTCATTAGTTACACCTAGCTTCCTCTGAAATCAATGGAGTTTAAGTCAAGTCATAATGGGGATTACATGCAGCTAACAGCACAATTCTAACCATGTCTACTCAGAAGTAAGTCTTGTTGAATTCAATGGAGCTTACTTCCCAGAAAGTGGGGTTAGGATTGCAGCCTTAGTCTGGATCCAGCCTCATGAGTGTTCAGTAGCTAGAGGAAAATGTAAAATGAAAGCTGTCTTACATTCATTGCTGACTGTCAATTTAAAAATGCTTAACTATTGTGTGCACAGTTAAACACTTCAGAATGCTGAAACCTGGTAAAACCTTTTGTGAGTCTGTGGTTTTTTTTAAAAAAAACAACAACACACTTTCAGATAGAGCATTAATCTCTTTAATAAATTCAAACAGTGCTTTCTATACTAAGCCAATTTAAAAATGATCATTCAAATTCATTGATGCATTTTGCCATATCCCAGCCAGCCAGTAACATTGCCCTCTGTACACAACAGAGTGTCACGTGCCTCCCAATGGATGGAGTAGCAAGAAAATAATCTAAAATGGGCAGCCTCCAGAGGATTTGAGCTCTGCTCCATCATGTTCATATGAAATGCTTCTGCTTTTCATCTCACAAATGCACAGACAATAACTTCATTCCTCTCAATGTTTCATGCAATACGTATTTTTCATAGGGCTGTCCTTTATATACTCAAAAACATTTGTTCTCTCTCTAGTCATCCTCTGGGAAGAAACCAGCTGGTCTTCATTTCCTCTTTCATAAATAGAAATTCATTAGATAAGAAGTGTATTTCAAGGAGATTTTGTCTCATTCTGAACAAGATTGCTTCTCTGTGCAATCATACACCAAAGAGCAGAATTAAGTGCCAATGTTACTGAAAGATTGTAATTGGATTGGAGTCACAAGGAATTAGAATTGATTGCTATGTAATTCCTCAAGAATTGCAAACACACGCGTGCACACTTAATTTATTTGAACGTTACTAGAGTTCGTTTCTTATTTTCATTCTGTGCTTTAGGGGAAAATCTTCAGTGCTTATATATTCCAGCAGAAGGGACTGGTTTAGTTTCCATTTTTTAAATATTTTATTTATGCAGCAAAACATTTTTTCAAAGGTCTCATTGTGCGCTTGCTTTTCTTAGGTTAGCAGAAGGCATTCTTAATGGAAGATAGATATGGAGGCAATAATGTTCTTTGAAGTAAGGTGACAAAATTCAACATGAAGTTTAAAACTGACTCGATTGAATTATTTCTACATAATCTATGTGAAATCATAAGGAGGTAAGAATAGACCTGTTGTCTCAGAGTAAAGGCCTACCTAGTCCAGCATCCTATTCTCACAGTGCCCAACCAAATGCCTATGGAAAGCCCCTAAGCAGGACATGAGTGCAACAGCCTCTCCCCATTTGTGGTTCCCTATCAACCACTTCATCAAAAGCTTTTTGAAAGTACACAGTGTCAATTGAATTGCCTAGATCCATAGGCGTCTTGTTGCAAAATGGATATGCACCAGACTGTGCCTGAGTGGTGCAAATACCTCTGAATACACATTTGCATGACTTTTTTATTTTTTGAAAAAGTCGGCCACTTCAGCCCACATTCTTCCAATTAATATTGCAATGGTGTTGTTTTTTTTAAAGAAAAAAAACACATATATCCTGGAACAAGATAAGCATAAGATAGTCTAGCAGATTGTGTGAAGAGCATGCCATTCATGATTGCTTCATTTGAATTTCCCCCACCATGTCTACCTGTGCTTGAAGATCAGCACCTGAGGCCCTCCTCTGTATGCCACCTCCAAGAGAGGTTCAGAGGGTAGCAACAAGGGAGAGGGGGCTTTTTGGTTGTGGCTCCCCACTTATGGAATGCTCTCCCCAGTGACACCTGCCTGGCGCTGACACTGCTATCTTTTCAGCAACAAGTTAATTTTTTCATGTACCCCCAGGTATTTGGTGCTATGTGATGGGCTGTTTTTAACGCTGCTTTTGCACCAGTGTTGTTTTTGTTATTTTGTAATGCAGCTGGGGTGGTTTTAGTACTAAATGAATTGTTGCTTCGGTTGCTTTGTTTTAAATTTTGGATACCTTATATTTCTGTAAGTCAACTTGGATCTCTCTGAAAAGGGCCCCTTAAGAATGTTAATTAATCATGAATAACATAAATGGTTCCCCCCACTCAAAAGGGAGACTTACCCCAGTGAATACAGACGGCACTGCTTTCTTTTGATTTGATGAACTAAACTGAATCGGTCATCCAAGCATATTGACCATGGCCTCCTTGAGCTGTTGGGGTTTCCTGGCAGGTTGTTCATGCTCATATGATCACATGAAATCTGTTAAAATAACAAATGTCGATTTCATTCTGTGTTACAATCTTTCTACACATCTCACATTTTGTTTGAGCAGGGAGAAGGGAGGATGAGGGAATGTCTTACAGGAAATTGTTCAACAGTTATGTGACTGACAAAGTGGGGTGAGGGAAAGGCAGCCAGGCTTAATTTATTGTTTGCTTATCTCTTGTTTGTTTGCTTTGCTAAAAGAAGGATGTGCCAGATCGAAAGAAGTCAGACGGTGAGAAGAGCAAAGCAAACATTAAAAGGCAAATAATTGAATTCCAGTGAATATTATGTGCCAGATGCATTTCACCAAAAACAGCTCCCTGGACTACAAAAGACCATTTATTTTTATCCTTCAAGCCTTGGATTCGATTCCGCATTTAACATTATTTAAATAATAGTAACGACCTAACTCCCACTCTTAACTTTAGGTTACTTGCCCTACAGGTCTGAAATCTGTATCTATTGGGATCTAGCCTCCCCACTAGAACATCAAGGGGCCTCTTTGGCACAGGGAGCCTTAAACCAACTGAGGCTGCCCCAGTGGGTACAACCCCTTTTGAATGGACACAGCCTGGCCACAGGGACCGTTGTAGCTGCTTCCAAGTTAGATTACTGTATGCGGGGGCTGCCTTCAAAAACTGTATGGAAACCACAGTAAGTCCCAATGCAGCTATTAACAGAGACCAAGTGCTGAGATCGTATCACACCAGTGCTTAAATAGCTACACCATCTCCCAGTCCATTTCCGGGAACAATACTGGGGTGGAACTCAATGTTGTGCCATTATGAACAAAATGCACAATCATTTCAGCTTGCCAGATGTAACAATCCCCGCCCCACTGCACACGCCGTTCTGTGGGTTCTTGCCTACCCACACCAGTACAATTTTGGGGGTTCACACACACTGCAACATGCTGAAGTCACTCGTGCATGCCATACAACGTGCCCTCCTCCTGTCCTGATGCTGCAGCCATTCTGTCTCCTGGTGGCTCGCTGTGAGGAAGGTCACTAGCCACCTTTCTCAAAGTAAAACATTGGGGTGTTCAAAAAGGATGTGTTATACAGCATGTGTGTGCTGGGCCTTCTCAGTTGTGACCCCTCAGCAAAGCGCATGCTCCTGGTGATGGGCATTGCTTAATGCTTGCTTATTTTGTTATCTCTTTGGTGCCTGGTGAACTCCTTTTCCATTTCTTAGGCCTTTTAACGAATCCAGCCCGTGATATAAAAATGTATTTTCCTGCTCTTTTATAGGCTGTTCCCCCCCTGCCTGCTGTTAGTTTTGATATCGTCACATTTTCCGTGGTTGCATTTGTTTTTGTGTGTAGTAAAGAAAGTCATTTTGAAAGAGAGGCTATACATATGGTAAAATAATACGATTTTCTTAAATGGAGGTTGTCCTACAGGCATGCAAAGCAAGAGTCAAGCCAATATAAAGTCTCTGATAAAAAAAATCTCTCTCTCTCCCACCCGCCTCCCTACCCTCCTGTGGGGCTTAAATCCCTGCTCATTTGAATACCCATATGTTTAAATCCATTCATTCTTTTTCAGTGGATGTGCTTAAATAAATCCCACTGGAGAAAATGAGAATTAATTATATGTTCAGCTCTTTGCTGAACACATTCTATATAAAGTAAGAATGCACTGTAATAATCCTGTCTAGAACTCACAACAGGATTATTTCCTACAGAAGGAGTCAAACTAACGATTGCCCAGCTATGCACACATGAGAAGCAAAAGAAATCTTGCCTCAGAATTCCACAAGGTCCCACAAGGCAAGGTTGCTCATACTCTGTAGTCCAAAGATCCAAGCTCTGTAACATAATACTCCAGATTCTGCAATCTGAATAAATTCTACACACACACACACACAAACATTTGATTTCCTACCATAACGGTTTTCACTTATTTTATTTATTTCAATGTATTTATATCCCGTTTTCATTTAATTTATATATTTCTGTTTGGAGTGCCTAGGCTGTTCCTGACGAGAAACAGGAAGCTCATTCAGGGGACAGAATTATAACACCCCAATAAATAAAAGTCCTGCTCAGCTGCTCCTGGCTGGCTTTGAGATTTCACAAGCCAGGATGCTAGAGGCCGTTTCTGCAAAGAAATGGAAGAAGTTTGAAAGAGTGATAGTTCCACTTTCACCACCTCTTAATATATTACAAAAACCTGCAAAACCTATTCAGCAAACAGGATTTGTGGGATTTTGCATTCTATTAAAATCTACAAAGCCTGTTTGATCAGTGACTGGAAGCAACACTGAGATAGAAAGGCCTCTCTCAAACCACTCTCTAAGGACTAGAAATTTTCTAATGGGAGGGGACACATTTCCATGTTTACAGAGTAATATCTAAGACACATAGAACTATGAAGGTTCTTGAAGAATTTGATTCCAATGCTAATTGATACAATCCTGGACAACTGTGCAGTTTGAAACTGAGTTGTCTTTTGGATTTCGTACCCCTCTGACTTTTGTGTTATTATTCTTGGCTGCGTATACACCATACATTTAAACCACATTACTTCCCACACAACTGTGCCCTCCTGTAGCACAGAGAAGGTTATCAGGGCTTTTTATCTGATATTGATGCAGGCTGAGGGGTGGATATTGCTGGCTTCCTGGGATAAAAATATATTTATATGTACTTGTCTTTAACTGCTGTAATATACAGTATCTTTATCTTTGCACTCAATTTTCTTGGCCTGCTACCATAACAAACTGCTTGGTTGCCCAAAGCATCGGGAACTGTATGTAGTTTGTTAAGGGTGCTGGTAACTGGAACTCTATGAGGGGTAAACTAGAGTTCCTAGGATTCCTTTGAGTGCAGGAAATATGCTTTAAATGTATGGTGTGTATGCAGTCCTTGACTCAAAAAATGTATCCTAAAAAAGCATATTTTAGGATAAAAAATGTTTACAAATGAGATTAAAACATATTAAAATTTTAAATATATATCTAAATGCAAATTTTCATATTATTTTCTCTTTAAAGTTACAGATTAGCACAGAAATGGGATGGCATGATCACAGGCAGGAAAGAGACTGATCCATTCATCCTGACACAGAACACGCACTGTCTTGCTTATACGAAAATCCCTTCAGACTTTCCAAGACTGGGGAAAAAAATCTATAAAAATCCTACCCATGCAAATGGAAGTTGAATTAAAGAAGCAAAAATGAAAATCAGGAGTCTGCCTTGACTAAAGCAGATGCTAACTAATCCTTCCTAATGAGCAAACTGAACAAACATGATTAGCGAATATTAAACTTTATGAATGTGTTATACTGGGAGAATTAACACTGGAAGGGCTGGATGCTACTGTGGTTATTTCTCACTCCTCCGTTCTTCATTCCCACAAGATTTTTATGATTTTTATTGTAAGGATCTGACTTTCCTTCCTCTACCCTTCCATAAATGTAGTAAGCACTTGTTTTAAATATGGGAGTGGGAGACTGCTTAACACATTAAACTGAAGTAAAATTAATAAGAGTTCTGTTAACATTGCTAGCAGGGCTCACTGATGAAGGAACTGGTGGGTATTTTAGCAGGGCAATTTAAATCTTTATAAGAAATTATTGGGTGCTGGGGCGGAGGCAGGGGGTGCCACAGCCAGCACCATGAAAGCATGTGATTGCTAACTAGTTAGCCTTGCCTCATTGGGTTGCTGATATAAGCAAGAGATGCTAACAACTATATGCTTGCATGAGGCTGACAGAAGTGCCCCTTTCTCCAGCACTGCCTCCTAATCTCTGGTAAGAACAAGAATTCCTCTACTTTCCTTGATCTCCCAGCAATGTTCACCAGCACGACGAGCGAACTGGTCCCTGATCATAGCAAGCAGTTGAAATGGTAATAGTCCTTGTAGATGTCATGAGTCCCATGGAGGTGTTGGTCAGATTCTGAGGCAGAATGGGAGGAGCTCAGGGAATCAGAGCTATAGGAATTGGGACCCCAAAAACATGACTGAGCCCAGGAGGGAGCCAGAGTCTTCGCAGAGGGAGATCTGGATCCAGTGGAGGGGCTTAGTGGTTATGTAAGAGCCCCATACTCATATTACACCCTCACTAAAAGCAGTCATGAATAAAGGCATTAAAAGAGCCCACCAGAATGATAGTAAGAGAGAAAAGATAGCTTGCTGAAACCATGAAATAAAACTGCAGAACGCCTAACGTTCATTGTTAGGTGGGAATTCTGCAGCATCTGGCAAAAAGAGAATGCGGATTCCTCTTCCTTCTCCATTTTAATTTATGCCTGCCTGGAGGAGTTGAGGCATTCATTCCCCAAACTTAAAAGTCTTGATTGCTATGCCAGCAACTATAAATTCTCTACAAATTGATGCGCTTGTAGGTTTTGACCCAGGTAGTGAAGCCTAGCAGATTCTGCCACATTTTATTACATCCTTGAGTGCGGCAAAGGGCTGGCTTGCTGCGCAGTGAAGCTACTTCACTCCGTCACTCTAGTCAAAAGCTAGGTTGCATTTCCACCTTCAGACCTCACAGGTGTTGTTTCATTGCTCTCCTTTCAAATGCAGTTATTTGATTTTCAAATGCAGGATGTGTTTCTGTTTTGTTTCATCTGGGTGCCACTTTTTATGTGTGTGGTTTTTTTTCCTGGAATGGAGAACAATACCAGTGCTGGAAGAAGTCTGCACTTTTCAGGTTATGAGTGGAGGGAAATGGTCTCTTTCCAACTCAGGTTTATCCTCAGTCCCCACGGTGGCAACGGCAGTTATATCACCATTGCATACTTTTCCTAACAGGAAGGTTTTCCTACGTAGACAACAAATGCAGGAAACAAAGTATTATACAAGTATTTAATATCTCAACCCCCCCAAAAAAAAACCAGGGTAAAGATAATATGGAACGGTTTGGTATCACACGTCACTTCAGGTATTCAAGGCCTTGACTGCTGAAAGGACCCTCAGGTAAGCCAGGTCTCTGCTGTAAGGATTCTGTAGCTTAGAACCTCAGCACAGGGCAAATAGTTCCATAAAGGCATAAAAGCAATGCCCAGTCAAACCACAGAAAAAGGGCACTGCAAAAAAGAGTCAGGGTGCAATGCAGCATAAATGACATGCATGTTGCAGTTTCAGAGATTTCTCACCATGAAGTGCACACCAGTTTGTAAGCATTCACTTAAAAAACAAAGCTGTCCTTTGACAGGTTGAGTGGCACATGCCTAGGACAAAGTCATTGTCTTCATGCTTGGGAGCATTTCATGGGGAAATGTTTTCTCAAGGGAATGTACATCCATCATGTAACATTCATTGCTCTTCCTAGAGACAAAGCAATAGTACTGGGGGGGGGGGAAAGGAGTTAGGAAAATGGCTTTCAGACTACCATTCAGATGCACATTAGATGTACACTTCCAATATGTGGTCCCACAAGTCATTTGGGTGACAGAGACGAGGTACACTTGGAAGGGAGTCCCCCTGAACTCAGTGTGGCTTACTACTGTGTAAACTTGCACAGGATCATGATGTCAAACTGTAATAATGCAAGGTTCATGCACAATTCTAGGTGCTTTTGACTCATGTGTTACAGCAGATACTGAAATATCTTCTCACACTGTGGTTCTGCTCTGCTCACAGAAGTGATTTGCATGAGCACTTCTGTTAATGAAAATTGCAATCTGGGAAGCTGACCTGAAATATTCACCTTGCAGGAGTGGTAAATACCCTTCACTATTCCTCTTCAGTGAAGGAGAGTTATAAAAGTCAGAACATATCCTCTCTTTTAACAGGAATCTGGAACAGTGTTAGAAACTGTGATATGAAAGCCAGGAGTTAAATGGCACCTTAAACCTAGGTTATGGGCACAACAATGGACGGTCTAAGCGCACTTTTTTTAATAACAAGAATACAAAGCTGGAAATGAATGAACCGTAGCTAAAATATTATGTTCATTTTTCACATGGTCTAGTCATAGAATCAAAGAATCATAGAATCATAGAGTTGGAAGAGACCACAAGGGCCATCGAGTCCAACCCCCTGCCAAGCAGGAAACACCATCAGAGCACTCCTGACATATGGTTGTCAAGCCTCTGCTTAAAGACCTCCAAAGAAGGAGACTCCACCACACTCCTTGGCAGCAAATTCCACTGTCGAACAGCTCTAACTGTCAGGAAGTTCTTCCTAATGTTTAGGTGGAATCTTCTTTCTTGTACTTTGGAACCATTGCTCCGTGTCCGCTTCTCTGGAGCAGCAGAAAACAACCTTTCTCCCTCCTCTATGTGACATCCTTTTATATATTTGAACATGGCTATCATATCACCCCTTAACCTCCTCTTCTCCAGGCTAAACATGCCCAGCTCCCTTAGCCGTTCCTCATAAGGCATTGTTTCCAGGCCTTTGACCATTTTGGTTGCCCTCCTCTGGACACGTTCCAGTTTGTCAGTGTCCTTCTTGAACTGTGGTGCCCAGAACTGGACACAGTACTCCAGGTGAGGTCTGACCAGAGCAGAATACAGTGGCACTATTACTTCCCTTGATCTAGATGCTATACTCCTATTGATGCAGCCCCGAATTGCATTGGCTTTTTTAGCTGCCGCGTCACACTGTTGGCTCATGTCAAGTTTGTGGTCAACCAAGACTCCTAGATCCTTTTCACATGTACTGCTCTCAAGCCAGGTGTCACCCATCTTGTATTTGTGCCTCTCATTTTTTTTGCCCAAGTGCAATACTTTACATTTCTCCCTGTTAAAATTCATCTTGTTTGTTTTGGCCCAGTTCTCTAATTTGTCAAGGTCGTTTTGAGGTGTGATCCTGTCCTCTGGGGTGTTAGCCACCCCTCCCAGTTTGGTGTCATCTGCAAATTTGATCAGGATGCCCTTGAGTCCATCATCCAAGTCGTTGATAAAGATGTTGAATAAGACCGGGCCCATCTGAAGACTTCTTCATCTGAAGACTGCAAAAAATAAAGCTATGCTTCCCCTAACCACCCCCCTAATATTCTTAAGAGGGTCTCTTCTCCAGTCTTCAGAGAGTAACTGGAAGTGGGGAAGCAGAAAAAGGTCCTCCTTTGCTTCCACTCTGCAGTTTTAATCTGAAATCTTAGGCGCAGCACTGTGGTCAGACCTCCGAAACTGATCGTGCTAATGAAATTCCTTGTCGCAAAACACGCCTGGAACAATGGGCGTTTTGAACGCTGATCTGGAACTAATATTGACAACTGATGCTAGCTTTAGGGAGGATTCCAGTTCACTCTGCATTTGAGGGTGAACCTTTCGCCCTCCACCCCAGGTCCTGTGCACATATCAGAATGTAGTTCTGCAAATTAAGTCGCATAGTCAACAAACCAACCCACACATGGGTCCTGCACTTACAAGACAGTCGAGGGCTGCCTCTTTCTTCCTTTAAATGTTTTAAGCTGTTTAGAGCAACTGCATGCAGTAAAAATTATCTGTTGAAACATTGTTCAAAGACATCATATTGTTCAGTGGGGAATTGTATTGCGAAAAGGATGGCTGCCCCATGTACCTGTGGGAGTTGCCATCTTTTTCTTCATTCAACTCCCCGAGAAAAGACTGCACATTTTGATGTATGGTCATTTCCTGGGAGCAACTTAAAAATATATATTTTTTGCCTCATGGAGCTGCTCTAAAGATCTTAAAATGTTAAGGAAGAAAGAGGCAGTCCATAGACTACTTCAAAAGTATTTTTGTTTGTTTGTTAAAATGGGTGTATTTATCCACCCATAAACAAGATGAAACAGAATTATTTTTGTTTAAAAAGAAAAGAAAATGAAACCAGTACAATTTTTTGAACTTTACCTTTGGGCTACAGTCTTTGGGAGCAAAAACCCCCAACACCCTTGTGGTTTAGATCCTTTGCTTAAGTTATTGTGGAAGAGCTATACCAAATGAACAGAATTTCATAAAGACGAAGATTAACCAGAGTCATATAACAAGAGGTTAGGAGGGGTCTACAGCTGCCATCTGTGAGAAAGTCTTCATTTGTTCTGAAATTTGCATGAAATGGAATGCAATCCAGGAGATTATACTAAACTTCTGAGATCCAAGAATACATTTTTCCCCACCAAGGGGATTTGATGTCATATAGCACAATGCTGGTTACCTGGATAGAGCAGTGGTACATCCGACTTTTAATTCGAAGGGACCCTATTCAGGCATACAATGATGTCCACCCAAATACTCAATAAATTTCCATTTGTGCAAAAGGACTTCCTTCTTCTACCCCTGAAACCCTCCTGCACCTCCCAAATCTGCTCCAAAGGGTCAAGCTTTCAGGACAGATTTTGGGGGAATGCAGGGGTATTCAGGGGAGAGTTGAAGTCTACCTGAACAATGTTGGATATCACCCACAGCTCTCTTCTTGAAAACCAATAGTTTGGACCCTGGGGAGTGCATATATGTTGGCCTCGGACTGGGGAAGAATCACCCATGAAACTCATTGGGTGAACTTATTCCAGTCACTAGCCTAATCTACTTCACAGAGTTATTGTGAAGCTACATATTCTAGAGCTCGATAGATGGAATGGTGGAATAGAAGTATATTTAATAAAATAAATAAATACTCGGAAGTGCTTCAATATTTTAGAGACGGTGCTCCATAAAATGCACACACAATAAAGTCCCTGTCAAAGCTTCCTAGTTTTCAAGGTAATGATGGATTTTGTGAATCAGAACACCTCTTTAGAACTTTTGTTTTGACTACTATTTTTATCTGAAGCAGTGCCTGTTAAATGGTAAAATCACAAAATGAATGGTCATACCTTACCCATTATGCTACTTGCTGTATGATAATGCAATAGATTTTCTTTCCTGGGAACAAATCTATATAAACTGTGATTTCCTAAATGACTGTCAAGATGAAAACCAACCTGTGCAGTGCTGATGTATTTTAAGAGCCTGCTGGCTTCGTTATTCAGGGATGCTGTAGGACTTGCCCAGGGTTGCAAATTTATGTGCCAGCGGATTGTCTGGAATACCAAGGAGGGACAAAAAGAATATTAGCATAGTCAAGAACAAACATATTTTCAAGAAAAGACATTTCTAGATCTAGAGCAGAATGCATTGAAAGTCTAAGTATACTATGTCAATATATATATTATATTTAATAATACTTCCACCTAGTGCTTTTTTTTAGGCGGTACGCACCAGTATGCCATACTACTGTCTCTTTTTCCCTTGCCTGCCACTGCCACTGCTTCCCGTGATGGCTGGTGTCAGGGAACTGCCATCGGAGGAGCAGGAGGTGAAAGGGCTCACAGAGGCTGAGAGAGACTATTCAGCTGAGGAGGGAACCAGCAGGGGGAGAGGTGGAGTTCCAAGGGAAAGTGAGTCGGAGGGAGGGCTCAGAGACACTTCCAGCGAAAATAGTGGGGAGGTTTCAGGACCTCCCATAGGGACACCTACTCCTCGCCGGAAACTGTCACGCCGAGAGTCCAGAAGACGCGTTTCCGTTAAGGAGCTTTTATGCTGGAAGAAGTTCCGTAAACGCCCACTGTCCGATTCTACGAGCGACTGATGGAGCCATGCTTAAGGAGCTCCGTCACAGACAGAGGTTTGTGGACTTAGCCAAACTCTGAGGGACTAGGATTTTACGCACAAGCAGCTCACCATCCCATCACAGCAATCGGACAGTCCCTGAAAGCAGCTTGTGCAGAGAGGCATCATGAGCAACCCAGCCGGAGCCGGGGGAGCAGGAGGAGCTGGAGAGGGTCCAAGCCTGGAAGAAAAGTACAGAGTGTTGGAAGTCCAGCTAGCACTGCAAACGGCGAGGCTAGAGGAAAGGAGGGCGCAGGATGCAGAAAAGGCAAAAGGCGCTACACTAGCAAGAAAGATGCCAGGATTGGTGCAGAAGTTTGGGGGGGACCCCAGGAACTATCAAGCCTTTAGGACAGAGATGCAGTATGCTCTCGAGCTGCAGTTTGACGACTTTCCCGACGAGGCATCGCGAGTGGCGTTTGTGGTTGGCCATCTCGAAGGGGGGGCGAGAGACTGGGTTAGACCCCTGATGGCAGGGAATAGTGAAATGCTGAAGGACACGAGGAAGTTTTTTCGCGCCATGGATTTGATGTTTTCCAGCGAGATTGAACAGGGACTGGTGCGCAGACAATTGATGGCTTGTAAACAGGGGAGCCGATCGGTTCGTGAGTACTGGACTGAGTTTACAATGCTGATACATAAATTGGGGTGGGACCTATCGGCGGAACCCATTCAAATGCTTTTTGAAGAGGGGCTTTCTTCGGCGGTGAAAGACAAACTTTCCCGGGCGCCCAGGGCGGAGTCTATGGACCAGCTGACCAAATCAGCGCTGACCATTGGAGCGCGCCAGGAGGCAAGAGCCTTGGAGAAGCGGGAAGGGAAAGGAGAGCGTTGGAGGGATTTCCGCATTCCAGAGATTCCGGAGCCAAATTTCCCGCCAGGAGAGCCGATGGAAATTGGAACAGTGCGCGCGCGCGCGGTTTCAAATCCCAGTGAAGGGAGGAAGAAGGAGGGGAAGAGCACCAAGAAATGTTATCTCTGCCAGCAGCCAGGTCACTTTGCCAGAGTCTGCCCGCAAAGAAAGGAATGGCAAGGGATGGCGGGAGCTGTTGGGGGGAAGGAGGAGGGAGTCCAGGAGCCAGTAAAAGCCAACGCCTGGCTGCCACCGTCAGGGCACAGCAGCCAGGCCAAGGAGCAGTAAAAGTGCCCACTCCGGAACCTCCAAGACCAGCCCTAGTAATAGAGGTGTTGCTAGAGCTGGCAAACGGATACCCACTAAAGACAAAGGCGCTGTTGGACTCAGGCAGCTCCTGTAATTTTATGAGTAAGGAGTTTGCAGCTGAACACCAGATACAGATACTCCCTTTAAGCAACCCCCTGCAGGTGACCACGATCGATGGGAGGGAGCTGTTGGGAGGAGAAGTTAGCCTACAGACCGTCCCAATGGTTATGAGGGTGGCCAGGCACACCGAAAGGATAGCGTTCAATGTGGCCACCCTGGGAGGGGCTCCCGTTATTTTGGGAATGAGCTGGCTAGCGTTGCATGATCCGCTAGTAGGCTGGCATCAGAGAGTGGTCTCCTTTGGGTCAGCACATTGCCTGGAACACTGCAGAGAGGGAAAGGTGCCGGAAGGGGCAAAAGCCTTTCTAGCAGGGACGGAAGTGGCGGACAAAGGGAAGGTGCCCAAACAATACGCTGACCTGAGCAAGGTCTTCAGCGAAAGGGAAGCAGATAAACTACCACCGCATAGAGCCTTTGACTGCCAAATTAACCTGGTCCCTGGAGCCCAGCTCCCCGTGGGCAAGCTGTACGCCATGTCAGACAGGGAAATGCAGGAGTTAAGGGAGTTTATTGATAAAAACCTGAAGAGGGGCTTCATCAGAGAGTCCAGAGCGGTGGGGGGGAGCCCAGTGTTTTTTGTGGACAAAAAAAACACGGATAAACCCAGGCTTGTAGTGGACTACCGGGCCCTAAATGCAGTGTCAGAACCAGTGACTTTCCCCATGCCCAGAATTGATGACATTTTGACCAGGGTGAGGAAGGGAAAGATATTCACGAAACTGGACCTGAGAGGGGCATACAACCTGATACGAATAAGGAAAGGGGATGAATGGAAAACCACCATGTTCACCCCTTTGGGGGCTTTTGAATATTTAGTTATGCCCTTCGGATTGCAATCAGGCTCAGCATGTTTTCAATCGTTCATGAACCACGTCCTGGGACCTCTGCTCTACAAGAATTGCGTGGCCTTCCTCGATGACGTGTTGATATATTCAGAGAATGAGGAGCAGCATGTAAAGGATGTCAGGGAAGTGCTGAGCCAACTGCAAGCAAACCAGCTGTGGGTGAAAGTGGAGAAGTGTCAGTTTCACACCAAGGAGGTGGAATTCCTGGGGTACCGCTTATCAGACAAGGGATTAGCCATGGATCCAGGCAAGGTCCAGGCGGTGCTGGAATGGAAGACACCGAAAACGAAAAAGGATGTGCAAAGGTTCTTAGGGTTTGGGAACTTTTACCGTAAATTCATCAAGAACTTTGCCCACTTAACGGCTCCCATCACGGACTGTCTCAGCAGCAGGAAGAAATTCGTTTGGACGGCGGAGGCGGAGCAAGCATTTGAGGAATTGAAAAGGGCATTCGCTTCGGAAGAACAGCTCCTGCATGTGGATTTACAAAAACCCATGAGAGTGGAAACTGATGCCTCAGACCGGGCAGTGGGGGCGGTGCTGCTTCAGCCGGGGAGGAATAAGTCGGAATGGAGACCGTGTGCCTTCTTTTCGCGTAAGCTGAACAAATCCGAGAGGAACTACACCGTATATGACCGAGAACTACTCGCCATTCACGAAGCGTTCCGGAGATGGAGACATTTACTAATTGGCGCACAGCATAAGGTGCAAGTGTGTACGGACCACAAGAATTTGGAGTATTGGAGAACGGCACGAGTGCTCAACCAACGACAAGTGAGGTGGGCCCAGGAGTTCTCCAAATTCCATTTTGAAATTTGCTATGTGCCAGGTCCAGAAAACATCAGAGCGGACGCTCTCTCACGCAAACCTGAATATTTGGAGGGGGAGGGAGCGCCTGAAGAGAGACATATTATCCCAGAGGACCGCTGGGTGTGTGGGGCGGCCTGGGTGGGGCAAAGGGAACTGGTAGAGGGAACGGTAAATGATGAATACGCCCAGAATAAGCTCAGAGGTTTAAGGAGAGAGGGAGAAGACCCCGGAGGTTTTGAAGAAAGAAACGGGGCATTGTATTACAAAGGGGCACTATATATACCCGAAGGGGAATTGAGGGGGAGAGTACTCAAACAGCTGCACGACAACCCCACAGCGGGGCATTTTGGGCAACACAAGACCATGTGGTTGGTGACCAGGGAGTTTTGGTGGCCCAAGGTGAGGGAGGATGTACGGGAGTATGTAAGAGGGTGTGACCAATGCCAGAGAGCCAAAGGAGAAAGGCGGGCGCCAGCGGGGTTATTAGAACCGTTACCCACACCAGAACGACCGTGGGAGGCGGTATCGATAGATTTTATGACTGATCTGCCTAAATCCCAGGGGGAAACCGCCATACTAGTCGTAGTAGACCTGTTAACTAAGATGGGTCACTTTGTAGCTTGCTCACATGCAGTCACGGCGGAAGAGACAGCGAAATTGTTTGTAGAACACATTTTTAGGCTGCATGGCGCCCCCTTGAGGGTGGTCTCCGACAGAGGGAAACAGTTCACGTCCAGGTTCTGGAGGAAACTTATGAGCTTGTTGCACGTAGAGGTCAACTTTTCGACTGCCAGGCACCCTGAGACCAATGGGCAGGCGGAGAGAGCAAACGGTATTCTCCAACAATACCTGAGGTGTTATGTCAATGACAGAGAGAACGATTGGGTCGAAAAGTTGGCGCTAGCGGAATTTGCCTACAATAATGCGGAGAATGTGTCCACCGGGATGAGCCCCTTTTTGGCTAATTATGGGTGCCACCGCAGGGCGTTTCCAGGGGGAGGAGGGGAGAGATGGAGTGTCCCGGCCGCCGAACATTTTGTAGAAGAAATGGAAGCGATCCATCGTCAACTCCAACTCAACTTAGAAAGGGCCAAAGAAGAATATAAGAGGCAGGCAGACAAGAGCAGAAGGGAAGGTGAAACCATTAGGGTGGGGAGTCAGGTCTGGCTGTCAACCCAAGGGTTGCCGTTCAAGGGGGGTTGCAAGAAATTGAGACCCAAAAGATTGGGACCATTTGAGGTCATCCAACAGGTCAACCCAGTGGCTTTCAGACTCCGGTTACCGAACCACATGAAACTGCACCCAGTATTCCACAGGTCATTACTGTCACCATATAGGGGGGAAGGTGAAGGGGTATCCACACGGGGGCCAGTCTTAGAAGAAAGGGAAAGCAGCAACCATGTGGCGGAGATCATCGACTCCAGGTGGAAGGGTAATCAGGTGGAGTATTTGGTCGCGTGGGAAGGGGAACCGGAGTCGGAAAACACCTGGGTGACGGCAGAGGAGGTCAGTGACGAGATCTTGATCGAAACGTTCCACCAAAGGTTCCCCAGGAAACCTCAGCCAGTAGCAAGGTTCCGGAGGGAGTACTTTGGCACCACCGACGATGAGGAGGAACTGGAAGGATTCAGGGAATCAGAGTTGGAAGAAGGAACAGACTCCGATGAGGAGGAGTACTTGGAAACCGGAAACAGCAACCGGTGGAGGGAAGTGTTCGAAACTTCGGAAGATGAGGGAGGTTCTTTCAGGGGTTTTGCTCCCTCGCCTCCCGCAGAGGAGGGGAGGGAAGGGGGTGAAGGGGGCCCTGGAGGGGAGGTGGATGTCAGGGAACTGCCATCGGAGGAGCAGGAGGTGAAAGGGCTCACAGAGACTGAGAGAGACTATTCAGCTGAGGAGGGAACCAGCAGGGGGAGAGGTGGAGTTCCAAGGGAAAGTGAGTCGGAGGGAGGGCTCAGAGACACTTCCAGCGAAAATAGTGGGGAGGTTTCAGGACCTCCCATAGGGACACCTACTCCTCGCCAGAAACTGTCACGCCGAGAGTCCAGAAGACGCGTTTCCATTAAGGAGCTTTTATGCTGGAAGAAGTTCCGTAAACGCCCACTGTCCGATTCTACGAGCGACTGATGGAGCCATGCTTAAGGAGCTCCGTCACAGACAGAGGTTTGTGGACTTAGCCAAACTCTGAGGGACTAGGATTTTACGCACAAGCAGCTCACCATCCCATCACAGCTGGCACCAGTTTTTGCAGAATAAAGTTAACTGTCCTATAATTTCCCGCATCCACACTGGATCCCATTTTATGGATTTCTTTTTTTTGTGGCTGGCTTTATGAGGTAAGAATAAAAATTTATAAAAACACAAGTTTGTTCTGTATCTGTTCCTGCCAGCCATGTGGAACAATGGATGCAGCCTATCTAGACTTAGAGGAAGTCAGAAAGAAAGACCAAGATCATATGAAAAGCTGCAAAGCGCTTATTGTCAAACAGGGCTCCCCAAATCAGGCCTCTGATTTTGTGAATCTAACCTTATAATACAAGAAGCTATTCTGCACCTGTAGAGAAAAGTTATTCCACCACCACCCCCATCGAGACCATTCTGTGGTGTCCTGAAAGAGGCAATGTTGTTGCCCACAGCATGGCATGCTCTTGATTTCATCTCTAGGGAAAGCTAGTGTCAGCACTGTTCGTACTTTTTGGAATCTGTGAAACCTGTCAGCTCAAAACCTTGGAGATCCTGTCAGCCTAGCATATAACTTTTCACACATAAAATAGGACAGGAAAGAACTTGAGGAAATGTGCTTGCATTAACAAAGGCAATTGCATTCCTTCCCACCCTCCAGAAATCCATTCCCTTGGTGGAATCTCTGTCATCATGTCAAAAATGCATATGGCCACCCTTTTCCTCTCAGAAATACATAAAAAATAATGCTCTTTTAAAGCAGGGGTGGCGCATCAGTGGCCAGGCCATATTGTTGGAGTACAACTCCCACCCTTTGACCATGTAGGCTGGGGCCTGATGGGCATTAGAGTTCAATAGCAACTGAAGTGGAACAACACAGTTCCAATTTCTTTATTGAGGTACTTTCATCTGGCTTCAGAAGGAAGAGAAATCAGACTCCATTGACTTAGCTGAGGGACAAGCTGAAACCTGCATAACCACTAGCACAGCCTCATTTGAACATCTGCTACTTCCTCCCACCTTCCACAGGAAGACTACGGTTAAATGCAGACTCCATGGCTGCAACATCAGTCAACTTTCGTTCTTTCCTTCCCTCATCCCTTCCTTGTTTTGTTTACCATTTGCCTGGAGAAATAGGGTTTTGGTTTGCCTTTGTATTGCCCTACTGGGGATGCTGGAATTAAAAAGGATTCTTCCATGCTGTTAATACGCTGTGGCTAAGATGTGAACAGTGGTTTCATTTGATATTCAGAGACTGGGGAAGTGGGGGAATGTATGATGTCTGAAGTAGGAAGTTATGCTTCCTCTCTCCTGTTCTCTATGATACACCTAATGCCAACCACAGGAAAAGCAAACGAAGTGAGAGCCAGCTTCTGATGGCAAGTATCACTACGTTGAGTCCCACAGGGATTTTTGTTAGAAGAGGTGCTGAATAGGGCAATGTATCACCAGCCAAACATTGTGATGTAGTGACATATCAGGATGTTGAAAAGCGGGAGTGGTGGTGGTTTCACCCTGGCACCTTGTGGGGCCAGGGCTGATGCAGCTTGTTCCTCCCTCCATGCGCCAGGTGCTGGCAGTGGAGGGTGTCAGGCAAGCCCCACCCACGGTATACTGCTGGGTGAAGGTGCCATCACGCTCTGGCCCTCAAACCGGTCCTGGGTGATGCATCAATACATCGCCCAGGCCTAGTTCTGATGAGGAGTTATTTCACTCATTAATTTGTGCACCGGTATGTTCAGATTTGGATCCTAGGTATGAACACTGTGCTAGTGGGATCTTTTCTGACAAAGCCAGTGTCCTGCTCCTGATATTTATCATTAAGAAGAGTGAGCTCAAGTAGGAGGAGCAGAGTTGGCATTAGAGACCATGGATTAGAAAACCTGTGTTTTTCCTCTATTGCACAGAAAAGGAGAAAATAAATATATGTAAGAATAATGGGAACGGAGGTACCCATCAGGAATTCTAGGAGGTTGGAAACTAAAACACGGTCCCCAAACAAGAATGCAATTGGGGATTTGATAGGGCAGAGGTCTCCAACCTTTTTAGGCCAGCCCCTCTCATCCCTTCTCCCCTCCACTGGATCAACTCCTCTCCCCCACCCCCCGCAGAAGCAGAAAGAGAGAAGGCACCTGTACACTTTTTGCTTTTCCAAGGGAGGTGAGTAAAAGTTGGATCCAGTAGAATTGATCTGGGCCTTGGAAAGCACATAGAGCTTAAAGAGAAAATGGGAAATTGTGTTTAAAAATGAAATGGGAAGAGTGACACTATGTGCTTTTCAAGAGAGAGAAAAGGTAACCTCCTCATGACCATGGGGGCAGTGAGCATGGGAGTTTGAAGGCTTTGTGAGTGCCCATGCCGTTCCACCCCATGAGTACAGTGGTACCTCGGCTTACAGACACTTCAGGTTACAGACGCTTCAGGTTACAGACTCCACTAACCCAGAATTATTACTTCAGGTTAAGAACTTTGCTTCAGGATGAGAACAGAAATTGTGCGGTGGTAGCGCGGCGGCCCCATTAGCTAAAGTGGTACCTCAGGTTAAGAACAGTTTCAGGTTAAGAACGGACCTCCAGAACAAATTAAGTTCTTAACTTGAGGTACCACTGCACCACATTGGTAACCCTGTTTCTATCATAAAAAAACTCAGAGCCTATGATAGAAACGCCTTGTACCATTCAAGAACACTAACAGAAACAAAAGTAAATTGGGTGCCAGGCTCTGAATTCATCTACAACGGACTTCATGGAGGTCATATCCTTAGGACTACCAGAAAAGGATCCTTTGCAAGGATGGATGGTAGACACATTGCAGGGAGCAGGGTGGAATGTAATGAGAGGGAAAGGGCAAAGTTCAAAGACAAAAGGGGGATGAGAGTCAGACCAGATCAACAGCCATGAATGGATAGCGTGAGTCATATTTTTGCAGCTTAAATAAACACTGTCTTGCTGGGAGCCAAAAACACTACACGAAGCTTTTTGTTCATTGAGGGTAGAATTCTCCCTCGTCCCCTTGTAGAGGAATAATGAAAAGAACATTTTAGAAATTTTTTGCAATTGACAGCCAGAAAGCCGACTTCGGTTTTTCCATCACTTAAACTGTTCTTTTGCACTCTCTTAACTTTCCATTACTGGTCAATGAATGAGCTTGCATGCCCTTCAAAACTGAAGCTGAAATACCAACTTGCAGCATCTGTCACTGCTATCTCATTTCTAGGCAGCAGTGTTGAATTGCCTGGACCCATTGGGAGGGAGAAGCGTGAAGCTTTCCAAAACCATTCAAAACTTTCCTACAGCCAGACAGCATTTGAAGGAACTTGAAGGCTGGAATTCTGACAGGTCAGAAGGCAGAGATGAGAATGAGAATTGACAACACATTCCCAGGCAGAAGCCAAGGACATATGTAGACCTGAGTCCACTTAATTCAGAAATGTCTTTGTGGCAGGCAGTGCATGTACCACACAAAAGAAAGTGAACTTTAGCATATCCAAACCTATATTTTAAATGTATTTTTACATATAGCTTGCAGCGGGTGGGGAAAACATCTGCTGCAACAAAATGAACTTTTGTCTTTATTTTTTAAAATAAAATAAAATTCTGAGAAGAATTTTTTATCGTGGCAGATCTAATGTAGTTACTTTTTGTGGAAAGACATGTGTCTAGGTTAGCCAACATGGCGCCCTCAAACAGTTGTTGGTTCACAATTCCCATCAGCCCCAGTCAGCATGGCCAATGGTTTGGGGGAGGGTGTTACTGGCAGGGGAAGATAAGATATACAAAACCAAGCAGTGCTAAAGCAGAAACAGACCCCAAGACTGCTAAGAACTCAAAAGCTTATTTTCCCTCAGTCAAAATCCAAAGGGCCCAAATCGTTCCTTTTATCTCATGACCCCAAGCTTTTGGGCCATTTTACCATTTTTATGTAAAGAAATACTTGTAAAGTATTTTATGTAAAGAATCACCTGTTGTTCACCATCAACCAACAAATACAAGCTGGGCTGTACAGAGAGGGATTTCACTATGCTTATCACAACAGAACAGCTTGGCTCATGGCAAATCAATCTGACATTTTAAAAAGGAATAAGAAATTTTGGGGAGCAGTGAATTGTCCAAGAGCAACTAATGCTGTAGCATTGCTAAAGCTAACCAGCTGTGGACCTGATCAGCCCCTTGAATGGAAGACCACTGGTAGCACCATGTAAAAGCAGAAGCGGGGGAATTAAAAAGTAGGATAAAAGTATGCTGTCTCTCAACATGTTTGAATGTACATCAGTGCAATTGCAGTATTATACTTTTATGTCCTCTGCTCTGCTAACCTGGCAAAAGAGGCTGCTTTAGCAGCACAGAGGTATG
Source organism: Podarcis raffonei (assembly GCF_027172205.1). Taxonomy (NCBI): domain Eukaryota; kingdom Metazoa; phylum Chordata; class Lepidosauria; order Squamata; family Lacertidae; genus Podarcis; species Podarcis raffonei. Next base: position 53,429,905 of record NC_070604.1, read on the forward strand.
TGCCAGTCCATTCATCCCAGAGATATTATGGGCCAAGTATATTATTGATAGAAAATTAAATCACAACAGCCTCAAGACAAAACAGGAGTCATTTTAAACTCTACATGATAAATGGGAACGTCAGGTAATCCAAATATAACTGCCAGGTGCTTGTAAACATTGGCAAAGCAAATTGGAGATGGTGGTACCAGCTATGGAAAATAATCTGATGGTTCCATAGACATTTGAGACAAATGGGTCCTAGACAGGAAGCCAATCTCAGGAGGAGGAAGTGTTACCAGCCAACTTGTCAGGCCAGGAACATTGGGTTTTGGGTGGAGGAGGGGGTGCATGTGTGTCTGAAAAAGAAAAAAGAAAAACTATTATCAAAGTTCAAAGTTGCTTCTAGATGACATGTTTAATGAGCATTCAGCCTTATTTGTTTGCGAAGAGGTTAGATGCTGAAGGCCATTTAAAGAGCACTCAGAGCAAGTATTATCCCACACTTTTCAGTGCATTTTCTGTTCACTTTCCTTGTCACAAAAAGTCCAAGCTTTATTTCACAAGGGCTCCACATCAGCTTTAATTGTACAGTCTGAATTTGCTGGGATATGATTGAATCCCACCAAAAATTAATGACAGTCTAAAACCTCCGCAAGTCAAGGTTTTTCGGACCTTTGATCTTGACAGTAACAAGAATATGGTAGGGCATAAATTTAAACACAATTAGATTTCCTGTCCAATGGATGACACAAATTCCTTTCAAAGTTAATGAACGGATCCAATTAGGACAGAGATTTCTAAAGCACAAAATTCTTATCCACACATGTCATTTCTCATATCAGGACCAGCAGCATATAGATGAAGCACAACTTGAGAAGCTAAAACATCATTTAAAAAACAACACCACAAAAGCTTGTGATGTCTATAGTTTTACATTTCTTCTTTTTTATCCAGTACATATCTAAATGTTAACTGTTAACTGCAGTCTTAAAAAATTACTGCTAAATACATAACACACCTACAGTGCTTTGTGTTTGTGTGTGTGTGTGTGTGTGTGTGTGTGTGTGTGTTTTACAAATGATTCCCTGCATACAATGGCTGTAATACAGATGCAAAGCAGACCTTTTTAAACAGAAGACAAAGTCTGAGAATTACATGTACATCTATAGGAAGTCCTCTATATTTTGTAAGAAAGTGTAATTCACAAACAATTAGGCATAAAATCATATGGAAATAAATGCAATGTGCTGCACTGCACGTTGTTTAAGTTCCACATTCTTTCTAGCATGGCATAATGTTTACTGGATTGCTCCATGGGAATATAAAATACACCCAACAACAGAGGATGTTTAATACTACAGCTGTCTTCATCTAAGAGAGTGCACAGCTTTGCAGAATATCTGACAGCTAGTACAGATGTTACATTTTTAAGGAGCCTGTGTGTCACTTAACATCTGATGCACAGAGTGGTGTCACAGCACAACAGAGCTGGTATTTCAGCTATTATAAAAATTGCATTTCCTTATTTGTTTTTAATCCTTTCTCTTCCTCATGAAGAACCTCAGTAACCACAAGATAGGGATGGAATGTTTTGAAAATCTCAGTGTCAAGTTTCTCTGCATGGGTTTTTTCTAACTCCAATCCTATTCCTCGATTTTGAAAAGAAGTTACCGTAATTCCCCCTACCTAACCACTAAAAATAATAATAAAAATCCTGCTAACAATATGAATAATTCTAGCATATCATATACTATATATACAATCCAAGTTGCCTAAAGTAACCAACATGTAAACAGATGCATATAGCTGTATAAAAATACTTATGTATCTTATAAAATTGTGCAGCAGAAATATAGTATAGCATAAGGCTTGACTCATTTATACATATTGGACCATATTCAAAGTAGCACCATTTCCCTTATTCTCTGCTCTCACAATCCCTTGACTCAATAATGGTCCACATTCCCAGTGAAGCTGGTTGTCTCTGGTGCCTCACGTAAGAGACATCATCTCATAAGATGTGGCCTTATGACATCGTTGACAAAATCACATGGTGCATTCCAACAGGACTAAAAAAAGTAGAGTGAACAAATTGGGCCTAAGAATGTGAGATCAAAGAAGAAGAATGAAGAGAAACAGAATTATGTGTTCAGAGGTGCCCACCATTTAAAAATTTTTAAGTTACTTTTCATCAAGCAGGGGGGGAAATCCACAAAATTAGACTAGAGGCTTTCTCTCTACCCTGATTATACTTCAATGCATTTTTAGTCATTAGATGTCCATCTTTATTATTTCCATCTGTGTTTTAAGCAGTGCTATAACAGCTGTAGAAAAAAAATAATTATCCAACATGCAAACTTTTCTTGCATGTTTCTTTTCATGGAAGATGTTCTCTTCCGTGAGATAGTTATATGTTTTTGAGAATCTGTTTAATATCTAGAAACATGCAAAGGTCAGGTTGGTTTTTTTAAGTGTTTACTTTGGCCTAATTAGACAGTAATCTGTGTTGATGTTCCCCTGGAGACCACTTTCTCTTTCAGCATATGCGCCCTTTAAATAATCTGCAATTAAAATCGTCTCATGTGTCCTTCTGAAATGGCAACACTGCAATAATAAAGCATTCAAAGGCCAAGTTTACAAGTAGCTATTATATCACTGGAATGACAGACTACAAGGATCTTTGGATATCAGCTGGTGGGCTCTGCCTTGTCATTGATACTCCTTGTTTAAAGGGGGGGTTGCTTTACCCTCAAGGGCAGAGAACCATGCCACTCCCAGTCATTCCACACTGGGCTACCTGGACAAAACCTTTGACAGGATGTAAGGCTGCTTTCTACATGTGAATTCAGAGGGTGTGAGCCTGCCGTTACTCCCTAACGGTTCACTTCAATTGATGGCCATAATGTTGTTCTCCAAACTCGACTTTTACACCCATATACTTTATTATGGCTGGCACCGATGTGTCCGCTTGCCCGAGAGCAGGTGACAGTGTACTATCCTTCTTTCCCATAGCAATAGCATGGATGAGAGTTAAGTCGTGGGCAGCCAGCCCTGTATATTATGGTTTGGGTACAAAGAGCTGCTCTGAACACCAGCTGCTAGAAATCACAAGCAGGAAAATGCTATTGTCTTCATGTCCTGACAGTGGGCTTCCCACAGGCTTCTGTTTTGCTACTGTTAGAAAAGAATGCTGGACATGGTCTGATCCAGCAGAACTCTTCTTATATTCCCATGCTTGGGCTCACACAAGAGATTTGTGCTATCCCAATATTTGTGTTTTTTGGATTCCCCCACCTCTGGATTGCCTGACCCACATGTCATATTGCAAAAACTGTATTTTGAAAGTCCACTCAGTTTGGAAAGCAGCTTGCATTTTGGCATGGGGAATGCTGATTACGAACAACAAGTCTTACCCTCCCCCTTGAGCTCATGGAACTAGTTCCAGAGAACTTTGGATCTTGGTCAGTTTGCCCCACAAGGAGACTGCCACGAACAGCACCCTACATGCTATAATGTGAAGTACCACTCACCATATAGATCATCTGTGTCATGTAGGTAATTCTCACACCAGTTGCTCTCAGGTTGCTATAGTCTAAATTCTCTGATCTACCGTATGTAGCAAGCTAATCCAGATGTCAGTGGCAGTGAATGGACCACATGGAAATAACATCATTGTGAAGGAAATGACATCTACACCAGCCATACCCATGCTGCAAGGCACCAGAGGTCTTGGACCAGAGACAATGGCTGGAAGCAGAGCCTAGCGCTCTTGCTCCATGTGCCACAAGGACAGCTCTCAGGGTTAGAGATCTTTCAGCCTGATCTCTGCAGTGGCACTGGTTTTCCTGTGTTTCAGGCAGGGAATCTTTTCCCAGTCCTATCTGGAAATGCTGAGGATTATACATGGGACCTTCTGTATGCAAAGCAGATGTTCTACCACCTGGGGAGCCATGGGTTTGCCTCAGGTCAGAACCAAATGCTTAAGAAGAGGCGTTTGTACGTGAAGAAAAGAAACGAAAACATTAAGAACCAGCAATATTCCATGACCAGAGAGAAATATTTAGCACCTGCTGGGGGGGGGGGGAGTGTCTGCTTGTTTTAAAAGACCATTTTCACATTACTTCAATGGGCAATGTGTGCCAGAATCACGATCACTTTCCTGACAATATTTTTTTAACATATATTTTCTTTGGTTTCTTTCTGTGCCTCAATTTTTTTTTCAAATGAATTGCTCAGCCAATATTCCATGATCCTATGTTGCTAAATCTGACTGATTGTGTCCCCCACTTGGAGTCATTTTATTTGCTGGCAGCACTGCTCAATGTCAGCCAGCAACTATAATCCAAAACATATCCACTTCCCTGTGTGTGCCAACATGTCTTCTGCTTACAAGGCAGATGGACAAAAAGAAAGACACAATCTTTATCCTTACATGCCCATTTTATAAGTGTGAAAAACAGAAATCCAGCTAATTAATTCTCTAATTGCTCTTCAGCATTACAGCCAAGATTAACATAACCATCACAAGTCAAGGACTAGCAATAAATATGTGAGTCATGGAAACACAAAACGTCTCTAACATTTGATTTACTGAGAAAATTGCTATTTTTCCTACTACATAAGCCATTCCAGGATGTCTGTTCAATCCATATATTCAGATCTTTCCTCCACACTTCCTTTAACCCAGTTGGATCTCCAGCATTTATCTTCCAGATTCAGGAAACCAAACTTGACTATTTGAGTATGAGTGGCTCAAACTGTTATGTACACATGTTTAATGTGTGTACATGGATCACACAGTTCCATTCCCCATGCGCTTTTGTACATATTTGTCACATGAGAGCTTTCAACTGAACTCGTATCTCAATGTTTCTCAGCCATCCTAGTGGGCTGTGCCTGATGGGGTGCATTGTCACTTCCTCCTCCTCAATTTATATTTCCCTACCCTTCCTGAATTCTGGAAACTTGAAGTCCATTGTGGGCAAACACACAGGTATTCGTTTACCTGTGAAGGCAGTCATTCTTTCCCATTATTTCTGAGATACAAGCTTTATGATATACAGTGGTACCCCTGGTTACGAACTTAATTCGTTCTGGAAGTCCGTTCCTAACCTGAGGTACCAATTTAGCTAATGGGGCCTCCCGCTGCCACCATGTGATTTCTGTTCTCAGCCTGAGTGAGGTAAAGTTCTTAACCCGAGGTACTACTTCCGGGTTAGCGGAGTCTGTAACCCTAAGTGTTTGTAACCCGAGGTGTTTGTAACCAGGGGTACCACTGTACCACACTTGCACAAAAACAGCTTTTCAAAACAACAGCACATGTGCGTTGACCAATCCCACCAGCAACCCACGGAGCACATCGTCAACAGAAGTAGAAAGTGTGTTACTAGATGGTCGTTGCAACCAGCAAAACATCACCACATATGTGGCGCAAGGCAAAATATTCCTCTTCTCCCAGGCCTTTGGCTAATGAAACAATCAATGGCCTTTTAAACTAGGAGAAGGGGGTGCTTGCTGGGTGCAGGTGACAAATGAAGCCATGGTTTACACGTTTTACATGCTTTACTTGTTACTATGTTATGTTTGTTTTTATATTGCAAACTGCTCCGTGAGCCTTGGATGAAGAGTGGTATAGAAATTAATTTTTAATTAAAAAAAAATCCACTAAAACAATACACTTTAGAATGTCCACAGTCAGGTAGCATGCACGTTTAGGTTGGGATTCCCACCCCCCCTTTCCGCATTATCCACAAATTGAGAAAATCTGAACTAAAGCACGGGGGTGGGAATTGCAGTCTGCCACTTAAGATGAGAAGATCATCTTGACTATGCAAAAAACATGCACAAATGAGACGCATCGAATCCATTTTAAGCTGCCGCGTGTGTACACAGCCAGTGATAAGTCTCTTGTGGCTTGAGATTGAGAACTATTAATTCTTAATACATATTGTATCCTGAATGTAAATTCATTGATAATGCAATGCAAATAATTTACCTGCAGTAAAAAGGATAGGAAACAGACCCTAGAGGCTATTTTCCCCATGTTCATGATTTGCTCTACTAACATCTGTGACTGAAGCAAGCTAATGAATTGCTGAGGGAGGAAAACTAATTTTGCAAAGAAGCCCACCACATTTCTGCAACTGAACTGCCTCACTCCACACTGCAAACACCAGTGATTGTTTTACATTTATACTGGCTGCACCAACAATTTGTGCTTAGCTACTCAAAAGGTGGCATTCTTATAGCTACTCTGCAGCCTCTGTAGGTAAAGTTAAAGTGATGGCAATTTTAAAAGAGCTCTGCGGCTATGCACACATTCCTGTGTACTCTTGGCTCCAGTACTCTCCTGCTGCTGGTGTTTGAAGTTGTGTTCACATGAGGTCAGCCACGATTCATACTGAACCTGCAGTTCCTTGGGAAACAGTGTTGTTTGATGCATTTCCTATCAAACCAGCTTTCATCTGATTTGAACATATAAGCCACAATCACTTTGCAGTTAAGTCGAGATGTGCTACGCTTGAGACAGAAGATGACAGCTTTGTGAACAGGAACGGGAGAGGGGGGGTCCTGCAGGCATGAGGAAACCAAAGGGGCAATGCATATCAAGTGAAGACTCCCCCCCCCGGTGTGTACAGCAATGTGCACATGCAATTTGAAACACAGCAGGGGGAAACTATTTCACCACATTTTAGGCTGCTAATCTGTACACAGTCGACCACTGAAATACAGATTGCCTTACTGAACATGAACATGTCAAGAACTGGAGTTTAAATAATTTGTAATGCAGCATTACTGGAGAGAAACATAGTTATAGCTACAAAGTCTTCTCCTAAAAGGTTGAGAGTTTGTTGGCTGAATGTCACAGGGTGTTTGCTGGAAGCAGAGATGGCTTCCTCTGAAGCAGCAGGTAATTGCCCGAGAGTCAAACTCCCACCCAGTTAAGTGGAAAGCTTGGAGGAGGAAGGGCTTGCAAAGAGTCAGTAGTAGGTTCCCCCCTCTATTTTTAGACTTCAAAGGCATTTCCCTGAGAGAGCCTTTTTAAGGCTTTCCTTGACAGCATCAGCATTGTGTACGCGTACAATGCCTTCTTTGTATCAGTTCGTTAAATAATGCTCTCACTCTCCATCAGTATTCGATTTCATGCCATTTAGCAGTCTGACCACATGTGGAATCCATCCCACAGCCCTACAATAATAGAGCGTGTTATCTCAAAACTTGAAGCTGACCCACAAAGGCCTTGTGCCAAAAATTAGCTACCCAGTGCAGCTACCCACTGAGAGCTCAATAGCAGCCGCATTTGTAAACTAGCTTGTGTGCTAAGGGAAGCCAGGAGGGGAGACGTCAAGTCTTCCCAGGCCAAATGTCAAAAGCAAAGCACACTTCAGAGCTGTAAAAAACCGATAAAAATGAGGGGCACTCCTAAGATTGCTGTGCCTTAGTAAAGATAAGTATCATTTTGGAATGCCCGTGTTACCAGTCTTTGTACGTTCTAGAAACCCCACCTGATACACATTCAAATGTGCACCATTGAAAGCAATGCTGTGCGGAAAGACAACATCCGTAATTGGATGCACGGAACACACAGATCATGAGCCTCTGATTGTTGCATATGGTTCCTGATCCAACAAGGCCTGCCCTGTGCAGATCATCTTCCCTGAATTGAGCAAAAGTGTCTTGCTCCACTTTTACTGCATTTCTCATGTGAGCTTAAGTTTTTAATAATTAAAAGCAATTAATTCTGAAGCACAATATTAAAAAGCATAATAATGACAAGTGCACAAATTATCTGAGTCGAAATCCCCAGGAAGTAATGCAATGTCTTTTTTATTCAGACAATAATCTAGTGGTAGGGGATTAGTAGAGGAAAAGGTCTTTTAAGTGCAGGCTCTTTTTTATTATTTTAATATATTGTACACCAGTGTTTCATTATGAAATGCACTAAGAGTTATTATCCACCCTGAGCCTTTGAGAGAGGGAATATTAACAAGTGTAAGAGCAATAAATGATTTTTTAAATAAATGATGGGCCAGAGGAAACAGTCAAATATTACTTAATCAATCATTTATTTCGTTGTCAATATACAGGATGCTTTACAGAGGTAAAAAGATAGGTCCCTGCCCCAAGGAGCTTAGCCTCTAAATCTAAATTTAGAGGAAAGAGTCAGGGACTCCAGGGATCAAGTCAGAAACATCATGGTCTGAGGTGGGGCTGTTGCCTAGATACCTGTGACTGTACATGTTGAAGCATCAAAGTGTCTATCAGCACAACAGAGGATGGGAAATGTGCAGCACCAACCCCTGTGATTTCGTTAAACTATTTTTACCCAACTCTTCAGCCAAAAAAGCTCCCGGGGTAGCTTATATAATATCAGTTATAAACAAGACTGTGATTACCCCCGGGCTTCCAACCTAAAAGGCACAACACAAAGGAAAAAGAGGAGGGAGAAGGAAAACAAGCAAACTCAGGCACCAGTTCTTAAAGTTATAAAGCTCTTCTGAAGACCAGTTCAAATAAAAACTGTTCAGGGAAAGGAGAAACTGTGGACCTTGCTTCCCAGCTGTCCCATTGCTGCAGTCTGCTGGAAAGACTGCTGCCAGGAGACCATTGGGAGGCCTTGGCTTAATGCTGGTGACCATAGCTTGCCACAATCCAGCCTACCAAGGGACTTTAGGGAATCCTGGGGCTCGAAAACTCACTCTCCAGATTTAGCTATAGTAATGACGTTACTGATCAGAATGGTTAGATCTCTCAGGGATGCTGGGAGTGGGACAGTAGCTGCCAAAGGGCTACAAATATAATTCCCTCCCTAGGAGAAAGTTTCATATACAGTGGTGCCTCGCAAGACGAAAAGAATCCGTTCCGCGAGTCTCTTCGTCTTGCGGTTTTTTCGTCTTGCGAAGCAAGCCAATTAGCGGCTTAGCGGATTAGCGCTGTTAGCGGTTTAGCGGGCTTAGCGGATCAGCTGATAAGCGGCTTAGTGGGCTTAGCGGATCAGCTGATAAGCGGCTTAGCGGATCAGCTGATAAGCGGCTTAGCGGATCAGCTGATAAGCGGCTTAGCGGATCAGCTGTTAAGCGGCTTAGCGGCTTAGCGGATCAGCTGATAAGCAGCTTAGCGGCTTGGGGAAAAGGGAGGAAAAAGGGGGGAAAACCCACAGGAACTCGCAAGACATTTTCGTCTTGCGAATCAAGCCCATAGGAAATTCGTTTTGCAAAGCACCTCCAAAACGGAAAACCCTTTCGTCTAGCGGGTTTTCCGTCTTGCGAGGCATTCGTCTTGCGGGGCACCACTGTACAAGACTGGCTGAATTGTTGGTTTAGAATGCAAATTCTAAACCTGTGGCTGAGATGCAGTTTTAACATTTATACAGCCATGTTATATTGCAATATAACATGTTGCATGCCTCTGTGGAGCAATGGGTCAGTGTGTCTGCCTGTTAACCAGAAAGTTAGTGTTTTAAGCCCACCTCGGGACAGCTGTGAGCAGGATTCCTGCAATGCAGGGGGTTGGACTAGATGACCCTCAGGATCCCTTCCAACTATGATTCTATGTTTTTGCACATGTTCTTTGAAGTTTCTCATGCTCACAGGAGGAAAGCAGCAAGGGGAAGAACCAGTAATATATGCAATGCAGGACAGAGAAGGATCAAAATGCAAATAGGAGAGCACACCTCTCTCTCTCTAACAACTCTTCAGCAGCAAGAGTGGATGCAGCCAGGGCTTTTCTTGGCCACAGACACTTCCACACATCAGCTGATTTTGGATTTGGTGCTGATCACTCACACGAGCTGCATGCAAAGGGGTGAGAGCAATGAAATGGAATGGTCAAGTTAAGTGGAAGAAACTATGGCTGCCTCCTCTCTTCTTGCCATGGGGCTCTTAAAGAGATAGCCTGATTGAAACTTAGCAACACCTTTTCCACTTAATGTCCAAGTTGCCAAAACCATCCTTGCCCATCACTGTTGACAGGTCAGCTATACTATTTTTGATCTCCCACCTACAGCAGAGCATTCCAATAAATCCAGATCACTAAGCAAGCTAAACTAGCCAACTTTAAGTCTGTCTAACCCTAGACAAACATTGGTCTGTAAAGAGTAAGTGGTGCTTGACTTCAAACAGGCCATTTCCCAGACGATAAGCTCGAAATGGGATGCTCATCCAAATGAACCAGATGCTTTTAATTATTAATCAGTAAAATCAAGTGCTTGGGAGATTGTGATCTCTAACCCCCAAAAGCAGGTTTTCCAGTCGATTTCCAGATTTTTAGTTTTACTTTGGAGGCTTTCAGGACTCTGGAGAGCACTACCACTAATGGCTTATTATTTATACACCATACTTAGAAATATACTCTTAGTTTCAAGTGCTTGAAAGCATAACCACAGCTTTTAAAATCTGGAGGCCCACCAGGGTACTGGAAAGGTAGAAATTGGAAATTTGGAAATCTCCTCTAGGCTCTGAAATTAAAGACCCTTTTGAGTGGATCCAGCTGACAATGAACATCTGGTCTCTGAACACAGAAATCCAGTTAATCAAAAAAAAAAGTCATGCATATTCTAAAAGGCGGTTGTATGTTGGGGTGTATTTTATACCTGTGTATAAAGAGAATAAAAACAAACGGGTTTTGAATTTGACAGAGAAATAGCATTTGCAAGAAAAAGGTTAAATGTAATTTTAAATCTCAAATCACAAGCAGGGCTTGCAGCAAAATGTTGCAGTATCTTCCCACCCTTTTAAGCGTTTGGTTCCAGAGTTCCACAGAGCAAGTCACACCCTTCTTCAGCATACTATGAACTGTATGGAGCTCAAGGCAGCTAATTCTTTCACCTACATCTTCCATCTTTTCTGTTTTGCTTTTTCATCAGACGTCCCTGGAAAACACAGGGCATACTCGTGGGCTGTTGGGAGGGTATCATTCCTTTTCCTTTACAAAATTACATCTCTATTTCCCCGGTGGGGTGCGGGGTCACCAAAATGCTTGAAAACCAGCACCTTCTTTAAGGTGCCCACATTTTACTTTCAGATTGATAGGGCCTTGACTGAGTGCACTATGAGAGGGAGCAATTAGAATCTGTCTAGTTAAAAAGAAATGTCCTGTAATACATACAGTACAGCAAAAAGGAGCATCACAGGAATACAGGAAATTACCTTATACCAAGTCAGACTTTTGGTCCATCTAGCTCAATATTGTCAACTCTGATTGGCAGTGACTCTCCAGCGTTTCAGGCAGGTCTTTTGCAACCTAATGGGAGACACTAAATATTGAACTTGGGACCTTTTGCAGGCAAAGTATTGTTGCATGCCACCCCGATCTCTGAGCAGTGTGAGATTCCAGGGGTTCCAGGCACTCACCCAAGGTCCATGTTTCCTTTGGGAATGAGGCACAGTGGAGACTGTGGTGTCTTCATGATATATGGTTTATTTACACATATGTACAACCTGAGCATATGATGGAGCGGTTCACAGCACCCCAAAAGGATCTTGCTTCTCCCATAACACAAACTGAAATCAAATATTGCTTTCAAACATTACTCTCACTCTCTCTCCAACTTGCTGCTTCACTTCTGGCCCCCATCACTGCAATTCTAAACTCTTCATCCCTCTAAGTAACCATGAGCTGAGGGAGGGAGGCCCACCCATTTGATGTCTGGTGCCAAGCCACTTCCTTTGTTGCCTTAATAACCTAGGATATTCTCTCAACTCAGGAAGCTATCCTGCCTTATATTTTAACACTTGCTGGATCCAACCCCCAAACTTAAAACACAATATATTCTACCACTGAGCTATGCTCATCCCCATCCTCTTGGTCCAATTCTATACAGGTTTATTTGGCTTTAAATCACAACAGGTTAAATGAAAGTTACTCTCAAGAAAGTGAGCATAGCAGTGCAACTGCAGGTTTTGTTTTTTAAGAAGAACTAGCTACGTGTTGGCTAATAAGTCTGAAACAAGATACACTGTGCTTCACTTGCTTCTGACTACTTTAAAAGAACCACACCTTCATTTAAAATTTTTCATTAAAAGCACTAAATAGCATTACTATGCCTAAAGGAAGAAAAATAAAAAATATCCTGTAGTCTTTTACAAGCAAAAATCTGCTGAGCAGAACGAATTCCCCTAATTTTTTTTTAAAAAAAAGATTTAAAAACAACAACCTTAAGCCTTTAAGCAACAAGAGTTTTTATTTTTATTATACATTATTGTTGCACGCAAATACCTTTCCTACCACCTGAGTGTTAATGGCTGTATCTTCAAGCAATATTAACTATTTTCAGGTGTAGGATTACCAGGATATAAAAGATCAGTAAATTAACATTTCCAGTAGTTACTTATAACATAAGAAGACCCTGTTGGATCAGACCAAAGGCCAATGGGCAGAGCAATCCTAACCTGCACTGATGTGGCAGAGGATCCAACACTGCAGGGGGCTTTGCTGCACCCACCAACACTGTAAGCTGTTGCCAGTGCCAGCAGTATCCAATGTAATGTCCTCAAACAGGGAGGGATGAGGAAGAGAGGCAGAACAAATGGCCCAGCCAAGGGTCCAGTGGATCCCAAACTGGTTTAACAGAGAGGAGTCAGATCTGGATTTCTTTCTTGTACCCACTTGTTGCCAGCCCAACAACAAAATCAAAAAATGGTGGCCCCCACTACTCTGGTCAGCCCCACTGCTCTCCAACCAGAAGTTAGGATTTTTCCAGAGGACACGATGACCCCAATAAGGTCCAGTAAGGACTTAGCATGCTTAGAGTCTTAGAATCGTAGACTTGGAAGGAATCATGGATGATCAAGTCCAACCCCTCAATCTGGGGCTCAAACCCACAACCCTGTGATTAGGAGTGTCATGCTCTACCAACTGAGCTACTTAACGTTTTTGTGACCACAGAATGCTGAATGACTTTTTGGGGGGAGGGGGAATATAAAACCAGAATGGAATAGAATGGAGTGGCCTGGAAGAGGGTGTGGTTGGCTAGAGGAGGACTCCAAAACGGCAAGACTTTGTTGCAGGTCCCACTTGTTCAACTAAGTTTGCTGCTAGCTCCTGTAAATGAGGCTGGAAACAGCTCAACTGCCTCTGCTCTAAATGCTGCTGAGTTATTACCACAACAGTAGATTCCAAATTATAGCTTTCATTCCACTGGTATGCATGGCCTTCAGCATATTTGTATACAGAATTCTATTACTCTAATAAATTATCTGGCTCCTTAAGAAGGCCGGCGTGTCGCCTTTACTTTATTCTCTCAAAAGAAGGCTGACTAGCATAAATAACTTCAAGCTGCATCAATAAGTTACAAAGATCCTAAAGGAACACGGATACGTTTTCTAGAAATGATGAACTACTTACATTCTAACAAATTGCAATCACTCCATTTATTATCTGCTTTATGTTTCAGCCCACTAGGAAGACTGCAGGTTATATTTTATAAATACATGGGTGTGTCTCTGCATGCATTTAATAGCCATTATACTATTCAGTATTTATATGCATTCACATATGTTTTTCCAATAATATTTTACACATATATGCAATTTTTCAATCAAGATTAGTTCCCAGTCAGAAAACCCTGCAACAGACCATCTACACTGTGTTACTCATGAGGAAACCAGAAGCCTATATGTAGCTAGGTCAGCATAAATTTTAGCTAGGGGGTCCCTTTATTTTCCAATAGCCTGCTCTATCCATTTTTATTATTCTTAATTAAACTTCATAGCATTTGGCTGCTGGGGTCTGAAGTGCATTTCGGCCAAACTCTAGGATTCAGGTAATGTCTCACACGTCTAGCCACTGAAACCTATGCTCCTGGGGTGAAATAATGGGATTTCAATGGAGAGAAGAGCTGGTCGCACTGTATCCGCAAGAGGGAAAGGCAGATAGATACTGGCCCTATTGCTCCTTGTAAACTGAGACAGATCTTGCACCCTAGAGAGGGTCATGGAAACTAAATGCTACTTCATAGTCCCGGGTTTTAGTATTTCTTTAAGCACTCTAGAATTCCCTCCTGTCTGGAGGCTGTAAGTGTTGAAGAAAAGTGGCAGCAATTACCATATAGTTTCAGGGCATGGCTGACCCACTCACAAGGAAATTGTGCAAGGAAGTGCATAAGCAAGCTCTCCCAGCCCCCAGGGCCCCCCCCATTACATTGCCCAGCTGTAGATTTTGCAGGTTGTTGTTTTTTCTTATATACCAACATGACTACATTTTTAGGTGCCTTGGAAAATACCTTCTTAGTCAATTTAGCATCACTTGACTCTCACCTAGCACCACACAGAATTAATCATCAGCTTTGCTAAAATACAGGTTGCTGTGCTTCTCTTTGTTTCTGCTCTGTGCCTAATTAGGGCCCTGTGTGTATCAACTTGTGATGTGTTGAGGGAGCTGAGTAACGGGAGTAACTGAGTTTTGTGTTCTCAAAAATGGTGTGTAACTTGGTAGTGTGGTACCTCGGGTTAAGTACTTAATTAGTTCTGGAGGTCCGTTCTTAACGTGAAGCACCACTTCAGCTAATGGGGCCTCCTGCTGCCGCTGCGCCGCTGGAGCACGATTTCTGTTCTCATCCTGAAGCAAAGTTCTTAACCTGAGGTACTATTTCTGGGTTAGCGGAGTCTGTAACCTGAAGTGTATGTAACCTGAAGTGTATGTAACCCAAGGTACCACTGTATCTGTAACAACGGGTCAGGACTGCTGATCCTTTTAGATTTGTCAGCAGCCTTTGACATGGTCGATCATGATCTTCTGGACCACCGCCTTGCGGACGTGGGGATACAAGGCATAGCCCATAACTGGCTGTGCTCTTTTATCTCTGGTCGGGGACAGAGGGTGGCACTAGGGAGGGAAATGTCGTCGCGACACTCCTTGGTGTGTGGAGTGCCGCAGGGCGCAATTCTCTCCCTGATGCTTTTTAACATCTTTATGCGCCCCCTTGCCCAGATTATCCGGAGCTTTGGGCTGGGCTGTCACCAATATGCTGATGACACTCAGCTCTATCTGCTGATGGATGGCCACACCGACTCGGCCCCGAACACTCTGACCAGATGCTTGGAAGCTGTGGCTGGATGGTTTCGTGGGAGCCGATTGAAACTAAATCCTTCGAAGACAGAGGTCCTATGGCTAGGTCGGGATGGCATGGGGATGAGGGACCAACTCCCTTCTCTTGCGGGGGCCCAATTAGTGCCATTGCCTTCCGTTAAGAGTTTGGGTGTAATCCTTGACGCCTCCCTTTCCATGGAGGCGCAAGTTACAGCAACAGCCAAGGCGACATTTTTCCACCTTCGCCGCATCAAGCAGTTGGTCCCTTACCTTTCCCGCCCCGACCTGGCCACAGTGATCCATGCGACAGTCATCTCCAGGCTTGACTACTGTAATTCGCTCTACGCGGGGCTGCCCTTGAAGCTGTCCCAGAAACTCCAGCGGGTACAGAATGCTGCAGCGAGGCTCCTCACGGGGTCTCTGCCATGGGAGCATATTCACCCAGAGCTTTTCAAGCTGCACTAGCTCCCGGTGGAGTACAGGGTCAGATTTAAGGTGCTGCTTTTGACCTTTAAAGCCCTTCACGGCCTAGGACCCTCGTACCTACGGGACCGCCTCTCCTGGTATGCCCCACGGAGAGCCTCAAGGTCCATAAATAACAACACCCTAGTGGTCCCAGGCCCTAAGGAAGTTAGATTGGCCTCAACCAGAGCCAGGGCCTTTTCAACTCTGGCTCCGGCCTGGTGGAACGCTCTGCCTCATGAGACCAGGGCCCTGCAGGATCTGATTTCTTTCCGCAGGGCCTGTAAGACAGAGTTGTTCCGCCTGGCCTTTGGCTTGGAGCCAATTTGATTCCCTCCCTCCCTCTCTTTCTTTTTTCTTTTCCTTCTCCTCCTGCGATGAGGCTACATTTTAATATTTTAATGTTGTATTTTATTTTTGTTTTTAAGTTGTAATCATTCATCTTGTTTTTATTATTGCTTGTAAGCCGCTCTGAGCCCGGCCTTGGCTGGGGAGGGCGGGGTATAAATAAAAAATTATTATTAATTATTATTATTATTATTATTAACGAGCAGAGATTTTTTTAAGTGTACAATTTTGGAACTGAGTCTAAGAGCTCGTAACATCCAGAATAATTTTTATACTTTTTTGCTTTTTAATTCCCCTCCCCGCCCCACATCCCTGCTAGGGATGCAGAAGGCATTGATTTCCATTCTGACCCAGGTTCATAATGTACAGTGCTTCTGTTCTGATGCAGTTCAGCTTCTGACAAAAACTGCATTATTGTCTTAGTGTCCACTGTAGTGTAATTTTACATAATTAATTACATAACTAATAATGTAATTAATCATAGTATTATTATGCTATGCCCCATCATTCATTTCAATGCACAGGCCATTCACTTCAATACAATACAAAGGAAACACAATTGAACTTGGGGAAAGGGGAGTCATCTATTATGTATCATCTGAAGACTGAAAGCAGCAACAACTGATCATATTTGCTGAATTGATTTCCATTCTGGACACTGGACAAATAAGTGGACATCGGCATTTTCCTCTCCAGTTTCTGTCAGAGGTCTCCAGCATCCCTTATCCTCACTACCTCCTACCTTGGTGTAGTATCTTGCCTGATTAAGAGTTTGATAGGGGCAACATTTCTAGTTCTATTTAGTGACAGATGGCATTGCCCAACTGCGTATTTTAGAGTATCCACCCCCACTCAAAAAAAGGAATGCTAGGAAGTTGATCCAACAGATCCTGCTGGTTAGCTGTTGTGACTAAAGTGCTAGCAGGAAATGAAGAACAAGGCAATACCCTCTTACCAGCTTGCTGGTAAGAACTGTCTGCCTCCCTCGAAATAGGAGCTGGGGCAGAATAACCACTCCCGGGATGTGGGGGGGCAGAGCTAGAGAATGGGGAACAGGAAAGGATGAAAAGAATTTGAACCTCATTGGGAGAAAGGAAGACGGAGCTCTCTGTTCATCGCCCATCACCCTGCAATTCATCAAATTTGATGAGATTTTGCTAGGTGATTATAATTACAGCATGTCACGCTATGAGTTTCCCCCACCCTTGAAAGATAGGATTCCCCAGCTGCTGCTCAAAAATGTATGAAGCAAGACTAATTTTTTAAAAGCTAAGGTAAGCATGCAAGGATCATGGCTGTGCTGTGTGATCATTAACCTAGTAAGCTTGCAAGAGACATCACTGCCAGGAACCATTTTATAATCAGTATTTTCTGGTCTATTAGCTGCAAATGAAAAGGCTTTAAAATATAATTAAAAGATCAGTAGCTTTTCCTTGCACAGTTACTACGAAAATAATTCCAGAGCTTCTATATCTTCTCTTTCATTCTTTCTCTGCTCCCCTCCCCCCTGATTTTGTACCAGGTTGCGCTGGTGCTCCTGGGACCTGATTATTTGCTGTTGAAAACAACTGTCAATGAAAGGGCATCCTTTTATTGCAAACACAATAATCTCTCTCAGTCTGCTCTTTCAGACTGACAATATTTGAACAAGAACTCCCTGAAGTCTTCCTTAGTTATCCATGCAGATGCCAATGGCTTGAAGTCACAATACCTAGTGCTGTAATGCTATTAATCTCCCAGGCGAAATGGGTTTGATCACAGGAGAAGATAACCAAGAGTTTATATAAAATCCATGTGTGCGAAAAGTTCCCCTTTCTTTGCACTGAGAGCACAAACTCCCTTATAAGCCCTTTGCACCCAGAGTATTCCTAAGGAATGCTATAGGACCAATTCTAAGAAAGCTAGTTGCACTTAAGCCCCATAGTTGTGGGTTTAACTTTTCCCAGAGCATGCCCCACATCTCATCCATTCATAGTGCATGAGGTGGGATGCCACTGCTGTGCCACCGTCACCATGACCAAGATAGGGCAGGGCAGGGTGGCAGCCACAGCAGGGGAAGGATCAGGCTGGCAGTGGCAGCAGGTATATGCACATCTGCACCCACGACTGTCAACCCAGTGCTTCCCCAGCCATTCCAGTTCTGGCAAGTGGCAGCACTGCCACAGCTGAGAGAGCAACAGAGCAGCAGCACACCTCATGTGACATTGATGTATTCAATTCAGGATGCCTTTTATGTCATTATTTCAGCAACCAGGAATGCTGTTGCTATATGTTCACGAAATTATAAACACAGGAGTCAAGGGCTATGTCTCCAAGTGCTAAAGTCCTTAAAACAGTGCTGACAGTATCTGCTATTTTTGCAGCGTGATCCTCACTTCCAAGCAAGCATGATTAGGATCGTATCCAAAGTCTGGGTTTTGTTTGTACATGCATGGGATAATCAGAGACTAAAGATGACCAAAACAACAAAATGAGAAGCAGTATAATGAGGCTCCTCTCAGCCGAGATTTTGAAAACCTAGTAGGGTGGTTAATTCAGATATGAAGAGATGGAGGAGTTCAAAATTCTCTGTCAGTAGCACACTAAAAGCAATCCAAGATATTGAGCGAAGATATAAGAATATGTGCAACACTTGAGATTCCCTGCCTGAGTAAACAAGGAATGTTGATGCAGAATAACTACTCTGAATCAATCACTTCTGAAAGGTCTGGTATATCAGATCATATACATAAGCCCTTGGAAGGAATGCTAATGATTATAATTAGTTTTGGTTTTTCCTTTGAAGCTTCCAGTCCAGGCACAGTCAGATATAATTTCTTCAGTCCATCTGTTTCAGTGTGGCATTTCCTAGTTTCTAAGATGATGCAATAGCATTTTTATTGTAACATAATAATGTTATTGTTAAGTGTCCTAAAGATTTCAGTGTGTGTGTGTTTTGCCAAAGGCTACAAATTCCCTTTATTAAGGAAAATAAATCTGGATGAAAGTCAAAGAGAATGCAAGATTTCTATTTTTAAACATTCAAGAAATGTTTCTTTCCCAGAAACATAAGACAAAACCTTGTAATGGTGTGCCTGTAATAGTCGGTTCCCAACTTTCTCTTTGACTCCCTGTGACAAAGGGCAGAGAACCAATTCTGGCAGGAAACTTTATCTTCCCTGAATCTGGAACCTCAAAACAGGGGGTATAAAAAAGATGCATTTCCGAGGCTTTGCCTTTAGCAGCTCAAGAGGGGAAGTGGGAGAGGCACTATATCAATACAGGACTATATTGAGGAGGAGGGGTGGAGAAGCTGGGGAAGACCTTGAAAGATGTCCCAATTATCAGCCTGTCTCAAACCTTTCCTTTTGGGGCAATTTGGACTATTGCAATCTGGTGCACATCCTTTTAAAGGATGGGAGCTAGTTTGAAATAGTCACTGGGTTGCTGTATTCACCCAGCTCCACTGACTTCCAGTCCATTTCTGAGCTTAATTGGAAGTGCAGATGGTTACCTAACTTTAAACACCTACATTGTTTAAAGCCCAAGTACATATTAGCTCATCTTTGTCCACACTAGTTCACCCAGTCCCTAAAGTCATCGTATGTCTTTTCCTGGTTGCCCCCCCCCCCCCGCCAGGGACGACCCTAACATTAGGCAGAGTAGCACATCTGATTCAGGTGGTAGAAGCAGTGTGGCAGCAGCCTTCCCAGCTGCTCCTCTTGAGCCTCCTATTCATTCTCCCACAGCCTTCTGCCCTCTAAACTAGGCTGCTGCCCTCAGATGCAGTAGTGGACACTGTCTCATTGTTGAAGCAAAATCTGACTGCCAGTACAGAGAGAAGTTGGAATGTGGGGAGGGGGTCCCTTATTGCCCTTTCTCTCAGACCACAATGTCTTGGGCTGGGCCTGCCTCCTTTTGAGGAAAGGCAGGTGGTGAATGAAGTAGGCCACGTCTTCAACATACATCTAAAGCACTATTATACCATTGTAACAGTCATGGCTTCCCCCAAAGAAGGGCACTGAGAGTTGTTAGGAACCCCCTATTCCCCTCACAGACCTACAGTTCCCAGAGTTCCTTAGGAAAGAAGATTGATTGCTAACAATCGTAACTGTGAGTGGACTAGTGGTCTAAGAACTCTTAATAATAATAATAATATAATAAATTTTATTTATATCCCGCCCTCCCCAGCCGAAGCCGGGCTCAGGGCAGCTAACAACAATCAAATAATCAAACAATCAAATAAACCAACATTCTAAAAATATTTCATTATAAAAATTAATTAAAATCAAGTTAATGGCAACCATTAAGCAAAACTCTGTGCAGGTTGCCAGAGGAGGGAGTCAGGCTGCGCCCTGCCCAAAGGCCTGGTGGAACAACTCTGTCTTGCAGGCCCTGCGGAAAGATGTCAAGTCCCGCAGGGCCCTAGTCTCTTCTGACAGAGCGTTCCACCAGATTGGAGCCGCAGCCGAGAAGGCCCTGGCTCTAGTTGAGGCCAGCCTAACCTCTCTGAGGCCTGGGACCTTCAGGATGTTTTTATTTGCAGACCGTAGGTTTCTTTGTGGGGCATACCAGGAGAGGCGGTCCCGTAGGTACGAGGGTCCTAGGCCGTATAGGGCTTTAAAGGTTAAAACCAGCACCTTAAACCTGATCCTGTACTCCACCGGGAGCCAGTGCAGCTGATATAGCACCGGATGAATGTGGTCTCGCAGCGAAGACCCCATAAGGAGTCTCGCCGCGGCATTCTGCACCCGCTGGAGTTTCTGGGTCAGTCTCAAGGGCAGCCCCACGTAGAGCGAGTTACAATAATCCAGTCTGGAGGTGACCGTCACATGGATCACAGTGGCTAGGTCAGGGCGAGAGAGATAAGGGGCCAACTGCTTAGCTTGGCGGAGATGAAAAAATGCCGCCTTTGTTATAGCTGTAATCTGCGCCTCCATAGAGAGGGAGGTATCGAAGATTACACCCAAACTCTTAACGGACGATGCTGGCACTAACTGCACCCCCGCAAGACTACAGGATGCTTCAGGGGAAGTCATGGCTGTTAAGATGCTATAGCAGTGCTTTAAATGCATAGTGCAGATGTGGCCAAAGAACCATTCCAAGGTACTCAGCCTTGGAATGTCTCCCCAGGGAAGCTCACCTGCATAAACTGCTACCATTCCAGTGCCAGGCAAAATACCTTTTTATTCTCTTAAACTTTCATTTTAAAACCTATTAAATAAGCCACTGAGGAAATGCTTATGTGTTGCATTGTATTTATTATGTTATACCTGCTATTTTAATCTTATTTTTTGTTGATTTTTTTAAATTAAAAAATGTATGATTGCACTGTTTTTAGTCTTTTATAATGAGCATGGATGAGCTAAAGGCACAGGATAAACATTTAATGAATGCATAAATAAATATTAAAACGTAAACTTCCATTCTATTTTCTTAGCTGCAGTTAAGGCAATGAGTAATATGTAGGCTTCATAATTGCTAGCAGCCATGAAGGACAAATATGTGCATTTAAGAAAATAAAAAACCTGATTTTTGTTGGTATTGTTTAAAATCGTCATCATACATTTATTTCCCATTGTGGTATTTTGAGCCATACTTGACAATTTTATCTTGGCTACTCTATCAGGCTATAAAGAGGGCTTCATGCTTTCATTTTGCAAATCATAACACATCATTTCTCTCCACTAGTTATTCTTTAGATGGCTGTGATGGACTGTGAATGCCAAGTAGGAGAATATGTTTTTTATAAACCAGAAAGTGTAGAAACATCTGGTTTCTTGGCAAACATGCTGAAGAATTATATTGGTGGCTCTGGTGTTTACCAGATCTGTCACATGGTTGGGCTGCAAAGGACAATCCTTTTGTTTTTTATTGGTGTTTTCCATACATTCAGCTTTTTAAAAATCAGATAAATGTACTTAGCAGTTATAACTTTACATAAAAACAGCGTGAAGATGAAGACAGAACCCATTTAACTCTCAATGTGTTATTTTAAGAAGAAAAAATCCATATGATTAATATGATTATAATTGCTTGCAGTTATGGAGATAACCTGCAATCAAGATCCTTGCATCTGATAAGAGGCAGAACTTTATGAAATATTTCAAAATCTTTTCAGCATAGCCCCTGTGCATTTTTTTCTCTTTACCTGTGGCTCCTAGCAGGAAGTCCCTGATGAGCATGCCAAAAACCTTCATCACAATGTTTACTCATAGAAGAATACCGCTATTTCCTGATAGTCTTTATCAAAAATAAAACAAAGCAAAGCAAATTTTCCCCCAACAATTCATCTAAACCCTGTGGTTATTTAAGGATTATACTAAGAACACCATTTCAAACATCTGAGAGTACGATCCTTATCAGTATTTTAAATTTCTCTGTAATCCATTTTAACTGCTGGAGGAGAAGTGGGGGTAGAATAACTTTTACATTTACAAAGCAATCCAAGGAAGCAAGTCCTATTGAACTCAATGGGGCTCACTTTTGAATAGACATGTCTAGGACTGCATTGTAAGAGCATGGGTCACCAATGTGGTACCTGAGGGCACACAGCTGCCCACAGAAGCCGCCTCTGATGCTCACAGGGTCTCACCCCCCTGATGAAATTAGCTAAAGATGGCTTCTTCCAAGGGTAATAGAATGAGTTTTTTTCAAGCCTAATTGAGGCATGGGGTGATTTTAGTGGGGTTACACCTGGGAAGGGGGGAGAGTTGCAGCATGCATGTACTGCTCAAACTGTTCCCCTGTTTTGCAAATGCTACAATTCTTTTTGGGCCTGTGGTCACATCTGGTAAAGGGCTTAGGGTCTGACTTCCTTGATTTTAGACTTTGCTTGCTGCTCTAATAATGGGTGATGTCTTCCATCCAAGGTTGACCACAAATACAAAGACTGTCCGGGTACTGGAGCTTTTTGTAGCAGCCATCCAAGGCTATGGTGGGAATCACTTAGAAATAGCATAGCTAGGGTGCCACTGGGCAGGCTGTGGCACTGAGGCCCACCTGAAAGTGGTACAAGGTCCAATGGTGAATACCAGCGTAGTGTTTGAGAAACACCGGTCTAACCTATCCTATGTTCCTAAAAACAAACAAAAGCATCCCTGAAATGTAAGTAAAAAGCAGAGGCAGAGAGACAGAAAGAACTGCTGAATTATTCATAAAGTATTTGTCCTGCCTTAACACAATGCAGCTTACCATTCACATACGTACGTATGTACGTACACACACACACACACACATTATCCAGATAAAATGTAGGAAATGAGCTACAATAAGATATCTGAAATGAAGGACAGGCAACAGCTTTTCTTCTCTGAAGTACATCTGGGGACATCTGATACACTTTAAAGAGGGAAATTACTGCCACCAAGAATTATTTCTAATTGATGAAGGGCACTCATATAGAGAGGACCGGACATAATGCAGATCTGAAAATGACATTTCCCTGAAGTACATGGCTATTTAGATCTGAGACACCAGTTGATATCTGAACAGCCTGACCTTAAATCATGTTTACTCAAATCCCACTGATTTCAAGTGGTTTACTTCAAAGTTTAGGTTGCTTCAGACTGCAATCTTACTGCAGAGTCTCAAAGCCCAATATTCTTTGATCACATTTGAACTCTGTCCTCATTACAGAGCTTGTATTGCTTCAGGTTGTTATTGTTCCAGATGAGGACAGCATTTTGAGTCCCTCATCATAAAAACTAATTTACTCCTCATGATCTCTTTGGCTCAACTGCTTCAAACCCTGTCTGGGCCCCAAGTTTACGAACAACTTCAAATTCCCAAATCAACCTTAACCTTATTTTTTAAGGCAATTTTATCAGCATATGGGGCTACCTGCCATAATGGAAATAGATTTGCTAGGCTGAGATTAAATAAATGTACTAGTCTAGCACTCATGACTTATGGTTGCCTTATGATATTCATTGTCAAGGGATGCCTTTTATTCCAGAATACACATCCTGTGGATGCTCCAGATTTCTGTAGAATATTTCCAAGGTCACTTTTTCAGATTTGACAGCTGCACAGGGCTCCTCACTTTACAGTTTGGTGACAGCTTTACCACCTCAATCTCAGTGCATGCCTCACCATTGATTTATTTCATACATATATTGTATTTTATTGGACTACAATCTGAATTACATAGAATTAAAACTGTAATAAAACAAAATACAATATAAAAAAGCATAAAAACAAAAATCCCATATTCAACCACAAATCAAAAACATGCCACAGACCACCTGAATAAAGCTCACACAGCCCCACCCCCACCCCAATAATCTTGGAAAGAGCAGTTTAATAGTGCTGGGAATCGGAATTCTGCTGGGCAAACCACAGAGGCTGGATGTGCTTTAAATGTAGGATACATAAACAGCCAAGAGAGAAAGAAAAGAAACCATCCCTTTTGCGACTCTCAGCAGAACTAGCAGACAACCCAAGGCCACCTCATAATTTAACATATGTCCTGGCAACCTCAGGGCCTCAATGCACCGCATTGCAAGGGGTTGGACTAGATGACCCACCGGATCCCTTCCATGATTCTGGGATTCTCCTCCATACGATTACCTCCTCACGCCCACCAGGCCTGAACCGAGCCACGTCTCAAGCAGCACTACCACCCAACTGAAGGGTAAACCACCGACCACACGGAGGCGGCCATTCTTACCTTCTTGCGGGCGTCGCTCGGGGGCGCCCCCTGGAGGCAACAGGTGGGCTCGGCTGGGCCCCTGCGGCGGCCGCTCCTCACGTAGGTCACCTGCCGCCTGCTGGTCGCCTCGCTCGCCTTCTCAGCTCTGCGAGCGCCCGGCGGCGGGAGAGGCGGCTTGCGCGCCTCCTTGACGGGCTGGGCGGCGTCCCAGGAGCGGCGGAGCCCCAGCTGCAGCAGGCAGAGGAGGAGGGTGGCGGAGAGCAGGCAGAGGCGCAGCACGCAGCCCTTCCCGGGCCGCCTCTCCTGGGCCGCTGCGCAGCGCCACGGGCTCATGCTGCCGCCAGGGTCCCGGGCGAGCGCGCGGCTCTCCTCCTCTCCGCGCTCCTGCCGCTGGGCGCGTGCCTCGCCCAAGGACACATGCCGGGGAAAGTTTAGGCTCTGGCTGGCGGTAGTTCCGCCCCTCTCCTCCTGCTCCAGCCGAGAAGCGGAGGGCGCCTCAGAGCCGCCGCCTCCCGGCCACCGGGCGAGGGACGCGAGCCTCGCTGCAGCTCTTGGCGGCCACCCCAGGGCTCTGCGGGTCCCTCGGTCCTCCTCTTGCACGCTCGACAACGGAGCAAGCAGGAGAGAGCATGGCCGGGTCCAGTGGGGCTTGATTGGAAAAGCGGCGCAACAGGTAGAAGTTAACGGAAGGCAAAGAAGGATGGCTGGAAAGTTGGCCTTTCTTGCAGCGCTTTCCAACTTTCCCTCGAAGTTGCGCCATCGGAGCCGGCTGTCCTGTGTGGCTGAGTTCGGAATCGGGGTTTGTTGCTGGTTCCCTGCTGTTTTCTAGGTAGTTGCAGTTTGCAGTGGATCAGTTTAAAAGCTGCTACCCAAGCTTTTGACTGGCATAAAGCATATATGCTTTTAAAAAACTGTAACAAGTGAAAAGTACATATGGAAGGGTGATTCCACTCACCTCACCTGGAGATTATCTGTGTGTGACAGACAGTGAGTGGTGGAAAGATGGTTCTGCTTTAACACACACACCCCATCAGTGCCAGATTTGCATATAAGTTAAACAAGCTATAGCTTAGGGCCCCACTCTCTTGGGGGCCCCCAAAAAATGTAAAGGGAAAAAACTGGATGTACATTTCCAAAATATAAGATAAAAAACAAAATAAAACCTGCATACAGCAACAGTGGTTTGTGTTGTATAGGCTCCTACAATGTAAGCAATGGGCCCCACCTGCTAGCTTGCTCCCTAAAATATCACTGGTTTGCTTATTTCTAGGACAGAGGTGCCTGGCGTGCTCTGGTCCATGGGGTCACGAAGAGTCGGACACGACTAAACGACTAAACAACAACAACAACAAAATATATTGGGTGCCTACATTCTGCATGGACTGGTTGCATGGCAACATGTGCAAATGGCTTTAGATACCTATTAGGTCGATAAATTACCATATGGCATATATTCAACACAAAAAACAACAACAATTGGTTGCTGAGAAAGGACAGCTGGACACAAAGAGCCCCATTACCTTCAGTAGCTTGGGGCCTCAAATCTGGCCCTGCTCCCAATGCTTTTCCTCCTTCCTTCTCCGCCCCCCCAACTCAGACCAGGATCCTGCAATGCAAATCCTCCTTCAGCAACTGCCCCAAGTGAACGGGGAGAGGGGGGCTATTTCCCAACAGAACCCAAAGGGCAGGAGGCAACAGGCAGTGTCATGTCCAAAAGTAGCTCTATGGGTCAGAAGTTTCCAATCAGGCTAAACAAGCCCCTCCAGAAATGTGCTTAAAATGTATGGTGTGGGTGTGACCATAGTATTAGAGATCATACAGAAGCACACCCTGATCATATGTTTAAAGCACGTGGCTCCCCGCTGAATCCTGGGAACTGTAGTTTACCCCTCACAAATCTACAATGCATTCAACTGCACACTAATTGAAGCTGACCTAGCAGTGACCAGGAACATTTAATTAAACGTTTAATCGTGCTTAAGTAAGGTACACATTTCCACCAGATTATTTTCAAACCCTGAAAACAGCAGTGTTAGTCCAGATGCCACTCTTTAGAGTCCATGCGTATGTTTGAAGCAGTTTCTCACTGGAAAACCACAATGTAATCTGCAAAAAATTAGCAAACCAGAGCACTGGCCTGCAACACAACCAGGCTTAAGAAGTGTTAGTTCAAGAAGGAGAAGGAGGAGGAGACAGTCTTTTTTGTGAGAGCAAAATGGTAAGCAGAAAAATGTCCTGGTATCCCCTTCATCCCTTTTATGGTGATGAGGAAATTAATATTGTTCAGAGGTTTGGCCATGATTGTTAGATAATAATCATCAAATAAGCCCCTCCCTAACTGGTAAAATAAAATAAAATACAGATGCAGCTGCTATAAAAGTTCTTAACAGCCTTAGGTATTTGCTTGAAAAGAGAAATGCTTTCTCCTGATATCAATGGCCTTGTATTCTCTTGGCAGTCAGAACATACTTGAACAGTTACAGTTGCTAAATAAATTCAGCCAGACAAAAGCTCCTTTGTCCTGAAGTAATAGAGGGCAAAGCCAATGTAGGGTAAAAAGAGCAGAGGGCCAAGTAAACATAATTGCTTTTCATATAAACCGTATGAGGGAAAAGTAAATTCTGTGGAATGCTACAGTAGCCTTGAGTCTTCTTCCTGCGTGAATTGGTAAAGAATGGAAAAGGTATTCTTTGAAAGTCATTCCAATGAACCTGAACCAGCATAACCTATTCATGGAAATCTAAAGTGAGCCACTGAACTTTTTATTCAGAAATTGAGCACATGCTACACTGTTTGTTTAGCAGGTGTTTAATTCTCAAGTTACTATGTGCCTTTAGGATCGTGCAAGGTGTTCAAGAAGAGCGGTGAAGAACAGGTTTTAAAATATATATTTACTTATGTTTCCATGCAGGCTTTTGGAGTAAAAATCAGAAACCTACCCCCAAGGCAACTTACATACAATGAAAACATAAAGCTACAAAATCTAATGCCAATAAAAATCATTTAAAATTGAAGTGTAAAACATTTCACAACCCTCAACACCATCATACAAAACTAGTTTGAACAATTTAAAAGAAAACAAACACTGCAGCAAAATAAACCATTAAAACTCAGAAATTCAATTCCACATCTCAGCTAATAAACCAATATCTAACGTGTTTCCCTAATAAAAAAGTAACAGAAACGAACTGCAGTCCTGCACATAATGTAATGTATGCATAAAGCCTCATTGATTTCAACACATGTGATTCCTTAAAAAAAGCAGTATGCTGCTTCAGTCGCTTTAAAAAAACCAACACCTGTTACCAGTAAAAACAGTTATGGTGCAGGTAGGGACTGGAGGAAATGTTAGATAAAGAAGGAAGAAGACACCTGCTCTGCCAGTTCTGTAGTTGTGGATGGTAATGCCAGCAATTGTGCTGCACAGGCACCCTTAAGTCTGATCCTATGCATCCCAGAGAAGGAGTGCTAAGCAAAGAATCAGACTGTGGGCTGCTTAGCATAGGTGGCAGCAAGCTCATGTTTATTCCATGTACAGTGGTACCTTGGTTTAAGAACAGCTTAGTTTATGAATAACTTGGATTAAGAACGCTGCAAACCCGGAAGTAAGTGTTTTGGTTTGTGAATTTTGCCTTGGAATAAGAACATGTTTCGCTTCCTGTTGAGTGTGTTCCATATATAAATTGAGTTCCCTGCTGCTATGGGAAAGCACGCCTTGGTTTAAGAAAGCTTTGGTTTAAGAACGGACTTCCGGAAAGGATTAAGTTTGCAAACCAAGGTACCACTGTATACATGTTGTTAGATGTCACAGGTAGCATCCACTCCTTGATGAATGTATCCACATGATACAGGTTTGCCATGGTATATTTTGCATGTTCAATATGCATGTGCAAATCATGTGTATAAACCTAAAAAAAATATTGTGTGAAATGGCCGCGTAGAAGGGAATCTTGTCCCATTTGCTAAATGTACATGCTCATGCAAACACACTTGGTTTGAGATTTAAAAGAGATGGTGCAATATCCAATGTTATATTAGCAGATTCAATGGGAATTCCCTTTGGGAAGCCAACTCCTGAGGGCCGAAGTCACTTCAAACCCCCCCCCCCGGCATCCGCAGTAAAATATTTGAGGATGTCCAGGTAGAGGGCAAAGTTGATGGGCCTTACCATTCAAATGGGATGTGCGGGCTGCATCTTGTGATTGATTATGTGGGTTGGGGCTTACCTGGGGCTAAGAGGAAGAAAAAAACCCATTGCACAAGCAGAAGTCTGTTGTGCATGTGGACTGACATCATTGGATGTCACCCAAGGAGATTTGATTTTCTGATACACTTGGTAGAGTGGCTAGGGAACACTATGATGTCACATTGTAGTTCATTGTTATGAAGATGTTTTAAGCAGGGCAAGCTGAGAGAACCAACACACAGAAGTCCACACCATTGTGAATGGCACAGGTCTCTTGCTTTAAAAGTAAAATAAAGGGGGGACATGACCACCTCATATAGCTACAGTGAACGAAAACCCCTTTCCCTCTTTGTATAAGAGAACATTCTTCCTCAAATAAGGATAATACTACCCCCCTGTTTTTACATGAATGCAATAGTTTTGCAAAAATAAGGGGACTTTACCCCAGCACTCGTAATACATGGATCAATCTATACTGGAGTGAGATCATTTAAATGGTGGAAGGGGTTTTACTCAGAAAGGAAATCTTCCCAAACTTGAGAAGCCAAATAGAACCTACTTTCTTCATTGAATTATGTATAATATACTGTTGAGCTATCACTCTGAAATGGAACCAAATCCAAAATCTGTGATTAAATCAGTCACAAGATCTTGGTCATTCTGTACATTCTGATAATATGAAGTACTGTATGTAAGGCATGATCACAGGCACATTATTGAAAGTGTGCTTAACAGTTTTATGCTATTATCAGCTGCATTGAGAAGGCTTTTTGCCCTGAAAAAGAGCCTAAAATGTTTCAAATAAATACAAATGATACATAGCTTTTAACAAAATATTTGTACATACTAGAATTTCCCTCTCCAGCTGCTAAAATAGGCCAAACAATTCTGAACAGTTTTATTAAATGGCACTGTATTTTATGGTACAACTCTGTGTGGATGCACAGATCTAACACAAATACCAATATTAAATGGTTAATTATTTCCTTGGTTCAATCTAGCTAGTTGCTGTAACTTTTGGTTTTAAATCATTCACATACTGCATAGGCCTTTGATCTTACAGAGTTAAATGTTTTATCAGCATATTCAGGACTTACTTAAAAAGAGTTGGTTGTTCTTTAGCTGTAAACTTTGGGATGGGTTAATGGAATGTATGAAATGGCAATTGTTTTTACTTTGCAAGGACATCAGTAACACTGAAACATTTATAGCTAATGTTAAATATCCTCTCCCTGCTCCTCTGCAATATGCAAACTTAAAACCTCACTGTAGTCAGTTAAAAAATTTCCTTGGTGATCAGGCCAAGATGTAAGCATGTGTCTGACAGTTCAATACTATGCATATTTACTTGGAAGTAATCGCAGTAGCACTATTAGCCATTATCAGCAGGACTATGGAAAGGAATCCCCCATCTTCCATCTGGCTAAGTTCCCTGGCACAGGATGTTTCCAATAAAATCCTTCCTCCCTTGTTAGAGAGGAAAAGCCAGGGTTAACCTGCCTGAGTTTTATCAACTGCATGATGCTGTCACTTCTCCAGAATCCAGTTTGGTGGCACAACTACAAAATCCATAGTTATGAGTCAATCATTATTAATGTGGAAGTGCTAGTCGCTAATAGACAAGCAGTGCAACCCTTAACACATCTACTTAGAAGTCCTATTGAATTCAATGGATCTTACTCCCAGGCAAGTGGGGATAGGACTGCAGCCTTAGGTAGGAATAAGGAACAAGGTCCCTGGTTTGGATTTCACCAGACCATAAGCAAACTTAGTTGCCTTATGGTTCATTGTGTTATGCATGTAGACTAAAAAGGTGAGGTATAGCATCTGATTTCCTGTATACAAATAATACTATCTCACCTTCAGCCTACTATCTGTGATACGGTGTTAAAGTAACTGAACCAATTTGCACTGTTGTGGTGAGGATTACCACAAGATATAGGTGAAACTGTTTGAACACTCAAAAGCAACAAAGGTGGGGGGGGAACGCAATTTTGGGAAATGGCAACAGCTGGTTGTCTTAACCTTGCTTGTCCTCCGGGCAGTCATGCTTGGCTTTCCCTACCTGCCCACCTGTCATCACTGAACCTGCCTAATGGTTGCCCAATCATTCTTCAAAGTCTGGAATGTTTTAGGGAAAGTCTTTCATCCCTGAATTCAACACATTGCAGTGCTTAATTCATATCAATCCTCATTACCTTCAGAAATGGAAATCTAATTTTAGAATACATTTCTTTTGGGTGACTTTCCACCAGCCCTGCCTCTTTCCTTGGAAGATATTGATTGACCTACATTATAGGGGAGGCTGCAAACCTTTTCCTCTGCTACCTTTTAAAGACACATGGAATGGTTGGCCTAGAAGTCACAGTCAGAAGCATTACACACTTTGAAATAACCTAAACAAGGACTTAATGGACATTGGGTAATGGGAATCATGCAAGTCTCCTGAACCTTTTATACCATCATAGGATAAAGCTTTTTAGCCAGGTTAAAAAATGTATTATTTCCATCAGTTTTAAATTCCATATGAACCAGTATTCAACAAATCTGTTTTTCAGTTGCATTCAGTGGTGGCTGAGGCCCATTGTGGTGGGGCAGAAAGTAGGGAAGCCAGGGGTAGGTGGAGCAGATACCGTAACAGATGAAACTGACTCCTCATAGTTTTGCCCCCATCCTCCTCCTCGTTGGGTTCTCAATGGGTGAAACAGAGATGAAGGAGGAGGAAGCTGCCAGCCAGGGCCACAACGGGGATGGTTCTAAGTAAGGCAGCAGGCAGGTGGCTACTGACCCAGCTTGGTGGGGCAGTGCCCCATTTGCCCTATTGGATCAACCTCCACTGACTGCATTAATGTGGTTATGGAACCTCTAACTATGCATCTAAGCACACATGACTAAGTCCTACTAAGTCATACTCCAAGTAGACCCATTGAAATAAATGGCATGCCTAACAAGTCAATTGGTTTCCATGGGTCTAGCTGGAGACAACCCACCAATATGCTATTTACAATTGGTAAATTAATACTTTGGCTTTATACGAGAGGCAAACATTTCTCAATGCACCAAATACCAAATCATCATCCTTTTATTTGTATGCCGCCTTTCCACGGTTAAAGCAATGCTCAAGGCTGCTTACAATATGAAAAGATTTACATAATTACAAACATAGCAAAGTAGTCATAAAAATAAAGAAAACACATCAAAAACTACATAACCAAACTGAACAAATTCCACTTAAAAATAAAGCTACAAAAAATAATAATAATCAGTAACAGTAGCAAAAACTCCCAACAAAAACTTCCCCCCAAATACCCCCGTCCAAATCAAAGTCTGATGGCTCCACTTGGTCTGCTGGCAACCATTTTTGCAATCCTTTTCATTTTAAGCATGTGCACAATTAGGATGTTGGTAGTAACCTCTGCTTAGCCTCAAGCCTTCCACTGTGACCCACACTGTGTATGAAATAAAATTAATTCTTTAAGCCTCAGGCTGTTTGCAGGCATATGGGGTTTGGGGAAATACTTTAGGTCTAAAGCCTACATAGACAAAGAGTGTATGAAGCTATTCCACATCATGGCAGCTGTCACTACCTGGTTCAGTTGATCTCCACCCCATCCAAAACATTACTATTGTCCCAAATCCCTGGCCTACCTGGCAGCAAGTCAGTATGCCAAGTCCAAAGTCCGAGGTTCAATCTACACAAGCCCAAGTCCAAAGACACAGTCCAGGGTCAAAACAAGTAGCCAAGTCTGGAGTCCAGCAGTCAGGATACAGCTCAGAGTCAAACCCAAAGCACAGTCCAGGAGCATACAAGCCAAGGTCCACCAACATGGGCAGCTGAGAAGACACAGCTCCTCAGCTCTGCTTCCCTTTTGTACTTTGCTGATTGCAGCAGCTGAGCTTGATGAGGCAGGTGACTCTCACCTGTTCCAGTCCTGCTCTAGCTGAGGAATCAAATATCTCCTTCCAGAGCTAGGGAGCTGGGCTGTGGGCCCTTGCCTACCTTAGCCTCCTAGAACACCCCTCCCACTGCTCCCTAACCGGAGAGCCCACCGTGTCCGTGGGGACAGCTGCTCCTCTGGCTCTGGTGATGGGCCCTGCTGTTTTGGTTTCTGTGCAATTACCCCCATCCCCTTGCCATCCTCTGTCACCCTGTACTTCCCCACCCCCTACTTGCCCCGGTGTGGCCCAGTCCCAGCTACACTGCTCACTGGGATCCTTTTCCTCTTCCACATCATCCTGCCAGTTCATGACAACTATAAATAATAGCAGAGAAGGAACAGGACGTCAGATGAACAATTGTCATTCCCCCCCCCCCTTTAATCACAGTGCTATGATGTAGGAATGCAGGAGTTGGTGAATTATGACACAACACAAATGCTAACACTTAAGACAAAAGCCACAGTACTGCAGCTGCAGCATATGAGAAGAGACCACAATGCTTCTTTTAAACAGTGGGGAAAGACAGAAAAAGAAACATTTCTGTGGCACCATTTACAACATGGTAAGGTAGGTCAGTGTTGTTATCTTCATGTTGCAGGTCAGAGGCCGAGAAAGGGGGAAGTTCACCTCAAGCCACCTACTGAGTTTCCAGCAGCAGTGACATTTGAACTGGAGCTTATTATTATTTTGGTCCAAAGCTTTGCCTCTTTGCAGCTCTTCCCTAAGAATGCAAAAATCTGCCAAAGCTGTGAAATATGATTTGAGAAGTGAAGAGGGAGAGAGGAATGTGTGTACCTCTAGCAAAACAGGCAAGCAGCACGGATGCCTTTATTGGATGAAAATGAAGATCAGTGAGGTCAAAGGGCCATTTTATCACATTGCAGTTGTCTTTTTACAAAAATGGGGAAGGTGAGGAGCTGAGTTGCACAGGTGCTACATCCAGATGATTGCTTCAGATACACTCCTTTTTATTCTTCGAATTCTTGCCAGAGTTCATGATCCCACAATGCATTTCTTTCTCCACCTAACTACTTACTAAACCACCTTAAATTGTTCCAAATGAGACCGTGAA
Organism: Podarcis raffonei; assembly: GCF_027172205.1. Classification (NCBI taxonomy): domain Eukaryota; kingdom Metazoa; phylum Chordata; class Lepidosauria; order Squamata; family Lacertidae; genus Podarcis; species Podarcis raffonei. The sequence goes on from NC_070604.1 coordinate 53,463,553, forward strand.
CTCTGGAGAGGTGGATATTCCCGCCCCCTGCCAATCATAAGAAGTGTCTCAGTTGATACAGTTAATTCCACATGAGTTTGTCCCCTCAGAAAAGAGGGGAAGGAATTGCTATGTGGTACTGATATTTATTGTTCTTCAGCAATTTTAAAATCTTTTGGCAATAATCAAGCTCACAGGGGGAAGGGAAAGCTTGTAGTTAATTATTAAAACGCTGCCTTAGTTATTGCAGCATGTCAAAACCACTGGATTTTCAGAGTTGGGAAGCTTAATTCCTCTAAAACAGAATACATAGAGTGCTAGAAAAAAATCAGTATAATATTTAGTTTGTTTGCAAAATAGATGGGCTGCTAAACATCAGAATAGCCAATTGGTGTACAAAAAAGTAATCATATAAGGCAATAACAGCATTAGAAACATAATAAAACAAATTTCTGACATTTTTGCAATGCTGGATGTAGACAAATTAACAATAGTAGACTAGAAAAGCCTGAGTAAAGCATGGGGGGGGGGAGAGAAGAGATTTTCAGCATACATGAAAAGCCCAGAAATCATAGCAACCTGGAATCATAGCAACCTGGAATATTTTGAGCGGGAGGGGGCTTGAGAAAACTGTAATTCTAACTGAATATACCTTAACTCGGGGGTGGGGAATCTTTTTGACCCAGCTGACCAATCTTTATCTTCCCCTACAAGCACTGGCCAACTTTGACAAGTGGGAGGGGCAACCCTCCCATCAATCATCCGATGACTGAATTGGCCCACGTGGGTGAACTTCCCACACATTGGGGAGTTAATCCCTGTTTTCTGTGCAGAAAAGTTATACAAGAAGCCAATCCAGCTACTCCACACCTACTGTTACATAGGTCATCAGGTATGGAGCAGATGAGTGTGACTTGGGGAAAATTCCAGTGGGAGGCCTGCCAGGCCAAATTGGGTCCACAAGCCAGAGGTTCCCCCATCTCTGCCTTAGTAGAATACAACCCTCTGGGTTTTCATCTTTGTATACCCAGGAAAGCTTTGCGCCATTGAATCAACGCAGGTCATATTTCTTCACATCACTGCAAGGTGCCTGCAAGGTGCCTGCAGACCTGAGAGTGCCAGATGGATCAATGAAGCAACTGGAACTATAAGGGAAAGTTTGAAGGCATAAACTTTAATCATAATTTTAAATTTTTTAATAATGTTTTTTCACCCACTGTGTTAACACTTATGACTAGACAGGAACCGTAAAAAAAGAGAGGATAAAGACTTTTAATCCTTCATATTCTATCCGTCTGTTGTTTAAATGAGACAAGTCAATCCAATTGTTCAGGTGCCACTCTTGAAAACGAAAGGCTTTAGTAGTGATTCAAGGCTGAATCATTGGTGCATATTGCATCAAAATGGCCTTAGTTCAGCGCTTAGTAGGTAAGAGTATAATAAGAGGGTTTTTTTATCACAGCATTTCCCATTAGCACATCTTGCTCCAGCAGAGGTTTTCAGCGGTATAACAAATGTTTCAGTCTGAGGTTCAACACAGGGCACAGGAGAATAAGGGCAGGTAGATCTAGAAAGCTGATTCTCCTCCCAAACTGATGGACAGTCATAGCAGAGTGTCATTTTCAAGCAAAGAAGCTTCTGTTCTAGATCAGGCCAAGGAACCATCTGGTCCAGCATCCCATTTCCTCCAGTGGGCATCCTTCCCCCTACCCCTTAATGTACACAGAATCATAGGATATTTTTTTTCTGACGCTAGGTGTTTTCTCCCTATGTATTGTTTGTGGTTGATAGGAAATTTCTACAAGGTATTTAGTGTGGTTGTTTTATGAAGGGTGTCTTAACATAGTTGTGCACCCCTCTGGGCTCCACTAAGGGACAGAGGCATGATGATGATATGGTAAGGAACCTTTACTTAAGTGGAGTCTCTGGCATGCAGTGCTTGTCTTCTGTTTTGGTTGATAACATACAGGCTGAAGTATTTTAATCAACAGCATCTAGAGCTGCTTGTCAAAACTGTCTGGAAATTTCCAACTTTTACAGAATGCAGCCATCAGGTTGTTAACTGCCATGCATATATCACTCCAGCATTACAAGATCTTTTTGCGTCTTTCGTTATGGGCTCTGTTCAAGGTGCTGTTTTTGACCTTTGAAAGTTTAAATGGCCTGGGGACAGGCTGCCTTCTGCTGCATAAACCTACTTGTCAGCTGTGGTCATATTCAGATGCCCACTCTGGCTGCCCTTGCTATCAGGAGACACCTGCTGAATTTGAACTTATCAAGCCAGTTGATTGATTTGGTTTAGGTTTGAATTGAGGCAATGGTTTTCTGGCCCACTACAGGAGCTAACTAACTCCCCAGTGCTATGATAGTTTTGTTATTATTGTTGCTGTTGAGAACTGTCACTTTGCTTATCTTAGACTGCATACACACCATGTATTTGAGGCACACCCCACTCCCACAATCCTAAGAACTATAGTTTACCTCTCAAACATCTAGTTCTCAGCACCCGTAGCAAATTACAGTTGCCAGGATTATTTGGGGGAAGCCATATGGTGCGTATGTAGCTAAAATATTTACCTGGAATTGTCACAAGAGTGCTTATTGCTTTTGGTTGCCATTTGGCCCCATTGCTCACCATTTTCTCCCTGCATACCAGGGATGGGGAACCTGATGTTGTCAGCCTTAGTCAGCAGGGTCAAATGTTATGGATGATGAGAGCTGAGGTCCAGCAACATTTGGAGGGTGACAGATGCTCCTTCCATGCTCTATTCCTGTTATACACATACCTACCAGTTGACAATAACATTTGCATTTGATGAAGTGGTCCACAAAGGCTTGTGCCATAAGATACATGCTACTTTTTAAGGTGCCGAAAGCCTTAACAATTTTTTTAATCACTGTATCATTATTTCATTTGCTCCAAGGAGCTCAAAGTGGTATACATAGTTCTTCCCCTCTCCACTTTATCATTTCAACAACCCTGTGAGGTAGTCTAGGTAGAGATAATTCTCTCCTTAAATATGTTGACCAGGCACCCTCACCCTTATCCTTCTGGCACCTGGTAAAGTCCATTCTGCTTCTTTGGCTTTTAATAGTATTTAAGGCCCTTCTATCTGGTTTGTACCTGCAGTTTTTGTTTGCTTTCTACTTTTCCTCCTGCTGTTTTGATCACTGTAATAATTTAACAATGGATGCTCTACTTTTATAGCGTATTCTGTAATGTTCACTTGCCGTTGTTTTGGAAGCCACCTTCAGGGCTGTTTAAACTCACATTCTGTTACCTGCCTGTTCTGAAACATTGGTAGCTATGCCCAAAGTCCCCACCCCCACCCCTAACATTTGCAGCTGGAAATATTTTAAATTTTGAATGCAAAGGCTCAGAGCAACCTTATTTTCTCACCCATTTGCATCACATCTAACGATTAAATATTGACATGGCTGCCTTCGGAAGCATGTTTCACTCCCTGAGGCTAAATATCAAAGGCTATTCTTGTATCAGGCCAGCAATTAGTCTCAACTGTATAAAAAGGAGAAAAATAATATTGAGTAGATACTGCCAGAGGGAACTCTATTTCTAAGTCATTTATTATCGTTCTTTTTTGCACCTACTTCCTGTTATTATTACTGATAATTTCCAGCATTTTAATACTATAGAGAGTATGAGATTAGCAGAATGCCGCCTTTTCCAGCCCAGTAACACTAGCACTAGAGATAAGGTAAGCATAGCGACCAGGGGGCTGAAAGGCACTCTCCCAGTGCTGTACTCTGGACTCAGTCCTGAATGTAGGGTTGGAACCACTGCTAATACAGTGTCCCCAGTTCCCATTCCCTGGAGCCAGTCTAGGAGGATATCATGGGTGATGGTATCAAATGCTGACGAGAGATTAAGGAGGAGGAGGAAGGTTGCACTTCCTCTTGTCTTGCTGTCTGAAAAGGTCATCCACTGGGGCAACCAAGGTTGACTCAGTTCTGTGGCCAGGCCTGAACCCAGATTGGAATGGATCTAAATAATCTGTGTTGGAGGACATATAGCATCACCCTGAAGGAAAACAGGTTGGTATCTGAAGGAATAACAAATGATGCTTTTCCTTCATAGTAAGAAAGCCTCTTCTCTCATATTTCTTGCTGCTTTTCATTTGAAAAGTAAATTAAGAGTTAGAGAAAGCATTGTAAATTCCTTTCTTTGTGTTGATTTTGACCTTACAACTCTGTTTCAGCCCTGCAATCCATGATAACTGTTATGTACTGAGTTGAATAGGATCCAAACTGCAGCAGTCTGATTGGTCCTAGAACAATAGGATCCAAAAGGCAGCAGTCTGATTGGTCCTAGAACAATAGGATTCAGAATGCAGCAGTCTGATTGGTCCTAGAACAATGCAGCAGTATGATTGGTTGGCAGGAACTACCCAATCATGCTCCAGATAGAAGTGAATCCACAACCTGATTGGCTTACAGTAGAATTCCGGAATTAGCCAATCTTGTGCAGCCCATTGTGTAAATAATGTATATAAAGCTGATACTTTGAGGGGACTTTCATTCATTCCTCCTCACCACTATGAGCTGAATAAAGAGCATGAAATCACTTCGCGACTCTGAGTATATTTCAATAACTAAGAGACTTTTTCCAAAACATGCTGGACAGAGGGATTCAACTGCGTAATCCAGTGGTTTTCAACCAGTGTTTGAAAAGGGGTGAGGGGCTGCTGGCTCTGTGAGCAAGGGGTGACATAACTGGGCTCCTGAGCCCCACAGGGGTGCCGCAGAAAGAATGTAGTTGGTCAAGGGAGCCATGGACCCAAAAAGGTTGAAAACTTCTGGCCTAATCTACAAAAAGTACTGCTTAAATTAACCTTACAATCCGAGCTTGCATCTCCTGTTGTTTGGCAAAAAATGCAAAGCCGAGAGCCGAAATCCACGTTGAATATGTTCTCTTCCTTTTGTGGGATGCAAGAAAAGCTTGTCTCTATTCCCTTCCTAAATGAATCTCTCTGTGTGCCTAACAAGCCTTGCCAATTTTGCCCCCTGGAGGCAGAACCCCATCTGCTAAACCAGAGACTACTAATTCAAAGTGTTAGCTCTCATCTCACATGAAATTTTAATGAAGTTAAACTGGAATCTCTTCTCTGTCCCTGAACACCAACCGATCAACTTCCTTGATTGTGCTCTAAGAATATCAATATTCAGTGGTGCAAAGAAAGACTTTCCAAGAGCTGGGGCTATCAAGGTGTCTCCTAAAGTGTTGTTAGTTCATATGTTCTGAAACAATTAGCCTCTGATTTGTATTTGTGAGAGTCAAGCACACTCTGGCAGTGTGATTTTAGGCAGGTCTGCTCGTAAGTAAACCTGGGTTCAGTGGGCCTTACTGGTACATGTGCATAGAACTGCAGCCTGATTGGCTGAGAGCAAGAATCTGGACCCTGATGTGATACCCTCCAGATGTTGCTGGACTACAACTCCATCAGCCCTGACCACTACCTGTGCTGGCTGGGGTGATGGGAGTTGGTGTCCAACAACACCTGGAGGGACAGAGGTTTCCAATTTCTAGCTTGGAAGAAGAGTGAGATGAAAATGTGACTTAATATAGAAATTGTCTTTTTGAGCAGAGCCTATTCTCTGAGGAACAGCATTTGCTCTTGCATTCAGGTGAGCATATTGCATTCCTGCTGATTTCCCAAATGCTCCCCCTTTCATCTCTCTGAAAGAGATCTGAAGGCAAAATTGAACTGGAAACATGGAACAATATTCTTCTCCCTGTAAACGTACAGAAGATAACCAAATGACAGTGACAGAAGCCAGGAACGCAAATAATACATGTGATATATATCCCAAAGAGAAGCACTTTGAAATCCCAATTGGTTTCCACAGCAATGCTTATAGGCTCCTCCAGACAGCCAACTTATTGAGCGATTCATCCTGATTTGCTTTCACAATCCTTGTGCAGACGGTGGATTATGGAGCATTTGTTCCAATTCCCTGGTATGAGCTTGAATCACTCCCACAAAATACTATCTGGGGGTCACCTAACCCTCCCCTGAAATTTTTAGGACTTGATACTTTTCTTAGATGTGTAAGATTTATAATTGATTTATAAAGGAAACTTACAGTTTGGGAAGAGGGACGTGGGTGGTGCTGTGGTCTAAACCACTAAGCCTTGGGCTTAGAAGGTCGGTGGTTCGAATCCCTGCAATAGGGTGAGCTCCCGTTGCTTGGTCCCAGCTCCTGCCAACCTAGCAGTTCAAAAGCACCCCTCCCAAAAAAGGTGCAAGTAGATTAATAGGTACCTCTCCGGCAGGAAGGTAAACGGCATTTCTGTGCACTGGTGTCGTGTTCTCTTGTGCCAGAAGCGGCTTAGTTATGCTGGCCACATGACCCAGAAAAACTGTCTGAGGAGCGGACAAACGCCGGCTTCCGCAGCCAGTAAAGCGAGATGAGCGTCGCACCCCAGATTCGTTTGCGACTGGACTTAGCTGTTAGGGGTCCCTTTACCTTTAGTTTGGGAGCAGAAGGGAAAAGTGAAAGCTTCTCATAAGAAGCTAAATTGGTAGTAGCCAGCACAAAGGCCTCAGATGTTTACAACTCCTATAATCTCAGCTGGAGTTTATGGAAATCATAGTTCAAAACACCTGGAAAGTTGGATACCCCAGAGCAAAATGTGTGTGTGTGTGCGCGCACACACACACACGCCAGGTTGCAACTCAGAGCCTGGAACTGGACTGCTGAGGAATGACTGAGGAGGAAGTGGGAGAGAAGCAGCTGTCTTCCCATCTCCAGCGCTGCAGCAAGTGGGATTCCAAGTTGGCAGGTATAGTGGATGAAATGAAGCGACACAGGGCTAGCTGAGGCTGCTTTCTTACATCCCGTTGTCTTGAAGCTGTACTTCAAACGCTTGGGCTGCCTGCAATGCTACTCAGCACCAGCAACATCTGAAAATGTTGCTGGGGTGACTATAGCGAGGAATGCGCTGTTCTGTATTCAGGAAAGGTGAGCAGTTTTGCTCAGAGCTACTTGTAAAGAGTTACAGGCAGCGTAATGGTCTGACTATTAAAGCCCAGGAATTTGGCAGCATCGTGCAACAAGCTAGTAACATAAAAGATAACGGCAACTGTAATCTACAACTGCCTGCAGCTTCACGGTCTGCAGCTTATGATATATGGCTCTGCTCTATAGTTTGAAGGATGGTGTTTTGGCACTGCGGCCACACACAGCACTTGTTCGAGGATAGCAGATGCCGCTCGTGTGTTCACAAAGGAAGGCTTTTGCATAGCCACCCAGGGCTTCTTGGGAGGAAGGTGCAGGATATAAATGTCATAAATAAATAGCCATCATTGGGAAAGCTTCCACCATGAACAAAGACATGCACTAAAAAGAAACAGCTGCAGAGTTTTTCCCATTCAAAATAGGAGATGATTACTCAACCCATTACATTGGCAAAGTCTGCCCCTTGCCTTTTTTTTTTTCTTTTATCCACAAGCCCCACTGAAATAAATGGGAGGCTGGTCTTCATTTCAGCAAAGTATGCGCTGAATAACCCACCTGGGGCTTGCTCCCTGTGCTTCTTACCAGTATGTTGGCTTCTGCAGAGGAAATCCTTTATTAAGATGATGTTCAGAAGAGAAGAATGAGCGGAAGAATGATTGGCAGCAGGGGACTGGTATGGGGTGCTGGGTGGAGTCAGAGTGAGTGACAGGCGGAGTCAACTGATAGAGATCATTGGAGAGTGGAGAATGACGCAGAAGAGGAATTAGCAGAATGTTAGGGACAGCAGTGAGCTGAGACAGAGTGGTGCTAGAGCTGCTGAAGAGAAGAGACAAGCATGCCAGGTTATGACAGGATAATTCTTTGTTATTCTATATTAAAACTCCACTTGGTTAGATGGATTTCCATCCAAAATTATACACCAATTTTAAATTTATGAATGTATTCTGGTCTGGGGGATTCCAAGTTAGCAGATCTCACTCCACATACTGATTTTGAATTGCAGGCAATAAAGGGAAAATCTGAGTCCTCTATGTAAAGGAGTAGGTGGTGACAGCAGGTTGCTCTGGGAAATATTAGGGGAAGCCTGGCCTGGACCAACTGAGGGCCTTGTAGGAGACTCCTGGAATGCCACAGTGCTGTAGCTTCTGAACCATCCAAGCCATCCCTGGTTTTTAAAGACAGTGATACCCTGCAAAGCAGCCCCCATTCCCAAGCAACTTGAATAGGGCTCAAATAAGTGACTGATCCAATGCTGCCCTCTGCTGGTGAATTGGAGCTGAACAACAGAAATTTTTGCAATGGTTCGGGACTCAATAATATTTTGTATTCAACTGCATTACAGATTAAACACTGCAGACAGAACCTCTCCTCCCATCACCTTTCAGCCAGTTCTCACATTCCCCTGCTGGCCATCAAGTGCTCAGCTGTCAAGAGAGAGACGCCTCTGTAAATCAACCCAATGGCATTTTTCCTGACTGGATTTCAGAACTAACACACTAATCCAATTTATATCAGTAATTACTGAGAGAGAGAGAGAAATGAGAATATGAACGTTCACCTTACAGGCTACAGTTTTGCCTTACGCCTTGACATTTCAAGGGCTGCAATGCACTCTTTAACCAGCTGGGTTGCTTCCTTAGCTGTACCCTGGTGCACAGAAAATCCACCGCCCCCATGTCCGTAATTGTGCACCACCAGAAGCTTTCCACTGCCTTGAACCAGTATCTCTTTCTGGACTCTCACGGCTGACCTGGATGGCCTCAGGCCCACCCTCGCCTTTATATCCTGAGCTGCCTGGAGGGATGGCTCAAGAGCACAACATCGGCCAAATATGTCTTTGCTGGTACTGGGATCTGGAGACAGCTTCCAGTTGCCTTTTTGCCGTGTCCCACCTAACGTTATGTTGTGCATCCCTGGGTAGATGTAGGTTAATCCATCGCCATCCCGAATGAAATGTGTTACCCAAGGGGCCTTGACCTTGAGAAGCTGACCTCTGACGGGGTGTATCTCGAGGTCACCCACGAGCTTCCTGGAGCCAATGCCAGAGCAATTCACTATGATGTCATAGTCACTCCGCAGCTCCCATAGGTCTTCGATTTTTCTAGCATGCACCTGGCCCCCATTTCTTTTCAGCCTGCAAAGGAAAAAAAAAATCAAAATGTGAAATCATTCTCTATCAGTGTGAATGTTTTGCCTGACTGTTACGCAGGCCAAGGATATAAGATAATTTAGATGGTCTTTGACTAGTGTGAAATAGAAAGATGGAAAGAAAAAAAAACCAGAAAGGTTCCAGTATGCAATCCAGATAATCTCATCCTACTTTTTTAAACAAAGAAACTGTTGAGAAGAAAAATCAGTGAAGAGATTGAAAAACCTTATGGAACAGAAGTGTACACAAGTCAAATGGGATCCATTTGTATACGGAAATTTTTAATGTTTGAAGTTTTATTCTGTTTTAGTGTTCTGTTGGGAGCTGCCCAGAGTGACTGGGGAAACCCAGCCAGATGGGCGGGGTATAAATGTTAAAATCAATTAACAATTAAAATTAAAGCATGCATTTATAGACATAATGCTGAGTATATCCTATCTCCTTCAGCTATCAGTTCATAGCCACCAGTTCAGTCTAGAGATAAAGTATCCATTCAAATTGTAGAATATCTCATTTATGTAAAGATTCAGGTAGGCAGCCGTGTTGGTCTGATGCAGTCGAAATATATTAAAAAATATAAAAAATTGTCCAGTAGCACCTTAGAGACCAACTAAGTTTGTTCTTGGTATAAGCTTTCATGTGCATGCACACTTCTTCAGATACACACTTCTTCATTTATGTAAAGTTAGTGGAACAAAAATCAAAAAGTGTGGCTGCTGTGTGCGTGTTTTGGTAAGTCCCAATGACTCTACAATGTAAGCAGGAAAAATATGCAATTTGAAAAGAATAACAAAGGACTGAACAAGTGGGAAATGTACAACTAATCACAGGTTAGGTGGTCTCCTTCATTCTCCAGCAAAGAGCAGTTTTTCTCCAGCAAAGAGCAGTTTTTCCAGGGATCAGGAAAAATGCTGAGTCAAGATCCAAAGTATCATGCAATTAGTTTTGTGCACCCACAAGAACTTTAGACTTCTGTTTCTTGCACAGTTGCCCACCAATCCACATGTCAATTATGGAACTGAGGAGACTTTCAGAGCTGTTCGTGATTTGGTGCTTGAGATTGCTGTTCAGAAAAACAGAAGTTTTTTTTTTTTTACCCACTGTGCAAACTTCTGCTATTTAAAGCAGAAGCTTGCCTGTACAATCCTACTGATGATTCTCACTCCTCTGTGTTTTAATTCCCACAAGTCTGTATTACATAAGAAGCTGAGCTGCACTGCCTGCCTGTTTGCTCTCTGTTTGCCCAATTTGAGGTGGAGGTGGTGTGTAAAGACCTATACAGATTGAGACTCAGGAATTTGAAGGAGCTCCTCTCTCACCGTCTGCCAGCCCAGGCCTTAAGATTTACCGTATTTTTCGCTCTATAACACGCACCAGACCATAACACGCACATAGTTTTTAGAGGAGGAAAACAAGAAAAAAAATATTCTAAACGAAATAGTGATATATGATTTTTGTGGTTCATGCTGTGGCCGCAGACATGTGATCTGACAGTGAGTTTGGAGTAGCCCAATGCAAAAATCCTGAGGATCCATGTGGATCCATGCTTTGTAACCACGGAGGAGGGAAGGAAGGGGAACCATGGATCCTCTGCTCACGACTGCAGCAGATCCCCCCGCCACCCGCAGGCATTCGCTCCATAACACGCACAGACATTTCCCCTTACTTTCTAGGAGGAAAAAAGTGAGTGTTATGGTGCAAAAAATACGGTATATAAAAGGCCCTGCCTGCAGCTCTATTGACAGTGGTGGTTCATGGTATGATGGCACAGAACAAGACCTTCTCTCTTGTGGCTCTGCAACTGTGGAACTCTCCCCCATGGAAGATAAAAGCTTCCCACCCCCCATCATCAGCTTCCCGCCATCCCATAAAGATGTGTACTTTTTTCTTCAGGTCTTTGGAGCTAATGAATTGATCTTCAGCAGATGGATTGGTTGTTTTTATTATCATTATTGGTTTTGTTTGACATTAAAGTATCAATATAACATTGTGCACCGCCTGTGAACCTGCCAGCTGAAGTGCGGGTTATAAACACTATAAATCATCATCATCATCAAAAATGCACTGAACAAAGTTAGAGAACAGAGCTTTGAGGGAGGCTGCATTTCCCAGGGGTGTTTTGTGCTCTTACAAAACATCTGTTCAGTTGCAAACACATGTGCTAGGCTGGTAATAAAAGGACACAGAAACCCACATAGATCAAAATTACAGGAAACTGCTCATTGTGCCCATCCTTGAAAAAGCAAAAGCAGATTTCCCATCTATCTCTACCAGAAAATAATGCATCCCAGTGTCAGGCTAAAGCAGGATACAAGAGCTGATGGACATTAAGTTGGCCCTTGGTTTAAATCTCACTTGTCTGTGCCGCACCAATGTATCCTCACAGGTGGGCACAATTCTTTTTTAAAAAATCATGACCCTCTTGTGCCTTCAACAAATCAGTTGTTCATGGGACGTGCCCCCTCTCAGTGGCAATCATTTTACTGGGAGGCAAAGATGTTTTTGTTTTCCCAGGGTTTTTTTTCATTTTAGTTTTTTTTTTAAGCTATTCCAATGTTTATGCAGCTGAAAATTATGCTGCCGTGGAACTGAATGCATCAGAAGGCGGTAGACTCTTAATTCCTTTGGTCTGAAGAAGAGGCTGCTCATCATTTATGCTGCAGCTGCATCTCCTGAATTGGAAGTGGCATTGAGGTCACTCCCAATTTAATGTTTCTGAAGTTTGTTGTGACAGTCGAAAAGTAGCCGACGTGCCCCAATCAAAACTCTTCTTGCCTACAGAAGTGGCTCGTGGGTTCCAGCCAAGTGCTTATGATTGATTCTCTTTTTGTATCTTTTGATGAACAGCACCATAAATAGTGCTCAGGGCACTTGAGGGTACACAATAAATTACACATCTAATAGACACTTCATTCTGACCCACTCAGTGGAAGAAATCTTAATCATTTGTTTCAGCTACTTGGACACCATCCTTCAAACGGGCCTATCAGCAAAACAGCATTTATTTGAGTGAGTTTTGTGCCAATGACTCGCTCTGAGGATCAGGCAGCTCCTTTGGGAAATTACAAGAGTGTAAGACAGAAATGAGGGGCAGCAGAGGCCTTTGCCCACAGGCCTGCCTGACAGATACTAAATGGATTCTGCAATTTAGTTGAGCGTTGGCACCACTTTCAGGACTGTTTAAAAAATGAAACATGACAAGGCATGAGTTCCCCGTGAGGTTGCTCATATGTCAGAACAGCACACTGGAAGAATAAGGAGCACTCAGCGTGTGATTGCTTTGAAGCAAGAACTGCCAGCCCATGTTGTAACATGGTGTAAGAATAGAAGTGCCATTGCATTACAACCAGGGAGCACTTTCTTAACATTTGGTCTTTGTTTCACTTTGCAACCACAATAAGAAAATGGCAGTGTGTTGAAAGCTGGGACAGGGAAGCTGTGGTCCTACAATCCCCATCATCCCTGACCAGACAAAGGACCATCACATTCTGCTTGTGAGCATGCAGAGGCATCTGTCTGATTGCTGGTGGAGGCAGGATGCTCGGATAGAAGGCTCTTGGTCTTATCCAATAAGACGGTTCTTTAATTTGTTATAGCAAGGTGTCCATTCAAACACTCATACCTTTTCTCCAGCCAAAGCAAATAGGGTGGGCAGTCACACTTCAGTGTAGTAAAGGCCTGACCACATTTGTGCTGCGGAAATTTCTTCATTTCCTGTTCAGTCATCGAGCGAAACCCCAGAACCACATCAGACCAGAATGGAGGCTTCTCTTCAGGAATGGTTTTAAAGATCTGCCAGCTCATAGACATGAAAGGGGGGAGGAATGTAAAACACACAGCCATTGTGTTCTGTTACATTTATTGGAAAATCATTATCTAAGATCAAAATTATTTCATATAATTGTGGTTGGGTTTTTTTTGGGGGGGGGTAGTTCCGTGCTCCTGCTACACCTGTTCCTAAGATGTATTTTCCCCCATAACCAAACTAGGGCCTTTGTAAAGCCCACAAGCTGGGCTTAGTGGCAACAGTTCTCTCCTGCTGTTGTTCTCCTGCTTTTAATACAAAGCTGTTAAACAGTCACCGTGATGAATAGCCATTGGGAGACCAGTCCCAAATAAATTTCTACCATTCATTCATGATACCAAAACATGTGCTTATGTGACAGTGGGGGGGGGGAATAAATACCACACTGGGAACAGCATGTCCCAAGGGTTCCATTTAGGATGTTATTGTCATAGAATTGCATGGGGGGAGTAATTGTTTTTGCTTGTTATTATGGTATGTATTTTCATGTTTTTATATTGCAAACCACCTTGTGATATTCGGATGAAGGGTGGTATAGAAATTTAAATAATAATCATCATCATAGAATCATAGAGTTGGAAGGGACCTCAAGAGTCATCTAGCTCAACCCCCTGCAATGCAGGAATCTCAAGTAAAGCATCCATGACAAATGGCCATCCAACCTCTGTTAAAAATCTCCAATGAAGGAGAGTCTACCGCCTCCCTAGGGAGTTTCTTAGTGCCGCTGTTGAACAGCTCTTGCTGTGAGAAAGTTCTTCCTGATGTTTGGTCAGAATTTCCTTTCTTGTAACTTGAAGCTATTGGTTCAGGTCCTACTTACCCTCCAGAGCAGGAGAAAACCAACTTGCTCCATGTGAAAACCGTTTTAGATATTTGAAGGTAGCTATCATATCTCCTCTCAGACTCCTCTTTTTCAGGGTAAACATACCCAGCTCCTTCAACTGTTCCTCATAGGGCTTGGTTTCCAGACCCTTGATTATGCCCTCCTCTGCACATGTTCCAGCTTGTAAATGTCCATCTTAAATTGTGGCGCCCAGAACCGGACACAGTATTCCGTAATACTAGTAATTCATGAGCGCATATTGGTTTTGTCTCTCTCCCTTTCTAAAACATGGCCATAGATTACAATTCCAATGCATGCATTTTTATGTGTTTATTGTATTTATAGCCCACCTTTCTTCCTCCAGTCAGTGTACATTGGGTTCCTACCCAGACAGTCACACAGGCACTGTCCAGACCTTCACTGCTTTATGTGCCTTGGACTCTGCTTGGCCAACAGGCTTGCCTATCCCTCTGCTTTTAGTAAGCATAGTACAGCCTTCTTTATTTACCCAGAGACCAAATGAATCCCAGCCTCTGAAGCTTCTGAGGAATTACAGATTACTGACAGGTAGTCAAAGGTCTCCTTAAACCACTGCTTCTGTTGATGAACCGGTGTGTCTGCACAGCAGAAAGAAAACACATTTTAAATGATGTTTTAAATTTATAGTTTCATATCTTTATTCTCCATACTCAGCGAAACATCTAGAATACAATAGAGCTTGACGGTAGTTTGATTTGTAATCTAGTCTTGCAAAGTGATTGCTGCTTCTTCCTGTAAAATACTGACTACCTTCATACGTAGCTGAATGGATATATTTTCCAGCTTCTATGATGTATGTAACATGGCCAAATAAACAATGCAAATATTTCTGCCTGGAAGCAAAGTGTACATACAGAGTCCAGAACAGGGAAGAGTCTTGCATGCAGCAATAGGGGTACTATGACAGGCGCTGTGTACAAGGCTCTTCGGATGGAGTTTTGGAAGGACCCTAGCCTGGCAATATTACAAAGAATGTTAGTAGCTTATTAACTGGGTGCAAGTTCAATGTGTAATATTTTAGATTTGCTACTTTTTTTCCATATAGAACTACTGGAGAGAGAGAGAGAGAGAGAGAGAGAGAGATGTACAGTTGATGCTAAACATATGTGGAGGTTATGTTCCAGGGATAATGCATAAAGCCAAAATCGTGAATAAAACACACTCTCCCTGCATCTCTGAACACACTCCCAAGGTGAGTGCAATGGTGGGAGCACATAAAGCTGGATTTGCACAAGTTAAATGTGTGTAAGCTATGAGTCAACTGTACATGCACCTCAGTTTGGCAACAGCAGCACTCATTTCACAGCAACCACTTCAGTGTTTTGTTGCTCGTGGTGCACTGATCCACTTGTCATGGAATCAGCCCTGAAAACGACAGTTACCCCTCTCTGAAGCCCGTTTTGGGAGCTGATAGTAAATACAGAAAATCATCTGGAGGATGCTGAAGACGCACCTCTTTACCTTCCCTTTTGACACTTGAGATGTATATGTTTAGGGCCCACCTTATTTTTATTGTTGTAAGTTGCTTAAAACCATTTTTAATATTATGTTTTAAATGTTGTAACCCACCCTGGGATCTTAGGGAGAAGGGCGGAAAACAAATAAAATACATAATGTAAAAATCTATGCCTATTTACATTTTGCACCTTAGGAAGGAAATTCCACTCACCTGGGTAAATATGAGGAATGAGCATCCCAGCAGCTACATCACTTGTTGTATTGGGGGTAAACCTGTCAGCAATGACAGTCACGCTGCAGTCTGAGACAGATTCCGAAATGCAAACAGCAGTAGAGAGGCCAATGAGCCCTGCACCAATGACTGCAATCTTTGCTTTGGCCATGTTCTGTTATGAGAAGTGGAAGGAGAAAGGAGGGGGGTGAAAATAAAATTCTAAAGACAAAATAAGGATTTCTTATATAATGATTTTTAAAATAAAATAATAATCTAAGAATACTTTAAAAAAAATCTGTCCGTTGTGGAACAAGATATGGAGGGCTCTTAATCCATAGATATCTTAAGAGGGATTAGCATAGGGGACCTCACCCATGCACTTGATTGAATAGGTTCTTCTGGAAATAAAGCTTAAGAGGTATCCGTTCAGCTTCATTGACAGCACCTGGCACTTTGGGGCAGTTTCTTGGATCCCAGCCACCTGGCAGGGTCCATTAGTCTGGATGCCTTTTCACTCAGCTACAGGCTTCCTTAGCAGTGGCTGACAGCCTTCTTAATTTCCTACTATGCCTCAGAGCAATGGTACACTAGGGTTCTTGCCGGACTTAAAAGGGTCGCTCACTGTTGTTGCTGCAAGATAAGCCCTGGCCAGAGGTGTAACAATGCAGACTGGGACCCACTGGAGAGGACTTTCCTGAAGGCCCTTTCAAAACTACAGCAGCTCTGCCTGTTTAAATAACAAAGTAAAGAGAAGATGGAGTATGCAAGCAAGCACAATTTCTTCTCTAAACTAAAACACAGCCAATTAGCCAGTCATTCCTTTGAGTGGAACAAAAGGTCAACATGAAACTGCACAATGTCCAACTACACATCTGCAAACAGTGTCTGCAAAATATACCATTTGTGAATAAGAGAAAGTCAACCCAAAGCATGGGGCAACATCAATATATTGTGTATTTGACAGTCCTGGCAGAATGCAGAGATTTTGTATTGATAGAATATTACGGTAATATTCATCAAATCTCCTGTTGCTTTGATAGCCACGGCATTCATGTTGGAACAGTTTATGGATCAACAAGTACTTTAAAAAAAATCTAGTAGGGCCTTCGTACCCTGCTTTAAAACATCTTAGGTTTTGAACTTCCTTTGAACTTTGCACATGACAAGTAGAATTTGGTTGATAATTCCCCAAAGTTAATTTCTGATAAAAGAGTACCAATGGAAAGAACAAGTATTTGGTTTTTTTTTCCCTTCTAGGAAACAGCAACAGCATGACTGAGATCAATATTTTCTCAAAATATTTTGGCATTTCAGTTCTCCCCAGCCTGACTGTTGAAAAATCAAATGAGGAAAACTTTAGTAGATCTGGTTCCTTTGTTTAAATCTTCCATAACATGTTTTAGCTGCTGGTTTATTTTAGATTAAATTCCTGTTTACCATTACCTTCTGATATTTTGTGTCTTTTTTCTTTTTTGGTGGGGAAGGCCACCATGCTCCTTAGAGCTATGTTGTGCTTTCTCTATAATACAGATATACTAAGGAAGAGGGAGATCATTAAACCTTCCCAGTGAGCATACATAATTTATCAGAGGCAAGGGCCCTGACACTTTTCCCTAATATGAACTGAGTTTAGACTATTCCATTTCTTTCATCTGCATGTTTTCTTCTCTCTCTCCCTCCTCTCCAGTCCAACAAAAAAAAAGAACAATTCAAATGAATGCATAACAGAGCCACTCTTATGATGAATGAATATGATCAAATGTTTACTGCTTGCAGTCATAGGCCAACACACAGAGGAGAGGTAAAAGAGGAAATGTCTGAAAGAGACATACAATGTGTACAATTAAACTACCAGTTCACAGTTCATCATACAAAGCATGATATAAATAGCCGTTAATAACAACTTCCAAAGGTTTCTAGCTGTTTAGTTTGGTGAACCAACTTTGCAATTTACCTACACATTATTTTTTAAAACCTGCACAGATTTTTGTGTTTGTTGTGTGTGTTGCAGTTGGAAACAATCAAGTCAAAGTGGAAATATTTCTGCCCTTCCACAGAATAGAGAAGGCACCTCCATCAACAAAACACATTTCAATATATGTATAGTACTGTAAAATGTTTGGGACTGAAAAACATGAACATTCGATGCCTTATAAAATTAGGAAATAAGATTTTTAAAAAAAGGTTTTTCACATTTGTACTGCACTCTTCATCTAATGAACTCAAGGCTGCATACATGGGATCAAGCCCATTTTACTGTCAGATCACGGTATACTAGGCTTGAGATTTGGTGGGTTTCATGGTTGTGTAAGGTCTGCCCAGCAAAATTCTGTCCACTAATGCTATGGAGTATATCACACAGTTTTATACTGGTCCAAAAATAACAAGAACCCTGCAGGATATTAAAGCCGAATATATTTATTATGACTTCAGCTTTTGTAGAGGTGTGCTGCAGTGGATTCCAGTCCATGAAAGTTTGTGCAGTTTTAAATCTGATAATCTTTCAAGGTGCCACGAGACTCTGCTGCTTATGCTGCAAAAGACTTAACGTTGCTACCCCTTCTTGAGGTTACAATGGTCCAGTGGACTGAGGAAACAAGGAAACAAGGGTTTTGCCCCATAGTACTAAGTCGTCTTCTGCAAAGGGATCAAATATTTATTTCACTCATTCTAATGCACATCAATCTCTGACTTTTGTCTTCTGGGTTTCTGGGGTTTTTCCTGTTGTTATTCTGTCTCTCACAGCTACAATAAACCTACCATTAAAATTATGGACTGGTCATTTCTTCGTTAGGGGGCAAACGGGCAAATTTAGCAGAGAATCAAATACTTCCCCCCCTCACTGTACTAGTCCCAGCCCCTGCTGTTTGTGCAGCACACTTTTAAACAGGGCTCAATTTCTGTTCAGAAACGTTGCAAAAAACACGATTTGACAAATGATCTCTGACCAGTCAAAAACGCGGCAGTATTTTCAGCCAACTGCTTAGAATGCGGATAAGAGCAGGAGCTATGAAGCGGGATAGTATTAAAAGTAAAAAGTAAAAATCCACAAAGCTCTCCGCCCTCCCCTTTCTCCAGGAACCGGCTTTATAATAATATGTAGGTTCACAGCGTACAATGGCTCTACATTTACGTGGATAGACGGACTAGGGGAGTTCACGGGTTTTCCCGCTCATTCTGACGAGCCGCGGACAACCGCGGGAGAGAGGCTAAAAAATACCTTTCCTTTCAAAAGAATCCGGACCCTTTCCGACAAAGTGGCGCTTCCCCACCAAAGGTTTCCAGGCCACGGACGCGACCATTAGAAGGGGACGGAGGGGAAACGCAGGCTCGGAGGGCGGGGCAATCTTCTGAAGACGGCTCTGCTCGTTCCCGATTGGTCAGCAGCGGCTGGTTTCGGCGACTCCACGGGCTCGAGGGTGGGCAGTTTCGTGCTCCCTCCCGCCGAGCCTCGCTCCTTGCAACGAGGCGTCTCCCGCTGGTGTTTTGGATTCGTCCGACTGGCTCCCGGTCGCGGAGTGTCCATGGTCCCTTCAAGGGAGACTGCTTCAGTTGTCTCGTTGCATGATTTTAATTGGTGCTACTGGGCAACATAGCTGTCAACTTTTCACTTTTTTAAGGGAAATTCCATTATTCCGAATAGGATTCCTCGCAAGAAAAGGGAAAAGTTGACAGCTATGCTGGGCAACGAACTCAAAATAGGAGTCGCCAGAGGCAGTTTATTCATGGCCGGATTATAATAGTTGCAATTGGAATAATTGCGCCAGGGCTTATGTCTGCAAGGGACCCAATGAATGTCAGTCTCCAGGTCTCCAGGTGGGGAGTAAACTACAGTTCCCGAGATTCGGGTGTGCAGCCATGTGTTTTAAATGTATGGTGTAGCTGTTACATACAGGTTTCTATTACCTCTCAGAGGGAAATCTGTTAAAGCTCCTCTCTTCAGACATGTCTATCAGAGCTTCTGCCAAAGGTTTATTTATACATAAGTGGGTGAACCCAAGTGGCCACCCCACTCCACATTTCCAGCAAACATATGGAAAGAGGCTTTGACTGAAATCCTGCTTTGGAGGGAATCTCCCTTTGAATTGGAGCATCCTCAGCGCCTAGGGCTTGCCGATCGAAAGGTCGGCGGTTCGAATCCCCGTGGTGGGGTGCGCTCCCGTTGCTCGGTCCCAGCACCTGCCAACCTAGCAGTTCGAAAGCACCCCCGGGTGCAAGTAGATAAATAAGGACCGCTTACTGGCGGGAAGGTAAATGGCGTTTCCGTGTGCGGCTCTGGCTCGCCAGAGCAGCGATGTCACGCTGGCCACGTGACCCGGAAGTGTCTCCGGACAGCGCTGGCCCCCGGCCTCTTGAGTGAGATGGGCGCACAACCCTAGAGTCTGTCAAGACTGGCCCGTACGGGCAGGGGTACCTTTACCTTTTTTTAATAATCTGTATTGTTTGTGGACTGCCACCTCTCCCAAGCTGGCAGTGAGTCACAAAACATATTAGAATGCAGTTCAAAAAAAATTAGTGGTTGCAAATGCAACGTGCAGAAAATGATTGATTGGTACAGTCTCTTGCCAAAATGATACAATATGATTAGATGTGTCGCATATGGTCACTGTGCAACATAGATTTAAGTGCTGTGCTGGATCGTGGCCAAAATTCATATTTGCTTTATGATCAGAATGTTTCAAGTTGCTGGTTATATTGAATATATTTTATGTTTATTTTTATATCTTTAGGGCCAACTATTTACATGAAGGCTGTTCCAGGTGGGTAAAGAGGTTTATGCCATGTGTAGATGTGTAGATTCCTCACACATTGGCTACTGCAAAATGGAGTTGTCTGGCTGCTGATTGAAATGGCACTTCCTCCTTTGCTATCTGACCATCTTTTTCCCTGCCAAAAGTGATATTTGTCAGTCCTGGTTTTTGGGGTTGGTGGGAAAGGTCACCCCTTGCCTGAGGGGAGGCCTGCAGCCTATGGCTGCCAGTGTATGTTGGTGCTTTCCTGCTGGTTGTCTCACAGTAGTCTTTACAGGGGGAAGCACTGAGAGCACTTCTTTCTGACTTAACACTACTGTAATGCATTGTGCATAGGGAGAGGTGTGAACATTGCATTTAGTGACATAATCAGGGCATTTTATCATCACATGTTGATTAATGGCTTAATTGCTTTTCTAATGTGGGGGTGTCATTCACCACCAACATTATGATTGGTGGATGGCAACAGGGTTGCTCAGAACAATGCAGGAGTGATTGTCTGTTTTATTACACTGCCTCTTGTTTTTCTTGCTGTTCTTTGGCTTTCACCTTTGCTGCTGAGAACACATGGTGGCATAAATGATTTGCCCTGCCAGTCGTGAAACATTTATTTCAAGGGAGGGGCACCCATGGCCCTCCTGATATTGTTGGACTCCAACTCCTATCTGCCTCAACTAGCAGAGCCAATGGTCAGAAATGATGTGAGTTGTAGTACAACATCTAGAAGGGGCAACCCAGACAGATGGGTGGGATATAAATAATAAAATTGTTGTTGTTATTAAAGTCCAGCCCAAGTACCAAGTATCAAGGCAGGACAATACATGTTGCACCCAAGGATAACTGAGGATGCCAAAGATTTCTGTTGTTAAAATAAGAAACTGTATATAGTTGGCCTACACACACACACACCTTTCCAGAACCACAGTCTTTATCCCCTAGCCTTTGAAAGGGCTGACATGGACAAAATGGGGCATATGAGAAATGGCGAGTCTCAATCACTGGAGTCAGGAGGGTTCAAGAATCAGGGAGGGAGAAGGGGGTGTTGGTGGGTAGGAAGTCAAAGTACAGTGGTACCTCTGGATGTGAACGAGATCTGTTCCAGAGCCCCGTTTGCATCCTGAGTAGAGCGTAACTCGCGAGTGCGCGTCTGCACGTGTGCGGGTTGTGATTGCCACTACTGTGCATGCACGTGACATCATTTAGAGCGTCTGCGCATGCGCGAGCAGCGAAACCCGGAAGTAACACATTCTGTTACTTCCAGGTCGCCACGGAGCATAACCTGAAAACGCTCAACCTTAAGCATATTTAACCCGAGGTATGACTGTATTCTCTAGGGCAGTGGTTCCCAACTGGTGGTCTGTGGACCCCAGGGAGTCTGCATAACCTACCCAGGGGTTCAGTAGTACCATTCATCTAACAAAAACTACCATAGAGATATCAAAAATTTCAAAAGTAAGGGGGGGTGTCATAGCTTGGCTTTCAAAAAATGGGGTCTGCAGTACTTGGCATGGTGCCAGCGTGGTGTAGTGGTTAAGAGCGGTAGACTTGTAATCTGGGGAACCGGGTTCACGTCTCTGCTCCTCCACATGCAGCTGCTGGGTGACCTTGGGCTAGTCACACTTCTTTGAAGTCTCTCAGCCCCACTCACTTCACAGAGTGTTTGTTGTGGGGGAGGAAGGGAAAGGAGATTGTTAGCTGCTTTGAGACTCCTTCGGGTAGTGATAAGGCGGGATATCAAATCCAAACTCTTCTTCTTCTTCTTAGCTAATTAGGAACCACTGCCTAGTGGTCTCAATATTAGAGTTTGCTGTTGTTGTTCAAGGAAATAAGTGTTTCCTTCAATGCTGCCTCAGAAATATGTTGTAGCATACATTTTGCACAGTCGAGCTTTTGCAGTTTCACACAAGGGTTTCTGCTTCTTTGCTAACTTTACCTTAGTCCACTTGCTTCCCTGCACAGTGAAACACCCATGAACAAGAAGCTTGCAAGCATTTGCTAGAGGTTCAGAATGTGAAGGAGTTGCTAGCAAGCTGAAAGCCTGTGAGGTGGACTCCTGTACCTCTAGAATGGGTGATCAGAATGTGATGGCAGGAGGTGGCCTTGTTGAAACTTGGGACAGATGTGCCAGGATGCTTTGCTGAGAAAATGAAACTACAAAGAAAGGAAAGAGCAACAGGGCACAGCTGGGGAGCCAGAGGAAGAGGAAGGGAGAGGCCAAAGAGATCTGAACACATGAGAAAGTTAAAAGTGGGGAGGTAGAGGAGGAGGAAGACAAACGGGGCTTGGCAAGGCCCTTCCCTCTGAAGCCACAGGGGAATCATTGTGGAAACCAAAGGCTGAGATTGTAGCAGCTGATTCCCCTCAAACTGTTTTCTTTGTTAAAATGGCTGGGAAAGTTGCATTTCCAACAGGAACAGAAATTAATTGTGAGAGAGCTGCAGGGGTAAACGTAAGATAAATGATTGAAGAATAGCCAAAAAGCTTTGTTCTGAAGACTCAACACATATATTTTTAAAAAGCCTAGTATGTATAAACATATGCATATGTAGAACACATCCAGCAAAAGACCTGTGGCCTGGTGACCCCAGCCTCTGCTCTGCAAAGCAGTCAAGCACATGTCCTTAGTTTTAACTGAGGGTGGTAAAGAAACTCTCCAGGGTCAAAACTACATGTTACTTTAACCATTTTAAAAAGAAATTAGCAAGCTTAAGAGCTATCATTTCTCTTTATTAATAAAAAAGCAGCAATGAGGGAGGGCATTTCCAGATTGGGACAATGGTTAACTCTTTCCCTTATGCCATTTTCACACTGACAATTGGCCACAGAACTGTTATTTGCCCCCAAAGAGCTATTTGCAGTCAATATTCTGTATACAACATCCTTCTGTAGTTTTGTTCGCAGATTTTTCTGGCCTTCAGGCATACCAAGACATTTTATTCTTACAGCACACTTAAGATGATGAGACTTATACGAGCTGAGTGAAAATGTATCTTGGATTATCCTCAGGTTTGTACCGTAGATTCTGGCTTATTAGGCGACTGGGCGTATTTGACGACCCCCCAAACTGGCAGCTGCCAATTTGGGGGTTCGTCTTATAAGCTCAGTCGCCTAATACGCTGGGCAGCTCCGCGCCAGGAGGAAGCCGCCCAGTGAAGCCAGCTTAACATCGCTGGGCAGCTTCCTCCCAGTGCGGAGCGGAGCCCGCCGCCTGCTGCTGCTGATGCGGCAGCAGCAGTGGACGGGCTCCATACCTGACATATAAGACGATCCACAACTTTTTAACCTCTTTTCTGGGGTTAAAAAGTCGTCTTATACGCCGGAATCTACGGTAAAAGTCACAGGGCATGTACACACATTAGTTTCATGCCAATTCTCTCCCCCCTTGAAGAGCCCTGTTAAAGCTTGAAAGAGTTAAAGATTGCAACTGAAATAAAGGGAAGGAATGAAAAGGAATGAAATAAAAATGGCCCTCCAATTTTTAAGACAACCTGATTTTATCTGTGTTGCAGAGACATTGCTACAGACAGCTACCAATATTTTGTTCCGGTCACACATAATTCCTTTAACATTCAATGAGCATGCATACTGTCTATGCAACTTATAAATGTTGACTGTCTCCATTAGAAGCCATGGGCTGGCTTCTCCTTTTAAAGGGATGGCATTGCTAAGAAATGAGACAAAAGCTTAGAAAACCTAGATTGGCATGTTCCATTTATTAAGAAATGACTACAATTATTTGAGAGATTTCCTCCTATGTAAACATTGTCTAAATGTCCGAGAACGTAACAATACCAATTCATGATTTGTTGTGCTTGCACTTGGCAATTCAAATGTTATTGACAGGGGATTTTGAAGTGACAATGAATGCAGCAGGAAATCTGAAAAAGAAACTAGAGGTGGCCTTTTAAAATCAGTATCAGAAAAACATATTTCTTTGAATTAGCATTACTCACTTCATATGTTAACAAGGTGCTTCAGAACAGCTTCAAAATATGTTCTTCAAGCTCTAATTCTTGTCTCCATGATGAGAGGGCAAGAGGGTGTACAGATTACAAGGAACATGTACTAACCAGTGGATATTGCAAACGAAGGAGCACAATACAGCACATAATAGCTTTTAAAAAAAATCTTATCCATCAGTGCCGTGTGCCTCTTGGTTCAGCATCTCAATCTTATCCCGTGCTGCACCATCCTGAGATGCTGGGAGATACTTTTCTGAGCCACTGTCTTTTTTCATATGCTCATTGAGTTCTGCCCATGTATTTGTCAATGGCTTCCCAAGTGTTTCTGGTAGCATCAGGGTTAGCACTCCACTCAGGAAGGCCATGACTCCTACAATCAGCTAAAAGAAAACAGGTCATGTAAGTGAGAGAAGCTAACTGCATGAAAAGCAAAACAAGAGGTTTTATTTACTATTGTTAACAATGACACAGATGAAGTTGCAGAGCAACCCAACCCCCCAAGTTGCACTTGAGAGGGTTGGATAGAGCCCCCCCTCCCAGCTCTGCTTGGCTCTGCCATCAGTAGGGGAGCCCCACCACTGAGGAGTGTTGTAATTCAAACCATAGCTTAGCTCTGGATGAGGCAGCAGCAGGATGACAGGGAGGACTGAAATGGCCATGGTTTTAATTTTGAGTACCTACAGGCTTGTAACTTTAAGCTTAGCATTAGTTTGGCTTAGCATCATATGTGAACTGGTCCATTGTGGATATGCTCAAGTCATTTTCAAAGGGGCTGCAGTGCTGATATTTGTTTGTTCCAGGCCTCAACTACTGGCTGTTCTCACACCTGGCCATCTAGTACATTACTGGCATTGTCAAGTTTGATGAAGCTGTTAAAACAAAGCATTTACCTGTGGCATAAAGATCCAGACACTTGACAGGTAAACACAGAAAGGGGCTACCACGCTCCCTACCCGGCACATCATGCTCCCACTGCCCACTGCAAGGGTCCTGAACAGTAAACAAAAAGTCCAATTTCAATTGATACTGTTATAAGCAGAAGACATTTTCACAGAGCAAAGCTGCAGGATACAATTCCAATTCTTAAGGGGTAAAGAGTTTTGCCTTACCGTGCAACTGTTGGATATAGCTCTGCTGTATACAGGTAGATAAGGCCGAATGCAACACCTATTGCAAACTTTCCAGCCATATTTGCTGCAATAACTAGAACACTGTAATCCTGTTAAGAGGAAACATAGTTTTATAACAGCATAGGGAGCATGAATTCACTGAGGGTCACTGAGGGACTTATGTTCCAGAACTCAGTTCATAAAAGCCTTGCTATTTTGTAAACATTCAGGAACCCCTACTGTACTGTTCAGAGCAGATAATGGTTTGGTTTCCTTTACCGACGTGGGGATCCAGGGCACAGTCCTTCAATGGCTGCGCTCGTTTCTCTCTGGTCGGGGACAGAGGGTGGCACTTGGGGGGGAATTGTCATCGCGCCACTCCTTGGTGTGTGGAGTACCTCAGGGTGCGATACTCTCCCCAATGCTTTTCAACATCTTTATGCGCCCCCTCGCCCAGCTTGTCCGGAGTTTTGGGCTGGGTTGCCATCAGTATGCCGATGACACCCAACTCTATCTGTTGATGGATGGCCACCCTGACTCGGCCCCAGACACACTGACCAGATGTCTGGAAGCTGTGGCTGGATGGTTACGTGGGAGCCGGTTGAAGCTAAATCCTTCGAAGACAGAGGTCCTGTGGCTGGGACGGGACGATATGGGATTGGGGGGGCAACTCCCATCTCTTGTGGGGGCGCAGTTAGTGCCAGCACCGTCCGTTAAGAGTTTGGGTGTAATCTTCGACACCTCCCTTTCCATGGAGGCGCAGATTGCAGCTATAACAAAGGCGGCATTTTTCCATCTCCGCCAAGCTAAGCAGTTGGCTCCTTACCTCTCTCGCCCTGACCTAGCCACTGTGATCCACGCGACGGTCACCTCCAGACTGGATTATTGTAACTCGCTCTACGTGGGGCTGCCCTTAAGACTGACCCAGAAACTCCAGCGGGTGCAGAATGCTGCAGCGAGACTCCTTACGGGGTCTTCGCTGCGAGATCACATTCATCCGGTGCTATATCAACTGCACTGGCTCCCGGTGGAGTACAGGATCAGGTTTAAGGTGCTGGTTTTAACCTTTAAAGCCCTATATGGCCTTGGACCCTCGTACCTACGGGACCGCCTCTCCTGGTATGCCCCACAGAGAAACTTACGGTCTTCAAATAAAAATATCTTGAAGGTCCCAGGCCACAGAGAAGTTAGGCTGGCCTCAACTAGAGCCAGGGCTTTTTCGGCTGTGGCTCCGACCTGGTGGAACACTCTGTCACAAGAGACTAGGGCCCTGCGGGACTTGACATCTTTCCGCAGGGCCTGCAAGACAGAGCTGTTCCGCCAGGCCTTTGGCCAGGGCACAGCCTGACTCCCTCCCTCGGCAATCTTCGCGGAGCTCTGGCCCAATAGTGGCCAGTGGCTTGAATTTAATTAATTTTATAATGAATGATTTTAGAGTGTTGTTTGTGTTGTACTTTTGTATTGTTTTATTGTTGTTAGCCGCCCTGAGCCCAGCTTCGGCTGGGGAGGGCGGGATATAAATAAAATTTATTATTATTATTATTATTATTATTACCAAGTAATTAATTCCATCTCTGCACTTGATCATGACTGGACAGTATTTTTTGACTACTACTGTGGGCCCAAAGGCTGCAGTTTCCTTTCTTAAGTTCCATCTAAGCATGTAAACACTCACATTTTGGAAAAGGTTGCTGGATCAGCAAGTTACCAGTTTTACAGATGGAATATTGCTGGTATTTCTGGAATTTATGGCCCATTTCTTTAAGCCATGGCATCAGCTATGATCTACAATTAGTTTCAGTAACAACCCTCTGTGTCAACCTAAGGTCCCATAATTGCTGCAACGTTGACAAGAGCTGCTATTGCCAAATGTGGCCTCATGTAGCCCAAAACTTGCCAAGAGGAGATGGAACGGGGGTGGAACTGGGGCCATATTCTTCCGTAGCATTCTGATGCAGTAATTCAAGCTGGCAGCAATTCAAAAACCTTGGGTGGAATTCAACGTCACACTGTTACAGATGTTCCATCTGTTCACATGTATCTGCTTGCCAGATAGGATGATATCCCATTTTCTTATCCTCTGCTATCCTGGGAGTTTTCTCAAACCCCAGGAGCCAATTTTGGGGAGTGCACAGGGGGAGGAGAGTGGGGGAACCCCCTGCACTGGGCTTCTGCTGGTGGGGCTCATTAGGTGAACCCTGCCCTTAGACTCCATCTGTACTATACATTTAAAGAAGAACCATGAGACTTTCAACAATCATGGGAACCAAAGTTTGTTAAGGATGTTAGAAGACCCCTGTTTTCCCTAACAAAGCTACAATCCCCGAGTTCCCTCGGAAGAGGAATGGACTATTAAACCACTCTAAGAACTGTAGCTCTATGAGTGGAACAGGCGTCTTCCAACAATCCTCAGCATCTTTAAAAACCACCATTCCCAGGATTCTTCAAGGAAAGCCAGGACTATTTAAAACTATGTGATACTGCTTTAACTATATAATGCAGATATGGCTGAAACTGACAAGAGACAACACATGCCCTGAATAGATCCTCTTGCCTTGCTCAGGATGCTACATTAGTACAAGACCCACAGCATGTTTATATACACCTGATGCAGGTGTGAGTGACTCACCTGAGGTATCACCATGACTAGAGCGCAGATCACTGCACTCGAGATGAGGAATGGGATCAAGGTGTTCCTTCGTCCCAGTTTGTCCATTCCTATGCAAGCCAGGACATAGGCAGGAAGCTCCACAGCACCTAGCATCAGATAATTCACATTTTAAAAATGTGTTAGATACATAAAGACATGGCTAGACTGCTGCTTCTCATGATTTTTATTTTCTCTCCAGTGTGGCCTTAGCCTGCCCCTCCCCTTATGCCTCAGCCCTCCCGATTTGCAATATGGCGATGGCAACAGGGCGGCCTAGAATACTGCGAGGTACTGAATATGAAATACACTTGCCACTTGGGGAAAATGATCTGCAGAAACAAAGGCTGTTACAAAACAACTTTCCCCAGGTGTCAAAAGGATACCTAAAATGGCTCCTGCAGTACTATGTCAAAAAGCCGAAATAAACAAAGAGTTCTTTGCTCTGTGGCACTTTAAAGACTTATTGTGACACAGGCATGCATAGGGTGAAAAGGCCCTTAGGCCTGCCAGTTAACTGGAGCTCATATGACTAACATCCTGACACTAAATATATTGAAATAATGGGCACAATCCCATCAAACTGAAATACTGTGAAATGTCACTGATAAAAATGGAAGAGATTTAAGTGTATGTTTTAAGTCTCCCGCTGAAATCTGCAGCACGGCTCCAATTTGGCTAAACCATTCCTTAAGTGGTCAGAAGCTGATAAATGTCTTCACGATTACAGAAAAATTCACTTTTGTAACAGTATCGATCCACTGGCAATACACTGCTGCTTAACAAAATGGAATACTAGCACCTTATCTTAAGCACATCCTCAAAAATGTCAACTGATGATGCTAGTTTGTGAGAAAGAACAGCCCAGCCCCATCCACGGCTTCTGATGCTGTGGCACAGAGGCATTTGTCCTGCATACAGCTACAGCAGCCTTTCTAGGCAAGGCAGGTGAGGGAGGGCTGGCCACCTCTGTTCCCACAACCCTTCTGGGTTCCAAGTGCTACTTTCTGTCTGCCTGCATAAACGTCTGCAAGAGCATTAAATGGCCAGAGGACTATTAGGATACTCTCCTAGTAGCTATAGCAGTAGCAGGTGGCATGGTGGGGCAGAGACGCTGACTTGATCTCTTGGCAGGTGAGTCCCTGCTGCTTAAGAAAGGTGAGGTGGTAGGGAGGGCAGCACGGTCAACGCAAAGGCAGAGCCGACTTGGCGCTCCTGCTGCTGCGTTTGCACTGTGCTGCCCTCCCTGCCACGTCAGCTCTTTCCCATCCAGTAAGCAGCTGCAATTCACCTGCCAAGAGATCGGGTAAGCATCTCCACCCCACCAAGTCATCTGCTGCTAGGCTGAAGGCAGACCTGTACCCTGCCAGGCCTGAAGGAAACCCTTGCATGGTACTTCTGCATTACATAGCAGCTCTTCCATAGTTTTGGTGCTGTTGTAACAATAGCTCCTGCTGCCAAAATAAGGAGACAAAAATGTTCTCTGGATTCAGCACTGGGAACCCTGCACTTGGTTCTAGGCTATGTTATTGCTGCACAGCACAGAAGCATCTGACTCCAAGCATCTGATCATGCAATTTCCAGCAGGTAATCTTATATGTGTAGTGAGGCATCAGTACAGTGCACTGCATGCACAACTCAACATGTGGCACAGAGTACATGTGCATACGCTTGATTTCAGCATTCTTTCCCCTCTTTGTGGATGTGCAAGGATTTGAGGACATGCATACAGAAGTATGCACCTGCATCCTCATAGCACACCAGGTAATGTGTACAGTGGGAGAAGCATGCATACTTGATTCTCATTTTTTGGCCAGCATTTCTAAACCACATTTGTGTAAACCAGGAGTGGCTAAACTGTAGCCCTTCAGATATTACTGAACTGCAATTCACACGATCCCTGGCCATAGGCCATGCTGGCTGGGGCTACAGGTTAGCCACCACTGCTGTGAACTAACCTTAAGTGAAAGCCAAATAATTCATGCGAATAGTAGCCACTTGAAACCAACCCCATAGTAAGAAATTCTGTAGGTCTAAAGGGACAGAGAAGCTTTGCAGAACAGCCAGAACATTCATACAGGCAGACTATAGCCTAACATGTTTTAAGTTTGACAGTATTATATCTTAGTGAACAACAATGCTCCTTGCACATGTTTCTTTGCATCTCTAAAAGTAAAAAGTCTAGAGACTTGATGAAAGCTGAACATTTAGCTGGAATATCCCTGAGAGGGCCAGGTCCCCATTCCCATAACCACAGCCCTGCTTGAAACATGACAGTATTACCCTGAAAATCATCTGTCTGTGAAATGGCCCTCACATTATAATTTGCATGTGTGTATGAACAGGGCCTGAGTTTGGAAGTTCACTGGTGGTGGCGACAATCACTAGACATTTATTTTTAAAAAGTTGGTTGCATTTCTGTTGCAAGTACAGTAAGTTACATCAAACAATATTTACCTATGAGAAATAGATTTAAATATTCATTGCCTCCAAGGTTCACGGAACTGAGGGAGAACACATAATATCCTAAACTCCCAGTGAACCAAATCAGCCAGACTGTAATGGTCCTTCTTGCAATGTGCCAGTTATGAAACAGATCTAAGATGTTGTGCTTCTTCACGGGAGAAATGTCATTATCACCCGTTCTGCTACTGACTAGATCATCTTGGACGGGACACAGTTCAGATATTTTACAAGGAGTGCTTACTTTATTCCATCTTGCCATTACATTAATTACTTTTTGTGCTTCTTCGTATCTTCCCTCTGTGAGCAGCCAGAAGGGTGTCTCTGGGAGCATCCAGCAGCACAAGACAAAGGGGAGAGTTGTTACGGAAAGGCATATCTGGTAGACCCACCAGGTGGGGGCCAAGTAGCCTACCAGAGCCACAACCATAATCCCCAGTGCAAAAAACGCATGGACGTGCATGGATGCCCACGTGCGAGCCTTTATGCCAATATATTCAGTCACATACACAAACACTACAACCAGATAGCCACTTGAAACCTGGGAGGTGGGGGAAAAACAGAGAAAGAAAATGGCTTCAGTCTAGTCTTCCTCTACAACAATAATTAAAAATAGATGGTCATGCTGCAGAGGCTCAGAATTTCAAGAAGTCTGCGATCTGCAATAAAGAGGAAAGCGGTGATCCAAGAACAAACGAAGCAATGGTATTGGATATAAATGTAGGCCAAAAAGGGAGCCAATATGAATTGGATCAGGGTGATCTGGGTTCAGATTTCCCCTCAGCAATGGAAAACTCACTATGGGCTCATCCACACTTCTGTTTGTCCCATGATTACTAGGCCTGAGTCAGAGAGATTTTTCTTTTGTCCCACCGCATTCCCTGGGAAAACCCATGCTTTGCTGCTGAATCAGAACAAATGTCAATCAGGTTTTCTGCGGATTGATGTTTGTTCCAATTCAGCTGTATTGGAAAGTGGCAGGACAAAAGAAAAGCCTCTCAAACCCAGGCCTAGAAATCAAGGGGCAAACAGAAGTAATCATGGAACAAATGGATGTGTGGATGAGGCCTAAGCAGTCTTGGGACAATCACTCTCTTTCTCAGCCTAGCTTGCCTCAACAAAGCTATGCAGGGGGAAAAGTAAGATTACCCAAGTTCACTTCCCTGCTTCTTTGAAAGAAATATGGTATATGGCTATATATAAATAAGAAAACATTCAGTATTTAAGATCTGTTGATCAAATGAGAGAAGTACATGTTTAATGCTTTCACCTTAAATGAATGATACTTCAAAGTGCTTCGCTTTGGCTGGATTGGGCCTACATATATTAAAGGGCATTCAATATAAAACAAGGTTAGGCAATATGCTCAGAGGCAGCCAGGCAAACTCCTGGAGAAACTTTAGAAGCTCATAGAAGCATTTTTGTGTCACTGAAATCGTACTGAGATTAATCCAAGTGCTCTGGCTTAACTGGTTTAGAGACTGCAGCTAGAATATGCTTTTGGAGGTTTAATAATGAAGAGCCTTCGAAACAGTCAAGGAAATTATTTTGTTGGAAAAATCAACTTGGGTTCTTACCATTGCAAGCAGGAAACGGACAATCACAAAGCTTGTGTAGTCAAATGTGAACGCCACTGCAATGCCAAATATAAATTGCCCAGTGCTGGTGAACCACATGACGGGCCGTCTCCCCATCCTGTGGAATGCAGTAAGAAAACAAGCATAAAAATAAATATTGCAGAAACTGCATCAGAAAAGCATTTCTAACTCTGGAGCTTGCATTACCAGAACAAGAGAGAAAGAAGGAAGCCCCACAAATGCTGTACCTAGCAGTTTATGGCTTACTGCAGATTTTACACTTGTTATTTACTAGATTTTTATACTCGATATTTCTGTAATAGATTTTTATTAATCTCTTTTTAAAAACAAAATTATTTTCATTTCATCAACTCAAAATGAGTGGCTTTTTCAAGGGCAGCTGCTATTACTTTATC
Organism: Podarcis raffonei; assembly: GCF_027172205.1. Lineage (NCBI taxonomy): Eukaryota > Metazoa > Chordata > Lepidosauria > Squamata > Lacertidae > Podarcis > Podarcis raffonei. Next base: position 53,495,923 of record NC_070604.1, read on the forward strand.
TTTGGATAGAGTAATTGTATAGAGAATGAAGGCAACATCCTGTCGTAAGCAAACTTCCAGGGGCCAGAGGCAAAAGTAGGTGGAGCAACAGATGTGACTCTTGCCTTTGCACAGTAGGCTACATTCCTTCCTTGCAAAACAAAAAATATACAGACACACACCTACAGCCAGCCAAAGCTACACACTTCTATGTCCTATTGAGTTCAGCAGGAGAGAATGCTTAATTTAACTCCCACTTAAGTTTAAGAATTTTTTTAAAATGCTTGACTTTGGCTAGAAGTTTAAGTGTTCTGAGGTCACAGGCAGACTACATACTTTTAACTATGGAAAGGCAGCGTACAAAGGAAATGATGATGATGATGATGATGATGATGATGATACAAGCCTCATTGCTTGCTGCCCATTCTCAACATTCTGTAGGACCATCTGAAGTCCACCTACAGTGATGCTAAGGGGCTGGAGTATGTCTGCATTATATTGTGTGTTGCTTTTCCTCAAAAAGGATACTGAGGTGTGTGGTGGAGTTAGTGTAATTTCTCCAGCCTACGTGGCAGCTGCATTCCACCTACATCTTAGGTTCCCTTAGGCTACAATTCTGAGCATGCATGAATAGGATTACCTTTCCGTTTTTTATGCTCAAAATACATTCCCATGGATAACACATAAGCAGGGCCTCCCTCCCAAGTTAATAAAAGTGATCCAAAAATGCACTGGAGCTATGTGCCTCTGGCTGAGTAACTTTTTTTCTTTTCTTTTGACTAGGGCATCAGAGAGGGTGGAAAGAGAACAGGACACCAACATTGCATGAGCTTGCAAGTCAACTACATTTCCTCTTGAAAATACTCAGTTAACATGCCTTGTTCAAGCTCAGCCTCCGACTGTTAACTTGATTGAATAGGAATTTTATTCCACATCTCTCAGCTCTGTGCTTTCTACTGCAAGCAGAAACTTGCTTGAGAAATCTAGAATGATATATTTTGATGGCATCCTTCTGCGCTCTCCTGTTGCGTCTAACAAACCAGACCATGTCAGGAGGGCTTTTTTTGGGGGGGGGGATGGGGATTTGAACCCAAGTCACCAAGGTGGTTCAGTACTACTGTACCTGTCAGCAATATCTCCAAAGATCACTGCTCCAAAAAGGACTCCCAACATGAATGTGGGCTGTGTGAGTTTTGCAAGCCATTCCCGCTGACAGACCAAATCCCACTCTGTCACGATGGTGCTCTGCCATTTGGTCTGGTCATAGATGAATCCATCAGTGCATGGAACATCCGTCTTGTTACCACTGTATTCGTAAGTAAAATTTGAAGTGTCCTCTCGTTTGGACCTGCTGCACTGATTAAGTTCCCAAACATCTCCATTTTCCAGCTGGACCAAGATGTAGTGTTGTGCTGATGTCCAGAGTGCCCAGGCATCCTCTATTCTTGAACTAGATGAATTATAAATCAGAACACTACTCACGTTTCCAGGGACACTGCATATGAACTTTGGTGTAACAGCCAAGAAGACAGAAGCTAAGTAGTGGATGCCGCAAGAAATAGACTGAAAAACAGATGCAAAATAAACCCATGCCTGATATCTGAAAAGGAAAACAAATAATTAATTACCATTATATTTACCATTTGAAATTATATCCTGATGTTATAAAAAGTGTCGCATTTTTAAACTCAAAGAAATGGTTTTTAAAACTCAACTTTATCCCAGTGAATTGATAGAAGAAAGCACAGTTCTATTAAGATAAACAATATGTACATGGATCTGGTATGCCTTGTGTAAGGAACATAGACACAGGATCAGGGTCCAAAGTGTTTTGCAATCTGCAGTTGAAGGATTAAAATCTACACATTTTAGTGAGACAACTGGCAAAAATGACACCGATTTTAGCCAATCCAGTTTATAGACCATAAATCAATCTTGTCCTTTTTGCATATTTGGATTTCAAAATGGCTTGCTGCTGTTTCTATATTAACAACAGGTCAGGGGTGGAGATGGATGAAAATCAACCTGGGGTGTCATGGAAAAAAACATTAATCCCGGAAATTGCACAATCTGAGGCGGGGAAGGAACATCTCTCCACGAAGTTCCCCTTTCTTGAGAATAGTCTCCACAGATGAAATAAAGGATTCAGCACACACTTACTGTGATAAGAAGTGGAATCTACACACATATAATACCCATTTTGAAAATGCTTTTTTTAAAGCTTTTTTAAAAAAAAAAATACATTGAATTTTCCATAAGGCTCACCATCACCATCTAGTGTCACATTGTATATTGCACTTAAAACACACTTAAAATGTTTTATTTGCAGCTGTATAGCTGAGTCCAGAGTTACAGCCCAGTTTCAAGGAACAGCACCTCACCTTTGCTTTAACAGACTATATTACCTTTTTCTGAGCACTTCCAGTGCTAGCTCTTTAGTTACTATTGTTTGTTGACTGACTGTGACTTGTCTAATTATTGTTATGACTACTTTTTCTGTTACCTATAGATTTCTTTCACTAGTCAAAAACAGTAAGCTTACTGAAATGCATCTTAGGCAACCTTGGATGAGTATATACTTTTATTAAAAAAGGCATTTATTTTGTTGAGAGACATCTATCCCCACTTTGATTATTTTTCCTAACCGTTGGTCTTGATTTTTTTCTTATATTTTCTGCTCTGTAGAACCATATTCATCTTTTTTGGGGGGGTTATGTGTAAAGTTCCTTATGCAAGTTTTATTCCACTGATTTTCCATATATCATGCATACAGCTCTCATCAAAACAAATAAATACAATTTGCTTTCATCAAGAGTCCTTATATCAGTATGGTATCTCAACATTTACAACTTACTAGCCTGAATAACTAGGTAATTTTCCTATTCCCCAAACCCAGCAAGTCTTGTACACAACACCCTCAACATACCAGGCCTACTGTGAGTGGAAAGGATGAAGAGCTTCTGTTCACAAACCCAAATTACTGCCAACATCGGGCAAAAGCCACACAAAGGGATTCCAAAACTGGCTTCACATCCACTTACTGCAACACTTCCCAAAGGGAAGTCAAGAGAAACTCGACTTATGGAAACCAGAAGCACACAGGACCCGAGCTGAAGCAGGGCTCTGAACGAAATGTACTGAAGAAATTGTATGTGAAGGAGCACTGAGGGAAATCTTCATTTATCACTGCCACCCAGTGTCACAGCTGAAACAAAGATGCAGAGAAGCAATGGCTGGAGGAGTGGTAGGAACAGGAAAGACCCTTCTGGCCTATCTTCAAATCCAGAAGTTAGCCACAGTGCCTATGGGGCCTCCCAGAAGCAACCTCATCCCACATTATTCTGGAGGCCTCACTCTCCAGAGAGGCTTTATGAGATGGGGGTGGGGATGAGAACAGAAAACTTTCCTTCCATGACCTTCCTCAAGATAGCTAATCTTAGGCTCTAAGCCTGTGGCTGGATCTCCCAAAATAAATGAACAACAGGTTATTGAACATATTTAAGAAATAACAGCAAAACAACCCCAATAAAAATGCCTATCGATCAATAAAACCATTACAGACTAAAGTATATGGGGCAAGAAAAGGAGAAGCGCTAAAATCCCATAGCAAGATGTTGCATTTCCCCTTCTAATCTGGAAACCTCAGAGCATCCCACAGGATTTATGGCACCAAAATTATTTTGGTACTTTTCCTGTCCTTCCAAATACCTTCACTAGGAAACTGCTTATTCACAGACAAAAAAGCAACTGCAGGGCAGCAGGCATCTGAGGGGTGTGTTCAGAGGGAGGAAAGTCCCAGTAATAATGCCACCAGTGATACCTACTGTGTTCAACAACTTTAAGAAGAAGGCACTTCTTTCCACAAGCCAACAACCAAGTATAAATAGCTGGACATTTCTTCTTTTGGGTTACAGAACTGTCAGAAATGTATGGAAAGTTTGCAAGGCTACACAGCCCAAACTTTCCACAACACTTGCTGCTTTGTGCACTACTGGATGTCATGGAAGGACAATTCCAGTCCCCTCCCGAGGTGCTTTCAGAAATGTGTAAAGAAGTGTGTCAACAACAAACCTATTTGAGATGACTGTGTAGAGCAATCATTTGTGGAATGGATCTGTGGTGCTCTAGTATTTACCATCCCGTTAGGACAGGAGTGGGCAAACTTTGGCTCAGGAACTGAATGCAGCCCTCCCGGTCTCCCTGTTTGGCCATCAGAACTCTGTCTAGGCTACACCCCATCTCCCGTCCTGCCCCACACCCTCCTTGAGTGTTTTTGCCTGGCTGGAATGTGTCCTTGAGCCCTGATCACGCCTTTGGCTTCCCTGGGTGGAGGATAGAGAGGGGTGTGTGAGTGCATGTAGAAACGAGCCTACTGAAACAAAGGTGAAATGTGCATTCATCACTCTGACCCCTTTGCCTCTGACCCCATTCACTTCCACCATGTAGCCCCCAGAAGGTTGCCCAGAAAGAAAAGCTTAAAAAAAAAATGGTTCCCTAGCACTGAGCTGGCTCCTATACCACATGAATAAATCAATCCTTAAAATACATGAAGCCAGGAAAGTCATAGAATAGTGTGGACTTTGTGCAAAGCAAAAAAACAAAAGTAAAAGTCAATAAACTCCATTATGTTGCTTCTCATTTATAAGTACATTTTCTGAGGCCAAACACAGCAAGTAAGAGCTTAAAATGTCACTAAAAGGCACACATTTCACTGGGAATTAAGTGCCTTACGTAATCTGTTCAAAATACATAATGAATGCTGTGCCCATTGAGCATGCTCAAGCCTCACTGGGCTGTTTTGGGTACACTCCACTCCATTCTGGTGTTTTACAGTGGGGTTGGACACATTTGTACTCAATTCCAGCTACAGTGGTACCTCGGGTTAAGTACTTAATTCGTTCCCGAGGTCCATACGTAACCTGAAACTGTTCTTAACCTGAAGCACCACTTTAGCTAATGGGGGCCTCCTGCTGCCACTGCGCCGCCAGAGCACAATTTCTGTTCTCATCCTGAAGCAAAGTTCTTAACCTGAAGCACTATTTCTGGGTTAGTGGAGTATGTAACCTGAAGCGTATGTAACCCGAGGTAACACTGTACATGAAAAATACTGCATTTCTGCACCGATTCCTATGGGCAGCTCTCACTTCCATCCTTGAGTATATTTAAAAACAGCTTATCCAAATACAAAATTTTTCTTTTTCCTTTTTGTAGCTACCGTTTTAAAATATCAAAATCTCCCTTCCTCCATCCTCCTTTACCAGTCACTTCATTCCACTCCCATCCCATTTTCAGATATCCCCCTCTCTTGTGTCAGTCAGCATTCTGTGGCCAAGCGTTTTGGGTTATTTTGTGGGACTTCCTGTAGCTTAGAGGTATTTTTTTACCTCTGCAAACCTTGGGGTTATCCTGGGTCTGTCAATATCACCCCCTTGTGTATGGATGGTCCCTTTTTGGGTACGTATGTGTGAGCACACGAGTGTCTGTGTAGGCAAACACTGAAACTAAGCTTAGTAAAAGCATGTCAGATATCCTATAAATATGTCATAACAGACCAGACAGTCAAGGCCTAATTGTCCCTTTTTGTTACCTGTATTTTTCATTTTTGGTATAGACCCATAAGGATTCCCTGGGTCGCAAATAAAGCCTTAGGCAGTCACTTGAACAGAGGCCACCTGCTATAATTACAATGAATCTGTCAGCACTGAACATGCCTCTTGACCTCACAAATACATTATGAACCCCACAGAAGGGGAAAAAATGTTTGGGTTAAGCGGATGGAGGTTCAGATTTAGAGCAAAGCCATTGCAGGTTGACATATAGGGTGAAGGAAGCAACCCCACTCCTTCTCCCCCTCCAGCTTCCTGCATTACCAGTGCTGCTCTTCCTTTAAAAAAAAAAAAAAGCACATGGGGGCACCTTACATACATAGATTAGTTCCTCGTATGTTCCGTTAGCCCTTCGTATCCCACTTTTAAATGTCCTGGTGAGACTTTTCCCAAACAAGAACAATCTGCTTCTGTCCATTAAAACCTAGTTCTGCCTTTCCCTTCCTTAAATCCTTAAAACACATACACAACCATTTAATAACAAACAGGTACAGAGGAGCAAATTACATTTTTGTATCTCATTACTGGATATGCATTATTTTAGTTAATTTCTAATCTTCAAATGCTCTTCAGCATAGTACTTCCATCCATCAATTATGATGCATGTTTGATGGGATTTAGTTCATTGGTTTGTCTATTTATGCAAGTTATGAAGCAATACCAGTGTTCAATAAAATAATATGTTGTGGTAATGCCAAGCAAAACCCAAAGGATGATATCCAACATTGGGCATATTCGAAACGGACCCACTGAGACCAATGGAGTTGCAGAACCTAAGTCAATTAATTTCAGAGGCTCTGCTCTATGACTTTGTTGGATATCACCCTAAGTCTCTGCTAACTACACACTATAATTGAGACATCTACAATACCATATAATTGTCTGAATATTGTCTATATTAGGCCTATTTCTGTATTTGCACTGGGGTTCTTCTTTTCTCCACAGGTTGTAGGGCTTCTCAAATACCAGTGAAATCTAGAACACACTGAACCCTAGAGCAACTTAAGACAGTTAACAGGATACGTTAATATACCGTGAACAATATCTCTACATGCGTTCAGGTTTTCTTGCTTTTAACAGACTGCTCCTCAGGGTTTGCTGGAACTGATCAAAATTCTGCACATAACATCTGGATTATTTACCAGTCAGTCACAGAACAGAATTTGCCCAAGGCATTGTGGTGCTTTTGTATTATGATACAGGTGCACTTTGCAGCATTACTGAGACAAGATTTCACTTGCGCATCGAACAAAATATTTAATAATTCAAGCAGTTGCCCACCCATGGAATTATAAACAACTGTGTGAGTCCCAAGGCTGTCTTCTTTGGCTTATAAGCAAGGCGTGCCCTCCTGCAACTAAAAGAAAAACGTGCAGAGATTTAATTTCTACGCCTTTTTCTAAGAAAGGTACAAGAAACCACCAAGATAGTTACTTGGAACTAGAGGTGAAATTAATCACATCTTTGAATTCCCTGCTTGGTGTTCTCCTCTTTTTAAACCTAACTGCAGCAGTAGGGCTGAGGGCATGGTGTTGAAGGAAAGTTGTGCTTTCGCCCATCTTTACTTTCATACCATTTTCCATTTTCACCCCTTTGCTGCTTTTCTATTGCAAACAGAAAGGAGGATGTGCACAGGGGAAAGAATTTCTAGAAACCTACAGTCCAGCAAATAAAAGTCAACAGCAGGTATGGGAAACCTGTGATGCTCCAGATATTACTGGACTGTAGCTCCATATGGGGTGTATGGGGCACCAGAGGAGGGGAAGCACCTTTGGTGGGAGCACATCATGCTTCTTCTGGGATAGTTTGTCCATCTTTGGTTCCCACCCTATGCTCAGCTCCCCAATATTTTATTCCAGTTGGCACTCCTGCTTTGGTGCTGCTTATGCAGCGGTTTGACTCCACCCCCCAAGGTGCACTCCATTGTCTCTTGAAACAGATGGATGCCAACAATAGCTCCAATCTTTCCTGGCCATTGGCTTATGGAAGTTGTAGACCAACATCATATGGCGGCCCACAGGTTGCCCATTAGTGCATAGTCAAGCAAATGAATAACATGTAACCCACACTGGTAATGTGCATCAAATCACCAGTTCCCTCCAGGCTTTATGTAGTTACTACCAACATAATGTTGCACTGTGCTCTTGACCTTTTAGCCATCAAGAAGTTGCCAGTATTGGTTGTAATAAAACGCAGTGCAAGGCAATAGTGGCCATGAGCACACTGCTGTATTGTCGTTTCAGGTGTTGGGCTAGGATGGAGGCACCCAAAGTAGTCCATTGGGGCACAGAAAAGGGGGGGAGTGGCAGCAGAAGTATCAGTGGAGAGGAAGAACAACAGAACGGACAAACAGCAGGTTTTGGACAAGCAGTCCCCATGTGTTTTTCCAGGCTATACAAACATTTCTCTCTTATAATGGCTCTAGTGTTCAGCATTAGCCCTTGAATGCCCTGTCAAGAATTCATTTCAATAACTGTCTTGTTATTCATCAGTGGACTCCAATCTAGAGATAAGCTCCAATTAAATGCCAATTACACATGCATAATTGGCCAATTACTGTATTTGCCCAGTTATTTGTAGAGAGAGAAAAGCTCACACTGATATATATTAAGCCTTCCTCTTTATTATTACCGTATAATTTACTATACTTGATTTTCCATGTATACTATACAAAGCACAACTTCCACCACTGCAGAAAAAAATAGATGATGACTTAAATGGAATATATTGACCAATTCCCAGCCCATTTTCAAGGAAAAGCAGGTTGAAAGCAGAAAGTTGTGTAAATAATACCCTTTTAATCTCCTACCTACCCTAATGATCCTAAAAAGGAAATAACATATTGTTAACGTATTGTTAACTTTTAAAAAAGTTATATTAATAGCAAAACATTCATTGGTTCATCATTTGCTGGTGAGGATAAGCAACATAGAAAGTGGCTTGGTGAAGCAAGGGTTCCCTTCTGCTCCTGGAGCAGCTGGTTATATGAAATTCAGAACCTTATATAAAACTCTGCTATCGGAGTAACACTCGTGAAGATTTATGCTCTTCGGTAAACAAGAATGGGGTGGGGAGAATTGCAGGTTTTAGCTTCATAGTTTTAACAGGTAAATCTTAGAAGCAACAAGCTTAACATTCCAAGAGGGATACAAAGTGCCTAGTCAGCAAACATTTGATTGCTTATGAAGGGTCAAAGATACTTACTAACCTGAAAAAGCAAATGACTGAAGATGCATAAAAAACATACTCAAAGCAGCTATAAAGCAGTCACAGTTTCTATACGCAGTAGTTCTTAAGAATGCTGCTTCAGGACCTGATCGAGCCCTCAAACTCTAACTGTACTCAGCTTGAACCACCCTTGTAGTTATGCGTTAACATGTCATTCTGTGATAAAACTGTGGACTCAGCTACATTAGTCAAAAAACAGAGTTTTAATTGTGTTATAAACATGCAACACCAGATGGAGCTGTAGAGCACAAAACTTTTCTATGCGATTTTACATAGGGTTTTTTTTTTTACTTTAGTTACAACGATTTAATTTATGACTTATTTATAGCTTTTTTCCTGTGTGTAGATCCACCCAGTGATTCTGGTTTTGGATATGTGTGCGTTATATATGCACATACACAATGCAAACTGAAGGTGAGTGTAGGAGGGCCTACATGCGTATGGTTCAATGTCTGCATTTCCTGGACTTTCTTGCTTTCATGAGAAAGTAGTCTGTTTCAAATTATTGGAAGAGGAGCCATAGCTTGTTGGTATAGCACATCCTTTGCATATAGAACACCCTAAGATCAACCATTGGCATCTGCAGGTTAAAAGGTATCCGGAAGCAACACTGGTGTGAAATATTGTGGGCATAGGGCAGTATATGAATTCAATAAATAATAATAATGTTGGAAAGCCACTACTCATCAGACACCTCTGGGTTAGACAGGCCAATGGTCTGGCTCACTATAAGCCAGATCCATACATATTCGTAATAACAGCATCTATGTAGAAGCTTTATGCTGGGGCAGGTTCCACAGGGGGGGATGTATTGGGACACCCGATCTCAGTGATCACGGGCAGGAGGAGGAGTTATGCTAAGACCAGACCATGTCATTACCGAGGAGGCTGGTTTAGTCGTTGTTTGAGGACTATCCCTGCCTCCAGGTCTGGTCCTGACCGGAAGGATACAGTAATCAGCAAGGGAAACCCACATGACCTGAAAGTGTTGCTGTGCAATGCCAGGTCAATGATGAATAAAACCACTGCCATCCACGACCTGATTGTGGATGGAGGATTTGACCTGGCATGTGTGACAGAGACCTGGTTGGATGAAGCAGATGGGCCTGTCCTTGCCGCTGCTTGCCCACCAGGTTTCTCTTACGCACAGCAACCCAGGTCATGTGGGCGGGGAGGGGGGGTTGCAGTGATTTTTAGGAAGTCATTAGTCTGCACCAGGCGTCCTATTGGGAAGACCCAGTTTTCTGAGTGCATGTTCTGGAAGTTGGGCAATAGGGGCAGTACAGGATTCCTACTGGTGTACCGACCTCCCCGCTGCACCAAGGATTCCCTGCCCGAGCTGCTTCAGGTCGTGGCGGATATGCTCCTGGAGACACCTAGCTTGGTTGTCCTGGGGGATTTTAACATCCATGCCGACACGACCTTACAAGGGGCCGCTCGGGACTTCGTGGAAAGCATGGCCTCCATGGGGCTGTCCCTGAATAAGTTTGGCCCAACTCATAGCCGTGGACATGCCTTAGACTTGGTGTTCACCTCTATGGATGTTGGTGATCTGACACTAACTAAAAGCGAAACGAAAGAAGTGCCATGGTCAGATCACTTCCTGGTGCAACTGGACTTCTCCGCAACCCTTCCCCTCTGCAGGGAGGTGGGACCGATTCGGATGGTCCGCCCCCGCCACTTAATGGATCCAATTGGCTTCCAGAGAGTGGTAGGGGATGCTTTATCCCAAGTTGATGGCCTTTCAGCTGATTCCCTGGTGGCACGCTGGAATGCGGAGTTAACCAGGGCTATTGACTGTCTGGCTCCGAAGCGCCCTCTCCGATTGCATGGAGCCCGGACAGCCCCGTGGTTTTCCCCGGAGCTGAGGGTGATGAAACAATCGTTGAGACGGCTAGAGCGCCGGTGGCGGAAAACTCATTCTGAATCAGACCGGACACGGGTTAGAGCTCAACGTCGAGCCTACCAAGTGGCAATGGCGACGGCGAAGAGGGCCTTCTTCGCCGCCTCCATTGCATCTGCAGAAAACAGCAGCAGGAGACTTTTTCAGGTGGTTCGCAATCTATCGGAACCACCTGTACCACCGGGGCCTGGTAGGGACCCCAAGATCTCCTGCAATGCTTTTGCCAAGTTTTTTGCAGATAAAATCGCTCAGATTCAGAAGGAGGTAGACTCCACCGTGGGAGCAGGGCCAGGGCGGGAGAGTGCTAGAGTTCTGTCTGGTCCTGTTACATGGGATCAATTTCAATCTGTTACCTCCGAGGATGTGGACAGGCTGCTTGGACAAGTGAAACCGACCACCTGTCTCCTTGATCCTTGCCCATCCTGGCTGATAAAAGCAAGCCGGGAAGGGCTGGGCGATGGGCTCTGCGGGGTGGTGAATGCTTCCCTCTGTGAGGGAGCCTTCCCAGACCCGCTGAAAGAGGCGGTTATTAAACCGCTTCTTAAAAAAACATCTTTAGACCCGGCCAATTTGGCCAACTATCGCCCAGTCTCAAATCTGCCATTCTTGGGCAAGGTGATTGAGCGGGTGGTTGCTGAACAACTCCAAGCACGCCTGGAGGAAACGGACCATTTGGATCCCTTCCAATCAGGATTCAGGCCTCACCATGGGACTGAAACTGCCTTGGTCGCGCTGGTTGATGATCTCCGGCGGGCTAGGGACAAAGGTGAGAGCTGTTTCCTAGTTCTGCTGGATCTCTCAGCGGCCTTTGACACCATCGACCATAACATCCTTCTGGACCGTCTAGAGGGGCTGGGAGCTGGGGGCACTGTCATACAGTGGTTCCGCTCCTTCCTCCTGGGCCGTGTCCAGAAAGTGGTGGTGGGGGATGAGTGTTCAGACCCCTGGGCTCTCACTTGTGGGGTGCCTCAGGGTTCTGTCCTCTCCCCCATGCTTTTTAATATCTATATGAAGCCGCTGGGAGAGATCATCAGGGGGTTTGGACTGGGTGTTCATCAGTATGCAGATGACACCCAGCTCTACCTCTCCTTTAAATCAGAACCAGTGAAGGCAGTGAAGGTCCTGTGTGAGTGCCTGGAGGCGGTTGGAGGATGGATGGCGGCTAACAGATTGAGGTTGAATCCTGACAAGACAGAAGTACTGTTTTTGGGGGACAGGGAGCGGGTTGGTGTGGGGGATTCCCTGGTCTTGAATGGGGTAACTGTGCCCCTGAAGGACCAGGTGCGCAGCCTGGGAGTCATTTTGGACTCACAGCTGTCCATGGAGGCGCAGGTTAACTCTGTGTCCAGGGCAGCTGTCTACCAGCTCCACCTGGTACGCAGGCTAAGACCCTACCTGCCTGCAAACTGTCTCGCCAGAGTGGTGCATGCTCTAGTTATCTCACGCTTGGACTACTGCAACGCGCTCTACGTGGGGCTACCTTTGAAGGTGACCCGGAAACTGCAATTAATCCAGAATGCGGCAGCTAGACTGGTGACTGGGAGTGGCCGCCGGGACCACATAACACCGGTTCTGAGAGATCTGCATTGGCTCCCAGTACGTTTCCGAGCACGATTCAAAGTGTTGGTGTTGACCTTTAAAGCCCTAAACGGCCTCGGTCCTGTATACCTGAAGGAGCGTCTCCACCCCCATCGTTCAGCCCGGACACTGAGATCCAGCGCCGAGGGCCTTCTGGCGGTTCCCTCATTGCGAGAAGTGAGGTTACAGGGAACCAGACAGAGGGCCTTCTCGGTAGTGGCGCCCGCCCTGTGGAACGCCCTCCCATCAGATGTCAAAGAGATAAATAATTACCTGACATTCAGAAGACATCTTAAGGCAGCCCTGTTCAGGGAAGTTTTTAATATGTAACGCTGTACTGTTTTTAACACTGATTGGGAGCCGCCCAGAGTGGCTGGGGAAACTCAGCCAGATGGGCGGGGTATAAATAATAAATTATTATTATTATTATTATCTGTGATTGGATGCAGGCTCCCAATGAGGAACTCAGAACCTTTTTTGCTGTTGTGCCGCACTGTGGTAAGCCAAGGTTTGGCTTAGCATGCAATCAGAACATGGGCTCATGGTTAAGCTCTCTCCAGACTAACCAAGAGCCAAGGTTTGGCTTAGCACAATGAGGTCACTGTATCATCCAGTGAAATATCAAATCTGACATGGACAACACTTGCTCTGGAAGCCTGCCAGAGTGGCTGGGGTAACCCAGTCAGATGGACAGCTTATAAATAATAAATTATTATTATAATTTATCATACCTGTGCTGAGGGCAGAAAAGTACCCCTACCCCTCTACACACAACAAGGGAGAAGGTGCTTTTAAATCGCTTTGAGAAGTGAAATTCCAGATGCGGTGTTACAAGATCTTGTTTCCTTTGGATAATATTTATTTATTTATTTACTTACTTACTTACTTGCTGGCTTAGTTTGAGATAAACCCTACTGGAAGCAAGAACAACAGGTAGTAGATATTCAGATAGAAACACTTGCACCCCCTCCCAATGCTGCACCTAGTTTACACTAACTCTCTGTCTCTTGCTGTGTACATATCACTGCTTAATCTGGATCCAGTGCACACCCACCACTGGTTTTTGAATCCATATGCACTTTGCCCACTATACAAAATGATCCCGTAGCTTCTTGTGAAACACTGCTATTTGATGCATTTTACCTCAAACCAGCTACAATCCAAAAGAAAAACTGTTCATTTGAGAGAGCCATTGTGCATGCACAGAAGACAGCTTCATGAATAGGAGCTGGGTGTGCATGCAGCTGTAGGGAAACCAAACAGATAAATGCACAGACATCCCAATCCCCTCTGCTGTTTATAATAGCAAGGGGGAAGCAATCTCATTTTGTTTTAAGCCACTAATGTGCCCATTAACTCCAAAATACGGGCTCTCTCACACGCACCTCCCTGCTGAGCCCTATTCCCCAAAACTAGACCGCCCATTCAGGAAAAATCAACATTCTTTTTTAATAAAACCCTGGATTACTCATTCACAGTGACTAAGCTGGCCAGACTACAACACATGTGCTTAATAAATAAACTACCAAGAAAGCTGTATACCAGATTTCTCTCTCTAAAAGCAAAAACTCTGTAGAGAGAGAGAAAAAAACTTAATAGGAACTGAACCTACAGGTACAAAGAAACATAGAATCATAGAATTGTAGAGTTCAAAGGGAACCCATGGATCATCTAGTCCAACGCCTTGTAATGCAGGAATCTCATTTAAATATACATGACAGGTGGCTACCAAAACTCTGCTTAAAGACCTCCAAGGAATGAGAGTCCACCACCTCTCGTGGGAGACTGTTCCACTGTCAAACAGCTTTTACTGTCAGAAAGTTATTCCTGATGTTTAGTCAGAATCTCCTTTCTTGTAACTAGAAGCCATTAGTTTGGATCCCAGCCTCTGGAGCAGGAGAAAACAAGCTTGTTCCATCCTCCATGTGACAACCCTTTAAATATTTGACAATGGCTATCATATCTCCTCTTTTCCAGGCTAAACATACTCAACAACCTCAACAATTCCTCATAACCTTTTGTCATATTGGTCGTCCTCCTCTGCACATGTTCTAGCTTGTCAATATCCTTAAATTGTAGCGCCCAGAACTGGACACCGTACTCCAGGTGTGGTCTGACCAAAGCAGAATAGAACAGGACTGTTAGGTCCCTTGATCAGAACACTATACTACATCTGTTGATGTAGCCTAGAATAGCATTAGGGGTTTTTGTTTGTTTGTTTTTTGCTGCTGCATCACACTGTTGACTCATGTTAAGCTTGTGGTCTACTAAGACACCAAGATCCTTTTCACGTGTACTACTGGCAAGCTGCCCTGCAGCACATATTCAGGAGAAGAAAAGGCTAAGGAGTAAACCCTACACAAATTTGGAGTGGTGTCCCTAAGATGGTTGGATTGGGCCTTGTACTCCTCCTGCAGCCAAGCTGGCGCCAAATGGTTTGCTCTGCTTTCCTTTGGACCCATCAGCGAGGCAGAAAGTAAGGACTTGTCATCTGGGCAGCTCAGGACCTCTATACACACTGCCCAGGCTTGTGCCCGAATGAGTTTACTTTGGTGCTGCTAAAACAGCCAAAACAATGTGGGAGGTAGCAGTTACCAGTCTGTGCAGTCACTGTGGGCCCTGTGATTCTCCAGCGGTTTGACTTCACCCCCAGAGGCGCACTCCATTGTCTCTTCAGACAGACAGATGCAAACAGCTAGCAAGCCAGGTGCCCCCCATCTTATATTTGTGCAGCTGGTTCTTCCTGCCTAAGTGTAGAGATAATTTCCTAGAGGTGAGAGCATACTCAAAGAACCCCAAGACACAGGTTTGCCAAGCCCCTCCTTACACACACCCCTGCTATAAGCAGCTTCCAATGTGTTTTGCACACACAGGGCAGGAAGAAAACCTCCACAACCCCCTTCAAACAGAATATTCCATCCCCATGTGGGAATGGGAGCCAAGGCTCACTTGGACCCTACCCACAGAGCTCATGCCACATAAATGACAGGAAGAGTTTTTTTGGAGCATGTGCAAAATAACCACTACCAGACCTCTGGGATAAAGGGGGAAATTTCCATAATTTAGGGAACTTCCTCTTTTTAGTCGTTTGGCCGAAAGATCTCTCACCTCATTTATAGTACATATACTCCCTTAAGGGTTCCTACACCAGTATTTTAAAGCAGGGGCTTTTATTAGCCTCTAAGCCCCCAAACGCTGCATTAACGTGCTGTAGTGAATCGAGCTGGGAAGACACCGGGGTTCGAATCACCATTCATTTCTGAAGCTCACTGGGTGACCTTGGGGACAGCCACCATCTCTCAGCCTAGCCTACTTCGCGAGGTTGTTGTGCGAGGATAAGCCGCGAGCAGGAGAAGAGAAGCGCGCTCTCTGCTTCCCGCTTTTTGGAGGGAGGGCGAGAGTCAAAACTAGCAGCAAGCCTTCACTGGAAGTGGCCAACCTTCGCTCCCCCGCGGTGGACACGTGTTTCCCTCCCGTACCCCTGGCGGGCGCCCGAGTCAAAGAAGCTCTCCGCTTCTCCCGCGCCTCGCCACCCCCACCCTCGCCCCTGCCCAGGGAGCGGAGGGCCAGACCGGAGACCCACAGCGCCTCCAACTCTCCAACCCCACTCCTCCTCTGCCGCTGCTGCCTCCCCCTCGGAGCTCCAGCCTGTTACCTGCCGAAGTGTCCCAGGGAGTCAAAGAGGAGCTCGAAGTTGCGAGCCATGGCGCGGACGCTCGGCGGTGTGCGGGGCCGGCCAGAGTCCCATCTCAGCCTCTCCCCTCCCTGCCCCGCAGAGCCCGCCTGCTGGGAAGGGGCGGCTCCTTCGCCCGCCCGTCCAACAGACGGACCCTTCAGGCCGGTGAAGGGCCGCTCTGTAACCCCTCCCCTGGCGCCAGGGGGGTCAGCTCCCCCGGACGCGCGCGTTCCTTTCCCGCCTGGTGCAGGCTTCGCTCCCTCCAGGCCCCTGGCCCTTCCGCCCTCGCCGGGCGCACCTCAGCTCCACTAGCAGCGCCAGGGTACACCTGAGCCCTTTCAGCGCGCTTAAAGTCCCGTTTAAAGTCGAATTCCCTGGCCAAATTTCCTAGGATATGGTGGTTTTGTTCTTGTGGCCGTTCGCCTTTTGTGGGCTTCCAGTCGGGGCGTATGGTTGCCCACTGTGAGAACAAGTACCGGTATGCTGGACTAGATTATTTTTATTTATTTGCTTTCACATTCGCACCCCACTTTTCCTGCAAGCTCAAGGTGGCGTCCATCGTTTTCTACTCCCCACCCCCCACTCCGCCTGTTTTTCTCCTCAGAACAACCCTTTGAGGTAGGTTAGGCTGGGAGGCAGTGACTGGGCCAAGATTCCCCTGTGAGCTTCATGGCTGAGTGTGGATTTTAACTCTGGTCTCCCAGTTCTTTGTCCGACACACTAACCGCTACACCATGCTGGCTCTCAGATGGGCCTTCTGTTTGAACCAGCAGGGCAATTCTAATGTTCATATATGGAGAACATATATGCCTCCTATGCGCCTCCCCCCCCCCTTTAAGGTGTTGGACACCTTAAATACAACATTGTGGAGGAAATCATTAAGGGCTGCTTCAACCTGGAGCACCCCAAAACCCACTTATGTTTCCTTGTAATACTAAACCTTGGAGCCCTGACTATATGAGACTGAATTGCCAGGTCAGCCTTTAACTCAATTTCTTTACATTCTGGCCTCTGCAGAAATGCAACTGTTTGAGGCTAAGGCAAGCGGCAGTCAATGTGATGCACTCCAGATGTTGCTGGATTCCCGACTCCCATCATCAGCCCCAGCCAACACAGCCAATGGGCTAGAGGCACTGGCAGCAACATCTGAAGGGCACCACGTTGGCTTTTCCCAGGTCTAAGGGATGCCCTGGGACTGCAGAGCAGAAGGAAGGCACACACCCTCCTTGCCTCTGCTATGAAGTCTGTGTGACATACATCCACTAACAGTCTGCACCCTCTTCTTCCCAGGAAGAAGAACATCATGGCAGTTGTGCTGTCAAGCAAAGTCTTTGTGGCAAAGGTCCAGGGCCCCATTCAGCGCCATCATGAGCAGGAGGACCTCCAAAGTGCAGCAGAGCTGGCTGCCCACATTTTGAGGTAAGTGAAGTTGTAATACACATTGCCATTTCAAGTGTGGAAGGGGGGGGGCTAAGGCCATCATGCTGCCATTTAGGTTTAAAAATCATAGTTGGGGGAAATAAATGAAACAATTGGCCACATTCTGTGTGCACGGGTTTTGATATTTTTTTTGGTCTTCTTAAGTATAGTTTATACTTTAGCAGAGCAGTTTGTAAAATTCTGAAGGCTGGAATAAAAAATGCTGAGGACTGGGTTGTGAATTGAACTGGAATGGAATTAGGTGCCTTTTGCAGAGGGGTGAACCGGAACTGGAACAAATTCCTTTTTTAAAAACAAACTTCTTTGGTAAAACTAACCATCATACACAAAGCAGGCCAAAATCACAGCTGGATTTATTACAAAGATTTTACAAAACAAGGAAATGAGGTTTTACTAACACACAGCCAGAATCAAAGGGTGGAAAGTGCTATTGAGTGGAGACTCATTAATTTCCCAGCAGGAGTTCATGTTGCCTTGAAAGCACGTTGTGCAGCTGAACAAGAGTCTTCATATAACATTGTCTCATGTGACCATTTATTGTTGAGCACGTAAAGATGGATTAGTGTCATCATTGTGAATGGTTTTGAAACAATCCACCCTTCAGAATAAACCTAACCTATAATTTTGCACTGCTATAAATCATGGTAATTGTGAAAAAAGAGTCAATTTGCTTCTAGGTTGAGTCACCTGTTTAACAAGGAAGAAGTATATATATTTTCCCTTTCCACTTATCAGATGCTGGATGTACAGACAGGCTGTGACCTACAGCCCTCTAGTGACTAAATTTCCCAGACTTTGCTGGTTTTTGACTCACTTGTAGAAATAATAGCAAAAGCACATTCCTGGGGTATGGGGAATGGAAGGATGGGCTTCATTTTATACTTCAGGGACCCTATACAACATTAAGGGGAAAGGATTAGCAGTTGTTATAGGGCCACTGTTGCAGCCCCATATTAATTAGGGCTGAGTCAACTGAATCACATTCCATCATTATAAAGAGAAACTGAGAGGAGGTGATTCTACATCTTTTAGTCAGAAAATAGTTCAACGGACTGATCTGAAACTTGGCTGTGTAAGCGATGTCGATTTGAGGATGGTCCATGCCAGCTCTAGGGTAGAAATAATAAAGGCATTCTTTTAAATGAATTAAATGTTTGACAAGCTGAAAGATGGCATGCATTTTTCTTCCATGGGTTTTACTAGGATGATTTTTAGGAAAATATTTCTCGATTTGTTCAGTATCTTTTGGGAAATGATTTGCTGTGTTGGGTTAAACACAACAAGCATGTGGCTTTACTCATGAATTGTATAACATGCTTGCAGTTTTGGTTTGTTTTTCTTTTTAAAGGCATTTCTGTGGCCAGTGTTAGTCAGTGGTATTTCAGAAGGGTGTTCATCACTCATGTTCAATATGAACCTGTTCTGGGAGAAGGTTAAGTGGAAGGAGAGTTGAAAGGGAAGTTTAGTGGTGTGAGAATGAGTGACAGAGAGGGTGTGTTGGCAAACAGCTGTGTGTGAGGAACATGAAAGGACAGTGGGAGGGAGAGATGAGATGTTTGCTGAAGCTCCAGCATGCTGGGAAATTACAACTGCTAAGGGTCAGAAGGGATGCGGGTGGCGCTGTGGGTTAAACCACAGAGCCTAGGACTTACCAATCAGAAGGTCGGTGGTTCGAATCCCCGTGACGGGGTGAGCTCCCGTTGCTCGGTCCCAGCTCCTGCCAACCTAGCAGTTTGAAAGCACGGCGGGAAGGTAAACAGCGTTTCCGTGTGCTGCTCTGGTTCACCAGAAGTGGCTTAGTCATGCTGGCCACATGACCTGGAAGCTGTACGCCGGCTCCCTCGGCCAATAAAGCGAGATGAGCGCCGCAACCCCAGAGTCGGTCACGACTGGACCTAATGGTCAGGGGTCCCTTTACCTTTAAGGGTCATACATTTAACATAAATGTTCTTTAAGCAATATTGATATGATGGCCTACCCTTTGGTTAGTTCTAGCTTCACTGCTGCATTGGAGTTGGATGGCTGTCAGTGCCAGTGTGGTGGACCTAAGTCCCAGATTGTCCGTACACTGCAATAGACACAGGAAGTCTATGCAACTGAAGATATCATGCAATTGAATATAGAACACTGTGTTATAAGTACTTAATTCAACTGGTGACCAATGCTATCCAGCTGGTAAAGCCAATTAACATATGTAGCATGATCAAAATCCACCTTTCCTTAACAAACAACACCTGCAATAGTTTCTTCTGCTACATGATGTGCCCAGCTCTCATTGGCCTATGATGACACTACTTGTCAAATTCATAGTCCATGGCTCATTATAGTTTTGGTATCCTACAGTGGCTTAACTTTTTTTTTTTTTTACTATGTTTAAAAGTAGGAGTATTCTATGAACATGCCAAGATAGAACATAATACTGCAAACCTTTATTATCTTTGAATTTGACCCTTTTCCTCCTCTCAAGTGCAAGAAAGAAATGCAAATCCACCCCAACACTGATCAAGTCCACAGTTGCTTGCAAATCACAATAAAATATCCCCCCAAGGCCCTGTTTGGTGTGCCTTCATGCAGGGCTGTGAGGCAATTAAGCGCAAGAGATAGGAGCTTCTCAGCTCTGAAACGCCAACATTCTGGTGGATATCTGGTTCTTTTCACAATAGTTCCTTAAAGTCACCAGAATACCTGTTCAACCCCTTGGGCGTGTGAAAATAAAACTTTCATCTACGTAAGCAAATTTCATCACACCAGCTGCCATTGAGAAAGACCTTCCACTCTTTCAAGTTATGTACTGTAGTTAACAGTGCAGCCCTGCACATGTCTACTGAATTTGATGGGGCTTACTTCAAGGTAAGTGAGCACAGTTTAGGATTGCAGTCCAAGGGAGCCAATATACAACCATAGTTAATATCTCTGCTTGTGTGATATTCTCTGCACATCACACTAAGCTAAACTATTGCATGAGCTCACAGATTTAAATTCGAAATGAAAACAATCTGTTAAGTTTTTTTAAAATTCTAAGAACCAAGGAATACGTAGCATGGAAACATAGTAAGAACAATATTAAGCATGGTAAGATCTTGCTCATCTAAAAGAGAGCAGGGATTGAGTCAGGCAGATCATAGGAGGACATCTTCTACCCTCCTCACCTAGGGGTAAAGTCCTTCAGGTTCTACAACAATTAACTTTATACATATGATTAATGATTTCAGGCACCATTTATTCTAACATAAATCTTAGTTAATCAATTTCTAGCATTATTGGCTTGGATCCTAAGTTCACAGAAATAACATTTTAAGCAGAGGTTGGATGGCCATCTGTCATTGATGCTTCAGTTGTGATTCCTGCATTGCAGGGGATTGGACTAGATGGCACTCAGGGTCCCTTTCAACTCTACAGTTCTATCCTCTCCTCCCACTGCAATCACCTTCATACTCCCTCTGCACCTCCCAAATCTCTGGAGGGTGACGGGCTAAAAAATATGGGGTGGGGATCAGGGGGCTGCTGGAGGGGGAAATAATAATAATATTATAATAATTTATTATTTATACCCCGCCCATCTAGCTGAGTTTCCCTAGTCAATCAGTCCAGTTTGGGGTGATTCTGCCCCCCCCCGGCAGCATCCTCCCATACCTCATCTCACAGAGTATGTAGGAAGTGGAAGAGATTATAAACTTTCCTTGCATTGAGTTAATTTAAGACCCAAGATCACATGCACAGATATACATTTAAAGCACATTTATGCCACTTCAGCAGTCGTGGCTTTACCCAGCAAATTATGGGAACTGCAGTTTATCCCTTACAGAGCTACAGTTGCCAGCATCCTTTAAAAATCTGCAGTGCTCATGGTACTGTGGGACGGGGATCAGCCATAACTGTTGAAGTGGTATAAGAGTGCTTTAAATGCATGGTGCAGATGTGCTCAGGTCAGTACATTGCTGCAAAGACTGCAAAAACTTAATGTTTCACCCATGTTATTAGAAAGTGCCAGCCATTGCCTGTCCCTCTTGATTTCATATTAAAATTTCTCTGAAGGTTCAACCAAGTGACATTTACCCAGTAATGCTAGAAGAAGCCGTGTGCCAGCAGCAACTTGCTTTGACACACTTGGCTCAGTGTGTTCTATGGGAATAACCTTACTTAACCAGAACCCTTTTTACAAAGGTTTCTGATTTCACTTGGCCTAACTTCTCAGCTACTCTGCCTGTCACCATCCTTTATGAGAGATGCTGGGAGTTACTCATCTACCATTTCCTGATTTGGAACTCCTAAATCGAGAGGGGAGGTAGTCCTGGGTATTCAGTAGTGAGGGAAAGATTCTCTATCCAGCCACAGCAAAACTGGCATTCTTATGCCACCCCTTCTCCCATGGATATCCTGCTCTGGCTCAACCAGGGTATAGGGCAAGGTGAGGTTCAAGGCTAGATGTGAAGCTTTGCTCTGGGGAACATGGAAGTTGATCCTGCAAGGAATAAGCAGAAACTGAGTGCTTTTGTAGCAGTAGCACCAGGACGGTATAGAAAGGACGGTATAGAAATCTAATGAATTAAATAAATAGTACCATTTATGGTTACAATATGCTTCTTTGCCTAAAGGGGCCTAGGCCTTATATACAGCTGTGGAATGGGGAAGGCTCAGGCCTTCTGCAGGAGAGCCCTCCAAATGCGAGGGTGGCAGTGCCACACCCTCAGGTTGGGGGTGCTGCTCTGTAGGTTCATTGGGTATGCGGTGCCCTGCATACCTGTCAGGGTTGGAGTCCTCACCTTCATCACTCAATTAAGAGGAATCCTGCTCCTGTTCCCTGACAACAGAATGGTACAGGTTAGCTTTTTCCTATTACAGCCCTTGCACCACCTCTCGGTTAGGGCCCTGCTCCTGTTTGTCATGTTCTTCCAGGGGTTTGACTCCTGCAGTGGGTGATCTTCTTCCTCCCCAACCTGCATCACTGTCTCAGGACAGTCCACTCTGCTGTATCGAGAAATTTCTCATCTTGCCTGGTATCTCGAAAGTGGATAGGTGGGCATCAAGTTGCTATACTTTCTCTTCCAGCAAGGCAGCCAGCTTGCACTTGCTGCATGTGTAGTTTTTCATATTCTGAGACAGGAATACAAACATGGCACAGGTGTTGCAGGTCACGGCAGCAGCTCCCTCGCCGTCCATGTCTCTTGGTCCTACATACACTATGAGGCAGCGCTCCAGGCCTATCCCACAAAACACCCTTGCAAACACTCCTGTTTACAAGTCATTGGTCACAAGCTCCCACAGGCTGCGATAAATAGTTGGGTTGCAACATCGGCCTGCTGCCAACCCTCTCCAAACTGGCAGAGATCGTTGGTTGTTTATGAACATCGCTGCCATGCTTCCAGCAAATAGGAACACAGGAGATGTGTGAATAGGGATGTAGCGGAGCTTTTTCAGAGCTGGAGCAAGACCAAAATTATCAAAGTGGCAAAGTGACTGAATGAATCTCCTATGGCAAGTGAATGTGGTGACAATGAGACTTTTAAGCTTGTGGCAAATTATCATCAAGGGAATCTAAGAGTGAGGAAAATAATCCAGCATACTACTTTCTTTTTCTTTGGCGAGGTTCCTACTTTTCACTAACAGTTTAAATGTCAACACATCTGTCTGAGATTGTTTGTGTTTCTAATTAAAAGCTAAAGGTTGCGTTTTTAGCTAGCCAGAGGTCTTGTGTAAAAGCTCATTGTGTTTCACAAACTGATCCATTGCAGTCAGAATTCAATGGAGTTTGCTGCCCCAGGAAACTATACGCAGGATTGCAGTCATGCTAGTACTAATAAATTGTGTATTATGCAATGTATTACTGCCACAGAGAGAAAGAGAACAGACAGACAGACCTGCCTGGATTTGTGGCATGGCTGCATTGGGGCATGACTACATTGGGGCATGACTACAGGGGCTGACATGGTGAACTCCTGTTCTCCAAAAAATTTCTACTGTCCCACTGAAGGGAAGCTGAATGGAGGCAAGCAGTGGGACTACCAGTTACTTCCCTTCGTCTGGGAACCAAAGTGGGAATTGGCTTCAGACACATCCTTGGCGCCAACCCTTCCCCCACAGTTACAGGGTTTCTCTTCCCAATCCTCCTTCTTGTGAAATGGGCAATAATAGACTCTGCACCCACCCAGAATGCTGTGTGAAATATACTCAGAGTCGCAAAGTGATTTCATGCTCTTTATTCAGCTCATAGTGGTGAGGAGGAATGAATGAATGTCCCCTCAAAGTATCTGCTTTATATACATTATTTACACAATGGGCTGCACATGATTGGCTAATTCCGGAATTCTACTGTAAGCCAATCAGGTTGTGGATTCACTTCTATCTGGAGCATGATTGGGTGGTTCCTGCCAACCAATCATACTGCTGCCTTGTTCTAGGACCAATCAGACTGCTGCATTCTGAATCCTATTGTTCTAGGACCAATCAGACTGCTGCCTTTTGGATCCTATTGTTCTAGGACCAATCAGACTGCTGCAGTTTGGATCCTATTCAACTCAGTACATAACACTGTGTATGTAAATGGGGAAGGCACATGCATAAAATGCACATCTCTGCCCTGCCCATCACATCTAGATTGGCCTTGAGCAACTGAAAATGTAACATTAGCAGAGCACACAGCACAGCAAGTGTTTGGAGGCAGTTTTCCTAACAGGCTCTTCTTCCTTGGCTGCTGCAGTCAAAAGCTCCCCCTCCTGTTGCAATCTGTCAAGAACAAACTTGTCTGTGACAGCTGTTAGCTAAAATTGCTAACATATCCCACTCTTGGAGAAAACAAACACAAGGGTAAAAGCTGGCATTCTCTGCTTTTGTGCTTTCTGAATTCACGTACAATAGTCATTTTTTTGTTAGCATTTTAAAAGAGAATAAAATCAAATAGAAAGCCATTCATTCAGCCCGAATAGATTAACAGAACATTTGAGATGCATTACTCAGAATAGCATCTGCCCAAAGCCAAGCCTCCATTGGAGAGGAGCCAAAACGTACTGTGAGAGGGTTTCACTTGATTCTCATGTTACTAAAAGAAACTGTTCAGTTGCTTTCTCTGGTCCTCCATGTGCAGAAGTCCCGTATACTTAATACAGCAGCAATTGTCCCTTGACATGTAAGCAGGCTTCTCGGTTCCTTATCTTATCTATGAGATAACAAAGCAGTATTTCTTTATAAAGAAGAAAGCAGCCACTGTATGAATGGAATATTCACTCTTAGACTAGAGCATAGGTGAATGAGGTACTGTAACTGGCACACTGAATGAAAATCTCTAGGCTTAAAATAGGATCAGAGAAGAGACAGATACTTCACTCTAAAAGGAAGAGCACAGAAATAATTTTCAAATGGTCTTGAGTGCTGGAGCAAACAATCTATCAGGAGTACCATTTCAGATTTTGAGGGAAGGGTAAGGATGGAAATTCACAGCAGAACTGAAAGGCCTGTTCCTTCTGTATACAAGAGGATGGAGTGTGTGTCATTTTAAAAGCATTTCATAATAATAAGAGACACAGAACCATTGTCAGAAACACTAGGAGGTATGCATGACTGTTCTTCAGTATATTAATGGCAGTCCTTCCATTTGGGGGGGGGGATTACTTTGATTTGCAAAAACCTGAAACCACACACACACACACACACACACACACACACCCATAATCTGCTATTTCACTTTCTATGGCCAGATCAGATGGAAGGAAGAAGAAAAGTGAAATGCAGGCAAAACTAAAGTTGTTTTATTTTTCTTTTAACTTATCCACCATGTATTGAGGAGGAACATTCAAAATGACGTGCAATATAGAAGAGTAATTTTCAGTTAGAACAACTACTTTAAATTAGTGAGAGCCAGAAGTTATTATAAAAATATTAAAATGAGAGTCAGAGATTTCTGCTGTGAAATACTTGTCCAACTCTTTAAATTCACAAAGTGTTCTACAATGGATTCATTTGTAAAGCAAAATGGTGTGTCTGAATGGTAACCTATTTGAATGGTGCAGATGGTTGTGTTCTTCAATTGCTCGTGCAAATCTGTAGATCCCTTGCCACTATCTTTCAGTCCTTAACCAGTATTCATGACAGACACACCTCACTTTTCATAGGAAGCTCCGTGCTATAGATATCTGATATGGGAACTATTTTTAGCTGCGGGTCTGGTCTATTTATTTGATTGCACTGGCGTGAATAAGCAGTAAGCAAAGAAGCTGTTTCAGAATACGCATTACACGTACCACCATGTTTTTCACTAAAAGGACCCATGAGCTTAAATCCTTCTTTTTTTCTTTTGTCTGATTGAAAGATGGAAAACTGCAGAGATAACATGCAAGGAACAATACATAAGAAAAAATGGCAGACGGCAAACTTTTGCATAATGGCAAACTTTTGCATAATGTGGAAAGCAGCCCGTGAAGCGCCCTGAGATCTTGTGATGAAGGGTGGTATATAAATATAATAAATAAATAAGCCAGAGAGAAGGCTTCAGAACACAAATGTGAAGCTATTTTTATTCATTCGACTAATATTTGCAGCTACTACTGGTATATGATGTGAATCTGGAGCTTTGCCTTCAGTCACCAACAGGGGGCCACCTTGTCATGTGCACTCACTTTCCTAAACTATGAAAAGTTCTAGGGGCATTGTCCTTACCTGGATTTGGTTTCATTTTGAAAAGACCAGGGATTCATGGTTTTTCAGTCTTCAGGGCCTGCACCAGGTTTGAAGGGGCCCTAAGCAACAAGGGAAATAGCAGTAGCAGTTGCAGCTTCTTTGTCCAGCGCTTCTTTGCTCAGGTCCAGGCTAAGCATCACCACATGTCCCCCCATAGACCGGCACTGCTAAGACAAGACGCACTGGGTGAAACAACCCTGACAGTCGCCATCTTCATTTTCCCAGATGCATTCTGGGGAAATGAAGATGGAAGCAGCTGCAGGTTCACCCAACTAAAAGCATGCTGCCATCCAAATGTTTGCCTAACCGTTCTGGGTGCTGATGTTGGGCATGAGGGTATTATTTGAGTTTATTTACAAATATTCAGGTTGAGCATAGATGGAGGCAGATATCTTTTTTTAAAAAAAAAAAAAAACTCCCACAACAAATCCACTGGCCCTCATCAGATCTCCAAAGAGGCCGGCCCCAAAATGGGTTTTCCAATGCTCAAAGCTCTCTGACTTTCTCTGTCCCAGTCAAAAACTGCATTACTTTTGTATAGCAAGGGTGGTGTTCTCACAGACACAGATCTAACTTGACATCGTCTTTAGCTGGAATGTGGGGGGGACAGAAAGGCATGTTTTGTTGAAATGGCCCTCGCTTTCCAGAGGTGCCCCAAGCTATTTCCAAGCCATTGTATGCTATTTACCTGTCATTTTCCCAGGTAAAGATGTGCCTGGCAATCTGGCCTACTGCCTGTTAAAGAAGTTTCAAGCTGTTGTTTGTCCCACAGCTGTTAAAGGCACAGATGCCTTGCCAGAAAACCAAAACAAAACTGGCAAACTTCTGGAAAGGGACACACATGGTGTGGTTTGCATTGGACAATGTTTTCAAATTCTTGTGGTACAGAAAGTATTTTGTACCTAGTATGTGCAAATACAAGGCACAAACAACACTTTGAACATTGCTTTGTTTGGCATGCTAATGAAATAACTAAGGCCAAATTATTATTAACTGCAAAACACATTTTGAAAGAGATTCTTGTTTTGATTCAGTGTTCAGCATTGCCAGCATAACAGATGGTGAAGACATTCAATATAATACCCAGCACATGTTTAATTAAACTGGATTTATGTCATTATGACCTTTTTAGAGACTTTAGGGGGGAAAGTAGCCCCTAAGAACCAGCAAAGAAGAGGCCTTGGGTTGGGGAGTCATTTTCACAGGAAATGCTTAGCAGTGAGCTATGCTGAAAAGGAGAAGATGGGGTTGGATCATAGAAGTAGGAGAGGAGAAAGAAAATAAGAGGATCTAACATAGCTCAGTCGGTTCAGCAAGAAATAACTCTTAATCTCGGGGTTGTGGATTTGAGCCCCACGTTGGGCAAAAGATTCCAACATTGCAGGGGGCTGAACTAGATAACCCCTTGCATCTCTACAATTCTATGATTCAGTGGGATATTACACTGGCATAGGACCAGGAGTGGCAAGGTAGCTGAGTGTCATTTTCAATGATTGCTGACACTTTGCATATGCAATATGCTACATTTCAAATTTTTTTTCATTTGCGTCACTGACCCACATCTCAAATCTCCAAATGCTCTTGTCTGCATTGCCACGGGCAGATCATCATAAGCCTGGCTGGCTCTGCTTTCTATCTGAGCTTCCAAAAGAATCACCATCCACTTCAGAGATGCTTTAGATGCCACAGGAGTTTGGGCTTCTACACAAGCAGCCAGTTTGGTAACAAGAAACTGGGGCCAAACTAGCAAAGTTATGGCCTGTTTTCTATGCTTCTTGATAGAAAGAGAGATGCCTGGTTACAGAATACTTCCTCTGTTTTCCAGATCTCACACAACTGGGATTGTCTCTTAATTCTCTCCCTGCCTAAAGTATACAACATATCCTGGCCACAGTTCTGTGCAGTTGTGACTGGTGGAGAGGCTTCCTCCAACAACTCGACAGCAGTAGATGTGTTCATTTCTTCTAAGCCTATTGCAAATCCATGCTATAAGCTAGCCAGTTGATCAAGCAGTATCACCTTTCGCTGCTACTGTATATCTTGGCCCTAAATAGCTGCTAAAGTGCATTCCCATTAGCACCATCGGAATATAACTGGAACTACCCCTGCCAATTGGACGTGGGTGGCGCTGTGGGTAAAACCTCAGCGCCTAGGGCTTGCCGATCGCATGGTCGGTGGTTCGAATCCCCGCGGCGGGGTGAGCTCCCGTCTTTCGGTCCCAGCTCCTGCCCACCTAGCAGTTCGAAAGCACTCCTAAGTGCAAGTAGATAAATAGGTACTGCTTTATAGCGGGAAGGTAAACGGCGTTTCCGTGTGCTGCGCTGGTGCTGGCTCGCCAGAGCAGCTTCGTCACGCTGGCCACATGACCCGGAAGTGTCTCCTGACAGCGCTGGCCCCCGGCCTCTTAAGTGAGATGGGCGCACAACCCTAGAGTCAGACACGACTGGCCCGTATGGGCAGGGGTACCTTTACCTTTTTACCCCTGCCAATGTACAGTCCCCACTTCACAATTACTGTATATGCTTATTTGTAAACACAAATGCGCACACGTTTTGTGGGTGCCCTGCATCCTTAGGAAGGGGTGGGTGTGAGAAATCACTGCCAATGCTCTTGCTCCAGCCTCAAGACTGCTTTAGCCTGTCCACGTTCTGGTAGAAATCAAATTGGAATAGTAACTCTTGGCCTGCCACCCACTCCCTACATCCCCTCATAGCAGGTGCAAGGGAACGTGTGCCTGCCAGCCATGCTCCGCATGTGTCAACACACCCACCACCTGATTTCCTGGCCAGTCAGCACTCCCCAGTCAGTTGGTGGGGCTGTACATGTGTAGAGCCCCTCTGCCAAATGCTTGGTCGCCAGGAAGAGAAAGCACAGCTGACTTGCAAGGACATGGTCGCTAGGAATGTTCCCACTAACCCCAATCATCTCTTGCACCTGTGAAGGGACCTCATTTGAACACCCATTTTGTGCACCTTGGAACCTAAAAAGAGGAATGTAGGAAGCTGCCTTATACCATTGCTCCATCTTGCTCAATATTATCTACACTGGCTGGCAGCAGCTCTCTGGGGTGTCAGACAGAAGTCTTTGCCCAGCCTTACCTGGAGATGCCAGGAATTGACCATGGGACTTTCTGCATGCAAAGCGGATGCCATACCCCTGAGCTATGGCTCTTCCCTAAACAGGATTTAGCCAGAGTATGCCAGTGTTTGAACCTCTTTAGCTCACTTGTTTTGGAACAGAACTTGGAAAGAACCAAGTCTCTATGCTTATTTGTTCATTTGTTTCTGTTCTTTTAAAAAAAATTTTTTTTAAGAATGTTTAAATTTTTGTAAGAGTTACTTGCCTACAGGGGTGCTGTTGCAACTTTTAAAGAAAGCATTATTTGTACAAAAACAACTTTAAGCTGCTCAAGTAAATGATTGACACCTGGCCAATTAGCCATGATGTCAGAACCAAATTCAAAGGCAAGGGAAAGCAGGACATTTATGTACACTTTCCTCCACCACAGATTACATATACCACCCATGCTTTATTAGAAATAAGTGTTTCCAGACCAAGGGGATGATGCATTTCTCCCAGAATGAAATTGCGGTCTCAGCAAATTTTAGGACAGCCTTAATAAATCAACTAAAGACACAATTAGTTTCATGACTTGCTCATCCTTTCATTATGCATTCTTGCACAATTGTACCCAGTTGCAAGCCATTTTGATTCTGTAACTTCTTATTCATGGAATTTCTGCATCCAATTATAGGGTTGCAGCTTTCTCTCTATCATTCTTAGGGAGGGGCTTATTTTATGGGAGCCTACAAGCCTGCAAGTGGAAGACAGGAGTGCCTGACGTGCTCTGGTCCATGGGGTCATGAAGAGTCAAACACAACTAAATGACTAAACAACAACAACAACAAGCCTGATGCATGATATTCTTTTCTAGTGAGGGAAGTTGTGTTTCTTTTTCAAGCTGAAGTGAAAAAGTATTGTTATATGTACCTCACTTTCTCAAGCTACAAGAAGTTCCAGGAGAAGCCCAACTCAAGTCTGCTTTCCTTGAAATGAAAGTAATGGAGGCTTCTGATGTTGTTATAGCATTCATTTTATTTTACAGATGGACAAACATAGAATCATAGACACATAGAACTGTGGAGTTGGAAGGAACCCTCAGGGTCATCTCGTCCAACTCCCTGCAATGCAGCCATCTCAGTTAAAGCATCCATGACAGGTGGCCATCCAACCACTGCTTAAAAACAATCAAGGAATGAGTCCGTTCGACTTCTGTTCTGCTGTCAAACAGCTCTTACTGTCAGAAAGTTATTTCTGATGTTTAGTGAGAATCTCCTTTCTTGTAATTTAAATCCATTAGTTCGGGTCCTACTCTCCAGAGCAGGAAAAAACGAGCTTGCTCCACCTTCCATGTTACAACCCTTTAGATATTTGAAGATGGCTATCATCTCTCCTCTCAGTCTTCTCTTATTCAGGCTAAACATTCCCAGCTCCATCAACCATTCCTCATAAGGCTTGGTTTTCATCTTGATCTCCCTCCTCTGCACACTTTTTGGCTTTTCAATATCCTTCTTAAATTGTGGTGCCCAGAACTGGACACAGTACTCCAGGTGTGGTCACACTAAAGCAGTACAGAGCGGGGCTATTATTTCCCTTGATCAGGACATTATACTTGTGTTGATGCAGCTTTGACTAGCATTCACGTTTTTTTGCTGCTGCATCACACTGTGGACTCACAGTGTTCAGCTTGTAGTCAACTAAGACCCCAAGATCCTTTTCGCATGTGCTACCGGCAAGCCAGGTGTCCCACCATCTTCTGTTTGTTCAGCTGGTTCTTCCTGCCTAAATGCAGAACCTAACATTTGTTCCTGCTGAGATTCATTTTGTTAGTTTGGGCCTATTCTACAATCTGTCATGGTCATATTGATTCCCAATTCATGCTTCTGCAGCATTTGCTACCCCTCCCAGTTTATTGTAGTCTGAAATCAGGGATGGGAAACTGGTGGCCCTCCAGGTGTTGTGGGACTCCATCTTCCATTGGCCACAGTCAGCATGGGATTATGGGAGTTGTAGGCCAACAATATCTGAAGGGCATTTGGATCTCCACCCTTGGTCTTAAGTGCAGGTGGCCATGTAAGCCTATGTCACCCTTATAAGGCTATATACCAACAATGTCAAGTGAGATACCCAGAGAGAAAGTCAAAGTATTAATGCTGATGGACTGCTCACAGCACACACTCTCTTTCCCTCTGCCAAAATTCAATTTATTCACTACGCTCTTTTCCCCTGTCCTTTCTCCCCCATTCCACCTCCTCCAACCTTGATGGCTGACTCCTGCAAAAGGCTCTGAAAGAGATCTGCAGTTATCTCCTAATCAATTTAGTGGGTTAGGTTGGATATTT
The DNA here is from genome assembly GCF_027172205.1 of Podarcis raffonei. Classification (NCBI taxonomy): domain Eukaryota; kingdom Metazoa; phylum Chordata; class Lepidosauria; order Squamata; family Lacertidae; genus Podarcis; species Podarcis raffonei. The sequence goes on from NC_070604.1 coordinate 53,527,405, forward strand.
CTCAACCATCTTGGGCCATTAACTAGTAATCTGCCTAACAAAGGAAATAGGGGCCAGTGCCATAACATTATTGTTGAAGTTAAGGTTGAGTAATACAGGCATTGGACTGGTGACTGAAAAACAACTGAACTTTAATCTCATCAGATGTTTTTCACTGAGCTGAGTCTTTTTGCTAACATACCAGGGAAGACAAAAACAGAAAACAAGACAAAAAATCCTGACCTTGGTCAATACTTTATAGGACTACCCTTGAAAATGAATCTATTTTCCTGATGCTGTTTTGCTCCTGGGCAGCAAATATTCTATTTCCATGATCAAGCAAAGGGAATCTGGGAGTGAGTATGGATCTCCCATACTAGGAAGAAAAGGGCTAGTGTGTTTTTCAGAAGGGAGGGCAGACTTTTCTCACCCTCCAAATAGGTCATGAGGACTGTATTAGAGATAAGGGGCCATGAAATGTATAAAATAAAACATAAAAAGACCATTAAAACAGCACGAAAGTATCATTAAAATGACTGGGTAATCAAGAAAGTTTTAAACAACTGCATAGGCATGTCAGCACAAAAAGGTCTTCAAGAGACACCTGAAAGTAAAAAGCAGGGGTGCCTGCTGACTTTGCCAGAAGAGTGTTCCGCTGCAAGGGAATGACAATACTCAGTGTTCAACTTCTAACTGAGGCCATTCAGGTCTCTGTAACACAAGGTGCAACTAACAATGCTTCTTTGTATGATCTCACTCATCAAGCTGGGATATAATATGTTGCATTTGGTTTTATTGGATGGGCTCGGGTGGAGAAATCCTTGAGTACAACATTGGACCCACATTAAGGAAGTATTGATGCCCATGGTTCTCCATGCTTAGCACACTCTTTCCAGGTTTTGTAGATATTTGTGGTTGAGGCACTTTTTCACACAGCACATGTTTAAACAATGGAATACATTAACCTGAAGATCCAGTACTGACGATTGACTGGGACACATTTATGGAGGATATTAGTGGTTACTAGCCATAATGGCCCTTCAGTAAGGGAGGTAGCATGTCTCTAAATACCGGTTTCTGGGGAGCCCAAATGGGGAGAGTGCTCTTGCACTTGTGTCCTGTTTGTGGGATTTTCATAGGCGTCTGTTTCACCACTTTGAGCACAGGATGATGGGCCTTTTTCCCTCTTCCAGCAGGGCTCTTCTTACACTTTGTTATGTTGTACTTCTTTCAAAACCTGTCACATCAGCTTGACCTTCAAATCATATATAAGCTGACATTTCAGTGAGCCAATTGATAGGGATGTATTTTTACATTTAGTGCTTCTGCTGCATATTGCCACTCCAATCCAGAGTTCTACATAATTTTTGCTGTACACAAAACTCAAACTCAAGTGGTAGTGGTGGTGAGTACCGTTAATTTCAATGGTGGCAGGTTTATCCACTTACAGTAAAAATGGCAATGCTACACTGTGTTCCTACTCAAGAGGGAGGAACTACAAAAGAAGACACTCCACTCAATATATATATTGCAGGCCCTCCCCTCTCACACACACACCCGGAATGCAGCTGCTCTTATTAATACTGACAGATACGCACAGGTGTTACAAAACAAATGCTGTCAGCAGTCTCAAAGTGTCACTATCAGCATGACATTACAAGACAACTGCAAATGTCAAAATGCCTTTGCTACTAAGTGGCTTATCTCAACCAAATAACAGAACTGTGCTGAAAGCAAAATGCGCTTCTTTGCCCAACTCTCCATAATAATTCTATAGCACCCACAGTCAGCAGCAGGCCAAATGACCACTCTGCTGATAGGCAAACCTTTGTTTTGACTGATACCTTCATTTTATCTGCTGCACATGAGATAGCGTTGTGTTTTATGGTTGTGTTTTAATTGTTGTTCGCTGCCCTGTATGGTGTGCAAGTGCTAGGATGGAAGGATAGAAGCATTTGCAATAAATAAAGCCAGCTACTTTCCTGCTTGTTTATGCTGAACAAGTACCAGAGTTTCACCCCATAGTCATAGATAGGATCAGGCTTTGTGTATCAAGGTGCATGTATAAGGGGAAGAAAGCAGAGGGTATACAGATCTGTAAGGCCCAGGAGTCTCACTAATCCCCAACTATGCCCAAGGTGAAAGGCCATAGCTCAGTGGCAGAATATCTGCTTTATTTGCACAGCTCTAGACACCTGAATATTGTGGGAAGAAGCACCAGGGCTGTGATGGGGGCTGGAGTTGCCTTCTGCAGATTTCTCTAAACTTAGTTACAAGAGAAGCAGCAGAGCATCTGCTTTGCAGGTGATGGTCCTATGTTCAATTCCCAGCATCTCCAGGTAGAGCTGGGAATGTCCCCATCTGAATCCCTGGAGAGCTGCTGTCAGCTGATGTGGACAACCCAGGGGAGCTAGATGACCAGTGATCTGACTCAACACAAGCAGCACAATATGTTGGGACTGTACAGAGACCACAAAGGAAACAGAACCTCTGTTGAAAAGCCCGTTGCCTTTGCTGGGCTGACAGATGATATGAAACTCGTGAATGTACAACAAGGCAAATGCAGCACATGAGGCTGCAGTCATCAGATGATGAGTGTGCATGTGTAAGCCAGCCCTTGGACTCAGGTGGAAGTGTCATAAGCAGCTGAGCTCTTGCTCCTTTCAGGATGGGAAGGAGAGCTAGGCAGCGTCCAACGATAAATCCTGTTTATTCTTCAGGAAGCTTCTTGTTAGTTTTAATGGCACAGCTGCAATTGTATTTTAAAATGTGCAAAACATAAAATGTATTCTAAAATGCACATGGCCTGGTGTGTTTGGGTGGGTGTCACGTGGGGGTTCTTATCTGCAGCCTGCCAGCAGTTGTTGTGCTCCAACTCCTAACAGCCCCAGCCAGCATGGCCAAGGGACATATACTGCAGATCTACATTTAGAACATATAACATCCCCCCCAAATCAGAACTGTAGTCTCCCTCTTCCAGAGCTACACTTCCTGGCACCCTTAACAAAGTACAGTTCCCGAGGTTCTCACATGACTTTCCCCGATGAATTTTGGGAACTGTAGTCCCCAAGCTACATGTCTCAGCATCCTTAACAAATTGCAGTTCCCAAGATTTTTGGGGAGAAGCCATATCCTTTGAATGGGTGTTGAATGCACTTTAAATGTATGGTGCAGATCTGCCTGGAATTGTAGTCCAGCAATATCTGGAGGGTCACAGCTTACCCACACCTGCCACAGGCCAAAGATCTGAGCTGTTCTGCGATTTACACATTGGTTTGCAATGCATGGCTACAGAGCATGTAGGAACATGCCCCCCAGGCAAAGTGCCAGTGTGCATGTTGACTGAGGGTATGGGTAGGCACAAGTCTTGGTCATGTGTATGTGCTCACAAAAATGATCAGGTAAAGCAGTAACACATGGACTCTAACCTGGAGCTTTTCTTCTCCACACTTGCTGCCCCCCCAAGATTTACCAGCAGAGGGCACCCAAAGCTTAAGAGAGCTGCTAAATTAGCCACACCTTGCCCACTAAGCAAAAGTCCAAAAGGATTAAGAAAATAATCTCTTTATACAAATGAAGCTGCGTAGATATTTGTAAGACAAAGACCCTGCCACCAAATTTTAACGTATAATTAACCAAATTGCATGAGATAAAACTTGGGTTTGGTGATCAAGTTTGCCAATGCAGCTTGTATCTTTGTTCCTCCCGTGCAAAGAAGCAAAGCAAAACACAAAGACATCACGGATCAGAACAGGGGCTCAGAATCAAGAAGCAGAAGGCCCAGCTTTAGCCCCTGGTCCCAGAGAATTAAAACTACTGTATTGCTTTGACACTTCATATTTCAATTATTAGTAACAAGCTGAACCCCTCAAATAGCCCCCAGTAAGACTTGGAATAAATTGAGGAAAACAATGCTCCACGAATCTAGTTTTAAAAGAATTTGGGCACTGTTTGGTTTGACAAAAGTGCAGTAGGGAGATTCTGAAGTGCAAAAAATGGAAGGAAATGTAACAAGCTGTATGTAAGTAAAAAGGAAGATGGGCAGAGAATAGCAACCAGAGGTGGAACAGTTTTATGTTTGAAATACCTGGCCTGACTTTCAGTGGCCAGTTCCAGTGCAAGATAGCCATTTTAATGTGCAATAGATAAACAGCTGTTACTCAGTGCTGGATATCCAAACCCTCTCTGCAATGTAATATTTGGATACTGCATTTCCACTAATATTTTGTTATAGAGAACCACAACTGCACAATTTTCACAGGTCTTTGTTGGTTTAGTGCCAAATTACATCATTACCTAAGTCCTACAGTATTCTGAGTGCTTTTTTAAAAAATTCATTTTTATTTATTTTTATGTAGACAAATACACGTGAAAGTAAAATACAACAAAACTAAATAGTAAAACTTCAAGGAATTTAGTCATTTCCCTTAGAGACACATATCATTAGAGTGCTTATGTGCCCTCATATTTTTGCTTACATTTTCTGGGTAGAAACATTCTGAATGACCAAAGTAAAATAAGTGAATAGGGGAATCTAGTCATAATTTTCCAAAGGTAAACTAAGCATTTGGATCGAAGCAGAGATGTACCTAGCTCACAAGCTACATGTTCTTCCCAGCATAGTTTCTTGAAGACTTTAAATGCAGCCCATCTCCTTCCTGAGCAAACACAGTAGAATAGTAATCCAATTATCATAGCGTAGTAGGCAAAATTTCCTTTATTCCTAGAATTACCAGCTGCTGGACACGCAGAAGCAGCAAACTTCTGGTGTAGCTTTAGATCAACATTACTCATGGCACTAAAAGCATATCTGAGTCTCTCTCACTTTGTATGTATCATAAATGAATGCTGCAATAGCAGATGTATTGAAAGTATGATCTCATAGTTGGGCAATTTCCCACTCACTCGTTTGTTGAGTGCAGTGTTCATAAGGGATTCAGCAGAATCTGTGTCTTGCAATAATCTTGGGTGCTGTTTAGGATTTAAATCAAGAGTTGACAAGTTTCAGCACACGTTGTTCCAAAGCACAATCATTTACTGTATCTAATTCTAGGCATGTTGAGTCTTTGTCATGATGACTCAGGATTACGTTGGTAATTTGATGACAGCCAAAAATCAGCCATAATGTAAGACCTACTGTAGTTGGCGCCCTGACTGCTGTTTGCATCTTAGTATCACTATAAGGGAGTTCAACTCAGGAGCATAATAGCACGTCCCTAGCACTGCATTACTTTTTTTGTGGCTTGGATTTTCGCCCCAAACCACCTCTCTCTTGCCTCTTGTCCCTTGACATCCCATGCTTTCTTTTCACAGCGGTACGGAATAGCTTTTTAGGAGGAAAATAGGAGGGGAAATCCAGAGTCCATTAGTTTTGAAAGGAATGCATACATGAAAAGTATTGAAGTTAACTAGTCAGCAAAAGATTAGCAAAAATTCTTGCTTCAACACTATTCATCTCAGCCTTTCAGAGAGAAAGAGAGACATAAAAAGAGAAAGAATTGCTTTAATTTATGCTTTGTTCACCTCAGATCACTCAATTCACTGAAGGCTGAAAGCTTACAAAAATTAAATGCAGGATTGATCCAATTAACAACAAAGGCAGCCATGATGCATTTTGATTAATGCTGTTAAAAATCTGAATGAGTCTGAACACTCTCAATCTGTTTTTTTTTTTATAAAAAAAGCTTATTACTTATAAGCTTTGCCTTTCAATTGGGAGAAAAGGAATGGAAAACTTGTCCCATTAACTTTCATCACTACAAGCTGGTAAATAGCAGTAGAGAAGAGAAGGATGATTCTTTCCACAGCATATGAGGCTGCCTGGCTTGTCTCATGTATTCCTGCATAGTACTTTGTCCACTTCACACCCTGGCACGTAAACCTGAAGCAAAGGCAAATCTGCCATGGTTGTTAAGGGAATGGGAGAGATGGAGGCAGCTACACTTGTTCCATTGTTTCGCCGAAATGCATGCGCCTATCAACTCCTGATAGCTGTATTGCTCCTTTAAAACATAATCCACAGTAAAGCAATATCTTTATTAGAATGAACCAATGCTCACAGTGCACTACTTCAGCTTTTGTTTCATGTTTATACAGAATCCCCCCTTAAACTGTACATTCTAGACTTTATTTTAAAGGGGAATAAACAAATGTTTCCAAGTTAGGGGAAGCTATCATTGCAGAACTACTGTATACAAGCAGGGATAGGGAATTTGCTTCCCCTACATATATTGTGGATGAGTGCTCTCATAATCTCTGGCCATTGGTAAGATTTAAAATGCATGTAATGTTGTCATGGGATGTGAGTTAGAAGGACAGAACTCGTGGCATTTCAGCCGCTTGGCCACTGTACTCCATGCTCTGGTAACTGCCAGACTGGATTGTTGTAATGCACTCAACATGGGGCTGCCCTTGAAGACAACTTGGAAACTTCAGTGGGTCCAAAATGCAGCAGCTAGATTACCGGTTGGGGTTTTATTCAGTTCTCACATATCCAGTTCTAAAGCAGCTGCACTGGTTGCCTATTTTGGGTCCATTTCAAGGTACACATGTTAATGTTTAAAGCCCTAAACAGCTCAGGCCCCAAATACTTGAAAGACCCCCCTCCTTCCCTACAGACCGCCTTTGGTATTAAGATAAGCAAAGCGGGACCTTCTGGAAGTTCTGCCGCCCTTAGAAGTTCTGGGGTGGTGGGCCGAAATATTGGGAAATTTTGGAACAAGATGGAGATAGACTAAAATTGCAGAGTTTTGAGAAATTAAAAAACAAAGTGCAAGACTGGCTTCATTATTATCAGATAATGGAGGCATATAATCTGGATAAGAAAATTGGTTTTCAGGTGGAAAAATCAAAATTAGAAACAGAACTATTAGAACCCAAAACTAAGATTTTGTCAAAGATGTATAACTTGCTGTTGAAATGGAATACTCAGGATGAAATGGTGAAATCTGCTATGATTAAATGGGCACAAGATGTTGGTTACAACATAATGATGGCTGACTGGGAACAGTTATGGACCACAGGTATGAAGTTTACGGCATGTAATGCCCTAAGAGAGAATATTATGAAAATGATTTACAGGTGGTACATGACCCCAGTCAAGCTTGCAAAAATTTATCATTTGCCCGATAACAAATGTTGGAAATGTAAAGAAATTGAAGGTACATTCTTTCACCTTTGGTGGACGTGCCCAAGGATTAAGGCTTTCTGGGAAATGATATATAATGAACTGAAAAAGGTATTTAAATATACCTTTCTCCTAGGCATAGTCGGTCAATTGGTGCCAAAGAAGGATAGAACCTTTTTTATGTATGCTACAACAGCAGCAAGAATACTCATTGCAAAGTATTGGAAGACACAAGATTTACCCACTCTGGAAGAATGGCAGATGAAGCTGATGGACTATATGGAACTGGCAGAAATGACTGGCAGAATCCGAGACCAGGGATATTTGTCGGTGGAAGAAGATTGGAAGAAGTTCAAAGATTATCTACAGAAATATTGTAAAATTAATGAATGTTAGAACGATGTTGGATAGAAATTAAGTGGTTTCTAGCTGTAATGCTCTAAGGGAATATGCAAAAGGGGTTGTTAAGAGGTAAAAATCTAATGTTATTATTTTAAGATCAAAGATTAGGATAAATAAAGAGGGTAAGGATTTGCTGAACCAACAAACTGAACTGGAATACAAAAAAGGGAGGTATGAGGAGGTCCGGGAAACAAGCTAAAGAAAAATAATCAATGGAAAACTTGAGTGTTTTTAACCATTTTTATTTTGTATTTTTTTTCTTTTTCATTTTTTATTGTAATACTTCAAAAAAATCCTAATAAATATCTTATTAAAAAAAGAAGAAGTTCTGGGGTGGTGGAAGCCCAGGAGAGAGAAATCTTTGCTTCAGCCCCTAAGCTGTGGAACTCTCTCCCCATAGAGGTGCATCTGGCAACTTCATTATACAGTGGTACCTCGGGTTACAGACACTTCAGGTTACAGACTCAGCTAACCCAGAAATAGTACCTCAGGTTAAGAACTTTGCTTCAGGATTAGAACAGAAATCACTCTTCGGCGGCAGCAGGAAGCCCCATTAGCTAAAGTGGTACCTCAGGTTAAGGACAGTTTCAGGTTAAGAATGGACCTCCAGGACTTCTGGGTTAGCGCCATCGGCAATGGCGGAGTTCCTCTGACTGAGAGGAACCCGCTCCGCGAAAATCGGGTCTTGCCGCCACGGCGAAGGCGGAGACCCTTTAAAAATCCCAGGCGGAGGAAGCCTGGGAACGTGGGATTCGGCTGACACCAGGAGCGCCTCCCCTACTCGCAGGGAAACCCTTTTTCGGGGATCCGAAGCGACGTGGGGTGAGCGGCGCGGTGTCTTGAATTGACCGCTATTTTTACGGAGTGAAGCCGCACAGCCGTTGCCGGAGAGCGCTGACTTTTTCCTGTGGACAATTGGACTCTAAACAAGTACCCGTGAGTAGAACGGAAAATTGGATTAAGAAACATTTTAATTTGGCACTGTAGCGGGAAGGCTCTAAGCAGGAAGTCCGCCTTCTGCTTTTGTAAATAGACTGAAGCAAAAATTGTGCAAGCTAAAGTTTGGAAAGTTGTATATAAAGGTCTAAATTTCCTTCAGTTTTAACCACCAAAACCCCTCTTGGAAGCAGGAGAAAAGAGGGGGAATTTTGATTGTTCAAGCCTGCAGGAGAGAGAGTAAAGAAGGATAAATTTCCACCGTCTCAAACCTGGGAACGGGGTGTCAGAGACAGAAATTTCTGGGGAAGTTCATTGACTGTGAATGCAACGTCTTTTGACAGATAGCTAAAGAAGAGAAACAAATTGATTCCAATGTTGCCTTTTGCATTTAAAAGAAACAAAAAATTTGAAAAATGAAAGTAACTTTCTTTTGTTGGACCTGCTTTTAAAAGATGGATACAAATGGAAATTGTCTCCTCTAGAGGGAGCTTGTTAAATTGTTGCTGGAGTCGATCTGGGGATTTCACAGCTGTGGAGATTAGGATCGTGGGACCAGACTCTGACCTTGAATAAAAATGTGTTTAGAAGTTTTGGTGCTTGCTTTTTGCAAGACAAGTGCTTTGTTGGACCAGATACATGAGAAGATGTATTTGATGACTGTTGCAGTTAAAAACTTTGGACAAACAGCGAATACTTATATAGAAACCATTCAGGAACCAACCCAGGAACCTGTTTTGACAGAGCAAGTGCAAATGCAGAAGACAATGGAGGAGGTTGCTGCTGAACCCCAAGTAATACAAATGGAGAGATCCGAGGCCCTGCAGGAGCACAAGCAGCTGTTCTTGAAGAATGAATCTGGAGCGGGCCAGGGGGGGTCTGGAGTTGTGGGGGCTCTTAATATTGGAGGGACTTTGAAACATGTTTTTAAATACTTTCTGGACTACACTGCTGACTGTGGGAAATGGGACTGTGGGGAATGGGCTGATCTGCTGAGGGGAGATGGAGATATCTTTGGGTTGGAGTTTCCCCGAGACCTACTCCTCAATGAGAAAGGAAAGAAACTAAGAAAGAGATCAACAAAAGACAAGGTAAAGTGCAGGTATAAACAAGAAGAAGATCTGCAGAAGGGACATGGAAAAGACTTAAGAGCCTCGGACATAAGATTACCAGGTTGATGGACTAGATGGAATGGACATTAAGGACTGACATAACCCGAGACCAGGAAGAAGAGACGTTGGATGAAGATTGGAAGAAAGTTTTTAAAAACTTATTTTGGGAATTAGTGTAAAATTAATGAGTATTAGGAAAAATGTTGGAATGAAACTATTTGGCTTTAGTATAAATGAAATAAGGAGTTGTGTATAAATAAGTATTAAGTTTTAAGCTCTAAGGTATTTTATGGTAAAATAAGGTTAAAAAAATTAAGGTCAACTGAATGACAGAATATAGTGAAAGATGGAAAGGATTTGTTGAGTTAATTAATAGGTTAGACTGTTAAGATAAACTACCCAATAAAAATTGAGAAAGATGGAAAGAATTTGCTGAAACAAATAATTAAACTAGAATACAAAAAGGGAGGTGTGAGGAGGTCGATGAAACAAGTAAATGAAAGATAAAGATATGGAATATTGGATGTGTGTTTTTTTATTGTTATTGTTGTATTTTTTTTACTTTTCTTTATTTTTTATGTATTGTAATGTATGTTTTGTTAATTTTTTTGTTGTTTTCTTTTCTTCTTTTTTCTGTAATTTTTAAACTTCTAATAAATATCATAAAAAAAAAAAAAAGAACGGACCTCCAGAACGAATTACATTCTTAACCCGAGGTACCACTGAACAGTTTTTGGAGAATGCTTAAGACACACTTTATTATCTTAGGCTTTGACACCTAAGATGTATATTTTTAGGACCAGCCCTATTTTTGTGATTGTAGGTTGCTTAGAATACAACATTAAGAATAGTTTAAAAGTGTTGTAATACTGGGACCTTAGAGTGATGGGCAGATAATAAATTAAAATACAACACCACCAGCACAATTGGCACTGGTTCTCCAGGATTCCAACTGTGGGCAATCCCAGTACTTAGAGATGCCAAGGATTGAACTCAAAACCTTCTACTTGCAAACCAGGTGCTTTATCACTGAGCGAAGGCCCTTTCTCAACAAAATACTGTTGCTCACCACCCCAGACTTTGAGCAGTGTGAGATTCCAGGGTTGCCAGGCCTTTATCCAGGGTTTGTGTCTCCTTTGGGGAATGAGGCATAGTACACACTCTGGTGTCTTTATGATATATGGTTTATTTACACATAGATACAACCTGAGCCAATGATAGAGGGTTTCACAGCATTAATACCCCAAGAGGGTCTTGTTTCTCCCATAGCTGCTTGGATTCAAACATTGTGCTCTGCCTTTCTGGAGGAGGGCCCCCACTCATTTGCCATCTGGCACAGAGCCCATTCTCTTTTGCTCTCTTAATAACCAATCACCTTTTCTTTGTTTTCTTAATGGCACTTCACCCAGACGATCACCTCATGAGGAAGCTAGCCTGGCTTATATATAGCCTGGCTTGCTAGGATTATAGGGATTTGAAGTCTGGCACCGACAAATTCATAACAATTCCCTCAGGAAATAATTGTCTCAGTGTTTGAATTAATAAATTGGGGAGCCAATGCATCTAGAGAAAACCTTCGCCTGTAGTTTGTGTTCTGGATGATAAAAGCCTGTAAACTGTTCTCCAAGCTATCCATTCACTACTGGGTAGGGAAGGAAGTAGAGGACTCCTGGATGAAAGAAATACCGTACTTGTGAGCCTGTGATTCATGTGTGATATGGGATCCCTTAGCACGGCAAAATAGTGAGCTATTTTGACACACAGGACCACTGACTCAGGCTGAGGTAAAGACGTTACTATTCCATTGCTGCAGGAATGGACCTTGGCATCAGCCAGTTGAAGGAAGTTCTCATGTTGCTTCTTTGAGAAGTCAGAGATAGTTTACGTACATCTGAAACCTTGCTTACGTACAAGCGCCAAGAGTAACTATATTTGGTTAGTACTTTGGCAGGGAGAGTATGCCCGTGTTCTGCATTTTCAGATAATAGATGGCCTCAACTTTACATCTCGGCTTACTAGTTAGAAAACTTTGAAGCAAAGTGATACGAACTGTTTATGTGACTGTTTATCTCCGCATAAGGCAGAAATTAAGACAGTTGGAGTTGTTTTATACATCTCTGCTAGTATGGTAGAAGACCCTGACGTAGAGACAAATTGAAATTGCAGAGTTTTGAGAAACTAAAAGATAAAGTGCGAGACTGGCTTCATTATTATCAAATAAGGGAGGCCTACAATTCGGACAAAAAAATTGGCTTCCAGGTGGAAAAATCAAAATTGGAAACAGAACTGTTAGACCCCAAAACTAAGATATTATCAAGAAGGTATAACTTGCTGTTGAAATGGAATACTCAGGATGAAACGGTTAAATCTGCTATGATTAAACGGGCACAAGATGTTGGACATAACATTATGTTTGCTGACTGGGAACAGTTGTGGACCACAGGTATGAAATTTACGGCATGCAATGCCTTAAGAGAGAATATTATGAAAATGATATACAGGTGGTACATGACACCAATCAAGCTTGCAAAAATCTATCATTTGCCTGATAATAAATGTTGGAAATGTAAAGATAATGAAGGTACATTCTTTCTTTCACCTTTGGTGGACGTGCCCAAGGATTAAGGCCTTCTGGGAGATGATATATAATGAAATGAAAAAGGTATTTAAATATACCTTCTTGAAGAAACCAGAGGCCTTTCTCCTGGGCATGGTCGGCCAATTGGTGCTAAAGAAGGATAGAACTTTTTTATGTACGCCACAACAGCAGCAAGAATACTCATTGCAAAGTACTGGAAGACACAAGATCTACCCACGTTGGAAGAATGGCAGATGAAAGTGATAGACTATATGGAATTGGCGGAAATGACAGGCAGAATCCGAGACCAGGGAGAAGAGTCGGTGGAAGAAGATTGGAAGAAATTTAAAGATTATTTACAGAAACATTGTAAAATTAAAGAATGTTGAAATGATGTCGGAATGACATTAAGTGGTTTTAGCAGCAATGTTAAAAAAGATTATGTAAAAATGGATGGTTAACAGGTGAAAATGTAAAGATATAATATATTAAGATAAAGAATTAAGATAAAAACAAAGAGGGAAAGGATTTGCTGAAGTAACTTCTTGAACTGGAATACAAAAAAGGGAGGTGTGAGGAGGTCAGGGAAATAAGTGAATGAAAGGCAAGACATTGAAAGATGGATTTATTTTTAACTGTTTTTATTTCTTTTTCTGTATTTTGTATCTTTTGTTTCTTTTTTATTTTTATTACTTTTTTACTTTTGTAACCTTTTTTGAAATTCTAATAAATATCATTTAAAAAAAGAAAAGAAGACCCTGACGTAGAAATACCATATTTTTTTATATGCAGGATTTAATGGAATACCAAATCACTTCTGTAAAACTCAGCAGCTTAAAAGTGATTGTCTGAATTATTATCTCTTGTCTATATTAGTCACCAAGGAAAGCAAGAGTGAGCTTGATTACAGGCTGACAGGGACATGAGCATGTGTTTCCAACATGATAAACATTATTTTGCTCACTAGCCTTGTATGTACATTAAAGCTGAGGCCATTTCATAAGCTGTGTTATGAAAGGCTGATCACCCCACGTCTCTTGACTAGCAGGACATTCCTGGAATGACCTCCCTTTGCAGTGCATAGAAATCTAACGCTCTGTCTTAATTCAGGCTGCTTTCTTTCTTTCTTTCTTTCTTTCTTTCTTTCTTTCCCTTTTTCTTTTTTTCACTCACCCCTGCCAAATAGAAACACAGATTCAGTGCCCCAACTGATTTGGTGAGGGTCTCCTCCCACCACCCCTCATAACTTCCAAGGGCCATTATAGAAACAGCTGATCATGAAGCAATTCAACAAAAGATGGTCACTAGACAGCTAATACAGGGCATGACCATTATTAATTAACACTTCAGAGACTTGCAACAAGCTTGAGTAAATTAGGATTCTAAAGGCATGCAAGCTACAAATCTTCATGTCTGAAAGCATCTGAAATATAGGAGCATACTGAAGTGTAAATTACAACATTTGATTTACAGCACAGAGTTGTAAATCAACTGCATATGATTTTCTTCATTAACTCACACATTGGAGAGGCATAGAATGGATGCGATCTGTTCTAGTGGTCCTAGATCATGGGTGCAATGACTTTGAAGAGGGCAAATTCCGCAAAGCAGCATGGGCATCTGAAGGTGGCTACGGCACTCTTCAGAAAGAAAGCCACTGATTTAATATGGCCACTTCTCCTGACAGGGTTCCTCAATACTTTTGCTTCAAAAGGCAAAGTGCCACTCTCTCTGCCCTATTCCCGCTGCACTAAAAAAGCTCTTCAGTAAACTCTGAATTCAGGCATTCACTCTCTTGGGTATGCAAACACAAAATGGGGCGAGCAAATACATATCTGTTCTCCTTGCAAAGTCTTGCTCCGTCTGTTTCCTCTGTCCACATCAACTATAATTGTGCAATCCGAATGTGCCAATATGTGGATCCCAACTGAAAATAGCAACAGTCTAGAAGATTAGATTAAGTGGCGTACAAAAACTGAAGCAACAACAATTTAAATAAAATATTGCAAAAACACACAATTACATATAGAGATGTTACATTAATACAAAATTACTAATATAGATAAATCAGTATCAATTCATTTTCTTTCTGACACACCCTCCCTCTCACCCAGAGGACTCTCACTCAGGGCCCAAACAAACTCTCATCTCACCCACAAAAGTCTCACAATGAGAAAAAGTGGACATCACCCTGCTCTCTCACTCTAGACTTGCTTTTTATGGGCAAGCCCAAGGAGCATGGTACTTCCTCAGGCTATGTCTGATTCAGCTGCACTCTCCACCCCCAGTTCCAGGTGCAGCAGGATTGTTGACCCAGGAGGTCCAGAGGATGGGGAAAGGACCTCCACTCACAGCTCTTTCTTCACCCTCTGTCCTCTCCTCCTCCATCCATACTTTGTACCTTTGCCCATGTACACCCCCACACACCACAATGATTATTTATGGTTAGCAAAAACATTTTGCAGTGAGCAGAGCTGCAACTTAAGGACAAGCTCCACTATATCACTTTTCACTGGACAACAGAACCTGGAGCATCCCAGTTAATGATTAGTATTGGGAGACTGCCTTTCAACTGATAGAGGAGGACGGGAAATGACTATTTTTCTGTGCCTTTCGATATGTGTATCTTTTTTTTTATTGGTTTTTATTCATTTTGTAACATCGTACATTAAAACAAACAAAAGAGACATACATAACACATTAAAAAAGAATACATAAAAAGAATAAAAGAGAAAAATAATAATAAAAAGGACAAAAGAGAAGGGGAAAAAACGGAAAAAAACCTCCTGACATAAGACAACAACAGATTGACTACATTAACTACATAACACACAACACTGACTGACTTCCCTTCATCTTGTCTCCTTGTTAATATTTAAATCATAATAGTCTTTTAAGGTAGTTTTAGCTTTATCAATCACTTCTTCTTTATCAAATAAATGATCGTTCATTCTCCATCTGTACATACCCTGGGTCTTCCAATTTAAATGTAATATTATTGGATTGTGATCAGATAGTGTTCTAGGTAGTATTTCACATTTCGACACTCTTATTGTTAATTCTCTTGATATCCATATCTGATCTAGCCTACTCCAACTCTGATGCGGCTCTGAGAAGTGTGTGAATTGTTTTGTCATAGGGTTTTTATATCTCCATATATCTATTAAATCTAAGTTTTCCTCAAGGTCATTAAACGATCTCGGAAGTTTCCCTTGATTTAAATTCTTCCTTTTCGAGCTTCTATCTAATTCTGGTTTCGGCACTCCATTTAAATCTCCAAGTAGGACCAATTTGTTATTCTCTAGATCTAATAAAACTTGTTCCAATTTTTTAAAAAACTCCATCTTATTTGTATTTGGCGCGTAGACCGTTACCACGTTAAATTTTTCTCCCTGGTAGTTGATTTGTACTCCTAGGATTCTTCCTTCCTCGTCCTTACATATTAATTTAGGCTCTAATATCTCTTTCACATAGATTACTATCCCTCTTTTTTTCTTTGAGTCTGAATTAATAAATTCTATTCCCAACTTTTTATTTATTAAAATATGTTTGTGTTTTTCGGCAACATGTGTTTCTTGGCAACAAATCACATCGATATTTTTTTCTTTATGATTTTCTCAAATTTATTTCTCTTGGACTTTTCATTAAAACCGTTCACATTCCACGACAAAAATTTAAGGGTCATTTCAACTAACTACACTTTATCCTAATTTCTGGTTTAAATTCTAGTGCTTCTGTTTCCAATAGTTTCCACCTCTTCCCCCTCCTCTTCTTCCCCCGATCCCACATCCTCCGCTTCTTCCTCTGCTTCTTCCTCCCTCCCCTCCGCTCCCTCGACCTCTTTCCCTCCTCTCCTCCTCCAGAAGAAAGATCTGGAGGAGGAGAAAAAAGCATAGGGGAGAGGAGGGGGATATGTGTATCAATTAGATTCCATTATGCTTTTGTGTCAAGCTATACATACAGCAGAGCCTATTTACATAAATGAATTGGGCACTAATGGATAAATCCCTCCTCCCTGGAATATATGTACCTTTAAAATGTCTGATTAAGTGGAACAGGAAGGTGACAAGCTGAAATTGCAGAGTTATGAGAAGCTTAAAGGGAAGGTGCGAGACTGGTTACATTATTTTCAAATAAGAGAGGTTTACAATCAAGATAAAAAAATTGGTTTTCAGGTGGAAAAATCAAAGTTGGAAACAGAATTGTTAGAACCCAATGCTAAGATATTATCAAGAATGTATAATTTGCTGTTGAAATGGAGTACTGAGGAAGAAATGGTAAAATCTGCTATGATTAAATGGGCACAAGATATTGGTCATAATATTTTGTTTGCTGACTGGGAGCAGTTGTGGACCACTGGGATTAAATTTACGGCATGTAATGCCCTAAGAGAGAATATTATGAAAATGATGTATAGGTGGTACATGACCCCAGTCAAGCTTGCAAAAATATACCATTTGCCCGATAATAAATGTTGGAAATGTAAAGAAATTGAAGGTACATTCTTTCACCTTTGGTGGACGTGCCTGAGGATTAAGGCTTTCTGGGAGATGATTTATAATGAAATGAAAAAGGTATTTAAGTATACTTTCGTGAAGAAACCAGAGGCCTTTCTCCTGGGCATAGTCGGCCAATTGGTGCCAAAGAAGGATAGAACTTTTTTTATGTACGCTACAGCAGCAGCAAGAATACTCCTTGCAAAGTATTGGAAGACACAAGAATTACCCACTTTGGAAGAATGGCAGATGAAAGTAATCGACTATATGGAAATGGCTGAGATGACTGGCAGAATCCGAGACCAGGGAGAAGAGTTGGTGGAAGAAGATTGGAGGAAATTTAAAATTTATTTACAGAAGTATTGTAAAATGTATGAATGCTGATGACATTGAAATAAAATGAAGGGGTTCTAATAATAAGAGATAAAAATTTGAAATTTGGGAGGTAAAATATATAAGGATAAAGTAGTAGGATACGAATTTGCTGAACTAATTGTTAAAAAGGGATATAAAAAAGGGAGGCGTGAGGAAGTCAGGAAAATAAGTTAATTGAAGATGAATAATTAGAAAAGAGTGATTTGTGTTTTTCTTATTTTACTGTTTGTGTGTTGATTGTTTTTTCTCTCTTGTTAAACGTTTGTACTTTATGTATTGTGAAAGTTTGTATTGTTGTGTTTTATATTTTTTGTGTTCTTATTGTCCTATTTTTCTATTGTTAAACTGAATAAAATATTATTATAAAAAAAAAGTCTGATTAAGATGTTTTTAGAAGGCTTATAAAATAAGAGCATCAGTGAGGACCTGGCTTGGCAAAGGAGGGACCATTAGTCTCCCCCAGCTATGCCTGACTCTGTTCTCAGTGCAGAACCAACCCAGATCCTCAGAGAGGCAACGTCACCAGAGTTGATTATCCTGTCTGGGGCTGAGCTCTTGGGACAGATTAGATATTATGTTGGGGTAGCATTAGGCCCTCTGCCAACCACCTCCCTTCCTGAGCAGAGAGGTGGCCTCAGATCTGTTGTTGAAGACCCCTAGGTTGTAATCCTGGGAGACTAACATCCATTCCAAGGCTCAGTCCACCTTGCGCCCTAGACACATGGCAGGTCATGCACTTGGATTTGGCCAATATTACTTACAATGCATAACTACCTCTTCCACCTCCAATATCACAGAACGTTGGGAGCTGCATAGGCTGTTGTAATCAGGTAGTCCAACAGTTGAAGTTTCTTCTTGTCATTTGGGATCAGAAGGAAGTTGTGTTCCAGTTCAAGCCAATACAAGTTTATTGGCTGCTCTAACACTCTGAAACTAGCAGCTCAGTTTTAGTTCACATGGGAAGAAAATTCACACTACAGTCCTGATTTGAATATCTGATGGTGATCCATCATCGTTGAGTTATTGAATTTTATATTGGTACTAGATGATTCATAATAGTAACTAGGCAAAAGAGGAAAGCCTGTAATAGCAGATAGAAAATTGCCGTGAGTAGGGAGAGAGAGAAAATGATGAAACAAAAAGAAATAAACATATTGATTTTGTTTTACAATTGCTGGAATTATTAACAGATCAATCCTATCCCCTGCCCAGGAGCAGCAACTTATGACAAAGTAGCCTAGTCACCACGGCACCATTGGTCACACTGGGTGGGGGTCAAGGGTTGGGTTATGGAGGCTAGAATGGTGTCGTAATCAGGCCCAGTGCATCAACGGCAGCAATGGAGCTGGCTCAGACTATCAGAGGTGCAGTCATTAGGGGGGGAATTAATTTCAGCAATCACTACCAGTATGGCAGAGGCGCTGCTGTTCTTTACCTTTCTCTCCTTCTCTTTGCTAAAGTGGATTGGGGTCTAAAGTAGCAGACTGAATCTCTGTTTCTCAGACACTGAAAATGGCAGACTATGGAAGCCTGGACAAATTGCCACATAAAATCCTCTTGCATTTTTTTGTGTGTGTGTGTACACGCTGTTGAGGTTGGGTGGGGGTCCAGCGTGTGTAATATCACATCAAGGCTTTTTTGAAGCTGAACCGTCATTCTGAACTGGTAACTTAGTTTAGTTTTACTTTTAGGCTCTTGAATCCAATATGAAGAGGGATTCAGTTAAATGTTCTGTGGGGGGGTGGAATCCAGCTAACTTAGGGCTCAGGTTCATTTTAATTTTCTTATTGTAATCTCAGGGTTAGGTCCACAAAACACTACTTGTCACACTGTTTGAAAGTTAACTATTTATTATTGTCTCTTCATTTTACACAAACATGTACCGTATTTTTCGCTCTATAAGACGCACCAGACCACAGGACGCACCTAGTTTTGGGAGGAGGAAAACAAGAAAAAAAATATTCTGCATCTTAGAAGCCAGAAGAGCAAGAGAGATCGCTGCACAGCGAAAGCAGCAATCCCTCTTGCTGTTCTGGCTTCTGGGATAGCTGCGCAGCCTGCATTCACTCCATAAGACGCACACACATTTCCCCTTACTTTTTAGGAGGGAAAAAGTGAGTCTTATAGAGCAAAAAATACAGTATTTTCTTCTTCAGATCTGGTATTATTAGTGTATTGTTGATTTTTAAAAGTTAAAAAAGAAATAAATGAAATGACAATCAACAATGTATAAAATGGATTAATCAAAATGTAACTCTTCTTAACATATGAGGGGTATTTTACTTTGGTTCCTGTCATTCCAGTATGTAAAAAAAACAAAAGTGCTACATTTTTCAATAAAGTTATTATCTACATACCTACTTTCTCTAACTCCTATGAATTAATTTGAGCATATACACTCATGAAGATGCACATGCTGATCAGTAGTGGCAGGAAGCCACTGGGGGATCAACTATACTGCAGAGGTCCCAATCCAGAATTCCACTGCAGAGTCGATCCCTGCCCCAAGCAGGTCTTGCTGTAAGTAAAGATAATCTTTTTTCATGGTTGGTCGGAGACATGCCCACAAAATGATTTAATTTTTTTGGTCACCTGACATTGCTGTGATGACTGTTGATTGACAGTTGGGCAGCCTCCCCCACCTGTCAAAATGGTCTACAGGATGTGAGAAAAGTCAGAATCTGGCTCACCAGCCAAATCCTGTTCCTCACCTCTGTCCTAGAGAAAGAAGGGGTTGAAATACTTGAACAGTGTGAACTCTGGAAAATGTTAGAAAGCACAATTGCAGCAGTAAGGAGCCTGGAGAAAGGGATCCAGAAATCTGGGTGCAAATGGGCAAGTATCAGTTTGGTTAGGGAAACAATCTAGAAAGGTAGAGATGGATGGATGCATTTATTTGCTCTTATGGGTAAACTGTAAAATTAGTTCTCTTCTATGGATGATTTTTTTCCAAAAAGTGTTTTAACTGAATCCTTAAGCAAAAGCACAATTTGTTTTGGAGAAATTTGGTCAGATGCCTTGTTATACAATCCATGCCAAAGTGCCATACCACTCTAGCCAATATTTGGAGTAGGTTGGGCCAGTAAAAATAGGGAAGCTTAAAAAGCTGTTTGCTTAGCAGCCAGAGAAATATAAAAATATGGCAGCAGTGAAGTTAACAAGAATGAATCATAGATTCGTATAGTAGGAAGGGACCCTGAGGGTAATCTAGTCCAACCCTCTACAATGCAGGAATCTACACTAAAGCATCCATGCCAGATGGCCATCCAACCTCTGCTTAAAAACCTCTAAGGAAGTCCACCATCTCCTATGGGAGTCTGTTTCACTAGCAAACAGCTCTTATTGTCAGAAAGCTCTTCCTGATTTTTAGTCAGAATGTCCTTTCTTGTAACTTGAATCCATTAGTTCAGGTCCTACCCTCCACAGCAGGAGAAAACATTCTTGTTCCATTGTCCATGTGACAGCCTTTAGATATTTGCAGATGGCTATCATATTTTCTCTCATTCTCCTCTTTACTCAGCTAAACATACTCACTTGCTTCAACCATTCCTCAAAAGGCTTGGTTTCCAGACTCTTGCTCATCCTTCTCTGCACATGTTTCAGCTTATCAATATCCTTCTTAAATTGTAGCGCCCTGAACTGGTCACACTACAGATACGCTCTGACTAAGGCAGAATAGAACGGGACTATTACTTCCCTTGATCATTACACTATGCTTCTATTGATGCAGCCTAGAATAGCATTAGCTTTTTTTGCAGCTGCATCACACTGTGGTCTACCAAGACCCCTAGATCTGTTTCACATGTACTACTGGCAAGCCAGGTGTGTCCCATCTTATATTGGTGCAGCTCGTTATTCCTGCCTAAGTGTAGACTCTTACATTTGTCCTTGGTGAATTTCATTTTGTATGTTCGGGGCCCAGTTCTCCAATCTGTTAAGGTCATATTGAATCCTGATTCTGTCTTCATTTGCATTGTTTACTGCTCCCAGTTTGGTGTCATCTGCAAGGGTTGGCTTTCCTGGTTTGCTTTCTTCTCTTCACGTTCACAGTGCCATCTAAAAGCTGCACAATTGTAATACAGTCGTACCTCAGAAGTCAACCAGAATCCATTCTGGAAGTCAGTTCAACTTCCAAAGCGTGGCTTCTGATTGGCTGCAGGAAGCTCCTGCAGCCAATCAGAAGCCCTGTTGGACGTTCGGCTTCCAAAAGAATGTTCGAAAACCAGAACACTCATTTCTGGTTTTTGATTGTTTGGGAGCTGGAACATTTGACTCCCAAGGCATTCAGGAGCTGAGGTATGACTGTACTGTTTCTTAAACTCATAGTAGCTTATTGCCATCGCTGCAGCTGTTAATAATCTGATAATAATGTTCAAATCCTCTGGCACTATAGAGCTTAAATAGCAAAAGAGAACTGCAAGTGGATCCATATATAGTTCATATGATCCGCTTGCAGTTCTCACTTGGTCTTTAAGCTCTATTGTGCTACCTGAGGATTTAGAAGTTATCAGATTATTAATTTTTAGTTCAAAGGTGTGCTAGAGGAACACGCTTTCCAATGATTGTATCCCCCCAGAGGGCAGTCATGACGTCTGTCCTGGGGAACCTTCAAGGGTGCCAGCACTTACAAGTTCAGCTTTCTTGGAATAAAGTTCACTGGAGCCTGTGATGTCATTTTGATACATGGTTTTAATTACACATAGATACAACATGAGCATAAGATGAATGATCTAATTGCATTAACACTGCAACCGATTTTGCTTCCCCTTAGGATTCCAGGCTGTCTTCAGAGCCACAGCTATGGTTTCAACACAGAGAGCAAGTCTTCCCAGCTCCTGACCAGACAAGACCAGCTCCTGGACTGTTTTTCTTGTACCCCTAGAATGACATCCACCCAGGTGAGAGGTGAAAGCCTACCTCTTTCTTCTGGAGGCTTTACTATTTAGTTGTTTCTGTGGCAACATGGCCAACTCTTTAGGCATGTAAAAAGGGTGTTTAATAGGCTTGGCAGAGCCAGTAACTTAACAAAGAGACTTGTTTGACCCTTTCAGCAGTTTCTTCTATTATAGACTCCCATCTAGAAACATATATGGG
Organism: Podarcis raffonei; assembly: GCF_027172205.1. NCBI lineage: Eukaryota > Metazoa > Chordata > Lepidosauria > Squamata > Lacertidae > Podarcis > Podarcis raffonei. The sequence continues at coordinate 53,549,503 of NC_070604.1, forward strand.
GGTGGGGATACAAAAAAAAATTGCTAACTTTTGTGCAGACTTCCAACACTGATATAGGGCAGTTCTTAGGATGAGTTGTGGGTTCGGGGTCATTTCATACCTCACACTCCTTGGCAGTTTTATTTTTCTAGAAAAAGAGGTGCTGGGACAGAGTTCAGTGTGTTCTGGCTGAAAAAAGCCCTGCTTCTTGGGTAGCTATACCTCTACTTCCTACCAATAAAACTACCATGATTACTGAATTGTGTTGTGCTAAACCTGTGACTGTTTAAACAGCAATCTTCTGCTAGCAGTATATATTTCACAGAATTTCAGCTCCCTTCCCTCCCTACTACTAATTGGAGAAGATAAGAGGCAAGGTTGTTCGCCAAACTCACACACCCAGCTAGATTTACACCTTGCAGCAGCACTCCTGCACAGCATGGTAGGTACTGAAGGAAATTCATCGCCTGAGTTAATACAATATTCTGCCAAGTACTGCTTTGGCTCATTCTGTCTCAGCAGCATTTAAATACATTTATATGGAACAGTGGTGTGCCTGAAAGCTAATTTAGGCAGGAGAACAGCACATTTGATGGACAGTCAAATTTCAGCCGTACACGAGGGCTGCGTGTAATTAAAAAACAACACACACACTTGTGCTGATCTGAACAGATCCCATCCACAGCAAAACAAAGAATGGAATCCAGTTTAATTAAAGACTGGACCAGGAAGTTTGTTTTCATAGAAAATCTACATCTGAAAATATACTTGTAAATCTGAAAATAATCTTAAACAATAACAGCATGCCCCGAATGGGCCAAGCTAGTATGGGCTTGAAAGAAATTCATTAGCTCTTCCTAGGCTTCCAGTTTTCTATTCATCAACAGTGGGATAATAACCAATTAGTTTCAAAATGAGGATCCTTTAGGCCAAAAGGCAGGAGTAGGTTAATAAAATAAAACAAGAACAAAGTCTCTACAGGTTCTGCTAAATATTACCTGTATTCATGTTCAGAAGTCTCTCGTCACATGGTCTCCACTGAACACACCATCCATACCAAATATCCTACACTGATCAATCTTGTGCATGGAAAATCATGGAAACTATTCCTTGTATCTGGATTCAAGCATCCTCAGTGCTCCTTGCATATCAGACACCTTCTTCCAGATACCTATTATAACAATTTTTGCCCACCAATAGCTCCTTCTGCCAGCTTCTTTCTCTCTTTCCATCTCAAAGGAGTCCCCCAAAGTAGTGCGGCTTAGATCCCAGCATCCTTTAGTACTTCCACTTCCTAGCTCAGCATTTCCCAATCTGGTGCCTTGCAGATGTTGTTGGAATCCATCTCCCCTCAGCCCAGTCGGTAAGGCCAATGGTCATGGGTGCTTAGAGCTGTAATTCAAAACATTTGGAATACACCAGGATGGGGAAGGCTGTCTTTGCCACTTGCCTTCCTTCAAAACAGCAGGTACCTTGACCCTAGGCTCTTTACGTGGATTTTAGTACAAGTGGCCATCCCGCACTGGACTGTCTTGGTCTCCTCATGGGTCTGCAAATGTTTAAACGACAACCCTCCCCAAAATTAGCATGCCTCAGCCCCCCCAGAATTATATAAAGGTAAAGGTAAAGGTACCCCTGCCCGTACGGGCCAGTCTTGACAGACTCTGGGGTTGTGCGCCCATCTCACTCAAGAGGCTGGGGGCCAGCGCTGTCCGGAGACACTTCCGGGTCACGTGGCCAGCGTGACATCGCTGCTCTGGCGAGCCAGAGCCGCACACGGAAACGCCGTTTACCTTCCCGCTAGTAAGCGGTCCCTATTTATCTACTTGCACCCGGGGGTGCTTTCAAACTGCTAGGTTGGCAGGCGCTGGGATCGAGCAACGGTATAAGCAGCCCCTAATCATCGTAGATGCAACAACCAGCAATATTATTATTATTATTATTATTATTATTATTATTGAAAGATCTGAAAAAAAATAAGAGCTGCAAAAACAGAATATGAAACTGTAACATCAGAGAAAACCAGCCCCATCCCTGAAAACTGCAACGTCCACCTCCCTCCCTTTGACTGACCCAACCAAGTACAGACATAGGCTGTGTACACAACACTATGCATTTAAAGCATTTCACCCTCCCAAAAGAATCATGGGAACTGTAGTTTGTTAAGGGTGTTGAGAATTATAGCTCCATGAGGGGTAAACTTCATTTCTCATGATCCTTTGGAGTGATGTGGTTTAAAACTGTGTTGCACACACATTCACACACTCCTTCACACTCTCACACAGGCACGGCAAGCAGAAAGAGATCATAGCACTTCCAGCTGCACACAAGCAACCTGGGTGCTGTGGGAAGGAAATCTGCATGGAGAACCCAGAGATTTTCCAGGAAAAGGATCACAAGTCTTACTATGGCACTATGGAAACAATGCCTCCATGCAGACAAGTCTCATGACACTTAAAACAGTACAATTATATTCACGTCTCCAGGGGGAACCAGTGCTTTAAAGAGAAGGCGGGGAGATGTGGGCCACACGTACAGGAACAGAAGCTGCCAACAGCAGATTCACAACAGGCAACCTAGCAATGATATATTTAGATTTTAAAAAGGGTGACACATTGCAGTTAGCTCCCAGGCCCCTGCTTCAGAAACACCACCATATCTACAGAGATTTCAGGCATAGGTTCATGGCACGTCCCCTTGTAGCATCTAAGGGGCTAAGCCCATGAAATGTCTTCTCCCCCTACCCTGCCTCAGGACCTTATGGACCCAATCATAGGTAGATCAGTACTGAAGTGAAGGGGCTGCATGAGGAGTGATAGCTCCGTACAGATTCAACATATACAAGATCTTTTGGTACTGTCTTCCAAGGATCAGCTGAGAAAGGATGTAATGTGCACCTAAGCAAGCGCACACAATTCCCGAGGCAGATTTTAGAAGGGTCTTAAATCAAACAACAGTTCAGGTCTGTGGAATTCATTCTGTTTCCACTGAAGCCCAAAGTTTACACATGTCTCATCACACAGCTGCTTGACTTCAACTTTTTATTATTATTACAAACGTATATTATTTTTGTTTAAAAAATTCACACTGAAGCAATTCAATTTAATTACAACAAAAAATAAAAATGATGTAATGAACAAAAAGCATAGTTTTAACAGTCTTCTGGGACATCATGAAAACAGTAAATGCTTTATGAGGGCAAAGCCTGACAGTTCAGTGTCTTGTAACTGCCCAGCAGAGTTGGTGGATGTTTCTAGCTTGGTACTGAGCCTCTCCCACTGCAGGGCAGGAGGTGAGGTGAGCTGGGTGGCAGCAAGAACTGGACTCCCACAGTGACATCCTATCCTATATTTGCGCCACTTAAGCTAGTTCAAGGTTAATCATATTCGGCAGTTGCTAGATAGCTGCCAGATTCTTACAGTTTCACTTCAGCAACATAGCCAGTTGAGATCAATGCTTGGTGACAAGGAAGAATGACTGACCTCCAGACAGAAGCAGGAAAGGGCCTGTATGTGTGTGTGTATGTCTTCAATGGGGCTGGAGGTGTACTTTCTAGGACTCCCCTACATTGTTGACTTGAACGTAATTATCCTAGCTTGAGCACCCCATGAAATCCCAAGAAGTGAGAGTACAAATCTGGATTTGGAAGGGTTTCATTTTAATTTTGCAAAACTCAGCAGCCACTATAAAGTACACTGCCATACGTGGGGCATCACTGTTGAGCTGAAGTTGCATAAGAGAGGATACAGAACTATATAATAAAGACACAAGAATAGAAGATGAATATGTGAAATTATATATAAAATAAAACTTATGGCAGGCACCCTTCCACAGTGAGGAAATACAACTAAAAACCATTTTAAAAGCATACTACATGACAGATATAAAACATTATTTAAACTGCTGTTAAAAAGGGACACCTTCAGTCCACATTGTGTAATACTTTTTAGTGTCTACACAAGACAGATTTTCTTTAAAAAATTAAATAGTATTAATTTACTACTAAATATTTAGGAGATAACAGTGCATTAAGGACTTTCCCCCCATAAAGCAATACACATCGTTCTTGTGTGGCAAAACATATAGATTACACATGGACTTTATGTACAATATGTTTCTTTTATCTTAAAACAGTTATCGTTGCTTAATGTTGCTTAAGTACCATCACTGAAGATTATGAAGGGGAACTAAGCTTATTATGTTTATATAAAATATCGTACATAATCAAATACTTCAAGCTTCCACCTCCCCAACCTCAGGATGTCCTCCCATCCTTCCCACCCCAACCCCACCCGAAAAGATACAGTGTCACAGATATAGTGTGCAGGACTTGCAGCTTTCACAAAATTCTTCCTTCATTATGCAGTCTATGCTACCAATACATTTCATCACTGCTTTGCTAATCCTATTTCTTTGCTCCTTTTCTCTGAAAGCTGAGAAGAGCAACATTGTAAGAATGAGGCTTGAGCAGCTGTTTCCCAAAGTAGCAAGACAGAAACCAACCAAGGTCGATTCCACGTCCACTTCTAAGAGCCGATGAGATAGGAAAGAGAAACTTATTATAGGTGACGTCAAAGCTGCACATGCTAGTAAGAATGAGTTGACAGAGCTGCACAGTTATGAAAATGTCCATGTTCTGTGTTTCCTTAACATACAATATATGATTTGTCTTACATTACATTTTTGTTTCATGAAATTCCCCCTGAAACAAAGCTACCTCACCTTGGCTCGCCTTAGCCCTGCAGTACGTGAGACACTCATTTATTATACATATACAGCTCACTGCAATAGGCCAAGTATGCCCCAAAAAGCCAAAATACAAATACAGAATGAGTGCAGTAAACATTTCAGAAGTGTAAACCTATACTTTCATCTATTCCCCTGCCAATGCTTATTTGGAAGGCCATGAAGTATTACTTAGCACAGCTACATTTGTGTGTACAGACACCATGGGGAAGTGGGGTATATAGCAAGCAAGCAATTTGCAACTATCGTCAGTACAAACAACGATCATGGCCATCCTTCTAGGGGACTGGAAGCTCATGGAGATAAAGCACATTCAAGACAGGTCGTCACACTGCATGCACAGAGGAACCCACACTCGGACAGAGCTTGCCGCAGATGCTGGACTGTAGCAAACGGGAGGTTGGGGGACAGAGCAACAGAGGGAGAAGAGGAAAATGAGCAATTCACAAGCCAATCAAAATAAAATTAAATCTCCTAAGCTGCTCACCAAACATTAGCTTGGGTGCAGGAAGACATGGAGCCGGTAGAACATTTTCACTGAAAGCTGGTGCAAAAGAAACATTACTTCAGTAAAACAAAACTAGTGTAAGATACATGATGCATAAATGTATGTTTGTATCAAATAGAATACTTTTTGTTTTGTCCCCCTGTTATGGGTATGCTATGATAATTAATTTTTGGCTCTCTCCAGAGAGCCAGTTGGTATCAACAGCAAATGGAACAATGTCAGTGACTAGACAACTGAGCTTAAAATGAGCTGACCTTTTAAAGTTTAAAGTGGAATCACACACAGTCCTGGGATAGGATAAATTTATTACTCGTGGGATTAAAATAGTTCCTCCCTCAAGAAAACTGGCCCATCCCCTTGTTAGCTTACTGCAATCTTAGTGCAAAGATTTGGTGATTTTTATATCAATTCAGATCAGAACAGAGATTGAGCATGAGCTCCTGCTAGACAGCAGGGGTAGGCAGAAGGCAGATCAGGATCTATTGGTAGATATGTAGATGGCAGTTTAGCAAGAGTTTGTGATTACCAGTTGTTTAATAACAACAACAAAATAACATTTCCCAAACACATTAAGCTTGTGAAATGTTAACCAGAAGTAGACTTTTGTGTGAAAAGACTGTGAGCCCAGTCCTGTCCTGGTACAGAAAACACATTTGTAAGCTCAGAATGCTCAAAGGCACTCTTCCTTTAATTTTAACTATATGGCTCTGGCTGATAGATTTTGGGGTTCCAGTAAAAAGTAAAGTAGATTCAACAAGCCTGAAGTCTGCAAACCCCCTGCTATACCATGTAAATGCTTATAAATGCATACATCAATAACTGGCTCTTCCCTGTACCTCTTTATTAATTATTATGACAAATACAGGGTGCTGCATGTATATTCTAAAATTTATGCCTTTTCCATTTTAGTGCAATAAAGTCAGAGGAGCTAAAACCATTCTGCACCAAGGTAACCTGAATTCCACACAAGAAAAAGCTGGATTCTGCAGTCTGTATAAATACTGCAAATTAGCAGACATGTTGGACAATGTATTTGGCTTTTGCTAGTGATGGGGAAGGGAAGCCACTAATGGGCACTCAAGATTTAACCCTTGAAAATCCTATTCAGCTCCACTTCCTCACCATCTAGCGTTTCACTAAGCATTGCTGACAAACTTTATGCCTATCTTCATATTCAGAAAGGCAATAAACCTGTTTTTTTTTAAAGAGAGACCAGGGTGGGGGGTGGGCTCAGAATCACAAGATGCTGAACTGCAGAAGATATACAGCTTTTACTAGCTGTAATTCTGGGCCTCTTAAAAAAACAAAACAAAGGGAGATGCCTCAAAGTATGGTCTCTGATCACAGGTACTTGATACTGAGTTTGATATACAGATCTACCCGTGAAAGCGACCAGGCAGAAGGGGACTGAAGGATAGCTTCAGACTCTTAATCTCATGACCGTGGTCTTGAGCCCTACACTGGGTGAAATATTCCTGCATTGCAGGGAACTGAACTAGATGATTTTTGTGGTCCCTTTCAACTCAACAATTCTATGACCTATGACTTTCTTGTACCCTCTTCTCCCCAGTAGCCCTTGGAGCATGCCTTAAAATATGAGTAGATGCCTCTGTCTGAGCTTCTGTGAGCTCCCTCTTCCATCTTGGACCCCTTTGCCAGAACCACCCCACTCAGCTAAGTGCCATGATCCTCAGAGGAGAATATTCAGGGGTGCTCTGACCTAGTGGGGAGAGGATGGGATGGTCAGTTTCTGCCCACCCCTTCCATAGGTGGATCTTTAGATCCAACCCAATGGCTCTCCAGTATTATGCTCTGGTGATGAGCTGAAATCCCCTCTGTTAGCTGCCTATCCAATACACCAACATCCACAATATGTCTGACCTTAGGAAAACAGTCGTTTCAGTACAGCCTCACTTACCTAGCACTTAACCAATTTAGGTTAATCACACCAGTGGTAAGATGGCAAAACATGCATTTTCCCACATGAGAAGGCTAAGCACTTCCAAGACATTGCTCAACAACTTCAATATTTGATCTGGTTCAAATGGATAATGAAGGTTAGTAATAGTAAAAAATAAAAATGGCTTGTCCAGGTTCATGATTGCAAGTGTCCTGCAAGTAGGCAGCAGTTCATGCCACAAATGTGCTAGTCTCTTAAGGTGCCACAGCACATGTTGCCCTTTTTTGCTGCAAGTTACAGAACCATCTACATTTAGCAAACAAAACTTAGAAGGTAAAACATATACTAAAAAGATGCTCTGTCCCTCTTGACAGCCCCCCAAAGTAGTAGCACAGTCTCCTTGTTTGCCCTTTTTCTAGTTGATGCTAAACTCCTAGGGCAGAGTTCCGAAAAACAGATAAACATTGGAGAAGACACCATTGCATGTACGAAAAACTGCTAGAGAAGACACCATGGCATACTCTTGTCCTACTGGAGCCACAAAAGAGTTTGCCTTCCACTTCACTGTTATGCCTTAATTTAAAGCAAAGCTTAGGTCAACCCACTTGGAAGATAATGGCAAATGATCTATGGGAGCTCATCTGAATAATAAAAACAAACATTCATAATCTTCTGTTTGGTGTTCAGTCCAAACACATAACATGTAATAGTTGCTGCAGAGACTTGGGTTGTATATTTTTCTTTTCTTTCTTTTCTTCTTTTTTTTTAAAGACCTCATCTGAAAACTAGACTAATAAAAAAGGGAATAATAAAATACTCTGGAACAGTAAAATCTGCTGTTCTTGACATCCATGAGCAAAACGGTAATATCCTGTGAAAATAACATAGTGCTTTTAAAAGGTGCATTATACCTGTATAGCTAAACGGGTTTGCCTAGTAAAAAACTAACTATATACAAGCTTGAAAAGCCTGGGAGTTCAACGTTTCAAAACTTTAAAATCCTGGTAAAGGGATTTGAAAAAGATAAGATTTATGGCAATTACTACAACACAAGAAAGGTGCACCAGGAATCCTTCAAAAATTCCATAGGTTAAAGAAGTTTAAGTGCTGGGTTCAGATCAGACGGTTTCATTCGAGTAACCACAATGGAACGCATGCGAAAGCAAGCTGAGGGGAAACTTCACAAGAATCTCCTTTATGGCAAAAAAAGAGAGGATAAAAAGGTCTCTTGTCTCAAAACAATTAGTTAATAAAAGTTCTCCTTTTATAATTGTTAACTTTAAAATCTGCATCACAGTTTTGCATTTTTGGTTCTTCTCATGGTTATGAACTTCATATTGCTGGAGTCCGCCAACTGCTAGTTCATTCCTTTCTAACACCGTCTATGTGCTCTCCTCAGTATCGGTGCGACTGGTGAGACTGATGGTACTGAGAGCTCTGCTGAGATGATGTAGAATAGCCCATTGTACTCTGGGACTGAGAAGATCCCTGAATGTTGCTTTGGTAACTCAGGCGTGAACTGGAGTGCTAAAGGAGGGAGGGAAACAAAACATGTTAGAACATTTTGGTGGGCAGGAATTGCTCCAAAATGATTTTTCAAAATGTTAATGCTGATGATCCCTGTCTTTTCTCTCAGATAGATTTACACTGGGCAGGGAAACGAGACAGGGATTTATACTGTCTGCTACCCCCACCCCCACTTTTTTCTTTTTTCTTTTGCTTTATGTCAGGGAACTGACATCGGAGCCAGGAGTGGAGGCAAGGCTCCCAAGCGATGCCGGAGAAGGGCCCAGCAGGGAGAGAGGGGACTCATCGGCCGGGGAAGGAAATCAGCATAACACCAGGGATAAAGGGGGGGCGGATGGGGGAATCGGAGAAGGGGCTCCAGCACAGGATCTACCCACACTGGAAGAATGGCAGATGAAGGTGATGGACTACATGGGCCTGGCAGAAATGACGAGCAGAATCCGAAACCAGGGAAGAGAAGCGGCGGAAGAAGAATGGAAAAAGTTTAAGGACTATTTAAAGAAATATTACAAAATTAATGAAAGTTAGAATGATGTTGGACTGGAAAGTAAATGGTTACTATTAGCAACGGTTAAGACAAGGAGAATAAGGAAGATTAGTTTAAATTCAAAGTAAAATAAGGGAAGATTTGCTGAGTAGTTGATTAGAATCTGGAATACAGAAAAGGGAGGCATGAGGAAGTCGAGGAAGAAAGGTTTAAGAAATTAGGATATGAAATGGTACTTGGGGTTTTTTTTTTTGGTTTTTTTTGTTATTGTTTGTTTATGTATTTGTTGTTGTTATGTATCGTTTGTGTGATTATAAAAACTGCTTAATAAAAATATTATAAAAAAAAAAAGAGAAGGGGCTCCAGGACTCTTCGCCGGAGAGCAGCGGGGAGAGCACAGGTCCTCCGCTACCCACACCCACCCTGCGCAGAAGACTTCCGCGCAGGTAAAGTAGGCGTAGACTTGGCGTCAAAGAACTTCTTTGCTGGAAGAAGTTCAAGAAACGCCCACTGACGGATTCTGCTAGCGACTGAAACAGCCACGAAGTGAAGGGCTGTCCAGCCAGGAAAAGGTTTAACCAGGCAACCTTGCCAAGAGTGGCGGCAACTTACGCACGGGCAACCCCATATAACCATTACACTTTACTAATAGAATGTCTGGATTATTGCTATTGAAGAAAACATATGGTTGGATCCAGAGAACTCTGCTCATGCAGCGGGGTGGTTCCTGCCTCCCCGTTTTTGCACTGTGCAATTTCCTCACACACAACCTAACACAGAAAGCCTGGCCAAATGGCCAGGGATTATCTACAATTATGTGAAACACGGCATGGAGGAATCCACAGAAATCACTTGGTGGAACTTCCATAGGAGGTCTCGGTATACAATTAAGAGATTATAACAAGAAGGTATAAATCTACACTGTTAATACTGTTATCACTCAAACACTGCACAGGAGCTACTGTAGATTTTAAAAAGCTATACTGTACAGAAGTTTTATTTTAGACAATGAACCAAGAAAAGGTTCTATGTGATTATGATGCTCCAGTTAATGATAGCAAGAGACAGCTTACTATATGCAGTTATACCTAGATTTCATGAGACTTGGAAGCCAGAGGTATTTCTTTTTATAGCAATATAAAGCTTTACTGAAAGAACAAAATTGAATTATTGGGGGAAAGGAATCAATAGAGTCATACAGCAAAAATAAGGTCAAAGTCTATCAGCCGAAAGGGCAGCTTGTGATGTTCTAATTATTTATTTCATTCATTTATTGCAATATCTTCAGAATTTCTAAGCAGTTTACTTAGAGGCTTACAATATGAAATGACAAGATTGGCTGCAGTTTATCAAGTAAGAAACACTGGCTTTATGATAGACTGATGTCACCACACCACTAAAAGCAATTCTGTGGTTGCAATTGATAAACATACAAGTATGACTAAACATTCAGAAATGAAGGGTTATGTCTCAAATATCAATCTTGTGATGGATCTGTTGTGTGCTGCAAGAATAAGGAATTTCCTTCCATTAATGGAAGTCTTAAAATATGGCAAATGGCAGAAGGGGATAAGAATGAGAAAGGGCTATAAAGATAACAAATGCATACAAAACCAGTTCCTGTTTATTTAATATTGGAATAAGAAGCATAATTATTCTGTAAATTTATACTGGTTTAGTTACTTAAATGATATACAGTAGTATTTTTTTTTAAAGTTTCCAATATGAATCTTTTTCAGTATGGTTTTCAAAGCCTACTTTTTCTAATTTACTTTCTTCAAGATGGCAAGCACTACTGTATATAACCCACTTGTTCAGAGGAGCCTAGCATGCTTGGGAAACCATATAAATGTTCAGCCAAGACCAGCACAACTGGTGACTCAACAAGCTGAACACAGGACATCAGCCTTGGGACAATATTCTTCCAAGGGTCCTATAAACTTTCTGTATTCAGCTTGGATAGGTAGCATTATATGTCTGGTAAGCTTAACTGGGTATCTTAAATCACATGCTCAGCAGGTGTGGCAAGGCAGAATAGGGTAACAGGAGATGCTACAATAAATCTGAAATATTATTTCTCCTATCCCCTCCAAACTGCATTGGCAACTTATGCATGTTTTGAAACTATTGAAATAACCAGCTATTAAGGCAGATCGAATGTTCTTAACTAGGTCCTTTCCTTACCTCCAATTAACTTAACATAAAAATGAGAAGGCTTAATGATATTAGTATTCTACATAAATATAGGAGGGAAATTCATAGATCTTCATATTAAATCTAACCTTTCAACGAAATAACTGCTCTTCACCATTTATTTTTCTGTTTTTGAGAGTAAAATGTCCTACCAAAGCTTCTATGGAGGAAGCAGAGCAAAACAAATTCTGTGGCAACAACTGGGATTAATGTAAACTTATAGATGATTCCAAAATAGAGAATGAATAATTGGCCTGGGTATCAAAGCAGAGATCCAAATTCTTCAAGCAGTGTTTGAGTGACATTTCAATGTCTTTCCTGCAGTCTGATTCCAGGAATGCATGCACTGGCAGCTCAGCTGTAAATTTTTGAATACATCTAAAGGTACAATGTTCACTTAATGAAAAGACCATTATCCATGAAAGCTAATATACGCTACCAGTTTTGTATGATGATGCTATCATATGACTGTTGTTGCAATTACGCCTCAAAAAGGTCATGTGGATTTAGCTGTCTGCTAGAGATGATTCACATAACCCTAAGTGAATATGCACTAAACTAGGTCATATGAGTGTCTTACAACATATCCCCAAATTGTTGATCACTGTCAGCCTTTGATGAGCTGACTGAAACCTTGTCCTCAATGCAGCAGTTTGGATGTAAGGCTGCTATCTCTTTCATACCCTCCAGGCTCAACAATATTGAAATTTAGCAGACAACGCTTTCCCAGCATAATGGGGGCGGGGGTGGAATTCACCTCCTTACTTCACATGTGCTGTTAAAGGATGTAGGAAAACGACCAACAAACTGCACAGCGACCTGATCTGGGTGCATGACTGCTTTGGTGCAGATGGGTGGGAAATCTGTGGTCCTTCAGGTGTTGGATGATAATTCCTATAATTCCTGACCACTGGGCATCTTGGGTCGGAGTTGGAGTCTAACAACATCTGGAGAGTTCTCCATCTCTGCTACAGCCTAAAAGTTCACCACATGGCTCAGGTGTGACAAAGGGCAACTGTCGCTACAGCATGTTCCAAATGAACAAAAACCGTACCTGATAATCCGAAGGTATGACAGGCCCGCCTGAATTAGTGCCTGAAGGCCCTATGCGTGGTTTCTTATTTGGAGGCACCTGGTTGAGGCTGGAGTCCTGGCTATGCTGGAGACCTGCCCCAGTACCGCCACCTCCTGCTCCACCTCCCCCTGTAGTTCCATTTGTCTGGGTGCTGTTCTGCTGCTGCTGAGGTGCTGCTTGCTGCTGAGGTGCTGTTTGTTGCTGATGTTGGTTCTGCTGCTGTTGATTCTACGAGATTGAACATGGGAGGGAAAGCCAGAGTTTGCATGAGTATGTTTTAGCAATTTCTTCAGTCCACACAAATTTACACAAGATTGTACTGGCTATGAATACTGTTTATATACTGTTGTCAAGGGTGCTTCACAGCCAAAGGAATGCACATGGCAGATACTGTAGTTAACTCTTTATTGTCAATGATAATATAGTCGTTTCTACAGTTCTGGAGACCTACGCACACCAATCTAGCAGCTAGGCAGCATTCTGGGGTCTGAGCCCTATGGAGCAGCTGCCGTAATAAGGGAACCCTCCCCCCCCCCACCAGTTTATGTACCTTCCTCAGAGGCTATGCCTGCATAGAAGCTTCCATTGCTCATTCCTTTTCAATTCCCTCCTGGTTCTGGGACACAGAGGTGCAGGAGATGGTGGGGAAGCAGATGGCCTGACACTTGCCTGACCTGCCTCTTCCTCCTGTTGTTCCGCCCCATCCTGTGCTCCACCCTCCAGCACAGCAAAAGCATCTTAGAGGCAAACTAGCTCACTCTTCAACCTCTCCCTTGTTTGTAACACCTGAGCTCAACTTTTGTAGGATTTCCATAGCATTACATATAAAGTGGGGTTAATAGTGAGAAAGTAAGAATTAAACAGCCACTTAAAAAAAGAAGAAGCTTTGGTGTCAATTTCTTTTCCCATGTCTCTCAGTGTAATAAAAGGGTTTCATTGTTTACAATCAGAAGGCTGAACAAAAGGCAACACAAAGCAAAAGGAATTTCCACCACCAAGGATACAAAACTCTGTTTTACCACTGCGAGAAGTTACAATTGAAACCATGTTTGTGCTTTTATTGCAAAAGATGTCATGTCACTATTAAATGGGACCAACCTGCCAGGACTACAGTTTGCAATTGTTCATCAGGTTTATGGCCAAAGGAATGTGCTCTTGGCCAAAGATCAAAGTAGTTGACTGAAATGTAGCCCTGTGAACCAGGGGTAAAAGGGAAATTGGTTTATTTGCTTTTGTTAACACCTGAAATGATTAAAGGCCATTTTAGAGTGAGGGGGGCGGGAATTCTTGTAACAAGAATTAGCTTAACCTAAGACCTGAGAGTTGAAAAACTGTTTTGAAAATATATGACCAAACATGCATATCCTAAACTAGCTGTTAGGGATGCTGGATGCTTCATCATGTCACAAGAACCTCCTACTGTTTCTGCTTGTGGCTATGTGATTGGAAATAGCCAAGTGCTGGGGCTCTCCTGGAGGTCTAAACATCAAATTTGGGTAAGCCAAAAGTATGGACAATAGCACTAGTGAAAAAAGCTAGCCTTTAGGGGAATGCTGCTAAGGGAAAATCAGTTCCCTTCTCATTTTACAACACTGGGCAGCCCTTCATTGAATATATGTGGCAGGAGGATTGTGCAAAGAAGCCACCCCAAACATATGGAAGAATATGGAATCTTATGGACTAATTTAATTTGTGTCAACTCTGCATTCTTTGTTTTATGAAGGTCTGTGGACACCAAAGTCCTCTTGTTGTATGTGTTTTTGTAAATGGAAAATCAATCAAAAAACTTAAACAAAAAACCACCCAAGTCAAGGCCCTCTGCTACCCAGAATATAGGGCATAAAGGGCTGGAGGGAAATTTCTCATCAACTGAAAGATATAATCATCAGATGATTAGAGCTAAAAGCATCCTCTCTTGCTTCCTCCAGCCATGTGTTACTAAATTAGCTGTTCAAGATAAATCAACCCATGCCCCTGTAAAGGATCAGGCGTGAAAATGCTACATATTTTAGAAATGTCCCATGACACTGTGCTGGGATAGTCTTGACCAGGAATGTGTGTCTGATACAACCCCCTGTGTTCTGTCAGTGTTTCTGCCAAAGAACCATATTTTCTTCTTCTTTACTGTTAGTTGAGTAATCTTTGAACTATACCTTATCCCCCTTCTCCTCAGGTTCATCCTCATTGAGAAATTCTCGTTTTGGGTAAGGAATCTGGCAGCCAGCAAAAACACTGAGGCAGAGAAAAAAAAAACATTGAGGGAGTTATCCTTGAATCTTGCATTTATTTAAAAGTGCTACAATCTTAATGGGACTGTGGGTTAAACCACAGAGCCTAGGACTTGCCGATCAGAAGGTCGGCGGTTCGAATCCCTGCGGCGGGGTGAGCTCCCGTTGCTCGGTCCCAGCTCCTGCCAACCTAGCAGTTTGAAAGCACGTCAAAGTACAAGTAGATAAATAGGTACCGCTCCGTGGGAAGGTAAACGGCGTTTCTGTGCGCTGCTCTGGTTCGCCAGAAGCGGCTTAGTCATGCTGGCCACATGACCCAGAAGCTGTCTGTGGACAAACGCTGGCTCCCTCGGCCAATAAAGCGAGATGAGCGCCGCAACCCCAGAGTTGGTCACGACTGGACCTAATGGTCAGGGGTCCCTTTACCTTTACCTTACTGCAATCCTAATGATTTCATTTGGAAATAATACAAAACTACAGTTTAGTGTTCCATGAACAAGCTTTGGCTAATGAATTTCACATCACACACACCTCGCCAAGCATGGATGTAAAAATGTTGGAATTTTTTTTAGTTCATTTTAAGCTACCTCTGATTACTCATTGGCCATGTTGGGATGTCATCATAAACTGTGTTTTATCATGATGTAAATGAGTCTAGTTTCCCTCTGGGCTTACATGTTCTTCTCCAGTGATGTGGCTGTGAGAAATTTGGGAACATTCACTTCCATTTTTTCTTAACGGCAGCTTTTCATATTGTCCAAATCTGACAAAGCTGTGTTTAATCTTAACCATAGTTTGGAGCAAGTCCACTTCAAACCATGGTTCATAAGCTAGTGTGTTTCAAGCTACAATTAATATTAACCACGGTTTAGGGGTGAAGGGTCAACTTTCCACTGCAGCTGCATTGTTCAAGAAGGTTGCATTGCCCCAACACTTAGGCTTTAAAAAATGCATTATATTTAAAAATGTCCTCCATGTTTTGTTGTTTAGGCGTTTAGTCGTGTCTGACTCTTCTTGACCCCATGGACCAGAGCACGCCAGGCACTCCTGTCTTCCACTGCCTCCCGCAGTTTGGTCAAACTCATGCTGGTAGCTTCGAGAACACTGACCAACCATCTCGTCCTCTGTCGTCCCCTTCTCCTTGTGCCCTCAATCTTTCCCAACATCAGGGTCTTTTCCAGGGGTCCTCCATGCTACAAATAGGCTTAAAGAAAGCCCACTGCAGGAACTGATAGAATGCTTTTTTCCCCAACCATGCTCTGCTATGGCTCCCAACCAAACCAAGAAACTATGGGAAGTATGTCTCATTGAACTCAATGGGACTTACTTCAGAGTAGGACTGTACCATTGGCTGTGCTGTATACAAATGAAGTTTATGTACAGAGGAAAAACCTGTAAATAATGCATAACCCATCATGTTTGCAAGTTCTCTTCACTTTTACTAAATTTGATAACTCATAGGGAAATCTCTGTCCATTTAGTGAACTGCATCATCAAGCTGACTGTCTCCTGGAAAAGGCAAGTGATCAAATGTAAGTTTTTCTTTTTTTATCCCTTGCACTCAGCTATTCCTTACTGAATGGAGAAAGCATACTTTCACTTGGTACGTAAGTAGGTGTTTCAGGGATATAGGCAGACAAAAATTCTGCCTTGTGAACTATTTAGACCTATTTATTTTTATATATTCACAGGGCACACATATAGCCAAATTTACCGTTAACAAGAAGGGGAAAGCTCTAAAGAAGGAAATGGTTAGCAGAGAGACATACTCTGATGTAGGCAGTGGGTCCTCCTGGAAGTAGGGATCCTGCAAAGCTTGCTCTGAGGTAATTCTTTTTGTAGGATCCATAGTGAGAAGTTTTTGAAGCTGTGTAGCACAATATTAGAGAAAGTAAGATTATATGAATAGCACTCACTGGGTTATATGCCAAAATACCAAGTATTAAATGGTAACTAAATCAAAGAAAAACTTAGGTTTTCATACACAGAAAAAATGCTGCTTATCTTTATAGTAACACAAAAATTGTGGTTAATACATGATAACATACACCCTCAATTTGTATCATTTGTAATTAGAAAAAAAGACTTTTCAGGAGAAGAAGAAACTTAGTTGTCTTTTCTGTGTCTACAATAAGATGTCATAAAAAGTTCAGAACAAAAGTCTATCTTGTCTAGCATCTCGTTCCCTACAGTGGCCATCCAAATGCTTCTGGGAATCCCACAAGAAGAGGAAGAAAGCAACTTTACTTTACTTCTGCACGCCAGGAACTAATATTCAGTAGGGCAACCAGCAATGTCACATTTGAGTTTCTTTACTCTTGGGTGATGACATTTGGAACTGGTGGCTCGTTAATTTTTAGTCAGTCCTAAAACTTTAGGGCTAATTGAAAAAATAGTCAGGCCAATAACATTAAGAACACCAAAAATAAAAGAACAGAAAACAGATTTTTAAAAGTATTCAGTGCTCAAATCCGTGCATCTTTATCCTCATTTTCTGTCAGAAAAAGGGACACCTGTAATCCGATACAGAGATTTCCTGGGAGGAAGACCAACTGAACTCTACAGGAATTTATTTTTGAATAGACATATATGGAACTGTGCTTATTATTTTACAAAATAAGCAGTCTTCAACAGCACTATGAGATGGGCAGTGTAACTTACCAAAAGAAATACTTTGCTATCAGGCTTAACTTTGTGTTTTTCCATATATTTTATGAGGCTACTATTGGCATACCTGAAAAACCCAACGGAAAAACATGTTTCAAAAGAGTAACACATTAATAAAAACATAGAAATGTATGTAGTAATTTACATTCCAAATAACACTTTCTGAGGTTTTTTTTTAATTTACTGAGACAAATGATGTACTCCAAGGCAGGTGGTGGTATTTTGTTCGTGTCTCGTGAATATCACTTTTCTTTATTCACATAAGTAAACACGGATATGGCAGTATGCTTTATTATGGGATGTGAGGTACTAGTATTTATTGGGTCTGGGATATGTTAAACAAATGCAGGGGTGACTGACTTGTCACAAAATTCCTACATTTATCAATCTGATTAAATGAGATCCTATTTTTAACTGAGGTTCAAGGAAGCTAAAAAGACCACAAAACAACATAAATAATACAAAATATAAACAGTAGCAAGTGATAGAATTGAAGCTTAAACCAGGATACAGAAAAAACATAAAAACAGAAGAATGAATATTGAAGGCTTGTCATCATACAGGCTCATACTACTCTGCCTAGAGTAACCACATGGAGTCCTTAGCCCCAGGCAGCGTGGCTACTAGTCAAGGATGAGGAAGTTGTAGTCCAACAACACGTAGAGAGCACAATTGTTGACTACCCTTGTACTAAGCAACGTGTTACATATAAATGAAGTCAATAAAAAGTTGGTCCAAATAATAATATTTTAGAAGCATAATTGCCATTAGTCAATGATACATAGCACTTACGTTGTTCTCCTAAAGTCCTTTTGAAGTGTAGGATATTCTGGCATCTTCCTAATGTCTTCCCAGTCTTTATCTTTGACAAGAAAAAGCAATTTGAAAACTTATTGAAGGATAAGAAGATATACTGTACACAAATTAATGCATTTTTACTCCCCGGTAATATAAGACTCTAATTTATTGGGAGTGGGCAGAAATCAAATAAAGGATTTTGCATGGGGCTCCTTCATAACATTAAATTACCTGCAGGAAATCCCATTACACTGAATATGCGATCAAGTTGATCATGATGAAAAGGATTGCTTGTTTTGATGTCTTCCTGACGACAGTGGAAGATAGGTTCTGAAGTCAATAGCTCAGCAAATATGCAGCCAATGGCCCATATATCTAGGAAAGAAGATCACATGTGCAATCTAGGTATGCTCATTTATTTTTTCACTGAAGTAAGATACTTCTAATGTTCATCACAAAATGATGTGATGAAATATATAGCAAATATGGATAAACAAAAATGGCATAGTTGTGATGCAACTAAATGAAACAAAATGCCCTGTAAATTCCACATGAATACAGTACATACTTTCATAATCAGATATTGTACAAAACTAATTCAAAGCAGAAAAACTATTATGTCTGATGACAAACAAAAGCTATTTTGTTGACGATCTAAAAAGACATTTGAACAAACTCAAGTAGGAATTTTCTGCAACATTTCAAACTTCTTCAACCAAATTATGAATGCCAGCAATGATTATCAACCCTCGTTTTGGAATTTCCCAAAGGAGGTTGTTTAGGGTGGGTTAGATGGGGAGGGTGCATATAATGATGAAGAATCAAACAAATTATTTGGCCCAAAGGTACTTTCATGACAGTCACATGAAGAAGTTTCTATTTATATAAAATTAGCCCAGGGCACTTCTGGTTGAAAGGAGACTGGTTGAGTTGTGCTGGGGAAGGGTGTAGAGGAGCTGAAACATACTGCTGCAATTGTCCCCCTGAAAGGCCAGCAGGAGTGTCAAAGATGACAAGGGAGCTTGTAGAATTGGAAGCTACAGTCACTGTCTAGAAAACTCACGTGCTGTGCATGAGAGTAACACTCTTACCCCTGTCGTATGTCCCACAGCAATGGGCATTCAGAAGTACACAGCATCAGAGCACAGAGGTGACATTTAGCTATCGTGACTAGGAGTTGTTCAAAGAACTATCCTCCATGAATTTGTTTAACCCTCATTAAAACATACTCGTACTTGCACACTGTGAGCGATCCTTATTGAACCCAGTGGGACTTTCCTGGGTTAACAGGTATAGGATTCCACTCTTAGCCAGGGGCAATCAGCTGCTGCCAGCACCATTTTCTAGCAGTCATTTAAATAAAACTATGTTGTGTGAAGACTTTCCTTTATTTGTCCCAAATCTATAGTATTCAGAGAGAGGGAGAGAAATTCTCTTGTACTGCTTCAGCCTCACTATTCCTAGCTTTATTAATGCATCTGCCATCGCCACCCCTCCTGCCCAAATCCCTCAGGAGAGACACAATATCATCATGTAGTGTTCCCCACATTCAAGGGCTTTTGGGGGGGGGTAGCAGCTACTAGCCAGTGACTGCCAGAAAAAGCTTCAGAAATTAGCACTCAATCCTTTCCCCTCCCCCCAATCTTCTGGAGGTGTTTGGTTTTCCCATCCAAAATTTCAACTCCAGATTTTTCATGAGGACTTTCAGGTGAGCACTAAATTATTTTTGAGCTTTCTTTGAACTTTAATAGGAGCATTTATACAAAAAAATATAGCAACTAACTAATCATGGCTTGCACTAGTTAAGCATTAAGATAATAAAGCAGGGTTATTTGCTTTAAGTTTAATCATAAATTTAGAATGAAAACACTGCCATTTGGAGGAGCACTTAACATAGCAAGAGAGCTGACAGAGTTACAAAATCAATTCTTGGGAGCATGCTTTCAGTATTCTTGCCTGAAACATACGCAAAGATAAAGGACACATATATTGTTTTACAGATACTGAAATTACTTCTCATGTTAAATTATTCTAGAATTTTACCAGGTACACAGTCACTATTCAACATAAATAAAACTCAGTGCACTGGGGAAGGAAATTTGTCCACACTCATGATACTACAATGAAATTCGCTTTTACCACAGTGGTTATTAAGGTCTCTCAGTTATATACTTTGGGCATAATCCACCTAGAGTTAGTCACTGCCAAGTTCTTTTGTTTTCAACAGGAGAGCTAAGCACATGCTTTGATCTGTTCCACCAAAAACAAATTTGACTTGGGAACATTTAAATTTTGGCTGCATGGTACACTTAGTTTTTTAAGAGCATGCCATTTTGGTCTCAGGCTTCATGCACCATATTGCAAAATCACTCCATTGGCTGTTAACAGCAATATATATTCTGTACATCTGTTATACAATTCTACATATTAAAAAACTGAGTCCTCAGTTTAAAAAGCACTATGAATATTAAGGAAAAGCTAGAACCACTCTTCAAATATATGAAGGGCTCATCCCTACTGAAGTTCAATATGGATTTGACTCTGCTTGTGTCTCTTGCGGTGTCCTCACATCCACAGATAATACAATAGGAGAAGAAAATCAGATACAAAACTGCATGTTATGCGACTGGGTGCACTGAAGTGCAGCGTATGGGCAGGATTTTGCACAGGTGTGGTGGTGCTTCACTGGGTGCCATCTATCACTACCACCCTTACTTCCACCTTGCTTCTATCAGCCTTGGCCTTTTCCACTGGTTGTTGCTGAAGGCACATTTGAAGTATTCTTATTTTTGAATCAGCTCTTTTGTGCACAGATCTAGATTAAAAATATTGTCCTTGGAAGGAGAAGGGGAGGGGGAAAGTGTGGGTGATTCCAAATCCTTGCCTGAGTTTGAGCAACACACCTATTTCTTTAACAAGCTGATATCCTCTCCAACTAAGGATATGCTCCAGGAGTGGGAAGAGGTGGGCTCTGGGAAAGCATGATTCAGTCAATAAGAATGCAGAAAGATGGGTTTATGATGGATGAGTTGACTGCATGGTGAGATAGTATAGTGAGCACTCACAATGCACGTTGGCCCCAGTGAAGTCGGAAAATGTAGGCATGAAATCCTGGAGGCAAATTAAGTTGCTGGGTAGGATGCTGAAATCCAGGACCCCCAACACAACATTCTCAGAAATGCTACTGTTCTATGTGCAGGTGGTGTCGGAAGAAAAAGTTCAGATGTGTACCAGAAAATGTTTTGGAGAAAGCCCCACCTTTATAAATTTCAAAAGGATAGACTCCACTTGAGAAACATGGTTTGGATGACAGCCAATAATCAAAGTCAATCCTGACAGGACAAAGGTTCCATAAGTAGGTGGTTCGTCTCTTCTAAGAAATGTTGTTGTACTCCCCTTAAAAGGATAAAACACCGAGTCTGGGCGTGATCCTGGCTCTAGCTTTGCCAGTGGAAGCTCAGATAGTGGCAAGGAATGCCTTTCATCTGCTTAGGCTGCTGTGCCAGGCTCAGCCTTTAGCTATCCATCCTTGAGAAACATCTAGGATGGTCTACCATAATGCGTGGCACGTTGGACTGCCTTTGAAGACTGTTTGGCAATTCCAGTCAGTTGAAAATGCAGCTGCCAGGATGTTGATCAGGACTGGTTGTTGGGAACATATCTCACCAGTTATTGCAATAAGTTCGCTGTCTTCCAGGCTGTTCCCAAGTACAAATCAAAGTGCCGGTGACTACCTTTCAAGCTTTGTATGGCTTACAACCCAGGCACCTGAAGGAATGCCTGCTCTCATAAGCAAGTTGCCCATACATGGAGGCTACTTCCATTCTTTAGAAGAGGCTGTCCTCTAGGTGCCCTGCCAGGTAATGCATGTGGCCACCAGAGAGCCTTTTCGGTGATGTGGTTCAGTGTCTTGAACTCGCTCCCAGATAGGCTTGTCTGGCATCAGTATTGTTATTCTTCTGGCGCCAAGCAAATGTGCTTTCGTTCTCCCAGGCTTTTAAATGTATTTTAATACATTTTCTGCTTTAACATGTTTGCTGTACTTTAATTATCTTGATTTTGTAAGCCATCCTAGAAGTTCCGCTGAAGGGCATATAGGTATGTATGGGTCTACCTATCTAGCCACACACGCATAATGAACAGTTATAGATGACACATTCCCTGCAGATATATTGGTTGTCCTTTCCCTACATGCTGAACTTCAAAAGGAGTGCTTATAAATCTACAAGCTATTACTAAATAAGGCAAGTCCTCTTATGAGGGTTGTGCAATTTAGATTCAAATGGTATTTAATATAAATATATTTCAAGCTGTAGCGTGAGATTTGAATCACACCACAGAAAGAATGTGCATGTAATAAGCACTGTAGCTGCAAAGCATTATACGATTAACTCATTAACTTTTTTTTGTAAAGTGTGCATAATGCTAGAGGCAAGTCTGGACTCAAGAGGTACATAAACAATTATAGTTATTATGTCTGCTGCTTGTCCTCCTTGCCATGAACCTTCATATGACTATCCTGGTATATTTATCTGTCTGATCGTGTCTTATCATGGCCTTCAATAACACATCTTGGAACACAGTTGTACCACAGCTTCTCTGACTTTCTCAATTTATCACACTTATCCTTGGGCATTTTTCTCTGGATGTGTCACATGCTACAGGGATTTCACATTTTCTGCACAACCAAACTGCTGTATTTAACATCTAGGAAAATGCAGTATATCTCCCATAGTGCCCCCAGCTTTGGTTGTGGCCACATGTATGTGCTTTGTGGGTTTAGTTTGAGATCATCACAAACCTTCCTTCCTCTTTATCCACTTTCCCCTATTGCATGAAGCACTTAACACACACACACACACACACACACACACACACACACACGTAGTTTTGGAGGTTGTGAACTGCCCTGCTCCTAATGAAACCATAGCACTTTATATAACAGTACGACCAACCACCCAACTGCTTAGCCATCATTTAGATAGGCTAGGTCCCACTATTTAAGGTGTTTGTGTGTATTTTCCACTATTGCTTCATCCTGTACTCCTGGTACAGTGCATTATGCAGAACACCTAGACAAGCAACTTTCAAAAGCCATTGCATACAGTAGAAGGTGCATCTCAAGACACTGCATTGGTCTGAAAGTGACCAAAAGAAACAATATGCCCATTATATTCCATAATACAATGGTACAGACAAAATAATGTGCCATTGTAACTACAGAGCATGTATATGTATGGATATGTGTGGAATGGGTGAAGCACAGTCAGTGAACAGTTCAGCTGATCATATGAACCCTCAGTAACAAACTCAAATACCAAATTGATCAGTGAAAATATTGCCATTTAATAAACTGACTAGCTTGTTTAGAATCCTGTACAGGTATTTCTCTTAGCCCTGATGTGATCTTGTCAATTTTTTTAAAAAAAGGGATGGCCAACTTGTGGCCCTCCAGATGTAAGTGGAGTACACCCTCTTATTTTCTTCCCCTGTATCTTCACATTTCTAGATAGCAGTATGAAAGCATAAAATCCAAGGACATGACATTTGAAGGCAGAACATCTGGGATATTAAAGACTGCCAAAATGCAGAAGCTAAAAATGGAAAGGTACGTGCTAGTGATGTAATTGATGCAGATAATGGTACTGGAGGAATGTCAGGCAGCTCACTCAATGGGATAACAGTGATTGAAAATACAAGATTAATACTAAGTGGCCATTAGAGACACCTCACTTTCTAAATCTGCATCAGCACTAACACAAAGTTCTTAGACTGTTAAACTACTGGAGGCACCACTCTCAGATGTTTCAGCGATTAGCTCAGAGGATGGGTGAATGAGAACATGCTGCCATTTCCCCTGTAATTATGGAAGGCCTTTTGATAGAGATGGCTTGAAGCATAGAATCTTTGGCACCAAAGATCCTTGGAAGAGACCAGAAAAAGACTGGCAGCTGGATACATCCCATTATAAAGTAAGGGTGGGTGGCCCAGCACAAACACATTCATGCAGAAAACACCCTCGGCCTATTGTGCACGCAGTTTACATGTTCACTGACGGAACCATGTCTTGTTTCTGAAACGTTCTTGCACCAGAAATTTCCTAGAAGTGACATATTCTGGAGCCCTAGATTGCAAAACCTAATATCTGTACATCTGGAGACTAAAAAGGTAAGTCTAGCCACCCGCTTACCAATGGCCTTTGTGTAGTGCCTTGCACCAAGTAACAATTCTGGGGCTCTGTACCAGAACGTCACCACAACTGGATCCAGATCTGCAAGTGGCTTAAGAGGTGAGTTGAATAACCGTGCAAAGCCCATATCAGCTGAAAAACAAAACAGTATTTTTATTATTTATTATTTATTATTTATTATTATTATTATTATTATTATTTATTATATATTTTTATTATTATTATTATTATTATTATTATTATTATTATTATACGCTTCGAAAGCAAGCTGCAGTGCACCGTACAATTAATATGGGGGGAACTAGACAATGCCTGTGCCTGCTGAACCTCAGAGGGGAGTGGCAGAATAAAACATTACAGAATAAAGTCAAATATAAAGTATACTTTCAAAGCAACATAATTAACAGAAACGACAAAATTATCTTAAAGATTTCAAAATAAAACATTACAAAGGAAGTCAGCTACAGAACACACATTTAATGCAGTATATAAAATGCACATTTAAAACAGCATAATTAGCAATAAAATAAAACATTATCATGAGTATAAACATTGCTGCTGTTGCTGCCAATCCTGCCAATTGTGATTCATGGCGGATAGCGGCTGTGGAAGCTCAGGTTTGATGACGTGAGTCTGCACTAAGTGACAGTCAAGACGGTCTCTGGCCTCTTCAGCAGCCTCAGCTTTTGTAGCTGGAGTCAGTCAGGGCCAGGGGGGAAAAGGCCTCCAACTCAGGGAGCAGGTCTTCCAGGATTCATAGCCATGATAATCTTTGGCCCTTCAGCAGTCATTACATTACAACCTTAATCAAAGCAGTTGCAACAATTTGCATTAGAAATGTGATGAATACTTACCAATTTTAACTCTTCCTCTTTCAGGACCTTCTCCCATTACCAGAATATTTGCTGGTTTCTGGAAAAAAGGTAAAATATTCTGCTGAATAGCTGTTAAATCCACATGAAATTAAGTCTTCTATGTACTTTAGAAGTTTAAAGTACTCAGATCCTGATCACTTTTCCTCTTTGAAATACCATTTTAAATTGTATGCAAGCAAATAGTTCATGAACTATTTTAAATTACTCTGTTTTACATTATGCAAAACAGAGTTTCAAATAATCCCAATACTGGCCTGTTGCTGCAACGGCCTGTCTTTCCCTGCTGCAGTTGCCCATGGGCCATGGCTGTAAACCAGGAAGGTGGGGAAGCAACTGGAGCAGTTCCAACTTTTGCACCACATTTGCTATTTGGAACTAATAAGACGGAACATCAACAACACAGTTAAATCTGCTGTTTAGACTAGAGATAATTGCAACTCCCATTAATTTTGAAGGTGTCAAGCAAATATCCTGAACACAATGAAATAAAACTGCATAAAATAGAATTGTGAAATCTGTCAATGCACACTATGAGGTAGGTTTTGGTTCAATAGCAATCTAAGATGACGTAGTAAGAAAATGAATTGAGCACAACAGCATAAGCTATATCTGTGAAACAGCTATGAAGCTTGCAGGTCTGTTTCTGAGTACAACCATCAGTGAAAACCACCTTATGTCCCTCTCTATCTCCCAGCTTTTCCTTATCCTATTTTACCAAATTATGCAAGTGACAATTTAAGCTCTTCCCTCCTTCTCTTGTTATTCCACTAAGTTTGGCAGATCCTCCTAATGCACCTTCTACATTTTCCTTCCTTCCTTCCAATAAACCAACCAACATTTCACTATGAATACTGGACAGATGTTTACAGAACATCATTTGAGAAGCACTATACATAAACTTTATATTGTTAGTAGAGTTTGAAAACAGGTCCTCCAGCACTAGGTGGAAAGTCTTGGGCAATTTTGAATCTCATTTGAATCTACTTAGAAACATAGAATCATAATTGCTTTGATGAAGACACCTTTGGAGATTGATCGATTTGTTCCTTATGGTTTTTTCCCCTCCAGAAGAATTCAAGAAACTTTACTTACATGTGAAGTTGAAGTAAATACATTAGACCATTTTATGGTGTTGAGTATTTTAAGGAATTAGTACAGAAGAATCATATTAGCAAATGAAAGAGTGTGTTTGCGCATCCACCTGAATACATGTAGACTAAAACTGGGTAGGGAGCAAGGGTGTACAAGGAAAGTCTGCAGGGTATTTTTACTTGTATTTGCTTGAACATGAGTAGAACAACATGCACAGTCAGGGACTGAGTGGGCGGAATGACTCAAATCAGATGCTGGGAGTGGGGCTTGCATGCATGCTCCTGTACACGAATTCATTTTTCACGTGTCCAGGCATTTGCCTGGTCTAAATATATGCATGTATAAGAAGACTAAAAAGCTTATGTAGGCGTATGTATGACTGAAGTAAGAAAGTATGTAGTTGTTGTTATTCATAAGAAAATGCAGCAAACATTATAAGCCAAAGACAGCATTAAGTTCTCCAACACTAACGTCAGAAAAGATGCATGCGTTCAGCAAATCCAAGGACACCTCAAGGGCATGGCTCCACTTTGGACACTGCCATTCATTCCAATGAAAACATGAGAATAATTCATGGTTCAAAATTACCTATCAGACCTCTTAAAATAGTATATATGCTTCCTAATTACGTCAACACCTCTGGGCCAGTTAACACCTAGTTTAAAGATCTTATACTTTTAAAACTCAGCTTACAGTGAACAGAAGATGCCAGCTGTTAAAGAAAATGATAGTACTGATCAGCCCATGTTTAGTTGCTATAGAAACAAAAGGTTAGATTTGGAATCTCATGTTTAAATTATCAGCAATAAAAACTGAACAAACAGATCCCTGCTGAGTGTGAACTATGGGGTCTGACTGTGTAGTAAAGGTGTAAATGTAGAATGTACAAGGTCAACAATAATAAACTGGAACCATCTGCTGCAGAAGTAGCATAGATGTTATAATTTAAGGCAAATTCCTTTGAGCAGTAAATAAGTAAATGATCATGTTTTCTTTCCTCCGGCTAGTGGGTGTAATGCAACGAATTCATCTCTGAGAGGCAACACAAAGAGCAAGAGCCAAAAGTGCTCAGACAAACTATCATGTTCTTGAAGAATAAAAATAATTCAACATCAAACAGAAATCAAATTGTAAGAACATTGGAGCTGCTTTAATGTATGCAGGGGCAATCAATTCTTTAGTATGAAGGCCAGAAAGGAGCCAGCAAAAACCAAACATAAGTAAAACTGTCTGCAGCTTTGAATAAGAGGAACACAACTGATTAAATGATAAGGGAAACAATGGCCAACAGAATGCTAGCATTTAGTAGCCTTTACTGTTCCTGAGCTTATCTAGGATATAATTCTTTAGAGATACGACCTTCCCATGAGAAAAATGTTATCCTCTGGGTACTGCTGGTTTTTGTTTTTGTTTTTTTAAATCATTCACATGCAAACAAAAGCAGTTAACTATTGGAGCGTGCCACTATATCAAAACAATCTGTAGAAAATGATTCATGAGCACTTGGCTTACTAAGCCATTAATTCAAGAGAGGATCAAAATTGTTAGCATGCTTCCACAAGAAAAAGTGAAATTTGGCACACCCATTATCCAAAACATCCTGATTACCAGGGGTAGGGTGAAAATAGGATATTTTACACATTGAAAGTTCAAATGTTCCCTGCTGCACGTATTGTGTAGCTGTGGGTAATGGGCAACTATAGCTGTCCCTTTACATCAGGAGAGTGTAATAACAATTAAACTTTAAAAAGCCTCTCAAATAATGTGAACTTGGCTCACCTCACCTTACCACCCCAAAGTGTGCATATATGAAGCATACCTAAAATGGCCTTGCCTTTTTCCAAGATGGCAGCATCACTATTTTGTACAAGTTCCAGTATCTTTACTATGCTCAAGAATTCCCTACTGCCCAACTATAGAGTGCATTGTCTAGAGCAGGGATGAGCCTCTAGCTCTCCAGATGTTGTTGAACTCCAAGTCCAATCTGCCTCAACCAACATGACCAACCCTCAGAGATGGTGTGAGTTGCTATCGAGTAACAACTGGAAAGCCACAATTTCCCCAGCCCTGGCACCTTTGTAAAGCTCTTAGTATGACTGCTGCTAGGGGACTTGGTGAGGTAGCCAAGGACTGCAATGTGACCTGTAGGCGGCCATGAGTTGCCCATGCCCACCTCTCATCTAGCTAGTAGCTTGCCCAGTGTCTCTCATTGACTATTGAAATAAAAAAAATTAAGGTCTTAGATATATAAAAGATAAATGTTCGTAACTGCATATATAAACCATATGTCTGAAACCCCACAGAAAAAGTCCTGAAACCATTTTGTCCCTCCCAAATTGACCTCAAATATTTCTCTGCAAGGTTGAAGGAAAATGGAAAAGCCTCCTCATTGTCTTTTCATTCACAAATTCTGTCTTAAGGGTATGTCTGTGTATGAATAGGGTGATTCTGTGACCTGGCTCGGGAACTAAGTATTTATCATTACAAAAGACTGGCCAGGCTCCCCTGGGTATCCAGTCAAGCAACCATTAACAGGTAACCTGCCAGACAGGAGATAAACAACGCACTCAGATTTCTGTTGATGCAGGTATGATGTATCTGGGGGGTGGTCTTAAGCTACACCCCTTTCTGCAATGTAGGTATGATGCATCTGGGGGGTGGTCTTGAGCTACACCCCTTCTGTGATGTATGTATGAAGTTTCTGGGGGTGGTCTTGGACTCCAGGGCGGGCAATTTAAAATGTGTATATAGGGGCAGGCACACCTTTGTTCTGGGTCCTCCTCCTTTCCTGCGTGTGAGGGGAGCACCCTGTTGCAACAGTTCAATAAAGATCAGGCTTACGAGCTGCTTTGCTTCTCAATATTCTCTGGTTGGCCTCTGTTATTTTCTCCGAACGATGGAGAACCTACAAAGGGCTCTATAAGGGATCTTGTGTCCCCCATAAGGGAATAAGGGCAGATTTTTGTTTATTACAGAATGGAAGTCACTTTTTGAAGTCAGGTGCACAAACTGAATTTAAACAGCAAATTATGTATCTGTAGAACCTTCACTCCCAAATGCCATGTGGTGTTTAATGGCTAATTTTAATAAGCAAAGTAATAGGACATTGTGCTTCTTCTATTACTGATTGTGGGAGAGCCTAGCAATTTAAAAATGTGCACTTTTTAATCATTAAAATATAATAAAAAGGAATGAGTAAACATGATACACTGGATTTCAAGATGTTTATCCTGCCATGCTCGCCTTGTGAATAATGTAGTGATGTGTCTGTGTATTTTACTAAAATTGAAACCAGTGGTCAATGTTACATGACCCTAGTTGAAACTTCATACAAATCACACCATTGAGGTAACACTACTGGAACAAAAGCAAAGTTGCAGTTAAGTGTAGACTAAAATATAGGGAAATTGTTTCACAGTTTAGTTTTTAAAAGAAGTACAGTATAACCTGATATGATCAACAGAGATGGTATTGCCCACACAAAGATTCAGATACCTGAACTTTCAAAAATGGATGTCCCATCCCAATTAATATTTTATAATGATAGCAGCAGATTTGGGGACAGCTCTTCTGCATACTCTAAGTGGAATATTAAATTCTTTTATAAACGGGTTAAAAGGGATTGAGTACTGAAAAGGAATCAGAGCTACTGAAATAAAGAATTACTACTATCAAACAAGATCTGTGCTAAAGCGGCAGAATTAATGTTTTGCACTTTCCTACTGTCAATGTCTGCTAGTACATATTAACTTTTGAGAACTGAACTTTCAGTTGGGCTCAGTTTGCTCTAGACCATTGAACAAATAACAGTATTTACATAATCTGAGTAGCAACAGGTATGGGTGACCTGGCTAGGGTAGTGTTCTATACTGAAAACATTTTGACTGTTAACTTTGGCATAGTAACTTGCATATGATTCAAAAGCATGAGAGAAAAGAATGGTGGCCATGATCTTTGACATGTATTGTCCATGGAAGCTAATTGGCACTGTCCATTCTCTGGGTTGTCAGCTGGACCGCTCTGGATCTAGATGGAAAATTAACCTCAGATAACAACAAGGCCTTGTGCAGTAGATGGTTCCAAAGTTACTCTGCACTGAGTGCCAACAATACAAAAACCAGAACCTAAAGGCTGAGAAAAGACACTCAGACAGGAAAGGAAGACTGTGCTTGGCGTGGTGTCTAGGTTCACTTTCAGGTGATGGAATGTATTGTACTGGAGTGATTGTTTTCTGTTGATGGGTAGGCAGCCTACCATGCAATGAATATCACTGAATTCCAGAACATAGCTGCATTTTAAGTGATATTTTTTTAAATGGAAGATCTGATCACTGATCTCTAACATCTGTTTAATTCGGCTCTTTCTTGAAGGCAGGTGATCCAACAAGAAGGGGAAATACAAAAGGGATAAATGGTTGGGGAATTCTCTAACCATCTAGCCCTTTTAATTTATTTGAGTCAGTACAGTGCTTTGTGACTCCACAAATCCTTCCCGCAAAGCTCTAACTGGTGATAATATTCACTTTTTGGTGCTGCTTAGCTGTCATTGCTACTCCAGTCTGCTGCTGCCTCTGTGTCTTCGGAGACGTTTAAGGTTCTTTCTCCTTCGGAAAATGATATGAGCCAATCAGTTTCACAAAGTGAATATGGTGATGAGACAGTGTGCTAAGTTTTCCCACCTGTGGCAGATTTACATCGGTAATATAGTGATGGAGAAGGGTAACCCCCCCCATACTGTGGTCCCATTCTAATGGGAGTGGGGAGCTCTGGTAATGAAACCAGAGATCCAATCATGAATCTCGCTAAGTTTGGCCCTTAGAGGCTTGAAATGTATAATTCCACATTTATAATGCATGCTGATACTTTTTAGGTATTCTGATGAGTGTATTTAATAGAAGTAATAAATAACCCGGAGAAGTACTCTGTCCTACACAACACTCTTGATATGCTGAGAATGCATGCATGCATGCATTTTCTAACTTATAACAACTTTCAAATATATGTGATGGTTAAAGTACATGCATGTAACTGCCCATCTGACTGAACTTAGTGGCTTTAGGCTAAATGAAACATATTTGAATCTTCAAGTGAAATAGAATGTTTGAAGGGTGGGCAGGAAGGAGAAGGGCAAGAATGTGACATGACTATTTACAGACAGAGGTTAATTTGTTTTAGTCTTTTTTGCGGTTGAGTTGGGAATACCTCAAGAACAAGTGGTAAAGAACAAAAAAACAGATTCCCCCCCCCCAAAAAAATACGTTGTAGCGATTGTTCTGTAAAAAAGAAAGTAACTGAAAAAGAAGCTAATTTTAAATCAAGGATTCTGTGAATTCCAGACTTTTTACAATAGTACCACTATATTATACAAATAAGAGTGATATTTTTTCACCATCTGTGCATGCTGTTTTGAATAGCAAATTGTTAAGACACAATCAGCAGCACTATTTAAGAGCAGCACTCTAAAAATGCCTATTATAAATATTCCCTGAAGGACTTATTATATCTAGATGATACAAACAATGTCCATAAAATGTCGACAAACTAAATATCAACATGGTACCAAGGACAAAGCCAAGAGATTAACATAGTTTTCCTTGTCTTCTTTACGGATACAATATTTTGCCACAGGACCGAAGGAGAAACAACCCACAGTATTTGCTGGGGTGGAATGAACACAAGGAAGCAAACCAAAAATGAGCCCCACTGAGCTGCACCCATGAAACATTTTAAATGAATGTTTCTGATGGCAAGTTAATATGCAGCACTCTAACAAAAGTTGTTTTGAGCTAGACAGTTTTATAACAAACTTTACTTCCTTTTCACTTGCCTCAGATTTTTCGTTTTCTGCACCAGGGGACTGGAGTCAAGGGATAAAGCCAAGTCAGGACCAAACGAAGAGGCAAGGCTGAAGAGCAAGCTATAAATCAGGACCAGAGGAGGACAAAAGGAGACAGGAATGCACCAAAGCTCATCAAGACTCTATTGCTCAGGCAAGGCTCAACTGGAACAGAAAGACGACTTCTACTCCTTCCTGTCCAGGAAGATCCAATGGCCAGCTTTGGAAGGAAGAGTCTGACCAAGTTGGGAGTTGCCAACCTGGTGCCCATAAGCAGCACAGTAACTGCGAAGACCTTTATTGGTGCCCCACCTCCCCACGGAGCTCTTCCATCCGGTAAAAGGGGAATTGGACATTTCAGGGCGTATTGGTTTCCCGTGTACACCAACGGCCCTGGGAGGGGGCTGGTGTGGGGGTAATAATTTGTTATTATTTTTATCATAACCCTAATTTATTATTTATACCACATGGGTGAGCTACATACAGATTTCAGTATTCTCACTTTTAGTCCTGCGCACCATCTCACTCATCTGGGATCACCAGCAACAACTCGGTCCTGACATCTATACATCAAACATGTGCCTTCCCCAAAAATATGGTTCCAGGAAAACATGACTATGGGCTGGATTCAACAACCCAGTTCCATTAGTGGAAAACAGCACAAGAATTCCCACTAGCACAATGGGGCTTTACCTCCCCACCTCTCCCAAAACCATTCTGGAGGGTCAGTGAAAACTCCCAGAACAGTATGTGGTGGGTGGGAGGGAGGGAGATTGTTCTGTTGGGCAGGCAGAAATGCTTATGCTGACTGAATGCTCTCCATAGCAAAGAGTTTAATTCCACTCCACAATCTCTTCCCACACACTGTCAGCTTTTCTAGACTGCAAGTAATGTTCATCACCTATGGAAGCAAGCAGGTCACCATACATTCAACATGCTAACCACAACTCATGTCCCTATGTCCCTAATGATTGGATCCCGCACACTACAAGTATTCAACCACTACCAGAAAATGTATGCTCAGCATGAAATCATGTAGATGAAAGGTAGGTCTCTAAAGGTTTCCTATTGTGCCTTCTTACACAAAGATTCTCATTTTCTGTAACCGTCTCTCTGAGGACCAAGGAACATATTATGTTAAAAGCATGCTCAGATTTCTGTGCAAACCACCGAATCCCTAATCTGGACCGGGTCTGCAATGCAGGTAAAAAAGGGGGGATAACCTTTCACCTTCTTCTTCATGATCCCAAAGAAAACTGCACATGCATGCACCCACATCAGAAGGAAGCCTCTGTTGATGCCAGATCTGGGTGGGAAGGTGTTGCAACTGCTATTTAAAATGCACATACACAAATGCAAGTATGTTTTGCAAACAACTCTTGGATGATCTTTTCAAGTAACAGAATGCCATTCAATGGTCTGCTAGGCAATTCTCTAATCCAGCCCACTGGAAATATTTAGCATCACGTCCTTAAGGTTTGATACTCATCAGTTTCCAACTCCTGGGATCAGCAGCCTCAGAACACTGGCTCCTTTCTCCATGGAAGCAGAATTACTGTCATGGGCCCCTGAGGAAAGGCAGCCTTCCTGGTAACATTTGTTTCCTGTATGAGATGCACAACAGGATCTTATATTTGTTTTGTTTGCAGATCTATATCACCACTGAGTAGCTGAACTATGACTGGTTCTCACAATATTTCACAGTTGTCTGTTATTTGAAATTTTCAGCAGGGGTATTTTATTCTCTCTGTGAAAGACTCTCCTGTCAGTCAGGACTGGTATAACATGCTCCAGGCTCCCCTCTACTGTTCAGCTTCATGGATGTCCATGAATACTTTCATCAAACGCTTCCGCCAAAGGACAAGTGAAAGTTGAGCACTGTCTAAAAAAGCAGACAGACAAGGTAAACAGCTACCTTGTCAACGATCCAGGGGGCAGTCCACAATCCAGCATCAGTTACAGCCTGACTGATGATCTAGGTAACAAAATTTCTATAGATGGCAGTGAGATTAAGAAGACATTTAAGCACCTGAAGTTGAAAAAAATATTCCCAGGGGCTTACTCTAAGTGTGTGTGTGTGTGTGTGTGTGTGTGTGTGTGTGTGTGTTTTTGAGATGCTGTTAGTATGTTACACTTTTTGTATTTATCCTGTATTTAATAATACTGTAAGGTTTTGTTGTGCTGTATTTTTGGTCATATTTTTGGTCTGATGAAGATAATAAACAGGAGAAGAAGAAGGAATGCATGTCATGATGGCACTTGTCTCAAGGTGCCTGTGGATCCTGTTAGCCATGAATGCCAACAACTCAGGAGCAGCATGGCCAGAAAAGAACTGGCAAAATACATTCCATTTTCCATGACTGATTCCACATTCTCTGCATGGATTTAGAGAATCAAGATCAATAACGGCATGCAGGCACATACTGCGGTGAGACCCATGACAGTTCTGCACCAGATCTCCAAATAGAGCCACAGCACCCTAAGGCTGTTTCAATAAATTCAGAGCTCTCTTTGCCGCTACACATTCAAACTGCTTCCGTTTATATTTCAGGGGTCTCGCATTAGCTGAAGGGCTTAATTTTTCCAACTCCCATGAATACTACATTCCAAAGGCTGAAGAGAAGGATCCAGCTATCAAGAGGGAGGAGGGAAGAAATATTTTTTCCATTAGTGCTCACTGATGAAACTTCATCCAATCATTGACAGCATACCAAAGGATGGTCTCCCA
This sequence comes from Podarcis raffonei, assembly GCF_027172205.1. NCBI lineage: Eukaryota > Metazoa > Chordata > Lepidosauria > Squamata > Lacertidae > Podarcis > Podarcis raffonei. The sequence continues at coordinate 53,584,331 of NC_070604.1, forward strand.
GTATCCATAACAGTGCAATACAAAGTTGTTAATGTGTTCAGAGTTCAAATAATTTCATTATTTATTTATATACTGCTATATCATAAAACAACATCAAAGCAGTAGTATCTATATATATAATAAAAACACACACATAAAATTAAAATCAGACACCATCAACTAACTATTATGGAAATATGTGTTCTTAATTGCCTGCATAAACATGGCAGAATAGAGGAATTTTCAGCGGGTATTTAAAGGTTGAAACAGAAAGCACCCATTGAATCTCTAATGGCAGAGTATTAGAGATTGACTACAGAATCATTTAAATTACACCCACACTGGACACAAACAGCTTATGAAAACGTTTCTTTCACCTTTCAATAATTACGTACAAGCCCCTGAGAATAACTGTGCCTTAATGCATTTGAGTACTATTTATGTGTGCACATAAGAGAAGGTAATAGCAGCAGTGAAGTCAAATGGTGACTTCAGTATCTGCCCCCCCCCATACAGTCGTACCTTGGTTTTCGAACAGCTTAGTTCCCAAACATTTTGGCTCCTGAACGTCACAAACCTGGAAGTGACTGTTCCAGTTTGTGAACTATTTTTGGAAGCTTCCTGCAGGCAATCAGAAGCTGTGATTTGGTTTTCGAATGTTTGGGAAGTCGAATGGACTTCTGGAACGTATTCCGTTCGACTTCCAAGGTACGACTGTAAAAAGGAATGGCTGCACCCAAATACCGTATTTTTCGCCCCATAGGACGCACCTAGTTTTTTTTTGGGGGGGGGGGAATAAAGAAAAAATTTTTTATTTCCCCTCTTCAGCGTGCTCCAGGCTTCGGAATGCAGGCAGCTCTGCGCGCCGGGCTCCCTAGGGTTGTGCAGGGTTGCGCGAATCCTGGGAGCACAGGCAGCTCTGCACAACCGTTGGGAGCCCGGCACAAAGTCGCGCCAATCTCCCAAGGATTGCGCAGAGCTTCCTGAACCCTGGAGAGCGAGAGGGGTCGGTGCGCACCGACCCCTCTCGCTCTCCAGGCTTCAGCGAAAGCCTGCATTCGCCCCATAGGACGAAAAATACGGTAAGCAATTTTAGATTAATAAGATAAGAAAAAAGAAAGCCTCTCCACTTTTTTAAAAAAACCAACTTGCACTGTCCCCCCCCCCTTTTGGGAAGTTGGGAGAGGGGGATGCAATGTGACTTAATATTGCCACCTTGCGGAAGAGGTGGTTTCTTAGATAAATTTCTAAACAACTTTTCATATTATTCAGCCGTCATTTACACTCGTGACAGAATTATGAGGCCAGTGGTTTGTTCTCATGAAACAACAACTGTTTCTGGACGATCAATATCTCAGCTTAACAAGCCTCCTGCATGTGTGCATCTGCACACATCTGCTTTATCCCTGTTGTGCAAGCAGGGAAACAAGCTAAGAAGTGACAATTAACTCTAGCTTTCTATTGCATTGAAAAAGCAGAGGTCAATGGCTTCCAAACAAAGCAGGATATTAAAAACATGAATTAATATTTTGGTTTGTTTGGAAGCCATTAACTACAGTTACCTGATCTGAATATAATGAGAAGCTAGAGCTCATTGCAGCTTCATGGTTGTTTTCCTGCTCATGTGAAGGGAGGACAAAAATGGCTCTATGCATGTCCAGGAGGCGCTTTCATACATTGGCTTATTATGACAAGATACGATTGCACAAATGTGGCCATAGTCTCCTAAGGATCTTCCTACAGCTTGTTGAGTTTCAGAATGGTAGACAGCCAAAGTAACCGAGAGCAGTTTAAACGGCTACCTGCTTTTTCAGTGTAAAGTGTTCTTTGGCTGATGTACTGTTTGCTTATAAAGCTTATTTGCTAACTGGATGAAGCACCAGAGACTTGCAGCAGATGTTGCTGTTAAAAGCCAGTGATGATACAAAGTTTACTTTTGCCATGAAACCCCTAGGAGTATTTAAGAACATGAAGAAGTGAAGCAGTTTGTGGGATTCCCCACCCCCACCCTGTTTTATTCACTTCCCAAAAACAAAAATGTAATCCAAATTATTTCTAAACAGTTAAAAATCACAGCACTTACTAAGTCTCTGTGAAGCACCCAATTTGCGTGAAGATAATGAATTCCATCAAGAATCTGATAAAGTAGTGATTTCACCATAGATCTTGGCAACTGCATGGGTTTCTTGTTTGCTTTTGAGGCACGATGGAACTTGATAATATGCTAGGAATAAAAAAAAGATTACAGACATGAATGTTGATGAAATAAAATTCTTACAGTGAATTTATTTTTTAAAAGCCTTGCATGTTCCAGGTGGCTTTCTGAAACTGAAGCATGCTGGCTAAGGGGACTCTCAGTCTGGTGAGTTGCAACGAGCTATAATATTACTTACCTGAGTGGCACCTTTTTTACATCTACATGCCATCTGGTATATTTTCAGCATCTGTTCTCCTGAGGAGGGATTCTACTCGCTTAGTGTTGTTATTGTGACTTTTTGAAACTCAGCAAAATATAATTCAAGAAATATAAATTTGAAGCTTCTCTAGTTCCAAAATCAAGTGTGCGAGTATGTCCCATCTTACATGCTTTTACATCTGACATTTCAGAAAATGAAACAATGTGATATGATATTGTAATCTCCCTGGATATGAGATTACTAGGATTGGAATGAATTTTATTTTCAGATTTGCTTCTCACACTTTCCCAATTTCTATGTAATTTCCTGTTGTTTTAAAGCAATTTTATTAAATTTAGCACTGTGTTCTTAAGAGTCATAGACTCTGGGAGATCTGTGCCAAATAAATGTTTGGAGTCAGTGGAAAACAAATTATGGTATGCAAACCCCACCCCAATGTATTTTGCTTTGTTTACATTACATGTTTGGGATAAGAAGATACAGCCCAGGAGTTCTTTTCTTAAATTTTTTATCAGTAATTAGAGAAGGAAAGTTGAGATTAATGGGAAAACAGGGATAAGGAGTATGGTCATGGGGAAAGGCTGGGGTCAATCATGAAAGAAGTAAGTCTCAATTGGTGGGATCTACTACCAGGTTGCGATCTGATCTAGGGTTGGTCACAACAGCAGCACTGCTACCATGCAAACAGTAAGAACTGAATCCTCAAATGCATGTTATATGCCTGTGAAGAACAGGGGGCTACGTGTGTGAGAGGACTGGTGGGTGCAGTGGCTGCTCCATCATTCTTAAAACCCAGCAGTCAGACCAGAAAGTAAGTAGGACCGACCAGAAGTGACTTGAGGAGGAAGAAGCAGGAGACTCTGCCTCCCTCAGGGGAATAAAGCAAGGCAGGGTGGGGAGGTCCCAAGAGAGGAAAGAGGCTGATAAGGCACTTGAAAGGAGTGGAGAGTCCATACATGGGAACAAAGGGAAAGCAAGAAAGAGGGGAAGAAGCTAAGAGGGAGCACATGCAAAAGAAAGAGAGTGACTCAGAGTAGGAGTTGTCAGTTTATATAAAAGGACAGGATGCTGGATGAATGCTGAATCTGTTGACCTAAGACTCAACAAATATTACACCAAGCATCAAATAACTTTGTTAGACGTAACAAGTACATCCATCGCATTAAAATATTCATACTGATTTTTAATTGTATTTTTATTGCTTCTTCTATTTTTTATTTTTGGGGGAGGTTGCATTAAATTTTGAATTCCATTAAAATGTTTTAGCATCTAGCATAGTGTATTACAGCTGCTAAACAACAGGCAACCCCCCCCACACACACACATTAAGTGGTTTGCTAAGGCCCTCAGCAATTTTCAAGTGGTCTGAGGTGGGTAGAAGTTTAGGAGCCACTGCTCTAGAGTGCACGGGAAACTGAAGTAAGAAGTTGCTGGAGATCTGGCGATTGGGGGGATGTTACTTGGTTAGTATCACAGGCACACACACCCAAGAGAAGACAGGGACTAAGTTTGTGCCCTTGGTTGTTACAGATTAGTTCAAAGACCTGTTTCCAGTGCAATATCTTTGTCCCAGTATTAATATGTGAAGTGCCCTTCCCTGATCACTGAGGTCTAATTGCACATGTACCAGCAGCTGCTCCCCCATATGGAAGTTTTCAAATAAGGTGCAAACCCTGAGAATGCTACACTTGGTCCCCACCTTCCTTCTCCTATCTCCAGCACACCTTCCTCCCTGGTCAGCCTTTCATCTGCACTGCTGCTAACCATCCTTCCTCTCTCAACCAGGGCTTCCCAACATTTCAAATTCCAATTTAGAGGGTTAGTTGGTTACTGCTGATGACAGATAAAATAAAAAATCATACTAAAGCTGACAAGAAAAGGAGGAGGGAATTCATGCCAGAAAGAAGATGAGGAACAGAGAGGAAAATGCCAATTCAAGGCTGTTTTCCAATTTGGTTGGCATTACAACCAGAACCAGGTCTCCCCACAGGTGGTTCCAGGGAAGAAGGGCTGACTTCTTAGACACTCAGCAACTAGAAAGGCACAAGCTCTCCATTGTGAAGAGTCTATAGAGAAAAGGAGTCTGGGGAAGGAATGCTTATATTGAGATTCTATACTATAACCTTAAACTTAATTGAAGCTGTACTGTTTATTATGATCGTTATGTAATGGATGTCTTCAAGAAGTACAATTAAGTTAGTGCTGTCTGTGGTAAGTTAAAGACAGATTTCTCCACCAGCCCTATTTAAAATATAAACTAAAGCCTGAGGACTTACATAACCTGTTCACTGGACCAAAAAACTTAAAGCACCCAGAGATTACAGTATTTGTAATTGCAAATATTTCTAATTAGGTTTTTCTCCACTTCATTGGCATGCAATCAGCTTAAATGTGGAAAAACAGCTAACGAAGAAACATATACAGAAGTTGCAATCCTTAGAAATCACTCCAGAAACTAAATGCTCAGCCCTATTTCTCAATTTTTATTTAATTGTTTGCAAAAAAAATTCATACCTCCAGTATTAAGGAAAAAAATATGGCAATGAACAGCATAAAAGCAACAATAAAATTACCGGTACATTAGTAAAACAAGTACAAAAGACATCATAAATCAGTAGATCAGCTTAATACGAAAACCCTGAGGGAAGAGATGAGTTTTAAGCAGGCTCCTAAATGCCAAGACCTTAGCTGCCTGTATGATATTCATTGGGGGCATATTCCAAAGGGCAAGTGCTGTGACACTTAATGCCCTGGTCTTAGTGGACATTAGATGAATCTTGGGACAATAAGGCACTGCCATGTCTTTTTACTTAAAATATTATTGTATTCTACTTATGATCTGGAGAACAATTTATTTCCTATAACAAAGTGTACTGGAATTGATGACTCTTAACTAGTAGCATATTGACAAATGAATTGTGCCGTCTTCCGTATTTATGTTTGCCACCCTTTCCTTGGCATGTATGTCACTGCCCTCTGGCAACTGCAATGAGTTTCAGCTCTCCTTCCAACCTTGGAGTGCTAGTGGTGGCAGTGTTCATCACAGAAGTCAATCCCCTCCCCAGAACCAAGGATGGGTGGCTGCACAGGCCAAGCTACCTAGAGTATGTTCACCATGCAGGGCCAAAATGAAAAGCCACCACATTCTGTCCCAGAGCAGGAAAGTAAAGCAAGATGCTTCCTGAGTCTGATTAAGGTGCATGGAGCATTTTAGCTAAGCAACAGCAAAAAAAGATGTGCTCTCCTGTAGGAAAATAAGGTGCAGGGCCTCCTCAGCTGCGCAGAAGCCAAAATAGCAAAGTAAGGATAGAGATTTAGCAACCATAATTTTTGTATTGGTTTCCAAGTCTAGTTAAAACTGTTGATCTATGGAAATGTACCATCTTTGGATTTTATTTTATTTTTCTAAATCTGCCCTTTCTCACAGAACTCCTTCCTATAACACCTATGTGACACATCCTCTCTCTTCCTTCAAATTATACCTTAAATTCAGTCCCTCTGTGATACTTCAGCATAACCCATAGTCCTCATCCCCTACTGTAACTAAGCCCAAATATGCACAAATGCCCCATCTTTCTCCCCTCCATTCATCACCTTTCTCTAGATTGGATTTTTGATTGTAAAATCCTCAAGAACAAGGACCTGCTTTTTTGCTTATTATTCTAGTGACAGTAACACAACAAAAAGTGTTACCTTCTGCTTGTTTATGTCCTAGCTCAGTGGTACCCAAGTATAGTCATATTATTTATCACTGAATTATTGTGCCTATGAATTTACAAGTTCTAAACTGAACTGAGATTGGGGTTCTTTTTTAAAATGTTGAGCACAAACAATCTCAGGGAGAAAACCTGCTTTATCTTTCTTGCACGAAGCAGCTGAGGAAGAAGATATTTGAGTACAGCGAGAAGGCAGAGACTAATAGTGGCCATTTAAAACAACAGTAGAGATTTGAGTAAAGCAAGGGCGGAGAAACACTGGGGGTGCTTTAAAAAAAACAAAAAACAGTTTTGACAAGGAGAAATAACAGAGGCGTGTACAAGACAGAAGCTCTCACCAAAAAGCTAACACAACAGAGGCTCATATTGATAATATGGCAGTTAACTTTTCAAACTTTGGTGAAAAGAGAAATGTGGAAGTAATATATTCCTAGCTTATTAGATCTGATTTAAGGAATGCTAGGAAGCTGTACGCCGGCTCCCTTGGCCAATAAAGCGAGATGAGTGCCGCAACCCCAGATTCGGCCACGACTGGACCTAATGGTCAGGGGTCCCTTTATCTAAGCGCCTCTAGGACCACCTTGCACACAAAGCTAGAGAGGCTCAGATAAGCTTATATAACAACATTTGTACTGTGTGTGGAAAGGAAGGTCATACAGCAGACTATGTCCAAATTCAAACATCAGAGTTCTTTTTAAAGGCCACAAATCAAACTGTGGCAGAATAAAGTATTCACATGCTCAGGAAAGTAATTATACGCTGGACTGCAGCACTACTGCTATTGCAAATGTTCCAGCTATGATATGATGAAATCTAATTGCCTGACCCAAGAAAGGAAAAGCCCTGGACAGACTTTTGTTTTTTAAAGAAACAAAACCATGGGATTCTGACTAGCTTTCTTGATTCTCTGTCTGGTACATAAAAATAGGAACTTTTTCAGCATCTTCAACCTGTAGAGACCACCCTGTTCAGTACAGAAATAGTGCACAGAGTTTTAATACAGATTTATGCAACTTACTTATCTAGAACTATATTTTAAAAGGTAGATTAACCAGATCAGATATATCACTGATTCTATTAACATTTATACTTATTTTACTATGTTTCATTAAATACATTTTTTTAAAAACAGAAATAGAAATGGCTTTTCCCCAGATACTGTTGGAACCAGCAATCTATCAATTAGAAAACAGATGGAGGTTTTTCCACCAACTTATAGACCTGGTTTTGACATCACATTTAACCACAGTGAAAAACAAACTATGGTGTAAACATGTATGAACAATCTGCTGCTGCGTGTTGAATAAAGGTCCCTACTTCACTATCTCCCCTGCTTCCACTGTTGCCACGCTAGAGAGGAAACAAATCAGAGGCTGGCTTTGCACTATGTGTGAACCAGTATTCATGGCTTGTTTATCTCTGAACAAACCATGGGCAGTAAACCAAACCAACATCTGTTCTTGGTTTACTGCTTGTTCTTTATTTGGAGAGAAAAAGTAGCAAGTGCTAGTTCACATGTAATGTGAAGCTAGCCTCTGGTTTGTGTTCTCTCCGACAGGAGCAAGGACTTTTGAGGAGCGCACTCCAGCACACTGCTTGTTCATCTTAAGCCAAACTTTATTTTTAGCTTTCATTTAATGTGATATTTGACCAGGCATTCCAAGAAGGCTTCAAAGCATCTATAGTTGTTTTACTTCTTTAATGTTATGAATGCTTCTATATTTTCCTTATTTATTCCCCAATAAAGCTTGTGATCCCAACTAGATCTTATCTCTGTGCTAAATTAGAACCTTCTTCATATGACTTGGTTTCCTCATAAGTCATGGCTTATTAAATTACTGTTTATTGCAATGACTTAGTGTTCCATATGAACCTTGAATTTAAGTATAGCTTAGTGTTGACATGTAAATCTAGCACCCATGGTTTGCACAGGCATCCCACTGCAGATGATCACCAAGAAACAAAGGCATAAGACAACATCAATTGGAAATCAAGCTGTGTACTGGAGAAACAACCCATGTTAGGCAAACTATGGCTTAGCACTGTGCATGAACCAGGGCATTATTCATTTATTGTACTTGTATTTCACCTTTCTTCCAAGGAACTCAGAACGACACACATGGTTCGCCTCCCTCTCATTTTATCTTCACAAACAACCCTAGGAAGGTAGGTTAGGTTACAATATAGTGACTGGTCCAAAATAACCCAGGGAGTTTGATGGCTGATTAAAGGTTCAAACCTTGATCTACCTGCTACTATTCCACTGCTCTAGTCGCTACACCACAATGGCTCTCAATCTAAAATATAAAATACTACTAGTATAATCAATGGCCCAGACTACCATCTTTTTTATCCTGAAAATTTTAAATACTACTCTTTATTTATAGCACAGAGCATGCAAACAAATATGACACCAAGAATGTAAGTGATCTGATAAAAAAATGTGTCCTTAAACATGTGGGTTTTAAAGTTGGTTTTGAAGGAGTAGAGTGAAGGAGCTTTACATACGTTGATTGGGAGGCTGTTCCAAGTGTAAGAGGCAGCATGGAAAGAGACAAAGTTGGGAGTGAGCAAAAAGACAACGGGGGCAGGGGGAGGTGGAGTGATGCTTAGAATACGTGACAGAGGGAGAGTTATTCAAAACATGAGGGATAAAGTTTTGGCCGTCAGCAAATTTCAGTCACTCCCCAGAGAAAGCAAACATTATTCAAAGATGTACATTATGGAGCTCAATAAACAAAGAAGGCATGGATCCTCCTAGAGCTGTGCCCTTAGCAACAATCTTTTCACATTTCATTTCACTTTTTAAGTTTCTCACTGGCCCAAAATAATTAGTTTCTCCACACCTCTGAAATTCCTCCTCCCAGAATTGCATGCTTCCTAAATGATGAAATAGTACAATTGCCCCTATACATCTTCTAACGTTTTATACAAAATATTAAAAAACCAAGAAAGCCAACCGGAATAATGAAGTAGCTAATTTCAAGGATCATAGAATATTCAGATTTTGGGATCCAAAAACACCCCAAAACAAGGCTTTGCTTGCAAAAGTAGAGGGTTGAAGCAATGACCAGAAAGGATCACAAACTAAGATTCTGAGTTAATTCATATTTATTCATGAGAGTCACTTTACTGGAGGACATCCAACACTATTCCAAGAAGGCAGGGCCAGCAATGCAGTTACTACCCACACAAATCTTACTGGCAGAGAGGGAAGCCAGTGTTTTAGTGGTAAGAAACGACAGCATTGGTCCCATCTATATGGCTTGATCATATGCACATTCTCAAAGCAGAATGGTACCTCCCTTACCCCTTACCACTGCAGGTATATGTGAAGTAGTCATTAGCCTGTGGCAATTGCGCATAAATACTTTTACCGTATTTTTCCCTCTATAACACGCAGATTTTTTCTCCTAAAAAGGAAGGGGAAATGTCTGTGCGTGTTATTGAGTGAATGTGTGGTCCCTGGAGCCAAATGGCGCGAGGGGAGGCAAAAAAAAATCAGGCAAAAATCAAATCGCGCGTCTGGGAGAAGGGAAACCTGAAAAGAGGAAGCGGCTGCTTTCCTGCATTCTGCCTCAGGGTCTTACTGCCCACCCTCCTCTGTTTCCTTGCTGTGTTTGCTCAAACGGAACAAAGAGCAGGGAAAGCCCCTCCCCACCAGGCAAGCAGAGGGGAAAGCAGAGTGTCGTCTCTGTGCTCCAGTGCTGCTGAAAACATGCAGGAGGGAGAGAGAGAGAGAGAGAGAGAGAGAGAGAGAGAGAGAGCGCGCTGGCTGGCTTGGGTGGGTAGGTGAGGGAAAACTTTTGCCTTCCTTTCCTCCCTCCCGTTATACCCCTCTCCTGCATTCTTAGCCAGCTGCTTCTCTGCACACCCCTCTCCTGCTCCTTGTCCCTTCTGTGTTTTTCCTTCCCTCCCCACTTAAAATGTGGTTAAAAAGCATGGATCCACATGGATCCTCAGGATCTTTGCATTGGGTCACCCCAAATTCACCATCAGATCACATAGCATGTCCATGGCTACAGCCTGCCCCCCAAAAATCACGCACCCACTGTTGCCTGGGGCTGCAATGATGCAAAAACGTGGTTACAAAACATGGATCCACATGGATCCTCAGGATCTTTGCATTGGGTCAGCCCAAATTCACCATCAGAGCACATAGCATGTCCATGGCTACAGCCTGCCCCCAAAAAATCACACACCCACTGTTGCCTGGGGCTGCAATGGTGCAAAAACGTGGTTACAAAGCATGGATCCACAGGGATTCTCAGGATTTTTGCATTGGGTCACCCCAAATTCACCATCAGATCACATGTCTGTGGCCACAGCATGAAGCACAAAAATGATACATCCACTGTTTCATTCAGAATGTTTTTTCCCTTGTTTTCCTCCTCTAAAAACAATGTGCGTGTTATGGTCAGGTGCGTGTTATAGAGCGAAAAATACGGTACATCCTTTAACGAGCTGCATGATTTAGTTAGAAAAATATAAAGTACCTTTTTCAATGGTTCAATGTACAAACATATTTAAAAAGTGGAAGCGTATATCTGAAAATTGTTAGTAATAATAAATTGGTGCATTGCACAGAAAGTGACAGTGCACAGTGAAATATGTACACTTTGCATTATGACTGCATAACAGATAGCTAACAAGTAGTGGTGACCTGACAAACCTATTGTTCATGTGGCAACTTTCACACAGTGCAAGCAGCATTCAAATGGCGAGATCTGCAAACTGAATTCTTAAGCGCACTGCTCATTTTAGCAGCAAAATATTGTTTTGTGATTGCTTTTAAAACAAATAAATTCAACTGATGCACAGAGTTAAAGTTCATGCATATAAAATGAAGTTATTCATAATAAGACTGTGATACTTTAGGATATTAATTGTACACTCGTTCTTTGTGCAATTAACTTCAATGGGGAAAACTTCGAAAATGAGTGGGTGCAAGCTAGTAAATCTGTAAGAACAAGTCTACCCAATTAAACTATAAGCAGCAAGCAGTAACATGAAACCTCATGACTTTATATCATTTTGATCCAAGTTTCTTTTTACTTTGAACATTGTGTATGTGTGTGTGTGTGTGTGTGTGTGGTTTCTTTTCCTTGACAGTAAGCTATTACTCATGTATTTTGTAATGGCTTTTCAAAGTGTGGTTTCCTTGCTACTGTATGTTTTACAGAAATTTGTCCCAGGCAAGCCTAAATTTCATGTTAATGTAATCCAAGTTCAGTATAGTTTAAGCTGATTAGGGAAGACCAGTGTTAATTAGACTATTTCCACAGGAGGTTATTACAAACAAACTGCTAACAAATATGCTTTATTTTCATATTGTACATGATGCACAAACATAAATGTTCGCACACCAACTTGTAAGCAACATGTGAACAGGCTGTGAAAGACTGTACAACCTGAAAAAAGAGACACGGCATATACTTTTGTAAACCAAGAAAATCTTTAATAACAATATAAATATATTAAAGATTTTCTTGGTTTACAAAACTATATGCCGTGTCTCTTTTTTCAGGTTGTACAGTCCTTCTTACAAATCAGTTACATTTGTTGTGAGACCTTAGTGCTAAGTACAGTATAAGGTTGGGGAAGAAGAGGGGAGAGAGGAGGGTGGGGTGGTGAGGCTTATATTCTTTTGTATAGTGTACTGTGGGGTTTTGTGTCAGCGTCAGCTGGGTAGGTTCTCTTTCTATTCGTTTATTACATTTCCTTGGCAGTGAGAGGTACTGGGGGGGGCAGGGTGTGGTTGGTTGTCTGTGGTTGGCTGCAGTGGGGTTTGCTTGTATTTGTGGGGTGGGGTGGGGGAAGAGGGCTTGTTGGGTCAGGTAAGCACATTCAGGTCATAAGCCCTGATCTCAAACAGTTATCTGTATTGCAGCATTGCAGGCATAGGTATCAATATTTGCATACTCCTAAAACTATAAAGCGTAGAATAGGGCAATGTGAATTAAAACACAGTGAGAAAACCAGTAATATTACACATCAAAAAAGGGGAAGCTGGGGTGGGAGATTTCTAGTCTTCATGAATAAAAAGAAGTCATGCTTCTAAAAACAAGGATGTCTCCAGACTGTAATTATTTTACAGGAGCAATTCAAATGCATACTGGATCTTTAGTGCAACAAATCCACTTAAATCATAAAAGAATTGGACATTTATAAACGGACAGGGAAACACATTGATAAGTGTGGTATGAATAAAGATCCACAGGAAAACATATAACCCCCATCCCTACAAGCAAATCAGGAAGAATACAAAACGAATACTCTATGTCACAGAACCACCCCATAAAAAAATCAGAACAAATTTCAATAAAGTCAAAATGAATGAAGTCTGACCACCATGTAAGCTTTGTGCAAGCAAATCAGAATGATGCTAAATAGACAGGTCATCTGAAGAAGCTCCTTCTTTTAGGCCAACTTTTTTATAAAAATAAATAAATCATTTTGGCACTTAAGCTATGTCTCCATTTCCAATTTGCCTTATGCGGCTGTATCTATATAATAAGCATATGAAAATCTGCACAAGTTCATAAATTATTCTGATTTCTGGGGTTTTGGATTTATTCGTTTTTACAGATTTTTACCATCCGCAACTATGGATATGCAACCACAGCCAGTCAAAGCACCAATAAATTCTGAACTTACCCACAAATCATGTTCGGCATAATCAAACAGCAGCCACACTTTTCTGTCACTATGGGAAAGGAAAACTTTCTGTAATGCAATCACATTAGGGTGCTTCAGTTCTCGCAAAAGCTGTAAGTGAAGAGACAAAATCATCAATACTTGTGTAACCACAAAATGGACAATTTGCTTTTAATTTGTCAAAAGGATTTGAAAATTCCAGCAATTCCGGAATAATCTAAGCACAAGAAGTACCTCATTTACAGAACAATAACGGAGTAAGCCTTTCCCCCAAAGTAGTACAAGAGGAGATCAAACAGGAACAATGTGTATAATCCCCTCCAGGGACTGATCTCTGCAGTGGACCCACATACATTGCCTCAAAAGTGAGAGAATTATGGAATTATGGATGCTCTTTGCTGATTCCTCATTTTCCCTGCAGCCCCCAGTCCCACCTTCCCAGCCCCCAGACCCCACACTGTTCCCCTCAGCCTCTGGAGAATGTTTTCAAGAGGCACAGGTGACAGCAGAGGGGAGAACCCTGCAGTGCAAACTGAAACTATCCAACCCCCTTTCTCTAGTGCCAGCAGAACTCCACTGAGTGTAAGTCAGGTTGCAATATATAGAAATGTATCCTAAAAGCATAGTCCAACTTTCAGCCTAACTCTTCGGTGTTCAGGTTGTTTATTGCATTAAACTGAAAAATAAATGGAATGCCATGAACAACATAAACCAAAGGCTTCATTTTGTTCTAGGATTAAAACATAGTAGCAGTTGGCAAGTATTATATGGTCATTTAAAAATTCTTAAATGACCTTTACAATCTACTGGTTTATGATCACAAAAGAGAGATCAGTATGAAGTTCAGGAAGGTTATTATTTAACCTGCCATTTCACAATAATTTAATTTCTCTCTTTCCCCACTTCCCAATTTTTAACACAGGGTATTGAATTCAGCATTCTTAAATATAACCTTTAAGAAATGTCAATCTATCGTGGATTTTGACTTTGACAAAAGTTCCAATTTTGCACAACTATTTAATTACTAAACATTGCATAATCTGGAGCATGCTCAAATATAACAAATTCTTGTCATACTGGGCATGTCTTTAACATATTATGTAAGGAAAAAAAATATTTGTGTTGGCAGTGTTTAGGTGAAAACATCTGGGAGTACTTTTGTGATTTGTGGGTTGATTCCACCACAAGAGAAATCTCCCTAAAATACAATGTTCAGCAAAGATCGAATGTGCTTTCTTGGAAAAGGACAGTGCAGTGAAGTAACAGACTCACTCACAAAAACTAAAGCAAGCCATATGGAAAGGAAGAGAGTTCATCTCTAAATCAACACAAGTATCAGTAAAAAAAAGTGCCAAGCTTTAATCCAGGAGAGGCAGAATGAGAGGAAGAGAGCAGAGGATGCCCTGTCCTCCCCTGGCTTCTGCTTCATCCGCTGCCAGTGTACAGTCCCCCCTCTAGGGAAAAAAGTGGGAGGAGGTTCCTCATCCTTGTTTCCTCATTCTTGCTTTAATCTGTTATTTGACATAAAGCTTTAGTTGAGTAACTGATGAAGCCTATTTTTATAACAACGAGCCAGAGAGCAAATAATCTCTTTTATTTGCCTAGGCTATTTTGATGCAGTCCTCTAACAAGAAATGAAAAAGAGCCTTAGAAGATAAGACGGCCGCTTTTTCAATCGGCACATGGCAGCAGCTTATTAAACTGAAAGAATTCCTACACTTCTTTCATTAGCTCCACAAGGCACCTATACTGATGTTTTGGCAATTTGAAATAACTATTGCTCCAGGCCAGCAGAGGCTCTTGTCAGAGAGAAGGATTTTTTGCCTATTTTGCAGCCCATAGAACACCACCTCCCATGTGGTTCTGGAGGGTCTTCTAATCTCCAGAGCAATTTATTCTTCAAAGGGCATAGAGGTTGCAAGGGAAATTTAGCTAAAATCACCTCTCCCCCTTTACTGGCAGGAGCCTTTGCTGGATCAGAGCTTAAATACAGAGCTTATACAGTCATGGAGAAAAGAAAGTACATCCTCCTTGAATTCTGTGGTTTTTCATATGAGGACATAATAACAATCCTCTGTTCCTTAGCAGGTCTTAAAATCTGGGGATCTGGGGGATCATTCAACTAATCTCCTCCCCTTTAGGTCCAAGGTCTAGGTGGAGAAAAGGAGGGGGGTTTTTCATTACTTATTTTATTAACAAAGCCCAGCTTCCATACCACTGCTATCATTTAGTATCACTTGCACCCTTAGCATATTAACTTTCCAATAACCCCTGATAATTGTGGGATGGAGGTATGGTACAAAGTCGAATATAGTTACTATATTTAACAAAGATAAATAATAAACAAGCATTCATGTTTATTTATTACAAGATTATGTAGCGCCCAATCTTGTGGTTACTTTAATATGCAGTACAGCTTATTTTACACTGCAAAACCAATACAGGTTTGATGAAACAGTTAACTTATTAAAACTCCTTTGCTGGGTTGCCCTTGTACTTACTCCATCCCAGTTAAGCCTCACCAACACTAAAACAGAGCGCCTTTGTTGAAACCTCTGTTTCAACTCCTACTGATCGTTTGGAACATAGATCTGTTTTTACTGTGCTATCCTGGAATCTTCCTCTGGCTTTCCGACCAGACACTACAGCCTAAAATTCCAAGCTGCCTCTCATTTCTTCACCTTTGATGGATATACCGTACATATTTTCCCCTCATCTCTTTAGCCTGAGGCAAGTGATTCAGCTACTCCAACAAGTCTTCGGCCACCAAGCCACTCTGTTTTCCTTTTGGGTCTTCCTTTTTCTTCTTGACCCTCTTCCTCTGATGTCTTCTTGCTGTCCACCACAAACACCATCAACAAACAGTAACTCCCTCTCTGATCAACACAAACTGATACAACCAACGCCAACTCTCCCTGACTAGCACCCAGCTGTATATTCACTTATTTTGGCTCCTCTAGTGCAGCCTTAGCAAACCACACTGTCTAACTCATAATTCTAAATCTGAAGCCACCTACCATAATATACATATCTTCTAACCTACTCTTGCACACAGGCAGATGGGAAGGGCCTCTACATTTTTATAGCTTAAATTTCTAAAGCTGCAAGAAGTACAAGACAATTTATTGTAAAAGCATCACTAAATGCCAGATCCTTCAAACAGGCTGGATGCTGACTGCTCATAGCTTGCAGAACTATTGGGATGCCAGTTTCGCCTTCAAAACCAGAATTAAGAGGACAAATCACTTAACCAACTAAGAATGGCTATTCACTGCCTAGGATAAATGGTGTGCAGACATCTGAAACCGAGCAAGGGAAATAAAATGCCCTTAGGATATTTTACACAATAACTATAGCTTATTGAATCCTTGATTTTTAAAAATACTTTCTTGTGCATTGTTGGCAAGTGCTGCTTTTCTTTTTTACTACAATTGCTCAAGTCATGCAACACCCTTGTTCCATAACAAGCATTTTGAAAAGCAGTTGTTCTATAAATAATTTCATTTCAAGATCTGAAAATGTTCTGGCATTAATGAACAGCATTCTTCTTAAACAAAAGCATTTCAAGTGACTTTAAAAAGGATTATGCTTTGATTCAAGTAAAGGAAATGAGACAATTAGCATTGTGCTTTCATTCCATGGGGTTCACAGAAAGAGCATAAATAAGTTTGGCACTTTTACTGATAGGAGGCACAGTAAAATATCACAATCACTAGCCTGCATATTTTTCAATAGGGATGGGCTAAGCCTCTAATTCCATCCTATTTCAGTCTTGCTGGCTCTTGATCATAGCTGTGTTCCATCCCATTGCGTCCCCTGGTGCCGACTGCATCCAATTAAGCACTTGTCCTGCTGTATGCATTCCGTGCACACTTAACTTAAAATCAGCAAGCAAGATCAGGAGCATCAGATCAGGTTACTGCACTGCAAAGTGGACCAAACAAATTTCCTCCTATGCCTATTTTTTAGTGCAAAGGTAGAAGCAGTCAAACCCCCACACAAATATCATCAAGTTAACAATTGCCTATTCTGAAATAGGGCATATACCACACCCAATCATAGTGACCAATGCGGGAAGGTAAAAACGGTAGCAGAAAAGTTTAATAAATCAGGCAAGCTAGATGATTGCAAGAAAGGAGTGGTGATCTAGCTGAATAAATGATAAGTAGTCTGCAAGTGTTCACAATATAATTTCAACATATTTTATGTCTGCTGATTACATGGGTGTAAATTCTTCTGCAGACATTAGACAAGGAAATCAATGAAGATTTGTAGCAATATTAAAATCTCTTCTAAACCTCACACTTGAGTGTTGTTGTTTTTAAAAAACCCAATATGTACATGTAGAATTTTATGAAAAGCAAAGAAAAAGAATAGAAAATAAGAATTATGTTCAGACTTTAGGAATGTGTCTTCATTATATTTTCATCTGAGCTTAAACAATGCAACATAATAGGAGTAAGTAAATGTTGCAGATGTCTCTCTATACAGCCATCTAACAATGTACTGAACACATTAAGAGTCAAATAACTAAATATGATTAGAAGTCCAAAAGGTAAAGCATACAATTTTCATTTTTCTCCCTACAAAATGCTAATTGTGTAAACTGTGACTGAATTAAGTTTGCACAGATTATTTCCATATCTGATTTGTTTGTTAAGTGTTTTTAGCTTGCTCTTCAGCGTGGTTTTGAAAGGTTCAGTCTACAATTTTGATTCAAAATGGCATTCAATTGTACTCAGATACAGATGAAAACCTGTACCTTGATCTCAGAAGCTATCATACAAAAAATGGTTACAATAGCTTCAGCTGTATTCAAATGCATTGTGAACAAACTTTCAAAAGGAAATGAGATTGGGAAGGAGGGGAAAGCAAACTTCAGCAATGGGTTTTAGTAATAGAATTATTTTAACAGCCAGCTGTACTGGATAGAGTTCAAGGACAGCAGGGGGCAAAAGTTGGTGTTTTTCCAGTAGAGCCAATGGAGAAGCCCTATAGTCCCATCTCCCTCTGCTAGAGGCTGGTGGAATTGCTGCTTCATAATTCACATGTTAGGCTGCAATTCTTTAATACAGGTTTCAATACTTATGAAGCAAATTAGATGCACTGATTTTAGTGGGTGATGAAGCACAGAAGTGACAGACTATGCCCCGTTTTAACATTATCTATCATTCTGAAGTATTTTCAACATAGTACAGGAAGGTTTTAAAATGTGCTTCCAAATCATGCATAGGAGGAGGCATTCACAATTTGGAAACATTTAAGATTTTAATATTCAAGTATATGCAATTCAGTAATTAGAATTCCTTTTGCATATTCAGGAAATAGAAGCCATGACCTACCCCACTGCTGATGTGCTCTACCTTGCTGGTCTTTTGAAAATTCCTAAAATGTCTAATTGTTTTCATTCTTGCATGGTACAGGCCAACTAAGCATGGAGCTTAGGATCAGCCAGGGGGAAATCTTAAATTCATGCCAGTTGGTTTCAGTGGGAATGCTTCTTGCCAACTTTGCATAACTGCACAAGAACTCCAAACATACAGAAGCCACTCTAATTATTTGATGCATAACTTTAGCAAACCACTCAAGAGCATGTGTTGAAAGCCAGCTGCAGTAAAGCATCACCCTTAAAGCACTACCACTGCTAGTCATTCATACATCTTAAGGGGGAGTGTGAATTATTCACTGGAGGTTATGAGTAGAAATTATATTTTCACTTCATTCGATACACCCCAGGGCGACTCCTAGGTACCCATCAAGACTCTGTTCTCCTTTGCCATTTAGGTCAAATTGTAGGGAGTGAAACTCTCCTAGTATAAATTGACATATAAGAGAGTTCTTTCAGTTAGGTCCTAGTATTCAGTTTGGGATATGCTCTCAAATAATCCATTTTGTGGCTCCAGAAAGAGGATTAGTTTAAGAAACAAAGGAAGCTTTGGCTTCCTTCCCAGTATTCCTTGCCTTCCTTCATTTTTATTGTTTTGAACTCAAATAAGTTCAAGATCCAAGTGAGCACCACTACACCCTTCCCTTCCTAGTCCCATTCAAATTAGCTTTGTAACATACCATAATAGGCTCCAGGCACCTGCAGAATTGGGAAAATCCTAGCCCCCCCTGCAACCAACCCCAAATACTCCAATCTGGTGCTAAGAATGATGTCCATATTCAGTCCCTGCTTCTTCATCTCAGGAGAACAAATATTATGGCTTGATTAACCGATGCTTTTTTTGCTCTTAACAGCCTGCATATTAAATCAATGTTTTGCTTTGTAATAAAACTATGCATTCCATTTCTGAGCACTGGCCTGTTGTCTGAATACTGTCTCTCAATGGCACTCCATGATTCTGGGAAAAAGACATGTATACACAGTCATAAACATGCATGGCTCAGCTTTATGAGCTTGGCTTTTATAGGTTCCTGGTCTCCTGTTATTTGTTGAATAACATGTCCATGCTTGGTTATCCATTCCTCTCCTAGAAAGAGGTGATTGAGCTATAAATGCAGAATGACAGAAATATTCTAGAAGTGGGAGGGACTAAAGGAAGAGTATTTGTGTCTCGCACCCGGTGGCATATTCAGCTAATGTACCATTTCATATTTTGTCAGTGGCATACAGGTCAGAAATAGACACTACTGCTGAGGATTACATTCATGGATTTAACTTTTCATTACTGAAAAATGAATGCATACCCCCCTAAGGTAATAAGCACCAAATTTCTTTTTAAAACACCTTTATTTTTTAAAAGTTTTTCACTACCTCCAGCTACCAAAACAGGGAGGTGTTCAATTTATACACTAAGTCCAAAAACCATGTAATCTCTCTTAATTACACACCAGAGCATTTTCGTAAGATCCCTTCTAATGATGGCACAAGTTCAAGAAGCTCCAAGCTACAAATTGTTTTCAAACCCAACTGGAGTGGTACCAAATGTTCTGCAAAAGTTTCTTTAAAAATAATTCTTTATTTAACTTTCATACGCACCCACCCACCCCACATAATATTTAAAAATCCCTAGGCAGTTATCATAAATCACAATAAGGTGATTACAGGAGAAAAAAATCTATGTACATAAAACATTCAATAAAATTACAAGAAATAATGGAGCAGGATTATGAATCTGATGAGCCAGGAAAAGCCTGCCCAACTAGATGGCTGTTCAGGATGTATTTAAAGCTTGCATTTTAAATTTAACAAAATACTTTTTAAAAAATAGTTGTGTATTATACTTGAATAAAGTTTCAATTAAGAAATTTATCAGATAATTAAACCTGAACTTTTACAAAAGTTTTTTTTTTTAAACCCACCATTAATTATAAACTTATTTAAGCAATGTATTCACTTACTGCTATTTCTCTACATGCCGACATGGATATCCCTGTACCTTCAATCTGCTTCAATGCATACTCCTTTTCATCTTTTCTGGAAAAAGAAAACAGTAAATGGTACAGGGCTTATTTATATTTAAAATAGTTAAAGAACACATATACTAATTAATCTCTAGTCTATATTTGTCAGGGATGACAAAGTTCTTCTATTAACCAGAAAACAATAAATCTGGCATGTGATATTCTAGTGAAAATACCTCCTCCTGAAATGGCAGTTTTCCAAATACCACCCAAAAACAGAACAAAAACAAAACATGATGAAGATATGGTATTTTAACAAAAGCACACAGGGCTGCACCAAGCATAGCCTGAAAACCTGGATAATTCCCAAGATCTAAGCAGCCCAGCTACACTAGCCAACAACAGCAAGATAGAATCTCCTAACAGAAATATAGCTGCACCCAGGAAATACAACTAAGACAGACAAAACAAGCTAACTCAACCCAAAAACCTTAGACAAGTTACAGGGTTAGCACCAACAAGGTGCAGGGATCATGGCACTAATGGAAGTGAAGTTAAACCTTTCCCTGCCCATCTGTGATAAATGAACATTGATCCCAGTGCAGTACGGTCATTAGTCTTCAGAAAAGATCTCCCATTGGTACCAACAGGATCATTTTTGACACCAAACTGCAGGTTGAGAATGTTTGTGCATGTGTTTTTCACTGGAACTGGTGCTGGGGAGAGAAGGGCTAAAACTCTTGATGGGTTGCATGCCTGAATAATATGAGATGGTTGGAGGAGAGAGACTATACAGTAGGATTAAATTTTAAAGCTATTTGGACATGCTAGCCACACATGTAATTCACAGTTTGATTCTCCGTCAAGTGATATGGGAGGAAGCTGGCCTTACCATATTCTTGACATCTACTGGGAAGTGAACAATCCACATACTGCAAGTTTAAGACTGCTTCCCCCATTCCTAATGGGTTTGAAGGTGGTGCTTATGTGGGCGATATCTGCCTCCTCAGTTGGGTGCGTACCAAGTCAGAGATGCAAAGGCTTCAGGGAAGAGGGAGATTCCAAACTGCCCACCCCAAATTATGCTACTGCAAAAACTGAGAACCTGAGAATATAATACTCTTTCTTTGAAAATAATAGGTGAAATGCTTTTTGGAAGTAGCATTGAAAACAAATTGTTAGCACTCCATTTAAAGAAGGATCAGGTATCGGGAGATGGGGAAAGACCTCTGCATAAGAACCACAAGAACCTAGAGAGCAACTGGAAGACAGAGAAAACAATACTGGGTAAAACAAATAGCCTTTCCTACTATAGAAAAGCAGTTTCCAGGGACTGTCTTTGGACTATTAAACAAGCAACAATCTTGTCTGGAAAATGTTTCAGAAGTTGAATACAGATCATGTTAAGATACAGTGGTATCTTGGGTTACATACGCTTCAGGTTACAGACTCCGCTAACCCAGAAATAGTGCTTCAGGTTAAGAACTTTGCTTCAGGATGAGAACAGAAATCGTGCTCTGGCGGCACGGCGGCAGCAGGAGGCCCCATTAGCTAAAGTGGTGCTTCAGGTTAAGAACAGTTTCAGGTTAAGTACGGACCTCCGGAACAAATTAAGTACTTAACCCGAGGTACCACTGTATATGAATCAACAAACTCTTCTTGCAACGTAAAGCTAGGACCAGACTGCTCTTCACTTTCCTCAAATTCTTCCCTCTTCTGCATCAAGTGACATAAAGCCCAATGAATGATTGTCAAACATATACAACCAATGAAAAAACTAACGTGTGTAAGAGAGTGAAGAATCTTCTTCCAATTCATGCCATATTCCATTTTCAGGTGTCCATGAAGGTCAAAATGAAAGTTTAAAATCAGAACTTTCAGATACTGCTCAGAAAAGGAATTTGAGCTATGCTAGTTTTTTCAATGATATATTATTTATACCCAGCTCTCAGAAAATAAGTATGGTTTTAGGATACCAAGGATGCAATCCTCTACACACTTACCTGAAACCAGCCCCAATGAACTCTATGGGTTAAACTCAAGTAAAACCTGCTCAGGATTGTAGTCCTGGTTTTCTATATAGTTAACTTGGATCAGGTTTCCTGGTGTTCTCCATACATTATTGGACAATTCCCAACTAGTTGTTGGGAGTTAAAACAATATCTGAGTTCTGTGTCTGAGCTTACGTACATGTTTGCATATGTTTCAAGCTACCTGGTGGTCTCCAGGGTTACCAAAGCATTCCACTTGGATAGTCTGTGGTAACAGTTATGATATGACAGTTAAACTGTTGTCTTGCCAGCTGGAAGCTTATGTTCTTCCTTCAGCTGCTTATGCATGTTTTCTGCCAACATCAGGTATGGAAAGCTTGAGTGTTCCTGTACATGATCCAGGTTGTTCAATGAGGATCATCCTCAAATATGCATAGGACAGCAGCATTTGTAAAATGTTATGTGTCTA
The DNA here is from genome assembly GCF_027172205.1 of Podarcis raffonei. Taxonomy (NCBI): domain Eukaryota; kingdom Metazoa; phylum Chordata; class Lepidosauria; order Squamata; family Lacertidae; genus Podarcis; species Podarcis raffonei. The sequence continues at coordinate 53,606,907 of NC_070604.1, forward strand.
TTAAGTTTACGCTAAATACTCAAATTCACTGCTACACATTAATCATGTTTAATTAATGCTTATTTTCTCATCTTTAAAAATGCACATTTAATTTGTTTATGCATTGTTTTGCTCTGGTATACCTACTTTTACACTTAGTTAATAAAAATCTTCCTCTGCTTACTAGATCAGTTTTCAACTTTTATTTTATTTTCCCCTTACTTTTCCGACTGACAAAGCCAAAGATGTTCTTAATTTTTTTTAAAAAAAAAATATTTATCAATACCTATTTAATCACTGAACAGCTAAAAGAAGAATATACATACTTGAAGCAAGCAGGAAACTACCAAACCAGTAGACACTGTCCAAACTTTGCTCAGATTTTAACTGAGGAGAAACTGAGCATAGCATCACTGGACCCAATACTTCCACAATGTCAAACACCAACTTATTTTTATACACTATTATTTTCATTTTAGCTATTATACCCCATGTTTTACACAATAACACCTGTGGTTTGTATAGGAGGATTCATTCTATTTGCAGCATAGTGGACATAGTGGACACCTCTGCTAACAGGAGAGGGGAGCCAACATGCATCCATTTCCCAACCTCTGTTAGCTACCCTCACTACCTCCCATGCTGTTCTAGAGGACTCCTATATAGAAAATAGAGTAACACCGGGTCAGGGTGGGGTTGCAGAGGAGACTCAGAATCAGCTAAAATTTCCTCCCATTTCCATTATCAAAGATGATTCCTGGATCAGAAATCCTTAAATTTAAGGACCACCTACCTACAGAGCCCTAGACACGCTTCAGGGAGCATAACCAGAGCAGGTGTTGCTCTGCCTACCTGGCAGATGGGCAGACGCAATATGATCTTCTGCCTTCCTCAAGCTATCAGGGCCTGCTCATTAAAGTGTAAAATACGTACTGCCTAAAGCCAGCAAATTATTTTTAATTGGGGGAGGGGGGATATAAGGGGCCACAAAATCCTTTTGACATTGCAGCTTCATAGGAAGGAGCCCATTGGAACAGCCAAATTAAAAACTTTGAAAAATTAAATGACAAGTGGAGGGGGGGCAGAACTTGCCCATAAGGTAACCTACCTGTAAGGTAGCTCTGTGGCAAACAGGAATTCAACATGTCTGAGTCTTTTCTGTTACAGAAATTAAATTATAAGAAAAGTTTCACCCGCTGACATTCTTTCTGACTGTTAAACATTCTATTACTCATGTGTAGCTCCCCCGACTTATATTTGGACACTCCACCCCACCTGCAAGAGAAGATATATTTGGTGGGACTGGATTTCACGGCCAGATATAGAAATGAGCACTTTACTCATACTATAACCCCAGCGTAATTTGTAGTCCCTGCAAAAGGGTGGTATCCTGGGAAATGGAAATGCAGTTTAGGGATCCAGGCTGGTTTCTGTTAACTCATTCCCACCCAAGGAGTGTTTCCAAGATATTCAGCTCTGGCAAAGGACAAAGGGTTGTTGTGGTTCAGTGTCATTCATGCCATTCTTGTGTAAGTAACTGTCAGAGTTGGCAGCTGGTACAATCAAGTGTCTTGCTGCTGCTGTGTTCCTTGAGGCTTCTATACTGCCACCACAACCCAAATTCACTATAAAAAAAGAAATGCACAAGCTTTAAGAATATGGAGAGTGCAATTGATTACTATTATTTGAATTCAGGAATCTATTCCTCAGTTCAGGACAGCTAGTGACACTACAGCTGGTTTTGCCTTTCTTTGGCTTGTGAGACATCATGCTCAGTTGTGCTGTCTGCTTGCGGCACACTGTAGACGAGATCATGTGAATTCTTTAGGCAAGGGTGGGGAAGAACATTAATGTGTAAAGGATACTTGTCATGATGCAGAGAGCTGGCTCCCTAGAAGAACCTCTCCTCATATCCAGCCCTTAGATTTTTATGAACCATATGTCACATTCATAATAAGGTTCTACAACCGCTTGCTATGCATCATCATCCTAAAATAGTTTCCTACTGGCAGTGTCACCTTCCTGAAACCAAAGTCTTCCCCCGAGACACAACTCATGTTAGAAATTGCTATAGTACTCAACAGAAATACTGAAGAAAATTGAAGAGAATTGAAATCACAAAATGATAGAGATACCAGTATTAATAATGTGATCCAACAAGTTAATAAGCTACCTTTCACACCCTTTATATTTGGATAGAAATAAATGTCAGCAACAAGACAGGACAGATGATGCATACCTAAGCAATTACTATCACACCAAAAGATTTGTTCTACACATAAATCCCAGAGAAATAAGATTAAGCCTATGCAATTTTTAATATTTAGCCCGGAGAAGAACAGTAAAAATTGAAGCATAAGCCTACTTACTGAGAAAGCTATGAAATGAAAAGCAGACATGCTTAGTTCATTGCATATACTCTTGATGAATTCCATGGGCAACTGTCCCATGTGCTGACCTACATATAATGTGCATTATTTTTTCCCTCTACTTAATTTTATTTACACAAGAAATTAATCAAGCCTGATTCAAGCACTGCCAAGCCCATTAGCAGCCATTATTTAGTTTTGTTTAGTCAACTTGAGCCATGCCAGGTTCTAGTGGCAGTGACTGTACCACTAACAGGCCAGCAGCAACTGTTGAGATTAAAGATGCTATTCGTGTAAAAAGGTTATCAGCTCCTGGTTTTGTTTCATGCATGGTGACAATATAATAAAACTTAAAAGTTAAATTATAAAACTAAATTATATAAACTAAAAAAGTTAAATTATAAAACATGTAGAAGAAATTATCAACAGGAGTTTGTCAAAACTCATCCATAGGAGCCATATTCCACTATAAACAAAAAGTTTAACATACACAGAAGAGGAAATTAAATTAAATGTATTACATATTGGTTTCACCTATAATTATGAGCCTAAACGGAGTATGTACAGGTAACTCAACATCTTTCTGTTTGGTTCAACATTCCTATTCACTTTGGTATAAAGTTGGCATTTGACCAGTCAAATATTGTAAAATAGATGCCAAGTATTGAAACCATTAGTTTATTGGAACAAAAAAATACATAAATTGAAGTATATCAATTACAAAAAAATTCTGCTTTGAAGAAGCCTCCAGAATCCAGATGTCCCAAAAACCTTCCAGAGCACCAAGTTACATCATATGGTGATCTTCTCCATAACAAGTGCAATGAATAAAGCTTATGGGACCTAGAACAAAGAATCTCTTAGAATGTGCAGAGTTCTTTTCTGAGGGGAAATCTTTCCAAAGTGCCATTAAGCATGTGCAGGCTGCCTTTCCTTTGAGAAGGGAATGCTTCTTACCTGTCTATACCCTCACCATCAACCTACCCACTTAAAATGGCAGAGGTCACATGGATGCTGTACTGCTTGAAAAGTGGCCTGTAACACTTTTAAAGAAAGCTGGCTAGCTAGCCAACATATCACCCAGAAGATGCTAGCTGCTAGTTACAATAGCTATGCTCTTCCTCCACGGTCAGAGGCACTATGCCTCTGAATACCAGTTGCTGAGAACTGTAGGTGGGTAGTGCACTGTTGAGCTCATGTCCTGTTTCAGGGCTTCACACAGGCATCTGGTTGGCCACTGAAAACAGGATGCTGAAGCAGATGGGCCATTGGCCTAATTCAGCAGACTCTTATTATGTCTTAAGACCAATACACAAACATACACACTGAATCTCACTAAATGCATCCTATGGAATGGTGGCAGCCACCTCCATGGCCCTCCCATAAAGAAGCAGAACGATAGGGAGCAAAACATGTGCTTGTATCTACAACACATGTAAGTACTTCACTGCAAATGCTGACATGAACCCTTCAAACCTGTGAAGACTCTGTGTGTGTGTGTGTGTATTTGCTTGCTGCAAGTTTCTTCCTGAGCATTATGCTCACGTCGAGAGATTCCAGACATTAAGTGAAAGGACAGAAGGGGAAGTTAGGCCATGTGGCCTAAATTGGGAATGGAGAATGAGTAAGTCTTCTGAGGAGAGTTGAAAGGAATAACCAGTCCTATCTGAGAGGCTAGAGTATGCATGTGAGAGTGACCTCCCTCACTCCCACCAAAGTGGGAGACAAAGGTGGTCCCTTGGGTTACAGACGCTTCAGGTTACAGACGCTTCAGGTTACAGACTCCGCTAACCCAGAAATAGTACCTCGTGTTAAGAACTTTGCTTCAGGATGAGAACAGAAATTGCGCAGCAGCGACGGCGTGGCGGCAGCGGGAGGCCCATTAGCTAAATTGGTACCTCAGGTTAAGAACGGACCTCCAGAACGAATTAAGTTCTTAACCCAAGGTACCACTGTATAGTCCTTCCATTGCTATCATTTTTTTTTTTTTATAAATTTTTTTATTGCTTTTTTCCAGAATCTAAATCCATCATCAATAACACAACAAAAGCGGTTTTACAGAAAGAAAAAGAAATTAAACAAGAAAAAATTCATTTTTCGAAGTCTTTTTTTTTTTTTTTTCATCATCCACTGGACTTCCCCATCTCCTCCATCCCTGCATTCTTTATAATAAATATAAACAGCAAATTAATACCTTGTTTCCTGTGTTTTTGTATTTTCATCTAATTATTCACTCTGAAATTAAAACTTTTCTCAATCATTAACTTTGTTTCTATCAACTCCGAATTTCAATACTGAAGCATATTTACCTCAAACCTTAGCAAATTTTTAACATTCATATATCTTATAATGTTTTTGTAAATAGTCCTTAAATTTTTTCCAATCCTCTTCCGCAGCCTCTTCTCCCAGGTCTCGGATTCTGCCAGTCATTTCGGCTAGTTGCATATAGTCCATCAGTTGTGTGTGCCATTCTTCCAGTGTGGGTAGCTCCTGTGCCTTCCAGTATTTAGCTATGAGAATTCTTGCTGCAGTCGTTGCATATAGAAAGAAGGTTCTGTCTTTCTTAGGTATCCTCTGGCCCACAATGCCCAAGAGGAAGGCCTCTGGTTTCTTCTGAAAGGTATACTTAAATACCTTTTTCAACTCGTTATAAATCATTTCCCTAGTCCTTCCATTGCTATCAGGTGAGCCTTGATGGGAAACAGTGGTAAGCTGAGACTTACACAAGGGCATTCTTGATTTCATGGAACATTTGATGATGGAACTTTTGACCAAGTTCAAACAACAGGCAGTCTATTGACATAACTGTTCTATTAACTAAGATCCCAAGCAGACAGGACTATATTTGCCTTTTCCCTATAAGGATTGTACAACACTAACTACCCCAGCGCACATTCGCACACAAGCACACACTATGACGCCAGAAGGCAACACTCCTCTTTACCTTCTGCTGAATATTCTGCTACCTCCAAGGCTTGAAGTCCATATACGAAGCCCGATGGAATCTATGGACACAGCAGAAGTAAAAGGCAGAGATTTATGTAGATATACAAGATTTACGTCTCAACAGCGCCAAATACCTAGATATCCACTGAGCAGTTCTTTAATAAATAGGCACACCATTTGGAAACATGATAGTTATTAGTCCAAGACTTTCAAGGAAGTTCAGGAGTCACTAAAACAACAAATCGGTAAAGATTATTCTTTGATACTAAACAGAAGTATTTGAGAGTTGAAAGTGTTTGTGAGTGGCTTAACTTCCCAGAACATACCCACAAATAGACACATTTCATTGGCCAAACTTTTGCTTCTGGTTAAACACATTTTGCAAATTTCTGAAACAATTTTTAAAAAAAAAAAACCCTAAAAAAACTTCTTAACAGTGGGATGAGAGTAAACACTATGAGCAATCACTTGCACTTTCAAACCATCTTAAACTCACTGAAAAAAACATCATCTGTATCCACTTCAGTATTGCTGAACTACATGCAGTACACAAAAGCAGTTATGGCTACCTTGAAAATACAACTTACTCAAAAGTTTTTTTTCAAGGTAAGCACTGATAAGATCTTCATTTACCTTTTATGGAATATAAATGAATATTTTCACTTATCCTACTTTTATCACACATGAGCTAATAAGCTCTTTATTTGAGGGGGGGTGATTCAAAATCCTCTCCGTTTATAGCAAGCTAGCTATGTCCCACACAGTACAGGACCACCAGCCAGTTTGACATAGAAGAAAATTCCATTCCTCCTGCCTCAAGGGGAGGGTGAGAAAAGTGGACAAAATATTGTGGGAAAACACTTAAGAACAAATGTATATTCAAAAGTTATCAACAAAAACATAGAAACAGTACTATAAGAAACTAATAAACAGTGGAAATATTTGCATGGATGCAGCAATGACCACAATATCATTCATGATAAGGAGAAGCCTTTCAGACACCAGTAGTTCAGAAACTGACCTGAATCAGAAGTTTATACTAAGTATTTTAAAAAATCAGAATTCCAGGTACAGGTGGCAAAAAATAAATTGCCACTTAAACATTTTCCAAAACAGCACCATTTGCACTATATACTGCAGAACAACTGTAAAAAGGAATGGCTATTTGCAAGCGAGGCTGTCACCTAGGAGTCTGAAGTGTTTCTTCAGTTCTCAGATAAATGCAATCACACCTGTTTCCTAGCCTTTCTGAAGGAAAGTATTACACTTTAAAACTCCTGAAACACCACATTAAAAGTAAAATTAATGCAGTTTTTGAAGACAGGTTACCATCAAAATTAAGAATAATTTCTGAAATATTTATTCAAGCAGTAAATAGAGAAATCTGCTCAAATCAATTAGAAGCAAACAAAGGGATCAGTGTGGAAGGTCTGTATGTATTATCATTGCTCCTACTGTGCTATAAAACTTCATAACAGAACTTATCCCCCCCCTTTAGGGGGCTATGCCAATATACATAGGTAAACAGCTACCATCTCCAATGCTCACTCAGCAAAGGGGAGAAAAATACAAACAGAAAATCCCAAAATGGTGTAAAAAAAACAACAGACAAGCATATAGAATACCTGAAAACTCTGCCGGTACCAAGTAGCCAAGACTTGTACTGCCAATGAAGCCCATAAACTGCCCACACATAGAGGGAGGCAATGAACTAGTGGTACAGCAATAAAACTCCTAACACATTTGCAAAGCCAAGCAGGATCTGTTATGGTTTCAAATTGGATGGGAGACCACGTTTTGAGATTCCTGCATTACAGAGGGTTGGACTAGATGATCATCAAGGTCCCTTTCAACTCTACAATTCTATTCTAACCCCTGTCAACAGGGACATACTCCCAGGTGAGTCACTCAAAGGTGAATCATCTGTCATCAGGCGAATCGCAGGTGGGTGGCCCTATTCACCTATCAAAGTGGTATGAGTAAGCAGAGAGAGGGGAGAAGCCAATTCCCTTTTGCCCATGAAGCTCCTCCCATCTTCTTATTTACCACTCCACAACAACAAAAACAAGCAGGGCAAAATCATAGTCTTTCTTGAACAGCATCATGGATAATAGGGTTCCTGTGTCTCAGATAGCTGTTCAACAGACAGCAGAGTAACAGGTGCAGTATCCCTCGTGGAACTAGCTCAAAGATAGGAACATATTCATCTGCTGCATAACTCTCTGCCATGAAGCTTGCACGGGTACAGCAGTCTGCCTGGAACAAGCAGATTAACAACCACAAAGGGAAACAACCAGGAGCGTGCTGGGCACTGCTGCTCATCGTGGGATGGGTCTCCCATGTTCTCAGCATGGAAAGGGGTGTTGAACAGGATCCTATACCCAGTGTTTTTTTCCTTAAAAAAATGTTTAGCAGTACTCTCATTTTCCTACTCATATTGAAATACTGCCCCTCAACGAGGCCAAACCTAGATTCACAAAATGTTTAGGGGTATGTGTACCCCTGCGTTCCCCCAGAAAAAGCACTGCCTGTACCTGTTGCAAAGCAGTCTCTGTTAGGGCAGACAGAGCAAATAACAGGCAACAGACAGAAAACATAGTTTGTGGACCTGGATGCACATTGCATGTTAAGTATTTCAGAGTGTGTGAAAAAGGGAGGGCAAGTGGTGCTACCTTAGTGCTCAATCAAAACTGATGCCTCTGCACCACCTGGATGGGGAGAGGGGAGGGGGGAGACTGCGGTGACCATGAGCATGTTTCTGCTTAGTAGGGCTATACTGAAGCACTATGTATGTAGCTGCTGGTCGTTCTGCGATCTTCCAAGAAAGGGGGTAGGGAACCTGAGGCCCTCCAGGTGTTTCTGGACTAGAACTCTCATTGTCTCAGACTACTGGCCATGCTGGCTGGGAATGATGGGAGTTACAGTCCGACAACATCTGGAGGGCCACAAGTCCCCCATCCCTGCTTAGTGAGGAGAAGTGTTAACAATGTCCTGAAGTCCCTAGCAATGTTCTGGAGACAAGCTATTTTGTACAAAGTATCCCGTTTCCCAAAACTAAAGTTCACCTTGTGAACTAAACATGCATGGCAAGAGAAATATTGCCCCACACCACTGGGGCTCTAACTATGAAATAAACATGTATAGGTGACAGCCTAAGTATGTTTCTCCCCTGGGCTACCCATGACTCTAGGTTATTTCAGCCTTTCTACCAGTGTATCTTGGCTGTCAGAATGGGCTGCAAACACAATGTTCTGACAGTACCATATTTTTCGCCCTATAGGACGCACTTTTCCCCCTCCAAAAATGAAGGGGAAATGTGTGTGCGTCCTATGGGGCGAATGCAGGCTTTCGCTGAAGCCTGGAGAGTGAGAGGGGTCGGTGAGCACCGACCCCTCTTGCTCTCCAGGCTTCAGGAAGCTATCCGCAAGCCTTGCAAGCCCGGCGGGAGGTCCTGCGGGCTTGCAAAGCTTGCGGGCAGCAGCCTGCAGCCCACAAGCTTGGGGGACAGCGGGGAGGCGCAGCGCCGCCACCCCGCTATTCCCGGACCTGGTCTGGAGGCTGGCGGGGGGGAGAAGCAAGCTTGCTTCTCCCCATCACCAGCCCCACAAGCTCAGGGGACAGCTGCCCCATGGAAGCTAGAGAGGCTGTCCCTGAAGGCAGAAGAGGGAGACGGAGCGCTCCATCTCCCTCTTCTAGCTTGGGGATGGCTGCGCAAACCTGGGGGGGGAAATAAAATTTTTTTCCTTGATTTCCCCCCCCCCCCAAAAAAACTAGGTGCGTCCTATGGGCCGGTGCGCCCTATAGGGCGAAAAATACGCTATATCTAAAGATGGTGATTAATCATGCATTCTGCCTATGTAAGGGTGATTCAGCCAAATCCTATAGTCTCTCAACTGATAGATATTGAGTATAGGATTGTGCCTTAAAAGTCTTTCCAAAAGAAATATAACACCATCACCCCGCCACACAATACTACAGTTCCATTACACATACCATGTAATTGAAAGGACTGTGCATTTTAATTTTTTTCCTACCCTTAAAGGGAAACCAAACATGGAAGACATGCATTGTAGCTCTGAGCAGCCATACGCAGTAAGAAAATAAAAGATGAGGCACTGCTGTGAGGTGGTATACAACTGAGTATCACACAGTAATTAAACTCAATCTGAGACAGCAGCAGGACTGATGCTCATTAAATGTTGCATGACCATTTTTTCTTTAATTTACAGTACTTGCCAGAGAAGTAGCAATAACACCATTAAACCATGGCCTAATAATCTATACACACTAGTATCCTGAACTACATCCTGCTTTTCTTCCCAAGGCCATCCTACATCCTGCATAAAAGCATGATATAAAAACACTGCTTGAAAACAACTAAATAAAGGAAATAAGTCTCACAGCACTAAGGAAACAAATATTATAAATTCTTACACCTGATTACAAATCTTTGTTGTGGAACATTTTGATAGTGCTAAGCACATTATCTGAAATACAAACATCACTTTATCTGTTCCAGTTTTCAGTTTTGGTTTAAAACACTGTAAGTTAGGTTTCATTTGTTTTCCCCTTTCAGTGACAGTTTATATTCAATTTATGTTAATTTTCTTCCATTTATTAAAATTGCTTTTACATTTGACATCAACAGCACCTTGCAGTCTGTAATATATCACTTGTGAATGTTGTTAATGCAGTAAGGAAGAAAGTCACTCTACACATCTGATCTTATGTAAAACTGATTAATACAAGAAAAAAACTGGTGGCTATGGAAACAAGCTCTTTGTGAAGAACACAACCAGCAGGAAGTTATACATGAATGAGACTCATACCATAATTCATGTGTATTTTTGCCATTTCATTTGGGGGCGAGGGGTGGGGAATAAGCTCTGTGACTTAATAAAGAACATGCAAGAAAGCATTGAGCTTCTTGCAGGTGGTTGGACTAGATGACCCTCACGGTCCTATCTAACTCTACAATTCTATGAGGGGGGCATACACACCAAGAATATTCAAAGACATTTTTCCACTCAAAGCGTGCTGAGCACTATAGTTTGTTAAGGGTGCTGGGAACTATAACTTTGTGAGGGGTAAACTACAGTTTCCAGGGTTCTTTGTGGGGCGATGTGCTTCGAATGTGCTTTAAAGGTATAGTGTGTAAAAAAAGCAAACCCAAGGCAGCTCAATCACAAGGAGTGCTTACAGCAACAATTTCCAGCAGTATAGCTGTGTAAGTGTTGTAGCAAAGATCCTTGCAGCGCCTTTAAAGCTATTCTATTCTTTATTCTATTCAGGATAGTAACTGGGCTGGGTGAAGGAGAAATAGATTGGTCTGTTCCTCCTTTACCAGGTCATTTGGTTGGGCTATAATAGCAAACAACAACAACAATTTATTATTTATACCCCGCCCATCTGGCCACATGGATAAAGTTTTTCTTCCTCCTTCCTTCCCGGTCCCCATTTTTCACCAGTGCAGAGTTGCTCTACGGCCGCTACTGCTGTGGTTTGTTCCTTCCATCTGTGCACATGCCTCTCCCATTTTTAAATCATCAGACAGCAACACAGCAAAGAGATGGTCATGGTGTATCAAGCCACACCACAAGCAGTGAGGGTGGCATTCTTTCTCGTACTTGTTCCCTCTGTTGGGATCTCCTCAGCACCCAGTAAGACAGCATTGTCCCATCCCCAGCCAAACACTCTCTTCAGTGCTGCAGAGGAAGAAAACTGGCCAGCTGAAAAGCCTCTAGCTGTTATTACTCCTGACTCTTTGATACCTTTGCTGAGTACAAAGCGTGACTCTGGTGCTTAGGGATCATGATGAAAATCCTTTTGGCTTCAGCTGCCACCACTTCTGTCTCCTAATACCATACCAAGACAAAAAGGTTACTCTCCAGCTGTGTATTTCCAGAGTGGATGGTCCAAGAGGCTCAGAAACCCCTGCTCCATGCTTAGTTGGACCCACAAAGGACCTTGCTATTGAGAGGAAAGTGAGTGGCAGCTGCCTTGCATCTGACACTGGGCAGCTGGAATTGGCTGCCCCTTTGCTATGTGCCACCATCACTGGCCCCTCACCTCAATTCTGTTTCACCACTAGTCCCCATCCATTCCCAGGGAAGTAAGTGCCTGGGGTCTCAAGCCTGCCTCCATCTCTGCTGGTCAGTATGCATCAGAAACACAGAAGGCCACCGAGTGAGAGAACCTCTTCTCCCAGTGTACAGAATTTCTAGCCTGCAATTTGTTTTCACTAGGCAACTTTTAATTCCTAAAATAGACTGACAAAGGAGAGCTGAGTTTTCAGGGCATACTCAACCTGCTCTTCTTATGAGTCAAAGCAAATGAAGAAATTTGTTAGGCTTTACCGTCAAGGTGTCAAGGGAATACATTTTCAAAATTATCCACTTTGTGGGTCATGTGTACCAAAAATATATTTTTTTAATACTTTAAAGCAATATATTTTCATTAACAGAATGTACCACAACCTTTTCCCCCCTGTTACAATACAGTTGGAACTTTTTTTGGAACTAAAGTTATTGAAGAAGCTTGCAAACTCATCATAAAACACCTAGCTTGGAGCAGATTCAGACTTGAAACAAACAAGTCTTTTTTAGGTCAGCTGTTCATGTATTTTATCCAAGGTGAAACCTGAGATAAAATACTGCCTTTGTTTCAGTTCATGAACACCAACAAACAAGGTCAATAAAGGATACATCTTTCAGAAACACAGTTTCAGTTTTTTAAATAAAGTGTGTAATCCTATGCATACTTACATATGAAATCTTTACTTCTGAGTAAATATGCATACTACTATACATCTCGCTGGGACGCAGGTGGTGTTGTGGGTAAAAGCCTCAGTGCCTAGGGCTTGCCGATTGAAAGGTCGGCGGTTCGAATTCTCGCGGCGGGGTGCGCTCCCGTTGCTCGGTCCCAGCACCTGCCAACCTAGCAGTTCGAAAGCACCCTCGAGTGCAAGTAGATAAATAGGGACCGCTTACTGGCAGGAAGGTAAACGGCGTTTCTGTGTGCTGCGCTGGCTCGCCAGATGCAGCTTTGTCACGCTGGCCACGTGACCCGGAAGTGTCTCCGGACAGCGCTGGCCCCCGGCCTCTTAAGTGAGATGGGCGCACAACCCTAGAGTCTGTCAAGACTGGCCCGTACGGGCAGGGGTACCTTTACCTTTTATACATCTCGCTAGCTAGAAAGTAAGCTATATTTGACTGGTCTACCCTAGCCAAAGCTTCTTTCCCTAAACAATTGACTTATGTGATGCTGACAACAATTAAAACAAACAAAAACATTCTTTCCAAACCTTCTGCCATTATTGACAATAGACTGGATACCACTTGACTTGTGAATACTTCGATTCCATAAGATTTTTCAATCTTATCACTGGTTTTTCTTCTCAACAGTTTCTTTATTTAAAAAGAATGGGCCCTTTTCTATGGCAATGGTGTGGATAATTTTTCTAAAATGTACTAGAAGTGCAAAATACTGAAAGCCCTTTAAGTTTCATCCTCAAAAAAATTACTTAATTTCTCAGAAGGGTAAAGTCATTCATCAGTTTGATACATATAGATATAATGCACCTTTACATGAAAAAATACAATCACAAGTAAAAAATGTGTGTTTTTGACATAAACACGCTATTCAGTTTAGTGACTATTCAGTTTAGCTGCAATCCTATGCACATTTACATTTAAGTTCACTGAACTCACAAGGATCTACCAATTAAACTTAAAATTATTCAAACAATTAAGCATGCTTAGATCATGCTGCATATATCAACATTATACTGTTAATGATTTTTGGCAAGTAAAAAGGGGAAATACGTTATGCAGCAAACTGATTAAATGTTTGTCAAGTTATAAAGCTTGGAAGGGACTCACTAAGCATGCTCTCCACAGAGGGTAAAGGTAAAGGTACCCCTGCCCGTACGGGTCAGTCTTGACAGACTCTGGGGTTGTGCGCTCATCTCACTCTATAGGCCGGGAGCCAGCACTGTCCGCAGACACTTCCGGGTCATGTGGCCAGCGTGACGAAGCTGCTCTGGCGAGCCAGAGCCGCACACGGAAATGCCGTTTACCTTCCCGCTAGTAAGCGGTCCCTATTTATCTACTTGCACCCGGAGGTGTTTTCGAACTGCTAGGTTGGCAGGCGCTGGGACCGAGCAACGGGAGCGCACCCCGCCGCGGGGATTCAAACCACCGACCATGCGATCGGCAAGTCCTAGGCGCTGAGGTTTAACCCACAGCGCCACCCGCGTCCTCCCACAGAGGCTAGAAAGCCATTAAACGATGTCCCTTCTCACAGGTTGAATCTGTTAAGTATTCATAATGGGAAGAAAATGCTTTGAAACAAGCAAGGTGAGCAGGACTGCCTGAAGCCTTTCATACTGGATAGCAAAGGGAGCCTATCTGAAGTTTGGTCAGGTTTTGCTTAGGGCCTGTTCACAGTTACGAATCCAGTCAATCTTCACATGAGGAACCTCAGTGTGAATGAGGCTATACATGGAGACTGCAGAATAACTTCCTGAATCTACCAAAGAAATAATTGTAGGTTTCTCACAACGTATACAGTCGGATATTTTTTTTACCAAGATTGGTCCACATGATCCTGTACACACCAGAGATTGTACAGGGGGAAATGAACAGCTGGTAGTCATGTGAGCCAGTTCATAGTGACTTACTCTCATGACTGGCAGAGCAAGAAAGCCATGTCTGTACTTCCAGGAAACCAGTAGTAAAAGATACGGCACTAGGAGTTACAGATTCTCTGTGATAGAAAAGTAAGCTCAAGAGCAGAAGACAAAGTGCATAATGGACACAAAGTTTGAAGAGAGACTGCAGACAGGTAGGCATGGCTTTGGGGAGAGGTTCTATGGTTACTGTAAGGATGTGTAGCAAGCATTAATGCTCTTCCCCAGGGAGGCTCACCTGGCACCTTCATTAAATATCTTTAGGCGTCAGGTGGAAACATTCCTCTTTCCCCAAGTCTTTGGCTGATTAAATAATCTATGGCCTTTTAAACTGAAAGGGGTTATTGTTATTTCGTCATTACGTTATGTATTGTATTTTGTGTTTTCGTACTGTAAACCACCCTGTGATTTTCAGATGAAGGGCAGTATATAAATTTTAGTCATCATCCTCAAAATATTCCTGACATGAAGTAGCAGCTCTTAAACTGGAGCTGATAGATTTACATTTTCATAGATGACGGACTTGTCTTACTAGTCTGGATGTTTCTATCCGAATGACAATTACCGAGATTCGTGTTTAAATAGCTTGCAGATGCAGCCCACCTCAACAGCCTCTCAAAGCTCTTGATTTACTATGAGTACTGACTTAGGAAGGTCAAGTTTAGTTGGCTGTCTCAGCAGCCTAGAAAGACAAGATCACTTCAAACACAGAATTCAAACATGCAAGGTTAGCACTATAATAAAAAGGTTATTTAATCAATACAACCAACAGTCTTTCAGAATCACTAAGCACCACCGACAGCCCACTGGTCTGACCAGGCACTTCAGGCATTCATCAACTCCCAAAAGAGTGTGTTTATTTAGGTTTTTAAAATAAGCACTACTGGATTTTCTTTATTCTTACCCCTCTCTAAAGCTAGATTCGTGTAGGATGTGAGTCACATGAAAAGCTTTTATCAGGATAAGCTTTACATGTGCTTCACCACATTTAAATTCACATACAAAAAAAAATGTGTGCTCATCCATTCATGTGCAACATTAGCATGCCAATAGCACACCCTGATTGTTGGCATGCTAATATTACATGTGAATGGGGCAACATATCCTGCAAGTTCTTTAAGATATAGCAAGCATGGGAAGCTTACATGAGTAAGAGCTTTCACTGTGGTCAATTTCATGTATAAATCAGGTCTAAGATTAGCTACTACAGAGCTGACCAAATCAAAGAGATATGCCACTGGCTATGCCATCACTCACTACAGGGGGGAAAGCTACTACCATAGCAATTATTTCTTTGTGTACCTATCCAAGCAAAGCAACTGTTTTAGAAGCAATATTTCATAGCTGACAAAAGTGTGATATAACAATATTTGTTGCATGATACTTATTGAATCTGTAAAATATAAAGTGGGCAAACAACAATCATGAAAATGTACTAATTACTGAATGCATTCTACCAATTTGTTTAAGATTCATCTGCAGAAAGATTAAGAAGGATGCTGAAACAATCTATAAGAATGGGTAGAATGGATTTTAGCTATAGCAGTGCCTTGGTACCATGGTGATTGGCAAACTATAAATATGCATCACTGCTGGGTTTCTATGGAGTTTTAGCTGGCAACACGGCTAGAGGCCTCCTTCTACCAATAACATTCCCACACTAAAACTTTGCCACAGCTTTTTCTATTCAAGAACAAGTATTTTTTTCAAGGAGCCATTCTTGCAACATAGTATTTATTGATGTCTTTTTTCTAAATTATTTAACTGATACACCTCAAAACTTCATATACATAATAGGTGTGATTTGCTTAGACACAATGAGGTACACAGAGATATTCAGCGTCACAAAATTAAAATCAAAGCCATTTAACCTAGCGTGATTTAAGCTAAGTTTATTTTTACACAAGCTTTGCAGGTATTATGCAGCCTTCTATGTAGACATTTTTATAATCCTAAATAAGCACTTACCAAGGAAAAAGTTCCACTGAACTCTAACTTCTGAGAAGACGTTATAGGATTGAACTCTTAACGGTTTTTTTACACCTTTTTTAATGTATTAAAATCCCAAGAAAAAAGATGTCTTAATATTAAGTGTTCTAACACTCCAATAAATTTATCAAACTTACTTCTAAGGAAATTACCCCTCCAAGCATTTTAATTTAATTTATAAAAGACTCCATTCATTTGAAGGCCACTATACGCAGGTGGCGCTGTGGTCTAAACCACTGAGCCTACGGCTTGCCAATCGGAAAGGTCAGCGGTTCGAATCCCCACGACAGGGTGAGCTCCCGTTACTCAGTCCCAGTTCCTGCCAACCTAGCAGTTCAAAAGCACATCAAAGTGCAAGTAGATAAATAGGTACCGCTCCGGCAGGAAGGTGAACGTAAACGGCATTTCCATGCGCTGCTCTGGTTTCGCCAGAAGCGGCTTAGTCATGCTGGCCACATGATCTGGAAAAACTGTCTGCAGACAAACGTCAGCTCCCTCGGCCAGTAAAGCGAGATGAGCGCCGCAACCCCAGAGTCGTTCACGACTGGACTTAACTGTCAGGGGTTCTTTACCTTTTTATACTATACACACTTGCTTGGGAGTGAGTTTCTTCAACTCAATGGAACTTACTTCTAAGTAGACATGCATACAGGATTGTACTGTAAAAGTAACATTCCACAACCATTTGTTCCTTCCCCCATCTTAAGAGAAAAATAAACACATATGTAGTGTTTCTTCCCTCTCTGAATATCCTCAATATTTAGAATGTTTAAAGCTGTTTCAGAAATGTTGGTATCCCAGTAACTGACTCATGAAAATAAGTTTTTAAACCATATAAATTAGTGATGAGATATTAACATGGCAATCTGATAGCATCTACTCTGAAGTAAGCCTCATTGTTTTCATTTCCACTTTCTCCCAGGTAAGAATGAATAACCAACCAATATAACTGAAAGACCTGCCAGATGTTCGCAGGATTGCTCCCCTCTGTTTCTACTTATTTCTAGACAAAGTATGGCGGTAATGGGATCTTTATCTGAACAGAACCCTAGGTACAATCCAAGAACACATGAATACCAACACCTAAAAGCATTTCATATGGAAGAATGCATTTACTAAAGCATATCACATTGTAGTCTTTGAGAAGCCTCAAACAGCAAGAGCATCGTATGTTACCCAGGTTGCCCCCTTTTTTTTTACGGAAGACAGAACTCCTGTAACTTAGATGTAGAAGAGGAATTTCAATTACTTTTTCTATACAACTATTAAAGGCACAGGAGCTATGGTTGTGGCCAAGGGGGGCAGCTGCTCTCCCAAATCGATCAGTTAAAATACATAACTTACTGATGTTCCGGCTCCCTAGCATAAAGCCTGCTCCTCCAACATAAATCCTGGCTATGCCCATGACAGGAACCCTATCTTCTTTTTTATCTGGCCACCCTAGTTTTATGTAGTGACTGGGTAACAACCCTTTGCTTGATTCCAAATCCATTCTTCTTTTCCTGAAACCTTGTGCACATCCTCCCTCCCGCCCCCCAAGAACATTCAGGAATAAAGGAACAAGGAGAAATGAGCTTCTCTTATCTTCAGGTTCCCCTGTATCCCCTACCCCTCCCAAAACATCGCAAGAAAAACAGAGTGAGGAACCAGCAGCAAAGAGGGATCCTAAGAGAGTGGAAAAGTCTGCTTGTGGGCCTTGTCCTTTATTAGAAATGAATTCTACAGCTTCTCAATTGCAAGGACTGCTTGGAAAAGCAGGAGGACTGGAGACAGAACGAAGTAGCAAGAATAAAGACAAATCCCATTACTAGCTAGACCCAAATTCAGAGGAATCTCAACACACTATAACGGGGGAAGGCTTTCTGACCTAAATTCACCCTATCACTAGTTTTTAGTGGTCACTTCTACATTCTGGAAGTGCCTTCCCAAAAGCTGCATGATGTAAAGTCATTTGATGTAGCATAGAAGACTGGAATCAGCAGCAACATGTTTATTTTGACAGTACTTTTATAACTTGTTTCTCTGCTTGTTTTGAGTTTTTGGGGGTGGGGTTAAAAGTCTAAGTACTGTAAATAAAAATAAAATTTGAAACTGTGGTACACAAGTTAAATGTAATAGAAGCAACTACGTATGTAGCCAGCTCCATTGCTCCTATTCCACCAATACTGAATCAAAGGACATACAACCATTACACCCACGAGAGCCAAAACCACCAGCTTATAACTGTATTTATATCATAAATGTACCGGTAAACTACAATACAGGCAACAAAACTGTTTTAAGGTGCAATAAATTTTGCAAGCATTTTTATACACGGAAAGTTTTAAATAAATGCAAAAAGGTTTATTCAGATCTTTTGCATTCATTATTCTTTCCCAAACTGTATCCTTTATGGCAGCAATAACTAATTTAATTATAAGACACAACATAAGAGACTCTATGAATTTCAGACCATTACAGCTCAACATTTCAAATTTGTTAAACATATCTCAGTATGGATGTTTTGTGCAATAGTGCCTTAAAACTAATCAACAACATCTGACTTGCAAACAATCCCAATACCGTTACATTGTAACTATTTATCCTGGCCAATAGGCAAGCAGATGCTTCATGAAAAAACAGCCATTACAGAAGTGAGGTGATAAACTTCCAGGAAAGCTGCAGCGGCAAAGTTAATAAGCCTTCTGCACTGGTTTGGCATATTGACTAAGAGCCAGCAATGACCCAGGAATTTTCCCTGGGACTTCCCTGAAATCGACATGAACCCAAACATGACAAAATCAGAACCAGAGCAGGCCTCTTATCACTCTTGCAAGTAGGTGATTAAATCTTCCTCCCACCTCTCCACCCTCACCCACTGGCTCCCCCTTTTCCCCTCTCACAATCTCCCTTCTCATATCTCCTTCCCTGCCATCATGGTGCTTTTTCCACACCTACAAAAGGCATTGCAGCTTTCTCCTTCCCTTTTAAAACTGGAACAGGTATCCTGAATGCGGCCACCACACATTTCCTCCAAGTCTGAAAGACGGCTGCTTACCAAGAGGTGTTGTAGGGGCAGAGCAACAATGAGGTCAAGGCTCTGCGAGCACATCAGAGGGAGTGCTGGATTGATTCCACCAGTATGCCTGCACAGCCCTGACCTCCCACTACTAACCCAGTGACAGATAAACCAGTATCAGGAGGCTATCTTTGAGGTAATGCTTCACCAAGCTGGCCTCTCCAAGCTGAAAGAGGGAGGTGCATTAATAAAGCTAGAACAATGTATCTCCTGCATTGAAAGAGGAATTGTGCATCAAGAAAAGCCAAGTGTTAAAGTCTGTTGATACTATGCAAATTGAGCCAAAATGAAATATCATGCAGGTCTGCCACATTTATTATATTCTCCTAGACATTGAGAGGCAGAAAGATCTATTTTAAAAAATTGCACCTCCCACTGCTGGACTACTGAGAAGCTGGACAGGTGGCTAAATAAGATTTCATCAGGCCTTGCAACACACTTTTAAATATCTTTGAAGAATAAGGACAGGGAACTCACTTTATTTCAAATTTAGATACATTCCCAGGAGGCAGAATCCTGTCATCGTGCAGAATCATGGACTTATGTCAATGTCATGTGTAACACTCAACTCTGTAACCATGGCTAACAGCACTGCCGCAGCTGTGATAGGACAAATATGTAGTTTGGTGCTGCTATTCATTTGGTTGACCAAACACAATCCAGGAAAACAAGTGTGTTGAGCTGCTAATTCCTTCCATATAAATGGCCATAATGGGTAATGTTTGATAAAAATATTATCTTAAACAATTTAAGTTCTTTTTGTTTATTTACTCCAAAGAGATGGAGGAAGATGCTGTTAATTTCAGCCCGGCCAGTTGTAAGTATCACAGCTATTGCAGCTGCATCAAAGTAAAAGAAAAAAACACAAGTTTTAATAGATCATGCTAGCGCAATTTAAGGCTGCAATTCTAACCCCACAAGTTTAGGAATAAGTACTACACTTGAGTTGGGATTAGACAGTAAGTCTCATTTAATTCCATGGTACTGTTAGTCAGTTTAATTTTTTTTTATTGTTAGTGAGGGAAGGAAAGCACAACTCAAAATTTGTGATCACACCTGATCTCTTGATAACAAAGTCGGTGGACGGAGGTTGTCTAATCATATATTTTGCTTGAATCTTTGGCGTGTGTGGACCTGAGCAACACCTGGTGGGAAACTATTGAAAACCACATGCATGCGGCTTCTGAGCATTCAAAAGGACAAGTAGAATATAAAAATAGCAAAATAAATAACTGTCAATATATTAACGCAATATTTGCTGAAAAGCAGTAAAACTTTTTTGTGACTTTTTGTCTCAATATTGCTTTTTCTGGCCTAGTATTTTGATGCCTCTGAAATCTGCCCATGCTTCAGAACAAAATGTAGAGGTATTGGAACAAATATTGGTTCTCCCTCTCCCTACTGTTAATCCTAAAGTTGTGTTTCCCTTTTCCCTACTGCATAATAAATAGAAGGGTTCTCATCTCACAACTTGTGTTGGAAGACTACTGTGATTAACTTTGTCAATATCATAACTGAAACTGCAGGCTTGGTTCACTTACATTTATCCACATGGCTCCCACTGTAAAAGAAAACTACCAAGTTGAAAAGACAACACACACATAGCTATGTTGATCTATCAATGTATTACATGGGAATGTCTCTACCTACTGTGATTTTTGCTATCATTTCTATCAGTTAGCATGAAATTAATACTGAATGTCTGCAGAAGAGAGCTACTAAGTGTTGTGAATTAAGGATTTGTACACTCAATGAGACAAGCAGTCCAATCCCGTACATATTTACTCAGAAGCAAACGCTACTGTTTCATGGAGTTTATTCCAAGTAAGGGTAAATACACAGGACTGCAGACTTACCAGAAAGTGGGTTTTGTGCATCCAGATTTTTAAGCATTTGTACATACTGTAATCAAAATACCTGATTTGCCAAAGCAGAATAGTTACAAAAGGGCTTGATTTCTTTTTCATGGTGGAGACCATTGACACTATATTAACATAAAACCACTTTCAGTACTCAAGGGATTTTACATCATCAGCCTGTATATATAGCATTACAAAAATATAGATCAGAAATTTAAACATGGGAGTATACTTTGCTCTTTGTTTTCATACATTAACCAATCCTAGATACACATATATAGAATACCGTAATAATACTGAATAGACTTTTAGATCCAGAGGAGTTCCAAAAACTACCGAGTCAAAACATCTACAAAGCATCAGACTCCTCTCTTTCCAGATATACGCCTACACATGACAGTGCAGATTATTATTATCCAAACAGGTAATACCTGTGTCACATGAGATGTACTTGTAGGACAAGTAGTAAAAAGAATTTTTTCTCAAGCAAGTAATTTGTGCACTGACCACAAAAACCCTTTTATTCCGAGCAGCTAATATGAATTTGGGGAGCTCTCCCCCTCAAATGTGGATCAGCTAAAATCAAAGTATAATATTAAGACCTATTAATCCAACAAAGACCGTTTTCTTAGCTCTGTGACCAGGATACTATCTCAAGCTCCAAACATTCCCAGTGCCTCCGACCGAGAAAGAGGGAAATTTTGTTGCTTACTCAAATCAGGTCAAGCATTTAAATCCTAGGCTTTGAACGGCTGAGACTTGAGAGGATAGTTTTAGTCCTGCTTCAGGCAGAGAAAGCACGGCTTGGGCTGGACCCTACAAAACAAACGAGGGCAGAGCGCGGGGCGAACCCGGGTCCGTCTCTTCCTGGATCCCGTTCGACCCCGAGCCTCCTTCACACCCCAAAGGCACGAGGAGCGGAAGGAGGGCTTCGCCAGCGCGGGACAAAGTTTGTTCCCGCCCTCAGCCGCCTCTAGCGGGCGGGGTTGGGGCTCGAGAAATAAAACCCGCCGCCGTCGCTGTGACAGCAATCGCGGAAAGCGGCGGGGCTTCAAAGTTCAGCCGACCTCGCCGGCGCCTCCTGGCAATCTGCGCTTCCTCGGCTCCCGCCCGGCCGCCTCCCCCCCTCTTTCCCCGACCCCCCCCCGCCCTTCTCGAAGGAGCTCGGTTCCCTCTTACCCGTCCTTGCGCCGCGCTTTGAAGACGTGCCCGTAGGTGCCTCTGCCGACTTTGCACCCCTCGTACTCGAACAGATCCTCCACCCGCTCGCGCTCGGCCGCCAGCTTGGATTTGAACTCGTAGTCCATGTCTCTCACCCATGGAAGGGGCGGCCGCAGGGAGGGCGGGATGAGGCGGCGGGACCAGCGGCCGCGCGAGCGTCAGGGGCACGAAGCCACCGCACTGGGCACCATTTCCTTGTTTTGGGTTTTTTTTTGGGGGGGGGGGAGTCCGCTCCGCCGCCACCCGCTTCAACTAGGGCTTCCAATAGTTAGGGCCGCAAGGGATTCTGGGCTTGGTAGTATCGGAGGAAGCGCGAGCTCGAAGGCGTCTGGGGAAGGTTGAGGAAGCGGAGACTACAGTTCCCGGCGTCGCTTGCAGCACCGAAGCCTGTGTGCGCCTGCGCATTGCAAACCGCTCCCCGGTTATTGCTGAGCGGGTGGTGGGAAGTTGCTGACTCTTCACGTTGCCGGGCAGTGGCGGGAGAGTCAGACGGTTGCTTAGAAGGGAGACGGCGGAGTCTCTCTTTGCTTCATTTGTCCGCCTGCAGAACAATGAGTCGCAGTCACACTCTTAAGCGGCGGGGCGGGGAACGGGGTACGGCCGAGGTCGGTCGATTGAGGGTCTCGCGCTGGAGCTTGTTTATCTCCTGAGCTGTCATTCAGGTTGTAGCCCCGCCCATCGCTCTTACATTCGTCACCGTTGGTTAGACTTCGTCCCGCCTTTTCGCCCTTCATCATTGAGCCCGCCCAAACGCCGAATCTGAAACGCTGGCCTTTTTGTCAATCAATTGAAAGGCGGAGCCACAAGTCTGAGAGTTGAGGGAGAAAGGCTGCCGCTTGGGCCGATCTCCGCGTCGTCGTCGTCCCCCCGCAGCTCTTCACAAGCCTTCGCGTTTCTCGCCCTTCCCCCCTTCGCTAGCATATTGACAATGGCTCTGCTCACGCGCCTCTCGCTGGCTCCCACTCCCGCCTCCTCCGGCTCGCTCGCTTGACATTGCGCAGCGCTGTTTTCCCGGAGCGTCTCATGTTCTATGAACGGAGCAGCGGCAGAGCACCGGCAAAGCTCTTCTGCCCTCAGATTAATAATTAAAAGAAAAGGCAGCAGGTGCACGTTCCCAGGCGCTAGAGCTGGAAGACGCTGCCCCACAGGCAACACGTACAATATGCCTCACCGACCAGGGGCTACCTTGGATAGAGCAGTTTTCAAGCTGGCGTTGAGTTTAATGTCTCTTGAACATGAAGCCTAGAGACTTCGAAAGTTGACGTAGAGGAACACTTTGCTTACAAAGATAAAATTGATTTGGCACCTATTGGTTTGCCTCCACCTCTTCCTAATGTATTTCAGGTAACCATCAGCATTCAAAAGGCATTGTTAAATGACTCATACAGTTTACTTTACATGCAGGTCTGCGCTTGCTCTGCAAGGTCTTTCTCTTCTTCAGATAATGTGAACTTACAGGTGTCCAGACTACCATATCACAAAAACTGTGTTTTCCCTTTCATATCATTTATACCTTAAAAACAAGTCATGCCAGGCAAATCTCATTTCTTTTTTTTTAAATGGAGTTACAATCTTGGTGAATCAGGGGAATGCTGTGGACACAGTGTATCTTGATTTCAGTAAGGCTTTGTACAAATACACACACACAGTGATATTCTTGCGAGGAAGCTGGTAAAATGTGGCTTGAATGAAGTAACTGGCTGACTGACCGAACCCAAAAGTACTCATTAATGGTTTCTTCTCATTCTGGGTTAAAAATGACAAGCGGAGTTCTGTCCTGGGCCCATTGTTGTTCAATGTCTTTATCAATAACTTGGACAAAGGAATTGAGGGGATGTTAGTCATGTTAGTCCACCTACCAATGCTACTTCTGTACCCTGTGAATTAAGTTTCAGCTTCTTGTACAGCATCCAGTCCTTCACAACAATGAACAGTTCACTATTTCAACTACCTCCCTTGGTTCAGCTGAAAATGAGAGACAGGGTTGGGTGTCATCAACATACTGATTATTCTGTATCTGAAATATCCATATAACCTCCCGCAGTAGCTTCATTAAGGTGTTAAATAGGGTGAAGGATAAGAAAGAGCATTGTGGAACCTCTAATAACAAGTGGAGCCCTGCTAGATCAAACCATAAACAAATAGTTTACCACACTGTTCTCACATTAGCCAAGCAGATGCCTATGGGAAGCCCACAAACACAATGCAAGCACAATAGCATTTTCCACATTTGTGTTTCCCAGCAACTGTTATTCAGTCACATATCACCTCCAATATTAGAGGCAGCATACATCTATAATGACTGGCAGCCTTGATAGCCTTATCCTCCAATAGTTTGTCTTATTCTTTTTATGTTTGTGCAAGTTGGTGGCCAATTTTAAATCTTGTGGGATAAAATTCAATAGTTTATGTGCTGTGTAGATGACTTTGGGTTCTAATATTATGGGAAGGGGAGAAAGCCTCTCTATCCACTTTATCCACACCATGCATAATTTTATGCACTGTTTCTAACCTAAAAAGCCCCAGATGTTGTAACCTTTCCTTATATGGGAAATGGTCCTGCCTTTCTATAATTTTGGTTGCCTTTTCCAACACCTTTTCCAGCTCTAAGATAGTATTTTTTATGTATGACAACCAGAAATGTTCGTACTATAATCTGGTCACACCATCAATTTATATAACACTGTTATGATTGGCAGTTTTATTTTCAGTCCCTTTCCTAAGGGACTTTATCAAAAGCTTTTTGATAAATGGCCATGTTTATGTTATCTGGTGATGAAGAAGAAGAGGAGTTTGGATTTGATATCCCACTTTATCACTACCCGAAGGAGTCTCAAAGCGGTTAACATTCTCCTTTCCCTTCCTCCCCCACAACAAACACTATGTGAGGTGAGTGGGGCTGAGAGACTTCAGAGAAGTGTGGCTGGCCCAAGGTCACCCAGCAGCTGCATGTGGAGGAGCGGAGACGCGAACCTGGTTCCCCAGATTACGAATCTATCGCTCTTAACCAATACACCACACTGTCTCTCGATCACCCCTAGTCATATGCTTATGGACACTCTGAACTCTAAAAGGTTAGTTATATATGACTTAAATTTGCAGGAGCCATACCGATTTTGCTTCAGCCAAATTTGGTCTTTTATGCTTGGTAATTCTAATTTTAATAATAGTTTTCATTACAGGTTGGTTACTTGAAAACTAATTTCCTATATATTTTCTGGATCCCTTTTTAAAAGTTGGTTATATATTGACCACTTTCTGGTCCTCAGGTATGCAGGCTGATCTCACATATGTTACTTTTTTTTGTTAGAAGATCAGTTATTTAAATTTAAGTTTTTAAAGGGCTCTCAAGTAGATGCTACCTCCTGGATGTGATGTCTTCATTTTTAGTTTGTCATCAAGGCCTAGAACATCAATTTTGTCACCACCATTTGCCTCTTCAGACTCAGTTCAGCCACAGGGATCAGCACTACAGCTTCTCTGCAATCTCCTTTTCCTCCTTTAGTACACCTTTGACTCATTTGTCATGCAAAGGACCAAACATCTCTCCAGCTATTCTGCTGGTTCTAACATGTTTTTTAAATGTATTGTTGTTGGTTTTTTAAAAAAAATTGCAATATGAAATGTTCTCTTGTTGTCTGCTTGCATTTATTTTGCCGAGGTTTCTGTACCTTTTTGTTCTCCTCATTTGGATAAGACATTTTATAAAGGAAGGCTTATTTTCTATCGTGACTGGAGCATTCGTTTACCCAATTGAAGTCACCCATTACAGTGGTACCTCAGGTTACATACGCTTCAGGTTAAAGACTCTGCTAACCCAGAAATAGTGCTTCAGGTTAAGAACTTTGCTTCAGGATGAGAACAGAAATTGTGCTCCAGCAGCACGGCAGCAGCAGGAAGCCCCATTACCTAAAGTGGTGCTTCAGGTTAAGAACAGTTTCAGGTTAAGTATGGACCTCCGGAACGAATTAAGTACTTAACCTGAGGTACCACTGTACATTTTCTCCTTTGGATGCCTCCTTGGTTTCTGTCTCCATCTCAAGAGCACACTGAGCATTTTGGTCAGGGGGTAATAGCATGTAAAAGGTAAAGGGACTCCTGACCATTAGGTCCAGTCGTAGCCAACTCTGGGGTTGTGGCGCTCATCTCGCTTTATTGGCCGAGGAAGCCGGCGTACAGCTTCTGGGTCATGTGGCCAGCATGACTAAGCCACTTCTGGCAAACCAGAGCAGCACACGGAAACGCCATTTACCTTCCCGCCGGAGCGGTACCTATTTATCTACTTGCACTTTGACGTGCTTTTGAACTGCTACGTGGGCAGGACCTGGGACCGAGCAACAGGAGTTCACCCCGTCGCCGGGATTCGAACCACTGACCTTCTGATCGGCACATCCTAGGCTCTGTGATTTAACCCACAGCGCCACCCACGTCCCACGCGCCACCCGTGTCCCAGTGATAGCATGTACTCAGTACTAAATTTATATTGATGCCTTGGTATTGCCACCCACAGCAATTTTGTGGAGGAGTCTACCCCTTTTATAAGTTTTTGCCTGCTGGACTCTGTGTCCTTTGGCATGCAGAGCAACACCACCTCCAATACACCCTCCTACTGACCTTCCCGTAGTTTACATCAAGAGATAGCTGTTTTGCACTAGTTCTCCCACTGCACAGGTTCTCTCCATCTGGTTTCAACTAGGCCCACTATATCAATGCTTTCCTTTAAAACCAAGCAGAAATTGTGTGATATTCTGTACAATACACTGGCTAGTCCCTTGCTGGCTTTCTACCGGCATACCTGTTGTTGTTGTTTATTCAGCTAAAATCCAGTGTTGAATGTAAAAACATTACAGGGAAGGGCACTGTTGTACTGTATTGCTTAACAATATTTACCAAGGGTGAAGCTATGAAATGCAAGTTGTTCAAGTTTTTGATCTTTTGCAGATCTCAGCACCAATGCTCCTGAACTTTTTACTTGGATATAATCAAAGCATGATACAGTATTAATACCAGCCTACATGATGGTTGGGCACACAACTACAGAGGAATGATCTTGAAATACTGTATAATCTCTTTGGGAAACTAATTCAGCCACCAGTTTCCATGTAAATATGAACACAGGGCTGTCCCTAGGGGAAGTGCAGCACCTGGGGCAAATTACACTGTGTGACCCCCATCTTCATCTCCCCCTGCCTACAAAAGAGGGAAGCAGAGGAGGGGAAATGCTAAAGCCCAGTGTTTGTCATAGCTTACTCACACTGTGATGAACGAACCATGGTCTTCCATTAGATCTGAAGTAGGCATTAACATTGAGGTATGAAATCAGAGCCTTACTGAGTAAAATTAATAAGAGTTTCAGTAGGTTTCTTGTACACACGTCTACTTTTAATTCCCATTGATACATTTTCACTTCTGACCTCAATACATCTTTTTACTTTTTTTGTTTTTCCCTCTCACATACAAAACATGTTAAGCTTTTCCTGAGGTACTTTTATCCTCCACTAATTCATCATAGGATAGCAATCTTAATTTAGAAAACAAATACTGCACTATGACCCACAATTCTGCTGTCTTCTGCTTTCAGATCAGAAGTAACCATTTGTTCACACTTTTCCCAGGGAAATCTTGTGTGCTCTGTCACAATTTCCCCTGAATTAAAAAATATTTTCTCAGATGCAAAAGCCTCCCTATAAGCTTGTGTTGTTTGCCTGCCCCTTACACATACACTGTTCAGATGTGGAAGTAGCTTAATTTTAGATAAATTAATTCACACAGTCTCATTTGGGGAAATACAATAGCTCAAGGCAGTGGATTAATTGCCATTGTGATTACTGTGTGGGATGCAGTTACAAGTTTCAGTGGCGGCTATTGGGTATTTCCTGTGATGAAATTAGCAGCAGAATGCTTTTCTTCCCCTTTTCACACTTTCAGGAACTTTCATAAACTTTCCTTTGTTATTATTTTAAAATAAATATATTTCGGATGCCCAGGGATAGCCCTACCATTAGGCAGAATGAGGTTAACTGCCTCAGGTTGCAATATGTTGTGGGGCAGCAGTGGTAGTCCTCTAGCTTCTACTCCTGAATCCCACAGCTTTACTCTTCTCTTAAAGGCAGAGCTTTATGTGCCACACTCCCCTAACTAGCCTGGTACTCTCAGGTGCAGTGGAAGACACTATTCCATTACTGGTCCAATTAGCTTCTGTACATGGAATGGTGGAGACATCATCTTGTCCTTTGCCTCAGGCAGGAAACTGTCTTGAGGCAGCCCTGTGGAAAATCCCAATGCAAGAATTCTCAACCAAGTACCTCCCCCCTTTTATTTATCAATACACTGCATAATTCTATACTTGCTTACTCATAAGCCCTACTGTGAAGCTTACTGCCAAATAGGTTAATACAGGCATGGCCAAACTTGGCCCTCCAGCTGTTTTGGGACAACTCCCATCTTTCCTAGCTAACAGGACCAGTGGTCAGGGATGATGGGAATTGTAGTGCCAAATAGCTGGAGGGCCAAGTTTGGCCATGCCTGGGTTAATATAAGATTGTAACTGTATGTCACTGAGCTTGTCCATCAGCTCTCAGTAGATTCCCGATCTTTATGTGAAACTGTAAGTTCTCCCTCTCGCCCTATGGCCTATGGATGCAAAACACACCCATGCAATAAAATCAATTGTATGCAAAAAAATTTGCATATTTGCATTTTTCCTGGGAAGTGGGTCTGTAGCTTTCATCAGATTCTCAAGTGAGTCTGTAACCCAAAAAAGGTTAAGGACCACTGTCACACAGCATAACTATGCTCTTCCAAGTTGTGTGCAGATTCATGGATTATTGTACATTGAAAAGAACTTGAAGTTAAGCATAAAACTGCAATCTTAAACATACTTACTAGGGAGTATGCACATTGAACACAGTAGGATATACCTAAATGGAAGCATGATAAGAGTGCATTGAATTATGTTGAATTGTGCTTTGACTGACTGTGCAGTAATGCCCTTATATACTATTAAACTGGGGAAGATTTGCTTACTGTTGGTGGAATCCCAGTGGGTTTGGTAGAAATACATCATTGTAAATGGCTGGATAATCTGCTTGCAGAGGACAAAATCATTGAACAGCTGCTTCAGTGAACAAGGGGGTTTCCCATAGCTTTCCTGTTCCTGAGTTACAGGTGCAGCCCAGTCCTATGCATGTTTACTCAGAGATAATTCCCAGAGAGGTCAATAGTATATTTTATACACAAGGTTCTATATATTAGGCAACACCCTATACTCTTCATTTGTCACAAATATATTGAGTCTGTCACACATCGCTGTTTTCCACCTTTAGCTTGTACTGAAAGAGCCATATTTCAGAAGGTCCCAGCAACATGCCCCAGGCACTCATGATTTAAGTGTAGTCCAAAATGCTCACTAAAACAAACGTCAGCTTTCCAGTACCTTTATACCTTCTCTCCTGAACAGAACCCCAACCCCCCTCTTCTAACCACAAACATATTTTCTGTTGCTACGCAGCTGTGTGCGCTTTCTTTGTATTCTTTCTGCAGCTATTCTCTCCCTCTTTCGCCCACTGGCTCCCGCGAGTGCCAGCCGGGGACGTTGCCTCCGTCCGTTTCGCCTTCGGGCGCACAGGCTGGAACCGTCAGTAGCACGGGGCGAGCCCGTGTCGCCTGACAGACATCTTGGAGCGTCCTATCCGTGAAGGAGATGGGAGGGACTAACCAGCAAGGACCCAATGGCGGCGCTGCGGAGGAAGAGACCCGAATACCTGTGCGCATATAAAAGCTGCTGCGTGCTTCATTCCTCTTCGCTTCCACAGTATGGCCGGCGACATTAGCTAGCGCTCGCTCTGTGCTTTTCTCTGTAACAGGGGAACACACGGACTACAAGGAACCGAACCGCATCGCCTGCACGCCTGCCTACTCCGCACTTCTCTCCTTCCATCTCCCTCCTTCCCCTACCCCAAAGGACTGTGTAACAACCCGCCACCTTTCCCGCAACCGCTCTCTGGTATATATATCTATATATATATTTCTCTTATAGCCTAATATAAGATTACTACCCCGTCAAAGGTGAAACCTGTTTGGGACGGGCTGAGACCCGGTGAAGGCGCCGCGGCCCGGAACAGCAGCAGTACCAGCCTTGGCCGGTGTGTAGGTGAAGAGGAGGGCGGCGGCGGCAGCAGCAGCAGCAGTTTGGTCGGGGGTGTCTGTCGTTTTAATTTCTGTGGTTGTTGGTTTTTGCGGAGTTGTCTCACCATGATGGAGGAGAACGGTGCACACTTCTTCGAAGGGACTGAGAAGCTACTGGAGGTGTGGTTCGCCTGGCAACAGCCCTCGCCGCAGGAGCCGCACCAAACCAATGGGTCCGGCGATCTCCGCACCATCCCCAGGTTAGTTGCTCGCGAGGGGAGAAGGAAGGGAGCCGACCGGAGTGGTGGCGAAAAAGGGGAAGGTCCGCTCTGCTGGAGGGCGGCCGGGCGCGGGAGAGAAGCAACATGGATGGGTTAGTGGCGAGAGGAGGGGGGGGGAAGCGAACATGCCCGACTGGTGGCGCACATGCACTGGCAAGAGGACTGCCGCGATGCCGGCTCCGCTGGGCGGGAAGTGAACGAGGCTGATGGCCAGCAAAGGGGAAGGGCATGGCGGCTGCTCCATTCAGAGCGCAGCTCGATGTGTGGATGAGTGTGTGACGGGAAGGAGGGACAGTGCGGGGCTGGCCCGACGGAGAGGGAGGGATACGGCGGACATTGAAGTGACGCGTTGAGTTTCGCCGGCTTCTCTGGGCGTTGACGGGCGGGGGGGGGGGCACGAGAACGAACAACCGCCAACCGCCACCAACGTCCCTCCTCGGCACACGCGCGGGCCTGGCTTCCATGCACGACCGTTGGCGGGCAGGCCTGCGTCCGAGTTCCAAGCAGGCCGCGCAGCCCTCGGAAAAAGTTGGCCGAGTGGAGGAACTTGGTGGTGGTGGGAAGATCCGGGGTGACCTTGCACGGGCGGAATGTGACCTTCCGATCCGGCCCTTTTAAACGACCTTGCTAAAAAGGTGCCTTCGGGAGAGCTTCCGACTTCAGCTCAGCCCGCGTGGTTCCTCTTCCCCCGCCCCTGCTCTGAGGTAGCGCGGAGCGATGCCATCGCCGCGTGTAGTCGTTGCCGGCCACCCTAGTAATGGTCGGGGAGGGCGGCGGTTGGCTGGGCCTTCGGGGAAGAGTGGGAGGCGCATGAAACCTTAGCCGCGCGCGGGGCCACCGGCAAACCTGCTCGCCCGTGTATAAGCGGCGTCTACGTCTGAAACATATTTCGTGTGCGAACTGGGCACTGCCCGCGGCTGAGAGCACGCAAGCTCCTCATGGGAGGGTAACGTCACGGCGGGACACGTGTCTAACGCCTCCGAACGCCGCACCGGCGGCCGCCGTTACCCCGGTCTCGCCCCGGCGGGAGGGCGAGCAAGCAGCCTTGCGTGTCTGTGTCGTCTCCGTTGGCGCCGTGGTTCCAACCTGGCCTCGATAATCTCGGACCAAATTCTGACGGAGCGGGCGCTTGGTTGCCTCTGTGTCAGCCCCAGAATTTGGCTTTGTGGAAGAGTTAATCGAGTCTGTCAGCTACCTGTGAAATGACGCTTTTAGCGGGCCTTACTGAATGCTGCGGAGCGTTAGCCCTCGCACCGTCTTGTGTTCAGCTTCTGACTGGGACAGGTCTAGTGTTCTGGGCCACATAGGGTCGTTCCGGCGAGGAGAGCAAGAACGTGAGGCAGTGGCTGAGGCGGCTCTTATTTGTGCGATTGGCTTTTCTCCTATTTGGGCACTGGGGCGGGGAGAGGCCCCTCCTATCTTTTGAAAAATGTGGCTGGAACCGAGATCACACGTGAGGCTTCTGGCTCGCGCCCCAGATGTGGTGGCCTCTCCTTCCCCATTGACAAGCTCAGGCCAATGAGATTGCAGTATCATTTTAAGGGCTGGGCCTGGGCCTGTCATCCAGTGGGCATTTCAGGAATGTGGAGGAAGCGCCAGCTCAGCCAACAGAGTAGTGGGGGGAAGGGCTGAGCCCTGCACAGCCTGAAATGTACATGTGCTTGCATCTTCCTTGCTTTGTGTGTGAAAGGGACAGTGCTCCCTTGACTAGTTTTTAGTAGAACTTTGACACATTGTTTGCTTGTTAAGCATAGGAACCAGAGTGGGAATTAATGACTGACAAGGTTAACTTGCTGAAACAAGACAGAGACAAGTGATGGGCAAGGGGGGCCCTGTTCAAATCAAGTCTTCTTTAAACTGAGCTATTTGAGAATTCAAAACACACCTGGACTCCTATGGCAAATTACCTACATTGTGGTTGCCAATCTTGTTTGTCAGTGGAATTAAAATATGTTTTGGCCCAACATTGGTGAAACAATTTTTGTAGTTTTGGCTATTGCATTGAAACATTTAATCCTAAAACAAGTTAATATCCAATCTGATCAACATGTAGTCTAGAAACACGTACCTGTAATATAGTTGAGGTTATGAAACTTCCTTTAAGACCTATACTTTTTTATGGAAGACTAGAGGAGCAGGTGTGTGCCCCTCATAAAGAGGCATAAATGAAAAATGTAAGCACCTACCCATGCATATGAGCATTTCAAGTGTGTCCCTTTTGTATATGAAACACCCCAAAGCTAGGACAGAATCAGCAGCATGCAAACCTCTTAATAAACACATTACATCCATCTCCCCCTTGTTTGCAGTGTGTTACCAGTTGACCAGAAATTTAAGACCATGGCAGGTTTCAGAAGTCAAGAATACTAGTACAGAAACTTAAGTTAAACCAAGCCAACCAATATCTACACATATACCTTAAAATTTCACATAGTTGACAGGCAGGGACCGTTGTGGATCACTAGCGAAGTTTATGTGTACTATGATTCCTGCATTCCTCTCTACAATGTTAAGTACTTTATTTTGTCTGTCCAGGATCTCTTGATAGTTCTTTGAACTGGCTCTGATTTTAAGGGAGTGGGAAGGTTGATGTACAGTAGCAGCCATCTTGAAACAGTTGTTTTGCTTGAAGAAGCTCAAAGTACACCCAAAGCCACCCCCAACCTCTCTCACCACAAGTGAATAGTAAGAGAACCCATACAAGTAACACTGACACAGCCCCCACACTAAGTGGAATAATAGAAGCATAACCACCTGACCCCACCCCACTCGCCATTCCCCCTCCTCTTCTTCCCCCCTTTCTTTTTTCTTCTTCTTCCTAATTGTTTTAAACCAATTCATGAACCAAAAACTTGTACATTGACCACTTATAATGAAACATATGTTGTAGATATTTTTCCACATTTATTGTGCTATTTTGACATGACATGAGAAAACTTGGTATACTTATTTGTGTAACATTATTCTTGTTTATAAAACCCACAATAATAAATAAAGTTCAAAGTACAAGGCAGCAGAGCAGGATGGACTTAAATCTGTTGCTCCTCTTCTGCACTTGATTTGCGGAGGAGGAAGCATCACATTTTGCTTGATGCTGTTATAGAGCAGGTGTTGATGGCAGGGAGCAGAACCTGTAGTCGCCACTTACAGTTCACTTGTCTGGAGCCTGGAGAAGGCTACTGGCCGTGTCTTGGAGCATTTTGGAAAGCAGCAAGGCTTCTCACTGTTTCCTGAATCTTCACTTCCTCAGTTGGTGTGAGGGGGATTTGTGCCTGCAGTTATGCAAAGCTAGAGGTACAGTTGTACCTCGGGTTACAGATGCTTCAGGTTACGGACTCAACTAACCCAGAAATAGTACCTTGGGTTAAGAACTTTGCTTCAGGATGAGAGCAGAAATCGCGTGGCAGCGGGAGGCCCTATTAGCTAAAGTGGTACCTCAGGTTAAGAACAGACCTCCAGAACGAATTAAATTCTTAACCCGAGGTACCACTGTATTCCCAACTGCCTAGGAGGTTAGTGTGATATCACAGACAAGACCCATCCTGCAGCTTTGTTAGTCAACCACCAATAAGTTGTGGACCCCTGAACATTATGGTTCTGCTGCAGTCAAAGTTGTTAAAAAGTGTGAGCCACTGACTGCTGCTTCTTATGGGTGGGTCATTATGCAAAGAAAGAACAGAGTGGTTGCATTATGAAGGAAGGAAGTGCACCAGCATGTGCAATGCACCCTTGTGGTCCTCAATAGCATAAAGTTCTCTCAATGCCACCTCCTTACTAAGCAAGAAATATGGCGACCCCTCATCCTATTGCTCCTTCTGTAACTCCATTGGAGCAGCATCCCCCCCCCAGCATAGCATTCCCTTCTTTTAGAGCTATTCATGAGAAAACTGTCCAAAGGAAAGCAGAGCAATGCATTTGGGCCAGCTTGATTGCAGGAGTTGCCAGGACATGTACAAGACATCTTATGAGGACTCCACTCTGGATTTGTGTAGGATTTACTCCTTAGATTTTTCTTGTCTCATAGATGTTTTGCAAGGCAGCAGGTGCAGATTTTTCCTCAGGTTTTAGTCCCGGAGCCTTTTTCATGGATGAGTATAGCTGCAAGGCAGTGGAGGTTTAGGATCAGTTTCCTTTCCCCAGATCTTATTTAGTAAATGCTGAGCAAATAAACAGAACTTAAGCTTACTGTCTGCCAAGGCATATGTTGGAAGCCAATATGTCAATGGAACTGATTCCAAAGTGTTATTGGGATATAGAATGAGACGTCCCATAGAACTCAAAAGTTCTGTGTAGGACAAGAAAATAAAAAGGCTTTCCCCTCAAACATGGCTATTCAGAATCTGCTTAGTATGGACAAAGGTTTGTTACATTAAATTGAAACCTGATTCTTACTGAAAAAATTGGTACAATTGCTCAGGCAAAAGTAAATCCCTTTCATAATTGTGGTCTAAAACACTACCAGTCTATGAATAGTAAGAAAACTAAAAAGCTAAAAAGATGTCATTTGTTCTAAATACTGCAGTAGCAAACATGCTAGTAACTGGAAGCCAAAAGCTTGTCCAAACATTCTGATATAAAAAACTAAGCCTATCATGCTATAGGCAGCTATGACTTAGTTATGTAGGTTATGTGCACATTTGATGGTGCTTCAGTATTTTTATGGTACTCCATTAAGTTATCCTAAGGGTAGGGTTGCCAAACTCTTTGGGACTGGGCACACATTTGCAAACTGGAGAAACACTCATTGGTACGCAACCATCTGCTACATATATTTCTAAAACAGTGGTGTACCGTATATCTGACCACTACATCATGTTAATTACAGCTACTTTTATTGACACTATTTTATTTTGCTTTTGCATCTCTTCATTGTACTGTATACCCTTTGCATGCATTCTGTTTTACTTTTAGAGGGAATGACATTCAGCCATGATAATAATTAAGGGAATATTGGAATTGGTGCACTGGACAGTTGTCAAATTACTTGTGTTTCTGCTTCACTCTGCCTTGGCACACACACAAACACACACACACACACCCGCCAAAAAAGCAAGCAAAAATAAATGTCCATGATTGATAATAAGCAGACATGAGTAGTTAATTTTCATCTAGTGCAAAAGAAATACCTATGTATGGTACGTAGAGGTGTACATATTTGTATATGAGAAATAATCACTTTAATTATTTTACATAGAAAAATCTCATTTTAACTGAAATGTACCATAAGAACGGGAATTATTCAGTTCAGAGATCTCTAGGGAAAACATTAATATTAGCCTAGTGGTTGTTCAAGGAAATAATTAAAAATATATTTAAGAAGCACCTTAAAAATAAATTTTAAAATGAGCCTTTAAAAGCAATTTATTTAGCCACCATGCCAAAACTTCCATTTGGTAACACTTTTGTCTAATTTTTGAGACAATTTTTCATACTTCCAGTTTGTGACAAACCTCATAACTGAATGAGACTCTGTTTTAGTTCTTTCTGTGTCCTGTCTATGGTGATGTTTTCCAGGTTTAGAAAATGTTTTCAATGTGCTGTGAAGCATGGCTTGGCCTATAAAGCCTTGAAAGATGCACTTGTGTTCACCAGATGGTAGTGGCAGAAAGCCTGTGGTCCTTCAGATGTTGCATTCCAACTTGCATGAGCCTCAACCAACATGGCCAATGGTCAGGGATAGTTGAACAACATCTGGAGGGCAACAGGTTCCTCATCCATGCCATATAGTGTCACATTGCAGTGTGTGAGGCCATAGCCAGGCCAGAAACAGGCTCCTATGCTGAAACTTAAGGCTTTATTCTGCTTTTGCAGCATTCCTATATTCTAATTCTAAAAGCATGTGATGGCTTGTAATTGGTAATACTCAGATACCAGTAGCTTTGAGTGCCCAAATACTAAAATTAACACAAAAAAAGTTTCACAAAAGAAAAAAATGTTTTGCAGCATGTTGAATTGCAATCTACTATTACTCTTACATCTGTGGCTTACATCTAAGCCATGCTGAGGCTGGTCATTATGTTACTACTCATGTAGTTAAACAGAATCTACAAACCACTTAGGAAGGAAAATAAGGCATTGGACACTACAGCTATGGACTTGTTTGTACTACCCATTTATGACTTGAAATAGTAATGTGGTCGTATTGGATTTCTGCTTGAATTAAAATTTTAAACTTTACTCTCCCTAACAGGTTTGAGTGGGACAAACTTTTGGAGAATGTGCATTGTTTGATCATAAGTGTGACAAAAACTGACAAGCAGGAAGCTTATGTACTCAGGTAAGCTCACAAAGGTTAAACATAGCTTTTTAGAAACAATCTTATCACTAAGGTTCAAAGTTATGTATTTACTTGATAGGTCTGTTGGCTTTACTAGTCAGGTAAGATCTTGGTGGTCCAGTAGAAAACTCAATGAAAATATGAATTCGTGTGCTGTGGTTGTGAGGAAAAAGTCAGTGTTGAGAAATATACTTACTATTTCCAGTCTCTGTACCCACTTACAGTGTTTTATGCAGTTCTGATCACCACAGCTTTTTTTTAATTAAAAAAAAAACCTTTATGGTATACTCTGCTCTGCTGATCATAGACATCCCTGTACACATGGAGGCAGCTGGAGGCAACCCTCTGCCATCAGTTCCAAATCTAAATGCTTGCTTGAAAAAACAAGCACCAACTCAGCTCTGCAGCTACCCAAATGGTCTCCAATTGGAACAGGTTGATGGTTCTGATAAAATTATGCTGTGTTTTGGGCTGCATATGTACTATGGTATAAATATTGTGATACTCTTTTATTGCCACCTCTTGGCTACAGATAGGGTAGAGTTGCTTGGATACTCAGGGGAGGGGCACCCCAAAACAGCCCCGTTATGAGTTTTGTTGGAGTGTGTAGCTGTGGAGAAAAGGAGCCTATCCAACTCCCTTTTTGTTATATTTTCATGCTATACTTACACCGTATGAGAAGTTCATCCGAACATTCTAAGGCTAAGTGCAGTCTTGTGGTGGTTAAGTCAAGAATACTGACTTGACCAAAGTCTGATCATTAGCTTTGTAGTCAAGTTGAGATTTGGATCTGGTCCCAACACTGAAGCCTCTTTATCATGCTGGTTTTCACCAATACAGAAGTCTTAAACTATTTTGGCATAGTTATTCATTTCATTGTAAGGAATGGCAAACTAGATGAGATGTTGGAAGATTGTGAGTGGATTGTCTGTGGTGTTCTTTCTAAGAGGAAAGTCAGATCAGAATGGCAATACTACAGTGGGTGGTAATCCTTTTCAACATGCTTCAAATTCAGTATTTCAGAATTAAATCCTTTCCCTTTGAAACTAATATCTGTCTGATGGTGGAAAACATATATGCACTCTTTTTCACCCTGTGGGGCCAGTTGCAGTTGTGGAAGGGATGATCTTAAGTTGGGAACTGGTATTGGGTAGGGAAAAGTCCTCCTTCCCCCAGCAGTGCAGCCCTGATCAGTTGGCTGTCTCCCTGCTCTCAGCAAAAAACGTTCGCTGTCATTTGTGAGAGATGTGATCATGTCTCTTCACATGATATGAACCCATAGATAGACCCATAGAACGTTTTGTGGTTGCTGTTCAGGAGAAAATTGGTGTTACTGTCTAATATTCTATATGCCTACTTCATCAGCCATTAGTGGCTGTGTTTAAGATGGTATATAATGCTGTCATTGTGTTCCTTCCCTGTATTTAAGACCTCCACAAATCTGCATATTGAGGACATAGGCCTTTACTCAGTACTGTTAGAAGCTCCCTTCTCTCCAACAGCGAGAGGAGCAATTTGTCAGGTCACAATGCTGATGCAGGCAAAAGTACTGCAGGAGACCTGTTGGCTTCTGCCTGATCCAAAGCCCATTGTGGAATGATACACCCTCATCCAATTCCCAGGGATGTTTCCTAAGAACAGCTTTGAGTGAACCAACTCAGTTGACAAATAAATTTTGAGTTTCCCAAAGCTACCCAGGTATGAAATGTAACACTACCAATTGTATTTTGTTTTTCAGTGAGAGTAGCATGTTTGTCTCCAAGAGACGTTTCATTTTGAAGACATGTGGTACCACCCTCTTACTGCAGGCACTGGTTCCCCTGTTAGAGCTTGCTAGAGAGTACTGTGGGTTTGACTCGATTCAGGTAAGATACCCAGAATCTCATCCTTATGTTATAGCTGCATTGAAAGGTATATTAACTTCTTAAGTGTGGTGGTGGTTTACATATTTAACGAAGAGAAGTGTAGAGTGCTAGACCTTGTTTCAGCGTTGTTTCTATGTTTAAAGCTTCAGCAGACATCTTATAGAAATACATTGATTCCTGGATCCTGCACAAAAATATTCTTCATATTAATGTGTTTATTGGACTGAATACAACATCTCTCACAAACCAATACCAGCAGGGTGGCAACCCATATTGCTTTTACACATGCATGTTCCATAAAGTAACATTGCCTGTGTTTTTATGTACAAGCAGAAAAAGCTGTGGGAGAGCCAGGCCAACACTAAGGTCAAATTCACCTTCTGGTCAAATGCACAACAAAAAGTTGTTCTGGTTTGGTCAAAGAGGGTGTATGATGTTCTTATCCATCAGTATACCATATGGGTGCCCTGTAGTGTACCCTTCAGTTAAACATGGCTTGCTGGAACGTGCACAGTTCACAACTGTAC
The DNA here is from genome assembly GCF_027172205.1 of Podarcis raffonei. Lineage (NCBI taxonomy): Eukaryota > Metazoa > Chordata > Lepidosauria > Squamata > Lacertidae > Podarcis > Podarcis raffonei. The sequence continues at coordinate 53,646,094 of NC_070604.1, forward strand.
AAAAGATCTATTCTACCCAGTCCCTTGCTTCAAAAGTTAACGTTACTTCTGTGTGATCTTAATGTACAAGTTCTACTAAGGTTCCTGAGCACTATTGTCTGCATGGCCTCTTTTAAAGACTATTTAAGCAGTTGGAAATGATGCAGTCATGAAAGTATTTTTCTGTATTTACAAGAAGAATAGTGTGTGGCACAATATCGCCTTGTTGTGTGGCCTAGCTAGTGTTTTGATTGCATGAAAGTCTTATCCTTACCCTATCCCTGCCTGGCACTGGGCCTTGAACTGGAGTCGCAGCATGTAAAGAGCACTCTAGGGAGAGGCTCTAGAAACACTCCTGTCATCCTGATGGTCATTCTCTCTCACTGCACCTTGGAAATTGGCAAGCATATTGGTAGTGCTTTCCAAAATAATCACTTTGTTAATGTACACATCAAAGTGCACTGTAACATACTAAAGCTATTTCAATTTATATGTGCTTATGGGATCTCTGAATAGCACTAATCCACATTGAGAGGAAGCAATACATATTAAGATAGTGTTCTTGGCTATCAAATCAATTCATTGTATCTTGTTTGGGGTAGACATTTGTGTAAGCCTAGGATTTCCAAGCTGCACAATAGTAAAGTAGATTGATGGTGTATCAAAGCAGCAAAACCAAATGTTGGTAGCTAAACAGGTAAAACTTTGAAAGGGATTGGTGGGCTACTGAAATTAATACCCAATATTGACAATCAAGGTCATGGCTTCTGTGAGCCCTTATCATTGGACTCTCCTTTATTTGACTCAGTGAAGGGAATAGCTTGGTGTAACAAAAGTCTTACCAGTTCTTCTGGTGACCCCCAACCCCTGCATTATCTATATGCAGTTGCCAATCTGTATTTTAAAGACACCACTTAAAATCTTTCCAGATCATTCTTATGTATTATATGTGACAAAACTGATGTCATGTTTTGTTTTTGCAGAGTAGTGCATTCATCTTTGAGTTGACAATAGATTAAATTGTAGACAAGAAGGAAAGGCAGAAGCATGTGTTTAAATAATTTCCTTTTGATCCTAATGGAACTTTTAAGAAAAGCTGCATATTTAATTTCACCCCTCTTATTCTTTAGAGCTTCTTTTATTCACGTAAGAATTTCATGAAGCCTTCCCATCAAGAGTACCCACATAGGAATTTCCAGGAAGAAGTAGAGTTCCTTAATGAAATATTTCCAAGTAAGTGAATGTGTATTTTTAATGGGATGCTTGTAAATAATAAACAACTGTCCAAGAGGCTTATGCACAGTGGGTTGTTGAAACTAGCATGTAAACCAATATAAAAGCATTATCATGCTAAAAATGCAGCTTTGCCTTGATTAGAAGTGATAGTCTGAGTTGACCAAAAGATGTCAAGAACTGACTCTTACATTATCTACTCTTATGTAGACTTTCACACCTAGTCAGAATTATGGTATGATAAATGTAATAGGTTTATACAGTGCACACAGTTTGATGGATGTCCGATATTTTTATGTATATCCTTGGGTTATAATACCCCCTTGTCTTCTGTTGACCGTAAGTTCAGAAAAGGGTAAAAAGAAAACTGTTGCATGGACAAAGAGCTATGTAGTTCTAGCAAATCTAGTAGATTGCTTGGCAGTGAGACATGGCTGTGTCTCTTTTGCAATAACATGGACAACCAATGCCTATAATAAGTAGTCAGCGCTTAGGAGCTCTGTAAGAAAAGTACAGCGACAAATCTCCAGTGCCAACTAGTAATATACTAATTTTTTTTTTTAAAAAAAATATATTTTTTTGCTGCAAGCCAGTGATGTGGGGTTTCATGCATGCATTGGAAAATTTTCTGATGCCACAGAGTGATCTAATTTAGCATGTTTATTTTAATAAATGAAATAAAAACATTGAAACTCAATATTGCCTAATACTGGAATAGGCATCCTTTTTGTTGTTGTTAATAATGAACTTACAAAATGGAAATATTTACAGGGGTTGGGGAATCAGTTTGCAGTACTAGTTTCCTACCCCCACATCACTGCTACAAACTGATGTATGGCGTGAATTACTCTCATGTTATGGAGACACTAATTAGACAATGGAATTAATTTTTAGCTGTACTAAACATTACGTTTCGAAACAAAGATGATAGTCCTTGTTTCTAAGCTCTATTCCTGGTCTTGTTTGCTTTTTACAGATGGAGCAGCTTATTGCATGGGTCGTATGAACTCTGACTGCTGGTAGGTTTACATTGAATTATTACTTTATAATCTTGAGCAGTACAGATTTGAATTTTATGTGCTATATATTTTCTTCTCCGATTCTCTGCTCCCTGTAAACAGGTACTTGTACACTCTGGATTTTCCAGAGAGTCGGGTCATCAATCAGCCAGATCAAACACTGGAAATTCTGATGAGCGAGCTCGATCCAGTAGTTATGGACCAGTTCTACATGAAAGATGGTGTTACCGCAAATGATGTCACTCGTGTAAGTGTAAATTGTCTACTGTGAAGGAGAAGAACAGAGACTAATACAGTTCCTAATATGTAGGACTGTCCTCACCAGCCCCTCACTTGTAAAGTCGTTAGGCAAATCCTTTCCTGATTGCCAGCTAATTTGTCTGTAAAATAGGAATAATACTCAAAAGGTTTTAAATGCAGGGAGTAGAAAAGTTTTCCCACAATTAAAACATGCTAGGCAAGCTTTTAGTTTTAACTAAATTTAAGCACAAGTTATCATAGTCACTATAAGAAACATTGACTTGTTTTAGGGTTGCCTAGTCAACAACAGAACATTCACTACATCTCTCATCCATATCTCAATGAAGACACCATTTGAACAGCTTAAAACACACATGGTGAAATGCATGCACCTGGAATAGTATTCTCAGCTACTTAACTGGCTTCTTCAGTTAAAACTAATAAGGTAAATTAACAGCCAGACATCTAAAGCCTTGAACTTATTTGAGAGAGGAAGAGGTGCACCATGGGTGAAAAGAACTGATTCATCAGACGTACATTAATCGGTTGAAGCAGTAGTCTACACTGAAGATTAAATATGAGCACACATTTTAAGAAGACTTTCTGTTTATATGATTAATTTTAATTTATCTTTTTAATTTTTATGTACACTGCTTAGAAATGTCAGCTACATAAATAAACAAACACTTTCTTGGCTTTAGGTGAGTGGAATTCGTGACCTGATAACAGGTTCTGTCATTGATGCTACAATGTTCAATCCTTGTGGATATTCAATGAATGGGATGAAAACAGATGTGAGTGCCTTTTTTTTTTATTCTTTGCAATGAGAATTCACTTATAAACTGTTGCCATGTTGAGATTTCTAACTTGGTTCCTTTATTTTCTTCTAGGGAACTTATTGGACTATTCACATCACTCCAGAACCAGAATTCTCATATGTTAGTTTTGAAACCAACATAAGTCAGACATCCTATGATGACTTAATTAGGAAGGTCATAGACATTTTTAAGCCAGGAAAATTTGTGACAACCCTCTTTGTTAATCAGGTACAAACATTTGTATTACTTTCAGTAGGCTAGTTTTGGCAGCCAGAGCAGCCAGATAATCCCAAATGATCCAGCTATCCACAAGCATTACAGAAGTAATTGTATTTGTAATCCAGAAAATGTTTACCTAGTCAGTCTATTACAGCAAAACCAGTTTTGTGGCATCTTACAGCATTTTATTTTTATTGCATAAACCATAATAAATTGGAAATGCCGTAAATGGCACCTAAAAGGCTACTTCCACACAATCGACTTTACTGTTTCCACTACCATTGCCATTCAGTGTTCCCGTCCCCCAATGGCCATAGTTTTTGCATCTTTGTTTTGTTTCTTCAGAAAACACAAATACACTGATTTAAAAAGAAATGAATAACAGGTGTATTCTGGCTGCAAAAAGGAGACAAAATATGGTTTTGTAATGTTGATGGTCAAGAGAAACAGGACAGGAGCTACTTTAAACCACACCAAATGTTAGAGGACCCTAACTGATTTGAAGGCTATAATCCAAAGCATGTTTTCCAGATTCAAATTGAACTTATAAGTAGTAAACATTCATGCTTTTGCAGAGAGAACTGTAGATTTTTATGGGGCCACCACTTTATTGCAGAAGAGGAAGGCCTTGAGTGTTTCAGTGTCCTCCTGTGAAAAAGAACTATAGACTGAACAGTGTATTGTGATCTAAAGCTGACATGTCCAACGCCTTAATCACGATCGACGGGTAGATTGCTGGATGGATTTTGGTCAATTGCACTATGGCCAGGCAGCCTTTGCTCCTCCTTCGCAGCCAGGGCTCTGCTGTGGGAGGGAGCGAGCTGCGCCTCTGCTTTTGCCGTACCGTGAGCTCCGGAGCATATGTCTCTTCTTTGCTCTGCTAAGGAAGCTGCTCTCGGCTGAGTGGCCCTTGCTGGGTGCTACAGGGCCACACTCGTGTGATGGGGAGAGGGTGCAGCGGTCCCCCTTGGGAGGAAAGGAAAGGGGGGCATGGGGGTGCCGATGTTTCGCATTCAGGACGAGGCTGGATAAAAGGAGAGCACCTTTCCTTCCTCCTCCATACAGACCAGCCTGTGGCTTAATCAGCTGTAGTCTCCGTTTGGGCAATACGTGGAAGAAGGCGATGGAATCAACCATGAATCCGTGCTAAGGAAAGAAAGGGTGTTTTTCTGGCTGCCAACAACGCTTTACCCCTCGCCCCTAAAGCGAAGAAGTTGAAGAATGACAATGGGAGTGTGTGGTAGATCACTGCCCGTTTTATTTACTGGATAGTAGATCACAGCCTACTTGAAGTTGGACATGCCTGATCTAAGGGAAAGGATAGGGGAAGTAAGATATTCTTCAAGCAAGCCTTTGAAGACTAAACAATACAATACATTTTACTGGATTGCATTTTCATTTGTGTTATGCAAATAGTCTAGAATAAAAAATCCAATCATAGAAGATTTAGTACATCAAGATAAACTAAGAGATAAAATTCTGTAATGAACTAGCCATTCCTAGTTTCAGTTGATCCCTAGTCCTAAATATCATCTACATATGAATTCCAACTTAATATCTTTACATTATTAATTTGCTTACTAATTCATTAGTTGCAAGTAAATCATTCCCTTTTTAACTTACCTCATCTTCCTGCTTTTGTGCATAATAAATCTCTTTGGACTTACAACAGCCAAGGGATTGTAAAATGTCTGCCCCCTTCAAACTCATGCACACACATTTTCTTTGTACTTACAATAAATTATGCCTACTCAAAAGGTGTGTCATGTCACCCGACTCTTAAATGGAGCTCTGGCCCATTATAGTTTATGCCATAATTTATTTTTTAAGGTGGCACAAGGCTCTTGGTGAAGGGACGCAGGTGGCGCTGTGGGTTAAACCACAGAGCCTAGGACTTGCCAATCAGAAGGTCGACAGTTCGAATCCCCGCAACAGGGTGAGCTCCCATTGCTCGGTCCCAGCTCCTGCCAACCTAGCAGTTTGAAAGCACGTCAGAGTGCAAGTAGATAAATAGGTACCGCTCCGGCGGGAAGGTAAACGGCATTTCCGTGCGCTGCTCTGGTTCGCCAGAAGCGGCTTATTCATGCTGGCCACATGACCCGGAAGCTGTAAGTCGGCTCCCTTGGCCAATAAAGCGAGATGAGCGCCGCAACCCCAGAGTCGGTCACGACTGGACCTAATGGTCAGGGGTCCCTTTACCTTTACCTCAGGCTCTTGGTTACAACAGACAAACGTGGTTACCCCTCTTAATTTGTTAGTATTGAATATTCTACCATCAAGATTCGTGTATCTGAAGAATATCTTTTTCTTTTTCTATTAGAGTTCAAAATGTCGCACAGTGTTTTCTTCAGCCCAGAAGATTGAAGGTTTTAAGCGCCTAGATCGCCAGATTGCTCAGTTTAATGACTACAACTTCGTGTTTACCAGTTTTGCCAAGAATAAACAGCAGAGTTGATTAAGAGAAATGAAGAAAAAGCGCAAAAAGATACCCAATAGAGGAGGTGGTGGTTGCTTTCTAGTTAATGATACAAGGGGCCATATTTTTCATATCCACCTCGTAGTTGCAGAAAGCCCTAAATGTAATCATAGTATAATTTTCAATTGTATGCATTATTATATCAAAAAATTAGATATATTGCATGAATACTCTCTACTGTGTTTAGGTATTCTATTTCACTTTTGCTGTGAAATTGAAATGCATGTAGAAAAATGTTACTGTATGAGACTCTACAGCATTTGTAAAAATTCCAATAGGATTACATGCAGTATAGTTTTTCTCAACGTATCACCAAAAATTCCCCACAGACAAGGATTTCGTCCTCATTAGGATTTCCCATGGACCTACTTATCTGAAACAATTAGTTGTTGCCTAACTTTTTTCATATGTATGCTGTAACTTAAAATTTTAAAAATAATCTTGAATTTGAGCAATTTCTAATTGACATTTATTTTGTAACTCTTTGATGGCAGATTCAAACTTTTTGCAGTTTTGAAATATTGAGACTGGTAGAACAAGACTACTTACACATGGTGGACTACTTCACTTTTTAAAATTTGAGGCTAGTATAAAAAATTATCACTAGGTCTGTGTATATTTTCACAACCAGTTGAAACAATATACTGGGGTTTAACGCACTAGCTTTTTACTTCTGGAAACTTAATTGCTCATTGGTCATTTTATTTTGATCAACTTTTTTCAGTTTCGGCCAAGACCATTTCTGTTCTGTGTTGGTCTTTTGTTCAAAGGCAACACATAGCAACTGGTGAAAATTGTTGAACATCCGTGTAAGGGTACTTACACAATTGTGACAATATAGACTAAGCTGACTCTAGGCATTTGACAAGCTTCAGATAGTTGCAGCGTTGAGGAATCTAATTGGTTTGGAGCTTGGTACGTACTGGTAACTTGGCAGGGACATCTAATGGAATGTGATTCAAACTACTGCACAAAATGGTTAGTTACCATTTACTGTGAAATAAGGTGGCTCTATTGTTGCATATTCAAACACCACAAATCCTTCCACACTGTGACTGACGTCCTGTGACAGCATTGTGCATGTGATATTTAAGCTGAACTTAATAATATTGTGACTTCATCTGTGTTTCTTAATTAACGTGTGGTTCCTTTTTACAAGATGTGGAAGGCACTGAGTGATTTGGCTGCAGGAGGCAAAATATGAGGAGCCTAGACAGTCAAGTACAACACTTTATGCACAACTTTTAATAACAATTTAGGCATGGAAATACCACTTCATGGATATAAACTTCAAGCTTCTGAGACAGTATATTCAAGTAACCTTGGAAATACTGTGGGATTTCAGCTGTTGAGACCAGGAAATCTGTTACAAATTTGACACTCATCTTTGCTATGTTTTTGATTCTCTGAATATGACAATATTTTGTTCCTTCTGTATTTATAAATGAAACACTTTTTTAGTGTTTCTAGGCTACTAAATCTGCTTGGTTGGATATCAAGCGGTTGAACACCTTTTTATTTTTAAGTAGATTTGTTTTCTACCAAAATTACCAATTTTGCTTATAAGTAGCACCTAACAGTTTAGGGTGCTTTAGATTTTGAGGACCAATTTTTCAAATGGTTTTTGTTCTTGAAAGAGTGCCTCAAGTGGACTTGAGGTCTGCTAGACTGAAGTTCCCTTCAATAATACTGAAAATGCAGATTCAGGTAAAAAGCCTTGGATAGAAAGAAAGCAGCTGAATTGGGTATTTTTAAACACTAGGGCGAACAATGGAGGGGGTGATGTTTGGTGTTAAATCTTCTCTCTTGTGGTGTTAGACATGGATCATTAAAATGTACAAAAATATATCTGTACCTGAAATTGTAATGCTTCAATAAAAGTTTGCTTTCTAAGCTCTTTCAATGAGTGAATGTTGTTTACCCTGACTTGGATAATTCTATTTTGAATTCATACATGGCAACTTCAAGCCTTGACCTGGTTAAGTTCTTGTCTACCTCCAGACAGCCCCTTGTATGTTAATAACTGTGATGGGGAATCAAATGTCAGGGTGACCCAGGAGGTTTAAGCCTATTGGAAGCACTAATCCTGCTAATCAACTACCTGTCTGTACTATTTTTAATCAATGCAAAGGGCAGACTATTAATGTAATCTTGTTTTTAGAATGAAGGCACTACTTAAATAGCAGTTGTGTATAGTCCCAAGTGCAATTGAATGTGTGTGATTATATTCTTACAGAACACTCTGCCATTGCTTATAATCTATCATGAGCAGCTCCCCTAAAAAGGACCGACAAAAGTCAATACCTTTATTTCTGGCTTTCAATAGAAAAGAGAAGTTTGAGAGATCATAGTGATAGGGAGGGGCGATTCTAGGGTGGCTGAAGTAGGCACTGAGCAGTGTTTAAAATTTATTTTAGGAATGTTGCTTTTAAATGATTACTATGGTTAGTTTGCCTACAACCAAGTTGGAATTGCCACTACTTTTTACATTTTAAATCCCTCTGCCCTAATCTTGCCATCGTCTACACATGTATGTGTACCTGCATCTGAGGCTACCACTTCATGTATCTTAAGTGGTTTCTGGTCCACAAATATCTTAACAAAACTGTTATTGTATTTCTTTAAGGTACCTCAAGGCTTGGTTGCAATTTGATCCAATTATAGGTAGTTCTCTGATAATGAGAGGAGTGGACATACAGAGGAAGTGGTAAATGCAGTGGATGACTGACTATAAGGTGTGAAAAGCTAGTATGTAGTGGTTAGTGTCCGACTAAAACCTGGGAAACCAGGATTCAAATTCCCACTTGGCCATGAAGCTCACAGGGTGACCTTGGGCCAGTCACTACCTCTGCTTAACTTACATCCCAGGGTGGTTGTGGGGATTAAATAAGGGGGACAACTATGTACACTAACGAGTTCATCTGAGAGAAAAGGTGGGTTATAAATGCAATAAATAATAAGACTGAATCATTGCTGGCAGGCAACAGAAAAAAGCAAATTTAAAATTATAGATGGTAAGCACTTATTTTGAAACTTGTTGCTGTTGGACATAGATAATAGAGACCAACATCTTGGAGGTATTGCTAACCTGTTGTGGAGTAGCACTTAAGAATCCATAACAGTAATGGTGTTTTATATCAATACCCTTACATTGTTGTGTACACAAGTTGCCTTTTAACACCCTATACAGGTAACATTAAGTGTATGATACCTGTGGCTTTGCCACTACTGGTAACATTCCTGACTAAATCAAAATGAGATTGCTTAATATCAAATATGCATTAATAAAATAAGATCAACTTTTATTCTCTCATTTCTTGTGTTATTCTCCACTTCAAGTATGTATCTCATCACAAATAAATAAATAACCAGCTTTATCATTATTATTATTATGAATGTAACATCCCATACCAGCCTTGGTTTGGTTTGGTTTTTGTGTGTTTCATGAAGTTGAGCTAGTACAGTACTGAAATCTCAGTTGCTAATTACTCCCTTGTCTTCACCAAGGAAACAGTATTAAATTATTTCCCTGCTTGTGTAAAACTTATGAGATTAATTTACCTATGTGCTGCTGAAATTCTAAGTCTTGAAGCAAGACAGTGTAATTAAAATACATAGTTTAGTAGGGGGTGCAGGTTTTCAGAGCATTATTTATACTGTATATGACTGCCATCAAGATAAAAGGGAGAGTGCATCTGAGATCATGCAGAGTTTATCAAAAGAGAAGGTGAACTGCAATCTTACGATTAGAAGAATTAGTTTGACGGATGACTGGCTTGTGTTCCCAGCAGCTGCTATTTTAAAAAGCAGCCTACTGCCCTTAATACTTGATGACCTGGTACGAAAAATAAATAAGAGAGCTCTTCTTAAAACGCCTATTTTAGTTCTAAAATACGCAGCTAACATTAAGGTTTTGTCCGTTTCCTTTGGATGTCTTGTTATTTTTATTACTATGGCACAGTGGGCGGCTTAATTTTTACACCGTGCTTTGCAGTTTTATACGCAAAGCGGAATATAAATACTTTAAATTTAAAAACGTACCCGGGACGAGAGGATGGCCAGTGAAGGGAACAGTCGTTAACAGAAAGGACTTCGCTAAACAGCAGGAAAGCCGCGAAATGAACCACATTTATGTTAAAAGGGCGGAAAATACAAGCGAGCATTTTTCCCCGCTCCCCGCCAAAGTTCTCTATAGGTCAGGATATATATATTTAAAAACAAAACACCCCAGTAACATTTTCTAGAGGATTATGAGTCATCATTAGACTGCCTGAACTGTACCTGCCTCCCCCTCGGCGGCTTCTGAGCAGAAGCCACCGCCCCAAGACTGCGAACTGCGCGGCTCTCCTGTCCCTGCCCAGAGTCCTCCTTGCTCAGAGGCGCTGCTCTTGCCGAAAGGGTCCTGCGTAAGATGGCGGCGGCGGCAGGGGGATCACGTGACACTCGTTGAGGCGCTACCGGCATGGAGGCCGTGGAAGGACCCCGCGACGGGGAAGAGGTGGAGGTGGAGGTGGGTGGCAGGAATGGGCTCTCCCCCCACCCCGCGGGGTTTGCTCCGCGGCTCACCTCGCGACGAGGCTGCTGGCTGCCCTCCCGCTGCGGGGTCAGAGCAGGGAAAGCGGCCTGCCAGTGGTTCAGCCTGGGCCTTTCTTTGTAGCGCCGAGAGCCGTGGGAGCAGCGTCCCGGGTTCATTGGGAGTCCCGGGCTGACGCATAGGGATGGGTGATGGGGATTGCGCTTCCTCAGGGCAACCTGATACATACGCATATTTACATGGAAATAAGTTCTGCTGAGCTCGGTCGGACTCGATTCCTGGTAACTGGCATTAGTCTCGTCATCGCCAGCGTTTAATGCCATGACTCATCTCTCCATACCTTGCGAAGTGAAACTAGGGCAGGCATCCCCAACCTGCGGCCCTCCAGATGTTTTAGCCTACAACTCCCATGATCCCTAGCTAACAGGACCAGTGGTCAGGGATGATGGGAATTGTAGTCCAAAAAATCTGGAGGGCCGAAAGTTGGGGATGCCTGAACTAGAGCGTCTTGGAGCACCATTCTCTGTAGTGAAATAGGTGCAACACTTGGATCTCCTAATATTCAAAAACCTTCTGCCTCGACTGGTCCATATCCAGGATCACTAAAATGATTACTTCATGGTATAAAAGAATACATGTATACCTTATACATGCTGTCAGGTTATATTGGTCCATCTGCAGAGCGCCAGCCACTGCTGAACTACAACTCCCATTATCCATCCCAATGGCAATGGTGCCTGGGGTTGATGGGAGTTGGAGTCTGGAAGGTCACATGCTCCCATCCCGATCCGGCAGAATACAGTCTGTCTACCTCCCTGAAGTCCATGTTCCCCTCCATCTCAGACAGGAATATTTCCCAGCTCCATAACTTTTGAGATGTGGCTTTGAACTTGGCCCTTGTACGGGCAAAGCATGTGTTGTACACCTGGAATATAGCCCCAAAGGAAAGGCGAGAAACATGCCCTTTTATTACTTTGATAATAAACATTAATGGATTTCAACAGGCATTTTACTGCTGGATATTGTGTTGAACATGGCCCTGTTCCGCAGGAGTTACTGTGGGCCAGCAGTGACAGTAACTACAGCTGCATCTTCCATCAGTACAGTGGTGCCCCGCAAGACGAATGCCTCGCAAGACGAAAAACTCGCTAGACGAAAGAGTTTTCCGTTTTTGAGTTGCTTCGCAAGACGAATTTCCCTATGGGCTTGCTTCGCAAGACGAAAACGTCTTGCAAGTTTGTTTCCTTTTTCTTAACACCGTTAATACAGTTGCGACTTGACTTTGAGGAGCAACTCATAGAACACAGTGTACATAGTAGCCTTTTTTGAGGTTTTTAAAGACTTTGGTGATTTTTGAAGCTTTTCCAAAACTTCTTTTGCAGCCATTTGGTAAGTTAAGCTTTTAAAACTTTTTTGGGGGGTTTTGGATTTTGGGTTGGGGTGTTTGGAATTCAAGGACTTGGTGTTGGGGAGGGGTTTGCAAGAATCTGGAAGCTTGTGTGTTTTTTCCTAAATTTTTATGATTTTCTGTGACCATTGGGCCACTCTGCTGTTTTTTAAAAAAAATTCTGGATTTGAATTTCTGTGTGCTGGGTGACTGGGGGAACAGTTGGGGAGGGGTTTGCAAAAATCTGGAAGCCTGTGTGTGTTTTTCTGCATTTTTATGATTTTCTGTGACCATTGGGCCACTCTGCTGTTTTTTAAAAAAAATTCTGGATTTGAATTTCTGTGTGCTGGGTGACTGGGGGAACAGTTGGGGAGGGGTTTGCAAGAATCTGGAAGCCTGTGTGTGTTTTTCTGCATTTTTATGATTTTCTGTGACCATTGGGCCACTCTGCTGTTTTTTTAAAAAAATTCTGGATTTGAATTTCTGTGTGCTGGGTGGCTGGGGGAACAGTTGGGGAGGGGTTTGCAAGAATCTGGAAGCTTGTGTGTTTTTTTCTGGCATGGAGAGGCTGCCAGTTCTGATGTTTCTGCGGCTGAAGACTTTGCAGCGGAGTTCCTGGAGGTTGTGAAGACGGAGGGCTACGTTCCACAGCAGGTCTTCAACTGCGACGAGACTGGACTGTTTTGGAAGAGGATGCCCAAAAGGACTTTCATCACACAGGAGGAGGCCAAGTTGCCTGGCCACAAGCCCATGAAGGACCGTCTGACCCTGCTCTTCTGTGCCAATGCAAGCGGCGACCTGAAGATCAAGCCCCTGCTGGTGTACCACTCGGAGAACCCACGGGCCTTCAAGAAACACAAGGTCGACAAGGAGCGGCTGAGTGTCATGTGGCGATCCAACAGTAAGGCTTGGGTCACACGTGTGCTGTTTGTGGACTGGGTCAATCATGCTTTTGGCCCTGCTGTCAAACAGTACCTGCTGGACAACGATCTGCCACTGAAGGCTTTGCTTCTGATGGACAATGCTCCTGCTCATCCTAAAGGCCTTGAGGAGGACTTGCTGGAGGAGTTCAGCTTCATCAGCATCATGTTCCTGCCGCCTAACACCACGCCACTGCTCCAGCCAATGGATCAGCAGCTCATCGCCAATTTCAAAAAACTCTACACCAAGGAGCTTTTCAGGCGATTCTTCGAGGTGGCTGATTGCATCACCATCACCCTGCGGGAATTCTGGAAGGACCACTTCGACATCGTCACCTGCTTGAAGATGATCACCACGGCCTGGAACGGGATCAGCCAGAGAAATTTGAATTGCGCTTGGCGCAGCCTGTGGCCGGACTGTGTGGCACCAAGTGCCTCTGATGCACCAGAGACAACAGTGGTGCAGGACATTGTTGCCTTGGGGAGGACCATGGGCCTGGAGGTCACAGAGGAGGACATCAGCGAGCTGGTGGAGGAGCACGACCACGAGCTGACCACCCAGGAGCTGGTCGAACTGCAGGCAGAGGCTGCGCAGGAGCAGGCCTCGCTGGAAGAGGAGGAAGCAACTGAGGAACGCCTGTCCTCCAAAGAACTGAGGGACATTTGCCTGAAGTGGAAGGATGTGCAGGCTTTTGCACAGCGGCACCACCCTGACAAGCACGTGGCACATGACCTTGTGAACACTTTTGATACGAGGGTCATGTCGCCTTTCAGGGAGGTGCTGAAAAGGCGGATGAAGCAGCAGACCATGGACAGGTTCTTCAGCAAGAAGCAAAGAGTGGAAGAGGAACCTTCTTCGAGTTGTCCCCCAGAGTCTTAGAAAATGTACTGTACACTTTGTTGATTTTTAAATGTTTTTCTGTCATGTTTAGAAACTTAAATTATTGTTCCTTCAATTTTTGAAATGCTCTTTACAGTATGTGTGACTGTAAAGAGCACTTAATAAGCTCTTGTTGTACCAAATTTGGCTTTGTTTGGACTTTTTTTGACCATAGGAACGCATTAATTGATTTTCAATGCATTCCTATGGGAATTCGTGATTCGCAAGACGAAAAATTCGCTAGACAAAAAAACTCGCGGAACGAATTAATTTCATCTTGCGAGGCACCACTGTAGTTTTCATGCTGTCTCCCTCAGAATGGTTGAAACATTGTATGTAAATGGTTAAGGAGTAGAGTGTACAGTACCTACTGTCCAACTGTATATAGCTCCTGCATACTCTCCTACTTGGTGCTGGAACAAAATGTGGGAGTGCTAGTACTTTTTATGTCAGCCTATGAAAAAAGCAGAAAGAGGCAGCGTTAGTTTACTCTGGGTTGAAATGGCAGTGCAGAATGTACAATAGTGAGGTGCTTTACTGCTGGAATTAAGTGGGAGTAAACTGCTGGTGTTTGAAAATATAAATGTGAATGCATCTTATGTTTCTTTTACTATAACTCAGAAGAGCAGAATTGCTTTCGTCTACCTCTTGCATATGTTGGTGCATATTTATTAGTAACAGTTCTAGTGGGCACTACTTAGGAATACAGAATCAGAAGTTGATACTTACTCTAAACTGATTTGTTATGATTTTGTTTCCATGTCCTAAGTTGGTGAGAGCAGTGAAACATTTTGAAAAGCCATTAAGTAAAGGCAACAGATTTATTTATTTTTTAATGAAACAAATATAAGACTTGAAATAGTCAGCTGCAGCTGCAAATTGGCACTGGAGAAAGATGCACATCACTTTCATTGCATTAGAGCAAAACTAACTAATGTGAGATATCCAACCTACTGAAACTTGGAGGGGAGAAGAAAGTGTGGATGTCTTGCTCTCCCATAGCATCACAAACTTGGTTGAAAATATAAATGCATGCAATTTCAACATAGAGGTTGATGGTTGGGTGGATGTGTTTGCATATGTGCTCCTGGAAAGTGGTTATATAGCAGTAATATATTTGCAGATGGGCTCCATCTGCTGGACTGAAAGGGAGATTGAGTTTATGAATACATTGTTTTAAATATATTTTTAAAACTTTCTGCCCCCAGGAACAATTGGTCATGGTGGAACTGTCAGGAATAATTGATTCAGACTTTCTGGAAAAATGTGATAACAAATGCAAGATTTTGGTGAGTGTGATTAATACAAATTTCCATCTTTGCAGTTTTTGTTAAGAACAACAAACCTCTATTCAGAACCTACAAAAGTCAATATAGGTGTTTTGCTTACGATAGTCTGGTTTGCGGTTGTTGTGGGGGGAAGTACTGTCATGTATGAAGAATGTGCATGTCTTCGTTTTGTTGTGTGCACACGAAGTGGGAAGTTCTGATCAGCTTAGGGTACATAAACACTGTCAAAATAGAGACTGCGTGCTCTTTGTGAATGACAATGATATCTGTAACCTTTCATAAGTGTTACAGACTTCAGCAATTTAGGCTGCGCTTTGAGTCAAAATTGCTTGGGAGGTATTTGCATTTAATGATCTTTTTGTTAAATGCAGCTGTGTCTCTTCTTTTTCTTATTTGCAGGGAATAGACACAGAGAGGCCCATTTTGCAAGTAGACAGATATGTTTTTGCTGGAGAATATGAAGGTAAGAAAATGTTTTATGAATCCTATACTTCTTTTCATAAGCCAGGATCCAATGCACAATAAAACTAGTCATGTGAGCCAAGGCAGAATTATTTTTTATTAGTAGTATACCTTTGCTGTTTTTCCACACAGAGAAAAAGCAAATACATTTAGGCTGATATCCAGTTCAAGTGTCCTGCTTGCACAATGAACTTCAACTTGCACAAATGGAAATTGTCCTTCCTCCTGCAGCCCCTCCCCCCACGCACCCAAAATCTGCTTAGGGTTGGGGACGCAAGGAAGCAGGGGAGGGGCACAGCGGGGAGATGAGGTAGGGGAAGTCCTGTTGCATCTGCTGGCATAGTGTTGGATCTCACCCATAAATTCTCAAATAACATCACAGTAAAAACACCTAAATACAAACATAGGAGATGTTAACATTAACTAAAAGCAGACAACAATTTTCACATCCAAGTTTTAGCTACCATATCTGTTTGCAAATTGCTTTTGAAATTGAGGGGAGTTTTGAGAAGTTTGTAATATGGCATTGGTGTAAACTGATTAAATAAGAAAAAAGAAAGCAAGCAAACGAAAGTCCCTTGTATGAACTAATCAGCTCTTCTGGCCATAACTTTACATACACTTAACTTCTAAATCTATTGCTTAACGAGAGTAGATACCGCTCTTTTGAGTGTTATTCTTTTAAAAAGTAACCTGCACTTTCCTTAACAAAATGTTCATTTTCATTCCCAGATACTCTTGGTACCTGTTTGGTGTTTGAAGAAAATGAAGATCATGGTAAGGAATACTTTTGTTCTAAGCTTTTCAAAAGCTCAAGAGAACTTTAGGCAGGGGGAACATTGCAAAGAGTAAAGTTACCACTTAAAAATAATCTGTAATTTTTCCTTATACTAGATGCAGAAGGCAACCAAAAAATACAGCTAAAATATAAATGCCACACAATGAAGAAGCTGAACATGACACGGACACTCCTGACTGAGAAGAAGGAAGGAGAAGAGAACATAGGTGGTTCTGAGAAAATTGCTGTTGCTTTCTATAGTTGCCCTTCTAGAAATCCCATTTTGCATGCTCACCAGATTTCTACATGTCATGCATTGCTTCACCACCCTCCTTTGCCCAGTTCCTGTACATACAGATTGTTTCACTTCCTTGACTTGGTAACATACCAGGCCTGTTTATAAGTTTGCTATCAATAATATGTGCAAAACTCCTTATGTCCCCATCTGGTATTCTTATGGCATATATGAATGTATTCCTTAACTACTGCTACATGATTAACCCTAAAACTTCCTATTGATGGTGATTGTATACAACCATTAGCATAGATTGCGCTTTTATTCACTCTTTTCCTCTGAAGAACTTATCATCTAAATCAAGGCACTGACAAAGAAAGGGGAAGGGACCAAAGGAAAAGGAGAAACAAAGAATAGATGTGACTAGTGAATTTAATACTACTGTAGTTTAAAAAAGTTTTAAAATCCTGTCCCCAACTAATCTTCTTCCTGATTTCTCTCTCTCTCTGTCAGGTGGTGGTGTGGAATGGCTAGAGCTTAAGGACAAAGATTTCTCATACAGCAGACCTAACATGATTTGCAACTTCTTATACGAGAAAGAAGACGAGGCAGCTGAGTCCCAAGACAAAATGGCAGAAGAATCTGAAGGAGAAGCCAGTGACAGAGGAAGTATTGATCAGGCCTTTGAACCTGAGATGCATCCACACATTGAAAGGGATGGTGGTGCCCCTCCTGTGGGTGCCACCTCCTCCAAGGCAGTGGACTCTTCTTCAGAGGACAGTCAGGTTATTACTGCAGATAATTCTCCACGTTGCTCTAAAGACTGTAGTTGAGAGATGACAATTAATGGACCTTCTTATTGTTGTATACCGTTGTTTTAGAGAACTCTTTGTGACCGATGGTTTGTTTACATCACATATAGGAGAACTGGACCCTAAATCTGAGTGCCAAGTACTGTCATCTTTCACAAATCAGGAACTATGCAGCTAAGTCCCTGTTCCCCACAAGCCCTTTTACTTTCGGTGATCCCCCGCTCGCCACAAGACCACACTACAACATTAGCTACTTCCAAAACTAAGCAAAGCATGTTGTGCAGCAAGGAACTGATATTCAAAGGAAAAAATAAATCCTATCAGATAAATGTAAGGCCTGAGGCATGTCCACCAGACATGCTGGACTTTGGCCTTTGTCTAACATCCCTGACCTCAGAAAAGCAGAGGGCTATGCCTGAGGAAGAAGTAATGTCAACCTATTCCTGATTCTTCTCAAGTGTGGAAGCAATTTTTGTTTTACAGTTTTACTTCTATAATTTCTGTTGTAAAATAAATGTTTACTGTCTTCAAGCATAAAGGCAGACTGAAATTTATATCTTATATGTTGAACAGGCAGTGAATATTGTAAACATGTAATAAGTGTTTTCTCCTTCCGCACATGCTATGCTTCACTCCCACAAGGAATTGGGCATCATTGGTACGTTCACCATTGCTAGAAATATCCTGCAGCATCTATACTTTCTGCATCAGCTTCTTACCTTGGAAAAGATGTGGCATGCTGTCAGAAACACATATGATATCCATAATTTTGTGTTCTATTGATCGTAAACATATATATCTATATCAATTTGCAAACATAAATGTTGCTTCCCCCCCCCCCACACTAACTAGAATCTCTTTTGAAAGCACTGCCAGTGCAAAAGATTGAATAGGAAAAAAACAGAGCAATTAACCATCTGCTTTTATCTTTTCAGCTCTTATGAATCTAATTTTTGCAACACCAGCAGCTGCAAAAGAATTTTAGCAAGCACAATCTCCAGTTTTTGGTCAGAGAGATGTCCTGTGCCCACTACCCTTGCCGTCCCATGCATAACATTTGCTAGTGATTCTAGATATGCATTTGTTTCTTTGTCTCTGAAAACAAACAAGCATAGCAAAATGGCTTTGTTTTTCTTTGTGCTTGTTTGGTCAATACAACAAGGACAGATTAAGAGTTAGTATTGTGTTCGCCTCCTGTGGTTAGACACTGTTTTAACCTTCAGATTAAAATAAACATGTATCCTGTGTTCCAGTTAATTGCTAATTATATATATAATCACCCCCACCCCCAGCTCAGAATATCCATTCTGCTTAGATTGTTTTGCCTTTCAGTGTCAATTTTACCATTCAAGGTAACAGAAGTATTACAATGTCTAGCAACGATGAAATAATAATATACTGATATAATTACAGATCACATGTGAAGAAATGTGTCTCCATATTCTCATTTGCTTCACCATTGCTATATCTAATAATGAGCTTGGTAGTCCCGTGCTTATCAGCAGGACAGCAAAATGGAGCCACGCACAGATAAGGTAGGGTTTCTACACATTTGGCAGACTCCCCAAGCTTGCAAAAAAATATTGGCTTGCAAATTAAAAAGGAGCAAGAACGAAATGGCACGGCAACATGGAATGTTGAAGGAGGTGTTGGGGGGAAATTGGCCTGACAAACCTCCTAGCTGTTTATATTACCTTGAGAGCACCAGATGATCACTTGGTACCTCCCAGTCTAATGATACTGTGAGAGTTCTCTTTTGAAGTATTACTGTAACCTGACTGCAGTGTAATTTTCTGCAGCAGCTTTCACCAAGCTGCTGGCCTTCAGATGTTTTAGACTACAACTCCCATCAGCCCCATCCAGCTTAGCTCAATGGTCAGGGTTGATGGGAGTTGTCATCCAATGATAACAGGACGGCACTAGGTTGGCAAAGGCTGCTCTGCAGCATTTTCCTGTCTACTTGTGGGGCTTGCATAACAAGAACATAAGCTGAAAAGAGAACTAACATAAAATATAATTGTTTTCAAAGTGTTATGCTTAGAACCTCCAAGAACATGTTGCAAAATACTGACTCAAGCATCACTTCAGCAAAGCTCCTGAAATAATGCTTAGAGCCACTTATAAACCTACACCAAGCATTGCCTGGAGGCTGCCAACTTGCACCTGGTACAAATCTTCCCACCACAGTCTTCAGTCTTCAGAGCCGCATATCAACTGATAAGCAGAGATAACTGAGGAGGGGTATGGGGTTAACTTCAATTCAAAATGCTGTAGACACACCTATAACTTAGCTTAGAAGTTGGCCAAGGGTGACTACAGACTACAGAGCTAAAAAAAAGTGGTTAGCTGATCATGCTGTATACACAACTACTTGGGAGTAAATTATGTTGAATCACAGAACTGTCCAGTTGGAAGGGACCCCAAAGGCCATCTGGTGCAACCCCCTGCAATGCAGAAATCACAACTAAATCTAATTTTGGGGTGGTGGTTTTGTGACTCTCCCAGTCACCTTCCTGCCCCAGGGCAGAACTTAAGCTTTCTTTTGAGTATGCATGCATTCTACCCTGAAAGCTTGAGGCAATAAATTGAAAGAAAGAGATTAAGTCTTTCAGACTCTTCTTGTTGATATCTGTCTATCTTGGGAGACAATGGAAGAGTGTGCCTTCAGGGGTCAGCCAAACTGTTGGACCAATATGGGAGAGGGTTAGTATTTCTGTTTTCTCAACATTACACCCTTCCAGGCAATAACAAGAAAACTCCCATTAAAATGGAATAAAAGCCTGCATGCCAGAATATCCTGAAAGTATACCTGGTCTCAAAAGGAAGTGTAAATGGAAAGCTTTTAACGCTGCTTCCAGAATATGCTAAAGTGTGGAGGAATAAATGATGATGATAAATGTGCTTTTAACGAAATAGAACAACCACTCAAGATTCACTGCTCCATGCAAAGGAAAACTTAAATTTCCTAAGGTTTCAGAGATAAGGGACACCTGGAGCCCGAATCCCCCCCGCATTTCCCTCTCCTCATTTTAACTGCAACCTCGCTCCCTGACATCCTGTATCATTTCCCCACCTTAATAAATAAAAAGTATCCTCAAATTCCCTTAATAGAGAGTGGATCCATTCGCTCATCTCTTCCCCCTGGTGGCCATAAAACAATAGTGCATAGCAACCGTGGTATGGATAGCGGAACAATGGGGGTCGGGGGAGAACCATACGTTGCTTCCACCTGTTCCAAGGTGGAAACAGCCCCAGCGCAGCCCCTGAAAAATCCGGTCTTCGTCGCTCCATTTGCAAATGTCATCTACTGTATATAGGACTTCTAAATAAGACCCCAAACAACCTTCATGGAGCAGAAAGGCTATTCTGCTTAAACTGTCCCTTCCTCCCAGACAAAGTTAAGGACTAAATTGCAAACGGAAGCCTTGAACTCATTTGATTAGCAGACAGGCGGTTTGCGCTGTCTCTGAAAAACCTGTGTTAGGAAGAACAGGGGCTCGTGCTGTACGGAAACATTTGGGGGGCGGCGGGACGCCTACTGCAAAATCCTGTGTTTTCCCCTTTATTGCTATGGCCCTCTCTCATTTCCCTTACGAGGAGCAAGTAAAAATGTCTATGCAAGATACGCCTTTCTAAATTTGTGTATACAGTATCTGCAATTACATGCCCAAAGAGAACCATGAATGACAACAGCTTTAAAACCGGAGGTTTATATTGGCTGCTCAATTTTCTTATCTCTATGACCGACGCTCTACCGTAAGCCCTTTCTCATAGAAATGGGAAACTAGGACCACTTCCACGCAGCCTGAACTTCCGATTTAGCTCTGAACGTTGCCATATGCGGGGAAGGGAATTAAAAAGTGACAAAATGTTATTCCCCCAAAACTATTTAATGCTGCTCCGCCGCGCAGAATATTTCAGTATATTGGCTCTGTGAGACAGAGATACAAATGCTTGCGCGATTGTTACGTTCTAAAGCTCTTAGCCTGTCCTATCTTTTTACGCCTGTTCCCCATGCCGCCGGATATGACGTCACCACAGCGGGCGTAGTTCTTCTTCCGGCGCACATGTTCGACGGACCCACGTGGAGACGGGTGATTTTTTTTCGGAGAAAATGGATTCCTTGGACCGGGTGGTGTAAGTACAGTTGTTTCGAAGCGTTGCGAAGTTTGTGCCTGTAATAGTGGCCGCGTTATTTTGAGGTCGTGAAGAAAATGTTTAATTGCCCCTATAGGTTTGGCAGATATACAGCCTTAGACTGGTCAGGTCCAGTCCTAAGTAAAACCCAGTGAGCTCGATGGGATTTACTTCCAAGGTTTGTTTCTTATTATGGCATAAGCGCTCGCGGACTTACTTAAGCGCGGGAAGCACTTTCTTCATTCCGCGGATACAGAAATCAAGACATGCTACTGAATGACCATGGCTATAGTTTGGACTGCAGGCTTTACAAGTGTTATGACAACGTCCTTTTGTATATGGAAAGCTAAATAAGCCGTTGCCCTACTCCTTTGCTTAGGTGTAGAGCAATGAAATGTCTGGTACTCTGCAGCTATGCTGCTTTATCTGTCAAGAAGCGTATTGTAATTATAAAGGCTTATAAAAAAATGGAGTGCACAGACAGTGTGTGGAGCAATCCTCTTCAGATTTCAGATAAGAGAGCCCATTTCATTAGTCGTTTTAATGGGCGGATCCACCTCTGTGTCTATATAAAGAATTTCTTGTAGGCAGTGTGACCCCAGAGCCATAAAATGCAAGGATGACAATCTGACATTTCTGCATAAATGTTCTTCTCGCGTCAGTCCATCTATCCCTAGGGAATTTTGGTTGCATACTAACTAGTGTTCAGATGACTCCAGATTTGACCAGATCTTTATTCGGCTACATTGTGTCAATATTCTTATTCTTGGTGGTAACAATGCTGAAATGAGGAATTGTTTTATTTGGTTGTCAAAGCATTGGACTTTGAGCCAGGGTGTAACCTAGGCACATATAAAAACCATTCTGAAAATGCTTTTTTAAAAAAAAGCGTTTTAAAAAATACATTGAATTTTCCATAAGGCTCACCATCTAGTGTCACATTAAAACAGACTTTAAAAGTTTTATTTGCAGCTGTATAGCTGAGTCACAGGTAATTATGTGTGCTTGGGTGTGTGAGGTGTAGTTGGGGTGAAAGGACAGCATGAGGGAATTGTTCCTTTGAAACTCCCTGTTCCTTTGAAAGAGCACAACTCCTTTAACATTCATGTTTAGATCCTAACATCCAGCACTATATCATCAATCTGGAGTTCCACTTTGAAAACTTCAGACTCTTCAAAACACTATTTGTGCTGACTTTAAAGTATAAAAGCATCTTAATAAGGCTTGATATTTCAACAAATAAAGATTTGGTTTCTCATGCAGAGGCAGCACATTATTACTGTGGCATTACTGACAAACCAGCTGAAATGTCAGCAGAATAGTAGTTAATCTGTTTTAAACAAAAATTTGTTGTGACATGTCTGTATCAGTATCTTGACTGATTCTGCAACTTAGCTCTAACATGCCCAACATTTCCTTGCTTTTTTCTTAATCTAATCATTTTTTATATGGCTTTTTAGATTGTAGTAAAACTTGCAGCTGAAATACAGCCATTATTAATTAGAACTAAGATCCATGGATTTCAGTATGGCTTCCTTGCAGCTAAATATGTTTAAAACTACAATGGAGTAACGTTTTTAATGAGGTGGCTTCAGCTGATATGTTTCTGTTTTGGTAATGAACTGGATAGTGGAAAACTCAGAGGCAGCAATTGCATTAACTACCCATCACTAAAGTTCTATGTACACTTGCTTGGAAATAAAGCTTGGTGAACTGAGTAAATATGCGTATGGAATTGCATATTATTCTTTTTTTTTTTTGCTCCTTACTAATACGTGATCATTTATATTGACTTCTTTGAAGACTAGTACAATTTTTTTTGTCCATACATTAAAAAGCAGCAACTGTTTAACAGTGTCAGACTAGGATCTGGGAGACCAGGGTTCAAATTCCCACTTATCCATGATGCTCAGTTGGTGACCTTGGGATAGTCACTTTCTCAAACTAACCTACATCATAGGATTGTTGTGAGAATAAAATGGGGAAAGGAGGAAGAACTATGTATATTGCCTTTAGCTCCTTGGAGGAAAGGTAAGTAAATAAATAAATAAATAAATACAGTAATAACTAAATATTAAATATATTTAATAGAGAACACAAAATTATGGGTGGTATTCAACTAATTTGTTGGGCTAGTGCAACAGGACCTCACCATCCCTCCCCTCATGCATGCCCCATGTCGTGCCCAGATCTGCTCTGGAAGGTTGGGGCAATCCCCAGAACAGATGTATGAGGCATGCTAAGGGGAGGATATGGCAAGACGGTTTTGCTGTGCAAGAACAATCCTTGCACTGATGGGACCTTGGGCTATGTTGAACCCAGTTTCTTTGTAGATGTGCTCAAATACTTTTTGAGAGCTGACTCTGTCTCTTATAAATTCCCATGGCAGAAAGCCCAAAACTAAGAGGGCCAAAAGGTTTCTTGAGAAGAGAGAGCCAAAGCTCACAGAAAACACAAAGAATGCGATGCTAATAAAAGGTGGAAATGCAACTGCAACAATAACTGACGTACTCAAAGATATTGTAAGTATGATTGGAATTTGTGTGTGAAATAATGGCTAGAGTTCTGGGTTGTGTGGGAATGTGACTTGGGAGAATACATACTGGGAATGATCTTTTAAGTGAAGTCCTCCAAGCACTGGATTCCAAATGGCCTTACTTCAGTTGTATTTGTTAATGTATGCTTAATCTCTGCCAATTCCAAAATTTGTTGCAGAACACTTGGGGTATGCAGCCCAAAAAATTCTTGTTGGAATGTTGATTCTAAACCCAAATCCACAGCACCTGGAATTATTGATTGTTAGTATATATGGAGGATTTTCTGAAGCTGCTCTTTCCAAGTGATCCTTTTCTGCTTCACCCCATTTTACTCTCCTGATGAATCTATATTTACTTCATTCATTTGGAGGTCTCAGGGTGGTTTACAGCAGTATAGTTACTGCAATAGAAAGAGGTCATATATTTGGACCAAGGAGAAAAAAAGAATAGTGTAATGAAGAGAGAAGAAAGTCCTTTTTTAATTTTTAATTTTTAAATTTATTTTTATTAAAGATTTTCTTGATTTACCAAAGTACATGCCTTGTCTCTTTTTTCAGGTTTTACAGTCTTTCTTACAAATCAGTTACATTTGTTGTGAGACCTTAGTGTTGAGTACAGTATAAGGCTGGGGAAGAAGATGGGGGAGAGGAGGGGTGGGGTGGTGAGGTTTATATCCTTTTATATAGTGTACATGTGGGGTTTGTATCAACATCAACTGAGTAGGTTCTATTTCTATTTGTTTATTGCATTTCCTTGCTAGTGAGAGGTATGGGGGGGCAGGGTGTGGTTGCAGAGCTCCCTGATGGATCGATCCATTATCAGAAACCTGTTGGGAAGCACAGTACACAGTGAAATCCTTCAGGCACTCCTTAATCTGTTTTATCTGTTCAGACAAGCACTCCCCCCCTTCCGTTTAAAGTGATTTGTCATAGAGTGGTTCAACGTTAAAATGTTATCTCTAACTTCTATTTCTTTTTGTAGTATGCGCTGAAAAAGCCCTTTGCTGTACTATATAAAAAGTAAGTGTTTTCCCCAGTTAATCTAATATGAACATGTATGGCATTTAGCATATTTTAAGAGCAGCTAATACATGCATGCATACATACATATGTGTGTGTTTGTGTGCGTGCAGTATTCAGCAGTGTTAGAAACTCAAATGGTATGTCTAGGTGCCATTTCCCCCCACTTTATCTTTTAAAGAGAAAAATCTCAAAGTGGTTTACAACACATTAAAACTTCAAATAAAACACTCCAGAATAAAACAAATTCAAGCTTCAAGAAAAATATTTCAGATCCTTCTCTAAGTAATAGTTTGCTTTCCCCGCATTTATTCAACTACTTAATTTATAGAGCTGCCCCATAGCAGAAATACTCTAGGAAGCCAGTGTGGTGTAGTGGTAAGTGTCAGACTAGATCAGGGTTCAAATCTCCACTCAGTCATGAAGCTCATTGGGTTACCTTGGACCTGTCACTGCCTCTTAACCTACCTTTTGGTTAATGCAAGAAGTTAAGGAAGAACTGCTTAAATGTGGCATGAACTTAACCTATCAGATTCACGGGTAAAGTATGTTGTGATGCCTTCGAAAAGGGCTAGATATATTTATGAAAATTGAGTCAGGAATTATAAATTGATCAAATGGGGCCCCTATCTACAGAAATAGATGTTGGGGGACAACCACCTTACTTGGTTAGTGTGTTGGACTAGAACAGGCATGGCTAAACTTGGCCCTCCAGCTGTTTTGGGACTACAACTCCCATCATCCCTAGCTAACAGGACCAGTGGTCAGGGATGATGGGAATTGTAGTCTCAAAACATCTGGCGGGCCAAGTGTGGCCATGCCTGGACTAGAACAAGGGAGATGCATTAGCTGACCGTGGCCAGTTGCTAACTCACTATCTCAGCTTAGCCTATCTCATAGGGTTGTGTGAAGATACAAGTTGGAAACCGTGCCAATGGCAGGTTTACGAGGGCCCTAGGGCAAGACCCCTCCCTCTGTGGGTCTGTTTCCTCTACCCATTATCATTAGATGCTCCGTGTTGTCCTTGTCATAGCTATCATCTGCTTGCATGCCAGGCAGAGAGCCAGTGGCAGGTACTGCTCCTCACCACCACCACCACCACCTGGGCTAGAGTGAGATGCAGAGAAGGAGGTGGGACATGCAGGTTGCAATGGTGAAGAGGAGGAGCAGGTTGTCAGTGGTCCCCTGTTGGGATGTGGGCCCTTGGCAGATTCCCATTCAGGCAGGTCCTTGAGTAGAAAGAATTACACTGCCCTTGGAAGAAAGGTGGAATGTAAACAGAGTAAATAAGAGCATTTGGTTGATCCTTGATAGAGTTGATGTGATATATTGCATGGGCCTTTGCAGTGCTGCAGCCTTCCTTCAGGGTGTTCTGGACCAAGATTCCCAGTAAGGAGTGCCAATGGTCACGGATAATGGGAGTTGAAGTCAAAACAATTGGAATGCACCTTGTTAGGGGAAGGTTACTGTACTACACTAAATTTAGTTACAGATAGGTAGCCGTGTTGGTCTGCCATAGTCAAAACAAAAAAAATTTTTTTTCTTTCCAGTAGCACCTTAAAGACCAACTAAGTTAGTTCTAGGTATGAGCTTTCGTGTGCATGCACACTTCTTCAGATACTAAATTCTTCAGATACACTAAATTTAAGTGGTGATGAAGCTCTGAACTGATAAAGAGAGCAAGAGTCTTTCAATACAGTGCGCCTCAAACTTCAAAGTCGATCTTGTCACGCCACATATCCAAGAGCCAAAAAACCCCAAACCTTTCTGTTCTCTCTAGAAAAAACATTGCAAGACCATTTGAAGATCAAACCTCGCTGGTAAGTATACAAAACTTATATGTCCTATTGGAACAAATGACCTGTCTTCATTACATGGCTCTAAACAACAAAATAAAGATGGATTCAGAGGAGACTGATATGCTCTGCAAGTATATGGGTCCACTTCATTTTGATTTTCGTAAAACAAACACTGCAATCTTTTTTTTCCTGCCACAGTAATTCTCTTAACAGTCATTCTTGGCTTCTAGGCAGAACTTGTTGAGGAGGAGACAGAGGATCCTTTATGTTTAAATTCATTAATAGCTGTGTTTGATTCTGAAATATTCAAATAAGCAGCTTCCATTCTGTATTGTGCCTTGGGAAACATGACCTATTGTGAGAAGTTTGTGAAATGAGAATATTGTTGCCATAGAATCAACCTGAATGAGGGCTGCATGGTATGCTCAAGGCAGTGATGGGTAAAACAGGAGCAATGTGCAACTCCATTCTGTTTTATACCTTGCTCTATCTCAAAAACTCAGGCAGATAGCAAACATTCACCCAAGCTAAGTTGAATATCTGGGCATTTCCCTAACCTTTTCAAACATAAAATCATTAGGTAAGTGTTGTCAAATGAAAACTTTAATGGGAAACCCCGTTCTCATTTCGCAGCTGGTGTTCATTGGGTATTGTTTATGCATTTAGACGTGATTCTGGAGGATCTGGATTTGGAATGTGAATGCAGTCTCTTATCTGAAAAATGCAAATAACTTTAAAATGAATGTTTATAGTGCATGTTAGGTTTCTTAATAGATGAAGAACATGTGTGATTGATTTCACATTTATTTATTTTTTAAATTAAACCTCACGCCCTTTTAATCCAAAGTTCTAGGATCCAAAGTGCCCCAGACAGTGTTTTGCACAAGGGGTGTGTGTGACTTTTCAGCGCTCCCATTTCAGAAGCACACCCTCCCCCATGCAAAACCCGGAATCTTCCAGATCACTATCATCAACTTTCATCAGCCCCAGGCAGCATGGCCAGTAGTCAGGGGTGTGATGGGTGTTGTAGTCCAGCAGCATCTGGAGGGCCTCAGTTTCCTCACACTTGCAATAAGGCATGAGAGCTTGTGGCTGGAAAGAAAAGTTTGTAACCTCACCTTGTGGGTGAGAGAGTGTCTTGCATGAGAATTACAGAAGCAGTCTGTACAAGCAGGCTGTTCAAGAATCCCAAGACCAAACCCAACTGGATGCACAGACTGGGTTTTCTGGATTGCCACCCAGGTCTCTCCTGCAGACTTTAAATAAAACGTCATAATATTCCAAGAAGGCCAGTTAGGTTTAATCTTGAGATAAGCAGCTAGTTGAGTTTCCTCCTTTGGCAGGATTTTATAGTTGCTCAGGAGCAGAACATTCTTCCGAGGGACTGGCATTCAGCACTGCATTGTGCTTTTTATGTTGCACTTTGCAAAACCTTCAACTGACATCTTTTATTAACAGGAATTTTTTTCCAAGAAATCTGACTGTTCTTTGTTCCTGTTTGGATCACATAACAAGAAGAGGCCTAATAATCTGATAATAGGTAAAGTTGTTTCTTTTTTGTGAGTTGGAAGAAATAGATTGCTAATGTGAGAATAAAAAGATCAGTGCTCTTCTGCTACTTTGACCTCCTTTTTTTTACAAATAAGTTTGGAGGAAAGTAACAGCAGTGTGCTTGAAGGATTCGAAGCAGAATTATGCTTTTTCCTGTTACATAATTTGAAAGCTTGTCTGCTTTTGTAGAGATGTCGGTAGGAGAGCTCTTGGTTCCTCTGTAACTTCATTATACTTTTTCCATGTTGATCCTACACATGGAGAGGAACTGGGATTGGCCCTTTCCCCCTAAGTTTTATGCATGAGACTGAAGACAAGAATGGGCTATAGGGTCTGTATTTTCAAGTAGGAACTCTTGCGCAGCCACGCATGTTGAATCCTTGCATTCCACCAAATGCTTGCAGGTTAGGGGAAGGGCCAGCAGAGGGCATGGGTGAAGCACTGTCAATTCAGCCAGCGCACTTAAAGAAAATGAGGATAGAAATTTTGGTGCACTGATTTGGTTGTGACAAGAAGAGCTGTCACAATTTGTTTAGCACTTCTGATTTGTGCAATACTTTCTATAGTTCATTGCCTTCATCCGTATAAATATTTTGTTGGGGACCAGAACTAGTGGCCAAGGCTATGCAGCGAGTTGGTGGCAGAGGTGATGGAAGTCTTACTGGATTTTCCAACATGCTGAGATGCCTCTCTCAAAGGAGAGGAATGCAGAGTCTGAAATGTATATCGTTTATGAAGACAAGGTTGCCGGTTACTCACAAATGGTTAACCGTTACCTGGCAGTACTTACATCCATATAACTTGTGGTGTTTAAATATGTATACTGTAATCCTATTGTGCATCTGTCTCTGTGCTGAATATACCTATTCAAGGAGAAGATTCGATTCACTTTCTTTTCTTTGGCAGGTCGCATGTATGATTATCATGTTCTGGATATGGTTGAACTGGGTATTGAGAAGTTTGTAGCTCTCAGAGATATCAAGGTAAGATGCTGTAAAACCAGTAGCTTATCAGTTGCTTACCAAATGGATTGGTGGCTAAATATCCTTAAAATGAGGAGTGATGTGGAGAAGTACACCCAAACTATGTATTAGGCATTATTCATTCATTTATTTAAAACATACCTATATTTCCCTTCAGTTCAAAATTTCTAGGACTAAAAAAAGGCAATATAAACCGTTAAAGTGATCACTGAAAAGAATGACGGAAGCAGGGGAGGGGTGGTTCAGCTTAGGTTAAAAGTCATGGAAAATACAAATGTCTTTGCCTACTGCCTAAATGTGGATATTTAACCTATCGTTTATGCTGTGTGGTTTGTAGATAGTATAGGAATATGAAATTCCTTTTAGTGAGCTCTTGTCACAGACTCTTGTGGCCCTCCAGATGTTACAGGCCTACAACTCTCATCACCCCTGACTTGGCCATGCTGACTGGGACAGATGGCAGTTGGAGTTCAGCAACATCGGGAAGGCCACAGGTTCCCCGCCCCTGACTTAATACCTAGACCTGGCGAGGCTTCTCCATGTGAAATGCTATCAGGCAGTCAGCACAGATTAAGCCAACTAAAATATTTGTACCTTACGATAGCTACGTTTCCCTCTTGCTTGCATTGGGGTTTTGTGTACTTTTTATCACTTATTTCATTGGCAGTTTTCTGAGGTGTTGCTTCTTCTCCCACTGCAACCCTTCACTTTCTAATCTTCTGATTCATTTATTTTTTAAAAAACAAAATAAATAGAACAGCAAGTGCCCTGAAGGGACAAAACCTATGTTGATATTTGCCGGTGATGCTTTCGACATCAGTGAAGAACACAGGAGATTAAAAAGCCTTCTAATTGGTAAGTATTCTTAATTTGCATTTTTTGTGCAGCAGAGTAGGAACTCTTCCAGGGCTGAGTCATGGAAATTTTCATATTTGGGATTTAGCCATCTGTTGGGAGTACTAAAATGTGAAAGTTGATTTCTGTTGTTTTGTAAAGTTATGTGGAAGTTTTATCTTTCGGTCAGTAACCCAGGCGGTTTTGTGGTCATCTGTTCTTTTTTTGCAGCAGGGGGTGGGGTGGGAGAACATTGAGAACTGTCCTCCTATGAAGAAATGAATCTGTAAGCTGAAATAGTTGCAGCCTAAGTTAAAAATCAAGACCCAGTGGATTGCCTGGGAACATCCGATGCATTACGGAAGCTCAGTGAGTGTGGACTTGCTCAGGACTGTGGCAGTTTAAAGATTGGATGCCACAGGACTGTGGCTAGGAAGGCCCTGAAAGCCCTGTGTAAATGTGTGTGTGTGTGTGTGTAGAATCCTTGGCAGATGGAAATCAAGCCTGCAAATATAACTTCAAATTCGTAAGTTTTCAAAGTCATATTGGAAGTCGGTATGATATCTAAACCCCACCATTGGTTACTACTACCCAGTTGCCCAGTTCTTATGTCAGAAGAGAGCGACTGGATGATCAGGGAGATACAGTGGTACCTTGGGTTACAAACGCTTTGGGTTACAAACTCTGCTAACCCAGAAGTAGTGCCTCAGGTTGAGAACTTTGCCCCAGGATGAGAATGGAAATCATGCAGTGGCAGTGCAGCGGCAGCGGGAGGCGCCATTAGTGAAAGCATGCCTCAGGTTAAGAACGGTTTTGGGTTAAGAATGGACCTCTGGAATGAATTAAGTTCGTAACCCAAGATGCCACTGTATTCCTAGTCAGATGGGGGGGTCCTCCTTTTTTAGATAGAATAAAATTGGAATGGATAATTTGTGTTTATTTCCCTGTAGGCAGTAAAATATCGAATTAAAATATTGTTGCCTAATCCCAGTCACCTTTAAAATCTTGCTTTCTATTAACATACCTCATTTCTAGCCCCAGGAATTTTTAAAACTACCCTAGACTATCTTCTCCTTGTGGAAGAAGTGAACAACCTGTGCAAAGTGAGCAAGATAGTTTTCTCTCCCTCTCTTTATATCTGTGTAGTTCTTTCTCTCGCCTTCTTTTTCAGCCCTTCCATTCTTCCCTCTCACCTGGCTTTCAGCATTTTGTTTCTCTTGTCAGTCAGCATTCTTTGGCTCTTCAGTCCCTGCTGGGCTGTTTTGGGGAGTTCCATTAGGTTGTTTTTCTTCTTAAAGGCTTTGTGTGTACTTGGCAACCTTAGAATTAGCTAGAATCTGCTTATACTTCCCTCATGTGATTACGCAGTACAGTTTTGGCTGCAAAATTTTGCGAGCAGGAGAAGATTAATTGACTATGTAAAGGCAAAAGAATATGAGGAGCAAGAATTTTTTTCCATGAAATCATAAAGGAGTAGACTGGATTTTCTACAGTTTGACCTAAGTGGAACTGTTATTTATCTGACTGGTGAAAAATAAACATTTTGCTTTGGATTTCAGCTAAAAGTAAATGGCTTTTAAAAAGCCACTGCCCTTGTAAATATCACATTCTGCTTTTAGCCCACAGGGAATATCAAGCATCAAATAAACTCTTACCAAAGCTATGTAACCACATCAATGTTCTTGGTAAACAACTAGGTTTCTGTTGACTTGCGAGCCATTGGCCGGTTGTGGAGTTTGCCCATTTGAGTCATGTGACATTGCTGCTGAGGGAGCACAGGGGTTGGGAAAATGAGGTCATAAGTGTTATGCTAGAACAGGAAAATTCTCCTGGCCCCTTTAAATCTTTTTTTAGGGCATGTGTGCTAGTTATACATGTGACATGGCTACAGTTTCCAGAAGCATATTGAATTTGAGACAGTTTTCTGACACTCCCTCTCTTCCTACTTTAAATAAAAGCATTGCATTCTGACAGATTGTAAATCAGTTTTGTGTGAGAATTAGTTCCTCTCCTGTGACAGCACTGATTCATTAATCTGTTGGCATATTCGGAATGATATCAATCAGGAGCAAGATGAGGAATAGTTGAGCACAACCAAGAGAGATGTCACTCAAAGGAACATTACTGGGTTCTGAGGTGAACTCAAATGAAGTGAGTCCAAGAGTATCTCTTCTACTATCGATGTGCAGGTTCCTCCTCTTCCCCACCTGGATAGAGAGTCAATCAGACAGGCACCAGCCACCTGTTCTGGATCAAGGGACCCCCATCCATTTGGTGTAGTGTGTTCAGATTTGAAGCACCACATGTGCAACCCTAGGCACTAGAGCAGTGTTTCCCAAACTTGGGTCTCCAGCTGTTTTTGGACTACAAATCTGGTCATCCCTGACCATTTGTCTTGCTAGCTAGGGATGATGGGAGTTGTAGTTCAAACAAGCTGGAGACCCAAGTTTGGAAAACACTACACTAGAGGGATTTTATCCTGAAGCACTCTTATATGTGAGCAGCCTAAATCTGTATATAAACAGAATTAAACGGCTCAGGACTGCAGTACCTCAAGGACCGCCTCTCTCCATATGAACCTGCCCGGACTCTGCAATCACAATCTGAGGCCCTTCTTCATGTGCCTACTTCACAAGAGGTCCGGAGAGTGGCAACACAAGAATGGGTCTTCTCTGCAGTGGCTCCTCATTTGTGGAATGCTCTTCCCAGGGAGACTCACCTGGTGCCTTCATTCTACACCTTTACGTGCCAGGCAAAAATGTTCCTCTTTAACCAAGCCTTTGGCTAATTAACATCCCATACTCTTTTAAATGGAGGGACACGGGTGGCACTGTGGTCTGAGCCACTGAGCCTAGGGATTGCTGATTGGAAGGTCGGCGGTTTGAATCCCTGCGACAGGGTGAGCTCCCATTGCTCAGTCCCAGCTCCTGCCAACCTAGCAGTTCGAAAGCATGTCAAGTGCAAGTAGATAAATAGGTACCACTCCAGTGGGAAGGTAAACAGTGTTTCTGTGCTTAGTCATGCTGGCCTGGAAAAACTGTCTGTGGGCAAACATCAGCTCCCTCGGCCAGTAAAGCGAGATGAGCACCGCAACCCCAGAGTCATTCATGACTGAACTTAACTGTCAGGGGTCCTTTACCTTTACTCTTTTAAATGTGTTTGCAGGACGGGATGGGGAGGGTGGGAGGTTATTGATTGGAGGGGGGTTGTTTCTTGTTTTTATTGTGTATTTTGTGTTTTTCTCTTATATTTTTATGTTGTGAAATGGCCTGAGATCTATGGAGGAAGGGCAGTATATAAATTAATAAATAAAACAACCCTTTTGGATAGGAATTGTATTGTTCCACACAACCTTTTTATATTCAAACATAACTGCATCTTCTGAGCATGTGTGAAACTGCTCAGTTTAATCAAAGGTGTCGACCAATATGCTCTTTCAATGTGCATAACTTCTAAGTTTTAGCAATATGGCTGGTTATAGCTCACAGACGGTTGGTTTTGGAAGAGCACGAATTGTTAAGAAAGCAAAAGGGGAAGAAACTGGCAAGAACTCGGAGAATAACGTAATAGAACAAAAAGAATTTTCAGAAACTTAGCACCTTTATGTGGATTTTGATTTAGCAGTGTTCCTGTTGCTATAGAACTTTGGACTAGTGCCAGTTTAAAGATTGGATGCCAAAAACATAGGAAAATAATATTTCAAAAGCTACCCACATAGAACATCAGTCATGGGCAGAGAAAGCTTGACACTGAAATGTCAAGAAAATATTTTCTCATTTCTTCAGTTAGAAATCTGTTATTTCAAAAGGATACATGTGAAAACGTATTAAACTGATCACTGGTATATTTGCACTTCATGCTTTTGGTTTGGCTGAAATAACCAAGGAAATGACACTGAGAAAAATACAGTTGACTCTGGAAGCTAGAAGAGAACGGAACATTTAGCACTATGGTACTTTTTAAATTGCAGTACTGAGACTTGTTTTTGTTAACATGCCTTGTACTCTGCTTCAAGGCCACGTTCTTTCTGTGTTCCTGGCTGAAAGTATAGTTCAAATCCTTCTCTCACAAGCTAAATGCGGCCTCAGAAGAGTGTCATGGTCTATTCCAGTTGAACAGTTATGCATACATCCCAGCACAGGTGACTTTGTTCTAATGTGTTGCTACTGCACAATACTATGCAAAATTGTTAAGGGCCGTTTGAAAATAATCTGGGCATACCTGTCCTGCATAATTTCAGAAGTTGTTGGTTCAGGGTTGCTGATCTGAACTAGCAGCCCTTATTTGTACGGATAAGAAATTGCAGAATGTTCAAGTCGCGCTCTCTACCTTGAGTTTATGGCTCTTTGTTTGGCAGGGAATGCTTCATTCTAAGCATCCTCTTAATGTCTCCAACTCTAGTCACATTTTGTTTATATTAATTCAGAGATATTGTTTTAATTTTATCTTCTCTCCTCACCCTCTAAAAAGAAGAAGTTAATATTCCTAAAAGAGGGATAGTCGGTGTAACTCAGATGTTATTGGACTACAGTCCACATCAGCCCCAACCATCATGGTCAAGTATGATGGTAACTACGGTATAATCCAGTAAGATCTGGAGGGCATCACATTGGCTCTTCTTGTCGTGACACAAGCTGGAATTGAGGTTCAATTGGAGCGTCGTCTTAAAATGTACATATTGATAGTTGTTGGAGGAACTCAGTGCTCAAGATGAGATTTCATTTACAGTGGGTTTTACATCTTTGATATGCCTTGAAAATGAGCACATACAGATGGTGCCCTAGGTTAGGTTGGGAAAACGCCTCCAATTTAACATTTTGAATCTATTGTTTACGGTGCATAGATAGGTCTGTGCAGTGATTATGTTTGTCCTTGGTATCAACAAGCATAGACCAGAGATCTCTTACTTGTGCTTTCCCCCCTCATCCCTAAGTCTCAAGGAGGTATGAGCTTTACAGTAGTAATTGTGTTAACATCTTCTGATCATAATGACTATATAAAAATCATAAAATAGCTTTTGTGTTTCTGTTAAGTTTTACCATGTTTGATATCATTTTGTAGACCCAAATATCTTGAATATGTTTTGTTTCATTTATGTTTTACATAACTTGCACTATTAATAACAGAAATGCGTCAGGGCTGGGAGGCAATTCTCCAATTTGGTTGTTATAATTAGTGCCAAACATAGGGGGTGAGGGAAGTACTGTTAATCAGCCACTGCTAACTCTTATTTTCCATAACGCATATCTCTTGCAACCTCAAAATTGTCCACTAGTGTCAGCTGTTTGGTGTGTGTGTGTGTGCGAGAGAGAGAGCGAGAGAGAGAGAGAGAGAGAGAGAGAGAGAGAGAGAGAGAGAGAGAGAATCAATCTATTTTGAAGTGAGGTATTGTTTTCTGTTCTTTCAGTCCTAATTTTCACAAACATTGAAATATGTGGAAAAGCACTATTTTAAAGATAAAAGTGTATTTTGAATCCTCCTGTTTTGGTTGTTGCATGTGCACTGTTTGACCTGAACTGTTTTGGCCTAGTGGCTCAAAAAAATATTTCTCTTGTGCCAGAATATTTTGCTGGTTGACAGAATTACACGTCTGGCTGCAAGTGGCGATTCTATTTGCAGATCCCTGATCTTGTTTCTTTTGGCTGTCTAGAAATGGCTCTTGCTCTTTTCCCTCTTTCAGATTTTTTCAGAGGCCCTGTTGTGCCCAGCATTCGCCTGGCAGGCTTAGAACACGTTCTTCACTTCACAGCCATTGATGAAAAAGTCTATATGAGAAGTTACAAGTAAGTCTCTCATTGCCGATTTCTTGCTATTATATGCAATACTAACATGCTTCCTAAGAATTAGATTGTGTGAAGTGCTTTGTAGGATTGAGTTAGAGCAGGCATAGGCAAACTCCAGCCCTCCAGATGTTTGGGACTACAATTCCCATCATCTCTGACCACTAGTTCTGTTAGCTAGGGCTGATGGGAATTGTAGTCCCAAACATCTGGAGGGCCGGAGTTCACCTATGCCTGAGTTAGAGTTATCAAACAACATGAACAGATTCACTGCATGCTATCATACTGGAGCCAGGTGGCTAGCGCCTCCTAGAGGTCAAGGCAGGAATGGCATATTTTCTAAAACATAAAAATAATTTCCAACGTGTTCTGCTCAAACTCTTCAGCTTCCAAATTATTTTGGAATGTGAGAATTTGCCTTTGTACCAAGTCAGACCCAGTGGTCCTACCAGCTCAGTATTGTCTGGCAAGCAGCTCTCCAGGGTTTCAATAGAGAGTCTTTCCCAGTATTACTTGGAAATGCTGGGACTTGAACCCAGGACCCTCTGCATGCAAACCAGATGCTCAGCTATTGAGCTATGGAATATATAGTAAAAACAAAACAGCTAAACGTTTGTGTAAAAATTCTACTGGTGATTGGAAAATGTGACAGTGAATGGTTTTTTAAAAACAATATTAAGGAATGATCATCCTACTAATTTATTCGCCTCCAAACTAAATGACATTTAAATATATGTACTTGCTTGTAAATCTATATGACATTCATTCCAGGGAAGCATATTTTAAGAGCAGAGCTTTAAGTGGCAGACAAGTATAACCTCAGTGTACTTTAGCATTGCAAAGTAAACAATAGCTTGCCCCAACACAGAAAAAGCAGTACTAAATGCAGTGCAAATGGGGCCAACACATGTTGTACCCTGCAAATAGTGATTTGCCTGTGGGAGTAGCTGGTTGGAGAGGGCCACTCCTGTGCCCTTAAGGATGCATGTCATGGGGCAGGGTAGACCCAGTATTTCTGCCCACCTTAGTCCTTCCCCCAAAGTCTGTTGTTCAGCATTCGTGCCCTGTGTTTTTGCTTTACTTAACATTTGCACACCAGCATTACTGAACCAGTCACACAAGCCAGGGCATCAATGGCATCAGGTTCAAAGATGGTAGGATTTGGTTGCTAATGAGTCATGCTGAACTATCAGGATCTTAGTAACTGCTTTCTTCGCAGAAAAAAAGAGCATGTGTGCAATAGTTTCTTATTGGAAGTAAGCTTCCAGCCTGCACAAAACTCTGCAGTCTAGAAAAGCACATTGTCCAGTCATGTTGGTATTGCATCACTGTGGAATGCGAGTGAGGGGGAGGCTGATTGTTGCAAGGCATCTGTTAAACATGTCAGATGAGAAGGCAACTTGTTCTTATCTTTTTAAGAGTACTGTTGAAAAAATCTGGTTGCAAAATACCAAGGATTGAACTTGAAGACATGGGTCCATCGCTAGATTTGGTGATGAGGAGGACCCATTTGGCCTCAGATGATCTTTATAAGTTATCTCTAAGGCAGCCCAAAGCTCTCAAGGTATGTTGGCACATCTTTACACCCCTGAAAGCTTTTCCATAAGAAAAGAGATGTGTAGATTTCTCGTCTTCAATGTTTACCCTTGATGTAATCAGCAATTCGTTGTCTGACTGTTTCCATGTTCTATTACATCATCCATTAAGCTTTGTCCTGTTTTTCCTATGATCTTTAGTAGGTTTTTAAAAGATTCCTTGACATCAGGCATGTTTTGAATCTGCATGCCACTGTTAGGTCTCTAATTTAATTGGAATTATTTGGATGCGGCCTTAATTTGGAAGGTCACTGCTGCTAGTAATTCATATTGTCACTAGTGCTCTGTTAAAGGGCTGTCTCCTCCTGTAACTCCCAAATCACTGCTTCTGGAGTTTTCTGCCAAATGAAACATCATGCCTGAATAGAGTTTTAGTGGGTGGCTCTTCTAAGTTAGTAGTTTGTGAGTTGCATCCAGTCTTGGTTTTTGTCCTTAAATGCAACTGTTTTGAAATGTTACAAGGGATGGTTGCATTATACAAATGCTAGATGTCAGTCTAGAGAAACTGTAATGCTTTCTTATTTTTCAGCCAAAGAAGAAGAAAAATATTTCCCATGATGTCTTTGGTACAAAATATGGACGGATCCACATGCAGAAACAGGATCTGGAAAAATTGCAGACCAGGAAAATGAAGGGTTTAAAGAAGAGGCCAGCTGAAAAGAAGACTGAAGATGGAAAGAATCCAAAGAAAGTAAAGTTAGAATGACAGGCTGCATCTGGACTGAGCACTTGAGCTGGCTGCTCCTTTGATTTATTCATTTAAATGTCATATACTTCTGAAATTTATTTTGAATGGGTTTTCAGGCAAAACTACTTGGTTGTTCCTGGAAGGCAGGGAGGTTTTAAAGGGAGGAAATGAATATGTATTGCTTAATTTTTGGACAAGTTTCTTCTGATAACCACTTGAAACAGATACTGCCAGCCATTGCTTCCAGCAGTGGCTTCCAGCCATTCAGGATGACTTGTTCTACTCTTAATTCTCTTCCCAGCCCCTGTTGCCATTAAGTTTTCAGAATATGGCATTTATGTTTGTGCTTTTAAAGACATTATCATCATGGACATGAGCAGAAATACATCTGTACTCTGGATTTTTTAAAAATAAACATATTTGGGTATTCATCACTGGGAAAGCCATTACCTAGTTCAGTGTGTGTGTGAGATGTGTGTGTGTGTGTGTTTTGTTGTTGTTGTTGTTTAGAGCATCAGCAAATTGGCTTATGGCTGTTATATTGAACTACAAAATTCTGTCTGTATAAACAAAGAATTCCAGGTTGCTTTGACCTTTTCATCCTATCCTTGGATTTTTCCCTAATCAGGCAGTGCTTTGTCTACCCTTGCTATTGCTTACATGATAAGCTAGCCTGGGTTAGAAAAGAATAAAATGTAGAGCCCAGTATTTATACCAAGAACTTTTCTCTTTCAATTTTTTTTAAAGTAATAAATTAATAATAATTGAATGTTTGAATTTGAGGGGTTGGAAGGCTATTGTAACTGCAATATTTCATTTGACTTCTATGGTTTCTTACTGAGATAGTGTGGTTTTTCCAGTTCTGTTGGAACAGTTAGCATCTGAAAAGCAGACATAGTTCACAGGTTTCCCTACTATGGTGAAATGTATTTCTATTTAAACTACAGGAATTGTTTCTAAATAGCCAAGGATGTCAAACTGTCTTACATGCTTCTCAACAAGATGGAAATGTACAGTTTTGATGTACTCCCATTCCTTAAACTAATTGCAGAGGTGTTGCAGCTTGGGTCTTAAAACTTGGGTTATGAAACAAGTTGGCACTTTCTGTCAATTTCCCAACCTTCTATAAATCTCACTCCTGAGGCTTCTCTTTTAGGATACCAGACCAGCGGATCACTGCTCCCCTCTAACTGGTTTGGGATTTCTCTTCTCTCTCCAGAAGATCTATCCCTTCTCACTGAATTGAGACCCAAGTAGAGTCTTCCTTCATCACTCCTGCTTCTCCTTTCTCAAATTCAGCTTCCTAGTTCTCCCTTGTCTGTATGCTCTTAGAAGACACCAGCCCCTTAGAAGACACCCAGCTCGGACACTTCCTTCTCTGGCTGAAAATCTTCCCTCAGGGCGAATTACACACAGCTCAGAGGCTATACTCCTAACCAGCTGAACGCCAGGGACCCAACTCTCAACTGTTTCTCCCTGCCCCCCAAAGTGCTGTCTCCGCCCCCTCTGGCTAGCTGTACCTGCAGCCAATCAGAGTGAGGTTTCCAGCCCAGCACTCTGCAAACTTCCAGACTCTGGCCTACCTGAGCTTTCTGTCACACCAACCTTTCCTCTGAGGAGCTCAAGGTTCTCTCTTCCACCATTTTATCCCCACATCATAGGGTGGTTAGGCTCGAAGGCAATGGCTGGCCCAAGGTTACTGGGTGATTTTAGGGGATATAGGGAGGCTGCAAAGGGAAGGAAAAGCCCTGTTCTGCAAGTGGATGTCCACTCACGCTACATTCGAAGCCACCAATATGAATTAGCACATGTAAATATTATGCAGATCTTTGTCTTTGTTCTGGTGTTCTGTGTTGAGATGCTTTCTTCCTAAAGCTAAGTGATCTTCTCAAATGAAGGGTAGTAAACATCTTGGGAGAATAGATATTGGCTCCTTTAAACCGTAGGGGCCAGTAGCAGCTATGTCACTTTTGGTACTTTGCAGGTGAAGTACTAGCAGCGCTTAATACATAATTTGAAAGTACAGTTGACTGTTTTTTTAAAAATAAAAAAGACCAGTTGAGCATCTCAGTCAGCCGTGCAGCTTTTCACATAATATTTCTTGCTTGTAGTACTTCAATTATCTAATTTCCGTACATATAATACAAAAAAAAAATCCCTAAGGCACATCAATTAAACTCCTGGTGTGCTAATAAAACAGTAATAAGCTTTTAATTTCTTTAAGTGCTCAAGTTGAAGTCTCATTAAAACTCATTTTGCAACAGCAATAAATCATGGCAGGTTATTAGGTAGAATATTAAATAGCCTCACAAAAATGGGCTGCGGGGAGCTTTTCCTTTCAATATCTTAAAACTGAAAACTGGTTCTTTTTAGCCATTTATATTTACTAAACCCAACGATATCGGGACTTAGCACCATGGATTTCAATGGGAATTGTTCCTAAGGAATATGCATAGACAAACTTTCAGGCTCCTAACAAGGTAACAGCTTGCTTGCCCTTAGATTGCAATGATACAAGAGAGCGTCTTACTCTTTCTAACCTTGGTTCTGAAGGGGGAGGAAACCTAGAAAGCAACATGAACGTTGTCTTTTAATTTTTTCTCCTAATCTCTGAGCTTCCATGCCCTGATGAATCTGACTTTTTATTGCTATTAAATACTTTGATCATTAGCATGGGTTGAGCAGACCCATTGAAATGAATGGGCCTATGTTAGCCATGTTGATTAAATGGGTCTACCTTTATAGGGACTAATAGTGGCTCGACCCAAATTTTCTAAAAATGAAATATTGGATATCCTCATTTTTATAATATCTAACACCCTACAATATAACGTACAGTCCAGAACCTTGATGCACTTGTTTTTTATTTGTTAATTGTTTAAGGCATAGGAATGGGGGATTGCATTTTAATGAGAACCTAATTTAGGGGAAGGGCTATAGCCTATAGTGGTCGGCTATCTGTTTTATATGCTAAAAGCCCAGGCTCAACCCCCAAGATCTCCAGCTACGGTTGGGAGTGACAGCTGCATGAAACCTTAGAGTATTAATACTAATCAGTGAGGCTGCACTGTTTTAGATAGATCATTGGCCTGACTGGCTATAAGGCATCTTCCTATGTTCCTAATTCACTTTTTGCCAAAAATATATATACTTGAAACAAATCATAGGTATCCTTTGCACTCCTTCAAATTTTGAGATGTTCAAAAAATACTTATAATAGGAGAAAAGCGCAGTAAAATGCTGCTGAATTTTCACGAGGATTGTGGGGAGAAAGACTGCAAAGTAATACAAAAATTTGACAAACTGAACTGGAAAAATGAGAAATTGAGGAAAACTGCAATAGTGGAATTTG
Source organism: Podarcis raffonei (assembly GCF_027172205.1). Classification (NCBI taxonomy): domain Eukaryota; kingdom Metazoa; phylum Chordata; class Lepidosauria; order Squamata; family Lacertidae; genus Podarcis; species Podarcis raffonei. Next base: position 53,687,650 of record NC_070604.1, read on the forward strand.
TTCATTCTTACTAAGGCAGGATATTGCCAATAACAATTCTTGAATTGTGTATTGCACTTCTTTGTGCTTAGGCTATGTTGAGTAGCAGCATAATATCAGAAACTATTCCAGCTTCCATTTGACAACGCCTTTGGACAAGTTTCCTCTTGTGATGTGTATTATAGCGGGAATGATTTTTCTCCACTATTAAGTTTCTTGAATAGAGAGCTTTTACTTTGCTGGTGAAGTCACAAAGGGGACGCATGTGGGGATTATGAATAAGGCTTTATGAGCAGTGTTGAATGTGCTTGTTGAATGAACTAGAATAAAAGACTTGGACGTGCTTGTGATGAACTGGATTGTGCTTACATTTCTCCTGGACAGAATATGTTTAAGTTTGAATAATGGATGTTGATTAGATATAAATATTTTTAATTTGTAAGCAGCTAAAATATTTGACTTTAATGCATTATCCTAAAGCAGGTGGCTTACACTTTGGTTTGGTTTATTTGCTTTTTAAGAAGTGAAGCAGCTGCAATGCTAAATGTTTCCTCCTTCTACCGTATTTTTCGCCCTATAGGGCGCACCGGCCCATAGGGCGCACCTAGTTTTTTTTGGGGGGGGGGAATAAAGAAAAAAAATATATTCCCCCTCCCCCCAGGTGTGGGGCTGGGGCGGGGGAAACCTGAGCTTCCCCCGACCCCAGCCCCCAGAACAGTCTGCTATCCGCAAGCCTGGGGAGCCCAGCGGGAACTCCCACGGGCTCCCCAGGCTTGCGGATATCTGCCCGAAGCCTGGAGAGCGAGAGGGGTCGGTGCGCACCGACCCCTCTCGCTCTCCAGGCTTCAGCGAAAGCCTGCATTCGCCCCATAGGACGCACACAAATTTCCCCTTCATTTTTGGAGGGGAAAAAGTGTGTCCTATAGGGCGAAAAATACGGTACTTTGCTTATTGTGGGTGTGCTGTATGTTAATCACAACTCTTGACACTTTTGTATGTGTGAACTACAATGCAGTGGAGCAACTAGCAAATGGTTTATGTCTGAAAAAATGCATTTCATTTGAATATTTTCATGCTAAACAAACTTCTGATGAATATAATTTATTCAGTGCTAGCTTTATCAGGCAATGTCACTGAAAGTTACAGAAAGGTTTTGTTGTTCTATGAACAGGGGAAGGGAAAAATAAATAGGGTAAACTTTTAACCTTAAATGCTAAATCAACAGAACTTGCAGTACTATTGTGGTACAGCTTGGAATAGATTGAAAATAGAAAGAGCAGTGAGTCATCATTAGAGAGGAACCGCTGCTGCCCAGTGCAGAATGAAGAAAGCTTAAATCCCAAATCTGAGGGTTTGATTTTGTCCAGGAAGTGTAAGCCTCAAGTTTGATCTATGTCTTTGCCTTTCTATTGCTAGAACATAAAGACAATAGAACCAATTATATACAGAACATATTTTTTAAAGGTCCTCTTTCAGAGCTGGTGCTACTGGTGCAATTTAGCTCATTTAAGACACGGAAGTTACTAGTCTTACAGGGCACCCGTATTTTCTTCCTTTTCTCAGCCATTTAAAATTTCTAAGCCATTTAGAAAAGAAATAAAAACAATTTGAAAAATCAATAAAAATAATTGGCAATAAATAAATAAATAAATAAAAACAGGAATCCAGTTATACAGCATGCAGTTTCATGGATCAAGGAAGGCATGTGCAAAAAGATATGTCTTTACAGTGTCAAAAGCAAGTAATTGGAGATGCTTCATTTATGACAGACGGAAGAGCATTCCAAAGGCAATGGTGGAAAATCCTTATTTTCCGAATTCTCCCTCCCTCGCTCATGATATTTTGTAGGGTGCAGGGACATGAATAATTTTTGCCCATATTATCTAACTGATCTTACAGAACAATGCAGGAACAAGTGGTCCTTCAGGGCATGTGTATTACTTAATTCAACGTGTGGTAAGCCAGCTTTGTTCATTCTGCTAAGTAGAACTCAAGACTTCTGTCCAAATCCTACCCAAACATACCACTGGCTAGCTCCTACATCTCACTCATGTGAGCAATGTTTATTTTGTAAAGTGGGAACATAACACTAAAAACACTGCTTCTAAGGCAGCATCCTGTATATCAAAGGCCCTTCTAACGAAGCATCCTGATTCCAACAGAAGCCAGAACACAGAGCATGAAGGTAATGGACCTTCTTCCTGTTTGCAGTTATTTTCATCCCTCGTCCTCTGTGCTTCCTTGTTAACAATCCACCCTCTTCTGCAATGGTGGCAAACCTTTTTCATTACCTTCTGGGCAACCTTCCAAGTTGCCAGTGGGGGGCGAGGCCAGAGACAAAAGTGGGAGAAGTAACAAAGGTACATCTTAACTTTGATAGGCTAGTTTCTGCACACACCTCTCTCTAGCCTCTATCCAGACAACTAAGAGGGGTTATCAGAGTTCAAGGGCACATTCTAGCTAGGAAAAAACAGTCAAGAAGGGCTGGCGAGAGGTGTGGCCTGGAGAGGATAAGTTACTGAGAAGGGGGTGTGGCCTTGGGAGAGGCTGAGAAGGGGTGTGGCCTGAGGGTCAGATACAGAGACCCAGAGGGCTGCATTTGGGCTCTGGCCTGAGGTTGGTATTGGAAGGACCACTTACAATTTACATCCGATCACACGTTTAACTTAGTTTGATACTAACCTAGGGACCTTCACTCCATCTTGTGTCAACAAGTTCTATAAGTTAATTAAGTGTTGCATGAAGGAGTACTTTCCCAAATCTTTTCATTTATTTTTTGTGTATTATGAGCGTGAAAGGCCTGGTTCACACACCGTGTTGAAATGTAACATTAATTAAACTGTGGTTTAGCATGTGTGAACACACTGCCCCTTCCCCACTCTTGGAGCAAATAAGCTGCCTGGGGAAGGGAAAACACCAGAGGCTGACTTCTTGTGATGGGCAAACTCAGACTCATGGTTTGTTCATCTCCAAACAAGCCATGAGTGGTAAACCAAGGTTCGTGCTTGTTATGAGAGGAGGAGATGTTGGCAGCATTTGTCCAAATGAAGAGATGCCTCTGTCCTCTTTGGACATTAACATTTTGTGTTATCTGGACCCTGATGCCTAATACCCCACTTCCAAGGTAGGGGGGGTGGAAACTCAAGTGGTCGTTGCAGGATTGTTTAACTTATTATTTGAGACTGCTTTTCCTGTGGTCTGTTTTCCAAAACCTTTGTGAAAGGACTTTCTAGGATCATGCTTTTAAGTTGTTCAACTTTTCTGCTTTGAGCTCTTGAGATTTGAAAATTGAAGAAACAACACCGAGTGTTGCTACTAATGTGCCACATCAATGTTACAGAATGGTTTGTTTGTTTGTTTGTTTGTTTCAAGGATGCTTGTCCCAAGCCAAGTAGTGCTGTTAATAGATCTAGTTTAGATTCGTTTGTTTCCTGTAGCCTAAACTTCGCTTGCTCCTGTAGTTTACAAGTATGAAGGATTCATGTGGCAAAGCAGATTATTCCTGTGGGTCTTTGGTTGATGTGTGAGCAGTACTGGATCCAGATTCATGATAAGCTTAGTAATGCAAAGAGCTTAGTGGGATTTTGAAAAAGGATTAGACATTTATATGAATAATACAAATAGGAGCAGCTAGGTCTCGAAATAACTTGGCGATGGGAACACACAGTAATGAAAGAGTGCAAAAGTGACAATCTTACTGTGGAAATCTTCCTTAAATGTCCTGTTTAATGCTCAGCTCATTGTCTAAAACATTTGGGGTGATACCCAGCTAAGCAGCTCTGTGTGAGTTCTAATCTGTGTTAGGATTTCCCCCAACTCTCTTGAGCAAATTTATAGGCTGCCTAGAAGCACATGGCGGGAGGAGGAGGAGGAGGTGCAGAAGTTCCATTGGAGAAAGATCCTTGCACTAGAAGAACTGTTTAGTTGGATACTGCCCCTTAGTTTTTCTTTTGCTTATTTGGATGTTAATTGCAAAGAAACTCACCAAAGAATGAGGCTTCTCCTACCCATACATGATTTGGTGCGTTTTATGGACAGAAACGACAGATTAGGATTCTATGAAGGTTATACTTTTAAAACACCATCATATCCCTTTAAACATTCATAGGAATCCTGGGAACAATGGTTTGTTAAAGGTGCCAAGAGCTGTTAGGAGACACCTATTGCCTTCACAGGGCTCGAATTCCCAGAGTTCCCTGGGAAGAGGAATTGACTACATCCATTTGTTGTAGTTCTGTGAGGGGGAGGGGAGAGCTGTGGCTGTTTAAAATGGCATGATTCTGCTTTATAAATGTATAGTGCAGGTAGAACCAAGTTCTCTGAAAATGATAATGGGAGGAAAGGGAAAGAAGTCCTTTCCATGTAAACAGTAAACATATTTTGGGGGAATGTTTTTTGCACAGATCTAAAGCATTCCCTATTTTCAGAGAGCTTATGAAATGTAATTCAGGCTGTGAAGAAAATAGCAGTTACCAGAGAGAACAATAAGATTGCAAAGTCATATTGATCTCCCAAAGATGCCACATGATTTTTTTATCTTAGAAGAAGCAGTCCTAACCTTGGATAGATCATGTTGTGTACTGTGTAAATGCTTTGATAAAAAAGAGGGCCTCTTGCAGATACCATCTCTTCAGGAGGTCGATTCTGCAAGGTTTAGGAATTAGTTCTTTAGTGTAGTGACACCTACCCTTTGGAACTTTCTTCTGTTACATTTCAGACAGGAACTATCTTTTACTACACTTACTTTACTTCCGGGTTTGCAGTGTTTGGGTTCTAAGTTGTTTGAGTACCAAGGCATTTGAGAACCAAGGTACCGCTGTATGCACTTACTGTAACAACTTCATGGTGTGTGTCAGCACCATTTCTCCCCACAAAAAAGCATTGATAATAATAATATGTTAATTAGGGGTTGCCATTTTTTTTTTAAAGGTAGGCATTGTGTTTAACCTGTCTAGGTCAAAATAAATATATTTATGCAAGTAACAGAAGTTCAGTGACAAATAGAAATTATCTTTCTTAAAGTACTTTATACTGAGCACAGACTGTGTCAATGACATAGTTTATTAGGCTAAATTTATTGCTTTATTATTGCTACATGCAAATACAGCCTCTTTAACTACATCGTCCAGTTGTTTAACATTTCTGAACACTACTAGTTGTGGGGGTTTTTAAGGCAAAAAAATCAGATAAACTGCTGCTTCTTCTTCAGGTCTGATGGTTTTGTCATATTGTTGCTCTGACATCAAAAGAGAAGGTGCCTCTGAAAAATAATGGATGGTTGATTTTGATGATAGTTTGATCCTGTCCAGAAAACGGAAGTTTCTGTCTCAAGTTTAAACTATTAGATTTGCCCTCGGGGGGGACGGACTCTACGCAGCAAACAGTCTGATAAAGTGTTTTAAATTGCATTTTAAGCTGCCTGGGAAAGAAATCCACATTTTGTTGTAAATTATAACCATTATCAAATATAATTATTTGGGTTTCAGACCCATTAATTTACTTGCACCAAGTATGTTTTTGTGGGGGGGGGGATAACTGGAGCAAGTGTGCTGAACCTGTGGACTACATCCAGGCTCACCAAGCCATTACAAGTGATCTGCCAGCCCCCATCATGTTCCCTATCACAGCTGTGGGCTGAGAGGATTGGTCTCTGTAGCACAGAGAGCACAAATATAATTCCCACTGCAGTGTTGTTTGCTGGAAAGGTGCGTGCTTAGAGAGAGAGTGGCCTGCAGGGGTGTTGTAGTGTGTGTGTTTGGTTGTGTGTGCATTTGTGTTCAAGAGACTGTGACTGCAGGGTGGCCCATTTTAGCAATGCCCATTTTTTGTTCTTCTGCTACATGGAATACTGTGTCTCAGCTATTCTTCCTTGAGGTATTCGTAAGTAACTTTAACATGCATTTCCCCCCACATATGTGCACTACTGGCAATGTTGCATTTGATTGTTTCTCACAGGATGGAAGCAGCATCTGATACATAAAAATCAAACCCAGATGCTTATACAGCCTTCCATTAAACGACCACCACAGATCAGAGACGGACCTAGGTAATGTGGCACCCTGAGCAATGACAAAATTTGGCATCCCCTAACTTTGAGTAGGTACCTGTATAAATATAGGTATTATTATTATTATTATTATTATTATTATTATTACTATTATTACTACTATGTGCCCCTTTGTCTTAGCGCCCTGTGGGAGGGAACCACCCACACCACCCTAATCTGGCGCTGCACATATTCTCATAGCACAAAATTATTTTCAGAAATGAATGCAGGCAATAATTTAACTGGGGTGGTTTATGCTGGAGAAAGAAATTGGAACCACCAACAATGACAAGCTAAGTTCTGAAATGCCATGATTCTGAAACTAAACTTCAATTGCTCAGGTAACCTGTCTCTCATGTGCTTCTTGACTGATTGCCTCTAACAGAGATAGCATCTATTGTCTTGCTCTGAGTACTGTAACTTGTTTTTTTCAACAACAAAAAAGCAAAAGCAAATACCAGATTGTTTCCTGTCATCTAAGGATAGTGTTTGCTGATTTTACCAGAGAGAAGTAAGAAAGCAAATTGAATTCTGCAACAATTATAGATCTCTCAGCAGATGGCAATTTTACTGCTTTTTTTTTAAAGCCGCACATGTTCAAGAAGGGTTAGCCCAAAGTCAATAAAGTAATAAAGTGAACTGTTTATGATGCACATAAAATTAACTTCAGCAGAGAATTTTCAGCATAACTGCTTTTGTGAGTCTTTTGAAGGAGGGTTTTTTTTTAAAGGGTTAACATTGTTGTAAAGTCAACTCATTGGTCAAAGTTGGTCTCTGTCCTAGGTTCACCCTTTTAGGCTGAAGTTTTCTGTGCTACATAATACATAATATTGAACTATGTTGTAACTTCTGTTTTTGTTTGCCTGCAGCGACTGTGTCAAAGTAGGTACTGGAGACTTTTAAACAAATCCATAGTGCACTCAGCTAAACCTTAAAACAAACTTTTTTTAAAAAAACGCAAAGCACAAATTATTGCAAGCATTCATTTCACAGGCAAGTTTGTTTGTTGGTAACTTGACAGGGCTTGTGCCTAAAAATAAACAGATCACAGGCTATATTATGCAATGAGCAGTAAGCATATGTAGTATAAATTACTGAAGCTAGCAGAAACTAAACAGAGCAATTTGGAGATGTGTTAAAAAGCAAAGTAGGGAAGAGGTTAGCACACACACGCACTCACACAGCAAGACTGCTATGGATTTCACAAGCTTGAAAAGGCTGAGGTTAATGTCTAAGAAGTAATTATGCAGTACATCTCTTGTTAAGTTTGTTAAAAAGTGAGTATATAGAATGCTTACCTGAAGGTAGTGAATCTCAAATATTACTTACATAGGAAACACAGCCAATTTCAATTATACAGTACTGGACATAACCAGGTCAAAATTACACACTTTTAATTAACTCCTCTTGGTTTGAAGGGGAAAATGTTTAGTATCTGCTTATATTCTCTATAAAATCAATCAGATCTAAAAGCACTGAAGTTAGTTTGGCTGGATCATGCACATTGCTTATAAGTTTCAAAAATATACTTCAACACCTAATGGACTAAACTAAAGCTTCTGAATGGTTTGTCTTCAGTTATCTGCCTTAGCAGATAAGCAGATGAATGACCAGCACTGAAACTTTCTCCTAAGTACTCAGCCTGTCCGGACCTTGAAGCTGATGTATGCATTAGCTGATGGGATGAAAAGACCCACATTGCATCATTCTTCAGCATCTCATCTCTTCCATAAGTAATGAAACAGAAGTGAAGGCTGCTGAAAATGTATTATTACAGTACTTCATTTGAATGGAAGCCTGGCTGGACTTGGTATGGAACTGAGGAATGGGTATAGCAGGGAAGGATAATACTGACTATAGAAATTCAGAATGCTGTCAAGATTTTTTAGGGTTGCCATATTTTGAAGATCAAAAAAGAGGACACTGTGATGGCCATTCAAAGCAAATAAATGCTAATTGCCTCAAATTTTACTCCTGAAAAAGAGAACGTGTCCTGGAAAAAAATGGCAACCTAGACTCAAGAAAGTAGTTCCAAACTACAAACTTATAGTATAGCTCCCCCCCTTTATTCTGAATATTATTTATTTACTGATGGAAGCCAATGCAGACTTTCAGAGAGACTGACATGTTGGAGGGACTGACAGCAATAGCAACAAAGTACCTTAAAGACTGCTGCCAGTCAGTGCAGGAAATACTGAGGTAGATGGACCAAATAACTTGGTATAAAGCAAGTTTCTCAGTGCATTAGTTGATTATGGCACAACCTTTCTGTGGCCTAGAGAACATCAATACACTAGAAATTCAGAGAGCCAACATGTGGTCTTCTAAGGCAGCTGCAGTAATGCAGTATAATTGTTGCACAGCACCCCAGACTCTATGAGTAGTGCAAAATTCTTGGGGTTTGGGGTGCATAACTCGGGTTCACTTTCCTTGGTATGAGGGGCAGTGGAGGCTGTGGTGTCTTTATGATATATGGTTGATTTACAGATATATATATACAACCTGAGCCTACAATGGAGAGGTTCACAGCATTAACACCCCAGAAGGTCTTGCTTCTCCAATAGCCAAAGCCTTGGATTCAAGCAGAAATCAGGCATGGCTCTCACTCTCTGGCTTCTGTCTGCTCTCTCTCTCTCTCTCTCTCTCTCTCTCTCTCTCTCTCTCACACACACACACACACACACACACAGTCTTTCTTACTACCAGCCAGGTGAGGGAGGGGACCCACGCATCTTCCCTCTGGCCCAGAGCAACTTATTAAAGATACATACTAAAGACCCAAACTGAGGGCCATTACCAAGAAGCTGGCCTTGTTATTCCAACACTTTAATCCTCCATTAGATTTTAAAGTTAAAGTTAAAGCTATGGTTTTCCCAGTAGTGATGTATGGAAGTGAGAGCTGGACCATAAAGAAGGCTGATCGCCGAAGAATTGATGCTTTTGAATTATGGTGCTGGAGGAGACTCTCGAGAGTCCCATGGACTGCAAGAAGATCAAACCTCTCCATTCTGAAGGAAATCAGCCCTGAGTGCTCACTGGAAGGACAGATCGTGAAGCTGAGGCTCCAATACTTTGGCCACCTCATGAGAAGAGAAGACTCCCTGGGAAAGACCCTGATGTTGGGAAAGATGGAGGGCACAAGGAGAAGGGGACGACAGAGGACGAGATGGTTGGATAGTGTTCTCGAAGCTACGAACATGAGTTTGACCAAACTGCGGGAGGCAGTGGAAGACAGGAGTGCCTGGCGTGCTCTGGTCCATGGGGTCACGAAGAGTCGGACACGACTAAATGACTAAACAACAAGATTTTAACCCTTGCTGGGTACATGAATTAGAAGGGACTCAGGCATACACACCAACTCACAACAGTATGTGAGGGAAAAAAAGAGGTAATGTCTAACTGTTTTTATATATCAGTTATGTCCAATGTATTTCAGCATATAGTCTTCCTGAAGGACTAAAAATTGACACGACACACTGCTCCAATTGCACGAAGGTGAGTCACATCTGCACACAAACCCCAGGTCTTTCACCTAACCCCTGCAGCAGCTCACTGGGTATAGCTAGGTTGTAGATGCACACAATACATTTCTGACTTTGTTTAGCAAAAGCACATTGTGCCAGGTAATTGAATGCATTAAAATAAAGAGCACAGGAAATAATATTAATAGAAGCAATTTTGACTAGTAATGTATAACTAGTATATCACAGAAGGGAGCCAAATGAGACAAAGGGGTAATTAATGTCATGTGGAGGTCCCTACTTCATTTACCTCTGTTTTTCAGCTCTGGCTAGAGTAATGACTAAAATTAATCAAGCTTCTAGTATTTTAGGCTTGTATCTTAAGAACTTCATAGCAACTGTGGTGGAAACGTTTTCTGCCTATCAGTTTTGCAGACTCAGCTTGGAAACTGAAAGCTCAGATGTATTTCTGCTTCATGCATCACTAAGATTTTGCAATCTCATTGCTCAGCTAGCAGTTCTGTTAATCATACACCAATCTGTATGAAATACTACTAGCAGGACAAAAAAAAAAGGATTTTTAAAATATAAAACACTAAACACTTTTGGCAGGTACGTATGATGTTTTTTGATTGTCAGGTAGAGGTGATCTTATATACATAGATAATATAATCTGATGGAATTCTGCAATCAGTTGATGTACTCATTCTGTGGTGAATGCAAGTTAATACTATCATCATGTTTGTAGATTTAAGGATCTCACAGAGTGCTATCGTATACAGATGCACTCAGAAATAAATCCCAGTGTGTTAAATGCAAGGCTGGGGAAGCTTTTTCAGATCAAGTACCACCTTTTTCTGCGGACAACCTTCTGGAGTCCACATTCCAGTGTGACACGGGGGCAGATGGTAAAGTGGGTGGATAAATAAATACCTTTCAACAGTTTGCTACATTTCCACCACCAGTTTTTCCACCGCTAGCCCAGATACAAGCTTGCCCCATCTCCACTGACTGAGATGCCACCTGGACTTGACTTTCAGGGGAGCTGGGGCTATATATCTGTTCCTGGGCTGACACAGCTCCCCAGGCAGCATTGGCCCTGAAGGGAATGATGCCAGTGTGTCCTTTCCCCCTTGGGGATGAACCACTTCAGAGGTAGGATGCATGGGTCACCTCCCTAATATATCATGAAGGAGGCCTTATGCTGGTGTGAGGTACGCTATCTCGCCTATTTGTGTCTGCTTGAGTGGACTTTTTTAGCCTTTGCTTAACCTGGTGTATATATTGCTGTGTTATTTGGAGGCAGGGAAGCAATACATATGACGGGTGAGATCAGCTGGGGAGAGAACAAAGCAGGGAGGCAATTACAGTGGTTCCTTGGTACTGGGAGATATGGTGTGGGAAAGGGGGCAAGCCATGTAGCAGGTTCATGGCACAGACAATAAGTGGCTATGCCATGGGCCAGCCCCCTTTCCAGCCTGAGGAAGTTTGGTTCTTCTAGCATAGGCATCCCCAAACTCGGCCCTCCATCTGTTTTGGGACTACAACTCCCATCATCCCTAGCTAACAGGACCCAGTGGTCAGGAATGATGGGAATTGCAGTCCCAAAACAGCTGGAGGGCCGAGTCTGGGGATGCCTGTTCTAGCAGCCAGCCTTTAGGTCTGCAGCTACTGAATGCCAGGTCAGCTTTGATTAAGACTTCCCTTATCCATGTTTTGATCATACATGAGGAGACTGATCTGGTTTGTATCATTGAGGCCTAAGTGAGCAAGCATGGTGGAGTTCATCTCACCCTGCTGTGCCCACCCGGGTACTCAAGGCAGCCTAGACACAGACTTGAGGACTGGGGAAGGGGAGTTACTGTAATTTATAGGATCTCCTCCCATGCTTTCTGTCTACTTGATTGGCAATATAGAGTATCTCAACCTGGTTTTAGGCATTATAACACATTTTGCTGGTTTACTGCCCACCTCACTGCCCAGCCTGACAGATATGGTCTCAGAGCGAGTGTTGAGGACTCCCTGACTGCTTGGGGGGGAGGGGTCAGGCATAAACAGCTATGCTGAGGCTATTATTTTTGGGGTGACTCAGGACTTAATGGTCACCATGATAACCTTGGGGGTGTCCCAATATGTCATTGGCTTCATGCATGTGGCAAGCTACACTCTGGAACTGGTTTTTCTCACTGTGACATCTAGTGAAGCTTTTCCAGGTACTATGAGACCTTTTATGGTCTGGCCCAAAGGAAGTAATAGAATTGACTCACTGTGACTTGTTTGCAAAGCATTTTCATTTCAGGATAAACTCACTTCTACTCTAGACAACAGTAGAGAGCCTGGGGCTTTGCAGCTGTTGTAACACTCCACCTTCAGCTAGTCTGAAGAATGGATAAGGCTAATGAGAGTCTAACAACATCTGGAGAACCATAGGTTAACAATCCTTGTTCTAAGGATCCTAAACTGAGATTTAACGTCCCAAAGCAAGCTCTGGTCTCTTTTGCTAAATGTTATTTTTCTTACAGAGATAAGCATCCAGATCCTTATTTACTTTTAGGCAAATACATTTCCTCTGCCTCAAACTACTTAGCAGCAGGAGCCCAGGCACTAAGCAGCAGCAAAATGTTTGCTCCAGCCAGAGAGGCATGAATTAAATGCTATGATGAGGAAAAAGCATAAATATTTGACTTCCATATTGCTTGGCTACCATGTAGCCTTCAATTTTCTCTTCCTTCCCTTTTTGTTTAAACTTAGGACCAAATATTGGAAAGAAAAAAACAACACCCAGTTAATATTATTAACATTTTATAGTTGACAGTGTATCTCTTTTAAGGGATATGGCCCTATTTATCAATTATTTGTTCTTAATAAACTTGCACAATATGCCAAACTTTCACATTAGGCTGGACTTTTTAATCTTATCTTCCTTTCCTTTTACTCTTGCATTTATTGCCCATGGATTACCTGGAATACCTTAGACTGTGTGCCGTACCTTACGTCAGATGTCGGCACTTTTGTGTGGTCTATCATGTGGGCAGCAAATGTTGGACCACAGTGTTTAAAAAGATGTTTACAGCTAACACTAACTTCAGTAGGAACAGCTGTGTATCTTCATAGTCAGAATATAAGGGTGCTTTCAGAGGAGTGTTCGTTGTGGGATGGGTGGTCCTCATGCATGCATTTTTTCCCACAGTATCTAAATGATATTTCTGACATAAAAAATACTAGTCTATGTTTCCTCCTATTTAATCCAAATTTAATTTAATTTAACCCTGTAAATTAAAGCTTGTTGCCAGTGACTCATTTGCAATATCTGAATGACCTGTTAACCATATTGCATCCTCTGCTGGAAGTACCTTAAGGCAGCTTTAACAGTGAAAAAGCAAATCAGAAAATTAGCTTTTAGCCAGTTTAGTGAATAAACTTTTATTGTCTGATCTGTGTTGTAATTCCTTTCAGACATTATATCTAATATCTATATCTAATTCTCAATTTTGTTGTAACTAAGGTTTGTTTAAGTTATTGCTAGAAGTCTCTCTCTCAGTCTCTCTCTCTCTCTCTCTTTGCAATACTATCTTAATTACACTCACAGTATGAACCTCTCAAGGTCTTCTGTAACCCCAAACTGAGCAGCAAGGAACATTTGTCAGGCCACAGCTGACCTGTATATGGTGTGCCTGACACCTATCTTCAAGCACATTTGCAGTGCCATACAGAACATTTGCACAGCACTCATGTCTTAGTCTGGAAGAGTGAATGTGGCCAACCACCTCCTCCTTTTCCATCTAGCTTCCCCTTGCAACTTGGCTTCTTGGATTTGAGACCTAGACTGACTTTATTTTGAACCTTGATTTGAAGCCTTTTGCGATGCTCACTTTTGTTCCAGGCCCAAGGGGCTGAACCAGCAGAATGCAATAATAGCTCAGTTGCATTAGCTTAAAGGTTCACCCTCTTTCCAGCAGTGCTTATACAGGGTGAGTCCTTTAAAAGAGGCCCCGTGGATACAGAGTACACATGTTGCATGGGGCCTCTTTTAAAAGACTCACCCTATACAAGACCCACAAACATAGAATAAAGGCAATAACCTTCCCTTGCTGTTTGCCCCCAGCGACTGACTTTCTGCTGTTGAAGATGGCATACTTCAAAGGAAAAGAGTTGTGCTTCTTTCCTTCCTTTGGGGTCAAACTCCAAGGACTTCCAGTCATCACTGATAGGCTCTGGCTGAAAACCCTGCTGGAATTGGCAGCATTGGGGAGTACGGGTGATCCCAGTGGCATTTAAAGTCAGTGCTGATCAGCACCAAGTTCAAACTGCCCTTTTGGCAGGGTTTGGCTCCACTTGAGCTTCTGAGCAGAACCAATCCCAGTGGTACATGGATTTGATGTCAAATTTAAAAGGAACCAAAGGCAAGGCACATTTGCAAAGAAACAATTGGAAATGACCACTAACAGTCCCCTGCTTTAATTAACTCACAGAGGCAATTATCCACTGGGGGTGTAATATCAGCTAAGTCCCATGAGCCCATCTGCTGGGGTAGGAGTGATATGAAGCTGTCAGATTCTAGTTAAGACTCCAGAAGACCCCACCCTGATACCCAGTGTGAAGAAAAGTTTTTCTCCCTCTTTCAAATACTAGAAGTCCATGCATTAAAACTGAAAGTTGAAGGCTTTTGCACAAAGGGAAGTACCACCTCACACAATAGTTTAAAAAAATCACTATATAGGCAACTTGATGGCCACTGTGAGGATACTGGGCTAAGATGGGTCCTTCTTAATGTTCTAACTGCATTACAGTCACTTCCTCAAAGGCTGGGTCACTGTAAATTCTTTGCAGGGCATTTCAAAACAAACAAACTGTGAGCAGCCTGTTTCCATCCAAGCTCATCATTGTAAGAACCTTTTAAAACTAGGAATTTGGTGCCTGAATTAGAATTTGGTTTGCTTGTTTTCCTTCCCACCCACCCCACATCCCTTTTGTGTCATGTCTTTTCAGATTGTGAGTCTGTGGGCAGGGGCTGTGCTATTTTTATTCCTTTGTAATCTGTTATTTTCTGACTGAATAGTGGGGTGAAAATAGTTTGCATAAACAAACTAGAATGAGTAGAATCTGCTTGGTTTCTAGGGGGCAAACAATTATTTTTCCTCTCCCCATCACCTTTCAAAATGTGGTCATAACATAGCATATGCTAAAATAAATGAGATTTGTTCATCAAAAAGCGTGTTAAGCTGGCAAACATTATTTTAAAAAATAATTAACACAATGTAATACTTACATTTCATTTTGGGTGTTACTACTGTATTGTGTGCAGAAATATGAGATTTACTATATTTAAGTGGGCAACAAATGGTGATGAGGTTGCACAACAAATAAATCTGCTTGTATTATCTACCTACTCAGAAATCGTTTTATTTTCCAGCTTTTAGAGAATCTGAATCAGGAGTCATAAATGAAAACAAGCTAATTTGATACCTTTCCATGGCTCAGGACTACTGGTACTTGGTACACATCCTGCTGGAAAATATTAATTACTAGAATAATTAGTGTAAAAATATGGCAAATACTGATTGCTTTTTGTTTTTACATTCAGGAAAAAATTGAGAAAAAGTGAGATGGTGAATGATTTGTTCTAATGCAGTGAAAATTAGATGCCAAGCAGTCAAATATGTCAAGAAATCTTTACAAAATAATGGAAGTGCTCTTTGAATCAGAACGATGTGTAGCTCCTGCAGCAATCCATGTTCATTTTTTTTAAAAGCTAGGGTGTACATTGCCTTTCATGATCACTGACTTTCATATGTCAAGACTGTTTAAAATATTAAAAGGAATGGACAAATAGGCAAATCTGTAATTTAGTTTTTATTTACTCCATTTGAAGCAGAAAATATGAAATAATAAAATATGTAAAGGGGCTTCTGCTGTTTGAAAACCATTCTGTCTTGAGTATGGTGATGTTTTTCTCAAAGAATTTGGGCAAAAATGGTTTAGCAGTTTGATAAGAAAGACATATTTTGTTCAGAAAGCCAATAGGATTGAGAAATGAAAAAAGAAAAAAAATAACAGCACTCTAAGTCTCTCCTAGTTTTTCAGAGAAAATTGCTAATTTATTGGTTCACCTCACCTGAGACTGCAATGGTTTTAGTAAAACCCTCATTTGCTTTTATTGTCACATGGTTTAAAGCTCTAGCTACAGTTCTTGGTTTTATTCTTATTGTACACAGATCAACTTGAAATGAATTATTTGTTGGAATTAATTGTTTGTGCATGGAAGAGAAAGAAGAGAAATAGATTATAGTGCTCAAAAAAGTATTAGATGCTAAGAGTCACACACAATAAATCACATGTACAGAGGGCTTTTTACTTCCTGCTTTCTACCACAGCTTCCTGCATCCTCCAGAGAGCCTGCTCTGAAAGGTCAATAATCTTCCATAGAAAAATAAGCAACTCCAATATCCCTCACGAACATAGAAGCCAATTCCCAGTTCCCTTGGCCCCCCCTACAATAAAATATTTGAGGGGGCTGCCCCCCACCAAAGTTGATGGACATTGCCGTTCAAATGGTGTACCTACCCCCCCCCCCCAGTATTTTAAGTTGGCCACCCCTGCTTGCAAAGCACTTTGTCCACACTTAATCAGCTAGGACTCTCTACTCCAAATGTATTTGTTCCACTGCCTATGCCCTGTACCCCCCCTCATTCTCCTTTGTGCCCCATACCAAATAAATATTGGTAGGGGAGGGAAGGGGGGAAGCCAAGGTCTTTTCAACCTGAAATGCGTTTTATATTGCTAATGTAGAAAGAAGGTTGAGACACACTTACCCTTGCCTGTTGATTGTTCCCTACAAACCCACAACCTCCATGCACTTTAGTTTTAATTGTATTTTAATTATGTTGTTTTCCCCACATGTTTTTAGCAGTCCTTGTTCTTATCTGTAAGCTGCCTTGAGTCCACCCCGCATGCAGGCTCTGTAACTGGAAAGGAGCTAGAGGAGAAGTGATGAATTTAGGAGGAATGTCCCCCACTCAGTGTCTCTGCAGCCTTGTTATTTCTGCAAACAAGAAGTTGCGGCTATGCATTTGCTCATATAATTTGCTTTTTACTCTCTCTTCTCTAAATGCTCAGAATTGCTTTACAGTATATACTTTTCTTAGTCCTATTGCAATACCTTATGCCAGTAGTGGGCAACCTTCTTAGGGTTGAGGGTCACATTCTCCCAGAAGCATGTGTGTGTAAAATAAATACATGAATACAAAAGTGAATGAAAGGAGGGGAGAGAAAGAGAAAGGGAATGGGCTTTCTTGCCCACATTTGGCATTGGCTCCATCTGGCAGGTGTGTCCAATACCAAAACTAGGCAGGGAAGCCTCTTTTTCTCTCTGTCCTCCCTCCATTCATTCTCTTGTCTATTCATATATTCTCTCTCACACACACTTACTGTGGCACTTACTATAACAACTTCATAGTGAGTACCGGCACCTCACACCCCCCCGCCCCAAATACAAAAATTGTGACATACACAATGAATTGAAACCATTTGCATGCACTTGGGTTTGAAGTCAATAATGCTAGTCTGTTATCTCTTTCAGCAAATTCAGACATAGACTTCCTCTGAACATGGATGGAGGAAAGATGGCTATAGGGAACTCAAAGTTTCAGAGGCAGTCTACCTGAGTGAGCTGAAGTTGTGGAGGCTGGCAACAGGAAAGGCTTTGGGTCTCAAGCCCTACTTTGACTAATCACTTTTAAAAGTGTGCCAACCAGTGGCCAACACCTCATGATAACAATCATGGAGAACTTGGAACTGATTTGTCTTGCTCTGTAAACAGTGCAACCCTATGTCTACTCAGAAGTAAGTCCCATTAGATTTGGGACAAGCAATAGCTAACTGCTTGATTTTTTTTCTTCTTTATGTAATATAGAACCTTTTATTCTTGGTATTCCTCGTGCCTCTGATGGTTTCAATCACAGGTTTATGTTTCTGTATATCTTGCAAGTCATGTGCACCACACCTCTTGTTCTCTTATTTCTTCTGATGATATTCTCTGTTTACCTATCTGTATCACACTGCAAATATCCAGATAACCAGATTTAATATTTATTATTGTGAACATTCCATGCCCACCTTGGTATGGTTTGGTTTAATTTTTATGTGTTTGTTTCATGAAGTTCTATTTTGTTATTTGGGTTATATGGCTAGTTTTAAAAAAATGCTTTTTGAAAAGGAATAAAAAGACGAAGCAAGTTCCAGTAAGTTAATTGGGACTTACTCCCAGGTATGTGGGTATAGCCTTAATTTCCTCCATAGAGTTCAGAAGAGATTAAAAAGCGACTTTGCCTTCACTTTCTGTTCCCATTTGAGAGTAGCCATGTGGGTGGTAGGATTGTAACAGATGTGGAAATCAAGTGTCTCTCAGTTGGAAACATGAATATAGACAAACTATTGTAATTGGAACTCTGTTCTTTGCCTTCCATTTGTCCACAGTGACAGTGATTTAAAAAGCAGGGAGTTAATAAGATACCCATTGTCTCACTGTCATGGAAGATAGGGTCTACTCACTTGCCTTAAAAAACTTGAAACACAAGAGATGTATGTTGAAATTGGGGAGACTAACTTCTCTCTTCTTCACCCTCCATCTCATTATCATTATTCACACACATATACATGTATTTTGACATAAGTGGGTAGTATTCAATGCTAGACCTACTCAAGAGTAAACCCATTGAAGTTAATAGACATGACTAACTTAGATTTATTATTTTCAATGGGTAGGACTTAGTATAATACAACCCAGAGTGTTTAGGATTACTACCCATCCTAGCCACAAAGGATTTCCCATGCATTTCAGTCTCCAGAATGCTCACTTCTCTCCTCACCATGGGAAAAATAGTTTCTTAAGAGTCCTTTTCCCCCTTACAACCCACCTTAGCAATGAAGAAAAGATGTGCTGCTAGGTCCTCCTCCACAAAGAAAACTTACACAGGGTGCTGCAAGCTAGCGAAGGAGGGAAAATGCAGACTAGAAAGACCAAACTGATAAATTTAGAATGCATAGTTCTGATTGGCTTAGCATGCCCCCGCTTATTTTTTGTGGCTTGGGGTTTCGTTGGCCAGAGAGAGAGAGAAAAGCATGAGGATCTTGAAGAACGGAAAACAAAGGCTTTCCTGTTGGTTAAATTATTTGTTTTTAACAATTTTTGTTGCTGTGCAGGGGGACGGACAGCTTCCTCTATGGGCCTTGGCCTCTTTATATTTCAGTCAACATATCCTTCAGTCAATCATATTAGAGCAGCATAGAATTCTCCCTCTCATCAGACTAGTTTCCTAATCCAACAAGTGACCAATATTTTCTGCCCAATAAGTCAATGGGAAGTGTAATTTTACAAAAGTCTCTCTCAGTACAGTATTTTTAAAGAACTCAGTTTCTCCCAGACCAGACTTGTGTAACTAAATAGCAGATGTGTTACACATTTAACATGACACCCCTATGCACATGCATATCTTAACCAAATCCTATTTTTAAAAGTGATTTCTCCCCAGTAACTCTGCTTACAAAACGAACAACAGCCCTTTTATTGCTTTTAATGGGTGTGGTATATTTTTATGGTATTCTGTAAATGATCCTTCTTGAACCTACATTTCTAAATAATTGGCATTAATACGGCAAGACAAAAATAGCAAAAACCAGGATATTGATGTATCAGTAAACACCTGACTTTGTATTGTGCTTTTGGCTTGTTTGTACATGGTGATATATTGCCTACATTGTCCTTGTGGGACTGTTTAAGTTATGTAATATCTCTTTAAAAAACTGACAAAGTTTTCTGGCAATATAAGACCTTAACAGATTTATTTTGGCACAAGTGGGGGCTGCAACAAAATGTTGTAGTGTGGAGTGCTCTTATTCAGGTTTCTAGCCCTGGCCTCAACAGTCAACCAGCATTCGTTACCTACTAAACACAACCAGTCTATACTGGGCATTTCCCCGCACCAACCAATTTTTTGGTACTTCTGCAAATATTGGGATTCCCCCCATGCCTACCGCTTCTTCTTTATTGTGCATTACTTGTACCATTTGTGCTACATAAGCCTGATTCAGTTCTGTTTCGGTTTTCCTAGCACTCAAACACAGGTATGTTTTCTCTCATTTTGTGTTAATTTTTGTTTTTAAGCCTGCATTTGCATTTGTATGAATTTCATATGCCCTTTTTACATAAAATACATTTTCAATGCTTCTCAATGCATTTTTCAGGAGAAAAAAAATTGTATTTTTTGCACACTGAAGCACTGCAAAATCTGGAAGTGTGACTGGCCGGGAGTTGCACTGTGATCTGCAAGAAAATTAAACTGGCAACAGCAGATTGCATCTGTTTCCTGTGAAAAACAGACCAAATTCCTGTGTCACAAGCTTATCAGAAAAGGAGAAAGTGATTGTGATTGTGTGTGTGTCGACAAAAGGGAGTAGTCCACAAAAGCTTATACAGTAAATCTATTATAAGGTGTTTGTGTATAAACCCTGCTGTTCCCCCTCTGGATTTTACTTTTAAAGTAAAGAGACCTATCTCCATTTGTGCTATGTGGCTCAGTAAGTAATCAATGCCCAGCACAAACATATTTTCCTCTTTTTCTTCTTGGACCTGTGTTCCCATATGTAAGCAATTGAACTCTGGGAAAAAGGCTTGCCCCTTTGTCCTGTACCTTGGCAGAACCTTTGTTTCCCTGTCGCCCTGCCAGGAAAGTATGTCGCTGACTTTGGGGAGGCGACTGACGTCACAGACACACACCTTGCCTTGTGTGTGTTACGGTTCCAGCCTCTGGGGCCGCTCTTTCTATACTTTACGTTTTATATACAGTATAGCAGTGTATGTGTTTTCATATATATCTCTATACGAACTCTGTCGCAAAGCTCACGGGGACCTTGCCTTCTCACTTTCCCCGCCCCCTTCACCCCTCCCCGCGCGCCAAATTGCGCCTGCTGAGGGAGGAAAGCAGCTTCATTCGCTGCCGCCGCCTTCCACCAACCGCCTTCCATGGGTGGTCGTTAACTGTTGACTTATGGCTCGGCACGCGCGCAAGCGCGCCTAGAGGCACGTTCTCTCCCGAACGTCACTGCAAGGCTGGAGTCAGTTTCCTCATCCACTGGCACGCTGTACTTTTCTCCTTCTCTCCCGCCTCACCCTCCCAGCCATCCGCTGCGGCCCACGGAGAGGGCGGAGCTTCCCCGCCTCCTAGCCAGTGAGAACCTCAGGATTAGGGGGACGGAGAAGGTGGTGGCAAGGGAGCACGCCCCTTTGCCAGCCACGCCCCTTGGTGGGGCGCGCGCGGGGTGGGGGTGGGGAGTTACTCCTTTAAAATAACCTGAAGGCGCCTTGAGCGAATTTACCACCCTGAGGGGCCGGTTTGTGAGGGAGAATTTTATACGGGGGAATTATATAGATCTATTTGTATATACTATATATATGTTTTCAAAGCGTTGAGTTTCTTTTCCTGTCGAGAAGTTTGATACCCCCCTCACCCGCTCATTCCCGTTCCTGTTTCGAGAGAGATGACCGCGTTGCCTCGGCGGAGCTAAGGAGGGAGCGAGAGGCGGCGGCGGCGGTTGGGCTCCTGAGAGGCAGAGCGAGCGAGGGAGCGAGCAGCCGCGTGAGGCCGCCTCAGCCGCCCTTCCTTCCCTCCGCGTAGCTCCCGCCGGCGGGCTGCGATGTCTCCCGTCAGCGAGGAGGTGGGAGCGGGGGACGCCGTCCCGACTGCCCCCGTGGCCCCCTTCGAGGGGAGCGAGGCGCTGGGCGACGAGCCGAAGCAGGAGAACGGCGGCGAGTGGTGCTCGCACCAGACGCTGCTCTCCTCGCTGGAGGCAGCCGCCGGGGACCCGCCCCCGGTGACGGCGTTCGCGGGGGCCGGGAGCCCCCCGGAGAAGAAGCTGCAGAAGCCGCCCATGCCGCCGCCGAAGGGAGGCGAGGCGCCGTTCGAGCCCCCCGAGGGCGGCTGGGGGTGGGTGGTCATGCTGGCCTCCATGTGGTGCAACGGCGCCGTGTTCGGCATCCAGAACTCGTGCGGGGTCCTCTTCAAAGCCATGCTCAAGGAGTTCGGAGACCCCAACGACCCGCAGCTGACGTTCAAGACAGGTGAGTGAGTGCGGGGGGGGGGCCGGAGGGGAAGGCGGGAGGTGCGGGAATGGAGACCCCCCCCCACAACCGCCTCTGAATCGGGGCTCCTGCTTTTGCGTTCAGAGAGATAGGGAGGTGATAGGAAGCGAGAGAGACTGGGCTGGAGCACTTCTGGGCGAAGGTGGCTTGTGTTTAGATTTAAAACCACCTATTCGTTTTTTGTGCACAGGACAAAACCTCCGAATTGGTGGGCGGGCTGGGTGAAGGAGGAGCAGGCGCTAAGGTTTTGCAGTTGCCGCTGTGTATGTGCAGAATCTGCCCCCTCTATTTGGGGGAAAGTTACTGCCCTGCTTCCCATTGTTCTGGGACTATGTGTGACGTCCTTAAAACAAAAATATCATAAGAAGGGCCCTGCTGAATCAAACCAGTGGCCCACCTAGTCCAGCATCCTGTTCTCACAGTGGCCATCCAGATGCCTGCGGGAAACCTGCAAGCAACTGGTGTTCAGAAGCATTGCAACCTCTGATCATGGAAGCAGAGCATTGCCATCACGGTTAGTAGCCATTAAGAGCCATATTCTCCATGAATATGTCCTCTTTTAAAGCCATCCAATCCCTCTTTTAAAGCCATCCAAGTGGGTGGCCATCACTTCTTCCTGTGGGAGCAGAGTTCCATACTTTTAACTATGCACTGTATGAAGTACTTTCTTTTATTTGTCCTAAATTTTCCAGCAGCAGCTTCATTGATGCCCATGAGTTCTAGTGTTATGAGAGGGAGAAAAACTTTCACTCTCTCCATGCCATGTATACTTTTACAAACTTCTATTACTTGTTTTTTCTCTAAACTAAAAAGTTCCAAAGATTGCAACCTTTCCTCATATGGGTGTTGCTTTATTCCCTTTTAAGGGTCATGTTGATCACACTTTTCTGAACCTTTTCCAATTCTACAATATCCTTTTTGAGGTGAGGCAACCAGAACTGTACACAGTATTCCAAATGCAGTTGCACAATAGATTTGTACAATGGTGTTATAATATTAGGAGTTTTATTTTCAATTCCTTTCCTAATAATCTCTAGCATGGAATCTGCCTTTTTCACAGCTACTGCACAGTAGTTCTTCATTTTCATCAAGCTATCTACTACAAACCTGAGGTCTTATTCCTGGTCAGTCACTGCCAGTTCAGACCCCATCCACATATGTGAAATTAATATTTTTTTGTGCCAGCATTCATATCTTTACACTTTTTATGTTGAATTCTATTTCATATTTCACCACCCATTCACTTAATTTGTAGAAGCCTTTTGGAGCTCTTCACAATCTTTTTCTTTTAATGATCCCGAACAATGCAGTCCTGATAGGATTTCTGCTTTTGGATGTGTATTTTACTTCTGTATCTCCTTCTCCCTCTCTTTCTGTCTAGCTTGTGCAAGAGTTTGTAGATTCTGTTTTCTGAAAGAAAGAAAATTAAACAGAATTGGGTTTAAAGGTTTGGCTAAGGATTTGTAACCAGCAGGACAACAATACTCATAGAATCATAGAAATATAAAGTTGGAAGGGATCCTGCGGGTCATCTAGTCCAATCCCCTGCAAAGCATACATGACAGATGGCCATCCAACCTCTGCCTAAAATCCCCCATATAATGAGAGTCCAAGAGTCCACTTTCCAAGAGGTCTTACTGTCAGAAAGGTGTTCCTGATGTTTTGTTGGAATCTTCTTTCTTGTAACTTGAATCCATTGATTCAGAATCTACCCTCCGGAGCAGGAAAAAACAAGCTTGCTCCATGTTCCATCCCTTTAGATGTTTGAAGATGGCTATCATGTTTCTTTTCAGTCTCCTCTTATTCAGGCTTTTTCATTGGGCTGTCTAAAATAATTATTTTCTCACCTTTGCAGTAACTCTGAATGCAGGTTTCTGCTAATCTGTTTCACAGATGTGTGAGCTGAGACTGAAAAGGAAATTTTACAAGACTAGCCACTGAGTTTGTAGCAGAATGGTTTCTGTGGTCCACCTTAAAATATAAATGAATTTTTCTGATTTATTGTGATAATGCTACTTATGTGCAAAACACTTTTAACAGATTTTGTGTCATTTAACGTAAATAAATGTGAATCAGAAATGTCCATGTAAACTGCTAACTTATCCAAAACTTGCAACTATTTGAACAGCTGTTTTGAACTAGTGTCAATCTTCAAGAAATCTTGGCAATATAAAATCTGTCTGAACACATGCAGTCTTTCAAATTTGCCCCCTATTGTAATCAACAGTGTGTTTCTTTTGGATAATAACTGAAAAAGAATAGTCAGCTAGAACAAATCTTGTTTAAATTAATAGTGGCCTTGGGAGGTGCTTCTCTGTTGTATCAAAACAAATTTTAGCAACTGTAGACTGTTTCCTGCTGAGCACCAAGACTTTCAGGAAGCTCCTGGTATGTAGAAGGGAAATTATTCTAGTAGACAAAGTTTCTGTTCATCTGGCTTAAAATTGAATTAACTATGTAACAACTACATCTGGAACCCAATCTGAAGCAGAGGTTTACTTTAGTAAATATGTATAGGATTTCAACCCACACTCCTTATCTCAACTCTGCCTTAAACTGAATAAAAGTTTGAAATACGTTCTGTTTAAAGTTTAGCTCTTATGAATTGCATCCAGTAGTGGCTTTTCCTTAGCATAAAGCACTTCTGTTTAAACAAAATAGGACACCCAATTTTAAAAAAATCTTCTCTTTCCTACTGCAGCCCTCTGAAGCACATCCCATGAAGTTTCAGAAAGTACCCAGACATTTGCTGCAACTTTTTGGAGGAACATAATAAGTAGCTAGAAGGGTGAATAAAAAGCACATATAACCCAGCTTGTGCAAGCAAAAGTGCTTTCCACTACACTCTCCCATTTTGGATATAACCCTATATATTTTTCCTACAGCTTTGATAAATGCTTTGATAGTTGGATAAGCTGCCAGGGGAGAATAGAAGGAACACATTTTGTTTCAATCCCTGGTAATTAATTTGTCTATTCTAACGATCTCTGAGAGAAACAACTACTTCCAACTGGAAAGAAAATAGGTACATGTATCTCTTAATCCAATTAGCATGTCTTCCTGTTATAATTAATTATCATGACTGCAAGCATCTGGTTGAAACTGAGCATGAACTTCACAAAAGGTGAAGGCAACCTAATCCCCATTATTTTTGCTCACTGAAGAGGATAAGTGAATTAATAAGCAGTAATCTTTGGATAATTGCTCTGACTTGGGCTGGAGGTGTGCTTCATTCTTATGAAAGTTCTAAAAGTTTACAGAATTGTCAAAAATTGCCAAGTATTCAGAAAAGTCTAATTATTAGAGTGCTATGTGCCTCCTATGCTTGTTTTGAAAAAATAATAATATGGCTATTGAGCCACTCTGGGTTCCAGAGCACTGCATGCGTGCACATGGGAATGGCCAGTGGTGACACTTGCACCACTCAAAGGTTGGACTCCTGTAGACTAGTACTCAGTGATGCATGAAAGGCTGCTGCATGTAGGGAGACTTGGCCGGTTTCTGTGCATGCACAGGCCTTTCTGGATCTTTGATCATATTTTAGAACCTCCATTTTAAAGCTTTCTAGTGGGGGATGTAAGAAAAATATATTGCTATCTGATGTGTAGCTTGAAAATAATAAAATCGTTGCTTATAGAAGATAAAATTTACATCATTGGTACAGCACTATGTTAAATTGCTAGGCAAGACACTAGATGTTTGCAGTAAACCAAACATTTTATTACTGGACTTGTGGTGCTCCTGTCATTATGATAGCAGCACATATTTCAGCTGAGCTATTGTCAGGATATACTGATCCTGCCATAGCACTGATGGAGTGACTATAGACTTTGTGAAACAAGAACAGAAGAGATTAGTCTCTTGGTAGAAGATCTAGACCTGCTAGTGGCTTGTCAATATACCTTCCTCATGCAGTGTCACTCAGAGAACTGGTAGCTTCTGCCATTGCAAAGCAAGTGTGGGATGGACTTTTGTCAGGACATCTAAAGTATTCACTTGAGGCTTCTAGTGTACACATCTCCTTCATTCTGTTCTGAAGTCCTGAGGTTTCTTTCTGGAAACAAAATACTGACTGCTTGACCCGAAAGGTCTTTACATTCCCTTGATTTATCTTCTCTGCTTTACCTTGCCTTTTCTCTGTAAAGAGCAGAGTATAAAAAACTTGCTACCAGAACATATGGTATAGTTGAATATCTGCAGCTGTTGGGAATCAGTGGGCTTTTGAAGAGCCCATAGGTATTGCATTGTTTCTAGAGTGTGCAAAGTCAATGTATATACAGAGGAGTAACTGTTAGTTTGTTGCTGCAAAACAGTAGGCTTATGATACATTTAAAGATAGTGAGTTGTAGATCTAGCTAAGGCATACACAGAATTAGACCCACTGAAATTTATTAAGTCTATTAACTTAAATTAGTTTAAAACAATTTTAAACATCATTGATTTTAATTATGTTTTTAAATTTACTTCACCTACCCAGGGACCTTATGATCAAGAATGAGAAAGAAATCAAAGTAATAATGTCCACTGACTTCAGTAGGTCTCTTTTGAGTATGTCTAAGACTTAGTTGATGTCAACTGTAAATGTTAATTGTAGCGCAGGAATGGCTGACATTTTTCAGCCTGGAGGTCACATTGACTATGAGCCCCTCTGGAATGTAAAAGGTGGTGTTTTGAGTGGGTAGAGGGATTGTATCACCCACTTTCCTAACTTAGTACAGCAGTGTGAAAATTAGGAGAGAAAGCTCAGGACTGGCAAACCACATTTCTGGCTTGCAGGACTGGATCTGGACCATAGATTAGCCTTCCATGTGGTAGAATAAGCTTTTGTGAAATTTATACATCTGATGAAGTTGAATCTAGTCCGCAAAAGCTCCATAATTAGGATTGTGGCTGCATTTCATTTAATCAGGGGATACATTAGTGAAGCTACAACAAATCTCAGACATATTCTGCCCACGGTTAAAACTGAGAACTGCATGTTGGCATTGGTTTAATTTATTTAATTTAAATAGTGCTACAATGAAAGAGGCATTAGGATTGGAACTATGATTCTTCAGCAAAAATCTCCCTAAGATGCTATTTTACATTAAAAGGAAGGTGTCACTCAATCTATAGAGAACATATTCCTTTGTTGCATTTCTTATTATGACCCCACTCCCAGCAGTTTAAAATATACAAATCCTGGAATTCTCAGGAATTTCTGAGTGCACAACTGGAACTTTCAATTATTTAACCAGGGAAATATGCTACAAAAAATAAAATACTTTAAAAAAAATTACAGTAGAATGTTCCAGTTAGAATTTAGCCTACAATCCAATAACACTATGAAAAACACTTTTGCTGAGAAGCTTCCCTGTTCATATGACAAAAAGATTGTGATCTTTGCACTATGATCAAACCTTAAGTTGTTATTCAAAGGTTACAGATATTACTTATCACAATTTATAGAAATTGCAATATAAGCAAGTCAAAGTCTAAAACTAATTTACTGGTTCAAACTCAATATGCCTTTCTCAAAGAACCTCACAATCGTTTCTAAAATAATTACATAAAATTTCTGTGAGTTTGCTCCAAACTCAGCGTTTTATTTTTCTAGCAATTTTCTTACAGAGCCATGGACAGGAAACATGAATGCTAATTTAACTACTAATTAGTCCCCTGAGCGCATTTTGCTGTTCCTGTAACTAGTCATCAGAGTGTCAAGAGCTTTTATGTCCTCTTCCTCGCAGAGATAAGATTTATTTCTGTTTAAGACCTCAGTGCTATACCTACATACCATGTAGTACCATGGGACTCACTTTTGTGTAGATGCATACAGTGGTACCTCAGTTTAAGAACAGTCTTGTTTAAGAACAATTTGGTTTACGAACTTCGCAAAACTGGAATGATGGAAGAGCACTGGTGGCGGGAAGCCTCATTAGGGAAAAAGCGCCTCTGTTTAAGAACGGTTTCAGTTTAAGAACGGACTTCGGGAACGGATTAAGTTTGTAAACCGAGGTACCACTGTATAGGGTTTGACTCAGTATCACCACTTCACTTTAGACTTTCAAGCTGACCTTCCTCCTCTGTCTATTTCAGAGCCAAACTACGCATTACATTAGTGGAGTCATTGGGGTGAGATTTGTTTTTTCTATTAAAATCAAGCATTTCCTACCTATTCATACCTCTGTACTTCACAGCAGTCAATGACACTTTCAAATATATTGCCGTAAGCAAGCCTTTGTTCTACTGTTATTCAGGGTTCTTTTATCCATCTTAGGCAGTGCTGCACTCAGTTGTGTTTGAATCACAAAACCCATGTGAACATTTATACACACCATCTTGGATTGATGCTTAATGCAAGTATACTAATTTATGGTCAGTGCAATCCTGTATCTATTCAAAAGTAAGTGGCACAAAGTACAATAGGACCTATTCCCAGGACTCTGCTACATTAGTAAAAAAACAATGATTTGAACATGCAACACCATATGGTGCCAGAGAGCAGGGAATTTTTATACGCGTTTTCGTAGAGGTTTTTTGTTGTTGTTGTTGTTAGAATGATCTAATTTCTGAGTTATTTATAGCATTTCCCCCCTGTGTGTAAACTCACCCCCAGATAAGTGTGGCTAGGGCTGAAGCCTAAACAGGCTGCAGGAAAGTTCTGAAACTGAACCAATTAATTTTCTAAGAAAACTTTGAGATAATTACAATTATTTTAACTAGGGTCTCTTTTGTCCTCACACTCAGCATTGCAACTTTTTCTTAATAAATGAGATGTTAGTGTTGTATGCAGAAGAGGGGGAAGATTCGTTTGCATGTAGGGTGGGTGGGTTGGGTGTCAAGTTAGCCATATTGATTTGTATGCTGTCGGGGGGTTCTTGTTGTTGTCTTGTTGGGTTGTATATGTAATAAAAGGGAGCCATACTAGGGTGAAGACGTCCTCTTCTATTTGTCCCCGTGTCAGCTTTAGTCT
Organism: Podarcis raffonei; assembly: GCF_027172205.1. Classification (NCBI taxonomy): domain Eukaryota; kingdom Metazoa; phylum Chordata; class Lepidosauria; order Squamata; family Lacertidae; genus Podarcis; species Podarcis raffonei. The sequence continues at coordinate 53,716,227 of NC_070604.1, forward strand.
GTTGGTTAGTGTAATGGGTATGAGTTACTTGTGCGTAAACTGGTGCTTCTCTAGGCTAATTTGCTTGGTTAAACCTTTCTGACTGCACAGCCCCTTCTCATCGTGGCTGCTTCAGTCGCTAGCAGAATCCGTCAGTGGGCAAAATGTCCTGGCCGCTGGCAAAGGAAACACTTCTTGGTGGTTTTCCAATCCTTTCCCTCCTTCTTGCGACCTTCGCAGGGGCGTGAAACTTCCCGCGCGCGCACCCCATCTATTTCCATTGGCTCCACCGGCGGGGAAGGCTGCCTTGGTATTTCAGGAATGCGGTAGTAATGGCAACGTTGCTCTCTCCTTTCCCACCTCTCCTGGGCCCGCGCTTCCTGGCGTACGCCAATCGCAAGCACAGCCTTGGTCAGCTGATCCATCCCCTGTGGGCGGGGTGCGCGGGAAAGCTCATCCTTCACCGTTGGGGACAACCTCTCCTCGAATAACATTTGTATGGGTTCAGAGTCCAATTGCCACCCGAGGCGGTGAACTATCATGGCAAAGCGCGACCAGTAGTCTCTAACTGACTGGTTCCCCTGTTTACAGCTCATCAGTTCCCGCTTAGTCACACTTTGTTGTACATCACTGGAGAAAAATGCATCCATTGCCTGGAAGAATTTCCTCAGGTCCTGCATGGCGGCATTCTGCGTCGCTATAAGGGGCCTGATCCATTCTCTTGCCCCGTCTTCCAGGTGACCCACAATATAGGCAACCCTCGCCCCATCGTCTGCAAAATCATCATGCTGCAGTTCCAGCGCGTATTCTATTTCCGTTTGGAACGCACTATAGTCCTGGGGATTCCTTCCAAACTTGTGTACCAGTCCCGGTACCTTCCTTGCTATGGGGGTGGGCCTGACCTGTGCATCTCGAGACTGCCTTTCGTCCAGCCGCGCCATCAGAAGGGCCACATGCTGCTCCAAATCTCGGTTCCTCTCCTCCAGAGTTTGCCCTCCAGCTGCCTCCTCCTGTGCGTTCGCTTCTCCGGTCTTGCTCATGATGCTGCCTGCCTGCTGCTGCGCACGAGCAACTTTCAGGGACTGACGGATTGCTGTAATGGGTATGAGTTACTTGTGCGTAAACTGGTGCTTCTCTAGGCTAATTTGCCTGGTTAAACCTTTCTGACTGCACAGCCCCTTCTCATCGTGGCTGCTTCAGTCGCTAGCAGAATCCATCAGTGGGCGTTTCTTAAACCTCTTCCAACATAAAAGCTGTTTGACACCCAGTCTCCTCCTCCTCTCACTGCGCGGGAGTCTTCTGCGCAGGGAGGGCGTGGGTAACGGAGGACCTGTGCTCTCCTCACTGATGTCCAGTGAAGAGTCCTGGAGTAATGGGTACATTAAATAATGACTAAATGAGGAGCAATTGTGTTCCTCATATTTAATTGTCAAGGCCTTGCATTCCATAATTCGTGAGTTTCTAAATTTGGTGCCAAGAGACTAAAGCAGTCACTCTCCTTCACACTCATTGCAGAGCTTCTCCTGCAGTTAAAAAACAAACAAACCACATGTTCTTGTTGTACAAAAATATTTTTTACCATATTTTATGTAGAAGTTGAATGTATTGGGGCTTAATAAATTATGCTATAGGGAGGCAATGGCATAACTGTATATAAATTATTTGAAAGGCCTTTGACCTCCCATTCAAGGTTAGGGCCTTTGTTATGCTTATCACCTTGGTTTTCTCCTTAATTCTTCCCTCAATGACAACTAGATCTCCACAGAAATTTATCTGTTTTAAAAGGATACCATAAAATGATTTGTGTTTGTTAAGGATGTGGCATATTCATTTTCCAACCTTGATAGATATTGCAGACCCCATCCCCTCTATTTATTTCAGTTAAATTTCTGTTGTTGTAAAAATCATTGGTAGCTGGATGTCAAAAAAACCCTATTGCATTTGCTATTCATGAACGAAAATTAAATAGCGTTGATTGTGACACAAGAAGCCAGAATGATGATTAAGGGTAGAATTCAACGTGGCACTAGGACATTGTTCCATCAGCAAAAGCAGAAATGCTTGCAATGATGGAAGCATCTCCCTTTCGCCCTTGCCTCTGTGTGCTGTTCTGGGGATTCTCCCAACCCTCCAGAGCAGATCTTCAGGAGGCATGATGGGGGGGGGGGAGGAAATGGGGGAAAGTCCTGTTGTACTAGCCAGAGTCTTTGTGCAGGATTGTGCTAGGTACATGAATCTGACTCTAAGAGTGTTCGTGTAGGACTAGGGAGGCCCAGGATGGAAAGCAGGGAGACCAACTATTGGTGGAGCCAGAACCTATGACAGGAGAGCCAAATAATTCTCATTTTGTTCTCATTTCCTCCTCATCTTCCTCCCTGCTGAATTCTACAAGGGCAACGCAGACTAAGGAGGAGAAAGCTGACAGGCACTGTCACCCCTTGAGCTGGTTGTAAGAAAGCAGGCAGGTGGGGCTACCTGAGGGCAGACGTGAGGGTGGTGGGCAGTGCCTAATTCATTGTGATAAACCAGCCTCCAATGAGCCCTGGCCTACCTCACAAGGTTGTTGTGAGGGTAAAATGGGGGAATGGAGAACTATGTATGCTTCTTTGAGTTCCTTGGAGGATGATGCAATATAATGTAGTTATTTGCAATATCTTGCAAAAACCTGAATGAATGTGTGAGACATCAAAGATCAACTGTAAAAGTGCTAATGGGTTAGAGTTAAACCTAGCTCAACTCTGTGGTGAAGGTGCTTCTCCAGACTTCCTCTAGAGGTGATGATGAAGCTTGTCAGTTTCACTACTATTTTCAGGTGCTTTGCATGGGAGCTAGATAATGTTTGATTATTGCATTTATTTATTTATTAAATTTTATCCTGCCCTTCTTCCAAGAGGAGCCCAAAGTGGGATATAAATTTAATAAATAAATAAATTGGCATTAAACTTTCTAGGACTAATGGCTGGAGGCACATTCTTGTTCACACAAGCCTACTCGGATGCTTAGAAAGTTGAGGTAATTTTAATTTGTTTTAGTATTTTAACTTTTGTATGCTTTAAAGTACTGTTGTATTTTTAAATTGATTTTAGTGTTTTATCTATTTGTAAATCGCTTTGATATTTGTTTTGTTTTTTTACAATCAAGCAGTGTATACATTTCTGAAATAAAAGAAAAATAAAAGCAAGTTAAAAGGGCATAGACTTGAAATTTGCCTCTGGGCATCCCTGTTCATCTGAAACAAAATGTACTGTTCTGTTCTAGCTGAATTCGCCTGTTTTTGAAAAGCAGTAAGCAGCTTTCTGAATGTGTCTCTGTTTTCTTACAAACCTAGAGCATATTAGGCATAATTGTTAACCTTTTCATTGAAAATTACAAGGTAGAAAATTGCAAGGTTGCTAATTATGTGTAATGAAGAAATAAAAGAATTCCAACAGCTATTCTGGCAAGCTACAAAACAAACTATAAATCATATCACTGTAATTCTCATTATAAAATTAATTTATCAAAATAATTCCTGCTAAAGGGTTAGACAAGGCTAAGTACAATGTAATAGAAACTGTAAACATTCATACTTGTTCCAACCTAGTAAATATAAAATGGTTTATATTGAACTGTATGTGTTTCTAATGTAATACAAATGTGATACTGTACACTTGTATCTACATAAATGGCCAATCTGCTTCTTCTAACAGCAATTATTTGCATGCATTTCATATACGAAGTTTGAAACATTGTGTTAAAAAACATTTAATGTCACTGACTAAAGAGGGATAGTTATAAAGCAACAAGTATATAACTTGTCATCTGTTACTTCCAAGTGGTGAGAAATAGAAATCAAAGGACTGTGTTGACCCTGAAGTTGTTTGTCTTTCCTCTGTGACTTGCTTTATTCACTCAGATTACAAGCACATTTCTGTGATGGTCTTTTGTATGTAACATGCAGTACAGAAGAGCTGCAGCAGAGCTGTAGTCTGGATTGTACTTTTATTGCAGATGAGTGTATTATTCTCAGTCAGAAGCAGTGGAGCATACATCAAAGAATTAACTTCTCTTGAAAGAGAAGACAGGGTGAATAGGAATACACTTTTTCCTTAAAGGAGAATAGAAATCTTGTTTCGGGCTCTGCCTTCCAGAGAATGTCAGGACGACACTGTTGCTCCTGAGCTACTGCTTTGAAGTAGCTTACACAAAGTCGGAAAGAAGTAGTGGGGAGAAATGTTTTGAAGAGCACTAGGCATTACAGTGGTACCTTGGGTTACAAATGTTTGGGTTACGTGTTTTCAGGTTGCGGGAAACCCGGAAGTATTGGAAAGGGTTACTTCCGGGTTTCGCCGCTCGCGCATGCACAGAAGCGCTAAATCGTGTTTCACGCATGCGCAGAGGTGCCAAGTCACGTCATGCACGTGCGCAGACGTGGCGCTGCAGGTTACGAACACTGCAGGTTGCAGACGTGCCTCCATCATGGATTACGTCCACAACCCGAGGTTCCACTGTAGTGGTAATGCCCAATGCTCTGTGGATCATAGATCCATACAGCCTTCTTTTGGTGGTGGTGGGGCGGGACAACCACATGGGGTAGTGAGAATACCCCCTCATAGCTCCCCACATGTAGCACCCAGCTTCCTCCCGGTTAAGCAGGGGCCAGCTGCCCAGAGTTTCAAGGCGTTATTTCAGCCCCTCAGGTTTAGTGCTCTGTTCCCTCCTTCAGTGGTCATCAAGCTGCTTCAGAGAAGTAAAAGATGGCATTCTGTGCCACTTTTCTTTCTCCACACCTGCTTGGGCAACAGCCTGGGAAAGGACAACCTCATGTTCTTGGCAGCCCAGCTCCGTGCCTAGCAAAGCGACTAGCAGGACATAATCTACAGTAATGTCCCTTAGCACATGCAAGTTGAGAGTTTGCAAGTGTTAGAGTCCTGGCAATTTCATCAAACTCCAACATCTTCAGTTGGAGGGAGCCTAATCTATCTCTGGTCAGCCAGCAACCATGGGGAAATGTTACATGGATAATCTGGTCAGATGCCAACTTTTACCCATTGTTAAGTTTGGAGAATCTCTCTAGACCCCTTCACTGAATCAGCAGTCTGTTGTGGCAAATAGATACACTCATCATTCATGCTAAAGGAGAAAGAAGAAGAAGAAAGCCAGACTTGACATTAAGAGGAGATTTACTCCCTGCCTATTTTCCCTGCCTACAATCCTGTATCCTAGACAAGAAGCATCCTCCTTTCAGATGGCAGCAATAGCACTGGGCTAGTCCTGGTGAGGGAGCAATACCAAGCATAGGCTATCCCTAGTATGGATGCCTTCAAGCTGAGTCCAGGTAGCTCAGCATATTGTCAGGTCCCATCCCTTCAGTTTGACTATTTTGGGTCACCATTAATTTAGTCATAGTACTGAAATGTGAAATGGCAGGTGGCACTAAGCAAGGAGATCACGGCCTCAAAGGGGCTTGCTTTGTTTCTGCCTAAATGACAGATTATGTCTTTTTACCCGGAGTATTTTCAGCTGAGTAAAATAAGCTCTAAATTGGGGACTGGAAAATGGATTACCATGCCCAAGGGTTTATACCTTTTTTTAAACAAAAAATGGGTAAGGGTTCTGATATCAGAAGAAGTAAAATGGGTATGAATCAAACTTCAGAGGATATGTATCAGAGCCATTCACACTCCACCAAGCCAAGCTATCTCAGAACGGGAGACCCTTCACCTCTGCTCCCAGTCAAGTCCTTCCTGTCTGATCAGCAAGCAACAGGCCTCTGGCTCTGCTGACCTGTTACAGTGCTAAGTTTTTAAGTGAAGCAGCTTGTTTCTTTTTAGGCACCTTTTTAGGTACATTGCAGCCAGATTGTTGGGGTTCTTTTGGCTATGCTTTGACCCAAAGTCTGAAAAGAGCTTGAGGACACATGGTCTTTTGTGGCACAGCTTCCTGCACTCTTCCTGCACAGCTTTTCCTCCCTCCACTTGAAGCAAGAAAGCAGCTGGAGCTTGCCTCAGGCATTTCATTGTGTCTTGGCTAATGTGAGGGAGATGATGTTTAGCAGAACTCAATAAAATGACATAAATTACTTCCAACAAATGTCTGCAGCAAGAATATGATTTAATCTGCTGTTAATTTCTGGTGGCTGCTTTTACTTTAAATAATTTTTATAAACTTCTTAGGTCTTTATTGATAATTTGTAACTACGCTTTACAGTTAAACCATGACTAGGGCTTGAACGTACTATTAAAAATAATGTGGAAAGTACAGATTGAGCAACTATTGTTATTGTGAGTCATTCTGCAGACAAACATCTGTTTAGTATTTCACCCCATTATGCTTTACCACAATGGAGTAAATTGAGGGTAATGGTTTTAGGGGAAGTGAAATCCAGGACAGACTCTAGATCAGGGGTCAGCAAACTTTTTCAGCAGGGGGCTGGTCCACTGTCCCTCAGACCTTTTGGGGGTCAGACTATATATTTTTTAGGGAAATGAACAAATTCCTATGCCCCACAAATAAGCCAGAGATGCATTTTAAATAAAAGGGCACATTCTACTCATGTAAAAACACACTGATTCCTGAACCATCCATGGGCCAGATTTAGAAGGCAATTGGGCCAGATCTGGCCCCTGGGCCTTAGTTTGCCTACCCATGCTCTAGATTATCCTTCCTCTTTCTTGTAATCCTTATTTAACAGGCCATAATGCAATAGCTGTATATCAGATTTTGATATCTATGTAACATAGCTCAACCTCTGCTTAATAAATTCCACCATCTTTCTCCACAACACTATAATATCTAGATTCAACTTTGTCTATTTTGCTATTCTAGAAATCTAGATTTTGTTATGCATCTTGTCTTTCTAAGAAATTACAGTTCTGGCCACAAGTTGTATCTGGGTGCTAAATTGTATGCTGTTGTGACTACACAATAGAAAAGCAGGCAAATAGTAACCCATGTGATATAACAATAAAGTGGAGCGCCTCCACAATGCTGCTGCTGCCCCTACAAGTGCCCCTATTTTCCAGGGACCATCCCGGATTTACAGCTGTCCTGGTTTCTGATTTGATCCAGGAATGTCCTGCTTTTCCTTAGGACGTCTCTATTTTTATAGTATAAATGTTGGAGGGTATGGTGCTGGCTGCTTACCTAGATATCTATATTTGTATTTGACTTTATTTACTTGGGAGTTGGGAATTTCAAAAAGGTAGTCAGCCCTGGCCGTCTTGCCCTGCTGCCAAATTTGCTTGTTACCTTGAAGCTTTGCCAGTGGAGCTGAGATATAAAAGATATGTGAACTCACATTTTAATGCTAAATATTTATTTAAACATTTAAGTATGCTTTTTTTTTTACTACTTCTTCGTGATGCGGTACACTGAAATGCATCAAGTTTTGATCAAGTTTTGGTCTAAAACACAAAGGCAAAAATTAGTGGGCACTTTTTTGTAGTAAGATATAAACCACTTTTTTGTCAAAGTAATGAATAAAACAAACCTACTTTAAAATAAATCAGTAGTAACACAGTAGTCATAGCAACAAGGCAAAATCAACCAAAATCTTGCAGGAAAATGTATTAGTTTCTCTAAAATCCCAGCAATGATGTTATTTTTCATATTTGCTTAGGAAGAAGTTTCCAAAGCTTTGGAAACACTTTTGCAAAGTTTCTAGTTCTAGTTACGTCATCCTTACTTTTTTGAAGACAGAACAGCAAACAACGCTGATTAGTCAGATCTTATGGGGAATAGGAAATTTGGTTTTTCAGATTTGTGAGTTCCAGCTGTGAAGGGCTTTAAAGAATAATTGAGCTTGGAAGCAAATTGGTAACCAATGTAACTAGAGCAGAACAGGTTAAATATGGACATGACCTTTGATGGAAGACTTGCTACATTTGCATTACTTGAAGCTTTCAAGGACATCTCCTCTACTGGTAGTTGCAGAAGTATGGATTAGTGTAGCAAGTTCTGAGCTGCTTGGAATGGGGAAGAGTATCTGCCTTAAGCAGGCCTGAATGCAACAGCAACCTATTCACCTGCTCAGGCAACAGCACCCTATCACGGATAAAACTCCTCTCCAAGGCAGAAATGCTCCCACTAATATAATCTTTCTCTTGTATGGATTCAGTTTCAGGGCAGAGATTGCTTCTCTGAAGAAATATAGACCTGGGTGTCATCTTCTGATGACAGTCAACCCCAGAGCTTCTGAAGTTGCTTGGTAGCTTCACATTCTGTAGATGTTAAGCATTGGAGCTTAAGGCATCTTGGTTAGTCCCAGGTTGCTAACACTGTCCTCAGTAATAAAACTCTTTGTCATACTGGGATGCAGCCCTTCAAGCACCAGCCAAATTTTGTAATGGAGCTAAAAGAAATATTTTGGCCTACCATATCAAATGTTGTTCAGAAGTTGAACAAAATTTAGAGGGAAGTATTTCCCTTGGTCCTCCCTAGTAGATCATGTATCAAGCAGTTTCTGGCACATTGCAAAAGCTGAAGCCAAAACACATAACTCAGGAATGTCTGGAGTTGCTGTGTTATCTTGTGCTCAAATCATTTTGAGAAAGGGAGGTTGAAAACAGGCTCTAGATTGATTTGACTGCCCTTATCTTTAAAAAAATGTTTATTTAAGAGTAGACAAATCATTGCCTTCTTCAACCCCTGAGAAGTCAACCCTTTCTAAAGAAAGCATTATCAATTCTGGCAAAAAAAATAAATAAATCACGAAATTCTTGGGTAAGGATCCAACTTGTACATGCTGGCCTTCACAACCCCAGTTATCAAATCCACATCTTGGAGGAGAAGTCAAACTGACCTAAGCAATTGTTCTTAATGCTTCTGGTTTATAGCTCACATCAACAGTGGAATCAAGTTATATCAAACACAAGAGTAAAATTATGTATTGAAAACTTTCCTGGCAGTTAGAGGATGCATCTAGGCCTCTAGGGATTCCTGCCTGTTTAAGAAATCCCATAGCATCTGCTGGATAAGAGTAGAGGAGAAAGCTTTGTTTGACACAATCATTGCCACCTCATATACCTTCTGCTGGACACTCTAGTCTGTTGGATTCAACATGTGTAAAACAGGTCTTTCCTTTTGGGTTGCCATCTTAAGTATATTAAGTTATGATGTTCAAATACTCTGGTAAATTTAATTTTGTGCTAAATATTTTATTTCCTTTTATATCATTATTTTTATTCTATGTCTCATGCCCTTCAATCTGATGCCCCTCTGTTTTATAGCTGCTATCCCTCAATTCTTCATCCACTAATCATAAAATAAGTCCTCTAATTTTAAATTGTATGAGGCATTAATTGGAAAAATATGCTAATATAGTTATAGGCTTCTGAGTACACACACTCTAATATTTTCCCTCTGTTCCCAACAACTGCTGTTAGCTGCCAGCTGAAATTCAGGCCCCAAAGGACCCAAATCTATTTTTCTCTACACCCTCTGGTGGTCATGATTGGGAAGTATGTGGAGGAACATTTGCAGTAGATATTTAAGATGTTTCCACCATAAAGCAAAAAAATGCGTCTTTTTCTGATTAACATTGAGCATTTTCATGATTGTAAGCATTACTTCAGACAGTTTCCTGTACTACTTGTTGAAAGCACTAGAATGATCCCAGGGAAAGGTTGAACCATATCTTCTGCCTCACCCCATCTGCTGCATATCAGTTCTGCAAGTGAGGATGTAAGTGCCCCAGGGAGCTGGACTGCAGGAATTGCACTTCCAAACCTTGCACTCGAAACTATCATTTAGAACGCCCTATTAACACAAGCACACTCACTGTCCAGCATCTATATTAGTGGGGTTTTATACAGCTGCTTTATAATGCAAACACACAGCTTTAATATTGCATCATTCTTACCTGTCAGGATCCGAATGTAGCCTTCTGCTAACAGAAGGGATCTTTCCATCTACAGAAGAGAGAACCAGGGAAGAGACTACATTTGCCAGTTTCCCAAAGCCCTCTGGAGCCCGTTTGTCAGTGTAAGGGGCTGCATGGGGAACTGACAAATGTTGCCTCCAGTGGTGTGCGATCAGTAGACTAGGGGGATTGTACTAGTCCCCTAAATGTTCCCAGTATATTAGAATATTAAAGCCTGGAGCCTCCTTCCCAAAGTCCATGAAGCTTCTGCCTGACTTAGGGAGGGAGGCGTGGTGCTCACACGTATGACATCGCGCCCCGTCCCATTGCTCTCACAAGCTGCCATCTCTGGCCCTGACTGTTCCCCTATTAAAAATTTCACAGCACGCCACTGGTTGTCTCCCCACTGGTTGGAGCAAGGTTAGGACCCAAGCCTCTGAGTTTACTACCTTAATTTAATTAGAGACAAAACAGAATGATTAAACAGTGGGAGTGAAAGGGAATATTGGAAGAATATATCTCTGGCCTCAGAGTACATACACCAGATCTATAAAATAGTGTGCTTTTGTCACTGATGTGGTTGTTGAAATTATGTCAGTAAGTGGGAAGGAAATTCCTATTGTTAGGGAAGTGATGAAGATGTGCTGGATTGCAACTCCTGTCAGCCCTAGTCAGTGTGGCCAGTGGTCAGGGATGATGGGAATTAGCATAGGAAGCTGCTTTATATTGGGTCAGACCATCTAGCTCAGTATTGTCTACATTGACTAGCAACTTCTATCATACAGTCTTCTGTTTTTGAATAATACAAATTTTAATATAATTTAACATAATTGATCAAGACTGCTCATCTAATATGCCTATAATTCCAGCTGCTGGGGAATCACAAGTGGGGAGAGTGCTCTGGTCCTGCTTGAGGGTTTCCCACAGGGTTGGCCACTGTGAGAACAACACACTGGAGTAGATGGGCCATTGGCCTGCTCCAGCAGGTTCTTCTTAGGCTGTTAGTTTGCACAACAGTACCCAGAGTTCAACTTGAAGTTTTCCTGAGGTTTTTCAAACTGGTGGTTAAACGAAATGCTGGTTAGTAGTTTGTTTTACTTATAAGATTTCTTTCTGTGTTCCTTTAAAACACGGGTGTCAAGCACAAGGCCCGCGGGCCAAATCCGGCCCGCCAGACCTCATCATGTGGCCCGTGTAACCGCCGTTCTCGCTGCTGTTCTCGCCCGTCCAGTGCACCATTGCCTGGTTGTGCGCCGCGTCGCCTTTCAGCACGAAGGAGGTGGCGAGCAGAGAGGCCGCCTCCGGAGGTCCCCCGCCGGCGCGACCCCGCAGGCCGCCCGCCTCGTCCCGCGGGCTGCCGCGTCTCTGGCGGCCGCCCCAGTCCGGCGGGCGCACTGCCCAGGAGGCGCCCAGCGCGAGCAGCAGCAGCAGCAAGCGGAGCGGAGCTGCCCGGCCGGACGCTCCTCCGCGCGCCCCGGCAGCCGCTGCTGGCACCATGCTCGGTCTCCGCTGCGCCGCCGGCGGCTGGTAGGGATGCGAGTCTGGCAGGCAAGGCAGGCGCGGAGGCGGAGGACAGGAGGGAGCGAGCCGAGATGGAGGCGGGAGCGCGGCGTGGGAAACAACGTGCCAGCAGGGCTTCCACGCCCAGGCGAGGCGCAGCGCCACCCTCTGCCGGCAGGCCCCACCGAGCCCCGGAGCCCGGCCGGCCGCCTTCCCCGATGGCTACTGGCAGCAGGGCTGCAGCGGGCGCGCCGGAGCAAGTGGATGGGAGCCCGGCGCCTGGGCAAGTGAACGTCCCCCTCAGCCTCGGCTTGCCACGGAGGGCAAGGGGAGGCGGCTGCCTCAGGCAGCAGGATCCACAGGGGCAGCTCGGCCGGTTGTGGAAATGTACTTCCTCCACCAGCACCAGATTTGGGGCCGTGTGGGCGCCTCACCTGCCCCAAGCCAAGGGAGCACAAAATAATGATAACGATGCCTATTTATTCTATTGGGGGGGCACCAAATTTTGTCCTCACTCAGGGTGGGTGCCATATTACCAAAGTCCGCCCCTGTCCCCCCTCAATGGGATTTGAAATCCAGGGATTTGAAATCCAATAAATTCCTAGGAGTGCCCCTGTCCGTACTGAGTAAGCCCCTCAGCCCCTAAAAGCAGACGATACCAACTTTTCAACATTGTGATAGTGATGTTGTGATACGGTAGCGATATATTGCAGTGTTGAAAAGCAGAGGGAGGAACAAGCAGCATTGGCCCCCGTCAGAAACTGGGGTGCAACTGGCACATCTCCCCCCCCCCACCAGCGCCTGGCACAGGGAGGAGGCAGCAACAGGCGGAGAAGGAAGAGAAGGTGCAGACAAGCCCCAGCCACAAGACACAGTCCAGTAAAGGTGCCCTCAGACTGGGCCTGCACAATGTTATGATACATCACCACAGGGGCAGGCTTTAGTAATCTTTCATAACAGGGGTGTCAGTCTGAATAAAATATTGAGGGGGGGCAGGTAGGCCCCACCTCACATCATCATCATCATCATCATCATCATCATAATTTATTACTGGTCAAAGACCAGCTCGAACCTCACATAATTTATCACATGCCACACACACCCCATTTAAATGTCAAAGCCCATCAACTTCAGGGGTCTCAGCCTGCTCAAATATTTTAGGCCAATACAACCGGCCCTTTGAGGGTGACCAAACTGCTGATGCGGCCCCCGATGAATTTGAGTTTGACACCCCTGCTTTAAAACTAGTTATAATCGCACTATATGCTATTTTGTCATGTAATGAAATCTGCCATGTTAAGTTAACTGTTCTATTCTTAATCTTTTCTACAGCTTGGGTTGGTTCCCTGTCCATGGGAATGATCTTCTTCTGTTCTCCCATAGTCAGTGTATTTACCAACCTATTTGGCTGCCGGAAAGTAGCTGTTGTTGGAGCAGCAGTGGCACTTGTTGGGCTTTTGTCAAGCTCATTTGTAAGGTAAGAATACACATTCCACTGACTTTTCTGAATGCACATGGCCTTTGGCAGTGTATCTTAATTTAGACCATTTTGGCTGACCGATGATATATGATACCGCCTGGCGTCCTGATCATATATCCTGAAGATACCACCACTACATAGCTTTAATTTGCAGACCTTATCATACATTCTTTATAGGTAGTGAGCACATGGCATGGTGGCTTATGTGCTACAAAATATTTGAAAGGCAGCCTTTCGAGTATTAAACTGTCATTTATGATAATCAAGTATTAAGCTCAATATGTCCAGGAGGAAAGCAAGAAAGTAAAGTTCAAGTGTCTACTCAAGGTTCTGTCAAACAAAATTTAAATGTAAGAAATATATACTTAAGTATTCTGTGGCCTTATGATTTTCTAAACTGACTAAGTGAACCAGAAGTAATTAAGATAAAAGAGTGATATTTGGCATTTATATAGTACTTTGGAGGGTTAAAATCATTTCACATAGATTACTTCATTAATCTTTTATAAGAATGTCTAGGTTTTTTGCCTATGGTCCTGTAGTATGTTCAAAGCAGTAATGAGATTTTTAACTGGGTATGGAGCTGTGAACCAGCCCCTTTCTTTGCTGCTCATTCTTGCAAGACAAGATAATTCATACACTGGGCTGCACAGATAGTGCACCAAGGAAAGAGCTAGCATAATGGCTACCAATGACTACTAGTTACGATGGCTAAATGTTATCTCCGGTATTGGAGCTAGTATGTCCCTGGATACCAGCTGTTGGGGAAGCTGAAAGGGAGAGTGCTGTTGCACTCATGTCTGTCATATGGCATTCCCATAGGCATTGGGTTGGTCACTGGGAAACAGAATGCTGGACTAAATAGCTTTGGACTGATCCAGCAGGGTTGTTCTTATGCTCTTAATAAAATAAGAGGCATTCATGTTTTCCAATGATGGAACCCTGTAGCACCTCATTGTTGCCAGATAGTGTGTCTTTCCATTGATAAGCACCTTGTATATGGGAAAGATTTCTGATGGAGAAGACAAAATGGAGAAGAGGCTAGCGGTGGTGTTATGGTATCCCTGAAAAGAAACATTTCTTGCTTATTTGAGCAGATTTTTATAAAGGAGAACAGTCTTGCCTTCTATTACCTTATGCCACATGCTAGGCATAAGCAGTTTGGTGTCTTGCTCCCCCCCCCTTTTTCCTCCCCACTAGATTTGTGAAGAAACATCTTAGATGTGGCTGTCTGCTTTTCTTCTACCAAACACAACTCGCTGCTTTTTTATCTCTGTTTTAAAGAGTCATAAAGTCTGATAAATATTAACCAGTATTTAATGCTACTTCCTCACTTATTAATGATGATGGCCTTGAATGAGTCTGTTGTACTGGAACATGCTCTAAAAGCTTTCAGTAAAATTAATATGCAGAAATATACTTTTCCAACCAAATTTAATTATCTTTGAATATTTAGTAGAGATAATGTATTATTCTTTTAAATAACATTGATTTATCCTGCACAGAGAGTTCTTGTTTCTTAAAACCTTACTAATTATTGATATACCCATTTTTGTTAACTAAACATAAATATTGGTTTCTTATTTTTACTGATTCCTCTCCTATGTTTTGTAGCTATTATAGAACAATGGAAAAAAGCAGGTTTATGATGTTTATAATAGTACATTAATCTTGATAGAACACACACGGATGCAGAGAACTGTGCAACTGCTGTGTACACAAGGGAGCTTGAATTAGTTTTTGTTTTTAAAATAGCAATTCCCCTATACATGCCACATGACAAATTTCATTTGAAACTGAGGTTATGTTATTTTTAAAATGTTAATTTCCAACAGTGGAGGGACTATTTAAAGCAATCTGTGAAAGAACTTGAGAATTGAATGAGGGGGGTGTCATTGGAAGGGAAAAAAAATGTTTTTAAACAATCCAGTCTTCATGCCCAAGTTCTTGTGTGCACCTAAAGTTGTGCATCAGTCACATCTGTATTTTTTGGCATAAGTAATTTTTTCCACTTCCAGGAACTTAGTAAAGCAAATAGAGTTCAACAGCTGCAGATGAAGTTTTTAATAAATTTCTCTGATAATCTATTTGTTCTTCAAGGAGAAGATAAGATGTGGGTAGCTTGCTTTCAGAAACAAAGCAAACAGAATTGTGGTTTTAATACATATTGTTCAGAGAGAACTCTTCCAGTTTTCCATTACGTGTATGAATCTAGGGAGATAAGTCCATTAACAGTTTCTGTTTTAGATCAACCATAGCTTGTCTTGTTGTTCAAGCCTGTACAAACGTGTGCTTATTCTTAACTATGGTTTGCTGGATCACAGCCTACCCCACAAACCTGCAAATCAAATGAAGTCACATTTGAAGACCTCCCTCCTCACTCTGCCACCGTGAGATGACGTGGGCCTTAGTAGTGTCCCAGTTGCAGAACTCCAACTCAAAGGAGGTTAAACTGATACCTGTTGCCTTTTAGGCAGAAGTTAAAATGCTATTATTCTGCCAGATTCTTAGTATATATTAATCTTCCTAACTATCATTTTACTTCAACTCTTAATGCTATCTTGTTTTTATGTGCATTTAGTGTTTACTGTTTTAAACAAGTTTGGGATCCCTTCTTAGGGACAGAAGGTAGCATAAAGTGTTTTTATAAGGAAAAATAAAAGAAATATGCAGAACATAACCGTTAACTTCTTCTGTTTTATTGTAGCTCACTTGGACCTCTATACTTCACTTATGGAATCTTATTTGGCTGTGGTTGCTCATTTACCTATCAGCCATCCCTGGTCATTTTGGGGCATTATTTCAAGAAGCGCCTGGGACTGGTGAATGGCATTGTCACTGCTGGCAGCAGCTTGTTTACTGTAACACTGCCCTTTCTTTTAACTGTACTGATTGACTCAGTTGGCTTATACAACACTTTCCGGATCCTGTGCATTTTTGTGTTCGTTCTCTTCCTGGCTGGTTTTACTTACAAACCTCTCATTCCCAGTGCCAAAGAAAATGGGGAAAAGAGCAAGTCCACATTTCCTCCTGCAAAAAATATTTTTAATTTTTCCATTTTTAAAATTAAGAGTTATCTAATCTGGGCTATTGGGATCCCAGCTGCCTTATTTGGATACTTCATACCTTATGTGCACCTAGTAAGTAAACTTATTTCTCTCTCTCATATATATATATATATATATTATTCTAAAGGAATATAAGAAATAGATACATTTTAAGTCCAAATGAAGAAGATCCCAGGAACAAATATTTAAATCCTATATAACCTTGAACAGGAATATGTAAATATAAACTGCAGTTAATCTATGTATGATTAAAACAGAATTCTTCTGGTATAGAAGACCTGGTATAGAAGACTTAGTAGTTCTTTGTCTGGCTCTTAGCAGAATCTATTATAATTGAGTACATTCTGTCATGCCTTCTGCTGTTTTCAACCAAACAATTGTTTTATTCAAGGCTTTGTGAAACTTTTAGATAAATCATACAGCAATTTCCAGAGGGGTAGCTGTGTTAGTCTTTTGCAGTTTATATATTTAGCTCTAGGCTCTACAACTTGCAGAAGTTATGAGCCTTCTCTTTAGCAATTTTTTTTATTTAAAAGGCTATGCATCCTCTTCATTTTATACACATTTTATTAAATTTGGACATTTTTATATTGATTTAATAAGCCAAGTGATACACAGTTGCTTTGAATCTGTATGCAACCCCTTTGTACAAGTCATGATTAAGTATAGAAGTCTCTTATTAATCATAGTTTCCTGTTTCATCGGAATTGGGGAACAATGGTTATCAGCTTTGGAACAAGGTGCCTGTGAGAAAGTCCTATTAAATTCAGTGAAGTGTGCTCAGTTAGGTGGGTTTGGAATTGCAAACTAAATCTGGAGGATAGCTCCCAATATTTGGGCAGGAAGGGTGGATCTGCTTTTGTGTGTCCAGTCCTTAACACAAAGGCTATGAAACAAATAAGTCATTCATACACACACACTATTCCTGGGTCATTACTTAAAATATTAACTCTGATTTCATTTGAAAATCACTTTTTGTAAAACCCTAGCAAGAAATATAAATCATTTTTATGGAATTGGTTATATTTGAAGAGTTTACAATCCCCAAAAAGCACATTTAAAGTATTTTCTGTCCCTTCCTTTGTTTCTGGTAAGTGCTGGGAGAATGCATCCCTTTGTTCTTCGGTATTATGATTGCCAATATTGTGGTACTTAATCTATTGAAGAAGCATGTGAAGCCTATGGGGTAAGGTTTTTGTATGTAAAACGTAGGACAGATAGTGAGAGAATTTACGTTGTTCTTGCTTTTCTGCATTACAACAGAACTGGCAGCATGTAGATGCATCTACAACTCAATGTGTTACCTCAGTTCTACTGCATTCCCCCTTCTCTCTCTTACCCCATTTTCCTCCCCTCCTCCCATTTGTTCATCTATTCTGTCTCTTTTATTTCTTACTAATAACTGGCTGCTTGTTCTAGTAGCCTGCTCCCTTTCCCTGTTCCGCCCCTTGGGTGTTCTAACATGGAGAAATGAAGGTGTGTTGGGCCAAGTTGTTTGCTACAAATTGAAAAAAAATAAAATCTTAGGAAGCAGTGACAAAACCAACAATGGGGAGCATGAGACCCAAACTCTATTCTCATTGAAGTGTGTTTTTCAGACTCCATCCCATTGGCAGAAGGAAGCGTGCATGTACAGGTGTTCAGTACACTTAGAAAAACCCCCAAGCAGAAGTCTACTTCAGATTCTACTGACTGCAGTGTGATGTGATATTTTGAACATTTGCTTACACTGATGCTCAAATAACTTACAATGTCTTTGTTTCCTCCTCTGCAAATTTATGTCTTTGGTGTTGACTTGATATATAATACAATGCAATGTCTTGTAAACTGGATAAATCATTTGAGCTGGCAGCTGTGGCTTCTTTAGAGAATATCCTTGCTCATTTTTGAAGTATTGAAATTGTTTGTGGTAGGGATCTCTGTTCCTGAGTAAGTGCAACTTCAATTTTGTGAATTTCATAGGTTTGCATCTAGCATTTGATAGAAAAGGGTGCTAGATAAAGGGTGCTACCTTCTGTATATCTCAGATATTTCCTGCATGGCCTTTTTTTTTTGTAAATGGGTGTGCTTTGGGTATTGATCAAGACTTTTTATATATCCATGTATCTTTTCTAAAATTGAATTTGTACTAGGAAATAGAAATGAGGTCAGCCTGCTCATGAGGTGCATTGAAGGCCTAACTCAGGCAAGAAATAGTAGTTCTGAATAGATTGCCTTGTGCCCTAACTACTGATGATTGGTGGTATCAGGGGAAACAGCTCCAGGATGCTGCAAGGCAAGTGCAATGTGTACAAACACCCTGTGACTGTGCCATGACATCTCCATATTGGTGATGCTCAAGAGCAGGCACAGGCAAACTCCGGCCCTCCAGATGTTTGGGACTACAATTCCCATCATCCCTGACCACTGGTCTTGTTAGCTAGGGATGATGGGAGTTGTAGTCCCAAACATCTGGAGGGCCGGAGTTTGCCTATGCCTGCTCAAGAGCAATGACTAGGAAGCCTGCTCACAATGGACATCTGCTATCAATTTGGAGCTGAAAGACAACCTGATAATAGACAGAGGTAGCTAGCTTGTTCAGCTAGGGCTGGGAATAAGGCTACTCCATTGAAAAACACCAGTAGCATTATGTATAATGATGAAAACTCATACCTGAAACATTGCTAACGCTGCTTGTCTAACCCCATCTTAACCTTCAGTGTCTGGATTCTCAACAAGTTCTCATTAATGAACTATTGACCCCCCCCCCAAACCCTTCAGACTAAATTCCTGGAGTTCAACTTTAGATTGCTTGGAAAAGATTATAAAACAATTTACTTGCCTTTGGATTTGCTTCTGCTGTGTCTGCCCCTGCCCAGTGCCTAAGTTTAAAATTGGAGGACTGTAGCAACTTTGGTATGTGCTTTAGAGGGCTGCTGGAGAACAGAACCAGAGAAAAGAAGAGAACCCCTGCCCCCGTAAACACACATACCTCCCAATTGCCAGAGAGGCCCTTTGGATCCAGCCTTAAATAATACTTGGCAATATCTTTTTTAAAAAAGGAAGAATGACTTTGTGGATATTTTACCCAAAATGTAGAGCACTGTGTGTCAAACTTACTGTGATCTTCAAAACAAGTGTCTAGGGCACATCCCAGTCTTGGCAAGCATAGGTTCCAAATTCTGAATGAATTTATGAATTAACTCCTAATTTACTTTTACTGAGTTAAGCATTTACTGAGCTTTTTGCATAATTGTCTCGATAACAACTAGCTGCTTTAAAACAGTATTTTCTATGCCTGTATAAAAATAAGTTCTGGGTGACTGTAATTCAAATTGAGAATTACTATTTGTATTATCTTTTTAGTTATTCTCAAGTATGACTGTTAAATATAATATTTATTCCCACTATCCTCCTCTTGTGTACTTTCCCCTCTTTCTCTCTTTCTGTTTCTTCTTCATCCATTCCATCTTCTACACATTTTTTCCTCTCCAAAGTTAATATGGTACCTGTGTATTACAGTGCCATCTTGATTTTTAGCTGGACATTTTCTAAGGCACCAGATCTTCAGTGGCTCCTGTGTGCTGTACTTGCTTTTCTAATCTTTACATTTATCTTCCTTCAGATCTCAACTTCTGCTGCAATTTGACTGCCCAGGTTAGTGAATTTCCCCCCCTTTATACTGCATTTCTTACTATGCATTTCTTATCTCTTCTTTGCTCTTGTCAATATTGACCTGGCAGTCTAGCCACTTTACTTTCATCTGAAAGTGATACATTATAGATGTTCATTTTTAAAATGTCAGGAACCTATTTTTCCCTCCACAGAACAGTACTGTCCTTAACAGTGCGCTGCCGTGTTTGCACCAGCCCAAACTGGTGGCTGTTCATCATGACTACTTATCGGTGCTATTTTTGTTGGCATATAAAAATATTCTTCTCTTGAAACTTCTGTAAAATATTGGAAGAGGGAAAGGGCAGAAGAGCCAAAGGAGTGTGAGGCATGAATGTTAAATGCAACGAGGCAGTAGCATATAAAATGTTGGCTGACATCAAATATTACTTCTCATGATAGATCATTTTACTTCCTTGTTCCAGAGATTTAGAGCAATAATAATAATAATAATAATATTTATTTCCATCAGCCACTAGCCATAGCAATAAAATAAAATAAAATAAAATAAAATATGTAATGAAGATACATTCTGGAAGTTTACATCAATATAATAATAGATCTTATTGAAATTGCCCCTGCTAAATTTTTTTGCAGTTTTTGCTGTAACCTGATTATCTTGATGTGCTAGAAGAAAGGACACAGTAGCAATGGTTGAGGGACCTGGTATAAATAGTAGTAGAGGGGTAATAACCTCATTCCTCAAATCTTTATAAAGAATGCAAGTTAGAAACACATGAGCTACTGATTCAATACTGCCATCTCTACATGGACATACCGTAACTGTTTTTCCAGCGGAATTTTTTGAAATTGACCCTCAAGTACAGCTGAAGGGAGTATATTTAATCTTGTGTAAGTGAAAGCTCATCTGTATTTTGGAATTCTTACATTTTGCAAATAGGGTGCCAACGTGTCAAAATGACTAGGTGGGAAATAATCATACCATGGACAAAATTTCTTTATCATGGCCAAATCATTCTGTCACTCAATATCATATAGGCACCGTCTAATTAAATTATTTGCTTTACTGAAACTCAGTGTTAATAACTGTTGTGGTGATAAACCAGAAAAGTTAAGCTTTTGGTTGACAATTTTAGTCCAAGCGCTCTCATGTCAATCTTGCAATACTAAGGGTAGTAGACTGGTGGGGTTTAAATTCAGCTGAAGCCAATAACTGAATGTCCTACACCAAATTTGTAATTCAACAGAGGGGAAATTAGCCTCCAAGCACAATGAAGCATTTGGAACACAGGATGAAACAGAAAAAAAAATGCCTTAGGAACTTAGATTGAACAGCTTCTGTAAATACAAGGTGAGCGCCTGTCCAAAGCTGAGCTCCATATAAATAACTGTGCTAGAAGTTTAGCTTGAAACACTTTTAATTGCTGGTGGTATGTGATTGCCACCTTTTGTATGCACTTTGAGACACTTTTTTCTTTGCATATTTCTGATGTGCTCCCCATGACTCTGTTGACTGAAAAATAAGGCTGAGGTATTTAAAGACTTTAACTTGTTTGATCAACTGATTATCCATATACTCTAAACTTGTGGCTTAGAGCAAGTTACAGCAAGTTAACCCAAACAGGTTAGGGATTTAATTTTTAAAGCAATCCTATGCATGTATGCTCAGAAGTATGCCCCACTGAGTTCAGTAGGACTTACTGCAAGTTAACTGTATATGATCACAGCCTGAATCCCCCATGGCCATACCCAGTTCATCATCCATTGTATTACTTTCCACATGAATCTATGCTATAATCAAATTACTCATTCTCTTGAGGCTGTAATGTGAATCCACATGTAGCATGTACGTAAGCTTAATGACAGTGCAGTGAGCTTCACAAATGCAATGAAGTTTCTGAGCCTTTTCCACCCAAATGGAAGCTGAAACTATGCTACCGTATTGGCCCGAATATAAGCCACACCTGCATATAACCTGCACCTTTACAATTGGAGGGGGGGAAAGAAAAAGAAAAAATACTTGAATATAAACCGCTCTATTCCTCACTGCTCCTGGCTGCATACTAGGCCGGGGACGGGGGAGCCGCACTTCATTGCCGGTGGCCTCACAGAGTGATATAATAGCTTTGATGTCACTCTGTACAAAACATTAAAATAGTGCTGCTTTTACAATGTTTATTTATGAGCCTCTTTTGTTATCTAATGCCATAATTAGTGCAAAGGACCAATAAGTGATATTAACCTTAGGGTTATTGAAAAGGCTGAGTACACACACTTCCAAAGTCGTCATTCATTTATATTTAATCATTTCTGTATTGCCTTTCAAGAGTAAAATTCTTCCCAAGGCAGTTCACATAAGCTGCAACAATAAAATAGAGTAAATAACATTTAAAAGTATTTCAAGAAATTAAACCTATATTATTAAAATAAGAAATCTAGCATGGTGCAAGGCACTTAGATTCCCAGTCATTGTTAGTTTTTGTTAGACTAGATAAATAGATCTTGAAAATATCCAGGGATGGGGCCAAATATCTAATGGGATAGTATTCCACAATTCTGCATCCACTGCTAGAAAATCTCTGGCCCGTGTGCTTGGCAAACTAATTTACTTTGCTTGTGGGGATCTCAACAGAACATCCTCTTAAGGTACAGGCAAACTTGTATGGATATAGTCAATCCTTTTAAGTTACCTGATCCCAAACTGTTCAGGGCTTTAAAGGTCATGACCAGCACTTTAAACTGGGCCTGGAAACACACTGGCAATCAGTGCAACTGATACAATATTTGTATAATGGGTAGCATTCAATGCACTTGTTCCATTAACACAAGGATTTTTATTTGTACCACAGAACTTTCCCTCCCTCTCCACCTGGAGAGTTGGGATAACCCCTTAAACAGATTTAGGGGTTTTGCAGGTAAGCAGGGAGTTCCATTGCATATGCATGAATCCTGCTGACAGAACGAGTTACTAGTGATACATTGAATGCAAACTCAATATGCTGCTTACCTGGTTCTAGCCTGGAGTTGTGGCCACATTTTTTACCAGTTGACGTTTCCAAACAGTCTTTAAAGGCAGCCCAACATATTGTATTATAGAATGTATTATAGTGTTTTATATAATACACAGAGTATATTATAGTGGCCAATTTGGGATGTCAGTAGCGCATGGATAACTGTGGCAATGCCCATTCTCTTTAGTTTGTCACAACCGTCAGATCAGCCTAAGCTGATGAAAGGTACTTCTGGCCACAGCAGCCACCTGAGCTTCCCCAAGTGGTTGATATTTTAGGAGGCGTGCAACACTGTCCAAGACCAGTTGTAATCCTCTATCCAGAATAGTCTCTTTCCTTACACACAACACTTCAATTTTAGATGGATTAAGATCCACCTTGTTCACCTTTACTCTGTCCAATCTAGCTACCAGTCATCGGTCTAGTACTTCAGAAACCTGCCTACAGGCTGGCTCAATACATTTTGCTGCCTAAGGCGAAGGAAAAGATGGTGCCCTCCCCAAGGCACATGCAGAGGCAAAGGCGGATTTAGGGGTGTGCAACCAGTTTGGTTGCACTAGGTGTGGAGTCTGTGGGGGTGTGCGCACCAAATTTTGGTGTCACACAGAACATTAATGAAATTTGAGACCCCAAGGTTCGCCACTGGCAGAAGCCAATTTGACTGGTAGTTGAATCTTACTCCAATACTGGTAAGAGGACAGTATCTTCCACCACAGATGAGGGCAGCAGGCTAGCACAGGGGGTACAGGGCAGGCAACATGGTACGCACAGCTCTGTCCCCTCCCACACCTCAGCATCTTCCCCCCTGAGGCAGCTGTATCACTAAGCCTCACCATAGGGTTGGCCTTGCCTGCCTGGGATTAGCAGCTGGAAAAGAGAAATAGAGCTGTGTGTCATCTACATATTTATGATTCTTCAGTCTAAAGCTCTAGATTATTTCTCCCTGCATTTTCATGTAGAAGTTAAACAGCATATGTGACATTGTGGAATCTTGAGACACCGGAAAGGCTAAGGGGTGGAACAGAAGTCTCTCAGCATGTTTAATTAAATGTAGTATTTATAACCACAGCAGTTTTATTTGTGGCTATTAGTACACAATTTTATTACACTCTTGAACTCCCCAGAAATATAAGCTATGAGTAGGGGAATGAAGATTATATTTTCCTTAAGTTAATGTACTTTGAAAGTCTTGAGTTCAGCATTCAAAAGTAGCTAATTTTGAATGGAACAGAAATGGGCAAGTTGACTTGTACTTGGTGTTTGATATTACAGTATATATATAAAATCCACCTTATTTTCTCATTAAACAGCATTATAAAGAACATTAGAAACTGCCTTATACTGAGTCAGTTCATCTGTCTTGGTATTGTTTACTCCAGGTATAGGGAATTTGTAGCCTTTCAGATGTTGGATTATAAATCCTATCCATTGGCCATGCTGGCAGGACCTGATGGGAACTGGGAATTGGGAGTCCAAGAAAATCTGGAGGGCCAGAGGTTTCTTATTTCTGGTCTATACTTCCTGGCATTAGCTCATCAATTTCAGACAGAAATTTTCCCAATCCAACCTGGGACATTTCATGCAAAGCATATAGTCAGGGCTGGATTGAGACCTTTAGAGGCCCTAAGCACTTAAAAGATTTTGGTGCCCTTATATATATATAAATATAAACAATAATAATAAAATTAATTTTTTCAATGAAACGAAATCTACAGAAAATTGAAAAATAATGTTTATTTTTATATATTTGTATAAATAACGCTTTGTTGTTGTTCAGCCGTGCCATATGGTCCATGGTAAATTCGGCAAAGCTCTGGTGCCCTCTAGTTCCTACTGTTGATAAGGGAGCAGTATTAATTTTGTTAGTTTTCACTCTCTAAATGACTGAGTATATACTTCTAGAAGAGTAAAAAGTGGAGTTATAAATGCTGCAAATTATCACCAGTGGTGACTGGAAGTGAGAGACTGGCACACGCCAGCTAATAGTATAAAGTTAGTGGCATTTAAGATGTATAGAGTACTGTTACCTTTATAAATGATTCATTTGCATGATAACAGTTAAAACAAATAGTGTCTTTAGTGCTTTTCTGTGTGTACATTTCTTGCAGATGTTAACAGTAGTGATAAATCACTGACTTTAGAAGTACTGTCAAAAACCATTGTACATACAAAACCACAATGATCCAAGTTTGGGTAGTTAATAGGATATAACCAAGCTTCTCCCAGACTCCTGTGTGTAGTCTTAAGTGGGTCTTAGCAATAATAATAATAATAATAATAATAATTAATAATGTGATGTTATTTTCTTCTGTTGGTTGTACGGTGACTCTGGTACAAGATTTATGATATGGGTGAAGTTAAGTCTTTTTGAAGTGCCACTTGCTTCCTTTTGGAATTTAAAAGCATATTCCAGGATCAGTTAGCCTTACTAGTGCCCTTTCTTTGGTCTAGAGTGAGTGTACTAGGTAACAAACTGTCCTTTTTCCTTCAGAGTTCCTCCAGATGTTGTTGAACTACAACTCCCATAATCTCTGGCAACTGACCATGCTTGTTGGGGCTGATGGAAATTGTAGTTCAACAACATCTGGAGGGTCAAAGGTTCCTCACATCTGATTTACTTAATCCCTCTTCCAAAGACTTTAGAGTGATATATATATATATATATAGCTCTTCCCCTTATTATTCCTTTCAACAATTCTGTGAGAGGCAATGAACTTTTGGCTTGATGGGCAAACAGAGATCTAGACACAGTATCGTAACCTAAGCCACAAATTCTTAAACTGTTTTAGTTTAGCATTCCTGACCACACTTTCTTGGAATAAACTCCTACTAAAAATAAATTGGGTGCACTTCCAAGTAGAGAAATTTATTATCATTATGCAAAAGGGTGAAGTAAACAGCACATCTGAAGATAACTGAGGCTTCTCAGCACTGGCTATGCTTACGGTAAATTGCAGCTATGTGTTCTGTACCTTGCACCAGATAATTTCTTTTATAAATAGCAGTGGTGAAGGAAGACACTAATTCTCTAGAACTTTAATTCTCTAATAAAGGCAGTTTGCCTTGTGGGGGGAAAAAAGGGGAAAGAACATGCTTTCATTTAATGGGTTAAGTACCAAAAAGTGTATAGCCATAAATAAAAAGGTATAAACAAATAGTTTTCACACTTCTGTTCATTAGGAGTTCTGCTTTATAATGCCATTATAAAATAAAGTGTGTCCCATACTTCACAAACTTAGTAGAATTAGAAGATTTAGGCTTTTACATTCAGTTCTTTTTTTGTTTTGTTTACAACTGTCTAAGGAAATTACATTTTTTACTTTAAAACCTAGTTTATATCAGTGCAATGTTTCTTGACCAACCTACAAATTGGTTTTGTGGGTGGGGTAATGAGAGTGTGGTATTATTCTGTTGGCTTTAAATATGCTGTGACTCATCTGAACTCTTCATTAGCTAATGGCCATACATTCTGTATTATTCTTCCATCTTTAATATTTTTTCCTTCAACAACATATCTTTATTTCTTCAACCATTTCTCATTGTGTGAAATAATAGTATCTAGTCACTCCCTCCCCCTTATTTTTTTCTTGATAACACTTAGGATATCTTAGATCTTTATTTTCTACATTTTCTTCTTTGTACACATTTATAGTTCTTCTAGTTCTTTGTCTTTGGGTGGGATCTGATTAATTCATACTCAGAGTAGACCCTTTGGCACGAACTTACCCCACAATGAATTTTTATTGATTTTCCAGTAATTACCATAACACAGCATAACAACAACTTTAAATTATCCAGTATTACAGTCTATGAGTCTTCATATGCCATCACATTGCCAACTATCAGCTCTGATAGTACTTATTGCCTGTAAAATGGCAGACCTCATATTTTGCCAGTTTACAGATAATGATCCACAGTTACATGTGGCTTGATGGACGGCAGTCTAGAAATATAACAGCAGACCACAACTTCCTCTGTTTCCAGATGTCTGTATTTTTGTCATGTTAATCTCTTTCAGAAGTAACCAATTGACCTTTCAGGCAACTTTAAAAATATGACTGACAGCATCATGAAGAAAAATCCGTTTTATGATTAGGAAAGGTAGATTTTCTTGTTGAATTCATGCCATCTTTTTGTTTCTGAACAGTTGCACCATGTGAAGGAACGTATTGGTGAACATGTTCCAGATGAGACACTTCTGCTTTGCCTTGGCATTACTTCAGGAGTTGGTCGATTGATCTTTGGCAGAATTGCAGACTATATTCCGGGTGCAAGAAAGGTTTATCTACAGGTACACCAAATACATAACAGCCCTGATAAGATTAGAAATTGTAATTGTTTTTAGATTGCAGCTGATACAATGTACAATGAAATATTTATATTGTACTTTGTAATTTTGTTTTGTGATTTATTTTTATCTTATGTTTTTATATACAGTACTCCACCAGTTAGATATTTTATATTAAATGGTTTATAAATATATATATTGGGATAAATATTATATTACAAGAAGATCAAGGCCACTATTGTGGCCCATTGATAGTAAGGTAAAGGGCCCCTGGATGGTTAAGTCCAGTCATCTGTCTTCATCACCACTGCCCTGTGTTAGAGAACAATAATATGTTCATCATCAGCCATATATGTTAATTCCTGAAAACTGAAAGCAAACTTGACAGTGTGTGTTATCACACATGTATTTATTTGTAATACAACACATAGTGTTCATCTAAATTCTAAGTCAGTTCACAATTACACAATTACATTAAAGCACAGGAAAACAATAAAATACAATAATCAGAATAAAAGCAGACCATAAAACCTAGAGCAAAACTAAAATATGGTGCTGGGTGAAAACACACACACACAAATATACAGTGGTACCTCGGGTTACAGACGCTTCAGATTACAGACTCCGCTAACCCAGAAATAGTACCTAGGGTTAAGAACTTTGCTTCAGGATGAGAACAGAAATTGCGCGGTGGCGGCGCTGCGGCAGCAGGAGGCCCCATTAGCTAAAGTGGTACCTCAGGTTAAGAACAGTTTCAGGTTAAGAACAGACCTCCAGAACGAATTAAGTTCTTAACCCGATGTACCACTGTATATGCTTGCCTAGTAAAGGTAAAGGACCGTTAAGTCCAGTCACGGACTACTCTGGGGTTGCGGCGCTCATCTTGCTTTACTGACTGAGGGAGCCGACGTTTGTCCGCAGTTTTTCCGGGTCATGTGGCCAGCATGACTAAGCCGCTTCTGGCGAACCAGAGGAGCACACAGAAACGCCATTTACTTTCCCACCGGAGTGGTACCTATTTATCTACTTGCACTTTGACGTGCTTTTGAACTGCTAGGTTGGCAATAGCTGGGACCAAACAACAGGAACTCACCCCGTTGTGGGGATTCAAATTGCCGACCTTCTGATCGGCAAGCCCTAGGCTCTGTGGTTTAGACCACAGCGCCACCCGCGTCCCTTAGTACTTAATTCTCAGGGTGCTTTTTTATAACCTATGTGACAGGAAGCAACCAAAGGAGAAGCAGAAGTTTCTGCCAAGCACAGCAGTGATAAGAAATCATGGTGTTGATACCCAGTAGGCCTCTTCTCCAAACCACTGGAATCGCTGAGGGGAATAATGCTGAGAAATTTAAGTGGCTGTAGCCTATTGAAGTAGCCTTCCCCACAACTGCTATCATCTGACCATTGGCCATTTTGTTGAAACTAATGGAAGTTAACTGATGACGATTAGCAAAATTTGGTTCATTAAGTTGAGAAGAGTGCCCTACAGTTCCCTATAGATACCAAAGTTATTGTGGTCTGGCAGCAGTTATCCTAGGGGTTGTATACGCACAGCTTGGTCATAAACTCAGCATCACTTAGTCCTGCTGTAGTGATGACAAGAGAAGGATCACAGATTTTTAGTGATTGCATAGAATATCCTTATTTTATTTAAAGAAAACTTTTTACTATACAGTGGTACCTCTGGTTATGTACTTAATTCATTCTGGAGGTCCGTTCTTAACCTGAAACTGTTCTTAACCTGAAGCACCACTTTAGCTAATGGGGCCTCCTGCTGCCGCATGGCCGCGCGATTTCTGTTCTCATCCTGAAGCAAAGTTCTTAACCCAAGGTACTATTTCTGGGTTAGTGGAGTCTGTAACCTGAAGCGTATGTAACCTGAAGCGTATGTAACTCGAGGTACCACTGTACCTGAAAATTGATTTCCTTGGACTGGTTCAGATATTCACCAGTCTGAGGATCCAGTCTGACATTACTCTGATTATGTATGAAAGGGTGATTGGTATGTTCAATAAATAACTATGCCACATTCAATGACTTTCAATATATACATGTTACATCTCTAGTTTCAGTGATACCCCTGAAGCGAAGCTTAGTAAAAACTTGAGAATCCTGGCACTAGAATGTCAAGTGGAAGAATACTGTGATACAGTGGTACCTCGCAAGACGAATGCCTCGGAAGACGAAAAACTCGCAAGACGAAAGAGTTTTTCGTTTTTTGAGTTGCTTCGCAAGACGATTTTCCCTATGGGCTTGCTTCGCAAGACGAAAACGTCTTGCGAGTTTGTTTCCTTTTTTCTTAAAGCCGCTTGAAGAGGTGCAGTTGCGACGGACCGTGCTTCGCAAGACGAAAAACCGCGCAAGACGAAAAGACTTGCGGAACAAATTAATTTCGTCTTGCGAGGCACCACTGTATTCCCCAGAATATGCATTATTATTATTAGTAATAGTAATAGTAATTTATTTGTACTCTGCCTTCTTCCCTGATGCCAAACCATTCAAACCATAAAGCATTTTATTTGGCAGGGTTTTTACAATGAATCCTACTACTATGGTAGTAATGCATGGCTGGCTGAGTAATGAAGTGAGGCAATCATAGTTTCCTTACAAAATAATAATATTGTGAACAATATTTATTCAGTATGACCTTGTAAAAATGTGCTCTGGCTCAGTGTAAAAATTAAAACAAAACTATTATTATTTTTTACATGATTGTGCTTCTTTAAGGAACCACACTGGTGATGAATCATATTGCTATCTGCTTGCAATATTGACAATTAAGCATTTTTTGAACATGGTTATAATTGGCTCTAAACAAATGGGCACCACTTAATGCTAGGGGCTAAATGTGTGGCTTGGACCATGTAGTCAGCACCAACCAGCTATGATCCGGTTCAGGGCATGCTGAGGTCTGCCTTTGTGAAAAATCTTATCAGGCAGGAAGCCTGTTGGATCAGAGGGAGACTAACAGGATGGAACAATAGTTTCTCTTGAAGTTTGGCTCCCACTGAGAACTTAAATCAAAATGCAAAGAAGGATATCTTTATGTTCAAGACTCAGCAGGGCTACTTGCTGGAGATGGTATCCAAGTAAATCCTTTTGTTCTGTCTATCAGGGTCTAAGTAAATATTTCCTCACCTGTGTGATTAGGAAGGGGTGCATATGAGCGATTCACAGGACTTTGCAGATATCAGGAAGGGAAGCTAACTACATTCTTCTTTGAAGTTTCAATGTTAGGAAACGACAAGTCTGAGCAGAGAGAGATTAACTCCAGTGTGATTGACTCTGCTTAATAGAAATACTGAAATTCAATATCCTAATATTAGCACAACACAGAATTTTGAATCTGGTCTTTTAAGCATATATTTGAGAGAAGGTACTATTAAAACACATTGAATTGGCCAGTAAGTTGTTAGTGATTTAAAAATTGCACATGAAACCTTTTACCATACTTGGCCTGACAGATTACCAAGCTTGCAAGATTATACCATGGATTGAATGTTGAAATTGGTCTGGCGTGTGTGAGTTCAGTGATGATGATTATGATAATCCTTCCATGCTTTGTGAATGCTGTTACAGTAAACATGCACTATATCTAGTCCCCAGCAGAGTGAAGTAAGTTCTAGAGAGGATTGCCTTGATACAAGGTTCAGTTTCACTGTTGTTGTTTTCCCTTATTAAATAAGACTTATTTAAAAACATTTGCTCTAGTACTAGAGATGGGAAGTACACAACTGGCAAAAAAAAAAATTCTCCTAACTCCAAAAGTTTATAAATTGGCAAGTCACTGCTGCAGATGAGAGGTGTTTAGTTGTTGCTGATTGCTACTTTTTCTGGTTTATTCGTAAAGAACTACATGGACATTGCCACACTTGTGATAGTGTGAAACACAATAAAAATATTTATGACATAACAAAATTAAACTTTTAACTAGGTGGTGTACATGTTGGGAAGAGTCTCAGAAAATGTTCCGTAGGTGCCCATGGCATGCAAATAGCCTCTCTAAATGGTGGGGAAATGCAATATCCTTGCAATTATTTTAAGAAATTATTTCTTTAAAATATTTTTTGTATCACCTTCAAATGCAAGATCATTATCCAAGGCAGTTTACAAAATGAAATGAAAACTATTACATAAAACAATTATTATAAATTATAGAAATTACATTTAACTCAAAGAGCATTCCAAATGAAAATGAATGGAAAATAAATGGAAGTGCTCCCTTTATTGCAAGGTTTCAAAAACCTTTCCCCGAATAAATGTAGTTTTAACTGCTTAACCACAACAAAATCTGGAATGGCTTCATAATATTTAGTACCCTGAAACCTGCCCCTTTATTCTGATTTTACAATTACACTTTCCTTTACCAATATGTAGGTGATTTCATTTTTCTTCATTGGCCTGATGTCTATGATGATTCCATTATGCGACTCCTTTGGAAGTCTCATTGCTGTCTGCCTCTTCATGGGTCTTTTTGATGGCTGCTTCATTAGCATTATGGCACCAATTGCCTTTGAGCTAGTTGGTGCACAGTATGTTTCTCAGGCAATTGGATTCCTCTTGGGCTTCATGTCTGTTCCAATGATAGTTGGTCCACCTGTTGCAGGTAGGCAGAATTTTTTTGTTTCTAATCTGTGTAGGAAGCATGTGAAAGTAGTAATTGCTTTCAAAGTGTAAAATTGTGTGTGTCTTTTTTCTTTGTTTGTATAATTGTGTAACTTTCTCAAGAGATTTCAGATCAGTACTATTTTTTCCATTAACAATGTTGCTTCTTATAACATACTGAAGTTGAGGTCTGAATGTGTTGTATTCAGGTCTGTTACTCTGTCACAGAATACTGAATACTATTTTCTATTTCCTCAGGAATACTTAAAGATCACCTGGGTACTTACGATGTAGCATTCTACCTAGCAGGAGTTCCCCCAATGATCGGAGGAGCTGTATTGTGTTTCATCCCATGGGTGCATGAAAAGAAGAAACCCAGAGAAAAAGCTAGTCCTATGGATGGGAAAACTATGGAGAAAATGCTGGAAATCAAAAGCACCTCAGAGCCAGACTCATATGAAAAACCCAGAAAAGAATCAGATTCCGTTATTTAATGGCTGATATTTTTCTTACCAGATTGAATTTATTTTTATAAGAACTAGGTTAGCTTTCTGTTTATGAATTGAATGTACCGTATGATTGTACTTCAAAAGCAAAGCCACAATGAGAGCTATCAAAGTAGTAAAGGTTAAAACAAAATGGTTAATAGCTAAAAATGCCTTTCACCCATTTTTATATGGTCTCAAAACACACTTCCACATACTATATGGAGCTTTTTGTCATCAGAATACATGCTAGTGAGGGCATGTGTCAGGAGAATTTAAAACAAACACATATGACTGCATTTCTGGAACTCAAGAAATGTCCCCCTTCTACTAACTAATCCTTTCATAATGCATCCAGCAACTTCATGATTCACCTAATGGTGGAATGGCATGCATCTGGAATTATTAGTAACATCCTAATGTTCTTAAAGCTACTATTTTTAATCTTTAAAAAGATCTGTGGGGTTTGCAATGTGGATTCATAGCTTTTTAGATCCTCTTAAAAACAAATTCTATGCAGATTTTGGCATGCCTAAGACCACTGATTTCAATGGATTTAAGAATGTCTAATGCTGTGTAAGACTGCAGCTTAGCTTTTAATCCCCAGGAAGCCATTGCAGTAAACTATGAAAATGTATTTTCATAATGCAATAGTGACAATTTAACTTTTGCTTAACTCTGCAGTGGAACCCTTCTTGCATTTCTTCATTTATTTGCTTCATGTATTTTAAAGGTGGGTGGCATCATGGTAACCTTATAACTCTTTATTTCTTAAATAATTTAAACTGCTGACCTAATGATAAGCTAATTATTTGTGTGTACGTGAAAAACACGGTTCTTACATCATCTTTCTTAATAGGTTACTAGTAATTATAAAATCACATATACTGAATGAAATCCAACGGGTTTTGCTCTGCTGCTGGAAGCCATCCATCAGTAGAATGGGTAGGGGGGTCAATTTATTTTATTTATTTATTAAATTTGTATACTGCCCTATACTTGATGGCAGTTCACAACATAAAATTACAATATAAAAAACACAAAATACATGATAAAAATATAAACAGAAACAAACCAATAATCCTCCCTTCCACAACACATTTAAAAGGGTATTGAATGTCATTCAGCCAGAGGCCTGGTTGAAGAGGAATGTTTTCACCTGGTGCCCAAAGGTGTGTAATGAAGGTGCCAGCTGAACCTCCCTGGGGAGAGCATTCCACAAATGGGGAACAGTATATGGCAATTCCTTCTTTGTAATTCAGCACTCAAAAATCTTCTCTTGGGGTATCCTCCAGAGCAGATCTGGCCAGGATGCAAGGGGAAGAAAAATTGCCAGATTTGGGCGAGGGGATTCAGGGGTAGTTGCCAAAAAAATTCCCTACCTCACATTTGATAGGTACATTTCATTAGTGCAGTGACACCCATTGGATTCCATCCTATATTATATAGTGTAGTGAGGCAACTGTTTTCCATCAGATTTGTCTATTTTCATTATTTAACCCAAAGTGTAGTAATACTGCTTGTGATTTCTTTTGATGGATCAGTTCAAATCAAGGGGCATACTTAAGATTTCACTAACATTCTGGTTTCAATCCTACTATGCATCTGATTCCTTCTGTTGCAGTATCAAGAGATATACAAAGCAACATAGCCCATATATGGAGGCAAGATTCTGCTTCTCTTTGGTACTTAACAACAGGTATGAGAAGAAAGTAATGAAATCAAGATGGATGGGAAGACCCTTTACTCCTCCAAGTTTCAAACCACAAGCTGTACCTTTCTGAATGTCCCAAAAACCTCTGACACCTTGCATTTACCTTCTGTGGTCTATATACCCGCTTTCTTTCAAAATATATACCCCAGTGGGGTAGAAACACCAGCCTTTGGATCCGAAACAGAGCTTCAGTCTCTAGTTGCACGGTCTCTAAAAGACACTCTGCCAAAATAATTTCATTCTCTTTCTAGCTCCTTAAAGATCAGGGCTAAGAATTGGTGTTCCTTGCTCACTATGGGATCATGGAAAAACTATGGAGTAGAAACAATAGGAAACTGCCCTCAACTACTTCTTCCAAGGAGACTTGGAGATTGGATTAGATTCACTGTATCCATGTGAGGTCTTGGGAGGACCTAAGAGGCTTGTAGAAGGGGTATGTGTATGCTCAGAGGTGGTGTTCTTGATAAAGTGCCTTCATATTGCTTGATCATGTTAAAAACTTGCTAAGACTTAACAAGATGTTGCTGCTACTTCTCAGATACTGAGGTATGTACACGGGGAAGGAATTTCTCTCTTGAGAGAATCTCTCTTCCAGAAGCAGCAAGAAGAGGGAAGAGAGAACAAGGGGGCAATAGCATAATATTGTGCACATTAAGGTGTGGGGGGGGGCTTCTATACTAGGCACTGTGTGTGGAATTGCGCACTTTATAGAGCATCTGCATGTTGTCATTGTTATGCTCCTGTTTTCCTGAAGTGGGTCTATCATTTCTCAAATCGCAAAACAACTCTTCTTTCCTTTCCAAGAGGTGTGGTTTTGACACTTGCAGTTGCATATTGGATGGGTAAATACTTTGCAACACAGCAAACCTTCCCTATTTTGAACAGTTTGTCTGAACGTCCACTGATATTCCTTAGCCTTCATGATTTGAAAGAAGAAACCTTTGTAAGTCTCAGGAAGCATGCTGGGAGTTGAGTAGTACAAAACTGTATGCAAGTCTCCAGAGATTTCCCCCCCTCCTCCTAATGTCAGTGTGCCTTCCCCGACTATGCAAAGTACAAATAGAAGAAGGGAGATTTTTGTGGAGGACAAACGCTCAAAATAAAGTACTGCAGCAAGACGAATAAACTAGCTTGTTCCAGTGTGTCTAGATCTGCACAATTATATAGAGATTTACATCATCTCTGTGTCCATGCACAAAGATTATTTAAATAGACTGTAGCAAAACAAAATTGTTTTGACTAAAACCACATTTTATTCTACAAATAGCATGCAGTGTTTTACTACTGGTATCTAATACAATATCTGTATGTATAACAATGCACATGACCATATTTAAAAATCTATCGTCAATCTGTCAATTTATCACATGTATATGTTTAAAGTGATTGATACCAGATGAAATGTTTATCCACTGAAGGTTATTTTAAAAGAAACAGAAAAAAGAAACCCAAAATCCTTGAAAAGGAACAAGCAACAGTACTTTTAAAAAGTTTAATCTGTGCTTGTTCTGTCTCATCTTTACAATGTTAACCAAAGTTTTTCTAAAAGCACGGATTTTATTAAATAATTCTCAAGCTTTGCTTTTAACATGACTAAGGCAGGGACTATTAATGTTAGAAACTGGATAGTTGTGAAATAGGATTGTTGCAATGTAACTTTAAAAATTGCAAAACTTGTTCCTGCACTTCAGTAGCCCCTCCATTGCCCCTCAGGTTTGTTCTACACAATTTTTATGTACAATGCAAAATCTGAAAGTTTGGTCATGAATGTGGAGTGGCACATGTGCCCTACAATAAACACACTTTTATTTGGTGCAAATAATATTACAGTATTCATAAATGGACCCAAACTCCTCTTGGCCCCATTACTGCTGGTGGAGGGGTGGGAGTCATAGCCTTTGATGTTTTCATTACTGCTGTGTAACCCATGTGAATGTAAAAAAAAGTTCACCTTTTACTATGTGAACAAAGCTTTCTATCTGAGAAAAATACTAAGTTTTCTTGCAGCATAAGTTAATCCCATAAAAAAGAAGCATTTTTTGAACTGGCATGTTGTTATTTCTACACACACACACACACACACACACACAGGAAGTGGCTTATCTATGCAAATCCTACACACATTTACTTGGGTGTATCACATTGGACAGGGACGCGGGTGGCGCTGTGGGTAAAAGCCTCAGCGCCTAGGGCTTGCCGATCGAAAGGTCGGCGGTTCGAATCCCCGCGGCGGGGTGCGCTCCCGTTGCTCGGTCCCAGCGCCTGCCAACCTAGCAGTTCGAAAGCACCCCCAGGTGCAAGTAGATAAATAGGGACCACTTACAGGCGGGAAGGTACCGTATTTTTTGCACCATAACACTCACTTTTTTCCTCCTAGAAAGTAAGGGGAAATGTCTGTGCGTGTTATGGAGGAAATGCCTACGGGTGGCATGCCTACGGATTTTCCTCCTCTAAAAACTACGTGCGTGTTATGGTCGGGTGCGTGTTATAGAGTGAAAAATACGGTAAATGGCGTTTCCGTGTGCTGCGCTGGCTCGCCAGATGCAGCTTTGTCACGCTGGCCACGTGACCCGGAAGTGTCTTCGGACAGCGCTGGCCCCCGGCCTCTTAAGTGAGATGGGCGCACAACCCTAGAGTCTGTCAAGACTGGCCCGTACGGGCAGGGGTACCTTTACCTTTTTTTATCACATTGGACACAATGGGACATGCTTCTGACTAGCAGGCAGAAAAAGGCCGACCTCACTTCTAATTTACTGTGCTATATCTTCTAAAAGATTCATTATAATGTGCTGATGTTGCACTCTGCAATAATTAGCTCTTGGATCCCTTCTTTGATTTAAAATGTATACTGTGTGACATGAAAAAGTGTGCAGAATTCTATAAACTGTTTATAATTGTGCCTTGCTCCATCTCAAGAATGCAGCACCACAGCGGTTGAAAATAAAGACGTCATAAATAGTAATGGTACAGAATGTACATCCTGTGTAACTAAATGGATACATTTGTTACTTGTACTTGTTTACATTTAGATACATTTGTTACTTGTACATTTGTTACTTGTACTTGTTTACAAGATAAGGGCAGTACCAAGAAAGAGAGAGCATCAGTAACTACGTCTTTTGACATTTTACCTTATCAGTGGAATGCAATAAACTGACTTGCAAAGTACCCAGTCATAATTATTTAGAAGAGTAACCTTGATTCTTAACATTTTTGTAGTTCTACCTCCTCCACTTATACAATAAACAGTTTTCAAGGAAACCTTTTTTAGTTATGACCCAATCTGAAAACATTTATAAAAATTTCCAACTTTTACTTCTAGCTATATTCCTATTACCAACATTCTAGCTGCATAAAACAAAAAAACTGCTTATGTCTGAAGTACAAATATCTATCAACTTTATCTCACTTTTCTTAATAGCTTAGCCCTATGTATCTGAGGCTTTTTCTCTTAGCTGTGCTTCTCTGTGCATGTGCCATGCTTAAGGAGTGTGGTGACAGCAAAGGTTTAATAACCCTGTCTCAAATATTAAAAACCCATTGCCAACTATTTAGTTGTATTATATATTTTGTTACCTCCTTGAAAAAGTAGGGTGGTGAATTTTCTGCCTTGTCAAAATGCAAATGGGCATCTATACCCACATAGTCGATCAGCAGAGGTCACAGTGGGCAGGGTGGAAATTCAGACTACTCAGCCCCACCTCCTAGCAAGGTGCTGTATGAACAGGGTTCTCCTAAGCCACTCTCCGCCCCAGCCCCCAGCTATTGAGAATATATATATACCAGCCTACAGAAACGATATAATAAAAAGAGTAGATAAATAAAACAGTACATTTAAAGATCCAGAATACAATAAATACATTGTTACCGTCATTTAAAATAGCAAGTCACTTCTTGAACAGGGTAACACTCAGGACTCCAAATAGGTCTGAGTAAATAACTCGAGTTTTTAGGAGATGGAGCATTATTGCGAAATCTCCTTTGGAAGGGTATTGCAGAGGGTTGGGGCTACGACAGAAAAGGCCTGCTTCAGAGAGTTTTTGTATAAGGGGAACTTGCAGTGGCAAGACATTTTTTAACCACTTAAAGACAACTCCCATACACGGCATTTTCCACACGCAGTAAGATCCGAGTTATAAAAAGCATCAAGTCCTGTTTGAGTGGATGGTCACATCGTTACCCAGCCACAACCATAGGAAATGTTTGGCTTTCTCCATTGCTTTCTCCCCTTCTTTTTTTCTTTTTTAATTTCAAGTTTACATACCAGTACAAGGAATTACCAATTTCTTTCTATGGCGAAAGGGAGCTTTCACTCCCGTCCCTGTAAAAAGGCAGCGGGGGTGGGGTGGGGGGAGGCGGAGGACCCCCCAAATGCACAAGAAATCAGTTTCCCGGCAACGGAACGGTCCCTTTAGCCTTTTCCTCTCTCTGTCCCCTTCAACATGTTCGTTCCCTTGGCAGCACTTCGGCAACAGCCGGCAAGCCCAGATCTACAAAATACTACAGTAACGAGCAAAGGGCAGGTAGCGACCCGGCCATCCGTTTTCACCTGTGGCGGGAAACCGCTTTTCTAAAGCAGGCGACCTAACTGAGAAGCTCGTAAAGCACATTTGAGCGACGTTATCCAATGCGAGCACTTGAACGGCCTTCACGGAAATAAACAGGAATGAGCGGGCATACAGTTTGCGGCAGGGCCTACTTCCCGGGGCATTCTGGGAGTTGTAGTTTTTAACAGGAGGTGCCTCCTGGCCCTCCGGCCTTCGCCGCGCAACATGCGGAAGCCACGTGTGCGTCGCGAGGTCACGTGGCCCGGCGCTGCCGTAGCGGCTCCCGGCTGTAGGGATGGCGGGCGCTGCCGAGAGGAAGAAGCAGGTTCGCTTCGCTCGTCTGGAGGAGGAGGATGAAGGCGGAGGAGGAGGAGGAAGCCGCCGCGAGGCAGAGAGTGAGTCGATGGCAGCGGCAGGAGGGGCGTCTTCGGAGGAGCCACTCGGGGGCTCTGCTGCGCGGCTCGCCCTTCAGCCGCTGGTCGTGGTGGCCGAGGGCGACCGAAGAAGCCGGTCTGGAGGCGGCGGCGGCGAAAGCGCCGCAAAGCGGGAAGCGGCTGTGGCGGCGGCTCCGCGGCGGGCGCTGAAATGGTGCACTTCGGCGGCTCTTTGCGCCGCTTTCCTGGGCCTGGTGAGCTCACTCAGCGTTTCGGGGGTGGGTGGGCGTGTGTCACTCAAAGTTTCCAGGGTTTCTTCTCTCTCCCCCCCACCCCCGCCCCTGGTTGTCCATGCGAGGCTCCCTCGTAGTCCTGCCGAAGGCCCTCAGTCCACGGAGGAGCCGAAGGAACGTCAGGACGGGACTCGGCACGTTCCGGTCCTTGACACGGGCAGAAATGCGGCGTCGCCGCCAGTAGATGCGTAAAAACAAGTACACGTGTGTGTGTGTGTGTGTGTGTGTGTGTGTGTGAGAGAGAGAGAGAGAGAGAGCGAGCGAGCTGAAAGATGGAGGGATTTGCGGGGCGCCTATCTTCCCTCGGACTTCTCCAAGAAACAAACAGACGCCTTTTCTTTAATTGAATTATTATTATTATTATTATTATTATTATTATTATTATTATTATTATTATTAGTGCACTGTTCTCCTCAAGTACTTGAAATACAGTACGTTAGCGTGGCCTTCCCAGGGATGTGGACTAGAGTTCTCATCTACTGCAGCCAGGCGAAGATTTGCAGGTGGTTGTGGCCCAAAACACCTGGAAGGCTCTAGGATGCCAAAGGATAATATGGTGAATCATCCACTCCTGTGTAGTGCAGCTGCAGTCTCAAAATAGAAGCCCTCAGTTTGTTAGGTTTAGATCCTGCCTTTTGCCAGGATGGCCTTAAGATAGCTTGCAATATATATTTTTAACCATATAAATTAAATAGCTCAGACCAGCAGCACCAGCAGAAAAATCCATGTAAAAAGGAGAAGTATATTTGTAGGGTCAAAGGATGAAGATATTGTTGCCTATTGCATGAAACCACCTAGTGGTTTCTGAGGATTTTGAGTCAGGTGTCGCCAATGCATATGCTGATGTTGCTCTGCTGTTTTTGTGGTTAAGGTGGGAGAGTGGAAGTGCTAAATTGTTGTTAGGGCTTGGTAATGGATTAATATATTTAAGATCAATCTCAGCAAAATGGAGGTGCTCTTGGTAGGTGATTCTTCTGTCTCAGACATGGTGTTCAACCTACTGAAGGTGGGGTTATATGTCTAGCATGTAGTTTCTTTCTTAAACTACTCTTGCACTGAAATAATCACAATGTACTTGCTGCTTTTGACGATTATCTGGAAACCACAGTTAGTTCACAATATAGCTGTTTGGGATGGTTTCACAAGCATTTAATTGATCTTAAAACTGCTTTTGATCTTATTCCTAAAAAAATTTAATGGGAGAATAAGTATTTGTATTCTGTGGATAAGATACTTCTTTAAAAATTTGAATTGCGAGTAATAATCTCCCGTTATCCCACTAATATCAGTTGCTCTTACTTCTGGATAAGTGTGCTTAGGATTGCAGGGAGTGGTTGTCACCTACTGACTTATTTTTTATGCCAAGTTTATTAATAACAGAAAGTATGTTTGATTTGCCTTCACAATGATATTTATTTATTTATTTCCAGGGTATGGCCATTGCTATCCTAGGGCCCACATTTGAAGACCTGGCTGCAAATGTGAACAAAAATGTCAGTCAAATTTCTTATATTTTTGTGGGCCGTTCATCGGGGTACTTTGGTGGTTCTCTGATTGGTGGTATACTTTTTGATTGCATGAATGCCCAACTTCTCTTGGGTAAGTACACAGGGAATAATACTGATTTTTATATCATTGCCCTGATTCACGAACGTTGGATGGGCAATTGCATAGTCAAAAATGTTAGGGCACAAATACGTATGTCACAGGCTGTGCATGCAGTACAACCTGAGGGGAAATGGAGTGGATTAAGTTTCTCTCACTCCCACAGCCCATTCCCCAGGCTGTTTGATACTTTCTTTGCACCGTTGAAGCAAGTCGTTCAGTTTTTTAAAAATGGCTTGACTCTTCAGCAGTGAGAATTCAATGGAATTCAGCTTTATGGGTAGCTTCCTTGCATGTTAATAACTTTTTTTAGATTGGTGCTTCAATATGCAATCAACCTTTTGGAGTCTTAAGACTTTAGTACTATTCCTACTTACCTGGGAGAAACACGCACTGAGTAGACAAGTATATGTCTAAGGAGACATGTTTAAGATTATACTGCATGCATGCTTTTGATGTCTGAATGTAAAACTAGCATACAGGGTATTTTGTGTGACTAATGTCTTATTTTTTTTACATAAATCTAATTTAAATATTTTCCTGGAATTAAAAAATTCCAGAATAAACTTAGATTTGAAATTATTATAAATTGTAGCTTTTAAAAAGTGCAATATGAAATGGTGTGTTTAATTATTTCTCCCTTATAGGATTTTCTATGCTGGGTACAGCTCTGGGTCTTTATGTCATCCCCTGGTGCAATAAAGCACTTCTGTTAACATTCATGATGTCTGTCATTGGGTTTGCAATGGGAGTCCTTGATACAGGTAATAAAAGCACAACACTTCTTTCATGATATTCATCCTGTTTTAAATGATTCAGTTAGGATTATGTTGAATCTCTTAATTGAAAATGGCTTACAATTTTTAAATCAAAAATATCAATATAAAGAAATATAGTACAATATATAAAAATCTGCAAAGCTTAAAAAGACCGGGAAACCAACTAATGCTGATGCTAAGCCGGCTTCTTTGTGAAGAGCATTTTATAACTGGAGCACCACACCTGAAAACCCTCCGTCTCAAAGTTGCTGCCTTCGTGGTGGCAATCAGAGAAGGCCATTGGCAGACAATCTTAGAGCAATGGGAGGTTGATATGGCAGAAGGTGCCTTTGATAATCTTCAGGGTTGATTGACTGTGTGTGATTCTGGATAGAAGAGGTGTAGGGATCAGAAGAGCAAAAGTGTTTTTTCGGAGAGCAGCGCAATCAAGTTAACTATTGAGACGGTCTTGAACTGAAGCAGAAATAACAGGAAAGTGAAGAGAGATGCTCACTTTGAAGAAAACTACTGCTTTAGTGGTCATGGAAGGGGTAAGAGATACCATGCGGGGGAAGATGGAGTGTGCCCAGTGTTGAAGAAGCTATGGTGATGATCAAACAGATGAGACAGCAAAGAGCTTGGAGACAGAACAGTTTCTGTTGAAGATCAAGAGAGTATCCAAGGCAGTGAATGGGGTAGTTAATTCAAAGGTGAAGGTCAAAGGAACACAGCAGAGGCAGTGTTAGAAACTCAGATATATAAGCTAGGAGCCAAAAGGCTTCTTAAACCAAGATTGCAGTCACCAAAACAGAATGTCTAGTTGCCATTTTTGGGCAAGACTACTCTAAGGTCTTTTTTTCAAATGATGGACTGACTGATTGATTCTCAATTACACATCTGGCTAGTTCAGATGACAGCCTTGAGCTAGGTTAATAATACTTTGAGAACTTAAAGAAGAAAAGCCACTTGATCCAGGGACAGTTCACATATATATTGGCCTATTCTGACCTCTTTTTCTTAATACAGACCATTCATAACATAGGAATTGTCAGAGGCTCAGGAGCAGAAGAGCAGGGGAGAGAGCAAATAGAGAGCGGAGGAGAGGAATCAGAGGGGAGCGTAGGGGAATATGACAGTGGACCGAGAGATTCCATGAGCTTCTCCAGCGAATCAGAAGATTCCCAGGAGGGGGCGCCTATGGTAAGGGCGAGGAGAATCCCAGAGGGGACGATCCATAAACAAGGAACCAGAGGGGAGTCCCAAAGGAGTAGCGGAGGAGTAGGGCCAGTTCCCCCACCAGAGCACAGTGGGGGGGAAGAGTCACGTGAGTCAGGACCAGCTTCTCCTCCATCGGGGAGTGGGGAGACGGAGGGAAGGCCAGGTCCAGCTAGCCTCCCCGAAAGGGGGAGCAGTGACACAAGTATAACGGTCAGAAGGAAAGTGGGAGGCTGCGCGCGCGCGCCAAGTTCAAATGTGGAGGAGCGCGGGACAGCAGAAAACCCGGATTGGGAGCCAGGTCCTAAAGCCCGAAAGAGGGGGGGGGGAGTCGGGAGAATCAGCGTCAGAAGAATCTCGGAGGGCTGAGACTCCGAC
The DNA here is from genome assembly GCF_027172205.1 of Podarcis raffonei. Classification (NCBI taxonomy): domain Eukaryota; kingdom Metazoa; phylum Chordata; class Lepidosauria; order Squamata; family Lacertidae; genus Podarcis; species Podarcis raffonei. Next base: position 53,758,980 of record NC_070604.1, read on the forward strand.
TAGCAGAAGGACCCAGAGAAAGAAGGAACAGAGGAAGAGGTGGAGTAAGGCTAGAATCTTAAGCTGGTGTCAGGGGGGAGGAGATTCAGATGGGACTTCTATGGTCTGACGGATAGATGTAGCGTTGCGCGCTGCGCGTCTGGAAATGAGACTGAACTTCAATAAAGACTTTTAAACTTGAGCAAGAAGCAGCGTTGGTCTTGTGTGAGCTGGGACCTTGGGCAGCACTGACAGGAATATTCTTCACAACTGCGAGCAGGGCAGTGGGGTAGGGTAAGTGAAGACAAGCTACAACAATTAACTATAACATCCTTCACTGCTCCTGCTCAGGCTGCACAGAAAAAGCATTTTGGTTGTCATGTATATTAAAGGAGATGGATGGGAGTATTGTCAAATAGGAAGAAGGTGAGCCAAGGATTTTGATCTGAAATGATTATTGAGAAGGATCAAGGAGTGATAAAGGGAAGCAGAATGGAGTGGTAATGGAGAACAGTATCATACAGAAGTATGGATTTTGGAGGTTGAAAAACAGTGAGATGGGTGTGGTTGTGGTCAGGCACTGCGATTAGCAGGGAGAAGGTCAGTGCTAATGCAGCCACAGAAAAGAGATGAGTGCCAGAAGGAGAGACCACTGAAGGAGAGGGCAGCAGCAGTGTCAATGCTGGTGGTAGAGAGTCAGATTTTGGTGAGTGCAAGTTGCTGGAGGGTTTAAGAGAAGAAAGGATTGTGAAAGATAAATTATTTCTGAGTGAGGGAGCAGCAGTTCCAGAGGAAGCGTGAAAATAGGAGTGGGAAGCAGTGAATGGGAGATGGCAAGTGAATGCCACAATGCTGGCTCCGGAGCCAAGAAAAGGCGCTGAAGGAGAAATGGAAAATGATATTGGTAGAGCAGTGAGGGTCATAAAATGCATCTCTGGCAGGTAATCTTTTTGTCTTCAGTGATGGGTTGTTTCTATGGTGTAATGCTGGTAAGAGGGTCAAGCAGCTGTGATATCTTGCCTAGTAATGTATCTGCATCTTTCGGTTGCAAACATAGTGCTTTCCTTTGAAAAAGAAGTTTAGTCCTCAGTAGCACTTGGAGCCAAGGAAGAAAGAAGACTGTCAAGACAACAGGGTTGTTGTTTTTTATGCTGGTAGGCCTGTGCACTTGTTAAACAATTTCTTAAGGCAGTCATTTTAATGATTGATTTTAATTTTTTTATATTGCTGTACACCGCCCGCCCTGGTATTTTACGAGAGTATGGGATATAAATCCTTATCAGTAAGCAAACCTTTGACCTTTGAAGTGTCACTGTCAAGCTAGAGGAAACTTTCTGTTTTTCTGTGAATAGAGGCCGTTGAACACCTCCTGCTATTTATTCATAATATTATCAAAACTGTGTTTTCAGCAGGAACCGTTCGAGAAGAATTAGAATTTTATGGGAATGTTCACTTAGTTATTGAAATAATTGTGAAGCTTTATAGTTGACATTGAATATGCTCTGTTAAATTGACCTCATTCTGCATACTGGTGAGCAGATGGATTCCATTTAATTAAGATACTAAACATATTATTGCAAATAGTGCTTGTCACTTGAGAGAACCTGGGTTCTGCCTGTTGAGAATTTTGAAGGAACTCCTTTCTGTCTTACCTCTTATGCTCTCCTCCTCTGTGCTTAATCAATTGGGGGAGGAGTTCATTCACCAACTGGCATGACCTGCATACAGTTGTCGTCCCCCTGAACCTCCCCCTCACCTGTTATCACTGAGTGAAAGTATGTTGTAGGGCTTTGCATGTGTGATTGGGGAAGCAGGGTTATCCTAATTGTCCTAATCATTTGTTCAGGCCCTGTGTGTTTACAGTTGAATGTGCACGGGGCCCATCAGCAGGGGCCCAACTGAATATGGATTGGGAGTGTGAGAAGAGGGCTTTCAGGAAGACTTGGGATGGAGGAGCTGCTAGTCTATCTGCGTTTCATCATTTCTTCCCCCCTCAACTCGTGAGTAGGGGGGCTCCTTGTGGCTCTTCAGGTGCTGCTGGGTGCTAGTTCTCATCTTCTCTCAATATTGGCCCTAATGACTGTGGCTGATGGGGATTTAAGTCAAGCAGCAACTGGAGGTTCCCACCCTGGGAAAGTACACTGGGAATTGAAAACAGGCTAACTAGCCACAGCTCCCCCTTTTCTTTCGTTTGGCTGTAATCCCTTCTAGTTACCTGTGCCTGTTGATGAGGGAGCCTTCAGAGTTCTCAGCAGGTGGAGTGAGGTTGCTCTTGAGTGATGATGTGTAGTTCCAAGAAACCAGTCTGAATATGGAAACTATACCCTATATATTTTCTTTACCCCACAGGTGGCAATGTTCTTGCCTTGGACACATGGGGAGAAGAAGCCGGTCCGCATATGCAGGCCTTACACTTCAGTTTTGCTCTGGGTGCTTTTGTGGCTCCCATCCTGGCCAAGATGGCGCTCGGTGGCTCCGCTGTTGGTTCTCCGGTTCTGTTGGGTGGTAATGTTGACAATCAGTCTGCCGTGAATTCTTTTCCTGCTGCTACACCAGTCCTGAAACTGCATTTAAGCTTGAACTTTATGTGGTCTTATGTTGTTATAGGCAGTTATCTTTTGTTTGTTGCATTGTTTTTCCTTGTTTTGTGTTTGAAGAGCAGTCCCGTCCGCGACAGGACAAAGGTTTCCACACAGAAATACCAGGTTGCTAAATACCACCGTGCCGTCATATGTCTCCTCTCTGTGTTCTTTTTCTGGTATGTAGGGGCAGAGGTCACTTACGGTTCTTACATTTTTACTTATGCAAAAACCTTCGCTGCCATGAAGGAACATGAAGCAGCTGGGTTGAATTCCCTCTTTTGGGGATCATTTGCAGCTTGCAGAGGACTGGCAATTTGTTTTGCTGCTTGCTCTTACCCTGGAACTATGATCCTTCTGAGTATCATAGGCTCCACTCTGTCATGCCTATTCCTGGCACTGTTCAGTACATACCCAGTCTCTCTGTGGCTTGGCTCTGCAGTATATGGAGCATCCATGGCGACTATCTTCCCTAGCGGCATTTCCTGGATTGAGCAGTATACAACCATCCATGGGAAATCTGCAGCATTATTTGTAATGGGTGCAGCTCTGGGGGAAATGTGTATTCCTGCAGTGGTTGGCTACCTTCAAGGACATTTCCCTGCTGTCCCTGTGCTCATGTATTCTGCGTTGGGAGCAGCAGCCATGACATCAGTGCTGTTCCCCGTGATGTATAAATTAGCTACATCACCCTTCGATGCTAAACTGAAGGATGCTGGGGATGGTGAGCTCCAGGAAGCCTTATTGTCCCATTCTCATCTTGAGGATGATGACGACGACGACGGCAGAGAATGGAATGAAGTAGACTTTGAAGTAATTGAGATGAATGACACTATGAGGAACTCTGTCATTGAAACATCCAAGAAGATCGAAGGGGAATCGACACCTGCCACCTCTGGTCACCCTTCTTCAAGAAACATTTTTAATTCTTCTCCTCGGCTTACTGTCGGCTCCCCAAAACAAAAGAATTCTAGTAAGAATGACTAAGCCTCTCTTGCTTTAAGAACAAGAGGTTCACCAAACACTTCATTAAAGTGGTAAGAAGCTTGGTTAAATCCCAGTTAAAGTTGGTTTTTGGTATAAATGTGTGTTTGCAGGTACCAAAAAGGGATGATGTGGTGGAGCCATTTATGTGAGTGTGATGGTAGTAGAAAAAGAAAACAAAAGCCAGGTTTTCATAAATCCATATTCTAGTGGTTCTTTAGTCAGATGGTGAGCTTACACCTGGGAAGCGTAGTAAAATAATCATGACTGTCTTGATTCATATCTGATTTCTATACTGAACATTGTAAGCAAGCTTTGACCAAAGGGGGTTGCATTTCATTTGAACCATGGTGTGATACTTAACGAGGTACCTTGTGAGGGCACCAGGGGTAGTCCTCATTCTGTAAATAGTTATCGCTTGTGTTCCTAAGATGTTGATGCCAAGATTTACTCTAATAACAAATATATTTTTTAAAAAGTGAAAAAGTTTTTTTGCGGGTTTTGAATAGTTGTATCTGATTTTTGAAAAGCAGAAGTAATCACATTATGAAAATATTCAATTCTTTAGTACTTACATTATTGGTACAGGCAGTTTTTAATTTGTGTGGAGGTTATGTTCCGGACTCCTGTGCACATCAATGGAGCACGCGTAAGCCTGTTCTGCTCCCGCCCCACTCCTTTTCGTGACATCTTTATGTTTGTGGGCTACTTTAGGTTCAGGGCCATGTGGGTGATTGTGCGTCTTTCAGACAATCCTAAATTGATCGTTGCCTGTACTTTCTCTGGGAGCAAGCTAAAACCCAGGCACATGTATTTCCCTTTATGCATGAGTAAGCCCTAGCCATCCTATTTCCACTAACAGAACTTACAAGTCATATCATTTTATTTTATTTTACTGAAAAGCACATGGCAACAGCAATTTGCTAGGTTACTGTAGAAGGGAAATGCTGTAATCTGTAATGGCACTTCATCCAGATCCTTACCCTCAATAATGCCACTTGGTAGAGGTGTTCTTTCTAGAACATGCAGAATGTGGTTTAAAGAACACAACATTGCAAGCACTACTAGAAGAGCACAGGTTGTGCTTTCTTCCCCCACTCCAATCCAGGCATAAGTTCTCAACTTATTAATTAGTGTACAGACTGTCCATACATAAGAAATGCTCTTTTGTAACTGCTGTATAATTGGAATGGCATTATTTATGACTGTACAATTAAATGGCAAGATTCTGTGGTATGTGGTTTGTTCATGGTGAAACAGAGGAATTGTGGACTGGAACTTGGGAAAGCTAGCATTTTGGCTGTAGACAATGAAGCTACCTCAGTGGGATGATTTTTAATATTAAAAGCTGAATAAGTGAAGTCTTTTAAAAACTAAGCATTAATATGCAATAAATTGCGATTAGACTGAATTTGTACACTGTTTCACAATTAGAAATATTACAAATGTAAAAGCCAGAGTTAATTGTTTCCATTAACTGAATCTCATTAGTAAATTTCTTAACCGTTGGAACTGCCTGAAGTGTGTATATCCAGCTTATAGTTGCCTGTAAGAACTAGGATCCAAAATACTACTTTAGGCATGCATAGAGGATTGAATATGCCCAGGGGATTGTCCCCCCGCCCCCATTTTGAATGGTGCAGGTCATTGCCATAACAAGAACAGATTTTCCATGCACTATGAAAAGCTGTTGTTGCTGAATTACAGTTTCAGAGTTTCTCTGAAGCCGAAGCCATGTGGTTGTGTGGTAGCCTTTTCATTGATGAAAATCGCTTCCGGTTGTTGGGTAAAATCAAATCAAGAGCATGGTAATAGTTTATGTTTTTCAAGAATTTGTGCTGAATTGTGGGTGTTGGGTATTACAAGGTCGCATTAAGGATTCTTGCTCTTCCTTGGGGTTCTAGGTATTGTAAATACTGTAACTCCAAACTCAGTATTTACTTGAGGAATCGGGTCCTTTCCTATAATGCAAATGTTATTCCTGGTATATTTGTGATTGTTTTGTATGAAATAGACATTTTGATAACTTGTTTTAACTCACATCAATGCTACATTTGCCTTAAATGTTATAGCTCTTATTTGGGTATGATTATTAGTTTTTCTCAAGTGTGTGTCTATTGGTAAGGTAATTTTGTAATGTAAATGCAGCTAGGGAGTTAATTGCTTGTGTTTACAGGGGTATTGGGAAGTGTGATATTTTCTTGAATAAAAATTATTTATTTACCAAAGTGAGCCTTGACCACCATTTCTTAGGGAATCCAATAATCAAGTCCATGAGTAAACAGTACATTGTTTCCCTAATGATCGACTTTGCATGTAACTAAGCCATGATTTAAGAAACTACAAATAAATCCTGAGTTGTTTCAGTCAAACCATTGCTTCTCTCTCTCCATAGTTTGGTATGTTTTCCAGGTGCTCCTGCTTGTGGGGTGGCCAAAGGAACTATGAAAAAGAGTGCCAGGTTCACACATTAGACAAAGCCATGAAAAATTTAGTAAGGTAAGAAGCAATTGTGTAAACAGGTCATTTAACAGTATTCTTTTTCTTTAAAGCTTGCTTTATCCTATGAGAATTTCTCATTTGGGGGATTGTGATACTAAATTGTGATTAAAGGTGGATTTCTCAAGAATTAAAAACGATGGTTTTGACACTAGCTTCAGTTTTTAGGGAATGTCATTTTGGAACTCATTGGCCGTTATTGTTAAAGAAAAGCACTACAGCTACATTGAAGTTTAAAAATGCACATACATTTATTTTATTTTACTATGGTTTCCATTAATTTTTAAAACAAAATGATTTTCAATTAAAAAATGCACTGACCACATAATTCCTTTTAATTTTATAGTTATACAAATATTCTAAATACACATTTTCTCAAGATGATGGCAAATAAGATTTAACTGTACAGTACATCATGAAATATTAAGCATATTTAGAAGCAATAGAAATGTCTATACAAAAGCAAAAATGGAATAAAATTTCTTATTTAAAGTATTGCAACAGTCCCACAGGTTTGTAACAAAAATGTCTTTGCACAGTTCTTCACAATGCCCCAATTAATAGCTAAAGCAAGACAGTGATTTTTAGAAAATGTTTCAAAAATGCTACACGCTACTGTTTGCACAGTCTGGTCAAAACAACAAAGCTACTTGGAATCAAGCAAAACTTAGGAGAAATACTCCAACTGATTTTAAAATTGTCCGTATAAAATTCATTGCACATTATTTTTACTCAGTTGTTTGAAAAGTAAAAAAGTCTATTTACAAAATATTCTGCAGTCAAAATTATAAAGTGGATGAGATATCTATAAGTAACATCCTGATACTGACAATTCAATAAAACACAATGACATTTCCCCAAAGATTTTCAGTACTTCAGAAGCCCATTGGGAAAAAGTTTTTATATTGAAATGGATTTACAGGATGTTAACACAGCTATTTCAACATCTGCATTATAAAACAGTATGTTACAAAGGCAGAAGAATGAGGAAAATTGACATTGTAAAAAGTCAGTTATTAATAGATTAACAAGTGTTTTTCAATTTACTTAGGACAAACATTTATTATTTCTCAGAGTAGATCAACAATGAATGAAAATTCTAGACAAGATGAAATTGAAGGACCATGCATGATAGTTTTAGAATGGTAAACATTGTTAAAAAAAATAGCACCTGCAATCCTGCTATTATAGGCAATCTAAAATTGATCAAGTAGCTGGCGAAGATACGGTGCCTTGGATAATTCTCTGCTCACTCTTGAGACCTTGTAAAGTACAGGACAATTCAGTGAAACACAGGGTATCTGTCGCTCCAAGCAGCCTGTACAATTCTTGCATATCTAGAGGTACATAAAATGGAGTAGTGTAAAATTCACATAACTAGAAGAATTATAATAATCTTGGCTACAACATTTACTTGGAGGAAGACAGGTGAGATGGGACCAACACTAAAAACAACGTGAGGAGGGTGGTAGGAAATGAATGGGCTTTCGAGAGAGAGGGACGGAAAGGCCAGAATCAACCAACCCCATAAAAACACAGCAGCGATGCCCACGCTACAGGTTGGATCCCCATATGGGAAAACAGCCTTTTCCTGCATTGCAGGAGGGAGCTCACATTCCACTTGAGAACACATTCACTCAAAGGAAAAAATTAAGCATAAATAATGGAGAATATTTTAACAAAAATTCTAGCTGACTCAGCATTTTAGTATCATGCATCTGCCAAGGTAAGAGATTTATAAACGGCAAGAGCTGCATTGCAGATAAAATTGATTTCGGCTATATATGTGGGATTAAGGTATATTGGACATAAATACACTGCAAATATTACAGTTCCATTAAATCCTAGTACTTCTTCGTAATATTAAATAATATATTGAAATTAACAGAACAGTGGGGAATATACTTTTAATGGCAGAAATTCTAACAGTTTCAAAGTGGAAACTGGATGATGATCCTTTGATAAAAGAGTGGCTTAATAAACCTGTTTACAACCAAATTCAGTCAGATTTAATTTCTGTACAAAGCAAACAGAATCCGTCACATAAAAGGAAGATCTTTATGATGGGGTTCAACATAATTTTGTATTAAAAGGTCATTCATTAGCCTGCCAGTTTCTCTGATAGCACTTCTTCATGCCTTTGGAATACCTTTTGTGAAAGTTCGTTATTTTGCTTATTAGGGATTTAAAAAACAAAAGGTGCTGTTTTCTCCACCTCAGAAAAGTTTCATTTAGGTTCAAGTTTATCAGAAGCAAAATAAAAGATTATTTCCCCTACCTTGGCTAGGTGTTCGTGTTTACGTTCCAGCTCTCGAATTTCTTGATTAAGAATCACTACCACATGCTGTGGTTGGCTCCTACATTTACTGCAGATGCCATGCTGAGTCAATTCATCACACACAGGACAGTGTAGAGTGGTGAAATACTGGGAAATTGTCCCTTTTCGGCTTTCCTGCTCGCTGTGGGATGTGGTAGCAGCTTTCTGGATCTACAAGGTTTAAAAATATTTGATACATATGAGTAATTATTTTTGCCAACATACATTGATCAAATTTACACCTTCTCAAATTAAAGATTGCTGGGTCTTGGCATCCTACGTTCCCAAAGACGTTATCAAAACAGCCATCAAAACATATCAACAAATCCATTCAAAACTGTTGGAGCTGAGATTTTTCCTATTACCACTAGGTGGAGCTGAGCACCCATTTTGAGAGCAGCTCCACATGCTAAGCGAAACCGTTCTTGAGAGGCTGCCCACACACAAGATTGTTCATATCAGGATGGATGAAAGCCAGCCCTATTAATGTGTTGTTTCCCATTTGGCCAACTAATTCCAGGTGGGACCCAGAGGCATGAACAATCTGAGGTTTGGGTCTATAGCAAGCAAACTCCTTGTCTGCATAACCTGTAGGTGTGTGTTTTGCTTTATTTGCTTTCTTCTTTCTTTACTGTGCATTGCTGTTACTATGGGTAGTCTTTCCTACAACCCTCTTCCCAGTAAGTCTTGCATCAAGTGATAGGGGGTTGAAAGGAAAATCTATTTGTTAAGCTGTCCCAAACCTGTTAGTGATTCATCAGGTAACTGGACCTTCCCTCCCACAGCAGCCACGGGCTAACTGGTAGGAATACCCTCTACCCTCTCCATTTGGTTGAATAACACTGATAGTTAGCCAATTCAGTAACCAGAAGAAGCACTAACTGTTTTAAACTACAGTGGTACCTTGGGTTACAGACGCTTCAGGTTACAGACTCCACTAACCCAGAAATAGTACCTCAGGTTAAAAACTTCGCTTCAGGATGAGAACAGAAATCGCTTTGCGGCGGCAGCAGGAGGCCCCATTAGCTAAAGTGGTAGCTCAGGTTAAGAACAGTTTCAGGTTAAGAACGGACCTCCAGAACGAATTAAGTTCTTAACCCTAGGTACCACTGTACTTATCTATAAAAACTCCATTCCAGCTGTAGCCATATCCAGATTTACTATTTCACCTACTTACCCTTGGTAATTCATGATACCAGCTGAAAACATCTATGCCAATAAGTGATAAGATTCTAGCCAGCGGAGGAAGAATTTGTTTGGTGATGTAGTAAGTGGCATTCAGACGCAGGTTTGGATCCTGTAGAACCTCAATTGGCCGCCTAACCAACTGTATGAGAGGCAACCCCGGCACGCCATACACAATGACATAGGGCACCCTTTCACCAACTCGTGGCTCAGACCGCCGATCATATGCAAGCATCCTTCTGTTGGGACAAATAAAATCAATCTCAAAATATATGGCCCACAAATGAGAGAGACAGATCTATGTACCTGTTTCAACTCCCATTAATAATCTCTATATATTCTTGCAATCCTTTCCTATCAGTCTTGCCAGTTTGCACAGCAACATTAAACACAAAAGAGAAAATGAAACAGCACCTTATGCAACCAGAGAATAATTCTAGAAAGAGAGGACATGTTTATACTCACCACTGCACCTTAGGGCTCACAGTGGTTTATTAATTTCCCCCTACATTTCCCAGACTCTTAATTTCCGCTTTGTATTTGTGCTTTCACATGACATAAAAGCCACTTCCAGAAACAGAAGAGGTTTAGGGCTCTTTTTCATGTTATTTGCTTCCAGAAAAAAAATCTGTTTGCAAACAAGTGCTAAATTTGCACTATACTGTATTCTGCTATATTTGATTAAAGGGGAGGATGGGTCAGCCAGAAGCACTTCTCATTCTTTGAGGAAACCCCCCAGTCTCACAAACAGGACCCCCCCACCTGTGTGTGTGTGTTCCTCGCTTAGCACCCCTCTTGCTTCTGCCCACAATCATCTACTACTTTGGGGCTCTTAGTCCCCCTTTCAAAGTTGAGCGCTATGAGGCCCCATACTTTTGCCCAAAGTCTGGAGCCTCTGACAGAACCACTATTCAGACTTTTCCCTCTGAAGGAGGAGTGCAGAACAAGCTGTGGATGTATTTAGGACCTGGCTGACGGAAAATATATCTATCTACAGAATTGTCACACTGGAAGTGACTCCAAGGGCCATCTAGTCCAAACCCCTGCAATGCAGGGACTACAGCTAAGGAGCTCCCACTGATCCATATTTTATATTTTAATGTAATAAAATCCTGATATTCTTAGAAGTATAAATTTCTTTGGTAGGCATTTAATGCATCTTTGAACTCTCATAACGAGAATGATTTACTATAAACTAAAATGATCTCACACTGCCATTCATGATATATCCTTATTACCTTGTGATTTCTAGAGCTGGTACACAGGCTCCAGGTCTGTATGTAGAACTTCCTCTGTACTCCTTTGCAAATATGAAGTCTTGCATGCTGGCCTTCCCTTCTAATAATTTCATGCATTGATTTTGCACATACTGCTTGATATGACTTATATCACGTGTTTCAAACAGCAACTTGATAGAACACTCAAGCATCTGAAAAAAGTGTATTAAAAAAGATTTCATAGTCATTTGAAACACCAAAGGCATTTTAAACATTCCCATTCTGAATTCCTCAACTTTCACTTTTGGAGGTCCCCCCCCCAATATGTGGAACTGATACTGTACTAAAAAGAACTTCTGAACACAATAAAATGCCTGTGCCACTTTACCTTGGAAACAGCAGGGCAAGAATCTCTTCTTACAGTTTCTATGCCTTTTGCATCAAATACTGGGTCCTTCTGTTCCAGTGATTCATACATGTAACCAACATACCTCTTCTTGGTTTGCAAAATACATGGCAAATAGACCTGCAATGCAAAGAAAAACTTTGCAAGTCTAGATATAAGAGAAATGCAGGCAAACTTCTGGACTGAACGCTTTTCTTGTTTACTGCTCATAATTAGACCCAAGTCACCCATAAACTATATATCTACATTACTAAGCAACATACTCTATTTTAGGCCCTAAGCGAGAGGATGAGATGATAAATTTGTTCATGCATGACAGGCTTTCTCAACTCAGAGAAGCTTCAAAAACAGCCATTTGAAGAGCTCTTTTTGTGTGTGGACTAGGGGCTAGAAGGGAGGATATGAAAGCCCTCCTTGTGTACATGTAAACACTTGGATGCACTGAAAGAGTTCTGTTAACCATAAAATATTTTCTAGCATATTAGGTACATTTAGAGCAGATTGATTTCTGAATTTGAAAAATGTTTCATTTTTCCTAAATTGGAAAAAAATTAGGCTGGATGTTTGTTAATCTCTAAATGTACATCTTTGTCCTTATTCAATTAATGTACAAACATCTTAAGTTATGTTATGATTCAATCAACCTGATCACTGTGCTAGGCAGAACTTCAAATGTATTCATAATACCACCAGACATGGACAGAAGTGTAATGCAGAACATTCTCTGACCCCTTGGGTACTGTGGAGTTCAAAAACCATTTACCATGCAATTTTATTTGTTTTATTATTTTGTCAAGTTTTTCTGACAAAATATTTTCTCCCTACTTACAACAATAAAAAAGGAGAAAGACGGGCCTTGCCGTCAGGCATAAAGACGACAAAGGGAAGTGTAGCAGAAGGAAAAGACAGAGAAGGAAAATCAGTTTGACAACAAAAGAAAGTGATGGATTGTAAAATAGGCATTTAAATCCAATTGAGGGAAGTATGATCTTTCCTTGCAGTTTTAAACCACCTATTCCATGACACTGCCATCTCGCCTTTATTACTGACTTTTTGGGCAGGTTCCAAGAAACCCCAGAGCTGGACTCTAATATTAGTACCCTCTCACAAATCCCTTCTGGGGAGGAAAATGGGAGATTTTTGTTCTGGGTTTGATGTCCTGCAGCAAAGCAGAACAGCTGTGTGATGAAGGTCACTAAGGACACCGGCCTTTCTCCACATGTCAATGAGGTTGGTGGCAGTGAATCAATGAAGAGCAATAGTGGAAAAGCCTTAGTCAAAGCATGTTAAGTTCAGTGCAATTTCTGTGCAAAATTGCATTCATTTGTAGGGGGAGTGTGCGCACACTCACTGTATTTTTATGTTCATGTGTGCCCCCTTTGTGTGGGGCAGGCAAAGATGTAGCTTGGCTTTCCTGCAGAAAGCAGGACTGTTGTGCATGCACTGATGCATGGAAAGTTCAATCCTGCTTGGCGTAGGTGCATTTTTATAGGCAGTCTTTGTTTATTTGGTTTTGTTTCTTTAAGTGGTAAGCTAGCAGCTCTTCCCAGGTTTGCTTTCCCATCCAGATTCCTTCTCCTCTTAACACTTTGTTTCAAATATCTATTTCTTAACTTGCTCATTATGTCACTTTCTGGAAAGGTGTCCTGTTAAATGTTGCAGTCAGGCAACACTCAGATTTCTCTTACCTTTTCAAACTTCAGTTTTACTGGTTTGGGGTTGGTAGCTGTTACAGCTTCAGCAATTTCCTGGCCAATCTTAAAAGACTGTTCCTTGGTAGCTCCTTTCAGTAGTACAAACATGCTGAAATAAGATAAGGGAAATCATGAAATGACTACAGTCATACTTCGGGTTAAATATGCTTCAGGTCGAGCGCTTTTGGGTTGCGCTCCGCGGCGATCCAGAAGTAACGGAATGCGTTACTTCCGGGTTTCGCCGCTCACACATACGCAGACGGTCAAAACGACGTCACGTGCATACGCGGAAGCGGCGAATCGCGACCCGCGTTTTACGTTCACTTCAGGATGCGAATGGGGATTTGGAACGGATCCTGTTTGTATCCAGAGGTACCACTGTATTTAGCTTTCCCACTCTAAAAATATTCCAAAAGTATGGCAACTTTTTTCTCTCTCCTTGTGACTAAAAACAGAAAATGAACAGGTAAGCAATTGATATTTGTTATTTATTAAATTGGTATAGTGCTCTTCATCCATAGATCTCAGGGCAGTTCACAACATAAAAATCCAAGATAAATACACAGAAGAGATATATCTGAAGTTTGTAATGGAGTGGATGTGGGATGGTGAAATGAAACTTAATCCTAGTAGAACAGAAGTAATCTTAGTCACGTTATATGTGGGACTAACTTTAAAGACGGTTCAAAAACTTCAGCTGGTGCAGAATTCAGCGGCCAGGTTGCTCACCAGGAAAAGAGCATGTAACGCCAATCCTGGCCTGGCTGCATTGGCTGCCAATTAGTTTCTGGGCCCAACTCAAAGTGCTGGTTTTGGCTTATAAAGCCTTAAACAACTCAGGACTACAATACCTCAAGGACCGCCTTTCCCCATCTGAGCAGACCTAGTTCTACAATCATCATCTGAAACTCTTCTTCATCTGCTTCCACCATGAGACGTCCAGAGGGTGACAACACAAACAGATCTTTTCTGTAGTGGCTCCCTGTTTATGAAATGTTCTCTCCAGGGAGGCTTGCCTCGTGCCTTCGTTACCTATCTTTAGGCACCAGGCAAAAACATTCCTCTTCTCCAAGGTCATCAGCTAATTAAATAATGATGGCCCTTTAAACTGTGTTTGGGATATTATTTTTGTTTGTTGTTATGTTATATATTTTTGTGTATTCATATTGTAAACCGCTCTGTGGTACTTGGATGAAGGGCGGTATAAAAATGTAATTTAAAAAAGTGTGTGCAAGAAATAAACTTACAATTGCTGTTGTTCAGGCTTTCTTTCCTCACTTCTGCTGCAGGAAAAACATTTTCCTTGCATTCAAAATATATAATTTTGTTGCTGAGAAAACAAATGTTTCTTCCAGCTAGCATACCTATTTTGCATATTAAATTCCTACTCTGGTTTAAAGGTTGCATATTACAAATCTACTAATTTCTGGTAAGGGAAGGAAAGGCAGTCAATGACATATTACTGGTTGGAAAGTCTCCCAAACAAAAGAATAGTTTTAATTACCTGTCTGTGTCTCCATATACAACCCGTGCTCCCCATTTTTTTGTTTCGTTCACCAGTTTTATTGCTCGTTCCAAGGTTTCTCGGGCTTTGTGCACAATGCTATCACCAATCTGCAAAATATAAAGATAAACCTTGATAAAATCTTTCTTGTGGACAGATCATGCATATATCATTGTTCTGTAACTCATTCTATAAACCCTGTAGAAAGTTTGATCTTTTTGATTAACAGCAGCCCACTTCTTCTCCATAAGACAAAAGTTTCAAAAGCAATTTGTGCTGAAGTTTGCGGAAGGCATGTGCGTGATAACTTTAAAAATAAGAAAAGTCAAACTCTCTTGACTGTGTCCAAATAGCTTTGTGGATTGATGCATTCATCAAGAGAAAATAGCAACTGCAAGTTATTAGTAAGCATGCATATAGATATTTCAAGGGCTTAGGCCCAGGAGCTGCATGGGAGCAATGTTCCCTTGTCCAATTTCTACCAATATTGCCTGCTCCCAGCCTGCCTTTTCACATTGTGCAGGACAGTCTCCTCAGTCTTCCAGAGAAGTTTTCAAGTGGGCACAAGAGAGGAGCAGCAGGAAAGCCTTGTGGCATGAGTGGTCTTATGCTTGTGTAACTCTGGATCCAACCTAAGGTGTTTATAAATCTTTAATTGCATGTTCTCCTCAGGACCCTCTGAAGTCATTGTTCCTATTTTACAATCAGAGAACTGAGGTTAAGAATCGGCTTTTGCCTTAATGTAGGTATTATTATAGCAAAGAAGAATGGGAGCATTGGCTCCCAGTAAGTTTCTGAGCACAAATCAAAGTGTTGGTGCTGACCTTTAAAGCCCTAAACGGCCTCGGTCCTGTATACCTGAAGGAGCGTCTCCACCCCCATCGTTCAGCCCGGACACTGAGATCCAGCGCCAAGGGCCTTCTGGTTACAGGGAACCAGACAGAGGGCCTTCTTGGAAGTGGCGTCCGCCCTGGGGAACACCCTCCCTTCAGATGTGAAGGAAATAAGCAGCTATCTTCTTAAAAGACATCTGAAGGCAGCCCTGTTTAGGGAAGTTTTTAATATTTAATGCTGTATTGTTTTTAACACTCAATTGGAAGCCGCCCATAGTGGCTGGGGAAACTCAGCCAGATGGGCAGGGTATAAATAATAAATTATTATTATTGTTGTTTTCTTGTCTCTGAAATATCTTTACACTTTACTTTCATCACTTACCTCTACACATGGCATCCTTCCAGAAAAATTAGCAGAAGTATAACCAAATGTGACATTTGCTATGAGCTTAAGGCCAAGCTGACGTGCTTCAAGCATTCGAGTGATGGCTTTGTCATTTTTATAAGCTTTCATTGATTGCTTCACCATGATTCTAGTCTTCAGAATTTCTTCTAACATTTTTGGCAATATACCCTTTCTTACTGAAGGCTGCACAAAAACAACACCATTAAAAATTAACATTTAATAATAAAAATATATGTTTAGCAGCAACATTAATACTGTTTATTTTAGGGTGGTTTACAGTAGACCACTGTTGGGTCAAATGTTTGTAATGCAGCTTATCAGATAATTTTTACACTACTGGTAACCAGGTAATTTTTCCCTCTGGGAGTTAAGATGGAGTATGAGTTCTCCCCCCCCCCCAGTGGGCCAGAGCTTTGTCTGCCCCACTTTCATGCAACAACTTTGACAGCTGAGTCAGAGCCACCCATCTGTCAATCATCTGATCAAGTGACTGGTAGGTGGCCAGTCCCACCCACTTGTCAAAGTTGATCTGTGGGGTGGTGTTCAAAGCAGGGAATGTGTGCTGACAAAGCAAGCACCAAACAGTATCAAACTCTGCTCATCAGCTGAATAGTGGGTTAAATCCTGCTGCTTAACCTGAAGGTGCCTGTTCCCAGAAACAGCCAAACTGAGCAGGATTTAAACTCCCTGCATCAGCTAACAAGTATGGGTTAAATTCTGCTTTGGTTGTGCACGCAGAACTGGGCAGGGAGGAGGAGCATACCTAAAGCAGAATGGAACCCTGCCATCTCACCCATCACCTGATATTATGTGCACACTGGAGTGATGTCAGCTGATTGACAGGCGGGCATGGCTTTGGTGAAATGGCCTTGCTGGCATGTGGGCTGGTTCCCCATTCCTACTGTAGATACTGCCTCCTGTTTATTAATATGCTTAACATATTTACATTTCATGCTTCAGTGTCTTTTTTCTTCCGGAAAGCAAGATGGAAGTAGAAATAACAAGTTAAACATAAAATGTCAACAAGAAGAATAAAGCATTACCTTAACAAAAGCAATTCCACTGGGTGACACTGTGATGTCATGACGAAGTTGATATAGCAAATCAGGAGATACTCTCAGAGAAGTGCAGCCAAACTTAAATTCATCATATCTGGAGGATAAGACAAAGTGTACTGAACCCTCAAGTAACATCACAGACTAACTGCTATTCATAGATGAGATTTATCCCATGCTACACACTATTTAGTGCTATGGCAGCATAAATACAGTACCTGTTTTAATTTTACATCAGATTTTTATCTCTTAGTCTCTCTCATGCTCTAGCCTTCTCTTTGTAATCCAGCAAGCTCTCCTTATGTTATCAGCAAATAACTTACAATTTAAAGATCAATATTAACAAAATATTTCCTTAGAGATAATCATATTGGAGTGTCCAACATCCACCCCACTGAGTCCTTGTATCGTCTGCAATATATATATTTGAAACACACCTTTTCCTCCCAATATTTCATCTACTTATTCCTTGGTATGCATGTGTGGGAGACTGAATCCACCCACCCACATGCAGTCAGAGTTACACACTTGTTTTGATGCACTTCTAAAAATTGTATATTTCAAAAATGCTGTTCACAAGTTCTGTCTCTGCAGCCAAGAAGTAGATTAATAGAATTACAAAAATCCCAGACGACTTCTTTTTTTACAAGAAAAACAACTTCCTGGCTGCATGGTTTGAGAAGTGGTGGGCTAAATATATTCCATTTGATCTTTCAAGTACTTATTAAGTAGTAGAGAAAATGCATCTAGATTTTAAATATTTAATACTTACTTTCCCAAGTTCTCAATATGTCCCAAGCATGTGGAATAACAGTAGTTGTATGCTATCACAATAGATGGATATAAAGATTGAAAATCTAGTACAAGGACAGCATTACTGTAGAAACGGGATTCTGGCTCCATTATTAAAGGAATACACTGAGGGGCTCTCATTTGAGCTCGTTGCTGGACACTCGGTGTAACAGCAATGTAATTCATTGGTTTGGCAATACGTAACATCATTGACTCCACACGGTACTACAAAAGAAGAACATTAATTACTGATACTTTTGAATGTCATGTATTCTTAAAATATATTCCTGTGGTGTGGGGACTAACGGACAATATAAGTGGACTTTGTGAGTCTTTATGGTGGTTAAGAGACATTACAAGTCTGGAAGGTCAAAACACCCACTGTCTACTACTTCACAGAAGATTTCACTTCTTTTCTATATTCAAATGTATGCCTTGTTAACTGCCAGTCTTGTTTAGATACCCACTGGAGCACAGAAACTGCTTATATTGACCTGTATGTTTAAATTAGAAATGATGGAGTATTCTTACTGTTAATGTCTGCTGGCAATGTTTTCATCCTCTTTTCTCTTTCTTATATTTGCAAATAAAAACTCTGTTTTTTTTAAAAAAAATACTGATCTAGTATGGCTATACATTTAATATTATTTTCCTAATAAGCCGCAAGGCTAGTAGCAATTGGATTTTTAATGTCTTTTAGAAATGACCCCTTGTTTGTGAAAACTTCCAAGGTTCAAAACATGTGAGAAAAATTCTGAGGTCCCAACTTCTCAAAAATATTAAGGACAGCTTACCTGCGATCCTCTTGTTAATACATGCAAGAACTGAATTCCAAAAAGCCTTGCCATTTCACTTGTTCTGCCAATTAAGTCCACTTGTTCTAACAGCTGGAGATTTCCACGGACACGGCTTGTGTAATAATCAATCATTTTCCAGCTTTAAAATCAAATAATAAACGTACAAAAATCTTAAAAGTCTTAAAGGATGCTCTAGGAAAAAAAAACTTTCAAGGCAGTAATCAACAGTTTGCAGCTCTAATAAATTGATGTGCAGCCCTATTAGTTCTCTTGAAGGCTTTTAAAATAAGGTTAAGGTTAAGTCCAGTAATAATCAACCATAGTATCCTTTTGGACCACCTGAATGGGTTGTTCCTTGGTTTATTTTTTGTTCTTTCTGTTGCACTATATCCAGAATGTGGTGCTGGGGGACTACTGTTCTACACCACGGCCTTGTCCTCTATGTTACTTAATATATAAATGAAGCTGCTGGGAAGGGCAATTCAGAGCTTTGAAATAAGGTGCCATAGATTTTATACCTTAAAATTAGAAGTGGAGTGACTTACTGTGCTACTCATTATGAAAACAATGCACTAAGTCACTTCTAAAGTAGCATGACTACTTTTTTCTCAATTAGATTGTTTTTTCTTAGCTTCAATAATTTCAAGGTCATTCTTATCACTGGTGCATGAATTCAGCTATCCTAGCTATTAAGGGATAGCAATTTGTTATTTATTGCTTGAATAAACTGGAAGGAAAACTGCACCATGAAGTTCTGTTACACTTGAGATATACAACAATGGTAAAGTCTACTTAACATGCTACCTTTACAGCACAGTTGCCACTCCTGTGATCAGCAACCATGTTACATAACTACTTATGTCTGATATTCCGCAATATACAGTAAATCTTTGATAATATCAGTACTTCGCACATGAGCACCACATCTTCACTGGGTCCATTGAAGTAGCCACTTGATCCACCTCCAGTGGTACCTGGTCATGCAGGAGTGGTATGCAAACTTGACTAAGTCAAAGGTAGCCAACACGATAGCCTCCAGAGTACGTTGGGCTACAACTGCTGTCATCTATGACCATAGGCTATGATGGTTGGCGTTGATGGGAACTGTAGTCCTAAATCATCTGGAAGGCACCACATTGGTCAGTGCTGCCTTAATTGATCAAATGATATGGGTAGAAAGTTGAATTGTGCACTACGGATTGGCAGCACATTTGTTATTCTTCTGTCAGGAGCCAACTTTGTTTCATTTTTTCCTTGCTAATTAAGTTTTCATTTGGTTTGAAAACTTTATATACAACAGATCAGACTTTGATTCAGGAAGCATACTTTAAAATACTCATAAGAATTGGTACTTACCGATAGATGTCTGTCTTGTTGTCAAACCAATCAGACAGAACGCGAGGGGTAAACAGTGGAAAGCGCTGATGAAGTATATGAAAGCCCACATTTTCAAAAGTATAGTTAGTTAGAGTCACCTAAAATAAGAAAAGACTTGTATGATCATATGCCTATATAATTTGTCCTGGTAAGGTGGAGTGGAATAGTAAGAATTACAAGGTATGTTTAAAAATGCTCACAACTAGACTTCCGGAGGCGGCGCCTCCGACAATGGCAGATTCCCTCTGATTCAGGGAAGTTTTTAATCTGTGATATTTTACTGTATCTTTGGTTTTTATGGAAGCCGCCCAGAGTGGCTGGGGAAACCCAGCCAGATGGGCGGGGTACAAATAATAAATTATTCTTATATTATTATTATTATTATTCAGAGGGAGACAGCTCCGCAGAAATCGGGTCCTACCGCTGCAGCGAAGCGGGGACCCTTTGAAAACTGCAGGCGGAAGAAGCCTGCGGCCATGGGACTCGGCGGGCACCGTTTGCGCCCCCCCCGTTTGGCAAAGGAACCCTACAAAGGGCTCCGGAGTGAGACGGGGGCTGGCGCGGTGCTGAGAGTCAATCGCTACTTCTGCGGAGCGAAGCTGCACAGCTGTTGTCGGAGAGCGCTGTCCTTCTTCCTGTGACAATTCGGATTTTAAACAACAACCCGTGAGTAGGACAATTGAAAATTTTGGATCAAAATATAGCTTCGAATTTGACCCGAAACGGGAAGGTGCAAAAAGGAAGTCCGCCTCCCATCCTTTGTATAAAGATCAAAGCAAAGACTTTATAAGCTAAAAGCCGGAAAAATTGATAGCCTAAAGTTTCCTGCACTTTTAACCATCAAACCCCCCCTAGACAGCAGGAGGAAAGGGGGAGAAAATTTGACTTTCTAATCCTGCAGAGAGAGAGAGTTAAGAAAATAAGCTTCCACTGTCCCTAACCTGGGGACGGAATGACAGGAAAGAAACTGTCGGTGATATTTACAATTTGAAAATAGAAAAATCGACATATAGAACTGGAAAAGGGAAAAAATAATTCCAATGCTGCTTTCTGCCTGTTTGTTTTATATTGAAAGGAAACAAAATATCTGAAAATCGAAAGTAATTTTTTCTTATTGGATACAATTTAAAAATGGATGCCAAAAAGTAACTACACCCCCTAGAGGAAGCCAGCCAGTGTGTTTGTTCTAACCTATAAAGAGAACATTGTAACTGGGAAAATTAGACCGTGGGACCAGCTCCCTGACCTTGACAGAAATGATTAGAGAGGAGTTTTTATCTGCCCTGGGCAAAATACATGATGTGCTGCGACAGCTGGATGAGAAAGTGTCTCTGATGAATCAAAAGATGGATTATACAGCAGCTGCAGCCAGCAAAGAGGTGCCAATGGGAAATGCAGTTACAGAAACTGCACAACAATCTATTCAGGAAACTGGTTTAACAGGGCAAGTGCAAGGGCAGAGAAAGATGGAAGAGATTGCGAATGCATCTCAAAAGACACAGAGAATTCAAGTCCTACATGACCAAAAGCTGCAACACTGGAAGATGGAATTTGGAGGACACTGGCTAAATTTTGGATTTAAGAAAATTCCTATCTCTGGTTGGACTGTGAAACAAGTGGAAGATCTTTTTTGGAACAATTACTCTTTGGATTACAAACTGACCACTGGGGAGTGCAACACCGGGGAATGGGACAATTGGATAAAAGGAAATGAAGAATACTACTGTACGGAATTACCCGGAGATTGGCCCCCAAGGAGAAAGAGAAGGAAAGGCGAAAGAACTCAACAGGGAACAAGGATGTATGCAACTACAAACAGGAACAAAAAAACTCGCAGAAGGGGCTTGGAAGTGACTTGAGAGCCTCAGACATTAGAACACCTGACTGACAAGGATATAATGATATAAGGACTGACATTGCCGGGAACCAGGAAAAGAGACGTTGGATTAACTTAGAATGAGAAATGTTTTTTGTAATAAACCTATATTTATGGAATTAGTGTAATACTAATGAAGCATTAAAAGATGTTGGAAAGGATGTAATTGGCTTTAGCAAAATATGGTTTAAATTTTGAAATTTCAACGATTTGAGGACAAGATAAAATTAATGAAATTATTGTAAAAATGAAGTGGTTTGAGTAATGCTCACAACTTTTACTGGTTATAGCTTACACAGAGTTTGGCATGGCATAGCACAGAACAAGGATTCAGGTTCAAGACAACCACTCAGCTCGAATACTTCGAAACCATCAATGGATAGAAGGCAAGCTCAGGCCCACCTTTGTGTAGACTGGTACTATGAGCTATCACTGAAACCACCCTGGGTGTGTTGCAGGCTTGCTAGCCCGTGAGCTGGGTTTGGCTCTGAAGTGACCCCAAGATCCATTATGAGGGTCCTGCAATGGAGAGGCAGCCCCTGCTATGTATTTGACTGTCTTCAAGGTTTGCCACACAGTTGTGATGAAACTACAGGGCAATGTAATCGAATCACCGTTGAAGAACATTGCTGTGCGGAAGGCAATACCTTTGTAATTGCTAAGCCAGTTGTGACTATGAGTAAAATTAACCAGCAACTTAATCAATTGTAAGGGGAAGTGTGCTATGGAAGTTGACAGCACTGTTGAGGCCCAGGCCAGGCCAACTTTTCATAACCCAGGAATGGACCAGAAGGGAAAGGAGGGTTCCCCCTCTGGTTCACACCATGATCTGCCCCTAGGAAGCCAACAGGTGCAACCACCGCTGG
This sequence comes from Podarcis raffonei, assembly GCF_027172205.1. NCBI lineage: Eukaryota > Metazoa > Chordata > Lepidosauria > Squamata > Lacertidae > Podarcis > Podarcis raffonei. The sequence goes on from NC_070604.1 coordinate 53,781,346, forward strand.
TGGGGCTTAGCCTGCGGGGGGGTGGGGAGCGCAGATTATCACCTGAACATGCAAAAGAAAGTTCAAACACCCATAAAGTAGACAATTAGAGGGACTAAGGGGGGAAACAACTGGTTTTTCACCAAGAATTAGAATTGTCTTATGGCCATGCTTTTTCATTACATAATCCAGAAGAAGTCACATTAGTTTGCAGCAAAAACAAAGAGACCTATGCCAAGTCAATTGTGGCATAAACCATCAAAGACCAGAGATCATTTTATCAGATGCTCCTTTCTGTATCTGATGATTATGGCTCTGGCCCCTGAAAACATACACCACAATTCATTTGTTAGCCTTTCAGGTGTCATAGGACTCTTTGATTTGTCAACACAGTTGTTACCAGTTATGACAGAAAGTATAATTAATAATATCAGCAAGTGTAATAACCAAGGAATTAGACCAGTAGGCAGCCAGTGCTGAAATGCAACTTGACCCTTGAACAGAGAATTTGTTATGTGAGTGGAATATGCTATAAAGCATCAGATCAGCAAAATAATGGAAGACTATGATTATAACTACATTTCCATGGATTTCATATTTCCTGTACTGATAACAAGCATATGGGAAGGAGGAGATACAAATTTGCAAACTCCAAGACAAGAAAATGGTTTATTATTGAAAATATGGCATTTATTTCAAAGTAGGTTATTTATGATTTTGCCAGAGTTTACCTCATTTCTCATAATTCTCCAGATATTCAGCATAACCCTTCCAACAATGTTTATTTCACTCATTGTATCAGACCCATATTCATCTTGATCTGAAGTAAATCTGTTTTCTTTTTTATCATCTAAATCATTAAAAGAGAATATTTCAGCAACTTGAAACAACTTTAGTACAAATACAATGAAATATTTATCAGAAGGAAGAGTCATCCTCTGAACCTACAAACTATAACAGTGGTGGTCAATCTTTCTGGCAAGTATAACACAAAAAAGGCCAAAATACTGCCACTAGATAGTATGTTACAGCAAATATGAAAGTCGTCGTGGTTTGTTGTGGGTTTTCTTTTTATTCTAGTTAGGAATGCAGGTCTGATTTTATAATGGAATCTGGTTTGCAGACTCTCCCAATTTCTGTTCACACATGTTAAAGTCACCTGTAGCATCTGTAGTGCATATCCGTAATCCATGCACTAGAACAACCAGAAATGTTCATTATTTTGTGTTTTTAAAATCTTTGCCCTTACAACTTACCGTATTTTTCTGTGTATAACACGACCCCATGTATAAGACGACCCCTATTTTTGGGAGCCCTCAACAGTTGTTTAGCTTCTTTTGTAAGTTCGCTGAGCTGTTAAGCAGCTTTTCGACGATCCCCTGCTCTGGCTGACGGGACTGGTGCCGCAATACACCGCATACTGGCCCTCACCAAATACTCTTCCTAAGCCAGGAAGAGCGGGTAAGCAGCCTACTCTCTGACACTTCCTTGCCACCGCTGTAGCACCAACCCTTTCTTACTTAGCATATTAACCCGTGTATAAGATGACCCTCAATTTACCACAAAAAATTCAAAAAAGGTTGTCTTATACATGGAAAAATACGGCACTTTTTATCATATTCCAAGGTTTCATCACTCATATAAATTGTCCAGAAGCAGCATCCACTGCACTACTCATTGTTTGCATGTCACTTCAAACCATAGCTAACCTTAACCATAGTTAAGTGAAAGCTGGGGCTATGGGCTGAAATTGTGGGCACTTTACTTCTTCCTCATTCCTGCTGCTATGTTGCCAAGAGCAAAGCCATGGTTTGGTTTAATGTTACAGATGAACCTGGGCTTTTTCTCTCTATCCCCAAAGAAACCACAAGCTAAATGCTAGACCCTCCCCCACTAGGTTTGTTTGCTTGGAGGGAACAAACCATGAGCCCACAGATGGGCGGGGTTATAAATAATAAATTACATGATGATGTCAAACTAACCCAGACCATGGCTTAGCTATCAGCGGCAGGAAAAGAGCAAAGTGCCTGTGATTTTAGCCATGTGCACCAGCACACTGTACCCTTTAAATTACAGCTAAGCTTAACTATGATTTTAAGTAGTGAGGGGGAACCCTCACATGGGCCTAGTTAGGCCCATCAGGATTCCCCATTTGGCCCGTGAAGCCACCTTTTACAAGACACAGCCACCTGCCCTACACCTCATATATGATGTGGGGGGGGGGGTAAAGTTGCAGCTCCCTGCTGAAAGTGGGCTTTGAAGGTACTGAAGATCAGCTGTTCCAGCAAAGCCCTGTGCCTTTGCAAGCCCTGATTATCATGCTGATGCTTGCAAAGATATAGGGCTTTGTGACTACCAACAACCAGCTAACCATTGGAGCCTGCAAAGTGTGCCTTTACCCATTCTTTCTTAATTCAAATTGTGTGATCAAAGGAAAATGGATTGCCTGGTGTCAGGTGATTGATAGGTGGGCAGGCAAAGTACGACTCCAACCCATTGGTCGGATTCAGTTCCACACCCTAGGTTTAAAGTAGTGTGTGAAGAAGACCACAGTTCTATATGGTTTCCGTTATGCAAATTGGTTTATATTTAGTCACTCTTCCTCAGGTTCTTATCCTGTGGACTCTACACAGGATATGGCTCTCCCACTGTTCCTTGCAGTGACTCAGGTACTCAAATGCTGCTCCCTTGGCAAGCTGCTTCATCTATTTCTGCTCCCATCTCTTCAAACAAAAGATAAACAACCACTACTCTAATACAGAAAACTGAAAGAAGGATCCTTGCTAGCTGACTGAACAGAATGCATGTAAGTCAAACTTCCTAGTGAGAGACAGTGGAAAACACTAAAATGGGACAGGAACACCGTATTTTTCCATGTATAAGATGCCCCCATGTATAAGACGACCCCTATTTTTTTGAACCCCAAATTAAGAAAAATGAAACCCTAAAATAGAAGTGAAAATCTGGATGATTGATGGTGGCATGTTGTTGATCTTTTTGGGGCAATTGCCCTCAAAGTTTCCAGCATGAGGTGCATGCAGTGCATTGTGGTGCAGAAGCAAAGGCAGCGACTGCAGAAGCAGGCTCCCAAGCAGGATGCCAAGGAAGAACCGGGGGAAGGCAGGGGGGAAAGCAGCAGGAGGGACCGCCTCAGCCCGCCCAAGCCAAAATCCCAGACATATGCTTAAATATTTTAAAAATTCCCCCCAGATGCCCATGTTCTGTGTACAAGACGACCACCAATTTTTTAGTATTTTTTTTATAGCAAAACACCTCATCTTATATATATAAAAAAATGGTACTAATGGCTTTATACCCGGAATAATAGTAGAATAAAACCACGGCTTCTCACAATTATTATTAACTTTAGAATAAGGAACCTTAGAATCATAAACACACCTGGAACACGTGAGACCATTTGGCATAAATCAACACCTAGAGCAGCAGCTCTCTGCAAGAGGTATCCCCAGGAATGCATCTGAACTTCATAGCCCAGCAAAATATCTGGATCATACCTAAAAAGAGAACATACATTTTCTTCATAGAACCATGTGCTCTTTTTTGTTTCAGCAAACCTACTCAGACATGTAATTTTAGCATTTCACGTTAACTAAAAGTATGCTTTTAAAAATTACTCATTTTTTCTATTTTACCATCTTATGTCGTTTGTTTTTAATGTTTGCTTTTACAGGTATTTTTAATGGATGTTTTATATTTTGTTGTAAACTGCTTAGAGGACATTGCTGTTCTAGTATGCAGTATATAAACTCTGTTAAATAAATAAAATAATAAACTCAACAAATTTATACTGAATTTAATGCCAGCAGATAAACGTGAAGATAAACGTGAAGTCTTGCTTGAGTAAAGAAGGAAGAACATACCGTGAGTGAGAAAACACAATCTACACAAAAAAAGGTACTGAGTATGCAAAAGTCTGCCAAGTGGATGAGGCTACGGAGAAAAACTGAATACATTTAATTACAAATAACAAAAATTCTGTATTTATCCCCATGTGGAAACTTGTACCCAAGTGTAAGCATGAAGTGCCATGTATCCATAGTTTTGTATATCATTCCCTTGGTGCTTTCTCTGGATTAGGTCTAACGTGTATATTTTCTAATGACAATTTTGGAAATACAAGCAATTAACCACAAATAACTGGTGGAGAATTCCCTTCTAGTTCCCATGGGGAGGGGAGAGGCTGGGATCCAAAGAGTTTAGGTATGTATAGTGACATGTTGTTACTTGTTGTTACTTTTAAAACAGCAGGTCCTTATGCCATGTCATAAGCTCCATGTTTGAAACTCCCATTGGTTAAAAAAAGATGTGTCCCCTGGAAGGTTGCTGCGTGATACATAATTATTTTGAACTTAGCTAGTAAATACTTTGCCTGCTTCAGATGTGACGCAATATGATGGTTCAAATACCAGCAACACTCATACAAGGGCCGTTATACTTTTTGTGACTTGTGTGATCGGGGCACTTCAAAAAAGCACTGCAGTAACCATATGAATCATGGTAGCCAGTGCTTTCTCTTTAAAATAAATGTTTGGGGGTACTCTCTCATTATCCTACTCATATTGAAATACTGCCCCTCAATGAGGCCAAACTTAAATTTACAAAATGTTTAGGGGTATGCGTACCCCCAGAAAAAAGCACTGACGGTAGCCATGTAGAAAACCAGCACTTGGAAGCTCTGATTCTCACAAGTAATACTTATAGTGAGTTCTCAGTGACTTCAATTCAAATGAGAAGAGAAAATATCACCACGTTTGAGGAATCTGTAATGTTTCACATAAGTAGGGAAAAATTATGGCAGTTACATTGTCCAGTTGGCAGAGATAATGTGCGATTTAGTTTCACTGAGAGTTTTAATGTTTTGCTTTATATTTTTTTGAGCTGCTTAGAGGCTCTCTTACAATCAAGCAGTATATAAATGTTGTACTATATCAAGACTGCTGCTTCGAGCCCATATGACTGAATGTTTGTCCATACAAAATCTTTCCTTCACCTAAAAAGCTAGACCCAGGTACACCATAACAAGCTGAGAATGAGGCCCAAGTTATATACATCACTGCAGGAAAAATGTACACATTTCACCATAAAGCAGGAGCAATTCATTAGCTTCCTCTGCAAAAGTAACATGCACTATAGAAAGCTTCATTTGCTATAACTTCATGCTTATCCTTCAAACTGCATTGTCTTATAAAATGATGGCACACAACCAGGTAAATTCTGCACACGCAGCAAGGCTTCTAAGGCTCTATTTACAGAAAAAGCCTAGACAATATACTTGAGAAGCAGCCTCCAACATTGCACTAGAAGCTGCTGCCATGTAATACTGTTGCTCTTTGAATTATGGTAAGTATCTAAAAATGTTATTCCATAAAACTTTGCTTAACACGTCAGCTTTCTATGCCTCCTTGTGAGCAGAGGTGAGACACTCTGGACATTGGAACTGTGTGATGTGCATATGCTACTCTTGCTCAGTATTTTAATGAAGTGTGACTTTCCTTTTCACTTTTTCAGCACTCTGAGCCTAAACCATGTAGCTTTCCAGCCAAAATCTTATGATTGATAGACTGAGTAATGCCTTTAGTTTAGTTGTTACATACTGGTAAGGATGGCAACCTGATTTCTTCGATGGTTTTCTAATCTGTTATGGCTCAGGCCAACCCACCCACTATTCAAAGTATAGTCTTTGTACCCAGTAGTGGATTGGGTGGGATGGGCAGCAGATCAGTGGCCTCTTTAGCCTGTCTACTGTTGCCACCATTCTTCTGGCGGGCTACTGTTGTTGTCTGAAACTTCAGCAGAGCTGCTACAACTTTGCTGTTAAAGTGGTCCTAAAGGGCTCTCTAGGTTATCTATATCTCCATCTGCAGAAGGGTTCTTCCTCAAGAGTGGGCATTGTGGACGCTTCTTTAAAGTTTCAGAGTTTACTGCTAAAAAACTTTAAACAGTATTTGCTGCCATAAAGTGCAATGCAGACACTATCCAGGGCCACCTTGCTTCAAGGAAGGGTGTGTAAGGGTGTGTGTGTGTGTGTTTAAAAGAACACAGTCAACATACTTTCTGATTCCTTAAAAAAAACAACCCAAAAACATTTCCCCCGTCTAGAAGTGCTTGGTTTTTTAAAATGAAAATGTGGGTTATTATTATTTAAATTAAAAGGCAAAAGGGCACCCAACCGATTCTGTTGTGAAAGCTTTGTTCTATACTTCACAGACTCTTGTGCTTTCACTAAGTAGTGTACCACAGACCCAGTAGGTTATTTCTCTCTCTCTCTCTTTTCCTCCTGCATTCTTCTACAGCATGTTTGAACCAACTGGCCATGCTGACTTTGAGCTGTTAAGAGTTGGAGACAATCAACATCTGGAGGGCCAATGGCCAGGGATGATGGGAGTTGTACTCCAACAACATTTAGAGTGCCATAGGTTAGCCACCTCTGTTCTACAGGTTATATTCCTTTTCATCTCAGAAGAGAGAATACTTTTCTAAATTGCACAGTTTAGACAAAAAGGAATTGTAGGACATTCAAACATATAAAAAATATTTGGTAAAGCTTATCCATTAGTAATATTAGGGAATATTGGATTTCTCAAAACATTTTTTCAGGTCATTTGTACTATTAAAAAACAGAAGTTTCTTCTAGGAAATAATTTGGTTCTTTTTGTAAAAGTTCTCATTTCTGAATTAACTCAACAGGCTTTTAAGAAATTGTAACAGACACATCATTATCTTCAGTTTTACTTGAATGTAGCCAGAAAAATCTACAGCAGCAGCCTCCGTAGCTGAAAGGATGTCACCTACAAATATCACCATTTTATTATAGATACTGCCAACTTGAACTTGTGAACATAATTTGCTTCTATCCTGAACTTGCTGAAAATATCTTCAAAGTGAAACTGGAGCAACCATAGTTCAGTGGTAAAGCATCTGCTCTGTGTGCAGAAATTCCCAGGTTCAATTGCCAGCATCTTCAGGTAGCAGGTAATCAGAAAGACCCGTGCCTGACATGCTAGTGAGCCGGTGCCTGTCAGAGCACTAAATGTCTTGGGTAGCTGGACCAATAGCCTGACCCGCTATAAAGCAGTTTGCCAAATCCTATGTCACTGAAACCTTGTCAAATCTTGGCCAGGTTAAGTCAAGGATTCTGATGGAGGTTTGTATGGAATCCAAACGACAAATGATATTTGCTGTATTGTTTTGGACTATCCCTAGGTTCAAACAACTGCTGGTCTTATTTGTATGACTAAGTAGTTGGATTGAATTCAGCATCAGAATCAATAGCTCCCAAAGAAAAAAATCCACAACGTCACAGAAATATCAAAAAACATTTTCATTTGGATTTTCTCCATTCAGCAGTCTTTTCAATAAATCAAGTGATGCATAATAATCAGCAACAAAAGCTATTATAGGATTTTTGGGTCCAATATAATTATTATTAATGATGAAGGGTAGTATATAAATTTAACAAATAAATATAATAGTAACTGGGGGGGGGGGAAGAGATTAAATTCTTGTCAGCTCTCATAGTGAAATTGAAAACACATTTATTCTGAAGTACATCATTGATTTTACAGAAAGGTGTTGCAAAGAATGTGGCCCAAAAGGAATAGTTTATGTATTAATTGCTGTTCTTCCTGAGACCTCTGTGTTTTATATGAACAGTCAATTATATAACTCCCACAGTATCTCCATCATCAAGAAGGTATGGTAAAATTAGTTTGCCCTTTAATCTGGTATTTAAAACAAACAAATGTGAAATTCTCTTTACCATCAAGGTAAAGAAACAATATTAATAGAAAACTATTTAAAAAGAATGAAAAAGAGCAAATGTCTCTACTGTTCTAAGCTGAGAACTGCCTAAAAAAGTCTTGTGTCAACTTTTCTAGAGGGGTTATGAACTGCTATCCTTCAAGGGATAAAAACAGCCTAATCATAATATTTGAAGGTACACACAATATTCCACTTGTTGTACAGACGTTGCAAATAGGCACACAGAACTTCAAAAGCTGTTCCCCAGGTAACTTTGAATGTCCACCACAAATATATTAGAAATTGGTGTGCTTTCTTCATTCAATGAAGCCTTCAGCAGTTAAGTCTTCAGAAATACAAATAAATTGTAACGATATTCTTTGGCATGGTTTCATGTGGCCAAGTGGCATTTTCCCCAAATGGTGGAGAACTTTATAGGAAAAATAAAAGTAGCAGGCTGTTACTTCCAAGTTGTTTCCTAAGCCAGACGGAGCAGCGGATTCCCAAAAAAGAGAAAGAAAAAATTAATTTCCTTACCTGTAATTTTGTCTTCTCTGAACAGGAATCCGCTGCTTCGCCAGGACCCACCCAGTGTTGGTTGCTCTCAGCAACTCTTTAGTACTCTGGTTTCCTGGATTTAGTCAATGCCATTCTCATCAGAAGTTTTCTAGTCAGAGAGAGAGAGAATTGCAAATGTACTCTGCCTAGTACACATTTTCCTTGAGAATGTATTCCAGCCAGATGTTTCAAAATTTTGTTTCCTTGGTAACATTCAGACTTTGAGGTTTTGGCTATTGACCTGAAGAAAGACACACCTGAAGTTCCACAGGCCATGATCAGAGTTTCCTACAAAAACTGGCCAGGAACTTTTCAAACCAGGGGAAAATAAGGACTTTCCCATTGAGAGAAGACATGTAAAGAGGCCAGTTTTTATATCTGTTTATGTCTGTACCACTACAAGATATGAGTTTTGCCATAAAGTTCTTTTTTAAAAAAACTTCTTCCTACTTAAGACAGTGTATGTTTTAATTTGTATTGCAAGATCATTTAAACCTTAGAGTATTTTCTAATAAACACTGAAATGCAGTTTGGGAATATTAAAACTCCAGCAAGATTGATGTGAGAGGCCTGTATAAGAGAGACTTGCATAAAGAACCTTATAATATAGATATATCTGTTGTGAGCAGGAAAAACAGACTTTTCCAAGAAATCAAAACCATTTAAACATGGGAAGAGAAGGTAGGGAAACTTGGATTTGAAAATGTTTAAATAAAAGTTTCAGAGGATGAAAAAGCAGGGTCTACAGATGCCCTACCTTTTAACAATGTTCACCACTTCCTGGAAAAGTGCTCTCTCATCAGCAGCATATTTGACTTCCAATCCTGAGATGCCAGATCTGGTAAGCAAAGGTGCATGTTCTCTGTTACCTGAAAAGCAAATTAAATACTTATTTCTAGTAAAATACCTTGTTGTTGTTTTTAATAAAAAACACACATTAAAATTAAGCCATGATTTTTCATTGTTCAAGTCCCCTGCCACTACTGCTCATTGCAGACAATGAAATAGTTGGTGGAGATTTCGTATTTGAACAAACTGTGGGAAAGCATGCACATGCTTTTGTATTTTATAGAGCTCTGATTTAAGTAATTATCTTTTGTTGAAATGTTTATGACCTTTCATCAGCATAAATGTGGTACAATAAAGTGTGGCACCTCCAAGCTTACTTCTAAATTTTGGAGAAAAAGATTTAGCTTTTACCACTCAACAGAGTGATAATAAATAAAGGCTCTGTCCACACATTATGGTAAACCATACTCAGTGGTTTACAGGGGAACTTTATTTCAGAAAATGGTTTACCAAGATGTGCAAACCAAGCCAGCCTCATTTGAAATGTGATTCATAAGCAATTTTCTATATTTTTTTCCAATCAGTTCATGAGAGCTTGGCATTTAAAAGCAACTAACAAATAGATGTTTTAAATGAATGCAGTTTTCAGCAGTCCCCAGTTTCTAATATGCTTGATCCAAAGAATGGAAACCTTTTACACCCACAACAGTATGACTACTTATGTTTAATGAACATTATAAGAGCTGTGCTATATCACCTTAATCATGCTGCAAATAATTTTTAAAAACTTAATATTTTATGCAGACGTTTACAACAAGTACAAAATTCTGGTTGCCTCAGGTATTAGATGCATGGGAGGGCATCTCTTTGAAGTGACACTCAGGCTATGATGGAGAACATTAAGAGGAGCAGTTGCCAGTCACTAAGGTGGCATGGTGGGCAAGGGGCTAACTATGCTGGGCTTTGAGGGAGCTGTTCTGCACTCCACTGCCGGTGCATGGGATAAGTAGGACTACATCCAATATTCAAACTGTCAAAAATGCATTAGTTATTGGATTCAAACAATTATCAGAATAAATCTTATCACTTAACCATTTCAAATAGATGTGAGTTTTAAAAACAGCAAAGCAAGACTGAAAAAGATTAGTGGCCTTAAACCAAAATCTAGACAGGACAATATAGAAGTGATAGATTAACCATAAGCTATGCATTACTTTATTCACTGATGTATCAAATAAACCAATAGACTCGAAAAATGCCAGCACTCAATTCTAATAAATAAAGAACTCTGCAACATTAAATGGGGAAATTCTGTGTTTACAATCTAGTCTTATTCATAAATTCTTTTTCAGAGTCCGTCAAGTTAGCCTCCAGGAAGTAAGGAAAATTTAGTACAATGATCTATTGCTTTAGAAAGTAAAAAATTGAAGAAAATAAGATAAGAACAGGAAATTAATATTCTTAACATCTAGAAATAAAAGTGGATGAAAGATAGAAGTTTTGTCATAATGCTAATTTCTTATTTTTCTCAGAACCTTAGAGCTAGGCAGCATGAAGTTGTTTAATGATAAATCATCTCACAGAGTTTAACATTTTACTCTCAATATCAAATCTATTTTTTGTTTACTAGCCTAAACCAGTGGTACTCAACCTTTAACAGCTGGAGAGCCACTTCACCATTAACTGTTGTTGCAGAGCATAACATCAAGTACCAACATTGCAACCTTGCATCATGATGTTACATTAATTTGTGATGATGCCGTGCCACCACAAATATCATATGTTACAAGACATTTTGTAATCTTCAGTTTCTATTAGCTGCTGGGAAAAAGAGGGAGGTTTCCCCATTCTCCCCCCATGGCTGCTGGGTTGGAGGCAATTTCTATTCTTACCTGTGGGGAGATCCCAGCAGCTCCTTCGCTTTCCTCCTATGGGAGGAGGTACTTCAGTGACTCCCACACTGCCGGTCCTTTGGTCAGTGCTCCCCGCGCTGCCTGATAGAATGGAGCGCCGATCAGATGCCTACACTGCGAGAGCCGCCTGTAGGGCCTCAAGAGCATCCGGCTCTAGAGCCACAGGTTGAGTATCACTGGTCTAAACAAAGCCAAAAAGGTACAATACAATAAGGGCCCTGTTTAGACCCTTCAAAGATCAGAGAAAACCACACAACAACCCTTATGCAATATTTAACAAAATCAACTTGCTATTTCTACTAAAATCAATTTTGACAGATTACCAAAGTTGCTGTTCTCGAACAGTCCCAATGCAAACTAAAAGGAACTGGTCCAGCACAAGGGTTTTGAGCACTTCCTTCTAAGACATGTTTTCCTGTTTATATCTTCTGGACTTCTGCAGGAGCATGCCGTGAAATATTAAACTTTGGTTTAATATATTATTAATTGGTATTTAAAAGCATTATAGCCCTTGCAAATGTGCACAAGAAGATATAAGGTAGAAACCATTACTATGCTTCTCATGATTGGACAGTGAGATGACATAAATTTAAACAACACTAGCAAAGATCCTTCAAAGCCACATTTTCTCATATTGTTCATTAATACCCAAATATGACAACATTCAAACACTGAAGTAAATTCCTAAAATAAAATTGAAATAAGAACCTTGGCTTGAGATTGTTCTTGTTCTGTCTTTATCAATCACTATAGCACCAGTGATTTCCATTTTATCAGTATTTGGCAACGGTGTGTCAGATGATATGCAGTAGAATAGAGCACAGATAGGATCAAATTCAGGATCTGCCTCCAAGTCTCTTCTTGTTCGCGCATGTAACTCTACACTGAGAAGTGTAAGATGTTGAACCTACAGCAAAAAGTATACATTGTTATCTTCTTTTAAGATACCTTTGAATCAAATCAAATACAAAACTATCAATTTATTTTACATGCTGGTCAATAAAAATAACCTCACGTTTGCTTGTGGAAATTGAGAAAAATATAGAGTATGCTTTGTGATAATTATAATAACTGGGATTAAATGAAAGAAGTATAGGAAATCTAGACTGTTGCTCCCTACTATTGAAGATTTATGCATTTTTGAAAAGTACCAATCTGCAGCAGGTATCTGATACTTAGAAGCCATGTACTTTATACACTGCATTAAGTTTTGTTAGTACTGTATTTCAAACAGCTTGTGTCATTCCCTATCTTCACACTTTCTGAGAATTTTTTTTAGCAGGATGCCAAAACCAAATATTAATATTCAAATGCAATCACTACCAAACAAGTATCCATATAAGAAATTACAGTCAAGATACCCAGAAACTCCCACATCAGCTACTTTTTAATCACTATGTAAACAGAGTAAGAATTGCCCAATTATACAATGTACCATAATAATACATATTTTTACCTAATTCAGGATATGACCAGTGTGCAAGAGGAAACATGACACATAGCATCCACCCTGCTTGAATGGCTCTGAAATTTAGACTTCACATTAAATTTATTTTAAAGGCAGGTGGTTACATTCACAATACACAAAGAAGAAGAAGAAGAAGAAGAGTTTGGATTTGATATCCCGCCTTTCACTCCCTTTAAGGAGTCTCAAAGCGGCTAACATTCTCCTTTCCCTTCCTCCCCCACAACAAACACTCTGTGAGGTGAGTGGGGCTGAGAGACTTCAAAGAAGTGTGACTGGCCCAAGGTCACCCAGCAGCTGCATGTGGAGGAGCGGAGACGCGAACCCGGTTCCCCAGATTACGAGACTACCGCTCTTAACCACTACACCACACTGGCTCTCCAATGGCATACCAAAATATAACTCAACAGAAAAAAATTGTACATGGATTATTTGAATGTGAAATCAAAAGAAAATACATATTAAATGAGTTATACCTAATTAGTTTTGACACAAAGTAAGGGGAATATAAAAGAGAAGACTGCAGATAATCAGGAGGGCGACTCCTGTGAGTTGGCATGTTTTCCATTAATCTGGCCTTCATTCCATCTGCAAGTCCTTTCCCTCTCTTCCTCTAGACTCGAGGATGAGCTTGGAGAATACCATGACATCAACTGCCAGGTACCTCCATGTATCTCTAACACATTGTATGCTTTATGGATTTTAAATGCAAGCTGCTTGGGGAGCCAACTGTGGCTGAAAAGCAGGGCAGTAAATTATTTTATCAGATCAAGTTGTTAACTTTCCGCAAGCTGAAAAATCTTAATGCTAATCAAGCACAGGTCATCAGCCAAGAGATAATGTAACGTAGCCTTTGCCAATCTGGTGCTTTCCATATATTTTGGACTACCACCAACCACAGTCAGCACAGGCTGGGACCAGATTGGCAAAGGCTGATGTAATGTAATAATCAAAAGCATAGGGCAAGCAAAGTTACAAGCAAAGATCTGTTATTCCAGATTGTATTTAGATTAGAAACCAAGAACCTCAAAGTCTCGTTACCATCAAAGAGGATATTGTGTTCTATATCCAGGCTGCCTACACCTGCTATATCTGCTACTCTTAGTACAATTTCCAGGGCTATGTTAAATGCTTCACTTTTTAAATGCCTGCAATATTTTTAGATAGCTGAAAAAGAAACAGCTGCAGGAAGGCTGCTTTCCTCCTTCCCTTTAGAAAGAACTCTTGCTGTAATTGCCAGTTGTCCCATGACTTTAGAAGTGATGAGAATGCTTCTGCCACCAGCCAGAGGCCTAGAGGATCTGTGACGTTAACAAAGCTTGTTGAGGCTACGAGTTTGCAGGTAGGGAGATTACTCAGTGTCCATCCAACACACCTACCTTGGTTGTTGCGATGCCAGGGAGGGAAAGTGTGAGACCTGGGATTTCCAAATCTCATGGGACCTATAAGACAAAGTCTCACAGAAGCCAGGTTTCCTGGGTCTTATGAGTGAGATTTGCAGGCCTACATAAGGCTCTGCATATATCTACCTCAGTCAGGGCCAGACAGACAGTACAACTCATCCACTCTGGGCTTGGCACAAGTTTACCCCAGGTCACAACTGGTTACTCATTTGAGGGTTCAAGAAGCATGTTTTTAATGGCTCCAGATAAGCTGTGAAAAAGCACTTTTTTTGCCTTCCTTGGGTATTCCATTTTGTGTTACACATAAGCTACATGCATTACTTTGACACAACTTTACTTCTGTTACATTTGATATATATTGACCATTTTACTCCAGGATTTGCCTATCTCCTTATTGCCATCTACAAAGAGCCACTGGGTAGTCACACCACTTCTATACAAGCAAAGCAGCAAAGAAAGATCAGCTGGGTCCAGTTCACAACTTCATCCTGGCATTACCAAACCTCCTTTCCTTTCCTTTCCTTTCCTTTCCTTTCCTTTCCTTTCCTTTCCTTTCCTTTCCTTTCCTTTCCTTTCCTTTCCTTTCCCTTCCCCTTCCCCTTCCCCTTCCCCTTCCCTTTCCCTTTCCCTTTCCTTTCCCTTTCCTTCCATCACATATCTTGCTTTTTTAGTTTGCTAGTCTGATGACAAGACATGCCATTGTTTTACTGATGTGAGCAGTTTTGGGAGACAGTATTTGTTTGAAGAGCCGGATAAAAATATAATACAGGCAACCCCCTATTTACATGTGCGTTATGTTCCGAGGCACCACAAGGGTCAGTGAACTCACATAAAATTGAAACTCATTGAAAAAGCCTGCAAACACCCCATTCCACCCCTTTGGTGATGGTTCAGTGACGTCTTTATGCTGTTTCTGGATCACTTCTAAGTTTGGCACAATGCACATATACACAATCGTGGACATATTGAACGTGAGTAAATGGAAGGCTGCCTGTACGATATAATAAATAAATCCAGTGGACAAGCAGTCATATACTAAAATTCTTAAATCCTGGATGTATTTAAATTAGAAATGAAGAATCTCACTTTTTGGTTACTGCCACAGCAGCAACTGCCCAATTTTGGTTACTGCCACAGCAGTTTGAGTAAAACACAAACCCTCTTAAATGCTAAATCTGACTGAAGAATGAAAGAAATACTCCACCTTTTCCCCTGACAGGACTCAAGGCAGCTTACAGATAAAACCAGGAATTGCTAAAAACATAGAAAAAAACAAATGCAACCATAGGTAAAGCATCTTCAATAATACTGTAAATTACCTCATGTAAAGCCTTTGCTTCCTGAAGATTTTGTACACTTATTTTAAAACCATATGAGTTGTTTAATGATGGTCCTTCAATCTGAGAAGTCTCTTTCTTTGGGGCATTTAAAGGAGTGAATCGGTTCTGTAAAAATAAAACATTGACAACAATAAACTTTTCACTGATTAAGGCCTTAACTCTACCAAGTATAATTATTGAACAAATTCAATTATTGGGATTACTCATTATTTGGATTACTCATTTTCTTCAGTTGCTAACACTAATAAAATATATTAACTCATACCCATTTCCAGGAACAGAAGCCCTGCCATATCAAACTTCTATTTACATGCACATGCATGAGAACCATTTCACTGTAGCGTTAGACACACCACTAAGAGTGTGTCTAAATGGAGCAACCATATGGGTATGGCAAATCTTGTAAGGTTGCGCACCAACTGTTTCCTAACTTCTGGCTAGGCAATAAAAGGCTGGAGGAGGGAAGCAACTAACTCTATCAACATTATTCCAGCATTCACACATGCATATCAGTCACATGGAATTGCACCACAGGACCAAGGGGTCCTTTGCTGCTGCAGGTGTATAGGAATGGGTCCCCTAGTCTGACTAGATTAGGTTCTAGGTGCCCGGCATGCATTCTAAATGTATTTAGCACTAAGGAAAGTCATACTAATACTGACTTTGACTTTTTGGGGGGGGATCAACATTATTCACAATCAGGATCATTTTGTTACCTACAGATAAGTACCAAAGAGTTAAAGGTACTTTTCTGGCACAGAATGCAATTTCTGCTAACAGAAGGACTGTTTTACAAAACATGCTAGAGCCCTGCAGTATTCAAATATACCCAAATCAGTATTATGAACTGAGTCCAGAAATAAAGTGGGAGCTACTGATTTTCTTTTAACGGCAGACTGATGTGTTCACAATGGTCAGATGCAGTTAATCGCTTGCTGTGTTCTGCATCAGTTGATATCAAGACACTTTTCAGTGCAAATATTATGATGCAATTTCAATTAAGAAAAATTAGTATAATTATTGTACAGATGTATCCTTATTTTACTTCAGAACTCAGAAAATAACTAAAATTGAGCCTAATAAAAATGCATCCAATTCCATTTTTACCTTGACTTGAGTTCTTAAAAGTACTTTTCGAAAAGCATCAACATTCCTTCCCCTTCTAGGATTCAATTTCTGAATGTTTGGTCCTGGGGTGAAGGAAAGAGAAGAAAGTAATGAGTGACTACCACAACAAAAATACACTAAAGCATCCTTTAGTATTACTGAATTAATTTTTCAAAAGCTACAAAATGTTAAGTACAATATCAAGGCATAGAATGGTCTGACACTGCAGCATATTATACTGCTGGTCCTAAAAGTTATCCCAATTATAAAAATTAATCTTCATTTCCTAGGTCATGCTAATTACATATTATGGAAAAAATCAAGTTATTCTGGTTAAGGCTATTTTCTATTAGTAAAGCTTAAACTACTTGTCTAATAGTACTTCCATAAGTGGTTTCAAGCTTTTATTGCTATCTTCTATTACATAAGTACATATATGTTTGCATAATTTCACTTTCAATTTCTGCAAACGACTCCTTTCATAATCTTACCTGGTAATAATGGAGTGACTCCAGGTGTTTCAGTTATTCCTCCTTTACACATTTCCTCTCTAAGGGGTGTACTATGCAGGCAAGCAGTTTCAGAATTACTATTGCATCCTTTGTTCACAAATGGGGAGACAGTGAAGGGTATCTTGCTTTCCCCTTTGACAAGCTTCTGTTCTCCATCTGTTAATGTTTCATTTTCTTCTATAGAGGATAAAATATCCTCTGAATCTTCTGAGGAAGATTGTTTGGAATCTGGGGATGTTACTTGTTGCCAAGGAGGAAGCACTAATGAATCAGGGGAGCTATAATCAACATAATTTTCCTCATCCCTGTCTGTTTCTATTGCTGCAGTGTCAAGCAGCACAGTCTTACTCATTTCAGGGATATCTGTATCATGCTTTTCCATGGTTTGTGTTGGCATTGGATTTGAGGATGAAAAACAAGTACCTTCTGATCCTACAAGACTTTTGCTTGGCAAGATAGAATTCTCAACTGCCTTGGCCATTTGAGAACACATGTTTTTTGGCAAAGACATGCGGTTCAAACTCTCATCAACCTTTTCCACCTCAATCGTTTTGGTAATCATTCTTTTCCTAAAGTGTTCATAATCTTCTTTTGCCTGCAGCCATGACTGAACTTGCTGGCAACTTGGTGCACATTTGCAAGGCATGATCACTATCTTTTTGTCTTCACTAGTTTTACGGTTATTTCTTTGCTTTTTGTCAGTAGTGGATTGGCTACTGCGAAGCGGAGAGCCTGGTCTAGGGCTTTGTGCCATTGCCAAAAATGCAGTCTTCCATAGTCGCAGCCCTTCCAATGAGAAGTCTCCCTCAAACTCAAGTAGGTCATTTGGAAGTCTGGTTTCTACTGTAAGCAGTCGTCCTCCAATTTCTCTGTGAAGATATTATTTTCAGTTAACAAGAAATTTATCTTAATAGAAGGAAAGAACTGTCAGGAAAAAAGATTCCATCACATGATATCAACTCTTGTATTTGTCAATATCCAAATTAGGTCATCAACATTTCAAAGAAGAAGCAGACATTTAAAGTTTTGATTCACATTTCAATACTCCCCATAGCAATAGCTAATGACTATGAATTGTATTCAGTATTGCATGAGCAGGAGGAATTTGCACAATAGATCTTTTCCTTTGCCTTTATAAGTCTTTCTGCTCAATTTTGGGCAATACCTCCTGCCAACTTCAGCCTTGTGTAATACAGTATGTCATGCCCCCACCCTCTGGAGAGGTTTTACAAGATAGGCAATGGGAGCAGGAGGAGAAAGGTAAGACTGACTGTGCAAGTTTGTTTTCTACACCTGCAACATTGAATACAACCCTATGTTAAATTCTTCAAGGTGCCCAGAATTTATGAATCTGCAAAGATAAAGCAGAATATTTTCTTTTTATAGAATCTCAGGATTCCCCAAACTTGGGTTTTCAGCTCTTTTTGGACTACAATTCCCACCATTGCTGACCACTAGTCCTGCTAGCTAGGGATGATGGGAGTTGTAGTACAAAAACAGTTGGAGATCCAAGTTTTGGAAACCCTGTTGTACATTAATGAGCTACTTTAACCCCATGCAATTCTAGCTCTTGCTTAAGGGAATAGGAGAGAATGCTACATTAAAGCTACATCTAATTTTCCCATGACTATATAAATTATGTTAAAGCCAACTAAAAATACATAGGTATAAAATAGAAAAATTTGACTACAGTCCACTGGTATTACCACATTACCTTGGCTTTTCTGGTGCATCAGAAGGGTTGCTGCAAAATGGTTCCTGATAAATTGCTTCTGCAAGATCGTGATCCAGTAAAGTTGACATAATTTCTTCACGACTTGGAGGTGACATGAGAGGCTTAAGGATGTGAGCAGCACGAGGTGTAGAACTTCCATTTTTTGACTGTGAGGGGGAATTTGTAGATCTGGGTGAACTATCTGGGGTTGGTGTTAATGCCTCATTGTTTCTTGAAATATACAGCTCTAAATCTTCAGAAGCTGCACCCATAAGTTCACCATCCGGTGATGATAAAATGGAAGAAAAAGATATACTAATTGAATCAAGTGACTGAACAGGTTCAAAAGTGGCTTCCTTTCTAAAGTGGTTTTGACTCCAATCACTATTTGGCGATGAAAGGTTAAGAAAAATTCCTTTCTTCACTGCATTTCTCTCCAACTGAAATTGTTCTTTTTGGCACATCTCTGCCTGTTGCACATCTAGTGGTAAACTAGGTTCAGATGGTGATGTAATAATGTTATTTTTCCACTGGCTGTGGAGATGGTTTTCATTCATATCAGGGCACCTTTTATCAAAAAGCTGAGGACTTAGTGGACCAGATCTTAACCAAGCTGTGGGGTCTGAAGAATAATGATTTTCTTCCTTAGAAATTTTGCTATTGTGACTTAAAAGATCCATTTCTGCTGCTTGACCTGGAAAAAGGTCCTGAGTTACATCGCTCAGAAACTTCTGTGGTAGATTTTGATCTGCTGGGACAAACTGACTTGCAGAATAAAAGCTGCAAAATCCAGTCTGTCCTATAGTATTAATATCAAAATTGTAATTATGATCAGGTGACAGGCTGTCTTCGAGTGAGTAGCAACTTTCAAAACCTGGATCTGAACCAAAAACCAGGTTATCAACAGATAAGACATGGCCAGTCTTACTGTTTTGCTGCTTTGCAGAATCTTTTAAAAGCTTGAGATTTTTTTCTTTAGATTTTTTCTCCCTAGATGTACGAGGATTTCTTGGGGATGCAACTGAACGTGATTTTTTAACTGATTTGTTTTGATCAAGAGGGTAGGAAGCACTTCTGTTCAACTGAGTTTTAAATGATAACTGCTCATGCATGTTGTTTAGATGTGCTTTTTGTTGTCTTTTTTGAAGTAATTCCTTAAGAACAGCTAAGCCAGAATGTCCTTCACTGAATGCTGAAGGTGTTACCAGTGTCTTGCCTTTACACTGGGAATCAGCTTTGGTTTGAGAGGTTGTTTCTGACAGACCCTTTTGCTTTATATTTTTTTCAGGGTTAAAATGTGACATATCCAAAATAAATCCTCTTTGTTTCTGTTCCCATCCCAGCTTTTTAACTGGACTTCTCAAAGAAGCTACAAAGCATTTTTTTGGCAACTGAAAAGATCCATGGCTTTCCTCAGAAGTTTTAAAAAAAGAAGAAATATGCTCAGCATTTTTTGTTGATTCTGGAAGATAAACAATCTGCTGCTGATTATCTTTACAATGCAAAAGTTTACTAGGATGAATCTGATCAATCTTCATTGCGTCTGAAGAAATATAATTTTCATTTACATTTCCAACAGGGGATAAAAGTCTGCACTGTGAATTTGTAACCTCTTCAGCCTTTTTATGCATTATATCTTTAGAACTGTATGCATTCAGCGCTACCTGAGATATATGGTGAGACTGGTCAAATAAATTATTTTGAATTGGTTCTTTTGTCCTAAATATACCACTTTGACTAGTAGCTCTTTGGAAATTCATTTTGGCTTTTTCCTTTCCAGACACCACAGAAGTTATGGCTGGATGGTGGTCCTCCTGTGTCAGGAGGGAACCTTGATATCCTACAGGCTTTTCATTTTCCAAGAGTGAATGGAAATATATCAATGGATTTACTTGTGCATGAGCTGTCAATGGCAGTTGTGCTGATGGTAGATGCCCTGTTGAACAGCCAGTTGCTTGGATATCTTTTTGGGTACAAAGTGGCTGTGAGTTTCCCAAGCTGTGAGCATTCTCAGGTAAATCATGGTGGTTCAGCACAAGTTTAACCTCAGTTGAAGGAGGAATACTACTTTTTTCATCTGTTACTGTCATCAACTTTGACACTTTTTCTATTTTTTGTTTTTGTTTTGCTCTAGGCTTTCTCTTCACCTCATTTCCGGTTTTGTTAGTCAGATTATTCCTAATCTTTTTATTAACTCTAACAGTAGTATTAACAAATTGCTTTTTACATTTTTTAGTCTGAGCTTTTGCTTGACTATGTTTTCCTGTATGGGAATTAACAGTCTTAGTGCTATATGTGGTAGCATTTTTAAACACTAATGTTTCTTTTTCTAGATTATTAATAATTTCTTCTGCATTTGGGTCAGTGGGAGACCAACAGCGAGGTGGGGATACATTAACTGGACTTGCACTTCTTTCTGACAGAAAGCCTAATTTAGACATAACATCGCTATAGTTCAAGTCACAGTCTTCAGCTTCAGTGCTATATGATGGTAGAGGGGGAGACAGAAAGGCAGAGGTTCTTCTTCTGAAATATAGGGTTCTTTTAATATTTTTACTGTTCATGTTTTGCAGTTTTCCAACCTTTTTCTTGGTTGACTTGCATTTTGCTTTTCTTTTGTGACCTTTCTTTGGCATTAATGGATAAATAGGATATTTGGTTGCAGGCGAATCAGGAACTTTTGGCCAAAAGTCCTTTAAAGGTGCAAGTTTTTTATATAGATTCATTTTTTCCTCTGTAAGTGTAACTTGCTCCTCACTAGAATCTATTTTTCCTAGTTTAACAAGCATATTTTTCCTCCCTCTGAACCTATTTATAATAATATATTTTATAATAACAGGTGGTAATTTTTTAGAAAGTTTTCTTCGTTTTCGGCATTTTTTTGACCCATCAATATTTTCATCATTTTCCAAAGAATGAGGTAGGCTAATTTTTGAATTATGCACACCAAAGCTAGATTCGCTGTCTTCGGTTTCATAATTTATCTTGCGTTTAGCTCTGAGTGTGTATTTATTTCCACATAGCCCAAACGCCTGCTCAGATTCTCGAGCACCATCAGCTCCATCTTCAAAATGGCAGTCAATACAATTACTTGTATCCATAGACAATTTATTTTCTGAAGCACCAGGAGAAACTTGAATGATATCATTTGGTAACAAACTCTCTTTATCAGGAATGTTATTACTAGCATTACCTTGTACATAGCAGCTCTCTTTTGTGGAAGCAATATCGCTGATAGTTGTAGATGGCTGATTGCTAAGAATTACTTTCTTTTTATTTAGTTTTAACCTAGATTGTTTCTTGCCTTTTTTCAATTTATATGTAACGGGACCTAATTTTTGTGGCTGACTGAGACAATTAGAAAGAACAACACTAGGAAAGAACATGTAATGCGCTGCTTGTTGATTAACATTTGTTTTTTCAGCTTTATGCTCCTGAAATTCTTCATATCTAATTTTAAGGTTATTAAGGCCATCTCCATCAGTGCTACCTTCAGCAGAATAAATACTAGTTCGATTACCCTCCGAGCAAGACACCATTTCACAGTTTTCTGGTGCTGGGAAGAGGTTATCTGTATTTGTGTTGCTGGCTTTTTTATTTGCTTCATAGGATGCTTTATTTTTGGAGTGGACCAAATCTGAAAAGTTAGAATTCTGAACCGAAAAACTTTCACCCATTTGGTGGTTCATATGCAGAGATAAATCCTTTGTAGTTTTTCTTATTCCAGTGTACTTTCTGTGAGGCAAATGTCTACTTACTGAGGAAATGTCTTCATAAACTGTTTCACACGAAGCAGGGAATATTTCACTTTTATTACTTTCTGCGTGTGAATTTTCAGAATGGAGAATATTATTGAAGGATGTTGGGTATTTCACATTGTAAGTGCTTTCTTTTGTAAGAGAATGGACTGACAATTCAGGTCTTATGTCTCCTTTGTTTGGCTGAGAAAGCCCTTCTAAGTCATCATTGTTCAAAATATGAGAAGAAAGGGCACTTGTGTGTTTACACTGAAAGGTAATCTTAGCAGAAGAAGGTGGTTCCAGAGTAGCAGCATCTTTATGAAAAATCGAAGACTTTACAGATGTTTTGCTTGTTGCAATTATGGAGGTTCGAGAATTCTCATTGTTCAACGGATTGTCTAGAAAGGGATAGATACAACACATGCAATTTTCACTATTCATCTTTTATTTTTTAAGATCAGCTATTTTAAAGATTAGCCAGTCACTTAAGTATTAGGTAAAATAGCAACTGCTAAGAGACCCAATCTCTCTATCTCTTCCTTAATCTTACATTTCCTCTGAAACTCACTTTTGGTAGTTTTTGGTAGTTTTTCTTATTAGAAAAATACCACACTCAAATATTTTATTGCTGTATTTTTAATCTGGAATTTAGTTACTCCCTACAATCTATATCTCAAAGACAATTGAAGTCAGGCTTCCCTTGTCTCTTAAGATGCTTTTAAAGTGTGCTACTATGTTTCTGTTTTTCTAGGATTTTATTGCATTATATGGTTTTCTTGTATTTTTGTTTAATTGTTATATATATGTTTGTTATTGTAATGGCCCAAACCTAGAACATTATTAAGCCAACATGTAGTCACTTACCTTCTTGTATTTTTCTCACCAGTTACATTGTGGCGATTAATATTTTTTTCTCCTTACTGCTAGCTTCCACTTAATCCCCGCATCTGACTATTCTACTTGTGCCCGCCCCCTGCCCCGCATTTCACCTCTGCAGCCACCATAGCACACCTTTATATTCTCCTGTAACAGCTAACCTTTCAGTAGCTACAGATGGATATGGGACAAAGCAGACTAGAATACTAAATTAAAGTTAAAAACAAGGCACTAAAATTGTAGTGAAGCTATTTTTAAAATTAAAAGGCACTAAAATTGTAGTGAAGTATTAACAAATAGTAATGCTTGTTTGAAGGATTATTTATCAGGCTACACTTAGTTACTTTAAATAGCACAGCATAAACAGGATTATTGCCCCTTTAAGAAGTTAGACATGTAAAACTGCAGTTTTATCCCCTAACCAAGCATGGCCAGTTACCCTATCATTTTCTTTCTCCAATTAACACACAACTCCCATCACCTAGGACTTTAAATGCAAGCTTCAACTTGGTCCTCATTTCCTTCAGCCTGGAGTTCTTCACTTCTCTGCAGTCTTCAACCTGGCGCAGCAACAACTGCCACCTCAAGTTTACAATAAGCAGTTGTCACTTGACAGTACCTTTCTTTTCAGGACTGCCACAGAGCTTTGCTACCTTTTACTATCCCTCCTTACCCAATCACTACAATTTGGGTGAAATTCAACCCTTATTGGTCTGTAATTATGAGCCAATAAGATGAGGAAGCATGTCTATGATCCAATTAAAACTGGCTACCCTGTTGATGCCTGCGATACTGAATATAAAGCTAGAAACCACTTCAAATATAGGCATCTTGCCAACACTAGGTTGCAATGACAGTTTAACTGACACTTCGCTGCCTGCTAGTCTTTGATACAACGTATCCCTCTATTCCTGGCAGAAACAAAGGCAGTTTAGTTCACATACTTCATCTTTTTTGAAATGATAAAATAGCCTATAATTTCACCATGTAAACAATGCAGTTATCTTTTATAAACTGCTTAAAGTCTGTTTTGGCATTAAGTAGTATACAAATATATGAAATAAATAAATAATGACATGAAAAGTTTGTAATTCTATTTTACCTAGATCAGGAGTTCCCAACATTATGGGGCTTGAGGGCACATTTGGAAACTGATATAGTTGCCATAAAATGGCTGTCATGAGGGGCCTGGCTAGTTGCAAAAAAGTTTAGTGTCTGGTTAGAATAAAATAATAATAAAATTGTAAAGTTGGAAGGGATCCTGAGAGTCATCTAGTTTACTATATGTCTTGCATTTGTTTTTATTTGTAACCTACTCTGGAATTGCAGTTGCAATGAAGAATAGATAATAAATATTTTAAATAAAAAATACATTACAGTTTTGTGTCACAGTTTGAAAGTTAGGAAATTTAAACAGATGAATTAATGCAGTTTTAAAATTTCAACCTATTTATGTTGAGAATTCTAATTCATAGACTATATTTGCAGAATATTTAGTACAAAGGTATCTATTGAGATATTTTTTATCAAGAAAAGAAAACTACTTTCTCATGGATGTATGAAATTCCAAAACTATGATTTACCACTGTTTTCATCTGCAGTTCCATCTAACTGAGGTATAGATAGGCTTGCCAGAAGCAAATTGTTTTCACTCCAGTCCATATCATCTTCTGAAGTGCCATCATCTTCAGTTGAGCTCTGGTTCCTACTTCTGCCCAATGACCTGGAAGTGCAATATATTTCAGGTATATAAAAACCTTTGGTCAGCCACTTGAGAATTTACTGGTTATGGTGTTAATACATGATACTTTGCTTGGGAAGGAAGGATACAAAGCATTTGAATGTTGCTTACTAAAAATGAACATTAACTTATTACACTACAGAATCTGGTCTAATACAATATTTTAAAGATAGTCATTAAACTGTATTTCAAACTGACAGGATGCAAAAGTGAATTATCATAGAGTGGCTTCTTCCCCTGAGGATACAAAAATATTTCATGAAAATCACAGTAGGGTTGAAACCCACCCACCAGTGGATCTTCAGAGTGCCAATACAATCTTACATCAGATTATATTGAATGAGCCTGTTGTTGATTCCGTTTTCGTCACAGGACTTCTCCCCCCAGACTTGTATTTTATCCTGCTTCCGAAATCCTACTTTCCCCTAAAATTTCCACCACTCTTCTGTTACAAGCATGCTACTGTGATTTTGTGTTCCAGACCCTGATTCCAATATATCTGTTTCTTGTTGCCTACTTATTTGCACCAAGTATGGGTGCTCCCTTCTCCAATGGACCTTCCTTTAGAGGGCTCA
This sequence comes from Podarcis raffonei, assembly GCF_027172205.1. NCBI lineage: Eukaryota > Metazoa > Chordata > Lepidosauria > Squamata > Lacertidae > Podarcis > Podarcis raffonei. The sequence continues at coordinate 53,806,819 of NC_070604.1, forward strand.
TCCTCTTATTTATTTCCCCAAACTGTTCACTCAGAAAGCAGGATATGTGGCCTGAAAATTCCTCTTCTTCCACTACATCTCTCAGCAATCGTCGCTGTAATTTCTCAGCAAGTCCACACCTCCCCACCCCCGCCAGTGCTTTTGTTTTATCTCTGCATGCTGACAAACCTGATTTCTTGCTGGTGGGGCTTCCTGTAACAACTTACACAGACACAGCAGCACTGTTCCTTCCTCCTCACAGTATTTAACACACATTACTATAATGTACCCATTGAGCAAATATAGCAATACACAGTAAGGAGTAGAATTCTGGAGCAGTCATTGCAGAACACACTTATAAATCTCTCTCATTCCATTCAAGCTCTGGCAGTCTAGTAACCTTTGGGTTTTCTTATCTGCCTGCTCATTTGAGCCACATGAAATTCTATCACCAATCACATTTCTTGTCCAATAAACACCTCTCTTCATACTATACTGGCATCTGGACACCCACATTGATTTTCTTTATTAAGTATGAAAACTTCAGTCTAAGTTAGTTAGTACCATTTCCTCCAGAGCTATTATTCAACAAACAGAAGATACCTTCTCTTTGCATTCACGTCATTAGGACTGCTGTCCCATCGTTGGGACATTAGCAAGCTGAGCTCCATTTCTTCCTTTTCAATTTGTGGTTCATTTTCTTCATCATCACTGTTCTGGGGATTTCTACAGCTTCCAGAGGAGAAGTGTTGTGATAATGTACCATGTCCTCCAATTGCGTATCCATCATCCTCCAACCCAGCCAAGAGATGTATCATGGCTTGATCAGCACTACTGTCCACTGAAAGAAAAACATAAACAAATTCAGACATAGCCTATATCTTAAAAAGTTCAATATTACCTTTATGATGTGTTCACTTAAATAACCTATATTTTCCATGTGCAGATTGAACACGATATTTTAAAAGCAAGTATTAGACAAACAAAACTTTTTACAGTATCTTCTTTTTGATGCCCTTGTCCTTTGAGAATCTTACTACCTTTTGATAATTTCTCACTTTTGCGGTGTATATTTTAATTTCAAGCTTCCAAAGGGAAGTGGTTTTGCAGAGCACTAGGACTCAAAGTTGCCTCTTTTCAATCAGTAACAGAACACCACTAATGATGAACAGCTAAACTAGAAATACTTTACAGAAATCTAATTTTTGGAATAAACTCAGTTTAGACAAACTGCATGGACCACTAGAGACAAAACTGCCAGCATATTGAAGAATAACCTATTATTGTGGGGGAAAAGAATATATTTATATTGTACTTACTGAACACTGGGGTCTTATTCAGTCTCTGAGATGAGGATTGAAAATGCTGACTATTTTCCATGATGTTCAAAATAGCTTCTTCATTAATAAGCGCCTCCTCCTCCTTATACTTCCTGCTGGACTCCTCTAAAAATGAGATTTAAAACTCTGCACATGAGCTGCCAACACATTTTCCCCACAAAAGTAGTCACTGAAGACTATTAAACATATTAACATATCCAAATTAGTTGAACAAGATTTTCAGAAGATAGTTAGAGACTTGTGCTAGTTGAGATGCATAAGTTTATACAACTTACAGAGTCTGAAAGAGATAGGAATTAATGGTGGCAAGACTTTTCTTAATACAATTTGAGCAAACTCAGTTGTGGTTATTTAAAACTGTTTTTAATGGAACTCGCAGCAGATCAATACATTTCCAAAGGGTCCCTTCTCCTTTCACAAGTTGCCACTTTCCAGGCATTTTGCTCAGAGGAAGTGGCCGAAGATTACTTGAGCATAAGAAGAGCCTGCTAGATCACACCAATGACCCATCTAGTCCAGCATTGTGTTCTCAAGGTGGCCAACCAGATGCCTACGGGAAACCTGAAAGTAGATCTTTCTGCACTTGAGAACAGAGGGGTGCAATTCAGATCTCCTCTTCCCAGCAATTTCTGGAAAGAGAATAGTGTTTTTGGGAGAGGGTGGGGCACAAGGATGTGCACTAAACCTCTCTTCAAAAGTTTCTCTCCCCCCGCCCCTGCCCAAAAAAACTATTGGGGAAAGCAAATGCAGAAGGTAACTCTTCCTTGGTGCCACTTCTCACCATCACCACACCCTCAGAAACAGTGAAATGCAAGCATGCAGGCGGAGAAATGTTTTTTCTGTGCCTTTCTCTCGCTCTCTCCATCTCTTCACTTTTGCTTTTCTCAGCTGTTTTATGACACAGAAAGAAAAGAACAGAGAATATTGTAGACAGACATGCAAAGGTAAAGATTATTCCTTGTGCATTCTTCTATGTCTCTTTCTCCTCCTTTGCTCAGTTTTTCCATAAAAGTAATTCCAGCTAGGATGTACTCATGAGCTGTATTTGACTTAAAAGCCAACTGTATTAATACTACTAACCTTTGCTGAGTTCTTTATCTCTGTGTACTTCTACCATATTTGCTGGTGAACACGGAACAACTTTAGGAGATTGTACCTCAGAATGTAGCGTCAACTCTGCAGAGAATTCCTGTGATCCATTACTGTAGTCCAGTGATCCAGATAATGTCCTTATTAATAAATTAAAAAAACCTTTTAAAATGACTGTACAACTCACAAATAAAAACAAGAGTAACAGCTAAATGAACGCTTACACAGAGAGATCACTTTGCTTGAGGATTTCTTTAAGCCTCTTCTGAAAGATTTTTTCACTTTCTGTTGCAGTTACAAATCCACGATCTTTAATTAAGGGGGAAAGGTTATACAGGATGGTTAATACAGCAACAAAGAAAAGACTACTGAATTCCTAAATAAGAAACTGAAACTTCATAGGCATTCTATTAACAATTAGTACCCTTCTCTTTATGTATTTTTTCTAATACTTTTAAGCTCAGAGCAAGCAACATAGTCTGAATTTCAAGCAGCTCTGAGCCAATTTTAAAAAGGTTGTTTTCTTTTTACCATGCTTTTTATATAGTTATAAAAATATTATAAGGAATATAATCTGTTGATTATATCCAAATTTGCTGTTCTACTAATTAAGTTTCTCCCACTCACAGAAGGCTGTTTCCAAATTAGAGGAAGAGCACTGTGTGAAAAAACTGACTCTAAATCCAGAGGAATTCTTCTGTTTGCACAAACATTCTCAAAAATGTTTGTAATCACCCTCTACTTGATGCCGCAACTGATTGTAGGAACCTAGAGCACTATCAAATTATAGCTTGTGGGATCACTTTCAGTTGCTGCAGCCCAAGGATGTGAATGGGATGCTTGCAGTGTTGGGACTGACTTACATGCTCTCTCAATTGTTGCCCATAAGATCTGGTAAAATCTAGGAGGGGATTGACGGTATGGGTCCAAGGAGTGATCAGTGGAATGGAAATACACCTAAAGCCTTGAAAAAAGAGTCTCAAGTGGCTTCTGTCGTTTGAAGAGCTTATGCCCAGCTTAGGCTGGTTTGCCAGCTATGGCCATTCCTGGAACAGGTAGCCTGGCCTCAGTTGTCTATGTTCTGGTTATTTCTCATCTGGACTACTGTATTGCATTGTGTGTGGGGCTGTCCTTGAAGGTGGTCTGAAGACTGCAGCAAGTGAGGCTGGTAAGTGGGGCAATCTGATGGGACCATGTGTCAGTAGTCCTAAAACTGTTGCACTGACTGATTAACCATTTTAAAATTAATCAACGAACCAGGCAGCAGCTTAAATAAAGAATGTAAAGTTTACTATCATGCTGTCTCCATTAATTTTATTAACTACAGTATTGTATTAGAAGAAGAATGGGAAAGCTTCTTGACTTTCTGATTGCTGTGATAAAATTAACAACCCAACAAGCAGCAAATGCTTAATTGAGTACTGACCCATCAAACGTACCTGCCCAGGAATTGTGACTGAGAAATAAATATGTAACAACAACAACAACAACTTTGACCTGTTTACCTTGTGAGTTAGGAGGACTAATTTGAGAGGACTCATTGTTTTCTCTACGCCGTTGTTTCTCATCATCCCATATCGCTTGCAAACCTGGGTTCCGACCAACCTGGGCTGGAAAAAGTAAAAAATACAGCAAATTCAACAGGAGTGTCAAGCTTACTAAAATGTAAACTGCAAAACCTCTTGTCTGTACAATCTATGCTATTTGCAAGAATTAACCTGACAATATTTTCAGACAATTGCCTTCCCAAAGTGACTACTGTGGTGAGGGGGTGCTATGTTGCTACCCTCCCAATAGCAGCATTGCTGCTGTTTACCATAATGCTGTGGGAGTAACGTGGGACACTGTATTCAGTACCAGAGTGGCTCAGCTAGTGTACCTGTCCCTGCACCTTCCCAGTAAATAGCAGCAATGCCACTGTTGGGAGGGTAGCAGCGTAGCAGCCAACCATCTGTTCCTGCCTTCACCTTGTGTCAATTGTTTATATAATCCCTTCAGTTATATTTACTTACTAGGTTAACTGTAACTTAGATGTTTTAAATACCACTTAGGATGCATTGGGTTATGCCAGCCTTCCTTTTCTGCTCTGGCTGGGGCAGAGTCCAAAATATCTGGAGGAGCAGCTCGGGAAGATTGTGCTAAGCACGCATAAAAAACAAACTTGTTAATGTCCTAAATGATTACACAAAGCAAAATTGTTTACCTTCAATATCCAATCTGTTTAAAATATCAGCAGCCACTGCATCTACTTCCAGTTCACAGGTACTCTGTGGTTCAACACCCTCCAGTATCAAAGAACTGCAATTATATTAAAATTAAAGGATGATTAAAATATGGTACTTCCCACTAAAATTATATTCTCTTAAATTCTATTAGTAGAAAAAATAACTAACTGAATATTAAATCACAATTTTTCTTAAATAGTCTGAACATTTTAAAGTAATGATATTTATGCCATAGTTAGATGGTAGGCAGAGGCACATTAGTCATGCACTCTGAATGAACATGTATGCAAATCATCACCTGTTCCCTACCTTAATGGCACTGAGAGAAAGAGACTCATTTTACCTAAACAGCACCACTGAAAGAAAGTATCTATAGAGATTTGCAGGCAGCACGGGGCAGAGTATACAAGCAAGTTAGGTTCAGAATATGTCCCATGGGATAAATACAGCTACCGTATTTATTTTTCGCTCTATAAGACACACATTTTCCCCTCCAAAAATTAAGGGGAAATGTGTGTGCGTCTTATGGAGCGAATGCAGGCTCCTTGGCTTCAGCTCCCGCCACACTCCGGAGGCTTCGCGTTGCTTTCGCTGAAGGATAGGTGCCCCTTCAGCTAAGGCGCAGCGCCCCTTCAGCTAAGTGGGAGGAGAAATGGAAGGGGCTCAGTTTCTCCTGCCGCTTCACTGAAGGGGCGCTGCGCAGAGAGGGGGAGAATTTTTTTTCTTGTTCTCTCCCTCTAAAACAAGGTGCGTTGTATGGTCAGGTGCATCCTATAGAGCGAAAAATACGGTAAGTCAGGATGTATTTAAATAAGTGGTTTGTGAATGTACCGAAAGGGAGAGACATTCATGTGTTCACAATGATAGAAATATAGGCAAGATTTGTATTTTTATTGTGTTTGATGTTTTATTGTACTTGTATATATATGTGGAGGTGAAGATATCAGTATGCAGCCACATGTGCTTTACCGTATTTTTCGCCCTATAGGGCGCACTGGCCCATAGGGCGCACCTAGTTTTCAGGGGGGAAATCAAGGAAAAAAATATGATTTCCCACTCCGCAGCTCTGGGAGCAGCGGGCAGGCTGCACGCAGCCTGTGCGCTACTCCAAGACCTTCTCTCTGCTTTTGCGGGAGGTGGCGGAATTCCCCTACCTCCCACAAAAGCCCACAGGAGCCGTGAGCAACTCCTGCGGGCTTTTCGACCAGGAGGGAGAAGGGACTGAAACGGCCAGTCAGTCCCTTGTCCCTCCTCGGGGGAAAGCCCCCAAGAGCGGCACGCTCTTTAAAGGCTGCGCAGCTTCTGCGTGCTTTTGCGGGAGATGGGGGAATTACCCATCTCCCGCAAAAGCCCACAGGAGGGAGAAGGGACTGACTCGGCCAGTCAGTCCCTTCTCCCTCCTTGGGGAAAAGCCCCCAAGAGCGGCGCACTCTTTAAAGGCTGCGCGGCTCCTGCAGGCTTTTCGACCCAGCTTGTGGGGCTGGCGGTGGGGGGAAGTGCTGCTTTCCCCCACCGCCAGCCTCCAAACCAGGTCCGGGAGCAGCGCAAAGGCGTCGCACGCCTTCCCGCTGCCCCCCCGAGCCTGTGGGGCTGGCGATGGGGGGAAGCGCTGCTTTTCCCCACCGCCAGCCTCCAAACCAGGTCCGGGAGCAGCGCGAAGGCGTTGCACGCCTTCCCGCTGCCCCCCAAGCCTGTGGGGCTGGCGGTGGGGGGAAGCGCTGCTTTCCCCCCACTGCCAGCCTCAAAGAGCAGACTCTCCTGGCTTCAGCGAAAGCAACGTGAAGCCTCCAGAGCGCAGGCTTCGGAGGCTTCGCGTTGCTATCGCTGGAGCCAAGGAGCCTGCATCCGCCCCATAGGATGCACACACATTTCCCCTTCATTTTTGGAGGGGGAAAAGTGCGTCCTATAGGGCGAAAAATACGGTACTTTTCATGACCTGTAACCTTTCCTGACACATGTGAAGATGTTTTATGACTGTTTGCTGTGTTTGAACTACTATATAAACATCTGTTCCGAAGTGCCTCGGGGCAGACCTTCTCAACATTGAGCTGAGTGAGCTCTGTCCTATTGCAATAGCTATAATAAATGCTGGGTTCCTAAATCTGGATGATGGACTTGGAAATAGTTTCCTTGGGTCCGTTGTTTATTCAAAAGGTGATTGTTCCTCAACTGGGTAATGAACAAGGTGGTGTAGAGGTGAATTCTTACCGTACAGGGATTGCGCCTAAAGTCAAAATTGTGTATAGTCAGAACACATTGGGTTCAGCAGTGAGTGGGATTGCCAAAGTAATGTTTCCCAGAACCCCACTCCTTACTTTATATTTATTTTTTGCCACTGGTGTAAAGCTGAATGCACACAAGTGAAATGTGCATAAGTTGAAGACTTACTGTATTTAGTAAATCCTGTTTGGTCAGAACCATATTCTTAACCATGGCTTAACTGGGCCTATCTGTGCTTCCTCCATCCAGCCACTTTTGTCTTGAATCAATCCACCAGTGATAGCAAGTAGACACTGAACCAGGGCAAATATTTCTTTTTCTCACATTTCATGTGTTAATTAGCTAACCAGTGCCTGGACATGTATACTTCCAACTATTTTTTAGTCAGTGGCCACTGTTAATAACATAATTATCAACAGCTATACTTTTAGCATTTCCTTTTCTTTTGACATTACTGTTTACAATTTCCCCCAAATATGCATATATTTCTGTACCTCAGGGTAACACTTCAAGCCTCTGATGAAGTGGAATGCAATCCATGAAAGCTTATGCCATAACTATTTTTTAGACTAAGTGGTCTCAAGACTATTTAGAGAGATATATATTCAGAGATGCTAACCTTGGTATTTGATTGTTTTCCCATTGAAGAAGGGTTCTGGTAGCAGAATGTCCTGACAAACTGTATTTATAAGATCCACTTTCTTCTAATACATCTCCTACAAACAGATAACAGTAGATAAGCTTTCAGGTACTGTGAACTATTATTACTCTAAACATTTTATATTGAAAGTGATTGTTGTTGTTGTTTCTTTAACAAAACATTCATATTCCACTTGCATTGTGAATGAAGTCAGAATCCTATAACAAAAATAAATGCAAAATCAGTTTAAGAAAGGATGCTTGAGAAAATACAAGAGTATCAGTAGGTATATGATTTTGAATACCAGCTGCTGGGGAAACAAGTGGGGAAACTTATTATGCTCAGGTCCTGCTTGTGGGCTTCTCATAGGCATCTGGTTGGCCACTGTGATAACAGGATGCTGGAATAGATGGGCCTTTGCTCTGATCCAGCAGGATATGTCTTATGTTCTTAAAACTCTCTAATCCCATTTGTTTGCCCTATGTGACCTTTTCAGATTCAGAGAACATTGGGCGTTGCATAAGTAGAAGAGAACCTACTAATACTTTCCAACAAAGTTTGAGCTTCTAGGGCCTTAGCTTTTTTTTTTTTTTTTTTTTTTTGCTTGGGTCACATATTTTATTTGTTCTCAATACTCTGTTCCACAGATTGGTCCCTAACCAAATGCCCATTAGTATAACTCAACTGTCCTCTCACAACAGTACTAGTTTCCTGTTGCCTGATAAAAAAAGTATGGTTTTGGAAGAAATTAATCTGAGCCAGACATTTCTGTCAGAGAATTTGAAGCGGTCGCAATCTAGCAGTTGAGGTAAATTTTCTTTGTTTATATTTCTGAGGTTTTAAGTATCTGAGGTTTAATTTATTTTTTAAATGTATATTTTTATCGTTGTAAGATAATTTGAGATTTCGATAGTGGAAAACAGGATGTAATTTTACATCCTGGAGAAATGTTAACAAGGTCCTACAGGGGAAAGGGGAAATGTCTGTGTACACACATTGCCTCAATCATATACAGTTTCATTATCAGTGGTGTGAAGGCCCAGGGAGCAAAATGGGACTCCCCACATTTTTCCAGTTTTTGCTGGTTTGTTTCTGGAAAGTGGGAGAAACAAGGCAGATGAAAGTTGCCACTGTGCAAACTCAGAAGTGGAGCTGATACAGCACTCCTGCCAGTGCATTGCCCAACACTAACTTTCCAAATATCTGGCTTCTCCCGGTCTCTGCTGCTGGGTAAGCACTGCCACTACACCCAACTGTCTGCTACTGCCTATGACAGATTCCCTAAAGCAGAGGCTCCCCCATATATATGCACTAAATGCTTTTTTGCCTGCTGGTTATGTTCCTGCAGCTGCTGGGGTGGTGAGGATGTACAAAGAATGTGTCAGCATCTGTGGTAGGGCTGACAGGAGTGTTCCTGCTTCCTCCTCATGTATTCAGTTAATGCATGAGATGGTTGTTGTCTTATCAGCCTTACAACAAATGTAGGGCAGCTGTACAATCTAAACAGCACAACTTTGTGAATAAGCATAGAAAATTACTAGCCTGAAAACAGAATAGCCTGCTGAATCATCCCACTGCATTCCTTTTTAATGTATTTTAATTCTTTTTCACATGTAATAAACATAATCTAAAATACAATAAACAACAATGATAGCAGCTAGTCTGTCATTTATTGTGAAAAGTGTAACAGGATCTTAAAGTTGGAACCACTACTTAGAACCAATTTATAATGCTTATTTAAAGGCTCTAATCCAATAGGTCTCTACCAGTGTTTCCATAGGTTTGGGGAGGTTGTCTTGATTGAGCATCACATCTCATATGGGAGCATTTCTATGCTAGGCGTGGAGGAGGGGGCGTCTCTCCTCTCGCTGCCTACCTGGTGTCTATCCTAGGCACAGAGGAAAAATGAAGCAATTCACCATATTCAGCTGCATGGAATTACTTGTCACCTATGACTGCTGGCTAATGCTTAAATAGGAGGCTGCAGTAGTTCCAATGTAGCTCTGTATATGCCAGCTAACTTCCTATCATCACAAAAATAACCCTAAGAGAACGGCAAGCTGAATAAATTGTCTCTAAATGTGGGAAAGTACTGTGTTTCTTTCCTCAATTCAAACTACATCTCTACACATTACATGGTATACTAACAGTGAAGAATAGTATGGAAAATACATCATTTATTAGAAAGGCAGAATCAATTATCATATCTTGTGTCACACAAAGTCTATTCCAGAGATTTGTCAAAAACTGCTAAATAATATTTATGAATTGGAATTGCATACCTTTTTTCTTCGCCTTTCTAAACTTGACAGCAGCCAGGTTTATTAGATTCATTCCATACAAGTTGTAATCTATAAAGAGCTGGAGGAGGTAGGGAATATGAGCTTCATGAGGTTGATAGTTTTTATTCATTATGGCTCCACCTTGTAGAAGCTCACACACTCTAAAATGGGAAAAAGTTAGAAATGAAACATATTACCATATTATTTAAATATAATGCTGGTTTAAACATAGTGCTGGTTAAAATATAATGCTGATCAATACTGAAACACAAGCCAAAAGTACAAAATACACTTTTTCTAGCACACAGAATTATAGCTAAACAGTCAAATTTTTAGGCACTAAAACCATGTTCCAAAGAGCCAATTTACATGTGTTATATTTGCAGGAGCAGATATTAAAAGAAGCTGTTTGCATCTGTTTAAGCCAGAAGTTCCCAAACTATGAGCCAGGAGCCACCAGTGATCCACAGATTAGAATCAGAAGCAGCAGCTTCTAAATTGTCTTTAAAGGCAGCCGCTGGCAGAGTGCAATATTGAAAGGTAACAGGGAAAGTGTTATTTTCTAAAGTAGACACATCATATTTTTATTACATTACCTTTTCACCATAGCAGGATTATAAAGGTAGATCTTCATAAATTGTCTTTCTTTTTCATGGTAACCATAAAAAGGTCTAGAAAACAAATATTCAGTAAGGTGTAAGGTTATTGTTTGTCCCATGATCTGTATGCTGAACAACCCTATTGTAGTAAATGGCAGTTCAGCACTTTAGACCTTCCACTAAACTCCAGATTTGGATATCCTCTGTGCATCATAATTATGGCTGTTTGCTACATGAGGGGCATTTTATCATCCAAAATCTATGTAGTAAATGGACCAGAGTGAATCACAGGACTTGAAAGGTAAGACTTTGCTTACTAATACAATCCTAGATGGCTTTAAAACAAATCTTTCGCATATGGTTCTCAAACTATCCAGGAAATATTACAAAAGCTTACCAAAAATATAGTATGTTAAAGAATACAGCACAAGTGTACTGGAAACCTATGTAGTCGATATATTTAATTATTTTGTTTAATAAATTTATAGCCCACTTTTTAAAAAAAAATCTTCAGAGAAAGAAAAGTTGGGGTTGAATTAAACTCAGGACATCAAATTTACATGGCATCAAAAGGGCAACTAAACTGGTGAGAGAGTGGGAATTGAAATGACTTACTGGGAGGGGGAAAGTTGTTCTCTTCTGTGTATAAGGATACTAACAAGTATTGTCAACTCAAAGCCTTTGCAGAAGTATTTTTAATACACCTTTCTTCAAGTTACAAGAAGGGAGATTCTTACTAAACATTGGGAAGAACTTTCTGACAATAAGACTTGTTTGAGAGTGCAACATACTCCCCCAGGTGGTTGTAGATTCTCATGGTCATCTGTCATGGATACTTTAGTTGAGAGTCCTGCATTTAAGGAGTTTGGACTAGATGATTCTCAGGATCCCTTTCAACTCTACAATTCTATGATTCTAAATCCTTTATTAACTAACAGTGCTTTATAACCTGAATACCTTATAAGTTTCTTTAAATTTTGTCAACAGCAACTCACGCCCCACAACCCACCAAATTAAAAAGGGATAATAAAGTAATACTTACATTCCATATACTAGTGACACTTTGAATACATGCTGAACAGAAGAGGATGGATTTCCTAAAGCTACATTCAGTGCTCGGTCAATGCTGAATGCCAAATGACGCAGATAATGTTCTGCCAGCTGCCCATAACCATCATATGGCACATACAGGTAAGGAAAAATACCATGTAAATGGAGGCAAGTCTTCTGACCTAGAGGACCAGATACCAATATTTGAGAATCATAAAACTGGAAAATTCCAGAAAGTTGTCAAACCTATTTGCCAAAACAATTAATATGATTCACTAACTTTTAAGGGAAATAATAAAAAATCAAATTAATTCTATTGAAAGTAACCTATAAACATAGATTCATGAGTATACGTGAGATATGAACACCTTAAACAAGGTGGATAGTTGATAGAAACAGGTTTACTGTGTGGCCTGTTTTTCATCAAGTTTGAAGTCTACACAATAGTATTTCTGTTTGTTTCTATGAAATTTCTAACAATGCAAAATTTACAATCCTTCTTATTCATCCTAACAGACCTAGAGCACCAAACAAGGATGTCTACTGTCCCAATCCTCTTTGCAAATGCAATAGAAGCATTAGTTCAAAAACATAAAGTGGCTCCTGGATTTCAAAGTATAAACACAAATGATATGAAACATATTACCAATCAGTCTTTTTGCTGATTATATGCTATTAACACTTTGAACTCATACTGACATTTTCAGCACTGAAGTCAATTAGACTGCTTCCATAAGGTGGGTGGTTTAAAAATAATTATGCAACGTTCGTTACCTTTTGTATTAATTTATCACTTTTAGTGCAGAAGCACTTGCAAAAATCCATTTCATACTTGACTTTGAAATTCAGCAGCTTTCAATACATTGCTATCATTATAACTAAGATTATTTTACAAATAGGTGATAAACTTCGATCCCTTGTTAAAAGGCTTAATGAATGAAAAAAATGTCTGGAAAATATTGTCCTGACTGGGTAGGAATTCAACATGGCATAACTTTGGTCTGAGATTCAAGTGGCAGCTTTTCTCAGTCAGGTTGTACTAGGAAACAGAGTAACAGTCCATTCAATTAGACTGGGCCCTCACTTTTTTTTGCAGGGGAGGGGAACCAAATAATCATTATGCAAGGACTTAATCTTCAAAGTGTTCCTTGCAGTGCAAAACTCAAAGGCTGGAAACATTTTCTACTTGAAGGTGGTACCAGCAGCTAGCCCTGGATGAAAAATTAATTCAGCAATGTAAACTAGTGAAGGAAGAATACAAAAACATGGCTTCTTGGCTATGTGGTCCCTGTTTATCTATGTTAATTCACAAGATGGAGAGATATGGATGCTGCTCTGATTGTTTTGGCAAACCATCTTTGTATGGCTATGGGTGGCATTATTTGAAGTAGACCAATGAAACTAATAGACCTTAGTCATATACAATACTTTTCAATGGCAGTACTATATATTTTAACTGTATAGGGAAAATACATGAATATAAGTTTATGCATTTTTACGCCATGTTATTTCAAAGGAAAATTACCATATTTTCCTTATTAGGAAGCATTAAAACATTAAATAAAACATAAACCTAATTAAAACAAAATTAGCCAGTCCAGAATGACAACAGAGTAGGTCAGGGAATTTCATATACAAAAAGACCTCATAGATACACACATAGAAAAAATATTGCTCATACAGTGGTGCCTCGCAAGACGAAATTAATTCGTTCCGCAAGTTTTTTCTTCTTGCGAGTTTTTCGTCTTGCGAAGCACGGTTTCCCATAGGAATGCATTGAAAATCAATCAATGCGTTCCTATGGAGACCGTCCGGGGACAGAGGGGAAGCGCCACGCGCCTTCCCCTCTGTCCCCGGACCTGTTTAAAGCAAGGGGCGGCGGGGAGAAGATTGCTTCTCCCCGTTGCCTGCCCCGCAATCTCCGGGGAGAGAGGGGAAGGCGCGCGCACCTTCCCCTCTGTCCCCTCTTTTGAAGCAAGGGGCGGAGGGGAGAAGATCGCTTCTCCCCGTTGCCGCCCCTTGGTTCAAAAGGGGTCCGGGGACAGAGGGGAAGGCGCGCTGCGCTTCCCCGCTATCCCCGGAGCTTGCGGGGCAAGCTTCGTTTTGCGAAGCAAGCCCATAGGGAAATGCGTCTTGCGAAGCGGCTAAGAAAACGAAAAACTCCTTCGTCTAGCGAGTTTTTCGTCTTCCGAGGCGTTCGTCTTGCGGGGTACCACTGTATACTCAATTTTCCTGTTTAATTCCTCGACACTATCACAGATTTTGGAAAAATCCAAATCTGCTATCAGGCACCTGAGAATTCCCTCCCCACTGCAGGAAAATGTTACCATATGCGTGTGTGCCAGCAAATCCTCCCAACAGATATAATCAGCTCCATGAGAATGAAAATGGGATGGGGGTGGGCTTGTTTCTGTTTGTTTGCTTTACCTTATCTGCAGGTGAGTGGGTGGGAGAACTGTAAAACTGAACAATTCCAAAATTATACACTGCATTGACAAAAGGCAGTGAATGAATCCAATCAATCAAACTATAACCATTAAGATAAACATGTAAGACATGTTAGCAAAAAAATAGGAATGACCTGAAATCACAAGATTTTAAAGCATTTCCTTGTTGTGGCTGCTACTTGGTATCAAGGGATCCTTTTTTTTCTAAGTAAACAGCAATTATAGTAGTACTCCCTGTAGGGCTGGGGGTGGGAATATCTGAGGTGCTAACAGTTTTGATTCTCTACTACACTACAATCCAGAGCTTTATATGGATAGCTGAAAACTATGACTGGAGTGAGGAATCAATATTTTTTGGTGCACTGGCTTGTAGAAACAAAGAGGCAAATAAAAATTCAGTGTAAGATTTGGAGACGTTTCAGAAAAAATCTTGACCACAGAATCAAGAATCAGGCCATTCACACTGCTTAAACAAGGAGGGAGGGAGGAGCAGAGAGAGGGAATTGACCTCATATATACTACCCAAACTTCGAGTGAAGGCAAGTTAGCAATGTAACAAAAAATAAATAAAACTCCTTTGGCATGTGGCTGCAGTTTGGTAAAAGCAAAGTATAGCTTTCTACCAATTTAGTGTTTTTTTTGCCATGCATACGATTTATACATAGGCCAAATGACTGATAATAAAATGCAAGCCAAGGATAAAGCAAATACTGACTATAGTACCACTTTCTCAAGAATTTAAAACTACTTTTCTCTACTTGTTTATTTCTTATTATAAATTATGAAACTGGGATACACATTTCTATTACACGCTAGTTAATCTTTTTTACTTTCTTATTGTATGAAAATAGTATTAAATCAGTAAAAGCAACACCAAGGGCTACTTCAATATTATACAACAGTAAATTTATGTTTACCAGCGTGTGTACAAGGGTGGGAGGAGAGACCAGCTGAGGCCAACTTCAGCTCCCTGGCGTATACAGCCATATCATATGTACAGTGGAAGCATGCATTTGCTGCAAACACTCATTACATTTTTAGATGTACATGTAAAATGCTTTACATACACATGCAAACATATAATTGGTGCAGCAATGTATTTGATGCTCATGTTTCCATTATTTTGTTGTGTCCAATATAACACAGTAATCCTGGAAAGAAAATCTTTTCTCCTACATAAATGAACACTTCAGCATTTACCTGATTTTTCCAAAATCAATGAAAATTCCAACACAAATATATTTGTTTTTCATTAAAACATGTTTCAAACAATATATATATATATATTCAACTGGCTTTAAAGTGGGTACCGGGCAAGCATTTCTGAAGAGGGATTCAACAACTGGAGTGCCACTGCCCCAAACTCCAGCAACCACCAGTTGCATATCATTTGGTGAGGGCACTTGGAAAAGGTCCTTCAGAATCTGGCTAAGTATATATGGGAGGAGATAATTCAGGTCACCTTGCCATAGCTATTTAGAACTTTAAAGGTTAAATCAGCACTTTGAATTATTATTATTAAAATTTCTGTGCCTCCCTGGGAAGAGCATTCCACAAACGGGGAGCCACTGCAGAAAAGGCCTGTTCTCATGTTGATGCCCTACAGACCTCTTGTGGAGGCACACGAAAAAGGGCCTCACATGATGATTGAATTGGACCTGGAAACAGAGTTGAAGTCAGTGCAAATGAAGATGTACTGATGTAATTCGGTCATGTTAACCAGTCCCTGTTAAAACCTTACTGCCTGGTTTGGAGGCACCTGAATTTTTCAGACCATTTTCAATGGCAGTTCCACATATAAGAAAATACAGTAATCCAAGACATGTATTCCCCTTTACTAGCTATTGCACTGGATTAGTCATGGTATATGTGGTACAGTTCTTATCCCCATCTTCCCCTGATACAGTGGATCTTCAAGAAAATAAGTCCCTTTACTTTATTGACCCTGCTGTGCAGGGGAGGGCAGCAGCCGATGGAACAAAATTCCCTCTTCACCAGGATTGTTGTTTGTCTCCATACCTCAGAGCAGCTACCAGCAGGCCTTTGCTACCCTTCTCCCTTACCATTCTCACCCTACTGCTACTAGAAGGCGTTTGTTGCTAATGTGTCAAGTGCTATACAGGACATAAAAAAGTTTTGCACTATACAGGTGTCTAGACTCTAGACATAGTGAATAGCTTAAGGTCAGATAGAAGTATGCAGATGAGGACAACCAAAATGATCAAGGGTCTGGAAACCAAGCCTTATGAGGAACAGTTGAAGGAGCTTGGTACCTTTAGCCCGTAAAAGAAGAGACTGAGAGGAACTATGATAGCCATCTGGTTTACTGCAATGCACTTGTGCTCAATCTAGGAGCTGCACTTGTGGGGCTTCACTTATGTTCAATCTAGGGGCTGCAGTTAGTGCAGAATGCTGCAGCACAGTTGCTAACAGGAGTGAGACCTTCTTCTGTTCTGTGATCTGGATGTTCATTTGCTACTGGGCCAAGTTTATGGATTTACTATTACTGTAGTAGATAAAGCCCTTACCAACTTGGGACCTGCGTTTGCCTCTACACAGTTCCATCCTTATTTCAGACATCATGATATATGAATATATCGTGATGTTTAGCTGGTGATATGTCACTATGTTGAAAACCAGATATTGCCCAGCCCTGCTGTTTACTTACAGGATTGCTTTACCACATATATGCCCACACAGTCGCTTTGATCTGTAGAACAGGCACTGTTACAGGGCACATAATACTCGTTCAGCGCGCACACACACACAAAGTCGATCTCTTAGCATGGTGGCACAAACATGTTGGAATGCCCTGCCTATTAACTATATTTGCTATAGTCTTTTCATTGTCTACTTAAAACATTTTTGTTTAAGTATGCCTAGCCAGCAAGTAGTTATACGTTTTATATATTTTTTAGCTATTGTTGATTTTAATCATCTTCTGAATATTTTTAAATACCTGTTTACACAGTCATACCTTGGATCCCAAACGCCTTGCGAGTCCAATGTTTTGGCTCCCGAACACCACAAACGCGGAAGTGAGTGTTCCAGCTTGAGAACGTTCTTTGGAACCCAAACGTCCAACACGGCTTCTGATTGGCTGCAGGAGCTTCCTGCAGCCAATCGGAAGCCGCACCTTGGTTTCTGAATGTTTTGGAAGTTGAACAGACTTCCGGAACGAATTCCGTTTGACTTCCAAGGTACGACTGTAATTGTTTTTAGCAATAATTTTAATGTTTTATATTTTGTAAACTACTTTGAGCTTTCTTTGTTTTCAACCATCAAGCAGTATATTTATATTTTTTAACAACATATATAAAATAAAATAAAAATCTGAAGTATGGTGGGATAAAGAACCTCTTAGTGGATGTGCCTCAGCTTGAAAATATTCTCCCCAGAAAGCTTCACCTAGTGCCCACTTTGATGTCTTTCTTGCAGCAGCCAAAGGCCCTTTTATATTTTAGGCCTTACATTGTTTTTGAGCTAAAATCTTGCTGAAGAATTAGCCTTTGCAAAGAATATACATGTAGTAGGGACATTCAATAGCTATTTGGTATTCTCCTCATTACTCCCCATTAGAGGTTAGCTCATTTTCCTGTTAAAGGCAATAAAGTTGTCAAAGGGAAACTTTCCAGTGTCAGTCTGCATACAAAATTAAGAAGCAACCATGATAATACTTATCTCCAGCCTGTTCACATGGTTGGCTGCTCATTTTCTTTCCCATCCAGAGAAAATACAAATGCTCCCCAACGAATGAAATGCACAAGATTCAATAATGCAAATAATGTATTTACCAAAATTCAAATTGAGTAGTTCATGTATAAATCCCTTATCCGGCTATGATCACTCTAGTATTATATTATGCAATATATTGATTGCTTCACTGTGAGGTTGCATGCTACATCCTGCAGAAAATTAGTTGCTATGTAGAGGATTCCATAAAGAAACTGGTACTGCAGTTCTTTAAATGACCACTGCCCTAAAACCAGGCAGGGAAATTTTTGTAAATTGGAAGAGCTGCCCCCCCCCCCCGCCATCAGCAATGCCTTACAAAGGCTAGCCAACAGAGACTAGTAAAAAAAAGTTGTGGCTTGATGTATTTGAGGGACTCACTTGTAAGAATACTCTGGTCACTGTTGTCATGTTGGATCTTATGCAAGTCATGGGAACACTAAATTGATGAGGCATGAAACTTTGATAACAATGCACTAGCTGTAGATTTTTAAATCTTCTTCTTTGGTGATCACTCATAGCCGAGTAAGATGGTCTTCCAAAGACACGGTTACAATAGCACAGCTATATAATACAGGTATACTGAGGCATGGTACAATGGCAAAATAGTAACTTGACAATTTTTGTACTGCCAGATATGCAGTCATTATATGAAAATTCTGTTCAATTTCAGTGAGACTTCCAGTCCATTCTTATGCAGATTTACTGAAAGTAACTTCCACTGAATTCACTTTGAATATTATTTGGCTTATTCCCAAGTAAGATTGTATAGCAGGCAGCTTTAAGGATGTTGAGAAGCGCTGCTCAAATCTTTTTCCATTCTGTAGCTCTCTCAAGGAGAAGTATCAGGTTAATCTTTAAACTTTTTAGAAGTAAAGAACACCTTATTCCACAGGCCATTTAAAAGTGCATACCATGTTATCAGGGAATTTTATTCAATTACTCTTTATGCTACATTGTGCAGGGGGAGGGGCTTTGCCATACAGGGATGGACAATTTTTATCTTGGCTTGTTGTCAGCCCTCACTTGTGGTTGCCTCCCTTCTCTCATGCCCTGTGGCATATGCAGAAAACTCTGGGATAACAGAAAGGTGCTTTCTGGGCATTCCTAGAAGGCACTGAAGTACTGTCCCCCCCCCTTTTTGTAAAAGTCCAGTGGGAAGGAAATAAAATATCCTCTCCATCTCACAAGTTGCCCATGAATTGTAGAGAATTCAGTAGAAAAGGAGGGTGTTTTTTATGTCTTTTGTTGGGCTTACACAGGACATATATTGCTTCTCCTCCCCATTCTCTGCACTGGGTATGCAGGGATGTTCACTGCTGCTGTGGATGGGTGTGTAAAAATTTCCAAAAGTAATCATCATAATTGATCACAGTACTCAGGGCGGGGGGGGGGGGGGAGAGCCACACTTGCTAAACAAGAAGCTGCATTTAATGCATAAATACCATGCTGCTTCCACAGCTTCCTTCATACTTATGAATTATGAAAACAATTACCCAGTTTACATAACACTCAAATATTCTCCCTTCATATAATTAGTCTGAAAACAAATTCAAAAAAAGTAGGTGAAAGTAACATGTGATGTATTAACTTCTGCCAATAATATGTAGGATACTAAACACAAGCAAAGAATCGTAGAAAAGCTATTAATGTTTTACACTAGCATATCTTGTCAACCTACTTCCTTGTTATTCATTACAATATTTGGCCTAAGTCTGAACTATTGTGTCATTTTCTTGTGTAAGTCCAGTCTTTCACCATGCAATCAATATCACTGTGTGGTATCATCAATATATACGTGGCCCAGCTGAAACACAAACTGTGTAGTTGTCCAGGTCACTTTATGGCTACCAAAGGTTTATATAACATCAACTAAAACTGGTTTGTTAAAACAGTAATGGGAAATTATTATTATTATTTAAAAAACCCAATAACAGTGGTTAGCTTGACTGGTGGAGCAGGAAGATGACAGAGAAAAATGAAAAGAACAGAATGTAGTAATATATGGATATTAACAAGGAATTTTGAAAGGAAAACCAGTTTAGAAATTTTCTGAGGGATTAGAATAGTATTCCTGCAGTGGAGACAACAGCTCTTGTTTACCACCCCAGCGAATTTATGAAGTTTGCAGACTGACAATTTAAAGGCCATGGATTGAAAATGTCCCTGTTATGGATGCTTAATGAAACCTTCATGAAATAAGAACACGCTCAGGAACTTCCTAGATGTGGTGTGGAAATTCTACAGCTGAGGAGGTTATGCTTTAAAACAGACAACAACAATAAAAACCCTCCCAATATGAGTTGTTGCTCAGCACTGCCACTAGTATGAAATAGCCCTGTTTATACAGCTGCATTTCATTACGGCTTATAATATTTGTAATACACGGGGGCGGGAGGGGAGCGAATCCATCCACTTCCAGCAGCACAAGCACAGGATACACTGGCAGTGCACCCGAGACACACCAGCAGCAAGTAGAGCGCCCTCCACCCTCCGACCACCTCCCATCCGTGCAACTGTCAGGGGTCAGCGGCGCGGTCCCTACAAGGGAAGGAGGCGCTCTCCCGGCGTTGCCTGCGTGCCATAGCGAACACAATAATACACAGACACACCGCGGCGGGGGCTGCTTGCCGCCGCCGCCGCCACCAGGCGGGGCCCCGGCCATGGGCGACTTCACTCAACCGCAGCGGCCAAAGGGGTGGCGGCGGCGGCGGCGGCAGGTAGGTGAGGCACCCGCTGCAGCGCGCCAACACCGCAGGGAGGAAAGGCAGCGCCTGTCACTCAGCCAGTCACAAAAAGGAGAGGCAGCCCCGAGAAAAGGGCTGCTGCGCTCGCAGGATTCCCGAGCCGCGAATGGTTTCTCAATGGGGCGGAGGAGGGGGAACCTGCTGCACCCCCGACTGGGCGGTTCTCTCTCTTTCTTACCTGCCGGGGTGGCTCCGAAGACTCTCACGACGGGCACCTTCTTGACGGGCGCCTCTCTGAAGTGGGACTGGCAGGGGTCCAGGCCGGGCAGAGGGCTGCTCATGTAGTAGTCGGCGGTCACGACCCTCACTGAGAACATGTTCGCCACTGCGGGGGGAGGCGCCCCTGAGGGCGACCGTTGGGCGCACCGCGAGGCTGGGGTGCACCGCCCCCCACCCCGCACTTACGCCTCCTCAGGCGGCGGCGGCGGCTGCTGCTGCCACCCCGCCGCAGCTCGAGCGCAGCCCCCTCCCTCTCACCCGCCCGCCGCGCGCGCTTCCTCGTGCGCATGGACGAGCGGGCGGAGCACTCATGGGAGGGGGGGAAGGAGGGGCCCGACGTGTGTGTGCGCGCGGACGCTCCAGCCCTCAGGCGACAGCAGCGGCGGCGGCAAGCCCGGGCAAAGCTCGCCCCAGCCAAGCCGATTGTGTACACCTCACATGGTCAGAAGCCGCCCTCCCTCCCCACTGGAGCTCCTCAGCAGTAGTTCCTTGGCTGCAGCTGTTGTTGCCATGATGATGATGTCACGGACCCAACCACCGCCGTTGGGTGACGGAAGGGGTGTGTTGGCGGTGCCGACCCAGAAGCGCAGGAAGGACGGGCTGTTGCTTTCTTTCCCCCTCCCACCTCCAGCTTTAGCGCGAGAGTTTGGTTTCTACTTAGTGTGAGGAGGCATCGGTGGCTCGGCTTTCGGCCGCGCTGGCCTGGGTGGGAATGAGAGAAGCCTAGGGAATGCCGAATCGCGGATGGGCGGGGCAGCTTCGGGGCTTGGATGGGGGCTGCTTGTGATCAGGGTCCATGTTTGGCCGCCATTTCGGAAGCCCTTGTCTGTAGGAAAAGGTGAGTCTTTGGGGCGCTTCAGAGGACAAGAGGGGTGCTGAAAGGGGAATCTCGGGTGCCGGTAACATAGGGCGCAGACATAAATGGGGTGGGGGGCGAAGAGAAAGGCCCTTCTAAGGTAACGTCTCCTCTGCGCGCGCGCTCCCCTGGGCTTCTCGCGCGGGGGGCGGTGCAGAAGAGAGAAAGATGAATGAAGCGCGGAACTCTGCTTATAAAAGGGCGGTTGCCGCTGCTCGAGTTCCTGATTGGGCGGGGCTACTCTCGTGCTCTGCGGAAGTGGAAACCGCCGTGCTCTTCCCTTTGCGTCGCCCATTGCCGCAGGTGAGGAGCTCAGAGTTGCTTTCGCAGGAGCCCCTGTATGAAGGCTAAACCCGGGCGCTCTTGAGCAAAGGGCCTCCGGTGGAAGGACCCTTGCTCCTACTATTGCGTAGCGATGTTTTACACACACACATACACACACACACACACACACACACACACACACACACACACAGAGCTCTCACTCAAGCTTGGAGATGTATATGTGGGTCAAAACTTGAAATACCTGGAACGTCATGTCTGATACCTGTTATACTCTGATTCCCCCCCTGCCCTTCCTTTGAGACGAAACTTTGGGACTCTAGCCATTATTCAAACCTGAAAGCCGGAAGAGAATGTATTAATCATTCCCCCTCCATCCAGATATCTCAGTGTTCAGTGGAGTGAATTACTAATGGAAAGCCTTGCTTCACTTGGCCAGTTAATAATGTTAACCCTTCTGTTTCTCCAGTCACAATAATACAGTGGTACCTTGGGTTACATACGCTTCAGGTTACAGACTCCGCTAACCCAGAAATATTACCTCAGGTTAAGAACTTTGCTTCAGGATGAGAACAAAAATCATGCTCCAGCGGCACGGCACAGTGGCAGCAGGAGGCCCCATTAGCTAAAGTGGTGCTTCAGGTTAAGAACAGTTTCAGGTTAAGAACGGACCTCCGGAACGAATTAAGTTCTTAACCCGAGGTACCACTGTAATCAGTTTGTCTGGAAACCAGCAATATCTGTCAGGTTGTGTTTATAGTCTACTTTCCCTTCCAGCACAGACCTCAGAAATGACCCGAGCTTAACCAAAGGAAAGCAATACTATTCAGTAAGGATACAAGCACCACATCTTATGTGTTTCTGCAGTTTAGGTTATGCTGCAAGTATATTAAAACGAATGCTTCATCTAGTAAAGAATAGTGCTAAATTATGTGACACCAATAGTCCAGTCTATTGTGCACAATTTGAAGCTTACTGCTTTGCAAGCTTAAGTTGCTGTACTGCTTTGGACATTATAAAGGTTTATAACATAGGTAATCTAAAGAATGTGGATTGTGTACTTGCCCCCTTTTATATTTGTGGTCCTTCAGTGAAAGAGATTCAAGTCACATAAAGTATTTCCCCCACAATGTATAAATAACTTTACTACAGTGGTACCTCGGGTTAAGTACTTAATTCGTTCCGGAGGTCCGTACTTAACCTGAAACTGTTCTTAACCTGAAGAACCACTTTAGCTAATGGGGCCTCCAACTGCCACCGCGCCACCGGAGCACGATTTCTGTTCTCATCCTGAAGCAAAGTTCTTAACCCGAGGTACTATTTCTGGGTTAGCGGAGTCTGTAACCTGAAGCGTATGTAACCCGAGGTACCACTGTATTTGATGGTTTTAAAAGGGGATAAGAACAATTTACAGAGACCAGGTCTATCAATAGCTATTAATCATACTGGCTATGAGAAGCCTTCAGATTATGCTTGAATGAGTTATGGCCCTTTTGATTTCCTTGAGCTATTTTGTCAGCCACTGTAATCGATGGACAAGCACACTTACCTACTGTTACCACATGCTTAGTTTTGTTGGTGGCCTTTTGGTCATAAGCCAACTGTGGGCTCTTGTGGTTTGCAATGATATAATAGACCTGCGAAACCTAGTAGGGGTTCTCAGCAGTGCAGTAGCATCAGTTAGGCCCATTTATTGGACTATGCTACTGGTCACCCAAGATACGAAGCACACACACAAAATTCACTGTTAATATGATCAGATATGTATGTATCAGATGCTTATAACTCATAAGTATGAGTTATGCTGGGTTGGTAGGACATGTGACCAAGCTGAACAGAGTTTCACATAATGGGTAAGTGTCCCTGCGGAATGCCTCTTTTTCAGGACTTAGGCCAACCTCAAATCAGATTTCTCTAACAGGAATCTAAGAGTAGAAATTCAGGGGATAGTAAGCATAAAATGGTTGCTAAATTTCTGCTGGTTTCTTGTATACTGGCTTACATTGTACCAGTTATAATCTTCCCATCTGAAGAAGAGTCATGGTTCAGTGGTATAGTGGAAAGAAAAGAGGGAAACAAGTTGCTTCTTGTGGGGGAATGGTTCCTTCTTAAGCAGTGCAGACTTTGGAAATGTTCCATGAAAGTTTTCTAAATGTTCCAAGCCACTGCTATAAAGAGGAATGTGGAGGGAAGGAATTCCAGGAACAGACCTTGTTGATAGGCATACTTTGCTGTCTTCACTTTTTCTTGAGAAGCTCTCTGCAGGTTAAGTAAGGCATGCAACAAAACATTATTCAGTTCCCCCACCCACCCACAAATAAGTTCAACAGTAAAAAATCCACCAAAATATTAAATCAATTCATCTGCAGTGTTTGCTGCAGCTGTGAATCACAGGTTGGATGGTGAGGTTAGAAAGCAGAAAGTGTACAATTTATGGTAATATCAGCTTAGGAGAAAGTGACAAGAAGAGCTGAGAATGGAGAGGGTTTTATTTTTCAGCTGCTCTTGGCTGGTTTCCCAGTTGCTTGAAGAGCAATATGAGTGGGGCAAGCCAACCCACAACCATGAAACCACGGTTAGAAAACTGTCTGGGTTCAGACATAATGCTAAACCATAGTTAAAGTCAGCAACAAACCATGGCTTTTTTTGTTAACAGACCATAGTAAAGTGCTTGACTGAAGTCACATGTAATGCTAAACTGTGGTTTGATACGATGTGCAAACCAGGTCAAGAGATGATATTGAGTTAGGTGGACCAGTGGTCTGACTCTGTGTGCGTCAGTTTCCTAAGAGATAACTAAGGGTCAGTTCTGAAAATATAGGGGAATTTCCCCTCCTTTTTTGCCCAGTACAGATAACCTGTGACTTATGTTCATTTAACACATGCAAGTTCAACTTTACACATTTGGCTGAAAAAATTTAAAGGGGAATAGGTGTCCAGCAATCCTACCCACCACTGCACTCACCTTGAGAGAGTGTTCAGAGGGGGCAGTTGGAGAGTGTGAGCAACCTTGCAGACAGTGTGGAGGGAAAAAGTGTGAGCTGCTTTTGGAGAGTGTGCAGAGGTGCAGGGAGAGACCAATTGTCTGTTTCTGTATTTATCTTCTTGAACAGATGTGTTCAAATCCTGTTTAGAGCTGAAACACATTGTCTGGTAAATTATCACACAAATTATTTTAATGTTTAAAAAATCATTGTCGACATACACCTCTGAAGTTCGTAGAGTGTGCACAAACACTTATTATGAACATTGTTGAAGCTTGTTAGCCACTGTTATAATAGAAATTTCATAGGGAAAAGAAGATACTTACCATATTATGCAATATCCAAAGGTCCTAGTCAGATTTCGTGTTGAAATGAGGAATTTCTGCCCTTTGCCCTTCAGAACTTCTGACATCTGTTGCTAAGCAACATTTACATTCCTCAGTAATCAGCTACAAATTTGAATAAATAACTGGTACCATAGAAAATTAAACAGCTCTGCCTAAATGCATGTATTGAGTCATTTCTTAGTCACCTATCTGTCCCAAATGGCCTTCTGAGTTGTACATAGTATTAAAAACAAAATAGCATGACACTAAAAAAAACTTGGGTAAAAAGTTAAAAACAAACCATAACTCCACAAAGCAACAATGGTGCAAATAAATATAATAATATTAGTTTTGAAAAGACCACCACGAATGCAAACAAAAATTTTGCTGTTTTGATAGCTGGCTCTGTAATAGCACTATTGTGTGTGTGTGTGAACATTTAACAACTATAGCTTGATTGGTGGTTCTGATTAGGTTCAGTTTTGTGATGGTACATTTAATGTCTATTAGCAGCGGCAGAACTATCCCCCCCCCCATGCTAATATGTTCTGCTACTCCCCATTCATAGTAAGTCTAACAACTGGAATTGGTTTGCATTCAGTGACTTGGGATGCAGTACATAATAAATAGTTGTGAACTCCATGTCACAACAGCGTAGAAAGTGACATTTGGAATAGAGAAATAGCAGAATTTGTGAAGAACAGTGGGCAAACAAAATTTTAGCTACTGCTAGTTTTTTTCTAGTATGAAGTATTTGATTGTATTGCAGGTCCTGACAATGAACACATAATTTCTGCTGCGGCTCTATTTGCCGGTGAAAAATGTATGAAAGGATATCTTTTCAAACAATCTTGTGTTATGTCCAGCAACCCTGAGCATGGAAAAGCTGTCAACCTTGAATATTTCAGTTGTTTCAACAAGTAAAATATTTAATAAATGAGGTCAGGTTTTTTTCTTGTGTTTTCAGCTGCTTTGAATGCTGAGGACCTTGCATGATCCCACAGTGCTGTGGAATCTGCAGGAACAGATCATCTCAGTCTAAGCAGACATTGTGATGAGTTCTTATCTTTCTGTTCTTAGTACTTTTGCCTCAAGCCTGCAATGGCTTTCTTGAAATTGGCATCACAGTACAGATTCACATTTCATTTACTGCTCATTTTCAGCTTTTGCAAAATGGTTCTCACATTCTCTCATATGTTTTATTAGGTTGTTTTTCTTATATCTTAATTTTCCTAGATGCATCTTTTCTCGTTAGCTCTTGCTTATGTTTTAAGCGAAAGTAGGATCCCTTTCTTATAGTGTACTGCTGCAAAATAACTGTTAGCTTTTTCAAATAACTCAACTTGTAGGACTTCTGATTACAGTAAATGGGAAATATGCAAGATCAGTGCTCTGAATACAGAGCTGTAAATGATAAAATTATGCCTAGTGTGAGTTTCAGTAGAATCCCTCAAATTGTGCTGTTTATTCTGCAGTTAACTGTTAATCTTTGCTATGTTCTAATGTAAGCATATGTTATATTTATCTTGAGGGTAACATTTAAAATGCTACGGAGAATACTGATGTGCCTTTCCATATATGTGCCTTTCCATATATTCTGACTGAATAAATAGCAGACCACAACCACCCTTTTAATATATTTATTACATTTTTGAGCTACATTTAAAATTCAGTAGAAGAATATGTGATTGGAAAATGGATTTATCTGTTCTTTCATTTGTCATGTTAGATCAGGTGTGTGGAACCTTTTGCCCTCCAGATGTTCCTGAACTACAACTCCCATTAGCATCAGCTGGCCAGGAATGATGGAAGTTTTAGTTCAGCAGCATCTGGAGGACCAAATGTTCTGCACTCTTGGAATATGTAGTATGTATTTATTGTTTATACTACATATTCCAAGAGTGCAGAACATTTGGTCCTGTAGTATGTAGTATGTATTTATTGTTTCCCCTTCATGGATCACTGCCTTGCCGTGGCGAAGGGGCTTGAAGAACTCAGAGAAGCTATGAACTACGCCGAGCAGGGCACACAAGATGAACAGGTCATAGTGGAGAGTTTTGACCAAACGTGATCCACCTGGAGGAGGAACCGGCAAGCCACTCCAGTATCCTTGCCAAGAAAACTCCATGGACAAAGACAACAGGCATATAAAAGTTATGACGCTGGAAGATGAGCCCCTCAGGTCGGAAGGCGTCCAACATGCTACTGGGGAAGAGCGGAGGGCAAGTACAAGTAGATCCAGAGCTGATGAAGCGGCTGGGCCAAAGCCGAAAGGACGCTCAGTTGCGGATATGCCTGGAAGCGAAAGGAAAGTCCAATGCTGTAAAGAAAAATATTGCATAGGAACCTGGAATGTAAGAACCATGAACCTGGGTAAGTTGGAGGTGGTCAAAAATGAGATGGCAAGAATAAATATTGACATCCTGGGCATCAGTGAACTAAAATGGACGGGAATGGGCGAATTCAGTTCAGATGACCATCACATCTACTACTGTGGGCAAGAAACCCGTAAAAGAAATGGAGTGGCCCTCATAGTCAACAAAAGAGTGGCGAAAGCTGTACTGGGAAGCAATCTCAAAAATGATAGAATGATCTCGATACGAATCCAAGGCAGACCTTTTAACATCACAGTAATCCAAGTTTATGCACCAACCACTGGTGCTGAAGAAACTGAAATAGACCAATTCTATGAAGACTTACAAGACCTTATAGAAGTGACACCAAAGAAGGATGTTCTTCTCATTATAGGGGATTGGAATGCTAAAGTAGGGAATCAAGAGATAAAAGGAACAACTGGCAAGTTTGGCCTTGGAGATCAAAACGAAGCAGGGCAAAGGCTAATAGAGTTCTGTCAAGAGAACAAGCTGGTCATCACAAACACGCTTTTCCAACAACACAAGAGACGACTCTACACATGGACATCACCAGATGGGCAGTATCGAAATCAGATTGATTATATTCTCTGCAGCCAAAGATGGAGAAGCTCTATACAGTCAGCAAAAACAAGACCTGGAGCTGACTGTGGCTCAGATCATCAGCTTCTTATAGCAAAATTCAAGCTTAAACTGAAGAAAGTAGGAAAAACCACTGGGCCGGTAAGATACAATCTAAGTCAAATCCCTTATGAATACACAGTGGAAGTGACGAACAGGTTTAAGGATTTAGATTTGGTGGACAGAGTGCCTGAAGAACTATGGATGGAGGCTCGTAACATTGTACAGGAGGCAGCAACGAAAACCATCCCAATGAAAAGGAAATGCAAGAAAGCAAAGTGGCTGTCCAACGAGGCCTTACAAATAGCGGAGGAGAGAAGGCAAGCAAAATGCGAGGGAGATAGTGAAAGATACAGGAAATTGAATGCAGATTTCCAAAGAATAGCAAGGAGAGACAAGAAGGCCTTCTTAAACGAGCAATGCAAACAAATAGAGGAAAACAACAGAATAGGAAGAACCAGAGATCTGTTCAAGAAAATTGGTGATATGAAAGGAACATTTCGTACAAAGATTACCATAATAAAGGACAAAAGTGGTAAGGACCTAACAGAAGCAGAAGACATCAAGAAGAGGTGGCAAGAATACACAGAGGAATTATACCAGAAAGATATGGATGTCTCGTACACCCCAGGTAGTGTGGTTGCTGACCTTGAGCCAGACATCCTGGAAAGTGAAGTCAAATGGGCCTTAGAAAGCACTGCAAATAACAAGGCCAGTGGAAGTGATGGTATTCCAGCTGAACTATTTAAAATTTTAAAAGATGATGCTGTTAAGGTGCTACACTCAATATGCCAGCAAATTTGGAAAACTCAGCAGTGGCCAGAAGATTGGAGAAGATCAGTCTACATCCCAATCCCAAAGAAGGGCAGTGCCAAAGAATGCTCCAACTACCGCACAATTGCACTCATTTCACACGCTAGCAAGGTTATGCTTAAAATTCTACAAGGAAGGCTCAAACAGTATGTGGATCGAGAACTCCCAGAAGTGCAAGCTGGATTTAGAAGAGGCAGAGGAACCAGAGACCAAATTGCAAACATGCGCTGGATTATGGAGAAAGCTAGAGAGTTCCAGAAAGACATCTACTTCTGCTTCATTGACTATGCAAAAGCCTTTGACTGTGTCGACCACAGCAAACTATGGCAAGTTCTTAAAGAAATGGGAGTGCCTGATCACCTCATCTGTCTCCTGAGAAATCTCTATGTGGGACAAGAAGCTACAGTTAGAACTGGATATGGAACAACTGATTGGTTCAAAATTGGGAAAGGCGTACGACAAGGCTGTATTTTGTCTCCCTGCTTATTTAATTTATACGCAGAATACATCATGCGAAAGGCTGAGCTGGATGAATCCCAAGCTGGAATTAAGATTGCCGGAAGAAATATCAACAACCTCAGATATGCAGATGACACAACCTTGATGGCAGAAAGTGAGGAGGAATTAAAGAACCTTTTAATGAGGGTGAAAGAGGAGAGCGCAAAATATGGTCTGAGGCTCAACATCAAAAAAATGAAGATCATGGCCACTGGTCCCATCACCTCCTGGCAAATAGAAGGGGAAGAAATGGAGGCAGTGAGAGATTTTACTTTCTTGGGCTCCATGATCACTGCAGATGGTGACAGCAGCCACGAAATTAAAAGACGCCTGCTTCTTGGGAGAAAAGCAATGACAAACCTAGACAGCATCTTAAAAAGCAGAGACGTCACCTTGCCAACAAAGGTCCGTATAGTTAAAGCCATGGTTTTCCCAGTAGTGATGTATGGAAGTGAGAGCTGGACCATAAAGAAGGCTGATCGCCGAAGAATTGATGCTTTTGAATTATGGTGCTGGAGAAGACTCTTGAGAGTCCCATGGACTGCAAGAAGATCAAACGCATCCATTCTTAATGAAATCAGCCCTGAGTGCTCACTGGAAGGACAGATCGTGAAGCTGAGGCTCCAGTACTTTGGCCACCTCATGAGAAGAGAAGACTCCCTGGAGAAGACACTGATGCTGGGAAAGATGGAGGGCACAAGGAGAAGGGGGCGACAGAGGATGAGATGGCTGGATAGTGTTCTCGAAGCCACAAACATGAGTCTGACCAAACTGCGGGAGGTAGTGGAGGACAGAGGTGCCTGGCGTGCTCTGGTCCATGGGGTCACGAAGAGTCGGACACGACTAAACGACTAAACAACAACAACATTTATTGTTTAGTTTTGATTTGTATTTGTGTGCAAGGCTATATCATTGTAATTGTTTGATTTCCTTTTTATGCGTGCTTTTGATAGTTAACAAAATGAATAGTTGTAAAAAATGTTAATGTTATACTCAACCATATCTTACTGACTCCACAATATTTATATAAGTATCTCTTTACAGAATGAAATATAATTTCTTGAAGTATGAAACCCTAGCATCTCAAGCTAAACAGAGAGCTAAGATCATTTCAGTTCTGCTAATGAGCAAACAAGAACATGGCTTCTCCGTTAACAGGCCAAATGCAAATCTGTTCCTCTCTGCTTGTATGTCCTCACTTGAACTTGATCCTCACAGATCTGTAAACGATTATAACTCTTGCTATAACTAGACCAATATGAGTGACTATTTTTAGAACAGACTCCTTATTTAGCCCACATAGAACAGAAAGGATTGTTTTCCACAGCTCAGTGAAAAAAGTATAGCTTTTCCAAATGTAACATTAAACATTGTATAACTTCTGCAAAAGTAGAGCCTTACTTCATGAAGCCATGGTGTAATTAATTCCAGATGTGATTCTGTACTTCTTTGGAACCATACCAGGGCAAAATCTGGCCCTCAGCTCGTCAGCTACTTATATGCAGTCAAAAAAACAAAACAAAAACACAATTAACTGCACAATCTTGCACATGACTACTCAGGAGTAAGCCACATTGAGTTTAATAGGACTTATTCTCACATGAGTAGGCATAGAATGGCAGCCTAAGAGAAGTATTGTAGTGCTAGAAATAATACTTAATAAGCAGCTAGGTCTCTAACTTCATATGTGGATTTATAAAACAAAGGAACACAAGCTATTTTATCACCAGATCAGACTATTTGTCCATCCTTGCCCATTGTCTGCTTTGTCAGTGACTCTTCTGTGTCTGAGGGCACTTCCAAATTTACTATTTCCAGGTCAGATTCTGTCACATACTGGCAAATTCAGGTTGCTCAGTCATAGTTGTGCAACAAACTTGCTTCCTCAAAAGATCACACTTCTTGTGATAAGGAAAGTGATTGGAAATGCACTAGAAAGTGTGAGATAACACCGCTTTGATGCAATGTCATCTAACCACCTCACAAACAAATCAGAATGAATGCTCCTTCAATAGCCAAATGTCATCTAATTTCCCTGGGGGGAAATCACGAATGCTCAATAAATGGGTCACCTGGGGGGACGGACCTGAGGTAATCTTTCACATCACTTGCTATTGGAGATAACAGGAACCAGAGTTAAATGTCAGTAATGTTATTTCCTCAGCTTTGGTCAGTGATTTAAAGCAGAGCTATGTGTTGTTCAACTGTGGTATCTTATTTTATACTTCAGATTATGTTATTGAGTAAAACAGTTTTTTCACAACATGGGGGGGGGAGGATATGCTCCCCTAAAGGCCACCCCCTATGTGGCAGTAATACTTTCATACATTGGAACTAGCAGGTGAACAGCAAATTGTGATTTGTTCATTTTCTTAAGTTGTAGTATATGTTGTGTAATAGACTTGATAGGATTTGGTGAGGCCAAGGTTTTAGAATTTAGATGGGGAGTACATTAGCTTTTTGTGCATCTTCATTCTGGTTGAGAAAAGGAAGCATTCTCCAAATGACTTTGGCTCTCTGTGATCAGCTTGTTATGCATCCAGTGATGCCTATGAGATTTAGTGTTTTATCTGCTAGCATTTCCACTGGCAACTGAGAAAACTCATTATGCACATTTATCACATGATCCACTTCATTAGACAAATAGATCTGGGAGAATAAGCTCTCATCCTAGAAGACTCTTCAGAGGCTCCCACACAAACTGTTTACTGATGGATAGGCTTCTTTGGTCAGAAAACAATGCATTTCTTTGTAGTGAAGTGAATGATTCAGGAAGTTCATTCTCCCCTATCCTTATTCAGAAGCTCAGAGAGGAAGCACGGAAAGGAACATAGTCTCAATGAAGCTACAGAGAACCTTTAGTAATAAAGTGTAAATCAATGCACAGTTAGCTGTCAGCTAAGGCCTTCACATTTGTACTGTGTACAATGTACTGTGTACCATGTACACTACGTTGTCTTGCATGGACACTGTGTCCATGTGTTAGCTGGGCTTGATAAAAATGTGTTTCTTACATGCCTAGACATGAGCCCACTCACATTATTATTATTAGTGGGAGTGGTGTAGCAACAAAAACAGCTAGACTGTTAAACTGATTTATATGCAATATTATGTTTGGGCACTGTTTGTGAAATTAACTTTGATTTTGATACATTTAGAGAATTTAGGAACATAGGAAGCTATTGAGACAGTCCGTTGGCATATTTAGCTGAGTACTGTCTACACTGATAGATAGCAGCTTTCCAGAGTTCCGTGACAGGAGTCTTTCCTAGCCCTAGGTGTAGATACAAAGCAGGAGCTTCACCTCTGAGCAACAGTCCTTTTATGAGCTTCCCTTCTGCTGGGAGGCCCTTATCTGTGCTGATAAACTAAGCTGTATAGCTGCTGCTTGACTGTACAAATATTATTTTAATGGAACAGGTGTGGCTATGCTGAAATTCATGAGCTTTGTGCATTTTTAAAAAAAGTGCAATGAAGGACTAGAAATCAATTAAAAGGCTTTTAGGACACAAGCACACTGAGGAACTTGTCTTTGCTTCTTCCGCTCTTCCTTTTCAGATAAAGGGAAGCTCGCCAAAGCAACTGGCAAGGACCCTTTTCAGGATTTAGCAGCATCCTACATTCATTGTACAGAATTGGAGCTGTGGGCATAAATAGAAGCATTTCTGAAGCCTGATTACATAAGGCCTGAAATATAAGCTCATTGCCCTCCTTTTCTATCTAAATACAAGTGGCTGCACTACACTATAGGGACCCCAAAGTAAGGGTTACCTATTTTTCTGATCCAGGTCTCTAAACAGCAGAACAAAACAACCCCTTGGCCAATTCTTGATTAGGACAAGGAACAATATTTAAATAAACAAATACCCTTTGCCTGATTATCAGAAAGAACACAAACAGAGCTGCTTTAGTAAGCCCTGCCCACTGGCATTTCTTTGAGTACGTGACTGTTTTCTTTCAAGTCTAAGTCAAACCTACTCTGTCCCTTCAGTGATAGGATAGCTCCAAGAGGCTAGTTTCTGCCTGTTGCCATGGTAAACTTGTTGTACAAGGATATGCAGCTTTGTTTCTTTAAAAATCCAGGTATTCACCCAAGCTTCATTAATGTGGACAAGTGATAAATTATAGTAATTATCTTTCCCTTTCAGCAGCCTGTCTCGCTTGTGTGTCACAGAGCTACAAACTATTTCTCCCTTTGAACTTTACAGAGGTTAGTAGCAGTCATTCCTGATTCCTGCTGCACCCCCAGCCCTGGTAACTTGAGATAAGGGATGCTAGGCCTTTAACAACAGGCCTTTTCAATTAAACAACTCTTTTGGGCAAAGCTCTCTTGTTTATCTTGCTGCACATGTAGTAATAGGTTTTGGTTTTCTTGTTTAAAATGTGCCAAACAGAACCTAAAAGCAAGGGAGTAATTTTGTGTGCGTTTGCTAATGGAAGCTTCTCTTATTGGGCTAGCAGCAACTTGAGAGGCAAGGTGTGAACAATAGCAAATGGGGAGGGGCTGCTGTGGTTAACACACACCCTCCTATTTGCCACAATTCTCCTAACCCCATCCTGCACAGTTGCTGTTGTTAAGAGTAAAAACAGGCATGTTAAGTGCATTTAACCTCACATTTGTTTTGGCTCTTCAGAGTGGCAAATGGGCAGTTCTTGGGACGGTCATTGGCATGCACACGGGGTACACCCAGACACATCCTAATGTTTCAAAAAGACAAGGATCATAGTGAGGAGGAGAGGGTATGGAGCAGCAACCCGGCTCTGTCAGTTGCCATAACCTGTGGGAAAGTGGCGGAGGGAGGAGAGACAAAAGCAGGAGAAAGGAGGAGGAAAACAGACAGAGAGAGATACAGGCAGAATAACAAAGCTAGAATGGATCTGCAGCTTCTGCCTGTGTCTGTCTCTGGAAGTGGCAGTGGCAGTGGGGTGATTGGCTCCTCCTGTACTGCCGCCACTGGAGCCAATCACCCCACTGCCATTTCCAGAGTCAAATGCAGGCAGAAGCTGCAGATCCATTCCAGCCCTTTCCTTCTGCCTGCATCTCTGTCTTGTCTCTGGCTTTGTCCAAGCTCCGCTCACCACATTTTGTAGAGAGAAATCTGTTGGAGTGAGGGGCTGCTTTTGTGGCATGCAAGCAAGGAGATGGAGGAGGATTCATCCTGCCCTTTGCTTCGTCAGTTAATTGCAGTAATGTGATTGAGCAATTTAAGTCCATAACACCTGGTGAGAGATCGTCTCATTCTTTAGGACAGAAAGAAAGACGCCATATGTTTTGGCTGGTTTAGGTTAGCTCCTTATCTGGTTAAAGATAAAAATCATGAACATGAAGTGTTTGTATATGCCTGTTTATCTACAGGAAAAAAAATGTATTTTGTGTCTCATTTTTTAAGTTTGCATTTTAAAAATAAAGTTTAGTTAATTTTTAAAAACATTTTAGTTTCTTTAGTTTCCTTGGATAAAAACAATGTCATTTATGATTGTGTATGAGTATGCATTCAATAAATATTCACCTTAAAAGAAAATTCCCCTGGGTGCACACTAATGAAATGTTTGGTTCATGCCTATAGGTACAGTGCAGCACTACAATGGATCATGGGACTAATAGGGTACTTGTACCTTTTTGGAAGTTTCCTGTCAGCTGCATCTCCTCCATGTGAAATCTAAGGACTGATGCAGAGATGCAGCTGCACTTGCGCGGCCCCCACTTGCAATGCTCCCATCCTATTCAGAACAGTTTTTAAAACAAAAACCTATAAAACACACTGTATTGTATTTTTAAGGTGTCAGAGACACGCTTAACTGTATGAATACACTATGTCCCTAACATTTTTATAAAATGTGCCCAAAATGTATGGGTATTTAGGGGTTTGAAGAGAACAATGAAATTGGCATTCAATTTGGAGTTAGAGGTTTGTGTGTGCGTCAGCTGAAATACTGTTTTGAGAGGGGAAACTGCACTGCATTAGCTCCTATATAAATCCAATTACTCTTGGTGGGCGGTGGGGGAAGACACATTCTCTCATTCTAAACATGCTCTTGTGGCAACTTTCTACCTTCATGATTACCCCAGATCAATAATTTCTGCTAGGTAAGAATGGCAACCTTAATGTACTCATTAATTAACTGAGCGCTTATCTCATTTGTTATGTTGTTATTTACATGGAAAAATAATGGATTTGGGCAGCAAATATATGGTAATATTTCTTCTTCAACTCCTGGCATGTTCTGAGACTCATTTTCATAATCTATACTATCGGGCCTCCTTTCCCCTTTCACACTAGTTTTAATTAAGTCAAACCAGCAGTAAACTTTTTCCAACCTATTCCATGTTCAGCTTTATTCAGAATGAAGTTCTGAAGCTGAACTTACTTCCCAATATGTTGCAGGTTACAGTCTAAGGGCAGAACTACTCAGAATGCTAAATCAGTCATAGGTGGTGTTTATTTATTTATTTTTGTAACGAGCAATAGTTATGGAACCCCAAGTTTGATCAGTACCACAACACACAGGGAGGTGAGCTTTAAGCCTTATCATCCCAGTTGCAATCCTGTAAAAAAAAACCTCATGCTTCTATTAGGCTTGCGGTGGGTTGGGTAAGCTTCCATCACTTGTTGAACAAGGAATGTAGCCTTTAACTGTCCTCCACCTATGTCAACAGCTGCCTTCTCAATAAAGATCCCTCGAGTTTACATACAGTATCCCCAGCTGACACTGGTAAAGAAATGCAGTTCATGGAGTTGTCATGTCACAGGATAAGCAATTCTGCATGTAATAGGGGAGACTGACATTAGAGGATGCTGTTTGGGGGAGTAGCTGCATGTCAAGTGTAATGTGCAGCTCTACCCTAATAAGTGGTAGGGTATTCAAATAGAGCACAGATGGTGCTTGACCTGCGTTTAACAGTTTATGCTGCCCGAATCCAGCATAAAATCATTATGCTATGGTTCACAGCCAAACCAGCAAAGAAAACTCCATGATGTATGAAAAAGATTACGCACACACACACAGACACACACACACACACACACACACACACACAGAGAGAGAGAGAGAGAGAGAGAGAGAGAGAGAGACCCATTAACCTTGGGGAGGGGGTTAATGTCTGTGTTTACCCACAATTAAACTGTTGAAACACTCATGTCTTTCTCTACAGTGAGAACGATAGCAATCCATATGAAAGACCAGAGTTTTATTGTGTATATGAAATGACTGCAGGAGACCATTGCACAATGCAAGAACAGCTGGCCAATAATAAAAGGAACCCAGAGGAAACAGGAATGCAATTGTTTTGCTTATTACAGTGCCACTCACTGTACTAACTGGCTGTGCCACAGACTTCGAAAGCAAGTTGCTAGAAGACAAAGCGATGAGACATTATTTCCATTTGCAGTTTGTTTAAATATTGCCAGGGAAGCAACGTGCCTGATCAGTTGCAGAAGGAAACATTCAGAATAAAAGAAAACACATGGGCTTGCATTAACCCAAGACAATTCTAGTGTGTGTGTCTGTGTGCACATGCTGTTCATCACCCTAGAAGGGGAAGCCAGGAAAATCCTGGCTGCCAGCCAACAGTTATACAACGATTGCTTCATATGCACTTTAATGGACATTCATAAAGGCACAACCTGGAGAGTGGGTAGAGGTCCTATCGGAGGAGCAACATATTCCTCTTCTCTCAGCAACCGCAACAGAATGTTCTTTTTATTTTGGGGCCAATTGTAGATGTGAGTGTTCTGAAGCCAGGTAGGCACATGCTCCTGTGGGGGAGGGGAGGGTGGAAGGCAGCTATATTAAATTCTGTTCTGTATTTCAGCTTTTCAGAAACCTGAAGGAATCACAGTCACAGGCATATACCTTCCCCTCCCTCCCTTTCTTAAGAGCCTTTGCCAAAACACAAGCAATTAGTCATGCTTTGGGTCCCCTCTCAGCTTATGGTGCAATTTGAATAATTCATTGTAGAAATCACCTGTGTGAAACATTGCTGTCAGCACATTGTGGCATTAACCATCACTTACTTTTAATGCTCTTTAACTGACATAAAGTAGACATAGTCCCAAAATGCACTCCCCAGCCTTCAAACTGAGGGACAATGGAAATTATTTTACATCACCACATTCATTTATAGCAGAACCTCCCCTCCAAGTGAGGAAGGCACCCCGAGGAGGCAAGCAAAGTTCCATGGAGAAAGAGGATCTTGTAGTAAGTGATAACTTCTCCCGTAATCACACTTGAGGAGACTGCTGACCCCCCCCCCCCCGGCAGTGGATCCCCACTAATCCAAATGGTTGGAGAAAACAGCATTCCTACAGCCTGATCATCTCAGTGGGATTTGGGAAGAGGAAATTGGGAAAGAGTTGATACTTGGTTGTGAGATTTCCCCGTATGGCACAAAGATGGGGACAAAGGCAGTTTGCTCTGTTCCTTTTCTAAAGGCTGCTGTGAGATTGCTACCTATCTTTGACAGGACCAGCAGGCTGCATGAACACAACTGCATGTAAGGTCTCTCCACAGCTGCTCATCAAACAGGTGTTTGGTACTATATTGAGCAGAGGGGTTCAAAGCTACCTCATATATAAGTTCAAAGAGGGGAAATAGAAACAATGGGTATATTCCATCAAAACAGGATAAATTGTGCCAGTCACGCTGAATAAAAAGCACACTACTGAAATCAAACTAGACCTTTATCTAAAAATGTTATGAAGCATTTGTCTAAGGTGCCACTTCAAATACTAACATGATTTTGTTCAACATTCAAAAAAGGCTTTTGAAGGTTTTTGTCTTGGGTTGTAAAAAGAAATAAAAATAGCATGATTAATCAGTTTTCTTTACCTTTTTTGCATTTGGGAAAAGCACAGGAATGAATCTAAAGTTCATGCTTCCTTGCTGTATAAACTCTATTTGCATCTAAAATATGAAAAACAACATTAGCCCAAATATAATTGTAAGAATTATGCATTCTTATCCTCCAACCATTCTTTGTGCTGGAGCCCATTTCTACTCAACTTGTCTGCTGTATCACATTTCCTGAATCCAGTGGTTATGCTTCACATGTGCAAGCCTGTTTGTGTAGGCCTCTCCTTCAGCACTGAATTTCAGAAGCATCAGGGTGGTGCCAGCTGTTTCTTACACCAGGTCAGAAACTACATGCCCTGCCCTGCTCAGCATTCTCAGCTCTTGACAGTGGCAGTCACACATTTGGAGGTGGCAGAACTGTGCCTCGTTCCCCTTTCCCCCTCACCTCCACATTGCAAGTACATTTGTTGCCGTGTGCAGGCAACCCATTGATGCATATTCTTGACTGAAGACCCCTAACACTATGTTGAATTGTATTTTCTCATCTGCTGTTTAGGTATACTAGAAAATGATATCTAAATCTGTGTTTTAAATAATATAAAAAAGAAAATTAATCAGTTCCTTACTACAGAACTTGTGTTTTGTTGACAACGATACAGAATAGAATTGTATTTGATTTCTGAAATAACCTTGACTTTTGACCATCTTAGGGGTTTAATTTCCCCCTGTCCTAATTCAATTCAGATTGATTTCCGAGCCCCCTAGAGTCCATCTCTGGTCTGAAATGAATCTGGATTAGTAACAAGTGATGCTCAGGATCTGCTGTACACACACAGGTGTTTCCTAGGCTTTGGTGAAACCCTGTGACACTAGGCTTGTAAGTTGGTTCTCCAAGCTACTTCCCATGTTTCAAATGAGTATCATGAAGAAAAGAAAGGGGTGCTTGACTTATAGCTCAGAAATTGTATCAGGATCCGAGTTCCCCACTGTCCCTTCCTTGTGTGCTGCCAAGACATATCACAAATTTTAGATATTGCAAATACCAGTTGGGTATCTGGGTGAAGAGTCTGGTTAATCTTAAATCACCAGCCATAACTAATCATGACTAAGTCCTACTGAAAGCAGTGGAATATGACTTAGGCTTACATAGCTTTTGCTGAACTGTGCCTTTTGATTGATTGATTGATTGATTGATTAAATTTATATACAGCCCTTCATCAAAAATGATCCTATGTTGATGCAAAGCAATGTTGGAAGAAAGAAACTAGGTTCTATCCAGCTGCATTATACAGTAGACCGAAATTAATGGACCTAAGTTAGTACTGTCCATTACTTACAGTGGTTCTAATCAAAGTGGACTCATGTTGGATAAAGTCCACAGACACTATTGAAACTTCTGCCCAGCTCAGTTGGTTACAACATGGTGCTGATAATGCCAAGGTTGCGGGTTCAATACATATACAGGCCACATACATATTGTGGCACATACAGGCCACATACACATTCCTGCATTGCAGGGAGTTAGACTAGATGATCCGTGGGGTCCCTTCCAACTCTACAATTCTATGATTCTAAATCAGGAAGCTTTTTCTCCTGTTAGGAGTGTTCATTGTAACAATGTTTGAAGAAATTATGCCTTTCCCTAACAAGACTTGTGCTTCTTTTTCACAGTCTGGCTCTATGTTTTTGTGTCACGTGAAGAAGTCTGATTCACTGGTGGATGTTCTTTTACTTAATACTGTACTTATCTCCCAGCTGAAAGAGGAACCAACTTTGTTGGCAGCTTATTTGATCTGATCAGAAGAAAATCTAGAGAGACTTTGTGAGGGTGTGAGCAAGCTGAGTTTCTGTGGCA
Source organism: Podarcis raffonei (assembly GCF_027172205.1). Classification (NCBI taxonomy): domain Eukaryota; kingdom Metazoa; phylum Chordata; class Lepidosauria; order Squamata; family Lacertidae; genus Podarcis; species Podarcis raffonei. The sequence continues at coordinate 53,846,788 of NC_070604.1, forward strand.
ATGGGAGGGCCATAAGGGAGAGCAGATCAAATGAACGGAGACAGAGAATACACTAGCTCAGATGGGAATTTCCTTCCCCGCTTGCCCCATGCTTATTTTCATAGGTCAGGCAGTCAGATTTACTGTTGTTTGTGGATTCCCATCTCTTTCTGGAGTGAATCTGTATGAGGAAGTGCAGGCATGAGATAAGCTCATATTAAGGGACTTGGGGAAAGGGTATAAAGGGATTTAAACAGGCTGCAAAAGCCATAAAGAAAGTCAAGCAGCCAGTCATATACATTTATCTCAAACAGAACTTCTGAGCAGTCGCAAGTAGCACTGCTTCTAAAAAACACTCAGTACTAACAGGGAACACCAACAAAGCGGCACTTAACTGCAGGACTGATGAAGGACAAGACACAAAGGGCAGTTATTTGGGAGAAGGGAAGCTGCAGACCTCTTTTGAAACAGCAAGCACATGTCCTCACTTACCATCCTGTGGATATACTTAGTATGTAAGCCATGCTCATCCTTGTCCAGCTGGGATTCAGCCCCTTCAACATCCTGTTTGTATTTTGGACTGATTGCTATGATTATCATCACTGTCTTCTGTCAGGGAGAAAGACGCTTTTATGAAATTGTAAAATGCAGTGTGGTTGGGCAGAGCAGCTTGGAAACCTGCCAGTTTGTATTATACGTGATCTGATGTTCTCTGGAAGCATAAGACAATCCAGTGCATTTTGGCAATGAAGCAAAACTAATCTCTGCACACTGTATTTCCTCATACCAGATTTCCAGCCTCTCTCTGCTAGTAAATTTTAACATACTTTAAAATGGAGGGGGGGAAAATACATTTTAGCATTGACCAGGTTATCTTCCAGAAACATAAATCTAAAAATAATGTATGCATAAACAATGCACCATTACTGTTTATTAATTGAAACTCTATCACTCTTTCTAGTAGAATATGTTCAATATTTCAGGAGAATCTGAATTCTATGCTCAAATAGACCATGATTTGTGACCTGTATAAAATTGTGACCATTAATAAATATCCTTACTTTTGTTTCTGTTTTGTACCTATTGTCTTCTGGTTATGCCGCCTGCCTGTTTGTTTCCAGACTGAATATAAAGTGCTGGTTTCTTCTTTTAAAGTCCTAAACCATTTAGGATGACCTAAAGGCAAGGGAACCCCCAGGAAGAAGAGGGCTCAGAGCCAGGGAATTGGTGGTGGGACAACAATATGTGGTCAGAGGAAAAAGAGGGATCGCACTGGGAGGAGGAGGTGTCGGAAGCTGAAGAGGCAACAGGGTTTAGTGAGCAGGAAGAGGCTGTGGCAGCAGGCAGTCCAGACTCAGAGGTGGAAGCAGAGGCTGGAGACGATGGGGACCAGGAGACAAAGATGAGGCAGGCTGCATAAGAATCCAGGAACTCTCCCCCTCCTGCTGTGACCAGCTTCCCACCTCCTGGTCTCCCAGAACACACAGAGGAATGAAGAGGGTAGAGCAATGAGAGACAAAATGAAGGAGCCTTAGGCTGCTGGGGAAGGAACCAGGGGAGGAGCCTTGGAGAGCAGAGGGAAGGCAGGGACCTTCAGTCCTCACAAATGCCCCATTGAGGCAAGACCTACTCAGAAGAGTTGCCTGGATCATTAGGACTGAGCTGTTTTATTTCTTTGAATAAAGATTTAACTTCACTGACATCAGGTGCTTTTATTGTTTTATTGCTGACCTGCACCAGACTCCAGCTCCTGACAACGAGCCTGCCTGAGCATGAAGATCAGTCCCATAGGCCCTACTGCCTGGTCCACTAAGAAGATGAACATGTACTAAGGACATGGCCTTTTCAGTGAGGCTCCCGTATTTACAGAATGCCCTTCTACAGGAAGTTAATATGCCCACCCTCGTCACTGGTGATTTTTAAAAAGAACCCGTAAGAGCTTTTTCAGTCTGTGCTTTAATTGCTGTATCCAGAAGCAGTTTGCCAGGTGGGACAGAGCCACAACACCAGCTTCTTGGCAGGTGAGTCGCCATGCTGTCGTTTCTGTCACCTCCCTGTCCAGGTAAGCATTAGTGGCTCACAGCTGGGAAGCTAGCTTAGCAACTGTGCCCCACCAGCTTCAGATTGTGTCTTGATTAAGTTTTACTTTTCATTTGAAGATGTATAATGAGGATTTTAACTGAATTTTGTTCATACACACACACCCATACACACACCCATGAGCAGCCAATTCACCTTGCTGAAACATTTTTGAGCCTGTTTTCACGGTTTGGGCCCCTGGAAAGAATTTGTTTATTTTTAAATAATTAAAGCGAAGGCACAATTCTGCCTTCAGCTGTACTCTTAGCACTAACACAATGTCATTGTGGAATGCACACAGCTTGTCAACAGTTATTTTAATCTTATGTAGGTCCTCCTTCCCCAAATGCTTTAGACTGCAAGCCTAAACTCCATTTTGCCAGGAGTGAGCCTCCCTAAATTCAGTAGAACTTTACCTCTGAGCAGATAGGCTTAGGATTGTGCTCTTTCGTTTGTGATCCTAAAATACTTAGCAGTATCTTCTATGCAAAGTCTCTATGTCAACCAGTGTTCCAAAATGCATAGGTTCATGAGGAAATTTGGAAATGGAAAATGTTTACAAACTTTTTTCAGACTTCCTGAGAAGACTGGGGTGGGGTGTGCAATGGACAAAGAAAGTGCACCCACAAAGATGTTGGGGCATGGCTGGCATAAGCCCCCCTCCTTCCCCATGTATTTGGAATGCTTGAAAAGGCCTGATGTATTTTATTTTGTTTGCATTTATAAGCTAAAAACACAAATGTTTTTGCTTCTGCATGCAACTTATAAAAACCTAAACAAATAAATATGTAGCTAACACAGGCATTTTACAGATCTATGAAAGCCAAGTTCTCCTATCTCAGAAGGCTCACATTTTAAATTAGACAGAATGGGTGGGGAGGCAAGGGTAGGAACAACATGAATAATTAAGTCACAAGGGGGGCAGGAGATGCTTCTGTTTCAGTCCTGGGTTCTTACCAGTATTGTCTTAAGGACTGATTCCTTAAGGAGCTTCCTATGCCCAAAACTGTCTTTGAGCTGCCTGTGGAAAATGCTTCTACAAGAACCACCTTTCCCCCCTTTACTTACATCACTCAGGTAGCGTTCCATCCACTTGATAATGTCAATACCTCGAACTGTGTCCTCAAATATATCAATCTATAAGAACGGGAAAATATTAACATTTCTTCAGCTCTGTGCGCAGAGGCAACTATTTCCATCAATACAAAGAAGATTCTCGAAGTATTTCCAATGCATATTGAAGGCATATGACTTCCCTCAAAGAATCCTGGGAAGTTTAGTTTATTCTTTACAAAGCTACGATTCCCTGCAACCTTAAACTACAGTTCCCAGGATGCTTTGGGGGAAGCCATGCTCTTTAAATGTTTATTCGATGTGCTTTGAAGGCATAATATGGTTCTACCCTCAATGTGTAGTTTCCCAGTTCAAAAGTTGAGGTGCAAGTGTACATAGTCTAACAAGGCTCTCTATTCACAAAGAGCCAGGGCATTTCTTGCAGCTTGGTAAGTTTCTGCTAGCAATATCACAGCTGACAAGGAATCTCCAGGGACCTCAGCTAATTATTTTCCCCTTCTGTCACCTGAGGCCGACTCCAGATGGGTCTTTGACAGCAGGTGTATTCTGCAAAAACCGTATACACTTTCAGTGTATTTTAATGGTTTTGTTCTGGACCTCCTGCTCCTCCTGCTTCAAAAATGTTCTTCTGTACTACTGCATTATTGACTCTGTACTGTCCTCCTCTGATTCCATCCAATCCTTTGTTTCAATTTCCACCATCTGCCTTCCCCTCCATGGTCTTTAGCAACACTGAGCCATGGCTCCATATCACCTTGCCTAGTATTCTGCAAGATTGAACCCCAGTTTGTCAAAAGTGGCAAAGAATCACACCTTTCCCCCTCTAGAAAAAAGAAGCATTATTCAGAGTTTGTGAGGTCATTCCATCTTGTCCCCTGTGCTGTTGTGTAGGATTCTTGTATTCCAAGACAGTTCACTGCCTGGGGTTTCGGCTGTGATGCAAAGTGTAGACCCCTGTTTAACCTTGAACTCCTTCAGTGACCTTGAGGGAAAATACAGCCCTATCCACACTTGCCCTGAAGCCCTATTGAACACAGTGTGACTTGCTTCCAAGCAAAACTGCATAAGCTTGTGTTGTACAGGTGATGTAGAAACAGTTTCAATGTTCCAAAGGATTGTCAGTACAACCTTACTCCACTTAGTGTATTACATAAACTTTGTGTTGGAATTTCAAATACACCACTTAAGCCTCTTCCCCCCTTATTCATATATTTAGGGTTTGAGTACATGCCCCTGCATACAAGATTGTTCCAGCACAGGCAGGAACATTAAAAAGGAAGACAAAGCTTTAAAGATATAGACAACCGATTTCATACATTCTTGATTGAATTCCAGCAAAGGGAAACACCCTTCCAGAATAGAGTACTTACAGCTGTCTGAAATCCATTTACAAACAAAAAGTTCACAAATTTCATGACCTCCTCAGCTGTGTCCACAGAGTAGGTTATGAAGACTTTACCTAAGAGAGATGATCAAAGTATTGTTCAAAGTACTAGAAAAAAAGCGCTTGCCTTTTCTTTGTTATACTAGCACAGAGCAGACAATAAGCTCTATCTTGTTTGGTTTAGATAATAGTCATAATAATTTATTACTTATACTCCACCCATCTGACTGGGTTATTATTTGTACAATGGAGCTGAACTGGCTCAGTGTCTTGTGATCATGCTAGGCATCTCCATTAGAGACCTCTAGAATACCTTTAATTTGTCCCATGTCCCTGCTCTGAAAAGCAGAAACCCTCAGAGTATATGACACTTTCAATGGAAAATGCTCCTTCTCCAACCACCTAATGATTCCTGGACCCTAGCGTTAAAAAATTGAAAGTTCATAAATATGACTGTTATAAACCATGAAAATGTCACTTCCTCCTCCAGGCACTTCCTCCTAATCCTTCTAGCTGTCTGTTCTCCAGATTAATTGCATGGTGCCTGCTTAACACTTTGAACTGCATGCTACTTTGAACCCCAAAATGTGGATGTGGTTAAATCAAGGACATGGGGAGTAGCAAGACCCTCAGGCCTAGCAGAGTTGTATCCTGGCAGTCTCCACCTGGAATAGTTTCAGGCCCTTTAAGGTTATAGCTGGGCTTCTGGTGAAAAGGATCCACTTCCAGGACAACTAGAAGAAACCAATTTTAAAAGGTCATGCCCTGGTGTTATCTGCTGTTAGGCTGAGGCAGCACTAGAAGTTGCTGCGATTAGCAGGAGAGTGTGGTTCTATGTATGCATGATTCTCCTAGGACTGGGCCATCCACTTTCTTCACTAACCAATGCTATGGCTTTATACACAATTTTCCAAACATGGCGGTGGGGGGCGGGACTTACGCAGCTCTTCTGGCAAATTACTTGTCCTCAGTGTTCCTCTGACTGCAAAATTACTTGGAGGCCTTGGGATGGCAGCTGGGCATGGTGGGCCATTAGGCTGAGCCATGGAATCAGAAGGGCACCTATAGATGTCCTCATAAGCGCCATAAGCCTTGGATGATGCTCCACCATGCAGTAGTTGGTTCTGAAACTGGCCACTAGGAAAAACATGAAGAGTCATTATAAAATGTTAAAAGCTGCTGATTCTAACAGCACATGTGTGAGGCCTGTTTTTAATGAGAAAATTTTCCTTTTATGAAAAAGGCACTTTAGCAATAAAAAGGTGGCTCAATGCATGACTGATCTCATGCTGTCAGCTCCTGAAGAGATCACAAATAGCCTAAGAGAGTCTCTCTAGGAGGCCCTCCAGCATCTTTCCAGAGGCTGCTTAAAGATCCACGAGCCCCACACTAAGCCCAGGGCAGGGAGCATGTGCCACTAGCCCCTGAAGAGACCACTAGAGTTCTAAAAGAATTCTGTGGCCAGTGCTTCATTATTTTAGCTTTTAATTTTGTTTGTTCTAATATCTTAAATTGCAAAGTTCCTGCAGTGCATTGGCCGAAAACTGGGTTATAAATGTAGCAAAAAAGAGATAAACGTACTCAGCATTCTGAAAAACCCTCTCTGTGTGATATAAAAGCAGTCTGGTACTGTGAATCACCCAGGCCTTTAAACCAGCTCCAGCTAGCACAGTCAGTGATCAGGGATTATGGGAGCTGTAGTCCAAAATGTTGGAAAGGCACCTGATTGGGAAGGCTGTTTAGACCTACTTTAGCTGCCACAGTTAAAACAACACCTTATGCATACCAATAGCACCACTGCTACAGTCAAGACAGCCTCTAAAAAGCTTGCATTAGCTTCTGCCAGCTTCTTGCTGATGAAATTTTCCAGTGAATCTCAGGACAAACTTACTACAATCTTTGAAATTCTCCAGAAGAGCTCTCTCTCTCAGGGGGCCTTTCTTCATTGCATTTAGGAGAAGGAGGACTGGAATAATTTGGGATTATTTGCCGGCCAGGATGGATGGCTCTTACACAAGGGCCAGGAACAGGAAGCCGTGGTTGAGGTGGATGTGCGAAGTGTTGGTAGCGTGTTTGCCCATCTAAGAGTAGAAAAGGAAAACTTGAGCCACTGCATAGTTAAGTCACCTTTGAACAACAGAATTTAACAAAACAGCTAATGAATATGATCAAACTACAGTGGTACCTCAGGTTAAGTACTTAATTCGTTCCGGAGGTCTGTTCTTAACCTGAAACTGTTCTTAACCTGAAGCCCACTTTAGCTAATGGGGCCTCCTGCTGCCACTGTGCCACCAGAGCATGATTTCTGTTCTCATCCTGAAGCAAAGTTCTTAACCTGAAGCACTATTTCAGGGTTAGCGGAGTCTGTAACCTGAAGCGTATGTAACCTGAAGCGTTTGTAACCCGAGGTACCACTGTACAAGTTTAGCACATTGCACCAACTAGAATTCTGTCACTTTAAGCAGAACTTCCAATTTGCTGAAGGTGATGCCCGCGATGTAGTGGCAGGCCTTAAAGTTCGCTTCACTAGTTGAGTGATGGAAATAGGTTCACAGTATACCTAATGGGAATGATCCACTTTTTTACTTCCAGAAAAGGTTAGCAGTATGTTGCCTCACTCTGGAAGATACGGCAGATTTGGAATTGAGAATCTTGACGATTAAGAAAATTGCCAGTGTTGTGAACAGACTAAAATGGTGTGAAATAAAATTATGAGCATCAATACTGTAGGGTTGTTTTTGTTTAAGTTCACAGTGCAATCAGGTTTCTCTCCTTGAAAACCTTGGGCACAAATCAGCCAAAGTCAAGCATTTCTACTAGGAATTTAAGAATGTGCTTCACTGTCCCACTGAAATCAATTCGTTAGTTGTAGATAGATTGTGTTTTTTTCCATGGTTTTCTTACTGTTTTAGATTTTAAGAAAACACCTGGCAAAATTAAGCACTCTTTCAGCAAACTAATGAATAGGATAGAGGAAACCCTTTGCATACTGACACCAAAGGAAGCATTTGATTTTTTGATTGATTACTATAATCCAGTTTGATTATGAGTTATAGAAAAGTGGGAAACAAATGTTGGAAATAAACGAATAAATAAATGAGGCTTACTTCTAGATCAGTGTGGGGAGGATTGCGGCCTTAGACGCCATGTTAACTCATTGAAATGAACAAAGTCTCAAAGTGCTTCACTATGGTGTGATCATAAACTCAAAAAGCTACAAGACTCGTGACGGAAATGTAAGAACTAGGAATGCTCCAGCTCCAGCAATTTATCTTGCCCTTCCTTCCATGGGAATATGAGCTGGTTTCACCTCCAGCAATCACATACCTGTGATTTGAATACTAGGAACTCCCTTGCAAAAGTAACATTCATTTCAGAAGGCATTATCATTGAGAGAATGCAGCTGAAATGCAGTGCTGAGTCTATTATGAATATGAGAGAGCAGATGCCCTGGCTAGATGGCTGCCTGGGAGCACAGCACACTAGATTGTTTCTGTCTAGAAGGTGCACATTAGAACACATTAAGTACAAAACCCTATTGTGAACGATGATTGCCCAGTAATCATTGGAAGTGTGAAAAGCTGTCAGGAAGCCATTTTATGCCTCGTAGAAGATAGGAAGTTAGTAAGCAAAATACTGCCTCCAGCTCTGAAAAAGTATGTTGGTTTGGGGTTTTTGTGGGGTGGGGGGAGGCTCTTGAAATATGGCTCAAATTACATAATGGCTCATGTTTTAAAGAAAGTGTTGTTCAAGTAGCACTGTTAAACTAGTATATATTTAACAGGGCGAGAAATGAGGGGGTGGTGTAGTCTGGGTCCATTTAGCAAGTAATTTTTGTCTTTATGTTCTAGGTTTCCCTTCTTAGCATGGAAATTGGGGTGATCAAATCTGATGTGATAGTGGCTCAAACTTTGAACATTTCCATGGAAAGGCACGATGAACCAGACTGTCCGAGGCCTGGGGATTCCTGTGCATTTTCAACTATCCTCCTAATTATCACTTATATCTTTTCGAATACAGTGGTACCTCGGGTTAAGAACTTAATTCGTTCCGGAGGTCCGTTCTTAACCTGAAACTGTTCTTAACCAAAATAACATTTTAGCTAATGGGGCCTCCCGCTGCCCCGCCACACAATTTCTGTTCTCATCCTGAAGTAAAATTCTTAACCCGAGGTACTATTTCTGGGTTAGCGGAGTCTGTAACCTAAAGCGTCTGTAACCTGAGGTACCACTGTATCATCATTTCTCATCATGGAAATTATAAATCTTCATCTAGTGCAGCTTTTCGCAAGAACGTGGCACATTATGGGCACGGGGTGGGATTGCTTCTAGTCGGAAGCATCAGAGTGCCAGAATGCAGGGATGACACGAAAGAGGACATGGCATCCAAATATCTGTCAGGTAACAACACTGGCAGATGGCTATAAAAGCCATAAGACCCCCAGGGAAGATGAGGCACAGTGAGGTGGGTAAATTCACCCTAATGGGGAATCTAAAAACAGGTATAACTTTTCACAGAAGTGAATGAAACTTGCAGCCCCTTCAGAGTGTGGAGCCTGATAAACTGTAGGCAGATACCCATAGGGGTTTTAATGCAGGAGCAGGGCACCTTTCACGTTTCCTCCCCTAAACACAGCCATTGCAATTTCTGCAGTACAGCATGAGCCTGGGAACTGAGGGAAGGCAGGGGTGTTGAGGGAAAGAAATGTCTACATTGATTTGCTCAGGGGAAGGAGGGGTGGAAAGTTAGCATTAATTGCCAGGAAGGACTGGGTTGGTGGAGGAAATGTCACCCTTAGTAAGGCCCTTGTTACTCCAAGGGTCAGTGGGGGCGGGGGGGGGGGTAGACCAATTCCCACCACAGATTTTTGGGGATATGTTAGAGATCTCTCCATAGGAGAAGGCATTTAATGGTGCAATCAGAAATGTGAGAACCTTCCCCAAATGACCCTGATTTGCCTTGTAATTTTGGGTACATACAGAGTTCATGCATACCCTTAGTCTAGTTTTAGCAAGTTGATAATAGGAGAGAAAACTATTGAATCTTCACATTCTGGCAGAAAGGAAGGAGAAAAATGATGGAAGTGATTAAAGAATGAAAAAGGGAAATATAATATTATCAGGACAGGAAGTTATAGTAGAGAAAGGCTAGTGTCAGATCACAAAATGTGAGGATTAGATTAGCAGAGATTTCTCGTTCAGAAGTTTAAACATCTGAACTGTGCAGCTGATTTGTTGAATGGAATCCCCAGTCTTTATGAGGTCACTGGTATAGCTAAGAACTGCAAACATAAAAGTGGATGGCAAGAAATGCTAGAAGCCAGAAGCACACGTTTCTTATGATTAAATATAGTTGGAAAAACATTGTGAAAAATTCTCTAAGCTACTTAGGGAAAAAAGTATTCTGAATACCTGACCAGTTAACTTACATGGATTCTGGCAATGTAAATCCCCAGGAATGTAGTATCTAGGATGCCACTGAGATTGTGGGGAAGGATGGGCCAGTTGTGGGAACACAGGATATGGCTGAGGGTCCATCTGCGGTAACTCTCTGGACATCAGAGGCCTTGGAAGGTCTTGGAGGTTAAAAACGGAAGTAAGTGGCAATGGAGGTTCTAGCTGCCTGATGCCCATAAGATCCACAGACTGAGAATCATATCCTGCATCTTCTGTTCGTAGGTCTACTGGTGGTCTATTACATTGAGTTTGGTTTAGATTTGCATTCTCCTGACTTTCACCAGATGAATTTTGGTAAATGTCAGATGAGCTTTGTTGCAGACCACTAGAATTGTGTCCAGTGTCAGGAGAATCAGCTAAAGGCCTAGACCTCAGCAGCTGGTTCCTTTTGTCTATAGATAAAATATGAAGTTCTGATGAAGTTGTTGATTCAGTGAATGGACCAGGAGGTATCTCCCTTCTAGAATCCTGGCATCGTTGCAGGTGATTGTGGTTAGACGCTTCCAGATCAGCATTATTATAATCCACACGATTAAGGTGCTTGCAGAAACATGATTGCTTAGTCAATGAATGGGAAGCCATTTGAGATGGATAAGATCCTATGGGCACCAAGTTCTCTATATTTTCACCAGAAGGGTCCAAAGCCTCTTCCAGTGAATGCTCTGGAAATGGCGACCAATCTCCAGTTTCATCATGTTCAACTGGTATACTTCGACCCATCGCAGCACCTAAAAACAGAAAAGAAATACAGTATAAAGTGTCTGTTGATTTGTTATGCATAAAATACAAGCAAAGATGTTTGATCTTGTGAACAACTTGGATAGCTCAGTTGGTTAGAACATGGTGCTGATAATGCCAAGGTTGCAGGTTCAATTCCTATACTACTACTACTACTACTACTACTACTAAATTTATTTATACCCTGCCCTCCCCGGCCAAAACCGGGCTCAGAGCGGCTAACATCAAATATATAACATATTACCATAAAAGCAATCAATTAAAATACATCCTAAAATCAAATCAGAATCAAAGTGAAATCCAATCAGATGGCAACCTGCAAATTAGGGATGTGGACCTTAAATGCTCACCAGGCCTAACTGTTTATACTGATCTTGTATGAGCCTGTGAGAAAAGTTGGGGGGCCACTTTCATGCAAATTCTTATAAGGAGAAAGGGGGAGTCAGACTGGACCCTGGCCAAAGGCCTGGCAGAACAGTTCCATCTTGCAGGCTCTGCGGAAAGATGTCAGAACCTGCAGGGCCCTGGTCTCTTGTGACAGAGCATTCCACCAGGCCGGGGCCACAGCTGAAAAGGCCTTGGCCCTGGTTGAGGCCAGTCTAATCTCCTTGAGGCCCAGGACCTCCAAGATGTTATTATTTGTGGACCGTAAGGTCCTCCGTGGGGCATACCAGGAGACTATATGGGACAGCTGGATATTCCTGCATTGCAGGGAGTTGAACTAGATCAGGGGTTGGCAAACTAAGGCCCGGGGGCCGGATGTGGCCCACTGGGCTCATTAATCCAACCCGCAAACCTTGCGGACCCTGCCACCTGCTTGGTCAGTCCGTGCGCTAAACCGGCCCAGTGCAGAAGCCTCGCCGCGCGGGGACTGACTTCTGTGATGCTGGCGCAGCTTCTGCAGCCAATCTGAAGCTGAAGATTCCTCTGGGTGATGCTCCTTCCTTCTCACTGAGGCAGCCACGTATGGCCAAGAGCCGAACGGGAGGAAGCAGTGGTGGCGGGGAGGCTGCCTCCACCACCCAGGCCAGCGGCTTGGGCTCTGCGCCTCGCAGAGCCCTTGCTGAGGAAGAGGACACCGATGCTGCCAAAGATGAGGCAGTGGTGGCGGTGTGAGTGGCGGCGGCAGGGGGTCCTTTCAGGAGAGGGGGGACTTTCGGGGGGGTGCTTTCGGGAGGGGGGATGCTTTTGGGAGAGGGCAGGTCTGGCCCCCCCCCCAGGTCTGAGGGACAGTGGGCCGGCCCCCTCCTGAAAACGTTTGCTGACCCCTGGCTAGATGATCCCTTCCAGCTCTACAATTCTATGATTCTGTGCTCAGATATCTGCAAGCAGAATTAAGGTGGGCACAAGCCACATTGAGTGGCCCCTCACCCCCAATCTTTTTGTTTCATACCCAGCCCTCTACCCCTGTCTTCAGGTGAGGTGTGTGTTTTTATGCCGGTGTTGGAAGGCATTTGGCATTCTTTCAAGGATAATTTTTCACAGCAAGCAGCACACTGTTTACCCATCTCTGATGTGATTCGTGATTAGACAGCCAAGAGATTACGATGCATTTTATCGTCACTGGTTGAATGGCTTTTGAAGAATTAAATTAACTCTGCATAGTTGTGGAGCAAAAATACTAACCTGTTAGGGACGCCATTTCAATATTTTTTAAGAAATCCGTCGATAGATGTACCAACTGCAGATGCAACTGCGCAGGGGAAGACAAAAATATCATAGCTGAGGATCAGAGCAAAACTCTTGATCACATTGATGTCTCAATATGGATTCTTAGTCTAGTGGCAGCATTCCTATCTAGTCTTCTGTACCACAGATGCTGTGTTGGTTTGGCTCCTTAGAACCTGGTGTTCTGGTCTATTTTTTCTATTTTATTCTTAAAAGTGGGTTCTGACTAAAAATAGGTTCATAAAAGGTTCATTTATGCAATATATTGTTTGTGACTGACTCCAACACACCACACATCTTTTTTCAATATGATTTTATTTATAAGATAGTTCCATTCTAGCTATTACACCTTCCCAAAGGACCTTTCATACTTTTTAGGGTCTCTGATACACAAATAATAATAAATCCCCCGCTACTAAATATGTATTTAGTTTGACACTGTCCTCCATGGTATAACACTTCAGAACAAAGAGTTAATACTTGTTAAGGACATCCTACTTTAGCTCTCCTGCGTTTTCATTTTACAGCATCCATTTGGGCTCTGGGTGTATGAGTAAAATACCCTGTATTTCATAGCTTGTGACTTATCTAAATTAGCAATTTCCAATTCCATATTGCATCTCTTTTATGGAGGCAATAAACACATAAAACTAGGTAGGGGTGAGAATATTCTTTGTTAAACTCCTTAGAAGTTTTAGTTACAGTTAAGAGATATGCATTTTGTTACATAAATTTGCCACAGAATGTCCAAGTATGGAGTTGGTGGCAGATTTGGATTGGAAGGTGATGCAGGAGAGGGAGGGTGCAAGCCTTTGCCTTTGCACTATAGCCCCAAATCAAGCCAGTGCCCTCCGAAAGCTGCTATTACCCACAGATGGAAAACCTAAAGGACTTAGGATCCTAACAAGTGTTTGTTTCTCCATTCTGACCTGTGCAGCTCTCTGGTCCAAAAATCCGTGCGTTTAATTTGAGGAAGCACATGTTATTCATGGTTAATTTTTCTTGCCAAGTTTGGAAGAATAATAATGTGTTCCAGTAGAGATGATTTGATGTGTTCCTTCAAGCCTCACTCATTTTGCAGTTGCATAAAGGGAAAAGTTCAATATTAAAACTGAAACAAATCCAATTTAACTTCTTCAGTTTCTGCTGAGGAGAAACCACTGAAAACTGCCTGCACATACCTAGAGTCCTGTAGACTTAAACTGTAGTAACCTCCACACCATCAGAAATAATCACTTAAAAATGTATTTCTCTCTGGAGGAACATAAACAGGCATGATGAAAATCTACTCCTAAATGAAATACAATAGGAGATCTGCTGACTGGGTCAGAGAACAATCCTGTCACCCCTCTTCCTTCTTTAACCTCTAAAATATCAGGCTGAATCTCATCCTTTCCCAAAGGACTGCAAAACCAAAAAATACATGGAAAGAAAAAAGGACCCATGAGTAGCAGAAAGTGAGATCAAATGGACACTGCAGCTAGACAATCACTCTACAATTTATTTTTAAAATGAATGTTTTTTGTTTCCTTTGTTGCTTCATGGTCACGATGATGTTTTATTGTAACTGCAGAGATGTTGGAAGAGAATATAAAAGACCCAGGAGAACATTTTCATACTGTAGCCTCAGCTTGAGGAAAGTTCAATCTGACTTTTGTTTCCAAAGGATTGGGGCAAAAGTAATTCAATCCTGGTTTAAACAGCTCCCACTTCTGTCTATAATACGGTCTTCAACCTTCCACTTCCCAAGTCATCTGAATATACAATGAATATATCAGTGTGGCAGGGAAGTAACAATAGTGCTGCAGTGCCAATGTTAAAAAAAATAGAGCAGGAGACTCTTAACCTCAGGGTCGTGGGTTTGAGGCCCACTTTAGGCAAATGTTTCCTGCACTGCAGGGGGTTGGGCTAGATGACCCTTGTGGTCCCTTCTAACTCTGCAATTCTATGGTTTATTTAATTTATTATTACATTTCTACCTCACCTTTCCTTCAAGGAGCTCAAGGTGGCATACACAGTTCTTTCCCTTCCCTGTTTTATCCTCACAACAACCCTGTGAGGTAGACTAAGTTGAGAGAGCATGACTAGCCCAAAGTTCTCCAGTGAGCTTTCCATGGCTAAGTGGGGATTTGACCCAGGGTCTCCCCGGTCTTAGCCACACACTCAAACCACTGCACACTGCTATGAAAACTTATAGCACTGATCATCTGTTCAAGGCATGCATATGCACAGATACTTGAAAGCATGGGAACATAGGTTTTTGCATTATACTGACTTACACTCTTGAACAGTCTAGCTCAAAATTGCCTGCATTAACAAAATTTAGGATCTATTAACCCCTATGTTTTCTCTCCCTTTCCTTGTCAAAACTACATTATGCAACACAAATTCCTTCTGCAAATTGCTCTGGAGGTCTTCAGTGAGAGATTTGGCAGAAAACTCAAGCTCTTGTGAGTAGGCTGTTCCAAATCTGAGTTGCAAAAGGCCCAGACAGAGAGGTGGTCTTAGATTTGGCCTGTCAGTATGGTTGAAGGACTAGGAAACACCAGAAGCAGGGGAGCAGTTTCCACTTAGCTAAAACAAAGAGGCACAGCAATGTTGATAACTAAATGACTGTGCCAATGGATAACAGTCATTCAGGCTTCCAAGATGTGGTAGATGAGTAGTAAGAGAAGCAGATGCTAATAACTAGCTAATAATTTATCATGGATGAGTTCATATTGATGGCTGAAATGCACAACATAGGTAATAAGATTCAGCATTTAAGAAAGATCACATCTTACTCTCATGCTCAGTTCCAAATTCACACTGCTTAGTACAATTCTTCACATAGATTTTTTGAAATCTGTGTAGTTTCCTGCTTAAAGGCTTGTGTCGGCCTACAAGATTTCCAAAGAACAGGCCTCGCTAAACCAGCCTGCTTTTGATTAAACCTTTTCTGACAGGAAGAGAAAGAATGCACAGTGAAGAATGGCGTACTAGGTAAATTCCTCCCACTTCAAAGGCCTTCAGTTTCATGCTGTTTAAGACAGGCCCATAGCTAGGATTCAGGCTTGTGAAGAAAAGAGAGGAAGCAGACTATTGAGTGTGTGTATATATATATATATATATATATATATATATATATATATATATATATATAATGTGTGTGTGAGAGAGAGGGGGGGCAGAGGGAATAAGAGAATTACACTTGCCTTCATATGCTTTTGTCACAGCATTTTTCTTAAATTAAAAAGGGTACAGGACAAAAGACGCATGTCCAAAAGAACTATTCATCAATCTCACTATTCAGCTTTCAACAGCACTCAGTTCTGCATATTTCATAGAAACATTTAGCAATCTAAGGCATGGAACCCTAGCGACAACCTTCTTCAGCTATAGGTCTGTGACAATGTCCCTCTCCCATAAAAAGTGTGTGTTGTTTATTAATGTATTTCTATTTGTTATCTTGTATTATTTATTAATCTCTGACAACTAAATCCACTAACATTACTAATTTGCTTAACCATTTAACTAGTAGCAATCACTTGTGAGCCCCGTAAAAACACACCTTTTGAAAATACCAAATCCATTACAAATTGGAAGCCATACAGAGGTTGACACTTCTCACACCCATATGTTTAAGTAAGCTCATTTTGCATTGCATATACGGAGGAGCAGAAGAATCGCAGCCATGGTCTCTCAACCTGTGAGGATCTGCTGTAGCAAGGCCTGACATTTCCCCACGACAGTACTGCAGATGTACAGGACAGCAGAAGCAAACTTTCTGTGTTTTCAAAATATTTGTCTTCCCCACTGATAATCGGATAAAGCTACCTGCAAAGTGGTCACCAAAGCTCTTAAGCACAGCCCTTTTGCTACTGGAGAGAATTGGCAACCAAGAAGAGCACACCCAGACAGAGAAGAACAAACCACATGAGAGAAAGTGGGTCAGCAGCTAGTGAGAAATATATAAGGAAGTGGGGTGGAAGGACCTTTGAGAACTTACCTTAGACCCCAGAAGATGACTAGGGAGGCAGAGAGGACCACCCTAGCCTTGCTAGGGTCCTTCTTCTCTTAGGACTTCTTCTCTTCCCCTCCCTTTTCTCTCTCTCTCTCTGTTTTCCTCTGCCTTCCTCTGCCAGGTAAGTTGCTGAACAGGCTTCGTCTGTACCAGGAAGTAAAACAGTCTATGCAAATCACACAGAAACAGAGTGGGACGCCTCTTTCTGAAAAGCCCAGAGGGCAGACAAGGGGGGAAATGCAATCGATAAGAGAGCAGAACGAGGTTAAAAATTGACTAGAGATTGTCTAAGGAGGCGAAGCTCTTTTTCTTTCAGCTGTTCGGGGAAGTGGGAGAAGAGGGGATTCTACTTTAATTTCTGACAGAGAAGAAGTATGAAGATCTTCACTTTGTGTTACAGAGTGGGAGAAGGTAGAACAGCTGAATCAAATATTAGTACATTAGCTACAAATACGCCACTACATTGTACAATTCTAAATGCTAATATGAGAGTTTTCAGGTTAGGATATGATGGGTGTTAATTTTATTGTTGAAAAGTGAGGAGTACATCAGTGGGCTTGGTTTTAGGTGCCGTTTGTAAAAATGTGTGATTAAAAAAACAAACCCCAAGCAACAAGACTTAAACATCTTTCAATATAAAGTATATAATTTAAAGTGGAACATAGCACAAGAGCCTGGTTTTAATGTGGCCAATCCTGGGAAACCTAGAAAAGCTGTGTGCTGGCAGAAGCTTGTGGGGTGTCTTCCCCCACCCCCATCTCTGCAGCAGAACTACAGAAGAAGCTGCACCTATTCCATCAGATCAGATGCAGTCAACGTGGTGCCTCTCAGACACTGCTGGACTCCCAACTCCCATCAGCCCAGGTGAACAAGTGAATGGCCAAGAATGATGGGAGTTGCAGTCCAACCACATCTGAAGGACACCACTTTGGCTTCTCCCACATCGGATAGTATCCACGTCCTCCTGAAGGTGGACAGTGATGGCAGGAGTGTGCACTGTTGAGTGTTGCTGCACAAAGATGCATAGAGAGCCTTGAGACAGCCGTGTCAACTATTCCCCTCTTGTTTTTTTCCGTTTGGAAGCTAGACAGGTGGGTGAGGGTTGTATGGAATTGCTGACTTGGCCCCATGTGGCTGAGGCATTTCAGAACCCTTCGCCACCCAGATGCCAAGCATTCCTCTCCTTCCTAGCAACTTCTTGGATGATCCCACTCACCTCTACTGCTTCAGTGTTGGGAAGAAGACTGGCTGATTGTCATGCTTGTCAGACGACAGGGCCTGCGCTTGTCAACTTTGGCCCTAAGACGGAAGAGCATTTTTGTTTTATTATTTGAAGCATTTTGAGCATCTCTTTAAATGTACTTATTCTTTGATTAAATCAGTTAAAAGGAATATGATTAACGAACTAAACATCTTTAATCAGTGGAAGGGCCTCAGCAAAGAGCAATGGTGATTAGAAATGTGAGGAGAGTCTTCATTCTCCATTTTGAAGAGTACTTACCTTGTTCCTGTTTGCTGGTGAAGTGGGGAAGCTGAAATGAAAAGCATCACAATTTTCAGCCTAATTTTTGCTAGTAAGAATATTTTGCTATTTATTATTTAAAGAAAATGGTTATAGTTGTGCATGCAGGACTGGCCCAAGATGTTTTACTGCCTGAGGCAAAAAACAAGCCCCACACCTCAATTTCATATACAGAAGCTGACCGGCCTGACAACTTTATTATTACTTGACATCTTTCCGCAGGGCCTGCAAGATGGAGTTGTTCCGCCTGGCCTTCAGTCTGGGCCCAGTTTGACCCCCCTCTGTGGGACCCTGTAAGTTACCTCTTTGGCCCTTTTATCGGCTCATGTGGGACCAACATGGATATCTGGCCCTAATGAATACTTGAGGTTCCCGACCCCTATGGTTGTAATTCGTGGGCAATCATTTAATTTTATCCTGATTCTAATTTTTAAGCTGTATTTTAATCAATTGTTCAGTTGTGTTTTAATGTATTTGATATTTGATATTAGCCGCCCTGAGCCTGTCTTGGCTGGAGAGGGTGAGGTATAAATAAAAATGTACTTACTTACTTACTTACTTACTTACTTACTTACTTACTTACAAGAGGCCAGTGTCCTCCCTTGTGTTGGTGAGCAGCAGGCAAGCTTTGGGCAAGGCAAACCACCCCATGGCACATTCCTCTCTGTCCTCTAACACCTCACCATTGTTTCCTTTCCCTCAGCCTCTGCTGCCTGAGGCAGCCATAACAAATGGTAGGGATGGTCCTCTGTGTATGTATTACCTCACAGTATTTTTTAAAAACACAATTCATTTTGATAAGCCCAGTTCAGGCATTCTTCTTGAAATTAAATTTATTGTTCTCAGGAGCTGTATCTTTTAATACTGTACCACCATTGTTGGAAATGGTAGTGAGTCATATCTAGCAGTGAGTCATTTAGAGATTATTGGACAGGTAAGATACATGCACAGGTGGAAGGCTGAAAATTAAAGGTGCTTTGCAAATCATAAATAATTCAGTGACCCTCTTTTATGAAGCATGAGGCCCTTCAGAGCTAACTTTGTGGCTTGTTTCCTGGCTTCTCCTATAATTATATTGCCATAGGCAATAAAACAAAGGCATTGTGCAGTAGGTTGAGGGAAGAACTTAGCTTTGGCCTTTGGATTAAAATCAACCTTTGTGTGGCTCATTATGTGGCTATTGACGTTACTGCATATCAATCTCAGTCCTCAGAATTATACAACACAATCCTATACATGTCTGTTCAACAGTAAATCCTATTATTATTATTATTATTATTATTATCATTATTAAATTTGTATACTGCTCTTCATCTGAAGATCACAGGGTAGTTCACAACATAAAAACACAAAATGATAACATAAAATACATTTAGATCATTCCCAGATAAATATGTACAGGGATTGCAGCCATTGTGACCTGCCTAGCTGCTGCTTCTTCTTCTTCGGCAATCACTCGTAGCCAAGTAAGATTGCCTTCCGTAAACATGGTTTTAACAATGAGTCCGTAAGTGACTGTGGAGGCCAATTCTGGATCCACACGTCCTTCCACAGTGGGGACATTGGTTTCTGGGCGGGAGTTGATCATGGTGTGGATTTGCCAAGCATGCTTTCCTCTTAGCATGTTTCTCCCTTGCGTCCTGAGTTTGAGTGTCTTCAAAGCCCATGACACCTTTGGTAAAGGCTATTCTCCAACTGGAACGCTCGCAGGGCAGTGTTTCTCAGTTGTCAGTGTTTATACTACATTTTTTTATGTTGTGAGGGCAAACCCAAGCTTACACAGCATTCTGCAAAAAGGGCTTCTATCCTAAACAAGCTTACCAGGGAGTAAGCCCCATTGAACTTGTTAGGGTTTATTTCTAAGTAAACAAGGTGAGGATCATACTGCAGAATGCTAAACAGATTATTATTATCATCATGCAATGCACTTTTGTAGCACCACTGATTTTGGTATGAGAGAGAAGCTTATCTCTTCTACTGAAAAAGTGATCCATTTTCAGTTTCATATCAGACCTAAAAATACTTTCTAATTTTTGCAAACCTGGCATGTTTATTTCTCAGGCAATTTCTCCAACAATAAAAAATGATATTATGCAAGGCAGACTTCTCACTGTGAGCTGACAGCTGTCTTCTGGTTCCCTGATTGCTCCCAAAAGTTTTCCAGACGGTGTTTGCAAGAATATGGCAGCCAAGTGAGGAAAACTATTCCCAGTTGTTGGCCTTGTTACTATTCCATAGTTCCATTGCCTTTAGAAATGAAGAAGATCATAGACTGGCAAAACATAAGGCACACAGTCTGTGTTTCTTTTCAGGATAGAGTTCAAGTTTGAGAATGTGTTCATCCTAAATATTTTGCAAAGGTTTTGATAGTTAAAAAAACCCACTGGAACCAATGCAGTGAAAGGATATATAGCCGTTAGTTCATTTTGTTCAACTTGTGGTAGATGATATAACCAATTTGGCTTAGCCTTTTCTTTCTGTGGGAAAAGGGTATCAGATGTTAATGCTGTGTAAGCAGCTGAGTGAGCGTTGTACATGTGTGAAACAGCTGGGCATGGAAGCAGTACGTGTGCTGCGGAGTGCCCTGGAGTTAAGAAAGAACAAACTCGCACATGCATTTTGGATTTAGAGGAAACTTTATTGCACAAAGGATTCACACTCTAATGAATTGTGCCACATAGGTACTTGTGTGATCACATGAGGAAAGACTGGTGTGAATTGAGTAGTGGCAGCAATCTCCTTTATTTTGTAGCTCGTGCCAGGGAAGACGGCTGGCTCATACATGTTGTGCAGGGCATGCTAACTATTTTCCATGCTGTTGCTAACCCCTGCCTATTGTGTGGAGAAATTCACTGATATGTCCCAGTCGAATTACACACATCAGTTGCAGATGCGAATGTTAAGTTGTGGACAGTTAAGCACAGAGAGCAGGAAGCACATCACTTGTGCATCCTGGTATATCTGAAGCCACTCAAAATGGTAAGAGGAAAACACTTTGCACATGTATGCTCAAATGAATGCAGGCTGTGTGGTTGAGCCTTGCCGTCAATCCTTCTCACAGAACACCTGGCTTTATAGCAGTAAATTTTATTAGGGAAGATGCAGAGGGTTTAATAGACCACAAGTTATTTGTCAGCAGAACAATACAGCGGCTAAAAAGGGTTAATGCATCAGCAGTGTTGCAACAACAGATATGTCATGTCCAGGTCATGAAAAGAAACAGTACTATTCTATTCTTCTTTGGGTCAGACTTCAGTGGAAGTATGGTGTTCTGGTCACCACAGTTTAAGAAGTGTGTCAGCAAACTACTGGAACAAAAGAAGGTGATGACGACAGTGAAAGGCCTGGGGACAAAGTGCTGTGAGGAGAGGATGAACGAACTGGGTGTATTTCACCTGGGGAAGACACAATGTGATAGCCATCTTCTCATAGATGATGGAGCACCTTAAACCGAAGGGTTCATGTTACAAGGAAAGAGATAAGTTAAATTAAGTTTTAATACGTTTTTTTAAAAATACTGTCAGCTAAACATTAAG
Source organism: Podarcis raffonei (assembly GCF_027172205.1). Classification (NCBI taxonomy): domain Eukaryota; kingdom Metazoa; phylum Chordata; class Lepidosauria; order Squamata; family Lacertidae; genus Podarcis; species Podarcis raffonei. Next base: position 53,868,227 of record NC_070604.1, read on the forward strand.
AAGAACTTCCTGATGGCATTAGCTGTTCAACTTGGATGGCAGTGGACTCTTCTTAAAAGTTTTTAAAGCAGAGAATGGATGTACATGCTATGGATGTAGGCTATAGATGCAGATTTCTGGCATCAGCAGGCGACTGGACTGGACGACCTTTGAGGCTGTATGTGTGCCTCAAAAGAACAACATCAGGATGCTGGGAAGATTGCTGAGGGAAAGCCTGAGCCCTCTTCTGGCCCCGTAATTGAATTTCTTGTAGAAATCATGAACTATTAACCAGGTCTCTAGGCAGCTTCACTTCAGTGGTTTCTTTACTGTATGACCTGCCTGAACACATCCTCGTTCATAAGACCCTGATGGTGATGAATGAAGCAGAAAATGTGCTCCAGTGTGGCAAAGGCTGACGGCATGAGTTATGATTTGTAATACTGCTGGCAGGAGGAACAGGCTGAATTCATACACACGCCAGGCAGTAGAACAGGAAAAAAAGGCTGCTTGAATATTTCTCTGGTGTGCCAATTTCAAAATAGTGTAAAAAAATGCATCTTTGCGCAAATAAAAATGAAAATAAAGTGTGGGGGTTTGAAGCATGAGGAAGAAGGCAGTGAAGAAATATAATATAAGGGTGTCCACCTTGAACAGTTTCAAAATGGAGGAAGTTCAGAGGCTGCAAATTGCATACAAATCGTTAATATGTGGGTCTGGCCTGCTAAAAAAAATGGCAACCTAATTTCTGCTTATATTCAACAAGTTCTTTTCCTCCATTTTAATTGGGATGGTGTTATCTCATTTATAATTTTCCCCACATGTCTTCCTTCAAAGAGGTATGTTATGTATGTTCTAAAAAGAGTGACTTTCCTTAGAGATGCACCCTACCTCTAAAATGCCCTCCCAGCAAGGAAAGCCTGGCACCAACATGGCAGTCTTTTCCGTACCAGGTTAAAACTTCTTTATTTGCTCAGGCATTTTAAAGGGTTATGTTGCATCAGCCCGCTTTTAATTCTTATACTTTCCTGTTGCTATAATTTGTTGTAAATTATTTGAGGGATGTTCTTTTATTGTATTTTTCAAAATTAATTCATACATTTATTTTCTCATTGATTGGTGAATAAAATTGCAGGAAACATTTTTTTAGCACACAACTATTTAATATTCAGATTTTGATCAGTATGTCAAGCTTACAATTGTCACCAGAGGCTCTTAAAACTATAGATTCTAGGTAATGCTGGATATATAGGCCCAGACAAAACACAAATTATGGCTTTAGCATTATGTGCATGAGCCACAGTGCCTGTCTGCTTTGAGGAGGCTATAAAACATCTGATTGTAATTTTGAAGAGTTTCCTGTTTTGTCCAAATATGTGAAACTGCAACATCCAAACCACAATTAGTTAATGAACCAGGATGTCAAACCATGATTTCTTTCATTTGGATAAAACGTGACACTGTTATTTGTTAGAAACCTTGAGGGAAATAATTACATTTCCGTTCCTTGTGTGAAGGAGTGCAGAAGAGGAGGGGAGCATGAGACCCAAAAGTTTACAGCTGCTCAAGAATGCAATCTGTGGTGCCCTATCATATCTGAAGGGGGACAGAGACACTAACCTGTAGCAGCTGGTGTGGGAATAGGTTCAATTCATTTTAGTGAGCCTCTAAAATCAAATAACTTATTTCTGAGGATCAGTATGAGTGGAGTAAGAATGAGGGGTGCTTTCTAGGTAAGCAGCCTTTTTCCAGCTATAATATTCTGCCACCTATTTACAGCTTCGTGGCTGATGAAGAAATTATAAATTATTTCCATTTAGGGCTGTATGAATTTTGTAGCTAGCTGAATGTTCATCTTATTAGGATTTAAGGCTACAAGATTTGTTACACCCTGCTGAGATACAAACAAAAGAGTGATCACAATGCCTCTATGTTAATTTATAAGCAACTTCCAATTAACTCCCTCTTAATGATAAAAACCTCTCTTGCTATTTATTACAGTTTTCCCCACAGCAATACATATCTCCTTAATTAAGATCAGCAACAAACTAATGCTTTCCTTATTCCCCTTTGCTTTCAATTAACTGTTCATTGATCATTACCTAGCAGACACTTGATGATTAATAGAACAAGAATAAACAATAGGAGAGAGAGAGAGAGAGAGAGAGAGAGAGGAATTTACTTGGAAATTATGCTTCAGGAGTAACGGAAGATTCAGTCACTATGATGAGAAAGGCGTCAAGAGGCAACAGGGGAATGTACTGGATAGGAAACACACATATACTTGGAAGTGCATGTAGTATTAAGAAAAGCTAAAGGAGTGTTTAATTCAAGATTGAGCATTACACATAATGAGGTGCCAGGGATTTATAGGAGAAGCAAGCTTCTCTGAGTGGATCATTTTTCTGAATTGGGATCAATATGCACACAAGGCTGCTAGTAAAAGATCACAGCCAGTATCTGGGAAAATTGGCTGTACCTGAGATTATCTTCACTCACTAGAGCACTCCAGGTACCTGCTGCAGCCTGCAAGAATCTCCCACCTTTTTTCACCAAATATTTGCCTGCTGTTATCGTTTCTGACAGTTCCAATCAACTTTTTGTAGGTGACTGGTTTTCAATTGAATGTTTGTCTGCAGAAATCCTTGTATGCAAGACTAGGTGTATGAGGCTTGAAGAATTAGATTTCTGGAATGTTGATGTTAACCGACCTAACTCAGAGCTCCCAGACTGATATGTGGATTAGATCTGAATTACCATATGGATTTTGCACTTCTCTGAATGTTGTGATACACTTCTCACCTTAAGAAGCACATCAACAAGGGTTTAAAATGTGTGTTTCAGGATAAATGCATAGATTGAGATAGTATATGTATGTGTGTGTGTGTGTGTGTATCTATTTCTATATATCGATATCAATATCAATATCGATATATCATAGAACTGCTGGAAGAATTGGAAGGGACCACCAGGGCGATACCTTGCAATGCAGGAATCTTTTGCCCAATGTGGGTTTCGAACCCACAACCCCGAGGTTTCCCACAGCTGTCTTAAGAGTCATTCTTTTGTATCAACAAAGGATTGGGAACTCAAAAGCAGTAGGTAGCACTGAAATGCTATTTGGGATAGCGGCTGTTTTGGTGTTTGCAAAAATTTGATCAAGATTGTCATCCATGCCCAGAGAATGTTATCAGGAAGCCTCACTTTCAGATTTAATCTTAGTTGTTACCAAGTAACCGTGTTTGACGCAGTTCAGACATTTTAAGAGAGGTACACCAGATGCTCTCTCTACTGGACAAGTTCAAGTCCAAGAAAGCTCAGTCAATGCAGTCTTTTTCCCACAGAGCTCCTGGCTCTCCTGTTTTATTCTCTTGCCCTGTTTAGTATCTGTTCTCTGCAATGTAGTCGTCCAGGAGGGGTATGTGAGAGGAATGCAGTAGCTCTGTAGCAAAGAAAACATCTAAGCGGCTCTCCACCAGGAAATTTGATTGCCATGTTTTTTGTTTGTTTTTTAAAAGAAGGCATTACTACAATGGCAAAAGCAAATTATGAAGTGCAACATCTAGAGGACTACTGGTTTCTCACTCCTGGTTCCACAGGGAAACTGGCATCGGTATTAATGGTCCATATATGTGCAAGCCTTTAATGGTTTTGAATAGCATCTTATTTTATAAGATTATAAAGTACCGTATTTTTTGCTCTATAAGACTCACCTTTTCCCTCCTAAAAAGTAAGGGGAAATGTGTGTGCGTCTTATGGAGTGAATGCAGGCTGCGCAGCTATCACAGAAGCCAGAACAGCAAGAGGGATTGCTGCTTTCACTGCGCAGCGTTCCCTCTTGTTGTTCTGGCTTCTGAGATTCAGAATTCCCCCCCCCCCTTGTTTTCCTCCTCCAAACACTAGGTGTGTCTTGTGGTCTGGTGTGTCTTATAGAGCGAAAAATACAGTAGTTTGTTTGCTGGCCGATATCTATATTACTATATTATTTATAAGCTAACATATGTTAAGCACGTTTAGGAGGTTAAAATTTTTGTATTTTTATATTGTGATTTTATGTTGTAACTGCTCTGAGACCGAAAGGCAAATTTAATAGTTAATAAAATAATAAGTGACACAAAACAAAAAGAAAAAGGAATGGGGATAGAAGAGAAAAGCAAGCAGATTCATATATCAAATTTTCAAGTTAAATAACCTTAGCAGAATCATCTGAGCATGTGGGCCTCCCCGCCTTTAAGTGCACATATTCATACAACCTAGCCGCCCTTAATCTTCTGGGGGATGGAGGGTGCCAGACCATAACGCCCCTCATTTCTGCAGTCCCCATGCAAATGGAGCCAAGTCTTCCTTCTGGCAGGGAAGGAAGAAACTGAGCTTTCTGTAGCTGATTTTTCTCTGGCTGTGGGATAGGACCATTTAACTGTGCTGTTCTTCCCGGGAGACAGGGGATATGCAGGCTTCCAGTGGCCCTTGGCCACCTGGTCAGAGGCAGAAGTTAGAGTGTGTTTTCTGCTCAGTTATGCAGTCTCAGGGCAGCAGGGATGAGAACCAAGCATGTCACACACACACATATATATTTTCGGCTGGGGGAGCCGAGCACAGAAATGTTGCTGAAAGCTCATCCCTGCGCTTACCGACTTGCTCTCATTGCATAGTATAAATAGATTACGCTTGCTGCCCTACTAAGGAGGCTTGCAAATTCTGGCAGGGAGATCTGGAGCTCAGATCCCTCTGCGCTGTAGTAAATCTGATTACTTGAATCCCTGGCAGGCTCTCAGACACAGATGTTCTGAGCACAACTGGTCCGGTAACCTTTAGACCACTTGCATGGCCTGATCAGATTTCAAGGCTGCCTTTTAGACAGTCACCTACTTTTCCTTGGAGAAGGTCCTCATAGCACACAACATTAGAGGAGTCTTGCAAATGCCAGAATAGTCTGAACTCCCTGGCTTTAGCATTACACAGTACCAAGGGATTTAGAGCAGTGAGGTAATCACAGGAGTCATCTTGCAGCTGCTAGATGGTTTCAGAAGATTGCACCCAAACCTGTCATCAGATTGGGCACTTCATAAAATTCTACACAGGGCATTTTTTAACATATAAAATAGTGGGGAAATTCCACACCAGCCCTCATTAATTCCCCACCAGTGAAGTAAAACTTCCTCACCAGTAAAGTTCACCCAGCTTCATTCTTCTACATGATATGGATTCCTTTGCTCCTCTCCCCATGTGACCCATCCTAGGTTCTTTCTCAGTAAACATAAATCACATCCCACTTTTCACCCTGCTTGCTTTGTGACAGGAGACAGACTAAAATGAATGACACGAATCTTATCTGAAGGCTCATTGGGAATAATAGGAGCCGTGAAGGTCAGTTTTAATGATAGGGCTCCACTGAAAGAAGTGCAAGCTTTGGTGTTAACAGCGATGAAATATTAACTGCTTGCTTAAGTAATTTTCTATCTTAGAATAGAAAGTGGATAGAAAATTTCATTGTGCCCAGACTTTTGGATTGCTCCTGGTGTTAGAATGGGAGGAGGGTGAAAATTTAAGCCTGTGTTGCTAAATACATAATCATTTAGAGGGTATTCTGCATGTGTGCTTTCATCTAATTTGGGGATCCTTACACAGTGTATACATGCCTTGAATCCTTTGCCAAGCTCCCTTTCCCCTTTGACTACAGATTACTGATTTATTTGATTCTGCTCATTCATTTGCCACCTTTTCCAGAGTTGGGTGTGCCCGAAGCAGCTTACAACAAAAGTTGATTTATTTTCAAAATACAAAATGGGTGTGGTGGGGGAAGAAACCAGTTTACAAAGCATATCAATAAATTCAGATAGGACAAACACCTATTGGTCTTGCCTAATATTAATAAAGAGGCAGCCTTAAGTCTAACAGGGAGATTTTGCTGGACTGTGAAAGCCAATTGGAATATAAGCAAGCACCATTATGTACTCTTCCTTTCTGCGGCCCAATCACCTTCTGAATCCAGCCCACGGACTGTCTGGGAATCAGCGTGGTTTTTTTTATGAGTAGAATGTGTCCTTTTATTTAAAATGCATCTCTGGGTTATTTGTGAGGCCTGCCTGGTGTTTTTACATGAGTAGAATGTGTGCTTTTATTTAAAATGCATCTCTGGGTTATTTGTGGGGCATAAGAATTTGTTCATTATTTTTCAAAATGTAGTCTGGCCCACCACATGATCTGAGGGATGGTGGACCGGCCCATGGCTGAAAAAGGTTGCTGACCCCTGCTGTAGACAGATATCTCAAGAGACCTGGGGAAGGGGTGTTCATGATGCCAAATGCTAAAAGAAATGCGAAAAGAGAGCAGCTGTAGGCACTCTTCAGCCACTGCTATTGCTACCACCGTTGTTAAAAAGAGATGTTTTGGAGTTAAGAAAGAGGCTGATGCTCCTCAGTTGGATAAAAGAATGAGGACAAACCACACACACCCAACAAGAATTAGAATCTGCAGCAGATGATATACCAGAAAGTGACCAGCTGTGCTGGACAAAAGAAAACTAATGAAAAGGGAGACAGTTATTATCAAGGCAAAGGCTTGATGTGATTTTTAAATAAATAAATAAATGAATAAATAAATAAATATCTGAATTGAAAATATTTGAAGCTGTTAGGATTGGGGGCGCGGGGGCGCGGCATGTGTTATCTTGCCCACAAACTGTGGCTAGAATATTGAGGAAGGGGGAAAGTACTCAAATAAGTGGTCTAAGAGCTGAATAGAGAAGACGTGATTTCAATGCTGAAATATATTTATCACAGTATTGCTTTACTATGGAATTTTTAGCTTTATGAAATGAGTACCTTTGTGCATGTTTAAATGAGTCCTTTTGAGTTCATTCCCCAACAGTTAAAAATCATTAAAACACTGTTCTGCAGGCTTTTTACTAGCAGACCATTTTAAGGCTTGGTTGCCCACAACCGATTCAGTTAGATACTTCAGGGATTACAGTCTTTCTGTGTTTTCTTTCACAGACTATTTTCCCCAGCCCCCAAATCTAAAGGATTACTCATACAAAATACCAACCTCTGGGAGTTTCCTCTTCTGTTCCTGGAATAATTCATTCGTACTCACATGAATACTCAGAGATGAAGGGCTTTGCCAGAAGTAATTATTTCCGAAACCACTTGGGTGTCTTTTGCCCCTAGAGACAGCATTGTTCAAGGGTAATGTTAGAAACGAAGACTCCTGGAGATATGGAGATCCTTTCTCTATCATGCCACCAAGACATACTATAATCAGACAATAATTTATTGGCAAAAGCTGTACTAGAAGCACAAGAAATGATATTTGCCAAGGATTTAAATAACGGCAGGTAAGGAAATCCTCTCAGCAGCATTCTGAACAGATACATTTGATACCACGCTTCAATAAAAAATACATGCATTCTTTAGTCTATTACACACTCTGAATAACAATTGCTTTCTGGTGTAGCTGTGGCAATGCTGTGATATTTTAGCATTATGAATGAATCTGTAATTTTTGTTGGCTATGAATTGAAACAGGCAAACCGTTTTCTGAGCCAAACATTGTGTCCTCCACACATTTTTCTACACCATCCTTGCGGAGCAGCTGCTTAAGGTGTTTTCCACATAATTATATGAGCAATTATATGTCACAGCAACCTCCAACGTATTTTCACATATCTCTTCTAAGTGTTATAAATACTGTGTTTTTCACTGTAGAATATCAGACAATGTGCAGATTGGTCTACCTGCTACTTACCCTGAAAACATCTGGAGAATAAATAGTATTGTTACCCATTTTGCTTAGGTTATTACAGGTCTGCTATACATTGGCCCACCAACCTGAATACAACACACAAGCCTTATTTTGTGGCCTGTTAGACCCTTATAGATCTCCTTTTTTGCTGCTTGTTGGCACTGTTGGCAACAATGTCTACTCAGCCATGAAGCTCACTGGGTGGGCCTTGGGCCAGTCACTGCCTTTCAGCCAAACCTACTGTCACAGGGTTGTTGTGAGGATAAAACGGGGAAGGGGAGAAGAACTATGAGCTCCTGGGGGGAAAAGGTGGGACATAAATGCAACAAAAATAAAATTAAGAGGGGTGGGGGAAGCCAGCAGGTCAGGCATTCATAAGGCCCAATGTGGTGGACTCTATTCAACATGATGGTTCACAAACAATATAGGCATCAGGTAACCTATTAATGAAGATAAATGGACCTGCCTTTCACGGAGTCAGAGCAGTGGCCCATTGTACAGTGCAGTCTTCTGTGACTAGGAGCAACTTTCCAGGGTCTCATGAAGAGCTATTTCTTGGCTCCAAGATCCTTTAACTTGGAAATGTCAGCAGTGACACCTGGGACTTGGTTCATTTAAAGTATTTGATCCATCATGAAACTGGGGCTTCATACCTGACAATGTAGGCCTGTTTGTGATCAACTGAGATAGTGCTAAAATCATTTTCAAGAAACGAGATCCTAGCTGCTAGCCCGTGTCAAAAGAAACCAGTTACTCTTTGGGGACACACCATGTTTGCCATGCTGTTACAGAGGACTGGTTCACATAATGCATTTGTAGCTGTTTAATCTCAGTCTGACTCTATACATAGTAATAAAACTTTTGTGCATTTGGACCATAAAAACAGATTAGTGATCTGCACAATGTTTGGAGAGTTGTGTAATTCACACACTCTCAGTATGCAGGTGATATCGCATGCTTGAATTGAGTTCACAGATTAGAGTTGGCTTTTGAATTGAGCTAATCTTTGTCCCTTCAGATGTTGCTGGACTACAACTCCCATCATCCCTGACCACTTGCCAAGGCCTTGTGGGAGTTGGAGGGCCACAGATTGGCTGCCCCTGTGTTAGATAAACAGCTGTTCAGGGATATAATTCAGACCCCACTCTTCCCTGCAGCTGGTAGGTACAATTGTAAAAAATCTGAAAGGGCTTTGTAAAGATTGACACAGAGCATTTTTATTGAATGGAAAAATGTCTTGTACTTTTGTAGTTCTAGTGAGCCTTCCTGATGGTAGGGGTGGGGTGGCTGTGCTGCGGGATTTGACGGAGCTGTTCCGCCTGGCTTTCGGCTTAGACTCACTCTGACCCCTTATATGGGATTTGGTATATAAATTTTCCCTTGGCTTTTTTGCTGGCCCATGTAGGACCAGCATGGATAGCTGGCAGGGTGAATATCTGATGTTTCCTCTCTTTATGGTCTTGATTTATGGGCTACTACTAAAATGAGGCTGTATTTTAAGCCGTATTTTAATTAACTGTTTGTTTGTTGTTGTTTTCTATTGCGTTTTATTGTAATTTATATTTGGTGTTAGCCGCCCTGAGCCTGGCCTTGGCCGGGGATGGCGGGATATAATTAAATAAAATAATAATAATAATATCTGCCTGGCTGAGTTGCTGCAGCACTCGAGGAGGTGAGGTCATTGCAACTGTGCTGGTGGAGCCAATCCAGCACTCCTGCCAGCACATTTGCACTGCACTGCCCTTGCCACCAATGCATCGCCTCCATCCTGGGATGCTGCAGTGACTCAGCAAGATGGGAGGTCAGGTAAACAGGGCAGCCCCACCATATTATCAGCTGCTGGTGGTAGTCTAGCAAACAAACACCCTCTAAGGTTTCTTGTAACATTTTTAAAGATCTATTAGCATAAATTACCCTTTGGATTCTTCCAGATATGGATAGGATTTTACCTTTGTTTTGCTTCAACTCATTTGCGATAAGAGTTCCAAGTGCGAACGTTGGGAAAAATATATTTATTTCTACATAGAAAATATTCTTCCTTCCTTCTGACAATAGTGCACAAAGACTCACGCTAAAGAAAGTAATTCTTGAATAATTATAAGAGTACAAAAGCCTTTCACTTCCAGCCACCCTCTTAGGCTGAATCCCAGCTGTTTCACATCAGCTTCATAATACAAGGCTGCTGCAAGAGCCAACAGGCCAAGGACACTCATCCTCTGCTACAAACCTCCATCTGGCTATGATTTAAATGAAAGAACAAAAATCCAAATGTAAAATACTCTTTTAATTACTAAATTAAGACGGTTAAACATTTTAAAAAATGTAAACTTGCAAATAAAAACAACAACAAAATGTAATTAAGACTAAAATTATTTTTTTAAAAAAACTTAAAAGAGACATAGAAAGGATGCGGCTTTTTTGTTTCTTTTTGGTTAAAGGTAAGAAAAGAAGGTATCCAAGGCTGATACAGACAACTGAAAAAGTAATACTTGTGTGTATCCCTCCATTCCCTCCCCGTTTCCCCATAAAAGAAGTGCATAGTAATTCCACTGAAACACTTGCAGACATATTGAAAGTAATTTCATCAGCAGTACAGGACATTTAAAACACCTACTTTACGATGGGTTATGGTATGTGAAAAAGGTACTCTAGTGGATGCCTGATGAATGGTTAAGCATGGGGACATGATTAAAATGCTATGAGGTTGAGACTATTTGCATGTAGTTGCAATGTTTATTAATTTTTTTTAAAAATCAGAAAATGTTCAGTATACATATTTTGATACAGGAAAGTACTTGCAGTTTCAGTCTTCCAGTCTGAACAGGTAATGGCGCATTTTCTTGCTTTAATAAGTTTGTTATTAAATTTTGATCACAAATTCAAACCACGCAGTTGGCAAAAGTTGCTGGAAATGCTGCACATGATTTCTGAAAGATCAAAAGTTACAACGACCTACAGGTACACAGTCAAACCCAAAAGTGCAATCCAATTTAAAAAGTCATGCTTGGCAAAAGCCAAAAATTCAGTCACTGGCTTTCAGAATCTTCACCAGTGTTTCATGTCTACAAGGAAATTAGTCTTTTTCTGGGTGCTTCAGCATTATGGCTAATCCGTTTCTGAAATGAGTTTCCTCTGCAGTAGCACCCACAACTATATATACAAGTATGTATATATTTTACATATATCTTATATATAAAAGCAAAAAAGGAAAAGGAAAAAACCCAACCAACCAAACGAAACCAAAATCCCCAAACACTGGTCCTGATTTTATTTTGTTAGAACGTGAAAAAATGTAGACAAAAAGAGGCCACTTTTGGAAAATAATACTTTAGTTGAATCAGGAGAAGACTAGTTAAAATCACATAACTTTGCATTATTATTATTTTTTAAAAAAGGAAAGCACTAGGATGTTATTGGCACTGAATTACTATTTACACTGAACAAAGATTTTGCAGTTTACATAACATCAAAACAATGCAGTTTCTGAGTCTCTGATGAAGAACAAAATCAAGTGTTCACTTTTCTGTTCATAGAAGACATTCAGATCTTTACGGCAGGTTAGGTCTGGGAATTCTCAGCTTCTGGCTCCAGTGCTTTTTGGTGCTCTAAGATGCAGCCTTTGGAAGTAGCTAGTCAGCCTTTGTCAGCTGCAGTCGGAACACCTGATAACTGTAGTCTGCACAGACCAGAAAAATTACAGGTTGTCACCTGGCTGGTACTGGGGTTCAGTTGCAGTAAAGTAGTCTTCAAGGAAACCCTGCAAGTACTCAAATGTTGGGCGCTCTTCTGGGTCTTTCTTCCAGCAGTGGATCATGAGCTCATGTAGGGAGATGGGGCAATCCTGAGGGCATGGCATCCTATAGCCCCGTTCTACCTGCTCCAGGACTTCACGGTTATTCATACCTGCAAAAACAACAACAGAGAGATGTACTGAAAATGAATTTTGTTTGGAAAAAAGCAATAGGGCTGGGCATATTTCCCTTAACCACCATCATCTTGTCAGGACTCCAGTAGCAGATACCAAGATGAAGTATTTATCACACATTATCATTATGGTCAGTGGCTTCAACGTGCCAGAACTATCAAACAGAATAGCAAATTCAGTACTTGGAGTGCCTAAAAGTAGTTTGTGGATGAACAATACTTAAATTTGCATTTGATGGCACCTAAATTATAGGTGCATCAAAATTGTGATTCAGAAAAGGTGTTGTCAGGTGTCTGCTGCAAACACATGAAGAGCACAGCGGGGCCATGCACCCAAACCCTTCTCTGAGTGTCCCCATCTCTTTGGGGAGTACAAAGTTCTGGAGAGGATTTCCTGTGGGTCTGCAGAACACATGCAGAAGCGCCCCCCTCCGTGGTTGGGAACACTGACTGAACAGGGTTCTTGATTGTGGGAAGGCTTCTATGTGTGCTTAGCCAGACACACTTAGAAATCCCCCTTCAGATCTTCCTACTCGACGTGAAAAGTTCAGGGGTGGAGATGATAAGGCTAGGGATGGAGCCAGCCCACGTACCCACATGTCCCCTGTGTGATCTGAGCAGAGTTCAGATAATGCCCAAACAGGGCTACTACAATTGAGAGAAATGGCCTCTCGACTATGGCAAGGATTTGAAGTGCAGTGCATATGCGGAGGAGATCTCTGTGTGCAGGTAGAATTGTTTTTGCTGCCTGAAATGAGGTGGGGGTTTTTTGTTGGTGCTCTGCCATGCACACGTATAATTTGTTGGGATCCAAGCATTAAAGCCACAGATTTCACCCAACTCGCATAATTGTCTGAAATCATTTTTAGCATGGTTTCTTATTTCCTTACCTGGATATGGCACTCTCCCTTTTGTTACTAGCTCTGTCAGCAATATTCCAAAGGACCAGACGTCTGATTTTATTGTAAACCTTCCATACAATGCAGCTTCAGGGGCAGTCCATTTTATTGGAAACTTTGCACCTAGGAGAGAACAAAGCAGCTACCATTGAGGTATCAGTGGCTGGTAGGAGGTCACTTCATTTCTTTACTTGGGGAAATAATTCAAAGCTTCTTTCTACTTAATATCAACTTCAGGCCACAACATGCTTTTTTTCTTTTGTTTCTCATATTTACAACATGATGCTTCTGGGTATATTTGCATATAAATGACAGCAATTTGTGTGTGTGATCATCAGAAATTAGGGTGCATTTGGCACCATCAAAATCTACCTGTTCTTATTGCAAAATCTAGAAGCATAATTATTTTGAACATGATGCTCGCATATGGAAAGGCACCTAAGTATCGTTAAAGGTTTCTAGAGGAGAAGTGAGGAACCTCACATCACTCTCAAACACATGCCTGTAATACCCATCTAAACACCCATCTTCTCGCTTCCCCTTTTCCTGTCTTCTCCCCAGCTATTAGCATGTCAGATTCAAAGTTTTACTACTTGTGTATTAAACCCTACGTGATTCCTGACCAGGGTATCTGTGAAGTCACCTTGCCCTCTAATTTCACCCTGATCTCTTGAGGTCAGTGGATGAAGATTTGCTGATAGTGCAGCATGCCATAGTGGTGAAGCATGCTGTCACTTGAGCACATGATTTTATCACTGTTTGCACCAGTTCTTCAGAATTCATATCCCCTGTAAGTGAAGCAAGCCCCAATATTTTGTAGGGGGGAAAATTCCTTTCTCCCAAAGCTTCATGAATTAGCCCACTTTATTTCTGTAGTTTTTAATTTTTATTGGCTTAATGTTTTCAATATTGTTTTATGGTTTGTATTATATTTTCTGTTTTTCTACCATAGTAGCATGCTGCAATGAAAGGGTTAAGCCTTTCCTCCCCAAGTGTCAACCCCCCTGAAAATCCTGCTCCTTCCATCCAGCATTGCAGTTAGACCCTGGGGGGGGGGGAGTCTCATTTTTGTAAAACTAGCTTATTTCCCCCCCTCAAAATATACATAATTACATATGAAAACGCAGGCATTTTGTGTGGGTGTGTCATGAACAGGGACAGATGGATCAGTCTTTATTATTATTTATTAATTAAATCTGTATACCAACCTTCCAGTCTATGTCAATTTCAAGTGTGTTCATTCTACCATAATATGTTAGGGCTGCCATATTTCAAACAGTGAGAATCCGGACAGAAAAGTTGAGCTTTTTTTGGGTTGGGTTGCCATACGTCCACCGCCACGAAAACTGCTTCCGACTGCAGTCTTCCAAATATGTCCAGGAAATTCTGGACGTATGGCAACCCTATGATATTTTTAAAAAAGATGATCTGCATGGAAATTGGTACTGAAGTTGTGTTTTATCATGCATTCTACGTTTCTATGTTTCTAAATGAATGTTGCCCTTAAATATGCATTTCAAATATGTTTTGGTAAAGGGCAAAATCCAAAGGATAGTTACATTCCAATCCACACATAAGTCTGGGAGGACTAGATTCCTAGTTCACAAAGGAATTCACAGAAATTTAATTTGTCAAGCACCTGCAGATCATGATCACTCATTCATAGTGATCAAGACTTGCAACACTATGCAGGGAAGAGTGAGAAGGCAGGGACAGCTTTTGCTGCATGCCAGGGAAACCACATGTCAATGCATGTCCACCCGTTGCTTCCACATGATTGATAGGAAATAAAGTTTGCAGGCCTATTTTGCTCTTATAAATAGTCAGTGTAAATGTTAGAAAAACACTGAAAAATCAGACTCAACGAATAGTACCACATCTTATAGGACCACTGGAGATGGGTATCAACACCATCTGCTTCCTTTAGCAATTTATTCAGGGATTCATAGGAGCACTTTTTAGAGAGTGGAAGAGGCAGGAAGTCAGTTCTATTAATGTCAAGTACACAAACTATCAGGTGGCAAGAGGAAAAAAATGAAAGCCAAGTGTATTTGACATGCAACCTTCAACGCTTAACAGAAACAAGCGCTTCCTGTCTCCAAAAGCAATTGCCAGCCTGTATCATACTTTCCCAGCCAGTCTTCTGTTCCTGTGTGCCAGAGACACCATAGGAACAGTAGCTGGCTAGATAAACACGACAATCCCCCAGCTGCATCCCTCTGGAAAATCTATGTGAGAGGGTCGTGGGGGAAAACATACAAAAACAGCTATTGCTTCAAAGTGTTACTATGCCATCAACAGCCCCTCTGGAGTTAAGCGATGTTGAGCAAGGGGAAATCTATACAATACTCCAGTATTTAAAAGCTTGCTTCAAAAATTATTTTAAATATAAGGGAGAAACTCCAGACAGTGATCTGAATTACAGGCTCTTGAATGCATATAGAGAAGTCATTGCCAATAGGTCTGCATTAATTCATGTAACTCAGGCTGATTATAGAATTTCCTCTTGCAGAATGTATATGCAGAAGAATCTACAGAAGAATCTGCAAGTGTATTACAATCAACATTCATTTAATTCTGCATTTTTATATAGAGCATACATTTTTGGGGGAACTATTAGCAAAGCAGTTTGGTTACTGTGGGCCCAGACAATGATATTAAGTTTGCCCTTTGAGAGAAGTTCCTAATGCTTTTCACAAAAGCAAGGTCATTAGTGGAGGCTCAACTCCACAGAGAGGACCTTTTAAGAACATATGATAATCCCTGCTGTCAAAGGCCCATCCAGTCTAGCATTTTGTTCTCAATGGTATTTACAGTGGTGAAGCCCTGTGGGTGGAAATCTCTCACTAGGGAAATTTGCTTGGCTTACATGTTTTTGGTGCCCAGTAAGACCTCTTCTCTTGGGCTTCTTGGGTGTTCTCTTGGGCTTTTGTTTTTTTTTCATTTTTAGACTGTTTTATTTACTACTTTTAATCTGCTGAGGGTTTTTAACTGTGAATTTGTTTTATTTTAGTTTTTGCTCTACTGTATTGATTTTACTGTGGGTTGTATGTCCTTATGCACTGCACTGGCAATTATACTGGACTGTATTCAAATAGATATGATAAAGTCAAAGTAGGATAGTTTAATTATGCTATGAATTAAAGAATGGTACATATTGTGAAGTAAATTCATTTCAACCAATAAAATATTTAGAAACTAACAAGGAAATAATTGGTTTGCATGATTCATTTTTACATGATCATGCTACAACCATAACATTTGACTGTTATGTTTAGTTTTCCTTGGGATGATAAATTTCAAGATATGCTGGCTGTACTAATCCATAAGAGAAAAAATACTATATGGACTGATCCATATGTATGGAGTGAAGAATTTACAGAGCAGTTTCTTCTAAAATGTTCTTAACAGTACACCAAGGAAATAATATTCTACTTTAGTTATAGCTGTTGTTCCCTTTGACAAGGTTTTATCCATTGGTTGCTTAAGCTCACACAGCTGATCTTTCTCTCCGTAGGGTCAAAAGCATTCTGAACAATAGGAGCTATTCTGTATGGACCTGTATGAGTCTGCAGTGCAGGGGATGAATTGCCTAAATTTGGGATATTCCCCTTTGCACTGCAGCCCCACATTAAACAGCCCTCATGATTTAGGCACCCAACCGATGTGAGATGGTTTTGGGGGTACAGAGAGCTGTGGTGGGGAGGCGCCAGAAAATAAAGATCATGTGCACAAGTTGCTGCCTGCTTGAGCAGCCATCCAACACAAGCCATAGTTTATGCTGTTGTATCGTACTGAGTTTAGGGCAGGCATAGGCAACCTCGGCCCTCCAGATGTTTTGGGACTACAACTCCCATGAACCCTAGCTAACAGGACCAGTGGTCAGGGATGATGGGAACTGTAGTCCCAAAACATCTGGAGGGCTGAGGTTGCCTATGCTTGGTTTAGGGTCTGTTTCGTTTTTCCTTACACTCAGCAATAGAATCCCATTCCTCTTTGTCTTTCAGAAATTCTTATTGAAAACTGCTGATCAAACTGGCCAAAGAGGTCATATATTATACAATAACACTTACATTTCCCGTGTATTGGAACTGATAAACAGTTTCATAATCTGTACTTGTAAATTGAACATTGATTCACATTTCTTTTACACTAGATGAGTAGGAAGAAAACCCATCAAGATTTTGGCATGTTTTTCTGTCAATCATATTTGAAAGCTACAGTAAAAGTTATAGTGACTACTTATCCTACCTTGTCTGGCTGTGTATTCATTGTCTTCAATTAATCTTGCTAGTCCAAAATCAGCAATCTTGCATATTAGACCATTTCCCACCAGGATGTTTGCAGAACGCAGGTCTCTGTGTATGTAATTCATTCGCTCAATGTAAGCCATTCCTGCAGCAACCTGTTGGATTTACAATACTCTCTACTTAATAAAGAACACAGAACCTTGACATGAGTACATTGTACTAAGCACATAGTCAAAATTTACCTGTGCTGCCATATCCACTAGGTTTGGCAATTTCAGAGCTCTTCCTTCTCCATCTTTTAAGAAATCTAGCAAACTTCCTGCAATGCAATACAAAAAAGGGGGGTTGAAAGAGGTTTAGGTACTCAGTGCTGGACAACACATAGACACCAATGTTTTTCATTGAATGTAATGATACTTTTTTTTTTAAGTGTAGGTTATACAATTTATGGAAGATTTCAGGTAAGATAACCAGATGGAGTTTACATGGTTACAGAATCTGAAATGGTAGATTAATGCAAGTGAACTACAACCCTACTTTCATACTTCAAACCTATTACCAGATTTTCTAATACCTAACCATCCCAACCTAAAAATCTCCTGATGTATATTATTATTATGACACCAGCATAAGATTATCGTGCTGTCATAGTTGCCTGTACGCTCCATCTTAAACATTTATGGGCAGAAGAAGAAGAAGAAGAAGAGTTTGGATTTGATATCCCGCCTTTCACTCCCTTTAAGGAGTCTCAAAGCGGCTAACATTCTCCTTTCCCTTCCTCCCCCACAACAAACACTCTGTGAGGTGAGTGGGGCTGAGAGACTTCACAGAAGTGTGACTAGCCCAAGGTCACCCAGCAGCTGCATGTGGAGGAGCGGAGACGCGAACCCGGTTCCCCAGATTACGAGACTACATATATTCATGAAAAGGATTCATGAGAATCGTTCCAAAAATATTATTGTAGAAGTTACTATATGCCTTGTTTGGACTGGCCATTATGCCTTGCTCACACCTTTTCTCACTTAATACCATTCATCAATTTCCATTTTAATATACAGTGAAAGATACATAGTTGCATATAGAGACAGGTGGGCACACAAATGTTGAAAGTGTGATGTCTTGCTGTTTTGACACTTGGCTGGGATTAGGCTTTGAGATTTCTTTACTTAGGGTGCCTGGGTTCTGGCGAGTGAAATTCATTTTGAGCAACGTAGAAATGTGCATTCTGAGAAACTGTTATAATTTTCATTAACCTGGCTTGTGTGCCACACTAAACCAAACTATGTCTTCGCATGGACATGCAAGTGTGGAGACTGCAGCTCCTTTGCACCTTTCCAGTTCTGCTTCTGTGCTGCACTCTGCTAAGCCATGGCTTGACTTTGTATGCAGTAAGAACCTGGGGTTCTGATTTAGATCTCTCTAGATTAACCATGAGCTGTAATCAAAATTTAGCCTATGGTTTACTGTTTGTGGTTTGTCTGGGAGAGCTAAATCCCATCCTGGGTCTGAACAACATGTTAAATCAGACCATGGCTTAGCTCAGCACAGAAGCAAACTTTTTGGGAAGGGGCAAAGTGGCCATGACCTCCTCTCTGGTTTGTGCTAAGCCATGGTGCAAAGCAGGCCAATATATCACATCACCAGGATCTTTGTGCTTTTCATTAACTATCACCAAAGTTACCTCTCTATCAAGTGTATTCAGTAAACTATGTTTCTGGGTATAGAATACAAGACAAGAATACTTAACGAGATATAGTTCTTTTATCCCTAAATGTAAATGCAGCGGGAAGTGTAAAACAGCTTATTAAAGCCCCCTTTGCCAAAACAAAATAGAAGGGAAAACAGTGTTTTACTCTGAATTTACAACTTTTAGTATCAGTTTGCATGAAATCAGAGCAAACCCAACAAAGAGCGAGTCTTTAACAAGATCAATCAATTACTTTGTATGAATATTTTTTAAAAGGTAAAAGATGCCAGTGCCCATGCATGGCTAACTCATCATTAAAATGAGTTCTCACCACCCTAACAATACCTTGCAGAGGCCTTCTATGCAGGTAATGTATTTAGAAGGTCAGTTCAGAATGCTTCGTTAAGCATTCCCTGATGGAGAAAGTGGCTAGATCGCACGGCAATGCCTGAGCTCAGCAAATCCATGGAGCCACAATTGCCTTAGGAAGTGGAAATCAATAACCCTTTCCATTTAAGAGAGAATAAGATGGAGTAATATATAAAAATTTAAAGATACAGTGTTAAGGGGAAATAGCCTGGTATGGATTGCAGAGCAGCTAGGAACAGCAAGATGGGAAAGAAAGAAATGGACCATTTTTCAACACTGAAATGACAAAAAGAGTTAAGTGGTTGTGATAATATCACCAATCTTAAAAAGGGATTTCTATTCTTTGTTATTCTGTAAGAAGAATGTAGCACAGAGGCAAGGGTTAATCTTTTGTGCCCTGAACCATAACTTACAGAATCATCCATGCCTTCAAAAAACAAAAGTAATATCTAAAGTGCTAGATTTCGCAAAATTCTTTTTAAAAATGATTTCTGTCCTAAACAAACAAACAAAAGCAGATGTTCATCTCTATGAAAACATGGTTGCTAGGAAATGCTCAGAGCAGTCTGAGAAGGGATGCGGAAAACAATCTGACAACAAAGTGAAAACACAATTAAAAATACATAAAAGTATGTTTCCTTTCTAGCACTTAAAAATAGCAACTTAAAACTCTTTGCTAGATTGTCACCCACAATCAAGTGGGCATAGAAAAATATGCATGCAAATAATTATATAGAGAGATATGGAGGGGTTTTGACAGTGATATGCAAGGAGATTCTGTGCAGTCCTCACTGTACAGCAGAAGCAACAGGGGCAGGAAGACAGAGGCAGTTTTAATGCTCTGGGACCAGAAAGGTTTTAGTGAAGAAACACATTCTGTCCAAGTAAACATTGCCATTTGTGAAACAAATGCCCTTTCATGTGACTATATATTGTGTGTACCTACATAATTTCTTTTAAGCTGCCTTGTGGGGAATAGTACTATTTTAGTGTTTTGGCTAAATACATGATTTAATTAAAGTTGATTAAATTAATTTCAATATGTTGTTCAATAGGGCTTCATGTGTATATGATGAGGGATTCAAGATTGCTAAAATGAATCAACAACCCTCATTCACTCACACAGGTAACGCTGGTGTGTTCTGGTCAAGACTATCAGACTGAATTCTAATCCCCACTTAACTTGGCACCCACAAAATATCTAATTCTGACATGGAGTAAATGGCAACTTTTATACCCTCCAATTAATCAAAGGCTGTTTTCTTTACTCATTAAGAGTTTAATTAATGAGTAATCAATTAATTCAACACTCAAAAGAAACCAGAGGCCATGTTTATACTATACGAGTCAACGCAAGAATAATTAAAGGAGGCATTCTCCATCACTGCTTCAACAATGCAATGGGGAACAGTGGGGAAATGTGTAATGTAGAGGCTCAGGTATAGCATGCTGATGGCAGGTCAAATCCTCCTTAAACTGTCCTGTGAGCAAGCAGAGGATAGCAATGAAAGATAGCAAGCAGAGGGTAGTGCTGTGAAATGCCAGAGACAGCATACCCACCAAGACATGAACCTCATCTGGGGGAATAGGCTTTGAGCAAGACATTCTTTTTCAACAATATGGTGTAGTCAAACCTTGGTTCTCAAATGGCTCCATTTTCTAATGTTTCAGCTCCTGAACTCCGAAAACCTGGAAGTAAATGCTCTGGTTTCTGAGCGTTTTTTGGAAGCCGAACGTCCGACGTGGCTTCTGCTTGAGTGCAAGAAGCTCTTGCAACCAACTGGAAGCTGTGTCTTGGCTGTCGAATGTTTCAGAAGTCGAATGGTCTTCCGGAATGGATTACATTCAACAACCAAGGTTTGACTGTATCAGGCTACAGCCAGGGAGACTCTAGTTTAAACAATCATTTATTCAATGAAGCTCAGTCAATGTGTGGCCTTAGTACAGCCAATCTGACCTATTTTACAGGATTGTAACGGGATAAAATATGGCTGAGGAGAACTTATTTATGAATTGCCTTTTACAGCAGTCTCAAGGCAACATGAAACAGCTAAAATAGATTTTAAAACAGAAAAAAAGAAAATGACTGTAAATGAAATATAGGCTTAAAAACAACACTAAATTAACATATAAGGCAGAGATCTTTTCATCCAGCTGAAAAAGCTTGCCGAAAACAAAAAAAATTCTTCAATTGTTTCTGTTGTATCTCAACTGGGATGCTGCTTCATAAAACAGGAGCAGCCATACTGAAAGCCCTGCTTTGAGTCTTGATAGTTTTGAGACCTGAAGCAGAAACTCTGCTGCAGTATGCAGTGACCTACTGAAATGTAAGGGTTAGACAGGGTGGTCTGTCAAGTAATCTGGATCCTCTAACAGCAGAACTGGATTGAGGAGCACCACTGGAATATGCACATGTTCAGGCAGAGATGACGAGCAGAATCCGTGACCAAGGGAAAGAGACGGTGGAGGAAGACTGGAAGAAATTTAAACTTTATCTTAAAAATTCTTGTAAGATTATGGAGTGTTAAAATGTCATGGTTTAAGTAAAGCAGATTTGCAGCGATAAATGATTGGACAAGAAGAAAGAAAAAGGGTTAAAGAAAGGAATCAATAAGTAATTCAGACCAGGGGTTGCTGAAAAAATTTGAAATAGGGATGCAGAAAAGGGAGGCATGGGGAAGTCGCTGAAATTGGGTATATGGAAAAAACTTGTGAAATTATACATGTTTATATGTTTGTTTGTTAGTGTTTGTTTTTTGTATTGTTTTATATTATATGTTGAAAAACCAATAAAAAATTTATTAAAAAAAAAGGAATATGCACATGTTCCTTCAGGGAGAATGCAATCACATCCAGGACAGGCAATTTACTGACTTCTCAAACCCACCACCAGAGCTTCCATCTTGCCAGAATACAGGCTCATTTTATTAGCCTTCATTCAGCCCAACACTGCATCCAGACACTGGTCCAGGGCCTGCTCACCCATTCCCAGCTGAGATGTTATAGAGAAAGCTGGATATAATCAGGGTACTAAAGGCACCTTGCTTCAAATCTTCTAAAACTCACTCTCAATGGCCTGTGATACCATACAGCTCTAGCGTCAGGTCTCTGGGAAACACTCTTCCAAAATCATATTCCCTGGAGATAAGATGAGAAACGCTGCGGAACAGTGCCCCAGTATGCATCTCTCATACAGTCCAGGTTACCATGATTAATGGTATCAAAAGCTGATGGGAGCTGCACCTCCAGTGTTCCTCTCTTGATAAAGGGTGATCAAGGCTGATTCAGTCCCAAACCCAGCTGTGAACCCAGATTGGAATGAGACTAGAAAGCCAGTTTCTTCCAATGATGCTGGCAATGGCATCACCACAACCATCTTGTAGACCTTGCCCAAAAAGAGGTATTTGTGACTAGCCGGTAGTCGTTAAAACACCATCAGGTCTAGGGTCCCCTCCCCTGAACTGACCATGCTACGGCCTCTTTCAAGGTGCCAAGCACCACCTATTCCCACAAAGATGTGTTTATCACACTCTGGATCCACCCAGTCTTGTGTACATCATCACCTTTTGTCACTATTTATATCACCTTCAGCTTCTTAGAGAGAGAAAAAATGCAATAAAGAACAATTACTTCAAATGGGTAGCTTTAAAAATAATGGGTAAGCAAATGGTTGAAGGTGATGCTAATTTGCATTAATCAAGCTAGAGAGTAATTCCTGACTCACATCTACAAGCAGCATGGTGTTAACCTACCTTTGCTCATATATTCTGTGACAATGTAGATAGGTTCTTCGGACACCACAGCATACAGCTGGACCAGTTTGTCATGTTTTAGCTTTTTCATGATCTGAGCCTCCTCCAGGAATGATTCTGGGGACATTGTGCCAGGCTTCAGAGTCTTTATTGCCACTTTAGTATTTCCATTCCAAGTACCTACAAAACACCCACAAATGCTGTCAGCAGAAACATCCCGTGTCCGCAGAACTCACAAGACTCTACTTGCAGTAGGTAAACAAAGAACAGAAATAGCAAAGATCAGTAAGTGAGACATCTAAGAAGCAGTGGACATTAATGAGGCTGTGCATTTTTTGGTTGCCAGTTACTGTAATCTAGATCCATACACTGTAGTGGCCAAAGGGATGAATACACATATGCTAAGCTAGTTTTAACTTCTCTGTTGTAAACGAAGTGACCAAGGACAAGCCATTGATCTTAGGCTAATCTACTTCATACTGTTATTGCACAGCTGAGACACAGCCCTGAGCAACTTGGAATAAATTTTTCTGCTTCTATTATTAAAAGAGGCCATAATTTTTGAGCTCCTTACACAAATCAGCAGAAGTCTAATTTAGTTGACTGAATAGTGCAGACTGATATTTCAGTGCTAAAATTAGTTCCATTTATTTGAGGGAATTCATTATAAAAAGACTTCCTAATGGAAGAAGAATATATAGATAGCTTTGGCCAAAACAGCACATCACATAGTGTTTTTTTATTTAAAATAAAACACAGAGCTAAGGAATTCATTCACTCTTAGTTCTGCATTGAACCAACAATGATGAGTGTGTTAATGCAGGAATTCACACATTAGCTCAATACTTTTTTGGTAACTATCTATAGATTCCACCTCCCCTGAAAAGAGAAAGCTGGATCATAAAGGGGCTATGCTGACATGCCTATAGATGTTAATACACACAAGCAACTTGTTCTCACGTATTCTGAAGAATAGGTAGTCTTCATGCAACTCCCACCCCCAGGGTTGCTTAGCTACTTATTTGTAACCAGTTTGATAGGAACTGAGGCAGTAGACACAGGCAAGGCACCATGACTATTTGACCTCCTGTCACTGGTATCACTGTGGCTTATTGGCAGGGAGAGACTTGAGGTGGTAGCAAGGTCCAGGTGATGCAAATGCATGGGCAGAACCAATCTCCTGCTCCTACCTACTGAGCTCATTGCCATCTCACCCCTCCTCCCCAGCAGGCTGCAGCAATGCAGCTGACAGGTCAGGTAAGCAAAGATGTCCTACCTCTTTTGACTCTACAGGACAGAGTGAAGGTTTTTTCCTCACTACCATGAAGTCTCCTAATGTAGTGCTTTACTTTTCCCCATTGACATGTGGTAGCCATACATATATATGTAGAAAAGTGAACTTGGGGACAACTCTTCGGTGAGCTTCACCCTGCCCAGTGCTGCCTGACCCTGGTTACTCTGAAATCTGGAGCACGTTTTCTCCCTTTTCAGATGTATTTCAAATTATAGGTCATTTACTTTGTTTCATAGAACTCAATAGGAACTATTGACAAACTAGTCAGTACATATTTGCATAGCCCCAATCTTGATTTCATTTCTGGGACTAGTTAACAAATGCTGAAACTTAGGAACTGGTACAAAGGGCTGTATTCAACCAAATACAAAGGATATGTACTGTATTATTTGCCTGCAGTGCTAAAATAAATTTCTGCAATGTCAGTGTTGCAGTTTGTGACACTGCATAAAGGCAGCACTTGGTGTGGTCTGCTCAAAGCCCATGTGGACTTGCACAGCTAGCAAGTTGACAGACTAGGCATCAAGAGACCATATAAAAAATTTAGATTTAGGTGTCACTAACTTTAGATTTATTTCACTTCGTTTAATGATAGCTTTCTGATTTTGAAACGGACAGGTTTTTTTATGACGGCTTTAAAGTTATCTATCCCAAACAGAACAGTTTCCACTGCCTTACCACTCCACACTTCAGCGAAACAGCCCTGACCCAGCTTCTTTTCCAGAAACAATGAATCTCGCGCCACTTCCCATGCATCCTTAGCCAATCCGACAGTTTGTGGAGTGCAATTCGATGCAATCACAGTTAAGTTAAAACATAAACCATCAGCTTTTTCTACAGGAAAGGAAATTAATAAAAGAAATACTTATAATCCACACAGTTATTACATGCACAGAGAAAGATGGAAGGTGGTTTTGTCCTTCAGTGCCCATGCTCACTTAATTTCGAGGTAGAAGGCTCATCACAACCTTTACATAATTAACAGATTAGAGTGTGTGAAGCTTGATTCTTAAGCTGAAGGTAGTTTGTCAAACCTGACATATAGAGCCAGGAGAGCATATGAGATCATCTTTCTTTCTTTCTTCTTCTTCTTCGTCTATAAATTACTCAGTGCTCAGAATGAAAGGTTTTCAAAGTCAGAAGCATGTTATCCTAAGTAATCGAAGACATCTGCTCTTTGATGTTGCTGGTCATGGCTCATTTTGCTTCCACATTCCATCTTCCATACTTGCCCCCAAAAGTTGGGAGACTATGGGATATATATAGATATGTATTTTCTCTGCATACCCATCCATACTTCCCCAAACTGCCCATTTCCCAGTCTCTTGATCAACTGTAGTGACTCTCGTGGAATTTCCCAGACATCTTTGGTTTTGACAGACAGATCAGTAAGCCTTGGCATTCCTTTATGACAAGGGACTACTAAGCGGCAGCAAAGACCTGCAGCTCTCTCTGATGAAGCAGAAGTGAAGCAGAGGGAAAAGAAAAGAGTAACAAACATGAAACATACACAGGAAGCAAGAAAAACAATGCTAGTAAACAAGTTACATCATTTGTTAGTAGCATTCTCCCCCAAAAGCTTGAAGATAAACAAACTGTACACTTAAAACATTCACTTTTGAAATATTCACTCAAGGGCATTTATTAATCCCATTATTTGTTTGGCATAAGGAGTGGATAAATCATCTCTTAGTTTCTTCCTATTATTGCAACATTCTGCATTTATGGGCGACTGGCATAATGTAGTTCAAAATATTCATTTAATACTGTCTGACTTGATAAATTATTTATTCGTTAAATTTTCAAATTATTTAACAAGTTAAAAAAACAAAGCAGCACATAAAATGAAAATCCTCACACCTCAGTCTAACTGTATTACCTTTATGAGAATCTTACTTTTCATAATAAGTTACAAATTGTGGTTTCCATTAAAAGAAGAAGCACATGCTGATGAGATTTGTGTTTCCTCTCCCCATCCCAAGCCAAGAAGGCCATGAATGGATGCCATACATGTTACATCATTTTGTATTTTAATGTCACCATGAATGTATTTTCACAGTAATGTTGATCTTTAGAATGGTTGGCATGACAAAAGTCTGTAGAATTCTTTGAGCTACAAGGAAGCATGTAGGGCAGGTGGGGCTGGGAAAATAACTTCAGCTTAGTAATTCCACACAAATGTGTGAGCTCCTGAAGACGAGCTTGCAGCCACTTTGCCCTGTCCTGATTCTAAAACTTGGCATAGCAGCAAAAGGGACCAAGGAGGAGAAAATGGCTGGGAGCTCCCTTCCAGGAACCTGCATGTTCAGGCAGTCTCGCCAAACCATGGTTTGGCTTAGCATGCCCCGCAAATCAGCTCCCTGTCTGTACACAAACAATCACAGATGGACTGATTGTAAAGTTATCACCCCAGTAAGCTAAACTAAGCTAAACTAAGCTAAGTTAAGCTAAGCTAAGCTAAGCTATAGGACCCCTGGATGGTTAAGTCCAGTCAAAGGCGACTATGAGGCTGCGGCACTCATGCTTTTCAGGCCAAGGGAGCTGGCTTTTGTCCACAGACAGCTTTCCAGGTCATGTGGCCAGCATGACTAAACCGCTTCTGGTGCACGGAGGACCATGACAGAAGCCAGAGCACATGGAAACGCTGTTTACCTTACCACCGCAGCGGTACCTATTTATCTACTTGCACAGGCATGCTTTTGAACTGCTGGGTTGGCAGGAGCTGGGACAGAGCAATGGGAGCTCACCCCATGGTGCAGATTCAAACCCCCGACCTTCCAATCAGCAAGCCCAAGAGGCTCAGTGGTTTAGATCACAGCACTACCCACTCTCAGTACTACCTACCCCAACTGCTTCCTTGTAGTGTTACTTTATATTACTTTTTGCTTCTTTCTTACAATGTGTTAAGAGGTTCCAAGTCAGGAATTAACACAAGTAGTGAGGACAAATATTGATAGGCAGGAAAAGGACATTTAAACTGTAGGATTGTTAAAATAACAGCTATTTGATGGGCTGCAGTATCTCCTGGAAGGCTTTATCTAATATATAAATGCAGTAGTGGCTACTGGATTGTCCACTACTGGGTAAATATATATGATTTACTTGTCATAATTGGTGCTTTAGGAACAAGGGACATGGGGAAACAAATGCCCAGAAGCAAGTTTGTGGTGCCTTGTTTTTATTTTAAAAAAAGCTGGAATTGATTTAAAACTAATACAGCCCAAAATGATCTAAGCCCCAACTATGTGAAAGAAGCCCTTCTCTCATACCAACTTGCTACAGTTTTAAGATCAGTAGGATAAGCACTGCTTGTGGTCCCAAAGCACAATGAGATTCATGGGACAGGAGTTTGTGAGCAGACTTTCTCTATAGGGACCCTCAGCTGTTGCTGCTGGTGCTATCTGTAACTGAAGTCTGCATTTTGTTTTATGCTGTTTTAATTTTATTGCTTAATTCTTGCTTAGGTTTGTATATGTCTGCCCTGGGACCTGGTTGAAGAGCAGATTATAAATAAATGATAAATAAACGTTTTTCTTTTCACCCATGAGTGCAGAAATACATGGGTATCAGACAAAATCAATTAATGGCTATTAATACAATCAAGTTTGTTCTTTGGAGCTGATAGGTACATGTTATACCTCTTATCATAATACACAGGAGCCTGACCTAGAGTTTGTAAATCTTTTAAATGGGGTTTTCTGAAATAAACATGGAGCAGATGCAGCAAACTTTGGCAGGTAAGGAGAAGAAAAGGGAGAAATGGTGGACGGGGTGAAAGAATTAATTGGGAAACCAATTAATAGACAGTTCAGGGTGGTGTAGTGCCAGAATATGTGTGGAGGATCTTGCAACTTGTTTATGAGCTTGCTCAAATCTAGGCACAAGAATTTTCAAAACTGCTTTCCTAACACTATCAGAATTTGCAACATGGCCAATTATGTTCCCAATGGAAACAAAACCATAGCTTGAGGCAGAGGTTTTTTGTTTGTTTGTGAATTTTGTTTGTTTGTGACCTTCATAGCAAAAGGCCAGGGGGGGGGGGAGGTAGTCTAAAAGAGGAAGGAGTACTGGGACAGAACACATAGCTAGGAGCTGTAGAGGAAAAGAGCTGACAGCCATATCTGGCAGGGGCTGGTGAGGTAGAGTAGAAAGCAGCAAATGGCTGCCACTGACAGGGAGGGGAGGCCTGCGCCCTTATGAGTGGGCAGCAGAGACAGGCAGTGGCTCATGCAGCACCCATGCAGATACACTGCTGGCTAATGTAATTGACCACACCCAAAGAGAGAGATGCTGGCCATTCATCAGCAGCACACCTGCACACCGCAGGGAGATGCTTCTCCCTGCTTCAAATACCCTCAAACAGGCCCACCTTTAAGTTTAAGCAGCTTCCCAGCATAGAAGAAGGAATTTCAATAGATGTGACTTGCATGACCATCTATATCTGCTGAAATTCCTTCTTCTACACAAGTTTTAAGCAGCCCTGTACTTAAAAAGCAAAACAAAACTGGCTACCCAGACACCCCACCCTCTCAGTTTCTGTTCAGTGGCAGCAATTTACTGCTTTCCATTCTATCTCACCAGCCATCACACCTCGATTTGAAACAGCCACCCAAATTTCTAGGCTGAAGCCAATGTCTTTGCAGCCACATATTTTCCTACCAATGGCAAAAATCTGTCAAAGATAACATTTCCAGCACTACACCAATAGAAGAGCTGAGACTAGAAACCACAAAGTATTAGAGTATGAAAGTCTGAGTGTGTATAGGGATAGAATAAATAGATCTTAGAAGCAAGATTGAGGGCTTTGGTGCAATGCAAAACAGGGAGTCAATGTATGAGAAGTAGACGTAGGATTAATATTAAGAAATAGTTGAAGCATAAATTGTCAGCGCTTCTCTAGTTAGCATAACCTTAGACCAAGCAGAAATAGAAGGTCAGATTGTCTTTTCAGAGAAGCTCTGAGTAATATTACAAACAGAAATAAAATGATGCAGCAATAATCCCAAACAGATTCCCCTCCCCCTACAGTTTATGAAACATTTTAAAGATCGAACAATCTTAGGCACCATTATAGTTATGATATCCTAGACTAGAATAAGCAATTTTAAATATAGTTATGAATAAATTTACTTTAAAATAATGGTAGGAAACATCTTGAATATAAGAACTTTGCAGAATATTTATAGAAATGTGTGTGCATGTGCGCAAGCGCATTTGGAACAACATACACAACATAAAAGTACAAGGAAACTATTTTAAATGATTAAGCAAATTATACAGACATGCATTTCTAATTATTTCACAGCTGTGCTACAATGCAAAGTATGGATTATTACTAAAGATACAATATATGGAAATCAATGTAATAAAACATGCATGTTAACTATAATGTACAGTACTACCTGGACGTAAACAGCCTTACTACAGTTATCCATACTCTGGCAACCTCTTGTTTGGATTACTGTAATAAATTATATGGGGCTGCCTTTAAAAATGATTTGGGGGGCACTTAGGGGGATGCAGGATGGGGGAAAGGAAAGTGAAGTCCTTTTGTATAAGCAGAAGTCTGGTTGCACAACACTGGATAGCATCAAAGAAAGAAAAATTACTGATATGCTACATAGCTAGCAAGAATTATCCAGTCAATGTTCCCAATAGTTTCTTTGTGGTTTTGTACTCTAGCAGTGCAATTAATGAAGAACATTGCTTATGTAGTGCAAAGCAGCTTTTATTTTCTTGGTTTTTTAAAAGGAAACTGTTTATTTGCTCTCATCAGATATTGCTGTGTTACATTTGGAACAGTTTAATGTGTTTTGCAATTGTATCTGTTTTTATAATTGTATATTCTATTGTTGCAACCTGCTCTGGTACCTCATGGTGAATAATATCAAAATTATTGAATGAATGAATGAATAATTCTTAAATGTATTATACAGAAAAAAGTTCTATATACACTATTGATACCTTATAGGAACTGAGAATATATACCAAACATTTATCTGCAAAATTACCTGAATAATGCTGAACAAGCTGTTGAAGAGTTTCAAATTGTGCCCTGGTTGTAATGTAATATCCTCCATTGTCAAGTTTGCGAATTTTATAATGTTTGACATGATCTCCTTTCATATCATCCCAGTCACGAATAGACAATGAATAGGCACCTATTAAACAAGTTTTTAAAAGCTACATATAATCAGAAGTAAAGGAAATAGTCTTAATTCAAACTAAAAGTAATTTAAATTCTTTTGATAACATATTACAGTCCAAAGGAAAAAAAGACCATTCACTGTAATTACAAAAGGCATAATTAAGGCATCATATATAATGTATGCCAAAAGAAGACCTTGCTGGATATACAAATTTACAGCTACAACTTTCAGTATTTTAAGATAAGTGATACCTCTATATTGTAGTCAGCTCTGAACAACAATTATAACACCTGTATAGGTTTTTAAAAAAATAAAGAATTGCTTGATTGTTTTGAATTGCATAACAGTTTAAAACTCATGTTTAGGGCATGCTTTAAGTGATGACTTAAGCAAAACTAAAAGGAAATCATACTATAAATGCTATCTATGTGCACAGGATCCCTTCATCTTCAACCTCCGTCCTCCCTTTCTTTTAAATATATATTATATTGATACACTTGATCAAATTCTTAACCAATTGCAAACAGTGGTTTGCTATTTATTGTGTCGAATATAAATTTCTTTTTCTGAGCTTTGCAAAATTCCACAAGCATGCAGCAAAAGTTGGAGACATCACCCCATAACCCTGCAGTTGCTTTTCTATACTTAGGAAAGGTAATGAAGTACAGAAGTAATGAACTAGAAATGATGATTATTCAATACCAAATACTGGTAAACTCAACACTGACACTCATAGGTCGCACAAACAAAAAAATCAATGTATGCTTGATAGATTAGGTCCCACTTGTTATCAGCTCATCGCTTTGTAAGCATCCACCCCCACCCCCACCCCCGGCCATACTACCTTTGGTGGTTTCACTCTCACGAATCAGGAAAGTTCCTCGAGGATTTCCAAATGTTAGCAGCTGCCTCTCAGCATCCTTTCGTCCAAGTTTGCCAAAGTACCATCTATCAAAAACACCAAGAAAGAAAATTTCATTTTAAATAGAGGGCTCAGCAGTATTATTTAATTTGTACAAACAGGACGTTATTTAAGGGTGATTTGTGAGGATCTTGTGCCCTGAAAATACAATCTGGAAACCTGTTAAGGATAGTAAATGGTACAGGACTCTTCTGGAAGCAGAAGATGGAAAAGGACAACTGCAATAGCAGTCAAAAGTACGGTTCACCTCATGAAAAGTCAAACCATGATATAAATGGGAGTGCGGGGAACTTATGAGCCTCCAGATGTTGCCAAACTACAACTCCCATCTCCTAGACATTATCCATGTTTGCTAGGGCTTATGGGAACTGTAGTTCAGTAACATCTAGCAGGCTGAAGGTTGCCTACCCCTGGTCTAGTTTGAAGCAGGCTCTCTGAGAAGAGTTCATGGCCACTTTGATCCTCTCTGATGGTTTTGCTACTGCGCTGTACTAAGTCATGGCCTGGCTTATCTGGTGGCCTGAACCTGGGATCATGATTTAGCTCTATTCAGCCTAACCATGAGCTGTAACCAAGGTTTGCTCTATGGCTTATGACTCAGAGTTTCTCTGAAAAAGCTAAACCATGAGCTGACTTCAGACAACATGCTAAGCCAAGCCACGTCTTAGCTCTGTGCAGTGCAGAAACAGAATGACCAGGGAGAAGTGTGCATGCACACAAAAGCTTATAGCCAGAATGAACTTAGTTGGTCTCTAAGGCGATACTAGACTTTTTTTTTTTAAAAAAAAAATATTTCGAGAGAGAGTAAAGTTATTAATTTCTCTGGGAGGCTGTACACTCATCCGTTCACACAAAGCCATGGTTTGGCTTAGCATGATGCGTGGCTCATGCAAATATGAACAACTTGTACCTGTGGTGACAACTGCCAAGACCTGACTCCTGACATTTATTTGAAATGCACAATGCAGAACAGAAGGATACAGCTATTTAATGTGCATTCAGAATAGTTTCCAAACCGAACCACTTATGCTGGCAGATCTAGAAACCATTGAATAAATATGCATGTTTAAGATTTAAATTTTCAACTTCAATGGACCTTGCACAGTACTGAAAATGCAGTAAAAAAATTCCCATAGCATTTACATTTAAATACTGTAGTCACAATTATAAAAATTTTGTTCAGCTTGCAATTATTACGCCTTTATCTCTAGTGAATTGGCATGTGCAAAATTTATACAATTTGTCTTCTGTACTGACATACCAACTGCAACATGAAGGACACTCAGGCCAAGAAATTTCGGGTGCTCCTACTTTGACCTAATGAGAATGAGTTTAGTTTTCCCCCTTCCACTAATTTACCCAATTATTTATCATTGAGCTGAAGAAGGAAACCAATGTGAAATTTGAAAATCACCCCAATCAATCACACACAAAATCTTTTGCACTTTCTTTAAGCACAGCTTTAAACAGTTTCCATAAAATTAAAAAAGCATACTCCTCTGCTTGGATGGAGTCGACTGGAGCCACATAATTACTGGGAATGTATCCAGTTTCTCCTGTAGTCAAAGAACGGGCTTCCCACCAGTCTCCTTCCCTGAAAAACAAGAGGAAGAAAACAGTAAGAGAATTCCCACTCTGAATTCAAAGCTACTTACCATAAACTGTTATAGACTTAATTTGACACCTTTCATAACGGAGTTGCAGAAAAAGAGAGAATTAAAGGAACAGGACAGAAAGAGTCAGAAAAATGACAGAAGAGTGAAATGTGTAATGAAACTATTTACTGGTTTTTATTTTGCTACCGCTGCCTAGAAATTCCACTAGATGGAGATATTTTATCACACCCATAAATACTGTGGCTGGTGTCGTTTAATAGGGGCTTCTCCAAGCGAAATAGAGAAAGGGATTGTTTTGGACTGTCACATTTTGTACAGTTTGCCTCTCTGTTAATGAATGTGCCAGTATGAGCAGCTTCAGAAGCTCTAAAGTAGTATTTTTCACACCATAGGACGCACTTTTTCCCTCCTAAAAAGCAAGGGAAAATGTGTGTGCGTCCTATGGAGCGAATGCAGGCTTTCGCTGAAGCCTGGAAAGTGAGAGGGGTGGGTGCGCACCGACCCCTCTCGCTCTCCAGGCTTCAGGAAGCTATCCGCTAGCCGTGGGAGACCCAGCTCTCCCACGGCTAGCGGAGCGCTGCATTAATCCCGAAGCTTGGGGCGTGCGGAGCTCAGCGCGCCCCAAGCTTCTGGGTGCCGGCAAGGTCTCCGCTAGCCGTCTAGACCTTGCCGGCACCCAGAAGCTTGGGGCGCGCTGAGCTCCGCAGCCCCAAGCTTCGGGATTAGCGCTCCGCTAGCTGTGTCTAGGCTGCGGATAGCAGCCTGCTTCCCGGAGCGTCGGGCGCCCTGAAAGCAGAGCGCCCGGCGCTTCGGGAACTCATCCGCAGCCTAGGCAACCCTGCGGGAGATCCCGCAGGGATGTCTAGGCTGCGGATAGCAGCCTGCTTCCCGGAGCGTCGGGCGCCCTGAAAGCAGAGCGCCCGGCGCTTCGGGAACTCATCCGCAGCCTAGGCAACCCTGCAGGAGATCCCGCAGGGATGTCTAGGCTGCGGATAGCAGCCTGCTTCCCGGAGCGTCGGGCGCCCTGAAAGCAGAGCGCCCGGCGCTTCGGGAACTCATCCGCAGCCTAGGCAACCCTGCGGGAGATCCCGCAGGGATGTCTAGGCTGCGGATAGCAGCCTGCTTCCCGGAGCGACGGGCGCCCTGAAAGCAGAGCGCCCGGCGCTTCGGGAACTCATCCGCAGCCTAGGCAACCCTGCGGGAGATCCCGCAGGGATGTCTAGGCTGCGGATAGCAGCCTGCTTCCCGGAGCGTCGGGCGCCCTGAAAGCAGAGCGCCCGGCGCTTCGGGAACTCATCCGCAGCCTAGGCAACCCTGCGGGAGATCCCGCAGGGATGTCTAGGCTGCGGATAGCAGCCTGCTTCCCGGAGCGTCGGGCGCCCTGAAAGCAGAGCGCCCGGCGCTTCGGGAACACATCCGCAGGGTGGGGAGCCCTGCAGGAGTTCCCTGCAAGGCTCCCCAAGCTGCGGATAGCAGCCTGCCGCCCGGCGGGTGGGGCGCCCTGAATCAGAGCGCCCCTCGCGCCGGGCAGACATCCGCAGGGTGGGGAGCCCTGCAGGAGTTCCCTGCAAGGCTCCCCAAGCTGCGGATAGCAGCCTGCCGCCCGGCGGGCGGGGCGCCCTGAATCAGAGCGCCCCTCGCGCCGGGCAGACATCCGCAGGGTGGGGAGCCCTGCAGGAGTTCCCCGCAAGGCTCTCCAAGCTGCGGATAGCAGCCTGCCGCCCGGCGGGTGGGGCGCCCTGAATCAGAGCGCCTCTCGCGCCGGGCAGACATCCGCAGGGTGGGGAGCCCTGCAGGAGTTCCCTGCAAGGCTCCCCAAGCTGCGGATAGCAGCCTGCCGCCCGGCGGGTGGGGCGCCCTGAATCAGAGCGCCCCTCGCGCCGGGTAGACATCCGCAGGGTGGGGAGCCCTGCAGGAGTTCCCCGCAAGGCTCCCCAAGCTGCGGATAGCAGCCTGCCGCCCGGCGGGTGGGGCGCCCTGAATCAGAGCGCCCCTCGCGCCGGGCAGACATCCGCAGGGTGGGGAGCCCTGCAGGAGTTCCCCGCAAGGCTCCCCAAGCTGCGGATAGCAGCCTGCCGCCCGGCGGGCGGGGCGCCCTGAATCAGAGCGCCCCTCGCGCCGGGCAGACATCCGCAGGGTGGGGAGCCCTGCAGGAGTTCCCCGCAAGGCTCTCCAAGCTGCGGATAGCAGCCTGCCGCCCGGCGGGTGGGGCGCCCTGAATCAGAGCGCCCCTCACGCCGGGCAGACATCCGCAGGGTGGGGAGCCCTGCAGGAGTTCCCCGCAAGGCTCCCCAAGCTGCGGATAGCAGCCTGCCGCCCGGCGGGTGGGGCGCCCTGAATCAGAGCGCCCCTCGCGCCGGGCAGACATCCGCAGGGTGGGGAGCCCTGCAGGAGTTCCCTGCAAGGCTCCCCAAGCTGCGGATAGCAGCCTGCCGCCCGGCGGGTGGGGCGCCCTGAATCAGAGCGCCCCTCGCGCCGGGCAGACATCCGCAGGGTGGGGAGCCCTGCAGGAGTTCCCTGCAAGGCTCTCCAAGCTGCGGATAGCAGCCTGCCGCCCGGAGGGTGGGGCGCCCTGAAGCAGAGCGCCCCTCGCGCCAGGCAGACATCAGCCAGCCCCACAAGCTCGGGGGACAGCAGGGAGGCGCAGCGCCACTATCCCGCTGTTCCTCGACCTGGTTCGGTTTCCCTGACCTGCTTTTGGGGGGGGAAATAAAGGGAAATTTTTTTCCCTTTATTTCCCCCCCAAAAAACTAGGTGCGCCCTATGGTCCGGTGCGTCCAATCGTGCGAAAAATACGGTATATGCATCTACACCAGGGACTTTCCCTAATGGCAGCCCCCTGAGGTGTATTGTAAGAGGGTTTAGAACAGGGATGGGGAACCCGTACCTCCTCCAGATTCTGTTGCATCTGCCCCAGTCAGCATGGTCACTGACTGGTCAGGGATGGTGAGAGTTATAGTCCAGCACCATCGGGAGAGGCACAAGCTTCCCACCCCTGCTTTAGAGGCATCTGTGTGGGCAGGACTCTTGAACAGGAATGTGAGAAAGAGGCTGTGTACACTTTACTGAGTCTCCCCCTCCCCGTAACTTGGATAAAGCTGGTATCGGAGGGAGAAACGCATCAAAATGTGGTATTTCAGGGAAAACCATGACAGGGCAGTTAGAGGTTAGGTGTGGATTATGGTTAATTTTGTGTGTACCCCCCTTCCCAAACCAGTGGTAAGGAGTGCCCAGGATGCAGAGTAAATGGGAGTCTAAAAATTCTGTGGCATGAAAAATGGTATTGGGGCAATTTTCCCAGCATGTTTATGAAAGCAATGATGTGTTCAGCGCATTGGTTGCTATAAAGCAGGGGTGTCAAACTCAAATTGATCGGGGGCCGCATCAGCAGTTTGGTCACCCTCAAAGGGCCGGTTGTATCTGTAGGACTATGTAAAGGACATGCAAAGTGGAGGTTTCCTGTGTAGAACGGCCAGCGCCGCTAGTTCTCTGGCTTGTAGGCTGCTGTGCATGCGCTGAAGAGGCGGCTTTCTTGTGTCAATAATAAAAAAAAGTGAGAATAAAAGGTGAAGGCTGGGGGCCGGCGGTGGCTACACGGGCCACATGACGAGGTCTGGCGGGCCGGATTCGGCCCGCGGGCCTTGTGTTTGACACCCGTGCTATAAAGCCTATATGAGAGCAGGGACAAGCATGCTAAGCTCTGCTCCTGCACTGCTATCTCTGTCATTCTCCACAATCTGGAATATGATTATCTAAGGTGGGGAGTCTCCACAAGTAGGAGGCAGCTTCCCGCCTCACACTTCTGCCTCCAACTTGTGGGGGGCGGGGATGGAGACAGCGATGGGGTAGGGGAAGAGCTAAGTAAGCACATCCGTACTCATCCTCTTTGCAGGTAGGATTTACACTAGAGCAGAATGCCTCAACACACACACTCTCTCTCTCTTTGCTGTGCCCCAAGATTCTTGACAGCAGAGCACTTCAAACTCACCCATTGCAGTTAAGAATTTGTAATGGATTTGTTTATTATTCAAGCATTACTTTCTTAGGCTTGCAGCAGGAGCATTTTGAAGCATAAAGGAAAGTGTATAATGTAAATATTTTGTCGGCTTTTTTCACTGTCAATTTAAAAGAAAAGGGTGTTTTCATTTATAAATCATAGCCCAAGTGACTGTGCTTTCATGTGCATAAAAGCTGTTCAGGTAGGCAGAATAATGAACTATTCCATGAAATTATCTCATCTTTTTACTTCACTCTTCCAGACATCACAATGATTTATTTGCAATAAATGGAAAACTATAACTAAATACTATAACTAAACACCCCCATCGTTCAGCCCAGACACTGAGGTCCAGCGCCAAGGGGCTTCTGGCGGTTCCATCACTGCGAGAAATGAGGTTACAGGGAACCAGGCAGAGGGCCTTTTCGCTCCTGCCCTGTGGAACGCCCTCCCATCAGATGTCAAGGAAATAAACAACTATCTGACTTTTAGAAGACATCTGAAGGCAGCCCTGTTTAGGGAAGATTTTAATGTTTGAAGTTTTCTTCTGTTTTTAATGTTCAGTTGAAAGCAGCCCAGAGTGGCTGGGGAAACCCAGCCAGATGGGCGGGGTAGAAATAAATTATTATTATTATTATTATACCTTTGGTTTGCACATCACAGTAAACTACAGTAAGAAATAAACACGGCTTATCATGGTTTACCATAGTTATTTCCTACTGGTCATGCAGACCAAAGATATTTGTTGACCGTTTGTGTGATGACTACAAAAATTTACTTGGCTCTGTGTTCTGCTACAAAAATCCATGAACCTCATAATGCTCTTAATATTGTTTATAGTTTAAATGTGTTGTTTTAAAAACTTATCCAAACCAGAGCAATGTACAAAGATGGTCTGAAATAAACATTCTGCAAATTGCATCAGTATAAGCACTGACTTCTAAAAGGTCATATTTCCATTGCTAATTAATTTATTCCATCTTTCAGATTCAAGGACTAAAATCCAATTCAGTATTTAGCTGCGATCATGAATGGTAGGACACAGTGGATCCTTGCGTGAGTGGGTGGAAGCCAATAAGCCAAGGGTTTCGGACAAGTGAGAAGCAGGACTGTCTTGAGTATCCTGCGTTTCTTCCTCCAACTGTTTAGCTTACTGCACCTGATGCTGTGCTTCTCATGTCCACTTGCACCAGGAGCAGAAGTTGCTCTGAGTGTGAAGATTTCACATAAGAACACCACTGCATCAGAAAAGGCTCCTCTCTAGTCCAACATCCTGCTCTCTCAGTAGCCAAGCAGATGCTTACAGGAAGCTCACAAGCAAGACATTAGAGCAGCAGCATTCTTGCCACTTCTGATTCCCAGAAACTGGTACAGTCATACCTTGGAAGTCAAATGGAATCTGTTCCAGAAGTCTGTTCGACTTCCAAAATGTTTGGAAACCGAAGCGCAGCTTCTGATTGGCTGCAGGAAGCTCCTACAGCCTGCATATATATGGTATGACAAGGTAAAAATTCATAAAAGTTTCAAAAACCATATTGTTAGGAAAGCATTATATAATGTTTGGATTCGTTATAAAGATCTGTTGGAAAATAAAACCCCTAGGTGGTTGTCACCAATGGAGGCCAAGGAAGTTAAAAAACTTAATATGGAATCTAAATGGCCAAAATATTGGGAAATTGTAGAACAAGAAGGTGGAAATGTGAAATTACAGAGCTATGAGAAATTGAAGTTTAAAGTAAGAGATTGGCTTCATTATTATCAGATAAATGAAGTTTTTAAACAGGACAGGAAAATCGGCTTCCAAGTGGAGAAGTCGAAGCTAGAAACAGAGTTGTTAGAACCCAATACTAAGAATCTTTCTAGAATGTACAATTTGCTGCTGAAATGGAATACACAGGATGAAACGGTCAAATCAGCTATGATTAAATGGGCACAGGACATTGGTCATGACATTATGTTTGCTGACTGGGAACAGTTATGGACCACTGGCATAAAATTTACGGCATGTAATGCCTTAAGAGAGAATATTATGAAAATGATTTATAGGTGGTACATGACCCCAGTCAAGCTTGCAAAAATCTATCATTTGCCCAATAACAAATGCTGGAAATGTAAAGAAACTGAAGGTACTTTCTATCACCTTTGGTGGACGTGCCCAAGGATTAAGGCCTTCTGGGAAACGATATATAATGAAATTAAGAAGGTGCTTAAGTGTACCTTTCATAAAAAACCAGAGGCTTTTCTCCTGGGCATAGTAGGCCAATTGGTGTCAAAGAAAGATAGGACGTTTTTTATGTATGCTACAACAGCAGCAAGAGTTTTACTAGCAAAGTATTGGAAGACACAAGAACTACCCTCGTTGGAAGAGTGGCAGACGAAGGTGATTGAATATATGGGACTAGCAGAGATGACGAGCAGAATCCGTGACCAAGGGAAAGAGACGGTGGAGGAAGATTGGAAGAAATTTAAACTTTATCTTAAAAATTCTTGTAAAATTATTGAGTGTTAAAATGTCATGGGTAAAGAATAGCAGATTTGCAGCGATATGATTGGAAAAGTGGAAGATAAGGGTTATAGAAAGGAATTTATAAGTAATTCAGACCAGGGGTTGCTGAAAAAAGTTTAAAACGGGGATGCAGAAAAGGGAGACATGGGGAAGTCGCTGAAATTGGGTATATGAAAAAATTTATGAAATTATACATGTTTATATGTTTGTTTGTTAGTGTTTGTTGTTTGTACTGTCTTATATTATATGTTGAAAAACCAATAAAAAATTTTATAAAAAAAAAAAGGAAGCTCCTACAGCCAATCGGAAGCCATGGAAGCCCTGTCAGACATTTGGCTTCCAAAAATAGTTCGCAAACCAGAACAGTCACTTCCAGGTTAGCAGCTTTCGGAACTAAGCTGTTCGAAAACCAAGGTACAACTGCATTAGGAGTTATTCTGCCTCCAGTACTGGATGATGTACACAACCATCATGGTTAGTAGCCTTTAGTATCTTTATACTCCATGAATTTGTCTTAATCCCCTTTGAAGCCATCCCTGTACATCTTTTGGGAGTGCTGCTGAAGGTACAAATCACCCAACAAATATTAATAAAGTCATGCGGTAACATAAAACTTACGAGCTGTTAAGTATCTGAAATTTTTCTCCTTTATGAAAACTTAAATCATCTTCTGTTCTTGCTTCATAATCATACAGAGCCACAAAAAGAGTTACACCTAAGAGAAATAAAACGGCAGTTTACAAATTTGCTACTGCATAATAGGGGTAGGGGAAAATAGATGGCCAACAAATTCTGCCTTTTTAAAAAAAAAAATTACAGAATTTGGTTTAAAAATTGTTTTTTGTTCCACTTACTTCACAAAGTATTATTTTTTCAAAACAAAAACAAAAACTGTGCAAGACAGAGGACTATCGTTATTCCTGTACTGCAGATAAGGAGTGTGTGTGTATAAGGAAGAGATAGCAGTGGCTTTCCAAAGGCCACCAGTTGAGTTCATGGGTCATACAGGTGATATCTGAACGAGGGAATTCACATCTCAGTCTCTCAACCATCATGCTACCCTGGATTGCACGTGCACTCAACAAAACTTTATTATTTATTTAAATGAGGTAAAAATAGGTTAGAGACTTTGAAATCTGTGTAGCTATTGCTTGTAAGAGCTCTGGCTTCCATGTACTCTGTGGAAAAGAGTTCAGCACAAACAGCAGTAGGCAATGTGAATCACAAGGTCACCTGTTACAGACTGCAAGTATGAATGTTGCATAAGTATGAGAGCAGCATGTAAATTACGAGTGCAAGAAGTGTATATACGTGAGTGCTGAGAATGAGCAGCGTGAGGGGGCTCTGTGTGCACTGTGTGAGACAGTGAAAGGGGAATGGAGACAGAGAATATATTATACCCAGAGTCATATCTGACTTTGTGCAGGCCTCCATTTGTGTGCTCTGCTTACATTGTGAATTATTATTATATTGTGAATTGTGTCCCATATGAGCAAGAATAATTTCATGTCTTCAGATCAGAGGTGGGTGTTGCAAGAATGCAAATGATCCTCAATAAAAGACTGAGTTTTTGTTTTTGATTTTTGTACTGAAGAAACCTAAAATGCTCTGAAAAAGATAAAGTTATTCTAAATGATATACCTGTGCCTCCTCTTGTTCGCAGTGTGCCTGTATGCGATGAGGAA
The DNA here is from genome assembly GCF_027172205.1 of Podarcis raffonei. Classification (NCBI taxonomy): domain Eukaryota; kingdom Metazoa; phylum Chordata; class Lepidosauria; order Squamata; family Lacertidae; genus Podarcis; species Podarcis raffonei. The sequence continues at coordinate 53,908,999 of NC_070604.1, forward strand.
TTTACACCACCAAAGACGGTCAGCCCCTGTCCACCGGCTGTGGGGAAGTTGTTGTAGTTTGGAATGGAAGTCACACCAAAATTTGGGTAATGTTGAGGGGTGGGATCTGTCCCATAGCGATAACCTGAACTCTGGTTTAAACTGCCATCCCTCTCGTCTGTCAGTTTTGTTGCTTCTTTATCCTTACATTGCACACAGCCCATTATCTAAAATCCTGCAGTAAACAAACAAACAAACAAACAAACAAAAACTGTTTTCATTTTCTTGTCTGATATACTTTACCAACATGATATGGCACATAAACAGTTAATTCTACCAATCAGCAAATGCAGAATTATTTTTTGGATACATCAGTATCAAGCAGCTAAAGGCAACATATCTCTTTTCTGGGACATGTCTAGGAAGCAACTTGTTGAACCTTCCATTGGGTGTTTGTGCTCCAACTGAGAAACATGGTTGGGCAATAAAGAAGTTTCCTTTACAAGGCAATGTCCCCCTTTTTGCATTTCTAAAGTGTGATTCAAACATGGCTTATGCCAGTCCTTTGTTTGCTGTGATGCGAACAGCAAAAAGACAGACTATGGACCAACACAGGATAAAGTCTCCTACAATTCATAAAAAGCATCTTTGCACCCAATGATTTTAGCCTCTTGTTAACCGATCTCATAGGTATCTCTTCTGTAGTTCTCCTGTTAAAGTATTGACGTTAAAGTTGTGTTGGCTTTCTGAAGTCATCTCACATCCTTTCTGAAATCACTTCACATCACCACTTTGGAAAATATTGCTCATAAACCACTGAGCATTTGGTTTCTGATTCTATAGTCTCAACTTCTCCCACCCCATTACAAAAATTCCCCAACATTGAGCAAGCTGCAAGTAGAAAAGGCCACCAAGCTCTTCTGTCTGTTGTATTTGCTTTGACAAGAGATTTACTCATGCTCTAGCTGCCTGACCTGGGCAAACCCTAACCCCACACCAAGTGTCAGCTCAAGGTTCTGACCATCCTCAGGTAAGATTCTCTGCAGAGAGATGGATACCATGGCTCCTCCAATAGTCCTCCTGCTCCACACCTCTATTCACCTATTCTCTGCTACACTTTGGGATGGCAATGGCAGCTGCTCACCCTCAATATAGCCAAGGAGCTGGCATCCATTTTTGAGATAGTTGCACTTTTATACTAGAGGCTGTTACCTCGGGGACAGCTGCTGGTTTATTGCACGTACAGTTCCTACATACATATACATGCTGCATTCAGAGTTTACACTGCTTCACTTTCCACACACAGCATGATTCAGAATATACCACTCATGGAAGAGATCCCAACAAAAGAAGAGTGGCAGATGAAGTTAATGGACTATGCCAAGTTGGCGAAACTAACCGGGAAAATTCGGAAGCAGCAGGACCAGACCTTTTTGAAAGACTGGAATAAATTTACATTGTATTTGAGAGACAATTGTGAACAACTGACATCGTTAGTAGGGCTACAAGAAGTTTTGTACGGTTAGATATATCAATTATTATCAATATGATGTTTAAATGTTGTATTTAAGATTTGGATTTAAGGGTAATAATAACAACAATAACAACAACAACAACTACTACAACAAAATGCAGTATCAGAGCATAATTAGGAAAACCATTAGTTGAGGAGGAGGGAAGTCTCAGGCCAAGATGGCCAAGTGGTCTTTATTTATTATGTGTAAGATGGATGTTTTGTAAAAAAAATATTTATAAAATTCAATCAAAAAATTATATATATAAAAAACAGAATATACCATGTAAGAGCCATATGGGGAAAAATGGTGTGGTGTGGGTTTAACCTTCTAACCCTCCCCATGCGACCCCACCAGAAGATTCTAACGGGGACAAATGTGGCAGAATTTTGCATCATGCAACATACAGCCTGGCCGGGTGGGTGGGTGCTCTAAGCATCTCCAGGGGCCAATTATATCCCACTGGCTCCTAGAGGCCTCCACACAGGATTGGAGAGTAGCTGCACACTGTGATTTCAAACTGCACATATTGGAAAGGGCAGAATATGCTTTGGAGATCAGAATCCCAAAATAAAACAAACTTCCAAAATGAAACAAAAACACTTCTGCATCCACATTTGGGCATATGAATTTATGTGGAATTTCTCTTCCACTAGGTTTAGCCCCCATCTCTATTTAATAATACTTTATAGATATCTGAGCACTTCTCACAATTTGAATTGAGCAAGGATATACTTTATTACAGAGGAAGGGGAGGATATAGCCCTAAATGTATTATTCACACGCTGAGCCAACAAAAAAGTGAATTATTAACTTCGAGGTGCCAAAAAGAAAAAAAAAAGGGAAGAAAGAAAAGGGAATAAAGCAGCTATTCAAGAAATGCAGGCCAACTAAACAAGTAAAAGAAAACTAGGCCAGCAATGAATAGGTACGCAGGCCTTCCAAACTGTAAAAAAAGAGGGACCCAAACGAAACAGATTTTTATAAGAGGTAATAGTGACATCAGTGCAACATATTTTAATGAATATATTTTAGTCAGTTTCTCCTCTCTCTCTCTCTCTTTGCTGGCATGTATTTTCTCTGAGAGAGGTGGGGAGGAGCAGGCAGAAAAGTTTGATGGAGAGGTCATTTCCCTTTCTATTGTCCTCTTCAGCTTGGCTCCAGTGCCTGGGCAGTGCACGTATAAAAGCTGCTTGATTGCAGGACTGTGTGAGATGTGACAGAGGGTGTAACCTACATGTTTCTTTTCAAGCCAAGACTTTGAAAAGCTGTCCATTCCTTCTTGAAGACACTAGCTATGGATGATATCATTAGTCGCCTAGTTAAGTTTCAGGAGGAAGTACAAGCACATTGCTGGACTTGATTCAAAAGGACTCCAGGGTTTTTGTAGATATTTTTAAATACATCCTCCATTCAGCAGTAGCACCACAGCTCTGAACAACCAGAGGGCAAGAATCTATTTTCCGCTGTTATCACAAAGCATCTCAAATTCAAACCTGAGCTGAATGGAGGCATTCATGGTTTGGTAGAGCTGAAAACATGCATGCTCAGGACAAGCGGTGATGATATCATTCAACAAAATCTGGAAACTATTTGTGCCAGACCCCTTGGAGATTTATGTTCAACACCACAAGCGGTAAACAAGATTTTAATATAGTTCTAATGCATGATGTATTTCTTCCTCAAATGTTTGGATTGCTGGGTCATAGGACCATTTCAAAGTTTGCCATTACCGTTACCATAATTGTAGCAGCTTAATCTTGATCCACTTTCCCAAAGCAGTATTAGGAATTTTCTGAAGAAAGCTAAACAAAGTTTACAGGAATAATGAAACTTCAAGTGATAGAGCACAAATTTACCTTTCAAAATATTGTTCAATTGTACAGAATCAACAATTCTACACTCACCAATGTGTTCACTAACACATTGTTGCAACACTATACATCAGAAGTGGGGAGCCTGCTATACATTCCTACATGGGCTCCATTAAACTTGATAGGTCTTACTTCTGAGGTGTTATGTATAAGAGTTTGGGGGCTTGATTTAGAGAAAACATGCACAAAATTACGCCAAAAGTGTCATCCTTATGCATGAATATACAGTGAATATCTGTGGAAGGGATGAATTGTTAGGATCAATGACTCATCTAATTCTGTGAGGAACCATGAGAGTCACCTAGTCCAACCCCCCTGCAGTGCAGGTCTTTTGCCCAACGTGGGGTTCAAACCCATGACCATGAGATTGAGAGTCTCATGCTCTACTGACTGAACTATTGCAGCTGTTGAGAAGCTTTGTACTGTTGATGTATAGTTTATTAAACGTATCTTATGTCATTTGAAACAAGATGATCATTTAACTGACATGTTCCTGATGGAAGCTAGAGGAATATGTTGTATTGAAGGTAGAACAGCAGACAGAAAACTGTCAGTTAAATTGTCACTGCAGTCTAGCATGGGGGGGCGGGCGCTTTGCTTGGAGAGATTTCTGGCTTTATACAGGCAACAACCATTTTATGCCGGGGTTACATTCTGAGGCACTACACATTTAAGTGAAATTGCGTATATCAGGAACAACATTGAAAAAGCCTACAAACACCCTTTAAACCTCTGAAAACCCTTGAAAAAAACAAATTCCACCACAATTACTCCTTCCAAACTGCCCTGTCCAAACTCCAACTCTCCACAGGACTCAACAGTCAGTGCAAGGGCTCCTGAGATTGCACTTGCAAAGGCTTATGGGATTGCTAGGCGCTGCTTTTACACTGTTTTTGCCCTTTCTGCATTCTTTTAGGGCCACTTTTGCACTTTTTCTAGTCACCTCTGGGTTTGTGGTGACGTGCACATGTTTGTGGCTATGTGTCAAGCACATATTGAACACACATAAAATGGTTGTTTGCTGTATTGAGACTCAGTCATCAAAAGGGTGTTGTCCATTAGTGGACATTCTACCGCATCTTATTGACTCATAAATCAGTAAGAGGATGGAATTTCACCCAAATTTTAGTGACTGCATGGAGGGTCTTGGCTGATGTAAATAAAAGGCCAGGTTTTGTATTGGGTGGGTAGAGCAGCTCTTGGAGCTGAAGGAGGGGTGGGATTTAGGAGGGGGCCACAGTGAGCTGGACCTAAGAGGCAGGCATCTGAAAGGTCTGTCATATGTAGCCCTGAACTGGACACAGGCACCTTGGAGGATGGAGTGAACCTCCCATTGACTTTGGGGAACATGCAGGATCCCGTGTCATGAACCCTGGGACTCCCTATGAGGAAGGGTACTCCTCAAAAGGGAAGCGCTCTCTGAATACTCCTAAACAGCAGCAACTGCGATTAGGTGGGGGGATGGAAAGACAGGCTACATTAGCCCTTACTGTGAGCTTCCCAGTTGTGAAAAGCACAGGCCCTTAACTCTGTTCAGCCTGACTTCTTGTTCCTGCCTCCTATACTGAATGACCGCTGCTAACCCCTTGCTTTTGAAATTTTGCCTACTTTTGGACTGCTTAATTTTGGCTTTGTCTCATGTCCCTGCTATTGGACCACATCCATGCTTGGCTTGCATCACTGTGCTTGACCTCAGCTTCTCCTCTGTGTTTTTGGATAGCCCTGATGCTACTACCAGATCAAGATAGGACAGGGTAATGAAGATTCAACCCAGGAACTGATAATACTGGGGCAAAGAGCTGAAAGAGGTCTGCTAACAAGAGAACAGGATTGTATGACAGCCCTCGAGGAAGAGCTACGGGTAAGTAATAGTTGGTTGTTGTGAACCTGATGCTTGAGGGTTGAAGACCAAGGCTGCAATCTGTGAGCAGCCTGAAGGACTCCAGAATGAAGACCACGTTGGAGTCTCCATGTAAAGTCCTCTAGATGTATTAAGTTGTGTGTCAACTGGGGAAGGAGAGTGACAGGGTAATTGGCAAGGGTTCAGTTAGGGGATGGAAGTTTAATCTCATATAGTTACCTCCTTAAAGGGACGGTAATTCTGTTGCTTATACAGTGTCATTTATTCAAATCCTTGCACTCCTTCATGAACTTGGGTTGCTGTGTACAATATGGCAGGTGTATAACAGATAAAAATATTAAAAATACAGCTTTGATTTTGGAACTTGTGTAAGCAGTATGGTTCAGAAGGGGAAAAACAATTTTTAGACTCTTTTGATCTTGCTAAATGGGCTAGAACCCGTTAAATAATTTTTTGTAAACTCTTGCCCTTGCTTTCCTCCCACTCACTGTGGTCATCAGTTTTGCATGGAATAGACAAGAGCTGCCAAATACACAGCGTCCAGCTTAGCAGAATCCTTGCTACAATGCTAAACACTGTGCTGTTTTCATTGGGTATTGGTGCCTCCAAAGGGGGTGATTCTCAAATCTTTCCAGGCACCCACCTCACCTCCTGTAATGTGTGCAATGTTGTGAAAGCAGTCACCTAAAGGAAAAGCCCACATAAAACATTCTGTTCATGTAAATTATACTGTCAGCTGTTCCATATGTTCATAACTCTCCAGCTACTGAGCAGCTCTATTCACACAGCACAGCCCCTAACAGAGACAACACAGTTAGAAACACAAAACTAGAACTCCAAATGCAATGCAGAACAGAACACTGGACAGGTATACCCAGTTGCCAACTACGCATTAAGTCACATTCAACTACAATGCAAAACACATTAAGGAATTAAATGGCAAAAGTGAGCAAAAACCTTAAAAATAGGTTGAGTCACACTTATTCGTTATGTGCTCAAGGAGCCAAGTATGCAGGTAATTGTTACCCATTTTAGAGATGGAAATAGTGAGGCAGAGACAACTTGCATAAGCAAGGCTTTGAGCACTCAGACACAAGCCATTGGCCTGCCTGGTGACCAATACAGGGGAATTAATAAATGGACCTATAAAGTGTTTTTTTAATCTTTACTTTTTGATTTTTTTAAATCTGCACAGAGCTCCAAGTCTAACCAGAGCAGCAGTACTAGAGTGATAATTATCTGCCTTCACTATTTTACCCAGACTAAATCATTTCCTCACACTGTTATAATTTTAAAAGGCACAATTCCCTTAGCATCAGGCATCCTTTTTTAGTTCAATATTTTAAAACATTCTGAGCAGTTTATCCCAAATAAGATTTCTAACTCCATTGTCTGCACATCCTGCTTTCTGTAGGATCATCCCCCTCTCCCTCAAATTCTCTAATAAAAAATGAGTCACAGAGAAAACAACGTGAGGTAGGTATTGTAGGCTTTCGACTCCTCTTGGATGAATAAGTGCCTTGCCTGCTTCATCATGCCTTTAAATCAGAGTGTACTCTTAATATATATATATTTCTATCATTTTCTGCTTAGCCCAGAATGTAGAGAGGCATCCTAGTGGAATGTGACAGAAAGATAAATTCATGTCAATTCTGCCTTCTATTCACAGGGACCTCATTCCATTTTTAATGCAAAGTATTTTATTCCTTGACCCAGTAGGAAGAAGCATCCGAAATCACTAATATTTGACAAAGTCCAGACAGGTATAACAGCAAACAACATTGCAGGCAATATTGTGGTGTTTCCTGCTTATTTTCCATGATGGAAATAAAAAAGAAAAGTGAGAAGAGAAAGGAGAAAAGTCCTTCACAAAGGAATGCTGATCTCAAAGTCATGTGGTCTTTTCTGCTGCATAGAGATGAGAAAATGAGGCGGAAATTAAGTGACTTGCCAAAGTGTAAGGTGTGATCCAGAACCAAGCAAGAGCATAATGTGCCAAGTGGGAGGTATGCCTGTTTAATTATGTCAGTAGTATAACATCTGTGTTGCTAATGCCAGATTTCTTTACTGGGAAGGGATAGGCCGTGCTTTAATTAGGACCTATTACCCAGTACTTTTAATTCTCTCTTTCTTCAGTGATAAACAAATTTTTATTTCAACATTTTTCATACTAACACTAGGATTTATTTTTTAAAAAAAATGCTATTTTGTAACTCTTTTGTTACCTCGGGAACTGGGGCAGTTTCAGCCAGGCACTCACGAGCTGAGACAACGCAGCTTGTTTTCACAGTTCAGCTAGGAATCGGGAAGGTTGTTCCTCCTTCCTAGCTGAGAAAGCTCCAGTGCTCCCTCCACTCACGGGTGAGTGGGCAACCACCAACTGCGCTCCCTTCAGCTGAGCAGTTTCACGGAGCCCCCACTTTGCCGCCGGCTCACGGGAGACAGCCCTGGGCTGGGAGCTCCTTTAACTGCTCAGCTGAGGTAAGGACAGCTGCACACTCCTCAGTCGAGCAGTTTAAAGATGCAGAGGGAAGAACAAGCTGTATCGGCGCCTCATACTGGTCCTGGACGATATAGCGATATATCGCCCAGGCCTAGTATGTAAGAGAAATGGCACTGTACGCCTCACAGATCATTTGCCTGTTTCTTCTTTCTGTCTTAATGAACTAGCACCCCAAGAGCAAAATGGCTGAGAGATGTATATGAAGTCAGTCTCACATGGTACTCTCCAGTTCTTTTGACCTGAACATGCAGCTGGGAGGAGCCTTTGGTCAGTTATATGCACACAGCTCAGCTTTGGAGTCCATTATAGTTTCTGCTTATAGCATGCTTATTCCAGGACAGCTGCTACTCACCTCTACCTGCTATAGAAATGGCACATGAAAAGACGTCCTTGTTGCCCACAGAAGACAATTTCCTGGCATTTGTCAAGGAGGAACACAGACAACAAAAAGATGACTTATCTACTGTACCATGTCAAGTATGCCCTTTCTTGTTTTCTTTTCTGCTTCTCTCAGTTGCTACTTTCCATATCTATGTTACATGGAACAAATTTATGGTTATATTGTGCCATTTCACAGCATTGATTCAGCCCCCAATTGGCACTGATGTTTACAGCCAGTAAGGACACAGCAAGACAACAGCAATGTTACAATTATGGATGTGTTGCCTTTGCTCTGGTGGTGGTGGGGTGGGAAGAAGGACACACACTAGAAATAAACCCACATGATCACCTTTTCCTGTGAACAAAACTGCCCCTCTCCAGAACAAATGCTGTAGCTTATGAGCTATCTTTCATTTTATATGTACAGATAAGCCTCACAGAAAGAAGCTGATGGAAGGAAACCGAAGAAACCAAAGCAGAGCACTCCATGGGATGAAAATCCACTAGTATTCTGGGTGATGCAGTAATCAAGAAGAAGAAGAATTATCTTGCATTCTGAGAACCATTGAGGTACTTTAAAAAACAACAACTCACCAAAAACAACCTTAGGATATATTCACCACTAGCTGAAAAGGAACAGGAAAGTCAGTGTTCCATCTGGACAGCAGTAGCAAAAACTGACTTCACTTGCTGTGCTTGTTTAAGGAACAGTCGCTGTGGTGGAACTGGCAGGGTGCCCATGAGTCAGGGGGTCACCTGGCAAATCCACAAGAAAACACATTAGCACAAAGTGGCTGTTTGAGCAGGCGTAATCAAAAACTCTCCAATGCAGGAAATGAAAGAGAAGGAGGCTCACCTCCAAACTCCCAACAAAAGGCCACTTTGCCAACTCTTCCCATTTTGAACAGAGTTTCATTGCCAGATAATTCTATGAGTGTTAGGGCCTCCTTTTTTTGTTTTGTTTTGTTAACAGTGAATTCTTTTTCCATTCTCTTTGCTTGTACCAGTTTCAGTCAAGGAAAAGAGCAATGTTCAGTTGGAAGGAGAGTAATTTCAGCAAATTTGTTTAAGCAAGTATCACTGAAATTCATCTGCAAGACAGGCAGATTCTGTCATTTCCCCAGAAATCTATTTATATTTTATAAAAAGAACTTATGCAACCTTCATATCATGGAGCACTAATTAGTATAAGCTAAGAAGTAGGTCTGTTTTATTTTTAAAGAGTGGAGGCATACTCTTCTTTGAAGCAGAAATATATAAATTGTAAAGATCTATTATTATTTTTTTTCAAATTCATACTGTTATTAAGTTATGCCCTTAGTTTTAGAAGCTCACTTTGATTTGCCCAATCATATTTATTGTGCACTAAAAGTTTAATGGAAGATCCAAAAGACACACCTTTGTACCCTTTCACACTGCTTTCACAAAAGTTTAAAGCTTTTTGTACTCTTTAAAAGGAAGGGGATTATCTTGGTCACTTTTTTTCACGTTTTCCCCCCATGAAGATACTAAGAACGGGGAGGAAATGACACTGTGAGCCTCTCTGCGCAGTCTCATTACTTCTCTGTAAAAAATACAGTTGCTCCACATGATTCCTTACCACTAACTCTCAACTATTTACATTTATATGCCACTCTTAGTTACCAAAGTAGCTTACAACAGATTATAAACAAAAGCAAATCACTGACACATTATAATAGACTACAATAAAACAAGTGAGAGACAAAATACAAAACCAGAAAAATTGCAAATGCCTGGTAAAAATAAGGCTTTAAGTGCCCTTCTAAACAGTCAATCGTCATTTCCATCGGGCATATAGCAGATCCAGGATAGGACTTTCTTTGGGAAAATGTTATCGAGGGGCCATCATGACAAGCATCCATCAAGTGCCTGTGTTAGGGAACAGCAATCCCCTTTACTCTATGCATTGGTTAAGAGAGTGGAGGAGGAGGAGTTGATGTGGGTAGAAGAAGGAGTGATAGAACAATTAGCAATGAGGAATACATAGTACCAGCAGTACACTTGCGCTATTTGGCTTTTCCATTCACTTACAGTACATGTGTTCAGATCATGTTTTCATCATTTGGTCAACTAACTCATCAGTCGGATTAGAAAGATGCCCGCAATTAACTGAACTGAAGGTTTTGTTTTTTAAAACTGTTTTAAACTTAAGTACCTACAAAAACCAGAGCTGATAAGTGCCATAGTGTCACAGGGGAACTTCTTTACTTCAGAAGTAGACGCCTGTTTCAACACGTGCAGCAAAATATATACACCTGAAAGGTCTAAAAGAGTAATCTTGTCATATGTTAGTTACTTGGTACTCCAACTGCTACTAAGGACTATAATGAAAGCATTTTGTCAACATTTTATAGGATATAGCTTCTAAGGACTTTACCCAGCTATATTTCCTTCAGGCAGCATTATAATAACGAAATATTTGAAGCTCCAGTGGCCTATTTGGATGCGTATGAATATGTAGTAAAACGTACTTCACCCTGCAGATAATTCTCCTGAAACTCAATTCACTGTTATGAGCTTAAAGACGAAAATGACTTGTAACAATGAACTGGCTCCATTTTAAACTCTAGGGAGCAAGTAAGTTTAGGAAAAGAGGAACTGTTTAAACCTCTTTGATCTGAATCTTTGTCTAGTATGTAAAAAAAAATTAAGGAGAAGATTAACATTATCTTGATGTATTATGATATAATATGCACAAATGTATCCTTTTGAATACATTTTAAAGTACAAGCTTTGTTGGTTTTTGTTCTCTGCAATTGTTGAGGCTACATTGCAAAAAGAAGCAAGAAAAAGAAAAAGATAAGCGTCTTTGGTGTTTTTTTTTTTGGGAGGGGGTAATTTCTCAGCATGCTGGAATTCCAAAGAAACTGGACTTTTTATCATAGAAACATTGGGAAGGAAATACCATGGGAATAGCTCCATGTTAAATATGTAAAAATTGTTAAATAAGCAGAAGCATTTACATGCTGGTGACAGCAGATGGACAAGTCTATTGCCAGTAGTGAAAAAAACAGGACAGGGAATAGGGAATGTTTTCCTAAATGACATCTAGAAACTTGTAGAGATTTCAGTCCACGTAGAACAGGGGCACAAAACCTGGTTTTACCAAGGATCATATTGTGGAAATAAACCATTCATTCATTCATTCTTTCACCACCTTTTCCCCCTGGTGGAATTTAAGGTGACTTACAAAAAAAGAAGAATCGCTAAAAACACAGAGGAAAAAAATCATCAAAAACAATGAAACATTAATAGAATTAAAACTATATAGATATATAAAATCTGTTTAAAACATACAAATAATTACAATGAAAACAGGACTGCACCAGCCCTTTCATCAAAAGCAGTTAGTTCCCCAAAGTCTGCTGAAAGAAGACAGTTTTCACCTGTCGGCGGAAGGACAATGAGTCCAGTCTAGCTTCTCCAAGGAGAAAGTTTCAGAGTCTGAGAGCAGCCACCAAGAAAGCCCTTTCCTGTGTCCCCACTAAGTGGACCTCTGAGGGTAGGGAGACCAAGAGAAGGGCCTCCTCTGAAGATCTCAAAACCCAGGCAGGTTCGTATGAGGAAATACGGTCTTTCAGATACCTTGGGCCTAAGCCATGTAAGGGCTTTATAGGTCATAACCAGCACTTTGAATTGTGCCCAGAAACAGACAGATAACTAGTGGAGCTTTTTCTAATACAGTGGTACCTAAGGTTAAACACTTAATTCGTTCCGGAGGTCTGTACTTAACCTGAAACTGTTCTTAACCTGAAGCACCACTTTAGCTAATGGGGCCTCCTGCTGCTGCCGCACCTCCGGAGCCCGATTTCTGTTCTCATCCTGAAGCAAAGTTCTTAACCTGAAGCACTATTTCTGGGTTAGCGGAGTCTGTAACCTGAAGCGTATGTAACCCAAGGTACCACTGTAAGGGAGTTGTCTGCAATCTGGCTGCAGCTCTTTGAGCCAGTTGAAGTTTGTGAGTGCTTTTCAAAGGAAGCTCCACGTAGAGCACGTTGCAGGGGCCATTGCTTTACTAGTCTTAAACATCATTGGTTGTGCTACATAACCTGCGAAGAATGCAAAGTTAAAGCTTTGGCAGAGTTGGACTTAAGTGCATGTCTGATTTTATCAGGTGGGATAGAAATTGCAAGCTTGAAGAACTCTCGAAGGAAGGGCCTTTTGTTATAGGAGTCACCCTCTCTGGCAATCCGTCCGTCAGCATGTGCATTTAGTGAGCTCCAAGGACACAGTGCAGGCTTTTGTGCTCCTTTACGTGGGACCACGGCCAGGGGCTTTAGTCCCATCAATGAGTGTATGGGTGGGTAGTGGCTGAGCTGGAAAGAGGGGAGTTGTTTGGCCCATGGCAGCTGCTGTCTTTAGCTCATTTTGATTCCTGGAAAAAATCCCAGGCAGCACAGTGCAAGGAGCAGCAACTATAAACTCTATTAAAAGAAAGGAAAAAAACCCCTAAGTAAGTGGAAATGTACTTTATCTAGAAGCTGAACCACATATTTCAGCTTCTAGGGTTAAATGAGGTATAATGTCAGCTGTCTAAAGGTTTATTTGCTAATAGAATTTTCTATATGGATTGGCTGAACCTCCAAGAAAATGTAATTTGGAATCTCACCCCCCTCCCTATTATCCAATATATATTACTCTTCCAATTTCTTAATTTACCTGGATTTTTATGCAAGGAGGCAGCATGGGCACCGATATTTTGGATTTACAAATCGTTTTATAAACAGATACTTTTTGCCCTTTAAAAGGGTCTCCCAAGTGGCTCCCATACATAGTAAGAATAACAGCTGTACTATAGATGCTCAAAAGCATAGTAATAACTAAATGAATCCAAAAATAGCCTGAGACTGGCCCTTGCATTATGCCTGTGGTGCATTAGTGGCAGCAGCACTGATCCTTCCTACACTGCCAGGGATATGCACCATACATTTAAAGCACCCCCTGAATCCTGGCACCTGTAGTTTATCCCTCACAGAACTGCAAGCCTGAGCACCCTTAACAAACTACAGGTCCCAGGATTCTTTTTTTTTGGGGGGGGGGAGAATGTGGCTTAAATGTATGGTGTGTGCACAGCCCATGTGAGAAGAGTATTCTTCCTATGCTTGGGAGTGAGTCCCTGAGTGAACTGCTGCTGCATGGTCATGGGATTCCCATGTCACCTGACTGCATGGGAAGGAATGGGGCTGCTGCAACTCCTACGGTGCCAGAGTAATGCAAGAGAAGCCAGCCCTGGTGCCATCCTTTTCCTTTTCTTTTTTATTAAAGATTTTCTTATTTTATAGAAGTATGTGTAATGTCTCGCATATTTTTTCCATGTAATGTTTTTACAAATCAGTTTCATTTGTTGTGATATTGGGGGGGGGGTGAAGATGGGTGGGGGTGAGGTCGGGTGGCGATGTTTCTATTTTGCTTAATGTATGTAGGGTTTGGTGTCAGCCTTGGTCGTGCTGTTCATTTGTGTTTCTTTGGTGGTGAGAGAGGTTGGGGTTGGCCTAGGGTGTGGTTGTTTGTTTGTGATTGCCCTGGTACCATCCTGAGTAATCCATTCACACACCCATCAGCTGATTATTTTGCTCAATTTTGCATATCTTTCTGCATTCCAGGAGAACCTACCAAAATGTATTCTACAGCAAAAAAATCAACCAATCATAGAATCAGAGTTGGAAGGGACACCAAGGGTCATGTAGTACAAACCCTGCATTACACATTTCTGTAATCAAGGCACAAATGATACCCCCTCTTAGCTTTCGGTTAGTGTTTTTATGGATTAAAGCCTGCATTTTACCACTGCAACAAGAGCTAGGTTATCCACCTAGTAAAACTAATTCGTATTAATGTCTACTTTAATGTCTTAAGGCTTTAAACATGTTCAATTTTAATAGTGACCTATCAATACATATCTCATTGCTTTGCATGGCTTCAAAGAATCACAGGAACTATACTTTGTTAAGGGTACTGGGAATTGTAGCTCCATGACAGGGAAACTACAAGTCCCAGGATTCTTTCAGGAAACTAACGTGTTTTAAATGTACATTGGATGTGCTTTAAATGTTTGGTGTGGATCTTCCCTTAGTAATTTTAATCACATATTCAGTTAAAAATGTATAAAACAATGGATTACTAAAAGTTGTAAAGAAAAACAAATTACAAATGGCAGCTGTGTGTATACACACATTCCTAACACAACTTCTAAGATTTCTTTACACTTGCTATGGTTTTTTTTATATAACTCTCATGTCATGTTTAAACAAAATTCAAATGACTAAGAAATGCAGTATGTTTCTGCTGTTCAGCTCCTTCAGAACTGTAAGTGCAAACACTTAACAGAAATCAGTGGTTCTGGTCTCAGTTTTTTCCACTGCATGTTGCAAAAACTTTACTCACTTTTTCCTTATAATTGCTTATTATTAATAGATGGCATGTGGGAGCTATTGCCCACATTGGTTGTTATCAGCAACTGAGTACAAAATGCTACCTAAGCAGCAACTAGACTTTTTACCCATATTTATGAACTCTCAAGGTGCCCATGAACTGGGTCAAACAGTTTTCCATCTTTGCCTATTATGAAAAATTATGAATTGTTGATGTGATTCAAGGTACTCACTAAGAGCTCATCCAGACTTCTGTTTGTCCCTTGATTTCCAGTTACAGGTCTGAAAAGTTCTTTCGTCTTGCCACTTTTCCTGGGAAAACAAATTGCCAGTCAGGTTTTCTGCAGACTGACGTTTGTTCCAATTCAGCAGTAAAGAGCAGGTATTCCTGGGGAAAGCGGCAGGAAAAAACTAAAACCTATCAGACACATGACTAGAAATCAAGGGAGAAACAGAAGAAATCATGGAACAAATAGAAGTGTGGATGAGCCAGCACAAGACAGAAGAAACTGTCAGAAATGTGTACTTTGGCCTATACACAAATAAAATTAAATTTCTGAAACTGAATTATCCTTTGCTCAGCTAACTTGCCTTCAGTCCAAAATTTCCAGGGCAGTTTGTATTAAGGACAGTTTGGATTTGGGGGAGGCTGCTTCTCAGAATATGTACACACACACACACACACACACACACACACACACACATGGTCTGCATGTATTCAATCTGCTAAATTCAATCTGCCTTCTTAACAGTAATTAAAGCATTAATAGGATTGCTCAGTAGATTAATTCATTAAGTTTAGATTTAGAAGGTAGAGTCTTAGCCAGATCTTAATCAGATTTGTCACCACCGTGCTTATGATAGTTTCCCAAATAATACATTGTTTGTATGTCAAATACTGGTAATCTTAATTGTAACATAGTTTTTATTCATTTCCATCTTTAAACTGTTTAACATGGTTGCATTCAGATATATCTTTGTCTATATTAGAGCATATGTCATGCAACAATTACATAAAATTAAAAATAAAGCAATAATAAAGACTCAGATAAACATTTCTGAATATATTAACAAACTTGTGTCAAAGTATATAGCTCAGTCAGTAAAGCATGAGACTCTTATCATCTAATACTATAAACAAATTAAAACCTTAAAAACTTCACACAACATTACACACACACACACACACACACACACACACACACACTTCAGAATGCACAGGACAAGAGTCAAGGAATAACAGATAATCAGTTATATTCACTACATTCAAAGACTTCTAAGCAATTGGGTCTTTTTCTTATCAGTGCAATTGTTGGGGGGACAAATGCAGCTCTACCTATAGAGGGTTCCACACTGGGGGTGACATCTAAAAGAAGACCATATCTCTTGCCATTGTGAAACAGGCCATGAGCAGGGCCAACACCACTGCTTTTAGCGTATGAGCTGGCAGTATTGGAGAAGGTGATTCTGCAGTCACCTGTGGTTCAAACTATCCAATGCTTCAAATACTAACACCTTGAATAGAACCCAGTGCCTCACAGGTAACTAGTGCAATCCTTTCACAATTAGTGCTATAGTCCAACAGCTGAACAGCCACATTCTGCACTTGCAGCAGCATCCAGACCAGTTTCAAGGGCAGTCCCATGTACAGTACATTGCAGTAGCATAGTCACAAAGTTACCTAGGCATAGATTTCTGAAGTTAGACTATCCTGGTCCAAAAACAACCATGGCTTGCTATCCCAGCATTGCCTGGGATGTTTCTGCACAGCATCTCCTAATTCCGATGGAACTGAGAGACACAGTCAAGTAGCATCAGCATACTGACGACACTGTGCTGCAAATCTTCAGATGACACCTCTCAGTGTCATCATACAGATGTTAAATATCATGGAGGAGAGAATAGAACCCGGTGGGATCCAATAGCACAAGTGCTAGGGACCAAGCAGATGTTCACGAATGCTATTTTCTAGTAGCAGTCCTACAGGAAAGAATGAAACAACTGTAACATGGTGCCCCTGACTCCCAATCCACAGAGCTGCTTCAGCAAGATAAGGTACCATCTTCTCCCCAAAATGCAGTCTTCATTCTTCACCTTAATGTGCACATTCAAAATTGACTTTAGTTAAGCTGTTACATTTTACAGAGCTGGACAGCAGCTTCCCTACAAAGAGTCATAGATAGAGAGATAGAGAGATAGACACACACACACACACACACACACACACACACACACACACACACAAACTTCTATTCCCATACTAACCCCCCTCTCCCAAAAAAAGCAGAGAGGGAGAGTAGGAGAGAGAGAGAGCGAGACAGGAAGAAAGAAAAAAAGAAAGAAAGAAAGAAAGAAAGAGAGAGAGAGAAAGGTGGAAGTTAATTTTGCCCATTCCTGTTAATATTTCTGTAAACGTTTTCTCATCTTTAGAATAGTTTTCTTGAAGCATAACAATCAATACTCTGGCTTTGTTTGTAGCTATTCTCTTTTAAATGCTTTTAATCACTGCGGCAAGAAAAAGTAAACAGCAGAGTGTTCAGCACCCCTCATCATCTCAGTAGCCTATTTTCTGCATGGGCAGCTTTGTCCTTTAGTTTCTTCAGCATAGAACCTAATCATGTCGTCCCTAATTGTAAGTGATACATACTCGTACATCTGTTTTCTCTGTAGAGCCTTTTAGAATTCTCTGAAGGGCACAGGAAGGATGTGGGCTCCTTTTTAGATTCAAATGAGGCAAATTAGCCTTACATTGGGTGCCACAAAGTAATGCCTATGTTACATTTCAGCGTGAGAAAGCGGAAGGAAACACATCACACACCATTCCTATGTAGGTTAACAACTTTGCCAAAGTTCATTTTGCCTTCCCGCTCAAACTGATTTTAAAACCTCTGAGGTTTCTTTCTTTCTTTCTTTCCTCAAGGTAAGGAACGGTTGCCAAAGAGACACAGAGGAGAGTAAGAAAAAAGTGCAATAATTATGCAACAAAGAAAGTTAACTATCGTTTCACCTGTAGATATTTTTACATGCATTTACATGCATCAACAGTTCTGAAAATACACAGAACCTTTTTAAATGCAGTGCTCTTGAAACAATTCCACACACTTGGGAATTGAATGGCATTTCATCTGTCCGTTTTGTGAACCCACGTGGTTTCACTTCAGCCCTAGTATTGCATCTCTGTAGGAAGCAAGGTAAGGTTGGGAGAGGGTCACAGCCTAATGAACTGCAAGATTCAGGGGTAAAACACATAATAACTGTATTTCACAATGTCAGACAAATGGCGCATATCACCTGCTATTGTAAATCTTCAGTGGCAGGTTTGTCCCATGGCCTCAGGCAGAGATCATTTTCAGTCTTGCTACCAGAAATGGCCAGAACAGAAGATGAACCTTATACATGAAAAAGCACCCATCCCACTGAGGCGCTGAAGTGGATCTTGCTCTTCTCCCGCACATTGCTACAAAAATTGATTTTTTTTAGTGACAATGGCCTGATTCGCATGCCACAGCAAGTCAAACCTTTGCTTAGTATGACCACATGAGCCTGCAGGCTTCCAGAGGAGAATGTCGTAATGGTTTTAGCTCTCCCTGGCAAATAATAAGCTGGAAAACCATAGTGCAAGCCTTTGATACAGCTCATGATTAGTCTGGAGAGAGTGGTTTCGGACAACATGCCAAGCCATGAGCACTAAGCTGCCACTGTGGTTGGTAACTGTGAGAAAAGGATGCTGGACTAGATGGGCCTTTGCCCTGATCCAGCAGACTCTTCTTATGTTCACAGTAGTAGAATGAACAGGGAGGAGCAGATTAGCTGAATCTCCTCTCCTGGAGTCTACACACCCACACATTCATGCTAAGCCATGATTTGGAAAACTACTCAAGAAACGGGATTTGGAGATAACTAAATTTGGAATTCCTGGGTACTATATAATTTCCAGACCTTGTGATGAACATGCAATGCTTACTGAACACGCAACTGCTATGTAAAAGTATGCCATTCATTTGGTATAAGAAGAACTTGCTATTTAAAACGAAAGTGACTTTCTAATTTAGCGGGTTCAGATTACCAGGCACAAAGGCTGAGTCCAATTAATCAAATTTCAAGGCCAAGAGTTATCTGCTCCGTTTGTCTCCTCCTGTTTTCCCAAAGTAGAGCAGGTTTCAGTCACAAATTTTACACTAAATACTGGCACTTCCATATTACTATTGCCTTACACTGGCAGTTAGCAGAGGAGCACATATAGCCATCCTGTACCTCAGGCACAGCAGGATTTCTCAGAGCTCATTGTAAGTTTTTTTATAAAATTAAATTTGAGAATTTCCCAACTTCAAAGCGTGAAATGCGATGACTGATAAAAGTAGCAAGGAGAAGAAATGAGTCTGAGGAGAACAGCACAGTTTCAGATTAAATGCAACTAGTCGTCCAAGCAAGTTAGAAAAAAAAATCATGTGAAGTTAATAGGTATGTATCTTGGTAATTAAGCCTTAATTTAAAATTATCTTTCTTCAAATACTTCTCTAGGCAAGAACCCTATAATTATGCCTGCATATATATATATATATATATATATATATATATATATATATATATGCATGTCATAATAAAATGCCAGCCATATGATTTTCACATACATTTAACTTTAACAATTATTTATGAAAATGGGAATAGGAAAGGCATATATTGGTGCACAGGATTTTCCAACAGGACTAAAAAGGTCAGAGTGAGAGTAAGTGTAAACGTTCTCTTTCTCTGTGTGTACACAATGTATGCAAGGTTCTCTTTTCCCCAAAGTCAAAGGTTCCTTTCAGTGAATTGGGTTAGACAGAATCAGGGATGAGGTGGCAGTTACTGCCAAGTTCATTCCATTGAATAGGAGACATTCACTCATACAACTTTGGGGTGTGGGAGCCCCGAGTAACCAATGTTTGGGGTAGGAGTCAAGTTGTGTCCCACAACAATTGTATTCCATTTTCTTTGTGCTGTTTGAACATAGCTCTCATTAAAAACTGATCTCTCCCAGCACAGGTAGTTTAACGGTGGTGAAGATGACATGTGCGGGAGGTACAAATGGAGCAGAGACATGTGCCCAGGGGTTCAGAAGGAAAAGGTGATGAGGAGCATGAAACCATCAGGTCTCAACTCAAAGCCTGTCTCAGAAAGAAGGAGTGGGCAAACTGGAGAAAGGTAGTTAAGAAGCCGAGTACCACAGTGGAAGGGCAGGTAGTAGTAATATAATTTATTTATACCCCGCCCATCTGGCTGGGTTTCCCCAGCCACTATGGGTGGCTTCCAACAGAATTAAAAGCACAATAAAACATCAAACATTAAAAACCTCCCTAAACAGGTAGGATCAATTATAGGTGCTGAGCAGAGAGAAAAATGGTAGTAAGAGATAAGCAAGGTATGAGTGCATCTAAAGAACAATGTTTATGCAATGTAATCACATTTCAACTAGGAAGTGCCCGTATCCTCCAGTAACTCTAGGCATTCATTCTTCTTAACAATGAATCCCTTAGCCCTAGTACACTTGTTTGTGAGGTACGATTTCCTGCTGTGTTCCATGATACAGTGGTACCTCGGGTTACAGACGCCGCAAACCCAGAAATAGTACCTCGGGTTAAGAACTTTGCTTCAGGATGAGAACAGAAATCGCGCTGCAGCGGCACGGTGGCAGCAGGAGGCCCCATTACCTAAAGTGGTACCTCAGGTTAAGAACAGTTTCAGGTTAAGAACAGACCTCCAGAACGAATTAATTTCTTAACCTGAGGTACCACTGTATAGTTATAACCCCCTATCCCTCTTCATTACCAACAGGCATTAAGTACTCATTGCCCCATCTGTTGTGCATTCTACAATTTCCAGATTATTCAAGGATTCATATTCATGAATTTAGATTTCCTCTATAACCTTTAGAATAAGAACCAATCTATGTAATTAGCACATTAATTACAGCTTAATCACATACTCAGTGATGACATGCACAATGACCTTACCTCTTGAATTAAATACTTCATAATGCTTGTTCATAGCACCCCACATATAATCTCAATAGCTACTAGTTTATATTAAAGCAGTTTTCTTTTATGTTCCACATTCATGAGATAGTGTATACATGTACATAAGGCATAGCAACAAACCTAATGTAGCAATACCAGCAAACTTAAAATGCTGATTTGCAAAGTGAATTGTATCCTAATAGCCAATAATGACATATAATATATAATAAAATTTATAATATACTTTAAAATAGCCCCCCCAATGATAAGCTCTTTCAAGGTGGGATCAGAACCCCAAAATCACCACCTAATTAAAACCCCTAAGTATCACACACCTCATTTCAGGGGAAAAGTTCTTATTGGAGAACATTCAGCACAGCCTTTTCTCATCAAAAGAATAGAGTTCTCAAAATATTTGGAAACATTTTGGTAACAATACAACTTTCATTTTTAAAAGGTGTACTCAATTTTATCTTGAGAGAGGCAGATAACAACAACAGATATTGGTTCAGCTTTTGTGGCTGGAAGTTAACATTATTAAGTCAACTTGTGTAGGACAGGACAGCATGTATCTGAAATTGAGTGTAAATGGCTATCAGATTTTGAAGAGCTGGAATCACTGCATCAAGCTCATCAATTTTGTTAACAGTTAAACCAAATAGTTTTAATCAGATTTTGAATAAATGTGCAATTACTTTTGGGGAAAGAAACTTTCATTTTTAAAACAAAATACTATCAAGGAACTAGAACAGAATCCAAATCAAGACAAAATATGAAAAAACAGAATGAATCACTTAACACACAAACACACACTATATTCTCAAAGCTGTTTGGGTTGTGAAAAGACTAGGAAAACCTGGTATGACCTTTTTCCAATGCCAGTGGCATTTAATTTAATTGATTATCTGCATATTCTGAGTAACAATCATGCTAATTACCCATGGGGTTTAAAGCAATCAAAGTACTGA
Source organism: Podarcis raffonei (assembly GCF_027172205.1). Taxonomy (NCBI): domain Eukaryota; kingdom Metazoa; phylum Chordata; class Lepidosauria; order Squamata; family Lacertidae; genus Podarcis; species Podarcis raffonei. The sequence goes on from NC_070604.1 coordinate 53,930,467, forward strand.
TGAGAAAACAGAGTGGCACATGTGTCTGCGTACAGGCAGCCTGTGTTGCTATTTAAATGCAGATCCTCTATAGTACAGTTGTCTTGAACAGAGGAGCCATGTCTGCAGCTGTCACATCAGCTGACAAGGGATCATTACTGCTATTTACATACAGCTGACAATTAAATAAATTTCCTATGGAAGCAGAGCAAACATTGACACTTATGTGAAAAATACCTTTTTTCTGAAGGTATTTCACATTCTTGTGCACAGAAGAAAACAGTGCCAGCTTTGTAAAAGTTCATCTGCATACTTTGCTGTAAACCTGAAATAATTCAAAAATACTTTTAGAACACAGGTGATTGCACAAATTCAAGTTTTAGACTGGGATAGCTATTTTGCCTTCATTAAACCAATGGATTAATGAAATATGAGTTGAACCTCCTATAGTTTGGAAATAAACTGAAGGTTTGTGAACACACAGACACACACACACAGACACACACAGACGATAAATCTCTTTAGTTAGATCTTCCCAGATTACCAGGTACATGTATCAATGCAAATAAAAAAAATATTACAAACTACACTTAAGCATCTGGACTGAATTCAAATATAGCCTGAATACTACAAAGAAAATCTACGTTGAGCATTTGAAGAGTCATAGTAAATGGATCTATTTATTTATTCTGCATATAAGATTTTCTGTATTTCCTCATGCGTAGTTGTCTTCAAATCTACGTCAGTTTATATTCCACATGATAAACAGGATTATAACTGGAGAGCTAACATATAAAGCAAGAGGAGGGGTAGCCCGTCAGATGATGTTTAATTTCAACTTTCCTCATCCCTGACCAATAGCTATGCTGGCTGGGGCTGATGGGGTCCAACAACATCTGGAGGAAGAAAGATTAGCCAACTTTGAGATAGATGAATGAGTTAGAGAAATGGGAACTTGGGGGAGGCTTTTTTACTCCTTTGCCCCTGCAATATGAGAATAACAACACCAATCTACTTTAGTGGGCTGTTCCTAAGATAATGTGAGCTGCTTTGTACATCTGGAAAGTACAATATGCTTCTCAAGTTAAAATGGCTCTAACAGTGCAATCCTAACTATAGAAAGTTTGTGTAAGTTACATGAGTAACTAGTGTAAGATACCCCATTCCAAACTTCATTCGGGAGAAGTTTGACTGACACTACCATTTGCCAGCTAAATTCTGCTGGGTTACTAGATCACATGTCCTAGCTGAAAGGGGTCTAGAATAGGTATGTGTTTCCTTACCCCATCCTGCACTGACCATGTCCCTTTTTGGGGCCTTTGGTCAGTATAAATTCTACCAAATTAAATTCTGGTACACCACTAGCTTAACCAGGGTGAAGGACTTCTACTGGTGTAGCCCCAGCTAAGCCAGGAAGACCTAGGATCCACTGAATCCCAACTCCCTTATCCTGGCAGATCGTGGGTTTGAATTGCACTGTTACTTATTTCCTGAAACGAAGATGGGCTTAGGTGCACCTTCCTCTGCTCTTCATTCCCCCTCCCGCTCCACGAGTAGAAAGCAATCCAGCCCCAATACTGTGCCTCTCCAGATTTGGCTCTACTGGGTATTGATTAAGGTAGGTAGATATATTGAAAAATATGGTGCAGCAGCCCCTAAGTCATATCACACTAGTATTGGAAATACTAATCAAAACAAGGGTGGAAAAAAGGAGTACAGCTAAAATAAGAGTGGTGCAAGTTTCAAAATTGCACTGATTAATAATAGATAGTACACTTGGGGATTTCACTACTGATTTATTGAGATTTAAATAAATAAACCATTGTAATGGGTTGAGATGGCAAATAATTTAAAAGCATCTTCTTCCCCCCTCCCCTTAGCCACTGCTAAAGCTCTTGTTAGTAGTGGTAAAGTGTACAAAATGCATAAACAAGAAACATAATCTCAATTCTGGAAAAAAAGGCTTCTCTCCCACTCCTCAATGCAAAACCTTAACAATGCAGATACAGACAAACCTAATACTCAGAAATGGGTGCTCTGTCAGCACGTTAAAGAGAAAATGTTATTTTAAAAATGGCAAAGAAAGAAGCCACAATTTCTGGGGTCTTTCTAGAATTCAAGCCACTTCTGAGCATATTAAAGAGAAGTGTTATTAAAGAAAGGACAAGAAAGAAACCATAATTTCTGGGGTCAATCTACAGTTCAAGCCACTTCTAAGGATATTAAATGGAAACTATATTTGGATTTCAGTGAGCAAAATCTTTTCGGTTTTGTGACAGGTTTTTTTTTTTTAACCCTTAGCACAGCGCCCCCACAAGTACAAAGCAGAAGATATTCCATTCTATTAAAATCCTCCAAAGATGTCAGATATGCAAGATGTTATTCAGGCTAGTTGCCAAGCTCTCCAGAAATACTCACCAACCCTGTTCCTTCATATTGCAACTTGCCCACAGATTGCACACCAAGGAAAAATCAACTTATGTGCTCTCAACTGGGTTCACGCTAGATGTATCACGGTTTCACTGCAACATCATGGTGATCATGGTGTTTGCTCTGTGTCAAAAGCAGTGGCAGCACTGGGCTCTCCTGTGCCATATCACCCCACATGGCAAGGGTCCTCCAGATGTTGAATTCCAACTCCTAGCAGCAGCATGGCCAGTAGCCAGGGATGGTGGGAACTTGAGCCCAACAATATCGGAAGAGGCACAGCCTCTCTCCCCCAACCCCATATAGGATGTGATTCAGTGCTGGCACAGCTATTGAGGCAGACTTGGCTTTAAAATCAAAGCTTTTCACAAAGTGAGAGCTTTAAAAGAAGGGGAGATAAAGATGAGAAGTCCAGAGTTTGCCCCATAATGTGGGTGGCATGAAATATAGTTGGGACATGTCAGCGAAGTCTCAGCATGAATGTATGTGTTAACATACTGTGTACCTAGAACATAACTTAGGGGCATTAATTAAAATGGATCTGGTCTGAGTAAAATTTAGGTGACCACCACTCATAAAGTTGGGCACACTGAGCTCCAGATCACTGTCAGAAAGCAGCTGAATCCTAAAACACAGACGTCTGCCAACATGCCAGTGACAGCTTCCTTTTTGGGGCTAACCAAGAGCTTCAAGGGGGTGCTTCTGATAGGAGAGGCTCAGAACTTACAGGGTTAAGAGTTCTGAGTGATGACGCCTCACATTCTGAGGGCGGGCATAGAACACGGAAAGGGAGTGGTTTTCTCTGTGTGCTTTCAGTCTGCGTGTTTGCTCCGTTGAGCAAGCAAGATGGGTGAACTGTCTCCAGGCAGGAGATTTATAGCTGTTGTGTTTTGCTAAGGAATAAAGACTTTAAAGATAAGGAGACTGCTGTGTTTCAGCCTGAGTTATTACCACACGACAGAACGTTCCTGCTTCTGCTGCTGCTGTGTTTACTCTGCTGAGTCAAAGGTCCCGGGGGGAAGAGCAGAGCTGCGAAGGGAAGTGTGCCGGACCCCCCGGACGAAACTTGACCCCGAACAGGTTATGGAGGTCAGCAATAAAGATAAGCAACGTTCGTGCGTGTGAGGAGGCTGCAGCCGGAGGCCAGCTGATGAGACGCTGGGAAAGAGAAACTGCAGGCAGAATCGGCTGAGGAGCAGCCAAAGGCCAGCTAAGGAGTAACTGGAGCCAGCCGGGAGGAGCTGAGATCTGCCGGACCGGGAGGTACCTGTAAGTAAGCTGGGCCCCCGGGGGAGAGATGGCAGACAGCCATGAATCGCGTGCAGTCCCTTTTGAAGAGGCAGACGGGAAGGAGCCCTGGGTCGGTTGGCAGGCACTGAAGAGAGTGGGAGCCAGACCAGAGGGGGCTAGACGCCAGCCTGAGGGACGCCCAGAGGGGGCCAAGAGCTGCACAGAAGCTGGGGAACGCCCAGAGAGCCCAGGAGGGGCTGAGGAATGCCCAGAAGGCCCAGAGGGGGCTGGGACTGTGTTGGAGGGCTGCCGGAATGCCCCTACACGTGAGCTGCATGCCAGAGAGTGGCTGAGAGAAGAGAGGAGCTTTGCACCTGAGAGTGGGGTTGCAAGCCATTCCAAGGGTCCTGAGAGTGCCCAGGCTGTTTGGCAGGAGCTGGAGGGGGTTTGCAGAGAAACCACAGAGCTGGAAGCCAAAGGCCACATCCCCAAGCCTCAAAGCAGAAAAGCCTCAAGGAGAGCTGCTGGCCAGAGTGGGGGGGCACTGACGTCCAAAGGCAAGTTTGAAAAGTTTTCCATTCGTTGCTGTTTTGTTTGCGGTTCTCCGGAGCACCTGCGCCGAAGCTGTCCACAGCGAGACAAAGGGCAGGAAAGTCCCAAGGACATTTCCCATGGGAACCAGTCGGGTTTCCATGGCAACAGCGCAGGCAGGCGTGAGAAAGCTTATCAGCTGACTGCTTCGATGGCTATTGTGGAAAACACCACCTGCAACGAGAGCTCCAAGGTCGGGGGCAGCAGGAAGTCAGTTGCAAAGGCAACGAGGAAGGACAACTCCGGAGGGGGGAGAGTGCTTCGTTGGGTTGTTGACTCAGCTGCGAATGCCCATTTGGTAACAGCGCCACCTGATGGACAAATGTGGAACTGCAAGGCTGTTTCAACTGAGAAAACAGTTAGATTTGCTACAGGTTCACAGGGCCGTGTAACCCATGTTTCTAATATGTTTGTCTCTTTTTTGCAGGCTGAATTGAAGGTTTATGTTCTCCCTGAGATAAAACATTGCCTACTATCTGTACCGTGCCTTTTACAGGAGGGATATTCTGTGAGTTTTGAAAAAAATGTTTGCACAATTTCCAGAGGTGGAGAGCAACTGGTATGTGTTGAAAAAAATCAGAACAACCTCTTTGTTCTGGAATCACCTCTCGAGGGTGAGGGGAATGCTGGGAAAGCCACTGACCACACTCATGTGTCGTGTGCTTGCGTGTGGCACAAGAGGATGTCACATGGGTCCTGTGAGGACGTTCAGATGTTATCAGAGTGCACCAAAGGTTGCAAGGTAAAAGAATGTGGTAAACCTTTGAATTGCAAGGCTTGCAGGAAAGCCAGAAACAAGGGATTTAGCCATCCCAGGGTGGAGAGAGTGACCACAAAGCCTTTTGAGCTTGTGCATGCAGACCTTTTAGGTATGCCACAGCCAAGTCTGGGCAAGGCCAAGTGGCTGATGGTGCTGACAGATGATTATACTAGGAACGCATGGGCTTTCACACTGAAAGCTAAGGAGGTAGCAGCGCAACTGATCAAAGATTGGGTTGCAGAGGTGGAACAGAGGTTCTCCACCAAGGTGCAAGGTTTCCAGTTTGACCGAGGTTCAGAGGTCACTGGGTCTGCTCTAAAGGGTTTCTTTCGCCAGAGGGGGATACGTCACAAGGTGACTTCTCCTCAGGAGAGTGGCGTGGCAGAGCTGAGGAGTAAAGCTCTGGTTCGAGCATCCGAGATCCTACTGGATGACTCTGGTTTGCCTCACAGTTTTTGGGGGGAGGCGGTAAAAACGGCCAATTTCTCGATGAACAGGTGCTACAATGCAGTGGTAGGTGACACCCCATATTTCTTGCTCAACGGACAGAAGCCACAGGTGCATTTCTTCCGTTCGTTTGGTTGCAGGGCCATAGTGCCTGTACCAAAGTGGTTGCAGCAAGAGGGTGGTCCAAAGTACCAGGAAATGATCTTCTGTGGATATGAGCCTGCGACAAAAGGGTGGAGATTCGCATACCCAGAAGGTGATCAGACCAAGCTTCTGGTCAGTAAACAGGCTGAGTTCTTTGAGCAGGATGGTTGGGCAAGGCGCAAAGTGCGCTCTGACGTTCACTCAGATTGTCTGTACGACTCTGAGGAGGAAAGAGAGCCAGAGCCTGAACCTGCTGGTGGAGACCAGGTCCCTGAACAGAGTAGGGCGTCTCCACAGGTTGTTAAGGGAGTGTCCAAGAGTGAGCCCTCATCTCCTGTGCGCATAATGGAGAAAGCTCACAGACGTGTCAAGTCAGAGGGGGAGTCTTCTGATGAGGAAGACGCAAATGCTGGCCCCAGTGGGTCGGGAGGAGCACCCCAGTTTGTGCCCAGGCGGTCTTCACGGGCTACAAAGGGAATTCCACCTGAGAGGTTTCAGGTCACAAATGCGTGGGTTGGTTTCGCACAGTGCGAACCTGAGGTTTGTGAGGTTCAACAGGTGCCTAACAACGATGCCAGGAAGGGGCGGAAGGCAATGGGGAAGGTGTTGAACACTCAGAAGTCCCCTCAGAACGTGATTCGAGAGGGGGTGATAGGAGAGGCTCAGAACTTACAGGGTTAAGAGTTCTGAGTGATGACGCCTCACATTCTGAGGGCGGGCATAGAACACGGAAAGGGAGTGGTTTTCTCTGTGTGCTTTCAGTCTGCGTGTTTGCTCCGTTGAGCAAGCAAGATGGGTGAACTGTCTCCAGGCAGGAGATTTATAGCTGTTGTGTTTTGCTAAGGAATAAAGACTTTAAAGATAAGGAGACTGCTGTGTTTCAGCCTGAGTTATTACCACACGACAGAACGTTCCTGCTTCTGCTGCTGCTGTGTTTACTCTGCTGAGTCAAAGGTCCCGGGGGGAAGAGCAGAGCTGCGAAGGGAAGTGTGCCGGACCCCCCGGACGAAACTTGACCCCGAACAGCTTCTTCATAAGGTTCATGGTAAGGGGGGAAAGGCTTGTCCTCCTTCCCCATGTTCCACGGCCCCAATCCTGGTCTTCCCTCCTCCCCTATTAATGTTATTTAGAATAAAATAACTGGACATATTAAATTTAATCCCACATTGAATGTTGCATCTGATTCGACCCTCAGGCAGAAGCATTCACATTACTACCCACCCAGTGTTTATAGCTGGAGATGCCAGAGACTGAACCTAGGGACTTCTGCCTTGCAAAACACATGCCTTACTATTGTGCTATGGTTTTCCCCTGCTTCATTTTGGGGGCCTTCATTTTGAAAATGGCTACTGGTAATTGGCTAAAGATGCTATACTGATGGTGGGTTAAGATACCAAATGTTTATTATAAATAAAATGCTACATTGAGTAAGTATTTTTGTTCCTATTCATAGTATTTTAAATACTGAATAGGCATTAGAAAGAATGCAGAATCACCCTTTGAAACAGTATTAATATAAAACTGCACCAAACTCATACTAGATAAGCTTTTCTACCTTATGGTTTATATGAACAAATCCTATCAATGACCACAACTATCTTACCCATAATTATCTCTCTTCAGTACTACCATCAGAACCAAATAATCCTTGAGAAATGAGACAATACGCAGGAACACATCCTAAGTCCAAGTGCTATACATACATAGAACAGATGCTTCTTTTTAAATAGCTATGATGAAAGTCCTCCTGGGCATATTTTTTTTTAACCTAGCACATGAGCATCATTATTCCAGTTCCTGTCACTGGTCAGCTGGGATACTTTCCCAGGCTTCTGTCTTAATTTGAGCTCAGCAACCTGATTAATAAGCAACTCTATAAAAATATTTCATCATGTGTTATTCATTTTTTAAAAAATCACACCAAGCTCCAATGCTGTTTTCATAATTCATGTGCCAAAGAGATTAAAAGTAAAACCTGGAGAGATCTTTTAGTCAGCAAGCAATGTGTAGTTTTCTCACTGAGGCCACATCCTTACTGTTGAGGTTGTGCATATGCGCGTATAGAAAAGCCATAAATATATTTAAATAAATCACATAATTATGTCAAGGCACTAGTATGCCACGCTTAGTAATATGGAAATGAATCTATGTTGCTTTTGCAGAGCAATCCTACTGAACGGTTGTGTAGGGTGAAAACTGATGGCAGAGGATGTAAGATCTCCAAAGTCCTGCTAAGCAGACAGCAAAAGGGTAGAAGAGAGAGCAAAGTGGTGCCTGTGGTTTTTGTCCCCCCTTGGGCTATTTTTTTAGTTAATAGATACATGGCATTTAACACTTATAAGACTCAGCTACATAGAGAAAACATCCTCTTCAGCATGTTGGAGGTGATGCAAGGTAATTGGCATGACTTTCCATATGTGATGGACATGGGAATTTGTGCAGCCATTTGGGGAAAGGTTATTTACAGAAATAAGCAGAAGTATGAATCACAATGTACAATGCAACCCATGCCTAGGTTTATTAACATTTTTTAAATCACTCAAATTATTGCACAAGGAACTTTTCTTCTGGTAGCAGCATGATTGCTCATAGCAAAAAATATAAATAAAAAATTGGAAAGGACTGGATCATCTACACATCACACAATGGAAACAGAACGTATGGACATTGCTTTATCTGAAAAACTAAGAGAGTCCATGCCCTGAATGATGGCAACTGATACGGATGATTTTGCTGAAATATGGCACCCCTTGTATAAAGTATTCAAATGAACACTCTGATGACTGGCAACTACCATCTACACATAGATTTATTACTCTTCTGTCCACGGAGAGGGGTAGGAGGGGGAAAAACCCAATTGTTTAGACACTAATATCTTCCACCTCTTTCCAAGCCTCTAACAAGAGTTACTAATTTCAGTCAGCACACTGATGGACAAAAAGTTGAATTATATGGGAAGTCCTATCCTCCAATGAGAAATCTGCATGGATCATCTCTAGGGAGTTTTATATGTCATTGTCTGATATAACAAGGAGTAGCATTATACAAAATCAGTCCTCGATAAAAAAAGACATGGTACAAGAGACAAGAAACAGATGCGGTATGTCAGTCTCCACACTGTTACAACATCATTTATATCAACTTTTTAAAAATAGTTCTATCAGAACCATAATACTAGTTTGCATGATGCCATAGGAAATTTCTTTTTTAAGGCAAACCTTTATAATATCCCTCCCTTAGATTTTAGCTCCAAGGCTTTTAAGTACTTTATAAAAGCCACAGCACAATAAGTTTAAGCTGTTTCAGAAATTAAACTGTCTAGTGCATTCCTTGCCTCAAGGCTCAGCTTGATTTCTTTCAAGACTTCTCATTATAACCCAAAAGTCTTCATGCAAAACTAAAATAAAGGAAAATAGAAAAGGAGGAAAATACTGCCCACACCAGTAACCAACTTTGTAAAATTATAGGTTTCCTATCTAAGTAGAAATTAAAGCAGAACAGTTGAAACAATTTAATGGGCACAACTACAAAAGCGTAAGATATAGAGTTGCTTACCAGAATTTCCCCCCTGTAAACAGAGCAAGTTTTTATTCACCACATTTTTTCAAGGGCTTCTGTAAGACTGGACCTGCAACAAAAGAGGGAATTGCTCAGTTATGTACCGGTACTTCCATCATTATTTACTTACACAGTGCCGAAGAATTCTGGTGTTTCTAACAAAACTCCTTTTATAACAATCTTTGGATCGGGCTGTACACCAATGATGGGACTGGAGCATAACACCAACACAGGGAGTTGACCTGTTTTTCAATTTTTTAAAAATGCCAATATGGAGTTACCAACAGCCAAGAGAGCAGAACCAGTGGATGAAGGCATTGTCCAATCTTTCTTTCACAGTATTGATTTTTCCTCTTTGTAAAAGGTATACTTGAGATTGAGCGTTATTAACAAAACATATGGCCTGTGATAAAACCAAAAATAACGTACCCTTCAAAATTACAATGCCTACATAATTGGAATTTTCACATATTGTTAAAAGGCCCCATCCAGCAAGGGAAAGTGTTACAATAAATACAATTAATTCCTTCAGACTTGCTCAATTATTGGCATGTTGGTGTTTCACATAGCAATAAAGTGTCTCAATCATATGCAACAAAGTAGTTGTAAGAATGGAAGTCAGCAAATTGCTTTACCACACTCAGCAAATTGTTACTGCTGCAATTGTATCTTTCTGTAAAGTTACAGTTTGCTGCAGCGGGTTTACCCTTTATCGTTATACAAAATCACAAATAAGCAATACAGTAAGTCCATGATCATAACTGAACACAATTTTCCAGTTACTGAAGGCCATACAAACAGACATGGCATAACTTGGGCACTGTAAGAAGAAAGAACGGTAAAATGGACAGGTGCCACTATTTCACCAAAGTTCACTAATTTTTTCATGGCAGCTACTTGAGTTCTTGAGTTCTTTCCTTAGGCTATATACATAGACAGAACAGCTTGCAGTGCAGACAAGCAGCACTGTCAGAATAATTTTTAGGGCAATAATCATTGGGGAAAAGAAGAGCCTGTGTCTTGTGGTAGTATAAGTTCTGAGAAACAGAGCAAGCAAGATGTGGAGTGGTTGGAGAATGAGGTACAATGCCATTGAATGCCTGAAGATTAAGGAAGAGAACAGAGGTACAGTACATTCTCTACAGTTAGTTCAAAACTGTTTCCTCAGCATTGAGAGAAGGATAACAATTGTGTTTAAGGTACACATGACTAAAGACTGAAGGCATAATCCTGCTTGGCCTACACAAAGGCCCAGTTCACACATCCCATTAATTAAACATAGGTTTAAATCAACTATGCTTTAATGTGAATTAGCAGAGTACTTTTTCCCAGGGTGCACCTCCTGCTACTGCCATGAAGCAAAGCAGAGTGTCTGTGTCATGGGTAGGAAAACTAAGGCCCGGGGGCCGGATCTGGCCCAATCGCCTTCTAAATCTGGCCTGCAGACGGTCTGGGAATCAGCATGTTTTTACATGAGTAGAATGTGTCCTTTTATTTAATATGCATCTCTGGGTTATTTGTGGGGCCTGCCTGGTGTTTTTACATGAGTAGAATGTGTGCTTTTATTTAAAATGCATCTCTGGGTTATTTGTGGGGCATAGGAATTGGTTCATCCCCCCCCAAAAAAAATATAGTCCGGCTCCCAACAAGGTCTGAGGGACAGTGGACCAGCCCCCTGCTGAAAAAGTTTGCTGACCCCTGGTCTGTGTCATCTGGCAGAGTTGTGTCATCTCAACCTAGGCTTATGGTTTGCTTTCCCCAAACAAACCATGAGTGGTGAGTCAAGAGCAACCCTTGGTTACCACATGTAGCTTGTTGGGGAAGAATCAATCCAGGAGCCCAGGTTTTGATAACATTGGTTTGGTTTGTTTATGATACGGAAACAGCAGCAGTGCAGAATGAGCACTATGGGGACATCTGTACACCGTGTACGAGCAAGCTTCTTATTCACATTAAACCATTGTTTGTTTCAAACTGTAGTTTAATTTGACCTCTGAACCAGGCTATAGACCGGCTTCATTAGAGGTCAGTATGGCTCTTTTCTCACCCATGCCTACTCCACATATGCTCTGCCACAGCTCAACTATTCATTTCAAGGAGAGGCTCTCTTAAGATGCACAATAAAACAATCCAGGAACTGCATTTTCCTTAAGCCCCTACATGAAATACTGTTACTCTGAAAAGTGCCTTATTTATTTCCCCTTCCCCTGGAAAAATGTATTGCTGACTTTAAGAAAACATATTATGGCAGTGAACAGCATAAGATTAACAACAAAAACCCAACCCGAAAGTACAAAATTCATCACAAAAATCAGTAAATCAGCTTATTACACCAAATAACAAATCTAAAGGAAAGTGTGGGTGGTTCCATAGAAGCCACGAGGCAGTCATGGCGTTTCCTTGAAGTGAACATACATGATACAATCTAGAGTGTGAGGAGAGCTGCAGCTGCCAAGTACCCAGGGCAGATGTTGGGGAGGCAAGAGTTATAGCGGTCTCTAAATATATCTAAGGGTATGGTCTGAATGAAGGCACGTGAGGTCACTGCCTCTGTCTGGTCAGTGCTTGGATGAGAGATTGCCTGGGAACCACATGTATTTCCACCTTGCGTTCCATGACGAAAGAAAGGCAGGATATGAATGTAAATACATAAATATACAAGATTAATACATACATAAATAAAACCGAGTCTCTGCATGAGTTGCAAGAGTGCTTCACAGGGGAGTTTTTAAAATATATTTTGAATGGCATATGTAAAAAGAGTTCTATTATCTATGTTTTAATGACACACACACACACACACACACACATACACACGAGATATGACTTCATCCCTCATTAGCATGCCCTGCAATTAAGATTCTCCTTGGAGGTTAGTCTTTGGGTCCCTCTTTAGATGTTAGGCAGGTTGTAACCTGTGACAGCTGCCCTGCCTGTGACACTCTCTCCCCAGGGAAGTTTTCCAGCATCTTCTGGGTAACAGGTAAAGACTCTTGGGGTGGGGGCAGATCTTTTTGTTGCTGGCTTTTACAGTGTGTTTTAACTTGACTTGCAATCGTTTGCATCCTAAGAATCACAAAGTGAATTTTTGAATTGTGCAAAATGAGAGTTTCCCTCATGCAAAATGCTTCTGTCTGATTTTGGGTAATTCCTTCTTCCAACACCAGCTCCCCATGCCATTCTCATGCTGTTCAGGAACCTTTTCACAGCACAAAGGGGAGGGTGTTCAGAGGGAAAGGAAAAAACCCTTCCATGAGCTTCTATTTGTGTATTTTTTCTTCTTCAAATCTAAGCCATTCTTTTTCTGCTGCTCTGTTTTATTTTGATTTTTTAAATGTATTATGGCCATGTTTAAATAATATGTTGGCTATGGTTGAATCACATGCTCCTAGAGGCTTTGCTTTGTAAGAATGAAGTAGAAATCTTTTATTTTTGTACTTGATTTTTGTTTCAAGTACCCCAAAACAGTGATCAACAAATTATGATGTTGTAACTTAAGAACATGCGGCACAATCCTATGCTTGGTTATGCTCAGAAACAAAACCCACTGTATTCAGGGATGTTCATACCCTACCATATTGGACTTGTGTTTTCTGAACTACTAGTAGTTTTCTGAATTACTAGTTTGTTTTTTTAAAAAAAGATTAAGTTGACAAACCAATGGAGTGATATCTGATTTGTTCAGCAAACTATAGAGTGGGCACATAAATTAAGTATGAAAAAAGCTGTGGTGTATGTACAGAATAAACAATAAGTAGTGTATTCTTACAGACTGATGCTGATTCACTTATTTTTGGGAGGCCAGATTACTATTTCAGAATGTATATTGTGACAGATCAGTACTGAAGTAGATAGAAAACTCAGATAAAGAAATATATAGATATATATTATGAGCCAAAGCCTCAATGTGTGCATTTCTACTGTCCACCGCTCCCCAGCTATAAACACTAAGGAGAATTTCCCCCCCCCCCATGTCTAATAGATTTGAAAACCAAGGCCACAACTATATTTTCCCCTGACTAGAATCCTTCTACACCCAAACCACAGTGAAAGGAAAGTCTAAAGATAAATGAGATGTTTTATTACTTGATTTCATTCAGATCACATTACGCAAAGCAGAAAACAATAATTACTGGAATTTCTTATTTCCCTCTGACTTCTTCCTGCTCTGCTCAGAAACTCTAATAAATCTGCAAAGAATTATCTTGCTTATGTTAATTAGCTTGTTAGCTACACAGTAGCTCAGCTTTTGCAAAATAAAAATGCTTGCCATAACTGCCAATGAAATTGGTTAGATAACCTCACCCTTTTTCTTAATTTTAAAAAATGGAACTAATTTGAAGAAAAGCTGAATACAATATGATATATTCAGATTCCAAGAGGCAGCCCTTACAGTGGTAGCAAGATATTTCTGTTTGCAAGTCTAGGCCAGGCTAATACAGAAGATATTGGTTCAGATGTAATGCTCCAGGCATCATAAACCATGGTTTATGAAACCAGGAACACGCACAGGGCTCACATCTCCTCCTCTCTCCTCAAAATGTGGAACCCTGGTTTAATGCTGGTAAATTAACCAGAATAGTTCTTCCCAGCTTAAAAAAGTATGGTTTATTAAATCTGGAATGGAATACCGAAACCATGAAACGCTGAAGGCCACTGAATCTGATTTAAGCAACTCTGACACATGGCCCTCAGGGTCCCTTCCAACTCTACAATTCCATGATTCTATGAAGCGACTCTAGCTCATTAAGTTCCTCTGCCCCCTTCCTCCTCACTCCCAAACTCTGGATTTGGAACATTAATCAAGTTGAAGCATTCCCTAATATTATTTCTATTATTATGTACTGTAAATCATTTGTACTGCTACCAAATGAAGATGCAAGTGAGTGCTCTAATTTGTAATTATATTATCTATGTTATGTTTTTATTGTTAGCCACCTTTAGTGCTTTGTGTGTGGGGAAAAACACAAGCTATCTCTGGGAATACAGTTCTCAGTTTTTGCTGTTATGTTGCTACTTATGGGTAGCAGCTAAAAACAGTCCAGAAGAAGCACTGATAAGGACCGATCAATATTTGTTCCCCAAAATGGTATTATTATACTATTGTGATTATTTGTTTCATTTATGAATCATTTCCTATGAAGGATTTCAAAGTGATTTTGCAAAACAATTAAAAATATATAAACAATTGCATACATAAGAACAAGTTCAAATCCAATATGAATACAAAAGGAATTTTCCACCTAAAGGGCACCAACAGATGCTGAAAAGACAAACGTAATCGTAACTATGAAAGATGCTTAGAAGAACTGGAAAGGCTTGGGCCCTTTATGATTCCAGTAGATATATGTTGCTTTAGATAATGATAATACCTATTATTATTTATTAGATCTTTAGATTGCCCTTAATTCCAAAGGATTCCAGAGAGAATGACAAAGCAATACAAAAACCCAGCTCACGTTGAAATAAAAATTGATGTACAATTGAAACAGGGATGGCTAACCTCTCTGGATATTACTGAACTACAACTGCCATCAGTAGCATAGAGCATGGCCAGGAATGATGGAAGCTGTAATCTGGAGGGCCACAGGTTTTCCATTCATGCTTTGAAACAATAATTGCAATAATTAAGGTTCTATAATATGAAAAAAGCCCAAACCGAAAGGTAGGATCAGTAGGGTGACTCCAAACACAGCAACCAGGAATCTTCTGAGGGAAATTATCTCTTTCCCCAAGCATCAGCAAACTGTAACATCACAACAATATTACTATATACAGCAAGTCTAGACAAGCCAGATCTTTCTCCTGACAATGCAAAATGTTATAGTGGTGAAATCAAGATAGCAAGACAAACTGCTTTCCTTGTTTTAGGTAGATGTCAGGTGCTATCACGTAGGATAGTTTTCATATGACAAAAGCACCCTTGAAAAACAAAGAGAATACTATACATATCTTAATGCATCTAAGAATTGCAATGATAAACATTTCATAATAAAGTAGATCATGTTTGAGATGAAGTGGCAAACACAACTGTATCACATAATTAAGTGGTGAGGAACTGGTCATGGATGAAATATGGCCTGCAAATGAACAGAAGAACACTACTGAATCATGGCCTTAAAATGAATAGAAGAAATGTCTATCCAACCTTCTCTTAAGTGGCTTCAGAGTACCGCAGATACTGCCAGAAACACATGAAAATACCAGGCATGTTTTATAGTATCCTTCTCATTCCAGGTAGCACTACGGCTTCCAGTCATAGACAGTTGCAAGTATGTAGGAGTCGGCAAGAAAGTGAATGAGAACCCAAAGTCTCAGTGTCAGAGCAAGTCTCCAGGCCACCAGGGGTAGGTGTGTGGATCTGCGTTCACAGCATTGTGCACTGGACACAATGGGGCCAACATCTTGGTCTGAATGCCTGAGCCCATACTACTACTACTACTACTAATAATAATAAATTTTATTTATATCCCGCCCTCCCCAGCTGAAGCCGGGCTCAGGGCGGCTAACAACAATAAAACAGTACAAAAGTACAGCACAAACAACACTCTAAAATCATTCATTATAAAATTAATTCGTATCAAGCCACTGGCAACCACTGGGCCAGAGCTCCACGAAGATTGCCAAGGGAGGGAGTCAGGCTGTGCCCTGGCCAAAGGCCTGGTGGAACAGCTCTGTCTTGCAGGCCCTGCGGAAAGATGTCAAGTCCCGCAGGGCCCTAGTCTCTTGTGACAGAGTGTTCCACCAGATCGGAGCCACAGCCGAAAAAGCCCTGGCTCTAGTTGAGGCCAGCCTAACTTCTCTGTGGCCTGGGACCTTCAAGATGTTTTTATTTGAAGACCGTAAGTTTCTCTGTGGGGCATACCAGGAGAGGCGGTCCCGTAGGTACGAGGGTCCTAGGCCGTATAGGGGTTTAAAGGTTAAAACCAGCACCTTAAACCTGATCCTGTACTCAACCGGGAGCCAGTGCAGCTGGTATAGCACTGGGTGAATGTGATCTCGCAGCGAAGACCCCGTAAGGAGTCTCGCTGCAGCATTCTGCACCCGCTGGAGTTTCTGGGTCAGTCTCAAGGGCAGCCCCACGTAGAGCAAGTTACAATAATCCAGTCTGGAGGTGACCGTCACGTGGATCACAGTGGCTAGGTCAGGGCGAGAGAGGTAAGGAGCCAACTGCTTAGCTTGGCGGAGATGGAAAAATGCCGCCTTTGCAATCTGCGCCTCCATGGAAAGGGAGGTGTCGAAGATTACACCCAAACTCTTAACGGACGGTGCTGGCACTAATTGCGCCCCCGCAAGAGATGGGAGTTGCCCCCCCAATCCCATATCATCCCATCCCAGCCACAGGACCTCTGTCTTCGAAGGATTTAGCTTCAACCGGCTCCCACGTAACCATCCAGCCACAGCTTCCAAACATCTGGTCAGTGTGTCTGGGGCCGAGTCAGGATGACCATCCATCAACAGATAGAGTTGGGTATCATCGGCATACTGATGGCAACCCAGCCCAAAACTCCAGACAAGCTGGGCGAGGGGGCGCATAAAGATGTTGAAAAGCATCGGGGAGAGTATCGCACCCTGAGGTACTCCACACACCAAGGAGTGGCGCGATGACAATTCCCCCCCAAGCGCCACCCTCTGTCCCCGACCAGAGAGAAATGAGCACAGCCATTGAAGGACTGTGCCCTGGATCCCCACGTCGGCAAGGCGGTGGTCCAGGAGTTCGTGATCGACCATGTCGAAAGCTGCTGACAGATCTAGAAGAATCAGCAGCCCCGACCCGCCTTGATCCAGCTGTCTACGAAGATCATCTGTTAGGGCAACCAGAGCCGTCTCGGTCCCATCACCAGCGCGGAAGCCGGACTGGAATGGATCCAGAGCCGATGACTTGGCCTAAGGGGTATGACATGGGATGGCCTGCTGCCTTGGCTGACATTGTGCATTGCAGTAGTGGGCTCCCCAGATGCCCTGATCATAACTGTAATGACAATTATATGGTCAGAACCATTGGAATGCCAGAACGGGAGCGGTGCTTTGAAGCCTGCACAAGTCAATCACACTTGGAAGAAAATGAACAGGGTAGTGCAGCACGCAGTGTTGGCACTCTAGGGTCAGGTGATTTGTCATCTTGGCATTAGATTTGACAATGGGGCTCTATACAGACCCACTGGGGTGCACTTTCTGCAGGGGGAAATGAGGGCTAGCTGCTCAATGTGTGTAATAGCAGCAGGGATTGGTTGAAGATGCAATTGGTTTGGCAGTGAGTCAGTGGGAAGGGACTAACTTGTGTGGTGGATAAAGTATTAGGTTGGATCCTTAGTCTGTATGGATGGTGGGCTGGGAGCGCCCCCCCCCTTCCAAGAAATCAAGGTATCCTGTTAAAGGAATCTAGGGTGGGGGTGCTTCTCTCCAGACACCCAGATGGGCACTGAAGGGCGACAGCATCACCAATATTGAGCGGGATTGCTCTGATTTGATGTACATCATAGGGCAACCCTTAAGCTCGGTTAATCCTGTCAAACAATAAAGCAGTAGACAGGGATTTGAGCCAGGATACACACCCAAGGCATGTGCCTGTAATCAATAAAGTTGTGGCCTGTTTTATATCCCAAGTGGTTGTCCTCTGTTTATTTGCAATTTCACCATGCCTTGGCCCACCACCCATTGCTTTACTGTGCCTGGGGCCCACAACATCAGTCTCACATACTACATGCTACACCACTTTTGAAGTTCAATAGTGCTTCAGAATCAGTTTATGCTACAGCATGATGGATGGATGTTGCTTTTCCAAGAAAGTCCTGCAGGACACACAAGCCTTTAGGCATGCCTCAAGTAGCTCCCTTAATTGCCACTGTTACCTCCTAGCTGTGCCTTGCAAGTCTGAACAATTCAATCTGTAAAAAATTTGCTAATATTTAAGCATTTAAATTCAGTGGTCTGATTAAGAAATTAAGACAACAAAACATTCAAGCAAGGGGCTATGCTTAGGCTGCAGAAGATATTTGTATTCATTAGATTTGAAATGAACTGTTTTGTTGCTGTTTTTAGAGCTTTCTAAATTGCATATTATAAATGGCAGAGTATGGTGTTTTTTCTCCCTCTTATGGGTGTTGAAATTGGGATGGGAAAAGTATTACTACCTGTGGCATGTATACTAATCCCACTGTTCTACCTGGTCACAACTTTTTCGTAGGTTTTTTTAAATCTGCAGAACAAATCTGGCCGAAGATGGCAGCAGGTCAAAATAAATGAGGATGTATACCATGAGAAACAATGCTTCTCTCACACTGTGTTCAACTTTCTTAAACTACTGTTTCCCTCCAGTTAGAAAGAGTGTTTTATCATTTATGAGAATGAAAGTTTTAATAATTCCTTGGGTATAAAAAGTTCTAGCATAATACAAAAAAGTTAAATAAATATAGTAGGCCAGGAATCCAGGAGGCTACCAAAGTTAACAGGAAGACAGTTGTCTTCTAAACCTGTCACAAACTGTGTACAGACTTAGAGCATTGAAAACATGCTCAGGGGTCACAGAATGCCAATCAGCCATTGCGGCACACTAAACAATTCATTGCATGTTCCACTTGCCTCCATTTTTATTCAGATATCATCTCTTTACACTGAATGAAAGAAACACAAGTCAACAACCCCTGCTTTCTCTTTAAAATCGTTTAGCTGCTGATCCCCCCCCTCCAACCACAACAAATATTGAAACCGAGACAAGATCAGGGATTGATGTTATTCCAAAACAAATGATAATGTAAACACTGTCAAGAGTGTTAATTCATTTGTTTAAATTTATAGTTTGCCTTATGTGAAAGTCAAACCTAAAAATCATAACTCCTTACAAGATAGCTAAAATAACTGCATTAGAAATAATTCACTATATAGTCTTCCCCGCTTGCCCTTGAGGAGGCAAGAGCTCACACTGAAACAGGCACATACTATGAGGCAGACACATACCAAGCATTTTGCAGATGGGAACAAAAACCCCATTTATAGGATTCTTTCAATGAATGAACTTATGTCAATAGAGTGAGTTGTTTATAGCTTGAACCATACTTGGTGACTGCCCTTTTTAAGGAATCACATTTCACAACTTGAAAACTCTTTTGAATCCCAACAAACTTACAACTTACAAGTTCTTGTTCCATTACACATATTCTGCCACCAGCAGACACAGAATCTCACTGTGTTTCCAGCACAACTGTGCTGAACACAGCAGCATTCTTATACTTGCACAGTATTATCAATTATTTTTCATTTCAGAGCTGATTGCTTAGGACTCTCTCTGTTGTGTTCTAATCAGGGAAATAATATTTTGCTGCAGTATCTACTGCAGTTACTACTAGTCTATCAGCCACACAGTTCATATGGTCCACAGATCAAGTGCCCAGTACAAATCACTTTACAAGAGAAGAAGAACATCACTGTCCACTTGCACATACTAATTAAAAAAAATTAAATGCATTTTGCAGGCCATTTCATTCCTTTAAATCTACTAAGGATTTAATCAAATTTAAAAGGACTTTGTTTTTGTACAGAGAGGTGCGCGCGCTCTCTCTCTCTCTCTCGTGTGTGTGTTGAGAAATCTACCTCGCAAGCCAAGCTTTTTTCTTCATGTAGGAAAGAACAGCAGAAGCCTTTGTCTTTTGTTCAAAAAAGAATCACAGAAGCAGAGCTCCGAAGATGCACTGGGGCTGCTAGAGTTACAAGACTCCAGTTGCTAGATCACAGACATAGGCTCAGACCAAGGTATAGTAACTTTTTATTGTGTTCAGATGTTGCAAACCAGAGCGGCCACTGGAAACATATTACATTCTGTTCTCAATATCTATTCTGGTTCTCAAACACTGCAGAAATGATGGTATTTATTTACTATTAACATCTACATCATTTAGTACCAGGTTATGTTAAGAACCACCATCTCTCCATACACTTTAAGATCATTAGAGGTGGTCCTGTTAAGAGTACCCTTTCCTTCAGACAATGGTCCTTCCTGGTGGTTCCCCTCAGGCTATGGGATGTACTAGAGACACTCACTTGATCCATTCTCTTGGCGTGTATTTCAATTCAGCCTTTTTCTGATTAATATCTTGTTTGGCCTTTCAATTTTTAAAAAAACCACTATATTATTTGCATGAGTTGTAAGGTAAAAGGTAAAGGACCCCTGGACGGTTAAGTCCAGTCAAAGGCGATTATGGGGTGCGGTGCTCATCTTGCTTTCAGGCCGAGGGAGCAGGCGTTTGTCTGCAGAAAGCTTTCCGGGTCATGTGGCCAGCATGACTAAATCGCTTCTGGTGCAACAGAACACCGTGACGGAAGCCACAGAGCACGGAAACACTGTTTACCCTGTAACTTTACTTGGAGCTTTACTGTTATTTAAGTGTGATTTCATTCTGAGGATTTTGCTTTTTTTTTTTAAACAAACAACAAGATGAGCTTTGTTGAATTTCAGAATCATGAATTGAAGGTATGAAGTTGCATTACACCAACTGTGACCATTGTTCCATCCTCCACTGTACTGTCTGTTCTAATTGGTATCACCTCTCCAAGGTCTTGGGTCAAGTCTTTCCCAGGCTGGTATCTGTGATCCTTCTAACTGGGGATCCTGGGAACTGAACCTGGGGCATTTTGCAGGCATATCATGTGTTCTTCCTCTTCCCTTCCCTTCTGATGTCAGACAAGCAGTCTGATTGAAATAGAAGGCTTTTCTGATATTATTTTAGGAAGCCCATTTACAGAGCTGTGCTTCACAGTAGTTCATTAGAACCACCTTCCCTCATCTATACCACTGAGTATCAGGGCTAAAGCATGTCCACAAGTAATAGATTTAACTAAGAAGGTAGATTTAAGAATTGCATTACACGTTATTTATAGCAGTGTTACCATGAGCTACCCCATGGTCAAGACTGAACTACACCCTACCATTCCTTAAAATATTGTGTGCTTAAGAAACATAAGAGCAAAATATCTGTCCATGTTGCAAGTCCAAAATTCCTGTTGCTTTCAAGGAGAACATATATTTATCCAATATTTTAGAACTGTAATTCAAAAAATACAGTAATCTACTTATATTTACAACCAGCATTAGAAATTTTTGTGGACTGCAATTCACATTTGGATCCAGGACAATTCATGCACTTACTGGGCCTATGGCTGGCTTCTTCTTGCTAGGTTGGTGTTTTTCATCGGCCTAGACTCAAGAGCGATTGTGGTTCGCATGAGTGCTCTGTCACAATGCGATACATTTCCTGTCTGGAAAGCAATTCAGCGCAGGAAAGAGTGTTAAAACCCACACACAAAACAACGTTCTGACTTAATATCTGCCTACTACACCTTGTGCACATATGTGTTATGCCTGCAAAGACACAACTGCATGCAGTCTACTGGCTCCTGTAAATCTTGCATAAAGTAAAATAGGTAAAAAGGTAAAGGTAAAGGACCCCTGGACAGTTAAGTCCAGTCAAAGGCGACTATGGGGCTGTGACGCTCATCTCACTTTCAGGCTGAGGGAGCAGGTGTTTGTCTGCAGACAGCTTTCCAGGTCATGTGGCCAGCATGACTAAACCGCTTCTGGTGCAACAGAACACCATGACAGAAGCCAAAGCACACGGAAACGCCCTTTACCTTCCCACCACAGCCATGTGATTATCACACATGGCATCCCTACACATTGGGATTTACAATTTTCCTTCATTAAAGCTTTCTACGCAGCTTCCTTCACTGTCTACACAGAACATACATTTTTGATGACATGCCACAGCATGCCACTGCCCAATCCAATTCTTCTTATTTGTACTGCAGCCCTGAAAAGCCTTTTGTGCCCATGAGCGAATATTCTGTGCACATGGACAAGTCCTAGGGCCTTCCTAGTTAAATGGCTTTAGTGTATAGGGCCATCAAAGCTCAAGTTTTGGGAATGCATATTGTGTGCTTTTCAGATATTTATTTTCTTTGCATGTATTGGACATATATAGCTGTAAGTGATGATGACACACAAAAGGTTTTCATTTGTTAATGTAATTTTATTTCAGGCCTTGCTTCAGAGGAAGGAAACCTTGGGGAACTACAATATTTACTCTGAAGTTCAAAATGCTGACATGTAGCAAATGTTCCACAAAACGGATTCTCAATAGCTAAATTCCCTATAGGGAGCCAGCATCAACATCGTGTTTGAAGATTCGTCCCTCACATACTCTCTCCAAAAAAAGAAAAGGAAAAGTGTCAGAGCAAGCAACTGTGAGTCCCAGCTGTTCAAACCGTTCATTTTTCATAGCAATCCTATTCTTAGTCTAGAGCTCAACGGCATGAAAAGAAATATTGCCTGAAAGAGATTACTTTTCTATGGCAGCAACACTAAGTGCAGTTACTTGAAAACTCAGTGTGGCTTACTTCCAGTTAGACATGCAAAGGATCATGCTGTAAAAATGCAATTAACTCTGTGAAACCAATCTATAAAACTTATTGGTTGCTTTTTTAATGTCATAGTAATATTGGATTCATAGTGTCTACTTGCTGACAGATGCCTAATGGACAAAATACAATCCTACTAGGGTCTTTTTCTTCTCTAAGCAGCTGGACGCATTTTCATGTGTCCAAATATCCTTTGGCACTTCCTGGCACTGTAGTACTTTAAAAATGTACTCAATAGGTTTCTGTTATAGACCTTCTATGTAACATAGACTACATCCCCACTCTTCTCTACAATGTGTTAATTGTTACCCCTCTGCTGCATAGCTCTAAATGGCACAACTGGCAAATTACTGTCTTGGTAAATAAGGTTGTTTTAAAATTCAAATTTTGCTAGGAAATAAACTGCGGCATAGGATGCACAAACATAACAAGTACAAATTAGTAGTTGTATGTGCAAGGCCCATATATGATAGATAAGAAATAAATATTATCTTGTATACATAAGGTACCGTATTTTTCTCTCTATAATGTGTGTGCGTCTTATGGAGAGAATGCAGGCAGGAGGCTCTGCTCAGCGCTCCCTTTAAAGAACCGCATGGAGCATGTGTTTTCTCCTCGGGGAAAACCCCCCAAGAGATGCACACACACGCACTCTTTAAAGGGAGTGCGGCTCTTGGGGAATGAAGGCTCCCCTTGCCAGGGAGAGGCTGCGCGCGGCTATCCCATAAGCCAGGACAGGCAGTGGGATCTAGCTATAGTTAACTTGGGGTAGGGTAATTCGAAGTGGTCAAATCTTTACATCACTTTCTTCCCATTAGAAAAGCAGCTGTTTTGCCCAACCATGTTAAAGGACAACAACTTTTGGTGAGTGAATGAAGAGACTGCCAAAAACCATGATGATTGTGGAGTGCATAAAATTTTGCTGTTAGAATCTATCCTGACACAGCTCTAATGAACTAAAAACAGGATTAGAAGGAATTAGAAAAGCAACACAGGAAATCAGTATAATGGTGTGTACCACTCCAACCAACAATGTGGTGGAATACAGATAGCTGTACTGAATACAGGAAATGTTAACTTACAGCTGAAGCAGCATAACAACAGACTTCTCTTGGTTTTGTAGTGGTTTGGTAGCCTCTTTGTGTAAGAGAGGCTTTATCTAGAACTTCTGATACACACTGTGAAGACAAAACTGGCTTCAACAGTTTTCCTGCCATAGCTGATTTAAAATGGTTGCAGAGAGTCACCCAATCTGGACTCTGATGATCTCCTGCAGGCCCCCATCTTCTCTTGTGACACGACCTGTCTGTTCCTAATCACCCTATTTTCAGCTGCAGAAAACTTTCTGGAAAAGCAAAATTTTCCATTTTCTGAGTTCACTATTAATAATAAATGAATGCCCATTGCAAAATACAATATTAAAAGTAAATGAAACATTTCAAAATAAATGAGTCTCTAGGGCATTTTCCAGTGCAAATTGAAAACTTTCTGATGCAAAGTACAGTACCATATGCAAAATTTCCATTCAAAATTTTATGGAAAGCCACATCTCTGCTCCTTCCCCAACCTGTTTGAGGTGTCCTCCTCTCCACTGTCATAACCAACTCCACATTGCTTCTTAACTGCTGTGCTGTGTAGCCCACCTTGGGGAAAGCCTATTTTTCTTGGCAGAGAGGACTGTGTCTTAAAGGCAGCTTTCATCCTGTGTTTCTTCTACTGCAGCGTTGGAGAACCCTTTTGGCTCCACAGACCAATTTTAGCATGTGTGCAGGTGTACCTACCTGTTGATCACCTGACATCAAAATAACAACAGGTGACTGGATGCTCTGAAGTCCCAAAGTAGGGACCTCCAGCAGACTTCTGCTCTACTGCCTATCATCAGTTGAATTCTGCTTTTCATTGCAAATACGCAACCAGGAGTGAACCCAAATGTGCACCGGCAGCTACATCTCTATGAGCATGGTTTGATGAAAATGGCCTTGTGGGCCAAAGCTGAAGTCCTGTCAAGCCAAGTTTGGCCTGTGGATCTGAGGGTCCCCACTACTGTTCCATTGGGATGGGCCTGACAATGGGTCTAATGAACACAGCTGGCTACTATCAGCCAAGGCAGCACCGGTCAAAGCAAGGCAATGGCAACACTTTAGGTTGGGGGGACGACGACGACACTATATACACTATCTACCTTTGCAGAGGATTCAGCAAATCAAACACTAAGGAATGTGCTGCCATATCTGAAGGGAGGAGATGAGAGAAAATCACACCTGTTGTTTCCACTGTGTGTCAGGCCTTATGGACAGCTGTGAGGCTCCAAACATTAACATCCTACTCTCCATCATATTATGTCCTCGTCTTAAAGATATCTGATGGCAAGGAATAAAGGGACAAGACACCACAGATATAGTGTGAGAAAATCTTGCAAGTTCTGTTCACATTATTCACCTTGCAATGATATACAACTCCTTGAAAACTAGAGGATATAAACGCTCCCTACTCACAAAACGCTACCTACTCAACTGCTGCCAGTGCTCCAAACTGTCCACATGAGGCCTCAATTCTATCACTATTGAAAAACCAATGAAAAGGAAACTGAGAATACAAGAGCAAGAGGTTTTTGTTGCTGTTTTGTATGGGAGCGATAGAAAGGGAAATATACCAAAGTCTCAAAATGGCATTCAGATTCATGAAATCCTCATCTCAGCTTACCCAACAGTCATATTAGCGACGTTTGTAATGAAAAGACAGAATGAAAAGATACTTATATCAGAATATGAAACTTGTAAACAGTACAGTTCCCCAAAAAGGTTTCATCTTCATTTAGAACTGCATCTTAAGTAGCCATGATGGAATCTGTAGCCAGATTCTATAGTTTCAGTAGGATTTAAGCAGCCTATTTGTGCAGGATTACAACATTGACAGTGTGTGTGTGTGTGTGTGTGTGTGTGTGTGTGTGTGTGTGTTTAAGGCAGAAAGAATGGTTTCCTGTAATTCCCCATTGCTACAATGGAAGAGCTCCATCCTGGAATGAGAAATGGGTTATAGGAACCTGCAGACAGGTAAAGACTCTCCTCCCTGAAAGAGAGGGGAGTGGTTGTGGGCGGGAGCCCGAGCACCGCCCAGCAGGGGGCGTTGCCCCCTGCCTCCAGCTCACCTGGCTGGCGCTCACGCCCCCCCCCGATGGCCACCCAACCAGGTGCCATGGAGGGGGCGTGTTCAGCAGCCTTTTGCTGCAGTGCCAGTCTCTCCCTGGCCTCATTCCTCATCTCATCGTCGTCCCATCGCGAGTCACCCACCCTCCACTCCCTTTTAGTTAGGGCTTAGGTCATTGGCCTTGCTATGGACCTTAGGTTGGTCGCCCTGGTTGCCCGGGGGGCCTGGTAGGAGTTTTTCCATTTGGCATTAGGCTTTTTGGTTTTTTCGCCTACCTCGTAGCAATCGTCACAACTTTTGTGGTATTGGTGGGTAGGTTAGGCATTGGAATAATGTGTTGTGTGTCGAAGTGCTAGGTGTGGCCATCGCCTATGCCTTCAATTTTTAGGGGTATTCCGTTAAAGGAATCTGGCGGTCGTGTATTCTGTCCGATGCCTGCTTGGCGGGAGGCCATGGCACGACCCTCGGTGACAGCAGGGGTGAGCCTATAGTTGGATTAGCATCAACAGGCTCTACCTACTGGTGAATAAACCCACTTGTTTCGATCCAATGCCTAAGCCAATACCTTTTCATTGCTGTAATCAATAAAGTTGTGGCCTTTTCTAGCCCATCAACCTTATATCACTTGTCCTTGTGTCTTCATTTCACTTCGCGGGGGTCGGGTCCTCGAACCACAACCAGGTAGCAAGCACTTGTCAATAAGCCCACAAAAGTTACTACCCTGCATTTTTATTTGTCTTTTGCAGGCCAAGTCACAGTAAGCTGGGGTCACTGTGGTAGGACACAGGAAGCAATAATGACATGATAACCTTTTGTGATTGAAATGGCCAAAACTTTATTCATTACAAATGTCAGAAGGCTTTGGCATAAGCATTGGCTTAGTAGCCTGAATCAACCATCCTAATTGCTGGTTGATTACTTCATCAGGGTCAATCCTGGGTTAAGAATCCCCATATGATGCACATCAAATACAGGCAACCCATACAGGATGCCATTTGGGAAGTTCTGTGACCCGTTAGCCCCCATCTGAGCATACCAACATAATCCTTCCCCTTGGACTCCCTTATCAGGGATCACCCTCACCTGTAGCTACGATAAAAGCCTCTTAGTAGGCTTAACAGCTGACTACCAAGCACAAACACTCAAGTGAGATGGACAGAGCTAAGCATACCTCACTTTACCAGCCCACTCACTTTACTTTGTGAAATTCCTTGTCGACTACAGCTATTAGGTAAGTAAAACCAGTTATAAAATGCAAAACTGAACAAGCAATCTTCAAAGTATCAGGACAAAGTGGGGAGTAAAACAGGGGAGCATGAGAAAGTTGTGTTGGTTCAAGTGTTAGGTGAAATGATAGCTATGATAACCAACGCCAATTCCAATACCTGATTGCACCTAGTGGGGAACCTGAGGCTCAGGCATGAAGGCGGCACTTCAGGTGTCTCTATCTGGCCCTCAGGACTCTCCCTAGGCCACATCACCTTCCCAAGCCACATGTCTTATCCCCAGGCCACACCCCTCACTTTCTCTCCTCCGCATCCTCCTTGAGTGCCCTTGTGTGACTGGAGCTGTGATAATGCTTCCTGCTTGCCTCGATTGAAGGTGTGTGGGTGTGAGTATGTAGAAACTTCCAACTTTTGCATGGCTGGAATGAAGCCTACTGTACAAAGGTAAGAGCCATTGTTACACCCATTTCTGCCTCTGCCTCTACCAACATGCAGCTCTTGGAAGGCTCCTGCTGAGAGCATATAGCCATCAGGCTGAAAATAATTCCCCACCCTGATATAGTAAAAAAAGAAAAGGTCTAACCAAGAGAGCATTGTTAAAAAAACAGCCTGCAGGTGCAAGCCTGGATTAAGACTCCTTCATAACACTATTAGTTATAAGAAAACATTTTTATTTCATTTTTAAAGGAACTGCGCATAAAAAAATAAGCCATATTTTAAAAACTGAACTGGTTTTTAAAAAAAATCTCTTACACAAAGCCATTCTTGTAACGTTAATGTCTCCTTTTTGAACTTGAGCAATAGATAGCTACATCACACCACAGGAGGAGCGAAAATGCCACCATGTGCTTCAAATGTCAGCCTTGTTCTACTTTGCTTTGACATTAGAAGTCTGGCAAGATATTCTAAACAATTGCAAAGAGCTCAGAAGAGAGCACTGTGGAATTTGGTAGAGTGGAAGGGTAGCCACAATTTCAGAAGTATTTAATAGGGGTGAGCAGTGACCACAAGATTTGCCTTGTATCTCCCGTGCTTGAGAGCATCCTGATCTGTATTGTTTTGATTCAATTTTTTATTTGGGTCCAAATCTGATACGTTAAATCTGCAGCTCTATTTTATCCCCATATAACGGGGGTAAAACATATTGTTATTTCAACATCTCTCATCCACGACACGGTGATTGAAATGCCCTGGGAAAGTAATTCCCAGTGGAGAAGATGGAGAAATGCTATTGGGTGAAAGAGAGAAGGAAGAACTGCTCAACACCTACTTTGTCTCTTATCTTCACCCAAAAGGAAAGCGGTGCCCAACCTTGTGATAATAGAATAAACAATGCAAGGAGGGTGCTGCAGCCCAAGACAGGAAAAATAGGTAGTAAGGGAACACCTAGCTACTTTAAATGAATTCAAATTTCCAGGGTCTGATGAGCTTAACCCAAGGGTGCTAAAGGAGTTTGTGGATGGTCTCAGAAGGTCTCTCCATAGAAGGAAAGGAGCGAGAGGCTTCCCTGCTTTTCTGTTACAACCAAGTGCTACTGAGTTCTTTGCTTCAGCATTACATGAGATTTCAGAATACCTGTGGAAATTACTTCCATACATGCATGTAGTAACATATGTAGAAACAGCCCAGGTAAATGAAAATGAGTTTTTGGAGATCAACAAGACTGTCTTTGCTCAAGACAACACTATGCTCAAGCAATTTCTGCAATTCATTTTAAAATCTGCTCATCATGAGTTTCTTTTTTGAATATTTGATTTTTACAGGGTTATTCATTCAGATCTACATTTCATTTTCTTTTATCCAATCTTCTATATAGTAATGAACCAATAAACCAAGATGAGTAAGTGCCGACCTATTTCAATCAAATACCTTAATTTGTATTAAATTAAAAATGGCCCCTTGGCCCCTCAAAGCACCAGATGCTGCTCCTAGCTTCCTTCCAGCTTCAAGCATCAACCTTTGTTTAACTGGTGCTGTCACTATACCTAGTTTCCTGAACTGCATGCATGTACTTGTGTCCCTATGAAAGCTATGCTGTACCAGATCTATATTTCGTGCTGAATAGTTCTTTCCCCAACTCTGGGAAGGGTTGTGGGGATTTAATATGCAGGCAAAGGGATAGCACAAAATGAGACATTGAAAGTAGGACAAAAAGTTAGAGAGGAGGTGCTTCCAGGCAACCTGCTTATTGAACATTCATACTAATTTGTTTGCATGAAAATAAGAGGATACTAGCTCTTTATTGAGGATTTGTTCTGATTTGTGTGCAGGGAGTTCAGCAAATGTTATCCCACACTTTTCAGGGCCTTTCACTGTTACTGTACTTTTCTTATTGCAAAAAATCTGATTTTGAGAAGTAAATTTCTTGCAAAATAGTTCCAAATCAATTCTAATTGTGTAGCCTGAATTTGATGGTCTGTGATTGAATTTCAGCAGGAAACAGTGACACAGTCTGGAGGTGCCCAGCGACGGAGGAAAAGGAAAGGAAGGAAATATAACCTGACCAAATAAATCGGTTCACACCTGTGCCACAATCAAAGCTAACAAAGACCATAGAATGAACACCAATATAATGTACACCAGAGGTCTAAAAGCACATCCATCTCTGCAACTATGTATGTCTGGGCCTCAATGGTGTCTGGGAAACCATTTTCATACATTTCTTGTATACATACATGTGTGCAAGAGCAGCCAAGAAACACACACACACCTACATGGTTTTCTATTCATCGTTTTATCTATAACTGACACAAAATCATCAACACACAAGGACGTGGCAATAAACCATTCTGATGTTTCACAATGATAAGACCTATAAAATGCCTTCCTTTCACACACAGAGCTCATACAAGAAGTAATGCACAGCTTCCTTCACTCTCATTATGTCTTGTTCTTGAAATCAGCATTTCAATGCCTATTATTTTGTTCAAGCTTATGTTAATAATGCTGTTTCTACATCCAGCACAGAGAAAACATGCATATTTTTTTCTTACTTACAGAAATTCTTCTAAAATAACATAATGAGGGAAGCAAGATAATCAGGAAGTTCAAGTACACCGGAGCTCTCAATTAGATTCAGGGTGTATTCTTTAGTTT
The DNA here is from genome assembly GCF_027172205.1 of Podarcis raffonei. Lineage (NCBI taxonomy): Eukaryota > Metazoa > Chordata > Lepidosauria > Squamata > Lacertidae > Podarcis > Podarcis raffonei. Next base: position 53,960,482 of record NC_070604.1, read on the forward strand.
TTATTAACCCTTTTGTATTGGTTGAATGCCACTGAAATAGACATTCTTCCATTTCTCTTTGAAAGTACACCAAAAATACCATATACAGTGGTACCTCGGGTTACAGACGCTTCAGGTTCCAGACTCCGCTAACCCAGAAATAGTACCTCGGGTTAAGAACTTTGCTTCAGGATGAAAACAGAAACCGCATGGTGGCAGCGGGAGGCCCCATTAGCTAAAGTGGTACCTCAAGTTAAGAACAGTTTCAGGTTAAGAACGGACCTCCAGAAGGAATTAAGTTCTTAACCCAAGGTACCACTGTACAGTTACAAACAGGAGGAAACGACCACACAAATAAAAGTTAGCAAGACATGCATCATCACTGCTACTAGTCTAGCTGTGCTTTGGTCCTTCTTCCCTGTCAACCCTCCTGTAAAGCATAATTTGATAAACTATCAAGAAAACCCTAAACCCACACGCAAACTCAAAGGCTACATCGAATATATCTTGCCCAGGTGTTACTATGAATTCACAAGGAAACTTTTACCAACCTGGTGCCCTCCAGAGCGGCCAGCAGCGTCCTGACCAGTATCTCTTGAAAGGTCTCAGTAAATACTCCCTTACAATCTAAAATGCATAAAACACTGTTTGCTCTTCTTATTTGCAGTGGCTCAGTCTCTCATACATTATATAATCCCCCCTTAACATGCATACTTTTCATTGGATGCCAGGACTTGGTACCCTCCCTCCCTTCTGTTCTGAACAGAGGAGAGGTGCAAAGAGCTGAAGTGACACAACCGGCAAGTGTAACCACAGTGCTAAACAGATTGTGCTCAGGAAACAACAGTGTGAGCTTTTGGTTTCTGCCTGCTTTAAGACTTCTATCTCTACAGTAAGGAGGTTTCTGGAGCAATAATCACAATCATGTTCTAATCAATACAGATGTACTGTATTGTAAACCATGGTTTACAAACCCATTTCAAATCATGGTTTATGGTTTCTGGACATTTGCAAACCATGGTTTAGCTATTCAGATATAATGGCATGATGTAGATGATCATTCCAGGTTTCATAAACCATGATTATGAAGCCAGAACAAATGCCAGGGATGAGTTTTTCTCCTCTTTCATACCAATGTGGCACTTCATTTGTATTAAGATAGTCACCCCATTATGTCCAACCAAGGAATTCTAGCTTAATGTCATATCTAGCTTAATGTCATATGTTAATATAACACACCTTAAGCCAAAGTGTCTTGTTCTGACATAAGAGGGAACTGTGGCTTAATACAAGCTAGAAATAAAGCACTGAAGTGGTACATGAAGGAAAGAGCACTAGTTTTGTTCTTGGTTCCAGATCATAGCTAAGGAAGAGAGAGTTTAACCTGATCTGGATGATACAGCTGCTGTATCAGGCTGAGCTAAAAAGACCAGCAAGAAACAAAGTGGGGGCAACCTAATCTCCAGAAGCCAGAAGATTTGCACAGTCCTGATAAGCCATGACTTGGCTTACTGTGACGTGTGAACCAGGCCACTGTGTTCTTTACTAATGACAAGGTATGAAACTTTCTACTTCATCTTATTGGAAATAGTTCCAGGAAGGTCTTCTCTTTTTCCTGGTGTTTAAAAAAATTAAAGTGTAAGGTAACTACAGTGTAAAGGCAGTGCCTTCCTTCCTGGAAGTACTGTGTGATATAGAGTTCATTTCCAAGAATGAACTCTAATGCAGTTGCTTAGTGCTTCTTTCAGATTGTTGATTTCATTCACCTGGCTGTAATAGGTAACACTTAGAAAGTGCTGCCGAGAGGAGAAAACTTATAAAAGCAAAAAAAGAGTCATCAATTTAGTAAATCCCCTCAGTTGCCTAATCCTCCAAAAGCCCTACTAGTAAAAGTCTTTTCAGGCTTGCTATTTTTTAAAATTGAAATTATGAATGAATTAATAAGGTTTGAAATAAAATCCATTCTAGTTTGCAGTTAGCACAGAAATTTTTTAAGCTGTATACAGATGCATTATAACTCCTATTTAGAATCCATTTATAACAATACACATTACTCTTCCTAAATCTCAGGTGGAAAAGTGCACACAAATCTGAATTTTGCTGTTGTATTCCAAAAGAGGAAGTACTGAAAAAGAATGTGGGACAGGTGGATCTCTGGATGCTCTGCATATCCCTTTGCATGACCCCATACACACTGGAGATCAAAAGAGATTTGCAGAAGGCAAATGAAGACAAAGGGCTGTATTAAGGATTTTTCTTACCTGGTTAAAAAATCCAGCTTACTACATTTTTTTGCTTGGCTATCCTGCCTGTATTTAAAAAGATTACTGGTTGATAGCCTTTGGTTTTCACTATTGGTTTACTGTCTCCATCTTATGGCTTATTAGAACCCACAGCAATAGGATATACAGTGGTACCTCGGGTTACATACGCTTCAGGTTACATACGCTTCAGGTTACAGACTCTGCTAACCCAGAAATAGTACCTCGGGTTAAGAACTTTGCTTCAGGATGAGAACAGAAATTGTGCTCTGGCGGCGCAGCGGCAGCAGAAGGCCCCATTAGCTAAAGTGGTGCTTCAGGTTAAGTACAGTTTCAGGTTAAGAACGGACCTCTGGAACGAATTAAGTACTTAACCCGAGGTACAACTGTATTTTAAAACAAGATAGGTTTCTGATAGTACAAACAAGTTTCTAGAGAATGTTCTTAATCACTGATAATGTGAAATGATTCTCAATTCATTTCCTTCAAAAACGAGAATGAAAGGTGGTTTCTTAATCTTCTCCTGGAAGAAAAAGGAAACAAGCAATTGATAATTTCCAGAGTTATACATTACAGAACTGAACTGGAGGTTCCTTGACTGAAAATTAATTCACTACATTTGCTGCTGAGGAAATCCAAAACTCGTGCAAATTTATTCTACTTTTGAAGATTATGTTAAAATGCAAAGCCATATAGATCTACAGTAACTTCTGGTATGATTATAGGCTCTGGGGAAAGATTTGTAGCATAAATGCAGCTGTCATGTTAACAACTTTCTAACCTCCAAAGATATTTTTAACTTCATCCATGCAATTACAAGTATTGATTCCTTTCTATCTATTTTATCCAAAGCTACAGTTGCCTCTGAAAAGTATAAAGTCAGCCCTTTGAAGTTCTTAACTTTTTCAAGCTATACTTTCCCTCCTATATTTATAGAAACATCAGATACTCTAAACTGTGTCATTTAGCTTGCTTATAAGTCTCACTTCCATTTGGAAGCAGTTTTAGCATTCACACAGATCTATTTCACAGAACAAATGCTGAGCAGAAAAGACAAGGACATTTTTATATATAAGCAAATGCACGGGTCTACTCAGCAAGAGCAAAACACAGCTTTTTGATCTAGTGACAGGCTCTGAACCACATACTAGTGCCACATGGCATATAATATTTTAAAACTAGTTTTAGACTAAATGATAACTTTAGAAACGCATTCAGTGGCTTCCTATAGTACCCAAAGAGAATCAAATAACCACTCAAAGAAGCATACAGGCAACTCCCCGTTTGCAAGGGGGTTGAATTCCAGGGCACCACACGAGTTGGCAGGACGTATGTAAGACCCCCCTCCCCTTCCAGTGCTAAAAACAGTGTGCGTATTCAGTTCTACGTGCCTCAAATGTGTGCAAATGGGCTTGCATCTGGTACCCAACATCTCTATCCAATTAGCATATTATGTTATTCATTAATTCATTTAATTTATGCCCTGTATCCTCAAGAAATTTCAAAGTTATCATGCCAGTTACAGGAAGAGTCAACGTATTGGTACATCAAGAATATAGGATAAATACATCTGCAAAATCTGAAAAGTTGTGGAATTGCTTCATGTGTAACCTACCTAGCTCACAGCACAACCTGCATTTAATCAAGCTTTGACTCAATTTGCTTCTGTCAGTTTTGCGGTTGCATGGCAGGCTTAAACTGCTAGCTAAGCATATGATGAGGCAATCACACAACTTCACCAAGAGCCACAAGCAAAATGAAAACGCAAGCAGGGTACTTCATGAATGAGAGGAGGGTTTCAGAAAAGCATATCCAGGGCACACAGATACTACAAAGTTTCAAAGATATCTTTAACTATCACAGCCTTCTCCCAAGAATCTTTTGCTGTTTGGCAAAAGTTCAAAGAATTTGCTTGGATTCTAGCACTGTAATTGTATACATGTTTACTCAGAAGTAAGTCCTACTGTTTTCAATGGGCCTATTCCCTAGTAAGGGACGCGGGTGGTGCTGTGGGTTAAAGCCTCAGCGCCTAGGACTTGCCGATCGAAAGGTCGGCGGTTCGAATCCCCGCAGCGGGGTGCGCTCCCGTCGTTCGGTCCCAGCGCCTGCCAACCTAGCAGTTCGAAAGCACCTTCGGGTGCAAGTAGATAAATAGGGACCGCTTACCAGCGGGAAGGTAAACGGCGTTCCGTGTGCTGCGCTGGCTCGCCAGATGCAGCTTCGTCACGCTGGCCACGTGACCCGGAAGTGTCTGCGGACAGCGCTGGCCCCCGGCCTATAGAGTGAGATGGGCGCACAACCCCAGAGTCTGGCAAGACTGGCCTGTACAGGCAGGGGTACCTTTACCTTTATTCCCTAGTAAGTGTGTTTAAGATAAACGTATGCTCTTTTGGAGGACCATTCATCCTCCATAAAAGGGAGGGGATGCATGGTTACTTTGGGGATGGGCAGGTAATGGGGAAGGTCACTCTCCCATCCCAGGGACATGGTGTGGCCAAGAGCAGCTAAGCCTCTGTACAGAACCCCTGAAGACTGAATATCATTGTTTTTGCTGCAGCCCCAAAATTTACATGCAAAAACTTCAGACCAGCATCAATTAGGGATTGCATCCCAGGGTTCTTTAAGAAGATGCAATTACTATTAAATCAGTTAAAAGTTTACCATATAGCAATGCATCTAGAAGTCTTACTCAAAACATCTGTCAAAGCATAGGGAAATCGTTTTTTATTAGTTCATTAAAATATAATGTGCTTTCCCATCCAAAAACCCCTTGAAGAGGCAAATGGGGGTTAAAGCAAACTTCCCACTGAGAACTAAAATGTGAAAAGAAACCCAAATTGCCCTTTCGACCAAGGAGAAGCTAATCCTCAAAAGTTAACAGAATATCTCAGATTATCTCAAGACTGAGTTCTTTGCGTGACTCATTTGTTCTTCCAGCACAACAAAAATGCCGACAATCAGTGTTAAGTCTTGACTGTGTAGCCTGATAATCATTCCATGTCTATAGAACATACCACCACAGGAATTATTAACACATCATGGGTTGCAACATTTTCCACTTAGTTCAAGTCACCCTCCAGGTTTTTTTTCTACTTAAAAACTCTAGGCAGCCTGCAAACTCAAAATATTTTCACTATTTTCATCCAAGAAGATGGAATAACAGACTCATTGACATGGTAAGGTAAAGGTAAAGGGACCCCTGACCATTAGGTCCAGTCGTGGCTGACTCTGGGGTTGCGGCGCTCATCTCGCTTTATTGGCCGAGGGAGCCAGTGTTTGTCCGCAGACAGCTTCCGGGTCATGTGGCCAGCATGACTAAGCCTCTTCTGGCGAAACAGAGCAGCGCACGGAAACGCCATTTACCTTCCCGCCAGAGCGGTACCTATTTATCTACTTGCACTTTGACGTGCTTTCGAACTGCTAGGTTGGCAGGAGCAGGGACCGAGCAACGGGAGCTCACCCCATCGGGGGGATTTGAACCGCTGACCTTCTGATCGGCAAGTCCTAGGCTCTGTGGTGTAACCCACAGCGCCAGTCATCCCTTAACACGCTATTCAGAAGCAATGCAGATGCTGCAGAGGTGTTTGCCATGGGGGGAGGGTAGAACAGCACTGAAGAAATGGTATGTGATTGTTAAAAATGAACAGACTCAACTAATCAAAGCCCATGAAAGGAATCTTGTTGCCCCAGGACTGATAGGAAACTGATAGTTAGAGCTACTTAAAGTCAATGCTTACCAAGAGTTACTTACCAAGGCTTGCTTAATCCAGAAGATAGTGGGCCATGGTGAAAGTCCTTAAACATGTATACTTCATATGTGTGCTCAGTCACATTAAAATGAACCTGCCATGTATGCTGCCCAATTCATTTGTAAATGTAGCATGCCAGTGATCAATGGCCTGGTTTTGTTAGGATGATGACATTACACATGAAAGGGAAAGCACACATAGTAACTGCATTTAAATGTAATCAGGCACATGTGAAGACTTTACACAGGTAAGATCATGCCTGTATAAATAAAGCCTAAGGAGAAGTTACAAAATTAGGGTTTTCTGTGTCTCTGCATTTTGCCACCAAAATGTTTTAAAAGAACATTGTTCAGTGCCTTCACCAAAATTCTCTTCCATTTGAGGAGTATGACTTTGGACATATTCATGTCACAGGAGTAGCTGAGGGCACAGGACTCGATGATCTCTTGTGCTTGGCTTTCCTTAGCTTTCTGCATTACATCTCCTTCTGGGCTTTTGCAGTATCTGTTCCTTACTTTAGCATCTAAAAGCTCATTCTGATGCTCTCCCTCTCCATTGCCCAGGGTTGCTGGGGGTGAGGAAGGAAGAGAAGTAGTGACAAGGACCCACCCCTATGCTAGGAAGCTCATTTCAATCTGTGGATCCATTCACTTATGGGGTGGGGGGAACTGCTGTGAACGACCCACCCAGCCTCCTATTTCAGTTTTGCTGTGGGGCCCATAAACCCTCCCCGAACTTCTGCCAGTTCGCACTATCCTCACTTCTTTTTCAGTGGCACTGCTGGAATTCAAAATGTTTCACTTCCTTTTTATTTTTAATCTTTCATGTTATTCTTTATAAAGCACAGACTTCTGGAGGCTTCTCCTACCCTCACAGGGCTTCTTTGGAGGTTTTTCCTGATTCAAAAGTAAGGAAAGCCAAACAGAAAACAACAAATGCTATCACTGAAGTAGAATAGCTATTTTCCTTTTTACAAAGCCTCTCCTCAGAAAAACCGACACCAGAGCATTGTAGTCTACTATTGGATGCAATTGCTGCCTGCTGAGTTTCCCTCATCTTCTGTTCACAGTTTCCATCACTGGCTGAACTATTTTTATCAAGGCCATTATAACCTGCAAAAGCATGAAATGGACTTTAGTCCATTAAAGCATATACCATAATAAATTTGTCCGCTTTTAAGATTCTTTTAAGCCATAATACAATTTTGTTGTTCTTCCACATATATAAGGCTGCATACGTCTCTGGGCAAATAAACTCATGTATGTCTGTCCATCTTCTCCTTAAAAGCTTTGCTTATCTAGACTAGGGAAGTACCACCAGAAAGCTCAGAGGAAGGAGAAATTAACAGGCTAGTTATGGTTCTCTGTAACCTACTACCTCAGAAGAAATGCCTTTCAAATGCTTCCAAGAACTACATTTGAGGAAACCCCATGATGACTGACAGGATGCTTGGTGCCAGTGCTTTAGCAATACCACTAACTAACTGATACATCAGTTCCTTCCCTCCTATCTTATCTACTTGTCAGATACCAAATCACAAGTCTGATTGGTATGATGGGGGAAAAAACCAGAAGGGTGCTGAGAGCTGCGGCCAGTTCAGCAACACTACAACACTGATAAGAAAATAACTACAGTGGTAGCTTGGTTTAAGAACAGCTTAGTTTATGAACAACTTGGATTAAGAATGTTGCAAACCTGGAAGTAGGTGTTTTGGTTTGTGAACTCTGCCTTGGAATAAGAACATGTTTTCCTTCCTGTTGAGTGGGTTCCATTTGTAAATTGAGTCCCCCGCTGCTATGGGAAAGCAAACCTGGGTTTAAGAATGCTTTGGTTTAAGAACGGACTTCTGGAACGGATTAAGTTTGTAAACCAAGATACCACTGTATTTAAATACACCATAAAATATTTGGGTAGTGAAAGCCTGTTACATACAGAAGGTGAGCAGAAATTAGGATAAGCCATTTCCTAGCAGAGGACAGTTAATGCAAGTTAATGATATACACTTTTATGTCCAAATGGGAGTTTTACATTAGTAGCTGGTGCTAAACTGTTTAAAGATTCATTTTACAAGATGTAGGAATATATACTAAGTCAGACTACTGGTCCATCTATCTATACTGACTGGCAAGAGCTATTCAGGCTTTTAGGCGGGGGTCTTTCCCAGCCCATCCTAGAGAGACCAGAGATTGAGCTTGGGACCTTCCTGCATGTAAAGCAAATGTTCTACCTCTGAGCTATGGCCCTTCCTAAACAAACAAGGCAGCAGCAATGTAAAGGAAAAAACAAGACTATAATCTCTTCTATCAGAAAGGTTTCAAAATAAAATTAACCAAAAGCCCAAAGTTCCACACTCTTTCTAGCTGTAGAGGAAAACATGTCCTCTCAGCAGCCATTGCAAAACAAATTAATAGATTTATCACTAAAAACAAACCCCACAAACACAAATTAATGTTTGTTTTAAAATTAAATTAACTGTAGTTAAGGGCTTTGTTTTGACCTATAAAGCCTTAAATAGCTTGTACCCTTAAACCACAATACTTCAATAACTGCCTCTCCCCATATGAACCAACCTGAACCCTGTGATCATCATCTGAGGCCCTTCTTCGTGCGTCTCCTCCACATAAGGTCCAGAGGGCCTCTTCTGTGGTGGCTCACCATTTGTGAAATGCTCTCCCCAGCGAGGCTTGCCTGGTGCTGTCATTACATATCTTTAGGAGCCAGGCAAAAACATTCCTCATCTCCCAGGACTTTGGCTAATTAAACAATCGATGGTTTTTTAAACTGTGGCAGGGGGTGTTATTGTTCTTGTTTGTTACTATGTTATGCATTGTTGTGTTTTTATATTGTAAGCCACTGTGATCTCAGATAAAGGGTGGTAGAGAAATTTAATAAATTATTATTACTATTGGAACAAAACAAGAAGTCATCTGCATGATATCTTCCACAGCTTTTCTACTTGTAAGCAAACAAGATTATGGGAGATATAGTCCCAGTCTGACACTATTCCAAGGGATCCCAGCACGATGTAAGACAGCATAGACAGGTTAATGGTAGTTACTTTCAAAATTATAATAACATGGAGAATGCGGCTGCAGTATAAACAAAGTAGGTTCCAGAGATCATTTAGGGGTTATAGTGGACAGCATAGCTGGTTCTAGTTTTGAGAAGCCTCAGCAGTATCCCATCAGATGGGTCATCTGCCCACCAGTTTCCTCTGTTCAGTGGCAGCAGTGCTGCCCTCTGAGGAGACTGAGACATCAGTAGCTGCCCAATGGTAGACGCCTATAATGTCATCCAGGTATGCAGGAGGTCAGCACTGGGACAGAGGCACTAAGCTACAGTCCTCACCCAAATTCATTAATCCCTGGCCCTCAGGCATGAAGCACCCACCACATTAACACCCAGATAGTTTTAACGTTTTAAAAGAAATAATTTTTGTGTACCTAATATTTTATTGCTCCTGACAGTTGCCAAAGAGTACTAGCTTTGAATAATTCGTGTATGAACTGAACAGTTGTGGTATAGGCAAGCTTCCCACACACTGCTTAACCATGTGGCTTCATTAGGAAATGGAAAAGAAAAGCTTATTCAGTTTTTATGACTATTCACCCTTTAGCATCTCAGCTGAGGGGGACAAGTGATCCTATTTATGTGAGCTGCAGCCATCACGTTTTTTTGTTTTGTTTTTTGTTTTTGTGAGCTGGAAGCCACAAGCCTCGTTTAATGCAGACCAATGAATATGCCAGCCACGTTCTGAAAATGCTTATCTTAAAAATATCGGGAATTGTTTGCACTTTAAGCTGCAAGCAGATTTAGAAATACTGAGCAAATTTACTGTGTGTATTGTATGCACATTTGAAAAACACACACTCCACTATGAATGCAGGCTTTTTTTTCAAGGAAAAAAAATAAGGGCGGCAATTGTTGTCTTTTGCAACAAGGATAAAATGTTTGAACATACTTTCATCAACCTCTTGATGCACTCTGCAGAAGAATACTGAGCTAAACAATGACTCAACTCTGCACTTTCCTTCTCTGTTCCTTCTGTGCACATCCAAGCCACTGCCACATTCTGCTACTTAGTCTAGTTACTATATAACCTCTTTTGCTAGCCTCCACTCATGCCAAATACCTTGAGAATGGATGTCCTAAAGCTCTCTCTCTCTGCCACTACACTCATTACCATTGTTCCAATCCTTAAAACCTTTAAGTCTCACTATCAGTTTACAAACTAAACTGAATTGACTAGTATTTACCACTCCACCTCTGATTCCCCCCCCCCTACACTAACCGTCACTGATTTGTCCTTCTCCTTTTGTCCTTCTCTCAGGAGTGCATAGCTCTATGTGCCTCTAGCCCAAATCACATCTGCATTTTCAAGCAGTTAAATTGCTATTCAGGAAATTCTCCCTGCTTCACCCCATCCACTATTCCTGTGGATTATCCAATATCCTGCTTTGGATATTGTTACTGCCACCCTCCCCTCTTGATAGTGGGTGGAAGGTAACTTTCCTTGTTTGCCTATCCGGTGTACTGGTTCATACTCTCCTGCAACTTGAGGCAAATAGAATCCCATCATGTCATTCTTGGTGACTGTCAATAAAGTCTTTAACTCACATTTCTGCACTGCTCCTTCCTACCCACACTTCATTCGAATATTTATTCAGTCTCTCTTCCCTTCCAGTTTCCTGTGAAGCTGACAACACCATGGAAAGCCCTGGTGAAATCGAAAGTTTTTAAACAAAACCCTGGTGAAATCGAAAGTTGGTTTTTAAACAACAACATAAAATCATACATGCCCTTTTGGAAAACAACGACGAAATAGACAAGGTTTTTTCCTGACCTTATTGGTTTGATCAAAGAAGAAAGAAAGGTTTGGAAGATGCTGACACAATCATAGAAAAGGAAGTAGAATTGGGTAAAGGAGCTGAACCCCTTAACAGTAACCAAAATGGCATAGTGAGGAGAGATTAAAATGCTAAAAAACATATTCCCAAGTAAGCCAAGCTCTATGGAAAATAGTTGGTGGATCACTAAAACTATTGCAGATTTCGAAAAAATCTGCTCAACAGCAACACAAGTGAAAAATGCAGAATGAAATGTGATTGTAAATCTATCTTATATGGCCAGCAATCAATTTAACAGCATTATACAGTATGTACATCAATTAATGCTTCATTTTTGTCTTTCACACATGCACAACAGCAGTGGGAAAGAACCTCAAAAGCCCTTTTAAGCATGTGAAATCTGTCTTTGTCTTGTATACTCCTGTCTTAAATGCCTCTTGTCACGCTTGCATCAGCCTTATCCTCTACATCAACCAAATTAGCACATTATTCTGCCTACAGATTTATCCTTAAAGCAAAATATACTTTTGCCAAGATTTTCCTGGACCTCACATTTTCTACACACTGCTGGGTCAGCTAGATTCTACTGCATTCCCATGTAGCCTTTAACAAATCTTATCCTCTTTCCTCTATTTTCGTCTCATCTAGCTGCGTCCTTTCATTAGAAATTACATCAGTTCTGTCTACTCTGCAGCATTTCTACGATGCTGGCACGAAGCAGATATGAAATAGTATTCAGGTCAGGAGATGGGTCCCAAACAAAGACATTCTTTGCCCAGTGGTGGAGATTCCTTACTGGCTAACAAGGCTGAGTATCTCCCATACAGTCTACCAGCATAGTCTGTAGTCCAAAGGCTCTTCCAGACTAGCAGGTGGTATTCAAAAACATACTTGAAATTCAGGTTGTTAAATTAAAATGGATTTGGCATGCTTGCACAACAAACAGACAAACAAGCAAACAACCAGATGTACAGGATCAAGAGAACACCCATCAGTTTACATGGGGAGGAGGAAAGCCAGTTCCTTTGTGACATTCACTATTAGGGTTCTTGTTGAAAGTTTCAATATATGGATTTCCATAAATTTATTTCACCTATGCTGATATAAATCTTCACCATTTGGCAGGAAGGAAGAAAACTAAATAAATAAAATTGTAGCAACTCTAATGCAAACACAGTTTTTGTCTCATACAAAGAGATGGATGCAACATGAATTCCTAGGCCGCCTTTTTGAGCAGGATCTTTCAGAAACCCTGATACCAACAATCTTACTTCTTTCCATACATTTTCCATTAGAATCATAGAATTAAATAATCTCTTCTTCACATGCTGCTCCTACAGACATTTAGGCTGCAATCCTACTCACACTTACCTGGGAATCAATCCCTAGAAATAGCTCAGGCTTACTTCTAAGTACAGGATTGCATTGCAAATCCAGTGAAAATATCTCAACTATCCTACACTACACTCTTTAAATTCACTCAAACTTGACTGTCCTTTACCAATATATAACTCATTAGAATCCTCCAGTAGCTACATCACAGTTTTAATTCAACAACAACTTGGAAAAAATGTTTGAAGACCACTAAGCTTAAAGCAGTTAGCTCTGCAAAGGCATTAGTATGCTTTATGCAGACCCAGGTAAGAGATCTGATTTGATTTATTCTGCATTCACATCTCTGCAACCACTTTAAAGACAGTACAGAATGAGTTTGTCATGTTGCCTTAAACCGCATTTTAGCTGCAGTTGAAGTAGGTGATGCTGAATATGTGACGTTCCTGCCAAAAGTACAAATTAAAGGACTAGAATAGTCAACATTTTGATTACGTTGTCCCAAGGCTATCCAGATTATGTAAAAAAAGAAAGTTTATGCAATCCCAGTATGTGACAGGATTGCTGTTCTCTGTGATACACAAAAAAATTCACAAACATGTTTCACTGCTGGAAGCTTATTTCCAATTCCAGTTTTAGACAATTAAGAGACACTAACTTGGACTGGCAATGGCTGATGACGATTTGCAGTGGATTGTTTTCAGTGGAATGAGCATGTGGATGCACATTTGGATAAGGCCCAAATGCTCACTCCAGTGAAAACAATGTAGTGCAAATAACTGAGCAGCACTCTGATCAATGATGCATGCCTAATTAAACAAAGGGAAATCCATGCAAAGAAACATGTTTCCATATGTGGAACTTCTCAGATGGATTAATACAACCTAGCTAGGATAACCATTGCATTCCCTCTGCTCAACAGGGCAGCACCTAGCCAAGGTATAAGGACTGGGGTGGGTCTCCCTGAGCTTGGCTCCAAACACCCATCTCTGCAGGTAGCTATTTCTGGTCTCCATGTGCCCCATCTGGGAAGTAACAGGCTCAAGACCCTCCAAGAAACTACACCTGGCTTGTCTTTGGCTTTATGACTGAAGGCAGAAAAACCAGGTTCATCTCCTGAAGTCGCTGCAGTGGCACCTGCTCATGGTAGGGGCAAGGAGGGAGAGAAGTAGCTTGTTTTCTCTCCCTTTCACCCACTGAAGCCACCAGTCACAGAGGGCTGTGCTACGTTGGGATAATGCCTCCTTTGCAGTTTAAAAGCAGAGGTGGCAAACCTCCAGTTCAGTGGCCTGATCCAGGCCGTGTGCCTGTGTGCGAGTGCAAGAGTGAGGTGTTGCCTCAAGAAGGTTGGCCAAGGCTGAAAGAGGCCATGATTTTTTTAAAAGGCTTGACACTCTTGGGGTTGGAAGTCTTGTGTGCAAAGAAATCAGTACTGGAAGATGTGCAGGTGCCTATGCACAATTCACAGTAGTTTCCCCTTTGCTGGCATTCTTGTAACTTAAATGGCAGCATGTTGCCTCGTGGTTGGAAAGATTAGGAGGGGGAACTGGGATCTCAGGAATGCAAGTATCTTTTCAGCCCAAGGGCAGGGTACATGTGCCTTCTTCTTCTGCCATTTTGGTCTGTGTCTGTTGTTGTTGCTGTTGTTTTAAAGAAGTGTAGATTTTCCTGCACAACTCAGGAGCAGGAAGTATGCCCTGTCACAGATAAATATACTCATCTTCTCTTTCTGACCCATTTTATCGCTGATCACGTTAGCACATGGGACATCCACTTGTGCCAAAAACAGAAATGAACACATGTCAACTAATCAGACTAACATTATAATTTACAGGATTTAGCCTATGGTTCCTCTGAAAAAGAAAGAAGAGGCCTGATGTTGAATATAATATCTCATATAAACTTATGCATTAACCTTCTCATACATGGGACCTATGAATTTCAAGGGTGTTCACTACTGATAATTTTATCCATAAATATGTATGGGCTTAAGTAAGCTGTTTTCTGACCTGTGGAACAGTCTTTTAAAATGTGTTTTTATAAAAAGAAACGATTGTTCTTATAATTAAGTGTTCTTTGTATAACTACAACATTAATATGTACTAGGCAACTGTATTGTGAAGATTATAAGTCTGTGCTAAAATGCTGCTTTGGCCTTTTGCCCACTAGTAATAATAAACTTTTGAATTAATCTTCTCCAGGGCTACAATTTTCAATCGATTTAATTGATAGCTTTACTAAAGCTTCAATGACAGATTAAAATTAGTATTACTCCCCATTTAATCAGTGGGTTTGAGATTAGGAGCAAAACTGAACAGATTCAAATGAGTAGTGAAGTTGCCAAATTATACATTTCCTTGCTCAGATACATTAATTTTGGTGGCTTGCAATCATCATCTCAAATATGGGGCAAGCATCATAGCCCTGCAATGTCTCTGGTTTGGATTAAAATCCAAGCGAGTAAAGATTTTAAGTCTTCCCTTCCACCCTGAGAGATGCCAGCTGCATGAGGAAAAATGCATTTTCAGCATGGCTATAACAACATGCCATGTACCAGAGGGGTGTGGAAGGGAGGGAGAGACCTGCTGGTCCTAAGATCTGCAAAAACGTTAAGGTGTTGGAAAGTAGCTGAAGAAGGAAACAAAACATTATTGTGCTCCCAAGGACATATTTAGGAATATCATATAATCTGATTTGATTGACAATTGGGTGAGAATAAATTGAGCAATTTTCTGAGTAGAGTAACATATCTCGGTTTTTGAGCTTGATCAGGATAGTTTACCCCATCACTATAGATCAGGCTGAAAACAGCATCTTCCCTAACATCAGTTGGCTGCTTTAAAAAGTAATAGTTTTCGGGTCATAGCTGAAATTACGCAACTATCACCAAAATATAATGGAATGGTTCACATGACAGAGTGCAGAGAGATGGCATGAATGTGTGGGCTCCCAGAGTGAAGCTCACAACCTCTTTGCTTCCCCCCAGTCCTTTTTACTGTTGTACCACTTTGAACTAAGCCAAGGTTTGGCTTCGCATGTCATCCAAACTGGGACTTGTGGTTAAGCTTTCTCCTCGCTAACTGCGATCTGTTACCTTGGCAAAGTGACTGCAAGCTTTTTGCCAGGACCCCACACATTTGTGGAGCTTTGCTAAGCCACACTTTGGCTTACCATGCTGCGAGAACCAGGCCAATGTTATATACCAAATCAAAGAATTCCAGTACATTGTCTAGTTAAGCCCCACCCCACATAATCAATCACATGACACGGTGCACGCACACCATTTGAATGGGAATGCTCATCAACTTTGCAGGGGGCCAAAGCCCCCATGGCCCCTAGGAGCTGGCTCCTATGCCAAGAAGATATCAGTCCTATCATACTGCTGTTCCTCTACTTTTGGAACTTGGATCCTGTCTGATAGTCTTTAAGATAAGGAATTGATGAGACCGATCCACTATGAATAAGCAAAGTTGTAGCACCCCAAGAATGAAAACTTCTGTGGCAAAATGCAAGCTATTTATCCCTATGAAGCGGGGTTCTTGAAGTTCTCTTTCACATGATAAAAATGTTAAATATTCATGGACACGCTTTCCTTCTTTTCACTGTATATCATATATACATACACTAGGGGTATTTTAAAAAAATTCCAATGATGTTTAAGTTTAGGAGCAGAAGGCAGAACAGGCATTCTGAGAACAAATCTGACAATATTAAGTCAATTAATACTGATACGCCAACAAAACATTCAGCAAAGCAAAATTCCACAGAAGACTTCCAGCAGCGTCACACACACAAAACGGCACACTTTCCCACTCAGAAAATACATTAAAGCTTTTCACCATTTTGCTCCCTTCCACACCAAAACTGACAAGTATAATATAGAAAGCAGTTGAACATTGGAAAATGTGGTTGGAGAAAACAGCAAACAGATGGCTCAGCAAGATATAGGGCTGCTGGTTTTGCTCTTAATTTTAGTTGTATTTTAAAAACATTTCTAATCACCCCAATGGATTTACAATGCTGCAAGTTAAATAGATCTTTTTATTTTAAGTGCATTGAAACGGGCACACCATACATAATAATTCTTGTATAACAAAGGTCTCTTTTTATTATTTTTAAGCACTTCAAATAAGAAACCTAATGACTTCACCACATGCAAAATATATAGCATGAGATCTTACTTGTTTAATAGCACAAGACAACTATGAACCCCATGGGAAGCACCCCACATATTTTTGTCTTTTTCCCTGGGAATTTTTGTTCAAACTAGTAACAAAATAACAGTGTTCCCATATTCTTTTTTATTTTTTAAATCAGCGCAAGCCAGTGGGAACTTTTGTCTTCAGTATTAACTGTTGCAGTTGGGGATCATGCAGTCCCAATGAACAGTTGAAAAAGACTTGCCCATTTAATTAAAAAAAATTCCTGCATGTGATATTTATTTATTTAATCTGCATTAAGGCACACACAGAAAGGGGGCAGCATTAAGGTGCTTAGCCATATCCTGATGATCCCACCCCACCCCACAATTTTGCATACTTGAATTTCTGTTTGGATACCCTACACTGCATTCAGTGTAGCACTATGGCGAACATTCTGTCAGTACAAGGATTTCGCCTTGCATGATGGAACATCCTTCTCCCCGTAAGTGCCCCTAAATCTGCTCTTGGGGTTTCCCAGAGCAAGAGTCTGAGTGGTTTCCCCCCTTGCCCTGCTCCTTTCCCAGGGAAAACCTGTTCTTTAGTGCTAAATTGGACTAAACATCAATATGGAGAGAAAACTCACAGTGGCTACTGTGAGAACAGGATGCTGAGCCAGTTGGGCTCTTCTTATGCTCTTACCATGTCTGGAGAGCAATTTGGACACAACACTGATCTCCCCAGGTTCCTTTTATCCTCTAGGCAATAAATTCATGTGAAAGATCTCTCCTCTGTTTCCCCAACCTTTCCTCTCTGAAAGCAGGAACACTACAAATCAAGATTTCAGAATTAGTGTTCACAAGTGTCTGACTCTGAAATGATTTTCAGAGTCACATACCAGTGACTCTGGTATTGAGCGACACATACCAGTGCCACTCAAGTTCTGAACCTGCAAAGGAACCCAATGCCCTTAACATTTATGAAACTCAAATATCATACAGATTTTTTGGTGGCACATAATAACCTATGTAAAAGAAAAAAATTGTTAAAGAAGACGGCATGTTTCAGCACTTTCTTGCCATGTTTCTTGTTAAATCTGGGAAAGGCTAACAAGGAAGAGAAATAAAATACAGTGGTACCTCAGGTTAAGTATTTAATTTGTTCTGGAGGTCTGTTCTTAACCTGAAACTGTTCTTAACCTGAAGCACCACTTTAGCTAATGGGGCCTCCTGCTGCTCCTGCACTGCCGGAGCACGATTTCTGTTCTCATCCTGAAGCAAAGTTCTAAACCTGAGGTACTATTTCTGGGTTAGCGGAGTCTGTAACCTGAAGCGTATGTAACCAGAGGTACCACTGTAACTTAAAAATAAAAAATGCAAAACTTTTCAACATTCAGTGGTTGGTTAACTTGTATTCTCAGATACCCAGGTTCCCAAATACTCCAACCAGGTCCATCTGAATAATTTCTCAGCTGGTTCTAGTAAACAACTTAGACAGTGCTTTTAAGGGGTCAAGGCCTAACAGTGTCTTTTTACAAGGTTTCACAATTTCATTAAGAACATGACATACATACCTGCATATTGAATGAAATAATACAGCAGTAGCTCATCTCAGGCAACAGCTGGGGCTCTCATGCAAACGTCGCTTTGTGTCAAAGCCAAGTCAAGAAGTTTCTGCTGTTTTCTTTGAGGACAAGAAGATTTTGTTTTCATTCTCATATGAACCAGTTTTTAAATATATCAAAGTGTTTATATGCCACCATACAGGATGAGCTAGAAATCCATTGCTACATATTCTGCTCCATATTTAAATGTCACAGCAGCCACTGAAAAAAACAAACTCAGCAACAAATCCTCTTATTATCTGCTGTTTTTACTACTCAGCATGTGATGTTTTAAAGTATGACGGCAAAGCATGTTTCCTCCTATATTCTCTTAACCTATACAATTTATTTTGCTCACTTGACATTCATGCTCATATGTTAGTAAAGGAGATTCCACTCCAGATTTTAGCTTGCCAGTAACTTCAGCGTAGGTGAACAATGCCAGAAACTAGTGAATACTCAATCTATTCACTGAATTGCAAATCAGACAAAAAACTTCTTCCTCCTCCTAAGACTTCTTTCTAAAAGGTTTCTTTTTGCATCTAGGTCTCTTTCCTTATAAGCAGAACCCTTAGAACCCACAACCAAAATACCAAGCCTTTTGTAATCATCGTAACGTTGCTTTGCTTTAATTTTTAATATTGTGAAGAGATCACAGCAGCTTGCAAAACTAGGAATCAGATGACACTCTTGAGATTGGCAAGTCTTTTTCTCTGGCGCCACAGGATGCCAGCCAATTATACATATATATAAATCATTACATTTTCACACCAAAAAATGGGCATGTAGTCATAAAATGAATTGTATTACAATGAATTAGACCCAAAAAGACTTTCAGAAATCACTGGAAGCAAGTATGTTACAAGAACATTTTAAATGTTCTTATGTAGCAGCTACATAAATGGCACATCTAAAGGCAAGATGAGACAATATTTGCAGAATTTGCAATATTTGGCAAAATCACTGGGGCCAAGAGTGCAGCTGTCTAGCTTAATTAAGTTTCTACTTGCTGCAAGGATTTAGGTCAAACTCTTAAAGTTACTCATGGGATTTTACAATCTGACATTTTCTTAAGGTCTGCAATGCAGACAGTAGTGTGTAACATGCAAATGAACAGGAGATCAGAGGAATCCAAGATACATAACATCAAGATACTTCAGGGTCACTAGTTTAAAATTATACAGGTCACAACAGTGGCATGTACAAGTTGCTGCCATATGTTGGCTCCTTGGTCTCTCCTATGGGAAGCAACTATAGGAATTTCAAAACAGTTTCTATTTTGGCTGCTGTCCATAGAACAACTCCATAGAATTTGCATCCTCAATAATATTAGCTGAGGCCCAGCACAGAGTGGACACAGTGACACAGCTGGATTTACAGGTTCAGCAGCAGTGTGAATAAACAAAACTCTGAGATGTTTTTTTTTAATGCAATTAGGAATGAAAAACATTTTTAAAATGTATGTTCACTAATTTGTAACAGCCACATGGCCAACACGCAGACATGCAAGAGCTTTTAATAACTGAGACTTTGTTAGTAGTATTTATTCACTGCTGTTCTCAAACAGTAAGTCGAATCTTAATCTCATTAAAATCTGTCAACAGTCCATATAAGAAACAGATTTTACTTTTCTGCACACAAATACACACCCTGCCCCAGCCATATATAGACAACTAATGAGGAGTGCTTGGTGATGCCTGGGAATTTTTAGAAAGCAATAAATATTGTGATTTTTAAATGGATAGTGTAATTTGTGAATTTGGATCCATCATACCAAAAATCAGGTAAAGTTATGTTTTGGTCCACTATCTTGATTCAAAATGGTGACCAGCATCCAAATGTCTGCAAAGACCGCCACCCTCATCTCAGGAACCCTCATGCCAAGTTCAGTGAAGAGGCAGCTGAACCTATGCCAAAAATGCATGAAGTCACACGAAACTGGTGCTTTTGTCTGTCATCTTGATTCAAAATGGCACCTGGCATCCAAATAGCGACAAAGTCCGCTGCCCCACCTCAGGAACCATCATGCCAAGTTTGGTGATTACATCTTGAGATGTGGCTGAACCCATAGAGAACAAACATACATACAAACAAACAACCTTCCAAAATACAGTATATAATAGATAAAAATAGTGAAGATTCCTGCTACTCTTTTCCAGTATACAACAAAGGAGATAAAGGACAGCACCAGGCAAAACAAGAGGAGAGAAGCTCTAAAACCTAGACGATCCAGAACTACAAGTTCTGGAGGTTACAAGTTCCTTACCTCTGAACTAAAGTCTACTGACTTATCATTCATTCATACCAATATATTTTGATTTATAATCTTCAGCTGTCACTGTAAAAAAGGTAACCCTCTTTATCTTCCGCCTCTGCTTATAATTGCAACTATCAAAATGCAGTGAGCTGTATAGATAAAATTTAGTGCACCTTAGGGGCTGTCACTTCACTATACAGCAAAACAGTTCCATTCATCTCCACCCCAGAGTCCTCTTTTCATTTAATAAACTCCTCATCTCCAAATTGAAAGCTATTATTTAAACAAAAATATTTTTCTTCTTTGTTTGCAAATATTTTTTAAAGAACAATAGCTGTGAACCTGAGATGTAGCCTCACATAGGCAAGTGAGACTCCTCCACTGAAAGCAAAAGCAAGGGAGAATGTCTGATCATAATCTGTAAAAAAAATATACTCAGGTACTAAATTCAGAGTAGGGTACATAGAATAGGAGAATATATGTTAATGATCACTTTTGGTGGATTGCAGTATATTAAACAAAATGTTCAGTAATATTGTTGCCATCTTCTGGATTTGGTTTTTTTAATGGTCCAGTGTACAAAGTTATTCTCAGCACATATAACAAGTGTCTGCCTTCTGAAAATACACATTTGTAAAACAGCAGGCTGTTTATACTAGAAACAAGGTTACATTTAACTTTAGATGAGCATTAGAAAAGCAGAACCTTATCTAGTCCAGCTTTCTGCTTCCCACTGTGGCCAACCAGATCCCTCTGGGAAGCACACAAGCAGGACATCAAGGCAATAGTCCTCTCCTGTTCTTGTTCTGCAGCACAAGAGGCTTCCTGCTGTTGATCCTGCGGAATGCATTTAGCCACCATGACTAGTAGCCATTGATAGCTATATCCTCTATCAATTTGTCTAATGCCCATTTAAAGCCACCTAAATTGTCAGCCGTTTCCACATCTTATGAAAGCAAATCCCATAGTTTAATTTTGTGATGCTGCCTTGGAAACTGGTGCAGAATGTAATGACTAGATGACAGAAACAGTCACCAGAAACAGCTCTATTGACTTATTTGTTTGCAGCCATAATTCTGGGCAGCATGAGTTTCAAAAGCCTTAACAACCATATACGGAATGGGACACAGATACCTGAATGGACATCACAAGAAATGAGACGTAAGAGCATAAGAAGAAGAACCCTACTGGATTAGAACACATGTCCATCTAATTTCACAGTGGCCAATTAGATGCCTGGAGGAAGCCCACAAACTAGACCTGAGTGCTACAGCACTCTCCCCACTCATGTTCCTCAGGCAACCGATATTCAGAAACATACTTCTTCTGCCACTGGAGGTAGTACATAATAACTAAATATGATAGTCATTGACAGCTTTATCCCTCCCTGCCCCAATAAATTAACAGAATCCCCCTGTAAAGCTACTGAAGTTGATAGCCATTGCTACATGTTGTGGGACCAAATTGTACCATTTAACTATGTGCTCTGTGTTTTGCTGTCATAAGAGACCCTTCTTTGTGCTCCCTTACATTCAGAAATGAGGCAGGTGGTGATGGCCCCCTTATGAATACCCTAGAGACTCACATGCCACCTTTACTCCCAAGTTTCGTACAGCAGGTCAAGTAATTTTATTCACCAGGCATTTTAACTGGCTTTATGGACAGAACCCAAAAGTTTCTATATGAATTGATTTTATTCCCTGATTTTAAACTTCTAGGGCTTTTTTTTTTAATTTGCTGATTTTCTTGTTTTTAGTTATTTGCTGGAGGTGTTTTTTGTTTTTGTTTTTTCAAACCCTTCGACCTTTACCGGTTTTGGAATTGGCTTACAGATTGAAAAGAACATAAAAATATCTTAAATAAATGAATAAGTATAGTTACCTGTGCAAAATTAAGGCTAGAGGGAAAATACATAAGCTCAATTTGCAACAGCAGAAGCATTACTATCAAATCCTCTGAAGCCACAACTAAACATATTTCACGTGTAGAAGATATACAAGCTCACGAAGAAATGAGTGATTGTATATATTTGGGGTGTAAGATGGACTAAATGCCTCAAGGCAAAGTTAAGATTTCCCCTGAAAGTAGTGTTTTGTGTTGCTTGTTCTGAAGGGTATGTGTGTGAAATCATCTATCAGAATAATGGCTGCTAAACAGAATGATGGTTTCCATCTTGAAGCCATATTAATAGACTGTAGGCTCTCTCTCTAAAGTAATTACCTGGACACAAAAAGGAAAGGGGGAAAAATCATTTGGGGGAGAGATGAAAGTGCTTGCTGGGAAGAGTGAAAAGGTATCAGGTGTCCCTTGGTTTGCTTCTGGCACCCTTCACTGCCCAGAATATTGGCAATGAAATTGCTATTAAGTCACCCTGAGCTGAAAGGACAAAGTGGTATTGGTAGTGCTTCCAAGCATTTTAGAACAGTTAACCTAGAAAAAGACAACACATTCCAGTAACAGTTCACAAAACATAAAAGAAATCCTTTGAGCCTGACATTTACCAGAATTCTGAAGCCCATTCCATCCATTTCTTACAAACTAACCACCCACTCATGGGTTCACAATGATTACCACAGAATCACAGAGCTGGAAGAGACCAGAGTCTCCCAAGTCCAGGTTTAGGCACCTACCTATTGATTAACTTTCAGAATTCAAACCACAGGATACTAAAACCAGAGAGAAAACGTGAGAGGACATTTTTTTAAGATAAATTCATGAACACGAATAAATCCCATTCACTATAAACTACAAGCTTTACTGTGTACAATTTCACATTATCCAGTACACCATATCTGTGATCCATTGAAGCACATGAACAAAGTATTTCCATGCATGATGGGTAGTTGTCATCAAACAACTCTTCTCGCAATGGTGTCTCATGCCTCATGGAGTGCTTTATATCCCAGCCCATGAGAAGGAAAATTCTAGATGCTCCAGAAAGAAAATAGGTAATTTTTATTTTATTTTTTTGCTCAGTCCTTGAGGCATGTTGCCCCATCAGCCTTCACTGCCCTCATTTCCTTTCTCTGAACTCTAGATTATTTGTTCAGGAAGTGACTACAAGAAAAAAGCTGAAGACTGGAGAAATGTGCTGCATCTTAGGTTCAGGAGCAAAGCTGAAGTCACTAAAGTTCTAGGAAAGGCTCTGCAATCTGCTCGTATCCTGTAGCATCTCTGAAATAAGATGCCAGCTGAAGGCAATTTCTCACTTTACATTTTATAAATGTATATGTTTCTCAAGTACAAAATGCATAAACTTGCTATTAGTTGGGAACAGCTCATACACACTAAAATTGCCACTTTTTCCAATGAACTATATCTAAAAGTGGCTCAATTCTTTCTTGATGCTGTCTGTACATATTTAATGAGCAAAACACACACATGCATCATTCTCAACTAAATCAACAAGATGCCTGTTTATTAAACCAAGGATTCCATACCCAGGTAGGAAACGTAAGCGAGAAGTAGTCTTGAATCTGAGTGAAATTGTCAGGCCTAAACAAGGCAATTGTAGAGTGTAATCATATGCACTTGTACTCAGAAGAAAGCTGTATTTGTCCCATAAAACGTGCTCCCAGATAAGTGTGCACAGGATTGCAGCCTTAGTCTGCAACTCTGATCATCAGCAGTTTTTTTTAAAGTGTAAGGCAGGAAAGTTTATTTAGCTTTCCAATTTCAGATGCCAGCTAAAGACAAAAACAACCAAAAACCCTCCTCTAAACCTAAAGGATGAAATTCTCTGCAT
The DNA here is from genome assembly GCF_027172205.1 of Podarcis raffonei. Taxonomy (NCBI): domain Eukaryota; kingdom Metazoa; phylum Chordata; class Lepidosauria; order Squamata; family Lacertidae; genus Podarcis; species Podarcis raffonei. Next base: position 53,984,394 of record NC_070604.1, read on the forward strand.
TTTCTGAAAACACAACCACAAACTTCTTTTCCTGTGGTCATGCCTGGCTTTCCTCTTATTTTCCCTGTGTCTCTTAACTAGAGTTTGTAGCCTGGTCTATAAGAATGCAAGTCCTTTCCACTGAGCAAGAACTTCCAAAATGTAATACGTGTGCAAGCCCTAAAAGAAGAACAGCTGACTCCTGAGATGCATTCATTAAACACAGAGGCTCCATAGTAATGCTAGTGTTCCACTCTCTCTTTGCACACCACACCACTATGAAGGGATTTAGAAAAAATTACTTAAACTACTCTAACGGGGTGGGGAATCAAGAGTTTCAGCTGCTCAGCCACAGACAGACTATCATATATGATGCAAATATTTTGCTTTATGTGGAATGAAACAGAATTTCCAAAGAGCAAATGCTCATGTTGTAATACAGCATCATTCTGCATTGCTGACATGTGAAGTCACCAAGTCATGTCACCGTATAGGAAAAATCTGATTACAAGCAGGCATGCTGAGTATGCTTAATGCTATTCTTTCTCTGGGATTCAATACATTTTACGTGTTTTTTAAAAACAGAATGTCTACACTAAAAAGGTGACCTCCAAGTAGCAGTGCTGAAAACACCTTGTCATATATTAGAGCAGCATTGACCAACTTGATGCCTCCAGATGTTTTGGACTACAACTCACATTAGACAACTAGCTATGCTGGCTGGGGCTGCTGGGACTACTTACTAGTTCAAAATATTTAGAAGGTACTAGAGTGTCGAAGTCTGCATTAAGAGAGCTGCTGCCAGTCAGAGTGGACAATATTGAGTTGGCTGGACAAACTATTTCAGCAGAAGGGTTCAGTTTCACTGATAAAGAGGCAAATACAAATTGCACCCTAAGCACATAGACGCACACAATTTGAATTCCTATCAAATTGAAAGTTAATAATGCTGGAGCAGTTCTTCCCAAATCATGAAATAATGCATGGATTTTCCAAATGTGAGTTTCACTGCAACATTCATCAGCATTCAGTTATCTGCATGGGTATACACAGAATTATGCCTTATTAATTTTGCTTGCATTAATTTTAGCTCTTTTTTCTTGTTGTGCTTGACCTACCAGCAGAACTACTAAAATATAGCTACACAACAATATTTTAAAGGGAGATTTAACAGTCACTCAGCATATAATAATAATAATAATAATAATAATAATAATAATAATAATATTATTTATACCCCATCCATCTGGCTGGGTTTCCCCAGCCACTTTGGGTGGATCCCAACAGAATATTACAAACACGATAAAACATCAAATATTAAAAATGTCCCTAAACAGGGAAGCAAACCTTACTACTTTAGTCTGAAAAAGACAAACAGTGCAAATTAAGGCTACAAAACTTTGTTGAACATCTGTCACTGAGACTTCCTACAGTTTCCTAGATTGCAAAAATATGAAGCGATCTGTACCCCATACTCATCAACTGAGGCCCTTCTTCATGTGCCCCCTCCATGAGAGGTCTGAGGGTGGCAACATGAGAACGAGTATTTTCTGTGGTGGCTCCCTGTTTGTGGAATGCTCTCCCCATACAATGATGGTGCCATCATTGTGTATCTTTATGCGCCATGCATTTCCCCCCCCTTTATAACTGGGCCTCTGTCCTTTAACTATCTGTGGCCTTATGGAAGTGGGCAGGATATTTTTAATGTATTTCTTTTTCCTCTTGGTTTTAATTTATCTCGGGGAGGGGGGTCTCTGTCTATTTGTTTGGTTGTAAGTTGCTTTGGGCTGGCCTGGAAAAACAAAGTGACTATATATATAAATAAACAAATAACAGAATGTATAAATAAAATGCATTAATAAAATGCATAATAAATTGGGGGTAAATAGGATCCCCAAAACCTGCAATTTTAGTCTAACTGCAATGACTAAAAAATACTGTAATGTGAATCATACTTCTGCAGAGGCTAGACAGTTTTAACTTGTCCAATCACATTTTTATTAGACCATAAATTTACTGCAAATCATATCATGCCTAATGAAGCCCATAGGGCTGTTGGCCTCAATGGTATCTTCACATACTGCTCCATATATATATATATATTTGGATAACATTACTCAGGCTCCTCAAGCAGGATAACTGTTGCGTATTAACACATTCCACAACTGCAAATTCACTGTTTTATACATAGGAAGCATCTGTTTTAGGAGTGATCTTCTTTGTTGGAAAACTCCACAAGCAAAAATTGTCACATGCTATGTCTTGCATTTGCACCCTCTGAAAAAAAATCACCAGATAATCCCTACTTCAAAAGCCCACTGTTTGTCCATCTGACAACTGCTTCCAAAGAATGCAAACATGCCATCTCTATCAAGTGGTAACAAAGATTACTACAAGTGTTATGAGTTGTGTGCCCAGTACTGAAGGTAAGAAATAAATATTTTGCTGCAGATGGGTAGCAGAAAATTGTTACTACTTAGGTTTTTTCTAATGCCAATGTGAGCTCAAACATTAATAGCACATCTGAATGTTCTAACATGTATATTGCTTGATGAAGTATATATGGTTCACAGAGGCAAAAATGGAATTTGCTCAGTAAAGCAACAATTATCCACTATAGGCCATGTCGCTTATGGGAAAAGGATGCTCATTATTATAACGACACAGTTCCAGGCGTAGTTAATGCCTGTTTTCAGCAGCTCAACTCTTTCCAAAAGCATACATATGAACTACAGTCAAGAACATTTATTCTGACATGATTAAAAACTCAAATCCTATGTCCCGCTGTGCAAAGACAACAGAGCACAGAATTGTGTTCAGGGTTTTCAGACCCGTAACAGTAGATTGCTATGCTGGAAGTCTGCCGTTCCTATTATTATTATTCAATGTATTTTTATACCACCCTTACTCCCATAGGAGTTCAGGGCGGTTCGCAGCATAATAAAATATAACCAACACAAAGCAATAATTAAAACATCTAAAACTGCGTAGCTAAAATCAAAGACACAGTGCAGCAAACATCAATAGTAAAACTGTTGGGGAGGAATTTAATGTACTGCTAAGCAGGCCACTCCACCAGTGCAAGTATTTCTGCTTCCCTGGTGGAACATTCTACTTTCTCCCCTGACCTCAGTGTTGTTCTAGGGGTCTCTCAATTCCCTTCACAGCCAACTTGGGGTGGCAAGAGAGGCACCTGGAAGGAGGAGCAGGGGAAGCCCTGTTGCACTAATGGAAGTCCTTGTGTGGGCTTCTGCTGGCATGACTAGTTAGTTGAATTTGTCCCATGGACTCCATAACACATTTATGTCCTCCAAGCCCAGGCAAACAAATGCACAATCAGACCTAAAGCTTGTCAACATAGGAGACAGACCCACTTTTTCAAGAAGAGAACTCCACAGTTGGCACACTACCACTGAGAAGACTCATTTTCATGTTACAACGCCACAACCCATACTCATTGGCTGGACCATGAGCTGTGCTTCCCCCACTGATCTCAAAGCATGAGCTGGTAGGCATTAGAAGAAGCACTCCTTTAAGTGCTCCAGCCCCAAGTCATTCATATATCAGTGCTAGCACATTGAAATACATCTGGTAGCTCACAGACACAGAGTGCAATTCTATAAGGATTAGTGACATCTGAGCCCATCCTGCTACTTGACTAAACTCTACAATTCTATGATTCTACAATCCTAAACTCTGTGATTCTATGATTCTATACCTGCTGCAGCTACAGGACTGTCTTCAAGGATACCGCCACATAAGGTCACAAGGTCAAACTGTGAGGTTAATACTGTTGAAGCTGGGCTATCCTAGTCCTGGAATGGCCATAACTAGTGAACCAGTCATAGTTGGATATCACTCAGGCTTCTAGCAACAGCTTGGAATGAATGAGTACCCACAAACTATGTACCTGTTTTTTCAGGAGAAGTACAACCCACTCCAAAACAGGCAATTGCCCCAATTCTTGGACCCAAGAAACACCTGTCCGTAGCTCCTCCATCTTGTCAGGATTCATTCTCAGTTTACTGACACTCATTCAGGCCATCACTGCTTCCAGACATTGGTCCACCTCTCCTAATTCATTTGTAATGCAGTGTCATCAGTAAATCAGTGAGACCATGCTCCAGATTCCCAAATGAACCTCCTAGGAATTTCAATAGCATGGAGGACAAGTAAGTTCCTTGTGTCATGGGGCTGAGTGGAAGCTCCTCAATGCTACTCTCTAGTATGACCCCACAGTCAGAAGCAGAATCACTGTAACTGAGTCCCAACCTGCACAACTGCTCAAGGATATCATGGTCAGCGATACCAAACACTGTTTGTCCCCTGATAAAGAATCAAGATGACCAAAGCTGTTTCAATGGTGAATACAAACTGAAATGGGCCTACACATTATCCATGCATGTCTGCAGCAGGCCAGCCACCACTCTCTCAATTCCCCTGCCCAGGAAAGAAATATTTGCAACAGAATGGTAGTTATCTAATACCTTGGGATCCAGGGACAACCTCTTCAAGAGGGACCACACCACACTCCCTTTCAAGGCAGCAGCCATGTACTTTCCCACAATGAGGCATTAACCACTCTCTGGATCAAGCCAGTCAGTCCATCACTGTTAGATCTTAAAAGTCATGATGGCCTACCCCTGCAACACCCAGTCCACATTGTCAGGATACAACAACTGAAAGTGATCCCATTAACTTTTACCAGATAGTATAGGACCTGCATGAACTGTGCTGTCAAGTTCAGAGTGGATAGGAGCTCAAAACGATCGCAATAATTAGCACTGCTATTCTAGAAAAAGAAAGTATTGCATGGCACAACAGCAATGCTAAGGCAAATTTTCGGTATGTGTTTTTCGGATATGAGCGTTACGGTATATGCAGCTCCTTGCAACCCTTATGAAGTAGCACCAACATGAGCACCACCACCTTGCAAGTGCCAGGCATTTCTTTGAAATAGCAAGGTCAGCAGAGACATACAGCTCTCTGCCCCAATTGTCTCACATAAAATACTGTGGCACTGTTGCAAAGGCAGATAATGCTAGCATTTCCTCTGGCATGGTACTGAAAAGTCTGAAGATAGTATATTTGACAAAGTGCCTGGAACAGCTACAGTTTTCTGTATTTTCCTTCTTGCTTCTTGAACATGAAGCCTGAGAAACATCCTATACAATATGTACAACCCAAAATACTGCATCCCACATTTTAAACATGATGTAATTCATGTAATTCAAATAAAGTTACCATTTCACTTGCTCTGTGCCCCTAAAGCTTGTAAATTATTAAATTATATTTTACAACCTCAAATTTTAGAACCAAGAGTTTATTATACCAATTTAATTATAAAAAGAATAAGCACAATTCATCCAAGATAGGTATTCTGAAGCCCATTACATGAGATGTTTGCAGATCCAAACATCTAAAATGGGCAAGGGGTTGCTGCCATCATGTCTAATTTGGATCTTACTGTCTTTGATTTCACTGTAAGAAAGCGCAGACATAATTTAAGAATCAACACGTGCTTCACTTTGCTCCCTACAATCAGTGGTTATTTTAGAGCACTCAATTTACATTTTGTCCAAGAACTGTAAATTATAATAAAATGGTGGGCATCTGAATAACTTCTCCTTTTTCTGTCACTGAAAGATGAACTAAATTAACTGCAAAAACAGGACCCTTCAAATTTACCTTTCAGACTAAACCACAACAAATTGTATCGTCTGCAAACATAACCAAAAGTGCTCAACAATTGTTTAAATGCTGACAGAGTTCTCATGAGAAGAGTTTGTTTAAAAGAACTACAAATTGTTACACATTTTTTCAGATAATACAAAGAAGAATGTGGGGCTGAGAACACATGTGAGCAGGTAAGTATCCTGGAAGAATTTTCAATTTCTATGCATGCCTTTCTAACACACCCTGTCTCCACTTCTGAGCATAAGAAATGAATGTACCACAGTAATGGAGCAGGGGTCGGGGGGAGAGAGAAAGCATTTTACAAACACTATGTCTTTTAGGCTACAATCCCATACACAGTTACCTGGGAGTAAGTCCCATTGATATTGATGTGACTTACCAGACATGCACAGAATTGTGCCCCTGATGTTCTACTAATTTCCCTTCATTCACCACCTTTCCTGATGGAAGCAGCAAAGATCACTCTATGGTTTTTTAATATTTCACAGGTTAAAAAAGAGGGGGAGAGAGAGCTGGCTTTAACATATAAATTGTGATTCTGCAGGCACAGCAAAATGCTGGCAATCCATGTGTGGTGTTAGGAACTGGAAAGATGTGCCTGGAAAGATACTGAGAACAGTTCAGTGGTATCTTCTGGAGAAAGAGAAAGAAGAAGCCCCAGGGAATAAGCAAATAATAACAAAAACAACCAAAGGAAGAAGGGAGGGGGAAAGGGGGTCTCTTTCAAACCTTACTACCCTTGAGCATTGCGTGAATCTCTTTTCTTCACTGAAAGCCTTCTTTGTCACACACACACACTTCAAGATCTATTTGCAAGAGGGGGAGGAGTCACTTTATTTATTATTTTCCCCACTCCCCCTTTTTGCATTTAAGTTGCAGCACATAAAGCCTTGGGATGAATCTCGGCTGTTTCCCCCCCTCCCCTCTCTAGTAAAATCATCAGTCTGTGTGAGTTCAGAAGGTGGGGATCTGGACAAATTTCAGCATTTTTGCCAAGAAGGAAGGGGGAAGCAGCTTGTGCATGTGGAAAACTCTACTGTACTGTATAGGACAACTATCAATTATTAAAGGATTACATCATTGTAGTTATTCTCACCCTCTCCCTCATTCAACGTGCCACAAAACATTATCTAATTGATCCTCTTGCAATCACAATGCATCCCCATCAGGGGTTGACAAATGTCCCTTATACTGAAGCGGAATCCCCTTCTTTTTAAAAAGAAGGTTTTTGTATTCCACAACATCTCAGCACGTAGAACCTAGCAGGCAGCAGTCCTCATTTGAGAAAGCCCAAGCTCTACTCTGTAGATCAGAGGCATCATCTCCAAAGTGCCCCTGTTTTGAAAATCCTGTCATATGGCCACACCAGTCACCAACCCCGTCAGCAGCAGGGTCACAAGAAGGGCCAATCCTACAGAGCAGACAGCAGCTCACACAAATCTCTGCTTTTGATAGCTATGAAGCATTTCTGCAAAGGCGTGGGACAGGCAGCCACACACACACACACACACACAACATCCTATAAATCTCAAATGAAAAACTTCTTAACTGCAGACTGTTCCTCCCAGACGCCAGCACAGGGCACCCTTATCCAACAAGAGCTGGACACAAATGGCATATGGAAATAGCAGGGCTTTAGAGAGCTAGTAAATACGTTGAATGCCATGCTTTAGAAATGACATTACAGTATTCTGGCTCCCCATCCACACCTCTCTGCCATGTTCGACGATGCCGTTATTGTTATTGTTCTGTTCTGGTTTCCAAATCTTCTTTAGGCCCAGCCACCACCACGCCTCTCGAATTATAAACGGACCCATGCCTCTGGTCCCATCATCACTCCCTTTCTAGGTCCCACCCCCTTTGGTCTGGCGTTCACACACACGGCTCTAGAGGTGGGAGCTCCGCGCGAGAAACGACATGCAGCAAGACAATCTTCCCAGAGCCACTTCAGGAGAAGAGCGCGCGCGCGCACATACACACACGACAGCACAAAGCGGGGAACCCAGCCCGGTGGTACAAAAGCCGGCGCATGCCTCGTTGCCCTCCCTCCCTTCTATAAGGCAGGGGCTGCGGGAAGTCCGGGCGGCGCGTTCTCGTGCTTACCTGAAGCGCAGCCGGACTTGGGTCTGCAGCGCCGCCTTCACCCCCAACGCCCCCTCCCCCTCGCGCTCTCTGCAGGGTCCGGAGGGCGGCGGCGGCAGGCGTCCCCTTTCCTGAGGAAAAAAGCTCCGGGCGATATCTGTCGCTCGCTCCCCCTTGCTATTCTTAACGTGAGGACCGACGGGAGGAGGGTGTGGGGTGGGGTGGACGCCCCTGCCTCAGCGGCCGGGGGGCGCCAAATGGCCGAGGAGGGGGCGGCAGCTTTGTCTGGCGCGCGGGCTGCTTGTCCTGAGGAAGATGGGCTCGCGCTGCGCGGCTCCGTTGCCTCCTCTCTCTCTCTCTTTTTGTGCCCAAGACTCAAGCCAAAGCCGCTTCAGTCTGTCTCCTCCCCTCCTCCTCCCACCACCGCCACCCAGGCTCCTGACAGATGGCGCAACCGCAGCATCGCTGCTTTGGCGCTCCTCCTGGCCAGCTCGCGCGGATGGAGCCTGGACTCCTCCACTGCCTTGCCTTGCCGTCCCTCGCCTCCTCACCCCTGCGTCAGTTCACTAAGCGGGGAGAGGATGGGGGGGCGCACGCACGCACGCGCGGAGGAGGAGGGAAGACTGACATCCCTAGCCGGCCTATGGCGAAGCTTTTTTGGGGTGGGTTAGGCGGAGAGAGGGGACTCCGGTTCTTATTGGCACGCGCGCCACTCGGGAAGGCGGGCGCAATGGGATTCGCTTCTGCACATCGCATCTCGGGTTGCCCTGTGGGATGGATGGGGTGGGTGCGCCCAGCTGACAGAGCGCTTTGTTGGGGAAGGGTTCTTCCAGCCGCCCAATGAAACGGAAAGGAAACTGGAACAGAGGGAGAGATTCTTCCTTTTTTTAAAATGCCTGGGCTTTGCATTGCAAGGATGTGAGAGTGAGTCAGAGAGTTGGAAAAACCAGCGTGTCATCTCATCCGCCCGCAGTGATCATCCGCGCCAGCAACCCTGTATGAATCAATCCAAGGAAACGTGAATAGGGATCTGGTGGTGCTAGTTTGATCAGAATGACTTGATGCTTTTCACAGTTTGCCAAGCTATAGAAATGTAGGTGTTTTCTGACCTAGTGGGCAGGTTTGGTAGGTAAGTTCGGGCTGGGCCAAATGCTAGAAAGAGGCTCAAAGTTTCCATTTGGGGCCACCAAAATCTGGTGCTGCCTGTGCTACACCCCTGTTGGTTCGTTTTCAGCCACTGAATGAATGCATAAATTTACACTGTAGATCTCCGGTGCTCTTAACTCCAAAAGAGAGCTTGACCATGCCAAACTTTCCTTGACTTTCCCACCGATTAGGGAGGGAGGAACACTGGCGTTTAGCACCTCACCTCTTGAATGGAAGGTCTGCTTTCCACCACAGAACATCTGTTTCCTATTCTTCAGTAAAATAGAATTCACTGAAGTGTTGTACTTTGTAATGCCCGCAGAATTATGAAATCCTCAATTCAGCCTGCCAAATGTTTTGCAATAATATGTGGGTGAGTTCAGATAACATGACTTTGTTGGTCTTCATTCATATGACAAAGAAAAAAATAAATTGCTTCCCAATCTGACTGCAGTCCATGAGTGTGTGTGTGTTAGGTGGAATACACAGACACACTCCATCTTTTTAGGTTTTTTTAATATGATTATGTAGAATAGCATATCTAGGCCACTTTTTGGTCCCACACAGTGGTCCCCAAAGCAGTGACAGCAAGGCATTTGCACTTGTCTTCAAAGTATAATTTAAAGGTAATGTAATCTGCTATCCTATACACAATTATCCCATTGAACTCATTAGGGCTCGCTTCTTAGTAGATGTGTTTGTAGATTGCACTGAGATATCTATACATTGGAGGTAAACAGAAAACGAACATATCAAAAGTAAACCACCAAATTAAATTTTACCTCTTCTCATGCAATTAGAAATATAGTCTCATTTCTATGTGTAGAAAAAAAGTCACTTGTGGAACCTTAAAGACTATCAGATTAGATTAACACCTAATTCCCTCACCCCTTCATTGTTTCAACATGTGCAGAAAATTATGTGCCTCTTAAGTTCTATGCCTGACAGTGCATTGCGGTCAGAGGTAGATCTGCAATCTTATACACTTACCTGTTTAACTCAATGAGACTTAATTTTGAAAGGGCATGTATAGGCCTGTGCTCCTCCATAATATATTTCAGCATTTCAGGGACTGTGCTATTGCTCATTAAGGATACACTACCTGCAACAGTCAACTAACTGCAACAACCAACAAACATGTTTATTGTGACATAATATTCTATGGTCAGAAGTGGGTTTATGCCACAGTAACTGTACATACACTCTGCTTACATTCACTCAGAAGTAAGCCCCACTGAATTCCATGGGGTTTACTTGCTGACCTAGTGGTAAGCATGTATTGAACCCTACAAATTGGTTAGCCTTAACCAATGGACTTAACTAACTCCTTGGGCAAAAGGTGAGGCAGAAATGTAAAAATAAATAATAATACCAATAAGAAGTCAATTTTTACTATATAATTATAATACAAATCAATAAAATGCTGAAACAAGTTATCAAAGTACTGATGAGAGAAATAGCAGGATACACAGAAAAAGTCTATTGTCATCCTCCTTGTACCTTACAACAGAAGAACAATGATAGGGTACCACTTCCCATCTAGAAGCAGCCTAAGTGTAGAAACATTTCAATAATTACCTTCTCTATCAATGTTTTGCTTTTTAAATGATGTGAGCCACCAGTGCAGTGCAACTGAATAAATCCTTACTCAGAAGTAATCCACACAGAATTCAGTGGGACTTACTCCAATCCAAGTAGGTTTCTGTGCATAGGATATGACTGGGCTGTTAATTTCATATAGCTGTTTTCCTTTTATCTCAGAATTAATTAAAACATCCAAGGTTTTCTGCACATTCCTAGCTCCTTCTAACTTCTGAGCAACGTATCTTTACCCTTTGATCACACATCATTCCAAATGTGGTATTTTGACAGTTTCTGTGAGCCTTCAGAACCACGTATCAAAGATCCTTTGACTTTCATAAGAGCAACCTGAAAACAGCAGGTATTGAGATGGAGAGAACAAACAGGGTTTCACAAATGCGATCTGTAGCAAAATGTGCTTTTGTTCACTGTTCCAGCCAGCCATGGCTTCCTCTATTTCCCCATGCCCAATACCTCCCACTGCTAACACACACTCCAAATTCTACACTCATTAAGCACGATCAGTTCTCATTGTCCTACAGTATTTGGAATTCCACCCACCTTAGGGATTATTCCTTTAAAAAAAAAAGTACTTCTGGAAACCTCAGGGTTTCCGTCAGCCTGGCAATACCTCCAGGAGTGGCTGGTGCAATGAGGGAGTTCCATGCCCCTGTCCTCCTGAGAGTGGTGCTACTTCCATTATTTCTGCTTACCTGGGTGGGGCAGAGTGATGGTGAGGTTGTGGCTAAGCAACTCCACCAATGGGAGTGATGGATTGGCCATGTTGCTGCACCCACACAGCTCTGGCCTTGATATCAAAATTAGGGGAAATTCATGCTAAAAGGCTAATGGCTTTTTCATGAATACACACACACACACACACATACAGAGAGAGAGTAAGTAAATTGAAGTAGAAATGTGAAGTATGGGACTTAAGATTGTGGGAAACTAAAATCTCAGTGAACTCAGCAGGGCTTCCTTCTGAATAAACATGTATTTGATTAGGTTTCATAGGTCTGCCTTCACTTTGAAAATATTATAAATATTTTGAAAGGAGATAAAAATTCAGAGCCAACTATGCAAATCTAGTACAACCTCCAAGCTTTGCTGTCCAATCTTCTATTGTCTGTGAAAATAAAAACCCAAATGATTACTATGATAATTTTTACAAGTGAAGTGCCACATCAGATTACATAAAACAAATCCTTGCTAAAGCATGTCATATTAAAAGGTCATATTCCCCTCAAGCTGCTCCGCCTCACTTTTGGCAGGACTTTAGAGAGGGAAAGCTTATGGAGCAAAGGAGATGAGTGGGTGGGGAAGAAGAGCAAGCAAAACAACTTAACAAGGTACCCAGTTAAGACAGGAGCATGAAACTGTGGGTGACCAAGGAGGAAAGTCACCCACAGTTGGGTGGGTCATTGGGCGCGAGTGATCATGCTCTTCTGAAGTTTACTATACAGCGGAAAGGAGCAGCCAAGCATACTAGGACTCAATTTCTCGACTTTAAAAAAGCCGACTTCATAAAACTTAGGGAAGTGCTGGGTGAGATCCCATGGACAGTAATACTAAAAGGAAAGGGAGTTCATGATGGCTGGGAGTTTGTTAAGAGGGAGATAGTAAAAGCACAACTTCAGGCAATACCAATGAGACGGAAACATGGAAGGTGCCTAAAGAAGCCAGGGTGGCTATCTAAAGAACTTTTAACTGAGTTAAGATTAAAAAAGGATGTGTACAAAAAATGGAAAAGGGGGGAAACCACCAAAGAGGAATTCAAACAAATAGCCAGCACGTGTAGACACAAAGTCAGAAAAGCTAAAGCACAGAATGAACTCAGGCTTGCTAGAGAGGTTAAAAGCAACAAAAAAGGCTTTTATGGGTATGTTCGTAGCAAAAGGAAGAACAAAGAAACAGTGGGGTCACTCAGAGGAGAAGATGGTGAAATGCAAACAGGGGACACAGAAAGGGCTGAACTCCTCAATGCCTTCTTTGCTTCAGTCTTCTCCGATAAAGAAAACAATGCCCGACCTGAAGAATTTGGAGCAAAGGATTCAGCAGAGGAAACACAGCCCAGAATAACTAAGGAGATAGTACAAGAATACTTGGCTAGTCTAGATGTATTCAAGTCTCCAGGGCCAGATGAACTCATCCAAGAGTATTAAGAGAACTGGCAGATGTGATTTCAGAACCACTGGCAGTCATCTTTGAGAATTCCTGGAGAACAGGCGAAGTCCCGGCAGACTGGAGGAGGGCAAATGTTGTCCCTATTTTCAAAAAGGGGAAAAGAGAGGACCCAAATAATTACCGCCCAGTCAGTCTGACATCAATACCAGGGAAGATTCTGGAGCAGATCATTAAGCAAACAGTCTGTGAGCACCTAGAAAGGAATGCTGTGATCACCAATAGTCAGCATGGATTTCTGAAAAATAAGTCATGTCAGACTAACCTGATCTCGTTTTTTGACAGAATTACCAAGCCTGGTAGATGAAGGGAACGCAGTGGATGTAGCCTACCTTGATTTCAGCAAGGCATTTGACAAGGTGCCCCATGATATTCTTGTAAAGAAGCTGGTAAAATGCGGTCTTGACTATGCTACCACTCAGTGGATTTGTAACTGGCTGACTGACCGAACCCAAAGGGTGCTCATCAATGGTTCCTCTTCATCCTGGAGAAGAGTGACTAGTGGGGTGCCACAGGGTTCTGTCTTGGGCCCGGTCTTATTCAACATCTTTATCAACGACTTGGATGATGGACTCAAGGGCATCCTGATCAAATTTGCAGATGACACCAAACTGGGAGGGGTGGCTAACACCCCAGAGGACAGGATCACACTTCAAAACGACCTTGACAGATTAGAGAACTGGGCCAAAACAAACAAGATGAATTTTAACAGGGAGAAATGTAAAGTATTGCACTTGGGCAAAAAAAATGAGAGGCACAAATACAAGATGGGTGACACCTGGCTTGAGAGCACTACATGTGAAAAGGATCTAGGAGTCTTGGTTGACCACAAACTAGACATGAGCCAACAGTGTGACGCGGCAGCTAAAAAAGCCAATGCAATTCTGGGCTGCATCAATAGGAGTATAGCATCTAAATCAAGGGAAGTAATAGTGCCACTGTATTCTGCTCTGGTCAGACCTCACCTGGAGTACTGTGTCCAGTTCTGGGCACCACAGTTCAAGAAGGACACTGACAAACTGGAACGTGTCCAGAGGAGGGCAACCAAAATGGTCAAAGGCCTGGAAACGATGCCTTATGAGGAACGGCTATGGGAGCTGGGCATGTTTAGCCTGGAGAAGAGGAGGTTAAGGGGTGATATGATAGCCATGTTCAAATATATAAAAGGATGTCACATAGAGGAGGGAGAAAGGTTGTTTTCTGCTGCTCCAGAGAAGCGGACACGGAGCAATGGATCCAAACTACAAGAAAGAAGATTCCACCTAAACATTAGGAAGAACTTCCTGACAGTAAGAGCTGTTCGACAGTGGAATTTGCTGCCAAGGAGTGTGGTGGAGTCTCCTTCTTTGGAGGTCTTTAAGCAAAGGCTTGACAACCGTATGTCAGGAGTGCTCTGATGGTGTTTCCTGCTTGGCAGGGGGTTGGACTCGATTGCCCTTGTGGTCTCTTCCAACTCTATGATTCTATGATTCTATGAAAGTCTGGTAACTCCCCATCACGATCCCTCCAGGCTGGTAAACACTGGATTGGACCAGTGCCATCCATGATGCATCTCACAGTGATTGTAGAACTATATCCTTGATGGAAAACATAATGTGGAAACATAATGGAAAACCCATCTCCAATTTTAAGTCAGGAACAGGTATGCTGGGGAACTCACAAGGAATCTAAGGTAAAAAAATATACAGTGGTACCTCGGGTTAAGTACTTAATTCGTTCTGGAGGTCCGTTCTTAAACTGAAACTGTTCTTAACCTGAAGCACCACTTTAGCTAATGGGGCCTCCTGCTGCTGCTGCACTGCCGGAGCACGATTTCTGTTCTCATCCTAAAGCAAAGTTCTTAACCCGAGGTATTATTTCTGGGTTAGTAGAGTCTGTAACCTGAAGCATATGTAACCTGAAGGTATGTATATCCTTCCCACATTTAAGTGATGTGTTTTTGTGTGGTGTTTTGTTTTTTGGCAATGGAAATGTTTTGTAGTCCTACTCCCTTGAACAAAACTTGCAATGTGAAAAGCAGCATTCTGTTGCTTCTCCTTTAGATATGCTCTGCCCTGATGGGATGCTATCATGATGTGGAAAATAATTTGACCAAGGATGACAGATGCATGAAAGCTGCAGGTAAAATTAAAGTGCCAACATACATATTTTACTGTTTTATTTGTTTGTTCAACTTATATTGCCACCCATCAATGAAACTCTCTAGGCAGCTCACAAACAAAAGCAAATATAATACAGTATTTTAAAAATACAATAATTAAAGCAGCAAAACGCAATAAAAAAAGCAAATAAAACTTTCCATAGCAGAGACAGAGCAAACAGTTTGCAGCTCAGCTTAATACACGCTAAAATATGTGACTTTCAGTGAGTGACTGGCTCTTTTTTCTCATACTACATTGTAAAAACTGCTGAAGATGTAAGTCCATCTCTGGTACACCTACATGGGCTGCTAATTTGTTACTGACCCAAGTTCAAAGTGTTGTTTTGAGCTATAAAACCTTACATGGCTCAGGACCTCCATCCAGGACTGCCTTTCTCCATACAAACCTACCTGGACCCTGAGGTCGATCTCTCAAGACCATTTTCTTTCTGCCCCCTCTGAGAGATGTTTGGAGAGTGACAATGGGAGAACTGGCTTTCTCTGTGGCAGCAACCTATTAAGGAATCCACTTTGCAAGGATGTTTGCTTGACGATGACTTTGTCTTCTCGGTGCTCAGTGGAAATATTTTTATTCTCCTAGGCATTTGGATAACACTAATGGTTGGGGTTTTATTTGGTGTTTTGGTCTGTTGGATGTGGGTGGATAATTTATGTTGTAGGATGATTTATTTGAACGCTTAGTATTTCTACATATGTGCTGTTTTAATTAACTTTATACTGTATTGTATATGATAGCTTTGAGTTTTATTGTTTTGTAAACTGCTTCAGGACTCCCTTTGAGGGTATGATGCAATATATAAATTTAATAAACTTAAGTAATTAATGTATCCAAGATTTTCTCTGCAGTATTTGTCCGTGTGATAGGAGGCATTGTTTAATATACTAAACTATAACAGCACTGCAGGCAAAAGCAAGAATTCTTGTTCTGTTAATTCTAGAAACGCTAGTGCACAGTATATATGGTCATATTTTTACTGCATTGTGTATTGCCTCTTGAGAGGAAAAGTGGTATAATAATACATCAATTACATTTCTAGGGCTATCCCAAGACAGATTCTATACTGAAAATTTAAATGCTATCCAGGTACATTTTAAAACCAGCTCGGTGTTTGCACTCAAAAGCATTTGTAATTTGTTAATTGCTTTGCAATGTGTTCTCAGTTAACACAAAATCCCTCTTTAAAATATAGCTGCATATATGAGGATGTTTTTAATATATAATATGTTTTACAAATAATGTTTTCAACAGGATTTTTAGGAAGATGTGATTCTAAAAAGGAGCAATAACAAGTTTCCTCATTGCAACCACAAATTATACATGATTGGTCAATGACGGCATTTACATTATCGGAACATTAGTCCTCATAACTAGTTGCAGGGACCCTCTTTCTATACATTACAGTTGATCTGGATGATGAGAAATACAAGCTTCCAGAACCTTAAATTTTAAAAATTAAAACTTAAAGATGTGGTTAAATTGGCTTTCATCCTATCCTGTATCTATCTATAAACAAATACAAAAATGAATTAAGTGGCTATGATTTGAGAAAACAGGTTTGATAAGAAAAACATAATATTTTCCTTTGCCTTTATTTCATGAATCAAAATCTTTTTTTTTTTATAGAATATTTATTGAGATTTTACAAAAACATGAATCAAAATCTGTTTGGTTTTATTTGCTTAAGTCGGATTTTCTAAATTGTGTAGCCCAATGTTTGAGGGAATCAGGAGAATATGGAAGAGGTGAACCTGACAGCTGAGGAGGCAGAGTGGGACTTGCAACTGTTTGCACTTGCACTTCCAATGCCCTATTCAGCATCACATGTCTGCAATATATATTTATGCAACAACCTGTCACACTGACCTACTTGGAGAAGACAGATGTTGCTTAGGAAGGGTGGTGTCTTTGTGAATTTGCGTCTCAGCAAAATGCTTTAAGCCTAATTCCAGAAGAAAGGCCATACATATTCACAGGTGGCAGTGGATGCCTTTAGAATTTGGATAGCTTGATGCAACAGAATGATTAGAGCTGTGCAGCTGCCACATAACTGGGACTTAGACAAGGGATGGGGAACCTGTGGTCCTTCAGTTGGAATGGTTGCACTCCAACTCTGATCATCCCTGACTATTGGACAGACTGGCTGGGACTGATGGATGTTGGAATCCATGTACATCTAGAAGACCACAGATCCTCATTAGATATTCAAATCAAATGAAAGTATCCCATGATCTGGGGCTCAAAATCTAGAATGAGGTATGTGTTGTTGAACCACTTGGGAATGTGTTGTTAAATCGCACGAGTGTCATCAAATCTGACATATTCTATTGCCCTGAAAGTCTAAAGATGTCAGGCACTAGGCAGAGGAGGACGAATGGTGGAGACTACCTCCCCATCCTGATCCTTCCAGGGAGGAGGAAGAGGAAGACAGTATAGATTTACAACAGTGGTGTGCAGGAGGTCACAGCTCAGAGGCAGATGAGCAGGAAAGTTGGGAAATCATGGGAGAGGAGGAGCAGGCAGAGCTGGAGCAGCAGCTGTCTGACACGTTGTCATTAGAAAGCATTCCAGACCCACCATCTCCTAGAACCTGGCAAGCCTTAAAAGTAGGAGAGCAAAGAGTTCGAAGACAGAGGGCACTTAGCAGCACCCGTAGAGGAGGTGATGGTAATGGCAAATGAGGAAGTGGGAGAGATGGGGGGGTGGAGATTCACTCAGGACAACGCCATTATCCAAGAGGCTCTCTTTACAGCCTCTCTCGGTAAAGTTTGAAATAAAAAAGGATTATAATAAACTTTTCCTTGTCTTTACACTTTCCTGGGCAACCAGCTGGGAGCCACTGACAGCATCCTGACAAAAGTGGTTATGTTTTAAAGAAGATTAAATTTCTTTGAAAAAATGATGGGAAATTGAATCCAGAAGAATTAGGAAAATCAAACCAGCGCTAGGGAATTATTTAAAACCATGATACTATAAGCTCAGAGAGAATCACAAACTAGTTTAAGAGGATGCCTACATGATTAATGAAGAGAGGCAAGGAAGTCATAATGAGCAAGAAGACTTCCTTTAGAAAGTGTTGGTCTTGTTCAAATTATGAGGAGGCAAGGAGCAAAAGTAAGCGGGCAATAAGGCAAGCAAGAAAATAATAATCTGATGAGCCTATTACTGAAAATATTTGGCTCTTGCCCCACTCACTAGTGGCATGTGATCCTCAAAAGGTTGCCCACAAGGGAATGTGGCTGTTGCTCTCAGACTGAGAAAAATTCCCCATCCCTGTGTTACAGGACAAAGAAGAGAAAAGGTTCCCATGAATCACGGACTGAAATGACAAATGAGCTAACGGAATTCTATGCCTAGAATTCTATATCCTTCGCCGCAGAAGGTGTTGAACAATTACCCAGGCCCAAGTTACTTACTGTTTCTCTCTCACTCTCTCTCTCTTTAATTTTAATGGCGTGCGAAGAAGAGCCTGAATTTCAGCCTGTTTCTCTCCTGCTGCAGTCATGTCAACAATGGGTTCACACACTATCAGAAGTCATTGTCCCCCAGTGGTGCAATGGGTCAGTGTGTATGTATGGCTGTTAACCATACATAACTGTTGTTTTGAGCTCACCCAGGGGCAGTTGTGGGCAGGATTGCTCAGGGTCCCTTCCAACTCTACTGTTCTATGATTCTAATTGGCTATGAGGTATATTCATGTTCAAAAGCACTGCACCTCTGAATACCAATTGCTGAGGGGTAAACTATTTGAGGGGATGATTGCTCCCATGCCCAGCTTGTAAACTTTCTGGAAGCATCTGCCTAAGTGCTTAGAAATAGTATAATGGATTAGATGGAACTTTTACCTGCTTTGGCATGGATCTGTGCACATCTTATTTTTAAATATTTCTGTAGCCCTGCAAAAATATCTTGTTCTTTGAGGTAAGGCCAAAGATGTTGCAAATATATAGAAATATCCCTATTTTCATTTTGAAGGGTATGCATTAGTATTGCCATGAAATTTAACAGGACTGCCAAATGACATGAATAAATTTCACAAAATAAGCTAGAATGTTTATTAAATAATGTTTAGAAAGACCTACATTAGTCATGACTGATTCTAGGCACTGTCAGACATAGGGTAATCCTTAACTTCTGGCAATAAGAAATAAAGCAGCAATCTTGCCCAGTTAGGATGAAATTAATCAGAGTGTAAAGCAGCCTTTACACAAGATTTAAGCCCTAGTGGCTAAAAATACTAAGCTGCATTACTATATATAACAGAATTATGGAAATATTTCATCTGCATGCATATTTAAGACTGTGTGAAGACAGTATTTTTATTTTTTTACCACAATACACTATAATGTCCTGTATTCATCATTTCTCATAAAACTGTATTTCAATTAGCCGTGTGGGTGAAGGAACTTGCATTCATCTCTTATTGATTCTCCTTTTGTGCTTCAGCTTTTAAACAATGTAAACAATGTAAAAAATGTAGCCTATTATAGGGCAGCTTGCTGGGTCCCAAGGCTATTGTCAGCGTTCATCAGGAACTGCAGTAACAGTGTATTTGTTCAGCACTGTGGCTAGTCATAAAAAAAAAAATTAAAATCTGTTTTTCATGTTTTCCATTTTAAATATTCAATATGTCACAACCAATTTAAAATAAAAAGCGAAGCTTCTGCAACCCTATGCTATAATATGCAATTTTTAAAGACTGAAACACTCATTTAAATGTCTTATTTAGTCTTTAAATGTCTTCTGAAAACTTTTCTACGTAACTTTCCAAGCTAATGCAGGCAATTAAGAATATAGCTATATATAATATTTTGTTATCTCTCATTCTGAATCCTCTTTTTCCTGCCATATCACCCTGGAGCACTCATCATGTTGGGAGTTCCCCCAGTCTGGCTCCATGCCATTTGCTACAGTGGGAGAGGGGCATTTTGTGGTTAGTTATCTTAGATTAGGGAGGCAGGACCTTACTGGATTCCAACTTCCATCATGGCCAACAGTCAGGGAAGATGGGAACTGTAGCCCAACCACATCTGGAGGGCTGCAGGTTTCCCACCCCTATGTTAGATGTTATGTCATGAAGACCAAACGCTTGAGTCATGCTCGACAAAGGCCTGGTGAGTGCAATGTAGCCAACATGATGCTCCCCTGATGCTTTGGACTGCAACTCCCACGAGACCCAGTCAACATGGACAAGAGCCAGGAATTATGGGAGTGGTAGTCCAAAATCTCTGACGGACACCATATTAGCTACCCCCCGGATTAATTTATGGCCTATCTATTAGGGTGCTCAGAAGGATCAATAGAGTAAGTGATCTTTAGGAGAATGATCATTGTGTACAGTTGTTCACTTGAGAAAGCAACCTAGCTTTCTAATAGGTATGCTCTTGTGTTAGCTATCTTCTGCAATCTGGGCATAATTTTGCTGGGTCGTTTTGCAAGGCTTATGCTGGCCACGTCTAAAAGCTTAAAGTATTTGGTAAAAAGACCTTCCTTGTTTCTTAGATGCCAGGTAACATCCCCTGTGAGCTTTAGCATGAAAGAAAGGTAATGTAAGAGAGCTGTGATTGTTCTATGAAACACTCTGGAGGAATGCAGAGCAGAGGAATCATGTGGCCATCTTGTAGCTCAGATAGCCCCACCCCCCTGTTAGCTGTGTAGGGAAGCACACTTTCCACCTGCAGTTTCACTCTGTCACTTAACATGGCAGAAGACCAAATTGAATGACAAAGTCTATTTCACAGAGCAGAATCAAGTGATGCCACATAACAATAATGCAAAGAAGCCGTTCTCTTTAGCTGGAGATAGAGCAAGGAGGCGCAGCTGACAAAACACATTGTCAACACCGCTGATAAGAAATCCCTGAGCAGGATGTGCCACATGAAGATGTGCAAAAACATCAGGAACCACAGAGCTTTAGAGGAAACAAAACAGGAAGCATGTCCCAAATAATCAGAGAGCAGGCCCTAGACAGGTTACCCTGCTGAGTCAGGAAAGAAAGGAGCGATCTGTTCAGGGTGGAACGTTAAATGTGAACATTATCATTGTGACAAAATCCTGCCAAAGATGGACCATGGGAAATTCATGCTGACACTCTTGCCTTTCCACGCTTCATCACCAAATAAGTGAGAGAAGGGAAGGCTGTGGGAGCAGAGTGTAACTGACATAGACAAGGCTTTTCATACGCTCTGTGAATATACCATGGCTCTTTCTGTTGCAAAGGGGAATAATCTGGGCCTGGGAGCCTTTGGCTCAAAGAACATCAAAGCCTTCTATGCACAGCCTCAGAGCTACACTTTGAAATCACTTGCCTTTTAAGACTCATATCCAGCAGGGCTGGGGAACCTCAGGCCCAGTGGCCAAATGCAGCGCTCCAGGACTCTATCTGGCCCTTGGGACTATCTGGCCCAAGGTCACACATCCTTCTGAATCATAGCCCTCTCCTCAGGCCACACCCCTCATCAGCCCTACTTCCTACCCTCCCTGAGTGGTTTTGCTTGGCTAGAAATTAGATAATGCCTATTGTTTGGGTGGAAGTAGGAGCGTGTGCAGGAACTAGCTTGCCATACACAGGTTAGAGCTCTATTTGTCGCTCTGCCCACCAGTGGTATGTGGCCCCTCTCAAGATATTGTCACCAAATTTGGCACAAGGGTTTCTGAGGTTGGGCGGTGCTCTTTGTTTGGATGCCAGCTGCCATTTTTAATCAAAATGGCCGACTGAAATGTGACTTTGGAATGATTGCACTGGGGTTTTTTTTTGCATAGGTTTGGCTGCTTCCCAATATATTTTCACCAAACATGAAAAGAGGGTTTCTGAGGTGTAGGTGGCAGACTTTGTCACCGTTGGGATGCCAGCTATCACTTTGAATCCAGTTAGCAAACCAAAACATGACTTTGTCATGGCTTCATCTGGTTTTTTGCATAGGTTCAGTTGTGTCTTGATATATTGTCACCAAAGTTGGCATGAAAGTTCCTGAGAGGTGAGTGGTGGACTTTGTCACCATTTGGATGCTGGGAGCCATTTTGAATCAAGATGGCAGACCAGAATATGACCTTGACATGATGTTGCCAATTTTTAAAAATTTTTTTTTGCATAGGTTTAGCTGTCTCTCAATATATTGTTGCTAAACTTGGTACAGGGGTTCCCGAGGTGGCAGCAAAAGTCTTCCTTGATGTTTGGATGCCAGGCACAATTTTGAATCAAGATGGTGGGCCAAAAGGTCACTTTGGATTGACTTTACTTGATTTTTGGCATGACAGGTTCAAATTCAGAAATTGTACTATCCATTTAAAAATCACAATGTCTTTTGGTTTTTAAAAATACCTGGGCAGTGTGAAGCACTCCCCCGCTGGAACTAACATAAATTAAAAATGGGCAAGCCACCAGTTCCTTATGTTCTCCTACACAGACAACCTCAAAAAATTGTCATAGGAGTTCTTGCTCAGGAATTCAGTTTTGTGAGTTATGGAAGCATATATTTAAAGGAAACCATTTCAGCTTGGACTACTGCAATGCACTCTACATAGGGCTACCTTTGAAGGTGACCTGGAAACTACAATAATCCAGAATGCGGCAGCTAGACTGGTGACTGGGAGTGGCCATCAAGACCATATAACACCGGTCCTGAAAGACCTACATTGGCTCCCAGTACATTTCTGAGCACAATTCAAAGTGTTGGTGCTGATCTTTAAAGCCCTGAACAGCCTCGGCCCAGTATACCTAAAGGAGCATCTCCACCCCACCGTTCAGCCTGGGCATGGAGGTCCAGCTCCAAGGGCCTTCTGGCGGTTCCTTCCCTGCGATAAGTGAGGTTACAGGGAACCTGGCAGAGGGCCTTCTTGGTAGTGGCGCCCACCCTGTGGAACGCCCTCCCATCAGATGTCAAGGAAATAAACAACTATCTGACTTTTAGAAGACATCTGAAAGCAGCCCTGTTTAGGGAAGTTTTCAATGTTTGCTGTTTTATCAGATTTTTGATATTCTGTTGGGAGCCGCCCAGAGTGGCTGGGGAAACCTAGCCATATGAATGCGGTATAAATAATAATTTATTATTACTATATTATTATTATTATAGGAAGCTGCCTTGTACCAAGTCAGATCTTTGGTCTAGCTAGCTCAATGCAATCTACACTGACAGGCAGTGGCTCTCCAGGATTGCAGAAGGCTTTCCCAACCCTTCCACCTTCAGATACCAGGGAATAAACGTGGGACTTTCTTCATGAAAAGCATTTGTTCTGCCACTGAGCTAAGGTCCTTCTCCATGTTTATCAAGGTGCTTTTATACACATGCAGTTAAGCCACATATAAGATGATACAGCTGATACACAAATAATTCTGTGCCACTTGGCACTTCTGTGACTAAATCAATTTTCTGTAGGCCACTGTTGAACAGTTCCCTAGTCTTTAGCATACCAGAATGCAATCCAAGTTGGCTCAATCCATGCTAAACCAGAGAACCTTTTGAAAATGCTAGAGAAGAAAGGCTATTTTCTTGGACTGTGTTTTTTCTGTAAAGTAAAAAGAAGCATTTAAAATTATAGATGCAATAACCCAATATGCCATTGCTAAATTTTATTGAGTGGATGAATCAAAATAATTTTATTTGTAATTAACTTTTGTTCAGGTGTTTCATTTTCTATTACCGTTTTGAGATGATGAATGGCTCCTAGCTTATTTTAACATCTAGATTTTTATTTTATCATAATAGTGACCTCTAGTGTATAGTTTGCAGTGTGTATGCTATGGCATTCTAAAATGATGGAGAATTTTGTTTCATGCAAAAGCTGAAGGTCTTGAGTGCAGCTTAACTGTGCATTCTTAGTTTTTACAGGGATGAAGAAAACAAATTACACCCCAAAGAAAACCCAGAACAAAGTACACCTAGCAAATCTCCATGCCACCCCCCCCAAACATCTGGATTTCACACATTTAGGACACCAGAAATGTTAACCTATTTTCAAATGCCGACAACGTCTTGCTAGAAAGCATCTAGTATTAATGGTGTAATTCCCCCCCAACACTAGATTAGCTTCATCATTATTATTCTGCATATTCAAAATGGATAGGCATCATTACCCAAATTATATGTCTTAAAAAGGGTCTTTCACTGTAGGGCAAACTAGAAAAGAACATTTAAATGGAAAGCAATTTTCTCTCTTTGCTGTGTTCTGTATTCCCTTAAGTGGTGTTGAAGTAAAAGCCTTCCTTGTGCTCTACACTAATTTTCTTTTTTTCTCCTTTAGTCCAACTGTGAAATCATAAAACTTCATGTTTATGCCAATGATTTGTCACCATGGATACACCATGATGTCATGCATTTATTCACAGGATATGGCCTCCCTTGCTGCAAAACTCATGGGAATAGATATGCTAGGAATGAGGGCTTTTTGAACCAGAAATGTCTATTGAAACATTTTGCTGTTAGCCTTTTTGGTTCTCAATTAATAACAGAATCTCTGATATGAACTCCAAGACCAACCATGATGCCTTTTAAATTACCCTGAATGTGATTTTGCATGTCAGCTATCTTTCACTTGAAACTCTCTTTTATAGATTTCCCATCCCACTTAATAATATATTATTATGGTTTTGGCAGTCACACTGCCATCCTTTTGCATAATTTCGTTCTGACATTATGATGCAAATTTTATCCCAGCCCCAAAACAGCAGTTTAGTTGTAGCCAGAAAAGCTTTGAAACTGCTATTCAGCCAATTTGCACCAAGATGTCTTTCAGAAGCAAAAGTGTTGTATGGCTTCATTTAAGAAAAGCCACAACACTACAAAATCTTAATTTTTTAAAAAATGATTCTTTTATTGAGCATTTTCTCTTTTGTTTTCTTTAATATACAAAAGAGCAACAATATTGAAATTTTAGAAACCCTGCAACTGAGAGCATTGTTTACAGTTCAAAAATTGATGCAGAGAGACAAAAGGTAAGACAAAAAGAGCTAATGGACTGGATTAGGTGAACAGAGATTCAATCCAGACAAGACAGCTGTACTGTTGATAGGTGATTCATTTACTTGGATGAGTGGTGCTCAACCCATTCTGCAAGGAGTTGCACCCATCCCTAAAGAATAAAGATTGCCATGTGAGTTGCTTATTGATCCGACATTGTCATTAGAGGCTCAAGCAGTCTCTGTGACTGAAAATGTCTTTTAATAACCCAACTGTGATAATACTTGTATAGAGATAGCTGGCCACAATTATATGTGCCCTGCTAACCTGTGTCCATTGTCATTGGTCCAAGGTAGGGCTAACCTATGTCTCTTGTCATTGGTCCAAAGTAGGTCTACATTCTTGCATTCCTTTCCACCCCTCATTACACCTTTTTGCAGTCATTGTATCCATTTACTTTTTGCTCTGTCCATGACAAATATATAAGAACTTTGCAGAGCTCCTGTGGAAATCTGCTATTCTATATCTTAAGAGAAAATGTGTTTGATTGCAGACTTTCTGATTTTTCACTGTCTACGCTCAAAACTTTTTCTGTTGTTTATCTGCCTTGAATTATTGTGTTTCCAAAATAAATGCAGTGTTATTACTGAGGCCCTCTGACAGGGTAACACTAACGTAAAATGACTTGCTTGCATATTATTACTTTTCACTGGACAATTCTTGCCTTGGTATATGACACAGACAGTGACAGGGACATGATGATTGTTTATGCTGAATTTTTTAAAAAATCTCCAGGCTCACAGCTTCCCCACAATTTATATTTTCCTCCCTTGCCTATATTTGCTTTTATTTAATAATCTTATTCATGCTGTTTATCATGATGAATCTGAATTTTGAGGAAAAAAGTAGGAAAAGTTTTTCTATACAGTGGTACCTCAGGTTAAGTACTTAATTCGTTCTGGAGGTCTGTACATAACCTGAAACTGTTCTTAACCTGAAGCACCACTTTAGCTAATGGGGCCTCCTGCTGCTGCTGCGCCGCTGGAGCCTGATTTCTGTTTTTATCCTGAAGCAAAGTTCTTAACCTGAAGCACTATTTCTGGGTTAGCGGAGTGTGTTACCTGAAGCGTATGTAACCTGAAGCGTATGTAACCCGAGGTACCACTGTATTTAAAGCAAGGGTACTCCCTTTGTAGGCCAGAACAAGAGGCTGTGTTTTTATGAACAGGCTATCACATTACAGTACAACATAGATAAAATGAAAGTAACCACAAGAACAAGCTGAAGGGTGCAGTTTTAGTTCCAACCCATAACGACTTTAGATAGTATTTAATTATGGTGACCAACCACTACAAAAGGTTAATGTAACTTAATGCTGTGGGAATTTAAGCAATTTTTTCCCTGATATTTTATGTTTTATCACTGATAGATTTCAAATGCAAGAGTCACCAGTGCTGTAAGTGACACATAGCCATTTGCCAGCTGGAAAATCCCAAGAACAGCAGGAAAAAATTTCCAAGGAGCTCAGCACATTTGGACTGATTCTTAGAGTACGAGTGGAGGCACAACAAAACACAGGTAAGAATTAGACTTACTCTGTCAAAATGACGGTGGTGAAGAAATTGTAATTGTATTGTAGGGTGCCTCCGGGTTCCAGCTTGTCCCATGTGGTGATAGAGTTGGCTCAGTCAGTAGAGCATGAGCCTCTTGATTTCAGCATCATGGGTTCAAGCCCCATGTTGGGCCAAACCTCGTTGTCCCTTCCAACTCTATGGTTCTTTGATATGAGGGAAAGTAATTCAGATTACTAAATTCCAGATACTAAAATTTAAAGTTGCATGATTGCTTTAGTTGTCCAGATGGGGCCTATGTAATGTATAAAATGCTGCCATTCCCTCTCTTGTGAAGCAGATGAAAAGTGGCCCCATTTTTATAACTAGTAAGTCATATGATATTCCACACAATTGTTTTCAGGTTATGCACAGGTAAGTGCTATACTGACCTTCTCCTGGTGGAATATCTTCCCACAAGGAAGATGGATGCTGGAAAACCAAAGCGGAGGCTTTTGGCTATTGAAACATGTTGCTCAGAAAGAAGATGCAAGATGGAAGCCTTGTTGAAATCCCAGAGGGAATGACTGGAGGGAGATGAAAGGCAGTAGCAGGACTTCCTTCATTGGCATGGTTGGGAGGGGTCAACTGCTCTTTGGCTGCTCCCTTCCATGGACCACAGAGAGAATCAGCAGCAAGGCCTCCAACACCGGCATCAGAGGAAGAAGCAAGGCAGCAAGACTGTGGTTACCAGATTTTTTTCAAGGAATCCGGGGACACTTTTTTTGAGGAGGGGGGTTTCATGCTTTATTTTAGGAAAGGGTTGTTCAGAGTTCTTGACCTTTTTTTAGGGGGGGACCCCAAAGTTGTCAGTCGTGCACCTTGACACAAGGCAGGTGGAGAAGCCCATCTACAACACATAAACACCAAATAATAATAATAATAATAATAATAATAATAATAATAATAATAAATTTTATTTATATCCTGCCCTCCCCAGCCGAAGCCGGGCTCAGGGCGGCTAACAACAATAAAACAATACAAAAGTTGGTGGGTGGGGCGGGGGAGAGATTGAGTAAAGGTGCTCGCTGGTCTTGGGAAAACATGCATTAAAACACACACGCTTCCCATAACCGGGAGACGGCTGAAGCGCGAGTACACTCTCTATGGAGATTTAACTGGCGTGGTGGTGTCTCGTTACCAGAGGTGGACAAACAGCAGACTCGCACACAGCCCTCCTCACAAGAGAGGCTGCTGGTGCCGGAGGAGGCGCGGAGGGAGGGAGGGAGGCTCCGTCTCCCGAGAATGTTTCAAACCCCACCCCCCACGCCCCATTGGCGGACTGGCTGGCTAGAACTTTGACATGGCTGAGACCTCCGGTGCTGCTTGCTGCCATGGTGTCCACCATGTTGCCTCCCTGGAAGTCGCCAGGCATGAATCTGGGGACATTAAAATCTGGGGACATTCCGGGGACAGATTTTGTCCATGGGACAAAATGGTGAATCCGAGGACTGTCCCCGGGAACCAGGGACATCTGGTAACCCTAAACAAGCCCCCCACTCCACTGACCTTCCTGGGACCAACTGCTATTTGCATCCTCCTTTGCGTTGGTAGTAGAAGGAGAAAGCACAGATCAAAATTTTATGTGACGTTTGTTTTGTAAGCCGTCTTGAGGACTTTTAAAATCTAAAGGCCAGGCAAAAATACCCCTTGCATCCCCAAATGCCTCCATAATCTCATTAGCCAATTCGTCTTGGGCAAGAGTTGCGGCAGATTTGGGGTTTTGTCTCATAACTTCAACAGCTTTCTACATCCAGGGAATATTTCAAAGGATAACCCACAGGCAGTAACCCTATGTCCAATCTGAATGGTTAAGCCTGCCCCCCCACAGCCCCTCCCATTTCAACAGATGAAACTAAGAGAATGCTTTTATGCTCAGCTTCCAGCTGGCATTTCCATGGAAACAGAGAACTTGATTATCCATTCACTCAGATGAGTTAAAAATGAATAGCATTCCTATCATAGTAGTAAACGGATGTACATCTTTGGAAAACTGAAGCAAAAAGAGATTCAAGCCTATTTCTCTTTTTTTGTAGACTTTCACAGAGCACACACCTCATATAAGAGCTGTATTCAAGTTCTTGACACCAGTTTGGTTAAAAACGAAGGATGTGGTCATTTTTTATATTTTTTAAATGTATTTTTATTGAAGATATTAAGTGTCTTTGTGTGCACATCACAATATAGCAATTGATGAGGTGCTAAAGCTCTGGGAGCTAGAATCTTCACTGCCTTATGCCATCAGCAGGTAGAGTTTGTAACCAGGGACAGCAAAGATTGTCTTTGATAATTACAAGTTGTCTGATGTAGTCCTGATGATACTGTCCAATACCAGGCTACTTGTTTCAGCTATTGGAATTTACTGCTCTTGTTAAGTGTGATGGGCACAGGTTGTGTACTACTAAATATTATTCCAATAATAATAATAATAATAATAATAATAATAATAATAATAATAATATATTATTTATATCCCACCCATCTGACTGGGTTTCTCCTGTAACTATTCTCCTGTTGAGGTTTTGTATTTTCATTGCTTTCTCACAGGAGCAAAGACAAACCTCTTGTCACCTTCTAAAGAAAATAGTTATATGGTTTTGATATCTTTTTGTTGTGGCTGTTATAGTAGAAAGAGTTAAACTTCAATGGCTTCAGATGATGTCATCAAGAAGGGACAGCTTTGTTTGGAGGTAGGTTGGTTGCAGTAATGCTCTTGAACAAATTAGATCTGTCTCAGCTCTCCTATGTTGTATCCATGCACTGTGTACACATGTACGTTTATGCTGCACCATCTATACGTGAGCACCTTCAGTTTTATGCATCTGAAGTCTATCTCATTGCTTCCTGTTCACATTAGTGGGTGCTTCCTGCACTGTGTGTTTTCCTTGCTGCTCAGTACTTCCTGACTCTCTGAGTTCACATGAAGCCTGTTTATCTATCTGTGCACACTTTTAATTTTTAATTTGTTTGTGGCCCTGCTTTGTTTTGGCAATTTGCAGATCTGAGTAACTGAAAATTGGTCACATCTCTTTAAGCTAAATAATCATTGCCAGGAAGATGTCTCTCTCCCTCCCATTCAAGCATACTCTATGCCTGTGTGGCTCTTAATGCAGCTGTTTTGTGCAAAAACGATTCTGCAAAAAATAAATAAATCTGTTTATATTTTTTCACAGCATTGTTTCTGTTGGACAGATGGAAAAAACGGGAGTACAGTGTGTGGTGATAGCACCCCAAAAATGTCAACACACCCACACAATAACGGTATTTAAGAGCATCCACACGTGGCTAATGTAATTTTACATTGGATATACTTCCTTGCTGGATTATCCCTGGATCAGGAAAATCCAAATTTAATGGAGGGAAAGTGCAGGCTGCCAGGTAGGTGAGGATGATACTATGTGGGTGACACAAAGAGAGGCATAAGCAGCTTCAAATCCACATTGAACTCCCTTGTCGATGAGCCCTTAATAATATTGCAGTGATGAGAATTTTGTGCCCCTAAACAGTCAGCTACCACTCTGTTGTCAACTGGAACTCCTCCATCTTGAGGCAGCCAGCTCCAGCTAATTTAGGGCGTCTTAAATGTAGCAATCAGCAGCTTGCTTCAGCTAGAGAGCAATGAGCCAATGTAGCTGCTGCAGAGAACACTGGAAGCAGAAGCCTGCAGGGCACTTTATGGTTCAGTTCAGTTTTAAGCTCTTGGGAAAGAGATTAGCCTGAGGAAACTCTTGGCTATGTTTTGAAGAGCAGAAATGACTCTCTGGGGGGTACACTGGAAGGAGAGAGGAGCGAGGAATCTATGAAAGTGCTTTGTTTTTTCTGACATTTGTTGACAAACATTTTGCTGCACTGACACCTTTAAATAGGGGTGTCTGAATCATCTTTCACAAGCCTTCCTTAAGCAGCTGCTTTCCTGAAGTCTGTAACAGCTAAAATTAGCAAAGGGAGCTGTTTTAGGCCTCGTTCAGTCCAGTCACAGAGTGTGCTATTAGGGGTTCTTGATCAAAATATTCCACAACTTATCAGTGCAAACAACTATTTATGATTTGGGCTCCTCTTCACTCTCCTTCCAACCTCTATCGCCCTGCCCCCTAAATTAACAACTTCCCAAATATC
This sequence comes from Podarcis raffonei, assembly GCF_027172205.1. Taxonomy (NCBI): domain Eukaryota; kingdom Metazoa; phylum Chordata; class Lepidosauria; order Squamata; family Lacertidae; genus Podarcis; species Podarcis raffonei. The sequence goes on from NC_070604.1 coordinate 54,014,841, forward strand.
TCCCAAAAGTTCTTTGGTATTTTCATATCAGTGACAGCCATTTCAACCAAATGTTCCAATTCCATCTTGTTTTCTCCTCCAGTGGCTTCAAGTTACAAGAAATGAGATTCCAGCTAAACTTCAGGAAGAATCGTCAGACAGTAAGAGCTGTTCGACAGACTCCCACAAGAGGTGGTGGATTCTCTTTCCTTGGAGATTTTTAAGCAAAGGTTGAATGGCCATCTGCCATGTATGATCTAGTTGAGATTCCTGTATTGCAGGGAGTTGGACTAGACTAGACAATCCATGGGGTCCCTTCCAGCTCTACAATTCTAGGATTCTATGGTTTGTAGAGAATCCTGATCTCAAAGCTGCCATACCCAGTGTGGACACCCCCACATCTCTTACATCTTCAGACAGACACAACCTACCCCTGAGCAGTGCCTCACGATTTGCTAGATTGAAATTTGAAAAAAAGAAGAAGCCCGGGAACAATCTCATGCTTTGCATTAAAAAATAATGCTCTGAAATAAGGGGAAATATTTTAAAATATATTCCTAAAAGTAATGAGCAGGCACAACTAGCCTAATTTGGAGAATAAGCCTCAGGAAAAAGAGTTATTTGAAAGATTCAGGATGAAGCTAGTTTTTTGTGAGGGATTCCAAACATGAATATGTGTGTCTTTGTGAGTGTGCTGAGGAGAGAAGGTTTGCAGAGGAGAGACAGAGGAGACTTTGTGCATGGTGTTGGCTCTGACACAGCTCAGCCTGTTCACTCTCTCTGTTTTTCATTTCTGCCTTCACAGGAACATGCAGTGGCTCCTCATCCCCACCATCCTTATAATCACTTATGCTCAACAGGTAAGTTTTCTAGAAAAAAATCCTCGCCAGAACAAAGGCTGAAACTTGTGTTTTGCTTCTTAAGCAAGTGAAATTAACTTAAGGGAATAAATTGTTTGTGCATAATATTGAGTTGTTCCTACTTGTGGGTGATTCTTTTTTCTTTCTACATAATTTGCAATTCTAACACAAGCCACTTGATTAGGTTATTATGAAATTATGCTTTTATAAAATTGTTAGAGCGTTTTTTTTGGGAGTCTCTAGAAATTTTTATAAATTATTTTCTGCTACTATGTTTAAAGCAAGCATACCCCCCTGTTTAGGTCCCTGTTGTCTTTCATGGTACAGTCTGCTTGAGTTACAAATAAATTGCTTTTAGAAAACTGCTTTAATTTTATTAACTAAATCTAGTCATTTTTCATCGACCAATACAAATGACCCAAATTACATGGAAATGGGATTTGTAGAGTACACAAGCAGTTTCTTCCCCATCCCCATTTCTGTATCTAGTTATTTTCCATAGTTTTCTCTTTCTTCCTAGCCATAAAGTCTTTTAGGACTGATTATCTCCTTTCCACCTAGTTAAAAAAAATAACATTGCAAGGTTACGATTGATTCCTATCACAAGTACCTTTGCTGCAAGAGATTGCTACACAATATTCAGTTCTGCACTGCACTGTTTTCACTTGGTGGGAAATGGTTAATTGGTCCTAAAAGGCTTTATGGATAGAAAGAAAGATAAAACTGTGGAAATCAACTTGATACTGAAAAAGGGGATTTTTTAAAAAACGTGCCTTGTATTTTGATATACTCTGTTTTATAATGTTGATTATCATTCTGATATTTTGCATTAATTGCTTTATGTTGTTAGCTGCTTTGGGATTCTCTTGGGAAGGAAAGGCAGGTTATAAGTAATCAGTGAAATGAGGATAGCAGAACTGTTCAATATTAGCTGTACACCTTTTCCAGGATGGTTAACAGATAATTTTAGAGTAGAGCAGAACTAGTTTTTCTAAAGATTACAGAAGTTTGCACTTTGGGGAGTAGAGTGGGGAAAACTAATATTTCTGTGTATGGAGCATGGTCCCCTGAAAGATTCCTGCAGCTTGTTTTGTAGGAGTGCCAATCTGCTGAATATGCATATACGCATGTGCTGTTTTTAAAAGAAATCCTTTGCTGGCAGGCCTTCATTTTCTTTCCTCTCACTGGATATTATTGAGGCTCTTCCAGCTATGTGCCCACTGCCCAGTTCTCAAATATTTGACTTGTGTGCTGTATGCACTGCCATTGGACGCAAGAATTTACAGATGCTCCCTTGCACCTCCCGTATATAGCATATCCCGAGTAATAGCATATCCCGAGTAAGTTGCTCAAGCTCCTGAGTAATGTAAAGTACACAAATAGTTTCATCGGTTAGTGGCACGGTGCTGCACCTGTGAATGTTTGCACAGGAAAGGAAAGAAAGGTTATGAACACCGTTTCCAGCCTCCTCTCCCCAATGCTAAGAGGAAGCTCAGGGCCCCTGGGCTGGATTAGAATAAGGTTACCAGATTTTTTTTCAATGAATCTGGGGATACTTTTCAACTTCCTACTAAATAGATGGATTTTGTCAGAGGACTGATTTGTAAATCCGGGGACTGTCCCCGGGAAACGGGGACATCTGGTAACTTTAGATTAGGACCACAGTGGGGACACGCAAAGAAAGGGTGAAAGTCCTCTACCCCCATGCCAGGGTCCTGATCCAAATCAGGGCCTTCCAATGCTTGTTGTTCACTTTTAAGATGTGATCTACAATTGCTAACTGTGTGAACAGTTTCAGGTTTAGTTGGTCCTAAACTACACCTCGCAATTGAAGCAGGAAGCTGGCTAAACACTGTTAGCCAAGCCCCACATCGAAAGCTGTTGTTGTAAGGATACTAAGATTGCCCCATAGCCCTGACTTTTGCCTAGCTAGAATGTAGACTGCTGTACAAAGGGAGGCAGTCATACCTGACCAGACTGAATACATGCCCCTGTGTGTCTGGGAGGCTGGGAATCCTCCTGGCCGGGCATTAGATCCAACAGCCAAATGCATTATAGAATTTTCTTTAAAAATGTTTAGGGTACTGTCATTTTGACTCAAGAAAATCACCCTTTTATAGTTCAAATCGGGAAAAATAAATACGGTAAATTGCCCAAAATACAAAGATTCACAAAATGTTTAAGGGTATGCGTCCCCTGCATCCCCCCAGAAAAAAGCACTGCATTATACTGTACCAATTAGGACAGAATTAAACAAGATTTTCTTTACAAGGGAAAATATTTTGTTGTTGTATTGTATATAACTGTAGCTTGCCACGATCTCTTGCGAAAGGGGAAATAAATATAAATAACAGCAGTGTGTTTGTGTGTATACACACACACATTTGCCATTTTTGTTGGACGTTTTCCAGCTCTCAGGTAAGTCCACCTATATGAAAGCTTTCTTGCAGGGTGCAAACCAACAGGCAGAAGGAAGGAAAGCCTGGAGAAAAATCTGCAGAGGTTCATCAACGCAGAGAGCTATGCCACTGGCCCTGCAGATGCCCAGTGGTACCAACCTGCAGCCCCGGGGTGAGCCTGGTGAAGGATGGCTGCGGATGCTGCAAGATGTGTGCCAAGCAGTCAGGGGAAACATGTAATGAAGCTGAGGTCTGTGACCCCCACAAGGGGCTATACTGCGACTACTCTGCAGATAAGCCTAGGTATGAAAATGGAGTGTGTGCATGTAAGTCCCTCGTTTTTTTCTATTTTCTATGGGAATAGGGAATAAAATGTAACACCATGACTTCCATTGCTTTCTTCAGTTTCACACCCATTTTCTTTCAAAGGAGATGCAACCCTAAATGATAATTAAAAAATGTATTTTCTTGATGTCAATGGGCCTTAAATTTCTAAGAAATCTATTATTGCTGGTGTTTAACAATTTGGAAATTATATCTCTAAATTGGACTCTGCTAACCGTTAGGAACTCAGGCACCCACAGAGAGCTTTGGAAAGGAATCTTGTGGCGTTGCCCTTTTATAGAAGATTTTTTGGGAAACAGCAAATAAAATAATGGTTGTAGCAACTGTGATATTATATCCTGCTGTCATAGTCAATGGTTATATTACAGTAGATGCAAAATCTTAAGCAGTCTGAATTGTGGATTTTTAATAGTAAATTTATATATGCAAAATAAGTATATGTAGTTATTTGAATACTCCAAAGGACCCATAAAAGCTAAACTCTACTGTTATTAAGAAATGTCGCCTAGGAAATCTTACTTTCCATTTGTCTAGGACAGACCTCTTGCAGGGATCCACATAGGTTTACTTGGTTTTTTCCCTTCACTATTCCCAGATATGATAGCAGTAGGTTGTGAGCTCAATGGGGTGCACTATGCCAATGGCCACGACTTCCAGCCCACTCCTCTTTACAAATGTCTGTGTGTGAACGGTGCAATTGGATGTACACCTGTCTTCATCTCAAAGCCAGCACCTAATGAATGTGCAGCACCGAAGAGCAGAAAGAAATCTGGACAATCCAAATGTGTTTCAGGACAGCAGGAGCAGCAGTCAACCAGTTACAGATTAATGTCAGGTAGGCAAGGCTAGACTGATATCTTCTTCATGATAGATTTATTTTTTTAAAGAGGTGTTTCCTTATTATTTGAGGCAGGTAAAGTTATTTGCATTTCCCCTTTTTAAATAGGTAACAAAAACTTCTGGTACTTGTAGGGCAGCTTTATAATTTATTTATAATTGTTAGATTGGGGTAGAGTAGGTGCTTGTCTCTTCTTGTAGGTCACTGTTAGGTTCCGGGGCAGGATTGGGAAACCTTTGTGTCAAGAGCCTCAGAGGTAATCTTTTGGGGGCTCTGTGCCAGAGCCACAACTTTAGTGCTGCCACTCCTTTTTCTCTCTTTATGCCCCTTTGTCTCTCTCCCCTCTCCACCCCACAAGCTGCCAGAAAGAATGGGAACAACTTGCTTTGGGAGGACTGTTCCCCCCCTCCTTCCATGACTCTATTTGTTTGAGCTTTCTCCATTCTTCCCTATATCACCCCAACCGCATGAAGTTACACCGAGGGCCACACGCAGGACCCAGAATAGATGGCCTTCCAGATTTTTCAGCTACATTATCAATATAGTCAGAAGTACACCAGCCAACCTAGGGGTCCAAAACAATATGACTCCTGTAACATAGAAAGCAGATTAGACAAAACAAACAGTTGCAATCTTACTTCTATGAAAATGCTGAGAACCTTCAAAACAATCCAAGCAGCTTATGATTTATACACTATTAATGCATGGTTTGCATGCTCTCACAATTAATTTTGAAAACTAAGGGTTTTTTCCTTCCGTATCTTGCCAAACAAGCTTAATTTTAATATTTTACTATCTTTCCTTCTTTCTGCATGCACTGCCCTAGTTAACAAATCCCTGTTGTAAGAGCAATGAAATTATTTTATGTACAACAAATATATATATAAACCCACAGCTTTGTAACCTTGCTTTATTTATTTCAGATCTGTGCCAGGCTTTTAAATTTGCTTCCTGCGCTGTGATTTTTAAGCTGCTGCTGCTTACTTCCCAGGTACCCTCATATATCTGCTCTGTCCTCTTGAACTGTGCACATTTCAAATCTGGTCAGTCATTCTGTAGAACTCCCATCATCAGGATTTGCTATGTGGAGATTGTAAAAAGCAGGTTTAAGATCTATAGCTATTAATGCTCCGACTCTTTGGAATGTGGGGATAAAAGCCCTCAACCCCAATCCTCTTAAAGAAAACTAATTTGATACAGAACTTTCAGCATATGTATGTTGATAAAGCCTGGCCTAGGCGCCCCATATCCACTTTAACACAGGTATTTCACATAGCCAGTCTATTTTGTAAGAACTCTTTCAGGAAAATGTCTTGCTTTCTAGGGCAGACTTGAGAATCATGGCATTAAGAAACAAACAAGCAGCATTACCAAGATATAAAATCAAATCTTTGGAGACTGAGGTGCTAAATTCCTATAAATGTTAAATGAACTTGTGGCAGCTATTTCTTAAAATCTAAACCCAATTTCTGTAATTTAAGCAAGTAAAATCCAACAGGTGATCCTGGTAACCTGGCATGCTTAATTCTCATGTTCCATGCTATTTTGGGGTTGCCTTAGTAGAACTGATCTGAATTAAATGGCTTAAAAATATTTGGCTCAAGATGTAATATAATTCTGTCTTCTAGCTTTCAGAAGTGTGCCGCTTGTTTTAAAGAAGAAGTGCCTGGTTCAAGCAACTCCTTGGACACCTTGTTCCCGAACCTGTGGCATGGGAATATCTGACAGAGTGACCAATGAAAACAGTAAATGTGAAATAAGAAAGGAAAAGAGACTGTGCTACATTCAACCATGCCAAGCAAAATTTCCAAAGAGCATAAAGGTAAACCACATTTCAGAACACAATTTCCTCATTAGGCTGAAAGTATTAACTGCTAGATGTATGATTTTTTTAATAACTATGGGGCTGGTGGAGAGAGAAGTTATGGTCTTGCTGTTCAGTTGTGGATTTGAAAATTAGGGAGACAGGAATAACAGATCATCTCATAGAAACTTGTGGAATGTTTTCTACATTGCTCATATGGCACATAACTACCAATAGAGAATTATTGGGCCCTTCTTTGCACTACTGATGTTCAAAGGAGATTCTTTCAGGTCCCATCTACCCTATTCATTTAAATCAGTATTATACCACTTAAAATATGAATTGCTTTCCTCCAGTGAATCCTGGGAACTGTAGTATATGCAGTGTACTGGGAGTGGTTAATAGACTCCCTATTCACCATAGCGCTACAAGAGTGATTTAACAGTCAATCTCTTCCCAGCAAATACTGCAAAATGCAGCTACTTGAGGGAGACTAGAGGTCCCTAAGAACTCTTAGAACCCTGAACAAACTACAGAACCCAGGATTTCTTTGGGGGAAAGCAATGGCTATTTAAAGTGGAATCATGCTGCTTTAAATATATACTGTAGTGCAGTGTATAATCCATGTCTATTAGCACTGGTGCTTGCTGACTGCATTCCCCAGTTGTCACATGTTTGTATTAGCCCAAATCAGGTGTCCAGAAAGTCAGGTGGTAAAGTGCTGGGATGAATCTCACAGGTCACTGATTAAATTTCCCACTCATATAGTGTCACAGTGGTCTTGAAGGTAGCAGGATAGTGAACCTGCAGGAGTTAACTGTAGAACTAAGCAATGCTAAACTTATATTTTAAAATTGCAAGTGGCTAAAAACATGGCCTCAACACTGCTTCTTCAATATGCATGTACAGTAATAAACTTCACTTTCTACATAATAGCAAGATTTTACTTTTATTTATATTTCAAGATACCTAAAGGAAAAACATGCCGACCTACATTCCAGCTTGCCAAGGCAGAGAAACTAGTATTTTCTGGATGCACAAGTACACAAAGATATAGACCAACCTTTTGTGGAATCTGCCTGGACAAGAGATGTTGCATACCCAACAAATCTGTAATGATTACAGTGCAGTTTGACTGTCCAAAGGAAGGCTCCTTTAAGTGGAAGTTGATGTGGATTACATCTTGTGTTTGTCAGAAGACATGCAATGATTCAGGAAACATATTTTCTGAACTCAAACTTTTGTAAGTGGCAACACAGGAAAGAAAATGGTCAAATGTTCCCATGAAAAGTTGCTCATTCAACACCACTGACAGGTAGCTGTGTTTGAAATTTTAGGTTTTAAATGAATTCACACAGCAATCCTTTCATCCAAGACAGAGCTTGCCCCTAATGTGTTTTATTTTGAAAAGCAGAATGTGTGGCTATTTAAATCCAGTTAAATACTGTAGCTTCAAAGCATTTTCTTAAATATTTTAAAATGCAATACTTAGATAATTTATGTGGAAGGGTTATACCAATCCCGTAGAAAAATGGCAGGTTTTCATGCATAAAAATTCAATCAAATTAGTTACCTATACACAACTGATTCATATGGATGTTTGCCCAAAGATGCATGTACACAAGCTGCACCCCAACATCCAAGTGCTCAATCCCTAATCATCTCCACAGTGAACAGGTCTGCAAGGGACCTCATAAAGCCTGCATGAGATGTTCAGCTGAACATGAATGAAAGCTCCTTGAAGATCTTCCCTGTTCAATGCAGGTATGATTAGGGATTGAATGAGGAGTGTGCAATGCATGGACAATGTGTGCACACCCTTTCAGTTTTCTATAAATTTGTGCCTAAGCAATATTTCAAAGCTGTAAAGTGAACAGTATCAGACTGCGTGCAAAAGTAAGAATTCAACACCCATAAAATCATTTATCCAAATAGTTTGCATGCATGTGCATAGTGCTAACTTGTGATTAAGAAGATCACTCACCACTGAACTCAATGGAGTTTACATCTGAATAGAAACATATAGGATTGTTTCGCACCTGTGTGAAAATGTGGTGGTGTGCAATTTGTCACCCAAACCAGCTAGTGATGGGTACATAAACTTCAACACATGCATCTCCTCAGATAGATCAGGGTGACTGAGGGAGTCAACACAAAACAAGGATTTGGGCATTTATTTATGATTATTTATGAGATCTACAAAGCATGATTGTATGTATCAAATTGCATATTTCTTGATGATCGATAGCATAGTGAAACACCTTTATGTTTACTGGAACAAAATCGTAGTTTTCTAGACAGGCAATTTTATATGGAACAGTCTTTAATATTGATCTTCCAGGTTAATATTTTCCTTTTCTCTTCAACAAAAACAAAACAAAGCAGCCAAGCAATTTAGGAGCATTTCTGTATGCCTCTTAAAAATATTGTATCAGAGCCTGCAAATCAGTAAGAATGTAAATGCTCAACTTGTGAACTGGAGGATAGAACCTTCTTGTATGCCATTTCATGGATAGCTGCGTTATTTAAAGTTACTGTGCTTGCATGGAAAATAGCTATAACGTAATTTTCTCTACAACATAAGGCTCAGAAGTATGTACTGAGTTTACAGTAGTAGATATATCAGGTCTTGTATTGCCGTTTAGAGCTAGTAATGTTATGTTGTGAAACTGCAGTTGGTGCTCTAGACTAGTTGATAACCAGATGTATAACAGTTTGGGGCATGTAATAGACAAGGATTCACAAGGAGGAGGCCAAATTTTATGAAATTATACATTTTATTATGTAAATATCTTGTAAATAAAATTCATTTATCACAAAATCCGATATGGTCAAATTATATTAAAAGTGTTTGTTTTCATAATCTACATATAAAAGTATCTTCAAAATAGTGCTTAAGTTAAAATTACATCACGAGAGGTAGACCATAAGAAGGTATTTTAATTCTTCTACTTTTTTGAGATATGTAACCCAGCATCTGTGCAATATGAGAAATATGTGAAACTGTCACTTAAACTGAACACTTCCACTATCTTTTGACAATGAGTTTGTCCCAGGTTATTTTTAACTGGATTGCATGAGCATAATTTGCTGATCTAAACTTTAACCCACACCCCCCGCCCCTGTAACAAGTGCTACATTGCTATCTTCAGTCTTGGTGGATCTATAGCAGGACCACAGTTAGCAGCATCTAGCTGATTATAGTCTTCTATTAAATCAGACAAAGATGAAAGTGCTTCAGAGAAATAGGACTGCTCCATCCCATCAATATGTAGGTAATGGTGAAGGTGTGCCTGCAGGAGTAGATGTTACAATAGCCACATGCTTTACATGAACATTGAACAAATGTATTCAAGTCTTTTTCCAATTCCACATGCAAAACTGGTTATTACTTTAATGTAAGAATCTGTTGTGATAATTTTTGGATTAAGGGTTAACAACAACAACAACAATAATAACAAGAATATCACACACAATCTACCCACCATGTGTGTACTGTAGTTGGGTATGTGAGGGATTTGGCACAGGGCAGAACAGAGACTTCCTACTTTCGCTCTCTTTTCCTCCAGTTCATGTCCATATGGATTTGCACCACAGTCACCCAACCATTTCTTTAACTCCAAACTGTATTATAACCCCTTCTAAGTCCAAGTGAAGCATGTGGGGAGGCTACCATTAGTGCAGCATATTTCCACGTACCACTTGTAATATAAGTACAACTGAACTACTACTTATAATGACAATATTACTTCTCATTATGTGACATACCTTTTTCTTGTACAACCTTGTGAATCTCTCCTTGAGCTCTACAAAAGTAGATTTCACACAAGTGTTATTTGCTAGTGCCAACAATGAGTGGGAATGACCCACAGGTGGTACTGAACAGAGGCCAGTTTTCCATCCTTCTTGATTCCAGGAGACAAACTGAAGTGAAGGTTTCAACCTGCAATATGAAATTATGAGACTGACATGAAGGCAAGCAGTAAAATAAACTACACAAAACATGAACCCTAAATGCACATTTGACTCCACCCCCCAAGTGGCACTTTCATGGGCTTTCAGCTACTGCTGTGCAACCGATCTGGCTGAATCCTAAACATAATTGGACCAATTTCTACCAAATCCAGATTGGCTAAAGGCAGCTACAAATCACCACAGAGTGGGTTGGGTTGACCTGAATCAATCTGAACTAAAAACAGCCTCTAAGAAAGCAAGTTGCAATTAAATACAGGTAACCCCCCCATTTACGCGGGGGCTACGTTCCGAGGCACCGCGTGTATCATTGAAATAGCATGTATTTGAAACCACTGAAGAAGCCTGCAAACACCTTGTTCTGCCCATGCCCTGCCCCTCTTTGTGATGCTTTTGGGTCACAATGTACACGTGCAGTTGCGCACATACTGAAAGTGCATAAATGGGGTGTGCGTGTCTGTACAGAAGAATGCTGGGGTGAGGGAGCTAGACTTTGCTCATTAAGACCTCCAGCTTCCAATCCAGGATTAGAATCTCATCCAATGTATTTTGTTGTCTGTCTTTATAAACAGGCTGTCGTGGGTTTGTGTCAGTAGGTCTTGTGAGACAAATGTATCATAGCAAAAGCTTTGAGCAGTCACCCTGCCCTGCTACTTCATAGAAACTAGTGCCAGACCGACAGTGAGCTGAATTACTATACTGAAATGCAGCTGAACAGGCCAAAGAGCATGAGAATTGGCAGGACTAAGCACTCAACTGACTGTACAGTCTTCCATACACAAACACAAACATTTCTCTATGTGTGTGTTTAGAAAAAGCAAACTTTAAAAGGTTGCTAGCACAAAATCCCCCTCATCTACCTGTCCAATGTGTAGCAAGGAGAGACTGCTATGCCTCCAAAATTCATGCACCTATGTGACAAAAAACAAAATGCTGTGGTTGTTTGGTTTTCCAAATACACATGAATGGGAGTACCAAATATCTGAATTTCCAGGTCCAGTCAAAATGGGTCAGACTCCAGACTGATTTCTGCCAGATCAGGGCAAGATTTGGATTACCATATCCAGCCCCAAGTTAATTAAATGCTCAGTTAAATAGTATGTGATAGTGTTAATACCTATTTTCAGGCAAATATGCTACCTTAGCATTTAAAAGCATTTATTTGAAAAAATATATACATATGTACATAAATGCATGTGACTAATTTTTCAGTTTCTGTAGGTTATTGAGAATATGGTCTTTCCCCTCTCCCTCTGGATGCAGCTGTGCCTGCAGGAGTGGATCAACATAACCTTAATAAGCTTACTGGAATTTGATCCTACAAACGAACACCAACTGGGAAGATTTGCTGTATGAGCAGTTAGCAGTTTCTCTTCTAATGTATGATGTGTGCAAACCTTTCAATGTTTCTACGAAGGTCTGAAATCTGCACGTTTCCTCTGACTAACAGGGCACAGGCAAGGTACAAACTGTGCTTTGGGTCAGCTCGTAACAGTTGGTGATCTTTGCTAAAAGCATCTGAAAACATTTGGTCCAACCTAAGAGAAAAAAAGAGTATCTGAGAATATGCAGCTGAGAAAACTTAGCAAATGTCAACACAATCATAATTTGTCAGCAGAGTAATTCTAAATATGCATCAAATAAAAATAGAACACTATTTCAATTGAAAAGTATGTTGAAGATTTAAAAATAACAAGAGTACAAGATTCCCGTTACTTTATCATGTGTTACTAAACACATTCTATTTTATCTTCATGTAGTGAGCAACTATCATTCATATGCCAAACAAGGTTACCCACCTTCGAGAGGGCACATTAACATCAGCCAACGTATACAGAGGTGTCAAGCTGGAAACAAGATAATGAAGTCGAGGAAAGGGAACCAAATTCATGCTGATTTCATTAAGATCCATATTAAGAGATCCTTCAAACCTAGCAGAGCTGTATACAGATAATGCAAGAGTTATATAAAAAAAGTTTGGACACATATATTGCAGCATACAAAATCACGCTTTTGAATATTTGTAAGCTTGCACTGTGAAATGTGTTGCAATCATTTCAATGTAAAATTTTCACTAATTTTCCAGCCTCAAGTAGAGGAAAGTCCCTTAGCAATATAGAAAGAAACAACACCCTAGGGGCTACAAGAGTATTGCTTGCTGTGTTCAGCTGCTGCTACAAGAGCTTTTCCTCTTTGTACTAGTGAAGCAGGGCTATTCATCTCTGCTGTGCTTCCCTCCCACATCATACCGTAACAGTTGCACTACAAGCTTCTATTCAATTATGGGATGGAAAAGGAACGTCTCTTAGTATGGTACAATAATGGGTGTAGGTAGACTAGACGTGAGAGAAGCTGGGTTTTCCAAACAGAAGAAATGAAAGGGGAGCATAGACATTTTACCACACAAGCTAAAGCTGACATCCATTGATTTCAGTTTTAGCAACCACTTCTTATCTAATTAAAAATTTCAGAAGCTCACCTTGTCAAGTTCAACAGTAAGTTGGCCACAATATTGTTCATAGCATCAAATGGTTTCTCCCGAGAACACTTTATTCCACCTGCACTTGAAGTTACTAAGCTGGCTGGCTTTATGGTTGATCCTAACTTTCCACTGTTGGTCATCTGGTTAATTTTGCTAACAATGTCAAATAAAGACTGGAAAAAGCATAGGTGAAAAAGCTGGTAAATTTTTTTGAATGCAAAGCTATCCAACTTACAGCAGACTCCTAAGCATGACTCCTCAGAAAGCCTGCTGGATTCAATAGGGCTTACTTCAAGGTAAGTATGTATAGGATTGAAGCTTTAATATTTTACTCAGTTGTTTCAGGTAAATTTTAAAATGAAGAATAAACAAAGAATAACTACATTGCACTTAAAACTGTAATCTAGAAAGGCTTTAATACATAGGTACAGTATTATAAATTCTTACTTCATTTTCAATTGGCAATACACAGTCTGCATGGTCACTGAGTTCTTTCATAGCCAATACACTGTTATAAGGAGATGTAATGACATCATCCTCCCGGGAAGGATAAACAGAAGTAACAAATCTATATACTTCTGGAAATTCATCCTCAAGAAGCTTTAGTACAAATGTACCAAGACCAGATCCTGTCCCTAGAAGCAAGAATTCAAATAGTTAGAATGACAAGAGTACATGAAAAAGTCTTGTGTGGTATTCAACTTCCTTTGGATTTTCTTACAAGTGAGAAAGGTTTTTATTTTTATTTTAAAGTTCACCAATTGAAAGTTCAGATTTGGAGATGCAAAGATTGTCTTCTACTGGAAAAATTATGAGCGCTTAAGGTAGCAATTCACCAATATCATTTCTTTTGATAATGAGATTGCAGTATGGACTGCAATCTCAAATGGTATCCAACATTTGGATTTAAAGAGATGACCCAGATTTGAAGGCACTATTTCCTTGAGACTTTCTAATCATGACTAGCTTATTATTTTAAGCAAAAACATTCAACATCATAAGAACTATCCAATTTACAGTATTTTACTGAGCAAAAACATTTATGTTGTGTTCTGTGCTTGTGATAGAAATATACTTATTGCAGAAATACATTTTTTTGTCAGATTACAATGAAAACACCATTATATTCCTCATTTAGAAACTGTCAATGTATTCTGTACATTACAATGTTGTCCTCAAAAGAATCTTCTAGCATAGGGTACTATTATTCACAGATCATAGATTTCAAGGATAATCACTTGCCTAAGGTCACCTAACGAGTTTATGACCCAAGTAAGATTTGCAACTGGGAGTCTGGCTGCACAAGAACCATGCTCTTCTCATGTAAATTACAAAGATGCTGACAAAAGAGTTTTGGTGCATAACATGTCATTATGCAGCAAAGCTTTTAAGATGCATTATATAAATATTTTCTGATAAGGAGGTCCACAATTCAATCACCAGATTTCTATTGGTTATAGCTTTGATTCAGGAAACGTCTACTTGCGTGCCCCAAACTCACTGCACAACACAGCAAACACAAGAGGTCAAAGGGAACTCTTGTTTGTGCTGGGTTGGAGACAGACAAATTCTCCTCCAAGTACTCTAGTATGCCCAGAGGATAGGGGAGAGGCGAGGGTCCCATCTTTGATCATGTGCTGGGTTTGGAGCACTAGAGGCGGTCCTTAAGGTCATGAACTCTTAAGCTTTTATTTCACCTTTTATCATACTTACCCCCTCCCATTGAATGAATGACAAAAAAGCACTGCAGACAGTCACAATGCTCTGCAGTCTTTCTTAGCTTTTCAACAATATCTTCTCGGTATTGACACCCATACACTTTGTGACCCACAGCCCTGTAAATAGGAAACATTTAATATGCTACCCTTCTAGTTCAACTCTGACAATTCTAGCTTATTTAATATGTTTTAAATTCTTCAGGTATTTTTATGCCTGCACTGAGTCCCCCCCCCCCACTGAGTTTTTTAGACTTACCGTATTTTTCCCTCTATTACACGCAGATTTTTTCTCCTAAAAAGTAAGGGGAAATGTCTGTGCGTGTTATTGAGCGAATGTGTGGTCCCTGGAGCTGACAAGCGCGAGTGAAGGCAAAAATCAGGCAAATATCAAATCGTCCGGAGAAGGGAAGCCTTGAAAGGAGGAAGCTCTGCCTCAGGGTCTTACTGCCCACCTGCTTCTGTTTCCTTACTGTGTTTGCTCAAACGGAACAAAGAGCAGAGAAAACCCCTCCCCTCCAGGCAAGCAGAGTGGAAAGCAAAGCGTCTCTCCGTGCGTCTGGGACTCGCAGGCAACATGCAGGTTGGGGAGAGAGAGAGAGAGCTGGCTGGCTTGGGGGGGGGGGGGAATTTTGCCTTCCTTTCCTCCCTCCGGTAAAACCCCTCTCCTGCATTCTTAGCCAGCTGCCTCTCTGCACACCCCTTTCGGCGCTCCTTATCCTTTCTATGTTTTTCCTTCCCTCCCTACTTAAAACGTGGTTCCAATCACGGATCCACATGGATCCTCAGGATCTTTGCATTGAGTCACCCCAAATTCACCATCAGATCACATAGCAATGATCTGATGCAAAAACAGGGCTGCAATGGTGCAAAAACATGGTTACAAAGCACGGATCCACATGGATCCTCAGGATCTTTGCATTGGGTCACCCCAAATTCACCATCAGATCACATAGCAATGATCTGATGCAAAAACAGGGCTGCAATGGTGCAAAAACGTGGTTACAAAGCATGGATCCACATGGATCCTCAGGATCTTTGCATTGGGTCACCCCAAATTCACCATCAGCTCACATAGCATGTCCATGGCTACAGCCTGCACCAAAAAAATCATGCACCCACTGTTGCCTGGGGCTGCAATGGTACAAAAACGTGGTTACAAAGCATGGATCCACATGGATCCTCAGGATCTTTGCATTGGGTCACCCCAAATTCACCATCAGATCACATAGCATGTCCATGGCTACAGCCTGCACCAAAAAAATCACGCACCCACTGTTGCCTGGGGCTGCAATGGTACAAAAACGTGGTTACAAAGCATGGATCCACATGGATCCTCAGGATCTTTGCATTGGGTCACCCCAAATTCACCATCAGATCACATAGCAATGATCTGATGCAAAAACAGGGCTGCAATGGTGCAAAAACGTGGTTACAAAGCATGGATCCACATGGATCCTCAGGATCTTTGCATTGGGTCACCCCAAATTCACCATCAGATCACATAGCATGTCCATGGCTACAGCCTGCACCAAAAAAATCACGCACCCACTGTTGCCTGGGGCTGCAATGGTACAAAAACGTGGTTACAAAGCATGGATCCACATGGATCCTCAGGATCTTTGCATTGGGCTACCCCAAACTCACCGTCAAATCACATGTCTGTGGCCGCAGCATGAAGCACAAAAATGATACATCCACTGTTTCATTCAGAATTTTTTTTCTTGTTTTCCTCCTCTAAAAACTATGTGCGTGTTATGGTCAGGTGCGTGTTATCGAGCGAAAAATACGGTAACAGAGCAACAATGTAGAAAGGTTTACAACTTAAAAATTAAATGAAATGAAACTTAGGAGAATTTGAAAGCAGCTTTAATTACGCTGGAAATAGCAGGCTGAGCCCCATTAGAGTCAACCAGGGGAAAGGCCTTCTGGCATGTACAGGGCTGACTCAGCAGCTGTGTGTCCATGGACACTCTTTGCCTCCCTAAACAAAAAGATAATGGATTCATGTTAAAAGAGCCTGGGGACGGGACGGGACGGGGGAGATCAGTGAAACAGCATGAAACAAAATACCATATTACCAAAAGCTTTTTACCAAAAACAAAAAGATCAAGAAAATTACAGTGTTCAGTGTGACCAGGATAGAATTCTAAAGAACTGCCTTGTCCTATTTCTCTTGGCCGTCTGCTGCCTGGTTAAGACATTTTTATTCTAAGTGGAATTTGACCTGTCAAGCTGAGGTTTAGTGGACTGATCCTTTGTCTTAACTTGTTTTTAATCTGATGTATATCTTTTTTAGTATTTTTACTATTAGATGTATTATTATAGAATTAATTTATCTGTTCACACCTTTTTCCCTAATGACTGAAGGACTTGTTAGAAGTTTTTAGTACTTCTTTGTGATCATCAAGTTTGATCTTCTGTTCAGAATCTCCCCTTTCATTATATAATCATTCAAAAGCATTTTTTATAAAGTTTAGATTTCTTTGACTTAAATTTCCATCTGTTTCCCTTCTTCTCTTTAGTCAGCTGTTCATATCTGTAATTAGATTACCATTTGACCTGAATGAACAACAACACTAGGAGTAGAAGAATACCAACACAGTAATATGATACATCTGTTCATGGAAATTCACAAAATTGGTTTTTTAAAAAGAGTAGCTATGTAGATATGACATACTGGCAGAATAGTTGTTAGTTGTGTTTTCAAGTTTTCCTAAAGGTAGCAATAAAATAAAATATTAACATGTCCATTTATTCAAGAGACTGCAGGAAGTAAAAAGACAGAAATGTAGGAGTTCTGCTTTCAATTTCCATCTAATCTGTGTAAGAAATTTTTGTATGAAGATTTGAGGGGAAAAAATTCTATCCTCACCAGTTGTTCCCTGAGCCAGAAACATCTGTTATCAGCTGCTTGCTATCAAAGACATCTCTCAATGGCCCCTGCAGAATTTCATTCACTACACCCTCTTCCATGTCAATCAGGAGAGCCTTAGGGAGCAGAACAAAAAGAATTTGGACTGAGAACGTCTGTCTTTAAAAACATTACACAAAATAAATGAAAAAGATAAAGATAAAAAATGCTTTCTTTACTTTAATTTCAGCACACCCTTGGAATAAGAAAGCAGACTTCAGAAGAATATCTCTAATTTATTTGCCTCAGGATGAAATTTAATAAAGGATCATTTTGGCAAGCCTGATTTAGGGCAACTCAAGAATTAAAATGCACATATGCAACACATAAGGAAACATGCTCTTGCTAAAAAAATAAACAAATTAGAATGACTGCTATTATGTCTCAGCTAATTTCCTTTTTCAGAATGGTACATAACTTTTAATCTTTTCTTATTATTTATTTCAATCTTTTCTCCCCTGTATCAAATGCTCTTGGGGCATATTCCACAAAACAGGTAGCAGAATAAAACATCTTAAAATCACAACCAACAATAAAATTAAGTACTAGATAGACCCTACTATAATTAGCACAACCAAAATGGCAACTTAAATACCCATGTTTTTAACTTGATGCTAAGCGGCAAGGGGATGACATTCTGTAACCTGAGTGCACTACAGCAGAAACCGAGACACTATTGTAGTATTGGGGTTCTGTTCCTGACTCCTGTGTGCATCCACAGAGCATGTAAGCCCGCCCTGCCTTCTTCAAAAGAACATGTGTCAAGTGGACATGTGCAAAATGGTCACCACTGGTATTTTCAATTTAAACACATTGAAGCCAACAGTACTTTATCACTAGCTAAATGTACATAAAATAAAATGGCACTGCTAACGGTACTGTGTATGGAGAAGCAGCAATTGTGCCATTAGCTATCTGATAAAGAGAAAATTATTAAATCTAGCTTACAAACTTGCTCATCTTCTGATGAGCTTTTACTTATTTTTCTAACCGGGCTCTTTTAGTGTGGAAATGACAGTTGGATTGAAGGGGGGAAACTGTGCATGCGCAGTTCAGAAGGTTTGTGTGTCTCATAGCTGGATCAGTGTCAGTCTCTAAGGAACCTGAAACATTCCTATATTCCTTGTACTTGCAATTTGTTTCTTTTACTTGGTTTCTCGTTTGTTAAAATATATGTTTCTGGAAGCCATTATCTTTAGTTTACCATTTACAATTGAACTATAGGATTTGTTTTCAAACAAATAGCAAAACATATACCCAAGTGCACATACATATAGATATAATAAAACCTAAAATTTCAGATATTTCAGAGGCATACAAAGTATAAGAATTGACAGAATCAAAGATGTTTCCCCCTTACGCGTGCTTTTAAGGAATAGATTTTTCCTCTGCAGTCAGCGCTATCATCATCTGTCCTAGAAAAACAGAAGCAAAATTAATAAAAATCATGGAAGAGGACTACACCTAAGCTATCAGAGTATTACAATTTTCCCCTTTCACTGAAATTAAATTAAATTGAAAAGCAGAATAACAAGAACTAATATAAAGACTGTACACTTTATGAATTTCATTGCTCTTGCTCATTTTATGGAAGCCTGCCATACAGAAGTCAATTAGGCTTTTCCTAGCCTAGGGATGGAAAAAACATCACCTGCTTAATTTCTGCAGTTGTGTAGATAAAGGAGAACTATTAAATAAAACCTGGCATGCCTACCAATTGTAAGCAGTTATATATTTTATATCTTGGTTAGAGCAAACTGCAAAAAACTAGGGGTTAACAGTTTCATGAAGGCAAAAAGCAGATTCAGGTTAAGTATAAAGCACTTTTCCTATAGTGAAACATGACAAGCAATGGTATTAAAGGGCACATTAGTAACTCAAACTGGAGACTGAAGGGCTCAGGATGCGAGGACAACACTGACCACAATCTTATTTAGACAAGTTGATACTGCAAAATGTGAATTACTCCAAAACAATGAACACAAAGCACCAAAGCCTATTCAGTACAGGTCAGACACAAGTAACTGATTGTAATGTATGCTGACATGACTGGACACAAGATCCTACCCACAGGATCTACAAAACCCAACGGGAAGGAGAGAAATAAAAATAATAAGTGGGGCATAAACTGAACAAGAAATCCACAAAGAAAATGCTGGATCACTGCAATTTTATTTTTGTGACGCAGCACAAGATGCTAACTAACCTGCCTGCAGTAGTACAAGGTATGATAAAGCAACATTTCTCTATGGATCCCAAATATTGTGTTGTTATTTATTTTAAGGGCATCTTTAATAATTTAAGATTGTTCATAAGAAGAAAACTTACCTGGTATTCACATTTCTAAAGAAACTGCTTAATGCTTCATCATAAATTCCTTTCTAAAAAAGAATCATTCAGTAAGCAAAACTTAAAGTGTGACACTTGTGCTAAGACTTAAAGTATGCATTTTTAAAACTATTTAACTCTTCTGAGATTATACATGCTCCCAATATAAAGCCTCATGTATGCCACTAAAGTGAAAGTAGCGCTCAAAAACATGGAATCCACAAATTATTTTATATCTATAGTGGAAGAGTATGACTCTATATAGAGAGAACATCCTAATGAAAAGGAAAGTTGCATCACAGTAAAGCAATAATTTTGGATTTTCTTCAGAATGACTTCATACTTTAATGCACACCTGGACTTAAAGGCTCTCAATATTTATTAGTAAAATTTGGAGTGAGGTTGTCCAGCCTGCCCTGGCAACCCCTCAGGCATCTGGTTGGCCCCTGTGAAAACAGGATGCTGGATAAGGCGGGCCACTGGTCTGATCCAGTAGCCTCTTATATTCTGCAAGCAGAGCAAGTGGCTGGGATCAACTCATCCTAGACTCTTCTCCTCTGCAAGAAAATGACAGCTTTTTCATCAGTAGTCTGGTGACCCAGGTGACCCATCTTAATGATCACGCTTGCCCTTGTTAGCCAATAACAGCCGACAAAGAGTTGGCTAGTGGGGTCCAGGAAGTGGTTGATGTCTCCTTGTTACAGTGGCCTTGAAATGGTGGCTATGCGAGTCTTTTGGATGAAACTGATTTTAAACACCCATTTCAATCGGGTTTCAGGCCCAGTTTCGTAATGGAAATTGCCCTGGTCATCCTGATGGATGATCAGTTCTTGGAGAGGGGAGAACATGCCTCTATTGATTTTCCTTGACCTACTGATGGCTCCTTATTTAATGTTCCGACTAGTTAGCCACCCCTTCTTCCAGGTACTGCATTCCACTAAGCATGCTCAGTCCTCACTGAGCCTTTTTGTTGTTGTTCCCTTCAGCTTTTTTTAAAAAAAGTGTTCTCTGTTAAGAAACAAGATTCGGGCTCCACTTTTAAGTATGGAGGTCTGGCTGGAAGAAACATGGACCCTACTGGGACAGAGCTTCTCCGAGATCTGGTGTTTAATACTAAGGACTACCAAAAAAACCGGCAGAGAGGAATTGAGAATTAAGAGCCTCGGACGTAAGGTCTCCAGGCTGATAGTAGACTAAGACTGATGGACATTTGTTGGGGATTGAAACCGGGAAAGGGGGGTGGGGTTTGGGAATCCAAAGGGTGTACAATTATAATCTGTTTTTTTTAATTTTGTTTTGTTATTAGTATGAAAATTGGGGAATTCGTGGAAGGGAATTTGGGTCGACTTTACAAAAAAGTTTTAAGAATGAGCACTGATGTACAAATATTGATGTTTATAAGTTAAAATTGGTTTTTCTAAAATGAATTAAATATAAAAAGGTCAAAAATTAGGGATAAGAACTTGTTGAACTAACAATTTGAATTGGAATATAAGAAGGGGAGGTGTGGGGAAGTCAGGGAAATATGTTATTGAAAATACGGATTGTAAACTTTATGTGTTTTTAACTTTTTTCTTTTTTGATTTTTTAATGTATTAAGGTGGAAAATCTCAATAAATATCTTTTTTAAAAAAATTAAAAAAGTGTTCTCTGTCCTTCTACAAACCTTGAGTTTCTCTTGCGCACATCCCTGTTCTATATTAATTGTGCCACTTTGGCCACACAAGCTTTAAAAGAATGGTGCTCGTGTGTGGAGATCTTGTGTTCCACATTCCAGCCATTCCCTTCGTTCTTCCAATGCCCATTAATCTTCCCACGTTTCCCCCAACAGCATTCCCTGACCACCGGGTATATTTAGTCCCTCGCCTAAAGCAGACGAACGAAGACACGGGAATGCCAGAACAAAGGAAACGGCAGCTATTTCTAAAAATGACTTGAGTAAGAATAGGATTTGCTCTTTTAAACAAAGCAGCCATTTTAACTCGTCTACTGCGGAGCTCAGCGACAAGTATTAGCTGAGTGCGTTAAAAATCGCGCCAGCGCACGCGCCAGGATCACGCCCACAAATTCCAAAGCGCGGCGGTTTAACGGACACACCTTTCAGCGGCTCCCTCAGAGGGGCGGGGCAGAGGGAGCTGTTAAGCAGGCATGCGCGTAAAACGTTCCGAACCGTTTGCATTTTACTGAGCATGCGCGAGCTGACTGGCGTTTTAATTCTCCTCCCAGTCGTCAGGCGGTTACCTTGTTGACGGCGGCGTGTTCCCTCAGTGCCAGATCCCAGAAGCGGCATCCTATCTGGTTGCCACACTGACCCACTGTGAGGTGAAAAAAACAAACAGAGGTCAAGCTGCCAACAGAGCAGAGTGGTGTGAAAAGGGGCCGGGGGGGAGGGGGGAGAAGGGGGCGGGAGAGAGCACGCGCGCGCTCACCCTGAACCACCACGGACTGCGTCATGTCTTCCGTTGGCGCGGATCTGGTTTCTAAGGCCGGCGAGAAGTGTAGCCCCGCCCACTACGGACGTGAGTGTGGGGAAAGTTCCCCGCGTTGTGTCGCAGAGAGGAGTTCTGGCCGCACGTTCCGCTGTCGAGACGCGCCGTGTTCTTGCTTTGCGCGCATGCGCCGCGCCGCAAACGGTGCTTTCCTTCCCTTCGGGTCCCTCGCTAATAACAGTTATCCGTTTGTAGGCCGGTGGGCCACGCCCACTTTGGCTCGCTTTGTTCCGACCGTACTTGATGCAAAGGAGGGCGAGGCTCATGTCAGAGCGGGGGTTTCGGCGCGTCAGTCCCGCTAGTCTCTGTCGCCCCCTGCAGGACAACTTATTTCCATGCGGCTGCTAAAAGGTCCGGGAGTCTCATCGCTCTCCCTTCTTATCTGGCCACCATCTGGAAATGACCGTCTGGAAGCGAGTAGAAAACGCGAAGGGAAAGGACCTTGCCGTTAAGCACGTCGCGTATGAATACAAAAAAGTAACATTTAATTTTTTAAAAAAAGTTGGAATCAAAACGCATTTTTTGATCCTGCTGCATGCATTGCAAAATAATCTGTTCAAAAATGCCCGGTTCTGTTTGAATAGTGCATCCCTTCCATTTCATAATATTAAAACCAAATTACTAAACGCTGAAAAGGCAGACATTAGGTGACCCTCCTCCTAAGCTCCCACCTGGACCATGCGCTGTACTTGGTGGGCTCCTCCTTGGTATGTTGTAAAAGAGACAACTTTGGGGACTAAATAGGGAACTGCAGCAAATTTCTTAATTATTTGACCCAATTGTGCAAAGGCACAAAATTCTCAATCACAAGGGTCTGGTAGGTTATCACACTCCTGTGACAGGAGTGCATTGTGCTATAAAGATCAGTTTTGCACTGAGAAGTGAGCTGTAATAATATAGTCACAAGAACCTAGAGCACTCTAATCCAGAAACATTTTAGCAAAAAGTATCTAAAATAGTCAATACAGTTTCATAATGCCTGTGAAAATAATAAAAGCTAGTCTTTTAATTCAAAATAGAATATGAAGTTTACAAAAGATAATGCTTCGTGATTTTGTAGGTATATTACCTTCAAGTACTAGAACAGACAATCACCTGTTCCATTTTTTCTTTCTACTTGTTTTCAGACCTGCGGATAGGAAGTATATTGCTGACCTTCACCCTTACCCCAGTGCAGAGGGTGAAATGAAGCAGAAGCAAAGCTTGATTGCATACACAAGTTGATTGGAAGAGACAGCCTTGACCTTTCATCATATTCCCCTAAATAATCCCCCCGAAGAAATGCATTAACTCTGTTCTACCTGTATACAGGCTCTGTATCTTGTACAGAAGCACGAGAATGGATGTTGCTGTGTTTTTCCCCATAACAGTCAAGTGTCTCTAAATTTCAAATAAAAGGGTAAAGCTTCTTTGCTCTGCATGACCTGTCCATCAGTTCAGACTAGAGATTGTTTTGGAGAAGATTCCATTAGGTGTACTCCTACCTAACCCTTGGGAAGCTCATTCTTAGTTCAGATTACCTGATGGTGGACCAAACAGGATAAATAATATGTTGCACTAGGGAAGATGGTTGGTAAATGAATAAAGTAGGGCAAATGGTTGCACTGTCCTGAGGTACCAGTCATCTTTATAAGGTACTAGTTTCTAGAGATTTAATAACTTAAGATCTCCATATTTGATGCAAAATGTATTGCTGCTAATGCTTTATAAGGAAATAATGTATATATAGCAGGTATATAATTTAAAGCTTTATTTCTTTATTCTTTCTCATTTTCATCCTGTTTACATTTCCATAGAGATTATTCTGCTAAGGTCAATCAACTGCCATTGTTTTGGCTTTCATTATACAGAAATAAAGGCACAAGCATTTGAGGCATGCAGTTCTTTTATTTGAAACAAGAATTACATTTGGGATTTAAAACATTTGAAATAATTTTTAAATGAACACTCATTCAGTGTGCTGGGTACAGCTTGTTTTAAGGTAGACTAGGCTGGAAAATTAGAATTTTTCAAGTGGAAAATGATTGTTCCGGTTTTTTTCCTAGTTTCAGGGATAAATGTATAACTCTGCCTCCAACTTAGAATGTCATTTTGTCCTTAACTGAAAATCTGATTTCCTAATAAGAGTGCTAAGAGTAAAATCGTGTAGCTGAAATTTATCTATAAAACTAATATGAGCAAAAAAAAATAAGGAATTAATTACATTTGTCAGTTATGGAAATGAATTATAGTAAGTTCAATGCATTCAAATGAAAACTGAATAAAATATCAGTTTTCCTGTGACAATTGTTTTCCCCAGTCTAATTGAATGAAGAATAAAGAGACCAAACAAAACGATTCAAAAGACAATTGCTTGTGAAGCATGTCCATGACATAGTTTATTTTGTAATGTACATGTAGCAGATTTATTCAGTACAAACTACAAGCACAGATCCACTCACAGCACAGGCAGAGCACCTGTGCATGAAGGATCCCAATACAGTTCAGAAGAGATCTGTTTCCCCCCTTTCCCACCATTGGGTGCATCTAATTACATGCACATGTGGCAACACTCCTCTTGTAGTGTGCCTTGCAAGTTATTGAGGCTTCGTGAGTACTGGACTGGGCAGAGAGATAGGACGGGATGAGGATTCTCCATGCATTTGTTGTAGATCCATAGTGAATGCAGTTGACTCAGAGGAGTTATGTTCCAGGGATAGTGTATAAAGCCAAAATCTTGTATAGTCAAAATTCATGTGCCTTACATCTCCAAACTCTCTCCCAAGGCAAGTGCAATGGCAAGTGGGATTGCAAGTGTTTTTTCTGCTGGGAGCTTGCCCACTTAAAAAAAAATTCCTGGCCAAGCACATAAAGCTGAATTCATACAAGTTAATGTGCATAAATTGCGAGTTGACTGTAGTGACCAAAGGTTGTTTTAGCAAATCTGCAGCATATGAACTGAAATAAAACCTTTGGTTCTGTTAAACCTTTTAAAAGATTTTAATTTACTTGTTTGTAGCCAATGAACATTTCAGTGCTCTTAATACACCTAGAAAGGCTTGCTACCCAGACTCAGTTGGGACAGAATTGACAAAATGATTTTAAGTGTGGGGGAAGCAGAAATCTATATTTGAAGTGCAGTTTCTGGACAATGATGAGCAAGGCATTTGCAGTGTCACAATAGAAGAAATGAAGTTCTCTGTCTGGAGCCTCTTGATACAGATGGGTGAACCTATACAGTGGTACCTCGGGTTACATACGCTTTAGGTTACAGACTCCGCTAACCCAAAAATATTACCTCGGGTTAAGAACTTTGCTTCAAGATGAGAACAGAAATTGTGCTCTGGCGGCGCAGCAGCAGCAGGAGGCCCCATTAGCTAAAAGTGGTGCTTCAGGTTAAGAACAGTTTCAGGTTAAGTACGGATCTCCAGAACGAATTAAGTACTTAACCCGAGGTACCACTGTATCTGCTTAGAATTAGAATTAACTGCTCATTCCCCAGTAATTTGGCACATTGCAACATACTTATAATTTTTTTGGAAGCAAATTCCAAATGAAAAAAGAATAATGCTTTATCGTGTAGATATAGTGAGTGATATATTTTTATTTCCTTGGTACTAAGAATTGAAGGTAGCACGGTTGTTTTTCTCCTTTGGGGCTGTACAGGCCCCTGCAGTTAGCAGTTCATCAAGTGGCAGGACATAGGTTGATGCTCACAGCACCACTGACCAAAGCTGCCTTACTGAAACTTACTGGTCTTTCATCAATCATAAAGTTACGGATGCATCCAGTAAAGGAACTGTGGGTGGTAAGGCTGAATGTCAGGAGAGACTCTGTAGAGAGGTAAAAAAATAGTAATACATAAGTCATTCAAGAACTGCAGTATCAATATAGGATCATGCTAGGACTAGTTTAACTAAAAGAGACAGCTGTGTAAAACTTGGAATGTGGTTTGTTTGAATGGTATTGCCCTTGTTACTGCTATTTACTTTGATATGTATATATGTATGTATATATAAGTATATATGTGTGTGTGTAATTTATAAATAGTCAAAGGTTTTCAATAAACTAAATTGTTTTAGTCTTCTATTTGTATTCTGTTATATTGTCAATCACTTGTATTAAATTATTCCTTCTAAAATATAGCACAAAGATGTATAGAGAGCTACTTCATCCCACCTCCAACAAGAAATATTTATTACAGTCGTAGACCAGCATAAGGAGGGAGGGGTACAATAATTTAAAATCTAAAACCCCCTCCCCCAAATTATAGGTCTTTGCTAATGAACAGCACAAGGTATGTGACCATTACTTTAAAGAATACTTTTTTAAACACACACACACAATTTTTGAAAATAATATTAAAATGAGAATAAATCTTACCTGGCACTCCTCCAACAAACACAGGCTCCCTGTGGTCAGTTGCTCTTGGATTTAATGGTCCTACTACATGATTCACTTCTGAATCTACATCCAGCTGTACCACATTAGCATCTCTTATAACTGTCACATGAAGCAAAAAAGAATAATATGGATAACCACTCTTTCTGATTTTTCTTGCATACAAGCATACTCGTAAACATACGAAAATCCTGAAGAACTAGACTATTTTTCCATGGCCTGGATATGCTCTCATATCTGTATAGCTCAGTAGGTCCCAACGTGGATCTTATAACTCCAAAGCCATGGGCAGGATTCACCTAACAAATCCCGTAAGTGGACGCTGTGCAAGGACTTCAAATTGCACCATGGGGCTTTCCCCCTTTTGCCTCTGAAATTAGCTGGGAGGGGACTTGCGAGAACCTCAAGAACAACACATTTGAGGAGGTGGGGAGGGTTTGCTGTCTGACAAGCTGAAATGCTGAAAATGGAAATGACATTTAACCTCCCTCCCATGCTTAGGACAAAATGCATACATCCTAATATAACGTGGCATTGTTCCCCACACCCTGTTATGCAAGTAGCAAATGATGTGCCTAGAAGCAGGGAAATAGATAATGTGACAGATATTGCAAAAGATGATAGGAGATTAATTGGATGTTTTCCATTTTCAGTAGCAGCAAAACTCTTAACCACAGAATTTTGGATACATTGTCACCCTTTTTCAGACCAAGCACTACCTGATTTCCACACATGCATGGCCTTACAATTCTAAGTCATTTACATACATGACAGGATTCAGAGCCCTAGCCAGTATTGATAATGTTCAGGGATGCTGGGAGTTGTGCCCCAACAACATCTGGAGGGAGCACCTCATCAACCATCCCTGATTTAGAGTACTGATGAGAAGGAAGATCAGGAATCAACACTGAACAGGACTTTAGATGTTCACTCACCTGCAATTCTGTGCCATCGGCCATCACAGAGATTCTGTTTTGGTGTAACTGAGGTTGAGAAGTCTTTGATGCCATTGTTCAGCTTCACAATGACCTGGGAGAACCATTTGATTCACATTTAAAACCTTAGTTTTGACTGGAAAGATTTAATTAAAACGCATAAAAAGGCTTTTTAACAAACTGTTCTCCAAATGAATTGGCATGAATTTATACCACAGGCATAAGGTCTATATTTCTTCACACTTACAATGAAATCCCATACATGTATATTCAGCTGCAAATTTGAGTTTCTCAGGGCTTATTTCAGGTATGTCTATAGGATTGCAGTCTAATTCTTGCAAAAATCCTGGATGGTTGATTACCACCTCCAATGTCTACACGAGGTGAGGCTGAGAAATAGTGGCTTGCCAATGGGCACCTGGTGAGCTTTTTTTTTTTTTTTACCATGGCATAATTTGAACCAGGACATGACTTTCAGGAATTACACCATACTAGCACTACCATAGCCTTCAGATGAAATATTTCCAGCATTTAAAACACAAAATGAAGCTAATAAATAAATAACATAAAGTAATTGGTTCTCAGAACCACTTAGCACTGCTACATTACACCGTATAATTCATTGGAAAAATGTGATCTTTCCTAAGCTTGTGCCCAACATAAAATATAGTCACTAACACAACAGAAAATTTAAATTATAGCAAAACCTTTTAGCTTCTACCAATATCAGTTGCTGTGATAAAAACGATTCCGTTTCTATGGTGGCAGTTACAGAGCTTTGAGGATGGACTGCTCAGACGGACTTCATTCGTTGAAGCTAAGCGATGCTGGTACTATCCTCTAGGCTGAAGCTTTGCTATCCAGAATAAACTTGTCTCAAGGACCGTACAATGCTTTCATAGCTATCTAGTTTTTGGGGTCTGGCTTTTTTGTCACTCCCTCTATTATTCAAGGACACTCAAACACATTCACAGGAAATGGTATTTGTGATGCATGCTATAAAGAAATTATCACTTGATCCAAAACTAAAGAAAAATTAGCTAGCTAGCCTAGTGGTGCCGCCAGGGCCATTCAGCAAACAATACAGCAGGGCTGGTGTACCAAATTACCACCTTAAAAGGGCTTTTCTTAAGACCATTAAGCTCAGGGTCTAAAATTAACTAGGGCTGCAGTCCCAACCACATCTACTCAGAAGTGAGCCCCACTGAATTCAGTGGGGCTTACACCCAGATAAGGGGGGTTAGGATTGCAGCTTAACTGCACAACTCCTAACCTGCAATCTCTTAGCAGTTACTGGAGACCACAGAAGGGGAGAGTGCTTGTGTGCTTGGATCTTGCTCAAGGGTTTCCCATAGGCATTTGCTTGGCCACCATGAAAACAGGATGCTGGACTAGATAGGCCCTTGGTCTGATCCAAGAGAGCTCTTCCTATGTTCTTAGGTAGCAGCTGTAAATTTTGAATTTTTAAGACAGCAACACAAAAATATCAAATATTTTCCCCCTTCATCTTGACAGTGTTTTTAAAAATCGATGTGGACTCTTAATGCACCTGAAACAGAAGAACTACAACTAGTGTATATTGTGTCTTTTATGGGTAAATGGGATCCCCTTTTTGAGAAATTAGAACCTGTTGCTATTAAGAGCGAATTTTGGTTTGTACACAATGAACATTCAGAAAGGCCTGCATATAAGAATATAAAGGGAAATATTAGTCCTCCTTCATACCTGCCCTTGTTTCATGTGTACATTCAGGAATTCTCCATTTATACTGTGTGCATGCATCAGGATTCCTGAACTGCTTCGAGGATGGATTTCAAAAATAACTTCAAATTTCAGCCCCAAACTGAAGGATTCATCTGTAGGAGAAAATCATGACAAATCACAGAATGATTTTGTGTTTCAGTTACAGATAGGTAGCCGTGTTGGTCTGCCATAGTCAAAACAAAAATTTTTTTCCCTTCCAGTAGCACCTTAAAGACCAACTAACAGCCACCCAATCTTAAACAACTCCTAACCCGCAATAATACTACAACCAGACGTAACACGGACACTGGCACCAGAGCCTGCAATAAACCCAGATGCCAACTTTGCTGCCACATACACCCGGACAACACCATTACTGGCCCCAACAACATCACACATACCATCTCGGGACTATTTAATTGCTCATCATCTAACATTGTATATGCCATCAAATGCCAACAGTGTCCTTCAGCTCTCTATATTGGACAAACAGGCCAAACCTTACGCCAAAGAATAAACGGACATAAATCGGACATCAAGAATCACAAGACAGAGAAACCAGTAGGAGAACACTTCAATCTCCCAGGACATTCTATACAAGATCTCAAAGTAGCTGTTTTACTACAAAGGAATTTCAGAAATAGACTGGAAAGAGAAGCTGCTGAATTGCAACTCATTACCAAACTTAAAACCATGGAGAGACCTGGTCTGAACAAAGACATTGGATTCTTATCTCATTATACATGACAAAACCATTTTTCACCTTCTCACCCCTTGCTTTTTCCTGTAAGACCTATTACAGTCGTTAAGAGTCGTCAACAGGCTCATCACAGCTATCTGCCAATCACCCATTCCCACCACCCTTCTGAGTAATACCCCTCCCCACCTTCTCACTATATAGAAGGATCTGGCAACTTCTGTTTCAGTGTATCTGAGGAAGTGTGCATGCACACGAAAGCTCATACCAAGAACTAACTTAGTTGGTCTTTAAGGTGCTACTGGAAGGAAAAAAATTTTTTGTTTTGATTTTGTGTTTGTTTGCTTTTTGCACCAGAGTTAACTGGAAAAAAAATAGTCACCTGCTGCAGGACATAAAGATTAACTATGACTTCCAATTGTGTATATTTCTTAAATATTTTTCATCTTGGGAATATGAGCCCCCCCTTGATAGCCTCAAGGAATGATGATTAAGAGCCACACTCTTCAATTCTTGCTTGAATTTGTATTTGGTGGTAACCAGTTAACTTAAGCCAGTATCATGGCTAAAGTTATGACCATTTATTTCAGTGGGTATCAATGGGTTCTACTTTATATTATGTATATTAGCAGAATTTCAGTCCATTGCCACTTGAGCAATGTGCTGGTTTTGTGAGAGGGCATGGCTCCATGCTTATCCATTTTTAGGTGAGCAACCCCCTAGGCACTATTTATGAATTTATAATCTGTGGCATTGATGGTGACATCCGCAGTTCCTATGCTACAGTAAAGCCAAAGACTAATGGCTAACGGCTGGACAGTGCTCACTAGCGCTGCCACTGAAATGACTGGAATCTCTTCCTCCAATGAGGCAGGTTATCTGGAGCAAGACGGGAGTGTGTGGAGCAAATGATTCTACTGTATGCTAATAAGACTACATGGCACCCAGCATAATTTTCATATAATAGTTTCATTTCAATTTAATTATGTCTCCCCCCACCCCTTCACTAGGCAATTGGTATCAATTCAGGCATCAGTCTGATGGAATAGTCAATCATTAGTGATACATTACCAAGTATAATGTATCCTCCTTCTGATGAAAAATATGTTCCTTCTTCTGATAGGCCTTCAAAACAAGGAGTTACGCTAAAAGTTTGTGAAGGAGAAGTGACTGGTCTTCCATTGAGCTGTAAACTGCCGAGACAACCACTAAAACTGTAGACGGAGTTGATCTGATAAAACAAAACAGAATAAGCAAAATAGTAAAAGAAGTAAAAGAAAAGCCTTTGGCCTTTCCATTTGCTTAGGTGTACAAGTGTTAATGGATACTTTTTCAAAAAAGCAATTTAAGGCCAAAAGGAATAGTGGGAGTAATAATGAAATGGCCTATGATTCTCACAGTCTGCTTGGTTCTTTTTGTTAGTGTCAAAGCAGCCTAAGTTATTTTCTAATCATATAACTGGAGGTTCTAGTCTAATCTCATTTGATGTAGGAAGTTTGGAATGAGATCATTGCCAATGAATCTAGAATATACTAGTGCTAACAGATTCAAATGCAGGATATATTCTGATTCATTGCAAATTGTCTCCAGTAGATGCAGAGCTTTAAAACATTTCGGTCCAGTTAGTTCCCATGTTATAAATGTTGCTCTGGATCTTAATATATGCAGGCTTTGTTGTAGAAAAATACTTTTACCTGGATATTTTTGGCAGCTTTTCCTGGTGCCACACCCCCTACGTAAAAGGGTCTAGCAACTTGCCATGCTTTATCAAAAGAAGGAAGACTGTCTTCAAGTACCCGGAGACCATCAATTGTCAAGCGGCCAATATTTTTCTCCCGAACAAACATTACCTAAAAAAAGGCAGAGGTGAAGTCAACATTAGCATACAGAGACTAGTATATAATATAGAATTGTATGGCATCATATGTATTTTAGAGGAGACTGTTTGATTTGTTCCACTACTCTAGAAACTCTTCATCCACTTCTCAAGTGGGAGCCTGGTATTTTATTGCAATAAATCCCAAATGTTTTGACAGACAGATTTTATGTTTCTTTGGAATAGCACTTTTCTAAAGCACATCATAATCTTTTCTTTTCCCACTTACATTGTGCCATTGGTCATCATTGTACTTCTCCTGGCTTCTAATTCTTAATTTCCGGTAGCCACTGTTGAACATAAAAACCAGACGGCCGTGGGCAATAAAAAGGGCCATGAAATTTTCCTCCTCTTGATCAGAGACATAGAAGATCATTCCATGGGATGAGTGAGTCTTCAGGCTAATGGAAAACTGAGATCTGTCAAACAAAAACGGCACTTTAATATGTGAATGGAAATTGGTGAACAACCTGCCTTGCACAACTTGGTGGGAATATGCATACAGGGAAAAATAGTTGTGAAATGTCAAAAATTACTTTAGTTAGTTTAGTTTTTATTCCTTCCATTTTGTAAAAATGCTTATCGGCATTTATATGTAATATTACAAGTGTATGCTTAGCTGACTGTACCTTTCATTGAAATCCTTTGGTAAGTAATCAAATTCTTGCCGGCTATTTGCTGTTCCTCCAAACAGATATGTATGCTCAGTTGCTTTGGGGCTGCTGAGGAAGTGACAATGTGGGTCCCCTTGAGCGATCTCTTCTTGACCTTTTCTTTTAATGTTTGCTGAAAATTGTGAGGCTGCTGTATTGTCCTTTCCAACCTTCATACAAATAAATAATAATAATAATAATAATAATAATAATAATAATACTATATAACAACAATTGCTACAGAGTTGGTACAATCTTCTGTCTACTTCTAGATGTTACTTCAGATTATCAGATCTAATCTTCACTATAGTGCTAATATAAATCAGCTCTAATCAAAACTGCACAGGCCCACGGTAAAAACAGCTACCTATTTATTTAAAGCCCTTGGAGAGAGACACTACAGGATGTGGAAAGACTCCAGTTGTCCTCACTCATGTTTCCCCTTTGCTATTAAAATTATATCCCTGTCCTTCTTTATATATGATTGCAGCAGACAAAACAGATCTGCGGTCCATCACATTTGATGGGTTCCTTGATTTCTTTTTCTTAAAGGGAAACAGTCAAGGTCACGTACCCCACTCCAGATTTGGCACTGAGAACAGGAATACACAGGCTCATCCCTGGAAAACCAGGCAACCTTTACACTTATCAACTACACCAGTAGTTCCCAAACCTTTTTCTTTTTGGGCCATTGGTTTTCTGCCTGTTGTAGCAATTGTAATGTGTGGTGCTAGATGCTATATGATTTTTAATTGCATTTTAACGCTTCTTTTATTTCTTACAAATTGTATAACAATTTGAATTCCATAGAACCCTTTCCACTCCTTTCAAGTTGCTGCCTTTTTCTTCTTGCTGATTTGTCTTTTGTGCTGCTAATCCTGTCTACCCCGTTCAAGTGCCTCTTCCCCTTCTCACTTCTGTTTTGTCCTGGTCACCTTCAGAATAGACCAGACTGCCACGTTCTACAGTTGCTGTGCTTGCCTTTCTTCACAGACATGCTGTGGACCAGCTGAATGAAGCATGCAGACCTCTGGTGGTCTGCAGGCCACAGTTTGGGGACACCAATACTTTGCCCTAAATGAACTAACATTTTGCAAGTCCAACATTCAATGGTGTTCAAAGTCTTTGTTCCTTCCAAGACATCATTGAGAGCCAGTGTTGAAGGGAACTTGGGTCACCCCCCATCCCTGGTCTGAAAGCACCATGAGTAGTTGTAAGTCTGGAGCAGCTTACCCGTTTCTTTTGGCTTCCTTTGGGTTTGGAGGAATTTTTCCTTTTCTTATGGAAAAGGGCAGCAGGAGGAGATTCAACAGGACATCCATATAAGGATGCTTGGATTTTCTCAGGATACCGCTGGAAGTCTTCCACCTCAACGTCTTGATCCAACCTGTGTGGGTTTTTTAAAAGATAAAGTTGTTATTCCTAACAATCCACTATGATTGTGCTTGTAGGGATTTTCTTCCTTCCCTCAAAAACAAACAACAAATTAAAACAAATTTTTAAAAAATCCATGTCAGTAAGAACTACATGCTCATGGAATAGATTCATGGAAACTCAGCCCTTTGCCACTTTTTTTGCTGCACTTACAGCCAAGCTTTGCTGCATCATTCATATAATTTTTGTATTATATTTCAAACTGAGTGGCTGTATGTCTGTTTGTTAGTGTGTAAATGACTGCAAATGGAAATATAAATGGGATATACGATCTAGATCGCCTTTCATCCTCAAGGGAAAAGCGGAAACATAAGAGTGTATGGTTGTAGATCGGAGACTTTGCTAACCTTTTAAAACTGCAGGCAATCAACAATTGACTTTATTGAAGTATTCCAGCAGCTTATCTCAGTAGCATATTTTTTAATGCACTCATTACATTTTAAAATCCTGTCCCATCCTAGAAGGTTCTTGGTGGGTACCAAACAATTTAAATACAGCATTAGGTAAAATGGCCAATATTAAGAGGATAACTGCTCAATCCTTTGAGCCTGGTTTCAGCAATGACATTAACACTGAAAACATTGCGAGGAAAAACAGATTCATTTATTCTTTTTTAGTTATCATATAACTCAAAAGATGTATCAAGATCCAAATTCTATTATCAAAAGACATGATCACATCCTCAGAGAGCCTATGCAGCAGAAGCTGCTATTGACACAGGTGAATCTGATTTTTCTCTCTTCTGTGCAACACAGCTCCTGGCTCCTTGTATGGGGTATACAGGGCTGTCCTAGGATCATTGAGCCTTTGCCTTAAGGCAGTAATTGAATCTGAAGCAGGTTTGACAACAAGTGGGTAACTGTTGTTCTCTTATCTTGTTTCCTAGCAGACGATATTAATTTAGCTTCTGTGGCAGAAACTTCTCTTTGCACCTCTGTAGCTAAGATGCCCCGGGGTTGTACTCAATAGTTATCAGAGCAGTATACACCCTTACATGGAAATACTACATATCAACATATCACACAACCATAGAGTCAACACCTATCAAAACAAAACAAACAAAACCAATGCAGTCCTGGGAAAAGACATCCCATTAGGTCTGCAGGCCCCAAAGACCTGAAACAGAAAATATGTTTTTCATGACACAAAAAAATTGGTAACATTAAGAATAACCATATACCCATCAGGAGGAGTTTGGGACCCAGATACCTGAAGGAACATCTCTATACCAGCTTGCTTGGGCTGCTATCTATAGGGCTGCCCCTTTTCATCATCCCACCAATGAGCTTAACTCACTGTGATGCAAGACAGGGAGGTCTGTAGTAGTAGCACTCTCTTTTAAGCAACTCTCTAGCCTTGGAGGTACATAGAGTATGAATTAATGGGGTTTCAGTGTCATCATAGGCCTGATAGAATCATCCAGGCCATTAGGATATACTAGGCTATGAGATGAGACCAGCTGTAATTGACATACTCAAATGCTGGTGGTTCATGGTATGGTGTTTTAGTTTGTTGTTATTATTGTGCTATAATTGCTTTTATTTTTGTTTTAAACTGCCCTAGGATGGATTAACGGTGGTATAGAAATGCATCAAGTAGCAAATTTACAAGCAGAAATGCACTTACCTTGTGAAATAAGCGTTGCTTATACACCCGGTGAAGTTGGCAAACTCAGTAGTGATGGGAGATCCACCAAAGTAGAATTTCTTGGTGCTCACTGGCTTTTCCTCACTTTCATATGCTGAATTATCTACACTTTTCTTTTCTTCATCTACCAAAAGCTCAAGTCTGCAGAACAAAATAATGCACCTTACACGGAGTCTTTTAAATTTAGCATGCGATAATATATATTACCCAAGCAACGTAGCCATTTCGGTGATGTTGAACTTGATGAACGAGTCACTAGGTGGCACCATCAAACCACGAGTATGCTCAGAAATGAGAGGCAGCTCAGTAAAACCCCTGGAAATACTAAAGTCACACACATCTTAACTGCAATACCTGGGAGCAAGCCTCGCTGAATTTAATTGGACTTACTTCTGAGTAGAGATAGGTGGGATTGTACTGTAAATCATTGTAACAGTGCACTCCTAACTATAACACTATGCTTACAGCAGCATTGCAAACAAAGGAAATGCAGAAACTGAAAAGCCATTGAGTTTTTATAATATTTCATGTGGCAGGGATGTGAGTGACATTGTTTTGATATGGCTGAATAAAAAGCATGCAGATGCCATGTCGCCACTCATTCCTTTCGTACTGATATTTCAATCTTTGTGTGTGACCACTGGGCTGCTGTTGTGGGAGGGAGACAGATCTAACATGGCAGGACTGCCACACAGCATCTTGCCAGTTTCAATGTCGCAAAGATATACGAGGCATTTAAAACCTATGCTGCATATTCAGAATATTGTCCTATTTCATGTGCCTTTGGGCCTCCACATATTGCTGAACTACAAGTCCCATCAGCCTCGGCAAACATGGGCATATGCCCAGGGATCATGGGAGTTATAGTTCAGCAACATCTGGAGGTACAACGCTACCCTGGACCTGAGTTTTTTATTAATTGTGTTAAATAAAAAAATTGTAATACTCTTCTGCTGAGCTAGGGTGTTCCTACTAGTTTTGGGATACATCTATTCCATGCTGACCTTCTTAAAGAAGATATTAGTGTGGAATGTATCAGTGTGCATTTTTTTATTCTAATAAATATATCCAAGTAGAGTGATGAACTGTGAGTGTAATAAGTGCATCGAAACAAAAATAGTTTTTAAAAATAGTTTTACCTTTCTGGTGAGGCGGATGTAATGACAAAATGGGCTTTGCCATCATTATAAGATCTTTCTTTTGCCTGAACTTTGACTCCTTTAGCATTTAAAACAACAGCTCCCTTCTCCAAGGAAATAGAGAACACATCTGACTGAAACACAGAGAAAAACATTGGACCCACAAGTCAAATAATGGTTAGTAATAATTCTTGTAATGTAGTTGAGCAAAGTAAGCGTACTGAGATAGAACCAAAATGGACGGGATGTGATGTTTGTGAATGCATTGAGGGGTTAAAAAACCTCATGTTGTAAACACACCTGTTTTGTCTCTAAGTGCTTAAGCATTTTCCCTATCATAGCATTTTAAAAAAAGATGGCGAGGGTGGGGTGGAGAGAGAAATGAGGTCATTTTCTTGGCTGGGATCCAAAAGGACATAAAAGTTCTGCATATGTGCTCACAGTCCCCCCACCCTAACAGTCTTTCAGAGATTCACAACTGCTGTTCAGATGTACCATGTTGAGAATTAGGCAGAAATTCTCCTTTGGTAGGAGAAGGGCCACCTCTGCAACAAGAAGTGGCTCCTTTAATGCAATTGTCCCAGGGCTCTGGATTGGCATTTCAGAGGGGGTTTGAAATTGCACTTTCTACTCTGCTTCTTCATAAATGATGCAATACCTATTTATTCCAGAGTGCCTTTTGCAGCTGATTTGTCACCCACTGCTGTAAATTCGTTGATGCATATTTTTTTATTATGGTTTGATATGTCTTGTTTAACCTGCTCATTGCGTTTTATGTAAGTTGCCTTGGAAAGGCAGCTGGATGTAAATGCTTAAAATAAACAAATTCATCTGGACTGGTGCCATTTCCTCTTTGAACAACTATTATGCCAAATCTTCTAACCGAATCTGAATGTGCAAGGTAGTTTGTGAAAAGTTGTGAAAAGTTACTTAAAGAAATTCACACAGAGAACTGGGCTTCTGGGTGATCAGCTGATTTTTTAGCATCAGTCACCCAGACCTACGCACACTGATTATTTATTTTTTAACACCACCATTTAAAAGTCTGAAAGTGGTGATATTTACTGACCACAAATAAATTCCATCCAAAGTTAAACTACAGTTGTAAAAGTACTATCTCAGATTTTATGTACAGGACATTCACATTTGCACTCACTGTCAGGTCTCAGGGAGAATTTAATACTTTGGCCCCAATTTAGCAAAAGCTGGTTGCACTAAGGTCCACTGAAATAAGAATAATGTTCCACTAATCTCAATGGGACTTTATTTTGAGCAAGTTTCTCTGGGTCATTGACACTGCCATTCAGCCCATAGGCTGCCCTGAAATATATTTACTGACAAAGCTATTTAGAAATAACATTTTCTTTAAAAACAACACAGGTTTTTATTATATTTAATGGGGAAAGTCTACTTACTCCTTCACTACAATAGAAGAGCAGTCCATTGGGCTGTAACGTTCGGAAATTAAAGCCACCTTCAAATCCATTAAAGGGGGAGATTTTCTGGCTGGATGCAATGTAGCTTTCTCCATTGAAATATGCTTTGCGGGACATCTGCTCACCAAACAAACAGAACAGAGGTAGTCGTAGATTATTATTATTTAAATAACAATAGAAGAAACAGAATATGAAGGCCACAGGTGGGTAAGTTTTCATGTTCATAAAAGTCCAGCAACCCCTGTGCTTCACATGTCATTGCTACAGGATATTGCAAACTCTTATTACATGGGAACTTTAAAGTGCTGTTGAGCAGTACTTCATGAACTGTGTCTCAAGTGGAAGAAAGGGACTGTTTGGATGATACTCTCCCCCTCTTGGAACTTCTGTGTTATGGCCTGGAAATAGATCCCCCATTGTCAGGGATGAAAGCAAGGGCTCTGAAGCAGAACTGAAGGCCACACAGTGCCAGCGCAAGAAGCACTCTCAGATAAACCTGCCAGTGCAGGACACCCCCACCTCCAGGATGTGGCACTGCTGTTTTCTGACTGCAAAATGCCCAAGGCTCCAGGAGACTACTGGAGAAGGCTGGGACCTTTAAGAGCTATTGTGTTAGTTCTTGCACAGGGCACCTGCTGTTGGGACTCATTAGTTGAATCCTGCTCATAGGGTTGTTGCTGGTATCCATCCATCTCAAGAGACAATGGAGCGTGCCTCTGGGGATGAAGTCAAACTGCTGTGTTAGCAGCACCAGAATGACTTCCCTAAGCTGTGAGTAGGGAGGTCCTGGGATGCCCAGATGACAAGACCACCCCCCCAGCCTTGCTGTTGTGGTCCAAATGAAAGCAGAATATATTTGGCACCAGCTTGGCTGCAGGAGTTGCTGGAAGGAGGCATACAAGATGCCATCCAACCACCTTAGGGACTCCACTCTAGATTTGTGTAGGGTTTACTTCTTAGCCTTAGACCTATTGAAATTAATGAACCTTAGTTAGTCATGTCCATTCATTTCAGTGGGTCTACACTGCATGGGACTAATATTAGATACAACTCATAATTCTACAAGTCAGTTGTTTGGGACTGAAATTTTACTTGATGGAGAGAAATTGCCCTCATATTTATGTTCAATTTTTACATCAGGGGCTCCTCTGGTTTCAACAAAATTCTGCAGCTGAAATTCTGCTGTTTGGCATCATACATTTTTGTACTTTACTTGTTTATGCCAAGTATGCAAATCTGAAGATTAAAAGCTAGTTTAAAATATGTCTTCTGAAGTAAGCCTAGAAAGATTTATTAAGCTTTCATATTTCTTAGTGGGTGCATAGTGTTGGAGGCCTACCACACTGGTTTTTTAAAAAATTCAAATTTAATTTCCACATTCCATAACATAAGGAGCACTACATTTCCATTTCTGTACTCTAAATGAATGTAATTTATTTTGTGTGTGTGTATTGTTTTGAGAACATCATCTGTTCCTACCCCCTAAGTATCATAAGCAGATGGGGAGATAAATAGTAATGCTTTGCACTTTAAAAATTGAGGAAAAACTCAGTAGATATAGGGGAAAATATCAGAATATATAAATGTTGAAAAACACAAACAGAAGATCTATGTACCATACTTACAAGTGATTCTTCTGGGCATCCATAGCCAATTCCTAGAGTTCCTGGTTCCTCTAACAAGTTGAAGTCCTTCTTTTGGAACTGGAAGCCTTTCATGCAGCCTCTAAAGCCTGTGGCGGTGGCTAGGTGTGAGCTCATACTACTGTGAAGACACAATGTTTGTTCAGAGGGAACCAGTTAACCGCTTACACAGAATCACAGCATGCACAGTCATAGGTACAGAAATATTGTGTGAGGAATGTCCATTCTACTAGGTTCTGCCTG
The DNA here is from genome assembly GCF_027172205.1 of Podarcis raffonei. Lineage (NCBI taxonomy): Eukaryota > Metazoa > Chordata > Lepidosauria > Squamata > Lacertidae > Podarcis > Podarcis raffonei. Next base: position 54,054,792 of record NC_070604.1, read on the forward strand.
AGATGTAAGCAGTGGTTTGATGCAGGGAGTAGTCCATTGCCACTTGCAGGATGGTCAAAAGGGGAGAGCACTTTTATTACTTCCCCCTTCCTCCAATCACCTTTCCATTCTCATCTCAGTTCCACCTAACCGACCTGGAACAATCTACCAGAGAAAAGGCCGCCGCCCATGGGACAGAGGGTCATGGATGAATGATAATCCAGCTTCTACCTAGGGTTTTAATAGGTCATAAGATTTTATGGTAACTATATTCGTAATGTATTTTTGTCGGTGTTTGTCCTTTGATGCTATGGCCTGTTGGCTACGCAAATAAAGTCTATTCATTCATTCATTCATTCATTCATCTCAGTTCCTGCCAGAGAACAACTTGCTGGTTAGATACACCACATTGGAACGCTATTGTTGTTGTTTAGTCGTTTAGTCATGTCTGACTCTTCGTGACTCCATGGACCAGAGCATGCCAGGCACTCCTGTCTTCCACTCCTCCCGCAGTTTGGTCAAACTCATGTTAAATTCATTGGTACATTGTAGAACATTAATTGTCTTAGGGAAGTCTATGAAGGCTGAAATGCAGTAAGATAATCACTAGTCCTACTCTATCAACATACCTTAAATGCTGCGGTGATGTATCTGGAAATAGCAATTGTTCCTATTATGATGGTGCCAGCAAGAACTTGCCTGGCCTCTCACTAAGGGCAAGCAGGTTGGTAAGTATCACTGACAGGGCATTTTCAGTGGTGGTCCCACACCTGCAGAATTCCTTTCCCTGCAAACTTCAGAGCCCTGCCTCTTGTGGCCTTTTAACAGACCCCAAATACTATTCTTAATTTTTTTTACTAAGCTTTCTTGTAGTCTTATTGCTGGCCCATTTTAAATGCTTTTAATCAGGGCTTTTTTCAGCTGGAACTCAGTTACAGCATCTCTCAGGTGGGTTCTGGCACCTTTCAGGTGGGTACCATTGCCCTTCTAAGAGAATAAGGTGAGTTCTGGCACCTCTTTTTCTAGAAAATAGCACTGTTAATAGCACTGCTATATCTTAGGTTTATTCTTTCTTGCTTTTTTCAAATTGTAAACCACTTTGTGAGGGCTTGCTCCAAAAGGCAGGGTATAAATATTTTAAATAAATAATGAAATATACAATGTTTGCAAAACAATATGCCTACATATATAATTTGTTCTATTGGATAAAAACTTTTCCTCACAGGGTTACACGTTTTAATTTAGCAATGTGGGTGCAGTAAATTCATTGCAACATATAAAATGAGAAATTACTGAAACATTAATGGTGATTGAATGTGGATTATAAACCAACCTAGATTTTAAAATCTCAGGAGGAGCCCCTCCTATATAGATATCAGTAAAGGGCATGCTTTGCTTCTCGTTTTCCACACTTCTGATATGTCTCCTATCCACCAACAAGATCATTTTCTTGGAATTGTGGTATATAACAGATATCTGAAATTCGAAAAAAGGGTGTTAAAAACCACAGTAAATATAGTACATAACTACATCTTAGAAAGATTCATTAAAAGTTTGTAAAATAAGAGGGCTTTTAAAATAGAGAAAGACACTTTATTGTCTGTTTACTGTTCATTTGTAATTGTTTTGCAGATATATTTAGTAACTTTGGTGGACTGGAGAGGGCCCATTGGGGCAGTGGTTAAAGCATATGTTTTGTGTTCAGAAGATCCTATTTCTAAAGAAACAAGGCTCAGAGTTCTTACTTGGTTCTTACCTGGCAACTGTAGTTAAGAAGACATACTCAATTTGCAGTTTCATTGTCACTATCTCTTTCAGAGAGTTTGTTGCCACTTCACTCAACCTGTTCTTGAAAACTGTGTTATTTCCCACTCAATAAAGGTTTTTGGTACTTAATATAATATCTTGCATTATTTTGCTCAATAATCTATAGTTATTTACTTATTTCTTATTATTACACCTTGTCTTTCTGTGTAAAACACCTAAGGGAGATAACTATAGTGATAATAATACTGAGGCGATACATTAACTATAAAAAATAAAAATAAAAGCAAATTTCAGAAAGTCAACAACAATATACCTCATGGAATTTTGCATCATTAATCAGAGCTTTCTTCAAATGATCGTCAAGAATCATAGGGCCACCGGGGAAGCCAAAGTCATACTGTAGATATAGGTACCCATTCTGCATCTCTAGGCTGAAGAACATACTCTGCACAACAGACACACAAAACCAGTAAGATTTATCTGAGAGGATTTGTATTTCAGGTATTTATAAGGTTTCACAAATTGTTTGTCAGTATATGGCACAACTGCCTATTACTTTAAATTTATAGATGTAAGTGAGGCACGAGCGTAGTTCCCTTTATGCAACAACACCCTCTCCTGTCCACTTCACCGACCTTTTGGAACAGCATAATGTTGGGTGTAGGTACTGCAATAGAAGGAGACAATCTTGCACAAGTGGATGTGTTTTTCTACTCACAACAACCATCTATTTATGTTCTTAAACAAGCTTCTCTTTGCTTAGATGACATCTCAGCCAGAGCAACTAATGGTTGTAGGCATGTTAATATCTTCAACCTTTCATTTTTCTATGAGTTTACCAGATAAATGCCAAGACCAAGGATGACCCTACTATGATTTTTATTGGAAACTAGGAATTATTAGGCATCAGTAAAATGAAAAATAAGACTTTTAGGATTTTTCTTTTCTTTTCTTTTCACTTACTCCATTAACCATCAGGAGGAGAAGTCCATTATCTGTTGGTGTCCGAACTTCCACATCAAAGCGCGTCACCAAGCCAAACCTCCCTCTTCTCTCAATATTCTTCACCAAAGCATAGCCAGAGCCATCAAAGAAATAGTTGACAGCCCGGCTCTGTGTAAAGGCCAGCTTATTCCTAGGGTGGACAGGAAAAGAGGCGAAGAAAAATCAGAAGCTTGAAGGCCTACATTCTCCAACCTAGAAAGATCATTATGGAAGCAATACTGAAAGGGAACTCCGGAAATGAGGTTGTTGGCCTGAACAAAATATAGTCAATGCCAAGGCATTATTATTCAGTAAAATTGTTTACTTAAAGTGCTACCTTATGTAAAATTTACTGGGAGTGTTTGTATTATTTTTGCTTGTTTGTATTATTTTTGCTTGGTAGAGCATCCGGTTTGCATGCAGAAGGTCCCAAGTTCTATCCTAGCATCTCCAGGTAGGGGTGGGAATGTTCCCTGCCTGAAACCCTGGAGATCCTCTGCTAGTCTGTTACTGAGCAAGATGGACCAATGGTTTGACTCAGTATAAGGTGTGTGCCCATGTTCCTATTTATATAGACAGGGGTCTCAGAAATGCTGGACAGGAAGTGATGTCTACTGAACTAATGGCTGATGAGAGGTATACATTAATGCCTGCTAACTTGCAATGCTTAATCAAGCAAAGTAGATACATGTGTGACCAGGCCACTAGGCTAAATGCAATATAGCTAAATCCATTCCATCATGAGAAGTACAGTGAATACAGTTCACCCTACCTGGCACAGGGTACTGATTTAGTGACGTTATAGATATTTTTGAAATTGTACAAACTGATGACATCATCATTCAGAGTTGCAAGCTCCAAACAGCCCGTGAATCCAGGCAGAGCCAAGGTTGCAGGGAGCTGTAGAGAGAAGGAAGCAAAATAGATTATGTTCAAGTCAATGCCAAATGAGATAGTGAGACAATCTGCATCTGTAAAAAGGCTTTTTGTAGGGTAGACTTAGGTGACAACATAAAAATCTTATTTGTTTAATACATTACAAACCAGCTGTCTACAAAGGTATTTCCAAGATAAAGGTGCCAACTTAATAATTATTCCATCCTGTTTTGCTTACCTTAAAATCTGGAGGCACTCCACCAACATAGAAAACTGTATTTTTAGGTTCCAGATTCAACAGCGCATCATCACCAGGGACTTCTCCCTTTTTGATAAACTTTTCCTCAGCTGTGCTGCTAAGACTTGGTACAGTTAGAAACACTTTGCCATGCTTCCCAATCCTATTGAAGAAGAGTAGGGTGAGAAATTGGACCCAAGGTCATGTTCGCTAGCTGAATTACAAAAGACTTGTTAAACAATCAAAAACAAAAAGTAAAGTTTAAGTTTATATTTTTGAAGTCAGCAGCAAAAGCAACAGTTGTCTGAAATTCTAGACTTTGAAAGGAAGAGCTAAACTACAGATTCTAGATCATGTTGTTTCTTTGGAAATGAAGAGTTGTAGTTCTATAGGAAGAAAAATCATTTCAGAATATTCAGAAGTGGTCTTCCTCTCAGATACTACGAGTAAGCCTAACACCTGAAAACCCAATTCAACCTCCAAGCTGCTTATGAGACAAAAAAAAAGAAAGAAGCAATCTGCAGCGAGATTAGTGGTTTTAACTGCAGTGGACATGATTTGTTCCAGAGGCTCGTCCGTAAAGTGAAAAGCCTGCAACTTGAAGCACTGCGTCTGTGTAGGTGCGCGGTGCAATTTGGTGCTTCTGTGCATGTGCATTTGCATGCATGAGTGCCGAAACCCGGAAGTAACCCATTCCAGTACTTCTGGGCTGCTGTGGGATGCAAGACAAAAACACGCAACCTGAAGTGGATGTAATATGCGGTATGACTGTTTTGCCATTTATTTACTTCCATAGATGATGAAATACAATAGTAGATTGGTCATCATCTCTGGGCACAATTGCATAAAGGAACATAAGTAATCTCTCATTGACACAAGGTGGTTAGCACCCTCACCTTTGATGTACATATAGACAAGGGGTGTAATCTTGGGATAGTGGGTTGTGGATGTAGCAAACTATGTTAACAAACATGAGATAAAGTCTGAATCTGGTTTATGCAAACAAGACTTCAATCTCTTTGGAACAGATATTAAGATCAGGCCAGGCTAGGCCTGGTAATGGTGATGCATTGAAAAGTATTGGATGAATGAATGAATTAAAGGGAAGGTGCTTATACAAGCCACAAGCAAATCAGGATGAATGTCCCCCCCCCCACTTTTTAGCATATGTAGTGATCAGAAAAAGGAATGGAAACTTTTCCAAACTTACTTTCTTTCTCCTCCCTTGGGGACAGTTGTACCGAAGCAGTAAGTGCTCATGATAATTAAGGGGTGATTGCCATCTTATCAGTTTGTTCAAAAGGTACAATTAACACCTTAAGCATTACTCCACAATGTAAGTTTTTTTAAAACAATGTTTCCCATCTCATCTCCATTCTATTCAACCCATCCAACCACATTAAACATGTAGCAGATCAAGATCATATTACCTCTCTATTTTAACAAGGCTGAAGTAGGCAGGCCAGGAGCTGACTGGCTTGGAGTCTAGCGGTATCTCCACATCACCGCTACCCAAATTATAAATGTATACTAAGTTGTCATTCTTAATTGCAAGACCCAGGTAATTTTTTGTCTAGAGAAGGAATGAAAATAGACAGTCACAATGGTTTCAAGATATGCTACAGACAACACATTTGGTTCAGCAGAGTATTCAGAGATGTCTTTTATGAATTTGTAATGCAGCCTTTAGGACATCTTTTGCTACTGAATGTGACTACAAGATTTCTGGGGGCACAAGGGAGGCCATTATTGTTTGCTAGGAAAACCACAAACTCTTACAGTCAATAGGCAAATAAGCACTCTTTATCTTTGAACTGGAGCACTTGATGTATATACTGCAAGCAATCTACTGCTCATTGAATGTGAACCTTAAAAGCTAAAGTGGAGTCATTTCCTCAATATATTCAATGTCTGTGGAGAGTTGATTGGAAATGTGGAAGCTCAGTATCACACCATAGTAGATGATGTAATTTGCTATTTGAAGAGACTGAAGTGCATAATGAAGAATATGGAAAGAGAATCTGTTCACAGGATGTTCGAAAAATCAATAATTTTGTTCATGCTGCTATGAAAATCTCATTAAAAAATAGAACCATACTTATGAAAAATCCTAAATCACACAATTCATAAAACAGTGCATTTTCTATGAGAACAATTAAATGATGCTTACATTTTTATTTCCTAGATACAGAATAAACTGATCCTGAGGTGTTGTCCGCTCTGCATTGTCCTTATGAAGCATCATGTATAAACTCAAAGATGTGAAAGCCTTTAAGTCTTCCATGTTTGTTTGGGGATTGACTTCAACAGCAGATTGACCATCAAATGACATTGAGACTTGAACCTAGAAGATAAAATGTGTTAGATTTTATGCTAACCTTAGAGACATAGTTTATGGACAGTTTGCAAAAATCACAGGCAACAGTTACACCTTATAACAGCATGATACATAGTTAATGAACTGCATCTGGTTTGGTGGCTCACGTGTTTTGAGGGTGTGGGGAGAGATTAACAACTAAAATAAACTAGAAAATGTAAATCATTCATTACCGTATTTTTCGCACCATAGGACGCACTTTTTCCCTCCTAAAAAGCAAGGGAAAATGTGTGTGCGTCCTATGGAGCGAATGCAGGCTTTCGCTGAAGCCTGGAAAGTGAGAGGGGTCAGTGCGCACCGACCCCTCTCGCTCGCCAGGCTTCAGGAAGCTATCCGCTAGCCGTGGGAGACCCAGCTCTCCCACGGCTAGCGGAGCGCTGCATTAATCCCGAAGCTTGGGGCGTGCGGAGCTCAGCGCGCCCCAAGCTTCTGGGTGCCGGCAAGGTCTCCGCTAGCCGTCTAGACCTTGCCGGCACCCGGAAGCTTGGGGCGCGCTGAGCTCCGCAGCCCCAAGCTTCGGGATTAGCGCTCCGCTAGCCGTGTCTAGGCTGCGGATAGCAGCCTGCTTCCCGGAGCGTCGGGCGCCCTGAAAGCAGAGCGCCCGGCGCTTCGGGAACACATCCGCAGCCTAGGCAACCCTGCGGGAGGTCCCGCAGGGATGTCTAGGCTGCGGATAGCAGCCTGCTTCCTGGAGCGTCGGGCGCCCTGAAAGCAGAGCGCCTGGCGCTTCGGGAACACATCCGCAGGGTGGGGAGCCCTGCAGGAGTTCCCCGCAAGGCTCCCCACGCTGCGGATAGCAGCCTGCCGCCCGGCGGGCGGGGCGCCCTGAACCAGAGCGCCCCTCGCGCCGGGCCGACATCCGCAGCATGGGGAGCCCTGCAGGAGTTCCCCGCAAGGCTCCCCAAGCTGCGGATAGCAGCCTGCCGCCCGGCGGGCGGGGCGCCCTGAATCAGAGCGCCCCTCGCGCCGGGCAGACATCCGCAGCGTGGGGAGCCCTGCAGGAGTTCCCCGCAAGGCTCCCCAAGCTGCGGATAGCAGCCTGCCGCCCAGCGGGCGGGGCGCCCTGAATCAGAGCGCCCCTTGCGCCGGGCCGACATCCGCAGCATGGGGAGCCCTGCAGGAGTTCCCCGCAAGGCTCCCCACGCTGCGGATAGCAGCCTGCCGCCCAGCGGGCGGGGCGCCCTGAACCAGAGCGCCCCTCGCGCCGGGCCGACATCCGCAGCATGGGGAGCCCTGCAGGAGTTCCCCGCAAGGCTCCCCAAGCTGCGGATAGCAGCCTGCCGCCCGGCGGGCGGGGCGCCCTGAATCAGAGCGCCCCTCGCGCCGGGCAGACATCCGCAGCGTGGGGAGCCCTGCAGGAGTTCCCCGCAAGGCTCCCCAAGCTGCGGATAGCAGCCTGCCGCCCAGCGGGCGGGGCGCCCTGAATCAGAGCGCCCCTTGCGCCGGGCCGACATCCGCAGCGTGGGGAGCCCTGCAGGAGTTCCCTGCAAGGCTCCCCAAGCTGCGGATAGCAGCCTGCCGCCAGGCGGGCGGGGCGCCCTGAATCAGAGCGCCCCTCGCGCCTGGCAGACATCCGCAGCGTGGGGAGCCCTGCAGGAGTTCCCCGCAAGGCTCCCCAAGCTGCGGATAGCAGCCTGCCGCCCGGCGGGCGGGGCGCCCTGAATCAGAGCGCCCCTCGCGCCGGGCAGACATCCGCAGCGTGGGGAGCCCTGCAGGAGTTCCCCGCAAGGCTCCCCAAGCTGCGGATAGCAGCCTGCCGCCCAGCGGGCGGGGCGCCCTGAATCAGAGCGCCCCTTGCGCCGGGCCGACATCCGCAGCGTGGGGAGCCCTGCAGGAGTTCCCCGCAAGGCTCCCCACGCTGCGGATAGCAGCCTGCCGCCCAGCGGGCGGGGCGCCCTGAATCAGAGCGCCCCTCGCGCCGGGCAGACATCCGCAGCATGGGGAGCCCTGCAGGAGTTCCCCGCAAGGCTCCCCAAGCTGCGGATAGCAGCCTGCCGCCCAGCGGGCGGGGCGCCCTGAATCAGAGCGCCCCTTGCGCCGGGCCGACATCCGCAGCGTGGGGAGCCCTGCAGGAGTTCCCTGCAAGGCTCCCCAAGCTGCGGATAGCAGCCTGCCGCCAGGCGGGCGGGGCGCCCTGAATCAGAGCGCCCCTCGCGCCTGGCAGACATCCGCAGCGTGGGGAGCCCTGCAGGAGTTCCCCGCAAGGCTCCCCAAGCTGCGGATAGCAGCCTGCCGCCCGGCGGGCGGGGCGCCCTGAAGCAGAGTGCCCCGCGTGCCAGGCAGACATCAGCCAGCCCCACAAGCTCGGGGGACAGCAGGGAGGCGCAGCGCCACTATCCCGCTGTTCCTCGACCTGGTTCTGTTTCCCTGACCTGCTTTTGGGGGGGAAATAAAGGGAAATTTTTTTTCCTTTATTTCCCCCCCAAAAAACTAGGTGCGCCCTATGGTCCGGTGCGTCCAATCGTGCGAAAAATACGGTAATTCATTTGAATGCACTATTCCACAGTCAGAGGTGTAAAATAGTATTTGAGATGATTAATAAACTATGGGATGGATCCAGACATGGTTTTCCATGAATGAAAGGTCTTCTGTTTGTAGATAGGACTGCAATCCAGTAGACTGCCTGCATATGGAAGGGGGTGAGGGAAGAGAAAGCAATTTTCGCTGATTCTCTGTTCTTCCTGCAGCCCCCAGACCATCTCCCATTTGTTCTGGAGGGTCCCCCAACCCTCTGGATTAGCTTTCCTAGGGGGTGCAGAAGGAAGAAAGAGAAATCAAGGGAAACCCTCTCCTTCATCCAGTGAGGGTATTTGTTAGCAAAACTTTGCTCATGAGAAGTCTGGATATCCAGCCCTGTGAAATTTTCTAAAATGAAAAAATATATATCCAATGCCATTTATATCATTAAAAGCAATTAGTATTTTGCTTTGAATGTAAGAGGGCTGCATTTTGGTCTCACACTCATGTACTTCAGGTGTAAAATATATGCAGTGGAGCTGCATTAGTGTAAGACTGTAATGAATGTGAGGACACCCACCCCAAAGTATTCATTTATTCATCAGAATTCATTTTAATGTTTACCATGCAGCATTTTTTTTGTCTTGTTAGCTGCACATATAATTCCTTAATTTATATGTGGGAAATAAATCCTTAAACAAATAAAAGTGGATGGAAAACACTGTGATGGGTTTCAATCTGCAGATTTAAATGTCTTTTTGAAAACATTTTTTTCTAACACTGCCACTCTGATAAAGGTGTAACAGAAGAGCTTTAGACCCATTTGGCAAACTCATACTCAGAGTAGACCCATTGACATTAATAGTTAGCCATGTCCATTAATTCTAGTGTGTCTAACTTTGAGTATGACTTAGTCAAATATGACCCTACACCTACACACACAAACAAAATAATTTGTCATGAAGCTGGAACACAAGAAAGGCCCCACGAAACCAGATCAAAGGTCTATGTGGGTCAGCATCCTGTTTTTCCAAAGTGGTCAGCCAGATGCCTTGGAAAACAAATAAAAATCACATGAGGGCAATAGTCTCCTGATGCTGCCCTCCAGCTCTGGGCATCCTGGAGGTTTCCTAGAGTTCAGGAATTATGTAGTAGTAAACATTAGCATAGTACCAACACTATTCTACCATTCAGGAGGGATGCGGGTGGCGCTGTGGTCTAAACCACTGAGCCTCTTGGGCTTGCTGATCAGAAGGTCAGGGGTTTGAATTCCTGTGATGGGTGAGTTCCCATTGCTCTGTCCCAGCTCCTTCCAACCTAGCAGTCTGAAAGCATGCCAGTGCAAGTAGATAAATAGGTACCACTGTGGCGGGAAAGTAAACAGCATTTCCGTGCACTCTGACTTCTGTCATGGTGTTCCATTGCACCAGAAGCGGTTTAGTCATGCTGGCCACATGACCCGGAAAGCTGTCTGTGGACAAATGCTGGCTCCCTTGGCCTGAAAGCGAGATGAGCGCCACACCCCATAGTTGCCTTTGACTGGACTTAACTGTCCAGGGGTTTTTTACCTTTACCTTTTACCTACCATTCAGTTAACAGTTAACTGTTAACAGTTGCTATATTGCCAAGGGTCATCCAGCTCAGATGATATAACTGAACACCAAGTTTAAATTTAGGAGATGTTTGTAATAAAAAGCCCAATATATTATTTGAACACATAAAGTTTCCAGCAGCCTCTTTACCTTGTTGGCTACACTCCTTGTCTGTGCAATGAGCTCCCTGACCCTTTGAATGCTGGCGGAGACATTGTTTGCGGGCCACTTCTGTTCCACTGTCCGCAGCTTATCTAGCAGCTGGGGGACAACTTCTGTGAGACTCTTCACTATCATGGAAAAGGAAAGAAGAGGGTGGGGGAGAAAGTAATAATTCCATTCTGTGAAGAATTCTGTGTACATTTTTCTAAACTTCAACTCACAAACACAAGAAAATCTTACTTGTAGCAAGGAGTGAAGAAGAAGCACTGCTATATCTATACAGTGGTACCTCTGGTTACAAACTTAATTTGTTCTGGAGGTCTGTTCTTAACCTGAAACTGTTCTTAACCTGAAGTACCACTTTAGCTAATGGGGCCTCCCGCACGCAATTTCTGTTCTCATCCTGAGGTAATGTTCTTAACCCGAGGTACTACTTCTGGGTTAGCAGAGTCTTTAACCCGAAGTGTTTGTAACCTGAGGTGTTTGTAACCCAAGGTACCACTCTATCTATCTATCTATCTATCTATCTATCTATCTATGTATCTATGAATAATATTATTAAATAGCAGTGGCTCTTTACTCTTTGTTACAAGCAAGATTTGTCCACTATAACAATTTATACATTATATCTCTTCTCTTTTCTCTTCGCAACCCCCCCAAAAAACCTTGTGGGGTTGAGAGGGTACAGCCCCCCGAGATCCCACCAATTTTGGTACTCATTCTGCATACTAGTGTTTCCCATCACTGTACCTGTATCCCTTGTTGTGACTGTGGCACGTTCATAGGCTGCTCTTTCAGGCTTAAAGTTCTTCAGGTCTTGGGACCATTTGCTCACATTCTCAGCCATTGGATTAGTAGTCTGTGTTACTGCTGCAGCAGTATCTAGAGCTTGATCTGTAATGACTTTCAACTGGTTCAGACGTTGTCTTGCATTATCTGTTAAAAGAACAAAAGCAAAAAATGACTCTTAATAGCCAATAGATAGGATAGATACACTGTAATGACAGAGGGAAGGGGGAATTCTCTATAGTAAGAAATCACTAAAAATTTGAACCTGAGGACTGGGGTGGAGGCTGGGGTGGGGAAACCAAGAACAGAACAAGATATGGTAGAGAGGGATGCAGGTAGTGAAGAGAGAAATGGCAAAAATTCGCTGCCTCAATTCACCCAAGGGAAAATATTTTAGTGGTGTTAGATGTTCTGATTTGCATGCAAGAGGTCCCCCGTGTTTCTCCAGCAAGGGCTGGGAGTTACCCCCGCCTGAAATCCTACAAAGCTGCTGTCAGCCAATACTGACAACAAGTTCAAGTTCAGTTCAAGGCAACTTCCTATTTTTCTATACTTTCTATTACAGCAAAGCTACCATAGGATACAACTCTGTCTCCCCTTGCAGACACTCACACACACTGAAAACAGAGGTGTGAGTCAGGATGGACAGAGATGTTTTGCTACATTATATGTGATTTTCAGTTTGTTCTAAATAACTTATGCCAACTATTTGCTATGTAGGCATTCAGAGGTATTTCTGCATGGGCACTAAAATGTATTTTATTATCTAGGTAACTTGGCAGCCTTGCACCATGCTTAACCCTTTTGAACATTGCAGAGATTGCCAAAATTAATTGTAAATAGAATTAAGAATTACCTTTATGGAGAAGATCCAACAAACACAACAAATCTGAAGGCAATTTTGTGATTCAACTATTAAAAGGAATCAGCAAAAGTAGGATTTTGATTTGAATCCTTCCTGACATAATCGCTAAGGGGAATTTTAGTATAAATTTCATCTTCAATCAGTTTCACAAGATTAAGTTTTTCAGTATTTATCTCCTGACCTTGTTCTGACATCTGTATTTTTGAAATGACTTTCAGCAAATAGCTTTTCCAATTATTCTTTCTGGCAACAGTTCCATTAACACGGCGACCTGCGTCGGCAACAGCTAAATAATCTGTAAAGGAGAAATAAAATGTAAGGAACAGTTTTACCACTATGGAGGACTCAAGACCCAATTCACACATGTGCTAAATCATGTTATCAGGATGAACCGCAATAAGTCTCATGTGGTTTCCTTCCTCCCCTCTTCCAGTGCAGCTTTGACAATGAGATCAAATGCTTCTGCTTTCATTTCAGATTAACCACAGTTTTAGTGCTATATCCAATGCCTGTGGTAATTTTAACTATGGTTAGTGAAAACAAGTGAGGTTCATAACCCATGGTTTGAAGTCAGCTTTTCCCAATTAACCACAGTTCATGACTAACCACAGTTTGCCTAAATTTGGATGTCACCACAAGCTGTGGTTAGTCTTAAAAGGCAGCAAAGTTTCTAAACTCTTTCTTGTGGCAATTCCAGAATAGGATGTGGAAGCATGCAAGCTCAATGCTCACTGTGGCTTATCATTGTAAACAGTCTACATCTAGTCTTAGTATTAATTTTATCAAAAAAGGCACTCCACCGTAAATATAACTGGTGCTAATCACGACAATATTTAATTAGGAATTATTTAATGACACACATTTAGGTAGTCTCGCTTTCTGAATAGTCTCCTTGTCAGTGCCCAGCAACAATTCCTGATGGAATACTGAATTGTCTTCAGGGACCTCTTAAAAAGAATTTGGCAGATGGTATTCTCTTGAGCTAGGTGACAGTACATTTACATTAGAAAAATAGTGCACTACAAATGTGAAAAGCATTTGCTTCTGACAGATTAAAAGCAGTAATTTCCATAGTTTTAAGTTTCAGAAAAAGAAGTACCAGCATCCTGTAAATCTTCTATATGGCCTGGTAATTGTACAGACATTTGTTGCACTGCAGGTCCCAGAGAACAAGAGATACAAAATGGATAAAGTAATGAGTGTTTATTAGACCAGCTTCTGTTCTACTGAAAATAGACAAGCTTTTGAACTACAGAATTCTCAGTGGGATATAATGATTAATTCTCTCCTGTCAACATTTTTCATTCTTCATGATGCTCCCTTTCCATATGCAGAGCTATTATACTTCCAGAGAAATGTCCAAATCAAGAGACAGGATTATATTTACTAGTATGTGCCGTCTGTTCCTGATCACTGGCTTGATTGAGAACTTTTTTGCTTTCTTCTTTATGGTAAGTGATCTGGGTGCCAATTCCAACAACAGCCTACAAATTCATTTTAGAAAGAGAGTCAGAATAAAACCTCATTTATTTCTTTTCATGTTCAGGATTTCTATGCCACCTTTTCAGAGCAACCCCTCCCCCAAAGGCAGCTTATGTCAAAACTATGACCCAACCCAAACATTTAAAAACGACACTAAAAAAGGAGCAGTTAAAATAAAACTCGATTTGAAATAAAAAAGGGTTTCATTTCAATAGAGAGATATTACACGTATCTCCCTAGGGAGAGAATTCCACAGGCATAGAGCCACAACCAAAAAGCCTCCTCCCTTCATTTTCTCTCTTTCTCGTAATTTCTGCAACAGATAGTGGAAGGTTATGAAGCACAAATTGTTATTAAGCCCATAACCATGGTGGAATCTAAAGGTAAAGGTAAAGGTAAAGGGTCCAGTCCAGTCGTGACCGACTCTGGGGTTGTGGTGCTCATCTCGCTTTATTGGCCGAAGGAGCTGGTGTACAGCTTCCACATATAAAACATGTTATGAAAATGCTTTTTAAAAAAGTTTTGAAAAACACATTGAATTTAGCATAGCTCACTGTGGCCATCTAGTGTCACTTTTGTTTATTGCACTTTACGGCACATTAAAATTTTTTATTTGCAGTTGTATAGCTGAGTCTCATGTCTAATAGCAGTTTAAGGTAAGTGATCTGAATTCGGAGGAGGTGAGTAAGACTCAGGCCGCCCCTTCCCCTTTGACACAGCCATATCCAAATCAGGCAGCCCATACAGCTGATTTTACTAAACAAAATTTACATTGGGAGCTTGAATGTGACATGTGGTTTGGCCCTTTACTTTTAAAGGGGCTGGATGGGAAATTGGCAAAAAGTCTCTAACTCCACTTTGCCCAGCAAAGGCATCCTGCAACCAAGGTTCCACTCATGGGTGCTCTGAATCTAGCCTATTGTAACTTTTGCAAGTATACAGAAATTATGCAATTGTTGCAGTAAAAATTAGAAAATGGCTCCAAAATGAATTATACCAGAGACTGCAACTGAAATGTATTTCCTCTCATTTGATGATCTGGGCAATAGTTATGGAAAATAACATTCACATGATTTCTGGTGTGTTTTGTATGCAGCCTAATAATTAGACATTACATGTGAAAAATTCTATACAAGAGTTTTCAGCAGGCGCTGGAAATATTGCTTCATCCCAATGATACAAGGGTCATGGAGCATAGATCAGGGTTTATAATGCTGCTACTTACATCACTGACCCGCTCTGTAGTGTTTAATGCCAAGGTAGAGATTTGTTCGGCTTCGTGAATGTAATTAATGATATTTTCATGAACATTGGAAGCATTTAATGCTTTTTGGACTAATCCATTTGTATCAACACCATGCAACGTCCTACAGCAAAGGAGAAAATAATAATAACAATAATAATCTGAATTACTGACAGGTGAAAACAGGTGAGTATTTGCCAGAGTTGAATCAGGTAATTGAGAGACAGTGGTCTTCTGCACATATTTAGTCCTCAGTAATGGCACATGCACATGCTAAAAGGTGAGTACAGATCTCCCCAGCAGCTCAGCTGTCACCATTGCACAAGTCAGCTGCAGTATCAGTTGCATAACCTGCTGCTAAATCTGTCCATGAACAGGGATTGGAAATATGCCTACCTTTTTGAAACCCATTATTTGCAATAAAAATACTAAACCTACCTCCAGACTGTCATGATTTTGCAGAAGGGATTCATCTGCACACTGGAACTTTACGTCTGCACAGTTAAAGTGGATTAAAGGACTTTTGTTATAGCGCAGCAAACTCACTTTAGAAAAGAATTGGACTTTTTATGGTTTGGAAAGTGAAATGGGTATTCACTGAAAACTGTGTGATGACTATTTCTAAACAGCTGCTTTGAAGGAAAGAAAAATACAATGGTGGATTTGATCATCTAGTTGGACCCTATGTTGAGAGCTGGTATGCATAACACAGTGGTGAAAAGACTATAATGCAAAGTACAATTACTGTATTGCTATATTCTACTTTCCTCCCAACCAGCCAATCCTTTTATGAACATTGAACACAATCCAGCTAAAGCAAAGCACTTTTAAGTTCCATTGTTTTCAGTGGGAGAGTAAACCACACATTTAATTCTGTTCCATAAGGCTGAAATGCACTTCACATTGTACTGGTTTACACATCACAGTCAGGCAAATCATGGCTTAGCATGAATACACAAGATTTGGGAGAAGAGGCAATAGCTGCTTCTCCCCAGTCACTTTGCTGCTGCACCACGCTGAACTAAGCCATGAGTATGTTGCTGGAACCTGGACTTATGGACAAACCACAAGGTTTGTAAAATCCAGGACAAGTCTTGGAGACAGCACATCAGGAGCAAAATGACCAAAATGGCAGCAAACCCCTCTCTGGGAGCCTACATACTTGTGGAGTCACATGAAGCCATGGTAGCAAACTAGGCTGCTGGCTGAATTGTGCTCATTTGTTTGATTTATAGAGCACAGTTAATATGATATATTAATATATATTAACTGATGGCAGTTTACCTGTCTAGCTGATCTGCAAGAACACCAAGCTCTTGTGCATATTCCATGGCCCTTTGCACCAAATCACCATCAAACCTTGAGAGGTTGGCCAGTTTGTCCTGTAGCTGTATTTTAGCTCCATCTATTTCTGCATAGAACCCTGATGCATTCTGTTCAAATGAGAGTACAGAGTGGGGAAAAGTAATTCAAGGTTAATATTTCTAGAAATTGATACTATTTTCCCAGCAGGTGTGTTGTTAATACTTACCAGGAGAGAAAGAGGTATGGCGGTAGGGAGGTTGGCATGGTACAAATGTACTAGAAGGAGCATTGGATGGGCTTTGCCAGTACATTTGCACAGCACCAGCATCCCCATTGCCCCTCCTCTCCCACCCTTTAAGCAACAGCACCCCACTAACTAGGAAGGTAGTGCAGTGACTCTGCCCCATCTGGTGAGCTGCTTCTGGGCATTGCTGTTGACCATGATTAATGCTATGGGGGAAGTTACTCTTAGTCAATATTTGAAGCTGGTTAGCAAACACTTGAAAAGAAAAACTGGCTAGTGTTAACCAGTGTGTTTTTCTGGGGGGACGCATACCCCTAAACGTTTTGTGAATCTAAGTTTGGCCTCATTGAGGGGCAGTATTTCAATATGAGTAGGAAAAAGAGTACCCCTAACATTTTTAAAGAAAAAAGCACTGGTGTTAACTATGGGAAACGCTGGTGCTGATGCAACGCCTTAACTCTGATTAAGGTCAGTGAGGAATGTGTCATTCACAAGGATGTTACCTTGATTGCCTCGGTCAGTTCCAAGTTGAGTTGCTGTGGTACATCTAAAATATCTCTTGCCTGCAGCAGGGTACTGTTGACACTGTTAATCTGTGCCTCCACTACTTCTTGTTGCTTCTGTGAGAAAATAGATGAATGAATGAATGAATGAATGAATGAATAAGCTCCCAGAAATGTTGAATACATTTATTATGTTCTTTTGGGTTAGTTGCCTTGATCTATCCTAAAAATGCACTGCTGGACTTCTGTCATCCAATTAAAATTTGGAAGCTGAAGTTATTAGGAGGTTCTGAATTAAGAAAAGTGGAATTTTAAAAGAGAGAAGATAATAGCTAGTTTAATTGACCCCTATTGAGGCAGGTCACTTTTGCACAGTCTGTTTTTAGTCATTCAGTAACGCTGCCATGAGCGACACACATGACTTTCTGAAACAAGACTTGAAACAGTTAATATATCTTAGGCAATTTCTGAGAAAAGACTTGAAATATAGAAAAAGCAGATTGAGAAAGCAGTGGATTGGGAAGAAAGGTAGGTGGTGTATTTTCCTGAGTTGTTACTAGCCTCACTGTAGTACAGTAGTAGCAATAGTAGTTTTACTTACCCGCCCTTAACCAGAAAGTCCCAGGGCAGGTTACATGATGTGAAAACACAATAAACACAATAAAAAAACGATACCTTGCAACACCTTACAGGAAGGACACCAAAATCTGTTCTTCAATTTTCAAAGACCAGGGCAAAGAAGTGCACATTTATAGCCAGGGCTTTGTACATTTCATATCAAGAGAAACCCATTTTGTATATGATCTTTTCTGCAGCCAAACATGGCAGCAACAAAACGCATAGGGCAGCATCCAGTTAAACAGTTCCACCAGTGCAAGGACCTCTAGCTGTACTTCCCCTCCCTCCCCTCTGTCCACGCAGGGGGGCGTGACCCTTAAATCTGCTTGTGGTTTACTCCAATCTCTGGAGCAGATTTTGGAATCATGCTGGGAAAAGAAACAATTCCTGAAATCACCATCCTCTCTTTCCACTCTCCTAATCAGGGCAGGAGGAGGGGAATGTTCTTCACAGATTCACAGTGCAATATACTGCATGGTACCTCCTGCCTTCGGAATGTGGCGGTGCTTTCTTTATTTCTAGCTTCTGCTTTCTTAATGTCATCAACAGCCTGGTCCAGGGCCTTCTGCAAATCTGCAAGCTTGGTGTTGTAATCCCCAAGCTGGTCCAAAACGACAGGAATCAGAGATCTGGTTTCATTGTATGTCTGTCTCCACTTTTCCACTTCTTTTAGCACTAAGAGAAGATAAAGCTGGTTAACCATTGTGAATGGCCTTACTCTTGGTTTCTGCAGCAAGTCTAGCCACACATGGTTAGGGATGAACAAACTGTTGCCAATTTCTTTCATTTTCTCATTTCAGTTCAGTTCTTCACATTTCCATATCTGTTTGCAATTACTATCTTTTTAATTGTAAAAATTCATTAGCATTTCAGGACAAATTTATCCTAATAAACTATATTCGGGGTTGGTGGTCGTACGACAGCACACAGAGTGTAACAAGGACTGAGAGATTGTGGGGGGGGAGGGGGGCTCGTTTAATCTCACTGTAAACAAGTGGTACAGTGACAATAAAGTATTTTTATTTCTATATATTCTGGATGCAATTTTGCCTAATGTACACATTTCTGCATAAACCCCCCCATAGAATGCATTTTAAAATATTTTTTTGATGAATATATGCTTTTATATGCACTTTACATTATTGTGCACATTACATGGCTGGAGAATTGCATTGCAAAATTCAGAAAAGTGTGAACTTTGAAGCTCCTGCAACCAATCAGAAGCCGCGGAAGCCCCGTCGGACATTCAAGTTCCAAAAGAATGTTTGCAAACTGGAACAATCACTTCCGGGTTTGCGGCGTTTGGGAGCCAAAACGTCCGGGTTCCAGGGCATTTGGGATCCAAGATACGACTGTACTCTTTTATATGAATTGCACATGATTTTGAATTAATTGGTGCCATCATGGCTGACACTCATAAAGATCTGTGAGTATGTATTTCAATATGCAACTGTGCTTTTCCAATGCCACATCACACTGTCTTGACAGATGGAAAACTCACACTCTTGTGCTGCATCAGATTCTTCGTATGCAAGTGGTATCTGAATAGTGAATGGCTTGCGACGTTTGATGTCCTTCACCATTTCTTCTGCTGCCTTGAGCTTCTGAATGATATCCTCAGGCCTCAGGTCATGTTCAATGCCATAGTATTCCACCTTGCTGCTGACTTCTGTGAACAAACCCCAGGCAGATAAAGCAATAATGAATTGTGATTGAACAACTAACTACACAAGCCCCCTTGAATCATAGGTTTCTGACAAGACCCTGAATGTTTCATATCTTTATTGATATGTTTATAGTCCCTTCCCCCTGAGGTCCTTCAGGGTACCCAACTCTTGTGCCCATGTGGTTCTCTTTCTCTGCATTGTAGAAACAGCCTTGTGGCCAGACGCAAAAACCATTTGTTGGTAACAACTCGTTTTCTAGAATTGCAAACCTGCATTTATAAGAACATTGCATTATGCAGAATTTGTAGTTAGCAGCAAACACCTCATGATACACCAGTGGCATGGAACTTGTGCCTCTTTTGTACACAGTTGCAATGATTTCAGGGGGCTGCTTTTATGCTATCTCTCTTGATCAATAAGCTAGTATGAATAAATAGCAGTTTTATAAGTCCCAGGGCAGCAGGAAGATTTAATAATTCAACATCTATTGTATTTGGTTACAAATGGAAAACAGCTCTAAATTCTTTTTTGCAGGTTGTTTCTTTTTCAGCCCCAAATGACTGTACTATTCTTTCAGAAACTCAGAGCTAGTTCTCCTGTTTTTATTCTGATAACGTAATAATAAAAGTTGGGGGGGGACACCAACAACTGGTATTTTGATGGCTACATAGACATAATGATCTCAAAGATCTCAGTCAAAATACTTATGTTTGCTAAGAGTTGTCTAGACAGGACTTGGGCATTTCCCCCCATGTTTGAAAGTAACAAACCACAACATTCTGGTGGACTGCTGATTGGCATCAGAATAGGGAGCCTTTTTCACTTCCTGTTACACCCTCACTGTAGCCACATTATCACTGCTCTTACACAGGAAATTGAATGTATTGTTTCAATACACACAGGAAACTTCATCAGACACTCATCCGCACATCTGGTAGGAGCAACTGTGAGACTTATGTGTAGCTTGCACAGCTATTTTCTTTCTCTCAGCACAAAAATGTATTGGGGGGGTACAAGAAAGCCTGATTACTTCTCCCGCACTTGTAATGCTCCTGTGATGACTTTTGCCCATTGGCAGCCTCGCCATTTCGATGAACCAAGACAAAACACAGATTTACCTTGGATATTATCTATCATATTTCCAAGTGCCTCCACAAGAACAGCAGCACGGTCAATGCTCTTCATGGTTTCCTTCTGTATCAATTGGCCTTTGCTGGATTCTTGATTTCCCTGTGAATAAGCCATGCAATTGCAATATTAGATTTTCTTTTCAATCTCTAGGCATGTGCAGGTCTGACTAGTGTAAGCAAAATCTGTCTGATGAGTGCAGGAAGGTCTATTGAGCGTATAAATGATATCTGGCAATGTTGGAAGAAAAGAGCTGCATCTCATTAGGTGCCTGGTATTTACAATGCAGGCTTTGGAAACCTGCTCCACATTTCAGTGTCATTTGCTGCACTCAAACCATCACTTATCTGATCCAACTCTGAAGCTGAAGCTGATCCTTATGCAAACTTCCCTAGGAAAGAATTTTCATTGAATATAGTGGGATTTATATCTGAGCAAATTTTCTGCACAAAATATTTGGCAACCACATATACAACATTATCTTGATCTTAATAGATCAATGTTTTAAATCCCTTGTCGCTTCTGTTATCTTTTTTTTTCTTTCCCTGTAAGTATTTGCACAGGACGATATCCACCTTTACCTCCCCACCCCCATTTTATGTTGTTATTTCTATGTATAACATGCTATGGCCACACGGCTAATGCAATAAAATCTATTGATTGATTGATCTTAATAAGCAGCTTCTGAAGGAGGCAATTTGGAAAAGGAGGAGATGTATGTGTGTGTGGAAAAGTAGATTAGAAAAATGGTGAACAGGAAAAATTGTTCCCCATTCCCCTTCTCATGCTAATTTTGATTTTCTTTTAAGTCATTAGGCTTTTTAAAAAAACATACACATGTCTTCATGGCATGTAGTGTCTAGTTTTGTCATATAACATGACTCAGTGTGTCACCTTCTTTTGCAAATCAGTGCTTTGCTTGCTGAAGCACCAGGTGGCGCTTTCAACCAGTTGGAAAAAAATGAGTCTAAGATCACATAGCCACTTCCTCAAATCATGAGAACAAATCTCCCTTGTGTCCTCTCCTGATACTGAAATGTACAGTTAAAACACATTTGTTGGTGTAGGATCGAAGACCTGAATTTCTTCCTGTTAGTGCTGTGCTTATGGGAACCTGCTTTTAGAGGGCTTTTTATGTTAAGGGCTGCATTCCCTCATAAGTGGTCTGTCAGAGGCCATTATCCTGGCAGTGGACATATTCAGAGTCAGAGGGAGTGGGGCAGCCCCCCTTTCTTGCTCTTTCTGCAATTCCCTTCCTTCTCTCTCTGCAATCCCGTTTCCCTTTGCTTTTTCCCTCCTTGCCACTCTGATGAAATCAGACTATTTGCTTCATGAAATTAGGTAGGGGGCCACAGATTGCCCAGGCTTATTTTAGACATTGGAATTTCCAGCCATACTCTACTTAGAAGAGCTTTTTTTAAATTAAAAAATCCATTCTTTTGATAGAGTTATCAAAATGGGTATCCTGTTTCTGGACCTGTTCCAAAAAAGAAATTTACAGGAACAGTATAGCTGGGAATATATATATATTAATTACACCAAACAACAGCAGCACTATACACTAAAGTATTTGCTATGAGAAATACAGAATACAGGAAAGAAAAGCTTCTTTTCCAGTGTGTTAGGCACAGCCAGTACAGCAAAATAATAATACTAAAGGTATGTGTGTGTGTGTGATCACATGTAACATGTATTGTTTTTATTTCAGCAGCTACCCCATAGTCTAGGGATGGGGAGCTTCCAGACAATAGGCCAAAAGTAACCCACTAAGGTGTCTCTTTCTAACTGTGCCGCATGCATTTATAACTGAATTTGTGGCATATGTGGTGTGTATGTGAGAATGTGATGTGAGTGAAGGGGGTTAGTGGTGTGTGTGTGTGTGTGTGTGTGTGTGTGTGTGTGTGTGTGTATGTGAACTGTGTGTGTACAGCCTTTGACCAAGAGTATGCAGACCTTGAGTGGGGTGGTTCTTCAGCTCCACCACAGAGATTATATGATTGAGAACTTCTGATGTGATCTAATGTTTATAACAGGATTGGGGAACTTGTGACCCTTCATATGTTACTAGACTACAAATCAAAACATTCCTGATGCTGGCTAATGGGAGCCCAAGACTATCTGGAGGGCAGCAGGTTCTCCAGGTAGGAGCTGTACTGTTGTGGCTTTTGCACCACAAATATAATTCCACTCATACTGACCCTTCGTGATCCACAAAGGATGCCTGATTAGCTCATCCCTACCAGAAAATGATGATCCTTATTTAAGCGCCTGCTACTTACTGTGTAAACGATTACTGCTGATAATTGACAAGCTCGGGGAAGACTTTGAAGTATATTATTGTGCTAATGGAAATGCTACGAAAACTTCCATGCACAGCACCCATAGCTTGAAATATCCAAAAGAGAAAGAAAAGCAACTGAATGTCATTTATCTTGATTACTGTAATCAGTTTAAATTAGAATTTGAAGTAGGCACGCCATATTTCCATTAGGGGGGAAAAAGTAGCACCAAGTGAATAACAGACAAGCAGGATGTGGAGGAAGCTGCCTTCTGTCAGGTTCACCTTATGCTACTTGCCTTATGCTACTTGTTCACCTAGCTCTGTCCTAGCCTGAGGGGCAGCAAATTTCCAGGGCTCAAACAGGAGTCCATCAAAACTTTTTAACTGATCCAGTCAGGGGTTGAAACTGGGACCTTGTGCATTTAATGCTGAAGAAGAAAAGCTGTGGCCCTTCAGGTGATCACTGGCCATGCTGGTTGGGGCTGATGGGACTTAGAGTTCAACAACATCTGCAGAGCCACCAGTTCACCACATCTGATGTAAAGTATGTGTTCTGCAACTGAAGCATGGGCCCCTCATAAATGGAGCACCACATTAAGATATATTTTATGTATGTTTTGGGGACAAACCCATACTATTATGCCAAACTTTTTTCTTCATGTGAACATTTCTCCCCTCCCTCATCGCCTCCCCATGAACACACATTTTTTAAAAAATAAAAAAATGTGTTTTGTGTTACGCAAAATTAAATAATTCTTTAGTAATTCATTGAGCTCCTAGGACTCATAAGGGTAGATTGTACCAGTGTGGGAATCATCAAATACTCTCTGATGGCCCGGCAGCAAGGCAATAGGAAATTTCCTACCCATTCCCAAAATGTTCCTTTCACGGTTTTCAATCAGAAATGCTTCCTCCCCATTTACACAAGAAAAAGGGGGAATGGTCAGAGATCTCCAGTGGAAATAACTAACTCTGTATCTGCATCTGATGCTACCTATTTGATCATAAATGTGAAAAAACACAATTGTCACAGACTGTATTTTCTGCATCTAGTTGACACAACCTGAACAGTTTTCCCATTTACATTCATGTGTAAATGCCTGATTACTTGTCTGTTCCTGCTGTTAACCAAGTACTAGGAATATGCTTTTGATCTGCTGATGACATGAAGCTCTCTGGGGAAGGGCTGAGGGAGGGTCATTGGATGCTGAGGCAGGGACTCATGTTCCTGAATACAGTGTAGTTTTATGTTGTATATTTTTTGTGTCTGAAACTGAAAACAAAAAATGTTAAAAATACCTGATTACTGAGGATCACACTCAATGCATCTGATGTAAATGGGTTCCATGAAAGCTTATGCCATAATAAAATTTGTGAGATCTTTAGACATGGGTGGCGCTGTGGGTTAAACCACAGAGCCTAGGACTTGCCGATCAGAAGGTTGGCAGTTCAAATCCCAGCAACGGGGTGAGCTCCTGTTGCTCGGTCCCTGCTCCTGCCAACCTAGCAGTTTGAAAGCATGTCAAAGTGCAAGTAGATAAATAGGTACCGCTCTGGCGGGAAGGTAAACAGCGTTTCCGTGCGCTGTTCTGGTTTGCCAGAAGCGGCTTAGTCATGCTGGCCACATGACCCGGAAGCTGTACGCCGGCTCCCTCAGCCAATAAAGTGAGATGAGCGCCGCAACCCCAGAGTCGGTCACAACTGGACCTAATGGTCAGGGGTCCTTTTACCTTTTAAGATGCCACAGGATTCTGCCTTTTTTGCTGTAAGAGATGAATATGGCTGCCCCTGTGGAATTTGTTAACCCTTGTCCCTCAGGTCTATCTATACATGTAGCATTAATCCACCTTACTACCCAATGAAGTTTACAATAACTTCCATAGAATTAACAAGCTTTATAACAGGCCTTTTCATCAAAGGAATTGAAACCACAAAATGGCAAGCAAACCTTTTCATCAAGTGCGTTGATTTCCTTCAGCAGCTCTGTCATTTCATTCGTAGCATTATCAATCTGGCTCTTCCTCAGCAGAGAATGGTTATCCTTTTCTGACAATTCTTCCTAATAAAGCAAAACAAAACACAAGGGTTGGTTGAGTTGTTTTTAACAAAGCATCTTCATTCAGTACAGGTGAAAGCCAATTTCCTCAATTTTTTTTAATGAGCACCATCAAAATAGCACACTGATGAAGTACTTAGTGAATGTCATAGAATCACAGTGCTGGAAGGACCTCATGGGGCAGCTAGGCTGACCTACTGCAGTGAGGCTGGAGTTACTAGCTCTAAATCGTCACTGACAGATGTTTGTTTAGTGCTTTATTAAAAATGTCCATTGAGGACAATTGCATAGATTCCCAGGGAATTTGTCCTATTGTCTGAGGGAGGATTCACATTCCTGGTCTGGACTTGTTTGTTCTTTCCATACCGTACATGCCACTCTGCATACCATCCCAGTGCAAAGTGGCCAGGGGGCCTGACGCTTTTTGTTGTTATGGGGTATGGGAGCTACCTTTTGCGTGTGCACTGCTCTTGTCTGCTGCGGGGAGCAGCACACAAACAGAACATAACCCCCAAATTTAAGCAGGAATTTGAACTTGCTATCCTTACCATTGGGTTACAGGATTTTTAAAAAATTGATCACTAAATTATATAGCTTCTTATACTTTAGGTCCAATGCCCCTTTTTCTGTTCTTAGATGTGAGGGAAAACAACGGTCTTCCTGCTGTGATGGAAAATGGCTCTGGGAAGTACCAAAAGGCAACAGGGCATTCAGGAGATAATAAGAACACCTTTCAGCCTTGGTCAAGGCCCACAGATATGCATGGTCTGGCTGAGTGATAGAGTGAGAAGGATGTGGCGAGAGCCAACCTTCACACGCACCTACCATCTTGCTTATGAACCTCTTCTATATATCTAAGGAAGGTAATTCCTCTCTCTCATTTACAGTTTTTTCCTCACCAACTTGTTCTACTTTTTTCCTCAAAGGCACTGCAGCAGGTAATGCTTTCAAATACCAGTTGCTGGAAAACACAGGTGAGGAAAGTGCTGTTGTGCTCAGGTGCTGCTTGCATGTTTCCCACAGACAACTGTTTGGCCACTGTGAGAAAAGCAAGCTGGACGAGATGGGCTGTTGGCCTGATCCTGTCGGCTCCTATGTTCTTAGTTCCAATTCATCTTGTCTTCTTTCTCTTTGCACAGAGTACTACAGCAGCCTATGCAGCTCTATAGTAACATTCTAGCCCACATTTTCCCCAAGAGGGCACTCCAAGTGGGCATATATTGTATTTCCCTTACTTTTACTCTCACAATAATCCAGCAAATCAGGTTATGCTAAAAGAGAATACCTGCCAAAAGTTTGCCCAATGAGCATCATGGTTAAATGGGGATTAACATACCTCAGCTGTCTCCAACCACTACACCTCACAGACCAATTCACTCATGCACATGACTACCATCTGAGTTTATAACACTTAATTATTCAAACACTTCATGACTGAAAGCAGAATGTGAGAACTGACTGCACAGAAAAAGAGTGGTGATAGATCTGGGATGGCCTGTTCACATGTGTAAAGTATCATGTTGCAGGCATGGCAGGGCCAGCACGTCCCATTTTGCCGCCTGTGGTGAATGGGAAGTGCTGCCCCACTACCTCTGCCGGCAGTGGACAAGTGGCACCGGCATCAGCACTGATTTCCAGTGCCACTTCTCTGCCACTGGCAGAGGTTGCAAGACAGGCAGGGTGTTCATGGCACTGCTGCCTCAGGAGCTTATGCCACCCATGGCTTCACCTGCCTCATGGGTGGGCTCGGTCTGAGGCACAGAGTGATAGACATGAATCTGAGAACAAGACTCAGACCTTAGATGCACTTCAATCAGGGTGCACAGCCCTTACCCATATTTATATCTGTATCCCTGCATACCCTCCAACATTTCTCTGGTGAAAATAGGGACATCCTATTCCATAATAATAATTTTACTACTGATATCCCGTCCATCTGACTGGGTTGCCCCAGCTACTCTGAGCAGTTTCCAACATAATAAACATAATAAAACATTTAAAAACTTCCCTATACAGGGCTGCCTTCAGATGGCTCAGGGGTTGCATAACTCCATACTCTCCAACATTTTTCTGATAGAAATAGGGACATCCTAAGGAAAAGCAGGACATTCTGGGATCAAATCAGAAACTGGGACACCTGTAAAATCAGACTGTCACTGGAAAATAGGGACACTTGGAGGGTCTGTCCCTGCACCCCTGTCCCTAGACAGGGCAGCCATAGCTTCAGGGAATGGCAATTTAAAACAGGAACATGCCAGCAAGCGGAAGGATTAACTTCCTTCCTCAGTCTTGATTTGAGGTGTCCCTCTATGGCTGTTTTTAATTGCACCACATCTGCTTTGAGTCTGACCTTTCTGCAGCATATTAATGCTGAAGGAAAAGCAGAGACACAACCAAATAAGGTATAACTGGTACCTTCAGCACATAAGTAGTGGAGTTGAGGTCATTCAAGTGTCTGTGAACAGCAACCCCAGTGGAGATGCTCTGCAGGGTAGCTTTGCTTTCATCAATGGACCGAACCGCCAAGCCAATATCATCAGTCAAATCCCAAATGCATTTGTCACAACCTGGCAATGAAATGAAATGAAATATGGGCAGTTGAATGGGGAATACATTCCTGTTGGAATCTTGAAATCCACTGATTTCTCTTGGAAAAAGTAAGTTTCTGTTAGCTTTCCCAGTTGTGAAGATAAAATTGAAATTAGAAAAGACAGTTCCAAGAGGATGAGAGAAAAGCTACAAATAAGAATAACCAATTCATTATGTTGTCAAGATCTCCTAACTTCTAATCCCATATAGCAATATTGTTTTGCATTTAGAATGGCAGTACCCATTGTAATCTGCCACGTTCTCACAACTCTATCCAAATAAATATCAAAATTTAGCATAATATAGAAACTGTTCACTATACCAGGCAAGAAGAGAAAAATGGCTTAACCCCTAAGCAGGTTTTCTACAAAAGAAACAATTTTAGCTATTAAGGAGTGATTTCATAGACACACTTTTTATATTATGTCATGTTATGCAGAATATGTCTGTATGTAATTTTGTGAAAAACGTATTTGCCAAAAAAAAAGCCATAAAAATATGTAGAAAAAGCTGCATCCCCTGCGCCCCCTAGCTAAAGACATATTCAGGACTTAATTTCTAAAAGAAGAAGTACCGGGTTCAGAGTTTCTCAGAAGCTATACAGACTCTGATGAAGGGCACAATACTATGTCCCCTGTATGGGCTTCCCTGCAGACAAAAGATGTTTTGGGTTTCCTTCTCTGAGGGGTTCAACCTTAGGAGCCTCCTAAGTGCAGTCTGAAACTTCAGCAGTCTTTGTTTCACTGATGTTGTCATTCTGACAAAAATAGGATTGCTCTGCCTGAATTACTGTTCTTTACTCCAAAATATATTAGGGGTGGGCATTATTAAAAAGGGAACAGCACACACACAAATGCAAACTCTGCTTCATAACTGCACACATGTGTTCCAAGGCTGAACCCTGGCACTGAAAAAAAGAAAGGGTCGGTTAGAGCTCAAATTAAACCCTGTGCCTATTTTTTTTATATGGCCTCAGTGATGCTTAGACAGTCTATTCCCTGCTGTAGCCTAAGCAATAGTATTTTGCTCTGACGTCACTGGCCTCATAGATATTAAGATGTAGCCTTGTTGATATGACCAAACAGAAGATACCAAACACGGCAAAGGGGTACAGTGGGGTTGTGGCAGCAGCTGCTGCCACTGATCCATGGAATTCAGTGCAGGGCCTGCTGCATCCAAATCTGTGCCTCCCTCCAGGAGCTTGGTATTCCCTGTCCAACAGGACGTGTGGGGAACACAATGGTCCACTTCTGCACAAAGGCTCCAGATAATGTATGAACTGGGTTTCCAAATTACAAATTACTCTGGAATCCCTCACCCCACCAATTATTACATGTTTCGTTCTAAACCGCACTGCCATTAAAAGCAACTGTGTCATCGTATCACTGAATCAAGTCTTTGTTTTTAGAGTTAAGGGCAGACAGTATAACCACAATGGACTGTGTTTTGTATGCTGGGGAGCACTGAGGTTCAAAGTCAGTGCAGTGGATAACAAGTGAAGGTTATTGCAGATATGCTGCTGCTGCTGCTATTATTATTATTATTATTATTATTATTATTATTATTATTATTATTATTAAAATTATGAATAGCTTCATATGAAGCATATGTAGCAAAATAAAAATCATTGTGTTTAGAAGGCCTGCTTGATTCTTGACTCCTTTCCTGATTCCTTGATACAAGAGGCTGTCTTTGGCCTGTCAGGACTTTTTCTGGACAGAGAAGCTTCCTGCCTTTTTCAGAATGACAAGCTCCAAAATGAGTAGCCACATGATTGGAGGGTAGGACTAATGTGTGCCACATGGTAATAATGGGCTGGGATAAGTATTAAATTCATCTACCACAGGCCCAAGTAATTTGCTGTCCTGGCTCCTTCTCCCACACCGCTAGTGAACATTATTTCAGATATGTTTTCATGGCTGCCTCAGTACTGGTCACTAGCATCACTAGCATAATCTTTTTCTTTAGGGTGGGGGAAAGGGACAGAGGGAAATAAGCACAATCACATAATCAGACCATAACCCTCAATGTATGTCCTTCAAGATACAGATGCTCTGGAAAGGGGGAAGCTGGAGGACGTTGACAGTGCAGCCAATGTTTCATATAATTGCTATTCTTACTGATTACTGGGCAATCTGTGACTGGAGGAGACATTGGAGGTTCTGCTAGGCATTGCCCTGTTCGACGGTCACAAGGTCCTCCTCTGCAATTGCATGCTAGGAAAGGAGAGAGAGAGAGAATTTTATAGTAATTGTTTAAAACTGGAAACCTACAACCAAATACTTAACTTCTCTTCTTAGCCCCTTCTTGGTTCCCCGCCCCTTCTGACCCTTTCCTTGAATTTACATTGTCTTCATCTACCATTCACATGGAGTCCCCCTTTTCAGTATTTTCATAGCTCTATACGGTCTCCTTTCCTGGGAACAATTTCCGGTTCTCAGCCTCTCATGCATAGCTACTGCCCCCATGTGATATTTTGATCTCTGCCAAACTGACGTGCTTTCGTTTGCTCATAAAAAACTGAACTGTTAAAAATCCAAACTGCTATAGGCAGCAGCTGAATAATTTCTATTCAAAGTAACTAAGTAACATTAAATACATTACTTATGAGGAATAAATTTAAAACCAGAATTCCAAAGGTGTTTTGCCGTGTAATAACAATGCCATTTAGCATTTCTTTATCACATTTGAGTGATAAAATGATAAAGCACAGTCCTAATGACCTACAACAGAGAAGGTGGAGGCAGATCTTAAATGGAATGTCTCTGTATGTTTTCTGTTACAATTGCACATATTATTGCTATACATGACTGAAGTAAAATAACGGTCCTTTAAATCTCTCACTGCTTGAATTGTTATTTATTACTGCAAAGATTAAGAACCACAGTATATCACCTACCACTTAGAAATTCTGTGCTCTTCTAAAGTTTGCATTTTCAGAGTACGTTAAAACCTTCTGGCCATTTCATCTTATTATGGCTTCTAAAATTAGCTTTGTTCCCAAGGGTAGTTTGTTTTAAAGACATGTAATGTATACATTGCATGGCTAATGAAACACTGAAAAGCAGACAGAAGCCTTTTATGGTTAGCAATGTGAGCATATTAGTCTGCCTTAGTTGTAACGACACAAAAAGTGGAGCAGTTAATGTGGCAAAAAGGGAAAAGAAGCCTCTACCTGAAAGTAGCTCCAAAGCAGTGATTGGTGTATTTCACTGGTTATTAGCCACAACACCAAAATGAAACATCCAAGGCTACAGGTCTCAAAGTATTAGATGTGGGAATAAATAACATGGGAAGATTTTTCCTCTGTGCCATTCTTTTAAGTTTTCCAAAGTCATTGTTAAGGCCAGCCTAGATGTGTCATTAGATCTTGTAAGTCATGAATCCTAAAGGTAAAGGTAAAGGACCCCTGACAGTTAAGTCCAGTCTCAGATGACTCTGGGGTTGCACGCTCATCTTCCTCTATAGGCCAAAGGAGCCGGCGTTTGTCCACAGACAGTTTTTCTGGGTCATGTGGCCAGCATGACTAAGCCGCTTCTGGCGCAACGGAACACTGAAACCAGAGCAGTGCACGGCAACGCTGTTTACCTTTCCACCGGAGCGGTACCTTGCACTTTTTGGAGTGCTTTTGAACTGCTAGGTCGGCAGGAGCTGGGACCAAGCAAGAGGAACTCACCCTGTTGCGGGGATTCGAACTGCCGACCTTCTGATTGGCAAGCCCAAGAGGCTCAGTGGTTTAGTCCACAGCGCCCCCCACGTCACCCATTAGACCTAGTAACTGCTTTTAAAAAACAAAACAAAAACCAACAACCTAGAAACAGCTTGTGGGCTTGTGGGTTTGGGAGGGCTACTCCAATCTAGCTTGCCCCATGTTTACCCATAGGCAGGTTTTGCTTGGATCTTAAAAATGCATAAATAATGACATCATTGTACATTGGACATTGTACAGTTGTACATTGGTTGTCGAACGCCTTGGTACTCATAAGTTTCGGCTCCCGAATGATCAAAACCCGGAAGTTCTGGTTTTTGAATTCTTTTTGGAAGCTGAATGTCCAGGGCTTCCTGCAGCCAATCAGAAGCCACACTTTGGTTTCCAAACGTTTTGGAAGTCGAACGGACTTCCGGAATGGATTCCATTCAACTTCCAAGGTATGACTGTAATAACAGCAGTAGTATTAATTAAATATATCCATTAAAAAATTATCAAAGTGACATATAAGATAAATATACAATAAAATGGACAAAAGCAATAAAACCATACTAAAATGTACATGGACCAAGAATCAATACCAATATCCTTTCCCATCCAGCTAAAAGGTGAACACTAAGAACAGGACTAAAATTAAACCAATGTTGGACCCAGGCAAGCCTCCTTGGGGAGAGCATTCCCAGGCAATGGGCAGCCACTGCTTGGGGTCATTCTTGCATTATCACCCTCTGCAGACCCTCTGATGTCCAAGTAGGTTCATATGGGGAAAAGTGTTGGGGTCAAAAACAATACAAGGCTCTGTAGGGCATGTAAATCAACTGGTAGCCAATGCAGTTAAGCCAGAATCCATGTTCTGTCTGGCTTGGGCCTAGTCAGCAACTGGACTCCTGAGTTCTGCACTAGCTGCAATTTCCGAGCATTGCAGTAATCTAACCTATAAGTTACCAATGTGCAACTGCAGCAAGGCTATCCACATCCAGATAAGAGTCATGGCTCGGCTACCATCCACAAGTGACAGAAGGCACTCTGCAACACAGAGGCACCTCCAAGGACAGTAAGGGATCCAGAAGCACTCGCCAGCTCTGCACCTGCTTCTTCAGGGTGTGACATGGCGAAATCCATCCAGAATAGGTTGCACTCCATCCATTCAGTCTGAGGAAACCCCTGTTAACAGAACCTCAGACAGCCATTCTGGAAGGATACCATAGCTGATAGTACTGAAAGCTGCCAAGAGATTGAGGAAAATAATTTTCCGTTCAGTCACAGCAGCATTAGCCAACTTCCTTTCTATAAACACGCAAAAAGCAGACTGGCAATAACAGAAATATCTCTGGCCCCAAACCAATGAATGGGCTTAATATGAACATAGCAAATACCTGTGCATATTTTAGCATTTCTGGCATCCCCATAATAACCAGGAGCACATAGTTCACAGTTGAACCCTGTAGTGTTGCGCATGCAGTTGCGACACTGGCCTGTCACTTCATCACAATCCTCAAAGATCAGGTTAGGATCTGAATTGCCACTGCAGTCACATTTTTTACAGGAACTGCCAATCACTAAGGGATTTCCATAGTAACCTGGAGCACACCTGGAAGGAAACACAACTTCAGCAATGATTAATGGCAATGTCTTGTTAACTCTTTTGCTTGGGGGCATTCTCTGTGGTCAAGTCAACAAAATCAATGTAAGGTGAGGGGCTGTGCACCCAATTGTCATGGTCTGATCATGATCTGGTAAATTTTGGACTGGTGGCCATTCTCCCCTGCAGGGATTCTGGACCTGTCCAGATGGGCCACCCTTGGATACTGATGGAACCTGATAGGTTCCTGAATGTTCAGGTTTTTTTCCAGTGGAAAAAGCAGACAATCCTCTTGAAGCTCGCATCTTACTGTGGAATGGCAAATGAGATGGGCAGTAGACACAACTGCCTCATGTGTCCTCTTTGCCACTGTTGAGCCCACTGGCTCGCTGGTTTTCTGGGGAGCTATGGGCTATGAAGCAAGCTGGATTAACAAAAAATAGAGTGCAAGTGGCACAAATCTCACTCTGAAGTTGAACAAACACTGGTTAGTGCACGTGATTGTGCCTACATGTGGATGTGCAGGCAGTGAAGGGGGGATAGATACTGACCCAATATAATGCCTTGCCCTGAGCTGGTGTGTCTTGAACCTGTCAACATGGGGACCCTTGAGCCAAAGGACTACAAACTGGGACCTCCAGAGAGGGTGAGTCTGTATGCCTTAAGGTATTGGGCCCTTCCACAACAGGAATTCTGCATCACCAAATGCTGGATCAAGATATTTTGAAGTGTTCTTTGATTCAAAATTTAAACCAAAGAAGAATTTTAAGCCCTGGAGGAAAGATAATTCCTGAGTTCCCATTTTGTACTCCCATATTCATTCATATTTCTGGATAATTTGGGAAGCTGCATGAGTTGTGGGGAGTTTCTTGCTAAACGAAGCACTGTTTTTCCAGATCTGACAAGTTCTCAGAATAACCTTCAGATGACAACCAGCTTTCATCATTCCCAATCCAAGCAGGTCTGTCACTGTCACTGACAGCAGAAAGACTTTCTTTGCCCATTTAAAGCAGGGAGGGAATATAAAATCTGTATCTGTAAAACCAAATGTATATTGTCAAGATAAATGACACAAAGGTTCATAATCCTTAACATTTGCACCTGAAAATGTACTTACCTTTCACAGTTTGGCCCTGCATAATTTTCTTTGCACATACAGCGTACCACTCCATTTTTTCTGTAACAGGAAACTGCAAAACTAAGCATACATTAAAAAAAATCAGAGATTATGGGTTATGCCACCATCCACTAAAATATTTTGGAGTGGGTTTTTTGTGGTTTTTTTTAAAAGAACTGTTGTGATCAGTCAATCATCAGAAGGCAAGGAAAGAATGTGGTCTGTGTATTGTTTCCCTTACGAATGAAAAAAAGTATCAAGGATTCTGGCTTACATTCAGTTTTTTCATCTGCTTTTCTACAAAATTATTCTCCAGAGTTAAAATGAGTGCATTTATTTGCCTTGTTTGGAGACATTTATAGCATCAGTGAGATTTGAGGTTTTCAGTTTGCAATTTTCGTGAAAAACAATACTCATACACTTCCTTCTGTAACATTTCAATGACACCATCCCAACAGAGCTTTAGATATTTTCCCCATGAATGGGTTAATTTCTTAAGAAATTGCTCTTTGGGACACAGTAACAGGCCAAAAGTATTCCTGAGCCTTTAAAAGGAGGTTTCATTACAAAAAAAGCAATAATAATAATAACAATAATAATAACAAAGTGGTCTTACAATTCCAAGCGAATAAAAAACCTAAGCACATTTGCAAGGGTTTGGAGCAGCTGGTATCCAGTTGTTCGAAACAAATGATAGCTCTTTTTAATGAGAACTCTTCCACAAGTTCCCAGGATATCAGATATGGATGGAAATCATTTGGCCAGACAAAAATATTGAAATAAAATCCACAGAGATGAATCCCAAGAACAACTGTGTATATAATGAATCTGCCATCTTAGAGCTTTTGATACAGTATTTGTCAGACTTCGTAAACCCGTTGGCATGTTATTCATGGGGCTCGTTCCTTTGTTGCAAGCAGAAGAGCAAGCCCTATCTCCTCTCACACTTTCAAGGTATGAAATCTGATTCTGCTTCCATTTCCCTCGCCATATAAAGAAGGGATGAAGAAGGGGAAATAAATCATTATAATCATTTAACCCTTTACAAACCCAGTTAACTGACCGGAGAACTAGACTCTCTCTTTTTTAATTACAAGTTAATAAGTCTGAAATCCTAGCCCTTGTAATGGCAGACAGCAATGGGTGTTTTGCTAAACTTCTTACTATCAGAGAAAGTTCTTGTTCTGAAGAGAAGCCATTAAGCTGTGATGCAACAGAACACGTGGAGTAGTCGTAGCTCAGCATACAGGTCCCTTCTAAAAAACGGAAAACCCCCAGTTTTCTGGGATTGGATTACAAGCCTACTGGATCAGGCCAGTGGTCCATCTTGTTTAGCATCCTGTTTTCACCGGGAAGCCTGAAAAAAGACCTGAGCACAACAACACTCTAAGCACTCCCAGCAGCTGCCTCCTGTTGAGATATTCCGTTCCACCTTAAGAACAGACGTGTGGAATTGTTGCATGTCACATGTCTGTTTACACTCCAGCACAGCTTGCTGGGAACTTCTATTTGTGTATAGCTTTTGCTTATAATGTCTTGCTTGGACACGAAGGAGATTGGACGTGTTTTCCTTTTGTCCTGCTGTATGCTGAATAAACTGCTTGTAAATATGCTCACACAACTTCTCCTGCCACTTCTGTTGCATAGCGTTTACTCTGCTGAGTAGCGTGCCCTAGCTTCTGAAGATCGGGTCACTGATGCTGCACTAAGGACTGGAGATCGCCCGGCACACTGGCCGGTGGGCTGGGGCCAGCTGGGGGCCTGCCAATTGCCCCAGTTTCCTAGGTGAAGGTAGAAGACAGCCACCACGATCCATACCCACTGATAGACTTAACCTCCATGAAGGACTGCATCCAAGACTCTGCCACAGTCAGCTGATGTACAAGCGTGTAGCCCTAACAGCTACACTGCGGAAGGGAATTGTGTGTGCAGCATCCATTTGCATGCAATTCCTCATCCGTCTGTGCCGAGCTGACAAATCCTCTGTTTTTTCAGCTCCAGGCAGGAGGCAGGAACAAGGATTTATCAAGAGCTTGCTGTAGGCAGCCTTATGTGCATTGGCATGCCACATAAAGACCAAGGGCTTCTGAACGGCTAGACTTGATATATTGCTGAAAAGCAGCTTCACCACTGTAATAAATGTTGTTGCTGTTTGCGGAACCTTGTATTTTGCAAGGCTCCCAATGGGTGGTACACACAATGTAGTGAATGTGTGAAGGTCAGGGACAGGCCTTACCATTGCATAGAAAGGCTAATTTTATAGAGTATCTGCATAACCAGCCATACTACACAATAATATAAAACAGTGATAAGTGGATATGAATATATTAAAGCAATAGAATTGCCCAGAATTACCAGCAAATGTTCATATTAACCATTCATAGACTACATAGATTCTGTCATTTATGCACACAGCTTTATGTATCTTCCACTGCTTTTGGTGAATGCATGCATCATGCTATGCCCATGCTCTAATTATGGAGATTTGCTGTAAGTAACATATACCTATGATAAGCAGGGGTGTTTTATTTTAGGTCACTAGAACATTGGTCCATCTGGTACAGAATTGTCTACTCTGATAGGTAACAGCAATCCACTGACTTATGCAGGGATCTTTCTTATCCCTTCTACACAAGCTCTTTCATTGGAGAGGGCGAGGACTGAATCTACTAAATTCTACTAAAGAGGTAAATGGGGAACCAGCCGATGTCATATCTCAACAGGGCTCAAAATGGCGCCCACCAGTTGTGTTTGGACAGGAGTCCAAACTGGAGGGATTATACATGTCAAAGGTGTGCATCTGATCCCCCTTCCATCAGCAATGCCAATGTACAAGCCATCACATAGTTCAAAGTTTAAAAAGAAAAGGGGATTCGGAGATAATCAAATGAATTGTACTTCTTTGTGTGCTTGTTGGAATTGCCGGTGTGACTGGAGAAGTAATAATAATAAAAAAAGGAAAAGCGATTGCATTTTCCCAAGATGACAGTAAAAGCAAATAGGTCAAAATTACTTGTTCTTTTGTCATTTCTCCCTTCCCTTAGAAAGTCTCATGGAATCTGGCCATAAGATGACTTAGCAGCAGGGAGAACAGCTGCTGGAACCAATAACATAAATCGATTGAGCATACTTGGCAACCAGTGGCAAGGGACAAGGGCAAGGTTGGCAGAAGCTGGGTGCTCCTCTGGTGACATCTCCCAGGTAGCCATCTGGACATTGTTCACAGTGGTCTCCAGTTGTGTTTCTTTGACAATCCTGCAATTAAATAGAAAGAAGGAGGAGGACACTTGTGAACATCAAAGGAAGGAACTTTGAATTCATGCCTAGCAGAAAGCATTAAAATAAACGTCCTTGGCAAGCAGAATGAGAAAACCTTCTGCCCTTTACCAAAACCTTCCAGGAATCGACTGAGTAAACTGAAAGGGCTTGGAATTGGCAGTGCAGTGCCAATGGAGATCTTTTGAACAGTAATGCTAGACTGCCAGAGAATTTTTTGACAAAACAGCTTACAAGAGCAACGCTATCTCTGGAGGCATATATCTGGAGGCAGTTCTGACTCACTCTGTACAACTTTTGTATCTCCTACAGTAAAAGAAGTTGTTAGCATTCAGAATTGTCCAATAAACAATCCCTTTTATTGATATCTCCTCATTCAAGACTGGTCACTGATGTATATTCCGGTGAACCTACAATTGTTATTACATTTCAAAGAGGATGCATACTGGTATGAGAAGTCTGGTCCTTCTTTGTAAAATAATGATTGAAAGGGAGTCTCAGTGAAAACTACAGGTTAGCAGTGATTGAAAGGTTGGTGTTAGTCACTTTATTAAGAATTTGCATATTCATTATTCTTAACAGAGTGGTGCATAACATTGTTGCAGCCTTCAGAAAATGAAAGAGAAGAAAATGATCTTTAAAAAACCCTCTAATTTCAACAAAGCAACATGGTTTAGTGACAAGGGAATGCGGGTAGTGCTGTGGTCTAAATCACTCAGCCTCTTGGGCTTGCCGATCGGAAGGTTTGCAGTTCGAATCTGTGCCACGGGGTGAGCTCCCGTTGCTCTGTCCCAGTTTCTGCCAACCTAGCAGTTTGAAAGCATCCCAGTGCAAGTAGATAATTAGGTACTGCTGCAGTGGGAAGGTAAATGGCGTTTCCATGAGCTCTGGCACTTCTCACGATCCTCTGTGCACCAGTAGCTGTTTAGTCATGCTGGCCACATGACACAGAAAGCTGTCTGTGGACAAACGCTGGCTCCCTTGGCCTGAAAAGCAAGATGAGCGCCACACCACATAGTCACCTTTGACTGAACTTAGCCATCCAGGGGTCCTTTACCTTTAGTGAAAGCTTTTAGTATTTTTGTTTTTTAAGAACTTATTTGCAGTTTGTAGAGACTTTACACATCACTTTGCATTTTAGTCATTTGAAAGCACAGGGCAGAATTTTATGTGTTTGCTACTGTA
The DNA here is from genome assembly GCF_027172205.1 of Podarcis raffonei. Taxonomy (NCBI): domain Eukaryota; kingdom Metazoa; phylum Chordata; class Lepidosauria; order Squamata; family Lacertidae; genus Podarcis; species Podarcis raffonei. Next base: position 54,092,863 of record NC_070604.1, read on the forward strand.
ATACATATCCATGCCACAAATGTTCCCTGAGTGTCATGTTCAAGCCTTCCAACTAATAGCTGTGTGACACCTGTACCTATTGCTGCTAAAGGCAGTATCAGTGACAAAACTCCTGTGACAAAGCTTAATTATCTGTGAGAATCAGGGTCAACCCAACATTAAGCAGAGCAAAACAACTGCCTCAGGCACCAGATACCGGAGAGTGGGAAGAAGTGACAATGTATTGGAGAATGCCTGCCTGACATTCCTTAAGCTAGCCTGCTTTCTTCAGGTGCAATCAGCAGCAGCCACTGAGGTAGCTTTCTATTGCTCTCTTGGCATTCCAGCACAGTGGGTTGCTGCACTGGAGAGGGGGAGGGACGAGGCTAGAGTCCCACCTGTGTCACTTCACCAGCTCTATTTGTTCAGCCTCAGGCAAAGAGCAAGAACAAGGTTTTATCAAGAACCGAGGATGGCCTGTTAATGATCTGCCTTTTCAGTCAGATACCATTCATTATTACTTTTGACGAAATATGCATCCACTTACCTGGGACTAAGCCTCACTGCATTCAGTAGGTCTTAATTCTAAGTAGACATGGCTAGGATTGTGCTGCAAGTAACCAGAAAAGGCTACTTACCAGACAAACACCAGATCCATCAAGGCACTTGTATGCATTGTTGTTGCACTCACACGGGCTGCAGTCTCCTGAGTAAGTTCGGAAAAACCCTTCCTGGCATCTCTGCAACACAAATACAAAAAAAACATTAAGTAGGCATACATGATTGAGGTTTCACACAGGTTATTAAGGGTTTTGGATTGTGTGTGTGTTGTTTTTGTTGCTAAAACAACCTTGCATTTTTGTAACCCTTTGTTATAGGAACTACAAGGCAGGCCAACAACATAAAAACATAGGAAGCCGCTTGATATTGAGTGAGACCATTGGTCCAGCTAGCTTATTATTGTCTACACTGGCTGACAGTGGCACTCCAAGGTTTCAGGGAGCAGATACTCCCCCTGGCCTACTTGGAGATGCTCTGGATTGAACCTGGGACCTTCTACACACAAAGCTGATGCTCTTATCCCTAAGCTGCAGAGATGGGTGATGGAGGAACAGATGGTTGAGTTGGTGCTGAGAGAAGGGCAGAGAAGAAGAGACTTGTGAGGAGGTTTACAAGGGAAAGAAATGAGGTAGGGTGTGCACTGGATTTTACCAGCCAGGCCTCTAATAGACCTTATTACTGGACATTTCAGATAACAGAGCTTCAGATAATAGACATTTTTGTACTTCCGTGACCAATTAGTGAGAAGATTAACAGGCTTTCAGATTCAGTATCATGTAAATAAGGATACAATGGGAGAAGATATGGAAAGTGACAAGCCAGGGGTGCAGAGCTAATCTGAATGTAGGCTATTTGTATCCATTAATAATAGCTTTCAGGTGACATTTACAGTTTAGCAGGTTGTGAAGGAAAATATCAGGGGAAGAACTGACTTCAGGAGTTGGGTGGTGACATTATGTGATAACCAGTAAAACCCATGAATACAGGCATAGAGCTGTTTAGGATAATACACACAAATTATCAGCTCTCTTTCTCTCTCTTTGTATATCAGGAAAGGGGAGCATGTGGTCTTCCAGATGTTATTGTAGTTTTAGGCTGTGTACACACTCCGGTTTACTCTGCATCCAGTGTGCTCTGATTGCTGGTTTGGGAAGCAGTATACACACAATGTGAACCACAATCCATATCTATCCTGCCATTTCTTATGAAATACGGTACTTCGATCATCACCCCCACTCCAAACAAGCTTTAATTGAAATAGAGAAAAAGAGCCACCCTGTTGCCATTTAAGCTGGTAATATGTACACAGTCTAATTCCCATTAGTCCCAGTCAGGATGCGTGATGGCCATGGATGATGGGAGCAGTAGTCCAACAGTATATGGATTCCCCAGACCTGCTCTTGATGTTCTTGCGTTGACTACTGACCACAAGAAGCATGGCTCTTTGCTTGTAACGGATGAAAGCAGAAGAGTTCTGTTGAAGCTTATTGAGTTCTGAATATCAGGTCCAGAATGCTATCTTTCTCTGAGGCTGCTATCGTCATTATCTTTGTCTTTATTTCTTGAGACAAACCAGTGATGTTCCATTACGCCTCTAGTACTAAAAAAGCTCATCATCAGAGCATCTGGCTGGCCAAATTATTTGCCTTACTTAATGTTCCTTGGTGCATAAAAGAACTGATTGGTGTGTGTATGCAGGTCTGGAATTGAATCAATCTGGCAAACTGCCCTTGGCTTTCTTCATAGCATGGACAACAATTAACCCACCTCTCCATTCCCTGGCCTGTATCTGAACTTTGGAAACAGTTGGTGGGCTGAAATATCAAGCCTGTATTTCAATTGTTTCTTTAGGATTAAAACACTTATTGGCTCTGGAGGTCGGTTCAAGCCCAGGGGGTTGGGATTCTTTTTCCAGTCTACAAATGAGAAAGCATGTTTATTCAACAGTTGTTTTACTAATCCCAGAAACATATTTTAAGTTGTTTTGACACCTGCATTTTTTTTTTGAAGACAGAATACATCTGCAGTCTCATAATGCCAAAGCAATGATTGTTGTCTTCCTTTGGGCATTTTGCTATGCCTAAATCAGACAATAAGTGATATTACTTCCTCTTCCCTTTTTGCTTCTTTATCCTGCATTAGCCAGTATTAATGGCATAGCGTAAAGCTGTCAGCGTAGAGATAACAAAACATGATATAAAAAGGAAAGGAAGTGTCGTGGTCAAAGCAGAAACAAAGCAAACCAGCCTAAAACAGGATGTGTGTGAGCTGGAAAGTTCTTCTTTTTTTAAAGAAAAGTAAAGTGTGACAAAGGATTAACAGTGCCTTATGGCCTAACAAAGGGGTAGCCAATGTGATACCCATCATCCCTGATCATTGGCTATACGGGCTGGGGCTGATGGGAGTTGAAGTTCAATAGCATGTAGACATCATCACACTGACTATCCCTGCCCTATCAGATTCCCCATACAAGTGGCAGTAGCATAGCTTCTTCCTTTCTTTCCTATGGCTTGTGCCTTTACTTATTTTTTATTTTTTTGCTGCTGCAGCAGCAAGTGATTTGGCATCATTCTGGGGCACTGTGGGAAGAAAACGGCAGCCATCACAATTTAAAAAAAATGGTGGAAAATACTTGAGGGGTGGTGGAATGCAAAGCAACCTTTTTTTGGAAGGGGGGAGTAGAAAAAGAGAGAAAAAATTCAAACATTTTCTCAGGAGAATGTACTCTGAGAAACTTCAGTTCACATCTACCTAAGGATCGTGAGAAAAGTCCCAAAGAATTACTAGATATGCAAATTATATATAGTACCAGAAAGGTAAGTTTGCCTTTAAATGTGAAGTGAATTGAACTTCTACCCCCAACCATACTATCTGACAACATCAACTGATTGCAGTAGTGCTGTTTTTGTTTACCCTTCACTTGTTGCACTCAAAATGAAAGGTGGGTCTAACTTACAGAAGTTCCAACACACATCCAGGGGAAGGGCTGAGCGCTCTGGCAGTACTGTGTTTTATCCTGGGCTTGAATGGCTCCATTCAGTTCAGTGGGATTACTTCTGAGCTGATATGCACAATCAAATCATATAGTGCTCAGAACTAGCCATTAAAATAGATGATATTCTCAAACTGACAATAAAAAGCACATTTTGTTCAACGGTGAGATACTGAGCCCTTATATACAGTATGTCTACAAACATTATATGTGTCGCTTCAAGTCAAACAAACCTGTTGTCAGATCTGAATCCCTGTCTCAGCCTCATGGTCATGAAGAGTCCCAAAAGACGCTGCTTAAAAGCAGTATTGCTCAAGCTGTAAAATTTGTCATTGGCCATGGAAGCTATAGCAGAAAGCTGTGGGATGGGCTGCCATGGGACATAGCCTTGCCATCACTTGCTCTAACGTGTTTTCCTCCAGTCTAATCCTACTAGGGCCACACTGAGTGGAACCCTGGAAGAGCAGCTTCCATAGGACTTCTGTTATGCAAGGCATGGCTTTGCATTAACTTTATACAAACTATATTTTCTGTTTGGGCTACAGTCTCTAGCAAAATATATGAACTAATGTATGGAACATATATGAAATATATGAAACCAATTGCATCTCCTTCCTATAAATTCTGCCAGCATGCTCCTCCTCTTCAGGACAGGTCACAGAGTAGAAAGTTCAAAGAACAGATTCCTTGGTCCTTCTGTTTTATCACTGAAAAAAGAGTAAGCAGATCACCACCATGAGCACATGGTTTGGTAGTATTTTTCCTGTGTGATGAATACATCTGAGCCAGGGTTCTTGAAATGGTACATCATGTTATATTATAGAGATGCATGCTGGTGGCTGACTGTGGTTGCCCCAATAGAACCTTCTTTAATTCTAGTAATTTAATTTCCACTGAATACCAGTTTCTGGGAACTGCAAGTAGGGACAGCACTACTGTACAACAGCTCCTGCTTCCTAGGAACATCTGGTTGGCCACTGTGAGAACAGGATACTGGACTAGATGGGACTTTTGCCTGATCCAACAGGACTTTCTTTATGTTCTTATGCTATTAAATTGCTGTTAGAAATTGCTTTTAAAAATTGGAATGCATCTCATCCAGTTCTACTGTTGAAACTAATAAAATCTAGCTTGGGAAGCTGCCCAAGGACCTTATGAAAGCTACTCTGAGCTCTTTGTAAGCATTTAACCCATGTAATAAATAGGTTAGTAAAATGAAAAACAGGCTCAGGGTATATGCTTCGGTTACCTTTTGGTACAACGATGGAAGGGAACAAAATATCATTTTCAGGTAAGTCATTACTGCAGGGGTAGCCAATGTCCAGATCTTGTTCAACTCCAAATCCCACCAGTCCCAGCCAGCATGACCAATAGCCAAGGATGACAGGAGTTGTAGTTTAACAGCACCTGGACAGCACCACATTGGTGAAGAATGAACATGACCACCATAGAGCCAATGGCACGTAATCCTTATCCACATGCACACAAACGTCTCGCAATTGGTGGGGCGAGATCAAGCACTTCATAGAGGGAACCTTTGCTATCATTGGAAGACCCCATATTAATGCACCACAAGGTTTCTATATTCTAATTCCGTCCCAGAAGAAATTCTCTCCATTTTGAGTCAATTAAAGCTCAGAACTCTAAATGACTAAATGGATTCAAAGGAATAAGACATAGCAGCTGCTTTCTATTTTGTTGGAAAAGGAAGACTGTGTAATGGAAAGAAAATCTTTTTCCTCTGCATATCTGCTTTTATGGTAACATGACTAGCTTATTAAGATACTTTTTCTTTTGGTTCTTTCAAACAAATCATAAGCCAAGCACATTTCCTTCCCAAAGGCAAAGGGGGAAAAATTCCTCCCATCCCCGTTTGTTCTGTGAAAAAGATTTTGAACATCGGCTCTCTTACATTGCATTGTATAATAAGTGATAAAATGCTCACTTTATGGTAAGGTCAGTGCAAGCAGTTCTAAATTCAATTCTCAGCTCAGGCTTTCCCCACCCATTATGTCCACTTCATGTTAAAGCAGCAGAGGAGCGCCCTTGTGGGGCTCCCCGTGCCAGCAACAGTTTATTGATACATCATATTTAAAATGATAATAATACAGCAGCACATGTAAGAAATTTGTGCCTTCAGTACATTTTTGTTGGCATCTATCTGTCTTGAGAGACAGTAGAGTGCGCAGTACAAGGGATGTACTAATTATATCCAGATCTGGAGGCTGGAATAAAGCCCATTCTGTGAACAATATTGGAATTAACAAATTACACCCACACCCACACCCTAGCCCAGTTCCAGCAGCAATTAAATGATAACCACATAACGTAACAACTTATAGCCTCTTCAGTTGTTGCTGTTAGTAGTCAGTGAGGATGAGCATGCTAGCTCTACATCCCCTCTGCTCAATTTGTGTTTCCTTTCAACATGTGGAAGCAGGGAGCTGTTTGTATCCATGGAAAATCAGGGTTCTAAAATGTGGGGAGCAAAGCATTTCCTGATACATTGTCTACCTTCTTCCTCAAGATGCTTCTGGTGTTCTGTTTCTCGATTTCTGCTTTTGCCATGATATACAAAGGGGCTACGCTTCTTAAACATGATTTTCTGTTCTTCATTCCATACCACAACACCTGGTCTAAACTAGACAACTAATCCCATCAACATAAGGTTTATGGGACTGTTTGACTTTAATTGTGGAATAACTTTTGTGAAATTCATTCATTCATTCATTCTGCTTGAACTTCCATGCCCAGAAATGAGATTTGCAGCCACAAAGAACGTGTCTCATCTTTAAACTACAACATCAGCAGTGCTTAACAAAGTATATCAAACAGGTTACTGGCACATCACTGCAAGATGACTAAAGCGATATATAGAGATAGAGATATATATACACACATCACATTCAATGAGTGTACAATTTGTGTACATAGTTCACCTGTACACTTGTACAGTTCTTCACAATCAGGGAGTATATAGGGTACATGATAGTTGAGCTGCACACTCTTTAAATGTACATCTGTGGAGATGCTTGCACCTGTGTTCAGTGTAACATGTAAGCAGCCTTATGATACCTTGCTCTCATAGAGTTTCTTCTTGAGGTTCTTCATTGCTACAATATTCCACAAATACCACATTTGAGGCTTTGGCACCTTCCACTGGGGAAATACAGATAACCTTGTTACTTTCTTTCTGGAGGACACATATAAGTTCTTAAACTACAGCATACATGATTTGGGCAGTTTTGCCACACCATACTTTGGTAACCACCAATTTTCACCATGAAATTTCATTTTGAAAGTTAAAAATACATGCAAGAAAAGAAATGCATGTAACAGCACAAGAAGGTCACTTCAGTAATAAAGAAGCTCACTAACTACAATACTTAGTAGAGCATACTTATGAAGCAACTGTAGTATTAGGGACCTGGAAGGAACTGGCTGCATTACTTTACCACCAGGGACATGCAGTAATATATCAGTCTTGGTACCACCCATGCAGACTTCAGTCAGATTTTTCATATAACCATTGACACATTTGTTGTACTGAAGTTCAGTGACCTGAACTTGATTGTCCACAAAGACACTGAATCTTTTTTCTACTGGTCTCTAGATCTTTCACATCATGGAGGATGCTCTGAAGGTCGAATTACATGGCTAGATTTAAGACAATGGACTGGAACTATGTCCTTATTATCAGGAACAACTGGCACGGGGGGGGGGGAGGAGAGGCCTATGTGGGTACGCACTGGTGGGAGCACCAGATTGTGTGCCCACTATCTATCAGTGTGCCCACTGAGCCTCAACGTTGCTGCAATGTCTCAGTAAGCAACACTGATGCTACTGTTGGGAGGGTGGCTTCATACCCCCACCCCACCATACCATCATTCCTGCTTATTTCATTTTGGGGTTTCTCCCACCACTGGGAAGATGGTGGTTGTGAGGTCATCATATAATCCTCAATGTGCCAAATTAAATGAAAGTTCCAGAGTTATCTTGGTATGGCATTGACCCCAAACTATTGGTTAGAAAGGACTAACTAACCACAAAGTTCATGCTCTGGACAGCATCAAACACTATTTGTACAAAAGAAAAAATGGAGACTTCTTAGCATCTCTTATAGGATATGAATTGTTTGTGTTGTGTGCCTTTCTTGTTATTCTCATGGATGCTGCACCATTTCAAAATACCATCACATCTTGACCAAAGTAGCAGCTGTCTCAAATTCCAACCAGTACACTGAGTCCAGAAGTGCAGTTTTGCAAACACAAACACAAAGACTCAGTTCTTCAGGAGATTGATGGGAAACAGTTTGCAAAACAACAAGAGCTATAATAACTACTCCCAACTGTTCTGATATTTCTTCATCTTGTGGCTTAAATTTCAAGACCTCTGTTGCTCCTCTATTGTTTCTTTCTTTTTAACCATACCTTCAGGCATCCTACACATATTAATTTATAAAAATATTTATAGACTGCACTTTCAAAACAATATAGTCAGGCAGTATACTGCTTTAAAAGTTACAACAATATAAAATATTAGCAAAAAGATTAGTAAACAGTTTGTACTGGTTGGTATTCACATTACAAAGGCCCATCTGAGTAACACAGTTTTTAGGAGATGTCTAAAAGAAGGGAGGAATGATTTCTGCCAAACCTTAACTGGCAAGGAGTTCTACAGGGCAGGGACTGCCAAACTGAAGGCACAGTCTCGGCCTGATATTAACTTCTTTTAACTACTTATTTTCTGCATGCTGTTGCTTTTTTGTTTTTGAAAGTGGTAATTCCTCATTGATATTATGTACAGCAACACATTCTTCATCATAAATACATAGAACCTAAGGGGGAAGAGCCATCTGTATCAAATACATTCTTCCCTAGGACACAGAGCTCTCCTCCTCCTCAAAACATCTGGATGAACATCTGCCAGCACGTCTATATTCTGTTCATCAATCTTCAAAGCATTCCTTCATTTTTTCACAATAGCATCTCCAACCATTACAGTTTACATTTCATAATGATGATTCTATCAAGTTTTTCCTTTTATGTACAACTATAATTCATTCTGTATACCCATTATATGCTGGTTTCACATTCCTGATCTAACTCTAACATTGTCTTGATATGTTGCTCAATGGTGGACAGGACATGTTCATGACAGCTATGTTTTACCAGTCACAGGTGGGGAGAGTGCTATTTTGCTCAGGTTCTGCCTCTGGGCTTCCCATAAGCATCCGGTTGGCCACTGTGAGACCAGGATACAGGACTAGATGGGCCATTGGCCTGATCCACCAGGGCCCCAATGCCCTTATGAATGGGGGTTTGCCTTATTTGGTGCTCACTGAACAGTTCCTGTGTAGTCTGCCTTGTAGTAGCCCAGTGAAAATAAGAAAAGATAATCAAGAACAAAAGTCATATATAATACTGAAAGTTGTGGAATAAAAATAATCTCGAGCCATGCCTACTTTAGTCATACACAAGTCCATTCAAGGAAGAAGGAGAAGTGATTAATTTTCCTGCTTATATGGTATTCTTCTAGCATAATTTTCTTGGTATGTGCACAAGACACTCATGCATTTTAAATAATAACCAGTTCACTTCTGCTGTGGTTATGGAAGTTTGTTAAATGGTATTTCTCCCAAGATACTTTACACAACCACTGAAGTAAATGAATAAGTCCTGCTCTGAGGAATCATGTTCGCATTGACTTTAAAGACTGCAAAAGAAAGGTGGTTATGGGGAAATTACTGCAGAGGAACAGGCCCCCAAAATTGACCCATAAAGCAAAGCCTTGTAACCAAGCCATCCATGGCAGTGACGAGGCTTGTTTATTGTTATGGTCTGTTAGGTAGAGGAAGGCCCCATAGCTCAGGGTGGTGAAGCATTAAACTCCAGTCTTCACTTTCTCACCATTCTATTTCAGGCAATTCACATTTGTTATTTATAGGTTACCTTTCAGCCCTGTCTAAATTGAATGTTTTCCTTGTTGATGAAAAGAGCTTGGATGTCATTTCACATTTCTAACCTCATTGCTTCTGACGCAATGACATTGTTTGTACTTGGCTCATCATCAGAGGCGCCCTAAGTTTTCCTTTGGAAAGTGTTTTATTATTATTATGAACAGCTGGTGCCTAATATCTTTTGTCTAGAGACCCTTCCCCCTTTTCCTCACTAACCAGTTTACTGCATTGGATTCAGTTCTGAAAAGTCAAATGTAAATAAGCCAGTACTTTCTGAATAAACACAATCCCACAATACGTATATTGATTGTGATGAAAATTACTACTGTTTCACAGCTGCAGTGTGCAATGTGCTATGTGGAATGATTAAACACACCCAGTGGTTCAAGCAAGTAATTTTAGAATCTGGATTAATGGTCTAAGAGGAGCGAACTTGTTAGATGATAATGCACATAATTTAATTTAAATATGTGCTATGGAATACTGATACAATAAACATACATACATACATAATTTTATTTGTATGTCACCTTTCCATAGCTAAAACCATGCTCAAGGTGGCTTACAGCATGAAACAAATTACATAGTTACAAATATAACCACAGTAGTCAAAAACAATAAATAAAACACACCATATAGTATCATATAGTTTAGTATAGAACATAATTAATTATTATATTCATTAGTAACCATGAATACTGAATCACTGGATAGGCAAACTCTTAGCCAGTCCAGTGAAATGGCATTCATTAATCTACTTTATCAGACCTATTTTACTGGAATATAAAAGGCATATCTTACAACTTCAGGACATTCCAAATAATCATAGGGTGGAAATCAACACCACACTATACTGAACATTCCATGTGTGCAAGCTTATCAGCTTGTGAGACTGAACAAAACCCTCACCCTATGTGCTGTTCTGGGGGTACTCACAATCCCCCAAGGGGTGTGAAGGCGCTCAGGAAGAAGAGAGGAGGGAAGCCCCATTGTGCAACCCCTTGGGGTTGGGAGAATGCTGCCCCGATTATCTACTCTATATGAACTTCATTACAATTACAATGAAGAAGGGAAATAACCAAACACCCACATAAGTAAAACAAATCTCCATTATTAAAATTAATAATGAATCATCTAATACCTAAACAGGTAGCTCTTTGGGTTTTCTGTACATATCCTATACCCATATAGAAATTGTTTGCACATATCGATACACCCATACAAAAATTGTATGAACACATTTGCATAATCTTGGAACCAGAAAAACCTGGATTCTCAGTAGTGCACAGAGCTTTTATGTTCATAGGCTCTGTTGAGAAGAACTGGTGAACATGTTAAGGACAGGAGCAAGGTCTGTCACCACAATCGTGCTCCTTCCCTGACATGTTCAGTCTATCCACATGAGCAGAGCACAATGCTGCCGATGGGCCCACCGCACTCCAACATCCACACATGTACAGACCCTCCAAGTGTCCCTATTTTCCATGTACGTCTCTGATTTAGAGAAGCCATCCTGGTTTCTAATTTGATACCAGAATGTCCCACTTTTCTATCGGTTGTCCCTATTTTTATTGGAGAAATGTTGGAGGGTATGGAGTTATCTGACCCCCGAGCCGTCTGAAGGCAATCCTTTATAGGGAATGTTTTGTTTTGTTTTTTTTAAAAAAAGTTTAATGTTTTCTTATGTTTTTATGTATGTTGGAAGCTGCCCAGAGTGGCTGGGGCAACCCAGTAAGATGTGTGGAATACTAAAATTATCATTATGGAATGGGATGTCCCTATTTTCATCGGAGAAATGTTGGAGGGTATGCATGTAGCTATAATACTTTCTTTGCTGCTGCCAAAGCAGTAATAACAACACCACTCAAACTGCCCTCCCTGCTGTCCCACCCCAGATGGCATTTTAGCACAGTGGGCAGGTGGGCAGTAAAGCTTTTGAATGTGAGCCAAAGTTGGTTCCCATCAGTGGTGGCTACCCACCATCTTAATTTATCCAAAATGCAGCGTCCAACATTTTAGTTATATTAAGCAACCACAGAGGAAAACAAAATTTTGCTCCCATTCAAAAGCAGCACCACCACACGCCAACATCAAAAGACCCATGCTGTGGCTCAGTGAGAAGGATGGTGAGAGCCAACATTCCTTGGTTAGGTTGGTGAGGAGCCCTTCTGATCCCCTGGGGCCTTCAACCTATGCCCAACTTGGCTGACTATGGGTGCCAGGCCTGGTCCTGACAACAAAGATTCTATAAAAGCTGCAGTGGAAATTTTCTTGCTTGGGAATGGGCAAAAGGTTGCCTTTGTTCAAATCAATTAAGCACAAGCTTATCATTTGTACTACGAGCAAAGTCTGTTTCCTGATCATGAAGTGTGTCACAGCACTTGAATGCAGCTGAACAGCAGTTGAGGAAAAAGCACAAGTCCCTCCGTGTGTATATAGGGTGGGGGTAGCTTTTAAATCAGATCGTCTATTGCTATGGTAAAATCTAGTTTTCTTCTGTTGCCGAAGCTTCCACATGGCTGCTCCTCTCCTAGTTCAAATGCAAAACAAAATACCATTCAGCAACAGAGAGTGATTTAGAGATGGGGTTGATTCCAGTATAAACACTTTGCAGTTAGGCATTCTCTATAAAAGTGCACACTCATATTTTCCATATACAGTGAGATAGACAAAGCCTTAACTTAAAAGGGATTCTTTCCTACAAAGGGGGGAAAAACATGCTTGCTGTTTGCAAGATTTCTAGGGTATAAATTATTTCTGGCCTCACAATTTGTTTAATTCCAAAGCTTGCTATCATAAAAAATGCCATCCATAGCAATGTGCCCTACAAGGTTTGACACTGTTGATAATCTGTCATTCTGTTGTTATTTATATGCATTGGGGTGGGGCTTTTCCTTGCTAAAAAATTAATATAAGGTGTAAATATATGTCGTTTTATCTCATGGCTTCAGATGTTGTGCACTACAGGTTATTTTTCCTCATATCAGTTCACAGGGCACACTAGATAGAAAATGACAGTTGGGTGGTTTGCATTTAATTAAACATGCTAGATGCTGAGCAGCTTTGATGTGAAATAAAAGAAATGTAAAAAGGCAGGTAGGCACCTTCAATAAATGGCATACTTAATATAATTAAAGACCTGTAACAATCTGTGGACTTTTAAGCTACCTGCCTCCCACCTTGCTCTCCATCCCTGACTACTTTGGTCTCAGGTGGAGGAATTCAGCGTTGTGCTCTTCTGATCTGCGCAAACATCCCTGCTTGCTACATGGAACAACCTCCTCTCTCTTCCCCCGAGCACCATTCTGGGCATTCTGGGGGGGGGGAGAGACTGGGGAAAACCCCATTGGGCAGGTAGAAGCCCTTGCACTGGCTTCTTCTAGCATGCTGGGATAGCTGAATCTGAGCCAGCTAAGAACATAAGAGCCTATTGGATCAGGCCAATGACCCATCTAGCTCAGCACCACTGAGTTGTAGAATAGCATTTTGATGTTGGCCGTTGTATCTTCAATTCATTTTCTAACTATCCCTAAAAGGCTATTCACTGGGTTGACATCTTTATCGAGCTGTTTACTACTTAATGCTCTCTGTGACAGACAGAGCAACACCACCTTTGTGATGTCCTTCTCTGACCTTCCTATAGAGCTTATTTCCAGAGACAACCATGTCCTACTGGTTCTCTCCATTCCACCAGGTTACTGTTAGACTCAAAATATCAATACCATCCTCCAAGACCAAGCTTCCGTTCCAGTTCACCCATCTGGGCTCGGAAGCTTCTAGCATTAGAATATAAATGCTTGCATGCAGTCTCTTTCTTCAAGTGTCTTTGGTACTTGCATTTTGTTCTGAAGTGCTTTGGCGCCTCTGAATTGCTGTCCTGTGCCCCTACACTCACAACACCTAGTCGCCTGCCACCTCCATTTAAATTTTCATCTACTTTATCATCTTCATCTCAGGTGGGGAGATTCATTCTGAACTGGAGCCTTCTCAGCTCTTGTCGGCTCCCTTTCCCCTTCAAACGGTTTAAAATATGCTCTGACACCTTTATGATTTTATGTGCCAACAGTCTGGTTCCATCCTGGTTCAAGTGGTGCCTGCTCCTTTTATACAGGCCCAGCTTGCCCCAGAATGTTTCTCAGTGCCTAACAAATGCAAACCTCTCTTCCCAGTACCTCATCCATATTGAGACTACAAACCTGAGTCCGTCTAGCCAATCTTCCATGTGGAACAGGTAGCATTTTAGGGAAAGCTACATTGGAGCTCTCAGCTCTCAGTCTCCTACCTAGCAAACTAAATCCAGCTTCCAGCATCTCAACAACTACATTTCCCCATGTCACTGGTGACAAACAAACCACTGACTCCTCCTCAGATAACTCTTCCATGTTATATAAGCAAAGGGCAACACCCACAACCTTTGCACCAGTCAGGCAATTCACCCTGCCATCCGTATGCCCACCGCACACCCAACTATTTATGTTCCTAATGGTTGAATCACCCAATCTCCAAGCCTCCAGAGAAGTTTCCTCAGCACAAGAGGAGTCCCTCAAGGAACGGGCCCCTTCTAAGGGAATGCTTCATTCTTCCTCAAGGCGACACTCTCTTTTCCTGAGACCTTCGTGCTCCCAGACAGCAGGGGAGCTATCTTTATGGGAGTGGGACACAGCTTAAATGGTCCTTGAAGGCCTCATCCACCACTCTCTGCCTCTCTTGCATTTCCCCCCATTATTTAAAGGTAAAGGTACCCCTGCCCATACGGGCCAGTCGTGTCCGACTCTGGGGTTGCGCGCCCATCTCGCTTAAGAGGCCGGGGGCCAGCGCTGTCCGGAGACACTTCCGGGTTACGTGGCCAGCGTGACGAAGCTGCTCTGGCGAGCCTGCACCAGCGCAGCACACGGAAACGCCGTTTACCTTCCCGCTATAAAGCGGTACCTATTTATCTACTTGCACTTAAGAGTGCTTTCGAACTGCTAGGTGGGCAGGAGTTGGGACCGAACGACGGGAGCTCACCCCACCGCGGGGATTCGAACCACCGACCATACGATCGGCAAGTCCTAGGCACTGAGGTTTTACCCACAGCGCCACCCGCGTCCCCATTATTTACCTTTAACTAATAACTATCACATTGGGAAAAGAGAAACAGATGTACATTAATGGTGGTTCTCCTTAATCTTTCTCTTCTCTGCAGCTTTTTTTGTCTCAAACAGGCTCATATTATATTTTCACCAGAGTCAAAGAACAACCCTTTCTAGCTAATAAAGGTGTATATTTTGTTTAGAATTCCACACTAGATATTTCAAATGAAATATGTTTTCAGCATGGACAGTCTATGACCAAATCATTTGTAGGAAAATTTCTGTGTGGCATTCATCTGACATGCCATAATTGCCTATGTATGTATTCAGTATGCTTTTCTTCACTATATAGTGCCATATTTTCCTAGTGGTTTTTCAGAAACTGTAGTCCACCTCGGAACATTCTATGAATTGCTTATGTGGTTCTCATGAAACCACCCTTTATAAAAACTGGCACTGCTGAGCATGACTAACAGACTATGTCTGTTTAGGATAGAGAGGCCAACCCAAGTCAATATTTGGACTAAGAAATA
This sequence comes from Podarcis raffonei, assembly GCF_027172205.1. Lineage (NCBI taxonomy): Eukaryota > Metazoa > Chordata > Lepidosauria > Squamata > Lacertidae > Podarcis > Podarcis raffonei. Next base: position 54,107,959 of record NC_070604.1, read on the forward strand.
AATCAAGAAGGATTTCTGAGTGAAAAATATATATATAAAAATAAAGCTCATAAAATGACTTGTTTTATATACTTTCACATACAGGGCAATCCTGAGCCTGAATGGCTTGGATGAGTACAGCTAGTCATTCTCTGCAGGGATGTGCAAAGGAAAAATAGTTTTGTTTTTAAAGCTGCACTTCTTTCAGTTTAGATGTCTTTGTTTTGTTCTACTTTTATTTTATTTACACTCATTTTTTACCTCTTCTGTTCTAGTAATTTGGATATTTCCCCTGAATGTTTCATGAAACTTGCATGGATGCTTCCTCAAGGCATCATGCCTGACAAATATGGACAAAAAGTCCATAGCTCAGTGGTAGAACATCTCATCTCAGGTAGGGTTGGGGATGTCGTGTCTGAAACCCTGCAGAGATGCTGCCAACACAGGAAGCATCCATCAGGAAAAGTCCAGAGCAGGAGCAAGAAGCAAGCCAGAAGTTATGACTAGATAACAATCATAGGATACAATAACACACCAAAGCTCAGTAAATCTGTGTTGCCCAGGAAAGCTCAGCTGAGACCAGGAAGTCCTCATACCCCTTCCTGTCCATAGGAGTCCAGTTGTTGGCTGGATGATCAAAGGCTGCCCATGGCCTAGATAGATGTTGCAATGGCTTGGTGTCTCACCATATGAACAGAGATCCCTAATCTATCAATTGATGTCATTGCAACTCTTGATACAAAGGAAGGGAGGTTTTCTGTGGTCCCATCCAAAGCTGCAAAAGCATGCAGTGCTCTATTCAAGATGGTGCAATGCACGAGGTGGGACAATAGCTGCACTACTCAGATTGGTCCTTCCTACTACATTGTTGATTACCACTGAGCTATAATGGCTGGCAGGTATCTTGTCTGCTGCTTGGTAGCAGTTTGCCTACATTCCATTGGGCCACCTACATGTGGTACACAACTGGTCAACATTAGGAGATCTTTCCTAAGCTGCGCTGAAAAAATTACTCTGTTTCCTCACTGTAAATTCCAATCTAGTTAAAGAATGTACAGAAGATGTGTCTGCATGGTTCTAACCATGTCCCTTAAAGGAAAAAATAAATGTGTTTTGTAAAACCTAGCCCAATATAAAATGTGGAGCTAGAAATCCCAGATTGCACTCAGCTATCATTTGTTTTGTGTGGGCTGAGAGGGATGATCTCATGCTCTTTCCACTCCTTCCTTAATCCACTGATTATGGGAAAGGTTAAAGCACATGTTTAGTCCCCCCCTTGAATTTTGGTTAGGTTGTGACCACTCTCTGCTCCAAGCTAGCATTTATGTCCCACCCAGGTTACAAAGTACATTTTGATCTTAAATCAAATACTTTGTTCACCAAGCAGCAGGTGGTGATCCTATTTCTTAACTATTAATTTCAACAAACTTCTAAACAGGCAATTTCCCCAACACATTATGGTCTATATTCATGCTCGGTCTTAGGGAATCTCAGACAATTCCATCAGAAACTGAAATGTGAACAGAAATTGTCACAGTTTGCATGCTTGTCTGGACAGGAATAGAGATCATAAAAGTGAATGTGAGCAGGTTTCGGTTTTTTAATACACTAACATTATGTAAATAATTACAGTGGCACCTCGTGTTAAGAACTTAATTCGTTCTGGAGGTCCGTTCTTAACCTGAAACTGTTCTTAACCTGAGGTACCACTTTAGCTAATGGGGCCTTCCGCTGCTGCCACACGATTTCTGTTCTCATCCTGAAGCAAAGTTCTGAACCCGAGGTACTATTTCTGGGTTAGCGGAGTCTGTAACCTGAAGCGTCTGTAACCTGAAGCGTCTGTAACCCGAGGTACCACTGTACATAATTTTTGCAGTTTTTAAAAAATGTTGTCCTTCCTTTGAAATGCACTTAAATTAATTACATAATTAATTATGCTAGTTTTTGCTATAGCGGCCTGTGAGATGAATTACATATGTTTTAGTGGAAGCCAAACTGCAGAGGCAAAGAAACAGTGCTGATTGCAACAAACACAAGGTGGGATGGAAATTGCTCTCTCCTTACATCCCTAACTCCTTCCTCCAAGTTACAAATGACTAAGGCTAGCCTTATCAACTCTAGCCTGATCCTGAAGTCAGTGCCCACATGATTCAAATTGCATGGAGAGCCATAGCAGTGTCATAGGTGCTAACTTTGCCCTTGGCACTGCACCCTAGGCTGGCTCTTACCTGAGGTTGTCCAAGTACTGGCAGAAGGTCTGAAGAGAGGGAAGCCTGCACACAGGCTGTTGCCATGAGCTGGAACTCTGAGGGAACACCAGCACCTGAACAGGGCTACTTTCTAGTTAACCATATCTTACCACCCACCCAAAAATGGTAAGCGTTGAGTGATTTTGATTGACAGGCATATTTATTGAGATCAACATATCAGAACACAATGGAAGGAAATCCTGATGGAATAATAGAATGACAGTTTTGTTTTTAATAAATTCACCCTTAGTTGAATCTTGATTCAGCCATATGTGCCAGTGTGGCATAGTGGTCAGAGTGCTGGATTAGGAGCAGCAAGAGCCAGGTTCAAATTCCCACTAGGCATGATGCTCATTGGGTGACCTTGGCCCAGTCACCATCTCACAGCCTAACCTACCTCAGAAGAACCATGCATGCTGAAGCTCCTTGGAGGAAAGGCAAAAAATGCTGTATATGAATTAAATACCAAAAATGTTGCGCTTCAACCAAGACTGCTGTTCATTTATCAGTAGTGTTATGTGTAGTAGTGCTAGTAACTGGAACATGTCATTACTGTGATATTCACATTGCTGTGTTAATCTCTGCTCATTTTCAAGATCTGGCGCCAAGATACACACTCCTTCCTTTCCCATGACCTTATGTGTCTTAATTTGCCTGCTACATTGAGTCACCTCCACAGGAGGTACTTACTCCCATTCCATAACCTCATGTTATGCTGCTCTCTTGTTTGTAATTCTTGTTTTTTCAACATAGTTCTGTTCAGCTGCTACCAAACCAATGAGTTCCAACTATCTAAGATTTCAAGAAAACAAACGATGTATTTATTATATAGGGCATTATATGGTGTTTCTCGATGGGCTATACCTGCCATCACCCTTGACCATTGACCATGCTGATTGGGTGCTGATGGGAGTTGGAGTTCAAAAGAATCTAGATAGCACCCCTTTGGGGAGCTGATATAGGAGGCTTCCAACAGCAGCTGACTTGACCTCTTGTCCCTCTCTCCACCACTGCACACCTCTACCAAAATTCTGCTCTGGAAGGTCTCTGTACCCTCCAGAGTATATTTTTTTTGTGGGGGATGCCTGGGGGGCGGGCGGGAATCCATTATGCCAACAATATCTGTTGTGTTGGTGCATGGATTTGCTAGCTACCTTGTATAATACGTACTTTCCCATACAAAAACCTGATAAAAACTAGTTTAAAACATATACAATATTAAAACAAATAAAAAACAGTAAAACCATAGCAATCATAACAATTCCATTCCATTCCTGCACAAAGTTTAAAGATAGGGCTACTAAGAAACAAATAGCAACCTAATCTGCACTGCCAATTAAAAGCTATCTGAAAAAGAAACACAAATGACAATGGGGACAGAGCTGATCCCATTTCCTGAGGGAAGGAGTTCTGTAAGTGCCATCACTGACAAGGCCCTGTTTCCCATGTTTGCCAGCCTAATATCTCTTCCTGGTGCCCATGCACAGCACTTCTCTAACCACATTGATGCTCTGGAAGGTTTGCATGGACACATTAGACAGTCCTTTAAGTGTGCATGTGTGTACACAAACATGAGAGTAAGAGCACCTTCAACATTTTCTGTTTTTTTGTTTTTAAATATCCCTAAAGTATTGCCATTATTTCTGGCAAAGTCAAAAGCGTTTTAAGCTTCTCTTTTCATTTCATTTCTGCAGGTGTTTCCTCAGCTGCTTGTTTTCCATTGCTAACTTAGAAGGAAACCCCATGGAATTCTGGGGTGGCTACTTACAAGTCAACAAACAGTTCTAGCTGCACATATTTTTTCATATAGATTTCTTGCAGGAACTATAGGCTCCTGTATGGCACCCTAATAGAGGCATACACATCTCGCTGAAACCAACAGGATTTGTGGCCATTTCCCTCATTAGGCTTTCATCCCATGGGAATGCTCCTACAAGTCACATGTTTATTTAAAATCATAGACCCCAATACAAATATTGGTCTGTGCATACAGGACTCCCATACATTCAGGGCTCCTAATTCACACCGAATACATGCAACCGTGAATATGTATCACTTTGTACATATACAGTGTACACTTTTACTCGTAAAAGTAAAAGTGTGCATAACCAGAGCTCCTATGTCCCCAAGAGATCGCTGGATGTGGTGATCACATAAACATAGAATCGAAAGGGGTTCAAAAGGTTATTTAGTCCAAACCCTGGCAAAACAACAAAATCCACTGCCACAGCATTTCTGATAGGTTGGCAACCATCATCCTATCATGCAAGGACTTCTTAAGCAGTACTGATTTGAAGAGAAGTGAGCTGTGAAGCCAGAAAAAATACACACCTTTCCTACACTACAAGATTAGACATGAGAGGGACTTTCAGGATAGGTGGGCCCTGACAGACATAGATCAATGATTTCACACTGAAATGAATGGGATTGACACATGCCCATCAGCACAGTCAAAAGCACTGAAATACACCCCAGACTTTGTACACACTGTTTGAGAGTGCCCCCCTCCTGTCACATGCTGCCACCCCCATAAAAGCTCCTCCTTTCTGGATACCCAAAGGCATTAAAATCTCAAAAAAAAAAAAAAAAGTAGCAGGTTTTTAAAATGTGCACTGATAAATCTATCCACTTGAAACTCTGCTTTGGGGGGACAGACTCGTTCTACTGCTCTTGCATGAAATTCAAGCAACTGAACATGACTTTATAATACAACAGCCTATTCAAAGAAGACAGCGTGACATGTACATTTTGGACGGGGGGGGGGGGAGGGCATATTTTAGAGTTTCCCTTGAAATGCCCTAAATCCTGAAAACTCCACACTTCCACTTCAAAACACCCAGTAGATTACATTCTCTTGAGCCAAATGGAGACACTATAAAAACACAAAGGGGTTAGGGGAGGGGGAGTGCTGGAAACAGTACAAAGAAGGAGAAAGGTCAACAGACAGAAGAGTTACTCTACCTCAGCAAAATGCGGCCAACTTTGAAAAGATACAGATTGTTGCTGCCCTCTGATAAGGGTGTCTTCTTGGCTGCCGACCGCTGAGCTGCCTTCAATGTCAGCGTGAAAAATGTTGCCCTCCGTTGAGGCAGAGCTGAGGGAGAGATATCCCAGGCAGAAGAATAGAGGAGAAACCAGGGGCCAGGCCAAGATCAAAGCCATCTCCTCCCCTCACATCCAGCAGTGATTCTGCAGCTTCCGAGCACTGATTTCTGCTCCTGCTTTAATCGCACCCCCTTTGGTTTAGTGGCGCCTCAGTTGTTTTAACTTCCAGCTTCCAGAGGTGGCACTTCTAAGGCAGCTCTTCAGCAGATCCTTATTAAAAGGAGTGCCTTTGCTTTCGCTCGCTGCCTTTCCCTGCCTGTAGCTCCTCTGTCTCCCTAGAGGCTCCGGCTGAATAACATACAGATGGGCAGTGCTTAAACAGAGAGTGTCAAAATGCGGATTGTATTCCAGGAAAGCACCATGAGCTGTGCTGCCACCTTATCTTCACTCTGTCAGGATACAGACTGAGGCTGCATTCAAAGCTCTGGCTTCCTTCAAGTTGTTATTATCATCACTCCTTTTCCACCTTCCTCGCCACCCACTCAAACTTTGCCATTCACACACACACACACACACACACACACACGGGTCAGACTGCTTCCTCTCTTCCTACTGCCAAGCCCCACAATCAGGATTTAATTAATAAGAAGCTTCCCGATTCAGATGGTCTCCTGTAATGTTTTAAAGCACTTTCAGTCACAGAAAACGTGAATTAAAAAATAATATGTTTGCAGTCTCAACAGGCAAAAGAGATTCTAGGCATTCTAAATGTTGGGAGGAGTTGAAGCACCTTTTCTTTTGACCAAAGGATCAGGTTCACGAGAATTGCAAGACCATACTTTGCGGGGAAATGTGCAGCCGAACACAGTTAATTAGCTGTCCTAATTCTCCTCAGCCCCACTCCTCATCATCATGTCTGCTCGCAAAAAGAAAAAGAAAAAGAGTATCATTCAGCACTGTTTTGGAAAGGGACTTCATTACGCAAATGCATGAACTTTTATTTACAAAGACCAACTTGTTTTCCTCTTCAAGAGATGCTTTGTGAGGTCCCTGAAACAAGGCTCTTAGTGTATAGACGCCTGCCAACTATACTGGTTGGAATGGACCCTGTAAAGTCTCTTGACATCAGCATGTGGACTAATGTTTCCAAGGCTCTTAAGCAGGGTTGTCACCTTTTTCTTTAAGCATTCCAGTTCCTACTTGGATCTTTTTCTCCCTTCTGATTCTCCCCAAAGCCTTTCTCCCCTCCCCTAATCAGTTTAGTGCTGTAGATCCGGTGTCCTCTCCCACTCTCTGACCAAGTAGCACTGTAAAAATACTGCCTATAGGTGTAATGCTATCATGCAAAGATGTTTCGGGGAGAGATAGGATTTTGCCCAGACATCCTTCCAACAACCCTGTAAGTGACCATTGTCACCCATGCCTCAAGTAACAGCCATGCTGGACTACTGCAGTGTGCTGCACATGGGGCTGACCTTGAAAATTTATCAGAAATTTCAGGCGTTTCAAAATGCAGTAGCTATATGTCTTGTCAGTTCTGTAACAGGTTAAGTGGCGCCCTGTTTCCAGGTTCAGTGACAAGTGCTGATGTTGACCTAGAAAACAGCTTGGAATAAGGGTAACTCAAGAATCACCTACTCCCATATGAAACTGCCCAAGGTCCTTTACCCACATCTATTGAGACTAGGCAAATGGAGAATGTGGATTGGACCTTCTCTATGCCACTTGTCAAATGCCATCTCCAGGTGAAAATGATTTAATCCACCTTTTAACTTGGCTAATACATTGTTGTCTTACCTGGCTACTTGTCCTGAACCCCTGGCCTACCTGGCAGCAAGTCAATATGTCAAGTCCCCAGTCTAGGGTTAATCCACATTTCCAAACTGAAGCAGAGTCCCACACAGACCCTGGAGCATCCAAGCTGAGGTCCATCAACATGAGCAGCGGAGCAGACACAGCTCCTTAGCTCTACTGTCCTTTTATACTCTGCATGCTGACTGCAGCATCTGCACTTGATGAGTCATGTGACTCTCACATGTTCCAAGCCTCCTCCAGCTGAGGAATCACAAGCTCCTCCCAGAGATGGCCAAACCCCACATCCGCAGCTAGGGTTTGGACTGTGGGCCCTTGCCTGCCTCAGCCTCCTAGAGCACTCCTCTCACTGCTCCCTATGCCCCAGAGCCCACTGTGTTCATGGGGAAAGGGGCTCATCTGGCTCTGGTGATGGGTCCTGCTGCTCTGCTTCCTGTGCATTAACCCCCAATCCCCTCATCATCTTCCGCCACCCCCGCCACCAACCTCTCCTTCCCCATCCCCAGTGTGTCCCAGTCCCAGCTACACCCCTCGCTGGAATCCTCTTCTTCCTCTTCTCCCTTGTCCTGCCAGTTCATGACACTACTGCTTTACATGCTCTTTAAAAACTTAATATTTAATTTCAACAAAAATAAAATAAACATATGGTTAGCTGCTACCTTGAATTTTGACATTAATGCTTTGAATTTTTTTAATGTTGGTTTATAGAGCAATTCTAACCCTTCCAAGGCTGAAGGCTGGTTGGAGGGGGGTTGTAAGGATCTCCAGGAAGGGCTACCTGAAACCTTGAACAGCTGCTATCAGCCAGTGCTGACAATAGTGAGCTAGATAGACCAATGGTCTGACTCCGTATAAGGCAGCTTCATTTTTCCTTGAAAAGGGAGAGGGAATGCCTGGACTCTGGGTGGTCTTTTTCTCCGCTGCTGTCACACCACTAATCTGTAAGGCAAAGAGGGAAAGGGAAAGGGAAATGCTTACACTGACCAGGTTTTCTGGCTGTTTCACCACCCTGTGCTGAGAACTACCCTAGACAATGGTAAAACTGACAGGCTGGCAAAACACTAATCAGGTGGCCACTCTTAACACAGTCTGGACTGTGATCTGAATTAGAAGGAAGAGAGTTTTCATTCTGATTTTCAGTTTCTGAATGTTTGTGTGGATATCCAGTTTCAAAAGAAACTGGTTTTGATGAGTTCAGGGCCACCTGCCACCCATGATGCGAGGTGAGGTGGTCACCTCAGGTGGCATATCTGAGCAGGTGTGCCCCTCCTCTGCCACTTGCTCTGCCCTTGCCACTGCCTTTGCTGCTTTGGGCGCACCCCACCATCACCACGGGTGTGCCCTGTGTGGTGGAGGGGGTGCACTGCACCCATGGCACAGGAGGCAAAATGTGCTGGCCCGGCCCACTATACCTCAAAGTGAGGTAGTTGCCTCAGGTGGCAGATGCTGGTTGGTGGTGAGCAAGTTGGAGGTTAGAGCTGTGACTACCACATAGCCTGCCCTGTGCCCCTTACACTAACCTGCTGCCTTTGAGTATAATACGTTACCTCTTTGCCAGCTGAACAAAAAATCAATCACTAGTCCAGTTGGCTTCCACAGGTGGAATATAAAAGGCACTGAGCTCTGCTTCAGGCTGTAAAATGTCTTGGACATGAAGTGTGTGTGTGTGTGTGTGTGTGTGTGTCCCTCCAGATTGGTGTTTTATTGCAAGTGTCTTCTGCAACATGTTCTCGACACATGCTATAAAGTGCATTCACTGCCTTCTACAGACTCATTTTTCAATCAATGCACACCCATGGTTGTCTTCATATTGTTGGTATGTCATTCTTTTGATGTTTTGAAAGCTATTATAAGCTCACTTGTGTTTTGTGACACATTCTGAAGCCCTTCTTGCCTTGTGTGGAAACTGAGAGCACCTTCCCTGGGAACCTCCTATTCGGGAGGGTCTTGTAGCCTTGTTTGGTTGCACTTGTGTAGCCAGTGATAGAACACACCTGATTTGCATGCAGAAGGTCCCAGGTTCAAGCCTTAGCATATCTAGGCAGGACAGAGCATATCACATATGCCTTTTTCCATTCTCCATGTCTCCTCCAAACCTGTCTCACAATTTCATCCCATCTCTTCTTCCCTTCCAGGACCAGGAGTCAAATCCCTGCTAAGCCACAAAGCTTGTGGGTTGACCTTGGGCCACTCACTGTCTCTCAGCCTAACATACCTCACAGGGGTGTTGTGTGGATAAAAGGGAGAACGGGAGAACCATGTATGCCATCTTGAGCTCTTGGAGGAAAGGTTGGATATAAATGCAATAATAATAATAATAAGTAAGAAACTGGCCATACGCTGCTCCTCGAATTCTCTTTCAGTTTGCCAGCAATTTGCAGAGCCATTCTACATGTAGATCCTGCAAACTGTGGCATGAGATACCCATTTTCTTCTTGGTTTCCTTGATCACAGCGTGTGTCTGGGGAAAAAGATAGGAAGGGTTGAAAGGCAAGTCTCTATTGCAACCATCAAGCACATGCACACTAAGAGCTTCATTTAATACTGCTTTAAGAAGCAAGATCTATTTCAAGAGGGCAAAACATAAAAGCTATTAGAGCACTATCTTTAGAAAAAGAAAAGTGCTTAGAAAAATATTGGAACAAGAAAAAAACTTAGGGAAAGTGGAGCAAAGATTGCATTTGATAGTTCCTTGCCCGGCCAACTATATATTTGCAGCCTTATAAGATCTTAAAACATGGAAGGTCATGTTACAAAGTGAGAAGAACGAAAGGGGACACAATAATAAAAATGTTCACTGTAAGATGTCTATCAGTAGGCTGGCCCTATATGAGGAACAGAGAGGAAGTTCGACAAGACAAGGGCTGTTTCTGAGTGCTAGGAAAGAGGTTGCTGAGAACTGGCAGCGAAGCAACAATCAGGCATCTTTCAGACTTCTGTTGCCAGATTGGGTGGGTGGATGATTTTTGTCGGATTCCAGTTCACATGATCCACAGTAACAGTAATTAATACCTCTGGGAAGCATTGTGAGGAAAAGGAGACTGCAGAGTCAAGTCACACAGAGAACAGCGAGTTTGTGTATGATGCTGTTCTCTGTTCAAGCTCTTCTTAGCTTCCGAAGCAAAGAACTTTGCCAGTTATTACCTTTGCCAGTTATTACCTTGGACTTATCTACTAGTTGTATTGTATGTCAAATCAGGCCCTAGCAAATTCAGTGGCTACTGTTCATTTAATTTGTTGTATTTTTTACTTCCACCTTCCTCCTACATCCAAAAGGATTTCAGGGCAGCTTAAAAGTGGCACATCCTAAATTCTTATTCCATTGTTAGTTACCTTATACAGGGCAGTTTCTAGCTCACTTATAACCAAGATAAAAACATAGAAATTGAAACTTTGGTTAGAATCTAACATAGTGCCAAGTGGGGTATGTGCACTGGGAATGTGGTCGGCTCAGGCAATGGGACTTCCCACTCCAGGAGGTGTACCGTGGTCAGGGCTCGGGGGGCCTTCAACCTGGTCCCAGTTTTTTGGTGAGGCACATTCCTCACAATGCCCTGCCAGTCCTCAAGGTTGGCAGGGTGTCGTGAGCTGTTGCATCCTTCTGAAGCTGCCCTCTGAGTGAGAAGGACGCAACAGGCATGTGCCCTGCCAGCTCTTCACCGCTTTTGCAAGTATCGCAAAGCAGCACTGGGCTCACAGGGTGCCATGAGTGCACCCCTTAAAGCAGGGCAGCGTCGGCCGAGTTGGCTGGTAGGGTTCCCCACTGTGTGGCCGGTCAAGCAGCACAGCGCAGCCCCCGCTTAGCTCCAGTGGGTGGGGATCACTCCAGTGGTGTTCCCCACATGCCCTGCCCCCAGTGCATTTGAATTTGGATACATTTCAGATAGACAAGACAAGACTACAAACAGTTTCCTGGATACGTCATAGTTTATGTAGCCCAACTTTTTTTTTTGTACTCACCAGATGCATCTGGAAGGTCACAAGCAGGCATAGAGGTGATGGCCACCCTCTCTTTATTCCAGGCAACTGGTTTGCAGAAATATAGTGCTTCTGAACCAGGAGGACTTATCCAGATATTATGGCTAAGAAATTATTGTTGTTAGGGTGTGATTCCTGTAACATGCAGTTTGGCATCTTCCATATACATAGTAGAACTCTATTGGAGTGTCTGGTGTTTCCTCATAGCTTAGATTGTCCGTGAAATGGCTACCAAATAACTAGATAACAGCTAGAGCAAAGTATTGCTTGGGCCCTTTAGCACTATATATCACCATAGGGAAATGTTTCAGGAAGGTGGGAAAGAAAAAAGGCCCAAACATTACTGCAAAGGTCCATTTCCCAGACAAGAGCATTCTTGCTCAGGGGCTTGGAATACGCTGCAACTTTTTGGAGCGCTTGGGATGTCCTCGAGTTAACTAGGGGTGGAATGTGTCCAACAGCTTAGGCCAACACTCTTGGGAAATAACATTTTCTCTTCTTACTTCCTTCTTCTGCTATCCTTGTTCTTTCATACAAGATTGTATTACTTTCACCATTTGGTCTGGCTGCTGTGGGAGATGCTAGGATTAATGACGTAGAATGATCCAGCTGGATGAAATAAATACTGCCCCCCCCGCAATATTTGGAGTTCTCAAGAAGCAAGCAAATAAACAAACATGAGCACATGTTCTACTTTTTCCTTTCTTTCTGATCTTCTTTTGGATGCTTTGTTTGATTGCCCTTTCCCATATGACAGTGTTTTCGCCTTGACATCTCTAATCCTTTGCACTGTGAACTTTTGGCATTTGGCCAGTCTGGTTTATGCTATGAATACCAAGCTAGTTTTTCTCTTTCTTTCACCCCTAAGGCTCATTCTCTCCTTGCAATGCCCTGAAAACATGGCTTGTTTTTGTTTATCTTGAGTCTGATGAACATCCCCAGGATGACGACGACCACAATTTGATCTCCATATGGGACAGCTGCGTATTCCTGCATTACATAGGGGATTGAACTAGATGATCCTCAGGGCTCCCTTCCAACTCTATGAGTTATTTTTTACTGGGAGGGGAGACACATCGGCACATTGGCAAGAGTTCTCAAAGTTATGATCGTGAGACGGTAAGGGAAAAGGAAGTGTGGACAGTGATGTAGTGCATCTGTTGTGTTACAAAAACTGAAAGATGGGTGGGAAATCATTTATAAGATGCAGATCTCTATAGTTATGTCTCATGGGGAAAATGGAAGCAACAGAGTGGCTGGGGAAATAATAATAATAAATAATAATAATTATAGTTATATAAACTATAGTTATAGTTATTGTTATTATAGTATACAAAAACAGCTCATTGAGCCTAGCATTTAAAAACACAATGCTGATGAGTTTTCTTTAGATCACTGAAAATGGCTATTATGCTATAAATACTTAAAAAATTGGTAGACTCAGAGAACTTGAAGGGCTGAAAGTTGAATAGTTCATTTGATAAATAACAAGTCAAATGAGTTGCACAGTTAGCTGCTGGCTGGGGGGCGGGGAGGGCAATACTTGCAAAAGGGCAATACTTGCATTCAGACACCAAGCCAGAGCTTTTGCAGCTTCTCCTATTCCAATGTTAATATATCATATGATAGCATGCGAATTAACCCAAATTCTATTATGATGTCTTGTGATTAATCTTGATGAAATGGTCTGGACAAAATTGGATCATAAGGTCTATGACAGGCTTACCATATATTACAGTATATGTTAGTAAGAGTGAGAGAATTATCAGGTAGTTCACATTGTTTCTAAAAAGCTACAGGTGCCTAATTATTTGACTGTACTAAACACTCTGAGCTCATCCATACCTTCTTGCCCTGTGGCTAGAAAGCATGGGTCTGAGTGGTCTTCTACTTGTTCCGTGCTTTTTAGGCATGGGCCCAGGGCCGGATTTAGATGAAGAGAGGCCCGAAAAAACAGCTGACCGCTTCCACACGGCTGGGTATCTCTCCCCCAAGGGTCTCCCCCTTGAGATTTTCGGGGGTTTTTTTTTCTGGAAGATCTCGAGGCAGCGAAACCGCAGCACAAAAGGGAAAGTAACGACCCTGTATTACGATGCCTCTGACTCCCACTGAAGAATGCGACGGACCTCCAAAACTATAAGAACGGAACCCTTAGTGTGAGTAGACTCATTTAATGCTACAAAATTTAAAAATACACTAAGAGAACGTCGGATGTTAGACGATTTAATTTAGGAGTTCACCTCGGTAGAGGACTAAAATGGCGCAGGCTACAAAGTCGCAAGGTGGAGGAAGGAATGTATCTCTTTGCCTGACTGAGTGAATACAAAGTTGGAAATACGACCCAAAGAAATTAAAGAAATATTCGGAAAAAGAACTTTTTCTAACTTTCCCTAACTTTGGGAACTTATCGACGTTTCTGGGACTTATTTTACGACTGTTTATTTGAACTTTAATCTGAAGAACACTAAGACCCCTTGAACTCTGGAATTTACTACGGAGGATTTATGTCCTGCTCATAAACCTCTGGCTTCTTTTCTCTTCCCACTCTCTCTCTTTCCTCCCATGTTCCCCTTATGTTATTTATGATATTTATGATATTTACACCCTGTTTTAAATTAGGGAACTATCTGGTTATTTTGCCCTTCTCTTTTCTAATCTCCATTTATCTGTTTCCCTTCCCTACATTATACTCTCCTTTCTCCTTCGCTTTCCATTATAATTAACATATCTAACAACCTATTTTCCCTACCTTCAGCCCTGAGGAAAATTTAACCTGATTCCACCAACCTGAGCAGGACTAGCATTTAAACCAAGACGTCTTTTTACATTTGGAGATGAATAACCAACTAAACTTAAATAATTGAGAGAAGTAAATGACATGTTGAATAACTTCAGACTCTGAAAAGTTGGATACTATTTGACATAACTATTGGGAACTCCCTGAAATATCTACATCTTTTTTAGGACTATTAAGTGAACTAATAAACTTAAAACTTGAGGTAATAGAAAACAATGAAAGTCTGGCATATTTTCTGTGAAACGGATTAGGCCAACAAGTGGCTGAAGAGTGCAGAGACTGAACAATTTTTTTTCCCCTCTGAAATGCAAAAGAGATTATTATTTTTGATTTTTGCCTTTTGTTCTGTTTTCCTCTCCTTATGTTGTTGAAACAGCTATACTAGACATGTTTCTGTAGTATATTGGTTGTTTTTCATTTCTCCACTTCGCTCCAAACCTGGACTTTGAGGCTTATTAACTCCCCCCAATTGGGGCTGCTAATGCTCACTTCAAGTTTCATTTCACTTCACTTTACTTCAAGTTTCTCGCCCACTGTTCCCCTGAACTGGATATACGTAAGGATTAGAGGAAAGTCCCACTTTCCCCTTTCTTTTTTTTCTCTTCACTTCTTCTTATGACTTTAATTAAATCCCTGATATAATCTGTGGATACAAGCTTCGCCCATTCGCGCTGTACATTGGAATTGATAACTGTTGGGGATTCCCCTTCTTTCTTTTTTTTTGGACTACATTTCGGACGTTTCCCTATTTTTGATATTGGATTGGGCCGACAAGCGGCTGAAGAGAACAGAACCGTTAAGGCCCGGATGGAAGAATCCTGGTGGAGCCTTATTTTTGAAGTAGACTGAGTTCTTTTTTGGTTACAATTTTGGTTACAATTTTGGTTATAATTTAGTTGTAATAGGTTAAAGCTTGTTTGACTATAATTGGATATAATTCGGGGGGGAAAACTTGCATTATTATAAAAACACTCCCACATTCCTTAAGACAATATTTGGAACCATCTAGATATAACAGAGATATTTGGTTATTTGATTTATTTGACCATTTGATTCTATACAGTGGGTACAGTGGGTTATCCAAGGTTGTCAATCAGTGGAAATTGTTATAATTCAATATCGGGGTCACGAGATTAGAAGGATTTAAAGTGTCCAATTAATGGTATTTTATTTTTATTTTTTTTCCTTTTCTTTTTCTCTACTCTCTCCCTCTCACGTGTATATATGTAGAGTAATTAAATTAAGTTGGGAGGTAATATTGAGTATACAACAAATATTGATACAGTGGAAGAATTTTGGGCCCCGCCTCTGGCTTTTTCTAAGGGTGTTGGGAACTGGACCCAATAAGTTGTGTAAAAGGAACTTCCTGAAGCTTACAAAAGAGGTTTGTTTCTTTGTTTCTGGAGATTCTAGGAAAAACAAAACAAAACAAAAAGACTGTGAGCCCTTTAAGGGAGAGATTTGCCTGAGTATGTCGGGGAGAGATGGGAAAAAGGGGGGAGGGACTCCAGGGGAAAGGAAGTCATCACGTCAAGAAGAAATTAAAGAAATTAAAGACCTAGACATTCTATGGTTAAAAATAAAAGAAGAATTTAAACAAAATGAATTACACATGGAAAACAAATTAGGAGAAATGCAAGAGATGATTGATAAAAAGATAGAGGGGGCAGTTGGAGAACTCTCAATTAAGATCCAAGAGCTGTCAGCTAAATCTAAAATAATTGAAGAATCTAATAAAAAATGCAGAAAGAGATGAGAGAACAGAAAAAAGAGACAGAAAAAATAAAGGAAGAAATGAGAGAAGTAAACAAAATACAAGAAAGGATTTGGGATAATTTAGCTATGACAGAAATGCGTCAGAAACAGCTTCATTTAAAATTTAGGGGAGTAGGTGAGGAGATGAATGAAGATATAAAAGAAAAAATGACTAAAGAATTATCTAAGTGGCTGGGAATAAAAGAAGAAGATGTGGCCTTCTCTATAGAGAATGCATTTAGAATAAAGGTGAAACCGCAACAAATCAAGTCAAGGAAACTCCTTGGAGATTGTTTAGTGATCTTTAATTCAATTGAGATGAAAAATTTAATCCTGAAAACGAGCTACCAAAAAAAACTTATAATTGAAGGTAGACCTATTATTATTTACAAAGAAATACCAGTTAGGTTGTTACGTAAAAGAGAAGGGTACAGACAAGTGGTAGGTGTCCTAAAAAGAAATGACATACAATATAGATGGGAGTTCCCTGAAGGGGTCACCTTCTTCTATAAAGATAAAAAATTTAAGTTGACGGACACTCAAGAGGTGGAGAAATTTCTAAGAAGGTATGAGAAGGAGCTTGGCAAGGCCAAAATCAGGTTAGGAGACAGGGGGGAAAGTAAAGATGAGAGAAGAAGAAAGAAGGAGAGGGGAAGTGAGAAAGATGAGAAAGAAGAGGAAGAAGAAGTTGATGAGGAAGAAGCCGCGGTGGGAAAAGATGCGGCAGAAGAGGAGGAACTCTTAGGGAACAGGGGTTCCAGACTATAAGATTGGTAACCCGGTTAGAGTAAATAAAAGTTAAACATAACAGCATCGCTGAAATTTCTGTCCTGGAATGTGAATGGGCTAAATGAAAAACTTAAAAGGAATAAAATTGAGAAGGCTTTGAAAAACAAGAACTATGATGTGATCTGTTTTCAAGAGACACATGTAGCCAAAAAACATAAACATATTTTGATAAATAAAAGGTTGGGGGTGGAATTTATTAACTCAGATGTAAATAAAAAAAGAGGAGTAGTTGTTTACGTTAAGGAAAAATGGGACCCCGTATTAACTTGTAAAGACGATGAGGGAAGAATACTGGGAATACAACTTAATCATCAAGGGGAAAAAATCAATGTGGTAACAGTTTATGCCCCAAATACAAACAAAGCAGAGTTTTTTGAAAAATTGGAACAAATATTACTAGATTTGGAAAATTACAAATTAATTCTACTTGGAGACATGAACGGTGTACCAATACCAGAACTTGACAGAAGTGGAAAAAAGGGGAAATCGAATCAAGGGAAGCTCCCAAGATCATTTAGTAATCTTGAGGAAAATTTAGATTTAATAGATATATGGAGGCATAAAAACCCAATAACGAAGCAGTTCACACATTTTTCAGAACCCCACCAGAGTTGGGGTAGAATTGATCAGATTTGGGTGTCACGTGCATTATCGACAAGAATAACGAAATGTGAGATCCAGCCTAGAACCCTTTCTGATCATTGTCCAATAGTTTTGGAAATAAAACGTGAAATATCGGGAGTGTACAGGTGGAGAATGAATGAATATCTATTCGAAATTGACGAGGTGAACGAAAAGGCTAAAAGTACTCTGAAAAATTATTTTGACTTAAATCTGAATAAAGAAACCCCAATTAATATAGTTTGGGATGCGAGTAAGGCAGTGTTAAGGTGTTTTTTAATACAACAAAACAATTACAGAAGGAAACTTAGAGAACAAAAGAAAGAAGAAATTATTACCCAACTGAGAGACTGTGAGAAAAAATTAACAATAAACTCGGGAGATGAAAGGACTAAACAAATAGTTAAAGTGTTACAATCACAATATTCAGCATTACTAAACCAAGAAGTAGAATGGAGAATTAAATCCATGAAGCAAAAATATTTTGAATCAGCAAATAAAACGGGGAGATTACTGGCGTGGCAATTAAGAAAAAGGAAAAAGCAAAATGTGATTAATAGAATAAAATCGGGAGATATGATAATAGAAGATCCAGATGAAATAAAAAAAAAGTTTCTCCAATTCTATGAAAAGTTGTATGAAAAAGGAGAGGAAGATAATGTAGAAATAGGAAAATACTTGGAAGAGTATAGAGGGGAATATTTAACTGATGAAGAAAGAGCTCAATTAAACAAGAAGATTACAATGGAAGAGATTAATGAGGCTATTAAGAAGATGAAACCCAGAAAAGCACCCGGACCGGATGGACTGTCAGCAAAGTATTATAAGGTTTTAAGGGAATATCTTGCTCCGGTGCTTAGTGAAGTGATTAATGATGTTCTACAAGGAGGGAAGATTCCAGATTCATGGAGAGAAGCACACATCACATTAATACCAAAAGCGGATGCTGAAAAGATGGACGTAAGTAACTACAGGCCGATATCGTTACTTAACTGCGATTACAAAATCTTCGCAGATATTTTGGCGAACAGACTCAGGAAATACTTAACAAAATCTATTCATAAAGATCAAGCGGGATTCCTCCCTAACAGGCAATTAAAAGATAACGTTCGGCATATACTGGACATTATTGAGTACTTGGATCTTAGGACCGACATTCCTGCGGCGATGATTTTTATTGATGCCGAAAAGGCTTTCGATAATGTTTCTTGGAGGTTTTTAATACAATGTATGAAAACAGTAGGAATAGATGGACCATTTTTGGAAGGTATTAAAGCAATATACTCAAGCCAAAGGGCCAAACTGATAATTAACAATAATCTCACTAATTCTTTTACAATTGCAAAGGGCACGAGACAGGGGTGCCCGTTGTCTCCCCTTTTATTTATTATGGTTTTGGAAATAATCGCAAATAAAATAAGGAAAACACCAAAAATAAGAGGTATAAGAATTGGAGAAAAAGAATATAAATTAAAGGCTTACGCCGATGATTTGGTATTGTCTTTAGAGGACCCAATAGAAAGTGCCAGTAATGCCCTGGAGTTATTAGAGGAATTCGGTAAATTGTCTGGGTTTAAGTTAAATAAAATAAAAACTAAGATCTTAACAAAAAATTTGGCCGAAGATGTAAAAAACCAGCTAGAACTAAAAACAGGTATTAAAGTGGTGAAAAGGGTAAAATACCTGGGAATATGGATCTCCCCGAAAAATATAAATTTAGTGGGGATAACTACACTAAGGTCTGGAGAGAAATTAAGAAAGACTTAGATACTTGGAATAGGTTAAAATTGTCCTGGACAGGAAGGATGGCCGCGATTAAGATGAGCATTCTTCCGAGACTACTGTTTTTATTCCAGAATATCCCGGTAATTAGAGGTACGGCATGTTTTAAGAATTGGCAAAGAACTTTAGCTAAATTTATATGGCAAGGGAAAAGGGCAAGAATTAAATTCAAACTCCTCACGGATCTAAGAGAAAGAGGGGGTTTTGCAGTTCCGAACTTAAAACTTTATTATGAGGCCGCTTGTCTTTGTTGGATAAAAGAATGGGCCATTTTAAAAAAACACGGATTTGTTGGATCTAGAGGGATTTAACATTAGATTCGGCTGGCATGCTTATTTGTGGCATGATAAAGGAAAGATCCACAGAGGCTTCTCTAATCATATCATTAGAGGCTCGTTATTAGAAGTTTGGAACAGGAACAAAAAGCTGATTGAAAGAGACACCCCTTGGTGGCTTTCACCAATTGATATCTTAACAACAAAAAAGTTAAATCTGGAATGTGAAAGATGGACATACGAAGATCTCCTAGTTAAATCAGAAAGAGGGTGGAAAATTAGACCGTACGAAGAGCTAAAGGATAAATTAACTGGATGGATACAATTTCACCAAATTAATGCGTTATGGTACGATCATAAAAAAATAGGAATGAGTGAAAAAAAGTCCAGGTACCAGGTGGAAATCTTAGAAAGTAATACTAAACTCTTATCCAAAATGTATAACCAACTGTTAGACTGGGATACTAAAGATGAAGAGGTGAAAGGAGTCATGGTCAAATGGGCCAGAGACCTTGGATATAATCTGGAGTTTGACAGATGGGTAAAACTTTGGAAGAAAGGTATGAAGTTCACAGCATGTGCTGCTCTCCGAGAAAACATGGAGAAAATGATGTATCGTTGGTACATCACCCCGGCAAAACTGGGGAAGATGTATAAGACCGGAGACAGCACATGCTGGAAATGTAAAACTAAAGAGGGTAATTTCTTTCACATGTGGTGGACCTGTGACGAAGTGAAAAGATTTTGGGGACAAATTTACGATGAATTAAAAAGAATACTGAAATACACCTTCCCCAAAAAACCTGAAGCGTTCCTTTTAGGTATGATCGGAGAGGAGATCAAAAATGAAGACCAAACATTCTTTCAATATGCAATGGTGGCCGCCAGGATTTTGTTAGCGCAAAACTGGAAAACTTCCAATATCCCCACCATTAGAGAATGGCAAATGAAATTATATGAGTATATAGAATTAGCTAGAATGTCACAAAAAATTAGGCATCAAAAAATCGTTAAGTTTACGAACGACTGGAGTAAATTTGTAAGTTACATTGAAATCAATCTAGGTATTACCAAAATCACAGTGGGCGGAATCTAAAACCTGCGATGTAAAGAGCTGATATAATACAATCTGCAGATAAGCGATGAGTTTATTTTGCCTAAACTGAGATGGAAGGAAGTCAATTGAGTGATGTTATGTTGGTTTGTTTGTTTTATGTTTATAGGCGTTGTTTGTTGTTGTTGTTTGTTTGTTTGTTTGCTTTTCTTCTTTTCAGTCTTTTTTCTTTTTTGTATTGTTTGATGTCGTTTCCAAAATATCAATAAAAAGATTAGTTAAAAAAAATAGATGAAGAGAGGCCCTAGGCTACTCCACTTGTGAGGCCCCTCCCCACCACCACCCTCACAACTAGAAGAAAATGGAAGAGTGTTATAAACAAAATTGAGTGAAGCCAAGGATGATGACGGGTATTTAAAATTCTGCAATTCACAATTTCTCCTCTAAAAGACATAAGACATTATTGTTAAATACCATGGTGATTTTTAAAAATGCATAAAATTAACACTCAAAAACTTTAGCAATAACTGAACTTTGTAAACCTTTTGTGGGCCTGGCCAGGGCAAAGGCCTCTTATATACCTGCTGGGGTTGACAAAGCAACTGACCCTCACCTCATAACTCTCCTGACAGGTGATTTGCTCTGCAGTCACAGTGTGGAAATAAAGGATGAGCACTCTACTATTCAAATTAGGCCCGGTGTTTTTGTTACAATCCCCTTCTCAATTAAGTAATCAATTTTAATCTAGAATTTAAATTCTCAAAACTTTCTTATTAATTTGAGCAAGTAAACTACTGCTCTCCCTGCATTACAAACAGTATTTCTACCTGCAACACACTTGAGCAAACCTGCTTCTCTTCCTTTCACAGATATTTTGTTGCCATTTGCAACTGTAGCTGCCTTTGATTAGTTATCATTTAACTCTTTGGGGAAATGATTAGCATCACATGTCATGTGCATGGAAGTGCCAAATAAATTAACCAACTAAGGTTACTGTTCATAGCACCAGTTTTCCTATAACTTGATATTGCTGGATAGTTCTGATGAACTGCCAAAGCATTTTTAGTTTGCTTTCTGTTGCCACCCTGGAACTTTTCTTTATTAGTGCCACTTTGTTTTGTACGATTCCTTGCAAATGAAGGAAAACAACTTTTCTCCTTGTTTATGTTGATAATAGGATTTTGGTTACTGAGAACAAACAAGAGTGTACAGAAACAAGATTGGGTGCAGGCCTGGCCTGGACATAGGCATGACACACCTGTGACAAAGGTGACCTGTGTGCTTGCTTGCTTGCTTAACAGCTGTTGGGAACTTCAAGGTCCCTGCTCTCCCTTCTTATGGTCTTTATATTGGACCTGGAGACTCCAATAGAGAGCATTTCATGTCAAGTAGGAGGGCAAGTGGCACCCTATCAAATGACAAGGCAGGAGCTACACGGAGCAGGGCCTTTTTACTGGTGGTGCCCATTGTATGGCTCACTCTTTTCAGACCTGCTCTCTTTTGGCCTGTATTTTGGAGCTTTATAATCTAGGAAGACTTTGGAATAACAGGTTGACAAGTCTTATCAGTTGCTGACGTATGAGTGGATTTTATTTGCTATTATTCTGGGTTCCTGGTGCACCAGGGTTTACACCAGCGTAATAGAGTTGGCCAGGACAAAAGAAGGGATACAATTTAGGAGCTTTCTCCATTATCCGCACAGCAGGCGGTGTTCAGTCAACAGGGCAAAGGCTGAGCTGAAGCATTTTCTGCTGGTTACCTGCTTTCAGCAATAGGGGTCGCTGTTTAGTAGTACCCAATTGGTTAGCTGTCGGATTCTAGAGCTCCCTATTGGTAGCTCTAGGTAATTCCAAAAATACAGAGTACATTAATAAAACACAGTGTTCATTCATAAAGCAATAACATAAATATCCATTGCTACATATTGGGTGTGTATTTCAGCGGTTGAACGTACAGCTTTATGGCCATGCTGTAGTGTAGTGCTTATGCGACTGTGAATAAAAGGTGGCTGGGCTCATCGTCCCCGGGGTTTGGCGGGGAGGTGACAAAACTGATTTCCAATAAGTTCCCCCCCTCATTTCCATTACAAGTCCTTGAGTCTGTACTCTGAATAGTGACACCAGGGACCTAGAAGGTGCAGGGCTTGTCAGTCCAACCCCTGCACAGACTCATCAGGGCTGACCTTAAGGCAACTGGAACAATTGGGCCACATTGGGCCTTGCGGGCCGCTCCTAAGGGGGCCCCCACACCAGGGCACTCTAGATGGATTTTATTTATATCTATGAGATTTTGCAGATTTTGGCTGTGAACTGGGGCCCTACTAAAAAAAAAATCAAGCTGTGCCCCGCTGCTTCAAATTGGGCCCCACTGGCTAGCCCCAAGTCTCATAGTTGCTGAGCCTGAGTTGCCCTGCCCTTGCATGAAGTCTTGGGTTTGCAATTTTGGGAGAGGGGAAACTGTGGCACTGGGGAGTGGGCAGGCTGGCGAGGCCCCCTAGATTTAGAGGCCCAAGTTATCCTGCCCTCACATGAAGTAGAGTGGACCCTCTGGATATGAATGTAATTCGTCCTGGGGGGTCTGTACTTACCCCGAACAGTCCGTATCCAGAGTTGCTGCTTCTGCGCATGTGCGCAGCACAATAGAGCGTGTCTGCGCATGTGCGAAGTGTGCAGAGCGCTTTTGTGCATGCGCAAAGTGGCGGCAAAACCCAGAAGCAACTTGGAAGCACCCAACACAATGATGGATGAGAGAAATTTTTGGACTGGCTGACTACAAAGTTTGCAAGCAAGAAGTGCCTAATTTTCTCCTTGGACTTGGAGAGAATATTTCATTATGTTTTAAACAAATTATTTTTGTGTTTCGTTCTTCTTGAGCGATCACTCTAGCATAACTATGGTTCCAACAAAAGAAAATTTGTTCACTTTAACTATTTGCAAATTTTATTCCTCCTAAGCCCAAGAAGATTCATACAGGCGGAGGTTTTATATACACCCTTTATAAATGTTTATGCTTGTATAGTACAGGACGTCCAGGGGTTTAGAAGGTCAAGTGAATGTTAAAGAAATACTGCCACATATTTTATGTTTGAACATACACTGTGGTTCCCCCTCCCCATGCAGCAAACTGTCTTTGAGGAATTGGGGAGACATAAATAGAACAAAATCATTGTACAATTATGCCCTCCATCTCTATAGTTCCACTGCAAATATCTTCACTCTCTCTGAGATCATTCGACCACATCCTCCTCTGACAGTGCATTCATAATTTCCTAATCCTCATGTGCAGCTAACTGTGCCAGGCTGAGGCTAAAATAATTCCCCCGTTGAAATGTTGCATGCCTTCATGGCCGAGTAACTGCCAAAGGCCCACACCCCAAGAAAAGAGCATTTGGACCTGCTGCCCTGAGAGCTGGGAGAGACTGCCAATTTTAGTTTCTCATGGTTTCTCATTTTTTTCAGTCTTCATTAGTTCACATTTCCCAATCGGTTTGATTTTTTAAAATGAAAATTCTTACCTTATGCAAACTCACCAGTATTTTAGAGCAAATTTCTCCAAATCAATGCATGTTTCTGTGAAATTTGTCAAATACAGTGCTTCTCAAGCTTTCTGATGTGGTGGACTGACAGTTCTGCCCCCCTTCCCAGTGTCCCAGGGACTGGGACTGCATTTGGTCCCTGAAGCATCCCACCCTACATGGGCTGTGGTGTGGTTCCTGGGAATCAGCAGCTGATGGCTCACTGACTGGTACCGGCTGTGGACCACTACTTTGAGTAGCACTGGTATAATACACAGTTTCTGCTAATATAATACATATTTGCATACTATTTGGCTACGTCTTCAGGCAGACCTAAGTCATCGAGCCTGAGCTTCCCCAGTCGCTGTCTGCCACGAACCACCATTGGCAGGATTGGCAGCAACAGCAGCAGATATATTCTGTGCTCATAATATTTTATTCTCTTGTTAATTATGCTGTTTTAAATGTGCACTTTATATCTGACTTCCTTTAGTAAGATTTTTTTTTTTGGAATGTTTACGATATTTATTTATTTTGTTAACTTTGCTATGTTAAATGAGCATTCTGTTGTTGACCTTGCTTGTAATGTTTTATTTTGAAATCTTTAAGATAGTATTTTAGTTTCCTGTTTATTATGCTGCTTTGAATGTATACAATTGAATTTCTTCATTAATGTTTTGTTCTGTATTGCTTTATTTGATGTTTCAGTGTGTTGTAGAACACTTTGAAATTATTTCCCCATAAAAATATAAAGTGGTTTGTGGTTTCAATTCATCCCTGGAGGTGCACTCCATTGTTTCTCAAGACAGTTGGATGCCAGCAATAGAAATTAAATGAATAATAACAACACTAATTTGAACTAATATATGTATATTTCTGCCCCAGTAGGTGCATTTTTGTACACATTACTTGGCTGGAGAACTTCATTGCAAAATTCAAAGAAACGCTGTGTTTTTGGGGCATGGTTCCCACTGAGCTCTGCCGTGGCTGTCAGCACAGGACTATGACACCTTGCGATAAAATATGAGATTTCCCAGTTTTTCCAGGACACTTGCATTGCTCTGTGTATCTTAGTCTTGTGAATGCTGTTTGGCTGTGGTTCTCCAGGGTTTTATTCTTTCACAACACCAGGGGTGGAACTTAGGGTCTTTTGCAGATAGAACATGCCACTGAGCAGTGTTTGTTCCCACATAAATGGCTTTGACATGTCTTTCTGTGGCTGTGGGATTCGCAGCATCCTCGGTGTTTCAGAATGGGAACCTCCAGTTCTTTCCATATCACCTCCACTGATAAAAATGGAAGTGCACCAGCATCAGACATAGATATATTTGCCTGAGAGTTCATAAGTCCTGGTCAGCGCTGTTTTCCACAGCCAAAAAACAAGTGTTTTATGACAGTGGGGAGGCATGTCTGAGGGATAAACCCCTCTAAAACCAAGTATGTGTGTGTTGAGGGGGTCATGCAAATATCTTCCAGGCTCTAGCAGATATTTAAATCCACTGGATTTTACAATTGCAGGGAGTGGGCCTGCAAGAAGCACCCTTCAAACAGCTGCACTGGTTGTTCATTCTGTAAAGCCACTGGAGAACAGCAGAAGGGACAACAACTGTGATTACTCAAGCATCGCTTTTTGCAGGTGCTGGATGTATTTATTTTTTAAATCAGTTTCTTGAACACTGTGCTCATAATCCCTAAACTCCAACAGAAAACTGAGCAATGAAATGTGACAGAAGGTTGAGGCTGATTTTCTTTTCTGTTAGCAGCCAAGCTGGCTGGGGAGCTGGCTCCCATTCCATTGGTGGGAAATGCTGACAACAACAGCTACACAATTCAGCTGCTAACCTGCTTTGCAGTACATCTTGCGGCCTAATGAAGTGCGTAAACACAACCCAGCCCAGCTTGAAATTAGAAGAAAAGAACAATCCCTCTGGGACTGCTGCTAGGGATATAGATATTTGCACTGTGGAAAGTTTTACTACACTTCTTATCTGATAGTCATTTTGAGGCTGGGAAGGAATTTTCCCCATCTGGTTGGTGAGCCTGGATTTATTTTTGCCTTTCCCTATAACATGGGAATGTTTTCTTTTTGCCATGCTGGTGACTCTACACACATTTATTCCATGGTTGCTGCTTTTGGGTGTTATTATGCTGCACCTTGGTAGCTTCTTTTCTCTGCTCCTTCGGTCCTGGCATATTATAATGAACTATATGTGTTGTAACCAAAAAGAAGTTAAATCAGCACCACTAACCAAAATTCTGTGCAAAGAAAAGCTGAATTACGTGATCATTTGCACATAACAAACTTGTGTCGCGCTTGCTTACATCAGAAAATAATGTTGCTTCTGTGAGTCGTGCATAAGAGATTAGGGCACTGACGTTCCATATACTTGGCTAATTTCCAGCTTTTGAGTTTTCTTGAGGCATGGCTGAACTGGCCTGTTTTCAGTCTACTCTAGGTAGCCAATATGGGCCAGAAACTTGCTTTTCTGAGGATGCTGACTTCAGTGTCAGACAATATTTTGAGCTTGATTCTCAGTGAAGTAACCAATAGTTCAGCTGTTAGAGCATGGTGCTCCTAACACCAAGATTATAGGTTTGATCCCTTTATGGGACAGCTGCATATTCCTGCATTGCAGGGGGTTGGACTAGATGATGCTCAGGGTCCCTTTCAACTCTATAAAGCAGGCATCCCCATCCTTCGGCCTCCAGATGTTTGGGACTACAATTCCCTTCATCCCTGATTATTGGTCCTGTTAGCTAAGGATCATGGGAGTTGTAGGCCAAAACATATGGAGAGCCGTAGGTTGGGGATGCCTGGTATAAGGGAAGCAACCTGATAAAGGTTGGCTTCTCTGCTTGAAGCAAATTGTGAAGACATCAGCATATTTGCCTTTAGGTTCACAATGGCTCGAATCATTATCCATCTGGCATGTGATAGAATCATAGAACTGCAGAGTTGGAAGGGACCATGCAGATCATTTAGTCCAAACCCTGCAGTGCAAGAATCTTTTGTCCAATCTCAGGGTCAAACTCATGACCCTGAGATTTAGACTCACATGCTTTACCAAGTGAGCTGTCC
This sequence comes from Podarcis raffonei, assembly GCF_027172205.1. Taxonomy (NCBI): domain Eukaryota; kingdom Metazoa; phylum Chordata; class Lepidosauria; order Squamata; family Lacertidae; genus Podarcis; species Podarcis raffonei. The sequence continues at coordinate 54,134,688 of NC_070604.1, forward strand.
CTGACGTGGAAATAGGATTCATATTGGAATTTCAGAAATATTTGTTCTGATCATTCACAATTTATAATCAATTAATTTCAGCAATCCCTTTCAGTTAGGATATACCGGAACTGCTACTGGTTAACATGTCTATACTGTCAATCTCCTCAATGTAAAGTGAGCCAGCACACATCTTTCTGTAGTCATGTTCTTAAACTAGTATTGCAAAGTAGTGAGTGACTGAACAGCCCTCTTAGTCTATGATGGCAAGCACTGCCTGGAAGTTTCTATTGCATGTATCCTGGGAACACTTCATAAAACCATAGGCACGCATTAGTAATCCCATTGATTCCAGGATCAATAGGGAGGGGAAAAAAGATTTTATTTGACAGCCTTGGTTTAGTGGATCTTTGCACATTGCTTAAGAAACCTAACAGATCTTTACTTGCCCCCAAGTTATAACTGAAAATAGAGAGAAAATAAATCCTTTTATTTCTACATAAATATAAGCCATTTTTTTTAAGGAAGAAGAAATGTGAAAACTCATTTTCTTGGTAGCCACCACTAGCCCAGTAAATTGCCTTCTAGCTGCCAGGAAGTTTTTCACACTTCATCATTAAGAATTATTCTCCAAATACTTTCCGCATGCTCTTATTTTCTACATTCCTTTTTTACTCAGTTGACAACCACAAAATTAGCTGGGGGTGGATTTATATCCTGTCCTGCTGTGATAATCTTCTGCTCTGCAGCCTGCTCAGCTCCAGAGCTTGTTAGGGGCAAATGGAATGCTAGGGCTGGATAGGCACAGTGGACTTCACATTTTTCTTTCTTTCCAAGCCTTAGAGACTGAGAAACATCTGAGTGCTTAGGGCAGCTGCAGTGGCTTTATGTTTCTGGTAACCATAGCAGCCAACACTACATTGCAGGGGGAAAATAAAAATCCCGTGTCATATTAACGTTAAATTGGCCCATGAGGATTTAAATTAATGAACTAGTCTGTTGTGCATCATGTACAGTGAAATTGTCTACTTCAGATCATTGTTGAGTTCTTATTCTTCCAAGGGCTTATGTTGTTTGACTTCTGTTTCCACATTTCTTTATGGGCATTTAGAAAGAAACAAGATTCTGGCCCTAACCCTATTTTCCATCACCTCATGGGAAATTTTAACATTCATTTCTTCAGAGAATTTTGCAAGGGAGAACTCTGAGTGATTTGTAATGTCAACTCAGCAATAGTTTTGCCCAAAATGAAAAACCAAAACTGAAAAACAAAATCTCTTTCCGGAAAAAGAGTTTCAAATGACAGACAGAAAGTTTGACATGGCTAGGGAAAAAGTTTGGATTATTGTTGGTTTTACTCAGGGATATAAATGCCTAATCCCCTATTTGATGCATCCGTTCCCAAACAGGACACTGCATTTTATGAGTTTATTGAAATGTTTAGCAGCTGTTTTTCATATGCAGTATATTATATGTACAGTAAAATTATGCAGTTGTATCTTTTCCCCTCCACCCAGATGAGCTCATTTCCTTCCATCAATATTAACTCCATTCTCTTGAAGTGGGAGGAGGTGGGAAAAACACAGTCAGCATATGAAACAAAAGCATTAAACATGTGTTGCGACCTTGGTTTTCTACGTATAATGATCACTGAAAGAAATTTAGGCTGCAATCCAATACACCTGGAAGTATGGACCACTGAATTGTTTCTGAGTAGAACAAGGGTAGGATCACACTGCTAGGAGTCTTACAGGCCAACCCCAGCATTTAAATCAGGGATGGGGAACCTGTTTCCCTGCAGACTGGGTCTGATGCTAGGAGGAGTCCAACAAAATTGGAGGACTTCAGGTTCCCTATCCTTGACTTCAATCCTGATCTACTGAAATATGTACTGGTAGTACATGCAATATCCTTGTCTTCTCATGTGTTATACAAATGTATGAATGGCTTCACACCAGGCTGGAGAAGGCTGCATATTAGTCTCTTTTAAAGCTTCTATCAGAGTGCATCCCTATTCTGCTGGTCCCCAGAGAGGAGAGGAAGCGCTGCTGGATACTTTTATAGTAGTAGCTGTGTGTGTGTGTGTGTGTGTGTGTGTGTGTGTGTGTGAAGGACATATTTGTTATGTATGCAGGCATTTTAGACCGAAGCCAGGCTGTATGCATGCAATACAGGCCTAGGCCTTCAGACCTCCTGGAGCTCAGGAGCTTCATCTGCATAACAAAAGACAGAGAGGCTTCTAAAACCCTCCAGTGACATTGTTAGTAGCTGGCAGGCAGCCAATTCCTGCTGAGACAGTATTGTGATTCGCTAATTGCAGTATTAAGTGGCCTATCACAGGTGGTGTGTGTGTTTTGCCTGGGCCAGCTTAAGGGATATATAGGCCGACTGGGCCAAGTACTCCTGTTTGTCATTCTTGTTCCTGATGCTCCAATAAATCCTTTTTTAGCTGAATCTTGGTCTTAGGTCATGCCTCAACCCATATTATCTCACCAAAGGGAAATGTTAACTTCAAAGGCAGTGAAAGTCAAATAGGCGAGTGTGTTGTATCCCCTGGTGGTTGGAAAATAGGCCTAGCTATGGGAATTTTTTAAAAGAGAGGTTCTGTTAAAAGTTTTTTTTGGTATCATCACTATATATTATTTCAGGAAACACAAAGACTTGGCAGGAAGGCACTGCTTGCACCAAGGCAGGGGGTCACTTTTCACCCAAGAACAAGGCAGATGAGTGACATGCCTGGCAGCGTATGGAGATTAGCAAGCACAAAATCCCATCCAGCTGAAGCTGCAGGAGTCCTGCAGCTTAATTCTTCATGATTACAAATCCTGAACGCAGCCTTGAACAGTTGTAGAGATAGAAACAGGGGCTACCAAGAGTCTCTCCTTAGCCAAAGATATGAGAAGGCAAAGATTTAAAAAGAATATTGTGAATTCCTGTTGTTTGTAATTATTGTATGCTAAAACAGCATAGAACAGCTGAATGTACAAACAAGTTATTTCTAATTTAGTTGACATGTGTTCCAACACAAGCAGCTCCTATCTTCACATACTATTAGGCTATTTGAATTATGGGGCTGGAGGAGACTCTTGAGAGTCCCATGGACTGCAAGAAGATCAAAACTATCCATTCTTAAGGAAATCAGCCCTGAGTGCTCACTGGAAGGACAGATCGTGAAGCTGAGGCTCCAATACTTTGGCCACATCATGAGAAGAGAAGACTCCCTGGAAAAGACCCTGATGCTGGAAAAGATGGAGGGCACAAGGAGAAGGGGACGACAGAGGACGAGATGGTTGGACAGTGTTCTCGAAGCTACCAGCATGAGTTTGACCAAACTGCGGGAGGCAGTGGAAGACAGGAGTGCCTGGCATGCTCTGGTCCATGGGGTCACGAAGAGTCGGACATGACTAAATGACTAAACAACAACAACAAATAAGGCTAGCACCAAACAGTCTACAGTTTAAGACCTGTTCCTTCATTGTTTTCCACAGATTCTCCTCCAGGTCTAGCATGTACTTGACAAATGAAATATTTTACCCTCTTTAAAAAATGCTTTTTTCTTTTTAAATGAAGAAAAAATATATATCAGTAAAATTTACAAGTAAAAAGCTCTAGACAGAGAGTAAACAATGAATGAAGCAAACAATGAATGACACAAACCATGAATGAAGTAGGAAACCCTACTGTTACAAATACAAGATACACACCCACACACCCACAGACACGTGTCCCAGATAGCATATAGAAGTAGAACAGGTGTAGTATATAGAAATAATGAAGCAGGTGATCCTGATGTGTGTCCTTGGTCCATGCAAACTTTTACACTTTCAGGCTGAACACCTAAGCAGAGCTATTATGATGTGTGAAAGCTATGGACATGGTCCTTTGCCAAACACTGTTTAACCCCAACAGTAATATCCACCATGGAGTAGAGATGGAAGCAGCAATTACAACTGAACCACAGCTAGGATGGCCAATGGTCAGGGACAGAATCAGCCCACCCATGAGGCAAGGTGAGGCGACCGCCTCAGGTGACAGAACCCACAAAGGTAATAGAATCTGATCTAGATCTCTATTCCCCTCCTTGTTCCTCATGCAGATCTTTCCTCAGCCCTTCTTCCCTGGCCATTTTGTGGCTTGCCTCAGGTGCCAAAATGTCTTGGGCCAGCCCTGTTCAGGGATTATAGGAGTTGTAGTGTAGCAACATCTGGAGCGCCAGAGAGTTCCTCACCCCTGCCTTAGAAGACAGCTCAAAGAGACGACAATACTAAAACTACAATTTAGGGGCATGCATATTCTTTATCCCCCCCCCCGATTTCTCATTAAGCATTGACTCTTAACACATTATAAAGTATTGTTTTGCATGTTTCCCATTGCTAAATGATACATGCAAAACAAAGCAGCGCAGACTAATGAGAAGACCCTGAAACACAATTTTACTATGTGATTTTGAAATGTTTCAAAGTTTGGTTTCCAGCCAAGATATCTAAGCAGAAAGTAGGACGGAAAATGCATAATGAATACTGAAGCTGAAAAACCTCTTATTTTCATTTTCTCTATTCATTTTATTATTCTCTTACTTGTTTAAGCTGTTAGGAACATGAGAGGAGATGATGTTGATGTTTCTGCAATTTTTAATTTCTGGGGGAGGAGAGAATCCAAGAAAACGTGTCAGCTAATGTTAGAAATTATTCATGCCTGCCTGCCAACACAAGACATCCCTTCCTCTTACAGCAAAAGGTCAACAGCACAGCAGACAAAAACTGCTATAGTCTGGAAGCTGTAGTTAAGGAAGGCATCCAGCTTACAAAATAAGCTGCTATTAGCACTGAGGGTTTTTACGGGCTTGAACCCGGGTTGCTTTGACCATGAGGAAGAGGATCTGGACACCATTAAAAAACACAAAATGGCCTGATATTTATTTATTAAAAACAGTGTGAGAGGTAGTGATTATTTGTTTTCACCATAGTTGCCAAAATGGCTTGGGATGGCTCTGCCATGAACCATCTGTTCATGCAAAGGAAGTTTGGCTTGCTTCTCTTATACGTATCTCAGGTCCCTTTGTGGGCAGTCTTTCATTAGAACATAAGAATGGCCCATCTAGTCCAGCATCCTGTTCTCACAGGGGTTGACTAGATGCCTATGGGAAGCCCCAAAGCAGGGACCCAAGTGTGTTAGCACTCCCCCCCTGTGGTTTCCAGAAACTAGTATTGAGAAGCATTCTGCCTCCAACAGCAGGAGTAGAACATAGCCATCAGGGTTCCCAGCTACTGATAGCCTTCATTAATTTGTCTAATTATTTTAAAGCTATCCAAGTTGGTGGCCATTACTGCCTCTTGTGGCTGTGGATTCCATAGTTAAACTATGTGCTGTGTGAAGTACTTTCTGTTTTGTCAATTCAGGTTCATTGGCTGCCCATGAGTTCTAGTGTTATGAGAGAGCAGGTTGCCCCCAAAACTGAGGGAATTGAGGGGGCCCAGCATGTGCTGAGTGTCACATGACATCACGGGCATGTCACATGATATAACACATGTTTCCTGACACTGCGCAGGCCGGGGCAGCCTTCTGGTAGGCTGCGTGCTGGGTTGCCTCAACATTGAGGTGGCCGGATCCCCTTGAGACAAATATTGAGGGGACCAAATACACCGTGGCCCCCTAGAGTTGGCACACCTGTGAGAGGGGGAGAAAAACTATTCTCTCTCCACTTTCTACATGGCATGCATAATTTTAGGCACTTCTTTCATCTTGCCTTTTCTCTAACTAAAAAGCCTCAAATGCTGTAGCCTTTCCTCATAGAGGAGCTGCTTGATCATCTTGGTCATTTGGGTTGCACGTTTCATAGGAATTGTGGGTTGGGGAAAGGAAGGGAAAAGAAGGAGCTTAGCTCTACTCTCACGCCTGCATCTGGATGCTTTGCAATAAGCACAGTAACGTAAAAACTGCCTTGGTGCCTGAGAGCAAGATGCATCAATCCAGTCTAGTCTTCTGCTTCAACAACAACAACCAGCTACATGTATTTGGTGAGGTCATGAGCAGAGCGTGAAAGTGATGGCCTCCTCCTGCTGTTTGTTCCCAGCATTTTGACACTCAGAGGTACAGCATGAAAGCTTTCCATCTTTAAAAAAGAGAGAGAAAACGAGATAAGGAATTACACAATAGATAAAGACACTGCAATAAATCAAGGCAGATAAAAACCATTCTGATGTTGCTGTGTGTATCTTGGCTTCTGGTCCAAACAAAGTGGGAAAGAAAAAGCCATTCCCTCTCCCTCCTGCAATTCTCAAGCTCCTTCTGGAAAGTGCAGACATTATCTCGATTATGAGCTGACTGGCTTGTGTTTTCTGTGGCAATGTGCTGCAGAGATGAAGTGGGGAGAGACCACACAGGAGCAGCCAATGTGCACATGATCATAATGTTTACTGATAACAAAAGGATGAGGAAACCGTAAGAGGCAATTTGTTAGTTTTTGAACGCAAGAGCCCTGAGGTCCATTAGAGGTTTCTCAGATTGCTTCAGGAAGCACTATCCACTGCACCGGGTGTCTGTAGATATAGGATTGATCCTTAAGGCTTTGCAGGTTGCTGCAAGGTCACAACATTAGCCAAAGATCTCACTTTTTATAGTACTGAATGATGTCTTTGTTTTGAGGGCCAGTTCCTTAAGCTCTTCATTAGTTTTAGTGGTGCTTTGAGGCTCACTGTGTACAGAAAATGCGGAGTCCATCTCAACAACTTGGCACTCTGGATTATCTGCTTATTTATTAGACTCTTATCCTACCCACCTTTCAAGGAGCACAGGGCAGCAAACATGCATCCCATCTCCCATTTTGTCATCTAAACAACCTTGTGAGGTAGATTAGGCTGAGATGTAAAGATAAGCTGATAATGCCAAGGTTGCAGGTTCGATCCCTCTGTGGGACAGTTGCATGTTCCTGCATTGCAGAGGATTGGACTAGATGATCCTCAGGGTACCTTCAAACTCTACAATTTTATGATCACTTAGTGAGCTTCATGGATGAACAGGCATTTCATTTTTCTTCCTGTTCCTAGGCCAGCCTCCACAAACCTAGTGTTCTCCAGATGTTTTGGACTACAACTCTCATCAGTTCAAGCCCACAAAACTCCAAGTAGAGCTTCTGAAGTAAACGAACTTAGCCATGCCCAATGATTTCAGTGGATCCACTTTGAGTAGTATTTAGTTGGATACCATCCATGGAAAGCAACAAGTGGATATACATTTATCTGCAGGTTAAAATGAGAAGAATCCAAATTAGAATAGATATGTCACATGCCTATATTAGTCAGATGTGGCTATCCCAAATATCCTAATACAATGCTGGTTTCCTTTAGTACTAGTTACAGATAGGTAGCCGTGTTGGTCTGCCATAGTCAAAACAAAAATTTTTTTTCCTTCCAGTAGCACCTTAAAGACCAACTAAGTTAGTTCTTGGTATGAGCTTTCGTGTGCATGCACACTTCTTCAGATACACAGTGTATCTGAAGAAGTGTGCATGCACACGAAAGCTCATACCAAGAACTAACTTAGTTGGTCTTTAAGGTGCTACTGGAAGGAAAAAATTTTTTTGTCCTTTAGTACTGTTTGGGAATCTTTCAATAGATCTGCGGAATTTCAAAATGGTGCCAAAAACTTGTTAACAGGAATTTTGCAAAATGAGCATGAGGTCACAACTGGAATGGGACTACTACTTTCTAAGGAATAAAATAATTAAAAGGCTAATAAAGGGATTAAAAGGCTTTCAATTCTAAGGGTGCCTCCTGATGCCCTGTGTATTGTGCATTCAGCCTGACTTGTTTGCAGGGAAGTTAGATGATGTTTCATCAAAGCATTAGCCTACATTTTCTACTGTATTTTCCTGTCACTTCCCTTATTACAAAAAGTCCACTATTTTGAGGAAGTGGGGTTTGTTTCGCAAGAGCCTGCAATCCACTGAAACTGTGCAACCTGAATTAGCTGGTATGTGATTAAATCCCATCTGAAAATAGTGAGTCGTCTGTAAGTGCATTTTGACCAGCCATAGATGCGCCCAAAGAGCTGTTTCTTTGTATGTGGATATGGATCGAGGCCTAATTCACACATGTTATCACTTAATATCTTATTAGAGGAAAGACATCAGGAGGCACACCACAGAATGTGTGACCTGCTACTATTGAAAATTAATGTGTTTGATAGAAGGTGAGGTGTTGGGAAAGCTCTCCCTCTGGTGTTGGATCTGTGATGGCCGTTTCACACATATAGATATCTCTACATACTGTTGCTTTCAAAGCATCCTTCTGAGAACTGCTATAGAAATTTAAGGATTTACTTAAACACAGTATTGGTATGAAAGTCAGTGCTGCTAATTTTTTAAGGAAAGGGAAAGCATATGAAATTAGTTTTGTATAGATGCTGATAATGTTATTTTTTATTTTTTTATTTGGCATGGAAAACAAATCATTGGCCAACAGGAAGAACTGGCTCAATGGAAACTACCAGGAAATGGCTTTTGTATTCATTCTTAATCTTGCCTGCCCAATGTTACAGGGAAAGGAAGAGCAAAAGATGAGAACCATTGCAGACATTTTGAACCGCCTGCGAGCTGGATTCATTTCAAAATAAGGCCCTCAGAATTATTCTACTTGGGCCAATTGCATTCATCCTCAAGTTTTGATTTTTTTCTTAACTGTATAAAAGTGAAGTGATTAAAGATTGGCTGGCTGCTTACCAGTGAGATATCTCAAGAAGAATAGCTCATTTAATGGATTTTGTATGGAAAGGAAATACTGCTGTCTTTGCCTGTAATCTGTGTTCAGAGCAGAAAATATCTAAGTTAGAACACAGGGAAGGCTATCTTTTTATTAGTCTGACGCAGTGATGAAAAGGACATGCAGAGCTTTTATCTATCTATAAGAACATAAGAAGAGCTCTTCTGGCTCAAACCAAAGACCAACATTCTGTTCCCATAGCGACAAATCTACAAGCAGGACAGGAACACAATGGTACTCTCTGGATTATATTTATACTCTTGACCTTGACTTACTTCTTGGATCTTCAGATATATTCTTATGCAGCTTTTCTTCCTCTCATGCACTCCAGATGTTTTGGACTCTAATGCCCACCTGACCTAGCCAACATGGCCAACAGTGAGGCATGATGGGAGCTGTAGTCCAAAACTTCTGACGGACACTAAGCTGGGGAAGCATGTGTTTGTGAATCACTGTCAGAATTCACATGACAACATCCACCAGATTTTTGACATTTCACTGTAACATCCTTATAAACTATATTTAATTCTTAGGAGGGAATGATAGGGGACTTTACAGGTATTGTTGTTGTTGTTGTTGTTGTTTAGTCGTTTAGTCGTGTCCGACTCTTCGTGACCCCATGGACCAGAGAACGCCAGGCACCTCTGTCCTCCACTGCCTCCCGCAGTTTGGTCAAACTCATGCTGGTAACCTCGAAAACACTATCCAACCATCTCGTCCTCTGTTGCCCCCTTCTCCTTGTGCCCTCCATCTTTCCCAACATCAGGGTCTTCTCCAGGGAGTCTTCTCTTCTCATGAGGTGGCCAAAGTTACAGCTATATATATATATATATATATATATATATATATATATATATGGAATGATCAGTTATCTTTGTATCTTTAGGTAGACTCCTCTTTCTGCAGTGAATTTTGGCCTTGTCACAGTATCATCTTAGAAATTCTATTTCTAGTTCATTCCTCTTCTGGCTGGTGCTTTGCTTTTTATGGTGCAGGCTGAGGCCTCACTGCTATAGCACAAGTGGCTTTCATATACTAGGTAAAGGTAAAGGGACCCCTGACCATTAGGTCCAGTCGTGGCCAACTCTGGGGTTGCGGCACTCATCTCGCTTTATTGGCCGAGGGAGCCGGCGTACATGACTAAGCCACTTCTGGCGAACCAGAGCAGTGCACAGAAACGCCGTTTACCTTCCCGCCGGAGCAGTACCTCTTTATCATCTACTTGCACTTTGAGTGCTTTCGAATTGCTAGGTGGGCAGGAGCAGGGACCGAGCAATGGGAGCTCACTCCGTTGCGAGGATTCGAACCGCCGACCTTCTGATCAGCAAGTCCTAGGCTCTGTGGTTTAACCCACAGCGCCACCCACGTTCCTTTCATATACTAGGCAATTTTTTCATATACTAGGCAAATATAATTGCGTCACATCCAAACAACTTTGTACCACTTAATTTTGGAAACACCCAACACCAGCAGTTGTGCATAAGAGTATAGAATATGGATGAACAAATCTGTCAATTTTGGTTTATCTCAGTTTCTCGTTTCTCTTAACAGCATCATAACCTCAGTGCACCACATTTCCACAGAGAAGTCATGAATATTGTTCACATTTTAGTGTGCATTTCTCCTAATAGACACATTTTTGCAGGCAATTTCTCTTAATGTATTGAATTACTGCATGCTCTTTTAAACAAATATACTATCTTTTATTCACACTTTCTCCTATATGCATTTTTGTATGCAAGTTTTGGTTGGAGAACTGCAACACAAAATTCAGAAAAATGTGAATTTCAAAGGACAGCTCCATTTCAGCTCTCCTATTATTTCTCAAGGTGCTAATTGGGTTGGCATTAAAATGCAAATTGAATGGAATGCCCTCCACTACTTCAGACTGTTAGGATGATATTTTAGGCATATAAAAGCATTGTACAGGAAGCACTTTCTTTACAATGTGCTTACCGAATAAAAAATGACGAGTATGAAATCATTTCTTTGATTTGAAATGGTTTAAAGATCATCTCCACATTCTTCCTTCTAGCCATTTTGACAATTTGCGATTCTGCTGAGTTTCGTTCCACTTTTATAAAAAAACAACAAGAAGTGCTTATTTATTGTACCTGGCTATTGCCCAAAGTTAACTTTGAACATCAAAGGAAAAGCATAGGATTTGCATCCCTCAAATACATCAGCTTTTCTGTGTGTATTGTTAAAAACACCAGTCTTTTATTTATTTCTCTCACCCACAGGAAGGAGTTAAAAAAAGAAAAAGCCCAAAGGCCCAAAATAGTTTGAGGCTTGGTTAATAACAATAACAGATTCTTGGGAAAGATGAGTGCCTAGGGTTATTTCCACTGTGGGAATGAAATGAACGTAAGGCTGTTTCTTTCCAAGCCTAACAAGAGGAACACCTGGTATCCCACTCCCCACCCATGATTATAGATTGTGGACTGTGCTGGAAGGCTGTACAATTCCATCATCTTGGACCATGGCTTGAGCATGACACAAATACGTTTTTACAAGAATGGGAGCCCCAGGGTATAACAATTTTTTTCTTGGGGCCTTTCCAGACAGTCCTTTTTTTGCATGATAAATGCAAAATATTGCAGTATTTTGTGGCAGGGGTATAGTATATGTTCCAGATACATCACTTCACTAGAGCAAGTGTACAACATGTCCCTGTAACACCACTATCAAATAGCAATACTTGTTTGCTGGGGGAAATGTACTTATTCATTCAACTGGTATAGTGCACGGATGTGTAATATACAAGTGTAACAATGGACAGAGATGTTCTTCTAGATGTGTCTATTTCTCTAAACCCAGTTGCTTAAATTCCAGCTGTGTCTTTGGCACGTGGCAATTGGTGGAAATAGTTTCTCTCATATAGAAAAATGGTTAGCTGTGCTAAGGTCAAGAGCAGAAGGAAGTAGAGGCATGGTGATAGGTCAAAGAAGATTGTGGCCCTTTAACAATATATTTTTTACCTACTATATTTCCTGTGTTTAGAAGAAATCTGGATCATATGTAAAGGATAAAAAAGAGGGGCGAGATGCTGATATTGATGCTGATGACATCTAGTGGATGCTGTGAAAAAAGTGGGCATGAGCAGCACTGACTCTCCAATAAACTCCTGCCTGGAATAAGTGAATTCAAGTTAAGAGCCAGTCTACAACTTTCTTCTGCCACGTGAGTTGTCTGAACAGCACCAGGGTGGCAGCAACAGCTGCAAAATTCAGAGCCGTCCCTATCATGGCACTGAAGGCTGTAGGAGGGGAAGATCACTGTTCCAACCTAAAACATGAAAGACTTAATAGCAGTGAAACACTGTGGATCACAGCCTTCATGCTAAAGTTAATACGGTTTTGTGTCATTTCTTAAAATGTCACTGTCATAATCCCTCACATTCTCTTTAGCTAGGTCCCTAATTTGTGATCATGAAAATGAAAGATAATGACTAACTTAATCTAGAATTGTAAGCTTCATGAGCCCTCTAACTAAATTGTCTCTTTGTCTTTCCATGTTTCTTTCAGGTCTTGTCCTTCAGAGTCTAAGTGACAGAAAAGTGACTTTGAATACATCCAGAAAACAAACAGGGAAAATAATAGCAAGTGAATTTCTGGAGTCCCTAACCTCTACTTTTAGGTATTAAAAATAAAAAGCCATTGAAATAATTGCAAACCTATGTATATCTGTGTAGCTAATACATTCTCCTAAGCATGCAGAAGCCATTGGCTTATTTTTGGATGTCTTCTTGGAGAAGAGATGCAAGTATGGAAGTGGCTGCAGTGACTGTTCATCCTATGTGATGTTCCCTGAGCAGTTCAGGAAGCAGCCATACTACAGTGGCTGTCATGCTATGGAGGTGATATTGAATAAGAGTCCAAAGACCTCCGAAACAGGAATCCCTGCAGGTGCAGGTTCTTTTCTCACGATACTGAAACAGCAGTGGGGGCTAAAAAAAAAAAAATGTAATTCAGCCTTCAAGCTTCTATGCAGGCTATTAAGTGTGCATGAGTCCAGCCTAGCACAGAACATAACAACACTGGCTTGAATCAGATAAATTGTTCTTCTGACCTCACATCAAGGTTACACTTATCTCCCATCCACAGAGTGCATACTTCTTATTTCTCCTCAAGGGATTTATGGCACTCAACACAGCTGCCACCAGCAGTCACACATTCTTCCCTAGGGAGGTCTAATCACTGCACCTGCCCTGCGTGCAAAAAGATATCATAAACCATGCCATTATCCTTGACTGGTTGGAGTTTAATCAAAAAGTGTTTTCATGTGCTTCTGAATGGACCAAAAATGAAGTCAGGTGGGTTTTTCTCTCTTAGCAGGCTCCTAGGGTGGGTTTTTTTTGGGGGGTGGGGTGGGGCGGGCTGTTAGATAAACATAAGGAAACTGCAATTGAATTTAGGTGCCTGTTGCTGATTGTCTCTGAGTAACCCAGGTACACTGGAGGCTGAAGCTCTAGGACTTTATTTGTGATGAGTAAAAGGAAATTTAGGCAGAGGCCGCTTGTCAGGCAGGGATGAAATTCTGCTGCGGAAGTGCCTTTGCTTCTGTTATGGCTTACAATGGTGCAGGAGCCCTGACCTCATTGACATCTAGAAGAATTCAAAGGTAGGTGCGTCTTGGAGGTTGGCTTACCAGCCCAATGCATTTCAAGTCTATTGACTCTTCCTCTGGGCAAAGTGATTTGGCTTTTTCAAAATATGCCTGAGACAGTGTGGTTTGGGTTGCAATCCTAACCCTGGAAGTGATCCCTCTTGAATTCAGCAGGATTTACTTCAGAGTAAACATCATTAGATTTGCAGTCTTGATCATGTTCTGAAAGAGCTAAATCAGTTAACCCTGAAGAACAGACAATAGATTTAAAAGACATATTGGGCTGGGCCAGGAAGCCATTCATTCTGTGCCTTTGCAGTTTCCTCTCTTTGTTCTTGAATCTGCTGCTCTCCCATATTCCCTCCAGATTTATACCTGCCTTCAACAGAGCTCAGTAGCAACTGAGCAAATTCTATTAGTCAATGAATTGGGTGATGGTGGGCCATTAAGAAAGAATGAACCCGCCACATTCACCTCACAGAACTGGACGTTAGGTTCATATGTGACACCAGCTATTTTTATTAGTATGTTGTACATTATTGAGATGAAGAGTCTGTGCATAAATATGTTGACTACATAGACCCTTACTATACCAATGCAAAATAAATAGATTTATGCACAACTGTTGCCATTCAAGAGCATTTTGAACAGCTTTTAAAAGAGTATTTCACCCAACCAAAATGGGTTCTCTTGAGGGACTACCCACAAATAGAAGGGGGGCCCTCTAGTGTTCGTTTCATTTGTCTTTTTAATTTTTCTTTCTTTAAGAAAATGAATAGATTCTTTGCCTATCACATGTTTACATGCTAGCTGTGTGACAGATAAAAGCACACTTCCCATAGTGCAGCCCTCTCAGTGCAAAGTTGTTGCATCATCAGCCCCACAAGGCTGAGGTGAAAAAGATGCTTTTGTGAAGCTACCAGCTTTTTTATTATTATTAAAAAAAACATGCAAGCAGGAATTAAGCAGACAAAACGTCACCTACCCCTGGAAAAAAGTAAAGTCCTATATTTCTCCATGCCAGGCTTCATATATGCGGCTTTTTCTACATAATGTTTTCTACATAATATTAGCATTTTCAGCCTCCAGGCACCACCCACGCAAGTACTGTTGTTGATATAGAATCAAGCACATTTATAGTAGCGCATTTCTCTGGTCAAACGCCATTGGAGGTTTTCAGTATCTGTTGTGGTTAGTTAAATGATACCTGGCTGCCTTTTCCAGTCTACTACTTCTGCTTGCCAGAAGCCTCACTGGCTTATACCATTATAAACACTTGGGCATAACTTGGCCTTTAGAGAGTGTTACAAAAAAGGAGCAATGCAGCAGCGAGCTCCAGGTGGCTGGAAAGCCAAACAGGATGTTGACGTATGGGACTGTACCGTGGGAACAAAGGAACAGTCTATTCATTGTACTGAGCACAGGATGTTAGCTCAGAGTGTCACCTGACCTGTACTGGAAGTACAGGGGAGGAGTTATTCTCTCTCTGCTGTTGGTGTTAAGAGAGTGCAGACACGTTTCTCTGTACTGCTGGAAGGACAGAAATAAAGGCATGTAAATACATTTCTGTCTGTCTCTCTCCCCTCCCTGGGGATGGCAGGGGAGGAGTGGTGTGTTCTTCTCACGTTAGAGGAGGATCGCCGATTGAGATCTCGCCTGATCTTGCCGGGAGTCGCAGACGGGGAGGTCAACAAGGAACTCAAGCCGGGTGCCTGGAGAGTGGCAAATTCCTCTGACAAGGCTTAATTCCTACAGAGAGAAGATTGTCCTTTTCTAATTTTGCTGATCACAGAGGAGGCCCGTAAGCCCTCTTTAAACTCTGTCACTCAGCATGGCAAGACTGACGGGGCTGGAGTGGTACAGACAGGCCAGTACTTATAGTTTAATAATGCCTGAAGATGTATTCCGACATTATGTTCTTAGACATGAGGTTGATTGTAGGAGGAATCCTATGACTTAAAAGCAGAATGTGGTAAGTGCATGCAAATATCCAGCAATATTTGTGAAAAATGCGACCATTTTTTAAAAAAGAAATGGATTATTTGTATGTTACCTCAGAAGTATGCTCCACTGAGTTAAAGAGGGCTTATTCCTAAGTAAGCATGCATAGAACTGTAGTATCACAGCAAGCTCTGTGTGAAGAACATTAAATCCCTGGCATCTTCCAATTTAGAAGGTTCTCAGGTAACGTGAGGGCCCAGGAAAGAATGCAGGCAGCTCTGCTTGCATATATATCGTTTGTGAAATATGTTGATGGCACTTCCCCTCCGCAATACTTTAATGGGATGTGCACTTTGAATATGCCATTTGAGACTACAGCAAATGTTATATGCTGTGGAAAGGCACTTTCAGACAACTTGCATCATTAATAAAAGTCCCACAGCAACCCCTCAGCTACAAGAAAAGGCATTTCAAAATGATAGGCTGAAGTTTGCTGTTGGTCTCAGTGAAGGAATGA
This sequence comes from Podarcis raffonei, assembly GCF_027172205.1. Classification (NCBI taxonomy): domain Eukaryota; kingdom Metazoa; phylum Chordata; class Lepidosauria; order Squamata; family Lacertidae; genus Podarcis; species Podarcis raffonei. The sequence continues at coordinate 54,150,492 of NC_070604.1, forward strand.
GTAATAGGATACTGAGGGAAGAGAGACAAAACAGAATGAAATTCAACCTCGACATCTCTTTATACCCACCCTCTTTATCCTTGCTTCAAGGTTGCATTTCCCCCTCCTTTCCAAGGACCTGTGAACTGCTGCACGTCTGTCTCCTTGTGTGTATATTTATACAGTAGGAGCTTAAATTCACAACCTCCCCAATATTGCTTGAAACATTAGCATATTACCTAACACCACAATCCTATGCACATTTTTGCAGATTCACTGAATTAAATGAGGCTTACTTCTAAGGAAGTAGGCACAGGATTTCAACCTTAACAGTCATTGGTAGAGCACATGCTTTGCATGCAAAAGATTCCAGGTTAAATTTCGGCATCTCCAATTTATAACAATCATGGCCCAGGAAGAGGGTTTTAGCAACCTTGCAAGGTCTAGCGTGGAAGCAGCTTCTGTCTGGAGAAGCTGCAGTGGGCACACCAGTCAAGCTGATGAATGGCAGCTCTTTACCACTGAACACCAACAGGTAAATCACCTAGCCAAAGCACTTTCTTGTCAGGAATGAGTTCAATTGATTGGCCTTCATCCAGCTGCTTTCTGATTTGAGGTATCCGTTTAGCACTTCATCTGCATCACCTGAATCTGATGAGAGACAGAACTCAAAGTTTTCAGCATACAAACATCACCTCTCTTCAAATCCTCTGTCCCAGCGGTTTTATATAAAGGTTACAAAAAGCATGGAGAATAAGAAAGAGAATAAGATAGACCCTGAAGATGGTCATACCATAAAAACTCTGGAGCTGAGCAGTAGCATCTTCTTTAAGTGTTTATTACCACCTAGAGTGGCTAGGGAAACCCAGCCAGATGAGTGGGGGTATAATAATAATAATAATAATAATAATAATAATAATAATAATAATAACAACAGTCACCAATGCAGTGTCCTACAGATGTTCAACTTCAATTCCCATCAGCCCCAGCTGGTCAGGGCTGTCGATGACATGGCACTGGCAACCCCTGGTTTGTTAATAAGACACACTCCTGTTTTCTCACTATTGCACTTTCAAGAATGCAAAACACTGGGTTTCTTTTCTGCCTGTACACTGATGTCATCGCATCACTATGTTAGAGAGGACACATGCAATCTTGCTGTCTGTCTAGAGACTGAGGTGCTAGACCTTTTGCAAACTAACAGAAATCAGCAATGAAACCCCTGGAAGAATAGGAACAACAGCATTGAACCCGGCCTTCTCCCACCCCATGTACACACAGTCAAAATGTAAGCTAGTCCCATGTGTCTCATCAGCCAATTAGCCAAGCCAGCAATAAATATTAATGTACCTAATTAAAGATCTGTAAAAAAGAGACCCCAAACCTACGAAGCTGCTGTTAATGATAATGTAAGCCAGTGATCTCATAAAAAGAAATCTTAATGAGTCTTGCATTTTTATTCATTAAGCACATTTCCAAGACGCAAGAAAACACTGGTTTGTGATTGTTGTAATGGTTGAAGGATTTACAATGAGTTTTTAATAACTTGTTCACATTAAGAATATTCTACAAATTAGGCCACTGTTGGGGTTTTCATAGCTGCTATTTTATTATCTTTGTGCTGCATCTGGGATGGAGTTCATAAACATATTCTCACCAATACACACACATGCTCGTGTGCGCACACACGTACACACACATACACAAGCACATGCACACACATATTGTTTTCTTATGTCAGAAAGAAAGCCACTGTGAGGAAAGGATATTGGACTAGATGGCTCTTTGGTCTGATCCAGTGGGGCTCTTCTCATGTCCTACTGGAGAGCCAGTGTGGTGTAGTGGTTAAGAGCGATAGACTTGTAATCTAGGGAACCGGGTTCGCGTCTCCGCTCCTCAACATGCAGCTGCTGGGTGACCTTGGACCAGTCACACTTCTTTGAAGTCTCTCAGCCCCACTCACCTCACAGAGTGCTTGTTGTGGGGGAAGAAGGGAAAGGAGAATATTAGCTTTGAGACTCCTTTGAGACTCCCATTCAAAGCAGCAGCAGCAGCACCTCCCCAGCTCTGGGGGCCTAGTGGGGAGGGTGGTAGTTTGGGACTTGTGGCATTGCCTTTCCCATGCATGGTTGTAAGCAAAGCAGGTGTCCTGTCCTTGTTGGTGTATGGTGGCCTGGAGAGAAGGGGTTTTGCTGCCCCCATGCATGTTGATGAACACACAACCTTCCCTGGTTGGCCCTGTGCTGAGAGCCTCCTGAAATCTGGCGCCCACCCTGCCTAAGTGCCACAATTCTGCCTCCATTTGTGATTTCCAGCAACTGACATTCTGATGCACACTTCCTCTGGAACTGGTGGTATAGTGTAGCCATCATGGCTGGTAGCCACTGAGAGCCTTATCCTCCATGGACTTGTCTAATCTTCTTTTATTTGACGAGTTATGGTACTTGGTTGGAGCTGTCAAATATGCTGGAGGTCCCAAATGCTCATCTGACTATCGTTTTGATTCTGTGGTTTTGGTACAGCAGGCACAATGAAAGTTATCTCTTTGAACTTCTTCTGAACCCGTCCTAAATTGCCACGGGTGAGCTTCAACGTCCAAAGAATTTGGAAAAGCAAAGCATTATTGGCTGCCTAAGCAATTATGATGCTCAAAACAATCAGGCTGACATGTACTCGCTTGTTCAAGGGTGGTTGCAAAAATTATGGAACCATCAGTAAAGAGTCTGCAGAGAATCAGGCCTTTTTCCAAGCAAGCCTGATACTCAAAGACTGCTTTCTTTCTTCCAACCAGCCCTTGAAACAGTATCTCCTCAGAGAGCTGGGCATAGGAGCACTGACTGCAAAGCAATGGGTCACTACTTCACACTGAGGAGGAGCAGAGTGGAAGCTTGCTGTGGATGGGCAATAGCAATAGCTACGTGATGTAAGGAAATGTGGAAGTTTTCCCTGCTCTGGGCTTTGAGCCAGTGAACTGGTGCTGGAAGAATTCATTCACACGCCCACATGTACACACACATGCACAAAACCCTTTTTGTTTCCCACACTGAGGCATAGAAAAGAATCGGAAATGTTTGCTGCAGATACTAGTAAATCCTTCATTTCCTACACCCAAACTCTGCTAATCACAAATGCACAAATGGTTGATTTCCCTTGAGAACCAATGCAGATAGTTTAAAAGGGTAATTAGGGTTCAACATCATAAAGAATTGTGAGGGGAAAACTCCAACCTTATTGGTTTTGGCTCTTTATGGGAAGAATCCCTGGGAATTGTGAAAGCTTCATTCTGAAAATATGGCGGAAAAGAATTCTCCTTCTGACTGTCACTCAGTCGATTCAAAGATTCACAAATGTACATAGCCCAGCAGAGGCACTGGGTTGCCCCCTAGATTGAGGGGGCTTAAGAAACCTCTGCCCCCTAGATTTGGTGTTCCTGTACAACACCAACAGAGATTTAATAAGCTGTTTGTGTGTGTGAGAGTTTCATTGATTTCAATGGGTCAGCTCTAAGCATAATTAAGTCTGGATCCATCCTATTCTTTTGTCCCCATAGGGAATATAATTAATGAACTTAGCACTGCTAGAATTTGAATTTGAATGCACAATATATATGTCAGAAAACTGAGGATAACAATAAAACTGAGGATAAAATATGATTAAGTGGAATCTAGTTGATGAAAGCCTATGCTGTAATAAAATTTATCGGTCGTTAAGAAGCTACTTATGTTTTGGCGTATAAGAGGACTTTTTAAATCAGGAAAATCTTCTCAAAAGTCGGGGGTTGTCTTATACGCTGGGGGTATACGTTGTGGGGGTCGCCTGAGTGTTGCCCTCCACAGCGGTAAAGTCCAATGGGAAGCTCTCCACCGGCTGCCCATGCTCCCCCCAAGAGATATGGGTCGGGGGGCAGCTCCTCTGACGTCCCTCGGAGACCTTTGAAGCGGAGGCAGGAGGAGCCGGAGCGAACCATTGTCCCCAAAAGAAGCGGGGGGGGGGGGAGAGGAGGAGGAAGGGAAATCCTTTCTCACAGCTCACCATGCCTCCCGAGTGCCGAACCTCCCCACTCACCCACACGGACCGCTGAAGCAACACCTACCTCGGGTGACCCCAGCGTGTACACGCATTTTCTACAGTTGTGCTTGTCTCTGCTCTCTCTCTCTGCCCACCCCACATGGATGGACGCTGCCGAGCTCAGGCACGAAAGAGAAAGAGAAAGAGAAAGAGAAAGAGAAAGAGAGAGAGACAGAGAGCGAGCAAGCTTTCAGGCAGCTGGTGCAAAATTTAACCCAAATTTAATTGTGAATTTAGTCAGATTGACCAGCTTTTGCTTTCTTGATGCCTGTTTGTTTTGCACTCCCTCAGCTGACAGAGACTATTTCTGAGGGGAATCATCAGGGCCAGCATGAGACATCCTGCAAGATGAGGCAGAGTCACTCCTGCTCCATATGCTGCCCTGCCCCAGTGCACTGACCTCGTCTCTCCTTATCTTGTCTTGGCCACCAATACCAGCAACATGGGATGTGCTAAGGCTCCCCATCTGACAGTGTCCTTCTCTGATGAATACAGGGCCTGTCATGTTTGGTTGCTTTCTCTTTCTCATTTTTTTCCATTTCCATTTCAGTTCTCCATATTTCCACAGCAATTTTTGGGAAACCCATTTTTGTCTGCAGCTTTAATTAATGCAAACTTTTTTTTTGCGAGCAATTTTCTCTAATATAATGCATTTGCATGTTGTTTTCACCAATATACGCCCATTTATGCACACTTTCTTCTAACAGACCCATTTTTGTATGTATTGATTGGTTGGAGAACCTCACTGAAAAATTCAGAGAAGTGCGAATGTTGATTTCGGTATCATGTATTGGTTCAAAAAGTGCAAATTAGGTAGTTTCTCATTAAAATGCAAACAAAATGGAAATTCTCCCTCATCCCTTCTTAACCCTAATCTTTCCTCAGAACAAGGCCCTTCCCAAGCTGCCACCTGAGGCAAAGGTCTCCATGTGGCTAATGGATGGGCTGGCTCTCGAGATCACACTTACCTTGAGTTCCCTCCAGTATCAGCAAATGGAATGTGGGGGTAGTGTCTTTCTAAAAAAGCTATGAATTTTGAACTCTCAAATTTCATAGATAATAATAATAATAATAATAATAATAATAATAATAATAATAATAATTTTTATTTATATCCCGCCCTCCCCAGCCGAAGCCGGGCTCAGGGTGGCTAACAACACTAAAATAGTGGAACATTATAAAAACATTATAAAAATTAATTAAAATCAAAATTGATGGCAACCATAAACTAAAGTTCTGTAAAGATTGCCAAAGGAGGGGTCAGGCTGCGCCCTAACCAAAGGCCTGGTGGAACAGCTCTGTCTTGCAGGCCCTGCAGAAAGATGTCAAGTCCTGCAGGGCCCTTGTCTCTTGTGACAGAGCATTCCACCAGATCGGAGCCACAGCCGAAAAAGCCCTGGCTCTAGTTGAGGCCAGCCTAACCTCTCTGTGGTCTGGGACCTTCAAGATGTTTTTATTTGAAGACTGTAAGTTCCTCTGTGGGGCATACCAGGAGAGGCGGTCCCGTAGGTACGAGGGTCCTAGGCCGTATAGGGCTTTGAAGGTTAAAACCAGCACCTTAAACCTGATCCTGTACTCCACCGGGAGCCAGTGCAGCTGGTATAGCACCGGATGAAGCAAGGAGTCTCGCTGCAGCATTCTGCACCCGCTGGAGTTTCTGGGTCAGTCTCAAGGGCAGCCCCACGTAGAGCGAGTTACAATAATCCAGTCTGGAGGTGACCGTCGCGTGGATCACAGTGGCTAGGTCAGGGCGAGAGAGGTAAGGAGTCAACTGCTTAGCTTGGCGGAGATGAAAAAATGCCGCCTTTGTTATAGCTGCAATCTGCGCCTCCATGGAGAGGGAGGTATCGAAGATTACACCCAAACTCTTAACGGACGGTGCTGGCACTAATTGCAACCCCGCAAGAGATGGGAGTTGCCCCCTCAATCCCATATCGTCCCGTCCTAGCCAGAGGACCTCTGTCTTCGAAGGATTTAACTTCAACCGGCTCCCACGTAACCATCCAGCCACAGCTTCCAAGCATCTGATCAGTGTGCCTGGGGCCGAGTCAGGATGGCCATCCATCAACAGATAGAGTTGGGTGTCATCAGCATACTGATGGCAGCCCAGCCCAAAACTCCGGACAAGTTGGGTGAGGGGGCGCATAAAGATGTTAAAAAGCATCGGGGAGAGTATTGCACCCTGGGGCACTCCACACACCAAGGAGTGGCGGGATGACAATTCCCCAAGTGCCACCCTCTGTCCCCGACCAGAGAGAAACGAGCGCAGCCATTGAAGAACTGTGCCCTGGATCCCCACGTCAGCAAGGCGGTGGTCCAGGAGTTCGTGATCGACCATGTCGAAGGCTGCTGACAGGTCTAGAAGAATCAGCAGCCCCGACCCGCTTCAATCCAGCTGCCTGCGGAGATCATCTGTTAGGGCGACCAGAGCCGTCTCGGTCCCATGACCAGCGCGGAAGCCAGACTGGAATGGATCCAGAGCCGATGTTTCATCCAGAAACCTACCAAGCTGTTCAGCAACCGCTCTCTCAATCACCTTACCCAGGAATGGAAGATTCGAAACTGGGCGGTAATTGGATAGATCTAAGGGATCTAATGATGTTTTCTTTAAAAGCGGGCGCACCACTGCCTCCTTCAGTTCCCCTGGGAATGTCCCGGTGCCAAGGGACAAATTGATGATATCCCCCAGGGGGGCCCGCACCTCGTCTGGACACTCTCTAATCAGCCAGGACGGGCACGGGTCGAGAGGACAAGTGGTGGGCTTTCCAGCTCGGAGGAGTCTGTCCACATCGGCTGGGATATCCGGTCAAAGTGGTCCAATACTGGACCCGAGGACAGTCGAGGGGCCTCCAGTTCCTTTATTGTATCCAAATTGGCAGGGAGGTCATGGCGGAGCAACAGGACCTTCTCCGCAAAAAAGCTCGCAAATGCCTCACAGCTGTGTGTCAAATTGTTATTTAAATTTGGCTGTCCTTCGAGGGACGTTAAAGACCGAATTATACTAAATAATTGCGCCGGGCGAGAGCTAGCGGATGCAATGGAGGCCAAGAAGTAGGACTTCTTAGCGGCCTTCACTGCCATCTCGTAGGTTTTCATAAAAACCCTATAAGATGTTCTTGAAGCTCCGTCATGGGCACCCTGCCATACTCGCTCTAGCCGTCTGAGGTCCCGCTTCATTTTCCGGAGCTCCTCGGTAAACCAGGGAGCCCGGTTTCTGCGGGGTCGCAGAGGGCGCTTAGGTGCGATCTCATTGATGGCTGCCAGGAGCTGGATATTCCAGCCCTCAACAAGCTCAGTCAATTAGTCGCCAGGGGGAGAAAGGTCCCGCAAGGCTTGACGGAATCAGGGTCCATCAGCCTCTGCGGGCAAGCCCAAATCGGCTCGCCACCTAAGCAGGGTGGGGGTGGAACATCAATCCTGGCTTTCAGAGCGTAGTGATCAGACCATGGCACCTTCATTGAAGGAAACATGATCACATCTATACTGACGCCAAAGATCAAATCCAGCGTGTGGCCTGCTTGATGTGTGGGGCCCGAAACAAACTGGGAGAGCCCTAGTGTCGCCATGGAAGACACCAGGTCCAGAGCCTGTGAGGTGGGAGTGGCATCAGCATGGATGTTGAAGTTCCCCGATACCAATAGGTTAGGGAACTCCAAGGCCCAGCCGGCCACCGCCTCCAGCAGGCCTGACAGGGTGGCTGCTGGTGTGCTAGGTGGCGGTACACCAGCCAGACAGCCAAGTTCACCTCGGAGCCCCACACTAGGCCAACACATTCAATGCCGGGGATCGATGGCGATGGTAGACCCCTGAAAGAACAATCTTCCCGGATTAATAATGCCACCCCCCCGGCCCACAGTCCACGACTGGTGGAGGACGGAGAAACCCGGGGGTGCCATCTCTCGTAAGGTAGCAGTATCCCCTTCGCGCACCCAGGTCTCCGTCACACAAGCCAGGTCGACCCACTGCGAGATGAAGAAATCTCGCAGGGTGGCAGTTTTGTTGCCTATAGACCTGGCATTGCACAACACCAGTGACGGAGGTAATCCTTGCTCACCCTACCCTCGTCTCTCGGGATGGGGCGCAGATTGGAAGGGGTACGAGCATATCCGTATCTCGATCCCCTTCGCCTATGACATCTGCCCCCACCGCCATACCTCCCTCGCCCCTCCACAGTAGGAATCCCAAGCCTCATACTCGCCTCCATTTACAAAATATAAAAGCAAACAAACAAACAAAAAACAATTACACCAAAAGAAAACCAATCCCCACCCCACTTTGTTTGGAGATAGAAATATGTTAACTGTAGCTTTAGAGCATGTCTGTTTAAGCTAAAGGCACCAGCATAATGATGTAGCAGTTCACCAAAGGTCTTCCAAAGCAGTTCGCCAAGTCTTTTGCTTTCTCTGCATGCCTGGCCCTGCAGCAAGACCTGGCTAGCATTTATTCAAGACTGGACGAGCTGTAATACCTGGCTTGGTGCAATTTTTATATGTCTGCTCTCCAGGACTTATTTCCTTCCATGCGTTTGGCTCCAGGTTATGCTCCCATGTCTTTTAAAGGTGCTGTGAGAAAGAACAAAATGGATTTCCATTTTTAAATGGAGGTGAATGCTGTTATTGTCCTTTTATCCAGATATCAGGAAATGGATGTTGCAACAGACCAATTATGGACAAAATATGCCACAAATCTTATGATACAATATGTGAAGTAATAGAATTTCCCCAAAGGTTTGAATAGTCTCAGAAGGCCTATTTCGTTGTGCTATGGGGAGATGATTTAAGAACTACACTACTATTTTTACAAGGTCTTTTCCATGCTGATTAAAATGACTGCATCTATAAACCCATTGTTTACAAGATTGCGTTCATATAAGAAAAATGCAGATGACCTGTTTAGTGTCATTGGGTGGGAATAATGAAATTTAATTGTGTGTATCTGCATCATTTTATTTGGCTATTTGCACGGGCCTATTCCCAGTAGGATGTTAACCCCTTGCCAAACAGAATGAGAGTAATCCTCACTGGTAATTGTATTGCAATTAAATTTAAAATACGGGACTGCAGACATCTTATGGCCTGAATTCCAGGCTGCAATTTGGCAGGAGACACAGCAGATGGCAGTATATAACATAAATTAGTTTATCTTTTTTTTTTATAATATTTTTATTGAACAATTTTTTATATAACAGAAACAAAACATACATGAACAAACATTCAACAATAATAAAACATAGAACAAGTACCATTTCATAACCCAATTTCTAAACCTTACTTCCTCGACCTCCTCTTACTTCCCGTTTCTGTATTCCAAATTCTTACAGTTATTCAGCGAACATAAATTAGTTTATCAATCTTGTTCCTAAAGGTAACTTGCTGATGGAAACCAGCAAGATGATATCAGTAGGTCCACTTAACCATTTCCCTTGCCTGAGTGAAACAGCTAAGGAGAAGTCTTGCATGAAACAAAGTGAATTCAAATATAGGTCGCATTTAGGGAACAGGAATGTCAAATCAGCAAAATGAATTGTCTCTGATTTTACTGGTTTCAGAATATGACTAACGTGGAACATTATGATGCATGCTTTTGGTGGTGGCTGCTGCTGGGCTTTTAAAACTGGGATTTTTTTAAAAAAGAAAAAAGAAAAAAAATTTCCACTGCTCTACTTTTTGCCCACTACTGAGAATTAATTATACAGTGGTACCTCTGGTTACGAAATTAATTTGTTCTGGAGGTCCGTTCTTAACCTGAAACCGTTCTTAATCTGAGGTACTACTTTAGCTAATGGGGCATTCCGCTGCTGCCATGCTGCCGCCATGCGATTTCTGTTGTCATCCTGAGGTAAAGTTCTTAACCCGAGGTTCTACTTCCGGGTAAATTGATTTTTTTTAGTGCAATCCCTTTTGCAGCAGTGCATGGGCAGCAGGTCATGGAAGACAATATAGTCTTCCACAGAAGACAGTATATGTGTCCTTTCCATGCCACTGACTCCATTTGCTGTTGGTACATGAAGGATTGTTCCTGGAACATTCATAGGGAGACATATTCTCTCCTGTCTCATACCCACATATCCACTCCATTCTTGTTTCTGCCGACACTAGCCTAGTGTTTGAAGATCATTTAGGTAACAAGGAACTGAGAAGTTTAAATAACAGCAAACAACAACAACAATAATAACAGTAATAATGTATTGGGACCTGTAGTTTTTATCTTGTTCATAAATGTTAGGAGCCAGTAATGAAGTGGCCAAGTTGGCTGATGATACTAATTTGCACAGGGCTGTTAAACCCAAAATGTATTGTGAAGTGCTCCAAAAGGAGTGAATGGTCAGTAAAATGCCAAATACCATTTTGCTATAAAATAGTAAAAAAGTGTAATGTGACACAGGTTGAAGCAAAAAATAAATACATCTTAACCTCACATATATGATCATGGGGTCTGAACTGGCAGTGACTGACAAGGAACGAGATCTTGGGTACATAGCTCATGAAGATGTTGGCTCAACGTGCCCTAGTTGTGAAAAAGGCAGATTTCATGCCAGCGATGGAAAAGGAATTGAAAATAAAACTTCTGATGTCCCAATATACAAATCTGTGCTGTGACTGCATTTGGAATACTGTGTACTGTTCTGGTTGCCTCAGCTCAAAAAGGCTCTTGTGTAGGTGGAAATGGTCTGGAAAATGGCAGTCAAAAGGATCATGGGGGTGGAGTAGTTCCCCTTTGAGCAGAAGTTACAGCATTTGAGACTTTCTAGTTTAGAGAAAAGGTAAGGGTTGACACAACAGAAGGGTATGCTTTTATGCATGCTATGGCTAAAGCTGATAGAGAAGTTTTTCTCCCTCTCTCATAACATTAGAGTTTGTGGACATCCAAGGAAGCCAAATGTTGGAAGATTCAGGACAGATAAATGAAAGAATTTATTGGCATAGTGCATAGAGAGCCAGTGTAGTGTAATGGTTAAGAGCGATAGACTCGTAATCTGGGGAACCGGGTTCGCGTCTCCGCTCCTCCACATGCAGCTGCTGGGTGACCTTGAGCTAGTCACACTTCTCTGAAGTCTCTCAGCCCCACTCACCTCACAGAGTGTTTGTTGTGGGGGAGGAAGGGAAAGGAGAATGTTAGCCACTTTGAGACTCCTTTGGGTAGTGATAAAGCGGGATATCAAATCCAAACTCTTCTTTTCTTCTTCTCTTCTATGGTGCTCACTCCCACAGGAGGCAATGATGACCACCAACTTTAGAGGATTAGACAAATTTATGGATGATAAGGCTACCAATGGCTACTGGCTATGATGGTTGTGCGCTGCCTCCATGGTCAGAGGCAGGGATGCTTTTGAATAGCCCTTGCTGGAAACCATGGGAGGGGACAGTGCTCTTGTGGGAAACCATCAAGCAAGACGTGAGCAAGAGTATCTGGCTGGCTATCGTGAGAACAGGTTGCTGGACTAGATGGGTCAGTGGTCTGATCCAACATGCACTTCTTACATTCTTTGCATGTTTTTCAGACTTTTTACTGGCAAACACGAATGTGCCTTTGCAGGCTATATTGCAATTTTTTACTAGTTCATTGAGTTCAGTGGGATCTTCTCCCAGGTAAGTGCTTCAGATTTTTGCCTTAGTGGATATATTATTATGATATGAGGCTAGGTATGTCTCATAACATAGAAGAACCAGCTTGTCTGGGGCTTTCCTAAGCTTCATATTATAAATAAGATTCCTAACTTCCTTTACCTTTAAAGGTTTTGTGAGAATTTCCTTTAGTGGAAGAACTAGCTGGGAGAGATCCTGCCCCTAAACTCACAACTCACAGTAACCTTATCCTAAATGTATTTTTTTAGAACAATACATTCAAACCATTAAATTTATTTCATTTGGTGTTGTATATACCATATTATGGATCATCATCATCATCATCATCATCATCATCATCATCATCATCATCTATTTTTTGCTTTAAGCAATAAGCCAGATTTTACCTGGTTTCTCTCCACTCTCCCCTTAGCTCTGGAGCAGATATGCCACTGCAAATTCAGCTCTAGCAGAATGTAGATTATTCAGTTCATATTTCATGTGTTGCAACCTTCAGATTTCAGCCTTAGTGGATAGATCATTAGGATGTGAGGCTAGATATTCCCTGAAAAAGAAGGGAAATAAAATATAATTAAAAGTTAACCAGATAAAACTCCCATCTTATTTTGTGACATGACTGTGATTTGCGTGGTTATCTTCTTTTTTTGCGAACCAAATTAAAAACAACAGATCACTTCATTGCATTTAGCAATGCTGCACATAGTGTCCCTTTGTCAACTCTGGAGTGGCGGGGGGGGGGGAGGGAATTTGCCAACAATTTAAATGCCCCTACTCATTCACAGTCCTACTTCCCATTTATATTCATAATTACCCAATGCAATGCTCAGAATACTAAACACAGAGGGAAAATGGCACCCTGTTAACCAAGGCACTGTCAATTTGGTGACATGAAAACAAGATCAGAAAAATAAGTCACAGGGCTATGGTTTCTACCTTGGGAAAACAAAACTGCGTGTTTTACACAAACATGCATAAACCTCTTGTACGAACCAGCCAGTGGCATTCCATAATAACAGTGATTATTTTTCTCAATAGCTCCATCAGGCATGAGCAGTGTGTTTTGAGGGATGTGCTGATCTTGGATTGGAAGCTATGGAAAGCCAGTTAATTCATGCTCTTTGTTACTATGCCGACGGATCAGGGCAGTTCCTGAGGGTCAGCTTCTCAGCTGTAGAGCAGCTTTTCAAAAATGACTTTAGCACAAAAGCATTTTTAAATCTGTCTCTCTTCAACAAAGGGGGGGGGGAAGGATGTGGTTCCCCTCCCCTGATGGAAGAAAAAAAAAACCTCAGTTAGTGAGTTACTGTACGTCTCTCAGCAAAATAGTACTTCTAGAAAAGCCATATTTATTCTCTTCTCGTTTCTGTTACAGGCTGTCCTTTTGGTGACCTCACTGAATGAGTTTCAGCAGCTCGGCAAGGATATTGACTCTGTCCCGGGGATGCCATGAAACATAACCGGGTTCTTTCTTTTGCTGTGAATTTTAATGTAATAAACCATGTTTCTTTTAACACTTACAGTTGCAGCTGCCGCCTTCTTCTTATCTTATAGCTTGGCTATGCGAGAACATCTTATTGATCTCGATTAATCTCTAGTGGCCTGAGGTTCATGTCATAAAACTAGTGCTGTGCCAATATATCTGCCCAATCTGTTTTTTGGCCATTCATGGGAGAGCTGGAAGAGAAATGGCCTCGAAGATAGGGAGGAAGGGAGGGGGAGAAAATTTCCCTGAAGATTCCAGGGGGGCGGGGAAGGCTGAAGTGTGTGTGTGTGTTTCATTTTCTTAACCTTGTTTTTTGTTAAAGGACTTAGTGACTCCCAAGTTGCTGCTGTGATGAACACTTCTCTTACTCCCCGTTGCATGGGGTTGGGGGGAGTTGCTTTCCTTTAAATAAGATGCCTGTGGGGAGATTTCTTCTTGATTTTTTTATGCTTAAAAATCACGTTGTGGTGCTTCCCCCATCCCCACACAACCCATTTAAAGACAACTGCTCCCTCCTCCAGCCCCTATGAGGAAATATCTTCACCCTCTACACACACTGCTTTGGCCAGCTACTTTAAAAACAAAGTAAGGCAAGCTATCACCAGCTAAAACAGTTATGTGAAGCGTGTCCCCAACCATTCCTATGAAATAGAAAATAGGAAACATATATACAGTCGTACCTTGGAAGTTGAACAGAATCCGTTCTGGAAGTCCATTTGACTTCCAAAACTTTCAGAAACCAAAGTGTGGCTTCCAATTGGTTGCAGGAAGCTCCTGCAGCCAATTGGAAGCTATGGAAGCCCCGTCGGACATTCGGGTTCCAAAGAACGTTTGTAAACCGGAACACTGGCGTGTTTGTAAGCCGGCTTTTGGGAGACAAAATGTCCAAGTACCAAGGTGTTTGGGATCCAAGGTATGACTGTACACAGAGTATGTTGAAAAAGTTTGAGGTCCCAGGGTCTAAGCAGATTTAACTGGTCAGTGCCTGAAGGAGAGACTGACTGAAGGTGAACAACCCACGGCCAAACACCTGCTCATTTTTTGCAGCTCAAGTATGGTGTTGGTGAAATTTCAATTCTTTTCATAAATGAAAAATTTCCTCCCGATAACTTAATGGCCCTTATAGCTGTCTTTTGCTGTTCCCTTGTTTGATGGATTTTTACAGTTGATTCTGATCTTGTTTATCCATACTTCATTTCATTTCATTTCACTTTTAATTTATATACCACCTTTCTGTATTACTATACACAAGCTGAAGTAACAACAAAGATTGCACACCTTGTAACAATACAAAAATATCATAATGAAAACATGTTTAAAATATGCAACTTATTACCATAATAAAGGACAAAAGTGGTAAGGACCTAACAGAAGCAGAAGACATCAAGAAGAGGTGGCAAGAATACACAGAGGAATTATACCAGAAAGATATGGATGTTTCGTATACCCCAGGTAGTGTGGTTGAACCAGACATCCTGGAGAGTGAAGTCAAATGGGCCTTAGAAAGCACTGCTAATAACAAGGCCAGTGGAAGTGATGATATTCCAGCTGAACTATTTAAAATTTTAAAAGATGATGCTGTTAAGGTGCTACACTCAATATTCCAGCAAATTTGGAAAACTCAGCAGTGGCCAGAGGATTGGAGAAGATCAGTCTACACCCCAATTCCAAAGAAGGGCAGTGCCAAAGAATGCTCCAACTACCGCACAATTGCACTCATTTCACACGCTAGCAAGGTTATGCTTAAAATTCTACAAGGAAGGCTCAAGCAGTATGTGGATCGAGAACTCCCAGAAGTGCAAGCTGGATTTAGAAGAGGCAGAGGAACCAGAGACCAAATTGCAAACATGCACTGGATTATGGAGAAAGCTAGAGAGTTCCAGAAAAAACATCTACTTCTGCTTCATTGACTATGCAAAAGCCTTTGACTGTGTCGACCACAACAAACTATGGCAAGTTTTTAAAGAAATGGGAGTGCCTGATCACCTCATCTGTCTCCTGAGAAATCTCTATGTGGGACAAGAAGCTATAGTTAGAACTGGATATGGAACAACTGATTGGTTCAAAATTGGGAAAGGAGTACGGCAAGGCTGTATATTGTCTCCCTGCTTATTTAACTTATATGCAGAATTCATCATGCGAAAGGCTGGGCTGGATGAATCCCAAGCCGGAATTAAGATCGCTGGAAGAAATATCAACAACCTTAGATATGCAGATGACACAACCTTGATGGCAGAAAGTGAGGAGGAATTAAAGAACCTTTTAATGAGGGTGAAAGAGGAGAGTGTAAAATATGGTCTGAAGCTCAACATCAAAAAAACGAAGATCATGGCCACTGGGCCCATCACCTCCTGGCAAATAGAAGGGGAAGAAATTGCGGCAGTGAGAGATTTTACTTTCTTGGGCTCCATGATCACTGCAGATGGTGACAGCAGTCACAAAATTAAAAGCCGCCTGCTTCTTGGGAGAAAAGCAATGACAAGCCTAGACAGCATCTTAGAAAGCAGAGACATCACCTTGCCAACCAAGGTCCATATAGTTAAAGCTATGGTTTTCCCAGTAGTGATGTATGGAAGTGAGAACTGGACCATAAAGAAGGCTGATCGCCGAAGAATTGATGCTTTTGAATTATGGTGCTGGAGGAGACTCTTGAGAGTCCCATGGACTGCAAGAAGATCAGACCTATCCATTCTTAAGGAAATCAGCCCTGAGTGCTCACTGGAAGGACAGATCGTGAAGCTGAGGCTCCAATACTTTGGCCACCTCATGAGAAGAGAAGACTCCCTGGAAAAGACCCTGATGTTGGGAAAGATGGAGGGCACAAGGAGAAGGTGACAACAGAGAACGAGCTGGTTGGACAGTGTTGTCGAAGCTACCAGCATGAGTTTGACCAAACTGCGGGAGGCAGTAGAAGACAGGAGTGCCTGGCGTGCTCTGGTGCATGGGGTCATGAAGAGACGGACACGACTAAACAAATAAACAACAACAACAATATAAAATAAAATATTCAATAATCCATTAGAATACAAATAGTACACAATAAAGTCGATCTTCCCGAGACTTACCACTAAACTGCAGGAAAGCAGAGCAAAGACTTGCTATGGCTTCCCAATGGTCCACTTTCCCTGGTACTGGGGAAAAGAGGCAGAAAGGAACTCTATATGGATTGGAAGGAGCTGGCTAGGTAGAAGAGAATTCTTCTGCAAGCCAGATTAAAATCCAAGCCAGAGAAGAGTTCATACTTTTGATGAGCATTATGAAACCCTGACAGTTATATTTTGAGGCCCAGAAATACCATATTGATGATATCACTAGCAAAAAGATGTGTTTTTAGATGTTGCTGAAAGATGTAGCAAAAATATGAGTGCACCTATAGTTGACATGGTCATCAACGTTAAAAATGGCCATATAAAACATCTCTCCATACTTTCTTTGCTCCTGTGCTTTGAGATTGATTCTGTTTACCTTAACAAATAGTCTCTTAGGATACAGATAACTAAAAGCCAGAGTCCCTTCTCTGATGCCCTTCTCAGATGTCCTCTCCTTCACTCTTTCCCCTACTGAAATTAGGCTTGAATGAAGCATTCTATTGTAGCCAATGGAATACATTGCAGCATTTGCTCTGTTGTAGTGTGTTTCCTCAATTTGAAAATGTGTGATCCCTGTATTAGCTTGTGGACTGATCTTCCAAGAGAAATGTTGCAAGTTTCCAAGTTAAGCACATTTACATACCTGGATAAAGGGGTGAGGTGGGAAACCACATTTCTGCACATATCAAGGCACAATCTCATTTCACAGGGAGGAAGGGTAGCTGTCCTCTTTAGTCAATGGCCCGAAGTTGACACAATGGAAACGGAAAAGTAACATTGCCATGAATGCTTGGAAATTTGCATCTGTACACATGCAACTCATAAGGAGGTATGTCTTGGGATGAGTAGAGCATTCTCTCTACATGAAAAAAAATGGCACGTTGCTTATATTGAGTTCTTTTTTTATAGTGCTTTAACAAGAACACATTTTTGCCTTCTAACACTTTTTGAGAACTTGTGATGATGGTAATCAGCCATTTTTTATTTGAATGGAAACCACAAAACCACAAACATGTGTTTAACTTGAAGCAATTTAAAAGTATGGGCATTTCCTTGTCCCTATGAACAAACACAGTTTGAAAAAAATGGACACTGTTGGCTACTTATTTCCATTTTTGCCATGGGCGGTGGGGGACGGAGATGGGGACAGGACACACAGAATATTTGAATTCCCCCTTTGCAACAGAAATAGTCAGTGATGTGGAAGAGTCCACTGTGCATATTTGGGGCTGTATGTAATTTCCCAGATGCAGGGAAAATAGACAGTGTTAGAGGAGTCTCTTTCATAAGTAACCTAATGGGTGATTCTCAGATGTGGAATATTTCAGTTGCAACCCTATACAGTCATACCTCGGGTTACAGACGCTTCAGGTTGTGCGTTTTCGGGTTTCGCACCGCGCCGAACCCAGAAGTACCAGAATGGGTTACTTCTGGGTTTTGGTGCTCGCGCATGCACAAAAGCACAGAATCACAGAATCGCAACCCACGTGTGTGCAGATGCAGCGCTGCGGGTTGCGAACATGCCTCTTGCATGGATCCCGTTTGCAACCCGAGCGTCCACTGTATACAATTAACTGGAAGCAAGACTAAAATAACTCAGTAAGATTTATATATGAGTAGGCATGCATAGGATTCAACTCTTGCAGTGCAACCCAATCCATGTCTGCTTAGAATGCAGTAGGGGTTACTCCAAGGTAAGTGGCCATTACAGTCTTAATTATTTAAGACAAAGGTTCCCAATTTGTGATCTGGGGACACCAGGGGGTCTATGCAACCCACCCAGGGTGTCCATGGCACCAATCACATAACAAAAAGTACCCTGGAGATATCAACATTTTCAAAAATAGGGGGCCCAATCCACCAGCTGTTTCTGAGTATAGGATTACAGCTTTAGTGTTGCGTCTTCAATTTAACTTTTAAAATACATAGTGAAGAAAGCTTACCAAATAGTTACATAATACCAAAGAGAAACAAGATCTAAAAGCACTTCTCTCAGCTAGTGCTGTAGCAGCGCTTGTAGACCTCTGTAGAGAGCGTAATTGTCACATGATCTTCCCTTTCCTCGCCAGTATCCTGGCCATGATCTTCAGGCAGATGCTTAAGCTCTTATAGATCCCCAAGGACACACTGCTAAAACATTAAAGAACAAACCAAACCTTGCAGCTAAATTTGCATTTTTTCTTGGCGGTTGTGTCTAGTGCTTGAGTCAGGAAAGAGGGGTGGCTAGCCTGATTTGCAAACTCTGTTGTCCAGGCCACCCACCGTGAAGTTACAGAAAGGCCATTTGCACTGTTCACTTTATCATATTTTAAACCCCAAACTGTTATTACCACTCTTTTCTCCCTTGCCCCCAGTTTACTAGGAATGCAGAATATATTTTAATAACTGAACACAATTAAGTATAAGTTGCTCCTGTAGTTTCAGAGGCAGGCGGAAATGCTTTACTCAAATCCACTATTCAGGCTGCTGCTGAAATTTGAGACCCCCAAGTCCACCACTAGTACAAGTCTCCAAGGGGTACAGTGCGTTTCTGTGTAGAAATAATATGTACTCCACAGGATCTATGTCAGTGAGGGCTGGACTATTAAGTGCTAGGATGGGGGCAGCCTTTGTTTATTCTTTGTATTTCTCTTTTCTCTTTCTTCACTTTTTTTAAAAAAAACTACTTTTGTATGTATTGTAATAATACTAATACTACTACTAATAATAAAAAGGTGGTGGCACGCTTTATGTCACTGCTATAGTATTCTCAAGAGAAAGTATTTACTGTGTCCTAGAGTAGTAAATGGCAACCATTCACTTGTATGACAGAAAATAAAAGGGTCCATTTGAAGGACACCACTGCAATAAGGATGGAAGCTGCTGCTGTGGTTGGTGAACTTAATTGTTTAGAATCAAGTTTGCCCTCTCTGCATTGCTATAGTTTGAATGCTGTTTCTTTTGTAGGCATTGCAAAAATGAAAATCAATATCAATATGGTCATCAAGTTTAATTGGTTAAAAGCACACACTTTTAAAAATAATGTTGCAGCGAAACATGTAGTTTAATAAAATTCCATTATTAAAAGTGTGTTGGCAGATGAACACTCCTTTCTTCATAAGCCCATCACTTTAACATGTCTTTCCAATGCCAAATCTTGTATTATATTTTGCTTCGCTAAAATTAACAACAGATTCTATAGATCATAACACAGAATACTTTTCTAAATCGTTTTGACTGGATTAATTGCTTGAGGCAGACAAAGAGCAGATATGATTAATGCTGCTAACTTTCCTGATGTGAGATCCAAAAGGATATGTGTGTGTGTGTGTGTGTGTGTGTGTGTGTAGGTCATGTATAACTTCCACATGGTTACTACAGATTCACAGGCACCAGAGAAGTGGTTGCATTACATTTTCTACCTTGAGCACCTTGAAACAATGGGGAAATACGTTTGCATGACCAAGGAATGTGATAGGGGGATATGTTGATCAAGATTGTAGAAGAGGGTTGCTATTGTTTAAGCAATCAAGATAGGAGTTTTGTTTACTAATGATACGTTATCATACTACTTATTAAATTTCTATATCACTCTTCATCCAAGGCTCACAATATAAAAACACAAAAATACATAACATAGTAACAAACGAAAACAATACACCCCTTCCCAGTTTAAAAGGCCATGATTGTTTAATTAGCCAAAGGCCTGGGTTAAGAGGAATGTTTTTGCCTGGTATCTAAAGACATGTAAGGAAGGCACCAGGTGAGTCTGTCTGGAGAGAACATTCCAAAAGAGAGGAGCCATTGCAGAAAAAGCTTATTCTCGTGTTGCTGCCCTCCAGACCCCTTGTGGGGTAGGTACATATAGTAAAGAAGGGCCTCAGATTATATACATCACCAAAGAAACTAACACCTGCAAAAAAACATTTTTAAATGTATACAACATTTTAAAAACAAAATGAAAGACCCTAGAATCTCTTTATCCATCTGACTGTATCTTTCACCTTCCAAAGCACAGCAGAATTAAAAATAATACAAAAACTTGGCCTGTGTTTTTAACTGATGAAAAGTACAAATGACCTTTATGGGGAAGAAGGTTCTACAACTAAGGTGCCTGTCAGGGAACTGACATCAGAGACTAGCGGAGAGGGAAGTCGCTCCAAGGATGCAGGGGAGGGAACTAGCAAGGGGAGAGAGAGAGCTTCCGCTGGGGAAGGAAACCAAGGTGACACCAGGAAGAAAGGGGAGGCTGAGAGTACTTCGGAGGGAAGGCTCCGAGACTCTTCCAGTGAGATCAGTGGGGAGAGCGCAGGACCTCCGCTTGGCACGCCTACTCTGCGCAGAAGGCTTCCGCGCAGAGAAGCTAGGCGGAGACTGGCTGTCAAGGAATTTTTATGTTGGAAGAAGTTCAGGAAACGCCCACTGACGGATTCTGCCAGTGATTGAGACAGTCGCGTTGTAAGGGGCTGTCAAACTAGGGAAAGGTTTAGTTATACAACCCGTTTGGAGCAGTTTGGAGTTTTACACACAAGCAACCCCAATTCCCACTACAGTGCCATTATAAAAAAGGCCATGACCAGTTAAGTCCAAGTGTTAGATTTTCAGTGTCAATATCCAAGTTAGGCTAACCCTAAGAGTGGCCAGTTTGCTTTGTGGTGTGCCAGGTTTGACTCGCTCTGAACCTCATCCCCCTGCAATCTCAGCTATATCTGTGGAACACCCAAAACATAACCGCTTCTCTCACAATCAGTGTCACTCATTCACGACAGACAAGGAGCATGCTGCTGCTGTTATTCACGTGCCTATTAAGAAACACAACAATGTTTTTGTTGTTTAGTCGTTTAGTCGTGTCCGACTCTTTGTGACCCCATGGACCAGAGCACACCAGGCACTTCTGTTCTCCACTGCCTCCCGCAGTTTGATCAAACTCATGCTGGTAGCTTCAAGAACACCATCCAACCATCTCATCCTCTGTCATCCCCTTCTCCTTGTGCCCTCCATCTTTCCCAACATCAGGGTCTTTTCCAGGGAGTCTTCTCTTCTCATGAGGTGGCCAAAGTATTGGAGCCTCAGCTTTACGATCTGTCCTTCCAGTGAGCACTCAGGGCTGATTTCCTTAAGAATGGATACGTTTGATCTTCTTGCAGTCCATGGGACTCTCAAGAGTCTCCTCCAGCACCATAATTCAAAAGCATCAATTCTTCGGCGATCAGCCTTCTTTATGGTTCAGCTCTCACTTCCATACATCACTACTGGGAAAACCATAGCTTTAACTATATGAACCTTTGTTGGCAAGGTGATGTCTCTACTTCTCAAGATGCTGTCTAGGCCTGTCATTGCCCTTCTCCCAAGAAGCAGGCATCTTTTAATTTCGTGACTGCTGTCACCAACTGCAGTGATCATGGAGCCCAAGAAAGTAAAATCTCTTACTGCCTCCATTTCTTCCCCTTCTATTTGCCAGGAGGTGATGGGCCCAGTGGCCATGATCTTCGTTTTTTTGATGTTGAGCTTCAGACCATATTTTGCGCTCTCCTCTTTCACCCTCAATAAAAGGGTCTTTAATTCCTCCTCACACAACAATACTCGACTACTAATAAGAGACAGAGGGTTGTACAGCGTACACTGAAATGTATGTGAAGTAAAATGTCATAGATAAACAAAGGTGACTATACTGACGGGGACCTGGGCGCCGACTCTTCTCTTCTAATTATTTCCTTTGACTCTAATTCTAATGGTAAACATTAAAAAGGGCATGTCAAACCAGTACATTTCAAGACACTGAACTACCCGCCCAAAATATTCAATAGACCTTTTCTCAAGCAGTACATGAGCGATTTGTTAATGTCCTCATCACAATATTTAATGCATGCATTTATTCTTAAGTGGACACCAGTAGAATATATATAGAGGGATTTTTAGCTGATCAAAATTCTAAGGAGTGAGTAGTACACTGTGGGATTCTTAGCAATAAGCTGTAAGTGGAGAAAACACTTTCATAATCAGGGCCAAGAAATATCAGCTATGTAAGATTTCAATTTTATAGCATACACACACATCTAGAGATGACTCTACAAAAGGTGCATTTTATCCCAGATTTTGGGAATTCACAGCTGCTAATTGATCTATTTTTTATTATATTTGTTTAGGGGGTCCAAACAATGGACCTTTAAAAGATTTGGTTGAAATAGATCTAGATCAGCTTCCTGATACCTTTCTTTTGCAGGAACAAGGCTACCCCTGTAAGACTTTTGAAAATGACAACTTCTAGTTCAGAATTTGTCTGCTAGTATTCTCGATGGAACCCAAATTACATCAGTTCTGAAGGAACTGTTAGGATTATAGTTCCGTTCCACCTTAAAAGGAACAGGCATGACTGTTGTGTCTCACATGCCTGTTTGCTTCCAGTACAGGCTTGCTGGGAACTTCCGTTTGTATATTGCTTTTCCTATATTGCTGTTTTGCTGGACATGTAGGGAAGCAGACATGTTTTGCATTTCTTCCTGAGCTATCCTGAATAAACGCCTGTAAATAATGCTTACACATGTCTCTGTCCGCCACTTCCGTTTTGAAGATTTATTCACTCTGCTGGTAAGAGTGTGCTCAGCTTCTGAATGTTTCGGAGGCTCGAGTTGCAGATTGATGCTGTTCCAGGAACTGGAGTTTGCCCGGCTGCCGGCTGGTGGCTGGAGCCAGCTGGGGGCCTGCCAAATGCCCCTGTATCCCCGGACGCATCCCAGCAGGAACCACATTGGCTTCCCATACTCTACTGAGCCCAGTTCAAGGTGCTGGTGCTTACTTTTAAAGGCCAAAATAGTTTGGCCTCATCCTGTCATCAACCTGTCCATTACATTAAAGTTGTCAGAGAAGGTCCATCTCAGACTTTCCATCATTAGGAGAAATGTATGATGTATGTACAAAAGAGAGGTCCTTCTCTGAAGTTGGACCCCAACTGTCACGGTCCGGTTCATGGGTGATTGAAGTCCCGGCATGGGACGTCAGGACCAGGGACAAGATGGTGGGGTGGGAGCAGGAATGAGAGTCCAGAAGCCAGGAGTCGGGAAGCCAAGAGTCCGAGGGTCAGAGAACTGGGAGTCAAGAAGCCAAGGGTCTGAGGGTCAGGAAGCAAGGAGTCACAAAGTCAAGGGTCCGAGGATCAAGAAGCAAGGAATCACAAAGGCAGGGGTTTGAGGATCAAGAAGCAAGGAGTCAAGGAACCAAACGCAGCAAGGCAGGGAACGTGTTGCTGTGGCAAAGAGCTGAAGGGAAATGCTGTCCTTATATCCCTTCCCAGCTCTTGCCACCAGGTGCTGTGAGTTACCAATCGGCCTCACCTGTGAGGCCGCGCCTTGCCTCTTCAGAACAAACCTAGGAAGGCCCCAGTCCTGGTCACAGGGCCTGGCTCCTGCACGCACACCTGACACCAACTTTGGAAAGCCTTCCACAAGGAGCAGCACCTGGTGCTGTCAATGTATTATTTCTGACACAAGCTTGAATTTATTTATTTTTAATACTTAGTTAAATGTTAATGGTAAATTATTACGTGATCAGCTGGTTGAGGTTTTATTCCTCTCCATTTTTGTGTAATGTTTTATAAAGTTTTAATACTGCTTTGAAGATTTTAAATGTCTGTGTCTACCATCCTGAAATTATGTTTCGGATGAAGGAGAGGTTTATATTTATATATATGTCTAAAAGTAAACAAACAAATAATAATAAGTATGATGTGATTTATAAAATCCAGGTCTGTAAATTTTCTATATTTTCTATATTACTACAGTAATAGTTTTTTTTTGGGGGGGGGCTGTATAAATATACACAGTTTTCTGGGGGCTTCCTTGCTTGCTCTTATATGAACGTGCCTATGGAAGTAGAAGCTCATAGGATGAGATTAGTGGTGCCCATTATCACCTTGCACAAGGAAGCAGTTTTAATTGAGAAGATGTCTCTATAAATTGTCTATATTTATCTAATTAAGATACTTTTTTAATGAATGAATGAATTAATGCTTACTTAGGCTTCTGCTATAGTCAGTGTTTAATAAAAATGCTTACAGGTAATTTATGAATAAAATATGAATAGCATGAATATATGATGGCAGAGAGCTATTTTCTGCCTGCAGTGTCTGAGCAAATCCAGTTCTCACTGAAGTAACCATTTGCAGAATGCGATAAAATGCTCCCAAACACTGACATTTAATAAGAACATGTCACTCAAAGATGCACATTCATAAATGTATCAGGGAGCACTCAGGTGCTTACGATTCTAGAAATAATGAACCTGTGCCATTTGCTTTAGCACCTGAGCCATTATAGTAGCATCAGTCTTGCTCCTGCTTATAAAAAAATCAATTTAAGATGGGGTGGGAAATAATAAGTAACTCAAAATGAGAAGTCAGCAATTACAGCAAAAGTGGAGGCTGGGCTACTTACCTGATTAAGTGGTATCAGTAACATTTTTCTTTGATGGATCTCAGGGCGGGGGGGTGGTGGATCCTGAAACCATGGAGACAGAATGAATGATGCCTTGGTCCTAAGCAACAATGTTACAATGCAAAGTTAGGGTTGTTGCTTCCCCTCTTCAGATTAGTGACATGGTTAGATGTGAACGCTTTGAAAACAGTATCTGCTTTCAATAGTTAAGTCTTCTAGTGAAACCAGGCTGCACAGCAGCTTACATGGGCAAAAGTGTTTGCTGTGTGTACAGCAGCAAACATGTCAGATGTGGAGGTCATACATGAATGTACACAAGTTTTTTAATGCTCATATACACCCTGGCCCAATCAAGGATCCCAGTGATGGGTATGAATGAGTTTAAATATGTGTATAGACATACGTGTTGCTCACCACCACAATCCACACCTTTGCTGTGGGAAGTCCTGAAAATCAAGCTGGCATTCATATAGCAAAAACACATACAGTGTAAAGTGTGGTTGAATGGGACTTGAAAGTGCTTGCTTTTGGACGGATCATTTCTTTTCTTTGGCAAAGGATGCAGCACTGCGCTCTGCCAGTTGGGCAAAGTCTACAGTGAATGAAAAGCACTGCTGTTGAGCCTGCTACTTACAGAATATTTAATAAGAAAAGATTAAGGGAAATGTGATAGCGTTTTTTCTAATATGTCATAAAATGAGGCCAATGTGACTCTCTGAAAGAAGTAAAATAAAATTGCCCAGATTCAGCAACCTGTTCTGTGCACAGAATTGCTGATCTGCATACGGAGCTCTCATTACCAGTAGCGGTTTCCCAATTTATTGCAACGAGGAAAACAGATAACATGCATGCAATCTTTGTGGTTTGCAAATCTACCAGCTCTATTGCAATAACAGCAGCAACTTGTTCGTGAAAGAGGGATGTACACATAGCATGTATACAGATATTTGAATGAGGGTACATAGAAGTTGTGATACATAGGGGGCTGGGCCATGGCAAACCATATACTACAATGCGCCTTTGCCCCTCAGGTGCCTCTGAACTGCAAAATGTGCTCCAGATCGATTCGACAGTAATGAAGAAGTTGCCAGAGTATGTGTGCTTTCTTCTGTCCATCGTTTTACTCCTGAAAATTCCCAAACTGCACTGTCATCTCATGAAGCCATTTTTCAAGATGGCAGAAATACCACACAATCCATGCCGGATTGACATATAAGCTAAACAAGCTATAGCTTAGGGCCTCACTCTCTTGGGCCCCCCCAAAAATTTAAAGGAAAAATATCTGGATGTACATTTATTAAAAATATTTACAAGATAAAAAACAAATAAAATAAAACTTACATACAGCAACAGTGTTTTGTGTTGTGTAGGCTCCTATGATGTAAAGAATGGGCCCTGCCTACTAGTCTGCTCCCTAAAATATCACTGGTTTGCTCATTTCTATATATAGGGAGCCTACATTCTGTATGTGTAAATGGCTTCAGATACCTATTAGGTCCATAAATTACCATATAGCATATATTCAACGCAAAAAAACAGCGACAATTTGTTGTTGACAAAGGACAGCTGGACATATAAAGGGCCCCATTACCTTCAGTAGCTTAGGGCTTCATCAAACCTAAATCTGGCCCTGCACACAGCGAGCATAAAATAATTTGCCTATCCTCCCTCGGGGAGAGAGGATTTTAAAGATCTTTGGGTGGTATGAACACAAGGGCAGCCCAAGGCATTTTGGCACCTGAGGCAGACACCCAAATGGCGCCCCCCTCCCTGCTTAGGAAGAAGGGGTGAGGTGAACAAGGTGTGTGTGGGGGGGAGAGATTAGCATCTGGATCTGCTGCCCCGGCGATTCCTGCTGCCTGAGGCAGTCATCTCAGCTTGTCTCACGGCTGGGACGACCCTGTATGGACACTAACAGTTAAACACACACATTAGTTGGGGCTTCAGGAGCAGCAGGGACAGTTGCAGAAACCTAAGAAGCAAAATGTACAAAAACAGGAGAAGGGAAATGGAGAGCCAGGTGTGTCATGTTTAGACATTTGTGTAATTCTGTGCTATATACGTATTACTCTTACTAGGTAGAAATAGATTTGACATCACTGTGCCAGTTGTCCCCTGGAGAGCTAATGCAGGTGTGTAAGGAAGGGCATGTTTACTCAAGCTGCATTTTACATTGTGATTTATCTCTTTATTCTTCAAGGAATATTTTTCAATGTGAGACAAATTAAATGTCAAAAAAGCTAATTTGGCTCCTGTTCATAAATTACATTGCCATTTAAATGCATTAATTTCATTCTTATTGCTAAACTTTCTCACTTTTCATTGCAGGATTCTGTGAGATAGCCACTGGCTTTATCAATGTTTGTCTTTTATGAATGATTTAGTACTGTTTTTCTACACATCCCCTCATAAATGAGAAAATAGGATTGTTATGCCCTCTATTATTGCTAAAAGTTTAATTATTACAAATATTTGCCCCAGCTTTGTCGTAATGAAATGGTGATTTTAAACAGAAGGGAATGGGGTTTTCTATTTAGATGCACTAAGAGGTTTTGAATTATTGTGACTGGCATTTCAAGATCAATCCTTTTCAGCTGTTTGATAGATGGATTTTTGTTTTAAATAGGTAAACATTTGCCCCATTTTCATCCGTTTTTCAAGTTGTTCAAAATTGTTTGAAAATGTGTCATGGATTTAGGCTTAATAGCCACATTTATAAAACATGAACTTTGTTCTTTCAATGATACCAAGTGGATATTTTTATGCCCCCAGATTTATACCTTCAATATTTCATTACTCTTTCTCCAGTATTTCAGTGCTTTGACCCTTCATTTTAGAGAGGCGTTCTAGAGAAGTATATTTATAGGGGCAAGCAATAATGGTTTCTTCCCGGAACTCTGAACAATCTTGACTTATTTCACACATCTTCAGAAAATGTTGTCAGTTCCCTTCATTTATCCCTTTCCTGTACATTTCTAAAGGTAGGATAGGATAAGTAAATGGAAACAACTCGACAACCCAAAACAGGTGTGTGTACTTGACCTAGGAATTGCTAAAGATTTGGCTAACCAAGTATCTTCATGTGTTGCCATTGCGATGATACTACATCTACATCTACATCTACATCTACATCTATATCTATATCTATATCTATATCTATATCTATATCTATCACCTACTTCTGTTGGAAGAGAGGTGTAGATTACCCCTCAAATGTTGAATGTGTGCACTTCTGGCTGCAGTGGCCACCTGGGTAAAGAAGGATCCAGGAGCAGACCTAGACCAGGTATCTCTTCCTTCAGAAGGGAGTTCAGCCCTGTCCTCACTGAAGTATCTCCTGGTCCTGGACATAGAATCATAGAATTGCAGAGTTGGAAAGGACCCTAAGGATCATTTTGATGTTTTATTATGTTTTATACCTGTTGGAAGCCACCCAGAGTAGCTGGGGTAACCCAGACAGATGGGCAGGGTACAAATAATAAAATTATTCTTATAATTATTACTCCAATCCCCAGCAATGCAAGAATATATAGCTGTCCCATACAAGGACCAAACCTGCATCCTTAGCACCCATGCTCTAACCATCTGAGCTATCCAAGCTTGGAAACCTCTACCTGCCTAATATATCATATCAATTTATTAGCCACCATCCAGCCCACTACTGTGCCCAGATGCTGGTACAGAACCTTCACAGTCACTCCTGATTCAGATTTTACAGAGAAACAGAGATTTGTGTCATCAGCATACTGACAGTACTTTGCTACATAACCCCTTATAATTACTCCCAGTGGATTAATATATCTACTGTATAGCATTCAGTCAAAACAGTGCCCTGCAGCACCCCATGGCACAAATGCCTGGGGTGGTTGGGTCAAAGAGTTTATCATCCTGTTGCTTTTTGAATTTTTGGGCAAATACCTGAGCAAGCCAAGATGTTTTGCCTGAGATTCCTATGCAAAGTCACTTATTTCTCTGACATGTGACCACAAAAACTTGAGTTAAATGAACAAGCCCACCTTGAGTGTTCAGGAATTAGGTGTTTATTCCTGACAATTGCATTGACTCATTGATGTAATGCTGCATCCTAGAGAATGTAGAAGACTCTCATTCTGTGCCACTCTGTTTTGTGAGATTCAGTTGCCCTTCTTCATTAATTTACACTGATTGGTTTGTATTAAAAGTACCCTTTCATCAGTGTGTATGAAACAAGCTACAGTTTCAGTCCAGTGCCACAAGAGCTGTCATTCTGTTCTTTTTTATTTTCCTGAATACTTATGGAGGCTTTTTGACATAAAGGACTTTGAACTTTGTGAGACTCATTTTTCTTCATCCATTTTCATTTTCTATGATTAAACGTTCAATCAGCCACACTGTCATAACCATTAATACACTGGTGCAATCTGTCTTCAGTAGTTGCTGAGAAACGTGCCTTGATTATTCCTTCCCAAAGTGCCGAAGAAACGGGCCTTGCTAATGAAATATTTAGCCACCCATTTATCTACCCATTTATGGCCTGAACCATTATTAACTCCCAATATCGAAAGCATAATAAGGTGTCTGCAGGATGCCTGTAGCTGTTTATGCAATCATGTTGACCCTGGGATACATTCCCCAAGCCTGCACTTCTCTCAAGGAGACTTGTAGAAGTAACAAATGAAAACTCATTTGTTTGAACCATTTGCCTTTTTTTTACTGGCTGAGCTCCACCTCAGCTCGCCCCGTCCTTCCTTCCTTCCTTCCTTCCTTCCTTCCTTCCTTCCTTCTTTCTTACTTACTTATATCCAGTCTCTGGTTCCATTTGCTGTTGGTCTTCCTGCCTTCTGCCCTACCAGTCCCCATGGACCTTAGCCACCACTGGGGTTGGGGAGAAATCAGAACCTTTTGAACTTCTGGTGACATTGTGTAGGGATGATCAATGCAGACACATTTCCCTCCAGGAGCAAGTGCATTTCTTTCTGTCTTTGCTATTGTACTGAGAAACATGCCCGTTTACATTTATGTGGGTGGCGCTGTGGTCTAAACCACTGAGCCTCTTCGGCTTGCCGATCAGAAGGTCGGCTGTTCAAATCCCCGTGATGGGGTGAGCTCCCGTTGCTCTGTCCCATCTCCTGCCAACCTAGCAGTTTGAAAGCATGCCATTGCAAGTAGATAAACAGGTACCACTGTGGCGGGAAGGTAAACAGCATTCCCATGTGCTCTGCCACTCGTCACAGTCCTCCATGTGTCAATAGCAGTTTAGTCATGCTGGCCACATGACCTGGAAAGCTATCAGTGGACAAATACTGGCTCCCTCAGCCTGAAAGCAAGATGAGCACCACACCCCATAATCGCCTTTGACTGGACTTACGTTCAGGGGTCCTTTACCTTTACCTTACCTTACCTATTCTAGCATTGACTTTTGTGCCTTGGGTAGGATTTTGGCTTTTTTCAAGATAAGTGGCATATTTATCAATTGATACATTTTAAAGACCTTGTTTGTGTGTGTGTGAAAAACTAAAAATACTGCTCTGCCAGGAGGCAGAGGGGCGGCTTTGTGAGTGACACCAGGGTCACCCAATCAACTTTCCACACACTGGAATCTCCTAGAAATAAGAACTTGTGGAATTGTGTGGAAGAAGATACAAGCCTGGAAAAGCCAGCTTTTGACTTATTTGTGCTTTCAGATTGTTATATGTTATATCATCTATCATCTGTCTATCTATCTATCTATCTATCTATCTATCTATCTATTATTCATCTATCATCTATCTATCATCTGTCTGTCTGTCTGCCTGTCTATCTAATCTCACACTCATTCAAGAGGCAGTGTCTCTTGTGGAACCAAACCATTCCCTTGTCTCTTCCTTGCAGACAACAGGAACTGGGTCACTGCACTCATGTTTATGACTTTTATCTATCTACTGCATTAAAAATGTGAGTATCTCTTTCTCCTATTCACTGTTATCTACATTGAGTGGAAAAATACAGCAATGATATTCTGCATTAGCTCATCCATTTCAGTCCCTGGGAAAGTTGCAATAAGCGAGCACTTCATGAATTTTAGCAGGTTTTATAAAAGCGTGTGCACATACACAGACACAAAGAAAGAGAGAGAGAGAGAGAGACCAGTGTACACATTTCAGCACCTTCCATTTACAGATTCCCTTCGAGTCCTCTCCTTTTCCTTTTGCCAAGTTCTCATCTGGGAATTCAGATTTGTTCCAGAATATCTGGTAGAAATGCAGCATGCCTCCCCCCCCAAAAAAGTTATATATTTATCTTCTTATTATATATTTAAATTGGGACTTAGAAGAGAATAATAATATAGATAAAGGTGATTGTGAATCTGAATGTAACATGGTAAGGAAAGGATTGAAGTGTTCTCATGAAAGCATTCTCAGCACCCCTTCCAGCTGCAGGTGATGTGATGGAAAGAAATTAGATTCCACAGGACAACTTATAATTCAGCAAGGACTTTTATTTAACTTGCCTCCTGTTGTGTGATCTGCTGTACAGGAAACAGACACCGGGGGGGGGGGAAGATACTTTACAAAGCACTCCTAAGTAGTGCCAAGGCTTAAATCCACCACTGCAACAAAACTATTAAAGACAAATGGAATATGTGAATCCTTAAAATTAACAAGACAGCTGTTGTTGTTGTTCTTGCACCAAATAAGGACATGGTATTTTACAAAGCAGGGACGCGGGTGGCGCTGTGGGTCCTAGGACTTGCCAATCAGAAGGTTGGCGGTTTGAATCCCCGCGACGGGGTGAGCTCCCATTGCTCGGTCCCAGCTTCTGCCAACCTAGCAGTTTGAAAGCACGTCAAAGTGCAAGTAGATAAATAGGTATCGCTCCAGCGGGAAGGTAAACGGCGTTTCTGTGCTCTGCTCTGATTCGCCAGTAGCGGCTTAGTCATTCTGGCCACATGACCCGGAAGCTGTACACCGGCTCCCTTGGCCAATAAAGCGAGATGAGCGCCGCAATCTCAGAGTCGGTCACGACTGGACCTAATGGTCAGGGGTCCCTTTACCTTTATTTTACAAAGCAAAGCAAGTTTCTGCCCCAAAGAGTTCGCAATCAAAAATTCAATAGTGGTGAGACAAAGTGAACACAGGAAGAAATAGGAGACAAAAAGAGATGACTGTACCACATTCATATCTCACCTTTTCCCCATTATGGAACACAAGACAATGTACAAACAACAGGCAAAGTGTTATAAAGGTGGTCTATAAATTATATGCATCTATGCATCCATTAAAAAACTTCAGTCAACTAAATAACAGCTTGCATTGTTGATCTTCTGTTCTGTCATTCTGATGGGATCTCAGGACACGAATGGGTTTTGCTAGAAGTCCAAAGAGGAACTAACACTACGTTTGCTCTCTTAATTTGCATTTGTTCTATAACTTGTAATAAAGATGTTGGCTTGCATTCTGAGTGATGAAGTTCCTTTCCTGGACATCATTGGTGCCACACTAAAAAAAAAAAGAATCACGTTCTGGGAAATAAATGCATCCTTACTGCTCTCTTCCCTCAGTTTCTCTTCATAGGTTTTAGCACACTAATTGAATTGGGAATTGTGGGTGGGATGTGAAGGAATTTAAAATGCCTATTACTCCATTGTGAATTAGGCTCTCTTCATGGCATGGTCTGGAATGTGTCCTTAGGGACGTTTGCACCGGCAAAGCTGACATGTAATGCAACAGTTCAAGATTTCTATTTGATTTATTTTAAAACCACTTACCTTTTATGGTCTTATAAACTGATTTATTATCCCTTTTTACGGCTGTCCCCAATGCTTTGTGGGGCAAGGTTTTTACAAGCCTTGTTCCTCTTTTCGAGGTCACGGATCTGAGAGCCACAGAGTGATTGCTTATATTGCCTTGGAAACTTGCGGACAGAGGAAAGAATACAATTTACTTAATGTGTAGCAAAGCCATTGAATTGCCAAGGCAAAACTTGCCCAGTTCCTCCTTTTATAAACATGTTAAAGTATATAGCTTGCTTTGGCCGACTGCAGCAGAATCAACAGAGATGCTACTTACATTGTGTTGTGGCTTTGTAGTCCTTTGCTGCAGCTTCTTATCTGCATCCTCTCTCCCATCACAATGATAAATTTTCCTCTGCAGTCTTGTGTATCTGGAGAACCCAGGAAGACCAGAAAACATGTAAGCCTAACCAGTGACCAGTGTATAAGAGGACCACTTTGACCAAGAGATGGGTGGGCAGGTGGGTTGGAGCTCCTTCATCCCAAAGCAGGATATCATGTTGCACCTGAGACCACTGTTAACAAAGTACACTCCAGAGGTTCCTGGAGCATGATGAAGAACAGGGAAAAAGATGTGGTGATGACCACCAAGCTACACATGACAGTAGTACTCTTTATTTTACTTGATTGTATCCAGTAGCTGTGGGGCTGGAGCTGTAATGCTCTTGTGTTCTCCCAATGTTGTGTGTTGCTTGGCATGGTGAAGAGCTGGCTCAAGACATTTTAGCAGCTGAGGCCAACCATAAAATGGCACTCCCCCTACCAGGGCCAACCATAAAATGGCACTCCCCCTACCAGGGAAGAAGGAGTGACTGAAAGGTGACACCAGGAACAAGAGGGGGAATACAGATCTATATCGGGAACAAGAGGGTCAGTGAAGATCTGCAGCAGGAACAAGGGGAATCAAATCAACCTTATCCAACAGCCGAAGTGGGAATCAAAAGCTGTCAGAGGGGCAAGGAGCCTTCTTTGAATCATTCAGGGAGGAGACCTCAGAGGGTGGTCCTTCCCATTTGCTCCCTACTGGTGGGAGAAGACCAGTGGAATCCCATATTCACCCACTGTGATTTGATTTTGGTGATCACTCATAGCCAAGTAAGATTGTCTTCCACAAACATGGTCTTAATGGTGTGTCCGTAAGTGACTGTGGAAGCCAGTTCTGGATCCACACATCCTTCCACAGTGGGGACATAGGTTTCCAGGCAGGAGTTGATCACTATGAAGAAGCCACTGTAGAGGTGGTGGTGGGGCCCTCTGCTGAGGAGGCAGTAGATCCAACCTCCAAGGAGAGCTGGCAATGCATTCCTTGGAGGTCAGATCTGCAGCTCTTGTGTTGGAAGGGAAAAAAATTTAATCCCACACTACTATGGCTCAGATGTTCAGATGCACTTTGGACATCCCCATGATTGCTTTTGTTAAGGAGCGGTTGTCTAGTGTAGCCTTGTGTAAAATGTTTGAAAGCCACTGTGTTATAGTGAACTGAATGAGAAACCAAGTTTACTGTTCCTACTGAGAAAGCACCCCCCCACCAAAAAAGAGAGTGTAGTTCAGTTTATAAAATTCTTACATTATTGGTAAGATACATACTGTTTGATTTTTCCTCCCGTTTTAATTTCAGGTTATAAATAGGATTATGTTACTGACTTCACTCCAGCTTTTTGAGTATTACTTACAGTAGAATGTGTGTGGTGCCTGACCATAAAAGTCAGGGAGAAAATTAAACTCATATGGTTGAATCTTGAGAGAAGATGGATTTTACATTTGCTTTTTCTAAAGCGTGTTTACCCAAGGGACGTGATCATAAAAGATTTATCCAGTCCATTAAAAAAAATCATATTAATAATTTGTAATAGTAATTATTGTTAAGGTCTTCCCTCTGGAAACACTCTTACTCTGATTTTATGAACAAAGATACTTTACATAGCAAGCAACCCAGCCTTTCTACCTCACTGTTGCATTGCAAAGAGGAGAGGGAAGAGAACTATTCTTTATTTTAAAAGTAAAACAACCATCCAGAGGGAAAGAGTCTTCTGACAGCAAAAGGGTATGCAGTAGTTCCATCCACTTGTATACATTTCCTTGTATACCTTTGAAACTTCTGTTTCAAGTGTATCTGAAGAAGTGTGCATGCACACGAAAGCTCATACCAAGAACTAACTTAGTTGGTCTTTAAGGTGCTACTGGAAGGAAAATTTTTTTTTTTTAAAATAATTTTTATTAATTTACATCAAAAACAATAAATACATAAATTCACCTCAATTATTTCACATCTTACTCTTATTCTAGACTTCCTTCAGTTATTCCGTAAATCAGTCGTAGCTATCAAGTATGTTACGCATTTCTTAGTTTTGTATTGACATTCTTTATATCTTTCTATTTGTTCTCTTTAGCCAATATTCCATAATTTTTCACAGTGCTTCTTTAAATCCCCTTAGCGTAATCTGACCATTACTTATACATTCCAGATGTTCTACAAATTTCCCCCAGTCCTCGATGAATTTTTGGTCTTTTAAATATCTGATCTTTCCTGTCAGTTTGTCCAACTCAGCATAATCTAACAGTTTTGTTCTCCATTCTTCTACATTCGGTAATTCCTGTTGCTTCCACTTCTGAGCTATTAACACTCTTGCCGCCGTTACCGCATATTGAAAAAACTTATGATCTTTTCTTTTTATCTCATTTCTTAATATTCCTAATAAGAAAACTTCTGGTTTCTTTTTAAATGTGTATTTTAAAATCTTCTTAAGTTCATTATATATTTTTTCCCAGAAGTCTTTCACTTTTCTGCATTCCCACCACATGTGGTAGAAAGAGCCCTCTCTATCTTTGCACTTCCAACACTTATTGCTTATCTTGTACATTTTTGATAATTTTGTAGGTGTCATGTACCATCTAAAGAACATTTTCATAACGTTTTCTTTCAATTGCATACATGCGGTGAAGTTTAGCCCCTCTTTCCATAACTTCTCCCAGTCCTCAAATTGTATGTTATAGCCGATATCTCTGGCCCAGTATGTCATTACCGACTTTACCTCTTCATCTTTTAAATTCCATTCTAATAACAGCTTATACATTTTGGATAAGGTTTTTCCATCATTATTTATAATTTCCCTCTGAAATTTAGATTCTTTGTCCGCATACCCATATTCTTTACACTCTTTTCTAAACATTTCATTGATTTGGAAATAGTGTAGCCAGTCATATACATATTCTTTAACCTGCTCATATGGTTTCACTTTCCATTTTCCTCCTTCCATAAATAATAATTGACTGTATGTAATCCATCTGCCTCTCATGTTTAATTTCTTTACCGCCATAACTTCTAGAGGGGATAACCAGTGTGGAATTCTAGGTTCTAATAGGTTTTTATACCTCTCCCATATTTGAATTAAGGGACCTCTGAAGATGTGGTTCTCAAAACCTTTGTGAACTTTCCTTTTTTCATACCATAGATAGGCATGCCATCCGAATCTGTTGTCGAACCCCTCTAAATCAAGAAGTTCTTTATTTTCTAATTTGATCCACTCTTTCACCCAACAGAGGCATGCTGCCTCGTAATATAGTTTCAGATCCGGCAGGGCAAAACCTCCCCTTTCTCTTATATCTGTCAATAACTTAAATTTGATTCTAGGTTTTTTGCCCTGCCAAATATATCTCGATAGCGCTCTTTGCCATTCTTTAAAAATCCTGTTTCCCTCGATTATGGGGATGGTCTGAAATAAAAATAACAATTTCGGTAACACGCTCATCTTAATTGTAGAGATCCTTCCCCAGAATGACAATCTCATTCTTCCCCACACTTACTGGAAGGAAAATTTTTGTTTTGTTTTGACTATGGCAGACCAACACAGCTACCTATCTGTAACTGGTTTGTGTAGGTGTGGACATCATCCAGTATAGCTGCAGAGCTGTTGAAGTACACACTTTTTAATTAGCTGAGCTCTTCTGATTGCTATCTTGTTACTTAAGTCATCAGGTTGAGTTTTTTCTCCAGCTGGTGATTTTGAAAGCAATTGCAGGTTTGTTTCAATGAAGAACTGATTTGACTTGACACACAGAAGGTATTTTAAAGGTAACTTCATGTGAATCTGTAAGATATCATTAGGCTTGAATTTCCTCCAGACGTTTATTGGCTGAAGGCCTGAGTCAGCATTACAAGTCAAGGCATATTTAAAAGATATACCCAATTTTTAAAAGCTCACTCGTATACTTCCCCCATCCCTAGCCAAGAATGTCTGCCATCATGGTGTCCTGTACTTGGAATATATCAAAAGGTACCTGGAATGTGAGACACCAGGTCCTGTGCTGGTAGATCACTTGCTTTCTACTGCTTCTTCCAATGGCATAGATGGTAATGATTCTATTTTGTTTTAATGCCATCAGAGGTACTGGACAGCAGCTGCTATCGTAGTCTCAGATGCTTTTCTATATTGCATGCTTGTCATTTATGCCACTGTAAGTGCCAAATGCATATAAAATGCTGCACGTCTGATTTAAATGCAGACAGAGCCTTCCTAGTTCCACTTCTCTAAGGCCAAATAATCTTACGAGTCTATAACCGATAACAGATGATTACACAGGAAATCTTTGTGCACTGAGAAGCTTGCTTAAGAGAATACAGTAGCTGGAGCATCATGCCTGATTAATCTTATTTCACTGGTGTATTCTTGAGTTGTGTTTAGTGGCATATTCTTGAAGGATTCATCTTCTTCAAAATGATGAGTTCACTGCTACAGTAATCGAATCCCCTTCGGGATGAAAGAAGCACATGAAATGGCAGAGCCTGAGGGAATGGAGAAGGACAAAGGACTTCTGGCAAGTCAAATACATATAGGTTAGGTCTGTACACTGAAGAGCTCAAGGTTAATCAAGGAAACAGATAGGTATGGAGAAAGAATATATTTTTCAAAAGTGACTATTCCTACCCAAGTTCTCTCATAGCCCCTTCCTTCCCCCTCATCTGGGCATTTGAGTTCTGACAATGATGTGATTCCAAGAAAAAAGTGGGCTTGTAAGGAATTATGGAATTGTGAATTTAGTTTCAAATACTATAGCAGGGCTGGGGAACCTGGGGCCTGGAGGCTGAACGTGACCATCCAGTTTTCTTTGTTTGGCCCTCAGAACTCTCCTGCAGGTCAAAACCCATCTCTGTAGGCCACATTCCTCACTGGCCTTGCTTCACATTTCAAGTGTTTTTGCCTGACTGGAATGTGCCTTTGAAGTCTGACAGGTGGCCCTTGGAAGGTTGCCCAGGTGGCCCTCAGGTAGCAAAAGTAACCTATTGATACAGCTTTCTCTTGTAGCTTTTCAGCAAATGTTAAGGTTGTGCACAGGAAGAAGAGATACCGTATTTTTCGCTCTATAAGATGCACCAGACCACAAGACGCACCTAGTTTTTGGAGGAGGAAAACAAGAAAAAAAAAATCCTGAATCTCACAAGCCAGAACAGCAAGAGGGATCACTGCGCAGTGAAAGCAGCATCCCTCTTGCTGTTCTGGCTTCTGGGATAGCTGCGTAGCCTGTATTCGCTCCATAAGACGCACACACATTTCCCCTTACTTTTTAGGAGGGAAAAAGTGAGTCTTATAGAGCAAAAAATACGGTTTGAGGAATATATTCAAAGGTGGTGCTAGAGGAAAAGTTAAACAAGCAAACATAAAATTTTAATGGATGGAGGGAGCTATCCTAAATTATTTGCTGTAAGTGTGAGTCAACACAGTTCTGCATATGATACCTTCTGAATATGATGCTCATTTTACTTGAGATTGTAGACCACAAGCCATTTTCTCCAGTGGGGATTCTGCCAAATACCAATTGAAGTCTTTGTACCAGGGTTTCCCCAAAGGAGGCACGCGACCTGACCCTCGGGGAGGGGATACTGACATAAGGTTACCAGACGTCCCCGTTTCCCAGGGACAGTCCCCGGATTTACAAATCAGTCCCCATACAAAATCCATCGATTTAGTAGGAAGTTGAAAAGTGTCCCTGGATTCATTGGGGAAAAAAATCTGGAACCTTATACTGACACCAAGAAGGTGTACAAGGGATGGAGGAAAACAGAGAGATAAACCTATTGGCATTGCTTTGCTTTTAGCAATGCAAATCTGTCCGTCGGTATTTGGTTGGAGAAAAAGAAAGCAGCAACAAATGACAGATGAGCAGATATAAATAGGCTCCCCGGGAGGCAAGAGAAGATGGAGTGGATCCCTACATGCCTTTTGTCAACTTGTAACAGCTTCTGTAGAGTTGTATACATTTTGTCCCTTCAGAGAAGATTTTACATTCTTGCAAATGTATACTGAAGGAGAACCAATATTTTATCTAGCCCAGTTTGTGACTAATATATTTTCACAGGCGGAGGTCCTTTCCCATTCTGCTCTCTCTTTTTAATTGGAGATAGATTGAATCTGGGACATTCTGTATGCCAAGGTGTGTTCTCCGTTTCCATGCTATTGGCCCTTCAAATATATACTAAAGAAAAAGTAATGGGCTGAAGAAGTACATCCAAGGCAGGTCTGATCTTGGGTGTCACAAGGCCTGTTTCTGCATAGATGACTTCTAACTATGTAAAAAAACCACACATGCCCTATGGATCTCAACCGAGAATGTTGGACATGACCTGGTCCTCTTGACAGCGGTGATCAAATAACCCCACCAGGGACGAGTTGGGGGTGGGTTAACATTGCCACACTGTTATCTAGTAAAATAAAGCCACTTTGCTGCTATTTATATAAGGACCATACACTATTGTATCACTAAGCAAAGCCAGATGGTGTCCTCAAGGCTTGTTTTGGATAATTGGGTCATTTGTTTCCCCTCCAACGTGATATTATTTCACCACTCTCTCCTAAAAGCTTTTCAGAAAATTGCCCTCCACCAGTACTGAAAACAGCTGGAATGGATTTGGGGATTCTAACTCATATTTTCCTAATTTGAATTTTTTGTTTAAAAATTCTCAGTCATAGGTACTGGTTTTTGATATGGGGTTTTATTTTTTTATTTAAAAATAATAATAACAAAGGTGTCAAAAGTGCTGAATTTGGTGGTCTGAGGCTTGACATTATTTCCTTAAAACATATCAATGCAATTTAAAACTTTTTTTTAAAAAATGTATGTCTCAGACTCAAAATATTCAGATCCTGAAAAACTTACATTTTTCACACCAAGTTCCATTTCAGCTTCAGCATGTATCATCACCTCTCATTCTGACATTTTTTCAAGACAGTGTGCTTTATTTGGCATACAGCCATGAATTATATCACAGTGGATTTTCAATTGGGCCCGATGTAAGTGACTAGGTTGTCCTGTCTTGAACAATCTTTGGAACAGCTATAAGTTAATCGAACTGAGCTGTGTGCGAATGGCCTCTCAAAATTCTCCACCTTATCTTCAGGAAGAGAAATTAGGGGGACCATTCACCATAATTCTCCAGAGGAGGAAAATCCTGCAACAACTTGCATTCACCCCTTGCAAAAGCACAGCTTCTTTCCTTTTCGCAAATGTCTTCTGAGAAAACTTTGGCTTGGTTCGGCAGCATATCTAATGGGAAATCAAATGCCGGAGGCAGTGCTTACTTTCTGATTGCAAAGAAGCATCTGGAGCTATTGTGCAGTTTTAAGACAATATGAAGAAATCCTCTTGTCCCCTGGGAGCCTCATTTTGGACACTGGGAGCAGCAAACAGAGAGAAAGAAGGCAGCAAGTGGTGGCAGCAATGTTATGCACAGCCCCCTTTACGCAGGACAGATCTAGGAATTGTGGCCTGGGGTGAGGGACAGAAGCAAAGTTCAATGGCAGTGAGGACTGGCAGGAGGAAAAAAGAGTGTGGCAATGGGTATGCCATTGCAAAGAGGACAGACAAGGTTAAAGTGATGCATGTAATTTGCCAGTTGTTGATTCTGGTATGTGGGTTTTGAGTGTTGTCCTTATTCCTTGGGCATTTCAATAAGAAGATGGATCACTCTCTGTTTGCCACTTTGGTTGGGGGCTACATTTCCACATAACTTTTGGCATAATTAACTCCTTTGTCCTCGTCATCAACTGGAATGAAGAATGTTGGTGCCTCTGTATTGTTTCACATCTGTCCTCCTTGCTCACTTTCTTTCTTAAGTATCATCCCATCTGTTATTCTTTGTCCTTCTCTGCCCTTGCCACGCACCCAACATCAAAATATAGATTGTAAGCTCCTTGGGGGCAGAGTCCTTTCTCCTGCCCCCCCACCAAGAAATTCTGTAAAGCACCATGTTCATGAATGTTGTTGTATAAATAGAGATCTGTAACAATTTCACTCAGTTCTACATTTCACCTCTTGCGCTGATCTTTTGCTTTACCTTGATCTACTACCAGCATGGAAATAACTTACTGAAGATCTGACCTCGGTGTGTACCTTGATTATGGAACATGTACATACTTGGCCCTGGCAATATTGCTTTGCTTTGATTGACTTCTGGCTTCTAACCCTGTGCTCTTCTGGTCATGGCTGTAAGCTGCTCCCTCTCAGGAGCAAAGCTCAGCGGATCCTCTCTTCTGCTCTCTTGATATTTTCACTGAAAGCACACTGTGACCTTTTTGTTGCAGTGCCTTCATTTCACCTACTACATCATGCTCACAAACTGAAAAAAAAACAAGAAAGATTTGATTATTTCAGCCTAGAGAAATTGCAACAGGGAGAAGTGAAAAAGAGAGAGAAGAGAACAGCGGTATGAAAAGCTTTGTAGAGAAATGCGAATAAGCGCCTTAATTTTGCCAGTTGGACTCTCTATTGAAAGAGGGCTTTGGCTGTTACAAATGCAGAACCCCTAGGTGGCTTTGTGTTTTATCACATGGAGGCAAACGGCAGGGAATGGAGATATCTAAAGCAAAATAACATTATGGATATGCAGTGGGAAAGATCTGTATTCTGTTCCCTTTTGGCATGCCCTGCTGTGATCTCATTAAATTCTCATTTAACTTTTAGAGAGGAAGGCGATACAGACTTAGCCTCCAAGTCTAACAGTTGCAACCCCATTCCTGACTGAGGCCTGCTTGGTGGGGACAAGATCATAAAATCCTTGTCTGCCAGTGGAGCCCAGACATACACTGGTGCGGGCAGTCCAGGGCCATAAAGCACTGCCATTGCACCAGTGGAACTTAGGGCAGGCAGGGCACAACCAGTGCAAAGGTAGGAAAGTAGAGATGGGCATGGTCTTTGTGGCACATGCTGAATTGGCCTGCAAATAAGTCAAACTGCTTTTCCCCTCCCTTGCCCAAAATGAGAAATCTGAATTTGTTCAGCTAGCCCCACACCTACTCAGCCCTAAAGGAGTGTGTAGAGCACTGGTCTTCAACTAATGAGTGAGAACCACTAGTGGGTCATGGCCTGCTCCAAGGTGGGTCACAACAGAGGCCCTACCACCATGCAAATCTATGGCAAAAGGTTAGGAAATGGGTCCCCAAATGCACATTTGGATTAAAAGTGAGTCTTGGGTCTGAAAAGGTTGAAGAATACTGGTGTAGAGTCTTGTGAGCAACACAGATAATCACAGCTTCCATGGCCATGTTTGCATTATTATTGGCTAAGAATACAGTGGAGATATTTTCCCCTGCTGGATTTCAAGTGACATTTGCATGGTGTTGCTTGCCTCTTGGATGTGGGGGGGATGTATTATTGTTATTGTTATTACTATTACTATTATTATTACTGGTGCTCAGGAGAGTCCGAAGGCACCACAGACACCTCCTCTCCACATTTCAGCTGGAGCTTTGGCCAAAAAATTCCATAGA
Source organism: Podarcis raffonei (assembly GCF_027172205.1). Lineage (NCBI taxonomy): Eukaryota > Metazoa > Chordata > Lepidosauria > Squamata > Lacertidae > Podarcis > Podarcis raffonei. The sequence continues at coordinate 54,192,616 of NC_070604.1, forward strand.
TTCAGGCATTTGAACATAAAGGCCCTGGATCTGCATAATGGAATTTCTGATGTAATCACTGAAAAACATGCCGATGTCCGCTTGCATTGTACACAGCAGTGCAGATAACTGAAGCATTTATGCCCCCAGTTCTAGTGTGGTACAGAGATCTCAGCAAACTGATTCCTTCCTTTTTATCTAGCCAAGCATGGATATCTGGAGATTTACAGTGAAGCATTAAGCTGACAGAGGTCTATGTCTACATTTCTACATTTATTCTAATGGCTTTCCAACCTACTGCATCTTTCTCCTATATATTCTCTCAAGCATATGATTCAAACTTCTGGCCAAGGTTGTGCGGTTGGCAAGAATGCTGAATAACCTAAGGGAGAATGAAGTGGGGGAGAAAACTGTTAAACTTTAATCGAGAAAATGGAATATAAATTCAGTCCTATAACAAAGGGGGGAAATGCATTTGAACTAGGTTTTGCCTGGATAATAAAAACCAGGGCAGAAGATTTAGAAAAACCACAATCTATTGATTTAACAATATTCTCTATTAGAAAGAGGAGTCCAGTCTGCTTCTCAGCTGACAAAGAATATAAGTAGTGTCTCTATTTATGAAGCTTCTTTGGGAATAAGAGACCACATTTTAGAAAACCCCATAGAGGTTAACTAGTTTTTCCAACATGTTAGTTTTAACATGTCAGTTAAAATAACAATAATGCAGCAGATGAACAAGTAACCTATTTACAGGTAACCCAACAAATTACCCCCCCTTATCCCATAATAGCCAAATCCTGAGGGTCTGTGACCATATAATAAACGATTGATCCTGTGTCAGGCTCCCCCAAAGTCCCTCCCACCACCACAGCCAGGCTGGGCAATTGGGGCATTGGCTGCCCTTTACTCTGAAACTTGGACTGTGGAACATGTCAGTCTTGGAATAACTGATTTACCTATCTGTGCAAGGGGAGAAGGTGAGACCTCCTTATCTAATTTCTCTCCTGGGAGGAAGCTGATTGCTAAACCAATGACAGTTTCTTTCTTCTTAGGCAAAACTGCACTCCTTGCTGCTTTGGGTGACATCATTTTTCTTTTAAATAACTAAATGTTGATACAGTGGTACCTCAGGTTACCTATGCTTCAGGTTACATACGCTTCAGGTTACAGACTCCGCTAACCCAGAAATAGTGCTTCAGGTTAAGAACTTTGCTTCAGGATGAGAACAGAAATTGTGCTCTGGTGGCACGGCAGCAGCAGGAGGCCCCATTAGCTAAAGTGGTGCTTCAGGTTAAGAACAGTTTCAGGTTAAGAATGGACCTCCGGAACGAATTAAGTACTTAACCCGAGGTACCACTGTATTTGTATCTCAAAAGAAAAAAAGGGGGCAGGATTTTAAAAAATCAAAGGAAGCAAAAGTAGAGGCTCAGCCTTTTGTTATTATTATTTGAATGGGTTTGTTAATTGGTCTTTATTAAGGATTTTTTGTATTATAAAACAGATAGGGAAAAGTATCTATCATCTCCACTTTTAATTCATAGAATATTTTTGCATGTTAGGAGATAATAGTTTTACGTATTTTGGTGAAACTTGAGCTGACTGTCCCTGAATTTTATTTAAGTGTTGTGATGGGGAAAATGCAGGTTTGCATTCATTTAGGCAACACGGAGTTTATAAATGGTATCGATATTCAGTATCAATTGTTTAAATAATAAAAAAATCTATTGTCAAATAATACTAGTCCTAATAAAACCAATAAAATGTCCAATGTTCTTTTGGGAAACAAGAGTAAGGCTCCCCTGCCAAGGCAACATATTGCTTGCCAGGTGAACCATAGTAATCAATTAAAACATATTGGACATTTTATTGGTTTTTAAAAGAAATATTATTGTTTGGTAAGAAATATTATTCAGTTCCATTTTGAGGTTCTGCCTCTTCTTTGAATTCTTTGTTTCTTTTAACCTCACAAAAAGATTGCTTTCTGTCATAAACTGTGGGATGTTTTTCTCCTCTAAAAACTAGATGAGTTGTGCAACAAGAAATCTGTAAAATATAGGATTTTAAGGTGAGCCCTTTTGCCACAATCTCCAGCTCTTTGGCCACAGAGACAATGGGCCGCAGTGAATGAGAGTAAACGGGCACAACTGTTATCCATGTTGAATTCATCCATCCAAGCTTCTCAATTTCTGAACCTGTCAGTCAAACTTCTTTCATCAGAATTAAATTGACTTAAACAAATAAACAGAAAGAAAAAAGGCCCATAGCTTTCAAACGAGAATGCCTGCAGTGTGAAAATGAATTATTATGTAGTTCAGGCTCCATTTCAAGTTTGTGACCTATTTCTAACCATGTGTTTTCCTTGCTCCATATTGGCTAAATGAATGCACATCTGCATTGTGCCCCCCCCATCACAAAGCTTAAATAAAGTTCAGATGTTTAGGGCCAACCAGCTCAAGTTTCACCAATATAAACAGAAATATCATCTCCTGATTTTTTAAAAAATAAAGATTGGTGCTGTTTTCATTTCCTCCAATCCTTGTGTGGATGCACGTGTTTTTAAAACCATTTGTAAAGACCTGACAATCATTATTTCATTTTAGGCCAAATCAGACTAGGTTTGTGTCTAAAACTAAAACCAACCTCCTGAAAAATGAACTTTTAATTCAAGGAGTGTGTGGAAGAGGAGGTTGAAAGCAAGGAAGGCTTAGGTAAAGGCAGGCCCCTCCTCCACAGTAAGTCTTCAAAGCCTCTCCACCATTCTCATGGATTGTGGAAGCTGGGCAGAAGAAAAGCAGCTAAAGGGGAATAGGAAAGGAAGGAGCAAATTCCTTTTCATCCCGTGTCTTCCTGATCCTACTTTGCAAAGGAGAAGCTATGGATAAGCTTAAAGTAGTGAGGGGAATGAGGAAGAAATTTGATTTTGTTCACATTTAAAGCCAAACTGATCCAACTTGCACTTTTGAAACAATACCCAAACCAAAATGTAGCCCTCATTTGAAATCCACACTTTCCTGAATTTTCCAGTGCAGTTCGCCAGCCAATTAATGTGCCCCAAAATACACACACTAGGGTAAAGTGTGCGTTAAAATGCATAATTAGTGAAAATAAATTAAAATGCATTAAATTAAACTTTGCTTTGGAAATGTGTATATTAGGCAAAATTGCATACAAATTTGTACTCCAGGAGAAATTCGCTGATGATTTCTTATGAGGAATTGAAAAAAGAAAAAGAAATATCAAGCTGATGTGGAAATGTGGAGAACAGAATTTAAGGTTGGAAAAATGAGGAACTGATCCTGACAGATTCACCCATTCCTAAAAAGCAGTGGAGGATGAGATAGAGGGGACAACTGGTATCCATGCAAATGCACTGCCCCCACTTCATGGTTTTTAAGCTGTTCTCCCAGACCCTCTAAGACCAGAAAAAGCTGACTGGAAGACTGGGATCAGCTTAGCAGATTGTTTGCACAGGGGAATCAATGGGTGGGGCAAGTTTCAATGTTTCATTTCATCTGCTGATTTTCCTCCAGAAATATTCTGCGTTTGTATTCCCTTAACCAACACTAGTTGGGGAACCTGCTTTTGCCAAAGATCATCTTTTAGTTCTATCCTAAGAGCTACCGATTTGTAAAATGCATGCTTAGCTCATCAGGAACATGAAGCCAGGTTCCTTGGGTCCAATTTTCAGTTGACTTCCAGTTTTCTGACTCTCAGACAAATCTCCTGTTTGTTTGACTTTGACATTTGAAATGCTGATGTACCCATCACTGGGACATTTGGCACCAACGTAACCCACTAATGATATCACTTATACAATATGTCCACCATTGTGTGTAGCAAACACATCAACATCTTCTGAAGCTCCTGATAAGAGGCTGAGGTATGAGGTAATCAGCACTCAGCTGTGTGAGCACAATTCCTCTAGGGTATGTTGCGAAATAGAATAAGGGCACTCTCTGGCAAAAGCTAGCATCCCTGTTGGTCTCCTGAGTAAGTTCAAGAGAGCAGAGCCGTCCTTCCAGCCTTTGGTTGTCAGACAATTGTAGCAGCTTTTGGTTGCCATGTTCAAGCCAAGGATTGTGACTGTAGGTGATCCAATCATAGCCAGCCTGCTGAAAAAGCTACTTTGCGCAATGCTTTGTGTTTGTTAACAGTTTGTTTTGGCTATTGCTAAGACACCTGAATTGTTGGAAGCTTTAGTCCGTTTAGCAAAGCCCACAACAGAGGATGTCCCCGATCCTCGTCAGCTCCCACATTCCTCAGCTAAATGTTTCACAGCAAAATATTTTCTCAGCTGGATAGGAAAAGCAGTAAAACTGCAAACAGCAGTGGTGGAAATGATCGGCACCCAGGAGACACGTTTTTTCTGCTTTCACATGGCAGAGCCTGAAATATGAATCCCTGTCTTGCTCCTAATTTACCTTGAAAAATTCCAGTTCTGGCATAGCAAATGTAAATTGTCAAACATGCACTCCACTGGAGTGTAGAAATGTGGAACACATTCAGAAATGATAGCAACTTATTCTGCTTTCAATCATGCATTTGTTCTACCTCTGTATGATAAATGGGCACTGTGTCTGTTTTCTCTGACGTTAAGAAGTATCAAACAGAAATATTCTCTCTCAAGTTATTGCTAGCATTCTATAAACTCCTGTCGTAGCTCAAATCCCTAAACAAGACATTTTGTGCATGTGCAGCTTTAATGAATTAGGGAATTTTTTGGGGTAGGCTAAGTACAATCGTTTTGTGAATTTTGTAAACCCAGCAGCCTCAATCCAGGAATTTACTACAGGCAAGAGAGATTCAAAGTGCAAATGGAGGACCACTGTCCACCATTCATGCCCATGTTGGCTGCTGAAGACTTTTACTCTTATATTAAAACTCCTTCTCAGTTCTGTCCCTCATGGTCCAGAAACTTTGGGTACATGCATGACACGTGCACATATGTTAAAGGGAAATTATATGGCAAGTAAAACATAACACACACAACACATAAAGCAGAAGAATAAAACAGCAGCATTTCACATATTTAAGCACAGGGGGCAAAATAGTTACCCACCCCAGCACCACCTTCTGGAACTGACCTACCAGGTCAGACTGTAGCTCCCAGAGTGTGGTGCCTCCAATTACCATCCCAACCGAAGGATGTTATTGTCAGTGGTATCAGTGCAGGTGAGAAGTCTAGGAGAGCTAGTAAGTTTGCATTCCCTTTACCTGTCCAAAGGGAAGAACTTCACTTGACCAATCGTTAAAATTCTCTTCCACACCCAAGGAAGATTTCTCTAAGGGTGGCTGATACAACCATTTGGTCTCCTTTATCACCACGTGTAGGAAATTAAAAAGTAGGCTTATAAAGTTTTGTTTTTACTTTTTTACTCTTTGGTAGCAAAAGGTTGCCATTGTTGGGGGTGCTTTTAACCTAGGGAGTTAGACTCCTCTAACCTCTGATACCACCTGCTTATCATTCTTCATTTACGTTTTACCGTTTTTTTGTGGCTGAACACAGTGCAGCATGCAAAGTTGCATACTGTGTTTTATCACAACAATTGTTAAAAAATAGCTGGATTAGACGATCTATAAGGGCAAGGAAGTATGCTCTAAAGAAGCACTTCAGCCAGACATGAACTCTTGCCCTAATGCATTGCCTATAAAAATTATAAAGAAGAAAAGAATATATTTTGTTACATTTTTATCCAGGCCTTTGTATCTAGTTAAAGCCAGGCTGATCTGGTGGGTTTGCTTGGATAGAAATTCTGCAGCCGACCAAGCAGCCCTTTTCCCTCTAGCGCTTCCCTTCTGCTGTCCAGTCTGAGGGCAACTTGCAACTGGAGACAAGTGCTGGCAAGCTCACTGCAGCTGCTTCAACTCTGGCTAATGGATAGGGCTCCATCAATCATTTATTATGGTCACTCATCAAGAGAATCTCACTACGATGTTTTCTGAGGTAGACTGCAATATAGTCACACTGATCCCTTCCCTTCTCCTCTATATTCTTGCATTGTAGCTCACCACTAGGGGTGTTAGACCTTCAAGGGTTCGAGTCCCAGCTCGTCAAATCTGAAGCTCTTGATTTGTGTTTCCATTCCATATCCTCAAATCGATTGTTTTAATGAGCACAGCTAATTAGTGAAGTTCAGGATAGCACAATGAAGCTCAAGATAACTTTCCGTATGCTGTGATAGGCTTCATGCTGGTAGTCAACGGGCTTGATTGTAATGGGTGACACTATTGCATTGTGACAGCGGTCATGAGCCTAAGAGACTTTTGCCCTCCTTAATCTTATAAGCTTTGCACTGTGGAATGCTCCCATCAGTTTTTATTAGGCAAAAATCAACCCAAGCCTATCTCTTCTCATGATGATGTGCTGCAGGCTTTTCTGTCAGGTTGAATGTTGCCAATTTGCTAGAAAAAGAAGTCTGCTGGGGCCACTGAAAACACCATTAATTTGAAACCAGAAAACTGATTGTTAACAGATGAGTAAATACAGTATTAAGAAAGGTGTTGTTTCAGTTCAGGAGCTAAATGCAGAAAGCACCTTTGACATAATATATCCCATCAGCATGGATATAGTATGCTTTTCTTGAGATTAAGGGTGTAATTATATACTGAAGATCTGCTGGCTAAGGGGCTGTATGGGAGGTGCCATGATGCCTGCAGAATGCTAAATGTGCCACGATGTAAAATATGCTTCTCTTTACTAAGTCTTTGCTTGGTTTTGCATTTTAATTATATTCATACCACAAGATCAGAAGCATTTCCAGAAAAGCCATAAAACAAATAAGAAATAATGTCATCAAATTCTCTTTTCCCCCAGCCATCTATTTCCTCCCCTTTGCTTCTCAAGTGCAAACTGTACATAAGGCACACACACGCACAACCTGAAGTTATTAACAGCATCTCTCCATTCTTTTTGCCAACCAGCAGAGAAACTGCTATTAATCTAGATAGGTTGCTTCTGAGGTCCTCAAGTATACTGGCAATGTGTTGAAATTTAAGTAGCCATGGTTTCTATTTTCTAATGCTTGCTGGACCACAAACAAATCCAGGGAAAAGGAGAAACATTTAGCTTTCTGTTGATTTCAACAACAACAAAAAATAAAATAATAAATCAGCTGTCTTAACCCTATATACCTTCAGAATTCCATTTGCTGCTATGGAGCAGGGGGATATATTTTACTTTCTGTAATATAGCTCTCTGTATGTTTCCCGATATCTGTGGCTGATTATTGAAAAATGCTTGGCAGGTTGAGAACGGTGGGCTGTAATGTACTGCTGCATCCCCTCAGGCTGTCATTTTGCAGTAGACCTAATTATAGCATTCTCGGCAAGCCTCTTTGATTTCACATTTGTTTATTGGAAGAAATATAACTGCATTTTTTAGGAAAAAAATCCACACAAATGTGGAAGGATATGAGTTTTTTCTCTTTGTCACAATGAATGCATGTTTATATACATATATACATGCCACATTTGTGCACTATCAGATCCCTGTCCACTTTGCCCAAGGCCCAGAGTGAGGCAGTTATTCAGCAAGTGTGAAATGCAAAAGGAAATCTAATGAGCACTGCGGGATGGAGGAAGCCTCTAAAATCCCCCTTCATAGTCCCTCTTTCCTACAAAAGCCAAAAAAGTTGTTATGTGAGCCTGCCCATATTAACCTGCTCTCTTGCCATGTAGAAACTCCCTGGGTTTTGCTGAGGCACATATAAAACATTCATGCTTACACATTTCCCAGCATCTGGAAGGCTATACTTAACGTTCTCATCTTTTATTTGTTTGATTTAGATTCATGGAGAGATGTGATCAAGACAGATTTCAAGTTTGGGCCTTTCCACTGATGTATTGCTGAGCAGCCGAAGAATATCAAGCACAGCTGAAATTCCCAATGGCATTTCAGCCACTTGTATAAAATAAAGGCCCAGTCTCATTAGGAGTCTAACACAAACATGCCTTTCTCTATGAGATAAGAACTGTCACTGAGATCTAGCATGCTAAGATGTTGCGATATCTCTCTATGAAACCTAGTTCCTGGCATTTCATTGTGTTCTCTTTGAGGGACTCAACCCAGAATCCAAAGTAAGAACATGTGGGACCTTTAAGAACAGTTATTGAGAATCACAAAGGAGGTAAGGTAAAGGTAAAGGACTCTTGGATAGTTAAGTCCAGTCAAAGGCAACTATGGGGTTGCGGCACTCATCTCGCTTTCAGGCTGAGGGAGCCGGTGTTTGTCCACAGACAGCTTTCCAGGTCATGTGATCAGCATGACTAAACCGCTTCTGGTGCAGCGGAATGCCATGAAAGAAACCAGAGCGCATGAAAATGTTGTTTACCTTCCCATCGCAGCGGTGCCTATTTATCTACTTGCACCGGCATGCTTTTCAACTGCTAGGTTGGCAGGAGCTGGGACAGAGCAATGGGGGCTCACCCCGTCATGGGAATTCAAACCGCCAACCTTCCAATTGGCAAGCCCAAGAAGCTCAGTGGTTTAGACCACCATGCCACCCACAGGTGTGAACAGGTCCTGCTCTTTGGCTTCCTATAGGCAGCAGGCCGGCCATTAGATGGGCCACTGACCTGATCGAGCAGGATCTTATGTTGTGGACAGACACAGATCCCTGAGCAAAACCTTCATCAGAGATCCTAATGATCCAAGCTCTTCCTATTTACTCCTGTAAATCCCAGGGCTGGCCAGTCTTCTTATTGCACTTGCCACCAGCTTCTGCTCACTACTCCACAAATGGCTTCCCATGGCCTTGCTTTGCTGGATCCCCTACAGGCCCACAATTCCACCTTCTAGATATCTTTTCTCTCTTATGTCATCCACTGCAAGAGATTATTAAGTGATCCTCAGCTTTGCATAGCTGCATGGTGATATTTGGGAAAGGAAACTATTATGCTATTATTTCTCATCCAAATGTCTTTATTTCAAAGTACAGTCATACCTCGAGATAAATACGCTTCAGGTTGAGCGCTTTCGGGTTGCTTTCACGTCTTGCGTTCTGTTCGGAATGTGAACGGGGATCTGGAATGGATCCCGTTCACATCCCGAGGTACCACTGTAAACATCTGCTGGAACGGAAATATTCCTTAGGCCTATCTGTGGATGCCACCCACACCCACATATCACACTGCCACAATTTTAGCTGTTAATCATAACACTTCTGAAAAAGGGATCTATGACAAAGAAAAGCCATATGGGAATGAGATGGAGTATAGCAAGGAACTATTGAGGGAGCTATGGGGTGCGCAGGGTTCTACAGGAAGAAAATGAACCCATAAGTCACCAGGATCTTGGAAGGAAACATGGGAGACCAATAGGCAGATGGTTGAAAATAATACAGTGCACATTGTTTCTCCTTTAGACACATCTGCAGGACAGCTTTGAAGTTAGATGTGCATGTTCAGCTCCTGTAGTCCATATGCACTACTGATTTTCAGGGAACCCCGGGAGCTGTGCTTCTGTAAAAGGGGGCTTGGGAATCCTTAACAGAGAATTCTTACAACCACACCAAGGCTGGATCTAGACACATCAAAGAAGCAATTCAGTTAAACGCGTTGTAAACTTCTTACAGGAAAATCTTGTTGGCTGAAAAACGGGACTCTACAGCGCCATCTGGTGCCACAGTATTATAACACATATAAAGCGCTTTATCTTTATGAATGTAGCTGAGTCCCAAGATTCTTTGAGGGAAACCATAACAGCTAAAGTTGCAAAAGCCATAGGTTTGTCGTGCAGATTTACCTTCTGTGGCAAGACCTGAGCTTTGGTAACTACAAAAAAATGCTTACTGGCCATATTTGGGGAGTGGGGAGAAGTGCATGCTATTTTACGGGGAAAGGCTTACAACTGAAATGCATTTGTTGTTCTTGCAGAAACTTGATGGAATAGAGTTTTGATTGAACACATTTAAACTGACATGGACTAGAAATATATCAATCTATGTACCACTAGCTCAAAAACTAAGCACCTTTGTTCCTTTGGAACAAACAGACTTACAAAAATGTATTCTGGTTTTATAAGTCAGTTACTTTATTTTGTCCCTTTGCACAAAACCCTCTGCTAACATGGCTGGATGAGATAGGAAACTTACTGACATCAAAATATCTCCATTCATAAGCTCCCTTATAAAGTGATTATTATAAATAGGCATGAGACATGCTACAGACACTGGAAGGAAGCCTATTAAAATATTACTGGAGGGCCATAATGTCCCAAGGGAGCAAGCAATCTTTTGATCTCATTATGCAAAACCTAAGTCAAAAGTATATCAGGAGGGCCTATCATTTCACTCAAAGGTTAATAAGCATCTATAAATGAAAAAAGTGTCATATCCTCTCTTGTTGTTTGAGTATTATGGGTTAACTGAAATAAAATAGCAGAAAGAGAACAAAACATTCCCTATCTCATACCGAGGCATAAGCCCAGTATAAGATCCTGAGTGTAGCCCAGTTCTGGTCTAGCAGCTGGAGAATCTTACAGTGGGATTTGCTTGATAGGATGTGAAATAATGAAGTTTATCTGACTCCTGGTGGCTAGCTGTGCATGGTAGCTGTTTCTCATGTATGGATCCCATTTTGGTTTGGATCTTGGGCATGCAGACAGAACTGTGCAAACATTTCTATTGTTAGAAGCCAGCGTGGAGATAACATTGTTGGACTGGGCACATGCATGTACTGATTCACTAAGAGATGGTAGGAGATGTCAATTTAGGGTAGATCGGGGGGAATGACAATAGCGCCCAATGATTACATAAACATTTATAGTCTCTGAAGCTGAGGGAAGGAGTTATGTACAGTGTGGGACCACAGTTTCCCCCATTTTCATATATATAAGATCTATATAGTCCTTGCTTAATGCAGAGTTTAAAACTGATGCATTTATTTACATTTTTGCACTATTTGCTTGCAAATATGCAGGATGTTTTACTTTTTTTCTTTGTAGCAGATACAAATCTAAATCTGTGAAATTATTTATATGACTTCTAGTGCAGGGAAAATGCTGAAGTTCTTTATTTCCTATGACAGAAATAGGAAAGAGAAAACAACACGTTGTGATTTGGAGTCTGGTGTATTATTCGTGCCTGGAAGGCAAGAAAACTCAGTTACCCTTCAGGCAGTACTAATGCAATGGAAATTTTGCTGTTTGGGATTTTGTTGCCTCTTAATGTTAGAAGCAGTATTTAAAAATTTACACTTCTCATAGTTTTGGGTTTTGTTACCCGCTTCCCCCATCTTCCCCCTCTTTCCCATCTCACGATGAACTGGATTTTTGTCTTAGTATAAGCCAAAGATAACAGTGAGAGACAAAGTGCAAGCAAAGATATTTATTCTGTTTTGATCACTGGAATAGGAATGAAATAGCCATCATTTTGTCAAGATCTGTTTGAGATGAAATGCACTTTAAAGCTTGAATACAGTTAAAGATAAAGTTACAGTTGCAAATAATGTTTGGATAGTTGCAGTTTATAGTAAAGAAGGTTGCCAAAGCAACAGCAACAAAATCAATACACACCTAGTAAAGGTACAGCCTAAGCATGATCACAAATGCTTGCAGCACAAATATAAATGTTTGTCACCTTTTAAATTGTAAACGTGGCTGGGATGATTTACTTGGATGTAGCAGAAACCAACTAGTATAATAGGGAAGTGAATACTTATAACACAGTTTCAATTAATTTCAGTTGATCAATCTCATGAAGAAAGTATTATTACGATATTATGCTCTATCTTTTCACATATTGATGAAGACTGTCACAGGTAGGACCTTATTGGCCAGACTTGTTCCATCAGGATTGCACTGTGAGGTGACCACAGCAAAGTGAAGTAAAACTTCAAACATTAAAAACTTCAGATGTCTTCTAAAAGTCGGATAGTTGTTTATTTCCTTGACATCTGATGGGAGGGCGTTCCACAGGGTGGGTGCCACTAATGAGAAGGCCCTCTGCCTGGTTCCCTGTAACCTCACTTCTCGCAATGAGGGAACTGCCAGAAGACCCTTGGTGCTGGACCTCAGTGTCCGGGCTGAACGATGGGCATGGAGATGCTCCTTCAGGTATACTGGGCAGAGGCCATTTAGGGCTTTAAAGGTCAGCACCAACACTTTGAATTGTGCTCGGAAAAGTACTGAAAAAGAGACAGAGAACACCACAGCACACCTCGGTTCGTTGATTTGATTTAAACTGAAATGCTGAGAGTAAGCTCCACTGAATGAAGTGGGATTTACTTCTGAGTAAAAACGAATAGGGTGGCGCTGCTAATTATGCCTCAGATGGCTACAAAAATGTGCATTCCAATATGTCAGGCATACCACATAGAACTATTTTGATTCAGTTAGATATGGTTGAACTCTTTTAACCAGAAAGGTGTCCCCGTGTGTATAGATAAAAACAGACATTCCTGTGCATGAGTGGATAGGTAAGAGTTGGACAGTCTATAGGCCGGGTCTGGCAGACGTTGGTGGACAAACATAATCCAGACCATAAATGTAAATATTTTACAGGTAACTAGTATTATAATTAACTAGTTAGATTTATTCATTAGTTTTCACAAAAAAGATGTCTCAAAGCTACTTAGGATTCAGGTTTAAGTACAAAACACAGCATTTTACAAGGCTCTTCAGTCTGCAGTCTTTTTAGGTATTCCATGGGCTTTTGAAAAAGCTCCTTTTTATTTTTTAAAGGGTTTTTTTTTAAGCTTACCTGCTTGAAAAGCCTGAAACAGTGACATAAAACAAAAGTATAACTGAACAGCTTAAAATCTAGAAGTCAAAATCAAACAATTTCCAACAAATTTATTGTGGCATAGGCATATGGGGCAAGTAAGGAGATTTAAATAGATTTAACGGTGGCATAAGCATCGCCTGAGGATTTAGAATATTGGAGTTTAATCATTCAAGTTGTTCTTTGGTCTCCACTCCCATTGGCTGGAGGACTGAGCTGGAATAAATGGACTTATCGATTTTGCAGTATGTTGGATCCAATGCTTTTAAAACAACATTCCATCCGAACAAGACACATCAGATAAATAAGCAATATGTGGCTTTGCTAAAAGCATGACTTCCTATCTGTAATGCTCAATTACAATTTATGCAAATTATGCTAAATGCCTGTTATATGAAGGATGCAAACTCGTGATGGCCTTTTCTTATTCTGAGTATGTTTACGACACAGCTTTTCCTGGTACTAGGAGAGAACAAAGCTTTATTTCTACCCCCTTTATCATTTTAAAATGTCATATAAACCAAAGTTATTCATTGTTTGCTTTGCAGATAGGCCGTATATCTCCACAGCAGGAGTGATATTTGAAATAATAGGCTGATTCTATCATCAAATCATTTTCAGGCAAAACCAAGATATTTTCCACTGAGGCATAAAATATACCAAGCTCTTGCTAGCTTTGCAGAAGGAATTATTCCTGGAATCAAGTTTGGTTTTTGCCTATAAAGAAAACTGGAGGCTGACCTTTTTGAGGAAGTCTGGCTTTAAAAAATCCCTTCAAACCCTTACTGAAGCAGTTTACCTCAGAATTGCAAAATTACCTGGAAACTCCTCTGCAAGCATATGATTCGTTTTCAGAAATAATTGATACTTCTGTCTCCTATCCAGGTTTCTTAAAGTACACTTTGAAGTTAGTGATCTCAGCTGTCTACCCCAATTCTTGCCTCTGTTTCAAAGATAGTAAGACACTTTCACACATGCAGCCAGCTATGTGGGAGGTAGCTTTTACCATGCGGCACAATTCTACAACACAGGGGAGAGGTGTGCATGTGAATAATGTGGTCATATAGGTGGAAGGGAACCAGTTAGGTAACATAGGAACATAGGAAGCATTATAATGATTGATTCACTGGGCTCAATATTATCTGCATTGACCCACTATGGCTCTCTAGGATTTTAGACAGGAATCTCTCCCATCCCTACCTGGAGATGCTGGTGATTGAACCTGGGACCTTCTCCATCCAAGGCAGATGCTTTGCCATTGAATTATGGTCCTTCTCTATGTTGAAAAGACGCACAAGCTTGGATTACTTGGTGCAGGACTGAACCAAGCAGAAGTGCTTCCTTTGTGGACTGAGCCTCTATTTAATTCTTAGTTACACAGAAACATATCTATTACCTATCAGAGCCCTATTCAGGAGCTTGGTACTTGTAGGTACGGAATAAGTGAATGGGCCAGCAGGAACAATCAGGGATAACCCTGCACCCTTCATGTCATGCACACCAGCCATTGTATGATCAGTGCCAGTCTGATGGGTGTAGCTTCATTCATGGGATAGGACATTTGATTGTCTGGGCTTCCTGTCCCCATGTTGGCAACCCTACACCATGGGTAGGGGGCCGGATGCTAATTCTCGGTAGACGGATCCTAATTCCCGGTGGACGGTCCAGGAATCAGTGTGTTTTTACATAAGTAGAATGTGTCCTTTTATTTAAAATGCATCTCTGGGTTATTTGTGGGGCATAGGAATTCGTTCATTTTTTCCCCTTCAAAATATAGTCTGCCCCCCCCAAGGTTTGAGGAACGGTGGACCAGCTCCCTGTTGAAACAGTTTGCTGACCCCTGCCCTACACATATAAAAGCTGCCCCTTTAGACTGAACCTTCTCATACATTGGCCAGGTGCCATGGCCAGCAGACATGGTGTGGTGATGGTTGGGGCAACCCCTTCATATGCCCAACAACTGATAGAACTCAGGTGTGAACCGATGGGAATAGGACTCTTTGAAAACTTCTAAAACATCGTTTTATGGTGGAAAGGGCAGATGCGAAAGTCTCCTGGCCTGTTTGTGAAGCTCTACACATACTTGTCCTATATGCTTATTTGCCAATGCAGCAAATCTTAAGGCTGATTGACACATGCATGCATATCACTTCCCCACAAGTCACTCTTTGTCTCATTTCTCAACTCCCACCTCTATGCTTTCTCATCTTACAGCCATGGAGCATCAACTTATGTTGATGGTTAGGAGACCCAGACTGGCTGAGACACCCCCCCCCCGCTGCATATATTTTCCTTCATCCATCAGAGCTACCTTTCCTTATTCTCCAAGGCTAGGGCAATGCATCTCATCTTCACATATTCTACAGACATGTTGAAACCTCTTCTCTCTTCTTTATCCAGCAGTAAATACCCACTTCATTAAATTTTGAAAGATTGTTGATGTGGTGAGAGAGAGAGAGAGAGAATGAGAGGACACAACCCCAGGAGATAATTTTTGATACATTTTTCTTACATCAGAAGAGGATTTAAAGCATTCCCAAAGATCTACAGTATGTGAGTTTCCTGTCGGTGATTTACAGGCTGTGACAGAAAATCCATTTCTGTCCCAGTAGATGCTAAATTCATTACTTTACCAAAGAAGTCAGATTCTCCACTTCTCCTTGTACTTCAGCTGGCTGCCATGGCAACCAGTGCCAGACAGTATATATGTTTTTCATTCTCCCCCTTTTTTGCAGACGTACTCACATACAGCAGCAAAAATGGAATCCTTTGAAGATATTAAAAAGTAATCACTGCTTTTTATTACAAAGGGTCCTACCTAGGTTATGACCTTATGCCATATATTCTATATGATCCCAAATCTGACTAATCACTGAATAGCCTGTAGCTTTATATATGAACAGATTTCTTTTAAAGCTGTGTACAAAGAGGATTTCTCCCCCTAAATCTTCCCCCAGCTGGACATTTCAAGTCACAAGATAATATTTGAAATGGGTCTATTACAAGTGCAATCCTAGAAATATCTACTCAAGAGTAAGCATCACTGACATGTAAAATTGTAGATGTGGCACACTATGAAATCTGGTATACACATTCTGTGGAATGAAGAGAGCCTGAGATGATAAAATGGACTGTACCACTTTATACTGCAGGTGGAAGGAATCACATCTTTAAATGCTCCCCTGTTTTTATAAATATGCATTTTAATTGTCTCTAAATCTTGGGCCCTACAATCAGCAAGGGATGACCTGTCGTTGGTGTTGCCACTGGGGGATGCCTGGTTGGTGGTCACCCATGACAGGGCCTTTTCAGTGGTGGTTCCCTGGTTGTCAAATGCCTTCTTTGGTAAGGTATTGGATCATAGAATTGTAGACTTGGAAGGTACCCCAAGTCATCTGGTGCAACCTATTGCAATGCAGGAATCTCAACTAGATCTAGATCAACGAGATGTGTCAGTCTCTCTTGTTAATCTCCCAGGCATGGGAACCACCAACCACAGTGACTCCATTTTACCAGGGTTCAAGCTTATTGGCCCTCATCCAGCCCACCACTGTACCCAGGCTATGGTCCTGATCATGCACAGCCTCTCCTGACTCACATGTATGGAGAAACAGATTGAGACAAATGCTGGTGGAGGAGATTGTTCATTTTATAGAATACTGGCATATGTTATGAAATTAAACCACACCGGGGTAAAGCCAACTTTCTTTATCTGAGCACAAGTTAACCGTTGTTTATTTGTTAATCTATCAAGGATGTCTGTTTCCCAAACTGTCTATGGTTGTGCCAAAAAGGTCTGTCCATTGTCTGGTTATGAAGCACCTCAACACTTGTAATAAAAGGCTTAATTATCATTTATTATGTAAATCCAGATTGTTGTCTTTGAATATATTAAATATATTTAACAAAGCTAATTCTGTTATGACTTCCAATTGTTGTTTTATTATTTTATTAATTTTTTGGAATATCAAATTCCAGAAATGCTGGATTGTTGTACATTCCCACCACATGTAGAGATATGTACTGGGTGTGGGGCAGCTCCTCCAGCAATGTGGTGAGGCACCACAACGGATCATCACCAGCTTGCTAGGGGTTAGGTACCACCTATATATGCGTTTTAGGGTTTATTCTCGATTGCTCACCAAAATAAGACTTAAAGAGGCTCTTTTTGTCTATTCCATTGACCTCGGTCAAGTTCATAGCCAAAATAACATTCCCATCAATGTTTAATAGGGTCAAGTGAATCAACTGTTGCACTGACTAGAATTTTATAGATTGTGGATGTTATTCCTGGGCCTTGTCCTGCTGTAGATATTACAAGTGTGTATTTGGTGGAGTAGCAGCTAAGGGATTTGTAAGTTTCCTAGCCTAGTTTGTATTTCTTGGTCTGATACTGGTGTATTTTTGTTATAAAAGTCAAATAACTGATAGAGAGAGCAAATAGCCTTGCTTTTTCCTCCACTAAATCGCAACCAGGGATGAATCTATACTGTTTATTCTTACTGTTCCATAAACTTTGGAGTAGATTTATTTGAAATTTATATGAATTTGGAGCCAAATTGCATTTTAGATAGGAATGCCAGCAAGTACTCTCATTCCAGGCAGCCAAAGGCCTTGAGGATGTCCAAGGCCGTGACTGCCAATGACTGCCCATTTACTATTTTTGATTATGTTTTAAAGTTTTCTGGTTGGTTAAGTGATGTTTCAACAGGGAACAAAACCAGCTTGGTCTGGGGCTATTAGTTTGTGTAAAAGTATCTTAATCCTGTTGACTAGTACCGATGTAAAGATTTAATCATCCTGATTAATCAGAAAGATTGCCCGAAAAGAATTCTATCTTCTGGTGGTCTTCTGGTAGAAAGCAGCTTCAAAGGAACAATTCTTTTTTCACAGCTTCCCTACTGATGGCTTTAGAGCCATTCTGGTCAAAATTATGAGCAGACATTCCTCACATTCAATCGCATGAAAAGGTTGTACAGATGAGGGGACTAAATCACTGTGTACTGTTTGCTGAACTGAACATCCATCTGGGCAATGACTTCACTGTGCCATCCACTTTGCCGAGTCCCACTTCTTAGAATGTGGTATTTCTTCATGGGCAGTAGTAGCAGAAGGCTGATTCACATGGCAGTTGTGAGGTAACTGTATGTGAGATTTGGGCCACAGAAATCAAAACAATGAAACCACTTGGAAAGTGACAGTTTCTAAAGTGTTGCCAGCATTTAAATGCCAGGATCTTATGTTATCCCAATAAGCTCCTAAAAGAGCAGAACATCTGGTTTAGATAATGGTAATCACTTCAAATATTTATTTATTTTACACTCCCAAGATTTCAGTGGGCAAAAGGACAGCAGAAGAATAGTGCGAAAGAGATGTTTTGGTTTATAACTTTCCCCCTTAATATATACACTCTCTCTCCCACACCCATTCCTTCATATACATTTAGACAATAATTATTTCCCATAAAGATATGCTTAGCAAATATTTCATGCTTACTAAGAGGTGGTGGAGCCACATTCTGCAGGGAGAAATCCCTGTCTCCTTATTCAAGACTGTGAGGCCCTCTGCTCTTTCAGTTCAATGGCATTTCTTTAACTTGTTATTACTCCAAGTAGTCTAGAACTGAACCAGGCTTACTGAAACAGACTAGAGTTCAAGCATCCTCAGCCTTGGCTCAAATGCTGTACTGAACAGAATCTGGATCGTGAGTGCCCCTGCACTATGTTAAACACACATAACCTGTAATGAAAGTCTTGCAGCATTTTTCCTTGTCAAGCTATTCATTGAAATATATTGTAGACTTTTTTTATCTTGAGTGTAAACAATTCAACATCCAAATGTTTAAAAGTAAAGACATATTTTTAAAGGGCTTTGTACTCAATTCCTTAAAATCCATCTTTCAATTTTCCTAGCTCTCTAGGATTGGCAGTAGCAAGTGTTTTTCACATTGCACACAAACACATACCTTTTTGCTGTTAACAGATGAATTTAATGCTAATTCAGGTAAGGTCCATTTCGTAAGTTTCTGGAAGGGCTTCACCATGAAAATATTGTCCATGCTACCGAAAAATTCAGAAATGCTTATTCAGCAGAAAGTGCAGAAGCTGCCTCTCCTGCCCTTCCGGTTCTTTGCCCTCTCTCTCACTTACCAAGCAAAGTTGCCATAGGAACCAAGTAGCTCCCCATACCTCCTTCTTTTCATGATCTGCCTGCAAGGTTTGAACCTGGTGCTAAAATCTTTCTTCCTGCAAGTACAGTAAAGATATTTCTTCAGCGCTTAGACATATTATTGGAAGGGGGGAAATGTTGTGTGTGTGTGTGTGTGAGTGAGTGAGTGAGTGAGTGAGAGAGAGAGAAAGTTCTTACCTTGCTCTTTACATTTTGAAGATACATCTTCAATTTGAGGAAAAACTTCAGAAATTAACGCATCTACCAGTTGGCTGATTTGTGTCCTTCAAGGAACTAGATGGTATATTGTTTGCGAGATTTCGTTTGTGGCATATGCCAGAATTTGTTACCAATCTCATGCTTCACCTAATGATGTGAATCAAGTTTTTTGTGTTAATAGGTCAATGAGTTGAATCCTCTAATTTTCATTCCTTTGGGTCCTCTTTCTCTCTTGCCTGCTATAAAAAGACGTGTGAATAAAGAACTGCAAACATAAAAGCATAATAATGTACCATATAAAACTAACCGTACGGTTAGTTACTTGTAATATTTACACATTTACAACCCCTATAGCAGTAGTTATATATCTTTATGTTTGCAGCAAAAAAATACTGGTGGCATACATACATTCATTCTCTTCCACTTCACCCCAGTTCACAATCCCCAGTGCCTATCATTTAAACACACAACAGTTTCTCGGTACTGGACTTACAGCTCTGAGGATCTATAAGCTGAGGAACTATTTGTGAAAGAGGGAAGTGCAGGTTATTTTTATTACTGATTTAGGGATTAGCAGCCACCTTCTGGCTGGGATCAAAAGATGGCCGACTTAATTCTAGACATTGAACCTGTATTTCTCAAACAGGCCCCTTTTCCCAACACCATTTGGCAAACTCTATTTGACACTGAGCAGTGTTTCAAAAAAGGAGCTTGTGATACAGCAGGCAGCGCCTGCCATTCAAAGTATAAAAGTAAAACAAACAAACAAACAAAAAACTTACTGAGTGTGCCCAACTGTTGCATGCTGCATGCATCTAAAGTTGCTTGTGGAATGCTAGCCAATATATGTTTTAAATCACACGTGGGCAATCCAGAGGTGGCATGCTGCCCTTAGTCTCTGTGAAGCCCTTCCAGTGCCTCTGAGCCCTGTCTGTTACCACCACCAAAGCTGCAGCAAGAAACATGAGCAAGCATGAAGGGTTGTTCTAACCAGAGAGCATGGTGCCTAGAGTGGGTTGTCTCTGCCCAACTTCCTTCCTGACAGCATCTTTGGTCCCTCTTGTTGGCTTGCCTGTTTTTCATTGTGGTGGCACAAATGTATGCTGGAGGTAGTGCCGGATTTACTAAACAAGCTATGGCTTAGGGCCCCACTCTCTTGGCCTCCCCCCAAAAAAACTGGATGTACATTTCCAAAATATAAGATAAAAAACAAGCAAAATAAAACCTGCATACAGCAACAGTGTTTTGTGTTGTGTAGGCTCCTATGATGCAAGTACTGGGACCCGCCTGCTAGCCTGCTCCCTAAAATATCACTGGTTTGCTCATTTCTATATACAGTGGTACATTGGTTCTCAAACTTAATCCGTTCCGGAAGGCTGTTCCAAAACCAAAGCATTCCAAAACCAAGGTGCACTTTCCCATAGAAAGTAATGCAAAACGTATTAATCCGTTCCAGACTTTTAAAAACAACCCCTAAAACAGCAATTTAACATGAATTTTACTATCTAACGAGACCATTGATCCATAAAATGAAAGCAGTAATCAATGTACTGTACTATAAAATAAATAAAACAGTATTGTAAATGATAAAAATTAAAATTTAATTTTTTTTCTTACCTGCACTGATGATAGTCATTGTTTGGACGTGGGGCTTTTATCCATTTCTGCAGTCAAAGGACAGCTGGACATATAAAGGGCCCCATTACCTTCAGTAGCTTAGGGCCGCATCAAACCTAAATCCGACCCTGGCTGCAGGGCACAGAGCAAAGCTGTCTAGGGACAGCAAAAGAACCACTAAGTTTGAGGGTGTTCAAGGGAGGAATATGGGCTGCAGGCTGGCAAGCAGATACTGCTGGTCCCCAGTGGGAGGCAGTCAGGCAGATGGGCAGACTAAGACTGAGTAGAGGCTGGTGCTCACACAGGGAGGCAGAGGGAGAAGCATGTGGTATGTATATGTTTGGTGTGTGTGTGTGTGTGTGTGTGTGTGTGTGAGAGAGAGAGAGAGAGAGAGAGAGAGAGAGAATGAATTATGAATAAATGACCCAGCAAAGCTTGGCCACCTCTTTGAAATACTTTGTGTTCCAAAATATGTCCATTATTCATCTTTTGGAAATTTATATGCATTCCTTCATTGAAAAGTGGGTTTTATTATATTGCAATAGTTAATATAAAGGAACAAAATGTTATCTTTATATGTCAAAAAACATAAGTCCATAAAAGCTAATATACATACCTGTACTACATGGCCCTTAGGTTGTTTTTCCTGATATACATTAATCCCAAGGGAAGTCTTTATTTCTAAGTAACTCCAATAATTTAAAAGGTGCTTACATACAACAAGGTTAGAGTTGTTTGTAATGATTTGGGGAAGATTTTATTCAGTTCACAGTTAAAAACAATCCTGTCTAATCCACACTTTATGAAACAATATGCAAAGCAAAATACAGCAATCCTTCAAAGTTCACAATTATCCGGATTTTGTGATGTAGTTTTCCAATCACACGGTGGTTACAAAAATGCATTATAGTAGGGAAAATTGCTTGTAAAAATGTGTCTATTCATCAAAACTGTATCAGAAAATGTGTTTATTGGGGGGGGGGGAATCACACTAAAATGTTGCAGAATTTTCACGAGGATTAAAAAAAATACCGAATTTTGCTGCAGAAATGTGGAGAACTGAATTTAAAATCAGAAAAACAAGAAACCAAGAAAGACAAAATGGACAGATCCATTTAGTTCTAAACATATTTACTTAATAATAAACTTTCTGGAAATGTATATATTTAAGCTGGTTTAGATGTTACAGTTCCTCTATGCAGACTACAGAAAGCACCTTACTTTGTTGTTATGAGAGCACATGTGTTGGGCATATATAACATTCAAGGTAATTTGTGGGAGCGGGAGGCACTGTGTTCTAAACCCCTGAGCCTCTTGACTTTCCAATTGGAAGATTGGGGGTTCAAATCTGTGCAATGGGGTGAGCTCCCATTGCTCTGTCCCAGCTTCTGCCAACCTATGAGTTTGAAAGCATACCAGTGCAAGTAGATAAATAGGTACTGCTGTGGCGAGAAGGTAAACAGCATTTCCATGTGCTCTGGCACTCGTCACAGTGTCCTGTTGTGCCAGAAGCGGTTTAGTCATGCTGTCCACATGACCCGGAAGCTGTCTCTGGACAATCACCAGCTCTCTTGGCCTTAAGTAAGATGAGCACCGCACCCGATATTATTATTGTTGTTGTTGTTGTTATTTGCGTGTTGAGTCCCACAGTGCCACCCCCCAAAATAATTCACACTTCACACTTCAATTTTTGTTTAAGGTTTTTGGCATAATTTTTGGCCACAACTTTATTCAAATACAAAAAAATGTGAGTGGTTGCTTAGGCATTGGTTATGACTATCTGTCCTTGCCCTCAGGGACAGAGCTGGCCTTCTGGACACCAACGGAAGCCAGCGTGGGAAACAAGTATTGGGTGAGAAAATGAAGCTGGGCAACAGTCCCTCACCTCTCACCCTCATGTTCCTGTGGGGCTTGCACGGCCCAAGTCCGGCTCCACGGACGAGGACGAAAAGAATGGCAAGCCCCTGGATTCCTTTAACGGAATTCCCTTTCCACATCATTTGGAGGGATAGGCACTTACCCCTCCAAGCACCAATTTAACCAATGCCTAACCGCCAACCTTACAAGTTGTGACGATTTGCTACGCAGTAGGCGAAAACCAAATGGCACCAGCCAATCAGCCAAATGGCAAAATTCCTACCAGGCCCCCGCTCCAAGGCGGACGACCCCATGACAGGCATAGCAAGGTCAAGCGAGCAAAAAACCACCCTATGAAAGGGAGGGAGGGCGGGTGATCCGGTGCAAAACAGCCAAGAGGACGTCCCATCGTCTGGCCCCTATATTTAAAGCCTCTGACCCCTCCTCCGAATTGGCAACAACCAAAATTCCCCAGCAACCCAATTAACCCCTTAAGGCTAGGGTTCCATACCAAATTTGCCTAGTCATGACAGGGTGGCCTGTTCCCCCAACCGCAACACGTGCTCTTTGTTAGGGAGAACACGCTTTCTATACCACTTTACATTTTTAAGAAAAATCTCAAAGCGGTTTACAGAATATTAAAAGGTCACCTTTGACTGGACTTAACTGTCCAGAGGTCCTTTACCTTCCTCCCTACCTTATAACATTCAAAATAGGAACCAACAACTGTTTACTCCTGGATCAAATCCTGCTCCCTGGGGGATAATATGTGGTTCCTCTTTAGCCCTTGATGTGGGGCAGAAACATTTCCCTGGAAAAATATATAATATACAAATTGGCTCCAATTTCCAAAATGATGAGTTGAGTCCAGCCTTAGCCATGCTTAGAACATACCCATTAAAATACATTAAAAGTCATTTCAGTGGATCTACTCTAATGTGGAGCTCTTCAAATGTTGACAGTGCCAAACCAACATGGCCAATGGTGATGGAAGCTGTAGCCTAGTAACATTTGGCAGGCATGATTTCAACTATCCCTAATCTACTTGATGCATGGCTGTGGCTGCAATTATACATGGACTTTCTTCAGAGGAAGCATCAATGAACTCTGTGGGACTTACTTTTGGATAGACATTCATAGGATTGTGATATAAGTTGGGATCCAACCCAATGAGTTAGCAGTTCCCCTATGCAGACTACAGAGAGCACCTAAGGAAGATAGTTCATACACGGACACTGGCTTGTCAACTATTCTGCCGTAAACTTTAAAATACTAACAATAATTTTCTGCTCCTTATCATAACATGACTTTGTATTCATTAGTACTCTTTGTACTCCATGGGTCTGAATATGTTAATAGTACAATCTTCCACAATAATAAATCCAATGTGATTTATTCCCAGGACGCAGGTGGCGCTGTGGTCTAAACCACAGAACCTAGGGCTTGCCGATCGGAAGGTTGGCGGTTCGAATCCCCGAGACAGGGTGAGCTCCCGTTGTTCAGCTCCTGCCCACCTAGCAGTTCAAAAGCACATCAAGTGCAAGTAGATAAATAGGTACTGCTTTGGCAGGAAGGTAAACGGGGTTGCCATGCACTGGTCTGGTTCGCCAGAAGCGGCTTAGTCATGCTGGCCACGTGACCCAAAAGCTGTCTGCGGATAAACGCCAGCTCCCTCAGCTTATAGAGCGAGATGAGCGCCGCAACCCCAGAGTCATTCGCGACTGGACCTAACGGTCAGGGGTATCTTTACCTTTTAAGCATGTCTAGGATTGCAGCCTTAAGAAAGTAAAGATTTTCAGAACACATAATTTGATTTTTAATTAGCATCACATCTTGGACTTGCTGTGTGCACAATGCCACAATTTATTTGTAACACAATGTGACTGCTTTCATTGTTATTGTAAACTAATAATCATAATAATGTAACAGACAATTAATTGGCATGTGACTTTAAAAATTGTGCTTTTCTCTAGGAACAGGAGAGGGAGCAATTCTTCCTTGTCCTGGCAGCTCTGTGAAAGAAGAATATTTGTTTTTCATTTGCTTTCTGTTGATTCCCCTTCCCCCCTGCTCTATTTTATTATAATCCTCATACTTATTGGGGGAGAAGGAGGGGGCTGAAGAGTAGAGGGAGAGAGGGACCACCCACTTGGCCCAGAATGATTTTTTTCTTCTGCTTTGCCAACCTCCCAAAGGATATGGCTAAATATCAGATCCTTTTGTGCTACACTGTATATTTTTACTTTTAACAATGCTCTTAAAAATACCCAACCCTGCTCTCCATCATTTCACAAAGAGTCAGTGGCAATGTGTAGTCAACTGTAGTGAATGTGTACATTCCACAGACCTCGTTTTGTGAGAGACTTTGTCCCACTGTTCTTCCCACTCAGAGCTGAGGAGAAACCACGCACATCTGAATAACAGGGTCCTTTCTGCCAGTTGTAATCCTGGATTGTTACAGTCTAGAGGCCAGCCATGCTGTCACCGTCACAAATTGATTTAACCATCAATTGCAGTGGTCATTAAAGCTGCTAGAAGTCCCAGCCAAGCTGATGAATTGCAGCTGAATGTGAAATGAGCCTCTAAGTCCGTTTCCCACCATCTCATATCAAAGCCTATTGTGTCCCTCCAAAGTAAGAGGTCGGAGGTTCAGCCTGGAGTTCAACAATGGGCTCAGTCAAAAGATAGAGCCCCATTTGCTCTGGCATTCCCAATTACAGTTCTCTCCCCACCCCCCGCCAAATCTTATTGTGCAGTATTTGCATCCAACTAATACACTGAATTATTGACATACTCTGATGTCAATGGGACTATTGAAAGTTTTATCCCCCCCAAATATATGGAATTCTAAGCATCCGGTGAGGCGGGGGGGGGGGACGGACTACTAAGTGGCAG
This sequence comes from Podarcis raffonei, assembly GCF_027172205.1. NCBI lineage: Eukaryota > Metazoa > Chordata > Lepidosauria > Squamata > Lacertidae > Podarcis > Podarcis raffonei. The sequence goes on from NC_070604.1 coordinate 54,218,073, forward strand.
CACAGAAACCATGCAATGCATCTCTGCCCCTGACAATGCTAGATAGATTGATAGCAGTGGAATATTTGCCAGGGCTCAGTCCATAGGTTAGTTACTTCCAGATACATAAAACCTCATTCAGTTGCTTTGCAAGTTCATCTCGTACTGCAGATCATCTTCTCCATAGAAGCCTACATGATCCATGTTAGCATATAGAACTCAACCAGCACTGCCAGTATGTAGGGTGTCAACTGTAGATTCTACCCCCAATGTAGTTCACTCAGTATTTGGCTTAGTTTGTGATCACCTTAAAATATGTACATGTTATGTTTGTTTGCTTGCTTGCAACCTTTTTCTCACTGGTTTTTAACACCCTTGTAAACTTGGGTTACTTCTGAATCCCCCAGTATGGAAAAGGTGACAATCATGCAGGCTCGCCAAACCAGCACTGTGTACAAACCATACAATTAAAGCACATTATTCCCCCCACAAAAGAATCCTGGGAACTATAGTTAACCTTAACAAACTATAGTTCCCAGGATTCTCATTTGCTTTCAATGTACGCAGCCAAAGTTCAAACCCTGGCATTTCCAGGTAGGGCTCACAAAGACCCCTGTCTGGAACTCCTGAATGCCACTGCCAGCTGGTGTAGGCAAAACTCAGCTAGAGGGATATATGATGTAAGATATATAAGGCAGCATTCTCTGTTTCTATTTGACTAAGTGATGCCCATTACATAGACAAATGGGTTTCTCATGAGGCCAAATTGTTCAGTTTAGAAAATTAGTGCCCTGGATCTACTGTGGTATGAAATTATTAAACATTCATAAATTTGGAACATACCAGGGGAGAGACCATCTGATTTAACCTTCAAACATGAAACACGACCATCCACCAGGGCTACCAACTTCAGATTTTTTAAATGGCTTCTCCCTCTAGGGGTGGGGGAGAAATTTGATTCAGTTCACTTTTAAAGGCAAATTGATCAGATATGCATTTCCTGAAACTATATGAGAACCAAAGCCAACTTTCAGACGTTGCACTTATCTGAATGTTGTATGCAGTTCTCTGATGAAACATTTTCAAAAATTTGTACATGAGGGAAAATAACATACAAATGCATTAAACTGCACAGAGAAATGTGTTCATTAGGAGAAAATGAACTAAAATGCTGAAGAATTTTCATGAGCTTTTAAATTATTATTTTTTCAAATTGCTGCAGAATTGTGGAGAATTGAATATTGGAGAAATGAGAAACTGAAGGAGCCAAAATGGAGAGAGCCTTCCATCCCTACCCCCTATATTGACCCAGTAGTGGATCAAGAGTAAGAAAGACTAGGGATTGATCCTTATAGAATCAGGCAGACCTTGAGGAGCCAAGGGATTTAGCAGGTCATGGGTGAGATTTTGCAGAATCTGGAGTTTATTGGCTATTCACACTCTAGTACTGCTCTAGGACATCGTTTTACTGGTTGGGTCTGCAAGGTACTGATTTGTCCACAGTGCATACATCTTAGTAGACTGGGTGATGTACTGCAGAAAATGCCTTAGGAATTTAGGAAGCTTCTTTATACTGAGTCAGGCCATTGGTTCCTCTAGCTCAGTATTGTTCACACTGACTGGCAACAGTTCTCCAGGGTTTTAGACTGGGCCTGGTTGAAGCTGGAACGTCTTAATGTGCTTCCAAGAGTAATGTAGGCTTGACTCTGTAGGCTTGATGCTTGGGAAAGGCACTGTGTTCCTGGGCAGCATAACACAGGGCATTTTGTTTTGTTGGCACATGCTGTTGTGTGAGGTGGTAACACCATAAGGGTAAGAAATGCAGGGGAACTGTTAACAGAAGAATGTATTCTGAGGAAGTGGAGGTTGTATAGCCACAAAAATAAAAGAAAAGCATGCTGAGGAGGCAAAGCAAACAAAAGGAGTAAAAAAAAAAGAAGGAGAGGAGAGTGGGAGGGTTCAGGGAGTGGGTCAGAGGTCCAAGCCATTCAGATATATTTATACTGAAACAGAAGACAGTTCCAGGTCTGTGTTTCTCTGTACTATATTTGTTATAGACTGAATGTCTCTGACAAATCTGTATGGGAATGCTGTTAGAAAGAGGGTCTAACTGTAACAGTTGGCTTACGGGTTTCAGTGACCCCAAAGGAGGTCACTGGAGTCTTGTTTGTGAAAGGTCTATTGTTCTAGAGACAAAAAATGGGGCCAAGGATTAACCCTCAAATTATTTAAGTATTGTGCATTAGTTGAACTTCTGCTTGACTTTGACCTGTGACCTTGATTCACTGCTACTGTAAATTTAAAGAGCCCTTTAGGTTCGTGGTATACATTTCCCCAGAGAGCACATGAAACTTCCATCAAGAGCATTATTCTAACACGTATTCAAAGATAGTCCACTGACTGAATGATTTGGATTTAATTAAAAAGATAACTCTCATTTGTTAAGACCATTTGATGACTTTGCACTCACTGGCTTTTAAAATAAATGATCCTTGCACAACCCAAATTACCTGATGCAGCAAAACTCAGGTGAGTTTACGAAAATACCAGTGTCCTATTTACATGTTCTGTTTTCCTTTAAGCTTACCATACAAAACAACCACCACCCTGCTTCAGTTACACATCAAGAATAAAAGGAACTCCCCTCAGGGAGGCACACTCCTCTCAGAAAGAAGGTAGGGAAACTTCCAGATTCCCTCTCACCTGAATTTAGCCCCATAATTTGGAGTTTTAAATTACCTCACTGACTGGCAGTGTTACCCCTTTGACCGGTTGTAAGTAGGAAGGCAGGCAGGCAGGGCCTGGCTGAGGGCAGATTGAGGTGGGTGAGGCAGCATCCCATTCACGGCCAGCCTCCGCTGCTTCTGTTCAAAGTGGAAACACTGCATTAGGAAGTGTCCATTATTACTTTCTTCCTTTGAATTTTATGCAAAACACTACTTATGTGATGTTGGCCACAGTCTTCAGCTCTCTGTTTTCAGTTCATTAGTGCCTACTCCTCCTCTAAATTCTCAGTGTATTTTGATTAAACAGCTGAGAAGGGTGTGTGCGTTTTTAAGGCAGGCTTGATTATACAGATGATTGCATCAAGGTTTTTGTGTGTGTGGTGTTTCAGCGCTGCATCCATGAACTTGTATTCACTGAAAAAAGGCAACAAATAAACACAGACTTCCAATTCTACAATTCTATGATTCTGTACATGTTGTTCAAATGCTCTATTTTCTGATGTTTTAAGTTTTGTATGTTGCATGGTTTTTTTTGGGTGTAAGCTGCATTGAGACATATTGTGAAAAGTGGGGTATAAATGCCGTAAATAAATGAATCAATGGATAAACACAGCATATGACAATCATTATGCCTTAGGACCTCAGTACCTGAAGGAATACCTTTTCCTGTATGTGGTTATTTGGTCCTTAAGTTTATCTATGGAGGTCCTCATCAGAGTGCCCCCTTCATGGAGAGAGTGGAGAGTAGCAAAATGGGGGTAGGACTTTTCAGTGGTAGCCCCCTACTTATGGAATGCTCTCCCTAGTGGTTTTTGTGAAATCCTATCAGCACCATGCAAATACCTTTCTTTTCCCTAGGCTTTTAAAGTAATTTCCTGTAGTTCTATTAGTCTTAATAGGGTCATTCTTTTTAAGGTTTAGAGGTAACCTGTCTTGTGTTGACAACTTTGTTATGGTTTATTGGAGCTTTTATTTTTGTTTTTAGATCTTTGCATAATAGTGTACTGGAAATGTGCATTTTAAACTGTAGTACTTACTTGTATATTGTAAGTTGCCTAGAAGCTTTGGTGTAGGAGATGCACAAATCTAATGAATAATAATAATTGTGATGATAAATAATGAATACTATTGACTAGTAGCCATTGATCGCTTTATCGTAGTGCCTACCTTCACATTCTGTTGTAGGTATTGTGTTTTTCCTGAATATCCCACTATTTATTCAACATTATTGAACGAATCTAGTTTTTTGAGACAGAAGAGAAAACTTTGGTTCCAACTTCTGCACCCCACACCTAAGTTGAAAAAACCTTTATACATTTCCTCTTCTTAATGTTTTTTTGCTAATCAGAAATGTTCTAAACATTATGACTTACAGTAGAGTTGCTCCAGCCCACTGATAATGTCAGATGCCCTTTTTTTGAACCTTTTCCAGATCTAGATCATTTTTTAAAATGCGGTGACCAGAACTGTTTGCAATGTTCCAAGTGCAGTTGTACCGTGTAAAGGTTTTATGATACTGGTAGTTTTATTTCCAATCCCTTTCTAATGATCCTTAACGTGTCATTCACTTCTGTTGCAGCTGCCGCACACAGGATTTTCACTGAGTTATCACCACCCCAAGATCCCTTTCTTGCTCAGTCACTGCAAGCTCAGAGCCCATCAGTGTAAATGTGGATTTAGGATTTATTGAAGTTTTTACCCCAGTGTCAGTCACTCTGCACTTACTTACATTGAACTGCATCACTTGTTTTAATGGCCACTTCCTCACACTGGATATGTGTTTTCAGTGTTCTTTGCCATTCCGTATGGATTCAGAGCTGATGCAGAGTAAAGTTCCTCTGGAAGTCTATGGTTATATAGAAATCCAGCTCTAGCTCTATGGACACACCCTGCTGCTTGTGACAGAGTCATTATCCAGAACTTACTATGGGTCACTTCTAGACACTTGTTTTGAGGTTGCAGGGGCAGGAATATGTTGCATGTAATTCGTAAAAATCCTGGTTTGGAACATTGCAATGACACAGCAGTTAGTTGACCTCACAACCACAGAAGGCTACAGTCTTAAAGTTCAGCATTCCCTAACTTGCTACCTTCTAGAAGTTTCCATTTACAGCTCCCATCAGTATGGCTGTTCTGGCTGGGGCTGATGAGTCTAGTACTGTAGTCATTGGAGGGCACCAGGCTGGGGAACGCTGCTGCACAGTATGCTTGTGGAAACAACTGGGTTTATTTCCAAATGAACATGCGTAAGATTGTACCGCTATGTCCACACCATGCAGTGTGTTACAGCCATCTGTGCTCACTCTTATCCCTTTGCAGAATGCTCCCAGGGACTCCCATCACTTTTGTGTACAGAGAACAAATGTGTGTCCTCTTATAATAACATGGAATATTATTTGCATTTGTCAGTCAGGCTAATGCGCTTTTTAAAAGTGAGAATAAAAAGAAAATCAATGTTGATTTTGAAAGAAAACTGGGGTTTCCATATTGTGAGAGAGGAACACAAAAATTGACCATGCATTTTATTATTTATATGCTTAAAAATCAATTTCTTGGATTTTGATTTGGGTCACCAAAATGTCTTTGGATAAACAAGATATTTATTTAAACATTGTACAAGGAAGTATTAATCACACTCTCTCATCTACGTGTGTTTGTGTGAGAGAGGGTTGATCTGACGCATACTGCTGCCTGCACAAATACATATATGCTTCAAGTTATTTTAATTTCAATCCCATTCCTTCATGTTGATGAATATTTTAGTGGATCGCTATAGAGGAGCCTGTAAACACAAACAAACACAGAGCCAGGAAAGAGATGTGAGATGCATTTATATATTTTGCTGCAGTAAACTCTGCCCCATAAAGCCCAAGTAATCAAATTACAGATAGCAGTATCATAAATGAGAAGCAACACATTTTTATTGATATCTCCTTGACGAGTATGTGGACGAGTAATTTCCCCTCCCCTCAATACAGTATCTGCAAACCACCTGCAATGGCAGCTTCTTCTAAGGGCTGAAAGTCTATTGGTTGCCATGACAACAGGAGCAGGGGGAGAAGAGAAGTGAAACCAAATGAAAAGCATTGAATGCCTGAGCTCTGCTAGTAACAGGGATCTTGGGGGTGGGGGCTTATTTGCATTCTTGTGCATAAATCAGCCAGGAATGCTTCCTTCCTGTATAATTTTTGGCTTTTTTGGATCATTGTTTCTTTGGCTGTTTGTGTTGAGGGATGAAGCTTATGTTGTTCTCTGTCTGATTTGCTGTGTAAATTTCATGTGGCAAAGGAATGAAGAAAGAAAGAAAAATGTGACGAACAAAACAATTAGCCACATCGAAAGCTGCAAAGAGAGATCAAACAAAGGCTCTGTTTGTTTACAGCACCGTGACAAGCAGGTTATGAATATTTCTTTCATTTAAGAGTTCAAAATACATTGTGAATAGGAAGCATCATTTAACCTAAAGGAGACTTTCCCCCTCCCACTAAAGAGTTCAAAACAGGATCTTAAATCAATGAAATAGCTGAGGAACTGCCGTGGGTTTTTGAATAGAGCACAGGACTGTGCAGTCTAATTAAACATACATATAAAGTCTATTCTGCGCTGTGCCATCTGTAGGGCGAATGCTAAGTTTATTATATTAATTATCTTTATAGAAGATGTAGGCAGGTGGCACTCTCATGCTCAATTGGTAGTTTGCTTATTATCTATAAATTCTTTATAGGTAGCAATAAAAATTATACACAGGCATAGAGGAAGTTAGTAACTGGAGCTGCCTAGACTACTTCTAGTGTCTATGAGAAGCAATCTGGCTTCTGGGCATGGCGGGGGGAATATGTGAAGAAATGGCATTGGAGGCAAAAGAACTTGTCTCTGGGGGGCGGGGGAGGGGAAGAGCACTTCCACACTATCCTCAATTCCTGTACCATAGTAGCTCTCCAGGAAAACATGTTGCTGACCATTTGTGTACAGTATAAATGTTAAGGGGAATGTAAACTAAGCAGTTAATGAAAATAACAACTGGCCATTGTACACATTCACCAGGCCTCATGAAGAGGGCATTGTGCACATTTTCCAGTCAATGTGCATAATCTCCAAGAGGCCTTGGGTAATGTGCATTTGTCAACTGACTTTTGCACATTCTCTGGTCGTTATGTATTAAATCACTTCATAGGAAGTGATTCTTATATACATATATACAACAGAATTTTCCCTTATAGTCTTGCTATTTAAGGAAAGAGGTCATTACTGCTTTTGTTACAAATCTGGCCCTTTGATCCAAAACATTTAAAGTGACAGTTATCCTATGTAGTTCAATTGAGGGCCAACCTGATTATGACTAATCTAGGTTTGGTTCATCTGTTTTGTCTTATTTCCAGCTAAATTACTGGTTAAGTGTGTGATATAATGCAGTCACCTCTCAAGTCACCACATGATTCATTTCCATTTTAAACTATTATTTAAATTGTACAGCTAGATCTGAGAAGGGGAAACATTGTGACTCTTGCTCCACTGAAACTATTCAAGCAAGGGAATTAATAAGGAAGGGAAATTCTGCTGAGTAAGCAGCATGTTGAATCTGCTTTGTAGCACCGGTAATTGGTGTCTATAAACAGAGAAGAGAAACAGTAAAACACTACAGGGACCAGATGCAAAATGGAAGAAGGCTCCTGGATGTTTAACAGTGGAACAGAAAAGGGAATTTGGGCAGGTAGAGCTTGTCATGCTTGGCTGAGAATAGCAGCACCAGCTGAAATTCACTCTTACCCAACTGATTAAAACTTTAAAAGCCTTTCCTTCTTTTATATCAGGTTACTCTTTGAAAACATGCTATTCTAAAAGAAGCTGTTAAACACCAAGGGGTTCCCAAATGCCACTTAGCCGAGCAATTTCAAGATGTAGCACAAAATAAGAAATGGCAACTAGTTGTTTCAGTTGGTTTGCGTGCTGTGATGGAGCCCTTGTAGTTCCAATCCATATTGATGAGGTGTGAAGTTACTGTTGTTGTTGTTAAGTGTTGGTTAATATGGTATGCATATCCTGATGCACAGTCAGCACTCAGCTAATATATTGTGTCCTCCCTAAAAGAGGGCATGTGTTGCGGTGAGACCTGGGTGGGTTTATTGGATAGCCACAACATCTGATTGGTAGGTCCCTCGTTTCTGGGTGTAATCTGGCCAATGGGTGCAGTGTAAACGGATTGAGGGACCTATACAAACCCTTGCATGTGTCCTAGAGCTTCCTCTTTTGGCTCGTGCTTCGGAACACCCGCCCACCTCTCCCTAATTTTAGGGTATTTTGTGATTGACCTTGCTATGCCATTGTGTGTCGTCTGTTGTTGGGACAGAGGCACGGCAGGAATTTCCCCCACTTGGCTGATTGGCTGTTGCCATTTGGGTTTCGCCTGCCGTGTAGCAAATTGTCACAACTTGTAAGGTTGCGGATAGGCCCTGGTTCATGTCATAGGAATGGGAGAACGGTCTCGCCATCCCTATGTGAAGGGTATTCCATTAAAGGAATCCAGGGACTCAACTTGGTTTGGTTAGCCCCCGAAAGGGGGTTGTGCCCGTGCCTGAGTCCAGGAGAACATCTGGGGAGTGAACAGAGTCTGTTCCCAGGCTTTTTACCTGCCTCAGGTGTTCACCCTTGGCTGACCTATGCTGGAGCCCTGGGTCAGCGATACCTGCAAGGATGCAGGGAGCTAGTCGAACCAGAGCCTATGCAACCACTCACTTTTCTGTAATCAATAAAGTTGTGGCTTAAATTCTGCCAAAAACCAAAACTAAAATTTGAGTCAAATGTGTCTTTATTTAAGGGGGAGGTGCCTAGGTCTCAACACGCAAATTGCTGTAAAGGTTGTGCACCACCCCGTCTTGCCAAATGCAAGGTGGTTCTTTTAAAATGAGATTAAGAGGCAATACAAAACACAAGTGAGTGAGAATATTCAAGATTTTATTCTAAACAGCAAGCAATATATACATTACCAAGCAAGCACTTCAATCTGCCACTTGGAAGCCCTCAAGAAGTGGCGAAGTGACTTCCCTAGGTAGCCTTAGGTTTGCGCGGTCCTGCGACTGATCAGTCCATGCACAAGCTTCTCAGACTCTGCCCAACAGCACCTGATTTATAGATAGTTAACCTGTTAGCCTGCATGGCTTGCTCAACTGGCTATGTGAGATTATTCATTAGCCACCTCACCCAGTGCCTCACGTTCTCCAAACAACGTCTAACATCAAAGAAGGTGAAGGTACCTAGTGCTATCACTTCCTTCCACAGATTAGGGCATTAAAGGCTGTTTACAGCCATCAAAGAGCTGAACAAGAAACAAGAGATATCGAGAGGGGGAAGCAAAGAGAGGCAGGAAGGGTAACCGTGTCAGATCACTATCTCCTCAAAATACAAATATCTTCTGGGTAGATTGCCCATACAGCCCCCAACCTCTGCCAAGCAGTAGCAAGATTCCCAGAGGTTCCAGGCACTTACCTAGAGTTGTATTTCTGTTTGGAATTCAGGCATGTCAGAAGCTATAGTGTTTTGAGGTATATCACTTATTTTACACCTATATACACCTGGGTCTAGGTGGAAGAAGAGAATTCACAGCATTGCACATCGAGAGGTACTTATTCTGCACAGCAGTGTAGCATCGGAGTCCAAAGCATCCTGCATACCATTCCCGTGACCCAGCCCACCAAGATGGTTCTGTCCTGCATGGTCTTTGTCTACAGTTCTGGCACCTCCTTTCTTCTTCCCAAGAACCTTCGCAAAGCTCCCTCTCCCATTCTCCAAATCTCTCTGTTTTAAAAGGGGTACATTTTCCTGTGTAACACCACATCCCCATCATCTTGGCAACCTCCCAAATCTCCTGTCCACTTCTCAGAGCAGGGGTGAGGGTGGAGCCGATAGCTTTTTGCATTGCCAATTGCCCTTAATGGCCCAGTACATTATTTCTTAATGCTCTGCACTTAGCTAGCCCGGCCAGGCTGGTTTGCATAATCTAAACCAAGAATTTATTGTCCCGCACAGTTCTGTGGCTTGTATTTTCCCTTCATATCCCAAATATTATCTAAATACTACCATTTATTAATTTCTGCAATTCACCAATAGATTATGGTACCTCAGAGCCGTAACAATATTTAGTACATGATTGCCTGCTTGGCATTATTGAGATCTGGAGTTTAAAAAAATACATTTTAGCTCAAGAATCCTACAATGAAAATTGCCTGTAATAATCATGGTAGCCAATGGACAAGGTGCAAGGGATATCCCGCTGGCCCATGTGCCTGTCTTGCTGTCTGGGTGATTGTCAGAAAAGAAAATAGCAGCCCTTGATATTTTGAAAGTTTGCTTTAAGTGAATTGAGAAACTTGCCTCTGGACATGCAAATACAAAAACAACTGCTGGGCTTTCCCCCCTGATGCTGTATCTGGACCTGTTCTGGGTTCTTCGCCTAGACCCATAGGGACCCTGCCTGACCCTCCACTCAGCTATTAGAAAGTGTTTCTCTGTCCAATGAAAGCTGCGGTCAACAAGGTCAGACAAACCTCAGTTCTGGTTCTGCTCAGTTACAGCAGGTGGAGTTGGGGGGTGATTTCTGATCATCTTGCTGAAGTAGCCAGGAAAGTGAGAAGACCCACATTCATATGTTATTCATGTCAAAAGGAAGTCGCTGCTGAGAATTATAAGTGCCTGCTGGAATAGCCATAAATTCGTTTCAATTCCTATCTCGCAGGACAATATGTCAACTGATCTCATAAAATCCCAAGCAATTTGACAAGCTAGATTTAACATCCAACCACCAAATAATTTTCAAAGATTGCTTTTGCATCAGGGAGAATCTGGAGTAGAAGTACATTAGGATCCATGAAATGGCCACTTGCCGACACACAAGTGCTTTGTCTAGCACCTGGGCACTCTCTGTGACTTTCTGTACCTTTGCTTTATCACAAGATTCTCGAGGCTACGTGTGTGTCATGTTTGTTTGTTTGTGCTTCTTGGGCACGATGAAAAACGTGCTTGGCTCTAATGAGTCAGATCAGCAATTGCTATAAACTGACAGAGCTCCATTGACTTCTTAACCCTATAGCTACTCAGGAGGGATTACATCAGTCAAACGCAAGATTGCTGGATATTGTTGAAGCCTATAAGATTACCAGGCACACATATCTACCAGTCTTTTATTGAGCTTGAGCAAATCTGTCAAGTCTAAGCCTGCATCTTTGTTAGCGGCTTACTTACATGAGGAAAAATGGAACAGGTTGGAAAATGCTTTACAAGCAGGTTTATTTGGGTACTCATTTTGGGGGTGGGTATTGTAGAAAGCCCAAGGGACGTGGGTGACACTGTGGTCGGCTTGCCGATCGGAAGGTTGGCGGTTCGTATCCCCATGATGGGGTGAGCTGCTATTGTTTGGTCCCAGCTCCTGCCAACCTAGAAGTTCAAAAGCACGTCAAGTGCAAGTAGATAAATAGGTACTACTCTGGCGGGAAGGTAAACGACGTTTCCGTGCACTGCTCTGGTATGCCAGAAGCGGCTTAGTCATGCTGGCCACATGATCCGGAAGCTGTCTGCGGACAAACGCCGGCTCCCTTGGCCTATAGAGCCAGATGAGCACAGCAACCCCAGAGTCATCTGCGACTGGACCTAATGGTCAGGGGTACATTTATCTTTATTGTAGAAAGCAAACCAGGACTTTAGGTTTAAAGTTTCTCTCTCATCCCGAACTGTAGATTGTATCTGGCAGAAACACTACTTGCTGCCCCCTAAGTGTGTTCTCTAGGGCTGGATCCACATTACAGCTCCTTGTGCTGAATCTGGGCCTGTGTGCTAGCTTTAATGGCCACCTGGATCACCTTCTACCAGGGCTTTTTTCCCCCAGCCAAAAAATTGAGTTCACTTGAACTCAGTTCTGGCACCTCTCAGATGGGCACCGTTGCTATTATAAGAGAACAAGGGAGGCACTCATGGTGAGTTCGGGCATCTCTTTTTCTAGAAAAATAGCACTGTCTTCTACAATATCCATGCATCTTCAGTCAGTGAGCAGCACATGGTCTGATCCTGGTTGCAGCCCAACCACAGTCAAGATGTACAACATGAGCTCCTCATAGATCACAATTCCCATATTGGAAGTGAAATGATTATGAGTTAGAGGGAGTGATACAGTTTTAAACACTTTGCTTTCCACTGGAAGCTCCCAGTACAAATCACAGTCCTATATGTGCTATTTGCATGAGAGTGGGTGGGGGAAGAGAGAGAATGGGAGATCATCTATCTGAAAGTGCAGTCCCCTCATTTAGATCAGGACAAGAGTGGATGGCAAAGGGTTTTGTCCCAGGATCCCAGTAGGTACTGGGGTGAACCATACCAAGCTGCTGTAGTGGTCACAGTTTTGGACTAGGACGTGAGAGACTGGGATTCAAATCACTGCTTATGGGGTGACCTCAGGCTGGCCAGTCTCTTGGTCTAACCTACCACATGTGGTTGCTGTGAGGGAAAAATGGGGAGGAGGAGAACTATGTTGTGACCGTGATCTCCTTGCATGAAAGGCTGGATATAAATGTAATGCATACATGCCTATACTTTAAAAGCCATTCACGCTATTGCTAATGATGTGAATGGCATCTTGTGTAGTGTGGTCCCAAAGTATTTGTGGTAAACAAATAATTAAAAACCAGCAGATCAGATCATGGATTTTCTACTTCCCATATAGTTTGACCCTGACTTACCATAACTAAGACTGTGATTTTTACAATAATAATAAAGTAAAGACCTACTTTCACCACATATATTGGTTCATATGCAAGCGGATCATTTCTCTGGGGGGTACACTGTGGTATTAATGTGCATGTTACCCCACTCTTTGCCCTTGGAAGTATTATAAGAAGTTACTGCAGGAGAGGGATTTTGATCAACATCATGGGAAGGATGTTTCCAGCTACCCCACCTTTGGAAGCCTTGAAAGTGGCTGCAGGAGAGGGACTGTGAGGAACATCTTGGGAGGGATGTTTATAGGAATAAAGTGAAGCTGTGAAGCTCCCTTGTTATTTTTGCTATTGGATGCTACATGTTGTTTATGTAATCGTTTTATATTTAGAGTATAGAAATGTGGGGTTTTTTTGTATGTTACTATATTTGGTGTTGCTTTGCTATGTTCTTATGAAATTGTTTTTCAGTGTTTGTTTGAAATGTTTCAAACATTATCATGTTTGAAAAGCTAATGCTATAAGCCATTTGAGCATGATTTATTTTGTGGAAAAGTGACATACAATTGACATACATGTTATAGAACTAGACAAAGCACAACAATCACTTATTACCTTTGTATCCTCCTTCATGTTGTTTAGAGTCACAAGCATGGTGCTATTCCATTTTCCCTCATGATGAACTTGTAGAATGGGTTACACTGAAGGTTTGTGATGGGCCTATGGTCAGCCCATCTGTTTAAATTTTAAGTAAGCGCATGCAGCAGAAGAGAGGACTTCAAAATGAAAAAAAGAAAGTGGATTCCAGAGTGTGGGTTGGAAGTGCTCACCTGAAAACATCTTCCCTGAAAGGAATCTGCTCTCCTTAACTTCAGTTCCATTAATCATGTTACACCACCTATATTTCATAACTAAGCAGGGATTTAAATTCAAGTGTCTGTGAGGGCCAATGTGGACATAGCCTTTGCTTCCATGTGAGAGTTTTGGGAGCTGAGCGGAAATTTATCTGAAATCCACATTGCAGTATTTTCTCCAGATATTATTTACCCATTTTTTTGTGTGTGGCTGCCTCTTTACTGCTTAGTGCCCTGGAATGATGGGCATTGTGGATGATTCAAAATGGCAGCCAAGTTGCCAGTACAGATGCTGCTGCCACCACTTGCCAGCCACAATTTTTTTTAAAAAAGCATTAGGAAAAGGAAGGAAATTGTGGTGAGCACTACCCTCAAGAAACTGGTGGAGAATTTCCTCCGCTGGACACATTTGATGAAATGTTTTCCCAGATGTCTTCCCTAAAACAGGGTAGAGAATGTTGAGAAACCATTTGCACACAGCTCTGCAAAATTTAGACATTCATAATACGAAAAGAATCATATGATGAAATGTTTGCCAATTAGGAAAGAGCACAAGATGCTTGAATGGGATAATGTTAAATGATATAGCTGTTCCAAACAGCTGGGCTTTAAATCAGAGCCACAATTTTATTTAAAGCTTTGCTTGCCAAGTTTATTTTAAGTGAGGCCTATCTGAGGAAGAAATGGATGTAAAACAGACATGATGACCTTTGATAACAAGATATCATGGCAATGAATGAAACTGAGATTGGCTTTCTGATTGGAACTGACTCCAATTCTTTTTTGTATTGGCCAAAACCTGAAACAATTGACAAATTCTGCTATGGGTATTTCCAAATTAATTAACACACTATTCCAACAAGCAATTTTTAGTCAGAGCCTGTGATTATATGTTTTAAATTTTGCTGCTCACTATTCTTTCTATTCTTCTGCTTTTAATGGTTGATTGTTTAATTTGTTAAATTGTTTAATTTGTTTATACACACCTGTATAAAGCACACCTTGAATGTGATTTATCATAGAAAGGTTTGGTATAAATGCCGATAAAAATACTTCTTTTGCTTTTATCTTTAGCATAAACATTAAACACTAGTAGGCTGATTTCCATACACATTTACTCAAAAGCGAGCTCCACTGTGTTCAGTGAAACTTACCATCTGCATAAAACTGCAGTCTTACACATGTGTACTTAGCAGCAAGTACTATTTAAACAGTTCAGGTTTGTTCATGTGTCATGAAGTAGTGATCCTGTGAGCAAGTATTGCTGGGTGGGGCCCTACAGGCAGGTGGAAACAATTAGTCCCCAAAGTGGGGGCATGTGATGGAGCTGGCTGCTTGCCAGCATTCCCCAGCCCCTATAAATCTTTGAGTTAACCTGGTGGGGGAGGGACAAAACATGCCGTGTTTTAGACTTGATGTTTGATGTTCTGTAGCTGGTGCCAGAGAAGAAGCCAATAAACCCGTTTGGTTGTGGGTATGATTGATTAGTAGCTTGGAGAGAGGACTCAGGAAAGCGACCCTCCTTGACACTATGTATCACCAGCATTGTTTTTTGTTCCGATTTGAGATTATTCTTGCCATGTGTCTATCCTATCCAGATTCCAGCATTGTGAATTAACTTGGTATCTGGTGGTTCCACTATGGCCATATAGGATGCACAGGGTGTGCCATGCTCCCATCACACTGCCTATGATAATTTTGTCATAAATTATTCCTATACAAATAATTTCAGTTTGAAGTTGTGAACTTTCTTCAAAAAAGTTACTGATGTTAAAAAATTGATGTAATATCCTAATATAACGTGGTTAAGTCAATTGATACTATCTATAGATGCATCTATAAAACATTCATTCTTGAAGATAGGTACTTCATCTTTAATTAAATTTCATCATCTCTGATCAGAAAGTACATGACTGGATACTAGTTCATAAACAAACAAAATTGGGAGGGGACTCCGCCCCCCCCAATGTACTTTGCACAAGGATTACAATGAAGTATGGCTGGTTTCAAGCCAAAGAAGTTACAGTAACTTCAGAGAAGCTTTGGAGGCTACTTCAAATCACTGAGCTTGTTGAAAATATTTTATTACAGATCAACTATGAGATCTTAGCATATCTGATTATGCTTTTTTCATTGTCACTGCATAAGAAAACATGCCTGCTTGTAAGATGGCCTTTTGGTGAACTTCTGGGAAATTCTGAGGAAACAAGCATTGCTTGATGAACCATAGAGCTGACCTAGCATTGAATGGGATATTATATCTTGACTTCTCTGGTACAATGTACCATGTTCAAGTATTAATCAGTGTCTGGATCCAGACTCAAATCAAGCAGACAGAGGACAAAAGACCCCAACACTAGTTTTGATACACTAATGCTGCCTTGTCACATCTATGTAACGCCAGTGGTGTTCTACTGTGTTACATCATATGGATTGAAGTTTGCTATGGACTGAGGAAAGGATGCATAACTGTGATAAACATCTTTTGTGATGGTAATTCTTCATTTCTTACTGCCCTGATGCCTTCTGGCTATCCCAATGTCAAGCTCTCAGCACTTTCTCATTTTCCACTTGTGAGATACAAGTGTCCCTGTACAGTACTTCCATGTTAACTCCAGCAGTGGTGCCAAGAGTCTTTGCTGATGTTTCCTTTCAGTTTGCTTTGTTATTCAAAAGCATAATGCTGTTGTGGAACTCTTGAAACATTCATAGTCTGAATGACTGCTCCAGAGGCCATCTTGGCTGGGAGTCCTGGAAGACCTGCTCCCTGCCTTGCAAGTCTTTTTCCACCTAGCTTGGGAGGGTGGGGCTCTTACTGACTGTGGCTACAAAAGCTGAGGCTGCTGAACAAACTCTTGGGCTGAGGTGGTGTTTGGCTTTTGGTTTGTTTTGGAGGTGGATTGTTGCTGTTGTTGCTATGGTTTTTTGTATCTTTATTTTAGAAATTGTGATGTATGTGGAAATGGCTCGGTTTGGTTGCATATTCTTTTGAAGTTTTATTTATTGTTTATGACTACTTTCATTAAGTTGTAGTTATGTATTTTTTTCATGCTCTAAGCTGACTTGAGCATGGTTTGAACAACTAAAAAGTATGTATGTAGGTAGGTTATTCTTAGAGTCAAACAGCAGTCCTTGAGCTTCCTTTCGTTTTGAAACTTTGGTCTGCCAACAGTTGGGTAGATAAACCCCTTCCATTATTTATCCCATAAACTTGCCACACAGTAAGCTAAGAGTCAGTGCAAGTCCTCAAGTAGTGATGAAATGCATGAATGGAGAAAGCATAAGGGACTCGATGCTCACTTGAAACAAATTAACTTTGCAGTTTTCTTGGATTTTTTCCAATCCCAGCATAAGACTTTTTTTTTAAAAAAAGACTAAGTGGGATCTTTGTGAACAAAAGAAACTGCTCCTAAATGTTGCCAGTATACTGTACAGGGAGAACCCCAGAGGGAGCATATGCAAACGCTCACAGAGTCTCAAGCTTCAAAGCCAAGCAATCATATTGCCATACACGCTAATCATGCTTCATTGAAAGCAGAAAACACAGATTCTTGTTACATGACAACAAATCCACACAAGGCACAAATCGCTGATCTCTGAGTTAGGGAATGCAGCAAGACTCTTCTCTTGTGCATTTTACTTCCCAGAGGGTGTGGAAGGAAATGATTAATGTTAGTATGATACTGACAACATGCAGATTCAGTGGTACCTTGGTTTACGAACTTAATCCGTTCCGGAAGTCTGTTCTTAAACCAAAGCATTCTTAAACCAAGGCGTGCTTTCCCATAGCAGCGGGGGACTCAATTTACAAATGGAACACTCAACAGGAAGCAAAACATGTTCTTATTCCAAGGCAAAGTTCACAAACCAAAACGCCTACTTCCGGGTTTGCAGCATTCTTAATTCAATTTGTTCATAAACTAAGCTGTTCTTAAACCAAGGTACCACTGTACTATAGCAGGGTTCCTGAAAAGCACCTGATCCCGGCCTCCAAAAAAGATCATGGACACAACCATTAATATTGTTAGTGTGTTTGTATTCTGCCTCTCCAAGATACTTGTTTTTTTAAAATGTGGCTTTTTTAAAGGAGAAAATAATCCATTTAGAATGTGAAAAATCATCTTGCACCTTTACCTCACCTAAACACAAATTTGGGTGAACATTTGTTGCAGTGTGTATAAGCATGATAAAATGCATGGATTTATAACTTTTTTTGTACAACATTGTATTAGGATGCTTTCTGAACTTTGGAAAAGCATCACACAGTTGTGTGCATTGTCAAATAAGACTCTCCTCCACCACCACACTGCTTTATAACTGCACACAAGTACATTTTTAATATAGGTAAAGGTAAAGGGATCCCTCACATTTAAGTCCAGTTGTGGACGACTCTGGCGTTGTGGTGCTCATTTTGCTTTACTGGCCGAGGGAGCCGATGTTTGTCCGCAGACAGTTTTCCCGGGTCATGTGGCCAGCATGACTAAGCCGCTTCTGGCAAACCAGAGCAGCGCACAGAAACGCCATCTACCTTCTCGCCAGAGCTGTATCTATTTATCTACTTGCACTACGTGCTTTCAAACTGCTAGGTTGGTAGGAGCTGGGACTGAACAACGAGAGCTCACCCCGTCGCAGAGATTCAAACTGCTGACATTCCCATCAGCAAACCCAAGTGGCACAGTGGTTTAAACCATTTTTAATATAGAGGAAAGCAAAAGATAAGAAACTTACTCATGGAATTGGAAGCAGTACCAAACTATGCATGCACTTAGTGTTTTATATAAGACCTAGAAATAAAACTGGCAAAATTACATTAATTTCATTTCATAATAGGAGTGGAAAACAAATTATTTAAAATGTATAATCTTCACTTTCGAAATCAATTCACAAACTGAAACACCACCACCACCACCACCACAACAACAACACTTTATTATGTTTATAGACCAGCATAAACTGTAAAGACTCTCCTCCCTGAAAGAGAGGGGAGTGGTTGTGGGCGGGAGCCCGAGCACCGCCCAGCAGGGGGCGTTGCCCCCTGCCTCCAGCTCACCTGGCTGGCGCTCACGCCCCCCCAATGGCCACCCAACCAGGTGCCGTGGAGGGGGCGTGTTCAGCAGCCTTTTGCTGCAGTGCCAGCCTCTCCCTGGCCTCATTCCTCATCGTCGTCCCATCGCGAGTCTCCTCATCAGGATCTCCTCTTCCGCATGCCCAGCTGAGCGACCATGTGGAGCCTGTACTTCGAAGAGGACTTTTAAAAGGGAGGTTTCGCCTTGTTGTTGCTGTTGTCCAAGCTAACCCCCTTGCCTGTACCTTGCATTTCCCTACTGCTTCCCCCTCATTCTTCCTTATTTTCTCATTTAGATTTCCAAAGCCTTTTCTCATTGTTTCCGTCTGCTGAGCTTATTTAGTTCCAGAAATTCTACGTTACCCTTCAAGACTTTACTTCTAGTGTTCTCTGCCTCCCGACTATACTGCCTAAAGTTCTCCTTTTCTTTTTTGGGTGCATGTTTCTGGGTTAGCGACTTTGTTTTTGCCACAGTGCAGTTTTCTTCACTGCCTGGTTACTTTCCTTTTATTTGTATTATTTCGCTGTCTTGCCTAGGCACACGTGCGCTTGCAGCTGCATCCGCCTACCTACTATCCTCTTTGCCTCAACGTCCTTTTAAAGCTTGTTTTAAAGGCAGTGGGTTCCTTGCCGGATAATTTGGGGTTTTCAGTGCATTAAATACAGCCCCTGCCAGCCGGCAAATTTACCTTCCTAATTTTATTGAAGCGCACGCCATGCATTGGTTTCTGCGCCCACGTGTTCGCCTGTGATTGTAAAAACACTTGCCTCTTCCCCTTCTTCCCCTCCCCTCCCGTGTCCCTAGTTTAAAAAAAACAAAACCGCTTGCTTCTCCCCAAACAAACAAACAAAAACCTGCTTGCTTCTCCCCCTTCTCCCCCTCCCCTCCTGTGTCCGTGATTTAAAAAGAAAAAAATAGAAAAAACGCTTGCTTCTTCCCCTTCTCTCCCTCCCCTCCTGTGTCCGTGATTTTTTTTTTTAAAAAACGCTTGCTTCTCCCCCTTCCCGGTTTTAGCACTTTCTTTCTCTTTAAATGGTATTTTCTTGAAGGGCTTCGCCTAGCCCTGCCCTCTCCCTCCCCCCAGGTTTCTATAGGTGTTTTTTCCGGCATTTCTGCAGAGGATTTTCTGACGTTGTGGCCAGCCCATTAATAAACTGCTCTTTCTTCCTCCTCCCCAGCCTTCCCCCTCCCCCCCGTGTTTTTACCTCTGTCACCACATCCACCTATTCAACTTCAGATGTTATACCAGGTGATCATCTATCCCCTAAAATACGTGCAAAAATCTTAAATGGATAATTTGTTGACATGTTTAAGTTAGTTCCTCCTGCAGAGGAGTTAGGTAGGGGTGAAAAGAGGCCTTCCCATGGGAAAAGAAGGAGCAAGTACCCTTCCGTGCCTAGGACATTTGAAAACTGGCTCAATGGTTTTCAGGCCTTTATGGGGACGATCGTTGCTGCCTATCCCAAGCAGGTGGTTCACCTTGTTGCTTACCTTTCGCATATCCGTACGGCTTGCGCCCTCTCAGGGGAGGCCGCCGCCATAAGTTATGACAAGAAGTTTCGAAGGAAGGCTTCTAGGATCCCGTTAGCACGCTGGGATCAGATTGAGAACGGCATCTGGTCAGTAGCTGTTGGTCCATACGTAGAGAAGAAACCAGTCGACCCATATCGGTCGGCCAGGACCGAGCAAAGAAGGGATTTCAAGCGCAGGGTATGCTGGGAGTACAATAAAGGGTTTTGCCAAAGGCCATCTTGTAAATACCCGCATGAATGTGAAAGATGCGCCGGGGCTCACCCTGCAGCATCTTGCTTTAAGGGGGGGAAGCAGCCCTTTCGTGGAGGCCGGGGGTTCCATCATTCCAGTTCCAGGGGAGCCCCCGCGGCAGCGAACAGAAGATGAGGTAGTTCTGGAATTGGCGTTTTCCCCTATCAAGCTCGCCCCCCTTTGCAACATTCTGTCCTTTTACCCAGATAAAAATGCAGCTTCCTACCTCCGGGAAGGATTTTCCAGCGGGTTTAGAATCCCTATTGCAGGTTCTTTGATTGCAAAAGATTCCCCCAATCAAAAGTCAGTCAGAGAGAGACCGGAAGTCGCTGAGAGAAAGATAGCCAAGGAAGTGAGCGCTGGCAGGGTAGCAGGCCCGTTCGACAGACCCCCCATACCAAACCTGCACATATCACCATTAGGCATCGTGCCCAAGAAGACCCCTGGGGAATTTAGGCTCATTCACAATCTCTCTTATCCGAAAGGCGGCTCGGTTAACGACGCCATCCCATCAGAGTTATGCACGGTTAAATATGCCTCCTTCGACCAGGCAGTTAAGCTAATCCATAGTTTTGGTCGCGGGGCGCTGTTGGCAAAGTGCGATATCGAATCGGCCTTCCGCCTTCTGCCAGTCCATCCTAGTGACTTTCGGTTGCTGGGTTTCAAATTTCTAGGAAAATATTACGTTGACAGGGCCATGCCAATGGGCTGCGCAGTGGCCTGTTCGGCATTCGAAGCTTTCAGCACGTTCTTGGATTGGGCCCTGCGTTTTAGGACCAGTTCCATTGGGGTCACGCATTACCTGCATGATTTTCTTTTCGTGGGTAAGTCCAACACGGGGGAATGCGCCTCCTTGCTTGAGGCCTTCTCAGCTCTGGCCCAGGACCTGGGTGTTCCTCTCGCTGCCGAGAAAACTGAGGGACCGGCCACGCGCCTAACTTACCTGGGCATCGAGCTGGATACAATGTCCCAGTCATCCCGCCTACCTGCGGAAAAGATTGAAGCCCTTAAGGAATTAATTCAAGACACTCTTAGGCTTAGGAAGATCACCCTGAGGCAAATTCAATCTTTATTAGGCCATTTTAACTTTGCGTGCAGGGTGGTGTCCCCCGGACGTCCCTTTTGTGCCCGCCTGGCCAGATTGTCAGTTGGTCTTAGACACCCGCACCACAGGGTCCACCTCCCCAGGTCGGTCAAGGCAGACCTGGAGGTGTGGGCGACTTTTTTGGTAAACTACAATGGGGTATCTCTATGGCAGGATGTCTTGAATTTGTCATCAGACTTCCAGGTCCAATCGGACGCGGCTGGGTCCTTAGGCTTTGGCTTGTACTTCAAGGGGTGCTGGTGCGCACAACGATGGCCAACGGCATGGCAAGGTCAGGCCATCACGCAGGATCTCACCTTTCTTGAGTTCTTTCCGATAGTGGTGGCCGTTCACATCTGAACGGAAGAGTTTCGAGATCACCGCGCGTGCTTCAGGACCGACAACCTGGCGGTGGTGAACATTCTAGCCAGGCAGTCATCTCGGTCTGAGAGGGTCTCCTCCCTTCTGCGGGCGTTCGTCCTCCGGTGCCTTGAGTACAACATAATATTTTCAGCCAAATTCGTACCCGGAGCCAATAATGACATAGCCGATGCCTTGTCTCGATTTCAGATACCTCGCTTCCGGTCGCTTGCACCTGGAGCACAACTGTTGCCCGAACCCTTTCCGGAGTACCTGTGGAACGTTGGAGACGCAAAGTGATACAGGGAGTATTAGCGTCCGTGGCACCTTCCACTCTCAGGTCCTACAAGAAAGCCTGGTGTGATTTCCTTGGTTTCAGGTCTGGGTTATCTGGGCTCTCACATAACGTACCTCCTACCATTGACGATGTCTTGCAGTACGTTTCCCATCTCGATGATCTGGGACGTGCTCCTAAAACCTTAAAGATTCACGTAGCCGCCATCAGCTTCTTTTCAAAAGCTACATTTGCTCATGACCCGTGTAGTGACTTCTTGATCCGTAGAGCCATTGAGGGTTGGGGCAGGTTGCAACCTCCCAGGGCCGAGAGCCGTAAGCCGATTTCTTACGGGTTGTTATCTCAGATACGCATAAAACTCAGGTCAATTTGCCGGTCCAGGTTCGAGGCACGTCTCTTTCCCGCAGCATACGCTATCGCCTTTTTTGGCGCGCTCAGAGTTGGTGAGGTGGTGTTTGAAGTTGGTGCACGAGGTTCAACACGCGGCCTCCTGTGCGAGGACGTGCAGTTGTCCGAAACTACTGTGACAGTGCGTATACGTCAGTCCAAGACTGATCAGGCGGGTAAGGGTGTCCTAGTTAAGCTCACGGCGTCGGCACAGCAGGGCCCATGCCCGGTAAAGGACACTAGGCGGTACCTCTACCAGAAACGGGTCCGTTTCTGGTCCACGAAGATGGGTTACCCTTGTTGAGGCACCAATTCACCAGAGTGCTTCGCAAGGCTATTGAGGCTTGTGGTCTATCCTCCCAGAAGTACGCTGCACACTCCTTTAGAATTGGCGCCGCAACCACGGCTGCGCACCTGGGGTTATCGGCGGACAGGATCAAAGAGATGGGCCGGTGGAAATCCAATGCTTATAAGTCTTATATTCGCTAGTATGCAACCTGCCGCTTTACCCTACTTACCCGCCTTTTCTTTTCTGTCTTTTACCCCCAGTTATGCTCAGAAGAAGCGTGTGAATTTGTGGCCACAGTATAGTTCATTGGGCCCGCGTACGAGCGGTGAGCTGCGGTCTTGCATCCAATCTTGGCCTTCCACATGGTGTTCGAGTTTCCTGGTTTTCGAGAAGAGGCATGCGTTGGGAGGAGCTGATGCCATTGCTGTGGGAGAAAGTAGTCAAGTTCGGCCCTCCCGACATCCTTGTGATTCATTTGGGGGAGAATGACCTAGCTAACAGAAGGAGTGTGGACTTGTTGTGGAGCATAAAAAGAGACTTGAATGCATTTGCAGCCTTGTGTCCCAGAACGACGGTGTTCTGGTCCTCCTTCCTGAAAAGAACTGTTTGGCGCGGTGCGCAAAGCTGTATGGCCATTGAAAGAACCAGGAAACTCGTAAACCGGGCGGTAGCCCGTTGGGTGCGCTTTATGTATGGCCAAGTCATTTATCATGACCGTATCCGGATCGGCGACCAAGCTTTATACCGGAATGACGGTGTCCACCTCTCGGATTTGGGGAACGACATTTGGTTAGCTAGTGTCATCAAAAGTATCTGGGATTGGTTGCAGCTTTGAGGGTATTGGCGGCGAGCCTTTGGCTCGGGTGGCGGTTAGGCATTGGAATAATGTGTTGTGTGTCGAAGTGCTAGGTGTGGCCATCGCCTATGCCTTCAATTTTTAGGGGTATTCCGTTAAAGGAATCTGGCGGTCGTGTATTCTGTCCGATGCCTGCTTGGCGGGAGGCCATGGCACGACCCTCGGTGACAGCAGGGGTGAGCCTATAGTTGGATTAGCATCAACAGGCTCCACCTACTGGTGAATAAACCCACTTGTTTCGATCCAATGCCTAAGCCAATACCTTTTCATTGCTGTAATCAATAAAGTTGTGGCCTTTTCTAGCCCATCAACCTTATATCACTTGTCCTTGTGTCTTCATTTCACTTCGCGGGGGTCGGGTCCTCGAACCACAACACAGAAATGATCCAAAATACACCCTTCTAAGAATTTTTGACATGGTTCTCCAAAAAACACATACAAAAACTGTACATTAGGGGAAAGTGGCACACAAAGTTATATTTTAGTGAATATAACTTACAAAAAGGTGTGTTATATGGAAATAGACAGCTTGTAATAATGTGCATCTTAGGCAAAAATGTGTATATTAGGAAACATGCACATGAAAAGCGGCATTACAGCTTTTGATAGAAAAAATCATGGCTATTCATTCCTGTACAGAAACCTGAAGACTGAAGAGTAATGGTAGAATGGAGACATTATTGAAGAAATACAATTTTCTAGTGAAAAGGCATTAACAGATCATATACACCTATTGGATCAGGGTAGTCTCCCTCTTAAACTGAAGTGGTTAAAATTTTGGATTAGGTTATGGGGGATACAGGTTCAAGTCCCCACTTAGACATACGTAACGCTCACTAAGAGACCCTGAGTTTGTCATAATCTCTCCAAACCTGCCTCGTTGAGTTGAGTCCAAAGGCAGAAGAGAACAATGCATACTGGCTTGAGATCCTTAAAGGAAAAATGAAAGAGAAATGCCATGAATAAATATGTATGTGGAGTGAATCCACAGAAGAGAAGCAATTATCTTGTGCTGATAGTGGGGAGTATGGTAGGACCTAGGAGGAATGTTATATGCTGATTCCTGTCTCCTGCCACAGCACAGTGTTTTGTCTACAAAATAAATGAAATAATCTGAAATACTCCAGTAGAAATCAATGGATTTCCTATCTCTACAATCTTTTTCCTTAACAGCTGCAATGGAGGACAGAATTATGACTAGCTCTGCAGCCAATCATGGCACACCATCAGAAATATTTAAGACCCAATAAGGAAACAGAAATCATATCAAGATGTGCATGATGGGCCTCATCATATTTCTGACCTAAGGCTGAGCCAAAATTATGCTCCCCCCATTTCATTGCCTCATTCACAGGCAATAAAATTTGAGGTGGGGGAATGAAACTCCCTGGGCACAGACCACTCCTCCCAGTGCCTGTCGGCCATCATTTCTCCCATCTCTACAATCCCTATATGTGTTTTTTAAGGTCCTCCACAATATAATGCAAACCGGAACCAATGTATGCAAAGCACTGAGATACCCATGGCCATAGAAGTTCCTGTTTCCTCTGCAAATATAGAGTCCTGGTAAGATAATTTGCCTCCCTTTTGCATTAAAAAATCCTGCAGGTCTATAATTTAGCCCAGTAGACTTAGGTTGCATGTTAATATGCATTTTTTTTTAAAAAAAATATTCTGATAATACACTAGAGTGGAAACCTTTTGGAGAAAGTATATTTCTGAGGTTTGATGGCTCATAACACCACTTTTTTGGGAGTAATACCATAAAATTATATATCAAGGGAAAGATAATTTAATGAAGAATGTAATACAACAAAGTTTGTTTAAGTATCTGTATTGTATCAAAAGTTATAGCCAACTAACCAGGAGTGTTTAGAGAGCCAATCAGATGTCATCTTGTTTTGGCAATGGTGGCTCATAACACCACCTTCTTTTTTTTAGTAATACCATAAAATTATATATCAATGGAAAGATAATTTAATGAAGAAGGTAATGCAATAACTTTTAGGAAGGACTATTTATAACAATAGCAGTCATAAAGAAGAAACGTGAAACACATAGGAAAAAATGAGATATACAAAAATTCTCACCATATCAGTTAATACTTAGTTGGGTAACCTTTAGCCTTCCCATGGAATGAACCAAGTTTTTTTTAGTTCTGCAGCTGCAATAATGTGAAACTAAGAATGAATTATTGCCTCTATTAATTGGGTTTTATTGCTGGGTTGCTTCTGACTAACAAGTTTCTTAAGTCTGCTCCATAGATTTTTGATTGGGTTAAGTTCTGGGCTATGTATATTTGGGCATTTACATTCTCATTAATGACCCTACTAGTGTAGGGTGGGGGACTGTCTCTCTTAGATACAGTTATGAACCAACACTCAGAAATATTAAAAATGTAGGAAAACAGTGACAGACTGAGGTGTGCCGTGTTGTTCTGAACACAAAAGGAATCCCAATAGGTAATTTGCTTGCTGCCATTCAGATTGTGATTTAATCTGACATATATGGATGGGATTTACCTGAGAGTCTTATTCTAAAAGTATTGATCCTCAGAGCTTCAGAACTGGATTGCTTCAAGCTTTTGGAATTTAGATGTAATCCCAGAGGTATGTGGGAATCTTCATTCCCTGACAGGTTTCTAATGAAAGTCCATTTATTTATTTTTTATTATACAGGCTCTATGACCAATTATTTCAATACCCATCAGGTTAAGGCTGATGAATTAATTTGTGTCAAATCTATACAAGCTTATATAGTAGAGATACATTACTTATGAAGCAAAGACTCCATATCAAGGAATCAATAAGGCAAGCTTGGCTTTCAATTGGTGCCGCAAACTTCCCTAGGATTAAGAGGCTCTTTATCCTGCCGAACGTTTCTCCGAGACAAATCGCTTAGTGAGTGAAATTACTTAAAGGTAGGCATTCATTTCCCATGCTGATTATTTCTTAAGTAATTGAACTTGCTCTGGACAAAACCATCAACTCTAAGTTAGTGAACTCATTCTGAAGCAGTCATGAAGTTCGAGAAAGGGATTTATATGGACATTTTCATACTGAGTAACCCACACCAATTCATTCAACGATATGCCCATAACAGTAATATACCAAAATCAATGTAACTAATAAAAGGAATCATGATTATTATTTACAATTTTTACAACTCCTTTCAATATACAAACTCAAGGGAGGTTAGAGTTAGTGGCTTGTCCATGGCCTAACATAGCCTAGAAGGCGTCACTGCAGGGGAAAGGAGGAAGAGATGGTACTTATGGCTTTTCAAGAAAGGCTTTGTGTCCATGTGTTGGGTGACCTGAATCAAGTCGCTTTTTGATTAAGCAGAAACACATTCATAACATTTAAAGAAAAATCTATCATTTACAAGTGTAATTCATACTTTTCAGTAGGGAGTATTCTCAGTCCTTTGAACAATCAGTTGTGAGGGCTGGAAAATACCTAGGGCAGGCAAGGAGGAGCCAGTTTGGTGGGCAGGTAGTCTGACAGTGCAGATTAGCCGCAATCACTTCCCCTCATGAGCCTGAGGCAAGCAGAGCATTGTTCACCTTGACCCTTTTTGCTATAATCCTTCCCTGACACTCCTCTGTCCTCTGTCCCATGACCGTAAACCTTACCTTGGTAAGGAGGCACTAGAGACTGGTGTCTTTTGCCCCTGAGGATTAGAACTGCGAGTCCCAGAATTCCTTGCATAAAACGGACTCTACACATGCAATTTCTGCTGGGCAGAAAATCTTCTGAGCACCCTTGGTACAGATGGATAGACCAGCAGTATACAACAAGCAGGCATACTGAAAGAGTGCAGCAGATCTAGGAGCTTCATAACAAGTAGTGACATAGGACTGGCTCTCTGAAACCCCTAGATTCTCAAGATTATGAGGATTCGGTGCCGTGGTGCTAGTGTCCTGGCTGCATCAACAAACAGTTCTGTCTCCTAATCAGAAGTTATATTGGTGCAGGGGACAGGAAATTAGTGCAGGTACTCCCAAGTTCAAGCCCCGCAGCACCTGACAAAATGAAGATACAATTTAATGTATTTTCAGCCTTTCATTGCAGCACCTCTTCTTCTTTAAACCCATTATGTCTCACTGTGCAAGTAAAGTCAAATTATTTGAATCTACAGTGCAAAAGGGCAGACATTTCATTAGACCCTTATTATATTGTCTACACAAATAGAAGAACTAATTGAATCAAATTAGTAATGGAATTATGTGGGTAGAGATTTTGGTGAAAGCATGACGATGTGCATTTATTTTACATTGCCAGCATTAATTTTATTAAGATAGTTTCCCCTTTTTTTGCTTTCAAGTGCCCATATTTTAACATGAGAGTGTCAGACCTATCTATGTGGCATTTCCAGTTTTGATGGCAGGACTGGCTGGGAATCTTTCCCTCTCCAAATTGGATCGATTCTCAATATTTGTTCTGCTTAAGCCAGGGGTAGCCAATGTAGTACCTTCCAGATGTTTTTTGGACTACAAATCCCATAAAGCCCTTTTGGTGCAGCCAAAGGCAACATCTGGAAGGCACCATGTTGGCTACCCTGCCCTGGCTTAAACAGTATTACAACTTTACAATGATATTTTCATTTATTAGGTAGCAACAGGCATTTCTCAAACATAACTGATAATTCCATGAAGTCTAGGCACAACATCCCCAAATTTTGCTTGGATAAAAAGAGATTGGATTGAAGAATTATTTCTCTCTTTTTTGTAACGACCTTATTACATTTTGGAAATGAGTCATCTGGAATTACATGTAACGGCAACATTTTACTGTGGTTTCAAGTATCTTTCAAAAAGTGAGAAGAGACCTTCAGTCTCTTGGGACAGTTTGTAAATATCATCAGAATGCTTTTCTTTTCTACTACAGTTTTGCTTCTTGCAACTGGTTTTCATCAATTTCTGTACAACTAATGTATGATCTTAAAATGTAAAGGGGGAAGCAAGTTTTAGTTGAACTATCTTTATTCTCTATCAAATGGAAATCTCTAGACAAGGTGTAATGCTTATTGATTACGCGAAGCAGGAGATTTATGTTTCAGGAATGCCACAAAAGCTTTCTTCGTCAGATAAATAACACTTGAGCAAAGAACAGTTTGAAACAAAGAATTGACACTCTCAGAAATGTGGAGCATATTACTCACACAAATTTGTCACCTGTTTGTACATCCATTTCAATGAAACATTTGGAAACATGCTAAATGTCTTCCTTTAGACATAGCCGAGGTAACTGTTTAGTATTAAGTCAAACAGTCTCTCAGAGCATTTCTTTCACACTTTCCTGTACATGCTGATTGATACGGATGAGAAAAAATCCAGAGTTGCAATGCAAATGTGTAACTTGTAAATTGAAACAAATGAAGGATGAGGGAGAAAGAGAGAGTGAGGCCAGAAAAAGGCATAGCTAGTTAATTACTTAGGGTTTGTACAGAATGTCTTATTTGTATATTTGGAACCACAGTATCATTGCTTCATTAATCCCTTGGTTTTGAGTATATACATTTTAGCCTTGAAGCAATGAGATTAATGGGTAGCTTCTATTCAGACATTTCCCTCTTGGCTCAAAAGTGCCACGTACAAAATCTGTTGCTTGTGTGGTTGGTAAATCTGTACATCCAGCTCCCAACGCTATACTGAAAACCATACACAGAATACTGAAATGTCCTGCTTCGGATGATTTGTTTGCTACCAATCTACCCTTCTTCCAAGAAGCACAAGTTAGCAGCTGCATGTATGGGAGTTACTCTAGGAGTGTTGTTAGATAGGTTAGCTGATAAACAGCAGGTGGGCCAAGGAGGGATTCTCATGCTTAAGCAGGAATTGAAATCAAAGTCTTCATTGGGGATGGAGGAGCAGCCTACTGCTGACGCTGAAAATAAATCATGCTTACTTTGCCAAATAATAAAAGTCATACCTTGGGGAAAGGGAGGAAGTAGCAGGTGGTGGAGGGCTCCCATGGACGTTGGTGCATCATTTGCCACTGTTGGCAGGCAAAGGAAGAAGGGGTGACTGAAGACCTACATGAGGAACAAGGGGTGGGGTGTAAAGATCTACACTGGGAACCTGGGGGGCGGGAATCAAATCAGCCTTACCCAGCAGTTGAAGTGGGAATCCGAGACCATCATTGGAGGAAAGGGGTCCACTCTGAACCATACAGAGTGACCGCAGTGCCCAGAAGACCCCGGAGGGAAGTCCCCACCATTTCCTTCCTAGAGGTTGGATGACACCAGCAGTGGACCCAATTCACCGAGAGGCTGTCATAGAGGTGCCATAGGGTGGGGGCACTGATGAAGACGTGGCATATCTGGCCTCTGGAGAGTGTGCCACAACTGTTGCTGTCACTGCAGCAAGCGATGCATTCCTTGGAGGCCGGATCTGCTGCCCCTGTGGATCTTGCTACCTAAGGTAATTGTCTCACTTTGTCTCATACAGGGGCTGGCCCTGAGAGCACTTGCTTTATTTATATATCACTCTCCCTCTCACAGAACACAATGTTATGCAAAATATGGGAAAATACATTGCAGCAATTATAATGAGAAACTATGGCATCTCTCCAATTCCCAAATGACATGGCCCTGATCCAGAGATCCATGGGAACAGGATCTGGGAACATTAGTGGGTATAGGAAGACAAAAGGTTTTATGAGATCCATTTCCTTTTCCTTGAGTCAGAGTTGCACATAAAACTATTATCCTATGGAGGGGTGTAGATTTTCCTACCTCTTATGACAACCTCATGCAACAAAATAAGGAATGTATAATTCTATTGCTTTAAAAATGAAAGGATAGTGTATGGGTTTGAGGTTGTTGTATATTACAAACTTGGTGGATCAGTCTGATCAATCTAGTCCAACATCCCATTTCCAGTTGTGGCCAATCAAATGCTTCTGAAAAGCCCCACAAGCAAGACACGAAGACAATAGCCCTGTCTGCTTTTGCATCACAGCAAGTAGAATTCCATGACACGCTGCCTCCAAACATTTAGCCAAAATAGCTTGTAGCCGCATCCTTCAATTGTCAAATTTACTTTTAAAGCCAACCAAGCTAATGACATTCACATCTTGGGACCATGAATTCCATAAATTAAGTGGAGTGAAGTATTTTCTGGAGTGCTCTGATGGTGTTTCCTGCTTGGCAGGGGATTGGACTCGATGGCCCTTGTGGTCTCTTCCAACTCTATGATTCTATGATTCTATGATTTTCTTCCTAAATCTATTATCCGCCCATTCAGCTGAATAATCTTGAACTATACTTTTTTCTAACTATAGTTCTTTCTAACTATTTTTTCTTCACCATTCTATCATGCCTTTCCTTTCCCTGACAATTTGGACTGCCATTTTCTCTACCTTTTCCTGTTTGACAATATCTTCTTTGACACAGACTATTATAAACACAACACCATCATAGATTTATTTTAAATAATGATGCTTTGCCTTTTTTTATCACTGCCCATTAGGAATGGAGAAGAAATTCAATTCAGTACCTCATATTAAAAATATGTGAACTGAAACACAGCTATACTTTGAAATTTGTGGTTATCTGAATTTTATTATGCAGTTTTGCAAACAGTGTTTACAAAAATGCCTATATTGGAGCAACCGTTCAAAGGTACAGACATTTATTATATTTAGCATTTTTGTCTTCTAGTCACATCTGGGACTACAGATAACGTGGAAGTAGCTGAAATCACCCATTAGTACCTCTATTTCTTCCTTAACCACCTTCAGTAACTTTCTCAGTTTCAGAGTCTTGATCAGAAGGGTGGTCATATATCTCAACACCCCTGTAGTGAATTATTTTTTTGCTTAGGATTTTTATGCACAACACCTATATGGGGGAGTTAATTGTCGTTTCAATGATTCTGTGCTGTTTTCAGTACGCAGAGCGATGCCACCCTCAAAACATCCTTCCTGGTATAAATAGTAGGCTATTCTTTGCCTAGCAGCAAATACTTCTAACTTGGGAGAGACATCTCCAGAGCTCTTTCTGATTTGCCAGCCTGTCCATTACCTTGGAAACTTAAGGGGGTGGTGGTGGTAGCTTTCTCATTGCTATGGAAACAAATCAATATAAATATCTTTATATTTTATTTTTAGACTATATAATACAAAGGGCAAAACAGACTCTTGATCTGATGAAACATTGAGGAGTTTTCTTCACTGTTTCAATTAACTGAAGTTGTAGGTGATGCCAATTGTTTCCACCTTTGCACTGATGCAAGCGATCAAGAAGAAATGGTCACTTCTTGTAATGCATTAGCTGGATTTTTAAAACTGCCACATAGGCTGCAACCCTGTACCCATTTACCTGTGCCCCCGGGAGTAAGACTTACTTTTGAGTAGATGTGTATAAGATTACACTGTTGGCCTTTCAGTGATTCCATTTACTGTATATTTATAAGGCAATGTGCATAAGGATTAACAGATATTACTTAGATCATAAAAACATCTAAGAAGGGACCTGATATATATAGCC
Source organism: Podarcis raffonei (assembly GCF_027172205.1). Classification (NCBI taxonomy): domain Eukaryota; kingdom Metazoa; phylum Chordata; class Lepidosauria; order Squamata; family Lacertidae; genus Podarcis; species Podarcis raffonei. Next base: position 54,249,924 of record NC_070604.1, read on the forward strand.
CTTCCAAGCTGTGTCTCTCAGAGTCAGATCTAAAGCAATTGCAATTGTATTGGCTAATTGATTTTTTTTGGCATCTGTGTATCTCGAGAGACAATGGAGTGTGCCTCCAGGTGTGAAGTCAAACCACTGTGTTAGCAGCACTTAAGTGACCTCCCTGCGGTTCAAGCCTGGGCACTGTGTATGGAGGTCCTGGGCTGCCCAGACAACAAGACACCCCTCTCGGCCTCACTGGTTTGATCCAAAGGAAAGCAGAGTGGTATGTTTGGCACCAGCTTGGCTGTAGGAGTTGTTGGAATGAGATGTACAAGGTTCAATCTAGCCCTCTTGGGACTCCACTGTGAATTTGTGTAGGATTCAGTCCTTAACCTTTTCTTCTCCTGAAGATATTCCACAAGGCAAAGGAGGTTTAGGGTCGGAGTTTTCCTCTTCCAGGTTGACGAGCCCCATCTGCCCCTCACTTCCCTCTACAGCATGTGCAGAAACTACCTTCTTGAACATTGGACCCATTATTGGTCTGGTCCACTCAATCCACCAGATTTTGCATGCAGGAGGAGGTCCCAAACTGAGGGTTTGAGACCCATCGGCTACCCTAGCCTGGTTTAGCTGGCCAGTCAAAGCTATTCCTGGGGTGTGGCTGCCGTTGCATGCTGACAGCTTCGAGGAGCCACAGGTGAGAACTGAGTGCAGGATGGGGACCAAAGATGAGCAAAATCCCCCAGAAGGAACATGATGTGCCTTCACCAGAGATACTACCCCTCTCCTAACACTCCATATACCCACAACTGTTAACAAACTGATTTTATGAAGACAATATAAAAGAGCACAATATGTTTAATTTAGAAGCTAGATGGCTGAATGAATATGAATATGTATAGTTATAGAATAACTGTAAGTCTCAGAGAGGATTGGGATGCCAGTGTTTAATAATGGTATAACTGTGGCGCTAATGGTGCAATTCTATGCATGTTTATTTGGAAGTAAGTTCCACTGTGTTTAGTTCAGCAGGAGTTACTTTCAACTAAATATATTTAGGATTGAACTGCATGAATTGCTCAGCAGCCAAATAATTATATAGTAAGCTATATACTAGGCTCTGTACCTTATTTTTATTTGCTGACTTAGTGAGCCCTATGAGTAGTATATTTTTTATCTACACTACAGACTTCTATAATAAATATCAAGTGTCGGTTTCTCAATAAACACAACTCTTTCTCTATAAGATGTGTTTTAGAAATTCATGTCAAAAATACATGTGGCAAGTGGGTATATTGTGTGTCCCAGCTGTAAATCATGGTGATTGGGCATGTGGTTAAAAGACACAGAGGCACATGATAAGGACATTCACAAGAAGAGGCCGATGCCTGTCTCTGGGGCCTGAAACATGTAGCAGCTCATTATTTTAGTTTCTGGGCTGGACCAAAGGATGCAGTTGCATTTTGATTTTCTTTGAGTCCGTTCTCGCAGTTGAACCACTTCCTGTTGATGCTTAGACTGGAAGTGACCACTTCTCTTTGTAAGGATGAGGAAACCTATAAGAATGGTTCCCTGCCAATGAAATCAGAGGGATTCGTGAAAATGCTTGGGGAATTTCTGGTGCTCCTGCTTTCATCCTATTCACTTTGTGAAATATGGAGGTGACTCATGCTGTTGACCTGATCACTTCCAAAGTGCCCTCTCCCACTGGGCAGAGACCACTCAGCTCCCTTGTTTTCTGGACAGCTTGAATACATGTGACAGAAAACCCCCTGTGAATCTGACTGAACACACACACACACGTCTGCTTCTCATTTTCATTGATCCAAGTGATGCAATAGAAGGATCAAGTTAGCTTCTGGCCTAATGGTAATGGACAGGATAAAGGTCAATAGAGCTCAATCCATATAAGATATGAGGAAAAATGTCCATTTTCAGTAGCAATTTGAAACCAAACTATGCCTGGACAAAGTGGAGCTTGCTGATAGCACAGATCAACTGATCTGTGCTGTCTTCTAGCCCTGTTTGTAAAAGAACAATTGGGAGTTCACATTTTTGCAAAGCAATTCTCTCTAATATAATGCATCATTGTATGTTATTTTTCTGTATATGTATATTATGCAAACCTTGTTCCAGTATATGCCATTTTGTACATATTACTTGGCTGGAGAACTGCATGCAGATTCAGAAGGGTGAATTTTGACAGATTGCTGTGTTTCGGTTCACATATTGTTACAGAAAGTGCTACTTTTATAGGTTTGCCTTTAAATGAAAGCTGAATCAATTTCCCCCGCATCCCCAAGAGCCGCAGCAACCCTGTCATCATGGAGAAGTCTAACATGCTGGTGTCATATATGAATGGGCTCCTTTGTCCAGTTGGTTTGTCTTGAAGAATGAAGCTTACACGGGAACATGCCTGGATTTTACACTTCGCTGCAGGAGTTGCCACCAAGCTGGTTTACTCCCTTGTCTGACAGATGAGCTTCCCTGTGCCAGGTTTATTGTGCTTTTAAGCTCTCACCCCTACATCATAAAATCCATAATATGTGGTTTAACTGTCCAATAAAAGTCAGATATCTCGTTCTTACTCTTATTTATTTATCAGATTTATATTCCTCCCTTTCTCCTGAAGGAGCCCAGGGCAGCAAACGCATCTGTAATAAAAATACAATTAGAAGTAAAATAAAAACATATTTCAATCTTTCCAAAACTGTTAGAAACAGCTAAAAGCAATGCATCACAATAAAACCTGTAACCAGTCATGCCTCTGACTAGGGCTGCTGAAACAGAAACAGAAACATTTTCAGCAGGTGTCTAGAAGAATGCAATGATGATGCCTGTCTAATGGTCATAGGAAGGAAGTTCCCAAGCACAGGTGCTGCCACACTGAAGATATGACTCTTGACATGCAGCATAGACACCGCATAGCACTTGTAGAAGGCAGACAGAAGTAACTGAGTTGGCACGTATGGGTTAAGGTGACCCCATAAGTTAACTCCAATGCTTGCTGATTTTGACAGCAGGTGCGGGGTGGAAAGAATTGTTGAATCTGAGACGGAATTAACCATTGATTTTATTGACTACTCACAGCTCAGTTGGTAGAGCATGAGACTCTAGGATTATGGGTTCGAGTCCCATGTTGGGCAAAAGATTGCTGCATTGCAGGGGGCTGACCTAGATGACCCTTGTGGTCTCTCCCCACTCTACAATTCTATGATTCTACTGATATTGGCAGCCTATGACTGCTTTGGAGGATGGTTGGCATGCTTATACCCTGAAACCCCAGCATACTGGATATTGCTTCTTTATTAATAGCTTTTCTCAATATACTGTGATGCAGAATGTTTTTAAACTTGGCACCTAAATGCTTGTACGCTTAATTTTTTCTTGTCCTGTATCAATGTGTAAAATATTTATTTTTTTTTGCAATAAAATAGTTCCCTTGATTGTCACTGATTTTTTCTCTGCTCAAAAGTTCACTATAGGTGAGTAGAATCATTATTGTTGTTTTATTGAATACATCTCTGTTTTCAGTTCATAGGTCAGTTACATTTGGTGTGAGACACTGCTCTCATAGGCATTGGGAGGTTGGGGGGGAAGAAAGAGGTGAGGAAGGAAAGGTGGGAGAAAGAAGAGGGCAATGGTTTATTTTAAGAAAGCTAGGTAAGGGGAAATTGAAACTCAGTGAACCCAGAAAGGCAGTAAATATCTTAAAAGGGCATGATATCAAGAAAACACAACCTGAAGCTTGAAATCATGCCTGGATAAATTAAGATGGTGGTGCAGAAAAGTGAGGTGGGAAGGGGAAAAAAACCTAAGAGTAAGTTATAGTATCTAATGAATATTCAAATCCTTTGAGTTCAAAGCACCATATTACTTCACAAAGGTCATGAAAAAAGACTGGGCCACCCTTGTCACCATATTAACCATCAATATAATGTTGATTGAAAGGTATGTTAAATTCAGTAGGAGTCTTATTTTTCCTTTTGTATTTTGAACAACTTGATACATAGCCTCTATGTAGCTCCCCCCCCCCCGATGATTTATTCTGCTTTCTCAAGTGTACACACAGGGCAGGAGTAAAATGTGAGGATGTCCCACCACCAGCTGTTTAGTCTCAGCACTGATCAGATGCAGCTGCTTTGATTATCATTTCCAGCTCAGACCCCCGCCTGGACCAGGTGTTGGAATGTGGAAAAGTGGAAGTGATAGATCAAAGAGTGCATGCAGTTACAAAAGTATATTCCCAGAAGGGGGCATACATTTATTATGCCCCCTGAGAGAGCATTTCTTTTTGGCAGACTTCTTGGCAGAATCATGCTTGCGCATCATGTTCCTAACCTTAAGGACAGTGAATCATGCCTCTTCTGAGATGATCAAAGGCACCAGTTATGAGTGGACACCACAATCTAATTATTATTGAAATATTTGATGTATTGGGTGAAGTTAAGAGATGATTCATTATGATCATTTTTAAAAAGAGGGAAAAAAGTCACCTGGAGGTGACTTTTCCCTTCAGGGGAAAGTTTAGATTCTTACAATTTGTTTAGCCTCGGTGGGTTTTGAATATTCATTAGATATATATTCATTGGATATTCATGTAGTGAGATTGCTATTTCCCAATTCCTGCATAAAATGCTAGTTTTTCAAAGTGCCTAAAGAGAGAGACTTTTCACCCACAGTAAGGGATTACTAGTCAGTACCTCACCTTACTATTGTCGGGACTAGACTAGTTTACTCTGAGTCTAGGCTATAGATGCTGAAAGTTCCCAAAAGTTAGCAACATGTGAGTATAGGGGCCTGAAGTAACTATGATTTAACTAGGAAAAACATTCCATGCGGAGAATATTTAATAATAAAATCAGTATGGAAGGGGTAGCAAGGCTCATATTTCCTTTGTAATAGTGACTTGGCTGGAATGTATCCAAAAGCAAGAGAGTTTGTCTCAAAATATATCAGAGACTCCACAGCCACTTTTTAATCTGCCACTGTGATGTGTTGTGTGCTCTGTTTTCTGGAACATATTACAGAAATTAATGCATATATGCCATATATTTCTGCACCATATGGAAATGGTTTAATGTTTAGCCACATTCCAGGCCAATAGCTATCAGTACTGAAAGCAGAACATTTCTGCATCTTTTCAATCACAAGCCCACATATTTTAGGGCATTTTTATGCAATTCTGTTTCCCAGGAAGTTTAGATTTTAAAAAGAACAAAGAAAATGTCAAATGAATAATAAGAGTTTGAATTACCATCCTTGTCTCAACTATGGCACTTTTAAGTCTTAAGCATTTCATTAGATCACCTCAGCACATGCTTAAATTTCCCTCACTAATTTTGACATACTCACCTTTAAATACATCTTAATCCTAATCAAAGAGATTACTCATGCTACTTATATGAAATTCCTGTCTTGTGTTTGGTTTGGAGGTGGGCAGTGGACTGAGGCCATGATTGAGAAGGCAACTGACTGTACTAGCTGAAAGTAGTTATTATGAATAGAGAAGAGACGCTGCTCTCTGTAAGGTAGAGATATAGATTAGTTTACTGCAACATGCTTTATGTGGCGCTGCCTTTGAAGACTGTTTGGAAACTAGTTCAGAATGCTACAGCTAGCCTGTTGCCTGGGGACGACCACAGATGGGACATGAATAACATCATTTTTGTTGGAAGCTAAACTGCAGCAGAACTGAAACACCACTGCATGCTACAAACATGGGGAAGAACAGAAATTGATGCCTTCTTACTGTATATCTCTAATACAGAAGCAAGTGTTTAGTAAGTATCTGTGTTATAAAGAGCTGCCACTTTATAGATGATGTTCCATTCATATTGTTTCTTCTCCTATGTCTCTTGAACTAACTACTACTCAGGCACTCATTTGGTAATGGATATATACAGGATCGGGACATGGGTGGCGCTGTGGGTTAAACCACAGAGCCTAGGACTTGCCGATCAGAAGGTCGGCGGTTCGAATCCCCGTGACGGGGTGAGCTCCCATTGCTCGGTCCCTGCTCCTGCCAACTTAGCAGTTTGAAAGCACGTCAAAGTGCAAGTAGATAAATAGGTACTGCTCTGGCGGGAAGGTAAACGGCGTTTCCGTGTGCTGCTCTAGTTCACATGACCCGGAAGCTGTACGCCAGCTCCCTCGGCCAATAAAGCGAGATGAGCGCCGCAACCCCAGAGTCGGTCACGACTGGACCTAATGGACAGGGGTCCCTTTGCCTTTTTATATACAGGATCCTGTGTAGGACAGAATAATTCTCTGGTTCCTTTCAGCCTTTTCATGCTTTTTATGGCAAACGTGAGAGTGTTTTGTGTACTTTCATAAAACAACGGTTCAGAATTGCCTGGCTATTTTTAGTTGGGAGATGTGACTAAACTGCTTCACTTTCTGAGTTGTAAGCACTAAATAATGGATACTTAGCACTAAATTTCCAGGCTATAATTTATTCTCTAAAATTTCATGTCATCATTTGCATTGGTTAAATTGCTGAAGTGATTTCTGTTTAAACAGAAAATAAAGATGTGATTTCAACCTCCCTCTTGCCATGCTTCCAGCCCTGTGATTTACTTTGTTAATGCCTGAGATCGAGTACACATGAAAAAACCCTGCCATAGACTGACCTTTGTAAAAAGAGGAAAACATTTATGTTTTGCTCTTTTTCCTGTTTGGAAGCAAAGTCAAGCAACGGATTCCAACTGACAATTGCAATTCCTTTGAGGAAAAATGCAGTACTTCCACAGTTCTTGGGTTCAGACTTTACATATCCTCTTAAGGGTGGAGTACTTCTAACATTAACAATACCACATATATGTCTGAAGTAAACATTTTCTTTGAAAATGGATGGTTATGATTACAATGGAGCCTCCTTTCTGAGCGGTTTGCTTGCTTGGTAATATATGATTTCTGCAATAGTGGCAATACACAATGAGACTATGCAAGAAGAACTCTCTTAAAGAAAAGACTCAAGGTGGGGGTTATCTCATTAGTTTTCCTGGTTATAATACTGGTCTTCCTGCCCCAGTTTCTAATGCTGCTTGGAGGACCTTCTTTGTGGCTGCTCTCAAACTTTGGAGCTCCCACCCTATAAAACTGAGACTGGCTCCCTCCTTGTTGTCGTTCCACAGGCAGGTGAAAACTTCCTTGTTCCAACAAGCTTTTGGGAACCAACTGCTTTTAATGAAAGCGCTGGTGCTATGCTGTTTTTATTACAATTATTAAGGTAAAGGTAAAGGGACCCCTGACCATTAGGTCCAGTTGTGACCGACTCTGGGGTTGCGGCACTCATCTCGCTTTATTGGCCGAGGGAGCCGGCGTACAGCTTCCGGGTCATGTAGCCAGCATGACTAAGCCGCTTCTGGCAAACCAGAGCAGCGCACGGAAACGCCATTTACCTTCCCGCCGGAGCGGTACCTATTTATCTTCTTGCACTTTGACGTGCTTTCGAACTGCTAGGTTGCAGGAGCAGGGACCGAGCAACGGGAGCTCACCCCGTCACAGGGATTCGAACCGCCGACCTTCTGATTGGCAAGTCCTAGGCTCTGTGGTTTAACCTACAGCGCCACCCATGTCCCGATCCTGTATATATCCATCACCAAATGAGTGCCTGAGTAGTAGTTAGTTCAAGAGACATAGGAGAAGAAACAATATGGATGGAACATCATCTATAAAGTGGCAGCTCTTTATAACACAGATACTTACCAAACACTTGCTTCTGTATTAGAGATATACAGTAAGAAGGCATCAATTTCTGTTCTTCCCCATGTTTGTAGCATGCAGTGGTGTTTCAGTTCTGCTGCAGTTTAGCTTCCAACAAAAATGATGTTGTTCATGTCACCATCTGTGGTCGTCCCTAGGCAACAGGCTAGCTGTAGCATTCTGAACTAGTTTCCAAACAGTCTTCAAAGGCAGCCCCACGTATAGCAGGGACCGAGCAACGGGAGCTCACCCCGCCATGGGGATTTGAACTGCCGACCTTCTGATTGGCAAGTCCTAGGCTCTGTGGTTTAACCCACAGGGCCACCCACGTCCCTACAATTATTACTATGGTTCTAATAGAATTTACATATGTACAAAATCTTAATTCTATCAATGATTGTTTTTCAATGATTTCCCCCCTGTTTTTAGCAGTTCTTAATTTTATCTGTAAGCTGTCTTGAGTCCTGTCAGGGAAAAAGGCACAACAACAACAGTGCTCCTTTTATGCTGCATTAAATGCTACTTTATAGAACTGTGACTTTTGGGTCAATATACCATGTTACACTAAATTTCATTCACACCAGTGGGCACGGTGTGACACAACTTCAGATGTCATCAGACATGATGCAACCTCCTCCCATACTTTATATGCCAGCAAACAAACAAATGATTACAAAAATTATAGAACACTTATGTGAATATAGTTCTTAATTAGAAATGGATGGATTAGTCTGTTTCAGTCTTTGTCAGTTTCACACACGTGAATCTGTTTTGTTTTGTTTCCCCATCAACTTCCATTTTAAATAAATAAATTAAACTCTATATATCATCCTGACTAATGCGGTTTTTAAACACATTTTAATATCAACTACACATTTTATTGAACTCAGAACACATCTTTCAGAAAAGTGAGAAAACAAACTGAAGGAGTAATGCTCTGTTCTGCTTTGTAGTCCAGGAGAATCCAAATCAGGTGAAATTGCATAAAAGCATAGCCTGCACAAGATCCTTGAGCATCTCTGGTCTACACCAGGCACATCTACAGATATTAGCTGTTTCCCCTGAGTCACCCTGACTCAGCAAGGGTGACGTGCAGCAGGTGGAAGCAGGTTTTCAAAGAAGCAGTCCCAGGCCTCCCCTCAGTTGGTGACTGGCAACATCAAAGTTGACAGCGGCAGCTTGCCGAAAGGTGGCTAAGCAGATCTCGCTGCTTTGTATGCATGCTATGCTTGGACTACAGAGTGCTGCTTAGCAGGATGGTTCACTGGTTCTGTAGAAGCCAATGAAAGTTCACTGAAAACTAGCATGCCGTGTGGCCCAAATAAGAGCAACAAGAAACAAACAAACAAAAAATAAATAAACCAGAAACCTGCTTCTATATTTATGCTGCATTTATTTAGTTTTTAGCAATGGCTCCAGAAGCACACATGAAATAAGAAAGAGCTGCAATTTCTCAGAGTGCAATGAGAGCTCTTCTCACAAAGGTGCCAAGAAATATTTCATGAAGAAAGCTACGGAAACCATGTTACAGGAAAACATTAGCTTGGTTTGTAGAACAGAGATGGCAGCCAATGTCATTCCAGGTCCCTAGACTTTGCTGATTTTTCATGCACTGGTTTGCCAATTATTCATAGACTTAGCCACAGATAGAAGCACTAGTGATGGGGGCAGATGGGTCATATTCCCTGGGGGATAGCAGGCACGCAAAGGCTGCACTCTCTAAGACATTGTTAAACTGAACAGAAGAAATAAGACCCCAAGATTATAATAAGATTTTGTGTTGTCTAGTGAAGCTTGCCTGACTGATTTTTGTATCCTCTGGTCTCCCTCCATACATTGTGAGAAAATAACACTCATTCTGTATTTCATGCATTATGAGGTGTGGGTGTGTTTTTTCAAAATAAGAAAAATGTCATATATGAAGTGTATTGTATTTCTGGTTTCTGGATCAAATGGTTTGTTGTATCCTAATTTTTATAAACTCATTTGTAACAAATGCTTTGTTTTAAAGATTTACAAGCATATTTCCTCAACATTTTGGGTGAGGTGTATTTTTTATTTCCCCATAGTTTTTCTTCTTCTAACTTCTTCATTTGTTTTGTTTGTTTGTTTTATTTTGTTTTATTATGTATTTTGTGTCCTCGTTTTGTATTTTTGTGTTGTGAATCACTCTGTGATCTTTGGATGAAGGGCAGTATACAAATTTATTTACTGTATGTATGTATGTATCTATTTATTTTTACACGTCAATCATCTCTATCACCTAGCCCTCGAGTCACATCTTGGACTGCATCTCTGTGGATTTTCATGTATCATACTAAAATATATTATTAAAAATATTAACTGAGGGATAGGGGTCAGCAACCTTTTTCAGCCGTGGGCTGGTCCACTGTCCCTCAGACCATGTGGTGGGCTGGACTATATTTTGAAAAAATAATAATGAACGAATTCCTATGCCCCACAAATAACCCAGAGATGCATTTTAAATAAAAGGACACATTCTACTCATGTAAAAACACGCTGATGCTCGGCAAATGGGCCGCATCCGGCCCCTGGGCCTTAGGTTGCCTACACCTGAATTAGGGCATAGGTAGGCAAACTAAGGCCTGGGGGCCGGATCCAGCCCAACAGCCTCCTTTGGAAGTGAGTTCCATAGTTCAACTAAGTGCTGCTTAATGACAAAATAGTGGGAGAAGAAGTTCGCACCAATGATGTGAACATTAAAATATAAACATCCACAACTAAAACAAAACAAAACAATCCTATTAAAGCATTAAAATATAAAACCCAGAATTAAACTATGCAATACAACAATCCTTTTTAAAATAATGCAGCAATTACTAAAGGAGACTCAGGTTGAAAGACCAAGGGTGTGCCTCTGTAAAAGGTGTACCAGTGAAATGCCACTACAGATGAATCCTCTCAAATTTCATCAGGGAGTGCTGAATATAATTCACCTACAAAGCTGTGTATATTATTGCGAGCTGCTTTGACAACTATTAAGGTGGAACTGAGGTGTGGGTACTTTAAATAACAATTTTAAAATAATACAAATTTTTTGATTCATAGGAGAGGAAACCTGGAAATGCCATCACCCTTCCACACATTTTTCCTTGACTGGCTTCACATTCTCTTGAGCTCTTCAGTGGCAAAATGCAAATAAACAGCACCACTAAGATAGCTTTCCTGCTAACCTGGGGTGTTGTTGTGTTGACATGGTTGCGTCGCTCGATCAATTGTTGGTGAGACTGACACATTATCCTGGCAGAGTCAATTGATTAATAAGCCGGATGTGTTTATTGAGGGATGAAATGGAAGTCAGAGGGACAGAAAGAGAAATTCTGTTTAGAAAACAAATGATGGGGTGGGTGGAGAAGAACCCCTCTCCAGATAGAACTAGCACAATTTTGACAATGGTACATTGGCATCAGACTTCTAGTGAGGCGTGTGTTGTCATCTGGGAGGTGATGGGTGTTTGAATGTAGTGTGGCCTCAAAGTGAGAGAGCCATTGTAGTAATAGATACAGATCGCAGCTGTGTGCAGGATCAAATGGAAGATAAATGAGTTTTTGATATGCTTAGCCCATTCTTTTTTGATTTTTTTTGCAGGAAACACACTCCACTCGAGTTTGACCTGTTCTATTTGATGAAAAGGTGGCTGTGTTTCATCAGTGCAATATGCCTGTACACACCATATGTCTGCCTCAGACTCTCAAGGAGAAGAAAACATCCAATACAATTCTGCTAGGCAGGCCAGACGGTGGAGTCCCCCCCCCCCCCAGGGGGATTTACAATGTATTAGCTTTGCACTTTCTGACAGCAGTCTAATGTGTTCTATAAATATGTTTTATATGGGCATGTATAAACAGCCAGGGTGATGTTAACAGTTAAGAGTTGTATTTTTTTTAATAAAAAAAATCCATTATTTCAGGGGGCTAAAGCTGGGTAATTGTTAATTTCTTAATTAGGCTATAACAAACTGCCTAAATCTGATCCTGTCCCGAACATCAGCAGGAGAATGTTAGTGAGCAACATGAATAAATGATGCTGTTAGAAAGGAGATCGCCCTTCTTCAACACTATTTCTCAGCCCAGTTAGTCACATGCCAACTGTGAAATTAATTCCTTAATTGACAACGCAGGACACTGCACATTTTATACCCTTTTCCAATATTATGGTTATTTACAGTAATTTAAGTATAAAGCTTGTAGTGTTAAATCAACAACAACACCCATGTAAAGACTGAATAGTTCTATTTATGACCAGCAATTTCCATTGTTTGGAAGGATCCTTTGAGATGGAAGGGTGACAGTTCCTATGAGTGCAGGATGAGAGCCAAAGGGGTGGACAAACTGCCCCAGAAGGAGCACAATTTGTCCCCCAGCAGAGGTACCATCCCTCCCCTAACACCCACACACCCCCCATGGATATGAACTGCCTTATAAATGGTGCTTTTGCCAAACTCTGACCAACCAATTTCATGAAGTCATTCATCCTTGCAAAAGAGTGATGATTTTTCTCTTTCTTTCATGGGGATAGAGAATGTTTGTGGAATTTTCAGAATTCTGGGGTTGGGGCTTTCCTTAATCATCAATGTAATAAGTAAAACAATTAAAAACAGCTTCATATGTAAAAACAATTTCCTGCCCTTTAGGCAGTGGAGGACAGAAGTGCCTGGTGTTCTCTGGTCCATGGGGTCACGAAGAGTCGGACACAACTAAACGACTAAACAACAACAGCAGGTTTCTGCAGCACTGCCCCAGTTTCCTGTGCATCAATGAAACTATTATCCCCAGTACCACAGGATACATTTTTATAAAGGTATTGGCAGTTTTATTTTATTTTCCTTTCCTAATAAGCTCTAGCATGGAGTTTGCTTTTTGAACAGCTGTTGTGTATGGCATCAATGTTTTCTATGATCCATCCATCATGAACCCAAGATTTCTTTCCTGATCAGCTCAATCCACATCAGTAAACATGTGTAGTTAGGATATTTTATTGCTGTACTTAATCACTTTGCATGTACTTATTTTGAACCATAATCTCCATTTTATTGCCCATTCATTCAGTTTGAAGAGATCCTTTTGGCGATCTTCACAATCAGCTTTTGCTTTTACCATGCTGAATAATTTGTTTTCACCTGCAAACTTGGAAACTTCTCTGAACTTGGGCACTATGCTGTTTGCCCCAGCTACATACTAGTATGCAGTGCTTTTTTTCTGGGGGGACGCAGGGGTACGCATACCCCTAAACATTTTGTGAATCTTTGTACTTTTGTCCATTTACTGTACCTGTATTTATTTTCCCCGATTTGAACTATAAAATGGTGATTTTCTTGAGTCAAAATGAGAGTACCCCTAAGCATTTTTAAAGAAAAAAAGCACTGCTATTATGCATTCATTAAAAAGAACCAGTCCCAATACAGATTCATGGGGAAGTCCACTTCTTATATCCCTCTATTGTGAGAATAGTCTATTTATCTCTGCCTCTGATTCCTGCCCTTTAACCAATGATCGATCCACAAGAAGACCTAACTTCATATCCCATAACTGCTAAGTTGACTTAGCAACCTTTGATTTAGCCATAGGTTTTTTGAAAGTCATAGACAGTTAATTCATGGGCAACATTGACTCCTTACCCAGTCACAGGGTGGCTGGCTGTTGCGACTCATTGCGAGCAATGTTGGGGTTCAGCATCCGGCCGTTGGGGAATTCCCTGGCCAGCCGCTGTGGATTGGCAGACTTTCCCACCATCCGGTCATTTGAGTTCCAGCCATCTGGCTGGACAGAGTAGGCAGGGCTTGGAGTCCAGTTAACCAGGATGTAAATGCCACCCATCTGCAATCTATAGTGTTATAATCGCTGGCTAAGACTGAGACTCCATTAGAGTTTCTCTATTGGTGAATTACTTACATCATCCTTGACTGTGGCCCATATTGGTTCCAACTAATAGGAATTGGAGTCCAACAACAGGTGGACGGCCTCATAGCTATATGGCTCTGTTCCTGAGCTATATCAGACCGTAACAGAAAATCTCAGAAAGTTCGCTTGTTTGTGATTCTATCTAACTATTATGCCATCTCCACCAGTGGAATATGGTCACTTAACAATAATCACACATATCCAGGGTGCCTAATGAGAAGTTGTTCTACGAATTGTTCCTTTTAATCCCAACAGCTGCCATCTTTGACAGAGAACCACAAGATTAATAAAAATTTAAAGCTCAGCCATTGGAACTTTGCATTTCCAGGCTTGAATATATAGCCACAGCTGAATGTCAAAGAAAAAGAACTATACAGGTGGCAAGAGATACCGTAAAATAGGTCAGACTGGTAAAACGTAGCCAGAATATGAGAAAATGCTTGGCATGGCATGACTTGACTTTGGGTTGGTATGGCAGTCCCTTATTCTATCTTTTCTCCATATTTTTCCATGTTCCTGTTTGTAATGTTGCTACAGATTGTACAGTTGCAATTCACACTCAAGGGAGGTGAAGTTTAATGAATATCAAAAGTGTATAATTAATTTTTCCACTGTGCTATTCCAAGGTAAGTGCTTCAGAACATCCATGTAAATTATGCATCCTAGCTTTTACAAGCTGAACTTTCTGTTGGTGTAGCTAATCAAGGTGAAACAGCTGGAGTCCTTTTTAGCCATAGGAACTGTGGGCCCAAACAGACATTACTTTAATTGCATAGCTAACAGCCAGAACATAAAGGCAATAGCACTCCCCCATGTCTTTGTTCTCAGTATTAGGGATTCAGAGATACCCTTCGTCAGATTAATTAATGTAGGATTGTTTGAATGATTCCCTAGGCCAGGGGTGGAGAACCTGTGGCCCTCCAGAGGTTGCATGACTACAGCTCCCATCACCCCCAGTCGGCATGACAACCGATCAGGGATGATGGAAGTTGTAGTCCAACAAGATTTGGAAGATCACACACTCACCATTCCTCGTCTAGGAATTGTTCTATTTTCCCACCCCACCCCCTTCCAAGCCATCTAAGCTAAGGACCACGAGGACCATCTAAGCTAAGGACCATTCATATTGTGATGGTGTTTTCTGTAAGTTAATTGTGCAATGTGTCAAGTAGCACTTATCTGTCTCAAGCCAACTGCTAATTGACTGGGACTGGCCGCCGGGACCACATAACACCGGTCCTGAGAGATCTCCATTGGCTCCCAGTACGTTTCCGAGCACAATTCAAAGTGTTGGTGCTGACATTGAAAGCCCTAAACAGCCTCGGTCCTGTATACCTGAGGGAGTATATCTACACCCCCATCGTTCAGCCCGGACACTGAGGTCTAGCGCCGAGGGCCTTCTGGCAGTTCCCTCATTGCGAGAAGTGAGGTTACAGGGAACCAGACAGAGGGCCTTCTCGGTAGTGGTGCCTGCCCTGTGGAATGCCCTCCCTTCTAATGTGAAGGAAATAAGCAGCTATCTTATCTTTAAAAGACATCTGAAGGCAGCCCTGTTTAGGGAAGTTTTTAATATTTAAGGCTGTATTGTTTTTAACACTCTACTGGAAGCCGCCCAGAGTGGCTGGGGAAACTCTGCCAGATGGGTGGGGTATAAATAATAAATTATTATTATTATTATTATTATTATTATTATTATTAAGATCACTGGATGAGCCCAGGTACTGGTATTGTGAGAGAATTTGTACCTTTTTAGCTCTTAGACATACGGTAGTTTTTGAGAAGGCTTGAACTAAGGAAAGTATGCCAAACGTGGCTTGAAAAACATTAAAGGAGGGGAAGAAAATCTAAAAACATTATCAGAACCAGGATTGTCAGGCTTAGTGTCTTTCAGCCATCAAATGTCTGGGTAAACAGGAATGTTTTTGAATTTCTCAATAACAAGGAAGACAGATGCACCTCACTCGGGATGGCATTCCACAAATGGGGAATTGCCGTGGGTCAGTGCCAACTGGGGCTGTTATTTTCAACCAATTGCCTAAAAATTCCTAATACTGAATTTTCCTTTTTCTCTACCACTGCACCACAGCCCTAACACTGGAATCCTCCACATGCTAATCTGGGAGGAGAGTTGGGTGTGGGTGGGGAGAAATTAAATTCAGTTGCATTTAAAGATAAACATACTTAAATGACACTTTCTGAAACAATACATAAACCAAAACACAGCCATCCTTCTCCCAATTTTGCAGTGGAGTTCTCCAGCCCAGAAATATGCACATTCTGGGGTAAAGTGTGCTAAATGGGCATATATTGGGGAAAATAATGTCTACTGTTTTAAAAATCTGTTTTTATTCCCACTTTGAATTAATATTCATTTTATGTAAAATGCTTAGAGATTTTATTTTTGATTAAGTGGCATATGCATTTTGCTGAATTAAAAAAGAAGAATTATTATAGGCAGGGGATTGAAGCATGGAGCTACTGAGCATTATAAGCATTGATTTAAACAATCTTCTCAATTTATGCTAATATCACTTTTAGTAAGTTCCTAGGACTTCATATGTCAAAGGCAGAATAGCACACACACACAAAAAATGAATTACAAGCAAATGGACGTCAAACTGATTTTGCCAACTATAACCATTGTACTTGACTTTCACATTCTTTTAACTGTCATTTCATTCTCTGACTATAACAATTACTTTGCTTCCTGTTGCATTTTCTCCTCCTAACATAAATTTATTTCTGCAGTAGGTTGCCTCTTTTAAAATATTTATATCCACTGCTCCCACAATCATAAAACAACAACAAAACAGTGGAATCCTTAAAAAGGGGCAAATCAATACTTTAAAAAACAGCAAAGCCAAGCACAGATAATAACAGCTGAAGTAAAAACACACACACCAGTGCATCTTATAAATACAGAACTGTGGAAGAATCCGACGCCTCATTGTTGTTTGAGTGTTAATATATGCCCAAATCCACAACAGGATTTCAGAAGGTGTTACTGTTACAGAAACTGCTTTGAAGCTGACTCCAAATCACTTTGAATTTTAATTCGTTTTTGGTGTTAAGTGGTAAAGTATTTATAGACAGAATTGCACTTGCATAGATTTTCATGGTAGGCGATAATTTTATGTGACTGCAACCGCCGTGTTTGCTTAAGGGAGAGCTACAGCGCTGCAGTTGGTTCTCAGGGAAAAGAAAGGCAGCTCTTTTTTAATTATGTCACTTTGTGATGCTACTCAACGGGAAACAGAAAGCCTTTGTTAGACAATTCTTCAGGTATGCAGCGGTCTATGTCACAACGAACCTATTTGTTAACAGTTCCTTTTTCACTCCTGTTGTTCTATCCATCACCTTTTCTATATAAAAAAGCAGCCATCAGTTTTTACTTGTTTTTATTACCTGGAAACCTGCAGTTAATTGCAAGGAACTGCTGATCTGGTTTTTTTCCACTGATATCACTTGGTGTGTATTTACATTACTGTTTGCCTTCTCATGCGCAGCTGCCATGGCAACAAGAAACTGTACTAGGGACATGGGAACTGATTAACACATAGAGACAGTTGTTGCTCCAGTTAAGATGCCCCTTGTTTCATGATGTTATTTTCCTCATTAAAGCAAACAGAAGTTGAGGGATGGTCCTTTCCCTGATGAATTAGTATTTTATCTTCCCTTTAGGGAGCAGCTGTTGCCCATCAGGATTCTCTTGAAGGAAGCCAGGAACTTAATGTTTCAACGACATGTCCACATGTAACTTCAAAACTCCTGTCTGGGTAGAACAATATATTTAACTGGCTGCAGTTCACTTGTCTGATTTCTGATATTTCCAATTAAAAACAATGCAAAGTAGAACAATAATGTGAGAACATGACATCTTCTACATTGACTCCTGTGATGCGGAAGGTATGACTTTAATTTTGCCTAAAGGTTTACAGATGATGAATTGTTTTGAAGTAATTCAACTTCATACTCATAGCAGACATACCAGTATCAGTGGAGGTAACTTAGACACATCAGAGGTAAGTTAGCCCCATGGAGGACCTTATAGTCTGCTAATAACAACACCTTGATTATCTCGGGCCCCAGGGAAATTAGACTGGCCTTGACTAGAGCCAGGGCCTTTTCGGCCGTGGCCCCAGCCTGTGGAACACTCTCCCACAAGAGACCAGGGTCCTGCGGGATTTGACATTTTTCTGCAGGACCTGCAAGATGGAGCTGTTCCGCCAGGCCTTTGGGCTGGATGCAGTTTGACTTACTTTCCTTTGTATAAAACAAGCCCGAAGGAGGCCCCCAACCTGCTCACAGGTCCTTGTATGATCAGTGGAAGCAGTTGGTCCTTGCAAGTATTAACCACTCTCAATTCCAACCTGATAATTGCCACCTGCCCAAATTTTAACTTGTCTGAATTAATTTTAAGATGTATTTTAATTAATTGATGTCTGTTTTTATGCATATTGTGTTGTTTTTATGATGTTAGCCACTCTGAGCCTGACCTTGGCAGGGGAGGGCGGGATACAAATAAAATTTACTATTATTATTACTACTATTATTATCTATTGAATGCAGCATGGCTAATCTAGGTAGGGCTGCATATATTCTGTTTCTGAACTGGTTAGTCAGTCTCAGTATAGTCGATGAAGTACTTCCATTGAAATTAATGCAATACATTCAAAGTCTAAAACAAATCCCAGCCTTTCTGACTGTAGTGTGGAGAATGACAAATTGATAAAAATGATTTGGCAAAAAGGGGCAAGTGATGTTTATATTTTTATCAGCCACATTGCAGGGGGTTGCACTGGATAACCCTCACGCTCCCTCTGAACTCTGCAATCCTATGATTCCATGAACAGACTTTCTCGCACATTATGCTGAACTCAGGTACATACTGCCTCTACACATGGGCAGAGTGTGAGCAGTTGTACAACTGTTGATTTGTAAGTTCAGTTACACAGGTTGTGCATGTATCAAGTTTAAGATGAATAGCATTCCTGTGCGTATATAGTGGTACCTTGGGTTTCAAACGTCTCCATTGATGAACGTTTCGGAACTCAAACGCAGAAAACCAGGAAGTAAATGCTTCCATTTTCGAATGCGCCTCAGAAATTGAACAGCTTCCACTGAAGTACCACTGCATTTTTCTCAATTTTCTTTGTAAATTTGCAGACTGCCCTTTGTGCCTTGGTTTTCGAATGTTTCGGAAGTCGAATGGTTTTCCGGAACAGATTACGTTTGAAAACCGAGGTACCTCAGTAATTCTAAAATAATGCTGTGTGGTGCAGTAATTAGTGTGTTAGACTAGGACCTAACCTACCTCACAGGGTTGTTGTGAGGATAAAATGGAGAGAAGGAGAACTATGTATGCCACCTTGAGTGCCTTGGAGGAAAGGTGGAATATGAATGACATAAATAAATAAAATGAAAAATAAAACTCAGAGTAAGGAAATAGTGGTAGTATGAGCAGTAGCTGTACTTAGAAGAAGAAGAAGAAGAGTTTGGATTTGATATCCCGCCTTTCACTCCCCTTCAGGAGTCTCAAAGCAGCTAACATTCTCCTTTCCCTTCCTCCCCCACAACAAACACTCTGTGAGGTGAGTGGAGCCGAGAGACTTCAAAGAAGTGTGACTGGCCCAAGGTCACCCAGCAGCTGCATGTGGAGGAGCGGAGATGCGAACCCGGTTCCCCAGATTATGAGACTACCGCTCTTAACCACTACACCATACTAGAAATGGAAGAAGCTTATAAACTCAACATAATTTTCTAACATGAATGAAACATTTAAATTGCACTGGCAATGAGAAGATTTTCATTGTTGTGCACTAGGTGCCCCCCCATGTCACAATTAGGTTTGGAATTACAAGAGACGGTAGCAATTACAGTGAAAAAAATAGGACACTTAATCAATACAGCACTTCAACCTTAAATGAGATCTAGCCCCCAGGATGTACCGTTCAAAAAAGTAAATGAAGAGGTCTTTAGCTAGCTATCAGGCCTTGGCCTAGCTCCAAGTTGGGCTGCAGGCAGGTCCAGTTCAGTGCAGATGGACAACGGTCGGAGGGTCTGGATGCTGTGTGCTGGAGCAGGCAGATTAGAACTAAAGTATCAGAGGCAAGTGTGGTGCAGTGCCAGAGCCAGGAAGAAGCTAAATTCTAAGGCAGCGAGAGGACTGAAGGGGCCAGAAGTAGACACAAGGTTAAAGGCAAGGACCGCAAGCAAATGAAGCCATATTGGGGGGGGGGAGAGACAAACAGAAAAGTAGGCAGAGTTCTCGTAATCAAGATATGTTGTGCAGATGGATCTAGCTACTAGGGCTTTATAGGAAGAAGAAGAAGAGAAGAAGAGTTTGGATTTGATATCCTGCTTTATCGCTACCCTAAGGAGTCTCAAAGTGGCTCACAATCTCCTTTCGCTTCCTCCCCCACAACAAACACTCTGTGAGGTGAGTGGGGCTGAGAGACTTCAAAGAAGTGTGACTAGCCCAAGGTCACCCAGCAGCTGCATGTGGAGGAGCGGAGACGCGAACCCGGTTCCCCAGATTACGAGACTACCGCTCTTAACCACTACACCACACTGGCTCTCTAATGTCTAGGGTCTAATTTGTCCTGTTTGGCTTGGTTGGTCAGCTGACAGAATTCAAGCCAATGTGTTAATTGACTCTTTTCAGGCAAGCAGTGGCGTAGCGTGGGGGGTGCAGGGGGGGCTGGCCGCACCGGGCGCAACATCTGGGGGTTAGGGTTAGGGGGCACAAATCCACGGGTTAGGGGGCGCAAATCCACGGGTTAGGGGGCACAAATTACTTGCCTTGCCCAGGGTGCTGACAACCCACGCTACGCCACTGCAGGCAAGAACTGCAGGTTTGAGGCACCCTTTCACCCAACGCTTCATCTGCCTGGCCTACTGAGGACTCAGAATAGTGCTAGCATAGGGAATACAGCATAAGACTGGCTGCTGCCCCAAGTTGTCTGAATAGTATTGGTTATTACACACATCTCAAGCATTGTGAGCTGTGTCTATTATCAAGACACAAGTGGTACTGTATTGCTTCATTCACTCAATGGAAAACATTAATAACACTAGGTATTTTGATAATGGTAGAAGGGCTACAGAATTTGACCTATTTGTTGAATTAAATTTCAATAAACATAGTAAGGTTTTCAGGTCTTGTTTGCCCTTTCTTGAACCTGTGCAGCATCCTTGACATATTCTGCCTCTGACTTCTTATTCTCTTCCAGTCTGTGCAACCATCCATCCTCTATTCAACTTTCCCCCATCTAGTTCCACTTATTCTACCACAGAACAAAACTGGGATGGATGCATTATTTGAAGTCTCTATTTCCCATAACAAATTTGTACAAAATACCCCCCAAAAAACCACCCCATTATGATATCTGAAACATAACCATCCTTCAAAATTAGCTAAATTTGCAGTGCGGTGCTCAAGCCAAGTAAAGTACACACTTTATTAAAGTGTTCAAGAAATACAAAAATGCATATATTAGTGAAAATAACCTACCAAACTGCCTTAGGGATGATTGCATTGCAAAAATGTTTATATTAGGCAAAATTGCATTAACATGGGTATATTGAAATTTGTGCTAAAATGTTGGTATATTTTCTTGAGAACTTTAAAAGAAAGAGAGAAATTGTAGCCTAATATGGAAATATGGAGATCTGAATTTAAGATTGGGAAACTGAGAAACTGAAACTGACATATTCACCCATCCAGGAACTAACTAGCCCCTACCACCATGATGATTTTCTCCAACAATGCCTCAAGTCAGAACAGTTGTTTATTTGAGCAGCATCCTGCTCAGCTCCATTTAAATTTCTGTTAGCATCATTTCTGGAGTTTACAGTGCCAATCTTTAAAATGAGACATGGAATAATGAGCAACAATATTAGAGGATATGACACCCCCCCCCCCATGCTCGCTACAAGGAATAGAAGAGTCACAATAAGGTCATACCTTTAACTAGATCAACAAGGCAGGGAAGGAGAAAGGTAGAAGCAAAATGCTTAGAGCTAAACCTGAATGTACTTGAGCCTAGATTCTGTCTGGGAAATACTCAGACATCTCCACCTGATAACATAACTACAATTTGTGTTCATTTCATAGTACCATGATAGTAGTTATATGCAGTGGCAGAGGAAGGTGGTGGTGGGGCGGGGCGCCCTGGGTGCCATCTCAGGGGGGTGACAAGAAGGCACCCCGCTGGGGACTCGCCCCGCTGCACTGTGCAATCCACCGCCATTGAACTGCCGCAACCACGTGTGGAGGATCCCCCTGCCGACACTGCAGCCACGAGTGGAGGATTCCTCTTCTGCAGCTGCAGTCGTGAGTGAAGGATCCTGCCAGTGCCTTGAGCAGAGGACCGTGTCACCGCCGCTACCTCGAGTGGAGGATCCCACCACTGTCCATACAACGCTCGAGCAGTGCTGTCAGTATTGGCGCTGCCATGCATGCGCTGTACATAGCAGCACCACATGTGCCCCGCCAGGGGGTTTGCCTCGCCCCTGTGGCATAGCTGTCAACTTTTCCCTTTTCTTGCGAGGAATCCTATTCAGAATAAGGGAATTTCCCTTAAAAAGGGGGAAAAGTTGACAGCTATGCCCTGTGGGTGGTTTGCCCTGTCCCTCAACATCCCACACAGGATGCCAGAGAGCCTTTCTTTGCCCCTGGTTATATCGTCACAAGACCATTCATTGTTCTAATTTGACTTAAAAGTGAAGAAAGCTAGAATCTATCTTTCTTTCTTTCTTTCTTTCTTTCTTTCTTTCTTTCTTTCTTTCTTTCTGGAACAGTTGGAAGGATATATTTGTTTTCTGAGTAGCAGGTCACATAGAAACCTGATTATAAATTTTAGGTTGCAATGCCATGCACAGAAAATCCCATTGAAATCAGTGGGACTTATTTATGAATAGACGTGCATGGGATTCAGGCTGCATATCCATAAGTCTCCTATTAAGAACAGCTCATTTCTAAGGAAACAGGAAATTGAGATGCAGCTTAGCCAAAGTTTTTATTTAAACCAAAACTGAAACTGAACATTGTTTTCTTGAAAGGCAGAGTGGAAAAGGAGGGAGAGTTGGATTGCCTGCCAGACCCAAATATGCTCTTGGCCAACATGCCATTTTTCGTTTGTACTGAGCAGAAATGTGCTTTCATTAGTTGCTATTTTGTCAACCGTCATGCATAATTCGATACTTAAATTACCTTGTTTAAGCTAAAGCAGGCTGCCAATTAACACACAAAAATGCGTGTTTCCTCTTTATACGACGAGTTACCTAAAAGACGGATTGACAGGTCTTACCTATTTCAAGTTCGATTTATTTATTTCCTCCCCCTGCTGCTCTGTTTTTTATTACATATACCCTTCCCTAGCAAAACTTGCACAATTTCTCCCCAAAATAAAGGATGGGAGATAATCGAAAATTCAGAATGAGAGGGGAAATGTACAAACTTGTTTGGCTGAAATGCTGGAGGTGGATTCCCAGGAATGATAAATCATGAACATTTTCCCTTTAGTGTTTCTATTGCTGCATAACCCTATAGTTAATAGAGTTTGGCAGTTTTGTGTGCAAGGGTTATAAAAGCATCCAAGCCAAACTTCAAATATGCTGCATGTGTTCAGCAGGTAAATCTGCCGTTATCTGGTTTGGTGTTGGCTTCATTTGTACAAAATTGTATTTTGGGGGGGATGGTATTGATTTTGTTATACTCTAAGCTGCCTTGAGTACTCTCTTAGAGTGGAATGATGGTAGAGAAATCCTGTATATTTAAAGCAAACAAGTGAGCAAACACATGAATCACCTGATCACATGAACTTTCTATTCACAGCAAAACACAGGAAATGCTTGTGCTCTTTGTTTTTTCATTGAAAAGGACCCACATTATTGCATGATTCATTGACCTGATTCACCTATAATACTAAGCCAAATCATGACTTAGTGTGAACACGTATATGCATGGGCTCCCAGAGAAGAAATTTCAGCTACTTTGGTCAAGTTCTGCTCTTGCTGCTGTGAGCTAAGCCATGGTCTGGCTTAGTGCATTATCTGAACATGGGCTCTAGGCAAACTACAAGCTTTAAGCAAGGTTATTCTTGATTTGTTAAAGCTATGATTTTCCCAGTAGTGATGTATGGAAGTGAGAGCTGGACCATAAAGAAGGCTGATCGTCAAAGAATTGATGCTTTTGAATTACGGTGCTGGAGGAGACTCTTGAAAGTCCCATGGACTGCAAGAAGATCAAACCTCTCCATTCTTAAGGAAATCAGCCCTGAGTGCTCACTGGAAGGACAGATTGTGAAGCTGAGACTCCAAAACTTTTTGAGACTCCAAAACTCATGAGAAGAGAAGACTCCCTGGAAAAGACCCTGATGTTGGGAAAGATGGAGGGCACAAGGAGAAGGGGACGACAGAGGACAAGATGGTTGGATAGTGTTCTCAAAGCTACCAGCATGAGTTTGGCCAAACTGCGGGAGGCAGTGGAAGACAGGAGTGCCTGGCGTGCTCTGGTCCAGGGGGTCACGAAGAGTCAGACACGACTAAACGACTAAACAACAACAACATTCTTGATTTAAAGTTTGTGGTTTGTCTAGAGAAGACAAACTATGAGCCCTGGTTCAGATGACAAGCTAAGCCAAACCATGGCTCCCAGCCTCAGTACTGGAGGCGGACCTAAGGAGCAACACATTCGTCTCTGGGAGCTTGCACAGTCATGTGTTTGTGCTAAGCCATGGTTTCGCTTAGCATTGTATCTGAACCGAGCCAATGTTACATTTGAAAAAGTTGTGGTATATCTTCTGATCAGCCTTTGCCAATCATGTGAGTTGTAGTCTAGAACATGTGGAGGGCACCAGGTTGGCACAGACTGCTCTACATTTTCTGTGATTCAACATCACAGACGTTTTAAGTCTCTTAAGATTATGCAGAATGGATTGCAGTGCTCATAAGCAGACCTCGGTGTGTACAATGGAGAAACTGTGTGGAAATGATTGCCCCGCAGCCTAAAGTTGCCCTCTAAGAATGCAACAGAAAAGCCAATAAGGTGCAGCAAATAACTCCTCCCCGCTTCTTTCAAAATATGCCTGCACATGCAATAGGATAGGGTAACCACCTCAAACCACTTGACAATGACAATGTGGTGTTGCCATTTATTTCTACCCCACCTTTGAGGGCTCTCCCTCACAAAGAGGCTTGTAAAAATTGTAAAAACTTTGGAACAAATACCCTGCCAAAGACAGTATCCCATAAAGTTATATATAGGGGGTCAGCAATAAAATTAATAAAAAGCCTGAGGCAATACTTTTTTAAAGGTTTTAGCAGTCACATGAATGCTGCTAGAGAGGACACAAAGCGGGGTTCTCAGGGAGGCTGGGATTTCACATATGTGAAGCCACAACTGAAAAGGCCTTTTAGGATCAATGAATGGCCTTAGGAGTTCTCACTGGTTAACAATGAGTCCTGCAAGTGTACAACCTTACAAATGTGGTGTAAATTGTTTCTAAGCTAAGCTGTTGCTTTAAAAATGTGATTATGGACATCACTGCTAACTTCCATGTTCTGCCATCTTGAGCTCCTTTGGAAGAAGGATGAGATATAAATTCAGCAAATAAGCATGTTTTTGAACTTCTGAATGCTAATAAAATGTTACCACGCATTTCTAGTATACGAGAACTCTATATACAAGACTATGTTGCTGAACAATCCCCCCCACACCTTTAAAGTAAGCAGGGTGGGGTTCTGATTTTCACTGGGGCTGTGGTACTAAGTCTGTGTGTGTGGGGGGCATGTTCAAGCATTTTCCCATACCATTGCCTCAATCCCAATTCCCCCAGCTGTTATTATTCCTGTTGCAGGAAAAGGCTGCTACTCCAAAAGAAATCTTAGCCCATGGGGCTACTTTGGAGTAAAATAAATAAATAAATAAATAAATAAATAAATAAATAGTGTGACCTGATCACATGCATTTTTGCCTTTTATGAATGGCAATGTTTTACACACACACACACGCAGGCTAAAAGTCTGGACATTTAGGCTCATGTATCAACTATAACTCTTTTACATCTGTTTCATTAAATGTTGTACATGGTCCTCATCAGCTTTAGATGTATATTCAAAAAAGAAAAAGAAAAAAGGATTTACTGGTGGTACTGATTAGGCATGCTATGTATTTTCATTAAAAAAAACAACAACACACACACACAACTTTTTTCTTCAACCAATTTTCTGAAAGTCAGCAACGCATACATTTCTCATTGGTGACTAATCATGTGCCAAGTTGGAATGTTTAAAACAAAACCATATTTAAGTCATCTGAGAACTAAGGAAGGGCCTGGGAAAAAAACCTTAACAATGTAAAACAGCTTTGGCTTAAAGGACAGGGCTTGAATATATATATGGAGTTAAAAGGAAAAGCCCTTTCCATTAAACCTTTAATGCTACTCTGGCAACATTTTATTTAATATTTCATCGATTTTTGTTTTCTACTTTCATAATTAATGGTCAAGCCAGTAGGGAACTATCCCTGATGCAGCAATCTTTCCATACATCACCAACTGAAATGATTTGGGAGCCACTATGAATGATGCACACTTCATTTCTTGCCACTTTGGGGTTTTGCTTGCTGAAGGAGTGCGGAGAAATGCCATATATATGTTTATGTTTGGAATTAAAAAGTAGTCTGTGACATCTGTGGCAGAGTTTAAGGTCTTGTGCTGTTGTGACGTTGCAAGCCTGTGTGGCGGTAGTTCTTAGTGACAGGGTCTGACAGAGGACAGAGAGACTGTCACTGCCAATTAGTTTCTGGGCCTAGTTCAAAGTGCTGGTTTTGACCTATAAAGCCTTGAACGGCTCAGGACCACAATACATGAAGGACCCTCTGTCTCCATATAAACTGTCCTGGACTCTGTGTTCATCATCTGAAGTCCTTCTTCGTGTGCCTCTTTCACGTGAGTCTGTAGTATGGAAACACAAGAATGGGCCTTCTCTTTACCAGGCACCTGGTGAAAACATTCCTCTTTAGGTAGGGTCTTTAAGGCCTCCAGGATGCAAGTTGTAGAACCTTTTGCACAGAGCGCTACACCATTGGATTACCTACATGATATACTGGAGATAATTTTGCACCAGAAAGAAGGACTTCAGTTACCAAGCTGTGTTGTATCATATGCTTATCTGGGATCCTCATGCGGAGAGCTTCTGATCTATTTTGGGATGTTAAATAAGAAATGTTGTGCATTTCAGTTACGTTGGTTCTGGAGAGTGAGAAAGACAGTAAGTATATTTGACTGTACCATCATCCATGACCTCAGTTGAGAGAGAGAAAATGGGTTTTTGTTGTCAGTATCATATCCTGTTTCACATTTGAGTTTCACTTCAACATTACTTCCAGCCTAATTGCATTTGACCCAACACTTTTGCAATGCTAGCGTCAGTTAAGATTTGGAGTGTCTGTTTCTGGAGAGCCTTCTTCTTCCTGAACTGTGGCACCCAGTAAGAGGTGAGCGGGTGACCTTCACAGCCTTTTCCTCTCAAAGGCTGAATCCCCTTTCTACAGCTCTTAGCTGCAAAAGCTTGGGCAAAACTAAAGCACGCTTGGCTACGGTATGGGACACAAGGGACCTGTGAAAGCCCTGCCTCCTCCAAAACTCTTGAGTTGATCAACCTGAGGTGAATCCATCACAACTGTTAGGTTTCAGACATGATTTCCTTTATGTAGCCAGTTCTCTACATCAGTGTTCCCCAACCTTGGGCCTCCAGCTGTTTTTGGACTACAATTCCCATCATCCTTGACCACTGGTCTTGCTAGCGAGGGATGATGGGAGTTGTAGTCCAAAAACAGCTGGAGGCCCAAGGTTGGGGAACACTGCTCTACATTATCCTCAAGTGCCCCCCTCTCTCAAGCATCCCTGTTTACTTCTAAGTAATACCTACTGAGTTTAATGGGACCTACGCTTAGGAAAGTGGGTATAGGATTGCAGTTTAACTTGGAGTCATCATTACCATTTCTTGCTATGAAATGTAATTCATCAGAAATAGTGGCTGGGTTTTGTTTTGCAGGAACACCCCCTCTTCCAGCACAGCAATTTTCATAATGAAAATTGAATATTGTGAAAACTGGGCACAGCACTAGTCTATCTACCTGATCTCTCATTCCCAAATTGTGCATGGTTTGTAGATGGATACACATGCTTAAATGTGTGCAAGCCTTGATCATATCCACCTCATTCAAAGTTCCTTTCACATCTGCATGCTGTGTGCCTCCCCCACCTTCACAGCTAGTTATGCTGATGACCTTGGCTCCTTCTGTTAATATAGTTGCATGTGGAAAAGATTTGTTCCACAGTATATGAATTTCGACCACCGCATTCTTCCCCATAACAGAATAAAAACAGAACAATGCCAACTAAATGTCAGTGTTTTGCTCCTTGTCTCCTAGGCCATCTATGAATCATGAATGTTTTGAAAGCTTGTAACTTTACATTTTTAATGTGCATCACATCTGCACATCTTGGAGTTATCCATCTATATGAACAACAGCTGAAATACCTCATTCTGTCCCACTGCCAATGGCCTTTCATGTGTATCCCACTAGTTAATGCAGAAGGAACCAATTATTTTAAATGGGAAAATGTCACCAAATCCTTTCTCAAATATTTAAGATATTTTGGGCTAATCACATTTTCTTAATCCTAATACAGCTGTTTCAGACCCAGGCACGGCAACAGAGAACCTCTCCCCTAATTTTATTAGCTGCCCCCCTCCCCGACAGCTGAAGCTGAGCAGAAGATTATTGTTCCTTGTATAAACTCAAATCCTCATCTGCAGTGTTGATGGTTTGCATCATATCACCAGCCTGGAAACAGGCAAACAAACAGCTTAATCCTGTATGTGAACCTTCCCACAAAGACCCCAGAGTCCCTGAACTGTATGGCTGGCTTGCACCTGGCCATACAACTATTGCACATCGGTTGAAGGGGGAAGAACTACCCTAGAACTTGCACACCTTCATACAAAGGAGCCTGGCAGGTTGACTTGACTTTTAATTGTGGGTCTGAGTTTTATTTGCCTAGTTGAGGTCAATTCATGTCAAGCTATAAGTAGCACTGTGCTGGGTTTTAAACAAACATTTATTGCAAGATATGCCAAACGTACATTTATATCATCAACTACATAATCCACCTAAATTTGAAAACCACAGCATATTATTTCCTATTATAGGGTTGTCATAGCATCTTAATTCATTTTCCTACAATGCTTAATTTCCTCTACATATACTGTTGTTTCTAAACAACTATTGCTGTCACCAGTGGGGAGAAAATTGAAAATCAAGTGTGGGTTTAAGGTATCTGTAGATATAGATCTATAACCATTGCTAAATGCCTGTCATATTTGATATGAGGGTGTTAAAGACCTTTTTCTCCTCTCAGCTCTCATAACCAAGATCTTTGCCTCTGGTAGAGAAAGGGGTAGGTAGGCCAGACCTTCATTTTCAAAATGGGACCTTCTGCTCTTCATTCTTTCCTGGCCGTAAGAGGACATGTGCTTGGGGTAGGAAAGGGGAAAGGACCATGATTCACAGTGCTACCTTCCTGTTGTGACCATCACTTTTAATCCTGTTCCTGGTTTGGCTGATCCCCTGCAATCCTGGAGTTACTCCTCTGATGGGCTGACCAAGCAGTGTTAAGGACAGCTGGGCAAGTTTTACCCCTGTGTTGATTTAAGGGACAATATCCTGCTGAACAGGAGATGTAAGATAGGGTGACTCCACATTTTATTAAAGATGGTTTCTACATCAAAGATGGATATGGTTTTGTGCTCTGAATCTGGGACTAGGTTTAGCTCATCCTAGGTAAAGGGACCCCTGACCGTTAGGTCCAATTGTGGACAACTCTAGGATTTCAGCACTCATCTCACATTATTGGCCGAGGGAGCCGGTGAACAGCTTCTGGGTCATGTGGCCAGCATGACTAAGTCGCTTCTGGCGAACCAGAGCAGCGCACGGAAACGCCGTTTATCTTCCCTATTTATCTACTTGCATTGGCGTGCTTTCGAACTGCTAGGTTGGCAGGACCTGGGACCGAGCAACAGGTGCTCACCCTGTCGTGGGGATTCAAACTGCCGACCTTCTGATCGGCAAGTCCTAGGCTCTGTGGTTTAACCCACAGCGCCATCCTAGTCTCTGCTATAACATTGTCCCCACGTCTCTTCCTCATTTCTTTCAATAAAGGGAGAAACCCAGAGATAAATAGAGCAAGGGATGTACACGTTGCGGCTCTCATATAATCATGGAATCCTAGAAGTGTGATGGGAGAGCACAGTGGCCTTGGTGGCTATTAGACTCAGGGTGGCAAATGGCCTGCAACCTCGTGTCTTATAGGAGGAAGACTAGGGTCTAGATGCACACTGTCAGGCACACAACCTCCAACTGTGTGAACATTGTCTGTCCCCCAACCCCCACTGCAAAAGGAGTCAAGGAATTGTGTGTGCTCCAAGCAAATGTTTGAAAACCAAACCCTCTAGTAGTACATTGATTAAAGAATAGCTGGATTAATTATGCATAGTTTTCCCATTACACCCAAACTGGATGTAACTATGGTTGCCACAATCTGATTCTACTGACCGTAGTTTTATGGTTTGTACTTAATTTAACGCAGGAAGATTTCAGTGGTGGCATACTCAGCAGAGATCCCAACTTACAGCGAAGATGGAGGGGGCCCGGTGTTGTGTGTGATGTCACACAAGTGACATCGCGTCATCGGGAGGAGGCTGAGTGCACAGCCAAGTGCAGCACAACTTCAATGGCCAGTGGCTCCTCCTCTCTCACACTTGGCTTCCTTCCATGGCAGGAGCAGGAAGAGCCACCCATTGAAGCTATGCAACGTTCAGTTCTGCGCTTGGCCTCTTCTGCTACCTCAATATGGGTGTGTGGGTGTGTGTGGCCCCCTCCCAAAGAATATTGAGGGGTGGTAAAAACAGCTCAGCCACCGTGAGTTGGCGTCCCTGATACTGAGAAGAAGGTGAGAAAGAGCTGTACTGGAATGGAGCATGTACACACAATCTTTGAGTATATCTTAGTTTAATAAACTGAATTACGGACATCCAAAATGTGTGCAGCTGACGCTTTTCTAACGGCAGCATGAACAAGTAGTGCCATTATGCTGGCGTATATTATATCAGAATGGATGCCAGACCATTGGCATCAGATCAAGGAAACACAAAAATTAGCTGAAAGCCACTTTATCAAGGCTTGTGATCCTAAGTGCAGTTACTTAAAAGTTAAGTTCCACTGCTATCAGCAGGATCTATTTCTAAATAAATTCAGTGATACAGATGATAATGTGCACTAGTAGTGAGTACACATCCTTCAGATTTTATCTCATTCTTCTTTGGCCACAAAAATGTACTTGTGGTCACACATTTAAATAGTAAGGAAGTTTCTAAGAAAGTAGGGGGAAAAGCTGCTGCTTCTATAAACTACAGGAATGATGATTAGCAATATCCTAATCTATGAATTTTTACAAAAAGAGCCAATGAATGCCCTCATTCACATGCAACACTAAGCCAAGCCAAGCGAATGTGAAGGCTCCTGGACAGGAGTTAATTGGCTCTTTGCTCCTCCCTGGCCGAGGCCAGCACATCCATGAGGAAAGGTAAGGCAACTGTCTCAGGCGGCAGGATCCACAGAGTCAACAGATTCGGGCTCCTAGGAATGCATTAACCACTTCTGCTTTTGCTGCCACAGTGGCAGCGACAGCTAATACACTGCTTGGAGGCTGGATCTGCCGCCTGCTTGGTAGCTCCTCCAATGCTGCCTCTACAGTGGCCTCTCAGTGAATAAGAGGTGCTGCTGGCCTCCTCCCACCCCTAGGGAGGAGATAATGGGGGCTGCCCTGTGGGTCACTCTCTTGAAGAGCATTGCCTTGTGGAGAGTAGGACGAAACCTTCCTGAGAGTAGTTGAGCTGGCCAAAATGGTTGAACCTTTTCTCTCTTTTTTGTATCAAAGTCCGCCCCCCCCACGTGTTTGTTAATCATACAAGTCACAAATTAGATTTCAAGACTGATCTGCTGCCCCCCCCGGAGGTCTCAGGAAAATGAGGGCTGAATCACTACTAGGCCTCTCTCAGTGTCACTTGGTTTCTTTATGGCTTTAATCCCCCATGCATTTACAAGGGAACAAGTCCTACTAAATTAAACAGGACTTAATTTTGCAAAGGATTGTACTACACATTCACATTCCTTGATCTATGTTGCCAGGAACTGCATCTCAATAGCAGAATCTAGCTAGTCCTAAGGATGTAAAAATACAATTAATGTTATATCCATTTACCTGTGTAACTAAGCTACATCGAACTCTATGGGACTTACCGTATTTTTTGCACCATAACACTCACTTTTTTCCTCCTAGAAAGTAAGGGGAAATGTCTGTGCGTGTTATGGAGGAAATGCCTACGGGTGGCATGCCTACGGATTTTCCTCCTCTAAAAACTACGTGCGTGTTATGGTCAGGTGCGTGTTATAGAGCGAAAAATACGGTACATCTGAGTAGACGTGTATCAGATAGCATTGCGAACCATGTCAGTTCATACAGGAACATTCCTCACAGCATCTATTTTTCTGGGTTTTGGCTAGTCATCTTTGATCATTTCTCAGGACATTTATACCCTCAACAGATGTTAGTAGTTTGAAAGGGGAAAAAAAGGATATTTGATATCAAAGTAACCTAAATTCTAAACTGGATTTTTTTTTACCTAAAGGAAAATAAAAGAGAAAAGCTGTTCCCCGACTAACTCTCTATGGTTGATAAATAGTTGGTGCAAAATTGATATCTTTTTAGCTGATCAGTCCTCCTGCAATTAAGTAAAGGACTTTAGTTTTTCTTTTATTCAACTGCCAGACATTCATAGCCAACAGTCAGCCGTGCATGACAAACTTGTACAGCCTTAATGAATGAGACAGAGTGTGGAGAACCCCAGGCCCAGAGGCAAAACGTGGCTTCCAGGCCTCTCGACTGAACCCAAGGGACTCTTCCTAGGCCACACCCCTCAGCAGACTGCTTCCCACTCTCCTCAAATGCTATTTACTGGCTGGAATGTGTCCTCTTGCTTGTCTAGATGGAGAGATGTGTGTATAAGAACCTCTGACTTCAGCACAGCTGGAATGTAGCTCATTGGACAACGGGAAGAGTCATATCCTTTGCCCCACCCACTTTTATCTTTGGGCTTGCCCATTTTGGCCTCTGGCCATACCCACTCCTGGCATGTGGTCCCTGGAAGGTTTACCATGAGAGAATGCCGTCCTCAGTCAGGGTGGTGTGGGGCAGTTCCTTACCCCTGTGATAAACCCCCCGTATCCATTTGGAACCATTGATGTCATTTATTCCACAGCTCATGCAAGTTCTCTGTGCATGTGTTTCTGCCATGATCCATTTTTTTTTTGATCCAGCATGAAATACATTAATGCTCATTCTTCTTAAAGAACTACTCAAGCTGTTGTTGCCTCAAGCTTATCTTATGTCGTCTGAGGCTGGGTTTGAAAACAGTCTTGGAGACAGACACATGAAAAGCATAAGGACTTGAAGGGAAGCAACTTTAGGTGGCCGTGCAGAAACACAACGAAGTGAAGGTTTGGATTTCAGATATTTTCCAGATGTGGAGACACATCTGGTTTGGCCCTGTTTTGTTGTGGCCCAGTTTCACTTACTTTAAATTGCAGAACTCAACATACAAGACAGACTCTGGCTTCCTCTGTGGCTATTGAGAAGCATATGAACAAGGGCTAGGGTGTGTATTAGATTTCATTTAAATCGAATGTCGTCAATCTTAGTTTTATGCCGTTATAACTATTATGTGCGAACAGAATAAGTAGTGAATCCACAGCCAAGCCATAGCAATGGCCAGTAATGATAAGAGTGCTCAAAAAGACATAAATAGGACAATTCAAATGCTATAAATACAAAGGAATGAAAAATGTAGCAATCTTGCCTTCCGTAGCCGGCACAGAAGTTCGCTTTATTTATTGGCTCATATATTTAGTCCATTTTTGCCTTATCGGACTGGATCTCAGGACAGTTTACAACCAACACATTAAAACAATGATAGAACCAATCCTAAATATTACTTCAAACAGTACAACTATACAGTTAAAACAAGGCTTTTTTTTTTTTAAGCTGGTCTTCCCCAGGCACTTTCAGTTTCCCCCAAAGAACTGCGTGAAAAGATTATTATCAAATTGTGCCAAAACCCCAGTACAGCTTTAACAGGAAAGAGTTCTAAAACCGTGGTGCCACCACAGAAAGGGCCCCCTTTCATTTTACCACTGAATGAGCTAAGCTCATTGGTGGAACTATCAAAGACCCTCTCTCTGCAGATCTCAGGACTTGGGCAAGCCAATGGAGAGAGAGAGGGGTGCACTTCTTTGAATATTTGGTTCAGGGCTTTGCATGTTAATATCACCCCTTGACCTTAAACCAGTAGCTGTTAATGAAAATGTTGCAAGACTGATGTAGCATGTATCCACTTAGATACTCCACATAGGATCTTTACAACTGAATTTTGCATCAGCTGAAATTTATGGACCGTTTCTGAGGGCAGCCGACATCAGTAGGTTACTAGGGTTACTGTAACTAGCCTATCCTGGTCCAGGAATGGCTATAGCTGGAGAACCAGCCATAGCTGGTAAATATGGACTCCAACCCCTGACATCATATGAGCTTTTAGTGGCAATGCTGGGCACAGGAATATCTCTAAAATGTAACTATGTGCAGCAGTGATGCAGCAGAGAAATCAACAGAAATTTCTGAAGTTGATACCAAATTTCAAATCCCCAAACAGCAGTATCTCAACACCTTTGCAAACTATTTAAATAGAAAACTCCGTAAGAAATACATCCACTGTCAAGTTTCTAGCTCTGAACTATCTCCTGTTTAGTCTGTGGACTAGTTTCATCAGAGTAGAAACACGGCATTATCAGACTTTTAAAATGCTCTGCTCTGACTCTGCTGAATCCTTGTGGAGATAAACTCTAATAAACCAATTTTTTCCTGCCATGTATTTGCTGGCAGTTGTCCAACCTGACTTTCCATGTCCTTTCCTCCCAGTACACAACCTGTTATACATTTAAATGCCTTCTTATAGTAGACATACCTAAGGAAATGCCTTGGCAGATGTAGGGTGTGTTTCTTGGCTTGCCTGTGAAAAGATGTCTCCTTGCACAACATTCCTTTCATCCCAGAAGAGCTGTGAGCCGTGCATTTGAAGAGCACAAACATTATTTTTGTTGCCTGCTCTGGATGGATGGAAATTTACACAACTTAATAAAATCAATGCTTAGAAGTGTCAGCATTGAAACACATAGGGAATAAATTAATTATTAATACAATTTTAAGAAACTTTTTTTTTTGGCTTAAAGCCAACATGCCTACTATGTTTATAAAGGTGTCCATAATGTGCTGCACTTAAGCATTTGTCTGTTTCCATTGTAAACTATTATTTCTTTGGTTTTGTGTCATTACAATATGCAACTTTTACCCAAGTTAAAAATACAGGAATAATGCCAGTTAAGTTATACATGGCGTAGACCCATTGAAATAAATTGTAATATTTATTGGCATGTTTATTTGTGTACCTTACATTTATAAGAAACTGTTTATTTACAAAAATTTGAATAAAAATGTATTGGAAAAAAAGAAATAAATAAATTTCCATCACTAACTGGTCTATTTAAATGGGTCTACTCTACGTAGGAAACATAGGCTTCATAAATTAATGTGTAACATTAATCGTGAGATTTTAGCCATACAAAATGTGCTTGGATACTAGTATGCCTATATCATCTTTCAACAACTTTTGCTTATTAATAACTTAAAGACACAGTTTAATATTTGAACTCAAGTTCTCTCTTTTTGATAGACTACTGATCTATGTTATGTAACAAAATATTTGCATATCCAAGAAAACAACATTTTTCAGAATCTGAATATTTTGAAGATTAAAAACCTGAACCACTAAGGAGGATGTATGTTGAAACAGCTCGTGGGTTCTTTTGCTGTTTCTGGACAGGAACCACATGCACAGAGTAGAGATGGTTGTTGAGAAAATCGATGAGATCTTTCTTTGATTCATTCCCACCATCCATTTTTTAAAAAATCTCACTTTACAGAATTTTTCCCAAACATGTTCTACCATTTGTGTGTGTAGTGGCTGCCATTTCTCCTCCTCTCCACAATGCCTTGGAATGCTCCTTGGTCTGAAACTTTGTAGAAGAGACACAATACTGGCCAGGCTTAAAACAGTTGCCACTGTCGCCACTTGCAGTGGGAGCAAAATTGGTGAAATGGCCTCCCAAATTTCTTGGAGCATAATAGAAGCCATTTGCCCACAGCTGTAGTGGATCTACATCAGGACTGCAGTGGATCCTTGTGTGTAAGCATCTCACGTTGCTACCATATGCGCTACATAGAAGGTGAGCAAGAATTTCTATCCCTCTTGCGGTACAAATGTCGGTGGAGATTTCCAACCACTGTCTTTTGCTGCGTTTTGGATTAGGGCCCAAATGCTCTTAGTTCACACTCTCTATAGTTTCACTTTTTCTTTTCCAAATGCAGTGGTCACTCTAAAAATGCAGCACTTTTGTGTGAGTCCATAGAGCAACTTGGAACTTTTAGAGTCCCTGATCCAACTCGAGACACCTTGCATGTGAAAACCTCACTTGAATCCCTCCTATTTATCTCATAATGCAGGAAGCATCTGTAATTGTCGTCCTGTTCCAGCCACTCCGTTCTATTTCCCTTCCCACCATTGTGACATGCCCCTATCCCAATAACACAATCCAAATCCAAGACCCACTGAGATGAGAGAGTTTGGTTTCAGAAGATCTTGGGGTTTATTGGCTGAACCAGGGCTGAGCTGGCAGAACCAAGGAAAGACTTACACCTAGTCTACTCACACTCACATGACCTGGCAACCCATCAGAACTTAGCTGGCAAAAAGGGCAGTGTAAATTCAGCTCCTCCAAGTTCCTCCAGAATGGAATTTGTTATGTACTGAGTTGAATAGGAACCAAAATGCTGCAGTCTGATTGGTCCTAGAACAATAGGATTCAGAATGCAGCAGTCTGATTGGTCCTAGAACAATA
This sequence comes from Podarcis raffonei, assembly GCF_027172205.1. Lineage (NCBI taxonomy): Eukaryota > Metazoa > Chordata > Lepidosauria > Squamata > Lacertidae > Podarcis > Podarcis raffonei. Next base: position 54,286,662 of record NC_070604.1, read on the forward strand.
GGATCCAGAATGCAGCAGTCTGATTGGTCCATAGGAGCCACCCAATCCAGCTCCAGGTGGAAGTGAATATGCAACCTGATTGGCCTGCAGGATAATCCCAGAATTAGCCAATCATGTGTTAGTAAATTCAGCTCCGGTCCTCTAAGCTTATACGGCTCATCTTCGCTTGAGCCCAGCAGAGTATAAAACACCCAGAGTCCACAACGGAAGGATGAGGCAGGTATGGCTACATTGCTAAGCTTTATTACTAAGCTATGCAGAGAGCATATAAATATACATCTTGTCTCTGTGAGAAGCAGAGAGCAACTCCGACAAAGAAACGACAGTACAAAGGAAACAGGAAACCAGTAAACGTCACATCCCGTCTCCCTTTCCCGTGGGAATCCAACAGTATCTGAACTGTGGAATGAAAACATAGTCCTGTGACTACCAGCAGCTGCGCAGTGAGGGAAACAGAAACCAACATCATGTGGGGCCCATTGTGTAAATAATGTATATAAAGCAGACATTCTGGGGGAACTTCCATTTTCCTCCTCACCACTATGAGCTGAATAAAGAGCATGAAATCCACTCTTGACCGAGTATATTTCAAAATTTAAAATAGGAGAAACTTAAGCCAACGTAATTTATGCCGGTATAAATTACACCAGTTTTCTATTGTTAGAATTACTTTGTTACAGTGCAGTCCTGTCCATGTCTACTCAGATGTAACTCCCATTGAGTCCAATGGGGTTTATTCCTATGTGAGATGGTATAGGATTGCAAAGTTAGTCTCTCAGCAGTCCATGCTATAATGTTCTTAAGGAGCTGCTTGGGGGCTTTAGCCAGCCTTGGGGTTCCCTGAGTCTGTCCACACCCCTGTCTTGGGCCTACCTGCTGCTGTTTTGATGCTGGGCACACTCCACTGAATTTCAAAAACAGAATATAAGATAATAGTGTTTCTCATGCCTACCTCCCTCGTATGTGACTGGAAAGCCTCATGTGGCTTTTAGAATGTTCAGGTGTGTCAATTAAAATGTTTAAGGAACTGATTAGGCACAGAGAAATGAGGACAATCATTTGAACGGGGGGAGGGAGGTGTTTCTCTGCCACCCACCACCTCCCTGCTCCCTTGCCTTTTCACAGACTCTACTACTGATGAGGCTATCCCAAGAAAGAGGACCTGGTTGCCTTCCACTGTCCTTCAGGTAACCTGGTCCTTTTGGGTTTAGCCTCATGAGTGATTTCAAAGAACTGGGAGTCACTGAGTGTCTTGGAATACGTAGCATGGCCAAAATGATTTAGTTATTTGTAACAATGATAATATTAATAATAATTTTACATTTATTACCCACCCATCACCAGAATATGCCAGGATGGATTACAATAATTTACAATTCGGTATTAAAAACAGTAAAAGATAGATCAGGCATAGGCAAACTCGGCCCTCCAGATGTTTTGGGACTACAACTCCCATCATCCCTAGCTAACAGGACCAGTGGTCAGGGATGATGGGAACTGTAGTCTCAAAACATCTGGAGGGCCGAGTTTGCCTATGCCTGAGATAGATAGATAGATAGATAGATAGATAGATAGAGCAATAGGGTGGTCCTGAAAACACATATCATGTGTCAAAGGTCGGCGTAAAGAGGTGTGTCATTGTGGCATATTCTCATTGTGGCAAATGAGGTGAATTTGAGTAAAGGCAATGCATCCTTGATCAATCACTTGGATGAGCCCACTTAATCAGGAATCACATGAATGAGATGATATCACAATCCTGACATATTTGGATGCATGCTGCCAACACTGAGGGTAAACTAAGTCAATTTGGAGCAAAGGAAGTGCTTCCTGAACAGTGAAGTGACCACAGAAAAACCAGAGTTACTTTTTGTTGTCAAAAATGTTCACAAAAGACTGCAAATCAGTTTGAAATATATTTGCCCTACAGCTACTTATCACATATTTGCACCATCTCTTTCACAGAGATGCATCTTCTTCATTACACGAAGGAGGGTGGCCAAATCATTTTATCAAAAATAAACAGAAACACATGAGAAAAGCCCACCAGAAATTGTCTCCTCAGCAGCATTAGGGCCTAGTCACTTGAGTGCCAGAGAGGGGGAGGTGGTTTTTTTTTTTGCAGAAAACCTGTACTGGAACTGCTTTAGACTCTGGTGAACTGGAACACATAAAACACAGACTGGATTGCCTTAACATCCAACTGGCCTTTTGAGCTGCCATATAAGAGCTGGTTTATGATGAAGTGCAATGAGTTTCCTTCTTCATGATTAAAGGTACTTGGTTTACTTGATTTTCTGTGTGCCATCATAAATATGAGTTCCTCGCTTTAAAACGTGTTAATTGATTCAATTGACTGTACAGAAACATGGCGCTCGGCAGAAGCCTTTAAAAATGTGTGAGGGTGGCGACAAGCATTAGGGGGGACATTTCCTCCTGGCTGAATTGAAGGTCAGCATTTTGAACTAATAGCTGACCTCTTTGGCATACCGTAGGGCCATTTTGCTTAATAGCCGGAGTTAATTTGCTAAGCGACAGGGTTGGCTGCTCTTTATTTCAATCTGCCGTACCTTCCCTTCTTTGTTGGGAAAGCCAGTGCTCTGATATAATCCAGTTGGCACAAGATTGCCCAAGGGAATCAGCCAGCATGCTGCTTTGAGACAGACTGTGCCGTAATTCACCGAGTCTCGACTTTCCAGGAAAAGAAAGGAAGAAGGGGGAGGGGAAGGACACAAGACACAGAGCAAGAGACAGCAGGAGGCGAGGCCAGGGATGGGGGAGACGGGAAGGAGGAAATGAATTGAGAAATGTCAAGACTGACATCCGTGCACACAAAAGCTGCATTTTCACCCTTGTTTTTGTTTCCTTAAACCATTTTTTTTGTCCGTGTGGTGGTGGGGAGAACAATGCAGATGCCGTTTGCTGCAAAGGAGCGACAAATAGCTTTGGTTGCCTTTCACTTTGCACACAATCACACAGATGCATTTGAAACGCAACCAATTTTCAAACGTCTAAGGCCCTTCCTGTGTTACCAAAACGGCACCATGAATATATGAGAGAGAAACAAAATCAAGTCCTTTCAGCACAGCACTCAGACTGTCAGGTCCATCTGCGCTTGTTCCTGGCCTGTTGGCATTGTAGGAGGAACAGGAGGACCCCTCTGGCTTGTGCCCCTGCACAATATCCAGGGAGTACAAGACTAATAAAAGATCATCCCCATCCAGGAGGCTTTTTTGGAACCACACTTTTGGCAAATGAAAGATGGAGGAAATTCTCTTTGCAGGTATTAATCAGGCTGTCCACTAGAAATATGGGTACAAGTACTCCTACCAGTGAAACAGGGATTTCCTTCTCCTCTCCATTTCTCCCACAAATCCATTTAGGAGAACCTTCAGAAAAGCAGGGGCGGGGGGAAGAGAGAAGGCCCTGTCTTCTTGCTCTGATGGAACAACCCTAATAGCATGACATTGAAATCCACCCAATATGACCTTTATTATTCCGGCATGGTCACATTTTCTAAGTCATCTTTGCCCACTGAATCAGTGCCATAAGCAGGTCCTGGCTGTGTAGATAAGGTACAGGATGAAGTAAAATAAAAATAAAAATCACGACTCTTTTGTTTGTTCCTTGCTGGGCTTTGGGAACTCTAATTCCTCCTTCTATGGAGCAGAACATATGAACATGGCCTGTGGCTTATGCAAAGGCAAAGGGACATAAAAGCAACAACAAAACCAACTCGTAGAAAGCTGTTCCATCACCATAACTTTTATTAAACCAGACTATGGGTGCCTTCAGACTATTACAATTTGTGGGAGGGATTTAAGTGCATACCAGAACCTTAGGTTTGTAGATTTAAAGGGCATTAAAGTGCTCTGTTGCCCTAGTCCAACAACTCCATTTTCAAGAAAAGGTCTTTTGCAGTTTGGAAGGTAAAGAAGAAATACACTGAAAAGTGTAGGATGGACAAATGATGGGAAAACGTATAAACTCCCCTCAAGCAAATTTCAGGGTGAATGCTCCTTGTCATTTAACTGCTCTGTAAACAAATCTGAAGGAATGCTCAATGAAGACCAGACATAATTTAACCACTGTGTAACCTTTGTGCAGGAAAATCAGGATGAAGGCCCACTAAACAGGAGCTATCAGTGTCCCTTTCATGCTCTTTGGTTGGCTATAGTATTATAAAAATAGTTATTCATTATTAACAGGGTCTGGTAATGGGTCAGGGAAACCTGGGCAAAATGATCCCTGCAAAGCAACTGATGGATGATACTTGATAAATGGCAGAGAGAAGGGCATTCCAGAGTGCAGGGGCAATGGTGGAAAATGCCTATTTTGGGGTCACTACAAATGCCCATTTGTAGGATGTGGTGCCACAAGTAAAATATTAACCCCATGATCCCATTTATACAGATAATATGCATTTATTGGTAGAAATATTTTCTGTTTGTTTAAACTAGTGTAATTATAGACACACTGATTTCAATACGTTTCTGTGTGTGGATATGCTTCAAGATTATATCCATCAGTCAAATTCTAGGGAAACAATTCTAGAGTGCGTTATTTTAGAAGGTAAACTATGTGTGATAGCTCACTCTTTCAGTACTTTTCCATATACAGTAGTACCTCTGGTTACGTACTTAATTCGTTCTGGAGGTCCGTTCTTAACCTGAAACTGTTCTTAACCTGAAGCACCACTTTAGCTAATGGGGCCTCCCGCTGCTGCCACACAATTTCTGTTCTCATCCTGAAGCAAAGTTCTTAACCTGAGGTACTATTTCCGGATTAGTGGAGTCTGTAACCCAAAGCATATGTAACCTGAAGCATATGTAACCCGAGGTACCACTGTATATATATGCTGGGGTTAAATGTGGTCTCTTTCTGATACATTATATATGGTTTGTTGCTTACTGCACTGGAAATGTCTACATTTTTGCCTCTTTTTATACAAATGACAAGCTAGAAATTCAAAATCCTCCTGTAGGTGGTGCTGTAATGCTGCAATCTAATTCTAATTAAAACGGTGTCCAAAGTGCCTCCATTACAAATAGATTTTCTTCACCACAATTATATTCAAGATATCTTATTATTCTTTGCTACAACGGATGAGCTACTTTCATTGGGAAGATTTTGTTATCATCTTTCAGCAGGAAACATAGGGGACATCCAGACTGTAGCACTTTTGCACTGATCTCTCCTATATTTGGGTAGATACCAGCATATGTCTGTTGCAGAATATGACCTGCACCTTCTTAACCCATCATGAAGAAACTGGACATTTTATTATAAATAGCAATGGCAATGAGACACTAGTGCAACAAATCCACTATATATATGACCCTTTGTGGTAAGAAGAGTGATGGAAAACTGTCTCCCACCACATATCATACATCATCTCTATTATCTTTTCAGCACCTGTTGAAAACATTCTTTTCCCAACAAGCCTTTTAAGTGGGTGTTCTTCTCCAAGTCAGTATCTGTCTGGGACTTGAAATTGTTTTATATAATGTTTTTATTGTTGATGTTTACATTGTTAAATCACTTCAGGGCATTTAATGGGAAGTGTTTCATAAAGGAAATAAGTAAATAATGGGAAGTACAGGATAACAGCTACTTAACAGCAATATTGTATAACCACCATTCAAATTTGATGAAAGCAAATCAGGCCAATTGCTGAATATACGTTTTGTCTGGCAGCGACCCACGCTTGCTGTTGTGTGGCTGAAACCTGAAATACAGCTACTATAGCATTCAGGTGCTATTTCCAAATTGAATAGGGTACATTACAGTCAGAGAGATAATGTGAGAGTCTTTGGTTGTATGTGCAGACTCTGGCAAAGGGACACGGGTGGTGCTGTGGTCTACACCACTGAGCCTCTTGGGCTTGCTTATCAGAAGATTGGTGATTTGAATCCCCATGACAGGGTGAGCTCCTGTTGCTCTGTCCTAGCTCCTGCCAACCTAGCAGTTAGAAAGCACACCAGTGTGAGTAGATAAATAGGTACCCCTGCGGCGGGAAGGTAAACGGTGTTTCCTTGCACTCTGGTTTCCATCACGGTGTCCTGTTGCACCAGAAGAGGTTTAGTCATGCTGGCCACATGACCCAGGAAGCTGTCTGTGGACAAACGCCGGCTCCCTCAGCCTGAAAGCGAGATGAGTGCTGCAACCCCATAGTCGCCTTGGACTGGACTTAACCATCCAAGGGTCCTTTATCTTTATCTTTTGCAGACTCTGGCCTTCATGCCAATTACATAAGACATATCCTTTTCAGGTAGACAGAATCCGGAGGAGATAATGCGCAAATTGTTAACTTTGAGTGGTCTGCTGCTCTTATCCAAATTAGAGGAAGTCAAACAATATAGGCTCCCCACCTCAACCATAAATATCAAAACACTTCTTCATACAAATGGCATCTCCGCATAAGCATATCTTTTGCCTGTTACAGGGATGGAAGAGGAATTCATTCAGTCTGCAGTAGACTGACCCAATTTATTGGTCCTGAACTTGCTTGCAAACTGGAACACAACTTCCAATTGAATTACACGCTTCTCTGAATTTTGCAGTTCAGGGCAGAACCCTGATCTCCTCTATCGTTTCCCACAATATGGCACTACAGGCTTCTGCATATGAATGGTTAGATCAGAGAGGACTTGCTTCTACCTGAGGTTTAACAAGCATGAGTCTATACATATTTACTCAGAAATCATCCCCCCTCCCCCCGTGTTCAATGGGACTCTTGGCTAAGTTGACATAGAACCGTGTTAGCTGAGGTGGATATAAAATTGGGTTCACAGTAGAGCTAGATCAAATTATTACATAAAGAAAGTAAAGTCCAAATGTCAATATAGCCAAGACTGACACATAAGAATGAAAAATGTTCTGAGAATTAGCTCTTGTAGGAACATGAAATAAACATATTTATGACACAGACATAACCAGGTGGTAGAAGTTATTACCTAGGAAGACTGACAGATCAGCCTAGTTTTGGAATTCATTATGATAGAAACTTGACAGGCTGGTGCATTGATCTTACAGGTTCAGTGAAAAGATAGATGGATTAGCTGTTGTACAAATCAGATCTCATTATTTCTACGGTTGAAAATTCCGATAGTCTATTTCTGGATTTCCTGTATATAGCCCTGCTTGCTGAATGCTTCTATTTTCTCATCAACTCCACTTTCCCTCTCCATTCTGAAGTGGCTCTACTTTTCTTCTAAGTGCATGGCATTGTTCAAGATCCTTGTTCATATTACATCTGATAAATTATTTTCTCTTTCCTGATGTGATGTTTATTTAATTTTGAATGTATAGCTTTTCCTTTTGGCAAGAATTTAGCATCTCATTTATTTCTTTGACATATTGTTGATACACCACAGGATGCAGTCAGACCATTGGTCCATCTGGTTTGGTGTTGTCTACATTGGAGGGCTTTGGGTCTCCAGGGTTTCAGGTCTTTCTGAGCCTTTCCTGGAGATGCCAGGAACCAAACCTAGGGCTTTTGTACACCATGCATGCAGCCTGCCACTGAGCTATATCCCTTCCCACAAAAGTGGCACTCAAAGCAGCTTCAAAACACAGGACTGATCATCACAACATAACCACCGCAATAAAGAGAATCTCAAAAACAAGGTTAAAACAACTCTTTGTACAGAAAAAATATGTTATATTATTATTTTTTGTTTTGTCAAGAGGGCCACAAACACCATATAACAGTTTGGTCCTGTGCAGTTTGACAAATCTAATAATTATGCATAGAAATCTGTGGCAAAAAAGCTCTTGCAGGACAAAAATAGTTGCTTTGTCTCCTCATAAAAAGAAGCTTTTCCAGTTATACGAGAGTGTCATGGCAGTTAAGACCGTATTTTAATTCCACTAGATAGGTCACTACGGGCATGGGATTGTTTTGCAACAAATCCCAACCTTCCCCCTAACTTTTTGAGTATCTGTGAACATTTGTCATTGACCTATATGAAGAAAAAGGAATGCCCAGCATTTGGAAACACATTAATGGTGAAGAAAATAGCAGCTCTTCACCTGTGAGACTCGGTGCCCCAGTCTGGGATCCCACAAGATAAACAGAGATGCTCTGCACCTTCAGAGTTCTTGAACAATACAAGCCCTCCCTGCCCCAAGTATCTTTGGCATAATGATGCCATATTTGTGCATCATATATACAAAAGCCAGTTCTCCTAACATTTCAACTCCTAACACTGAAACTTTTTAACTGTTGCACAATTTGGGGAAAATGTGTTGTCTAACTGGGAGTTGTGTTCTTGTCCACAAGCAAGTCCAGCACCATCAGATTAGATCAAGCCAACACAAAAAGTGACCTGAAGTAATTTATCCTCCATCCCTAAGGACAGGGCCAGCCTACTCCAGTGAGGAAATTGCCACAGACAGCAGGAAACACAGGGGCAGCAGACCCCAATGTAGATCTTTATTCTTCCATTGTTCCTGATGTAGATCTTCACACATCCCTTCTTCCCTGGCAGGGGGGATCATCATTTGGTGGTTTGCCTCAGGTGCCAAAATTTCTTGGGCTGGCCCTACCTAAGGATAACCTGCAATGGTGGAGGTTCCATACGCAGTTTAGAATTAGTCTCCCAGGGTTCTAAATGGTCAGGTGCAGCAGAAGTTTAGTCCCCACCATGTGGAGGACTGGGGGAAGAGGTGATGGTGATGCCAGGGAGAAGGTAGGCTAAGAAGCATACCCCTCCTCACACCTAGAATCTTGCATGGAGCAATACCTGAGCAATTATTGGTACAGATGGCAGATCCAACTGTCAGTTCATTTAAAGTGCCCAGGAATTGTTTCCACATTAGAAGGTGAATTAATGAAATCAAGGATTCAGTCATAGTAAGAAACAGTCACGTGTCTCTTCAAAGTGTCCTGTGCAATATTTCTACATTTTTGGAACTGACCACTCAGTGGCTCTTAGCCTCTTAGATGGAAATTCTGTGAAGTTGATGTGACTGACAGTCACTTAAAGTCACGAGCACAAAACAAGATGTCTAGCGAGGCAGAAAGAGCTATGCATTAATTATATTACAGCTTTTTCTGAACATGTACCCTGTCAACATAAAAATGAAATAGCTCAGCTGGGAAACTTTTCCTGCAACTAGTAAGACATAGAATCATGTTACTGAACAATTATAGTGGTTGCCTTAATCTATATTATTAATAGAGACTGAGGACTATGTAAACATAACTCTTTATATATGTTGTTAAACTACTGTGCTTTGTTGCAGGTCGAACTATAATAACGATACAGTGGTACTTCGGGTTACATACGCTTCAGGTTACAGACTCCGCTAACCCAGAAATATTACCTCGGGTTAAGAACTTTGCTTCAGGATGAGAACAGAAATCGTGCAGTGGCGGCACAGCAGCAGCAGGAGGCCCCATTAGCTTCAGGTTAAGAACAGTTTAAGGTTAAGAACAGACCTCCGGAACGAATTAAGTTCTTAACCCAAGGTACCACTGTATAGCATTCTTCCAACTGCTCACAGCATATTATTTCACGAATCCCTGATGTTAGAAGTATTGGTTGGTTGCTCGAGAGCAATCAGGCAATAAGCTTCAATAGTCTGTTTTAAAAGGTTTCTTACTGGTGATAAAAGCTGTTAGAATGCAGAGCGCCTCTATTCCGTGTCTTGCTCATTTACTGGCAGAATCTGAGAGTGGGCGGTCCTTGAACCTGTCGGAATGCAAGCCAAAAGAGCACAGCCTCCAGCTTAGCTCTTAGTCCAGAGGAATTTGGCCACCCTCCAGGTGCCCGGCTTGAATCCTTATGACCTCCTGTCTGCGACTCCCGGCAAGATCAAAGGAGGTCTCCAATCGGCGATTCTCCTCAACGTGAAGGAGAACACACCAGTCCTCCCACTCCTCTCCCAGGGAGGGGGAAAGAGACAGACAGAAATATATCTACATGTCTTTATTCCTGTCGTTCACCAGTACAGAGAAAACATGTCTGCACACTCTGCTTCCCACTGCAGAGAGAGAATAAACTCCACCCATGTACTTCCAGTACAGGGTCATGTGCTGCTCTGAGGTAACATCCGGCTCTCAGAGCACTTTACAGACTGTGCCTGGTTCCCACGATACAATCCAATAACACCCACATCCTGTTTACCATTCCAGCCACCTGGTGCTTGCTTCTGCATTGCTCCTTTTTCGTAACATCCTCCCCCAAAAGAATCAATGCGTGTTGCAGCAAGCAAAGCATGATCCAGAGAAGAAAACAAACAGTTGTTATACACATAACACTCCCCTGCTGTTTCAGTTCCACCCTTGGAACTCCCCGCCACTGGTTTCCCCAGTGTACCTCTCTGGTTGTCTGGTTTCCAAGGAATGAGTGCATCTGCATTACCTTGGCTAGCAACTCTCTGTTGTGTCTTTGTCTCTGACTTAGACACAGCTCCAACCTGTCCTCGGTTGTTTACAACAGCAACACATGCAACAGCTAAGTTAGCAAACTCTTTTGAGTACCTCTTGGGTGGTTGGCCCTTTGTTACTCTCTCAGACCTACGTATGAGGTGCTGATCCTCTCTGCTCACTGGTCCAGTCTCAGGACTCTTTGGAGAACTAGTTCCAATGGTAAACAGTGGTTCATCCTTCAGTTGTGAAGGCCTATCTATTGTGTGAGACTTCCTCTCAATGACTGTGACAACTGAGCTCTCCGAGCTATCAGTGTCATCACTTTCTGTACAGCTGAAATCAGTGAAATCATCATCATCTGATTCGTCCTCAGTGGGAAATGTGTGTACTATCACTCTCTCCTGTTCAGGAGCACTCTCTAGAAATTTTGTGAGAATCACCTGACCAGATTCAGACAAAATTACTCTGTAGAGACCCTTTTCATACCCCACAAAAATGCCTCTGGCATTCTTTACTCCACCTGGAGCTTCTGTTCTCACATGAGACCCAAAAACCTTGAAATGGGCAACAGAAGGTTTTCTGTGGAACAGTTTCTCAAAAGGAGAACTTCCCAACTCTTTTGAAACCTTTCTCACTTTCGTATAACAGAACGACATTAGAGACTCGGCCCAGTACTCATGTGGCAGATGTGAACTTAGCAATTGCGCTTCCATCCCCTTTTGCAATTCTCTGTTCACCCGTACACAGACACCCCTGTTCCACGCTTCCGCTGAAACAGAAATCTTGTGTCTGATCCCCTTCTTCTGCAGGAACCTTTGGAAATCCTGTAAAAGAAAAATCTGCTTCTCATCTGTGAATAGACAATCAATGTTAGCATCATGCATACTCTTAACTTTGTCACAAAACTCCTGAAACCTCTCCAAGGCTTCCTTTGGCTTTCTCAACACATAAACCCAGACATAGTTAGAGAAATGATCCACACACACAAGATAATATCTTGCATTGCCTCTAGATGGTTCTAGAGGACCAATCACATCAGCATACACCCGCTGAAATGCCCTGTTGACTCCGGTCTTCTTCTTGCTCACACCTGCAAGAGAAACTAGGTTAGACACAGATGAATTACATTCCATGTAATCACTTTGTGCAAAAGTCAACAAATATAGTCCATCCTTCTCCCTGGCCGAAAGAAATAACTCTCCATCTTTGTAGATCTTGCAGCTCTCAGCATCGTAGGACAGTTTCAGTCCTCTCTTTGCAATCTGCGAAACACTCAGCAGATTGAACTTCAATTCAGGAACCAAGTAAACATTGTTTATTGTCAAGTCCAGACTCTTAAGATAGACAGTCCCCACGCCAGCCGCTTCCAGCTCCTGACCATTGGCCTGTGTCACAGTGAAGCTTTGCTTCTTAAACGATGAAAAGAGTTCTTTGTGTGGAGACATATGAACTGTCGCGCCCGTGTCAATAACAAACGAGTTCCCAACGTCTGGCGTGGTTCCTTTCGCCATCAAAGCTTTTCCAGGTTTCACCATAGGCTTGGTACGACCTTTGCCTGACGCCTCAGGCTTTGCTGAGCGGCCCTTCGCTCCTTTTGGCTGACGTGGCTTCTTATAGCTCCGCTGAAGATGCCCAGCCTGTCCACAATTGTAGCATCGGACAGCGTTCAAAGCTACAGCATCCTTTCCAGTAGCCTCATCGGTGGGGGAATTAGAACTCCGTTCCTCCCTCCCCCTGTCCTTTACTTCCAGTGCAGCATGCCGGCTGTGTTCATCTAGAACCACGGCACTCAGGGGCACTCCCCCCTTCTTGGCATCCATGCTGAATCCAAGGGTCAGCTTTGCACTCAATCTCAAGCCAGCTTTCACTTTCCAAGCCAGTAAACTCCCAAAAGTCTTTGTTTACTGCTTCACTGGCAGGCTTGCCTTTGGGCTGTTTTTTCAAAACCCTTGCACAGCTGCACAGATACACTTTCGATTTCCCAGGCTCTTTTTAGGCCACTCAGTAACTGGCAGACGTTGCCTAGCAACCTGCTCAGGACGGAACTCCTTATCTAAACCACAGGAATTCCTGGTATGCAAGCTTGCTCTTTCAGAGCTGTTTCTTTCAAACGCAGCTTGTGAACCAGAAAATAAGCCTTTCTGCGTTCATTCTCTCTAGCTCAAAATGCAGCATACCTTTTCTTGGTGCCGTTGCCTTGAGACACACTCCTCTCGGTGTCCAGCTGTCTGTTTCAGCTTTCTGGCTGCAGGCAGACGCTTTTCTTTATCTCCTTAGGTGCAGAGGATGGCAACGATTCATCGACCTCTCACCTCTCATGCAGATTCTCATAGATCAGATAACCACAGATCTGCTACCAGTTGTCGGAATGCAAGCCAAAAGAGCACAGCCTCCAGCTTAGCTCTTAGTCCAGAGGAATTTGGCCACCCTCCAGGTGCCCGGCTTGAATCCTTATGACCTCCTGTCTGCGACTCCCGGCAAGATCAAAGGAGGTCTCCAATCGGTGATTCTCCTCAACGTGAAGGAGAACACACCAGTCCTCCCACTCCTCTCCCAGGGAGGGGGAAAGAGACAGACAGAAATATATCTACATGTCTTTATTCCTGTCGTTCACCAGTACAGAGAAAACATGTCTGCACACTCTGCTTCCCACTGCAGAGAGAGAATAAACTCCACCCATGTACTTCCAGTACAGGGTCATGTGCTGCTCTGAGGTAACATCCGGCTCTCAGAGCACTTTACAGACTGTGCCTGGTTCCCACGATACAATCCAATAACACCCACATCCTGTTTACCATTCCAGCCACCTGGTGCTTGCTTCTGCATTGCTCCTTTTTCGTAACAGAACCTTCCCCAGCAGAGTAGTTTTTTGACGCCCAATCTGCGCCTCCCCTCTCGGCACGGAAGCCTACTGTGCCACCGCCTTGCCTCCTCCGAGCCCTGCATCTCCTCTCTACTAGAGGCGTGGCTGCCTTCCTCCTCTGAGGAAGTGCTGCTTCCCACAATCTTTGGGGGCTCTTTGTAATCCATCCGGCTTTCCCCCTCTCACCCCTGCGCCGATGGCAGTTCCCTGACACCTGACAATAACCCTATGGGGTTAATTTCCCCCAATTATAGATGGTGCTGAGAGATAAAAGACTTACCCAATGTGTCCAAATGATTTAATAGTTGAAATAAGTATTGAAACAAACTTACTTTGTTAAGGCTGCAATCCTTTTTTAGCTTATTATTTCTTTAACAGGATTTATATACTGCTTAATAGAAACAAAGAAAGAGGCATACATCAAATAATTTAAAATGTTTGGAGGAAACAAGTAATAAAACCAAGAGACTTATAAAAAGCAGATACAATAACAATATCAAAATATGCATAAAACCAGCTGTTTTAAAATAATTATATAATAAATTTGCATGTCTGGGTTAGGTTGCTTAAACAAATGTTTTAGCAGGTGTCAGAAACAATACAGGCAACTCCCCGTTTGCGATCATACGTAAGCCTGCTCCACTTCTGCCCCATTCCAACCCCTTCTGGGGCTGAAAGCACGTGTGTTGGCAGTCATGTGTCAATTGTACATGCACAGAATGGTTGCTTCCTGTGCAATGAAGGTTCCTGCCTAATACTAATAGACAGGAAGTTCCAGAGAATCAGTGCTGCCACCCTCAAAGATGGATACCTTACAAGATCAGAATGAACAATATACAGTATGGCACTTGCAATAGTGCCAGTTCTGCAGCAGTCCATGGGACACATATATGGGGCAAGAGAATAAGAATAAGAATAAGAATAATTTTTTATACAGAGGCCATCTGGCTAGGTTTCACCAGCCACTCTGGGTGGGTCCCAATAGAATACTAAAAACATGAAAAATACATCACACATTAAAAACTTCCCTAAACAGCCTTTGGATGTTTTCTAAAAGTCAGGTAGTTTTTTATTTCCTTGACATCTGACAGGAGGGTGTTCCACAGGGCGGTCGCCACTACAAAGAAGGCCCTCTTCCTGGTTCCTTGTAACCTCACTTCTTGCAGTGAGGGAACTGCCAGAAGGCCCTTGGAGCTGGAACTTATTGTCTGGGCAGAACAATAGGAGTGACTTGCTTTCTGGGGAGCAAATGTCATAGAAACCAGTGGAAATTATGCACAGGTAACTTAGTAGCCATGTATAGGATTGCCCTGCAAGTTAAGTCATATTCTACCACACTCCCATAAACCTGTAAGTTGAACCTTTGAAACAACTTTATTACATGGGAAAATACCCAAAGATGTTACATGAGCATGCTACTGTCCACTTGGAAGTTTGCTCTAAAAGCGTTTCAAAGAAGGTTTTCAAATTGAGGTATGTTTTTGGAATAAATTTCCTGCACAGTTGGATCCAGGCCATTGCTAATGGCATTAACAGCAACATCTGTTGCTGGACACGGAGTGAACCAATTTAGAAGATGAAAAATAAGTGAGAAATGCACTTAATAAACATAATTTTTAAAAATAAAACCCTGTTGGAAAAATCCTTTTCGTGGTGTATATGAAGAATACGTGCTTTTACATAAAGAGCACATGAATATTATTGTAGACTGGAGACACCTGGGTTCAAATCTCTATTCAGTCATGAAGGTTACTGCATATCCTTGGGTCAGTTACAGTCTTTCAATCTAACTTAAAAGGGTTGTCATGAAGATGACAAAGGATATAAATGGATAGTGAGGTCATCAATATTTCACTTAACTGCTTTTACTTATTGTGTGGCTTGGTTAGCTTGGTTGACTCACTGGGTTCATTTACCTAACTGGAGGTGATTTCCATACATCTAGTAGATTCATTGAAGTCGAAGTCCATTGATTTCAGTGGGTCTACCTTGAGTGTGATTAATGTTTGATCTCACTCTACATCTTCATTTGTGCAGGCATCACTGACATAAGGCCAATGATTGCTTATGACTGATCTACCACTGTGTGAAGAGAAGCCTACTTGCCCAATGGGACTTCTCCTTTCTGTCCTCCTTCCTGCAATTCTTATGCCCCCCCAATCGCTCTAGAAGGCTCCCCATCTCCATAGGGTAGTTTTGGGGATCTATGGGGTGGGTGATGCAGCGGAGAAGAGAGGAAGGAAAAATCCTATTGCACAAGGAAAAGTCCGTTTTGCTGATTGGCTAACACTATTGGATGTTAGCCACTGTTCTCTGGTTTGGAATACCATAGTCTGGATTATGTAGCTGATCAACAAGGGCATATTATGTACCTTGGATGTGATCGTTAGGTGTAGCACCATTTCTTAGAAGCTCCACTATCACATTGCTCAGGAATGAAGCATTCCTTGTAACTTTAAAGCACATATGGGATAATGCATTTTTGCAAACATGGTTATTTGTGCAGGCAGAATTTACCCACAGGGTTAGCTATATATCTAAAATTCAAACCGGAAACCCAGTAAAATATAAAGTTTGGGCTCTTATTTCTCAGGAGCATATGATGACCCAGAGTTCTGCATTTGTTCCAGATGGCCAATTTGCCCTTTTTCTCACTACTGTTTTCAGACAAGTAAGAAGAAAAGGTTAAGAATAAGCACAGTTACATGCTAAACAGATGGACTAATGAAAAACAAAGCCCCAATATTTTGAGAACACGATGTAATGTTTAAAAGCAGATAGCTAATCTCAATTTTTTAAATAAATAAAAAAAAAACTTGTGGCCATGGGATCAGTGTTGCAAACAAAGAAAAAGAACCTCCACACCTTTATTTTGCTAGTGATGTATGGTGGGAGGCACCTAGTTCTTCACACTCAGGGGAAGGTGCTCATTAGAGTCCAGGCTCTGGCCCTATAGGCCCCGGGGGTCTGGGGCTCCTGTCCAACAGCCTCAGGTACAATGGCCTCCCTAGGTTAAGCAGTCAGCTCTGAGTTCTGGCCCTGACTTTCTGCTGCTGCAGCCTTCAGCTCTGTGTTGCCATGACTGCTAGATTCAGGGTCATGAAGATGTCCCGTTATTCCTTGGAGGATTCCAGGATGGTAATTTAATTAGGCTTCCAGGCCAGGATTGGGGAAGGTGGCAGCACCTCAGTGGGGTTACCTAAAAGCTTCCTAAAGCACTGTTCAGAGTTGTGAGATCAGTGGTCGATGTCAGGTGTCTAGCAACCTTGAGATAAATAGATAAGTAGGTCCAGTGAAACAGCATATGAAGCCCGTGGGTGGTATCTCCCCATTCATCTCCTCAAGTACTCATGGAGAACAATACAATTGACACCAATTTGGCTGGGAAGGCATTAAAAGAAAAGAAAAGAAAAGAAGGGAAGAATTCTGCTTTATTTGCCCAGTTTGTTGGGAATTGTATACTTCTTCAGGAACACTTGCAGGCACAACAAATGTCAGTCTTAAGTCTCTAAACTCTACTGCGATATAATGATTTTTCAAAGACTAGTTTTCTGTGAATTCTGTGCTTCCAGCAGGCTCAAACCCATGGTCCAATATTTGGACAAATTCCTCTTTGTAGGCCTGGAAGACATGAAGCAGTGGGTTTAATTAATACAGAAACTCATTATCCTGTGATCTTTTTGACAACATGGTTTAGTGTGCTCTTCCTCTCATATGTACACACACACACGCGCACACACACAAAACCCACACAGCTGTTTCTTGATTCAAGATTAACAAACAATTGGAATTTAGCTGAAACAATTTAGCTGAACAATTAGACAGTATTCAAAAACCACTGCTTTTCAGCACATCTTGTGAACTTGTGCACCTCCCCATTTCCACTGCCCGCTCTTGCTCTCACATTTCTTCATTTGCTTTGTTTGATTGGCTAATAATTGTTGCTGTGTCACCTTCTTCATACTCATACTCTGATTCTAAATGCAAACAGTAGCTTTGGATGAGCAGTTTTTGTGAGGACCACATTAGAGTAGAGTAGCTGTAGCCTCAGTAATTATCAACCTCCTCCCATGACTGCTGCTTGCATGTTTAAAAAAATAGGCACGCTAAATGCATTTAATGTCACATCTAGTTTGACCCACAGCCTGGGCAGTTAGCAAGTTTGGCTGAGCCAATAGGAGTGTGAGGTTCTCCCCAGCACCACCATGAAAAATATTGCCCATGTTTCCTTTCTTTTTGTTATACTTTTCATGCATTCCAACTGACTGATGAATGCAACTCTCATTTCACAGGTATGCAGAGTAGTTTGGATCACTTCCAGGCATTTGATGGAAGTAATTGTGGAGGCAAGTATTTTGGCAACAGAGGATTTTATAAAGATGTGCACTACAAAGCTGAAAAGCCTCGGAGAAAGTGCTTTGATCTTAAGCAGTGTGTCCTGGGGTAACTGGCAGCCCTAATGATAGTGCATTATATATTACTGGATTTTTAAAGTGGGAAGAAATTTCTCTTTATGAAACAAGGATTTCCTCTAACATTGTCCCAGAGACATGTACAACCTGAACTCGCATTCAGTCACTCAAGCTGCAGCTTATGCACGTACACAAAACAGAGTTTGTCCCAGTTTCTTTTTCTCCTTAGGATACTTCCCACATAGTAATGAAAGGCTGACAACTGTGCTGCAAATTATAGTGAAATTTTAACACACTGAAATTTATTTTATTTTAATATTGTATCTATTCTTTCTGCAAACTGCCCTGAAAACATTGCTGAATGAGATGCCACTTTTAAATGAATAGAAAAGCATGCAATCAATCTTCAGTCACCCATGGGCTTCAAAAAAAGAAAAGTGTCCTGCCCCAAGAACCTTACAATTTAAAATTTGATACTGCAGTTGGGGCACAAGCAGGGAAGTAGAGGTAAATGTGTCTGTTTTTCCTCCTAGAACCAGAAATAAAGACAAGTATATGGGGCTGAAAGAGGGCCAAATTGATTTAAACTTACAAACAAAATTACAAAGGTACCTGACTATGTGGAAAGCTAATTCTTGCCAGCTCTGGCAGGTAAATAGCCGGGCTGGTTATCTGGGTAACCAGAGGCAGATTTAGGGGAGGACAATTGGCTGCCCCCACAGGGCACAGGGACCAAGGGTCCCCTTCCCGCCTGCTTCGCAAAGCTTCGGGAAGGGGGTGTGAGGGCTTAGTGCTTGCCCAGTTTTGGGAAGGATGAATTGAAATGATGCGTATTGGCATACTGGTGTCAAATGTGCCCCACTGCCTTCTGACCTGGCACACCTCTCCTGCTTGATGCCCATGGAGTTGGACAGCAGAATGGCTCAGTTGCAGACAGTAGGACACAGGAACAACTAGGGGTTGAGCTAAAGGCTTCATAGAAAAGCTGGGTCTCAAGAGGGGATTGGAAGGAAGTGTTCTGGGGTGGAGTTCCAGGCATAAGAGGCAGCAAGAGAGACAAAATGGAGTCTTTTGAGGGAGTTTGAGAACTTTGGACAGCTGAGGCTGGTGGAGCTGGAGTCAGGTCATAGGCAGCGGTGTATCAGAATACAGTGGTACCTCGGGTTACAGACCCTTCAGGTTACAGACTCCACTAACCCAGAAATAGTACCTTGGGTTAAGAACTTTGCTTCAGGATGAGAACAGAAATCGCGCAGCAGCAGCGGGAGGCCCCATTAGTGAAAGTGGTACCTCAGGTTAAGAACAGTTTCAGGTTAAGAACAGACCTCTGGAACGAATTAAGTTCTTAACCCGAGGTACCACTGTATAAGAGCATTTGAACTCTCAGGCCTAGCCAGTCTTGAACTAATGGCCATGCCACCTCCTGGGAAGGATCCTGTTTCCTTTACTAACCCTTGTTAGTCAATGGGCCACAAGACAGCCTCCTACTCATGCTTGAGACTTTCAGTCTTGTTAGCTCCAGACCATATTAGCTCTCCCTGATTTTTGCTGGCTATTTATTTTTAAGCATTAAACCCAGCCTGTTGCCTGAGCAACAGCTTACCTTGTGCTTGACTGGCTCCCCGTTCTTTCTCCAGAGGTTTGTACTCTTGATTTGGCAATATGACCCCAGGTTCATTCCATGCCTGTCCATCTTATAGCCTATCTTGTACCTATTATGGTTCCTGCCCTGACAAAAGAGCTCTGTGCACTGAACACCCCAGCATTGGCCTCAGCCTGCTCTGATCACAGCATCTGCTGTTTTCCTCCTTGCCAGCCCACCTGTTCAACACCATGGAATGGCTTCTTGGCTGTGAGTGGCTTACATTTGGTAGCTGGCATCCATGAGAGCGGTGCCCTTTGGAACAGGACCTGCTGCTGCTGATCGAGATCAACATGGCCAGCCCTCCCACTGACCTACATATAGCCTCGACTGCGGTGTGCGTCAAGAAGCAGGGGAAGTGGCAGGTGGGGGTGAGGAGAGAGAGAGAAAGGTACTTGTGGAAGATAAAGCTTCAGCTAATTGAAACTGATCAGCCTAAATGCTTCATTAATTTATTAGCCATTTTGGGCGTTTGCAAAAGTCAGTCTAGATCTGTAGGCAGGCACAGGAAAATGCTTGGTGGGTGTTTATATAGGTTCACTGGTAAAAACACAGGAACACATAAGAAAGCTGCCTTATACAGAGTCAGACCACTGGCCCATCTAGCTCAGTATTGTCTACTCTTATTGGTAGCAGCTCTCCAGAGTTTCAGACAGGAGTCTGTGCCAGCCCCACAAGGACATGACAGAATTTGAACTCGGAACCTCTGTATGCAAAGCAGATGTTCTGCCATTAAGCTATGGTCCATTCCACATTTATGCAGGGTCCACATCTGGGTTCCTTTGGAGGAGAGATTTCTGGAAAATTAAGTTGTGGGTTTTGTGTCGCCATTTCTTTATTTACACAGCTGGCGGTGAGCATCAGACACAATCCTATTCAATGACAATATTGCTACCCCACAAGCTGGAAGCATCTTGAAGGTGAGAAGCAGCAAAGCTCTTTTCATCTTCAAGATGCTTCCAGCTAACTCCCTGCCTCGTCTGTCCCAAAACTGCTACACTTGTTCCTTCAGAATGCACACACACCCATTCTGGAATGATACATGCTCTGGTTATCTCCCTCTTGGACTACTGCAATGCACTCTACAGAGGGTTACCTTTGAAGGTGACTTGGAAACTACAAATAAATAATAAATAATAATAATAATAATAATAATAATAATAATAATAATAATAATAATAATATATTTATACCCTGCCCATCTGGCTGGGTTTCCCCAGCCACTCTACCTCAACTAATCCAGAATGTTAGACTGGTGACTGGAAGCTGCTGCAGGGACCATATAGCACAGGTCTTAAAGGTCCCACCTTGGCTCCCAGTAGATTTCTGAGCCCTAAATGGCCTCAGCCCTGTATACCTGAAGAAGTGTCTCTGCCTGCATCATTCAGCCTGGACACTGAGGTCCAGCTCCGAGGGTCTTCTGGCAGTTCCCTCACTGCAAGAAGTGTGGTTACAGAGAACCAGGCAAAGGACCTTCTAGGTAGTGGCGCCCATCCTGTGAAATGCCCTCCCATCAGATGTCAAACAGATAAACAACTATTTGACTTTTAGACGATATCTGAAGGCAGCCCTTTACAGGGAAGTTTTTAATGTTTGAGATTTTATTGTGTTCTTAATATTTTGTTGGGAGCCGGTCAGATTGGCTGGGGCAACCAAGTCAGAGGGGCAGAATTATTGTTGTTGTTGTTGTTGTTGTTGTTGTTGTTGTTGTTGTTGTTGTTGTTGTTGTTATTTTAATGTGCATGTTTCCTGATCACACAGCTTCCTAAATAATTCATTGCCCGGTTTTCAGATTGCAGGAATCAGAGGATCAGAAAAAGCTTGTGTCCGATCACTCCCATTTTCTCAACTATTAGCTGGCACAGGTTTGAAAGTCTGATATTTGTGGAGGCTTGTGACAGACATGGAAAGGAAACTATTGCAGATAAAATATAAAAAAATGTTGTGGAGGACGGATTCCTTCCTAAATCGGCACAAGGAGTTCTCAGTGTTATCTTTTGACATATATATTTTAAGCACAAATTTGCTTAATGGCAATATGTATAAATTGAAAATAATACCGAATGAAAAACTTGAGCCATAAATAAGAATGTATGGGAGTGTTTCACTATTATGATCATTCCAGCAGTGCAAATATTTGTGTTTCCCAGAAGGAATGATCTGCCTCTGAAGATAGTTCGGAAACTTCAGCTACTGCAAATGCAGCGGCCAGGTGGCTCACTGGGGCAAGATGGTTTGAGTATATAACACCAATCTTAGCTTGACTGCACTGGCTGCCAATTAGTTTCCAGGCCCAATTCAAAGTGCAGACCTTGACCTATAAAGCCTCAGTCGAAAGCCCATTCACTCGCATAACACTGGGACCTCCAATTTTCACCATTTTTCATTGCGTCGTGCAGCTTGCTGAATCATATCCCATCCTGTAGGAGGGTGGGCCAGCAAAAATCAGATGCCCTGATTTGCATAGGTAGAAGTGATTTGCATAGGTAGAATGCAAAGCTATGATTGGATACAGCCCAAAGTTTTAAGCAAAGAACATAACTGGACTGCTCAATTTCATATAACACCAAAAGCCAGTACAGTTGCCATGATGAGAAAGCAGTTTCAGGGCCTTTGCCATGTCAATACAGCTACTGTCAAAAATGGTCGATTTTGTAATTGCGTAGTACTGAAGGTCCAAAACCACACATTTAAAATTCCACTCAAATCTGATGGAAATGCATGGTTTTGGTGTGCAAAAATAATTCAAGGATAACTGATTGGGATTTCTGGATTTGCATTAGCCGTGGCCAGAATCTCCTTCAATGTCAAATTTAACAAGTCCTCATCTCTGCCTGTGCAGTTTCTGAACCACATATGTAGTTGGCAAAATGTCAAAATGCATCATGAGCGGTATATGTATTGCACGAAAGTAATGGCATTAGAAGGCATTTTTCCTCTTCAGAAGGATCAAATTATTATAAAAATAAATCATAAAAAACAAAAGCAATTGATGTGGGCTCCCTCGTTTGCCGTCTCTTGGCTCCACATTTCAGATTCCAAGTCAGACTTGAGTCACTTGGAAGGCTTCCCAGGACAATCTTCTCTACCCACCCCTCCCGCTTAGTATACTTTGGAAGAAGACAGTCATTCTGAAGTGTGGTGTTAGTGGCTTCGACACACATTCAGTTCATTCCGAGACCTTTCTTTTTAAGGAAGTAAATGTGTGTTGAAATCACTCACACTACACTTTAGAACGCCTATCTGTCTTCACTCTGAGTGTAGCAGTAAATCCCGTTTCCTCTAAAGCTGTTGTTAGCCAGTATTATTGACGACTTTAAAATCAGACTAACGTTTCTGCTAAGGAGAGGTAACAGGAGACATGCACAGATCCTGATCAGACCAGATGGAATGCAGAAAGAGATTTTCTGTGGCTGCAGAAGACATCACGCAGAGAAGCTTGTCCCCATTGCATATCAGGAGATACATTGCTTTAATGAATCTGCCTTAAGCTATTTAAAACATTTGAGAAAGCGGCGATGGCATTTATGATAGTAATTCTTTTCACTGCTTTTGAAAGCAAGGAGAGCTTGATGATCTGCTTCACTGCAATTTGTACGCAACTATTAAGCCTCAGATTATACACGTTTATATCACAAGGTGGCCACGGATTCCTGAGGGGCAACAATCAGAAAGTGGAAACGGTATCTTTAAAAAATGATCAGTGTAACAGAATTCTGTGCAGGTTTTTTTTTTTAATGGCACAATTCTGATTTCAAATGGTAAAAAATCTGGTGTGTATATGTAAGGAAGATACACCATTCCCTAATTGCATTGCAGGGCCCTGGGGCCCCCAGTTCCCCTTAGATAATAAACACACAGACACAAATATTTCAAGTTAATGGGATAAATTTTGACCAAACTGCAGGAGGCAGTAGAAGACAGGAGTGCCTGGTGTGCTCTGGTCCATGGGGTCAGAGTCGGACACGAATAAATGACTAAATAACAACAATGGGATAAATAAGGCCACAACTTTATTGGTTACAGATGTGAGCAGTTTGGCTTAGGCATTGGGTGAAACCAGACTATATCCTCACTCCTGTATGCCTGCAGGAAGTCTCTTAATGGTCAACCACCGGTAGGGGGAGCCCTATGATATACATCAATTAAGAGCACCCCCAGGGTTTCTGATGGGGTCGTGCCATGGTCCTAGCCCATGCCCAGGCTTCAGACAGGAACCATGCCCCCGGATCCCTTTAACGGGATAGCCTTAATGAGGAGGGGCAGGCAGAGGCAACAACCTCCCCTCCCATAAACAAGGCTTACCGCTTTCATAGCTCATGAAAGCTGAAATATGATATGAAAAAACTGGAGTGCCTTTGGAAGTTTAATGTCTTCCCACCCTATATTTCTATTTAAATGCCTGCTGTTGACCCCAGCGACTTTATTGGAAGAGATTTTGTTGTGCTAATTCTAAAGCTCCCATTTTCACTTCTCATTCTAAATCCAAACACACACACATATATGCATGCTGCAGGCTTTGATCAGAGATAAATATTTTACAAAACCTGTCTGTCTTATAGCCTCACATTATTGGGATTTATAATGGAATAGGGTGATTTTGAATAAAAATGGCTTCCCATACCAGCATCTAGATGGTCACTGTAAGAACAGGATGCTGGAAATAGATGGACCCTTGGCCTGATCCATCAGTTCTTTTCTTCTGTTTTTGAATCCAATCCAAGCTTTTAACCATACCACCCCCTCGTATAAATCTAGCAGTCAAGGAACATATATTACAATGAAGCATGAACTACTGTGGCATCAGGAAGAAAGTTTTAAAACAGAATAAGCAAGGGACTAGTAAATACTTTTAGTCTTAAAGAACTCTCTCCATCTTATTGAAAGGAAGCTTGGGGGGCAATTTGTTTTATCAGTCTACATATGCATGAGCAATACCTCCGAAGAGTAAAGTCAGCCAGACTTAATAAAAAGGACACACAGTTCTGCTTATGTACCTAATGAGGTTTTGAAACATCAAAAAGGGGGTCTTGATTCACTAATTTGAGTATTTAAAGTGTGATTGGCTGTTCTATCCAAAATATGAATAATTAATTAAACTTGCATTCAAAAGTAGAGCATTTTAAAGACTCTACAGATTTGGAAGAGAGAAAATTCTGACCATATGGACTATGAAAGCTTGCACAAAATGATCCCTCTGTGCTTTTAAACATGTAGTGTTTTGTGACCGATACCAAAAACAGCAAGCTAGTTAAGGTAAACAAAATAAAGGTCACACTGAAAAAGCAACAAAAATTTATCAGGCATGCTACTGCCACATGTTCTTGAAAACAAAACTAATTGAAGCCGCATTAGAAATAATAGTTGTTGATTATAAAATTATTGTAACAGTGAATATCTGTTTGTTAGATTATTATTACTATGATGATGAAATGCTTCCTATAAGGCATCTTGAAGTGATTTACAATAAAATCATATATAAAAAGACAGTTGCAACATATTGCATACATTAAAAAACCCAATTACATATAAAACAATTACATACATCAATCAATTTCAGAACTGTTACAGATACCAACTAGGATAACAGCCACCACATAGAAGGTTTGCTGAAGGTCTAAGAGTCTCCAAAAGAGTCTCCAAAAGATTGCGTTTGTCCGATATATAATGGGGGATAATTTGACAGAGTAGGTGTCTCCTGATATGATAGTCTCTTTAGGGTGCTCTCCCCTGCAAAACACAGTGATTGGCTGGGTATATAAGGGATGAGTTTATCTTTTCAGCTGGAACTCGGCGGAACTCAGTTCTGGCACTTCTTAGGTGAATTCTAGCACCTCTCAGGTGGGCGCCATTGCCATTTTAAGAGAACAAGGGAGGTGTTGGTGAATTCTGGCACCTCTTTTTCTAGAAAAATAACACTGCTTTTTAGCTATCCTGATTCTAATAGGGCTTTGTGCAACAGCACCTTGAACTTAGCCCCCATATGCACTATAAACTATTATTATTATTATTATTATTATTATTATTATTATTATTATTATTCGTGTACTGCCCTTAATCCAAAGATCCCAGAGCGGTTCACAACAGAAAAATATAAAAGCTGAGGCTGATGAGGAGACCAGAGACACTAACAGATTTTGCAGGGAGGTACTGGCTAGTTTAAATTGGTGGTGTGTGAATCCATCCCTGGCCAACGTCAAATACGTTTATATCTTATTTCCCCACCACCACCTACTTAAAAGTCCTATATCAGCAATGGTCATATATGGGAAAGATGGTATGCATTTAAAGTTTTGCCAGCCAATTTGTAAGGAGAATTTTCTTTTAAAAAATTCCCATCCTCCCACACACAACAGAAAAATGCATTTGAGCTCCAGCTTTTTCTCCTGCGGGCTGCTTACAGAGGCATACATATCTGACAACAAAACTCAACATGAGAGCATCCTGAGGAAGCATCATTCTAGCTATCTTGTTATCTGGTGAGCTCTATAAAAATCAATGCAAAGCTCTGGGAGGCAGTTTGGTGAGAAAAATCAACTCCAGAAAAACTCTTGTAATATTAATTATGCCTACATTGTCTTCAGGATTTTCAACAGTCCTGATCCATGCAGAAATCTAGCTAGGAGTCTATGCAAGGAAAGGAAAACTGCATTCTGTTTAATATGTGATTATTACACTACACTGACTGTACATGAAATGACAGTTCCAGTCAGCGCACTTAATATATGAGTACATGTGCTTATTTAATGCTTACTGTAGTATGCATTACATTTGATGGGAAAAGACTTTTTCAGGGTAAAGATATGCCACAGTGAGTGTAGTGTAGAGACATTGTACTGATCCATTCTAGCTACCTTTCTCCACTCTGAAAGCAAGCACTATAGACAAGGATGCATTGTGATTTTCACTGAATACTTGGGGCTTTGCCAGTGGTAATATTAACTCCCCCAAAACACACACACACACACACACACACACACACACACACACACACACACTCTCACAGTCAGATGCACATACGCATTTAGATTATTGTTCAAACAGTTCTAGCAGCAACAAACTCTAATTTTTGCAGAAACATGACAATGAGTTTGCTCCCGCTAGTGGCTGCTTTCCCTAAGGGGAGTTCTGCACAGGATGCTCCTACTGGCAAAAATAAGGGGTGATATTTGGACTGCAGGAAGCATTCACAAAAATGGCCTCCTCCCTGTTCAGTCAGAGATTTTCCTTGGTACCAAATAATGCACTTATTCATATATGAAAGAAAATATTCCTTAGTACAGAAGGGTCCACCAACCAGGAGTCAGATGACTGGTCCTCCAATATTTCCATTATGCCCAACATATTAAGTATTCACTTTTTATTTTGGATGGCCAGAACAAAAGTTCACAGGCAAGCACAGTCAGTGGACAGGAAAAGGCTAAACTAGACCCTGACCCATCTGGGGAGATTTCAGTGGCAGGGTCAGAATACCAAGATCAGCCTTTCTCAAACTTGGTTCCTTGGTGTTGTCCCATCATTCCCAGCCAGCATGGTCAGTGGCCAGGGATCATGGGCATTGTAGTTCATGAATGTCTGGGTACCCAAGCTTGAGAAAAACTGTTCTAAATGGCAGCTCATGATATTGTCATGCTCAGCAACACCCACAGCAGAGCATACTGTTAGCTACTTTATTTTTTTAATGACTCTTAGCTCCTCACCCTCCAAGGAAGGCAGCACAATACCACTCACATGGAGAACATTTTTCTTTCTCGTTACTGTAATACTGTCTTTCAAGCTATTGTAACTCCTCCCCCCATCATAGTGTTTTCCATTACATTCCTTGGCCAGTTATGGGGCTGCCAAATGAGATGGCAACCAGTGTAGTTACTTTCTCTAGCCATGAAGACGACTACATTCTACAATATACCACAATTTGCCAACTAGTGAATCTGCAGTGCTTTACTCATTAAAGCGACCGCATTTACATTAGGATTTGAGCAGTACTACGTACAAGTGGCAAACATAATCTAGGTTCTCACAAGACAACATTTGCCCATACAATCAAATGGATTCACAACCATTCACATGGTTGGAGGTGCCTCAAGCAGACACCCTGAACTGTGATGTTCATTAGCCTCCTGAAATGTCTATAACTGAACCGTACTTTTCAGAAGGCCAGTGCACACATTTCCAGCATGCTAGAAATGGACAACTCTGAATTTAAACTATGAAGAAAGGTAGCTGTGTTCTTTTCCTCTCCTTCACACAGGTTTTGTGGTTATTGTTTCTTTCCAGCAGCATGTGGGTGTAAATCTGATATTTTTCTGATGATTTTGAAACCCTTAAGCAATTTTTATTCTTTCCATCTGAGCTCTACCTGTGGCTTGTCATTTTCAGAGAAGGGACACAAACAGGGGGACTGAAGCATGAGCAATAGTGGGCGCACACATCCACTGGTGACTTGCTTGCAAAAAAAAAAACCACATTTGGAGCTGCAGACAGAAAACAGTAGTAGTAATTAATACCATCTTGACTCAAACTAACTTCCTCACAGAGATAAGAGAAGCAACACACAGCCTGTCTCCTTTCTGTTCCTTGCAGATGCAGACCATGACTTCCTCTCCCTGCTCAGTCTGATTGAGGATGCTGTTCCTTAACCCTCTATATAACAACATGCAGCATGCAGACAGCCTTATGGCCAAGCATCATCATCATCATCATAATGTGAAAATGCTGCTTTATTTATTCTATTTTCTTACATTTCTTACATTCTTACATTACATTACCTTTCTTTCCTTATGGAACCCTAGGCAGTGCATGTTGCCAAGCAATCTCCAAACAAGGAGAAATGCACTTCCCTTAATGAGAAATTAAAGCTGGATATTTGCTGTCTGATGGTGAGCTATTTAAGACACATATAGCTCTTCTGTTGCTGCCCCTCTTTCATGTTTCAGCACCACAGCATTGGTATGAGCATTTAAGAGAAACATTTACACAAGAGCTAGAAACTTGCTCTGTTTTCTTTTTACAAGAGAATTATCAGATTCTATGTCACTTGTCCATTTTGTGGCTGTGTAAATTCCTAGTCACTCTTGCCCCAATCCAGAGAAAGTTAGTTATGTAATAGCCTGCAACGTTCTGCTCACTTACCTTTGAAAAAGCCCCATTGAGATCAGTTTTGAATTTGTTCCCTTGGTTTCAATAACACTTAAGTGTGCTTTACTTTCAGCAGGCTGGAGCCCAGTAGAGTGACGTAGCAAAGGCAGTGCCTTTTAAAACGTGTCTATCCCACTCTTAATGCTTCAAACATTGCAGCTTTTCAGATATATTGTCTCAATACAGTGGTACCTCGGGTTACATACGCTTCAGGTTACATACGCTTCTGGTTACAGAGTCTGCTAACCCAGAAATAGTGCTTCAGGTTAAGAACTTTGCTTCAGGATGAGAACAGAAATCGTGCTCCGGCGGCGCAGCAGCAGCGGGAGGCCCCATTAGCTAAAGTGGTGCTTCAGGTTAAGAACAGTTTCAGGTTAAGTACGGACCTCCGGAACTAATTAAGTACTTAACCTGAGGTACTACTGTATATAACTACTTTATCCGGTCCTGAAAATGGGTGAAGAGTGATCCATTTATCCCTTCTACCCCAGGAAGTAATCAATAGAGTACAAGCTCATTTGTCCAAATAGAATGGCAGAGTTGAAAAGAAACGAAAAAAGAAAAAAAACTGATGGATGGAAGCAATATTTTCTCAGAATCAAAATGAACGATTTTTGTTGAGACAGAATTCTTTTGGCTGTAAATTCTTAATGTAGTAAGCCATTAGAGATGAGGTAGAATTCCACCCTGCTTGGAATCCAGACTGAAACCAGGTTCTGATTGGGGTGGAAACAAAACAATTTTGGATTTGACAACCTATGCTGGAGTTTTGACAAAGTAGAATGCTTACATTCCTGGCTCTACAATCCCCACTTCTCCAATTTTTGCATTGCAAAAAGTAAACATACTTCATATAGGACAGTCATTTGTTCTTAAATATGTATTTAAAAATAGAATCCAATTTTTCTAGTAACTTTTTTATTAGTTGCAAGAAGAAACTATTTTATAACAAGAACTTACTGAAGGTAAGAGCTGCTCAGCAACAGAACAGACTCCCTTGGAAGGGGCGGATTCTCCTTCCCTGGAGGTTTTTAAGCAGAGGCTGGAAGGCCATCTGTCATGGATGCTGTAGTTGAGATTCCTGCATTGCAGGAGGTTGGACTAGATGACCCCCGGGATCTACAATTCTAGGACTTCCATAAGAAAGATTTTTCTCAGAGGAAATATTAAATCATTATCAAGCATTGATACTACACTGTATATATAAAGAGTCGGCTCTGCCTGCAGAACAGCAGCCTGAAGGGGGAGAAGGTGGAGTGGCTCCACCTGCAGCTGATCAGCCTTCAAGGGCACTAGGAGAAGGCACTAGTAAGAACCAGCTGACATTGATGAGAACCAGCTGGCTCCAGCCCTCTTAAAAAGAGCTCTCAGCAGCATTCAGATGCAGGAAACATTGCCCGTGGTTCCCGGCCCTACCTTTCTGCTTGCCATTTGGACCCTTGGCTCTGTGATCATCTGGATCCCATGGCATCTGGACTGTCTGTGACTACATGGATTGCTGCCTGCCCAACCCTCGGAACAGACTTGACTTTGTGTGTGGATTCTGCTCTCAGGCAAGTGTTCCTTGGAGACTCCTAGCCCCTGCTAACTCAGCAAAGGGACTCGGATGGGGCAATTTTAATTATTCTGCAGTGCTCAGGAAGACACTGCATTGGGTGTTCCAGGACACTGTGGGGAAAACGAAAATGGTTGGTAGTGCCATCTGTGACCATATGCCCACAGCCTAGGGACTGAGCAGGCAGGCCAAATGGCTGCAGTGCTTTGCCTGCCAGGGCTCTTTGGCTCTAGCAGCTTTCTAAAGTTGTAAGGGGAATTTCCGCTCCCAATCCTAAACTTGTGTTTAGGATTAATGAAATGAAAGTCAAGTCCTATATGAAAAGTAAGCCATAGTGCTGTCTAGGGAAAATAAAGTTATGAAGTGAAGATGAAAGGCAACAGGTGAAACACAGCATTTTAAAGGGTTAACCCAAGAAATGTCAATATGAATAGGGTAAAGGTAAAGGGACCCCTGACCATTAGGTCCAGTCGTCACCGACTCTGGGGTTGCGGCGCTCATCTCACTCTATAGGCCGAGGGAGCCGGTGTTTGTCCACAGACAGCTTTCGGGTCATGTGGCCAGCATGACTAAGCCGCTTCTGGTGAACCAGAGCAGCGCACGGAAACACCGTTTACCTTCCCACCGGAGCGGTACCTATTTATCTACGTGCACTTTGATGTGCTTTCGAACCATGAATAGGGTAGGTGTGGATAATTATAATAATAATAATAATATAGGATTTCCTTCACAAGTTCCCACAATTTCTTACGTGTTTAACATCAAAAACAAGGAGTTGTACCAAAAGTAAGTCACACTAGGAGTGGATTTGTTGAAATCTATTTACCTTAACATGTAATTTAAATACACTAATTTTATTGGATTTATTCTGAGTATAACTTGGAGGCTGTAAACAAACCGTGGGATATACTAGCTTGAGAGACAATGGAAAGTTTCAGGTTAGACTTGTAGATATCCAAATAAGAAAGCATCACAGATACTCCAAGTCCAGTTTTGTAACATTCTTAACACACTGCTGTGTTTTCATTAGTTTCTGGAGTTACTTTCCTTGAAAAAAGACAACTGACTCATTTTGTACTGTCATACTTCATCTCAGAACTACCGGTAATTTCAAAGCCCGTCGATACTGAAGAAATAAACAAGTAAATGGAATAGTTAACAAAGCTTGCAGTTGCAACTTTGATGAATAGGTTCCATTTATAAGCATAAAGCAAAGGCATTCCTTTTAAACAAGCATTTAGCATTAAGTTGTAGAAGCGCGTTGACATTGTGGGAACTCATAATTCATCAGAGCATTAACAGCATTTTCAGTAACAGCACCGTCAAGTGAGGACTTGCATATTTGAAACTTGCAGATCAAACGCCATAGACAAAAGCTCTCATAATACCTGACAGCACATCATTTCATCTGAAGGCATTTCACACATTCAGTGGCAAGATGAATGTGCACATGCGAAATGGAATGGAATTGTGGAGGAAAAGGTAATGCCTTTCCCCCCCCAGATGATGAAACTTTTCACCAAGGAAGGCCACAGCACTGCTGTCTCTGATTACTTTCTGCTGCCTGGCAAAGACATTTTCATTCACACAAGAGGGGTCCTCTCCCTTAACTTAATAAGAACATAAAAGTGTCGTGCTGTGCCTGTCCAAAGGCCCATCCAGTCCAGCACTCTGCTTTCACAGTGGCTAATCAGATTCTTATGGGAATCCCACGAGAAGAACCTGAGCACAGCAGCTCTCTCCCCATTTGTGTTTCTCAGCAATGGGTATTGGGAGGCGCACTGCCTCTGACAGTGGAGACAGAACCTAGACATCATGGCTAGTAGCCACTGATAGGCTTATCCACCATGAATATGGGGAGACAAGTTACCAGTTGTTTCTTTTATTGATTTCAGAGATCTTTTCCTTGCCTTTTCTCATAGTGTTTTATTAAGCCTAATATATTGTACTTTATTGCATTTGTTTTGTTGCTAGTCACCCTGGACACCATTTGGTGTACAGATGCTTGCCAGCTCAATCAATCAAAGAGAAGTGAGGATGAAACTTGGGGCTATTTAAATAAAAACAGAATGTGCAGAAATGGTGAGGCTATCTCAGTTCAGGAAAGTTGTGCCTTCAGCAGGATAATAGTTTAAGTAAAATACAATAAAGGTTGCACTGTCAGGGTAGGAAGAGGCAAGAGATTGGAAGACAGAGGTGCACTTTTAAAAAATAAATGAAAGCATATGTTCTCAAGGACAGTACAACTGCTTTCAGAAAATATTTAACCAGAGGCCTTATTCACATGTTAATTTTTAATGTGATAATGCCACAAAGAGGTGACCTGTCCATGTAATTTTCATATAGTGAATTATTTAAGAGGTGGGAGAAAATGTGAAGTTTTCAATGAGCCCCCGCTAAAGATAAATATATATCATGTGCCCTTATATGAGGATACGTTCAAAGAAAAATTGCATACATAGCTCACATGCACACACAAGCCCATGGGAAAGTCACCTCAAAGTAACCCAGAAAAAAAATCAGGAACTAGGCCACATTCACACCATACATTTAAAGCTCTATGATACCACTTTAAACAGCTGTGGCTTCCCCCAAAACATTTGGGGAACTGTAGTTTAAAGGTGCTGATAGGTACAGTATTCATAGTGGTTTAATGGTCAAGGAACTCTGGGAATTGTAGCATCTGAGAGGAATAGAGGTCTCTTAAAAACTATTAACAAACCACAGCTCCCACAATTCTTTGGGGGAAATCCATGGCTGTTAAAAGTGGCACCATAGTGCTTTAAATGTAAGAAAGTTTAGGTTTGTAATATATAAAAGGGGCTTGGAAACTCTCCTCCACAAATCTCAGCATAGACCGATGTTATAGGACTTGATCCATTGCTGTTCTGAGGAGATCCTAGCAACTGAAGGGGCATAAACATTGCTTATTCCGCCTGTAATCAGGCTCATCTGTTTTGGCCACTGCATTCGGATCCAGTAAAAGAACTGTTGCTGTTGGCAACACAATTATGAACTGCTCTTAAAACAATGAACATTTCCCCATTGGCCTTGGTTTCATATTTTTTTAATCTAAATGGACATGCTGAATGGTCTCCCCATTGAGATCAAGTAAGCACCAAATGTGGGGTGTTTGTGCTACCAATTGAAGATATACTTGATCACCTAGGTTCCACTAGGCCCTTAATATAATTAATACTGGCCATTGTGATTCTTTTGCTGTTTTTACTGCTGATTATTTTGTTGGATATTGTTAAGTTTTATTATTGAGTTCTGGTATTTCTTTTCGGAAATGAAAAGCAGTGTAGAAATGTTTTAATAAATGACTAAAAGAAATAAATGATAGTTTAATCTAGGAAATGTTTTAGCAAAAAAATATCAGTGGCTTCAGATGTATCACAGTGAGCAGATTTCATTTTTCAGCTTTCAACAAATGTCCAACTATATGATGAGAAATGGATTTCTCGCCACTTTTTATGGCAATGAGGTGAAAACAAAGGTTCTCTGATAACTGATTAGTCAGATGGACATAATCCTCTTAAAGATAAGAGGGGGGAATAATCGGGGGGGGGGGATATGTGCTTTTCCTGTGTATGATCTCCAATTCAATCCCTGTCATCTTCAGTTTGAAAAGGACCTCAAATTAGTTGGGTTAGGAAGAACTTCTTTCTGAAGCTTTGCAGAGGTTCTGTCAGTTGCTATAAATAGCACTAGACTGGGTAGAGCCATATTATGACTCTTGGGCTACAACACACTATTCAGCAAAGATCTTGTCAGGTTTACTGCTTTACCCCTGAAAACCACAGCTCCATCTGATTTCCCAGTGACACAGAAAACCATACCTGTCAACGTTTTCGTTTTTTAAAGGGGAATTCCCTTATTCCGAATATGATTCCTTGCAAGAAAAGGGAAAAGTTGACAGCTATGCAGAAAACATGTATTCAAAGCCTCCTATGGGGAGAAAGCAACCATGTGAGGAGGGCATGGGGAAAGTGGACAGAAAAAGGGTTAAGCACACCTGCCTGCCTGCTATGTCTATAGTTTAGTTTAGTTCTGTCTGCAGCTCTTTGTAATGATTAGGTAGTGACCCAGTACTCTATACCTGGGGTGGGAGGAAGAAGGTATACTGGATTTATGTGATCTGCTGTGGATCACCGATGATTTCTGCTTCCCAGGCAGAAAGGTTCCCCTGCAACCCTTCATATTTGACTTCTGTAATCTTCTGTATGTGGCCTGCCCATGAAGAAATCATGGTGCAAAATGAGTTTTTTTTTAAAGGTTTAATATTCTGCAGGGGAGAAAGCATATAAAAATGCATATTTTAGAGAAAATGCATTGTAAACTATTTCAAAGTATACAAAATGGGAGGCCCAGAACAATCATGAACCTAGTGACCTCAGGAGTGGAAGCTCCCAAGGCAGCACTCTGCTGCCTCCACCTCCTCCACAGAATCAGCGCCAATGCAGGATGGGCAGGGCAGCACTTTCTGTTTCACCTCAAGTGAACAAATGAATGAATGATAGAGATGATTTGGCTCAGTCTTAATGACTCATTGTCACCTTACATTTGCATTGCCCTGGCAGGCACATTCTGTGGCCCTATCATAACTGAATTAACTCAAGAAGCTGTTGGGGTTGGGCGAAATCCGGCCAAATCTTTATTGACTGCAGTGGAAAGCAGGGTTGGCATGGCAACAGGGCAAGGATCCAGCTCCTCATTCTACCAGCCAATGCTGAAATGCCAGTCTCCCTCCTGGGGAGTCACCAGCGCTAATCCTGCCCAGTGCCATTTCCATCAAAGTATACACAGTTCAAGTATACACAGCTCCACTGTCGCCTAACCTAAATAAGCCATACTATAAGTCACTGAGGAAAAAGGTGAAATGAAAAAACCCAACCCAGGGGCCAATTTCCAGTGCTGTTAACCAGCAGCCATTTATCCCAGTGAGGCTCTAACACAGAGATTGGGCAGGTGAGAAACTTGCAAGGGGCAAAATGGCCCTGAGCCCTCATGGTTGAGGTGCTTTAAGATCCTGCAGGTGATAAACACCCTGTGAGAGCCCTGCACTGCTGAGCAAAGTTGCCCCATGCACAGGACGTGGCTGTATCAAGACTTAGCAATGAATCACCAGAAGATCCTGTCCAAAATGTGTTAGAAAACATCATCTATCGAATTCAATGGATCTTAATTCCAATCAGCACCCTGATCCTAAACAAATGTGCATGAAGTTCAAAGTGCCACTTCAAGGATTTTTGTTTTATCAGAACCTATTAAAATCCTTCCCCTTCCAACACTCCTTTTAAAATATTAAATCCCAATATTTATATGCATTGGCCTAGAAATTATATTTATAAATGTTTTATTGGGTTTTTTTTAGTTCAACCATTTTCTGAGATGCATAAATGAAATAGTCAAAAATGCATAGGATCACTGTTAAGTGTGTTTGAAACAAATTTCCCCTTCAATTTTTTTAAAAAATTAAAAATGGAAAAGGCATACTACTGATATAAATATACATTTTTTAAAATTACTTTTTCATTCTGTTATTAAAGGAAAGGATATTTCAATTGACAGTAAGTACAATCTAACTGACCATTTATTTGATGAACCCTATCCTTCAAACAGAATTAATTAGTATTTTAACCAGTTGGATCTACTACAAAAATGCTTCCTTGGGGACACATGTTTAAAATCACTACTTAGATCAGACCAGACACCATCATGAGAAAAGTAAACCCACAGGAGTGTCATTGAAATCAATGAGATTTAAGTGATATATTCCAACCACTTTTTGGTTTCATTGTGGGTAAGTACACACACAGCTTTCTCTGTATCACACCCAAACGCTTTTAGCAGTTTGATTTATGGCTCTACTGCCAGGAAAAATACTTTGAGGATTAAGCTGTCCAGGTTTTCTTATGGTGCCAATTAGGATGTGCTAGCAATGAATGGTTTGTTCACTAGCACCTAAAACACAAGAGAGAGGCATAATTGAATCTCTAATGCAAAGGTAATTCATCTTACCACTACTGAAAGGCCTTCACCTGTTGACAATTTTCACCACAAGTGAAAGATCAGCATTATATAGTTCAGATGAATGAAATGTAGCAAGGAAATTAGTTACACTGCAATTTTAATACATTTGATTACAGCACCATTCAATTTCAAGTGCAGTTAGGTTAGTGGTATATAGACCTGTTACTATATACTTGGCAGGAAGAGGAAGATTTTTCCTGGAAAGGTTTTCTCCTTTTACTTCCTTGTTTTTCAATATGGAGCCAAGTAAGGTTTCCCAGGTAAGATCCTCCCTCTATTGTGTGGGCAGGTAATCCCTCCCCTATCTGGCCTGGTCTCCTTGGCAATGCTTCCCCCCAGGCGGGATTGGACAACTGACTGAGGTAGGCGGAGACCTCCAGGTATCCCACCTGAGGGAAGGTAAAGCCAAGCCTATGCTGATGGGGCCACTCCAGATCTAGGGCTGCGCGCGTCCACGCAAAGGGCGCCCCCCATTTTAAGCGGGGAGCGGTCATTACCGTAATTCAGGAACACAGGTCAGGCCATTGGTTCAACTAACTTATCTCGCTAATTCTAACAGATTTAAATATAACCAAGTCTATATCCAATCGATGATGATGATGCAGGCATTATATGCCCTCCAATATTTCTTCGATGAAAGTAGGGATGTTCTATTCCATACCCTCCAATATTTCTCTGATGAAAATAGGGATGTCCTAAGGAAAAGCGGGACAGCTTCTGTAAATCTGGGACTGTCTCTGGAAAATAACGACACT
This sequence comes from Podarcis raffonei, assembly GCF_027172205.1. Lineage (NCBI taxonomy): Eukaryota > Metazoa > Chordata > Lepidosauria > Squamata > Lacertidae > Podarcis > Podarcis raffonei. The sequence goes on from NC_070604.1 coordinate 54,323,441, forward strand.
TGGAGGGTCTGACATCATTAAACTATCCTAATAACCTCGTCCCAGAAAGCATCATGTTGTTGGGAGACCACTGTTCCCTAACTCTGAACCTGTATTGTGCAATTCTTGAAAAACAGTTATGCAAGAATCACAAATACTCTTGTTCTGAACGTCTTCATAATTCCACAAATAATTTTATTCGAAACAGCAGCTTATGTTGGAAAGCCGAGTACCTAATGTGGGCTATTACTAATTTGCTTGGATGCAGTCCAGAATCAACCTTTTCCATTATTGTTAGCAATTCTTTTGGGGCGTTGTTTCTTCCATGAATAATGCACACTATAAAGCTTTATGTTGCTTTACCTCTTATGTCTACTTGAAAATCATTTTCAATTTTTATTTTTTTAAAGTAAAATTTCTAGCTAAAAGTGAATATTGTTGCCTAATGTGGATAGGTCACTGAGATATACGTATAAGAGATCACATTGAAGTGTCAAAAGAAAATTTTCAGCACCACATAAATTCACAAAACCAGATTCTAGGTTTATTTTTGTGTAGAGATAATTAAACATTCTGCTGGCTATCTGCCTTGCTTTTGGCAAATCTTCCACATGTTTGCCTTGAACCACAATGTGTTTATTTTTTATCACTCATTCATTTATTAGATTGGTACCCCATTGTTTCTCTAAGGATCTCAATATGGGACTTCTTCTATTTTATTTTCACTCCAGTACTGTGAAATAAGCTATTTCAAGAGATAAGGATTTACCCATCTATGCATTTTCTCTGTACCACTTTTCCCTTTATAATTGATAATTAAAAATCTTATAATAAAATCTTATAATTTTAATTTATTTTAAGGAGGGATGAAACCTTGCAAAATATTGCCCAGGTCCTGCTTATCAAGTCAGAAGTGTTGGAGCATTCTCACTAATAAAGCATCTGGCTGGGTTTCTTTCCAATTTCTGACTCAGGACTGTTTAGTCATTGTTTTAGATATTTGTTCTTCTTCTCGTGAAAAGGCTTGTCATTTTGTCTTCTAAGAGTTGTGTGAAGTCAAAGAACTGAAATGGAAGCCAAGACACCAAAGCTACATATCCAGAGCAGGGATGATGAGTCAATGTTTAACTGTTGGAAATAATTCAGCTATTCATCTACAAAATGCTTTAATTTACTTTTTGCAAGTATCTCAATGATTCCTTCTTCCCCTACTGAAATGTTTGAGATCTTCAGAGGTAACACATCCAGTATGGGGGGGCACCCAAAACCCTTGAGCATACTGGGGTTTGCCTGGCAACAGACTGGATACTTCTCTTCCAAATACAAGTGTAATTAAACAAAGACTCTTCTCTTAATGTTTCTCAGCCCTGGTAAATTGTTTGCAACAATCACTACCAGCTGGCTCACTCTATTGATTAGTAAAATAATAATAAAAATCACCCTATTCATGCTATTTCTATTTCTTAGATCTCTATCAACCCAAAGGGACTTTCAAAACGCAAAACTTTTTGAACTTTTGGGTGTAACAAAATACCCTGAGGAATTATGGAGTTTCAAGACCTTGCCCTTGTCTTGGAATTTTCCATGTAAGAAATGGGGAAGTTTTCTTTTGTGTACTGAAAAGTCTTCAGCTGGACAGCAGGGGCTGATGCCAGAAGCCCCAGCAGCTGCCCCTATTACTAAGCTGCATGGGCTGACCATTTGAGATGCTAAAGGGCACTGGAAGTAGCTCCTCCAGAAATATGAGTCCTGAGCCTTTTATCCATCCCCCACTATTGAAGGACATAGCTGTGTATCCGTCAACTAACCTGATGAATCAGGTGCAGTGTAGTATGCTATCCCAATGTCAGCGCTGAATTAATATTCAACTACTAGTCCAGTCAGCTTTTTTATACATGGAAGGGGAAGAGCAGCTCTGGCTTGCCCTTTGCTTCAGGCAGAAAAATGTCTTGGTCCCCAGGCAGGTGGAGCTTGTGCCATCAGGCTCATCTGTATGCCCTAGAGCCAAATAGGGCAACAAATCATAGTTAAGAGGATTCCTAATATAGTACTTTCCAAAAACAATTTCTTTTCCCTTTTACTTTTCTTCTGGAATTGACACTGCTGTAGAACAGGAAGGGAGTAATAAAGTCTTAACTGGTATCTTAATAACAGCACAGCTTTGGGCACCAGAGATGTTTCAGTAATGTTTCCTCCCCTGCTCCTGCCCCCATGATCAAGGCTGCAGTCTTCAAGCCATTCATTTTAAGGTGCCATGTTCACTTCAGACAGGATTCCTCTAGAGTCCCATTTAGTGTACAGTAAGTGATTTGAGGATTGCAGTTAGAGTAAAAATAGGTCAACCTTCTAGAGGAAGAAGGCTATAGACATAGAGGTTAAGAGGAATATACACAAACTGGAGGGGAGACGGAAAATTGTACACATTTCTCACTGTTAAGAGTATTTTCTAGATGGGGAAAAATGCCAGGAAACAAGAAAGAGCTGGAACAGAACTGTTGTACTTTCAGTTTTATAACTCATGACCCTCAAATATCAATTCCTTCAGTCCACTGGGTCAACCCCAGTACAGCTGGTAGTTATCTGCTATGTCATCAGTCCCTCAGCACATTCTGCCTTTGGTCTCAGTAGAACAGTTCTTCCCTCCTCTTGGCCCATTCCCTGTTTAAAATACTCATATACTTTTTTAATGAAATCTTTTTAATTCCAGAGAAAATTTCTCAGCCATGGTCCATCTATTTCAAGTCTGCTTTCCCCAAACTTCCATTTCTTCAGCTTTCAGTCCTCAGAGGCGTTCTGGTAAGATTATCATTGACAAAGGCACTTGTCAGCGCTGCCCAAGGTCCCAGCTCACACAAGACCGACGCTGCTTCTTTCTCTAGTATAAAAGTCTTTATTGAAGTTCAGTTTCACTTCCACACGCGCAGCGCGCAACGCTACGTCTGTACCTTAGACCGTCGAAGCTCCATCTGAATCTCCTCCCCCTTGACACCAGTTTAAGATTCTAGCCTTACTCCACCTCTTCCTCTGTTCCTTCCTTCTCTGGGTCCGCCTGCTAGTCGGAGTCTCAGCCTTCCTAGACTCCTCTGACGCTGAGTCCCCTGACTCTTCCCCCTCCCTCCTTCGGGCTTTTGGACCTGGCTCCCAATCCGGGTTTTCTGCTGCCCCGCGCTCCTCCACATTTGAACTTGGCGCGTGCGCGCAGCCTCCCACTTTCCTTCTGACGGTTACACTTGTGTCACTGCTCCCTCTTTCGGGGAGGCTAGCTGGACCTGGCCTTCCCTCCGTTTCCCCACTTCCCGATGGGGGCGTGGTTATCCCTGACTCATCTTCTCTCCCCGCTGGAGGAGACGCTGGTCCTGACTCATGTGACTCTTCCCCCCCACTGTGCTCTGGTGGGGGAACTGGTCCTGATCCTCCGCTGCTCCCTTGGGAGTCCCCGCTGGTCCCTTGTTTCTGGAGCGTCCCCCCTGGGACCCCCCTTGCCCTTACCATAGGCGCCCCCTTCTGGGAATCTTCTGATTCACTGGAGAAGCTCATGGAATCTCTCGGGTCACTGTCATATTCCCCTACGCTCCCCTCTGATTCCTCTCCTCCGCTCTCTATTTGCTCTCTCCCCTGTGCTTCTGCTCCTGAGCCTCTGACAGCACTGAATATGTGAAGCATCATAGTTTAAAAAATAAATAAATTACTGCTATCCATATCAAGACACAACCCCCATTTTCCTAACTTGATTTGCCCCTCTGTGCTAATTAATTAACATGTTCACTTGGGAATGTCAGTGGACACATGAAGCTCCATGGTACCAGATTCTTCCCTTTTTCTCTTTAATGTCAGGAAATTCTTAGATCCTGAATGCATGGTTGAACTACAGAGGAGGATTCTTCCTTGAACAAGCAGTGTTTGCTCCTTATATACAGACATCCAGATCTCTGAAGAACTTTGGATCATGACCATTCTATGCAAATTATTATGATGGGACTCAGAAGTACATAACTGTGCGAGAGCCTCATGGACATCAGCACAGATTTTTCCCAGATGTCAGTTTAAGCTTAGTTGACAGGTCTTGTTTACTGATAGTAGATGAATGGAAGCAGGAAATTCTTAGTTTAATATAAATGTGCTTTTCACGAAAAAGGGCCAAGGATACCTGAAAGGTTCCATTCTGTATTTGGGACATAAGCCTTTTTGAAGAGAGCAGCTTTTTAATGTGTACTCTGTGTTTGTGCAGACAATGTAGTTCTTTTCCCCTCTGCTAAACATGTTGTGGTTTTTATGTACAACATTTAATTTATTTGGGCTGGATTCAACTGCCTCTCACTAGTTGGAGTACACACCAGGCTTTCACCCATCTCCTCCCGCATATACCCCACCCCCAAATTTTGTATGGAGAGTGTTGGGAGAACCCTCTAGAACAGTGTGTGGGGGGGGGAGGAGAGGGATTGTTCCATCTGGCAAGCTGAACAATTGCTGCAGCACTATGTTCAATTCTACAACTAGGGCTTACTTAGAGTATATCCACATAAATGGGCCAAGCTGAAGCTGAATCATGTTTATTAATTTATATAGGTCTACTCTAAGTGAAATTTAGTTGCATACTACCCCAAGGTGTCTATACATAATAAAACTTGCAACCTTATCCTACTTTATACTTGAAATGAAGTCCCATCTCTATGAATGGAATTTAGGTTGAAATCCTAGGCATGCTCACCTGGGAAGATATCCCAGTGAACTGAGGACAATTGCACTGTTCCAATTGCACTGTTACAAATTTGATTGCTAAGACTGCAATCCTAAATTTTCTAAGTTCATTGCCTAAATCTAAGCATACTTGAAGAATACCAAGCACGTCAAGAGAAGGGAAATAAAATGTAGAGTAGAAAGTGTATTGCTTGCCACATTTCTTTTTTTAAAAAATTGATTAAGAGGTCCCCTTGAAATGACTATGATGTGAGACTTCCGGTCAGCGCCAGCGACTAATGGCGAATTCCCTCTGAGCTCCGGAGGGAATCGGCTCCGCGGGACTGGGTCTGGCCGCTGCGGGGAAGCGGGGACCCGAAAAAATCACAGGCGGTGAAGCCTGTGAACTTGGAGACTCGGCGGGCTCCATTTGCGCCCCCCCCAGCTGTGAAGGAGCCTTTTTAAAGGCTTCGGAACGGGACGGGGGTGAGCGGCGCGGGGCTGAGAGTCGTCTACCTTTTCCGCGGAGTGAAGCCGCACAGCCAGGGTCGGAGAGCGCTGATTTCTTTCTGGATAATTGGACTCTAAAGCAACTACCCGTGAGTAGGATCAAGCGAATTAATTGGAGAAAAATTTCAGTAATTTTGGCACCGAAACGGGAAAGGTACAAACAGGAAGTCTGCCTTTCCAGCTTGTAAATAGATCAAAGCAAAGAGACTGTAAAGCTGTAACTTTGAAAGACGTTCTCTAAAGGCTTAAAATCCAACACCAAAAAAGCTATTCCCCTCCTGTTTGCAGGAGCGGAGGGGAGAAATCTGAGCATTATTTACCTGCAAGAAAAGAGGGAAATAAAGATATATCTGCTGCCTCTTAAATCTGGGAACGGACTGCCTATGACAGGGAAAGCCGATCAGTGGGAAGAACTGTCAGCACGTTAAGGGTAAAGAATCCTGATATAACTCTGTGAAAGATACACTGTTTTTAGAACTGCTTTTGACTATAAAGTAACTTTTAAGGACACTGAAATTGTGGCTTTTAAGGGATACCGGGGGACTTATAAGGACCATATTTGTTTTAAAAGTTGCAAAGTGAAGTTGGAAGTGTGTCCCCCTAGAGGAGACTATGTTGCAACAACAACTAAGCCACTAAGTAACCAAGCTTTGGAAAATTCCTCTTCAAAACAAATCTACCAGGCGTGAGACTGACCTTGGGTTTTACATGAGAGTGTTATGGCAAATGAGAAAGGGAAGATAGAGCTGGCACAGGAAAAAACTACCAGGTCCGGTAGACAATACAAGACTGATATTACACATCAGAGAAGGGCTTCAACATCCGGAGCAGCAGGCACAGTAGGAGCTACTGCTTCGCAAGCAAAACCAAAAGCTATGTCATCTGAAGATTTATTGGCTCAGGCACTCGGCAAAATTAATGCATCTTTGAAAAAACTTAGCCAAACAGGTTGCAGAGACAAATAAACAAGTAGCTGAGGCCTCAGCAAAAATTGACTTGAACACTACAAGTATTAATGAACTGGGAAAGAAGGTGAATTCTAATACACAGTCTATTGAAAAACTATTGGAGGAATCGGCCTCGACTTGAAAGATAGCAGAGGAAGCTAAGGAAATTGCAACTGCCGCTCAAGAGAAGATACCACTGGTATATAAGAAACTAGAGGATCATGACCTGACACTGTCTATGATTGAATTACAAGGAAAGGAGAGAAATTTAAGAATCAGAGCAGTACCTGAAAGTGAGAAAGATAACCTGGCAGACTTCCTTACAAAGGAATTTACAGATTTTTGGCAACAGGACCTGGGGAAGGAAGAATTCAAGATAGTGAGTGCATTTAGACTTGGTAAAAGACAAAAAAAGAACAAAGTAAGAGACTGTTTGGTTACCTTAAGAACAAAAGAAGAAAGAGACAAAATTTTGAATCTGCACTACCAAAGAACTCTGGAAATTGAAGACTCATTTGTGGAGATCTTTAAGGATATACCCAAATACATTTTGGATGTAAGGGCCTACTAAAGAGATCTTGTTGTTCTACTGAGAAGAAACAGAATACTCTTCACCGACAGAAGAACAACAACAACTCGGTGCAGTTGGAGGGAAAACTAAGTAACTTATCATGGCTCTGCAACTTCTAAGTTGGAATTGTAATGGACTTAACTCCCCTCGAAAGAGAAAAGGTGTTTTTCATATATTAAGAAAAGAACAATTGGACTTGATTTGTTTACAGGAAACACATGTAATGAGGCTACAAAGGAACATACTTATTAACAAGAGATTGGGACAAGAGTTTATTTCGTCTGATAAGGTTAAAAAGAGAGGAGTGGTGATATAAGTAAAGGAGAAATTTTCACCGAAATTATTTTTTAAAGATGAACAAGGAAGATATTTGGCAATTGAAATTCAATTTCAAGGAGAGAAATTTCTGATTGTAGGGGTGTATGCACCGAACGAGGGGAAATCTGAATTCTTTAAGAAGTTGCATGAGATTCTTTTGGACTATATGGACTATAATATAATTTTGATGGGGGATATGAATGGAGTTGTATCTACAAACATGGACAAGGCACAAAAACAGGTAGTCACCAAAGATGGTAGACTACCAAAAACTTTCTTTGAATTGACTGACAATATGGACTTGATTGACATTTGGAGAACTAAGAACCCCCTGGGGAGAGAGGGAACTTTCTTCTCTGAAGCTAAGATGACATGGACTAGAATTGACCAAATTTGGATTACTAGAGGAATGGCACCAAAGATAAAGAAAGTGGAAATCTGCCCAAAAACTTGCTCAGACCATAACGCTGTAAAGATGGAGATGAAGCAAACAACACCCGGCTCCTTTAGATGGAGGATGAATGACACTCTATTTAGAGATGAAGGAATATATAAAAAGGCCCAAAAAGAGACTATTTTGAAATAAATATGACTACTAATGTTGAAAAAAGAGTAATCTGGGATGCAAGTAAAGCCGTGATGAGAGGGTTTTTGATACAACAGAACGCAATAAAGAAGAGAAGTCGAAATGAGAAAAAAGATAAAATTTTGGAGAAAATAAAAGAAGGGGAGAAAAAACTGAGAGTAAAGCCAAAGTTGCAGGAGATTTTGAGAGAAATAAAATTATATCAAGTACAATATATGGAATTGATGAATCAGGAAATAGAATGGAAAATTAAACAAATGAGACAGAAGACATTTGAATCAGCGAATAAATGTGGGAAACTATTGGCTTGGCAATTGAAAAAAAGACAAAAACTAAATACTATCACAAATTTGGAAGTAGAAGGAAAAGATATACACAATCCAACTGAGATTAGAAATTGCTTCCATAAATACTTCAAACAATTATATGCACAAGGGCCACAGAATGAGATGGACATTGAACGCTTTTTGAAAACAAATGGATTACAAAAAATTTCACAAGAAAGTAAACTAACGTTGAACTGCAAAATATCTGACCAGGAGATAGAAGGCGCCATTCAAAAATATGCAATTAGGCAAGCCTCCAGGACCGGATGGGCTGACTTCCAGATATTACAGATCTTTGAAAGAGTGGTTATTACAACCTTTGAAGGAAGTCTGTAATGAAATTTTGGAAGGGAAAAGAGCACCAGAATCGTGGAAAGAGGCGTATATTACACTTATACCGAAAATGGAAACTGAAAAGACACAACTTAAGAACTACCGTCCCATATCCTTATTAAATGTGGATTACAAAATTTTTGCTGATATTTTGGCTAAGAGACTGAAAAAAGTATTGATTGATGAGATTCATAAGGACCAAGCGGGCTTTCTACCAGGAAGACATCTATCTGATAATTTGAGGAACATAATTGACATTTTGGAAAAGCTAGAAGTGAATATAAACACTAAAGCAGTTCTGATATTTGTGGATGCGGAGAAAGCTTTTGACAATATCTCTTGGAGTTTTATGAAAAAGAACCTACAGGGTATGGGGGTAGGCCAAGGTTTTGAGAATGGTATAGATGCAATATATTCTGAACAAAATGCTAAATTAATTGTAAATAACGTGGTTACGGAACAATTTAAGATAGAAAAAGGGACACGACAAGGGTGCCCAATTTCCCCATTGCTTTTTATATCGGTCCTGGAGGTCCTGCTGAACATGATTAGAAGGGACCGGTTGGTTAAAGTTATATAGGTCGGAGCTAAACAGTATAAACTGAGAGCATTTGCAGATGACCTAGTTTTGACGTTACAAGAGCCAGAATCTAGTACTAAAAGAGTTTTAGAACTAATTCAAGAATTCGGTCAGGTGGCAGGATTCAAATTGAACAAGTCAAAAACTGAGGTTTTAGAGAAAAACTTAACATTGACTGAAAGAGAGAAGTTTCAGAATGAAACAGGTTTAACTGTGGTTAAGAAAGTGAAATACCTGGGGATTAACATGACAGCTAAAAATGGGAATTTGTTTAAAGAGAACTATGAAAAATGTTGGATGGAAGTGAAAAAAGATTTAGAAATTTGGTCAAATTTGAAGCTTTCCTTGTTGGGTCAAATTGCAGCTATAAAGATGAATGTATTGCCTAGAATGTTGTTTTTGTTTCAAACATTGCAAATTGTGGACAGGATGGACTGTTTCAAGAAGTGGCAGAAAGATATTTCTAAATTTGTCTGGCAGGGCAAGAAGCCCAGAATAAAATTTAAGATATTAACTGATGCAAAGGAAAGGGGTGGATTTGCCCTGCCAGACTTGAAACTTTACTATGAATCAGCAGCGTTCTGCTGGTTGAAAGACTGGCTGCTTCTTGAGAACACAGACATTTTGGATCTAGAAGGTTTTAACAACGTTTTTGGGTGGCATGCATATTTGTGGCATGACAAGGTTAAAGCACATAAAGCATTTAAAAATCATATTGTTAGGAAAGCATTGTTCAATGTTTGGATTAGATATAAGGATTTATTGGAAAATAAAACTCCAAGGTGGTTGTCGCCAATGGAAGCGAAAGCTCAGAAAAAGCTCAATATGGAGGCCAAATGGCCGAAATATTGGGAAATTTTGGAACAAGGAGGAGATAGACTGAAATTGCAGAGTTTTGAGAAACTAAAAAATAAAAGTGCAAGACTGGCTTCATTATTATCAGATAATGGAGGCTTACAATTTGGATAAGAAAGTTGGCTTCCAGGTGGAAAAATCTAAATTGGAAACAGAACTGTTAGAACCCAAAACTAAGATTTTGTCAAAAATGTATAACTTGCTGTTGAAATGGAACACTCAGGATGAGACGGTCAAATCTGCTATGATCAAATGGGCACAAGACATTGGACATAACATTATGTTTGCTGACTGGGAACAGTTGTGGACCACTAGTATGAAATTTACGGCATGTAATGCCTTAAGAGAAAATATTATGAAAATGATATACAGGTGGTACATGACCCCAGTCAAGCTTGCAAAAATTTACCATTTGCCCGATAATAAATGTTGGAAATGTAAAGAAAATGAAGGTACATTCTTTCACCTTTGGTGGACGTGCCCTAAGATTAAGGCTTTCTGGGAAATGATCTATAATGAATTGAAAAAGGTATTTAAATATACCTTCTTGAAGAAACCAGAGGCCTTCCTCTTGGGCATGGTCGGCCAGTTGGTGTCAAAAAAGGATAGAACTTTTTTTATGTATGCTACAACAGCAGCAAGAATACTTATTGCAAAGTATTGGAAGACGCAAGATTTACCAACTTTGAAAGAATGGCAGATGAAGATGATTGACTGTATGGGATTGGCAGAAATGACTGGCAGAATTCGTGACCAGGGAGAAGAGTCGGCGGAAGAAGATTGGAAGAAATTCAAGGACTATCTACAGAAATATTGTAAAATTAATGAATGTTGAATGATGTCGGATAGAAATCAAGGGGTTTTTAGCTGTAATGCTTTGTGATAAGGATTTGCTGAACAAATAATATGAATTGGAATACAAGAAGGGGAGGTATGAGGAGGTCAGGGAAATATGTCATTGAAAATTAAGTATTGTGAATTTTATGTGTTTTTAATCTTTTTTGCTTTTTTCTTTTTGATTGTATAAAAATTGAAAACTTTAATAAATATCTTAAAAAAAGAAGAAGAAATGACTATGATGTGCCACCCCTTCTTGAGTAATTGTCCAGAGAAAAAGGTGGCTGCCCACCTTTTACATCACAATGTACTGCTGCTTCCAGGAACTTTTTTAGTCAAAAGTGTCCAGTGAGTGTGGCAGGCACCATACTTCTCAAATGCTACAAACAAGTAAACATAGTTTTAAAAACAAAATTTTTTTTCCCTTCCAGTAGCACCTTAAAGACCAACTAAGTTAGTTCTTGGTATGAGCTTTCGTGTGCATGCACACTTCTTCAGATACACTGAAACAGAAGTTGCCAGATCCTTCTATATAGTGAGAAGGTGGGGAGGGGTATTACTCAGAAGGGTGGTGGGAATGGGTGATTGGCAGATAGCTGTGATGAGCCTGTTGACGACTCTTAACGACTGCAATAGGTCTTACAGGAAAAAGCAAGGGGTGAGAAGGTGAAAAATGGCTTTGTCATGTATAATGAGATAAGAATCCAATGTAGGGAAAATGGCCGAGAACACCTTCAGACCACCTCTCCTTTTTCTTGTAGTCAGCTTGGAACAAACAATGCTTAGAAGAGTTTGTAGACATGCAATCTAATCCATATGTCTATGTTCCAAGCATAATTCATTGGATACAGATGAGGGAGGTTCACTCCAAGTTGTGAAGTGAACCAAAAACCTCCCCCACCTCCAGTGGATGAAGGGCAGAAGCTGAGAAAGACCGGCTTGTTCAGGGCAATCGAGCAAGTTTAGGCAGAGGTGAAATTCAAGCTGATAGCTTCTTGATTTTTAGCTTAGTCTCTTAGCTGCTTTGCTACACTTCTTAGTGTTCCAGGTACTTGCAGTTTCTTTGCAATCCTCCCATATAATTAACATTAACCTTTGAAATAACCTATATGTTCTGGTTCTAACCCGGCCAAGAAAACTGTGTGTATGATATCCCTGTACCCTTGGGGGGGGGGATCTGGAAAGAGTATGGTGTACGATTGATTCCCACATCACAGTTTATATTTATGATACAGAATTGATCCAATCTGATCCTGTTCCATATTATGTAAGATAATGCACAAGCTGTTTCTCATCCCTTTCCAATAGCATTTTTAACATACAATTAAGTTCTAAGACAAATTTAATTACCAGTGACAAGAGTCTAGTGAAATACTGTCAGACCTACGAAACAGGTCTGCTGTTACACTGCCAAGGCCAATTAGGTAGAGGACCTTTTCTCCCCTTACAATGCCCAGGGGAGGAAATGAATATTTAACTCTGTTTGACAACTTACAGCAACCACCAAGAACATTTAAACAGTTGTGGCTCTGATCCACACTTTCTTGGAAGTAAGTTATACTGAAACCCATGTAGCTTATGTACAATATAAATGTTCTTGGGTAGGGGATAATTTTTTTCAACTGAAGTTCCAGTCAAACCCCGGCAGTTTTAAGCCCCACTAATTTCAACAGGAGAGTTAACCATGTGCTTAATGCGGTCCAGTGAAATCCATGGGACTTAAAAATGCTTACCTTTGGCTTTGTTGTTGTTTAGTCGTTTAGTCGTGTCCAACTCTTCGTGACCCCATGGACCAGAGCACGCCGGCACCCCTGTCTTCCACTGCCTCCCGCAGTTTGGTCAAACTCATGCTGGTAGCTTCAAGAACACTGTCCAACCATCTCATCCTCTGTCGTCCCCTTCTCCTTGTGCCCTCAATCTTTCCCAACATCAGGGTCTTTTCCAGGGAGTCTTCTCTTTGGCTTAGTCATGCCCTAAATTTGTTACTTAATGTTCATTGCTATGTACATTGTAGAGTAAATCTGTTGGGAAAAGGACTAAAGCAAATTGTAGAGAGACATTTGTTTCATAAAGGTTCTATGGTCTCACAGTAGGGGAGTAGAGAAATGTACAATGTAATGATAACATATTGCAAGAGAGAAAGTGCATTTTACATCTCAAAAGTATGGACTTTGCACTGGGGTACCATTTTTAGTGACAGCCCCACATAGGCTGCAAAGAATTTTCACCTGTTTCAGTTTTGGGATCAAGTTTAGTGTTTCAAGGGAGAAAAGATTTTCCTCTAAAACCTTTGGACAAGCAAATGCTAATCTTTCTTTAAAGATGTTCACTGTCATAGTTTCTTCTATTTGCTACTGCTTCAGTACCATTTTCCCCTCCCCTGATTTGGTCTTCATTTTACCTGCTAGACTAGAGCATTCCCAGATAAGAATGGTGATGACATCACTAGGGCTTCATTCTTCTCTGCAGAGTATTCCAAGTCAAGTACAGGTGATAACATTACAGCACTAGATAGCCAGTGAGATCCACCTAGAGGCTGAGGGCAAACAAATGTGATTTAAAATGAGGGCAATGCTTCCTGGTCACATGGATTGGTCACAGACATCACAGCAAACTATTCCGACATGAGAGCAATGTTTTCTCAACAGACAAATAGTTCCCCCTTTTCTGTAAACTGGAATGTGTCCTCCTCTAAGTGTGATGATGCCTCTTTCTTGCCCACATGGAGAAATGTGTGCATTTGAGTTTGCGTGTAGAACTGCCAGACACTGTATGACTGACTGGAATGTAGCCTAGTCCAAAAGAAAGAGGCACATCCACTTCTGAGCCTACCTTAGTTCCTGGCCAAAGCCACCACTAGCTGCAGCCCCCATGTGGGAATGAGTAGCTCAGGCTGAAAAAAATATATATCCAGTTCTATCCTGAAATGCTTGAGATCTGGTTACCTGAAGGCCTACATCCACCCATATGCCTCCCAGACATTAAGATTGATGTCTTAGGCTTTGATCTCTGGCAAGTTATTAAAATATGTCAGATTGATGAGTACCAGGAACAGGCTTTGGTAGTGGTAACCCCACATTCTCCTTAGAAATGTATGTGGGATCCATCATTATTAGTTTTTCTTTTTAAACTTTAAAATCTTTTAAAATTTCACTCTTTTTTTAATTAATTGCAATCCCTAGGATTAATTTGAACTGTTCATGTTAAAGTGTTTTAGGGCTATGATTTTATAAGTTTTACTGAGAAGTGCACGCCACCTTGTGATGGACTTTTGTGTTATAATAATTTAATAATAATTATTATTTATTATTTATACCCTGCCCAACTGGCTGGGTTTCTCCAGCCACTCCGGGTGGCTTCCAACAAAAGATTAAAAATGCATTAAAACACCATTCATTAAAAACTTCTCTAAACAGGGCTGCCTTCAGATGTCTTCTAAATGTCAGATATTTGTTTATTTCTTTGACATCTGATGGGAGGGCGTTCCACAGGGAGGGTGCCACTACCGAGAAGGCCCTCTGCCTGGTTCCCTGTAACTTCACTTCTCATAGTGAGGGAACCGCCAGAAGGCCCTCAGCGCTGGACCTCAGTGTCCGGGCAGAACGACGGGAGTGGAGATGCTCCTTCGGGTATACTGCTTAGAAATCTTAGAAATTAGAAATTTATATTTTAAATAAAATAATAAGTATAGTAAGTCTACATCTTTTAAGTACAGTGGTACCTCGGGTTACATACGCTTCAGGTTACATATGCTTCAGGTTACAGACTCCGCTAACCCAGAAATATTACCTCGGGTAAAGAACTTTGCTTCAGGATGAGAACAGAAATTGTGCGGCGGCGGCACGGCAGCAGCAGGAGGCCCCATTAGCTAAGCTAAAGTGGTGCTTCAGGTTAAGAACAGTTTCAGGTTAAGAACGGACCTCTGGAACGAATTAAGTATGTAACCAGAGGTACCACTGTACTCAAAACCATTTGAATAGCTTGTATTAGCAATGGGTGAAGTTTAAAAATTTAAGGCTTGTTCTCACATCACTAGTAGATTTGGTTTGATGTTAAAGTGAGATTATAACAGAGGAATTTTTGTCTCAGTGTTCTTCTCTTACACTGAAATCCCATGCATATCTATCCAGAAGTATGTATTGCACTTACCTCTGAGTACATAGGCATAGGATTGTGCTGTTAGGCACTAAAGAAAAACCATGAGTCAAATTATCTGTCAAGAAACAAGTAAAGAAAAGTTAAGAATGAGACTGATGAATTAAAGGTCTAATTCTATTCCCTTTTGTGTCATGAGGTTGTCTCCAATTATGTTTGACTTAGTATAGACTTATTAAAGTTAAATGAAATTAAGTTAGAGGTGTATGTTAATTTCAGCTGGTCTACTCTAAGAAGGAATGGAGGAGAAATCATTTTTTAGTTCATGCTTAAAGATGAATCTACCAAATCTGCACTTTTTGAAACACACAAGCCAAAATGCAGCCATTCAGAGAAATTCACACTTCTCTGAATTTTGCAGTCCAGTTCTCCAACCAAGTAATGTGTGCACTAAATGCATGTACTAGGTTAAAGCGTACTGAATAAAAGTGGCAAAATAAGAAATGGGGAGATTAACCCATACTTAAGTATGGTTAGCATTGGATGTGACCTGTGCTTTTTAGATTATAAGCACCAGGGCAGGGAAAGTCTTATTATTGGTATTTGTAAGTCACTCTGAGATCTGTATTTCAGCTGAATAGTGAGATGAAAATTGTTTACATAGATAAGTAAATGCTTCTAAGGATGTGTCTGTACCAGTTGGTCAAAGGAGGAGACAGGGTTTGACCTGAGTCAAGGATCACACCAGAAATATCCATATAAAGGTATCCAATTAAAAAATAAACCAGAGGAGCCACCATCACTCACATATTAATTAGAATAAGTAAGTCTTCCAGCATAAAGGAAACTTGAATGTTTTTCTCAAAATTAGCCACTGGAACTATACATGAGTAACAGTATCAAATGAAAATGAACAGTGTATACTCAACTCCAATAATCCTATAGAATGGCAGGGCCTTTTCTAATTATGTATAGGCCTAATAAGAGTGCAGAATCATGCACTGGATGCATTAGACTTGTTCAAGAAGTTGTATTTTAAGAAATGTTGCTTTAAGGTCAAATCAGGAAGTGTTACTATACATCTGAGATATTGGCACTAGCAAAATGTTACCTATATTTGGGTCTTGTGAGGATTATACACCTGATGCTTAAATAACACTTCAGCAATATAAAGTGGAGCAACACATACGAAATATGGGGAAGGGAAAATATATTCCTGCTTTGCAGTTGTACCTGGGCCAACTTGCGTGTTTCAAAAATATGCTCAGAATTGTCTCAGAACAGATAAGTTAGAAGTCTGACTGAAGCCAAGATAAAAGAACCAAATCATAAGATTAATGCCTTCTCTTTACAATTAACAGTACTGACGCTGTGAGGTACAATAATTCTGAAGATGTCATATGACCAGCTGCTAAATAGGACAATGAATCTTGCCACTAAGCAACTAGAAGAAGGTGCCAGAAACTTTTCAGCATAAAAACCTCTGGGTCTCTGATTCCAGAAGTCAGATAAGTCTCAAACATAGACAAAATTACATTGGCTGATTTCAGTAGCACATGACGGCAGACTTTTGTGACCTGATGAACCGTACAAAGCCCACCTTTCATATATAATAAAGCTCCTATTCCTGCTGTCTCCTGGCGCTACAAAAACAGGTGTTAAAAAACACCTGACAGGTGCCCATGTTTGCTTGGTAGGCTGAGTTTGGCTTGGGTCACAAATGACCTGGCTATATAAATAAGGGGCTATTCAGCTATTTGTAGATCTGAAGTCTTGCAGATCTGCCTTAGTAAGCTGTTTCTGAATGGCTTATAGCCACAGAAAGTGTTGGGAAGTATCTGCCTCCAGAGAAACTGCCTCTTTTTCCCCCTTGATGTCCCTCTTTGTTTCCTCAGCAGTGAAATAAACAGCTTATTCCATGGGTTTAGACCCATCTGATCTTTGACATTGTGTCATACTATACACGGCAAATGAATTTTTCAAGTTCTTGGGACAATAAATCCAATAACTCATTCACAGCTCTGACACTTGCTCTGTCACCCAAACTTAGGGACTTGGCTACGCCATATTCTTTTGCATGATTTATGGAATTATTTTGCTGGGACTGGAAGGTCATGGGTCCCTTGAATTAACTGATTGGATGACACTGGAACTTTATAGCTGTCTTTGTCATCCTTCGGTCTCTTTGCCTTATGGTCATTTATCCTTTTATTCCCTTCAGTCTCTGAGCTTTTTTGCAGAGCAGTTGTCACATCCTAATTTTTATACAGGAGTGAGTACAATGAAGTCTTGAGAAATGGCACAAGTGAAATTCTTGCCTATGAAACATTCCCAGATATGCAGGAATTTACACTATATGCAATTATAATATAAGACTAATATGTTGTTAGGACTACTTATGTTTTCATTTGTTTTGTAAGTGCAGCTTCTGATTATGTGCACAGTGCTGTAGATAAAAGTAAAAACATCATGACCCACTCAGTTCTAAATAACGATGCATGTGTGTAAAAATGCAGGTGACAAAGGCTGCATACTTAGGAAGAGCTCCCTCTGTTTCATGAACTGGGCTGTGTCCATTAACAGAAAGGCTTTATTTTGTGGACAGTGTTGTGTAAACTGTCTCCAGCATATTATGTCAAGAGAGCTGAAATCACAAACCCCACGTCACAACAGACAGCCATTTTGATACAGTGCATAAAGTTCTTTTCTTGGACATACAAAGTACTAGTTCAAATCCTTATCCTGCCTCGAGGCTTCAGGGAAGTGTTGCGGTGAGTATAAAGTCTTCTAAGCCCCATAGGGGAAGAGTGGAATACAAATGTAACACATAGTTATGAGAAGAAATACATTATTTAAATCAAGGATAGATGATCAGCAGGATCAGGATGGAGGGATCAGCCTCCAGATCCTGCCCTGCCCCCGAACATTGTTCATGCTGGTTGGGGCAGACGGGATCTGGAGTCCAAAAACATCTGGCAGCACCATGTTGGCTACCCTCCCCAGCTTAGTTAAAAATTTAGTCCCAGGCCCTGTCAGAGAACATTTGAAGGGGGAGAAATCTCCACTCCTATTCAGACTTACCTGGAAGCATGTACTCTTGAACACGGGGAGGGGGGGTTGCGTCTGAGTAGATATGTATAGGATTTCACTGTTAAGGTATATTCTGTGTGGAGGCCCCTTCACAAAAACAAAAAATAAGCCTGAGGAAAATGAAAGGGAAAAGTCACTATGTGACGAATCTGTTCTATCCTAAATGACTGCAAAACATATCCTAAGTGACACTGAGCCAAATTTATGTGTCTTCATGGAAAAACACATCAGGCACACTTACTGTACTTTTACAAGCAAAAGTTAGGCTTGGTGTACACAGCCATTTCTATAAACAATTTTCATTTCCTTGAGGGCAGCTGTATCCAATACCTTGTGCAGCATTCTCTGGAGAGAGTAGCCTGTACTTTGTCACTGCTTTTAATGATGTGAGATTATTTTATTTCCACTGACATTTTGTTCAGAAGGAGAGAGCTGGGGGGAAGAAAGATTTTGAGTTTTCTCCCCTTGACCATTTGGATAGTGGTGACAGGAGAACTTGTACCACTCAGCCACCTTCCATTCTAATAATAATAAAATCCAAATGCTGCCCTAAAGTAATCCTATAAGCAATAACATTGGAAAAAATAGGCGGGCAAACTCAAAAGAAGTGAAGAAAGGTTGATAACATGATTAACAACAGATTTTTATTTGGGGGTAGGGGTGGGGGAGATCTTTGCTATGATTCCAGTTCCCCAACACTAAAATCTCCACAAAGAGAATTCTGTGTGTCCTTTATGAACTCTCTACATTTGGGTTAATGCAAGAACTACATTTTAACAAGGCAAATGTTTCCTGACATTTCACACCTGGGCCTTCAAATGTTTTCACACCCACTTGATCGCTTTTTACAGTTGCTCATGTGAAAAAGGACTGGAAGAGTAGAAGCAGACTCAAGGTCATTCCCTGCCTGGAAACATATATCCAGAGCAGAAAATATAGCTTGAGTTTGGACTGAGTTTTTAAAAAATATATATGCTAAAGAAAATTATTAGTGTGAAGTTGGACTGTTTAATGGCCACCATTTTAAAGCGAGGTGAGCTCATTCGTCAATAAGTCTAAATTAGCTGTGCCAACTGTGTCATGTAAAACTGTAGGCATCTGGCATAGGTACTAATATCTCAGCATGCAACCAAGGCATTCTAATACCAATTACCTCAGCTTGCAATACTGCCTTGCCAGTCAAAAATGCTCGCCTCACACATAGGGAACACCATTAATTTTTCTGCCTTACACTTTTCATCTCCCCTCAATACAATGAGATACACTGATGGCATTTCATTTTTATTCCACCCAATTAAGAGTTCATCAACAATCCCCAAAGAGTTCAGAGGATAAATAAAAGGACTTTGCTAAATAAACAAGCACTTTCTTTGGAATCAGCCAGTTATTAGCTAAATGGAATCCATGCCCAGAGTTCATTATGTTCACACAAATTTAAAGAGCAACAAACACTCCAGGCAAACATCTCTAGAAGTTGTACTCCATCCCTGAATCAGTATATAAAATTAAATAAATGAAAGCAGATAATATTGATTTTGAAAGGGGGAAAATGCTATTTTTTGTTTTCTTATGCAGTAGCCTTGAACAGAAAATTGAAAAGGTATGGTGGATATCTATTGTGCTGGTTTTCAGTTCTTTCCTTCTAATTATATATAAAAGTGCTATTATTTAAAATATATGGCCTCATCAAAGCCAACAGGATGCGTGACATAAATGGGAATGCACCTATCAATCTGATAGGTGTTTAGTAGCTCTCTCCTTGACTTCACTGGCACAGTTAAGTAATTTTGGACTCTAGAGTTTGAACTTAATGGTCTTGTGTGGGGGTCATTTTCAGATGTTGACATGTTTTACTTCACTTACCTCAAAAAAGTGATTCTGCTGTTTTCAGGGGCCAGGACACAAAATTGGGGGCCATGAGCAAAATTGGGGCAGCCTAAAGTTGCATTTTAAGGAAATCAGCCCTGAGTGCTCACTGGTGGAAGGACAGATCGTGAAGCTGAGACTCCAATACTTTGGCCACCTCATGAGAAGAGAAGACTCCCTGGAAAAGACCCTGATGTTGGGAAAGATGGAGGGCACAAGGAGAAGCAGATGACAGAGGACGAGATGGTTGGACAGTGTTGTCGAAGCTACCAGCATGAGTTTGACCAAACTGCAGGAGGCAGTAGAAGACAGGGGTGCCTGGCGTGCTCTGGTCCAGGGGGTCACGAAGAGTTGGACTCGACTAAACGGCTAAACAACAACAAAGTTGCATTTTATGCAAATTGTTTCTTAATTATGCAAATTTAGTTGGAGGTTGGGAAATGGTTAAGCACATTTCCCATCCCAAACAGAACCTCCCAAAGTTGCTTAATAAGCAACACAGCTATTGTAGGTTTGGGGGTTTGTTTGTTTTTTCAGGGAAGTGTGAGGGGGCTGAGAAGTTGATTGCAGTGGGAATAATTAACACTTTCTTTCAGCCTGTTTGTGCAATTAAGACTTATGAGATGTCCCCTGCTCTCTCCACCCCACTAGCAATTCATTTCTCCCTCTATTTCCTCTTCCATAGTGCTGCTGGAATTGACTTCACAATGCATGAAAGAAGACCGAAGTTGGAAAGATAATTCAAGACTCCTTTATTTGTAGCTCCCTCCCTGCCCTGGTTACACTGAAATCCTAGATTTCTCCATTATTCCCTCTCATCAGCTAATTTCTTCTACAAAGAAGACAAAAACTGGTTTCAAAAAGAATCAGAACGTCTTTTGGGTAAGCAATGAGTGTGTCAGTATACTACACACAGTGCTACTTCTCTAAACGTTAGTCATTGGCTAAGAACAATAAAGAGTTGGGGCAGTCTTTTTTCTCACAAAATAACTGGCATAATTCAGGCAATTATGGCATAATTCAGGCAATTCCATAAAATTGTCTTTGTGCCAGCAGATGGGCTCAGAAATTAACTCTGTATATTTCTGCAGTGATAGTTTAGAGTTTCGGGCCCAAGCCTTATCTTCATAAATAGTTGCTCTAGTTCTAAACTGCAGAAGGTGCTCTCCCACCCTCCCTCCTAAAATGTGGTTTGCACAACATTGTGGATAAACTGCAGTCACCTTTGATTCATTATGACATGATTTGGAAAAGTTTGCCATTACATATTTTAACTTGACTCGGGCCCTGTGTGAGCCAGAAACTTGATTTTCAAATATGAGTGTTGGGGCTCTGGGGGGGTTGAACATAATCCTGCGTAGGCAACAGGAATTAGCCTTTGAGGAGAGCCTGAATGGGGCTCACTCAAACATTAACTAATATCCAATATGGTATGCTAAAGACTTTCCATTATTTTTATTTCACGAAAGACAGAAAGCTCCAGCACTGCATTCTCATTATGCTTTATTTCTTGGCCCAGCTATAATTTAAAAACAATATGGGGATAGTTTTCTGTTTTCCAAATTTTAAATACCCTTCTTTCTTATTTATTAGAGGAAATGTGGTCCTATAATGGATGCAGCAGCAGCTCTACTTAAACTGCAGTTGGTGCAGATGTAGTGTAGCATCACACAGGATGGGTATTATGACTTACACATTTCTGACAGGTCCTGAAGCCTGTTGCCATGGTGCCAGCTTGGATTCTGGGGCAGAACTAAACAGCCGACTGTAACTCTCTTCATTTCCAGCTGTCACTGTGCTACAGCCTGTTTTGTCACAGCATCAAGGAAAACACTGGGATTTTTTTAAACCAAACTCCATAAACATGGACTGCATCAACTTCACAAACACATATTTTCCCACAGTTCTTCTATAATTTCAGCACTTCCAAAATGAGACGCACCATAAAATCGATGAATACTTTCTTCCATCCCTCTCTAGTCAACACTGCATTTGCCCCTAAAGCACTCAATGCAACTTGATAGGACAAAACTATGTATCAGTCTGTACATGTTCAGCTATTATAGGCCTTTCCCACTGGGTATTAAAACATGCCTAAGTCAGCTGCTACTGGGACGTAACAATAAGTGGGAGGAGGGGACACAGTGTACACTGTATAACTGATTGTAGAGAAATCCATACCATCCATATTCCCGAGCTTCTGTGGGCGATGGCAGTGCAGTGACACAGGCAAACATAGGGCTACTTCTGAACCCTGTGACTGCACAGGTTGTAGCTATTCCATGAGAAGTTGGGGGGGGGGCAGACATACAAGCAAATCAGACAACCCATCCTCTCCTTGTTAGTTTCACTGGTCACCACAGAGTGGATATCATTTCCCTCCCACCCTACTTACCTCCATTAAACAGCACTGTAACCTTTGGGAATTTATAATCTTTCCAACCTGCTCCCTATATTGGTTAGAATGGTGTCACACTCAGGAATGGTGAGAATAAAATCTCTATCCAAATTTTCTAAAGGAAACTATGCTTTTGCCTACAGTTTTAGGAAGGAAAAAGTTTGTGGGACAATGGTTTTAGGGAAGAAAACTACTTCTCCCGTGAGAGAAAATAAAAATAATCCAGCTATATCTATTGAAGATTGCTTCTCTAACCTAGCCAGTACTTGTCCATTTATGTCATAAAGCACCTGGGTTTCTTTGAAACCTTCTCCTGGCCCATTTCTGCTGTGGTGCCCAGCTGTGATCTCTGACACTTTCCAATGTTCCACCTTTCTTGAAATCTGCCAGATCTTGCTCTCTTGCAACTTTTCAGTTCTCAGTCATCAGTGAATCTTTTCATGGACGTCAATGATGACCTTGTTCTTCAGTTTGACTGATATTTCCCCCCCCCCTCTGACTTTTTCACCAGTTAGGAGTGTGGAGTCCTTCTATTTCGCCTAAATTCCTAGGTTCCTAGGCTGAATTCATTTATTTAGTCCATTTTTTAGGGTTCACATATTTCAAACAGTGAAAATCAGCTTTTTAAAGGCAAAGTTGTTGAGCAATTCCCCCCCCCCATTTTTGACCTATTTTTATGGGAAATTGAAAAAAAAGTCACTGTTGACATGCTGCCATTTGTCTGATTTTCCTAGACATTTGACCAATTTCTGCCTGGACACTGCTGCCCACTGCAGTATCCCAGATAGGTTTGGGAAATTCCAGATATATGGCAAGCCTACATTTATAAACCACTTAAGATCCACAAATCTCAAAGCAGTTAGAATAAATAAAAATCCAAATAAAAATTCAACAGCATTGTTTCAAATAAATTAATTTACATGAAGAAAAATCCAAATACATAAATGCATAATATCTATTTTCATAATAATACCTATTTAAGAAGCAATATAAAAGAGTCAAATAAATCTCTACAACCAATTAAGAACAGCTGGAGTTAAACTGCCAAATGAGCATAAGTTCAACCAAATACAATAAAAATGAGTGATTTTTTTTTTAAGTATGTGAAGTCCACTTAAAAGTGACAAGCAAAGGGATTATTCTACAAATTTGGAGGGCAAGGAAATTACACTTCAAAATTAAAGATAACAGTAAGGCAGAATAAGGTGGTACAAGGGCATCACCTTTAGCATACTTTCTCCATGTTTTGGCCTGAAATCTTGAGTACATCAACATTATCATATATACGAAGAGTGATCCCAATGTTTTGAGTGCCTGTTCTTATGTAATCCAAGCAAGATAAGTGCATTTGCATCACAATATCATAGAATGGGTTGAAGGAAAGCTGACTCGCTTGTAGGGATGTGGGAGAAATTCAATGAGCTCCACAGAAGTGCTATCATTTGCACTTCCGGAAACGAGACAAACTGAAATGCAGTTATCCTTTGAAATTCACACATCTCCAGATGCTCTTCAGCCAAAAATGTGTACAAATATACATATTTTGTTTGAGATGCACAGCGAATGAAAGTTGGGCTGTTATGTTATCAAAAGAAAGACTTCCCAGTTTCTTGGTACATATTTATTAGATTAGAGCTGAATCTGCACTAAATATTTATGCTTCAGATGGTGTTCCATTCATCAATAAGAATTGAAAATAATTTCAATTCATCATATATTATAGCACAGCTTTTTATATAATTGGATGTTTCTGCAAATTTAATGGAGTGGCATATGACTGGGAACGAGGGAGGGAGCGATATCATAAGCACATTCACAAAAATCTGTAATAACAAACTCAGTCTCCAAGAGTGTATTCTTATGTAGCCAAAACAGCACCACAAGGGAAAAGTATAAACATGGTCTGGAGAACAGCAAGGTTTACATAATACAGAAAAGGAGTAAGGGAACCTAAGGGGGCAACCCCCTTAAAAACAGCAACAACCCAACACTGAGCACAAATTTAAAACAGAATATCAAAAATCATTTAGAACAGGCTCCGTCACAAGTTTCACTTGTAAGACTTAATAAAGAAAAAGAATGTCACTGAGCAGCTGCAGAGTGCATATCTTTCACTTGGAGTAGCTACAGCTAGTTCGCAGATGTCTGATGTTGAGGATATGATGACTGACTTCTGAGTCTTTTTTTGGTGTCTGCCACTCCGGCTCTTCTGTCTACCTGCTGATGTGTTAAAATTAGCTGTAGTCAGAGCAGTCCCAAAGGCAGAGGCTGAGAAAGAGGTGGGGGAAAGTTCAGGGACAAGCAAGTCACAGCAAGTTAGCTCATTTCAGAAAGTGGTGCTCAACTGGCCACTCACTCTATTATGGAAAAGAGAGCTTCTGTCTTCAAAAGAGATGTTGGTGTGATGTTGTTGTTGTTTAGCTTCCTATTTGGAAAGACCACCAGAGAGTGGAAATCTCAGGGTCCCTGAATTCCAACCAACATTGACAAAATACTTTCTGGCATTGAGCAATGAATTGTGCTGACAGGTTATATAAATCTCCTTTTTGTATTCACTAAAGTCTAAAGCTAATGGCTTTTTTGAGCTTTGTTACTCTCCTTTGGGGGGGGTGGGGTGCTTAAGCCAAAAAGGAGAGAGATGGTTATAAATACTTGGCTCCAGCATCTGCATTACATCTGTTCAACAGGGAAAGAGTGAAGAATGTTTTAAAGCAACAAGCATGCAGTTAAAGGTAACATGCCAGCATTGCCTCATAGCTTAAGTTGTGACAGGACATAACAGCAATTCAATCCGAATTGTTCGACAAAATAAAGGGGTAAAAATGGATACCTGTGGTCAGCTTAGGCCAGATACATGCCTAAATCTAGTACTCATACTAGGATATGACATCTATCAATGTGATCCTTTGCCAGATCATAGGAAGTAAGTGGAACCATTGCGGGGGGGGGGGGGACACAACACTTAAGTTTATAAAATATAGTTGGCTGTTTTAAACAGTAAGATGGAAAGCAGTCCTCTCATGAAGCTCAAGAAATCCAATCAAATTGACCTTCAAACTGTAATCCTAAAACATTGTTTTGAAGCCAAAGGCAAACTGAAAATATATGGGATTTGCCAAGAATCCTATATGGTTTGACTTAGGACAAGAATGTAAACAAAGAGCACAAACCTCTGCACGTTTGCTGGGAAGTAAGCCTGAGCTCACTTACATGGCAATAAGCCCCATCAGTGGTGACTGGTGCCGTTTGGGACTGATAGGGTAGAAAGCATGGAGGCTAACAGTAGGTGGAGCCAGAGCCAAAGCAAGATAGAGCCAATTCATTTTGGTTTTGTCCCCATCTTCTACCCTTCTGAGTTTCATGAAGACAAAACAGATTGAGCAGGCTGATTGTCCACCCATTAGGCTAAATAAGAAGGCAGGCAGGTTGGGGGCTGGCTGAGGGCAGACTGAGGTTGTTGGGGTGCCCCCCCATCCAAATAGTCCAGCTTCCACTGGCTCAAAGTCACCATTGTCTCCTATGAAAGCATTTGACCACTGGATTGAAAAGTTGTGTGCAGCTTTGAGGGCATTTTCCAAAACCAGGATATAATATGGTAAATATTAATAACAGAAGGCTAAAAATATGTTCAGGCATCTTGGAGAATAAAAATATATTTGCCTAGCTACAAAAATTCACCGTGTTGGCTCTCTGTAAGCCTACTTGGGGGAGGGGAATTCCCTGGGGGAAACCACAAAACACCTGTTTTTATTTATGCATTTCAGAATGTTTCTAATCAACCCTGTGAGAGGACTCAAAATAGCATTAAAACACTCTCAAAATTGTACGTAAGAGCATTAGAAAATACAGGATAGTAATTATATATATATCTCAAGTACAGTGCTACATTTTAAAAGTAAAAACAGCCTTCTTTGTTATGTTTGCTTTTTAATTTTTTTAAGTGAAATCTCTCTTCAGTCTAAAGCCTTATCTGGAGAGGTAAACCTTGCACAGTTTCCTAAATGAAAGCATCTCCCCTCTATGCAGATGCTCAGTGTCTTGAGGGGGAAACAGGTTTGTGCCAAATGTACTGACCTTGGGGACAGTGGTAGCACCAGTGGAGGGATATTCAATCACTTTTTTGGGAAGCAGGATTTGAATATTTCCCCCCCTTAACTTCATGCCTTGTATTGACATGTTCTTATTCTTCTTTTCTTAAGTGAAAAGGCCTTGCTGTGGCTTGAAGCAGTGCATTAGCTGTTCAACTACTTTCCTGAGAGAACGTACCTGAAAATATGGCTCCAGCGGCCAAACTGCTGCTTGCTTCTTATCCATGTTTGTCTTCTCGGCAAGAGAGTCCAAAGCAAAAGCAATAACACAGCGGATGTTCCGCTAACGCCAGCAAAACAGTGCTGGAATGTAAACAGATATGTGACATGCAACAGTTCCATGTCTGCTCCTTAAGGTGGAACAGAAATTTCCCAACATCTCCCATCCCTATCACCTGAACCAGTTCCTATCCGCAACCTTACAAGTTGTGATGATTTGCTACGTGGCAGGTGAAACCCAAATGGCAACAGCCAATCAGCCAAGTGGGGAAAATTCCTGCCGTGCCCCTGTCCCAACGACAGACGACACACGACGGCATAACAAGGTCAATCACAAAATACCCTAAATCTAGGGAGAGGTGGGCGGGTGTTCTGATGCACGAGCCAAAAGAGAATCTCTGGGTCATGTGCAAGGGATTAAATAGGTCCCTCGAACTGTTTAGACTGCACCCAATTGGCCAGATTATACCCAACAATGAGGGACCAACCAATCGGGCGTTGTGACTATCCAATAGATCCACCCACAACGAGGAGGTCAGTCTCCAGGTCTCACTGCAAAACGTGCCCTCTTTAGGGAGGACACAATTTATTAACCAAAACCTTGACCAACTCGTGTTTAAGGTAAACTGGGAAAGTTTTCAAGTTCACCTCCTTTCCCCCAAAGTTTACTCCAATTTTTTTTTTTTGGGGGGGGGAAATGTCCCCTGCAAAATTTGTAAAAAAATCTCTGGGCTAAATCCTTCATCCCAGCACTTATTTACCTGTGCTCAAATAAAAAATCTCTGCTCTTTGCAGAGGGAATATGCGCAGATTTATATTATTGCCTAGGTGATATGGGCTCCTTAGGTTATATGGTTTCTAAAAAAGTGTTTCTTTTTCTTTTAGCCAACTCAGCTGCTAACAAACCAGACTGGTCACCAATGAGCCAAACTATTTGTAAACATAGACATGTTCTGGCCCTTGCATTTAAAAAAATTTAAATGTGAACAGCAGGTATAGAGAGGCAATTTTGATTGGCACAATTGGCACCAATGGCCTTTTTAATGCAAATTGCAGGTTCAAGGAATAATTTTCTTCAGGACCACAACAGAGGTGGAAAGTATTAAATGCCCTCTTTCCGCCTGCTTCAGCCTTGAAAATGATCAGCCCTCATCCCCAGCTCATGCTGTTTGCATTTTAAAATCAACCTGCAAATAAAATGCAAAGTTGCATTTAACATCACATCTAATTTGGCCTGAATTTAGATATTGGATATTTAGTGGCATTGTGAAGAATTTCCATTTCATGGGAAATTTCATAAACCAATTAATAATATTTGAATACAATGTGTATTTTGCATTTTTAAAACATTATCTTACCTTTTTCTTCTTTTAATTTATGCAAAGTTTGTACATATGCATACTCCAATTACAGATATTATAACCTTCATTGTCATTATATATACTAACTTTAGCTGAGTTGCTATTTTCACAGTACTGCAAAGCATCTGCATATGTTTCATTTTTGTACGTTTATTATAAAAAATGTGGGCACAGTGCCAACTGCTTTCACTGCAGTTTACAAGCATAGGACAATATACTGCTCCTGTTTACTCTTGTGTAAATTCATAGTGACAAGTTGGTTTCTGAATGCATTTAGCCTTTGAACAATATATCTTTATAATAGCTGGGTGTTATTTCTAAAGAAATAAAAGTGCTTTGTTTCCCAAAGACAATTTATTTTCAAACACATTAAAACAAAAGAGAAAGAAAAAAAATATTACTGAT
This sequence comes from Podarcis raffonei, assembly GCF_027172205.1. Taxonomy (NCBI): domain Eukaryota; kingdom Metazoa; phylum Chordata; class Lepidosauria; order Squamata; family Lacertidae; genus Podarcis; species Podarcis raffonei. The sequence goes on from NC_070604.1 coordinate 54,351,482, forward strand.
ATAAAACTCTGTAGCTAACACATCACAAGATGGAGCCAAAGAGGCTACCTGGAAGGAAATACATAGTCAAAAAGGGGGGGACGTAGATCTTGAAGAGGAAATAACTTGCTCTTTACCTACATATAAAATGATCCATTACTACTCTAATTTAGAACTCCACCAAAGAAAATATTAGGCCTCTATTCTATGCTCATTTGGATAGTGACATAGTGGTGGACTAGAAGGAAATATTTCTGTAGTAGCTAAACAAATGACACTTTTAAAACTGTAGAAAGATGGTCACTAGTTTTGGATCTGAAAAAAGCAAGCACAATAGCAAAAACATACCCTACTTTTTTGGTCAGGTATGACAGTCACTTGTATTGATTAATAATTATCACACCCCCCTCTCCTTCTCCTTCCCTCCCCCTCCCCCCCTCCAGTAAAAGGAATTTGTCAACTGAGGGCATGAGAAAATCCATTTTCTTCTTCACTCTCTTCAAATTGTCTTCCCAACTCTGCTCATAGGCCTTTCCCCACTGTGCCTAAATCACATATGGCATATATTGCCTGTTTCCAAATGAATCTGAATCTGAATAAGAACCAAGCAAAGAGAAACACACACACACACACACACACACACACACACACCTTTGCTACTGTTTGAAATGTGAGCAGTGAATTGGACCAGAGGGACCCATTTGTGATTCTCAGCAATTGATATTCCTTATACTCCATGAATTTGTTGAATCCTTTTTTAAAACCATCCAAGCTAGTGGCCATTGCTACCTCTTGTGGGAGTGAATTCAACAGTTTATCTATGAAGAAATACTTTCTTTTGGCTATCCTGAATCTTCCAACATTTAGTTTCATTGGATGGCCCCAAGTCCTAGTATTATGAGCTATAGGGAATGGGGAGCTTCTTCTTATGCCCTTTAGCCACACCATGCATAATTTTATTGTGTGTTTCTTGTTCACTGGGTGTGCCAAACTGCCAGCCCTGTGGTTCCTTGCTAGTCTGCTGCTCTGAGGTGTCCCTGAAGATGCAATCCTCCTGATAGTGAGTGCAATAAACCACTATTTACTGCTCATCTGTAGCTCAGTTTATGTATGTAAATATTCTGTGGTCTCTGGAAGGAGGAGCAGTCCAGCCGCTTGGCTAATATTACCACTACCGTCATGATGTTGCTATTTCTTTCCCCTTGATATGTTAAAACACTAAAGAAGAAATAAAATTATCTCCATTTTGTGTTCTGTGTACAGCCCAAGCAGGGTTCATTCTGCATAGATCCCATCTGAGATAGGCAAACTCATATTTTAGTTTTAACACAGCCATCCATTATCAAAGCTGTATATTTTGATTCCTGATGAGATTGTTAAAAAAATAGCTTTGGCTGTGGAAACTCATACTGAGAGCAGAAATGTGTTGCCCATTTTATAATGTGATACATGGGGTCAGTTCACACAGCACTCCCCCCCCATGAGAGTAGCCCAGAAATGTTGCCAGCTGCATCCATAACTGCGACGGGGAATAGTCAGTGCGGGGAGGGCTAGACTCAGATAGATCCAGAAGCAATTTTTCACATCATGGCAGAACTTTTTCTAGCCAGAGTTATCACAGGAATGGCTATGGCTGTCCCTGTGTACATTACCCTCTTCCAAATTCACACATGTGATTGAAGACGGCTCCAGGCTGCTGGTGGTGAAGGGGGAAAAAATTCATGGAATCTGACACAAAGTTTGCTCCTAGAAATTTGCTTTTTATGGATTGATGCTGCCCTGCTATCCTGGGTTTGTGGTGCCAAATTGGAAATAAATCCTAACTGTTTTATTTTTGATCCCTTAACTAATAATGCCAAAATTGCATTTGTCTTTTCTTTTTTGCTTCTACAGCACAGTTTTAATAAAAATTCCACTGTGCTTCCAACTCTATTTTCTGGGAAGTCACAGCCAATTTAGACTGCATCATTTTGCATTCACTTATATCTTCCATTCGGTGTCTCATTAATTCAGTCTAGAAACCTAGTCTGCTTTCACTACCCTGAATAATTTGGCGTCATCCACTTATTTGGCTTCTTTACTGGACACCTGATTCCAAATCACGTACGAACAAGATACACGGTTCTGCTCCCAGTAGGAATAATTGAGGGACACCACTGCCTACTTCCCTTCCTTGTAAAAACTGTCCATCTATTCCTTTCCCCTCATTGCTCGTACTTGAAAAGATGTGTTATTTTACTCCAGGACTTAATACATTTCTGATGAAAAAGGGCATGAAGAACGGGTCCTATGTATGCTTACGCAGAAACAAAGCCCATTGATTTCAGTGTACTTTACTCTCAAATATACACAGAAGTCCAGCTTGGCTAGAAACTTTTTGAAAGTCTGAACACATCGTTCTAGTTCATTATATTCCCTGAGCAATTCAACACCCAGAAAGGGGGGACGGTGGGGAGATATGGCTTTTAGCCCATATTTTAAAGAGAATTCCAGTGATTAAATCTTCAGCTAGTCTAAGTGGATACAGTTTGTAGCATCAGTGGAATTTTGCCAACATAAAACATGCTTCGGATTCTGCAAATCTGTCTGCATCATGAGACACCCTTTTTTTTTGGGGGGGGGGGGAGTGTTGAGCTTAATCAAACATTCATGTTGCTGCTGCTGCTAGTCCTACTAATTTACATTCTTCCAATATGGGTTTGATGCTATAATAAAAAAAAGGCATGGAATGGCCTCTTCCTAGATAGCTGTGCCAAGTGAGACTAGAAAGATACAAAATAGGCCTTGTTAAGCATGAAGGTATTGAAAAGGGACTCAAAGATGAGTTGGAAATGGTTAGGCAAGCAGAAAAGGGGAGAGTTTTCAAGGCAAAAAAAGCATCATAGATGGAGATAAAGTTCAGGTGGAATGAACTTCTGGAGGAAGACGCATGGCAGAAGTACTTTCCCATGGCAGGAGTGACTCCTAACACCTCAGAGGAAGGTTGTCAACAGGATCGCTTGTCTCATGGGCCTTTAGGGGCATTTGTAATATTAAGAGTGTGCCATGGAAATGCTGTCGGGCTCTGTGTGTTTGTTATAGTATGAGAGAGGTGAAGCAGGATCTCCACAAGGTGAGCAAAGGACCCTTGGAAGCAAAAAGATGTCTCAGCTTATTATAACACCAGGGAGGGATGAAATGGAAAGGGAGAGGAAACTTCAGAGTGGGGAAGAGAGTACAGAGGAGGAGCTCCATTGTGATCAGCACAACCAGTGGCAGAGAAAGGGGGTTGCAGTAGGTGTGGGCCACCCCGGCTGTCACCACTGAGGGGGGTGACAAAATGCTGGGCAGCACTCACCATGGGGCTTGCAGAGACACATGCGATGGCCAAATGGTCTGTCCGCTGCCTCCCCCCCAGCTGTAGGGCGGCTGAGTGGAACGAGGCAGGCAGACTCTGGAGGCTCTGTGGTGTGCCCTGCCCCTATGGGTGGTGCGCCCCGCGCTGCCCCCAAATGCCCGAGCAGCTTCCTTCACCGTTAAGCACAACAACCACTTGGCAGGGGGTCTTTCCAGACCATCTGGAATGTCGTTTCCCCCGTGCTCCTGCCATGTAGCTTCTTTTGCAGCTTCCTTGAAATTTTGTTTTCCAGGGAATGTGTGATGAACCTTGCAATCCATCTGAATGTTTATTTGAACAAATTCAAGGTATTCACAAGTTGTTGTTTTTCTAAATGTGCTGTGGAGTTGTGCCATCTTAGAAAATTCAACAATTTAAAATAAAAGTCACATGGTTATTGCCGGGACAATTCTTAGTTTGATAAGAGAAGGAGTAAGGTTACATTTAATAATAGTCATCAGTAAGCTTACACATTATATACACTGTTGAAGTCAAAATTGGAAATAAATACTTAGGAAAGAGATGCCAGAACTACTGCATAAAGCTTTTGGGGAAGGGTTAAATAATTGTTCTGCAGCACTTTTAAAGAGTCAAATGCAGTCTTATGAAACTACAAATAAAATGGAAAATGTAATTCCACACACACACACACACACACACACACACACACACATCTATAGTGGCTTTATTTGCTATTTAACTGCTCATCTTTCCTGTGAGTTTCATCAGTCTGCCTTACATCTGTTGTGGGACTGAACTTGAAGGCCCCGAACATTATGATACTACACGCGCAGTCTGTTAGAGAGCAAAAATATATTCAAAGTTGCTTGGAAGTCAATGTCAGTGAAGTCAGTGGCACTTCCCCATTGCTTAGGACAAGGCAAAGTTTTCTGATTTCTAGTTTCTACCCCCCCCCAATTTTATTTCTACTTAAGACACATTGCAGGGGGGAAATTGTAGTCATTACAGTTAGGCGCAGGTCAATGGGAAATTGATTGTGTCGAACAAAATGAATAAAAACAAGAGATAGGGCTCGGTTCAGCCAAAATTAAACATTGCTTATTTTATTTATTTGTAATCCATCCTTCAAGGGTGACAGATAATGAGTTGAGTCCAGCTGAGTAATATTCAGAGTACACCCACTTAAATCAAGGGATGTGAGTCTACTTCAGGTATTATTCAGCTGGATGAGACTCGATAACATGAAAGACATGATCATCAGAACAAATTTAAAACAAAAGAAATCAAACAATGTCATATAATCACAACTAAAACAAGCAGATATGAAAATAAAATATCAATATGGACTTCATCCCTCTCCCAAAGCCTGGGCAAAAAGTTGTGCATTGCCTTGTCTTCTGATGAAAACAACGTAGAGAACAAACGAGTTAACCGCTTCATGCTGAAATGAATGGGGCTTAAATATGTTTATCTTTGGCAGGATCAGCATAATCCCATAATAACTTATCTGATCTATCCATCACAACAGCTTAAATATTTTTTTCAAAATAAGAGAACTTTAAAAATGCCTTTAAAACCAATGTGATTTATGCCATCATCTGCTAACAATGCCTCTCTGCATTCTACATAGGGCAGGCAGGTCAGACTCCCAACTGTATAGGAACACAAATCTGACATCAGAAATGGCAATAGCCATAAACTAGTGGCAGAACATTCAACCGCCGAAGATATTCAGTAACTGATCTTAAGGAAACTATTCGGTAACAAAGGAACTTCAATGGGAGAATAAAGAGCCCACCATCAGTCATGTATTATCTTCAGAGCTCTTGATGGTGGGGAGAACTGTAACTGCATGGAGCTGTACATGCTTATAATCTCCCTCATTGCAGGAATGTTGGGGTGAATAAAGCCGGGGTTCATGCTTGCACAGTCATTATTGAATGTATGATGAGTGCTAAACGAGCCCTCCAAATATGATTAGACTCCCATCGGCCCAACCTGGTGTAGCTAATGGTCAGGGAATGTTGGGAGTTGTAGTTCAACAACATTTAAATGGTCAAAGCTTAGTCAGCCCCAGGATAAAGAGTACATGGGATCCAAGAATCTCTGTCTTTGAACTAAAGCTGAATCACCCGTGCAAAATAATTTTGCATCACTTGACTATTTAATATTGCATGCGTAGAATGTATTTTGTTTGAAATGTAAATGTCTGGTGTGATATTATATTGTATGAATGACACCTCAAAACAAATAGATTCATTTTATTTTATTGAGTCAAGTAATTGAACAGGATTGTGGCTAAGCAATGAAATCATATTCTTTTCTGTGTGAATTCTAATTCCTCCCTTGCCCTTTCTTCCCTTTTGTACAGATATATTGAATAATTTTTGGAAAATGTGGTGATGGAAACTCCTTATCCTATTGCCAATGGTTTCAGAGGTATTATTTATTTTGATGAAGAAACATCTGCTTCTTGTTATGAGTTCATATCATAGTAGTGTACATTAAAATGTCAGTCACTCAGTTAAGGAAGATATGTGTAAATGTCAGCAGTAACAGAACTGATAGGGTTGCCATATTTCAAAAAGTAAAAATCAGGACATCCCAGAAGTTTTTGAGCTTTTTTAGACAACCCCCAAAGTTGTGGTGTTTTCTTTTTACAAAAATGCCCAAAAACCCCCCATGATTTTTTGATTTTTTGGAAATTCCCAACAGACGTCAATTCCACTTTGAAATCCAGGTGGTGTCCAGGAAAATCCAGACATATGGCAGCCCTGAGAACTGATGCAATACTATTCATTAATAGGCACAGCAATCTTCACTTGAACTAAGTTCTGCTAACTTCATTGTAGGGATGGTGGGCTTTTTATTTTTCTTTGCATTTTAATGTCAACCTATCTAATTCTCAGTCTGTGAAACAATACAGGCAACTCCTATTTTAGGTGGGGTTTACATTCTAAGGCACTGCACAAGTGGAGTCACTTAAGTGAATCTGGTGCAACATTTCTATTAGTCACCCGGGTATTTGAAATGATCTGAATTACAGTTTTCCTACATTCAATTTCTCGCCTTCCTACTGCTTTGATATTAACACATTTCTTAATGTAATATTACATTGTAAAGGAAAGATGCAATACATTCTGAGGTTTACCATGATAACTATATGGAAAGAGTATCTACTCTCACAATCAGCTTCCCTCATTAACATGCTCTATGGCAGCATTCCATTTAAGAGCTGGCATTTACCATGCCAGATTAGGACTAGAGGGAAGTTAAGCTATGATGCTCACAGGGTATGTATGTATGTATGTATGTATGTATGTATGTATGTATGTATTTGCTACCCATCTGACATCAGTGACTCTGTGTGGCCTCCAGCGAAATATAAAAACACAATAAAACATCACTATAGGCTGAGAATGGGTCAACTCACCTCATATAAAATTGGGGAAAGATGAACTGTATACATAATCTTGCCCTCCTTGGAGGAAAGATGGGGTATAAATGTAATAAATGAGGGTTTTTTTTGTTTTTTGTTTGCTTTATAAGTACCATAGTGGCTATTTCCTTTCAAGCAGACAATTTATAAAAGAATCACAACTGAGCCCAAACCTGCAATTATAGAAAATTGGAGTCTTACTGATTTTTTTTGCCCTCACTCTCTCAAAAAATAGTCATTTTCAGAGACAAGCAAATAAATGCATTGTCTCTGTTTGAAAACAAATGTTGTGAGATGGTGGGAAATCCTCTCCAGTGGCCTTGTCATTTTTCCAGAAGAAATTAAGAGCTGGATTCATCAAACATTTAATGTTAAGGAGTTAGAAACATTGGAATGTTTGTCCAAAGTCCCAAGCCCCACAGAAAACTTTGTCATCCTGCCGGGCTCCAGTCAAAAATCAGAGCCAAAATAAACACAGACAGAAACTGCATCTGACTGATCCTGTGGAAACAGCTGTAACCACTTAGGTGGAAAACCACCTCAAATTCTTCTCCCAGAAAACACTGATGACATGGGAGAGGGCAAGCAGGAAAACTCTGTCAAGTTCTCTTCAGGAAAATATTTTCTTTCTCCACAACTGTAAATAGATGGTTTCAGCCATGATCACAATAATAATAACATAAGAAACAAGCCACAGGAATGCTAAACACTCTCTCTCTCTCTCTCTCTCTCTCTCTCTCTCTCTCTCTCTCCTGTTACCTCTCTTCGTTTCTCTCCCTTGTATACTACTGATAATTTGGTGTTCATCTCTTGTGGACCTAGGCAAAGGGTGCCTGGCCGGTGGGACCCAAGAAGAAGACACAGAAAAGGCTCTTGGGTTCAAATAGGCCACAACTTCACTGGTTACAGATATAAGTAGGCTTTGGCATAGGCATTTGTATGTGTCCTGAATCAACCAGCCTGATTAAGTCGACTCTGGGGTAAGGGCGATCCAGCCAGAACCATCATTTGGAGGGGTGCTGTGGCCTGTCAGTCCCCATCTGGGCATCTGCACAGAAGCCACCACTCATGGACCTCTTTAATGGGATACTTGCAGCGGTGGTGGGCAGGCTACCAACCCTCACTCCCTGCTAAGACTCAATCCAACAAGTTATGACAGCCCCTAAGTTGTGGAACTCTCTCCCCACAGAGGTGTATCTGGCATCCTCAGCATTTTAGTGCATGCTGAAAACATACCTCTTTACCCTGGCTTTTGACACCCGAGTTGTACATTTTTAGGACCCACCTTATTTTGTGGATTGCGCTTTGAACTGTTTTTAGCACTGTTTTCATGGTTATAATCTGCTCTGTGAATTTAGGGTGAAGGGAAGGGAAATATTCATAATAATAATAACACCTAACTTTGTACCTTGAATGTGCACCCCAGCATGCTCCCAAGAATCCTCTGGCATGACCAGGGTTTTCATGCACTTGAGCAAAGGTTCATTGGCAGACGATTTAATGTGCAATCAGATCCATCAGTGAAGAACCATTTCAGTAAAGTTACTGTTTGAAACCCACTGAGAAGAAAAAAACAGATGCTTAAAAACTTCCCACTGCAAAAAAAAGGGACCGAAATAGTGCTTAACTTTGGCTAGATTGTGCCTGCTGTTTTGTTTATAACATTAAAATCTATCAATTAACAACAGAATCACAATAACCTCTCTTCTGCATCTGAAAAATCCCTTGGCTTGGGAGGGACCAGAAGAGGATAGGAGTTTAGAAATAAAAGGAGGGTGTGAGTTGGAACAGGAATCCCAAGCAATCCAATTACAGGGTGAGCAAGCCCTACCTTGATAAGTCCGTGCCAGAATGATGTAAAGCCAGAATGAGAACAAGAACATTCCATTGTTATGCATCCCTTTTCTACAGCTGCAGCTGGACCACTGCCTAGGAGGCCAGAAAAGCCAGCAAATCCCCTTCCTCAGAGCAACAATGTTACAAGAACATCTGCTGTGGCCGAGAGAGAAACTAAAAGTAACTGAGCAGTGGAAGTGCTGAGCAAAGAACACCCAAAACTTGCTCACCCAAGGATTAATACCTGCATTCATTTTCAGTCAAAACTGGCTTCAGCCATGGGTGCTAACAGGATGTTCTGGGCCCAGCATGTGGAATGGGTCCCTCACCTCAGCTGCAAAACAAGGCACACATTTGCATACAATATTCATATGTTTTGTGCCATATGCAAATTTATGCAATTTCAGTCAATTTTTATGAGTGGTATGGAGGATGGATGGATGGCTGTTGCTGTTGCTTTTAGAACATACTTGCCACTAGTCGGTTTGTGGACATAAGTATTGGTAGAGCATGACAATTTCAATGGAATTAACCGTCTACATAGGCCTGGTTAAACTACCCCAAACATTTTACTAGCAGCCTAGCATCAGATTCACAATGCTTCACTAGTAGGCCATACCTCACTCAGCTGAGTATTACAAATATAGACTATGTATTATACAATTAAGAATCAAAGGTTATTCCAGAGTGGGTTTTTCCAGGCTACAGTAACAATGTCAAGATTTCCTTATGCTGCTAGCAATTGTTGATGCTTTCTCAAGATATTTCAGCCCCAATTCTACAGGATTTCAAAGAGTTTGAGCTGGCATACATGGTTCTTCCCCGCTCCATTTCATCCTCTAAACAAGCTAGTGAGGTAGATTAGGCTAAGAAGCAGTGACTGGCACAATGTCATACAGTGAGCTTTATGTTTAGGTGGGGATTTGAACTCTGGTCTCCCAAGTCTGAGTTCGGTGCTTTAACCACAACACCCAAGTGGCCAGTTATACTTTGTGGTGAATTTTGCATTGGTATTTTTCAATCATTCACCCATTAGTTGTTGTTTTTGCCCAAACAATTAACCAGAAAATAAAACTGTTTGAGGCCCTTTACGAACTCCTGGGTGACTCAGGGAGATAGGATCAGAGGATAAAGAGCCTTCCCAGGCTAGCTCTTGTTTTTAATCTCATCAGCTCCATAAGACCAAAAACAAAAAGGGGGGTTGCTTGCTCTCATTTGACAGTTCAGCCAGATGGCATGTCTACGTGAAATAATTGGTGGTGTTGGGACAGCTTGTAGTGGCCAGATGTCCACATCATCACACAAACAAACAAATGAATCCACAAACACATGTTCAATGATGGCTTTGTTGGCACCCAAAGCAGAGAAGCCAAGTAGTAGATGAGAACACTGGCTCAAGATTAGAGACGGTGATAAATTAGTTGAGGGACCCCATCAATGCTCACACCTGTACTTATATAAAACAACAACAGAGAACGATGCTTGTTAAAGCTGTCACTTAATCTCCTGTCACATTTATAGGGTCATCTTCAGAGCAGACCCATTGAAATCAATGAATGTGACTGACTTAAATCTATTTGTTTCAGTGGGTCTATTCTGAAGATGACTTAATTGGGTACAATACAACCCATGACATTTGTTTATGCCATGATGGAGGAAAGGAAGAGGCCATTTCAATCACTTCTTTCTTTGAGAATCAGCAGCTCTCGTGATTGAATGCAGTGAACTCTTGGGAACACACATCTTACCACTGTTCTCTTTGCCAGGACAATTTTGCTCCCTTCCTAGGCTGGTGTCAGGGCAGGTGTCAGGAGAAGGTCAGCAATAACTCAGACGGAGTCAGTGAAGTTAACTCTCTTTATTCAAAGTAACAAAACAGCTCAGGAGGCAGGCCTAGTGAGCACAGCAACTCTTCCCATTAAATCTTGCCCCCTCCTCCCCAGCCTTTGCTTCTGCTTCTGCTTCTGCTTCTGGGACTGCTCTCTGCCCCAGCCTCTTCCTGCTCACTAAGCCCTGTTACCACTTCAGCTTTCAACACTTCCTCCTCCTAGACTGTTCCCTTTTCTCCCTCTGACCACTCATTGTTGTCCCACCACCCACCCTCTGCCTCTGAGCCTTCTTCACTTGGGGGGTTCCTAGCTGTTGCCTGCCACCATTCCTCTGCACCCAGCTACCATGACAGTTGGCAATGCTAGCAAATGGCAGATACAGCATGTATTTCAAACCCATCATTGCATCCTCCAATGTTCTCTAGATAATGCATTTTCACATCAGTTACATGGCAATGCTATAAATATTTCCCCATCCAGTATAAAAATAGACCAGCAAACACTGCTGAAATCACAGTAGCTATTAGGATATATAATCTGCTAAATTTCTAATTGTATCCTTGAACCAATATATATGTCCAATAAACGGCCAGCAGTCCTGTTTGGTGGCAGATGCTACTACTGCAGCAGATCAGTCATTAAACATTTCAAGCCATCCACAAAAAGGTGTTGCTGGTGGAGGAATAACAACTACTCAGTGCTTAATTTCATCTTTCCAGATTATGTGTCCACTCTATTCCTTCCAGACAGATTATACAGGATTGTGTTTGGCAGTTGTCCCTCTTCTTAGAGAAGACTAATCAGTCAAACTGATTAATTCCACCCCTATCTCATTCTCTGGATGCTAAAAACCCAGTAGAGAGAGCAAGAGGCCACAGACCTTGATGTTGTTGTCAGCCAAACAGCACAGATATCTGTTAACCATTAAAATGCTGTCAGTGCACAGAAAATGATTCCCTGCAGAGAGTTCCCAAGACTGTTGACTCCATGCAGCAGTGTGACACCAAATGCTTTGCCTCTCTCCTTTGAGGGATTTTGACTCCTGTTGGCATTATTTCATGTGCTTATTGCACATTATTTGCATATTCAGCCTTTGCCTTGTGTGCTTGGGACTCCCCTGGCTTGCCTCCTAGTGCTTATACTTCTCTGTTAGCTTGATTTTCTCCCCTCAGCCTTGTCACCATGGAACAATTCTTTGCCAGTATCTTATGTTATTTATTTTTATTATTCAATTTAGACCATTTTCTGAAAAAAGGTCAGGGTGGAGCTTATTTATTTATTTATTACGCTCTTCATCTTAAGATCACAAGATGGTTCACAACATAAAAACACAAAATGAGAACATAAAATAAATAATAAAAACAAAAACAGGCCGATAACCTCCCCTCCCACAAACACACTTAAAAGTACATAGAATATTAATCAGCCAAAGGCCTGGTTAAAGAGAAACAATTTCACCCAGTGCCTAAAGATATATACTGATGGTGCCAAGGGAGCCTCACTGGGGAGAGCATTCCACAAAAGGGAGCCACTGTTCTTATGCTGCCACCCTCCAGACCTCTCATTGGGGACTCACATGAAGAGGGGCCTTGGGTGATTATTGCAGGGTCTGGGATGGCTCATATGAGAAGAGATGATCCTTGAGGTATTGCAGTCCTGAGCCATTTACATGGCTCTCCCTTCCCCTTTTATCCTCACAACAGCCCTGTGAAGAAGGATAGATGGGATAAGGTGTCTGGTCCCAGGGGTGGATCTTGGTAATATGCCACCCTGTTTGAGGCCCTCCCACAGCTTTTACAGGATCGGCTTAAGTAGGGCTTTGGGAAAGAGGTGCAAGGCTCTGGCAGAGTCCTAGAGCCTTCCTATCTCCTTCCCAAAGCTTGGTAAGTGCTTGCCTGGCTTTGTGAAGGAGGCAGAAAGACTCTAGGATCCTGTCAGAGCTCTTACACCTCCTTCCTGAAGCTGGGCAAGTGCTTACCAGGCTTTGAGAAGGCATCCTCTTTCTCAAGCAGCGACTGCACCACTCGCACTGCCTAAATACGCCTTTGCTGGCCCAAGGTCACCCAGTGAGCTTGCATTTGCCTGTTGCATCAGTTGCTTTGATTCACATTCTAATTCTAAAGCTAATTTTAAATCTTGATGCCAGTCTCCTCTGGACCGTTGATCTGCTTCATTTACATAGGGCTGCCTCACCCTATGTGCATCAATCGCCAGAAACAGAATTCAGGAATTCAGATTTTCAATGACTGTGCATGGGAAGATGTTGGCTACTGCACACCATCAACATAATTAGTGTCATTATGCATTCAGGTGAACAACTGAGTAGGACTACAGCAAAAGCTTGTTTTGCGATAGCTTAATGATTGTGATAGCATATCTTGTGTCCTTAAATATGTGTGTGGTTGGGTTTGGCAGAGTTTGGGGCATTACATTCCTACAGATGACTGCCATGATATAGGAATGATCTAGTCTGTGCATTTCTTTGTCAATGCAACAAGTCTTAGCCCTGGTCAATTCCCAAGTTTTAAAATCCGTTGTAAACTTTTGGAATTAGTAGACTGCAGAAATGTTCGTTAAAGTGTGTCATTTGCTCACTTGTCCTCATTTGCCCTCTCTTCCTCTGAATTGCAGGGTTTTCTACTGAGACGTTTGCAAAGAAGCGCTTTCTTGATTAAGAGAACTTATCGTATAAGCCACAATCCAAAGGGAATTTTCATCCCTGAGTTAAAACCCCTGTAAATGCTGTTTTAGAATGGAAAGACAGCTCTAATCTATAGAGTCACAAACTCAGAGCCATATAATACTCCTATCATCACCTTGCAAATTATGTCACGTAAATATGTCAAGATACTTGTCATGTTGTGAATGGTTGCAAGAATCAAATGGAACAAAATTTACATAAATACCAAGAGACTTGATTCTGGAAGCCAAGCATACACTCTGAGGCCAAAGAATTTATGGTGCTGAATTTAATAACATAATGGGGTTTCTGGATGCATAATTTGGCCCAGTTTACCTTTGTGGAGCCATTTGCCAAAGTTCTGGAAATCTCCCAGGTCATTTGTGTAAATTACGTTGCATTGTACATCTGTTTGGTCTCTTGATCTGTATTTCAACTGTTCTGGAAATCTGGGATGAAAGTTGTTCGATCAGAAACATATTCTCTGTTATGTTAATTTATGGCCTAAAAAAAACCACATTGAAAACCAGAAACATGATGAGGCAGAACTTCCTTGATATAAGATGTGCATTTTCAGTAGTATTGTATTACAACTTGCAGTTCTGAAGGCCAACAGTTTCTGCAGAAGGCCAAGAGTAGTTAATGGCCAATGCAATAACCCTGCCTGGGTTTCTGGTTTCCATGTGATTAGAACTGTGTATGGAGAGGAGGGGAACCAGCCGCTCTGTTACTGTCCACATATTGGGTTAGAAGTCTGATGTGGGGAGGTTGATGCTCATTCATAGGTACATAACAGTAGGCATGATTTTGAACCCAGATTGCACAGGGTTCTTAATCTCATGAGGTGCCTACACATGTAGAGAACCCAGACCTTCCTCACCATTTCATGTCTTCTCTCCCAATACATAGATGGCTGGGGCCAGGGAGAGAGAGCAGAGGTTGTGATGGTGGATGCAGAGACAGTGTGTATAGCATCACTGCCCCCACTCCTGGCACACTGTCCTAATCCAATGAGGCATAAAGCCTGAAAAAGGCTAATGATGCAAGGGAAACTCAGCTCAGCTTGGCATTCCTGATAAGCAGGTATGATAGTAATAACACAAGTAACTCCCTGTTTGTGTGAGAGTTGTATTTAGGGTCATTGCATGTGTCCATGGAATATGCGTAAGCCCACCCCACCCCCTTCTGGGGTAAAAAAGGGCACATGTGCCAGTGATCTTGTGCCAATTGAATGCACACAAAATGGTGGATGCCTGTAAAAAACACTAATAAATATCTTCCTAAATGAGTAACACGGGGACGCGGGTGGCGCTGTGGGTAAAACCTCAGCGCCTAGGACTTGCCGATTGTCAGGTCGGTGGTTCGAATCCCCGCGGTGGAGTGCGCTCCCGTTGCTCGGTCCCAGCGCCTGCCAACCTAGCAGTTCGAAAGCACCCCTGGGTGCAAGTAGATAAATAGGGACCGCTTACTAGCGGGAAGGTAAACGGCGTTTCCGTGTGCTGCACTGGTGCTGGCTCGCCAGCTGCAGCTTCGTCACGCTGGCTACGTGACCTGGAAGTGTCTTCAGACAGCGCTGGCCCCCAGCCTCTTAAGTGAGATGGGCGCACAACCCCAGAGTCGGACACGACTGGCCCGTACAGGCAGGGGTACCTTTACCTTTAAATGAGTAATCGTAGATCTACAACTGGAACTACATTGTTTTCAAAATTCTCCTCAGAATTCTCTTTTGCAAATGCGAGGACACTTCTGAATGTTCAAGTATTCTCCAAATATTTGGCATCTGTATTTCATACCCAATGATAAGGAGTTTCAGTGTATGGTATCCAACAATTAATATTTTGAGGTATCTGACAACTGGCAATAGAATTCAAGACAGGCAGTGACTCTGTACAGATGTCACACTATACGAGCATTCACGGTTTGTGGATGTATACAGGTGGTTCTATGAATTCTTCTGCACCAATCAAGCATGAGCAAATTTGCTCCAAGCTTGTGAGACTTGCCTCTGTGGTGGGAGTGGGTGGGATCTCATTCAGCTGCCCAGCGGCCGAAGATGGGCTGTGTTGCATCACCTGTTTAAGAGTGGTACTGTAGCTATTACCTCTTGACTTCTTACTTAAAAAAAAACAAAAACCTAATAACATCACTATAAAATCATAATAGTTGCCTGCAAATCTTTCACTGCTCAGCACATCCAGTGAGAAGACGCACAGAGTATGAACTTGCATCACCCCTCTTACACAGACTCCATGATCCCATCCCATGCATAAAATCATAAATCATGAAGGAAAAGTTCCTGTTTCTAATATAAGGGCTCATCCACACTTACACTGGTTCTGTGATTTCTAGACATGGGTCCGAGAGGATTTTCTTTTGTCTTGTCACTTTCCCTGGGAAAACCTGCTTTTTACTCCTGAATTGGAAAAACATTAAACAGGTTTTCTGCAGTTTGATGTTTGCTCTGAATCAGTCGTAAACAGTGGGTTTTCCCAGGACAAAATAAAAATGACAGGACAAAATAAAAATTTCTTGTGGACGCATGCCTAGAAATTATGGGACAAACAGAACAAAACACGTAAGTGTGGATGAACCCTTGAATAACAACAGTGTCGTCGTTACCATTCATTTATTATTATTTATTGCATTTATATACCACCATTATTCCTATGGGGGGCATTTGACAGTACTGGATTGATGCCATGCAATAGTTTTCAAATTTTGTTCCCAATTTCTTCATTCAAAAATCAGAATGGGAAAGTTTTGCACATTTTGAGAAAATTCCTTTCAGATCTAAATCTGTCATTTTCTTATAATGGCTAGGATGAATACAGTCCGTAAAAGCATGTGTGGAATGACTGGGTGCTTGTGAATTGGACTTGGGAGCTGTGTGTCCAACTTCCTGCTCAGGCATGAAGCTCACTGGGTAGTTATTTTGTCTCCTAGCCCTACCCTAACAACACAGGTTTGCTGTTAAGAAAAATGCAGTCATCCACAAATACATTTCCACAAGCTTAAAGCTTCAAGGATTTAGGGAAGGATACCATTATTAGGAAGGAATGAAACAGAGCTTTTGTAGAAATGTTGCCTTTGGGACTATACCTTGAATATGAATCCCAACATATACATTAGGGGTTTCCTACTAACTGTGGTCCAATTAGAGCTGTAAAATAAAACTGCCTTGTTTGTGTCTTTCAAATGTACTTTGATTGTTTCAGACCACATTAGAGAGTTTTCAACAACAAAAAAATTAAACCTGAGTGGCATGTTTTAAAGCACTTGGTTAAATGATATGTTGAACTGCTCTGAATTGGTTGGAATGAGGTGGTGCTGTTAAACTTAGCTGCCTCCCTTTGAGATTGTTGGAGTGAAGTCCTTTCCTTGTGATTTCTTTTTATTAATACGTTGGGTTCTTAGAACTTGGAAGTCTACTTATTTATTTTTGTTATTATTCTAAGGTAAAAAAGTCATGCATGGGGTGTGGGTGCGTAGTATTGGTTTTCTTAACAGCCAAACAATCTGAAGGCAAGTTGCGTATGAAAGGGAAAATCCTCTTTTTCAGCAGGACTCTGAAATATGACACCTTGATCCCCTCAGGAACATAGGAAGACAGCATTTTTATTTTTTTAAAACAGCCTTCAGATTCATGTTAAATTCAGATGTTTCCATGCTAGAGACAGCTTTACGGCAGATCAGATTCTACCACTGGACTGCTGCCTTTTATTAGTTTAAGCTGTCTCTGGCTGCCCAGAATGGAAAAGTCTCCCTGCCGCCAGTGGTTAGGAGTTATTATTAACAGGACAGCCAAAGAGGACTCACATGCCTGAGCAATTTTATTCAAAGATCTTGTTTAAAAATGTGAAGGGCTTTACAGGCCACTCTCAAACACAGCTGTCATTCATTTAAGTGCCACATTCACAGAAAACTGGGCTTATTTCTTGCTGCTTGGTGGGGAACACCATGCAGACAGGTAGGGCCAACTGAACTGTTGGACTGAGTGAGGAAACCACCTCAGGTGGCAAGTGCTGAGGGGCTGGGAGTGGTGACAAGGTGTTGGAGGACAGAACTGTGTATGCCCCAAAACGGGCGCTGTGCTTCGAATCCTCTGCTTTCGAGTGTGATGCAGATTTATGTTCCATCAGTTGAAGTAAGATTCAACTACCAGTCCATCCAGCTTTTATAAATGAAATGACCTCCTTTGGGGGAGATGATTGAGAGTTGTAGTGGAGTAATTGCAGGCCTGGAGGAGACTGATCATCTAGATCCATTTCAGTCTGGGTTCAGGCCTAGCTTCAGGAACAAATTGGCACTGGTCACCCTGGGAGAGTGACAAGGGGAGTGTGATACTATTATTGCTGCTTCATCTTCCAGCAGCTTTTGATGCCGTTGACCATGTTATTTTGCTGAGATGGGTATTAGACACTGAACCTCAAGAGTTTCAGTCCTACTTGCAGGATCATTTTGAGTATTGGATAACAGATCTTCAGCCTCATGGCAAGAGATTGAACTGTGTGATTTACAGACCGGCTTGCTCTGCTACACCATGCTAATCCTGGATCTTTGGTAGTCTGCATGCAGACCAATGAGCTGAGCATGAGACCTGGCAAGGTAGAGGTGCTATGAGTGAATGGTTCCTATATCTGGGAAACAGGCCAGTTACTTGCTCTAGATAGCACTGCACTCAATCTGAATGAACCAATCCGTAGTCTGGGTGAACTCCTAGGTCCCTCTTTGACACCTAAGTGCCCCCCCAAGGTCTTCAGTGGTTGGGAATGTCTTTTACCAGCTTCAGCTGGTAAATAAGATATGACCATTCCAAGGATTGGGACAGATTAACCACCGTTGTTCATCCATTGGTAACCTCAAGGCTCAATGACCTTACTTGTGCCTTCCCTGCTCCGTATGCTGCAGTCATCAGAGAAGGGGCTTCTTACAGTCCTGGATTTTTGACATCCAACACATATTTATTCCCACAAGCCTTCCCAAAAGGACAGCCATGACCTGGCCCCTGTCGACTTTGGAAGAGTATGATGCTATTTCAATATATCATTATTATATTGTATTGCACTGTGTTTCTGTTCGGTGTGCCATTTTGAATTTCTCTTGCATACAAAGGGGTTATGAAATTTTATAAATAAATAAGAAGAGGAGGGACACCATCTTGCCTTCGTTCGGGTCCTCTTGAACTGGTTCTGCATAGAGTAATAGATGAAGTCGTTAAATGTATCTACTTTCAGTAACACTTCTCTGGATACTGTGCTAGCTTGTTGGTGTGGCATACAGAACCATATTATTCATAGTAAGTACTGTGCCCTTCATCCAGTTAATGGTGCCACAAATGCCAAACCATATCATTTCTGGAGAAAATCTAGTTTATGAGATAGGAATTGATTCTGCAACAGATCAGGCTTTTTTCTTCTTCTTTTGTAGGATGCTGTTGTTATTCTATATTCTGAATACCATAGAATTCAGGCAATCTGATCAAGTTAAGAGTGGAAAAAAAGCTTTTAAAAATACAGATATACTACAGTTTGGTTTGATATAGAAAAAGCTATTTCCTGAAATTGGGGGGCAGGGTGGGAATCTTCCCTGTGACATTGCAAACTGTAAACCTCTTTCCCAAGTCACTCTTAGCCCTGAAGTTTAATGGCAAGCAGATTTAAATGCAAAATTACTCCATCTTAGCATAAAGTTAAAAATTCATGAAAAAGAATCATATCGTTATCTGCTCTGTGTCATTAAAAGGTCTTTAGCAAGTTGATGAGGCATATTTTTAACCACATAAGCTCTTATCCCGCAAGCCAGTTAACAGGGCAAGGCGTGGTAATGTGTGGTAATTAATGTGAAAATGCCAAACCCACAACCTCGGCTTAGAGGGAGTACTTGTAAAGGGTTATACAAACAAAGCGTAAAAATACCATCTGACATCAGCAAGATGAAGTTGAGATGGAACATTAAAGACTGCAGCATCATTTTGCTTCCTATGCATGAATTTTATGTAGATAAAACTATATATGGAAGAAGTTTATTCTAACAATATATTAAATACAGATATATGGAAAAGTTTTCTTGAACAAAGTTTCTAATGAATTTGAGAGAATAAATGCTCTGTGGGGAGTTGAACTAGAGGACAGATTCATTAAATAAGTAGCTTAAGAGCTCTCGTCAAGCTTTCTGTCATCATATTCCGTTGACATGTGAAAGGAGCTGTTATACGGATGCACGAATTAGCTCTGACCCGGTATCCCCTGGTCACCATTTTGGTTCACCCTTGTCGTATGGAATGCAGCAGTGGGGTGGGGTAGTGGCACTTACATCATGGCTGTATACCAGGATGGAGAAGGCTAAGAAGGAGGAAGATGCAAGGCTGGTGCAGTGCACACACGCCGGAAGAACCAATATGGTGCCCCCATGGTGCATTTGCACCTTGCTGACTTTGCTGTCACCTTCCCCTTTCTAACCAAGTCTGTAGTGATGCTGTGGGTAACTGGAGGTCAGGTGAGCACTGCTGCCTCACCCTACAACCCACCACAGGTTGGAAGCTAAGTGCATGGATGTTTGTAGTGAGGAAGTCCTCTGTTTGCGGAAGCTCCCCGTGCATTTTAGAGCCCTTGAAAATTAAAGATCTAAAATGTTTGGGGGAGCCTTGAAGCAGGATACCTGCTTCACAAGTCTATACTCATGAAAGGTAGCAGCAGAGCAATGATGGATGGAGCCAATGTGCTTATCCCTGTAGCCCCCCTTGCATATTTACAGCACACATGGATGGAATGCCTGCAGAGGCCTAAGATGGGTAACAGCAGATGCAGGTAACAGCATTACTGTTTGAAACCTCCACAGCACAGAGGAAAAATCTGTGTGTCCGTCTCTTTTACCCTCCAAAAGAAGACAGGAAACAGGAAGGCAAGTTTCATTGTATGTACAGAACTCAAAAGCTTCAAATCAGTAGTTAATGGATGTAACTCAGGGCCACAGTAAATGTGATGTGGCAGAGATGGATAAATCTTCCCATATTCATTTCTCTTGGTTTCATTTTTTTTTTAAAGCCCACATGTGAATTTATTCAGCATATTATACTTTTTCCTTTTGGAAACAATGTTCCCCAATACAATGCATTTTTATGTTATGCACATTTCCCACTAATATATGGATTTTTATACACCTTATTTGGTGGGGGAATTGCATCACCAAGCTCACAGGTGTGAAAGGACAGTAATAGGCAAAGAGGATCTCCTGGCATATATATATATATATATATGAGAGTCCTGATAGTAGTGGAATTGTGGAATGCCACTTGTTTGCCCTTCCATGCAGCTTTGGCACTGGGTATAGGAAAGCTATTTACATTAGGAAATTGATAGTGAGAAAAAGGTTATACCTCTCCCCCTATGCCAGATCCTTGATCTGAATCCCCTCCCATCCCCATAACACACATTTAAGTTTGCATGCATGCATGCACACACACACACACACAGAGAGAGAGAGAATACTAGAAAACCCAATTATGGATCTCATACATTACATTTAATTTGACCCTAATCATTCTGCCTTACAGCAATAATGCTGACATTGGTAGGAGGATGGAGTGGGTTTAGCAACCAATATCATTTTTCTTGTTCATCCTTAGGCTATCTATGATATCTTGGCTCTTGTTGATCACCATTGGCTATGAAAACTGTATTTTTTTTCTTCAAAAAAAAAAAAAAAAAAAACAGCTACAGCCATAGCATCCAGTTCCTGACTAACATTATAAAGGCAACATCAACCAAGCTAACAGATTCTACCTTAACTTATAGTTTAAGCCAAAGCTACATTTCCTTCCTCCCACACACTTAACTGTTTCTGCTTTATCCATTACCTGCTCTGCCCTTATATTTCAACAATGAAGCCAAGGTGGAGATCATGACAAATCTAGCCCAATACATATAGAGTTTTCTTTTGCCATTCAGATCTTAAATGCTGTGTGTAATCTTAGAACTAGCCATACCCTTGGTGCAGAATCCAATAATCTCTAAGCGAATTTACAGCCTGAAAGTAGCATAATATGTGTATATAATAATTTTTTATATCAGTATCTTGTTCTGTTTTACTCGCGCTCTGAACACTTTGGCCTGATAAAAGGTATTATTTCACCCATTTCAATCCAAGCTGGTAATAAACTGGGACACATTGCAGGAAACAATAAATATCTCAACAGTTGGCCTATAATAATGCAACAGACAACCCTCTAACCTACTTCCTCCACTTCAAAAGATAAGAAATAAACAAACAAAAACAAAGTTAGCCTTTAAAAACCAAAATACAATGGGGAAAACTGGGTGAAAAGTTTGAATAAAAACTTTTAGAAAAAGATATAAAATAAGGATGTTAGATGTAGTTTCTTTTTCATTGAATTGTTACCTGGGTGGCTTGGGACCTCCATAGACACTGCAGGCTTGCTTTCCAGGAAGGTCACTTGTAATATCTCTTGTAAATTAACCATGTTAGTTGAAACAATAAAACTTGATTAAAATATCTGCCTATTGATTCAGCCCCCAGGAACCTTTATTTATTTTTATCCTGCTACAAGCTTTATGACCCCTGAAGATTTGTAAAGACCATTTCCAGAAATGTGGATGTTGAATTTTGATCTACAGTATTGTGCTTTGAGGGTGGACTCAATATGAGGAGTCAGCATATTATTTAATGTGCATCCTGATCTTGTGCACATGATCTTCTCCCTAGTATGTTTGGCTTGTTCTAATGGTTGAATGTGTCTAGTTTTTCAATAAGGCTTCCACTGCCGAGTCAGAAAGAGGCCTGGCTTGACTGTGAAGCACAATCTGCCTTCATGCAAGTAGGAAGCGATATAAGTGGCAGAATGAAAAACAGATTAAGGTGGCGGCTGATAAGGAAACTACTGTGGGACAAGCACAACTGGAATGTAAAAGTTCATTAAGAGACAAAGTGCTGATTGACAGATAGCGTGCAACGTTTGGAGTATAGTTTAAAAATAAAATTGGCTCTTTCTCACCCAATCTTCTTTCTCACTTCATTCTTACTGTGTGTATTTAAAGGTCACAGTGAAAGCACACAATACATTTAAAGCACATCAAACACAAGCTTCCCCCAAGAATCATGGGAGCTGTAGCTTATTGCTCACAGGACTACAATTCCCAGCACCCTTAACAAACTAAAGTTCCCAGGAGTATTTGGGGGAAGTCATGCGCTTTAAATATATGGTGCAGATGCAGCCATAAACTGAGGGAGCATTCTTTTGACATATACCGTATTTTTCGTCCCATAGGACGCTCCGTCCCATAGGACGCACCTACTTTTTGGGGGGGGAAATAAAGGAAATTCCCCCCCTTTATTTCCCCTCCAAAACCAGGTCGGGGAACAGTAGGATGGTGGCGCTGCGCCTTCCCGCTGTCCCCTGAGCTTGTGGGGCTGGCTGATGTCTGCCGAGCGCGACGGGTGCTTTGCTTCAGGGCACCCTGCGCGTCGGGCGGCAGGCTGCGGACACCTGCGTGAAGCACGGGGCGTCCTCCGGAGGGCACACCTGTGCGAAGCACAGGGCGTCCTCCGGAGGGCGCCCCGTGCTCCGCACTGCAGGCTGCCGCCTGCAAGCCTTGCGCACACGGGGGAACTCCCCCCGGGCGTGCAAGGCTTGCGGATAGCTTCCTGGAGCCTAGAGAGCAAGAGCTGTCGGTGTGCACTGACGCCTCTCGCTCTCCAGGCTTTAGCGAAAGCCTGCATTCGCCCCATAGGACGCACACACATTTCCCCTTCATTTTTGGAGGGGAAAAAGTGTGTCCTATAGGGCGAAAAATACGGTACCTTTCCAGCCACAACAACAGAAATCTAGAGGAGACTTAATTTGAATTCACAGCTTAAATAAACCGAGTGTCGTCTTTGGTACAGTTTAAGAATATATTATTGCAAAAATAAAAGTTATTAAATATACAGCTACGAATGGAAGTCAAGAAACCAGTGGCTGTCAACAAAGGATTAAGACTGGAACTGTTGTGTCAGGGAACTGCCATCAGTGCAGGAGGGTGAGAGCAAAAGCCAGATGGATTATAGAGAGCCTCCAGGGATCATGGGAAGTAGCTCCTCTTCTGCAGAAGAGAATAAACGCGGCTCCAGTGGAGAGGAGGTGCAGGAGTCGGAAATGGCGAGGCGGTCCCAGGACTCCTTGCCTGGGAGAAGCGAGGAGGGAAGGGGTCCTCCACTGCCCACGCCCTCTTTGCGCAGAAAGCATTCGCGCAGAGAGGGGAGGCACCGACTGGGCGTCAAGGAGCTTCTTTGCTGGGGGAAGTTTAAGAAACGCCCACTCACGGATTCTGCCAGCGATTGAGCCAGCCACAGGAGAGTGGCGCTCCGGACAGATAAAGTTTACTTTGGCAGCCAAGCCAGGTTTTCATAGCCAGGCAGGGAGATATTTGCCTGCTTGCTCCCGAGCAACCCCTTGAAACATAACATGTTGTTTTTGGATTAATTAAGATTATGAAAGCAGGAAGAAATAATAACTTTGTAACCTGAAACCCAGTACACAGGAAGTCATATCAGATTGATTAATTTGGTTTTTGAATAATTGGCTCTTTCTTTTTTAATTGGATTGTAATTTGGTAATGTGACAATGTGGCTTTTATTGGAATTGTATTAAAATTAATAGAAATTATTATAATAAAAAAGAAACCATGATACCTCGGGTGAATAACTTAATTCATTTTGGAGGTCCGTTCTTAATCTGAAACTGTTCTTAATCTGAGGTACCACTTTAGCTAATGGGGCCTCCTGCTGCCATTGTGCTGCCGTAGCATGATTTTTGTTCTCATCCTGAAGCAAAGTTCTTAACCCGAGGTACTACTTTCCGGGTTAGCGGAGTCTGTAACCTGAGGCATCTGTAACCTGAAGCGTCTGTAACCTGAGGTACCACTGTACATTCTTACAGCAGCTTTCTATGTCTGTCTGTTTAGGAATTTTTCAATGTAGCTTACTTCCAGGAAAAGTAAAACTTCTGTCTAAAAACTTATTGCATTTACAGTAAGATTTGAGTCTGACTTTATTCCTTGAGTTGGATTCATATATAAACTTTCATGAACAGAAAGGCTCCATCTACCCACAGAAGGTTTTTGATCCCATGGAGGAGTTTTAAGTAGTGCAAAAGGGAGGAGGCTGTTTTTGCTGACTTTCTCCTCCAGCAGCTTCACTTCGCCAGTTTCAATCAGTCTCCCAGTCATTCGGAAGAGATTTTCAGAGGATGCAAGCAAGCGTCTGTAGGGAAAATTGGCAAAAGTACACATACCATTTCAAAGTTAGCTGAAAAGACTTTAACACATTTCTGTATCTCTATTTATAACATTTTGTGAAAATTGCAACCACCAATGATATTTTTTTTTAAGAACAGGAAGTACAAAGTCTTGGGAAAACAGCAATCTGCATAGACAAGCTCAAATGATTAAAACATTCCATCAAGTAACAATAAGCTCCATCTATGAGAGGGAAACTCTCCACAAGGATCTTTGAGAAACTGGAGGCTAGATATCTCTTAACCTTGGATTAATGCATAGAGATAAATATCACTCTTTCCCCTCTTGCCAATTTCCATTTTTGCTAGTTTCCCAACAAAGGCAATTTTCCAGACCCTGTCATACCATTGCCTCAATGAAAAACCCACTTTGGTTTCTTTCAAACAGCTAAAGATACCAAGAAAAATGCTTAGTTAACCCCCCCCCCGCCAAAAAAAGGCAAATTAAAATTGTCTTTACAGTGCTTTATTAATACACTCCTCTAAAATAAGGCAGCACACACTCGTATCAATACATTCAGCCTTCTATAATGTAAATCCCAACACTAGAGATCTAGTGTGAGCTGAGCACAGCTGGTGTGGGCTGCTTCCATGTGACATCCCACACCCCTTGGCCTGTAGTGACAGTGTAGTATTTAGGATTATCCTACAAAGCATGGGGCCATTTTCAATAGGCATGTTCCTAAAACTCCTTATATTGTATGGAAAAACGTGTTCTCCCTAGCAGAGAGCACGTGTTGTGGTGGGGGATACAAGCCACCTCATTGTTGCTGGGCGGATTTATGGAGGGACCCAGGCAGTGAATTGGTTAATTGGGTCGCTGGGGAGAACTGCTTGTTGCCAATTTTGAAGGAGGGGTCAGAGGTTTTAAATACTGGATGCCCAAATTTGAGCGTTCTCTTGGCTGCTTGCACCGGATCACCCACCCACCCTCGCTGTATTGGGGGGGTTGTTCGCTTGACCTTGCTATACCTGTCATGGGGTCGTCTGCTTTGAGGCAGGGGCCTGGTAGGAATTTGTCCATCTGGCTGATTGGCTGGTGCCATTTGGTTTTGCCTACTGTTTAGCAAATCGTCCCAACTTGTTAGGTTGGCGGTTAGGCATTGGTTCAAATTGTTTGGTGGAGGGGTAAGTGCCTACCCCTCCAATGGTGTGCGGAAAGGGAATTCCGTTAAAGGAATCCAGGGGCTTGCCATTCTTTTTGTCCTTGTCCCTGGCATCGGACTTGGGCCGTGCAAGCCACCAGGAGCATGAGGGGAGAAGTGAGGGACTGAGGCCCAGCTTCATTTTCTCCCCAAAATTTGTTTCCCGCACTGGCTTTCGCTGGGATCCAGAAGTCAGTTCTGTCCCCTGGGCAAGGACAGATAGTCTGAACTATCTAAGCAACCACTCACTCGGATGTATTTAAATAAAGTTGTGGCCAAAATCGTGCCAAAAACCCCAACCGAAATTGATGTGTGATGTGTGAGTTATTGGGGGGTGGCTTGGGGACCTCAACATGCAAACCCTTCCTAAGGCCTATGGAAAATATTGCCCTTGTGATGCAGAGTTCACTGTTACACTGCTATTTCAACTATAGACTGTGAATCATGCTGCTGTTCTAGACTCCTTTTTACAACAATGTTGGCTGGGCTTCTTTTCTGAAATAACCAAACATTCTCCTACAGCTACTTCAGTTTCACTGACCCATGTTCCTTGCATCCCACATAGCGCAACACACTAAACTAGTTCCAGGCCCTCTATGCCAAGCATTCCAGGAAACTTACATTTGGACGTTTCCTTAGAAAGCAGGAGTCTGAGGGTGCCATGCTTTGTAGAATAACACAAAATGCCTCCTTGTGGGCACCAGCCAAGACCCAAGACCCTGAAACGTGGTATGTTTTCTTCTGTGCACGCTCTCAGATCGGGGCATGGCAGCTGCAATTCCCTGTAGCTACAGATGCAAGCGTGCACAGTTCTTCCACATTCATTGTTGTGTTTGAAAAATGGAGAACACACAGAATGTATCCTCCCCAAGACAGTGAAAATGCTGCTGATTTAATTGTAACGCAGGACACGATGCAAGCTCTTACCTGTCTTAAACATCCCAGATGCTCATGTGTTTAAATATGCCTACCATGGATGCTGGCCCAGGCGCAGCAAGAGCATGTCTGTGATCAGCTTCCCTCATGGCCTGTGTTCAGCTGGACCTGAGAAATGATTTATAGCAGGATTGTGTAACTTGTAACAATATATGGAAAACGTGGGTTGGAGTATATTGACCAAACCACAGAGCACAAGACACCAGCATTCCAGGGACATGACTGTTAAAGATGGACAAATCCTCGGGTTTTGGCAGCCGTTATCTCAGCTACATTTTTGTTTCAATATACTGGCAGAACTTTCTGTATCACGCTTTAGTAGATACGCATTCACCCTTTCACAGGAGTTGTAATCATTTATGCATATAGCCGAACATGCTGTTTGTTTGTATACATTAAGTAGTTACTCGGAAACTTTCGCTTCCTTTCTGTCGTTTTACTGGGGCTTTCTCCTTCTTCACAAGCCTCCATGCAGAAATCACAAACGGAAGTGTCCATATTCCCATAAGTGAAATATGTAAAGGCATGTGTCAGTGAGCAACTTAAAAAACCCCCAGACTTTTTCTAGTTTAACTCAGCCATTCATGGCCAGAACCAGCAACTTGGTCACCAGCACCCAAAATCCCCTTATGGCTGGGGCTGATGGGAGTTGTGGTCCAAAAACCCTGGAGGGCACCACTTTGGCAAAGACTGCCTTTTAGTGAATTACAATATAAATAATAATAATTTATACAGTATATTTCAGGCAATCAAATTGTTTCACATACATTAGTGTGTTAATAAATTGTTACCTTTGAGCAATTTATTTATTATAGACTTGATTTATTTCTTTGCATTAAGAACTGAAGTTATAATGGTAAGGCTATTTATCCTTTGGTACCTGGTCTTTCCCACAACCAAGAGAAACTAATATATTTCTACTCCCTATATGAAATGCGGGGCCCTTTTTGTTTTGTATGCGTTGCTTTTGGGAAAGTATGACTTATATTAACCCAGCTTGCTAAGCAAAATGCCCTCTTGGCTATCAGCCCAGAACAGCAACTATAAACATATGTTTAGGTTTCAAGCTGCATTATTCTCCAGATAGTTTATCATTTCCTCACTGAAGTCGTTTGATTTCACGCCATTCATCAGACCTGTGCAAATAAATCACATCCTACAGGCCTTTAACAGCTTCCCCAGGAGAGCCAGAGTGCCCATCTTTTCTCTATTTGGAAGCAAGACCTCAAAGGATAACTTAGCAGGCATTTGAAATGCTTACTTGGCTTCCCACAGCTTTCGACTGCATTTGTCTTACCTCTTTACACCCTATAACTGCACTCCAAGATGTAAGTTATATTGGACTCAGGGGAGCCCAATTTCCAGGAAAACATTTTTAGGATCATTAGTATGTTAGATATTGCATTAGCTGAATTTGTCAATAAATAGTAGAATTCCTCTTCAGAGGCTAGAGAGCAGAAGGCGATGCTAATAAAATTAGGAGAGAAAATATAATCAATGTTCTGGTTAATCGTATTAAGAAAAATGTCTTGAAGGCACCTGTTGCAGTGCAGACTGAACACTTGATCAAAGTGCCTGGCCCCTGCTCATTGCATAGATCATAGCTACCCAACATGGTGCCCTTTGGATGTTGCTGAACTACAACTCCCATCAACCCTTACCATTGGCCATTCAAGCTAGGGCTGATGGGAATTGTAGTCAGGAACACATGGAGAACACCCTGGCTCAGATGGAAAGCCATTGGGACTATAGACAAGGTTGTTGGAAACCCAAAGCACGTGGACACCTGTCAGTGCTCATATGCATCAGCTGAGCCATAAGGACACTATTTCATACAAATGGCTGGGTAGAAAACACAGACAATGCATGAAGTGGGGCCAAAATCAAATATTTGCTTCATTCTGAGGCCATTTCAGATATGGCTTCCAAGCATTGATTGAATAATTGGGGAACAGGTTTGTGCTTGCTGTCCTGTTCCACTTTCCGAAACCTCTGTGCATTCAACAATGGTGCGAAAGGGGTTCCTATATGCAGATAATTTTACCCAAGTAAGATCTCCCCCAGGGCTGGATAAGGAGAACATGAGGGCTGCATCTGGTCCTTAGGCCTGAGGTTCCCATGCCAGCTTTATAGCATCTTAATTCATTATTATTAATAGTCTTAGTATTATTTTGCTACTGTTTGAATCACCACTCACACATGCCTCAAGATGGTTTACAGCCATGCAATTAAAAACAACTAAAGATAGGTTTTTAAACAATACAAAACCCCAACTAAAGTTAGGTTGTGACAGTGTGCCAGAACCATTGTCTTGCTTCATGGAAAGAGACAGCTACTCTGTTCTTTTGCCAAATGCACAAACATCTTCAGAAGATCCCTGATTGAGCAAAGTACTGCAAAGTCCATGTACACTCCAACCTTCTCTGAGGAAAAAGGGGACATTCTGTTTGACAACAACAACAACAACAACATTTATACCCCACCAATCTGACTGGGTTGTTAGGAGAGGCTCAGAACTTACAGGGTTAAGAGTTCTGAGTGATGACGCCTCACATTCTGAGGGCGGGCTTAGAACACTGAAGGGAGTGGTTTCTCTGTGTTCTTTCAGTGTGCGTGTCAGCTCCGTGGAGAAAGGAGCAACATGGGCGAACTCTCGCCAGGAGATTTATAGATGTTGTGTTTTGCTAAGGAATAAAGACTTTAAGATAAGGAGACTGCTGTGTTTCGGCCTGAGTTATTACCACACGACAGAACGTTCCTGCTTCTGCTTCCGCTGTGTTTTACGCGCTCTGCTGAGTCAAAGGTCCCAGGGGGAAGACCAGAGCTGCGCAAGAGAAGTGTGCCGGACCCCTGGACGTAATTGACCCCACAACAGGTTATGGAGATCAGCAATAAAGATAAGCAACGTTCGTGCGTGTGAGGAGGCTGCAGCCAAAGGCCAGCTGATGAGACGCTGGGAAGTGAAACTGCAGGCAAAGAGGCTGAGGAGCAGCCAAAGGCCAGCTAAGGAGTAGCTGGAGCCAGCTAGAGCTAACGGAGCTCGCTGGGAGGATCTGATCTGCCGGACCGGGAGGTACCTGTAAGTAAGCTGGGCCCCCGGGGAGAGATGGCAGACAGCCAGAAGTTGTCAATCCCTGTTGATAAGGTGGACGGGAGCAAGCCCTGGGCCGAGAGAAGGCAGGCACTGAAGAAAGCAGTGGGAGCCAGGCAAGAGGGGGCTGAGAATTGCTCTGAGGAAGCACCATGCCCAAGAAGCCCAGAGGGGGCTGGAGGCCCAGAGGGGGCTGGGACTGTGTTGGAGGGCTGCCGGAATGCCCCAATACGTGAGCTGCGTGCTGGAGAACAGCTGAGAGAAGAGAAGAGCTTTGCAACTGAGAGTGGGGTTGCAAGCCATTCCAAGGGTCTTGAGAGTGCCCAGGCTGTTTGGCAGGAGCTGGAGGGGGTTTGCAGAGAAACCACAGCAGAAGCCAAAGGCCATTTTCCCAACGGCAGGAAAGCCTCGAGGAGGAGTGCTGCTGGAAAGGTTGGGGGGGCAGAGAAGACCAAAGGCAAGTTTGCAAAGTTTTCCACTAGGCGATGTTTTGTTTGTGCCTCGGCTGAACACCTGCGTCGGAGCTGCCCACAGAGAGCAACGGAGCCAGGGCAGGATGGTTCCAAGGTCGCTTCCCATGGGAACCAGCCGGGTTTCCATGGCAACAGAGGGAGCAGGCGTGAGAAAGCTTATCAGCTGACTGCTTCGATGGCTGTTTTGGAGAACACCTGCAGCGAACGCCCCAAGGTCGGGGGCAGCAGGAAGTCAGTTGCTAAGGCAACAAAGAAGGACAACTCCGGAGGGGGGAGAGTCCTACGTTGGGTTGTTGACTCGGCTGCGAATGCCCATTTGGTAACAGCGCCACCTGATGGACAAATGTGGAACTGCAAGGCTGTTTCAACTGAGAAAACAGTTCAATTTGCTACAGGTTCACAGGGACGTATAACCCATGTTTCTAACATGTTTGTCTCTTTCTTACAGGCTGAATTGAAGGTTTATGTTCTCCCTGAGATAAAACATTGCCTGCTATCTGTACCATGCCTTTTACAGGAGGGATATTCTGTGAGTTTTGAAAAAGATGTTTGTACAATTTCCAGAGATGGGAAGGAGCTCGTAAGTGTTGGAAAGGATCAAAACAACCTCTTTGTTTTGGAAACACCACTGGAGGGTGAGGGGAATATTGGGAAAGCCACTGATCACACTCATGTGTCGTGTGCTTGCGTGTGGCACAAGAGGATGTCACATGGGTCCTGTGAGGACGTCCAGATGTTATCAGAGTGCACCAAAGGTTGCAAGGTAAAAGAATGTGGTCAACCTTTGAATTGCAAGGCTTGCAGAAAAGCCAGAAACAAGGGATTTAATGATCACAGGGTGGAGAGAGTAACCACAAAGCCTTTTGAGCTTGTGCATGCAGACCTTTTAGGTATGCCTCAGCCAAGTCTGGGCAAAGCCAGGCATCTGCTGATTTTGATCGATGATTTTACTAGGAACTCCTGGGCTTTTTCTCTGACAACGCAGGAGGAGGCAACGCAACTGATCAAAGATTGGGTTGCAGAGGTGGAACTACGGTTCTCCACCAAGGTGCAAGGGTTCAAATGTGACCGAGGTTCAGAGGTCACTGGGTCTGCTCTAAAGGGTTTCTTTCGCCAGAGGGGGATACGTCACAAGGTGACTTCTCCTCAGGAGAGTGGCGTGGCAGAGCTTAGGAGTAAAGCTCTGGTTCGAGCATCTGAGATTCTACTGGATGACTCTGGTTTGCCTCACAGTTTTTGGGGGGAGGCGGTAAAAACGGCCAATTTCACGATGAACAGGTGCTACAATGCAGTGGTAGGTGACACCCCGTATTTCCTGCTTCATCGGCAGAAGCCGCTTGTGCATTTCTTTCGCACTTTTGGTAGCAGAGCCATGGTGCCTGTACCAAAGTTTCTGCAGCAGGAGGGTGGCCCAAGGTACCAGGAAATGATCTTCTGTGGATATGAGCCTGCGACAAAAGGGTGGAGATTCGCATATCCAGAAGGTGATCAGACCAAGCTTCTGGTCAGTAAACAGGCTGAGTTCTTTGAGCAGGATGGTTGGGCAAGGCGCAAAGCGCGCTCTGACGTTCACTCAGATTGTCTGTCTGACGCTGAGGAGGAAGGAGAGCCAGAGCCTGAACCTGCTGGTGGAGACCAGGTCCCTGAACAGAGTAGGGCGTCTCCACAGGTTGTTAAGGGAGTGTCCAAGAGTGAGCCCTCATCTCCTGTGCGCATAATGGAGAAAGCTCACAGACGTGTCAAGTCAGAGGGGGAGTCTTCTGATGAGGAAGACGCACACGCTGGCCCCAGTGGGTCAAGAGGAGCACCCCAGTTTGTGCCCAGGCGGTCATCGCGGGCTACAAAGGGAATTCCACCTGAGAGGTTTCAGGTCACAAATGCGTGGGTTGGTTTCGCACAGTGCGAACCTGAGGTTTGTGAGGTTCAACAGGTGCCTAACAACGATGCCAGGAAGGGGCGGAAGGCAATGGGGAAGGTGTTGAACACTCAGAGGTCCTCTCAGAACGTGATTCGAGAGGGGGTGTTAGGAGAGGCTCAGAACTTACAGGGTTAAGAGTTCTGAGTGATGACGCCTCACATTCTGAGGGCGGGCTTAGAACACTGAAGGGAGTGGTTTCTCTGTGTTCTTTCAGTGTGCGTGTCAGCTCCGTGGAGAAAGGAGCAACATGGGCGAACTCTCGCCAGGAGATTTATAGATGTTGTGTTTTGCTAAGGAATAAAGACTTTAAGATAAGGAGACTGCTGTGTTTCGGCCTGAGTTATTACCACACGACAGAACGTTCCTGCTTCTGCTTCCGCTGTGTTTTACGCGCTCTGCTGAGTCAAAGGTCCCAGGGGGAAGACCAGAGCTGCGCAAGAGAAGTGTGCCGGACCCCTGGACGTAATTGACCCCACAACATGGGTTGCCCAGTCACTCTGGACAGCTTCCAACATACATAAAAAAGCATTAAAAAAAAATCAAACATTTTAAAAAACTCTATACAGGGCTGCCTTCAGGTGCCTTCTAAAGGCTGTATCTTATCTCCCTGGCTTGGGGGTTGCATAAATCTATAACCTCCAGCATTTCTCCAATGAAAATAGGGATGTCCTAAGGAAAAGCAGAATATTAAGGGATCAAATCAGAAACTGAGATGGCTTCTGTAAATCTAGGACTGTCCTTGGAAATAGGGACACCTGGAGGGTTTGCATCCACCTAGGTCCAAATTTGATACTGCATGAAGCTTTCAAGCTGAGGACTCAGGCAGCATCTCTCTTGTTCCACAGACTGCAGGCTTAAATCAATTCTACGTGAGCCTGCCATATTAAAAAAAATAATAATACACCAATACAAACACAATAGAGAGCACGTAAACAAGCGACTGGGCTTAACAGTTCACAATGACTGAGGGGCAGCTTTGCATCAGACAATGAGACCTGCATTCTGTGTGCAGATTCCCCCCCCCCTGTTTTCACCACTGTTTTTGTCTTCTGCGTCAGCACGCTGCCTGGTCTTAGCAAGTCTGACATAAACTGTAAAAACAAGTTACACAATGTTCTTCATCAGAAGACCTCATCATTATTTTATTTTATTTTATTTCTGCCCTGAACATGCCCCATTGTGATGGAGCTGTTACCTTTCCTCTCTATTCTTACTGACTGAATTTCCATGTATATTTTCTACTGGTTTTCTACTGGTATGGTTTCCCCATTTTATTCTTTATCAATCTAATGGAAATCCAGTTGTCAGATATGCTCACTGTATCTCAAAACTGGGCCTGAACTCAGACTGGGATGAGTCAAGTTTGATCCAAGAGGACCTGCAGTTGAGCCAATGACCCTAGCCCCCAAAAAGGTGTACTGGTGACAGCATGGTAGTTGGCATAAATCTCTGGGTTCAGGTTGTTTCTTTCCAGGTGTGGCCACATCTCAACCTCCAAGTATCACCTCATCATGCAACGATGTGTTCCCCATACCGTGGTTCCCCCCAGTGAACCCTCCTTAGTTTGCATGAACCAGCCAGGATGGGCAAAGGTCAATAAAGGATGTAACAGGCTGGAAGTATATGGTCCAAAGTTGTGACCCAGGAGTCAGCAACCTTTTTCAGCCATGGGCCGCTCCACTGTCCCTCACACCTTGTGGGGGGCCAGACTATATTTTGAAAAAAATAATGAACAAATTCCTATGCCTCACAAATAACCCAGAGATGCATTTTAAATAAAAGGACACATTCTACTCATGTAAAAACACGCTGATTCCCGGACCATCTGTGGGCCAGATTTAATAATAATAATAATAATAATAATAATAATAATAATAATTTATACCACACCCATCTGGCTGAGTCTCCCCAGCCACTCTGGGCAGCTCCCAATCAAATGTTAAAAACAATACAGCATTAAATATTAAAAACTTCCCTAAACAGGGCTGCCTTCAGATGTCTTTTAAAGATAGGATAACTGCTTATTTCCTTCAAATCTGAAGGCGATTGGGCCGGGGTCGGCCTCTGGGCCTTAGTTTGCCTATCCATGTTGTGACCCAAGTAATGTTTCATGCAACCAAATAACCAAATAACATCAATAAATATTGCAACCCTGCCTGCTCTAACAGCATGCAGAAGGTAGGAAAAAAGGTGTTCCCCTTGTGCTGAATGTGAGAATAACACACACTCAGCCTAATGGACAACTGGTGAATCCCATAGGGAGGGTGGGCAAGGCTTGACATGCTTGTCTTTCTGGATCCAAAGAGACCAGGGGCGGAGGGCACTCTACCTGCCAACTAGTTGTCTATCCTTGCACTGGCCCTGCATGGTGTCATCCTGGCCCCAGCCTAAACCAGAGTAGCAACATTACTCAAAAATGTTCACCCATCAGACATCACTGCAAACAATTTTTACCACTAACTTAATAGTCACTCGCAATACCTTCTCTTCCATAAATACATCTGAATTGGGAGACATTGCAATCTTTTCTAGGCTACGTGGGTTTTTCATTAGAAGTATAAATGCTGGAGCTGAAAAGAAACCTATTTCACCTTGTGAGGGATTTGCATGTCCTTAAACTGAAGTTGGGATCACGTCAGGTTAAAATCCCATTTATTTACCGGGTGGGGGGGACCCTAAGTTTCATTATGAATACAAAATATTGAGAAGACGAAAAGTGGAACTATGTACACAGCTTCTAACAGAGCTACAAATTGCCTGTTAAGCATCAGTTGACCCACACAATGTCAAATACACATTTGAAAGCATATAACTAGGGACCTTGATTTATACCTTTCAGAAGCATATTACATTTTACTCCCTACAGTCCTTAGAGACCCATTGGTTAAATGCAGCAAGTTTACTCTAAAATACTGCCAGGCTATTTTAGCACTGCATTCAGGAATTAAGCCCATGCTGCGGTTCATATTACTTTGAAGCCATTAACAAGAAAATACATTGCAGTAAAGAGTTTCCACCAGAGCAGTCTCTCTTGTATTAAGGCATAAAAAGGGCTTACTGATGTATTGAAATGAAGAATTTATTAACGATAGGTAGCTTCTTGTGCTTCTCTCTGTTTAGTGGGTGAAGGAGCAGAATGATCCACAGGGTATGGGAGGAAATGGATGAAAATTGGTAAACAAGAACAAAAATACATGTTACAAATGGCTTAGGGAAGCAAGAATGTAAACAATCCACATTTCCCATCAAAACTGATAGCCTTCCACAAAAGAAGAAGAGAACTATGGATATTCTCAGTATACTATAATCTGACATTTGCTTAACAATATATGATATAGTATACAATTTTATTTCAGGAATATTTCATAATCATGAAATTTACAGGAATAAACATTTTTTTTTAAATGGGGAAACAAGAAGTAACAAATTAGAATCCAAGGCTGACCTCTATAAGCACTCCTTAAGCAAAGTTATTTATGTGTTGTTCTGTCGCTCCATGCATTATAAATAGGCTGTGAGAATGGGGGGAAGGGGAGGAAATCAATTTCTAAAATAAAAATAAAAATATATAACATACATGTATAAAACAATAGAAATAAAAATAGGAAACCAGCTACAGACAGCAGCCTTTAAGAGTCTTTGCAGCAGAAAAGAGAAATATAACAGCTGGTTTTGATATTAATTAACTGTATCAGGCAATAAGAAAGCCAAATATCACTGATGCATAAGAAAAGCATGCTAGATCAGACCAGAGGCCCATCTACTGCAGCATCCTGTTCTCACAGTGGCCAACAAGATGCCTGTGGGAAGCCCACAAACAAAACCAGAGTGCAACAGCCATCTTCCTCACATGGTATTCTCAGCAACTGATACTTTGTGGCATACTATATTTGACAGGTGGTGCTGTGGTCTAAACCACTGAGCCTCTTGGGCTTGCTGATCAGAAGGTCGGTGGTTCGAATCCCTGCAACGGGGTGAGCTCCCGTTGCTCAGTCCCAGCTCCTGCCAACCTAGCAGTTTGAAAGCACGTCAAAGTGCAAGTAGATAAATAGGTACCACTCCAGCAGGAAGGTAAACGGTGTTTCCGTGTGCTGCTCTGGTTTCACCAGAAGCGGCTTAGTCATGCTGGCCACATGACTTGGAAAAACTGTCTGCGGACAAACGTCGGCTCCCTCGGCCAGTAAAGCGAGATGAGCACCACAACCCCAGAGTCGTCTGCGGCTGGACTTAACTGTCAGGGGTCCTTTACTTTTAGCTTTTATATTTGACAGAGGAAGCAGAACACAGCATGGGTGGCTACTACCCATCAATAACACTGATGTTGGGATTGTGCAGAAGTTCTGGCAGGAGCGCCAGTTTGCCTCCTCTGATGCATCCATACAGACCCAACTTTTCTGCTGCTTTGGCTTGGCCCAGCACTTGTTCAGG
The DNA here is from genome assembly GCF_027172205.1 of Podarcis raffonei. Lineage (NCBI taxonomy): Eukaryota > Metazoa > Chordata > Lepidosauria > Squamata > Lacertidae > Podarcis > Podarcis raffonei. The sequence goes on from NC_070604.1 coordinate 54,387,863, forward strand.
TAAGATGCAGAAGCAGCGGTATTGACAGGTCAGCTTGCAGCTCCATCCCACTACTGCATTTCCTGAACATGCCAGGTTTATCCCCAAAAAAGTGTTCTTGCGTTCAATTTAACGCCACAATACTCTGTCTCTGTTTCTGCAGATTTGCTGGATTTCTGGGTTTCTAGAGTTCTTGCTTAATCTTTAGAAGTCTTGAGCAACTGCCTCGAAATAACATCAGCTGGATGGAGCAGAAATATATCAGAATCCACATCTTTAGTTATTTTCTGTACTTCTCTAATCCATTTTGATATCTTATGATTATGAAGGAAACATGCCTAGAAAAACCAGACCTGTAACAAACACAACATTAATATTATGATCATGAATGGATTTAATGCCCCTCTCTTTAAATGCATTCCCCCCCATTTTTTGAGTTGTAAAAATGCAGTTTAATTCATTATGCATGCTGTATCGAATAAGAAAAATGAGATTATTCTCACTAAGCTAGGCATTGATCACATCCCTGATAAATCTCTGGTTTATCTGCAATGAGAAGCAAATGGACTTCTGTTCATTCTCCATTGCATTTTTCAATGGCCTTCCATCAAGTACAAAGAGGCCACTGTAATCCTACAAAGCCCTTATGTTCAATTCACCATTGAATTCCAAACATTTTTTCTTGTTAAAAATAGATGGTCTTTATTCCATTTTTTAATGCATAGCAATATAGATCTGAAGAAACTTTCGATAATGAGTACCAGTTCACTGTTTGACCAGAGGAAGAATGGAAGCCAACAAATGCCCTGTTGAATTTTGTATTGCCTACAGTGACATGATCTCTGGCCTTGAGCTCAGTTGTTTGACTTACCTTGTGTTCTCTTTCAAAACATTAAGACAAAGTAGCTATTTCTCTCTCTTTTTTATGCTAACCTATGGTTTTCTCTTGTCTATGCAAGGAATAGAAGCTATACCTAGAGATGAACTCAAGGACAAAATTAGTTTTAGGCCAGTTCATCACATGACAGGACTAAAGTCCATCCATTGTCTGTGTGGGCTTTAGAGAACAAATATGTATATACTATATCCTTAAAAATCTATGCAGGGTTTTATAATGTAAAAAATAGAGGAGGTAGAGCAGTTCCCCTTTTTCTCTTTCATCCAATAGCATTTCTACGTTTTCCCCATGCAGAGGACCTACTACTTGCTTGTTCTTCCTCTTGCTTCAAACATAGCCAAAGAAACCTTGATGTTTTGCAAGAGGGGAGTATAAAAATACTTTTAAAAATAGCTAAATGACAAAACAAGTGGGTCTAGCAGGGTTTGAATATCTTCAAAATAGCAGACGTTTGAATACTTTTTGCAAGTATTTTTTACATTGTTGCTAAACAACAATAAAGCTCTCCAGTGTGTTTTTATAGGAAAAAAAATGCCTGATACCCAAACATGCTAGCTTGTTCTGTTTTTCAGTTAAGATTACGATGGTGAATGTTAAGGTGGAAAGAGTGAATTTGTAGATAGTGTATGGTATAAAACACCCTTCCACGATATTTTGGTGTCTCTGGTGATGCTCCTTCAGAAGTTACAAAAGACCAAACGTGGAATTAAACATGGAAGCATTATAAAACAATATTTGTGTTGTATATAATTTAATATAGGAGTGCCTTTTTCAAAACAGTATGCTACAGGCCTGTTGCAGAATACACTAGATTGCTTTGCTCTGATTCAACATTACTGAAAAGGCTTCTCTAAAGTACTGTAAGGAAATAAATGGGCACATGTATGATAATGGCACAAACACAAAGGAATTAAGAAGGAAGCATAGAGAGAAATATGATAGGCTTCTGCCCCAACCTTTATCCCCCCCCCCAAAATTAACATATTTATCTGAGTTGTATTTTGACTTGAATTTATTAGTTGAAGTATCTATCAGGATGATGCTTAATACTTTTGATATTATAAGTAAACTGTCTCTGCAGGAAATTTCTAGAAAGCTCTATCTGGTGATCTATATGAAGTTAAGATATTTACTAATTCTACACTTCTCCCTTTCTCTTAAACACACAAAGTTCTAACACCTTCTAGGTATTCTGGATTGACCACTCCTGCCTCCTTAACACCAGAGGGCATAAACTGTTGACTAAGTCTGTGATTCCCAAGTTCTTTGAAACCATTAGCCTGTACAATCAAAATTTGTAAGGCTGAGGCCTGAGAGTTCATGCCAGAAACATCTGTCGTCTAAACCATACAATGTCTGTGCAGAATATAACCTTTAAACCATTAAAAGGAAAATGGGAATCTTTAAATAAGTTGAGCCAGAGAATAAAGGGAGCTATCTGACTTGAACTCAGAGGACTCACAGTCTTGAATACAGATTTGGCTCCTTAAGATTGGGATTGAACTGAAGCTGGAATGAAATAAACAGTGGAGTCTCAGAAGTTTAAAGCTTAAAGGAAGTCATTCATCATAGGGAAAGAATGTTTGATCTGACACGCAGTAGTATAGCTCACAAACTTTATCTCTACAGCATTTATCTCTAGTCTTCTTGCAAATTCCAATAATAGGAGAAGGCATTTGCTGAAAAAAATTCAATAGGTTTCAATAACTGTGAACAGAAGTCTATATGGAATGTATAAGACAGTAGACATTGGCGACAATATAATTTTTACTTCACTACATATGGATTGATTTTGGATCTCTATTTTACATCAGTTTGATTACAGGAAATATAATTTCTCAGTGCTTTCTTCAGAGATCTTCATATTTATCTTGAAAACTCCAAATAGCTGGCTGCGTTGGTCTGTTGTAGCAAAAGCAGCAAAAACTTCTGTCACCGCAAAGAAGTAGTGACGAAGCTGTGGCCCTATAGATGTCTCTGGACTACAAGTCTCATCATCCCTGACCACTGATCATGCTAGCTGGAGCTGATGGATTCCAAAAACATCTGGAGGCCACAGGATACTCACTGCTGCAGTAAGCACTAATTGCTTACAGCACAGGCCTATACATGTCTCTTCAGAAGTAAGGGCCTCTAAGTTCCACAGTGAGGCCCTTTTCAAAGGTCAGATGATGGGCCTGGCCACAAAACATCTGTGCTGGTTAGTTGCTTGGTTTGGTGATTTATCTTGGATTGGAGGAATTATTAATGAGAAGCCAAGTCCCCGCTGGGTGCTCCACAGCTAGAAGGTGCTACCTTGTTCTTAGAAGTTCAGGCAAGCAGCAGCAGCCGTGAGTGGCCAAAGCAGTGATCAGAACTGATCTTCAATTTGTTGGCTCTCATCCAGTCCATCACTGAGGCCAGACAACGGTCCAGCACCGTCACACCTGCAGATTTAAAGCAGAAGTAGAGCTGCGGGTCATCAGCATATTGGACACCTCTCTGTTTTTTTAGGCCATTATTAAACAACCTTAGGGGCTTCATGGAATCATAGAAACAATACTGGGCCCTGCTTAGCTTTGCAAATGTGCTAGCAGTTTTATTGCTGCACCAGTATGATCAAACAGTTCCTATTTGTCAACAAAGTACATAGTCAATATGAATTGTGGCTAATGTTATCTACCTTTCTCTTTATCTCTGATACCTGCATATGTAAATGTATCACAGATGATTTTTGTTTAGCTGCTCTGCCATCGCTCAGCACAGAACACATGCTCTGCAGGTATAAAGGTTTCAGGTCGAGTCCCCCGCATTACCCCGGCAGTAGATTCTGGGAAATATCTCTTTTTGATACTTTGCAGAAGCATTGCCAGCTGCTGTAGATAGTAGTGGGCAAGATGGACTACTGGCCCAGTATTAGACAACTTCAGCCCTTCAAAATAAAGATGCTGAGCGGATTCCCCAAGGCACTTGTGAGGTTACTATCCAACTGCCCCAGGAATAGGGAAATGGCTTGGTTCTTTTCAAGTGCTTCCACTAGGAAATGAAGCAGCTGTTAGTTCAAATTGAAAAACAATTTTTTCCAGACCTTTATTCAGGATTTCTTTTTAAACTAGCCTCTAATGTGGGTTCACATGACATTTCTCATTGTGATGCTACATGGTGAAGCTGCCCCTGGTTCCAGTAACCCTCCAGCCTCTCCTGAGCTGCAGAGGCTCAGGGCAGAGAGGCGGAGGGAACTAAGTTCCCTCAGGAGGAGTGCTCGCCTTAAGGCCAGGAGAGGCGGGTCACCTGTGGGCCGGGACTGCCCCGGCCTCAGAGGAGATAAAGGCCATTCAACCCAGTCCCAGGTTGCGGGAGCAACGTCGTTGGAAACCTGTTTCTGCCAGCACCCAGACCTGTTCTTCCGGAATTCCTGACCATGCCTGGCTTCTTGCTTTGGACCCTGCTTCGCCCTTGGTGGACAGTCTCCAGACCCTCAACCCATGACCGGACTCTGACCACGCCTCTCGGTACCCCCCCCCCCGGGTCCAGCACAGTATCATTGGAATCTTGCAATATACCAGTGGAAGTAAGTGATTGGGCAAGTATTGCACACGAAATGGAAATGTACACAAACACACCCACACATCTCTGCTGAAGGCCCTCAAGGACTAGCTGCATCTGTAGCAACTATCCAAAACACTTGTGAACCATATACTGTACAGAGACTCTTTTTACCAGCCAACCAGTAAAATAAAAGGTTAGCAGCAAGAACAAAGGTTGCTTAGCAAAACAGAGTCTGTTTGTTTTATATTTTTGTGGAGATGTTTCCTTATTAATATATGAATAATGAACAAAGAAGATAATGTTGGGACCATTATTCCAGGAACTGACAAACACAGCAGGAAACTTTCCCCACAATTGTTATTAACGCTGATGTATACTACATCCTGTGTAAGTTGATGTACTGTCTTGTTGCACACTGCCCCAGTCTCTGCTTACAGGCCCTTATCCAGGGTTTGTGTTTCCTTTGGCACAGTGGAGACTGAGGTGTCTTTGTGATATATGGTTTATTTACACATAGATATAACCTGAGTCTGTGATGGAGAGATTGATAGCATCAACACACCATAGCTGCAGTCTTGGATTCAAACAGGAATCAAGCATTGCTCTGACCAGAGGCACCATCTTGTAAGGGAGATTGAGGAAGGCAACATCATCACTTCAGGAAGTTGGAGGAGCCAGGAACACCGTGGCAGTGCAGATTAAATGGCCACCAGGGGCTCATCCTCCTCCTCCTGTTGCTGCTGCTGCTACCACCATCCAGGGGCAGGAGGAGGAGAAGGAACCAGCCACCGAAGCCACACCCCTCTATGGTGACTCATTTACCAGAAGTAAAGCATTTAGCGTTAATTGTAGGACATCAGGAGGCTAAGTTTGGTCAGAATTGTGAATATACTTCCAGAGTTAACATTAAATACATTACTTCTGCTTTTTAGACATCTTCTACCCATGTATGGAACCAAAAGGGTGCATTGGTTGCCAGATGTGATTTTTCCCCAGCTCTCTTAACCCACTATAATGGCCCATTATCCCAATAGAAAGCTAGGCTGGCTATTCCAGGAATTTGAATCCTGGATGATATGCATGCTGGGCTAAGGAGGGTCTCAGCATACAGCCTATTCCCCCTCAACTCGTTAAAATATCATAGGATTAGGAGGCAGGTTGTCAGCATGCTGCAAGAGTCTATTCACTGCTCCAGAGCTGCACCTAAGCCCCAGTGGTAGTGCAAAAGCTGCACGGCAGCCCCAGCTGATGCAAAGCATCCATGGATGCAACATAGTCACCAGTGCCCTGTGAATTAATCAATGGACAAATGACCGGTAATATTGGCTCTATCTGAAAGTCAGTCCACTGGAAGATGAGACACAGGTGAAAGGATCCTTTTCACAGAGCCTCCAACTTGTCAGTTACCCATGTGTAGTCTGTGGTAGGAAGAGTTTGTTGAGCATAAAAAAACAAGCACAGTAGAGCAGAATGTCTTAGCCCCATTCCCATTCAACCTGCACCTAGAGCTGCCCAACTGCAAATCAGTACACAGTTAATTATACATAACTTCCATTGACTTCAATAGGTTTTAATGTGTGCTGGGTTTGAGCCTTTATCTTCACCACTCCCCACCCCACCCCATTTGCTGTCTATATTTCAAAACAAACGCAAAAGTAAACAAAACCTGACAGCACCACAAACATAACCTCTCTTATATTGGGCTTGGTATACTAAAGTACTCAAACTACTTCCTTTGATGGCATTTTGTGAATTTCAAAGAAACCATGTCAGAGCGTGTAATTTGAGGGCTGTAGTTAAAGTGTAATGTACACATAATTAGGATTTATTTTCCTTCTGCTACTCATCCCAACTCATATTGTCCTTTCACTAAAGAGCTGATTAGGATTGATAGCATTACTACAGCAGTGTCAGAGTTTGCATTAAGAAAATAACTGCATGGGGTTCATGCATACCAATGCCCACCCCAATCCAATCCTTATAAACCTCTTGCACGTGCTTCAGATTTCTGGATCTGACATTTCAAGAGCTCAGCTAGATTTTGAAAATGGGCATAATTGTCAGTAATTCCTGGTTAATAAGTAAAAAACTTTTGGCATAACACAGATGCTAACATCATCATTCTGCACAGCCACATCTAGTAAGTTCTTTGGAAAAAAAAGAAAAGAAAAGCCATTTTGCAGAAGAGATTTTTATGAGTGTGTTTTTTAAACAAAAACTTCTTTTCTTTTCTTTTCTCAGAACAGAAGGCTATCAGTTACAAAAAAGAGCTTTGTAAGCAATAGGCTTTTTCTGTTTTCTGTTTTTTTGCCTAAAGGAATATTTTCATGAGGCCTTGAGATTCAAGAAGGAATTTTTAAACAACTGCTTTTCATATTAATGTAACTTTAAGAATGCCGAAGCTTCTTGAAAGTTTTATAAAGAACAAAACTCCTATTCCTATGGCTTTATGGGGCTCTCCCTAGATTACTTCTTAAAAAAAAAATAAAAAATAAGAGGGGCAAAGGTTCAAAACACTTTACAAACATCAGCCTGGAGTGAGGAATGACATTTATGGTCTTTCCCACCATATTGGCAGCTAGACATATTTCATTTAAGAAGGAAATGGATCCTAAATCATAGAAGAAGAAAATCGCAAATGAATATGTTTTACAAACATTGGAGTGGAAAAGAGCTGTCAGTGAATGGCCCTGAAAAAGCTTTCTAATTAGCTATTATTCACAGGAACATATTAACCCTATCAAGAAAAGCATGTCTGCATGGGGTTTTGTTTGGGCTCAGGAGCATTGAAGAAATAAGTGGAAACCCTTTTAAGCCAGGGTTTAGAAGGAACTGGTAAAAGGCAGAAGAGGAAATTTTTGCAGCATTAAAATTTATTATTGTTAATGTATAGGGTTTGCCATATATATGTGTGTATTCTTCTGCACACACATAAGGTATATAATTGTTTGTTAAATTAAAGAATTAAAGTATATTCCACAAAAAAGACAACAGCCTGTAGGGAACCATTGAAGCACAGGTGGCCCATGAATTTGATGAGCTGAAGCTATTTGCTTTGGGCAGTGGACCCTCTCCCCTCCCCACCACTGCACTGCCGACACAGCCAACACCATTGCCCTCACCACGGCCACTGCACCCTCACCACTGTGCCTTCAGCCACTGCTGCTACATCACGGCAGCAGTGTGAGAAAAGCCACAGGTGAGGGTACAATTGCAGTGATGGGGTTGGCAGCAGCAAGGGTGCAGACTTTATTTTGGGGGTGAGGATCATGTTCCCTCCTCTAGGGTTTTTTTTTTTGTGCCGAAAGTTTGAACAAATAAGTCCAGGAGCTATTGTGCTGGGTGAGAAAAAACTGGACAGATCACATTTTTCTCTCATTGCCTGGCAATATCTTCTGTGAAGAAATATATATATATATATATAGAGAGAGAGAGAGAGAGAGAGAGAGTTTATTTGTTAGAAAAAAAGAATGACTGAGTAAGAAGCAGGCCACCCCAGTAGTCTTACTCTATGGTTTACGCCCTGCTCTCTCAGCCAAACCTCAACATGCTTACTTCAAAATCCCTTCGAAAACAACCATTGTGATTGGAGTGCAGTGGGAAATAATTCACTGTGATTAAAATCCAGACATGTCCATCAAAGCTCAATATCCCCCTTCTACTTCAACTCTACCTCTCCATCACATCCCTTCTCAAGTTCTGGGTGTTTCCCCAGTCAGTTTGGAGAAACACCAGAAAAAAGAAAAGGGGAAAGAGAAATGGCCGCACATTTAACTCTCTCAAAAACCCAAGGCAACTCAGAAGTTAGGCACTCTCCCACCTGCCTCAACACTCTCTACCTGCTCTACCTCTCTTTTAAATCAGAACCAGTGAGGGCGGTGAAGGTCCTGTGTGAGTGTCTGGAGGCGGTTGGAGGATGGATGGCGGCTAACAGATTGAGGTTGAATCCTGACAAGACAGAAGTACTGTTTCTGGGGGACAGGAGGCGGGCAGGTGTGGAGGATTCCCTGGTCCTGAATGGGGTAACTGTGCCCCTGAAGGACCAGGTGCGCAGCCTGGGAGTCATTTTGGACTCACAGCTGTCCATGGAGGCACAGGTCAAATCTGTGTCCAGGGCAGCTGTTTACCAGCTCCATCTGGTACGTAGGCTGAGACCCTATCTGCCTGCGGACTGTCTCGCCAGAGTGGTGCATGCTCTGGTTATCTCCCGCTTGGACTACTGCAATGCGCTCTACGTGGGGCTACCTTTGAAGGTGACTCGGAAACTACAACTAATCCAGAATGCAGCAGCTAGACTGGTGACTGGGGGCGGCCGCCGAGACCATGTAACACCGGTCTTGAAAGACCTACATTGGCTCCCAGTACGTTTCCGAGCACAATTCAAAGTGTTGGTGCTGACCTTTAAAGCCCTAAACGGCCTCGGTCCAGTATACCTGAAGGAGCGTCTCCACCCCCATCATTCTGCCCGGACGCTGAGGTCCAGCGCCGAGGGCCTTCTGGCGGTTCCCTCATTGCGAGAAGCAAAGCTACAGGGAACCAGGCAGAGGGCCTTCTCGGTAGTGGCGCCCGCCCTGTGGAACGCCCTTCCAGCAGATGTCAAAGAGATAAACAACTACATGACATTCAGAAGACATCTTAAGGCAGCCCTGTTCAGGGAAGTTTTTAACGTGTGATATTTTACTGTATTTTTGGTTTTTATGGAAGCCGCCCAGAGTGGCTGGGGAGGCCCAGCCAGATGGGCGGGGTATAAATAATAAATTATTATTATTATATTATTATTAACAGCTCAATCTGATGTGGTAACTTGAAAGACCACCTTGAATCAACCAGATCCATTGTGTTATCCAGGGTAGGCACAGAGCCAATGCACACACCTTTTAAGGACTGCAGCCATAGAAATCCCTCTTAGAAAGATGGACGTTTACTGGCCATGCCCTGTAGTTGTCAATCCTCTGTTTATGCTTTTGACAGTAGAATGTGACAGTGGAATTCCTTCTATATTTACATCTTGCCATTCTTATATTTTTGAAAGTTCAAGCAATCTTTTGTGAAAGAACTTTCTGTCACTCTGCACTTTGCATACCAGTAATAGCCATCCCCCTGAGTCTACACTGGTTCAGGGGGTTTTGTCACTGCTGCTGAGAATAAATGTTCACTGTGCAAAAATGGCAGGCAAAAAGTCACACCAGGGTGATATCACATCATCAAAATGAATATGAGAAGTGTGCCTTGGAGGAATAGCTGAGACAAATCATAAACACGTACGTTTTCCTGCGTTGCCAATAGGAATAGGTGTTATTTTCTCTCAGTTTCTTGTTACTCCAATTTTAAGTTCACTTAATTTCCACACAATTTTCTTTAAAGTCCATGTGAACATTTATATGCCTTTTTCATGTGCATTTCTCCCAATATATGCGTTTTTGTACATGGTGTTGCCTATTAGCACATTTTGGAAGCAACGTGCCCTAATATAACGATTTAGATAATCAGCTGTATTTGGGTTAGCAGGGGTCAGCAAACTTTTTCAGCAGGAGGCCGGTCCACTGTCCCTCAGACCTTGTGGGGGGCTGGACAATTTTTTTTTGGGGGGGGAACGAATTCCTATGCCCCACAAATAACCCAGAGATGCATTTTAAATAAAAGCACACATTCTACTAATGTAAAAATACCAGGCAGGCCCCAAAAATAACCCAGAGAAGCCTTTTAAATAAAAGGACACATTCTACTCATGTAAAAACACGCTGGTTTCTGGACCATCCGTAGGCCGGATTTAGAAGGCAATTGGGCTGGATCCGGCCCTTGGGCCTTAGTTTGCCTACCCATGGGTTAGCATATTGGTTCAGGAAGTGAGAATAAAGAAAGATTTGCATAAAATGCAAACTGAATGAATTTCTTCCACATCCCTTCTTCCAAACTGCATATGAGTGCATCATGTTGTTTTATTTCCTTGGGATGGAAAAAAGAATGCCCCGACTATGTGGAGTTAATGTTAGATCTAATTTTTAAATAGCAAAGGAAGGAAGGAATATTGAAAGGAGTTTCAATAAGATGTGTATTTTCGATGGACCAGGAAATGGCAAGGTCCGTTGTCTAAATGTCAAGTGGATTTGCAAACCTGGAGTATATTTGCTAATAGGCTTTTGTTATCTCTGCTTCCTTATGGATGTGCTGTAATGGAGGAGAAATGTGTACAAACAAAAATGAAGTATTTTTGTACGCACTGTCAGAGAACAGTGGCTGATCATTTCAGTGGGTAGCACTCTTAGCAGGGTTGCCTAGCAACACCAACTCATCATTGATGCTACTCTGAAGGTCTTGTAGGTAGAAGGAATCTTTGCTTGTTTGTGTTACTGAAAGAGATAGGACTAATTCCAGATGTCTAGAAATGCAAGTAACTTTGAACTGGTAAATGACCTTTCAGAATATTTCTACTTGTTAGTCATCCAGTTTTAATTCATAATAATATGAATTTTCACAGGGTGTGTGAGATATATTTTTATTTCTTCTCCCTGGGCCAGGGTGTCCCGAAGAATACTATCTTGGTAATCACACATCAACGTAGCATTCATAGATCTCCTACAAACCATCAGGAATGCTATCCCATGAGGAACGTATACCACTACACATCACTGAGCTTTTCCACTTACTTATCTCACACATTATTTAAGATTTTTGGACATCTTGTATTTTCAGATCACTGGCATTGGCAACTTGTCTCCATGATATGACAGCACATTTATGATTGCCTTAAAGCAATGCATCTTCAGCTCTTGCCCCAGAAGTCCCACATCTTGCTGAGATACACTGATTATGTCATCACCTGGACCCAATCATTCAACTTATGCTTGGACCAGTTCAACCACAGCTCAATATTTGGAATATTATTTCCACTCCAGAAAATAATTATCTCCCTTAGGTGTTAAGCTAGCATGGCAAGAAAAATGGGATCACCATTAATGACTGCTGTAGCAGGGTAAGACTGATAAATTATAAACACCATCCTGAAATTGAGGAGAAATAAATAACTCAAGATCATCATTCATGGAAAACTATGCTAAAATAAAACCATATAACCTAATGACTTGAAAGAGTTTTGACTCCACAGTTTTAACTGCTGATACACTTCAAATTGAGTAAATTATATAAAACAGAAGCATTACAGATCATTGTACATTTATGGTGTCCAGGTCTAGGTCCAGCAGTTGACCAGATCAGGTACTGGTTGAGGGCCCAGGGATTGGGGGCGGGGCTCAGCATTCCAAGGCGGCTGTGCCACCAATCACTTCCCCTCCTTGTCAGGCCCCCAGATAGTGTTTTTAGCAGTGGGTGGGCACAGCACCACTTCTGAATGGCACACAAGCTTGCATTCTCAGTGGCTGATCATCAGTTTTAAGTTGTTACTGTGGCCCATAGATCTATGAAATGATTGATTTCACTGATAGATCTATGAGATCTGGGGTAAATTATGAAGGTTGGTGGCCAGTGCAGATGGGAGGCAACTTTGGTCCCATCAAAAGTAGTACTTAAGATACTTCCAGGGAGCCTAGTCAAGACCGAGCAGGGAAGGTGACGAGAAGTGTTGCTCTTACTCTTGTGGCAGTTGCATGTGAAGACCCCCCAAACTACCCCCAAATGAAGACACAATAGACACAGATTTTATTTTAAGGTTTTTGACATTAAATTTTGGGCACAGCTTTATTAATTACAGCATGTGAGTGGTTGCTTAGGCATTGGTTCCAGACTAACCTGAACCTGCACGGTGGCAGGAACAGGACTGACACTGGGCACCACCATATGTCAGTAAGGGAAAGCATCCTGGGGGAGCGAGAACTCCTTTGATCTCACAGCTTACCCCAGATGCTCCCAGGGGCTCTGGCGTGGCCCTAGCCCCTTGGATTCCTTTAACAGAATTCCCTAGCAGCAGCAGAAATGGAGGGACAGGCACAGCCAACCACGTCACCTCTCCAAAACATTGAACCAAATGCCTAACCACCAACCTTACAAAGTTGTGATGATTTGCTACATGGTAGGCAAAAACCAAGTGGCACCAGCCAATCAGCCAAATGGCAAAATTCCTACCAGGCCCCTGCTCCAAAACAGGCAACCCCTAGACAGGCATAGCAAGGCCATAAGAACAACCCTAAATATAGGGAGAGGAGGGCTGGTGATCCGCTCTGCGTTGCAAGAAAGTGAAACTCTCCAGCGAGGTGCTGCAGCTTAAGTAGCCCCTCAGCATGAATAGCCAACACAACTGACCAAATTTCTGCCCCAGCAACAGAGGAGCAACCAATGGGGTGTTGTGGCCATCCAAACGGTCCTGCCCCACAACAGGGAGGCAGTTTCTGGTGATCTCACAGCAACACGTGCCCTCTGACGTGCAAGAGCAGAAAATATCCTTCCTGGCTGTGTTGCAAGTGTGTGGGGGATGGGGTGGAGTGTATATTAGGTCCATGGGCCAAGTGGACGCTCCCTGAAGTCTGACCCTGGCGCTGCTTATCTCCACATGAAATGGAGAGAACTTCAGTGTGACAAACTTCATTTGGATTGCACCATGATTATTGATCCTTCACTGTGTTTTGAGATGATTCATTTATTCTATTCTTCCCAGTATAACTCTGTAGATCAAAACTACTCATTCTAATCCAGAACACACTGCCTTTGTTCACACTGAACATGTTGCTACATAATTATTTCTTCCATACTTTAATGAAATGCAACAGATGCATTGCCTTTGAGTATACCAAAATATTTTCGTCAGCGCTCTAAAATCTGCAGCAGAAAGATAAGCTTTAAACCAAGTCCCACTCTTCAATTTCTGTTTCTTAATTATAATGTAGCATAGGGCTGAGCATTATTAATGAACTTTTGTATTAATCACTGTTTTTATCCATGTCTTTGAATACAGCTCCTTTTCTCCTCAGCCATTGTTTATTTTTATACTCTAGAGTTAAAAACTGAAGCATTTTCCTGTGTTTCTTAAAAGGGGTGACTTCCTTGACCACTAACCACTTGTCAGCTGAGCACTGATTAAAAAGTGACATAGGATATAAAAGCCTAGTCTGTTTTATTATTGATTCAAGCGCGGCAAATTAAAGGATTTTCCTCTTATCCATTTCCCAATATCCCTTCTTACAAAAGATACCAACAGATAAACTAGAAGTGTCAGATTCATTAAAATTTAACTTACAGTGCTCCTAGTGCCATAGATTAGTTTTATTCCACAAATACATTTTGTCAGATACGACTAAAATAGTTACATTTGCACCTTCTATGAAACTATTTATCTAGTCAATTTTTAGTGTTGCCGGAGGTACAGATTAAAGCAGCATTACTTCAGGCCTGGAGGAGCAGCTGAAACGTATAACTGCAATCACGTTAAAATATTTTTTGGCTGAAAATCATGCCCTTTATTATAATACCAGGACCTTTTTCATTTCCACAAATGGTACAAAGATCAAGAGAGGAAGGGGCAGTTCTAGCTTCTCTGCAACTTGATCCCATTCATGGTTGCTGATCTGAAGAATTTTTGTTTTTTTGCAAATGAGCGAGACGATGTGTTCTTATAGCTGTGTGAAGGGAAGATGTGTGCTTATAGCCACATGGGCTGCAAAGAATGTTTGAACAGCAATGTTGATTTAACAAAATGCCAACTATTGTGCATGTGGGACAATTGCCAGGAGTTCTGGTCTGAGTGGTGAGCTAGCTCCTGGATGTCCCTCCACTTCAGTTTCTGTTATTGTTGTGGGAAGAAGGGGGAAGGAAGGAAGCACCACCGACAAAGCCAGGACTGGGGAGGAAAGCCATAGCACAACCAAATCTGAGAGAAGAAACACTAGGGTTGAAGAGGCACAAAACTAAGCTTTGTTCAGACAATCCACAAAACCCATGAGAAATAATCAGAGTGAAATAACTCTTGGAATAGCAGATGTCCAATGAAAATAACGTTAGAAGCCAAATAATAGCAATTATGCAAATTGCTTTTCTTGATGTATGCAAAACCACATACCAAAATACTTGCAATGAAACTTCTTTAGCACAGCAGTCTGCATCAAAAGTAATAAAGTGGTACCTTGGTTTACGAACTGAATCTGTTCCAGAAGTCCGTTCTTAAACCAAAGTGTTCTTAAACCAAGGCGTTCCCATATCAGCGGGGGACTCAGTTTACAAATGGAACACACTCAACAGGAAGTGAAACATGTTCTGCTTCCAAGGCAAAGTTCACAAACCAAAACACCTACTTCTGGGTTTGCAGCGTTCTTAATCCAAGTTGTTCATAAACTAAGCTGTTCTTAAACCAAGGTACCACTGTACATGCAAAAGCAAACTATTATAAAACAAATGGTGGCAGGAATTCTAACTCTTTTACATCTATGATATCAACTGATTTCTTTTTCTTCAAAGACTACAACCAAAGTGTAGGACTGAACAAAGAGGGGAAAGATGCCTGTAGCTTGGAAATATGCTTCCTTGCCACTAGACTGTGAGAGTGGAAACCTCTGAGCAAAAGCATGCATCAGATCAGAATCTCAGAGTTGAAGATAATGACAAAGGATTCTGATGAAGTCTGAAGAAAAGGAGTCTTCGGATAATGTGACAAAGTGTGTTTGTTTCAATTTCCCCCTGATAGTTAACACAAATTTAAGGTATTTTGCTATCAAGTGGTATTTAAATTGTATGAAAGAATAAATAAATAAATTTCAATTTCTTTTACTAGGGTTCTCCATAAATGCAGCCTAATTAGGGCTATAAACACTTCTAATAAAAATGTAACTGCTGCTTTGTTTGAAAAAACAAACAAACACAACCTCTGTAGTTCCACAGTCATTATTGAGGACAGGCTCAGTTTGTAATGCCTGTTAGAGGACACTCACTACTAACACAAGCAAACACTGGGAAAGCTAAACTGCTAATTATTATTATTATTTATTATTATTATTATTTAAATGTAGAAGTGAGAATGCAACCCTCTTGGCCGCCTCTTCATGATTTTAAGTTAAGAAACAGCAAGCAACAAAGCCATGATCTTCCAACTGATAATATGAAACTAATATTATTAAGTTAGCTTAATAAAGGTATTGCTGCAATATCTCTTATGATGGAAAGAGCACCCCTTTTACTTTCCCCAAAGGTCCCTAGACCTCCAGTCCATGAAAATTTCATCTGTGTCTGCCAGAAGGTAAAAAGAAAAGGTTGAGTTCTTTTTAAGGATCCTTCATAATAGTGACTCTCAAGAGCACAGAGCTTTGTTTTATATAGAATAGCTCAGGACCTTAATCAGACTAAAGCAAACAGATCAGAATTTTTAAAGCACAGAGACCCAAGACAAACCCTGCACATCTCTACAAAATACCACCTATATGTCAGTCATCACAGCAACATCGTGATGCCATTGAACAGAATACTAGAAGAGCAGGCAAGCCATCTTAATAGGAATTCAATATAGCCAGTGCATTATATGAGTAATATGTGTACGTGATGAGCGGCTATGGCAAATCTACTAGGAATATAAAGGATTTTTCTTGTTTTATTAAAACACTGATTTACTGAAACCGTTTTGCATTTTATTTAATAATAATGATAATAATAATTTATTATTTGTACCCCGCCCATCTGGCTGGGTTTCCCCAGCCACTCTGGGCGGCTTCCAACAAAGATCAGAAATACATTAAAATATCACACATTAAAAACTTCCCTGAACAGGACTGCCTTCAGATGTCTTCTGAATGTCAGGTAGTTGTTTATCTCTTTGACATCTGGTGGGAGGGCGTCCCACAGGGTGGGCGCCACTAACGAGAAGGCCCTCTGCCTGGTTCCCTGTAGCTTTGCTTCTCGCAATGAGGGAACCACCAGAAGGCCCTCGGCGCTGGACCTCAGCGTCCAGGCAGAACGATGGGGGTGGAGACACTCCTTCAGGTATACTTTCATTAAAGTTGCATTACTATTCATTCATTTATTTGATGAAGTTACATTCAATGCTTTTTTTAAAAAAAATTCATTTATTTTACTCCCCCACCCCCCGATCCTGTTTTGCTCTCCATTTTGTCACAAAAATTGTATTGTTCTGGGGCGTAGTGGGTGACATGGCAGGTGTCACACACAAACAAAATGGCAGATTCTGTGGCATCCACTAATATTCCTCTCAAACGTTTCCCCTTCAACCTGAGTAAATTGCACGATCCTTCCCCATGCCCAAATTTACCTTATTATTTTTTTTCTCCTGCAAGTTTTATCTTGCATGGACTATTCTAACTGTTCCAGCCTGAAGTATCTGGAAGACTGAGTTGGACTTATCAGAATAAAATCATATGTCAGCTGTATACTAGTTTGTAACTGTCATAGTATGGAATTCTGAGAATTGTAATTTCAAGTGCGATTTTTCCAGAGGTTTCTAGCTCATCATTCCAGAACTACAGTTACCTGGATACCCTGTAAGGGGGACTGATGATTATTACTGAAATGTAGATAGACTGGGTTCTGCAAGGTCCAAGTTTCTACGCTCTTGCTACACAAATGAGGTTAAAAAAGCAGTTTCAAGACAATAAGTAATCTTTCTGTGTCAGGATCCCAGTGAGTACATTAAGAGGCTTGGTTTTCTGTAGGCAAACGAAAATATGTTTCTGAGCGTGAGCTGAGCATGACCTGGATTTAAAATATCTTATAAAAGCAGCAAATCATCTTTAATTTAGATCCTCCATGCTGTAATTTATATATCCTCAGTGAATTTTAATGATACAATATATTTAATTTATTCAATTTGGACCCAGTATTAGACCAGAAGCCACTCAATCAATAAGCCTTTAAAAAAAGACCTTTGAAAAAGCTTTAGAAAATAATCATAGTAAAATATCTGTCTAGGAAGATTTAGATAAAAAGAACACCAATAGTCTATAAGTAGAAAGACAGCTTCAAGTAACTCTGTTTTGATTTTAGCAAAGCCTTCAAGCATCATAATTTGCTTTAATGTTAACAATTCTGAACGTTGGGTTTGGTTTGAAGGCCAGTGGGATTAAGGTTTATCGGCTTTCTCTGCTCAAGTGTCTTGGACACATTCCATAGCTAACCCTACAAGGACTTTTGCTTAGATCCTTCTATTAGCCATATGATCCCTTCATCTTATCCTATATTATCAATATGAGTTGCCAGAATGTAGATTAGCATAGGTAGGAAGTTGGGGAGAAAGGCAGGGCAGGTGTGGATCCATACCAATGTCAGGAACTCTCAAGGTATTGAGGAAAACATTTGTCAATACGACCCCCTTCTCCATCCCCCCAAGAAGAAAAATAGGCAAGCAGTAGGGGCACTCCATGCACCACCTTTGAGTCCTAGGGAATGCTTAACCTGGATAGGATCGCACAGGCAAAAGCCTTCAGGCAGTCAACATAGAGGTTGGGTGACCATCCTCTGGGTGAAATGAAGGGAGAGAAAGGAACTGCCATTGGAGAATGACTCTCAAGCATTCCCTAAGGCCCATTCCCACCCCTTGGGCTTTCTCCCTTCAATTTCCAAGTCCCATGATGGAAGCTGAGTGGGACAGAGTATAAGTTGCTGCCACTGTGGGACCATGGGTAACTTGAGCTCAGCAAGCCCCCAAGAGAACATATGAGGCAGTTATAATGATCCAAATAAACTAAAAAAATATAGTAAGATCCCAATTAACAGCAAGATTCCGCAAGCCTCACTGCTGAAGCAGGGGTTGTGGGGAGTCAAATTCACATATGTTCATGTTACAGTTAAGGAATCAGTTGCTGGAGTAGGAAGCAAATGGCTAGAGGAAGGAACCAATGCAGGTGTCCTGGTACTGTGGTTCATGTGGCAAGTTGTGAGAAGAATCACTACCACAACTTTTCTGCTTGAGCTGTATAAACAGAGTGAATGTTTAGCTTTCATTTTGATCAATAGTCATTGTTCCAAAGCTATTTGGCCATTTTAATTTTGGAGTACAGCGGTACCTCAGGTTAAGAACTTAATTCGTTCTGGAGGTCTGTTCTTAACCTGAAACTGATCTTAACCTGAGGTACTGCTTTAGCTAATGTTGCCTCCCGCTGCTGCCACGCTATTTCTGTTCTCATCCTGAGGTTAAGTTCTTAACCCGAGGTACTATTTCTGGGTTAGCGGAGTCTGTAACCTGAAGCATCTGTAACCTGAAGCATCTGTAACCCGAGGTACCACTGTATATGGTTATAAGGTCTCTCCTCCACCCCCCCGCCCTTATAAAGACCTAAAACAACATTCTAAAGAACATCTTAACTGTTTTATAGAAAATTGTTTGGTTAGATCATCAAGAAATCACTCAACAATTATTTCTGAGATCCCCTTACCTATTTGACTGTTTAAGAGGCAATAAAGCACTTTATCTGAATCTGCTTAATGAATTAAGCACACAAAAGCTCTCACAGTAAGCAAACACATTAGCTGAGGTTTGGCTTCTCCTTGCCAGCACCACAGGATGCCTCTAAAATTCTCTGTTGTATTCAAGCACAGTGAAAAAACCTCTGCATGATAACTCTTGTGCCCGAGTTGGAGGCTGTAGGCCATGCAAACTGCAGCTGCTCGGGTGCTTAGAGGGACACCCAGTTTTACACATGTTACACAAGTGTTGAAAGACCTGTGTTGGCTGCCTATTGGCTGCCTATTAAGTTTTGTTGTTGATATTTAAAGCTGTGAACAACTTGGGACCAGGATACATCACAGATTATTTCTCCTAGTACAGGCCAATCAATATTTAAGTCTTTTTGAAGAGAACCTGTTGGTCATTCCACAACCAGCGATTGTCGTGTTGTGACAACAGGGAAGCAGGTCTTATAAGCAACAGCACCTGCCCTCTGGCATGCTGTCTGAGGGGTAAATTATGAGAGAAGGGCACCAATGAACTTTAAAGCATGTAGGTAATCTGACTCCTGAAATTTTAAATTTTTGTTTTGTACATTGCTAAGTTTTATTTGTTATATACAGTTGTGTTGTTGTTGTTCCATATTTTGTATGGGAAATGCAGAGTACAAGTTTTACCACAGTTGTGTGTGTATATATATATATATATATATATATATATATATATATATAAACTTTCATAGATTTCATCATGCTATTCCCTCACCCCCTCTGCAAAAGAAATTACAAGTGAAATTTAGAAATAATGACAGATGTGATCCTAGGTGTGTGTCCTTTAAAAAGTGTACCATATATCATTCGGTGCTATTTTCCTTCCTGGGTCGGCTGTGCCTTTGCCAAGCTAGGGCAAAGCCAAGGCAGCACTTACTTCCCTGCTTTTAATGCTCTTTGCAAGCCTCTTCCTTGCCTCATTGGAGGCTTTCAGGCTGGTGATGAAAAGCTGAACTGACAGGGCGGAAGAGCAAGTCCCTGGTACTTTTTTCACATAGACAACACTACATGATTTTAACTGATCATTTTCCTTCAGCTTCTGACTTTTTGCAAAATTAATGATTTTGTGTCTTGAAATATTAAAATCTCCTACCAGCCCAGTGCATTTCAAATGCCCTTCCCACAGCCTGCCATGGTGCAAGGACAAAGGCTGTGGAGAGAACAAGAAGAACAAACATGGGAAGCCCTGACTGTGCTGCTCTGTACATGCGCTGCTCAGAAGTATGCCCCACTGAGTTCTGTGGGGCTTACTTCCCAGGTAAGCAGGCATAGGATTGCAGCATTTATCTGTTTCTAAAGCGTGCTTTTTATGTTTATTAGATTGCTGAAAAATTAATAGCAAACATAGAATTGGGCAAAGAAAATGTAAACTGCCTGTATATATTTAGATATAACAACACCCAACATAGCACAGATACTGCAAGGGCTAGAAAGTAGCCAACTTAACATCATTTTTTTAAAAGGGTGATGCAGAAAATCACAGGCCTGTTAGCCTAATATCTCTCCCAGGTAAATTATGATGCTCCTGTAGCCTAATTTGAGTATTGGATTTGTGTCTCCCTAACCACACCCCTCCTACTCATTTGGGCTGGAATAATGACATGGGAGGTCATCTGACATCTCAATGATAGTTAACTCAGCTAGGGTGGTATAGAGGCATCTCTTTGACCCAGTTCTGCCTACTCCATGGTCTCTTTCCTTCTGAGCTAACTTCCTTCTTGAGCAATTGTGTGGCTTTCAGTCCCTTATGGGGCCGAGTAAGAGATTTTTTTGTGGGCCCGCCTTCTTTTGCCTACAATTCTATTACTATAAATGCTAGATCAGACAAGGATAAAGCATCAAATAAAAACATTGGATTAAAAATATTGGGGCTTCTGCTCTTTTTTGCCTCCACTCCTGCAGCTGCTGCTTCTACTTGTGGTGGCTCTATGTTATTCCACTAATTCAGATTGTATAGAAAGCAGATGTGATAGCAACAGCCAATCAGGGTGTCCTTTGATAAATGGTGTTTTGGTACACAGGGTAGAAAAAGAGAACAATATTATGCAGTGGCGTAGCGTGGGTTGTCAGCACCCGGGGCAAGGCAAGTAATTTGCGCCCCCTAACCCGTGGATTTGCGCCCCCTAACCCATGGATTTGCGCCCCCTAACCCGTGGATTTGCCCTAACCCCCAGATGTTGCGCCCGGTGCGGCCGGCCCCCCCTGCACCCCCCACGCTATGCCACTGATATTATGCAACTCCTAGATATGGACAGATCAAAATACTTCTCTCCCTTGTGAGTTCCAATTTCTCCCATTTGTGAGCAGATTCTTTAGGAAAAATTCTGAAAATAAATATGCCACGTTTTGCACACACAGACACAGAAAAAAGGTACTTACAAGAAGTAAGTTGCCTCTTTCTATACATCGTAACTAAAAAAAGTATGCAAAGTGGCATACATAAGGCAGTTAAAGATCACCCCCCAAAATCAACCAATATTAACTTCACAAAGAATTAAACGGTAGACAAATTTGTTTATAATAGGAAGTAATTATCTAGTGTATTTCAATGATAATAATTACATTCAATTATTTATAATGATATTAAAAGATAATATCATCTACAAATCTTCCTCTATGAATTTTGGCTTCATTGTAAATGTTTCAGAATTAGGTTTGGCTATCATTTTAATTAAATAGGGTGCTTAATAGTCTAATACATTATTTGGCACAATGTCTCTGTTTTCAAGGTATGATTTGGTTTCCTTGCCAATCTGCTGTGGCAAGTTCCAAACATTGTGAAAACAAGGACATTGTGCCAAATAATGTATGACTCGTGTCTTTTTCTAAGCACATTCACCACACAATTCTATACATGCCTATTCATAAATAAGTCCCATTGAGTGTGGTGGATTGCAGCCTTTTATTGCTATGGACTTGCATGTAGGATTTGTGCCACTTTACAGATATGGAGAGGGTTGCAGTCATATTACTACTATTCATCTGTTAGTTCATCAATTTTTCTAGTGTAAGGTATTTCAGGGAGGAAGGAGAAGCATATTCTTTCCCTATTAATAAAATTCACAAATTCACAATACGTAAGGACATGACTCGACTGCTTTGATACCTCTGATTAAATGAAGTAGTGCATGAAATCTCATCAGAGCAGAAACCCATGGAGCATTTTGGTTGATAAACACAACACCAGCATGAGTACTCAGTGGTCACAGGCAGCAGCATTTTAAGAGATGATCTATCATTTTCTTGGAAATAAAATATTCATGGAAATTAACATGGTCATTTTGTTTTGTCTTTTATCTTGTGTGTTTTGTCATGCTTCCATGAGGTCAGACACCCTGATCAATCTCGAGTCTCCTCTGCTATTCTGAATGCTTTCCCTTCATTAACCTCTATTAAATATGGAAGAGGTTTCAATGAAGTAGCCACTCTTCATGCCTACTCTGGTTGGGACCAGATTTTATGTACTCCATAGACTATAGCTAAGATTCAGAAAATCTTGGCATTCATGAAACAAGGACAAAAACAGGTAGCCCTTCTGTGCTTGCGTGTGTATGCTTTAATATAACTTATACCATTTAATGACAATGTATAGATGCTACCAATTCAGAATCAAAGCACCTTAACCTTCCCCTGTGTAAATCAATACTTGTAATGAATAATTAAACCCAAGTCAGCAAGAAATGGCTTTAAAAACGGAATGGGTTCAAGGTCCTGTTTTGTATATTTCTAGGAGATATGTAAAGGTTTGGTTAAGTGCCCCACTCTATAGCTCAGCCCAATTGATACAGACCTTTGGAGAACATATATATTCAAAACCCAACTAAAATACTCTGAAACATTTCGTGGAACAGCCAAGATGATTGCTTGCAAACACATTTATTTCAATGAGAGACATCTAATTAACGGACCCTTAAGTTGTGTAGTTTTTACTGGATTCCTCCTCAGGGTGTTATTCTTGATACTACACTGTTGCATATACAAATGTCAGGAGTCCAGGTTCCCAGCTTGAGAGCACAGTAAGCGTAGATAATTAAAAAGGAGGATTTATTGCAAAAACAAACAGATAACTCTGGGTGGCTCTAACAAAGCCTCCAGGATCATTACTCAAAATGACCCTTCTGAAGACTTCTTCTGGCGTCGACAGAAGATATTGAACTTTTATGTCTCTTGTTTTGCTTCCTTTCTAGCAGCCCTCCCATTCACTGACTCTTTGGACTTAGTGGATCAGCTCCCACCTCTTCCTGTTCTGAGAGGCTGTCTCTGAGTTTGTGCTTCTTGTGAGCTTTGACTGTGTTCTAGCCTGCTCTTAGCTTCTGCCTTATCAGTCAGCCCATCAAGATCAGAATGAGCCAAAGTCTGCTGCTGCCGGCTCTCTCCTGCCTGACTAACATCTAAGCCTCTCTTCCTGGCTGCTTTCTGCAGTTGGCTGTAAACCTTTGCTTGGAGCTGGCTCATTCCTGACAACAAATGTATCATTCATTCATATGAATTACTAATAAATATGAACCAATATCAATTCTTTCTCCTTCTGATACACCTCCTCTTTCAGTCTCCTGGCTCTCACCCATCCACCCTGGCTTTCACCTGGGGCACAGATAAGCTCCAGGTCACCCACAAAATCTCACAAAGAGGGTTCCTGGACCCTGCTGACATCACCCAAGTCTCTCCCTCTAGGCTTGTTTTTATGGGCAGGCATCAAGGTAGATAGAGTTTCCTCAGGCTGCCCACACAGCTGTGTTCTTTGAGCAGGCACAGCAGACAACCAATTCTAGGTTACAGCAGGGTTGGTGGGTTTTCCTGGAGGTCCCAATGATGACAGACAGGACACTCCTCCACTCACAGTTCTTTCTCTGGCCTCTGCACACTTCTCCTCTAGCTACTGCACTGTTCCATGGCAGTGCTTGCTTTCATGGGCAGGCACCAAAGTTGATGGAGATGCTTCCAACTGCCCACAGCTGTATCCCATTCAGCTGTTCTCCACACACCCTGTTGGCAGATAGGACCATTCTCCATTCACAGTTCTGGCCTCTGCATACAAGCTGCTCCAGTATGTGGTAGCAGGCTCTTTTCAGACCTTACAATGAGCATGGATAGGTTGGAAGTGAAGCCAATACACACACCAACAAACATTCAATGCACATTCATTGAACACATGAATAATGTTTAAGGGTATAAGACAGTGTTGTAAGAACAAATACAAACAATATCAGAGCTAAAAAAAACCCAACAATACACTTGATATTAAAATATTTTACTTAGCAGATTAAATCTTTGAAACAACCATCAGTTGCTTGTTTTAGGTGTCCATAATGCACAGGTTTTCAGAATGTTCTTGGCCCTCAGTTGAAGCTCTTATACACATGGAACTCAAATATGGAAAGCAGTTGAAATGCAATTCACCAAAGACGTACCATAATTAGAACGTATTTTCCACTCTAAACTAAACAGCAAGATCCCAAAGAGTAATTGGTCTTAATCACATAGGTACAGAATGGGATTATAAACACAACATAATAATTTATCTTAGAATATGTCACAAAGTTATCTCCTGGAACAAAAAGTCAATAAATCCATCTGTCTACCATTTAAGCATCTCCCTCAGGTGACTGATCTCTTGTATCGCCTATTGCAGTGGAGAGTTGACACATGGGACCTCGTCAGACTTAAAAGCAACAAAGCTATCATCCTTCAAGCCCCGAAGATGGCTAGCATCAAGGTCATGAGCTAATAGAACCAGGATTCGTGAGCTAAAGCCTCCAAGGAATAGCCTATTTGAACTGTAGCTCCACCAAATGAAATCACATTGCACTCAACCAGAGAAGGCTGTTAGCCTAATATTAAGAAAACACAGAAACAGAAAAAGATAAATGACACCCTGTACAGCCCTTTAATCACCACAATCTGCTAGTCTTGGACAGC
This sequence comes from Podarcis raffonei, assembly GCF_027172205.1. Classification (NCBI taxonomy): domain Eukaryota; kingdom Metazoa; phylum Chordata; class Lepidosauria; order Squamata; family Lacertidae; genus Podarcis; species Podarcis raffonei. The sequence goes on from NC_070604.1 coordinate 54,412,566, forward strand.
CATTCAGTTTTTGAATTGGTTAGCTGCCAATTTAAAAAGACAAAAAATGAGAAAATTCTGGACAAGGCTCAGGGTATTTGCGTTTGAGGTTAGGTAATGATTGTTCAGATCCATTTGTTATTCAAATTTAAATGGCTCTAACTTCATTCAGTATACAAAACACGTTCCATAGCCCAATTTTTTCTTGCTTATGTACAAGATACATGTGTGTGTGTGTGTGTGTGTGTGCGTGCGCGCGCACACACACACACACACACACACACACACACAGGAAAAGGTAAGTGAAGGAGAAAACAGAATAATCATATATTCAAAATAAGAAAACTGCCAAAGGCTCAGAGCATGTTAAAGCAACAAGAGCAAACAGTATAAATATATATAATTTCTAAACTTGTCATAAAAAGGGGCTTTGGAAAGTACAATCCATTATTAAATAGAAAGGAAGACTGCCTGGAGGAAGCTGTAACGAGGAAAACTATATCCTGGACCATGTTGGTGTAATTCACATCTACACAGTGAAAGATTATCCTGCTGCTAAATTATAACCATTTCATTATAAGCTGTGTGATTTAGAACACTGTTTACATTTTAAAATTAATATAAGTATGTGCGTCTCTACCTCCCAGCCTTCCCTAATAGCTCAGAGATGAATAAAGCAGCTTGGTTCTAATTCCAAAGGTTTTGGTGGAATTAAGGATGGATTGATTCATTCTGCTCTACCAACATTCCAGAATGGATTGTGGAATTGGAAACTGCTTCATACTGGTTCAAACTATTTGCCTAGTATTGTTTGTTCCAGGCATGGGGAAACTCAGGCCAAGGAGGCTAAATGTAGGTTTCCCAGGCGTCTTTGTCTGGCCCTCAGGTCTGTCCACAAGCCACCTCTCTCAGTGGCCTTGCTCTGCACTCCCTGCAAGGGCCTGTCATAATGCCTCTTAATTGTTTGCCTGGCTGGTGGATGGAGAGAAAAGTACTGTATGTTTACAATAGTGATGTACATGTGTGTGTAGAAATCTCTGGATTTTGTGTGGTTGGAGTGTACGACACTGTACAAAGATAAGAGTCACCTCAGTTGCTCCACCAATCACTGTCATGTGACCCCCCCAGAATGTCCATGAGCAAATTTGTTCCTCAGGCTGAAAAATATTTCCTCTGCCCCAGTCTTATTCTGACCAGAAGCAGCTGTCTGGCAGAAGTTCTTCCTGTCATCTCTTACCCAAGCAATGCTCGGGGTTGAACCTTGGATCTTCTACATAGAAAGCATATGTTCTACCACTGAGTCACAACTTCTCCTCTAAAAATGGCCTTTCCTTCTGCAATCAGCCTTGGGCATATGCAAATATTATGAAGCACAATCCATCCCCATTCCATCAGACTGTGCTAGACCTATTTTCATACTATTTCTGGAGCAAATGTGGAACTCACAGGAATGCGGCAAATCCATTCTGGAAACCATTCTACCCTAGCTGAAATACAAATTTCTAGACCAGATTTCAATTGAAATAGAATCTTCTACTGTGTGTGTGTGTCAACCATTTATGCCAGGCTTCCTCGGCCCTCTAGATGTTTTGAGACTACAATTCCCATCATCCATGACCACTGGTCCTGCTAGCTAGGGATCATCTGGAGGGCCGAGTTTGAGGAAGCCTGATTTACACTAATCCTCAGTAACACCAAGATGATTCTCTAATCCTCATAATATGTTCTGTTTCTATATTTTATGGGAGATTGCTGACCCATAATATGAAGACTGCCCAGAAAAGGGACAAAGTGGCAGACTCAGAGGGAGCTTTGAGGTTGTATGAAGTACAAAAAATCTTAAGGAAAAACTGACACTCCCCATAATGCACGTTATCATTCACTGAGCCTGTGGAAGTGCTGCAGTGTAATGGGAAAGACAAATGTATTTGTTGCTTTTCTCTTGCCTGCCAACGTCAGAAGGAGGCTGGATTGCCAACAGGCCAAAAAAGCAACTGGGCCTATGACTTTGCCTTAAAACAGAAATAAACCATTAAAGCTTTTCACGGCATGTAGAGGCACATTACCACCTGCTAATGTCTGAGGAGAAAGTGGCTGTCAAAAGCACAGAAAACCAGGGCTGGTTAAAACGCTGGCATTGGGTATTGCGAGATGGCTGGGACATGAGAGAATTGAATTCAAGTTCAAGCTTTGTCATAAAGTCCTGTGCGTATGGCAGGCAAATCATTCTCAACTTCAGTTTCCCATCTAATAATAGTGGGGAATGTTGGCTATTTGCAGTATGGTAGCGCTGCAGAGAGCTTGCTGGGGAGACCATGCATTAAAAAGGGACTCAAAAATAACTTAAACAAGGTTTTAATAAGAAAAACAAAAACTCCTCATAAACTAAATACATCAACAACAAACCAGACCCAACCACCAACCCATCCCCCAGGGTAATGGGAGAGCTAGGTGCTGCTCCTTATATACTACACCCAATTGCTGACACAGCTTAATCAATACAACTCAGCAGCACCTGCTATGTTTCACAGCTGCAAGACTGGGTCTCGTTATCTTGCTCTGGCCCTTGCTCTCGCCCCTTAAAGACATACACATCAGGTGGAACAATGATGAACCTTTACATTTAAAGAAGCCATTCAACAGGGAAAGTCTATCTTGGAGGTTTGTTAGGAGGGCAAAGGAAATAACAATAGTACAAAACCTTGAAAATTAACTTTTTAATATATAAAAGTTAGCAATACAGCATGTCACGCTCCAGCCCTACTTCACATTACTACAGCAGCTTCCCTCTCAACATTCTATGTCTACTGTGATATCTGATTTGTTTCTTATCTCCCCATACTTTCTTTTTCTTTTTCTCCTTATCACCATGCCATCCACATCTTTATGCTTCTAAATTGGCTCTTTGCACTAGGAGGATAAGCACAGAAATCGGTATATTCCCCACATTGTTTGTGCGTGTCAAATAAGCTGAACAAACAACCTAACAAACTTAACAAACCCCCACTCCCATCCACCCTTGACCATTTCTCTAGGTAGATAGTTACCAGATATTTTTTCTTGCCTTGTGGAAACATTAATTTCATAAATTTTAGTGTAAGGGTGGAAACATTCAGATCTTCTTCTACCATGTACTCATCTTTGTCATAGCAAAGTCATTTCCATAATACATAGCTGCATTTTTGACTGTAACTCAATTCTCAATTTACTTTTCTGAAATGAAATGGTTTTTATTTCTCATGGGAGTGGTTTTACACATTTGAGAAAGAAAATATTTTTTCTTTAAACATCCACATTCTTTTCATTCCATGACATATCACTACACTTTCAGGAACAATAAATCACCATCTCAAAAAGTTGCATGACTATGTTTTGTATAATGCATGACTTAAAACCATCACAATAATATGAAGATAACAGGAATTGATGTGCCACTCTCTAATAGTGAAGTGATTGAGTTCCTTTCAGTTTGGAAGAGAAAACTTGCTGCTGCCACCCCTCCCAAAATAACGGAAAGCGCATACTACAGATTTCATGGGGCTTTCATGCACAAAAGTAAATAACCTTGTAAATTTATATATATCAGTAGCTCTTTTAGGCATTTGAACACACCTATACATACAATGGTCAAGTGATTTTCTGGGAGCTCTAAGCTTTCAGAACCTCAACAGAAGGTTGAGAGAATAGAGAATTTTTTTAAAGAGTAACTCACTCATTGTCTAGAAAGGGATATTCTGGATTCACATTCGTCCGGGGCCATGGAAAATGGATGCCAAGAAACTGGACATTCAGTAGAGTTTATGAGTGAAATTTAGCCTATGTCAGAGGACAGTTGAGTCATGCAGTGTTAAAGGTATCAGTTAAAAATGGGACGATGCAGGAGAAGGCATGAGGACCTGTTTCAGCTCCAATAGCTCTTACACTGTTCTAGAGGCAAGCAAGTGGCTAAGAGGAATGCCTTCCATGAAGAATAAAAAAAAAATCAAAATATTAAGCTATGTGGAAAACATATGAGGACATGTCTTCCTCAAGGAGGTTATGCATGTAGTGCACCTGAATGTCTTCCACCTCGGCAGTGGATAGGATCTAAACATATTTGCATGCTCAAGAACTTATCTTGTCCTGTCCATGAATGAGGCCCACAGCATAATCTGAAATTCTTGGCCAACAGACCCAATCATATGGACCAGTTGGAATGATATTAGATAGTCCACCCACAAAGCAGGTAAGATTGGGCAAGAGCTACAGAACCTTGGACAGTTACAATGTGGAATCCATTGGGCTCAGAGCTGGACTGAACCCTTATAATAAGCCTGTTTAGCCTCTGAATATTCAGCTGGGTCCTATGTCCTCAGATTAGGAGTGCATCAGATTTTATGTTAAAATCAGAAGAGCCCTACTGCATTATACCAATAGCCGATATAGTCTAGTCTCCTTTTTCCTGCAGTGGCCACAGATGCCCATAGAAAACCTAAAAACAAGACATGTGTGCAATAGCACTCTTCTAGTGTTCTTCTCTAGCAACTGGTATTTAGAAGCATGCTGTCTCAGAACCTGGATATAGCATATAATCCTCAAGCCTAGCAGCCATGAATAGCTCTATTCTCCATTAATTTGTCTTTGAACTATCCATTATGGTGCGCACCACTGCTTCTTGTAGAAACAAATTCAAGAGTGTAACTATGCATGGTGTGCAGAAGGACTTTATTTGTTCTGTCCTGAATCTCTCGCAATTCCGTTTCACTGGATGACCCCTGGTGCTAGAATTATCCACTTTTCTCCACACCATGAATAATTTTATACAGTGTTACCACATTTGCTAAGGAGCTATGAGAGAACTATGAACCCAGCCTTCAAAGTCGGCATGAGAGTCATCAGAGTTTGCACATCTCTGAGTAAAAAGTTTCACGGACAATTCATTTTATACCTCACTTTAAGCTGTCAGTTCTTGTTAAACACTATGAGAAGTTTCAGGCCTTACCATTAGTTCTCTGCAACACCAAAAGTAGGCCTGAGCCATCAGTCTCTTTCCCTGTTATGTAATGGTAAGGACCAAGCAGTTGAAGGTCATGGTTTTATGCATGCACTCCACCATGCTGTGGATGTTATAAATTTATTTAACTGAAGTTACATTTACATATCCTTTTACCTGTAGTATGGCCAGGGAGAGCCGCTTACTCTTTTGATAGTAATTATCCCCATCATATTGCTATGAGATGCTGTTGCTGAAACAGAATATAGCACATAGCGTCCATTATGTATTACCCTGAAACAGCAATTTAAATAATTGAAAGGCACTATCTTCTTTTCCTGTTCCTTTTTTTTCCAGGGCACTGTAATTACCTGAGTACATACTAGATATAGCTCTGTTGCAATCCCAATTTTTACATCAGCAACTTGGAGATTCTCAGCATATTATAAGGATCTCATGGTCCAAATCAATTGATCTGGGTGTACTGACTAGAAACAGTGTGAAACCTTCCCAATGTGCTTTCCACACCCTGTATCAGAACACACAAAAAACTGGGTTAGAAATACGGATTAAACATAAGAACAAGTTTCCTTCCTGATACAGATAAAGCTGTAAGATGTTAATGAATAGATAGATAGATATTTTCTTGCATGGGGCAAAACAATTTGCAGAGATGCGAGTGTGAGATTTGGCTCAGCAAAATGGGGCAGAAGGAAAGGATTAATCCCTCTCTCTAAGTGCTGCCACAGTCCCAATCTGAATCCTAGCTCCCAGCACCTGAATTTAGCACCTTTAAAAGCAAACAAACCCACAACTGACCAGATTATGGATCAGCACAGACAAGTTGTATTTCTATCCCTCCCCCTCAATTTGCCAGAGAGAAATTCCAGTATTACATGGGCATGCTTGTGTGATTTCTGTGGAGCTAGATAAATGGAAAAAATATTACACAGCTGAAGATCTACTTTGATTCCCCCCCCCCCGAGAAAATCCATACAAGAAAGGAGAATCCTGTCAGCTGCTGTTCACAAATTCTTTGTTGAAAATTCCACACAGATTTGAATTTCAATGTAATGTTCTTCCATGAGAATGTTCCAATTAACTAACTAGGATATAAATGATTCAAGTGAATTTATTATGCCACAATAAATTTGCTAGCCTTTAAGGTGCTAAGGGCTCTTTATTGTTTTCCATTGAGCTGTTAGAACAAAGAAATCACATAATTTATTGCATCTTGTATGCCTGATAGGATTACAAAATCCAGCTTGTTAGCTCAGATCTAAGGTCCTCTGAGACCTCGCAAGACTTTAGAGCTGCTCTAGTGAATTTGCTCTAGCACTTGAATCTTGCTTGCAGGCTTCCCATAGGCATTTGGTTAGCCACGGTGAGAACAGGATGCTGGACTATATGGTCCTCTGCTGTGATCCAGCAGGCTCTTCTAGTCTTATGTAGATTTGAGCTGCTTAGTTATTCAGCTTTAAGAGAATTAATTAATTGACTCTGCTCTTTCATTTATTTTTTCACAAACAAGAATAACATGAAATATCCCTATTCATATTTGCAGAGTGGCAGTGAACTGCAAATTATGGCTGGGCTTGATGAGCAAGCATGTTAAAAACCCATCTATTTCCAAATGCCTTTTATGTTATAAAAGAGCTCTGTTTCAGTTGTTTTAGTCTTTGTAATCGATTTTTAATAGTTGTTAATGCAACTGCTTTTGTTCATTTTGGTTATTTTAGTTCATTGTACCGGTATATCATTTCCCAGAATGCTTTTAGAACCTTACAGATCCACCACATATGATAGAAGGTGCCTTCCTTTTGCTTACATTTCCAGCAGATATTTGCACTTGTCTTACACATTTTAGCAAGCTTACTTGGAGTCAAATACCACTGGTACATCATTTTCATATAATTTTCTTTCAGCATATAACATGCTGAGATTTTCACCACCGCCCAAGCCTCCCTTACCTGGATGTGCAGCAGTGCCTGGCAGCAACAATGGCAGATTCTGGTGAGATCTTGTGAGATCTCACTAAGCTCTTGCAAGATCTCACAGAGCTCTTGTGAGGTTTCAGGAAGATCTCACAAGATCTTGCTAGCCTAATACTGCTATTAAACCAACTAGATTTGGTAGGATTATGCATAGGGTTTCCATGTTGGGTTGCAGCTAGCACTGTCGGCAGGGTAAGGTCCTGGCACTTACATGACCTCCCACTACTGACATTGCTGGTGCTGGCAGGGTTGAGTAAGGTTGGCACAGTGCAAACACACCGGTGCAGCCAAACTGGTGCTCATGCCAGTGTGTTCACACCACATCAACCTCACCTCCTTCCTCCTCTACCTTCTTGTAAGCCACAGTGGAAGAGCTGCGACAGTCAAGTGGAGAAGAGCCCGTCGGAGTGCCACCGGCTCTTCCCCGAACTCCAACGCTCGCCCCCCGAACTTGCGCTGAGCCACAGCAGCAGAAGAGCCTGGGGTGCTCCAACAGGCTTGGCTCTGCTCGACTGTTGGCTCTTGCCCCAGCTGCATGCAAGCTAACTGTTTTGGTGCCACACCCAGAGCAGTGGGATCTGCCACGTGCCGACAGCACTGAAGGCAGCAACAAAACCCGACAAATAGGAGCACACAGATCCTGTCTGAAGATGTTGCACCGATGCCGCTTGCATTCCCCATCGTTCTGCACTGGTACCCCACGTTGGACAGAGCTGGGAGTGTGCGGCGACAGCGGAAAAGCCAGCAAATAATAATAATAATAATAATAATAATAATAATAATAATAATAATAATAATAATAATTTATTATTTATACCCCGCCCATCTGGCTGGGCCTCCCCAGCCACTCTGGGCGGCTTCCATAGAAATCAAAAATACAGTAAAATATCACACGTTAAAAACTTCCCTGAACAGGGCTGCCTTAAGATGTCTTCTGAATGTCAGGTAGTTGTTTATCGCTTTGACATCTGCTGGAAGGGTGTTCCACAGGGCGGGCGCCACTACTGAGAAGGCCCTCTGCCTGGTTCCCTGTAGCAAAGGAACCCGCAGCTTGGTGCATGCAACAGGATGCATTGCACAGTGCCCACAATGTTACACGGCACTCCGGGTGCTGCACGCATAGCCAAAACAGTTAACTGCCATGCTGGGGGAGGGGAGGCAGTGGGCGGACAGCTGTGCATGCTGCCCAACATTTAGCCCCCCAGCATGGAACCCGCACCCCCCTTTGTACACCCTTGTGTGTGGGGCACTGGCACCCCATTTGGTTGGTGCTGTGAGTCCTAAAGGTTCTAAAGGTAAACAACTATTTCCTTTAAAAAAGCTAACAACTTTGGGGTCTCCCCCCCCTAAAAAAAGGTCGACATCTCTGGGCAACCCGGGTGCAAAAATCCTGAGGATCCATGTGGATCCGTGCTTTGCAACCATGTTTTTGCACCATTGTGGCCCCACGAAACAGTGGGTGCATGTTTTTTTTTTTTTTGGTGCAGGTGCAGGCTGTAGCCATGGACATGCTATGTGATCTGATGGTGAATTTGGGGTGACCCAGTGCAAAAATCCTGAGGAACCATGTGCTTTTACCTCCCCCCTCCCAGGCAGCCTCCTTTATCTCTAGTGTCCCTTATCTCCCTCCCGATCCCTTGCCGATCAGTTGCTCAGCGGCTTTGTTTCAACACCCCCTTCCCTCTTGTTTGCCTTAGTGTCTTTTCCTTAGCTGGAGCAGTTTGTTGCTCCTCCTTTTCTTCTAATTTCTCTCCTCATTGCTTTAATCTTCCTGTCTCCTCTCCTTGCAAGTTCACTGTCTTTAGCTTCCCCCTCCTAGGCGGCCTCCTTTATCTCTAGAGTCCCTTATCTCCCCTCCTGATCGCTTGCTGATCAGCTGTTCAGCAGCTTTGTTTCAACACCCCCTTCCCTCTTTCTAAAAAAAAAAAAAGCAAAAAAGCGTGATGTGCTTTTTGCCCCTGGGCAATTTGGCTCCAGGGACCATGCATTCGCTCCATAAGACGCACAGACATTTCCCCTTACCTTTTAGGAGGAAAAAAGTGTGTCTTAAGGAGTGAAAAATACGGTATTTTTGTGGTTTTATTGCAGTGTGAGCCACCATGGGTAGGCTATGCCTCTCAAAGTAGCTGCACTCCTACTTACCTGAGAATAAGCTCCCCTGGATTCATTGATGTTTGCTGTCAAGTGCATAGGGTTGACTTGTACTGTAAAACACTGAGGTGTAACAATGTATTCTGCAGTCAATTGAAACAATACCATTAAAACTACTCACCTGAAGAGGAAATACTATCATTTAGAAGAAACGCTTCCTGTTCTCTCAGGGCCTGTAAGGATTGCAAACTGGAAAAGCATATAAAGGTTAATCTACTATTCCCTCAGCCTTGTTTTTAATCTCTGCTCTCCACTTGTTCCAATTGATTAGTATTGATAAGACAATTGAACAAGCATTATCCCACTGTCACAAACAATAGTAAAACCTGGAGGCCTTGTTGTCACCTTACTCCCTAGAGGAGGAAGGGCCAGTCTCCATAACTACCATGATGAATGGCTTCATTGAAGTCTGCATTCACTTCTCTCATGCAAGCCTAAAGATTGGCAATGTGAAGCATCTTGAATGCCTTTGGTTTGAGAAAAATATTTAGGAAATAATTGTGAAAGATGAAATTTCAATATTGGCCCTCACTTTCTTGACATTGCTTTCATTTTAGCTGAAGTTATGGGCACAAGGGTGTAGGACCTTCAAGATCAAGAGGAGTGGCCTAAGTCAAAAGATGGCAGAAATGCTAACATATGTTGTCTGGAAGATATAGACTAAACACAGGATTCTTCCATTTCTCTCTGTCAAATAATGGTTGTAATGTGGAAGAGGCAGAAAGAAGGAGGGGAAGCCCACAACTCCCTCAGCTCTCTTTTCCATACTCATATTTCTCCTACATAGAAACCCAAGGAGGAAATAAAGTCAGATATATTTGGGCCAATGCATTGTTTCAAAATAACAGCTGTCACAAACTGAGCAAGAGCTTAATTTCAACCACGTATTTTAATCCTCCAGTGAACACTATAGTTTTTAAAGTGTCAGTAGCAGGGTCTAAACATCTATCGAAAACATTATGGAAAGGAAATAGCAGTTGGGGTCACTCTTGTCTATCAACATGTTACATTCCTTTCTTGTCAAGCTTTCCCAGTGAAAAGTTTGCCAAAACACATTAAAATGTAAAGTACTGTGTGTGTGTGTGTGTGTGTGTGTGTGTGTGTATGCTACATAATTTCTCTCAGAAGAGACCTAAGAGCTATGATGGATGAAACCAAAGGCCTATCAGTGTCCAGTTCTCACACTGGCCTATCAGATGCTCATAAGTTGGACGTGGGTCCAATATACTTTCCACACTTGTGTTCCCCAAAAACTGATATTCAAAGGTATTCATTGTCATATTCCCAAGATCTAAGCCTGCTTATTAAGAGGGAGTACAATTCTAGTTTTAAATGAAATGTTATCTCTGTGCTAGTGTTGTTGTTGTTTAGTCATTTAGTCGTGTCCGACTCTTTGTGACCCCATGGACCAGAGCACACCAGCCACTCCTGTCTTCCACTGCCTCCCGCAGTTTGGTTAAACTCATGCTGGTAGCTTCAAGAGCACTGTCCAACCATCTCGTCCTCTGTCGTCCCCTTCTTGTGCCCTCAATCTTTCCCAACATCAGGGTCTTTTCCAGGGAGTCTTCTGTGCTAGTACCTCAGTGCTATTTTTCTAGAAAAAGAGGTGACAGAATGCACCATTAACACCTCCCTTGTTCTCTTAGAATGGCAATGGCACCCGCCTGAGAGGTGCCAGAACTGAGTTCCCGTGAGTTATGGCTGAAAAAAACCCCTGTAGAACCTGATATCCATTTGCTACCAGCAGTTACCACTAGCAATACTGAAGGTTATTGTCTGAGCTGGAGAAGCAAAAGTGAGGGCTCAGGTGTGTTAGATACAAAAGAATACATCAGTGCAACAAAACATTGTACAATTCTCTTTCTGTCTCATAACCTTTCTATAGATAGCTGTGCTTTATCTAGGGTGTGCAGAAACAGGAATAAAATCAATATGTGGAAACTAAGATGGGCGTAATCTTATTTTTCTTCATTGAACAACTACAGATACATCTACAAAAGCAGTCAGTGTGCGCTTTGAGTTTCCGTGCTGATGTCTAATGTGCCAGTCCTAAGGATTCAAGAACACACTTTTCTGCTTTAGAGCCCAAGATTCTGGAAGGCTCTTCTTGTGCTTCCATGCCAAGATAAGACTATTTTGAAGTCGTCTGTCAGTTCTGAAAGTAGTAAAGAAGCTTCTGAAACATCCAAAGTTGCCTTGCTGACTTTACATTTTAATTTGGCAGAGGAACAAATTGTGATAGATTTGATGACAATGTGATAAAGGGAAGGTCTCCCATTGTTTTGAGAAACATGGACGTATGCATAAACCACCAATGCCAGTAAAAATGCCTTATTGCTCGCAGTTAAAAAGCTAAATATGGAGTCGAAATGGCCAAGATATTGGGAAATTTTGGAAAAGGAAGGGGACAAACTGAGATTGCAGAGTTTTGAAAAATTAAAAGGGAAGGTGAGAGATTGGTTACATTATCATCAAATAAATGAAGTGTTTAAACTAGACAGAAAAATAGGCTTCCAGGTGGAAAAATCAAAATTAGAGACTGAACTGTTAGAATCCAGTACTAAGAATTTGTCAAAAATGTATAATCTGCTGCTGAAATGGAACACACAAGATGAAACGGTTAAATCAACTATGATTAAATGGGCTCAGGACATTGGTCATAACATTATGTTTGCTGACTGGGAAAAGTTGTGGACCACCGGGTTGAAGTTTACGGCGTGTAACGCCTTAAGAGAAAATATAATGAAAATGATTTATAGGTGGTACATAACCCCAGTCAAGCTCGCAAAAATCTACCATTTGCCTGATAACAAATGTTGGAAATGTAAAGAAAAGGAAGGTACATTTTTTCACCTCTGGTGGACGTGCCCGAAGATTAAGGCATTCTGGGAAATGATCTATAATGAACTGAAAAAGGTATTTAAATATACTTTCACCAAGAAACCAGAGGCCTTTCTCTTGGGTATTGTCGGCCAGGGGGTGCTAAAGAAAGATACAACCTTTTTTATGTATGCCACAACAGCAGCTAGAATACTCATTGCAAAGTACTGGAAGACACAGGATCTACCCACACTGGAAGAATGGCAGATGAAGGTGATGGACTATATGAGCTTGGCAGAGATGACGAGCAGAATCCGAGACCAGGGAAGAGAAGCGGCGGAAGAAGAATGGAAAAAGTTTAAGGACTATTTAAAGAAACACTATAAAATTAATGACAGTTAGAATGATGTTGGATTAAAATAAATGGTTACTATTAGTAATGGTCATGACAAAGAGAATAAGGGTGATTAGTATAAATTTATAACAAAATAAGGCAAGATTTCGCTGAATAACTGTAAGAATCTGGAATACAGAAACGGGAAGTAAGAGGAGGTCGTGGAAGTAAGGTTTAGAAATTGGGTTATGAAATGGTACTTGTTTTATGTTTTACTATTGTTTGATGTTTGTTTATGTATGTTTTGTTTTTGTTATATAAAAAACTGTTCAATAAAAATATTATAAAAAAAAAAAATGCCTTATTGCTCTATTCCAAAGAACTGTCTACTACATCAGTTGAGAGGCAGTATTGCGTACGGGTCTTACCTGTTCTTCACAAATAAAATACAAAAGAATGTATCTGATATGAGCATCTGCTGAAGTAAGGGCATGTTACTGGTGGCAGGCAGAGAAAACAGGATCACAAAACAGACAAAAAACAAATGGAAGGTATAAAAATATTTTGTATTTCAGGCACTGATTTTGCAAGCTGATGGTCATGCTTGTGTAGCAATCCTCAGTGTTCAAAGGGATTGTGGGAGGGAGGGATAGTGGGGACACCCCCCCAGCCCCAGTGTTGTATCCTCATCTATGCTGCCCTTCTCATGCATGAAACATTTGAAGTGAAGAGCCTGGTCTACATGTGAAAGTTCCCTATGGAATTCAGAACCTTGGTCATGGAGGACTCTTTTTAAGAAGCTTTATTATGACATTTTCCCAACACAATTTTTCACCTTGCGTATCACACTGATGTGCAAACCCTTTGCTGCAGCAGACTGAATGGAATGAAGATTAAAATTAAGTGCCCAGAAAAGCTCTCACTGCTGAAAGAATATTCAGTACATGGTCAGAAATATTCTCACTTTTAGCCTTAGTTTATGTATTCCAAGGATCAGCCCTGATACTGCAAACTGGTTCTATGCTCTGTCCTGTCTGTGCCCCAAAATATTCTGCACGGACACTCGTCTCGCCAACATTGCTCCTTGTAGGTTTCAAGGATGATTACAAAGGGAAGCATAGATAAAAAAGTAGCCAAATCCCAAATTCTTTCAAGTCTCTTATCTTGCTACAAGGAGTCCAGCAAATTAATCTGCTGCCCCTTCCTTTATCACCAAAATAGTTATTTCTTCCCTTTCCTCTGAAGTTAGTTTTCCATCTTCAATCCATGTACGGTTTGTGCTTCAGAAAACTTTGCTGAAATTTAATTCCATGTCTTGCTTGCACACTCTTTTTTACTTTGACTTTTAAGAATCAGGCCTTTCATCAAACAGTTTTCAGCTATTAATAGGTAGTTAGCAGCTACACATGAGAGATCTTCCATATAAATTATTGATTTCACAGTGGGAGGAGAGACACAAAACAGCACGAGTAACTTTTAAAAAACCAAGATATCCCCGTCACTCAAATTCAGAGGCAGTTTTTGAAATCTTGTGATAAGTACTCTAAACTCTTTAGTTCATCCACATATCTGCCAAATACAGTGGCAGCTGGTGCCTACTTTTTATTTATTAGATTTGTATACCACTCTTTATCCATAGATCCACAACACAAAAATACAAGATAAAACACACAAAATACATAATTAAAAACAGAAACAAACCAATAACACCCCTCCCCATCACCTGCTCCCACAACACATTTAAAAGGGTATCAGATGTTCATCAGCCCAAAACCTGGTTGAAGAGCAACGTTTTCACCTGGTGCCAGGTGAAAGGTGTATAATGAAGGTGCCAACCGAACCTCCCAGATGAGGGCATTCCAAAAAGGGAATACTAGACCTGCTAGGGTGGTTAGGAGCTCAAGGGTCAATGGGCTCATGGGGGCAATAACAAAGCTGGTTTTCTCCTGACCTTCCTTTCTTGCAAAGATGCTGTGAACATTACTTAGTACCTTAAAAAAACACCCTATGTGCTGTGACAATAGTTATGAGATTTTTAAAAATCTGCACATACACTTAGGGTGGTATTCAAGTAAATTTTGCTCAAAGCAGACCCTCCTGTGGTTTCCAACAACTGGTATTCAGAAGCATCACTGCCAACCATGGAGGCAGAGCATCGTCATTGTGTATAGTGGAAATCGATTTGCTTATCCTCCATGAATTTGTCTGGTCCTCTTTGAAAGCCATTCAAGTTGGTGGCCTATACTCCTATATACTCCTATAGTCCCCTATAGGAGTGAGTTCTCTGCTCATGGAAGCTGGTGGAGAAATGACTGTCATCCAAAGCTATCACTATCTACTTGTTCTACTTTTCTGAAAGAAGACCATGTAAGGCAGTGGGCAATATTGAACTAAGTTTTATTCAAAGTAGACTCATATTAAATCAGTGAACATGACCAGGTTAGGTCCATTAAGAAGAAGAAGAAGAGGAGTTTGGATTTGATATCCCGCTTTATCACTACCTGAAGGAGTCTCAAAGCGGCTAACATTCTCCTTTCCCTTCCTCCCCCACAACAAACACTCTGTGAGGTGAGTAGGGCTGAGAGACTTCAGAGAAGTATGACTAGCCCAAGGTCACCCAGCAGCTGCATGTGGAGGAGCGGAGACGCGAACCCAGTTCCCCAGATTACGAGTCTACCGCTCTTAACCACTACACCACACTGGCTTAATTTCAATAGGTCTGCTCTGACTAAAACTTAGTTGAACACTGCCCAGTATTTTGCTGGGTCCCCACCCCTCAGAAAGTTACCTACCTTTGCCCGGCACTGGGCAGTTCCTCCTTGTAGTCCATGGGGTTGAAAAACAGCAGGAAATTATTTGTGTCTTGTATGGTTCACTGTGTACAACACAAACTTTAATTGTACATTTGCTGTGGTTATGCAAGTGACATTGGCACTTTTATGAAAAGAGAATGGAGGAAAGAAATGTTGGGTGGTTTGTTGAAGACTGAGAGAATATATTTCTTTAGGAGTAGGGATAGCAGTGTCATTGATATGCCAGTGGAGAAGTCACATCTTTTTACATTAATCAATGGATAGCATGTTTAGATATTTCTTCTGCTGTGAAGGCAACTTGTTCATTTAGTCACAAAAAACCAGTGTGCCTGGATTACAAAATAAAAACTCATTGCACAGTATATAAGCACAAGTACAATTTACCTTATCTGGAGAGTGCAGGGAACCTCAAACATTTAATGTATCACATTTTTTTTGTCAAAAATGGATGTGAAGACATTTTAAAGAACATTTTCTATCTGTTATAGTATATGTATTTTTTATTTTTTTAATTCTTATTGTAAGCTACCTAGATATATGCATATTTTAAGTAAACATAATAATAATAATAATAATAATAATAATAATAATAATAATAATAATATTTATATCCCACTTTTCTGGCTGGGTTTCCCTAGCCACTTTGGACGGCTCCCAACAAAACACTAAAACTTCAAACATTAATAACTTCCCTAAGCAGGGCTGCCTTCAGATGTCTTCTAAAAGTCAGATAGTTGTTTATTTCCTTGACATCTGATGGGAGGGTGTTCCACAGGGCAGGCGCCACTACTAATATCAATCAGGGCAAATAACACTGAAATACCCTCAATGAGTTTATATCCTGGTTTATTCTGTATATGTATTAATCACATTGTCATGTTTATGGTACCTATATTTTAATTTAAAAATGGAGTAAAAGAAAACACAGATCACTGGACTTTAAAACAGGAGTTATGTAGATAAACTTGTTTATGTAGAAAAACTTAAATCTGCATAGTCACATTGTGATGTTATGCTAAGAGTAATTACGTAGATAAACGTGTCTCACAAGAATGTAGTATTGAGCTGGCAGGTTACAGGCTGGAGTAATGAGAGAAGAATCAGCTCATACACTCTTCCATCTCTTCTGCCTCTTCTCCTGTAGCTGCTGTAGCAAAGAGTCCAGGTATGCCACAAGCTGGTAAGTGGAGAGGGCAAAAAACAAGACTGGAAACAGTCCATTGTGTTGGGAAATTTTAAGCTACCCACGTTTCTCATGTTCTCTGGGTTGCGACCTGGTAACCTTGTACTGAAAGGCTATACACGCCTCCTTCAATACATGCCTTGTTCAATGGGAATTATGCCCAGATGAGTGTGTATAATATTGCAGTGTTAATGAACTAGTCTAATGTTCTAATGCAAACTAGTTTAATGTATTACTCAGCTGGGTTGCTTATTTAAAGATGGCCTTAGATACATGAGAAAGCCACAGAAAGGTCAAAGATGTGAATGACATCCCATCTAGTTTGGCCCTATAAGTGAAAACATGAGAGTGATTCTAGACAAGACAGGTTCATTGCTTCCAAATCTCCAGGATGACCCACATTGTCCAAGGTCTTGTTGCTAACATATAAAGCCCTGAACAACTCAGGACCAAGTTACCTGAAAAACTGCCTGTCCCACCTGTAGATCATATCAGGAAAATTTACTTGTGGGACTGCACCCTTCAAAATATCACAGGACAGTGACACCAAAATGGGCAGTTTCCACCAGTGTCTTTGTTCTCTGGAATGCCCTTCTCTCTACCATATGGAGAACTTAGCAATGGGTGGCAGTGAGAGCTGCCAACTTGGATAGCTTTTAAAGAGGACTGGACAAATTTATGGAGGATGAGGCTATCAGTGGCTATGTTTTGCTTCCATAGTTGGAGGCCGTAATGCTTCTGAATACTAGTTGCTAGAAGCCATCTAGGAGAAGGAAAACTCTGATCCTAAACCTCCATCGCCTTGCAGGATATCTTTAGGAGAGGAAAAGGCTAAGGAGTAAATCCAGAGTAGAGTCCCTAAGACAGCTGGATGGCACCTTGTACACCTCCTTCTGGAAACTCCTTCAGCCAAGCTGGTGCCAAATGCAATGCTCTGCTTTCCTTTGGACCACATCAGCGAGGCAGAGAGTAAGGACTTGTCATCTGGGCAGCCCAGGACCTCCATGCACACTGCCCAGGTTTGCACCCTGTAGAGATAACGTCAATGCTGCTAATGCAGCAAAAGCAACACCAGAGGTTATGAGTTACCAGTCTCTGCAGCCACAGCAGGCACTGTGATCCTCCAGTGGTTTGACTTCACTGCTTAGAGAGTTAAAAAAAATAACTGGTTCATGTATCTTTTAAAATAAAATAGCAAAATTAACAGAACGCTATCTGTGCTCACAAATGGAAATCCATACTGAATGGAAAGAGAATTTGTAAAAGTTGAACAGCTGTACACAGCTGGACTGTGGGAAGGGCTGAAACAGCTTTCTCAAGCCATCAGATTGGAATCATCTGGACAAGACTGTATTTATTTTCCTTTTTTCTTGAAGGACCAGCCCTCCCATGAGTAGAGATTCCTAGCCCCAGGAGGCGGGGATAGGCTAGAACAGGCATGGGGAATATTTGGCCCTCAAGAAGTTGATTCCCGGCAGCTCCCATCTTCCCTAGCCATTGGCCATGCTTGCTAAGGCTGATGGTAATTGGAGTTCAGCAACCTTTGGAGAACCAAAGGTTCCCCACTCCTGGACTAAAGGAAGACAGGACCTGGTGTCCAAACGTTGGCGCAAATGTTTTCTGGGGGTGCTTCAGCACTAGCATCCCATCTCTCTTGCAGCTGCATGAACAGGGCCTGATGAGCAGAGGCAGTGTAAGGAAGAGGAGAGAGAGAGAGAGAAATCAATGCCTTTTTTTAAAAAAAAAAAATGTAGGTACATCAGCACTGACTTAACAGCTGTGCATGCTATGGCTCTGTGCCTTTAAATTTAGCAAAAGGAAAATAAGAACAGCTTGACAGAGACCAGCAGAGAACAGGCTCCAAAGATCCATTCTTTCAAAGTCCATTTGGCAGGGAGGCTGTGGAAACATGCGACCTTTTACATACTTATAGTGAGAAAGATGAGTTCCTAGGGAGGAAGAAAAAGTGCTCAATGAGATTAGCAGGGGATATCTTCGCTGCTGGGAATCCCACCACAATGTTTGCTCATCTGGAAGGAATCTAGCCCTGCTGTTTATATTTGATTAATAGCATTTTAACATACATCACAAAACTTAATGCTCATTCTGTGGGAGAGGGCAGTTATTTTGCAACTTGCAAAAAAGAAAGAAAGAAAATTACTTCTGTAAAATGGGCCAAGTACAGCCAGGGGAACGGTGCCCAGATTTTTCCATTAATATTAATTCATTTCTGTAGTGAATTCACACCAGTGAGATTTGCCAGGCCTATTTGTGTTTGCAGTTTGTTTTATGGCCAACTGTCTCCTTGCTACATCAGCTAATTTGGTAGAATTACTCCTGCCGTGAATTTGGCCCCTTTGTACGTACTGTGGAGTTTCCAAAATGGGTAGCAGGAGCTCCTGATGAAACAGCAACTGCTTTGAAAGGCTAAGTGGTGTCACACTGAATAACATCATCTGTTCAAACGAGGCATAATCAAAAAGGAAGAAGAAGAAATAGTAAGAATGTTGTTAAAGGATGATGTTTCCATCTGTTTAATTGATATAATATGAAAATATTCCCTAGGTAAGATGCACTTAGTGTTTCTAAAGGCTAGGCAGAACAGCTGATCATGCGATATCACTGCTTTTGGGTTGTACCACATTAAATTGGAGGTGAGAAAGATCACACTATTCAATGCTCCCCTACATTTCTTTAAAGAAAACAACTCCCTTCAAATGTCAGCAGAAAAAGTTCTGGTCTAGTGGCAACCCATGCATAAGATTTAAGGCTGCACTTCTGTACACACTTACTTTAGAGTAAACACCAATGAACTCAATGGAACTTACTTTTGAGCAGACTTGTAGAGGGTCGCACCATTCACAAATATTGCTAATATTGCAGATTCCCATATAACCAGAGTCTCTTTCTGTGGGTAATTTTTTCCATGTATCTGTCACCTATATGTTCCTCCATTCACATATTTAAGGGATGTATATACTACTTTTCAGGTGTATCTCACAATGCAGGTGAGAAAAGATTATGAAACTAAGCACTGATAAAAAAAAGAGCTGCAAAAACATTGAAAGGTAACTTTGTTTAGAAGAAGCTGTAGCTGCTGCTTCTCAGTTCCACTTAGGGCATGATGGTTCTTCAGATGCCTCTGTGGTGGCAGTTGTTCAAAGGAGGGAGCACACTTGGAGCTGGATGGCTCTACACCCTTGTGTGAATTAATTGAAACAAAGCATGTTCTCTATCTTACGCGTAATCCTGTACTCAAAGCAAACACGAAAAGTCAGTTTGATCATTTTTTATGTTTTAATGATGCAATCATTATGTCAGCAGCTACTGTATTACATCAGACTGCAGAATCCTGCCTGACCGCCGTAGTGTATGAAGCAATCATTACATCAGCAACTACAGCATTTCATCAGCTTTTGATTTGACCACCGAGATGGATGTGACACCTAGGAAATGTACGAAGATCGTAACTCTGCACGAACACACAGCTAAGCCGTATCAAGAGATTGCTTCAGTGGTTGGTGTGAGTTTAGCAGCTGTCAGTGGTGTCATCAAGTTGAAGAAGGAAACTGGATCGTTTTCTCCTAAACATAAAGGAAAGTGTGGTTGTAAGAAGAAAACAACTCCTAGAGATGATGCTTTCTTGCTTTGACAAAGCAAAAAGGATCCCCGCAAGATGAGTGACACATTGAATACAGATTTGAAGGAGAAAGGAATCCAAATCAGTTCCTCTACAGTTCGCAGGCGCCTTATTGTGGTCAGACGAAAAGCCAGAATACCTGTCAATGAACAGCTTTTAACCCAAAAATTGAAAGAAAAGCGGTATAAATGGGCAAAAAAGTACAAGGAGTGGATGAAAGACCAGTGGAGAAAAGAAATTATGGGCTAAATGCAAAAGTCACCTCCGTGCTGTAGACTGTACAACTATGGAGAAGCTCATTCAGGCGCTTATTCAATTGTGGTACAGGTATCCGAAAATCAACAGTGAATGTCTGAAACTAATAGACTCCATGCCAAACCATGTTCAAATGCTGCTTAAAAATAGCGGTGGTCATATCTGTTACTAATGTACGTATATGTGAGTTTTGTACAATAAACTACTAAATTCATTGTTTGTTTCAATTAATTCGCACAAGGCTGTAATTCTCCAGGCTGTTTTTCCTTTCTTCTCTGCTCTCCTCAGGCAGAGATGGTTTTCAGAAGCACCCATGGTGGCACTTGGTGCCACCCACCTATCATTTTTGTAAGATTTATACACACGCTAAAAGTTATGCATCACTGAAACAACGTGGCCTATTCCATTTCCTACTGTACGCCTTTCCAGCGGCAGCCCCACCTGTCCACATGTCACACTGAGTGCTGCCAATTTGAACCCCTGAACAGGAATGGCTAGCTGGGTTGATCATGGCAATTCCAGAACACCTCAAGAGCTGGAGCCAATATGGAGAGTTCAATAGTCTATGTTCAACAAAATAAAGTTAGAATTCTTGCAGCTAATAGCTTGGAAAGTTCCAGTCCTCTCTTTCTGAGTTTCTATATTGGGGTAGTAGAGGAAAACAAGTGTTTCCCTGCAATTGTATGTGATCTGTGCTTATATATAAACACCAGTCATCCTCAGTGACTATAGGAGACACTACAGGAGTTTGTCCAAAACTGATTTTGACCTCTCCGATGGGTATACAATTTTTATTGTTAAAACCACTCTAGGAGTAAAAGAGGAAAAAAGAAATAAAGCAGGTAAGGAACTTAAGAGATAGAATCCAAACTCTGATATTAGTACCTGATCTTGGTGCATTCTAAAATCCTGGAAAGTCACAAGTATACTCTCCAAATAGCCATCCTGGGCAGCCCAGAAGCTGAGTTCTATGGCAGGATATTCGGCTATTGAAGGCTGCTGTCACAGGTGGCCAGCAGTGCAGCTGCAAAGAGCTTCCTGCCAAGGGGGCAGAGCGGGTCCACAGGAAGAAATGTTCCTTTCCTCTTTCAATCTGTTTTCAACTATAAAGGAAGACACGGCCTACACGCCTACACAATATCTGCCTGCACAGCATTTTTCTCCCTGCCGTAGTAAAAACCCAGAGTAACATTTGGAACAATACATGTCACAGGAGGATCACATCGTTCACATGGTTCTAAAGAACAGGAGGCCCTGGGCTCAGCCACAATGCTGCCCTTGAAAAACTGTGTTACAGTGCTGCTATTTTTTTGTCTTTTTATCCTGACAGAAAGCATGCTCAAGAGCAGTTAGGGCTCTGTGTAAAGGCATGCATGTAAGTTTTTGGGCTTCAGAATATGTGAAAAACTGGGCCTCCCTACTTCTGCATATTAGAATTTGTTATTATTGCAATGGATAGTCTGAAGCAGATGGATAGATAAGATGACAGAACAAAGATTAATGCAGTATTTTTTCATGTGCATAAATTTCAGCCAGCCCATGGGTGTGCAGGGATAAGGACTGATATCTGAACAAAAGCCCAGTGATGTCAACAGAAAAGAATTTATTTTATTCACTTCTCTTTGGGCTACAGTCAAGACTTATGACTCAATATTTGGGTGGAGATCCCATGACTTCCATTTCCCCCCAGCTTAGATCTGCTTTTTAATATATCCATTGGGATATGTGCTTCATGTACATTGTAGCACAGTCACGTTACTTTTGAATTCATTTAATTTACAAATGTATGAGCCCCATCTGTCTTTGAGTTTTTAGTAATATGTGTCACTTGGCCAAAAGCTTGTGTAAATACTTGAAATAGAGAACCGATGTTGTGTAGTGAAGAGAGCACTGACTTTGACTGAAAGTGAGGCCTGAGTTCCATATAAAGGAAGTGTGACCAGTGTGATGTGTTGCTGTCTGCTACAATACTGGGCTTAGATAGAGGAGAAGGACTAACATGGATTAATATGGGGGAGGGGGAGTGAGCCTTAATTGGGAGCACTGCCATTGCTAGGGAGACATGTTCTTTTCTCTCTCACTGTGATTATTAAAGAATCTAACTGGTAAGATGTTCCTTTCATTTGATCTTCTTATTTACTGCCATGGGGGAGGAAGCCAATTCCAAGCCTGAGATAGGCTGTAAACCAGTGCTGGGGAACTGGTTCTGCCCACACTCCCTGGGCCATTTTTGACAAGTGGCCGGTCTTACCCACTAGTCCATCACGTGGCATCATGGTGCCCCACCCACCGGCTAGGACCACTGCTTCAGAAAGTCTCACTGCTTCATTCAGACATCAGTTCCAACCTTCATTGTCCACCAACTCATGTTGCTACCTGAAGCTGAAGCAGATTCCTTCATCCTTCTGCCTGGCAAAGCTAACCTTCTCATTATACCTCTAAAACAGTAGTAGGCGGAATGGTGGGACAGAGGTGCTTACCTGACCTCCTGCCAGGTGAGTTACTGCTGCTTACCAGGAAAGCGAGGGGCAGTGCAGCAGCAGAGGCAAGCAGCAGTGACTAAACTGAAGGGAGGCTAGGTGAGTGCCTCCACCACACCACACTGTCTGCTAGTCACTGCGCTAGTCACTGAAGAAGACATTGCCACAAAAACTAAACCACCCAGATTCCTTTCAATAACACAAGTAAGTTTACAAAGGCATCCTTTTCCATGCTCCTTTGTACATTGATCATGGGGAAGTAAGGCAAATGTTGAAATTACCACAGCTACTAAACAATCAACACAGTGTAAATTGCAAGCAGCTCCCTTGAGTAAACTATAAATAAACAAACCTGCTGATCCAGAAATATTGCAATATTCTCCCATGCTTTGTCCATTCCCTAGCAAAGTTTCCCCCAGTTAACCATTTTCTAATTTAAAGTTCCTTGTTTCCCCCCTCTAATTTATACTCTCACTTCCTTTAGAGAACACATCTAAATTATCACCTTTCCTTTTTCAATATCCCGCTATTAAGGGACCTAGTTCTAGGTCTTATCTTGTCAGATACAAATTAGTGCCTAATAGCCCAACAATTCACAAGATTACCTTTTCACTTTGGTAATTTCCAGTCTCGAAAAAGTATTGAGACAAATTGCATCCACCAGGGGAATATTTTATGCTCCTTACTTAGCTGAGTGGCATGAAGTTTTAGGGCAGCTTTTTACAAAAAGGAAAAGTGTGTGTGAAGAAAGAGTATTGCTAGCGGCAGGATATGAGAGAGCCAGAAGTCAAGTGCTTCAACGCATTAGGGACATAGAGCTGCAATGTCATATGGGCAAAATGGAGAAACATGCCACAATTAGAGACTTTGGGAGAGGGTTCTCACCCGCAAATTATCTGGCTGATTTACAAATACCTAAGTACAGACACTCCTTTACCCTGGCCAGATTTAACGTTCTGCCCTCTGCCCTGCTGCTAGGCAGATATGAGGGCAAACCATATGAATCACGTGTTTGCCCATGTGGCTCATCGGAAGTGGAAACAAATCTGCATGTATTGCTGCACTGTAGTTACTACGAGGATTTACGCCTGACCTTTATTGCCCCAGTTCTACAAAAGCTTAAAAATGAACCAGAACTCCAACGTATGAGAGCCTTGGTAGAAGATAAGGTTCCTGAAATTACGATCAATGTTGCCAAATTCTGTGTAGCCGCTATTAGGCGCAGGAAACAAGAGCTTTCCAATGCCAATATGCAGGCGAAGGCAAATACTTAATTTTATTTATGCTGTCTAATTTTAAATTGCTGTTATGGCCTAATCTGTATTGAAATTGTCCTTTGTTTTTTCCGGTGTTATGCTTTGCTGACTAGCTGTACGAGTTAATCTGGTCTGTGACCGTTTTTAATAAATTTGAATTTGAAAGAGTATTGCAACCTTATGGTTTGGCTGGAGGGAGTAGTTTCTATATGATTAGTTCACTTTTTAAATGTTAAACAAGATTATCTAGTTTGCTAGCAGTTTTGCTGGAGACCAAAGCCCTATTCAGGCATTCAAAATAAGGTAAAAGTGCATGAGTAGGTAGGATGCATGGGTGAATGTGCGCCATTCGCACCAGGTCTCTTTTCACCCAGTCCCTGACCTTCAGAAGTTGATAGAGGTGGGGAAGGATTTTGACTGCATTCCCATTTAAATACAATTCACATACAAGCAATACTTGAACCAAACACACAACGATCCTTTGAAGTTCACGCTTCTGTGAACTTTGCAATGCAGTTCTCCAAATAGGTAAAATGTACAAACATGCAATTGCCTGGGCAAAATGGGCACAGAAATGCATATATTAGTGAAAATAACATACAAAATGGCATTATATTAGGGAATGTTGTCTTTTAAAAAATGTGTATATGAGGAGAAAGTGCATTCAGACATGTGTATATTGGGAGAAATGTGTAGTAAAATGCAGGTGAATTTTCATGAGGATTTTTAAAAAAGAACGAAAACCATAAGCTGATATGAAAATGTGGAGAAATGAACTTTGGATTGTAAAAAGGAGAAATTGGGGGAAACAAAAATTGTCACATTTATACATCCCAAGTTGTTGAATGGGAAGGTTGAAAGCAGGATTTTAAGCATGTACAGCTGAATGCACATGACATTTTCCTTGAGATCAGAAACTATGACTGTGCAGTGTTCCTGATCTCATGTTCAAAGCATGTTTAGCCGAATGCAGTCAGAATCTTCCATTAGACCTTTGTACTCAGTCCATGAAGGTTGGAAGTGGATGGGGGTGGGCCCAGTCCTGCAACCTCTACACCAGGAATAGCCAACACAGTGCTCTTCAGATATTGCTGAGCTACAACTCCCATCAGCTCAAGCAAGCATGACCAGTGGTCAGGGATGATGAGATTTGCAGTCCCAACAACATTTGAAGGACTCTCTGTTGGTTACTCCTACTCTACACAGTTTGTGTCTTCACACATTCCTGTGAACACCTGAATAGGGGCTGACTTATACCAGAGTGCTAGTTTCAACTGCTGTGTTACTGATTATATGTTGAGTAGTTTCACCTCAGAGAACGTGGATAGTTGAAATGAATCGTGACTATTGAAAGTGGATTCATATAAATTACCTCATCTACAACTCTGTAAGGTAGATCTATGCTGCTGCCTTTAATTAAACAGAATCCTTTCAAAATTGTAATATCATCTCACCAGAAACCACATGACCCATCATGCCATGTGTAATCATCTGTATTACCTCCCCTCTTCCTGCCATGTCCCCAAAATTGGCTTTCAGGGCATCAGGAGAACCCCTGGGGGGAGGGGGGAGGGATTGTTTGGTCTGGCAAGCCAAAATGCTTGTCCTGACAGAACAATTGCCTAAGTGCAACACTGAATTACTCCCTCTACTTTGTATTATAGAAATGAAGAGTCATTTGAGTTAATATATACTTATCTCAAGTTTCCCTAAATTGTTTTAAATATACATTCTTTCATAAAACTTTACTTCTCATGCTGTATTATGAAGAGACAATCATTTTAGGTCATTATAGCACTCTCTTTCTCTCTCTTTCTCAAATTGTTCATTTAATATACAGTTGTGATCACAAGTTAACTTTAAAAAGTGAGTGACTTTGATAGTCTTTATCCTATGAAACTGCTGCAGATGTTTCTTATACTTAAGTAACAATGGCTGCAATCAAAATATATTTCCATCATTGTTTATTGCAATCATCACCAGCTCTGCTGAGGTTTTAGTTCTTCAAGATATAATGTTAAACAAGCACCACTGAAATACATGCTATTAAATAAGTCTACACCAATGGAAGATTTGACCCTTAAATCTAATTCTGGTGCTGTTCCTATTGAGTCAACAATGTGCATTCATTTCAGACAAAATAGCAGAAGACAATGTACTAGCAAAGTCCATATTCATGAAATCACTCATCTTGGTCTCATCCTAAATGATTACTGAAATAAATCTTTTTCGAATGCTTGTTCCTCTAAACAATATGGGGCTGAGTTTAATTTGTTTAGACTGTACTCCTATACATACCAGTGAAGTCCCACTGCATTCAGTGAGACTTATTCCAGAGTAAGCATATATAGGATTGCACTGTAACTCTTTTGTTAAATTTAGAAGCTGCCCCTTCTCCCAAAGGTAATTAATGATTAACCCATAACAAATTCTGTTGTTGAATCCTGGTTCTGAAAAACAACAACAAAAAACACCTGAATTGAATGCTCCAAGCTTCTACTGAGAGTAACACTGAAGTAATAAAAGCTATGTCATATAGCACAGTTTTCTTCATCCTTTCACTTAAATTCCTGTTTAGAAAAAATGTGATGTTGTCCATTGCTAGCAGGATGTTGCTACTATGTTGACTTTACACAACTATTCTGAATGACAAATTTCCTATGGGCGTTACCCATTTCCCCCTTTATAGCTCTCTTCAAGATCTCAACCTGTCCCATTATATCACACACTTAAGCAAGGGTTGGGGAACTGGATCTGTCTGTTGGGCTAGATCCATCCTCTTTGGGCCACTTCTGATTGCTGGGTATGGGACATCCATCTGTCTGTCTCCTGACATCATATGATGTCCAGGCAGTTCAACTTCAAAGAGAACTAAGAGTGTCTTTAAGTTCGCTCTGGATTTTTGTTTCTTTCTTTGCAGGTCCAGCTTGAATTCAAACTGCAGCTGCAACTCTTCCTGCCAAAAGCAGGCTTGCATTCGGGACCAATGGCAGAGATCAGTTCCATCTCTACTTGCAGCGGAACAATTTGTGGTGCAACTGAAGGCTCCTAAGTGGTCCTCTGAGGCCATGTCATGACCTGCCCCACACCTGGCATTGTATGTGCAGACCCTCCAAGTGTCCCTATTTTCCAGGAGTGTCCCAGATTTACAGAAGCCATCCCAGTTTCTGATTTGATCTTAAAATGTCCTGCTTTTTCTTAGGACACCCCTATTTTCATCAGAGAAATGTTGGAGGGTATGTATGTGTTTAGGTGTGTGGCAGATGGGCACAGCTGAGGGGAAATGGCCTAGTATGCCAAATTAGGACCACGGTGGGCCTAACTGGGTTCCCCATGTCTGGCTGAAGTATTTAGGTTTTACTTGGTAGCTTAAACAAACCCAAGCATGATATTCATTCCCTGTTACAATAAAAGGCTTTTTATGCTAAGGGAAGGGAAGGTGATCTTCACTAATTCCCCATTTTACCCTGAAGCCCTCTGCAACACCTTCAGCACTGTTTAGAGGGTTCCCCAATAATGTTTTAGGGGTGAAAACTGCTACTCCCCACTAAAAGGCCTTCTCTGAATGGAAGGGCACCACTGGAGTCAATTCTTTGTGTTTGACCAAAATCTTCATTTCTGTGTGTGCGGTTAAATAAGAGTAATAATTTATTCGTGGTTGAAAGCTGAATGAAAAGACCTCACATGTGCGGAAGCATGTGCAGGAGAAAGTCTAGTTGAATGCACAAAGCTCTTTTCTACATACAGGAAAGAACATGGAAGTTTTGGTGCTCATACAAGTCTACATGCACCAGAGCACTGAATCATATTCATTCTGTGCTCTTTATTCTATGGGCCCAGCTGAGCAGTAAAACAGGGAAGCTATCTGAATAGTAAGTAACCCACACATTTTATGATGAGATTTCAAGAGATGATTTTTGTTCTACCTCTTATTATTTAATTTCTTCAAGTGAAGAAGTGGCCATTAAAAAGCATTTATTAATGAATTATGCCCTGCAGGAATATAATTTCTGGGCAAGAAAAGAATACGATCATATATTATACGGCTAGCCTTTACTTCTGGGAAAGACTGCACAGCATTTTTATGTGTTTTAATAGTCTTGGAAATGTAAACTCAAGATTACCCTTTTGAAATAACACATTGAAAAGAAATTAAAATGGTTAACAGTGTTTAATTAATTTATTCTCCTGAGTTTTGTTTGTCTCTTACATTTCCTTTAACTGATCCACAAATATAACTATTACAAACTTTCCTGTGAGTCTGGGGGAGTTTATCTTTCATCATTGCCATAATCATATAATTACATCACTATTGATGAATTGCACGAACGAGAGTTCAATATAGAAAAAGCAACATATCAGGCATGCACCATTTTCAGAAATCATATGGCAATGATGTATAAAAGATCAACTATAAATCTGTGCTGTATTTGCAGATCACTTTGAGTTTACAGATTGAGTGAGAAGGGTAAGTCAATTCTCCCTCTGAGAGCCAGACAAAAATGTTAAGTGAGGAAGTGTTATAATAAAGTGGTAATAGATTCCTGCAAAGGACATGTAAGAAAGTTCTTTATAGCTGTAGAGGTGCAGGAAACCAGGCTTAATTGTGGAACCCAACTTATGGGCAGTCCAAAAGTAATAGAGGAAGCCTCCCCCTACCCCAAAAAACACTACTGAAGTAGTGGTATTATTTCAGTTTATTGAGCCCTTTGCAGACATTCAAACAATGGAAAAATGAGTGCCTTGCCCCCCAACCTACGTATGTGTGTTAATATGAATGTCTGCACATAAGGTTGAGTGCATATGCATCTGTGTGCATAGATACTGTGTGTACAATGACTGCTCCCCGCTTAAAATGGGGGGCGCCCTTTGCGTGGACGCGTGCAGCCCTAGATCTGGAGCGGCTCCAACAGCATAGGCTTGGCTTTGCCTTCCCTCAGGTGGGATACCTGGAGGTCTCCGCCTACCTCAGTCAGTTGTCCAATCCCACCTGGGGGAAGCATTGCCAAGGAGACCAGGCCAGGTAGGGGAGGGATTACCTGCCCACACAATAGAGGGGGGATCTTACCTGGGAATCCTCACTTGGCTCCAGAGCTTCTCCCACCCTACCCACCCTCAGTTAATGTCTTATTTTGCAGGTTAACTTTTCTTCACAGGTTTTGCAGGTTAACTTTTCTTCACAGGTATGCGGGCGCTGCTACGTTAAGGTCGCTGTTAAAGGGCCGCAAAGGAATTTCCCTGCATTGGCAGGTTTCGCCTTTCCCCTAGCAAAACGTCACAACTTTGGCGGTATCAGGCCTTGGGCGGAATCCTTTTGTCCATCTTCCTCTTTGCGGCGGCGATACCAGGGTTCCCCGTTAAAGGGGTTTTCTGAAGGGAGGCTTTGACCGTACGCCGAAAAGTCATCATTGCTCTCCCCTGCGGCGGTGGCGTTACGGGGGCGGCTATCTCTGCTTGAACATATGTTCTCCAGAGCCGGCCCACCCCCCCACACACACACTGGATAACCCTGATGCTCCCTAGGTCCCCGGCTGGGGACTGGGGAGGGAGAACGCCCAATGCCTGAGCCAAGGTCTACCCACATTTGAAATTTAATAAAGTTGTGGCCAATTTAATCCCATAGCACGTTGTCTTGAGTCGTTATTCCACATGACGGGGGGACCGCGCGGGATCTGGGGACTCCGCCTGTCCACGCAATCTATTCTCTTCATTTTTGAAGGGTACATTAGATATTCAAAGTCAAAGGTCATTAACATGTACGTGTGAGACCCCCTATGCGCAAGTTCTAACTGATCCTACTCCTTTCCCTGCTGTCTCTGTCTCTCTACTTATTTTAAGCAGCTGCACAGGGTCTAAGTTAGGGCTGCCATACATCCAGAATTTCCTGGACATATCCGTTATTCGTCCTCCGAAAATAGCATACAGGTGGTGAAAATATCGAAAGTGTTGAATTTTTGTTGTTGAATATCCTAAAAAATAGCTCAGAAACAGATTTTTATTAGAAAATTTATTAACTTTTTGAAGTATGGTAACCCTACTCTTAAGTGTACAGTCGCACTTTGGAAGTTGAACGGAATCCGTTCCGGAAGTCTGTTCAACTTCCAAAGCGTTGACTTCCAAAGCTCAGCTTCTGATTGGCTGCAGGAGCGTCCTGCAGCCAATCAGAAGTCGTGGATGCTGTGCTGGATGTTCGGCTTCTGAAAATTGTTTGCAAACCAGAACAATCACTTCAGGGTTTTGATCGTTCGGGAGCCGAAACATTCAAGTTCAAAGGTTTTTTGTTTCTGAGGTTCCACTGTAGTTTAATTATATCCTGGTATCCACAAATTTCCTGTTACAACAATGCATTATCAAGGAATAATTATAATAATTATTTATTATTTATAACCCGCCCATCTGGCTGGGTTTCCCCAGCCACTCTGGGTGGCTTCCAACAGAATATTAAAATGCAATAGTCTATTAAACATTAAATAGCTTCAAAGATGAGAAATGGGCTCTCTACAGTGACTTGAATCATTACTTTGACTGTTTGCCTTGTGCCCATCTCCATGTAGGTTCAGTGAAAATGTTCAAAGTCTGTATTATTTACTACGAACCTTCCCTTAAGACACCATGTTCATAACACAGGCATTCCATCCAGTGCTTGGAAACTACCATTCTCAAGCTATGCTGACTTCCACATGGTGAAGCACTCACGATAATACAAATGGTAACTTCTGACCTTACTGTTAGGATACGCCTTTCTGTGCATAAAGCCAATTCTCACTGAGTTCAGTCCATGATGTCAGCATCCCATGGCCACCTTCCGCATGTGGCAGACCAAAGGAGAAAAGGCCATAGCTCCGAAAGTCACAGGTTCAAACCCCCACACCTCATGCCCCCTACCTAAAAGGAGACATGAGGAGGGTTGATTTTGAGGGATGAATTTCAAAACTGCACTGATTTGGGGGTTTCTTGGAATTCCCAACAATCCTGGGCACAAAGCTTTCAATAATTTAAATATTTAACCACATGGAGAACTAACCAGTGTTTGATGACAAAAATGCAGGCGTTTGCAAATGATATTCTCTGGAGTTGCTGTGTCAGCTCTAGCATTAATTCTAATTGGATCATAACCAAACATGAGGAAAGGCAATGGTGACACTGATCTGTAATGTATTGTTTCTACAAAAATAAATCCATTTTTAAGAGCTATTAAACAGCTATTAACAATGTGGAGCACATACTATTTTGTATGACCTCATGAAAAAGAAAGATTAATTTCATATGGAACTCTGCTAATGCACCTAGAGTTCCTTATCGACGCTCATCAGTAAAGGAAATGTCCACATTTTTGTTTCAAGAGAAACAAATATGGCCTGTTTTCACAGCCCTGACCTGTATCTTTCTGTGTGTTTTTCATACTTCTCTCTAGATTCCAAAGCAGATGTGAGGCAACTGGAACCTGCACTTCAGTTGAGATACAAGCTGCCATTAAAAGTGTCATCGGGATAGAGGCTGTTGGTCACTGCTGAACATTTGCCAAGGACGTTTGGTGCCAAATGCATTGACCTGGCCACCCTCTGTGAGTGCCTGTGAACAAACGGGATTCCTGCACGGATGGAGTTTCCTGCTCCCTTCAATGAAAGGGAAGCTCTGCATGTGCAAAGGAATGCCTGCTTCTTTCCTTGACAAGAATAGGAAAGCCACTGTAGGAGAAGAGCTCTGTGACTACCCAGAAGGCTCCATGTGCACAAAGAAATCATAGAACTATAACTTCATTGAAGAGTTGATTTGAACAATGTCTTTTCTTTTCAATTGTAGCAATGTACACAGGGGTAGCCGCCTTGGTCTGTGTCTTGCAGCAAGAGTAGCAAAGTGTCTCGTGCCACCTTAAATTTTAACTAATCTATTGTGGGATGTGTTTGCGTGTATTGTTTCTACAAAAATAAATCCATTTTTAAGAGCTATTAAACAGCTATTAACAATGTGGAGCACATACTATTTTGTGTGGGGTGTGTTTGTTGTTATTTTTCTCTTCCAGATGCAACGAACACTGCAGAGAATGGGGGAATTCCACCAGGCCCCTTTCTGTGAAGATTCTTAACAGCCGTCAACCCAGCAGAAAAACTGGGCAGCAGGACAGGAGCTACTCAGGGCCCTCCTGGCCTGGACATTGTCACCTGCTCTGCTCCTGGGTCTGATCTGTGAGGATGGCTGTGTTTCCATTCACATAGAATCGTAGAACCGTAGCGTTGGAAAGAATCATGAGGGTCATCTAGTCCAATCCCAACTTGGCACAGGGTGACTTTGCCTGTCAAGATGTTGCCTGGAAAGTGTTGATGGGTTGTAGAGTTCCACCTTCACATCAGGTTTTTACGAGATACAGTGGGAGAGTCTTGTAAAATGGTCTTGTAAATGGCGGGGAAGCATCACGCTTAAGGCTTCAGGACCATTTTGCTGCACACGCTTCCCATCCTTCTGTCCTTGGGTTAGAGCCTCCATTGAACTATTTGGGTTGCTGGTCATAGCTGTCAACTTTTCCCCTTTTTAAGGGGAATTTCCCTTATTCTGAATAGGATTCCTTGCAAGATAAGGGAAAAGTGGACAGCTATGTTGCTGGTTGCTGACACCAGAAATGTACGCCCCCCCAAGGGCTGAGTGGAATGAGAAACTGATTCTTGCCCTACTGCCATTCTAACCCTACTTTGCCTGTTGCAAATGATAAAGAATGGCCTGATTTTTAACCCAACACTTGATGCCCTGTTATTTCACTGCTCTCTGGGGCCACAGAATGTGTAACGTCAGCCTATCTGATACAATGTCAGATGGGAAACAAAATAAGAACAGGAAGTACATTCCCAGTATGGTGAGAGAGTCTTTGAGTTGCACAGAACTATGAACTGATGTTGAAATGTATAAAAAAAGAGGAATGGATATTTCTAGAAGAGGGCATTGTGCAATCCCTTGTCTGTGATTTGTTTCAGTCTAAAGATAATAATGGAGGAAACACTTTATAAACTACTGAAGTTGGAACAGTGCATTGTGCAAAATATCTGAGGTTGCAAAGAGGAATGCTTGAACAGAAAAGTAGGAGGTTTTCTCTTTGAAAGTATAAAACAAAGAGGTTAGCTTTATATCTGGGGCTGATTCCACATGTATCCCATTATAAAGTTTATATATGTATGTGTGCACGCTGATACACTCACACACACATGCAGAGAGAGAGAGAGAGAGAGAGAGAGAGAAAGAGTAATCTCCATAAAATAGGAAATGTTTGTCTAAGAAGTCCACCCTTTCCAAGACTTATGTGGGGAATTTAAAATGTGTTTTGTTTTATAAGGCTGGAAATTGAAACTACCTTTTATCAGTCATACTGTTGGGTAATTACACTAGAATTACAGCAGTCAATCTTTGCAGAAAGTGCTCCAACCGCATATCATGCCAGTTTTCAGAAACAGGCCAAGCTGAAAGGTAAAAAGGTTTCTTGTGTTGAACAGCTTGAACTCCATGAATTTGATCTCTGAGTAAAAAATTCTCAAAAACCTTTAGAGTGCTGACCTGTTGGTTCAGATTGTTGCAAATACCACAGTCCCTGAATTGATTGAAGCTGTACACAGAGTGGTATGGCAGACTGGCCTGCACACCACTGCATATTATATATGTTGTATTAAAAGACATCCAAATAATGCTTGTGGATTGTGTTATTTTTATGTGCTTAGGCTGAATAAAATCTAAACTGTTATTCCCTGGGAGACCAATAAGTAGTGATTTTTGAAAAACAAAAACAAATACCCCCCCCAAAAAAATGATGCAGGAGGTAAAAATCAAGTTTTCCATCTAAGTGACTGCTTGACCTTTAAGAAGCCAGTAAGAACAATTACAGTTCAGTTTCAGAACAATTCTACACTGAGAATAATTGGTATTTTCTCCTACTCTCACAAACCACCGTTCCTACTGCCAAAGAAACAGGTAGTGATGGACGAGCTCTCCAGCTCCAAACTGGATTAACTCAGAAATTATCCAAGCCATTTCCCACCCCCACCCCTAAATCAAACTACCCTTATTTTCTACACCATTGATGGCAGGACCCGTCACAAACAATTTCTTTCACACAAACAGATACACCTAGCCACACCGAATGAGCACAACAGCAACTGGTATTCAGGGCAATGTTGCCTCTGATGCTGGTGACCATATAATGATCATGACTAGTAGCCATTTATAGCCTTACCTTTCATGAATTTGAAGTGCAGAGACTAGAACTGTTCACAGTATAAGTAAGGTCATATATATTCTATATGTGATGTGACTTTTTGTTGTTGTTCCAATGTGCATCATTTTATGCTTGCTTACATTGAATTGACTTTGCAACCCCCACATCCCCACTTTAAAATGCCCAGGCACACAGTTTGGAGATACAGTGGTACCTCAGGTTAAGTACTTAATTCGTTCCGGAGGTCCGTACTTAACCTGAAACTGTTCTTAACCTGAAGCACCACTTTAGCTAATGGGGCCTCCTGCTGCTGCTGCACCGCTGCTGCACGATTTCTGTTCTCATCCTGAAGCAAAGTTCTTAACCTGAAGCACTATTTCTGGGTTAGCGGAGTCTGTAACCTGAAGCGTACGTAACCTGAAACGTATGTAACCCGAGGTACCACTGTATTCTTTTGTAGCTCCTCTTCATCTCTTTTGATGTTAGCAAACTTGGCCATTTTACTGCTCAGCTCTGACTCCAGATTCTTTGTGAGCAAGTTAAAAAGCACTAATCCTAATCCTAACTAACAGAGGGACGCGGGTGGCGCTGTGGGTAAAAGCCTCAGCGCCTAGGGCTTGCCGATCGAAAGGTCGGCGGATCGAATCCCCGCGGCGGGGTGCGCTCCCGCTGCTCGGTCCCAGCGCCTGCCAACCTAGCAGTTCGAAAGCACCCCCGGGTGCAAGTAGATAAATAGGGACCGCTTACCAGCGGGAAGGTAAACGGCGTTCCGTGTGCTGCGCTGGCTCGCCAGATGCAGCTTGTCACGCTGGCCACGTTACCCGGAAGTGTCTGCGGACAGCGCTGGCTCCCGGCCTCTAGAGTGAGATGAGCGCACAACCCCAGAGTCTGTCAAGACTGGCCCGTACGGGCAGGGGTACCTTTACCTTTACCTTTAATCCTAATTCAGAGAGTTGGGTGGATGGAACAGTGGAATGCGCTGTTCATTATTGTTCTTTTCACATGGAAAGAAATGGTCTCTTTTGTTACCTGTGGATCTTATCTGTGCTGCTCAGATAAAGTCTAAGGATCTCAGGCTGCCAAATGCAAAATCATGTTTACTACTAATCCTCAAGAAATTATCTTGAGGGTTATGTTTCAGCAGGTGCACACACATGCTCATTTTCTGTCTAAAATATATATTGCTGAAACAAACTGTGGCATTACAAAAAAGAAACTTACATAAATGGTATTAGAGTGCCTGTAAAATGTTTAATATGCTCACAGGACTTCTTATAACACAGGACAAAAAGCTCAAAATATCAAAAGGGTGCCAAACTGCCCTTCCCTGATGCCTGAGAAAGGAAGTGAGAAATGCATTGTAGGGTTTGGACTGAATGACCCTCTGGTCGCTTCTGACTGTACAATTTTATGATCCTATGATTCTATACTGAATTGCAAAATCAAGATTGCAAGGCTGCAATCCTATCCCCATTTATGTGGCAGGAAGCCCAACTGAATTCAGTAGGAGTTGCTTCTGAGTAGATGGACGATTAACTATTTAATTAGCTTTGTCTTTAAGGTACCACAAGACATTTGGTTTGTTTTGCGCAAAAGACTAACAGGGCTATCTGGGAATTCATTAACTTTGAAAGGGAATACCCAGGGAAGGTAACTAATTTGTAAATATTTGCTGATGGCCAATACACATGCGCATCGTGTCCTAGGCTATATATGTAAAATAATAGGAATGTCTCCACATCAGCAGATGATGAAGTGGAAGAAAGACCTGTGCAAAATATACCAACACCAGATGAAAGTGCTAATGAATGTTGGAACACATTGAGCATGTTCATAAATCCCTAAGTCAGAACAGAGATATTGTACATTATGCATCGTGAACAAGGTCGTGCAGGATTTGGGGACTTCCTGAATATGATCTACCCCTTCCCATGATATATCTTTTTTCTTCACGAAGAAATACACGCCATAGTTTCCAATGCTGGGCCAAGACATTTTGCTGCCTGAAGTGGAGGTCAAATGGAATCCAACCCCTGGCCAGAGCCAACAATGCACAAATTATTGCTGCATCATTCAGACACCATTTCCTGCCTTCGTCTGCCCCGATCTCACTGTGTCACAAAAGCATGGCATTCAACCCTGCTGCACAGCAGGGAAAGCCCTGAGAATTTCACATATCCACTGAGGGTGCTTTCAGGTGTCTCATCTGTCAAGGGTCTGTTTCAGGACTTTGTTCACCATGCCATACACACACATGTGTATGCCATGGGAGAGCTCCTTGATTAGACTGTGACCCTCATTATTCTATGTGCTTCCTGGGCTTGAGAAAATGCCTTGTATCCCAGCAGCTGCCCAATCACCTCCTTATTGAGTTAGGTGTATTTGCGATGCTTGCTGACCTCCTCCGTGAAGATGTCAGTATCTTCCTGCAGCTACTTAACTAGAACAGAAAAGACTCACTGGAGCACAAAGAAGTACTTATGCACCTAAGCTTCAAAACAACCATTTTTCTAAGGCAAGATATAAAAAGAAATGGGGGGGGACACAATTTATGGGTTACTTAGTTTTTGACACGTTCTCTTTTAATAAGAGGCAACATAATTATACTAAAGAACCAACACACTGAGAGCATACTCAGGGGTAGGCAACCTAAGGCCCAGGGGCCGAATGCGGCCTAATTGCCTTCTCAATCTGGCCCGTGGACGGTCTGGGAATCAGCGTGTTTTTACATGAGTAGAATGTGTCCTTTTATTTAAAATGCACCTCTGGGTTGTTTGTGGGGCCTGCCTGGTGTTTTTACATGAGTAGACTGTGTGCTTTTATTAAAAATGCATCTCTGGGTTATTTGTGGGGCATAGGAATTCATCCATTCCCCCCCCAAAAAAACCATATAGTCCGGCCCACCACATAGTCTGAGGGATGGTGGACCGGCCCACGGCTGAAAAAGGTTGCTGACCCCTGGCATAGATTCAGAGGCAATCACTGGGGCTTCCGTACCCACTTATGGGAAGGCAAGAGGTGATTTAAGAACATAAGAAGAGCCTGAAGGATCAGGCCAATGGCCCATCTTGTCTAGCATCCTGTTCCCACAGTGGTCCACCAGATGGCTGTGGAAAATCCAGAGGCAGGAATCAAGCATAAGGCCATTCGCCCCTCCTGTGCTTCCCAGCAACTGGTGCCTCTGACTGTAGAGGCAGAGCATAGTCATCATGACTAGTAGCCATTGATAGCTCTCTCTGCCATGAATTTTCAGGGGCGAACTTGGGGGTTGCTTTTTCCCTTCTTCCACCCACCAATTCACTCCTGCAGACCCTGTTTTCCTCAAGTTTTTCTGTGTGTGGGCTCTGAGATCAGAGTGAAGCCCAATGGTCTCCTGGGGGGCTGTAGAGGAAAAATAACTGGGTGAGGAAAGGGCTAAGAACGCCTTTCTCTATCTGCCAGTTCTGTCTTGCAAATGTCTTCCTGCCTTCGCATTCACCTTTCCTCAGCAAACACAGGTTTGGGAATGCATGTTTTGGGGGCTATGTTTCTCAAATGTGGGTCTCCAGCTGTTCTTGGACTACAGCTCCCATCATCCCTAGCTATCTGTACCAGTGGTCAGGGATGGTGAGAGTTGTAGTCCAAGAACAGCTGGAGACTCAAAGTTTGAGAAACTCTGAGCTATGGTATAATTTTTCAGCTGGGATGCGTAATCTTTTTATTAAGTGTTTCTTATATTGCAGGAGTCTAGATCAGCAAATGCGAACGGTGTTGCATTCATGCACAAATAATTTTATTTTTTTCATATGGATTATAAACCTATAATTAGATGAAATTGTTGTTTCTAGTGACTGAATCATTCTCTTAGGCTCATTTTTCCTTTAAGCCTCCTGTAGGAAATAATACTGAAATACTCTTACAATTCTAACTCAAACTCTTCCAAGCTCCTGCTATATTACCCGAATTAAAAACCATTCACGTTAATTTCCCATCAGTATTCTATGAGAATCAAGAGGATTAGGATTACCTTGCAACCTCTAGTTAATGGACTAGATCTAGATGCAAAAGCAATCCTGGCTGTAAATGAACTGGGCCAACTCCAGCTAAGTCCTATTCAGTGTAGACCCACCGAGAGTCATGGCTGTGACTAAATGATGTCCACTGGTTTCAATGGGTGTGATCTGAATATGACAATCCACTGTGTGTTTTTGGATATGCCACCGTTCTCCCCTAGCCTGTAACGTGGAGCTCTCTGTCATCCCATGAAAGCCAAAGTGGTTTACAAACAGGGATAAAACAGTGTTCTTGTCACCTTTGTATGGGGTTAGCCCAAGGCATTTACTTTCTGAAGTGGAAGAACAAATGGTCCCGCTATCACTCAAGGTGCATTATACACCCAGGGCCAATTCAGTTATTTGGGCACTAAGGAAAGAAAATCCCATAAGTGCCTCTCTCCATTACAGTGAGGGGGGGGGGAGGAATGTAACAGCAATAAAATTAAATGACAAAAAACTTTCATGACGCTCAAAACCAGCTGCCCAAAGTGGCTACCTCACTCTGCTGAATGAAGGACTGGCCCCGCTGCTTTTCTCCCTGAAACAACCTCAAGCATTGACTCCTCTAATTGTGAGCAGGGTGAGTGGGTTTTTACTGACTATTTTTGTGGGTAGCTGACACCTTAGAATATGCCTTCAGTTTTGGATTGATCCACTGTGTGTTCACTGGCTGCATTTCTGCAAGGGAAAGCAGTTCAGAAGTGAATTGTTTTTATAGCAGTGAGTGTTTATGTCCTTTTCCTCTTCTCAGTGGATAAATTGGGATATTACCATGTGAATTAATTTGGTATCACGCAATAAGGTAGTGGTGAGGTGTTATATTCTTTTCACTTGAGGAGGAAAGCCTTTTTGACCATTTCTCCAGGGGAAGAACAAAGTGAGACACGTTGTTTGTTTTGAGGAAAGCTACAGGGATAAAGAAGTGCCAGAACAGATTTAAAGTCTCTGGTCTCAGTTTCAAAGTCTGGAGGGATTTGTGGCCAAAGCAGAGATTAATGTGACTTCCCGTGCTGAAGCTAATAGTTATGGCTGGCTTCCAGTGAGGGCCAAAGGACTATAAAACAATTAATATCCACTGTTAAGCTGACTTACTTTATTAGGAAAATGCTGATATAATGTTTCAATTACACTTCATCTTTCTGTAAATTTTATATGCATATTGTAATGTAAGAAATTGTGATAATAAAGGGCCCTTGTGCATAATTTAAGTTATAAATGACTTTAGCTGGTAACTCAGAAAGACAAAGAAAAACCATATTGCTTTCCCTGGGAGATTGATATATTTCCACAGTCTTCAGTGACAGAACCATAGCCTAATAATTTAATGCTACACAGTAGAAAAGTCTCCCCATAGACACACACAGCATTGCTGACACTATAGTTTACACCAGACGCGTTCTTCATGTGTTATTGAACTCCAGTTCCCGGCAGCCCCAGCCGCACAACCAATGGCTTGTGATGATGAGAGTTCTCATCCAACAACATCTGGACGGCCACAGTTTCCCCACCCCTTGTTTGCACAGCCTATTGAACTACCTTTGAAGGTGACCCGGAAACTACAACTAATCCAGAATGCGGCAGCTAGACTGGTGACTGGGGGCAGCCGCCGAGACCACATAACACCGGTCTTGAAAGACCTACATTGGCTCCCAGTACATTTCCGAGCACAATTCAAAGTGCTGGTGTTGACCTTTAAAGCCCTAAACGGCCTCGGCCCAGTATACCTGAAGGAGCGTCTCCACCCCCATCGTTCTGCCCGGACGCTGAGGTCCAGCGCCGAGGGCCTTCTGGCGGTTCCCTCCTTGCAAAAAGCAAAGCTACAGGGAACCAGGCAGAGGGCCTTCTCGGTAGTGGCGCCCGCCCTGTGGAATGCCCTCCCATCAGATGTCAAAGCGATAAACAACTACCTGACATTCAGAAGACATCTTAAGGCAGCCCTGTTCAGGGAAGTTTTTAATGTGTGATATTTTAGTGTATTTTTGGTTTCTGTGGAAGCCACCCAGAGTGGCTGGGGAAACCCAGCCAGATGGGCGGGGTACAAATAATAAATTATTATTATTATTATTATTATTATTATTATTATTATTATTATGACAATCTGATGTTTTGGATATTATATTCCTTCCTTTCTTCTTGCTTTCAGAGCCATCTCCAATACCCAGCACCAGCTAATCCCAGTCCTGACATTGACCATCTATATCAACTGGAACCAAAGGCAGCCTCAGGGGCCTGAGAAATGGGAGCTGGGGGAGATGTTGAACCCTTTGCCCTTCAACCCTATTCATGCAGTACTCTACAGGGCGAGTACACCGTCAAGTCACCACGCAATTGCCTTGTAGGCAAGTAGCATGTTTTGCTAAGAATCACTCCCTCCAGCTTTTTCACGGGTAAGGGAAAAGATCTGGGAAACTCTCTTCCTTGTTCCTCTGGTTTTTTTTTTAATGGTTGTTAGTTTATTGATATGTTTTTAATGCTTTGTTGTTTGACATGCTAGTTGCTTTGAAAGGATTTCACCCTAAAAGGCAGGACACAAGGACACTGCCTCTTGTGTTGTTTCTGCTGCATTTGCAGCACCAAAGTGACCTCTCCGGGGTGCAAGCCTGGGCAGTGTGTATGGAGGTCCAGGGCTGCCCAGATGACTAGACTCCCCCTCTTGGCATTAGTAATATGGTCTGAAGGAAAGGAAGGCAATATATTTAGCACCAGCATGGCTGCAGGAGTTGCCAGAAGGAGGCCTACAAGATGGCATCCAACTGCCTTAGGGATTCCACTCCAGATTTGTGTAGGGTGAATGGGGTTTAGGGGAGATGCAATACTTCTGGTGGGGGACATGTCAAGCTCATTCTGGGTAGTTCATCCACTATTGGCTTCCACCCTGCACTCAGCTCTCACCTGTGGCTCCTAGAAGCTGTCCCCAAGCAACAGTGGCCACACCCCAGGAATGGCTTTAACTGGCCAGCTAAATCAGGTGATGGCTCTCAAACCTTGGTGAGTTAGGGACTTCCCCTGCATGTGAAGGCAGGCTCTGGTGGATTAAGGGGAGAAGACCAACAGTCAGGAAGGTGGTTTTTGTATGAGCTATAGAGGGAAGTAAGGGGCAGGTGGGACTCAATCAACCCCTCTAGGAGAAGGAAAACTCTGATCCTAAACATCCACTGCTTTGCACGAGAAAGGCTTCAGGATTAAACCCTGAGAAACAATCTGTACCCACTGCCTTGTGGGAGAAGAAAAGGCGAAGTAGTAAACCTTACTCCAATATCTTAAATAAATTAAAGAACCCAAAATATTCACGTTGAATTTGTGACCTTCATTCTATTTGTATAGAATACACAAGCATGAATAAGTCCCCCTCTTTATCAAGTCGTCACCCTTGATTTAAACCTTTATGCAAAACAATCGTACAAAGCTAGGGAATGGTAAGAAATAGATTCAATCTGTTGACTTTATTGTGTTTTTAAAACACTACATGATTTATTGTTTCAAAAGCTCTACACCACATATGATTGCCATATTTTAGGAAATTCACTTCTTCTAAATAGCTCTGTAATTCTACCTGTTCCTTTGGACTAGATGAATAAGCGGCCATTATGTGTTCTTTTGCTGAAGCCAAAATATGTGAAATAACAGCCTATCAGTGCCATAGACAACAAAATCTACTGTGTCAATCCATCTGAATGTTTGATTTCATTCTGTTCCAAGCTTCAGTGAGGAACACCCATCTATCCCAGGGTTTACGCTTTTAAAAACACAGAATAAAAATATTCTCCTCCCATTTTTTTTTATGCTTACACATGATGCTTGCTGAACTCTTAATATTTGAAATATATAGGGAACACCCTCTCTTCTGAAATCTAATATTCCCTCCATCAACAGGACCCAAACCAGAAATAGGTCACACCCTTCAGACAAATCAACATAGGCTTTTAAAACAGAGTGCTAGTGATCAGATTCAGATTCAAACAGGGCCAGATGGTTTATAGGAAACACGAACCCTCTGAATTCATACACCCCCCCATTAAAAATACCTCATATTCAGAGAAAATCAGTAAAGTCAAATGCTGATCTAAGAAGAGAATTGGCCACTGTGAGGCTGATTGTGCAACTTGGGCATACCCTGAAGATGTGTGTAGTGTGTTAAGTAGAAATATAGAAATAAACACATAGAAAACGTCAGCAAACACTGTACACCAAATATAATTGTTAGGGGAGTAGCTCAACAAGTTATTTAAATGTGTTAATGCTTACTTGCCTTTATGTAATTGTATATAAATTATATAATTTTTCCTTGTGGATGTTGATTAGCCTTGTGCAGTTTATTTCGAAAGAGTTGAACAATTATAGATAAATATATTTAAATGTATTTATTTCTCTCCCTCCAAGCAAGTAGCATTGAGTGATGTGCTGCTGCCCCTGAATACAGTATGAAGATTCAATTTCGCTACCACAGCTAATAGCCACGGACAAGTGGGAGGCAGGAAGTATTTTATTTTATTTTATTTTATTTTATTTATGTTATTTCAAAACCAAAAAGAAACAAAGTACAAGCATCAAATTCAAAATCCATATTCGTTTTCTAAGCCTATTACATAGATTACCTAAATTAAAATATACATTACTCTAGGCTTCCTTTTGCTATATGCAAATACAACACAGTTAGAAAATTTATATTATAAATAATATTATACATTCCCACATCCTCTCACTCCCCTTCACCCATGTGTGATCTCAGTATTTTACTTCTTCCATCTTGTTGTATTGTTATAGTTTAATAATTATTCAGTTAATTCTATTATTCTTTTCTTGCTTACCCCTGCACGTTTTACCCATTATCTATTAATTTTTCAATTCCGGAACAATATTTTTTCATGTATTCCTTCACACCATCCCACTCTTTGATTATTCTCTGATTCGAGTGGCCTCTAATAATTGCTGTCAATTTTGCCATTTCTACAAACTTGTAGAGTTTGTTTGGCCAGTCTAATAATGATGGGATTTTCTCCCCCTTCCAATTCTTTGCGATCAGTATTCTGGCCGCTGCAGTTCCATAAAGGAATACATTTTTCTTATGTCTGGGGATGTCATTAGATATTAGGCCTAACGAAAAAGCTTCTAGCTTTTTGGTAAACGAAATCTTAAATAATTTTTTCAGCTCCTCATATACCTCATTTCAGAATCGTTTTACTATTTTACACCCCCACCATGTATGGTAAAAAGTTCCCACCTCCCTCTTGCATCTCCAGCATAGATTTGATTGCTTTTTATAAATCTTAGCCAGTTTTTCCAGGGTGAGATACCAACGGTAAAACATCTTCATCATGTTCTCTTTTATCATGTAACAGGCTGTGAAGTTCATATCAACCTTCCACAACCTTTCCCAGCTTTCCAGTTGAATTGTATGGCCAAAGTCCTTTGCCCACTTTATTATTACTTCTTTGATTGTTTCATCCTTCAGTTCCCACTCTAACAGCAGATTGTATATCCTAGAGATGGTCTTCTCCCCCCCCCCAATTTTTTAATTAATTTTCACAAAATTATAAACAAACAAACAAGCAAACAAACAAAAATCATAACCTTATTAAAGTTATACTTATTAACATTGTTAAGCGACTTCCTCGCTTCCCCTTGGTTGAATTTCAATGTATATCCTTTTAACTGTTTTCCAAATCAGAGTTCTTATAAACTTAACTTAATCGTTTAACATCCTTATATCTTTTCAATTTGAAATTAAACATATTAATTCAACACTTAATTTATATACAATCCTAAGCTAATCTAATACCCGCAAGCCCTTTTCCAATTAATTTAACTTAACAAATTTAACTAAATAATCATTAAATTTTGTCCATTCTTCCTGGTACTCCTCCCCCTTCTGGTCGCGGACTTTTCCGGTTAGGTTGGCTAGCTCCGAAAAATCCATCATCTTCATCTGAGATGGTCTTCTTTTTAGGTTGTATTAATTCACTTTGTAGTTCTGACACTTTTTGCTCCAAACCTTTCTTTTTATCCTGATTAAATCTGTGTACTATATGATGATATTGTAACCAGCTATTCCAATAACTGCTAATCTCCTCATAGAGTTTTAATCTTATATCACCATCTCCTTCGGTTAATTGTTGGTACATGGGCCATACTGTTTCTGTGTTCCTTTTTTCCCACTGCCATGACCTCCATGGGTGACACCCACCGAGGTATCTTTGGTTCGAGGAGCCATCTATATTTTGTCCATATTTTGTATAATGACTTCCTGACTATATGATTCAGGAAATCTTTATGCACAGTCACTTTCTTGTACACTAAGTATGCGTGCCATCCGTAGCAGTTATTCCAACCTTCCAGATCTAAGATTTCTAAATTATTTAGAGTACAGTGGTACCTCGGGTTAAGTACTTAATTCGTTCTGGAGGTCTGTTCTTAACCTGAAACTGTTCTTAACCTGAGGCACCACTTTAGCTAATGGGGCCTCCTGCTGCCGCCGCACCGCCGGAACCTGATTTCTGTTCTTATCCTGAAGCAAAGTTCTTAACCTGAAGCACTATTTCTGGGTTAGCGGAGTCTGTAACCTGAAGCGTATGTAACCCGAGGTACCACTGTAATCCAATCTTTAATCCATTCAAAGCAAGCTACTTCATAATACAATTTCAGCTCCAGGAGACCAACTCCTCTTTGAATTTTATCCGTTAATAACTTAAATTTTATCCGTGGCTTCTTCTTTTGCCTTATGAATATTCTCCATTTCTCAAAGCAATCAAC
The DNA here is from genome assembly GCF_027172205.1 of Podarcis raffonei. Classification (NCBI taxonomy): domain Eukaryota; kingdom Metazoa; phylum Chordata; class Lepidosauria; order Squamata; family Lacertidae; genus Podarcis; species Podarcis raffonei. The sequence continues at coordinate 54,457,422 of NC_070604.1, forward strand.
TTTGCCTATTATCGGTAGCATTTGAAAAAGAAACATTAACTTTGGCAGGATATTCCTTTTAATCACCGAAATTCGCCCCCATATTGATAACTTTAGCCTTTGCCAAATCTCTAATTGATTTTTTTAATTCTTTCCAGGTCTTATTATAATTATCTTCAAACAAATTTATATTCTTCATTGTCAAATTTATCCCTAGATATTTTGCTTTTTGTACAATTTGTAATCGTATTTCTTGCTCCAATTTCTTTTTGCTCTGTTCGTCCAAATTCTTAACCATCAGTTTAGTTTTTTCTTTATTTATTCTAAATTCTGCCACCTTGCCAAATTCTTCCATCTTTCTCAGCAACTTGCTTATACTTCCTATTGGTTCTTCTACCATTACAACCAAATCATTCACAAATGATCTTATTTTATATTTGACTCTACCTAGTGTTATACCTCTAATCTCCTCCTCCGACCTGATAACTTGATTTAGTACCGTGGGAGGTGGGAAGTTATGGGCAGTGTGTTCCCAGCCTCTAAGAGAAGTGCTCCTGTTTGGAATGAATACTCTTGAGGAAATTCAGAAACCATTATTTCCCCAGTATCTTCACCTAAAAAAACACACACAAAAAAACACAAAACCACCTCCTTTTTTAAAAGAATCATTCTGACAGTAAGAGCTGTTCGACAATGGAACGGACTCCCTTGGAAGGTGGCAGACTCTCCATCCTTGGAGGTTTTTAAGCAGAGGTTGGTCATCTGTTGAGGATGCTTTAGTTGAGATTCCTGCATTGCATGGGGTTGGACTAAAATGGGGGTTCAGTATTCCCTTGTTTACTTCTCAGGTAGCATGGACGTTCTAGCAATAGTACCCAAGCCTTGGTCATAATGAAATATGAGTAAGAAAAGTGTTCCTGAATAATTTTTTCATGCCCAGAAATTTTTTAATTCCAGTTAAATTCATACATGGGTAAGGAACCTATGGCCCTCCAGATGTTGTTGGATTCCAACCTGTGGTCTCTGCCCCCATTCAACAACTGGAGGGCCACACGTTCCCCATCCCTGACTTAAGATGAATTTCAAAGACAGAAAGAAAAAGAAAAAGAAAATGCATTGCTAACCAGTTCACTTAGGGAAATGCTGTAGCTCAGAGACCTGTGCCCTTTCCACCAGTTGGCACCTCTGCACAATCCATTTTCAATTCAAAGCCCACTGGCAACCCCCCCCCTTCCATAGATGATCACATGGAAGTCACCAAGCACCTTTTGCAGGATACAGATGTATGTTGCAATAAATGAATAAATTAAAAGAATGCTGATTTCCAAATCTATAATTTAATCAACTCTATGAACCTTCTGACTACATTAACAAAGAATGCTAACCTACATTCTTCTTGTACACTTTAAAGTCTCATTTAAAGCAATGGGCTTCGAGTAATGGGACACTAGAGCCTAGCCAATCAATGTTTATCATCTATCTCAGTTTGCGGCAGAGGCAAAGGTCATTCTAAGGCCCCAGTACTAATTTTATTGTTGGCTGCTGAATGGATCATCTTTTTACAAAAGCAAACCCAAAGCTTTATTTGGGAATCATTTTTTCTCAGCTCGCAGCATCAGTGTGCTCATGCATGCGACTGGGAACCTTTATGCTCAATGAGAGAGAGAGGTGGTTTTTTTCCCTTTTGGTTTGTTAAACAGTTTGTTTTAATGAAGGAAATGAAGGGGACATTAATGGCAGGATTTTATGGTGCTTTCCAAATGGCTTTGAAGAAACTATTAAATGTGATTCCAGGACCAGGAATGTGATCTATTGCTTCATAAAGGATTGCAGTTCCACAAGGGAGCCATACAACTACTTAAGCATGAAAGATGACACCAAATAAATACCATTACTGGCATTTGCTTCTGGAACTTTACTGCTTATTTTGCTTATACCACAGATAAATAGGAATGGATACTGGCATTCTGCTAAAATCTAATCATACAAAATTCAGCAACTGTTTACAGCCTTATAAGTTAGTCCACGTATCTCCTTCATGATGTCGGAAGGCAGAAATGTTCAGAACTTTTTTTTTAACACCCACATGTTTTGGTTTTAAGCACCGCCATGCCCCTCTGTTCTTGCTTGATCACCTCACTGCATAGAATTCACCCTCTAATAAATTCTGATTCATTTTTCTCTGAAGCACATTGATTTCGATGGAGTCATATTTCAAGTAAGCAGGGTTAGGACTGGAGCCTCATTTTAATTTCCAGCTTATGATTTAGTTATGATCTGTTTGTGAAAAATGCCTTTCCATCATGTAACCTCATGGGTCAAGCAAGGTAGGGCAAGTGCAGAGGGAGCTTATGTAAGACCCTATGGATAATCTTACGGCCACATGACAGCTACTCATATGTGAGTGTGTACACACTTAGGAAAACATTTCCATCCACATGGGTGAAACAGGTTGTGCAGAGCTTTTCCATGGAATCATCACCCACTTCCTGATACTTGGTTTTCTCCAGCTGGAGTAAATTCTAGTTGTGGGGGCACTGTGTGTGTGTGTGTGTGTGTGTGTGAGAGAGAGAGAGAGAGAGAGAGAGAGAGAGAGAGAGGAGGGGGGGGGGGAAACCAAAGGGCTAAAGCCACCCTATCCCCACAAAGTTCCCAGACAAGTCCAGACCACACTCCTCCCCACAGGCCCCTTGTGCTGGTTATTCTGAACGGAAAAAATCCTGCATTCATGGGAAAATAATGTTATTTGTATAATGTACATTTTGACCCTTCGGGCTGCTGTTAAAAGCACAAGAGCAGGCCAGAAAAATGGTCAACTGACAACTTCTAGATAAAGAATGGACCGTTTGATTTCATTTTTTAAGAACACACTATTGGCTCATTTGACTAGTTTCATGAACAACTTTAGATGGGTGTCTAAGGAATGGCACTGCCTCTTCTCACACGGAGAGAAACTCCTTGTTTAGTTAGTTATAAGGTACCTTTTGTTATACAGGATTCTCCACTAGACTTAAAAAAAACCCCTCAGTGGGTTGACTCTATTGTGGACCTCCTATGGATAGAAGGGCCCCTTCAATTCATGGAAGGGACTGAGATCCAGTGGAGGGTGGGAGAGGATTTCTACCACTCCCTGCTTCTTCCTGTATCCCCTGGTGCCATGTCCCACAACGTTGCCTAATCCCCTATCAGCTTTTCAGGGAACTGCAGGGGAAAGTGGCACACATTGTGTCCTCCAGTCCTTTTCACCAGAGGAAGTGTCCTGTGAGTAGAGTTCCACTCATGGAACTTCTGGATCCAGCTCATCGTGGTCTTGGCTGATTTCCTTTCCTTTTGCTGTCAGCTAAGTGGTTTTGTTCTGCCTTTCGCCCAAGGGACCATCATAGCAAACTCACTTTCCTCTCAGTTATGCTTAGTTAGCATGTTCAGTAATGTCAGGTGCTAAAGCACACAGAAAAGGGTCGTTTATAAGCCTCATTAAATGCTGCCTTTTTAAGAGCTGAAATGTTTGACTGTGCAGAGTTAATTAGAAGCGAGATGAGAAAAATAGATCTGTAGCAACCCTAGCTCCCTGAAAGAAATTGTGCTGCTTCTTTCCTTAAAAGCCTAAACAAACTAGGCCTTTTTGTCCCACTGATTTCAATGGGACAGTTAGGCAACTCCTGTCCAGAATAAATGGAATTTAGCTTTACTTTGGCAGAATTATGTAAGACTTCAGCTTAATTTTGTCTAGGTCACACTCAACATGTTTGTGTGCGTGTGTGCGTGTGCGCCATTATCATTATCATTGTATCATTCTTACTCCTATGGACATCAATGGCTAAACTCCAAATGGCCATAGCAGATCAGGGAATTAAGCACGCTCAACCTAATTGAAACTAATGGGCTAAAACATGCATCACTCTGTATTGGATTGTGGGATTTGGCCATGATGCTGGTCTAGTCATCCACAGCGGTGAGTCCTCAATTTATGCTGAGGTCCTGCCAGGGTCAACCCATCCATGAAGCAAGGTGAGGCAACTGCCTCAGCTGGTAGGATCCACAGTGGCAGCAACAGCTGTGGTGTGGTCCTTGGAGGCTGCATCTACTGCCTCCTCCTCAGCAACACCCCCCGCTGCCTCTGCAGCAGTCTCTTGGCAAATAGGAGGCACTGCTGGTCTCCTAGGGAGGAAATGGCAGAGGCTGCCTTCTGTGGTCTCCTGGGCTCTGTACTCACCCAGCGTGATTCAGAGCAGGCCCCTTCCCCTGCTCTGCAATGCCCTTTGAGTCCCTCTTCAGCTCTGGAGTAAAGCTGATTTGAGTTCCCTGTCTTGTTCCTGATGTAGATCTTCACCCTCCCCTTGTTCCCAATGTAGATCTTTATTTTCCACCCCTTTGTTCCTGATGTAGATCTTCACTCACCCTTTCTTCCCTGGCAGGGGAGACAACATTTTGTGATTTGCCTCAGATACCAAAATGTCTTGGGCTGGCCCTGGACCCCATTTAAGAAGATGGCACACTTAATCAGCAGCCCAACCAATCAGGAGCTAGAGATGGATGCAAACATTAAACACCTTTCCCTGACTGGTCTTTTCTACCTCCTTGCCTCCTAACTGTGAGATATGTTTCCACTTACTGCCTCATCACCCTGGTGGTAAACTTGGTTTCAGAGCAAGTACAGTGGTACCTCAGGTTAAGAACTTAATTCGTTCTGGAGGTCTGTTCTTAACCTGAAACTGTTCTTAAACTGAAGCGCCACTTTAGCTAATGGGGCCTCCTGCTGCCGCTGTGCCACTGCTGCACGATTTCTGTTCTCATCCTGAAGCAAAGTTCTTAACCCGAGGTAATATTTCTGAGTTAGCGGAGTCTGTAACCTGAAGCGTATGTAACCTGAAGCGTATGTAACCCGAGGTACCACTGTATTGTGATAACCATTCATCAAACTGAAAGTGCTGCAGATCTTTACGGAAGCTGGATTTCCACCCCAAAAAACCCAAAACTTTTGGCTTTTTAAAGGTAATTACGATCTTATATTTATTAATGCTCCCTCTCTCCCAAGAGCAATAACTCATTAGCTTGATGACTCTGGGTACAGTTTACTGAATCAATACTACAACTTTAACAGAAACAGAGAATCAGACAATTGCATAATGAAGCTGTCTGTCTTTATTTACACAATGTATTTTTGTACTCACAGGCCAGAAAGAACAGTTCTGTGTAGCAGCTGTCATTGTGTTCCCCGCCCCTTATCTGTGTCCTGTCTGCCAATTTTATAACTCACCAGCTGACACCCGCCTTGGCAAAGACCAAGTGGAGTTCTTCATTGCCAAAGCAACAACAACACTCTGAACTATGACACAATGCTTCTTGGTTCTAGTTAACAACGGTGGTTTCTTTTTGGCTTTTTCGCTGTTCTGTTGATACACTTCACTGCTGTGGGGGTACAGTCCCAATTAGTGCCAAGAAACAGATACAGCTCTGTTACGCACCATGGATAGAGGCCATAGGGAGGGAAGACAGGACCAGCTGTGGAAGAGAATGGGGATGGGTGACCTAGAGAATAAACTAAAGCTTTTAAACAACAACAACAGCAAAAACAGCAATGCATAATTGGAAGGTTACGAGCAACTGAGCATTATTTTTCAGCATGCTTTCAGTTGAATGTTTTGAAAAACTGCCACTACCTCATCCACTTGTTCTTACTCAATCAAAACCTTTCCCACCTAAAATCAGCACGTGATTTAACTACATTTTGGGAGTTTTGCCCCTAATGCAGTCACTGCCATAATACTTAACTATGACTAAATGCATCTAGACTGGCAGTGCAGTCTTATACAGTGGTACCTCAAACGTCTCCATTGACGAACGTTTCAGTTTTTGAATGTTGTAAACCCAGAAGTAAATGCTTCGGTTTTTGAACATGCCTCAGAAGTCAAACATGCCATGCAGCTTCCACTGAGTGCAAGATCCTGAGGCCTAGCTGTTGGCTATTGAGTTTCTGTTTTCAAATGTTTCAGAACTTGAACGGTCTTCCGGCACGGATTACATTCGAAAACCGAGGTACCACTGTACTCAGAAAGTAAGCCCTATTAAACTCAACAGGACTTACTTTGGTAAGTGTGTTGAGAATTACAGTCTGAGGCTGCAATCCTATACACATATGCCTGGGAATAAGTCTCACTGAACTTAATAAGAAAACTTTCAACTGTGAGTGACCTTTCAGTTCTCAAAGTGTGCTCATTTTTTGATCTCCCCCATTGTTGAAACATTCAGTCCCCTCTACGCTGTAGACAAAAGAGCAAAGTGGATCAAGCCAGCTCCATTAAGAAACACCATTGAAGAAATGTGAATTATGTGAGTTAATGGATTGTGCCTCCAGGGAAACAGGGAATGTGCTGTGTTTTCCTGGACAATATCACATGTGAAGCAATCAATGAAGCAAGATATTACAGGAGACAGGCTACACATATGGGTGAAAACATATCCCCTGAATAAGCTTCTGCGTGAACAGAAAGAAGGTCCTTCTAGTAGATAAAGGATGGTGTTGCTCTTTGGCTGACTCTGTGTGTGGTAGGCTGCATGTGCAAGGATGGAGAAAAATGTAGAGTGGGATTGTTTTTTCCTGACATACTGAACTAATTTTCATTGGAATTCAGTTTGTATAATGACTCAGGGGTTTACCACATAGTGTGCTGTGACATGTAGCCAAGGAACAACTTAAAAAATGACTAGTTTATGTAAGAACAAGGTGGTGCAGGTCACCCTTAATAATACAGGTAACAGGGTGTTTCTTTTTTACTTAGCTAAGTAGTCCCAATTGGGATTGCTGCTCAGGGTGGATTTATTTATTGAACTTACAAAGGCTCCCATCAACATATATTACCTGTGCAGCTGAAGGTCCTCTGGAAGGTACAGCTTAAGGAGGCTGAATGCTTTCCTTTGGCTAGTGATTGTTCCTTCCCTTCATAATTTTAGCAGCAAGAATTGTTATAAACTCATTAGTTCTCTTCCAAATTATCACTTGTCAACTAAGAGCATTTCCCCCCATTTCTGAACCACTGCAGGCATGTTCTGTTGCTCTCATTATGTGGCAATAGCCCTGAATCAGGAAGCACAACAGGAACTGCCTCTAGAGGAGGGCTGGGGAGCCAGTAGCCCTCCAGATAGTATTGGACTTCAACTCCCTCAACATGACCAATATTTGTTTCTTTGATGGCTTTATATCCTGCCCTTCCTTCAAGACAGAGCACAGGGTGGCCTGCAACAATGATAATAAAATGCCATAATCTGAATAAGACATTTTAAAAAGTGGTAACAATAACCACTCAACACACAATGCACAATGGCTATAAAACACATCTGGGGGACACTTTCTGGAGGACCATCCCTGCTCCAGGGCAAGTGTTTCCCATTGCACAGATCTAGTGTTGCCTTTGCTGGTTTTGGCATGATAATGGTTCTGCTACCTCCTCAGCAAAACACCACCTCTGGAAGTGTCCTTTTTACCTGGAGATGCCAGAAGGAGAAAAACAGGGTCTCATGTATTCAAAGCCCATGCTAACAGTGCCTCCCTCATCATATTGTGGACGAAGCAAAAATGGAATGAAGTTAAAAGGAAGTTGTTACTCAGCTCAGTTTTAAAATCCCATTGCTCAGGACAGTGATTTGGGTAAAAACAAATCGTTGGCATGTAGCTGTCCACTGAGAAGGGGGAAAACTGTGCTCCACAAAAGAGCAGTATATCAAACAAACATGACGACAGAGGAACGAAAAAGAAAAACCTAGAATTTAGACACCCGATCTCTGGAGATTCATAAACTTGTACAATAAAATGTTGATATTCACAAAACCCTAACGATAGTGTGTTTCGTAAACTGCCTCACCCCTGGATAGCAGCTAAGAGACATTATGGCTCATCATTCCTCACTTATTCTCAGAAGAGGGGTTAATTTTATTAGCTATAAAGACCTACTTGTACATCTTTTATCCGGTTACATCCCATTTACTTTGGTAAGAAAGTGCAACTTCCAGAACTTCTACTCTACAGTGATTTGCTGCACTGAAATAGTAAGTTATTTCAGGACCAAGGTTTTATTTATTTAGTCATTCAGTCATTCAGTATCATCACAGGTCCTGACACTTTACAGAGTGTCATAACAGACCCTCCAAGTATCCCTATTTTCCAGGAATGTCCTTGATTTAGAGAAGCCATCCCGGTTTCTGATTTGATCCTGAAATGTCCCACTTTTCCTTAGGACATCCCTATTTTCATTGGAGAAATGTTGGAGGGTATGGTAGGATGTCCCTATTTTCATTGGAGAAATAGGTATGGAGTTATCCGACCCCCTAGCCGTATGAAGGCAATCCTGTATATGGAAGGTTTTTTTTAAAAAAGTTTAATGTTTTGTTATGTTTTTATATAGTCAAGAGCCCTACTGACCCACTCAGGGCAGGTCAGATTTTATTTTTATTTTACTATGGGTTATGTTGAGGGAATGGTGGGACTTTGGAGCCAGTGGATCCAAAGCTATCCCAAACATAGGCTGAAATGCTCAGGTTTGGTCCTAAATGCCAGGAGGAAGGTCTATGCATGCGAAGCTTTCTATGAATTGGGCCTTCAAGGCAGACAGCAGAGCTTTCCACTGGTTCTAGCCCATCCTAACCTCCATCATCCAGCCTTTGGCAGTGATTAGGATTGCTCAGTAAGTCAAACTTTTGCTTCAGGAGCTTCCTATAACATGGACAACTAAAACTCTATTTGGAGCAATACAAGTCAAAGAGATGTCTGAAAACAGACATTAAAAATAATGGCAAATGTTTCCTCAGAAGAAATAAATGTAACTGCAAAGTAACACCATACCATTTTGTTTTGCTTCGTTTCCCCCCTCCTACCACTTTTTTCAATGTGGGAGATTTGGTTGTATCTCTCCCCATACAGAGAATTTAGTGAATCCTTTAAATGCCAAGCTTTGCTAAATCTGATGGGTTTAAAAATTGTAACTCTCTCATACATTTCATCTCAGTCTTTCCTGTTTTTCAAAGTCACATTTTAAATTAAAGGCTTTTAAAAAATAAAGAAAGAAAGAAATACACAAATGTTATCCTTCCCATCAAGTAACTCTTTACAAATTATATTTTGAAGAGATATCCAATAAACAAACTAGGCGCAATGGTGTGGTTTTCAGTTTCTGACTATCCAAACATATTATATTTTATTATGCACTGCCAGCTGGTCATGTTAAGAATTACAAAGATTCACAGGGCACAGTGAGTGTGTGGTAGGTAATAAATCTGCCAAAGATTATGGAGGTTTATATATTTTAACATACTGTGATGTGACCTTAATCTCCATAAGTCTAAAGAAAAAGAAATTCTGCCTCTTTATAAAAGATCCATTATCCACTTGTAGATAATGCTGTTTGCAATTTAATTCTGATGTTGAAGTTTATTTTTTCCTGATGCGTATTTGGCACGTAATGCAAAAAGATGCAACATGATTATATGCTGTGTATTCTTCTTTTTTTAAAAAAAAACAACCAGAGAATCATATTTTTGTATGATGAGAGAATATTGCATTTTTTCTCAAGAGATATTCAGTTTTAGAAAAGAAGCTGAGTTTCACATTTGATGATAGTGTATAAATGAGTGGAGAAAGTGTAATTTACAAAATTACAAGCATATGAAAGTATTGGGGAAAAGTCTGCCTTGTTTGTTTGGATTGCTTTCTGAAGGGAATTCAGTTATAGATTATTTCTGGTATTCGGGTTCCAGACATAAAAGTAAATAAGTACCACAATGTGACATTGAATAATGGAAACCTGATACTGCAACATTTTGTGAAATAATATACAACTTTAGAAAGCAGGCTGCGGATGAGAGCAACCATTGTGAAAGCTGAGTGAAATGCAGAGTGTTTTTCTTTTTTTTTTTAAAGAGGACATGGAAAGGGCAGATAATTGAAAACTGCATCTGTGCCCCAATCCAGTTAGGGGCCCATACATATGGGGAATCAGACTTCTGCTGTGCATATCCCAAGCTGGGTGAGCAACTCGAATAGGGGCTTCCCCAGGCCATTCTAGAAACACCATAGTGTCAACCAAAAAGAGATAAGCAGTTGAAGCCTTCTCTGCCTGCCCTGCCAAGCAGCTCATGAGTAATAATAATAAATATAATAATATGGGTTGGAAGCCACTCTGGGCGGCTTCCAACAAAACACTAAAATACAATAATCTATTAAGCATTAAAAGCTTCCCTAAACAGGGCTACCTTTAGATGTCTTCTAAAAGTTTGGTAGTTATTTTTCTCTTTGACATCTAGTGGGAGGGCGTTCCACAGGGCAGGTGCCACTACCGAGAAGGCCCTCTGCCTGGTTCCCTGTAACTTGGCTTCTTGAAGCGAGGGAAACACCAGAAGGCCCTCAGCGCTGGACCTCAGTGTCCAGGCTGAACGATGGGGGTGGAGACGCTCCTTCAATTATACTGGACCGAGGCCGTTTAGGGCTTTAAAGGTCAGCACCAACACTTTGAATTGTGCTCGGAAATGTAGTGGGAGCCAGTGTAGGTCTTTCAAGACCGGTGTTATATGGTCTCGGTGGCTGCTCCCAGTCACCAGTCTAGCTGCCGCATTTTGAATTAGTTGTAGTTTCCGGGTCTCCTTCAAAGGTAGCCCCACGTAGAGCGCATTGCAGTAGTCCAAGCGAGAAATAACCAGAGCATGTACCACTCTGGCGAGACAGTCCGCGGGCAATTGTCATTGTGTGGCATGAGTGCTCAGGTGGATCTTGATAACTGTAAACTCGCCTTGCACACATGAACGTGTATCTGTGTTCAGATCATTCTGTATCCTGAGAAAGATACTCTGAAGTTTGTTCTAAACAAGAGGCAGCATAGCTCTACCAGCTGTAGTCAGCCACACACTTTTTCTTTCCATTTATGCTTGCATTCTGATTTTCCATCCATGCTTGGGTTCCCCTTTGTGCTACCCTGTAAATCTGAAACAAAAGCCAACTCCTAGGGGCCAAGTTCCCTTCTCCCCCCCCCCCAATAAAATATTTGAATGGGCCGGGCCCCCTCCAAAGTGGATGGGCATTGCCATTCAAATGGTCTGGTGTGCCATGCCATGTGATCGATTATGTGAAGTGGGGCTTACCCCCCATATTTTATTCAAGTTGGCACCCCTTTTGCATTAAATAAAGGCACAGTATTTAATACTAATACTAATACTAATACTAATACTAATACTAATACTAAAATAATAATGTTTTATTTGTATCCCGCCCTCCCCTGCCAAGGCCGGGCTCAGAGTGGCTAACATCATAAAAACAGCATAATATGCATAAAAACAGACATCAATTAATTGAAATACATCTTAAAATTAATTCAGACAAGTTAAAATCTGGGCAGGTGGCAATTATCTGGTTGGAACTGGGAGTGGTTAATACTTGCCAGGACCAACTGTTTCCACTGATCATACAAGGAACTGTGAGCAGGTTGGGGGCCTCCTTCGGGCTTGTTTTATACAATTTATTAGCAGGTGAATGTGTGCCCTACAGAGCTCATGAAGTCATGCACTAAAAAGAATAGAAATACAATTTCAAAGAAAAATTCCTGATCATAGCATTACTATCAGGGTCTCCCATAAGGGGTCTTCTCCTAGGAAGCTCAATGGTAGTTTAGCAACATACCAGAAAAGTGATGTGATACATCTCAGCGACAAAACCCATGGCACCTCCAATTGACTGAGAGCCGTAGAAAAAATATCCACTGGGAAGTTTTATGACATATTTATACTCAACTCTTTGGCCATGTCAAATGTTAAATGACTAAGTACAGGAACATGTGTGCAATGTAGCTTAGGTTTCTCATATATTTGTTCTCTGGGAAGTTCACACTTGGTTAGTTTTTCATTATCACAACATAATCAAGGTGAAAGCCAAGTTTTGGAAACCACCCAAACTATTTGCTGTAGATAGATGATTAATCGGGGAAGCTTAGTGTGCCAGAGTTTCTAGGAATTTAATTTCACATGATGATTGGTAGTATATAGTTTCCCCCAGATTTTTTCTTTATTGTGTTTTTTTAAAAAATAATGTGCATTCATGAGGAGATTTTTTAAAACCCTCTGGCAGCTTTCTAACTACATGTTCCATGATTCTCAGCAGGAAATTATCCTCTGTACATCAATTTCAGCTAACAGGAAGCCTTGCATTGTCTCTCCTATGAGGAAATGAGCCCTTTACCCCACTACCTCTTCCTATTTCCTTAATTAAGAGAAGTCTCCCCTGCCCTTGGGAAGGCAGAGGGAGCTGGAAGAGAGAACCAGGATAGTAGCAAATGCAGGGTGTGGATCCCATTTGAACTTGGACCCAGCTCAAAGGGGACTGGGCCCTCTTAAAAAACAGCCAGGCATTTCAAGTGAAAAGAGAGTTTGCATTTCCAGCTCTTCTCTTAAAAGTCACTGCTTCATAACATTACTAATAGTGGGTGCTCTTGAGAAGGTTTGAGATGGGTCGAGATTGCAACTAAGCGGATCTTGACTCACTTCACACTTTGAGAATCTCATAGAATGAGATGACCCGAGATCTCAACACATGGTAGAGCATTCACAGAATAAATTGCCATATTGCAAAAACGTGAAAAGGAAATTTCAGGAGATGCCTAGCATAGCAGAAATGTGTCTTTTGCTTGCCACACACTTTCCCAAAAGGTTTCCATTATTTCTTAGATAGGAATGGATAGATAAGTTTTTTTCTTTTTTGCTTTTATTGTGTGAACCACCCTGAGACCTGCAAGTATAGGGTGATATATAAATTCAATAAATTATTATTATTATTATTATTATTATTATTATTATTATTATTATTATTATTTTGTTTCATGGCACTTTTGTAACTTTCAGTTCTGAGTCTCTTTCATCCCATTTCTGCAGCAATCCACATATTATGTCAAACAGTAATCCACACAAAATGATGGCACATGCTAGTTTTGTTTGTTTGTGTGTGTGTGTGTGTGTGTGTGTGTGTGTGTGTGTGTGTGTAATGTGCTTGAAGTGGTCAGGAAGCACGCAGCTCCTGCTGTGCACTGTGAAAATATAGCCACAATTCCACTCCCTCTGGCCATGAGATGCTGTGGCTCAGAAGCACCATTGGCAGCCTAAGGAGAGGTGAAATGCTGTGATCCTGGACTTGCCTGTGCAAGGCAGCATTGCGGAGGGAGGCATGTCCACAGGGCATCTTTCCCCTTCTTGGTACCTGCCCAGCCCATCCTCTTTTCTAGTGACAAATTTCTAGTGACTTCAAGACTGAGCGGGATTTTTCTGCCTATACAACAAATTGATCAAGTTAGGCAGGTTTCACCCTCCACCCCCCAAACGTGTACTGGGGACTGGGGTGGTATCCTATTAAATAGGTTAACTGGGCACGTTGTTTGCCAGAAAGATGCAGGAAATATTAAGGGAAAATAAGGACACAGGTGAGCACCTGAACTCCTTTTTAAGGTGAAGTGTTTTGTTTTGATAGGCCAGCTATTCTGAGTTGCGGGGCCCTTAGCCTGTATATGGAATGTTCTTGAGGTTTCTGTATTCTGAAGTAATGTGCATTATCAGCTAATCTGGCCCCATCATAAAACCATTAAGTCCGGAATCTAAAATTACCTTACTCCACTGAGGAAGATTATTTTTGGAACATGTTTTCTGCACTCTTCAAATAATACTCAATTGCTCTTCTCAAGCATCAGACTGAGCCTGGCTCCCTGTTTGTTTGCTTTCTTCCTTGTTGCCTCAGAGGATTGACACCTTCCCCCCTTCCCTTCCGGTCCCGTTTAGCTATAGCTAAGCCCTGTAGCCGTGATATGGCGGGGGAGCATATAGATTTATGGGCAGCAATTGCTCTGTTTGTTTGTGCAGCCTTGTATAATGACCAGGCTCTGTGTTTTCTTTGCCCCAAACTTTGGGAAATATGCCCTTTTCCAGTTTCTAAACCAAACTCTGTTTTCATATATGTATGCCCAGATTAAAACTTTTGGGTTCTCTAAAAACAGTTTGTTATCTTCTCCTGGCTCGGTGTGGTAACAACACGGCCGTTCAGAAGCAAACTCTGTACAGACAGAAAGAAACCCAGATAGGATGCCATTGTTTAAGTTTTGCAAGGAGACTGTTTTTTCCATTCAAGGCTGGCAGCATGGCTGGTAAAGAGGTAGTTTGTTTTTGGCCACCAGGGCAACTGAGGTGAGTGGCATCCGGATTCTCACTTGAGGGATATTTTAATTTATCTATTTGAGTCCATGTATTAATCGCTTCCCACAAAATATGTCAAACTGGTTTCACAGCAAAAACATAAACACTTAAAAACAATTCCATATGTGCAAATGAGTTCAAATCCAATACAGATGCAGAGTAGGATAAAGATGTGGGGTTACTATATGTCCTAATTTACGCTCCTTTTAAAAAAATGGGATTTGAAGGAGTCCTCTATTTGAAGGACTGTCCACTCCAAATCCAGTCTTATTTTTTAAAAAGAAGCTTCAGAAGGTAGAGTGGGAGCCTTGAAACTGTCTATCAGTGGTTAGAAACTGGGCTGTAGACTTAGATGACCACACAGGTCCTCCACTACCGTGAGATGTATTAGAAATTATAGTTATTATTTCTAAATTTGTATCTCTATGTATAAACTAGCATATGCACATTTTATGCAAACTGGTATCCTCTTTCCTGGGTGAAGCACTTCTTTTGTGGTGATGTACCGTAGATTCCGGTGTATTAGGCGACTGGGTGTATTAGTTGTTTAGTCGTTTAGTCGTGTCCGACTCTTCGTGACCCCATGGACCAGAGCACGCCAGGCCCTCCTGTCTTCCACTGTCTCCCGCAGTTTGGTCAAACTCATGCTGGTAGCTTCGAGAACACTATCCAACCATCTCATCCTCTGTTGTCCCCTTCTCCTTGTGCCCTCCATCTTTCCCAACATCAGGGTCTTTTCCAGGGAGTCTTCTCTTCTCATGAGGTGGCCAAAGTATTGGAGCCTCAGCTTCACGATCTGTCCTTCCAGTGAGCACTCATGGCTGATTTCCTTAAGAATGGAGAGGTTTGATCTTCTTGCAGTCCATGGGGCTCTCAAGAATCTCCTCCAACACCATAATTCAAAAGCATCAATTCTTCGGCGACCAGCCTTCCTTATGGTCCAGCTCTCACTTCCATACATGTGGAGAGTTTTGACCAAACGTGATCCACCTGGAGCAGGACCCCTGCCAAGAAAACTCCATGGACAAAGACAACGGGCATATTAGACGACCCCCTAAATTAGCAGCTGCAATTTGGGGATTTGTCTTATAAGCCCAGTTACCTAATACGCTGAGCCTGCCACTCGCTGCTGCTGCTGCTTCCGAAGCAGCAACAGGGAGGGGGACGGGCTGCGTGCCAGGCAGCCTTCTCCCGGTGTGTAGCTGAGCTTGCCGCCCACTGCTGCTGCTTCAGAGCTGCCGCCACAGCAGTGGGGGATGGGGGTGGGCTCCACTCTGTGCCACCCATAACCGGCGTATAAGGCGACCCCCGACTTTTTAACCTCTTTTCCAGGGTTAAAAAGTCGCTGTATACGCCGGAATCTACGGCATATATGACCATCCTGGGGAGCTGTGAGGTGGCGATTGATACATAGGGCAGGTCATTTAGCACTGGGCAGTTCTATAGCAAGGGACTGGGCAAATGATCTCTGGGTGTCCTGCTGACATGAGCACATGGTGTGGCTGCAGCTACTTACCCCATAGCTGCTTTTTCGTACCTTCCTCAGGTAAAGGCACAGGGTTGGGCCCAATGCCAGTCCTACTCAGAGCAGACTCATTTCACTTAACAGGCATGACTAACTGAGGCATTATTTTTGATGCGTGTAATTTAGTTGCATGCAACCTATCAGCTCCTGCTTAGTGCTGGTGGTGGTGGCTGAGTTCTGCCTCCAGTCCCATCATGCACCTCCAGCCACAGTGGCAGCTTTAAAGAGATGAACAGCACCTCAGCTGCCAATCTGGCAACTTTTATTTACAATTAGTCTTAATGCTTTTGTTTTAATAGGAATTGTTCTGTGTTAAATAGCATTCCAGATGCTCTTGTTTCATTATGTTAATAGCCAGGAGTCTGTCTTCTCTCTTGTTTATAGATGTGAACATACAGACCCGCAGTGTAAAGATAGGCTCCGAGGAGTGTATAGAAATCACAGAAAAGGAAAAGCTGCCCAGCTGAGCAATGCATTAATAGGAGATCAAAAGACTGAAATTATAGACTCACAGTGAGAGCCCTATTGTGCTGTAATGAAGTGAAATTAGGTACTCAGAAAAAGTGGAAATAAATTAGATTTCTACCCAGCCAACAAGAGGAAACACAATGCTTCTGCAACTGTATTCCATTATAAATCTAGGAATAAAGCTACTATGTGTGTTTCAACAAAAGAAATGCTTTTACCATTTCCAGTATTCCCTCTTTTTAAAATGTCCAGTGCATTTTCAGAAGCATATCAATAAAGATAAATATCTCCAAAATAGAAAGATGATATTGTAAGTCACCTAGAGGCATGTTGTATTTGGTGACAAATAAATTTGATAACCGGTATAATATCATTTTACCCTTGTCCCGTTAAAATTGAATGCTTTGAATTCTAATGTTGTTTGTGAGTGGCATTGTGATTGCTAAGAAGAATTCCTGTGAGACACTTTGCAATACTATATATAGATACAACTATAGATACAAAAAAGTACTTACCTTAAACACTTTACAGGTGAAAATGGGAACACTTCCAAATAGGTCAAGGAGATGGAAATTGGTAGGCAAAACAAATATAATCCAAAGTAAAATTGTGACACAGAGAGATAGCAGGAACTAGCAATTTATTTTTGATCCGTTTTTAAAAATATACACCACACTTTCTCACTTTACAAAGGGTGGGGGTTGCTCAAAGTGGCTTACAAATAAAAATCAAACAGGGGAAAAAAATCAGTTATCCAACCATTAAAGCACAGGTTATCAAGCTAGAAATGCATACAAACAAAAAAAACTCTAGGTGATAAAATCAGGTCACTGTACGGCAGTGGTTTTCAACCAGTGTTCTGTGGCACCCTGGGGTGCCTTGAACAATGGTCTTGGGTGCCGCAGGCAACACTTGCCTCTGTCTCTCTTTCCTTCCCTCCCTCCTTTGATGCCCTCATGCGTCTCTGCCTCCCGAAGGCTTGAACAGCTTTTTGTTGCAGCAGCCCTGGCTACAAGCTCCCCAGTCCAATGGTGCCCAGGGGGTTCTGATCGCCAGGAGCTGAGGTGGCTTTGGAGTAAGCAAGCAATCAGACGAGCAAGCCCAGCCAGCCAGTCCACCAGCCCTTGCTGTTGGGAATGGACAGACTAGTGGGAGGCTGGGCATGCAAGGCGCTGTGCTGGTCTTTCTTGTGCTTGCTTTGTGCAAGGCTTGCCTGGGAGCTGAGTGCTTCGTGCCGAAGGGGAGCCTTTCCACCATGCAGGCCTGGCAGTGCCTGCTGCTGCCACTGCTGCTTCCCAAAGCTCAATCTCCATTGGGCCACTAATGCTGGTGTTATCCTTTTCCCAGGCCCTTGTGGGGCAGTGTGAGGAGGCACCTCTCTTTGGGGTGGGGGGCAGCTCAGAGACCAGGGGCAGCAGCAGTGGCTGCCCACAGTGGTGGAGGAATCCTCTCCAGCACCCGGGGCGGGACACCAAGGGGCAGGGTGAACCATACGGACTGCGCATGTGCGGCATCCCATACAGAGTGTGCACGCTCAGCGACCATATGGGCTGCCGTGCATGTGCACTCCATACAGGATGCCGCTCGCACATGGCGGTCATACAGGCTGCCACTTGCATGGCATCTGTACGGGCTGCCGTGCAAGTGGCATCCTGTACGGACTGTGCATGTGCAGCATCCTGTATGGAGTGCGCATGCGCGGCAGCCCATACAGTCGCCATGCGAGAGGCAGCCCGTACAGACGCCCGTATGGACAACGCGCGAGAGTGGCAGCCCGTACGGATGCTGTGTGAGCAGTGCCCATACAGAATGTGTGTGCCCTTGGCCGCTCTACAGCTCTACATCTTGTTGTCCCCCCCGAGTGGCACCCGGGGCGTATCGCCCCCTCCGCCCCCCACTTCGTATGCCCCTGGCTTCCCAGAGGACTCTCAAGGAGACAGGAGAGAAGAGGAGGCTGAGAGGCTGCCAGCTCTGTAACTGGCTCCTGAGTCCCACAGGGGTGCCGCAGAAAGAATGTCATGGACTCAAAAAGGTTGAACATCTCTACCGTATGGTAACCATAGCTAATAAGGCAATTCAATACAATAGCACATATATATGCAATAAACTCTTAAGAATTTCACCATTTATACCATTTAGAGGATATTCTGGATTTATAGGACATTCTAGAAGTGTCATGAGCCATAGCTTAATTTCCTGACCACCATATGGGAAAGCATGCATAAAACATGTCAAATTCAGTCATTTTGCTCAAATGTGTGAAACTAGAAAAAGAAAATGTCAAGGCAAAGAAATGTCAAGGAAGAAAACAGATAAGAGCCCACTGGTGCACTGAACTCTTCAGCTCCTGAAGATAAGTAGTTGCCTTGAGATGTAATTAGCATCATTATATGCTATACTACTAAACAGAATGCCACTGGTCAGCATGCAAAATGTTACGGAGGATGTGGAGGGTGTGAGAGCCAGTGTGGTGTAGTGGTTAAGAGCGGTAGTCTCGTAATCTGGGGAACCGGGTTCGCGTCTCCGCTCCTCCACAAGCAGCTGCTGGGTGACCTTGGGCTAGTCACACTTCTCTGAAGTCTCTCAGCCTCACTCACCTCACAGAGTGTTTGTTGGGGGGAGGAAGGGAAAGGAGAATGCTGGCCGCTTTGAGACTCCTTAAAGGGAGTGAAAGACAGGATATCAAATCCAAACTCTTCTTCTTCCTGTGAGGGTGCATATCGTTCATGAAAGAGATCACAACTAGTGAATAAATATTGATGTTGCATTCTGATTGACTTTCATTGTGAGTCATTTGGGGAGCCTATCCTGGCTGAAAAGTGGGGCATAAATAATATAACCAACCAACAAATGTCTCTGATTAATTCTTTGGAATTCAATTGGAGGTGAAGACAGCCAATGCATCTTTGAAGTAAGGGGGGGTCACAGACATTCTCAGTAGCTTGCAGTGGTGCCAACTTGAATAAAATGTTGGGGGGACCACCATCCCGCCCCCTGCCAGAAGGTCCCTGGAAAGTTGGACTGAGGGAGAGAGAGAGAGAGAGGGAGGCCAGAGTCAAGCGAGCCCAGCCCAGGATGAGGCCCCGCAGCTTGAAGGAGGCTGTGTTTCCTCCCTCCCTCACCTGGTGCTTCTGAGGCCCAGGCAGCTGGGCTCTGGGCCTAGGAGGCAGCACTGCAGGCACTGGGGATGGTACTGAGAGGCTGAGCCAGGAGGCTTGAAGACAGGCCCAGCCTATGCCTGCTCGTTTCCACACCCAGACACCAGTAGGCAGCAGCCAAGTCTCCTCCATTACAGAGGGTTTCCTGGGCACTGGGTTAGGCCAAGGAGGGGAGGGAAGGAGGTTGGGTGCCCTGAGAGAAAGGGGCATGGTTGGGCAATTGGGCACATTTTCTGGATACAAAGGTTTTGGGTTGTAGGGTTTTACTTTCAGTCTCATCTGACTGGCAGTGTAGGAAACAAGACTTTTGTGCTTTGGGTATGGTTCCGTTTCAGTCTGATTAAAATATCCTTTAAACAGCCAACAGAGACAGCTCAAGGCCTTTTACCGCCTGAAGCAAAGAACAAGATTGTGGAATCTTACTTTTATAAAGGTAAACAAGACAGTGTCTTTCACCATATCTGAGGGAAGCAAGCTAGCTTAGGGGGTAAGGGCAGGCACACATACACAGCTTTGCCCACTAAGGCCTCAGCACTGGGCTCCCATCACCCAGCATGCACCTCACCCTGCTGTCAGGAAGCTGCCTCACTCTGCCTAGGACCATTCCTACACATCTTTCAATGTTGTGAAGCTTAAAATAGCAATAGGTTAATTGTCAAAGAACCCGAAGAATCACTTTCAGAGGTTTTACTCCATTCCTGCCTGCTAAGGTTGTTAAACTTGGTGGGGATATGGTGGGGATATGGCCTGCCTTACTCACGCAAGGCTATTCCATAGCAGGTAATGATGCACTCAAGCCTCCATCAGCAAACTTGTAATCATAATCACCAACAACAGAATTTTTTTTTAATAATTAAACAAACATAAAAGCATAATGTTGTACAAAACATACACTTGCACACCTGTTAAATATCACAAAACTAACTTTTTTTAAAAAAAAATTTCTTGCTTCTAATAGAAAAATTAAATTAAATACATTAAAACTATTATAGAAATCACTTATACCTATATCATGCATAATTTATTTTATTGCTGGATTTCTCTTTCCTAATGGTAAAATGTTATATTTTTATATTGATCTTTGTAATGCAAGTAACTTAGTCATTGCTAATTAATCCCCCTTTAATGAATTCTATCCTGCTAGGCTTGTTATTATTCTCAGAAGTGTCAGTGAACAAAATTATTTCACCCATCGCTATATACAATACAGGTTCCTCATTATCCTGTGAAATAACTGCTTTTACATAATTTGATATACAGGCTCTTGTTCAATATTTAATTGAAATACTTCATTTATTATCCCAATTTCCCTATTCCAAAATTGATTTGCTAGACTTTCCCTTACCAGAAATGAACAAAATAATCTTTTGCATCTTGACAAGTGCAGCACTTTCCTTTTCCTGCTTCATATCTTTTATCAACTTTTCAGGCTGTCAAGGTCCCCAACATGACTCTTTTGTAACAGTTTTCTCTATAATGTACAAAAGCCTTTTAAGATAGATCAATAGATAGATAGATAGATAGATAGATAGATAGATAACTGTCATGCCTCTTCATCAATCATCCTTTGGATAGCTCTACTCCCACAGAGTAGAGAGAGCTCATGGAGATGTGGTTGATTCCCATAGATGTTTGATTTTGTTTGAATATTAAATACAATCACTTAATCATAACTTCAGCCTTGTTCACGCAACACCTGATTGTGCAGGTGTCCCACTCTAGTGAAGCTCTTGCTTGTGCCCTTTCCTCTACAAACTTGTGCCGTATGTCCAAGTAACGTAGGAATGCAACTCTATGCTCTTCTCTTTCTCAAAATCCCTTTCACAATTGATAATACATATTTTGTTTCCATCTGAGTGAGAAAGATTTGTTTTGGATATATTAGAGGTGGCTAAGCAGTCACAAAATTAAAAGACACCTGCTTCTTGAGAGAAAAGCAATGACAAACCTAGATAGCATCTTAAAAGCAGAGACATCACCTTGCCAACAAAGGTCTGTATAGTTAAAGCTATGGTTTCCCCAGTAGTGATGTATGGAAGTGAGAGCTGGGCCATAAAGAAGGCTGATCGCCAAAGAATTGATGCTTTTGAATTATGGTGCTGGAGGAGACACTTGAGAGTCCCATGGACTGCAAGAAGATCAAACCTATCCATTCTTAAGGAAATCAGCCCTGAGTGCTCACTGGAAGGACAGATCGTGAAGCTGAGGCTCCAATGCTTTGGCCACCTCATGAGAAGAGAAGACTCCCTGGAAAAGACCCTGATGTTGGGAAAGATTGAGGGCACAAGGAGAAGGGGACGACAGAGGACGAGATGGTTGGACAGTGTTCTCAAAGCTACCAGCATGAGTTTGACCAAACTGCGGGAGGCAGTGGAAGAAAGGTGTGCCTGGCGTGCTCTGGTCCATGGGGTCACGAAGAGTCGGACATGACTAAACGACTAAACAACAACAACAATCTTTTTTTTGGCATGTGCAGATGATCAAATGAGCAGTCCGAGGAGTGGATGTTCTGCACCCTGCTCAGGATGCTGGGCTGAGGATAGGTGATTAAATCTCTCTGTCCACTCAACTGCTGTTACATATACATTCTCACATATACATTTTGCCACAAAAATTAGCAGGCTTGGCAGTGGGATCAAAATATCTGCTTGGGGAGCTGGATTAGGCCTCTGAACTGGTGCACTCCTGCATTAATAGTAAATTGTGACCCTTCAAAAGAGGGGTGGGGAGAGAGGGCGCTATATTCTGTGTAGCACTGAGGCCAAGGTTCTATCAGCACAATATGCTATTATTACTTTTTGCACATTGGAACCTTCTTCCTCCACATGCCATCTAAATGTGTTCTATCTTTCTCTGGACCTCCAGAGTAGATTTGGGGACAACATGGGATGTCAATGGGTGAAGTAGGGGAAAAGACCCATTGCCCTAGCATTGCTCCTTGTGTTGACTTTGGCTAGCACAACATTAACTGAAAACAGCCCCAAGAATTTTATTCACCCTTATTATTGTTTCTTATGGCTAATGAAAAGTTTAACTCAGTAGTGGTTCTGGAGTGTAATTGGCTCCCTCTCATCGAAGCAACTAAATTCTTGCAAAACACTTAAAGCCTGTATTAAGAGCAAAGAACATTTCTGATCAGATCAACTTTTACAGTGATTATGTTTTACCTCTATTCTGGGATACTTTTATGTCCCTTATTTAAAGGGCACTGTTGAAACAAACCAACTAAAAAGAAAAGTTAGGAAAAACTCAAATGAGCCAATCCAATGGCATTAAAGTACTAATGTTAGCCTGCCATCTAAGATAGCACCCTGATGTGAAGGAGATAAGATATTCCTTGGTTGCAACTTCATAAAAAAGACCTCTAAAAATGCCAGCAAAGGGAGACAGGAGCATCTTGTCTAATGATCTCCACAGGGAGAAAACAAAGACAGCAGCTGGGTAAGCTGAATGGCACCGTGAAGTGATTCATTCCTAAATGTGTGTGTGTGTGTTTTTCTGCCAGAAGGAGGAATCATAGCCAATTACAGCCATCCTACATGGACGTGATAGCAAACCTTTAGGTTGATCAAGCCATTCCCTGTTGGGAGAGAAGTTACCATTCTGAAAGATCGATCAGCACTGTGTTGCAGCGGGCCCAATTGCCTGAGGTTCAGAAAAAGAGCAGCTGAACTAAGAGACAAATGTGTAGCAAGCATTTTGGCTTTGTTCCTTCTTCTGGCGCTTGGTATAAAAGTGAAAGTGAGAGGGCCTTTATCAGTACTTGTCAAAGAGCCTGAGGCAGTCGGGCCCATCATTTACTATCATACGTCAACTTTCATGTTACTTTACACAACAAGAGCTCAGAGGCTGGTGACTAATCATCATTTCTGGTCGGCCTTATTATGCTCACTCACATGCAGAGCAATGATACAATTACTTCTGAGCAAATATCAAAGGTTATTTTAGTCAGTGCAGTCACACAGAGATGGGGCAAACTTAATAAACAAAGAGAGAGAGTTCAGAGCTAGGATCTAGGCACTGCTCTGAGCCAGCCTCTGGGGATGGGGCACCTGAGTGGTGACAACATTTATTTTATTTATGTCATTCAGTTTATGAATCACCTCTTATAAAATAGCTCAAAGTGATTTAACAATAACTTAGAAGTACAACAGCAGGGATCATTTGGTTAGTAACCAAGGGGTTAATTCTCCTTACAGTTAATCAGCCAACCAAGAGGATTTTGGCGGTGGAGCAACCAGTCAGAATAGCATGATTCTTGTTGAGTAACTTGTACTCTGATTGACTATGTAGTCCTGAGGGAGTTCTCCCATGTTTTGTAGTTTACTATCTCCCTTCTACGGACTACGCCTGAGAACTTCTCTCTTCCTTTCTCCTAAAGTTATGCAATATTTTTGTTCAGTTTATCCAGCAAAGTTTTATCATTTCTCTCTGGGCTCCCTCTGCACTTCCTCTGCACTATTTAAGTGACTTTGCGAACAATCACAACCATTGCATAAATTTCATATATTTAAAATTAAAACAATTTCACATACAGAGACTGTTAAAAAAACTGTTGGAGGAACTTGCTTTCTTTCTTTCTCTCTCTCTTTCTTTCTTTCTTTCTTTCACCAGATCCATTTACAAACTTAGACTTTCACTGAGTGGAATGTAATGAGCCTGGCTGGAATTTTGCCAGAGCCCCAGGGTTAATACACAAGCTCTCAGAGGTTGGGGGACTCAGACAATCTTAATTAGCACAAGTGGTCAAGACTGGGATTTAGTTTGAGTGATGACACCTCTGACTATGAGCAACACCTTCCTAATCATACTGCAGAACTGGTACTCTAGTATTGTCATATATGCCAGGACACACTCCAAAAAATCTCATGTTGACTCCAAACAGAGCTCAATCACACATCCGCCTAAGTGTTCTGCTTTGAAAAACAATATTGACTCAATGCAAGTGATAGCAAGGACAAAACAATCTGTTCCAATTGATTTGCAACATTATTCCACAAAGGATTTATTATCATCTGTTCGAGCCATGGGAAGCGTGAGAGTTCAAAAAGATTGGCCAGTTTAAGTTCATTGATGTTTCCAATACTATTGTTTTATTTCATATAGTAGATAAGAGCACCATTGTTCACTGTATGAAATTTAGTGGGACATTAAATAGTTGCTCTAATCAATACATACAAATAATGCTTAAACAGATTGTTTTTCAAGAAAAAACAATTTACTTTTCTCTTGATTCATATAGGTCAAGTGTATGTCAAGAAGGGAGAATTTCAGGGAAAGTGGCAAATTTACCTGGTGTGTTTAAAAGAATGGCTGGTGGAAAGCAGGTGTTTTGTTGCTCCCTTCTTCTTCTTCTTCTTCTTCTTCTTCTTCTTCTTCTTCTTCTTCTTCTTCTTCTCCCCCTCCTCCTCTTCCTCCTCCTCCTCCTCCTCCGCTTCTTGCAGTGGTAGAAGCAAAGCTGAGATTTATTTTACCAGCCTCCCTTATACATAGCATTGTTGCAGGTAGAAAATAATGTAGCTGCCATTTATTTTCCATAGAATACCATGGAACAACCCTGTGTCTGGGGCATTCTGAGGTAATAGCATGATCCCTGTCAGCTGATAGCCACCTAGACAAGATCTGCTGCCACTAGTAACTTTGTGGTCACCTGCCTAAACAAAATAGTTTTCAAAAGGTGTTTCAAGGAAGGTAAAATTCTTACTAAGACTCTACAGGTAGGTTGTTCCACAGGGCTGCCACACTATAGGCTCAGTCCCCTGTGAAGGCCAGCTGAACCTCAGGGGCATGGGGAACCACTAGAAATGTCCTATCAGAGGAGTTCAGTGTTTGAGCTGCAGCACCAGATGTTCCTTAAACTACTTTGGGACCATGTTGTTTAGGGCTTTGTGAATGAACACAAGTACCTTGAATCAGGTCCAGTAGCCAACTGGCAAGCAGAACAACTCTCTCAGCAGAGGAACAGCATGTTGCCAGTAATCTGGTCCTGTGAGCAGTCCAGCTTCTACAGTAGTTGAATAAATATCTGGTTCAGAAGCTTTGTTTTATAAAAGTTATACACCTCTTGCTTGTGAAAAACCTCAAAGCAGTTAAAGACTGCCAATGCTGTCAGGCTACTGTGGTCTAGGAATGGTCATAGATGGCAAAGCAGCTGAAGCTGGTGAAAAGCACTCCTGCCCACAGAGGTAACTTGGGCCTCTTATGACAGAGATGGATTATGCAGTTCCCTCAGATTGCATGCCTGCTCCCTCAACAAGAGTGCAACGCTGTCCAGAACAGACATTTGACCCATCTCCCTATCTTTTTAATCCCTGGGTTACATGTGGGGCAAGCAGTAAGCTCCAGCACATATCTAAGGACTGTTTCATGTATTCAGAAGAATTACTCTTGCTTCCTTTTTCCTTACTTCTACAGTAAGACTTGCAGATTTTCCCCGTAGTGAGCCTCTGTGAAGAAATGTAGCTGTTTAAAGCTGCAGCCCAGTGTATGGTTGAAGTCAATGGGACATCATTGTGTACACAATTGCATAGCTCTAGTTGTGAATAACTACAATCAGCAACCATTTCTGGTGCAAAGGTTCCATGCCTGGTCCCCATGCATGTTGGTGGAGTGCATCTAAGTGCCCTCCAGCCCACCCCATTCACTTCAGCTCCAGCCCCGCCCCATTCCACCCCTGTTCCACTCTTTTCTGGGTCCAAAAGGACTGACGCATCAGTGATAGTGCATCAGTTGGACGCGCCTAAAATGGTTGCTGCCCGTAGTAGCTTTGGATGAGAATGTCTCCATCCAAAGACATACGCAGCCTGTCTAATGGGGCCCAGATTAGCACTATAATATGGATTTCCATCTGCACCCCCATTACATTGGTTATGCAGGCAGAAGACTGCCTGCCAAGATGTGCCTCAATGGAGATTATTGAGGACATGATTGCCGAGCAGCGAAAAAAATTCAAAGCTGATTGTGTTTAACATAGACAGATTTATTTTGCCATCTACTTTCATAATCATAAAGTAAGCACGCTAAGAAAGAGTTTAGGTACATATATGTGTAGGTGTGCATTGGAATACAAACTATGCTTAAAAGGAAAGAATGAAAGCTACCAACCTTGTAAAAAATATCTGATCAGTATTTTAAATGTGTTCAGAAGCATCAAAAATCAAAACTAAACAATTGCTGCATACCAAGGGAATGCATGGTTTTTTTCAGGGAGAGAACTACTTAGAATCTGTAGCCTGTCTAGCCTGTTCCTAGACTCCTTAAGACTCCCTTTTCACATGACAAGGGAACAATGTTAATAATCAATGTGAAGAAATATAATACAGCATGGCAATGTAGGCTGTATATTCACTGGAGCTATCCGGCAAGAAAACAAATTTCTACATAGAAATAAGGAGACATGCAGCCCCCACCCCCCGTGTATGCTAAGGCAGTGTTGTGCTTTATAAAATATTACGGTATTATGCAAGAGGAGTGAAATAGGGGCAGTGGTTGAAATCTTATGAGATGGGGGGGGGGGATCTTCTCCACTGAGATAGTGACTTTGGAAAAAAATACTCAGAAGGTACCATTCAAGTGGAAGGTCTGAGCTGGGGTAGCCAACATATAGCCCAAAATATCTGGAGGGAACTGACCCTCATACTCCCCAAGCACCGTCAATTGTCAGGGATAATGGGAATTGTAGTTGTGTGACAATCAAAGGGAGCCATGTTGGCTACCCCTAAATAGGTTCTATTCATCCTGACTAAAGATGAGTAAAACTATTTGGAATCTGGAAGGTTCTGGCTGCCCTGAAGACTTTGCTGACAGTCCAGTCCATGTTTTATGCTTATACATGTTGAGCACATACTGTATGTGTGTAAATATTGGAGATTATCTAGTCGTCTAGATAAATCTTCATAACTAGTGCAAGGGATTGTTTTTCAAATTACATACGCAAACAAACAAAAATCAGTATTGTGCTTTTTGCCTCTTTGTAGCCTCTTATAGCACCTAAGATAATGTTCTATTCTCAATTTGCAAGTGCACATAAATAAACATTGTGAAGGCTGTGCACTCCTAAGGTGAAGAGTAAAAGCACCGGATATCTAAAATTCACTGAATTATTTCAGGGTCTGGTCTGGATACAAAGTTGGACACATCAATAGGGGAAAGAATCATCTATTGTCTTTATTGGGCTTTGAGGAAAGGCTCTGCATCTTTGCAAGTCTCCAGAACAAATACTTCAAAACTTCACAAAGTTCACAAAGATAGCTGCATTTATATCTGGAAAATAGGCAACTCTGTGGTGAAAAGGCAGGAAAATGGGATTAAGCGCAAGACGAAAGAAGGAGAACGAGGCATGCAATGCCAGATGGCCTTAGCCATTCCAAAAATGTCTCCAGTTCTTACCTCTCAATGGTTGTCTTTGCTTTAAAAGCATGTAAGTATATCAACAATGATCCCAGGCATGAGGAAGGCAGAAACAAAACTAAATGTATCCTGGAAAAGGGCAGGTGCTGCTTATTTTATTTTATTTTTTTGTTTCAATTTGGATGCTTTATTTTTGTCAGGATATGTAACATTCAACTTTAGAAACTATGTATCTTTACATTTAAACACTTCCCAGAGTAATAAAGAAAGAGCATTAAAATCTTGCTGCAGAAGTAGGTGATAAATATTCGAATTTTGTCATTGGAGACCTATATGTATATGTTGGCATTTTTGTTGTAAAAGGAAAAAATATTTGTCATAAGAATCCCAGTGAAGTCTAGGAGCTACAATGTGTTTCAAGTTGGTTCCCATTCAGATGTTGCTTTTCTTTTATTCATTTAGAAAGTCAACCACACAGGTTGCAGAGTTCATGTGGCAAGTCTTTTCACTTGTACCATTGCTCCACATGTGCCCTATAGCACATACAGTCCAGTATATTGGGTAACCAATATAGGAAGCATTAAACATCTGGCAACATGTGGGTCCTATTAACTGCATGGGAAATCTGAATGAGTTATTCAGAGTTTCCACAAGCGTAATATTTCCTGTGACAATGGGGGAGAAGGGCAGAGGTGCATTAGTTTGAGGGTGTATATTAGTATATGCTACATTTTAAAATCAACACCTGTTTGTCCAACAAGGTATATGAAGTGCTGAAGAGAGCCAAATGCCAGGAGTGTGCATGGGCCTCAATCTTTGCCTTGTATCTGTATTCATGCTTTTTAAAAATAAATAAAAATAAAAATCCAATTTGTTACTGAGTTGCTCTGAACATTTTGATTTGTGACTTGGATTCTTAGCTGCTCAGTATAAAACAAAGCTCTGTGTTCTTCATTCCTTCTAATGGGGAATTTGAAAATGGCTGTAACACAGTGGCGTAGCGTGGGTTGTCAGCACCCGGGGCAAGGCAAGTAATTTGTGCCCCCTAACCCGTGGATTTGCGCCCCCTAACCCTACAAATCTATGCCTATGAATGATGGTCCCTCTCTCTCTCTTTCTCATATTCCAATTGATTCCCATTTCCGCCGATCGATCCCCGAAGCTCTCACCCAGCGAAATTCGTGCGTAATTACGCTTCACCATCCCTAATCCTGCCGCTTCCACCAGGAAATCATGACGGTGCGTTTCTCCTCTCCAAACTTTCCCCGGCCCTTTGCCGGCCGGCGCAGCCCTTTTGGCTACGAGCTCCCCTCCTTCTCTGCCCGCTTCCGACCCCACCTCCCCATCCAGCCTCCCTACCTCCTGAAAAAAGGCGCCGGCGCCGAGCAGGACACCCCCCGCGGCCATCGGAGAGAGGCGGGGCCGAGGGAGGCGAGCCAATGGGCGGGGCGGGGTAGGTGGCCATGGGGGCGGGCGCTGCCGCAGTCCTCGGGTGGGCAAGGTAGGAGCAGGCGGAGGCTGGCCGGCCGCTCTGACAATAGGGGCGGGCCGAGAGCACGATGCGGCTGGGCCCTCTGGACTCGCGCCCCCCCAGATGTTGCGCCCGGTGCGGCCGGCACCCCTGGCACCCCCCACGCTACGCCACTGCTGTAACATTTCCCCTTTGGGCAGGAACATATGAAATTTGCATGCACAGGAGCCAAAATTGCAGGCAAATTGATCGAGAGGCATTTGTGGGTGAAGTAAGAGATTTGTTTTTCTCCTTTACATTTTGGCAATGTTTGCCCTTTTCTTCCATTTGGTACATAGTCTGGAACACAAGAAACTTGCACTGAAAGAAAGGCTGGATGGGGGTTATGGATGCTATAGCAAGACCTCCAGTTCTCTGTAATAACCTTTCACCCTGTCCTAAGTGTTAACAGTATGAATGAGGGAACCTAAGGTAAGGAAGGGGAACCTCAATATGTAGCCTGTCCATAAGAGTCTATGGTAGGTGAGGTTGTGCCTGTATATATTTTTCATGGTGGTGCTGTGAAATCAGTACTGCATAACTTACCTAACATCTCTAATATCTGTTTTGAAACTCAATATTCTGAACTCTTACACAAAGCTAGTGGAAGTGTTAAAAACATATACCGTAGGTGATATGAGAACAGGAAATTCCTCACCACCAAAATATCAAACAGAAATGGACCTAATTGACATTAGTTCCAAAGGCAAACAAGGTGGGCTGTTTTTTGTTTGTTTGTTTTTTGGAAAGAGGTAAAGTTACCTTCTGGAACCATGTTTTCTCATGAATGTGACTGAGATAAATGAAAACATGCTCTTAAATGCCTCCTAAAATATGTTTGAGCCAATTATGGCTCATCAAGAAGGTTAAATAGCTAGTTTTTTTGTTTTGAAATTGGTTTCAAAGAGGGACAAATCTCCCCTGGTTCATATGAGCAAAACATCCTAGAAAGGAGTTGTACAGCATCGCTATATTGACCCAGCTGTGACAGACTATTTGCTGTAGAGAAGATTAAAGAAATAGAAATGAGCACAAAATATTTAAAAGCTGGTAACTCTCTGGCTTGTAATAAAATTGGCACCACAGGGCCATCAACCATTTGTTGTTGCAAGTACAATCTTTCATTACTTAGTGTATAAGAAAATACTTAGACCTCTGATGTCCCCCCCACCCATATTTTAGGATGGATTCTGGTGTCGTAGTCAAAGGTGGAGCCATACAGTGTCCTGAGCACACCCAGCCCAAGGAGGACAAACGACTGGTAGTTTAATTCTTTACTGACTAAGCACATGTGTATTTTGTGTGCACAGAACATGCACACACACCTTTGGTGAATAAGTAGCTGGCATCTCATTCCCAGGCTTGTGCTCTGAGCTGGACTGTTGGAGCAATAGATATTCTGCTGTGCATCAATTTTTTCTTTGATTTCCAAATGCGCCCATTGGCTCAAAAAGGTCAGGGACCCCCTGCTAAGCTATCATCTCCAAGTAAGTTGGCACTCAATCTCTTGTCATAAATTGTTGTGAAACTTCTTTCTACTTCACTCTACAGAAAACTTTTTTATTTATCTTTTTTCTTCTCTTTCTTAAAAAATGGAGGCTGCACATTTTACCCTCTAATAAACTGTAGTGCATATCTAGCTGTTTTTTTTTTAAAAGAAAAGAAAAGAAGAAAAAGAAATAGAAAACAAGCTCATGGCCATATCGTCACAACAAACCCATGTGCTGACAGGCTAGTGTATTGTTTTCATTGAAAAGCAACTTCCAGGAATATTGCTTAAAGGCTGGAATAAGATTGGGACAGGCTTTGACTAACTGATTATATAGAGGAGCCTTAGATTACCAGTACCATGGTTATTTATTTAGTTAAAAGATCCACAGACTAAAACAATAAAATACAGACAAAACACACACACAATAAACTACACACTCAAATGAAAAACAGCAGAATTAGATATTAAATTGGAAAACTGACAGTACAATGTTGTACATGTCCAATCAGAATAAGCCCTATTGAGTTCACTGGTACATACTCCCAGGAAAGTGACAGTAGAACTGTGCTGTATTCTCTATATGGAGAGTAAAAAGGGAGTTCACTGGCACCTAAAGGATAACAAGGTGGGAGGATTTCCATAAAGCAGGTGCCATAACAACCTTGCACAATAGGTAGGGATGGGCAAATATGCCAATTTTAGTTCCGTCAGTTTCCATTTTTCTAAACATAAGATATCTCCATCACTTTGCAGGGTGGGAAATTAAACTCCTCATGAAAATTCATCAGCACTTTAGTATGAATTTATCCTAATATTTATATGCATTTTTACCTAGTATATTTGTGAAGCGATTTCTCCTACTAGAATGCATTTCTGTATGCTATTTTGACTTATAGATGCATTTCTGTGCATTTATTCAGACAATATTTCACTGGAGAACTGCACCATAAAATTCAGAGATGGGCGTATTTAGAATGAGGACTTTGTTTCAGTTTGCATCTTCTTTCAGAAAGTGTGAATTAGCTAAGTTCAGCTTTAAATGTGAACTAAATCAGATTTTTCCCCATTCCTAAAGGTAGTCAACTATTATTATCCTGTATTACAGATAGGGATCTGAAGCCAGACTAAGGGACTTCCCTTATGCTACCTGGTAATTTCATGGCTGGTAATCTCATGGTGACACTTGATCCAGGGTAGTCTTGACCCAACCCTGTTAGCTGCTACTTGACATTAGAAAGAGAGAGCAATTTGTTCATTTCATTGTCTACAAATTACACTGTGTCGGGATATTTCAACACACACAGCCATAAAAATCCTGTTGATACTGTCAGGTTCTCATCTGGTTATGCATCTATCAGCCTGCCCTTTAACAAGCCACATTGCAACAACATCTGAGAGCCAGGCTTAAAGCTCATCTTGGTCCCAGAGCCATGGGACACTGCATTCACCTCTCTGTCTCTCACACAAACTGAATGCACACACACGTAAACACACTTTAGCTGTAATTCAGTGCTTTAAAAATTGGAAGCAGTTTGTGTAAATGTCCCTGATTCCTGGCAGTGCCACAAGTCAGCTGTGATCTCCAAGTATAATGAGTGCCTTGCTTCAGATTCCTCCTCTCTGCTGTATGTGAAGTTTGTCTGCAGCTCGTTAAAATGCTAAAGGCTCTATCCAGAGTCCAGATGTGCTTTCAAATGGAGGAACAACTGGATGTAGTGGGGAATCTTTCCTGTCTTTAGCAGTTTCCATTTCACAACCAAACACATCACTATAAAATTACTATGGCCTTCAGCAATTGTTTTCCCAAGGACATAATGACCAGCAACTAAAGTTCATGGCATTTAGAAGCAAAACATCAGCGCTTGGCATCCAGCAATCTGAAAATTAGCATTCTGTAAAGGTACACTCTGAGACCAGCATATTTATGTGAAATCCCTAACTGTAGAAAATACAGTAAGAATGGCTGGACCACAGGTTAGGGAAAGAGTCTTTAGGTGAAGAGGAGTTTGTTGCTGAAAAGCAGTAGGCAGGAGGAGGGTGCTTAACCCTTTCCCAAACTCTGCTTTCTTCTTCTAATCCTCTGACTCCATCTGCAGCTGTTTCCCCCTATGTTTGATGCAGCAAACATACATTTGTTTTTTTTAAAGAAATATTTATTAAAGTTTTACAAAAGCATAAATACAAAAATACATAAAAGAAAAAAATAAGAATAAAAAATACAACATACAAAAGACAGAAAAATAAGAAAAAATAAGAAAAAATAAGAAAAATTTAAAAACAAATCCGTTTTTCATAACTTTAAACTCCTTTGCTTGTTTCTTTGACCTCCTCACACCTCCCCTTTTTGTATTCCCTCTGGCGCCCTTTTCCCCTCCAGAATTTCATTACAGACCTCCTTTAGTGGCTGAATTAACCAAACTTTCAAAGATCTATAGTATTTGGAGGTTAGACCATCCGGTCCTGGAGATTTACCCAACTGCATATTCTGAAAGCATAAGTCCATCAGATAGCTCTCACTTCCATTCCAGGGTTGGTGAAATTTCTTTTTTCTTGAGGTTGTCACAGTGGCTCTATGTCAAAGCAGTAGAGTTGGCAACTACCGTATGTAGTGACGGCATAAAGACTTTCTTCCTAAAATGCTCTGTTGCTTCAATGAAATGAAATCCACTCCATCCCTTGAACTTTGGCTAGCTTTCACTTAGTACGTCTGTTCCTTGGGAAATTTAGCACAATAATCCTTTGGAACTATGCTTTCCCTTTAAAAAAACAACAACATTCCTCATTGCAATTGAAAGAGAAGCATTTAGTGAGATGAAAAGCCTGTGAAGATTGCAGTCCCACCATAGCAGGAGCCGTGAAATTCCGACAGATGTGCCACAACTTGTTCTGCATAAAGTACAATTGTGAAAATGCATTAAATGAACAATGCTCAATGTATAACTATGAAATGGAACTGGCTTTGGGGGTAGGCATTGTTGGGCACCTGCCAGGATGCACAACCCTGCAAGGGGCCCACTGGCAATGCTTGGAAACCCCTCACTATGCTGACCTGGAGGTAGCAAGCCCTAATTCTTCATTCGTGTTCACCAAACCCAGCAGGTTCTTAAAGATTTCAGTGGATTCTTAATGCATTAGATTTCACTGTACATGTAGAGTGGTTTCTGCCCGTACCTGTAGAATGGTACAATACCATTAACTCTCCACATTCATACAGAAGGCCTTTGCACAAGTCCAGCAAGGTGTTTAGCATTGCGGAAGTTTCTAGAACCAGGAAAGTAGTGCACCAGTTTTTAGCCCATTCCCGTGCACTTTGCTGTGGGTGGAGTGGGAAATTTGCTATCAACTTTCACCTGTGGCTGTATAGGTGATATTGCTGGACTATAACACTCATCCTGACCATTGGCCATGCTGGCTGGAGATTATGGAACTTCAACAGATATGCATCCTATATGTTACAGAGTTTAATTTAATGACTTGGTATCCAATATCTGAAGGAACATGTCTGCCTGTACTATTTTACCTGGATGATAACACCTGCTGGGAAGACCCTTCTTGTTTGTTTGCTCACTGGATGAAATCCATTATTCAGTCACTCAGCAGAGGAGACATTTCAGTGGAGGCGCTCTGGATTTTGAATACTTTCCCCCTCAAATACAATCGACACTAACTCTGTTCAGTTTTAGACGCCAGTTAAAAGCCTACCTTTTCATCCAGGACTTTGGTAGGAAGCATTCATGAGGGGTTGAGGTTAGTAGCAGCGTATTGTTACGAGTCCAGATTATATAGCAAACTTATGTTTGCTATATAAGGGTTGTTAGTGCATGTTGTGGTTATTACTGTAATGTGCCCTGGGGTCTCTGTGTGATACAAGCAAACACACATACAGTGGTGCCTCGCAAGACGAAATTAATCCGTTCCGCGAGTCTCTTCGTCTTGCGGTTTTTTCGTCTTGCGAAGCACGGCTATTAGCGGCTTAGCGGCTATTAGCGGCTTAGCGGCTATTAACGGCTTAGCGGCTATTAATGGCTTAGCGGCTTTAAGAAAAAGGAAACAAACTCGCAAGAACTCGCAAGACATTTCCTGTTGCGAAGCAAGCCCATAGGGAAAATCGTCTTGCGAAGCGACGCAAAAACCGAAAAACCCTTTCGTCTTGCGCATTTTTCATTTTGCAAGGCATTCGTTTTGCGGGGCACCACTGTATTAAATAACACCTTGGGGTCCCCAATCCCTTCTATACACATACAGCTGTACATACATAGGCACCTCTTTCTGACACCATGGATGAGGCAGACTGGGGATGAGGCAAATTTCCCCTCAATGCATTGGGTATATATGCATGGGGGCAGCATCCCAAGAGCCCTCATGTGTCACTTGTTACAATAGAATACACAGTCACACAATGCCAAGACCTTTTAGGCTGCAATCCTTTACATATGTATTTGGAAGTAAGTTCCATTGAATAAAAAGAGATTTGCCTCCAAGTAAACATGCACAGGATTGCGCCACTACTCACAAGTAATTTGTCCCCGTGTTTTGGCAGGAGATAGGAGCAACTCTGTTCTCCACCCCAGCCTTATTAGGAAGTCGACTTGGGGTCAAGGTCAAAGAGCTTTAGAACTCTCTCTGTTCTCACAGGGTTCAAAAGCTTTAGTCTTTGGATTAGTCAGGTGACAGCTTGAACTGCCTGACTTTCAAACCCATTTGCCTGAACTGAATGGTCCTTCCTCATGAATTTACAAATTATACAAGTTCTCACACACTTGTGCCTTTGGGTAGTGTGACATAACTTCTCTGGCTCTCTTTTAAATTGGTTGGCTGCATATCATTCCATTATTAGTTGTCATGAGAATTTTGAAGAAAATGACAGGCTATAAAACCAGAAACTGAGCAATTTATGACTAAGGTTGCAAGAATCTTACTTTCGGGAATATGCAGCTTGCCTCGGAGAAAACATGTATAGGACTGGGCTGTGTGTCAACAAATGTTCAAATTATTTTGCAGTACGAGCGAATGCAGGAGTTGCACACATCTGCTGAGCAAAGAAAATTGAAGTACACGCACCTTCATATTTCAGTTCATTTCCTTTCATACTCTCTCTCTCTCTCTCTCTCTCTCTCACACACACACACACACACACACACCCCTATATGTACAGTATATGTATATGTATATAACAATTATGGTGGACTTGTTTGGAAGCAGATGCTGGTATAACCACTGTTGCCTCCCTAAGCTGACCTTTGAGTCTCAAAGTGGTGGCTCCACATTTCCCCCCCTTCTCAAAATGAATTCTTCCCTGCCTATTTTAAAGCTAATGTGTGCTGGAAAACTTGCTTATAGCTCTAACTAGCTTTGTAATAGATCAGCATGTTAGCTTCTCCAGATCCCATAAAGCTAAGATGCCTGTGATTGAATTAGGAGCTTAACTATACTTCACTCTCGGACCCTAAAGCCCCACTCCATTTCAAAGAATAGCCAATGCCAGCTGATCAGGCTAATTCTGATCTGATCTTCTACAAAAGAGATGGGCATTATTGTTAATGTAGGTATTCTAAATGTATTGTTTATTTTAATATTTATATATTGCCTTTCCTTATCAAATTCCAGGATGGTTTACAATAGATAGATAGATAGATTGATAGATAGATGGTAGATAGATAGATAGATAGATGATAGATAGATAGATATAACACAATATTTCATAACATGAATACAACAGGCCACTGTAGAATTATTATTTTTTAAATGTACTGCTAAAAGCTGGGTATTAAAATCAAGAAATGCTTGATATAAAGATTACTATTTAACCAGCACCCACACACAATTAAGGTTGGTGCCAATCACTATCCATATTGATTTTTTATGTAGAAAGGAACTAAAATAAATAGAGACAACCAAACAATAAAAGAAACTAAAATTCAATATTTAGTCTGCATCACTGGGTAGAAGTGAGTCCCCAAATACTCAACTCAGTAAAAAAAAAACCCAGAGAAGGTGAAGACATAACAGAAATGGAGAAAGAAAAGGGAAAATATAGTACATGTAGTTATGTACTTCTAAAATATGAATGCTAAGAGAAAATACATCTGTTTTTTGTTTTATTGCAATATTTCATCTGGGGCAAGCTTACAGAACATTCCAAACCCTGGCCAGGCAGTGATGGGGTATGACAGAACAGGGCCACCGCAGTCCCATCACGCACACTGAGCAGTGAGTTATGGGACAGGCATATTGCTGTACCAACCTCTGTCTAGCAGAGCCAGGGTGAGGAACGTGCTCCAGCCTGAGGACCACGTTTCCTTCTGAATAGCCTCCCGGGCCAGAACCAGATAAAGAGACCTGGAAGGTGACATGTGGACCCTGGACCTAGGGATCTCTATCAGAGGTAGAGAAAGCCCTTATTTTGCCTTTGAAGTGATGTTTTTGGTACAGAAGCACTATAGAGCAGCATGGAATAGGCAGGTACCAGAATACACTGTTTCCTGTGTCTTTCACAGGAAAATAAGGAGCAGAAAGTTTCACATAAAAGAAGGAGGATTTTCATTTTAAAAACAAAAACAAAAGTGAAGCAATAGACTAAGAAGTTTGGTTGAAATTTTTTAATTGTTGGGATCTTCCACATTTGTTAACTTTGCCAAATAGTTCAAAAAGTTGGATTCAGTAGGAGTTTCTTTTCCTGGCTCTAAGGTCTTCAGCTTCTCCCTCAACTATTTGGACCAGGGTAGATGAGAAACGCTGGCATTCATGCAGATCCTTTATTTAAACATACTTTAAAACTAAAAACGTGCATATGATAATGTTTCGTAGCTGAATAGTAGAAGATCAGGTTTCTCCTGCTGAATTATTTTTTCCTGGATCCGCCCCCCCCCGTGGAGAGTGAAAGCTATTGAAGGCATTCAAACAGCACTAGCAAACACCCCAGCTGATGATCTGGCTCTGGAGGAATACTAAAAGGTTAATGGTTTAGGGGAAAATTGCTCCAGGCTTAGCATTAATTGACTTTTAGCTGGTCTCAGATCATCTATGATCAGATCAGAAGCCAGGCTGCATCAGTTTCATTTCCTTTCTGTCCTTTCCAATTTCTTCCTGAACCTCTTTTGCTATTACCAAACTTGCAGACAGACAGATGGGGCATCTCCAGGGGGGAGAAAAGACAAGGAACCTCAGTGAGATCTCAAAGTCCCAGAAGTGATGGCTTAAACCTGACTCCTAGCACAGATGGCAAGGGATGGGGGCAAGCGATCTGATTTCTTAACTCTAATTCCTGGGGTTTCTTTGGAACCTTAATGGACAGCAGGTAGTACAGCTTATTGAATGGTTTTCTTCTCCTTCAGACTCTTTGCTTCCAACAGACTATGATGCTCCAACTAAACCATTTAGGAAAGGCCTAAAAGAGATAAGTAGCTCTTTGTCTGTGGCTCTGTGTGAAGAATCCTAGCCTTGTTATTAGTATATTGATATTGATGGCAGTAAAGCCACCACTCTGTGGAAGGATCCATTGGCTTAGTAGCAATTAGCATCATTTATGAAGGAACAACTCACTGGGAACAACTTGCAGGTGAAGGATTCTTATTCTAGTGGCCTTTCACTCCTGGAGAACATATTGATGACAAGGTTAGGAAGCAGTCAGGAGGTTCATGCCTGCTCAACTTCCTTAAGCATTATCAGGTAGCTTAGCTATTCATGATGACTCCCGATTCCAAGAAAAGAGATCAAGAACAGGAAGAGTGTTGCATTCAGGATGCTTGTTTTCATCACACACATGTTTATTCCCTTTTGTTTCAGGATAGAAGCATCAAGGCAAAAATCAAGCTCATAATGTTATCTGTGAATGAAAAGAGAATGAAGACATACATAGTAACAGATGCTGAATGGACTGAGCGTTGGCCAATGCCATCCTTATATAACACACTTTCTGAGAATGCGGTGCTTCAAGATATTGTTTTTTTCAGGCGCAAATGTGATCCTGGGGCCTATTTGAGTTTGAATGGGTGCTGATTAGCAGTTGTCACAAAGTCAGACCGTGCAATGCTAGAGATCTTTTAAATGGCACACAGAGCGGGCAGGTGTTTCCTTGTAACAGCGAGTAGATCTGATGAAGAGCCTGACAGCTGTTTTAGTGGGAGGAAAGCTGAGTCTGAGAAATACAACCAGACCGAAACACAAGAAAGAAAGAAAGAAAGAAAGAAAGAAAGAAAGAAAGAAAGAAAGAGGAGGGGGGGAAGCCCCGAAATACTTAAATATTAATTTGCCTAATAATCAAATGATAGGGTGCTGGTGATAAATCCATTTCACAGAACACTGTCATGAGAGCTGTGGAAATGTTGATAAGTCTTCCTGCAATTACAGAACATTATTCTGCATTAGAAGAAGAAGAAGAAATTTAGACCTAAACTTATTTGCAACCTTCAGTGCTTTTTTTCTGGAGGTACGTAGGGGTACGCATGCCCCTAAATATTTTGTGAATCTAAGTTTGGCCTCATTGAGGGGCAGTATTTCAATATGAGTAGGAAAACGAGAGTATTCCTAAACATTTTTTAAAGAAAAAAAAAGCACTGGCAACCTTAGCAATTAGTTTGGTTTGGAGTTAAGAGATCTCCACCCCTGATGTCATATGATATCTGTTGAATGACTTGTCTGCATGGTCTTCCCAATATAGCCTCATGGGCCATATTCAGAGGCCTGGCAGGCCTAATTAGGCCCATGGGCTGGCAGTTTCCCACTGCTGTTACCGACTGCCTAGCCCAACCTCCTCGCTCAATCTATATTAAGAATTTCAATAAAAAGCTACATGTGCTTTTCTTACTATTGCCAGAGTGAAAAACGATGCTGTGCAATGAAGATAATGAAAAAGGAAGGTGAAGAGGAAAGCATTTCAGCCTAGCATTTGTTTGCTCTAGTAAGTGAAAGAGAAGGTGTGGTGTGGGAGCAATTGCAGGTAGACTTCCATCCACAATGGCAAAGCTGTTATAAAGTCACAGGTAGGGTCTCTGATCTGCAGCCTAGTAATCCTACCATTGGACCCAGTACAGCAGCACAAAATCTGATAAGTCTTTCGTAAAGACGTTATGCCTACACTGAGTAGGGCAAAAACTGGATTGCCGCTATTAAAATGCAAACACTATATAAAGGTTAAAGCTCACTCATGATGAAACTAATTATATTCCAATAGTATTGCTCCAGAATCTTTGGATTACAACCAGTGAACAATAACCTGAATATTTTCACTAGTTCTCTTCTGCAATATCGAATTTCTTTCATTCTCAGGAAATATATTAGTTTTAAAAAACCTTTTAAATTCATAAGGCGTTCACAGAGGAACAAAAACTTGTTGTGGAATTACAGTTCAAAGGAAGCAGAGGGGAGCTGAATGAGACTGAAAATCCTGTAATTTTATCAACGCGCGAATGAAAGCACCACTTTTTGTGTGTGTGGATTTAATCACTTCAGAGAATGAAAGTGGAAAACAAGTTCTTGATAGGAAACTTGAAACAATTCAATGCTGGCCATTGTGGGCAGGCATTCCATTGGCTCAATGAACACAATTGCCTAGACATGCTAGAAGTGCTACGTGACTAACTTCAGCATCTGTGTGTGATGATGAGAACTACCTGAGAGTTTAGAACTCAAAAGTTCACAATCATCACAAACATTAGCTGGGGACTGCTTCTTCAGCATTAGCAATGATCACTGGACAATTCCAATTCTAAGCTAGTTCTTTCCCAACTGAGTTGATCCAGATATCCCAAAAATTAATGACGTTTTTCCTCTTGTTTATTTCAGAAATTGACTTTTCAATTAGAAGCTATCCCTTTTTAGCATTTTAAACATTAAAATGTTCTATTTGTTAAGGTACGTGCCCTGTCTTAAAACCCCTACAAGCTGGCACAGCTTCCCTTTAGGTTATTAAAGAGGTCTGATTTTGAGCAAGCTTTAATTGCAACACCTGAAGATATCAGTTTAACTCCTTTTGGTGTTCTGCTTTTCACATCGGAAGAGAAAAGGAAACCTAAACCCGACAGATATTCTTCCTAATCCATCTGGTTTAAGATTGTGAAAAAGACCATTGTATTAAAGTTGTATAGGCCACACCCCAAAAAGATTTTGGAAGGGTGGCACAGGTTATTCACAATTTACAGAGGAGTTCCAGTGTAGCTCCTTTGAGTTCACACTGTAGTATTTATATCTTATTTGTAATTCAGTTTTATCACCTTTAACCATTTCTTCCCCATTACCAAATGAGTTCATGAACATTATTCACCATCCAAAACCTGCATCCTCAAATATAAAACCTTTTTCCTGACATCCTGCAGACCATAGCTCTTTGCATTTGTTATATGTTAAAAGTAAGAGTCTAGCCATAATGGTTTTCAAGCAGCTTCTGTATTGCTACATTTCCATGCTGAGTATAGGGCTAGCAATCATCACAGCTACTCTCCAAGATCCTTTCTGACATGTTGTGACTCTGCATACTAAATTTAGTCACTCTGTGATATTAATGATCTTCTGCAGCAAAGTGGAGAGACAATATAATTTATTATTATTGCTTCCTTTGTTGTTGCGTAACTGGCTTGAACGGGGACATTTTGGAGCAAATTTTGAGGGGTTCTGCAAGGTGCATGGGGAAGGAATGCTTGGGGAATTCCAATTATGTGTGTTGAAGTTCATTTGTGTGACATTACTTTTCTCCCTTTCCATTTTTTCTACAAATGTTCAAGTTCTCATTTTGAGGGGTATTTTGTTTAAAGAAATGTAAAGTGTTTATTTTGTTGATTAAGCTAAGGCAATAATGTTACATATCAGCTTTTTAAATTCTGTGCATTAACATCTCTTTTGCACCTAAGAATGGCATTTATTATTGGAAAAGTTGGTTTGTTGTTGTTGTTGTTGTTGTTTAGTCGTTCAGTTGTGTCTGACTCTTCATGACCCCATGGACCAGAGCACGCCAGGCACCTCTGTCCTCCACTGCCTCCCGCAGTTTGGTCAAACTCATGCTGGTAACCTTGAAAACACTATCCAACGTCTCGTCCTCTGTCGCCCCCTTCTCCTTGTGCCCTCCATCTTTCCCAACATCAGGGTCTTCTCAAGGGAGTCTTCTCTTCTCATGAGGTGGCCAAAGTACTGGAGCCTCAGCTTCACGATCTGTCCTTCCAGTGAGCACTCAGGAAAAGTTGGTATGGTTGTTTAAATCTTGATATCAGGTGTCTCAAATTTTATTCAAGCAAATTGAAACTTGGAAAATACGCCGAAGAATCCTAATGTTCATTTCAGATCTCCATGCTGCTGTAATTTCAATTATCATG
The DNA here is from genome assembly GCF_027172205.1 of Podarcis raffonei. Classification (NCBI taxonomy): domain Eukaryota; kingdom Metazoa; phylum Chordata; class Lepidosauria; order Squamata; family Lacertidae; genus Podarcis; species Podarcis raffonei. Next base: position 54,499,414 of record NC_070604.1, read on the forward strand.
AAGATGTTAATATTTTAGATACAGTGGCACAATCAAGCATCTTGTGCTGGAACACTTTATAGCAGTGGTTTTTAACCAGTGTGCCGTGGCAACCTGGGGTGCCTTGAACGATGGTCTGGGGTGCTGCAGGCAACACTTGCCTCTGTCCCTCTTTCCTTCCCTACCTGTTCTGATGCATCTCTGCCTCCCAAAGACTTGAACAGCTTTTTGTTGCAGCAGCCATGGCTACAAGCTCTGCAGGTGAAAGGTGCCTCTGGAGCTGGCCAGAGAGTTCTGGTTGCCAGGAGCTGAGGTGGCCTTGGAGCAATCAGGCGAGGGAGCCCAGCCAGCCAGTCCACCAGTCCTTGCTGTTGGGAATGGACAGACAAGTGGGAGGCTGGGCAGGCAAGATGCTGAGCTGGCCTTTCTTGTGCTTGCTTTGTCCAAGGCTTGCTTGAGAGCTGAGTGCCTGGTGCTGAAGGGGATCCATTCCGCCATGCAGGCCTCCCAAGGTGAGTAAGATGGTAGCCAGACGCTCACCTTTGGCCAGTCTCGGTTGAGTCACTAAGACTGGGGGCATCCTCTTCCCAGGCCCCTAGGGAGCAGTGTGAGGAGGCACCTCTCTTTGGGGCAAGGGGGAAGCTCAGAGACCAGGGGCAGCAGCAGCGGCTACCTGAAGGACTCCCAAGGAGAGGGGAGAGGAGAGGAGGCTGAGGAAACACTCCCCAAGGGAGGGTGTTCAAAAAGGGGCAGTGACAACTGGGCTCCTGAGTCCCACAGGGGTGCTGCAGAAAGAATGTAGTTGGTCAAGGGAGCCATGGACTCAAAAAGGTTGAAAACCTCTGCTTTATAGCATGGGCATGCAAGTTTCCTTCTAGCAGAAATGGGGAAGGAAAGAGTTTTGCCCTTTCAGCAATTGCTGGAGATATTTTAAACTGTCACTATGCTGACAATTTCCCCCTTCTGCAATGTCATCTGCTTAAGGACTGATTTTTTTAAAACCCCAACTAATCTGGTGAGGCAAGCCTAGAAATTGTGTGTTTCAATTTGAAGGTCAGAAATTGAAAACCTCTTTGTTTCCACTTTTTCTGGTTGTTGTTGTTTAGTCGTTTAGTCATGTCCGACTCTTCATGACCCCATGGACCAGAGCATGCCAGGCACTCCCGTCTTCCACTGCCTCACGCAGTTTGGTCAAACTTTTCCTTAGGAGAAATGTTGGAGGGTATGGAGTTATCCTACCCCTGAGCCATACGAAGGCAATCCTGTATAGGGAAGGGTTTGTGTTTTTTTTACAAAATATTTAATGTTTTATTATTTTTATATAAATGTTGGATGCTGCCCAGAGTGGTTGGGGCAACCCAGTAAGATTTGTGGGGTATAAATAGTAAAATTATCATTATGGAATGGGACGTCCCTATTTTCATCGGAGAACTGTTGGACGGTATGCCACCCTTCATCACAAGATCTCAGTGCAGTACACAGAATAAATTTAGAAGTAGCTGCTTAGTAATCCAGGTACAGACTAATGGCAACTAAATTGTTTACTGCTTTATCATTCTTTTCTTTGCTTGGAGGTTTTTTTAAATCACAAGTTTGAAAGTTTATGATGTGAGCCATGCCTTGACAGTCATTTGATGCAATAATGTAATATGAATGTTGTGCAGAGCAACCCTAACCATTTTGTAAGCCTCACTCCCAGTTCAGATAGCATGTCGATAATATTGCTGCCTTAACTTAAAAATAAATCTAGAGTAGTACATTCCGTATGTATAAGAGCTATGTCACCCAATCTACTTTATGGTACTTTAGAAAAGAAGTGATTAACCAGTAGATATTTCTTAGTATTAGGTACATCCAATATAAACCAAAGATAATGTACAAGCTTAAAATCTGCACAAAATAGAACCCAAATGTGATGAATATAGCAGGTGGGTGAATGGGTGGCTACTGATGGCTACTAGCCATGATGGTTAGGTCCACTGTCTCCGAACACCATTTTGTGGGATTCACAGTTGGGGAGAGTGTTGTTGTGCACAGGTCCTGCTTTGAGGCTTCCATAGGCATCTGTGTGGCCAGTGTAAGAACAGTTTACTGCATAAGATGGGCCACTGAGCTGATCCCTCAGGCTCTTCTTATGTTCTTATGAATGGATGTTGGGGAATCCCTTTGCAAAGTCTCAGCTGTTTGGTACATGATTTGTGAATGAAAACAGCACAATCAAACTGAATGGCAGGCTGCCCACACAGGATTGGTCTGGGTTCCAGTTTCAGCTGTGCAAAAGTACCCTCGGTTACAAATTAAGCATTACACAACTGTAACTACGAGGCACAGGTTTCCCACAGATATTGCTATTATGTTGTACTACTCTTGCTAATTTTAGTCTCACATTGTAATTCCTATTATTCTAAAATCATAGCCTACTCTTTCAGGCTCCTTAAAGAGAACATTTACTCTACAGTGTATACTTTTAGAATTTCTAATGCCTGCTGCGATGCACATGAAATTGCAGGGACTCGTTTTCCTCTCCGTTCTGCATATTATGTTCTTGTAAGTAGTAAAGTGAATGGGTTTGGAGACAGCTAGAAAAAGTAAACATACACAAAGCTAAGCTATTACAGACATGCTGGCTTTATTTGGTTCGAAATGCGTCCCATGATTTTATCCTGCTCCATCTATAGTTTCCCTTCATACATGAGAATAGCAAGATAATAGTTATGGCAAGGAAACGTGTGTGGTTGATGAGGTGATATGTGAGAAACAAAGATCAACATCAGAGATTGCTTTTGATGCATGCAACATTCAACATTACTTCCATCGGTATTTTGGTTGTCACACGGTCACCCATGTGGCAGAATAATCCCATGGATAAGGAAAGAATGTGAAGCTTCTGGACAGACTTCCTTTCTGGGCAAAGTATTAGCCACAGAATACTTTTAGAGTTTATTTGCAAACTTCAACTGGATAATTTACAGAAGGGTGACTTTGGGGATGGGCCATATCATGGGCCTGCTATTGCAGCAGCTGTTACTGCCAGTGTAATGCAGACAGGATCCTACTAACCCAAGAACAAAAGTTCACATAAAACAACACCATTTTAAACAATACACATAACCACACTAACAGACTTTCCAGTTGGACACATGGCAATACCACCGACAACAATCTTAGGATGTGGTTTGAAGGCACATGAGATTTTTTGCACTTCTGCAAAACCTTGACAATCCCCAGAACTTGCTGATAACCCTCCCCCTTGTGTGTGGATGGAGTCGTTTTGACTAAATAATGATCCACAAGTTATTTGAAAGATCACATGTACCCATACCAAGCTGCTCACACATTAAGATCAACAATGCCCTTGCCATTTGCCCACCACCAAAATCAGTGAGGTGTGAGGAAGAGGGCTTTTCTGTGGTTGTCCCCACAGCTCTGGAACTCACATCCAACTGACCTCTGTAATGTCACTGCACTTCAGATTTTCCAAATGGCCTTGTAAACCTTCATGCTCTCAGTGACTTTCTCATGACTGATGTTCCATCGTATGATTGTGTTCCTTTTGGCTGACCCATTTGCGTGGACAGGCGGAGTCCCCAGATCCCCCGCAGTCCCCCCGTCATGCGAAATAACGACTCAAGACAACGTGCTATGGGATTAAATTGGCCACAACTTTATTAAATTTCAAATGTGGGTAGACCTTGGCTCAGGCATTGGGCGTTCTCCCTCCCCAGTCCCCAGCCGGGGACCTAGGGAGCATCAGGGTTATCCAGTGTGGGGGGGGGGGATGGGGCGGCTGTGGAGAACATATGTTCAAGCAGAGACAGCCGCCCCCGTTACGCCGCCGCCGCAGGGGAGAGCAATGACAACCTTTCGGCGCACGGCCAAAGCCTCCCTTCAGAAACCCCTTTAATGGGGAACCCTGGTATCGCCGCCGCAAAGATGGACTAAAGGATTCCGCCCAAGGCCTGATACCGCCAAAGTTGTGACGTTTTGCTACGGGAAAGGCGAAACCTGCCAATGCAGGGAAATTCCTTTCCGGCCCTTTAACAGCGACCTTACGTAGCAGCGCCCGCATACCTGTGAAGAAAAGTTAACCTGTGAAACCCGTGAAGAAAAGTTAACCTTCAAAATAAGACATTAACTGAGGGTGGGTAGGGTGGGAGATGCTCTGGAGCCAAGTGAGGATTCCCAGGTAAGATCCTCCCTCTATTGTGTGGGCAGGTAATCCCTCCCCTACCTGGACTGGTCTCCTTGGCAACGCTTCCCCCAGGTGGGATTGGGCAAATGACTGAGGTAGGCGGAGACCCCACGTATCCCACCTGAGGGAAGGCAAGGCCAAGCCTAAGCTATTGGAGCCGCTCCAGATCCAGGGGCTGCACGCGTCCACGCAAAGGGCGCCCCCCGTTTTTAAGCGGGGAGCGGTCATTGTTTAAAATGGTTTGTTTGTATGATAGTTATATTCTTACTATTGTTTGTTTTATTAATGTTGTGATTATATTGGAAGAACTGCATTTTTTGGGGGTATTATGTAAGTTGTTATTTTAATTGTGTGTAAACCACCTTGAGAAACTTCTGCACAAAAAGGTAGCCAATATATAAATAAATAAATGATGGAACGATACACACAGTTCCCCCTGTAAACAGCTTCCATTGCCCCTTCCAAATCCATGGCATCTGGTACAACTTACTAGGATGCTTACAGTAGTGTCATGGTACTCTAGACTTTGCCAGTCCCATGCCACACCATTGATTGCTACTGGTGGAAGCCAGGGAAACCCACACACACAGGAAAAGTCTCGTCTGCATAGTAAATGGTCTGTGTAAATGATACGTGGAAGTGATGGTGGTACTTTGGCTGAACCTTTGTGTTCTTACGTTGTCCCAGGAATTTGCCAGGAAATGAATAAAAGGAAAGCTCTCCAAAGGGTCAAATGGAATGTGTCCGTGCCAAGCATTCATATTTACAAACCGAAACAACTCTCTTCATTCTCAAAATAACTAATATTCTCGTCTAGAGCTGCACCCTCCACTATACTCCAGAACACTGAGCTGCTTACAAACAGAGATAAAAAATCCACAGAGATCTTTTGTCTGCAGTGCTGAAGACTTCCTGCAGCCAAACCTTAAAACCTGGCTTTCCCTTTTTCAGGTCCTCACCTCTGCACATGCCAGAAAGCTCACATATGTTGACATAGAGCCATTCGGAAACTGCCAAGTTCAAGTTTGTGAGTGCTCAGAGACAACAGCTGCGGTCTTTGCCAGAATTCAGACAGCGAATCCAGGGGGAAATGTCAGTATTTCCATCAACAAATGTAGATATTCACTATAAAAGTAATGATGGAACTCAAAAATGTGGTTTTCATACGAACGAGTCCCAGATTAGGTATTTCTGAGGAAGTGAAAGAGTTTGCAGAGGGTGGGATTTTAATTGACCATAGGCAGGAATGGGAAAAAGCTGTTTCTGCAAAGCAGATGTGCCCTCTTTTCTCATGGGTGGGTGGAAGTGAAAATTTTATGATGTAGCTTCAGAAGTGATCCACTGCCACGTAGACTTTGCAAAAAAGGAGTGTCATTTAAAAAATGAAGGGCATGAGCCAGTCAGGAGTAAGCATGTTTATGTCCCGTGGATATATCCCGTGTGTCAGTATCTCACACTGAATTCAATGCGATTTTAAAATTGTTTAACTTAAGAGTCTGCTTAGTGCAAGTGAGGTGTTTTGAATCAATGTAAACCCCATGTTAAACAGCTTTGTCTTTCATAAGGCTCATATTAAACCATAAATCGGGACTGTCCTCTTGTATATAGTTTCAGCTGCTACCACAAGAGGTGCATACATTTTCTTGTGATCCCATCTTGATCTCGGTTTTAAATGTAGCATTGTGGGTCTTAATTTGAATTGCAACGTCTTTTTTATCACCTTTCATTGAAAGCTGCTTTAGGGCCCCATTCTAGAGCCATATAAATAAATCATATAAATTAACATGCAAGGCTACTGCACAATTATTGTATAGCACACTTATGCCAGAGTATATGAACCAGATATCTGACTGTGCCAAAGCTAATGTACAATGGTACCTCGGGTTACAAACACCTTGGGTTACAAACACTTCGGGTTACAGACTCCACTAACCCGGAAGTAGTACCTCGGGTTAAGAAATTTACCTCAGGATGAGAACAGAAATTGTGCACTGGCGGCAGCGGGAGGCCCCATTAGCTAAAGTGGTACCTCAGGTTAAGAACAGTTTCAGGTTAAGAATGGATCTCCAGAACGAATTAAGTTCGGAACCAAAGGTACCACTGTATTTTAATGTCTTCAGCTAAAATGTCTCACAGAAGGACCTGTTTATCAAGGGTACAATCTTTACAGGCAATTTAAGGTTGTATCATCAAGAAGTAGAATGGCATTCCTTCAGATCACTCTAGTTGATGTGAGGCTATATGGTTGAATGGAGTATCTTTTGTGTGAGACAAGGCATGGAATATCTATTGATGAACCAAGCTGAATCTTCTCCTTGAATAATTCATAGTGGCTATGTTATATCTCTACTGTCAGAGGCAGTAGACCTCTGAATACCAGTTGTTGGAAATCATGAATGGGACAAGTGATGTTGCATTCAGGTCCTACTCCTGGGCTTCCTTCAGGCACCTAGTTGGACATGGTGAGAAGAAGATGGACCTTTGGCCTGATCCAGCATGGCTCTTATATTCTTCATTTCCATTACCGTACATTTATTGAAACAGTAAAAGAACGTTTTTTGAATTGACAGGTTATCTATATAACCATTTTCCCTAAATGCCTTACGTGTGCATTGGCAACAGAAGTGAAAGACCAAGGCCTTTGATAGCCACTGGTCAAATTTTAGCTCTGACTGCTGACATGGTTTAATGTTCCTATTTCTACAACCTAATTCCTAGCAGATGTAGAATATTTTCACCCTTTCTTAATTTTCAATAAAATGTGAACCAATGGTTTCAGAGGAGACCACAGCATTATCTTCGATTTTAAAGCAAATATAGCCCACCCATTTAGTCTTTGAATTCCTGATTCTGACAGCTTACTTCATTTGTAATGTCATGTATGCAGAGGCCATAAAGAAACATTTCCACATGGGTCATAAAGTATGTAAGTGCGTCACTACATGTATCAATTGGCTGGATTCATAGAAAGTCTCCAGGATTAGTATGGATATTCCCTCCACATTGAGCCAATAATCCTGATCCACATGTTGCCCCTCTAGCATAAATCATGACTATTTTGTGGAGACACCAACATTCAGGACCATTTCTTAGCAATCTTCACTTGTCTATCATAATGTATTATCACGATCCTGTTCTATTAATTTTGCCATCTTGGACTCATTCAGGAGGAAGGGTGGGATATAAATAATAAATTAAATTAATGGAAATGTCTGTTAATTTTATTCAATTGTATGACTTCATTTTTATGTAGATTCCACCTATGCCGTTTGAATTTAGTGTCATTATTAAATTCCCACAATGTCTGTTTTTAACTATCCTAAAGCTAAGTTATTTGAAAGCTACTTTGTCCATGAAGAAAGCTTGTTTTAGAGTTGAAGGTATGTTAAGTCAAAATGATACAAAGAGGCTTATATTGAGAAGAATTTGGTGTTATCTATTGACATTCCATGGATAGGCAAAAGAATTTAATTATTCAGGAAATGGTAAATAATGAAAGCAGCCTGTATTTTATGAAAATATGTTGTATCATAACCACTTCTTCCATTACACGGTTCTTTCCCCCCTTTTCCTCCATCAATGAACTTTCAACAACATTAATATGGCAAGATAATCTCTACCACTTATTAGTGCCTTGAATCAATTACAATATAGAATTAAGGTTTTGTGTAACTTAACTCAAATAGAATTGTTCATAGGATAAATCTGATCCAGGGTATGTATCAAGTAGCCAAGAAACATTGATTATTATATGCTTTATCTTCATATTTCCTTTTATAGGGACATTTGATCTCAACAGTAGTGGAATGTACTCAGTCCTCATTAATTTTGCTCTCTGAGTTACGTTAATATTTTAGTGAATTTAGTAAACATTCCAAGAGCCACATTGCACTGGTCCAGGGGAAGAAAGGCAAAAGTATTTCATTTTTATATCATTTCACTTTAAATTTGTATACCACCTTTTTATATACACAGGGCTTTTTTTCAACTGGAGCTCACAGGAGCTCAGCTGTGGCACATCTGAGGTGGCCGCCATTGTCATTCTAAGAAAACAAGGAAGAAGTTTGTGGTGAGCTCTGGCACCTTTGGGTCTAGAAAAATAGCACTGGCTATACACATGGCAGTTTACAAGCCAAAGAAACAACAAAATATGTAGCAAAGATCACACATTCTATAACAGTCCAATCCAATGTAAATGTCATAAAATATAACTTAAAACAAGCAACTTACAGTGGTACCTCGGGTTAAGTACTTAATTCGTTCTGGAGGTCCATTCTTAACCTGAAATTGTTCTTAACCTGAAGCACCACTTTAGCTAATGGGGCCTCCTGCTGCCGCCGCGCCGCCGGAGTACGATTTCTGTTCTCATCCTGAAGCAAACTTCTTAATCCGAGGTAATATTTTTGGGTTAGCGGAGTCTGTAACCTGAAGCGTATGTAAGCTGAAGTGTATGTAACCCGAGGTACCACTCTATATCAATTAAATACTATTCAATAATCCATTATAATAACATTATACAATTAACTCCCAAAATATCAGCAAATAATAATTAAACAAGAGAAATTAACTCTTGGCAATTACAATAAATCATATAACAATAAAAATAACAGCAAAGTTACAATACATAAAATACCACATTATGTAAAAGACTATGTAAAAAGGTGGAACTGAGCAATGAAATCACATAAACTTATAAAATCACAAAATGCACTAACAGAAATAGTGCAATAGATGTGGGGAATTTTCAAGGGGGTCCCAAGGGTGGAAAATTGACACTCCTCCACTCACAGTTCTTTCTCTAGCCACTGCCCCCCTTTTCTCCCCAAATAGGCAAGAAAACCATTTTTTTTACCTTTGCACAGTAGACAATTTTCTATATATACACACACATCCTCATATCAAAGATCAAGGACACATTCAAATCAGGCAAAAACTGCCAAGGAAGGGTGTGAAACAGGGCTAGTGAGGGAAGGAAGTTGTGGCCTTGAGGGCCAGATGGCGAGACCTGAAGGGCCAAATTTATAACTTCAGTCCTCAGGTTCCCCCTCCCCCTGCCAAATGGTATAATTTTGTATTGAAATAGAGCAAAACGCATTTAATAATTTCGCTTACACAATTTTTTTTTTTGGGGGGGACTCCCTCTATTGACTTTATTTGCTTAATGTATTTTTTTAACCTTTTTGCAGCATGAAGATGTGACTGATGATCTCACACAGATCTGAGTGTAATTACCTGAAGGCTGCTTACAGCCGTTCAGCGTGAAGCAGGCATTTCCGTGCTAGATTTCAACATTCCTGAAGCAAGGGGGCTTCTAAACTTACTTTCTGCCCAAGAGCAAGAAGAATAAGGGGAGGAGGAAGGAGGGGAAAACCCTTTCCCTAATTAGCCAGGCTTTTAGGTTAACTGCTCTGTGAAATGGCATGAAACGCTTATTATTTTTATAGCTTGTTTTTTATCTAAGGGAAAGGAAAGTCAAAGCACATTGTGAGAAATGGTCACCCTGGCCTCAAGGGAAACACAGAAGAAAGATGGTCATGTGTTTAAATTTCCATGCTGTCTCAATGGAAGGTCAAAAGTCATTATTTATTTTGAGACAAGAAACTTATGGGGAGGTGAATAAATGATTGTGTTACTTTCTTTCTTGCTTTACTCTAATTTCCTGTTCTGGAATGTAGGCAGCTCACCCACAGCAACCCACAGTAGAATTGACACCAGAACATTCATCTCAGTGGGATGAGCAATTTATGTTTACCCAGAAATGTGATGTTTATTTAACTCGGACACAGTTGCATGACCTTCAGATGCCAGTGGCTGGGCCAGGCTCTGAAGAAAAGGACAGAAATAACTCGGTGGAGACATATAGAAAAAGTACATGATGAAAGCAAATATCAGTTTTTAGCAGTGTATTTCAACACTGAATGTCAGCTAGAGGTGGCGCAAGGGTTAAAGTACTAAAGGCAATGAAAAGAGATGCCAAACTCTCTGGGTTGGTTTCTTAGGAACATAAGGATATTTTCATTTTTAGACTAATCTGCATACTACATTTTCTGAAGTGGCATGTTTCTTCTCAATCACTTCCTTATTTCTGATTTGGCATGCTTCTAAGCTCTCTCTCTCTCTCTCTCTCTCTCTCTCTCTCTCTCTCTCTGTGTGTGTGTGCTATTTAAAAAACAACAACAATGGGTTATACCTTGTCCTGACTGTTTAAAATTTCCAAATAATTTTATTGTAGCATTTGAATGAGTAGGGTGAAAAGGCATGGATTTTGTTACTTCAGGTATAGATCTCAAGCAGTAGTCTTGCACTTAGTTATTTGGGGTTCAGCCTCAATTTAAGGATGATGGTATAGCAGTCATACCTGGTTCAAGACAGTGCCCATGTCATCTTTAGTGGTAAGCTGTACAACCCCTTACTCGTATCCATTTTCTCTGACTTTTAGTTTTGTTCTATTTTTTAAAAGATCAAAAACTGCAGTTGAAACTCTCTCTCTCTCTCTCTCTCTCTCTCTCTCTCTCTCTCTCTCTCTCACACACACACACACACACACACACACACACATACACACACGGCTGCATGGCTTATCTCTAATGGTCACACACACACAGCATCTGTGCCTCTTCTGCAATGATACTCCTGCTGTCATTTCAGACCATTCCCTTTCATTGCCTCCCTCCTTCCCTCTCTTTAATACAGTGGTACCTTGGGTTACAAACGCTTCGGGTTACAAACTCTGCTAACTCGGAAGTAGTACCTCGGGTTACGAACTTTGCCCCAGGACAAGAACGGAAATTGTGTGGCGGTGGTGCGGCGGCAGCGGGAGGCCCCAGTATCATAGTTTAGCATTGCCACTAGAGGCTGGTGTTTTGGGGCGAATGGGACACTGCCCCACTAACCTGAGTCTTGATTCTTCTAAGCCCAGTCACCATCTTACTTCCAGCCAGGCCAGGTGTTTGCTGCCTCCTCTTTAATCTCAGTTTTGCCTTGTAGAACTCTCACGATTCAGTCATTTAAGGGAACCATATTTTGTTTAATCCAAGATATGTGCCTTGCCTCATTATTCTTGGGTGTCGGTGCATATGTGATGCCTACTAGTCAATGCCAGACTAAACTGCATGGTAAAATTTAGAGCAAGCTGTTAAAACAAGCCTAATTATGAGAGCCCCTAATAATGTACGTAATTCAATTATGGGCCATGAGATTTCTGTCTTAAAATGTGCAGAGTTCTAGAGGTTGTAGATTTGCACTTTCCAAAAAACGTTCAGGAAAGTATTAGTAATTTAAGAAAACTAAGAGTTGCTAATGATTATAATTATCTTAAAGTGCAATGTTTTGGTGCTTATCCATTGTACACAATTAGATACCCTTGGCACACAGCCAGTCAGCCTGACACACAAAAGCTAAGTGTACACATGGTGTACCACTGCAGTTTGCCAAGAGAGCCTGAGTGGAACATTGTTTAAAAGAGGTGCCTAGCCAAGCCTGTGTTTAGGAGAGGGGGAGGCGGAAGAGATGACTGAGAATTAGAGAGAGGTGTGGGAATAAGTGGCAATAACAAAACAAACAAACAAACAAACAAAAAACACCATGGGTTTGTGAATCATCATTCTGGCAACTGAAAACCACCCTGAATTACCTCTCAGGTCAACAAGTTATTTCAAGCTCAGATATGGTCAGCAGTGCATTTGTGAATTGTATCCTGAAGTAGCAATCCCTTAAATCACTTCAGCGGATGTGTTCACCTGTTCCGTGCATTTATTCAAGTAGGTTACATTGGGGCTCTTTCCTTTCTCTCATTTCCTTTTCCAGTACCTGAAGGACAGGTACCTCATGTATTGGATCTCAGTGTGTGGAAAAACTATGGGGATCTATTCACGGGGGAAATCCAATATGGGAACAAACTCAGGCTGCTATGTGTTGTGTTATCAGTTGAAGAGTATCCTCTTAATTGAAATAAATAAAAATAAATAAATAAATTGTCTGGTAGCACCTTAGAGACCAACTAAGTTTGTTCTGGGTATAAGCTTTCGTGTGCATGGACACTTCTTCAGATACTTCAGATAATTGAAGCATAGCTGATGCTGCCAGTATGCATTCAGCAGAACGTCTCACAGGTTCTGCTGGCACTCATCCCATCTAACAGTCTCTTAAGGAGGGATCAGCCATAATAATAATCATAGTCAATAGACAGGGATTATGAGAGTTGGAGTTCCACAACATCTGCAAGGTCACATGCCTCCTCTTATGGGTACAGTGGTGCTATATATGTGCAAAATACTTCCCTTCTGCAAGTTTCCCATTCACTTCAGCTGATGGAACAAGCTGCCCTGGGGGAAAGGGGGGAAAGTCCATGTGCACTGAAATGTATGTACCAGTAATTGCATTGGTTTATCATTTCCATAGGAGTGAATGGATTGAGATATTTTGTGTTGCTTCTCTCTGTTTTCCTGAATAGCAATTAGCTATTGATGTGTGCGGCATACATGACAGATTGCATTTTAATATGAAAGCAGACTGGGTTTTATGCACTGTTTTAATTACAGTGACATAGATTTTATTGTTCAATCACTGTGTACATCACTTCAGAGGTATCTTTGAGGCAGAAAATGTTATTCCTCAATTTTAATTATAAATATAGACCTCCGCCTTTCCCCTTGATGCACACACTTGCAGGCGTTGGGGTGGAAGACCTGCGCACCCCTCCTGTGTTCCCACTCTGCTTTGTTTGCTATTGGTAAAGGAATGTGATCTCAGAACTTGCATTCTTTGATTGGAAGGAGAGCCCAGTGCAGATGTGGAGGAACTATGTACAGTATGTACAGTTACCAAGGAGAAGTGCAATGGGGCTCTGTATTACCCTGGGAGATCGGTCTATATGCATGTGGCTCCTAGAAGCTGTCAACATGCATCAGTAGCCACACCCCAGGAACAGCTCCAACTGGCCAGCTAAAGTAGGAGAGGGCAGCCAATAGGTCTCAAGCCCTCTGTGAGTTAGGAACTTCCCCTGCATGTGAAGACAAGCTCCAGAAGATGGAGCAAATGAGACCAATCGTAGGTCCAATGGTCAAGAAGGCAGTTTCTGCACACGCTGTAGGCAGAAGTGAGGTGCAGATGGGGCTTGTCAACCTGGGAAGGTAGACCACCCAGAAGGAAAACTCTGATCCTAAACCTCTGCTGCTTTGCAGGATATCTTTGGGAAAAGAAAAGTCTAAGAAGTAAACCCCACTAATCCAGAGTAGAGTCCCTAAGATGACTGGATGCTGCCTTCCAGCAATTCCTGCAGCCAAGCTGGTGCCAAATGTATTGCTCTGCTTCCCTTTGGACCACATCAGTGAGGCTGAGTCTTGTCATCAGGGCAGGCTAGGACCTCCATACACATTGCCCAGGCTTGCGCCCCAGGGAGATCACTCGGTGCTGCTAATGCAGCAGTTTGACTTCACCCCCAGAGGCGCACTCCATTGTCTCTTGACACAGACAGATGACAACAATACGAAGTATGGATGAACCTGCCAATTTTGATTCCTCTCAATTTCTCATTTTTCTACACATATTTTTCTTTTTTCTTTTTTAAAAAAGGCTAATATACACATTTTTGCAAATAAATCTCCTCTGATATGAGGCACTTGCATTTTATTTTCACTAATATGTGCATTTCTATGCACATTCTGCTCTGGGGAATGCATTTTTGTGCATATCCAATGCATGGCTGGAGAACCGCATTGCAAAATTCAAAGAAGTGTGGTTTAAAAGATGGCTATGTTTTGGTTGGCCCATTGCTTCAGAAAATGTGCAGTATGCAGGTTTGCCTTTAAATATGAACTGTATGGAATCCCTCCCCCATACCTACATACTATGAACATCTTCAGAGCCAGTAGAACAAGGTAGCTGGAATGAAAATGAGCACTAAATGCTTAGTTTAACATGGTTCTTTACTGACCCCTTTTCAAAATTAGCTAAGGCTCCAATCTAATACCTGTTATACTGGGAGATAAGGCCCTTTACTTCAATGGGCCTTCCTTCTGAGTAGACATGAGCAGGAGTCTACTCTTAAGAGTTTAAGGCTGGATAAAAAAAAAATACTACATATATACTTTTTCCAGCAAAAGTCACAGAGTAATTTTATGTAGGGTGGACGAAACATAGCTTAGGTTAGGCTGATTAAGGTTTCATCAAAACTGCAAGTGACACATAGCTGTGGATTAGGGGAAGATCTCTTTTATTGGCCAAGCTGTACTCTCAGCAGAGAAACGCATCATCAGCATACACTCCTATTGTCAGAAATTATGAACCTGGAGTTCTTGAAATCTAATTACACTTGACACAGGCTGTGCAATCGCTAACCAGCGCCAATAATGAGAACACTTATTCCTATCGGAAATTTATGTCTCTCCTCTGCAGCAGAGAAGAGGGGAGAGAGACTTGGGAGAAAATTAACTGGAAACAGAACCAGAACTAATCTGTTTATCTAATTTTTACCAGATGTGGTAAAGTAATCTTGCAGAAGGAATAAAATGAAAATCTGAGGCCAAGCACAATTAGCATGTGCCAAACTTTTTGAGCATGAGTGAGCACAGGATTCTCCAAAAGACAAAATAGAGGGGTTGTGCGTCACAGTATCCAGTGCCAGCAAATTAGTGAATCGGGATTGCTGCTAGATCCTATTATTATTATTGCTGCTGCTGTTATTATTAATCATTGTGCCCTCCCTTTTTTTTACTTACTTGACTCCTTGAAGCATGCGATATAGATTCAGACGCAGTGTTTGGTGCTGTGTGGCACAATTTGCTGGATGCCTGATGTATAGTTGTACATATTGGAATAGGAAATGATGTATGAAATAAAATATTACAGCTCAGTGCACAGAGAACACAGTGAGCAGACTGCGCACAATGCCTGCCTGTGGTGCTGACAGAATAAAGGACTTGCTTGGTGCAGCTTAGATTGAACATGTCTCTTTCCTCACACAAATAACTGTAGAACACTCCTCTAACTTCATATTTCTATATACAGATAGAAGGAGCTGCTTATAACTAGGTCAGGGCATTACTATTGGTTCATTTAGTCCTGACTGGCAACTGTTATCCAAGGTCAACTAGCAACCCTAGATGGAAGGAGCAATCTAGATTGGAAACCCCAGTATGTGAGTGTAATGCATTATTTCTGTGCAGAAATTTCTGGCGCCGTCATGATATTTTGGTTGGTGAATGTCAGAAGCAAAGCTCAGGACTATCCTCTCCATTCTCTGCCAATTACATTATTTTAACTTTCCTTTTGATAAAGTATTAAACTTGCTTTCTAACCTTGGTGACTCCAGTCATCGAGAAACGAATCTGCTGTCTCCCTGCATACTCCTAGCCTGATTTTCTGCTTCTTTCCTGGGTACTCTTTTATAGGCAGACATGTGTGCATGCATGTAATAAACTTTTTAAAAAATGAAAGTGCTTTTGCAGATCTACTTTATCATGACTTACTTTTTCACAGTGCATAGGAGAAATATTTGTCTTATTTTTAATTCCACTGAGAAGATCCTCAATTATTGGTTTGGCTGCTTTCTTTAGATAAAATTAAGATGTGTGTAGGCCACATCTAAATAAGCATGAATATATCACTATTAAAATAGTTCTCTTTATTGATTCATCTCCACAAGAGCAGGACACAGAAAGCTATCAGTGCAGAATTTGGAATATGGGCAGTGCATGCTACAACTTCAGGATCCACAAAAGAGGCTGGATAACACGATTTTCCTGGGGTTGTGGGGAAAGGCTTTAGGGTTCTGTAGAGGTTCTTGTCCCTTCCTGTAACCAAACTGTGCAAAAACAGAATCAAAATGATGCAAAACAGAGGGAAAATGCAGAATAAGTTAGCAAAGTAAGAGAGAGAATGCATGTTAAGAAAACATTTCCATAATCTATACAGGTTTTAGAAGTCAGTTTTTTCTTGCTGTGGAATTTGAATCTTCTTTTAAGCAGAGAAGGAGCAAATGCTGTTATTGCAGGTGCCTGGAATATGCAGCTACTTTCAGATCCTACTCGAGTGGAAGCATAAGAGACCTCTCAAGTCTAATACAGCGCATTAGGAGAGTTGGCAAAGCATGTTGAGGTGGATCATCTAATAATGGAAGCTGGAAGTCTCTTAATGAGGGTCAATTTCCTTCAGCAGCTTTCCAAAAAGCCTATTATGATTTTAATTATAACAATCCTAGAATGAGTGCAAATGTTCTTTGATGTATTATTTAATGAGTGAACAAAATGGTAGCTTCTCATTGAAACACTGAACAAAAATGTTTGTAGTTAACACTACCGGGGGCAGGGCGGGGGGGGGGGGGAGCTGAACTGCCATAAACTGAGCACACAGACCTTATCTATTTTTCGAGTTATTGCTGTAAATTTAATTGATCTGAGAACTGTGCATGTTTGCTCTGAGCATGTTTACTCTGAAATAATCCCCATTGAGTCCAATGCAGTTCACTTCCTAATAAGTGTCGCTCAACATCTGCCACCTTGGTAAACATGTAAAGCTTATGCCAGTGAAAGGGCATCCTTTCCATGGGATCATGGGTAGTTATGTGCAGTCCATGCCCTTAAAACTTTGCTTCAATACCCAGTTTAATAGAGGCCAAGAGAAGTAGATGAGTCCTGATGAGCTTTCCAACCCTCATGGTCGGATCTTATGATGGCTAGGAAGTTTCCCCACCACCCTCACCACCCTGCTCCAGCTTCCAGAGGGAGAAACAGAATAGAACACATCTGACCCTCATTTCTTTGATTTTCACCCCTGGGTAGTTATGTGGTAGGGTGTTTGCATGACTGGATGTCCACATCTGTCAGGGACAGAGCAGAGGAGAAATGGTGGAGACTGCCTCCCCATCCTGACCCTTCCAGGGAGGAGGAAGAGGAAGACAATATAGCTTTACAACAGGGGTCTGAGGGAGGTCACAGCTCAAAGGTAGATGAGGGGGAAATCATGGGAGAGCCAGAGCAGCTGACTGACACGTTGTCATTAGAAAGCATTCCAGAACCACCATCTCGCAGAACCTGGTGGGCCTTAAAAGTAGGAGAGCAAAGAGCTCAAAGACAGAGGGCACTTAGCAGCACCCATAGAGGAGATGATGAGACTGACAAATGAGGAAGTGGGAGAGAAGGGGACTTTCTTCCTGTTCTCTCCAGACCCCTCTGCAATGCTGTGCAACTGTAGCTTTTGGGGGCTGCTCATATAATTCAGTAGTGGGGAGCCCAAGCCCAAGGGGCAAATGTGGCCCTCTAGGCCTCTCTGTCTGGCCTTGGACTCTCCCTGGACCACACTCCCTAGGTACTCCCCTTCACATCAGACCTACTCTGTGCCCTCCTCAAATGCTGCTGTTGCTTGGCTGGAATGTGTCCTTGAATGGTGCTTATTCCTCTTGCTATGCTTTCATGGAGGACAGTGGTATGTGTATGTGGGTAGAAACCTCTTACTGGAATGCAGCCTACTGTAGAAGGATCAGAGTCAGGCTGTCGCACCACCCTCTTTATCTCTGGTCCTGCCCACCACTAGTCTGCAACCCCCTACAAGGTTGTTCACAAGGGAATGCGACTGACAAAAGCTCCCTCTTACATCCACATTCCCCTCTTCATCTTTAGTTTTCCCTGGGATAGCATCTGAATGGAGCGAAGCTGCACGTTCCACTGAAATACAGATATCTTGTTCCTAACCCACCCACGCATCTGGAACAGTATCAAGATCATTTTCTCATTTCACACTGAGTCCAGAAATGTTTTGGACACTTAATTCCAAAATAATATATGGAGCTAGGGAAATTAGTTTAAATCATGGAGGTTTGCAATTGCCAAGAGCAGAAGAGAAGGGTTTACTGTTCTAAAGGACATCGGTTATACGACAGTAATTAAACCCTGATGAGCTTTCAGAGTTTGCTCTCACTTGTTAATTCACTAATTCAAGCTTGTTTGGTGACAGTGTAAGGCTGTAGCTTGTTATTAAGTAACCACACCTTGCTTTGAAACTCATTAAAGGACTAATAATTCAGTTTGCCTTTAGAATGTATATATTTTCAGGGGGAATTTCTCGAGGAACACTTGAAATGAACATACTTTAACTAAAAACAAATGTAGCAGTTCAGGTTGGTATGTTTAAGCAGCAGTAATGAAAGCTGTGCTGAAAAATATATCCCACCCTGATTTCAGGTGTCCAGCAACTTCTCCCATGGGGCTTCTGCAGATCAGCAAGTAGAGGTAGGCAGGAAGGCAGCAATCCCTGGAGAACTGCTTAATAGAAAGAATACTCACATACTGTATCTCCTCCAGCCTATTGCAATGATATGCTCAACCTCACACCCACTGTAATTTTACAGGGAATGTGATATACTTCTAAGCAGGTACATAGTTTGGAGATACACGTGGAGCCAACATTTTCACTTGAAGTTAAATCATTTTTTCTCATCAACTTCCCTCCACTCTACCCCCATAAAACTAACAAACCACACTATAGGGCATGCCCCTCTTCTTACTAGATTTGTCAGTTTAAATGCATCTATTTTGGGTGAGGGGGAGGACACTAAATATTATTTCCTGGCAGCTTCCTTAAAGTTGGTATTATAGTCAGCATTTGCATCAAGCCAACGGAAAAGGTAATTAGAAGACTAACTGTTCCAGGGAAAGATGCATATTGTGAATAGTTTAAAAGCATGTCTATTTAAGGTGAAAAATTGCATCATGCAGAACCCTCTTTAAATACCAGAGCTAACAAGCAATAATAATTTTTAAAAGCAGAGTGCTTGCTCAGTGTCTTATTCTCGCTATTGACGGTCACTTCACAGACTGTGAAAAACATAGACACACACCTAAATGGATCAATAATGTTTCTCCTACGTCATGAGGTCACATGTTGACCCCATTTACACTCTGCGTATAGACTTCAGCAAAGCAGGCCAAATATAATTTGCTTCCCAGAATGAAAGACAGGATAGTGACACACACAAGACCCGGCACACACATTCCTCATACAGAAGCTGGCTAGGCTGGTAGTGAAATGTTACTTCAACAGTGGCAACAGGACAGCACCCTCCATTGCACCCAAAGTTTGCAGGCTACCTCAATGGGTGCAGGGCAGAAGCTTGGCACACACACAGCTCCATTCTCCAGAGGGGGACAGCCAAGTAGAAATGGTTGGAGGAGGGCTGCCACCACTGCCACACACTATGCCTAATGCAGTGCTTGCCCTGTGGCCCATAACTGGCTTTGAGCCAGCCACTATTAAAACAGACGTGATAATGCAAACATTTGCAGTGACTCTTGCATCGCCAGGAGCTGGACTTGATGGTCCTTGGGGTCCCTTCCAACTCTACAATTCCATGAATCTATGAATGCCACAAGTGTTTTTCTAGAGTGAAATGTAAGCCCATGGAATTTGTAACCCACCAAAGAGAAGATAGCCCACCAGCCACGTATTATAGCCTTCACAAGACTGCCTTGTCTGCACAGTCCCCGACAGACGAGCCACCAGTTTTGCAGACCTGATGCGGTATGTGAAAGAGCCACATGCCCAGACAGTGTGGAAGTCCTTTCAAGACCAAGGAGAATGAATTTTGTAAAGGTTTTGGTGACTAGCATCACTCAGTACAGACTCTGTGCATGGCAGTAACGTTTCCTGTTTGTCTGTTTCCAGATTTGCATTCTGAACATTTTTATGAACCGGATCTGAAGCACATATGTGACCCTTTGAGCAGATTGCAGCCCACAAAGCATTTGTGGTGGATCACCAGAGACCGGCTGAATCAGTCTCTTTGTTTTTTGTTTCCTTGCCTGCCGGAAACTGCAGATCAAGGAGGAGAGGATGTGAAGCACCTGGAAGACCACAATGGGTGGTAGATTCCTTCAGCTTGGTAGGTCACATGCCATGCAGGGCTGGTTTGTTTAAAAAACTATTGCAAAAGGGAACTTGATCTAAGGAGTTAGATGTCTTTTGGCTGTATGAAAGTGAAAACAGTCGATCAAGACAATATATACAAAGAAATATTATTATTATCACTCTATGTGCTATATGGTATCGCCACCTGGTGTGCCTTGCACTTTTGATGTTACTGAATTCTGTTCTTGGTGTGGTACCCACTCTTTTGGCATGGATTGTTTCACAATTACTTTTCATGACTGTAAATTGAAAGCAACACCCAAAGGGGCAAATATTTTCCCAGAAGCATTTCTTTCACAATGCTTGATTGCATGCCTCTGAAAGATTCAATTACCGTATTTTTCGCCCCATAGGACGCACTTTTCCCCCTCCAAAAAAGAAGGGGAAATGTGTGTGCGTCCTATGGGGCGAATGCAGGCTTTCGCTGAAGCCTGGAGAGTGAGAGGCATCGGTGCGCACCGACCCCTCTCACTCTCCAGGCTTCAGGAAGCTATCCGCAAGCCTTGCAAGCCCGGCGGGAGTTCCCGCGGGCTCACAAGGCTTGCGGGCAGCAGCCTGCAGCCCTGGCGAGTGTCCGCAAGCCTTGCGCGCCCGGCGGGAGGTCCCGCCGAGCGCGCGAGGCTTGGGGTGGCAGCCTGCAGCCCGAAGCATGCGGAGCCCTCTGGAGGGTGCCCCGTGCTTCGAGCAGGTGTGCGCAAGGCTTGGGGCGGCAGCCGCGGCTGGGGGGGGAATAAATTTTTTTTATTCATTTCCCACCAAAAAAACCGAGGTGCGTCCTATGGGCCGGTGTGCCCTATAGGACGAAAAATACGGTATTTCTTCACTAAATGCATTTCACCTGACATCAGACAACCTAAAGAAATGTTAAGTTGCAGCTATTTTTCCTGTAGAAATTTCCATTCACGGAGGGCTATGTGTGCTTATTCTGCCCCTTGTGTTAACTTCAAACTAGAGATGACCTCTGAAAAAATGTTGCTCATTTTTGTTTGGGGATTAATTTGGCATCATTTCATTTTCCTCCTGAAATGCACGTTGGCCCAGTTCTTCGGGCTACACATATGATAGGGGTGGTTCACATTTTAAAGTGAAATATGTTTTCAGTCTTCCAAAGGTCTGTGTTTTCTGGCAATGCAACATTTCTGTGAAGATGCTCTTACAGAAATGTTCAAGCATGATGACTAAGATGCCAAAAAAACAACATTGATTTAATGACAGCAATTGATTTAGTATTCAAACTGCTTGGGAAAACCAGTATTGATCATGTATAAGCTAGTAGGAACAAACCGTTATTGTGACAAATCATCATTAATATTCTTATTTCCTAAAGTAATTTCTATTTAGGGATCACATTTTATTTCATCAGTATACTTGGGAGATGAACTCAATATTTACAGCAAAATCTATTGTGTGCAGTTTAGCTGAGCTGAATGACTAGACTCTTAACAATATAATAGATTGCTGTGGAAGCAGGCCATTAATATTTGCAGTACCACAGACCTTTCTGTATTCCTGAACTTTAAACAAAAAAGAGGACAACTGATTAATTCTTATTATCACTTAAGCTCCCTTCCAGGGTCCTCTCTGTGCATTCAGAAATTGCAAAAAAAGGAAATTGACTATGCTTGCTTCCCCCCATATCCCATTATACTCTATGGACCCCCCCTCCAGCCAAGCTCACTGGGAGAGCATCTGCTTTGCATGCAAAAGGTTCCATGTTCGATCCCTGGCATCTACAGGTAGGGATGGGAGCACCCCAGTCTGAAATGCTGGAGAGCCATGGCCAGTCAGTGTAGACCATACTGAACTTGATGTACAAATTGTCTGACTTAGTATAAGTCAGTTTCCTGTGTTTCTATCCCTGCTTCCCTGAATTTCCCTCCACCTTTTCAGTTTTCAGATCTCAGCTGGGTAAAAATCAATTAAACTTGTATTGATAGATACCACCCTCTATTTTACATGCATGTATGCACACATGCATGCACGTGCACACACACACACACACACACACACACACACATTTGTAAGTCATTGTAGCTAAGTCATACTCGGAGCAGAACCACCGAAATCAATGGATTCCAATGACTTGATTTCAATGGGTCGATGAGATTTCAATAGGCCCTATCTGCAATATACATTTAAAGTAGTATCATGGCTCCCCCCAAAGAATCCTTGGAAATGAGAGCTGAGAGGAGACCCATATTCCTTTCACACAGCTACAATTCCCAGAATGGTTTCACCACCAAGCAGGAAACTCTTAAGAACTGTAGCTCTGTGAAGAGAAAAGGGATCCAAGTATAACACCATGTGGGAATTCTACAAATGTAGGATGCTGTCTTACATTAAGTCATACAATTGGTCCATCAAGCTGGCACTTCTGCAGTGTCTTGAACAGGAGTTTTTCCTAATCCAACCTGGAAATGCTTGGAACTGGAGCTGAACTGTTCTACAGCAAATAATGTGAACTATCACTGAGTTATGGCTTTCTCTCCTTGTTCTAAATTAAGATATGCCCAAGTTAAAGGTAAAGGTACCCCTGCCCGTACGGGCCAGTCTTGACAGACTCTGGGGTTGTGCACCCATCTCACTCAAGAGGCCGGGGGCCAGCGCTGTCCGAAGACACTTCCGGGTCACGTGGCCAGCGTGACAAGCTGCATCTGGCGAGCTAGCGCAGCACACGGAACGCCGTTTACCTTCCAACTGGTAAGCGGTCCCTATTTATCTACTTGCACCCGGGGGTGCTTTCGAACTGCTAGGTTGGCAGGCGCTGGGACCGAGCAGCGGGAGCGCACCCCGCCGCGGGGATTCGAACCGCGACCTTTCGATCGGCAAGCCCTAGGCGCTGAGGCTTTTACCCACAGCGCCACCCGCATCCCTCAAGTTACAGCCATGCAATTGTGTACATTAGCGATTATGCAATCTCTTGGGAAGGGGATTCAGAAACTATCAATACTTGTTGATTTTCCTTAACAGGTGAATTTGTGAGTTGCTTCTTCATTCCAAAACAGACATTTTAATGTGTGCACTGAAACTCCTCTTTTAACGTTTTTTGCTGGCTCAGAGGACTCTCACTGGAAATGGAATCCAGTAAACCTGATTCTCCATCATCCAATAGTATTTTTTATTTAACAAATAGTATTTAATTGTAAGTGAATGTGAGTACAGCAAGGCAGTAATAAAATGAAAGCCAGGACTTATAGGTTTCAAGTTAATGACTATTTCACTTTTTCACAAGTGGTGAGACTTTTAAAAGTATATATTTTATATATTAATCACCCCATAACTGTTTAAATTAGACGTGGAACATAATTGCAAGAGCCATTTTTCACCAAATTCCAGAAGTACAGTAAAAAAAAAAAAGGTCTGTTGAACAACAGCTTTCCTTCCACATTATATTCCGTGAAGTTTTACAGTCCTGGTTAGCCAAGTTATATTTTCAGACACACCACAAAAGCCACCGTTTTCAATTACCATTGGTTTTAGACATATAAAGAAACACGTGGTGAAATAATTAATACCATTGTAATTCCAGAAGTTTCTTTGAACAGAGAAGCTCACTTATACTAAGTTAGACCACTGGTCCATCTAGATCACTGTTGCATGCACTAGCCTTCCCCAGCCTGGTATTCTCTGAGTGTTTTGAACTCCAACTCCCAGACAGCATTATGAACAGTCAGAGATGATGAAAGCATAGTTGGTACTGGCTATAGAGAAACAACTGTCTAGAGATTGGTGCCCGAGTTTTGAATTTGATCTTCCTCTTCCCTCCTCATCCACTTCCCCTTGTGTGTTGTGTATGTGTGTGTTTTAGATTGTAAGCCTGCGGGTAGGGAGTGTCTTGTTTTGATTTTATGTAAGCTGAAGAGTGGGGCACAAATGCTATAAATAAAATTAATAAAACCAAGTTCAGCATTTTGTGAAAATGCACAGAATGTAATAGAAGTCAACAAGCTGTAGAAGATAGTCAGGGCCAAGGCTAGAATGTAACTAATAAACAGTTTTCTTTGGAAGAAAAAGCTACTCTAGAACAATTATAGGATGAAAAGACTGCAAATAAATGTTTGGTGACAGAATGAGCATTTTCACAAAGTTACAACATAATGCTTGGGCTTCCAGTATCCCAATTATAGGACAATGGTACACAGTTAGTTCTAGTTAGGATAATTAATAAAGAGCCTAGCATTGGAGAAAGTTACAAAGGAACATGCAGAAAGTTACAAAGGAATACATTAGGGTTACAGGCTTCCCTTTTCTCTTTTATTGAAGAAGAACAGGGTATTTTAATGCCACCTTCAACACAGAGGTGTCTGTGAAGGGGATATATTCATTGAAAATGTAATGTATTGTAACTGTATTGTATTGTAATTTTTGAATAAATGTTTTTTTCCCCAAAAGGGGGTTGGTTTTACAGGTTAAAATCATCCGTAGCAACTGCTTGTGAGTGGAGGAGAAAGGTGGGCTGTTGTTGGGTTTGTGATGGTCTACTGAACCATAATCACAAAGGTGTTGTGCTAAAAATGGCTTGGAGGGTCTTAGACCCCTCTCCTTTTCATATTTCACAGCACTGATGAGATCCATGTAGGACATGGTTGGGTGGTATATTGAATGGTAATTTCACTGGCACCATGCTTTAAAATATCCATTGACTAAGGGACAAAGCTGATGAGATGTTACTCATTCAATTAACAGAAATGGCCTTTTCAAAGTAAGCAGTAGGCATATGGGTATCTAGATCTGCAGTGGGGAATGATGTGTTAAAGTCCCCTATACACCACACCAGGATCTTGATCCAGATCAGGGCACATGCGCTTACTAAAAAAGAAGAAGAAAGCAATTCCCCAATTGTTATTTGTGTAAATGGTGTCTTATTCATTTTGGTGCTCCATGTCTTTCCCTGATTTCTTAGTGTATCTCTTATAGGCAAATGAAAATAAAGGCAAAGATAGTACAGAAAGGCATCAAAATCCATCTCCGAGTTTGGTGGCTCTCCGAATATGCACTGGATAATAGATAAAGCTTTCCTGCACCCCAAAGGCATCAAACGATGGTAGCAGCAATGTATCAATTCATTTCAATATATCAGCATCAATTTTCAGTGTCCAAAACCAAGAAAATGGAGGGTCTGCATCAAAATGAGAAAAAACTCCCCAAACACACCAAAAATTCAAAGCCTCAAAACGGATACTGTGAAGGAAGAAAGTGCATTCTACGTGATATTTCCAATGTGTTATGGGGGTTTTTTTTGGTCTTCTTTGGGGCAAGAAGATCTGATTTCATTATCTTGCTTCACTATCTTGTAGAAGCAGAACATTCAGGACCCTCCTTTCCAAACTACCCATGACCTTTTCAGCACATCTCCAACAGGGAACACTTTCCAGTTGAGAATTTGTAAGTTAGACTGCTCTAGCAACCACTAAATTGTTGGCTGGACTGACCTAAGCAAGGGGTGTTCCCAGCCTTGGGGTGTGATTTCTTCTAACCTCAAAAGAATAATAAACTTTCCAAAACACAGCTGTATGCAATATTCCCGCAAAGGAGGAACTGAAAGGGAGCATCTGTTGTGTCCTCTTCACCCAGGGTGACAAAACAAGCAAAGAATGTGGATTAGAAACAATTTATTCCAGTTTTTCTGAACTCTTAAAGTTAAAAAACAAATTCACCTTTTCCCTGCTGCAAAGCAACACACTCCTTGCCTGCCAGCAATTTGTTTAGTGAACTGTAAATGTTGCTTATGACATGGACTGGCAGAATCTAACACAGTGGTTCCTAAACCATTTCCCCCCTACTTTAAAATTGCTGGTAGTCATGGCAAACACTTAAAGGTTTTTTCCTGCCTTTTAATGCACTGTGCTAGATGTTGTATGATTATTTTGTTTCTGCTTCCTTTATTTTTTGTATTATATTATATTTTATTACAATTTGAGTGAAGCTAACAGACCACTGGTGATCCATGGACCAGAGTTTGGAAACCTCTGTTCTAGCAGGTTACTTGTAATGCTTATTACAATGAATAATGATGGTTTATTGTGCAAATCAGGCAATTTTGTTCACAGATATGAAGAGTAAACAAAAACAGAGAAAAGTATCCAAACCTGTAGTGGCATGAAGAAAACTGCTCAGTGAATGTGAGCTAGCTGGTGCTCAAGAAATCACCAAGCACAGGGAAGCATTTCAGTGGTCTCAAGTCAGACATATCTTGTATAGTCATCTTAAGATCCACTCATTTCAGTGGAATTTGCTTCTAAGTTGCTACCATTAGCAGCACAGCCTAAGTGATATTAATCAGATATCCCTGAGAAATTTGATAACCAGAGGTAAATATGTTGTGTCTCCTACAAAAGATAGTATCTCCAACAGTAACTCAATAGAAGAATTAAACCATCAAAGTAATTTCCTGCACTGATCTGCGTTGATGGATGAAATTCTAGCCCTGCCTAATATCACTTGTTTACTTTTAGGATTTGGGGTGATATTTATTACATTCTCAGTTTTGCTCTTTTCCATTTATCAGTTTCCTCATGAAGAAATGAGATGTTAAAAATTATCCCCAAAGTTTTATAACTTGCCTTAGATCAAA
Source organism: Podarcis raffonei (assembly GCF_027172205.1). Taxonomy (NCBI): domain Eukaryota; kingdom Metazoa; phylum Chordata; class Lepidosauria; order Squamata; family Lacertidae; genus Podarcis; species Podarcis raffonei. The sequence continues at coordinate 54,526,059 of NC_070604.1, forward strand.
AAGTGAGGCAAACGGCGCTGAGAAATTAAACACAGATTTCCTGAGCTCATTCTATGGTTTCAAAAAAGAATCACACACAGCTCTTAAGAGGATAGCTTGCTATTTTGTTAAGCCTTGATGGTATGTACGCTACTGAATTAGACACAGGCAGCATCATATTCACGAAGGAAATGGATGAGACTTTATTTGCTGAGAGAAAATAATTCAAGAATCCAGACTTAAAGAATCAAATTTCTGATTTTATTAACAACCTCCAAAACAGCAGAAAACAAATGTGTTCCAGTTGATAGAGTTGGCCTAGTAAGTAGAGCTTGATCACAAGGTCTCATTAGCAGCTTCATCCAATAGCATCCAAGACCTAAAGTGTTGGCTCATCACAACGGCTGCATACCAGCAATACACACAAACACACACCTGTCGGATCCTGCCTGGAACTCAGTTATTGTCTTTGCAACTATACTACCTGCTTCAAGGCTATCTGTTATATCGCTCAATCTGCACTACAAATGAACAGGAACTACCATAATTCTCGGAGGTTTGTTCTAGTGCTGTGCCAGATGCTGTCCTCGAATATCTCAAAAGATTTCTTCCCCTACAAAAGTCTCCTATATTTCTCCCTTCTTCTCATGGACTTTTGAATTTCTTTCACATTTCTCCAGAATTTTGGTGAGTGCAGGGTTGAACTTCCTTCATCATTGTGAGGTGGTCAGGGATGATGTTTGTGTGTGTTTTTCCAGCATCGTGTTGCCACCCTGGCTGCCTGTGAAAAAGCCCCATGGGAGAATTGTTTCATGACGTCTTTCTCTGAGCTTTAATTGAAGCACAGGAAACCAAAGCTGGCTACCGAATGTCTGTTTTGGTTCACCAATTTTGTTTATGGAAAGTTTTCCCTTTTACCTCTTAAAAATATACACCCCTTTCTTTAAAAGCAAAACAAGAGAGTCACTTAAAAATAACGCATACCTGTCCATTTCTCTGTGCTTACGGAAAAGCCCAGCTGAGGATGTCATAGGCTTTTCAGGAAAGATGGGAACTGAGGCAGGCTACAGAGTTCAGACCACTGCAGAGATAATTGGTTAAATGAAAGAAAGGACGCTCGCGAACAACACTCCAACACCTTGAAAGGAAGGTGAGTGCAACAAGAAGCCCACATCCCAGAGGGCTCTTTCATACTTCTTTAGTCTTCAAGACAGCTTTGCCCTGTGGACACCTGTGGGAGCAGACCTCTCCAGCTATAGTGGTGGTGGTGGGCAAAATCCTCTTTTTTAAAAGTCAAGTTAGATGGCATGATTTGACTACTGATCTGACAAAAATGTTCTTTCTATGAAAGTGTAAAATTCAGCAGAACTTTATTCTGAAGCATTTTTTGGAGTTACCTATTTACTTATTTTTGCGTACCCCATACCTTAAAGGTAAAGGTAAAGGTACCCCTGCCCGTACGGGCCAGTTGTGTCCTACTCTAGGGTTGTGCGCCCATCTCACTTAAGAGGCCGGGGGCCAGCGCTGTCCGGAGACACTTCCGGGTCACGTGGCCAGCGTGACGAAGCTGCTCTGGCGAGCCAGCACCAGTGCAGCACACAGAAACGCCGTTTACCTTCCCGCTATAAAGCGGTACCTAATTATCTACTTGCACTTAAGTGTGCTTTCGAACTGCTAGGTGGGCAGGAGCTGGGACCGAACGACGGGAGCTCACCCCGCCGCAGGGATTCGAACCGCCGACCATGCGATCAGCAAGCCCTAGGCACTGAGGTTTTACCCACAGCACCACCCGCGTCCCACCCCACACCTTATCTGACACCAAATCAATTAACTCAGTTCATTGTTGATTCCTCAAAGTGTTCCTTTACAATAATTCTGGCTCATCACTGTGATAACTCATCCTCCCTACTGCCCCAGCATATGATGCTAACTAAAGAGGAATAGAACACACTCTACAGACCAAAACGCGGAATCTTGATTGACCATAAGCTTTTGCAGTAAGGTGCTTCTTTAGTTCATGCCAACCCACCCAAACCTCCAGGCCTGATTCTAATCACTGTGATAGGAAGTGGCTGTTTTCCATGGAGAATGGTGATAGCCTGAAGATAAGAACAACAACAAAAATGCAAAGAATGTATGGAAACAAAAAAAAATGGCTTCCTTTTTAACCTCTTTTTATCTATGCTTAATGCAGCTAGAGTGTGGGAACAGAAAAAGCATGAAGGCAATTTTTTTAAAGCAGGAAATTCCATCTTTAATAAATCTCATTTAAGGATTTGATGGACACATAATTCTTTTTGTAAGCATGTGATAGTGCTACTATAATGTCAAAGGAGAGTGCTGAGCTTTTACCAGAGACCTAAGGTCAATCTGCTTGCTGTCTTTCCATGTGTCTCTCCAACACTCAATCATAAAGCCAAAATGTTTATATTTAAACAAGAATTCCTAGAGCAGGATATTGAGGTCACAAGACTAAGGAGAGATTGACAAGACTTTGTGTAACAAAGAAATGAAATTCTCACCAGTAATGTGCTTAAGTGCATTGGGATTCCTGTTGCCCCTCAGTTCCTCAAACAAAAAGTGCAGCAGAGAAATGGGCCAATCCTGAAGGGGTTCTTGCCTTCTCAGTGGGGAATGTTCCTAAGGTAAATTGACTTTTGCACATTAGAACAACTTGAGTTGCTCCAAAGTTAATGAAATTAATTAGCCATTTGTTTTGAACAAGTAAGTAATAAAAAAAAAAACACACAACCCAACCTGGATGGCCTCTTTTGATAAGCATAGTAATCAGCCCTGTCCCCAGCGCCAGAAAGCAAAGTTCAAAACCGACCCTACTCTGGTATTAATGGGAGATTGCCTCAGCATGTCATACAGATGGACTGGAATTGATGTTTAGGATCACGGTTATAAACCTTCTGACCCTAAAATATTTCCTCACAAAATGTAGCCGTGTTGGATTATTGGTTATTATTACATTACTACTTAGTAATAAAATTTAAACTTATTGTTAACAGCAGTGTAAATTCCATTTAAAGTATTAAAACAAGGTGGGCGGGTGAGAGAAAGAATCTAACCTACCTCACAGAATTGTTGTGAGGATTAAATAAGGAGAACTATGCATACCACCTTGAATTCCTCAGAGAAAAAGGTGAAATATAAAATGCTATGTAGATATTCTCACACACACACACACACACACACACACACACACACACACTGTTTTGGGTTACCGAAAGGCCAGTTTAGCAGAATCCTATTGTGACTTTCAGGAATATCTTTTGCCTCTTTGCCTCTTTCAACCTTCATGTGTGCAGTGCCTTTTTGCCAGCACCGCAGGACTGAATAATTGAAGAGCTCAGTGCTACCTGTCATCCCATAATTGTGAAAACATGTCACCAGGTGATCCATGCATAATTTGAATGGCCACCTTTTGTGTTAATACAACTTGCGATGCATTTATTCTGCCTCCAAGTTTGGGTGTTCACTAGTAACTGGGCGGAAGGGTGAAATCCATCCATTCCCAGTGATCTGCTGTGGAGTGGTAGGACTGCCTGCTGAGCCCATGAAAGAGACAGCAGTGACAATGACAACACAGTTCTGATTTATCCTAATCCTTTAGAAGGCTCTTGCTGGGGGCGGGGGGAGACAGCTGACCTTCAAAGCTTTGTTTCCAAAAAGCCCTCTTTTGTTTTGTTTTTTTAATGGCTGAGGCTGATGGTATTGGCCATCTCTTCCCCAACATATCAGATTCTGAAGATGCCCATCTTCATCAGTGCTCCATTTCAGAGCTGCGACACAGAACTCTGAAATGGTCCTGGGATTAATTTTGGGATTATAATCACACAGGAAACTCAGTCCCAGTAGCTCTATTAGCTCTATCTATGTGAATTAGATGGAGAAGAATAGGGCCACAGTTGCTCATCTTACCTCTGCTGTTGTGTCCCCACAATGCTATCCATGGGTTGAGAGAGTGCCTGTAACAGGACAGCCTCCTATATACACATAGGTTGTCCTTGTAAACTACAGCCATGGTTGATCAGTGTTTGCTCGTGAAGACAGCCTATGCTTGTTTGACAGATTGTTCCACTACATACATGCCCTAAACTCCTAGACTAGGCAGTATTAGGAAGGGGTTGGAGCACTAAGGCAAGCCTTGCTCCCGTCACTCACATTATACATTATTGTTGCTTAGTTTTGAACACCTGAATATGACTGGTGTCAGTGTGACAAGGGGCACATTCAGATGTGGGGATTTTTTATATATATCCAAAGATTAATCAAGCAATTGGTTTACAGCTCTTCTACTAATGTGATTTATAGAAATAAATGTGCCTTATATTGGTATCCTCAGATACCAGAATGTTGGAAGATTCAGAACAGACCCAAGAAAGAACTTCTTCAAACAGCACATAGTTAAACCATGGAATTTGGCCCTACAAGAGGTCGTGAGGACCACCAACCTGAATGGCTTTAAAAGAGGATCAGACAAATTCAAGGAAGATGTGGCTTCTAGCCATAATGGCTATCAGAGGCAAGATGCCTCTGAGTACCACTTGCTGGCAATGACAGTTGTGGAGAGTGCTGTTGCTTCCAACAAGGTGTCTAGTAGGCCACTATAAACAGAATGTTGGACTAGATAGGTCTTTGGCCTGACTTAGCACTGATCTCCTCCTTTTAGAATGTTTTTATTTCAATAACAGTGCAGAATACAATATATACAGAGCAGTCATACAATTCATACCCAAGCAATGTCCTTCTTTGAGCCAGTGTGGTGTAGTGGTTAAGAGCGGTAGTCTCATAATCTGGGAAACTGGGTTCGCGTCTCCGCTCCTCCACATGCAGCTGCTGGGTGACCTTGGGCCAGTCACACTTCTCTGAAGTCTCTCAGCCCCACTCACCTCACAGAGTGTTTGTTGTGGGGGAGGAAGGGAAAGGAGATTGTTAGTCGCTTTGAGACTCCTTAAAAAGGGGAGTGAAAGGCGGGATATCAAATCCAAACTCCTCCTCCTCTTCTTCTTCTTCTTCTTCTTCTTCTTCTTCTTCTTCTTCTTCTTCTTCTTCTTCTGTTCTTAATGCATGTGCTGATACCCAGATGCTTTTAAAACTGAGGTAGTTTAAAAGGTAATTGGGGTATGGGCGGGCATGAGTTGAAGGGGCAACTCTCAAATTAATTCAGATATTGTGTTTGTGTGTGTGCAAGCACACACCTATGGATCGTACCTGATGCGCTCTAGGTTCTTTAGCCTACAGCTCTGATTGTGAAAATCCCCCAGTTGTGATGATAAAGTAAATGTGCCTTCCCTCAGTATTCACAGGTTCCTATGACAACCGGAGTTAGCCAGCAGTGGCCTGGCAGTGAATCCTACTGACTGAATGCCAGATTTTCAAGTTCCATCTCTCCCTACTGCTATGTTGACATCCCAAGTAACTCCCAAGTATTCAGAATATGGCAATACTGCATAAAAGTGTGCTAAAGGGTAGTACAAATAAATTATTTGGGGGAAATGTATGCATAATACACCCATCTGCATCTGCTGAAATTCTCACTTAGCTTACTGATAGATCACAATTACTTAAGTACTTGTCAATTACACAAATCCTCAGGGAGATGAGCCAAATCTCTACCATAGAAGGAATGAATATGCAGCACATTATTTTTTAAAGGAACAGAGACCTTCAGTACTGCACTTGTCAAACCTGACCATTTTCCTCCAGACCAGAAAGCAGCAATCAATAACGGCAAATGACAATGACTTCATCTGCAAGGCAAATGGCCAAAGGCAGCCATGGCGAGGTTATGATGGACTCTTCATTGTGACACCATTTCAAAACTATGCTTTCCGTTTTTCCAGATCACTTATTTTGTGTAGATTCTTCATGCTCCTTTTCTCTTTCCTGTCACAGAGACATTCTTTTATGCATAGGCGGAATTATCAAAAGGACTGCTTATAATTTCAGTTAAAAATAGATCCTTTAAATATTGTGGCTGATGAGAAGGTTGAAAGAATGTAGCAGGAAAATGAAATTAGCTCAGCACATAAACCATATTCTCATGCCGTGGCTTTTCGAGCAGTGACTTTTTTGGAGTGGCAGCAAATGCCTGTAATATTTTCCAGTTCTGAGTGTTCCCCTCTCTGGGGCCACCTGGGATCAAAGCAATTCTTCCCCCTCCTGCGGTCTCAGCTAACTCCATTAACTCTAATTACAAACACTTCTGTTATACTAACCAGATTTTATGGCTTCCAAAGGTTGAGCCTCATAGGGAGTGAGAAAGTACACATGGTCTGGATGGTTCCTTCATTATGATGGCCATACTGTACATTAACCTTTCTAAAAAAATAGGTAGCTCTGAACTGGAATCACTTTGTTTTTAACTGATGCAATAAAACGACACTTTAATTTTAACCTGAAGTGCCCGGCATCAAATGTGTGCTTGGGAGATTCAGTGAGGTGAATTTGAGAGTGATGGAGAACATTTTGCCATTAGCCAGAAGGTTAAAAAAACAAAATGAAAAAGTGGGTCTCGCTACTTATTCATGCTGCTGACATGCAGCTCTTGAAACACAATGACATCAAGTGTGCCCCTGTACATACACTCTATCAAAGAAAATGCACTGAGTGCTTCCCACTCATGATGTTGTCATTGTTTCAGGCTTCTTAGCAACCTTCCACCTCTCTTCAGGTGTTACACCTGAGCAGGGAATTCCCAACACGAGTAGGGGGTGTCATGGGGCGCATGTGACCCTTGCCATCAATGTCCCTGCATGCACTAGACGTCCCATCAAGGATTCGAAACATGTTCACTCAAATGCTCCCTTCACATGTCCCCCTACACACCTATCAGGTGGAGTTGGCTCATGGGGCTAGCAAGCCACCACCAAGGATTTGACATTCCAAGGAAGTTCTAAGTAATTGTGTTCCTTTCCCTCCCCTACAATACAGTAGTGATTGAGCTGCTTTGCACACAGCTGCCAGGGGAGAGATGAGTGGCAGCTGGCAACTGGCAAGGGCAGTGAGGGCAGTAAAGGAAGACAGTTGCAAAGAGCCCTGAGGCGCCACTTAGCTCTCTGGATCCACACTGGAACTCAGTAGAGCTGCGTGTGCATACACAACTGTTGTCGAGGTAGACTGCATTATTTAACAGACACTGTTACAATATGGAGATCCTCAGTCACTTTGGTGTTGTGATGCACATGTTTATTTCAAAGCTGCAAAATAGCATGGGATTTATAACTGAGCAGAAGCTTAAAAAGTCTGGGCAGGAAATGGAACACTATAACTTTTGAAGAGATCTTGAGACAGACCTTTCCAAACTTTCCATGTTGGTGACACACTTTTTAGAAATGCATCATTTCGCGACACAGTAATTCAGTTCTACTAGCAACCTGGAGGTTAAACTAACCCCCTTCCAGCCCCAGGAAGATCGTGTGGAATGTTAGCACAAAACACCTACTCACTGCAGCCGACACACTAACTGTGCTGGTCCGGGGGGGAGGTTACCGTGGGGCAAGGTCCAGGACCTGAGTCGAGGGTCGGCAGACAGTCCTCCTCGGGCGAAGCGGGGTTCACAGCGAGGAGCCGGGCGAGGACAGGAACTCTGGGGGAACAGGACTGGATGCTGGCCGAAACAGCTCATCAACGACGTTGCTCCCGCAACCTGGGACCGGGCTGACTGGCCTTTATCTTCTCTGAGGCCAGGGGCGGTCCCGGCCCCCAGGAGACCCGCCTCTCCTGGTCTTAAGGCGAGCACTCCTCCTGGGAGAAACCAGTTCCCTTCGCCTCTCTGCCCTGAACCTCTGCAGTTCAGGAGAGGCTGAAGGGTTACTGGACCCAGGGGGAGACTCACCTGTAGGCACTGAGTCCTCAACCACCTCCGGAGCCAGAGTGGATTCACCTGGTGCCTGCTCCTGAGGATCCGGCACAGGTGCAGGCGCTTCAGAATCAAGGCCCTGCCCCAGTTCAGCCGGCCCTGGAGGCGGGGACTCCTGTGCAGGCTGGGATTCCTCCGGTTCAGCCTCTGAATCGGATTCCCAGGCCATCACACTAACGTGCGGCAACACACAATTTGGAAAGCTCTGTCATAGGACATGGTTTGGGTCAAAACACCACAACAATGTGAGTGGTCTGCTACAAAACAAATACAGTGGTACCTTGGTTCCCAAACTTAATCCATTTTGGAAGTCTATTCCAAAACCAAAGGGTTCTAAAACCTAGGCATGCTTTCCCATAGAAAGTAATGTAAAATGGATTAATCCATGCCAGACTTTTAAAAACAACCCCTAAAACAGCAATTTAACATGAATTTTACTAACTAATGAGACCATTGATCCATAAAATGAAAGCAATAATCAATGTACTGTACTATAAAATAAACAAGACAGTATTGTATATGATAAAAATTAAAATCATTATTTTTTCTTACGTGCACTGATGATAGTCATTGTTTGGATGGGGGGCTTTTATCTATTTCTGCAGTCACACAGTCACTCAATAAGTAGCTGAACTGTTTTCCACACAGTCACAAAAACAAGTCACAAAAACAAAGTCACAAGCCACAGTCACAAGTCAGTCTCATAAAATGAAGAACAAGTTACAGTCAAAAAAACAAAAAAGCCACATAAACAAAAACACAAAAAATAGCAAAAACAAAAGCTCCTCTGGGTTGTGTGGGTGCTTGGGACAGCCGACAGACTCAACAGGAAGCCTCTGATTAGCAACGGGGGACTCAATTTACAAACAGAACACACTCAACAGGAAGCGGAACATGTTCAGCTTCCAAGGCAAAGTTCACAAACCGGAACACCTACTTCTGGGTTTGCAGCGTTCTGTTTCCAAGTTGTTCATAAACTATGCTGCTCTAAAACCGAGGTACCACTGTAGTATGGTAGTGGTGAGGGTGGCGGTGGTGGTTATTATGACATTTATATGCCACCCATTTCTCCAAGAAGCTTCTCTCCCCCTCAACAACCCTGTGAGGTAGGTTGGACTCAGAAGTAGTGACTAGCCCAAGGTCACCCAGCCAGCTTAAAGGTCTCTGAGGTCATAGTCCAGCAAGTTACACTGGCTCTGTTGTTTCTGAAATGCCTGATTTGGATCTTACACTGCTGATGAGAAGTGGGTAACTGTATTCTGCATGAGCTATTGTTAGTCTCCGAGGACTATATCTCAGTTTAGCCTATATGAGAGGTAGCCCCCCCCCCCCAATTCTGGTGCTGATATATAGGCCATGAAGAGGAGCCAAAAGCATGGCAGATTTGGATATGACTTCCAGAATTCTTAGGATAAAATTATGTATTATTGAAACTACAATATTCAATCCACATTCCACTTTTTGCTGGAGGAGAGAAGGCAATTTCTAAAGTATTCATGCCACCTTAATCAAGAATATTTTCATTATGGCCACCTATGTATCAAGCATGCGTAGTTAGGCATTCTCAGAGGCTCTCCTCCATAAGTAAAAGGCTGTCATTTGTTCTCCTGAAAATGCTGTTGCATTGAGGACAAGACCCATCACAGAAACACCAGTCATAGCCTGGGAACTGTCCACTATTAGATTCATGCAACTACTTGCTGAACAACAAAAATAGTGACTTTATTTGTATGTAACTCTGTAGAGAAACACCAGACACCTCCTTGAAGTCATAAAGTTTGTTCATGTATAATCGATGATGGACAACAGCCTTCTGCTTGGGGAGTTCTGCTCCTCCCCTCATCTGAACGAAGAGGTACATCCCTGCAAGAATTCTGCCATATGGGTCTGCTGTTTATATAAAGCAGGATCCAAGTTTGCACTTGCAAGTTCTGCACTGAATTCCCGTACTCAACGGACAGCATTTTCAAGCGCAATCTCTGCTTTCAGTGTGATGTAATTTGAAGAGTGGAAATATTACATACCATTTATATAATGGCCAACTCAGTTTTGTAACTTATGGCAAGAAAGACTCTCCTCCCTGGAAGAGAGGGGAGTGGTTGTGGGCGGGAGCCCGAGCTCCGCCCCTGGCCGGGGGCCTTAGCCCCCGCCCCTCCTCACCTGGCTGGTGCCCACGCCCACCGGAGGCAGCCAACCAGGTGTCTCCGGGGGGCGTGTTTAGCAGCTTAATGCTGCGGCTCCAGCTCCGCCTCCTCCTCAGTCGTCGTCGTCCTGCAGCGAGTCATCAGCTAGCAGAGAAGAGCCATGAGGCATTTAGGTCAGTTATGGATGATTATGAGCAACGTTTTCCCGATCAAAAGCCCAGCCCACCCCCATCCGCTGATGCCATTCCTGATACAATCCAGAGAGTGGAGCCTATTCTCAGGTTGTTCCAGAGAGCCCTCCTCCTTCTCAGTGGGATGACCTTCCCGGCACCTCGGTTGCACTCTCTGGTGACTCTCAACCAACAAGGGCGGGTGTAAGTACCAGGGCAGAGCCAGTCCGGACTAGGTCCCAGTTACTTTTCGCAGCATCCACTCCTCGGTTTGTTACTTTGCGGCAAGAATTATATAGTGCTTCGGAAACCAAGTGGCTGCTCATACATCTATCATTTCATAGTAGCCAACTGACGTTTCATACAGCTTATTTAAGTTTTCGGGTATATTAGTAAAAGGCGGCGTGCCCCTTTATAGTAACCTCGTGACCTCGTGACCAGTGGGGGGGGATTGTATATTTGAACTAGGAATCTTGTCTTCGTGAGTTTTCACAGCTTTTCTGTACTTTTTGGCTTTATTGCACTGAAGTTACACTGGTCTGGGTACAGCTGAGCACAGCACAAGTGTTGCTTGGTGCATTATTTCATTGCAATTCAAAGCAATCACTAACCAAAGCTAATCTAATACATTCATTAATTGATGTTGGCACGGTCATTTTAATTAGCTTGTTTTCTACAATTTATTTCCGAAGTTGAGCGTAGTCATTAGGGGCAAGTCTATTGAACCGAACGCAGTTGACTGCACACCAAAAATAAATAAATAAATAAACAAACAAATAATAAATAAATAGAATAGAATAGAATAAATTGAATTCATTAATAATAATAATAATAATAATAATAATAATTTAATTATTTCATTGCAATTTTGTTGCCTTACGCCCAGCACAGTTTACTTGAATACATTAATTCATGGTAAGTGATTTGGGTTATTTGTTCATAAAGGCCGGTGTTTGTTTAGTATCTTTCACGTCCTTTTTTGGGGCGGAAAGGTAATACAACTCTGTCCATTATTGAGTTGTTATAGATTTGAAGCAGCTGGGTTAACTCAGTTAGTAGAGCATCAGGCTCTTAATCTCACAGTTGTGGGTTCGAGCCCCACATTGGGGAAAAGATTCCTGCCTTGTAGGGGGCTGGACTAGAGGACCCCTTTTAAAATACATAAATAATAAACAATTGATCCCAGTTTCATTTGCCATTAGGGATTAGTGGTTTGAATCTGATTTCTTTCCAAGTGTGGTCGGTTTAATCAATACGGAACTAGGCCGGCTGGGCTAAAGTGTCCTCTGGTAATAAAGGCTTAAGTTAAAAGGGAAAGACACAGGCTGGCGGTTCTAAACAGTGCCTGGCCTGCTTGACCAATTTGCTCAATTGAAGTGATATAGAATCGGCTTTTCGCCTTTTGCCAGTGCACCCCAAGGACTTTTGGCTGCTGGGTTTCAAATTCCAAGAGAAGTATTACATTGACAAGGCTATGCCAATGGGCTGCTCAGTAGCTTGCTCGGCATTTGAATCATTTAGCACCTTCTTGGATTGGGCCCTACGATTCCGAACTAACGCCAATGGGGTCACACACTTCTTTTCGTGGGGAAACCAAACACTGGGGAATGCGCCTCTCTGCTTGGGGCCTTTTCAGGACCAGGGTGTTCCCCTAGCAGCCGGAAAAAAAAAAAATGGAAGGTCCGACTACGTGCCTCACGTATTTGGGTATTGAGCTGGATACAGTTGCCCAATCATTCCGCTTACCGGAAGAGAAGATTGACACCCTTAAGGAATTAATTCATGCTACCCTCACACTTAGGAAAGATACAATCCCTGTTAGGCCATTTCAGACAGATACAATCAGACAGATACAACCCCTGTTAGGCCGTTTCAATCTTGCTTGTAGAGGGGTTTCCCCTGGACGCCCTTTCTGTGCCCGCCTAGCCAGGCTCTCGGTGGGTCTCAAGCACCCACACCACAGAGTCCGTCTTTCAAAGACAGTTAAGGCCGACCTGGAGGTTTGGGCGACATTTTTGGGAACACTATAATGGAGTGTCTCTATGGCAGGATGTCCTTAACTTGTCCTCAGATTTTCAGGTCCAATTGGATGCAGCAGGCTCTCTGGGATTTGGCTTGTATTTCACGGGTCGATGATGCGCCCAACATTGGCCAACGGGGTGGCAGGGCAAGGGCATCACGCGGGATCTCACTTTTCTCAAGTTTTTTCCAATAGTAGTGGCCGTGCATATCTGGACGGAGGAGTTCCAAAATCGCAGAGTGTGCTTCAGAACCAACAACCTGGCAGTGATGTCTCGCTTCCGGTCGCTGGCACCTCGAGCACAGCTGTTGCCCAAACCCTTTCCAGAGCACCTGTGGAACGTTGGAGACGCAAAGTGATTAAGGGAGTATTAGCGTTTGTCGCACCCTCCACCCTCAGGTTTTACAAGAAGGCCTGGCGCGATTTCTTGGGCTTCAGGTCTGGGACATCTGGGCTTTCGCCTAACGTGTCGCCCACCACTGACTACGTTCTGCAATACCTTTCACACCTCGATGACTTAGGACATGCGCCTAAAACCTCAAAAATACATGTAGCTGCCATTAGCTTCTTCGCTAAGGCCACGTTCTCCTCCGATCCATGCAGTGACTTCCTGATCCGCAGAGCTATCAAAGGCTGGGGCAGGTTACAACCGGCCGAGGGCCGTAAGCCAATTTCTTACGGGTTGCTCTCTCAAATGCGCAAAAACAAAACAAAACAAACAAACAAACAAACAAAAACTTAGGTCAATCTGTTGGTCCCGGTTTGAGGCCCGCCTCTTTTCCTCGGCATATGCCATCGCTTTTTTGCCGCCCTAAGAGTGGGCGAGGTTGTAGTTGAAGGTGGCGCAAATGGTTTAATGCGTGGCCTCCTTATGGAAGACGTGCAGCTGTCCGAGACGAGCATGATGGTACGGAAATGTCAATCCAAAACTGATCAGGCCGGTAGTGGTGTCCTTCTTAAACTCACAGCGTCTGGGGGAGCAGGGCCCATGCCCGGTAAAGGACACTAGGCGGTATCTTTGCCTCAGACCGCCTGGCCTAGGTCCGCTTTTGATTCACGAAGACGGGTCCCCCTTATTGAGACACCAATTCACAAGAGTACTCCGCAAAGCTATTGATGCTTGCGGTTTAGCTTCCCGGGATTGTGCTGCCCACTCCTTTAGGACGGCGCTGCCTCAACTGCTGCGCACTTGGGCTCGCCTGCGGACAAGTTTAAAGAAATGGGCTGATGGAAATCCAATGCTTATAAAGGGTATATCTGCTAGTATATCCTCCGCTATGTTGAATCTACTTACCCGTTTTCCCCTTTTCCTTTCGTCCTCAGCTGTTCCCAGGTGAAGTGTGTGGATTTGTGGCCACAGTATAGTCCATTGGGCCTGCGTTCGGGCGGTCAGCTGCGGCCTTACCCATCATTTTGGTTTGCCACCTGGGATGCGAGTTTCCTGGTTTTCGAGACGCGGCATGCGTTGGGAAGAGCTTATACCATTGCGGATTGACAGAGTAGCCACGTTTGGCCCTCCTGACATCCTTATCATTCACTTATGAGAGAATGACCTTGCTAATAGGAGAAGCGTGGACTTGTTGTGGAATATAAAGAGAGACTTGGAGGCGATCACGGCCTGGTGCCCCAGAACAATGGTGTTCTGTTCCTCCTTCTTGGCGCGGTGCGCAGAGCTGTATGGCCATTGAAAAAACCAGGAAACTCTTGAACCGGGCGGTAGCCCGTTGTGTACGCTTTATGTATGGCCAAGTCATTTATCATGACCGTATCCGGATCGGCGAACAAGCCATGTACCGGAATGACTGAGTTCATCTAACAGACATTGGGAATGACATCTGGTTGGACAGCGTCATTAGTAGCATTAGGGATTGGTTGCAGCTGTGAGGGTATTGGCGGCGAGCCCCTTTGCGGCTCGGGTGGCGGTTAGGCATTGGATTCATGTGTGTCAAGGGCTAGGTGTGGCCATCGCCTATGCTATCTACCGTGGGTTATTCCGTTAAAGGAATCTGGCGGTCGTGTATTCCGTCCGATGCCTGCTTGGCGGGAGGCCATGGCACGACCCTCGGTGACATCAGGGGGTGAGCCTATAGTTGGATTAGCATCAACAGGCTCCACCTACTGTTGAATAAACCCACCTCCTATAGTCATCCAATGCCTAAGCCAATACCTTTTCACTGCTGTAATCAATAAAGTTGTGGCCTTTTCTTGCCCATTAACCTTATATCACGTGTCCTTGTGTGTTTATTTCACATAGCGGGGGTCGGGCCCTCAATCCACAAAGACTCTCCTCCCTGGAAGAGAGGGGAGTGGTTGTGGGCGGGAGCCCGAGCTCCGCCCCTGGCTGGGGGCCTTAGCCCCCGCCCCTCCTCACCTGGCTGGTTCCCACGCCCACCGGAGGCAGCCAACCAGGTGTCTCCGGGGGGCGTGTTTAGCAGCTTAATGCTGCGGCTCCAGCTCCGCCTCCTCCTCAGTCGTCGTCGTCCTGCAGCGAGTCACCCACCCTCCACTCCCATTTAGCTCAGGGTCTAGGTTTTTTGGCCTTGCTATGGACCTTAGGTTGGTCGCCCCGGTTGTCTGGGGGGCCTGGTAGGAATTTTTCCATTTGGCATTAGGCTTTTTGGTTTTTTCGCCTACCTCGTAGCAATCGTCACAACTTTTGTGGTATTGGTGGGTAGGTTAGGCATTGGATTCATGTGTGTCAAGGGCTAGGTGTGGCCATCGCCTATGCTATCTACCGTGGGTTATTCCGTTAAAGGAATCTGGCGGTCGTGTATTCCGTCCGATGCCTGGTTGGCGGGAGGCCATGGCACGACCCTCGGTGACATCAGGGGGTGAGCCTATAGTTGGATTAGCATCAACAGGCTCCACCTACTGTTGAATAAACCCACCTCCTATAGTCATCCAATGCCTAAGCCAATACCTTTTCACTGCTGTAATCAATAAAGTTGTGGCCTTTTCTTGCCCATTAACCTTATATCACGTGTCCTTGTGTGTTTATTTCACATAGCGGGGGTCGGGCCCTCGATCCACAAACTTTGGAAAATTTGGTGATTTGTTTGTTTGTTTGGCACTCCTCCCTTTTGGTAGGTTTGCCTTTCATCTGTAATATGAAACATTTGCTGGCATTGGTTCATGCATTGTCCTACTGGTGGATTGCAGCATTACTGTAAGAGACAACTGCTCTCGCTTTTCATTTAGCTATGGCCAGAATTGTCCTCTGCAGCTAACTTGGTGGAATGTTGACTGTCTGAACCCTTGCCAAAGAGTACAGATAAATGGTGTGGTGGCTGAAAAACAAGGCATAATATATTTTGCATAGTGTCAAGAAAATTAACAGGATGTCCCTGGCTGGCTCGTTTGTAAAGACTGAGACAATCCCTGCTGACAAGCTTGATCAGTTACTCATCCAAAACTATGCCATTTGTTGGTTCATTCTCTCTCTCAGACTTGAAAGCACAAGTGAAAAGATACTCCAAGAATAATAGTAACTCAGATTCATCCCTTTTCACTATGAAACCAGTCCAGCAAGGTTTTAAGACTAAGCATAAAATGGAAGAATGTGTTCAGTAGCCTTTAAACAAAAACAAAACCTGTCGATTTCTATTTATTGATCATATTTGCATCCTGTCCTTCCTCCAAGAAGCTGAGGGTGAACAGGGCCATCATTTTTATACCCATGACCATTCTGTTAAGCTTAGGCCAAGCGCCAGTGACTTGTCCAAAAATACCCTATGTGCTTTCTTAGAGCTGGCCCAAGACGTTTTCCAGCCTGAGGCAAAGTAGCAAATGGCATCTCCCATCCCATGTCAAAACAAAGAGTACCCAAACCCACCTCTAGTTATTTTGGCACCTGAAGCAGAAAAGCCCATGAGCACCTAGTCCTTGGACTAAAAATGTCATGGCTCCCAAAACCAACTGGCACAGCTGTAAGTTCTGTGACTGAGCAAGAATTTGAATCCTGGGCCATATTTGCACCATACATAAGTATTCACATACTACTTTAACAATCACTTTAACAGGCATGCCTTCCAGGGAATCCTGGAAACAGTTTGATAAGGGCAGTGAGAGTTGTTAGGAGACCCTTCATAGAACTAAAATTACACAGAGTTCCCTGAGAAGAGAGATTTATTATTAAGGCACTTTGGATTTATAGCTGTATGAGGGGAATAGATGTCTTCTAACAACTATCAGCACCCTTAATAATTACACTTCCCAGAATTCTTTGGGGGAAGCCATGACAGTTAAAATGGTATTTAAGAGATCTTTCAATGTATGGTGCAGAGGTCGTCCATGTCTCTTTAATCCACAAAACTAAACTATACCCATTCCGCACAGGAACAGAACTTTAATGAAGCAGAAAAGACAAGCAAAAGCACAAATTAAATTATTATTATTGTCCTTAAGAGCTAGTTAATAAGGGTTGTTTTATCATGCATTTCAAGAGACATAGTATTTTGAATGAAAGAATGCTATTAATCAAACAGAGAAGCAGCAGAAAAAATAGTGTTTATTGTGCTATTTAGTCTCTGAAACTGGGAATAGTTAAAATTCCTAGAAGTCGAATAGGAACATGCAAACTGGTTGTGCAAAGTAATAAAGGGGCTATTCAAAATCCTGGTGCATTCTGCTCTAGGTGCCCTTATGCATGGGGTGGCTTTTCCTGGTGGTACCAGGCACAAAATCCTTGTTGGTGTTGGCAGCGGAACCAACAGATCTGCTATTTCTCAGTTTCAGTACCCATGGGTAATGTTGTGGGTTACCTTGGGTCCTATACTAGGAGAAGGGTGGGATATTAACTCTTATCCCTGATGTTGAAGAGAAGGCAGTGACAGACCCACATATCTGAGCTCCAATTCTAAAGACACTGTTGACCTTTATGTAATCTTAACTTATTCCTTAGCACTTAAGGAAACGGTCCTAGTTAATTGCAACTTTTGTGGGTGGGGGACTCAGAAGAATCAGAAGAATAAAACATTCTGCCAGATTGGCACTTAAATTTGTTGTGATATGTTTGCAGCGGGTGAAAGTCACCAGAACAATTTTCTCCTCCAAAGGTCATAGGATAAGGCAAATATCACACGTTATCTGCTAGCGAAGTCTCAGAAACAGGCATATTGATTAAACTATCTGGATTCCTTACAAAGTGTAATTGGCTCTTCAAAGGCTTTATTGCCTTGATTACCTGTGACATCATTATATTCAGAGTAAAAACATTCCCTTATAGTTGGATTTTTTTTTAAAAAAAAAGAATTCCAGGTTTTGGCAACAGGGATCCTTGATACAATTAACATAACACTGGCAACAACTCCAGATGACTGTCAGGATGCTGTCAGCAGCTCCCAGCTGTTTGCCCAGGAAAGTATAAAGACAAGGAAAAGTTTCTTGCAGTCCTTTTTTATTTCAATCTTTACAGAGAGAGCCTGTAGAACCCAGCCTATTGGATAATGGCGTTGTCCTAGTGAATCTCCATCCCCTTCTCTCCCACTTCCTCATTTCTCATTCTCATCATCTCCTCTATGGGTGCTGCTAAGTACCCTCTGTCTTTGAGCTCTTTGCTCTCCTACTTTAAGTGCTCTCCATGTTCTGGGAGATGGTGGTTCTGGAATGCTTTCTAATGACAACGTGTCAGTCAGCTGCTCTGGCTCTCCCATGATTTCCCCCTCATCTACCTCTGAGCTGTGACCTCCCTCAGACCCCTGTTGTAAAGCTATACTGTCTTCCTCTTCCTCTTCCCTGAGTCAGGATGCAGAGGTGGTCTCCACCATTCCTCCTCTGCCCAGTCCCTGACAGGGATCCTGGGTGCCCAGGCACCCACAATTTTTTTGCTGTTGGTGCCTGGCCTCTGCACCCCACCACCGCCGCCTTACCTCTGGTGCTCCAGCACTGCATCAGTGACAGGGGTCTTGAGGGGCCTGCTGTGGCCATGGGCGTGTTTCCAGGGCACACATGCTGTGCACCCACAGTCTGGTGCCCAGGTTGGCATCACTGTTACATAGCATTCTTCTTCACTTGCCTCTACCAACCTCTTGCTTACTTTTTAAAAATGCAAACTGCTCAGCTAGTGATTTGAAGGTGTATTAAAAAAAGAAAAACAAAGAATAGAATCAGTTCATGCAGACTGTAAGTATGTCTCATTGTTCCTGAAGAATAAGTAACAACACTTGGCAAAGAGTCACTGGGTAGGAAAGTTTCTACTGTGTTCCTGCCCCATGTTATTCATTCTAGGAAGTGATGGGTGAATATCAGTTGTCACTGTGATTTTTTACCCATCCAGACTGCATGCAGCAGTTGTGTAGGTAGGTGTCAGATATAATCTTGCTGTAAAAATGTTATACATCTCCACTGGGAGGCTGGCCTTACCCTTTCACAACTGTGGCATTAGGACTATTATAATTTCCCACACAATTCTCTAGACTAGTTAACAGAGCAGATATTTTTCTCAGCTGTTGCAAGCATTTTGTCCCAGGCAAACATCCTGTTAGCAGTTTGTGCAACTGCTTTCTAGCATTATTTGTGCATTTATGTTACAAATCTTAATGTTCAAGTCAAGTTTTAGCCAGCAGGAGATTGGGGAGCGGTTTTCAAAATTCACAGAAATGACATCAAAGTGGGGAACAGCTCAATGCTAAAGCATTTTCAGAACTAAAAGTAATGTTATCTGGGGTTTTACTTAGCAGCATAAAAGTTAATCAGAAGTTGTTGACTAGACTCTTCAGAATTCTGTTTTGTTGGCCGATGCTAATGAGAAAAACATTTGGGAATGAGGGTCATTCTAATTTGACATGTTCTCATATTCCTTAAGAATTTTTATTTCACATACATTAGCAGTTGTGTAGGTAGGTGTAGGTATTTCACATACATTAGCAGGCCTGTGTAGCAGCTGGATTAGTACAATACGCTGGTGTCAGTGTGAGCTACAAAGTCAAGAATTTGCAAACTATGAGAGATTTACATAATAGGCCATATTGCTTGTCTCCCAGACATTTTAACACACTGAGTAAATATCACACACAGGTCATAAATTCTGGACACATAAGAAACACTTATTTACTTGATAAACAATAACTGGCCCAAAGACAACAATTTATATGCCATTGAGACTAGAAGATAAAGAGACATGGTGAGTTGGAATTGGAGTGATAGTGGAACATTTTAATTCTTTAATACCCCATTTATCTGACAAGTGATAAGACATCTGTCAAGCAAAGGCATGAAAAGTACCATGTTTATTTGGCAAGTGAAAGAGGGCAATTTAGCAGGAGTAATGTCTGCAGAAGTCAATTATTTGCTTCATCCTGTTGGAGGCTAAAGTCAATGTTGGATTTTTATTTCTGCTTTTGGCTTTGTCAGTTGGTTTCAGACCCTGAAGATGACTCAGTTGCCAAGTTTTCCTAGATACTTCTCATGTTTCCACTTACTGCTAAACAAGGTAGGTTTTGGCACTTATGTGCTTCCGTATGCTTAGTTTTGATTTCAAATATCCTGCCTAGTCAGGTCTCTGAGAAGAATGATTCTAGCATTCATACACATCCCGTGTCCCAGGAGAGAAAATGGTCAGGACAGCGGTAAATCTCATACACTGTTTCTTGCCATCACATTCTGGCATATGTAGTTGAAACATGCAAATATGTGGTTCAGAGAAATGTATCCAGCTTGCAATAGTTTATCCACTGCCCACCCCCTTACTTGTTTATGCTCCATTTGTCTGAGACAGATTCAGTACTCATGTCTGGCCTAGTTCTCAGAAACAACAGATGAGGGTGCTAACTTGTGCCTAGGCTGTACCACTTCATAGTGCAGGTGGGAATACTCCAGGGATGTTTGAGATTTATTTTGGTCCACATTTATTTTGGTCCACCAACCTGATTCACACTTCCCATAACAATACATGGATCAAAGCACAGTTATCCTTCAGGTTTCACACGGGCTCAAATTTTCTGATATGATTCTCAGCCCCTGAAACATGTCAAAATGCATATAAAAACGTGTACAGAAATGTGCATTTTAGAAGACAACACATACAAGAAATGTGCATCTTGAGGTAAAATGCATACAGAAAAGGCATGTTTTAAGATTATATATGTACAAAAATGCAAAATTCAAACCACAAAAAAGGATTTTGAGACAGATGCAAAAGTGGAGTGGAACTGACATATGAATGAATACTTAAAAAGCTGATTCAGACTAGAAATGGACTGCTCATCCCCAGACTACTCAGATAATATATTCCCCCCCTCTCCCTCTCCTCTCCCTTTCTCTCTCTCTTTCAAAACTGAATGGAAGAAGTTCTGCTGGCTTGCTTATTATTCAGACTCCCTACAACCCAATACCAGCTTTATACAGGGTTTTTTTTTACACTCTTTGAATTATTAGAAGCAACCATGAGTGAAGGAAATCGTCGTCGTCATTATATCCTAAATTTCCAACAAGACTATAATATGGGATCCCTGCCACCGTACTATAAACTTCAGCATATCTTTTTCTATCATACATGTACACACAATTTTTTGTACTGTAGGGAATTTATTTTTATTTATTTATTTGTATGGGGGGGGGGAATTGCAGACCTGCAGTCTGCAATGAATTGCAGCACAGGAATAGGGAAAGCAAGGCACCCAAACAATTTCTTACTGTGCGGAGATTCTAGGCCACATTTCCCTACACGTTTGACACCATTTGGCAATCTTTCCAACACAGCAGGGATAGGCTACTGCTGTCTGTTGCTGACCACTTACCTACAGAAGGAGAGGCAGCAGGGTTTCAGCTAGACTAGGAGCAGATGAGATAAAAGAGTGGGACCTCAGGGGAAGGAAACAAGAGGCAGAAGTGGCCAAGTCCCTTGCTTCTTGACTAATAGTTTCTCTTCACACACCCTTTCAATACTGTCTTACTGCAACACCACAGAGCTTTCCAAATCAATTGTTTTATTATGTGCCACTCTGCCATTCTTTGTTGTTGTGGTGGTTGCTTGTTTCTTTTCACTATTGCGTACTATCTTTTTCTAGGGATTGGCTTTTGCTATTTGTTATTTTAGCCACTTGGATTTCCTTCTGAAAATAAAGTAGGATTTTAAAAAATCGAATAAATCTTTACGACCACATTTCCATACACATTCCTATCGTTTCGTAAATACTTATGTGTTAAGGAGAATTGATTCAGATATTTCCCCCCCCTTTTTTGCAAGACTTTTTGTTTTCTTGAGTGATTTTGAAACTTCAAAAACGTATAGTCTGTCTAGTGGTAAATCTGGCCTTGGCACAAGAAAAGCCCACTTCTGAATAACTATAGAGATCCCAGTGGCACAGAGAGAAAGAAGTGGTCTCTTAAGACATTCAGTGCCCATCATACATACAAACCAGACCCTTCTATCTGCACAAAAGAAGGGAATATCCTCACACATAGGAAAGTCCTGAGGTTTGCAGAAGTACAGAGAAATCTTTGGGTGGGAGGAGAACCTTCACTTTCCAACATTGTGTTATATGCTCCACTTGTATTCGAAAGCTATAATAAACCTGTGCGCAGTGCAATGAAAAGCAAGAAGCTTGAAAGATGTGAGTAAATTAAAGGCTTTTTTAAAGGATCTTCTTTCCTTGGGACTCTAGCTATTAAGCACAGGGAGTGCTGCGTATCCAGAAACATCAAAGTCCCGTACAAAACTCTATAAAATGTTTCAGTTTTGAATTCAAACGCCTCTCTTTTGGATTTCAAAAAGTCTATGCCTAGAAATCCTGTTAAAGTTAATAGGGCTTATGATGGGGAACCTTCATATGTGAACCTCTCACCTGGCAACCAGCCACCCAGAAAGTTTCCTGTGGCTTCCCGTTGAACCATGGCTGCTCAGGAGCACTGGCAGAGGATACATTTCTGATGGAATACTACCACTGGATGGACTCTGTTTCCTATCATGTTTCCTTTGGCCCTCTGGATGCCGCTTCCCTTGTCCCTGGCCATTGGCCATGCTTGCCGTAGCTGGAAGGAGTTGTAGTTCAGCAACATTTAGAGACCCAAAGGTTCCTCACTCCTGATATAGTGTTTGGTGCTGTCGGAAAAACTAATGGAGTTATATAAAATAACATACAAAGTGGTTATCGACAGAATAACAGTCACACACTATCAAACCTCACAAAAGGAGACTCCCAAGTGGGATATAGCTATCTGCGCTAGCCCTTCATGGCCTATTCTAAGGACTGTTGTTACAAATTACCTGATTATCCTTATTACCCTACTTGTGGTGACTAACAGACAGCAGCGGAGGAAGCCGCTCAGGCACCTGGGGTGGGGCGAGCCGCACATAGGGGGGCATGTCAAGGGACGGGGTGCACCGCCGGGCCTCCAGTCTCCCTATCTCCTCCCACTCAGCTGTCCCTACAGCTGGGGGGGGAGGCAGTGGGTGGACCGTTTGGGCAGCATGGAGCCTGCATGTGTCCAAGCCACCTCATCTCTCCCAGGAGAGATGCGTGGCTCAGGCGCGCTGCAGGCCCCATGGTGAGTGCTGCCCGGCATTTTGTCACCCCCTTAGTGGTGACACCTGGGGCGGACCGCACCCACCGCACCCCCTTCCTCCACTCCTGCTAACAGATGAACATGTGAACAGATTCTACTTAAAAACATTGTAGCTCCTGTGAGAAGTCCAGAATACATGGCTCCATATGAGAAATGTGAATATATCTTTGCTTATATCTTTAATATTGATTTGGTTAACAGTTAGTGGAATATTAATCCTTTTAAAATGAAGACAGTAATGTGGGTTTTCCCAGAAAAAAATTGAATTCAAAATATTCTGATGCCCAAAATCAACTGACATCTCTTTCAGGAGGTCTATATGAGCTATATTTAGTAAACACAATTTAAAAGAAGTATGGCATGCTAATTTTATATGCCATGTAAACATCTCAATTTTTTTTTAATACAAAAAAAATAGTAAAACTGAAATATTAGATTAGAAAAACAAAACCCAGTAAAGCTCATCTGGTGTGGTTTAGATGTTATATTCAAAAAATTCAAGGCTTTACTTTGAAATTATTTTTGCTGGAGCATTTGTAAATTTTAAGGGAAAAAATGAAGACATTGAAACTCTAAATGCACTAATTTCAGCTTGCATGGAGAACCCTCTAGGGATACTCATCTTTAAAAGGATAATTATAACTTTCATTTTAGGTTTGGCTGGTAATAGCTTCCTTTACACATAATGCAAAACTATGGTTTCACATTATGTGAACAAGCCTCTCTCCTCTTTTCTTCTTGCATGGCTTTGAAAATATAGGAAGCTTTCACTTCCTTTTAAACAGCTACTCATTACACCCCAGCCCAAACAAAGGGTGGCTATTCTTAATTGTGGTTTAGGATAGGGAACCTGTGGCCCTCCAGATATTGCTGGACTACAACTCCCATCATCCTTTATCATGATGGCTGTCAACAACATCTGGAGGGCCACAGGTTGCCCAATTCTCATTGATTTATGTTATTGTTCTGGGGTCAGACACAAGAATATATCACAGTTATTGGGAAATAGCAATGGACACTTCTGAAAACCTCTTCACAGGAGGAGAGGGGAACAGAAGAACCTGAGGCTTGTGCATGTGACCATTAAACAATCATTTTATATTACATCCCAATCAGATAATTGTATCTATTCTAATTTCCAAATCTGACTTGTTCATTCACCATGTTATTAATTAATTTTATGAAATGATAATATTTGAAAATGGAAAATTTTCCATCTGCAGTTATTGCAGTAGAAAAGCTTCTGGAAAAGTTCCACTTTCAGGGCAGTGGAATTACAGAAAAAAATCAGCCCAGTATCTCTGGTTGTAGACATTATCCCCATTCAAGAGAGCTTAGGCCTGTAACATGGTTGCAAATAATGTTTTTACTTCCCAGTTAAATTTATTATGGATTACAGAGTTATGGATAATAGTTTAATGAGTACAACACAAAGTATATATGAAATAGGGACACTTTGTGCGCCCCTCTAAACAAATGAAAGTTGTATGCTCACTCACAGAGATTCTAGCAGTTGAATTCCAGTTCATTGACAAAATCTACTTAACCCTATCAAATGCTTTTTTAGCACTGAGAAATAAGAGGGCCTCTCATCCCCCGATCCCTTTAAAAAATATTTGTAAAAAGTTGTGTTTTGATGAACTATATATGCTCATAATCAACATACATATTATTTACAAAATTTAACCAAGTGTAAAGACCACATTTTAAATTTCTGATTTAACTTGGAAATGGATTAATAAAATTTGGTCAAAAGCAGGTCAACAAAATCAAGCTTAAAAAGGAGTCTTATTATTTTCATATTATGAGTAGCTCATGTCATCTCTTCCTTCGTGACAGGTTCTGCCAGAGTTCAACATCTTCTGACGAAAGCCTGGCACTAAGTGATGATCTTTAAAACTGTTTAAATATAATTCACATTTGACTTGTCTGGTTTTTAAAATGCCTTACTTCACAAATCCCTGGTGATTTCTTTTATACAAGTTGCACAACTACCTGACCTTTTCCTTTCCTTTCCTCTTCTTTGTTTCAGCATATTGGCTGGAAAATGACCTGTCTTATTGACCTTTCAAATTGAAAAGATCCATTGTCTCAGGTATCTCAGAAGTTTTCCAATTTTATGTCTTCCAACTTACATAAGGACAGTATAGATGCTTCCTTCCTTTTTAAAATGGATTGCACACTCTAGTTGAAGCGGTTTTCTTGTGTTAGTCCATGAATATGCTGAACATTTTAACATTCACCTGTTGGTGAGCACACTATGAAATGTTTAGCTGTTGAGTATCCAACTAGATCATACGCAGAGTAAACTCACTGAAGTCATTGGACCTACTCTATGTATTACTTAGTTGGATTCAACTCATTGTCTTACAAGAGATCGATTATTTGGTATTGTTTGATTTTCTGATTGGATAATAACGATCCTGCATAGGTGAAAGGCAAAAAAATGGGCCACACAGTCATCATACAGAATCGGCTATTTTGTTCAATGGCAACTTTTATGTCATTTTGGTCCACTTGGCTTAGAACCAAACACATGGTCACAATATAGAGCTAAGCCTGCAATAAGCCATTGGAAACAAGGGTTTAAGCATATGTAAATCTGTATTGGATATAATCTATTAACAGACCATAGTCATATATTTGTTTGGAAATAGGAAACAAACAAAATCACTATTTTAGAAGTGGCAGCAAATAGAATAAGGCAACACTTTCATTTGAAAAAAATGACTGCTTCTCAATCTACCTTGTAAAAAATAAATAAAAACCAATAACATGAGAAAATCAGGTTATATATTCATTGAAGGGCCAGGTCAGTTGCAGGATCTAACATCCATTGCTCTAGACCTCAGGAACTTCTATATCATTTTCCCTTTCCAGTTGTGAAGCTAATGAAGCACTTGAAATTACAATCATTTGGTATTGTTCATTTTCTTTCCTTTCTTCTATTTAAACACAGTATTTATAATGCTGAGCTGCCCATTGAATTAGCATTTCTGCAAAGTTTAACAACCCTGTTTTTCTGATTTCTGTTTATTGACTGAGCAGAAGCAATGCTGTTAAATCATGCTTTTAAAAACACAGAGACATACACTCACACACAGATGCACTGTTATGTATACATCAAAATGCTAACTGGCACCCATCCATACTGGCAAGAATTGTGATGTGTTCAGCAGTTTGGCTGATTTGTACCATTGCCAGTTGCCAAACTTTTTGTCATTTGGTTTAATATAGCATTTGTCCCTTTAATATTTTTCCCCTCTTCCATAAAAAGATTTTTTTTTATTTTGCTCAGTAAGACTATAATTCGAAGGTATAATTAGCATCTTGTTAATTGTCAATAATTAAACATGTCATTCAAAGAGCTCTTGCAAAGGGCATGCAATTCATTTAACAGAATTTCCTCAGGCTTGTGTTATAAAGCCCCTAATGAACAGAGAAAGGAGCAGGAATGGATGTAATGATATGAATTAAAAATGGGAACGCAGATAAACAATCTAAATATAAATCAACTAGGCCAATTGCTAAGAAGCGGACAAAAATATAAGCCATGATCAGTGTTATAAACGCTCTTTCATCACACACAAAAACCTAACATCCTCAGGACTCAATGTGAATGCCTGTTTTGGCCTCCAAAAAGGAGAAAGCTTTGGGCCTCCATTTGAGACACAAGACATAGATGCAATATGTAAAGGCAGTATTGCACCCAGTCTTATTGTGAGAAAAGAGTTTACTCCCGCCTTCCACTGATATAGCTGGTGATGGAAGGAGTGATACACATAGATATAGGAGAATAATGGACGGAAATAGATTCTAAATATTGGACTTTCTGGTTCCTAAATAAAAAATAAAAAACCCTTTCCCCGGGTGAAGAGGATTTTAGCAGAATTGTGATGAGGTGGTAACAATTAAAATTAATCATAAAAACAGAAAGACCTCAGTGATCAGACAGGGATATAAGGAATCAGGCAGTCTATAAGTATCCTAGACCCAAGTTGTTAAGAACTTTGAACCTGGCTTGATAATAATATACGAGTCTGGTAACATATACTGTACTGTGCAACACTTAATTTTTTTCTAAGAGGGGTACAATGAGGTTGCAAGCTTGTTTTTTAACCTCTGGTTTTATTGCTATTTTTAATGTATACTTTATATTGTTTTATGTAAACCACTTAGAGGTCTTGATGATTAAGTTGTATAAAATCCTGCTAAATAAATAAAGAAAAGATATACAAAAGATAAAATCGGTTAGAGTTAAACATAAAATCACACGCACATTAATCAGTTACAGCTCTGTTGGCTGCACTCTTGGCCCTTGTTACAGCTTTTCAAGAGTATGGCATGATGAGAAACAATGCTTAAGTCCATGTATTCAGCCATGGTGGTGTTGTACTGTTATGTACTAAGCTTGGATCAATAGGCAAGTAGGATCCTAGAATGCAACAACTGATTGGCTTGCAGGAGAAGACCAATCAGGCTCCAGGAGGAAGTTAATCAGCCTATTAGGCTGGTAGGATTGTAGAATGCAACAATTGATTGGCCTGCAGGAAAAGACCAATCAGGCTCCAGGAGGGAAGCAGAATCAGCCAATCAGACAGGACTCATTGTGAAAATAATATATATAAAAGCCTGAGGTTTAGGGGGCAATTAAATCACTGTTTCATAAGCTGCAATAAAGAGCATGAAATCACTACAGGACTCCGAGTATATTTCATGTACGATGGTTCAAGCTAAAGCCCTCCCCTTCACCAGGCAGCCTCCATTGAAAGCTAGACTCTCCACATGAGTTCTTGGTTATGTAGAACTCCATCCATCACATGATGAATTTTCTCTCAAGAAATTGGGAGAAGAGGGGCCACAGTTCAGTGGTAGAGCACATGATGCGCATCCAGAAGTGCATAGCTTCCGCCCCCAACCTCTCCAGATAGCTGGCAGTAGAAAATATCTCTGCCTTCCACCATGATTCCTCCATATCGCCATGTTCTGCCTCCACAGTTGGATAAAGCATGCCTCTGAATGTCAGTTGCTGTGCTCAGGTCCAGCTTGCTTTCTTCCCATAAGCACCTGGTTGGCGACTGTAATAACAGGATGCTGGGCTAGACGGACTACTGGCTCTTCTTATAGTAGGGCTAAGGGAACAAGTAGTATGACCTATAGAGAAGTTCACTATGTTCTGTGTTTCACATGAACTGTGGCTTTGAGTGGCCATGTACTCATGAGGAAAGCCTTGTTCACACTGAGGGCTATGTGTGCTTGGTGGAAGGAAGACACTTGCGCTCCTCTCCCATTGTACTGCTCTGGCTGAATACAGTGGTACCTCAGGTTACATACACTTCAGGTTACAGACTCCATTAACCCAGAAATAGTGCTTCAGGTTAAGAACTTTGCTTCAGGATGAGAACAGAAATCGTGCTCCAGCAGTGTGGCAGCAGCAGGAGGCCCCATTAGCTAAAGTGGTGCTTCAGGTTAAGAACAGTTTCAGGTTAAGAACGGACCTCTGGAACGAATTAAGTACTTAACCCGAGGTACCACTGTACATGAATGAATGCATACCATTGTACAATGTTATGTCACTTATCTTAGGATCCACGCCAATAATATTTCTTTGCACCCACCTTTGCCTCCCACCCCAAGAAGAAGAAGAAGAAGTGTTTGGATTTGATATCCCGCTTTATCACTACCCAAAGGAGTCTCAAAGCGGCTAACTATCTCCTTTCCCTTCCTCCCCCACAACAAACACTCTGTGAGGTGAGTGGGGCTGAGAGACTTCAGAGAAGTGTGACTGGCCCAAGGTCACCCAGCAGCTGCATGTGGAGGAGCGGAGACGCGAACCCGGTTCACCAGATTATGAGTCTACCGCTCTTAACCACTACACCACACTGGCTCTCCAGTCTTGAAGGCAAGGAGCCCTCCTCAACAATGTGAGGTGTGGTCTGGGTTTGGCTGGGTGACAGAGGAATCACTGACAACTGAGTGAGGTTCTACCCAGTTTGGGGCAATCCCTTCCTTCCCAAGCAGCCTTCCACACCTGATCCCATCTTGTTCATGGAGCCCCCCTTAACCTTCTAGAAGAGCTTTTGGGGAGACATAGGAGGGTGCAGGGAGGGGAGGAGGGTGAAACCTTTGATCCATGTATTCCCTTCTGTTCTCTTAGGATCCAGCTGTTGTCTGTAACAGCTTAACATTTAGGGTGCTGCATGGAAGTGTGCAGTTGTCGCTTTTATTGACCTTGAACTGAACTGGAACTGGAAAATGAGCCGATATAATGTTTGCATTCTCGCTAAAAGCACAAATTTAATTAGCACTGCAACTAAAAGACAAAGGAAGAGGATCCAAAAAAGAGCCTTAGCCAAGTTGTTTTGGTTCTTCACGGCACTCACTAGGGTTATTAACAAAGTTGCAACATTCATTGGCCCTGTACAATGACAGATGATTCCCTTGTCCTTTGCAACATTTAGCCCATCTGCTAATTATTCGGGCAGTGTGCGTGTCAGATTAAAATCAAGTTGCTTATTTCACATAATAAGAACATACGAAAATTAATCCATGGAAATCACTGAGCCATTCAGTGGTACAAAGTAAGATACCAGTTTCGGATGCCCTTTACATTCCAGAATATTGAGGACAGCCACAACAAAGGACAGAGGGTTGAATCCAAATAAGTCATACTCTGAGTAGACCCATTGAAATAAGCAGATATAATTAACTGAAGTCTATTGATTTCAGTGGGTCTCCTCTAAGTATGGCTTAGTTGAATTCAACCCAGAAAATGATTGAAATGAAAGTTATGAATCAATTGGACAAAACCCATAAAACAAGGAAATAACTGTGATTAAACAAACCAACAACTTGGATATAAAATAAATTACTAATCTAATAGCGAGCTCCCCTGTTCACTAATAAGGTTTTAAATCTCTGGGATGGTACTTGTCAAGTGAGTATATCCTATGTTATTGATCCCTTGCAATATGATTGCTGTGTTTACACATGTATGCTTACCCACAAGTCAGATATTATCAAGTAGAAACCGCTCCCAGGATCTGCTTGGCATGGAGGTAAAGAGATCCTTAATATACCATGCTCAGAATGAAAGTGGGAAGAAAGGGTTGCCCTGTTATAGGCCAACTTTTACTAGTAAATGATGGTTTTAAAGGCAAAAATCAGTATTTTGGATACCCAGAATATGGACACTCTTAGACTATGGTGATTCTTCTGTGCACAGGCACTGTGAACATGTATGAAGAAGGTTTGTGCCCTTGCTATTTCTTGTGATGTACCAGTAAAATAGCAGAAATCTTTCTGCTAAATTAGGTGGGCTTGCTTCAGACAGACTTGGGACTTGTCCAAGCCAAAGCAGAATCTCTCCTACGTACCCTGAAGCAAGGCACTTCCAAGATTTGGAGATTTTGCTGGTAAAAAAACCCAAAAACCCTCTGCAAACAGGGTGTCTGCAAGAAATAAAACCTTTCTCCTTACATTTGCCATATAAGAAAATGCCTGGAGGAGGAGAGAGGGGGAGGAAGAGTTCTTTTGTGACTGACAGTCTAGCTTCTAATCAAAGAGAATGGTTTTTCCCCAGGCCCTCCAATCGCAGTGCTTTGGAGAAGAGATACTGAAGCAATGTATCGGCTTGTTCTTGTCTGTGCTGTGCTCTTTGCTGGTTCCGTTAGTGCTGCTTGTTCCAGTCCTTCTGCCTCTGTGCCACATGCCCACCCAGCCTCACCTGTCAAATCAGTTTTGCACATAGTTTCTGTGACTTTTCATGCCAACTGAGCAGAACACAGGCCTGAAGCTGGTTGGTTTTTTTAAACAACAACAACAACAAATCACCATAACTCTTCATTCCAGCCCCCAAGCTTCTAAAAACCTGCAGTTTACTTTCCTAAGAAAACCTCTACAATGTCATTTTCATTTTTAAAAAATCATTTCCCACAAAACCACAGAGAGGGAAGCAATTTCCATTTACTTGTCGCACCCCAAAATTAACTAACACAAAAACCCCAAACTGATTTGTCTGTAATTTGGCAAGTTTCTTTGTCTAGGGGCACCTCACTCATGTATGCTATATCATACAGATTGCTCACAAAATAACAGGAGATGGTAAGTGAATACTTCTTTAACCACCTCAAAACTGAAACGACTGCCCTTGCAGGAGAACTTCTATAGCTTTCCTTCTGGCATTTGGCAGGATTCATCCTCTCAGAAGGGGAAAAACATTAGGTCCTTCAGGAAAAACTTTTAATGTGCTCAGCACAAAAAGACCTAGACATATTAGTCTATGATTCGTAAAGCTTTATCTGCTCTAGTGGAGCTACTACACCTGCAAATTTCACCCACTTCTTTGAATTAGCTTCTTAAAATGCATGTCCTCATAATAGGAAATGGGAATGGTATGAGGCTTCATTTTTCTAAATCAGGAATTGGGCCTGAAGCAAACTGAGGAAGCCTCTGAAGAATTTTGGCCAAAATTGGGTTGTTTTCTGGATCTGAACTGAAAATTGTGTTTGGTCCACACCGCAAATAAGTATGATCATTTACTGGTAAAATGGTGCAAATGAGCTGTGCCCATTTAGTGCAGGCATTTAATCGGCCTTGAGATAACTAGTATGTCAGAAAATGTCCATTACAGCCCTGTTCTTGATTCCCATTCCTTAAAAAGGCCAAAATGAATTGTGTTAATAGTAGATTATGGGCATTAGTGGAGGGGAGTGGAAGTGGGCAAGGGGGAATTGTGGCACACATGCACCAGCAGGAACACCAGACTGGCTCAACTGGTGCATTTGCACTGCACCAACCTTATTGCCACCTTGCCCAATAAGGTTGGTGCAGTGCAAAATTATATCTATTTAAATAATTTTGTATACCGATGGATATCATAGTATCTAAGAGGTGTACAGGAGGGATTCAGAATGCACCATAAAATCAGTTACAAAGAAGAGAAACACCTCACTTAAAATGTCTCCGAAATTACAAAAAGTCTTCACCAAGACACCAGAACATCATCAGGCCTGATATCAGCTGGGAGGGAAGTCCAAAGACGGAGTTTTGTATGTACAAGGTTTTGAAAAGAATGGAGTCTTTGTGCTTGATACAGGTCAAAAAAGTGAATGTGGTCAAGAAGAATTCAAGTGCAACCTGTGTTCATCTGTGGCACAAAAGGTTGAACATAGAGACTTCAGGATTATAGCAGACCTGCCAAAGAAAGGTTTGGTGAGAGGAATGGAAATTAAACCTTGTAAAGTTGACCTGAATAGTGAAATATGTGAAAGCTGGGGCCTCAGGTGGGGCTCACTAGTTTGGGGAGTAGGTGTGGGATTCCTCAGCTAGAGTAAACTCAGGTGAGGGTCAGATATCTCATCAAGTCCAGATAGTATCACAGGCCTGTGACTTGGCCAGGCCTGCAGTGTTGCATGTCTGCTGATTGTCCCACCATAAAGGAAAGGAACAAAGGCAAGCAGCTAGGCTGGGTGGTCTATGGCTGGGATTGATGGCGATATATGGAGTTATTGTGGTGGCTGGGATTGGTTATGACTTTTGAACAATGATAATGGATTAGTGCAGGTAATTAATTGAAATAGAATTGATTTTGGATCTGCATAGGGAATTAACTAAGTATAAATTAATTAAAAAGAACTGCTTATCTGGAATGATTTGGTGGTCTTATAAAATTTAGAGAAAAATAATTGGGGGGAATTATTTGGAGGGGAAATTAATTGGCCTTCCATCTGTGAAATTTAAATAAATTCTAGTCAGTATTTTTAAATCTTCAAGTATAGATAGAATTTGGCACATGCAAATGTGTGCCATCTATCTTTTTTTTTTTTTTGGTGGAGGGTAGTTTCTTTTTTGGCAATGAATACATGTCACCCTACATAAAGGACAAGTTGGATCATTAGAGTGTCACACAATTTGTATGCAGCTGACTCTGGTGAAAATGGAAATGTTGCTGCCTCTTTGAGAGTTTCTTTTCCAATGTTTTGGAACCTATTGATTTCCTTCTCTTTTTTTGCCCTGGAAATGCACAATTCTTGACATCCTGTGCTCAGTAATACCCATGTTATTACCTGGGGAAATGTGGAATTGAGGTTTAGGCACATACCTTTGGCTTGGCTCACATGTGAGTTCACATACCACATTCATCCCAAAGGTAAGGGTTGTTTTCCTTAACTATTCCTGTTAGTCCCTTCATAGGTTTCTATAATGATTTCCCCAGGCGATTAAAAACCACAAGGATGAATATAAACAACAACTGCCATTTTTTGTTCCATTTTTCACTTTGTTTGCCTTTGTTACTGGAGTTAAAATTCACCACTACCCACTTCAGCCATGGCATGTAGTTCTTTCTCACTTCCCTCTTCAGAGTTCATTTGTCAGCCACCCCAACAGCTTTTACTTCAATAAAAATTTTCCCCTGGCTTCTCCTGGGGCCCAGCTTTTAGTTTTCCAGGAGCACCATCATCCTTACAGCTACTGTGAAGACTTAGGCACCAATTGCTCCTCACTTCAAGAGACAAGGACTATGACCATAAACGATGGCACAGCCACAGTCTACGGAAACTATTCTATTGTTGCACACAATCCCAATCTCTAAGTGGTGCGAGATTCCAGGAATTCCAGGCATTTACCCACTGTTTGGTTTCCTTGGATGAGGGACAGCAGAGACTGTGGTGTCTTTATGATATATGGTTTATTTACACATATATACAATCTGAGCCTACGATGGAGGGGCTCACATCATTAACACTCCAAGAAGGTCTTGCTTCTCCCACAGCCTTGGATTCAAGCAGAAAGCAAGCATGGCTCTGTCTCTCTGGCATCTGCCTGCTTCTAGCTCACACACTCCCTGATCAAATCTGATTTCCCACTGGTATACTTGGAGTCCCCGTCATCTTCTTTCATCTTTCTGCCCCTGGACCAGTCCACTCCAACCCCTGCCCCAAATTGCAAAACAAAGTTATGCCACAAGTCTTTATCGAGGGGCACCTTCTTCTAGATAAGTTAACCCAGTCCACCCAAAATGGTGGCCAGGATGTCCACTCTCTGCTTACTCTCAAACAACTTCATGGGCCCAAACAAAGGCAAGTAACCTTTCCAGTAGTTTTTGGCCCCAAAGCTCATGGGACTGTGGGTAACCCTGGCTGCTGGGGACTACTTAAGGGCAGCACCCTGTACAATGAATTGCCCCCATGCTGCAAAGCTATCTTGGAGCACCCAAGGGGTAAAGTCATTGGAGGGTTTTATCTCAGTCAATTCAGCAAATGCTGCTGGTACATGCACACAGGTCTCCAACTTTTCCTGCATGTTTTCTTCCACTGTCACTTCCTCAGGTGCTTGGCTCCTCCTCCTGCACATTCACACACACCTCCAATTCCTCCTGCTCATGCATGGACACCTCTTGCATTCTAATCCTGCACCACTGGCACACATAGAGTGAAGAGATCTATAAGGAACAGCTCTTCACCTCCATCTCGGAGTTCACTCTCCTCTGAGGTACTTTCTTCCTGCATCTTCTCTTCTACAACAGGCTCCCAGGGAGTGCAGAAATGCAAAAGTGACTATTCTGGAAAATAAGTAACAGTAATTCCTTTCTGGCATTAGTGTGCAACACACACAAGCAGCAAAAGCATACCAATTTGTTCTTGGACAACTGAGGGGAAAATTATTTTCCTTATGCCATGCAACAGGAACAAGTGTTTGTTTGTTTTTAAATCAATTTATTTCTTATCAAATAAAATGGAACCTCTTCCAATTGTTCAGAAACCATATAAGACCACCTCTTTAAAAGCCAGAAAAAATAAGGAGGTAATAAACCAGGTAGAAGGAGCTCTTAAAGGAGTGGAAGAACAGGGGAGCTTTTATCCTAAGTTGTGGAACTTACTCCGCGTTGGGGT
The DNA here is from genome assembly GCF_027172205.1 of Podarcis raffonei. Lineage (NCBI taxonomy): Eukaryota > Metazoa > Chordata > Lepidosauria > Squamata > Lacertidae > Podarcis > Podarcis raffonei. The sequence continues at coordinate 54,560,639 of NC_070604.1, forward strand.
ATGTGTGGAATCTTCATTATATGCCTTTCTGCAAATGCTGAAGATACATCCCTTTACCCTGGCTTTTGACACGAGCTGTATTTTTAGGGTCCACTCTATTTCTGTGCTTATTAGTTGTTTTTACCTGTTTTTACTATTATGTTGTAACCTGTCCTGGGACTTTAGGATGTAGGCTGGGTAATAAATAAATTAAATGGTGACAGGACTGCAAAAAATGAAACTGAGAGCTCATGTGGTCTCTGGGCCACAGATTGTCCACCAGTAACCAGCCCAATACTAGCTATATCTTAGCAGGGGAACTCCTATTCCTTGAAATCCTTTGTTGAGACTGAAGCTGGGGGTTTTTTTTCCATATAAAAGGCTTGTGTGTTACTATCTATGTCTGGTGCTTTCTAAATTTTAAGGAAACATTTCTGTTTTGACAGGAACTTAGGGGTTAAGTCTGATATCTGATGCTGTGTATATGGTGATTAGGGGACTAATGACAGGCCTTGTGGTTTTAATATTAGACTTGTTGCCTAGTTGCTTCTGTCTCATTTGTTTGATGACAGATTTTATTGCTGCTGGTTTGTTTTTAATGACTGTGCATCACTTTCTTTGCCTGCTTATGGAAGAGCAGTATATTAGAGTAGTTGAGCTTTGTTTTAGGCAGACCCCAAAATTGTTGAGCCTTTTTAAAGGAAACCACCAAAATTGTTGACAACCCCCCCAAAAAAAACGTACAGGAAAATCTTAAGTCAGGCACCCCCAAACTCGGCCCTCCAGATAGTTTTCGGACTACAGTTCCCATCATCCCTGACCACTGGTCCTGTTAGCTAGGGATGATGGGAGTTGTTGTCCCAAAACATCTGGAGGGCCGAGTCTGGGGATGCCTGTCTTAAGTATATGTATATTAAAAATATAGGTGCTGACCCGTAGCCTCCTCTCACAACAAAACAGAGCAAGGATCAAGTGAGCAATCTACAGCACTCCAAGCTGGGCCTCAAAGCCACAGGAGCTGCTAAGGAAGGGAAATGGGGTCACTTTGCATGCACAAGGTCCCAGGTTCAATCCCAGGCATGCACAAGTAGGACTGGGGAAGATTTTCTGCCTAAAACCCTGAAGAGCTGCTGCCAGGTGATGTAGACAATAGTGGTCCCCACTCTGCCTGGTGCCTGCTCAAATAAATGCTGCAGTGCGGCAGCAGTGATGCCAGAGCATGGTGCCTGCTGGAATGCATAACCTGGCCTGACTGCTTCTCTGACTGCTTGTTCCAGCAGAGACCCTTCCCAGCTGTCCTGCTGTGAGGAGAAGGCACTGGGAGGAACAGTCTAAGCCCAAAGAAGGAAGCACCACTGCCACTGAGGCACCAGCTCAGAAGAATACAAATAGCTAGTAGGCTCAAGACATCTCCTCATACTCTTAATAACGGTTGGCATCGTGGGGTGGTAACTCAGGTGTAGCACTAGCATGAGGTTCACTGCCAACCTCCAGATCAGATGGCCCTGCTGTTCTCACTTCCTGTTTACCTGCAGGAGTTGCAGGAGCAAGGAAGAAGAAGGGCTTCCACTAGGCTTTTCTTCTAGGCAGAGATGAAAATTGGGCTCAGAAGAAGAAGGTGAATGGGCACAGTTACTAGGGTGGCCAGATGCCCTCTCTTAGCCTGGGTAGTCCTCTTTTGAGGGACCAGCCCAGTGCCTTTACTTGTCCTCTACAAATCCGTTATTCTGGGTGCTGTGTGGTTTTGATTTTTTCCCTTAAACCCCTTGTTTTGTTCTGCTAAGCTGTTGGGCCATGGCAGTGTGGCCAGCTTTGTTCCTGGTGGCAGCAGCTGTGCACGCCATCAGAGCTGGAGGGGAGGAAGAAGAGAAATGGGTGTAGGAAGAGTGAGCAAGTGGGTACTTCTTGGCACACACAGCAAGCTTCGAAAGAGCAAGAGAATAGGGCATCGTCTCGGAGTGAGATGTGGCTGATTTAGCCAACATTTATTCTCTTTGGCGCACACAGCACAGCAGCAGCCCCTTCCCTTGCCAGGCTTTCTTGCTTCTGTGCTACAAGATCCAAATCAGCACAAAGAAAGGCAGCAGTTGGTGTGGCTGCTGAAAGTGAGTCCTAATTAGTCCGCCAGTGGCATGGGGGAATCTTAAGAGGAAAGGATGGCTCCTTGACTGAATACACCCTCTCTTGGTTGCTTCTGCTGCCGCCCTGTTTGTATTTCTCATTGGAAAGCCACAGAGGGCAGCTGTGGCACATGACATTGAGGGTCATCATTACTCAGGATAGCTGGATTTGTCCATTACACCTCCTGTCAGTTTTTCCCTTTTTCCAATCTCAAGTTCAGTTTTCTCTTCACATTTGCACATCAGTTTGAGTTTTTAAAGAAGTCTTCATGGAAATTCACAGGCATGCAGGTCATGTAGTCACAGCCTTCCCCACAACCGCGAGTTGTATTGTGCAATTTTATTTACTATAGTTTCATACTGTATTGTGCTATTTTAATTACAGTAATTATTCCTAACTTTGCATCTATAAATATAAATTAACAAGCAAGTTTTATGCAAATTGGCATCCTCTTGCGTTCTCTGTTTTTGCGAGGCATATCCTATCTGTTTGTTTTTGGCAACATATAAACGGCTACCCTACCAGCAACAGGAGTGAAGAGAAAGGGGTCTCACCAGAGCCTGGCCTCAGTGCTTTAGGTAGCATTGTTGTTGTTTAGTCGTGTCCGACTCTTCATGACCCCATGGACCAGAGCACGCCAGACACTCCTGTCTTCCACTGCCTCCTGCAGTTTCGTCAAACTCATGTTGGTAGATTCGAGAACACTGTCCAACCATCTCCTCCTCTGTCATCCCCTTCTCCTTGTGCCCTCCATCTTTCCCAACATCAGGGTCTTTTCCAGGGAGTCTTCTCTTCTCATGAGGTGGCCAAAGTATTGGAGCCTCAGCTTCAGGATCTGTCTTTCCAGTGAGCACTCAGGGCTGGTTTCCTTAAGAATGGATAGGTTTGATCTTTATGGGCTAATAGCCGTAAATAAATAAATAAATAAATAAATAAATAAATAAATAAAATAGGTTTGATCTTCTTGCAGTCCATGGGACTCTCAAGAGTCTCCTCCAGCACCAAACCCTAGTTTGCCCCTAAATGTTCACTCAGCAGAGATCAACACTAAAACCCAGTATCTTGCCAAGGCTCTTCAGACAATCAGGTGTTTTGTATACAAATGGCATATTAGAGAGGGAAGGGCTTGGCAGTGTATTCCTACTTCTGCTCACATTTTTCTTTACCTATCAGGAGTCTGAATGCCTGGATAAGTCTATTTTTTATGTGTATATGTAAAGTACCTGAATAAAGCTGTTAGGGGGTTGATAAAGTCCTCACTGGGTCCACCAATCCTCACAACTCCCCTGTGGACAGGGGGAGGTTGAGTCGTTCTATGGGATAACGCCTGCATCATGTATGGACAGCAGAGATTAAGTGTGCCCTAATGCAGCTAGTCCCCCAGAATAAGTCAAGCACAGACATGCCATTAGGGTACATAGAAACAGTAACAATAATGCATTCTGAATGGTTAGCTGCTGCAAGCACCAGAGCATCTGCTTGGAGCCTGATTATCCCCCACGCAGGGCAATCCTTATACAAACACTTCTGCAGATCTAATTGTAAAGTAAATTTTGAAATACTTCTTCATGGAACTCTCCACCCCCGTTCTGTCCACACCAAACCATAGGGGGAAAGCAAAATGGTGAAGAAATCACTTTTGTGTGTGCAATGTTTATTGAACTAAGAGAGGCAAGTTGTCCAGTGTGATGAGAAACAAATGTAAAAATCCCTGGCTTCGCAATTCTTTTGCAGCACACAGAGGGTTTAACTAGCAAGCAGCGCTTTCTATTTCCAAAGAAGCGAAACTTTGGTGGGTTGCTAGCACTTCCTAGAACAAAGGGCTGCAAATAATTAAAAAGAGGAATTGCAAGGGAGAGAAGGACTCTAAGAGTTGCCTACAGAGGCAGCTTTGGGGTTGAAGAGTTGCTTGTTTGTTGTTTGTATCTTTGCTTAGTGCTTTGCACTTCCTTAATTGTCTGAAGGAGCTGAAAATAAGGAAAACGAAACAAGAAAGGCATTTTGGAGTGATCCTGGCATGCCCCCCAACAGTTCTCTCATGAAAATAGGGCCGTCTTATTCCATAATAATAAAAATAATTTTATTATTTATACCCCGCTCTTCTGACTGAGCTGCCCCAGCCACTCTGGGGAGCATCTAACATATATAAAAACATCCTAAAACATTAAACATAAAAAACTTCTGTATGCAGGGCTGCCTTCAGATGTCTTCTTAAAGTTGTACAGTTACTTGTCTCTTTGGCTCAGGGGTTGCATAACTCCCTATCCTCCAACATTTCTCTGATGAAAATAGGAGCATCCTACCACATGCTCCAATGCAGAACATTCCGGGACCGTGCAGAAACCGGTGTGGCTTTTGTAAATCTGGGACATCCCTGGAAAATAGGGACACTTGATAGGTCTGTCCTGGATTGATATAATTTTGAGAAACATCATGCAAATAACCAATGCAATGTTAGTCATGCTCAGATGTTGAAATTAACGGACGTAGGGTTGCCATATGTTCGGAATTTCCTGGACATATACGGAAAATCCGGATGTATGGCAAGCCATATTGACAGTGTCATTTTTGCTAAATTTTAATTAGCAATAGCTAATTAGCTCTAAGGGACGCGGGTGGCGCTGTGGGTAAAAGCCTCAGCGCCTAGGGCTTGCCAATCGAATGGTCGGCGGTTCGAATCCCCGTGGCGGGGTGCGCTCCCGCTGCTTGGTCCCAGCGCCTGCCAACCTAGCAGTTCGAAAGCACCCCCGGGTGCAAGTAGATAAATAGGGACCGCTTACTGGCGGGAAGGTAAACGGCGTTTCCGTGTGCTGCGCTGGCTCGCCAGATGCAGCTTTGTCACGCTGGCCACGTGACCCGGAAGTGTCTCCGGACAGCGCTGGTCCCCGGCCTCTTGAGTGAGATGGGCGCACAACCCCAGAGTCTGTCAAGACTGGCCCGTAGGGGCAGGGATACCTTTACCTTTACCTTTAATTAGCTCTAAAGCAACAAATTTGGTTTTGCAGAAAACGTTCAACTTTGGTCAAAAAGGGTGGTGGGGGGAACCATCTCAACAACTTTTGTGTCTAGATTTTCACTTTTTGAAATATGGCAACCCTATACTAAATTAGGTTCATAAGTTTCACTGAGTCTATTCTAAGTAACACTAAGTTGTATGTAGCCCAAAGAGTGAGATCCCAATTTCCTCATCTCATGGCAACTCTAAAATATGTTCCTGGCAAAGCTGGTATTTTCACTGGAGAAAGGGTGGCTTCAATTTCATCATCACTTTCATTCTTATTTTTAAATGGGAAAATATTATTATTTCACTGTTTTAAAAAATGCAAGGAAACCAGTACAGTGGTATCTTGGGTTACATACGTGTCAGGTTACAGACTCCGCTAACCCAGAAATAGTACCTCGGGTTAAGCACTTTGCTTCAGGATGAGAACAGAAATCGTGCTCCGGCAGCGCGGCAGCAGCGGGAGGCCCCATTAGCTAAAGTGGTGCTTCAGGTTAAGAACAGTTTCAGGTTAAGAACGGACCTCCGGAATGAATTAAGTACTTAACCTGAGGTACCACTGTAAATACAGTGACTCCATGCTGCAGGAACAGCAACTGACACTCGGGCAATTAAAAGGAGTTATGAAAGGTGCTGGTGGTGAGAGGGGATTCATTCATTACTTGTCCCACAGCTGTAATCAACAGGTAGTAATAAAATAGGCAAGGCATGCAAACAGGAAACTCTTAATTAACATAGGAGAAGAACTTTGATGAACTGAACCTACTTGTTAGAAACACAATAAAAGTATATTGGCTTTGGAGAAGGCATCCCTGCCTTATATTGCACTATATTAAATATGTTGTGTGAAATCTGTTTTAATTCAACTTCCTGCTATTATGGAAAAGCAATGCATCAGCAGTGCAAAGGCTCTGGTGTGGAAGCAGAGTGCCTACGATGTTACCACTGTGCTTCTGGATTCAATCATGAAGAAATCAGAAACTGTACCACATATGCAATGCATCAATTAATCCCAACATCCGCTTATCAGCCATTCTTCTGTCTGAATAAATATCATCTTATCTTTGAGCAAAAATAATGGTGGCTTGAGTATGCTCAAGTGTTAGCAGATACAGATCCATCTGTTTTAATGACTTATATCTGCTCATGCAGCAAATGGGCTTGAATTTCCTATCCCGATTCAAATCCAAGTTTAATCATAATGATGTAATAATTGCTATGTGATCACTGCAATCACACTTTCCATTCTAAAACACTCCACCCTTTCCACTTAAACTGCAGGTTTCAATGCAAAAAAGTGCAGACAAAAACACCTCCTTTCTTTTTCTTTTCTCTTTTCTGCTATTCTGATGTGTGCTCAAAGTCTGTAGCCTCATTGATGCCACACTGCTGCACAAAAATGCTCTCGCTCATAAGCTCAGCGTAGAGTCACATCATGCTTTTAGAATCAATTGTTGCTTGACTGTGTTTTCAGTGTGGGAAAGGAACATTTTCAAAGTTATCTTTTATTTAGAACAAATGACATTTTAGAAATGCTTTTAGAGTCCCGAAAATAAAAACAAAGCACTTTTTTCAAGCGACATTTCACTGTGGCTGCAGTTATTTTTCAAATCCAATTTCATTTGTCTACACATTTCAGTGCGGATGACATGCCGCTCACATCAACGTGAACATATCCTGCTATGAAATCTTCTTTTATTTATTGTGGTGTAACACTTATCCAAGTAATACAATGATTTCCATTCATAGGGGAGTTGTGTGCAGATCACTCCCGTCATAAAATTGACAATGTGGGAAGAATTTATGCCTATCTTCCACTTCCAAGCCAGACATGGATATTGCAAGCCACTCCCAGTTTTGGCATTCCTGTCTATGGTGGCCCCAGCCAACGTTATCTTTAATCACATGGGAGCTTTTTCTGGGATGAGTCCAGAGAACACCACTCAGTAATGGCAGAAGTTTGAAATAACATGGAACAAACTCACAGGAAAGCTTCTTTCTCTGCTATTACAATGTGCCTCAAATCACACTTCTCTCCCACACTTCCAGGGGAAGGGATTTTCTGCTCAAGTCTTCAGGCTATATTCAGCCCACCCTTTAGGAAAGCAGTATCGGCATGCCTATTAAAGGCAGATGTGCCTTCCTTTAGTGGATTACTGTAGCAACCCACCCTCCCATCTATATTTTAAGCAGCATAAGATTAGGGATCCACTAGCAATGGTTGGGCTCATATTCCTATCAGAATGAATGGGCTTGGATGTCAGGTTTGTTGTTTAGTCGTTTAGTCGTGTCCAACTCTTCGTGACCCCATGGACCAGAGGACGCCAGGCACTCCTGTCTTCCACTGCCTACCACAGTTTGGTCAAACTCATGCTGGTAGCTTTGAGAACACTGTCCAACCATCTCGTCCTCTGCCGTCCCCTTCTCCTTGATCTTTCCCAACATCAGGGTCTTTTCCAGGGAGTCTTCTCTTTTCATGAGGTGGCCAAAGTATTGGAGCCTCAGCTTCACGATCTGTCCTTCCAGTGAGCACTCAGGGCTAATTTCCTTAAGAATGGATGCGTTTGATCTTCTTGCAGTCCATGGGACTCTCAAGAGTCTCCTCCAGCACCATAATTCAAAAGCATCAATTCTTCGGCGATCAGCCTTCTTTATGGTCCAGCTCTCAAGTTTAATTGGCCAAGGCTGGAGGGAAGAAGGGACATGAGTGGCAGTGGCTGTCCTTCCAGGGTTCCCTACCCTTGCATTAGAACAACCAGAGCTGTTTCAGTCCCAAATATAGGCTGGGAACCAGCATGGAATTTAGGGGTAGCCAACGAGAACCATGTACACCACCTTGAACTCAGTGGAAGATAAAGGTGGTATAGAAATAAAATGAAATAAATAAATAAATAAACAACCTGCCCTCAAAATGTTCTGAACTACAGTTCCCATCATCTGCAGGACCAAGAAGAAGGGAGTTATAGTCCATAACAACTGGAGGACACCATGTTGTTCACCCCTGGACTAGATAATCGATGCCATACAAAAGTGATAGCACAGACTGAACTACCAAATACCAAATTCAGAGTGAAAAGCAGCCCATATCTTCAGTGGTACAAAACAGCAAACAGGGTTCTGGCTGCTCAGGCAGCAATACCTCCCATGCACATGCCATGGCCATCATCATTAAAAGCCTGGCTAATAGCTTCATTTCCTCACCCTTACTATGCCAGTGCTGCTGAAGAGGCCAGAAGCCATCTTGGCTGTGAGTCCTGGAAGACCTGCTCCCTGCCTTGCAGGTCTTTTCCATCTGGCCTGGGAGGGCAGGTCCCTGGCTGCCTCCAGCTAGAAAAGCTAAGGCTGCTGAGCAAACTCTTGGGCGGAGCTCCTGTTTAGATGGGGTTGTTTGTCAGGGAGCATTATTGCTGTTATTGATTTTACATTTTTTGTATCTTTATTTTAGATGCCATTACGATTTATGTGGAAATTGTTTCAATTCAGTTGTACACTTTTGGCTGTTTTATTTATTGTTCATGACTGCTTTGGTTGTGTATGTAATTTTTGTATTTTTTCATGTTGTAAGCTGCCTTGAGCCCAGTTTTAACTATAGAAAGGCAGCATTCAATAAAATATGTCTGTCTGTCTGTCTGTCTGGACTCACTGGTCTCTGGATATAGTCTGAAGGCATATGAGGGAACTGCCTTGCTTAAGCCAAAGCAGCTCTGGGTCTGGGAATCACATGTACATTGCTTGGGATCCATGATGGAAGAAAGGTGGAGAAAATAAATAAGAAAATAAATAAATAAATCTGTGAAATGTATCTCATATGATTTCCCTGTGTTACATAACGGAGGCAGTAAAACCTTGTGAATCAGGCTCTTTCTGATTTGGAGTTAAAATGATTCTGTTGCCATTGTTCATTGGCATTCAAGCAAATGCCACAACATGATATTCAAATCTCCATGTGTTCATTTCACTCAGCACTAATTGCCTTGCTGACAGCCACAACACTACCTCTGCAAAGAGCAGTGTGCATTGTTGTGGACACCCTGCATACTCAGCACTCCTGCCTGCTCTGGGTGCTCTAACCTTCCCGGCAGAACAACAAATCTTTTGATTTTCTTTTTTTCCTTTTTAACCAGCTTTGCTTGAATATAAAAAAACAATTCACTCAACACTTTCCTACATGATTAAAAGAACACAATTTAGTCCTTTCAACAGAATGTGGTGTGTGGAGTCCCCCGAATGCTTCAAAGTCCCTTGACGCATGACTCACCACATCCTGATTCAGCCCAAGATACACGTCAAACCATTCACAATATCATTTAAAAGCACACCAGCATAATAAAGAAGGCAGTTTGTGTTTGTTTCACTGCATGGCTCTTTGAATTGGCACCAACGTTGCCCCTTCAACGTTGGTGTTATGTACTGAAGTTCTCACCCTAGGCCAGCATGGGGGATACTGTAGATAGTTTTCACTCAGGTCCACATATGCAAATAAGGGATTGAAAGTGACGTTCAGTGATTGGATAGTTACAGAAAATGGTTACTGTTGCGTTCTAGTGGAGCTCTATATAAGCAGGCTGGCTGAACCCTTCAGTTCAGTTCTGTTCTGGCCTGTGAATAAACAAGAGCTGTTTGAAGAATCGCTGTGTCGTCTGATATGTTCACCCACAACCTAACAGTTGGTGCCCCAACTGCACCCATTTGCAGGAAGATCAGAACTTGCCGTGGTGACACAAGTCTTGAGTGCATTAAGATGGGCTAATGCAATGCGCTCCACATGGCGCTGCCTTTGAAGAGTCTCCAGAAAATCCACTTGGTTCAGAATCTAGCAATGGTGCTCTCAGGAACATGGATAAATACCATATTATGCCAGGTTTAGAACAGCTGCATTGTTTACCAATATGTTTCCAGGCCCAATACAAGGTACTGGTTATAAAGCCCTAAGAGGCTTGACTTCTGGGTTCCTAAAGAGCTGTGTCGTCTCATACCATCCTGCCCACAACCTAATATCTGGTGGAGAGATGCATCTCTACTTCCTAACACAGGCTATGGCAATCCTGGTCAGGAGGCATGAGGGGTTCATTGGCTGCACCACAGGTGTGGAATTCTCTTCATGCATCATTTCCTTTGTGATTACTACTGCCTGGTTCAGATGGGTTTGCTTAGCTTAATGTGGCTGGTCTTTCATACTTTCTACATTCTCTGTTAGCTTATATAGAGACTCTGGTTTTCAACATGTTGCACTGTCTCTTTTATAGCTTTCCTGATTTTATGTTGCTCTTTGTATTTTTAATTGTGTTTTTTCCCCTAGATGTTAGCCATCTTTGTATCTCTAGCTCTCCATACTAAAATGTGATGCGTACTGTATCTTAAATGACCAGATTGTATCTGAGCATTTCTGGTGAAAGCACTTTGCCTTTGGCTCTTTGCCCTCTTGTGTGTATTTATGAGTCTGCACCCTGATGACTTGTGTGTGCCCTACAGGTACCCCATAGCAGGCAGTATACTGCCACTGGCAAAGGCAGAGAAAGCACACAGCACCATAACTTCACAATTCAACAGTGCTTTCCCCCCTAAAATAAATATGTTTAGGGGTACTATCATCCTCAGTGTTGTTTTCATGGGATTGTTTCATTCTGCATTTTAATTTTGGGTGTTTTTAGTTAAATGTTTGTGTAACTGGTTTCTACACCTTGTAAACCTATTTTGGCAATAAGTAGTATATAAAGTCAACTAAAGACAACTTACCATGCCCTGCCCCCCAACCTCTCTCACTGCCAAGGAAAAGCAATAAATGAATAGAAAGATAACCTACCCAAGTGATGCTGACACAAAACCCCTACACATACACTATGTAAAAGAATTTTATCACCCCCACCCCTTGCCCTTCCCTTCCCTTCCCTTCCAACCTTATACTGTATACAATATAAATGTCTCACACTAAACGTAACAGATCAGTAGAAATGATTCTATGACCTGAAAAAGAGACAACGCACATACTTTTGTAACCCCCAAAAAATCCTTAATAAATATTATTTTTAAAAGAATCTCCCATGTGATTATTTGTCAAAAAAGGAAAGGAAGAAGTTTGTTCCATTTTCCAAGAACAGCTATCAGAGCTTTACCTGAATGATAGTCCTGAATGATATTACATTTTATATTCCAACCTTCTTCTACAAAGAAGACATTATGCCCACAGGGCTATACCCAGGAATTTCCCCTTCCAAGCACTGACAAACTACGGGCCAGTACAGCTTCAGCGCAGTTGTGGCATCAAGTTCTTCTAGACAATGCATGCACAAACGCTTCTGCTGGTAAGATTGAGATCAAGGGAAGAAAATCACTCCAGTTGGTCAAAAAGGGCAGTGACTGTACAAGGCAAATTGTACACCTGTACAACTATTCCTACCAATAGCGCCTTGAAAGTATTTCAGCAGAACCTGATGCTACACTGGTAGTGGTTGACAGGGCAGTAGCTTCAAATGTAAATGACAGCCTGAGACTATGGATGTCCCATTTCCTGCTTTGTATCTCATAAACCTGCCTGGGTGATTTAGTGAAGCTTTGCTGGTATAAATGGTTATTAATAACCCATGCACAACAGTGACAGCTGGTTGTAGTTGCCAAACCAGACAAAAGCAAGCAAGATTTGTGGTCAGCATTCCTCAAACATTTAATGAGAGACAGCTTCCATCCCATAGAGTTTGGCTGCAAGCTGACTCACCCAAAGCTGACTCTCGAGTTTCATCTCTTTCCAAGGGACTCCAATCCCAGTCCCTTAATTTATGATGGGCTTCAGTCTAAGAGCAAAAGTGGTGGCAATATGTAAAAGGAGACAGGAAAGGGGGGGTTATTTTTACTCTCCACACTCCATGGTTGTTGTTTTTTTTAAAAAAGGAATTTCCTGTTGCTCCATGTGGGTCCATTAACATTTCAGTTAGGAAGCAATGGAATGGCTTATTTGAAAAAGATATATTTATTTTCCTTCACCACCTGGGGATTTCCAATGTGGAAATGCAGTGCAATTCATGACAGCTGTCATTCCGTTTCACTTCCACTTTTCCTTTTGCTCATTTTCCTTATGTGAGCTACAAATAAAAGGTTTTAAAAACAAAACAACTAGTTGCCTGTAAATGTCTGGTGTGTGTGTGTGTGTGTGTGTGTGTGTGTGTGTGTGTGTGTCTGAGTGGAGGAAATTCCAGACTTGTTTGGACATAGTTTCTCACAGAAATTTCCTTGAAATGCAAAATTTCCTAATACTGAGGCCCATCAGCAAGACACAGTCCCAGAGCCAACCCTACAAGAAGGAAGAGCAACCACAACACTGTGACACTTTAAAAGCTTAAGGTTGTTGGCTGTGACATTTCAGAGATTGTCACAAATGGTTACTAAGGATCTATTTTACTCTAGAAGTGTCATGTCTGAATATTGTGAATGAAACATCCGAATGGAGAGGTGGGGCATCTATTTTGAAATTGATTGTACATTTTTTATAAATGTGGCTTTTGCATTTGAACCCAACATCACTCGTGTCATTGGTGTTAGCATCTCGCTTGTGATGAACAGCCTTCAATGCTTAAGGGTGGCTGATTGAAAGGTGTCATGAAAATGCAAGAAGAGCCCTGCTGGATCAGGCCAATGGCTCATCTACTGCAGCATCCTATTCTCACAGTGGCCAACCAGATGCCTATGTGATACCCGCAAGCAGGACCGAAGCCCAAGGGAAAACCATCCAGAGCAATGTGCGCTGGAGAGATATAAGCATGGCCAAAGGGAACTGCTGAATATCAAGTTAAGCCATAGCCATAAAGTATTTTATACAAAGTCAGAGAGTTAATCCATCTAGTTCAGTATCAGCTACACTGATAGGCAGCAGTTCTTCAAGCAGGAGATTTTTCCAGGTCTTCACGGTAAGGGGCGGAGCAGTAAAATTCTGGACCATACCATTCAGATTGCAGGTGAATTCTCTCCATGCAAAAAGCTCCTTTCATATGGTTAGCTAGCTATATATGTGGGGTTGGGTGTGGGGTGGGGGTGGGTGGTTAGCTATATGGTTAACTATCACATCATAGAAAAAGGCTTAGCCTTCTTCATAATATGCTTGTGTAACTGCATGAAATGTGCATTTTAGGTAGATAAATCTTACAAAATAAGAGGCCCTTAGCCTCATAGTCTAATGTGGCACAGTCAAGAATTCAATTGCTTCAGTCCAACCTATTTTGTATAAAATATAGATCAACTCTGAGTGTTATGGTCCCCACAGGGTGGGCTCTGCAGCTGATTGCAACCCCCACCCCCCACCTTTCCTCTTGCCCGAACACCATTCATATCCATATAGATCATTTCAAAGTATGGCCATTTCAAGTCCTATAAAAACTCAGTGTGAATGCGAATGCACCGTTTGACAGCAAATTGAGTGGTCATCAGAACTTTCCCGCAATGTCTTAAATATTCATAGAGCATGAGGAAGTGCTGTGCAGTCATAAACTCCTTTTGATGTTTACATAAGAGATTGTGAAAGAACTATATATCTCACATTCACATAGCAAATACCACAGTGCCCAAAGGGCTTCAGGCAAGCTGCTTTTCCTTGAATCTAAAGAAAAGTCTGCTAGGACCCAAGAGAAGCAAAAACCCTCACAAATGCTTGCACAGGAAGTTCATCCTAACTTGTACAGAGAGACCCCCAGCAAACTCTTCACAAAGGAGCATGAAAACATTCCCACAGACTAAATAGCAGTGCAACTCTATACATGACTACTCAGAGGGACGTCCCACTGAGTTCAATGGTGCATGCTTCCGGGTAAGTGTGTTTCTGGGATGTGCATATAGGATGTCAGTCTTAGTCAAAGGCTCTGCCTTTCCATATACATAGCCTGAGATTTCTATTATGAATGAACAATGAAGACAGATAACAGCATTTAGAACAGTCACAGTAGATTTTTTCAGCCTCTTCTGCCTTCATGAATTAGGAAGGCTATTTCATGGTACACATATGTTCATTTATGTAAATGTTTGTTCATCACCTTAACAATATGTGGGTGTATCGCGCGTGCGTGCACACACACACACACACACACACACACAACTGTTCCAGGCATTATAGAAGAGGAGTTGGTAATGTCGCAGACACTAGCCAGTCTGCACCTGCCACAGCTGGATTTGCTTCATTCAAACTATATCTAAATCTGTGGGACACACACACACACACACACAGAGAGAGAGAGAGAGAGAGAGAGAGAATGGATAATGTAGTGAGAGATGTTAGGTAAATGAGGAAAGAAGAGTACTAGCATACAATCACTTTAACTCCCAATTTGCTGCAGCTCCCTCCTGTGGTTGGCCTGCTTTGGGTGTCCTGAATGGCAAGAACCCAGGAGGCAGTGGCTATCTGCCTTGCTGGCCTGGCCTCAGAAGATTCCCTGGGCGTTCCCCAACTATAAAAGGTGGTCCTGGCAGCAAGGCCAGGCTTGCTTGGAACATGGCTTCCCCACCCACCCTTTCTCAAGATGAGGTCTTCTGTTGAGAACATGGGTTGCTGTTGCCTGACAGAGCCAGAAACAATTTTAGCTCACACCTAATTGGCCCTTGGTGGTGAGGATTTTGCCTTCCATCCAATAAAAGCTGTCCCAATAAAAGCTGTTTGCATTGTTAGGCATATTTACCAGTAATACATATTTCTGTCACAGCTCCAGTGGGAAAAGGCACTAGGCAAGATCTGGACCTTAAGTGAGAGCCTCACATGGGGTCTTGGGGACAATGTGTTAGTCCTTGGTCTTTGCCCTGGTTTGGGTGGGGGAGATTTTGCCTCTCAGCCCACATTTCCAGCTGGAACCATGATGCATGGCCTGCACCACAGTAGGGTTAGGCTGGCAACACCCAGCAAACAGGTTGAGGGTAGGATCAGACAGTAGGCTGCACAACCATTGAGCCTTGCCCCATGCTGAGCTAACCCCATGTACTTCTGAAATCAATGGAACCGTGGCCTATTTTTGTCTATATTTGGTCTGATTTACTCTCATTCTGCTCCTGGAGGCAAGGCATCTGTGCATATGGTGCACAGTAGTAAGTATTCACAACATACTATTCAAGAACTGGATATGATTTCCCGTTTACTATGGGTGCACTCAAAGAGCCCCTGAATATTATGGTCCTGTTCACTGGCTGCAAATTTGGGGGCCCATTTCTCTGACTTGCAGGAGGGTGGAATGTGGCTCTTGCCTTTAGCAATGATGGCATGTGTGGCTTCTACTTTTATCTTAACTTTATTTCGCTATCAGGACCTCCAGGTACCCATTGGCTCATGCCATGTTTGTGCTGCTGTGTCCTGGATGACAGGCAGGTGATGGGAGAGGAAGAAGAGCTCTCTCTATAAAGTGCTTCTACCACTGCTGAAGTTTTCAAACAAGGAAATAAATTCTGTCTTCGCTTACCTGACCTGACTATTTCTCTTTTCAGCTTCGTGGCAAGCTACAGAAGAATGATGGTGGCACGATAAGACTGGATCATGATCCTCACTTGCACATTTTTCTGTAATTCTCCCCTCACTATGGTGGCTAATGCTCATTGGGAGTGGTAGAATAGAAGGGAGAGGGGCCAACAATAGGTGGAGACAGAGGCAATGCCAAGTGGAGCCATTTTATTTTAGTTTTGCTCCCTTTGTCCTCCTTGTTGAGTCCTACCAAGGCAATGCTGAGATGGAGGAGGAATAAGCTGACAACCAGCCCCAGTGCCTGGAGTGGACATAAGTAAGGAAACAGGTGGGTGGGGACTCTGAAGACATACTGAGGTTGGTGGAACAGTGCTCCATTTGCCGTACTGGACCAGCCTCCACTATCCCCTCAGGGGTTGGATGAAGGCCTACATTTGCCGAGTGATGCTCTGAATGCTCTGAAGAACTAGCCAAGCTGTTCCATCTTGGCTGGCTACTCAAGTGTATTATTAAAGGATACTGGGATATGTTCTCTGGCACACACTTTCAATTTGCTAAGGGAGCTGGCCAAGGGAGGAGCGGATTTGCCAGTCCCCTGAGCACATTGATATTGTAGCATTAACAACATCTAGCTTGAGAAAGGAGGAGTGGAAGAAGGATAGGTCCTCTCGAATCTTGTTTCACCCCAGGGGCTTTTGGTCACTGATTGTTTCATTTTATAACTGAATAAAATAAAAAGTGAAACTTCCTTCCATAGTAGAGAGAACCTGGCTTGCTTCAATCTATAACAAAATTAAGTAAAATACATTACAAGAGGTTGGTATGCTAATATTTTATTGACGGGCATGCCAGTTAGTTTGAGCTAAAAAAAACACCCCCACCCCTGTTCCTAATAAGAAGTTACAGCAGTTTCCCCCACTGGGTTAAAACAGCTAAAACCTTCAGGATTTCCCTTGTGTTTTGAAGCAATTTACTTCTTGAAAACAAATCCCTTACTTCCTCTTCTAGCAAGGGAAAAAATGTTTTATTGCTGCACTGCTTGGTTTTGCAATGGCATGCTGCCACACACACACACACACACACACACACAGTTTCAATAAACACAAAACAAACTGTCAGCATGGTCATATCTGTAAAGTTAAAATGAAAAGCAGAACTTTAGCAGTGATCATTAACTTTCACCAAGACAGTTTTTTCAAGATCTTTGTTCATGTTGAGACCACCACTGGTTCTTCACACTAGTCTTTATTGTGAATCTTCACCCATTTCCATTTTTAATTAAAAAACAAACCATTTGGGGGCAAAATATTGCCTGGAGTATTTGTGGAATGCCTCAGTGGGTCATCTTTCCCCACTCTCTCCACTACTGTGTGTTTCCAGTGCCTCCTCCTTCTTTTTTCTGGTTAGGGTTTCTTTCTCCTTCCCTAGAGTAATCCTAGCCATTCTGAGTCCACACAGTGAAGTGGCGACATCAGGTTTGGCCATATGATGATGTCACTAAGGGAGACTGATGCAAATTTAAATGGAAAGCAATGTTTCCAGAACTGGTCACAAAGATGGTCCCAGACAACTGGACTGCCGATTTTCTTCATTTTGAATAAATGAACACATTTGTTTTCTTTCACTGTAGTCTCTGAAAAATCCCTGAAAGGTGGTTGTCTGAAAATATTCCCATTCAGCAAGCAGCAGTGATTCACCTGCCAGGCGGTCAGGTAAACACCTCTGCCCCAATATGATGTCTACAACTGTGTTTTAGTCTGTAATTCTCTGTTAAACTTTGTTCTTATTTGTTTATTTTTATTTATACAATTTATACACTTACTTAGTTATATCTAAGCCATGTACAAAAAATTCAACACAATGAAAAGAAAAACCAGTTAAAATTACAAAATTAGAATTCAGTTAAAATGCCTGTTAGAATAATAATAATAAAGCCTTCAGTAGGTGCCTGTTGTTTAACTGAAAGGGGGGCTATTTGACCTCAGCTGGAAGAGAGTTCCATAAAACTGGGCCATACATCTGAGCTATAGGGGAACCACTGACAGTCACACTGCCCCCAGATACTTCTGTGATCAAGCAGGGGATGGATGGTATTCTGGACCCAAGTCATTATAAAGGTAAAGAGACCCCTGACCATTAGGTCCAGTCATGGCTGACTCTGGGGTTGCGGTGCTCATCTCGCTTTATTGGCCGAGGGAACCGGCGTACAGCTTCCGGGTCATGTGGCCAGCATGACTAAGCCGCTTCTGGCAAACCAGAGCAGCGCACGGAAATGCCGTTTACCTTCCCGCTGGAGCGGTACCTATTAATCTACTTGCTCTTTGATGTGCTTTCGAACTGCTAGGTTGGCAGGAGCTGGGACCGAGCAACAGGAGCTCACCCCGTCGCGGGGATTCGAACCGCCGACCTTCTGATCGGCGAGTCCTAGGCTCTGTGGTTTAACCCACAAGAACCTATGCTGTTATCCACTTCAAGAATTACTTTCCAAACTGAAAAGTGGGCTCAAATATATCTTAAGGAAATTAATAACCACATCCAGGAAGGCTTAGCTCATATAAAAGATGAAAGGGAAAATTACATATTTCAAAAAACAAAATACAGGTCTGCTGATGAAACTTAGTCCCATTTTTTGTGGCAACCCTGTGTTTTTCGTAATATTCTATATGCATGGATTTTGCTACTTTATTTTTTCCTTTAAGAACATATTGTATGTTACCGAAGCATCTAAACACCAAAGCCAACTTCACCAAATTACTGTGCAAAAATATTAGAGATTAATGGAGCTGATGTCTTAAATTTCCACCAAATTGTTTTTGCTCAATTGACATAATTTAACATTATATTTTCAAAACTGCATATTACATAAAAGTCCGAGATATACCTTTGAGAGTAGTTCAGAGCTGCCCAGCATTAACTGAGGTGGGATTTAATGCATTGTGTTTTCAGTTCAGAGCGGGGCTAGTTCTTTTACCGTTCTAGTTTGTCTGCTCCTAAAAATCACCAGTGAAGAGTTTCACTAACCAAATATTTGTTTGCAGAAAAACGCTATTTGCTGGCGTTCGCATAATTGACCACAGTAATTATAGAGAAAGCTATTTGTGTGTTATTTATAATTCTGCTGGATAGCTTGTTTTGGCAATATATAAAATCTAAGTCTTTAATCCACAAGAAACATGTTTTCCAAAGTCTATTTTGAAAATTATGGGGGTTTTTTGGGGGGGAGGGGAGGAACTTGCAGTTCCTCATATATTCCATAAACTATACAGTTCTTACTTAGTACTTTGAATTTTAAGGAACTAGATAGCTGTGGGTGTTGAATGGCAGTTTATTGAGGCAGCCTATACACAGGTAATGTGAGCTACCATCACTGCCTAATCAATGTGCCTTAGCAATGACCTGGATGGGCTATATCCAAAGGTGAGAAGGTCATTCAAAATGTCAACAAGGCCAGCTGGAAAGCTTGGATGTAGACAACATCAACTCATTAATAGACTTAAGGCTATATTCAACAGTCATATGGTAAGAATTTTGGTTACCATACCAACCTAGACCAAATTCAAACCAGTGACCTAGGGCTGAAAGACTCCATATCATATTGCCACCCCCCTGGGCCATTCAGACTTTGCAATTGTAGCTTTTAATGCTTGGTTAGGAATTCATGCAAGAGACTAAGAAAATTAAAGCTGTCTACTTCCCTGGTAGTAAGGAAGCAGACCCCCTCCCAAAAGTAGACTCATTTAGAAAGACATATGGAACTTGTCAAGTTTTTGATATTGCTTTTGGATTTTGCTATTGAAGATACCTTAAACTCCACAGATCGGAGAGAAGAATAGTATTCTCTCTGTACACCAGTCATTTTGGGAACGGATTTCATTCTTTCTTTCTGTATTAAAATGAATTACTAATGTTTTAGTAGCCGTGTTGGTCCCATAAATTAAGACACATAAACCAAAAAGTGCACTCTTACTGAGTAATTTCCATTGTGTTAAAAGATGCTTACTCCAAGGGAAGGGTGCATAGTTTCAGAAGTCCAAATATGGCAGCTAAGATTCCAAAACACATGGTCCTTTCTTCATAATGTAGTTTGCAGCAGGTTTACTCAGATGTCCCATTAACTTCAATGAGCCTCACTCACTAGTAAGTGTGTATAGGAATGCAGCCATAGTCTCTCAGTGGAATCAATGTCTTATTTTAATTCCTTCCTGCTCCATGTAGATGCCATTTTATAGCATTTGACAGATGTAAAAGATAGAATATATAGAAATAGAAATAGAATAGAAATATCTTTATTGTCATTGCCCCCTCTCAGGGACAACGAAATTACTTGACTGCTCCATAAAAACACTAATTAAAACAATACAGTATAATACAGCAAGGAAGATTAGATGACTTTCAAAGTCCAGGCTTCCCATTCAGGGCCGAGATCGCTCTGGAGAAGAAGCTGTTCTTAAGACGGCTCGTTCTTGTCTTCATCGTCCTGTATCTCCGTCCCGACGGCAGGAGCTCGAAGAGACAGTGACCAGGATGCGATGGATCTTTTACTATGTCCAGTGCCTTCCTATGGCACCTTGTGGCATAAATCTGCTCTAAGGTGGAGAGTGGGCAGCCAACAATGCTCTCTGCTGCCTTAACAACTCTGCACAACCCCATCCTGTCCTGGGTAGTACAGCTTCCGTACCACACACATAAGCCATAAGTGAGCACGCTCTCAATGGCACAGTGATAGAAGGCAAGCAGCAGTTTCTGCGGAAGATGGTTTTTCCTTAGAATTCTCAAAAAGTACAGTCTCTGCTGCGCCTTCTTCACAAGCCCCCTTGTGTTGACACTCCAGGACAGATCCTCTTGTAATTCAATGCCCAAAAATCTGAACGTTGTTACCCTCTCCACACAGACCCCATCAATCAAAAGTGGCTGGATATTGCTCTTCTGTCTCCTGAAGTCCACCACAAGCTCCTTTGTCTTCCTTGTATTTATGAGCAAGTTGTTAGCTCTGCACCACTCTGTCAGCCGCTCCACCTCATCTCTATAGTCCGTTTCACCCTCCCTTTCAGGGATGAGCCCAATCACGGTTGTGTCATCTGCAAATTTGACAACCCTATTACTAGGGTGAGCAGCGACACAATCGTACGTGTAGAGAATATAAAGGAGCGGACTGAGTACGCATCCCTGTGGTGTTCCTATGTTAGTCTTAAGCATTTTAGAGGTATAAGGGCCCAACCGAACCCTCTGGGAGCGGTCTGACAAAAAGTCCAATATCCACCCACAAAGTGATAACGGAAGCCCCAGATCTTCCAGTTTAGACATCAGACGCTGTGGTAGAATGGTATTAAATGCCGAGCTGAAATCTAAAAAAAGCAGTCTGGCATAACCCCCCCGCTGCTCCAAATGTGCAAGGACGGCATGGAGGGCAATCGCCACAGCGTCCTCTGTCGATCTTTTCGTTTTATAAGCAAACTGGAATGTGTCCAGTCCCTCTGGTAGGCAGGCAATGACATGATTTCGTACCAGCTTTTCAAAGCACTTCATGATTATAGGTGTGAGTGCTACTGGACGAAAGTCATTCAGATCTTCCGGGTTAGGTTTTTTTGCTATTGGAACGATAATAGAGGACTTTAGGCAGGATGGAACAATAGCCTGGGCTAGGGATCGATTTAAAATCCCAGTGAAAACTCCTGCTAGTTTGATCTGCACAGTCTCTCAATACCCTTCCAGCTACCCCATCTGGCCCTGTGGCCTTCCTTGGGTTGATTCCCTTCAACACCTTCCTCATCTCTTCTTTTTCCACAGAGACTGCTACATTCCCTTGTACTGATGATGGTGATGGTGGTGATGATGGCAAAGCCTTCTCAGGGAGTGGTGGTGGTGGTGGTAAAGCCTCAGCAGGTGTTGCTGCAGATGTTACTTCAAAACGGGCAAAAAAGGCATTCAAATCCTTTCAAAATATATATGCTAGGCTTCCTCTCTATTTTTATTGTTGTTCTTGTCATTTCCAATTTTTACTTGGGACAGTTGGTCTGAATGGAATTTTATTCTGTTATAATTATTGTTTATTGAATTTATATACTGCCCTATACCCAGAAGTCTCAGGGAAGTCTCACAGCATAAAATCAAAATATAAAACCACCAAATACATAATCAAATTTAAATGTAAAAACGTGAGCAAATCCTGAATTAAGCTCGGGTTGGCTGATATATCACAATCCACTAACCCACCATTGAAAAGTGACAGTGTCCCACCATTTCTTCTGAAAGCCACCGCCACCATTGCCCTCTGTTGCAGGATGTTCCTCTTTGTTGAAGCCCCCTAAGCTTGCTGGCTACCCCCATGTGAGGTGCAGAACACCAGGTAGTTTCTAGTGTAGGACTTCTGCTTGTGCAATGGAATGTTCTCCCCTTCTCCTTCCCCTGTGCACCCCCAAAATCATCTCTAGGGGTTCCCCCAACCCTCTAGAGCAGATTTGGAGAGTGTGCAGGGTGCAGAGTAGTGGAGAAAGTCTTGTTGCACAAGTGAAAATCCTTGTATGTCGGGATGCATTCACTGCATATTGCCCACTGTCCCATTCCCAGTACTGAAGTATGGTCCAACTGCTAGTATGTTTGGCTTCTGAACATGGAATGAGTGGGTGTCATATTTTCCTTCATCTCAAGCAGCAAAATGTCTTGGAACAACCCTGGGTCTCTGGGAAATTCGGGGAGAATCCTGTGTGTTGTATTTTGCCCGTTGCACCTATTCCATCCCCACAGTTCTGCAAGGTGAAGATGGGAAATCGGCATAGCTCATGCAAGTCACCTTGTCCACAGGACATCGTGATGCTAAGGGTTCAGAAGCATTATGTGTGTACAAGGTCACAAGAAACACCTCAGTAGTTCCAATGTGAGATAAACTGCAGAACTTTCCATTTCTTTGTAGGACAGAAAGGCTTGGCTTCAGGTTGTTTGTTTTAATTTGTTTGTCAGTTAATCTAATTTGCTGATTATTTAAACAGGAATTTAATTTTTACTGATGCATGGGAGCTTGTCTGTTGCAAGAGAAAGTATTTGCAGCTGTCATGCCTGCCAGCTTCTGTTTGGACACTAAAGCAGACTTAACTAATTAGGAGAGCTTTCCATCTGGTAAACTCTGTGTGAGCACAGTTCAGAGCCAAGTTCTGAACCACGGCTGCTGCTGGTCAACTGACATAGGCCAAAAAGATGCAGAATGGAAGCTCCTGTCATTTCTTTCTGATATAAGACCACATGAAGAAATGTGGGAGTTAAATATCATAAACAGTATACATCCGCAGGATAATAAGTGCTACACCATATGCAAATCATGCAAAGGATCACATCCAGGTTCATTTGTCATTACATGAATCACTATTCTCTCCCTCTAATAGAAAACTCATGTGCTATTGACAGGATTGTAGCCAAAGCAGGACCACTGAGGAACAAGAGAGAGATAACAGTGTTCTTGGGTGAACCCCATTTTGGAAGTACTTTTTAAAAAGACACCCAATAGAACAAAGAAGATAAAACAACAGCAGCCCAGTGAGGTCTGAAGATACTCAATAGTCACAATCTATCAGTTGGAAAAGAAACAGCTCCCTGTTTGTGGAATGCTCTCCTCAGGGAGGTTTGCCTGGCACCTTCATTATACACCTTTAGGCACCAGGCAAAAATGTTCTTCTTTCTCAAATTTCCAAATGGGGCTGAAGCTAAGTGATAATGATGTATACAAGACCACGTAGTGCTCAGAGAAAGCACAGGTAGAACTGCACGGAGCCAGGGCTACATTAGCAGTTCAGGTTAGTGCCTGCATGGTTGATTATTCCTGCATATACAAAAATAAAATAAAAATTCTTGCTGTGGAAACGTAGCATGTGGGATGCAGAGCAATCTATTCTAGATGTCTTCCTGACATACTAGATTTCCACTTACAAGGAATTTCCCACAGGGGAAGCATTTCTTTAAACAAACAAACCTTCTTTGCATGCTGAATTGGTTTAGTCTCAGGGTGGGGATTTTACTGGTAGTATAGATCAACTCAAATGCTATAATAATGGACTTCCAGTTTGAAATCTATTTATAAAGCAAACATTAATATGCATTGCCTTCTGTGTTTAGAAAACCATTATGTCAATGCCAAAACATTTTATTTTAGAATCAGAAGATAAAAGTGCTGATAAACAGTATGCTAATCATATTTGTAGAGAAGTAAACAAGTCAGCTAAAGGGTGACCTCACTCAAAGGGATGTGGTTTGGATACTATATGTAACACCCTACACTGAGTAAATAAAATAGCCCTAATAGCAGGAGTAAGAAATGCCTAACCACAATTTGCATGTTACCAACAAACTTGATTACACTTGCTGCTTGATCCCATTCGGAAGAAAGTCCTGATGTGATCAGTTGGATTTAAGGGCAAATAAGAGTAATTAGAAAATAAATACACTAGTATATAAATAAATCAAAAGACAAGAGGCTTAAAGCTAGAGTTTATAGGAGGTCCCCAGTTCTCCAAATTCAACATCTAATTTCAAATGCATTTTGCCCTAACTGAAAAGTTTCAAGTCACAACTGAAGGTTTGTCAGGTGAATAATAAGCCATGATGTAGTCATAAAGGTAAAGGTAAAGGTCCCCTGCCCGTACGGGCCAGTCTTGACAGACTCTAGGGTTGTGCGCCCATCTCACTCAAGAGGCCAGGGGCCAGCGCTGTCCGGAGACACTTCCGGGTCACGTGGCCAGCGTGACATCGCTGCTCTGGCGAGCCAGAGCCGCACACGGAAACGCCGTTTACCTTCCCGCTAGTAAGCGGTCCCTATTTATCTACTTGCACCCGGGAGTGCTTTCGAACTGCTAGGTTGGCAGGCGCTGGGACCGAACAATGGGAGCGCACCCCGCCGCGGGGATTCGAACCGCCGACCTTTCGATCGGCAGGCCCTAGGCGCTGAGGCTTTTACCCACAGCGCCACCCATCCCATGTGATGTAGTCATAGAACAGTGGTATCTCTTAGGGATGGACATTTGTGGCCTTAGTATCGAAACAAATCAAAGTCAAAGTGTGATGTCAAACTCAGGGCCCCTAAAAAGCCACAGTGTTATGTTGTTCTGTTTCTGTGAACCATATGTTAACATAGCTGTATGCCTTCCTATATCTCTTGACTTTAACCAACTAAGTTTTACTCAAAGTTGGTTCACTGAAATTAATCGACCTAAATTAGTCATCTCCATTCATTTCATTGAGTGTATTCTGAGTATGATTAACAATAGATAGAACACACACTGTTTCCCTAGATCACATCTTATTAGGCAACCAGTGGACATCTTTTAAGTGACTGTCATTAACAGCAGAACAGACTATGCTGTGTGTTGTATTATTTTCTATTCTTATCTCTCATTCATGGGATACAGTTAATCTATTTTCTGTGCAATATTTTAATCTGCCTCTGGCTACCCATAAAACCATTGTTTAAAAAACCCAATAGGCTTCATTTCCTTGCAAAAATTTATTGTAGGAAGAGGAAGACTAATTTATTTTACTAGTGGAAATGGTCACCCTTGTGTCTCCAAAACAACAAAAATCTCATAGAACCATTCCCCTTAAGTAAATGAATAAGGCTGCAATCCTATCCACTCTTTCCCAGGAGTAAGTCCCATTGAATTCATTGGTCTTACTTCTGAGTAGACATACAAACATAGGATTGTGCTGTTAAACTATTAGTGATGATGTGCCACTTAATGGTGATATTTTATCCCACTTCAGTGTAATTCCCCAAGGCAACTTTGATATATCTCATCATTCATGGCAATTTGTAAGTGGGAGCTCATTCTCAAGATGAAGGATTTCTCCCACTAGTTTATTCATGGTTGTCTTCATTTTCCCCCTATTCTAATTTTTCCATTGATTAATTAAAATCATTCTCGCTCCACAAACATAGCTAAAAGAGAGAAAGAGAAAGGAAAGGAAGGGTAAGCATAAATGCCAAAACATATTTTTTCCCAGGGTTTTCACACAGCTCTAATTCACACTGCAGTCACACACCAGGATGTGTCTGAAAGAAGTTTGGCGTTTCCTGCTTATGCGTGCTTGGAATGCCTAACCTCTGAGATGTCAAGAAGTCAAGTGGGTCATGGGTACAAGTCCTGATCCACAGGTTATGTTTTTGTGGTTTGCAGATATGAAGCACGTAAACAGCCCTTTGATGGTTTAGGTTTGATAGATTACACAGTTTAAGGAAACCACCAGATTAGCTTGTGGGTGTTTCTGAAAACGAATGGCATATTTTGCGTTCCTGACTTCAAGGGAATATTGTAGTTCGTAATGAAAACAAAACAAAAGGCATAAAATAAAAAGGGAGGCATATTAGATCAGGCATTAGATAACGGAGCAATACCTCATCACAACTACAGTTGAAGAATGGGGTTCTGTTAATCCTTTCACATTTTTATGTGTATTTGAATCCCCCTCTTGTAAAGGTGGCCACCAAAACAGATTCAACATTGCAATGAGACATGTCTCAGATATTGTTACACCCAACTGAGACTTTAGTAGCACCCCATGTGCCTGTGTGTAACTAGCTCTCAATTCATTTCCCTGGGGAAGGAATAAAGCTTGCACATATGAAGGCGAAACAAGAAAGGAGATGTGCACAGGACCTCACCTTCCATTGAAATAAATGAAGAAGCCTCATTTTGGGGGATTTCATATGCACATTGGAGTTTCTGCACTCTCAAGAGATTGCTGAATCTGAATAGAGATGTTTGATGCAACCATGTGGTTGCATACTGTGGTTTTGGAATTTTTTTTGCCTTAAAACGGTGCTCACACATAAAACACCGTGGGAATGAATCTTCAGGGCAACTGCCTTTGCTGGATACACACCCACTTCCAGCACTTCTGTCCCATGTCAGTCAGATGATATTTTTCTCATACATCAACTACTGAGAAGTTTGCTTTTTAAAAAAATATTCCATAAAAGAACACTGGGCTGCAGATTACCAGCCTCTATCAAATACCCATTGCTATTTGTGTGCCACGCACAGTTCTTTCACATACAGACTAAGGGCTCATACCATGGGTTGAAGTTGTAAGGACTTTATTGTACTCAATATAACTATCTAATCACAACAAGCAATATATTGATTTGACTGCCCCTGTATTGATCTCCTTTAGGTTATAGATGGAGGAAGGAAAGAGAGGGAGACTGCATACACACTCCCTTTTATGCTTCATCCAGCACATTCCCACCATGGTTTGGAGAATGGTGAACATACTATTATCCACAATTAATATCTATTTTGTCATTTCTTGTGCTATATGTGTTTTGATGCATTTTTATTTTGAGGAGTAACTAAGAGGGACAACCATGAGGTGTTGTTGTTGTTGTTTGGAGAAAAGGTGGGATATAAATGCAATAAAAAATGATAAATAGAGAGTAAATAAGTCCCAATGAAAATCATGCACAAGGCTGGAATGTGAAGGTCTTAGGAGGCCAATGCTTCTTCTGGTTCAGTAATCAGCACTGGTAGGAGCGAAAAGTATTCACTCCAGCCTAGAAATTGTCCATCCTTCACCTCATGCTAAATAGGCCTTATCTCATACCAAAAAACCATGGGAACAAGATGGAGCTCTGACAAAAACATCCATGATAGATGACAAATTTATGAGCCTCTTCTAAAATTACCCCATTACCTGGCCTGTGTTCTGGCTTGCCAAGAAAGGAAAAGCAGCTCTAGCTTTGTCCTCTGAGGTAAGTTCAGCCAGACAACTCATTTCTTGCCTTTTCTGTCAGTCATTGAAGGCCATTCTATACCAGCAGATATCTAAAGCTTTCACTTTAGATAGGGGCATGTTGAGGGCTGGGTTTTTCTTATTCTGAAACACCTGCCTAAATTTATGCTATAAATTTATTTTATTGTGATTTTAATTTATGTCAGCCACACTGAGTGGGGCATAAGCCTCAGAAAAAGGGTAGAAATCTTGGGAGCAAATAAATAAAATTTACTTCAAGGCTTCAAATACACTCAAGAGCCTCTTGTTTTCTCCCCCAGAAGAGCATAATCAAGTGTCGTTCTTGTTGTTTTTCACATGACTTTTCATGACCTTCTTCACTCTTTCCTGGAACTTGAATAATACTTCTAAATATTACTTCCCAACATGGTAATTATGATGTCTTATTTGCCTTTGCCTTCGTTTTAATAATACCAATGCTTCATCTTTGTGGGAAGTGCCTTCACATAGCAAAATCTTCACCACTCCTTCAACATACAGAAATCTAATAAGCCTATATATATATATTTTACCATTGAGAACCGAGCTACTCATGATGCTAATCAAAGGGAGCTGGTAAAAATGTGCAGGATGTGTATTTTGTTCCCCGGGGAGTTAAAAAAACAAACAAACCCTCCATCTTCATCCTATCACAGAGATCTTCCAGCTGAAGTCAATGGGAGTTTCATCACTTTATCACTTGACCAATAATAGGATTAGACCCCTGGGCAGTATGTGGCATAAAAAGGGTTTTGGTCATAGAACTCAAAGTTAGAATAGCATTAGAAACTGTCCTACTGTGTTAGCATCTATCACATCAATACTACACACAAGTCTTTAGTTCCTAAGTAAACATTACTTTTTATCCAGTCAGGTCATATAGATAGTTCCTTTATTTATAGGAGAGCACAGAAGTGTTCTTATAGGTCCTTATAAATATTTTAATTATTTATCTTTCATTTTAAAAAGACTTAGGACTTTGAAATTTCAAATACAGTGGAATCTTGGTTCTTGAACACCTTGGTACTTGAACATTTCAGCTCCTGAATGCCAAAATCCAGAAGTAAATGTTCCAGTTTTTGAACATTTTTCAGAAGCCAAATGTCTGATGTGGTTGTCGGCTATTGTTTCCAGGGCGCCTGTGCCAATCAGAATCTGCGCCTTGGTTTTCAAACATTTTGGAAGTCAAACGGACTTCCGGAACAGATTATGTTTGAGAACCAAGATACTACTGCATACAATATACTATGGCAGTCACACTATATGCTCAGTTAGAAAGCAGTGGCTTGCTTTGTACACATTAGAAGTGGATTATGCAACATATTTTTACGGGGGGATGTCACTGCAAGGTTGAGTCCCCCCCTTTCTTTATTCATGATTATAAATGTATAAATGTCACACAGTGGAAAATGGTATATGTGCACTGAACACTGGTATATGTGCCCCTGGATGCAATAATGCTATTTTATTGCAATACACACAAAAGGGAAACAGAAAGGTCCATGGCTATTACTAGCTCAACTCTTTCCCATATCAGCATTTTATATAATAATGACTTGCAGCCTGAAAATCCCACAGAAGATAAAAATAACACATGGGTTTGGATCCTAAGCCTTGATTCAATGAATGGAAGGGCTCCTTACATTCAAGGAAGGCTTTCAGTCCATGGTGGATCCAACATGGCAGAAGGATAGAGATAATTTCCACTCATTCCCCTCTTCCTCTGAAGCATCTCTCCACCGTTGCTGGTAGAGAGATATTCCCACTGGTGGAAAGAAATGTGAACTCCAAGTGTCGTATTCAACTAAGTTGAGTAGACCCATTGAAATTACCAGACTTAACTTCATCATTTATCATTAATTAAAATGGGACTACTCTGAGTTAAACTTAGTGGAACCTTCCATGTACTTTAGGAGAAAGCTCCCAAGAGGCATCACCCTAAACATCAGTGCCTTTGTGAAATCAAATACTAATTTTCACTCTTATAATTACATGCCCAGCATTTTTCATGCCTCGTGCTACAAAAAGGGTGAACACAACCATTCTTGACAGCCTCGGAAGCAAAGGATCAAGAAGCAATATGGACATGAAGAGGTGAGCAACAGCCAGCACAGCCATTTCAATTCAATGTATGTATCACTTCACACTGCCGTAAATAGCCCTGAAGCTATTTACAGGGACAACAGCACACAATAATCAATGAAAGTCCATTTACAGTGAAACAAATGTACTAAAAGTATTTGTCTGCAAAAATCACCCAACAACATAAATAATCACCCCATCCACATAAGGATGAAAATAACAAAATACGTAATGAAAAGATTGATCATTGACACTGTCCAAATGATTGGGAGAATAGAAATATCTTTGCCTGGTGCTCGAAGGATGACAAAGTCAACCTTTGAAATATAATTTTCTTTCAATGGTCTTATATCCTTCTCTTCCTCCTCCTATTATTGTTAGTAATAGTATATTAAACAAGTTATTGGTTTATTATACAAAAAGTTCTTCAAGTGATTTACAACATATTTAAATACAAAAGCATAAGTAACAGTATGTTATGATATGAACACATTTACACAAAAGCATGTGCAATTCAGTAAAAGCAATAATACCCCCCTCGCCCCATTGCAGGAGCAGAAAGCTTTAGCAGCACACAAGCTAGGAATGTCATCATTGTCTATCAAAAACCTGAGGGGAAATGTTAAGTTTTTACCTGATGAATATCAGTGGGAGCAGTGAACGGCTAACAATATAAATGAATAAGATGATCATAAATTACAATTGAAATAAATAAAAACATCATTCACACAACCAGAGGAGCCAACTCTTAGGGGCTGTGGGGGCTTTCACCACCACAATAAAATATTTGATGGGGCTGGCCCCCCACAAAGTTGATGGGAGTCTCCATCAAATGGTGTTTGTGCACTGCATCATGTGATCGATTATGCAGGGCGGGGCTTACCTGGGCCCCCACAATATTTTATTCAAGTTGGCACCACTGCACAAAATTGTAACAAAACTGCCACAGAGGTGGAAGATTTAGGGTTCATCTATATGTCCACTTGTCTCATACCTAGAAAGCACGGTTTTATACTTGACCCCCCTGATTCTTTCCCAAGGAAAACCTGCTCTTTAGTTCTAAATCGGAGCAAACATCAATCCAGAGAAAACCCAGAGCGATTTCCCCCAGGAGAAAGCAGCTGGACAAAAGGAAGTATGGATGAGCCCTTAATAATTACACTCCAAAGGCCTGGAAAGGTTTTTTAGCTGTGCCTATGTATTGCTAACATGTGGGGTAGCCAAACTTGCAATTCCACACCCACAGCGCCTAGTGCAAAGGGTGCCACCGCCACGTTGACCAAAAAGGTTATTTGGGCAACGTCTATTTGTAATGGGAAATCAAATTATTTAGTTTGTTTGTGAGATATACAACCGGCTGGATATTGTTTTTCATTCAGGCTGATGGGAAAGTTTGTGTCACAAAATTAAATTGCAAGAGGCACATGAGGCTTTGGCCTTGAAAAATGTGCTGTCTCCCCAATTGCTTTCCTGAATGTGGCCAAGTATCAAAGAGCAACATCTGCCCTCATTTTAGCTTTAACAGCAAGATGTTGCTTTAGGGTGGTTCTTTAAGATGATCGCTGCCTTCAGGCTTAGTTAAGGCTTTGAACTATGTAGATGCTTGCTGTTCAAAGCCTTTCTTCTCTGCTTCCCCACCCCCTCAGAAAAAGCAGAAGCTAACAGTTGCCATATTTTTCACTTTTACATCCAGATGCACTGCCCCACCTTTCATATCCTCTCTCTCTTCTCTCCTCTTCTCTCTCACCTACCCACCCGGCTTCTGCAACCAGTCTCGTAAAACTATCAACCAAACACAACTGAATGTCACATACACACACACTTAAAAATAACATTGTCACCTTGGCTTCTTTCTTGTTATCTGGTTGACAGGAAGCAGTTAATAGAAACAATGTGCTCTGCCACTTAAAAAGAATTGGGAATTTAAAAAAAAAAGAAATCTAGAGAGACTTCCGGAGGCGGCGCAAAACCGTGATGGCGGACCTCTTCGAGCTCTGAAGAGGGGCACCGCAGAAAAGGGTTGCTCGCGACGGCGCAGCGGCAACCCATCAAGATAAACCACGGGCAGAGTGAGTCCGTGGCCGTGGGACCCGGCGGGCACCTGGAGCGACCCCGAAATCACAAAAGGAACCCCGTAAGGGGCTCCGGAGTGAAGAAGGGGAAGCGGTGCTGTGGGTTCATCGCTCTTTCTGCGGAGGCGAAGCCGCGCGGCTGTCACGGATGAGCGCTGACCTTTCTTCCAAGAAACATCGGGCTGAAACATCAAACCCGTGAGTAAGGACCTAAGATTTTACAAATTAAATCGGAAAATTTGGCTAAAAACGGGAGACGAGAAAGAGGAAGTCCGTCTTCCGACACTGCTTTCAAGATCAAAGCAGACGGTCTAAAGAGCGGAAAGCGCTGTGAACAGGGAAGCTTTGAAGCTTTAAATTGGGACTTTCGTGCACATTTGAATTTTACTTTTAAAGAATAAATACAGCATAAAATTGACCTGGAGCGGACACCCCAAGGGCAAGGGAAGACTCTAACCCCAAATTCCCGGGTGGCCGGGTAAAGTTGTTTAAACTGCGGAACTGTTGCAAGCTTCCAGATACTTTTGTAACTTTTGAGCTCATCTAGCTGAAGTGGATACAATTGCAGGCACCTTGCTGGAACTTTGTTATATGTTGAAAAGGGCTCTGCAGGATTTTTTTTTTTTTTAGCGTGCTGGAACTAATTTGCTTTTAAAAATTGTTTTTAAAGTTGGTACAAAGAGACTTTAATTGTGGAAAGTTACCTTCTTCTTACTAAAACTTTGGTGGCACTCCCCCTAGAGGACATTGGGAATACAGAGGCCTGGGAAAGTTTTTTTTTGTTTACCTTCTCTCAATAGACTGTTTTTAATTCTGGACTTGCCTTTCCCATGGGATTACAACACTTGACCTTGAACGTTGACTGATGAGTGGCACAGGAAAGACAAGAGCAGCCAAAGCTAAGGAAGCTAAGGAGAAAGAGAAAGCAAAAAAGCAAGCACAGCTTTTGCAAACAACTTTAACTCAGGGACGTAGACTATCAGTTCCAGCTGTGCTTGCGACACAAAAAGTAGAAACCGAAAAGCCTGAAAAATCTGAAGAGGAAGATATGGCAGCAGGAGGAGCTGAGGCAGTACTGAAACAAGTTTTGGAACAACTGTCAGCAATAAATCAAAAAATTGACAACCAATCAACAAAAATTGACCAAGCAACATCCTCGATTCAGAAATTGACAGATCAGGTTTCCCAACATACTCAAGCAATTGAAAAATTGCAAGGAGCAACAGAAGAGAATCGTAAACTGGCAGGGGAAGCCGTTCAAATTGCAACATCAGCTAAAAAAGAAGTCGAGGAAGTTAAAGCGGAAGTCAAGCCTCTTCATAAACAGATAGGGGACCAACAAACCTATCTCTCGTTGGTGGAATTGAAAAATCGCGAGACCAACCTTAGATTAAGGGCAGTCCCAGAAATTGAACAAGAAGATTTGAAAGGACTTTTGACAACAGAGTTTACAAAGTTCTGGGACTTAAAAGAAGAAATTGATTTTAAAATTGTATCGGCTTTTCGGTTGGGAAGATTAGTAAGAAAAGATAGATCCAGAGACTGCTTAATAGCTTTGAGATCAAGGGAGGAGAGAGACAAAATACTAGGCCTACACTTCAAAAACTCAATTGTGATACAAGAGAAAAGGGTGGAAATTTATCGAGATATTCCTAAACAGTTATTGGACTTGAGAGCCACCTACTCAGATTTGGCTAAGTTACTGAGACTCAACACAATTCCTTATAGGTGGGAGTTCCCACAAGGGCTATCATTCACTTACAAACAGAAGAAGGTTAAAATAAGATCACCAGAGGACTTACAAAAGTTCCAGCACGACCACGGAGAAGACCTCCAAAAAGAAGCAGCAGCTAATTGGCCTATACCCAACCCAGGTGGAGCAATACCTGCACCTTCGGAACCAGAGGAGAAAGAAGATACACCGCTCTAGGTGTAGCAGAATAGTTCAGGATGTCTCTGCGGCTACTCAGTTGGAATATAAATGGCGGAAATTCCCCGGAGAAAAGAAGGAGGTTATTTCACATATTGAAGAAAGAACAATTGGACATTATTTGCCTACAAGAAACCCATGTGACCAGGCTCCACAGGAAGGTTTTGGTAAATAAAAGATTAGGCCAAGAATTTATTTCGTCTGACAAAGTAAAGAAAAGAGGAGTGGTGATCTATGCTAAGGAGAGCCTGATACCCAAATTTCTATTTAAGGATGAACAAGGAAGAATTTTGGCAATTGAAATTCAAACCCAAGGAGAAAAAATATTGATATTAGGAATTTATGCCCCAAATGACGGGAAATCAGAATTTTTCAAGAAGCTGCATGAGACGTTGCTGGACTATCTGGACTATGCTAACATCATAATGATGGGAGATATGAATGGAGTGGTGTCTACACATATGGATAAGTCTCACAACCAAAACTTAACATCTGATGGCAGACTGCCCAAAACTTTTTTCGAACTGACTGACAATCTGGATTTGATCGACATATGGAGGACAAAGAACCCCCTAGGTAAAGAAGGAACTTTTTTCTCTGAGGCCCACCTGTCTTGGTCAAGGATCGACCAAATCTGGACCTCCAGGGGGCTGGCACCCAAGACTAAAAAGGTGGAAATCTGCCCAAAAACATGCTCCGACCACAACGCCTTGAAAATAGAACTTAGATTAACTCAACCCGGTTCCTTCAGATGGAGAATGAATGACACACTACTAAGAGATCAAGAGATGGTGAAAAAGGCCCAAAAAACATTAAAGGACTATTTTGAGATAAATCTGAATACTACAGTTGAAAAAAGAACGATCTGGGACGCAAGTAAAGCTGTTATGAGAGGGTTTCTGATACAACAGAATTCAATCAAGAAAAAACTCTGGAACGGAAAGAAGGACAAAATATTGGAGAAAATACACCAAGGAGAAAAAAAACTGAGAACCAAACCAAAGTCCAAGGAGGTGCTGAGAGAAATTAAATTCCACCAAGCAGAATACTCAAAATTGATCAATCAGGAGATTGAATGGAAAATAAAACAGATGAAGCAAAGATCCTTTGAATCAGCAAATAAATGTGGAAAGCTGCTAGCTTGGCAGCTGAAAAAAAGACAAAAGCTAAACACGATAACAAATCTAGAGATTGATGGAAGGACCGTACAGAAACCAGAAGAAATTAGGAGGTGCTTCCACAGATACTTCAAAGAACTGTATGCACAGGGGCCCCAGAAAGAATCAGAGATAGATCAATTTTTAAAGATAAATGGACTATCAAAAATAACTCAAGATAAAAGATCAATCTTGAACTCTATAATAACCACACAGGAAATTGAAGGTGCCATTCAGAATATGCAATTAGGCAAATCTCCAGGCCCGGATGGACTTACCTCCAAATATTACAAGGTTCTGAAGGACTATTTGATACAACCTTTGTTGGAGGTATGTAACCAGATTATGGATGGGAAGAGGGCACCAGAAACGTGGAAAGAAGCCTTCATCACATTGATACCTAAGTCAGAATCTGAAAAGACTCAGCTTAAAAACTACCGTCCCATCTCACTCCTAAATGTGGATTACAAAATATTTGCAGACATTTTGGCAAATAGGCTTAAAAAAGTCTTAAATGAAGTAATTCATAAAGACCAAGCCGGCTTTCTCCCTGGTAGACATTTATATGAGAACACTAGAAACATCATTGACATTTTAGAACTTTTGCAGACTAACAGGAACACAAGGGCGGTGTTAATCTTTATTGATGCGGAGAAAGCATTTGACAATATATCTTGGATGTTTATGAAGAAGAACTTGGAGGGGATGGGAGTGGGACGGGGGTTTGAGAATGGATTACATGCAATCTATTCAGAACAAAAAGCTAAATTAATAGTGAACAATGTGGTGACGGAGGAATTTAAAATTGAAAAAGGGACACGACAAGGGTGCCCTCTATCCCCTCTGTTATTTATTTCAGTCCTGGAGGTGCTATTGAATATGATCAGAGAGGACCGGTTGGTACAAGGGATAGAGGTCGGAGTGAAACAATATAAACTGAAAGCTTTTGCAGATGACCTAGTTTTGACACTGCAGGAGCCAGAATCCAGTACAAAAAGAGTTCTCGAACTTATATCTGAATTTGGTCGGGTGGCGGGATTTAGGTTGAATAAACAAAAAACTAAGGTTCTGACCAAAAATTTAACAATTACAGAAACAGAGGGGTTTCAGAGAGAAACAGAACTGAATGTGGTTAAAAAAGTGAAATACCTTGGGATCTATTTGTCCTCCAAGAATTTGAATTTATTTAAGGATAATTATGAGAAATGTTGGTTGGAAGTTAAAAAGGATTTAGAAATTTGGTCAAGATTGAAACTTTCCTTGTTGGGAAGAATTGCAGCTATAAAAATGAATGTGTTGCCGAAAATGTTATTTTTGTTTCAAACCTTACAGATCGTGGACAGAGTGGATTGCTTTGGAAAATGGCAGAAGGATATATCTAGATTTATCTGGCAGGGCAAAAAGCCCCGAATAAAGTTTAAAATATTAACAGATTCGAAAGAAAGAGGGGGGTTTGCCCTGCCGGACTTGAGGTTGTATTATGAAGCTGCAGCCTTCTGCTGGCTGAAAGATTGGTTTTTGTTGGAAAACACCGATGTCCTAGATCTGGAAGGTTTTAATAATGCTTTTGGATGGCACGCATACCTATGGTACGACAAGGTTAAAGCACATAAATTGTTTAAAAGCCACATTGTCAGAAAAGCAATTTTTGCAGTCTGGATGAAATATAAAGACTTACTAGAGAGTAAAACTCCGAGGTGGCTATCACCAGTGGAGGCCAAGGCCCGAAAAAGACCCAATATGGAGGCCTATTGGCCGAAATATTGGGAATTGACTGAAAAAATTGGAGACAATTGGAAGTTGCAGAGCCAGGACAAACTAAAAAATAAGGTGCGAGACTGGCTACATTATGCTCAAATTCAAGAGGTTTTCAAAATGGACAAAAAAGTTGGTTTCCAGGTGGAAAAGTCGAAACTAGAGACAGAATTGTTAGAACCAAAGACAAAGCTGTTATCTAGAATGTATAACTTGCTGCTTATGTGGAATTTACAGGATGAGACAGTTAAATCTGCTATGATTAAATGGGCACAGGATGTTGGACACAACATTATGTTTGAAGACTGGGAAAGGTTATGGAACACCGGAATGAAATTTACGGCCAGTACGGCCTTGAAGGAAAACATTATGAAAATGATATACCGGTGGTACATGACCCCAGTCAAGTTAGCTAAGATACATCACCTGTCTGACAATAAATGTTGGAAGTGTAAGGAAGCAGAGGGGACTTTCTTTCACCTCTGGTGGACATGCCCAAAGGTTAAGGCTTTCTGGGAAATGATTTACAATGAGTTGAAAAAGGTATTTAGGTATACCTTTCCCAAGAAACCAGAGGCCTTCCTGTTGGGCATGGTAGACCAGAAAGTGTTAAAGAAGGACAGAACTTTGTTTATGTATGCTAGTACAGCAGCAAGAATACTCATCGCAAAGAACTGGAAGACACAAGATTTACCCACGCTGGAGGAATGGCAGACGCAGTTGATGGACTACATGGAGATAGCTGAACTGACCGGCAGAATCCGAGATTTGGATGTAGAAACAATTGAGGTGGACTGGAAAAAGTTTAAAGACTACTTGCAAAAGTATTACAAACTGTATGAATCTTAAGACGGTGCATGATTTGAAAATGATACGCTTTAGCAATTATGATTAAGTAAATAGTAAACTAAGTGATAAAAGAGAAAAGGAGATAATATGAAATTGAACATGTTATGTTTATTTTAAAGGTATAAAAATTCTGACATAATACATTGAATATAGATACATAACATGTAAAAGTTACAATAAGGTATGACATAAGGTAACAAATTGCTGACATTGTTAATATAAAGAACGCAGAATCGGAAGGGGTGGGGAAGTTCAATTTGGGATTTTTGTTAAAAAAAATAAAAAAAATGGTTTCTTGTAAACTCCTTGTTTGTAATGTATAAAATTTGGAAAGAAACGTAATAAAAAATATTATAAAAAAAATAAAAATAAAAAAAAGAAATCTATCAGACGCAAAAATATTTCGTGCTTAACAGAGACATGCATCACACACAGAGAAAGACACACACAGAGAGAGAGAGAGAGAGAGAGAGAGAGAGAGAGAGAGAGAGAGAGAGAGAGAGACATAAAGAGTTTAGATCTGAGTTTTAAGTAGGTGGGAAAGTATATGACATTGTTGCAATAATTTTGCTCCATGCCAGTGGCAGGGGAATGTGATCCACCACTAGGTATGTTTTCACAAAGGGCTTGGAAAATATTTGAGCAGGGCCTCTTGTACAATATGCCATTTTTACAATCTAAGTTTTTCTTGGAGGCTACTTTCCGTGTTGGTGCTACTTAAAATTTTGAGATGTGAAGGTTGGATACAGGAAGTGGGGGTGGTGGGGGCTCTATATTTTCCAAGGCTCAAAAAAGAAGAGAGAGAGAGAGAGAGAGAGAGAGAGAGAGAGAGAGAGAGAGAGAGAATGAGAAAGAGAGAGAGGCAGGGAAATACAGAAGTAAAATAATTTTAAAGACTATATAAAATAATGCTCCTTCCCCTAATAATATGGTTCAGGCTCCCATTCCTGCCAGAACACAGTTGAGTGGGGCCCTGTCAGTGTGCCAGCCAACCTGCAAACTCTTCTACACTCCAAGCCTACTTCTCTCATCCCTAGGTATGGACTGGATGGATCTTGATGCCTCCCCACCCCCCAGTTACTTCCCCTGAAGACACGGGGTGTAAACACAGGGCCTAGGTACATTGTCTGCTTTTAAGATCTTTGCATGATTAGTGTCAAGGTCTGGAAAGAGTTTTTGGGAATTTGGTTGAATAAAATTAGAAACTCCATGACTGAGAATTCTGAGAGAGGTTTTCAAGTGCGTTCTCCTGAAGGTGCTTTAAAACCTTATTCAGAGCTTTTCCTAATTACACACAGGTCTCAAAAGCAGTCAATAAGCCTAGGGATGTTGTGTGGGGGACTTGCATGCTTGCTTCCACCACCTCATCTATTTCTTTTACACGTTGTGCATTCTGCTGAATGCCTCAACATGGCTCCTTTCCATGCTGCCTTTAAGTTTTGAGATGAGGTCTTTGCAAGGTGTCCTCAGTGGGACCCAGTCCACACCACCTTTCAGGGGGAGAGGACAAAGTGGGCAAAGAGTGGTGCTCCATAAGTTTTGATTTCACTTTGGAAACCAAAGTGAGTGCTGCTGTTGAGTGCAGACCATTTTCCTTCCCCTCTGCTTTTGCCTTGTCTTACCCTCCACTGCATAGGAATCAGGTGTGATAGGTGAGGAACAGCTGGTTTGCACTGCAGACATGCCAGGGTTGCCCATTGCTTCTCATGAAAAAGAACAGATGCTCATTAAGGTGTGGAAAGGCAACCACTGCTCTGCTTTCCTATGGAAGACACCATTGCCTTCTGATTTCAGCTATAGATACACAGTTTCCCCAGTGCTTCCATTTACAGAACTATTTGAAAGCATATTTTTTTTTAAAAAAAAACATATGAGTATCTCTAGATCCCCTGCACTCTTTACAAGCTGTAAGTTACATTAGCATGAGAATCGGTCATGCTGGGAATTTATGTAGAAAACACAGATCTTGGGCCATACTGACCTGCCAAGTTAAACCTTCATTTGTTTGCAATAACCATGTTGTGTAATTCCAGAGGCATGGAAGAAATATGACTCAGCCTCCAAACCATCTCATTAGCAAATGTGCTAACAGGAAGACTTTTCCACTGGGTTTAACACCTTGCTCCCAACAGCTTTAAACAAGGAAAGTGAGAAGGTGACACACAAAATGACTTACTGGACAAAGGTTAAGATTTGAATGTTCTAGGTTTTGATTACTGAAAGACTATTTCAGCACCTTATCCTTTCAACTAGCCATCTTCAAATATCTAATGGGCTGTAACATGGCAGACGGAGCAGGCTTGTTTTCTCCTGCTCCGGAGGGTAGGACCCAAACCAATGGATTCAAGTTACAAGAAAGAACATTCCAACTAACCATCAGGAAGAGCTTTCTGACAGTAAGAGCTGTTCAACAGTGGAACAGATTCC
Source organism: Podarcis raffonei (assembly GCF_027172205.1). Taxonomy (NCBI): domain Eukaryota; kingdom Metazoa; phylum Chordata; class Lepidosauria; order Squamata; family Lacertidae; genus Podarcis; species Podarcis raffonei. Next base: position 54,600,183 of record NC_070604.1, read on the forward strand.
CACAAGAGGTGGTAGAATCTCCTTCCTTGGAGGTTTTTAAGCAGAGGTTGGATGGCCATCGGTCATGTGTGATCTAGTTGACATTCCTTCATTGCAGGAGGCTGGACTCGATGACCCTTGGGGTCCCTTCCAACTGTACAATTCTGTGATTCTATGATGACTGACCTATTCAAAAATCCAGTTCCCACACTGAATTAGAATATCATGGGAATGGCTGGCCCTCCCCGTCCAACATGCCCTTCCAGCCAACCTGCTTTCCTCCCCACATTAGAGAGCAAACATCTGCTCTGGACAGCCTGGTTTACTTCTGGAGGTTTCTCGTAATTTTAAACTCTGCTCATGTAGTATAGTTATGGACAATGGGGATGGGTGGTTGGAGCAAGGTGGCTGGATAAATAGACAACTACTTGATCCTCTGCTTGTCCTGTTCTAGAATATACTAGAAGAGTCTATCCATGGCTTCAGTTTGTTTTGGAGGGAATAAGGTCTACTTCCAATGTGATATATTCTTCCTCAGGTATTCTTCTGACACAAAAAAAATGGCCCTCGGTTTTCTGTTTATGGTTATAGTTGCCTCACTATACCTAGCTTACTATACCTGCATAGAATTTCAGACTGACTTTTGTGAGAAAGAATGTTGAATGCCATTTTATTATTCCTCAATAATACTTATACCCTTCTTAATATGCAAAACCTTAATCTGTCTTGAGGAAAACAAAATAAGATCACTTTTAAAAAATCTATAAGCAATACAAAGAAATACATCATTAAAAAGGTCAATAAACATTCAGCAAAGCATAAAAAAATAAAATAAAACAGAGCAGTTTGATGAACCTTTAGAAGACACATTTTATAGGTAAATCTAGAGTGGGCCACAAAGAAGCAAAAGAATAGCCAATAATTTATTGGTGGCTTTTTGAAGAAAAGAGAGCAAATATGGCATTCCCATGACTGCAACGGTCCTTGTAAACAGGAACAAGATTTTCATACACTATCTCAGGGAACATATAAATCCATTCCTTTAGAGAACATTAACACGTAAATCACAGTCACGCTCATTTGAGGGTGGAGGTTACTATTTAACCAGAACTCTGTGTGCATCATCATGAACAAGACAGAACGCTGTTTTGGCAAGCAGAAACGCTGCACATGTTGTTTTGAGTCCACAGTGGCTTCCAAAGTGAAGCACAATTCTTTCAATTTTCTGTGGTGGCCGAGACTGTATTACTAACAGGAGGGCTCATGAAAGGGAGAGGAAACGAAAAGAACAGAAAGAGCTTAACATGACCCAGGCTGGAATTTTAACAGGATGGCCAAACGGTGGGTCTCGTTAGTCAGTGCACAATGTGTTCTATTAATAATGATACACAAACTATCATTTTGGAATGGTGTTAAGTTACTACTAATAGAGTGAAATGGATACCTGTCCTGGAATCATAGAATCACAGAATTGAAGAGTTGGAAGGGACCCTGAGGGTCTCTTGTGGACATCCAAGGAAGCGGAAGATTCAGGAGCCAAAAGAAAATACTTATTCACACAGCAGATAATTAAACTTTTGAATTTGCTCCAGCAGGCAGTGATGGCCACCAACCTGGATAGCCCTAAAATACATATTCACTAGCCATGATTGTTATGCTTCTCCTCCACAGATGGTGGCAATTGGCTTCTTAATACCATTGGTGGAAATCGTAGGAAGCCACACTCAGGTCCTGCTTGGAGGCTTTCTATAAGCATCTGGTTGATCACCACAAGAACAAGTTGCTAGACTAAATGGGCCATTGGTCTGATCCGGCATGATGTTATTTTGAAGCCTTAGAACTTATCATCATCATCATCACCATCATCATCAATATAAGATATTTTCTTCTGATGTTTGAAATGTGAGTCCACATTTTTATAAAGCCTTCAGTGAACAGCCAGGAAAGTGGTTCTTCCCAAGAGATATATAGAAGAAAACAAGGGAAAGAAATTGATTGCAACTCACTAACACCTAACACAATGCTGTTTATTTTTATACATTGTTTTTTCATACAAAAGTCTCACAAAATGGTTCAAGTTAATCTATACCCATGCCTGTAGACTATAAGCAAACTATTTCATATGCAGGAAGCATCTGTCGATGCTGGAGGGCAGGGGGTGAAGTGAGAAACAATGGTGCAGTTTAAGGGGGAATGATTGACTGCAGGGAAATCAGGAAGTTCAGGCTGGAGGTGAGATCCACAAGTCCCGCTTTAAACATTAATTGGAGGGAATCAGAAGTGTAAGGTACTAGTGCTAATGCAAACTCTACAATTCAAGTAATGTATGAAAAGGCTTTGATTATTTTTTTAAGAAAAACGAAGAAGCCATGTCTTATTCAATAGTGCTTGCCGTCAGATGGAATTAAGCTCGGTTAGAAAAGCAGGCTGAAGAGGGTATTTCAGCACTGATGAGAGCAGAGAATAAGCATCAGTCTTGGATCATTACAGCAGGCAACCCACTGGTGGTGCAACGGCCAAACTACACGTGATGCTTATCTGCACGTACTTTGAGAACAAACTTTTTCTTTCACACAATGTCAGGTCAGGATGCAGGAGTGGGGGGTGAGATCTATGTGAAGACCCTGGAATGGGGTGGGAGGGATTCACTCCTTCCTGCAATGCAAACTGCATGTGGACGGACTGTTGCAGATTGGTACTATAACCGGGGACAAGGGTTAAAGCCCCCCACAATCCCCCCCATACCAGTTTCCCAGTCTGGATCCGGGTCCCCATGCTGCCAATTTGTGATAAACGTGACGTGCAGTTTGGCCCTTAGCAATAGAAGTAGCAGCAGCAGTACAATATTTGCAGAGCTAAAATATTATGTGATTTGACTGCTACTTTGAGAGCCAACAGGCATTTGCATTAATAAGCAACTATGTGCATTCTACAGCTAAGAATTTAGCTATCATTCCTTTCTGCCTGGATTAAAAGTTATGCGAAACCTGACAGGCTGCAGAGGCTTTAATTTAAAATAGTTCAGTAAAGGACCATATTATTCCACAAATCTGAATTTTTGCTATACAAAAGCATCGCTAAGGGTTTTCACCAGTGAGGCCTAATGAAGTGTGATGTCACAACAGCAGCCTTACTAAAATTTAGGATGAGACATAGTCTCATGCTTTTTGTTCATGAAAACCTCCTATCTCTTCTCAAAACTATTTTAAGAGAAGAAGAAGAAGCAGAAAAAGCCAGCGAACGCAGAGCCTGTAGGGCTCCAAAGGGTGGGGAGGGGGCATGGCTTGCTGACATGGCCCATTTCCTTGGAGATAGCTGTGAAGAGTTATTTTATTTTGGCAAATCAGAAGGGCGAGGGCTCTCTGTCAACATGGGACAGGCAATGAGGCAATTTACCGCCTCGTGAAGCCTGTGTAGAATAATGCACTGAAGTCAGAGTCAGTTTTTTATGGAATGTATGACTGGAACAAGAGGCCAGACTATATACGACCCATTAATTTCCCCGCCATCAGTGATATGATGCAATTAGGAATACACCCACAGCACCTGCGTGCATTGTAGCACAGCAGGGCACCTCTGTCAATGACCTTTTCATAGCTCTACACTGTATTTACACAGTCACTAACCAGATTAGGGTTGCTGTGCAGCTGTTTTCGTTCTATTGTTCATGGGTGGCTTTCAAATACTAGCCTTGCCAGGATCCTTGAAACAACAACAGGATGAATCTCCTTCAGGGATACTTCCAGCCACATTCTTTCAGTGAAAGGAAGCGGTGTTTTCTGTCTTGCCGTCCTTGAACTCTCAGGCTTTTTATGTCCCCGACTTACTGTAAAATGAAACAGATCAATCATATATAATATAATATAATATAATATAATATAATATAATATAATATAATATAATATAATATAATATAATATAAAATAAATATATTGGTCTGCCCCCCCTTTTAATGCACCCACCTTAAGATACAACAAAGACATTTCAGATCACCAAGAAAACTGGCAAATCTAGAAACAAGCAAAGCCTCTTTTACTTAAAAGCTGAAAGTTTGGGCCAGTGTAATGCCTGCACTCTCTTGGGAACAAAAAATTGTTGTGCCCTGAATGGAAAACGAAAGTTTTGCCCATGCAGTTTCCCAACAAAGAGGGGATATAGTGAGCTAAGCTGTGCAGATGTCATCAGTCATGAACCCGTCTGAGAATGACTGCTGCTGAAGCAACATCTGAGGTTGGATCTCACAAAGTAGGCAATCTGGGCCCTACGTGGCCCTGTCCAGGGTACCCTGGCCTTGCCTCTGCTGAAGTCAGTGATCACAACAGAACACACAGAGAGACCTTCATCCTCCATCTAGGCAAGCAAGAGGCGTGGCCTCATACAAGGACACATTCCAGCCAGGTGACGGTACTCAAGGAGAGTGCAGAGCAGGGCCAGTGAGGAATGCCACCTGGAGGGTTGGACAAAGAGAACTGAAAGGCTACATTTGGACCCTAGAACTGAGGGTCTGTACCTCTGCTGTATATGTTTCCCACTATGTTCAATGGTGCTGACTCCACGGTAAGCGCCATAGGATTTCGGCCTTGATAAATCAATAGGTTTGATTAATTGGTTAATCCTGCCTATCAAAATGCTGCCCTCACATTTCCTGGCTGGCGTGGCTAGTTTACTTCTATTCTTCCTTGCCTTCATAGTTTTTCTTACAGTATCTGACTTTTCTGACATAGGAAATAAAACTGCACAGAAGACATATACTGTATATTATTTCAAGATGTCAGTTCTGCTCCTTGTGAATGATCCAGCATTCCAGGCCACACAATGGCTGGCATTGTTATGACTTCATATTCATATTGTTGGGGTGTTAATGCATTGTTGTACGTTTGGCCATCTTGATTACTAGGAACAAGGCGAGAGGGGGAAACATGGCAGAGCAGATCCCTGACAGCCAAAAGTTTTACATCAAATAATTTACTAAGAAGCCTTTTACAAATTATTCTGAATAATATAAGAAAACTGTAATACTGGGTTTTAATTTTTGGTAAAAAGAAAAAGAAAAAGAAAGAAAGAAAGAAAGAAAGAAAGAAATGATTTTTACCTCTGAAATGATTAGAGGGACTCTCTAATGACTGTACTTAAAAACATGCAACACAAGACTTTTTTTAAAAAAAAATTCCCCTGCAATAGGATCTCTGAGCCAGAAAATCTTGGGCTAGATTCCCATGCTGAGTGTACACATTTCCTCTTTGGCAACAGGCAGTGCATCTTAACCTGTCTTGATTGCTTTAATGTCCTGAGGGAGCGCTTCTTATTTAATTAAGAATTAATTTCCTCTATTTAGCCATTTTGGGGCCAGTTCATATGCAATCAAATAGCATAAGATCTACAGTCTGATAAATCATAGCTCTCAGGTAAGGCCCCAAGAGTTCAGATGTTTATCAATACATTGCAACCCTGTAAAATATGACTGGAAACCAGGCCAAAATCAGACTTGCTGATGAAATTTCCAGTGTTTCCTATTTTGGTTAAGAATCTTAAATGTCATTCAGACTGTTCCCTATTCTTCCAAGGACATGGCAATTTGTTTTTTCAACTGACACCCTGATTGTAACACTTGATTGAAAACAAAGACTCATTGACTTCTATGAAACATATTGCCAGTTTGCCATATAGGCAAATGGATGACTACATATGGAGAAGTGAAAGTGGATTATCAGGTATTGATGTCTCAGGGAGATCAAATTTTTCTTCAAATTTTATCTTAGTCATCAATTATTTGGTGGTAGCAGGATATGTGTACAGAAAGTTGCTGACTTTCCAACTCAGTGTGCACAAATGAAGGGTTTTATCTAAAGTTGATCAGCAGTGAAGAGCTGGTTGAAGATAATTGGTATATCTGGTATAATAATCAGAAAAGACTTTGAAGCAATGTGCAAGGCAAAAGTAACATGCCTTAGACATGGGGTGAATGAATCCATACTGTAGGAGTTCATAAAATGTTTATCGGGCAGCTTCAAGGCAGTGGCGGAGCTTCATGCTCTGGCACCAGTGGCAGAGAGCAGGCAGGGGAGGGACTGGTGTGCGTACCAGGGGCTGGGCGCGCTGCCTGCAGGGGTGTAGCACGCATCCTGGGGATGAGGGGAGGCGCCGCCTGCAGGGGTGGGGGGGGCAGCTGCGATGGCACCCTGGGGATCGCACTGCTGGGGGTGGGGCGCTCCCCCACACTCCTCTTCCTCTGCCAGTGCTTCAAGGTAACTCCAGCTCAAAACTCAACCTCCATTTCACACACCAGTGCCACACCAGTGCCTCTCCTTTCCTGAGCTTGTGGAATAGGAGCCGCTGTAATGCTTTGAACCCCTCCATTGTAGGCTGAGGTATAAATGTGTAAATAACCATATATCGTAAAGACACCACAGTCTCCACTGTGCCTCATTTCCAAAGGAAACACAAACCCTGGTTAAGTGCCTGGAACCCCTGGAATCTTGTACTGCTCAGAGATTGGGATAGCGTGCAACAATATGTTGTGCTCCAAACTCCCATGAGCCCCAGCCAGCATGGCAAATGGTCAGAAGTGATGGGAGTCAAAGTCCAACACCATCCAGAGACCTCCGTGTTGGCTATGAATGATTTTAATAGACTCACAAAAAGAAAGGGCACTCAACTGTTAAACCACACTCAACTGATTTTGTGAAGAGACTAACTCAGAGGAGGTATTCTCAGCTGAAATAAGTGCCTGCTCTACAAAGGGGGGGGGGGTTTACCTTCCCATTGGCTCATCTTCTCCATTCCCAGCATTGTGCTGACCTCCGCACTGTGTCACAAATCCGTCCCACAAGGCACAACACAGCTGCAACAGCAGCAACAGCTTAAAGGTTTGCAAGGCAGGAGGCAAACATTTAATTGAGTTTTCTAAAGCTTTGGAGTGAAGCTCCCACTGTACACATCCAATGGTCATTGTTATCCAGGTGTTATAACCAAAACCATTCCAAGTATTGATTTCGAAAAGACTCACTATGCCAATGAAGGGCGGGGAGAGGAATCACATCATGATCAACCTAAATTCAATAATATTCCATATTTATGTTGAAAGTCATAATTAGGCCCCTTTTCTCCATCCTTATTTGTTCAGCTGTCACAGGGGTCAAGAGGCATTTGATGCCATCAGGAAAATAACAGAAAGAGGAATCTTGGAGTTACAGATGTAATGCAGCCCCTAGCTACTAAAGAAAATAAATGAAGGCTGGAATTTAACATCCTCTTTGTTGGCTTGAAGTAATTGTAGAAGGTTCTTGGAAAGGTCATTTCACTTAAAGGAAAAAAAACCCATTTCAGAACCATTTTTCCCTCCAGAAATTCCAGTTATCTTTGTAAACACCATCAGTCTTCTCCCACAAAGGGTTCATTCCCAGTTTTGGCTTATCTCTGCAATCCACCACTCAGGTGAAGTGTGTATACTCTACAGGCACTCAGGAGTAATTGATTCTTGCACCTTTTCAATCCAGACATCTTAAATGGGAGTAAAACTCAACCATTACAAGAACCCATGTTTTTTGTAGTATGGCTATAAAAATGCTGCTGATTGCTTTTGCTCCCCCTGTATTTTAAAGATCAAGCTGAAAGTGTGATTTTTGTACACCTAGGCTATAAAACCTTATCACATCAGAGACAAAGGTTCAGCATAGTCCTCTTCTTGCTATTTTAGTTGCTACCTGGAGAGAATTCTCCATGCATGGGAGCATTCAAAACTGTTTTCAAAGTGGTATATTTAATTTTAGTAACTCCAAACACTTCCACCTCAATCTGCTGCATGTGTAAATTCAGCTGAACTGTTGAAAAGGCTACTCTGATAAAGATCAGCAAAATGCATTGGGAAATAGTAAATAAATATGGAACCGTGTTAGTTTTGCTATTGCATTTTTATTTTCTGGTTTTCTTTTGGAGGGTGGTTCATTCCCCTCTTTGTCTGGTCACCTGTATGCAATCCCAGCACATTATTGCTCGTGCTGTGATATTACACATCCTTAAATTGTCTCTTGAAACATGTCATGAAGGAGTAACTTTGATCCAATGCCGTGGCAACAACCTAAATCATTAAACTTGGCCAGATCACAAAATCTAGACCTGTTTGACTACTTGGCCTACAAAGTGGAATTTTTATTCAAAGGTCACTTTGATGAAGTGAGCTCCATCAGCAATGTTCCCATGACACGGAATGTCTGATATAATGAAATACAGTTGAATACAAAGTTCAGTTGAGCCTGCCTCTAGCATCCCATGGTTTGGCTTTGTGGAAAGCAGTAAGTAGGTGGCATTCAACTAAGCTTTACTCAGAGTAGCCTAAGGTTAATTAATTTCAGTAGGTCTACCTTAAGTCAAACTTAGCTTAGTACAACCCAGAATGTCTGGTAGCCTGGAAAGCTCAGTTCTGCTGCCTCTGGAAACCCCTCTCTTTGCCTGCTTGGCACCAAGATGTTCAAAATGCAGGGAAAGGAGGATAATTCACTCACCTTCCTAGCAGTTCTGCTAGGAAGAAAGGGTAGAGTGCAAGGACACACTCTAAAACGTATATACCCAAGCACAGTGCACACATTAAAACACTTCCATTCCCAAGCTTTTTTATGCCTGTATGGTTTGTGGTGAAGTTATACAGCTGCAAATGCAGTGCAGTGTAGATGGTCTGTTCCTCTTTGTAATGTGGGTTTTCATCTCACCTTGCGGCCCACCTGGGTCCTCCTGATGACTAACAGCATAAGAACGTAAAAGATGACAGTCACATTGAAAAAAATAACACCAAATAAAATAGTATGAAACTTTTTTTAAAGAATACTAATATACATATAAAACTCTCTGAATCCCAATGATAAAACACATTTTGAAAAATGAAGCTACAATGAGAAGTTATCTGAAGAAAACTTCAGCGCTCACTGAAACACATTGCCAGCCCAAGAGATGCAAAGCAAATCAAGTTATCAAGAGCACTAAATAAAACCTGACAATCCATCAAGGGACTGGGAAGTAAACCTTCAGCTGACATATTTCCTCTGCTTTTCTGCTTTGAGGGAGACCAAATGAAGTTCCTTCCAGTCCATTAAACTCTGCTTGCTAAGAACATTGTCTTGGTTGGTTTGTTGAATCTATTGATTGGCTTCCTACAACTCATCAGGAAAAAAACAACTCTCTGACCTAAAATAACTTTGCATTTTAGGATCTTCTTTGCTAGAGACACTGCTAGCTGTAGCTCTATCACCAGTGTCATCTTCCTTCTGGTAGCAGTGCTGGACCTCAAAGGAAAGGGTGTTGCGGAACACCAAAGACTCACATGAAAAGTGACTGAGGACAGCAAGAAAGAAAAGAAGCCCGAAAGTGGCCATAGTTGTCATGCAGTAATTTTGACATAGTGTTTCTAAGGTGGTTCCCCCATACTCTCAGAAGGCTTGAGGGGGATTTTGAGGCTCCATCCATTGGCCTTGCTGGAATTACCTGCAGTTCAGCTCTTCCCCTTACAGACCAGATCCCACACGACTTGCTTTTCCAACTTGCAGCTGTCAGAAGATGGAGACAGACAGCAGGGCTCTCACTCCTTCTCTGACCAGCCTGCACGCCTATATGCTGACATACATTTCATGTTTCATCATCTTTATTCTAATTTATGCAATGTGATGACGCAAATGTTTCCCTCCTTCCTTTTGTTTTCACAGCTTTCTTTCAAATTTGAAGACATTCTGACAGGGATATAGTTTATGCTTTGTATGGTTTTAAGCAATTAATAGGATGGCCATATGTCCTATGCATTTACAGTGCGTATAAGCGTAAAATAAACCATATATATAAAAATATATAAACCATATATATTAAAATATATAAACCATATATATTAAAACACTGCAGTCTCTGACATGCCTGAATTCCCAACAGAAACATGCCTGGAAACCCCTGGAATCTTGCTACCACTCGGCAGAGATTTGGGGTGGTGCACAACCACTGTTGCAATACTTACACCAACTGCCTTCCTTCCAGGCAGCCTGAAAATGCATGCAGGGCTCTCTGGCTCAGGCCTAGATCAGTTCATAATTCAGGAAGGGGGGTGACATGGTGCCATCTAAATATTTTGGACTACAAATCCCACTAGCTCTTGTCAGCATGGACAATGGTCAGGGATGGTGGGAGCAGTAGTCCAGCAACATCCAGCTGTAGGCATCACACTACCTACTCTTGTACATAATTGACCACATCAAAACATATAATCAACTTAAAATTTCTCACAGAATGTACCTTTTCTTCTTCTTAGAAACAGTCTACAAATGAGATTACTCATGGTGTGGAATGCTTTAACTTAACTCTTTCATTAACTTGGCCTAAAATCTATAAGGCTTTCCTGCGCTTCTGAATATCACATGAGAAAAAGCTTTCCCTTTTTGTTTTGTTTTAGTAGGAAAATGTTCTTTGCGTACCTTTCCAACAGTGTCCCTGTAGCTTATTCTTCTTGCATGCCAAGAAGTTTTTGGTTTTTTACATTTAACAACAGCCCAAGAAGCAGCAGCACAAATTGCTTCTGAAACTCTCCTGAGTTTTATTTTTATTTTTTAAGTTTGCCATGGGGAGCTGCCATTCAACAACACAAGGGAGAACTCCTTTTGGAAGCATGGAATTACTTTCACAATTTTTTGGTTCTGGACAATGGAGGAGGTCACTGTTCCTCACCCCTGGTGTCTTAAGAAGAATATTTTGGTAGAAAGCTATCAAAATATCATTGCATATGACCATCCACATTCAGTGCCAGCAGGCCCTGCTCCAGATGTTGGGGTGGTGGATGCTGGGGGTCCTGCCAGGGTGCATTTACCCCAGCAAATGTCCCAGGATGCCAGGGGCTTATGCTAGACTTGGGTGCCAGCTTCCCTGCAATGAATGAGAGCTATGTAAGAGCACTGCACTGATATTAATCTAACTGATTTGCAAGATTTTCTATGCTGCCAACATAAGAAAAAAATACAATGTTGGTAAATAGCAACCGTGAAATTACATTTATAAAACAAGTACAGATGAGTACATCATGAACCAGTGAAGACATCATCATAGCTGGATCATCCCTCAAGGAAAGCCTCGTCAGTCAGCAAAGACTTTAAAAGGAAATGAAAGAGATTTTCAATTCTGTACAAAGCTTATCTGTAGTTTTGAAGCCTCCAAAAAGTTGCCTGGGTTTATGCAATGGCAAAGGGAGAGAGGGAGATGTTTGTATTGTTGCTTCTGGAAGAGGCAGGGGATTTGTCAGTTCTGCTGTGATTAAAACTCACAGGGGGCACAGCTGAAGGCTAGGAAGAGGTTTTTAGGAGATGGGGAATTTCCTTTTCCCCCACTCCCTGCACTACAATACAATAGACCAGGGGTGTTCAACTTCCAAGAGACTGCGATCTACTCCCACTATAAATAAACTGGCAGTGATCTATCCATTGGATTGACCAGAAATGTTGAGCTTTGGGGGGGTAGGTCACCGGAGATCACACGATCAACCGGGATCGACCAGGGACAGCCCGCAATCGACCGGTAGATCGCAATCTACTGGCAAATCTAAAAAAATGCAGTATAAGGATGTAAAATTAGGAAGCACTGGCCGGCGAGTGCTCCAATTGGAGAACAGCCTTTGCCAAAGGTTCCCTGGACTTTGAAGAAGCACGAACTCAGGATGAAAGGGAGAAACTAGCAAAGAGGAAGGCACGTTTGGCAAATTCTCACCATGATCAACTCTTGCCCGAAAACCTATGTCCCCACTGTGACTGTGTTCATGGGAGACAATCTTACTCGGCCACAAGTGATCACCAAAGAAGAAGAAGAATATCAGCAATTGGAAGACGGAATTGTAAGTCTTGCACAGTTCTCCAGGGCTGTTTGTCTGCCTTTTTAAAATTAAAAATGTCATGTGGCTATTTAGGATTGTATCCAGTGTCATCATCTCATTAGCAGATATTACTGGAGGCTTCCAACTGCACAACATCAGCTCCTAAGACAAGCCTGCTCAATCAGTGGCCCATCTAGTCTAGCATCCTATTTTCACAGTAGTCAATGAGATGCAACAAGACATCTCCTCCCTCTCTCTCCACACACCCCTACAGCCAGTGCTTTTCCCCCCTGGGGGTACGCAGGGGTACGCATACCCCTAAACATTTTGTGAATCCAAGTTTGGCCTCATTGAGGGGCAATATTTCAATACGAGTAGGAAAATAAGAGTACCCCAAAACATTGTTTTTAGGGGAAAAGCACCGCCTATAGCACCCACTAAAATATGCTCTTGAGAGTTGGGGAAACCTCCAGAGCAGATCTGAGTGGGACACATGCAGGGGAATGCCAGGCAGAAGTCCTGCAAAGTCATGGGCATGTTGCCTCCTTACAAAACTTTTGAAAGTGAGTTTTAAAAGATTTTGAGGTGACTGAAAACATGTTGAGGGAAAAGAGAGGTGGTGGAGAAGTTGCTCAGAACAAAGTGTGGCTAAAGTGAGTAATCATCAGTAATTTGAAAAACAGGAACATGAGGTAACAATCATGGCTGGAAAAGTGTAAAGTAAGGACGAGCAAAAGCAATGCATACAACCTGAAGACAGAAACTATTGCGTGTTTGCAGAAAAGGAGGCAACAGGTAAGGAAGGGTTAGAACAGAGTCTGACAGAAAAATCCTGCCAACTGCTGCACAGCAAGCCAAAAAGATTAAGCCAGAGCAATAAAGGTGACTGGACTTCACATATTAATTTGAATTACCAACTACATAATCAATCTGGCTGCAAACTTCTAGCACTCATTGTTGTCATTAGCATATCTTTGCATGAGAAATAATATTAATAACTTTAACTTTCTTGTTTATGCTTTCTTCTATAGTTTGTCTTTTCAAATGTAAAGTGTGTTGTTGTTGTTGTTGTTCTTGTTGTTATAACAAATGGATTATTGAGCAGTTCAATTAATAGTAAAATCCCAATTGTACAATGGATGTCTAGAGTTGTTTCTCTCTGTAAATTCACACAAGCAAATTGATATATGTTTAAGTGGCCAAGGCTACACATATGATTTAAAATATTATAATTCTCCAATTTCTGAATTTGGAGCTCCCAAAAGCCAGTGAAAATGGAATATACCCAGTTTTGCACACTGGACTGTTTTCATGTTTACCAATATAGATTCTTTACATTGCTTAGGGAAACACAATGTATAGTGGTGTTTGGTCTCATTTCATGTCAGAATTGTCAACAATCTTGAAAATATGGGTAGTAAAGCTAATAAATAATTAGAATGAATTTGCTACGATGAAAGCACAAAATATGTTGTTTATATGCTTGTGAAAAACTAGAAATGTGTTTTTATTGACAGAATGAATTATATCAATATTAGAACTTCCAAAGCTTCTGCTGTACCACATGCTTGTTTGTGCTTGATAGAAAGAGAAAAATAATTTGCTAGTTATCACACTGTTAAATACATGAGCATAGTTAACAGCTAATGATGTACATTGCAATATTCAGTAAGACAGTAGGATTGTGTTGGCATATTTTTTATATATAAATATGTGCAGCTTGAGGATACTGTATGGGCAAGATTTCTGGAGATGTGTGGCCCACCTCATGCATTCTCAATCCTTGCCCTTTCTGGCTTATTTTGTCAGTTAGATCTAAACTGAGGTGCTTGGTCACTGAGGTAATAAGGAAAGGTAAAGTCTTGGCAACTTTGAAACAGGTCACAGCAAAACTTCTTTAATAAACCCTGGTGTCATACTTCATTTGTGTGCTGGAGCCTACAATGTCTAGGTTTTAAAAACAGGGGATATAGAAGTGCAGCAGGTATATAGAACACAGCCAGTCTCAGCCCATTAGAGAGACTGGATATCATATTATTTGCCTTTTGGAAAATTAGCATAAATGGATGGAGTGCAGTAAAGCCACTTCAGACAGATTGTTTGGGAAAGCCACTGGAAAAGAAAGCAAACATTTTGAATTTGCACAATCGTAACTTTCAAATATTGCTTTTAAGGAGATAGCAGTCTATAAATTTTCACTTATGCTTAAATTATGATACTTTTTTACCCTGTGCAGAAGGGAAGAGACACCACAGAAACACAACAATTCACATTACCAAAAAATATCCAATTGGCACCAATGAGAGGTTCCCCACCCCCTTATTAATTGCTATGTGTGGAAGCAGGTGATTTTACTTGAGAACACGTCTGGTGTGGGAAGGGTTAAACCTCATTTTCCTCACACATCATGGTGCAAATGATAATTGCTCCCCTGCCCCGAATGCACCTAGTGTTTAAATAATAAGAATAATGGCACAACCTAGTTTGCCATATGTCCTCTTTTTCCAGGACATGCCCTCTTTTTCATGGGTATGTAAAATGAGAGTCATCTTAGTGGTCCATAGTTAAAAGTAGAAATCAGCAAATTGTCCTCTGTTTTCCTCTTCAAAATATGGCAATTAGACCTTCAATGGTCTTATGGGAGGCCCTCTTTAGATGGCAACAGCAATTATTGTAATTATAGTGGTACCTCGGGTTACATACGCTTCAGGTTACATATGCTTCAGGTTACAGACTCTGCTAACCCAGAAATAGTTAAGAACTTTGCTTCAGGATGAGAACAGAAATCGTGCTCCGGCAGCGCGGCGGCAGCAGGAGGCCCCATTAGCTAAAGTGGTGCTTCAGGTTAAGAACAGTTTCAGGTTAAGTACGGACCTCCGGAACGAATTAAGTACTTAACCCGAGGTACCACTGTACTTCAAAATATGGTAGGCCATAAAAGATGAAATTAAGGAAGGCTATGGGCCTATTCTGGCATTCAAACCTCTTGCATTGTGAATTTTGTGAGGAGAAAAGTGGGGCCATGCTGATTGCACCCCACCTGCATCTGTGTGTCACAGCTGAGTGGGAGATCTGAAGCAAGGTGCCCTCTCCACTTGTGTGCAGAATCTAAACCAGGCAGTGAGCTTCAGACCTTTCCTCACCAGGCTTGTGGGTGGTGCAGCATGTGGGGAGGGGGGAACAGAACCATCAGGGATATGTCTGTGAGGATGAGGGCAGTGAGCATGGCCCCTCTGCTCCCTTCATAGGGATCGTAACTTATTGCTATAAAATATTAGCACATAATTGTGCTTTAAAAAAGCTATGTAGGCAGCTATGTCTTCATTCTATTGTTTTCAACACCTCCTGAAACAAACAAACCCAGACTTGAATACAAGTTTGTTCATATTTTCCAAACAGTTGATTTCATCTATATTTTGATAATTTGATGTCTGCCCTTTTATCATCATTTTGAACAACTGTTTTACACTATTGTGTAACCTGCTTAGATATTGTTTTGTTAAATGGTATATAAATCTTGCTGAATAAATCTGTATGACACATTGTGGTGGTGGTGTTCTTACCAGCAATTTAAAAATACAATATTAAATTAGATTAAAACAATCAATAGTATTCTTTCTTTACATAACTCACCTTGATTTATATCACCATCACCTAGTCTTGAAAGGCTTCCCTCCATAATTTTCTGTGCCATGTTTCAATGCCTGATTCTAAGAAATGAGGGGTAAAATTTGGGATCAAAGCTAAATTGGTTTTGTGACATTAGTTCACTTTTACTGGTAAATAGGCATCATTATGGAGATTTTGCCCTGCAGACTTTCAGCAACTAATTTCTGTTTCTTTTCTTTTTTCTTTTAGGGCAGCTGGCAAATAATATGCCGAAAAAGAGCAGTGTTCCCAAGACTTCAGAAAGGGAATTTCCATCCCGTGGTAACAAAAATGATGTAAACTGCAGTTCTTAAGAAATATATTAAGACTAATGCTTTCAAAAATGGGGACACGTCATTTTTAATCATTTGGGCATTATTGCAGTTCAGCTTTCTATCTTGACTTATGGGCAAGTTCTCAGGGTGAAAAGCCTCATAGTATGCAATTCCATTGGAATCCTGTTTAATGAAAGCTTCAGTGTTCATTCAAACAGAGGAACACTGATACAGTCATCATGACACCATTTTTAGCAGAGCCTCTCATTTACTAAAAGAGGTTATTTTTAAGAAAATGTACCAAATGTACCAAAATGCTTATAGGAAGAGAGAGCAGTTTGTTGTTTGAAACTGACTTAGAAATACAATGTTAAAAAAAATGAAAATTAAAATGGTGTCTAAAAGCAATAAAATCCAGTAGCAATAAAAGAAAAGAAAACAGTAAAAAATAAATCAATGTGCAGTCAAGAATCTATCCCAACATCTTGCTGGAAAAGGGTTACCTTGGCCAGGCACCTGAAGGTCATCAAGAAATGAACAAAGGCATCCCTTGGGAGGACGTTCCATTGCTATGGTACCATCACAGAGGAAGAAGACTTTTCTTGCTTCACTTAACATTGTGACTTCAAATGCAGAGTGGGCACCATTTACTTCAGCGAGGAAAGAACTAAGCATGAGCATAGCTCTGCCACCGAAATAAATTTGGTTGAAAATTGCTTCACTTGGGATGGATGGATCATGCATGCCTATACTTTGTATTGCCTTGAAACTGGTTATATACAAAACAAGAGAATGAGGAATTGTTACAGTATGGCATCCTACATAAAAAAAAAAGTCTAGTGGTTCTGTTCTTTAGAAGTCAGGAATTTCCCCTTCTCCCCCTCTTGTTTTCTAGGAATCATAAGACTTTGGGTTGTGGTTTTTAGGAGGAGGAAGCAATCCTAGCAAGACAGCTGCCTGTTTCATGACTCTGATGCACGCCACTAGATCATGTGCTGCTTGAACCTATTTCTACAGTGCCCTGCATTAAAATTTTAATATCCTGTGCCAAAAATTAAAAATGCTTGAAAATGAATAGTATTTAGGTCAATTAGAAACAACTTTTCCCCAAAACCAAAGAAACCACAAACAAAGAAACAGTGTACACTGTACTCCAAATGCATTGATGTGAATTCATTTTCCTCGGCCAACCACATATTAGAGCCTGCTGAATAAGCAGTAGACTTTTATCATTGCCTTCTATAGATGGAACTAAGCATTACACTTAAATGCATAGAACAAAATCTGCATGACAACTTTTGTTCAAGAAACGGAGGCTGGGGAAGGTACCTCACTTTGAGGGACCTTTCAATTGAAAGGTGGTCTGGAAGTGACCTAGGTAAAGAAATAAGATTTGGAACTGGGAATGTGTGTATATGTTTCTTCATCTGCTACTTCCTTCTGTCTTCCCCACCCCGTGCTATATCAACAAACAGGTCACAGCTAGAAGTTTGTGAGCTGAAACATCTCTCTAGAACACTATGGGAGGTTGGAGAAGACTTAATGGATGGGGAAGGGTTAAGTATCCCCCCCCACACACACCCATGCACACTTATTTTCTCCAAAATTAAGAAGGAGGGAGAAAACAGCCTTTTTCTAACAAAAGCGGTGATTCAAGTTTTGATACCTACCTTTGCAAATAATATTTAGTTCTGACTCAAGCAAGGCTCAAAAAACTGTTACTGCTTTTTGCCTAGAACGAGCAACTGTTTACATTCTGGAGCATGCTGAAGAGAAGGAAGCAGAGTCTGTCCATGAGACCAAGAGCCTTAGAGCCAAATCATATATTTAATAATGAGGAAGGCTGGAGGTCATTTTGGCTACAAACTACTCAGAGTTAGACGTACTTAAGCTCATTGAATTCAGAGTAGGGCATGCTTAACTATGTGAAGGATGGTGGCCATGACATTGTTTTCACAGTTTTGGATGATTTCCACAAATCACAAACTGCCTGCCTCCAGAGAATGCGTCTTGTGTAGCATGTACAAATACGAAGCAGAAGCAGAAAAAGCAGTTCCTGAGACTGAAGGCCACCACCTCCCCACAGCTGCCTAAGTCCTTCCTCTCCAGAGTTTCCCCCCCAAAATCCACCAAACTCTTCTCTTCCCTTTTCAAGCCTCTTATGGATCTGGGAGACAAGCAGGGGGAGAGCTTGTCACAAAAGGAGGAGGAGCCACCCATGACTCTTCACCAGCCTCATCCCATTCTCCTGCTTCAGCTTCTGCCTCTGATTCTGGACTTCTCTCTGCCACAAACTCTCCCAGCTCACTATGCTCTGTTGCCTTTTCTGCTTCCAACACCTCCGCCTCCCAGTCTGCTCCTTCTTCTCCCTCTTCATTGTGCCACCACCAATCTGTGGGGTCTGAGCCTTCTTCCCTTGGGGGTTCCCCACCTGGTTCTTCCCACCATTCTGCTTCTGACCATTCCATGGTGCAGTCTTATCCTTTTCCCTTTTCCACATCAAACATACAATTCCTTCCCTTTAAAACTCTCCACGGCCTTGTCCCTCTTGGCCTTTCTGCCCTTGGCTTCCAATATATTCATTTCTGTGATTTTGATATCCTTCAGCATTAACTGTCCTCAGACCCACCACTCTCAAAATATCCCCTGCTGTTCTCTAGTCACAACCCAACTTCGGATTGTAAGCACTTTGGGGCAGGGACCTTACAAATTGTAAGCACTTTGGAACCAGGGGTCTTTGAGATAGAAACATTTCCATAATGGACTGCTAGTGGATTGATGGTACTATTTAAATAAACAGTGCCATCGTATGCCGTAATAATTGCTCCAACCGGGCATCCTGGTGTAATCTGTCCCTATGGTGCAGGACACATTTAAATGGATGGTACAGAAGAGCAAAGCTGGGCAGATTTGAAGGCTAAAGCTGGGAACTGCATTAATTACATACTGTCTCTGCTTGAGTTAAATCAGTGCCTTTGCTAGCCTATCATCAGGCACTTTTTACATCTAGAAGGCGAGACTTGCCATTATTCCTGCAGATGCTCTGAATGTGCACTGATCCTCTTCTGCTACAGCTTTTGTTTTCAGACCCCCCCTTCTTTTTCAATGGTTGCCATAGAATCTCTCAATTATCATATGAAAGGCACGCGCACGCACATACACACACAATCCCACAAAAGCCTGTTGCCAAAGCCTCGGACAATTTTATTGTATTATTTTCATGTAGAAAGAGGAGGGGCCCCTGAAGGAAAATAATTGGTGAGGCTGATGCTAATTCTCCACCTAACTTAGAAGATTGTGATGATGTTGATTACTATTATTTATTCTTTTAAATGTGTGAATTCAATTCTTACTTGATTCCTCCTGATCAGCTGTGTCATAGCTATTATGGGAAATTAATTCACTGAAATACATTTTAATTGCTCTGTGAGTCATGGGACAGACATGCATTTTTCTCACGTTAATGCATTATGCACACAGCTCCAGTTAGAGCTTGCCTGATTTTCACTGAATGTTTCAATTATCAGTTCCCATACCCTCTTGGCAATTGGGGAGGGGTCACACAGCCAGGAAATGGTTAATAAAAGTCCTCTTTGGTATTATTGTTTCAGGACAACTGGCTGCTATTATTTAGGAGTAGTGGCTGTACAATATTGGACCGGGGGGGGGGGAGAGAATATTCAGAGAGTCCAAAAAGCAACTGAACTTTCTTTTTCCTATATATGTAAGAGGAGTTCCTGTGCCCAATAAGCTGTTAAGTTTTTTTAATGGATTGGCTCTTGATGTTGCTTTTGAAATAACACATAATCATCAACATCATCATTGCTGGTCAAGGTCCAACTTAAGCACTTTTAAGTTGAATCTATCCATCCATTTTAAAGACTACCTTTCAGGCAACATATGCAACAGGGTAATGCTGTAAGAAAATCAAACTATTGTAAAGCCACTATAAAACAGCATCCGGAACTTTTCCATCAAAGTTCACATGAAACATTTTCAAACAGCTCTGAAATCTGAAAACAAAAAGTCAAGCAAAAACCTCACTAGCTGCATGGGCCCAAGGAGAGGTCCAGAAAGGCGAGTTCTAAGACTCACTTAAAAGCCTGTATCATACAGGCCATTTGTCATTGGGTTTGAGGGGTGCTTCTTAACTGGGAGGCCACCTTGTTATTTTAATAATATCCTTTTATATTGTCACTACTGAGACTTGCAATAGGAGAAGATTCTATCCATGCAAAGGTTTACAGAGGAGCCTGTGCTTCTGGGGACATTGGACTTATAGACATGTCCTTGCCCTCATCCTCAGCTTAATTCCACACGTGCTCAGGCAAACACCTTAACAGGGCTATACTTGTTGCTTGTTTGTTGTGCAGAAAGCACCTCAGCACATTGTGGGCCTTTCCAGCTATCCCCACCCCCAGCCCTTGCCTTTGGAAGCCTTATAAGCAGCAGCTGCAGGAGAGAAACTGTGAGCAACATGGGACAGCTGTTTCTAGGACTAAGAGTGGCTGGGGCAACTCAGCCAGATGGGCAGGGTATGTATGTATGTATGTATGTATGTATGTATGTATAAACAAACAAACAAACAAACAAATAGGTGAAACAGTGAGGCTCCCTTGTTATTTTTGCTACATGATGCGGCATGTTGTTTAAGTAATATTGTTATATTTATAGTAT
Source organism: Podarcis raffonei (assembly GCF_027172205.1). Taxonomy (NCBI): domain Eukaryota; kingdom Metazoa; phylum Chordata; class Lepidosauria; order Squamata; family Lacertidae; genus Podarcis; species Podarcis raffonei. Next base: position 54,620,589 of record NC_070604.1, read on the forward strand.
TGAAATGTGATGTTTTGTATGTTATTATATTTTTGTTTTTCTACATTATTGTTGTTTTGTAGTGCTTGCTTTGAATGCATCCCTATTTTTTTGTCATAAGCTGCTTACAGCATGCTTTTTTGTGCAAAAGCCAGTTACAAATTAAATGAATGAATGGATGGATGGATGGATGCTAGGGGTATCTGATTTTCTCAATAACTCATTCTTCAGGTATTCCAGCTCCCATGTGAAGCACCAAGGGAGTGGCAACACCACACCTGATATTTAATGTATTAATAAATTCCTTCCTCCAACATCCACACATCCAGCCCTGCTCCCATGTTGCTCTATATGGGAGTTAGAAGTCTTTAGTAGAATACTCATTGAGATTCAGGGTCTATTGATTGGATCTAACGGACTCTCACTCATCGTAGCACCAAATCTGAAGCCAGTGAATTAACCTGAATATTTTCCCTCTCCTGCAAATGGTGACAGCAGCCATCGTGTACACTTGAAGCTTTCATTGTCTATCTAGAGTAACCCTGTATGAACCGTCTCAGCACGTGCAAACGTAAACATCACTTGAGAACTTCTTTATGAAGATATGTACAAGAGTGAATGATACATGGCAAATGTCCAGGGTATAGACATTTCTTTTGTTGCCCTGATTGTGTGCACCCATAGGCTATCTGACTGGGTGCTGTGGATACAAAATGCTGGACTAGATGGGCCTGGCAGCAAGGCAAAAATGTATGTGTTTATGAACGAAATGAAGACTGGAGAGGCTGAAAGCTCTTAACTGCTGGAATGGCAAGAAGTCCTTAAAGCAGCTATGCCTGGTGGCATTTACGACCTAGGCTACAAAAGCAGGAAAGGAGTTGCATTCTTTGATAAATGAGTGGACTGTCAAAGTTAAGCATTCATAGGTCCCATTGGTTTGAACAGCGAACTTACGCAGGCTGAAAATGCTCAGCTTTGGCTGGATTGTGTTTCTGTAGTCACTATATTCCATTTTTACTGTGATGTTAGGAATTATCTATATAGGAAAGAAAGCATGCCTTGAATTTTCCATGGAGATAGGGAGACAAAAACATGGACAGGCAGAGTGACTTCAGATAAGAAATCTTTACCAGACCAAGGCTGTTAAATGGTTTCTGTCATAAACATGGCCATCAAAGAAACGAAACCAGCTGAATTTCTCATTATTCATTCCAAGTGCCTCATCTATGGTCCACCCTTACAGAATATGTACATTTTTCCATATATTGTGAAATATCTTGGCTGCTTCTTAAGCATGACACTTATGCTAGCAATGCAGCTGGAGAATCACATCAAGTGATTGTGTTTGAGAGTTAATCCTATGCATCTCTACTCAGAGTCTTTTTTTTAGTTTTAAATTGTTTCCCAATCTTCTTCGTTATGTGAAGGAAACATTTGTTTTTACTGAGCCTGAAGAGTTCTACTTTTCTTCCCTCTGTGTATCATCCCACCTTATCTGAACACAAATGACAAAAATGGCATGGAGGAAACCTTACACTCTCCCCACCAGTGTGGACTTCAGGCCAGGTGTGTTGGAATGTACTCATTCATCCCAAGCAGGCTCAGGCACTTCTGCACCCCACGCCTCAGGTGTGCATGCTATTCCTAGCAGAGCAAAGGTGATGCACAAGGAGGTTCAGAGAACAATGGACTTCAAGATGAATATGAATGTGTCATTGGCGTATCTAGAATGGCTAGACCAGAGGTAGCCAAAATGGGGCCCTCTAGATGTTTTGGGTTTCAACTCTTATCACCCCTGGATATTAGCAATGCTGGCGAGGGCTGATGAGACCAGTAATCTACAATGTCTGGAGGACACCATGTTGGCTAAAATTGAGAAAAAATGCCCACTTGAAACATTCAAGAAGCCAGACAACTAACTATATCAACATTCAGATTATTTTGTCCATCTGTCAAATGCAAATGAAGGCAGGGAATACAAATCTAATCTGAGTCCTCTTTAAAGATATATCTTTCCTATCTCCCAGGACTTCTTTCAAGTCTTCTGTAGTGATAATGGAAAATTTTGGAATGGAAGGGGGAATCAGGAACAATCTCCTGCAGTTGAGAATTCCCAGGCTGCGTTTAAATTGCTTCCAAAGTTCCATATTAGCCCATAGGGGATTCATCACCAGTGCTCCTCTTTAGCAGCCATCCCTTTTCCCAAGGAAATGTATCATTGCAAAGGGGAAAACCCCCAGCAAAAAGTGTCAACTAAGGAATAAAGAAGACTTGTAGGGGCAACATCCCTAAGGCCCAGATACACCATAGCCTGTTCATCAGTGTTTCTTGCTATGTGGATGCATGAGAATTGTAGTTTCCAATGTTAACAGGGGTGGGAGAGAAATCCATTCAGTTCACATTTTAATGTAAGTCTACCTAGTTAGCAATTCCAGAACCAGTATGTGAACTGAAATACAGCTACCAGCTGAAATTTTCACTTCTCTGAATTTGGTGATACATTTCTCCAACCGAAAAGCATAATTGTGGGAAAGCGTGCACAAAAATCCATATATTAAAATGCAGTACTTTAGGGGACGTTGTTTGCAAAAAGGTGTATATTAGGAGAAACTCACATAAAATGCTGAATTTTCATGTTGATTAAAAAAAAATTTGCAACCTGATGTGGAAGTAGGGTTAATTGAATTTAAGATTGGGGGGGAAATCAGAAATGAATTAATCTGAGATTGACATATTGATTCATCCCTACCTCCAACTTTAATAAATTAAGCTAGGAGGCATTTAAAATTATAGTTCCTATGCATCACAGCAGCAAAGGATGCTCCTGAGAATGCCAGGCCTTAAAGATGACGTTCATGAAACCTCTGCTGCCTCCGTCCAGCACTCCTTAGTCACCATTGCCCCCCCATACAAACTTTGTGAGCGTAAGGACATAGGAAGAGCCTGTTGGATCAGACCAAAGGCCAACCAGATGTCTATGTGATGCCCTCAAGCAGACCTGAGCACAACAGTGTTTCCCCCAGCAACTGGCATTCAGAGGCATACTGCCTTCAACAGCAGAAGTACAACATAGTCATAGCGGTTATTATGAGCTTGCTTGGCTAACAAAAATAAACTTTGTGGCTAGTGAGAATAAGCTTGCTTGGAATGGGGGTGGGGGAAATCACTTGGAGACTTGATCTTTCAAAGCTTTTCAGAGAACCCTCAGAAAGACCCTGAGTATTTTCCAGGAATTTTCTGTGACATCTCAGAAATACCAAGCTAATTATGAGGAGAGCTAGAGGGAGCTTTCCCATCCACTGTGTGAGGTTTTAACCCTAGCCAAACCAATGAAAATTTCCCCTTCCTTTGCAGAAGCTAGTCTGCAAACTTCTTTGTTCCCAGAGTAACTGAACATTCCAAGCCATTACACTGGTTCAGCCAGTCAACCAATACAATACAGATGTCATCTTTTGGGCACATCAGTCAGCAGTATTTTTGTAAAGCCTGGAGTTTCTGTGATTGAGGAAGACAAGCATTTCATTGTGTCTTTGTGAGACATTTTATTTTTAAAAAGGTCTTATCATTGCCTGCCATTTGAGCATAACAGAAAGATGCTTGAAATTAAGCATGTTTGCCAAGATTGTTTTTAACCACACAGAAACATATTGTAGCTTCCAAGAGTTTGAGGTTGTTCTTCCTGTGATGTGCAGCTGGAAATCAGAGTTTGCATGAAGGTGGCAAATCACATTGGAAATTCAACGCTGCAGAGAGGAATGCTTAAAGAGCAGGGAAATGGACTTCAAAACTGGTGATCTGTATCCCATGATCTTAGAACCAGCACTTCTGTGAGGTGAATGTGATACAATGCAATAATGTTAGTTGCTTGCCTCACCTGTCACAGAATACCAAGCAACATCCCTCTTGAAGAGCACTGTCCAAGTGACAGGGCCAGCCCAAAACATTTTGGCAACTGAGGCGAACCACAGAATGGTGCCCCCTTCCCTGCTAGGGAAGAGGGGGTGAGTGAAGATCTACATCAGGAACAAGTGGGACATCAGGAACTGGTACGCATGCATAAGATTGCACCCTTACTTTCGAGTAAGTGTTTGTAGAATTTCAGACTAAGTCTTGGCTAACTGAACTTCCATAGGGCACACCCACTGCTTGCGTATGGCCACCAGAGAGCGAATGCATCCCTTGGGCCAAAAAAAGGTTACCCGCCTCATCCCCAGTCTAAAAAGGTCAAGCACTGAACAGAGCACATAGTTCTAGAAGGAAAGGTGGGATAAGAATGTAACAGAACAAAAAGCCCTGAGTAACTAGACCTTCACCATGTTGTCGAAAATATTTTAGTTGACTTCTGAGTCTCTTGGGCTTGCCAATCAAAAAGTTGGTGGTTTGAATCAGCATAATGGGGTGAGCTCCCGTTGCTCTGTCCCAGCTTCTGCAATTTGAAAGCACACCAGTGCAAGTAGATTAATAGGTACTGCTGTGGCAGGAAGGTAAACGGCATTTCTGTGCACTCTGGTTTCCATCGGGGTGTTGTGTTGCTCCAGAAGCGGCTTAGTCATGCTGGCCACATGACCTGGAAAGCTGTCTATGGACAAATGCTGGCTCCCTTGGCCTGAAAGCGAGATGAGTGCCACAACCCCATAGTCGCCTTGACTGAACTTAACTGTCCGGGAGCCCCTTACCTTACCTTTACCTTCCTTACTCCTAGAACATAACATTTCCCCTTCCCGAAAGCCAAAGACGACTTAACACAAAGTGGACTAAACTGGCCCATGTTTAAAAGGCCATTTGCTGAAGCTGTGTGATTGCAGCAAGCACAACTCCACATTTACTATATAATACTAGAAGCATACTCTTCTAGACTGCACATGTGGGTTCAAATTCAGACACTGTGTGTGTTTTCATAGTCATAGTGAAGCTAACTGGTCTCTCCTAAGTTTTCATTTTGCACTCTCATGGATTTTACACTCTCCAGGGTATGTTGCCCAGATTTGTAACCCTATTTCATTCCTGCCCTCATTGCCATTTAGAAGAGATGGACATTAATTCACCCCATTTGGTGAGGGAGGGTGGTCAGCTGACCCTGCTCCCCCCTTTTCTACTGCAACTCCTCGTCAGGCACTCGTTTCCCATTTTGTCCCCATTAACATTTTGCAGTTTCCTGTCATTTTTTTTAAAAAATGGCAATAAATTTTAGACATTTCAGTGCCAAATCTTGGCTCATTACAGGTGATCGATCTGCATTAAGTGAGTGCGAAAAGAGAAATGAATCCTAAATGCATGTGAAACTGCTATCGAGGGAAGGGACTTTTGTCACCAGTTAGGCAACGAGCACAGAAACACACTGAGGCCTCTGAGTGTGTACATGCATCCACTTTGTAAGCAGGTTGTCTGCTTCACCCTGCCAAAAGGCAATGAGGATTTGATGCAAGAATTTGTTGTAATGAGTAGCCATTAATTTGTCCTACAGTGCACTGCTTTTGCAGGTATTTGGAAATGAAACATTTGATCTCACTGCCAGCATGTGAGGTTAATTCCGATTATGGTAGATGGGCGTGAAATTACAGTAAAATTACAGTGGTACCTGGGGTTACAGACACTTCAGGTTACAGACGCTTCAGGTTACAGACTCCACTAACCAAGAAATAGTACCTCGGGTTAAGAACTTTGCTTCAGGATGAGAACAGAAATCATGCAGCGGCAGCACAGCAGCAGCAGGAGGCCCCATCAGCTAAAGTGGTACCTCAAGTTAAGAACAGTTTCAGGTTAAGAACGGACCTCCAGAACTGTTAGAACCCAATGCTAAGATACTATCAAGAATGTACAATCTGCTGTTGAAATGGAATACTGAGGAAGAAACGGTAAAATCTGCAATGATAAAATGGGCACAAGATATAGGATATAATATTATGTTTGCTGACTGGGAGAAGTTGTGGACCACCGGGATTAAATTTATGGCATGTAATGCCCTAAGAGAGAATATTATGAAAATGATGTACAGGTGGTACATGACTTCAGTCAAGCTTGCAAAAATATATCATTTGCCCGACAATAAATGTTGGAAATGTAAAGAAATTGAACGTACATTCTTCCACCTTTGGTGGACGTGCCCAAGGATTAAGGCTTTCTGGGAGATGATCTATAATGAAATGAAAAAGGTATTTAAATATACTTTCCTGAAGAAACCAGAGGCCTTTCTCCTGGGCATAGTTGGCCAATCGGTGCTAAAGAAGGATAGAACTTTCTTTATGTACGCTACAGCAGCAGCAAGAATTCTCATTGCAAAGCATTGGAAGACACAAGACCTACCCACTCTGGAAGAATGGCAGATGCAATTAATAGACTATATAGAAATGGCAGAAATGACTGGCAGAATCCGAGACCAGGGAGAAGAGTTGGTGGAAGAAGATTGGAGGAAATTTAAAACTTATTTACAGAAACATTGTAAAATTTTTGAATGTTGATGACATTGAAATGAATTGAAGGGGTTCTAGCAACAAGGTAAAATGTAAGATTGGATTGATAATAGATAAACTAATAGGATATGAATTTGCTGAACCAATTTTTAAAAGGGATACAAAAAAGGGAGGCGTGAGGAAGTCAGGAAAATAAGTTAACTAAAGATGAGAAATTAAAAAAGAGGGATTTTTGTTTTCTTTTTTATGTGTTTTCTTTTTCATGTTTAATGTTTGTATCTTTGTATTTTGTAACTTTGTATTTTTCTGTTTTTGTATTTTTCTGAACTTCTTTATTGATAAAACTTAATAAAATATTATTAATAATAATAAAAAATGGACCTCCAGAACGAATTAAGTTCTTAACCCGAGGTACCACTGTACTTTCATCACTTGCAGGATGAATAGTTTTCCATGTGTCTGGTTACATCTACACCATAATAAGTGGCCACTTGGTCAGTTGTTGCCTGTATCTACCCACTGTCAAGAGCCCGTGTGGTGTAGCAATTAGAGTCTTGGACTAGGTCCTGGGAGCCCAGGGTTCAAATCCCCACTCAGCCATGAAGCTCACTGGGTGACCTTGGGCCAGGTACCACCTCTCCACCCAACCCACCTCAAGGGGCTGTTGTGAGGAGAAAATAGGGAGAAGGATGATAATTTATGCCACCTTGAGCTCCTGGGAGGAAAGATGGGATATAATAATATTCATAATGCAGAAACACATCAATTGACTAGTCACCAAAGCTAGTTCAGAAGATATTATTAGGTCAATTGCAAGCATGTCCAATGGCCAGGTATTGTGGGAGCTGTAGTTCAGAAATATCTGCTACAGGGTCCCTGAACCTGGTTTAAATTATAGTAATTATTTCTAAATTTGCATCCACCTACAATTTAGCATGTACTAATTTTAAGAAAACTTGTGTCCTCTGATTTGGCAATGCATTCCCCTTTTTTGGCCATGCCAGAGTAGCCACTCTACCACAAACACCACATCAAAAAAAAGAATCTCAAAGACAGACATATGACAATATTAATACTGAGGCAGGTTTGGTCAGGAGAATGCAATTCTGGAAGCACTCCAATCTCAAGCTATTCAGGGCTTTTAAGGTAAGGACCAACACCTTAGATAGTGCTCTTAAACAGATGGTAGCCAATTAAGCTTTTAAAGACTGCCATGATGTGATCCATTTGAGCAGTACCAGTTAGGTTGATCAGGTGCAAAAGCAAGCAGGGCTCCTGCGCCTTTAAGGTTGCACAGAAGGGGGAAATTTCAGTGAGCACTGTTTGCATGATAAGCTACATCTGCAGAAATAACCTCCTCTACATTACTATGGAAGGTTCAATAGCCCTGCCCCACATTCTCCTAATGCCACTGTACTTTCTCCTAATTGAAGTTTATGAACAATCTTCAAGGGCAGCCCTGTACAGCAACACATTACAGTAGTCCACAGTTGCCACAGCATACCATCTGATGCCTTGATGTAGCTTGAGCTTTCATAGACAAGATGCTTGAAGTAGATACTGATTGCGATAAAGATATGGACACACTTGCAAGATATGTGTCATTTGGGAGTGGGAATCTGTTCGATGAGATGACATTAAAAGAAAGGGACACGTCCAGAAAGCAAAGCCTGTGTGGCTTTTGTCCTTAGAGAGAACTGGACTCAGAATTGCTTCCTCCTGTTTCTAATCCTCCACCACCACCCTTCTGTTATAGTGTAACAGAGACAGACTGTAGCTAATGTGTGAAGGCAGAAATGATTTTCCATCTGAGCGCCTCCCCTCACATGTGATGGGGAAAGCAGCGATCGACGCGTTGTAATGTATATTTATGAAGTTGTGTTGAGTTGACGAGGGAAGTGGAGATGAGGGGGCTGGCAGAAGGAAAACCAATTGTCAAATTTACCAAAGCCGATGTGCAAAAAGAATTTTTTATATAGATATATAAAGAAAGAGCAAACACAGAAACATTGATTTAAAGGTACATTTGTATACCTGGGCTAAATATATTCCTGACTTCCGCATCTATTAGATAGCGTCATGTCTGCTCTGAATGTCTGCTAAGTATATTGCAGAGAGGGGGGAGGGCTTCCTATAAAAAGCAGCAAGTGTGCTTAATCTTGGAATCCTCTAGGAGTGCTTCTTCTTGGGCTCTGGTACAGCAAATCGGGTTGCCATGGTAAAATGGGTCAGCACAGCGAGCAAGTCAGTATGAGCAACTGAAATCAGGCTCACAATGCTGAGATAGCAGCGCAGGCCCGAGCAGACAGTAATCTAGTGGAGAATCTAGGTCACTGGGATTCTTTGAAGCTGCAGCTGTCCGTGTCGGACCACTTGCTCTCAGTCAGGGCTCACAAAAGAGTCAGGGCGGCTGGGCTTCTGATTAACGGTTACAATGCACGGGTTACAACGCACAGCCCCAGTTGCACGCTTTGTCTTCGGCGGGAACAATTCGCTATTTCAGATTTCGTTTTACGATTGCGTATGTGTGGTGTGTGTGCACGTACATACACATCCAGAAAGGGTATGCAGAGGTGACACATCTCCGTTCCCACAGATACACACCTCTTTATTATGCATTTGCATGACAGTACAAATTAGAGCTTTCTTTTCTTAAGGATAATACATTGAATTGTTTACTTCACTCCAAAGCAGAGACAAACATTCATCTGCAAGCAAGATAACACGTTCTTCCATCCTTCCCTTTCCAGACTACATGCAGCCACATTGCTAAGCCAAACACTTATCAAAATGGAGGCAGGGGGAATTAAGTTGCTTCACAAAATTGACAGACCTCTGTATGTTGCCACACATCTTCATTTCCATCCCTAACTTCTCCATCACCATCTCCAGTACTATACACACATAAATCCACTGGCATCTAATCAGAGGAAGAACCTTTTTCTTTAAAACCTGTTCAATAATTACATTGGATAAATTGTGGACTAATTTGGACTTAATTTTACTCCAAATATACCCACTGAAATTATCAGGCCTAACTTAGTCATATTCATTCATTCCAGTAGGTCTACACTGGGTGAAACTTGGCTGAATACCTCCCATCATCGGGGGGGGGGGGGGAATCAAACCCTGGTCTGTTCAGCAACCCCCTTTACACATTTTGAGAGTCTTTCTCATGCATAGCTGACTTTTATGTTTTTAATTGTTATTATTTATCCATCATATCCTATTATTTAGAAACGGCCCCTTTTAAGCAACAGCTTCACAGAAGTATGCTAGAAACTGCTTGTGAAAGTAGGAATCGTCTTGCTTGCTTCTCTGGATGGTGGCCAATGTGGAGAAGACTCGTGTATTAGCAGATGAACAGCCCGCCTTGTAACATTGTCATTACACAATAAAATACATATGGATGTTAGCAAGGATGAAATTGTGGGAAGGATTTAATGAAGTTTCTCAAGCATCAATAACACAAAGGAAATAGTTATTGTTTTTTAAAAATCCTTGCTATATCAATATATGCATACACAGAGATTGAACACAATTTTGGAGCTCTTTCAAAGCTCCAAACTTGGTTCCAAACTATTCAAACATCTACATTTTAAAGTTAGGATTAAGGAATGCATTAACTGCACTAATTAAACAATTAACATTTTGTGGTTCAAGTGCTATGGAATATTTATGAGAGACCAAAAATGGGCTAGAGCACAAAACGTTAGTGGGTAAAACAAACAAACAAAGAAAGAAAGATGGGCACTGCCCTTTCCCCCAGCTTGCCTCCTGGCATTCAGTGCCATTTCCAGTTGCATCTGAGACAGGTCAGGCAGGTGGGTGGGTGGGCAAGCAGGCTGGTAGCAGGCGGCAGTTGGAGGCAGGAGTAGGAAGTGGGTGAGCGGCCAGAAACTTCTCATGCATGGGGGGGTGAGAGGCGAGGGGTGAAGGTGCACTCTGGAGAAGTGCAGGGAGGAGGGAGAAGTGTGGGAAGGGGCAAGAAGGGCAAGCAGGTATATGCCTACATCTCACTTGCTTGCTTTTAAAGATGACTAAGGACTTACCTGAATAATAATAATAATAATAATAATAATAATAATAATAATAATAATAATTTATTATTTATACCCCGCCCATCTTGCTGGGTTTCCCTAGCCACACTGGGCAGCTTCCAACAGAACACTAAAATACAATAACCTATTAAACATTAAAAGCTTCCCTAAACAGGGCTGCCTTCAGATGTCTTCTAAAAGTCTGGTAGTTGTTTTTCTCTTTGACATCTGGTGGGAGGGCGTTCCACAGGGTGGGTGCCACTACCGAGAAGGCCCTCTGCCTTCTCACAACTTGGCTGTAACTTGGCTTCTCACAGCGAAGGAACCACCAGAAGGCCCTCGGCACTGGACCTCAGTGTCTGGGCAGAATGATGGGGGTGGAGACGCTCCTTCAGGTATACTGGACCAAGGCCATTTAGGGCTTTAAAAGTCAGCACTAACACTTTGAATTGTGCTTGGAAACGTACTGGGAGCCAGTGTAGCTGTTTCAAGACCGGTGTTATATGGTCTTGGCGGCCGCTCCCAGTCACCAGTCTAGCTGCCGCATTCTGGATTAGTTGTAGTTTCCAGGTCACTCTTACTTTGTAAGAGATACTCCAACAGTAATTCGGTCTCAAGTCTAGGTTCTCAGAAATTAGCACTCTAACAACCCCATCCACAATGTCCTATGCTACTAGCCATGTCCCAAACACCTGTCTGTTGACCACAGGCATCTGAAAAAGGAATCCTATGTGCCTTCAGCTCTCTCTCTCTCTCTCTCTCTCTCTGTGTGTGTGTGTGTGTGTGTGTGTAGGTTTCCACGCAACTTGAGGAATCCCAATCTTGCAATGCTCCCAGTTGCACTGAAGCCTATACTCATAAAGTTAGGCTTCCCTTTTTTGGTTGTTTGTGTTCAATATGTGGCTCAGTGTTGAGGTGGGCCAAGTGGTTGTGATGTACTGCTCTGCCTCCGCACATTTTGCCTTCATGTTGAGGCTTGTAGCTTCAGAGTGCTCTGAACTCCCTGCTCAACTAGTATCATGAGAAAGTAAATCAAAGTGGAAAGACATGGAGAGAAACCCCAAAGGATGCTTCTCAGAAGTAGGTATCAGTGTGTTCAATAGGATTTACACCCTATAAGACTAGTTTAGGATCACAGCCTAAAGATTACTACTTTATAAATCAAGTTCTATGTAAATTGCAGCACTGCTGTGGGCAATTCACCTTCCATAAACACATATAACAAGTTTCAGTCCACATGCCTAAGGAGAACCTGCAGTGAATGGTACCAAATTACCGTTACCATTCTACGGAAAGCGTGATTATCATTATATACAATTGAATGGACCAGTATTTTAGATAATCGTGCCAAAGGCACAAATCCATTCCCTTAAAAATAAAGGGTGGTGGCTTGACTTGTATAAATAACACTGCAGTTGTTAGTGACCAGAATTAACAGTAGTTTAATGAACCAAAAAGTCATCTGGTTGCACAAAGAGTATATGGAAGTATATATACAAATATAAGACCGGAATATGTTGACTGGTCTTGTGTGCGCATTTGAATGTGCACACGCACATATAGATATATTTGATTCTCATCATTCTTGTGTTTCAACAATGAGAAAAATACAAGAGTATTCCTTTCTGTAGACTTTATCTTCAACATGTTTTCGTAAGATAAGATCCATATACTTTGGGCTTAAGTCCCTCAATTATTTTGTCATTCTAAATGGCCTTTAGAATCAATATGAAGCAACAGAAATGACTGAAATATTTGCTCAGGCAGGCTTCTTCTTGCAAAATCAACAAACTCTACTTGGTTCAAAAGAGTCTGCAATTGAGGTCAACAGCCTATTGGTACAGAGCATAGCTCAACACGGGCCTGTAGCTCAGAGGAGCACACACCTCCTTAGGTATCTGTAGATGTGTGTTAAAAGATCTCCTGTGATGCTGATAAAATTCTTTCCATTCTTTAAACGCCTAGATAAACAACACTGAAGCATCACAGATACGGCTTGCCTTCCAGACCATCCTACCTGTGGCTGGTATTCTGGCATGACATTCCATTTGTATTTTTGATGTGGCAATATTGCAAGGCAAGCATGGAGCCCAGTGTACATTTTGAAGGAAATGCCAAGCCCCTCTGTCTGTGGGATTCCCATACATCATCCAAATGAGAGCTGCCCCCATCACTGAAATGAATGAATGAAGAACCTATTGCCCTGAATGTACATATCGCTGATCATTGGATATGCAGTAGAATCAGCAATGCATTGAGCAAGACGTCAGTGTGAAAACCGTGGATAGCTCAGTCATTAGTGTGTGAGACTCTTACTCTCGGAGTCCTGGGTTCGAGCCCCCCCGTTGGGCAAAGGATTTCTTGTATTGCAGGGGGTTGTACTAGATGACCGCCTGAGCACCTCCCAACTCTACAATTCTAATATTCAATTAACTCTTTTAAGATAAACCGGATAGACAAAATGGGAGAGAGGATAAATGACAACCCAAAAGAAGAGTAAGAGGAAAAATAAGTAATAAATGTAAACAATAGAGGGAGAATGAACATATAACTCACATATATTGCTAATTTGTGTTCAGCTTTATTGCCCAGAAATGGTAATCTGGGGATTGCATACCATTTGATGAAGAAACCTCTATGACAAAATTCCAGGGAGAGCTGTGTTAATCCATGGAAGGAAAATTGCTAGATAAATTCAGGGTTAGGTCACATTCCATTATTAAAGAGCTAAGAGTTTAAGATGTCATATCTTCCTCTCTGATCAAACACCTCTTGGAAAAAAATAACACAAAGGAGCAATTCATTCTTTATTTGCAATTTTGTGACAATTCTGTATAATCAGGATGCAGCAGATGTTTAATATAAGGGGAATGATTTTTCTCAGATGCAAAATATCCCAAAGGATACTTGCTGAGTTTTCACTCTCTTTCTTTCTTGATCTCTCCAGGGAACTACCAAGAGGTCAACTTCTAGGAGGAGTGGACATCCCCCCAAAAAAATCTGACAAGCCAAGAAAAAAACTGAGTTGGGAGGGGACGATAGGATTTTTTTGTTGCTTTGTGAAACCCAGAAAGCTGGGATTTCTACATAAGTCACTTTAGCCCAGGTCTGCAATAAGTTGTGATCCACAAAGTGGAATACAGCCTTCCCAAGCCATACATGGCCAATCCACCTGGGGTTTGGAAAAGGTCATATTTGTTTGCTGCCTGCCTGTCTGCTACTGCAAATAAAATAAATGAGGATGGCATCCAGAAGGACAGAACAGGGGGCTGGTAGGGGCTGCATGTGGCTTGATGAATCACAAGTTGTGCCTGCCTGCTTTAACCTTGAAGGCACCCAATCACTCTTCTGTTACTGATAGCTTCACCCCTATTGAGTGACATGTTTCTTTAACAATTATCCCGCATGCAAGCTGTCTGATTTTAGGCATTCCCCACTCAAGTAGCCTATTTTCTCAGAAGGGCAATCTCTTCTAGAATTGTACGTATTCACAAGGTACCTCTTAACTGTGGTTTGCATTTCTTTCCTCTCCAAATATTTAAGAGGCATATCTTAAGGAACATATCTGTCATATATAGCCCTCCCTGGAATATTCTTAGGAAAGGTTAGCACTCTGGCTAGGAGAAATATTTATATTCCATTTTACAACATAACATCTCTTTTCGAATGAACAGGGATCAAAATGGACATGAATCCCCTTTTGGATAATTGGCTGCTTTTTCATTCATTATTCTTGTCACTGCGCTAAGTACAATACCAGACAAGGAAATCTTATGAATGTGCTAATATGGCAAAAAATAAATAAATCGATGATTGTGACAAAACTGCAAAGTTTTGATTTAAGTTAGTTCACCCACTGATTTCAGTGGCTGTATATTAAGCATGACTGAAGCTTGACTTCGGCATGGCTAGGGTTGTGCTGTTAGTTGGCTTCACCCCAGAGAATGCTGGAAGGCAGCCACAAAGGCTTAAAGAATAGGATTGCTAATGGCGTACTTAAATTTAAATGAAGAGTTTGGCTAGAATCAGTGACAGAAATTTTCCCATGTCATCAGTGTAGACACATTAGGCTATTATTAAAACAAAACAAACTTCCTTGGCCATTCATTGAGCAAACTGGGTTACAAATATTTCTGCCATGGTTAATTTGTTTTCAGCTACACTTTAGATTCTAAAGTTTAGAAAGTTCTTCCAAGGCAGTTACATTATACTGCTAGCTGTCAAATACCAATTTTGTAGAAAGCAAGCATCACCACTGTGCCAGAAGTGGATTTTATTAAGATCACATTACAATGGGATCCTATGAAATGATAATGAATGCCAAAACAAAGTTCACCAGTAGTTTCCCAGTTGGAGATAACAAGAAACAGCAAAGCTACAATCCTAATTACATCGTCTTGGAAGCAAGCCCCATCTGTTTCACTGGACCTTCCTTCCATCCCGAGCAAGTCTGCCTGAGTTCCCACCCTAATAATATTACACTTTCAGCCAATTACCAATTACCCAAACTGCCTCATGCCACCATGATTGTAATCCTCAGCAGAGTTCTGTTCCACAAAAGAACTTGGGAAATATTGTTATTCCTTGTCCTAAGCTATTCGCATCTGTGCCCAAGTGTGGGGAAGCGAGCAGAGTGTTGCTCTTGGAGCAGGGAGAGCTGAGTTCAGTTCAGCCAGCCATAAGGCTCCCTGTATAGCACTGGTCTTGTCAGTAACGGCAATGAGCTGCTCCACACACTCATTTGACTGAGGGTTGAGGTTTAAAGGCATACATAAGCCATTGTGTGCAAGATAAATGCCATATTGCAATAGAGCAAGAATGTTATTGAAAAGCTGTCTTTCTTTTTAAAACAAATGTTTTTACACCTGCAAGCGGGGGGAGTTTGGATACTGAGTCGTCCATATTGATTTCCCACTTACATCGACTGAGCTGCCAATAGCTGTGAATGTGTAAAGTGACACAAATAAGCCCGGTGGCTGTGGTTTTTTTTTCTGTGGGATCAGCAAAGAATTTTACATGTGTTTTTGTTTTCCGAAAGCAACATCATTTCACACCATGTTGTGTGACTCCACACCCTTTTGGTACGTGAATGTCTGCGAAATTGATATTCTTGCCCCATATTGAATTCAATTATGGTTTGTGTAGTTTATTTAGCCTGCGAGCCTATACAGTGGTACCTCAGGTTACAGACGCTTCAGGTTACATACACTTCAGGTTACAGACTCCACTAACCCAAAAATAGTACCTTGGGTTAAGAACTTTGCTTCAGGATGAGAACAGAAATCACGTGGCGGCAGTGGGAGGCCCCATTAGCTAAGGTGATACCTCAGGTTAAGAACAGTTTCAGGTTAAGAACGGACCTCTGGAACGAATTAAGTTCTTAACCTGAGGTACCACTGTACAAACCTACCTGAAAGTAAGTCCAATTGCAAACTACAGAGCTTACTCGTGAGTATACATGTATAGTATTTCACCATTAGTTTTGTATTTTGTCCAGAAGGGTCTCATTTAAATTCTTAACTGGGCAGATATCAATCCTTTCACTATGCGTGATCATGTTTTCACTTGGAAAACTTGCTTTTCACACACTGAGCAATTTTTATCTAGTCAAGCACCTTCCTTTCATTGATCATTGACTCCATTTTTATGCCAGTCATGTCACAGATAACATAGTTCAGTTTAACTGGCACATAATCTAACCTTAGCATTTTAACTTAGAACTTCAATTCTGAAGCCAGTAACTAACAATTAGCCCCACTGACTACAGAAAGACAATCAGGAGTAACAGGCTTCCAGACAACCTAGATCTTTAAATCATAATATATTCTTTTAAAAATTAATATTCAGACTTCAGCTTTAGTGAGCAGCCTGATAGTAGTGGAGCTAGTGGCAGAGGCTGCCACCCAATAAACATCCCAAGCAGTTGCTTATGAGACGCTATTCTGGAAATGTCACAACAACTTTTGAAATATGCAGAGATAGCCAGACTGTCAGGATGCTGTCAGTGGCTCCCGGCTGGTTGCCCAGGAATGTATAAAGACGAGGAAAAGTTTCTTAGAATCCTTTTTTATTTCACTCTTTACAGAGATAGGCTATAAAACCCACCCTCTTGGATAATGGCGTTGTCCCAGGGTGAATCGCCACCCCCCTAATCTCTCCCACTTCCTCATTCATCATCAATATCACCTCCTCTACGGGTGCTGCTAAGTGCCCTCTGTCTTTGAGCTCTTTGCTCTCCTACTTTTAAGGCTTGCCAGGTTCTGGGAGATGGTGGGTCTGGAATGCTTTCTAATGACAACGTGTCAGACAGCTGCTGCTCAGGCTCTGCCTGCTGCTCCTCTCCCATTATTTCCCAACTTTTCCCCTCATCTGCCTCTGAGCTGTGACCTCCCTCAAACCCCTGTTGTAAATCTATACTGTCTTCCTCTTCCTCCTCCCTGGAAGGGTCAGGATGGGGAGGTGGTCTCCACCATTCCTGCTCCTCTGCCCAGTCCCTGACACAGACAATTTGCACCTTGTGATCTTTTTCTATACTGGCTCTTGAACAAAGACATGAACATGTACTCTGCGTTTTTGTGGGATCTGGGTAAAAGTCAGAATTAAAGTCGAATTAAAATTAATCCTCATGAATTTTCATGATTTTACATATGGCTCTCCCCCCCACACACCCGAACCATCAAATTGAAACTTACTGTGATAAAATCACAGGTCTGCTTTTTGGCAGCAATACAAAAACATTGATCCAAGGCATAAGTCCACATGGATATTCATGATTTCACCCCATAGGATAGCAACAAAACCACCAACAAATCGCATTGAATATCTGTGGCCATAGAGCTGTGTTGGGATGGGGGAGGGAAATTTACTCAGTTCACATTTAAAAATGACTCCATCAAATCTTCATTTTTTGAAACAATATGAGAACCCAAACACAACCATCCTTCAAAATTCGTACTTATCCGAATTTTGTGATGCAGTTCTCCGAACAATAAATGTTTCTAAAAATACATAAACTCCAAAAAGTGTGCATTAAAAGGAATATATCAGTAAAAGCAACATACAAAAGGGCATTATTTAAAAGGTAATTTTCTTGCAAAAATATACTCATTAGTTAAAGCTACATACAAAAATACATTTATTAGGAGAAACTTGAAGGAACTTGCTGAATGAATTGCTGCTGAAATGTGGAGGGCAGAATTTAAGACTGGAAAAATATGAAACTGAGAGGAGCAACATTGACAGATCCTTCCACACTTATAGGTGATGGGTTGATCTGATGGTGGGTTTGAGTGGATCGCTCATAAAACAAATAATTATAAGAATCCACATGTCTTCTTTGTGCCATGGCAGTGCTAGAAAACACCAGATCCATGATTTTTCCTGTTCATTTGATGGTGCATATGGGGAAACAAAAGTTATTCAATTTCAGTGGTATCCATTTCACTCATCTGATGTATTCGTCTAGGTGCCTGCACACCTCTTGCTCTGTCCAACCAGCAAGGCCAATGGACAGGAAAGGTGGGGGTTCTGTTCCAGCAATATCTGAGGGGCCACATGGCACAGGCAACTCCCCACTCTGTAGCTAAAGTAGCATTAAAACATTTGCTTTAGCAAATTTCAAAATCTCACTAGAGTATAAGAAAATTATAAAGAGGGGTCAAAAGTGCAGAGCTGGCATCAGTGAGAGCAAGGTAGATGAGGCAGGAGCAAAAGAGCCTGAGATGCAGCAGTCAAAAAAGACTCTTCTCTTACGCATTGCGGGGTTTGGGCCTTGCTCCAGGCTCTTTCCTGTAACATTCCATCATCGCTCGCCTGCTCTGAAGTTAGCATCCAGGCTGCTTAGTGTCCCAGCCACAGCTTGGGTGAGGAAAAGGGCAAAGCCAAAGGGAGAAAAAAGAAGCTTTTGTGACTTTCTCTTTTTGAACTTTGTTGGCAACTGAGACTGAGCTTTGTCACAGCCTACTGGCCTGTGACAGAGGTTTGGGGAGATGGGCATTCTTTGAGATACAGAGCACAAAGGGAGAAAATGAAAGGAGAACTGTAGTTGAGCTGATTGGGAAATTAAATGTGTGCCTACGCAGAAGTATATATAAAAAAAGACCAGGAGAAATATATCCATTTTAATTGGGGTTGCCACCTGCTTTCATTTCAAGGGTTCTTCTCATCTGAGTGCAGTACTTTCTTCCTTCATGAAACACTTGTGAGAGCTTAAGGTATTCTTCAAAAGCCATTGCTAATGTCCACCACCTATTTATTTAAGTAGCCTCTCGTTATCTGAAAGTATCACATCAGTGTATGGATAAACCAAGGCTGATAACTCAAAAAATATTCCTGATTGCTATAAGTATCTCATATCAGTAGACTTCCAGGCCCAGATGACACCTTTGGCCCTGCACTCTAGGCTGTACCTGAATGAGCTCCCCCTCACACAGCCCTTTTTTCACTTCTAACATAGAAGGAAACTCTCCAGACTTTTATGAATGGTGTCACAGTCTGTTTTTAGAACTAATGGTACAATGCCATTCAGGGTTTGGGAGAGCTGCTGTGACTCAGAATCTCTTAAGTGAGAGGGGCACTAAGAATAGGGGGGTAGCAGCAGCCTTCAGGTCCCATATTAATTGGCAGAAATGGAAGGAAGATTTTATGAGGATCGGATATAATGACATTAAATTATATTGTTCCGTGGATGGTCACAGAACAATGACACATAGTCCTCTTGTTTAACTTGAGAGTCACAGACAAAAGTTTCAGGACCACAGTGTAATGAAAAGCTACACTGAGCTTGATTTGTTAGTATATTGTGTGTGTGTGTGTATACGTGTGTGTGTGCGCGCATGCATGTGTGTGTGAAAGAGAGAGAATTTGGAGTAGATGTCACATTAATGTACCAAGTGCTTATTTCTTTACAAAAATTTTGACACTAAAGCAAATGAGATGCAGCAGATTGGCTTTGAAGTTTGGAGTTTGTTTTTCCACTTCCCAAAACTCAAAAGTAGGATAGGAATCAAAAGCAATCAAATATAAAGGAAGCATTCACCAAAAAACAAACAAAACAAAAACTACTTCATGAAGGAAGACCACAAATCACAGAGTTTAGATACAGTTTCCTGATGCTGTCACTGTGCCCCAGATGTAAAACTCTGCAACAAGCTTGCTCTATATTCTTGGTGAAAGAAGAGCAAAATATATCAGTCTGGCAGATGCCACACCATGTGCTGAGTAGAACACACTGGTGTTCTGCTTTTTTGTGTGGTCCCCACTCAATGTGGGTCATTCTGAGGAACATCAGATGTGACTGGATGATTCAGTGATTTCATTGGTAACCAGAGGTGCACCAGAATCATGGTGAGGGACCATAGCTCAGTGGCAGAGCACATTCTTTGCTGGCATCTTCAACTAAGTCTGGGAAAGACTTCTATATGAGATCCTGGACAGCCACTGAGCTTAGATGGACCTATGACCTGCCTTGGTATAGGGTAGCTTCCTATGTACCTACCCTCAGAGGATGCCTGCTCAGAACAGTGACTCACAGATAACCAGTATTCTCTTTTTACACTTGTAAACACACCTCTAATTTTAACTAGGAGGTGGATAGCATGTCTCAGAAATCAAAAGTATCAAACACACTGGATGAAGAATCTAATCATCATGGCCTCCCACAAGCTTCTTACCTCCCACATTAGAATAGCCAATAACTTCAGGTTGAGATAATAATTCCAGCATCCCTACATGTGCATGTAAATGTGTGTCTAAATGTGCACTGAACAACTCCCATCAAGTAAAGTAGGTCAAGAACTGTCATGCTGAGTGCTGGGAGAGCCAATCAGAGCCCCAGGAAGCTGCAAGCCAGAGTGAACCAGAGAGGCACCTCAGTGGCAGCAGCGAGTGACAAGGAAGCACTGCTCTGCCAACTGCTCAGTTCTCCCACTGCCCTCAGCCCACCTTCCCCACCAGTTATCTGTGGAAGTAGTGGTCCAAATCATGCCACCCAGGAGCTAGCAAACCAGGGGTGCCAACCAGTGATTTTTGCACCTTTACTCAGGCCTGTGTGCCCAGCAGAGGCCAGTTTCACCAACCCCTGGGCATGCCTCTGAACACACCTTTCTCCTCTCTTCTCTCCTCCACACTACATTGTCATCATAGATCAAGACTAGATATTCTTTGCTGTCTACCCAACCTGCCTACTGGAGCACATGCCACATTCCCTCACCCCAGATCTAGGCCTGCACTAGATGCAGGGGTATCCAGCAATTTGTAATCCTCACTGGACTCCTTGTCAGTAGTGCCCAATACAGCTATGGACACAGAAGACCCTTCCATACCGAGAAGCATCAAAGATGGCATTGTAGTATCAGAATGTGAATTTCCTTTTTCTTCTGTGGAGAAGCCATGTCTTGAGAGTCCTGCAGTTGACAGTAAAATGCCTTCAAGAAGTTGCCAGGCCACCCCTCCATTGGACAGGGTAAGTCAACCACCTCAGGCAGCTAACGTGAGGTGTCATGAAGAGGAGGAAAACTAATAGCTATTTAATTTAATATGATTATACTGTACTTGCTACTGCCAAGGAAGGAGGGAGGCACCTGTGGGATTTGTTGCCTTGAGTGACAAAATAACTTGGGTAGCCTTGGGAAGGTTGTGCCTTGAGAGTTGCCATTTCTGCTCTGCCCTGGCAGCAAATCATCTTAGGCCAGTCCTGCCTTAAACTTACATGCCAGGCAGGCACTATAACCTAACTTGTATCGTAGCAATCAAAAATCTTCAGCTGTTCCTTCAACCCTAGGCAAAGCTGTCACTGCACACAACCATAGGCGCTTCTGCACAAGGACTGGAGAAGCCAAAATACAACTCCCCTGCTGTGTACTTATTTATTTGTATGGAAACAAACTGTCTTTTGTAGGACTGACAGAGAATTCTTACAACCAGCTTCGCCTGATCTAATGGCTGAAGCATGAAAGAATTTGAAAGGGCCACCCCAAAATACCAGGGAGACTTCTGGGCATAAATATTCACAATGATGTACAGTAAGCAAGTGATGAAGCGTGCACAGAATGAAGCTTGTTTCATGGCACTATATAAAGATGTCTCATAAGCACTTTGTCTCTTTTATGCTTCTCTCTCCCCCTGCCCCCAACCTTGGTCATAGCCAATAAAACACCCAAACAAAATTTAACTGTGTTACAATACTGGGCATCATTCATTTGCTGTTTGTGCCATACTTTTTTTTAAGGCAGATGAACAAATGCTCGTATCAGTAGGGATGGGGGACAAATTTGGCTTCCAAAACAGACTTACCTGCTGGACTTCCCATCACAGAACTAATATCCTCAGTGTTCCCTCTGAATAGGGATTGATTGTTAAACCACTCTGATAGCTCTGGGAGAGGAATAGGGGCCTTCTAAAAACTCTCAGGACCTTGAATAAACCACAGCTCCCAGAACTCTATGGGGGAAGCCATTACTGTTTAAAGTGGTATCGTAGTGCTTTAAATATATTGTGTGAATGAGGCCTTGGTCAAATCTGGACAGATCATGACCCTGAACTTTAGAATCCTCAGTCAAGCAAATTCCTTTAAGAGTTAATCTGATGGCTGCAGCACAGCCTGTGTTTGTGTGTGATCCTTTTAAAAAGTTCCAGAGAAGTATTCCAGTCTGAGCAGGTATCACACGGGGTTTCTTGCTGCTACATTTTCCAAATAGAGTAGAGGAGCATGTCCTGCTTGGAGCAATGGGGACTTCCTGATGTTCAGTCAAAGGGATTTTTTTTAAAAATGGCTGCCCTCAGGTAAACACTTGCCAGGTCAATTCAAAACATTCATTTGTATTACTACTACTACTACTCTCTCTTCTGCTACCAGTGCCATCATGATACTTGGTATTCACATAGGACTTGAGGATGTTCAGATTGCCTCACATACATTAGTCCAAAAGAAAACCAGGAGCAGAGTTGGCTAGAAACCTGTGGGCTACCGAAAGACATGTCACCACCCTTCCTCATTTTTGAGCAGTTCAAAGCTGTCAGGGTTTTCGCTAATGCACATGTATCCTTCCAGGACTGTTGGATATTGTCCTACCAGAGAACTCATCATTTGCAAGAAGGTGGGGTTTTCTAAATTGGTAGCTGTGAGTTCCTAACTCATCAGCAATTGGAAAGAGAATAGAAAAGAAAGACGCATATGGTGGATTCTTACTGAAACTAAGCTGGAAAACATGAAGGAAATTATAGACTCTGTGGTGTTTTTTCCATAACAGTAGAGATATATGGTGGGGTGGTTTTGGTACTACTTTCATTCCGATAATTCCTGGAATGCCACTTTTATTAGAACCCTGAAACTACTGGACACTGTCTTCTCTTGGTGTAGTTAGGAAGAATATGTCGTTCTGTCTATAAACAGCTTCAAAGTATGAAAGATAATGTGTTGGTAAACTAAAGTACGGCTAGCTGGAACTGCACAAACATGTTGGCTCCTAGATTGGAATTTACATCTGCATACCAAAATTAACAAGAAGTCTGAAAAATTGCCCTGAGATAGATTGGACATGCCAGCAGGAGAGCCATCATCACATTCCACATGTTGTTGTTCTTGTTGTTTTCAAAAAGTGAATACAGCCATTGGGATTATATTGTTGGAGAAGCAGCGATAACTCTTCTCTCTGGCCCTTGTCCCAGTTTAAAACCCATCTTGCTCAATACCGCATTTTTATTTTTAATTTGTGCTAGGGAGGGTTACAGATAACTCGCATGTTTTACCCCACATGGCAAACAGTAGATTTGATGGGACAAGTTAAACCAGAGGAAATTACACAAGGGAGCCATCTCCACATAACAGTTTCACATTGCCCTCTCACTGCATTTACCTTGCTTAAAAACAACACAGGAGAACTGATCATGGATCCCCCAACTTCACATCCAGTTTGCACCTCTGTGTACAAATGCATGTGTCTATGTGTTATTTTGTAATCACTTGCTGCTGTTCTATGCTCATTGCCTCACCACTCACACAAACACTCACCTACGTCTTGCTTCCCTAATCAGATGGAGTTTCAGGATTCAATGAAAAACAAGGAGGAGTGGATGTGATCCAAGCTGAGTAATCATTTACACTAATGTTTCAGAAACATCCTTTTGTTGCCAAGCCACCTACCCCTTTTAATCATTGTGTTAGGGACAAAGGATTCACATTGGATATTCACTGTGAGCCAATAATAGGCCAGCTTTACCTCAGAGAGACATTGCTGTATGTTCCACCTGTGATGCTGTGGTTGCTATGGTATGTCCTTGTTCTTTTTGCTGAATGGCACAGCAGAAGATCACGTACAATTCTGCTTACATGAGCAATCCACAAAGTACACTGGGCCAGACTGTAACATGCAGACAAGCCACATCCCTGTGGTAAACCTACTGCTTTTTCCCAGTCTCCATGAAATGCAAGGCAAGTCTGCAACAAGGAAACATTTCAAGTTTCTAAAAAGATTGGAATGGGATGAAGCTTATCTTCCACATAACTATCCTTTGCCATCTTAAACTACTGTGACAAAGTCACAACTGATTAAATGACCCCTTTGCTCCTGGCAGCCATGACACCGTCTGGCTTAGTGCCCTGCTTGTGGGAAAGAAGGTCAACTGATTCATTCAGTTTGAAGCACAGTCTGCCAGTTTTTGCACTCCACTGGCGCAGTGGCGCTTTTGTGTTGACAGCAAATGAACCGGATCGTGCATTCTGGGAAGAGGGCTCCTCCCATCCCACTCTTATTTTATCCTCACAGCCACCATGTGAGAGAAAGTGACTGGCCCAAGATCACTAGACTGCATGGATTTTGCCATTCTCACTCCTGCATGGACTGCCAGTGGCTGGTATCTCGCTGACCACAAAGCTGACCATCATGTGCAAGCAGAAGAAACTGGCACGATAATCAGGGCTGTTCTCACAGATAGACAGATAAACAGACAGACAGACAGACAGACAGACAGTAAAAAGGCCTCTTGAGCTTTACTGTCAGGCAGAAGCAGTCAAAGCCAGTCTTGTAAGGCTCAGGCAGTGGATCCTGGGAACTCAAGGATGGGACGTCAATGCAGAAGAAAGAGATTATAATACCTATATTGAATCTGAAGGAAACATGCTGAGCAAACAAAGCATATTCTTGCATTTGAGAACTGGGGAGAAGCAGGAACCTGTGGAAAACAGCTTGGTTGCCCTGCTTGTCTCAGGACCTTGAAACTTCAGGTCAAACACTCAGGGCCAAGAGGCACATTAGGTCATTCACATTTTGTTTTTTAAAAGTGTGCTTAAATGAGCCTCTTTTATTCTGAAGAAAATGTAGCTGCAGGGCACAGGTCTGTAATGGAATGGAATGGAAGTTGCTCAAACCACACAAGGTTAATGCCACACAAAATGTGGGGAATTACTCAAGACAGATTCTAAAAAATGAAAAAAATAAAAAAATTGCAGAACTGTTCCTGATAAAACATCAGATTTTTATTTTTTATTTTTGCATTAGAAGGGAAAAAAATAGTTTGATGATATTATATGGAATCAAGCAATGTCTTCCATTGCTATCGTGCCATAAATGGAAGTGCATACCTGTAAGGACCCTTGCTATGGTCCCTCACAATCTCCTACTGCCTCCACAAGTCCTCCAATATGTTTGATGTGCTATGTTGCTCTTGAATGTCTAGTGCAGATGAAATGAAAAGTGGCTGCATTTGGATCATCATATATGACTTAGCTGTGATTCCTGCATCACAAGGGATTGGACTTGAAGGCCCTAGAGGTCCCTTCCAACGCTACTGTTCTGTGATTCTATGATTTGTCTGTGACAACTTATTGACAAAGTAGAATCGCACAATACAGCTCTGACTTAATGCACTCTCTCTCTCTCTTTAATCACTTATACATTTAAGAAAAACCCATGTATCTACAAGTTGCATGACAGAAAGAAAACTTGTGCAGAACACGTTTCCTTTGTGTGCTAATGTTTATATGCATAAAAGTTATTTTCCCTCCATGGGGAAATGTTCTGAGTATACTCCAAATATACATTCTGAGAAAAATTGTACCACACAAGGTGCCCCATGATATTCTTGTAAAGAAGCTGGTAAAATGCAGTCTTGACTATGCTACCACTCAGTGGATTTGTAACTGGCTGACTGACCGAACCCAAAGGGTGCTCATCAATGGTTCCTCTTCATCCTGGAGAAGAGTGACTAGTGGGGTGCCACAGGGTTCTGTCTTGGGCCTGGTCTTATTCAACATCTTTATCAACGACTTGGATGATGGACTCAAGGGCATCCTGATCAAATTTGCAGATGACACCAAACTGGGAGGGGTGGCTAACACCCCAGAGGACAGGATCACACTTCAAAACGACCTTGACAGATTAGATAACTGGGCCAAAACAAACAAGATGAATTTTAACAGGGAGAAATGTAAAGTACTGCACTTGGGCAAAAAAAAATGAGAGGCACAAATACAAGATGGGTGACACCTGGCTTGAGAGCAGTACATGTGAAAAGGATCTAGGAGTCTTGGTGGACCACAAACTTGACATGAGCCAACAGTGTGACACGGCAGCTAAAAAAGCCAATGCAATTTTGGGCTGCATCAACAGGAGTATAGCATCTAGATCAAGGGAAGTAATAGTGCCACTGTATTCTGCTCTGGTCAGACCTCACCTGGAGTACTGTGTCCAGTTCTGGGCACCACAGTTCAAGAAGGACACTGACAAACTGGAACGTGTCCAAAGGAGGGCAACCAAAATGGTCAAAGGCCTGGAAACGATGCCTTATGAGGAACGGCTAAGGGAGCTGGGCATGTTTAGCCTGGAGAAGAGGAGGTTAAGGGGTGATATGATAGCCATGTTCAAATATATAAAAGGATGTCACATAGAGGAGGGAGAAAGGTTGTTTTCTGCTGCTCCAGAGAAGCGGACACGGAGCAATGGTTCCAAACTACAAGAAAGAAGATTCCACCTAAACATTAGGAAGAACTTCCTGACAGTAAGAGCTGTTCGACAGTGGAATTTGCTGCCAAGGAGTGTGGTGGAGTCTCCTTCTTTGGAGGTCTTTAAGCAGAGGCTTGACAACCATATGTCAGGAGTGCTCTGATGGTGTTTCCTGCTTGGCAGGGGGTTGAACTTGATGGCCCTTGTGGTCTCTTCCAACTCTATGATTCTATGATTCTACGATTCTGCAACATTTGTAGCATGCCTGCAAAAAAGTATGCAGTGACCTCAGAGCCAGCCTTCAGTCAGAAGTCCCTTGGCCCCTCATAAAATTACAATTCCCAGGGGGGCCTTCACAGTTAAACCATAGTTACCCTGTGCTGTAGCAGAGACAAGCTCTTGCATCAGCCAAGCACATCAATATGTGCAACTAAAACTTATGTCCCTTCTTATATGAGCTTGTTTATATCTTTAAAATGAAAAGGTTTTAATGTTGCTTAAAAAACTAGTGAGAAAATGCAATTTCAGCATTCCTTCAGAGATGATGGAAAATGTGCACTTGTTTTGCCAAGACTCTGAATTGTTATTGACTATAAGACCAACAAATCAATACTGCGTTAGAGAGAAGGGGGAAAGAATGCTGTATGGGTACATGTTTGAAAGGCTTCAAACTTTTTTTTTAGCATAAACTTTGATGTGTGTTGTGCTTCCATTTTTTTAATCCTAACTGCAGCCACTGTCTTACTCAGACAAGAGGATGCTTAAGATTATATGAAGGAAATGATTTGTTTTGCAATTCCCACAGCTGTTGCAATTTACTTTCCCAAGAGTTCACCAGATGAAAATATAATTCAGTCTGTCCACTTATATACTAGACATGGTTCCTGTGGATAACAGCTTTTTCTGGATAATAAATACATAAGTTGCTACAGATGACAATAGATGCGGCTATTACCCAAATTGTTCATGTACAGTGCAAAAGCTGTTTATGTCATATTGTCCGGTATAAGATGATTGCTTCCTTAGAGCTCCACTAGACGGGACGTGGAAGGACCTTGCCTGGCTGATTTCCTATAGCAAGGCCACATTCCCTTAGTGGGGTGGGGGGCACAGACTCGCATGCCCCTCTTGGGCTACAAACTTGATTCAACACCTGGTCTCCCACCATCATGTCTAGTTCAGCCCTTTGCTGCCTTCTGGATCAAAAGCAGCTGTTTCCCCAAAGTTGGTAAACTGTGGGTTAGACAAGATAACTGTTAGATGGATTTGTTCCTGGTTGACTAACAGAACCCAAGAGTGGTCACTAATGGCTCCTCGTCATCCTGGAAAAAAGGGACAAATGGGGTGCCACGGGGTTCTGTCCTGGGCCTTTGTTGTTCAACATATTTATAAATGACTTGGATGAAGGTATTGAGGGGGTGCTCACCAAATTTGCAGCGCTCTGCTGGATCAAGCCAATGGCCCACATAGTCCAGCACCCTGTGGTTACTATGGCCAATCAAATACCCATGGGAAGCCAGCAAGCAGGACCCTCTCTAATTGCAACTCCCAGCAGCTGATATTCAGAAGCACACTGCTGTTGACAAATAAGTCCACTGGGTTTCCAGGATTGAGTTTGCAGGATTACAGATCTACTTCTTTCCCCCTCTGATGTGGCAAATAGCAGCCTAAGGAGGTGATCTTAATCAGGAAAATGACCCAAAGAAAGGGGTTTTAAAACAGTCTCTCCAGCCCTCTTCTGCTCCAGTCAGTTGGCATAATTACTCATATGCATTTCAGTTAAGGAAAAGAAAAGAAAATGCTTGAGGATGGCAGCCATTGTGCATTTACTTTTCCTGGGTGTCTTCCAGCTGCTTCCACTTCCTTCCGAAATGTTGTGTGAGGAGCTAATTGCAGCATCTCACTTGAGGCAGACGACTCTTCCCAAGCGTGTGGTTTACATGCCAAAAACACACCCACCCACCCACTTGTAACCCCAACATGTTTTCAGGAACTTTTGAAGACAGCCATAGCAAACAAATATGGCATCATTCTGATTTTACGAAGCGTAATGTAATTGTGTAATATATAGATTGGGCCTAGCAGGCAGTACCAATGTGTGGAACAGGCTCTGGGAACTTTAAGAGGAGCCACAACAGCTCACTGATTTGTGACACCCACTTTCTGCATAACCACAGAAACGTTTTGTGCACTTATGTAAGTTTGTTTTGATCTTTTGCAGGTTTTGTCTTCTGGTCCTTCACTTTGTGCAGCTTCTAGCAGACACTGACCTGTTGCTTGCCTTGCCTGGCTCCTGAACATGCACCAGCAAAAAGAGTGCCCTGTCTCAGCTGCAGAAGGACAAATGTGTTTTGAAAGACCAGTCTCTGAAGCACAGATGTTTGTTGCTTTGTATGCAAATATCCTGCGAGCTCTGGTTTAAATTTAGTCCTCTGTAACTATTGGCTGATGATACCTCCCAGTTTTAGATGCTTGACTTAAACACAAGAGACAAAGAGAAAAATTCACAGAAACCCTGCATGATGTTAGCACCATTCTTTTTTTAAGACTATGTGTGAGGAACGTGACATCCTTCCGTCCCCCCAGACATATTTTAGATGATACAAATCAGCAGTATTCTGTTACACTGATACTGCGAGATGGCAGTGTTGAATGACAAGCAAGAGAAAATGTATTTAAGGGCTAACTAAACTCAAAATTGTTCTGCCGTTTCAAAATGCCTGCATGGTCTTTGGCTGGGCTCACTCACAGCAATACTCAAGGCTCATTGTTTGTTCTTGAAAACTGATTACATTTGGTAATAGCCAGTGTTAATTTGGCAGTTCACCGATGCTTTAACCTACTTTGAGTGGCAGTACAAAGGAACCCTGGTTTTATGATCTTTTTAGCAGCGTATTCTGGAATGTCAAAAAATAATGTTTACTCTGCAACAAATTAATTCACAGCCATTAATTTTATCTGTGTCGGGCTTATTAAAAATCCTCATCTTGTGATGGCTGAGTAGGCATCTGTACACATGAAATATTTGGAACACAGGAAGCTGTCCTGTACCAGGACAGGCAATTTGCCCATTTAGCCCAGTCTTGTTTCTGATTCAGAGACACTGTTATGCCATCCTGTATAAGTGCAAATGCCAGGGGTTGAACTTGGGACTTTTTGCATGCAAACCATGTGCTTTACCCTGAACTATTTGGTGGTATTCCTTTCCTATCACAGTGAAGATTAACATTTCAGACCAAGGCTGCATACACATGGCATTTTATTCTGGAATCAGTGGAGAATGAGCACTTCTATTCCTACACAGTTTGCATGCAATCTACATCTATTGCACACTTTCTACAGCTAAAAAGTGCTTGTTGAAAAACAATTTCATTCTGAAAATAAACGGTCATTTTGCAGCGTCTGAATTACTCCATAGTGTTTCCATTTGAAAACTGATGTAGGCTATTGCAGAATCAATAAGGTTTCCTACCCCTGCACAACTTAAGCCCTAGATATGTGAAAGACAGCTTGCTTTCCTAGAGACCATCTCAGGTGTTAGATTACCAGAGGGAACCCTCTTCACAGTCCCACCACCCTGAGAAGTTTGGGGTGGAGGCCACTCAGGAGAGGGCATCTTTGTGGCACTTTCTGTCTTTGCTAAACACATAACTCATTGCCTGGCCTTTGAAATCTGAGGTGTATTTTTAGGGTCCACTCTTTCCTGTCTACTGTAATTTGTTTTATATTGTTTTTGCCTTATAGTGAAGGGCGGAGGGGGGAGAGATGAAATAATAACAATAATAATAGCTTCTGAATGAGTTGTTTGCCATAAACAGAATCTTCAAGAAGTGTGTGGCCGATGGGAAGGTGATTTTTTTCAGCAGGATTTTCAGCGCCAGAGGTTTGGTTCCTCCCATGACTGCTTTTCCTTTGAAAGCAAAGTGACCATGATTTTTTCCAAACATAAATAAAGTAGCAATAGCTTGGGCCTAAACAAAATATAACATAAAAAACAGCAACATTTAGTAAACAGTGGGGGAATTTTTTAATCCCCCAGCCCAGCCTTCCACCAAAAAGTCACTATTCTTCAACCTAATCTGCTTTCAGACTTCACACTGAAAGTCAGCATATTTTATTTATAGGTATTCCTTTGCAGCTGTTCCATGAGGGGAAATCTTAATGTTGCAAACAGGTGGATGAGCCCCTGCAATTGTCAGGCACTAGAAAAGGACATGATATTGTCACTTAGGGAATGGTATTAATCATCTGGTAACCTTCTAACTGCAGGTTAATTCTTTCTCATCTGTGAGGGAGTGAAGTACTTTTGCTCCAGCCTTGGAAGCAATTTTCCCTTGTGGCATTATTGATAACCCCTGCATATCAAAGCACCAATTAATTACCAGAAGTATATTTTTGCTAACTCCTTATTTGTTTCCCTGCTTAAAGCACATTATCTATCTGAAACAAAGGGAATTAATTTGGGATCAGGCTGAATATATTTACTGAGTCTGGAACTTGGCCAAACCATAGAGTTAAGAACATTTGACTCTTCTGAAAACAACCTCCCTACCAGTCTTATTTTGCAAACCAATGATGTTGCAGATCTTTTATTATCTAAGGCTGAAGACGGATGTAATCATCAAACAGTGAAGGCAGCATTGTGGTAGCAGTATTTAAATGTTAGAGCTGTATACCAAAAACAAAATTTGAATCCCACTTGACTTTTATGTAGTTGGGAATGAAGGCTGGAGGTAAGAAAGGGCTTCACCAAAAAGATGGATTGTCCTTAGTTGGTCCTATTCCTTAGCCCATTGAAATTTTCTTGGTTCTTTCCTTTTTATTGCATTTTTCTATTGTCTTTTTTTAAAAAGTGTTTGTTCCTGGTGATAGGAAGGAAGGAAGGAACATAGGAAACTGCCTTAACACCATTATTCTATCCAACTCAGTATTGTCTTCACTGATTTGCAGTAGCTCTCCATTTTTCAGAATTTCCAGTATTTCCCAGTCCCACCTGCAGATGCCAGGGGGTAAATCTGGCACTTTCTTCATGCAAAAGCATCTTCTCTACCCTTGAGCTATGGCCCTTCCATCAGTATGGCACATAAAGTCTGGTTTGTCTGCTTATGAATGAAGATTGTGCGGGCTGAATATCTGAATTTGATATTATTATTATTATTATCATCATCATCATTATTATTACTATTACTATTTTCAAACTGGTCAATAATGAAATTGTGAGTTCCACTACTATTCATGCTGTTGTCATGTCTACCTCTCTGCAGTCTACAGTACTTCCAACTGAAAAAGGATTTCTCATGCCCACCCCCTATGTACACACATTCAAATTACTTTCTGGAGATCTAAAAAACTTCCTTTGCTGAAATCTTCCTTTGTATTAAACAGCTGCTTTTTGCCTCAGGTAAGCAGAACCCAACAAACAGATGTAATACAAAAAGCCATCTCAGAAAAGTCATCACAGTTCAACAACCATGCTAGTTGCCTTGCAGTGTTGAATCTGCTATAATCCGAAACCAGGAATTTAGTTTATCGATGCTGAGCTACAACACACAGTCACCGGTACTGTGCATTTTTGAGGCTTCACTTCTATGCAGATACACTTACCAGGAGTAAGCCTGAATGAACTCAGAGGAACTCAACAGAGCAACCCAAACTATAGGAAGCTGATTTAATATACAGCAGGATAAATCATACTGGTGTAATTTGCCCCTGTTCCAAACTCTGTTCAGGAGCAAGGCTGAGTGAACTAGCCCAAACCTGGAAGAGGGGAAACAAGCCTTAAAAAAAGAAGAGAGAGTTTGACTTACACCACACTTTTTTGACAGTGTAACTTCTGTTGGGTTGCTAGGTCAAGTTTGGAATAGGAGCAAGTCTCAAGCCATCTTGCCCTGGTGAGCTGCCAAATTCTGCACCAGCTGGTCCCCAAACTGTCTTCAGAGGCAGCCCCATGTAGAATGTGTTGCAGTAATCTAACCTAGAGGTTCCCAGAGCATAAAATTACAGAAGTTAAACTATCCCTGTCCAGATAGGGGCACAGCTGGGCCGATGAAAGTCCCTCTGGGCCACTGAGGCCACCTGAGCCTCAAACGGCAGCAATGGCTCCAGAAGTATCCAAAGCTGTGTACCTGCTCTTTCAGAGGGAGTGTAACCCCATCAAGAGGAGGCCACCTCCCAGCCAGCCAGTCTAGGGAACCACCCACTAACAGTGTGTCAGTCTCATCTGGATTGAGCTTCAGTTTGTTGATTCTCATCCAGTCCATTACTGAGCTGAGACAATGGTTCAGCACATCTACTGCCACACCTGCAGATATAAAGGAGAAGTAGAGCTGAAATAGGAATGGATATATGTACATTACTGTAATTTGCATGCATAAATGTGGTCACCTGTCCTCCTCCCTAGACTGACAGGGGCACAGGCCCATGGCCCAAATGTTATTAAAGTTTGCATATGCAAATCTATATGTATAGATGCACATTTAAGTCAACTTTCTGATGGAAAAAACCAAATCCAGTTCATGCTAACAGGGAAAACTCTGAGCTATGACGTACCAACATGATTTTCTGGGCCCAGTACATTACATATGCCCCCACAATTTACTGGCAACAAATTCTGCTTATGTACATAAAAATGTCTTGTTCAGCATCTAACATGACTTATTCCCCCCAGTTTTTTTCCTCTTTCTCTTCCTCACACACAATTTTCCTTCCCCACCCTGTCCAGTGATTGTATGTACTTAAAAGCGCTGAAGCTTTGTAACAGTGGGAAAGCAGAAAGAGGTGAAGGCACAGTTGTGCTAATACACTGATTAAGTCTCTCATTAGCTGATAGGGAAGTTTTTCTAATGAGCCATAATAATAAGCACCAAATGAGACAGTTCTTTCTTTTTTGAGTCACCCAGCCACTGTGTTTACTTAGCCATGCACAGAGCTCGAAGCTACTGTCATTTATAGTTTATATTGATCTATCTGCATCGCCAATGTTTTGCCTGTTAGGAACCTAGATAATAGCTTCACACACTTTACATTTCATTGGATGAAGAGGTCTCTTCAGCTGAAGTATTGACATATAGAATACAGCAAAGAAAATGAATCTATTTCATTATTATTTAAGACAATGACAATTAACTGTTCTTCCTTATTATTTAGAGTTTAGCCCTTTTCACGTGTTAGGGTTCCAGACCGACCTCTGTGGTCCTCCAGTTGTTGCTGGACTTCAACTCCCATCAGCCCCAATCAGCATGGCCAATAGTCAAGGATGTTGGGAGCTGTAGTTCATCAACACCTGGATGACCATAGGTTACCCCATCCCTAGTTAACACTAGTGAGCACTAGTTCCACCTCTGCTCACCATCCAGTTTGTGGAGGGCAACATTGTCAAAAGGGCATGTCTTGTATTCTTTGCATGTGTCTGCATTGCTTTTCCATTTTTCAAGCTTATGTTCCCACATCTAAAATTGACCAGTATCTTCAAGAGATATACATACATAGCATCTCCCATAGCTTCTCTCTCCTGACCAATGGCTGCTTAGAGTTTAGCCATTAAAAAATGAGGTCCATGCACACCATACCATCTGTTGACTCAGAAAAGGTTCTGCACACACAACAGCTAGTTCTCTATCCAGCTAGGGATACTATTTATAGTGTCCTGAGATTATCACTACATTAGGACCAAAAAAAAAAGTGCAGAAAAATGTTTCATGAAATCTAGCGTGTGAATAATGGTTCTTGAAACAGATTAAGGGCTTGGCTAATAGTCAGCCATTGTGCGGTTCCAACCTTACATTTTTCTGCACTTTTTTGGTCCTAGCGCTTCAGCAATCCATATTACACGCTCCATATGATAAAGATATGCTCCAACAAGTATTCTTGCTGAATAGTGCAGCTTCTCGGTTAAGGCAAAAATGAGCCATTCTTCAGAAGTTCGCCGGCATGTTCTGTGTTATTATAATAAATCATGTTCAAACAATCTAAATATGGGGGTGGGGGGACATGGATTGGAACAAGCAAATTATATCACCTGTGGTTAAATATTTTGAACCTCTAGAGCCACAGGTCAAAGCCTGCTCAAGGCACATTCTTAATAGATTCTGTAGTATTATAAACAGTACTATAAAAGCCACATAGGCATATGAAGTGTGTCACAAGCATAGCCGCAGGTCTCATAGTTGTACATTGATCATACAATTATAAGTGGTAATAAATAGCAATTTCATTTCACAACAATCCAAATTCCTAAATATTTTAATCTGAATCACATTGGTAGCATTTGATTCTGCAAAGCCTATGCAATATGATGAACCAAAGAGTTGTTTAAGGATTTGCCTATGTAAAGTAAAAGCCCCCCCCTTTTTTTTAGGGCTGAGAATCTTTTAAATATACAAAATCTAAAACCCTGTAAGATGAAATACCCAACTTATGCCCTCCCCAAATGCAAATAATGGAGTGGAGTGCAATGAATAATTAAAAACTGAGCTATTTCTTTTTATGAATCATAGGCCTTTGTCTTTGAAATGGAATTGTATTCGTTTAGTTCACTCACTTGTCATTCACAATGCTTTGCAATGGCTTTTGCACTAATTATAATGGATTAGTGAAGTTACTATATCCCACTAGCCTGAGATCAAATGCTGGCACCGGAATGGTGGCCTTGGGCCAGTCACTTAGGTCCTTGCCCCCATCCCCACCCCTGCCTGCCTGGGCAGAAAAATCTCCCAACTGTGTAAACTTGGATGCCCAGCATAAGATACTTCAGTCCTGGTTTCCAGCTACTGAATATGCTTGGCAATCTCATTGAAAAGCAAGCCC
The DNA here is from genome assembly GCF_027172205.1 of Podarcis raffonei. NCBI lineage: Eukaryota > Metazoa > Chordata > Lepidosauria > Squamata > Lacertidae > Podarcis > Podarcis raffonei. The sequence goes on from NC_070604.1 coordinate 54,655,761, forward strand.
AAACTATGCAGAGCTGGGCACTCCAATAATAAAGTTTTTGAAATCAGCAGGAAGTGTTGGCCAACTTTCCATTGCTTGCAGAATGAGGTAATAACAAAAGAGTAATTAAAGCAATTCATGTCTATAAAGCCCTTTGAAAAAACAAAAAAGCAGGGAGATACAAAAGAAAAAGAAACCAGGGTCTACTTACATTACTCATGTTGTAACTACAGTCCACTTGCAGTTAACGTAATGGACAAGTTTGCCCACACTGGGGGCATTTTCGTCAGTGAATGTCATATTCAATTGGAATTCAATTGTAAAACCTGCATCAGTTCACCATAACATTTGCAAGTGACGTATTTCTGATCACTAGGAATGATCAGTCTTATTTGTGGGCAAGAAAAAGTACATGTCTATTGAAATACAGGAAGGAAACTACAGTTCACCTCTGCTCTTGCCATCTCATTTCCACATGGCTGGATGTTGGAGGGACAGTGAAGGAAGCACAATGCTACTTCGTTCCCCATTGGGGAGAGACCAGTGCAGGTCTAGTTGTGAGGTAAATTTGAGCTCTTGTCTCAGGAGCAAGCTCATGGGCATCTGGCAAATTGACACCCAACCTCTCCTGCCAGGGACTCTGAGAAAAGGGCCAGCAGGGTCATTTTTCAGAGCAAAGTATTTTCAGCAAGACAGCCAGGAAAGTGCTTGTGCTACCGTCACTTTGTTACAACAGCTAGAAGTTCTGTTTAAATGTAGGTAAAAATTGCACTCACAGGGAGAGCAAACAGAGCACCTATCCACCCCACCTCAGCCAAGAGAAGGACAGCTGCTTGCTACCTCCCCTCCTTGGGGATGAAGACAACACCCCTGAAATAACCTCCCCTTTCAAGATGGTCCTTTTATTCTAAGCATAAGGGAGATAGTCTAATACCTACTGTACAGAATAAAAGGGCCAGTAGGGCAGGGGGTGGAGAAGCTGTATGGTGGACATTCAAAACTTGCTTAAATCTAAGGGTTGCTGACCCTTCAATTCTAGGAGTTCAAGTTCTGTGAGGGAGCAAACTAAAACTAAAAATTAAAATTCAATTATCTTCCAGAAGCTACAGTAGCCAGGCCAGTTTCACAGTAATTAAAATTTATAACAGAATGTGTCCCTACAGAGTACTAATCTGATAAAATGTAAGAAGATGATAGACAAAAGATAATATATGTGCAATGCACACATAAATACTACTGTGAGCACTGGTAATACCATTTCATTTTTGCTTTTTTTTAAAAAAAGTAATTACCATTAAATTCAATAGGTAAGTTATTCAGTTTATGGTGCTAAAATCTGCACAAAATTGTTACCAGACAGACAAATATAAAGAACAGAGTGCTAATAAATATCTTACCAGCCAGGCTTCCTTAAATTTTTGCTTTCCTCCCCTCCACTCCCCTCCACTCCTTCCCTCTGGCTTTCACACACACTCACAGTTACAGAAGTGTTAATGTATTGTTGTTATTTACTATGATAGAAGAATACAAATAAAAAGCAGACATTAGAAATAGCATATATGGATTAAATGGGGAAGTTTTGCAAATCCCTGTAGGAAAACCTTGGCCAGCCTGCTTTTAGAGATAGTTTGAAAGATAAGGCTGAAAATTGCTAATGCTTGCTGAACAGATGGAGAGGATAAGTGAAATAATAGGTATTCAACATAGCTGGAGCTAAAGTAAACAACTAATCACTGAGGAGCAGGACCATATAAAAGCCAAGGAGGAGGGGGTGGGGGTGGGAGAAAGAAAACAATGCCAGGATGAAAAGGTTAAAGACAAGAAGTGTTGCAGCTCCTTGGGGCCTAGTTGGTTTATTAAAACAATAAAAAGTCCAGTAGCACCTTAAAAACTAGAAGCAAAACTTTGTGGCATAAGCCTGCATGGAATGAGATGAAAAGTTTGTTGGTTGAGCAAAGCAAGTTTGAATGTGTCCCATAATCCTTTGCTGTGGAACCTCTGCATACTGCAAAGTTTTCTGGGACACATTCTAAGATGCCCTTAGTTCATATGCATACTTTCCCCAACATTTCAAAAGGACACTTATGCTAAAGTTTGGGTAACATAAGATGTACAATTATTCAAATTTAATTGATTAATTTCCTTTAAAAAGGAGATGGGTAATCAACCCAAATTCTTTAATTGGTTGACAACAGAACCCTCACTATTGATGATGGATAGAACATCTTTGAATGAATAAAGTTGCCCTGGATTGCCTCCATCCTGCCATATAATAAATGAAACCATTCCCATCTTGATTTAAAAAGCAGAAAAGAAAGTACGTAAAATGTGGGAACAAGGTAAAGCAAAACAAATCAATTTCATCTTGTCCATTAAGTGCGGCTTTCTCTCCTGTTAATAGTTTTTCTATATGTTTGCATGTGTAATAAATATTTACTATGGTATAGGAACTCAGTGATAGCTGGCAGATAAATGTCATATATAAATCAGAAATTACAGCCTTGGACATGTGCTTTTCACATCACTGTGGCCTAATTTTCCCATACTTCTGGGTACCTGCCTAAACCTACATGCCATTCCTTAGCAGTCTAACCTCCTAATCTAACAGGTAATAAAATAAAATGTGTAGGAGCATGACTTCAAGAAAGCTGGCTAAGAACATTTCGTATTTCTTAATATTACTACCACCTCGGTTACTTAGACCTTCTGCCAAGTAGAATATCACCCTGACCCCAAAAAGATATGTGTTAGTCTAACTGTGCAATAGTGTAACACTACTTTAAAATAATGCTATGCCTTCTCGGGCATTTTATATGAAAACCACTATTTCATCACTAGTTTAACATGCTTCAAAATTTAAAGCATAAGTTAAACTAGTGATGAAGCAGGGGTTTAAATAAATGCACACAAGTGGACATAAAAATATAATATAGTGGTTTTCCTAAGAGATAGCCCAGGTCTTCAGCTCATGTATATAATATACCCCTGCTCTAGCAGAATAATGGAAAAATATGTTTGGTTTAGGCCCCATCTGCACTATACATTTAAAACAGTATTATACCACTGTAAATACTCATGGCTTCAGCCAAAGAATTTTGGAAACTGAAGTTTCCTAAGGATTCTGAGAATTGTTAGATGACTCCTGTTTCCCCTCACAGAGCTACAATTCCCAGAGTGGTTTAGCAATCAATCCCTCTTCTTAGGGAACTCTGTGTAACTTTCTGAGGAGAATAAGAATCTCCTAAGAACTCACAGCACCCTTAAGTTAAACAAAAAAACCCCAAAACCCTACAATTCCTAGGATGGGCATTTTCAAGACTCCTGCGGTTTGGGACTTATATTTTAATCGTCTGGTCCATCTCACCCACACACTGGTGCACAACTGCACTTGATTATTATTAGCATATCACACCAGCCCTGACTGTTGTTCTTTTTTTCCACTGCCCCTGCAAAGGAAGGGAAATTGCTGAAAGCACATCTAGTATCTCCTTTGTGTTCTTCTTGGCGTTATGCAAGGCATCACACAGAAAGAAAATAAGTCCCCAAAACTACAGGTGCCCAGGTGGACAATAAGGCAACATTTGATCATCAGATGCTGTGCTCCCTTCAATCCTAATACACAAAATGATTCTGCACATTGGAAGAAGTGTATGTTTTCTCAAACAAGTGATACACTCTGAACTGAATCATGTTCAGGTGTTCAGTCAGTGCTTGGAAGGGGATGACTGAAGACAGGCCCACTCATTCCAACCTGAGTCCTTCAAAGTCCATCACCTCCAGCGTGTATTGCCAGTTATGAAGTCCACAACATGTAGAGGGCACCTGTTGGAGGAAGGTTGCTCTATGCATTTAAAGACCCAAAGTACATGGAGTCTATGTGTTTACACACACTGATGGGAGCTGAATTCCAAAACATATGAAATGTGCCAGTTTGGGGGGAAGTTCTTTACTGCATGGAAGTTGCTAGCAGGCATAATCTCAATCACATCCTTCCCCACATTCTTTCCTCTCTCTCAAATCACTGAATAACGCAAAGTGGGTTGTTTACTTCAGTCATTCCCAACCAACTGCCTTCCAGATGTTGTTAGACTGACCACTGGCCTTCTAACTGGGTCTGATTGGAGTTGTAGTCCCAAACATCTGCAGGAAACCAGACTGGTTGACATGAATATGTATTATACTAGAATGGGTTATAAACATTATCAATGTTGCAATTCACATCTGAGGCAAGTTTTCATATATAATGAAGATAACCATAGGGACATGCACACTTCTTGGCTTTGGAGAACACAACTTTCCATATCACTAGATATGTAGCCTGGTAGAAAATACAATGGAATGGAATATGGTTCTTACAGACAGAGAAGCACTCATTCAATATTTCAACAGTACCACATCACTCACTGTCGGAGAAGGAAGTACCGTAGGTTTTTGGGTGTGTGGGTGTGTTTCTACCTCCAAGCTGCAATCTTTTAGCAATCAACTTGGAACTTTAGTGGGTAAACAATGGCCCCTGATAGGGTATAGAATTGCATGCAGACTTTACTAGTCATGTGAAAAAGTGCCTAGTGAATACTATGACTGATGTCAAAATCAAACATGCCCTTGTGTTTTATTTCACTGTCATAAACCAATGTTTGCCTAGAGAAGAAACCCCCCAGGCTAATGAGGCAGGGGAGACTGCAGTAGCCTGAAAAGCCATTTCATTTTTCAAAGACATTTTTGCTAGGCCCATCCTTCCTATTCATTCTCTTCTCCTTTGTCCTTCCTGCCACAAACATCTGTACTTGCATGTTAGGTTTTAAATTGTGAATTTATGGGGAACTGTTTGATCTGTAGAGCTATGGTTTTTTGTTGTTGTTTTTTCAAAGGACACTCCATTGTTCTAGAGAGATTTATAATTAGGCAACAGAGGCAGTACAATTCAGTAAAGTAAACATCACAGGGTAGAAGAATTTCCCATGCTTGGGTGTGGTGTTGAATGGCATTGACTGGGTGTAGCCAGGTAAGAATTCACCAAAAGACAAAAATAAAATAAAATTTAAACCAGCATTTCCAAAGAACTAGAGCTAGACTTGACTATAATTCATACTACAGTATGCATGTACAGATGCATTTTTTATTTATGCTACAATAATTTATATATTGTACATTTCAAAATCAACAAAACCCACTTTCAAAGCCTTCTGGAAATTTTATTTTTTCATAAAATGTATATACCGCTTGATTGTAAAAAAGCCCCAACAACCTCAAAGCAGTTTACAAAAATATATATCCATAAAATAAAGAAAAAATGCAATACTTTAAAACACGCAGATTAAAACAAATGAAAATCACCTCAGCTTTCTAAGCATCTGGCCAGCAACTTATAATATTATTGAGTCCTAAAATCAATTCATACATCATTTGAATGTGTGTCAGCCTTAGGCTCAAGTCATATGTTACACTGGTGCAGGTACTGGAAAAGTGTGTTTCTTTGCTGAAAGACCCATGTGAAACATACAGGAGGGAAATGGCAAGGAGGTGTGCACTGAAGAGATGCAGAGGACATCTGTCAGCTCCAGATCACCAAAATTACCAGATTTCTATAAAAAGAGAGAAAACAAACAACAGCATTTGAAATCATAAGGAGAAACCAAATGAATGGAGTATGGTGTTTTATGAATTCCTTTTAAACACATCCATTTTGATTTGGACAGGACTACTATGTACTTCCAGCTGCGTCAAGTGGAGAGTGATAGACAGTATGATAGACACACTTCATTGAACAGCCCCAAAAGCTACTGCTCATTTGTACATAGCAATTCTTAACTAGGATTGCCTAATTGTTGAGCTTTTTTTTCCTTCCAAAAATAGTTCTGAACTATTTTTAAGGAAATCTACACTTCCGACATGGGTTGCCATACTTCCGGATTTTTGCAGACATTTCAACGATTTTTACCCAGGCACTGTTTACGAGTGCCAAATCCCTGGACATATGGCAGCTCTATAACACTGACATACCATTTCACAAATACAGTGGTACCTCGGGTTAAGAACTTAATTCGTTCTGGAGGTCCGTTCTTAACCTGAAACTGTTCTTAACCTGAGGTACCACTTTAGCTAATGGGGCCTCCTGCTGCCACCATGCCGCCACTGCAAGAGTTTTGTTCTCATCCTGAGGTAAAGTTCTTAACCCAAGGTACTATTTCTGGGTTAACGGAGTCTGTAACCTGAAGCGTCTGTAACGCAAGGTACCACTGAACTAATTCACTGATGCAGAGTAGACCAGTATTACTAGTTCCATATTGCACATGGTGAGTGGGCAATGCTGAGTTAGTGGTTCACTTTGGCCCTGTATACCTGAAGGAGCGTCTCCACCCTCATCATCCAGCCTAAATGCTGAGGTCCAGTTCCACGTGCCTTCTGGTGCTTCCCTCATTGTGAAAGGTGAGGTTACAGGGAGCCAGGCAGAGGGCCTTTTCAGTAGTGCCCCCCCCCCCCCGTGGAATGCCCTCCCTCTCATCAGATGTTCTATGTGTCAGAATAATTGCTTCTGAACTCATATTCAAGCCCAACTGATTGATTTACTAAAACTCAAATGACGAATTTGTGACAATTTATTTAACCATATGATAGTCCTAAGCGTTTTGCCTCTGCTTCTTGAGAAACACATGCACAGTCTCCATTGACCCATGCATTGCTGAGACACTTCTGTCCTGGAATGTGTTGGTTCCCCCAAACAGTAGCTAAAAGCGTTTTTTCCTATGTACCATTGGCAGCAACCTACTGCCATATGGAGTATTTAACTGTATTTGCATTATGCTTTGAAGCTTTATGAGGCAGTCACATAACTACAGCCTACTGAGTGTATTATATTTTATTATGGATAAGATATATGTAATATTTTCCTTGAGATCAGTTCTGGATATGAAACATCTTATGCAGGATATTTCATGAGGTTTTCCTCTGTTTTAGTACATGGTGAACAGAAGTTGAAGATGCATATATCTCTAATCTAGCAACTACTGGAGATGGTGGTGTGCATTATACTTATGAAGTATGGATGGGATAGTACCATCACATCCAACCAGCCGGCAGTTCTCTTCCCTACAATGCCAAATAGCCTTGGATAAAATATTAGTGGCTGGAGCAATGGAGATCCTGCCTGACATCTAACTGTGGGAGACCTAATTACTGGATAACAAAGGACCCAATTACAGGAGAATGTGCTTTGTTTATGTGGGTGTAAAGGACAATGAGTGTGTCTCTGTTCTACATCCACACCAGCCAATAAAGACACTGTGAACAAGGATGGCACATTCTTTTGCCAAGTGAGTAAACCACTAATGCAGAACATTTCTTCTTGAGGAATTTTTACATGAGTCAATTAGGACTGCTTTGTGGCCAGCCTCCATGATTTTCTTGCTTAAAAAACACACCCACCAAAAAAACTACTCTGGAATGATGACACAAGTCTGGTCTGGTAACATTCTTGGTTTCTCAACGTTATCTTTCAGAACCTGTGAGAATTCCCATGGTTCATGACTGTGAGGCCTAGACACATCATGTTTTGAGTCTGCACCATAGTCATGAGTGAATGTTCCCTTATTAGAAAGGAGGAAAAACAACCCTGAAGGATCCTGTCATAACCTGGCCCCTGACTCTGTGCCCTCACAGTGACCTTTATCCAGCTTAGAAGGGCTCAACCCACAAGTCCTGCAGCTCCCAAACTCTGAGAATGTACTCCCTGAAAACCTCTTGCCAGGAGGAGGAGGTTGTCCATCACTGAACCTAGTAATAGTGGCTCATAAATCACCTAAGGCTACCCAAGATCCCTAGCTGTGGAAACACGTAGCTAATTTCAGCTGTACCTTTTCTCAAAGCAAGCATTGCTACAGTCAGAGTTGTTTTCAGCACTGCAGCCTTTGTTACTGTTATACTACCTGCTGTCTTGCAAGTAAGTAACCTTAAATGGTTAATAAAATGTTTGACAAATAATCAAAGAACATATAACAGAGCAAAAGTTTTGCAAAGATGCAGCCAGGTCCTAAATGTCCCTGACTGGAACTGTCATACTTGGTTCAGTGAGACTGATATCAAGATAATGTGCAGAGTATATCAGCTTTATAATAGTTTTATAGAACATTGGCCTTGAGTCAGTAGGCCATAACCTGACTGGTGCTGAGTAGCAACAAGTGCACTACCATTAGGCACCCCATCTGCAATATGGAAGACAATAATATCACTACACTACAGGGCTGTTGTAAGAATTACAACTAGCTAATGTGCATGGAGTGCTTTGAACACACAGATTCCAGGAGCTGTAGCTCTGTGAGGGGTAAACTACAATTCCCATAATTCTCAAGGGAAGCCATGTAGGATGTTGATGTTTGCAGTATTGCTGTTTTCCATTTGCAGTCAGAGAACCGAACCAACATGTGAATGGTGAATTGCTGTTTTGAGATTGCATGGTTTAATTGCTTGTGGTTATTTTTCTATACATCTTATGTGAATAAATTATTATTATTATTATTATTATTATTATTATTATTATTATTATTATCCTTTTTAGTAGAAGAATTGTGTTAATAAAAGGGTTAAGGGAAAGTGTACAAAATACATCTGGTGTATTCTGAAGTAACAGAATCCACATCCAATCAGTTTAAACTGACAAATATAATGCAAAACTCTCTTCATATGTCAATGGTGACAATAATGATGATTAGGAAATTTTAAAACATAAGGAGGAAAGGTCAAGCCCATCTATTTTCTGAGCAAAATCATCAACACCTGTCTAATGTCATAAACAGTAAAAGAAAAAGAGAGAGAATCTCTTGGAGAAAAAACAGCCCTGAAGCTGCTTCTAAATGCCAATGTAGAATGGATAATACTCTTCAAAATGTAGCAGTGACTGATTTTTGTGACAAGGCTTCACCTGGGAAAGCAAATGAATAGTGATAGACATCGTGCCCTTCTATACGCAGCATGCTTGAGTGGATCACGTAATCAGATGTGAATTAACTATCTCTGTTTTGTTAAAAATTGAAGTTATTGAACACAGTTTATTTTCAAAGACCAACAAAGCAAGCTTAAATATTGATGGGGAAGAGAGTCTTTTTGGTGCAATGTCCATGGTACAACACAGACCATACTACAATCCAGATGTGGTGGCCTTTGGTTGAAAAGCTAGACTAAGCAGGATATATACTCAGGTTGCCACCATTTATTTTGTCAGTGCACATTTGCCTTCAACACCAATATGAGTGAGTAAAATTCAGCTGCTGACTTTTTCCACAGTATGGAGATGCAGCGATGCAGCTTAATTTCTGGAAGTTCTTCTAGTATTGAAGACACAGGAGCCTTTCCAGAAAACAAACAGTAAGGAGGGGAGCTTGAAACGGGCTTCTAAGAAGGGATCTGTGATCTTGGGGAGCCTTTAACTGTCAGGAGACAAGAGTTAGAGCCAATAAAAGCTGCAGGACTGGAGAGTGAAGAACAGGCACAGGAGGAAGGAGAGGCAGGTCAGGCTGATGGAGAGTCAAGGGCCCCTACCTCTCCTGCTCCACTGTCTTCCAGGACCAGGAGAGGGAAGAGCAGAAGCAGCTTACACACACATGCAGTCTTTACCTGCTTGCACAAAGCTCAGGTGAGGAAAATACACAAGCTGAGGGGCAGGGCCTCTGTGGTGCTGCAACTGCCTTATTGGGTGCACATCTAGGAGTGGCTGAGAGACATAGGACTGATGGACATGCTTTTTCCTAACTTGTAAGTGTACTTTTGACAATAAAGAGTTAGTTCCTCATTTTGGACATTCCTTGCCTGACGGTGCCATGACAATGAATGTCTGTGGGGATGGGAGCTTTGAGTGTGCATATAGAACCCTAAATGATTGGTAATGTATCTGCATATATCAGGGGATGAGCACATGACATTGAGGGCATGGCTACTCCCCATTGTTCCTATTCCTTGCTCCCATGTTATTGAGCAAAGGACCAAATAAGCCTTCTGTTGACATTGCATGTTGCAACAAATTCCAGCAGAAATATTTAGGAGTCCAGTCTCTACTTGTTTCTAATACTGACTCCTTCCAACTGGTCATTAGAGTCCATTAAAAGATAACTGTTGCTACTCTTTTCCTTCAGGCTCTGCAGGTCTTCCTTGCCTTGAACTGATTATCTTTTGGTAGAGTGGTTTTCCTTTTCCTTCTTAATCAGAGGCAGTCCTAAGTGGATTGAGTGATTCCATTATGCAATCAAGCCCATTACATTTAAAGTGCCTTTAGTGTGAAGCAACCATTTGTATATAAGTGAACGCTATTTATTAGATGCACAAATTAAAAGCATCATTACAAATCCGTTTGCAAAACATGATTCACTGCCAGCCTGTCAGAGATATTGTATATATTGCACTTTAATAGAGTTCAAAAGCCAGGCCTTATTTGCATTTGAGTGTAAATGTTTTCTTTATATATTCACAGTCTAAAATAGATTCCCATCTCTTGTAAACTCTTAAGTGATGCTTTGCAGTTGACAGAAAATACATAAACTGAGAGAAGTGTATATACATTCTGCGTGAAAGCCATGTGGTGTCATCTGACAATCCTACCAGTGAAAGAGTGAGATTTAATCAAAAAGAAAATTGGTGCAAGAATGGGATCTTACATCATATTCACATAGACGACCACCTAAGATTTATGCTTCCACTAAGGAAACTTTGCCATAGAATGTGCTTTACATATTGTACCTTGATATATAGGAACAATAGAGCATCCATTAAGTGACCCATAATGGCAGTGTGTGTGTGTGTGTGTGTGTGTGTGTGTGTGTGTTTCTTTCCTCCAAGGAGTTTAAGGCACTGTATATATGGGTCCTAACCTCCATTGTCTTTCCATGTCAGCCTGCTGAGGTGGATTAGGCTGACCAACAGGAACTGGTCCAAGGTAATCCAATGAGCTTCATGGCCATGGGTGAATAAAAATTCACCAAGTGGTTCTCACAACAGTGGAAGCAGTGCAGGACATAATATGCGCCATGGAGGATGAATGCACATCATGGCCTGTCTGATGTGCATCAAATGCCAGATTTGAGAAGCTGTGTTTTTTGTTTGTTGTGTGTTTTTTGAAAATCCTAATAAATATTAAATTAAAAAAAAAAAAAAAGACATGGCCTGCCAGTTCTGAAATCACTAAATGCCGCCTCTCAACAATGGAATGAAAACACAGCTGTCGGGAAATGTTTCTGATACAATTGCAAAGCAAACCCTCTTTCTGTCAGACTGACACATGTTCTATTTTCCCTGTCTTTTCCCATTCCTCAAGGAATCAATTCTGAGACAAACTGGTAAAATTACAACTTCTGACATCCTCAATATTATCCTAATATAGGGGAGGGCAAAACCTGATTAGAATGACTCCATAATAATTTCCCTCCATTTTGCTGACATGGCTGACACTCCTGAGTTATTCATTGGAATCACAAGCAGCCTTTTCTGCTAAGTGTGCCGCTATCTCAGAGCCAAACTGCTGAAACTTGGAACCTGAGTTATTGCAGAAATTCAAAGATCCAAAGAGATGGTCCACGTGTTCCATTGGGGGAAGTGACCTAACCAGCCACCATGAGCCATATGTACTGAACACCCATGGCACAAGATAGCAATATTTAAGAGGATTGGTTGATGGCTGACAGGACTGGGGAAGAAGGTCTGTAGAAATTCAGGAAGACAACAACATTGTCAAGCATGTGCTCTTAACTGTAATGGATGGGCTGTGAAGCCTAAACCTCTCTCTGGACCCACCCAGGGAACCCCCTCATGGCTTGCTCTAAGAAGCCAAGATGGGCCAGGGTCTTTCAGCAATTATCGTAAGACATTTCATTTGTCCCAACTGATTTTTTTTTTTAAGCGAGTTGATCCTGGGGTGGGAGAAGTCCAGATCCCAGGCCTCTCCTTTCAACTGAAGAGGCCAAGGTTTAAGTTGGAAATGTTGACAAAGGCAACACATGGTAAACATTCAACTTTGTCTCTCTTAACACTTTATCTATAAATTGATAGCATAGCACTGAATTCTTCTGGAGGATGTGGAGTACGTTCCTGAAGGTAAGCTTCCATTGTATAACATATTTATTGCCTCGTAAAGCTGGCGGAGAACTCTGCAAAGATCAAATGTAAACGTAAATCAAGGGCAGACCCTGTGCCATACCAGCAGTTCCCGTGCGAAAGCCTTAAATTCCAGAGCCACCTTTTATTTGGGTCGTGTGGGGAGTGAGCGCTGCTGCAGCACTGGGGTGGGGTGGGTACTCCCAGCCATAGTTCTTCTTCCACACATGAAGCTAGCAGTAAATAAGAGTGTTGATTGTGTCCCACAGAGGAAAGCCTTGGGTCTTAGGAAAGAAGCTATTGACTTTACCTTTATGTGAGCCCTTCCCCCTGGGCTATCTGTGAAAAGGGCCTTCATGGTGAATTATGGGAAAGATTAATGTTTCAGCCTACCAGCTGGAGAAGGCCAACAGGGTGCTAGAAACCCGAGGGAGGGGGGGTAAGCTAGCTCCCCGGACTGACAAGGACAAACTCTCGAGCACAGTTGTAACAAATTTAACAAAATGTGCTTTAGGAAAATGTATTTAACACAAATTGAAGCAATGCCTCAGCTTGCATCATTATATTTTTTTTGTCTTCTTAACTGTGCTATGTTGCCATGCGCCAGGAGGCCAAGATAAAAATGGAGACCGTATGCCAGTAGGCTAATGCATTCTGATGTGGCAGCTAACTTGCAACACAAAGCAGGGACAAACAAAGGGCAAAAGAAAAGGGAATTTCAGAAAGGGACAGCAGTCCCTAGAACCTGAAAAGGGGATTAACTCAATCTCCTGGGTGTGATTTGCCATGCTGATATGAACAACTAAAAGGACTCGGGACTGGGATGGCTGGCAAAATACTAAACCCCAAGGAAGCCTGCATTGACAAATAGCTCAGCCTATCCTGAATTACTTGCTCCATCTGTATCTGTTTGCATCACAAATGACAGCTGCCAGCCATCTTTGGCAAGGAGTAGATGCAATTTGAAACTGCAGCGAGATGTGTACTGTACTTTGCATGTGTGTATATGCAGCGCTATTTTTCTAGAAAAATAGGTGACGGAACTCACCTCCCTTGTTCTCTTATAATTGCAATGTCACTCACCTGAGAGGTGCCAGAACTGAGTTCCTGTAAGTTCAGGCTGGGGGGGAAAGTGTGTGTGTGTGTGTGTGTGTGTGTGTTTGTACTAACACACACACACCAAACAGTTCTACTAACAGAGGTGTTCATTGGCAATCCTAAACAAATTGAATGCCTCTTCATCTATAGCAAATTTGTAGTTTCATTCATGTGGCTCGGCTCGGCCTCCATGGCATGGCATTTATTGAATGGATATCAATTCAGAAAAGTTAATGTCAAGTTCAGAAGACTTCCATATTCATGAGCTTTCCATTGATGAGTGCAACTGTAGAGGATACATTTTTTTTAAAGGGGGAGGATAGAAATTTAGCATTATCTGGCAGCTAGTTTCATTTTTTAGTAAGATAATATCTGAACCTTCAAGAATTAATGAGATGCAAAAGATTTCCATCTTTATGTTTGAGTAACAGGGAAACTAATTATATTTTTCTATCTATAAGAAAATTGCAAGTGCACATGGAGCGATTAATTTGAGATAATCCCTGTCCTGGCTACAGGTGTTGAGCATATAATCATATAATCAAAATATAGGAAATTTTCTGGCATGCCCTGCATTAGAAGGTTTTTAATGTTTGATGTTTTAATATGTTTTAATATGTGTTGGATGCTGCTCAGAGTGTCTGGGGCAACCCAGCCAGATGGGTGGGGTATAAATAATAAAATTATTGTTATTATTACAGATTGAACTAGCAAAGATTGTGGCACACAGAAGAACATGAAGAGTTAACACACAGCAGATTGCCATTGTTATGAGTTTGTGGGTGCCAGACTCCTCTAAATTCTTGTACCCAGCAAGGGTTAAAATATAAGCAAGGTCAGCTTCCTCATCAGTAATCACCTGGGAGATGAGCCATTAAGAAAACAAAGGCAAGGTAATGGGCCATTAAGAAAGCCAAGGAGAAGGGGCTCTCTTCAGTTGGGCGAGGCCTCTCCCCTAGCTCATGCTTAGATAGAAGATAAAGCCAGAATTTAGAGTTGAGTTCACTGTGATGTAAGACCTGGGTGCGGGAGGTTGTAGACTGGAAAATATTGCAGAGCACGATCCTTTAATTTTGAATCCAAGGCTATGGCTATGGAAGAAACAAAACTTCCTTGGAGTGTTGATGTTATGAACTCCTCCATCAAAGGCTCAGGCTGTATATATGTGTAAATAAACCATATATCATAAAGACACCACAGTCTCCACTGTGTCTCAGTTCCAAAAGGAAACACGAACCCAGGGTAAGCTCACCTGGAACCCCTGGAATCCTGCATTGCTTGGAGATATGAAGTGGCGTGCAACATTATTATTGTATTTTTGGCAGGTACCATAATGTGGCATCTGGCTTGACTTTACTCTTCTGGAATTTCTGTTAACAAGAGCCTTCTAATGCAATTTAAATATAATACTGTGTGGATTTTGCTCTATGATAAGAAACTGTCCACAGTCAGAACACATGGAAAGACATATGGTACTTTAAAAATAAATTCCAAAATAATAATCATAATGAAATCCTATCTATTTTGAAGGGTAAAAAAAATCCTATAATAACTGAAGCAAAAAACAACAATGTGAAACTTTTGTTGCGAATAATCAATAATGGTACGATTAGGCAGCCACATAAAGTTTATGTTCTACAGAGACAGTGGTTGTTTCTTTTGAATATTTTATTCTTCAGGGATTGGCCTAAGGCAGGCATAGGTAAACTCAGCCCTCCAGATGTTTTGGGACTACAACTCCCATCATCCATGACCACTGGTTCTGTTAGCTAGGGATGATGGGAGTTGTATTCCCAAAACATCTGGACGGCCGAGTTTGACTATGCCTGGCCTAAGGCATACTGTATTTGGGAAATCCTGCAGCTCGTGACCTCTATCTGTATCCCCTGTGATTTGACAGGCCCTGAAAGGATCTGCCATAGTTTTCCTAAACCAAACCCTCTCTGCTATCTCTCAGATCATTAGGCAGCTATTCACTGAGGGCCTTGTGGAGCAATCCAAACCCAAATGACACTGGAATGAGAGAGGGAGGGGGTTGAAATAGTTGGATCTCTGGCTGATCCTGGACTACCCCAACTTAAGTCTTCTATCCTGGCTCAAGGCTGGGGTAAGTTTTAAAAATGGGGGCTTCTATGCTTGTGGTGAGGGCAGAATGGAGAAGGGGAGACCCATCTGTGTTCTGAACTCCTTTCAGCTTGGTCACATGACCTAACAACCCAACAGAAGTTACACTGGCTAAAAGGGTGGTTTAAGTCACACTCTGTTTTAAAGGCTTGTTTCCCTTCTGCTAACCTCGCTCCTGAACATAGTTTGGAATGGGGTAAATTACACCAGCCTGGTTATAATGGCTTCAATAGTTTGGATTGCTCTGCTAGTTAGAATGTTTCACTTAATCCTTTCCCTCCAAGTCAAAGGGACTCTTTATTCCTTTCTCCTACAATTGCCTCTGCTTGTGTATTCCATCGTTTGCTGGATTTCATTCATCCTGGAATTATATTCAAACTGTTCATATTCCCCCCTTCCTTTTCAAAGAACAAAGCGTTCATTACACTGTAATCTAAAAGGCCACCACCAGGCTTTGAAAAGGGGGAAGGTGGAGGGGAGTTGTTACAGAACAGGTTCAGAACATTGCCGTCTCTCCTAAAGAAAATTCATTTAGATATTATCAATTTATTTAAATAAATGCAAATTCCAAATTGCCCACTGCATTGAGGCAATGCTATTTAAAACAAAAATCAAAATGGGGAAATGCAATAGTCTGATTGGTTTGAGGCTGCTCAGGAAGCAGTCTAATTGCAAGTTTTGGAGTCACATAAAGGTTCAAATTCTAATTTTTATATTAAAAAACCATGGGAACTATAATAATGTTTGCAAACTATAAGGGGGAAGAATATGACTGTGATCCTATATACTTAATTGGGGATAAGTCCCATTAAACTCAACTCAGTAGGGTTTATTCCTGAGTAAATATATGTAGGATTCCATTGTATTTTGCATATTAATTGGCAGATGGAAAAATCTCTGGGTGCGGGGGGGGGGAATTAAAATAAAATGCTAGTAGCCAAAGAAACGTCTTCAGGCAATAAACTCCACTGGTATGTGATGTATGAAGAATTATTTCTTTTCAAGCCCCAAAGTTACTGCCTATTAATTACAGGATAGCTCCTAGTTTTTATGTGGGAATACTTTTCTCTGTTCATTCATTCCCTCAAGCCCTACATTATCTTATAAACCTGTCATGTCACTACTCAGTTGTGCCTTTTGCCTAGTTACAAAGCCCAATTGCTCTACTAGAATGCAGCCAACCAGTTATTAACTAGTGCAGGTCGCAGGGAAAGTCCTGGGCCAGTTACACTGGCTTTCAGTTTGATACTTTGCTAAATAGAGAGCTATAGAAAAGAGCCTGGGGCTCAAATGAAGGTGGTAGAATTCATTGAGGATGTGGCGACTGGCACATTTCTCCTCTGAGCTCTGGGAATTAAAAACTCCAAAAATTATTGGTGCCTGTAACCTGCTGGGTGGAGCCTGCGATTTACAGAGGCAGGTAGGCAGAAACTATTTCTAGGAGTAGCTAGCTTTGGGGCAAGAGGTTCAAAGTGGAACTCTGGAGACAACAAAAGTTTGCATGCCTGGGAGGGACACAGCAAAAAATCATACACCTGCAACCTTAGGTAATGTAACTAGGGAAAGAAAATGGATTTGCATTAGCACATGGTTCTTTTCATTTTTTGGTGGAAATCCTACAGCCAATCGGAAGTCGCAGAAGCCGCGTTGGACGTTCAGGTTCCCAAGAACGTTCACAAACCAGAACACTTACTTCCAGGTTTGTGGTGTTCGGGAACCAAAACGTTCAAGTCACAAGGTGTTCGGGATCCAAGGTATGACTGTATGTTCTTCTCTATCTGATGAGAGCAGACATACAGTGGTACCTTGGGTTACATACGCTTCAGGTTACAGACGCTTCAGGTTACAGACTCCGCTAACCCAGAAATAGTACCTCGGGTTAAGCACTTTGCTTCAGGATGAGAGCAGAAATCGTGCTCCAGCGGCTTGGCAGCAGCGGGAGGCCCCATTAGCTAAACTGGTGCTTCAGGTTAAAGACAGTTTCAGGTTAAGAACGGACCTCCGGAACGAATTAAGTACTTAACCCGAGGTACCACTGTACTTGGAACTCTCTTCTCTGGAGATGAAAAGGGCTAGCATGGGTCATTGCATCTCTACCTTAGCCAGATACAACTAGGATCCTTTCTATCAAACAAGTATTTCCAATAATAAATCTTAGTTTACTTATTTTTCTAAACCAAGAGCCTCAGTTTATGTAAAGTGTGTTTGTCCAATGGGGAGTCTATATTTAGTTCCACTAAGCATACAACTCAGGTGCTAACAATTCCTAAGTGAGGAAGTGGGGATGAACAGTAGGGGGGCTTTTTGTTGGACTGGATCTCCCTTCCCCAGGTAGCATAGGACCCAGGTTGCCTGGGGTGCCAGCATAGCTATACAGTGGTACCTCGGGTTACAGACGCTTCAGGTTACAGATGCTTCAGGTTACAGACTCCGCTAACCCAGAAATAGTACCTTGGGTTAAGAACTTTGCTTCAGGATGAGAACAGAAATCATGCAGCGGTGGTGCAGCTGCAGCCGGAGGCCCCATTAGCTAAAGTGGTACCTCGGGTTAAGAACAGTTTCAGGTTAAGAACAGACCTCTGAAACAAATTAAGTTCTTAACCCGAGGTACCACTGTAGTAGCAAAGTAGGAACATTGATCCAAGTTCTCTCCCTTGAATCACTGCAGCCAGTTCAGACCCCATCAATGTAGACATGCAGAAAGAAACAAAGATATGCAAATGAGGAAGAAAATAAGGTGAGTCATATTAAATGCTTCTCCAATCCAAAATCATACAGTGGGAATGGCATTTAATGGAGATAAGCCACATTTTTTTGATATCTTTTGGAAAATCTGATTTGGAAAAAGTGTGTAATCAGCATTTGCAATTTCCTGTGACATATGGGGCCATGTTGGTCCATTGTGAATATTCTATGTTAGATTATAATATATCTGCAGTATGTTTTATGTACTGCTTATTAATAAAACATACTTAGTTTCATGCAGTTCAACAGAAGTTCACTGCCGCTACATGCAGCCTTTAGAAGATGCTATATTATTTATTTATCTGTGAACTAAACAACAGCAACAACAAAATATCCAGCCATCATATACTCTCTCTGAATGCTCAAAACCCTTAAAACAATCTACAGTTAATTGATAAAATGTCAGCTTACATTGAATCCTGTTTCCTGAATACCGCCTCATACTGAACATTGTAAGTTCTTATGGTTGGGTCCCTAAGGCAAAAGGCTGAGTAAATTGATTGACCTTTCTACAGTGCCTTGAAGGTCAACCTATGCTCTGTCAAGCCGATTGATGATGTAAGTTTCAGGAACAAGGATCTTCCTCTGTATTCCACTTTAGACATCATTTCCACCTGCTTATTCATGCTGCAAACGGAAGCATAGGAGGTCAATTGTTACTACTACTGGCACTTAAGGAGGCACTTCTATGGAAGCATCATGAGTCTCTTTCAGAAGGGGGCATATGCCATGGAAAAGGAGGTTGTTTCTGAGAGATCCTTCACTTCATTCTGCATTAATGACCTCAGCCTCAGAGTGAGAGAGCAAAAAGCATTTGTGTATATAATTTATGTGATGCAACACATTAACTTCTGAAAAATGTCTCAACGGCTATAGCCGTACTTGTCATGTAGCATGCTTTGCATTAGCTTATCGTAAACAGAAAAATGGAGGGGGAGGGATACCCTCTCCATGTAACCCTTGGGTACTATGTTGGAGGCGTAAACCAGAGTTCTGATTTCTTCTCAGATATAATCTACTTGTGAGGCCTTTTTGTGTTCCAGGAACCATGGGACAAGTAGTTGTGCACCACACACACTTGTCTGATGATATTGCAGTGCAGGATTAGCCAGTATGACAGCGCCCTCCAGGCTAAGGCTGATGGAAGTTGCAGTCCAACAACATTGGGAGGATGCCATGGTGGCTGTTCCTGCAAAGTATAATAACCCTTGGCATCGGCCATCCCCTTCTTCAATACTGATCTGCATAGGAGCCAACTCCAGGGGGCCGTGGGTGCTTGGGAACCCCCAATAATATAATTGTGGGGGTCATGCACCCACAAAGTCAATGAGAAAGCCTGGGAGGTGGCAGCAGCACTGCCTCCAAAAGAGAAGCAGTTCAGGTCTGCCCTCCGCAGCCAGCCAGCAAGGCGCCCTTTTCTGAGGGGAAGGGCTTGGACCCAGAGGCAGAGTCTCTCTGCCTCTGAGTCTGAGCCCCTCCACATGGAAAAGGGTGCCTTGCTGGCTGCAGAGAGGAGAAGAAAGAGGAGCCACCAGCAGCAGCAGCACATGCCCACGTCTGTGGTGGGCACCCACAATCCTGAGGGAGAGATGGCACACCTGCTGAACAGCCACCTAAGTACAGCACCCACATGAGTAAGTATATCAGCATATTAAAAGAGGGGAAACAATTGTAACTCCAGTTCACAATGAATTGGAACTGGTTCATTATAGATGGTTTATCAGAAGATGGTTTCATTATCTGTTCATTAACAATATACAGTGCACGATGACTTTGCTGCAACCAGGGTAAGTGGCTTCATGCAGGCAGTGTACGAGCTGGAAATATAATCTAGTTGGGAGTGGGTGGAAAGTGGATAATAAATCTTTGCAGTCTAGTTTGGTTGAGCTGGAGGAGCCAAAAGAGAAGAATGCAGATGATCACAGGTAGCCATTTGTCAGGCTGATGCTAGCGATTCCTGTCTGGTTGCCCAGAAATGTACAAAGTCAAGGAAATGTTTCTCAATGTCAACTTTTTATTCAGTATTTACAGAGAGAAGTTATAGAACCCAGTCTCTTGGGTGATGGCATTGTCCCGAGTGACTCTCCACCACCACCCCATCTCTCCCACTTCCTCATTCATCATTCGCATCGTCTCTCCTCTTTCAAGGCTCGCCAGATTCTGGGAGAGGATGGGTCTGGAATGCTTTCTAAAGACACTGTGTCAGCTGCCCCCCCCCCGGTGTTTCCCCTTCCTCCTCTCCCATTATTTCCCAACTTTTCCCCTCATCTGCCTCTGAGCTGTGACCTCCCTCAAGCCCCCGGTTGTAAATCTAAGCTGTCTTCCTCTTCCTCCTCCCTGGAAGGGTCAAGCCGGGGAGGCAGTCTTCACCATTCCTCCTCTGCCCAGTCCCTGACACCATTGAAAATTAGTGATATGTATAATTATCATTTTCCAATATGACTTAAAATGGTAGCTTTGTTGAAATCAGGGTTGTTTTGTTACGGCCAGGCCATTGTTTACACAGGGCAGCCACATGGTTGCCATACAATTCCCTCTGAGGGCGATGGGCCATTATCCAGTCCCATCATTCCCAGGGGGACCTGCTCCTATACTCTATCCAAAGTGCGCTGTGCCAACAAACTGTCTCTCCCACACTCTCCAGGCTGCAGGTGGATTGAAAACCTCTGGAGTTTTGCTTTTTAAAAGAGTAAACAGGGACAGAGACAGATCTGCGCCTTCAGATCACTCCATAAAGGAATCTGTTTGATGGCAGATTCTAAAGTGTACTCATGACTCAACCTGGGTCATGATCCACCTGGACTGAATCAGGTGAGAGCACTTTGGAATCTGAGTTCTGCAGATTTCTACCCCATCGCTAGTGATGACCACCAACTTTGATGGCTTTAAAATGGGATTAGATCAACTCATGGAGGATACGACTAGCACAATGGCTACTAGACCTGATAGTTATATGCTACCTCCAGAGTCAGAGAGAACATGCCCTTCAATACTGTTGCTGGCAAACAACAGCTGGGCAAGGCTATTGCCTTCATGTTCCGCTTGTGAATTTCCAAGAGGAATCTGTCTGGGCACTGTAGGAAACAGGAGCTGGACTGGATTGACTGGCTGGTCTGATCTAGCAGGACTCATCTTATGATCCCTGTAGCAAGGATTCTTTTTTTTTTATCTGAATTGTTTCTGATTCAATGATCATCCAAGTCTGATTCCTATAAACATTGTGAATGAGTTAGTCAAGTTTAAGAGCAGCCTAGTTTAAGTCCCATTGATTTCAAATGAAGAGTTAGACACATGATTGATCTTTTGCAGGAAAATAAATGGGGAAAGTGCTTAACATTGGCCAAACTGTGGCTTTTCTTTTCACTTAATAAGAGTCCAGTGGTTTGGGTTGACTGATGACCATCCAATATGAAACTGACAAATGCAAACTTAAAATGATAATTCAAATATTTAGTGGGCAATCCTTAAATTTCTGATACAGCAAAATCTTATAAGGCTATGCAACCTAAAAAAATTCAAGTCTTCCTGTTGTGACTCTGTTATCTGATTTGGTTTTGGGTTACCGTATGTCTAATAAAGAAATTTCACATTTGGGTGAGAAAAAACAAGGATACATTTCCCTGGTGAATTGGTTTGAGTTTTAGTGACAGCTGTTCTGAGACTGCTCAGAGGATTGGAATGTTATCCTAATTTCCCTCCCAGTTAGATCAGCAGGCACAGTGCAGGTGAGGCAATCAAAGGTACATGAAAAATGGCATTTTATCCGCAGTGGTGTCATCACCCCCATCTGTGGCCAGCCGCAAATATGTCAGAGATGGGAACAGAGCAAGTTTCCAAGGACAAGCATGCTTAGCCTTCAGGAGCAGTGAATGGAATCTCTAAATCCAAAAGGATGTGAGCAAACATTACATCTGACTGCCTTCCTTACATACTTGCGTAGTCACTGTGCAATGTACATACAGCACATCTTTCTCAAAAGGATTTTCTCTCACACGTACTGCAGACTAAACACACAGAAATCTTGTCAGCATAACTGGAATCACCCTAGTGAGCTAGCAATGAATCCAATTGTTAGTCCAGTTTCCATGTCAGCAGAAAAACAGATGTATGATACAACTGAGGAGGAGAGAGTTGCTTTCTGTTTGTGGAGCAGGTGCTTGCATTAGCAATTGCAAGGAGCTTTCACCAGTGGCTTTCGATCCAGTTGAATAGGAGCCAACTGTAAAGCTTCCATTTCATACTCTGGAAATCCAGCTGTTCTGCTGCTTGTATGCAAAGGCTCCCCAAAACAGCTGAAGCATTGGAGATATGGGCACATTTACATTTTGCCATCAATGTTACCCCCACCCCTAAAAGAACAAACCTCTGCCTATATAATCTAATTACCCAGCTGCTAGATATGTTTATCAAGAAATCAGGGATGGAGTCACAATCCAGGATGATATCAAGTTTCCACACACACCCTCCTGATGATTATTGTATCTAACACCTCAAAGGATTAAAAATATGTCTTCCTGCACACGTGCAAAAAGAACCTTGGGAAAGATCAGTGGATGGTCCAATTACAGGCTCAGTTATAAGATTATGATTTAGACTGCCAAATAATTTAATTCCAGCTGGAAACAAAAATCTGCATTTAATCATTATGAATTGGAAACATAAGCAGTGAAGTAAATTATTCTCAAAATGTGTTACACCAAGGGCCTGTTCTCACAATCATATCAGTGCATGGCTGTAAATGCTCAAGCTCTGCCAAAAGCCAATCCCAGCTGCTCCCATCCAAATGAGTGCATCATCCATTATCATATACTGGATTCGTCTTTGGAAAGCCACCACCAACCCTTTCCCAATGCAATCATATGCATGTTACTCCAAAGTAGCTACAAACTGGATTCCATGGGACTCATTCAAAAGTGTGCGTGGGTTTGTGGCCTTATGATTTGTATTGGAGTTTCAGAAGCATTATAGATAAAACCTGAACACCTTATGCACACAGGCTAGCTATTGTATAGTAAGTTAACCACTGATGCAGTGCAGCTCTCTCTTATACGCACGCACACTCTCTCTCTCAAACACACACACACACAAGGAGATTTAAAGATTTAACAGAAGAAAGAAGAAATCCTGGGTCATTGGGATAGCTCAGTTGGTAGAGCATGAGTTTCTTAATTTTGCTGTGTTGGGCAAAAGTTTCCTGCATTGCAGAGGGTTGTACTAGATGACCCTTGTGGTTCCTTCCAGCTCTATGATTCTGTTATTGTGGCACACAACATCACACATCTTAGTGCACCAGACTGAGAGCAACAATTGCTGTGACATCAAGTAGAATATCCCATTTCTCAAACAATAATAAAATACTCCTTAGGGCAGATTCTTACTTTTTGTATCCTGATTGAAGAGGTGTGAGTTATAGAAACAGACTCAGAAATACTACCCCGAATGCCTTTTCTGATTTATTTATTTTTTAAACAGAAAAGTGCTTAATTCTGAAATTGTGTGTCCCTCACACTTGCTAGGGTAAGTGTGCAATTTTTACTTAAGCATGTATTGCAAAATACAAAAACCAAAAGCTGAGAAAACGTAAGAGTCATGGGATATTTTTTCCTTTTTTGCTGCAGCTCTCTAACACTGGTACTCGTTGCCAGTACAGTACTGAAAGTTTTCAAATTGTCAGTTAATAAGATAATGGCACCCTTTAGAAACAAGTCTATATTAATAAAGTTAATTTCCATCCTATGCCTTATGAACCATGCTATCCTGCTGTGCTTGGTTGAGTTCACACTTCATTATTTTAAGTGCTGCTGTGAAAATCATAGCAAAATCATGAGGATGGAGAATGATGATAGGTCTGTTTTGTGTCCCACCTTTCCGAGTTGAAAAAGGTCAGCCTACTGCTCTCTGCTTACACAGAAGGAGCTGCACACCTAAATTCTGGAACTCTGAAAATGGCCACCGGACTTGACTTTCACATGTATTTTAAGGTATGTCAAATGGCTCAACTTCTTGTGACAACTAAATAATGTGTGACTCAATATTTTGTAAGCATTGTCAGACAAATTCAGAGCATTGCTTGGTAAAAACCCTCCAGCACAGCAAAACAATTAAAAAGAACTTTCATCTTATCCTAAGCAGTTCACAGACATGACTCCACCTAAAAACTGCTTTTGATGACCATAGTTTAAGACACACTGTGACCTTGCTATTGACCTCACTTGCATGTCATGATAAGTCCCAGTTTGTCTTAAACCATGGTTTGATTGTGAGCACGGTCATGCAGCACCTCAAACAAACATCTGAACCTGGAATGTAGTTTCTTTGTATCAACAAACAATGAATGGTATGCCAGAAACAAACCACAGTCTGGATTCAGATGACACAGCAAGCCATAGTATGGCTTGTTTGAGTCAAACGGACACCACACTGGGTGAAGGCTGGGGAAGACAAGTCATACGGGGCCCTGCATGACTGTGGCTTATCACAACCTGCAGACCTGCTGTTGACAAGTAATGTCACTTTTGTGCCCTAAGCACGAGTTTGGTAAAGGGGAATTTAAGGCATAAATTCCAAGTTAAGCATGATTTAAATTATGTTTGGATGAATTTGGGAATTCTGCACAGCACAACCATCTAAATCCACAGAAACACAGTGGAATTATCCATTTTCTGAGACTGTAAACCTTGATCATATCCTGAGATCTTTATATGGCAAGCAGAGAAATAAATTTCCTTAGTGAAAGACCGATGTCAGGCTTTGCCACATCCCTCCCATCTTTGCAGACCTTGTTTGATGGAATGTACAGGATTCATGCAGCGTTGGGTGTGGTGTCCCAGGGTCTCAGAGGGATGAAATGAGGGCAAGGGCATTATTGAAATCCTTTCAAGATGAATCATGTGGAATGGATATTCCCTAACAAGATATGTAACTAATAGAATGTCAGATCGGTGAGTCAGGAAACCCTGACAAAGCAACAGGCTCTCTATCCAAGTCACCCTGAAGCAAAGGCAATTCAATTGGTCTCAGCAATGATAACACAACTTCCATACTGTGATAGAGGAAAATCTGTTCTTCCTAGAACCTACATGATGCTAACTATATATTTTCCTCTAGTCCCTCATCAAGCCCCACAGTAAAGCCTTTGCTTCATTCCCCCAAATCTCATGATTTCTAGCCCAAACAAGGTCTAGAGTAGATGTGACTTCATTTGCTCATCCCTTAGCTTTACTGCGGGATTTGACCAAACTGCGGGAGGCAGTGGAGGACAGAGGTGCCTGGCATTCTCTGGTCCATGGGGTCACGAAGAGTCGGACACGACTAAACGACTAAACAACAACAACATAGCTTTGGCTTCCTCCCCCTTCCTCTTCCTTTATTGCAGGCATGAGGAATCTCAGGCCTGCAAATGGCCAAATGGAACCTCCCAGATCTCTCTGCCTGACCCTCAATATGTCCCCTCCCACAACCCCTCTTCCCAGGTTACCAGCCCTGCTTTGTAGCTTCCTGGAATGCTTTTGCTTGGCTGGATTTTGTTCTTGAACTTGGCTCATGCTTGGCAGGAGAGGGGAGTGTGAGCGTGTGTAGAAGCCAGCCTACTGCACAAGGGCAAAATGTGCACTTTGTCAGAATGTGGCCCCAGAAAGTTCACCCAGAAGGAAATATGGCCCTCAAGCTGCTTTATTCTAACCTGTCAAACTTTTAGATCGTAATGAAACTTGAGCAGGGGTGTGTGTGTTATGCTCTGAAGCTAAACACCCACTCTATCCAAAAGAGTGCCTGCCATTTTAAATGCCAGGAAAACAGAGGAGAGACAGACCGACACACACACACACACACACACAGAGAGAGAGAGAGAGAGAGAGAGAGAGAGAGAGAGAGAGAGAGAGAGAGAGAGAGAGAGAGAGAGCTAGCTCTGGGAAGACCACCATTGCCCATTGAGTCCAGATGTATCAATAAGACAGAAAATGGTTCTAATTGTGGTGCATGATTGGTACTGCAAACATTATACACTCTCCCAGCTGATGAGTGCAAAGTGCTTTTAAAGTGGTTTCTCTCATTTCAGGGTGCCTGCATTTCTGATAGTGTGGGTTGGCTTGGGGCATCTTTTGTGTCAGCAACATTTTCTGCCAACAACAAAAAAATAAATAATCCATTTTGAAAACACTGAAAACTGTACTCTCCTAATGAGGACATTTCAAAGGACTTTTTCTTTCTCTTTGCATTACAGAAATAATGCTTTCCATCCCAAGCAGCTGTACTCTTGAGGTTACAGTCAAATAGTTTGTATCTTTTCTAATCCAGACGTCTGTGGAAACTGGCCCTTTCCAGCCATGGGACACATATTCCAGGGCTCCCCCTGACATAATCTTGCCTTCTTTGCCAGGGTTCTGAAGTCAGGCCAACTGCACAAAATGTGGTTCAGGAATGCAGAATGAAAGATGCAGCACTCACTCACCATAACAGAAGGCTCTTACTCAGCCAAAGAGCAGGATGAAAGAATGAAGTTGGGTACAGTTTTTCTTTTTTTCTCTTATGTAAGTAAAAATAAATAAATAAGGTTGTCAACCAACCATAGAGTTTCCATTCAATAATCCAGCTTGATCTTAATGGGCTAATTGATTAATTAACTGACGGTCACACTAAAAAGCACTATGTCCATCTGATTTATAGGCTGATTCATGCATTAAGACTCCAAAACATTGGGACTCCATGTGGAGGCCGTAAGATTTGGAAGCTGCTTATCATTTTGATTAGGCCAACAGCATGGGGCGTTTCCACAGCCATGTCAGGGGTCACCAGAATTACACAACATGGAGAAAAGGGCTGATTTATATCTAAGCAGCCTGTAAATCTCATGGCCCCAAGGGAAGTGGAGAGCTTTACTTGCTGCTCCTTAAATCCTGCTACCTGTAGTATGCTAGGTACTGTACAGAACACAGAAGCAGTGATGAATATCTATGCAAGGTTCTTCCACAGTTATTACTGGATGGTGTCACCATTGTAGAATGCACTTAGTAGCCTTGAGGTAACCCTGCCCTAAAGCTAGAAGGATCTCTGTCATTTGCTCCTTTATTTTCATTATTCTTTAGTAAACAATGAGGAAGTCCAGGCAGCATAAGACAGAAGAATAAAAAGCTGTTTGTGTTTTAAAATATGATGGCAGTCATTTACATTTGCTTTAGTATGGCTAATTAAAAATAGGTTCTGTGTCAATGCAGCTGTGTTTTCTTCGTTGACTTCCAAAGACAAGGCACACCTGGCAGTTTCCTTCTCTTCCTCCTCTTTATTGCTGTTTTTTGGTGCAAACCTTCCTAAAAAGGAGATCTTATTAAGGAAGTGTCAGAGACAACACTGGCATCAACTATCCATCTCAGTACAGGGAAAACAATGCTGACTGATTGCAAGTTGAATATTAATTCCATTGATAAGATTTATTTATTTATTTGCAACACAGTGGCTTTCCAGATTTTTCTGTATGATGCAACGTGTGCACCGTTCTGCCTAGTATGAAGCAGGTTATCCATGTACTAACAGGAGTGGGGTCTCAAGGAAGAACACCAGCATATGCTGAGTGATGTTCTAGGCCATAGAGCTAGGGATATTAGAGTGACCCACAGCTTTCACTTCCAAGCATAGGAACATAAGAACCTGCCTTCTGCCAAGTCAGACCTTTGGTACATCTAGTTCAGGATGGTGTACACTGACTGGCAGCAGTTCTCCAGGATTTCAAGCAAACGTCTCTCTCGGTACTATCTGGAGATAGCAGGGGTTGAAGTTAGGACCTTCTACATGCAGAGTAGATAAATCTACCCAGGGAAGGATTTAGGTTTGATGAGGCCCTAGGCTACTGAAGGTAATGGGGCCCTTTATATGTCCAGCTGTCCTTTGTCAACAACAAATTGTCACTGTTTTTTGTGCTGAATATATGCTATATGGTAATTTATGGACCTAATAGGTATCTTGGGACACGGGTCTCGCTGTGGTCTAAACTTCTGAGCCTTGGGCTTGTCGATCAAAAGGTCGGCAATTCGAATCCCCGTGACGGGGTGAGCTTCCGTTGCTCGGTCCCAGCTCCTGCCAACCTAGCAGTTTGAAAGCATGCCCAAAAAAAGTGCAAGTAGATTAATAGGTAAACAATGAGAAGATAAACGGCGTTTCCGTGCACTGCTCTGGTGTCGGTGTTCTGTTGCTCCAGAAGCGGCTTAGTCATGCTGGCTACATGACCTGGAAAAAACTGTCTGCGGAGTAGACAAACACCAGCTTCCTCGGCCTGTAAGGTGAGATGAGCGCCACAACCTCAGAGTTGTTCATGACTGGACTTAACTGTCAGGGGTCCCTTTACCTTTAATAGGTATCTATAGCCATTTGCCTAATAAGTATCTAAAGTCTACACAACACAAAATACTGTTGCTGAATGTAGGTTTTGTTTTATTTGTTTTTTATCTTCTATTTTGGAAATGTACATCCAGGTGTTTTTTCTTTAATTTTTTTGGGGGTCCCCAAGAGAGTGGGGCCCTAGGCTATAGCTTGTTTAGCTCATACGTAAATCCGGCACTGACTCTACCACTGAGCTATGGCCTTTTCCCATTTAAAAAGTGCCATTTAGGAGTGAAGAGCAACACAGATAGGTCCAGTCAACAGCATCTTTTCAGGGAAAGCTCTATTTGCTGTGGCCTTTGTCCAATGTCAATCAAACTGCATGGTTGTAGTGCTATCCAACTATATATTATTTAAAATACTTAGAAACCTATTTAATATTTTAAAATTCAAAACAGCATATAAAAGAATAGAAAACATACAGTGAGTAATAAAACAGTATAAAAACAGAATCAAATTCAATTTCACAGCTTCACAGTGACCAGTAATATGTGTGACTAATATGGCTCCTCTGAAAATGCTTGTGTGAACAAATACATTTTTAGCACATGTTGAAAACATAAAATTGCCATTGTTTGCCTGATTTCCAAGTGGAGTGTTCCCTACAGTCGGTGCCACCACACTATATCCTTGGGCATTAGAAACAAGAAGGGCGAACCCTTGATCTTTCCCACAGTCGTAGAACAATTGTCACTACAACTGCAATATTGTGGAGAGACTAAAGCTCAGACAGGAGCGTAATTCAGAATGGCAAAATGTCAGGTGTTAAGTGGGAGATGGTTTTAGCTGATTGTTCAGGCCAGTTTTGCTCTGTATTAAGGCCAAGGCCAAGCATGTGCTTTCAGGGATCTTTAAGGAAAAATAAAAGCCAGCAACCTTGTCGGAGCATAAGCCTCAGCTGGGTGATGCAGAATAAATTGTTTCCATCTAATGTGCTTTAGGTTAAGGCAGAATCTCAGTTTGTTCCATAGCAACATAGGATTTTCCCAAACACATGATTAGCAGCTATGGCGGAGCTGACAGCGAGGAGCAAGTGATGCAGGTGATGTCAAATCCATTTTCAGCGCTTTCACCCTTTGCTGCGCCTTTTTGCTGCTCACTCCCACCCAAATGTGTAGAACGTGACACATCTTTTCCTTTTTATTAAATGTTAAAAGATGCCAGTTTTGCACACTCACTCTGGGCATGCTGCTCCCAGGCAACGTGCTTCTATCAAGTGAAAACTCAAAATAACCATTAGTGCATGATACATAAACGCAGAAAGTGAGATACAAAGCATGTTTCTCCCTCCACCCCCTCCCCTCCTTTCCCCCACTCCATGTCTTGTGTGTCCTACCTACCCACTCACCCCCAAAATAATAATTGATCTGGACGGGGATTGGGATATAAAAGGAGAAGATAGAGAGCCGGGGTGGTACAGTAATTATGGTATCAGATTATGTAGTTCACTGAGTGACCTTGGATCAACCATTTTCTCCCTCCCTATTCCGTGTAGCAAAGCCGTGCCTCACTAGTAAATATCAATTTCCAGAAGGGTAGCCATGTTACTCTCTTGCAACAAAACCAACAAAGAGTCTTGTGGCACCTCACACAAATTTTATAATGACATATGCTCTTGAGGACCAGTCAACAGAGGACTTCATACATCTGACGAAGTGGACTCTAGTCATCAGAATGGTTTTTACAGCATTGCCAAACTCTACTTTTTGCAGCCAAATTTCTCTGTTGTCTTCATTAACTATTACCACATATAAGGGCTAAGGTGATTGCAGCATCAAGTTCTTTTGTTTTTTAAAGGCTAATTGGAACAATTCAAACAGTAGCATTTGAATTACGTAGTCTACCAAACATTCCACCAATGTTAGGAAAGCCTCTGAGAAATGTTTCAGATCCTTGATGTCCTATCAACCTTTAAATGTATTTGGGGAGCACACACTTCCTTTTCGTCTGGAATGTGGAATCCTGATTTTATTGTTGACTCATAACTATGTGCTACTTAAGGTGGAAAGATCTGGTATTCTATTGCTCCATTTTTGGTTTTTATCTGCCTCAGGTTACTATCCCAAACTGATATGAAGATAAGATTGTCTCTTCACTGTTGTTGCAACTTCAGGCGCCTTTGTCATTTGCACGTCATAGGCATGTTCTGTTGCCTGACCTGGAATTTCTGTTGTATTAAGACTCCATACTGAAGTGATTCCATATACTTTAATCCTTAATGGATACTTAACCATTAAAATGGAATAATGACTGCAATAATCACACTCAGGGAATTCGGGCAACCAGTGTCCTTATAGTTTAATAAGGTATTAAGCCATAAACTTTAATGTACCATCTTCCACAAGACTTAAATATGGGATACAACATCTTTGGCTGTCTAGTCTCCATCTATTACCCTCAACCATCCAGGCCAATGGTCATGAATGATGGAAAGTGAAGTCCAGCAACATCAGGAGGACCTTGGGTTCCTCACCCCTAATTGAAAAGGAATATTACGCAACAATCAGTTATAGCATAGCTACATAGGTTTGCAATGCCTCTGCAATAACTTTTCTCTTTATTTCCCTTGCACCTATCTGTATAGAAATATTCAAAGTGTCTTTTCCAACTTTTGAATTGCACTCTAACCATATTCTATCCATGTAAATGCTAATGATGCTTCCTTTGTTATCACTGTTATTTCACAGATAATTGATCTCCATATTACCAAAAAAGAATAGCAAGCAAAACTTCTTGAACAAAGGAATAGCCAAAATGGAAATGGTGACACAACTGTTTTCCTAGCATGTCCAAGCCTATAAAGTTCCTGTTAACATCAAATAAATGGATACAACATATAATTTGTTTCTTTTGAGGCTTGGTTCCCATGAAACTCTTTCTGCTACTGAGAAACAAATCCTGCTGGATGTTATTCTTATGATCAAGCATTGTGGTTAATGCTCAGAAAACTTTTCTTCCTTCTTTTTGAGTATGATAGTAGGATATTGTTTCCAGCAGAAAATGCCTCCCCAGCAATTTACTTGTGTCTGTGTATGAAAAGGGAAGATGGCATATTAACACAACACACAGGTGGGCAACCTTTGTTCCAGAAGCTGCATGCAGCCCATGACCTCATTTTATTGTCTCCCCCAGACACACAAACACAAAAACCACCTTCTGCAGCTTCCCCATTCTTCTAACACCTTCAGAGTTCCTTCCTCCCTGTTTGTTTTCTCTTTATTTTTCTTGGCTTTTTGTGTCTGTGTGCATGTGTGTGCGCGCGCACGTGCTGTTTGGTTCTGTATCATTTCAGAACAATTGGAAGGGACAGTATTTTATTGGAGAAAAGTAACATGGTTGTTACTGCATGGCTTATGCTGGTTCTTAGTTTACAAACTGCTTTTTTTTTTTTTGAAAAGCAGTCTATGAGTCATTACATAAATAAGCATAAAAAAATAAAAATAAAAACTTTTCCCTGGTTGTATGGCAAGGGAAAAAGGTTTTCCTCCACAGCTGTCTGAGAACAAATTAGTAGTTTCTGCTCTGTATGTGTGCGTGTGGTCGTGCATCAGACTAGTCAGAAAGGAAATCATCGTAATCCTCTGTAGACTTATTTGAGTGTACAGTAACTCTACCTCTACCAAATCCTGTGGTGCTTACTTCTGAGTAGACCTATATAGTATTGATAATTTTACTTTGAGGTGGTTATAGTAAAAACTGAAGAAAAGTGGTCTTTCATCCAGATTTATGAATCCAAACATCTTTATAGCTAGCTCGCCCCATCATCAGCTCCACAGTTATGGCAATGGCCATTAATACGTAGATTGTGCAACAGGGCCTTCTTTTTCTTCCCTCCCCTGGCACATGACACTTCCCAAGACCACAGAACAGATATAGGGGTTGCATGGGGAGAGGAACACTAGCTGAAATCCTTGCCCTGACAGAAGTCTGTGCTACATCGGAGATAACCCATACAGCCCCTGACAAAGACAGGTTACTCCCCACCCGAGGAATACAGCCAACAACAGCAAAAAGTTTGCCCACTCCAGCTTTAACAAATTATTTCAGATGCATGCAGGGAAGACTGGAGGAGTGAAGGTGTGTGTGATGTCAGCAGGGCCTGGTCTTGAATGGTGGCAACCTATCAGATTGGGATCTGAGTTTGGTCCAATGAAAGGGATCTTAACCTGGGTGAATATGCTCAGAGACTGTGGGTATGTACACATTAGTAGTTTAAAATGAAATAAGGTCCTTCTCCCATCACTGTGTGGTGTTCCATGTCACATTTGCATGATGTTATATACATCAGACAAGGGAGCCTTTACCTTAAGCACATGCCCAGTTTTGTTTCCCAGCCCCTGCAACCCACCCACCCTGGAACTCATATTCATGAAGCTGTCGTCTTACGCATGTGCTCATATGCAATGGCTGTCTCAAATGTACACACTTGGCTTAAGTACAGAGTCAATACAGCTTAAGTTTTCTAGGCAGACTGAAGCTGCTTTGAGGAGGGGAAATGCATTAAGTAATAGTATTTCTCAAGAAACCACAGGATCCATATGGAGTTTAGATAACATCATGTGCATGAAACTTCCGAATCTAGCAGCGTGGGAGCACCGGGTGTGGAGAAAGTAATAATGTGTTCATACCTTTGGAGGTTGTGTGTACACATGCATGCACAAACACAACTGCAGTCCTTTATGTGTTTCACAGACCTACCAGGCTGCTGCTCATCAGTAGAGCACAAAATTTGCATGCACAAGGTCCCAGGTACCTGACATCTCTAGGTAGGGTTGAAATCCTTGCCAAAAATCCTAGAAAACCACTACCTGTCAGTGTAGAAGATGGTAGTGAGCAGATAGACCAATGGCCCAAATGCCACTTCCTGGATTCTTTCACTATGGAGGAATTTGGTCCCTATCAACTTGTTCAGGATCACAAGAACTTGGCTGTTCTACCGAAGGCATGTTCAATTGAGGAAAAGAAGAAGCAGCAACTATCATTATGGTATAATGTGCCAGTGAAAGGAGCTATGAGGAGGTGAATGGCGGCTGGCAGTCTGTTCCAGCTGGTGGAGTTTTGTCATATGGACTGAGAGCGGAATGGCAGAGAACTTGAAGGAGATATTTAATGAAGCTTATATGCCTTTGAAATGCAAATCGTGCTAAAGGGAACTGTTTGCTTTTAAAAGAAAAGGACCTCATTAGCTGGCCAGCAATCACTGCTGCAATGGCAGCACTTTAGATTGCACCAGTAGAGTCATCACTCCTTGGAGAACGACTCACATCTGTGTGTCATTTGCCGGGGCTCTCCAACTGCATGCCTTTGAAACCTGTTGCGAATATGCAAGACTGTTTCAAGTGGCACGGCAATTAGTCAATGAGGAACACGTTGTGTTTTGATGTAGCTAATTGTTGCCAGACTATCAGGGTCTAGATTTGTTTGGTGAGCTGACTGGCATGAACAGAATGCAAGCAGAATAAAGATCACACAGCCCTAAATTACACCACTTCTCAAGTTTTTTGTTTTCCCCAGTATACAAACTGCATTATTAGATTGCATAGCTGTGTGATTTAAAAGAGCTTCTAGCCTGATTCCCTCCATCTATAACACTTTCGGTATCACTGCTTGCATTGCAAATTTATGTTGTGGTTGCAGTGGAAAAAATCAAGGCTGTGAATGTGGCTACATGTTCCAGCTGTCACTTTGCTGTATTTTCCTGCATTAGCTACATGAGATTGGAGGAGGGGAGAAAGTGCTGGCCTTTTCTCTCCCTTCACTTCATAACGCACCATGAACTGGTTCAGATATAATGCTAAACCATAGTTTAGTTTCATTTAGTTTCATTATGAGAATTTTCCTAGGAGAACCTCAGGTTTGGAACAAATTTATATATATAAAAGTGTGTGCGTGTGCATGTGTGTGTGGCCAAAGTCACCTGTGCTCACTTTAATCATAGCTAATAATGAAAATCTCTTAAATTATATTGAAGAATCAGACTGTAATCCTGGAAGTAAGACTGTTAAAAACGCTGGGACTCACTTATGAGCATGCATGCATAGGGTTGCACTATTGTACTTTTACTATTCCTAATAAAAATGAAACAAATGGGGTTTTAAAGTTCTTAATGTCAGCAGATCAGGCCCATTAAGATGATAATTTTGGGATACTATGTACAAGATCTAAAGGAAATATAGAATGTGCTGATATCTTGCATTAGATCAGTGCGAATGAGGCACAGCAAAGCAATAATGTTAAGAATTTATTTGTACTTTTTCTAGCAGCAGGAGCAAACAGTTTAACACATGGCCACCTGCCCAAGAGAGTATCTGTTTTATGACTCTTATTAGTTTGCACTACTCCACGAAGAATCAAATTTAGCAGAGTCTTTGGTTTTCAGTACTACATAAAACAAGATTCAGCAAATGCCATGGCAGATTTTCAACCATTTAATGTCTGGTTCCCTTATGTTCTTCTTTTTTTAAAAAACAACCTATCTGTCAGTCAATCTGCTTTTAAAATTATGCTACAAGTTCTAATTAAAACTAATATATCTTGTGTTAGCTATTTTGTGGACATATGCACAGAATAAGACATCAGCTGATGTCAAAGTGATTAGCAGTGCAATCCTATACAAGTCTGCTCAGAAGCAAGAACTGTAGATTCCTGGTAAAGCATACACAATTGCAGCTGAGGTCTCACTGAAACCAAGAAAGCCCATTTACAACGCCTAATTTCAGCCCCATTGTTTTCAGTAGGACAAGCATTACAATCATATGTACATTTACTTGGAAGAGATCCACTGTGTTCAATGGAATATACTCCCTGGTGAATGTGTTTATGATTGCAACTTTACGTGTGTGATCTTTGCTGTCTATTTTGTTGTTTCCTCAGCATGTAAACCGCTTTGTGTATAGCAATATAGAAAGGCAGTATACATTAAAAAAAACAAAAAACCTTTGGCAAGATCTAGCTTTAGCTGAATTAAGACCACAATGTTTCACAATGTTTTATTGTTGAATTGCCATTATTCTCAGTGATGGGCCATAATTTAGTGGTAGAGCATCTGCTTTGAATGCAGAAGGTCTTGGATTTGATCACAACCACCAGATAGGGCTGGGAGAAGCCCCCATCTGAAGTCCTGGAGGATCAGCACCAATCAGTAGATGGACCAATGATCTGGTTTGGTTTAAGACAGCTTCCCATGTTCCCATCTGTTTCAAACAGAATAAATGTATTTGCATTCTGTAATTAAATATGCTCCACCCATAATCCTAACACCACACCCACTGAAGTTCTAAAATGCCTTGAGAGCAAGCAGAACAAGCTCTCATTATTTAGACATAGCAAGTCTTGAATTCAGGGGACTCACCAATGAGTACATCTGCAGAGGGAGCTTTCCTTCCATCTTGTACTTTAGCACATGGCTAGATGCACATGCTTTGTCGGGGGGGTTACAGACTAGTTTTCATACCCACATTATTCCATCACTGAAGAGGCAAAGAACAATATTCAGTCACAGATGGGCACCATGTACTTGTGAGTTTTATAATCAAATTACTCAACTTACCTGGGACTAAGCCCCATTAACTTAATGGGACTAAGTAAACATGTGCAAAATTGGACTGTAAGATCTCAATAACGTCTCTGTAATAAACCTCTCCTGCCTGACAAAATGTGGTTTCAGGAGGCACATTGTCCATGTTAGGTTCTGAAGATGGCACCAGATGGGAAGGCTATCCTAAAATAAGTTCTAGAGATGCCACAATAGTTTCCCATAGAGGTTTGAGCCACGTATATTTTTAAAAATGAAAGCCAAGATTCTCATGGTTGTAAAAATGGCCTTGCCATAAATCTTTCAGCTGCCTCTGCCAACCAGATGGCTGGATTTATACACAGCTGAGTGAACACATTTCCATTTTTAAGATGTCCCTAACTTTATTTTGTTTTCAAAAGTTGGTAAGAAGATGGAGCAATCCATATTTACAGATGTTTGGAGGAACCTAATACTATTAACTGTCAGAAACGTTATGCTGGACTACATGCATGGTTCTTAAGGTTGGAAGAGTTGAGAACCTCACCTACTCTTTGTCCCTGCTAGGAGAGATGTCAAACATCTCTCTTTCAGAAGGCAGCAAGATCCATGTGTTAGAACACAGCTTGTGCTTAACAGATATATTGGGAGAGGGAATTTCACTTGGAGAGGGGTGCTGAACCCTTTCTCTGACACATATTATGTCCCTAAAACTGTGTCCCTGCTGCCTCGTTTCTCCCAGTCAAAATTTGGAGATTGGCTGAGGCAAAGAAAAAGCAGTTTGGAAACAAGTTTCCAACAAGGAAATAGGTTTAGAATCCCTCCTGAATGTACCTTTTCACATGCAATGCACAATGTCTTCAACACTTTGTACCTGTCCTGTGATGATCCCTGACTGTATACCCCAAGGATTATGGGGGAGGGTGGTATCCAAGTTGAGTACGTGACCTCTCCCTTAGAGGATTATGAAGATAGACGATGTCCAAGTCCGCCTTTCCTTTTGAAGCAAAATGTCATTGAAATGGTGGAGAAATGCCCTCGCATGAAGTCTTGGGTTTGCAATTTTGGGAGAGGGGAGACTGCAGTGCTGGGGATCTAGAGGCCCTAGGCCTCAGCCTACTTAGCCTATACATAAATCTGGCTCTGGATGACCCTATACTCTATGGGTCAACTGGTGTCACATTAAGTTCGATTAGACCCCAGTCACATTTTTTAATGTGCCATAGGACTATTTCCAACCATGGTATCCACTGAATAAATATTTCTGAAACCTGCAAGTTACACATGTGCAAGGACTTGTCACATGCAGGACTAAGCGTTCAACCACTGCAGAATTTTGTGGGGGGAGGGGAAGCAAAAGCAAAACAAATCCAACAGGCTGGTACAGGGTATTTTGCTGCCTGAGGCAAAGGAAATGATGTCTGTTCCCACGAAGCCAACATACAGCAGCAATCTGTACTGGCAAATGGATCTTTCTTCAACAGCAGCAGCAGGACAGCATCCTCCCTTGCACCTGAAGGTAGCAGGCTAGCTTAAGGGACAGAAGGTAAGTCACACAGTTCTGTCTTCTAATACGTCACCTGAAGATCGTCATCTGCTCACTCAGACAAAAATTGCAGCAGCAGGAGTGTGGGGTCACATCATCAGAGCAATACACGCTGCAGGGCATGGCCTGGGCTGGCTACTTTTCTGCCTGCTCACTTGGTCAGGGACCTTTTCAAAAGCTTTCTAGGACATGTTTATTGGTGGTGGTGATGGTGATTGACCTCATACAGAAACATAGGAAGCCAGACTGCAGGTCTCGCTCAGTCAGGATTATCTACATGGACCTCCAGAGTTTCAGACAGAGGAAACTCCTCTCCCCATCTGGTTTTTATACTTTGCAAGTGGCTTGGGAACCTGGAGGCAGTTGGAGGATGGATGGCGGCTAACAGATTGAGGTTGAATCCTGACAAGATAGAAGTACTGTTTTGGGGGGACAGGGGGCGGGTGGGTGTGGGGGATTCCCTGGTCCTGAATGGGGTAACTGTGCCCCTGAAGGACCAGGTACGCAGCCTGGGAGTCATTTTGGACTCACAGCTGTCCATGGAGGCACAGGTTAATTCTGTGTCCAGGGAGGCTGTCTACCAGCTCCACCTGGTACGCAGGCTAAGACCCTACCTGCCCACGGACTGTCTCGCCAGAGTGGTGCATGCTCTAGTTATCTCCCGCTTGGACTACTGCAATGCACTCTACGTGGGGCTACCTTTGAAGGTGACCCGGAAACTGCAATTAATCCAGAATGCGGCAGCTAGACTGGTGACTGGGAGTGGCCGCCGGGACCACATAACACCGGTCCTGAGAGATCTGCATTGGCTCCCAGTACGTTTCCGAGCACAATTCAAAGTGTTGGTGCTGACCTTTATAGCCCTAAACAGCATCGGTCCTGTATACCTGAAGGAGTGTCTCCACCCCCAT
Source organism: Podarcis raffonei (assembly GCF_027172205.1). Lineage (NCBI taxonomy): Eukaryota > Metazoa > Chordata > Lepidosauria > Squamata > Lacertidae > Podarcis > Podarcis raffonei. The sequence continues at coordinate 54,694,123 of NC_070604.1, forward strand.
TGTTCAGCCCAGACACTGAGATGCAGCGCTGAGGGCCTTCTGGCGGTTCACTCATTGCGAGAAGTGAGGTTACAGGGAACCAGACAGAGCGCCTTCTCGGTAGTGGCGCCCGCCCTGTGGAACACCCTCCCTTCAAATGTGAAGGAAATAAGCAGCTATCCTTTCTTTAAAAGACATCTGAAGGCAGCCCTGTTTAGGGAAGTTTTTAATATTTAATGCTGTATTGTTTTTAACACTTGATTGGGAGCTGCCCAGATTATTATTATTATTATTATTATTATTATATTATTATTATTATTAGTGTTGAGAAATATATAAATTCAATAACCGTAAAATAATCATAGCAAAACCTGGAGATGTCAGGTATTGCGCATTCATGGCAGATGCTCTACCAATGAGAGACAGCTTTCCCCCACATATTTGTACCTCCCTGGTAAATAATACTAAGATTGATAAAAAGCTGTGTCTTATGGCAAAGGAGGGAGAACTTGGTTCATACTATTGTAGCAAACAGTGACTGCCATTTACAGTGATTTCTCACAGCTTTCATATACGCAAGCCCACACATTTAATAGAATAACAGTTGCCTCTGTAGAAGAGGGAGAGGCGATGATGACAGACAGCAGTGTTCGTTCCTCAGACAGCAGCGCTGTAAAATCCAGCACCGAATATAATAGCAGCTGAAAGCTTCATAATGTTAAAAGAGCATACACAACATTATGAATTTAGAGCCGGCAGTAGAAAAGTCCTATAGAAAATGTTATTTAGAGCAGCAACAAAACTAAAAAAAATAGGGCCATTTTCTCTGATGGAAATGGCCTTAGACTTTGGACTGTCAAGCAATAAGGAGTTTTAAAGCAAAACAAAGAAGTCCGAAGGCCATTTTCACAAGTGGCACTTAAATCTATCTTTGCATTTCCTAGTATTTTCACCTCTCAGATTCAACTATTAAGCCTGTATCTTATGAAAATGCCCTGAGTTCCACAAATATGAAGAAGGAGGTAAGAAAGGTGAAGGCAACTGGTTTTATCTCCACAGTACTTAGGTCAGAGGGGGCATGTCTAACCACTCAGTGAAATGACGCAATATCCCCCTTAAGCCTTTTGTCACAGTGGAATGGAACTGTGCTGTGATCCCAATACAAGTAAATGAGCTTGTTCATATTTGTGGTTTGCCCTTGAGCAGTGGTTTTAGGTGAAGTGTGAACACAGTCACCATGGGTCAACTGGCAGTGGGGAGGCATCAAGTGTAGTTGATATTGTTTCTCAGAGGACATCAAGGCCAAGCAAAATTTATTGCTTAGAACCAAGCCAGTGGGGGGGGGGGCAGGAAAGGCCCTGGGCAAGAGGAAAGGTAGGGGGCTCAGTTTTGGCATCAATGACCCAGCAAAGAGGCATTTACAGAGGACAAATGCCTTCTGTTATCATATTGTTGATAGATTCTAGCTCATTAGCACTTGAATGCAGAAAGAAGTAGCCCATAGGTCACCCATAGCTTGTGATTCGTCATTCATGTGCCTACATGTCTTGTAGCCAAGTTCTGAAGTTGCTGTAAAAAAGAATATATACTTTTTTTAAAAAATTAACTATTCAGTGTTGCCGATCGACACCTATAGCGTGGACAAACCAACTGAAATAGGTATGTGAAATCAGAAAACCCTGCAATTTTGAAGAACACTAGCTCACGAAAGAGGGTGAAGTCACTGGCTCCTAATTCACGTAAATAGAAATTTGTAGGTGAGGGAGCTGGGGGTGACCCCTTTTCATGGATTGTACCAATTCAGATTGCAAGTGAGGGATCTCTATTTTGTGGGGCTTGGGCAGGCGTTCATATACAAATTCTCTGTAAAATTCTAGCCTTCCTTCTCTGTCACTCTCTGTCCCTGTCGCTCTCTCTGGGGGTAGGAGCGGACAACCATGCATATGAAAAGCTAAGATATCAGCATGCTGGGCTAGAACACTTCTCCCTAATCTCTCGCTTTCTGTCTGCAGGAAATGTTGTGTATGAAGCACCAGTCAACCATGCAATTCTTCAACTGCGGTCTGTTGTTTGTGAATGATAACTGTAATAAACTCATGCCTCTAGAGTGGAGTTTGCTGTGAAGACAAAGCTGTAGGCAAACAAAAATTAGAGATAGCTGTGCTAGTTTAATGGTTGCCTTTATTACAACCTGGCCAAATACAGATAGGCAACCTGTGTCCCACCAGTGTTGTTCGGCTCCAGTTCCCACCAGCCCCGGCCACCACGGTCAATAGTCAGGGATGATGGGACTTGTAGTCCAACAACAGCTGGAAGGACACAGGTCCTTTACTTCTGCGCTAACATGTGGCTGCACTGTGATAGTTTTGTTGGTTGCCATATAATAAAATCATATAAAGTTTGCTGTGGTTTTCCTGTTTTTCTTGAGTTTTCAAAAGATCCATCTTTACATAATTCCCAGTTCCTGAGAACCGATGGTTTTGAACTCAACTGAGAGATGACTGAAAAGCACTTGAGACATGTATGTGCTGTAGTGTGGTGGTTTCCCTTTTCTTATTTGTTAACTTTATATATGAATAAACCATAACTACCACATTTTCATTCACTGTTGAGCCACTAAAATGTCAGTATTACAGAATGCTTTCTCATGTTTGATTTGATTATAGCAAAGAATGTAATGCCAAGAGTAATTAGATGAATAACTAAATTGAGTAATATTCTATTTGGATACATGAGATTGTACTAGTGGACATTAGCATATAGAAGATGCACCGGGCTGCTCATTGGTTAATTGTTACTTCTTGTAGCAGTTAAATGACTCTTCATGAATATGATATACAATCATATAACATCCTTAAGAGATGGGCTTCTACAAATGGGACACCACCACTGAGAATGCCTTGTCTCATGTCACTACTCCATGGGCTGCACGCATTGACATGACCAAAAGCAGGGTCTTCCCAGTGATCTCAAAAGCTGTGCATGGCTTTTTCACTAATCCCAATACCTTAAATTTGCTCTGGTAGCTCAGAGGAAGCCAATGCAGTTCTTTAAGGACTTACTACATGTCATCCCATCTTGCTGCCCAGCACAACAATCTGGCATCATCCTGCACCAATTGCAGCTTCCAGACCATCTTCAGGGGCAGCCCAACACAGAGGGCATCCCAACAGTCCAATTGTGAAGTCATTAGAGCATAATTCATAATGTTCTATACATAGTAATACATAAGCCATGGTATCTAGGTCCAGGCATAGAAAGTATCAAGTGATGGCTACATAAGCAAATATAATGTATACTTAAACTCCTTTTCCCTTCTATCTTTCTTTAACAATTGCTTGGCACAGAAAGCTTAAATTTTGATAGATGTTGACAGAATGGACACAGATTGTACAACACTGGGCAAGTCATTAGCACATCTCATTTTTATAATTGCATACCAGTGCCATGTGTTTTTCTTGAGATACGGCTTTTCCTAGCCTGAACCACAATACTAACTTTGAGTTATATCTTCCGAGTCTTTTCTGCCAAAGGCTGGTGATGGTGGAATTCCTGTACTTGGAGTAGGTTGGACTAGATGACCTATGAGGTATCTTCAAAAACCCAGAAAATGTGGGAATTCCAGGGAAGGGCTAGTGATGAAGAGCATCTGTGTAGAGCAGCAGGGATGGATCAGTCAGATCCACCAGCCCAGCAGGGCTTCAGGCAGATGTCAGGACCCTTTCCTTGAGCAGAGGAGGAGGAAGAAGACTAATATTTCACAGAGAATTCAAATACCCAGAAGTGTAGCCCCTCACTTGAAAATGCAAGCATACAAATTTCATTCAACACGGGATGTTGTTCATATGAAGTTGGTTCAGATATTTATGAGTGGTGTGTGAGTCCAGTATGAGACTTCATTTAATGCATTAGTGAAAAACCTAGGCCATAAGGCTTCCTCCTGATATGATAGCTTTGTATGTGGCAAGAGAATTCAAAAGAAACCCTCACATCAATTAATGAAAGTAATTATTAAACTGAATAAAATATTTATTTTAAATGGTGTTTCCATCAAGTTTGTTCTAGAGGTGATATAATCTTAGAAGGACTGTAACATTTGCCTACATTGATGTTTAAATTACCTCATTGAAACAGCTCTCCACACAACTGAAAGAATTGGAACCTCTACTCCTCTTTTTCATGGGGTTGTAGCAAAATGGTTGAAACTATAATCATATGTGAGGCCACCATATAAACAGCTTTCCACATTAAATAAAGTTTCCATATTTCTATTTGCGTTGTCTTGTCTTGTAATGTGTGGATTGGGCCTAAGTAAACCAACAAAACTATAGATCCCATGGTTCTTAGGAACAATCCATACAGTACTCCCATTTATGTTTATACTGTGGATGTGCCCTATAGTGACTCATTACCAATCCCTTTGTGTAATAACCACTCATTTTTCAACTCTATTAATTTTATTTAATTGCAAAGGGAACAAGGGAAATGTCGATTATCACAACGGGAATGAGAATGATGTGGTTCTGCTGTGAACTGTAATTAACTCTAGGCCCAGTCACAGGCTCAAGTGAGCCCCAGAGCCAGACAAATTTTCCCAACCAAAGTTATAAAGGTAAAAGTTTGACTGAACAGTAATGGGGGGCATTTTATTTGGGCTTTCTCAGAATTCAGAGAAGTATGTGAAGTGCCCTGGGCACTCATGGCAGTGGTTGGCAACATGGTACTATGGGGCACACAGGTGTCCACAGATGCTTCCTCTGGCACCCACAGTGTCATCTCTCCTAGGTTGTTAAAGGGCCTGGAAACACAGCCTTATGAGGAGCAGTCAAGGGAGCTGGGAATGTTTAGCCTGGTAAAGAAGAGACTGAGAGGAGATATGATTGTTGTTGTTTAGTTGTTTAGTCGTGTCCAACTCTTCGTGACCCCAATGGACCAGAGCACACCAGGCACTCCTGTCTTCCACTGCCTCCCCTAGTTTGGTCAAACTCACGCTGGTAACTTCTAGAACACTGTCCAACCATCTCGTCCTCTGTTGTCCCCTTCTCCTTGTGCCCTCAATCTTTCCCAACATCAGGGTCTTTTCCAGGGAGTCTTCTCTTCTCATGAGGTTGCCAAAATATTGGAGCCTCAGCTTCACGATCTGTCCTTCCAGTGAGCACTCAGGGCTGATTTCCTTAAGAATGGAGAGGTTTGATCTTCTTGCAGTCCATGGGACTCTCAAAAGTCTCCTCCAGCACCATAATTCAAAAGCATCAATTCTTCGGCAATCAGCCTTCTTTATGGCCCAGCTCTCACTTCCATACATCACTACTGGGAAAATCATAGCTTTAACAATACAGACCTTTATCGGCAAGGTGATGTCTCTGCTTTTTAAGATGCCGTCTAGGTTTGTCATTGCTTTTCTGGAGATATGATAGCGATCTTCAAATATGTAAAGAGCTATCAAATGGTTTCTCCTGCTCCAGAGAGTAGGATCCAAACCAATGGTTTCAAGTTACAAGAAAGGCAAATCTGACTAAACATCAGGATAATGTTCTGACAGTAAAAGATGTTTGACAGTAGAACAGACTCCCTCAGAAGGTGGTGGACTCTCGTTCTTTGGAGGTTTTAAAGCAGAGGTTGGATTGCCGTCATGGATGCTGTAGTTGTGTTTGACAGCTCCTTCAGCAATCCTACCAGTTCTACTATTCTTCTTAGATTAACTGATGCAATTTGTTTTGCTCTTTAAGCTGCTGAGTCTTTCTTAATCACCATGGATTCATGTGGAATATAGAAAAACTGCAATTATAAAATATTATATACATACACACACACCTTAGCTTGCCACATGAAATGATTTTTAACACACATGGATATAAGTTAACAGAAGATATTTTGGTCCTGGCAAAAGGACCAAGTAACTGTAAACCATTTTAACCAGGCAACCTGCAATAGGGTTCTACATGGAAAGTATTCTGCAGCAGCAGACCATTTGTCTGCATTAGCAACAGATTTTTATTTCATCTTCTCTTGACAAAATGTAAATGCTGGACTATGTGGCATGGATTTTCCTTTGTGTCATGGAAATAGAGGTTCTATAAAAATATAGAATTTCAGTGCAGCTGGTATAATACTATGTCAAATGTAAAAGTCAGTGGATTTCAACATCTTTTTTAAAGAAACCAAAAAGCCTTTAAAAATATATTGGTAGCAAATTCATTTCATATACTTGGTGCAATACTGAACAAATGACAGAGTGCAGATTAAGTGTGTTTACTTGGCTCCTTGGTATATGTGGCTCAATACATACATTTATCTTGTGCATATACAATTCCTTGATGTGCCAATAAAATGTTATATGTAGGTGACATAGCATGTGAATCATATCTCAGACACTTTTAGGAGTAATTCCTGCATATGTCTATCCATTTTTCCCCATAATTCATAAAAGTAACTTCCCAAGATTCAGAAATTAAAATAGGGAAACTTGTAATAATGCTACACTCTTACCAAGAATCACTAACTGACTGATTTCTGACTCCAAGATACTCCAGTCTTAATAGCCTCTCCCACTCCCAAGAAGGTGCCTGCACATTACATTAAAGACATGCTAGGAAAAAATAATTGCTCTACACTTCTTAATTGTCCCCACCAACGCATGAAGACTATGAAGCACGACTCACTAGGTTTGTCTGCATGCATTTATAACCTGGGTATCAAATCAATGGGCTAATCTCAGCCCAAAGAGCCACTTCTAGTATCCCACTGCCAACATTGGGTTGGGGGGAAATAGTGCCAGAAACAGGAAGGAGCTCTAAGACCTTCTTGTAATGACACAATGCCCTGAGGAAACTTCTCTTCTGATCTCAGCCCTGCAATGCAGAGAAAAAATACTGGGTGTGTTAACAAACTGCATTGATCTAGCCATTGTTCACTTTGGGACATTTCTCCTGTACCATCACCACATGGAAGATTAGGTGGGTTTTGGAGAAGGCCAATTTTCCATAAAATGTGCAAAAAATAATATTTGTGTGGTCAAATATCATTCAGAGCTGATGTGCTGCATTTGTACACTGTGCTTGTATATATATATATATAACACTGTCATGGAATAAAATTGTATCAATTGCATGTTACCTCTTTTGAGAGTAAGTTATAACTAGACTTGAAAGCAGTCTGATGCCACTGTGTTTCTTAGCTAAAAAGCGAACACATCAAAAAGGGAATGTGATTTCCAGCAAGTGGCCAATACCAAAACAAAAAACCCACACATGAATTGGACCCTCACCCTGACTCCAGACTGCTTTGTTTTAGTCACATATACTAGAGCCTTGGTGAAACTGATATATTTAGTTTCAATGTGTTTGCTGAGAGGAGTTGCACCAGTTCAGCTCAGTTATGTAAATTACTTGGACAAAAAGAGTTGACAAAGCAAAGTTGGGCATCAGTGAACTCAGAGTGACTCTGACAGCTCATCAGCAAAGCTATGTGACAGACCAAGGCTTCACTCTACAGTTAGAAGCACAATACATGCTGCTTTCAAAGTGAATGCCAGCAAGGAACCAGATGCTTTAAGAAAGATGTCTGAAGCAGAGCTGGAATAAACTTGCTTGCGTAAACTGTCCACTGAATTTTTCTTTGCATATTTGGATGTGGTATTCTGGCTGAACATTCACTAAATCTTTGATACCCAAATCAACATCTATGATTCAATTAAGACAAGCCTTACTGGATCAGACAAGTGGCCAATCCGGCCCAGTATCCTGTTTCCCACAGTAGCCAACCAGTTGCCTCCCTGGGAAGCCCATATGCAGGGCATGAAGGCAACAGCTTTCTCCTGCTAGTTTTCCTAGAAAACTGCCTCTAAAATGGACATTCTCTTTGCCAAATTCCCTTTTAAAGTTATCAGCTTTATGTGATGGTAGATAACTAATAGTACTTGAGAGATGATGTGTAATGGTATTTAAAGTTGGTATGCAAGGGTATTTCTACTCAATTGCCTTTGAGACATACCATGCAATGCTATTTTGTTTTTAGAGGCTGGCAGCTTATGAAAATTTCATGCATGATGGCCCACAAAATCAAAGGACACCGACATCTAAAACACAAAATATCAATTGTGGCTTAAATTTCACATTTTCAAACTGCAAATGTTTTGCATTAGGAATTTAAATGGTGAACATCTAGAACATCTTCATACATGTGGCATATGTAAATTCTCTTGAATGTACACTCTGTTCTACTAACAATGCTGAATTAGTTGCTTTCTTATCTATATAACAATTTTGTGAAAATTGCTATGTAAAAAAAAACACAAATAAATTTCCCATATCAAGCTGCCCAACCAAAGAGGAAGCAAAAAATAAAATAAAATCCTTTGCACTTGAATATTATTTTTGTATATTTATTTATTTGTTTATTTTGAGAGCTGTTGAAAGCTACAGGCAAGACCATATTTCCTCTCAGCCTTTTAATAGCTGCCCAATTTGGGTGAAGAGGGAGTTTTTGCACTTGGTTGCGTCTTTAGGCTCTCACACCTGCCTCAGCTATTTCTAGACCTGTCAGAAACCGCTTGGCCCCACCCCAAATCTGCACAAGGTTTCCCCTCAGAGACTGGATATCTTTTTCTTCCCTCAGCCCCTCACTCCCATCAACTTAATACTAGAGTTTTAGTTTTTAAGAATTCTGCTGCCCTTTTAACACTGACTAAATTCAGACTTGGCAGCTTAACATGTCTATGTAGCCCTTCCTAAGAAGGGCCTAGCTACACATGGCATTAAATGTGCCTCTTGCACTGCCATGTTGTTGTTGTTTGTTATGCAAAACTAAGCATATGGGAGCAGATCTATTCTAAATTGGGAGTGGTGTGCATAGGAAGGGGAGGTTTAACCATTCCCTCCTTCACCATGTTTCTGGCAAAATTTCCCCCACTGCACATGCTGCTCTTAGTGATGGGGGAAAGCTCAGACTGACACCAATGAATGTTTTCTTCCGCTGGTAACTGCAGTACGGTAGTTTCAGGATTGTGACAGGAAAGGAGGGGATAAACTGACTCTCAACAATGAAAAAAGGGGGGCACTGAATGTAGGCATAAACCAGAGAAGGAAGTTATCAAAGTACTCTGAATACTTTATTGTTGTCTGATGCATCTTAGAAACAAAACACCTCTTCCTCAAGGACAAATCCCCCTTATCAGCACCCTGTAAATACATACGACAGCAGCAGTTTTCTGTTTTGCCTGGGCCAGCCCTGTGTAGCTTCCATTGCACTGGTCAAATATGGCACAGCTCACTATGCATTGTTCCAGTCAAAGTTAAAATCCAAATAATCCCAACTTTAAAAAGAAAAAGGTAAAGACATTGAGTCTACCCTTACCATGTGGGTTTGGGAGTGACCTACTTTAAAGTCTAGCCGAAGTCGTTCCTTCAGAGTTCTAAGCTTTTACTTTTACAACCAATTTATGTTCTTTTCTTCCATTTGCAGAGCGATGATCCGTTTTTTATCACGGGGGAGTCTGTAACCAACTTTAAGTGTCTGATAGTAAATTTAGGGGTAGTTTAATAGGTTAGAACAGGACTACACTGTCTTCTTCAATAACACTTCCCCTTAAGTGTTAGAAATATGGGCACCAAACTCTTCAGCGAATAAAATGCAGTGTCATAAAAATACTTCATCTACCTGGGACAACTGTCATCGCTAGAACACTAATGGTGACAGATTCATTGCTTCCAAATGGAAACAGAAGAAGCATTATGTACTTGGTGAAGCTGGTTCTATTTATGGAGCAACACTGACACAGAAAAAGTAGGTATGGAATACGGTTTAAATAGTCTGTATTTTCTATGGTCTGGTTCAGACAATCATGTATTGGCTTAATAAGCACAAGACTTTTGACTATATGCCAAGCCCCTTACCTGCTCCCCTTTATGGTATCCAGTAGATATTACCTGTAAATCTTCAGTTAACCATTATTTCATATTTTGTCCAAATCAGAAACAATGGTTAGCAGGTTTGGAACAAGCCAGAATCTTAAACCAACTTGATAAGATTCTGGCCTTGATAACCAAAGCTTCCTGATTTGAACAAAGCAGGCAATGGTGGTTCATTGGAGACTAACGGGCTTCATTTGTAGTTAATACGGGCCCTAGTAGGCGTTCATAGCCAGCAGTTATGGCACACCATGAGCAACTATGATGACTTAAGATGAATGATACTGTGTCCTGACTGTGTGATTTTTGTGTAAGCTGCCTGGAACTTTATGCAAACTTTTGCTGCTTTAGTTGCTGTTAGATGAGACCTTGGCATCATGATAAGAGTCACAGCAAATGACCACGAAGCCATAACAAAAGTGAGAGTGCCATATGTTTTGGCAAGCCAGTGCTAGAAACTGTGTCAAAGTGTCCTGTTTGCAGAACAGCTGATACAGCAGCGCTCCCAGCTATTCATTTCCCTGCTCCCAGGTAGATTGTGGTCATTCATGGCCTATGTCTTATGGGGGTCTGCTCACATGAGTAATAAAATTAATGCGAAATTCACCAAAAAAGAATCCAGCCCTATGGTCCCGTTACTGATTGATATTAAATGTGTATTCGGGTTTTTCAGTTAGTTCATTGAGGGAGAGGGTTTGAGGGTTTTTCTTTTGTCTTTCTTCTGTTTAGCATTTTTATCATGCTCAAGTGTTTTGCAGTATTTACAAGAATTGTGCGAGGCAGCGAAATATTGTTTCTAGTTTAAGATGTGTAAGACACTGACTTGCCTAAGGCCATTCAGGGAATTCATGCTAGCTATGGAATTTGATCCTGGGTTTAATGGCTTTCCATGGATTTTGGAAGTCTAACTGTTGAACATCATGGGCTAACAAGTGAAAATGAAATATTTGATCCTGTCATAATATGTCAGGACATCCCAAGACCCCAATATCATCCCAATCTGTCACACTAAAAACAACGACCAGCATGGTTTGAGAAGTGGCCATGGGGAAAAAATATTCCTTGAGGTCAGTTTACAAATGACCTGGATATTATTTTCTACTAAGTAATGAGTGAGCTGGCAAGGTGCTTGTGAAGGAGATAACTATGAGGGGGAGCCAGGGACCTCAGGGCTTTCACTAAATTGCTTCAGACATCACATTGTGGGCATGTGTTTTATGTTCTGACAGACATTTCATTGGGTGCTCTGTCATCACACCAACTACTTCTGTTGGCTTGCTGCCTGACCACAACCTAACAATTTTGTTTCCATCTGCCCAAAGGGAAAGGATGCCCCCTAGATTAGGTGTGGGGAACTTTTTTACAACTGAGGGCCACATTTCCTCATGGGCAACCTCAAGGGGGCCAAATGCCATTGGTGGGTGTGAACAGTGGTGTAGTATGGGGGCTGGGGGGCATGGCCCCAAGCACAAAATTCTGAGGGGGCACAACCAGTCGCCCACACACAGGTGCCAGCTTCTATGGGGATCCCTGCCCGGCTATGACAAAGCCAGCTGAGCAGCTAATGCTGACAGTGAGTGGGCATGGATTGAGGGGCGACCTCTGTGGCAAGCAGCACAGAGTGCTGCCGCTTGACTTGCGTGGGCACTCTGGTGGCATTGGTGGCTTGCCCGCCCTGGGCACCAGCAGCTCACGCTACACCACTAGGTGGGAAGAGGCAAAAGTGGGTAGCACAGCCAGTGTGGCCCTTACCTTAGAGTACTGTGTGTTGTACAGTGTGCTCTATTTCAGCTGTGCAAAAATCAGAATTTTTACTTATACACATATCACCACCCCATCTGTTCACCCTCCATCCTAGCAAACAGGGGTATTATGACAATTCAAGGCCACTTTCTAACCAGAGCCATCAGGGAAAACATGAAGCAATGCCACTGAAGATAGAGTATGTGACGTTGCGTGGCCTGAGAAGAGTCCCAAGAGTCAGATAAAAGGGCCATTGGACAGAGTAGGACTTACTTCTGAGTATACATGCATAGGGTTGGGCTGGATTTATGTGGAAAGATGACTAATGCAAACAGAATGAACTCAAATGCGCCTCCTGGTTCTAAACATATTAAGGGGACAATGAAACAAATGGTGGCTTCATTAGTCGTATAGTATGGAGGTTCAAATGTCATTGGTGTTTAGATCACACCTGTCTTCTAATTGCAAAGCTCTCACTCTTTCACTTTGTCTAATGCAAAGGGAAAGGAGAATTTCCAAATATTTATGAAAGAGGAGTTTGCTTACATCGTGGTACAATTTGGCATTGTGGTTCCAATGTCAACAGTCTGCTGCTGAAACTTCCAGTAATTTTTATCCCAGGCACTCAGATGTTGTCACATGGCAGGGTTTTGAGCTGGCGTGTGAAATTTGATGAAACGGATTGAGTCGGTGATCTTCTCTTAGTTTATCTTCACGGTTGCCTTCAAAAACCAGAACTTGTGACCAGCACCAAAGACAAGCCATGTAGCTCCTTGGAGGCCTCAGGGTCTGGGGGGAGGAGGAAGCTCTAGCAGGACTCCCCCCCCCCACACACACACACTTTCTTTGGCTTGCTTGTCTGCCACAAACTTTTTCAGTTACTTCAGAGCTCTATTCTGCTGCAGAAAGAGCCTCAGATTGGGATGGGCAAAAGACATAAACTGGAATTGGGAGGTAATGCTGGTGTTCCATTGCACAGGGCCCTGCAAATGTATTGAGCAACTCTGGAGTTGCTCAGCACCAGATTTAGAGTAGTGTGGCCAGTTCCACACTGTGTGCTGAGCCAAGGAGGCACAAAATAAGAAGAAGAAGAAGAAGAAGAAGAAGAAGAAGAAGAAGAAGAAGAAGAAGAAGAAGAAGAAGAAGTAGTAGTCCCGCTTGGACTACTGCAATGCACTCTACATGGGGCTACCTTTGAAGGTGACTCGGAAACTACAACTAATCCAGAATGCGGCAGCTAGACTGGTGACTGGGGGCGGCCGCCGAGACCACATAACACCAGTCTTGAAAGACCTACATTGGCTCCCAGTACGTTTCTGAGCACAATTCAAAGTGTTGGTGCTGACCTTTAAAGCCCTAAACGGCCTCGGTCCAGTATACCTGAAGGAGCGTCTCCTCCCCCATCATTCTGCCCGGACACTGAGGTCCAGCTCCGAGGGCCTTCTGGCGGTTCCATCACTGCGAGAGGCCAAGTTACAGGGAACCAGGCAGAGGGCCTTCTCGGTAGTGGCGCCCGCCCTGTGGAACGCCCTTCCAGCAGATGTCAAAGCGATAAACAACTACCTGACATTCGGAAGACATCTTAAGGCAGCCCTGTTCAGGGAAGTTTTTAACGTGTGATATTTTACTGTATTTTTGGTTTCTATGGAAGCTGCCCAGATTGGCTGGGGAGGCCCAGCCAGATGGGCGGGGTCTAAATAATAAATTATTATTATTATTATTATTATTATTATTATTATTATTAAGCAGGTGCCTGTTGAGAAGGTCCATTAAAAAGCAACTGTAACAAAAGGGACTATTGTGAAAATAATAAATGGGGGGGGATTTTATTCCTACACCAGAGCACAAAATTACCAAAGTCTGCCCCTGAGTGTTGCTGCTTCCCTATATTCTGTCTCTATGCATATGCAGACAGCATGGAGAATGTTCTCCGAAATAAGTTCATGTGTATGCAGATGTGCAGGGTCTATATATGTGGAACCGCAGAAATGATTTCCCACCAACACCCTTGTGATTCTTAACGCTACAATGTTTTTGACGCTAACTCTGGCATTGTCTAAGTGGCTGACTTAATAGTGAAAAAATGTTCTCTGTACTCTGCAAAAAGTCATGGTCAATCTCATTCTAGCTTACGCATTTTGTTTGAAACTCTGTTTATACATGATAAAATGTCTTAATGTACACAAGGCCATTAAGTGTTAGATGTTTGAGTACTTCATGGCGTATCAGTTACGGTTTATAACAAATGATTAATTTTCCTAATATATCCTTGAGGTCTCTTTTATGCAGTTCATCCCCTCCCCACCCCAAATTTGCATCAGCATGCCAGCCTTGAAACATCTTGATAATTAAAATAATGAATCACAGATTTGTGGTGTGTTTTTTGTTTGCCTTTTTACAAGTGTTGGAATTTAAAATAAAAGAGCCAAATGAAATGGACTATGCTTTTAAAGTAACTATTGCATTTCTAATTACATACATTATATTCTGCTTATAAGATCTACAGTTGTGGTCACAATCCTATTCACACTTACATGGGAGTCAGCCCTGTTCAGTCCAGCAAGCCTAACATTTTAGAAAGCTCTACAGAAAAGAAATAACAAAAATTAGAAACTAAAACTAATAATTTCCAATATAAGTCTAATTCCAATTTATACTGGAAATTTCTAGATAGTCAGATGAATTTGTGTCATATTCATGGTTGTTTGTCTTCTGATTGTATGCCTGTTTCACCCTGTGGAGGAGTGTTTATAAGATCATAGAGACATTCTCCACAATAAATTTACCCTCATTTCAAATAGCTGTTTATGGGGCTATTTTTACTAACTTCTTAAATAATGAACCATTTCAGATTTTATCTTAGGGCCTTTCCAGATTATTGCTTTTGAATGCAAGAGGGGCACATTGTCGTCTCTTTGTTTAGTCCAGTCCACATAATATTCCCTCAAAATTATAGTTCTGTTACAGAGGCATCTTGTTTCTATAGTTCTGGGTGTGTTGTATTTATTTATTTTTTTGTTCCTGGAAAAATATTAATGTTCCTTTTGTACATCCTTTGCCATTGCAGTGCAGAATATGATTGCACCCACACAAGTATCAGGGACAGTAATTTAATATGTGAATAGATATGTGTGACAGAGTCTTTCCCCCTGCCTATGTCTGCACCATTTGGCTAACAACACATTTAGAGGCCAAGTCTTCCTCCAGAATACCATTGCAGGGCAGGAATTCTCACTTAGCCATTAAAAATAAAAAATAAAATGGTTGCACCCCAGACTTCTATCCTGCAGTAATTTCACTGAACTTTGGGGGTGCTTCTGGTAGGGTACTTATTGTGGATGGATGCTCCTCATGCATGCAAATGTTTTGCAGTGCACACACATCAGTTGTATTAAAATGCCAGCTTCTCTTTCTCTTTCTCTCTCTCTCTCTCTCTCTCTCTCTCTTTCTCTCTCTCTCTCTGTGTGTGTGTGTGTCCCTGCAATTTAATTTGGATTTCCCCCACAAAGGTTTAAAACCCTGTTGCCAATGACCTGTTTGAGATATATGAACACCCTACTTACAATTTTAAGCACCTGCCTAGAAGTGCCCCTAGTTGGACTACTTGTGACAGACTTAGCAGAACCACTTCAGAAGACTGCATCCAAATAAGATTAATAAAAGCCAAAATCTTAGGCTATGAGTTAAGCACACTTTGACTTCATCCTGATGTATGCTGACTTGGGAGTAAGCTTTGTTGAGCTTCTAGCCATTCTTTCTGATGACCTGCCTTTGTGCTTCGGAAATAAAAAAAACCTATATTGTCAGTGGGCAGTTTTAGGAGTGCTAGCAAGGTAAGCATTTGCCTTTCATACTTTTTTAATGATCTAGTAAAATGCAAAATGTTTCCTAATTTAAAGAAATGAAAGGGCTGGATAAACCAATAAATATTTATAGACTGTTACCAAGAATGCACTTAACAAGTCTTATCTCTGGTGGATAAGATATATGAATAGCACACATAATAGCTCTCTTTGGGCATTCAGAGTCAAAGTGTGAAGGGGGCAGCAAGGTCATGTGCACAAGCCCTGCTCCCTGATGTTCCTGTCCTGTAAGAGGCTTTTGCACATTGAGTGGGAAGATCTGAAGAGAATTTCTACCCATGTTTAGCTGAAGATTTGAAATCTCTGTATAGTCAGGAACCTTGCATTATAGGCTTCCCAGTCACATGGATACTTCTAAACACTTTCATCCTTATGTGCTTAGACACCTCCTTTCAACTTCCTTGCTCAACAAATGTGCCCATGCACCCTACACACTTGCCCACATGCTGCTTGAATGTCCAAGCAGTGCTATTTAGTCCTAGAGTCCTTCCAGGGAGCTCCTAGGCCCTGAGCTATGAGCATCAGTCACCTGAGGCCTGGCAGAAGCAGAAGCAGCTGAACTTGTAGATGCTCATGGAATTGGGCAGGATGGTTCCAGGCCCGTAAGAGTACTGGGAGGATGTGACACAGATGTTTGAATGCCAGCTCTTATTTCTGGACCCCAGAAAGACAGAAAAGGAATGAAAGGCAAGTGGCATGGTGTATGAGCTCACCCATGGCATCTCCCTCAAACAAATCTACGAGGAACTGCAATCATTATGGAAGGCAGGATTTAAAGCTCTACTGACAGATGGGTATGAAAGCAATACAAAGGAATTCAATAAAGACAAATGTCAAACATTCCAAACCGATGTATCAACATCATTTACAAGACGGGGGGGGGGATAGTATTGCTCTACTCAGAACTGACAAGCCTGCACCCAGATTCTTGTCAGGGTACCACACTTAGAAGAGGCATTAAGTGGTTCATAATATCCTGAGGATGTGAATTTGGTGGGGTTTTTGTAACAACATTTATGTACCACCTAATTGTAAAAGAAAACCTTGAAGTGGTCGACCAAAAGAATGAAGCAATAAAATTATCAGTAAAAACTGTTATTGAAACATTCAAAAATAATTCAAATAAACAATGAGCTAAAGCCAGGCCAGCTTTTGCATGCCTGGATAGGCCTGCCTAAACAAAATGTTTTGAGCAACTGCTGGAAAAGTACAGTGACGGCATCTGCCTGATATCAAAAGGCATACTTGTGTGGTGCCACACTATGGAACTCCCTGCTGTTTGATATCGGGCAGGTGCCTTCACTGTACCACAGAGTTTATTTAGAGAAATCACACCACATTCTTAGCCTCATGAATCTGGCATCTGGTTGGCTGTTGTAGGGAGTAGTATTATGTATCCGCAGTGCCTTAGTATGGAAAGTAATTGAAAGTCTGCATATGAAAAATATTAGCTGATTAGTGCATAAGAGGATATTATAGATAGATGGATGCAGTGGCGTAGCATGGGTTGTCAGCACCCGGGGCAAGGCAAGTAATTTGCGCCCCCTAACCCGTGGATTTGCGCCCCCTAACCCTAACCCCCAGATGTTGCGCCTGGTGCGGCCGGCCCCCCCTGCACCCCCCACGCTACGCCACTGGATGGATGGATGGATATGCATGATAAATAAGTGATGAGTCATACCCTTCTCATTAAAAAAAGGTAGGGTTCATTATGTTGTGTATTCGCTCACTGAAAGAGAATTATACATAGCAAATAAAGCACTTGTTTGATACAGTTTCTACAGGCCCCTTGCCCTTCTCCCTTTTTAAGTGCAAAGTAAAATCTTTTTTAAAAAATTCAGACAAAGGCTGGAAGTGATTGGATGAATTCCCATATCTCTGCGTTAATCCATAACCCATTAATTAAAAATGAAATTAATTAAGGATTACAGCCCCAGAGAACATTTCCAAATGATAGTGTGCTGCTAGCTTGCTTGAGACAAGTTAGCTGAACAGATGGAATTGTCACAGTTTCCAGGGTGTACACATTTTTCAGGAATTCCTTGTGGTGACTGTTATGTAATACATAATAACAAGTGGTGAGAAAAATGCTGAAAGAGAATTCTAAAAATTGACCGGACCCAACCCCTGCCCCACTCCACCCCGTAACAAAACCAAAAAGTTTCGTGGCAATATTCAGTCAATAGCAGTAGCATAAATGATCACTTATGCATCAAACTAAACAAGTTGTGCAAGTTCTGTGATTAGAATTCCTAATGTATTTTCCTGCTACACAAAAAGCCAGGTGCCCTGATCCAGATTAAGACAACGTCATGAATGGACCGGGTGCATTGTATCCCCACTGATATTATGGCTTATCTCCTATTTGTCCTTCTTGGTGAAACCGATGGGCATACATGACTGTGCTCACAGGTTTTGACAACTATTAGCTTTAGGTGGCAGTTTTTAGTGGTGAAAACAGCATGTAGGAAAAGTTTAAACTCACCTTGTTCCACACAGCACTCCTGATCAGAATCATTTCCCTCTTGTAAAAGAAAATTATGTTGGGAGTTCCAAGGACAGAATGCTAACACCATGATGCACAAGTATCAACTGATATAAGGTGAATCAGAAGTATTTTAATTAATTAATAAATTCTGAGGAACAAGCCAGTGCAATGCAGTGCATCCTGGACTATAGTGTTAGCTTGGATGTGAGTCATCCAAATAACAACAATTATCATTACCATTATTATTATTATTATCATTATTATCATTATCATCATGAAATCTTTCAGTCATTTACAGATCTTTTGGATGGTCAAGGAGTTTTAAGATCAGTGAAATGTTGGCGCTGTTGTGAGTCCTGCAATATTGATTTTATCTTCCTCTACGCTGCATTAGTTTTTATGTTTCTCCTTTTTTACTGTCATGTCCCTTTTTTAAAACTTTAATTGTAAGCTTACCAGAGAAACTTGCTAATTGGGCAGCATATAAATGTCACAAATAAATATAATAGGTAATAAATATTTCATTTTTATGCACCTATCACCATCAGTGTGTATGGTGCTTTGCAAAGTAAAAGAGGTCGGGTCCCTGTCCCAAGAAGCCTGCAAATCCAAATCCAAAATGTTCCACATTTAGCAATAGTCAAAGTGGTGGTCTTCACGAAATTACTCATTTGCTCATCCTAACCTTTCCACCTCACAAGGTTGTTGTGAAAATATGCCACAGTTCTGAACCCCGTGGAAATAGGGTAGGACGCAAATGAAAGAAGCTTTTAATTACATCATGTTAAAGATGATGGAATAAATAATTGAGCCGCAAAGCAATAGATTTTTCTTTTCTTGCTTTTTGACTTCCAGGTGCTATAGAAGTCTTCCACAGGGCATTCCTATCATGTCTACTCAAAGGTAATTCCCACTATGTTTAATGGTAGCAAACCTGTATTAGGATTTCAACAGGGCTCCCTCTCTGAAATTTATAATCAACGTAGGGTAAACATGAACTTTGTCATCAGCCAACCCATAACAAATAGTAAGCTGCAAAGTTTATGCCGAAATCTACACAGAAGTAATGGTGAACCTTGTAAGGGGACTTGGCTTCTTCAGCAGTAGCAGTATGTCTAGCGTCTTGCACGCCATCTGGTAAAAAGAGCACGCAAATTGACTGGAGGGACATGGCCATCTGCTTTTGTCAATAAAGAAGCCACATGGATTGCTTGAGGATTGATGCAAGCCATTTGCAGTCCAGTGGATAAGAAGAAGAGGAGTCTTCCTTTCAGCAGGAGGAAAATATTTTGAGTTTGTAACTATTACATCGGGGGGAGGAGATGGGAGATTCAAAAAAACTATTTGGATTTATGCTTACAGGCGGATGACAGTATTTCCTGCTACATCCAGTGTTACTTCTTCGATGTGCCACTACACATAATGTTCCACGCCCTTCTGTTGGACCATCTCCCACAGGTGAGGCAAGAGCATATTGAGTCTTGCTCTAAATGGCTAGCAAGGACATCTGATGCCCAGATTTGAATGAGAATTTGAGCTTTAGAAGGATTGACACTTTGTAAGCACTGCCTTAATGAGACCACTTTCTCTGCTAATTGCTGGAAAACCTCTTCCACGGCATCAACAGGAGAACTGAATAAATGAACATGGTAGCTCTTTTTTGTCATGGCGTCTGAGCACTAAACATTTTATCATAGTTATGCCCATACATTAAAGAGTCCTCCATGTGTCCCTTATATTGTGCATTCATGATTATTTGTGCACCCAGTGGTATCAGAGCAGTTACACGCTATCCTGCTTTCAATACTGTTTGCACATGCAAAGGTTTTGGGGTGAACACCTGGCTTCATTTCCAATCAGTGCATGTCATATAACTTCCCATTGAAAACCTAACTGTTTTCACCAAAATGTTCTGGTTTATTTTCTGTCCTGCTTTTATTGCACTACAACACAACAGTATCCCTCCAGACAGCAATAAGACAATGATATTGGGGAAACACCACAAATCAAAATGATGAGTTGATGGTCTGAGATAAATCCACCACTAATGTACTAGTATTTCATCAATGGCATGTTGAAGAAGACCTCTAGGGGGCGGGACCAATCTGGACAGGTCCTAAATGGAGCAAGATCATGTGCTGTTTAACACTTGAATTGACTGCTGCCAGGAATATCCACAGTGCTGCATCAAAAACAAACCCTTATGATGTTCAACTATTTTGCTTGTTCTGGAGAAAAAGGTATAACATGCTAAGGTAGGTTCTTCTGTTTGATATGGGCATCTGCTTGTAGCATCAGCTGGTCTAGGTTGGATCCCTGTTACACATCACTCGGTCTTGTTGATCTCTCATCTTCCTCTGAAGGATATGCAAACAATGTAGACCTTACTTAGCAAACAGCGTTGGCCTTCCCTCATAAAAGCTTGGTCAATATTAGTAAAGGGCTGGACCCAGCCTTAAACAGCTACAGTAGATAACAAAGCTTTGAATTGTGTGGCACAATGCTGGGAGAGGGAGAGAAATAGCATAACAAAAGGAGAACAACATTTGATGGATTGTCCAGAAGTCATAATCCAGAACAGGAGTGAGTAAATACAAGGTGGTCCTGTAAATTTGCTTTTCTTACCCAAATGACTGCCCTGCTGTTCAGTATTGGGGAGCAGGGGGAGCACATCTGACACAAAACAACACCTAAATTGTTTTTCACCAGAAAAGCTGAAGGATCTGTGGAAAAACAATCACACCCCACCTTTTCTTGTGCATATACTACATTGTTTTTTGCACAAGGAAAGAATGGCTCCGGGGAAGGCTGATACATAGGGAACATCATTTGTTAATGTAACTTGTGATCACTTGTTTTTAATTGTTGCTACTTTCTTTTTCAATAGGAAGGCTTTCAGTGCATACCAAAGAATTGCCTTTTCAGTATGTTCTCAGATAACTGTTGAGGTCAGAACTTTTCAGTAACTTTTGTGAAATTATCCTAGGGACACGGTTACAAAAGCAGCATACAAGGAGTAGTAGAACCTCAGGTGGGGGACACATCATATTTTGTCCATCTTTGGTCCCCACCCTCACTCAGCTCTTACCTGTGGCTTCTAGAAGCTGTCAGCATGCAACAGCGGCCTCACCTCAGGAAACTGCTTCAACTGGCTGGCTAAACCAGGTGAGGGTAGTCAATGAGTCTCAAACTCTCAGTGGATTAGGAAGGCAGTCCATCTGAAGAAGGAAAACATTGATCCTAAACCTCTGTTGCCTTGCAGGATATCTTCAGGAGAAGAAAAGGCTAAGGAATAAACCCAACACTGATCCAGTGAAGTCCCAAAGATGGTTGGATGGCATCTTGTATGCCTCTTTCTGGCAACTCCTGCAGCCAAGCTGGTGCCAAACATATTGCTCTGCTTTCCTTTGGACCACATCTGTGAGGTCGAGAGGGGGGTCATCATCTAGGCAGCCCAGGACTTCCATACACACTGCCCAGGCTTGTGCCTCGGGAGGTAATTTCAGTGCTGCTAATGCAGCGGTTTGTCTTCACCATTGGAGGTGGACTCCATTGTATCTCGAGACAGACAGATGCCAACAACCAACACATAGTACACAGTGGCTATAGTTGCTTTGATCCAAATATTTTTCCTTTCACCACTTAAAAAGTGCTGTTAACTTTTTGGGTTTTTTAAAAAAGTCCACTTGCAGTGTTAAGTGAAAAAGGAATACTCTAAACTCAAGACACTTACAGAACCATCCTGGGTATGCTGACTTGGAAACATACCAAATGCTGACTTCAAAGTGGAGGTGGGCTTACTCCCACATAAGTATGCACAGGATTGCAACATTAATGAGAACCTTTGCAAGCATATTAGCCTGTGTGTCAGCCTGGAACTGGCTGCATTGGATCAGTGCCTGAGAGATCAGTATCAGCAAAGCTGCCGTAGGCCAGAAAGCACCTTTTGTTCTCAGGGTAAAGAATAGGCATGTTTTAGTTCCTTCACTAGAGCAAAATTTTGTATGCATAGCTCATATCCAACCTTTTTCCTTCTGGGGGTCATAGAAGTTAATTCTTAAGATTATGGAAAACCATTTTATATGAACAGTGCAATCCTATGCATGCTTACTTAGAAAAGGGGTGGGGAATTTTAGGCCTGGGAACCAAATGCAGTCCCCCAAGCCTCTCTATTGGGCCCTCAGGTAGAGGCCACGCCCATCACTAGCTCTGCTTCACACTCAGAGGGGTTTTTGCTAGGCTGGAATGTGGCCTTGAATTCCGATAATGGATAGATAAATTGTTTGTTTGTTTGTGTGTGTGTGTGTGTGTGTGTTGAAAAGGTTGACTTTGAAGAAGGTTCTCCTCTTCTCATTTAAGTGCCACGGTGTTCAGTGGAGCTTACAGTACTTCTAGGTTTGAGTGCAGCCTTTATAATGTGGCCCTTGAGGCCTTTCTATCAGGCCCGTCAGACTCTCTCCAGCCCAGGCTTCCTTGGTGTTCTACTTCCACTGGCTCTGCTCCACACTCTTCCTGAACTGTCCTTGAACAGTGACCTCAAACTGTGGCAATACTTTTCATCTGCCTAAAAGGATGGAAAAAGAAATATGTATGTGCGTGGAAACCTAGAATGTAGCCTCCTGCAATGCTACTGAAAGCAGTGAGCCACAGGACCATGCCAGTTTCTCCGGCGACTTGACCACATTTCAGGTTGGGTGGGATCTTTTGATCTTGGAGTGGACTTGCAGGGTCTGTACCTGGTGTTGGACCAGAGAGAGAGACTGTGGATGCTGCTTGCTTGAATAAGCCAGGAGGGCTTGGGGTCCAGAGAGCCACAA
The DNA here is from genome assembly GCF_027172205.1 of Podarcis raffonei. Taxonomy (NCBI): domain Eukaryota; kingdom Metazoa; phylum Chordata; class Lepidosauria; order Squamata; family Lacertidae; genus Podarcis; species Podarcis raffonei. Next base: position 54,716,921 of record NC_070604.1, read on the forward strand.
TACCTAGTTAAATAAAGTAAATAAAAATAGCAGATAGCATCATCTGTAGATTACCTGGGGTGATCATGTACAGCTTTGCTCATGTTCCCAGAGGCCACACCATACATTTAAAGCACATTTATAGCACTTTAATTCAAATGGTTAAAGCGATTCCTTGGGAAGTATAGTTTATCACCTCCAGACTATGACTCCCTCCATCCTTAAACTACAGTTCCCAGGATTCATGTATGGTGCGAATCGGGGTGTAGTAAGAACCTTATTACCCAAGATGCCGAGTCAGATGTAGAGTTTTTCTGACAGTTACAAAATTCAGCTTCAGAAACTTCATTCTACAGGTGTTTTGTCCAGATTATGGCTTCTAACTCTTTCATCCTTCAGCAGGTTTCCACTAAAATCCCATCCCATCTTACCATCATTCCAAATTTTTTTATTTATTTTTTGTCCTTTTCCTCATGTCTGGGAACAACTGTGGGAAAGTTTTAGTGGGAAACCCTTCAAAGTGTAGGTTTACAAAGAAAGCTCTTCTCTGCTTCTCTTCAGCACCAGATCACAGCCTCTTTTTGCTAGACTTTTGCAAAAGAAAAAGGGAAATATCAGGAGGAAGATTACTCGGAACTCGGTGTTACGTTAAGTTTGACTCTTATCCGGGTATCAGTTTAGGTCAGGGTGAGTCTCCTTCAAGGGACAGAGGGTAAAACTGTACAAGGCAAAACTAGTCCCAGCCCCATGAATCACAGACATTTTAGAAGCATATCAGGCTACTCATGCCAAGATTCTGCTTCCAGCCACCAGGAGAGCCAGTTATTCCAAATCTAGGCCCAAATCTGGCTCTCTTGCATTAGAGTTCCACTAAATCTTAGACTACCCTTGTTGCTGGCTATTCAAAGTGAGTTGTTATGTGAGGGGGAGGGGGAAGAGACCAAATTTTACAGGAGGAAACTTTTGGGGTTTGTTTGGTTCTTTGTTTTTGGCGTGCTAAGTCTCCCTAGGTTGTGGTGTCTTCTGCAGCTTACCTTATAAACAAAGTTTCTTCACCGGTGCTAAATGAGTCTGCAGGTGCTCAGCGCTAATTCCTCTCCAAGCCTCATATTGAAGAGGTGGTACCAAAATGCCCTGGAACATGTTTTTCTTTGGAAGAAGGTCGATCAACTAGCAACATAAGTAAGGAACTGCTGGTACATCTCACAAAGCATCAAGGTTTGTCGAGTGGCATTTATCCATTCTGCAAAACCTTAAGATGTGGCCCCTGAAGGTGTTTTGTTTTATTAGTTATTTACTGTTTGATCTCAGTCAGCCACTCCATGATCAGAGCCCCCTGTCTGCCAAATAAAGATGTTGAAACTGCCTCACAGCAATGGGCTGTGAAAATGGATATTTATAGCACGTTTTACATGATATCCTCCCTTTGGAATATAAAACATAAAACTTGGCAGAATAATTCATCACGTGCATAGCACTTTGCAGTGCACCAAAGTACTTTCCTATCTTTATCTCGCTCTCTCTTTTGCCCACACAAAACAAGATATTAAAATTCCAGGCGATTTTGTTTTTGTTTTACCGATGGGAAAATGAGGCTGAGAGTTAGTAACCCACCTGAAACCACCCATTGAGATTTGAACCCCAACCTCCAAGGCTCAAGTCTAACAAGATCATACCTGTCAGCTCTACCTCTTTGTCTGGCTGATCTACAAGAAGTGAAAGATGCATCTATAAATGCAATAGATCCACGCTTGATCATTCTGACTCATCAACAGGAAGATCAAGGAGATTCAACAAACGCATCTTCTAATTAGCAGGTACTCACTACATCTACAAAACAATGCTAATATAGACACATAGGTTTTGGGGATGCATGCTCAGCAACCTCTGTGTAAGATAAAACACATAATTATTCTGTCCATTTTACATCAACAATGAAGTCCATCCTTAAGTCCATCATCCAGTTCCTGAAATTAACACTTCAGTGGGACTGTTCTGATGTAAGCATTTTGCAGGCAGATGTGTAGAATCCTGATCGATCAGCATCATCATTATTATTATTCATGAATCACTTCCCATAAAGCATCAATGAAGTGATTTCGCAATGCAGTAAAAACACACATAAAACAATGGCATATACAGAACTGTTTAAAAAATCACATATATAAAGAATTGCACGCATGCACACACACAATACATATATAAAAACAATTTCAAGTCCAATACGGATACGGACTGTGGTAAAAATAAAAAGAAAGTCTTCATCAGGCACCAAAAAGACAACAGAGATGTTTCCTGTCTGATTCGCAACTGGGGGAAGTTCCAAAATTTAGGTGCCACTACACCAAAGGCCCAATGATAAGATAATATTTTCAGGATGCCCTCTTCTGTTGAGTATTGTGATCAGTTGGATATATAAGAAATGGGACTCTTTTTGAGGTATCCTGGTGGTATCCCAAGCCATTGGGATTTGTTCCCCGAAACCAGGCTGGTAGGCAATTGGCAGCTACTGTAATTCAAAAGAAGTGTGATATGATGGTGACATTTTGCAAGAAAATATATACTGAAAGAACCAGCATGAGGGAAGGGTGAATGATTCAGAACACGCTTTGATTCAAAAGGACCATGAATCAATTACTGGCATTTCCAAGTAAGGCTGAGAAAGACTCCTGTCTGAAATCCTGGAGAACTACTGCCTGTCAGTGTAGACAATACTGAGCTGGATGGATCAGTGATCTAACTCGATATAAAACAGAATGCATTGCTTATCTATGCTAGTGTAACATAGTGACTAGAGTGTTATGGGGAACCCTGTTGGGTATCTGCCTATGCAGCAATGAAGCACGTTGAGTTGTACAACCCTTTCTCCCAGCCTAACATCAGGGGCTTGTAGTGCAAGTAAATACACACCAGACTTCTCTGAGAATCTCACAAATATGATGAATAAAGTATGCAGAAGTAAGTTCCAAAATCAATGGTACTTATTCCAACTTAATGTATTCAGGATCAGGGTGTAAATTTTCCAAATTGCATATACTCCCGCTAGGAATCGTAAGTGCTCCCTGTGCATATAGCTTATATTTATATCTCAATTAATTAAGCACTGTGAAATCCTTTGGGGAGTAAAGGGATGGCACATGGATGCCTGGTGCTTATAGCACATTTATTGAAGATTTGTAGTATGACCTTTAAACGAATGTTTAAATGCAACTTCCTCTTCCATTTGTCTTCTTCCTTTCAGTGTAAAGTTGGCTTTACCGGGTTTATGATATATCATATCATTTTTTAATGTAGAAAATGCACGTACAGTGTGATCTTCTCAGGCATGAGCCCTGTTGAATTCAATGGGACTTATTCCCGAGTAAGCATACAGAAGAGTGCAGTCTTATTCTTTTATGATATTCAGCCCAACCTAGATTTATGCAGATGTAAGTTCCATTCTGTTCAACAAGACTTGAATGCTGCTACATTAAGATTTGTTTATTTTCATTTACATGGATACTGAGAATGGTGAGGGTAAAATAGGGAACTCCATAGTAATCCAGACACCAACTCTTGCATTTAGTTTGACTTTAGGCAGGTTAAAATGTCACCACCCCTGCATGGAAGTGGACAATTGGTGTGTCACCTGCAGCTATAATAACTAAAGAGTGTAAAGACACTTGCTACACTGTTTATCTAAATTGCCGGGAGCCTTAATGCTGCAGAGTCCTTAGCTGGCTTGCCCAGTGAGCCCACAGAGAAGTGGCTAGCTGAGTGCATCACTTCACTACCGGCACAAACCAAGTGGTTCAACCCAGGGCTGTTTGTAGCATTGGGCCAAATAGTTTGGAAGAGGCACTGAGATAAAGTCATTGATCAGCCGGGAAAAAAGTTAAACTGCTAGTCAGTCTCACATGCAGCAGTGTGACTATTTAGGCTGATGCTTAATTCACACCTGCCTGTATTAGGAACAGTTCCCAAATTATCTTTCAAAATGACTAAAACCACACCACCAGGAAAACATCTGAATCCACCTGTGTCGGAGAACAGGACGGCCTCAACATGACAGGCAGGGCTGCAAGCACAGCAGTCTCCTCATCCACTGATCTACATATACAAAGACATTCTGAACTTCTTGAAATTCTACTCTTGCAGCTTTGAAAGGCACCAAGTCCCACCAGAAAGGAAAAATACCGATCCTGCTCTGGTGTCTTGAAAGGAAACTATTTATCTCCAGATTTAGGCAGCTCTACCACACTTTCTCTAAGGAGAGTAAGTTTGTGTGTGATTTTTGTCCACCCTTTCCCTGCCCTACCCTGTTTTTTCTTCTTTGACCTTTCCCTTTCCTGTATCAATTTCTGGACTCCAAAGTGAATTATGTTTGTTGCTGGGGTTGCCCAACTACTCCGATGAGAACCAAGGCCTCCTGTGTCACCTGAAAGCCTAACAAATGCATTACGTGAGGGATAAGGAACCTGGGGTCCTCCCATGCGCTGCTGAGCTCCATCATCCATTGGCCATGCTGGCTGAAGTTCCCATTCCAGGTATGTCTTTTGAGTTCCTTTCATCCTGTGCACCACACAATTTGCCAGAGCTTATGCCACAGTAAATGTGTGAAAGGTTTTCAGGTACCACAAGACTCTTTGTCATTGTTGGTTTTGCTGCAGTAGGCTAACAAGCCATTGCAGCATAATGGTTACAATGTAGGGGGGCCAACTTGAATAAAATTTGGGGAGGGGAAGTAAGCCCCATCCTGCATAACTGAACCAGGCAGAGGGCCTTCTCGGTGGTGGCGCCCGCCCTATGGAATGCCCTCCCATCAGATGTCAAGGAAAAAAACAACTATCCGACTTTTAGAAGACATCTGAAGGCACCCCTGTTTGGGGAAGTTTTAAATGTTTGAAGTTTTATTCTGTTTCTAGTGTTCTGTTGGGAGCTGCCCATCTGGCTGGGTACAAATAATAAAATTATTATGATTATCACAAGATGCAGTACATGCACACCGTTTGAATGGCAATGCCTATGAACTGGGGGTGAGGGGGAGGCAGCCCCTTCAAATATTTGGGGGGGGGCTGAAAGGACCTCAGCCCCTAGGAGTTGGCTCCTTTGTTACAGTGCCGGACTAGGACCTGGGAGACCAAGGTTCAAATCCCTAAACGTAAAGGTAAAGGGACCCCTGACTATTAGGTCCAGCCGTGGCCGACTCTGGGGTTGTGGCGCTCATCTCGCTTTAGTGGCTGAGGGAGCCGGTGTACAGCTTCCGGGTCATGTGGCCAGCATGACTAAGCCACTTCTGGCGAACCAGAGCAGCGCACGGAAACGCCGTTTACCTTCCCTCCGGAGTGGTACCTATTTATCTACTTGCACTTTGACGTGCTTTCACACTGCTACCCTACTTGGCCATAAAACCTCACTGGGTGCCTTTGGACCAGTCACTGCCTCCCAGCCTAACCTACTTTGGAGAAAGAAAAGGTAGGGAATAAATGCAACAAATAAATAATCAACAAACATGGCTCCCCCTTTGGAAATGGTTCCAAGAAGTTGTTCAGAGAAAGGAAATGAGTCCCCCTCCCTGCTCTCAGAGCTCCTTTGCTCCCTTGGGGTTTCTTCCAGCTGGTTCCTTTGCGAGTCTCCTCCCAACTCCAGCAGCCCATCTTCCTCTCCACCCAACCCCCCGCCCCTCTCGAGGGTCCATCTGCTTGGTGCTGCCGCGCCTCGCCCTCGCTCGCTCACTCCCTCCCTCTCACGCGAGCCCCTCCCCTCCCTTTCGAATCTTCCCCGGCCGTCGCCTAGGCAACCAGCCGATACCGTGTAAATAGGCACCCTGCAAAAGCAATGCAGCCGGGGTAACAAAGGAGCAATAAAGGAGCCGAGCCTTCTCAAATGAGGCTGGCCGAGAGAAAAGAAAGGAGTCCCCAGACTAGCTCAGTTTGCCCTCCCTTTGATGCAGATGCTTGCAAGAGATGCCTGTGGCCGTCGCCGCCGCTGCCTTCTTACTCTTCCTCCTAAGACAGGATTCTCAGCAGCGATTTAAACCGACAGCTCCCAAATAATGGAGATGGAAGGGAATATGGTGGTGTTCCAGTGAAGAAAAATCAACAGGCTCCAAAACAGCACCTGGATGCTAATGGATTTATCCAGATGACGTTTCGGTTGGGGACTGCCACATGTGCACACACACACACGCACACGGTCGGTTTGCATCAACTAGTGCTGCCGGCTGCCTGCCCGATTTCCCTAAAGGGCGATAAGCCCTGTTTGTTGGCACGATGCACATCTACAAAAAAAGGGGGGGGGCTCTAGGGGAATATAACTTGGAGAGTGAATAATGCATCGAGCTGAAGCAGCGTGTCTAAAACCGTCGCCGTCGTCGTCCCCCATCCCCTTTCCAAAAGAGCGAGAAATAATGATTAAAACAAAGAAATCGCGGTTGGCACTAATGGATTTCCACCACGCGATCCATTTTTCCCGTCCTCCGGGCTGGAGAAAGGAATTGCATTTGAAGGAATACCGCGGGGGAGGCGAGGGAATAAGGAAGGAAGCGGGGAGGGCGGGGGGAGAGAGAGGAGGAAAGCTTGATGTAAAAACCAAATGCCTCGTGGTGTATTTTGCCCACAAGAAACTAAATATTCTTTCACTGAGTGCCATCTTGCTAAAAATACTAGAGTGTTGGCAAGGGAAGGGGGGGTATTACTGAACGGCAGTGAGTGCACAAATCTGGAGCCATCACACAATGAAGTCCGTAGGGAGGGAGAAGGGTGGGCTGTGGAGCTTTGCAAAACCCCTTTTAGAAACCATCACCCCCCCAACCTCAACCCACCGGCATTTTGGTATCCTGAGTGATGTGATTTCGAAGCAGCGAGAGGAGAGATCGCTCGGCGTTTGCTATCACTCCACTGTAGCCATTTAAACTGAACGGGCGGAAGGGGGGCGAGAGAGAAAGCCCACCATGAAGCTATGCTAGGGTTGTATTCCTAACAATGCAAAGCTAGGTGTGCCCATAGCTCACGGATTTCGATGGGTGGGGGGAGGGAAGGAGGCGAAGTATAGGATCGGGCTGCGCGGTGCTTAAGGTGGGAAGCCCCCTCCCCTGCCTCTGTCGAAATCCAGACCATTCGCGTTTGCACACAAGCCATCATGGCTCCGACGTGCACCACATGGAAACGAATCAAGACTCCCGTTCCATTTGGCTAGGAGCGTTTTCCAAGTACACGTGGACGCTTCTCTCGCTCGCTCGCTCTTTTTGGAAAACACACAAGCAGCTCTTCTTGATGGCATTGGCTTCATTTCATCATCATCATTTTTTTAAAGGGGCTTTGCAGTCTCAGCAGCTTTTTTTAAAAAAAAAAATTAGATACAAATCAAAGTTAATCAGGCAGCGAGATTTAATTAGACCCGTAGGCTCCTCGCAAAATATTTTATTTCAAACCAATATTGATGGGGGGAAGGGCACTCTCCCTTTCCCTAGCCATGGCAGCAGCGGCGACGGCAGCTGGTGGAAGCATTTTTCACATCTGGCCTACAGACCTAATAACGTTCAACTCGTGATCTCGTTTGGCGAAACTTGATCTACGTGGTTTAAATACCTTCCAAATTGGGACGATTGAACAATTGCAACCAATTAAGGGGGGGAGCGAAAACTCGAGCCTCCATATCTGTTGAGTCCTCCACCCCCACCCACCTCTTCGAGCTGAAAAGGGGGAGGAGGAAGAGGCATGGAAAGGGGGGGGGGAGAGGCAGCGGGGGCGAGAAGATGAAATCACAAACACACACACAAGTCAAACCATTGTCTCTAACTTAACACGGGGCTTGGGGGGAGGAGAAGGAAGACACGGAGAGACAGACACCAAACAGAGGCTCCCACCACTGCAAGAAGAGGAATACCTTCTCTCCCTCCCCCCCCCCGCTTTTTATGAGGAGTGTTCGTCCGCCAGCGAAAGGAAAGGGAAATAAACTCTGTCTCCCACCGTGCAGCGTTCGATCCCCCCCGCACTCCCCCGCTTTTTAAAGAGAAATCGGGGTGCACGCTCTAATCTCATTAATTTATTTATATTCTTCGGAGTATTAATTATCAGTCCAAGGCCGATTTCAAATTATTTGCAATCGCAGCTCCATTGTTCGCTCCAATTGGAGGCCCCGCCCCCTCTTTTGTCTGGCGGCGCCGTGATTGGTCGGCGGCGGGCGGGGGCTGCCGTCAGCGCTCGGGAAGCCCATTCATCTGTGCACTTGGGCGTTGGACTCCGCATCTTATTAGCGACCAGGGAGATTTCTCCATTTTCCCCTTGTCTACAGTACGGCTACAAATCTGGGATTTTTTATTACTTCTTTTTTTGTACTAACCTTGGGCTTCTAATATTTTTGCTCGACTTTTTTCCTCCTTCCTTTTTTCCCCCCTTTTGCTTCTGCGCTGCTGCTTTTTTGACCTCTCCAGCTTTTAATTTTTTTTTTTAAATAAAAAAAATCCGGGAGTGTACATATTTTAAAATAATCGGTTGTCTTCTCTCTTTTTTTCCCACCCCCACCCCCACCACCTCCTCCTCCTCCCCCTCTGGTGTGTGTTTGTGTTGCTGCTCTTCAGGCTGCTGGTCTCCCAGCATTTATACGAACCCACCGCTCTTTGTTTCCCCCCTTCTTTTGGATCTGTTGAGTTTCTTTGTTGAATAAAACCAGCATGGGTGCTCAGTTCTCCAAGAACGCTGCAAAAGGCGAAGCCGCTGCCGAGAAGCCCGGGGAAGCGGTGCCTGCGTCGCCTTCGAAGGCGAATGGACAGGTAAGCGGGGTGCAAATGGGGAGAAGCGAGGAATGATGATAATGGAATAATGTCTCTCTCTCTTTGAAGAAAATAAATGGTGTGCACGGTGTTTCGTTCGGCTCCCACTTTCTTGCTTGGTGGGGATGCATGGCTTTATTTTTTTAATCTGACTACAGCCCTTTAAAAGAATGGTAATGAAAAGGAGTGGCTTTTCGCACTGCTGTGGACCCAGTGTTTTAGGCGTAGTAGTGTGGTGGAGGCAGAAATTTGCTAGATGCTTGTGTACAGTGAGATGTGTTTTCCCTTTGGCGTGGTGCACAGTTTGCTGCTTATAAACTGGCGGCATCCTTGAAGACCTTTTTGCTGTATTCGTGCTCCTGGTTGGAACTGATCGTGTGCTCCTCTCTCGATGGCTTCCTATCCTGTAGCAGCCCCTATTCTGTTCTCTTTCTCTACCCCCCCCCCCCATTTCTCCTCTTTGGCGCGTGAGGAGAGTGTAGTGGAGCTTGGCAGTGATAAGGCAAGAGCAAGCGACAGCGGTGCTTGGTGGGTGGGGGGCGCTGGAGAGTTGTCCGTGTGTATTGGGGAAGGGGCTGAGAGACCGTCTTCTCCATCTTGCTTGCTGGATCCTTCTTCGCTCTGTCGGTTGCCTGCATACAAGCTTGCGGCACACGCTGAATGTGGTTGATCGTAGACGGCACTACGAGACCCCCCCCCCGCCCCGTGTGCATATTATTGTCGTAGCCAAGGCTACTCTCCCGGCATTGGTGGGAGATTAGGGCGAGATTTTCGGAGAGGCGCTGCTGTGCGCGCGCTTTGGAGAGCTGTTGCTAAGGGATGCGCGAGCGTGCCGACGGCACCGGGCTGAACGTGGGGCAGCCCGGGAGGCTTGCGCGCCTGCAACCGCGTGCATGTGCATGTTGCATGTGGCGGCGCTTCGCTCTCGGCCGGGCGCGCCACGCTGTGGAGGGCGCCGGGCTGCACCACGCCTCTTAGCGGCCGCTGCTGTCTCGTCGCCTCGCCGCTCCACGGAGGAGCTGGAGGCGCGCTTTGCATAGAAATAAAAAGGCAACCGGTGCGCTGGGGAGCGGAGGCGCCGCTCCTTCCACTATGGTGGGATTTGCCTCTCCGTTTGGCACCAGGAAGGTGGTGGTGGTAGAAGGAAGGGGCTGGGAGAAGCTGCGGCTGTGGACGGAGCTTTTGTTCGCCTAGCAGAGGCGATCCTGGCCAAGGCGACGCTTCCTCCTGCTTCGCCAGCGCTTCTCTCCGAAGTCTCCTCCCTCGGCGCTTCGCTCCTCCTTCGGGTGGATTTGGCAAAATGGAGCCGCAGTGCCCTCTGCCGGCGGAGACTCCTCGCTGCCTTGGCCTCGTTCGATGCTCGTAGGGTGTGTTGAGAAAAGGTGGTGGTGATGGGTGATGCTCGCGCGCGGGGCGGGGGGGAGTGTTGATTAAATCGCAGAAGGGAAGCAGCAGCGTGGACGGCGGCCACGCGGCGCGTTTCCAAACGACGCGGACTTGACGCCGCGCCCAAATAGCTGGGTGGGGGGAGCCCTGAAGGGACGAGCCGGAGTGAAAAGGGCGCGGGGAGGAGGGGCTTGCGTCTGAATGGCGTCGCCTCCCCTCCCCAGAGCCTGGCCATTGCGTCACGCGCGCTCCTCGGGAAAAAGCAGCGGGAAAGTCGCTGGCAACGTGCTGCCATGGCTGGCCCAGGGAGTTATGTCACATAAACTGATTTGTGCAGTGCTGGGTTCCTTTGACTATGTTCATATCCCTTTGACTGAAAGTGCCTCAATGGCACAAACAGGGTATATAGTCCTGTGTCCATCTGCGCTTGACGTGAGAGAGATCTTCCTCTCGCTCCCCCTTCTCCTCGAATAACGCTGAGTTCATCTCTTCCAGGAGAACGGCCACGTGAAGGTGAATGGCGATGCCTCGCCAGCCGCCGCTGAGGCGGGCAAGGAGGAGGTCCAGGCGAACGGCAGCGCTCCGGCCGAGGAGTCCGTGAAGGAGGAGCAGAGCCCTTCGGAGGCTGCCTCAGAGAAGGAGGCGGCCGAGGCCGAGAGCACGGAGCCGGCCTCTCCCGTCGAAGGGGAGTCCTCCTCCAAGGCCGAGGAGGCAGCCACCCCTTCATCCAGCAACGAGACCCCTAAAAAAAAAAAGAAGCGCTTTTCCTTCAAAAAGTCCTTTAAGCTAAGCGGCTTCTCCTTTAAAAAGAACAAAAAGGAGTCTGGGGAAGGAGCCGAGAATGAAGGGGCGGGCGCTGCGGGAGAAGGGGGCAAAGACGAAGGGGCGGCCGCCACCCCGGAGCCCGCCAGCAACGAGGAGGAGAGCAAAGCGGCCGCCCAGGAGGCGTCTCCTTCCGCTGCCGCCGCCGCCGCCGGCAGCACAGAGGAGGCCAAGGAGGAGTCCGGGGGCTCTCAGGAGGCCAAATCGGAAGAGACTGCGCCCGAGAAGCCTGCTGGGGAGGAGGCCAAGCCTGCCGAAGAGCAGAAGCCCGAGGAGAAGCAGGAAGAGGCGCCCGCTGCCCCGAGCGCTGCCCCCGAAGCCAGCTCAACTGAGCAAGAGGCGCCCAAAGCAGAGGAGCCGGCGGCAGCGGCGGCAGCTCCTACACAGGAAGCCCCGTCCGAGTCTAGTCCAGAAGCTCCACCAGCTGAGTCGGCAGAGTAAAAAAAGAGAGAGAGAGGAAAATTTGGCAATTTTGAGATGATTGAACTTTTCTTCCCCCCCGTTTGTTTGTTTGGAGTGGTGCCAGGTACTGGTTCTGGAGAACTTGTCTACAACCAGGGATTGATTTAAAAGATGTCTTTCTCTTTTTTGTCTCTACCCACAGATCCCATCTCAGATCATTCTGTTACCACCATTCCAACCGGCAGAGGAGAGACTAAACGCCTCCCTCCGCCTAGTTCCTCCTCCTCCTCTTTTTTTTTTTTTGCATCAGTATTAATGTTTTTTGCATACTTTGCATCTTTTACTCAAAATGTAAACTTTTTTTTTCTCTGTCAATCTATGGACATGCCCATATATGAAGGAAATGGATGGGTCAATAAAGGGATAGCAAATGAAGTGATAAGGGGTCACAGTGGGGAATTAGTGGTGCAGATAATTTGCCAAGAAAATGTGCCACAAGAAATAAGGGGTTAGTCTTTTTTAAAAAAGAAAGTTATTACAATGTATTTTGTGAGGCAGATGTTCTATAAGGTTTACAACACTACAAGTCTTGACTAAGAAGGAAGAAGAAAAATTCCAATACTCAGATTTTAAAAAAAAGATCATAGTCTTAGGAAATTCATTTAAACCATAGGAACTTTCACTTATCTCATGTTAGCTGTACCAGTCAGTGATTAAGTAGAAATACAAGTTGTATAGGCTTTATTGTTTATTGCTGGTTTATGACCTTAATAAAGTGTAATTATGTATTACCAGCAGGGTGTTTTTAACTGTGACTATTGTATAAAAACAAATCTTGATATCCAGAAGCACATTAAGTTTGCAACTTTTTCCACCCTGCCCATTTTATTTTTATTTTTTTGTAAAATTGCAGTAATCTTGGACCTTAAAAGAAAAAAGAAAAAAACCACACACAATTTTAAACTCAACCAAGCTGTGATAAGTGGAATGGTTACTGTTTATACTGTGGTATGTTTTTGATGACAGCAGACGATGCTTTCTTTTTCCAGTTGTCTTTCAGAATAAAGAATAAAAACCAGTTTCAGATGCAATGGTTTTTGTGTAGCATCTTGTCTATCATGTTTTTGTAAATACTGGAGAAGCTTTGACCAATTTGACTTAGAGATGGAATGTAACTTTGCTTACAAAATTGCTATTAAATTCCTGCTTAAGGTGTTCTAATTTTCTGTGAGCACACTAAAAGCGAAAAATAAATGTGAATAAAATGTAGAATTGGCTGTGTTTCTTTTTCTGGATACTCTTGATAGCTTAGTAGATAGCCTGTATTGTCTAAATTTGTATAAAAGAAGGCACTTGTTTGCCACTTAACATTATTCTTTATTTCTAAATTACGGATTGTGTAGTCTTCTGGCCCTACTTAAAAGCTGTATCTGTAGAGGGAAGAGCATTCAGGCCTTCTAAATAGAGATGTGCATTGGCTTTTGAATGAATAACCTGTGCTACTTTGGACATATGATTGGCTAATATGTCAGATCTGGGGGTAGGGGGGACAAGATAAATGTGTTCACAACAAGCTTGCACAAGTTGACTTTAGCTAGAATGGATATGTGTGTAGTCAGAGCCTTGAGGACCACTTTATGGTACATTAGATTATTATCTCTTAGCTTGAGTTGACTTGACACTTTGGCTGTGGTTGTTTGGGATATCTTGGGCTTAGCCTGAGTTTTCAAACAGGGATGCCTGAATTCAGGTGTAAGACAGCAAAGGTCCAATCTTACATGCGACTTCTTAACCATTTCAGCATCTACTTCAGTGCCTAACTTTAAGCTTGCCAGCCTTGGAAGTTTGGCCTAAAGTAAAAAAAGAAAAGAAAAAAGTTTTTGTTCTACCAAATTGTTGAGCAATACTTTTTGTATGTTACTCCCAGCTTAATAGGTGAGCTAGCAAACAAACAAAAAAGATTGCTATATTTGTCTACAAAAGGGTCACTTGGTGCTTGCCTTTTAACTGTTTAGACTTTTGGGCTAATTTCCACCAAATTGCTCAGGGCAAAATATGCCTTAATAAAACAGTAGGCTTTTGTAAAAAACCACAAAAAACCACAAAAAACAAATACAGAGTAGTAATGGTGTTGGAGGGTGGAAATTGATTCAAGGAAGTGTTGCTCCTAGGTTTATAGGTGAAATTTAGTGTTACACTTAACTTGCTTCCATCTATGTTTTCAGCAGTAACTTGCTTTGGAAGCAATTACACTCACTTTATATGAGAGTGGCACATTAGCACCTTGTTCCCTAAAGAACAAAGCCTGAGCTGAATGAAGTTCAATGGATTCCATACTGAATACATACTCTTATTCAGCTGTCCACATCTTTTTTATTTTTTATTTTTGGCTTGTATATATACTCTGGTCACCCTGGTATTATTTCTCTGTAGTGTTAGAAATGTATTGACTATTATGCTTTAAATGGCCATGGGATGAAATAAATGGATGTAAAATGAGATCTTCCATACCGGTGTCGTTCTTGGACTGCATCTGTTGGGAACACAACATTCATACCTCTTGATAAAACGTTGACAACAGCATGGCTTCCCTCCTCTCTTCTGTTGCTCTTGGTGCGTCATAAATGTGTGTTCTTAAGTCAGTAAAATAAAGCTGGGCTTGATTTATTTATTTATTACACATTCTGCACTTAAATGGAATTCTCTCTATCTCAAAAAACTAGCTGGGGCACAGCTTTATATATATTGAGGCCCACTGTTTTCAATAGGACAGAGCCAGCTGGAATGCTGCAAACTGGGAAACGCATGTATTTTAAGGTACACTTATCTCAGAACTTTGTGGGGCAGCAGTTCTCTGTAGGGCAACACCTTTGACTTGCCTCTGTATCAGGTCTTCCCAAACCTGGTATTCACTAGATGCTTTGGACTAACAGGTGTTCTAAACCAAAGAATATGGAGGGCACCAGGTTGGGAAGATTGCTCTGTGCGATATATAGAATGGCTCTTAAACTCTCTGAAATGTGCAGATTACAAGTCCTGGTTTCTTAATTATGTTAAACTATTTCTATCCATCCCCCAAAGATGTCCGCTATTGCATCACTCAAGATTCTTGGTCACTTGTAGAATTAACTGCATAGTTAACAAATTTCTGCTCCTCCTCCCTGAACATGTCTGGCTTATACAAGCAGTAGCGTGTGTGAAAAGTGCTTTGTTGTCACCAGTACAGTTGGTCAGCCAGTTGGAAGCAAAATGCTAGGTTAGACAGCCATGCGGCCTTCTATAGTAGTCTACTAGATTCCAGTCTACACGGAAGTTGGATAATTTATCTTAATGCTGGACAGTCATTTATTTTCCTAGTACAGGAAACACTGCTGTGGATTTTAAATTATTGCAGGGATTATTTCTCAAACAATATACTATCAGATGTCCCATAGTGGAACTACCTAATTAAATGAGTGCCGCTGCATAGCAAGTGGAGGATTAAATCGTTGGATGTTGAAAAAGAATAGCACACAATAGAATTCTATGGAACAATTGAGTTTACCATGGAAATGTACTGTTGAATATTTTGAATTGGCAGCTAACTTACACAGTACTTGATGAACAAAAGTACTGAAGCTGCATTCTTACCTTGAAGCAGCCCATTCGTTAAACAGCACTTTCTTTCTAAGGGTGAATTAGGTGCTGGTATCTTATTAAGCCTCATGTGCTAGATCGTGATTTCCATTTTTTAAACCAATGAAGAATCAGTGTTGTAATTCAAGGCATACATATGTGATGACAATAATAATTTTATTATTTATACCCCGCCCATCTGGTTGGGTTTCCCCAGCCACTCTTGGGCGGCTTACAACATACCTGAAAACATAATACTGTAATAACATCAGTCCTTAAAAACTTCCCTAAACAGCGCTGCCTTCAGACGTGGAAGTAAATCCCACTTCTGAGAAAATGTGGTTGGAGCTGGACTTTCAGTTCAAAAGATATGTACTCAGACACAATCCCCACTGGTTTCAGTGGGAAATGTAACAATCTCAGAGTTACTGACCCGAGCCCATTTTTGTTATGTCTGAGTTGAGATTTGAATGCAAGGATTTAAATCTTGACGCTCTGTTGGCTGGCCCATCATGATCGCTAACAATGTTTTCCAGCAGCCAGATTATAGTAAATTATAGTAGGTTTTTAAGATAACAGATGAGATTCAACATAACATGAATGGATGTCTGTTGTGCTCACATACAGTAATGGGACCTTGCTCCCCCTGCAGTCCCCATTCCCAAAATGATTACTCCAGAGGGTTGAGGGATCTTCTGGAGATGATACTTCCCTAGGCTGGAGGAGAGAGAAGAGAAACCAAAAGTCCTATTGCACAAGTGGGTTTTTGCTCAACAAGACACATTTGGTTGTCACCAAGCTGAGAACTGATTAAAACAAATTCTTCTGAAAGGATTGTGTGCAATAGCCAGTTTGTGCTCTATGAACATCCTGGTCAACAAATTTTAGCTGTGGAGTCTTATACAGTAGCACCCTTCAGCAAAGTGCATTGTACTTGTCCCTATACCCACTAGTACTAAGTTCCATTGAATTCAGTGGGGCATATTTTTGAGTAAATGTGTATAGGATTGTACTGGAAATTTCACAGGCTGACAAATATTTTAGAACAAAGATAATCTAAATCCACCATAAAGCTTTGTCTTCCACAGATTAATAACCAGTGATTCCCCCCTCCCACTCCCAGTGCTACTATTTTTGTTAAAAAACACCATAATCTTCCTGATCTATATTCACTAAAATTAGGTGGTGGTGATGTCACCCTATGCAAAGAATTGTAATGAAATAAATGGAAGAGCAACAAGTGTTCTGAAATGTTGGACTATGTCATAGCAATCCTATTGGGGGGGCATTCATGGCATAGAAACTACCCTATCCAAGCCCTTTTGGGCTTGCACCAGTCAGGGCAGAGGCTGTGGGGTGGCAGATTTTCCCCCAAGCAATTTTTGTGTGTTTCTTCTTTTATTTTCTGCCCATTGGTTCCTATGGGAGGGAAATTCCCTATGCCAGTATCAGGATTCATTTTCTTCCTGGGTAGGATTCTCTGAATCCAAGGCCTCCCTCAGTCTGCCCCAGCATGCCCCTGGCACACACATGACCTATAAATAAACATCAACCAAATTCATTTCTGTTAGTTTATCTGGAATATGGCTTGAATGTAGAATGAATGGCTTTGAAACCAACAGTCAAAGCTGTGATAAACTCACAGTATCCATTTAAGCCTGTATACTCTTGACTAATTATGAGAATTGCCAAATATGTTTCCTAAAAGCTATTTTAAAGGTTCTGTACCTAATGACTGTGTAATATGTCCAACATTTAGTAAGTGGGGTTTGAAAGTGTTTACAAGCTGTTCCGGGCACTTTACGCCAGCTAATCAAAAAGTGGTTGTAACTGAGCTGTAATTTTAGAAAGCACTTGAATATATTTGGGATTGGCCTTTTCAAAGACCAACAAAAGTATTGACACTCAAGACTGAAACATGTTGAAGAAGAAAAGAATAATTATTTTGAACTGTTTCCTCCCCTGTTGTACAGTGTTGCAGTTGATAGTTACTTGTTAACATTTCCTGGAGACAAATAAGTATGTTTGCACGCTTCTGGGCACCACAATTGCTCCAGGGAGATAAGAGATTAATAATTGTGTATGACTACATGGGCCGATGTAGAAGTAAAACTGCCATTAATCAATTTACCTTGGAGTAAGGAAAGCAAGTTAACATTGAAAGTGCTAATTTCAATGGGTTTGCCTAGGGTGCTTCAAAACAAAACCAAGCTGTCTATTTAATGTGAATATGCTATGAACTTAAATTGAAGAACAATCTTGTTGCATGTGAGATTTCCCCCCATTTCCACAGGTTAAGATGCACTTCCTTTTTTAAGGAATCCAAGTCCACTAATCCTTGAATCAAATAAGAATCAAAGCAAGAAAAAGAGGGTTCTTCTTCTTTTCCTGCTCCACCTCCTCTGGTTGGGCACTGAGTATAGGTCAACTATCTGCATAAGATCATTGGCGTCTACTTGCAAGTCTTAGATTGCCTTTGAATGTCATCAAGCCTTCCTGGAACTGCATGGGGCAAATGTGCTTGGCTGATTTCAGCCAGAGAAATCAACTTGCTTTCTGACCTTTGCTTAACCGTTTGCTGGCATTTGCATCTATGCTAATGTGTGCTGAGTTCCTTAAGGATTCCATCTCTTTTCATGCACCACATCTAGAAATCTGTTAATTTCACATGCACCAAGGGTGGAGAAGCTCAGGCCTGGGAGTGAAGAGTAGTCTTCCAGGCTTCTCTATCAGGCCCTTAGGACTGTTCTCAGACCATGTCTCTTCCCCAGGTCACCCCCCCCAGTGGCGTAGCGTGGGGGGTGCAGGGGGGGCCGGGCGCACCGGGCGCAACATCTGGGGGGGGGCGTGCTCGCACTCGCAGCTCTCTGCCCCTACTAAAACCCACGGGTTAGGGGGTGCAAATTACTTGCCTTGCCCCGGGTGCTGACAACCCACGCTACGCCACTGACCCCCCTCCATGTCCCTGCTCCAAGCCTCAAGTGTGTTATGCAGTGGAATGTATCCTTGGCCAGGGATAATGCCTCTTGCTTGCTTGGATGAAGAACTGTGTGTGTGTGTGTGTGTGTGTGTGTGAGAGAGAGAGAGAGAGAGAGAGAGAGAGAGAGAGAGAGAGAAGGGTGGGAAGGGGAAACTGACTCATGTTGTTGGAATGCAACCTATTGTACAAAGGTAAAAGTTGTATCAGTTGCTCCATCCACTTTTTGCCTCTGCCTACACTGGCATGTAAGGGACGCGGGTGGCGCTGTGGGTTAAACCACAGAGCCTACGACTTGCTGATCAGAAGGTCGGTGGTTTGAAGCCCCGCAACGGGGTGAGCTCCCGTTGCTCGGTCCTAGCTCCTGCCAACCTAGCAGTTCGAAAGCACGTCAAAGTGCAAGTAGATAAATAGGTACCACTCTGGCGGGAAGGTAAACGGCGTTTCCGTGCACTGCTCTGGTTCGCCAGAAGCGGCTTAGTCATGCTGGCCACATGACCCAGAAGCTGTACGCCGGCTCCCTCAGCCAAAAAAGCGAGATGAGCGCCGCAACCCCAGAGTCGGTCACGACTGGACCTAATAATCAGGGTTCCCTTTACCTTTACCTTACACTGGCATGTAGCCCATCAGGTAACATGGCCATGATAATGATGGGTTTTTCTCAAATTACACCTGTCCCCTACATATACATAGCATCATACACTTGATTTGCTAAACAGGAGGACCATGCATCTTTGCTTAAACAAATTCCTAACCTCCACAGGGTTTAAGGGCAATTTGGATGGTCTGCCCCCAAGGTCTGAATCTTTCCCCCAGAAACTCTGGGGGTATTTCTTGCCCTTAATGGTGGCCATGTCCAAACCCAGTTGATCTCTGAAATAGGAGGATGACCTGGGTGGGTGACATAATTTATCAAGTGCTTTCTTGATACGTCAGGAAGAACTTTCTGAACAGTAAGAGTTTTTTAAGCAGAAGTGTTGAATGGCCATTTGTGATGGATGTTTTAGCTGAGATTCCTGCATTGATTCCATGAGTCTTCTACTGGTTTTCTGAGGAGCTTGGAGTGATGAAACAGCAGGGATGGTGGTTAGAATGCAGGGCAGAAACTCAAACTCAAGCTGACTGAACATGGACCAGACTCTAGTCTGTAGCAGCGATTGCAAAGGAAGCTGACTTCTCCATCACCATTGCATCTGCCCAGGGTCACTCTGTAGAGCTGATCCAAGTGCTGAAGTGCCCATTTCATATTGCTCTCAGTAGTGTTTATGGAGGGTGGGCAGAGTGAGAGAGCAGAAGAGCCTTGCTAGCCTGCTGTGACCAATTTGCATACAATTATTGGATATAGTCATTCATAAAAGCACTCCAGCATGAACTCCATATTAACTACTGACATTGTTTTGGATGTCTGCATATGCAATGGGAGTAAAGGGGGAAAATTTAAGTGGCAAGATTGGCCAACTACCCGAGGTGTGTATATGAAATGTCATTGTCCAGGAAAACAAAATGTCAGATCAATCTCCCAGGTAAACCAGTCCAATCGTCCAGGCCTTGGGTTGGAAGGTCATTAACCCCATTTCCTGAAATATTTTGCTTCCTTTTACACCAATGCCTATGCAAACACCCAGAACAAAACTGAGTGCAATAACAAATAGGTTCAAGTTAAATTAAGAAATTGTGATAAAATAAATTGTATGCTGTTCCCTCCCTGCCTTGCCAATGATATCTTTGCTGTTTATAACCTCTATTTCTTTCTCTTTCGCAACATGACCCATTGCACGTCTGCTCAGAAGAAAGCCCTACGTGGTGTTCAGAGGAGCTTTGTGTCAGGTAAGTGTGCATAGGATGGCAGCCTCTCCCTAGATCACTGCAATTGTCTTCCTTGTCTCTCCCTGTTTATTGGATAGCAAGGGACGCGGGTGGCGCTGTGGGTTAAACCACAGAGCCTAGGACTTGCCGATCAGAAGGTTGGCGGTTTGAATCCCCGTGACGGGGTGAGCTCCCGTTGCTTGGTCCCTGCTCCTGCCAACCTAGCAGTTCAAAAGCACATCAAAGTGCAAGTAAATAAATAGGTACAGCTCCGGCGGGAAGGTAAACAGCATTTCCGTACGCTGCTCTGGTTCCCCAGAAGCGGCTAAGTCATGCTGGCCACATGACCTGGAAGCTGTACACCGGCTCCCTTGGCCAATAAAGTGAGATGAGCACCGCAACCCCAGAGTCGGCCACGACTGGACCTAATGGTCAGGGGCCCCTTTACCTTTAGGGAAAGCCACATACCATGTCTATTTTTATTCACTTTCTGGAACTGCTCTCTAGCACAGATTTGTCACCCTGGATTTTGGACTGGAGGAGCAACTATTTGCATATGCAGAGTCAATGACAGGCAACCGATGATGGGCAGGTTGTACTTGCCCTTAAACGTTTTGTTTTCTGTCATTCTTAATTTTGCATGTGAAAATCATGTGTCAGTACTCCAAAATCAAGCAAAACAGACGCAATGCACTGATCGGCACAGCAAACCAAAACACAGGGTTAGTTTCAAAGTCAAGTTATTTGTCACCAAGCTATACTTATGTTAGGAGCATACAGAAGTGAGATTTCTACCTGTAATATCCCTTCACAGGTCTGTTATGATAAGTAAATGGATTTTGAACATTAATGTAGTGTTTTGTGTGCCTGTTCCTTGACAGGTTTTTCTCTATGGAGGATAAAATTTAGATCACAATTTGCCCCTTCAGGGATGCTTTCAATTTAAATATCTGTAAGTCAGGTATGTAAGCCTCATAGATTATACTTTCACTAGTATTCACCTTCCAGGGAAAAAATGACTGTTATACAAAGCTGATATTAATGAAGCTGAATGCAGCACTTTAATTAAGAATGGGGAGAAACAATGTATTAAAAGCAGATACATATTTTGAACAGATTTGATCATTATGTAGAAAATGAACGTGGAAAGAAGTATGGGTTTTATAGAAAGCTCTCTGGTGACACAGTGAGGCCACTGTAGTGTATTACTTCAGTGCATCTATTTGTCCAGTTTGCTGCTAAATACACTGCCACAGAGAGAATATGTTTATTATATGAGTATAAAAGAAATGTTTCAAAATAGTCACTGGGGTGGGGAACCCCAAACACTATATTAAGCCAGTTCAGAAAGTCTTGGTAGGCTTTCTCCATAAATTCTGTTCTTAGTGGGCCGGATCATCAGTCTGGATAGCTCAGTTGGTTAGAGCTTGGGGTTGATAACACCAAGGTTGCTGGTTCGATCCCCACATGGGACAGCTGCATATTCCTGC
The DNA here is from genome assembly GCF_027172205.1 of Podarcis raffonei. NCBI lineage: Eukaryota > Metazoa > Chordata > Lepidosauria > Squamata > Lacertidae > Podarcis > Podarcis raffonei. The sequence continues at coordinate 54,738,150 of NC_070604.1, forward strand.
ATTGCAGGGGGTTGGACTAGATGATTCTCAGGGTCACATTCAACTCTACAATTCAGTGATCCAGCAGGTTTATTTGCGATATAGGCTGGTGAAGCAGCAATTTGTCTCTCCACAACTTCTTAAGTTGGTTCTCTCCTCACCCAATCAGCAGTGGAAGCTGGTTGAATGACTGCATGAGCAGGCTGGAAGCTTCCCAGTGAGTTTGTGAGTGCAAATTTATTTGCACTCAGATTCCCCAGGTCTAAATTGACCGTTAAATTGAACATTATCTCGGTTGGGCTATGCTGTTTGTGTATTCACCAAAGACGAGTTTTGGTCTTTTTGTTCCATGTGAACATCACTGAATAGCTTTTTCAACATGGAGGTGCTTTGTGCAGAAGCAGTACCATGCAAGGTCTCTGATCCCTTGCACTCCAGTGCTGCTACTGTAAGGGATATGCTACTACTTAAATGTGTGGTCCTTGTGATTGTGCACGGGACAAGGTCAAGAACATTTAGATGTTGCAATGTGAGGCATGCTGCTGTAAATCTATGCGTGCAATTTTGAAGCAACATGATGATTTCTTGATGCAATAGAACAAACAGTTTTAGGCAGAGACTAACAGTAACAAAAGAAAAATAAGTGACGCCTGTAATTAGAAATAAGGTCATGAATCAGCCCACAGTTCAGTATGAAATTAGTACTATATAGTACATAACGTTCCAGGCAACCTCCTAAAAGAGGTATGTGAGACTGCTTGCTTATATATATTTAAATCTCCCTGACAGAGCCAGAGGTTTCCCCCCCTTTTGCACTCATTATAATTTTTCTTTAATTCTTTTCAGATGGCTGAATTAATTTTACTGATTCAGCGAGAGTTGCTCTTTGAAAAATGGTATATGATCACTCAGCACCCAGCAGACCTTTTCAGCAGGAAACACCTTTGAGCTAAGCCATGAAACTCTTTCTGCGTAGATATTCATGCGTGTCATGTAAAAGCCAGCCAGCAAACTAGCTCATAAGTTCAGGGTGATAATGTTGTTTTCCTCCTCTGAAACCCCGGTCCTAATTCATTTGTCAAAGTACATCTAGGAAACTAATCTGGCATATGTATAACAAACTGATCCACCTGGATGGCTGTTTACCATATGGTATTGCTAGTTCTGGCCTTGACATTTTTATTTTTAGGTTTTCTAGGAAAACCTTTTGATTTTGACCTTTCAAACAATGCAGGAACCAAGTGTGTCTGAACTTGCTACATATTTCAGCATAATGTAATATAGATTTTTAAAAAACTTAAATAAATCCTTTGCTCACTATTGACTACTCAGTGCTTTGCTAAAGTGCACTCATTTACACACACACACACACACACACACACACACACACACACACACACCTTTAAAAAAAACATCCCTAGGTTTGGAATGTTAAGCAGATGGATGCCAATATAGCCACAATGTTGTATGTAACAGGATGAATGGGATTTTTTAGTCAAAATGGCATACCTGAAACCTGTAGCTGGTCCTTGTCAAATAAACATAAGGAAAAATGTGTTTTCCACCTATTACACTCTTTAAAGTTGTATTGAATGAATAAACAAATGCAGTCATACCTTGGTTATTGAATGGCTTGGCTCCTGAACAAATTGGCTCCTGAATGCCACAAACATGGAAGTGAGTATTCCGGTTTGCAAACGTTTTTTGGAAGCCGAACGTCCAACATGGCTTCTGCGGCTTCCAATTGAGTGCAGGAAGCTGCTGCAGCCAATTGGAAGCCGCTCCTTGGTTTTCAAATGGTTCTGGGAGTTGAACAGACTCCCAGAATGGATTAAGTTTCACAACCAAGGTACCACTGTACAGGCAACACCCCATTTATGCAAGGTTTATGTTTCAAAGCACCATGCATTTAAGTGAAATCATGTATATTTGAAACGCCATTGAAAAAGCCTGCAAACACCCTATTCTGTCCCTGCCCCACTCCTTTTTGTGACATTTTGGGGTCACTTCTGGGTTCATTATTGAACACACATAAATGGGGGTTTCCTGTACACAGGTAAATAAGATATATAAATAAACAATACAAAAAATAAGAGGGGGAATACATTTCAACTGCTATTATATTATCTGCCTCCTCAGAAGTCCCAATATGTTCAATGGGATTTACTCCCAGGGAAGTGTGTGTATACAACTGCAGATCTAACTCCTTAAAACAACAAACAACAAACCCAAAATATGACTATGCTATCCCAAAGTCCACTTAGAATAAGTCCATTATATAAAAGTATGTATCTCTAGGTCCTTTGAGAAACTTAATAATGCCTAGCTGATGCTAGCATGACAAGGTCTTTTCAGTGGTGTTTCCCCTGTTGTAGAATGCCCCCCCCCCAGTGAGGTTTGTCTGTCTCCATCATTATTAGCTTACAGGAGGAGTTTGAAAACATTGCAAGCATTTCGTGGTTAAAGAATACTGTTTGTAGCAACCTTGAGATCACTGGGTGAAGTAATGTTTTTAATTGTAACTGTTTTTAAAATGTTTTAAGTGCTCAGGATGCTTTTTTAAAAAAAAGATATTGTGGATGGGTTTGCTGCCCTGGGCTCCTTCTAGTTTTTTATAGCACTGACCACAAACTATTAGCTGAGTAGAAGTGAAACAGCTGGAGTGGAAAAATTTGCAGAAACTGTGTTAAGTTTCCTTTTTACACAGTTTCATTGTTTTCTTTTTAAAATGTGATGGGTTGTAACCAAATATTATGTTTGCACCTCAGGGTTTCTATCCCCCCTCCTTCCTCCTGCAGCCTCCTTCTCTAAATATAAGGTTACCTTACAGTATTTTGTGCTTCTTTTTTTGTTCACATTTTACAAAGCTCTGATGAGTGGATGAACTTTTGCCTAGGTCTTATTTTTTTGCTCTTTGAGCCATCAAGTTCATGATATACAGTTGGCTTCCAGTTTCACTAAAATTATTATCCATTTTTCTTTTGAAAAGATCAAAAGGGCAAGAGATAAATTTTGCACTTGCACCCTTCAAGTGATGCCAAAGTTCGTCTGCTTGCTATAAAAACTTACTCGTTATCATACAATTAAACAGAGGACCTGATTTTTTTTTAAAATTGCAATGAAATATCCAAAGCTTTCTTGCTTTGGTTTAAAAGAATCTTTGATCATACTTTTTTAACAGATTTCCAAATGCAATATATTTTGCAGGTGGGTGGGGAACACATTCAGGTCAAACTGAGGCTGTAATTTCTGCCTTTGATGGTGGAATGTGAATTTTTGGTAACAATGAAAGCTGATCAGTGCAGATCATGTGCTTGCTCCAGATGTATTAGATATTTCACGGTGTCCATTTCCATCTAGGTCAGGTGTTTGCATTTGTACATATTATGTCTATGCATACCTTCTTTTGCAACAAGGATCAGTTTTGTTTGTGGGTAGCCAAGATGGGCAGACTCATCTCACATTGGATCACAACTTGGACTTCCACCGAAAGGGTAGTTAATTGACTTGGTCATAAGGCTGTGGCGAAGAGTCAGGCAGTGCCTTTTTTGATGGAGCATCTTAATTGCCCTGACCTACTATATTGGGGGGGGGGGTTGTATCTGGAATTGAAAACCCTCCTTGAGATTTCTGGCATTTTGCTTCACAAGCATTCTCTTAGGAATCTGCTATTGGCCTTTAATGTGTTTCTTTGTGTTAGTTGCTGTAATCTGAGGTGTTGGAGAAGTGTTTGTGTGAGAGAGGAAAGGGTGAGGTACACCTTGCTATAGAGGATAAAGTGCTTGTGCACCCTGCACCCAAAGGATGGAATCCTGCCATAGGGTGGCTTCCAAGCAACTTTTAACGTCTTACAAAGAATTTCATTTATACAGATGGCATTTATCTTTCAACAAAAGTGTGCAAACCTTTTATTTGCATTTGCAAAAGCTTTTGAGGATTTTGTGTGCATGGATGCATGATGGTACCATTACTAGTCACTAGACCACTAGTCTTAACCAGTGATCTGAAGACTGGAAGTTTGTATCCCCACAATGAGATGAGCTCCCATTGCTCTGTCCCAGCTCCTGCCAAGCTAGCAGTTTGAAAGCATATCAGCGCAAGTAAATAGGTACCACTGTGATGGGAAGGTAAATGGTATTTCCCTGTGCTCTGGCTTCCGTCATTGTGTTCCGTTGTGCCAGAAGTGGTTTAGTCATGCTGGCCACATGGCCCAGAAAGCTGTCTGTGGACAAACACCGGCTCCCTCGGCCTGAAAGCGAGATGAGTGCTGCAACCCCATAGTCACCTTTGACTGGATTTAACCATCCAGGGGTCCTTTACCTTTCCCTTATTACCTATACCAACCTTTCCCAACCTAGTTCTATCCAGATGTTCTAGACTACAAATGCCATAATCCCTGAACCTTGGCCATGTTGGCCAAGTGATAGGAGCTGTAGTCTGGAGGGCATTAGAGCAAGGAAGACTGACAGAGATATTGAGTCATGTCAGACATAACTTTGTAATGTTTATCATCGTGTTTTCAGTCTGATCTTCCCATCGCACATCCTTCCATTCCTTCTCCTGCTTTGGGTCAGTTCAGCTCTGCTGACTGGGCTCATTGGAGCAGCGTTTTAAGATTGCTTCCATTTTCCCCTTAGCACTTTGATGTCCAGATGAAGCACGGGTCATTTTAACTCCTTGCCCCTTTCCCCCATCCCCATGGCTTTACTTCCGTGAGTAAAACTGTGGCACCAAGATCACTTGCAAATAAGCAGCTGTATATGTGTGTTCATTCCTTCATGCTGTGAATAAAGGGATGTGATTTCTTTTCTTCTTCTTTTCTTAAAACTGGAAAAGTTAATAGTTCAAACTGGAGCTTCATTGTTGTGCAAAAGAGTTTCAATCAACGGATCCTTGATGACATTTGTTTGGAAAGTTATCATAACTTAAATCAGTCTACATTCCTGTGCGCTTAACACAAATATTCTTCTTTTAAAAGGCCTCCTTTCTAAATCTCAAACTTTGAACAAATTCCAAAGAATGTTGCACTCCCCCCCCTTTTTGTCTGAGAAGCCCACATTTTCCTTGAAATGACAGAGACCAAAGATGATTGCAGCACAATCGTTTCAGGTAAACTAAATTACATACTTTTTTCTTTTTTTCAAAAAAGAAAATGGCTGCTTTTATTAAGTAGCCAAAATGCATTATCTGTGGAATGGTTCACACAATACTTTACTGCCCATGTGATAAGACTTCCAAAAACCTTTAGATTTTCACTCACATATTTAAGAACGTGTAATTTATCTAGCAAATACGTTATCAAGATAGCTTAGATACCATAAAATAACTAAGGCTGCAATCCTAATCCCTGGTTGGCAGTATCAGGGCTTGATGGAGTGCCAGTGTGTTGCATCAGTGGTACCCCTCCCTTCATGCCAGCTTTGTAGGAAGGGAAGGAAAATGCTCCTCTGGGGACCTATGTCCCATGAGAGCAGCCTGGCCTGGCCTGGCCCCATCCCCACCCCCAAATATCATGTTTCAGGAGTTTTTTTTTGCTGGCTACTGCAAGTGAGTTTACTGGTGACAGTAGCTTCTGCCTACCATTTAGGTGGGTGCATTGGGGTGCTGTTTGCTGGCAGGGCTTCCTTTAAGAGACCCCTGTGCAGTGGCAATCAACCACATGTCATAGCCCTATCCATACCCCTGTGTGAACATGTGTGGGTTTAAAGCAGGGAAGAGATGCCAATGTCTGCACACACACACACACTCACACACTGGTTCCATTTCTGCTCTTCATATATTGAACACAAATGTTTGAAAGGAGATTCTAACTACAAATGTGCTTGGAAGCCTCCTGATAACCAAGCGCCTTCTGCTGTCAGGGTTTCCAAAGCACAACGCTCAACAGTAGAGCACATGCTTTTTCTGCGGAAGGTCCCATATCAAATCGCTGTCATCTCCAGGTAGGAGCAAGAGAGAAATCTTGGAGAGACCCTGCCAATCAGAGCAGACAATATTGAGCTGGATGGAACCATGGTCTGACCCCAGTAGAAGGCACTGAAGATGGGCATGTGCTGGAATACAGTGGGTCGGCCTTGCTTGCACAGCCTTGCTCCTTTCCCACACACATTTGCCCCAGATATACACCTATAAAATCATAAGATGCCATTACAGACATGACACGTTGCTGGATGTTTGGCATCCGCTTCTCGGCTGCTCTTCTGAGAATACTAGTTCATAGGACAAGTGATTTACAGAACAATTTTATATGTATTTGCAAGTGAGCTGCATTCAGTTCAATGTGGCTTGCTACCAGGTAAGCCTGGATAGGACTGCAGCCTCAAGAATGGAAGACTTTCACCTGAAGGAAACAAAGAGACAGTCTGGCTGCCGAAACAGGGTGGGGCTGAAGTGAATTCCATTCATGGGAACTTCCCAGGTATCAGTGGTTTGAAATGATAAAAACCCTTTCATCTTTAACTAGTAATCCTCACCAGACTAAAAGGAAGCTTCAAAGATGTAAGTGTTAAGGACTTTCTGGATCCCAGACACCAGTACTGGATGGTTCAGATTTTTTGAATTTTTGTGAATGAATCTTTGCCGGAACACTTACAAAAGAAGAAGAAGCATACTTTCCAGATTTGCTGGTGGCCACTGCAAAAATTAAGTTTCCACCTGTGATGAGATCATTAGCTTGTGCTGTTTATTCTTTACCCCAGTTCTATCCATTTTCTAACGTTGTTGGTAATTAAGATAAATAAAAGCAGTGAGTTTTGTAGCCCAGATTATATTTGTTCTCCTCCAAAGCATCACATTATTGAGCCTATATACAGCTTTCTGTAGCTGGGAAATGCCCAAGTCTAAAACAACCATAATATTGATACCTTGTGTGACTTGCTACAGAAATGGTAAACAGTTTGCCACAGATTGTTAAGAATAACAACAGTGCAATCCTATGGATATCTGCTCAGAAGCATGGGATTTTCTATCAGGTAAGTGTGTATATAGGACTACAACTTAAATACAGTAATATGTTGTCTCCATTTAGAATTAAATACTATAATGCAATGATAGAATCATAGAATTGCAGAGTTGGAAGGGACGCTGAGTTGTTGGCACAAAATGATTATCAGGCAGAAGGTCCTTTTTCCTAATTATTGGTTATACCTGAAAGTCTTCCTGAAACCAAATGAAACAGACATCATTAAACTGCTTCTCAAGCTGAATGAATTCATTTTGCATTATGCATACTGGGCCATTCTCCCATGAAAATTACAAAGCTCTCAGCATCTTTATAACAATGCGGTGATTAGCAGAAACCAACATGGATTTGTCAAGAAGAAATCCAGCCCAAGAAAAATCTATTTATTAATTGGGTTACCAGCTTAGTAGATTGCAGAAATGCTGTGGATGTGATTTATCATTTCAGCAAAGCATTTGACAATGTGCCCCATGATATTCTGGTTAGCAAACTGTTTAAATTGTATACTAGATGATACTGCTGTCAGGTGGAGTCACAGCTGTTTGGAAAACTGTAGTAAAACAGTGCTAACAAAGGTCCTCATTTAACTAGAGTGAGGATTCAAGTGGGCACAGTGCTCTTGAACATTCTCATCACCGACTTAGGGGCTGGGAAAAACATACCCTTCCCCAGTCAAAAAACTAATCTTAAATTACAAATGTGAAGAATAAAACCACAATTACCAGAGATTTTTTTAATAACTAGGGTTCTGCAATTTGTCTTACTGGATTTTAATGGTGAGCTTTGTTTGTCTTGATTTAATTTGTTATTGTGAAGTTCTCAGCCATCTTGGGATTTTCTTCGAAAGCCTGGAGTTGGAATTGAAACGGCAAAGCCCTCAAAAATAAAATACATAATAGATAAAACTGTGGAAAAAGCGAGGAAGTGGGAGCCATACGTTCCCTTCCATTAACCACCCTTCCTACTTATTCATGTAACTCTTACTGACAGGAGTCAGCTCTTTCCTACCAAGTCAACAACTGTCCCACTTCAACTTCAAATCCTAGGTGATGGGTTAATTTTGTTATCTGTAAATATCAAGTGACACAGAGTAATACATTCACTTCAGCAAATAGTTTTGGTTTACAGATTCCTACTCAGTATTACAGCCCCCTTTCCCGAATTAAGGCATTTCCTCTTTGGCTTTTGTGGCCGGCTGACCTTTTGAAGATTTGTTTTGCTGCTCTGCCCCCTTTATTACCAGCCTCTTTTATTTGGGTCTGTAAATCAGTAGCGCTCAAGAACAGTGCATTTTTCTAGACTACCTGCTGGGAAAGAGAGAGGAGAGCAAACCTACTTCAGAGCGAGCTGTTGAATTAGTCAGATTTTTATTGGAAATATTCATGAGGCCTCTTTTTAAAAAAATGGAAAATCATATAACCTGCTTGTTCTATCTTGGCTAGGCAAAATGTCTGAAGACATATTGATAAGCTCATTTTATTAAATGCATTTTAATACGCGTCCTTCAAATGTGCTTAGTGGTACGTATCCAATTGTAGAACAGACCATTCCATTAATATAAATGACCTGATAGTTCATGAATAGAGGAACAGATCCACATGGGCAAACAAATGAACAGGGCAGCTGATGAAAATGGGGAAATTCTAAAGGGTATTGGAGTTTGCATGCTCTTAAGAAATCACTGGATTGGGGGGCGGGGAGAGATGATGTTTAAACATACTAATTATTGTCAACACTCACAATAGTTAAATTTTCTACGGCTGGATCCAGACATAGTCATGTTTACACAATACCCATTGAAATCAGTCAAATTCATTAGATCATTCATTAATTCATTAATTCCCAAGTCTTGTTGTGCAACTGGTCTTCCTGTCAAGTAAGACTGAGGCCTTAGCTATTGGGAACAAGCTTTCGCTCTTGAACTAATTGAATTTTTGTGTCACTGAATTTCATTGTGACACTTCCAAACACAGAAAAATTCACAGTGCCATGGTGTGCCCTAGTTATGCATTCCCAGACAAGATTTCCAGGTGTGCAGGGGCAATGAGGGTCACTTCACGGAGGACATTTTACTCACATAGGTAAGTGAACAAGCTCTAGGAATAAAGGGCATTTAGAAGACAAGCCAGAGGTACTCTGTCAGAATACTGAAGACGACAAGCTGGGGGATGAGAAACTCTTGAAGAATTTACAGAAGTGGAAAAGTAAGAGAATTCAGCAGGAAAAAAGAAGCCGCAGTCTTCCACAGGAAACCATATAGCGGAATGAGTGAGAAAAGTATTGGAGAAGCAAAACCATGCCAAGTAAGAATGCAGAAATCACGATTAAAGCTCCACATTTTGTTCATTTAGGGACTTGTGTCCTATCTAGTATCAGGATAATGGTTATCACCATCATTTCACCTGTCAAATGGACGCAGCATCTTCAGTATGGCACTTATTAGAAGCTTACTAGTGCACCTGTAGTGCTGTAACAGATTTTTATTCCACAAACTTAATCTTCAACCTGGTACCTGCCCTGAACCCAGCGGCAGAGCATATGCCTGTTCTGCCCAGGGCGGGGCACGCTCCCAAGGGGGGCAGGGCATGGAGAGTGCCCTCCCAGGCGTGGGATAGCTACTTGGGTGCACAGAGCGGTGCCCGCATCCTGCAGCCAGGGGCGGAGTAGGGGGCTCGGGGTAGGCTTGGGAGTCACAGGAGGGCAGTGCGCCAAATGTCACCCCCCCTCAGCAAAGACACCCGGGGCAGACCACCCCCGCACCCCCTTCCTCCGCCACTGCCTGTACCTTCAGGGAAAGGGGTGGCTACAAATAAAAACAAAAACAGCCTCCCATCATAATGCACTTTGAGAAAGAGCTGGGATTCCAAAGAGAATACCTTCAAAATAGCTCAATTCTATGTATATTGACTTGGATGCAAGTCTTAACCTAGCTCTGGCAGCAGAGTTGCTTTTGAATGCCTGCAGCCTCCACACACCATGGCACCTAAGCTGCTGCTGACTTAAGGCCGTGTGGGTGTGAGATGGAAAGGTGGAGATGTGGAGGGGACTACCGAAAAAAAGGAGAGAAGCAAATCCAGTAGGATATGGCAGGGAGGTTGGCGAGCAGGAGGGCAGAGCTCCTTACCCCCTTCCCCGCCCATAGATTTATAATGCCACAAGTGGACCTGGAATAAAACATGATAGTATATCTTCATCTCCTAGTGGGTCTGTTTAAGGTTTCAGCCATGCAGCCATACCCTGCTCCAGGCTACTCCATTCCATCGCCTTGCTTTTCCCTTTTCCTCAGCTAACACAAACTCCACAGTTACTGACTTTGCTCCATGCTCATGGAACTAATTTTGTGCGTGTGAATTTCTTGATTCCCTTTGTTTCATACTGTTCAGAATATTTCCTTCTGCCCTCCTGTATAACTTAGGGTTTTGTCAAGCACGCCAATCTGCCCCGCTTTTCTCTCAGTCGCCAGAGCTGTTGGCATGTGCTGTCTGAGGGGGCAGACAGGGAGCCAAATAGGGAGCAATTGACAGCACACGTTGAAGTGGTCATTCTGAAGTAAATATCCCACTCCTGCCTAATGCACTGTGCTTCGGGGCTGGGAAGTGAAAAAAGCAGAACCAGCAAAAAGACATGCCTCTCAGTGAGACGAAAGTCCCTTGCAGTTCAAGATGGCTTCCTGTTTCACCAATGGAATGAATTGTGGGTATGGCTGTGGCCTGTGCCAGCTCTGACAGAAATATGCCTGGAAATCTATCAAAGCGACATCTGAGAGCTTCAGGAAACGACACACCAAAGATTATTATTGCCAAAGATATAATCCCCCTAGTGGGTCCTTTGCATGTTTGCACCCTGGTGTAATGTTTAGAATAGGCCAACAGCAGCTGCCAGGAGCATGGAGCAGAAGCATGGAAACTCAGTGCAATGGCAACCACTTTTCCATGGGCAAGCCATTCCAACAGTAACAGCAGGGTGTGTGCATGTGCCCAAGTCAAAGTTGCCACAGGAATGTTATTGATGGCATAACGTGCAATGCAGCCCTTAGCGTGGCTTTGAAAAGTTTCCACATACATTTCTGTTGGAGTGAATATAGGCCCACAGCCATGCTGACAATGCACTCCACTGGCAGGGCTGAAAGCCATCTTGAGCTGCAAGAGTTTCCCTCTATACAGAGTGGCATGCCCCCTTTTCTGACTTCTATAACCTTTGCTCAAATGGTAGGCTAGCCTCCATCCCTGCATATGTTTCCCTTTTCCTTTCGTACAGCCGCCCTGCAAAATAGACTTCTCAGTGTCAACACAGAGGAAACTTCTGCCTGCAAAAGGAATAATTTCAGCAGAAGATTTTGCCTCTAAAGAGCTAAAAAACACATCTTTGCTCCATTCTGTGCATCTGTTAAAGAAGCAAAAGCTCTTGTTTCTTACAGAAAATGGCAACCTTATTCCAGAACCCCAATATTCTACTGTTCCCCACAATGCCAGCCACTGAAAGAAATTACAGATTCTGCAAATCCCGCAATGTTTAGTTGTTAGAATGAAGAAAGTCGTGCAAATGGATGCAGAAGACCTTCATTCTACATTTGGAGATATGTGTTGTGAAGAGAGAAATCTTGATGTTCCACTTGCAGAAGGTGCCTTCCATGGAACAGTATAATAGTATTTTAGAACTTGAGCTGTATTTCCATTTTGTTCTCCATACTTATCAAAAGATTGTGTAGCTAATGGGTGGGGGAAATCTGAATGCTGAAACTTACATAAGCGCTTAAGTGGTCCATCTAGCCGAGTACTTTTGATTGGCAGTTCTCCACATTCTCAGGCAGCTCTGCTACTCAGAACCCTTTACTAACTGGAGATAGAAAGGGCTGAACCCAGTGTTTTTTGAATGCAAAGCATGTGATCTACTACTGGGATCCACTCCTATCACTTATTTCTTTAATGATATAGAACTCCTTTCACTAGCAGGTATGTCCTAATAGCTTTTAAAAATAGAATTACACTTTATTTAAAAGCGTACTCTCCTAAAAATAGGACCGGATTCAACCACAGACTGACAAATATGTGATGTGGAATGATTGAACACTTGCCCACAGCTCGTTTTGTGCATTTCTTAGCAGTGCAAGGGGGGGGGGTATTGGAAATGGATTCTTATTCAAAGCTGGGAGGTTCCATTTATTTCTGCCTACCCACTGCCAGTTCAGATGTCCCAATCTTGGCATCTGTTAAGAATATACACTCAGTGTTATTTATAATTCATCATGTACAATTTAGGATACCAAGCACTGCATGAAAACAGCCGCAGATGGTAAATGGCCAGTTTTTAATGCTGCCCACTGTATATGTCTGCGCCATCTGTGCCATTGTGTGTGCCAATGAAGCTGAGAAGACTGATGCAAATTATTTCCAGGAAACAGAAAATTAATTAATTATTGCAACAGATTAAAAGGGACACTTAACAAGGACATCAAGGGCTGTGTCTACAATGCAGTGTTTAGCCATGGCTTTATGTTAAAACATGACCAGTTTGGTATGGAATGACACTGCACTCAGAGTGCTTTTAAAATAATAATTGTAAAAGTGCTTTGCAAATGCCAAAGAGTAGTAGCAGGCCTAAACTTACCATATTTTTCGCTCCATAGGGCGCACCGGACCATAGGGCGCACCTAGTTTTTAAGGGGGGGGGGAAATAAAGAAAAAAATTTACCCCCCCCCCCCAAGAGCAAAGAAGCCAAGACAGTGAACACAACCTCGCCTTCGCTCCCGGAGCTTGCTGCTATCTGCAAGCCTTCTGAGCCCGGTGGGAACTCCCGCGGGGCTCCGAAGGTTTGCGGATAGGTGCCTGTAGCCCGGGATGCGCAGCGGGAGTTGGCACTGCGCTCCCCTGGCTTCAGGCTGCTATTCGCAAGCCTTTGGAGCCCCGCGGGAACTCGCGCCGCGCTCCGAAGGCTTGCGGATAGCTGCCTGAAGCCTGGAGAGTGAGAGGGGTTGGTGCGCACTCAAATAACTCCCCCTACCACACCCAATCATTATTGTTCCATCAACAAAGCTTCATTTCAAAAGCTTGCTATTTTTCGGATACTAGCTCACATGATGAGAGGCATCATCTCATCTTCTTTGCTCAGAGATACTGATAAAGCTACTAATGCTCTAGTCTCTCAGATAAGATCACAATCTGAAGGTGTGGAAGCATTTTGAAGCAGTAAGCATTTCAAAAAGGTGCTACCGTATTTTTCACTCTATAACACACACCCGACCATAACACGCACGTAGTTTTTAGAGGAGGAAAATCCGTAGGCATGCCACCCGTAGGCATTCCCTCCATAACACGCACAGACATTTCCCTTTACTTTCTAGGAGGAAAAAAGTGAGTGTTATGGTGCAAAAAATATGGTAAGTGGGAAATTGTTACACAGGCTACTAAGCATTTGTATGTGTGCTCACTCAACCACTTTGACTTGCAGAACTGATGCATTTACAAGTGCTGCATGCTTACTCCACAGTCCATCAACCTTTCAGTGTAGCAGCACTTACACTCTGGAACACTCTGCCCATTGACATTAGGCAAGCACCTTTACGGTTTCCAGAGCCTGCTAACGGTATACAAATTCTATTAAATAAATAAAACACTCCCAGTGCTACAGATACTTTACACTCTTTAGAATCAGTTCCCCAAATAAAATGTTTTATTGCCAACATTCCAATCAGAATGCTAGTCTTCAAACTGTAATCACCAAGCAGAAGCTGAAAAACTGGTGCTGATGTTGTTGTTGTTGTAGGTCAGTGTCGAGTGCACTCTCATTTCATTCTTGCCTTTAAAGAAATGAAACTTTTAAGAAGATCAGTGTATTGTCAATGAGGAAGAAGGGAGCTTCATGGGCAGGTTGTACTAAAGACAGACTCAAACTTTATCTTGAAGCCTCCAAAATAGAAACCTGTCCCATATATGAAAACCATAGAATCCGATTATAAAGCATGTCCTATCAACACTACACCCTCAAAACACTATTTTTATTGTTAAATCAGTTTGCAGCAACCTGGGAAGTAAGAAAGGCCAAAAACTACATACAACTTACAAATGCTAGTAGTATAATCCAAGTTTTATAGGAAGATTGTTTACAATGACACAAGCAGCCTTACAGGGTATAATATTTTTGTGCCAAGCTTGCTTCCTACATACAGTGGACCCTCGGGTTATGTTACCTTCTGGTAACAATCTTTGGGTTGTGAACACAGCAAACCTGGAAGTGGGTTTGCTGCTCAGCGTGCACAGAAGTGCTCTGTGGCACTGCGTGTGCGCAGAAGTGGTCCTATGGTTACAAAATTTTCAGGATACAGCCGGGCCTCCAGAATGGATCCCGTTCGTAACCGGAGGTATCACTGTATTAATGTTTACTTCTCTGGTGAGTTTTCAACTGTTACCACCTAAGATGCATTTGGATGGTGGGGCAGGGGTGCAGAAAAGAGGAAGAATTGCAAGAGACCTGATGGGAAGATGGTTTGACAAACAACCCTGTAGTTCTTCATTCACTAAAAGCCTGTACAACCTGAGCTACAAAGCCAAACATAACCTGCCAGCCAGGGTCAACAGAGCTCACTTTGCTGACAGTTTTGAACTGCAGGAACAGGGTTCTCAAGCACTTGACTATTATATATTGATAGAGGGAGTGATATATTGATAGTGGCATGTTTTTCTAGTTGGTGCGTCATTCTTTGATATTCTGTATCACTGATAGTACTGAATAGAGCATTTTCTTTCAAAATATCAAAAATTGTTAGTGATAACTATGCTGCTTCCCCCTTAAGGTTCTCTTAGATTACTATACCTTTTTTTACTGAATACTTGAACATAACTCTGTAGTTTAATTAGTGTGCTATAATTCCAAACATGATTTTCACTAGTAATCTCCTAGTAGTTATCCATGCAAAGTAACCTCTCAACATTCATTGTTTGCCCCAATAGTTATACAAAAAGCATTTTTTGTGAACTATCGAATGTAGTTCAGTGCAATTTCAACCTTCACTATATTTCTTTATAATAGTCTTACCAGCATGACATTTATGTGTTTTCTAGGCAATGATGGACAAGACAGCTGAGTACATTTTTTTTAATAAAGATATAATTACAAAAAGGGGTAAAATCAGTTCAGGAAAAGGCAAATTTTAATAGATCATTTAGACGTCTAACATAATAGCACATCCATTTTGAATACTATTACTTAAAGCCTGGCGGAATGAACAAAATTTTGCATCATAATTAGAAAACTCACAATACAACTTGCCAAAAACAAAAACACAGTTGTTTGAAAATAAATACGCTCCATGCCAAATAGTACAAAATGAAAATCAAGAGTCTCTTCTCATATGAAAAGTTCCTTTTAACTTTTTCCCCCACTTTTGTATTGTGTCCTTTAATTGATGTGAGTCTCTACATTCAAGGATTGTTGAGCTGTTCTGACTTTGTGCTGTTCAGAGGAGGGAAAAAGTCAACTGTTAACATGGGTCACAATTTAATGCCATTCTCTGCTCATTTAAAAACAGTAAGGGTTGCATTGCTCACATTATAAATTCTTTAATAGCTATTGGCACTGATTTATTGTCATCCATAATGGATAACAGGTGCATAAATAACATTTCAAAGTTAATGGCTGTTCTGAAACAGGCACGTCATAGGATGGCCACAATTTACTTACCCTTTGGTATCTGCTTTCTCACCACTGCTATCCTTGGATTTATCTTCCTCTTTAATGTCTAAAAATAATTAAAAGTGGCAGGTTTATATAAATAAATTTCAAATGACAACTGTTGACTTAGCTGTTAACAAGTTACAATGAAAATGAACACTGATAGAAGAATTTGAATGAAGCTGCACCTTTGCCAGTGCTGATTTCTTCTTTCAAAACAGGTGTGTGGAATCTTTGGCCCCACCACATGCTGCTGAACTACAACTACTGGCCATGCCAGTAGAGATATTCTCAGAAAGATAAACATTCCAACCAACAGCCTAATCCAGAAATGCACAACTTAGATTCAAACTAAAGGAAAACCAACAGTTATGGACCATGGCATGTGAGCTGCTTTATGCCTCAACTGCTTTTGCAGAATGATGAATACAGTGGTAGCTTGGTTCCCAAATGGCTTAGTTGTTAAACAAATCAGCTTCCGAATGCCACAAACCTGGAAATAAATGTTCTGGTTTGCAAACGTTTTTTAGAAGCCAAACGTCTAATCAGACTTCCGGAACAAGTTCGAAAACCAAGGTACCACTGTATAACAAATATGGGTAGTTACCATCATAAATTAAGTAGGTCTGACCTAATCTCAACAATATTTAGTTGGAAGCAAAACCCATTACTTTCAGGAGAGTATGATATGCTTAGGAATATAGCCAACAAGGAAAGTAAAAGAAAGAAAAATACTGATTTAGACTTTTACCATCTGGCCTGGGGCGGGGCCTGAAGCCTCATAAGGACTGCTGCGCTCCGCTGCCCAGGAGGTCTCTCCTGTGTGAGTGTCTGAGGGCCCTGCTCTTGCCGCTTACCACCTACCTGGCCCAGGGCGCGGCCTGAAGCCTCACAGGGACTGCTGCGCTCCGCTGCCCAGGAGGACTCTCCTGTGTGAGTGTCTGAGGGCCCTGCTGCTTCCTGCCACTCACCATCTGGCCTGGGGCGGGGCCTGAAGCCTCATAAGGACTGCTGTGCTCCGTTGCCCAGGAGGACTCTCCTGTGTGAGTGTCTGAGGGCCCTGCTCTTGCCGCTTACCACCTACCTGGCCCAGGGCGGGGCCTGAAGCCTCACAGGGACTGCTGCGCTCTGCTGCCCAGGAGGACTCTCCTGTGTGAGTGTCTGAGGGCGCTGCTCCTTCCTGCCACTTACCACCTGGCCCAGGGCGGGGCCTGAAACCTCATAAGGACTGCTGCGCTCCGCTGCCCAGGAGGACTCTCCTGTGTGAGTGTCTGAGGGCCCTGCTCTTGCCGCTTACCACCTACCTGGCCCAGGGCGGGGCCTGAAGCCTCACAGGGACTGCTGCGCTCTGCTGCCCAGGAGGACTCTCCTGTGTGAGTGTCTGGGGGCCCTGCTCCTTCCTGCCACTTACCACCTGGCCCAGGGCAGGGCCTGATGGGCCTCACTAGGACAGTTGCTGTTACTGCTGGAGGGGTGCAGAGTGATTTTAAAATGTTTAAAAAATTTTCTTTTGAATTTTTTGTATGTGGGGTGGGGGTGGGGGTGGGATGGATGTTTATTGGGCCTGGGAATTTGTTTGATTTTATGTTTTTGTAATTTTTATTGTTATTTGTTTGTATTGTTTTATTTGTTTTTTTTTTAAGGTGTTATTTTGTTCTTAAGGGGAGGGGTCAGGGCTGCTGGGGAGTAGGTCCCAGCCAACAAAATGGCTGGGGCATGTTCCACGGGGGGGATGCACTGGGACAACCGATCTCAGTGATCACGGGTAGGAGGAGGAGTTACGCTAAGACCAGACCATGTCATTACAGAGGAGGCAGGTTTAGTCATTGTCTGAGGACTATCCCTGCCTCCGGGTCTGGTCCTGACTGGATGGATACTAGAATCAGCAAGGGATACCCACACGACCTGAAAGTGTTGCTGTGCAATGCCAGGCCAATGATTCATAAGACCACTGCCATCCATGACTTGATCATGGATGGAGGACTTGACCTGGCATGTGTAACAGAGACTTGGTTGGATGAAGCAGATGGGCCTGTCCTTGCCACTGCTTGTCCACCAGGTTTCTCTTACGCACAGCAACCCAGGTCATGTGGGCGGGGAGGGGGGGTTGCAGTGATTTTTAGGAAGTCATTAGTTTGCACCAGGCGTCCTATTGGGAAGACCCAGTTTTCTGAGTGCATGTTCTGGAAGTTGGGCAATAGGGGCAGTACAGGATTCCTTTTGGTGTACCAACCTCCCCGCTGCTTCAGGTCGTGGCGGATGTTCTCCTGGAGACACCTAGCTTGGTTGTCCTAGGGGATTTTAACATCCATGCCGACACGACCTTACAAGGGGCCGCTCGGGACTTCGTGGAAAGCATGGCCTCCATGGGGCTGTCCCTGAATAAGTCTGGCCCAACCCATAGCCGCGGACATGCCTTGGACCTGGTGTTTACCTCTATGGATGTTGGTGATCTGACACTAAGTAAAAGCAAAACGAAAGAAGTGCCATGGTCAGATCACTTCCTGGTGCAACTGGACTTCTCTGCGACCCATCCCCTCTGCAGGGAGGTGGGACCGATTCGGATGGTCCGCCCCTGCCACTTAATGGATCCAAATGGTTTCCAGAGAGTGGTAGGGGATGCTTTATCCCATGTTGATGGCCTTTCAGCCGATTCCCTGGTGGCCCGCTGGAATGTGGAGTTAACCAGGGCTATTGACTGTTTGGCTCCAAAGCGCCCTCTCCGATTGCATGGAGCCCGGAGAGCCCCATGGTTTTCCACGGATCTGAGGGCAATGAAACAATCGTTGAGACGGCTAGAGCGCCGGTGGTGGATAACTCACTCCGAATCTGACCGGACACAGGTTAGAGCTCAACGTCGAGCCTACCAAGTGGCGATAGCGACGGTGAAGAAGACTTTCTTCGCTGCCTCTATTGCATCTGCAGAAAACAGCAGCAGGAGACTTTTTCAGGTGGTTCACAATTTAGCAGAACCACCTGCGACATCGGGGCCCAGTACGGGCCACATGATCTCCTGCAATGATTTTGCAAAGTTTTTTGCAGATAAAATCGCTCAGATTCGGGAAGAAGAAGAAGTAGACTCCACCGTGGGAGGAGGGCCAGGGCGGGAGAGTGCTAGAGTCCTGTCTAGTCAAGTTGTGTGGGATCAATTCCAATCTGTTACCTCCGAGGATGTGGACAGGCTGCTTGGACGAGTGAAGCCAACCACCTGTCTCCTGGATCCTTGCCCATCCTGGCTTATAAAAGCTAGCGGGGAAGGACTGGGCGATGGGCTTCGTGGGGTGGTGAATGCTTCCCTCCGTGAGGGAGCCTTCCCAGACCCGCTGAAAGAGGCGGTTATTAAACCACTTCTTAAAAAACCATCTTTAGATGCGGCCACGATTGCCAATTATCGCCCAGTCTCAAATCTTCCATTCTTGGGCAAGGTGATTGAGCGAGTGGTTGCTGAACAACTCCAGGCACGCCTGGAAGAAGCGGACCATTTGGATCCCTTCCAGTCGGGATTCAGGCCTCATCATGGGACTGAAACTGCCTTGGTCGCACTGGTTGATGATCTCCGGCGGGCTAGGGACAAAGGGGAGAGCTGTTTCCTAGTTCTGCTGGATCTCTCAGCGGCGTTTGATACCATCGACCATAACATCCTTCTGGACCGTCTTTAGGGGCTGGGAGCTGGGGGCACTGTCATACAGTGGTTCCGCTCCTTCCTCCTGGGCCGTGTTCAGAAAGTGGTGGTGGGGGATGAGTGTTCAGACCCCTGGGCTCTCACTTGTGGGGTGCCTCAGGGTTCTGTCCTCTCCCCCATGCTTTTCAACATTTACATGCAGCCACTGGGAGAGATCATCAGGAGGTTTGGGCTGGGTGTTCATCAGTATGCGGATGATAGCCAGCTCTACCTCTCTTTTAAATCAGAACCAGTGAAGGCGGTGAAGGTCCTGTGTGAGTGTCTGGAAGCAGTTGGAGGATGGATGGCGGCTAACAGATTGAGGTTGAATCCTGACAAGACAAAAGTACTGTTTTTGGGGGACAGGAAGCGGGCAGGTGTGGAGGATTCGCTGGTCCTGAATGGGGTAACTGTGCCCCTGAAGGACCAGGTGCGCAGCCTGGGAGTCATTTTGGACTCACAGCTGTCCATGGAGGCACAGGTTAAATCTGTATCCAGGGCAGCTGTTTACCAGCTCCATCTGGTACGTAGGCTGAGACCCTATCTGCCTGCAGACTGTCTCGCCAGAGTGGTACATGCTCTGGTTATCTCCCGCTTGGATTACTGCAATGCGCTCTACGTGGGGCTACCTTTGAAGGTGACCCGGAAACTACAACTAATCCAGAATGCGGCAGCTAGACTGGTGACTGGGAGTGGCCACTGAAACCATGTAACACCGGTCTTGAAAGACCTACATTGGCTCCCAGTACGTTTCCGAGCACAATTCAAAGTGTTGGTGCTGACCTTTAAAGCCCTAAACGGCCTCGGTCCAGTATATCTGAAGGAGCGTCTCCTCCCCCATCGTTCTGCCCGGACACTGAGGTCCAGCTCCGAGGGCCTTCTGGCGGTTCCCTCACTGCGAGAGGCCAAGTTACAGGGAACCAGGCAGAGGGCCTTTTCGGTAGTGGCGCCCGCCCTGTGGAACACCCTCCCATCAGATGTCAAAGCGATAAACATCTACCTGACATTCAGAAGACATCTGAAGGCAGCCCTGTTCAGGGAAGTTTTTAATAAGTTTTTAATATTTTTTAATATGTATTTTTCATCTTTGTTGGAAGCCGCCCAGAGTGGCTGGGGAAACCCAGCCAGATGGGCGGGGTACAAATAATAAATTATTATTATTATTATTATTACCTGCTTTTTTATCTTCTGTTTCTTTTTTGTCTTCTTCTAGTCGGGCTTTCTTTGCTCCTTTCTTATGATCTGCAACATTTCTGCGTCCACCTTCCCCTTCATCTTCAGAATCAGAAAATTCTTCATCACAGGCTATTCGCTTATCTGATGCACGAACTAGAAGTAAGGGAATAGGATTAGAAAACACATTCCTCAAAGATCACCTTCTTGTGTGTTCCATTTCTCTCACCATGGGAAGGCATAAAATAAATAAAAGTTATTTGGTGACAACTCTTCTCTGCAATTTGCATCAGTAAAGGAAGTCCTGCTGCATTGATCATAACCATAATGAAAACTTTCCATATGACAGCAATGTTGTGTTTAGAAAGACATTCCTCAATACAGTGAGTGGGTGGGGAATGAACTCATAATGGGGTTGCAATTTCAACAGTGTATTGGTGCTAAGTGCAATGTGTACTCTAGCTCTTATTTAGGCCTGAGGCAAAATTTGCCGCTTATTAGCCAAAAGATGCAGTAGAAATAGCATGTATTACCGACATGAAATTTCAACATATAAGCAGCATCAGTCCTCATTCACAGGCAAACAGGCTATAAAGTCCAAAGTAGAAGTTACTATTGCAAAATAGCACCTGCAGCGTCTACCTGACCCAGTTATTCCCTTCCTGGAAACTAAGTAAAAACCAGAACTTCTAGGCCAACTCAAATGCTCAGACATGTCTCGTGAACTGGTCCAATATGTAAGGCCTGTGTATCTAATTTGTGCCTTTAAACAGGCACAAGGCAAACATTTGCTGAAGGAGAAGGGGAGGCAGTTTTTGTCAATTCCCCCTCCACCCTCCACCCTGCAGCCTCCAGTGTCCACTTCCCAAATCTGCTCTAAAGAGCCCCCAATGCTCCAGAATCATTTTCAGTAGGACTGGGGACTATAGGGAAAATAGGCAAGAATCACATTTGTCTTATGTTAGCAGAAACCTCTGCTGAAGCAACAGTGCTAGGAGAACTAATTTAAAAAGCTTGGTGTACTAAGAACTATGCCAAAAATGATTATATGATTTCAAGATTGGCTTTAAAAATTAAGCAGCTTCCCCTTGGTTGCCAGTTGTGCTTATTTCCCAGGCTTTCTGCCTTCATGTTCTGATATGTAATTGCTGTCTTCCTCAGAAAGCACTAAAGCCAATTTGTTTCTGGATGGTAATTTTAGATGCCCATCTGACTTACTGGGGCATTTCTGTTCCACCTTCTTTAGTACTACTTCTTCAACAATCCACCCAGTATTAATGTTAGTCCATTCTTACTAGAAATACGTTTGTCCGGATCTTCACCATCTTCATCACCACTGTCTTCATGAACAGCATCTTCAGGAATAGCCTGCATCTGTACACCTGGGGCATGGGGCAACATGCGCAAGTTCTCAAACAAACGCTGTCTGCAAGGCAAGTAATCCAGGGAAAAGTTGTTATGAGACAACTTTCTTCTTAATAGCTTGGGAGTTTCTTAGTTCTCGTCCTCACAAAAATACCCAGCTGCCTAGTAATGGTATAGGAAAATAAGGTGAAAAGCAAGTTACATAGCAAGAGTACTAGGGGCAATTTTCTTGAAAAAGGCAAGCCATGGTATCCAAAGGAAATACATATGTCAGACAGAACATCTATGGTTAGAGGTGAATACATTTAAAAAATACAAACTCTCAGAACATATGGCTGGCATTCAACATAATGAAATTAAGCAACATATAGTGATACTTTGATCATGTTTTTGCATTTCTGCTGACAAAAGAGCTTACTGAGACTTAATAGCTCTTTTGCAAAAATAAAAAATGATTTTAACAATGTGTACCAAATTTTGAAAGATAAACAGGTTTTTCTTTTCCAACCATTAAGTACTGAGAGCTGTAGCCATCTAAGCCATGCTCAGAGGAGATCTAATGAAATCAAAATTAAGTCTATTAATATTAATGGGTTTACTCTGAGTATGACTTAGTTGGATACAACCCTGAAACATTAAAATACAGGTTTGGGTTTATCCAATCATGTCCCTCCAGCAACAGAAGATAGTTTGATCAAGCAAAGGCTTCCATCAGAAGAATGAGGTTTGGGGTTTTTTCTGCTTTTTCCCTGCCCCAGAAATCCATTCCAGAAGGTTGTTCTAGCTTTTAGAACGACATGGGAGGTGGCACAGGAGGCCATAGGGAAGAGAACTGGTGAAAAGTGCTTCTCCCCCTTCCATTGACAGAAGCATTCACTGATCAGAGAGCCTTTCTTCAACAGAGGGACACTAACTGAATACAGTCTTTGACTTTCTAGTTTCACCTGCTGGCTTTTAAAGCAGTAATTCTGCTATCTCAAGAGCCCAGGACCTTTTAACCCCTCATTTTCCCTGCTTCATATTGAGCATAAAAAAGAAAATGGATCCTTACCCATTGCAAAGATTTAGATCGTTATAGTATCTATGTGTCTTTATGGCATTAATACTCACTTAATCTTCTCCATATATTCTGGGGTGTTCTGGTTTGTCATATTTGAAGGGCTAATATGCAGCTTGAAATCTGGTCCAAAATACTCAAAGTAGTCATTGTATGGCAATTCTGTTAAAACAAAATGAAGTAATAATAGCTTCTTAAAACAGCCTTATTGCTCTTCAGATTATAGTGGTCAGATATGATAGTATGCATTTTTTTTTATGTTTGAAAGCATAGCTTCTGTTTTCTTCTACTAAATGCTGAAAAAAAGAACAAATTCACAGGAATGCAATGCAGCTCTCAAATATTTAATAGACATTCAAAATTATTTTCTGATCCAGAATAAATACATTAGGAAGTATCTGAATTCTAAGGAAGAACAAATATTTTTTCAAGATTAAATGTGCTACAGTTATCTTTTATAGCAGAAATCTAGATGCTCCACCGTGGTATAAAAATGAAGCCTGATTTGTTTCTGTGATTGTAAGTTGCTTTAAACTGTTTTAAATAATGTGTGCTGGTTTTTGGAACCCACTTGGGATCTTAAGGTGATAGGTGGATAATTAGTAACAGTAACAACAACAACAACAACAACAACAACAACAACAACAACAACAACAACTTCTTACTGGCATATTTCACACACCACAAATTATGTTGAAGATGTAGAAAATCTCGTGTTTATGAATGTAAAGTTTAAATGATTGTATGGTTTGAATGAAATAGAGGAAACAAGCTCAACTTTAGGTTGTCATGAAACCAGGTTTTGCTTCCTCAAGGTAGACAACAATCAGTAAGCCATAAATAAATCTTCACTTTCTGGTTGTGGTTTGTTTGGAGAGAAACCAAAGTCCAGGGTTCACATGTCACTACAATCCAGACTCTGACTTGCTTCTTCCTTTGCCCAGCACAATCAGGAGCTGGGAGGAGCAAAGCTCTTGTGCATTTAAAACCATAGCTTATTTAAACAATAGTTTAAAATAAAATATACTATGTTGAAAATAACACACTGTGTTTAAATAAAACACACCAAATACACTTACTCATTTATACAATCTATAAAAGGTCCATGCAGATTTCTATGCATCTCATTAATGCTTTCTAAAACATCTGTGTTCACCCATCTAGGTAAGCCATTTGAAGCTACCAAGAGTCTGGTTAATGAGCCAGAAACCACATGAGTCAAGACAGATATCCCACTTCTTAATGATTCAACCATTAGCAAAATCCCCTGTAGATCAAAGAATGGTTATGCTGTAAGTCTTTTCTGTCAGTCTCCAATCCTCTGTAGCAGATTGGCATAGGCTCTATGGCAAGATACACTGTACTGCAATACATATTATTTGCAGTTACAGAATACAAACAGTTGGCAATCTCCCTGGCCACTGAAATGGGGGATCTGATGACTAAGGCAAGCTAAAGTTTAAGTCACATGTTACTTCTTCATATGCAGAGACCTTAAACCCTGGTGTCACCTGTGATACTCCTTAGAACAGTGGCTCCTAATCCCATTCTCCCAATGAACCACTTCATGAGCCACTTAATGATTTTTCTGCCTGTTGTAGCAATTGTAATACACTGCACTACATAATGTATGACTTTTCATGAATTTTTGCAGACATGCTCTAGACCACTTGAATGAAGCTCATGGACCACAGTTTGGGAAGCCGTGGCTCCAAGTATTTACCATTAGGGATTTCGCAATCTAAGGCAACAGCAGTCTCATAGGTCCAACATCGAGCAACGTTCCGTATGGTATATCCACCTCCTCCAAGCATCAGAAGAGGCAAGTTGAAAGTCTTCACAACTTCTACACATTTAGCATGTCCTTAAAAAACAAACAAACCATAAAGACATACAGTTATATTCTTTTCAAGATCACACAATTAAGATCTGTATACAGAAACATCAGCTTAAAGCAACTTAACACAACTGAAAGATGCAAGAACTAAAAAAACAGAATAGGATAAGGTATCCTATCAATTTTGGAATCTGATCTTCTGTTTTGCATTTATGGCATTGAGTTACACAAGAATTATTATTTTTTGCAAGAGTCATAAAGGCAAACAGATGCACACTCAGTTTAATAATTCTTGCAATCTAATCATAAATTGAATGCATTTAATACATTACTGATCTAATTATACTAAAATATTGACCAAATTGCACCTCACACATTATGCGATATTTAATAGCTTATTCACATAAACATCACTGAATTTCTACATGTGATCATGTGATGTCTGCCTACTAAGACCTGAACTTACTTCCTAAAATCACACAAAACTGAAGCACTGCAAATAAAGACATTGACATGGAACATCTTTTTCACATCTTCCTTTAGATGTACTATGGCCAAAAGGGTGCATACTTGACAGTCACCAGTGTGTTTGTGTGTAGCGGGGGGGGGGGGGGGAGTCCCAGCATTAGAGATGGCTGCCCAGAGAGATGGCTGCAAGAGAACTGATACTCAAAAAAAAAACCAACACATTTCCACTAAATCTGCATTCAGTACTTGTTTTCAAAACATATGTAACTGTGACTCTACAGTAATGTTTTGCTCTCTGACCTTTGACCGTAAGATTAAAACATCCCAGCCTGTCACCAGACAGTGAATCTGCCCCACACTGCAACACCACAGCACTCGGTTGGTACATCTCCATGACTTTGGAAATAATCTGTAAAGAAGCAGAAATCATGGTAAATCTATTATTCAGCCTCACAGAAGCATCTCTAAAAAAAAGTATCTAGAATATACTCACTGGCTTAAATATCTGACCATATGACTCATCATCTATTCCATCTCTCATTGGAAAGTTGACAGCATAGTATTTGCCTTTTCCAGCACCTATGTCCTATAAGAGAACACAAACAAGACAAAAACAAAAATCACAAACTCATACCAAAAGGCAAAACACATTTTGTGTTTACCACTGGACCACTTGTGGCCAAGAGTGTTTGAAAGTAGTTTAGTTGCTACCTAGACATTTGAAAAATTCTGAGTATGTAATGAATACCAAAACTGCACATATAAAAAGTGTGCCAGATATTTATTATTAAATTTATCTCACCCTTTCTCCCAAAGCAGCCCAGGGAAGCAAACAATACTTCAAGTTTAATCTTCAGATAAAACATTTGATCAGTGCAGTAGAAGAAATCAGTGCACAAGGAAGTATATCCAAAAGAACAGAAGGATGACATGTGAAAATACAGAAGAATCAGACCCAAAAGTATAATTTGGATTTTATGACTTTATTGAAATTCACCAAAGTATGGTTTTAGAATCATTGCAGGGATTTAAATAGAGTATCACCGAGAGTGGGGATGGCATAAAACAGAAACATATGGGTAGATCGGCTTTAAAAGACAACCAGTTACCTGGGGATGGGGAGTAATGTCATGGGTCTGCTGTGTCAGATCCGTAAAATCACATGTTATTATATCTACGAGAAATGTGCCACAATTCACTAATTGAAACACATCAAGTTTATTCCTTTTTGCACCTGCTTCAACATTCATGATTTACAAACGGAATACAAGACCTTTGACGTCTGTTTAGTACATCAGTAGCTAAAAAGACATTTTGTTTCCAGTTTGAATATATTCTTCATATTTACTAATAGGAAGTTACAATGTTGTTCTAGAGGGGAACCACAATTACTGTACCTTAGGGATAAATGATTATTTTGTGACAGAAGCTTTCATTGTCCACTTCAAGTGCATGAAGTTTTATACAGTTTGACTACAAGAATTGTGCTAGTACAGGGCAACAGTCTTTGTTTTTTGACATACTGCAGCAGTTCCTAAAGCAGTACAAGCTTTATATATCTAAACAGTAGCAGATTTTTAAAGAGATACAACGAAAATGTTTCTTATAGAAACGACGTCTTTCCAGAAGAGTCAATTCTTAAAGTGAGGAGCTCTAACTTGTTATGGAGTCACTTTTTATCACCATGTGTCCTTCCTTACTATTTCACAAGAAGCAAAACTGTGCAATGCATCCAGGCTCAGGACCACAATACCTCAAGGACCGCCTTTTTCCATATGAACCTACCTGGACCCTGAGATCACCACCTGAGGACCTTCTTTGTGTGGCTCCCCATTTGTGGAATGCTCTCCCTGGCTGGCACTATCATTATACACCTTTAGGTGCCAGGTGAAAATGCTCCTCTTCAACCAGGCCTTTGGCTGATGAACATCTTATATACCCCTTTTAAATGTGTTTATTATTTGTTTGTGGTTACTGCTTTTTGTTCTTGTTTTATTATGTATTTTGTGTTTTTATATTGTATTTTTATGTTGTGAACCACCCTGAGATCTTTGGATGAAGGGCAGTATGCAAATTTAATAAATAAACAAAATGCTATTAAGAGAATCTCATACAATGGTTTTATCTAGATTCAGCTGAATTAACACGCAGTGCTCTTAGCATACATTGTAACATACACAAAAGGCATGTAAGCAACTTAAGTTTACTATGTTGTATTATACAGTACATTTTTATAGTTATTATATTATATATTGAATGATAGGCAGCACACCCACCATGCTCCAAGTAAGCAAAATAAAAAAGTCTCAGAAAATATGGGAATCAAACAAATATATTCCTGTTTAGCTGAGGTATTAATGTCAAAATTAACTGAATTTGCTTTCTGGACAGATTATTAAGGATATCAGGAGATTAGGTTTAATAAGAAATTAAACTTTCATGTATTTGACAGGTGAGAAGCCTAGTTTAAGGTCAGTGCATCTGCTCTTTAGAGGCCTGGATTTAGCATGAAGCAACAGTACCATCTTGTGGCCAATCACGTTGAGATATAAAAGCTGTCTCCAAGCTAGCACATTTAATTTCTGTTGAAAAAAGGAACAAATACCACAGCTAGCAACAACAGAAATGGGTACCATGGATTATATTATGCACAGGAATTTTAAATGAACAGCTTCATGTGCTCATGCAAATGCAAGCACCTCTACTATAGTAACATTCTAGATAAGCTTCAACTATGATTACTGGTGATTTTTAAATGGCATTTTAGGAACTATTAGCAAGCTGGGCAGTTTTTTTCAGCTATTTTGACGTTTTGTATACCTATCTTACACATCATTGATATGCTTGAAAGTATTTTTGCCCACTCCCAGAATGGTTTATAGATCAAAATAAAATGACGCAGGCTTACAATCTAAAGAGCACAAAAAGGAAAAGAGATGGGAGAGGAAGGAAGGAATTCAGATCTACTCTTGAAGATCCAGTTTTTTGATTAGCAAAATGGATGTCAGATATAAAACGACAAGAAAAAAGTAACCCTAGTTACCAAAACTGCCATTCATTCCAATGTTGCAGTACTATGCCACTCAGGGACAACACACATTGTTTACATAATAGCCCAATTAGTGTAGGAAACAATACTGTAATTAAGATGAAAAAATACATCATATATAGAATCAGACTCATCAAGTTAAGAGTTAGCCTTTTTCACCCTGATCAATTTCAAAGTGTCCTTCTTCAGAAGGAAGGATAAAACTAAGTAAATTAAAATCGCTAACTTGATAACCAGGCTTAAATATAGCATTTGCAAGATGCTTCTTAATCAGATGGTAACCTCATATCTGAACTTACTCTCAAATCGCCTGTGCCAGGGAAATATTCACCATATTTATGGAATGATACTGTCATTACACGATCAGTTGTGTAAAATGCTTCTTCAACGCCATCACCATGATGGATATCAATATCAATGTACAATACTCTTTGGTGGTATCTGGAGGGAGAGAGAGAGAGACTTTACTTGAGCAGTACCAATAAACTCACTACTTACCTTTCAAAAAGTTTATCTGGCGCCAAATTTATCCCCAGACTAAATCAGATATATAAAGCCGCATGACTACATGTATACAGATCTGTTCTCCCTTTTCCAATATAATGCTTAAAACTATGTGTATCATGACACAATATAAAGAACCAGGAAGGTCACTGTGTATAGCCGTACTGACAGCTCATTAATAAAAATAAAATTATCTGCAAATTACACTTGTTTAGCTCCCAGAGAGGGACCAAATTAGGGCGCCTTTGCTACACCAGCCTACAGCTCATGCAGCAACAATGTCCCTCCAGAAACCCCCAAAGCCTGAATCCCCTCACTTTTTGCCCTGGGCAAGGCTTTAGATGGAACAATAACTCTGCTGCTTTATTTTGTTCTGATGCTTGCTCTCCAGCCAGAGTCTGAATTGATCAGTAAGCTATTTAGAACAAAAAGGGATTTGCAATTTATATCATGCATGAACACATACACAAACACACATATAAACAAAATATAATTTAAAACGACCAAGGAACAATGATCGCTAGTCCTCTGGTCAATATATACAGATTAAGCC
The DNA here is from genome assembly GCF_027172205.1 of Podarcis raffonei. NCBI lineage: Eukaryota > Metazoa > Chordata > Lepidosauria > Squamata > Lacertidae > Podarcis > Podarcis raffonei. The sequence goes on from NC_070604.1 coordinate 54,767,425, forward strand.
AGTACACAGCCTATATTTTTAACATTTCTAGAAGACAAGTTGTGCATATAGCACCAACATGAACTTACTTTAGTAATTCCAGAATGGCAAGCACAATATCATTGACATAGCAGAAACCTGATGCTTCTGACTTCTTAGCATGATGAAGTCCTCCAGCCCAATTAACAGCCATGTCTGTTTGTTGTCTGTTTAATTTTACTGCTCCAGCTAAAGAACCATTATGGAGAAAAATGCAGGTAAGGAATGAAAAAGGTAGACAGTATGTCTTGCCAAAAAAAAAAAAAGAGAGAGAAAGAGAGAGAGAGCTTCAATGTAAGACATCGTGGTGCAGCCTGGATTTTAATTGTTTATTGTTAGGCACTTCTAAAGTTGGATATACCAACTCATGCAACAGAATGAACTATTAATTTGTAATGGGAGATGCTGAAAGATAAAAGGCCCAACTAGTCCAGCATTCTGTTCTCACAATGACTAACCAGATGTCTAGAGGAAGCAGAGAAGCAAGACATGAGTGCATTAAACTTCTCTAACTCATGATCCCCAGCTACTGGCATTCAGAGGCACACTCTGATACTGGAGGTAGTACATATCCATCATGCCTAGTAGCTACTGATAACAACATTTTCTTTTAATTAAACATTTCACTTTATATTTCTATTAAATTCTTTCTCCCTCATTGATTTCCACAAGAGCTATAAAAGTTGCCACATGGGTAATGTTTGAAAAAAACTGGTACAGCCTTTTAAAAATTAACAACTCCAGGAAAACATTAGGAGATACTTACCCACAGAGCCTCCAGTTGACAGCTGACAGAACTCAAACAGCCCATCAAACACAGGACAGTCTTCCCCCACGTTAACTATACAAGACAAGTTTTATTTATCCTTAAATGTATTATTACTTAAGTTTGTGTGTGTGTGTGTGTGTGTGTGTGTGTGTGTGTATATATAAATAAAAGTATAGCATGTTGGTCAATTGACTAAACATTGTCAAATGTTCCATGAAAAAAGAACACCTCTGCATTGGTAGCATTATCTCAAATGTGGCCACACCATAGGTTACAATACCTTTTAGAAAACTGATTTCACTGTTTGTTAATCATTCAACCTGCTGATGTTGAATCTATGTGTATTGTTCTAAAAAAATAATAATGCTAAATGTCTATTACTTGACCAGTGATATGGATCAAATAATTTTTGATCCGTTAAGTGCCCAACACTATCTTTAAAATGAAAACCAAAACCTTAGAACAGAGGCATTTTTCAAAACTTAATCTAACCATTACCACAGATGTGAAACTTGGTAGACACCTTTTTTTGTCAGTTAAGTATATTTAAATATGCTTTTATGGATTCAGAGAAGTTTGTAGCTGAGTGTATGCCTAAATTTACAGCATCACTATATGTCAAATTATGGCTTATGAAGTTTCAGCAAAAAGACAATTACCAGTTACCAATTAAGGTACTATAGGTGGCTTAAACTGAGCAAATAGTTATCCAACTAGTAAAATACAATTCTCTTGCAAGTTATGCTGTCATTCAGAATTCATAATGGAAATCAATGTTCAGAAATCAAAGAAAGTACAAGTTAATTGAAAAGATAAATATTACAGTTTTTCGTCATGCTAGCTAATGTTCTAAATTTTGGGATGAAAAATTACACTAGTTTAATTTAATACATGTGGCAAACCTGTTACTATGGTCCAATTCAGATATATAGCTTTGAAACTAGAGAATGAAATTAGAAGCTGATTTCCACCTCTGGTGTAAAAGCTAACTATGGTTAGCAGTAACTATCCCCTAAGAAGAAAAGGGAGACATGTGCAACTCCTAGAGAAAGAATCATGTGCAATATGACTCAGTTATCAAACTATGGTTTGGTAACTGGGCAGCATTACATCTGAACAAGCCTGAATGTTATAACCACTATAGCCAACAACTAACAATTCAAAATGATTAAACATCATATAGACAGGATTCTACACATTACAGTAAAATAGATAATATAATACTCTCCATCTTAACAGATCAAGTTCGCAAAACCAGGTGGGAAACTGAGGGAAACCAGTTATTTTTAGGATTAGACTTACATCTTTGCATTTGTTTACTATATTCAGACATATTGTCGGGTCTAATTGAGCGAAGAAATTTTATGTACTCATCACTGTGGTATTTCGTCATTTCTTCTGCTGTAGCTTTGTGAGGCCGCTGGAAAAGAAACATTGAATTTGATCTGAGACAGAATAAAAAGCAGTAGTATTTCAAGTACTTCAAACAGATTTGATCAGGCATGTGTTAAGTTGAAACTTGCTGAAATATTTTAAAATATGCTCAACAACACATTATAAACAGAAAACACTTTGTTGTATATATTTTACTGTAACCATGTCATGTTTTCCATCCAGTAGATATCTGAACACTGAATGCTTGTGAATTTTGTTTCCTTTTGTGGCATTTTCACAGGTACTCATAGGTTTCATAGAATCATAGGGACCCTGAGGATCATTTAGTCCAACCCCTGCAATGCAGGAATATACAGCTCTCCTGTATGGGGATTAAACCTGCAACCTTGGCATTATCAGCACCACATTCTAACCATCTGACCCAGGCTCAGTTTGTGTTCTTCTTTGGAAGAAAAATGTTATCTCAGAATCAGCCAGAGGATTTTCCACAACAAAGTAAGTGTTGAAGTGAATTAAAAATCTTAGGAAACTATAGCCTCTTCACTGCTCATCAACTTTCAAGTGACAAAACTGTAAATGTATACTCACATAAATTTCCATTTTTCTGTACAAGCCATAATTTAGCAACAAGTTGTGTGTCATGCGAATCCTGTGAGGCTTCATTGGGTGCCCCTGTCCATAATAATAGTTCCCAATATCACCTAAAAGAAAGCAAATGAGTCATGCTTGAAAATGTAATGATCACTTTTTCTGGCTTTCCTTAACTAAGTTCTCTCTCTAGAACAGGGATTCACAATGCAAACACTAGTCGTAATGGCAGGCTGCCTTCCTGCTTTGGTGAGTATTCCTTCAGTAAGACTGTGTCCTCCCTTTGCATCTCAAGAGGATGTAGGAAAGAAACATAGTTCTGCTTCCTGTTGAGTCTGTTCCATTTGTAAATTGAGTCCCCCACTGCTATGGGAAAGCACACCTTGGTTTAAGAATGGACTTCCGGAACGGATTAAGTTTGTAAACCAAGGTACCACCATACTGTAATGTACTCTATATGAGGCTGCCCTGGGGTCTTGTTCAAAAGCTCCAGTTGGTGTTGAATGCAACAGCCAGAGAGCTTTAAGGGGGCATCTGGCTGAGAATATGTGACATCAAAGCTTTTATTCAGATAGAACTCAGTTCCAGCATCTCTTAGGTGGGCGCCATTGCCATTATAAGAGAATGGGGGAGTTGTTCATGGTGAGTTCTGGCACTATGTGACATTATTGTTAAAACAGCTGCATTGGTTACCCAGCTACTACTGAGTCTGCTTCATGGTCCTTGTACAAAGTGATTAATGTACAAAGGGCTTGTACAAAACAACTTAGTGCTGGATACCTCAGGCACTGCCTGAACCCTTACATGCTAGAGCTGGGTGATATATTGATATATCGTCCAAAACTATTTTGAAGTTCACATTGTGGTAATTGTTTCATAATATCTGAGCTGGCAATATATTGCAAATCACAATGTGTGTAAGGGCTAGGCGATATCTGGTTTTCAACACTGCAATAACTCACCAGCTAAACATTGCAATGTTATCACCAGCTAAACATTGCAATCTACCACAATGTCTGAAATAATGATGGAACTATACAGAGGCAAACAAGGCAATGTCCTGGCAACTGCTACTACTTAGGGGTCTAAAACTTAAATGACCACATTATTTATCATCACACACTCAGTTTCATCAGCAGGCAAGCCAAAATGCATCCCAACAGAACTTTTGGTTTGGGGCTTGGCTACCAAATGGTGGCATTCAGAACAATCCAAAGTACAGCCAGTCTCCTGCTGCCACCACAAGGCCTCGCAGGCCACCATTACAGCCACCGCCATGACAAGGCCTTGCAGGCTGTCACTGCTTTTACCACTGCCACAAGGCCATCACTACAAGTTCTCACAGGCTGCCGCTGCTTCTGCCCACTGCCGTGGCAAGGCTTCACAGGCTGCTGTTGATTCTGCTGCTGCCGCCTCTGCTGCCTAATAGGCCTGCTGGCAGTCCCAGATTATTTGTATTCACTATGATTAATCACCAAATTTTGGATTGTCCCGAATATAAGCCCAAAACCAAAAGTCTCATTTGGATGCATTTTGGGTTGCCTGCTGCTGAAAGTGACAATGAGGTGATCTTCTGCAGGAGTGTGGTTGGTTGTTCTTCAAGTTGGCAAGGCTCATTTGATTAGCACTCAAATAAATGGCTCTGAAGAAAAGAGTTTGCTCTTTGCCCACTATCATCTACATGAAGACCCACAAAAGACTTGCCACAAGTCTGGGGGTTCCCCCCCTTAAAGCAATGAGTCACGACATCCTTACTATTTAGAGCAGTATAGAGCAATGGATTCTGGGCACTCTTCCACCAGGAGACAAGGACTCTCTTGCGCAAGAAAGTGGCAAAAAAGCAACTCTCCTTTCTGCAGCACTCTACTTCTTGCAGACAAGGGAGAAGTTAAGCACCCCCATTCAATTTATTTGAAGAGAGCTTTTGAGTCGCCAACTGAAGTGCACCTGTATAGTGTTGTCCCAAGCACACCACAGATGAGGAATTGTGGCATTGCTATCAGTGGAGCTATAAACACACACACTTAAAAGAAAACAGAATAATCACTTAGAAAATAGAGGAGGAAATATACTGAGCTAAGTAACGTTATACAGTGGTACCTTAGGTTAAGTACTTAATTCGTTCCGGAGGTCCATACTTAACCTGAAACTGTTCTTACCCTGAAGCACCACTTTAGCTAATGGGGCCGCGCCGCGCCGCCAGAGTACGATTTCTGTTCTCATCCTGAAGCAAAGTTCTTAACCTGAAGCACTATTTCTGGGTTAGTGGAGTCTGTAACCTGAAGCGTATGTAACCTGAAGCGTATGTAACCCGAGGTACCACTGTACCTGGAAAAATGATGCCTACACTTATATTTGGACTTATATGCCTACACTTATATTTAATATCTGAAGTCAAATATTTGGACTTCCGTTTAACAAGATTAGTGACAAACACAACAATTAAATACATTATTTAATGTATGAAAATCAGCATGCATTCCTCATGTATTCTTGCAAAGTACTGGACATACAACAAGATTTTAACGCTATCTTTCGCCTATAAAAACCAAATCTCAGTTCACAAACAGCTCTCCCTACTAAGGACTATTTTCTCGTCTGTTGAAAACTAAACAAAGAAGAGTGAGCAACAAAGAAGGCTGCTGCAACCACCATTCTGCCTTTCTTGGCAGCATTTTAGAAATTTATACTAGGCTGAAAAGCTTCTGTCTCTGCAAAGCAGATTAACTGCACTACAGTCAAACTTTGAAATGCACAGCTATCTACCCCAAAACTGTCTATTCAGAGTGTGCAAAGTACTGAGGATATCCTTTCTTCACCCAGCTCCCACTGAGCATAACTATCAGATTCCCCAATTCTATCCATTCTCAGTGAAAAGAATCACTTAATTGGTGGTTATATATTTAATATGATCTAAGCATATTTGCTTAAGAATCATTTCACAAGTAGATGCATTTAGGACTGAAATCCTATTCTAATTATTATAGCTAGCCTATTGATGGCAAGACAGAATCTCAAACTAGGATGTGCTCTCCCAAGCCCACATTCTGAGCATGTTCATACTCCTGTCTCAGGGAAATGTGAAAGTATGATGATTCGTAATAGTATTAGTATTCTTTGTTTCTGAATGTGAAATTTTTATTGTATTTTTGATAATGGTTTTTTTTGGGGGGGGGACACCTGCAAATTGTTTAGAAATTTCTGTTGATATGAAGCGGAAGATAAATTAAAAATAAATAATAAACACAAAATATGAAACAAATTTATTAACCATTAAAATTAATTTAATAACTCCAGAGGTAGCAAGCTACTGAAACCCAGCAACTGGAGCTTGGGGGCTGAAAGGGAAAAACTACTGCCCTCATTCACTACTTCTGGGTTTCCTGGAAACATCTGCTGACAAATTGTACCTCAGGATGCTACAATATGTAGCTTTTTAAACTGACCCTGCAGTGTTCATTTTAAAATGAACTTAATAAGAACTTTAAAATGAGCTTATGAAGACACAATAATTAAAAGCATGAGAGAAAGCATGTTTTAATTGTCTGTGCCCAAGAAAGATTTTAAACGGCTGTTTGAAGTTTTTATCTTTTTTATTTTTAATCTTCCATCCCTCTAGTGAAAGTGCTGGCTGCAAACGTGAAGCTAACATATGCTGCCATGAGAGAGGAATGAAGTGAATCCATTCTGATAAAAAGCCAGGGGACTCAGGGGTAAAGCAAAGACTGTAAAATTTTGAGGAATGAGAATTATTAATAAGACCAAGAACACTCAGTATGGCAAAAATACAGATAGATACCCCATTTACTGTTGGCATCGTGCAGCAACTGCTGTATGTGCAACTGAAAGAGCTCAGAGTTGGGATGCATAAATTGGTTAATGAAAATGGACAAGAGAAAAATAAGGCTAAAGGCGGCACAGAACCTTTGGAAAATAATACTGATGCAGGACTACCAGAACAGGAGAGTGGAATGGTAAAACTGAAGCAGTATATGGTGAAATGGAGAGGACCTCCAAATAGATGCCTGGAGGAGTGAAACAGTTCAATGGTAGAATTATGAAGTTGGAAGATTGGAATGAAATCATGGATTGAGAGATTAAAAAATATTCTGGGCTGGCAGAGATGGAGCTGAGAAAGAATTCTGTATACAATTTTGAGTGAATTAAGAGAGGAAAACTATCAAGCCTCTGGAAAAAGAATGGAAGAAGTGATTGTGAAAAGAATCTCTTTGTTCTAAATCAGGATGGAAAATCACAGCCGACAGGAAATGAGATTGGAATACAGTGGTACCTCGGGTTACATACGCTTCAGGTTACAGACTCCGCTAACCCAGAAATAGTACCTCAGGTTAAGAACTTTGCTTCAGGATGAGAATAGAAATTGCGCGGTGGCGGCGTGGCAGACCCTATTAGCTAAAGTGGTGCTTCAGGTTAAGAACAGTTTCAGAACAGACCTCGGGAAAGAATTAAGTACATAACCAGAGGTACCACTGTATATGGAACTGGGTGTGAATTGATCAATATACAATGTGGAAATAACTATGGATTGCTGTTTTGATGTATGACCACAGCAAATAGACTCCTGTGTAAATGAAGACGAAGGATTTATTGTTTTTCGACACTGGAGGCAAAGTTGTTTTGCTGGACTGGAGGAAGAATACTGTTGACATTTATTGATATTAATAACTGGAGAAGCTCTTTTAGACTTGTGTGGAAGGAAAAATGAATGAACTTGAGATGCCTAGATTTGAAGACTGGGAAAATATCACATAGCAGAAGGAGGAACAGCTATATATCATCTTGGAATAAATATTTTGCATATTTTGAATAATATTTATATGCATAACTATTGGAAGTCCTTTTTATTTCTTCATTTTTTAATTATTATATTATGGTTTCTCTTTTCGACATTTTTTTGCTTTGCTCTTGCTTATGCACATGAAGGTGATGGGTGGTTGGTGAAAGACCCTGTGTTAGAGGCAGAAAATGGAAGATCTCCCGGGGGGGGGGGGGAGAGAGAGAAGAAAGGGAAACTCCCAGGTGGGTCCACCCTTTTCTGTGTGAGACAAGGGTTAAGATCTAACCTTGAGAGAGGACTTTGCATGGTGATAATGATGATTTTCTCTTTCTTTTTTTGTTTTCATTTAGATTAGTCTGTTTTTATTGTACAGTGGTACCTTGGGTTAAGAACTTAATTCGTTCCGGAGGTCCATTCTTAACCTGAAGCTGTTCTTAACCTGAAGCACCACTTTAGCTAATGGGGCACAATTTCTGTTCTCATCCTGAAGCAAAGTTCTTAACCTGAGGTACTATTTCTGGGTTAGCAGAGTCTGTAACCTGAAGCGTCTGTAACCTGAAGTGTCTGTAACCTGAGGTACCACTCTACTGTATTATAAAAAACCTTTTATAAAATTTTATGGAAATAATAATGAACCATAATAATTTAATGCATCCCAGCAAACATATTTCTGCAGAATAACGAATCTATTTGTGAGGTAGTAATCTTTTCTGTGTACTTGATTTCATCTTAAAATAATTGCAGTTAGTTTTAAACTTGCCTGATGTGTGACCAATAACTGCCCCCAAAGTATAATGAATGGCATTTTCCTATTCCTCAATGTTGAGATATCCAGATTTTTGCAGTCATTAACAAACTGCAGTTTAATTCAACCTCCTACTCTAAACCCATTTAATTCAGATGACATTACCACCACCACCAGATCCAGTGGGATCAACTTCTCTAGGAGGTCCCTAACATTTTTGAATTGAGGAAAACTGTGTATCCCTGCAAGTGTATATTGTCTACCTTACTAGAGCCACAGTGCCAACAAATAAAGGATGTATTTGAAAAAACATTTCTGGAGTCTCCAGTGCAAGATACCATTTTGTGTTAAATTGCTGTGAAAATGCATCTAAATGATGAGTGAGCAGGAAAAATCAGAGTGCCACTATCACTACTTCTTTAAACAGCACCCATAGCAAACATTCTACCAGAAATAGGTAACATTCACAACTTTCAAGTCTTTATCACCATACAAGTTAAGTAACCTAGAACAATCCTTAGTTCCAATGCAAAAAAGTCAAGATTTCACACATGCCATACAAGAGATTTGTTGCTTTAAACAATCCAACATATTCAAGTTTTGAGAATCAATATACGTACTTTAGGAAAAAATTACAAGGGACATTAGTTCTTTGGAGAATGGTATAAATACAACAACTTCTTGGTTTCTCTCTCTCTCTCACACACACTCACACACACTAGGCTGGATGCTTCAATTTCTTGTATTATTTTCAATAGATGCATGTTCTGCTGTCTATTTGTGGATAGCCTGGTGAAGCAAAATAAAGTTCCCCTGCAATGTCCTTACATCTGCAGTTTGTAAGGCTAAGAGCAAATAAACTGACAATAAAACTTAACAGCTGGAATATGCAGCCAATTTTTTGCTAAATAAGTGGTTGAGAAATAAAGTCTTGCTTTAAATTAGTGGTTGCTTTTACTTAAGTGCCCAGGAAGATGCACTCTGTTCAAAACATTTACATGTTGCATTTGAAGTTTAATACAGTGGTACACTTTTCAAACGTCTCGGAAGTTGAACGTTTCGGTTTATGAACGCCAAACAGCTGGAAGTAAATGCTTGTTTTCGAACATGCCTCAGAAGTCGAATGGCTTCTGCTGAGTCCCCCCCCCCCCCCAATTTTCTCCATTAAATTTGCAGACCGCCCTTTGCGCCTCAGTTTTTGAATATTTCTTGAACAGTCTTCCGGAATGGATTATGTTAGAAAACCGAGGTACCACTGCAAACGTCTGCCTTATACCCATGGGCTGTCCCGCACCCGCATTGTGCTTCTTGATGGCTGTAGTAATTCATTTCTACTAAATTTCACATAGAGTAGAATCTTCACTTTTCTACGTTATCTCCACTCCACAATTTTAAATCTTTACCATTCTTTTGGCTACCATGTATAACAGTGTTCAAAACAATACGCTTATATCCAGGATATAAACCCCTAACTACAATGAAAATAACCATTTTCTGAATTAGTGATGGGGTTCCAATGGATGGTGGGGACAACCTGTATTCACCAGGGTGAGGTGCGCAAGAAAGATGCTCTATGGAGCTATGAGGATGCGATAGGCAGGCCATTCATCCAGATCCTTCCAGTGGGGCTCTCAGCTTTGGCCAGAGCGTGCCAGTCTCGCACCTTTCAGGGATTCAACGTTGAGGCCTTCAGATTCTCAACGCAACGCAGTTACTCGCGCGCCCAAGTCCCACTCTAAGGACGCTTAGTAGGAAAAGGATCGCGAGGCCAGCCTCGGACCCCCCCCCCCCAAAATGGGGACCCTTCCCATGAGGTTTGTTGCTAGGCCCAGCCGGGCGCGCACGCCTCACCCCCTTCTGCAAAGCGTTCGTTAGCAGATGCGCGCGGATTTCGAAGGAGGCGAAACCCGATACAAAAATTAAAGGGGGTGTAGATGCGCTTTAAGAAACCAGGGGCTCAGCACCTTCCTTCCAACCCAGATGCAGCCCCTGCAGACACAATGGGTAAAAGCAAGAGGGGAGGGGAGGGGAGGGGGGAGAGGCGGCGCGTGCGCCGGAAGGAGAAGGCGAGCGAGGACAGCCTAGGGGCTGCCGAGGGGGCCGGGGCGCGCGAGGACGGAGCCAACGAACATTCCCAACGGCGAAAGAAGCGCGGCCTGGAGGGGAAGGCGCGCGGAGACGAACAGCTGCTCTTGCTACCACGCGCACAAGCACCCCAACCGACACACAAAACCCAACAAAACCCGGCGCCGTGCCCCGCCCCCCTCACCGTCATAGTAGTAACAGACTTTCTTCTTGCCGCCTCCCTGGCTGTACGCCATGAGACTTGTCTGAGGGGAAACCCGGGGCCGGGCGAGACTAGGCTTGAAGGGGCCGGGATTTACGTCGACGGTGGCGGCGGCGGCGGCAGCAACAGCAGCAGGGACGCCGGAGCCGGGGGCAGCCTCAGGAAGACCCGGTCCCGCCTCTTCCAGCAGCGACTGGTGCCACCCGAAGGAACCACCCTGAAACGGGGGGGGGCAGAGAGAGACAAAATGCTCTAGCGCCCCCCTTTCGCAGTCACGGAAGCTCTCTTTCGGCTTTGAACCGCTCTGTAATGGGTTGCCCCGTTCCCGTGGGTGCTTCGGATTGTAAGTTGCTAAGGCTTCCGGTTAATGGGAGGAAACGTAGAGCGGTCAGCCCCTCCCCCCCGGGCAGAGTCGCAATGGTACAGGCCATTCTGGTCAGACTCTCTGCAGGGCGCGTGCGCAGAAGCATCTGCTCTGTTCTTGCTTGTATGGGCTATGACCACGAGAGCGTTGGCTCCGCCCCTACTCCTTTCTTCTTAGGCCTCCACCAAAAACAACCCACAACCCCCTCTCGCTTTTACTAATAGACATTTCACAATGTCTGAAAGAAGGATGGAGTGATACAGAGGCAAACAGGGCAATGTCCTAGCAACTGCTACTACTTAGGGGGTCTAAAATGGATAAATGACAATATTATCAATCGTCACACAGTTTCATCAGCAGGCAAGCCAAAATGCATCCCAGCAGGACTTTTGGTTTGGGGCTTGGCTACCAAATGGTGAGGGGACGCGGGTGGTGCTGTGGGTTAAACCACAGAGCCTAGGACTTGCCGATCAGAAGGTCGGCAGTTCAAATCCCCGCGACGGAATGAGCTCCCGTTGCTTGGTCCCTGCTCCTGCCGACTTAGCAGTTCGAAAGCACGTCAAAATGCAAGTAGATAAATAGTTACTGCTCTGGCGGGAAGGTAAACGGCGTTTCCGTGCGCTGCTCTGGTTCACCAGAAGTGGCTTAGTCATACTGGCCACATAAAGCAAGATGAGTGCTGCAACCCCAGCGTCGGCCACGACTGGACGTAATGGTCAGGGGTCCCTTTACCTTTACCTCAAATGATAGTATTCAAGACAATCCAAAGTACGGTGATCAATCATAGAGAATACAAATATTCTGGGACTGCTAGACTGCCAGCAGGCCTGCTAGGAGGCAGAAGCAGCAGTGGCAGAAACAACTTGCCATGACTGCGGTACATGTCAGCAGTAGCAGCGACAACCTGCAGGGCTGAGATGGTGGCAGTAAGGACGGCAGCCTGTAAGGCCTCATGGTGGTGATAGGGAGTGATGGCACCCTGCAAGGCTTTGCAATGGTGACGGGAGATTGTGACCGACTTTCAGTTGCGAAAGGGCTCTTCTCTTCCAACCCTTTGGCTTTGGGGCACGTAAGAAGAAGATAGTTATGGAGTGAGGTGAGCAACAGATACCTTAGATGAGTTTCATGTTGACTAAATAACAGCTTATCCCTTGCAAATAATTACCCGCCAATGCTGTTCGAGCAAGTGGCTGCCTTGCTTTCTGTCCAGCCATTTTAGGGCAGGCTCCATTCGACTGTTTGGCCTGGCCAAAACTGTGTCTTTCCGAGCCAGCCAGGGCACCCTGGACTCAGTGGCACCTAGGATGCATATGTGGGTATCTATAGGCTAGTTTTATTTCATTATTATCATTTTGCTATTTATATCTGCAATGAAAGGCATTGACCCTGACACAATCCAATTCTTAGCATTGGTGTGACACACCTGTGAATAAATGCAGTGGGGCTTACATATGAGTAAATGAGTGTTGTATGCTAATAAGACTTGAGAGAGGAACTAAAGCTACAGAGCTTGTCTCAAGCTGTTCAAAATATTTTCCCCAAATCTTTAATAGTGCAATGAAAAGAAGATAGAGTAGCATGCAAATACCTACTGTGAGTGATAAAGGAGTGTGACATAATATGTTTATTTTTAAATTCTAGGAATGTATATAAAATAATGTATCTAAAAGAAAGATTTATAGAATGTATCTAAAAGAGCCCTCAGGTAGTGAGTTTTTTTAAAAAATATTTGTGTGTAATTCTGTATTTCTTACAAATATGGAGAAACTAATAAAAACAATCTATTGGATATCATAGTAAAAATAAATAACAGTAAGAGAACTCTACAGGGAGATTTCCATGGCTTAACTAAGAGGGGGACAGCTGCCCCCCATCCAGTAAATAAATAAAAATACAGATAGCTTGGTTCTGTCCCCCTAACATATATCTTGCCCCCCCCCCCAAATCCTAGCTACGCCCATGATGGCAGCTAAAAAGTAATTAACAATAATGGTGTTCTGTGATTAGAGCAAGGATGGGAGAGTGAGTCCGGCCCCTGAAATAATTTTACCCTGCCTTTTCAGGCAATGGCCAAGTTTTATCTAGAGTGAAATGTTTTATTACCATGTTTTTGTTTTAACTTTTTAATTTCTATCATTTTGTATGTCGAGCTGTGCCTGGGCACGTATACCTTTTATTATTACAGTGGTACCTTGGGTTAAGTACTTTATTCGTTCCAGAGGTCTGTTCTTAACCTGAAACTCTTCTTAACCTGAAGCACCACTTTAGCTAATGGGGCCTCCTGCTGCCGCCGCGCTGCTGCGGTGCGATTTCTGTTCTCATCCTGAAGCAAAGTTTTTAACCTGAAGCATTATTTCTGGGTTAGCGGAGTCTGTAACCTGAAGCGTATGTAACCTGAAGCGTATGTAACCTGAGGTACCACTGTATTATTTATTACTAGGTTGCACCAACTTTATTGTGGCACTTGACCATTTGTATGAATAAAAATGATTAGAACACCTCAGAAGCATTCCAGAAGAAAGTCAGACCAAGGTTGACTTGACCCTGCTAGGGAATGAATGATTGTTGAGGTGCCACTGCAGGCATGGTTCCCAGATCCACAGTATGCCCCATCTCATGTACCAGTCTACTGTGGAAGCAGCAACTTGGCCACACATTTTTGAAGAAACTAAGTGTGTTTACCTCCTAACATGTAATTTTGCCCTTAGCCATGCTATAGTGCCTCCTAATCTTTTATTGTTGGCATCTGTCTGTCTTGAATGACAATGGTATTCACTTCTGGGGATGAAGTCAAACTGCAGGAGAGTCTTTTTGGCCTGGCAGGCCAGACTCTTATCCTTCTTCCAACCCCCAGTGGCCAATTTTGACAGGCGGGACAACCCACCAGTCAATCATCTGACAAAACGATGGTGCCAGATGCTTGACACATGTCAAAGTCCCCTGTGCAGTGCTTCCCAAATGTTTGACAGCCAGCTGGAAGCACCATGCAAATGCTTTGGAAAGCCTTAGGAAATGCTGAGCACAGGGCTGGTAAAAGTGCTTTGTGCAGTGGTTTTCCAGTGCCCACAAGCACCCAGCTGTTGGGCATTTGAGAAGCACTTTGTGCAGCAATTGCCTGGCAGCCAGCTGTTTGCCAGGTGCTTGGGAAGCAATGCGCAGCAAGACTCTTCAAAATCCCCTTTACGCAAATCCCACCTTTACCTGTCCCATACCTTATGTCAGGTGTAGGGCAGGATGCATGGCCTGCCTCAAATGACTTCACAGGCCAAATGGTTGGGTTTGGTGGACTGAAGGTTTTCCGTTTCTAATTTAATGCAAGCTCTAAAGTCTTCACACTATTCATCTTTTGAGAGGAGATGGCAATGCAATGCTATTTTTAACTTTTCCAAAAAGATGAGGGAAGAGAACTTAACACATTTCATTTATTTCATAAAATTTATATACCTCTTAATTGTAGGGAAAAAACCCCTCAAAGCAGTTTTTGCTTGAAGCCTTTGGGGAAAATAAAGAAGAATTTATTCATCCTTTGAAGTATATAAAGACAAGGTCAGTTTTTGTTCAAGTAGTTTCTTCCCAACCTTTGAAAATTTAAGTGCTTTCTAAATCTAGCAGATACCTAATGGAATAAAATGGCACAATTTTTTGTTTAAGTGATAGATTAATCTTAACAGTTCAGATTAATGGTTAAGATTGATGCTATTAATCTTAACCCTATGTAATCAGAAGGAAATCCTACTGACTTCAATGGGGCTTTGTGGCGTTTGCCCTCCTAGGTGTGTGACATCATACTGGGTTCATAAGGAAAGGGTTAACTAATTGTAAAATGACCAACCTATAGGAACCCAAGGGGAGGAGTTAGAGTTAGAGTTGTTAAGAAGTCAGTCTGGAGTTAGAGAAGAGAGAGGGAGGATAAGTCTGTGGGTTGGGCTAGTCTGGTGCGAGAGAGTGGAGAATATGTTAAGAGGAGTCAATCAAACAGTTGAGATAATCAGTCAGAAGGTATTAGGAAGGTATAGGCCGGTAAAGAAACGAAGATTAAGAAACTGACAAAAAAATTATCTGAGAAACCATAAACTTGTTAATGCTTATAAAATAAACTTGTTTATTTGGTTTAATTTTAACAACTGTCTGGACTCAGTGTGTACCCAAGAGTAATGGGTTGGTGGCAGCGGGGAAGCGAGCACAGTGGTGGCACAGGGATCAATAGACCGTCAAATGTCCAGGGACCCTGTGTGATTGCCACAGGCTTATTCCCAGGTAAGTGGGGTTAGTACTGCAGCCTTCGTTCTGATATTGGTCAACATCTGTCTCTGGCAAATCTTTAAGCTGTGAGAGCACAGCAGGGAAAACACAGCACACAACAAAGAAAAGTTTAACAAATTGAAGCAAAATAAATGTTGGCTTCTTTCAGGGTACTCCTTTCCATATTGGTATACAAAAGGAACCTTATTTTGAGCTGATTCAACTGTTCCTTCTTAATGCAACATGATTTCTTAGAATTATGAGGTTGGAACAAACCTTGGAATTCATCTAGTCCAACTCTCTGCTGAATGGATGACCTGCAACATAGGATGCTTTGTGCAACTACAGTGTTCCTGACATGCCTCTACTTAAATTCCTCCAGCAAAGGAGAGCCCTCCGCTTGTGGAGGCAACAACTTTCATTGTCAAACAGCTCATACTGTTAGGCAGGTCCTCCTTATGTTTAGCCTAAATCTGCTACCCTGTGCTTTTTCTACCAACTTATTCTTAGTCTTGCCCTCTGAGCAACATAGACCAAGCCTGCTATGTCTTGTGCGTGACATCTCTTTTGACACTTGAAGACTGCCATTGTGCATCCTTTTGACATTTGTCTTCTTTAGGCTACCCAGCGGTTTCAACCATTCTTCAGAGGACATGGTTTCCAGACCCCTCACTATCCTAGTCATTATCCTCTGGATATGTTCCAGTTTGTCAATGTCCTTCTTAAAGGATGCTGTGTTCTTGTGATTGCACATAGTATTCAAGCTTCAGCCCAAACAGTGCAGAACATTTGTAATGAATAATAGCTTCTGTGCCTTTATGGTCACTGATCTCACTGGGGTGGTAATTCTATGTCTGGAATGTAGGTGGACCTTACCTGATTGAATGCACCACATAGAAAACTAGTCTAGCACTCTTCTCATTGACATGCAGTTTTCTATTTGCAGATATATTTTTCTTCTATTTTGTTTAGTATAGAAAAATATTCAAACATGTGAAATCCCGCATGCAGTGTGAAGTGGTGTAGATCAGATTTAGTGCCTGAGTGAGAAGTGGCCCTCCATGACATTATAAGAGAAAAATCTTACTCCTCTGTACCATATTTTTCTGACTGATGCTTTCCTGAATTGATGTGCTTTGGGCAAGAATCTTTTGGATCTGGGTAATGCTAGTAATCTATTGTTTAGATTTCCACCTGACTGGATGAGGTTGTTTGGACATGATCCAGTTACGGAGGAGTAGATTCATTTTGTTACATTCTGTTATCATTTTGCTATTCCAACATGTGAAGACATCCATAGCCTCTACCTTCTGGTGTGGGCAGACAGCAGGCAACTTGGAAACACATCCAACTGTACTGATGTGTACAAGGATATCCGTCTGCAAGTTGAAATGCAGTGGAAAACAGCAACCTCTGTGTTTTATGCTGGCATTGTATACATGGACTGTGTCTTTCACCAGGTGTTTATCCATGCTGCAGTCTTTCCCTGACTCTAATTAATCCAATGGGAATCACAGCCATACTCTCTGTTGAACTGTATGACAGAAAGAGAGAGGGTGTAGTCTAGCATATTCATGGGGGGAAACTGTCAGCCCCTGCCAAGGTCCTGTGGGAAAATAAAGTCATCTGACTCTGCTTTCTCTCTTTCAAGCCAATCAATTGGCAGCAGCACCAGTTGGAGTCAAGCCATTCTCATAGAGGCCTCCAATGGCAGCTGCTGTATATTGCATAATACAAATATACATATGCATGTTAGTAGCATTCTGGTAAATAACATCATGTCTAGTTTGGGCCTTATAGTGTGGGAAATATCTCCCAGTTTATGAAGCTTTGGATGCTGCAAGGAGGGGACAGTTGGGCAATGAGTGCATGATGTAATTCTGGTTGCAAGTTGACTGCGTGGGCTGGAGGTTTGCTAGATGCACAACCTGTTCCTCTTCAAAGCCATATGCCCTTGAAACACACAAAGATGTTTTGCTTTCCTTCTTTCTAAGGAAACTGCACTTCCTGAGACTGTGTTGAAAACAGAAAAACAACACCTCTAAAAAAGCAGCACTTACAAGTTGACCCCACACCTCTTTGTGGGGACTGGGGCTAAGGAAATAGCACTTCTTATTCCTGAATAAAGCACATTAGCCAAGTCCTGCAGTACAACTAAGTCAATTAAAGCAATCTCCATATTTTCTATTCCTGCCTATCAAATTATGACATTGCATTATTAACTCAAATAGACTTGACGAACTTCCATTACAGCAAAACAAACTTCTTCTTTTTTAACACTGTAAAGTGGTTATGCTGAGAATTTTTTAAAAGGTCACTGAACAAGGGTGTTCTGGCATGAACAGCAGCATTTGGTATTTATTCCCTTATTTAGAAAGTTCAATAATGGATGTGGGGCTGAAAACCTCTAGCATTTGGTGACTCGTCCAGAATAGCAAACAGGCAACTTGCTACCTGAGATTTGTTGCAAACCTGTGAGATGACTGCTTTCTTCCATAATGAATCAGATGACACAAGGTGATGGTGAGGAGTGCATGAATCACAGATGATTCATAAAGAGAATTAGGCTGAGCTCAGGAGCAAAAGGGGCCAACACATGGGCCTCACATGGCAAAATGAAACTTCGGGTGCAGCTTACTGAGACAAGAAGAGTTAGCTACTCAGTAGGCAGGCATTGGATCCCAGCTCTGTTTTTAGATAAGATAATAAGAACATGGTAGAAGGTGGAGGTGCTTGTTCTTTCTTGTGAACCCTGTTTCTTCCTTGGAAATGTCCCTCGCGAGGCAGTTTCTTTCCACACAGTCCAACTTTCAGTTCAGAAGTTCAGAATGTAAGATCAGGACAGTGGCCCATCTAGTCCAGCACCCTATTCCTACCAGGTGACTTCGGGAAACCTGCAGTAGTCAGGACCTGAACGAAAGGGCACTCTCTCTTTCTGTGGTTTCTAGCAACTGGTATACCCCCCAAGTGTGGAGGCAGAGCACTTCCCCCAACAGCATGTAACTGAATATGCTTTTCTCTGCTAAATAATGACTTGTATTTTGGGAATGCCAGGCCTCTCTAGTCAGCTGATATGCCAGAAATATAACCGCTTTTAATATTGTCATCTTGTTTTAATTGATTATCCTTTTTAATTTTTATTACTAGCTGCAGTTGTGGTTTCTAAAAATAAATAAAAAATTTATCCCATTAAGAATTTCTCCCATCTTCTTCATTAATGTTTGCTCTCTTTGGTTTTATTTATTGAATGATTAAATTACCGTTAGCAGATGGCAATTGAAGTATATAAAATGCAAATGCCTCCAGTATCAAGCAAGCATATTTTACTGACAAAACCCAATTTACAAGCATGTGGCAATTGCTCTCTGTTTTGCACACAGAATGGAAAATGATAGGGATGCACAGACCATCTCACTTAGATAAATTGAAAATAATTTATTCATCAGATCAAAGTACTGCCAATAGTGCAGTTCGGAATATGGATTGGGAGATGGAATTTGAACATATGGTTTTCAGTTTACTCTTCATCAAGGAGGTGAACTGTCTCTTTTTTTCGCCCACTGTCAGTTTAACAGGAGGCCACCGGGGCATTTGGGGTGGTAAAGAGTAGGTTAGTTTGGATGTGGTGGTTACACACACCCTTATGTTATGCCAAGAAAAGTATTGGTCTTTAAGACTCAGAGCTTGCATTAAAAACTTGGCACTAAAGCATTGATCTAATGCAGAACAGACCTTTGTGTGTAGAATGAAAAATACCAGAGTGAAAGATACCAGAATGAAAGATGCAAAAGCAGCAAGACTGATTAGTTTTTATTGGACCTTATGTATATTGATAAAAGTGTATGTAATATCCCCAGTCATTTTCATTGTTTCCAGAAAAATCATTGCACTTTCATTTACTTTGCAGCTAGTGCTCAGTACTAGTTCCACCCCAGGAGTCATACAACATATTCAGTACAATCCGGTGGAACAATTCTATATTCACTGGGCACTATTCCCCAAAGAAATACCACAGAGGATTGTAGCTACATTACTGCAAACATATCATTAGGGAGTATACATGCTACCCTAATGCAGCAGTTTCTTATAGAAGCATAAACTTGCTGCCATTGACATTGGGGAGAGAGGAGGGTAACCGTACTGTAATTACCCGGTATTTTATTTGTCACCAAGTCAGCTGTTTGTGGGAAAAACAAGGTGGCACCAAAAGCTGTCCTGGCCTCCTTGCCTGGATGTAATCACCAGCTCTAATCTCCCTTGCTTCAGCGGAGGGTCTGTGTAATGGAAAATACATGGGAAAGTATTGTACTGTATCACAAGGAGAGGGTGGCATCTAACAGTTATTTCTCTCATGTTTTATGTTAGCCTTGTATAAGTAACCTGAAATTGCTTAGCTAATAAAAAAATACTTCTAGGCTGCCTCTTACATAAAGAATTAACTGTGTGTAGAAATGGATGATGTCATGCGAAGGGGTAGGACCACACCATGTGAATAAGGGTGGTAGGCTTCCCTTACAGACCATCAAGATAAGACATTGAATAGCTGCCTAGGCAAGTGCATGAAGTTAGCACAGGAGTAGGGAGATTCCAACAGCAACTTTGACTGGAGGGGTAGGAGGATGTGCTGCTGTTTGGGAAGGAATTTGCCAGCAACTCAACGGGCCATAAGGTGCCTGCTTCTCTAATGCTGGTGCTTCTGTTCTCATCTAGCAAAATAAGCATTATTAAAAATCAAACTGGTGTTTCATTTATTGACTACCTGAATCCAAATAAAACCCCTTACCCATTGACAAGGAAACCCCCCCTGCTTTTCATCCAGATAGCAAGACAGCCAGAACCTCCACTGATTCTGGTTGTGATGCTAAAAACTAACTTTAAGAACTAGTGATTGGGTTCGCTTTTCCCTTCTTCCTCTCTTTCTTTTTTTCCTTGTGTGTCATGTGCTTGTAGCTTGTGAATCTGTGGACAGAAACTGCATTAGAACTGCCTTAGAACTGACAGCCATCTTTGTAAGCCATTCTGACAGCCTTTTTGGCTAAAGGGAAAGGTATAGATGCTGTAAATAAATAAGAGTTTCCACATTATAAAGCTGCTTTCCCCGTTGATGTGAATGGGAATTATGGTCATGATCATCTGTCCACTAGCATACAAGTAAGCTCCATTGAGGAATGTACAAGTAAGCTCCAATGAGGAATGTAATGCAATAACTTTTATGAAGGATTATTTATTACAACAGCAGTCATAAAGAAGAAACGTGAAACACACAGAAAAAAATGAGATACACAGGTTAAATTACCGTGTTGGCATTTTGCGATATATAAGTGGGTTTTGGGTTGCAGTTTGAGCACTTGGTCTCTAAAAGGTTTACCATCACTGAGTTGGGTGTATGCAGTGATACACAGAAAGTCCTTGTTGCACGTTGGAACACAACATGGAGGTTTTTCCTTTTGTAGCATGTGTTGAGACCACCTGACACTTTGATAAACCTATGCTAGGTTTGTAATCTCCAATTGGGAAAGTGAACTTTTCACTTTACTCCTTGAGGGGGAGCTCTTGTTCATGCAAAGAATCTCACTTAAGTTAACTAAGGGAGAAAAACCCAACAATCCATTAACAGAAGAGCTTTCCAATAAATGGTTTTGTTGAAACTAACCTGCACTGCTCTGCAACCCTTTACTTATGCTATTGGAACTTCTGTATCATTTTCATGCAGAGCTGTAAATATTTGCTATATTCTTGACATTTCACGTTCTCTGACTTTTTCTGAATTAAAAGAAGTACACACAAGTGGATAATTTGCTCAAATAAAGCCTGCATTATGGTTTAATAGAGTCTCTACTTCATTCAAAGATTAATATTATTTTTGGATCATTTTAGTTTATGCTTTTCAGCCACAACTTTTGAGCTGAATAAAAATATTTCCAATGTTCAGATTAATTTATTTAAAATAATGGCATAAATCAGAAGTAGCAACACCTGTGGATTAAAAAAAAACATTATCAAGAATAATATAAATTAGTTGAAAAGAAATGAAAAAGAGAAAAATGCAACCCTCACACAATACGGCTAATTATAAACATCCTCATCAGACCAGGTAGTTGCCCTGTAAATATAACAGTATATTGAGACTGATTCTGAAGTGAAGATGTGAGATAGGTCTAGGCCCCACCCCATTTACATGGGTAGAGCTCCTCTTTGCATGACCCAATCATGGCCACTCATTGCCTGAAAGAGCACTATGCATATATATGTGAGTTGAAGAGGTACCTTTGTACCTGTGTGTACAACTAGTTGAGTTGCACAAATCAAATGCCTTTCATACAAACACTTGTCTGTGTGTAGAGACAACTGGTACCTGAGTTCAGTGTAATGTGTGAACCAGACTAGTTGGCATGAGTACGGTAGGTATTACAACAGTGGTTTTAAAGCGTGTAGCACTCCACACTGGTGTGGCAGGAAAGGATGGCGAGTGTGGTGGGAAGATTCAAGAACAATCAAATAAACCTTTAAACATTTCAGTGTAGTATAGTACAGGCAACCCCCGATTTGCTTGGGGGTTGTGTTCTGGTCTTCGTGCGTTTTGGAAGAGCACACATAAGCTCTCTATCCACCTCCATTACATCCCATTGCACCCCTGTCATGCCCTCTTCTGGGTCCAAAAATGGCCCACGCATGGTTGAGCGTTCTTTGAATGTACAGTCATAGCTCGTGTTGTGATTGCTTCATGATACATTTTTTCAGGTTGCGTCCCGCAGCGACCCGGAGGTACTGGAAAGGGTTACTTCCGGGTTTCGCCGCTCGTGCATGCGCAGATGCGCAAAATGACGTCACATGCATGCGCAGACGCGGCGAATCATGACCGGCGCAGACACGGGTTGCGTTCTGCTCATGTTGTGAACGGGACTCCGGAACGGATCCCGTTCGCAACCAGAGGTACCACTGTATGCAAAACAGGAGAGCCTGTATAGTATAGTATCTTCTTCTTCTTCTTCTTCTTCTTCTTCTTCTTCTTCTTCTTCTTCTTCTTCTGATATACAACCAGAAACACTATCCATGCCTCTCTTCAAGAGCATTAGCTATTCTTCTACAGTTCTCCATGGCATGTTATTGTGAACAGGGATTTTAAACTCTGAGAAATATGCAAGATCAGAAGAAAGAAAGACTTCTTTGTGTTGATGTGGTGATTTGTTTATCTCAAATAAGATAATATTGTTTAAAATAAATGAGATTACCCACCAAAAACAAGCTCACACCTCTCACTGAGTTTGTATACATACTTAAGGTACATAAGTAAGAGGTTTGTTTATAATTATATTTTAGGAATGATTCACGTTCTTATGTAGCTGCATTGTTTTATCATTTCTAGATGGCCCATGGTCATATTGTAAAGTAGTTGGGTTCTGTGTTATAAATGAAGCACGGCTAGGAGTTGTTTCTGTTTTCAAATATATTTCTTATCCATAAAATATCAGTGTGATGCAAGCAAATTTTTATTCTGAAAATGTGGCCCAGAGAGAAAAGTTGGAGAACTACTGCATTAGAGAATGGTGCCATTGGCAGGCAGGGTTTGCCCTGTGACCCTTCCACATCTTCTTTCAACATGTGGAAGGGTTTGTGTGAATGACCTTTCTAGGGAGAAAGGGAACAGAGATTTTCTACACTCTGATCTTTAGGATGCTGTCACCAACTTCTCTTGTCTTTGAATCAGCTGATGTATTGTGCTTTGCGATGGGGCCGCACTCTGACCTACATGCTGTTGAGAATGAATAGTCTGCTTGACCTGAGGTGCAGGTCATATATTGCTCTTCAGGATTTTTGAACTGATTGGGTAGTATATCGCTTGATAATCATGTTACATTTTCTAATATATTTTGAGTTAGAGTTTAAAGAGAATATCTATATAATTTATTACCACATTAGAAGTAAATGAAATCCATTAGAATCATTGGTACCATACATAGGTCAAGATGATGATGAAGTTGTTTGCATGATTTTCTAGAATATTTTAGCTGAATTACACTTTAGTTGCCTAATGCAGCAAAAAATCTAGCTAGGTCATGCCCACTAATGGGTAAATTGAAGAGTCTGAACCTTGTAAATAGGTCACACTTTGCTAAAAGTGCAATAATTCTAATTGATAAAATAATGTTTTGCAGAGTGCTTTTCAGTCTCAGAAAAGATCTGGAGGGTACCACAAAGGACATTTGTCCTTCCCTGGTGACTTACAAAATTGACCTCAAAATTTTTTATTTTTTAAAAAAGTCTTCTAATTTACTTCCAGAGGCTGGAACTGCTAAGTTACTGAGAACAGTTATATGCAGTACTTATTATTTACTCATTGAAACACACCATCATTCAGCCTAATATATTAGCTCCTGTTTCAGAAACTAATATTGGAATGACAATCAAAGAAAAATGTGTTATGTGCAACCCAAATGTCCAAGTGTCAAGAGACACCAGAGATGCCAGTGCATATCCAGGACATATTTTTCTTGGAATTAAAGACAGCAGAGACCATGATATATTTAGGACATACGGTTTGTTTGTTTGTTTGTTTGTTTAATAAAGTGTATATGCTGCTTAATTGTAAAACAAAAAAGGCCCATTAAAGTGGTTTACAAAAAAGACAAAACAATACAAGTGAGAAAAAGTCACAAACATACTTTAAAACATACAATAGTTAAAACACTAAAAGAAATAAAATGACCTCAATCTACACATATATACAACCTGAGTGTAGGGTGGTGGGGCTCACAGAATTAATATTCACCTTGCTTCCCCTTTAGGATTCCAGGAGAGCCCCAAAGTCCAGCACAGAGCAAGACACACTTCTAGCTCCCATCCAGCTTTGCAGCTCTTTCACTCAACAGCTCTATTATTCTCCTCTGTATCGGCCAGGTGTGGGGAGTGAGGAAAAGACCCATCCATTTTTTCTATCACATAGAGCAACTTATTTGGATATGCTAAATTGAAGTATTTAACAAGCCAGTCAACCCTATTACTTTGACCAAGGAACAGGTTTGGCAAGCTTCCTCTTAGACATTCTACCCTCAGGTTGTAGGTTTGGAAAGGGGACCCAGGGTTCCATCCAGATTGATACCCCAAACTCTCAACATTTATATCCCCACCCTGGTCCCTGCAAATTCCTTTAACTGCTGATGCCTCTGTTCCAGTGTCATAAAATGAAACAGTGTCATAAAATGTGTTGAAAACAGTACATTTACCACCAGGAAAGAGAAAGAGCCACCTGATCTGAATTTGTGTGTGTGTGTAATGGAGGTGCTCCACTAATTTCTGTCCCAAGGTGAAAGTATCTTGGGAACAAAAGAGCATGTCCTTCCCATCCATTGCCAGTAATGGCTCCTTCCCCCAGTTATTCTAGGTAGTTTTTAGCTAAGCTGGTGTTGGTGGAGGAAGATGGGTGCTGGCAGAGGGTTTCCCAAATTGCTGCCGGTGGAGATGTGCTGAAGAACTGGTCTGCTGTAGGGAAGGGAAAGGACTGACAAATCCTATTCCTTCTGTTCCTATGGAGTATATTTTCAGGGATCTGCCAGCTTCCATGTTCTAAGGCTTATGTTTATAACACCAAAACTGAACACAAACAAGTTTTGTTTTGGCAAGCCTATCTAGACATGCTAACAAGTTGTAATATATCTGTTTTTACATTATGCTGATTTTATTTGTATATTGATAATTGCTTTAGATTGTTCTATAGTCACTGCTTAGGGATTCTTTGATTAAGCAGTTTATTAAAGCTCTGTTGAGTCACCTACAGTTATCTGTAGTATCAAACTTGCCAGACCTCTTTGACCAGAGAAAACAGTGGGGCTAATCCTACCAGTGGGACCCATGACTCTATGGTGCCATCTTCAACAGTTGACTGATTCCATCCTGGACAATCATTTCCCAGAGTTAAAACAAATTTTCTAGTGCCGAGGCATTTGCTACTGTGGCAGCAGGTTAATATATGGCATTCGGCAGAAGACACATTCTTCCATTTCTCTGAAATCCCCTTTAGACCTCCTCTATATAGTGAAACTTCCTCATAGGCATCCTGAAAATTTAATTAGAATGCCGGCTGCATCCCTTTGTACCCCTCCGCTTTAATATCTCTAAATGACATCTTTTATTAGCTCAGTTAGTGAAACATGACCATGCCCTCCCTGCAATAGGCCGTCCATTCTTAATCAAGACATGCTTCTTTCTTTAGTGTTCCCAACTGATATCTAAAAATAGTGCCCAAGCCTTTCTGTGAAATTGAAGTTAAACTAACTGGTCTATAATCTTCTGGAGCTCCCTCTGGACATCCCTTAATTATGACATTAAACTGGCCAATTTCCAACCTACAGGGTTCCTTCTCAAAATCACATTAACAGAGTGTTAATGGATCTCTCCTAAATTGCCTTTAGCAGTTAGTTTCTTTCTTCCACCCACAGAATTCTTGGACTTGTTTGTCTTTACAATTTTATTAAAACACATACAGACACCTCTGTTACACTTCTTCCCAGTGGAAAAATGTTACATAATTACCTGTGTCCAAAAAAAAACCAAAACCAAAAACAAAGGGAAGTCATGGTGACTAAGGAGCCCATCCAGTCCTTTCGCCTTAGGGCTCAAATAGCCCCCAGATTTTAAAAGGTTGGCCAGAACTGAGGGAACTTGCATAAATATTCCACACAATTGTGCCTTATTCAGTGTACTATTTTTTATTCTGTAGTAATGAGATACCCATCATTAGGCATCGTGCTATAAATTAACGCGGTTCCCATTGGTCCTTGTCAGTGGAGACTATCATCCAACTCTGTTGGATGGGTCAGACTATGCCATTACGTATACTTTTCGTCAAACTGCAGTATCCTTTTTTTGACCATGTGTATGTTTCTGTTCAAATAAATATAGAATATAGAGAAGACACAAAAATATGAAGAAATAGTGATAATATAGAAAAAATGAATATTATCCCCTTCTAGTTGAATGAATGGCAGTGCTTCACATATATGAAATAAGTAAATGGGTACAGTCACTAAGTGGGCCGAAACCTTCCCCTCCTCTGGTGACAGAGGGTTGTTGCTCCTCCTCACACTCACTGGGCAATCCCGACTACAAGCCACAACCAGCCGTGGTAACAATTGCATCTCTTCTCTGGACATGTCTTGGCAACAGTACATCTCCATAATGTTTCCTTGTCCCACACCAATGAATGAGTGCCATGTTTTGCTCTCCTCAACTGTGTTGCAGGTACTGGCACGTTTATTTTGCTTCACAGAACTCAGTGGGATACCTTGAGCCCCTATTTGAGTAGGCCTGCCACCTTTGTATCACTGTTGGTGCATATCCTTCTGTTTCCTGTTGTGCTGGGAATAGAATAGAATAGACTGAGCAGAAGTTTTGGTTTCTGTAGTTGCCTAACTAGGCAAAGGTAAAGGGACCCCTGACCGTTAGGTCCAGTCGCGGATGACTCTGGGGTTGCGGCGCTCATCTCGCTTTATTGGCTGAGGGAGCCAGCATACAGCTTCCGGGTCATGTGGCCAGCATGACTAAGCAGAGCAGTGCACAGAAATGTCGTTTACCTTCCCGCCAGAGCGATACATATTTATCTACTTGCACTCTGACGTACTTTCGAACTGCTAGGTTGGCAGGAGAAGGGACTGAGCAATGGGAGCTCACCCTGTCGCAGGGATTCGAACCGCCGACCTTCTGATTGGCAAACCCTAGGATCAGTCGTTTAGCAGTTCGAAAGCACGTCAAAGTGCAAGTAGATAAATAGGTACCGCTCCGGCGGGAAGGTAAACGGCGTTTCCGTGCGCTGCTCTGGTTCGCCAGAAGCGCCTTAGTCCTGCTGGCCACATGACCCAGAAGCTGTAATGGTCAGGGGTCCCTTTACCTTTACCTTTTTATGCTAAGGGAACAATTTCCCACTGTGACCATGGCACTTTTCTGCTTTCATTCTGTCTGAGACCCATTTAAACAACCTGATACGGTGAAATTCTGGACTGTACCACTTCAGTCTACGTATGTGTGTTTTCATATCTTCATATGCTCCCTCCAGTAAAAAGTTACCTGGATATAGTAAATGAACAGATCAGGGAGGAGGATCTTTTTGATGTCCTAGTTTATTACCTTCAGGTAGATCTGCATATGTGCGTATATCTATATCTCTCTATCTCTATATCTGATGGGAGCATTTACGACCCTACCCACTGGCAATCTGCAGTGGCACAGCCAACAACTTTATTTGCACAACTCCTAGTCTACAGATAAGTATCTAGAATACTTGATTAGACAGCGTATTTCTAGTGTTGACAGCAGTAAATCTCAAGAACTCACCAGTTGAGTTCTCCCATGGTTACTTATTCTTACAAATGCCCTTGTCCCCAGACATGATGATCTTGGGACATTACAACCACAGTAAATGCAACTATTTAAAACTCCAGATTGCCTTCCCTGTGCATTTATCTCACTTATATAAATTTAATTGTGTGACAATAATGGCAGTAATGAGATGCATTAAAAGCAATGCAACTTCTTCCTAAAAACATAGAAGTCTGTTGGGGTATTTTGTTTGTTTGATTCACAAGTAGATAATAAATTGACATGCCTGATCTTATTTGGGGTAATTTGTTTACAGCATAATGGATTTTGACAAGGCCAGTTTTCTGCAGCTTTGCTTTGAAAATGACTCAAATTTTCCCCATGTTCAGAAACAAAAGCCTTTCCTTATAGAATTTTATCAACTTTTTGTTATTAAATGGGGTTAAATGGTACTAAGCGGTAATTCAGGCTTTCTAGGAGGAGTAACCTCAAGCTTCCCAGAAAGAGTAAAATGCGTTATTTATTTATTTCAAAAATGTATAAGTTGCTCATCATCCTAAAATGAATTTCAGAAATTAAAAATCTACCAAACATATCCAGAATTTTAATAGGAGTAACTACATCCTCAAAGCTGTCTTGCTTTAACATTATTAGGCAAATATTAGTTGCCATTTAAAGTGACAGTAGCCAATTTTCAAAGAAATTCTCATTTGAAAATACAGTACCATATTAAAGTAACTAGTGTCAGGCGGCTGCAAGCAACTCCCACACCTGGTTGCCAGGCATGTACAAAGACAAGGAAAAGTTTCTTACCATCTGTTTTTTATTCAATATTTACAGCCTCTTGGGTAATGGCATTGTCACAAGTAAATCTACACCCCCCCTTCTCTTCCACTTCCTCATTCATCATCAGCATCACCTCCTCTATGGGTGCCCTCTGCTTCAAACTCTTTGCTCTCCTACTTTTAAGGCTTGCCAGGTTCTGGGAGATGGTGGGTCTGGAATGCTTTCTAATGTTAACAGCGTTTCAGCCAGCTGCTGCTCTGGCTCTGCCTGCTCCTCCTCTCCCATTATTTCCCAACTTTCCCCCTCATCTTCTCTGAGCTGTGACCTCCCTCATACCCCTGTTTGTAATTCTGAACTGTCTTCCTCTTCTCTGGACGGGTCAGGCTGGGGAAGCGGTCTCCACTATTCCTCCTCTGCCCAGTCCCTGACAACTAGATAAACTTATTGTGGACTTCACAATCTTGAAACAAATGTTAATATCTTTAATTTAATACAGTAACTGTATCTGACTAGCTTTGTACCACACACCTGTACCCCATAGCTTCCAGCTTTTGGCAAATTAAGAGTCCAGATGGAATAAGGAAAATGGGATGGTGGCAGTGGCCCAGGGGTAGGAGCAGCATCAGAGTGGAAGTTGGGTTTTCATGCCACAAGAGGTCCAGAGGGTGACAACATGAGAACAGGCCTTTTCTGCGATGGCTCCCCGCTTGTGGAATGCTCTTTCGAGGAAGGCTTGCCTAGCGCCTTTGTTACATATCTTCAGGTGGCAGGTGAAAACGTTTCTCTTCAACTGGGCCTTTGGCTGATTAACATTCAATGGCCTTTTAAATATGTTTGGGGAGATTATTGATTTGTTTTAGTTTTATCTTATTATGTATTTTGTGTTTTCATATTTTTATGTTGTGAACTGCCCTATGATCTTTGGATAGAGGGTGGTAAACAAATTTTACAATAATACCACCACCACCACCACTATAAAGTATGGCGGAAGAACTCTTCACACACACAATTCATTGATATCTGTAGGTGTGTTGACAACAATGTGATAGAGGGATGCTGCCAAGGATTGTGCCTTCACTCTTTCCCTGTTGATAGCAATAATCCCTGAATAGCATTGCTCCCACCCATACTCATCTCTTCCTCTTCCTCTTCGTCTCCCTCTCCCCCACTCTCTCTGTGTAGGCAAGCAGGCAGGCATGTAGGCATTAATTACTAGCTTCCTAAAACCCGCCATTAAACAAAGAAAGAAAAATGAGAAGAAACAAGTGGGAGGAGAAGCTGGCATTGAGACAACAGAGAATATTGAAAGTGCAGATCATGGGCTACTCATCACTACTTCCCTGGCCTTGATCAACAGGAATCAATAAAACAGGATGAAGCTATATAGAAGAAGCTTTCAAATAATGTTGGAAAGAACCTTTGTGGTTGGATATTTGTCAAAGAAAACGGCATTGCTTTATCATACAATGGTATATTAGGTGCTGTATGGAATTTCTGTTTTAATTCTCTGTCCACCTCATTTCAAAAGTGCAATGCTTGTGTGTAGAGGAAAAGGGACCTTGTGCCGTATTATGTGGCCATGCTATCAAAGTCACATAACTTCTTTTACTCCTGTCGTGTAAATCATGAAATCTGCAATAGGAATCTTCACATGTTTGTGGAGGATTCCTGTGCCGTTTAGAAACAAAGGCTATCAGGCTTCTCAATGTTGCAGAGAACCCTCACTCCTAGAGGAGTCTTCCTGCTGTAGAGTATTGTAAACATGACTGTGTTAGGATATAGTTCCACTCCACCTTAAAAGGATCAGGCATGACTGTTGTGTGTCACATGCCTGTTTACTTCCAGCACAGTCTGCTGGGAACTTCCGTTTGTATATTGCTTTTGCTTTTTCCTGTTTTGCTTGGACACAAAGGAAAGCAGACATGTTTTCCCATTGTCCTGCTGCTGAATAAATGCTGTAAATATGCTTACACATGTCTCTGTCCGCTACTTCTGCTGCAAAGAGTTTTATCTCTGTTGGCTTGCGTGCTTAAGCCTCTGAAGGTTTCTGAGGCTTGAGTCACACTTTTGATGCTGTTCCGAGAACCGGAGTTTCGCTCGGCTGCAGGCCGATGGCTGGAGCCAGCTGGGGGCCTGCCAGACACCCCTGTCTCCCGGTAGCATCCCAGCAGACTGCAGTAGTGGGGGCAGGAGAAGCCAGACCCTGGGAGTGGGAAGAAACTCTTTTCAACATGCTTTCCCTCTATATGTGACTAATGCATTAAGAAGGCTCAAGCTTCAGCTACAGAAACGGGCTCTACTGTGGAAGCATCCTTACCCCTACCTGTCCAGGTCTGTAGCCACTGTACCACAACTGTCAGTCAACTAGCTCTCTCTCAGATAAATCTGTGGTCAGTACATAACTGAAATATAAGAAATTGCCTTATACTGATGCCGATGATCTTATTGTTGTCTCACTCTTACACTTTTTCAGCTCTCTTCTTGATGGCATTCAACCTGAGTTTCTAGGGATTACATCTGGGTGAAACACATGCTCTAGCACCCAGTCTTGCCCTCTTTGATATGCATGTCTCTTAACATTTCAAAACACTCCAGCAGGGTGTTCATAGGAGAAAT
Organism: Podarcis raffonei; assembly: GCF_027172205.1. Classification (NCBI taxonomy): domain Eukaryota; kingdom Metazoa; phylum Chordata; class Lepidosauria; order Squamata; family Lacertidae; genus Podarcis; species Podarcis raffonei. Next base: position 54,798,345 of record NC_070604.1, read on the forward strand.
ACAAATGCTGTAGTGTTATATAGCAGCTACAAATTTGACTGAAAACTAAACCAGTGGTTCTCTTTCTGCTCCGCGCACCAATGAGCTGAATGGATATGATTTTCACCCAACATTTGGATCTGATTGAAATAGATGAAATGAATTATTCACAGATTGCACTTAAGAGATAAATGCCAAAAGGTCGAAAGTCTCTTAGAGTATTTCAGCACAATTCCCTTTAAAGGATGGTTGTTCCTCCCCTGAAGGCCACTCTTTGAGTTTTAAACAGGAAGTATCAGCAAAGCGTCGGCGTTTCTATTATCACTTGGGATTTTGAAGAATTCTGGTGGAATTAGCATCCCAGCTGTTATTGAGTTTTCTTCCAGCACATTAATCCTGATGGTAGCTTTCAAATCCGAAACTCTGAATGAGTCCTATTGATTTCAATGGCATTATTCCAGAGTAAGCAGTCTGAGGACTGTGATTATGACTCTTGGCTCCATAGAACATCTGGAAGATAGAATCTTTTGACTCATTTGTATGCAGTCATAAAAGCATTTATAAGAAGCTCTCTCATAAATGTGCTGTTATGGTCTAAAGAAAGTTTGTGAAGATTCGTCAGGGGGCATGCTTATAGATAAATCTGTCCACAAGAGGGCGCACATAGAAAAAATATTCTGTGAAGGCAGTGCATAGTGATAGTGTCCTCACTTTGCCCCAAATCACTGTTAGAAAACAGTGTGATATGTAGGTTACTGGATCCTACCTTCTCAGAGCACAGGGCTAGGTTAACTTTGCTCCAAGATTCATTAGATCTTAGTAAAAACACTGGTTCAACCATGTATGCAGCTGACAATTTTATTGGCATGGATGCATCCTTCTTCCTGGCACATGAAGGCCACTGAATAGTCTGGGAGCTTTCCAAAATATCTGTGGTTTATCATTTTTCCATTGCACTGTACCCTCCCCCCTCCGCACACCCCCTTGACATAGCATTTTTCAATTGGCCTCTGTTCATGAATATGAGTCTAGCTTGAACTCCTTTTTATCTAGGGGTGGTAAGCTCACTGTCACTTAACTGGCAACAAAGCTGCATTATCCACATTTTAAATATATATAAAAAGGTGGTGCAAAAAGCTTTCTTTCATTTCTTAAGCTTCACTATTGTCTACATTCTAACTATCTGAGCTGCTGTTTCTTTTAGTCTGTCATGTTAGTTTTAAACAACTGTATGTCTCTTCTGGTATTAGGCATCTATTACTGTCATTTTGGACCTCTCAAGCAATGATAACCAAATTACTTGAAGGGCATTAATGTTCTATAAGGTGTGTGTTGCCCCAATTTTTAAATTGGTTTTTAATTAATTATCTCCACCTTTTTGCAGTTTTGACTTTTATTCATCAGAGACAGCCTGGGGGTCATTATGATATGGTCATTTTCTTCCCGCAAATCTTTTTGTCTCTCAAACACACATTCACGCAAACCATGTGTTTTTCAATTTAGCTAAATTGAATTTAACTTGCCTTTAAGCTTGAAGCCCTAGCCTCAACACAGTGTCCATGACCCAGAGAAAACCCAGATAGACCCAACCTTTTTCAATCAATGGTTCTTTCCTGTGCAAAGGTACAAGTCATTGTGGTGTAGTGGTGAGAATGTCAGGCTGAGATTGAGGAGAGCCACTCAGCCTTGAAGCACACTGGGCGACTTTGGGTCAGCCACTACAGTGGAACCTCAGTTTTCAAACGTAATCCATTCCGGAAGTCTGTTTGACTTCTGAAATGTCTGAGTGAAGGGCTGCTGGGAATGTGAATGGTGAAAATGGAAAAACGTGCAGCAGAAGACGTTCGACTTCCGAGGCGCGTTCGAAAACAGAAGCATTCACTTCCGGGTTTTGGGCGTTCAGCTTCTGAATCATTCAGCAGCCAAGACATTCGAAAATGGAGGTTTGACTGTATCTGGCTTGTAGTACAGAACTGATGCAGCATGTGGTACATCATTTCTAAAGTTTTCAATAATAAATTACCTTAAACTCAAGTCTGCTCTCTGAATTGATTAGTTTTACTGATGGGTGGGATGCAGTGACGTCCCAGGTAAGCCCATATATTATTTTCCTTTGCAGTTCTATTTCATTACCATTATTGTGGTTGTATAGTTCATGATAATATGAGTTTAAAGATTTCCATTTTCTGAAGGAAGCCTTCTTACCTCTCATACTTTCCTTGACTTTGCTCATTAACCATGCTGGCATCCTCTTGGCTTTAGTAGTACCTTTCCTGTTTGCAGTATACATTCTACCTGAACTTCCATTATAGCAGACAATAGCACTCTGATCATGTGTCTATTACTATTTTAGAATTCATGATACTAATATTTGCTATGATACTCCAGAAAACAGCAATATGATTGTTATGCTATATGATTTGTCTTCTCATTTTGTATTTTTATGTTGTAAACCACCATGTGATCTTCAGCTGAAGGGCAGTATACAATTTATGTAAATAAATAAATATTATTAATAATAGATTGCCTAGGTTTCTAAGGGCTGATTCGGTGTGTGTGTGCATAAAAACTTGTTTAGTGCTTATCTCTCAACTGAACATGTGAATTGCCTCCTTTGAAAAATATAGTGTTTGAAATAATGTGACATTTATCAAAGAAAAGGAGAAAGCCAGTTGCACATATAGCAATTTTAATCCATTCCATTTTAAATACCACAATAAATTTAATTTTCACAATAAATTAAATAGCCATATTCAGTTTACAAAATAGAATTACTTAGTGTGAAACCAGTATTTACAAACAATATACATTATGTACAGCAGGTTTCTCTTTGTCAACGTACAAGTATAGAAGGGGGGAAAAAGACTTCCTTTTCGACACATGATTGACATGCTACAAGTGCCAAGATGATCCATACAATAAAAACAATAGTGCAAACTCACCACAGGAAATTTGAAACAATGTTGATTGCATGAGAGAATTTCTTTTCAAACAATAGGAAAAGAGTTCCAGTAGAACTCAGCATTACAAGGGATATATTTACACTGCAAACTTGTATTGGTTTTTTGCCAGTTTAATTAGTACGGTCCCCCCCCCCCAATAAAAAATCCTGGAAATAGTAGTCAGGTGAGAATTCTGTATTACAGATCCCCTGCCCAGGGTCAAAGAAGCATAGTTACTTTGAAAGAGTGACTGTTAAACCAATATAAGCCTGAAGCATAGATTTACACCTTTAAAGGGTCAATATTCTTTTAGCAATATGTATCCATAATAGCCCATCTTAGACCTTTCAATGCAATTCTTGCAATGAATTCTACCGTAATATTCTGCCTTCTCTCTAGATATGTTTGGTATTAAATTTTACGGAGCAAATAGAGTACTGACCCTTTGAACTGAGTAGCTGAGTTAATTCCTTTAAATGACACCTTCTCATTTAATTGTATAGCATAAAACGATGCAATTATGCAGAGAGTAAATTTTATGTTATTCACTGCTCTGTAGAAAAATTGATCCCACCTTATATTTGGTCACACACTGCATATATACAAGTATGCATGAAAAAGGGTTACTTTGATAGCTGTGTATACGAAAAGTGCATATTTTTTACTCTAATAGAGACACGGTGGCATATCTCCAGGTGCAACACACAGTGTTGTATGAAATTTACTTTAGGGCCAGTTAAATGTCCTCCCTGTGATCTGGTAAAATTTCTGATTAAAAGGGTGAAAGAACTTGCGCAATTTGGTAATGACAGAGGAGTCCACCTCCGGATGGATGCGTCCTTTGCTTCCCGCCAGGCACTTGTTAAAGACAATGTTAAACCGCAAGCAATAAAACCCTCTGGTGGCATTGAAATATAAATTATATTGACTTATCCTTGGAGGAAGATTTAAGAACTTCTCTACCAGCTGGAGTTCTGGCAGTGGTTCTGTAATGAGACGATCGCCATCGACAATATGAAACTGCTCTATGGGAAAGTATTTTAACCACCTCTCCAAATGTTTTGTGTAGATGCTTGTTCTTACTGCCTTGTATTTAGTGTTCACCTCACAGGTATTAGGATCAATGGCCAGCTTTTCAAATTTGTAGTAGGTTTTGTTTTTCCTTTCTTTTCCCTCCAGCACCTGAGTGTAATCAGAAATAGCTCTTGTTGTGGGTTCCCTGACAATGATCAGCAATTTGATGGAGGAGTTCATCTTATAAATCCTTTCAGGTACCTCCTCTGTGATAAAGTATGCTGGACTTTTCTCAATGGTTATCTGATGAGGATAAGAAAATGGCATTTTTTTCCTGTACCACTCGATGCCCTTGGCGTAGTTCTCATCATTATCAAAGAAGTGGATTTCTTGAGAAGCTTTGACCACTGCTGGGTGGAGGTTCAGCATTTCCAGCAGCGCCCGAGTTCCACCCTTCCTCACCCCAATTATTATGGCCTTGGGAATCTGTTGGACCAAACTGTGAAGTCGAATTTGCTCCTTGCTGGCATTGCCCTTCCGGAACTCATGTAGCAACCCACGCTTAAACTGTAGAGCTCGGAGTGGAATTTCATCTTGGCCATGGAGTCCAAATCGACCATCAATAGGGCATATGGGCTGCAGTCTGCAATTCAAAAAAGAGGCAAAATAGGAGTTATTAACAGTGAAATCTTACACAACTGCTCAGAAGTTAATGGTGCTTTCTGTAAGGTGAGTGGATATTGGATTTCAACATAAAGGTAACAAGAGACATCATTTATGCAACTGGGATGATTTGCAACAGCCCTATTAACTTGCCTGGATGTAGACAGTTATTATCATGGTAAGAGTTGAATTGACAGTAAACTAGATGGCAGTAGAACAGATAACACACAAAACAGTTCATCATGCCATTGCTTCATCCACTCCAGGAAGTGTCACACAGATACACACTGTGTTTCCGATGAAGCATGTAGTTGTCACTGCTTATATGTATGGATGTTTCCAAATGGTTGCGTATTGTGGGATCGATGCATGCAAGCTTTTTACAGTGTCCCCAAAACTTCAATGCCATCAAAAGGCTGGCCCATATTTTCTCTCTCCTTTAATTTGGATTCAACTTCTGTGGAAAATATGATATGTTGAAAATCCTTGTTGTCAGTCTTGGCATCTGAATGGCCTGTTTGCAGTATTAAGCCGTAATCTGGTAACATCCTCAATCAGGAGCTTGTGCCTTCATGTTACACATTAAACCATATGCTTGTTGTTACACCCACATGCACAGTTTTAAGCCTACACTGGAATCCAAGTACCTTGCTACATAAATGGAAGCCACTTCTGATTGAACAAGGCTTGTACATAAAACGGATGCAGAGTGATCATTGCATGTCTGAAGGCAGTTGAACCATGTGAGCAACAGGACTGTGATTTAGAGCAGCTCCTTGAGCAATAAGCAGTAGTATCAGCTTCTATACCTCCTAGACAGGAAGAGGTATAAAAGACTTCCTGTTTGGGCTAAGGCTTTGCCTGAGCAGCATCTGGCTTTGGCATATATTTGTGTGTCCTTTTGCTCTGACTCTCTAAGTATAACTCCTTCCTCCAGCTTAGCTGACTGTTGTCTCCTCCCAGGTTCTGATACCACAGCAGCAATCACTTTTAATAGCTCCAGGAGGTGGGAAAAGAAAAGCAGCAACCATAAGTTAATCCCAAGGTGTTAGTTTTCCTACACTTAGAATGACGTGACTGCAGATCAAGGAGCTTATTGAGACACTCAGACTTCTGCAGCAACAGAACAGGATTCACTAGTGAATAAAAGCCCCTCACAGCTTGGTAAAAACAGGAGATATTGGAATAAACCCTTCATGCCATTAGCAATAATTATATATGGATCCTGTAGCATTCACTGCTGCACGAGTTCAAGGAGTCAAGTACTGTGTCTGGATAATTTTATGACCATTAATAACATTTGTAGCTGTGCAAGCTTAGATTGGTGATAAGGTTAATTAAATTTCATGCCTCAGGGCACAGGACAAATTTCTGCAGGAGTCAAGAAGGAATTTTCATCCCATACATGAAACTGCATAATTGGCCATGGCCATTATGCATATCGTTAAGGTATGAAGTTTTGCTGGTGGATGGTGGGATAATGCCAGCCTAGGCATAGATGATCCTTCGTTTTTCAGTATATGCAGGACTTCATTTTCAAATAAGAAACTGGAGAACTAAATTGTGACAAGTGGCAGAATATGGAAAATTTGTCGCTTTCTGGGTGAAATGATGCATAGGATTTATCAGTAGGTGGATCTTTTTGGTGGTATTTAGGTCTGCATTTGTTCTCACAAGCTCAGTTTTGTACATCTGTCCTGTTGCTTGAGGAAATCATTCTCAGGCAGATCCTCTTCACCCAGTGTATCCAGCTTCAACACACACACAGCTAATTAACATAGTGAAAATCCCTCATCCCTGCAGCAATCTTTCAAGTGCGATAGGATTCCAGGCTTGACAAGCTAACTCTGCAGGCTCATGCATAATTTTAACTACCACAGTAGCACATTAATTGCCCACTCATAAATTTCAGAAAGGAAGATGCATAAATACATCATAACTGTTTGTCGAGACTCGAGGTCAATCCGCAGATGCACACACAGACAAAAATGAACTGCTGTAATGACATTTTTACTGTTTGCTGCTTTAGTTTCCTTCTGAAAACAACTGCCAATGCACATGGAATACAAATGGAAAGGCAGGATGCATTGGGTTAGGCAAGCTGAAACTTTTAAGTTTACCCACACCCTCCTCCACCCTTAAAAAGAAAGGAAATAACAATGAAAATCAATACTGCAGCAGATTGTATTTCTAGATCTTAGTAGTAAGACAAAGAGCTGGAAACCTATTCATTTTTTTCCAAAGTCTAAGAGGGAGTTGTGTGGGGAAACCTCAGCTAAAGCTATTTAGGATTATGAATGTCACCCACATGTGCTAATTTAATGACTTACCTATCCAAGCTCCCAACTCTGGCAACTAGATATAGGAGACTTCCAATAGCAAGGCTGCCTAGCACAAGGAGCTTCTGTCTCAGCAACGCCTGCTGTTTGAATAGCATGGCCCTCCATCAATCTTCAGGACTTCTTCAGTCTGCAGGGAGCAGAATACATAAACCACTCATGAGCAAGTGGCAATATACAGGCTAATGTTTATTAACAGGCAGTCAATCAATTCCTACAAGTGATTAACCCACACTTGCATCTTTCTTCCCCTCCCCCTCTCACTCACAAGAAAAACAGACAACGTGTTTATGTAGTGACGGTTTGGGCAGTGCTTCTAAATTCCAGCGCTACCAAATTCAGGGGGTTCTTGGGTCTTGAGTCCTTGAACATTCAGCAGAATGGAGATAGAGGTGGGTGCCATGTAAGCATGTCAGTTTCACCTGAATAATGTTGGATACAGACAAGTATGAAAAGGATGGAAAACATTCTTTTTGCACACTCATTCACTAGCCGTTTTCTGACATCCACATGTCCAAAGGGAGAGGAACGGGCATGAAGGTGCAAGCAAGGTTTACAACAGTCGCTTCCTTGGGAGAAAAGTCAGATATAAATGAAGGAACCTGGCTACACACTCTCATGCTCCTGTTTCCCTGCCTCTGGGTGTCTTTTCTTTGGGAATAAATCAGATGTTACAATGGCATAGTTTGTGTGGGTTGTGCCAAACTAATATGATACGGTGTGATTTGTAGCAGGACACGAATTGGCAGGTGAAGCTCCTGAACCACCTGTTTCCCTGAAACCACTTGTACTGAGCCTCTTATATGTTCAGTTAAGATTTCCCATTTCAAAACCCCAGTGGATATTCTCTGAGAAGGCTAGAAGAAACAGGAGGGAGTTTGTGGGGTGGGGAAGCCTGGGGAGCAGGGAGAGAGAATGCTTTAGGACTCCACTTATCCTGCACTTTTTATCCCACCCAACCCCATGGTTAAATGCTAAATTCAGCAGTGACCCAAATGTAAATAATGGCTCTCCCATCATAACATCTAGTTTGCTCCTTTGCTAGATGGAAAAACCGAACAGGTAAGACTGCAAACTCAGAAAAACATGAGCTGGTTTTAGAAAAGGGACATGGAATGGAACGGAAAAGTCTGTCAAATAGCTGGCTCTTCAGATGATCTAATCTTTGAGTAAAGACTACATCTGGCAAAAGAGAGTGAGATTGTACCCATGCCTCCTGCCACATATACCTATATTACTTCTGGGCTCCCTCATAGGTGTGTTTTGACCAGTTAGTTGACCAGGAATGTATGTAGGATATGAGTGTGTGGTTTAGGCCTACAGTATATGCAAAGATCTTTTGTAAACATTACAAACAAGCAGACAAGTATGGTGGGAACAGAGGTGAGATAGACATGACCAGTACATAGGACAGGCAGAGATCATATTGTTCTTCCACTGTGTGCAGTCTATTGCCTAAATAGTTCTATGGAAAATTCCTTCAGCACGGGCCACCAAACCTCTAGAAGAACCTAAGTGGGTATTATTTCAGTTATTCAGGGTTACTTACAGTGCTGAATTCTTGCTTCTAATGAACGTGTGAACTAACTCTAGGCAACCATGGTTTTGAATATTTTAATCTAAAGAGACAGATCACACCCCAAGCTTTATTTTGGTCGAAAACACTGTGGGGTTTGCTTTTGTTTTGCAATAAAATCTAAGGCCCTGTCTTGAAAGATGCATGGAGAAAAAGTGGCACATTTCCCCTGAACAACTAAGTAGACAAGGATTTTAAGGGATTTTCACAAAGCTGTACAATACGCCTTAGACAAAGCTAGGATTTGAACTTGGTTCTCAAGAATTCTAGTTTGAGCATTAGCTACAAGATGATACTCTCTTTTTTATTTCTCTCCCTACAGTCTTTTTTAAAAATCCCTTGCATGTTTTTTTTTTTTGCTAAAATAGGTGAATTTTTTCCCTTAGATTTTTAGTAGTGAAGATATACCATTGCCAAAAAATTATGATTTGCACTGAGAATATTACCAAAAAACCCCCACACACGACAGCTTGAAATGTGTGTGCCTCTATAATCCTAATTATTTTAATTAAATTCTTTAATTTTAAAAATTGTTGTTACAATGGTATTAAGACCAGCAAATACTTACAGTTTTATAGCTCTTAATCTAATACTACTGATATGAACATCAACACAAAAGTTACAATTTTGGAGGAGATGGTTCTGATTTGAGTTCTCAAGACTGCAGTCCTAGAGAAATTTAGTTGAACTTAACAGGACTTACTGCAGAGTTGGCAAGCACAAGATGGTGCTGTAACAAACTTGAAATCCAGTTCTTTATGTTGAAAATAAGCTTGTTTAAGTGTCTCTTTTCATGTATAAATATGAGGACTTCAGTGCTCATTAATGTCTGCAGACTTTGTCATGAACACAGGCAGCCGTAGATGACAGCAAAAAATACATGAAAAGACAATTTATTGTCTCTGAAATTTCAAGGTTATATCCAACTAAGCCTTACTCAGAGGAGACTCACTGAAATAAGTGAATCTAAGTAATGACCATAGATTTAAATTGGTCTGCTCTGAGTTTCATTCACTGGCTTCAACCCATAGTCTTTAGTGTCTTTCAGGTAGCAGGAGGGGAACAGATACCTTTCCGTCAGATATATAAGCAATCTTTCTCTGAGCTTCCCCCAATGTTTTAATTGCACATAATGACACAATCATCATCTTGTTAGCAGCAAATTTAATGATTTACACAGAACACTAAAACAAGCTGCTTAAAAATGAACTGCAACTCAATTGTCTTTAAGGTTTCACTGAAGTCATTCCAATATTTTTTTTAATTCTTTGTCAAACAGTCCTTGTGAATTCACATTATAAATGTTCACATATGCATGGATTGTAGTAATGGATCCAAAGAATTTGTGGAGGCCTGGTTAGGAATGCAGTAAGAATTTCTTTAAAAGGCTGATGCTCTTTTACAATTCCTTAAAATTCTAACCTCTTTTATGGTGCAATTTGACCCCATAAGGCATTATCCTTTTAAGTGTGCCTGTCTCAGATATAAGAAGAAATCAAATTTCAGTTTTCTGAAATTGTTTGCATGATCATCTTTAACTTGGAAAAGTTTGGATGGCATCACCCCACCCCCTGACTTAAGTAAGTTTACTTGGACAAAGTCTGAAATCCAGCTTATGGAAGTGGCATGGTTGTTGCTGGAAACTGTTATCCCATGGTTCATGCAGCTTATCATATAGAGGACTTCCCATAGAATATTTTCTTATTAGTTCTGCAGACACTGGCATGGAAATATTCCATTAGGTAACTGCTTAACATGCAAACCCATAACTCAAATTATGACACCTGTGTGGAGCCCCAATGATGGGAAAGGTGTTTTTTTTTCCTGCAGCAAACATAGTTTTGCTATAATATATGAACCAGCTCTGAGAACTTGATTTAACAATAACAATTACTGTAAATAATTGACAAAAAGACAAAAGGAAGATTCATAGACTCTGAACACCTGATCCCTAATAGCTAATTACTGGCGTAACTGAATTTGTCTCTTATTTTTATTTTGCATGTTGGTCCTCACCAACTATTCTAGTGAGTGAAAGATGCTTATGTATTTTTAAAATGGGAGTTAATGCAAAAAACCCCAATACATTCTGGTAAGTTAGATATAAAATAATAAATGCATCTTTCAGTCTGTGTTTAAGTCTTAAACTGCTATAACAGTTTAAGTTTGTTTTATGCTCTTTTGTCATATTGTATTGTGCCACATTTTAAAACAAACATCCTGAGAACCAGCTGACAGGGAGGTTGTCTATAAATAAAAGGCTTAAATCATTTTTGACTCAAGAAAGGCCCTATGCCTTGCTTGACATGTTTTGCATGTACATAATACCTTGATTCTGTGGGTGGTTTCTTTTATAGAAAAATGTATGATATATATACAGTGGTACCTCGGGTTAAGTACTTAATTCGTTCTGGAGGTCCGTTCTTAACCTGAAACTGTTCTTAACCTGAAGCACCCCTTTAGCTAATGGGGCCTCCTGCTGCTGCCGCACCGCCAGAGCATGATTTCTGTTCTCATCCTGAAGCAAAGTTCTTAACCTGAAGCACTATTTCTGGGTTAGCTGAGTCTGTAACCTGAAGCATATGTAACCTGAGGTACCACTGTACAATCATTTGCCTTGTATCAAAGAGTTTGCCTACCTCTTAGTAGCTTGGTCAGTATTCAAGGAATGCACTGTGTATTAGAAGCAAGAAGCATAACAAATTAGAGGGGCTATTAAAGTATGAAGCGGGGAATGTCTGGCCAAGGTAGGCATCTGAGAAGCTGTATGAGTAATCTGCTGCAATCTTCAAGGGGGTTGGAAAATTTTCTACACCTGAGCTCCTCTTTTCTTATTAGGGTGATAAATTTGAAAAATGTTGCAAACTGCTGTGTAAGAACAAGACAATGAGGAAAGGCATTATGAACTGTGAAATAATAATTTATCAGTCCCAGATGGTATTTTTCTAAAAAAAACCCACACCACCTGAAATAAGAAATTGCATAAGTTCCTGTACCTTAAATTATACAAGATGGGTATCAAGTATCTAGTGAAACACCAATGGACTTTATATCCTCAATAAATATTTCACAGGCAACCCAGGAAACTACAGGGCTAAACTGACACCACTGAAAAGAATCACTTTTGCAGTTGTGTGTGTGCATTTGTGTGCGTGTAAAGCTTCCCTGCCTTGTTGCCTATAGGAAAGACTTCTTCACTACAGATAGGCAGGTGAGTAGTCTATTCAGAAGCCTGGAGAGATGCACAAAATATTTGAGTCACCTGTATGTTAACACTATATTTTCTTCTTTTGCAGTCTGAGTAGTATAGCTTGATTAAAATACATCTCCTTTATCCTTTCTCATTTTTGTAACTGCATCTCATTTGGTAATAAGTGGTTGTTGCAGATACAGTAGGATCAGCGTAGCATTTTGGCCAAGTTGAATGCCAAAGTTGATGCAGCAACATTTGTGCCTTACATACCACCACCTCCCACCTCCTCCCAATGCCTTTTTCTGAGAGCCAGTGTGGTGTAGTGGTTAAGAGCGGTAGTCTCATAATCTGGGGAACCGGGTTCGTGTCTCCGCTCCTCCACATGCAGCTGCTGGGTGACCTTGGGCCAGTCACACTTCTCTGAAGTCTCTCAGCCCCACTCACCTCACAGAGTGTTTGTTGTGGGGGAGGAAGGGAAAGGAGAATGTTAGCCGCTTTGAGACTCCTTAAAGGGAGTGAAAGGCGGGATATCAAATCCAAACTCTTCTTCTTCTTCTTCTTCCTTGGCAGTGATATGCCTCATACAATCGGGTAGCGTGATTGTTTCAGATTACTGGTAATTAAAATCTGGGAGCCGTTTCAGTCTCACTATCCTTGGTAGTATTTTAAAGAAACAGACGTGCAGAATTCAGTAAGACTTGGAAATGTTAATATATGTTGAATTCACTGAGGAGGAAGCTAACACCCAAATCATTCATGCTGGAAATGTGTTTTAATGCTACATTACAACTGCAGCAATAGCTATGTGGAGTCTCCTGATATTACTTTGTCAGCACACAAATGGTCACATTGTATGGTCCTAGAAGGGACAAAACAAGAGGACTTACATCTGTATAAGAATTTCAAGCATATGGGATGTTTAGTAGCAGAAATCTAAGCTCTTATTTTCAGAAGGAATGTTCTCATGAAATATGAGAATTAACAGAGTAGAGCAATAAAGACTAGTATTGCTAGGTTGGCACAGGGAGGGAGGACATTGCTCATCTGCATTCTGAACACTGAGCATCACTGTCTGTTCCTGAGAGCGAAAGGAGCATGGCAGCGGAGCCAGTCAGACACTCCTGCCACCACAGCTGTACTGTGCTGAACTCCCAGCACCTCAACACTCTCCTCAGGAACTGACAGCAATGTTTGAGGTTTGGAAGGCAGGTCAGCAATGTTGCTTTGCCTGGTCCACCCCACAAACCTCTATTGCTGTGCTGAAAATTTCCTGGACCATTCTTCATCAACTAATGTTGCCTTCCCACTTCCCACCTGCTTTCGTGGTCTGGCTCTTCAGCAAGTCGTTGGGCCTCTTACACTCCCTTTTCAGAAACTGGTATTTGATTGTGCAATTTTCTCCCTCCACTATTTTAAATGAACTAAGAAGTTTTGTACTGTTCAAAATATGTTTATGTCCTTAAAGCTATTCCATAAATAACTGCCTGCTAATACTGTGGCTATCTGAGGAAGTCAAGATCCTCTACAGGATGACAGGATGACAGTAAGAGGGTAGAAGATGCCAGTTGGGATCCAAAGGTTCACATTTAGGAGCAGGAGGGTCACAAAGTCCAGGGGGCAGGTTCGTGAGTAGCACAGTCAGCAGCAGGGACTGCAAGCAAGCAAGCAAGCAACTGCAAGGACTCTATTCCTCATGCTTATGAATAATTTGAAATGCTTGGTATTCTGTCTTGGAGCTGCAAACCGTGATGTTATTGGATGGCAGTTTTAGTCTGTTGGCTCTTCAAACAGGTACCGCTAGGGAGACGGATAGCCTTAGGTGGTTGACTAGATAGGGATAAGATGTGAAATTGAAGCACAAGAAAAAGTGGTTCTGCCAATTTGCCAAATAAATCACAGGAACCGGAAAGAAGCAGTAAGACCTTAGTTGTGCACCCCGCAGCCGTTGACAGCTCCCTAGCAATATCTATTAGCAAAAAACCCTCTGGCTTCATTTTATCAAATGGTTTGTTGCATCATCCAACATAGCCTGAGCTGCTGTGATGTCATGGGATGATCATGGAACAGTCTAGTTATGCAAATGTAGCAGTAGACAATCCTTTTAAAGTGTACAGGAATCACTTAAATATCACTTGTTATAAATATACAGGATAGCTCTTCTTTTAAAAAAAAAGGCTCTAGAAAAACCAGTCACATAAGAATGAAGTGTTCTTTTCTCCTGTCCATTTGTTGGGTTTAACATTTGGAATGTATGGGGGTTCTAGTCAGAACTGACACCCTATAGTGCAAAAGGTGAAGTGAAAAGAAAACCATCTCATTCAGATTTATCAAGTGGCTCTTACTGTTTTCTCTCTTTGTTTCCTTCTTTAAGCATAACATAAGAATTGTTGTGAATAAAAAGGGTGTAAGTTTATAAATTATACACAGTTATAGAGCTTATTACTGATCTGTACTCATCCTCTTGAGAATCACTGCAGGAAATGCTTTGAGCAAATTCCAAATTTTGAAATGGGTTCTCCATTTCTGTATCTCATTCAGCTTTTGATATTGGGCATACATTATTTATCATAGCTCACCACTCTTTCGTCAGCTTGAGCTGTCCTCTGGCACCATGTCGGCAGAATGATGTTCATTTTGCATTTGCAATTACCAAACTTAAAAGAAAGTCAGTTAATCCTGCCTCTGTTAAGCTCTCTCATTTAACAGATTGTTAAGGGCTGAGATGTGAACAGAATACCACTGTGACCCAGAATTCTAATTATTCTTTTAATCTTGCCATTTCAGTGGAATATGTAAGTATATGTTTATATAAGAAATACTGCCTTTTCTTCTAAAGAAGGGGATAAAAGGTTTTTGCTCCCCCCAACACCACATCATAAAATTGTCATTAGAGCCCCAGTGAATTATACGCTGTTCTACCAATTCCAGAGTAGTTTCCCCTATCAAACAGTTTAAGACAATCTCCTTGAAAGTAATTCCAATGCAGTTCCATTAGGAGTGTCTCAGCAGTTTGTGCATGGCCCTGCTTCTCAATTGCCTCACCTTGAGAAATGTGAAAGAATCACCTAGTCAGTTCTCTCCCAATAAATAAAATATATGCCTGAGAAAATCCTGTTTTTTTCTGGTTGACTTCCTCTCCTGTTAGTCCCTTGCTGCGCTTGTCTCATCCTTCTGCCCTTTGCTCTGCCTGGTCACTGACACTGAAGTAAGTGTTGGCTACCAAAAGGCCTCTGGAGATCAAAAAAGCCTTTTATTTTGCACATGAAGATGCTGGCATTTGTTTCAAGAGAGATCCAACCCAGTTCGCAGCTGACAACTGAAGTGATTTGTTTACTCCTCGACAAATGTCAGATGCGAGACATTAGTTCCTCTTCTTGTCTCTGGCACATCCCAATCTAAAGTCATTAACAAGAGTAGAAACAGATGGTTTGGGGTGGGAAATGTTGGAAGTGACCATGAATAGCATGATCTGTGGGTTGACCCTGGACCAATTAGCTCAAAACAGACATTGGGATCCAACGAAGCAAAATGAAGGAAGCTGCCTTATAGCAAATCAGAGGAGGAGCAGGGATGTAGCTCAGTGCTAGAGCATCTGCTTTGCATGCAAAAGCTCTCAGGTTCAGTCCCCATCACTTCTAGGTAGGACTGCAAAAGACCCCTGTCTGAAATCCTAGAAAGTTGCTGTCAATCACTGTAGACCGTTCTGAGCTATATAGATCACTGCTCTCACTGTATTTAAGGCAGCTTCTAAAGTTCCTGCTATTTGTTCATATAATCAAGTATTATCTGCTCTAATTGACAGTGGCTGTTTAGGCTCTAAGGCAGAGGTCTTTTACATCCCCTGCTGCTATGTTTGTTAATCACCTCAAGACTAATGTGAAAAGCAATTAACAATTAGCTAAGGTGGTGCTTCAGGTTAAGAACAGTTTCAGGTTAAGTATGGACCTCCGGAACCCGAGGTACCACTGTATTTAACCCGAGGTACCACTGACAAATTTTATCCAACATTTTGTAATTGCAAAGTCTTTGATCAGATCCTCAAAGCTAATCTTACATAACACATCTCCTTCTATATTTAGTGGAGATAAGGTATCCAGGCCAGCTTGCCTTGTTGCATACTTGTTCTGTTGGGGTTTTTCATATACTTCAACTGTGAAAATTAATGCTCAGCTGAACAATTTGTGGCCTTTAATGTTAAAAACCCGGCGACGGAACATTTCTGTGGAGCCCCCTTTCCTTTGATGCCCTGAGCACATGCTTATTTTGCTTAATGGTTAATCCAGCCCTGCCCATTGTCTTAATTTTACATTAATGGAGAGCATTGACTGAGGTATATTGATTTCAGTGGGCTTACTCTGTGTATGACTAGCACTGGATATCACTCACTGTACATATACCAGCAGCAGTTTCTCTTTTAGTAATCCCTGCCATCACATCAAATCTCCAAATGTGTAAACTCAGCAAAGTTTAAGTAGTAGTGGAAATTCTGTGCTAACAGCTCCTGAGAAGAAATTACACGGAATAATATAGGTGCATGCCTAGACAATCTGGGTCTAATCCCTCTTGATCACAATCTGTTATCTATAATCAGATAATAAAAACTTGAGAAATAGCACAGCCTGCTAATTACAGTTCATAGCATTTCATTTTCTTGCTTTAAATGAATTTAAAGAAATACTAAATTATTGTAAACAAATGATATTTCATGGTTAAGCTACCTTTTATTGAGTTACATAATGGGGGCAGGGGAATCTTGAGTTCATTGTTTAAGTCAGGAGATGCATATTTTCAGCCTTGTTGCATTACTGACTGGACCTGTCCTTTTTAGCAGAGTGCCAATTAAGATCTAGTTAAAATGTGTACTTTAAAACCTGTACCATGTTTAACTAATAATGGGACCAATTAATTCATTAATGCTTTCAGCACAAACCAAGAAGGATCTGAATGCAGGCATTCTGAATTAGTGAGCTTTTACCATTATGAGAATGCCAGTGACTAAAATGTTTTGCCCAGCAGCATTTGATATATAAACTTAATTGTTAAATCGCTTGCACTTCTGTGCATCTCTTAGTTTTAACGTTGCAGTAAAGCACTTACAAAAAGGTTGGCCACAGTGAGATTGCCATTGTTCCTTTTCTATGTACAGGGTTGGATGTAAAAATTACGTAAGGAGAACAGCTGTTAAGCTTAGCCTTTGAACAAACAGATGATAATGCAATTGAGCCAGCTTTCAGCAAAGAGAGGTCACTACACACTCATGCTTTAGACCAAAATATGGATAAGTGGACTTATTCAGTATTTGAATTCTGGTGTGCACATGATATGCTACTTTAATATGTGTTCCTATAGGTTTCCTAGATGCTTGTTGCTTTCGTGCTGCCTGTGTCAGTGTGAAGTTAAAGGAATTTGAGATAACTGGATGACTTCCTCCTGCATATTGCTCTTCTGTGTATAGGTTGCATATCAGCCTGGGCAGCCCCAAATCATTCAACTCCAATTTCCTTCCTCTCCTTGGGGATAAGACTGCTGTCTCGCTGCCAAGAAGAATTGACCACAACTGCCTCTCCCTGCCAGCTACTGCAACTGATTGCACTGAATCCTCAGCTGGGACTAGGAATGCACTGAACTGAGCCCAACCGGAATAGCTGTTTTCAGTGTATGATGACAGATCTGATTGAAATTCGCAGTGAGAGTGTAATTCATTCTCTCTCTATCTCTCCCCATACCCCACCGCCCAAACTACCTTACAGAATAGCACAGTCAAAGTCAACATAACTTACATTTCCAATGCACTTAGTATTCTAGGTCATTTTTAAACTGTTGGGTCCTATCGTAGGAGCTTGTATTTTCTACAAACTGTGCCTGCTTGGTTATGGCTAAGCAAAGATGTGACAAGAGGAATCAGAATGGCTTTGATCCATAGAGCCATGTGTGGAGGCCTACTAGAAGGACAGGAATTTCCTCCCACCCTCATGCTGCAGCCTGTTGCCTTCTTATAGGATTCCCGGGAATGATTTGGGATGTAATGCTGGGGACTGTAGTTAGAAGGGTTCAGTGAAAATTAAGGACATCCTTGTGCAAGCAAATCTTTGGAGCTACCATTCACAACTAATGTCACTTCCAGACTACCTGTTTATTGAGTATTCATCTTTACTCTGTTTTCAGGGAGATTAGACAATGCTGGCAATTTAATGAGCATCCATTTTGTTTACCGGGATGCTAGACTACGTTGCATCAAAGCAAGTGGCACTGGACTCAGGAATCTTTTGGGGAAGGAGGTTTGTTGCACAAGGCCTTCCAATCAGCTATAACTGTGCAAGCTGAATTTGCCAGTATGAGATCAAATCCCACTTGAAAATAGTGACAGTCTGGAAGCTTATTGGTCTACTATGTGCCTTCCCTACACAGTTTCCTGCGCCCTACATTTGAAACTCACAAATTTAGCCATTAAAAAATAAGCATTATCCACTAAAAAAAGTGAGTTTTCTTTTACTTTAATGCCACAAGTAGTCAAGCTTCATGCAAGACGCTATCCCCCATGCAGATAAAGTTGTTGGCCTTAAGTCCCACTAGAATCCATCATTTTAAACGAGTTGATTGCAGTGGGATTTGAGCAACAACCCTATTTGTCCTTACCTAAGAGTAACTCACTTGAACTAATGGAAGACTTCTGAAAAGACGTGCAAAGAACTGCCCTGTTAAATGCAATTCATCTTGAATTGGGATCATCAGCTAGCATCAGTGCTAAAATCAGTGACAGATAATGCATGCTGTTTGCACCTCACTGAACATCTACATTTGGAAACTCTGCATCTACATATGGAAGTAGCTTTCCTGTTGATATTTAGATATGATTGACATAATTTTATAGGCATGGCTTATTAGTTTGCTTTGTAATCACATAAAATTCTGACAATGATTATCCCAATTGACTCAAAACATCCTTTGCATAGCAGAGTAAATAAATATGGTAGGAAGGCTTTTTCTTCTCAAACGATTGCTCCAAGTCCTTAATGAGCATGCTAAGTTATTTCACAAGCTCTTCACTATTCTAAAATCTTTAATGATCCCATCATTATAATTTCTCATTTCCCTTGCAGTAAAGGACATGGATAAATACAAGTCTCCCCAATGCTGTAGCTGAAACAACTTTAAGGAAAACTGCCAACAATTTCTGTATTGTATAAAATGCTTCATATAGTTGATCAAATTTACTGTGAGTCAGGGTGGTATGGTGAGCAGAATGCTGAGTTGGGATACAAATGACCCCGGATTGAAACCTTTCTTAGCTTTAATGCCACTGGGTGATCTTGAATAAATCACAGCCTCTCAGTCTGTCTTAGCTCACAGTGATGTTCGAGAATAAATAGAAAAGCAATTGTAAAAACACACTCTGTACAGTGAAAAGTCTTATTCCAACTAAGAAATAATTACAATTGTATTTGGGGGTCAGGGCGGTCGCCGCCCGGTCACGCAATTGTATTTATCCTCTTAACAACTCTACCAGAACCTGTTTAATTTTGCAAATGTAGGGTATGGTATGGTTTCAAATTGGATGGAGGACTGCGTGTTGAGATTCCTACATTGAAGGATTTGGACTGGATGACACTTGAGGTCCCTTTCAACTCTAAAATGTTATTATTCTAACTCTTCAGAGCACTGAAGGCCCTACTGCACATTACTATCAGCATGATACTGAAAAGTTTCGCCCTAAAGCTGTAAGTTGCAAAAGGAAAACCAACTCCCATTGGTGAGTTGTTGCTGTTTTATTGTCAGTATTTGTTGAATGGGGGATAATCCCCATCCCTGCACCCCTAGGTCATGGCAGGGAAGAAAGGTTAAACTTTGTCTCACATCATTCTGCTCCAGATCAGACCAGGAAGGGCTTGCTTGGTTTTGATTTTTTGAAATCCCCAATATCACTTCATGTGACATAGTTTATTTCACATATTTTATGTCACATGAAGTTGTACAATAATGGTGGGTAGACCCTCAATGAATGTGAAATGGTTGTGGGAAATCAGGAACATGTCTGCTGCCTCCATTCCCAAAGTGTATGTTTATTCAAAAGTCTTAACAGAGGAGTGAACATGGTGAGATCCTTGTTCCTTCCCTCCAAGTATTCACTGAACATGTCTGCACTGGCAGAAGGTCGCTTAGTGAACTTAACAGAAGATAGTTCCAGCTTTTTCATGTCAAAAGCAAATACTTAATTCATTTCCCCATGATTCCTTGCCCATGAAGCTTTTCTTCCCAGCAGAAATATTTTCAATATACTATTTTGGAAATGTTTTCAGCTCTGTTGCAAAACCCTTTTTATGGGTAAATGCAAGAGAGCCTGATGAAAGAACGAGCAACACACTAAAAGCAAATTGGACTGTTAATTAGCTAACTAGAATAGACCTCGCTCTGGTTGGCCAGCACTTGGAAGGAATTCTCTTGAAAACAAAGGGGGCTGGTTCTCACAAAGAGCCTTCCTGTTTTATAGATCTTGACAGTGCCTAATGGCTTTTAGGATTGGCTTCCATTTAATTCAAAACTCTGGGTGATAACCGAAGAGAATGACATATGCTTTTCCTAAAGAGGGGAATTATTAGTCTTCGTGTGCCTAATTACAAAAACGTTTGCTATCATATACCCCCAACTACTTCAATCTCCCAGGGATTGGTGGTGTGTAACAATGAAGCAAGGTTACTCTAGCGTCCAATTAAGCTTTTCTTGGAGGATTAATAAGTCATGTCTCATCAGTCCCGTAACACCCAGAAGTGTTAATCTTCACCTCATCATTGTAATCTTAAAACAAAATTCTGCAGATCAAGAGTTGCTGAGTGTTAGAGTTAATTGCCCCATTAGAGCGATGCAGTCTTCAACCTCATGTCCAATAATAGACCATGTTATCCCCCAGGCTACATAGCACATATCAGCAGAAGAAGAGGCAAGTCAGTGTTGTAACTATTTATACCAATTCTATCTGCACCAATTCTCAGTGCTATTTGATCGTCTTATTTCTCCTTTTGTTGTAGTGCCATGACCAAAGTACTCTTTCCCACCTTGCTGATTTCAAAGAAGGCAGAGTGGCAGGGATAAATCAGTGGCAGGCTTTGGGCTCACAGATTTTAATGGCTCCCTGCGTGACACTAAAATTTGGCGCCCCCTGCCTCTCGTGCTCCATTCTAGTTCATCGCTCCTGTGCCCTCTATAGTACTGGTGCTCAGTGCGGCCCAACTGGTTGTGCTATCCTAAACCCACCTCTGGATAGGTTGGTACATCTGAGATGTGCACCTTTTTAAACCATTGACTGGTAAGAATTTTAGAATTCATTTTTCTTGTTGGAGCCACCTTCTCCCTGATGCAAGAGCTTTTCCGAATAGAAAGTACATCAAACCAGCAATATCAAATATTATTTAAGGAAAAAGCAATCTGACTTTTTTTACTGTACAGTGTAGATACTTTAATTCATGCAATACTTTTTCAATGTATTTATTCTTGAATAGAAGAGCAAAAGTAAGTATTATCAACATCTCCAAGTCTTTACTTGGAAATTGCACAGGCTGTTATTGAGGGCTATGGGGAAATGTTGTTGGAAGAAGGATAAGCTATTGTACATGCTTGGCACATGTTGCACAACCATGTGCTAATGCGACTGATTTCAGAGACTATACATATAGAAGTGCATTGTTAGCTGTCTGTTACTCATCTAAAAAGAGTTCACATTGAATCTTCATTGTTATTTATCAACGTGATTCAGGCCATAATCCTATATCCACCTATATCTGGTAGTAAACACCACCGAATTTCACAGGACTTACTTCTGAGTAGATGTTAAAGAATTGTATCATGAGATCCTATAGGGAACTCAGGATTTGTTCACATATTCCACATCTACCCAAGAGACTTCTCGCTGCTGTAGCTTAAATGGCAAAACCTCCTAAGCTTTAGCAGTAGCACTGTGTCGTGTCTCTTTACACCATTCTCTAGATATTCTTCAGGTGTTATTAAGATCAACTATCCAACAGGTATCAGGTATTTAGTACATTTTTCTTGTGCCTGAAAACTTCATAAAGTTCTCTGGTAGCTTTTAGGTGCTAATTCTCACCCATAAAACAAAATTGTACTTTTCACATGTATTTATAGGGTGTCTCCAGATTTTTCAATAGCCCTTTATTCCCTTCAGAATTTTATTATCCCCTTTCCTTTTCACCAAACTCTTTTCTCACAGTACGAGCTGTTGATGCTAAGCACTGTGTCCACTTTACTTCAGTAAAAAGAGGAAATTTGATGCTTGGACATGTGTAGCCTTGTGGAAAAGGGTCTTATTTCACTCACTGACAAGCATAGTAGTATGTCTGGCAGTATTTCCCAGGGGACAACCTAGCTTAAAAAAAAATCAATATTGACTCTTGACACATTTTCATTTACATCAGCGCATGACTTTCAGTCTGGGCACAAATCAATACCCAGCTTTTAACACTGCTCAACTAGTTTGTTCTATGTAAAAGAAGACTGATTTTACTTGAGTGGCTTGTTTTTTTCCATGGGGATACAGGCAGGTTATCCACCATTAACACATACTGATTCTTAGGAAGGAAGTTTGGCTTTGCCATTTGTTCTGTGAATGTTCAGAAGAACTCGAACTGTTGCATTAATCACATGGTATTTACTTGGCCAAAGCCACTTAAAATCAATTGACTTTGTACTTTGGGAAGGTTCTCACCACTGCTAAACATATGGGTAGCACTGTAAAACAACTTAGAAATGTTGACTCTGTGTCTGCAGTTAGCTGGTTGTATGCAGGTCCTACCCTGTGAAGTTCAAAGCTTTTTCTGCATGCTGTAACAAAATTTTAGAAATTAATATTTTCAGTAGCATACAAAAAGCTTCATTGTGTGTTCTGCAGGATTTTCATGGGCTTACCACCATAGTTTTGTGAATTGGCCCTTAGGAAAAGGTGCTTAAAGCAGTCATTGCAGTGCCTATAGTGCAATTCTATACATGTATTTATTTAAAAGCATTTATAAGCTGCTTAATATTTAAAAATCTGTAAGCAGCATATAGTACAACAAATAGTATCATTAAACCAAAAATACAACTTAAAACCGATAAAGCTTCAGCATAGAAGCATCTTAAAGCTTCACCATAGAAGCATCTAAAAGCATAGAAAAACAAATGAAACAGGAATCCTGTGAATTCAAGCACATAAAGCAGGCTCCAAACAGGGTCAAGGAGAGCCTGGGCAAAGAGAAAAGGCATCTGAAGCACCTGTTTCTCTTTATGTATGGCAGAGGAAAGGGCTGTTTGCAGTGTTTTTGTCAGTGGTAGGCTCCAAAATGACGTGTTCTGGGATAGGTCAGGCAGCCTACGATTTGCTGGATCCAAAGTCTCTCCATTCTTCTGAGAGGTCTCAGGAATGGGCCATAAACAATACCAGCCTGAAGCACACTTAGCTAATTCCTCCCACTGAAACGAGTGGTTTCAAAAACTGCTGAAACAAAAAAGACATCCAATACTATCTGTCTCTCTATCTACCCTTCAAACTAAGATTATTCACTATTCCATGGCTCCCTGCTTTTCGGATTGCTCTGCTCAATTATTTTTGTAATTGCAGCTAGTGTCTGAAAGATCATTAGTTTCAGATTCTGAACCTTCACTTGAGCTTCATGGACTTCAGAAAATTGATTGTTTACATGAAAAGGGGGGAAAAACCCGTTCAACAATTGCACTTGTTGTTCATTTCACTTGATTGCAGAAGATGGAATAATCTGAGTCAAGCAAGAAGCAACAGGAGTTAGAGTTTGTTTCAAAGCTTACACTACAGAGCTTATACAACATGCTTGAAAGACTCTGAGATTGCACTCTTGGACCTATTACCTAAAGTCTGAAAGATTTTAAAGTACTTTTCCACCATCAAGACTTAAGTGTTGTTTGTTTAATAACCAAACACAGAAGCAATACTATGATCACTATATTTTTGCATATTGCATCTAAGGAATTTGTAGCAATGTGAATTTAATGCAAGAATACTAGTTTAAAAAATCCCTTTAAAATATTTCATTCATCATTCTGAGAGAAAAAAAGTTATTCATTTTTCAAATATTTCATGCACTGCCCTAAATCTGGCTGTTAACCTAAATCTGTTAACAAGGCTACATTATACCTTCTGAATAAACATGCATTGGATTGTGAGGTTTGTGGCACACATTATATAGAAATTAAAGGAAATACATTCTGGTCTTTGCCTTTGGCTAGGCTCAGGGCAGGTTGCATTCCATCCCTCTCTCCCACAAATAATACAGCAATGAGAAGACTAGTTCATCTCCAGCCATCAGCCATAGGAGGAGGAGATTCAGGGAAAGGACTCTTAACTACTAGCTGCCCCAGGAGTGAAGAAGGAGGGGAAGGAAACATTGGTTTCTGCCTCCATTCAGAGCAACAAGAGCACCATGTAGATTTCTGAATAGCTTCACTATGTCATAAGCTACCTTGAAAATGATTTGTTGAAAGGCAGAGCATAAATATTTCCAATCTATCGATCAATAATACAGATCACAGTAGTAGATTAGCTGGATATTCATCAATTGAAATGCCATTTATATCTACCCCACATCTGTTAATCAGTTGCAAGTGTCAAGGAGTTCAACGTTTGCCTTTTCCTACAGTGAAAAATCCAAGTGAGAAGTCAAGCGCCAGGTCATTCTCCAGCTTATAATGGGATTGATCATAATATGTAAAACTACTTTGGATTGTGTAGCTTAAAGGCTGCAAACAATGTAAGTGTCTCTGAAGTTCCAGATAAAGCACTAACATTATTCAAAGGCAAAACAAATGTCAAGCTATAATAGTAATGCTAACTGAAATGTTTAACACATTTGCATAATATAAATTGTACAGTGAAAAGCACTTAAAGAGACTGCATATTTCACAACTGAGTACTTTTGTAATAAAATTAGTATTGAATGTAAAAAGTCAGTAAATGTAAAGGTAGTAGATAGCAGATCATTTGTTTTGATCACAACAGATTCAATAAAAGTCTTCCCAGGCAATGCATCTCTTGGATGTGGAGGTACGCATGGAAATTTTCACTCTGAAAACTGAACATGGTTAGTCTGAAAAGAGTGGAGGAGGATTCACGTGTTAAATGTGATGGTGCAAAGCTACTCTCCTCAAATGAAAGTGTGGGATAGGTTTAAAGCAGTGAAACATCACATAGTATAATAGTAATGGGCAATTCAGCTAATGAGTCCAGCTAGTGAAAGCCCATGGAAGGATTTCCACTAGTGCAATGGGGCTTGCCCTCTCTGCATCCCCTCAAATTGGTTCAGGAGGATTGCAAGAACCCCCAGAATTGGGGGGGGATTCATTCCAGCTGGCAAGCTGAAATGCTTTTGCTGATGGAATGATTAATGATTGTCACCTAAGGGGTGGTATTCAACTACGTTTTGCACAGAGTAGACACACTGAAGTTAATGGGCCTAGGTTGGTCATGTTCATTGACTTCTATGGGTCTATTCTGAGTAAAATTTACATTAATACCACCCAGGGGTTTTACTATGTGTGGTGAGAATTCATACCATAGCTTGTAGGCAAAGAGAGAATGCACAACAAGCTGTCCACAGAATTGTTGTGGCACATGCTACAACCTGGGAAACAGTCGGTGTGAATGCACTTACTGGCTCCATGTGGAATTAGGGCACCCAGACTTTCCACATATGTTGGTCTGCATGCAATAGGGATGTTCATACAGCAATTGCTGTACTTAATAGTGAATCTTTTGCAAGTGCTAAAGCTTTGGGTGGCGCTGGCCCACTTAAATGCCAAGGGAGTGGACTGGTGAAGACTGCTGATGCACAGTCCACTCCCTGCCCACCCCCTAGCCGCCGCAGATTGGCCAGAATTCAAAATGGGGTCTGGCAGGAACCCAGGGGAAAGGACCAATGCCCACAAGCTTCAGCAGTGGGTCGCAACCTCTGCCCATGCAGGTACCGGGTAAGTGACCATTGAAATGAATGGATCTTATTTCTGAGTAAACACGTACATGATTTCACTGTAAATCTACCAGCCAAACTTCCTTTGCAGTCACAATGCCTGATCTTGCTGATCATATGAATAAATTCCCTATGAAGGTTGCATGTCCCAAACATTTAAACACTGTCTCATCACCAGGGCCAGCCCTGCCATTAGCCTGACTGAGGCAGTTGCCTTAAACAGCAGGCTAGGGAGAGCTGGGAAGGGTGGCAGATCTGGAAAGGAAAAAGAGGGGCATCCTTATGCACCTTTGTTGTTGCTCCTTCAGCTGTGGATGCAGCGCCATGAGGATCTCACTGTTACCCAACTGGGCAGGGCTCCAGCCTGGCAGCTCCCCAGGCCACTCCCAGTCACCAGCTATCCCCCCTCCTGCCACCCTTGGCCACTGGCTGGACTGTGCCAGACCGTAGCGTTGTCCTCACCAAGAGCCAGGTGAGAGGTTTGCCTGCTGCTGCTGCTCCTGTTTATTGCTGGTGGAGCTGCAGAGAAGGCAGGAGGCAAAGGAGAAGAGTGACTTTCCCCTGTCTCTCTCTCTCTCTCTCTCTCTCTCTCTCTCTCTCTCTCTCTCTCCCCACAATTCCTGGGGGTGGCATTTTCTGATTCACCTCTGGCAGTAAAATATTATGGGGCAACCCTGCTTATCACACTATTGCTTGGTGCTTTATGAAAAGAATGGCACACTCTGTGTGACACTATGGGGAAAATGCCAGCACACAGCTTGCAAGAAACAATCTCACACAGCAATAATGGAGTTGGAATATATATAAACATGAACTGGAATTGTGGATTCTTCTTTGTTGATCTGCTAGACCAGTGGGCTTCAAAGAGGAGCTCTTGTCAAGATCCAGAAGAAGAAAAGCTTTTGACAAATTCAGATCATTGCATAGTCAAGATACTGATCTAGTAAGTTCTATGAAACCTTTTAAAAACTCAGTCAGAGGACTTATTTAGCACAAGTTTTAAACAGAGCGTCACAGCTTCACAGTATATTCTTTTACATGAATATTATTTGATGTATGAAAAGAATCCAGAGACTTGAGCTAACTTCAGGCTAATTGGTCCAAGAAAAGCTATCAGCTCACTTGTTCCACGCTTTTACTCTACGAAGCCAACACTGCTGCATATTCTTTAGTTCAGATACAGAAAGAGCCTCACATTAAGCCAGACTGGATTAGCTATTAACCATCAAGTTTCCATGTCTTGATAGGACAGGCCTTGCCTGTCTAGCATCATTTTTTACTCTCCTGCATCATGAAGAACTGCTTATATTTTGAAGGAAGAAATATCTGTACCAAAAGACTCCGGGAAAGAGTGTGGATTAATGCCAAGGAAATTGCTAAATGATACATGCTTCCCTAAGGATTTGTTCCAATTGGAAATCCATACAGTTGTTAATGTTGCCAGAAGTCGTTGCAGTTTCTCTTTAAGTTGCTGCACCATTCAGACTAAACTGGCAGTGGCTAATATGCAAGAAAAGAAAAGAAAGAGTTGTGGTTATGAGCCTGGCACTTGATCAAGGATATATTCATGTTCTACATGATATCTGGACTCTTATGAAGAAGATGGTGAAGTAGAAGACATGAAGATGATGCAGATGATCAGTCCATGGAATTTTGAATCTTGATTTGGTAAATACAAGTGTTATCATTTTAGGGAATAGGCTGGTGTAAAGCAAGTTGGTGAAAGTTAAAGAGCCCCATGTTACACCACATCTAAACCCCATTCAGCAGTGGCGATGCTACTGCTATGCGTAAGCCTGGCAGGGGGAAAACAAGCTTTTAAAACAATATTCTATGCCTGGTTGCCAAGTCATGCGACTGAAAAGCAGAGTGATTTGAGGCCTGTGCAGCAATTTGAACAGGGAAACTGGCAACATAAATAAATTTCAGGAGAGTTGTGACTCCTGCTCTCTCTCTTGTAAATTTTAAATAGATCTATATTAATATATCTATATGCTAAACAGGATGTTTCACAGGATGATGCCAGCTTTGCAACTGATGTTATAAACTTGCACATTGTTGTCAAATGCTGCTTCTAGTGCCAATGTGGAGTATCACACCACAATCTTTTGACTACTATGATGTATCAGGCAGACTGTTTGACTTTTATTTTTAATTGCAAAACGGAGTTAGAGATTCAGCAAAATCTATGAAAATGTGACAAGTACTAGTTAATAGGTGCCCACCACAGCTGATTTCTCTCTTTTTCCACATGAACCATGCTGAAAGCTTACAGAACTGCCTATTTTGGAGCTCACAAAGGACGGAAAAAAATGTGCACGTTTTGAAGCCAGTGATGTTCCTCTTAAAAGGTTTGCTTTGTCCCTACCTTTGAAGAAGTCAACTTTTGTTGTTCTTATTCTTTACTTTCCTAGATATTTTTGTCAGTGCAGTGTGCCATCATACAGCCTATTTCACTGCTACAGCAGGAGCTTTTATACTCACCGAGAGTTTCTCCACCCATAATATCTTCATTGTTCATTAAAGCAAAGGGAATTTTTCTCTGCTTACTATGTATTGCATGTGGAGATTGGCATTTTCTACTGAAATGAATAACCTGGCTAGACCTGGGTCCAAATCCCCACACAGCTGTGAAGTTCACTAGACCTAATACCAATCAACCTCTTTCAGCTTGATCTACCTCACGCGGTTGTCCTGAAGATAAAATAGGGGTGCCATGTAATGCCAAACTTACTTGGAGGAAAAGTGGGACTAAAATGCAGAAAATTTCCCCTCTGAATCATGAGTCTGTGGGCACAAATTGGTATAAATAGGTGTCTGGACTGAATGACTCACTGTTTCCTTTCCTGAAAGCACACAATTTAAAACTATGATATAGCCAAGAAGTGTTAATGGAATTTTTTGCACAAGACAACTAAAAGTCTGCTACATTTTAAATGCAGCATCTTAATTAATCCACCCTGGTGACAAAGGAATATTTTACTTAAGAGTTCTTGAGCAAAACTCCTAATATAGATGTAAAACTCTGGTAAAACATTACTGAAGGTTTCACGCTTCATATTGAATTTGAGTCTCAAGGCTTCAAGTCATTGACATTTTGTTTGAGGTAAATTATTTAGATTGCTTAGGTGAGTTGATGAGAAGACATGTAGGGTTAAAAACAACAACCCTCAGTGTCATACATGCAGCCCGCCTTTCTTTCTTATCATTATTTTTTGCTGTACTTCCTGACATGACACATACTTCCCTGAATTGAACAGCCAAATTGCAGTGAATAATATGCATGTTCTCATTTCAACTTTTCATTTCAACCTTTCAAATATGTCATGCACTAGTAAAATGCTTGACAGAGCTTGTCTGCACAAGCAAAGGGGGAAATAATTGTGTTCTAATAACAAAGTATTGAAACCTTATTGACTATTTACTTGTGTTTGTGCAGAGAATGAAAGGAAGACTTCACTCTTGATAGTAAACACAGAGCAACTTGTGAAAGTCACGTGAAAGATCTCCAGATGATGCACAGACTGACCGGTATATTCAGGGCATAGTAGCAGGAGATGCAGTGAGCAACTTTGTGCATTGGCCTCCCTCTCACACGTGGTAAGATCCCCCCCCCACTTCCAACCAAAGATTCTTATGATTGGGACACTAGGAAAATGCAAATATTTCTTTAAAAGGTTTCTAACCCACCTTTCAGCACACAGTAGCTGTGAAATCAGTGTCTAATTCTAGAATAGAACAACAATTCTAGAATAGAACAGAACATATAGAATTGTGAATCTAAACATATACACCCATTAAAATAAACAGCCAAATTGATCCATAGTGTAGTTGTTAGTAAAACACAGCTTGAAGTAACAATGGTTTTAAAGTTTTGGGGTTTTTTTAAGCCTCAGTCATGGTGGAGCCACATGAATTTCGAAGGGGATTGTATTCCATACATATGGGGACACCACTGATCAAGAGTGCCCCAGTCGCCTTCAGCCAAGCATTTTTCAGCAATGGGCCAGAGAACATGTCCTCAAACATGGATCTTAATGCACAGGCAGCCTTGGGTGCATGCCAGCCCTCCAGATAGATGTGTCCCAAATCATTAGGGCCTTAAACACTAAAACCGCTGCTTTAAATTGAGTCTCCAAGTGGTTTTCTGCAACAGTTGCAAGTGTCTATGGAAGTTGTTTGAACAGTGAGATAAAGCTGATTAGCAGATTCTCTGTTTTATTATTTAGGCTTGTGTGCTGGAGAAATAATGCTTTAGGCTACAGTTTGTTGCTCAGGGGAGTGTAGTAGAACTAATTAAAACAATAGAAGGTTAAGGAAAACCCTACAGATATAATTAGATTGTTTTGCTGACACAAGGAAGTTATCGTCTCTTACTCAGATGACTACAGAAAAAGCATGAGATGTTTCTAACCTAAAACAAATACTCTGAGCCTTTCTGCATTGCTGTTACTTAAAATCACATATAGACTTCTCTATTAGCCCTGAGCTAAAACCAGTCATTTAGCTGATTATTTACCCTAGATTTCCCGCTCTCCAGTTTTTCTCCTGCTTATAACAAGAGCAAAGAAAGGTACCATACCATTGGAGCTCCATGAAATTCTGCTTCAGAAAATAAAGCAGAACAAAACCATGGCTTCCTTTGAGGATGTTAAATTTTTGTGAGGAAGAGATAAAGTAATCATAAAAACTAAATTGCTAAATGCTTTGAGTGCAGGTCGTGAGCTGGGGGGCTTCCTTTAGGAGTGCTTGCCAAAGTTTAGGCACCAGCTACTGATAGTGTGACCTGCTGTTTGTTTTCTTGTGTGGCTTTAATTGTAATACATTGCTTCCCCACCCCTGATTTTATGCCATGCTTTGTTTTCAATTTTTATCAGTTGCTTGAAGTCTCCTTATGTGTCACACATGCAACTCATGGATTGAATAAATTAGTCATCATTATAAAAGATAACACACCTCATTTCTATCTGCTGTGTCTCAGACAGTGGTGGTGGAGGGTGTGTGTGTGTGTGTGTGTGTGTGTGTGGTAAGACCCAAAGTTCCAACTTTGATGTGATTTTTTTGACCAGATAGTATGGGATGAGGCCCTCTTTATGCCGACAGCAGCTACATATCCAGCAAGAAGTAGGGATATGATTCAACCATTTCACCTACCCAATTTAGGTTCCCTGGACAGGCTTGGTTTGTTTTCAGGAGAACATCCAAATTATTAGATACTATACCATTGGGCTTTGGACAACAAGGGAAGGAAAAATACTTTGAAATATTTTTCATTCACGTGCCTCTCTTACTAGTTCAAAATAACATTGACTTGCTTCAGTCAAGTATATTTTCCATTACCCTCTCCTCCACCTTTCATTATCCTATTTTCAGCACTGTTGTTGTTGTTGTTGTTGTTGTTGTTGTTGTTGTTGTTGTTCTTGTTGTTGTTGTTCTTGTTGTTCTTGTTGTTTTAATTTATTACCTGCCTAAGGTCTGCTTATTCACCCTAAGGTCCCAGGTGGACTCAACAATTTAAAACACAACATTAAAAACAATAGAAAAAATAGATAGAATGGGTCTTCATTCTTTGCCACAATCAAATATGATCTCAAAAAAATATATATAACGTTTTCTGTCTTCTCTGTTCTTCTTAAATAATTTATCTTTCTTCCTTATAGGATACATGTTTTATTTACTGTTTTCACTAGAATATTTTTACTTCTCTTTCTATAATTTATATCATATACTCTCCTCTGCCTTCTATTATTCAGTATTGTAAATCATGGCTAGAATCCATTTCTAGAGAAGAAGCCTATTTGTCATTGTCTTACAGAGCCACCGCTGTGCTTTTTCCAGGTGGCTCCCATGCAACAAGCTTTCTAAGCCACACACACAGAGTACCACTTTAAAAAATCCACACCTTTGTCATCTTGCACTGTGACTTGTGTTTAAAATGATGCTTTGTACTCTCTTGCTCTCTCCTCACTCCAATATATTAATGCTCATTAATTAATTTATATTTTTTATCCTGTCCTTTTCCCCAAATTTGCCTAGGTATGCAAACACATCAGAGATCAAACAATACAATTTTAAAAAATATTTGAAACATTACAAATCCATTTAAAACTTTATTTTAAATGGAAAAAACAAGTAAAACAATCACATACTCTAATAGCTAGTACTTTCAAGATTGTCAGAAACAGTATTGTTATCCAAACATTTAGGTGAAAATGAATGTTTTAAATTCTTCCTGAAAGCCAATAATGTGAGAGAAAGACATCCCTCATCAAGGAGGAAATTCCACAAACAGGAAACCACCACCAATAAGGCCCTGCCATGGGTCAGTGACAACCAGGCAGCACCCAGCTTCTTTGGCTATATGCTATATGAACCTTCTCCAATCTGATGCCCTCTAGATGTTTTGGACTACAACTTCTATCAGCCCCAGCTAGCACAGCTGACTGGAGTTGCAGTCCCAAACATCTGGAGGACTCCAGGTTGGTGAAGAGTGGGCTGAATCATCTAAACCAGATGATCCTATGGAAGCCTTGTGCAGCCTCTAGCTCATGTTCATATCCTGAGAGCTCATTATGAAAATGTATGGTTTAATGCTGTGAAACCCTAAAACATTTACATCCACATTACAAATAAAAGCGTAAACCTGAAAAAGGAAGGTATAATTTGCATGGAATTAGCACATTCAAATTTAGAAATCATTACTGTAATCTAAATGGAAATACAATACAGTCTCCCCACAGTGGGGAGACTTAGCAGCAATTTGTCATGTGTTTACAGCTGATGAACAACTTGAAGCCTTCTTCTCCCCCTTTTTATGGTTCTTCATATTTAAACTGGACAGGACAGCCCTTCCAATAGGAAACACTTGCAAATAGAGCAATGCCTTTGACAACCATGAGGGGTCTCCTCTGTAATGTAGGATACATGGCCACAGCTGTTCTGGAGAAAATTTGTATCTGGCCCTGTATTGCCCCCAGAGTCTCAGAGACATATTTTTTTACCTTTTTTTACCTGATCCCTTTTTACTGGAAATCCCTGGGATGAAGCTGGGACATTTTACATGCAAAGCATCAGTTTTACCATTGTGCTGCAGTTTCTCCCCATTGTAATTTGTAATGTCAAAATTCCTAGTATTGAATGCCACACAAAACACCTCCATTCCTCCTATGTGTTTGCATTAACTGTTTTCGAAGACGGAGAAACAGCCTGTGTGCATTTTACTTCCATAATTCACAACATGCCTGCATTATCCTGAATTGGCCTCCTGCCCCTGTATGATGAATGCTGTCTTCATGCCAAAGGAAGCAATGTCTTATCGTTCCTCTTGTTTCTGTCTCTGCTTAGTATTTCATTGCTCCTATTTAGCTTTTGGGTTCAAGACAAATAGTACTTTGATGGTGGTGGGACCATGATAAAGACAACAACTAATGGTGCAGCTGCTAAGTGTACTGAACCAAATGAGCCTATAGGAATCTGTTCATTAAGAACTGTGCCATATAAAATGGCTTTTCACATTATCATATGAAAATGTTTATAGTACACTATTTTTCCAACAGAAGTAAAAAGAGGAAAGTAGAGGAGGAAACAGTATTTCCAAACTTTTTTGTTGCAAACAAAAACTAGGTAATAACCAGTTCTAAAATGACCCTCAGCACACAAAATTTATTTTCCACATATATTTTGAAGACTTGGTATTAAATTCATGAGCAATCCTTTTAAACTGAGCAAACAGCAAAAACAAAAGAGAAATCCATGTAATTTCAGTAGATTTTATGTTATATATTCAGAAAACAGTAATCCTATTGCAAAACAGATATTTTAATGATTGTAAAATAACATAAAATGGCTAGGGCCATTTTGACATCAAATTCTAGAGCTCATTCTGTTTTGAAGTAACCACTTTCATGGACTTTATCTTTTTCCAATTATACATTGTAATTAGTATTTTGCATTTGTCTCCATGATTTAAGATGTTAAATAATGTATAGGTTCAACAGAGTTCTATGATGAAGGACAAGTATTTGAGTGAACATGTAACCTGACCCCAAGGCACTTTCCAGCACTTTGTCATTAGTACAGGAAAGGTTGGGTAGGTTACATTGATGCATGAGCTTTCACATCCTGCAGCGCAGTTGAGTTCTACAGTTTCCATTAGGAACAAATAGGTATCGTTTGATAGCTCGCAAAATAGGTGGGCTACAATCCAAAAACCACTTGGATGGATAAAAGGTAATACACAAGAGAGAGAGAGAGAGAGAGAGAGAGAGAGAGAGCGCACTTTCTAATTAACAGAGTTTGGCTCTGTGATTGGGAGTTTGTGGAGGTAGCTCTGTGTATGTGGCCTGATTAACCAGGACTGAAGTTTTGATTGAGCCAGGATTTTAATCAGTTAATCAGTTTGATTAATTGTATAATCTTGCAGCCCTCCAGATTTTAGCTGGGCAGATTCTTGTGGCCATCACCAGTAAACTATAAAAGGTTATAATGCTCTTTTAAACACTGTGACTAATTAAAAACAACACCCAGACATTAAAAATGCCCATTCTTAACAATTCAAGGGTGTATATCTATGCTCATCTTTAACTCCAAGCTGCAGCTGAGAACACTCCCCTAACAAGGAAAGTGTGGCGGGGCAGAGGAGCATCACATGTCAACATCATGTGTTGGTGGCCACAGGCAGTGCAAGGCAGCTGCCTCCACTATCATACTTTTGTGTTGTACATTATGGCCTATTAGCAAGCTGAATGTGTGACTTATGAAGTCTCTCCTTCCCCACCTAAGCCCCAGGCAGGCAGGCACGCTCTTAGAAAGAGAGGCAGATCTAGCACAAAAAGTACTCATAATAATGCCGAACAAAAGGTCACACACACTTTTCTAAGGTTAGTTAATAGCACCTAGAACACACTTCATTCTTTATACAAGGCCAGAGAATCACATTAATGCATTGATTTGCATTAACTCATTTTAGCCTTGCAAACAACTGCACAATGCTATGGGTAAATTTCTCCAACTACTTTATAAAATGTCAAGATTCTAAAGTATCCCTGTCTTTTCACAGAGAAATCACTATATTATTCCCACACTCCACTGAGAGGCTATGAAAGGTAAGACCCACGATTATGCTTATGTGGAGTACATGGGGAGTCCAGGATCACAAGAGAGGGACACACAGTCCTTTTCATATGGCATCTTCTTATTTACCATGTGTCTAGTTGCATATTGGGTGTTGGGGGGGGGGGTAGTACGTCTGGTGGGCAACACATCATGATCCTTCTGGAGCAGTTTGTCCACCTTTGGTTTCCATCCTGTACTCAGCTCTCACCTGTGACTCCTGTCAGCACTGACAGCAGCCACACCCCAGAAAATGACTTCAGTTGGCAGCATAAACCATGTGAGGGTGGCAAATGGGTCTCGAACCCTCAATGTTCTCCTGCATTATCTCCTGTTTATCAAGATGCCCTTTTCAAGTTGTACTGTATAGCAAATTTTCTGCTTTTGGTGTTTCATTACCTATTTGTATGAAATGTTTTCAAAACCAAAAGAAAAAGAACAAAAGGATGCCAAACTGTAGCATAAGTATTTAGAAAAGTGGATACTTTGTCCTAAAAGCATATTTCCTAAAAAGATATTTCCTGTTAAACTTATTCCTGTTAAACAGATTGCCCCCTCAGAGTTTCAAAGTGCAGAAGTTCAACTCAAGGCAGCATTTGTGAAATATCAATAGAATAATCTGTCTTTACTTTACAACATCAGCACATTCCATTATTTATTTATATTAAAAATAACAACTACATTGCAAGCAAAGCATATTTGCCTTTGAATTTTCCATACTGATTCTTTCAGCTTTTACACTTAATTCAATATATTTTCTTATTGAAGTTTCGACCCCCTTAATCAGTAAGTTGGGGGGGGGGATTCCTGCAACCAACAAAAAAATGAATTATTTTGAGGCAAAATGGTCTCAGGAAAACTTAAAGTAATGTATGTTGCTTTCAGTTTCAAAATGTCTTTTATGCCAAGTAAGACACCAGACTTTTGCTTTGTGAAATTACTTAATATCTTTCAAAATTCTAGCCTTTCCTTTTAATCACATACATATTCTCTCTGACTCACTGTTTCCAAACCTACAGTATTTTTTTTAATTGTTCTTGTTTAGTTGTTTAGTCATGTCCGACTCTTCATGACCCCATGGATCAGAGTACGCCAGGCACTCCTTCCTGTCTTCCACTGCCTCTCACAGTTTGGTCAAACTCATGTTGGTATCTTCGAGAACACTGTCCAACCATCTCGTCCTCTGTCGTCCCCTTCTCCTAGTGCCCTCAATCTTTCCCAGCATCAGGGTCTTTTCCAAAGTATTTTTTAATACTTTGCCATAAAGAGGCACCATAATAAAATAAAAAACCCTCACTTTCTGCCAAGTGCATAACTATGGAGCCCCAAGATTCAGTAAAGTTGATCCTACATTTGTGCTTTCGGTGTCTCAAATGGCACAAAAGGAAAATACATTATATAATAATTATACTAGGGTTGTCATTTTCGAACAGAAAAGTTGTTGAGCTTTTTGGGCAAAATCACAAAAAGTAATGCTGTTTTTGAGCTGTTTTTATGGGAAAATGGCACTGCCAGCATGGGCTGTCATACGTCCGGATTTTCCCAGACATTTTTCCCGATTTCCGTCTGGACACTGCTGCCAACTGCAGTATTCCAGATATGCCCTGGAAGATCCAGACATATGGCAACCCTAAATTATACCCTTCTATTTTGTACATGCATGCCACCTGATACCAACCACATATAGTCTATAACAATGACCACAGAAGCTAGGCATCACCATAGTTAACCTTTTTTCTCTCACACCAGAAAATTAGCAGAAAGGTGTTTCAGAAAATGTTCAGATACAGTCAGGGCCGGATTTAGGTTTGATGAGGCCCTAAGCTACAGAAGGTAATGGGGCCTTTAATACGTCCAGCTGTCCTTTGTCAACAACAAATTGTCGCTGTTTTGTGTGTTGAATATCTGCTATATCAGTGGTGGCCAAACTTGGCCCTCCAGCTGTTTTTGGACTACAACTCCCATCATCCCTAGCTAACAGGACCAGTGGCCAGGGATGATGGGAATTGTAGTCCCAAAACAGCTGGAGGGCCAAGTTTGGCCACCACTATGCTATATGGTAATTTATGGACCTAGTAGGTATCTAAAGCCATTTGCACATAACCAAATATGTATTTTATTTGTTTTTTACCTTATATTTTGGAAACCCAGTGGTTTTTTTCCCCTTTAATTTTTTGGGGGGCCCTAAGCTATAGCTTGTTTAGCTTATACGTAAATCCGGCACTGAATACAGTACATGATAGAAGAAGAAGAAGAAGAAGAAGAAGAAGAAGAAGAAGAAGAAGAAGAGGAGGAGGAGGAGGAGGAGGAAGGTGTTCCTATAGTGAAAAATGTATTTTACTGTTTGTAACATAAAAATAATAATCTCCAAGCCCTACATTGTACCTTTGAAACACAGGATTATATCCAGTTGTGTCCCTCCACTGGTGGAAGGCTCTTTGATCCAGTGGATGCTTCAGGGAATGGAAATGGGGTGGGGGAATCTGTCTTGCTCCTGCACCCCCTCCCTTCATCCGCATCTCCTCATATGATGCTCCAAAGGGTCCCCAAACCATATAGAGTAGATCAGGAAAGGGGCACAGAGGTCTGCAGGGGAAAGGGGAAAATCTCTCCCACTCCATTTTTCACTCATAGAAATCTCTGCTGGATCAGGGAGCCCATTGCCAGCAGAAGGATGCAACTGGAAATAGCCTGTGACCTTCTATTAAAAGTTAAATACCTTTTAATTAGCAGTTGTTTTCATCAAGGCAGAGAGATGTAGTAGAAACTATTTTGTTGCTGGAAAGCTTGCTAATTACTTGTTTGAAAGTTTAGGAATGGTTGGTTTATACATGGACGCCTGTACTGTAGTTCCAAAAGTTAGCTTTTAAAATACTGAACTGGTTCCAGATCATTTTGCACAAGGGAATTAAAGATTCTCTGCTCCCATCAAAGTGGCAGACCTAATTGTCACGAGGCCCAGAGAAATTAACTTAACCGGGAAACTAAACTAAAACTTATTTCAGTACTTCTCTCAAGAAGAGCATTTGCTCAAAATATATTGGGAATTTTATCTAACCTCTAAATATGGTTTTTCACCACTTTGTATTTGCCCCATTTCTTGTTTTTGTATTGGATCTAATAATTAGCAATGATCCAAAGAATATGTCTTTAAAGAAGTATTTAATGAATTAGATTAAGAGTGTGGGTGGGAATAAGCTTATTGAATATTTAAAGAAAAGTTATATGAAATGTTTTAATGTATGTGTTTACATACTTAATTTATTTGTGTGTGTGTAGCTTATATATTGATGTATTTAACATAAGATTATAGGTATAGATTAGGTAGCAAAAATGGGGTTGGTGTGAAATTTCAAGTTGGGTGCACAATACACCTTAAAACACCTACAAGAAAACTGTGAATACCTTTCATTTTTGAATCTGGAATTCTGGATTTCTTTTAGGCTTTAGTAATAATTTGGAAACATGGAATAATATGGTGATCCCATGTGTAGGGATTTAGCAGTATGAAGATTTGCTACCATGATTGCTTTGGGCAATCATCAATTTCACTAATGAAACCAAATTCAGAACCATGTGCATGCCTTTGATTTTTAATTATTTATTTAATGCTAAGTAAAAGGTAAAAAGGTAAAGGACCCCTGGACAGTTAAGTCCAGTCAAAGGTGACTATGGTGTGTGGCACTCATTTCGCTTTCAGGCCGAGGGAGCCAGTGTTTGTCCGCAGACAGCTTTCCAGGTCATGTGACCAGCATGACTAAACCACTTCTGGCACAACAGAACACCATGATGGAAACAAGAGTGCATGGAAACACCATTTACCTTGCTACCACAGTGGTACCTATTTACCTACTTGCACTGGCGTGCTTTCGAACTGCTAGGTTGGCAGGAGCTGGGAAACAGCAACGGGAGCTCACCACTGACCTTCTGATCGGCAAGCCCAAGAAGCTCAGTGATTTAGACCACAGCACCACCCACATCCTAATGCTAAGTAATGCTAAGTAATGACCATAGGACACCTCTTGATATAGAATAGCCCAATATTATTTCAAAGGCTGTGCACTTTATTTCTAAAAAGAAAGATAGTTTTGGGTGGGCTTATTTCCCCATAAAGTCAGAAAAGTAAATTTGACTCAACAAGCAAGCTTTTTCTTCTTTCTTTTTGCTAGTGAAATAATACATTTCTAGAATCCAGCTCAACTGGAGAAGTGGAAATGGTAGAGTTCTTAATTGATTGAGGTAGCATTAGGGATGATGCAATAATTGCTTTAATTAGCTCCTATTAAACTGGTCTGTAAGTTGATAGTCTGCTTCCATCTGAACAGCTTCACAGCTGTGCTCTGTCAATACATCAGCTCATTTTAATCTCTTTGCTTCTGTGCTGTGCCTCTCCTTTTTGAACTCTGGTGTTTTCTCACTTCATTTCAGTGATTAGTCATATATCCCCAAACTATATACTAATCAATTTCAGCCTGATTAAAGCCTAAATGTTGCTTCAAGGTGAAGTACACAAGCTTTTAAGTGATACAAAACTCTTGATTGGGAGAAAGCATATGTGCTTACTTTGCATATAGTAAAGCTGGCCATTTGTATTTATCTGCCAAACAGTGAATAAAAAATTACCATACTTCAGCTTCACACCTGATAAGAAATCCGAGGAATCTAATGGTAAGACAGTGACAACTGGCTTACCAAATAGTTACATGCACACTCTCCTAAATTACCAGTTGGTAAATTGTTGTCTTTTATTTGCCTTTGATACCAGGGGCAGCGAATTTCCTTTAGTCCAAGGACCACATTCCCATTTGGACAACCTTCTAAGGGTGATAAGACAGTGCCAGAGGTAGAAGTGGGTGGAGCTACAGATGTGTCTCTGACCTTTGTACAATAGGCTACATGCCAGCCTTGCGAAACTCAAGCATTTCCATATATATTCATAAACACATTTCTCCGTCCTCTAGCCAGGCAAGCAAGAGGCATTATCATAGTTCAGTGATACACTGAATGACTCAGAACTGGGCTGGTGAGCAGACCTGTCTTGGGGAAAGCCCAGGACCCACTGGCAGAGGAATGGGGGCAGAGCAACATCGGGGAAGGGCAACATCACCCCTGGCAACATCGGGGAAGGGGGTACCATTGCAGCTGCCCCCAGACACGCTGTGCATCCCTCCACTATGCTGGGCGCCACACCCCCAGGAAACATGCCACGCCCCCAGATGCACACCACGCCCCAGGGATGCACGCTACACCCCCGCGTGCGACGAGCCACGCCCTCACCCCCCAGGATCAGCACCAGCCACGCCCCCGCCTTCTCTCTGCCCCCCAGTGCTGGAGCATGCGGCTTCACCACTGCCCAGACCTCAAAGTACTAGAGAGAAGTACCTGGAGGACTGTGTTTGGCCTCCTGCTCAAGGTTTCCCACCCCTGTTTTATCACACAAATTCATGCAGATCCAAATCTAATTTGCGGGAGATATATATTTTTAAAAGACTTGTCTAGTAATCAGGGTGTGTTTGGCCCCAGCTGGGATAGCTCATTCGGTGGAGCGTGAGACTCTTAATCTCCAGGTCATGGGTTCAAGCCCTACACTGGGCAAAAGATTCCTGCATTGCAGGGGGTGGTCCCTTTCAAATCTACAGTTCTATTTGTGAAAAAAATTAATAATTCCAGTTTTCTATCTGTTGTGGAAGTACTATTTTCCTTAACTGTCATCACAGTGAGAGAGCCAGAGAAACTCAAGAAACTCCCCCCATCCCAAGTCACAAAATTCATTATGAAAGAAAATATTTGTAGTAATCTCAAATAGCTGACAGCTTAATCACATGTTTCCGTTCAGGAGAACTAAAAATGGCACCCCTCCAATACTCAAATATTCCCAAAGGCATGTAAAATATGCTACGATTTTAATCCAGAAAACTATGCTAGTTTCTTTTTGGATATTCCTGTTCGACACTTCAGAAGGAGCATTCAGAAAAAGCTATTATTATTATTATTATTATTATTATTATTATTATTATTATTATTACATTGCCACTAGGTAATGTGTAATCCAAGTAAAGAATACACTCTAGTTAGTTGATGTTGTTTTCTAAAGTATAAAACTATACAATAAACTCAAACTTTCAATTCACATTTAAAGCAGGTATCAGGCACACTTAACTAACAACAGAAAGGTGAAAGTTAGTTAGTTATTAGGTAAAGGTAAAGGTACCCCTGCCCGTACAGGCCAGTCTTGCCAGACTCTAGGGTTGTGCACTCATCTCACTCTATAGGCCGGGAGCCAGCGCTGTCCGCAGACACTTCCGGGTCACGTGGCCAGCGTGACAAGCTGCATCTGGCGAGCCAGCGCAGCACATGGAACGCCGTTTACCTTCCCGCTGGTAAGTGGTCCCTATTTATCTACTTGCACCCGGGGGTGCTTTCGAACTGCTAGGTTGGCAGGCACTGGGACCGAACAACGGGAGCGCACCCCGCCGCGGGGATTCGAACCGCCGACCATGCGATCGGCAAGTCCTAGGCGCTGAGGTTTTACCCACAGTGCCACCCGCGTCCCTAAGTTAGTTATTAGGGCTAACCAAAAAGTCACAAAAATGTGGCAGAAATTTAGCTCCTGCTTTGGGTAGCACCCTGCTTGATGAATAATTTCAGAGAATGGGAAAAAAATGAATGTTATTTTAAATAACAGGTTTTTTTGTTTTTTTACTTTCCAAACTGAATTGAAATCTGAAGCTTTTATGATTCAAGGGTTTGAATGCATGATGCATAAAATAGTGGCTCCTATTATCTGGGAAGAGGTAGTTGCTTTGGTTACATAACTTGAGAATGCAAGTTTCAAAGTCAGATGGATGTCTCTGTTTTAGTTTTACATAATAGACACATCCACCGTGATATACTTGTACAATGTGATATAATATGATACGCCTTCTTCCTAGATGTGTCAGATATCTTCTTGCAATATTTCGTTCCTCCTAAAGAAGGAGGTTTGTCAGCAAGTGTGAGAAGAGATCAATACTATTTGATTGTTTTCCTCTTTAGGGTACTAATACATGCGAGTGTTTCACAACATGCTGTCTAAACCCAGCAAAAACAAACATGCCAGCAGGATAATTAATTTAATGAGATTATCTCACCGGTGGTTGCCCTTCTTTTGGCAGCACTCACACTTAGGCACAGTCCATGAAAAGGACTGCGGCTGCAGATACCCTCAGTGAAAACCTTTTTATATTTGCCAAACAATATGCTATGTTTTAATGAGAAGTATAAAACAATGGTTTTTTAAAATAAATATAAAATAACATTTTATTTCTCCTGATAAATAAAAACAATTATCTTTCTTAAAGGGAGACTTGTTTCTAAGCAAATGCTGGATATCACACTGGCAGATTACTGCAATTTAATATGATAGAATATAAGTAATGGAATGAATAAATACAAATGAACACCTTGTTGGAATAGGCTGTGTGTGCTTCTACCACTTTTCAGTTTGAACTTTACTTTGCATGAAGTAAATATATACTTTATATACTTTGTGTGTGTGTGTGTGTGGCTGCAGTCCTCTGTACACTTACCTGAGTTCAGGTGAGATTTGCGCTACATGAAAAATAAAGTGAAATGGCAGCATATTCCTATAGGTAACTCTGCTGCTGCACTAGTAGAAATTACCACCATATCTAATGCATTGCTCGGCCAAGAAAGAAGGAAATTACACAGCATGGAGAATATAAAAAGTGGTGTAGAAAGTACAGACAGAGCCCTAGAATCCCTGGAAGTACCATCATGGCCCACCATTCAGGGGCGGTGCCAGTGAGCGAGAGCTGAGCCAATATGGTATAGGATTGCACCCTGATATTGATTAGCAGCAACTGTAGCAGGGATTAATGTTGTTACATGCATATTTAATCTTCTGGGATTCATTCCAAAGCCTTACTTCTCCTTGGACTTTGAAAAATAACAGCAAGGCCTCACTGGCATTAACCTGCAACTTTTTTTTTTTTTGTAACAGATACCAGTTTCCCACAGGAAACTGCAAGGCACTGCTGGGCAGCTCAGAATAAATTATTATTACATTAAATAAATCCCTTAAAATAAGTCTGGATTCTTCAGAAAGGATACACACAAACCTTAATCAATAAATAAATCTGTAGCTCTTTTTAAACTCCATACATTTTTGTGCTGCTGTGTTAGCTGTGAAAGCCATTACTACTAAAGAGAGGGTATTTTTAGTGACCTAAAGTGACTTAGAACTAAAGGCTAAAGAGGTCTGATTTATTCTGATGAATTTAAAGGCCACCTATGACACTCAGGGTGAATTATATCTTCTTCCTCTTTTTAATTCATATGAAAATAGCATTATTATTATTACTATCATCATCATCATTATCACAATCATCATAAATTTATGTTACTGTTAGAGTTTATTTACCGGAATTTGGAGATTATGTATTTACATATCTGTTAAAGTAGTTTTTAATATATGCATGCTGGTCTCCATATATGATGCAAAGCTGTAAATCCTCATAACTCTATTTCATTCTTCACCAATGACAGCCGTGAAGTCAGATTGTAATTCTTGCACTGTGAAGCATCTATATACAAGTACTTGCTTGGCAAATGGAGTACTGCAAGGCATGCATTTTCTTCCCCGTTAAGTTTTTTGGTTTTTTTTTAATTCTAGGGTAAATGTCAAAACAATGCTGTAAAACCAATTAAGAAGAAAGAAAACAAGATTAGAGGTGCTACTTGAATTATTTATTGTTGTGCACTGTTGCCAAGTCTTTAAATAAGTAGTTAATAGACCTTACAGTAACTCTCTTTGCAATACAGTAATTTATTTAATGCACTTTTCAGCAATGCACAAGCATTAATCTGAAAGACTCCATGTTGATATGTACTGTACCTTTCTACAGAACAGTAACAATATACACAAGGAATCTTCAGCAGAAGGGCAGCAGACCACATTTACCTGAACACTCTTGCAGTGGTACTATTCAACTACATAGCTTTGGTTACTGTGTAAGCAGCAGGTAATGAAAAATCATTGACCACCAATGCTGACTTTTGTAGATTTGCTCAGTGTCATTAAAGAAATAAGCTACTGACTGCTATAATTTCAAGCATTTTTCCAAACTGGGTACAGTTATCAATACTGTTCTGAATATGATAGCTCCCGTTGCTTGGTCCCAGCTCCTGCCAACCTAGCAGTTCAAAAGCACATAAAAAGTGCAAGTAGATAAATAGGCACAGCTCTGGGGCGCGAAGGTAAACGGCGTTTCTGTGTGCCACTCTGGTTTCACCAGAAGCAGCTTCATCATGCTCGCCACATGACCCGGAAAAACAAACACCGGCTCCCTCGGCTAGTAAAGCGAGATGAGCGCCGCAACCCCAGAGTCGTTCGCAACTGGACTTAACTGTCAGGGGTCCTTTACCTTTACCTTTCAACCTGATCAGAGTAAATACCCTAATTTCTCAATACTGTCCAGTAGCCCGTTAGAGACCAACTAAGGTGCTACTGGACAATTTTTTAATTTATTTCAACTGTGTCAGACCAACATGGCTACCTATCTGAATTCTCAACAACGATTTTCCTTCTGAATTTTTAAGATAGTGGTAGAAAATATTTAGCTCATATTCTATAAAAAGTCTTGCAAGGTCACCTTACCCCATATATACCCACTCATCCACTTCAGTCTGTGGAACCAGCAGTGTTACAGGTGTTGCATAAAGTTGGCATGTACTGTACTGTACTGCAACCTTGTTTTCACCTTACCGCTGATTTCAATTATTTTGGAAGAGTCATATACCGGTATATGCCTAATATAGTCCACCAAAGGAAGCACATTTGAAGGAGCTTGTATAAGGCAACATTATGGGATGGGTGTTTCCAGCTACCCTGCCCTTTGCCCTTGGAAGCCTTATGAGAAGCTGATTCAGGAGAGGAACGGTGAGGAGCATTATGGGAAGGCTGTTTCTAGGACTAAGGTGAAACTGTGAAACTCCCTTGTTACTTTTGATATTGGATCCTGCTTGTTGTTTAAGCAATCTTCTTACATTTATAGTATTAAAATGTTTTTTTCTATGTTACTATATTTGCTATTGTTTTGCTTTGTTATTATGAA
The DNA here is from genome assembly GCF_027172205.1 of Podarcis raffonei. Lineage (NCBI taxonomy): Eukaryota > Metazoa > Chordata > Lepidosauria > Squamata > Lacertidae > Podarcis > Podarcis raffonei. The sequence continues at coordinate 54,843,259 of NC_070604.1, forward strand.
ATCGTTACTTTGTGGTTCGAGGACCCGGTCCCCGCATAGTGGAAATGAAAACACACAGACACGTGATATAAGGTTAATGGGCAAGAAAAGGCCACAACTTTATTGATTACAGCAAGTGAAAAGGTATTGGCTTAGGATTACGTCAGTTGACTCCACCCACTCAGAGTGGGGTGAGTCTAAAAAGGGGGGTTTATTCACCAGTAGGTGGAGCTTGTTGATGCTAATCCAACTATAAGCTCTCCCCTGATGTCACCAAGGGTCGTGCCATGGCCTCCCGCCACGCAGGCATCGGACAGAATACACGACCGCCGGATTCCTTTAACGGAATACCCAAAAATTGAAGGCGTAGGCGATGGCCACACCTAGCCCTTCCACACACCACAACACATTATTCCAATGCCTAACCGCCACCCCAGAGCCCAAGAGTGAGGGCCGCGTGGCTGGCGCAGCAGTGATTTACGCTGCCGTCCACGCCCCTTCAAATGCACCTGGTTGGGTGCCTGCCTGTGGGCGTGGTGCGCCAGCCAGGTGAGTGGGAGGCAGGGGGCTAACGCCCCCTGCTTGAGGCGGAGACCGGCTCCCGCCCACAACCACTCCCCTCTTTTGCAGGAGGAGAGTCTATGTCATTTTTTGTTGTGCTACATTGAAATTGTTTCTGTAGTTTGTTTGAAATGCATCCCTGGTTTTTTTGTAAGCTGCTTTTGAGCATGATTTTTGTGTGTGTGTGGAAAAGCAGCATACATATAAAATGAATGAACAAATTTACTCTTTCTGCATCAGGTGCTTAAAATATTGAGGTATTGGAACATGAACAATGCTTTTAAACAACAACAAAGAATAAATAGATCTACTGAAAACCAGAATTTTTGTTTTATCTACTACTATAGGATCCAATCAATTGTGCTGGAGTAGAGCTAGCCTTGGGAGAAAACTAAGTTATTTGTCATATATTCACATAACACATTTGTAATGTGGTAGCTACAGGAGAAGTGCTTTTTAAGTGCTTATGTGATGATGGCATTGTGTGATAGAAGACGCATAAAGCTGGCTGCTGGCCACTGACTAGGAACTGGCAAGCCTTGCCCATGCTAAAGTGTCCCAAGCATGTAGGCCCCCCATTCAGGTCTGTGAACTTGCCATTAGTGAGTTAAATTAGAAACAACTACAGCATTTTTGCTCAAGGAAAGGATATTAAGAAATAATAGAAAGAAATATGCATGTTTAATATTCTGGGCTTCATTCCAAAGTCTTACTTCTCTTTGTGCCTTTTTGAAAAATAACATCGGGGCCTCACTAGCATTAACCTGTAACTTTTTGTAATAGATACCATTTCCCCACAGGAAGCTGTCTTTCTGAAATAATACCAAATACTAACTTGTGTAATAATTGTTCTAATTAAAAAACAATGTAGGACACTGCTGGGCAGCAGAGGCTGTCTAAGGTGTCCCTATGCAACAACAGGAGCTTGTATCTGAATGACTGATCTGCTCCAGAAAGCACATAATAATATTGATGGAGGACTGACATGTCCACAAACCTAGTATTAATATCAATTATACTGAAGATTCTCTATGCCCTTGAGTCCACAGTTATTTTTGGGTGTTGGAACTGTTATGTATGCAGGCGTTTTAGGCCGAAGCAATGCAGGCCTAGACCTTCAGGCCTCCTGGAGCTCAGGAGCTTCATCTGCATAACAAAAGACAGAGAGGATTCTAAAACCCTCCAATGACATTGTAATTAGCTAGAAGACAGCCAATCCCTGCTGAGGGCCAATGTTGTGATTCACAAATTGCAAACTTTCACAGGCGGTGTGTGTGTTTTGTCTGGGCTGGCTTAAGGTATATATACTGGGCCAAGTACCCCTGTTTGTCATTCTTGTTCTTCCTGATGTTCCAATAAATCTTTTTTTGAGCCGAATCTCAGTCTTGGGTCATGCCTGAACCTACCTACACTTCAGGAACCACATATTGATTCCTCTTCTTCTGCATAATCCCTGTTTTACCAAGTATCAATGGAAACAAAGGTTAGGGAATGCATATCAGGTTCTAGGCTGGAACTTCAATTATTTCTGACCCTTTAGGTAAAGGTAAAGGGAACCCTGACCATTAGGTCCAGTCGTGACCAACTCTGGGGTTGTGGCGCTCATCTCACTTTACTGGCCGAGGGAGCCAGCGGAAACGCTGTTTACCTTCCCGCTGAAGCGATACCTATTTATCTATTTGTACTTTGACATGCTTTCGAACTGCTAGGTTGGCAGGGGCAGGGACTGAGCAACGGGAGCTCACCCCGTTGCAGGGATTCAAACCGCCGACCTTCTGATCAGCAAGTCCTAGGCTCTGTGGTTTAACCCACAGCGCCACCCCCGTCCCATGACCCTTTAGGTACCACTGCTTATAGTAGGACTGAACATACAGATTGACTGCAGTTTGTGTTTCTTTCAGCATAAACAGTGAGGAAAATTCTATTACTAACATTAAAATGATGATTATGCATCTAAGACTCAAACAGTCCAATGAAATAAAATAACATATGTCTCAAGAACAAATTTCCACCCTTGACCTTAAATTAAAAATGGACAGACAAATATTTTGTTTACTCTGGCAATGCTTAAGGTTCTAAATTAATGTTGAAAACACAATTCAGAATTTAAGAACATAACAAGAGCCCTGCTGGATCAGACCAAAGGATAATCTCATTATTTTCTCACAGTGGCTAACCAGATGCCTGTGTGAAGCCACAAGCAGAATGTCAGCAAAACAGCATTCTCCTCACTTGTGCTCCTAGCTGCTGGTTTTAACAGGCACCCTCAGCAACAGATGCTCTGACACTAGAGGTAATATAGCCAACATGGCTAGTAGCCATTGATAGTCTTAACCTCCATATAGTGGTATAATGCCATTTTAAAACCATCCACATTGTTGACCATTGCTACATCTGGTAAGAGTGGTACTATGCTCTGTTTGTCTAGGTTCACAAGTAACAGTAAGGCTTACAAGGGCCACATAAACAAACATTGGCTATAGGTTGTGGTTAAGGAAATAGGAGTTTAACGGTGAGGCTGCATTCGAGTATCACACTAAGCGAAACCTTGGCGTGGGTGCCATGTTACACTGAACTCAAAGGACCAAGGAGGACTAAATTGGCTGTGATTTCCCAGGAGCACACACTTTCATGCATTTGCACTAAACTGTGGTTTGGCTTAGTGTTATGTGCAAATGTAGCCTTTCTGGGTCCTGAATGTTCTAACATTCAGCTTCATTGGATGGCCCTGGTATCTAGCATTATGAGAGAGGAAGTAAAACTGGTCTCTGTCCACTTTTTCCACATTACATCTCCTGTTATGTACTGAAGTTCTCACCCTGAGCCAGCAGGGGGATACTATAGATAGTTATGCAAATGAAGGATTGAAAGTGACGTTCAGTGATTGGATAGTTTGTATGCAAATGAAGGATCAAAAGTGACGTTCAGTGATTGGATAGTTTTAGAAAGTTGCTACAGTTACGTTGTTCTGGAGCTCTATATAAGCAGGCTGACTGAGCTCCTCAGTTCAGTTCTGTTCTGGCCTTTGAATAAACAAGAGCTGTTTGAAGAATCGCTGTGTTGTCTGATATGTTCACCCACAACTTAACATCTCCCATCTGCAAGACTCAATATTTTGAGCAAGCGGTAGCTACTAGCTCATTGCTTAGCCAAAAAGTGCCAGGCTCGGAAGGAACATGGTCTTAAGGCACCACTTACACCAATGATGTCACCATTCCCCTATCCAAGTTATTGTCAACATTTGAAAGTTCTCAGGTCTTTAGTATATGGAAATAAATAATGTTTGAGAATGGTGTTGGAGGATTCATAAATATAAAATTACTTATTACAGTATTAAAAATAGAGTTCACTTTTCTAAAAAAAGTATATATTACCCAATTGTAAGACGATAAATGTGCCATTCTCTCTAATGCTTCAACATTACAGCTCTATCTCTTAAAAAGCTGACATGGAAAATAGCAGCGTAATAAACCAATTCATCATAATGCGCAAAAGAAAGCATTGGAATAAATTGTAATAACCTTTCAAAAACTAGCAGCTTTTAAAAGTATTAATTTCTACTCCAGATAATTGGAAAGGACACCTGGGCGGTCAGGCAATATTTTTCATGGGATTGTCCTGTCAGGAACTCAGATTGTCTTTGGAGTCAGGAACAATCGTTTAGCGCTAAATGACAGTGAATCTTGCAAATGGGTATTCCTAGATGGTATTGCCATAAATTACAAAACTGAACTCCCCTCAAGGTCAGCCATAAAAGAGGGCAGGTATCAAACGGCATTCTTGGAGCTCTGAAGTAGTCTTCAAGCTTCATACAAACGGACGCCGGTTGTGTTCCTGCCATAAAAATCAACTTAATGGACTGACAGCACATATTATCATCAAAGCTTTATAAATTTCCTATATAGATCTACAAAATGCAATGAGGACTATGTTTGAAATGGAAAGAGCTGTGGTTTCTGCTTATGCTAACTGTAAACATTGTTACTTAATTCTGAAGTGCTGACAGCTTTGAATTTGAGACTACAGTGCATTTTGCATTGAAAGCAAGCAACGCTTCGGTGCAGTTCAGAATAATCATACTAACACAATGGCTATTTTTTATTTCCCTTTTCCCTTTTTATAACATCTTTTGATATTTTGTAAGAAAGAGGTTGTACCAATGAACTATATTCCCATTTAAATATGAGTACTGTAAACAGGAGATCAAAAATCAAAGAGCAGCTTCTGAATTTTTTGGATGTTTTTTCTCTAATAGTCTGAGACAGTCACTGAATGGATATAAACAAAACCAATTCAAGGTTTTTTCAGATGGCATAGGAAGGTTCCCATGGAAAAGCAAGTGCGATTCCTCCTTATGCTGTGTCACCACAAGGTGCACGTATTATCTCTTCTACCGCTGCATAGGCATTGACCAGACAGGTAATGTGACCAGAATATGCAGTGAACTAACCATGAAATCAGTCTGCACACACTGACTCCAAAAGTAGAACAGCATTTACCTGGGCTTTTTCTGTACTCTTTTTAAATTGGATACATATAGATATGCGCGCACACACACACACACAGAGAGAGAGAGAGAGAGAGAGAGAGAGAGAGAGAGAGAGAGAGAGATGTAACATTACATTTTCTCATTTAAATCTTATAATCATAATCTGTTTTCCTTAAAAAAAAATCCAGCTTAAATTGTTGCACCTGAGAGCAAAGGTTGATCTGAGGGAGGGGAAGGCTGCAATTGAACAAGTTCCCAAAACCTTTGGGTGTAATACATTGTAGTGCTGAGTCTCTCATTCCCCCAGTGCAAGGATTTTTCTTACCACAATGGAACATTCTCCCTGCCTCCTCTCCCTCTCCCTGTTCTTTAGAGCAGATTTGAGGAGGGTGCAGGGTGCATGCTGGGTGAGAAGGTGGGGAAGGCCCCATTGCAGAAGTGGAAATCATTTTATTGGCAGGGTATGGTAGCTGAATACCACTCACACCTCTTCCTTTTTGCTAATATTATATGGAGGCCACCATCCAAAGCTTTGTTGCCAGTTTCTTAGCTATGTTTATTATTCTACTTTGTGCAGACCAGTGGCCAGCAACCTGAAGTGTCATATCAGACCCCCGAGTCTCACATTTCATTGGCAAACTTGTGAGACAGCAAAATTTGGTGCCGACCAACTCCTGCACTCCTTTCTAAATCATAGGCATGGCATCCCCTGTGGCGCCTGCAGGGCTCCGATCTTAGCGTTACAAAATTAGTTGTGCTCCCCTAAATCTGCCTCTGATCATATCTTGAATATGTGGTTAGTAAGTCGTTGGTGCTCTGATTCAGAGCTTCAGTTATCTGTTACACAGTAGTCCTAGAAATGCCCTTAGCCTGTGGCCCAACCCACAGCAGACCATGCTTCAGAAGTGACAAGCCTCTCTTCTGCACTCTCCTTCCAAACTCAGTAGACTAGTTCAGATGATATTTACTGACTGATCCAGTGCAGTGAGGCCACACCTCTGCATGTCTGGAGTTGGCCTATATGTAAAATACAAGAAAAATATTTGAAGAATCAGTTGACTGACTGAGCCTAAACTGAGGAAATGGTACACATAGGCTGACTTCAGACATTCTGTTTCTGTGGGGAAGGCAGAAATGGGACCAGTGTGTGCCATGGCCAGGGGAGACAACCATGGATGTTTTTGTCACCATATTCTTGTTAGTCTTAATTTGTCAGGTGCATGAAGGTACATGCATGAGGACAGAGGTAAAATGGTTGTGATCAGTGGCAATGGAAAGCAGTAGAAGTTCTATGCTGAGTTTAAATATGAGTGACTCATGCACAACAGTAGTCACTGGTGATAATACTATCCCTGCTATGCTGATTTAAACACCTAGAGAGAGAAAATTATGGCTAAAATCACACATGCATTTTAAAATGCTTTAATAATCACGTGGGAATCTTCAGTTAATTATAACCATGTTTCAGTTAATTAGTGCCACCCTCAAGTGGTTCATTTTCCAGTTTAAATATCACCACACACTCCTTTAGCTAATGCAGAAGGGACCCTCGCCTCTCCTGAATACTGGTCCATACTGTCCTGTTACTAGACTGTGATGAAATCCCATGATAAGGCGTGTAACCCTGCCTTTCTACATTACCAACCCACCTGTACCTCTGCCTCTAGTAGCACAAAACGATTGCCTTATCTATAAGGCAAGCATTCATGTCAATTTCAGCATTGCAATGCATTCTAAATTTATTTTATAAAATGAAACCATTACTATTTACTCCATTGGCCTTTTAAACACACATCTTTCATGTGGATCCCCTCTCCTGTCACTGCTTTGAGACCCTCCTGCTCTCTTTCAGACTCCTAGGATTTGCTGACAATGGTATTCACTGGCACTCTCTCTCTCTCTCTCTCTCTCTCTCTCTCTCTCTCTCTCTCTCTCTTCCTTCCCAGTAAAGAATTTTCAAATGCTGCTTGTGACACACAGCCTGATCCTATGCATTTTTATGAGCAAATATGTGCCACTCAGTTCAGTGGAGCTTTCTTCCAAATAAATGTATATGATTGTAGCTTTAGTTGTTTACAGTTCTGTAGATGAATGTCGGGCTCTCGTGGACTAGAAGGTCCTTTTGGTCCCTTCGAACTCTACAATTCTACAATTTTATGATTCTGTGACTTGCAGTTCTTGTCCCCTGCCCCATTCCTTTGGCTACAGAATTCCCTTTCACTCCCTGAAGGAATTCCTTTATTTTGACATCAGATTCCGACATCTAGATACACAAAGGATCCCCCCCCTTAATGCTGGGAGACTCTACCCCAGGATGCACAAAGTGGTGGTTTGTAGCTGGATGGTGCTAAGTTTCACACACTGATGAAAATTTACCAGCCATAGTTTGACTATAGTCCTCCGCTTTGTGTATCTGTTTAAGAAAACCTCTTCACCATACCTATTAATCTCCTTCCTGAAGGAACATAGGGGGAAAAGGAGACAGATACTCACATCCTCTCTTAGTGAGCTTCCTTTTCCATGCTATAACTCAGAATTAGGTCAACCAGCCTGTTTCCAAAATATCACACTGATTTCTGAACAATTTTACAGTGATGTTGCCTGAGTGTCTCTGCACAGGTATTCTGAAGGGGAAGAAAGAAAATAATAGAATGATCTGCTGTTGGACATTATTTTTAGCTTTTAAATAAATCTGTCATGCCATTTGAAGCTCAGCCTAATGACAATAATTATATGGGCTCTGAAGAAATCCGATTAGGTGAGCTAGGAAACCCATAGCAACTATTGTCGCTCATTTTCTTGTATGACAGGGTTGTCATTCTGGTAATTGCTGGAGCATATGCTTGATGACTGCTTGAACTTAGAACCTTTTTCTTTGAAAAAGATCTGCAAAGTTGGAAACTGACTGAAAGTCACAGCTAACATATTGAATCTGATAGCACTGTGGTACATCAGAAGGCCTATATTAACATTGCTATAAAAAAAACCTACGCAGTTCAGCTGTTGACATGTATGGAAAGGAGATGTGAGGAAGAAGGATTTGAAGCATACAAAAGAAAATTATTTTAAAAGAAAACTACTAGTGAAATGCTATGTTACTTATCAATAGAGAATATGGAGCTCAAGGACTAGGAGTATGACAATGGATTATTACTTCCTCAACCCCTAAAACCAGTAGCCAATGAAATGGAGTGGAGCTGGGATGTGGAAATGACAACACAACCATATCTTATCACAAACTGCATGATAGCACAGAAATATAGGGGTGGGTGGAGAGAGATGTGGTTCAGCACTATCAGGATTTTTGGCCTATACTGTTTGCATATGAAAGTGCCAAATGATATCATACATACATGAACTGGGTCAGATATATTAAAAAACTGTAACAAAAATTATTGACCGGATTCATCCTAGTAGAAGCCAGCACAAGGACTCCTGCTAGCGCAATGGGTCGTTCTCCCTTCTCTTCCCCTGCAGGCGAAGTTCTGCCAGGCAGGTAGAAATGTGTTTGCTGACAGACTACGCTGAATTCTACCCATGATCTCAATTGTTCCCATAGCAAAGCCTAGGCACAGAATGCTGAAAGGTGTTTCATATGCAAACGATTTAGATTAAAATAACACATGATGCCATTGCTGAGCCACATCTTTCCTCTCCCCCACCCCCCACAATATTTCCCTGTCTGATATCTATTCTGAGAGTCAACTCACCAATTCTAGAATATGGTGAGTGTGAAGTGTAGGAGGGTGAGACCAAGGAATGGCTTGCACATGCATGCTCCTTACTTGTTGTCTGCAGTGATAATTGATGACTTGTATGTGTAAATAAAACATCACAGAGCAAACATCACAGATTCTCAAGTGGAATCCATTTGAATGGAAGTAGAGCCATTCATTTCAATGTATGGAAATGCTTAATCACATTTCAACCCATGAATGTGGAAGAGAACCCTGGATCACCCCGATTCACCAAGTTATTCACCCGCGCTCTCACACTTGGCCAATGCATATCCCTAGTATAGATGTCTCTTTGTGTGTGTATCCTATATCACCAAAATTCCCATCAACCCCCAGTAACCTTCAAAGAATCCAAACCTAGCTTATGTACCAGGAGCCCCCCAATATCTCTTACCACTTTGGAGATTTACTATTATGTTTTTGTTGAACCTCCATATTACTATACTTGTGATCTGCTGTAGTATTAATTGGATGTTGATGCTCCCGCCATCTTTTGTTTCTGCAAGACAAGGCTCTTAGTGGGAAAGGTTGCTGCCTGAGCCCTTGGAGAAACACTACCAATAAGAGCAGATGTACTAGGTTAGATGGATCAGTGGTCTGATTCAGTATAAGACAGCTTCATATTTATAGTTAGATTTCCTTGGAACTCATTATTTTATTAAATACAGCTTTTACCGTTTCTCCATCAGTAACAGACTGATGGAATTTCATAACTCCAGCAAGAACAATGGGATTATATAATTTCCTGGTGTTCAATTGCTCATGATGAATGGGGAAAAGCATGAAATTGGGGAAATGAGCGTGCAGAGCTCATTTTCCAGGGTTGCTTGAAATGCAGGCATGAAGAGGAAATGTGCTGGTATCCGAGTGTAGGAGAAACACTGGTATTCACAACACTTGATGGCTGCATCTGTAGAGAGGAAAGATCATAGTGTGCATCCCAATGATGAAAGTGATTTAAGAAAAGGGTAACTTAACAGTTAGCTTTTCTAGGTATATCCACACAGAATAAGGCCTCTTGGGTTTGATGGAACTCAGCTAACTGTGCATAGCATTTCAGCCTTAATGGCTGTATGGCTCTATAGTGGCAGCCATCTTTCCCCTCATACATCGATTCTGAAAAGAATGGCATTTTGACACATCTCATCAGTCTCACAGGCATTTGCAATCCTATTTTAATGCAGGTGGTTGGTGGTTTGTGACATTTGAAAGTCTGGCGTCAACATCTGAAGCAGCCCTGTTCAGGGAAGTTAATACCCAGTCAGATGGGCGGGGTATAAACATTATTATTATTAGTAGTAGTAGTAGTAGTTGTTGTAGTGGTAAATGTCACATTTAACGCTCATGTTATTGAAGGAAAGGCAAATATATTGATAGAGTCATTGTGCAGAGAGGACTGCATCAATAGTGCTTTGCCAAAGATTCCTGCAGCTTGAGGCTCTCAATGACATTACTGAATGCCTAGTAGATAAAATACGGATGACTTATGTATTAATTTCTCATTATTGTAAAAAGGGAGATTAACCTGACTGACCTTTTAACATATACTTCTTACAAAGTGAAATATTTATTTGTATTCCCCTTCCTTCCTTATATTCCACCCCAAAAAATGACAAAGAAAAAGGGGAGAAGGCCAAATTCATGACCTTCCCCCACATTTTTCAAATGCATGTTTTACATGTTTTTTTGTTCACTTATACTGGTCCAAGCATCAGCTGCATGGTGTCAAACATAGAACACACATGCAAAAAATAATCTAGGAAAAATATTTTTGTAGCAGTTGGCCACTTAACACAACCCCTTAGTTCAGCATATGCTGCCAAGGTTTGATTATGGTCAGCAAAAATCTAAAGGTATATTTTGCTGTCTTCCTGCCTTACATTCACCGAAGGCAGAAAAGCTCCTTCTAGAGTCAGCAGGATTGCAACACACACAGACTGCTGCTACACTGGACGAACTACTGCTGTGTTGACATGCTCTGTCATAGGGAAAGGGGCGAAGGTAAGGCATCAACACAAAATCTGAGAAAGAGAAGATCACAACCGTGCACTGAATTATTATTTTTTGGTCAATCATGCATCAAATATTGCAGTCCTGCTTCAGGAGAACTGGTTTAATCCATTCACAGGCTTAGTAGGACAGTCTTCAATCCTCTGAATGGATTAAACCAATTGCCCTGGAGGGAAAGTCGTGAGACTTGAAATATGTTGGGCCAATAAATAACTTCTGTTTATTTATTTTAAATTCACAACAATGTCATGTGCAAAATTCCTTCCCTCACACAGGGTCAATAAACCATTTTCTACACACTACCCTCTCCCTCCATTTTTGTGTTGTATCACAGAGAGGCATTTTATCTCTTAACAAAGGACTTTCTGGACCTTACACAGGACAATCGGGGAGGCATCTCCCCATTAGGCTCTATACCCAGCGTAGCTGCTGTGCATAAAGATCTGCATGCTGGAAGTGACGGGGAGACGGAATGAGGCTGCTGGACAGTCCTGTTCCTTCATCTGGCATTTTTAAATCTTGCCCTTCACTGCAAAATATCCTTTCTGAGGCAGAAAGGGGTTCTGCAGGAAGTAAATTCCAGCCCACAATGGAGCGTGTAAGCATAGCACAGGCCTATCAGGGGATATTCAGAAGGAGGGACTCATAAGAACGCAAGAGTTCAAACCAAGGGTTAATTTTGACACAGCGATTCTTCAAACAGCTCTTGTTTATTCACAGGCCAGAACTGAACTGAACTGAAGGGTTCAGCCTAGAGCTCCACTAGAACGCAACAGTAACAATTTTCTGTAACTATCCAATCACTGAACGTCGCTTTCAATCCCTTATTTGCATATGTGGACCTGAGTGAAAACTATCTACAGTATCCCCCTGCTGGCCCAGGGTGAGATCTTCAGTTCATAACATTTATAACAAAGGCCAGCCAGATGCATCAAGGAAGCCACCCAAGCAGGTTATGAAAGCAATATACTTCCCAGTGTTTGCACTCAGCAACTGATATTCATTGTTATACTGCCTTTGAACATGGTTCTCTATAGCCAGCATAGCTAGTAGCTATTGATACTGTTGATTGTTCCTGGTTAATTTTAAAACACCATCAAAGCCACAGCATATCCCCCTTCATAAACTAGTCTTTCATGCATTAAAGAACGGGAGCAGGGTCTCATCGCAGCTGGAGTATTAAAAAACTTATGAAACAAACACCTGTCTAAAGGTTTTTGCTGTATGGTGAAACACCACGAAAGAGCAAGACAGAGGGAGATCTTCTCAGACAGACTTCACATGGTGAGTGGAAGCTGAATGTGCATAGATTTCCCTTTCAGTTCTTTGGCTCAATGCACACATATGACCCAATGAGAGAGAGAGAAAAATTAACTTTCCATTTCCTTCATACTGTGAGGCCATAGTCGTCATACAATGTTCATTTGAGGAACCACTTTCAAAATTCCAAGAGTACATTTCTTACCATTATGTGTTGAATTTCAGCAGCAAATTGAAAATACTGACATGAGAAGTATTTATACATTATCCGTTACTTAATATGAGAAACGTTCGCCTTTTTGTTTTAGTGCCAAATAAGACTCGCAATGAATCCTGTACCAAAGTGACCTAAGCAAGATTAATATAATCCTAGTTATATCTGCTTCTTGTGGTTGACTGCCTCTTGGGTCATATGGTTGATGAAAACAGCTATTTTAAAACGTGTTTGCTTATGTTTAATTTTAATATAATTATCATGTACAGTTTCTGAATGCTGCCACAGTCACTTGAACATTCATTATTTATGAAACTGCATCAAAATTATATTTAAAGCTTTGATCTTCAAAAGACTTAGAAAGCAATCTGGCTTCTTTGTTGTTTTAGCTGATCGTTTTTTAATGAAACCTCTATCTCACCACTCTAATATTCAAAAACCTAGGATGTTACTATGTTGCAGAAATACTTGTGTATTTTTCCCCCTTCAGAAATACTCATTGAAATTAGTAGGTTTCTAGGGCTATGATAATGCTCCACCACCCACCATCCTGTTCAGAGGAGAATTTGAAGGAATATGATAGTTTTTGCTTTGTTTTGTTTTTTAGGTGGATGATATTTTTTTAAAAAAGGGTTTGTATGCTATTGTTCCTTTTTTGAATTTTATGTAAAGTTTTTTCAACTTTGGGGGCGGGGGGACTTTTTTCAGTGGCTATTTCAGTGCTGCATTTGGCCAGCTTATAAAGTAGGACAGGGGAGTTTTAATTAAAGAACTGTCTCTACTGCTGCCACCAGCTATGGTGAACCTCACCACACATGAACCTTAAAAAAATCCCTAAAATTACCATTACTTTATGAGGGCATACGGGAGGCAAAGTAATTGTATTTTGCCACACACCATATTTGAGCCTGGAGTTCTTGGGCACTTTTTGAGCAGCTTTATGATTTGCATCTTGTGTGATACAGCACATATATTTGGTGGATATTATAAAAATTCTGCAGGGGTGATAATGTGTCAGTGGAAACCTGACATGGATCAACACTTACTATATTTGGGCCAGAATAGTTAAAGTCACTTCTTTTGGTCCTACATTATCTATATGTATTGTTTTCTTCTCGTTCCTCTAGACATCTTCACCATTTTGTAATTTTTAAAAATAAATTAGTTGTTTATTCATTGTAGTTTTTGTATGTCAGTTGCTATGGTCCTCAGAATTCTGGCTGCAGAGAAGTTTTGTTTAAGTCAGTGTAAGTCATCTGAAGGGTGTGGTTTGAAGATTGACATGAACATTTCCTAAGAATGCTGGTATTTTATCCACTTTGGTCAATCATTGCATTATCTGGTTTTATGTAAGCAACTTACGTAATGTGGGATTTCGTGACTATCTCTTACAAGAAAAACCTTAAATGCTACAAGATAATCCAATCTCTTGTTTGTTGTCTCATGATCTACTTTCCTATATATAAAGAACAAGGTTACAAGGAGTACTTCCCCACTATTTCAGTGTATATGTAAGTGTGGGGTTATAATTCTTCTTGATAAATTTGGATGCAGATAATAATTATTCCACTTCAATTAATTTAGAATAAAATAATGTGGTCTTTACTATGCACCTTCCAAGGTATATCTTAATAGCAGGATTCTTTATTCAATTTTCTTTATTGGGCCTAGATTAATGTCACCTTGGAGCTGATAAATCTGCTAATGAACCAACGAAACAGCTTCTGACTCTGATAGTTCTTATTTACTAACCTGATTGGACTTTTGGCAGGTATAGAAACCACAGCATTTGCATTCCAGGAAACCAAATTTCTTGTTAATCTTCAAAATTTCTATGGTAATAATGTTAAAACTGTATTGACCTTTTTTGAAAAATAAATAAATAGCACCATCATTTTAACATTCTATGCTGTAGCAGTGAGCTCTGAACAAAATCCCAAAAGAAACATAACAGAAATGTAGGAACTACATATTATTAATTTTATTTAAATCAAGAAACATCCACGAAACAAAAATTGGTGGCATGATATCTTGGTGATAACTGATTGGTCCACAAATATTACCATCTCCCAGTCTATTTTGGCAGCTCCAGAAAGTGTGAAAACCATGTGCGGAGGAACTAGGTTTAAATTTTAATTTTGTGCTTCATCTTCAGCCATGCCGAAATACAGTTAGCAGCAACACATGTTAATGACAGATAAGGGAATTGTTGCTTCTCATATAATTATGTTGCTCTTGCCATAGTGGAGTCTGGCAGCAGAGCCAGCCATATCATCACATTATTAGGGTAGTTACTCTGTTTGACAAGAATCCATTTTTACACAGTCACAGAGGCATCTTTTGTGAGTTGCGCTTCTGGAGCATAAAAATACAGAATATTTTTTGCTGAACCTTATAATGTACTTTCCATACAAAATGCACTTTTATGTGTACAAACATACAGGGTTGACTCAGAATAAATCAAGAAGAATAAAATAAACATGTGAATCTCAACCTGTCAAAGAACAGGCAGAGCTGCTTTGCCATAGTGTTGTGCTTTACCATGTTGGAATTTTACCTCATCTATCAGCTGTTTCGTTAAGTCCCCCATCCACCAGCAAGCCTCCTGATCTCTATTCATCAACTGCACTTAAGTTTTAACTATTAAGCTCACTTGCAACTATTAAGCTCACTTGCAAAGCAATCCACCACCACCACCATATTCCATTGCGCTGGCCAGAATTGGATGTGATAGGTGTGTTGCTCCACTTAACTTCACTGGTAGTGCTGGATTGCTTTGCAAGTGAGCTCCATTGAAATAAATAGGACTTACTTCCAAGTAAACATCTTTAGTGCATTGTTGTTGTTTAGTCGTGTCCGACTCTTCGTGACCCCATGGACCAGAGCACGCCAGGCACTCCTGTCTTCCACTGCCTGCCACAGTTTGGTCAAACTTTAGTGCATAGATAGGGACAAGCTAGACTTAATGGGGCAGCCACATATATTTATTCATATGTCTGCCCTATTCCCTTATGCAGTGTATGGGAGGGTGTCTGTTCTATGCATGAAATGGAACGTGCCTCACCTTGCTGCGCTGCATTGGATGAATCACTTCAATATCAGAAGTGAACTGGGCTGGGAGAAAATTGCTTGAGGAAATTGGAGCAATAAGGTAAGTCAGGGGAGGGGATTGGTTTTAGATCTACACCATGTAAATAAAAAAAGCTGCCACCTACCCTGCTTTATATGTAAATGGCACAGATGTGAATAAAATCTGCATAGCTGCCTCATCAAATCTAGTTTGACTGAGATTACTGGCAGATATTAGGGGGCCTGCAAAGATGTGCATTTGAGCTGCATCAAAGAAAATTGTAAAAGGGTAACATTTATGGTTTGCAATGTTTGCAGAATCTAAGAAAAAGAAGAGATGGCTAATTTCATTTTTTCACATACCTTGCTTTCAGCACAATACTGCACTCTGAATTTCATTTGATTCTTTATAATCACCAGTATTCTGACAGCTGATTAAAATTCAGAATTGGCTTCTCCTTGGAAAGTCATTTATATGTGGAACAGAAACAGGAAAACCAGCTATATACTGCTGTGAATCAATAACATTTTCATATATATGTAATTGTGAAAGTTGCTGTGGGAATTCACTGTCATCTTAATGGTGTATGAGAAATATATAATATAAAGCAATTGAAACAGTTTACTACTCAGAATCTCAAACTCAATCATTCTGTTCTGCAGGAAGAACAACGAACATCTTCTGGCACACTGCCTCTTTAAAAAAGATAGCAAAGCTAATTGGAAATATGCTGCAAAAAGTATCAATGTGGCTAGCAGAAAAATAATACTGTATTAGAATAATGTATGTGCATCATGAGTAATTAAAAGTCTAGTTCCTAAACAGTATGTCTGGCCCTCCCAGCTAGATCTCCACGGGAAGCTTTATTTTAAGATGAAAGCAACAGAATTATTTTATTTATTCATTCATTTTTTATCCCGTAATTCTTCTAAGGAGCTCAGGGCATCATCATCATTTTCATTTTTAAGTCACCTGACTCAAGAAAGTCTAAAGGGAACTTACATAAAAAAGTGTTACATTTTAAATACAAGAGTTGCATGCAAGTTTTTAAAACTTGAAAAGTTGTCATATGCTTATTCTGAAAACAACAATAAAAAACTCTACCTCTCCTCAACAACATATGAACTGACCCAGACCCTGCGACCATCATGTGAGACCATCCTTCATGTGACCCCCCTCTCACGAGAGGTCCAGAGGATGACAAAACGAGAACAGGCCTTTTCTGTGGTGGCTCCCCATTTATGGAATGCTCTCCCTAGTGAAGCTTGTCTCGTATCTTTGTTACATATCTTTAGGCACTATGTGAAAATGTTTCTCTATAACCGGGGCTTTGGCAAATTAAACAATCTATGGCCTTTGAAACTGTGTATGGGTAGGAAGGATTATTGTTTCGTGTGTTACTATGTTATGTATTTTTGTGTTTTTATATTGTAAACATGAAGGGCAGTATGGAAATTTAACAAATAATAATAAGCATGATTGCCATGAAAATTAATCCTCTAAAAATGTCCATGAAAATAGTGAAAGACAGCAGAGTTTCTCTGGGAAAAGTGTCTCATGAACTCATGGAAAAAGAACTCTCCTCTTTCTTGTCAACCAGTCTTTCAGTTTCTACCAAAAACTGCAAATGACCTCAGGCTTTGGGTAGGCTCATATGGATCACATGGGAGGAGGCATTCCATAAAGTATTGGAGTTCTGAACTGTGCAGGGGTTTATAGCTTTAAACCAGCACTTTAATTTCAATCCGGGAACATTCTGCAAGCCAGTGAAGCCAGGCCAGAATTGATGTAATATGTCAACTCATTCACTTCCTATTAACAAGCTGGTCACTGAGTTATGCACCAGCCACAGTTTCTGGACTGAAAGGGCTGTGAGCTCAGTTTCTGCACTAAAAACAAATGACTGGGATGAGGATTTATATGTCCACCTCACTTTCTAAGCCATTATTGGGCACGCAAGTGCAGCTGGTGGGCCTTGGAGTTCTAGGGCGGGAAACTAGATCTTGAAAACTTGAAGTCTGCCCATCTATGTCCTAGTTTGCAGCAGGTAGTCCTCTGTTTGAAGGTATCTTCTGTTTAAAAGGGCTGTCTGTTCAATGCCCATTTTAAAGAAAAAGAAGCATAAGAGAAGAGCAGGAAGGTCCTTGAAGATGCCCATCAACAGGGTACTGAGCAGGGACACAAACCACCCATAGTCAACTATAGTGAGATGTAGTGATTTTTTCCTATTAAATTTAAACTAATTATTTCTAAATTTGCATCTATACATATAGCTTACTACATGGAAATCTGATGCAAATACATGCCAAAATGGTGACGTATTTACTTTCTATTTTGGTGATGCATATGTGGCCAACCTAAGACAAACCTGATGCAATAGAAGTGCTAAGGCAGAAAGGGAGGGGGGAACCTTCTAATCCCTTCCCTATCTCGGACTCACACAAAGACACAGACGACACAGCATTTATAAAACTTTCAGACAACCAATCACTATTACAGTATAGTAAAACCCACGCTTTAAAAATTGATCCACTTAACAAATTTGATTAAATCTGAAATACCAGCATAGCAAACATCATGTCTCGCTGCCTATGGAAATTGATTCTTATGCACTGTTAAACATCTTGCTGGTTTTATAAAATCTACAAACTCTACAAGCTACCAAGTTCCCTGCTTCATTTTTGAAAAATGCCACGGCAGCTGTATATGTCATGCAACTTTGATGAAGAGAGAAAATGAGTTTCCTCCATTCGTAGAAGGAGAGTTGTTGCCATGGGGGGACCTTACACTCATGGAAAGTTCCCTTTCATGAGCAGAACTCTCCTGCTCATGGAGCAAAAAGTTAGAATTCAATCCATTGTCTTTTGTAGATAGAAACAGAGCAGATGTTTTGAACCTTACACAAGTGATTTAATGTAATTTTCACTAGATAAAAAAATACCATTGCAGGCTATAGTGGGAACATTTAAATGAAATACACATATTTTATTTCTTTTTATCTCAAGTCCTCATTGATCTTGCTTCAGCTGAGTTATCTATTGCTTTCCATTTTAAAACTTTGTTTTCAGATATTTCACTGGGAAAGCTCAGTGAGATATTTTATCTCACTCTCATTGGTGTCCTGGGGCTATCATGTAAGAAAGTAGCAGAAAACAATTTCAAGGGCAACATAAATAATGGGGATTGAATAAATTGAATAGAAGTGTCAACAACTTTATTGCAGAAAAAATACCTTGCTCTTGCACTTTTTTTTTTAAAAAAAGTATATTCTACACATTATGGTGGGCAGTAAAGTTTCCAAATAGCATGTAGATTTTGTGGTGGTTTCTTCCATTTTATTGAGGGAGTTGCTATGTATTCTGGCATGTCTGAAGTGGAATATGAGGACACAACCTTCAACACTTGAAAATCTCATTCATTTTAATAGCAAGAGTGTGCCAATCAAAAACCTTCCGAGTCAGACAGGAATGCAAAAGTGTTTATCCACATCTAAAATCAAATTTCTACCTGCTCTGGTGTGACCTTTGCTAGCATTTTACCAAACTATGTTTCAAAAGAAGTCTTTATATGAACAAAGACACTGGCTTAAGAATTCCATGGCCATGGCCCCTGATGCAAATGCAAATGTGCACATGCAGGTGTGCAGATGTCATTCAGCCTACTTTGGTCTACCCAGCCCCTTCTCTACCCTTGGGCTCTCTGCAAAGTGCTGCTGGGTTGCAGATATATGCAGCCAGGAGCAGCAGCATTGTGGACTTCCCTTGAACATCTAGACAGGCCTTTGGTCTGATCCGGCAGGGCTCTTAAGTTCTTATGTTTTTATACACTCTACCTTTAGCTTTGGTCCCTCAACAGACAGTCTTTGGTTTCTTAAAATTTAGAACTTACTTGGAACACAGTATTTTTTTTAAAAAAAAGCTTTCACCCAGAGCATCTTATTGCCCATGAAGCATTGCTGTTTTTCAAATAGATGGCGGTGGAATAAAAAATGATTTAAAGCAGCACCTTTCCCATGGCCTAGATCCCTCTATAACTTTTACTCATGAGTAAGAAAAGAAAAGAAAAGAAAAATATTTTTTAAGAACATAAGATTGCAGCATTTGGGACTTTTGTTCAGAGAAAAGATGAGTAAGACATGATAGAAGTTTATAAAATTATGCATAGCAAGGAGAAAGTGGATAGAGAAAAGTTTTTCTCCCACTCAGAACATTAGAACTTGTGGACATCCAATGAAGCTGAATGAAGATTGAGGATAGATAAAAGAAAGTACTTCTTCACACAGATAGTGATGGCCACCAACTTGGAGATCTTTAAAAGAGAATTAGACAAATTCATGGGAGAGAGCGTTATCAATGGCTACTAGCCAACTGGGATATGCTCTACCTCCAGAATTGTAGGCAGCAATGTTTCCAAATACCAATCACTGGAAACCTCAGGGTGGGAATGTGACCTTGTGTTCATGTTCTTATTGCTTGTTTCCCACGGGTATCTGTTTGGCCACTGTGGAAACAGGACACTTAACTAGATATGCCATTGGCCTGATACAGCAGGCTATTCTTATGCTCTTACGTTAAGCTATTTGCCACTTATTCCCAAACCACAGTTAACAGGAAGCAATAACAGGAAGGAGGAAATCTAAAGGCATGGAAGCCCTGACAATATCTTTGATTCAAAATGGATAGGTTGCAACTGCAAAAAAATAAATAACTAGATTGCATGCACATGAAAGCTCATACCAATAACAAACCTAGTTGGTCTCTAAGGTGCTACTGGAAGGAATTTTTTTATTTTGTTTAGATTGTCACAAATCAGGTATGGGGAAAAAAATACAGGAGGAGAACAGAGAAAACACTGGACTCCAATGATTTGACAATTTTGGCTGAATTCCCTGAAAAACCATGGCAATTCCAGAGAAAACTGCTAGTGTAGAAGAAATCTTTGTCCAGGTATTTTCCCCAGACAACTACCACTTACCATGCTTCTTTTTCCTGCTGAGTGGTAGCTCATTTTTTGTGGGAGAGAAATAGCCAGTGTCATGTTTACAAGCCAATTTGTTGTGAGCACAGATTTACTACTTGGTTCCCATCTAAAAGCATGCTCTGTATAATCTGAAATTTGGCAGCGATAGCCAAGTAATGAAGTCCTTTTAAATCTTGATTGGTACAAATTCCAGAAAATAACTAGTGAATTGATTGTTCTCTTGCTATAATGGTAGAGTATTTTAGTTTGAAAATGTCAATCAGAACCGAACCCTGACACTGCCCTGCTCCACCACCCAGTCAGGAGGACTAGGCACCTCATGTGTCACGACAGAGGCAAG
Organism: Podarcis raffonei; assembly: GCF_027172205.1. Taxonomy (NCBI): domain Eukaryota; kingdom Metazoa; phylum Chordata; class Lepidosauria; order Squamata; family Lacertidae; genus Podarcis; species Podarcis raffonei. Next base: position 54,863,899 of record NC_070604.1, read on the forward strand.
AAACCTGAGCATCTGTACCAAAGTGTAACAGAACCACCAGCACAGACTTGCTGATGCAAATGGTATCCCCCCACTGAATTCCCCTTTCTCTGCCCATATTGCAGGTTTGGTTTAACCACATACTTTGTAGCTGCCAGGACCTCAGTACAGAAGTAGGATACATTGATAATGTCTTCCTTTTACAAATAATCTGGTTCTGGGAGCTGCCATTTTAATTTCCCACAATGTTTCACAGTAATGCTATTTTGGGATTATTGGTTTATGAAAGCAATTGCATGGTGCTGTCACTAGGTAAGCCAGAAGGGACCACTAATGTAAGGGGGGGCCACAAAATGACACTTTGTCTAGGGCCCCCTCAAACCTGGAGCTCTGCCATCATATATAGTTATGGAAACTTTTCTCCATTCCTTTCACCATTTCCAGACACTGCATGGCCAAGAAATACATGGTGTAGTGACATCATTATACCCATTTTCAATATAAGCAGATGAGAAGGAAGTCAAATGAAACTTTCACTGTTAGCAAAACTATCAGCCGTCACCTTCCCTTCTGATCCGAGGTTAAAAGCAGTGAGCATATTTTCAAGAGGAATAAACTGTCAAAACACAATACTTTTTCATAGAATTGTAGTTGGGCGGGCCCTGGAGGGCCATCTAGTCAAACCCCCCTGCATTGCAGGAACCATAGCCAAATAATTCCTTTCCAGTGTTCATGAGGAGTGCAGATTTATGAGGAAATGTGTTCATGATTTGGACCCCACAAACATAATAGAACAGGAATGTCCTTCACATGTTGCTCGACTCCAGGCTCCATTAGCTTCAGCCAGTTTAGTCAATGGTCAGGGGTGATAGAAGTTAGAATCCAACATCTGTAGGCCGCTCCATTGCTATCCTTGTAACAGAAGCATCCCAATAACATGGCAGTAATTGGGCAACACCACTGCGAAAGCAGGATAAAAGGCAGGCCATTGATCTGTGAAAATTACTTAGTATTAACAACAGCTGGACAAAGGAGACTTAAAATGCACCTTCATGTAGGGCCAGCAGCTAAATTTAATCAGTTATTCAGGGTACGGGTGGTATTCTACAGTATGTGTCATGCTGAATGCAAATACATAGTTTGCTGCAAATGCAATCTACTCTTTTCCCTTGTAAGGTTTTCATAATTTCCTTTGTCCTTCCGGGGCTTCCTGATGAAGCGGTAACAACATAATATATCACAGCACACAGAAGACATTGTGGTAGGCTGTGCCCAAAATATTAAATATTCTATTCAGTTTGCAGGAAGTGTACCACATGTTTCATAATCAGGTTCTTTAACCATGAAGACCATGGAGAATAACAAAATTCTGGAAAAGATATAAACAACAAATGCATAATTCAAAACACAAATGTAAGAGTCTAGTCTAGTTGCATGAGGGATTAATAATAACTTTTTATCTATTTGAAAAAGACAAGGACAGAATAAATTGCAGATGCTATTTTATATATATTTTTAAAATCTCTTGCCTCCAGTTACCTCAGCCTATCAAACAAACTGCATGCAATATGACTGCACTTCTGGTATTGTTTTAGTATATAAACATAATAATGTATACTCCAGTTTAATATTTATAGCATTTTCTAAGATAACCTATGTAGCTTATGTTGCAAAAGCAAACGGAACTATTTTTGCAGATTCAAAAGTACTACATTGCCATTTCCCATAGCAAATATATGGTGTGTGGATGACATTTAAACATTATAACATGCATCAGGAAAACTTGTTCCTTGTATGTGAGAAAATGTATATTACACACACACACTTTACATGGCGATTGTACCACCAACATACATGTCATAATGGTCAGTAGTGTAGTGTAGTGGAGGGGGAACACAGGGGAGATGGCAAAGTTTTAAGACAGGAGTCAGCAAACTTTTTCAGCGGGGGCCGGTCCACTGTCCCTCAGACCTTGTGGGGGGGCAGACTATATTTTGAAAAAAATAATACTGAACGGATTCCTATGCCCCACAAATAACCCAGAGATGCATTTTAAATAAAAGCACACATTCTACTCATGTAAAAACACCAGGCAGGCCCCACAAATAACCCAGAGATGCATTTTAAATAAAAGGACACATTCTACTCATGTAAAAACACGCTGATTCCTGGACCGTCCGCAGGCCGGATTGAGAAGGCGATTGGGCCATATCCAGCCCCCGGGCCTTAGTTTGCCTACCCATGTTTTAAGAATTTTTTCAGAGTGGGAACAATGGCATGATATTCCCACTCTGTCATGCAATTGTCAGATCCTCCTTTCTCTGGCAAGTAAATGAGGTGATATGGAGGCTTTCAAATTTCACTTATTGTTTGTGCCAGATTAATACAGCATAGGGAAATCAGAGAGTGAGGAATGTAATCAAGACTTGATAGTTCTTTCCTTTGATTTTTTTAAAAACAACTTAATATGGTCACACTTCTTTGCAAGACTGTTTGCATTTCTGATTTAAAAGTTTGAAAATCAGCTGACTGAAGATCTTTCATCAAAGCTCAATATATTTTACAAGGATCTATGTAGTCTGAAGGAAGCAACCCGAGTTCAACTGAGTTCAAGCTTCAGCCAATATGATGGTAATTGAGAGCTTCCTTTTAAGTTCCTAGAAGCGGCATGGTTCAGTGTGGTTCACGTGCATGTTCCCTAATATTCATTAGTGGCTACTTTGATTGTCTCCTTCCTTATAGTACCAAAAACGTACTTACGAAAACACTAAAATTTAGCAGCATATGAGCAAGTAAAATGGGCAGTGGAGACCTATATCCCCCTCTGCATTTTCATAGACAGACAGGCTGAGCGAGTTCAACAGTTCAATGAAGAAAATAATAAAGCAGAAAGTCCTCCAAAAGCTTGATAATGTTTTCATTTGACTCCCTAGCTTTTTTGCACATTTTGTTGTTTTGGTAACCATAGTCCTACTTGTGAGCTAAAGCTTCATTTAACACACCTAGAATACAATAATAAATATATGGTTGTTATGGTCGGTAGCTGAATTAGTGGGCTGCCTGGCTAAGCAGTGGAATTGCTATTCTGAAGAAATCCCTCCCAATCTTGTCTGAACTTAATTATATTAAACTAAGCTATTGTTCTCGTAGTCTAACTTTTTGACCTCATGTAAAAAAAAATAATCTAACTTTTTGACCTCATGTAAAAAAAAATCAAAAATCACCAATGCAATTGCCTGAAAGGTGTGTCTGTTTTATTTTGGTAAAATTGAAAAGGGCACCTGAACTTCAGGTGGGTTTCAAAGCCCACACGCAGTAAATAATGAGTCCTGCCTGGAGCTCTCCAGGCACTTTCACAGTTGTGCTCAGCAAAGGTCAGGAAAAGAAAAGAGCTCATCAGAGAATATTTGGCCACATTAAACTATTCCAGCATAGCAGAACCTGACAAATGACACCCTTGGGTGCTGAAACAATGTGTGAGGGTGCTGGGGCGGGGGAACTAAGCCATATGCAAACTTCCCAGAGAGGTCTAGCAAGACACAGGAGATGGAAGTGTGGGCTTATTTTGCAATGGTTAGTCCTCCAATGAAGAATTGTGCGGAGTACTTAATAAATGTGGTAAAAGAATTGAAATGCATCAAATAATAAAGTTCTTGGGTTCAGCACACAAAAGTGGTTTTCACATGTTAAGAACTTTCCATCAAGAAAACTCTCATTACTAAAGTCACTGTTGAGAAAATAACAGGAAGTACAAGGGCAGGGAATTAGATCACGTGGCCATTCAAATGTTTGTTGAACTCCAGTTCCCAGCAAGACCAACGGACAGGGATGATGGGAGTTGAAAGCCAGCAACACCTGGAGCAGCACAGGTTCCCCATCTCTGTAATACGATGATGAGAGTAAACCATATTGAAGCTGGATAGTGGGAATAACTTATTATTAAAAAATAGTTGGACAATGGCACAAATTTCCAGATAAAATATAAATTCACCACAGGTTTTTAAATAAAGACTTGGAGGAGTATATTGTGTCAAGTGGTGACTTGACCATCACTTGAGATTTCATAACTCTCAGCTTAGTAAGAATGAATATGAAACAAGTTCTGCTGGCTTTTATAAATCAACTATCATTTATCATATCCCCGTCTTCCCACACTTCTCCCTAAATTATCATTATTCTTATCTTTTTCAAGCAGAATAAAACCACACTGACAAGATGGTGCTGCCATTGCATTTTATTGCAATAATCAATCAATATATCTATCAATCATCACTTCAAAGCAGCCCTGAAAAAACACCCCTATCTTAGACTTAACTCATCTTTGAACTTGCTTACTCAGCCTGCCCACTTTACAGATGGTTTTCCAAGCCTGCTTACCTGCTTGTTGGCTTTGATCTTGCACATACCACACTCTCCCCTACTTATTTCCTTTCCCTTTGCCCAACCCTACAAAGAACTGTGTTTGTCCTTTATTCTAAAAATGTGTCAGCATTGTAATTTATCAAATAAACAAAAAGCTATTCCCTGCCTTCATCTATACATTAAATCATGCATTCAGCCCCCACTGCTCTTAAATGACAATGCATTCAATGAAATTGCATGCAAAACATACACTGGCAAGTCATGGCAAGACATACAATGAAATAAGGACAAAAGAAATCAGAAATTCAATGCTGGGAATGAATGGTGCAGTGGAGGAAGAAAAGAAAAATTAACAATAGTTTCTCTCCCCTTCATTTATTTTCTCAGGCTATCTGTCTTTTCCTAAGTAGTTTTGAATAGGACACTAGTAACAATTATCAGTACAGCCTTCCAAGTAGTTTTTTTAAATAAAAAAAGTCTTCAAAAGTTTCTGAGCCCATTTTAAAAATTCAATAGGAATTTTAATTGACTATTAAATACAGTGCTATGCACAATAAGATCATTACTGCACTTCTATAGAAGAATACGAAAAGAAATGTGGTATTTTAGGGGTGGGGAAGAGAACCTGTCTTTTCAGGAGACATAAAAGCTGCTACAGCAAAAGAAACAATTATGAAGAAACAGCAATAGCAGAATAGTGTGTTTGTGTGTGTTTGTTTAAGTGTAAATGCTTACATTTGTTTCTCTTCCTCTGCTCCATCCTAAGTATCAATTCTTTCTCAGTATAATATATGGTGTTATTAGGTAAAATAACTTTTCCCAGTTGTAGTTTTATGGAACTGTAGTCAATTGTGGAACTTTCTGCTTCTTTATTTTATTCTGTTCTTAAACAAAGGTAAATACTTTACTAATTAAAATGGGGAATAGATTTTCAAGGGTGGTTGTGTAGCTCATGCTGTTATCCTCATAATTAACACAGCAGGAGAATATACAGTGGTACCTTATGTTAAGTACCTGGACTTAATTCGTTCCGGAGGTCCGTACTTAACTTGAAACTGTTCTTAACCTGAAGCACCACTTTAACTAATGGGGCCTCCTGCTGCTGCCGCGCCACCGGAGCACGATTTCTGTTCTCATTCTGAAGCAAAGTACTTAACCTGAGGTAATATTTCTGTGTTAGCGGAGTCTGTAACCTGAAGCGTATGTAACCTGAAGCGTATGTAACCTGAGGTACCACTGTATTTCAAAGCCAACAGAGGGTCTATCAACTGACCTCTCTTCCCTTTCTTTGCCATAGTGGAGCATGCTCAATAGCTCTTCTGAAAAAGCCCCAGAAGTCTGTCTAGAAAAGTAGACAGAGGGGCTGCTCTACAGGAGTTCAGAGGAGGCCTGGATATTTGTTTTCGGCTATAAGAGGGGTGGCATCAGAACTGCCAGCAGTACATGTGAAAAGGACTTAGTAGACCAGAAGATAAACATGAGTCAGCAGCGTGATGTAGCAGAAGCTGCAGCAACAGAAGTATAGTGTCCAGATCAAGAGAAATAATAGTACCGCTCTGTTCTGCCTTGGTTGGACCACAGCTGGAATACTGTGTGCTATCACTCCTCATCTTCAGTTTTTCAAAAACTTGCTCAACTTCTGACCAAAATTTCTGGCATCCTTCCAAATGATTACAGAAATATTTAGGAATTTCTCTCTGCAGTATAAGGGTACATTTCTGGAAATTCACATTGTGATGTATCTGAATACTGTGCAAGTCGTATGTACTTATATAAAACTCATTAGAGAAGATAAGTGTCTGGTGGCCTTTTGTTTTCATTGAAATGATTACCCACCAGACAATAAAGTCTAGAAGACAAGACACAACTCTAGAAACCCACTTGGTATGATACGCTAGTCACAATATACAGTCTATGCACATTGTTTCCGGTCTCAAAGGGCTTTATTAAAAATTGAAAGCATATGCAATAGCTGCTGAATTGGATAAGGTTTGATTGCGTCCTCCAGGGATAATTGTACATAACAGGCTGTTTTCCCTTTCTAAAGAGAGACCCTCTGCTCTCCTTCCTTTGACTGTGGCAAGCCTTTGCAATGCTGATGGACATTATTGTAATACCAGTTTAATATACCGTATTTTTCGCTCTATAACACGCACCCGACCATAACACGCACATAGTTTTTAGAGGAGGAAAACAAGAAAAAAAATATTCTAAACGAAACAGTGGATGTATGATTTTTGTGGTTCATGCAGTGGCCACAGACATGTGATCTGACGGTGAGTTTGGGGTAGCCCAATGCAAAAATCCTGAGGATCCATGTGTATCCGTGCTTTGTAACCACGTTTTAAGTGGGGAGGGAAGGAAAAGCACTCAAGGGACAAGGAACACTCATGGGGTGGGTGGAGAAGGATGCTGTTAATAATGCAGAAGAGGGGTATAAGAGGAGAAGGCTCCTCTCCTCTCCTGCTTTGCTCCTTTAAAGCAAGCAGGCTCTCTGTCCCTCTCTCTCCCCCGCACTCAGCGGCTCTTCTCCCGCTTTGCTGTTTCAAAGTGAGCCACGGAGGAGGGAAGGAAGGGGAACCATGGATCCTCTGCTCACGACTACAGCAGATTCCCCCCGCCATCCGTAGGCATTCGCTCCATAACACGCACAGACATTTCTCCTTACTTTCTAGGAGGAAAAAAGTGAGTGTTATGGTGCAAAAAATACGGTATGTGTATACTATGTAGGTGAGAAGCATGTATTTGCTTTTTTAGACACTACAGGACATCTTTCATTGTTGAAATAAAAAAAAAATGAAACAGAGAGATGAAGCACATGTTATATTTGTAATGGAAGTACTCATAGTCAAAAAGAGCCATTCTCAAAAATCCTAGTTCTAATTGAGTGGGTCTGAGAACAGCACATGCTACTGACCCCACACAATTAAACAGTGAAGCAAACCAGCCAAACACAGACCCTCAGGCACATAAGGCATATATCCTGGTTATTTTAAAAAGAAAAGAAAAATCAAGACTTTATTACGGTGTTAAAAAAAGAGAGGGAAAAAGCAGTACAAAACAAACAAAAAAGAGGGGCCACATCATTACCTCATATAACAAAATACATTCCCAAGAGACTATACAGTGAATTAGAAGTTCCTACAAAAATGGACCTTATACAGAAAGAAAAGAAAATAAATTATAAATACCAAATCCATATTTCATTACAACTTGCCATCCCTGTGACCTATCCTGTAAGTAAGAAATGGCCACCAAATGGAGGCAAAATCCATAGGTTTACCTGCACCCTGAGATACCCTTGTTTTAAGTCAATTTCTGAGAAATGAGAATAAACATGTTATTGAAACAAATATTTGAAGAAAACCCTTTTTTTCTGAAAGGAGGACTCTTTCAGCCCTGCAATGTGGTCAAACAAGCCCCTACTAACAGAAAAATAATAACAGGTTTACATATTAAGTCTGTACTGTATTTGACTCATCAAAAATTTACAAAGGGCACAATTTGGCGGTTAAGGGCACTGGTACACTAGTACACCTATTATTTCAGAAATGTTCTTCATTACCTCTTCCCAAAGGTAAAGGTAAAGGGACCCCTGACCAGTCCAGTCGGTCCAGTCGTGGCCGACTCTGGGGTTGCAGCGCTCTTCTCGCTTTACTGGCCGAGGGAGCCGGCGTACAGCTTCTGGGTCATGTGGCCAGCATGACTAAGCCACTTCTGGCGAAACAGAGCAGCACACGGAAATGCCGTTTACCTTCCCGCCGGAGCGGTACCTATTTATCTACTTGCACTTCCTGCTTTTGAACTGCTAGGTTGGCAGGAGCAGGGACTGAGCAACAGGAGCTCACCCCGTCGCGGGGATTTGAACTGCCAACCTTCTGATCGGCAAGTCCTAGGCTCTGTGGTTTAACCCACAGTACGACCCGCGTCCGCCTCTTCCCAAAATTTGTACACAAATAAAGATGCAGCTGCATTAGGTGAATCAAAGGGGATGTACTTTCAAACTAGGATGGTCAAAAGATCGCCCACCTAATGACCCCATATCATTTTAAATGATTTATTTATGACATTTGTATTCTGTCCCATAAGATACAGTTATTTGGGTGGCTTAGAAACATGTAAGGTGTGCTGTCCATAGGTTTTGCCTACAGTTTTGCTTGTAAAGAACAGAAAAGGTCTATTAATAGTTGCATGCAGGAAAGTCATTTTACACTTTAACACTTTCTTTGGTTTTTATATGTGATATAATCCTCTTTTCTTTTTAAGAAAAAAATTAAGTGGCTAATAACAAAATAGAAAAAGTAATAAAAAGCAAAATATCAAGTCAGCAAAAACGTAGCATTCAGAATACACAATAGCAGCAGCAAGAAAGCAAAAACAAAATAAATAGAAAATCCATGTAAAGCTACTGGCAGAAAACTGCAGCCAGGCAGGAATGTGTCCTAGCTGGTAACATTCTAGACAATGTATTAGGTCAGGTTGTGTGGCAAAATACACAGTCCTTGGCCCACTCTCTTTATAACAGAGTGATTTCCGAGATCACACACTGTTTTAAAGCTAGTTGAGTCATTCAGTCAAGGGGTTAATTGCTTCTGTTTCTACCTGACTTAACAGCTTGCCTCTTCTCTTTGACTGCACCTATCAAGTCAGTCTGTTAGGCCCCCACAACCCTTACAAGTCGTGTCCAGCCATCTTTCAGACCAGCTGAAGTAAAATGCAGAAAGCCATTCCTAGAACGAGTCATGCTTCCTTTCATAAGCTATGCAGCTATGCTTATGAGGGGAAAAACCTAACATCAAACAACAAACACATTAATTGGCTCTTGGCAAAGGCATGCTAATGGCACCAAAACATCTTGCCAAAATAATGTAAAATAAAGAGTAACTAAGGGAAGTGAGGTCAAAACTTGAACAAAACTTTGGCATCAGTTTGTAGGGAGCCTGAATTTCGGGGTTACTGAAGCTGAAGTGAGGCCTTATTGCCTGGCGTCTAAGCAATCTAGGTTCTAGAGCCCTTGCCAATATCAAAGGCTCACGGAACTTCAGCCCTGAGTGTCCTAGCACAGCAGTCTCAAACCTTTTACAACCCAAGGCCCACTTTTAACTCAAGTTTACATTTGGAGACATATTTCTTTTTTAACCATGTATTTGCATCGTGGTAGTTCTGCTGTTGTGACACACCTTAGATCAGGATGTGACCTAGTAGCAGATCTTTACCCACAGCTGAAGATCAATGTGTTGGGATACTGCCAGGGAGACATGGGTCCATCATAGCCCCCAAGCCGGCTGCCGGACGATCCATCGATCTCCCGTAGACACACAGTATCAGCAATTAGCGACACTGTTGGTACTAAAGGGTTAAGAGGTAACAAGTTGCTCTAATCACTGAGCAGCTGGAAGTAATTAAGCATCCAAGAATGTGAGTTAGTTTGTATAAATAGTCAGTTCACTCAGTTTGTGGCCGGTGGGCTGATATGAGTTAGGTTTAGAGTAAAGTTTTCTTTATGCCGGAGATAAGAGCATGTGTGCTTTATCGCCAGGGTTTTCTTTTGTAAATAAAGTTTTTTCCTGAGTTCCAAAGTGCTTGCTCCAGGATTCTTAATTGAAAGGTACTGTCTCTCCTGCCTTCTTAAACCGCTGCACGAAATTCTCTGCTGAGATAAGATTTATGGCGTTGGAAGCGCACTGGACGTTTACTTAACCTTAAACTAATTAAAGTTTAATGGACAGACACGAAGCCTCAGAAATAGTATTCCACATTCTTAGGCTGGTGCACACTCTATCAGCAGAATTCATACAGCGAGAGATGCACAGCAGGAGAGCATATTTACAGTTTATTCAGCGTTGGTCAGAACAAAGAAAAACATGACCGCCTGCTTCAGCGTTCAGGCACGAAGTGAAGGAAACGAAAGCAAACGAAAACATAAACATCCTGTGAACAGGAAATACGCAGACTCTGTGACTCACAAAGCCTGCTCCCTTTTAAGGTGGAACGGAAATATCCTAACACAATGCTCCCATTACTAATGGGGTAGAAATTTGATTCCGTTTCAATTTAAAGGTGAGCAAAACTTGAGCCTTTGCTAGACAGCATTAATAATTTCTGTGTAGTTTTTTGATAAATTGATTTGGATATGTCAGTGCCAAGAAACCTCTCTTGGAGGAAAAAGTTCATATTTACTTATGTCTATGTTAAATAGTGGGTAGACATAGCAGACGACACAGCGATTCTTCAAAGCAGCTCTTTATTTGTAAGCTGGAACAGAACTGAACAGCAAACAGCTCAGCCGGCCTGCTTTTATAGGCAACCAGCTGTCAACATTGTAGCAACAGCAACCCAGGGTTTCCTGCCTAAAGTAACTGACGTGGACCTGAGTGAAAACTATATATACTATACTCCTGGTGGCCAGGGTGAGAACTTCAATGCATAACACCCTAAGAAAGTTATATAAATTTCATACTACCAGTTATTTCATAATGACATGATTATACCAGTTAATGAGTGCCCAAGCTGCCTCCACAACTATTGTAGTAGATGGCCTGGTGCTGATTTATACCGTAGAGGACTTGACCCTCTTATTTAAACTTATTCTGTTGTAATGACTTTAGACTGCAGCATTTTCTTTGCTTTGTATTGATGTTAAGTGCTGAAATGTACATAATGAAAGGGCCAAGATGAAAGGAAATGATAAAAACCCTGTATAAAACATCAGCTAGTAATTACAAGCATCAAAATGAAAATGAAAATTTGATATAAACATGAGTAAGTAATGATACAATACTAAAAATAACCACCTTTGAATCAAGCCATTCTACATCAGTAGTCATTTCAATAATATGGACAAAGGGGCAGGGGAGAGAGGAAATTAAATATTAACTATAGTTTAGAATTGATTCCACTACCTTCATTTGTAGAATTTCCTCCCTACAGAGGTGTGTTTGGCAGGGCTGACCCAAGGCATTTTGGCACCTGAGGCTGGCCCCCATATACTGTCTCCCTCCCTGCCAGGGAAGAAGGGGTGAGGGAAGAACTACATCAGAAACAAGGGGGGGGGAAAGAAAATTTGACATTGGGATCTGCTGTTCTAGTGGATCCTCCCGCATGAAGCATTAATCTCACTTTTCCTCATGGATGGGCCAGCCCTGGAGCTTAGGGACATTCATGCTATAGTTTCTGTTATATGCTGAAGATGCACTGCTTTACTGTAGCCTTTGACACTTGAAAAACATATTTTTAGGATCCATCCTATTCTGGCTACTATAATTTGCTTTAAATTTACTTCATATTGTATTTTTAAATTGCAGAGATCAGCCCTGTGACCTTATGCATCTGTGTTTGGACACAATCCCAGTTTAGGTATAGTTACTATCACCCATAATTCTGATCTCTTCTTGTTTGTGTGTGTGTTTTGGTTTTTTTGCTTTGATGCCTGCATGGAAGAGGTGCACTCTACAAAGAAGCTCACTTTAGCAGGTCAGTGAGCCCTTGAAGCATCTAGGGAAATGCTACAAGGGCACCACTTTCTTCCCATATATTTCAATGCTGGGGTGTGTGGGTGTGTACAAAAAGTGAGGATACCCTTCTTCATGTTTCTTTGCAGAAGATCGCACACAGTCACAATATACACGAGATATATCAAAAGTCACACATCAAGTGTTGTGGAGCCAAATAATTGAACTAAACTCACTTGCCTTTAATCTCACATTTGTTTCATCACATTTATTTATCTATAAAATTCATATTAACATTACAGCAATTTGCCATGGTATGTAAGTCTGCAAGTCAGTACAGTGGTACCTCGGGTTACATACGCTTCAGGTTACAGACTCCGCTAACCCAGAAATAGTACCTCGGGTTAAGAACTTTGTTTCAGGTTGAGAACAGAAATTGCACGGCGGCAGCAGTGGGAGGCCCCATTAGCTAAAGTGGTACCTCAGGTTAAGAACAATTTCAGGTTAATAACAGACCTCCAGAACAAATTAAGTTCTTAACCCGAGGTACCAGTGTACAGTGCTCCTTATTTATACAAATAATACTGATTTTTGGTGATTATTTCTTTCTATTGTTTCTTAATTTATATTGAACAGTCTCCTTTCAGAGCTCTGGTTATGGACCATGACACTGCCCAGAAAAAGTGCCTCTGTCTAAGGCTGCAACCGTATACCCGCTCATTGAACTCAACAGAATTTACTTCTGAGTATACATATTTAGGACTGCACTGTTTATTGACAGTCTTGTTATGTGACTTATTATATTTCATTTAACTGTCAAAAAGGTGGTGGTGATGTGGCAGAGCAGGATGGCACTTCCTGTTTTGCCTCAAGTGCCAAAAAGGGAAATACCACCCCTGACCTCAGGATTCTAGAATTTACAGCTGTTAGTTCTGAGGGAAGGCAGGCAAGGACCCACAGCCTAGGTGGGGCCAGCAAGCTTGGGGAATAGATGTGTGATTCCTCAGCTGGAGTAGGCCCAGAGCAGGAGGGGGGGTCATATGCCTCACCAAGCCCAGAAGGTATAACAGGAAAGCTGTCCTGGCCAGGCCTGCATCCAATGTGGTGCAAAACACTAGCAAAAATCCCACTGCAAAGTTTGATGGTTTAAACTACACATTTCATGGTGCTCCACAAAATGAGCCCTCAGCCCCTTAACCAGCAGGGTCAAGATTTCGCCAAAAACCCAACATCGTCTGATTCACCCCAGTGTTTTTCTTACAGTTCCCTTCTCAATGTGCCTAATTTTAATCAATCAATTTTAATCTAGCATGCAAATTCTCAAAACTTGCTTATTTAAACATTCAGCATTTTTTGTACAATCTTATTTATTCTCAGTAACCAAAATTATATTGTCAACATATTTAAGCAGAAAAGTTATTTCCCCATTTTGTTGTTTTTGCCATGAGACATCGGTTGAATTGGACCCCACATAGCACCTAAATTATTTAATTCAATATTTGAATGATTGGTATTAGTAATTGTATTATAAATTGGTATTGTTATAATGAGGCTATTATTGGATTGTAATTGAAAACTAATAAAAATTATCAAAAAAATCTCAATAAGGAGAATTAGAAAAAAATCAGAGATGGAACGTAAATGGTTTAAATAATAAAGCAAAAAGAAATAATTGCGTGGAATAGAAAAGCAAAGAAACCAGAAAAGGTGTGGAAGGGAAGTCATATGGTATATGTATACATGCTGTATTTGATACGAAGTTGTAAGTGGGATGGGGGGCGGGTTAAATATGCTCTCGGTTCCTGGTTTTGAAAATGCAATTTTTTAAAAAAAACTTTCAAAAATACTGAAGATAGAAAATCCTACACTTAGATAGCAAGCTGTTTGTGTCATGTGGGTAAGACATAACAACAATATAATTGATTGGGAAGTTGCTGTGGGTTACAGAAACTACTGTAAGGTTGGATATGAAATTTCTGAACTACAGCCTCAACCAGGGAAATTGTAATGGCCAAAGGAAAAAGGCTTTTGACAGGCATAATTGGCACTTTGGCCCTCCCACCTGCTATTTTTGGGTAGCCAATTACTTCCTTGAGAGAAGGATCAAATTAAACTGCAGGTGGCAAATCCCATACTGGGTAATTCCTCTCTCCCAACCTGCAGAAGTAAATCAACCCCCATTCTTTTTTTATTCGGACACAAGCAGGATATGGTTACGAATTGACAACAGGGGCAAGATAGAGCAGCTGGAACAAGCTATTCATGTCATACGTAATTTTGGTAAGTGAGGTGGGTGCTATCTGTTGAAGCCAAACCTATGGACGAAGGGGAGGTGGTGGTGGGCCTTTGTTTTTCTTGTTGTGATAAAATGTGGTGCCTTCCTCTTCCATTTTTATAACCTGCAGAACTGCAAACTTGGAATTAAACAGTGACCTTTCTAAACGCTCAGATTATGACCAAATTTGGGGAAGAGGGACTTCAGCAGTTACCAGCAATAAAGCATATTGAACATTTTCTGAGAGAGGGGAAGGAAATTAGAAATCCCTTGCTAACATGGAAATGAAGTGCTGCCCCCTCTTGAAAGCAACCACAGTGATCAGTTGGACAGTGGAACAAATTAGGAGCAAGTACACAACATAACACTTAGATTTGGCATTGCATAGTAGGGTTGGGATGACTGCTTTACAGTTGAAATTATTTTCTTAGTCAAGTCAGCTGTTTGTAACCATGGCCATATATTGCAGAAATGATCTCACAAATATATAAGCACACCAAAAGAAGCATGACAGTGGCACATATGGGTATGAGTATTAAATACTTCATAGCATACAGCCAGATATTTTATTTTACTTATGACGTTTAAGTTTCACCTTCCCTCCAAGGAGCTTAAGGTAGCATACATGACTCTTACTTCACAACACCCCTGTGAGGTAGGTTAGGTGCAGACAGTAGCTGGCCCTAGTCTCTCGGGTCCTAGCCCATGACTACACCACATTGGCATTGATAGTAAACTGCAGAAAACAACACAGATTGTACCATTAGGAAGCCACAGACAGTACTTACTGACTGTTGTATTTGGGCTAGATCTGAATGCAAGCCCTTGAACTAATGCTTGTGGCAAAATCTGACATGGACCATGTTGCATTATTAAGATGAAATGGAACTAGCCAAGTGTTAATTTGCAATCAATAAAGACTACAGACTGCCTAAGTCTGTTTGTGTTTTCTTACCCTTAGAGAGATGTAGGTAAAGTTACTGCCAGTTCTTCTCAGTCAAAGCTTCATGCTAGTTGACTTACTAAACCACAGGACAAATCTGAGCAAAGTTTAGAGTGCACAAAAGGCCCAACAACAAATCACTTTGAATTGTATGCCAATGCTATAGATAAGATGCTTAGGAAGAATACCAGAGTGGGAAAGAGTTGGGAGCGAGCAAGGGAAAAGTTTATTGAACTCCAGTATTGGCTTCCTGTGCAATATTAGTTCTACTGAGTTAAGAAAACTTCTGATAACCCCTTGTGTTTCAACATTCCGTCATTTTAATGTTTGCAAATAGAAATTTCCCTTCCTGATATAAAAGGACTAAGTGAAAAATAAATGAAGCCAAGCAAGCATTGTACTTCTCTACTGAACTTGTCAGCTTTCACCTGCTGAATATACCATTCAGCTTTTGGGAACAGAGTGGCTTTGTTAAGTTTCTCTAAGCCTTCCTAATTATGTACATTTGATAGTGCAGAATTCTTTCATTTGAGACAGCTTATATTATCTGATGCAGCTCTTTCAAAACTATTCAGAAACATCATCTGCCAGGATCAAGAGTAATTGAACTGATATCTATTGGGTTTTATCTGCAGCTTTAGTGCATAATTTTTCATTTTCTTTAGAAGGCTTTTAACATAGAGACAGAGCGTTCCTACAGTCCCACAGAGGTGTTTTGACATTAGACTTAATAAAGCATGAAGAACTCATTAATAAATAATGTTCTGCTAGGTTAACAAATAAAACTGAATGCATTTGTTGGACCCAAGAGTAAATTGCATCAAACATGTGACTTGTTTAAAAGATTGCAATGGTTATTCTGTTGGAGCATTTGGCATGTCTCAACACATCAGTGCACTTTTTTTAATAAAAAAAATCACTTCAGAAGTTCATGTATCTGCAATTAGAATGTAGTCTGTCACTTTGAAGATGCTTTCTGCTAGCCTGAAGTTTGTCTAAGTAAGCATCCATGATGCTGACAAAGAAGCAGTTAAACATCATTAGTAGTCTTTGTTGAGAGACTACCGCTCCCTGTCATTTTCAAAGTCAATTCATGAATTAATGGCATAATTCTACGTCAGAACAAAAAGTTACATAATTTTATACTGCTTTTATACTCTGGACACAACTATCCCTTTCTGTTTCTAGTCAAACTTAAAATGCTATGTATGTACCAATCAAATGAGCATCCGGTTATAAGCAATGCAGTGTGCAGACTGGTGAGATCAGTACTAAGATGTTCATTCCAATGTGCTGTTGGAAGGACATTTCATTTACTCTTGTGGTTTGTGACAGAGCAAGTGTTAATGTCTCCTTCATGGATCACTGCCTTGTCGTGGCGAAGGGGCTTGAACAGCTCAGAGAAGCTATGAGCTATGCCGTGCAGGGCCACCCAAGACGGACAGGTCATAGTGTAGGGTTTTGACTAAACGTGATCCACCTGGAGCAGGAACCAGCAAGCCACTCCAGTATCCCTGCCAAGAAAACTTCATGGACAAAGACAACAGGCATATAAAAGTTATGATGCTGGAAGATGAGCCTCTCAGGTCGGAAGGCATCCAACATGTTACTGAGGAAGAGCAGAGGACAAGCACAAGTAGATTCAGAGCTGGTGAAGCGGCTGGGCCAAAGCTGAACGGTCGCTCAGTTGCAGATATGCCTGGAAGCAAAAGGAAAGTCCAATGCTGTAAAGAAAAATATTGCATAGGAACCTGGAATATAAGAACCATGAACCTTGGTAAGCTGGATGTGGTCAAAAATGAGATGGCAAGAATAAATATTGACATCCTGGGCATCAGTGAACTAAAATGGATGGGAATGGGCGAATTCAGTTCGGATGACCATCATATCTACTACTGTGGGCAAGAATCCCATAAAAGAAATGGAGTGGCCCTCATACAACACCTTCTAGAAATGACACCAAAGAAGGATGTACTTCTCATTATAGGGGATTGGAATGCTAAAATAGGGAGTCAAGAGATAAAAGGAACAACTGGCAAGTTTGTTCAAAACAAAGCAGGGCAAAGGCTAATAGAGTTCTGTCAAGAGAACAAGCTGGTCATCACAAACACTCTTTTCCAACAACACAAGAGACGACTCTACACATGGACATCACCAGATGGGCAGCATCGAAATCAGATTGCAGCCAAAGATGGAGAAGCTCT
This sequence comes from Podarcis raffonei, assembly GCF_027172205.1. NCBI lineage: Eukaryota > Metazoa > Chordata > Lepidosauria > Squamata > Lacertidae > Podarcis > Podarcis raffonei. Next base: position 54,881,113 of record NC_070604.1, read on the forward strand.
ATACAGTCAGCAAAAACAAGACCTGGAGCTGACTGGCTCAGATCATCAGCTTCTTATAGCAAAATTCAAGCTTAGACTGAAGAAAGTAGGAAAAACCACTGGGCCAGTAAGATACAATCTAAATCAAATCCCTTATGAATACACAGTGGAAGTGAGGAACAGGTTTAAGGATTTAGAGTTGGTGGACAGAGTGCCTGAAGAACTATGCATGGAGCCTTGTATACAGGAGGCAGCAACGAAAACCATCCCAATGACAAGGAAATGCAAGAAAGCAAAGTGGCTGTCCAATGAGGCCTTACAAAGAGCGGGGGTGAGAAGGCAAGCAAAATGCGAGGGAGATAGTGAAAGATACAGGAAATTGAATGCAGATTTCCAAAAAATAGCAAGGAGAGACAAAAGGGCCTTCTTAAACGAGCAATGCAAAGAAATAGAGGAAAACAACAGAATGGGAAAAAACAGAGATCTGTTCAAGAAAATTGGAGATATGAAAGGAACTTTTCATACAAAGATTACCATAATAAAGGACAAAAGTGGTAAGGTCCTAACCGAAGCAGAAGACATCAAGAAGAGGTAGCAAGAATACACAGAAGAATTATACCAGAAAGATATGGATGTTTTGTATACCCTAGGTAGTGTGGTTGCTGACCTTGAGCCAGACATCCTGGAGAGTGAAGTCAAATGGGCCTTAGAAAGCACTGCTAATAACAAGGCCCGTGGAAGTGATGATATCCAGCTAAACTATTTAAAATTTTAAAAGATGATGCTGTTAAGGTGCTACACTCAATATTCCAGCAAGTTTGGAAAACTCAGCAGTGGCCAGAGGATTGGAGAAGATCAGTCTACACCCCAATCCCAAAGAAGGGCAGTGCCAAAGAATGCTCCAACTACCGCACAATTGCACTCATTTCTAGCAAGGTTATGCTAGCAAGGTTATGCTTGAAATTCTACAAGGCAGGCTTAAACAGTATGTGGACCGAGAACTCCCAGAAGTGCAAGCTGGATTTCGAAGGGGCAGAGGAACCAGAGACCAAATTGCAAACATGCGTTGGATTATGGAGAAAACTAGAGAGTTCCAGAAAAACATCTACTTCTGCTTCATTGACCACGCAAAAGCATTTGACTGTGTCAACCACAGCAAACTACGGCAAGTTCTTAAAGAAATGGGAGGTCCTGATCACCTCATCTGTCTCTTGAGAAATCTCTATGTGGTACAAGAAGCTACAGTTAGAACTGGATATGGAACAACTGATTGGTTCAAAATTGGGGAAGGAGTACGACAAGGCTGTATATTGTCTCCCTGCTTATTTAACTTATATGCAGAAATCATCATGCGAAAGGCTGGGCTGGATGAATCCCAGGCATCTGGTTGGCCACTGGTAGAGCAGGATGCTGGACTAATGGGCCAATGGGCTGATCCAGCAGGCTCTTTTTATGTTCTTACATTGACTCAGGAATCCAGTAATCCTGTACCTTCCTAAGTAACTGTTGTATATGCTTCTTGGATTCCTTTGTAGGAAACTAGGTTGAGTCTAGTTAATACCTCTATGGAAGGCTTCCAGTTTTTGACCATATGCACAGCACTAGCATAGTATACATTTAGCAGATAACTGGCAGGGAAAATGAAAGGAAAAGAGCTTAATAATGCCATATGCGCTCTGTGTGTGTGTGTGCGTGTGCGTGTGCGTGTGTGTGTTTAGAAGAGGATAGATGATGCCATGGACAGCATATGGAAACAATTTCTTTTACTTATCTCTATAAGCAGAAATATATCAGCTGCTATTCAAAAGAAGAGAGTTCATATCCTCAAATCAAAAGTGGCTTATAAATAAAATCCTGACACCGTGTGAAAACAGATCAGACACCCTTTTAAGAGATTGCAAAAGATGTTGAGACAGGAGAAAGGCCTTATAACAATATGGATGATCAGCATACATTCTATTCACCTACAGAATTACTTTGTAGATCTGACATTATTGCTTTCTCAGTTGCATGCATATTCATTTGGGGGGAAATGCACAAAATATTTCAGCTGGAGTTAGAATATGAACTTGAACTACCACAATCCATCAAAAATTGTTAGAAAAATTAGAGAGTGAGAGAGCCATTATTTTAATATTTTCTCCTTGAATTACTAATTTAAAAGACATTTGCAATTAAACACCTTTAAGAAATAGTGAGATAATTTCACTGTATTTGAAGTGTTAAAACGTATTTGAAGTGCTATATAATTGCAGCTGGAGCATAAAATAATTTCTCCTGGCTCTGCCCCCATTTAAAAATTATTTCTGCAGAGAAATGTGTTATCAGTTATCAAGGGAAATAGTATTTCATTTTCAAGGAAGCAGATACCTGGTTTTTGTTATCTTAGTAAGAGACACAGCTGTTTCAGTAAATCTCGCCAAGCTTATTAACATCTTTTTGCTGAAGTGTAGTCTACAAGTCTACAAAAAGGTGTCCTGGGGAGAAACACCAAATATGGAAAGTAGTAATCAGTCATGGTGATAATATACCAGTGTTCCCATTTCAGGGGCTAAGTGGGCTCTTCCTGTGTTTCCAATCCCACACCAAAAGCGTGAGGTGCTTGTCTTCACAACTGCACAGAAACATGCACAGGACTAGCAAAGGTACCTTGCCATACCAAGTACCAAGTATAATGTATATGTAGATATAGGAAACATACGAAGACACTTTATACTATGAGTCATTGGTCCACCAATCCCAGGATTGTCTATGCCAACTGACAGCTATCCACAAAGGCCTGAGACATAGGCATTTCCCAGCCTTATTTTCTGAGATGCTATACCTCTGAGCCATGAAGCCTTCCAGGGCACCTGCCTTTCTCCACTTAAAGTCAGTGCTACATCACTTAATGGGGAGAGTAATAAGCTGAGATGTTCTGCAGGCTTTTGCAACATTCTGTTTATATACACTGGACCTTCTGCTCCCTCTAGTATTATGGATGAATCTCTCCTCCACAGCCGGACCCTAAGTTATTATTATTATTAAGTTAATTATGCAAAAGGCTTCCTCATCCTTCTCTTTCCTTTTTCTTGGTACTGCTTAGGATACATGCATTTAATTTTTAGATTGCATTATAAAAAGGGAAACGTGTGAAATCACAAGAGGCTGAAAGGTAGAAAACACTCCTTTATCCTTTCTCTTCCCCGTATCTGGCACAACTGCCATCTACCTCTCAAAACTGGTTACTAGGTTTGGTTACTTATTTGGTATGGGAGACTGCAGTGGTCTGCCATTAACTCCCTGCCCATCTAATCCTAGCAAAGGCACATGTCCACATTTTAATGTGTTTTATTCTGTCTGACTTAGAGACTTCGTAGAGACAAAACCAAAAATTCCTAGCTTGACTGTGCTTGACTGAGATGGGGGCTTGGTGAGTGGTTGGGCAGATGGAAACATCTTACTCCTGTATAGGATTTGCCCAATTCTCAGGGCTCTTCCCCAAAACAAAATGTGACCACAGGGAGGGGGCAGCATTAAACAATTCATACTATTTCAGTGGCACAGTTTAAGCAGCACGAACACTTGAGCACAGACCACCACCATTTTCTTCCTTCCCATAGTGCCTTAAAAAAACATGACAGGCTGCTAGCATCTTCCCAGAAACATCGTAATTCCCTTTCATGTCCTTAGGATGAACCTTTTTGTAGAGATCTATACATAATTTGCACCTTTTGACAATTTTGGCTTGGGGTGTGTGTGAATGGCTATTTCAATAGAGTGCTGCATGTTATAAGCAATGCCATCATATAAACCACTTTGCATGTATTAAAAGCAAGTGCTTTATTAGATGGGGCAATTTAAGCACATTACTTTTCACTTGTGGAAGCTAGGAAGTGTTGCATTATGGATGAATTAGATTGTTGTATGTTTAAAGCATGTGTTACCTGGAACTGAGGTTTGCTAGATATATCACATTATAACATATACATCTGCATGATGATGGCAGGACCCCTGATGTGAGGAAGATAGGAAAATTATTATAATCTCCATTTCTAAATTGAATGAGCATTTTGCTCAGCAGAAACCTCTTGACTGCAAATAGTCTGAGATTACATCCTGCTGTTTAAGGTACCTGTGTGTGTCTGTCTGCATGTGCATGTGTTTATGAGCACTCATTTATTTTTAAACTGAACATAAGTTTCTCACATTCCTTTAAATCAGATATCTTTGATATCCTATACTGTTAGAGCTACTCACATGTTGGCACAGACAGGTCATATTAGTGCAATAGCTATTTTATGATTTATTTATTTATTTGAATTATTTGTATTATTTGTATTATTCTGACCCAAGAGATGAGTCACTCTCCTACAGAAAAAGTACTCAAGCCTACCCTTATCAATCTCAGGATGAAACTCACAGCTGCCCTGATTGAAAAGGACATGAAAGAAATTATGCAACAAAAACTCATTTCAGTTCAACAGCTACAATAAAACTGGGGAATGGAGAATTACACAGAGGTTGCATTCAGACAAGAGATTAAGGCTTGGCTTAGTGCTACAGGAACAACAATCTCCCCTCATATCTCCTCTTGCATGGCCACAAGGACGATATTCAAATATTCCCATTACATTTTATATCAACTGCAGTTTAGGGGGTCATCTGAACTCTAAACTGTGGTTAATCTTAACTCTGGTTAATGAAAAGAAGCCACCTGCATAAACTATGGCTTGAGTTCAGTTTGTATCCACTGGCCAAAGTTAAGAATAACCCAGTTTGTCCATGTTCAAATAACACAGCCAGCTGTGGTTAATCTAAAACAGAAATGGAAGGTCCTAAAGTCCTCCTCACAGTCACTTTCCACCAGAAGAGGAGTGGAAAGCAGCCAAGCCCAAATCTTGCTGCAGGTTGTTCTTGTAATGCTGAACTGGCCCATAGCCATCAAGGCCTACTCAACATTCAGAGCACCATGCCACCTGTTAATTTTGGTTAACAAGGCATATTACAGGAAGGGAAACAAAAATTGTGCAGAGAGAAGCCTGCACCTTATTTCCACACAGGAAAAAAACAGGTAACGATAAATGACTCAGATTCATATTTTGTTTTCCTCCTTTATTGCTGTACAAAAGAGGTAGCCTTTGGTAGTTACTTCTACACAAGCACATATTCTTCTCTAGAGAAAAAAGAGAGGCTGTATTAAAAGGTATGAGCAGCATGGGTAACAATGGGACAGCAATCTAGGAAAGTGATATAAAATTATAATGTGTCAATCCAAAGAAAACTAGTTACTAATATAGAGCTAAGAGGACAAAAAGGGACAAAAGATGCTTTGTAGTGTTGGATTGCAAGAAATGAAACCAGGGTGGAAGAGAGATGGTTGTGGGATGGGGATGTTTGTGGTCACCAAAGGGTTATCTTCCCTCCCTTTTTCTATACATAGTGTTAAAATGTTGTTGCATCTTTCTGTTTCTTTTCTATGTTTGCTAAGGGTTGCACATTAAGCTTCCTTAATGTGGGTTTTTCTGTCTCAGCCCCACTTTTCGAAAGCATGTTCTCCTTCATGGAGAGCACGTGTTACGGTGGGGGCAAACAAGACATCCCTCTGTTGCTGGGCGGGTTAGTTTGGATGGCCACAAATCTTGGTCGTTGGTGAGAATGTGATGTTGTAATTTATGATTGACAACCAAGGGGCCATTTATTCCTTGTGCGCAGCGTTGAGTTGCCTCTTTTTGCTGCATGCATTGGATCACTCGTCCACCCTCCCTATATTTAGGGCTGTTTGCGTTGACCTTGCTATGCCTGTCATGGGGTCGTCTGCTTTGGGGCAGGAGCCTGGTAGGAATTTTTCCATTTGGCTGATTGGCCGGTGCCATTTGGTTTTTTGCCTACTGCGTAGCAAAATTGTCACAACTTGTAAGGTTGTGGTTAGGCATTGGTTAAATTTGGTTGGTGGAGGGGGTATGGTTGGCTTGCCTGCCCCTGCAATGCTTCTGCTGCAAGGGTATTCCATTAAAGGAATCCAGGGGCTCACTATACTCTTGTCCTGTCAAGGGGCTAGGGCCACACAAGAGCCCCTGAGAGCATTTGGGGAGAGGTGAGGGCCTGGTACCCAGCTCTATTCTTTCCCCAAAATGTTTTCCCTTATTGACTTTTGCAGGCTTGCGGATGTCAGTTCTGTTCCTACCTCTAGGTGGGAACAGATAGTCGCAAACCAATGCCTAAGCAGCCACTTACATTCTGTAATCAATAAAGTTGTGGCCAAAAAATTATGTCAAAAACCTTAAACAAAAATTCTGTGTGAATTGTGTTTTATTTGAGGGTGGCTTGGGGACCTCAACATGCAAGAGAGTATTCTATGCTTCTTATTGAAAACATGGAGCTTACTACCACAGCTACCACAGCTGCATTTATTCAAAAGTAAATTCATCATTATTATTATTTGTTAAACCAGTTACAATATTTCCCCATACCTGTTACCAGTTACCATTGAAATATCACTGACGTATTATTATTCACTTTAGTGCAGAGCTTTAGTTGCATGCTTTAGTTGCTGCTCTGTTACATTTATTATGCAATGGGTTTTTTCGTCTTGTATTTGGAATAGCTAATTGATGCCATTGGGACATAAGTCTCTTCTGATAAAGGACTGCATGTTGTCTGTCTCTTATTTATGGTTTATAACTGGAGAAATAATATATACAGCATGCACACAGTAGTTACAGACATACTAAAAGGCAGACAGATTGAATACCACAGTATAATTCTGCTGAGGGATTTATATGGTATCATTTACCACAAAGTGGAAATTACAATGTAGTAACACTGCGAAGTTTTAGTTTTGTCTTTATTAATCACCATACTCCCATGCCTTATAATAGCCAAGGCAGAAAAAACTTAGAATAAATTATTCTCAATCCCCTCCACACACCTGATTTTCAAAGTGCTTTGGCGGCAGAATACCTAGACTGGTACAAAGGGAGCGTTTTGAAACGAAGGCTGGTGTATTTTCTGCATTGGCAGACTTTCCAGCTCTCCAGCTGTTTATCATGGCATGTTTATGTTCTGCCTTACCCATTCTCTGCCCTACAGGGGCTATGAGAGTCTTTTAAAAGTAGAGGTGGAAACTTTAAATGAATTCACACATGGATGTTCCTAGCTTAAGAACTGCAACTTCGACTGGTAACTTGTATGTGTAAGTAGGCATCACGTATCAAATGTTGAATGAAAGCTGACCTAAGACTTCAAAACAAAACCCCACAGTTTAACTGGTAGAGGCAGTCCAGTGAACAACAGGGAGTCATCACATCCTGATGAGATATGTTCAGTCCTATACATGTACATGCAGCACATGGTGGTTATACAGATTTAAAGTTAGGTCTGCCTCCTCCAAGTCTAACATTATAGTCACTGTTCCACTATGGAGTGTCTGAGCAATAAATTGGAGAGAGCGTGTTCTCCAATAAAGCGTCTTCAGAGGTGGCGATCCAGGAGCAGGGAAAAGGGGAGCAGGGATGATGTTGACACCTCCTTGCAGGTACGTCAAACCTGGGTCTTTAGGGATCATCCTGGATAGCTCAGCTGGTCAGTGTATGGTGCCGGTAATCCCTAGGTTGCTGGATTGGTCCCTGTATGGGACAGCTGCATGCTCCCTCATCACTCTGCCCGGACACTGAGGTCCAGCGCCGAGGGCCTTCTGGTGGTTCCCTCACTGTGAGAGGCCAAGTTACAGGGCACCATGTGGAGTACCTTCTCGGTAGTTGCACCCGCCCTGTGGTACGCTCTCCCATCAGATGTCTACTACCAGACTTTTAGAAGACATCTAATGCAGCCCTGTTTAGGGAAGCCTTTAATGTTTGCTGCATTTCTGTATTTAATCTTTTGTTGGAAGCTGCCCAGAGTGGTTGGGGATGTCCAGCCAGATGGGCGGGGTACAAATAGATGATGATGATGATGATGATGATGATATTGTGGGAGAGTGGACTACATGATCCTCAGGGTCCCTTCCACCCCACTATTCTTTAAGTTGCAATTCACTATGGGTATGTTAGATGCAGGGCTGCCATCATCCCCTCAGCTTGCTAGGATCGCAGGGACAGGGACATGTGTACCACTTGCGCAGCTCCACATTTCAAATGAAAATTCCCTGAGCAATAGTACCTTAAGCTGGTATGCAGGAAGCTGGCCCGACAGCAGCTTTGTTGGGACTTTTTAGGGTTTCTGGCCAGCGTTGGCCCTGTAAATTTACACATCGTGGTGGCAACTCAAGGCAGGGCATTCTGCCCAAGTGGGGGCTGGGGGCTAGCAAGCTATAACTCTATACCTCTTGCCCATATTTCCATAAAAATATCTTCCTTGGAAGCCTGGCTAAAAGGTTATCTAGATGGGTCAGTGGTTTTGTGCTTGTGGGAAGGGTTTTCCCAAGGTTTGTGATTCTTCTGGCTTTTCAACCAATGGCTCAGAATACATCAACTTTAAAGTCAGTCAGAGAGCTACCTGCGGTAGCAAATAAGAAGGTTAGGAAGCAGCTTTCATTGGGACGTTTGGTGGGATCCCCTTGATTCTCCTTCTATTCCTGATTTTCATTTATCCCCTTTGGGGATTGTCCCTAAGGAAGCCCCATATAATCCATATTTATCGCATCCCATAGGCACTTCAGTGAATGACTCTCTGGAATTGTTCCGTGAAATATGCATCTTTGGATCAGGCAGTTGAGCTTACCAACTAATTGGAAGAGGGCCTGGTTGGCATTATGCGATATTGAATTGGCTGTTAGGCTGCTGCCGGTTCACCCTCAAGATTATAAGTAGTTGGGCTTTAATTGGATGGTCCTTACATTGATAAGGTGATGCCAATGGGTTGTGCTATAGGCTGTGCAGCACTCGAGTCCTTTAGTGTCTTTCTGGACTGAACATTGCGAGTCAAGACTCGTTTAACGGGGGGTACCATTATTTGGATTATCTCACTGGCTGGTTCATGTGACACCAGCCCCTGCTTAGGCTTACTGCACGCCCCTTATATTCCCTGAGGAGCTGGGTGTTCCATTGGCAGTGGATAGGACAGTGCCTCCTACTGCCCCTTTTAACGCATTCGGGGGCTAGCTGGATATCGTTGCTCATACCTCTGCTTGCCTGTGGAAAAGCTGTTTGCCGTGAAGGACATTATTCTTGTAATACTTCCTCTGACAGCAAATATTGCTTTGTCAGATTCTATCATTGCTAAGTCAGTTAAAAATTGGCATGCAGGGTGGTTGTTCCAGGCTGCCCCTTCCATTCCTGCTCTGCCAGGTGGTCTCATGGCCCGGGGTCCCTTCATCATCCTGTACAGTGGCCTTGAGCCTGGCAGGGCAAGCTATCACATGTGACCTAACTTTTCTTGAGTTCTCCCCATTGTAGTGTCAGCGCACATCTGGACTGAGGAGTACAGGGACCGTCGGGTCTGTCTTGGTCTGATAACCAGGCAGTGTGAGGGTCCTGGCAAAATGGTCCTCATGCTTTGGCAGAGTCTCCGCCCCCTTTTATGTGCCTTCCAGCTGCACTGCTTAAGGTTTAATATTGCGTTTCTGCTCGCTCTATTACGGGATCATCTAATGTTTTCGCTGTCACTCTATTCCGTTTTCAGTTGGAGAGCTCAGATCCTAGGCTCCAGACGCCAGGCTATAGCCGGATTTTCTGGAGCTCCCGTGGCGCTTTGGCAACAATTGATAATTAAGAGGAGTAGTAGCTTACATTTCCCCTTCTGCTTTCAGGTCTTATGAGAAGGCCTGGACTGATTTCTTAGCGCTTAGCAGGCAGTCCTCTGCCATTCAGAGGAACTTGCCTCCATTCTCTGAGCAGGACCTGCAGTAATTGGCCTATCTGCTGCAGATCGGACGCACTGTTAAATCTACCAGAATTCAGTCCGCTGCAATGTCTGCTAGAGTAAAGCTTTAAATTTCAGAGACCCTTCTAAAAGTGTGTCCTGCGCAGGGTCTCGGAAGGTTGGAAAAGACTCCAGCCTTCACAGGACTGCAGGCAGGAAGCCGGTCAATCTTGACCTATGCAGTATCCGCAACAAGTTAAGGCTTGTCTCCTGGTTCTAGATCTAGACGAGACTTCTTTCAGTATTCCATTGTAATTTTGGTGTACTGAGGGTTGGGGAAATTGTGTTGGAGCCAGCACGGGGCTGAGAGTTTGGAGGCTTATTGCCTCAGGTTTTTTCCTTATCTGCTTTGTAGCTTGTCATAAGTGTCTGGAGCTTTAAGTCAGACCTAGTGAGCAGGGTTGCCATCATCAGGCTTCCAGTCACAGGTAAGGTGGGCCCTTGCCCTGTTATTGGATACCAGAAATATTTGGCTTTTCGTTCCCCTGCGGGGCTGGCTCGATCCTAGAAGTTGCTGGTTCTCATGGGTTGCTCCTTCAGGATATATGTGTTTCCCTTTTGGAGTTGAGACGTGTAGTGCGCAACTCCAAAACTGACCAGCTGGGTTGGGGGGAGGTTGTCCGCCTCCCAGCGACTGGGGAGGTGGGCCCGTGCCCGGTCAAGGATGTAAGGAAGTACTTGGCCTTGAGACCTCCTGGGGACGGCCCCCTACTCATGCATGAAAATGGCGCGACACTAGTTCACAAAAGTCATGCGTAAGGCCGTCTCTGCTTGTGGGATCTCGGCCTCTGGTTTTGCCCCTCATTCCTTTCGCATAGGTGCAGCGACTATGGCGGCCCATTGGGGCTTCTCAGCCACCAGGATCAAGGATTTGGGACATGGAAATCGGATGCTTTCAAGGGTTATGTGCGAAAGAAATGCTGAGTTTGGTACTAATGCTTGTTTGTTTCAACCCTTGTAGATCCCACGCTGGTCCGCATCTGGATAGTGGGACACAGCATCGTTCAGTGGGCTGGCAGCAGAGCGAGGCAGTCTGCAAGGGGAGCGTGCCTCCCACAGCACATGCAAGTGTCATGGTTTTCCAGACGCGGAATGTCATGGGGAGAGTTTATGCCGCTGATTGGTCGCCGGCTGCTCTCGGACCTCCCCACCCTATGGCCATAGTGGTGCAGCTGGGGGAAAATGATGTGGCAACTATTGATTGCCTTGCTTTGCGTACCTCAATCCAAAAAGGGATTTGGAGGCATTGGCAGCCTTATTACCTTCAGTGAGAATAATTTGGTCTCACCTGTTGCAGAGGCAAACCTGGCGCGGTGTTTCCCGCCCGGAGGCCGCTGTAAGGGCCAGGAAGCGCATTAACTCTGCTGTTTGCGGGAAGGTATTGGAGCTGGGTGGTTTGGTGATTTCACACCCAGACATTAATTTTAAGGCTGAGGCCCTTTACTGGGCAGATGGAGTGCACCTCTCCAATTTGGGGAATGATGTTTGGCTGGATGTGGTGGCTACTAAATTGGGTTCATGGTTGGGTTTGTGAGTGGTTGGCGGCGAGCATTAGAGCTCGTGTGGCGGTTAGGCATTGGTTATAATATGCTGGTGGTGGAGGGGTCAGGCTGGGCCTGCCCCTCCTATTGCGCTGAAGGGAATTCCGTTAAAGGAATCCTGGGGCTTGCCACGATTTCGTCCAATCCCTGTTATGGGACCAGGGCCGCCCAATCCCTGTTATGGGAATCCTTGTTATAGGACCGGGCAGGCAAGCTTTCGGGGAGCTGCTGGGGTGAGCGGCGTGGGTCCGACGCTTAGCTCAAATGACCCCCCAGTTTGACTTTCTCTTCTACTGGCTACCGATCGGACCTCGGGATGTCAGTTCTGTCCCAGGCGGGGGGACAGATAGTCATAACCAATGTCTAAACAACCACTCACTGATTTTGTATTTTAATAAAGTTGTGGCCAAAATAGTGCCCAAAACCCAAAACTAAAATTACGTGTTATGTGTGAAGTTATTTGAGGGGTGGCCTGGGGACCTATACACGCAAAGAGAGAGAGAGAGAGAAGATATCAAAGGAAAAACACCTTTTTAAAATGCTGATAAAGAACAGTACATTTGAAGTTTTTAGTTAATTACTTCCACCGTTCTTCAGTTAAGAATCTTTTGCAATGGGGAATATTCACTTGCCACTATGATAAGGTATCACATATATATCAAGTCAAACAAATACATTCATTTTCAGCTGCAAAAAGTGGGCAGTGTGAAATGAGATATGAGAATCCCCAAGGAAATGAGGGAGTATAAACAGCAGAGGCCAGAGAAAGCCCCAAAGTCCAAAGGTCCTTAACTAAGGTAAGTAAACTGGAGGGACAGTAAGTGGCAAAACCTTCTGTGCCCCCTTTGCCATACATCACCTGGTGATCTCGTTAGACTAGTTTCTAATAAACATTGGGGTTTTCCCCTGCGGCATTAATAGCATGTATATAAACTATGGATCAGTAATTAATCTCTTAGGGCCAAGCTAGATACAACTTGGAATATCCATGATCAGATTGCCTGACATTTTTTTTTTCTTCAGCTAAAAGCAGGAGTGGGGTGGAGTGGAGTGGTTCAGGGCAGCAGTGCAGAAGGAGGGTTTTAAATCCTGGTTCCTCAGTGAAAATGCCCACCACCAAAGGTGATATCTGTTGGAGAGATTTGGGAAAGGGGTATCTGGATAGCTGTCTTTTTAAAAAGAAACCTCATTGGTTAATCATGGCTTCTTGGGGTGAGATTTCCATCACGAATGAGGAAGAGACAGAGTTAATGCTCTCCATGCACAAGTGTCATGGTCCCAATTCATTCCACTCCATTATTGAATGCAGCTTCCCATTAGTTAATTCTATATTCACCTAAAGTGTTGCAATTTTTGTATAGATACAGCACTCACATCCAATACAAGCATAGGTATTTTTTTTCCAGTGATACAACATCCCATTTGATACGTTCAAGTTAAATCAGTTTTGGAATATGCAAAAGCAAATCTATCTGTCAAATCGAGAGAAATCACTGGATGCTTTCCCAGTAGGAAATCTGTTCCATGACATTCCAAAAAGAAAAGAAAGAAAGAAAGAAAGAAAGAAGGGTTCTCTCTCCCAAGTATAAATAAAATGCTATACCGCTCATGGAAAACAGACATCTATCAACTCTGCCCGCCTACCCCACTGTACTATATACACAGAAACAAACAGTTCTGAAGCTGTAGGCTTTCAAATAATCCACCAACCTTTTTATCCTTATACTCATCCAGAAGATCGGATACATCTACTTTAGACCAAGAACATTCAAAGAAGAATTTATGTCTGCCAGTCTTCAGTGCTCAAAAGCCTTCAGAGTTTATAAGAGAGATCAGTGATATGGCAAAAAGGCTCCAGATGCAAAAGGGATGAATAGATATTTCTTCTTAAATATTTTCTGACTTGTTAAGGCTGTAGGGAGAAAAACAGAATGCAGTTATTTTGAAGAAGCAATATTGTTCATGTACCAGTCTAAAACAACAATAAAATACAGGGCCACAAAATTATACTATAGCAGCCATCTCCAACACCTTCCAGGTGCTTTGGACTACATCTCCCATCCTCCCTGATTTTTTACCATGCTAGCTGGGGCTGATGGGAGTTGTTGTCCAACACCTCTGGAGGGAAGTATGGTGAGGAAGGCTAGGATATAGGAATGCAACTGTATTGATCAGCATTGTGCATCTATAAATGCCCACCCCCAACTTAATGTTCTCTTTTAAAACAAATGGTGTAAACTTGGAAGACAGTCAGTGTCAGCGATTTATCTTTATCTATCTATCCAGCCAATCCACTTCTACACAGTAACCTCCACTAGAATGACAACAAAGAAGAGCTGATAAGTGGTAGGGATAGCATGGGTAGAGGCTGCTTGTTATGAATTCTCCTACAATATGCTAATTGGATCATATTGTACACATTTTTTTTTCAAATCAACAGGTTACCATTGGGGGTTTCTCTTATATCAGTTTTTGGCAACACAGGTTTCTGCGGCTTAAAATAACTATTATTTCCAGATACACACTTTGCACCTGATCTTTTAAATATTCCAGTAATATCACTTGTGGATTTACAGTTGCTACATATAAGGGCTCCAGAAATTCAGAACTTTTGGGCAGCTCAAGAATATATGTAAGTAATTCTGCCCTTTGTGCCCTACATCTCCAACAATTATTTTGAGTTATCTCATTTAATTTGTCTGGGGTAAGGTGCCAAAGATATTGAGCTGGTTTTTTAAAATCTTCAAAATATGTTTATATTAATTTGGGTTAAAAACATTTGGGGCTTTGCTGCACATATTTGTGTGTGATGTTTACTTCTTCCCCTTAGTTTAAAAAGTGATTTGACAATTAGGCAAAAAGAAGAAAATGTATGAGTTGCTACTGAAGTACGTGCTATTTTATTTTTTTAAAGGACATGCACTTTGCCCTGTGCATTCATTATCCTGTCTTCTGAAAAGACTGCCATTATATAGAAAAGATTATCTATGCTTTAGGAAAGAAGCTTTTTAAAATGTTTCCTCCCAGTGAAATCTTGAACTCAGTATTTAAGAGGGAAGCTAAGCTGATAAGTGGAAAGTAGACTGAATTTAAAATAAAAGCTTCTACTTCTTCCTCCCCTTGAGAGTATATTTAGCTCACAGCATACAAATAAATAAATCTTCATTTAAATTGAGATGCAGTGTTGTTCAATAAAAGTGATGGTGTCAGCCTTGATATGAAAGGTTCTACCCATAATTCTGCATCCCAAGCACAACATTTTCAGTGCTTGGCTTGGGAGCTTTCTATCCTTCATCACTAAGCAGAAGAAAGGAATGAACATCAGTAGCATTAGGAAAACATCTATATGTTCACTACTATTTACTGATTGGAATGTGTATTAAGTAGTTAAAGCATGATAGCAAAGCCTGTGTTCAAGGTATACATTTGTTCTCAATAGAACACAGTTAAAATAAATAAATGAAGGAAGGAAGGAAGCCAGACTTGATTTCAGCTGAACTTTCCTGCCTTGGATACACACTGATTTAATTTTACTGCTCAGCAACCCTCCGTGCCCCATTCCACAATGTTAATGAGTGTTTCCCATCTCTCCAGAGAGACTTTTAGGGGAACGCAAGTGGCTGCAGGGGAAGAGGGAGCAGGAAATTCTATTTTCTTAAACTTCCTTAAATTAACTTATCTTAAGATCGAATCCATTATCTACCAGGCTTCTACTGCCACTAGTGGGAGCCAATGAGAGCAAGGGTTCTACCTCTTTATTACAAGAAGAGCATCTACTTGAACCCTCTCATGCAGTGTTTCAGCACTTGAGGATATAGCATTGGCTAGTCTCCCAGTGAACATACTCAAGGGAATCTCTCTAAACAATGGTGGCTGCTGCAACTGCTGTTGGACTACAGTTAGATGAGCAGCAGCCAAAATGGTGTCCTCCAACCATTGTTGGACTGCAGTACCCACCATCCTCTAACCCAGAGTTTTCCAAACTGTGTGTCATGACACATTAGTGTGTCGGCTACAGTGTGTTGGTGTCTTGCATGAACGCTCCCCACACTCCTCCCAGGGCTGGAAAGGGGCTAGTTTAACTTCCAGTTTGCTAATAAAACTGAACTACTGTGTCGTGAAATGATTCATGTCTAAAAAGTGTGTCACCAACATGGAAAGTTTGGAAAGGTCTGCTCTAACCACTGACTATGCTGGCTGGGGCTGATGGAAGTTGCCATCCAGGCGGAGAAAGGCTGGTCTGCATGGTCTCTTAGTAACACCAAACTAGCATGTACAATTGTTTTGAAATTATTATCAAGACTGTAAATATTAAATGATAATTTTTTCTAAAAAAAATTCACAGCAAAAAAGTAATCCTGTACTGTATAAAGCTATAAAGTACAGACATTTTTCAAGTGGGATCTGTAACAGCAATGAAGCAAAGTTGTATAACAAATGATAAATGTTATTGAAGGGCTTTAATACTCTAACCAAGGTGTTTTTGCTTAGAGTAGATTCTCAAAGGGCGTTTTGAGGTCATATTAATGCAACTTTCAGAAATATGTTCTGCACACCTTTATCCTATTACACAACACAGCAAACATTGTATCTTCACATTCTTTTTTTATCTACAATCTCAATGGAATAATGGTTTGGGATTTGTTCATTTTAGGATTTTATTATGGAATTTAATGAATTTTTTTTGGAACTGAGGCAACCACAAAGTTTTCTGAAAAGATTATTGCAATCTAATCGAGTCATGAGATAAGCACTTCCCTCTTCTTCTCATGATGTTTCCAGAAACATAAATATTTACAACTTTATCTACTCTGATTATTCATTCTTTGCAGAAGCATCCATATTTTCTGAAAGCAGATAAGTACCAAAGAAATGAATGCCATTTTGCTTAGTTCCTATCATCATGAAGAATATGGGCCTATTATCAGGAAATGCTATGATCTGGAAATCCATCATAGCAGTCCTACAGAAAAGCACAATGTAACTTGGAGAGCAATGCCCATGGAACACTCCTGATAGCAGAGCATGTGCTAACAGAGCAAGCATGGAGGCTGCAGAGGAACCAGCTAAGGAGTCAGGTCATGTTCAAGGCTCTCTAGGCCAGCTGCTGGTGATCAGTGAACCACTCTGCCTTAGGCTGTCAGACAGGATTCCTCAGAAGTTCCTCCTAGACTAGCAGGTCCTGTATGGTCACTGCCAGGACCAGGGCCATCTTTAGCATATGCGCCGCCGGGGTGCAAAGATCCACCCAGCGCCCCAAAATTAACTTTTATTATGCTTATGTCAGACACTACGCTTACGCCTTATCTCTTGTTTACAAAAGAAGGGAGGAAAAAGAAATGTGTTTCTCGCTTAGCATTCATCGTAAAATGAAGAAAAAATGCAGCTCACGGAATTCATAGTGTGTGCTCTAGGTGCGTTTTTGCGGAAATGGAAAACTAAAATCGCATGCTGAAGCGCATGTGTAGTAGAGCCCTAAGTACTAAGTAGTTAGTCAAAGAAAATGCCGACAATTAGTGAAAATAAACACTATTTTTTAATGATTTCTCTAAACGAATTTGAACTGTAAGTGATGAAATTAAAATGTGCCGTTGTGAATGACAAGCGCCGCTGCTGGCGCATCGTGTCTGGTAAATAAGCACACAAAGTTTAAAGTCCTTTAGTGAAACAGTAGGTATATATTTTGGTAATAACTAGGTATATATGTATTTTGTTTTTCTAGCTTGATGAAAATTATTTATTATTTCATAACAGATAGATGGTTAAGAGCATAGGCGGCTTCAGCGGCGGGTGCCTGGCGCCCCCCAGAAATCGGCGCCGGGGTGTCCTGCACCCCTTGCACCTCAGTAAAGACGGTCTTGCCCAAGAATCCCACAAGCAACTACCTGTGAACCTAAAGAACCAGATGCCACCACCCACAGCTGTTCACAGATACAGTGGCACAGGGAGTATACCAGGAGTGAGACTACGGAGTGGAGGAGGAGTGCCTGTCTTCAGACCAGATGGTTGATTCTCTGACATTCTCCACAGAGGAGTAAAACAACTTCTGGGGAGCTGTAAAGTGGCCTTTTGTGGCATTTACAGTTTGCTTCTGCTGCAAATGTGCAAAGCCACTATTTTCAGACTGTAGTCCCAGAGAGCAAAAGTCTATCACAGCTGTTACATCTGCCTTTATCTGTTGTTTTAAGAATACATTTTTTGCAATGTTCTCCTAGTAAACACTGCTAATTAGAAACAGTAGACAGAATGCTGTTTAAAATCCTAATATGTAATCTTAATGCACCAATACTATGTAATACTGGAGCCCCTTATGCTGCTGTTAGAGATCTCTTTCCAGCTGTCAATGGATAACATCCCTGGATTCCTGCTAATTGGCTGTACACCAAGGCAAACATCTCAGCTAATTTGAGAACATAGTACCGATTAGTTCTAGATAAAGTATGAATATTTATAAAGAAAGAACCAATAATGAGAGAAAGGCAGAGATGGAAACCAGCAAAAAAGGGAGAAAAAACACCCTTTCAGATGCTTTAATAAGATTTTTAATCCTTCGAGCAACTGACAAGAATATTTAACTGTCATACTTTCAGAATGGAAAAGACAAAATCATCCTTGTGTATGATCTTTGTTCCTAAATAAAATGCTTAGGGGATTTAGATTTACAAAGCTTTTCTTCAGGCACAAATAAAAATAAAGCAAATGGCTTTTAAAATTGATGGCTTGGATTCCAAGGTGCTCTTGTATGAACAGAAACACACCTCAGCTTGTGCAAGCCCCCTGCTGATTTCCTCTTCCAGCTCCAGAGGGTTCCCCAACTATCAGAAACTTATTTTTAGAGGCACACGAACCTCCAAGGACAAGGGAAGTGGGAAACATTCAATTAAGTTCTCGTCCAGCCAGAATATCTAGCTCAGATTGGAGGAATATAACAACAACATGCCAACAAGTCTATTATTCAGTTGTTTAATCCCCCCCCCACTTTTTTTAGATGAGGCAGTCATTCTTGCAATTATTTTTGTATTGCTTTACAATATTATATGTTGTGCACTGCTTTGATATATGAGTGGGCAATATTTTTCGCTCTATAAGACGTACACGACCATAAGACGCACCTAGTTTTAGAGGAGGAGAACAAGAAAAAAAATATTCTCTCTCTCTCTGTGCAGTGCCCCTTCAGCGAAGCGGCAGGAGAAATGGAGCCCCTTCCATTTCTCCTCCCGCTTCGCTGAAGGGCGCTGCGCAGAGAGGGAAAGCTGCGCAGCACCTCTCCAGCGAAGCGAAACCAGAAGAGCGAGAGGGATCGGTGTGGACCGATCCCTCTTGCTCTCCTGACTTCAGGCAGCTATCCCTGCAGCCAGGAGAATGAGAGGGGTCGGTCCGCACCGACCCCTTTCGCTCTCCAGGCTTCAGCAAAAGCAACGCGAAGCGGGAGGAGTGCAGCGGGACGTCCTGCTGCGCTCCGGAGGCTTCCGGCGGCTATCCCTGAAGCCAGGAAAAGGATAGGGGCTTCTTTCTATTTTCTTTCTATGCTATTTCCCCCCTGTTTTCCAGCACTCTCTCCCACAATGTCTCCAATCCAGACCAAAATATCTTGAGTTGAAGCTTTGGGGCCAGCTGGAGGACATGTAAGAAAGCAACGCGAAGCCTCCGGAGTGCAGCAGGAGCTCCCGCTGCACTCCGGAGGCTTCTGGTGGCTATCCCTGAAGCCAGGAGAATGAGAGGGGTCGGTGCGCACTGGAGGCTTCACGTTTCTTTCGCTGAAGCCATGGAGCCTGCATTCGCTCCATAAGACACACACACATTTCCCCTTACTTTTGAGGAGGGGAAAAGTGTGTCTTATAGAGTGAAAAATACGGTACATGCTTTTAGAAATAGAAATAAACAAACAAACTATTTTCAAGACCTGAACAGCAGTGTCAATTTAGTCAGCAAAGGTTAAAACATGCTTTTAGTAGCAGGCTATGGGAAGTGCTAGCAGGCCATGTGGCACAATCAAAGACCAAAAGTGCTCTACAAAATTGCCATTTCCTATGGAGAACCTACAGGTGCCCCCCTAATTATGCGGGGATAATGTTCCGGAGCCCCGCACACATAAGCGAAAATCACATAAGTGGGGAGTACCCTCTAGAATGCCTCTAAATGCTATTTCCCCCCTGTTTTCCAGCACTCTCTCCCACACTCTCCAATCCAGACCAAAATATTTTGAATTGAAGCTTTGGGGCCAGCTGGAGGCTGGAGGACATGCAAGAAAGTAGCTGTTGTACTGCCTCATGCATCAGCTGTAAGGCAAGGAGGCTGAGCAGCCTAAAACACTGCTGTGCCTCCAGTCTCTTTGGGGCAGTAATATAGATACCTCAAATGAGTTTTTACTAGAGATAATGTATGATTTTCTCAAAATACTGACACATTTCAGCATTGCTTAGCTTATTCAGCCTATAAACAATTCAACGTGTGGTAGAATGGATATCTTTGTAAGCTGCTGGAATCCACATTTAAAAAAATGAATAATGTGTTGTTTGCAAACTCTTGGATTAGTACATCAACAGAAGGAAGACCTGAGCTCCTATACAGTAATAACTTAGCTTGAGTGTGACAACATTCATTATCGACTCTTACCATGCTGAATTATAATTATGAAAATCAGTAATTTAATTGGCATCTACTGCAATGAAAACAAGCTTAACCAATGTGATGATTGGAGTGCAAGTGCCTCCTTGTGCTTTCAAAACTCAGTGTTTCAAAACTCAGCCTTTCAAAACTCAGGTATTCAGTCACTATATAGATAAATGGCCAGTTGTTAAGATACACTGAACATGTTATAATGTGCAGTAATATTCATACCTATATGAAAAAAGGATGCAGAAAACAAACGCTCATGGAGAAAATATAGGAAAATGCAGCAGAGATCACCACTCATGTGAATGGTATGCTAGACAATAAGGACCACTTCACATATTTACAAGTTTAAATGTATCCATACAATGCTTGAAATGCACACCTAAGATTATAACAGGTGAATTGCAGCAGTTGTGTTTATCATACAAGTACCCTTGTTAGGAAACTGTGATTGGATGAAGATTGTTGTAGTGCAAAGTCCTCCTGACAAATCTAGGCTTGCCTGAAGTAATGTATGAAAGGTTTCTAATTTTTTTCAGCCTTCTGGCAAAGAACCTAGATGCAAAAATACAAGGCAATCCACAGCTCTGCACTTTGATGGGCCGACTTGAGTTACAAATTTGTGTGCCATTCACATGGGAGGAAAGGGATACAGAGCTCAGTAAGACTGGATTATCAAACTATGAGAAATGTACTGCTAGCCGGAAGGAAGAGCTAGATTTATTCTTGTTGGAAGAACAATAAAAATCCCAAGTGAAAATACTTTTGAGCCATTATCAACCTATGTTAGGCTGTAAAATACAGAACCTGCTTCAAATTTCTGCACCAAAATACTTCTATCTTCTTATTAGGTATTAATAAACTATGCTATGCCAAAGCAACATCTCAATTATATGCCATGCCTCAGAAATGATCACACTGAAAAATTAACATTTATGTCATGAAATGTTTAAATGACATGAACTATTTGAAGGCCATGAAATGCCACTAGAGCTATATGCTTTGCCACAACACATTGACCTGAGGTCTTCTGAAGTGGAAAATGTCAGGCAGGCTGTATGCTGAATCAAAATTTCTAGGAAGTTTAAGGTATTAACACCAGCCTTCCAGTAATAAAAAGGTTAATTTTAGAGAATGCACTGAAAAAAATAATGGATGGCTCTCAATAGGAAAATGAAAAGGACAAATTGTACCATGTGAACTCACCATAAAGAAACAATCATACCCAAATTCTTGAGGCATCTAGTTAAGTGCTGTAACACTTAACTAGCATGTCCAAGATTGCAGGTTCAATCTTTGGCATCTCCAATAAAACAAACCAACCAAAGGACCAGGTGATGGGTAAGAACTCTGCCTAAGACTCCAAAAAGCCATTTATAGTCAAACCAGGCAAAACTGTACAAGGTGGACAAAAATCTAAGGTGGTGTAAGATCAGCATTCTATGGGCTATTGGAGATGGTCCCAATTATTCCCAGAGATGGATCAAAACTGTGTTATTTTCTAATTTCTTCTCTAGTAATAGGTACTGCTTGTTACTGTGCACACAGGAAATATAACAGAGAAGAGCCAGCAGAAGATAGAACTGTGAGCAAAGCTGGCTAACTAGTGTGGCAGGGTGAAGCGCCCATCTCAGGCCACCCTACCACTAACACTGTCTTCCAAAACACTCCCTGAAGCAAAATGGGAACGTGTTGTTCTCTGCTCCACCACTTCCACTGCACAATGGAACACTTCCACCTCTTCCCCAATGAATGGGAATGCTTCACGGAATGCTCCCAGAGTTCTAGCACATGGCAGAACTGGAGGGGGCGGGGCACAGGGGAGGCAGGGGGCAGCACAAACCCATTTCAACTCAGATAGTGACATACAGGGCAGTCTTTACCCTGGGGTGCAAGGGGTGTGGGGCACCTAGGCACCAATTTCTGGGGGGCGGCAAATGTATACCTACTGTATACCGGTCCCTCTCGATTGGCAGCAGTGAAAAGCAATGGACTGAAAGTCCCCGCCCCCCTCCTCTGTTGCTGTCTTACTCCGTAGCGTCAAATATTCCCGAGTCAGGAAACAAAAGCAGACATCTCCGCTGCGTCGTTGTTACAGGTGAGCGATTTTCCTCACCCCCCAAAAAGCTCAACAATCTTGAGTTCACTCCTTCTTAAAAAAAAGTCAACAAGTTTGGCTTCCCTCCTCTCAAAAAAGCTCAATAAAAGTTAATTTGGGGGCGGCTAAACTAAATTTGGGGGCGCTGGGCAGATCTTTGCACCCCAGCAGTGCATATACTAAATATGGCCCTGGAGAAATAGGATGGGCTGCCCCTGAGTGTGAGCTCTGATAGTAGAAACAATGAGACAAAATACCCAATGACAATTTGGGTATATAATTGAATAATTGAAAAGATGTAGATTTTGGTGTTTCAGATGTATCCAATCCATTTCGTGCTCACTTTGGGGGCGGTATTCCATCATTTTATCTCTTGGGCTACACATAGATCCTTTGCTTCTCAGAAAACTTCAATGAATCAGTCTGCTAGTGTGCTTTTTTTACACTAAAGAGTGTCAATATATTCCTGTGGTTATTTCAGTGCTTTGTGGAGCTCCTATTTGAACTAATGGAGTGTTGTTGGAATTAAATGATGCTCGAGCTAAGTTCTTACAAGTCCTTTTACATATTCCAAGATGTGTTCCTAATGCAGCTATATTACTGAAAACAGGATGATGTCCTTTTGAGATAAGAGCTTGGTTGGCAGCCTTAAAACTTTGCTTCAAGATCTCAATAGATTTTATTGCATTAGCCGTGTGGCCATAGCATGATATACATAGAAATAACAACATAAAATGGGGATGGGGAGGTAAAGGTAGATATCGTCCTGGGCAAATACTTACAGGTCACTCGATGTTTTAAATCCCTTGTCGCTTCTGTTATCTCTGTTGGTTCAAGATCTTTGTGTTTAAAATACCAACTTGGTAGCTACCATATGGACAGATATGATAGTGTATACACTAAGTCTATTGCCCAAAAATTGTGTTTCATCCTTCTTTCCTTCTTCAGATGATATTTAATTCTGCACTAGCTCTGGTAAAACAAAGATTCTAGGATATTTCCTTTCAGGACCCTTTGGCTCACATGTAGAACCTGCTCGCATTGCTCCTTGAGCATTTCCTATAATGTTCTTTTTCAGTTAGTTGCTTATTTTAGGAATTCATGTGTAGTTAAATACTGCAGAGCTTTTACTCTGGCCAGATTGAATGTTCCATCAGTTCAAATGCTCTGGGGTGTAGCTATGCTGATTTTCCTCTCTTCTTAGAGAGGAACAACCAGGAGGTGAAATGTGTGGAACATGTACTTCCTTCTGTTTTGCAATTTCTACACTGGAGCTTTTCAGCAAATGATTGGTCTTTTATTGGCCAAACTACCAGGAAGGTTAGCTCAATTCCATGCTAAATATTTGCTGGGAGCAAAAATCCCATTGGTGACATAGATAGAGGCTAATATTTTTTATCTGTGACAGTGAGAATTAAGGAGGAAATAACCACCAAAACTGGAGGAATTATTCCCAGGAACTTAACTGAGTTTACTTATTTTGTATACTACTGAGCTTTTGTTCCTTTTTGCACTTTTTGGTGCATATCCTGTGTATCAGATTTTGGTGTATTCTATGGTTAATTTTTGGTCTTGTTTCTGGTCTGTTGACTGTAATAAACTGATGGTGATAATTTCATGCTCACTGGGAAAAGGTGGACATTTAAAAAATATTCACAATTCAGATCCACCACAACACTTCCCGCCCCCTGTGCATGAGTAGTGAAAGTGCTTCAGAATGTGCAGGGAGAGAAAATCCAATTGCAGCCACACATAAAGTAGTGGTTTGGAAGCCGCCTCACACTCAGGATTAGGCTTTGAGGCTGGGCATGAAGGGAAGTGCTTAAAAGCCCCTCTGTGTGAGTGGAGCAGCTTTTTCAACAGGTTTGGATCCCGGCCAAGGAAAATCTGACAATATGATTACAAAGCATTTCAAGCTTTGTAATCAAGGTTTCTGCAGCTCTGTTGCTCACCTGAAGGATATTATATACTACTTGCATTATATAGAAAAACAGTCCCACATTCCCATTGTTGGCAACAGTGCTTAGCTTTCTTGTTTGTTTATATTAAGTGGTTCCTGAATAGTTTGCAAATACGGTATATTATGCACTGAAACACTGAGCTTTCCAGGCCATTTTTTAAAAAAGAAAAAAAAATCGTTTCAGAGCTTGCGTTTTGTCTTCAGAGACTGTTACTTCTCTCTCTTTTTCATTCCTTGACTTCAAATTTATAGTCTTCCATGCCTTCAATGCAGAAAATATTCAATTCAAATTGTTTGGTTGTGGCTTTTGTGGCCTATGGAGAAACTGCCATATGCAGTCTTGGATAACAAACTGCTCTAGTTCATCTATGGGCAAAAATACATAGGTTTACAACTCGATTACTGGCTCCTTGGATAGTAATATATTGTTGCTTTCTGTTCCAAACCGGAGTAAATCATGACTAAATCATTTTTTAAAGTAGCATATCAATCCAAGTTCCTGACAGCTGCAAATTAGACTTCCCTGATCAAATGAAGTAGGGAGGAGGGAAAGGGGGTTAGTTTAAGGAAGCTGAATTGTCAGGCAAATTGCAGCTGGATAATTTTTAAGATAAAGCTGGCCAACACTGACCCACAGATTAGATTTTCCAAAGACAATAAAAAGATTGATATGATCTAGTTCTTTGTACTTGAAGGGGGAATTATAGGACTCGCATAAGGGGAACAGGAAGGAGGCAGAGGGATGGATTGAAATAATTTTATCAGACACTACTTTTTAAAATGAAATAAGTATACAACACAGTCATAAATATACAGCAATATTGTTTGGGCTAATTTGGAAAAAAAGGTTCATTGTTTTATAGTTAATTTAAATAATTCTGAATTAAACAAATGGTAAAAAGTGAAAATGATGCAGGGAAATATAAAATAGTTTCTCTTCAGAGTTTATAATATTATTCTACCTCTTTTCTCCTGTTACTTCTTCCACTATGAATACAGCACAGAGCTGTCTACATTTCTGACTCCGCTGTGGCTCATCTAAATGTTATGTGAGTTTTGAGAAGTGAGCAATGGTAGAGATACAGTTTATTAATGAATATCTAAGTGACAGAAAAATCAAAAGCAGCATTGTGCTTAGGCTCCATCCCTCCCTCCCGTCTCTGATTGTGACCTGAATATTAACAAAAAGAAGACAAAATACTTGCACAAGCCACATCTTCTACAAAAAAATATTTTCTTGGTGCTGAAATAAATGTTCATTGTGTACTATGCCTCGTTGTATTATTCTATCAAGCACTGAAAATGATTTCATTTTTATTTCCCTCTCTCATATTGCAACCTGTCAACAATATCAACAAATCAGATTAACAGTCCAAGGGGCAAACAAAAGGAGAGAAGAAATGGTTGGCTTTGGTGCATCTGGAATTCAACTGAGCAAAGGTACAGAAGGAGTCTATGAATAAACCACTTGCTATTTTCACTATGGAAACATCAGTACCTTTTTGGTGATAGACAAATCTGACATGAAAGGTAGTTTTTCATTCTTTGGAATCTGGAAAAGACCACTTGTAACTTAACGAATGTTACTTCCATCACATTACAAGCATGCTCTGTCTATGAGTGTTCAGCCCACAGTCTCAGAAGTACTTTTGATTTTGATTTTGTTTTAAATATGAACATTTAATACTATCACATTAAATGTGCTGCAACACTAACATCTCATAAATACGTGTGAGTCACAAATATTCTGGAAGGAATAGTGGCATTGGCTAAGTTTCTGAAAAAAGAAAAGCTTCTCAATAATAATACAAAAAAAATCATAGAATTGTAGAATTGGAAGAGTTCTTGAGGGTCACCTAGTCCAACCTGCTGCAATACAGGAATCTCAACACGCGGTCCCCCATCCAGCTTTGCAAATATGCCAACAGCTTTATTGCTGCACCACTAGGATAGAAACACCATTTAATTCTTAAATTCCAGAAAGGTAACTGTGTGTTTCTGTTGCTACAAAAAGCAATAGCCGTACAGCCCCTTAGAATCTATGCTTTCATGATCCAGAGCCCACATCTCAGATTTATATACTGAAGTGGGTTCTTTTTCTTGAAAATCTATGCCACAAACTAGATGTGACATTAAATGCATTACTTGCAAATACATCAGGTTAAAAAGAATATCTTAGCAGGCATGAGCAGGTAAAAGCCATATTACATAGGGAAGGGAAGCTTAATCCTTTCTTTCCTACCATGGTTTTGTGTGAACATTAATTGCATAAAGATGCCAGCACTCTATATCCATCATAGTCAATGATACCCTGGTACAAGAAGGGACTTAATATGTGCAACCTGTACCAAACTGTACATTTCCAGATTTGAAGACATTAGGGATTTGAAGACATTAGGTATACCAGTCATGGTATACTTTCACTCCCTTCTCCATGGATCTCAGTTTCCTCAGTCACCCCCAAGCCAAATGTTTTCATTGGAAACCCAAGTACTATGATGTTTATTACCCTATAACATTAAAAAAAAAAATTATGTGATAAGAGGAAATTAAATTTTCACCTGAACAAATATATCAAAAGAATTCTGGAGTTGGCCAACCAATATGGTACTAATGATGAACCTATACCTGGCATTAATTATGAAATAAATTATACATAATAAATACTTCCAAAATGATATCACATTTGTATAGGGCAATGGCAAGCACTTAATTTCAAAAGTTTCAGAATTCCCTGGCCAAGTTTGCAGATAACCTTAATTTCCACCCACCCACCCCAAAAGAACCCTGCTGTGACAAGTTTTATTTCACCTATATTGAAGAGGAACCTTGAATGAGTCTGTCATTCATTCTGACAGATGCATTAAAGACTTCAAAAACTTTAATTGCAAATGAAATTCTTCCATTTGGAGAACTGTAATATGCTCTGCAATCTCAACTATAACTTAAAATTCAGTAAATACAGTAACTGAAGAAAAGTGGTGCCATCATTTTGAAAATAAAGATTATGGGTTTTGTAATTCATGTAGAGCTACAATACAGCCTATGATGTAAGAACAAAAATAGCTCTCCTTGTAAAAGGCAATTTGGCCAGAGTAGATACAGTAAGCACAGTGTTAAAAGGGACAAGTGTAAATTGCATGTTTCTATATCCTTCTGAAAAGCTCAAATTTCAGCACCCTTGGTATTTTTGCCACAGTTTGGGATGAGAACTATCTGTCCTTTGGCAATCAGTTTGAAGTAGCAAAGACCATTCAGTGTTATTATAAAAGAAAATAAATGTATAAATCACTTTGCAGGGATGTTAAGTTTAGATGAATTCAGTGCCCTGAAGTGCAGGTTTACCAGCTGTTTATTATATAAAATTGTTCCTATTATTTAACTGTTAAAAAGCAATTGCAAAAAATGTATGTACGTAAATAATGTTGCTTAAATCTTTCTGTCGCTGGCCTTCTCAGGCAACAGTAGAAAATACACTTTAAAAATATGCTGTCAGTAAAATCTTAAATGATATTTTCAAATACAATCTACATTTTTAAGATCCATTATAATTAACATGAAGACAGCAGTTTTCAAAGAAGCATTAAATACTGCATGATTTGTGTTTTAAAAGTATTTTCCTTATCAACCACTATATCCACCAAATACAGCACTGTAAGCTTTAAAAGACAAATTGTTTAATCTATTGTTCTTTCCGCAGGCTCAGAATAATTAGCAGCTCATTGTACTTAAAAAGGATTCACAATCTTTTCTATACGTAATTATAAAAATCATTATTGTGTGAATGGTGTCTAAGTCTAATGGCCTCCAACAAATTATACTTTTCACCCCAGGAGCAGTGAAGAACAGGATGGCTTGGTTTTTAAAAAACAGAGTATTTCAGTTATAAGAAGGCAATGGCAGAATTTTTTAAAATATGTATTCATACATGGGGACATTTGCATATATTCATTGTTATACAAAGCCGAATACTGTGCCAATTGTTTCCAGAAAATCAATATGAATTCAGTTTATAAAAGTGCCATATAGTATGCCTTTCTCTGTTGCAAACGTGTTGTAAAACCAACCACACTGACTAGCATTCACTAGTCCATGGTTTGTAAACATATTCCAAAGGAACTATTTCTGAGTCAACTTTTCTGCTTTCCAACCCCTAAACATGTACCATGGAATACATGTGGATTGCAGGAGACAGGGAAATTGTGGAGGCTGGAAGTTCAATTCACATGGAGTACTGGCCATGATCCCTACTCTCATTCCAGAAGAACTTAAAGCCATTGCATATGCCTAACTTTCCATGGCAGCTGACATTACAAGTGAAGATTGGTTGAAGCAGGCAAATTTTCCTGGGAAACTGTGTCAGCCATGACTGTCTGCTGTTACTTCTCATGTAGGAACTGAGCGATCCTTTGGACATAGTCTGACAAACACTCTCCTATTCAGAAGCATTTTACAGAGCTTGTCATAAGGCCACAAGGAGTGCCAGGGTCAGGGCTTAGTCGTTGTCAAATCTAAATAATGTAATGGTTTGAGACTTACTGCATGAATCATTAGTTTAGGTTAAAACATATGACAAGAGTGCCCAGCTGGGTCCAAGGGGTGATCCTGACTATTTAAAGGAGGCCATGGAATGACAAGTCATAAAGAAACCTGTTGGGGATCTGGACGGTGTGAATTACATCTTCAGTCAGTGCTTAACATTTATCTTCCTAGATAAAATGTTCAAGCAGGTGCTTTCCTGCAAACTGATACTGATTTTCTTGATATATTTCAGTCAGGGTTCAGACCTTTGCCATTCTCCTGGACCTCCCAGAAGCTTTCAATACAACTTCCCATGCTATCCTTCTGCCACTTACTGGGACAAGGTGGCAGTGTCAGGAGTGCTGGATTGTCTCTGCCAATGTGCTTGCACAGCACTTACCTCCCCACTGCCTCGCCCCTCTCCCTGCTGGTAAGTGGAAGCGACTCCGCTGCTGGGAGGTCAGGTGCGTGGTACACCTGGAACTTTGGGAAGCATATTTCTATTCCTTGCTTTGTCAATATGTAATTGTCCTTGAAGTCTGCTGCCCTGCAGAAAATATTATTTGTCTTAATTATTTGTCAAGCAACATCCACAATGATGCACCCAAGACCTTGAATTTCCTCCTTTCACTACAAATAAGACATTTAGGGGCCACAGAAAGTCCTTTGTATGCTGATGATGTCTAGAAAACATGGCTCTGAAGTCTTGGCCAGACATGAGGGCATTCTTAAAATATCCAGAAAGCGAACACTATGGAAACACTAAATAATGTATTAGTCTGCTAAGCTATGTGGTACAAACAGCAGAACACCTTCTACCCAAATTTGTATTGGTAGCATTATCCATCACAGAAGGTGACACTGCCATGACAGATGAGAAGTATCTGTTTGGAGCTGCATACTGAGTTGTTTGTACCAATCAAGAATGCTGATCTTCGGATAAAACTTATAGTCAAATTATTTTGTTAGATGCTTTAAAATTTCTTTATTTTTACTGGGTTTCCATAAGCATCACACTACCTGCAGACAGTATTTAATGATATTTGAGAACTTTTCTTGATCTTTGTTTTACTTGTATAGTTTTTATTGTTATACAGCACTGTAGCATTACTGTGATGTTTAGTGGTTTATAAGTATTCCTAACGAATACATAAATAAATACAGAAACATACTTGTTTATTGCTCACATACAACGTAATCAGAAATAGAGCCACTTCAGGCAGTGAAACACACCACCTCTATTTCCATATAAACATACCAAGGCCTTTGGAAAACATTTCCATGTGGTACCACACAGTGAACAGTATTGTTTGAAATCCACCTCACATAGATGGTCAGATTACATTGAGACTCTGTATCAGAACTGAATATCTCTAGCTCTGGTTGCATGGTGTGGCATCTTACAATGTAGCTGAAATCCTCCATATCATAAGCAAATTGAAAAAGATGGGTGGGATTCAAATGGAAGAGGATGGGCAGCATTTTTTGCTTATTCTCCTTTCCCCCTGTTTTGGACAGTCCCTCAGCTCCCATGAGCTTATTTTCATGGAGCCCTGTATGTGGTAGGGGGAATCAGGGGGAAAATATCCCTCCTGTCCTCTTCCATCATCAGCAAACAGCTTCACTGGCTGCAGAGCACAAGGGCAACAACTGGCTTTCACCCTTAAATCATTTTCAGCTGTCTGCATGGGAAGGACATTGTTACATTTGTATCTGTAAAATACTAACCTTCTCAGAAATAAGGCCTGACATCTCTTATGTTTCCTTAACTTCCCCTGCAAAAAGAAGCTTTTCTTTTTAAATAAAACATTGATGGCTTATTTCTGATCTTATCCCAGCGTAAAAAACCACAGAGGCTGAAGGTGTAAATATGTTACCAAAAAAGCCTCTCTTTGCTTACTTGATTCTTGAGGTTAGGTGTAAAAAAAAAACCAGCAACCCCCAGGCAAATAAAACATTTGATGGTAGGTAATTGACTGAGCCTTTTAACAGCTACTGTAAATCTTTACCAGTTTTTACACTGTGGACCATCATGACCATTTAATTACATGATTCATATACAGTGTTGATCAAGGGAGTAGCTATGACCTAGATATATACAACAGGGAACAGGATGTGCAACCGTGCAGCATGTTTCCACAAATTTGTGAGAGAATGGTGTGTAATATTGACTGCCCGACATGGATTTCCAGCCGCCTAGTTCACAGCCTATTTAATATGAATTTATATCACTGGAACAATTTTCATGTTACAGAAGTTTTTTTTCTCAGGGAGAGGAGTGTTCAGTGTCAGCAAGCCTACCCATGTCCCTGATCACATGTTACAGATTAACATGCATGCCATAACATGTGTTGCCATACAAGTGTGATATTTCAAGATCTTGAGCCCAGATTTGTGGCACAACAAAGGTTAGCAAAGGACCACTGAGTCCCAATGTGGATTCAAAAGAAATTTGTTTATTACTACACAACACCGTTCAGCCATGTGACTTGAATCACCAGAATGATTTGAGAGAATAAAATCATTTGCTGAGAGACAATACACAAGGATATATTTCCTTCATCCCACTCTGTCTGGACCAACAGCTTATGTTTTGCATGTTGCTATGACAGAAGTAGAGATAGACAGAGGTGGGGAATATTTATGTTTACGATATAAGGATCTGGGAGGGGTGCTAGGAATCTGGCAGGCTGCAACAAAGACCTCATTGCAATGGGGGGAGGGGAATCAAATGCAAATGACACTAGTTAAGAACACATGAGAGCAGAAAGGACATGAAAAATGAGGAAATGGAGGAGACAGAGGATCAGAAGAGTGGTTGATTGGCATCCATCAGTCTTGGGAGACAATGGAGGAGTGCACCCCTGGGGATGAGTGCTGATAATTACGTGTTCTGATTAAAGGACCAGGAGTGGATTTCTTGAGTTTCATAGTGACCTGAGAATCTCAGTCATGGTTTTATATTGGGATTCTTGAAGTGTTTCGGCATGAGTTGCTGGACATAAGCCACAGTCTGCCTCTCATTATTGGCAGGCTGTCCTTCACCCAGGGAACCATGTATGGTGCAGAGCTAGCATTTTCAGAACACTCCCAAAATAGCACAAAAGTTGAGAAATTGAAAAAATGGTACACGTGGTTTCATGATCCCTTTGGATCCTAACTAGACAAGAAAATTACCAATGAGGAGGAGGCAAGGGGGACAGGAAGGGGAGGTACAGAAGGGGAGCTAATTATAGATGAGCAATTTGTCTTAGGAAAAATCCAAGAGTATGGTCTCTTGGAGAAAAACACTTAAAAGCCTTTGTTCCCTGAGGGGAGGGGTTGCTTGTGACAAAAAGGTGATTTTGCATGAGACTGAGACTAGGGGAGGATTGGAGTTGAAGGTCTATCTTTGAGAAAAAGAAAAAGCAACTGATCACTGTGCTCTTTAGAAATACACTTTTATTTTACCAGGTCAAATTGATGATCAGATAGAGACACACATTAAGCTGGCAACAGACAAATATATCAGGTGCATTGTCAGGCATTAGAATACACCTAGAGCAAGTTAATAAAGATACCTGAAGTGCACCAAAGTTTGCTTCCTCTGTCATGCCTTTATGCCATGCACATTGCATAGTCACATGAAGAGCAAAGCCAAAGGAGCTTGACCTAACAACCACACTGGGCACCTTGGTAAGATTGGGTTGAGGGGTACTGACTCATGCAAAGATGACATTATAACAATATTTAGGTCACCAAAGCTCCAGTGGACTTAGCGAGCAAAGCCTTCTCTGGAATTCAGTATTTGTAATAGCAGCTCTGCGCATACAAGGAGTGTGTTGAGTCTTCCCTAATATTGTTTTGAATGGGGAAGACTTGCCTCTGAATCAGGGCTCAAGCCGGCATTTATTATCATCATAATTATTATTATTATTTTTATTTCTAGACCACCCTTCATCTGACAATCTCCTGCAGACATACCTCTCTCTCTCTCATCCTCATAGTATTTTTTTTAAAAAAACTTCAAACACCATAAAATATATTATACAGCAGAATCCAACCATCATCTCTGGGTCATACATGGTGTTTCAGTCTCAGTTTCCCCCAAAGCTATGAAGGAATGTATATACCTTCAGATGGTGGCAGAGAAATAGGCAATCTTCATCACTATCACCATATGATTATATATTCTTAGCTGTCTTCAGCCATATTTGCTGCAAGATTTCAGCCACCTGAGCCATCAGTTGATTGTTTCATCACCTGTTACTTCCTTCCAAACCAGGGAGCCATCTGAGGCCCCTTAATTGGATACAGCACTCAAGAACGATCCTATCAATGGCCCCTCCACTTCACTGTTCCACCATGAGATCAGCGTCCAACATGTTTGCCAGCATGCCAATTAGAAATTCCCCCAAAGCATTCAGGAATCCTTGGGATTCTGTAGGTTTTCAGGGCCATCCTAGTCAGTTTTCCATCCCTGCAGAGAGAAACTGTGAACAACAATCCAAACTTCATCAATGTTCTGTCCATGACAATAGAGTGACTTGAAACCATGTACGAATGGATCATTCCTGAAATGTTTTATGGCAAATAAAAACAAATGAACAAAACAAGAGTATGACGAGCACATGTGCTGGATCCGCCTTATAAAAAAAGACTCATGATTGCCTTAGTTATCATGAAGTCCAGCACTGAACTTGAAAAGGTAACCCAAAACCCACCACTAAGACCACTTCCATCAGCTCAGGTTAGGGAAGCTGTTGGACAATACACCAACAAAATTTCTGTTCTGTCTCCGAGGCAGCAAGCCCTTCTTGGCTATGTGATAATATTTTTTACAGCAGTCAGGTTAGGAAAGAGTTAGCT
Organism: Podarcis raffonei; assembly: GCF_027172205.1. Lineage (NCBI taxonomy): Eukaryota > Metazoa > Chordata > Lepidosauria > Squamata > Lacertidae > Podarcis > Podarcis raffonei. The sequence goes on from NC_070604.1 coordinate 54,914,516, forward strand.
ATTTAAATAGTCAAACTAAAGAAGATAAAACCTGGGGTAATTTTACCATCCACTCTCCATTTCAAAGCTTTTTATGTGTAGGTTTATGAACCATACCCATTAGACATATGGCCAAATTAGTCTTAAATAGCTAATCTATTTCTAAGTTGGCCATTTCTTTAGATAACAAATCTTTATGTGACTGAATTATTGTTTTTCTAAGAATCTTTATTTTATAGGTGAAACAGGTTTGAGCATTTAATTCTATTTGAAAATGGTTCCTTTAAAGTAATGCACACCCAAAAGACATTTCTGATTGCCATATTTCTTTTAGGGGCATTAAAAATAGATGGTTGGATATACTAATTAAAGCAGCATAGTAGAGAGTATTTAAGCAATTAGAAGTGTTACCAGAAGGACAAGCCTCAAGATATTATTGATAATATTGATTATGTAGCGGATGACTAAGTATGGATGTATATCATTAGAGAAACCTTAGTTCCACTTCTTCCTCTGTTTCTTAAACCTTCTTTAAATAACTTCTCTTGCTTTTCTGTGCTAATTATTAGTCACCAATATACTGATTGACCACCAAGTTTATCCACCTAGAGGCAGTTCAAATACATATGACCCCAGTGCAGAAAGCTATGTAGAAAGCTAAATGTGCACAGAATAATTTTTGATCCTCACTTTCTAGAACTTGCTTCACTAGCTGCCCACTAGACCCAGTGAAGCAGCAATGCAGCACAAGGAACCGCTGTCAGAAATAACAGCCAGGACCAAACTACATAACAGAGATGGTATTCAACTAAGTTTTAAATGGAGTACAGTAAACTAACTTAGGCATCTGCATCAATTTTCAAGTACAATTTCTGAGTAGAACTTAGCTGAATACTACCCCAGGATTTCAATGTTTTCCTCCTTTGCCATCACCCATACAAATTCACCCTAAAACTGCTTTTTTTATATGGTAAAGAAAGTTACCATGAGGCAAATGGAGTTCTTTCCATGTGAAATAGCAGCGTATCACCAGCACTGTGACATGGGAGGAATCCTCTTTTTCATGAGTCATGGCCCCCATACTAATCATGAAGGCCCCTGCAGCTGCTATTTCAATTTTTAAAAACAAAACAAACCCAGTACACAAATGCTCCAAAAGACTTCTTAGATTATGCCTTTAAGAGTTTTTTGTTTTGTGGTATATTGAGAAAAATGAATACTACTGTCAGCATTCACTGGAAAAAATCAAAACTATCAAAACATGTAAATACATGTTTGGACATTCAGAACATGGAGTAAGGGTATATCCCTTGGATAAGGGAGCAGACAGGTGCATCTCAAGTTTGCAGGTAACATGAAATTGGGAAGGTTGTCTAGCATCATAGAAGAGAGAATCAAGATTCAAAACGATATTGACTAGCGGTAACACTGGACCGCAACCAACAAGATGAAATTTTACACAGATAATGTCCTGCATTTAGGGCCAAAACATTAAAGGCACAAAAGTATAATTGGGCAAGCCTAACTTGACAGCATTACTTGTAGAAAGGATCTAGGTGTCTTGGTGGACCACAACCTTAAACAAGGCAGTGCATAGCTGCAAAAGAAGTAAATGTACTATTAGTTTGCATTAACATAAATATAGCATCCAGATCATGGGGAATAACAGCTCCACTCTGTTCAGTAATGGTCAGAGTGAAGCACAGGGCACATCTGGTCTACTGTGTACAGTTCTGGGTGCAACATTTTAAGAAGGACATTACAAACTAGAGCATGTCCACAGGATAGTAAGAGGCATGGAAACAATGAGAAATGATTGAAAGAGCTGGATATATCTACCCTGGAGATCAGAATATTAAAGCAAGACATGCAGAAGATAGAACAGACTTGTTATCTGTTGCCCCAGAAGACATGACTGCTGCCAGTAGATGGAAATTGCAGACAAGCATTTGCTGGCTAAATATTAGGAGACATTTCCCAACTGCAAGAGTTGTTAAACAGTGGTGCAAATTGCCTTGGGATGTGGTGTGCTCTCTTTCACCATAGGTATTTAAGCAGAGGCTTGATCTCAGGAATGCTGTAGTTGCATTTTGAATTATAAATCCTGGACTGAGCAGGGGGTATAGACTTAGGGCACATGTGCACTTGAAAAGACATGATGCTCAGAATAATAGCTATGTGGGGGAGGGACTACAGTTACCAGGAACTGGGTATGGATGTATGCGACTCTATTCCCCAAGACTTCCACTTCTATAATTAAATGGTCCTAACATTTAATTATAGTGTATGCTCTTCCTATGAAAACCCTAAGGGAGAGCTCAGCAAAGGTGGCTCTAAGGGAGCACAACTTGTTTGGTGGCCCCAGGAGCAGAGCTTCTGGGGCACCATACCAGGCGCTGCAGCTATGAAGTATATTGGAAGGCGAGAGGTGGGGTGTGTGCCAGATTTTGGCATCACCAAGGTGCCACTGAAATTTGAGATGTCAAGTTCCACCACTGAGCTCTGCGTTAGAGATGGAGGGACATTCTTATCAAAACAGCATTTTTCCACTTGGAGTAAATAACATCTATTCATTTAAGGTTGCAAATGTAAAGGGATGCACTCAGACATCACTGTGGTGGGATTAGACCTGCCTTGTGTTATTGCAGACCCAAACATTTGAAAATAAAGCCTGTTTCTATCTACATAGTGTGCCTCTTTACTTGCACAGCCCATCCTAGGTTCCCTTTCTTGGTCATACTCGTGTAACAGAATGCTGGGAATTGGCTTTAATGTACAGGTGACTGCTCTTTTTATGGAACAATAAAGATAAAATATCCTCAGTGATAAATGGGGCCATATCAAACAGAAGTTGGACTGCTTAAATAATGTACACCACCGCTTTATAGGGAATTCTTCACTCTGCTGTTATAATTCATTTTAAATTAAGAAAGGCTGCTATAAAATGCAACATTTACATCAACAAATAAATGACTAAAGCAAGCTTTTCAAAGGTGTGTTATATTGTCTTAAAATGTCCTTAGAGAATTAACTGAGGGCTTCATGTGATTCATTTCCAGGATGCGAAATCAAGCTGCCTTGTGTCCGTAATACAAATTTTCAGAACTAATACTACAAAATGATTTGTTTTTCAACAGAATTAAAACAGAATTCAACAGTGAAATTTCTGCAGGGACGAGTAAAGGGCCTGGTGCAGGTTAGGAAGACTAGTGTGTGAGAGAAAGAACATGAAAATACATATATGTGGAGAAAATACATATATGTTTTATTCTTATTCTTATTTCAATCTTCTCTCCAGTATTTCCTGATTAATTGCTGGTGTTTTAATATAAGCACAAATATTTCTATTTTAAATATCTTGCCTTCACTTTGCTGAATTTTAGGGAAACACTAACCTGAATATCATACAGGAATGATATTACCTGGTTCAGAAGACAAATTCATCCAGGTCAAAATTTGGGATAGAACCACATTCTGAACCAATACATACATAATCACTTCCTCAGACATCTTTCAAATACTTTACTATTTTACATTAACCTTTGGGCAGAAAAACAACAAAGATTGGGTTAGAAAGTTCCTAACACATATGCCAACATTTTAGATGGATTGTTCTCTGTTGCAGAGAACTGAAATAATTAGGGTTTCTTTGGGGCTTAAGCTTATTTGGGCCTTTATGTGCTTATCCATATTAAAACATTTATTAATTTATGGGGAATTTGTGGGCTAATTTAAGCCTTGACCTTTTCTTCCCAGTTACACCAAGCTAATTGACATTAATATGGAATGCAGTGAAAACTCCATTGTTGCCTGCCTGATACATTATAATCAGGAAAGGTCATTACAAATATCTAATGCTCTTGTGTGAACATTCTGTCAAAAGATACTTGAGGGGGGAAATCAGGATGTGCTTGTTGCAAATTAATTACTTGAAGCTACGGATGTATTTTATGTCCCTGTGTGTTAAAAGGTCATCAGTTTGCATTTATCTATTTGTTTAAACAAATTGTGATTCTGACACCACTTTGTGCCCAGACTTTTGACGACAGTGATGTTCAGTTTAAAGTTCAGGTTGCTCAGTTTAACAGGTATTCCTCTTTCTGAGAGGTTTGTGCTCTTGATCATGCCTTATTCATTGCATAAATCACCTTCAAGAAATATGTTCTGCTCTCACTTTCCAATCTTGTTTGGAGCTGTTGCTAACAGCTTTTAATTTGGGAAGTCTATCTCTGAGTTGACTGCGCCTCAGTGGTTTCAGCTCAATTGTTTCCCTAGCCAGCAGAGCATTTCATTTTTCCTGAAGGTCACTACAGGCTGCCAAGGCTTTGAAAGCACACCCACATTTTCATTGATGCTGCAATACAACTTTGCAGTACCATAAATGGAAGTGGACATGCATGTGTGTGACTTTTCCTATCAACAATTACATAATTTATTATAATTCAAAATAAACAAGGCTAGCAACGAAGGATGAATTGCAAATAGTATGGCTTCTTGCATTTGTCTTTACTTTTCTTCCATTGAAATCATAAGTGAGAGAGTGTGTGTGTGTGTGTGTGTGTGTGTTTCTACTGGATTTGCTGTGTGCTGAACAGAAGTATAAACTGACTCATAATATCACTCGCTTAGGCAAGTGGCTGTTTCAACCATGGTACTACAAATTTGCACCAACATAAGATGCAGTTAGCTGCAGATAGATCAGGGGTGCACAGCCTGTGGCCCTTCAGATGTTGGCTGACACCTCCCATCATCCCTGATCACTGGCTATTCCAGCTGGGCCTGATGGGAGTTGTAGTCCAGAAACATCTGGAGGGCCACAGATTGTGCACCCCAGAGACGGATGAAGGCTCCCAGCAAAAGTGTAGCACAGTGGCCATGTGTTGGAGGGTAGATGCCATTAGCTGCAATAGAGAATGGAATTGATTCTTCCCCATCCCCATCTTTCTCTCTACCCCCTCTCTCACACAAACACATACTTAAATGATAAATTAAGTGCTAAAAAAGTAACACCTGTTTTGAAGTAAGCTAAAAACAGCAAAACTGTTATTTCTACTTGCCTTTGTGCTACTAATCCCTGGGTCTCTTATTCCCAGGCCACACTGTTGGGAATTTTAGAAGGCAGAGGTAGTGGTGTTGGAAGGACCTACTTTTTGTTGTGCTAATGGTTGGGAAGCTTTGTTAGGAGCTGGTCACACAGACCAAAAGCAATTGAGGAAAGTAGCCTTTCCCCATTGCTCATCCACAGCAACCATGTTTCAAATACTGTATGTATGTCCTACCTCTAAACATATGGTTACACTAAGCTATTGTAGCTAACAGTCACTGATAGGTCTATCACCCTATGAAGACACCTAAACCAGTGGCTATCAACACATCTTCTGTCAGAGCTCCATAAATTACTTATGCATTGTGTAAGGAAGTAAATATATTGCCAATCAATTTCATTGGGTGACCCTAACAGCTTTATCAGAGGAGCTGTTTTGCACACCGTATATAATTTAATAAATGTATCAAATCCTTCCTTCATCAAATTTTCTCTAGGCCAAAAAGTCTTTTAGCATTTATTTTTGCCATTTTGGCCCATACCACAGAACTTGTGGGGCAATATAAACTGCAAATGATGGCTGATGATTAAGCTAAGTCGCAATTTGTGGAATCCTCAATAAATATGTAAGAGGAGCTTATTCCTCTAAATCAGAAAAACACACACATACATATTCACTCACTAAATTTCATTTAGATTTTAAAACTCATATACTCAATTACTATCACAATTAGCAATTTTAGGCTAGATTTAAATTTAGCATACATTAGAATGAGATTTTTGTGCTTGAGAGAGAGATACCAACATTAGCATGGGATGAATCTAAACTAATTATCAGATCTTTGGCTTTTTAAACTATAATTAAAATACTGGAAGGCTTTTGTTCAAAAGCATGTAGATTCTTCAATACCATTTTATTTTAAAAATGTTGAAGTGGCAGAGAAAATTAGACCTTTCAGAGCATCAGAGATATGATCCAAGTACAGTAACAGCAACCAAATGTGGTTGCAAGTGTTCATATACATATTTGTCAAGAACCATAAAACTTACCTGTTAATATGCTTTGGTTTAACAGGCTATTACTTCTCCTGAATGAGCACAGTGATACATACTGAAATGTGCCTGATTGTTTAGTGGTGCTTATGGTACAGTCAAAAGCCCATATTAGATATATCTTTTTATATATGTAAATAAAACTCCCTCACACTTTATAGACAGCAAGATAAATAGGTAGCTTATTGATGTAGTAACACTGGGCAGAAACTGATAGAAACTGCCTGAAATCTAAAGGTAATATTTTGCTTCCACCAATTCTAATGGTCAAATTACACAAGACATTACTCATGTGATTTGTTCCTGAGTGCAAGGTATCTCTTCCACAAATAATCAGCAAAGATGGGCAGATACGGACCTGGACCACATCTTAGGATAAGAGGATCCTAATCTACATTGACACCTGCTATTTGCTTGATGAAGAAAAGCAGAAAAGGAGAATCCAGATCAGGATTACAACAGAAGGCAAAGGGTGAAATTCCCCACTCCCACAACCCAGCACATACCCCTGTATTTTTTTCTTATGGAGGGAGATTGCAAGATTAATGGACATTTAGTAATGGTATCAACGGATTATGTTTGTTACTGAAGAGTTAAGTGGTAATTGTCGGAGTAATGTAGTAGAGTGGAAAGGAAAGTTTGTTTTCTTAGTTTCAGAGGGTTGAGAATGACTGTTTGGCTGGTCTAAACTTTATTTCACTTTCTTCATCTATCACATCAGAAGAGATGGATCCTAAGACTTCAGAAACCAGCAAAACACAATAGGTCATTTGGGTTGATATTGCAATACAACTGCACCACCAGCCTTACAGACAGATACACCTGCACAGATCTAAATGATTGGGTTTCCAGTCACATATACCGTACTTTCTCCTTCCCAAGCTCAACTTCTAGACGGTTCCATTGAGACAATAATTACATTTTAATTTCCCATTACCAAAATGCCAGAAGTTTCCAAAGCATTTTTAAATAGCAGCCATTGATCAGAAAAGGAAACCTATTTATGTTAAGTGGATAGAAGAGGAAGGCAGAGAGCACTCTTTCATTTCCGCCCTTTCCCTTTGTAAACGTGCATCCTCAAATAACATTTAAGTTCACCATAGAACTTGACTTCTAGAAAAGAAGTATATTTTGCACACCACAGAGATGTACTTCTAAAAAGAAGTATACTTTTCACACATGAATTTATAGCACATGATCTCATGAGTTAGTGTCATATGCCTGCCATAGTCAGCTTTCATTAATACAAAATAAACACAATGAGAAACCTGGATTTGCTACCATATACAGTGGCTACATTCATATGCCACAATAAATTATAGTATATCATGATTGTAATGACCTTTGGGCTCACATACTTTCCCTCTCTTTCTTTGCTGCAGCCATGAAGAAATAGCTCAGTGCTATGTCTGAACTGTAAATTGTGCTTCAGCTTTATTTTGGTTCGTTGAAACAATCCAGCTTCACAACCCATAGGTTGAAGTCAGCTTATTCGAACAGACCATAGTTAAGATTAATAACAGTTTGTTGGGTTCATAAGTTACAAGAAGCTGTGGTAAATCAAATATGGAAGCAAAAGCTTTTCCTCGCAGCCAAGTCAGAGCAGGAGAGGAGAAGTGGGAGTGCATGAACTAGATTCATTCCCATGGTTTATTGTGGCATTGAGTAAGGCGAAACCATTTGCTCTCTTTCCTATTTCTGTCTTGAAATTAGTTTGTTACCATCATTGTTCCTCATTATTTTTGCTTTCACTAGACTGAGATACAAGTCTTACATTACTTCGTCAATCATTTTCATGACAATACACAGCTATGCTTAGGAAAACTCTAGCATTTTGGCTCAAGTTCAAACACGGGTTATATTTTCACTAAATGAATATACAATTTATGATGTGACCACCCAGGAATCCAGCAAAAATGGTTGCATAGAAAATATGGCTTTTAACTGAAGGTCAAATAAAATTATGATGAATATTTCAAGTGGTCAATTTAAAGAGGGCATTGCTGAGGGAAGGAGTACCTAAGGTCTGGAAACTGAAAACTGATTTTCCAGAGTGCACCCGTTCTGCACTGGATATCATTAAATTGATTGGTAGTCATCCTTAATATCACTCTTTCCTTAAACAAAGCTTTCTGCCTGAGTTTTTCTTCTTTTTCACTGCTTTTTAACAGTAGTTAGAAAGAAAGAAAGAAAAATGGGAAATCTGATCCAGTAATAGTTTAATATGGCAGACATCACAAACAATAAACCAAGTGGCCTCAAATAAGACATTAGTATATGCATCCTAATTTGCAATGTGAAATTAATGAAAATGCATACCTTCAACTGCATGAAGAAGGGGCAACAGAATCACACTGGATTGCATGTCTATTTTTGTATTAGACATGTGCACTCACATGAAGGCCCAATGATCCAAACCTGTCCATGTAAGTGGGATGACTTAAAGACCATAAAAAGTTTAGAATCCGTCTTCATAGTACATAAATAAATCCCCCCTGAAAGAAGAGTATGACTCAACATGACTCAAATCATGTTGAATTTTATCATTAGAGCATACCCCTGGTTCAATCCTCTTTTTTAAAAAAATGATAATGAAGCAAAAATATAACCTTACTGGATTACAGTAATATATTTTTCAAGAATTAAGGTTCACAACATTATTCTAGGTAATTCATTTACATTGCATTTCCTCTGTATTGGTTTATGTCTGAGTCTCCTCCTGCCCACCCCCAGGGGATGGGTTAGGAAACAGCCTAGAAATGAAGAAGGAACCACCAGAGACCCAGGTTTCTGAATGATTTCCTTATTGACTTGCCCCTCTTCCCACACCTCCTCCCACAGCTCATTTACTCGTCTTCTGTCCTGGGTGGACTATTTATACTGCCTGAATCATTTTGTGGCACGTATAACAAGCAGTAATAAGAAAAAGGAAGTGGAGGAAACATTAAGTAGCCCACAACAGTAAGTTGATTTAAATTTTGTGACCATGTTTCCCATTTTACAGAGAAATGACCTTTGTATGACATATCCTGTATACAATGGGATGTCTGGTCCAAGTCCACTATGAAGTTAAAGAACCATAAGAAAGCAGAGGCCCTGGAGTTGGCCATGAATGTTTATCAGACTAAGCAGGCACAAAAACCACCTTGTCACAGTCTTCTCTACCGTAGTGATATGTACCATGTGCTTCTTTCAATTATAGGATCATATCAAAATTTCATATGAATCTGTGTACTCTTTTGTTCTCTTATTGGTGATGCACTGATAGTCTCCATATGGTTACAGAATAGGCTGCAACACTAACAGGTTGACAGAAATAGGTGCAGAAAAGAAAGGTACAGAAAAGGAAATTTCTGCAGAGGCAGCTTATCTAGAGCAAGCCCAGCTCTCTCCTTTCCTTGCAGCAAGACCGCATGCTGGGTCTGTGCTTATTTTTAATATTCAAATTTGCACTTGAAACCATTAAAAGGATGTTTATTTTGCTGCTTTAATGTGAATGCATGCATGTGAAACTTTGTTTTATAGGAACAAACACTTTCCTATTTGCTTAATTATCTAGAGGTATTCTATAGGTTAATTTATCATGTAGAATTCAAAGGGGTACATAATAATGAGGGAAGCCACAGTTATGCTTAGTTCGTATTAACTGCTTCCATAATGTATTGATAGAAAGTATTAATATTTCTTTCAGATTTAAGTTCAGCTTAACACACAATATTCTGGCACGGCTGCTGAACACTAAATGTTATGTAGCTACTTTAACTTCTATTTACACAACTTCCTACCACAGTGGCAAACTGAAGTATGTTTGCAACCACACAAGGAAGTGAAGAAGCAAGTTGCAAAAGAACTGGACCATATTAAAACTCAATATTTAAACCCAATTAAACCCATATTTAAACCCAAAAATGATTTGCAAAGCAGGAAGAAGGTGAAAGACCTAATAACTAAACTGTGGGCAAGCCAACCCTGCCCAGAGCCCGGGCCTGGGGTATCACATCCTTTACTCCCTCCCTTTCACATAAGAGTGGACCCCATTCTCCATGCAAGTGTTACAGGTGGGTCCCATAGCTGCTTCCTAACCTTGTCACCATGTCCCACAGCCCTGAAGGCAGTATCAGGACTACACCCCTCCCCTGTCCAAGGGTGTTCACCAAACCTTAACTTCCTCATAACCAACCTGCCAATGTGCCTATTAGTCTTTTTAATGACTACCCCACCCCTACACATCAGTACAGAGTAGGGAAATAAACCTGACAGCAAAGCTGATCCCTACCAGTCCCCGCAAAGGTGACCAGACACTAGCTTCACTGCCAGTAGGGTGGAAGGTGGGTAGCCTGACAGATGAAGATGCCCTGAGAAGAATGGGGGTGAGTTAAATAGCACCCACATCAGCCCTTCACTCTCTGCAATGTTGGTGCAGCATGGGCCTGTACATTGAATCCACTTGCCAGACCCCTCCATTCCCTGAGTGGCTGCACACCTTTGGACATAGCCTTGAATACCTGAACTCAGTTTCTCCACTGTGATCAGTTTGTATTGGTCTCTTAGATTTAGTTAAGGGCTTTGACTCAAGGCAGTGCTTGTTACAATAATCTGTCCTCTTTTGGAGGTCTGGAAGCTTGTGGAACACAACAAACCAGTCTGATGAGAATTTACAGTGAGCATGACTGGAATTTATGGCTACTCACATAGAATGGCTACTTGCATAGAATTCTGCAACCATACAATTATGCTTCATATAAGCATATATGCCCCACTGTCAGCAACAAACATGTATCTTACTCACATTCTTTTTGTTAGAGTATTGATCAAGAATGGGAAAGATCCAGTTTCAAACTCTCATTCAGAGCCACAAAGTTCACTGGCTGGTTTTTCGTCAGTCATTATCTTTCAGTCTAACCTACCTCATAGCATTGTTGTGAAGATAAAAGAGGAATTGATCCAAATATGCTACTTTGAGATCCTTGGAGGAAAATCAAGGTATAAATAAATAAAAATAATGCTGGCCTAATTATTGCTAAGGTTGTGTCTGGCCTGCATGACTTCAGACTATAAGTGGATGAAATGAGGGCTAAACATGCATTCTATTAGTTTGCCAGAAGTAGCTTTTACATCACATGAAAGCTCAAATATAATGCAGAATTTAACAATTGGGAAATCTTGGGGCAATGGAATAACCTGCCCTGTGAATGCAGCCAATATCCTGCCCAGTAGTATACATTTAGCTAATTCTGTGCAGCTAATTTCTCTCAAGTAAGTGAAAAAAGGATTGCATCATTTCCCTCCACAGCATAGCTAAAAGTTTCATTAAAAACTAGGCATATAATAGTGCCAATACATTATTTTGTTGATATACAAATGCAGCCTGCCCCAGTGAATGCCTAGACACTGTTTGTTTGTTTGTTTGTTTGTTTGTTTGTTTGCTTGCTTGCTTGCTTGCTTGCTTGCTTGCTTATACTTTATGTATTTATTGTATTTATAATGTACCTTTCATCCATGGACATAAAAGTTGGCACAACAGGGTACCCAAATAGTCTCTGACCAGGCATAGACTTTCAGCAAGCTTGCTTATTCATGTGATTTCACACCATGTCCTGGTTTGAACTTTTGTCCAATTCAGTTTAAAGTGTTATCTTTCCTACTTTGTCATCAATTATAAACAAAGGGAAGCAGTACAGCCTGTTGTTACATACTTATCTGAATGGACACCAACAGCCATTCATACTGGAAATTTAGAATATTGCCCTGAGAATTCTGCCAGGCTTACTGAAATCTGCCAGCCAGACTTCATTGTTTTATTGTAAAAAAACCAAGCAAAATGGTGTAAATTGTGACTTTGCTCATAAATGAGGTAAGCCACAGCACTTGGATATAAGTTGATCTAGGCGTCAACCCCAAACACAATTTTATACAAGTTCCATTAAAATCAATAGGATTTACTTGCAAGCAAGCATGTTTAAGATTGGGGATTGACTTCAATGTGACTAAATCTCTTAAATCCAAGTAATCCTTTGTAACTGGTTTGTGGATTAGGCTGCCTTAAACCATATGCAAGCACAGCCTTCTCTTAAAGAGGTAGCCCTATTCCAAAACAGCAGACTTGCTGAAACAGACTCACGATGCAGTTTCAGTGCAGATTCCTAAAAGCATTTTATGGGCATGAAACTAACAAAATGTAACACATCTCAGAAAAATGTATGTAACATATTTTGGACCCACAGGAAGTATAATTTTCTCTGAGCTTCACTGCAAAACCCATACTCTGCTGGCACTGGTAAAGCAATTGTTAGCAAGAAGTGGGGAAAGGAATGTATTTTCAATTGAAATTGCAAAGAGAATAGTAGCAGAGCATAATTATTTAAATGAAATTTGGCCCAAACACCAGAACTAGCACCAACAGTTTGGCAAAATATGTTACACATATTTTATAGAGAGCACAGATCAGACAGGCTGCCAAATCCAGTTTCACGCCATGAACAAACCCTACAACCAGGGCTATAACACACCAATTTAGGCACAGTTGACTCTCATTTCAAAATAAAATTGCAAGTGCTGAAACAGTGGTACTTGACAGTCTCCTGAAAGCTTCTGTGGCAGCTGTGGGGAGGGCTGGAACATGTAGTGTGTGCTTTAAATCCTGTACATTTTTGTAGTGCAAAAGTACAAAAAAAATAAAAAGAAGAGCCATACATCAATGGCAGTGTACATCATTTGCCTACAGATGTTCCCTGAAACATACACGAGTATAACTGACACTGTACAAGATAAAATCCAATGGAAAAAATCATGAATGAGAATGAAAAGACACTTCCATTATTTGATGAAACAGGCAGACATTACAACTCCATTCATGTTACTCTGGCTAAGACAACTACTCTGCAACATGGTTTGGATTTACTTAGTTTTAATTTCTACTATTTATGTTGTTGTAACCTTGGAACTGTAGGGTGGAGGGTGGATGATAGCAAAACAATGATAATAATAAATACAACCAACCCTAAACTTGGGACAGTCTACCTATATTACAGGAGGCTTTTCTATTCCTCAGACAGAAGTATATTTTGCTGCACAACCCAATACTTTCATCGAATGTCAACATCTATAATAAAGTTAGCACCACTTTTCATATCTATTCAGCATATGACTGAGACAGGTGTGACTAGAAAATTAAATACAAAATGAAAAGAGAAATGAAATACTTTAAAGTGTCTGATATCTCTGCCTGTCAAAACTTTTGACAACAGTTTTCTTTGCCTTACAAACTAAATTGTGGGCAAAGGGGTTTTTTTTAACCATACTTTGATTAAAATTTGTTAGAGGCATTATAAGGAACCAGATGAAAATGATTTGAAGAAAGCCAGTTAGCTGCCCTTATCTAATAAATTTCTGTGCATGCTGCACAACAGGTAACCATTTATATTGTCTTTTTATGCCCAGAAGGCTGTAACAAGTTTATCTCATTTCATTGATTAGTCGTGGTTGTAATTTTTTTAATAATGGATCATCACAGATTAATACAACCAGATTAAAGAAATGCAATTTCTTATTAATTATTAATCTAAGCTATGGGGAGATTCCAAACAAAATAAGTGTAAGAGAAGAGAAATTGATAGCCCAGCTGTGTTCTTATCTGGACAGGGACAGCTTCTAGGTTGGATTACTGCAACACACTATATGTAGGGCTACCTCTGAAGATAGTTCAGAAACGTCATTTGGTGCAAAACTTGGTGGCCAGGTTGCTCACAGGGCAAGACGGTTTGTGCGTATTACACTAATCTGGCCTGACAGCACTGGCTGTCAGTTAGTTTCAGTGCCCAATTCAAAGTGCTGGTTTGAACCTTAAATGGTTCAGGACCACAATACCTTAAGAACCACCTCTGCCCATATTATCCAACCCAGACCCTGTGATGATCATCTGAGGCCTTTCTTTGTATGTCTCCTCTACGAAAGGTCCAGAGGGCGGCAACATCAGAATGGGCCTTTTCTGTGGTAGCTCCCCATTTTTTGGAATGCTCACCCCGGGGAGGCGCACCTGGTGCCTTCATTACATATCTTTAGGCACAGGTGAAAACGTTTTTCTTCTCCCAGGTGTTCAGTTGACTAACATTCTATGGCTTTTAAAAATGTGTTAGTGGGATGAGGATTATTGGGGGTGGGAAGTTGTTTCATTGAGTATTTTGTATTCTCTTTTTGTATTTCTCTGTTGTGAACCACCCTAGGCTCTTGGGCAGTATGCAAATTTAAATAAATAAAATAATATTAGTTGGAATATAGGTATACATTTTTCTGTACATTAACTGAATATGATTACTAGATCACAAGTGCAAAATTAGAAATGCTTTGAGCTTATTTAAAAATGAGCATGGACTTTATCTTATTTCCAGCATAGTGGTGTATTATCCTGATATATAGAAGGTGTTATTTATCATTCCTAAGCAACACACTTATCTATGCCAGCAGACTATCTATACTAGGCATAGGCAAACTCGGCCCTCCAGATGTTTTAGGACTACAACTCCCATCATCCCTAGCTAACAGGACCAGTGGTCAGGGATGATGGGAATTGTAGTCCAAAAACATCTGGAGGGCCGAGTTTACCTATGCCTGATCTATACCTTCAATAATGCATTCACAAATAAGAGAATAAATGCTAGTTCAGAGCAGCATTCTTTCCACTGTGACCAGATGCCTTTGGGAAGATCACAAGCAGGACAAAAGTGCAATGGCTCTAGCCTTTCCCAGCAACTTGTGTTCAGAGGCAAGCTGCCTCTAATGTGGAAGTTAATGCAGAAATCATGATCCATGAACTTGTCCAATTTCCTTTTTTTAAGCTCCAATGTTGGAGGCCATCACAATATCTTCTAGTAGAAAAGTCTATGTGCTGTGTGAATAATTACTTCCTTTGTCTATTCCCCCCACCTTTCAGCTTCATTAAATGACCCCAGGTCTGGCATTAGGAGGAGAAATAAGTTCATAAGCTGCATTTAAAACTGAAAGTGAACCTACAGGGAGCATGAACTGAAACCTAAGAATGCAGATTTTGTTTAAAGCAGGTTTAGTTTAGGTTTCTAGTTGAGGTTCGCTACAGCCACTCAAGGTTTCGCTGCTGGAGCAGAGCATTCCTTGCACAAGTAGCTATCCTAAGATTGTGCCAACAAATTTATTCAGGAGAGCAATTGTATGCTGTATATATGAATTAATGCAAGTAGAAATGAATAGGTTTTGTTAGGGCCAAACCAGTGCCAATAGGAACTAACTGCAAAGACCAACAAGGAGGTTTTTGACATAATTGTTTCAGGGAGAGAAAAAGTTTAACTGCCCCTTCTCAGGCTGCACAGCCCCAAGGCACAGTTTAGGCTTTTTCTTGGCTGCTATTTACACAACCAAAATGCATGTTAATACAATTAAATGACTCCTACTTTGGGGTACCAGAATGATTTCTTTCCCAAGCAAACTGTAAGGTGAGCAAAAGCATATCTAGTGATCCAAACAATGGCAGCTGCACATTCACTCCCAAGCACAGTATCTTTCCTCCTGATATGAGAAGGATAAGGCAGAATTTATTTTAGCACCTGCATGCATTCCTAAGCTTTGTGCATCCCTCCTTCTCCCTTTGTATAATGCCTGCTGGCACAGCTGTTTCACTTACATATTTTGTTGTTACTGCTGCTCCTGCTGCTTTATCTTGTAACTGACGTAGCTTTTCATTGTGCTGCCACAGCTTCTTATGCTCCACTTGGTTCTTTTCTGTGACTTCCACACCCCAGTTTCCTGAATTCTGTCTGATGCTGACTGCTCTGACTTGTCTATCTTCCCCTTACAGCCTTCTGTGTCATTCTGTGTAACTCGACCTTGTCCTCACCTGCAGATCTCTTTTTCAGCACCACATATTGTGTTGGGCATCCAGCCATGGTATTGGGACTAAGCATAGAAAATACCCCACTGCTTTCGGGCATGGATTGAAACCCATTAGCCATCTGTTCTCTGTGATCATTATGAATAAATCCTGCTCTGGGCTGGTCTATAGCAATAACTTTAAACATCTCTAGTTGTTCCTCCACGCAACTAACCCCTTAATCTAAGGATAGTGCAATTCTGAATAATTTGAAATCAGATTGTAGAGTAATTGTAAATATATATAATCACTTCCTTCAGGGTTTTGTTTTGTTTTGCATTGGCTGTCTTCATTTCCCCCACAGTTGCCACTAAATTTATCAAGGGCTTCCCTTCCAGGCACTATGAAGCTACCCCTTTTCACTTATTATCCTAATGAAACAAGCATACATTGTCCAAGAATACATCAAAGTAATGCAAAATTGTTTTCTTTCACACTCAGTCCTAAAAAAGAGGAAAGTGGTTTCAACTCCTTTTTTATTTTCAAAGATGAATGCCAGCAAATAGTCATATTGAACGGTCTTGAGGTACATGGGAATAGAGTACCTCACAATTATGTAGATGCATTTGGGAGCAAAGGTCTCTTTTTCTTGTTATAATTTAACTATAGAAAAAACTTTTCTTCAGAGAGATTTATAAAACTGGTAAAAACCTGTTTTTAAGTTTTGGTGGGTTGTTGTTTTTAACCTATAGTATGTGTCTGATTACTGAAACAAGTTAAGGGAAATGGGAGAGCTGCATGGTTGTCTTAAGAGAGTACCAGAATGATGTTGATAGTTTATTCTAGGCTGCTATAAACCATTCCCTTAAATTAGGATTTTTAAAGGCATCTTTGCAGAAATGTTTTGTGATTCTTGATCCTCTTATAGACAGATTGGATAGGATGGTATTTTACCAAAATGGTTTGTTGGATGTGTCAAACTATTGTCAGAGAGATCTGGGGTCAAATACATCCCCAGCCACAAAGCTTGCTGGATGGAGCTTGGGCCAGCCACTATTTCTCTCTCTAGCCAACCACATGGGGTTGTTGTGCTAATGAAATGGGGGGTAGTTAGTTGACTGGGAAGAGCCATGTGTGAAACCCTGAGCCCACTGGAGGAAGGACAGACCATAAATATAATAACAAACTGTACTAGGATGTATTTGAGCTGACTAACATGGCAAATAGAAAATGCAGTCAAAATAGATGAATCAAGATTTTTACTAGCTACCATAACTTTTACACAGCAGAGGTCTCCTTCCCAAAATCAAGTAGCATGCACACTAAATATAAAGGACAGATAAGCACCACTCAGCCATAACTTTTCAAATAGGTTGCTGCATAAAGAACAGATACCTCCTGTCAGAACTACGCTGCCTGATTAGTTAACAGTTAATTCACCCAGGGATGTACCCTTGGTTGAGTGAGGATCAAAGTGACATTTGGATGGAGGCACTTTCTTTCCTGCAGAGCAGGATGAATGGCAAACCCTTTTGTACGTGTCCTAAAATTATAATTGCTCAGTAAATTTCAGATCAATGTTAATGGGACTCTTTGCTCAAGACTGTTTTCACTTAAAGTAGTTCAATTTTCTCTCAGTTTGTTTCTTTGTACCTTAATCCTCAATGCATTTCCTATGAAGGATGTTCTACCATATCAACAAAACTTGCTTCTAAATGGTGTGCTTAAGATCACAGCCTCAGGGGGCAAAAAATTAAAATAAAGTATTGTCCTTATCTTCCGCTATTACTTCAAAAGAAAAAGAAAACTACAGTGATATGAAAGAGGTGGAATCAATTACATTGGTACACTGCTTGATTTTTTTAGCACACTCTAGCTTTTTCTAGAGCTAAACTGAGTCACTGTATTATTCACAAAGGTAATGCTTAAGGGTGCAACAAGTCATAGGTTTATCTTTAGAAAATTACCCATTTTCCAGTCTTCCATTTTGTCACAATCATATACATTTTAAGTGAGAATATAAGTATCCTAAAAATTGTCTATTAAGAAATCACATAAAATAATAGTTAATACTGTAGTTAATGATAGTGTTTGCCATCCTTTTATTCCTACAAAATAATTATTCTACACTGTCCTAATTATCTGAGTGCTCCTCCAAACTAATTCTGCCAATGCCAACTTTGATTGTATAGGTGGTGTTGCTGATCATTTAACAAAGTTATGTATAGATTACCTTATAAATGAATACTAACATATTCAAATTTTTTGTATTCATTTATAAGGCAATCTATACATAACTTTGTTAAATGATCATCATCACCACATATACTAATATATTCAAATAGGGGCACGGATGGCGCTGTGGTCTAAACCACAGAGCCTTCAGCTTGCTGATCGGAAAGTCAGTGGTTCGAATCCCCGCAAAGGGGTGAGCTCCCGTTGTTCAGTCCCTGCTCCTGCCCACCTAGCAGTTCGAAAGCACGTCAAAGTGCAAGTAGATAAATAGGTACCGCTCAGGAGGGAAGGTGTTTCTGTGCGCTGCTCTGGTTTGCCAGAAGTGGCTTAGTCATGCTGGCCACATGACCCAGAAGCTGTCTGCGGACAAACACCAGCTCCCTTGGCCTATAGAACGAGATGAGCGTGCAACCCCAGAGTCATCTGTGGCTGGACCTAACGGTCAGGGGTACCTTTACCTTTAATATATTCAAATACTAATGAGATTACACAATTGTTACATTTAATAAATATTAGTGGTCACATTGATTATGCAAATGTTATTTTTAGCATTTATTTAATTAAATGTCATATAGGTCTAATAAGTAATTAAAGCTCTTTGGTATCAGCTGTGATACAAACTCATTTTTGTTGTTGATTATAATACCATTACTTTGAATCAGTAGTATTATGCTGTGTAGCAGAGGTGTGGCTGGGCTTATTATCTGCCAGAGCTCTTGCTACTATTAGAAGAGAGACATTGTGTCCTTTGTATTGTGCAAGAGACATAATTATATCAGAGAAATATCCAACAAACTCATACAGTGAATATGACTAACATTCATAGGCACCAGCTCCTAGGGGGTGAGGAACTTTCGGCCCAGCAATATTTTTTTGGTGTTTTTTTGTTTTGTTTTGTTTTGTTTTGTTTTGTTTTAGTAAGCCAGTCCCCCTCAATGTTCAGAGGGCATTTGGTTCTGCTCCCTGGCTACTCATAATATTGTGCATGTGACATCAGGATGTCGCATCACGCCCCCTCAATCATCTTGAGAAGCTGGCGCCTCTGCTAACATTGGATCTGACCCTCAAACTTTTCTAATAATCTGGGTACTTTGCAAGTTTGACATCACGACTGAGTTGCACTGAAAGCAGCAAGGCTTGAGTTTCACTGAAACCAGGCCTGACCTCAGGTTAGAACAGGTCTAAATAATCTGTGTCTTCCAAGAATTTCTGTAGTTGTCTCACCACTAAACCAAATGTTATCATAAAGTTTTCTAAACTTTGCTAAGGTTGCCCATAATTACGTACCAGTATTAAAGCTGTTTGGTTGTACTCTAAGGTGGTTACTCTTGTTGAAGTTCAGAGGCTACTGCTTAATTTACACCACTTTTACAGTCAAAAACTGCAAATTAGGAATTCAGTAATAGGAAATTTTGAATATGCAGTTGCTGTATTTGCCAAGAATAAAGCAAAATTTGTTTCAATGTTTTTTTTGCCAACTTGCATCTGTACCTGTAACCATCAGAAACAGATGCACAGATAAGGTATTGTGACTGTGCTCAGTCTTGTCCCTTTACAACTCTTGAACAGTCTTGCAGACCTGCATCTGGTGTTCTCTCAGCTAATGTGGGAGCACTTTCAGCTGTAACTCACTCAATAAGTGGGGGGAAACAGAATCTTTGGGAAGAACGACACCAGAAGCAAACTCCCACTGTTTTTAGGTTTGCAACTTTTTTGCTGTAGAAGGAACAGCAAAAACAACAACAACTCAGTCCTTCTTGGTATTTCTCTTAAGTAATACAAATGTCCACTGCAAGAAAGTGTAAGAGAGATCTACTTTGTAAACAGTATGAACATGAAATCGATTCATATGTGTTAATTAGCAGTGAGCATTCTCCCATGAAAGCCAGTGTGTCCCGGTGGATACAGACAAACAAACAAAAACACTGAGCTGAAAATGTCAAATTCTGTCTTGGCCACAGACTCACTGAATAGCCAAATCTCCCATTTTTACTTTGGAAATAACAATGATACACCTCAAATGTACAAGTACAACACATCATCAGAGATCTACAACCTCTCCTGGACAATGATAGTTCTCTTTCTCAAGCTCTGGGAGGAAGACCTTTCATTGCCTACAGACAGCCACCCAATCTTAAACAACTCCTAACCCACAATAATACTACAACCAGACGTAACACGGACACTGGCACCAGAGCCTGCAATAAACCCAGATGCCAACTTTGCTGCCACATACACCCGGACAACACCATTACTGGCCCCAACAACATCACACATACCATCTCGGGACTATTTAATTGCTCATCGTCTAACATTGTATATGCCATCAAATGCCAACAGTGTCCTTCAGCTCTCTATATTGGACAAACAGGCCAAACCTTACGCCAAAGAATAAACGGACATAAATCGGACATCAAGAATCACAAGACAGAGAAACCAGTAGGAGAACACTTCAATCTCCCAGGACATTCTATACAAGATCTCAAAGTAGCTGTTTTACTACAAAGGAATTTCAGAAATAGACTGGAAAGAGAAGCTGCTGAATTGCAACTCATTACCAAACTTAAAACCATGGAGAGACCTGGTCTGAACAAAGACATTGGATTCTTATCTCATTATACATGACAAAACCATTTTTCACCTTCTCACCCCTTGCTTTTTCCTGTAAGACCTATTGCAGTCGTTAAGAGTCGTCAACAGGCTCATCACAGCTATCTGCCAATCACCCATTCCCACCACCCTTCTGAGTAATACCCCTCCCCACCTTCTCACTATATAGAAGGATCTGGCAACTTCTGTTTCAGTGTATCTGAAGAAGTGTGCATGCACACGAAAGCTCATGCCAAGAACTAACTTAGTTGGTCTTTAAGGTGCTACTGGAAGGAAAATTTTTTTTGTTTTGACACCTCAAATGGTTGCTGATGAAGTCTCGTACATGCCATCCATAGCAGAGGCATAAAGGTCTTCAGGAGCTAATAGAGCATTTTCATTTATGACCCCTCCTCTGTTATAATCTGAGTTTTGTCAGATCTGAAAGTTTTGCCTGCAGGCATGCTGCTAAAATGCTTTAGTTTAGCTGAACGCTTAATGTTTTAAATGAACGGATTCAATACTCAGAAACTTTATTTTCTTTCATCAGTCGATGCTGTTCTGGTAAAATGTCTACTTTCACCTGCAGTCCAAATCCTTTTTGCACCAGGCCAGGGAAGGGACAGGAATTTGACTGTTCTACCTTCAGTGGACTGCCAAGAGATGGCACATTCTATACAGCTGAGTCACAGTAACATAATCCTTCATACATCATTCAACTTCCACACTGTACAATGTATATATTAAAAAAACACCCCTAAATTATGCTCCATTAGCACTATTGTTGAGGGCTCCAGCACTCCTGTTTAAAGAATTAGTAAGGAAAGATACAACTGTAGGCCCAATCTGATTGTTTCCAGCTACTGAAGAAAAGGGACTTCTCAGTAAGGATGTACATGGAATCACTAAAGTATAAGGCGGGCTGTTGTGCTGTCACTGGACATGTCACCAAAAGACTTTCATTTCCAAACAATAGTTTCTCTGCTTTATGCAACCCACGGAAAGAGTATGTAGCCTATTCTGCATAACCAGGTGTAGGATTGCAACTATAAATCTGAGAAGGTAACAGTGATAATGATATAGCCCAATGATCTTGCACAACATTCCACTTCAAAATTATCTGTCTTGCCCTTTTGTTACAGCTGAGTGTACTAATTAAAATGACGTACCATTCAAGAACACGTCAACTGCATTTGTTGTTTCAGTATTCAACCACCTTCACAAATAGATCAGCGCTTGCACTTCTCTTCAAAAAACCTAATAAAGCATGCCATCTCAATCTCTAAGTTACCAAAAAAAGTGACTGGACCCCTTTTCAGTCTCATGTGGACAACTGCTTTTAGCGTTCCAGCAGTGTGGAGTTGGGTGCAGGTGCAGATGACTACACGTAGGTTGAAGTAGATTCCAAATGACCCCAACTAAATTTCTTGCAGCTCACAGTGTTAGGTGTGATAGAGGGCAGGGATCCAGTCAATAAGCTGCCTGATTCCGGGCTGATACTACCACCACAACCTGAATGTCGGAAGTTGATGTGAGTTGCCAGAATCTCAGACCCACAGTAATGGGGGGGTGGTGGTCTCCTATTAATGTCCTAGTATAGACCAGATGTGGAAGGTTCTCCCTCAGGTGTGTCCTAAAGACTTGCATCCTAGCAACCACCCGTCACAGCAAATTGCTATCCAAGGCAAGGTCTGGATTGCAGCAGTAAACTCGACTAGAAAGTCGCAGGCTGTGGACAATAGAATACAACCCACTCCTTTCCCTTTCACCACATGATGGCACCAAGTAGGAACCCCAATAAGCAACGACACCAGAGGTGTCTTATAGTTAACGCAGAATTCTCCAGAAAGCTGTGAGATCTGAATATAGCTCACACTCAGTGGGCCTTATCCAATGCTGTGGCTCCACTGGTGGCAAAACCAACTTCCCTGTCCTCTTCCTTTCCTGATACTTCTAGCCCCTCTGCTCCCTCAAGGAAGTCCTGCTGTGCCAGTGATACCATGCATGTGGAGCATTGGGTACAACCCAATAATTTCATCCAGTCAATACAGGTACAAACAGGGATAATACTTACATTATCTCTTATATAGTGTGGGGCAGGGAGCTTTTCAGCATGCTGCTGCTGCTGCTGCTCAGTACCTTCTGTGATCTGTATGGAGACTAGTTGCATTTATTGTGCCTGTCTCTGAGACTTAAAAAAGTTGAAACTTCTATACAAATTATACTTAATATGAACTTAACAATATGAACCTTCTTGTGGAGTTAAGTTCCTTTATAATAGGAACTTTACTCCATTCAGAAAATGTAATTATATGTGCTACATTTGTGCATAGAATTAGGCCTGCTGAGGTCTTGGAATACATCTGCATGACAATGCAATTTATCTCTCTGTGAAAATAAAGTGTTGCCTAACAGCTGTCTGATTTCAGTCTTCCACATTTCAGTCCATCCTAGTTCTAATGAAAATGTAGGTACAAGTATAAACTGTAATTAGAAAGCATGCCTTAAGAGCTAATTCTTCTTGTGTTAATTATACCAATAAACAAGCTAATTCAAATGGAGTTATCTTAAATAGAAAGGTATTTTCAGGGGGTGGGAACACTCAATTTGTTTCCTTTTACTTTGACTAATTCTTTGTTTCATAAGTGCAATGCAAAAATAATTGTTACAGTCAAGTTCCAGACCTCAAAGTGTTCCTAGCACAAACCAAATAATAAAAAATCAAATTTGTGGCAAACATGAAAGAGAAAGTAAAATAAAAGTAACCCCACCATCCATTCTAAGAGTGAGTTCATAGAATGCCCCATCACAACTTTACTTATACTTCTGCTACTTCATCCCACACTGGTTCCACATGGACTCGCCACTGCAGAAGGTGGGACTGGGTGACCACAATAGACTGTATTTTGAACATAGTAAACTGCTTCATTCACTTATAACATTTCTGGTTTGGGGTAGAAGCATAAAACCCACAAGCATGGGAAGTTACTATCTGGGCATGCATTAACAATATTATTTATATAGTCTTGTGTGATACTCAATACACTCCCCAATAAATGCTCCTTTAAAATATTAGGCAGTGCAGAGACAATTTGCAGTGTATGGCTATCCTATGTGGAGTCACAAACAACATTTGCTCACACTGAATATATAGCAAAACCTACCCTGGGTAGCAATGTATTCTTGCCATCTTTGCCTGTATCTGCACAGCTTACAACTATTAATCACTGCTGCATTTCTTTCAGAAGCAAAAGCGCATATAGCATCTTTATTTTAGATAGCAACTAACACTTAAAGGCCTTGGTTTGTACCAAAAACTTCATTGTATATACAGATCCTTCACAGATTTGATAAATTGTAATTTCCAGCTATATGTCTTGCCAAAGTCTCTACTAAAATGCTGTATAACCACTGTATTTATGACTGTCCTTTGAGACTACAACAAATGCACACAATTATTCAAGATTATTCCAGCCATTAAGTTGCGAGGCTTTATTGCTGCAATTTGAATGGATATATTTCTTCTCTACCAGGAAAAATATGGATTGATCACCTCTGTTTTCAAACAATAACTGAGAAAATACTTAATCTAATTCCCACCAAATAAAAACCTAGATCATTTCCCACTAGCAAAACAGCCTACTGCACATGCAACCCACAGAAACAGTGACAATGTCAAAGAACAATGTCTACTACAGAAATTAAGGGATTTATTTCTTTATTTACAGTTTAATGTATTTACCCAAGTAATACAAACTCAAATATCTGATATGCCTCCTGGGTCAAACAGCTTGGTTGTGTCAACCTTTTCTTCCTTCAATTAACCTACTTTTATAAAACAAGAACAACACCCTGTACTTTATTTGGTCCATTAAAGTTTACACCATGCTACACTGGTATCGGTTTGTACTTGAGAATTTTCCTGAGAATCCAAAGGCTTTGAGAACATTGTATAAACAATTTCACTGGTAGGTGTCTTTCCCACAACAATTTTATCTCTTCAGGATTAATTTGAAATTATTGTCACGAAGGAATACATATGGCAAGTGTTACGTAAGAATGGAAACTCCACATGGATTTCGCTGAAAAGGCCCTTGTGTTAGACACTAATGCAAAAACCCTGCGCACATGGGTTTTTCTATTCTGGTATGTTCTCTAAGTAGTAAATGAAAAAAAGAAAAGAAATGGTAACCCATGGTCCTCTTTAGTTAAATTTCCTGGGGAGCCTTCTGTATGCATAGTCAATTCCAATCCTTCTTCACAGATATATCCAGATTTTCTGGTGCATATTTTTAAAAAATCTCAACAGCCTGAAACTTTTCTCTAAGACACAACAGTGTTTTATTATTATGTTCTGAAGGCACGTGAGGCCATCACCATGCTGAAACTAAGCAGATCTGGGTGTAGTCAGTGCCTGAAAGGTGATCACTTCAGAAACAAAATAGAAAAATTCCTTCCGGTAGCACCTTAGATACCAACTAAGTTTGTTATTGGTATGAGCTTCTGTGTGCATGCACACTTCTTTAGATACCAGAAACACATGCATACAAAGATACACAAATGTAAGAAAATAAATAAACAAATGGTGCACTATTAAACATTTGTTGTGTTCAAAACACTATGTGATATGGCATAACAATCAAAGATGCTATACTGTGCATACACACACATGTATGTTTCCTACACAAACACACACCCTACCAAAGCAGTATTCTGCTGAATAATGTTTTGGAAGTCCATGCTTTCATGCTATTTCCTTCTTCTACCCCCCCCCCAACATGTTCAAATGTGTTTGGATATTATTCTACTCTTCAAATAATATTGTAACCTTTCTTTTGAATGCCATATTCAATTCATAAAATGTCATGGTCTATGCAGTGGTTTTGCCCTGACAGCACGACTTTCAATGATTCCAGCATCCAATTAATATCCCAAGAGGACATTGTGCACTTCTATGTGCATTGGTGTTTCCCTGTTTTCTCTTCAAATGCAGTTGTTCTTGTGTTCTGTTGCAAGCTACTTTTTAAAAAATCCTGAGTTTTGAAAGTGGTTTTTGCAAAAAGAGGTGATGCTCAAATGTAGGTTTCTCAGAAGTCCTACTGCATTTGTTGAGCTTGCCTCACAGTAACCCTTGTGGATCCAAGCTAAAGCATTTAACACTCAGATCCTTAAACGATGGACTGTACCAAGACATATCACTATAATACGCCCATACAAAAGTAGTCTTATAATGTATTAGCGTGCTTAGAATGCTTAGAATGACATCATAAGAATGTTCAAATATTTTCACGCACCATCTAGCCTTTCAAACGCTTTTTGAAAAATTCTCTCAAGAAAGATATATTTCAAGTCATTGGCCACTCTATTGGCCAAGTCCTATTTGAATCCTTTACTGTGGTGCATTTATAAATTGGTACCACATACTCATCTTACGGAAAGAAGCAGCTTTAGGCTGATAGCCCACAGAAAAATTCTTAGCTATAAGATATTTCAGGGTAAATTATTTTCCTTCTTATACAGTTAAAGTTTGCTGCAGTCATCCACTTCCATATTTTATTTCTTTTTGAGTAAAACAACAGTTATAAACTGAAAATTCTGATGCACACATATATGATATGTTGTTCCAAACAACTAGATGTCAACTCTTCAAGACTGCTGCACTGAGTACTTTGAAGCTTTACACACAGAGAATGCTATCTCACTTGGCTTATTATCAAGGAAGACCATGAGAAAATAAAACAGAAGAATAGTCTCTATAATCCTTTTTTGCAGTCTAGTGTCTTGCATTACTAAAATGTTTCTCACAGTTGTCTACAAAATCACCAAGCATTTATTAATACCTTGCAATGAAGTTAAATTGAGAAAACATATCATGAAGTACAGGTGACATCCTGCCTTATCTGAAGCAGAAGTGTTAATGGCTGACAAGCTGGTTTAAGTGATCAATTGTTCCATGTTGCCTTCCCCTGCCCCAAACTATTCTGGGCAGACTAGGTCAGTGGGTAAGGCCTCCAGTTAGGAACAATTTTATATATCCAAAGGCTGTCCTGGGAATCTGATTTCTGAAGTTGCCTATGCAGACACAAAAAAGAGTGTACAATGAAAATCGTTTCACATTCCCCATATTTGACAAATAAAAGAAATTTGCAGGATAAATACAAGGTGTATTGCCTCCGATCCATTAACTGCTTAGTCCAGAATAGTATCCCTTAGCTTGCCTTTAGGAAAGTTGTTTCTATATTGTGGCCAGGACAACTCAAAGTGCTTTAATCTTCCTACATTTACCCTGATTTTGAAACTTGCACTGATACCTTGTCTCAGACTTCTTTCCAGCCCATCCTTGTCTTTCTCCTTAGAAAGCATTTAACATGGCCCCAGTGCTTTCACCCAATGAAATCCATATGCTTTACACCGCTCAATTCCACAACAGAAAGAATAAGCTTCTCAAGTGAAACTCAAAAGGACATTATTGTCAAAGCACTTGCCACTAAAATTAAAGAGAAATATTGAAATCGCTTAGCAAAATCCATTAAAAAGTCTCCAGCAATTACCGGCTTTATATGTTTCACACAAATCATGCCAAGCAGTGTAAAAGAAATTGGGGTGGGGGACGCTCCCCAGTGCTTCCCCCATCTAGCCAAATGCCTCTTGACATTTGTCAAGCCAGAACTATCATAAATCTTGAAGAAGTTACAATGCAAAAGAACAAAAAAATCCAAACATATCCCTGGTTAAATGAAGCCAGACACTAATTTGATATAAAACATTTTGCAAATATTAAGGCTTCCCTTAAGGGATCCATATTTCACAATTACGGCCAGCTATTAAAGCACGCGATGAAAAGAGATGGGATGGGAGGAAGAGGGGGAGGGAAGGAGTTGATGAGTTTTCATACCCGATGCTTCCTTGGTCCAAGTGCAGAAATGCCCACAGGAGAGCGAGAACTCAGAACAGGAGGAGATCGGAGGAGGAATGCACCCGGATGGCAGGAGGTGGTACTGCCTTTCCCAATGTGGGAGCTTAATAGCTTGTACTTGGACAAACCTCACCTTCCCCAGGTAAGGAAGGCTGACTCTCTCGCTGCCATAGCCCAGCCTGGCAATGGCATCTCTGCTTCTCCGTCAGAGCCAAGTCTCCGGGGCAGGGCGCACACCAAGCCCTACCCTCCTAAGTGGCTGCCAAGCCCCTTTCCCACCGATCTCTGCCACAGATCCTCACCCCAACAATACACAGAGCCCGCCCGCCCCTTCCCCAGCGCCCTCAGCAACCCCCAGAGCTGCCCGGCGGAGCGAGAGCGCGGAGGCATCCCCACACTGGAACACAATGGGACTTACTCCCAGGTAAGTGCGCACACGCAGGATGGCAGCCTCCAGCAGCCTCCCGAACAATGCACTGCAGAGCGAGAGGGAGAGGGAGTGTGTGCGTGTGCCTTCGCAAAACTGCACCAGGAAGAGAAGCAGAGAGGCGCCCCTTTGCAAGCCAAACACGCGCGCGCGCGTGCCCACGTATACATACACATGCACCCACCCACCCCAAAGTGTGTCCCTAACCTTCGAGCCGGGGAGAACCCCAAAGTGCCCGAGCCGCGCCAGAAGGCGGCACAGTCCCCAAGCCCCTTAGCTGAGCTCCATACTCACGCGCAGGGCTCTCCTTCGCGATGGCAAGGCAGCTCCAGCAGCCCAAAGTCCTGCTGACGGAGGGCGGGGAGGGAGGGCGAGAGGGAGATGCCCGCTCCACTCCTGCTCTCCGCCTGCCCGTTCCCCCCGCCTCCTCTTCGGGATTCGCTTCTCCTCCTTCCTAGCTCCGGCTATGGCACCGCTTGGCGCTTATCCTTCGCCAGCAAGAAGTCTCCTTGGCGTCTTCCCCGCCAAACCGGGCAGCGCCTGGGCGACGGAGGCAGAGAGAGAGAGAGACCGCGGGCAGCAGCCGGAGCCGTAGAGCGCGCGGGAGAAGTAGTGGAGTTCAGGAGGCGGCGTTTGCTGCACATCCCCCAGCGGCCCAGGCCAGGTGCGGCAGCCGGAGCAGCAGCAGCAGCAGCAGCGGCAGAGCTCGCTCCCGCGGCGCAAGCACAGCGCGACCAGCAGCAGCAGCAGCAACCCGCGTCCCTTCACTTCCAGTCAGCTTCGCTTGTGAGGAGGGCAAGCGGCGGGGAGAGCGCGAGGCGGCGGCGGCGGCGAAGGTGGGGCTGAGGCACATTCTTGCCCTCACTTCCCGAGGCGGCGTACAAACTCTCTCGAGTTCCTGGCGGCGAATTGGCCCTCCCCTCGCCTTCGGGAAACAGCCGCCAACACCGCCCGTTGCCTTACGGCTGTGTGTGTGTGTTGTTCTTCAGTCCTCACATAAACCGGAGCCGCCTCCTCTGCTGTCCCTGTGGCGATGTTTGCACGCAGCAGCTCTTCTCTCGGCTCCCCGCTGCCTGGGGTCGAGTCACGGCAGCAGCTGCCGCCGCCACAGCTTCTTCTCCGCCTCTTCCCCTTCTCCGGTCTCGGAGGGCGCCGGCAGCAGGCAGCCTCGTCTTCCCTGTTCCCGCCAAGCGAGCGAGGCTGCCCTCCGCCCACTCCCGCGGGGCTGCCAGCCGCCCGCCGGGAGCGGCGCAGGTGCTGGCAAAGGACGGCCCGGCAGCAGACGCGCGGCTTTCGGAGAGGGCCCGCCGGGAGAAGCGCGGCTTCCCTTCGGGGCCGCCGCGCTGCCGCCTGGCTCCCCTCCCGGCCTTCGTCCCGGCCAGAATGGGTAGCCGGGCGCCGCCGAAAACTCGCAGCGTCGAAGCGCGTAGACGAGAATTTCGTCGGCTTCGCTGTCAGTTTTTGCTACCTCAGGCTGTTAGCTGGGCGAGGGGAGGGGAAGAAGGAAGCGAATTAGAGCAGATGCCAAGCCTCCCACAGATTGGATAGCGGAGCCAGTTGTGCTTTGGAGCCCCCCCCCCAAACATAGCAATGAAGAGTTGTGCGAGGCTAGGATGTCCTGACTCAGCACAATCCATTCCATCAGGCTTGCACGCCGGACAGTGACTGGGGTTGTTAGCAGTTCACATGGCAAAAGGACCAGTCCGTTCAAGTGGCATCAGGAGGAAAGAAACATGCACACAGAGCCTTTGGTTGGAAGGCACCCACTCTGACACACACACACACACACACACACAGAGAGAGAGAGAGAGAGAGAGAGAGAGAGAGAGAGAGAGAGAGAGAGAGAGAGAGAACTAACCGGACTTCAGAAAGAATTGTTTCACATTCCTCTGTGGCAAGACTTGCATTGGCTTACATCACAGGTGGGGAACCTCAAAGCCCAAGGGTAGCAAACATGGCTCTCTAGACATCTCTCTCCAGCTGTTGGGGCTCTCCTGGGCCATGCCTCCTCCCCAGGTGGCTCCCCTCACTGACCCCACTCCACAAGCTTCTCCAGTTCTTTTGCTTGGCTAGGATGTATCCTCCTTGAATTGAAATAACACCTTTTGCTTGCCTGGATGGAGAGATGTATGCATAGAAAGGGACTGGCTTTATCATGCCTGACTGTCGTCTCCTGTACAAAGATAAGAGTCACCACATCTGTTGCCCCAACTACCACTGGCAAGTGGCTGCATGGGGAGTGCAGCCCGCCCACAATTGGTTTAAACAGTCTTTATGGGGGAAACAGTTGCTCAAATCGCCAAATCATAGAATAGCAGAGTTGGAAGGGACCCTGAGTGCCATTTCATCCAACACCCTGCAATGCAGGAATCTCAACATCCACGGCAAATGGCCATCCAAACTCTGCTTTTGTCTTTCACTGTTTGAGCCATCCTATCTGTATGCAACAGAGCCATAACTTAATTAAATATATATCATTTTAATATAGATTCCTAATATCATATATATCCTTTGAAAGGAATTATGCTGCACACAGTGATTTGCTCCTGACATTGTGAAGGCTCCCAAATGCAGATTTTATTACACAGGCCAGTTGTGCTTTGGAATATGCATCTGATGTGAAACCAATCCACGAATCTACCAGGTGGATCAAACAACTCTCCATGGACACATCTGATTATTAAACCAGCCCACAGATGTGCATAGTGTAAACACAGCTATACTTTTGAATGTGGCAAACCACATCTACACCAAAGTTTTAGTGTAGACCAAATACGTCAAAAGACACTGATAAGCAGTTAATGTCAATGAAGAGTGGCAATGACTGAAAAGAGTGGCAAACATCAATTTTTAAAAGACAAAGTACTTATCAGATGTGTGCAGTGCACATAAGCTTTATGCAGCAACTACATAAATGTGGATAATTATTTCGGATCAATGTGTCATTCTTCATTTTTTCAGTGCCTGGCAGTTATCCTCCCTGTCCTTTCTCATTTCTGTTGCCCTCTTCCCCTAGCTCTTTGTTCTTCTAGATCTGAAAAGGAGAACTTCAAGCTGAAGGGCTGAATGCAATGTCCCAGCCCCTCATACCTGGCCCCTGGGACTCTCCCCAGGCTACATCCCACACCAGTCTTAGTCCTCAAGTGCTTTTTCCTTACAGGAATCTGCCCTTGAAATGCAGCAATGCCTCTAGCTTTGCTGGATTGAGAATGGAGAGATGTACGTGGGGAGTGAGTACAGGAGGTTTCTTTCCAGACAAATAACAGAGATTACTATGCTAAGGTTAGTATCCTTCTCTTTACAAAAGTAAGGTCCACTTGTTTCTGCTTCCACGCACTTTTTACTTCTCAACCTCCCCACACTGGAATCTGGCTGCCAGAAGTTTGCCCATGGGGAAAATAACACCCCTAGGCTGAAAGAATATCCCCTGTCCCTGCTCTAGATCATCTTTTGTTTCTTAAGCCTGTCCTGACTTCCACTAGCTCCTGGTTGCCTAGGTCCCTTGCTTATTGTTTTTATTTTCTTGGGACCTTCAGCCCACTATTCTGAACAGCTCAGCCAATGGAGATCTCTCTCTCTCTCTCTCTCTCTCTCTCTCTCTCTCTCTCTCCCTCCCTCCCTCTCTCTCTCTCTATCGGCACCTCATCCAATTCCTGCTTCTTACTTCTCTCCCATCACCACTATATTTTTTTTACTGCATCACAGCATATATTCTGTAACGGAGCCTATGAACAAATAAGCACATGACTACTGAGTTTCCTGCTACATAATGATCAAGGGACTTCATTCTACTCTCCTTCCCAATGAAGTCAGTCAATGTGATGCCAGACTGGTCTTCAGTATTTATTTTGAAGATAAGAAAATGCACAGCAAGACTATGGATAGCAGCTACCATCTTCAAAAATGTGCTATTTGTGGGGGAGCAGGGGGGCGGCTTGTAAGTCAGATGGGATCTGTTCTCACAATTAACTAATGTATTTTTGCTATGCAATTGTTAGTAAATATTTGCATTGCCTTATTAAATAAAGTCACATCATGAATAAAATACATTAGCTTTGTCACTGGGAACACATAGTTTATTAGAGAAAATTTAATGTTACAGAAAAGGAAAGTGGGTAAGGTCAGCACTGTGCTTTCCCCTTGACCATAGTGTGGCAGTAAGCTAATAAATCATTTTAAAACTTTATTGATCTGGGAAATAACAAAACTGTAAACTTGTCAGTTTGACAAGTAATCTGCCATAGTAATACATCACAATAGAAATGGATACCAGACATAAAAGGCTACAACAATAAAATATTCAGTTATAAAGAACTTCTTAGTTGCTTGCATGCATGGCATTTATGCCATTATAGGTAGGTATGCATGATCTTTAGGCTTTGCTAGAATTGAAATGAAGACGTGAATAAAGGTTTCAAATTTCCATTCAATAGGGGGTATGAAGTATGACACCCTCCATAGTAAATAAGCAACTCTGATTTGGGACAGGTGCACAGATGATGAATTTGGAAAGTTCTGCCATTTTTGCATTCTGTGCAATGCCTGGCACAGACACTGCTGGTGCCAAATAATTGTTAAAGTAATAATAGCAGCAGTCATAGTCGCCGTGGGTGTTAGGCGTTGTCAGCAATATCCACTGAAGCAAGAAGAGATCTCACAGAGAGAGAGAGAGAGAGAGAGAGAGAGAGAGAGAGAGAGAGACGCTCACTAGCAACAGTAGGAAAAAAATGTTGGTAGTTGCTTTCTTTCAGGCTTCTACTTTGTTTCTTCCTTACAATTTTCTGTTTATTAATATGTTTATTCCATTACTTTCTCCATTGGGTCTTGACAGGTTAGTTGTGGCTGCTGTTGTTAAATAAAAGCTGTAAGACCTATGCTCACAATGAGAAAAGAGAAGAGTAGGGTTTTTTCCCCCTGACATAGCCTCGATCAAAGGAAAATCCATCACCAAGATCTAGAATATTTTTCTGACATTTGTTACGCAATATTCAGGCATGGTGCTGCCATGAGACTTTACTTTAGTCTACTTATTGACAGGGAGCAATGGTACTTGGAAAGGGACTCCCTCTACCTGCCAAGATGTGGGGATAGATGAATCTGTCAAATTTGGTTTTGCCATATTTAATAGAATAATAGATCTTTGAATCAGAGAGATGGACGGGACTCTGAGGGTCATCTAACCAAACCCCCTGCAATGCAGGAATCTCAACCAGATCATCCATGACAGATGGCCACCCAACCTCTGCTTATAAACCTGCAAGGAAGGAGAGCCCACCACCTCTCATGGGAGTCTATTCCACTATCAAACAGCTCTTATTATCATGCACTTTCTGCTAGTGCAGTTTTGTGCACATAAAGCACAAAATTCAGAAGTATGGGTTTTGAAGGATAGCAGCATTTTAGATTGTGTATGGTCTCAGGAGTGCGAATTAGATAAGTTTGCTTTGAAATGCAAACAGAATGGAATCCCCATCCCCATCCTTGCAGGACAGAGCTTAAGTTAAACCTGTACTTGCCTCATTAAGTGTGTGCAAGGTGAGCTGGAGAGGAACAGTTTGAGGCCTGTATTTTGAAGAACTAGATTTCATTACAGAGGCAGCAGCATGGAAGCTGCCGCCTCAGAGAGCAGAACTTTCAGGGTTTGTTGAATATGTATGCTAACAGTTGTAAAGGAAGCTGGATAGCAATAGCACCTGGGCTTTCTCTATGCTACACATTTCATTGCTTCTGGTTGTATGTTATGACAACCTAAGGTGGTTCTTCAGTGCGTTTGCAATATATGTGAACAGTCCCAATTTGGAATATACGTCATATGTACATTGTCATAATGAACAATTATTGCAACAGCTGGAAACCTTGCCATTGTGATCGCAGAAATTGCTTTTTACTTCAATAATATCCAGCACCCACAAACCATAGATGGACAATCACTGTCCCCATGATGGTTAGCCCAAATGCCAGATCGCAGTCTAGCACAATTATTTTGAGTCGCATAATCCAAAACACGAATGGCTGCCAACTTGCCCCTCCCCACTGCTCGATGCATTATTATTATTATTAGTAGTAATAGTATTGGGTTGGGGCACCTAACATTGCAGCAATAAACCAGATGTAGAAAAGCAGGCATCTAGATACAGCCAGAGAGGAATAAAGGACTTTGTGAAGTCAAGTTCCAAGAATCCCCAGGTTACCCTGTGCCATTCCTACTAATATTGCTAATCCTCCATTATTTGGAAATGCAGGGATGGACAGGCAGGGATGTTGAATCAGAGCACTTGACACCAGAGAAGAGCCATTGAGTCAATTTCCGCAAATGAAAATAGCACGGTACAAGCCAAATACAGGAACTGTTTAGCGGCTTTATGCAGCTGGGGGGGGGGAGGGACCTTTAATCATCAGCATTGTATCCAATTAGTGCAGGTTATTGCCCTTTCTCTGTGCTGGAAAGTTTGTCAGGAGCCAAAACCTGCAGCTAATTGGATACAACCACCACCTATGAACTTGTGAAAATGGGGGTTAGTACTGGATTTGGGATTGTGTTTGGAATATTCTACTGAATAATTCAGTGAATAAAGTCTATTTCAGTAGTTCAACAGATCTTGACTTTCAGAAGACAGAGGGCAGAGCTGCATTACCAGAATGCAAGGACAGTGTGCTTTTATAAATAGATGTGTCAGAAGTGAACACAGGAAATCACTGTCCAGTGAGCAGGAATGGGATGAAGTATTTCCTTCCTCTGTTTTATTTCTGCAAGCTTTTCTGTTGGCTAAGGCCAGTTATGCATTGTTTTCATTCCCCAACCCCTTGCTGCTCCTTTCCCTCTTTTCTCTTTCAGCCTCTGCTTCTCCCTAGTTGTCTTTTCCTCTATAAAGCTTCCCATTCTCCTCCTTTGAGCCAAGTAGCTTCTATTAATAGTCATTTGACTGCCCGGTTCATACCCTCAGCATTTTTTAACCATCTTCCACAGCAGGGAGTAGGGGACCTATTCCAAGTTAAAGCAATAACCAACTTCATAATTAACACCAAAGGAGCAAAATTAGACAAGAAATAGATTTAAGTATCCAATAAGTAACCAGGAGAGCTGCTAGTATATGGGTGTGACCTGGGTCTGTCAAGAACTTGGCACCAGAGAATCATGACAACAGTTGTTTGAACCTTAGAGTGCCCATAGGCAACGAGCTATAGATGTTATACCCACAATGTCATTAATTTGTTTATGTATTTATGGCATTTGTATGTCACCCCAAACATGAAGTTCTCTCGGTGGCTTACAATAATAATCAAGTAAACAATCTGAATGCAAATAAGACATGAAACCGTAAAATCAAAAGCATCATAAGTACAACAAAGATGATAATATAGTCCCCAAACTAATACCTAATTCAAAAACTGAGAAGCTTGGATGACTATTTAAAAGGCTTGGTTGAACAGAAGGATCATCAACTTCGCCCAAAAATACCACAGAGATGGCACCAGGCAAACTTCTCTGGAGAGGCTGCAATCCTGACCCCACTTCCGTGGGAGTAAGCCCCATTGAACTCAATAGCAATTACTTCCAAGCAGACATACTTAGAGAGTCAATGTGGTGTAGTATATAGAGCAGGGGTAGCCAACCTTTTTACACCTATAGCCCACTAATGCATCTTTCCTGATGGTAAAATTTCCTTACTGCCCACCAGTGATCGATGGAAGGAGGATTTGGCTTGTGCCATAGAACCCTCTACCGCCCACCAAAATCCTGAAATGGGCAGTAGGGACTAGGTTGACAACCCTTAGCCTTTCTCAACCTGTGGGTCCCCAGATGTTGTTGAACTACAACTCCCATCACCCCTAGCTAGCAAGGCCAGAGCTCAGGGATGATGGGAGTTGTAGTCCAACAACATCTGGGTTGGGAATCGCTGCCTTAGAGTGTCAGACTAGGATTTGGAACCCCAGGGCTCAAATCCTCACTCAGCTATGAAACCCAGTGGGCCAGTGACTTCCTCTCAGTTTAACCTACCTCACAGAGTTTTCTGGGGATAAGATAAGAACCTTGTATGCCACCTCAAACTCCTTGGAGAAAATGGTGAGATATAAATGCAGTAAAGAACAATATTTGCTGTAACTTGTGAATGATACGGTTCCCATATCAAATTTTATCTCTGCTAAGAACTCACTATGAGAAGGTGGTATTAGAGAAGCAATTATCAGTCTGTTTCAGTTTCTCCTCTTTCAGTATGGAGATAATACATTGGTACCTTGGTTTAGGAACAGCCCTGTTTATGAACTATTCAGTTTACAAACTCCACAAAACCAGAAGTCAATCTAAGAACGGAAGCTGAACGGTGGAAGGGCACTGGCAGTGGGAGGGCTCATTAGGGAAAGTGCGCCTTGGTTTAAGAATGACTTCAGTTTAAGAACGGACTTCTGGAATGGATTAAGTTCATAAACTGAGGTACCACTATAAAACTGAAATACCTTGGTGGTATGATAAGAATTACTGACATCATTTAACTAGGTTGTGTACACATTTGTACCCAATTGTAGTATTTAACTACATTTAACCCAATTGTATTACAAAAAATTACAAAAATGTAGTTTTTCCTCAATCATTCATGCTCAAGCTCAACATGATGCTTCCAATCTAGATTTATTCCATTCCCTGCCATCCATAAAGGTAGGTGTGGTTACTTGATACATATTTGCCCCCCCCTCAGGTTATCCACACTTTTCCTCTCTGCACATGTTCCAGGTGAATGAAGGGTGGTGGTGATCTTGGTATACACCAGGCATAGGCAAACTCGGCCCTCCAGATGTTTTGGGACTACAAATCCCATCATTCCTAGCTAACAGGACCAGTGGTCAGGCATAATGGGAGTTGTAGTCCCAAAACATCTGGAGGGCCGAGTTTGCCTATGCCTGGTATATACCCACCCACAATGTCATTGGGCTGGTGGGGATACATACATCCATTGCCAGGGCCACCTATATTTTTTCATTTGTTTGAAAATGGACATATTGTGGGGCAATGCAGAATCAATCAGTTTCTCAAATGCCTTTTGGGGCAAAAAATATACAATATATCTGGATGGTGTGTGGACTAGGTAGGGGGGGAGGAAGTACTTAGACATTAGGGGGGGAAATGTGCATATGCACATAAAGTTTGCTGAACTGTCTAAAGTAGGGCTAAGCTGAAAAAGGCAATTGTTCACAAATGTGTTGCTTCCTCTCTCTGTTTTTTGACAAAGTTGTGGTTACTGCTTCCAAAGGAGCAGTTGTCTGGGTTGGAAACCTTTGGCCCTCTAGGTGTTGCTGAGGTACCAAGCATGGTCAAGGGCCAGGGAGGGTGTAAGTTGTAGTTCAGCAATGTCTGGAAGCCCAAAGGTTCCCCACAGCTCCCTTGGATGAACAGGTTTTGGTGCATTCTGCCTCCTGACCAAGTTTCATGTCCTGATCCATCAGGTTCTGCCAAGTATCCTATCTTAATCTTTGATCCTTATGACACCAGGCTCTGCCTCTTGAACTACTGCCCTCTGCCAGTGAGAGGTTCTTGGGGATAGGGTGAACAGATTTATTTGAGACAAAAGCCACCACAGAAGAAGGCGTACATCACTGCCGCACACTACCAAAGGATACATGGGAACATTTTACAGCCACTTTGCACAAGGACAAAGACCACTGCAAAATGCCCGAGAAATTAGATTCAAGACCCTATTATCTATTCCTTATTTATCACCATCAAATGAAATTCACTCTGAATGACAAAAGAGAGCTGAGTGGTTTCTTTTAAAGTGTTATGTAAAATATTACAACTTGTATTTACTAACAACCAAGCAACCATAAAAAAATCAGCCCAAATGCTATTCAATGAGAGGCAGCATGGCCGTTTGCCAGATCTGTGATCCATTAACCTATTTAGTTCATTGCTGGCAAGCAACAATAGCACACAATCAAGTTGCTATATTTTAAAGACAAGCCACCCCCCCATGCTCATATCCACTCTCCCATATTACAGTTTAAAAGAAAGAGGACTTCAACAATACAAGCATTTAGATGGAATATACTGTGTAGATTAAAAATAAATTGGCACAGTGCCGATGTAATCGTGTTATCAGTTTGTGGGTGCGAGACACCCTAAATTCTAGGGATCTAATATATGTTTAGTATTTAATCAATGCTTGGACTGTTAAACTGGTGGCCAGGCCCATGTGTATTAGACTCCTGTATTAGGGCAGACCAGTGTGTATTAAGCTGCATGTTACACTTCTAAATCCTCTGGAATTAGTATGTTTTAAGGGGTAATTAGCGGAACGCGGGTGGCGCTGTGGTCTAAACCACTGAGCCTCTTGGGCTTGCCAATTAGAAGGTTGGCGGTTCAAATCCCCGCAACGGGGTGAGCTCCCACTGTTCGGTCCCATCTCCTGCCAACCTAGCAGTTTGAAAGCATGCCAAAAAAGTGCAAGTAGATAAATAGGTATCACTCTGCCGGGAAGGTAAACGGGATTTTCGTGTGCTGCTCTGGTTTCGGTGTTCAGTTACACCAGAAGCGGCTTAGTCATGCTGGCCGCATGACCTGGAAAAACTGTCTGCGGACAAACACCGGCTCCCTCAGCCTGCAAAGCAAGATGAGCGCCACAACCCCAGAGTCGTCTGCTACTGGACTTAACTGTGAGGGGTCCTTTACCTTTTACCTTTAAGGGGTAATTAAGGCAGGCTGGTCTCCTGTGTGAAGTGATAGCCTGGGGATGGGCCGTTAGGAGCAACACAAACTATCAAAGGGAACTCTGTGTGAGATGGCAAAGGGGTGGGCCCCCTTTCATGCCACAGATAAAGCCAAAAAGTTAGAGAAGCTGGGTAGATGGAGTTCTGCAACAAACAGAAAGCATCACAGTGGCTGATATCCTTTTCAATCCAAGGCTGCACCTAAGGAAGAGGCAAGACCCTCTTGGAGTGTTAATACTGTAAGCCCTCCATCGGAGGCTCAGGTTGTATATACACGTAAATCAACAATATATCATAAAGACACCACAATCTCAGCTGTGCCGCATTTTGAAAAGGAAGCGCGGTTCTTGGGCAACTGCCTGGAAGCACTGAGATCTCAAAATGCTCAGAGACTGGGTGTGGCACATAACAATATGTTGGGAGCAGACAACTCAACAGAGAGATTCTATAAAAACTGAAGGGACAGAAGTAATTCCAACATATATTTATATTGTAAGTAATGGCGCCCTAAATGTTTACAGCCACAATGGCATCCGCAGCCCTTTTTAGGAGGAGGTTTGTAGCAGCATGGTTAAAACAGCTGCAGTAATTTCAAATGGTACTACACTACAAGCAGCATCGGTGTAAATAATAAAGACCTCAGATAATTGTAACATATTTTATATCCAAAACAGGTAAATTTTAAACTGGCACCAAGTGGATAATCTGCTCAGCTGAACATATCCTTTGTGTTTCAACAGTGTATCTTCATTAAATGCATGGCTCTCTTGTTTTACAGAGTTATATCTGAGTTCTGGTTATCAAAGGGAATCTTTCAATGAGCACAGCCTAAGGGTAAGACTTGGAAAAGTTTTCAAACTAAGCTGACTGAGGCTGAGTGAATCGAAAGCAAGCTTAGGTGTTGCCAAAAGTACCTCCTTCTCCTCTCCTCTCCTCCCCATAAAATGACTATTCATACAAAAGTGACATTATCAGAAGAGATGGAGAGACACAGAGGCATAATGACAGCCACACACTGTCAGACAGTCCTTATAGGATCAAGATCAGCATGGCTTCCATAATAAAAAAATTCTTACTCCAACAGTTCACTTGGGGAATCAATTAGCACCAATCCTGCTTATCCCAGATATTCCCTATGCCAAAGAAAATGATACAATTTGGTGAAGAAACCACTGATGAGATTAATCACAAAAATAATAAAAAGTCAAAGTCCTGAAGCAAGAATAAGAAAGGCCATCACAGTTTCCAGAGTCTAGGTACAATCTGCACACTTGGGCTAGATCTACACAGCTATTAAAAAATGTTCTGAAAATGCTCTGCAAAAAAAAAAAAAAAATGTTGTAAAGCTCACAATTGAAACTATCATTGCGTTGCGGTTTCAGCTCTACAGCGCCATCTGGTGTCACAGTGCTGTAATGCATTTATAATGCTGTATTTGACTAATGTAGCTGAGTCCTTCGAATAAAAATATGTAGCAGGACAGGTATTTTATTGTTAACCAGCTGGAAGTGGAAACCTTTGCTGAGCTACTGCATCTCATTCAAAGATCTAGTAGTAGACAGTGATATACCTTCTATTCTAAGGTTATCAGACGTCCCCGTTTCCTGGGGACAGTCCCCGGATTTACAAATCAGTCCCCATACAAAATCCATTGAAGTTGAAAAGTGTCCCCGGATTCATTGGAAAAATCTGGTAACCTTATTATGTTCACCCTTGCACTCAGTGGACTGCAGTCAATGAAGTTTCATACTGTTGTGAGACCATGACAGGCCTTTATCACAATGTGTCCTGCTCCTCCTACCCTCCCTGCCACCTCACAGCATCATCTAGATGTTCAGGAAAAGTTCAGGGAAATATGATATCACTTCTACAAGTAAATTTTTATGACTGTACCTTTGAGCCTGATTAAAAAGAAGGAAATTTGACTTTTATTATCACACCTGGCAGCAGTGAAATGCTGTTTCTGAAAATATGTTACACCTTACTTCAAAATATTTATTCCCATCTCTAGGTCAAAGTGAGTTAGTAAATATTTAGTTTGTGAGTTTGGAATACCACCCCCCCTCTTGATGGCAGATCTGGTCACCTTGTATCATGCCATACCAGATGCAAGCAGGAGGACAACCATATTGCCAGGGATAACACGCCCACCCCGCCCAGAATCTGTATAGCAATGAGCTAGCTGCATGATCTACAGAAGTTATTGGATGTGCAGAATCTTGCTTTCAGAAGGTCCCATTTTATAATAGTTGACTTTTGATATAGAAAGCCGAGTCATTTGTGACTTGCATTTGTTAATTTTTTTTGCAACAACAACAAAAAAAAACCCCTGCACAACTTGAATAACCACGGACTTCATTTTCTTCCAGAATGCTCTGAAATATGCCTTCCTGTTTGAGCAGAATCTTTGTAGAACTGGGAATTCTACTTGCTTTTGTTGAGAATCCACTCAGGATCTGGCATGAAGGACTCCCCCCTCACCCCCACTCATGTTGGAGGCCTAACCTCTGACAATGCTTTACTCTTCTTTGATCTGGTGTAATCTGGTTTACGGATGCTGAGCATTTCAAACTGTGGCTTTGATCCAAAGGAGCTTGAGTAGAAAAGGAAAATTGTAAGTTCATCTCCAGAATGTAACTGCGGTCTTCCAGCTATTGCTGGAGAACCGCTGTTATCATCCCCCACCTGTTGGGGGAGCAGGAGTCTCCGATGCCCCCATCCCTGCGTTCTGAGAATCACATTAAATAAAAGAAAGATGCAGGCTATACAATATAAATTCTAGTGGCCATCAAAGGTCTTATGAACGTGGTTGTGCAAGAATTTGTATAAACAGAAGAACAGCTCTGGTTCTGGGCTCGCTTCTCTCACATGGTATTTTCTTGTTGCTGGAAACAATGGCTTTGGAATTAAGGAGTGGGATATAAGTAACAGCAGCAGGCAGTGCTGCTCACCTGACAATGGCATTGCGGCCAATTTCTGAGACAGTGCCTGGGGGGCAGGGCTGCTTGGCCGCAGCTCCAGGAGAGCTGGATTGGCTTTGTCAGTGCACCTGCATACCTCTGTCCTTATCCCTGCCCTGGCCTAAGCCCACACCAACCCACTAAGCATCAGTGATGCTGCTGTCAGGAGGGTAATGTCGTGACACCACCCTACTCATGCTGGCCATGCCTAGACTTAAGTCAAATATAAATCTATGGCAATTATGGAGACCCTAAGGCCCTTGATGTTCAGGCATAGGCAAGCTCAGCCCTCCAGATGTTTTGGACTACAACTCCCATCATCCATAGCTAACAGGACCAGTGGTCAGGGATGATGGGAGTTGTAGTCCCAAAACATCTGGAGGGCCGAGTTTGCCTATGCCTGATGTTGTTGGACTCCAGTTCCCATCATCCCCAGCCAGCATGGGCCAATCATCAGGGATGATGGTAGTTGGAGTCCAACAACATCTGGAGCGCCCCAGTGTCCCCATTCTTTGTCTATGGCATGCAATTCACAAAAATGAGATATATAATCTCATGAGTACTGTTCTTTCAGTTTAGATTCTAAGTTTCATGATTCTTCATGATTAATATATGTAAACCCCAGCAGTTTAACAATGGATATCAGATATGTACATTATTTATGAAACGTCTTACGAATGGCCCAGTTTGCTACAAAATTGTATCATGGCAAACTAGCAACACATTCTAGCAAAACATGTACACTTTATATTTTGAACTGCTCACCTATTATTGACTTTTCTGGTTTCTCTGAAACATAGCATCAAAAGTCCTAACTTCACTTTTTTATAACCGGAAAAATCAATTCAAATCCTAGGCATTCAATAAAGCAGAATGGGTAGCCATATATTTTATGGCTTTTTCATCTTATTCCCCCCTCCCACTTTTTAAAAAAAAGAAGAAAAGAAGAAGCAATACTTTACAAGCTTATCTGAAACATCTGAGAGTTCTGAAAACTTTCTTTAGAATATAAAAGGAAGGTGTTTCTTCATGAAGTCATGGAGATCTGCTCCAGTTTAATTCCATGAAAGTTGAATTTCAAGAGCTTTTCCAAGTATGACTGTATGTAGCTGTGTGCAGCTGAACCCCAATGGCACTAAGCTTTTGTTAAGTAAAAGCCACATGGGGAGCAGGCAAAAAAGTGGCAAGGGAGGCCAGTTTAACTCTTTTCTTACCTGTTACCTAGCCATTCACCCTTCTTGAAAATTACAGCGCTATCACCCACACTGTTCCAGAGCAGATTTTCAGAGGGCACAAGGGGTTTCAGGGGGTGGAAGAATCGGCAAAAGTCACTGCTCCCTCTTTCACTAGCAGATGCATCTTCCAAGCAGAACTCTGTGCGAGGAATGCCCCTGCCAGTGGGAGTGAAGTCTGGATCTGTGCCGTTTCCTGATTTATTTATTTGTTGTGTATTTTAAAAAGCAAACCTCTTTCTTGATAATTATACAGTGGTACCTCAGGTTACTTAGGGACGCGGGTGGCGCTGTGGGTAAAAGCCTCAGCGCCTAGGGCTTGCCGATCGAAAGGTCGGCGGTTCGAATCCCCGCGGCGGGGTGCGCTCCCGCTGCTCGGTCCCAGAGCCTGCCAACCTAGCAGTTCGAAAGCACCCCCGGGTGCAAGTAGATAAATAGGGACCGCTTACTGGCGGGAAGGTAAACGGCGTTTCCGTGTGCTGCGCTGGCTCGCCAGATGCAGCTTTGTCACGCTGGCCACGTGACCCGGAAGTGTCTCCGGACAGCGCTGGCCCCTGGCCTCTTAAGTGAGATGGGCGCACAACCCCAGAGTCTGTCAAGACTGGCCCGTACGGGCAGAGGTACCTTTACCTTTACTTACCTCAGGTTACAGGTGCTCCAGGTTACAGACACTTCAGATTACACTCTGCTAACCCAGAAATA
Organism: Podarcis raffonei; assembly: GCF_027172205.1. Taxonomy (NCBI): domain Eukaryota; kingdom Metazoa; phylum Chordata; class Lepidosauria; order Squamata; family Lacertidae; genus Podarcis; species Podarcis raffonei. The sequence continues at coordinate 54,958,192 of NC_070604.1, forward strand.
GTACCTTGGGTTAAGAACTTTGCTTCAGGATGAGAACAGAAATCACGCGGTGGCAGCGGGAGGCCCCATTAGCTAAAGTGGTACCTCAGGTTAAGAACAGTTTCAGGTTAAGAATGGACCTCCGGAACGAATTAAGTTCTTAACCTGAGGTACCACTGTATAGTTAAAGATGACACACCAACATTACCACCTCCCTTGTCTCCATCAGCAATATCTCTGAACCATTCTAAAAAGGGAACTCTCAACAAAAAGCATGCACTTGCCCTTTTCTGACTCAGTGTAGAGCTGATGAATGTATGTGTTTGTGGGGGAAGCAGTATTGCAGTGACAGTCTGTTCTTATATGTGAACACAAAACATATTAAGGGCAACATGGAGAATCTCTACATATAAATACGCATAGAACTATGTTGCTGTCATGCTAATCTCCAACCGCACTAATTGAGATCTAAACTCAGATCTGAAAATGGCTAAAAAAAACCCTTGTACTGTATTTCATTTTCTTTTCATTTATTATTTTCACAAATAATAAACTTTATAAAGTCTGTATTTTTATAAACATTATAAAGGCCTGATAATACATAGCTTGGTGTATTCCTAATTCTTAATTCAGATTCCTCCGACCCTTGTAGCTTTAATTTATTTTAGATTTTTCATTGGAGACAGCTCCCAAATAAATAGTTTAAGGATTTCAGCCTTCCTAGTCAGTCAGTGCAAAGCAGCACCTTAAGCCCATAATTTAAAATTATGGTTAATTTCATTAACTTTCTAATTTAGAACCCTGTAAAAGCTATATTCATTCCATTTATGGATAAAGAAAAATCCTTGGAGTAATTTCCCAGGGGGCTGCGGGGGTCACATCATAGGCAATGAAAGCCAATTGTTACACTGATTTTATTATTGCAGGAATGTTAATGTAGGTACAGTTCAGTTAAATAACTAAGCTAAAAAATACTAATCCAAACCTTGCTGTTAGCCATATACAAAAGCCCCAGGTAATTTGTATCATAAACAGGTCAACAGAATGGGTACAATATCGTCTATTTTTTTATTTAAAAGACTGCATTCTTAGTTTCTAACTTCCTATCCTCATGTGCTCATAAATGCCTTTCTTGCTTTTATTCTAAGCTAGAATGATCCTGGAGCAGCTTCTGGTTCAGGGTGCTTGTTTGGATCCTTCAAAAAAAGAAGAAAAATAAAGCAGTTAAAACAGGCTGCCTGTTATTGAAAAGGAGTCAATGAGACGAGCAAAACCTTGCCCCCAATTAGTGATAAAATAATAAATCTGTGTGGATTTCAAACAATTGGACTAAATAGCCAGCAAAGTGTCAAGAAAAGTGTTTTCTTAAGAAGGGACTGTAGATCCTGTAATTCTACCATACATACAGCATGGAGCAAAATGACGAAATGGCATATGTCACATGCTTGCAAACTGAGCAATTCAACTGCAAGATAGCAATATTTTCAAGGTCATGATATTGCATGAATGTGTGACACATTAAGGCATGCATTATTAATAGACTAGTCATGTGCATATTACTAATTCTTCAGGGGAGGGGGGATATGATTCCAACATTGCTAATATGCTGGCTCATGAACAGTGGAGCAGAGCCTCAATAGCGACACTCCAGACCATTAAAAAAGATACGCATTAGGGGCTAGCAGAATCCCCTGCTAAAAAAAAAGAGGGGGTGTGTCTCCCTTTTAGCAGAAGATTCTTATGCACTACCTTTTCTGATAAAATTGACTCTCCCCACAATAGTTTCTACAGGGGTTTCCATGCAGTGGAAGTTTGTGGGGTAGAGCAGGGGATTTTGATATAAACACCTTCCTTAACCAGGAGGATGTCTGGACTGAATCCTTTTGAACTGAGCAGGATTAAACCCACACCCAAAAGCTGATGTAAAGGTAAAGGTAAAGGGACCCCTGACCATTAGTTCCAGTTGTGACTGACTCTGGGGTTGTGGCGCTCATCTCGCTTTATTGGCCAAGGGAGCCGGTGTACAGCTTCCGGGTCATGAGTAGTGGTTAAATCCTGTTTGCTTGACTGTGCACCTCTGTTGGCTGCTTCTCCTGATCCTCCTGTTCATACTGCCAGCTTCACACCTACAACACCTTTTCAGCCTCAATGTTGGGATGTTTGCTGAGGAACTGCCCTGCCCTGCCAGTTCTTCAGTTACTTGTCTGGGCTGCTTTCCCATCTGCCCCCATCTTTCTCCTCTGCTTCCCTTCTCCACATATTCCAATGTTGCTGTGATGATGAAGCAACTCTCAGAAGTCTGTCATGACACTGTGGATGGCCACGTCAGGTGACAACAGCCTTACCATCTTATTATATGCAATATACATTATGTTGCGTCATACAACAACATTTTCTAAGCGGTATATGTATAAACAATAAAAATACAAAAAATCAATAAAAGTTACTCAAAATAAAGTACATATCATGGATAAAACCGAAGTGTCTAAAATAGAGAATTAAAGAGTTATATTCCAGCAAAGCTTGGTTAAGCAAAGTTTATTAGAGGCATTTAAACAGTTATTTTAAAGACTTCTTTCACCACTCAGAGTTCCTGCCTTCATCTATCTCAACTTAGAGGTGCACACTTTCCCATAACGTACATATTTTTATACACACATTTGGTTGGGAAACTGCACCAAAAAATAGCTGTGTTTCTGTTTACTTATTGTTTCAGAAAATGTGAATCAGGTAGGTTTGCACTGAAACCCAAACTAAAGCAAATTTCTCCCCTTTTCCAGTGTGCTTCAGAATATAACCAGTCAGTCATAACGGGTGCAAATTATGCTGACCCATAGAAATCAAATTATATATAAATCCCCACACTAAATTGGTAGAAAGTGAATAAAGTAAGATAACTTTTGTACAGGCAGCAGATTGTAATGTGCTTTTAAAATATAGAAATCTCTCCAAATTCATATTATTTCCCTAAAGACCCAATCCTCATAGTTCCATCTGTGTTGAGAGAGACAGGGCCTCTCAGTAGGACATAATGGAAATATAGAGATTTTTTCCTCCCAGTTAATTTACTATGCCTGAATTGACATAATGAATAATGACAAATAGTTTGCTACATCCACACAAAACTTGCTATTAAAATTTGAATGGTTCTATGTGTCAAGAATAGCAGATTTAATTAAAGAAATAGCAATGAAGTCACATGGCATATGAATTTAATATGGAGCATCTAAGCATTTTGTGGTAAAGGTGCACTAGATGGGTGCATTCAGATGAATACATTTTTCTTTACATGCCTTTATATTTTCCACAAGTTAGTACCTAGGCAGCATACTGAACAGGTCCCTATTAAGTTCTTATTTAATATAAAGCAAAATTACTCACTCTGTAGGCCTGGAACAAGAGGCTGTTTATTTATGAACTGACTAAATGATATAGGAAAATGAAAGTAGTCAAAGGACAAGCTAAAGGGTGGAATCTTCTCTAACCCAAATTCATATTGTCTACAACTAGTGACAATATCTATCTCCATAAATACCAATTATTATAGTCACATCTCCCTCACTACAGGGAGATATATTGCATTAAAATTATAATAAGGTCTAAATGTGCACCAATACATATAGATTAGCATGTGCAAATTTTGCGCAAATTTGTTGACTTCTTTTTTTGATGGTACACAAATGAGGATTTGTCACAAGTGCAATTGATATCTGTGCATTCCATTTTGCCATGTCTGGTTATGAATGCAAATTTGGCTGCTGAAAATGGAGACAAATTAAAGGGCCGAAAGAAGCTAAAGGACATCAAGCAACCATCCCAATTTTCAAACCAGGTATGCTATTTTGGGGAAGGGACATGGAAGGCACAAGTGGTTGCAATTAAGTAGCAGGCCCAGGTGATTTATTCTGGGGTCCTGCCTAAGATATAGGAAGAAGAATTCTGAATCTTAAAATTGACCTGCTAAATTTAAACCCCTTAATAACCTGCCACATTAATGCCAGTGGCGTGCTTGACTGAACCTAGTACAAGTAGCACATAAGTTTTGTAAGCACAGCCACTAAAATAACTATTTGATTTAGGAACAGGATGGATTGAGTAATGCATCTTAGACTATGAGATTTCAAGGGAGCATCGCCTATTGAAAATGAAATCCATGGCAGAGTGCAGCGAATGTTATTTGGAGTCCTTTTCTTATCCAGATCAATGTCGTTCTGTGCTTGATTTAGAAAGAGATTCATGGAAAGTCATAATTATTTAAAGAAGGGAGCTGTGAAAGTGTTCCTCTGCCATGTCTATAAATCTTTACTTACACTTTGCAGAGAACTCTGCTCTCCGCATCTGCTTTCGCAGCATAAGAGAAGTATATCATAATGTCATGCGTTGTCTGGGCTTTAGAAGTCTTTATAATGCAAGATCACAAACTGAGGTGTTTTCACAGCCTACCTACCGCAAATAAATAGCACCCAGCAGGTTCACTGACACGCCACAGATAGCTCCTTCCATGTGTTAACAGTCGGGAAATAACCTTATCCATTAGGTTAGAAGAGTTAATATGAATAAGACAGATGAAATTTATAAATGAATGAGACTGCTGGAAGAGAGGAGCTATTTCAAGGTAAAATACAGAAAAATGGATTTATTTTTTTAAAAAAGGGGGAGATAAGTGCCTTTCAAAAGACGAAAATGTTTCTGCTGATGAAGCTCCCCAGGGAAATTGCCTACGATAGCATCAGAAAATGTAGCTTCAACACCCACTTGCCTCCTCATCACCTCTCTGAGATGTCAGCACCTGCAGCCAAAATTGTGAGGCCAAATAAAAGTCTCCTTTGGCCACATTACATAACAGCACATTGTTGTTTGAAGTCTGCCGTATTGCAGGGTTTTTCAACAGATATTTTGCAGTTAGCCTACTGAATATTATGGCTGTTAACTGAGTTAGGCCAGATTTTTCATGAGTGACTTGCAACTTTATCAACTGCCTTAAATAGGAAAGGGCCTATTAAGAATAAAAAATTCATCAGGATCTCAGAAAATGTGCTGTGGACTTAGCAAAATAAATGGTAGAATGGAATTTAACAGGGGAAAAAGAACACTTCCATTTTGAACATCAAGTTTACTACAAAGGGAAGCTAGAAAGCTGGAATTTTCAAATAATCAACACCTCGTCTATGTATGCATGTACTTATTGCAGGGGTGAGGAACAATTTTCATCCCAAGGACCACATTCCCTTGTGCACAGCTTTCTAGGGCCAGAGGAAAAAACAGAGTGCAGCAATAGGCATGCATTGCAATCTCATTGCTGAGCAACAACGTGCAGAGCTCGGTGGAGTCGAGGCCAGCCAACTAAAGAGTGTCTGAGATGTAGTTGCCTGAAGGCAGAGTCAGCATCCAAACTCAGATCCAGTCCCAGGAGTCAGGCAAACAGCAATCCACATGGTCAGACTGTCCATGAGTTAGGGAATCTGATGATCTTGGGGTCAAGGGTCCAAACGAGCAGGAAGCAGCAAGGTTGGGCCAAGAACTACAAGCGTTGTTTCCAGCATCTGACTGCTGCTGGAAGCAGTGCCTTCTTCTCTGTATCCTTGGAGGCTGATCAGCTGCAGATACAGTCACTCCCCCTTTCCCCCTTCAAGCTGCTGTTCAGCAGGTGAACCTGACTCCTGGCCCATGATTGACTCTTAACTCTGTATAGTATGCTACATTCTAGCCACAGAATAGGCAATGCCCACATCTCTCCATCCAGTCAAGCAGTAGGCATTGTTGCAGTTCCAAGGACCCAGCCTAGCCAGGAAGACGCACTCGGGGAAGTTGCAGAGCTGGACTGATGAGGGATGTGGCTAAATGCATATGAGGGGGCAATAAAGAACTGCACCTGAACTATTTCACCATCATCACATAAAATCACCAAGTCAATAAATTAAAGATGTCTAGCAAGATTTGTTTCAACATGTAAAGAGCTTGAAACAAGAAACACTGCATAGAACTATTCAAAATGACAGAGTTTGTCTATGTCGTGCAATCGTCAAGATAGCGTATATTTAACTGAAAATTGTAAAAAATATAGTTATTTGGTTTACATTTCAAACATGCATGTTTATTTATTTATTTCCATTTCAGATTTCTCCTAACACTCATCCTGGTTTCATACATTGGGTGAGATACAATGTTAGTTATACTCTGAGTAGACACAGTGAACAAAATGGGTCCAAGAAACTTAAATCCCTTGATTTCAATTGATGTTCAATTGATGTATGACTTAGTTGGATATCACCCACTATCTTTCTAAAGACCCTTTTCATTGTTTTAGAGATAATTGAATATTTTGTTTTAAGACAGGTGATCAACTTTTGTCTTCAATGCTTCTAAGGTATGCACACATATTACTAAGATTCAAAGTCACAGAGAGATCAACTGGCATGTTTTTTTCAATATATGTAGATAATCAAGTAAAAGCTATTCTAATAGACTTTAATAATGCAAACGTTACCTGTTTCTAAGATGAAATCTGAACATATCCCTGTACTTCTGTAATATAATCAAAAGTGTACAATTGAGAAATCATTTTGTAAGACCAAGTATATTAAAGGTGACACTTCCACAATTTTATAACCTTTCAGCTATTAAAATACTGTATATTTACAACATGAGGACTTATATATACTGACGTATTGAAAAGTCTGTTTTTATAAACAGAAAAATAGGATTTTCATGGAAGAAAAAAACTTGTCTTCATTTTGTACTCCCCCCCCCCTTTTTAACAGCAAATCAATGAAGAGGTGGATGGATAAGGTAAAGCTCTCTAAAATATGACACAAGGATCTTTCTTTGCATTATTTATATACTTGTTTACCAAAGTGGCTTCTATAATCTGCATTCTTAAAGTGGGGTCTGAGATTTTTAAAATACTACAATTCAGAAGGTCGGCAGTTTGAATCCCCACGACAGGGTGAGCTCCCATTGCTCGGTCCCTGCTCCTGTCAACCTCGCAGTTCAAAAGCACGCCAAAAAGTGCAAGTAGATAAATAGCTACCACTCCGGCAGGAAGGTAAATGGCATTTCCGTGTGCTTCTCTGGTTTCACCAGAAGCGGCTTAGTCATGCTAGCTACATGACCCGGAAAAACTGTTTGCGGATGAATGGTCTGTAAAGTGAGATGAGCGCCACAAACCCAGAGTTGTCTGCGACTGGACTGTCAGGGGTCCTTTACCTTCTTTTTTATGCTTCTAAGAAGAGCACTGCTAGATCAGGCCAATGGCCCATCTAGGCCAGAATTTTAGATGCCTCTTTGTAGGGTTGGAGTTTGGTCTTTCAAATTTCAGTGGTACCCTGTGCAAGGCCAAAATTCACCCCACCCCCTGGCCACTTACCTTCTGTTCTGAATGTGCCCTACATCACAGTTGCAACACCCTGTGACACCCCCCTTGGCTCAGTACCCAACTGGTCATGCCGCCCTAAATGCACCTCTCCTATGGGAAGCCTGTAATGTATTAGATTACTGGTAAATACCCTTGGCCCTCATGGTTTCTTTTCTGATCTGCAGTATATATTCCAGTTGAACATCTAAGATTGTATTTTGAAACAACTCCTGTGTTTTGAAAATATTTGGCTCTATTGACTTTGCCCTTTAACTTTTTTTTTATACTAATCCCCTCATCTTTAGGAAGTTTCCTTTTTTGAAGTCAAATGCCACCATTTTGGATTTTATTGACAATTGTCCATTTACATGTATATTTAAGTTAAAAGCACTATGGTCACTGCTCCCAATTGCTTCAACAACACTTACATCTCACACCAGGTCTTGGGTACCACTTAAGTTTAAATCCGTTTCCCTGGTTATTTTAGTGACCAATTGTTTTCGGGTATCAATAAATTTTCACCACTCCCCCTACTGTGAATGACAAAAACAAAACAATAAACCTTGGCTGAAACTATTTTCACACCATGGCAATCAAGCTGCATTTCCCTCCTGTTGATCAAGAATGAAGCAGGTGAGATTTGCCATTTCTAAGGAATGGGGTTTGGAGAGAACCAGTGGGACGTGATTACCTCTGAATATAAGAAGGACAAAGGAAGTCTTACTGGAGGCATGTAGCTACACACTTTGAAGAGGGCATCAGGCCCAGCAAACTTGTTGTTGTTTAGTCGTTTAGTCGTGTCCGATTCTTCGTGACCCCATGGACCAGAGCACGCCAGGCACTCCTGTCTTCCACTGCCTCCCACAGTTTGGTTAAACTCATGTTGGTAGCTTCGAGAACACTGTCCAACCATCTCGTCCTCTGTCATATCCTTCTCCTTATGCCCTCAATCTTTCCCAGCATCAGGGTCTTTTCCATGGAGTCTTCTCTTCTCATGAGGTGGCCAAAGTACTGGAGTCTCAGCTTCACGATTTGTCCTTCCAGTGAGCACTCAGGGCTGGTTTCCTTAAGAATGGATAGGTTTGATCTTCTTGCAGTCCATGGGACTCTCAAGAGTCTCCTCCAGCACCATAATTCAAAAGCATCAATTCTTCGGTGATCAGCCTTCTTTATGGTCCAGCTCTCACTTCCATACATCACTACCGGGGAAACCATAGCTTTAACTATACGGACCTTTCTCGGCGAGGTGATGTCTTTGCTTCTTAAGATGCTGTCTAGGTTTGTCATTGCTTTTCTCTCAAGAAACAGGTGTCTTTTAATTTTGTGACTGCTGTTACCATCTGCAGTGTTCATGGAACCCAAGAAAGTAAAATCTCTCACTGCCAGCAAACTAGTAATGCCAAAAATGGCAGATTCTTGCAGAGAATCGTTGTACATGGTGATACCGGACCTCAGGAGTAAATTAATACTGGGGGTGTGCTGTTGTCCCCCTGAACAAAACACTCAGGGAGGTCTTGCAATGAAGAGTGAAGTCCAGGAAGTCTCCAAAAGAGCAAATGTTGTAGAAATTGGAATATTCAACTACCATCACATAGACGACAAAGAAGTAAAATTTAGGGGTAGTGGTGAAATGAAATGTTCCTCAAAAATTGGGTAGGGAAGGGATAATTTCAGAGAAATGATTGAGAGCATTTGGAGGGGAAGGCTGGTGTTTACCTTCTTTAAACACTGTTTGAGCTATCTGAAGGGTTGTGTATGTGAACGGAGATGACAGCCACCACAAAGAAATCTGTGAAGAATATCAGGGGGAAAATATTGTAGTCACCTTTTTGGGGTGGATTGTAAGATAGGTAAAGTTAAGGTAAAGGACCCCTGGACAGTTAAGTCCAGTCAAAGGGGACTATGGGGTGGTACTCATCTCTGCTTTCAGTCGTTTGTCCACAGCCAGCTTTCTGGGTCATGTGACCAGCATGACTAAACCACTTCTGGTGCAACAGAACACTGTGACGGAAGCCAGAGCGCACAGAAATGCAGTTTACCTTCCCACTGTAGCGGTACCTATTTATCTACTCACACTGGTATGTTTTCAAACTGCTAGGTTGATAGAAGCTGGGACAGAGCAACAGAAGCTCACCTCGTTGCACAGATTCAAACCGCTGACCTTTCAATTGGCAAACCCAAGCAGCTCAGTGGTTTAGACCACAGCGCCACCTGCTGTAGTGGGAGTTGGCACTGAGGAGGGCTGGGAAATCAAGAATTTTCTTTTTAGAAGTTTTGACTTTGCTTTAGCCAAGACTTCCAACCATTTCAGCCTTACTGAAGGATGATATTAAAAGAAGGAGGTTTCCAAGCTTCTAAATTGTCAGTTTTCTCTTTGACAAGCCATAATGTATAGCTAGAGCATTCAAATTCCATTGATATTCACATCTTTTGTTTTCTCAGTAAGGCTGCATTGAAGCCAAAACAAAATGCACATTCATACTTGGCACATATAAGTGTTTAGAATAAGGCACTTGACCATAATTTGTTGCTCACTTTATGCTCCTGATTAAAAACAACAACAAAAAACCCTTGACGTACTTTCACAGACGCAGCTCACTTTATACTGATGCCATTTTCTGAGGGATGGCATATTCTTATGTCAGGATTGACATTACAAATATTTTCTTGAACATTAACTTTTTATGAAGGGACTTTATATTTGCAGATTTGCACACGTTGCTATATGTAGGTTAGCTGTCTTAATTACAGGAAAATAACCTGGTTATGTTTTCACTGTGTAGGTGGGGGAATATGTAAACAGTGAAGGGAAAAAAATAGCATTTGAGGATAACAGACTTTCAGAGCAATTGGAAAGCGATAAAACATCATATGCCTTTTTTTAAAGCAATGCGGCAAGCTGTTTTGTCTCCCACTTTAATTAGTTATTTACCAGCAATCTAATACATTACCTTCCTCACATATGCAGATGATTTAGGCTTTTATACAACTCAGTGCATCCGTTGCGGTCTGGAATCTGCTGCCAGCAGAGAGTGGGTATCTAATATGAAAAATGTCTGCCTTCCTCAAATTTTACCAGTCATGTCATGTTGCATTAGACAGTGTGATAGAACATTAAACATCTAATGAGACATGACTTTTAAAATGTAAAGGAGGGTACACTTTCAGATTATATACAAGCCATCACTATATGGAAGGGAGGGGGTGTAGCCATTCTTGCTTAGTAGATACTACACATAGCGGTTGTGTTTTTGTGTGAAATATGAAGAAACTGAGTGTTTGCCTATTTACTAGGTCTGATAGAAACATGTACCTATTAGGCACGTATAACTAATCAAAAACATCACAAATTATATTGAATTAAATGCTAAAGTGCCACCATGACCACAAAATCTGCATCAGCGTAGTTGCCTTCCACACTGAAGGAAAAATAAAGAGTAAAGTAAAGTGCAATTTTTGCATGAAAATGTTTCGAGTGATTTCTGGTCCATAGGATGATCGTTATGAGTACTTTACCATTTGAAGAAGGTTAGATGTAAATACAAAGAAGGATGAAGAGGGCATGATCTTTAGACACGCTGCCAGCCCATCCTTTTTCGTTGTACTGGCATTCCAGCAAACTGAACATTGGTTCAAGCTGTCAGTCTTGTTCCTGCCCATGAACTTCCAGCTTCTTCGAGAGCCAGTGTGGTATAGTGGTTAAGAGCGGTAGTCTCGTTATCTGGGGAACCGGGTTCGCGTCTCCGCTCCTCCACATGCAGCTGCTGGGTGACCTTGGGCTAGTCACACTTCTCTGAAGTCTCTCAGCCCCACTCACCTCACAGAGTGTTTGTTGGGGGGAGGAAGGGAAAGGAGAATGTTAGCCGCTTTGAGACTCCCTAAAAGGAGTGAAAGGCGGGATACCAAATCCAAACTACTACTCCTACTACTACTCCTCTTCTTCTTCTTCTTCTTCTTCTTCTTCTTCTTCTTCTTCTTCTTCTTCTTCTTCTTCCAACTTCCTTCTTCTCCTAGGACTCAGCTACATTAGTCAAGAAAACAGCTATCTGAATGCATTATAAGCATGCAACACCAGATGGTGCTGGAGAGCACAAAAATAGCATTTTTACCTAGTGGTCCCCCCCCCTTTTGTTATAACAATTTAATTTGTGATTTATTTATAGTGGGCTTTTTCCTGTGTGTAAAGCCTCCTCCTCCTAGCAGTGTCAGGTTGGGTGGGTGGGAGGTTTCTCAACATGATTGACATTGTGCTGATCTACTGTTTGGTGGTAGGGGAGCAGGGAGCCCGTTCTCTAGAAGCAGCTGCCACTTTTAGAAGCACCTGCTTGCTACCATAAGCTGATTAGCTCCATGTTAGCCCTTTAAAGGGTTTTTTTTTCTGTCACACCCAGCTGTTGAATTGGGAAAGGGCACTGCACATACAGAGCTCATTTGCACGTTCTGTAGCCCACCCAGCTGGAGATACATAAATGGAAGTCTGCCTGTGTGCATCATATCTCTGGATGGGTCAGGGCATTTATGTTTACATTCTAACGATACAAGGAAATAAAAAAGAAGCAAAAGTTCTCAAGGATGTAATTGAAGTTCCTCTCTATTACCTCATGTGATAGCTCCAGGCTTTAGAATCTGTTCAACGGCAATGAATCATTAAGATTTCACTGAGAGTAGGGGGTGGGGGGAGACTAGAGTAGACACCTCTCTGTACTATGTTGTTTGCAAGATTTTAACTAAATAGCATCTGTTCGCTTAGATTGCGGATGATTTAATTTTTAAACACGTGCTCCCAACCTTTAATTTTCTGCAAAGCAATGGCATACATTATTAATTCATCCATTTTTCCTCAAGGCGAGTTAGACTTAAGGTCCTTCTTAAATATTTAACAATGCTGCTGCAAAATAAACAAAAAACTTCCACATAACTTTTAATTGCAAGCCCTAGCACCAATAACAGAAGAAAAGAAAAGAAAAAAGTGACAGAGAGAGAAAATATGGAGAGAAGAATATTTCAGGTGAATGAGTGGCTATACAGATGTCGATGAGAGATTTTAATTTTGACCGCAGTCTAAAATTCCTGAATGAAGGCATACAGTTCCCAATATTCTTTGGGGAAAATCATGTGGTTTAAATGTATGGTGTAGATCTGACCAAACGGCAGGAATTTAAATGCAACTTGAAAGGTATAACCCTAAACTAACTTTTTCAAAAAGGATATAATATGTCTAAATGTCTACACTTGCCCTCAAATTTCACTTTCCATTTTCTTCACAGAATCTTGTTTTAAATAATCACAAGCCACACAAGCATGCTCTCCCACACCCTTTCTCTGCTACAACTGAACAGAAAGAAAAAGAATGATTAAAGAACTTAGAATGTATTGAGAATGCAAATAACTGCAAGCATTACCTTAAAACTATTTAAAGAGTGAAACTTGAAAATGCAATTGCGGCCCCACTCACAGTGTCCCAACCTCTGGGAGCAAGGCCCATTGTAAGAAGGTGAACAAACTTCACAAGACAACGTTCTGGGATTTAAAATTGGGATATATAGGTCCATCGCAAGATGCAGGTCTACGTTGATGGCTCTCCCATGCTGCTGAAAGAAGCTCTATGGCCCATCTGCCACTCTAGCTTTTGGACAGAGACTTCCAACTAGACCTCTCTAACAGGGTACCCCTGTGATCACACTACTGCAAGTTGGGGGGTGAGGCACCATTTCACCCCCCCCACCAGAAGTTAGACTGAAGGATTCTGCCCAATGCTTAATTCACACCCAAAGTTGTGACTATTGCTCTGTGGAAGGCAAAACATGCACCATATATACATCATTTATTTATATTTGACATCTAACTTTGTGTCTGTGCAAATTTTTCTTCCATTTTTGCAAGACAAATCCTTCCTCTCACTGTTTTGGATCTGTAGACAGTGGACATCAATGCTGAGGCAATTTACACACCATGCAACTCTAAATGTAATATTTCCAGAAGGGCTCGAAAAAAGTTTCTGATGTTGCTGTATCCAGAAGGTGATGAGAAACGATCTGCTAGTGATAAGGGTCTTATGTGTGCAAATCAAATATCACACAAGCAGGCAAATGATCAAACAATTTGTTCCTAGACTATTTAGGAGAGGAAAGCCCCAGTGAAAAGAAACAGAAGTTAGAAGTATTATCCTGCAGATCAGATAAAAGCAAAACACCCAGAGAGGTGCTGAACTCCAATAGGTACCCTACCTTTACCACAAGGTAGCTAGCTCAGTAACTTGCATGAGCACAAATATTTATTGATAGCTTTAATTAGAAAGACTGCCATGACCTCTTTAACAGCTGATTCTGGCAGGCACGGAGTAGAGAAAAAGGAAACCACATTGATGCTGAAAAGCTGTACAGTATGTGCTACAAACTTTACAAGATCAGATAGCGGAAATAACAAAGAGGCCATAAGAAGGGTATTACATAGTTTGATCGTATTTTCCTAGAGTGCCTTGTGAGAGTGTGGTTGCTATGTTATTACTTCTAAAGGCATTCAGATAGGATTTCGCCAAGATGGTCCAGAAGAAAACATCTTTTAACAGAGTGGTTCTGTGGGTTAAAGTAAGGTAGGGAAAGGTAGGGCTTTAAAGATGTACAGAGGCATGTGTGCTCTAGCATATAGGAAGCTGCAAAGCTGAGTTGGAACGACAAATTCAAATCATTAGCAGGTACCATTTTCTTTTAGAAAAATCTGTAAAAATTCACCTGAAATGCCTACTACTTCTTAAGTCTACTTAAGGCATTCAAGGTTGCCAGATATCAAATGATATATACACAGCACCTCTAAAATAGGCAGTGCATGATTGTTTTAGATTCGGTGTTTTGAAAAATCTTTTTTCTTACATTTATCTACCATCTTTTTCTCCAAAGAGCTCAAGGTGTTGTACATAACTCACTCCTCACCGCATTTTATGCCCAAAACAACCCTGTGAGGTAGGTTATGCCGAGAGACAGTGACTGGTCCAGGGTTACCCAAGTGAGTTTCATGGCTGAGTAGAGGTTTGAACTCTGATATCCCAGGTCATAATCCAGCACTCCAACCATTACACCACAATTGTTTTTGGCAATTTTACTCCATTCATTCAAGCCTTTGTAAGGCTAGACTCTTCTGAGTAGCCCTTCCACTGTTCCCTTCCTCTGAAGCTCACAAAAGTCCATGTCTGAACATCTTTTAGCAGCTGCATTTAAAAAAATCAGATGGATTTGGGTGGCCAGAGATCAAATAAATACATAAATAAAATAAATCCATTTTATGTCTGAGGAGCTTTTCCTGCATGTGTGCTCATCTCCACCAAACCGAAGGTTTACTTATTCACAAGGTTTGCTGCAGGACACAATATTTACTTCATGCCACTCAGGAGATCAGTTACTTTCCATTGTGATTCCCTGTTGACATCCTATAGTGAGTCTGTTTACTGCTCAACAGGCTTGGGTTGCTATTAAATTAAAAAAAGAAGTGACAAAAAAAAGCTAAGAGTGCCTAAAATAATATGAAGATTCAACAGACAAAGTCCAAGGAATCTAAATCCCAAGAGAATAATTGTTTGTGTTTGTAGGTGGAATAGGAAAGTAAGCCCGGGACATGCAAATGCTCCTGTCAAAACATTTCCATATTCTTTTGTATACTTTTGTATACTTTTTGTATATGAGTAAAGGAAATGCAAGTGGGCCCGGAGCTTGGTGCCAAGTAGCAGCTCAATGCAATTTCAAATTCCTGAGTTACAAGAAAATAATGGGATTTTATAATGGAAATGCCGACTGACCTTTACGTGGAGTTGGGCAATGAGGCAGTATAGCTATTACGTTGGCAGCAGGAGAGGTACATGGAAACAAGAAACCTTCCTGACAAGGGGACTATTGAATGGACTGGGTTTTTTAAAATAATAATAATAATAATAATAATAATAATAATAATAATAGTGACTGGTTTGCAAATGTCTTGGAGTAACACTGAAAATTCTGTGTGATTCTACAAAGCTGAGGTAAAACTCAGGTGAATGATGGCAATTATGGGAGGCAAATGGAAAGAAAAATGAAAGAAAGAACCCACCATTCTTTGGGGGTCTTGGTTTCAGCTCCCATCCCTCTGCCAGGGATGGAAAAATGGGAACAAATCTCTCTCTCCCCCCTCCCCAATTTCATCTTCACACATTAATCCTGGGAGAGTGCCAAAAGTCAGTCCTTGGAAGATGTTTGTTACTTCTACAGAAAGGGTAATCAAGAGTGAATGGAAATTAACTGAGCTTAACAAATCTGGAGCATCCATATTTACATATGAAGTAAAACTTTAAATATTTATTGATTATGGTCTTTGTACGGCAGGCTTCTACGACCCACAAAAGGACTTTGTTAATCAAGGTCTATATGAAACAGAACAGAATTGCTTTTAAATGCCTGGTCTCATAAAACCATTATTTGGCAGGTGCAAATTCCTCGGAAACTGCATTAACTGCCAGAATCAGACATTGTCTTAAGACAAAAAAGCAAGATGACCCAGCAATTTTTAAAAAAGCTCTGCTGAAATGTATGGAATCGTGTTTTTTCTTACCCTTAATTGCAAACACAGTTTTAAGAGGCACCCTAGGGGTTTTATTAGCAATGACACACAATGTAAGCTCCCTGCTACTAGGGAAAGAGAGCTGCTTTTAACTGCTGGAATAAGCACTAGATTGCTAGATCACTTGGGGCATTGCAATAGTCATGTTTTTAAAAGAATAACTAAACGACAATTACAGTCCACCATAGACCCGTTTCTATTCTAAAACAAGAGAGAGCTTAAATGGAATTGTGGATATCGTTCCTTATTAACAACGTATGCTTTGCCCTTTCAGAGTTGTTGTGCTTCAAGTGATTCGCTCTAGCGGGTGCTATTGTTGCTGCTGCACCCCAATTTCAGAAATAAGTGAAACCACTAAGCTTTGGGTTTGCCTTACAGAGCTGTCTGGGAACTGCAGTTAGCTCAGGCTGCTGCAGCGTGATTGCTGGAAGGAGCGACAGCCTATTACATCTCTGCTCAGAGATTAGCTACTGATTTGTTACTGGGACAAATTCAAGGTTTTACTATTAATATACAAAGCCCTTAACCGCTTAGGACCAGTTTACTTGAGGGGTTGGTTGCCTTACTCCATATATGTCCCTTGACACTTCGATTTGTAGAACTACCACTTTTACCACTGCCAAACAAAGTCCATTCCACACTCGTAAGGAATCAGTCTTTCTGTGTAGCAACACCTACACTGGAACTCCCTGACCATTTACATTGGGCAGGTACTTTTGCTGTATTGTTTTTGGCACCTGTAAAAAAACCACAACTTTTGTGTTTAGACAAGCCTATCCAGATATTTAAATTGGCATACATTTAGTATATCATTTTAAAAGAAATACTGCATATTTTAACTACTCATTTCATGTATATTTTGATATTTTTTAGGTCTACTTGTTTTTAACTTCTGACTTATTCTTGATAATTTTAATGTATTGTTTTGCTTAGAGAGCTAGAACTGGCTCAGGCAAAGAGGAAAACCGGTTTCTTACAGTGAATAGCCAAAAGCTTCTGGGAAACCCACAAAGCAGGGCATGGAGCCAATAGCACTTCCTTAATATTGCTTGCCCTCTAACCACAGGTGTTCAGCGGCACATGACCTCGGCCTGTGAAAATCCCATTTAATAATAATGGCCAGTGAAACACTGATAGAACTGTCCTCCAGGAATTTGCCTAATCCCCTTGTTGAAACTATCTAAGCTACTGGTCATCACCACATCTTGCTGCTATGAAATCCATAAGTTAATTAAAAGCTGTGTGAATATGTACTTTGTTTCTTTTATTCGTTTACTTCTCTTCCGCCTTTCCACTTACCAATGTAGCACAACAACATTCAAAACTACAGGAATGCACTGAACAATTAAGCAATTTAAATAATTAAAAGCCAAAGCCAGAAATTGCATTACAGACAATTAAAATGGCGGGCTGCTTAAAATAGTAGCATTAATGGAAAGCCCATCTGATCAGAAGGCACCTGGGGATAATGTCCATTTGTGTAGGCCTAAAGTTTAACATAGCAAAAGTCCAGACTGCTGACATTACACATACTGCCAGTTTGCTCGTCTGCCAGGCCAAACCTCCTTCTTGCCACTCACCCCCAAGCAAAAGCTATTACACACAATCACACACACAAATGTAAACAGTTTTGTTCTGGTTGCTATGCAGTCACTAAGGCTTGAATTATATCTCTTGTGCCTGAAAAGTAAATAAAACTTCAAGGCTGAATATCTTCCTGCCAAAGTTAAACTTCTGAGTTACAAATACAGCTTTACGAATAATGAAAGGACAGCATAGAATCTAAGAATTTTGATAGATAGTTTAAAAAGCATTATATGTAAGAATGACCTCTCCCCACATCAAATGGGGGTGCCTTTTGCGTGGTTGCGTGCAGCCCCCGGATCCCAGTGCGACTCCTGGTAGTTCAGGCTGGCTTCATCCTCCCCAGGCTGGATACCTGGAGCTCTCCACCTACCTCAGCCAATCGCCCAATCCCGGCTGGGGAGGTGTTGCCAGGGGATTGGCCAGGTAAGGGAAGGGACCATGCTGCCCACACAACTTACCTGCAAAGCGGCAGTTGGCTCCAGAGCTTCTCCCACCCTCCCCTCCCTCAGTTAAGTCTTCTTTTGCAGGTTAACCTCTTCTCCACAGGTACGCAGGTGCTGCTACATCAGGGTCACTGTTGAAGGGCCGGAAAGGAATTTTCCTGCATTGACAGGTTTTGCCTTTCCTGTAGCAAAACGTCACAACTTTGGCAGTTTCAGGCCTTGGGTGGAATCCTTTAGTCTATCTTCCTAAATGGGGGGTGGGGTGGTGAAGCGGTGACCCACGTCCCCCTTGCAGCGGTGATACCAGGGTTCCCCGTTAAAGGGGTCTTGAGAGGAGGCATTGGCCATACACTGAGAGGTTCTCATTGCTCTCCCCTCCAACAGTGGTGAAACGGGGGGCGGGCTCTCTGCTTGAACATATGTTCTCCAGAGCATTCTGGATAACCCTGAAGTCTCCCAGATCCCTGGCTGGGGACTGGGAAGGATAAACACCCAATGCCTGAGCCAAGGTCTCCCTACATCAGAAACTTAATAAAGTTGTGGCCAATTTTAATCCCATAGCATGTTGTCCTGAGTCATTATTCTGCTCGGGGGTCGCCTGGGGTTGGGGGGACTCCGCCTGTCCACGCAATGAATGAATATATCATAAGCATATATGTCTCTTTACAAGATTAAGCATACTCAGCTGCCAAGCACACAAGCTGGGCCCAGTACTTCTGCTTATTAGGGCTGCCAGCTTGCTAAAACCATTGTTTGAAGATTCAAGATGCATTTTAATCTTGCCACAACAACATCAGCTCTACCTTTCCCCCACCCACTTTTTTCTTTCGCATCCAACGTGATGAAAACTTCTGGAAAAACTGAAAACTTGTGTCATGACTTTGTGACATTTGTGTTGGTCATAATAAAGATATTGGCACACTGTGGTTTGGGGATTTATTCATTGAGTGAATCAAGATTTTTCTTCTTCCAGGTGTTACTTTCTAGCTTCATTCTGGGGCTGTGCAGGAGAGTGAACTTTCAAGGTTCCCATTCCCTTCTATTGGCTTGGGCAGAATGTTAATGGCCTCTTACTGAACTCTAGTTTAGCCTTTCTGACATTGAATTGTAGACCATTTCTCCAACAGTGTGTTGTTTATACCAGTTGCCTTAATTTCTCTTCTAAAGCTGATTGTATTTTAAACAGCCATGGTCCCGTTCATGACACTGGATTCATAACAAGATGCACTGTCCTCTGCTATGCAGACATTGTGCCTCACCAAGATTAAGTATGCTCCATGCATATAAGAGAGTAGGCTTCAGTTCAAGGTGTCTGGCAATTAAATTCTGTGGCTTTTTTCAACATGTGATTCAAATTCACCAGAGTATTTCATAACTAGATTTTTAACAGTACCTGAGACTAAAATAGATTCAAATATAGCTGCTTTGGGATAAACTTGAGGGCCATTTGTAAGAGGTCTAATTCAGCTTAAGGAGTAATGCTCTCTTCTAAGATGAAAGGATCTATTCTCCAGTCAGTAAGTGTGCATTTCCTGATAACATTAATCAGATTTATGTGTGTGAACTGACAAAAGATTTGACCTCTAAATGCAAGAGACTCTGTTGGCTTATTTTATGGAGAAAAGCAAATTTGCCATCCTATTGAAATAAGCACTTTCAAAACAAAAGGTAGATAACATAGTGCCTGCCAGATGATTTGGACTACAGCAACTCCAACCCACCATCCCCAGCCAGCATGGCTAATGATCAGGGATGATGGGAGTTGTAGTCCACAACTTTTGCACTACTTGTGAATAAGGAGATACAGTAGGCAAGGTTGGTTATAGATAAAGCAATGATTTCTGCTCAGCTATGGAGCTAACGTATTCTAAGAAGGGCCTGCCTACAGAATAATTTATTTTGGTTTTATACCAGTTTAACAAATAATCCTGTAGTTGGTGTAGATGCTGAATATTATTGTCAGAAATAATAACCTGCTCAAAATCCACATTGATGTTATACTGAGCATAGGTACAAGCTGTTCCTACACACGCACAAGTGCTTGTGTGAAAGAGTGTAAACTTGTTAATTTGTACAGCTCAACTATTTGTTTACATCGGCACAGAGAACATATGCTTGTTGAACATTACATGTAAATACAAGAATCAGTGGCAAAAAAAGACATCAGGTGAGCTTCGCTTGAGACAGCATCCCATTTCACAGGGTACTACAGTGAAATCCCAGCATCCCAAAATCAGAACACCCTACTGTGGGTGCTTCACTCAGCTGCTTCACTTCTGAAGATGGGGGAAACCTGAAGAAAGAACTCTGAAAGGATGCTTAGCTGGTAAATTCATGATCTTTATGGTAATCTCTAGTCCCATGTCATGAAAACCAACATTTCCAGAAATGCACTGAGAGCCAGTGCAGATATTTCTGGTAAGATGTGATCTGTGCACTGGTCTAATCAATAGCATAGTTTTAATATTTTGTTCTAACTGTAATCTCTGAGTTATCTTCAAGGACAGCCCCACATGCAATGCATTCCAGTAATCCAAGCACAATGTTTTGTAAGGATGAATAACTGGATAGGCTATCATGTCCAGAAGAGGCTTTGACTAGTACACAAACCTTAGGAAAACAGGAACATAGAAAGCTGCCTTATATTGAATTAGGCTTTGGCCTATCTAGTCAATATTGTTTCCAGTGTCTGAGAGTGGTTCTCCCAAGTTTTGAGGCAAAGAAATCTTTCCCAGACCTACCTGGAGAGGCTGGTGATTGAACTTGCGACCTTCTGAATGCAAAACATCTGCTCTGCAACTGGACTAGGGCCTTTCCCTGAAAGACAGTTCTAGGCAGCAAGGCTACTTACAGTAGGTCTTCAAGGGCTAGTTAAGATCCCTAGGCTATGAGCCTGAACATTCAGGGGAAATGTAAGTCCATCCAAAACAAGCTAGCTGTTATCAGCAGATACCTGGATTACCTGTCAGCAGCATTTCCACCTTATCAGCTGCAACTTGGTGGGCTGGAATGAAATCAAGTTGCTTTCCGCTAAAATTTTTGAGAATAAAGCCAAGATATTCTACTCGGTCACAGTAGAAATATGGGCATAGTGGGCATAGTTGTTTTGATGGGAAATGGTCTTAACCCACCTCCCCTTCCGTGGAATGCATATAGTTTACTATGATAAGACCACAGTATGAGAGTTCAATGACATAATGCGATTGTAAGTACAGCGAGTAATGAACAGAGCTGTAAATATGAATGCAATTGTGCTGCCCTTATAGAGAAGTGGTAAGCTACAAAAGAAAGTGGATGGAAATGTTTTATGGCATGAATAATGCCTTGATTTAGATTTTAGATAACTGCTAAGCACAGCAACATTTCAAGATTCCACCAGCCAAACCTAAAAAGGAGCATTGGAAATAAATCCTTTTTATAGTACGCAATACATCCTATTCATAGGCCCCGGGGCAATCTGAAGAAGAAAAATGCCAGGGTTTTATCTTCATCCCTGGTCTTTATGCACTGGAGATAATTCTTTGTCTAACACACACATAGAATCATGCACACATTAAAATTGCCCTTGTCCTGAAATTACATAGGGTGGGCTTCTAAAGCTTTCTTCTTCTTCTTTTACAGCTCAGGCTGTACAGATTCAGTGCAGTATGACAGTAATCAACACAACTGCTTCTAGGGAAGCAGACTGAAGAGTAACTATATGTGTAGTTCCTGAATGACCACTCTCCACATCAAACGGAGTGCGCCCTTGGCGTGCCAACACGAAGCACCCCCGATCCTACGTGACTCCGGGCAGAGCGCTCCTGGACCACCTCCCCAAGTTGTGAGCTTTGAAGTTCCCACCAAACCTCAGCTCAAATAACCAATCGCAACTGGGGAGGCAGAACTAGGGTAAGAGTAGAGTGCGCTCTTTAAGCATAGAAGGGGGTGGAGCCTACCTGGGAGCTCTCAGTCGGCTCCAGAGCTTCACCCTCCCTACCCTCCCTTAGTTTAGGCCTTTTATTGCAGGTTAACGTCTTCTTTACAGGTATGCGGGAGCTTCTGTGGTCTTACGATGGACCGGGATGGAATTTTCCCTGCATTGGCAGGTTTCGCCTTCCCCATAGCAAAACATCACAACTTTGGCAGTGTTAGGCCTTGGGCAGAATCCTTTAGTCTATCTTCCCTAAATGGGGGGGGGGGTGAAGTGGTGATCCCCCCACCTGCAGCGGTGATCCCAGGGTTCCCTGTTAAAGGGGTTTTGTTGAGGGGAGTCACTGGCCATACACTGAAAGGTTGTCAGTGCACTCCCCTGTGTTGCGGTGAAATGGGGGGTGGGCTCTCTGCTTAAACATATGTCTTTCAGAGCCAGCCCAATCCCCAGACAGATTGGTTAACCCTGATGTGCCCCAGATCCTTGGCTGGGGACTGGGAGGGATAAAAGCCCAATGCCTAAACCACTGTCTTCCTACATCTGACAGTTTAATAAAGTTGCAGCCAATTTTAATCCCATTCCACCCGGGTGTCACCTGGGGTCAGGGGGGGAGGGGGGCTCTGCCTGGGCACGCAAAGCAAACTAGTCAAAGGGCTGTCAGGCTAGAACACAAAGGATGAGACTCATATTTAAATCAATAAAGGATAGGGTACCACTTTCATATGGCTAAATCCTATACAGCTCCAGTAATGGCTGTAGAGATTAATCACATGGGACAGGGCAAATTAGATCAGGTAGGTATTTATTTTCTTACTAAAGCAAATTCCAAAGTACGATACTCTGACTGATGGGCGTAATCTGGGCACTATCGTTTTCATGGATTTGTGTGAGTCATTCCTGTATTTTCCATTTTTCGAGATATGCACCACAACACCCAACCAGTAGTCCCAATATAATAGCAGGAGTTCGAGAGTAATGCATTAGTTCCAATCTTGATCCTAGTAGATGGAATAACTTCCTGTTCTCAAACTCATACCCATCCACCATTTAGTATTTATTTAGAGGAAGTTTAACTGAAGTTTAACATTGGGAACATCATGCTTTGCTTGGGAACTTCCAGAGGCATCTGACCAAGAACATAATGAACTAGATGGACTTTAGATCTGGCCAATGGCAGCAAGGCAATTTTCACAAAAAACTAACAGTGAAACAGATGTGTCCCATGATTCAAATACCACCACCAACTCTAAAATAGTTCCTTTCACAAACTTCTTATCTACTCAAGGTTCCCCTTTCTTGTTGCCCAATTAAACTACATACATACCGTTCTAAATCCTCTTTTCTCTCAGTGTCTGCCGTTTTTGTTGATAGCTGATTTGTAGCAGGCTCTTTGCAGTACAACAGGACATCAGTCAACATAGGCAGATCTAAAAGAAACTTCACTTCATGTCAGAGATATGTGAAGATAACATTATGTGGTTTGCTTGGGAATGCAAAACAGCAGTTCATAATGATGGAAAATTGCCAAGTACTTCCTGAAGTTGCAACAGAGTTTACCTTTCCTACGCTACAGTCCTGAAAATTACTGAAAAGCACATTTCTGTTTATAAATGTATAACATGAAGGAAATAGTAATCATAAAATAATACAGCTTTAAAAAAAAACACACCACCATCACCACCACCCAATCTCATTGTTATGAACTACAAAGCAGCCAGCAAGGTAAATTGCATGTCTAAAAATGAATTTATTATAAGAAGATGAAAGACTTGGGATTATTTTTTCCTAACTCTCCAATAGAGGCACTAAATCAAATCCCAAATCTTCCACAACAGATATTAGACGTCAGACTCGCAGCTTGCACATTTATCTCCTCTGTTCTCTTGATGCAGTTTGGCTTAGCGTTGGGTTGGAAGGCAGTTGTAATTAAGATGCAAAGGCAAAGTCTCTGCTCCTCTCCCTCCTTTCCTAGGTTAGCACACTATTGGTTCTCGAAGCCAATGTGAGCTATGCTTAAATAACTTTTTGATGGGAAAATAAATCAGCTTAAGGAAGGCAGCAAATTAGGCCACTGCCCTGTTTACAGTTTCTGAGGGATATATAGCAGATTCTTATGCTAGAGAAGACAACTGAATGGCAGAGTCCCCTTGGTACTGTTTTGAAAACGAGGCTATTCAAGGCTCATATAGGCACACACCTCAAAAATGTTCTTGTCAGTGAGTCCCAGGCTTATTTTCCAAGTGTGATTTATGGACCATATGCTTCCTTCATACTGGGACCATGAAAGAAAAACAACATGGTCAATGCAACCCCCAAGCCCAAATTGCAAAGGGGAATTGTTCTATAAACAACCACCATTTTCCCCCAGGAGTTATAAAGCTGCTGTGTGCTTCTAGAGTCATTAACACACCTGTCAGGAGTGTGCACATGACCAAGCTGTGGTCTTTAGTGGTATTCACAACTATTACAAGGGGAGAAGAATCTCAGGACTGCAGGTGTTCACATACTTTTAACAGGAAGGATAATGTACGTCTTTCACAACTAAGATTGTGCAGATGTAAAGATTGTGGGAAACGGCATGAGATCTTGGTTTCATACTGATCCACATTAAAGGCGATACCACTGCACGCCACATACCATGCAAACTGTACCTCACCCCAAGGGCTTTGGAATAAGTCTTATTTCCATAGCTTCATGCATTCATTCATTTTAAAACAGGGGAGGGGACATGTGGCTTTCCATACAATACCAGACTATAACTGCCACCATCCTTGATCAAGATGGCTGGGGCTGATGGGGGGTTGAAGTCCAACAACACCTGGAGGGCCACAAGTTATCACACCCAGTCAAGGGTGTGCAACATGTGTGTAAGAAGAGACTAGCTATGGTTGCATGGTGAATTAAGGCAGATGGATGATGGTCAGTTATACTGTCCTTGTAAACCAGCCTGCAGAGGTAGAACAAAAAGTACCAAATAAAGTTAATGCAGCTGAGGGTATTGGAGGTTTGAAAATATTATGGGAATGTACTGTAATTCTACCCCTGACTCAAATTAAGCCTCACATAAACACCTGCTTGAGAAAATTTAAAGGCAGCTCCCCAACCTCTTGTAACAAGCGTATAGAAATGCCAGTCTTGGTATTGTGATGTTAAGAGAAGCAGAGCAGATTCAAGAAAACCTAACCTAAGTGGCAGAGCATGAATCAAAATTTGTGGTAATACACACAGCAGCTAAACAGATTCTCCACTCCAGAAATACAAAGGAGTTCAATACAGAAACAAAATATTCCTTCATGGAAAGAATAGTTCAGAGGCTGTGAGAAAAACAACAACCCTACTGCTGGAGCAGAAAATGCAGACTGCCTGTCATTGAATAACCTTGAAAAGTGTCAGTTCCTGGTCGCTCTTGCATTTTTCCTCACAGTCCCTGTGGACCTGGAGTCTCACAAAAGGAAATAGAAGCTTGATTTTAATGCATTCAAGGTGATCTTATTTTTTATGTATTTAAGGCAGCCTCACATTTTTAAAAAAGGTGATAGCCTTGATTTATCAATTTAGGTTATCTCCAGAGATAAATGTGAGTTTAGATCTTCCTCCACCACCACCACCACATCAGCCAAAGTGCAGCTGAAGAAGCTGGAGCAGCTGCTGGTACACAGGCTGTGGCACAGCAGGAGCATCATGAGTGGGGAGGTGCTGCTGGACCTCCTGGTTGGCCTCTACACCAAGTGCAGGCCACAACTCACCACCCCAGAGGGACAGGCTCCTCTCAGACTTCCTCAAGAGGGAATAGACCTCTTGATTATTGAGAGTTGCTCATCAATGGAGTCTGGGCAGGCTAACCAGAGTCAACATCCACCTTACCACTGGCGGTGGGTCTGAGAGCCCCACTGTCTCCACCATGGCTCACTATCCGAGGACTCCAGCCAGCACAGCATCTGGCTGATCTGGCTTAACAACGGGCACTGTGTGTGTGTGTTTTATGTTCATTCTGATGAACTGAATCAATGACAAATGAGTCATGGGAATGTGGAAAGTATGTGTATGAACTTAACAGTGCTTAGCTTTTTAAAAAGTTACTATTTTCTTAATGTTGTTAAGAGCAGAGTCTCAGATACGCTTGGCAGAGTCAGCATATGAAATCAAGTCATTCCAAGGATTGCAAACAGCAATCCACGTAGTCAAGACATTCCAGCGGCCAGGGAATCCAATGATTGTGAAGCCAAGGGTCTAGGCCAGGCATGGCCAAACTTGGCCCTCCAGATGTTTTGGGACTACAACTCCCATCATCCCTAGCTAACAGGACCAGTGGGTCAGGGATGATGGGCATTGTAGTCCCCAAACAGCTGGAGGGTCAAGTTTGGGCACCACTGGTCTAGACAGAGCAGGAAGCAGCATTGTAGAGCCAGGAACCACAGGCGTTGTTTCCGGCATCTAACTGCTGCTGAGAGCTCCGTTTAAGAAGTCTGAAGTCAGCTGGTTCTCATTAGTGCCTTCTCGCTCCTCTGAGTCCTTGAAGGCTGATCAACTGCAGGTGGAGTCACTCTGCCTTCTCCCCCTTCAGGCTGCTGTTCAGCAGGTGAAGCTGACTCCTGGCTCATGACACAAGGTGGTCTTTCCCAGGCCGCTGCTGGAAGCTCTATGGCCTGTCTGCCCCACACTTGGCTTCTGGATAGAGACTTCCACATAGACCCCTCTAACAGGGTGCCCTGAGTTCACACCTGCTTTAGGTGAGGGTTTGAGGACCTTCCAGAACATCATTGGAGGGGGTGACTGATGGCTGCAGAGGGAAGGGGAACATAGGAAACTGCCTTACACCTAATCACACCATTCATTGGTCCCAGTCATGTCTACACTGACTGGCAGTGGCTCTCTGGGCTTTCAGGCAGGGGTCCAAGAGATTCTGGGAGCTTCTACATGCAAAGCAGATGCACCACTGCAGAGTTGCAGCCCTCCCCTGAGGTACGGCAAAAGATTTCCCCTCTTCCAGCAGCAGGGTCCTCTGCTGTGCTTATTGGCAGCAGGGGAAAGGCAAACTTCCTTTTGCGGTGGATTCCCCAGCCAGATCAGGACTGTTATCACACTATAACTTCCAGACAGCAAGTTTCTGAAAAACCAATAGCTGGTTTTTGTACCTTCTGAAAATTCCCTAGGTGAAGTTTGCTTCAGTGGGAGTAACTGAAGTCTTTAAACTTTAGACCTACAGAGCTGATAAAGAATGAGCTGACAAGATGCGTTTGCAAAAGTAATTCTTGCTCGCATTAAGTTCCCAGTTCTAAACATAAAACTGGGTGATATCTGGAGG
This sequence comes from Podarcis raffonei, assembly GCF_027172205.1. Lineage (NCBI taxonomy): Eukaryota > Metazoa > Chordata > Lepidosauria > Squamata > Lacertidae > Podarcis > Podarcis raffonei. The sequence goes on from NC_070604.1 coordinate 54,985,356, forward strand.
AGTTGACTTCATCAAAATAAAAGAAAATTGTTAAGCTGCAGCACTCCCATGTGATTAATTATATCTCTAAATTTGCCAAGACAAGCACTCTGAAAATTGCATAAAATAAGACCCATCACTCACAATGAATAAACTTGAAAACATACATATAAAAATAAATTGGCATCTTTTCAAAGAACATCCAGAGAAACAGGTGCAGGTTTCCTTCTAACAGTTAATATCAGATGGGGAAGAGCAATCTGAAACAGGATGTAAATTGCTTTCCCAAAACATGAGAAGAGGAAGGTAACTAAAATCAGCAGTTTCACAAGATTCTTTGTTGACAGTGGGGAAAATGTGTCATACCCTCTGCTCATGAGTCATGGGTAGGCTTACTGAGTCCTAACCCACATAATTCTGCAGAGAGAAGAATGAAATATATCTGTCCTACTGAAATTTTCATATGCCCTCTTTCATTTGTGTCGTTTTGATAACCTTATTTCATCTCCAGGGACAAGTCATTGTATTTTCAATCATACTTGAAAATACTAGTGGCTAAGAGAGCCTTTAATAATAATTACCGGTAGTAAGGAAGACTGTGAATGCAGCTAGCAGGTTTCAGACCAGCAGTTGTTGTTGTTGTTTAGTCGTTTAGTCGTGTCCGACTCTTTGTGACCCCATGGACCAGGGCACGCCAGCAGTAGTTGGCTGCAAATTATAGCCTGAACACTTGGGCAGGGCCATTCCTGCCCTCCACTACTCCCCTCTCCCAATTAGAAGAAGAAGAAGAAGAGTTTGGATTTGATATCCCGCCTTTCACTCCCCTTCAGGAGTCTCAAAGCGGCTAACATTCTCCTTTCCCTTCCTCCCCCACAACAAACACTCTGTGAGGTGAGTGAGACTGAGAGACTTCAGAGAAGTGTGACTGGCCCAAGGTCACCCAGCAGCTGCATGTGGAGGAGCAGAGACGCGAACCCGGTTCCCTAGATTACGAGACTACCGCTCTTAACCTCTACACCACACTGGCTCCATTTCCAGGGTAACCTTGTGATATTACCTGAGGACTCTCCCTGTGACATCACCAAGGGCTGTCCCAAGGAATCAGGGTTGGCTCCTGAAATCTCAGGGTCTGGAATGTTCCTGACCTGGCAACCCTACCCACTGCTGGCTTTTTAAGTTGGGTTCACATGATGTTATTCACAACACTTCTGTATCCTACAGCTTTACAGAAACATTCCTCTTCAATGTGCTTTTTCTTAAACCTGTTTTCATGTGATTTGAAAATGGAAGCCCCAGTTCCACCATAGCTGTCAACTTACAGATTTGAAAATAAGGGACCAGCAGCCAAAATAAGGGACCTGCAGCCTCACCTGTTCCAGGCACTCCAGTCTTCCTGTCCTCCTGCAGTCTGGTCAAACTCATGCTGGTAGCTTCGAGAACTCTGTCCAATCAACTTTTTAACCAGAGGTTCAACTGAATAGAATCTGAATCATATGCACCACAAGGCCTATGCAGCCTCAACTTAAGATGGCTCCCCGGCCTGGCTTTGCACTGCAAAGTTTGCAGCAGCACATGCAACAAAATGGCGTGCAGCATTCAAAAATCCCCTCAGCTTGCATTAACTAGCCACACACAAGGCATGCAAGCTCCACCCCCCAGTTGTTCTTAGACTTGTTACTGGGTGAGCAACACAGCCAAGCAACACAGTTGGAGCCTCCCTCCTCCCTGGCCGGCAGGGAGGGAGGGAGAGGAGCTGCTTCCTTTGAAATTTAAGGGACATCATTTAAGGGACATTTAAGGGACATCCATCAATAAGGGACAGCAGCGGGACATGGTGCTGGAATAAGGGACTGTCCCTTCAAATAAGGGACACTTGACAGCTATGAGATCCACTGGGGTGCAAACGGTTCAGAAAACTTTGCACATGCGCAGATGACAGCATGTGCACAGATGAAAGCTTAACTGAATGGAATTTGGCATGGGAAAAAAAATCATTGGGTAAAGACACCCTGCTCCCTCTGCTCTACTGTAACAGCAGCAGCAGCAACAAGAACAGCAGCAAGTGACTTGGAAATGCAGCAGGGGGCAGGGTGGTTAAAATGACCTCACTAATGTGAACATAGCCTCAGTATTCCACATCTCCCTCTTGGTGCCCCATGCCACCCCCCCCCCAACCAGAAGAATGGAGAAAGCCATGACGAAAACAAAAATACAAGAACTTCTTCATGTTTAGGAAAAAGTGTCCTGCAAGACCCTTTCCAAATGTGGCCAACAGTATGGCCTTAGGAATCCCACAAACACAATATGCCAATAAATCAACCACTCAAACCAATTATTTGTCACCAGCATCTGATGCTGAGAGTCAAACAATGGTGTTTCTGAGCTCACCCTACAGTCTGAGCTTTTCAATTCACTACATCATAACCATCCATGCTCAAAGAAAGAGGCGTATTTGCCTTGTCCTACTTTCCCATAGTTTTTTTTCTCCCTTTGCACCCTTGTTTACCAGCTTAGAGCACATCCTTGCAAAACTACTTGGCTGGAAAATGAGCTAAGATTTTATTCTTATAAAGAAAGATCCTTTAGCTCATTGGCACAAGCAAAGTTGAACTTCAACCTGATATGGATGTTTGTAAGATGAGAGGTTTAAAAATCAGGTCAGCTAAATGAAAACACTTTTATGACTCCCGCGCAGCTACCACAGTCAGTGAGGCTTCTGGTAATCTGCTATATAAATGCCAAATGTGCAAGGTAAAAATGCCTAAAGGCACTAGAGTTCAGGGTTATTTTTTAATATATAATGGCAGTCAAATGCCAAGTTTCATTACAGCACAAAAATTTAGTATTTCTTTTGGTCACACCTATCAGAATTTAACATAAATCAGAAGAAAAGCCATATTGATTTAGCTATCACTCAAATTACACACGTTTTCTTCTGATAAAACTGGTGTACTTTGACAGCTTATTTCTTACAATGTGTGAAAGAAACATGCCTTAGTCCATGGGGGGCAGGGGGGGCGTGAAACACTAGCTCCCAGCAATAGAAATGAACTTTGTATTCCATAGCAGATTTAGATGGAAGTCCACACACACACACACACACACACACACACACAGACACCCTTATTGGATAAACTATCATTTATTTTTTAAAGTGGTGAGCATACCTTTCGGGTTGCAAGTTACAGGTAGAGTGAAGCATCTTCATCCTCCATATCTCTGAGTGAGATCCGGGGTAAGGGTAAGTAATAATCTAACTCGCCTTCATTAGGGTTTACATGGTTGACCAGGTGAGTCAAGTAGGAGAAGGGAGCTATAAACAAAGCTATTTTACTAGCTACCATGCTGTGGTTTTATTCTGAATATTTTCGAAGCAGTGTGACACTAGACTTTCATTTTAAAATTTGTATAAACATTTTAAAAACTATCATCTTGAGCATGGGAAATGGAAATGTGCTATTAATTCAAACATAACCAGAGTATACAATAACTTCAGCAATATATGCCTGAAATGTATATATATATATTGTGTGTGTGTGTGTGTGTGTGTGTGTGTCTATATATATATATATATATATATATATATATATATATATATATATATATATGGAAAGCATAGATCTCAGTTCTCACTGAGTGATATAGGCAATTCACGCTTTGATGGTGAAAGGTATGATTTTTATTATTTTTAATGGTGATTTGTTTAAAGCCAACAACTCACCTTCAAAACTTTTTTTTCATGTTTGTCAGCACAGTTCAACAAAAAACTGCAATTCAATTCAGAGAAGTTGCTGTGAATTTGGGGAGCGTGGAGTTCTGCTGGTTTGGGTGCTTCCAATACATTCAAAAAGTGAAAATATCAAATTCAAGGGACAATTCTTTCACTCAAGCCTTCCAAAGTGGGTGGCACCAAGCAAAGAATATCCCCCTGATGAGCTGCTCTGAAGAGCTAGGGGACCCTTTCCGGCAGTGTTAGAGGCAGGGCCAGCCCAGCCATTAGGCAAGGTGAGGCCGCAACCTCAGGCAGCAGAATCCCTCAAGGTGGCAGGCAGGCAGGCAGGCACACACACACCATGTGCCCTGCCTGCACTGCCACTTCTGCTGGCGGTGGAGAAATGGCACTGGCACCAGTGCCAGTTTGGGGTGAGATCTCACTGAAATTACACTTGCAGTGTTCAAGATCTCATACAATTTTGGTGAGATCTCACCTGAAATTGGTGCTGATGCCCCTAGTTGCAGGTGGTGCTTGGGGAAGGTCAATGGCTGCAGAGGCATGGGGAAATTAGCAAAAACAATGCCACTTCCCTTTCCCCCCCAGTGGGACCCTTTACTGGATCTCAGTCCCTTCTGAACACAGAAGGAGAATTTACGTTCAAGAAAGGGAGACTCTGGATCCAACCATCTGCATCTGTGTATGTTGCAAATAGCCTGTATAATAAATTGAAAACAACACATCCCTAAAGCTGCAACTGAACAAATACTCCTAATGTCAATACATGAAATATTCACAATAAAGCCACCTGCAGTGAATACCTTTTCTGTGTGTAGAAAAGTGATGGTGAATTGGCTGTTTGATTCTTCCCTCTATTTACTATATAAAGCCATTTTAACTTTTTCATTCTTTAAGTCTTTTGCGTATCAAATGGCTCCCCTACACACCCCAGCAAAAGTTAAATACAAGGCATATTGTCTGTCTGTCTGGCTTTATGTGTAGGAATGATGATTAAGAAGGATGAAGGTGAAAGATGTCATCTTTTTCTAGGGTGAAGTGACATGTGTCATCCCCCCACCCAACACTTTGAAAGCAATCAATGGGAATTTCAGAGTTTTTCTCTCTGAAGTACTTTGTAAACCTTGAGGTTGAACAGCTCTGAATAATCCCCCCTCATTCCTATTATTTAGGTTGTAGTGTTTCAAGAGTCTTCAATTCCTTTTCAGCAGAGTGATATTTTAGTTCCCATCATTGTCTTGTTAATGCACTTGACATTCTAGTAGAAATGTGTTTACATAATTTGATTGACAAGGATGGGTGCTTTTCTTTTCTTTTCTTTTTGGTTAAAATGCAGCGGAGAAAATGGAACCCCCCAAAAACAAGTAGAAGAAAATAGCAGCAACAACATCCTTGCACTGCTGTTACTCACTCATGTGATTTGGCTGTCATAATGAACAGCTCAAGCTTCATTCATTCATTTATTTATGATTTTGCAGACTTCTTAAAATTCTGCATTTCTGTCTTCTAAATGCCCCCCCATAACCATCTAACAAAGAAGAAAATAACCACCACATATGTAATACACAAATACTTCACAGCAGGTAAAACATCACAACAGGACCAATGTAAAAATAAAAAAGAGGGAGGCCAAAATCCTGTTATTACTCCATGCTAAAGGGGCCATGAGCAACTCATGGTAAACGAGGAGCAACTCATGGTAAGAGAGAATTGCTCTCAAGAACTGGTCCTAGACACCCCAACTGCACCCACTTTAGCCTATGCTTCTCCCACCTGAGGAGGTTACATTGCCATTCTCTGAGGACTCCAGAACTACAACCAGCCTTGTACCACTGGAGTTAATGACTGTCAAAGGCAGCTAGGCTCCTTGAACTGAAGAGGCCTTGGCATCAGAGGCAGAACTGGTCATTGAAGATGGGACTGCTCAGTGTAAGGTTCCATCTGGATTTACCTGTCCAAGCAACACGATTTGAGCTTGCTCCTGTGATGCTTCACTAAATGTTATCCAGGTTTCTATCTGCTTTGCCTCTACATTACCTGACATGCCTTAATGGAATTTGAACCTTGGGCTTAGCACTTTCCTGCTGAGACTTGAACCCTGTCCAATGCCTGATACAGAGCAGCACCACAACTTACTGATATCTACCAGTCACATCCCTGGCTTGAGCACAGCTTCCTTCAGGGGACCCAAGGGGATCAGGTGGAACCAAATGAAGATGACCTTTTAAGTGTCTCATCTGAAGACCAGATAGGTCTTTGCGGTGCCCCTTTCCTTCCATTCCTATTTTTTAAAAGGTAAAGGGACCCCTGACAGTTAAGTCCAGCCGCGAACGACTCTGGGGTTGCGGCACTCATCTTGCTTTATTGGCCGAGGGATCCGGTGTACAGCTTCTGGGTCATGTGGCCAGCATGACTAAGCTGCTTCTGGCGAACCAGAGCAGTGCACGGAAATGCTGTTTACCTTCCTGCCGGAGCGGCACCTATTTATCTACTTGCACTTTGTGCTTTCAAACTGCTAGATTGGCAGGAGCAGGGACCGAGCAACGGGAGCTCACCCCGTCACAGGGATTTGAACCGCCGACCTTCTGATCAGCAAGCCCTAGGCTCTGTGGTTTACTCCACAGCGCCACCCACATCCCTTCCATTCCTATTTACTGTGTTGCAAATCATAGTTCACGACTTTGTATGAACCAGTAGGAGGCGGCATCTATGCAAAACCTATCAATTTGTATTAACTCTCCAGCTACTTCCCAGCTGAATAGCACTTTCTACCATAGACCAGTTGGATCTTGTTGGTTTTCATTTATACCCCACCTTTCCCCCCAAGGAGATCAAGGTGACATACATGGTTCTCCCCTTACTCATTTAATCCCCACAACAACCCTGCAAGGTAGGTTCAGCAGTGACTGGTCCAAGGTTACCCAATGAGCTTAGCTGAGTGGCGATTGGAACCCTGCTCTCCCCGGCCCGAGTCTGGCGCTCTATCTATTAAAGCACCAGCCCCTCCAAGTGTCCCTATTTTCCAGGGATATCCCTGATTTAGGGAAGCCACCCCGGTTTCTGATTTGATCCTGAAATGTTCCACTTTTTCCTGGGATGTCCCTATTTTTCATTTGAGAAATGTTGGAGGGTATGGAGTTATCCGATCCCTGAGCCGTCTGAAGGCAATCCTGTATAGGGAAGGTTTTTTTAATGTTTAATTTATTATTATTATTTTTTAATATATGTTATTAGAAGTCACCCAGAGTGGCTGGGGCAACCCAGTAAGATGTGTGGGGTATAAATAGTAAAATTATCATTGTGGAATGGGACGTCCCTATTTTCATCGGAGAAATGTTGGAGGGCATGCAGCACCCTGGCAGTATTGCAGCAGCTTCTGGGCCTCATTAGTTACTGTGTACTTTGCTGAGTGATATATACAAGCAATGCTTTTCTTTTTTATTATGCCAAGACCTCCACATTTTATTGTTGTTTGAAATACTGAAATTAATCTATTTTTGTTGACTAGGGTACTACTAACTTACAAATAAAAATGCAATTCTTCAAACATTGCACAACATCTATTAGGAATATTCTTAAATGAAGCTTTAAATCCTGTCATTAATTGTCCAGGGCAAGGGAACCGGATATATTGCTTGGATCAAACTAGGATCTCTGCCAAATGCACTTGCTCACACATTTGTAAAGGAGACAGGAAGTGCAAATGAGGAATGTCACAATTGCCATCCATTACCAGTGGTTACCAGGTTTTGTTTTGGAATAAGTAGTTGGCACTGGTAAACAGGAAACCTTTGCCTATTCACCATTCAGATACCTTTAAGATTTTGTCCTCATACTAGAGAACTGTATTTATTTTTGAATTAAAATGTTTATGGGCTACCATTGCTAACTGAATTTCAGGGCTGAAAATTTCAGGGTACTGAAAAGATTTCCAGGAAGGTACCAGGAATTATTTTTTTTAGGGAAGGTACTGCATAACTGGGGCACCACAGCTGAAACTGCTTTCAAAAAATCAAATTCTTAAAAACAATAGCAAAGAAACTACATCAAGAGCACCATGTTGCATTTTAATTTTGTTATGTTTAATTGTTGTAATCCACCATGGAACCTTAAGCTAAAAAGCAGATAATAATTATTATCATAATTATTATTAATTCTAATATTTTGGGGGTAAACACTTTATGAAACTGTAACAAACAGGTAAAATCTGACTCAACCTCATACTGCTCCATGCTGCTGCTACTGATTTCAAGATGAGGGGAATTTAGATCAGAGATGTCAGGCAAAAATAAACAAATACTGTATAACCCTTTCCCTATCCACTGCTTTTCTGTTCCAAATTGCCCCTCCCTCCCACAGGTTTCCAAGACCATGCATTTGGGCAGTTCATAGATAAAGGTAAAGGAACCCCTGACTGTTAGGTCCAGTCGCGGATGACTCTGGGGTTGCGGCACTCATCTCGCTTTACGGGCCAAGGGAGCTGGCGTACAGCTTCTGGGTCATGTGGCCAGCATGACTAAGTCGCTTCTGGCAAACCAGAGCAGTGCATGGAAATGCCATTTACCTTCGTCCTGGAGTGGTACCTATTTATCTACTTGCACTTTGATGTGCTTTTGAACTGCTAGCTTGGCAGGAGCTGGGATCGAGCAATGGGAGTTCACCCTGTCGCGGGGATTCAAACCGCCAACCTTCTGATCAGCATGCCCTAGGCTCTGTGGTTTAGACCACAGTGCCACCCACATCCATACAATTACACATTTGGCTGCTTTTCTCCTGCCATGATTATTAATCTACCTTGAAACAAAGTGTCTTACCTCCTAACACATTTGGATGTGACATTTCCCACTAAATAGACCTGATGCTCCATTTTCCTCAATCATTTCTGCTGTGGGTTTACCCTTTCAGTTCAACCAATACACATCTAAAATGTAAACACAGCCCAGTGTGCTTTATTAATTCCCATGAGCTTAATCAGTTCCTGAGCCCATGAAACGCCTGGTCTTATGAAACACACTGCATATGAAATGACATGTCCCTGATAAATTTCACAAGAGAAGGCTAATTATACCAGCCAGCCAACCAGACTTGGCTTTCTTCTTTCCCCATCCTCAATGCCACCTGCAGCATTTCTTTCTCTCTTTTGCTTTCTCTCATTCTCTCTCTTTTTCTGGGCACCAGTCTCACTCTGTATAGCAATACATCTAAAAAATAATAATTGAAAATGAAAGCAAGTACTAGAAAGAGAAGTCTGGCAACTGGAATCTTATAGGTGCCAGGTGTAGCCTATGCATGGCCACAGCTGTTCGCTGTGATAAACAGAGGGAGGGAAAAGAGCAAGAGAGACAGAGACATTAGGAACCAGCAAGACGCAATGCTATGTCATTATTTTAATTACATGGGGGTGTCAATTGGCAGGGTAATTGCAAAGCTTCATTGTTGCCAAAAGCCCAAGATATGTATGGAAAGACATCCAAATTGTAAACACTCAATAGAAGAGTAGACCGCCAAGAAGATGATTGTTCAGCTATTCCGAACAGAGGAGGTAAATATGATTTCTTACTGTGATTTTACAAGTCCCTGGTCCCACTTCCACCAGTACACAAGAATAATGAAAAACAAGAACATGTGCAAACTGCAAGGGTGATCACTTTACTGTATTATTATTATTATTATTATTATTATTATTATTATTATTATTATTACTTTAAAAAAAACATAGGAACATTTTAAAACACAATTCTTAAATAGAATTATATGATGTGTTTGTTTCTGTGTATAAATAATGGAATTATTACAAACACCCCCCATATATATGTAGATCACCAGAAAAATGTATATTGTCAGCACTTGTTTTGGGAGAGAAGAAAATTGGGTCTTCCTTTTTTGGTTAAATAGTTGCATGGACCTCGATGGACATGCTATTATTGTTTTTACTAAATGCCAATAAAGAAGATCAGTGCACAAAATGTGTTGTGCTTAGATATGGGGATTTTTGTTTAGCAAATACTCCCAAATTCTTCTTATAAAGAGTGTCTTCTTAGATGTTCCAGACCCAAGGTTAGCCCTTCCCAATTATCTACCTGGAGGATATAACCTTTCTGCCTTGCAGTTCATACAAGAAAGGCAAAAGAAAAGAAAATGTTCAACAGAACCAGCTGCAGAGACAACAAAGCAGACTTAATTCCCAGTGCATTTGAACACTAGACTTTCTCAGCCAGTGATTAGCTTTGTATCTGTTTGAGCAGTTAGACTCTTTACAGGTTATGGCAGTAAGAGAGATATATATAACAAAAATGACTCTGCCGAATGACTGAGCAGATCCAACTGCCTTATTTATTTGTGAAGCAATTTCTCCTTTGAGAAAGACTGCAGTTCAAAACATGTTAGGAATTAGAGAAACTTTTTTTGTCTACACAGTTGGTACTACTAACTCCTTTCTTGCATGCATGGATCCCTTTTGTGACTTTCTACCCTGCAAGTCACTTTTCCTATGCAGGCTGCATTAATACTTGCTGCCCAGCCATAGGGTTGCATGCAATGAAGTAACTGCAGTCATGGAATTCCCTTCCCTCTTGTCCCTTTGCACGTCTCTCAACAATCTGGAACAAGCTTGAAGGAATGCAGGGGACATGTGGAAGAGGACAGGGAGCGGAGGATCCATTGCACCAGTGGAAGTCATTCTGCAACTGCCAACCCCACAATCTTTCCCTACTACCCCTGTATTCTAACTTGGCTTATCCTTTAACTTCAGAAAGACAAAAAGCGAACAAAAAGGACTCTTTTGGGAGGGACTGGATAGCATGTTTTGCTTTCTAAGAGACTGAATAGTTACTTTCTCCATGGAAAATAAACGTTGATCTTGGTCACTACCAGCTTCCTCCTGGTACACACCCCAGACCAGTGTTGGGGAACTTGTGGCCTTCAGATTTTGTTGGGCTACAAATTCCATCATCCCTAGCTATTTTCCAGGGCCAGGCTGAGACTATTCAGCACCTATTCAAGCACCTGAAGATGTGCCACTAACCCCTATCCTATAGATCTGGCCCCCCTCCCTGGTGGGATGGGAGGAGACCAGTGACAAAGCAGCCACTCTATGGGAATGCCCACTTTTTGTTGAGAATCTTGGTTAAAAGGGTGCATTCTATGAGGTGTTGCTGCTCCTCTCCCCAGCTTTGGCTGGGTCACCTCACTGGTGCACTAGCCTTCTAGGGCAGTAAGCTAGCTATGAGGCTGAAGGCAGACCACATGGCAAAGCTTTCTAGCCACTTTCCACCCTTCTGAATTTCCCTCCTGAGACAGCTACCTTGCTCTGTCTCATGATAGGGCCAGGCCTTTCACTGGGAATGCTGGCTAGGGCCAACAGGAGTCTAACAGAATATGAAAAGCCAGAGGTACCCTATCCTTGCCTTAGGAATACCCCTTTAAAGACATAAAGGTTGTTCAGACATTCATTTGGGTACAAATGAGCTGATTTGGGTTGCACTTACTGGCTCTAAACTCCACACATTCAGGAACCAATGCTTGCATGGAATACATTCATTGGAATACATATTAGTTTTCTGTATGCATTATCTGGAGCGTTGGTGCACTTTGCATTATTTTGATCAGATTGAGGATAAATTCTGAAGGAGATATTTGGATGGGGCTTTACATACAAATACAAATTTATAAAATGAAATAAAATCTACTTAAGATTCACTAGAAAATCAGAACATTTGGTTTGATTATGTAAACATTAAAAAAGAGAATGTGTTTCGGGCTCTAGATAATATTATGTTCTTAATACAGATGGTATGGGTTCTAACTGTTAGGGACACCTTTCCGTTGGTCGTAGCTCTGAAATAGCTTTTGTAAAGGTTGATTCTCTCTGCTTCGGTTAAAATATCAACAGATTTGATTTTCCGTGTCACATTCTTTATATGCTTCACCTTTTTTTGTGCGGGGTTTACTGCTGTATCATAAGTAAATAACCAAACAACCAACTGTACACATTTGCTGATACCCTTACATATCTGTGGGTATTTTTTACTTCTAACGGAAGTGGCAACAGCCTTTCAGGGACTTCTCACTATACATGGCCTCGTTACCCATGCAAATAGCAGCTGTGCCTGTAGGTGTAGCTAACAGCTGATGCCTGCTCATTAAAATGTCTTCCATTATGTTAATATCAGTGATAAACAATATATATCTTCCAGTCAGTTCCAATAATTTCAACAGTCTTAGAAACTGCTCATATTGATCAAACTAACCCTGAAAGTAAGGTTGGAGTATTAACATATGTTGGCTTGCAATAAACTTTTTCTTAAAACAGTTCCCTGTCCTAGTTTTGCACCACTTGTCTTCCACTAGACCTTTACATTCTGTTTTATACTGCTGCTTCTCCGATAGCATTGCTTTCTGGGGGGAAATAACAGATGTAGACTTTTCTTACTCTTGAAGTGTGTTTCCACAATTGTTTGTGACCTGAAAAACTCACTATGCAATCACTTGTTCCTGTCATCTTTGTGTGGTTTGGCATTCTTGAAAAAGTGCCCCCACATCAATTTTTATGTTATTGACCCAAATATTAGGAAGAGAGGCTGTGTCTAACAGGATGTATCCAAGACAAAAGCACTCAGAGTTTGCCTCACACATTCCCTTTCCTAATTCATTTGACCACTTTGAGGTCAAAAGTATAATTATGTGCTGGAGCAAGAAACACTATACTTTTAAAGCACATTTATAATGCATTCTTTAACTGAAAGACTTCTGAGCACTGTAGTTTGTTAAGAGTTGCTGGAAATTGTAACTCAGTTAGTGGTAAATTGCAATGCCATGCCTAGACAGGTGCTTACATGAGGTCCCCAGTAGTCTTGAATCCAAGAGAATATATTTGAATACAAAAGACAGTAAATGTAGTGTCTCCACCCCCATTGTTCAGCCCAGACATTGCGGTCCAGCTCCCAGGGCCTTCTGGTGGTTCCTTCCCTGCGAGAAGTGAAGCTACAGGGAACCAGGCTGAGGGCCTTCTCAGTAGTGACGCCCTCCCTTTGGAATGCCCTCCCATCAGATGTCAAGGAAATAAACAACTATCTGACTTTTAGAAGACATCTGAAGGCTGTTTAGGGAAGGTTTTAATGTTTGGTGTTTTATCGTATTTTTTATATTGTATTGGAAGCTGCCCAGAGTGGCTGGCGAAACCCAGTCAGATGGGCGGGGTCTAAATAAATAAATAATAATAATAATTATTATTACTAGCCAAGTGGACAAGTTGCCATTTCATCCCAGTCTGAACCTCTGAAATTGTCATAGCCCTGGATCAGGTCTGCTGGAAGCAGAGTCCTCCAGAAAACTGCAGCTCCAAGGAAGAAATAAATCCATGCTCATGCCTATTCCATGTGTGTCCATGGGCACCAGAGCCAGCCTCTCCTGTTCTGAACCTTGACTCCAGGACTCAGCTTCAAGAGCACTATCCATGGTCCTGAATACCAATACCTTGGTCTTCCTCCACTGTGCTCACTTTTGCCTTGCTCTGATTCACCATCCTTCATGCCAGAACAAGGAACCACTGACTTCCTCTTGTTTGAGCCATCACCTCTCTTCTTTGGCATCCCTGTGGCTCATGACAGGAATACTGATTCTCAGCTAATTTAAAAAACGGAGCTGTCAATTTCATATGAATACACCTTTGCCAAACTGATAGTGTGCATGAATCCTTATTCCATCTGCTTTGCATGTAATCATTCTCAGTTTTGTTTTAAGGGGCTAGATTACATTCCCCCCCCCCCATGCATGCAAGAGAACCATCATGGCCAAGCTCCTCATAGTTTGATGCACCATGAAGGTTTGGAATGGTGCACCAAATCTGATGGCTATGTACTATATCTGGGATCAGAGGCACAGTGCCTCGGAATACTAGCCACAGGGGAACATCTGTGGGAGAGAGCAATCAAAACTCATGGGTTTTCCATAGGCATCTCATTGGTTACTGTGGGAAACAGAGAAGTTGACTAGATAGGCACTTGTCTGATCCAGAAGGGCTTTCCTAACATTCACTTTAGACATGCAAAACTCCATCCAAACATACTATCTGACTGGAGCAGTGGCGATGCATTACTTCACCATAGATCTGGTTCTGGGAAAGCATAATATAATCCTATATTTCTCCTATTGACTCCACACAGACAAGGCTTCTGCTACAATTCCTGTTTTGGCCTCCTTTCCAGCCACGTGAACTACTATTTCATCACTAATATGATTTTGCTTCCCAGCATTGGGGAAAATGGCATTTGACCTCTTAGTTTTTAAATCTTATTTTATAGATTCTTAAATTGCCTTAAATTTAATTATCTCCCCAAGGCGGTTGACAATAGTAAATCAATATGATGAAAGTACACGAAGACAGCATCATTAACATATTGAAACAACAGTAGTAATTAAACAAATCAGATAAGGCAATCAGACAAAAATAACAGGGGGAGACAAAAGCATCATTAAAATAGTGGCAGCAGACATCAATCAAAAACACAATACTATATACCATTCAAAAGTTGACTGGAATAAAGAGATCTTTACAGCCCTCTTAAGTGCCAAAAGGAGGTGCCAAAAATATTTCTCTGAGAGTGCTATTCCAGAGCTGTGGTAGTCCCTAACAGCTCTCAGTCTATCACTGATTTTAAGTGGCATTAATGGAGAAGTTCTGCTGCCATTGCAGTTATACCCAGCCTTTTGATTGGTCTGCTCCCCTTTTGCAGAGGAGCTGCTATAACTAATCAGAGGTTTTATCAGCTCTAGGTTGATTGTTTTTTCCTTTTTGCAAAAAAGGAAAACTGTACATTCAAAGTGTATTCTTTGCAGGGGTACACCTCACGCTTGGAAGATTAATGAAGGATTCCTGGCCCACTGTTTATTAAAGACCCCTCTGTTCTACAGCATTTTAATTGTAAACCCACACTTTGACATCCTAACTAATGGTTCTTTCTAAATTAATAAAAGCGACATATTAACTTTAAATCCCAGATAAGGTAAAGAGATTTGCTGTTTTAATATCCCATCCATATCCTTTATCTATCTACGGGGGCTTTCAGGCCAGTCGTTTTAATAACATGCATGAATGAAGATGCTCTTTTTAAACTCAAATAGTGGCAAAGAGTTTTTCCTTTATATTAGCAGGCAATCAATTCCAATAGCTTTTTAATGCTTTCTTAAAGAATCAATTTTGAGGCAGAAGCTCTTCGGGGGACCCTCTTAAACTTCTTCACAGCCGGTCTCCTAATTTTCTATTACAATGCAATCTAAAGCAGCTACAAAAATAATGCAGATAATGTTTGCTGGGTAATGATTTCCAATTTCCCCATTCCATGTACCCTGTTATTAGGAGGATCATCTTGGCTGTGTAAATTAATTTTCAATTCACTTCAGGGGAACATTACAATGATTTATTTGGCACCGGTGTTGAGGAATGTGTTGGGAGGGTTTTCCAGCAATGTAAAACAAAAACAAAGGAAAAAAATCAAAATCAATTTGTTCTGATTATCACAGTGTTAAAAATGTAGAAGACAAAAGGTTCACAGGAACAACTTAAGTTTGAAAATCTATGGCACAAGAGCATCTGAGATGGCAGTGGTGGCCATTTTGAGATGGGAAGAATGAACACCTGAATAGCTTCTTTTGTGTGTGGAGATGTTAAAGTCACGGTACACTTGCAAGCTGGTTTGTTCTAGACAAATCTAATTTGTACCAATGGTCATGGCACATTAATTTTTAGTAACAGAGTAGTCATGCTTAGGTGTAATCCATTGCTCTTCACAATCCAATGAGGCAGCCTTCAAATCAAAAGCATGCCTTCCCTTGTTGTCAACTTTGGAATCTCTCATGGCTACAAAGAGGAAGCAAATGTGTGAATGAGGCTATGGATTGTGTAACTCTTCTCTTTGAGCAGCACAGCTATTGCCATGAAGTGACATGAAAGAGCTGGGCTTGTTTGCTACTTTTGACAAGGAACCTCCATTGTTCCACCTCCAATCACCATCTCCTTGCATCATCAAAGAAGAACCCCACTACTTACCAATGAGTCTGACCATGACTTTGTTCCTAGTGTGAAAATGCCCAAGATCAACAATGGTGAAAATAGCTGGAAGGAAGGAAGGCGAAAAGCAATGACAGGAAATAAGATAAAGTTAGAATTGGTTCGAAATAGTACTTTATCTGTTTCCAAATTTACAAGCGTACGCTGCTCCTTACTGGAGAACATTGGAATATGTCACTTCTCAGCAGAGTTGACCATAAAAATTAAAGCTGTAGTCAGGCATTCAGCTTGAACACACATGGGCAACAAGTGGAAATAGGCCCCACCCCCAATTTCCCAGCCCACCCTAGCCCTGCCTCATCCATTCCTGTTTAGATCTTAAGGGAGCCTCTATGTGCTTCCTGATTTCAAAGAGGCTTCTAAGCACATTCAGTGGGGGAAGGCTGAGGGTGGACTGGGCATGTCCTTTACATGTGGGGACATGGGAGTGGGGTGCACACAGTTTTTGCTTCGTGCGCTCAGGGTGAGTGCATGAAGAGTGCTTTTGAAACACACTTCTCTTGAAACACCATCAATGGCTGGGACTAAGCATATTTCCAATATTTATTCTGGAGTCACACCATGAGTCAGCAAGTATATTTCCCACCCCACCCCCTGAATATTTCTTTGAAAAAATGTGGGGGATAGCAGCCCAGTATTGTAATCTCCAGTATGAAACACATTACGCACACACCTGGCGAAAAAGAGATGTATTCATGTTGCAATGGCTTCCTCTTTTCTGGTGTGTGTGTGTGTGTGTTTTAGAACAGAACAGAAGAGTAACCAAACTGTAAAAAGGAATCTGAATTCAAAGAATTTCTCTTTTCACACACCTGAGAATTAAGCCTGAATAAACATTTGGGAGTTTTGCTCAATTTGTAATTCATCTGAGTTTAACAGGTGGGGCAAATGCCATTTTCTGAATGAGATAATTACCCTTTGGTGACAAGTTGTGTTCTGAAAAATATTTCATTTGTTCAAGAGGAGTGACCTTTTATTATTTCCTAGGATTCCAAACTGGTGTGTGAAAGATGTTAGGGTTGCCATATGTCCAGAAGTTCCTGGACATAGCCGGTAATCGGCCCTCGTAAACAGCATCCAGGTGGAAATCACTTAAATGTCCAGAGAACAACAACAAAAGTTCAAAAATGTTTGTGTCCAGATTTTCACTTTTTGAAATATGGCAATCCTAGAAATGTGCATTTTATCAGTTGCTGGGGCAAAAGTCTTTCATGGCAAAAGATCACAGGGATAGCAGGACAAAGAAGTAATAGTAGCCTTTCTCCACAAGTCAACTTAGTCCACCAGAATCATGTGGAGAAATTTAGCATTGTGAGTTAGGTCCACATCATACCAGTTTTTTTTTTTAAAAAAAATTAATTACACTTGGTGGGAACAAAGGCTATTTGCTCATTCATCAAACATCGAGCCCCACTCTCATCATATTCAGAATGTCAAGCATCAATATTTATTTATTTATTTATTTATTATTATTATTATTATTATTATTATTATTATTATTATTCAGAATTTGTATACTGCTTAATCATAAACAACTCTGAGCAGTTTTATATCTCACAGGTATCATAGTGTTCTTAATGCAGGGCAAACAGGGAATGTTGTTTGAAGAAAAGGAATTTGGTTTACATGCAAAATATATAGGTCCATTAAAATGTTTAGAAGACCCACTATTACCTCAGAGTATAGAAAGATTCAGCAGCATAAAGAATGCCCTTTCAGAAAGGTAAAGTGACCTTAGCAATGAGTCCCTTTCTCTAAACGTCTTTATCTATTTGTACTGAAGTAAAGCGCTTTGTTTCCTGCATCTCTCCATCCACCTCTTTTCTGTTCTCTTTCACATCAGCAAAACAAAGCAATGGTTTTTTTAAAAAAATGAGCCTTCATAACTTGACTGGGGAAACAGTCTTAAATATTATAATACCATTATGCTAAGTACAGTATACTCCGAACAGAAAAACTGCAGATTACGCCAAACTTCAGCATGCTTGGATATTAAAAGTTAGATCCCCCCCCGCTTCCTACACCCAAAAGCCATTAGCAAGGCTTTTGAAAGAGAAGAACCTATCAGGATTTCAAATAAGAGAAATGAAAAATACATTTATGAATACTTATCTCCCAGGTCCTCTCTGCATCTTAAGCAGAAAATGATATATACCGACTTCAGAAACACAATTACTACATTTAAACATCAGTGCTAAAGGAAAACACCTCTGATACTTTATTAACTTTGCTGCTAGTTTTATTCCAGTGCTGCTAGTTTTACAAAAGTGTGCTCAGATAAAAAAAAAAGCCCCTTCTTTCCCCTTTTTAAAGAAAGTAAACCGTATACACATCCTTTACTGCTCTGAAATGCTTAGCTTTTCATACACAAATAGCACTGGAGATTGCATCATATTCTTATGCACCTGTATGGAGATGGGAGGAAATTATTCCAGCAAAGAAATTACCACAGGATATTAAGAAGGCAGAAAAATGCAAAGGTGTCATTTTTTAAAGTTGGGAGAAAGCGGGAAGGCACTCAGTTTCAATAGTAAGTAAATTTCGGTTTTTACTGATTAAAATATAATCAGATTCCAGGTGTGAGGACTGCTGACTGGTACACGGTGCCTGTAGCAAGCACAATTCGCAGCGAAACCAACCAGTACTTCACTCCTGGAGAGCTGATGGAAACCCGCCCCCCTCCCCAAGAGCCCTTTAGATTAATAACATATTAAGCTGCTGTATGTTGTCAGGCAATTGATTCTTCCTCAGTGGTGAAGTGGTCAGATTTGAAGCTCATCGTAACAGCCTCCATAGTCACACTCCTGGAGCAGAGCAGGATTGATCCATTACACAGCATATAAATGTTATGGGGAATGTAAGTTGAGCACTTAATGTGCCTAACAGCTGGCCACTGTGCACATCCGACAGGCAACTCTTTCCACCTCCCCCACCAGCCACACATCTCTTTAGTCCCCTGAGGGGATGAGACACACCTGCCATTACAGCCACTGCCCACTCCGTTCCATCTTGCGCATAAGATAAATGACACCCTAGCTTTGGACTCCCTTTTGAGTAAACATGCAGTTTTAGCCAGTGTGGTGCGGTTGTTTGACTAAGACCTGGGATACCAGGGTTCAAATCCCCCCTTGATTGTGATGCTCACTGGGTGACCTTGAGCCAGTCACTGCCTCCCAGCATAACCTACCTTGCCAGGGCTGTTGAGGGAATTAAGTAAGCAGGGGAAGAAGCATGTACACCGCCTTGAAGTCCTTGGCAGAAAAGGTGGGATATCAATACATTAAACAAACAAACATACAATCCTAAACCCATTTAACTGGGAATAACCCCATTTGAATAGCACTTACTTCTGAGTTGGCACATTTAGGACTCTTCCCTGCTAAAGCTCTCTCTTTCCTACCACCTCTGAGTGGACATGTCATCACTGTGCTGTAATCCTGCATGCGCCATGAACATAAATTAGACAATAATTATTCACTATATGGGGACTGAGTTCAGTGGAACTTGCTTCTGAGTGGGTGTCCTGAACCCCTGGCCTACCTGGCAGCAAGCCTGTATGCCAAGTCCAAAGGTCTGGAAATGCAGTTCAGGGTCAAGCCAAGTCTCCAAGTCTGGTGTCCAGTGGTCAGGATACAGCCCAGAGTCAAACCCAAAGCATAGTCCTGTAGAGGTCCAGGAGCATCCAAGCTGAGGTCCATTGACATGGGCAGCTGAGCAGACACAGGTCCTCCTTTGTACATTGTTGATTGCAGCATCTGGGCTTGATGAGTCATGTGACCCTCACCTGCTACCAGCTTACCCAGCTGAGGAATCACACCCCTCCTCCCAGAGCTAGGGAGCCCCACCTGGAGCTACGCTGTGGGCCCTTGCCTGTCTCTTCCTCCTGGAGCGCCCTGTCTGGTTCTCCCTATGCCTCAGAGCCTGCTGTGTTTGTGGGGACAGGGGCCCCTCTGGGTCTGGTGATGGATCCTGTTGCTCTGCTTCCTGTGCACTGACCTCCATCCCTCGTCATCCCCCACTTCGTTCCTTCCCCATCCCCTGCTTGCCTTGGCATGTCCC
The DNA here is from genome assembly GCF_027172205.1 of Podarcis raffonei. Classification (NCBI taxonomy): domain Eukaryota; kingdom Metazoa; phylum Chordata; class Lepidosauria; order Squamata; family Lacertidae; genus Podarcis; species Podarcis raffonei. Next base: position 55,005,191 of record NC_070604.1, read on the forward strand.
AGTCCCAACTACACCCCTCAAAGGGTTCCTCTCTGTTGTTCTGCCAGTTCATGACATCGGGCACACTTAGGATTCAGCTACTAGATGGAGCTTTTGTCTGCCCCTACGAAGCCCCAGGGAGGATGAGATGCATTTGCGTCCTCTAGACCCAATACAAAAAACAACAACAGTATAATTTGCATTATTTACATTATGACTTGCCATTGGAGATTTTTTTAAAAAACAAACAAGCCATGAATTGGATTTGGTTTGTTATGTGAGAGCAGCAAAATGAGAGAAAGTCTTTTTTAAAAAACAGATACACATAGGACATTGAGATTTAACCAGCTGAGGAATGGTTACCCAGCAGGGGAAAGAAAAAATGTGCAGTACCTCTGATCTTTGATCTCTGAACTTTAGGATCGGATGTTGGCAGTTTAGAAGCACTGCATATATGCACTGTGCAAACCCCGTCTCTGGAATGCCATGGTTTAGCAGAGCAGCTAGGGACATCGCTGAATCCTCAGCTCCTGAAGGCCTCCTGCTTGTTGCCATCAAGCCCTGATGCTCCCCAGCTCCCTTTAGATTTACAGATACAAAGAATCCTGCCATTTACACAGCTCCATCAATGTGTGACCCCAAAATTTTGGATCCCCCCAACTGATGTAGAGGTTTAGTGCTAGTTTTGTGCCAAGCTCATTTACACTGTTAGTGTGTAATAGAAATCCTATCAAAGGAAAGAAAAGAAGTATCTAGCCCTCCAGTTGAGACTTGCAGTTCTCATTATCACTGCATTCATTTGACAGAGCAAGGAGAATCCATCCATTACCCAGGTATTCTGCCAGATGATGCCATCCAGCCAGTTTGTTGGTTTGGGGGATGGGGAGATCCTGGGGCTGAGTTGACACGGACAAGAATCTTTCCCTAGGAATTTCTTGATTACTTACTTCACATTTCATCAGTCCAAGTACAAAAGAAATAATCCTGCACAGGGCAACATTATCTTCTACTATGAAGTAGTGTGTTTAATTTAAATAAAAGTTCAATTAGATTGTAAAATTGTTATAAATATTCCTTTGTATTTATCAACTGCCAATGACTTAGGGTCATCTATTTAGAAGTAAAGGCACGCAATAAAGTTCTTCATCTGGACCTTTTAGACCTTAACACAGCTCACTCGCTTGCAGTCTTTGCTAGGAGGCTGATGAGAACCAGAGAAGGATTGGTACACAGCATCTGAAGTTTTGAGCTCAGGCCTACACAGGATGGATTGGAGGGAAAGCTATTATATCCAGTCTATTGTCTTCCATCCCTTGAACAGAGAAAGACGGCAATTCTGTACAGATGCTTGCTTATTATCTGGGGAGCCAAGACAGCGAATTTTCAGATAGTTGATCTCTTTGAATCAAAAGATCAAGGCATACAGTACATCAAGCAACTAGGAGGAAATGGTGAGGCAAAATGTGAATTGCCAGTATAGTGAGGTGGAATCAGCACCAATATAGTACTGAACCTTTCAGGAAGGTCTTCCAAATACTAGGCTGCATGGGATGCCAATAAAGAAAGCACCGCCAAACCTCCACCACCATCAGCATCCTGCCTTTTTATGCCTTATAAAAGGACTTCAAGGCAGTATATTACTTTTTTCTTAGGTTATTTTTTAAAGGCAACCGTGACTGATAAAAGCTCCAGTGGAAGACAACATTAAATGTCAACCCCAGAAGCCTTAGATGTCACCCTAAGCATGTGCAGAGTTTGCTTCACTCACTACAGCTTGCCTTCCCCCATGCACTGAATTAGGAAGCAAGACTTCCAAGTCCTGCAGCCAGATCTGGCCGAGGGCCAAGCCAAATTGGGCATATTCAGAGAGGGGTTCAGGCATCGGATGAGTCAGGTACAGATCGCTGCAAGTTGGGTTGGATGGCCCAGAGGAATCTGAGGCTGTCAGGCAGGAAGGAGAGCCAGGCAGTGTGGGAAAATTCGTGAAAAGGACCATATCTAATCCAACTGGTGGCTGCATTTTCCTAGCTGGTAAATGGGAGGTTCTGGTCCTGTGGGATGCTGGCTAAGAAATCTCTCTACACACTTGCAAATAAACCAATTGTTTCTTTTACAGTTTTGGGAAAAGAGAACATTCTCCCCAGACTCCTACAGTCCTCTCCCCTTATTATTATTTTTCTCTTTTCCCCAGAATCACCAGGCTACCATCTGTTTATTTTAAACTCTCATCCATGGCTCCTAACTTTATCAAGATAATCTGGTTTACCACACACTTGTTCCTGTGACACATGAAGAGAAGGGAAGGCACTTATCAAAAAGCACTGCCTTGTCTTGGAAAAGTTAAAACCCATGCTAAAATGGCTGGTGAAAATTGCTTTGACCTTTACATTACTCTTTATTTGGGTTGGCTATTCATTCCTCTCCGCCCCACCGCCATTTACAGCCTCAATTCTTTCTGTGCAATTCAGGAAATGGGTATGTGTTAAACATGGAAAATGTCAATTTCAGTTCCTCTAAGGGCATGTTAAGCAGTCAAATGCTGGTACTTTATTATCATAGCAAAGGTGAAAGCAAGCATTGGAAATAACCCATCATTAGTATACTCTTGACAGAGTGGATTGAGTTTTATGAAAGGATATTAAGTTAAAAGTTCTGAAGTACTGAAAGACACAAGAGCCAATCTGAAACCACCCAAGTTCATAAAAATAGACACATATGGGTTTTTACAGAGAATGGAATTGATCCAGCCAAAATTTCAAGATGCATTGGTCTGAATGGGGTGGTGTTAAGCATTTGCTTAACAGCCCCATTGAAATTAATGGGGCTTAAAGGCTTTGGCTGAATAATGCCCATTAACAGATCTTATACTATCATTGTCATGTTTAGCTAAGCATTTTTATGTGCTTTTTAAGGCATTAACATGTCCCCATTTTCAGAGGTTTTGGAAATGCTTGGTGGATATGTGCTACAGTGCCCTCTTGTGGATACAGCCATTGTATATGAATCAGGGAGACCCACATTCAAATCTCACCACTACCATTGTTACATGGTGGCCTTTTCGACATGTCAATATATTTCCCCCATCACTGTCCCATCTCTAAGTTGGCAACACCCCCCCCTTCTTTTTCTCAGAAGGCTGTTGTGGAAGTGAATATAATGAATATGTTAAGGAGTGAAATGATTCAGTACTAATACTACACTAATACTGGCTCTAATCATTCCATACTCATGCCATATAGCTAAAAACCATACTACCAATGCGTAAGAGAGAAGTAACAGAACACTTTAGATAACTCAGAGATATGCAGAGATAGAGTGGGAGGGGGGAATCTGAAAATACAAGTTAGGCAAGGTCACTTTTAAATGAAAACTGAGGCTCATTCCCCCCCCCCCCATACCTAGAATCGTAGAATCATAGAATCACAGCGTTGGAAGAGACCACAAGGGCCATCGAGTCCAACCCCCTGCCAAGCAGGAAACACCATCAGAGCACTCCTGACATATGGTTGTCAAGCCTCTGCTTAACAAAGGCTTTGCTTACCACCTTTATGGTAGGAGGCAGTCCTTCAAGTATCCTGGCCCTGTGCTTCCTAAAGCTTTCAAAGCCATAACCAGCCCTTTGAATTGTGGTCAGAAACAAATCAGAAGGCAGCGGAGAAACATTTACCCCACCAGTCAGTGAACTAAATAGTATATAAAGCCAAGAGACAACACAGAGGCTACGCTTGCTGAAGGAAATAGCCAAAATTCTAAAAGAGTCTCATGGAAACCATGGTGACAGGATAGCCGAGTGTGGTTTGCCTCCAAGTAAAGCTCATGAAATGCAGCTTTAAGTGATTAACTGATCAATTAATTGCACTAAGAAGCTCACTCAGTTACAGAATGTTAATTGTGCATTTGTTGAGCCGAGTTGCTTTCTCCTCTCTCACTTCATGCCGTAAAATTTATTCGCCTCATCTGTTTCACACTCACAGGAAGTTCAGGGGACAGTAATGTGAACTCAGAGCACTAGGTAACCAACAGTTCAATTGTGGAAGGAGCCTGGGGGAACACTCCAAGTTCATAACTTATTTTGGGGTGTGTGGGGTGGGGAGAAACCAGCGCTGACATCAACAAACTTCACAGGACTCCCTGGCTCACTGGCCCAGAAGTGCCCATTTACTTGTCTGTCGTTTGCCATGCCAAGGCTTGTGTCCGCCCCATTCTTCAAAAAGAGGGGGAAAGGGGCCTGAAGCTTGTTGGGTCAACATCTTGGCTTGTGCATAGCCATACATTTTTCTTGCAGTGCCTTTAACCATTTCCAATGTATCACTGAATAACTGGGCAGAAACAGAAATCCAAGTTTGACTTAGGGCCAGGACACCCCCTTCTCTTCTCCTGCACCCCATAAACCTGTTCTGGGGTTTTCCCCAACCCCCAAAAGTAGATTTAGGGGACATGGGGGCAGAGAAGGGTGGAAGTCTAGTTCCACGAGCAGACCTTATTCCCTACATGCAACAACTTAGTTCAATCTTACCCTAGGTCTCAGGGTCAGGTCTTTTCTACAACATGGGGCAAATAACACTGACCTACCTGACAGGATTACTTGAATACTAGTGTAGTATATGGTAGGGGTGAAAAATTTCAGGCCCAAGGGGTCAAATGAAGCCCTCTATGCCTCTCTATGTTATTCTTGGGACTCTCCCCATTTTACCCCCCTCCCTTCCCTGGCCACACCCTTCTCAAGTGATGTTGCCTGGCTGGAATCATAGAATTGTCGAGTTGGAAGCGACCCGAAGTATCATTTAGTCCAATTTCTTGCAATGCAGGAATATGCAGCTGTCTCATAAGGGTGGCTGGGGAAACCCATCCAGATGGGTGGGCTATAAATAATAAAATTATTATTAATATTTCTACTACTAGTACTACTACTATTAGGACTGAACCTGCAACCTTGGAGTTATCAAACTCTGAAACTAATTTGAGGATGGAGAAGGTGTGTGGATAAGGTAGCCTACTGCACAAAGGTAAAAGTTGTTGTTCTTTATATATATTTATACCTCACCTTTTTCTGTGACAGGCACTAAAAGTAGCTTATGTATAAAGTAAGGACAGCTAAATTCAGGGGGGGGGGGAGGAGAAATAATTAAAAACTAATCAGACATTAATAGGATGATAACTCTCTCACAAATACAGTAGTACCTCTGGTTACGTACTTAATTCGTTCTGGAGGTCCGTTCTTTACCTGAAACTGTTCTTAACCTGAAGCACCACTTTAGCTAATGGGGCCTCCTGCTGCTGCAGCGCTGCCGGAGCACAATTTCTGTTCTCATCCTGAAGCAAAGTTCTTAACCTGAGGTACTATTTCTGGGTTAGCGGAGTCTGTAACCTGAAGCATATGTAACCTGAAGCGTATATAACCCAAGGTACCACTGTAGATGATAGATAGATAGATAGATGATAGATAGATATAGATAGATAGACAGACAGATATAGATCGATGATAGATTATTACCATAAAACAGTGCGGCACCATCCCTTTCATTAAAAGCAGTCAGTTCCCAAAAGCCTATTCAATAAGAAGGTCTTAACCTGCCAGCAGGACAACAAAGAGGGAGCCAGTCTAGCTTCTGTAGGGAGGGAGTTCCAAAGTTTGGGAGCAGCCACCAAGAAGGCCCTCTCCCATGTCCCTGAATTCCTTGCTCCATCCACTTTTGCGTCTGACCCTGCCCACCACTGACAGAAAGGACTGTGAACTCTGTGAACTACATTGAATATTCTCTAAAGAACTATACAAATGCAAACTACTAATGCCTGTTTTGTTTCCCCCTATCCAGTTCTTACAGGAGCAGGCACAGATAGAAGAAATTGCAGGAATAGGTAAGAGCCTTACAGGAAGCTCATCTGATACAGTGTGCGAGAAGATCCTTCTTTTAAATCTGTAGCTGAGGTGCAAATGGGTCAATGGCAGAAATCAGTGGGCAGAGGCCTTCAGATCTCAAAATCAGCAGATGAAATGGACAAGCTATTGTTTCCTTAACAACATTCCTGAGGTTTTCAGAAAGGATTTTGTGCCGCAAACTGTACGCTTCAGATTTCTCAACTAAAATAATAAGAGACCTAGTTCTGTCTATTTTCCATGAAAAAGCAATTAGTTTTAATCCAAACTCACCTCCGAGCAACAAAGCAAGCCTGCAAAGACGAGAACAGTTAATTAAGGTGTCGAAAATGATAGGCCCAGAGATATTACAACCCTCAATATACACACGGTACCCATGTTTACTTATGTACAATTAAAATCTATCTCTGCCCCTCTGAGAAATTCTTTGCCCCAGGGGGCTACTTGAAGGGATTAGGAAAAGGTGAGCATGAATTCAAGTTTAATGGATCCAAAGGTATAATTTCAATTTTAGAACGGTATAGCAGATTCATTAAAAAAGATATGGAAGGGTAATAACTTTAATAGTATCAATGGGAGAAATACAGAAATTTTCCAGGTGGAAATTAATACATGTGCAGTGCATCTGAAGGCAGGTTTAGATAGAGGTAAGTCCCACTGTAGTCAGTAGGGCTTAGTCCTTGATGAGGGTATATAGGACTGCAGCTCTAACCCTCCAAGTGTCCTTAATTTCCAGGGATGTCCCTGATTTAGAGAAGCCATCCCAGTTTCTGATTTGAACCCGGAATGTCCCACTTTTCCTTAGGATATCCCTATTTTCATTGGAGAAATGTTGAAGGGTATGGAGTTATCCGACCCCTGAGCCATCTGAAGGCAATCCTGTATAGAGAAGTTTTTTTTAAAATCTTTATTGTTTTATTATGTTTTTTTATATGTTGGAAGCTGCCCAGAGTGGCTGGGGCAACCCAGTAAGATGTGTGGGGTATAAATAGTCAAATTATTCCTTCTGATCTTAACCTATTACAGTATTTGTAAGAATGGATTTCAAATATCATTGAATTTGTCCATGGCAAGTCTGTGTTTATATGCAAGTTGTTCATATGTTGTGAGTTTATATAAGTCTTCAATCCAATCGTAGAAGGGAGACACATTTTTATTTTTCCAATTCATCAGTATCAGTCTTTTTGCTGTGGTAAGGGCATGGAGACTCCACTCATATTGTCCTTTTGTAAGGTTCCATGTGCTATTTTGCTCTGTAAATGTAAGTTCTGTTGATGGTTTCAGTTACCTTCTGCCAAAAATCTTTCAAGTAAACATGAAGTGAAGGGAACAATTAAACTGATTCAACAGATCAGCTGGTTCAGAAGCAGCAAAAATGGATTAACAATTTATTCACGCAGTCTTGTAACACACACTTGGAAATAAGCCTCATTTAACTCGATGATACTTTTTTTCTGAATAAACATGCATGGGGTGATGTTGTCAGTTACAGGGGATATGTTATCAAAATCACATTTGAAACCAAGCCAGGTCACAGCTTTCTAGAGTGGTAGAGAAAAATGAAAGTGTCAATAAACTGAAAGACGGAGGTCAGGGAATGAACCACGTGAGAGATACTTATTTCACTGGGAAGGCAAGTTTGCAGCAACTAGAGGTGGGCAACGCATCTGGTATAAGAAGTGTGCACATTACATTGCATAGTTGTCCATTAAAAACACAATTGGCAATGGAAAGTCTTGCCAATTCTGACCTTGCTCTTGAGCTCAATTATGCAAGATAGTGACAATTATTTTAGAAATATGTAACCCCCATTTTATTGACTTCAGAGCTTGTCTTGTCTCTCCTTCCCTTCCTTAGTAGTTCATTTTTGTTATCTAGGGCCTGATTATGATTTTTGCATTCACAGCCCTGGGGCTGCTTCAGCTCCTTTAATTTGTATGTGCTTTAGATTTGTCCAGAGTGGCTCACACAACCCAGGAACAGCAGTACATACCAGAGCACCATACAATATGTCATTGCAAAATATAGTACAGCAAGCCCAATAAACAATGCATTTTGACTGTGCTAACATTATAGCATTTTCATTTTGTTTCAAAATAGGCAGCATTGACAATTAAAAGCAAGCTATTGATTGATATTCTTCATCAATTATTAAAATACACTAGCCACAGGCAGAAACAACAAAAACTTTCCAGTATAGTTAGGTATTAATAAATGATATAATCAACATCCAGGTCTTCAAAAGTGCAGGAAAGAGCAGCTAGAAAGAGCTGCAAAGGTCAGTACAAAAAGTGGTGGGTGCAGAGGTCTCAAACAAGGAAAGCAGTAGGTTTCCAAAGTTTCAGTCAGTCAGTCTATTGCTTCAGCCATAGGCCAGAACAGAAAACAATGTGATAACAATAATTATAGAAAAAGACAGAAAGTATTCACAATAACTGGTTCCCTCTCAAGTTTCCCCCCAGCTTTTTCATGACAAAATCCAGCTTTTTCACCACAAGTATGGGCTTTATATTATTTTGTGGCACAAATGTAGCCTTAGCTCTAGGCCTTGGCAACTAGAGGTTTTTGAATTGCCATGACAATGACATCTCTATGGTTTGAAAGTCTTTCGCAGATTGAAAAACTCCAAGCATTGTTTTTTCCAGATCAGTGTTTAGCTGTTCACCTAGAATAGAGCTCTGCCTCAGTTAAGGACCACTTTGCCTTTGTTTGTGTTTTCTGTTCCTTTCACTTAATTGAACTGTTTCCTCCGGCAAGTACGTCCTTCCTTCTGAAAAGGAAAAGGAAAATCAAAAGTCGAAAGCATGTTCTGCCTCAGAACTTGCTTTTGCCCAAATGTTACAGTTGTGAACTAACTGTTCAGAGTAAAACATATCCATGCATTGGTTATTTTGTAAATACACACAAGTAACTTCTGACTTTCATCTGGAAACTCCACTTCTGCTGTAGGATATAATGTTGAAATGAACTGCCAGGGATGTACAGTTAACTGTTAAGTCTCCATAACAAATGATCTCTAATCCCAGATATTCAACAATTGACAGTAGACATACATGTGGATGGTGTCTGCCCTGCAGAAACATATTTAAATTGTGGCACTTCTTACCTGTTTTGTTAGGCCAAACTCGGCAAAATATGGCACAAGTAGCTCCATATCTTGTGCCCCCCCCAAGTAATTACAGGGGCAGGGTAGCCCAGTTCTCACTGTGAAGGCACCATGGGGCACAGGGGGCTTTTCGCTTTCCCACTAGAATCAGAATGGAGAGCATAGGAGCATAAGAAGATGCCTGCTGAATCAATATGCCAGCAACCTTTTTTCAGATGCCAATGGGAAGCCTGCAAGCAGGACCAGCAACAGCACTCTTCCTCCTTGTTAAGTGACTTCCAATAGCCAGTATGCAGAAGTATACTGCCTCCAGGGGTGGAGGCACAGAACAAAACCACCATGTCTAGTAACCACTGATAGTCTTGCCCTTTATGAAACTGTCTAACCCTCTTTTAAAGCCATCCACCTTGTGAGAGATAATTCCATTGTCCAGCTATGTGGGAGATTATCTGTTGGCTGCATGGCTAGGAATCAATGGGGACTTTTCACCTTACAGCTCCTAACCCCCAGGGGATGGCATGTGATCTGTATTCTGATCTCAGTGGAACAAAGAAGCATCGCTTTACCTCACTGCGCCTTCACAGTAAGACTAAATTTCATCTGCCCCTGCAGCTGAGAAAGAGCAAGGTAAGTTATAGGCACATAGTTTGGGCCATAGTGTTTTTAGAGAGACTGTGATTCAGGGAGAGGATGTGTAGCTTAAGGGCAGTTCTGAGGGCCTGAGAGAGGCCTACATTGTCCTCTCCAAGACCAAAGTTTCCAGCCCCTGACTGACATCCTTCTGTGGCATCTCTCTTGATGTTCCCCAGGATCCTCCAATTCTCCAGATAAGATTTTTTTGGGAGGAGGATGAAAGTTGAAGGGAGAGCTGGCTAAAATCACCTCTCCTCCTATTTGTGAGTGAAAAGTTGCATAAGTGGATCCAAACCGTTACAAAATGTTTACTACAAACATCCTACAACTCTCAGGACTTTAAGCAGTCATGAAGGGATCAGACATAGCTGTGGCTGGCCTCACTTCTTCAGACACCTTATCAGCATCCACGGGCAGCAATAACAGAATTTTAACTTGTGAGTGGACAATGCTAAAGACATGTCCAGTACAGGCACCAGATTCAATGTAGCAACTAGACCAGGGCAAATAGAAGCCACTTTTTCTGATAGGATCAGATGGGCCTGAAGTATCTCCCCAAAGCTGAGAATTTCTTAATTTTTTAATTTGCATAAAAACTAGTGGTATTTGAACATATGCAAAACATCCCATGAAGCACAGCCCAAATGAGTTCAGATGAAAGTGGTAGTTTGTGGATGCACACAAAAAACCCGGAAGTTGTGTGACTTGCATGTGCATTAACACACTGGGTGTGTAGAAAGCTCAGTTAACCAAAGCCATAGCTTCTGATATGTTTAGGGATTTACATATGGAACTTAAACTGTAGAGGGGAAGCAAGAATAACTTTAAAATAACCATGATAAGTGAGCATAGTGTATATTGAAGTAGCTCCTTCTTCCTTGCCTCTGCCAATGAGGCATAAAGGTAGAAGCAGAACCAAAAATGTCAGCCTCGGCAGATATTTCTTATGGCACAAGGTCATGACTTACATGAAATTACAGTCAGCATTATCCTCATGATAATAGCTATTTTTCTTTTTCCCCTTCACCCCTCCCTGCTTGCTGTACAATATCGCTCCAAGGACCACAGCATAAAGTATGGTGCAAGAAATAAATCAAGCTCTTTGAACCACTGTTGAAGTCAATTATATGGCCTCAGAATAATGAACTTTAGCTTCAGAACCAGGTTTTGCTGTGACATTGTGGGAAGGCACAGGTGATAGGTTCCTTTGCCCCTTGAAATCAAGAAGAGGAGTACCATGGATGAAGTATTTGTCCCCTCCCCCTGAAAAAAAGTGGTTAAATATATCAATATTCCTCTGAACAGAGGCAGTGCTCCTAGATTTCCAGAATGCAGAGGAAGTGCATTATAAGAAAAATATGCAGTCTGTCATACTCACATTTGTCAGAGATTTAACCTTACTGTATTTGAATACCATTGAGACTCCGCCAGATGTTGCCTGTTCAGTCTGTGCTTTGAGGTAGATGGGAAAAGGAAAGAGGGCAAGCTAAGAACATATGGAAGACTGTGTATTCCTAATAGAATGCAAAACTGTGGAATTAATCAGGACTACGTGGAATGGTTAGAAAATGCAGGGCAAGGAGACAATGGCAACGTTGCTGGATGAGAAGATCAAAAGCTGCAGAAAGGACCTAGAACTCACTTTAGCCTTTGGGGGGAGGATGTCATTGTGTTTTATTTATTTTAATTTTTCTTTTTAAATTAAATTTCTATACTTCTTTACTTCATCTGAAGATCACATGTTTTGTGATGTGGTGGTTATTGTTACTCACGTCACCAGTGTTTGATGTTAAGGAAAACGTGTCTCTCACACTAATTACAATTTCGGATCATGTTGTGGCAGGCGTACAATGTGGCTTGCCAAAGTGCTGACAGATCTGAGGTGCAAAATAGTCAGTGACAAGGGTGTGAACTTGAATAAAATATTGGGGGGGGGGGACAGGTAAGCTGTGCTCCGCATAATCAATCGCATGATGCAATGAACACACACCATATCAACTTGGGGGGTGGGCTCCAGTATTTTATTTGGGAGGGCGAAGACCCCTCGGCCCCTAAGAATTGCCTCTTATGGTCAGTGAGCAGATCAAATTTACAGCTGTGCCACATATTCTCTATTTCTTTATTAACTTTGGAAGTAGTTTCATTAATGTGGGTAGAAGAAAAACATTGAGCTTGCAGCTGATTCACACTGCTTCTGTGTTTTACGGGTTTTCGAGAGAATTTTTATTCACTAGGCCGCTGTTTCTCTGTGCCTTCATCCTTCTTCCCCGGAGCTCTTGGACACTTTTCATGATTTAATCCAATTAGCCAGGGCTACCCATGTGATTCCACCCCCCTTTAATGGTCATGAATGATGTTATATATTAGTCGTGCATTATGACATTGGGGTCAAGATAACATAATTCACTCTAAGATTAATGAACTCTTGGAAATGTAGAGAGAAGTTTATTCTCCAGAATCAAACAAATACAGAGAGTGGAGCTTACCAGGATCTTTTTTTAAAAAAATGCACACACAAAAGGTCTGCAAAACTGAAGTTGCATACTTCAAAAACCAATGACATGTTTTAAAGAAATGTGCTTTAAGGCACCTGAAATTAGTTTTCCTAGTTATATTTATTTATTTTGAAAATGCTCCGAGGCATTTTTTTCTCTAGTTCCCGTTGATAGTCCTGGAGCTAATCACACCTGCATACCGTTTCATCATTTGGTTTTTTGTTGTTGTTTTTTTGCATTTTTTATGTTTTTATTCATTCTGCTAGCACATTTGCAAAGCTAAGCAGGGTCTGGTATGGTTTAAATTGGATGGGGGACCAGGTGTTGAGTTCCCTGCATTGCAGGGGGTTGGACTGGATAACCCTCAAGGTCCCTTCCAATTCTATGATTTTCAAGAATGCAATGTATATAAGAAATAAGTTTTAAGCTGGTACACCTTTCCTCACAGTTCCTTCCTCCTTTCTTGTCGCCGAGTGTCTAGATTTCTCAATACCTGTGTAAATATGAATTCCAGACTTGTCACATAGTGTAACATAATTTACCCTGTAGCTAATAGAGACACCCAGAATTGTCCACATGTTGCCAGTGGGACCTTCATTATTTCACTGTTTTGAATATACGGAATAAAGTGTATTTTGTGCCTTGTTGACTTTTTACTTGGTGACTTGCATCCCTTTCATCTGTCATTTGATGTGTGAGGGCTGATTCGCCCACCACCACAGTGCCACTATAACGATTATAGTACAGATTTTGACACTCTCTCTAGTTTTGGATAAGCCTTTACAGGTCCACATTTTATTTTATTTTTTTAAAAAAAACATAACCAGGGCAAAGTACTGCCTCACAAGGCTGTTGTGAAGAGAAAGGTGATCTGAAAAAGTTGCTATTTCTTTTGAGCCTTTAGAGTTTGGGTTCAGATGCTAAATAAATTATCTAAAGCTGAACGTGTAGCTGGATGAGAGAGTCTTTCAATATTTGACTTGCATGGAAGATGATTTCATGTAAACCTAAGCCCTCCTACCGGGATGGTGATGACACACATTAACCTTCACATTATCCTGGGATAATGAGCCACTTTCAGGTTTCATTGTTTCCGATAGAAACCATCTAGTTACTGCAGGTCAGGCCCAAATGTCACACTATGCAAGTTTCTCTGCTAAATTGCATTGTCTTGAAAGATAATGTGTGGCACCAGAAGAAATATAACACTACTTTGTATAAAAGTGATATACTCTGCCCAGTTTAAATGGAGCATTGCTATAACTCTCTCTCTCTCTCTCTCTCTCTCTCTCTCTCTCTCTCTCTCTCTCCTGTGACTAGACTGCCAACTACAGTACATGAGGAAAAAACTGGTATTATCCAACATTCTTTGCTCAAGATCTATTTATAGTGTTACTTGGGCTTCCAGGGGATGTCTGCTGCCTGTGAGACTGTAAGAGGGAGTGAATTTGATGTTATGTGTTCCATTTCCACCTCTCCTCCTTTTTCACAACCTATTGCATAGTCAGTAAACAGAATTTCAGTCAGTGGTAACTTCAAAGGTTACATGAAGAATGAAGATGTACTCCTTATGTGTTTTTGGTTAGGATAAATTAAGCCTTATTTTGTCAGAAATTAACAATATTATTCTCCCAATACCCCACCACACACTTGCTTGCTCTACTTGACACAGGATTCCTAGTTACCATATTTTTCGCTCTACAAGATGCACCAGACCATAAGACGCACCTAGTTTTTGGAGGAGGAAAACAAGAAAAAAATATTCTGAATCCCAGAAGCCAGAACAGCAAGAGGGATTGCTGCTCAGCGAAAGCAGCGATCCCTCTTGCTGTTCTGGCTTCTGGGATAGCTGTGCAGCCTGCATTCGCTCCATAACACACACACACATTTCCCCTTACTTTTTAGGAGGGGAAAAAGTGAGTCTTATAGAGCAAAAAATACGGTACTTCAGTGACCGAACTGAGCTGTTTATACACACTTTTCCCGTTTACCACTGAGATGCCATTTCCAGTGAAACAAGATACATAAAAGCAGAAGCACACAATCATGCAGGAGGTGGGACTTTAGTGAGGCAAAGGGCTAGAAGTGGAAGAAATAGAAGTTTCTTACATGTACATTGCACTCTGCCTCTGAGGGTTGTTATGATACCCCTATTCCCGTCACAGAGCTATAATTCCCAGAATGGTTGAACAATCAATCCCTCTTCTCCTGGAACTCTGGGAAGCGTAGCTCTTAACAAACTACAGTTCCCAGGTTTCTTTGAGGAAAGCCATGACTGTTAAATAAGTAGCATAGTGCTTCAAATGTACAGTGTGGATGTGGCCAGAGAGAAAGGAAGCCAAGAAGCCTCTCACATTCACAGGTAGCTTTTAAGAAGAAGTGTGAGAGGAAGCAACTGCAACTTGTAGCGCCGGACAGACTGACAGAATCCTTTCTAACTCCCTGTTGTGAAACTAATCAGAATGTTTCACTTATGAATCAGGCTAGAAAAATGGTTTGTGTTTTAGTTTGGTCCTGCTCTGTGGACCATTCATTTCCCCTTCTGCATATACTGCTTGAGAGGTCGTTCTGGCACCATTCTATTTACATAAAAATGCAATTGCAAGCACAGCGTATGCAAACATCTACTTCTCCACAAATCAAATTGTGAATATATAGTAAATGGCAGGCCAACATAGAATGACTGTTTAACAATGAAGGCAGCAGGTAATGGAAGGGGAGTATGAGATCCTTTGTTTCTCACTTTTCTGAAGACAGAAGGCAGGCTGGCACTGCTGCTTTGGTGTGGATTTGCAAAGTTCACAGAACACACACACACCCCTATTTCAGATATTGTTTTCCTTAACAGCAAAAACTGGTCCTACCCCATGGGAAGTCAGGACACACTAAACAAAGTGGCAGCACTAGCCAGAATGAACCCTTATGTGGCCCTAATTAAATCGTTAGAATGACGGTTCCAGGTATTCCATGAAAGTTCAACCTCCAATCTAATTTTCCTCCCCAATGCACTTCTCCTTTCCCTAAGTAATGCATTTTGTCTTTGTAAAGAAGATGCCCTACCAACCAGCTGACAGGAATAATTATAGTTTATGTCTTTAGGTATAAAGTACTAGTGGAGAAATGTCAATGTAAATGAGATGATGTAATGGGAGACTGCAAATGACCTTGCTAATGCTTGCATACCTACAATGAAGTAGGGCAGAGATGTTCTAGAGGATATTTATTGAGATGAGAGATTGCTCCCCACCTCTTAGGAGGAATACATGGTCAGATTGCGGGACCCACTTATTACCAGAGAGCAGGGAAATTACAGGGAGATGGAAATTTCAGGTTAAGAAGCAACCTGTCTCTCTGAGTACCAGTTGGTGGCACAACTGCAGGAGAGGGTCATTCACCTGAAGCTTTGATTGCAAGCTTCCTGGAAGAATCTGATTGGCCACTATGGGAAGCAAAGTGCAAGATGAGATTGACCTTTGCAAAGCCCTCCCAAAGTTCTTAAGAAGCGGGTGCTGAACAAGTAGGCTTGCACACTACAAAAATATGCAGGGCTCCCACGTTGCATTTCCACCTCCTGCTGTAGCTTGTGGTTCATGAAGTTATGTCCTTGCTTGCCCACATTAGCAGCAGCCATTGAGAGTGGAGAAAATACTTACTGTAATGAGGGCAGTGTCTCAGTGGTAGAACACGTGCCTTGCATATAAAAAATCCCAGGTTCAAGCCCTGATCTCTTCAGGTTGGGCTAGGAAAGTGTCTCATTTGAAAACCCCACAAAATAGTGCCTGTCAGTGTAGACAGTATTGGGCCAAATGGAGCAATAATCTATCTCAGAATAAAGAATCTCTCTACATTCCTGAGGACATGGAGAGCCCAATGCACCTCTGCCATGTTCAGTGGTAGACATGTTTTGTTGGTTTGTGTCTTCTGATATGTAACATGCCCCAAAGAAACTGGCTCATTTGGTGGCTGCACTCAGGATCAGGATACCAGGAAGAAGACCAAAGGCAGAAGGCAAAAGGAAAGGTGATAGAAAGTAGAAGTTATGGCTGATCTGTTGCAGTCTGCTTTTGAAGAGTTTGAAAAACCAGTTAGGATTAGTAGCCTATGTGAAGAAAATATTGCTTTCTTCCTGTGGTATATTTATGACCTAGGTTGGCAGATTTATGAACTTGTGGAGGTACGAGTTCTTTCTTCTATGCATAGAGTATATGTGTGAGTTGATTTTAGTGGCTATATCATGGTGAATATAAATGTCTTTTATATTTAGATTTAAAGTGGTACACTGTGACTAATATTCCTTGCTTTGGAAGGGTATTACATAACAGGTATTTTAACAGGAACCTTTAGAATACTCAGCCACTGAAAAAGGCTAAACGTCAAAACATTCCTGGCATTTACATGGATATTGTTATTTAAAGTTTTAAAATCAGACACTTGAAGTCTTCAGTACTGCAATTATCTTACATGTGTTTGAGTTACATGCTGTGTGCATGTTGTACTACAGGGGCAGCTGTATTGCAGGGGTTTGGACTAGATGATCATGTTGGCTGTTTGCAGTTTAGTAGCGCAGAGAGCTTGCTGGGGAGACCATGCATTAAAAAATAAAGGACTCAAAAATAACTTAAACTAGGTTTTAATAAGAAAAACAAAAACTCCTTTTACACTAAATACATTAACAACCAAACCAGACCCAACCACCAACCCATCCCCCAGGGTAATGGGAGAGCTAGGTGCTGCTCCTTATATACTACACCCAAATGCTGACACACCTTAATCAAATACAACTCAGCAGCACCTGCTATGCTTCACAGCTGTAAAGCTGGGTCTCGTTATCTTACTCTGGCCCTTGCTCTGGCCCCTTAAAGACATACACATCGGGTGCAACAATGATGAACCTTTACATTTAAATAAACCATTCAACATTTCCCCTGCGGTTCATCATTGTGGAACAAAAACATAAAGCATATTTTGTACATGTCTTTCATGTGTAACCTTTGGAAGTGCTTTAGTAAAAATGTCCGCAATTTGATTGTCACCTGGAACATATTCAAATACAATCATTTCGTCAGCAATTAGTTTCTTTACAAACTGTAAACGTAACCTTAAGACTCTAGTGCGCTGCGTATTGGTCTCTGAACACAGGATAGCAAGTCCGCTCTGGGAATCAAGGTAAACTTTTACTGGTAGTGTTACTTGCATCTGTAGGTCTGCAAATACTTGCAGATACCATTCTACATCACGAGTGGCCTGAACGCATGCACATAATTCACTCTCTGTTGTGGAGAGACAAATAATGGTTTGTGTCTGGGACTTCCATTCAAATGGACAACCGTTATAACAAAACACCATACCAGACACACCCCTGCAATTATTTTGTTCCACTGCATGAGATGCATCGCAGAAAATTTCAAAACCTTTGTCAATACATGTTGTAAACTGCAACCTATAATGTTTGGTGTGTTTAAGGTACATTACCACTCTCTTAAGAGCAGAGAAACATTGTGTAGTAGGCTTTTCCACAAATTTTGCCAGAAAGTGAAAAGCATAAGTTATATCTGGTCTTGAGATTCTTTGAATGAAATTTAGCTTGCCTATAGCAGAACGATACAAAGTTTTGTTAGGAAATGGCTTATCTTCACCTGGAATTTGTTGAAAACCCATAGCAACTATCTAGCCTTGTACCTTACAACTTCACTTTTGTCATTCATCTTAACTCTATAAACCCATTTTGAATCAATAAGTCTCATATCTGGGGTTTGTGGTACAAGAGACCAAGTGTTATGCTCTTTTAAAGAAGCTATCTCAGAGTTCATAGCTTTATACCAATTTGCAGCTTGTTGCTTAGGTAATTTCTGAACATCATTGTAGCTTTTTGGCTCAAAAACTGCCTTATTGGCATACACAGTATTAAAATGTTCATCTGCAAAACGTTGTGGCTTCTGTCTCTTTCTATCTGAACGTCTCAGTCCGGAAGGAGAGTCAGACTCCTCAGACTTAATGGGACTAAGTGAACCACTAGTTTCAGGTTGTAAATCATTGTCCGATTGAAGAGATGCCTGTAGGCTAAGCTCACAGTCAGAAAACTCAAGAGAATCTAACTTCCCCTCGGGTGCCTGTGACTTTAAATCATCAAACAAATCAGATTCAACAGACTTTTTGTCTTTTTCCATTAATTCAGAAGCACCATTTCCTGCTGCTGCTGCTGCTGCTTCTTCCTCTTCTTCCTCAGTATTATCTATACCATCAGTATCTTGGAAGACAGCAACTCCATTCCAATTTACAGTTTGTATCATGCTTCTGGTAATATGAAATTTGCCAGTTGCTGGTATGTAAATTCTGTACGCCCCCTGCTGGTAGCCCATTAATTTTCCCTGGACACTACGTTCACCCAATTTCTGCTTAGCGGGATAATGCATAATTACATCTGAACCCCAAATGCGTAGGTATTTCAGATTAGGGCGTTTTTTAAACAGCTTCTCATAGGGGGTGACATCTAAACCAGAATGATAACTGCGATTTCTAACATAACAAAACGCATTAAGCGCTTCAGCCCAAAAGTCTTTGGGCAGATTAGCATCGTGCAGATACGTTTTAACCCCTGCCTGTAGGTCACGCTGCACAACTTCAACAAGCCCATTTTGCCAGGGACTTCGGGGGCAAGATAACTCATGAGTAGTCCCCTGCGCTTCCAGGAATTTCTCAAAATCCTCAGAAACAAATTCCCCGCCCCGGTCAGAAAACAGGTTCTTAATTGATTTGTTAAAGTGCGTTTTTACCCAGTTGCAAAAAACTTTGTACTTCTCAAATGCTTGGGACTTCTCAGCTATTGCATAAGTCCAACAATATCTACTATACTGGTCTATCAGAGTAAGCCAGTACTTAGAACCTCCTAATGATGGTGGGAGTGGCCCAACTAAATCACAGTGTACACGCTCAAATGGCTCAGTTACTTTCCTATCTGAGCATCTACCCTTGCGTGCAACCTTAATCTTATTCTTGCAACAGGATAGACATTGCATAAAAAAATTTACATGGTTTTAAGTTGAGGCCATTAACAATATTCTTTGTCTTAATTACATCAGCAAAATTCAGGTGTCCCAGAATTCTGTGTGCCTCGTGGACACACCCGGAATGAGGCCTTACATTCCTCAACCCCTGGCTTGACTGTGCTGCTCTGCAGTTAATAGGCAATTGTGAGTAGGTGCGAAAATACAGTCTATATAAACCATCAGATTCCCGGGCATATAATAGACGTTTGTTCCCTTTGAAAAACTCACACATTGACTTTAAGAAACGCACAGTTATGCCTTGACGAGCAAAACACCTTACTGATAATAAATTGTCCACTGACGGGCAGTAAATGCAGTTCGCTATTGTAATGTTTAAAGAGTCAAGTTTAACAGTACCCCTGCCAAGCGACTGCAAGACTTGTGAATTGGCTAAATGTACATTACCAATTTCCTCTTCGAAAGAAATAAACAAGCTTCGATCGTTGCAAATATGCTGAGATGCTCCTGAGTCCACAACAAAAGACTTCCACTTGGCACGTTTAAGTCTTTTACGATCTGTTGTCCTAGCATGGAAAACTCGCGGCTCGTTTCTGTCTCTACTATACGATGTCGGCTGCTGGGCTGACGACCGTGACTGACGAACAGAAACAGGCTTGGGAGTACTTTGCTTTCTTTTGGATCTGCAGTCCTTTGCAAAATGTCCTTGTTTATTGCAGAACCAACAACGCTTTGCAGCTTTAAATGCAGTTGTATCACCACAGGTTTGCATATGGCGTTCCTCATTACTTCTGGAAATAGGAGTGCTTATGGCACAAGCCTCCCTTCTATCCAACTCGCCCATTAATCTTGCCGTTACCCCTTCCACAGTTAATTGTGCTGGTGGAACAGCAGATATCTGGCTAGCTATACCATCGAAGTCCTCATTAAGGGAACATAGAATGATAAAAACATACTGAATATCAGGTATGTCCATGTCCCTTCGAATTAATTCGCCGCGTATTGCCTCCAGACGTCTCAAGTGTGCTGCCAAATCACCACCAGGCTGCAACTTCGTCTGGTACAACTGCTTGAAAAACGTCAATGCAGATGCTGACTCTTTTCTAACATGCACTGCTGCAAGACTGTCCCACATTTCTTTGGCAGTTTTCTTATTTCTTATATAGACTACTTGCTGGTCACTGACTGCCAAATTAATTATCGCCCTGGCTTTTGCATCTCCTTTCGACCAAGCATTAGTCACAGGGTCAGGAGGGTCATCAGTTACATAGGTCCATACTTCTCTAGAGGTCAAAAGCGCCTCCACCCGAAAAGACCATAAACTATAGTTCTCATCTGTTAGCTGTGGGAAGACCAGAGCCTTCTCAGCTTCAGGAACCCGGTCAACCATTCTGGAACTCTTCCAGACCCACAGAACTACGCTAACAGGAGAAGGAGTTTTCAAACCTTTCTCAGAGTCCAAAAATATGCAGTCATCCACTCAGCAGCTGGGCCCATAACCAAAGATGTTGGCTGTTTGCAGTTTAGTAGCGCAGAGAGCTTGCTGGGGAGACCATGCATTAAAAAATAAAGGACTCAAAAATAACTTAAACTAGGTTTTAATAAGAAAAACAAAAACTCCTTTTACACTAAATACATTAACAACCAAACCAGACCCAACCACCAACCCATCCCCCAGGGTAATGGGAGAGCTAGGTGCTGCTCCTTATATACTACACCCAAATGCTGACACACCTTAATCAAGTACAACTCAGCAGCACCTGCTATGCTTCACAGCTGTAAAGCTGGGTCTCGTTATCTTACTCTGGCCCTTGCTCTGGCCCCTTAAAGACATACACATCGGGTGCAACAATGATGAACCTTTACATTTAAATAAACCATTCAACAGATCATTGGTGTCCCTTCCATTTCTACGACTCTATGCTCTTGATTTGGATAGATCTATATGCTAACTAGGGCTGTGCACTGGATTCATCCAAGACTCGAGCCATATTTGGCATATTTAGAAGGACTTGGGCATCAGATAAGTCGGATACAGACAGCCTCGGCCAGGTTGGATGGTCTGGAACAATCTATGGCTTAGGGGGCAGGGAATCAAGCATGAAAGAGAGGCAGGCATTGGGGCAGAAGGTAGGAGCCCACCTCCTGATTTTCCTTCCTGAGAGAAACCACTTGCAAAGGAGCAACATTGGCACCTCCACTGAACAATTGGCAAGTTGAGGCTCTAGTCCTGCCTGGTGAAGCAGCTCTTTTGTAAGCAGCTTCACTGCACAGAAGCCGCTTGCAAAGCAAGTTCCAGTAAGGAACTGCCTGGGGATTTTGTTGCAGGAGCCAGGCTTATGGCGGCCAGGCACTGGAAATATGCTGCAGGAATACTAGTACCAACAAATCTAGAACCTCTCATTGATGAGGAAAACTTACTAAATCCAAACAGACATTGCACAACCCAGAAACAAAAGACTCTTTCACTAAAATCTGGCACTGTTTTACTGGACACAATGCAATCAAAGGATGTGACTGGCACCCACCATTATCCCACATATTTTTGTGGAAGGACCCAAGTTGATACAGGGATGCACAAACTTGAATTAAAAGTTGTGGCCAACTAAGTCTATAACATAACATGTCATGCCATCTCCCTACCCCCCCCTTTATTTTCACTCTCTTATTTCCCCTTTCCCTTCTTTGGTCTGTTTCTTCTTGGGTTATGCAGTTGTTAATGTTATCTGGTTCTGAAAAAGAAATAAAAAATAATTTAAAAGAACAACAACAGAAAAAAGTTTCACCCCACAACAGAAGCTGATTTGCCAATGTCATAGGACCACTAGATCACTCTGCCTGTGGTCCAAGAAGCCAAATTCTAGCATCAATAGCCCTGTAGGATTCATTAGTACAGTGGTACCTTGGTTCTTAACTTAATCAGTTCTGGGAGTCTGTTCGACACCCAAAACTGTTCAAACACCAAGGCATGGCTTCCAATTAGCTTCAGGAGCTTCCTGCACTCAAGCAGAAGCCATGCTGGATGTTCAGCTTCTGAAAAACATTCGCAAACCAGAACACTTGCAGCATTCAGGAGCCAATTCTTTTGGGAGCCAAGCCGTTCGAGAACCAAGATACCACTGTATTTGAATCCTGAGAGCTGAAACCCAGTGACTTTCCCAAGGCCATCTGGCAAATTCATGGCTGTGGGAAGATCTGAAATGGGACTTTCCCAGTTAAATATTCACACTCCACTACAGTGTCAATATTGGACCATAGTAATACAGAATATTATGTCACAGGATGTCCTGATTTTAATTATGTAAGCAGTTGCTGAAGTTTGTGTTGTGGAGAAAGAGCTAGCAAAGTTGACTTTGATTTTGCTCCCTCTTCTTAAATATTTTCTACTTATGTTGAAGGACATGCTTTGTTTCTGAGCCTTAGACATATTTTGTGTATTGAGGGAACCATAGAATTCTTTGCCTTGAGGCTAATTTGTGCACAATGGCTTTAGAAGCACTGTTTGTTTGGGGTACGTGACTGAGATAATTCTGAAAGGATAAGAGAGCGTAGCGTTCAGATTCTCTTATTCCATCTCTAGCAAGCAAACTGCAGCTTTTGTTTATCTACCTCCCCCATTCCTGCCGGGCTCAGTGTTTTTCCTTGCAAGAAACAAACACTTTGCCCACTCTTGCTGCTTTGTGGAGAGGAAGAGAAAGGATGCACAGATTCTGCCTTGTCCCTCAGCAGGCTAAAATAATACATTAAAGCTTGAGAGAATCGAAACATATTTGCATGGCACTGAAAGGAGGAGGGCTTCCCACGGGAAGGATTTCCACAAATGAGGAATGAGAAATCTTTGGTCTCCTCTATGCTTGTATGGTCTGCTCTGATGGGCAGCAGCTGTCCAGGGTCCTTCCTAGTCCTGCTAACCAGTCTTCAATTGGAAATGGCATGGATTGAATCTGGAATGTTCTATAGGCAAAGCATGAGCTGCCAGTGAGATAGGGCTCCTCCCAAATGTCCGAGTGTTTGGCTTTTGTGTGCAGTGCATAAAATTTGACATTTGTCTTGGTGAATTTCATTTTATAATAACGTTTTATGCTTCCATATGTAAACATGCCATGCAAAATAAGGCATCTGTTTAATATAAAGTGCAGTTGGCTGCCAAAGTGTTGTTATGAACCAGCTTTTCCCAGCTATTAATTATCTGAACAGTAAATTATTCATATTACTGTAGTGCCCAGAGGTCCCAGAAATGATCAAAGCCCCATTGTACAATTCGCTACACATACAACAAACCATAATGAGAGACTTTGCTTTCTTCAAAGGTGGCACAGAGGGATGTTTACAAAGACACCAGAGCATTGGGCATTGAAATTCTCTTTGTGTTTTGGAGGATATCCCCAGAAAGAGACAAAAGCTTGGATAAAAGAAGCATTATCAACCTGGTTTTTAACTGTTTCTGAAATATAGAAGGATCAAATGTGCTTCCCTGAGGTTATCCAACACAAAAAACGACAACAACAGCAGCAGTAAGTTGTCTTATTTCAGCAGTGTGTAAAATAAGGTGTGTGCATGTGCGTATGTGAATCACCAGTATTTGAGCAGTATGGTACATTTTGATGGGGTTGTTAGAATCTGCTCTGTATGATGTATAAGCTTCCGAATAAGGCTGAGATGAAGTTATTTTAAGGCTCAAAGAAGTGTGGTGCTGACATCAGAATCTCTAAACACAAAGCACTGCTAGCAATCCTGAGAGTGCAAACCAAGCTGAAGAGCCATTTTGCATGCTCATGTGGGGCTTTTATGGTGTGATGCACCAAATACAATACAAACACTTCTCCATGGAATTATGAATGAGCTGGTGAGACTTGAGCTTATTTATTTCAGTTGAACTTTAGTTTGCCATTTTGAGACTTGCATCAACAGGGTCAAATTCTGTATCCTCGTCATAATTTTGTCTCTCACTTTTGGTTTGTTGAATCCATCTGAACTATACAAGCATGCTCAGTAACAGCTCCTGAAGTCTTCATTAGCTGTTGCCCTACTTCTGCCTTTTATCATAATCGTCATTTAATATTTTTACGCACCTCAAATGTGCTAAGTGCTGTACATAAGGCGAAGAAGACAGATCCTGTCCTACAGGCTTGCAGTCTACATTTCATTTTATCAAGTTTATTTATCTATTTATTTTTGTCTATCCTGAATTCAGCACTCAACTGGGAAAAGCAATTGAGCAAGGATAAGTTTATGGAAGGAGATGCACTTAAACCAAACAATGTTAAAAAAAAAAAACTGTTGTGGGATCTTGCCACTAGGTACTGTGGGTTTCAACTGGT
Source organism: Podarcis raffonei (assembly GCF_027172205.1). Classification (NCBI taxonomy): domain Eukaryota; kingdom Metazoa; phylum Chordata; class Lepidosauria; order Squamata; family Lacertidae; genus Podarcis; species Podarcis raffonei. Next base: position 55,029,607 of record NC_070604.1, read on the forward strand.
TCCCTTTGATGTAGGCTTGCAGGCTGATTTCACTCTGGTCAGAATCCACTTGCTGAATTAGCCTCACTGCCTAACACCCTTATATAGCCTCACTACCAAACTGTCACTTTTATCGTTGTTTCAGCTCTTAAGGGGGCAGACTATCTTCAGCTTTTCCCAGCCTGGGTAGCCCCTTGCTCATCTTCTACCTGCTTCTGCTTCAGTGCTTCAGGATTTGGCCTTCTCCCTCAGCTTCTTCTCCTTTTCTGTTGTTGTCCTCATCTTCCTCTACTGTCATCTTTGTACACTCATTTCAGGGTTCTCTCAACAACTTTGGAATAGGCATACTTATGTGCTAGCTTGCCTTTCCTTCAACCAAATAGATTTGAGTGGCATACAGTTCTCCCCCCTTATCAGATTTCTTTTCCTGTCCAATGATGGGCCTAGAATTTTACAATCCACTTTGTTGGTGCAGTATTTGAAAGAACCAGGTTTTCCCCATAACGGTCAGCTGTCAGCCAACAGCAGATACTTGATGTTTCAAATGTATTTCTTACATGACACCCAGATAAACATACATTTTATCTAAAGCGAACCCTGTTTTAGTCAGCATATGTTAAAAAGTGATTTCTCCACAACATTATAGAAGGTGCTAAGGGGGGGGAGGTTGAGGGGGAATAGGGAACTGGCAAAAAGGCCTCTCTTCCTCTTCTTCTGCGAATCCATTTGATGGATCAAACGCCATTCCTTGAGTACTGGAACACACTGATTGGATTCCATCTGGGGCCTTGGGGGAAAAGTATTACAAAACATGGGTTAATAATGTTAAGTCTGCAATCCTAAACAAACTTACAAGGCAGTAAGTCCCACTGAAAACAGTAGAACTTCCTTCTGAATTAACATGCATAGGATTGCATAATAGATTGCAATCCTAAGCAGTTACTATGAAATAAGGCTACAATGTTCTACACACTGACCTAGAAATAAGTCCCACTGAGCTCAGTAGGAAATAATATTGAATAGACATACGTAGGCCTGCCTGTGAATTTAATGTGACTTACTTCTGCCTAAAGATGATTGGGATTGATTATTATTTTACCCGAAGCATCTCTTTCTTCTTGTCCATGGGCTATTCAATGTGATCCATGCAGCTATTTAACTTGGACTAGGACTATTGATATATTTTACATAATTTGCTCATTGGTTTACTTAACCTTTTTGTTCTGCACCTTTCATTCATTATTGAAGCTGGCCAACAAAATTCATTAAAGAAACTTCAAAAATGCAGTAAAAAATAGAGTACCAAATGAAACAATGTATTAATTCATTAGCATTTTTGCCAATTTACCCATCCTTCCTCCCTTTTTTCTTAAAGTACAGCTGCGCTCCTTGTATTCCCTTCTAATTACGTGAAGCTTCTTCAGGTGCCCTTTAAACATTCTTTGTATTTTGATTTAATCTTACTCTTGATTTAATCCTATATTAGAGGCACATGTAGCTCCTGAGAGGCTAAAATGTCACAGGTAAATGGTATTCAACTCTGCTTGTGCATTGGTTAATCCCCTGCAGTGCTTGAAAGGTCCTGAATGTTAGTGTATATATGTGCTAGTAGGAATGAGAAGATGGAGGGGGGGGAGAGCCATATATAGAAAAGAAGTGTTCATGAAAATTAGTCTCGGCAGTGACTTAAGTACTAGAGGGGGGTTGCATTGGCCCTGTGTGTATTGCCAATAACAGAGCAAATTGGGATGATTTGGGGGTAGCCCTTCATGTTACAGAGTTAAATGTACCATTAGCAAGGTGTGTCACGGTGGATCAGGGAGAGCCCAGCTTTCCAAGTAGCCGTGTTTCATGTAAACTTAAATGAACGTCCACCTTCCCCTTTCTTTTCTGAGAAGTGAAAACAAGCTGACTGGAAAAATGACCATTACTTGAGAGAGGGAAGATAGGGGAGACTTGGGGCACATCTTTCATTTTGACAGGCAGGTAACAGGAAAACCTCCCCTTGTTCAACAGCTGCTACACTGCATTTCTGAAATGAGGCAGGCTTCACCCTATCAGAAGGTGCAGTCATATTTGCTAGTTCTTTGAAATGTAGTCATTTTTGTTCAGTGAGTTTGGTTTTTACTCACTCAGGCCAGAATATTTTCCACATTATTATTATTATTATTATTATTATTATTATTATTATGTTTCTGTTGGGGGGGAATGGCAGTCACCACCACTCTCAACACAAACATAATAATAATAATAATAATAATAATAATAGAATTTATATCCCACTCATCTGGGCAGCTTACAACATAAATAAAAACACATCAAAACATCAAACATTAAAAACAACATACCCTATACAAGCAACAAAAGGTAAAGGTACCCCTGCCCGTATGGGCCAGTCGTGTCCGACTCTAGGGTTGCGCGCTCATCTCGCTCAAGAGGCCGGGAGCCAGCGCTGTCCGCAGACACTTCTGGGTCACGTGGCCAGCATGACTAAGCGGCATCTGGCGAGCCAGCACCAGTGCCGCACACGGAAACGCCATTTACCTTCCTGCTATAAAGCGGTACCTATTTATCTACTTGCACTTAGGGGTGCTTTCGAACTACTAGGTGGGCAGGAGCTGGGACCGAGCAACGGGAGCGCACCCCGCCGCGGGGATTCGAACCGCCGACCTTGCAATCAGCAAGTCCTAGGCACTGAGGTTTTACCCACAGCGCCACCCGCGTCCATACAAGCAACAAACTAACCAATAAATCAATAGGAAAAAAATAACAATAACAATAGCAAACAGTTTACAGTTATACTCAAATTAAAGTAACCACCAACCCCAACTAAACATTTAACCAACACCAATCCAACAAAAACAAAACAGAGGAACCAAAATCAGAACCATTTAGCCAGTTGCCCCAACCCAAGAGCTGTTCCAGCAATGTCCCAGGAGCATCTTTTAGTTGTTCAGGGTGAGTCTGGGCTCCGCCCCCAGGCCAGGTGGAAGTGTGTTAGAGAAATTGTCCTCCCAGTGCAGCAATTCTGTCAAATTCGTTCTCCCATTTGTCTACCTGCACCACGGGAGAAGACTTTCAAAAGGCTGATTTTGGTAAACAGAGTAAGACATGGTTGGAATCCAAAACACACAGACTGGGAATAACGAATCCCTATTAAAAATGGTGGGATTTATTTCGGAATTAGCAGGCACACAATAGTGCTGTGAGTTGGATTTCCGTTAATCCTGCTCTTGCAGCAAAAGCTAACTATGAATTTTTGTAAAATAGCTTAAAGGCCATCTGTAGTTCATGAGCTACTACTGCACAATCTTTTTGCTCTTTCTGTAGGAATATATATCTGGCCCAAGGATTTTTCATTAAGGCAAGTGTAATTTACTTTTAACAAACAAACAAACAGAAATCCTCAAGCTAGTTACTTACAGTTAGCAAAAGGGAACAAAAATAAAGAAAGGTAAAGAACTGGCTCATGAGCTATTGGTGGCTTTAAGAGTTTGAATTTGGGAGAAAGTTGCTGCCAAGTTCAGTTAACTGAGATTTATCTGCTTCAAAAATAAGGCAATTTCCAGGTATGACTATTTATGCCTTTTTGGAATAAACATAAGGCTGCCCACCTTAGCTTTAGATCAAATATTTATGATTAGAGGAACCAATGTGGTAACCTTGCTAGGGGCATTCATCTCACACTTAAGGTCTCTTAAAAAAAATATTTTTAATTAATGAATGACCATATTTCATTGGTAATGTATTGATTAAAAAATCTCTGTCAAATGTCAATATGTTGACATAACCAATGATTTTTGACTCTGGGGTTTCTAAACTTTGCTTAGCCATGAAGATCACATACACAACCTTGGGCAAGTCACTATTTTTCAGGGTAACTTGCCTCACAGAAGTTGAGGATAAATGATGAGAATATAATTGTAAAACACTTTGTACATGGAAAAGTGCTGTAGAAACAATTAGCACTAATTGAGGACCAGGTACACATAATCTGTTATCCTTTTCATTCTAGAAAGTCAGGCAATGAAAGATTTATTGGAGAGGAAAAAAAGAGAATAGCTGGTCTTTCTTCGGGTTATATAAGAAGTCTCTACACATTATGCAAGAATCTTCTCTACAATGAATTCTACTTTCTAGTTGAATCATTGCCTAAGGCCAAAATAAAGGTGTAGAATAACTTGTGCATCATCCTTCTCCTCAAAGAAGAAGAAAAATCCTGCTGGTCCAATTCTCAGAGTACTGTGGTAGAACAAACCTTAATACTTTTGTTCTCTGAGAGCATTATGGTTGTGTTCAACCAGTTTGTCATAAAAATAATATGTGCATGTGTTTGGTATATAAATAATGTCCAGTATGTTCTGAGGACCATTGCATTGCCTTAGAATGTGTCCCTGTTTGCTTGGAGCAACACCCAAACTACAAGCCAATGATTAATAAGCATTCTTAGTAACCAAAGGAAATTAGGGTGTAGGAACAAAATAGTGATCATGAATGATCTCAGGGCTAGCTGGTTGTCCAGTAACTTGTATCCATAACAATATTAAGGCATTTCCATTTTAAAGTAATAGATGTCCTATAGGATGATGTTCCATGAGAGTAGGACTTTGTCTGTAACCTGAAGTGTCTGTAACCTGAAGCGTCTGTAACCCAAGGTACCACTGTAATGTTTATACAGTGGTACCTCTGGTTAAATACGCTTCAGGTTACAGACTCCGCTAACCCAGAAATAGTACCTTGGGTTAAGAACTTTGTTTCAGGGTGAGAACAGAAATCGTGCTCCGGCGGCGCGGTGGCAGCGGGAGGCCCCATTAGCTGAAGTGGTGCTTCAGGTTAAGAACAGTTTCAGGTTAAGAACGGACCTCCGGAACGAATTAAGTACGCAACCAAAGGTACCACTGTAATATAATTTGAGCACTAGATTAGATTATCAGTAGCAAGACAGGTGCAATTGATAATCCACATGTCTGTAAAAGTCACAATCCAGTTTTTCCATCTCCTCTTCCTTCTTCCCTACCCATCTCAGTCTATTGCATCAAATCCATATTTCATCTAGGTAGAGAATGAGATGCCCTTGATAAACACACATGTTTTTCTCTTTCTACATTTTTAATAATACTGGATATTGAAGGGTTTGGGTTTTTTGCTGGCTTATTGGATCAGATTTTATTTCCTTTCTTCAATAACAAGCACTGTGAAACTTTTCTTTCATATTGTTTGATTCCCTCAGGGTGCTTGGTGAGCACCGAAATCACACTGACAACATTCAACATGTAGCAAATCGAAGTGGCCCTTCTTGCAGGTAAATAGAGAGGAATTTAAAACAGCCCCAAAGGTGAGATTGCAACACACTGCAGGCTCCTGAGACTGCACAAGGAATTTCATTCATGTAGTCACCAAATACAGAAGTTAATACTTTAAAAAATAAAATAAAACCCTCTCTTTTCCCTATCCACATATAATTCTCACATTCACATGTTGACAGAAGCCCTTGTCAAGTGCTTGTCCCTTACACAATGACAAAAAAAGTGGGGAATAAGCACCCTTAGCACACCCTTTTGTTTCGGTCCTCCGGATATGCACACCTACAAAGATGTCTTCCTCTTTTGGAGCTCAGTGAAAAGGAGACTTTTTGCAAGACTACTGTCAAATTACACTTGGAGTTCAGAGAACGATGCCTAATGAGATATGCATGGAAATCCACATCTTGTCTCTAATCTGGGAATCTCACTGTAACAAGAAATCTACTTTATTGAGAGGGGGAAGGCTTGGAAATCATTTAATTGGTTAATTGTATGGATGATTTTCTCATCCATGGAGTGTTGGTTCTAGACTTTTGAAGAACCCAGTCCTGAGCTCCAGACTTTTGAGGAACCTACTCCCTGCTGTTTCTGCTATCTGTCCACTTGACCTGCTCTTCTGGGCCCAATCCAAATCACTGTCCAGAGGGAGAGGTCAAGACTCAATCACTTGAAAGCAGGTGAACAGGTAGAGACTGAAAGTGGAGTTCTTGCAGGGCCAGGGGGCTCTGAGAGTTGGCAGCTGTCCCTTTCCTGAGCAGGGGCCTTGGGAGAGGAGGACCAGTAATGGTGCTTCCCAGCACAGGCCCTTCTTCCATCTTATAAGAATTTTGGGCTGGCCAATAGCTATTGAGGCAACCATTCCTCTTACAAGCCATTTCCAAGCATTATGGCTATAGAAGAAGAAGAAGAAGAAGAGTTTGGATTTGATATCCCGCCTTTCACTCCCCTTCAGGAATCTCAAAGTGGCTAACAATCTCCTTTCCCTTCCTCCCCCACAACAAACACTCTGTGAGGTGAGTGGGGCTGAGAGACTTCAGAAAAGTGTGACTGGCCAGCAGCTGCATGTGGAGGAGCGGAGACGCGAACCCGGTTCCCCAGATTACATGACTACCGCTCTTAACCACTACACCACACTGGCTCTCAAATTATAATTATAAATACCACACTATAATTATAAATACCACATACATACACACACACACACACACACACACACACACACACACACGTAATAGCAATAGTTACAATAGATATCTTTTTAACTGATGTTTTTGACACAAAAGCTGGCATGGAACCATTTCCTCAGACACAATAAAGGTAGCACAATATTTCCACACAGTCTTAAGAAATGTGGTATCAGAGTCTGGCAGATTGAAATTTTCTGGCAGAAAAACCACAAGGATAGTCCTGGTGGAGCTTTCATGGCAGATCACAGTCAGAAGATCATGCGTGCAACCAAGCACACTGTGAATAGGTTGAATTAAAGTCACACAGATGGACCTGGGCATAAAAAGGTGCACTTTGTGGAGTTAAAACAGATGGATTCACCACAAGGAATTCATAGGGCTTTCTGTCCACCCCCCATCCCCCAGTGTAAGGATCTACATCACATACTGAGGACACTTTTATTTATTTATAACTGTCAGTACCTGCAATTTTATGAGATAATTTTCTTTATTTTGAGATATTTTCACAGCAAACTTGAAGAGTGAGCAGATTTTAGAAGATGAATTATTGAAGAGGAACACAGCTGTAGTATCTCTAACTATGGAGTAAGATGCCACAGTTTAGTAAATATTGATTTTGTCCAGATGGAGCTCATGCTAGGATACCTGTTAAAAATGACTGATGCTCACTTACTAAATCACTATTTAATGATCGTTGCAAATTAGCAGTATTTAACCGACACACTGCTGATAGCCAAGAACAGTCTTTCAGTATGTGTGTTTTTGTGTGCGAACACACACACCTTTCCCTATCTATTTATCCATCTGAGAGAGAGGCTGTTTTATATTGAGGAAAACAGGATCCTATAATTAAAAGCTAATGGTATTGGAGCTTGGCTAATACAATTTAATCTTTTTGTTTACTTTTACATTTATATTCCAGATGCTTAGCACAAGACTCTTGCAGTGGCTTCCTTTGGCTTATACAAAAATAAAAACAACAAGTACTTATCAAAAACTCAGGTAAGCGTTAAGTGTGGTGGCAGCTGGGTCATTAGGGCAAATGGGCATTGCCCCACCAGTTTCTGCCTGCCCCCAGGCAGCCCCTCCTTTGCCTGCCTTCTTACGTCTTACAACCCATCCAAGAAATGCCACTGCTACCAGCTTCTTCCACTTTGTCTCAGTTGTAGAATTGAGCAGGGAGGAAGATAAAACTAGAATTAGTTGGCTCAGCCTCCCTTGTGCCCGACCAGTCCTAATGGACACCAGATACCACTGGCTAAGGGTATGCACACAAACTCTTATCAGCTACTCCAGCTATCCAAATGTTTTTCTAAGAAGGAAAATCCCAACCAAAAATTCACAAGAAATTCACAAGAGATTCAGACAGGCCCTTGCCTCGTGCCTGGTCCTGGCATAACTCCATAGAGATAGACACCAGCAGTGCTTTTTTTCTTAAAAAATGTTTTGGGGTACTCTCATTTTCATACTCATATTGAAATACTGCCCCTCAATGAGGCCAGACTTAGATTCACAAAATGTTTAGGAGTGTGCATACCCCTGCTTCCCCTCCAAGAAAAAAGTACTGGACATCAGCCATGGTTAACCTGCTACACTCCCTTGTGATTGTAAGGTTTTTACATCCTGTAGGGAGCCTTCACGATTATAGAAGGCTCCATTCTGCGTAATCCAGCTAGTCGGCATGCATGGAGGGTGACAGGACTGGCAAGAGGATTGGAATGGGAGAGGGGAGCAGAACATGCCCCCTCACACCCACCTATTTTGTGAATAGGACTACACAATATCAGCAAGCCCAAACCAGAATTCAAAATGGTGGCACAACGGAATCCAGGCAGAGATTTAGCCTCTGACTAGAATCTCAACACACTGCAGTCTTCCGCTAATGATTTCTTTTTCTTTTTTTAAAGATCCCCTTCAGACATTTTACCCTTCCCAGGCCACAATGAAGGAAGGGGCAGGGGACCCAATTGGCATGGGCCTACGGTTTTGAGGGGTCCTATTCCAAGTCCCCCTGCTAAAGGTAAAGAACCCTGGATGGTTAAGTCCAGTCAATTTTGACTTTGCCCCCTGGTGGAGGCAAAGGGGGACCCTTTGGTAAAGATTACTGAAATGGATCCTATGTTTCCTACCTAGCTTGGATCTATTACCAGATTTGCATGGCGCTGCCCCTCCCAGTCAGTGCACCTGTTTGTGAAACACTTATAAAACTCATGCGTGTGATGCGTGGGCTTGGAAAATAATAAATCTATGAATATGAACATTAATTTTGAATGACAATTACTTTTGTTCCACAAAAGATGTTCATCTGAAGGGTAAATGAGGTAAATCTGCAAAGGCAGCATAGCTGGAATCCACTGACTTTGCCATCCCATCTCCTCATTTGCTCTGGTTTGGAGGAGAATAGGAATGTATAGCTCTTGATGTTACTGAATATGACTAGCTGGATTCTGCATCCACAGCTCCGCACATTCCCCCTCGGGATAGCTTTTGATCCCCTTTCTCTGAAGCAGGCAGAGCTACTAATAGGTTAAAATGGTCTGGCTTACAGAGTTTTCATCAGATTTGTCAGCCTCCATTTGTATCTAGGGTAAAAACCTGAAGCAATTTTGAAGAGCTGAGATATTGAACTTTCAGAGCTGAGATTCATAGCTGATGTGTGCTGTACTATATAAGTAATAAAGGAATGCATAAACAGCTGGCAGTGCTCATGATTATGAAGTATTTTTCAAATATTAAATATTACGGATTATTTTTTTTCTAAATAAAAATAGCAGGCCATCACTTTGCATGCTTTAGAGAGATAATCATTTTTTAACATAACTCTACTCTTTCCCCGCTCAGAGCATGCGGAACATCTTTTGTTTGGCCGACCAATCTTTATCTCTCCACCCCAGAGGCCAACTTTGATAGTTTACAGAGTTGCCTGTGAAGAGGGATTGATTGTTACACCACCCTGGAAATTGCAGCTCTTAGAGGTGAATAGCCATCTCCTAACAACTCCCAGCATCCCACAGGTTCCAGAATACCTTGGGTGACTCCATGCCTGTTTAAAGTAGTAGTATGTTGCTTTAAATGTATGGTGTGAATGTGGAGCTAGTCTGTATCTATACAGTGTTTGAATTGTTTTTAAGATTTTTTAAAGGATGTTTTTATTGTTTGATCACTTGTTTGCCGCTCTGAGATCCTCTGGAAGGAAAGGTACGATATAAATTTAATAAAGTAAACAAAGAAGGTAGACCTCAGAGAGGGAGATCTGATGCTTTCTTTGGACCTTGAGATGCTCTCCTTGGGGCAATCGAACTGGAGCATCCATTTGCAATTCTATATGCAACTTTCCTGGAAAAAAGCCTTATTCACCAAAGTTGGACTTGCATGTAAGTAAAAAAATTGATATTGACCTACATGGGATATTATCACTGAAAGTTGTCCGAAGCCAAACAATATGCTCATATTATTATTTATTAATATATGGATTACTTAATGCCAAATTAGGTTTCTAAGCCGTTTACAAAGTATAAAAAGGCTTTACAGAGGCAATAAAGTATAAACATCCATAATTTAAATACACCCATATCTTGGTTTTTGAACAGCTTAATTCTCGAACGTTTTGGCTCCCGAATGCCACAAACCCGGAAGTGATTGTTCCGATTTGCAATCTATTTTTGGAAGCCAAATGTCCAATGGAGCTTTCACGGCTTCTGATTGGCTGGAGGAGCTTCCTGCATCCAATCAGAAGCCATGCTTTGGTTCCTGAAGGTTTTGGAAGTCGAACGGACTTCCAGAATGGATTCCGTTTGACTACCAAGGTACGACTGTACGCTATAAAAGAATTGCATTAAAGCATAAGATATAAAATATAAAAAAACAATGTTCTCCTGACAGAAGCCCAACTCTGATCTTTTCTCAGAGCAATTCCATTTTCCAGGTATTTTCATCCTATTTTCTTCATTCTGAAACTAAGAACGTGTTGGTTGTTTGTTTGCTTATTATTACATCCATTTATTAGTCTCCTAATAAAAACATTTCTCTAGGCAACATAAAGCCACAAAATTAAAGCAATGATATTACAGCTCAACAAAACCAAGAGAAGCCCACTCAACAGTAATTCTCTAGTAAAATCAACAAAGCAAAGCAGCCAATCTACTAGCAGCAGAGCAATCTCCAACAGCTAAAACTGATCAACTAAAAACATATTTATTTATCTAAAGCCTTCAGGCTTTAGTTGGTGTTGGTTCTGGAGCAGATGATGTTGATTGTACATTGCTGCAGATTTGTGATTTGATATTAGGCTGTTTTTATATACTCTATTATTTATGGTATATTGTACAAGCTGTGTTGTCAGCCAGTCTGTGCTCCTATTGAGGATGAAAGATATAAAAAAGGATGTAATAAGTTGCTGCCCATCTAAGGCTGGAATTGCCAATATGAGTACCAGTGTGCCCACTATTATGTCCTACTGTGCCCACAAGGTATCCCCTCAAAAATCCACAATACATTAGAGCTCATTTGATTTTCCTTCTCAGATCCTGTTTGCATTGGCTCAATCTCTCCTATATTGAACACCCCCCCCTTAAACACAGCCATATTTTTTGGATGCCAGGACTGGACGACTATCTTTTTTCTGTTCTGAATAAAAGAGAGATGCAAAGAGTTTCTGCCTCTGAGTGAGGATGGTGGTGGTTAATGTGCTTTCTCCCCTATTGTTAGGGTGGGGATGGGATTATGCCTGCATCATTTTGAAGACCTGCATGTCCTTTCTGCTTTTGTAGTTGTGGCAGCCATTTTATGTTATCCATGGTCCCACAGAAGACTGACAATCACAGCAGTCTCTCAAAATTCCAAATATGCCTATTGGCACAAGAAGGTTGACGACTCCTGACATAAGGGAATAAAATGATAATTAAGAAATACAGACAGTATATTAAATTACCGGTATGTTAAAATGTTAGGCCTGAGAAAACTTTTAAAAGTCTCCAGTGACATTTTTTTTTTTGCTCTTAACCTTCAACATGTCTGGTTCCTTAATTACGGGGTGTTGGTTGCACTCTACAAGTTGATACATACCTGCAAAAAGGAAGAACCATTTGTGTAAAAACTTGCTTCCATGGGTCAAACTGAGTCCTATGTTCACTTCTTCAGCATTACTTTGAGACAGGGCATGCCCCCTCATTTACAATTTATTCTGTATAGCATGTGAAAATCATGTTTTGTTTTCCAGTCTTTTTGTGACATGATAATAGTATGTGGTCTGTCAGAATAACATGAGAGGGCACACGAATGTCTGTGTATACTTGTGGTGTGCTCAGCTATTTGGCTGACTATGCCTTTGGTATGAAGACAGCTTTGTTTAACTTCAGTTATTAGGGATGGGGGGGAAACTGTCTATTTCAATATTTCTTGGTTCCTCATTTCCTCATCAGGTTGCACTTAAAGAAAAGGCCATCATGAAAATCCACCCACATTTTAGTGCAAATTTCTCCTAAGGCAAAATTGCATACACATTTTTTATTTTATTTTTGCAAACTGAATTGACTTTCTCCCCCACCCTGTTTGTAAGATAAGTGAACATACTTGTCTCTGCATGACAATGGTCAGCAACTCAAGTCCTAGTCTACACATGCAGCGGAGGTGGGGGGTGGGTGGGATTCTAAGAGGCCTAAAATGGTGGAATGGACTGTACCACTTTATGCTGCAGATGAAAAATTATATTTTGGAATGTTTCACTATGTGGGAAAGAATTTTTTTAAATACCCCAGAGAGAATGATTGTAGATCAGTCTCTCCCCAATCATGTTCGTTTCCCAGAGAGTTTTCCCACACAGATGAGTCTTCAACAATGTGACCCACTTTTTTCAGTCTAAAGTGATATGGTCTATTAGTCTATTCTCCCACTTTAGTCACATTCTGCTGAGTGTGAGGCCGGTCTTAAGTTGGCCCACAAACAAAAACAGAGCTTACAAAAGCTGGTTTGCCATAAACATAATGTACAAAAAACATATTTCCCTAGAAAAGTGCCTTTCCCCGTCATCCCTTTGATGCCTTTTATTTTCAGCAACCTCCCAGGCTGCTTGATGCCACCACTGCCTTACAGTCAGCTCAACAGTAGCATGAAGGAAATCTGACACATGCCTTTTGTACTGAAGCCTCTGCTATGTTAAGAGTTTGGGTGTAATCTTCGATACCTCCCTCTCTATGGAGGCGCAGATTACAGCTATAACAAAGGCGGCATTTTTTCATCTCCGCCAAGCTAAGCAGTTGGCCCCTTATCTCTCTCGCCCTGACCTAGCCACTGTGATCCATGCGACGGTCACCTCCAGACTGGATTATTGTAACTCGCTCTACGTGGGGCTGCCCTTGAGACTGACCCAGAAACTCCAGCGGGTGCAGAATGCCGCGGCGAGACTCCTTATGGGGTCTTCGCTGCGAGACCACATTCATCCGGTGCTATATCAGCTGCACTGGCTCCCGGTGGAGTACAGGATCAGGTTTAAGGTGCTGGTTTTAACCTTTAAAGCCCTATACGGCCTAGGACCCTCGTACCTACGGGACCGCCTCTCCTGGTATGCCCCACAAAGAAACCTACGGTCTGCAAATAAAAACATCCTGAAAGTCCCAGGCCTCAGAGAGGTTAGGCTGGCCTCAACTAGAGCCAGGGCCTTCTCGGCTGCGGCTCCAATCTGGTGGAACGCTCTGTCAGAAGAGACTAGGGCCCTGCGGGACTTGACATCTTTCCGCAGGGCCTGCAAGACAGAGTTGTTCCACCAGGCCTTTGGTCAGGGCGCAGCCTGACTCCCTCCTCTGGCAACCTGCACAGAGCTTTGTTTAATGGTTGCCATTAACTTGATTTTAATTAATTTTTATAATGAAATATTTTTAGAATGTTGGTTTATTTGATTGTTTGATTATTTGATTGTTGTTAGCCGCCCTGAGCCCGGCTTCGGCTGGGGAGGGCGGGATATAAATAAAATTTATTATTATTATTATTATTATTAAGGTGAGCTAACCTAGTCATACCACCGTAATTCCCAAATGTAACTTCGCTAGTAATAGATTGTAATCACGGTCCCCTCCCCTGGGACCAGAAAAGCTGAAGCAATAAATGTGTCTCTGAGATAATGTAGCCATATTTTCTAATCATATTTCTAATTTCACTACCTTGTTATATAAAACTTGCTCAGATTGGGGAGCAAGAGCAGACAGCCTATGGGATAATAACAAGTCACTCAGCTGCCGTGGTTCGAAAATTGCAAAGCTGTATGAAAAAGTTACATAAAACCCCAAGGTTGCACCGCCTGGGTACTTCCTGAGAGGTACAAATGCATTAGGGAGGAAACAGGCACAGAGAACCATCTATTTTCATAGACCTGTCAGCATTTTAACCGGAATGTTGTACACATACTTCTGCTGGAAAAGGTAAAGTGTTTGTTAAGGCACTTTCCAAATATAATACACGCTGAGCACAGTGACAAGGTCTGCAGTCACTTTGTTCAAATTGACATTCCAACCTTGTATCTGCCCACTCAGTCTTGATCATGGAAGACTTGAACAATAGTGCATTTAAATAAGAAAAAAAACAGAAACCAAACCACAGCATAGTATGAATACCACAGACACAATACGGGTCCTGGAGATGAACTCACAGGTCTCATGTCTAACCAAGTGGAAGCATTATTGTTACCTCTCGTTGCCAACTGTTACCTAGAAACTGTTTTCCGTCATTTCTCCTTGCTCTTTGGCACCATTTATCTTCTGTACTGACTACATTTCCTGTCTTCTGCGTGGCGCACAAAGACACCGCATGGGCATGGGCCTGTTCACAGGATGGTGTTTAATTTATAGTGTATTGCATACCCTCCAACATTTCTCCGATGAAAGTAGGGACGCCCCGTTCCAGTTCCCTTCCCCTTGACAGTTAATGACAGGATTCAAAGCTTCATTTAAGAATGTTCTTAATAAAAGTTGAGTAATGTTTGAAGAATTGTGTTTTTATTTGTTAGTTAGTAGTACCCTAGTCAACAAAAATAGATTAATTTCAGTACTGTATTTCAAACAACAACAAAAATAGAGGCCTTGGCATAATAAACAGGGGGGAAAACTTTGTTTGTATGTATCATTCAGCAAAGTACACAATAACTAATGAGGCCCAGAAGCTGCTGCAATACTGCCAGGATGCTGCATACCCTCCAACATTTCTCCAAAGTAAATAGGGACGTCCCATTCCATAATGATAATTTTACTATTTATACCCCACACATCTTACTGGGTTGCCCCAGCCACAGTTTAAAAAAAACTTCCCTATACAGGATTGCCTTTAGATGGCTCGGGGGTCAGATAACTCCACACCCTCCAACATTTCTCCAATGAAAATAGGGACATCTTAAGGAAAAGTGGGACATTCCAGGATCACATCAGAAACCAGGATGGCTTCTAAATCAGGGACGTCCCTGGAAAATAGGGATACTTGGAGCGTCTGGTATTGTGCAAATATACAAATGGGGCCTGTCATCGTATGCTGTGGTGTGGAGTACTTCTGTTCAGGGATCCAAGCAGCCATGTCATCAGCCATCCTTCCCCCTTGGTTTTCCAATTTTCCATGCCCAGTGAGCACACCCAGCCTTAACTTGGCTACTTGGGGACTAATCCCTTTAGTATTTTCCCCTAAATAGTTTTTGATAATTTTTCAAACTTGGGGTTCTCTGCCTATGCCCCCACTTCCTGTGCACAGACCAGCCTTTCGCATGATGAATTCTGCATATAAGTTAAATAAGCAGGGAGACAATATACAGCCATGTTGTACTCCTTTCCCAATTTTGAACCAATCAGTTGTGCCATATCCAGTTCGACCTGTAGCTTCTTGTCCCACATAGATATTTCTCAGGAGACAGATGAGGTGATCAGGCACTCCCATTTCTTTAAGAACTTGCCATAGTTTGCTGTGGTTGACACAGTCAAAGGCTTTTGCATAGTCAATGAAGCAGAAGTAGATGTCTTTCTGGAACTCTCTGGCTTTCTCCATAATCCAGCGCATGTTTGCAATTTGGTCTCTGGTTCCTCTGCCTCTTCTAAATCCAGCTTGCACTTCTGGGAGTTCTCGGTCCACATACTGCTTGAGCCTTCCTTGTAGAATTTTAAGCATAAGCTTGCTAGCGTGTGAAATGAGTGCAATTGTGCAGTAGTTGGAGCATTCTTTGGCACTGCCCTTCTTTGGGATTGGGATGTAGACTGATCTTTTAACTTATATGCAGAATTCATCAGAATTCATCATGCGAAAGGCTGGGCTGGATGAATCCCTAGCCAGAATTATTCCCTAGCTGGAAGAAATATAACCTCAGATATGCAGATGACACAACCTTGATGGCAGAAAGTGAGGAGGAATGAAAGAACCTTTAAATGAGGGTGAAAGAGGAGAGTGCAAAATATGGTCTGAAGCTCAACATCAAAAAAACGAAGATCATGGCCACTAGTCCCATCACCTCCTGGCAAATAGAAGGGGAAGAAATGTAGGCAGTGAGAGATTTTACTTTCTTGGGCTCCATAATCACTACAGATGGTGACAGCAGCCATGAAATTAAAAGATGCCTTCTCCTTGGGAGAAAAGCAATGACAAACCTAGACAGCATCTTAAAAAGCAGAGACATCACCTTGCCGACAAAGGTCTGTATAGTTAAAGCTATGGTTTTCCCAGTAGTGATGTATGGAAGTGAAAGCTGGGCCGTAAAGAAGGCTGATCGCCGAAGAATTGATGCTTTTGAATTATGGTGCTGGAGGAGACTCTTGAGAGTCCCATGGACTGCAAGAAGATCAAACCTATCCATTCTGAAGGAAACCAACCCTGAATGCTCACTGGAAGGACAGATCCTGAAGCTGAGGCTCCAATACTTTGGCCACCTCATGAGAAGAGAAGACTCCCTGGAAAAGACCCTGATGCTGGGAAAGATGGAGGGCACAAGGAGAAGGGGATGACAGAGGACGAGATGGTTGGATAGTGTTCTCGAAGCTACCAGCATGAGTTTGACCAAACTGCGGGAGGCAGTGGAAGACAGGAATGCCTGGCGTGCTCTAGTCCATGGGGTCACGAAGAGTCAGACACAACTAAACAACAACAACAAGGACCAGCACTTGAATAGTACATTTTCCAGTAATATAGTGTATGCTATTAGTATGTAAAAATGATGCCATAAAAAGTTTAAGGAGAGAAATATCACACACAAAGTGAAGGATGGAAGAGAAGGAACAAGAAGCTGCAGGTTCAGCTGTAACAGAAAAGCAGGAGCAGTGGTCTAAAGGCAGTCAAGTCTGACCTGGCCATGTGGTTGGGAAAAGTAAGTAAGCAACCTGCTTAAGGGAGAACCAGGAAGAAGTCTGCTCCTACCATCCACACAATGCTGTGTCTTTCAGCATTGTTGCATCTGGCCTGGGGCGGGAGGGGGGGGGAATGCTAGATTCCTGCTCATGCACATGAAGGCAGAACTTCTTTTCAGCCAGAACTCACTGGAACTCAATTCCAGCACCTCTCAGGTGGCTGCCATTGTCATTATAAGAGAACAAGGATGGAGTTCATGTTGAGTTCTGGCACTTCTTTTTCTGTGATGGGCTGAACATTGATTCTTGGTATAACAGAGTATGGTCAATAGCATTGGCTGAGAAACTAACATGACAGGTGAGAGTAGCAAAGGGCAAACACAATCCATATTCCTTTTATAACATGTGGCAAATGTTTATTGAATACATAAAATGCTCAGACTATGGCAGGAATCCACCCAGCACTCACAGGAAAATGTGGTGTGATCTCTTGGAGTAATCAAATGAAACTTCAGCACATGGCATGATAAAAGTCTGTAATTTTAATAGGACAAGTTACTTGTTGTTTACTGTTGTAACAATTGTTTTCTCAAAATTTATCTTTTGTACCATGAAAATAAATAAAAACAGTATTGAAAAAAAGAAAAAAAAGCATTGGCTGAAGGCTTTATATGCATTGGTCACACCCCTAAGGGCCTCTTTGGCCATTTTCTCACAGCTACCCAGCTTGGTGTCTGTTCTAGTACACTATTGTCAGATGCTTTGGGGCTGAGTAAGATTTGTTTTGCCTGCCTGCACCTTGCTCAAGCAGGTTCTTTCACCTACTCTGTAGGGGGTGTTAGTTTCCGGTGGTCATTGTTGCTAAATAGGTTAATTTCTTTGCATGTCTATGTTGGTCACACTGTTGGCAGGGAGGTCCAGGAAAGGTTAAGGTTAGATGAGGTAACAAGGTGACACCTTATGAAGGTGAAGGACATTTCTGGAGCCTAACTTCTGGGTTTGGGGCTCTTAGTCTGACTCGGGTATTCTGAAGGCTCACCTGCCACACCTGCCCAGAGCTGTGTGGCACAAAGGCCTCCCTTCTCATCATAAGGTGGGTCCCCAGTCTTGGAGCTATGCCTTGCCAGGCTCCTTGGTATGGGCAGGGTTTGATTCAACCAAGACTGAAGTGAAGTTAGCTTCATGCTCTTCTCATTTCCCTGGAGATATTGTAAATAAAATGTACCCCTAGTTCAACTCAGGAATCGAATGGGTTGAAAGACTAGAAATGGTGTCTGAATGGGCATAACAAGACTTTTTAAAGCATTGGTCTTAGCAGGCAGAGCGGCACCATTTGAATTTGCTTTAGTCACCGACATGTCTTGGGCAACTGGTTTCTCATTTTATACTGCTTTACAGTTCTGCCCATGGTAACATCAATATGAGTTGTTCTATCAATACTGAAGAAGAGGACTGGCCTTGAAAGATGAAGCTAGAGTTATTGTTAGAACTTATTTCTGTGCTACCTTTTAGCCAAAAAGGCCCTCAAAGCACACTATCAAAGTCAAGTAAAAATGTAATTTACAACAATAAAAGTGTGAGGGCATGGAGGATAAGTTATAGGCAAGAAAAATATGTGAGGGTTTAGAAGTTGTTGACTGCTATGAACACATTGAGATTAAGATAGGTGCCTTAAGGACTTCTGGGTTAGCGCCAGCGGTAATGGCGGAATCCCTCTGACTTGGAGGGACCCGCTCAGTGGAAGTCGGGCCGGAACCGCTACGGTGAAAGCGGAGACCCTTTAAGAATCACAGGCGGGTGAAGCCTGTGAGCGTGGGACTCGGCGGGCACCTTTTGCGCCCCCCCCAATTCGTGGGGAGAACCGATTACAGGCTCCAGAGCGAAACGGGGCGAGTGGTGCGGTGCTGTGAGTCAACTGCTACTTCCACGGAGCGAAGCCGCACAGCTGTTACCGGAGAGCGCTGACTTTTTCCTGGGACAATTTTACTTTAAAAAGCAACTACCCGTGAGTAGGATAATTGGAAAAAGGCAAGAAAAAGATATAATTTGGCACCGAAGCGGGGAGGCATAAACAGGAAGTCCGCCTTCCGCTTTTGTAAATAGACTAAAGCAAAGAGGCTGCAAGCTAAAGCCTTGGAAAGCTGATTGAAAAAGGCTAAAATCCTAACATCCAAAATAAGTGAAGCCCCATTGGTTGCAGGAGAAGAGGGGGGAGAGGCTTGGACTATAGGTACCTGCAAGACAGAAGGAAGGAACTTAAAATCTACCGTTCAAAACCTGGGAACAGGCTGCCAATGAATAATAAGATTGCTGTATTGTGAAATGCGCACTGCTTGTGAATAGAGCACTCTTTGAGAGCTAGCTCTACAAGAGAGATACATTGTTTTCAGCTGTCCTCTACTGATTTTAGAAAGGAGGGAAAGTAACTGAAAAGTAACTGTAAATTGAAACTGACTTTCTTCTTTTTTTCTGCTTGAGTTGGGGGTTTAATAAGGTGCTACTTTGTAATACAATAAGTACAGACTGCAATTGTGTCCCCCTAGAGGAAGTTTCTGAAATTGTTACAACAACTGGGCCAGGGAAATTTTCCACTTCAAAATAAACTGTGTGGCTGTGGGATTGACCTTGGACTCTTTGTTGAAGTGTTATGGCAGATGGGAAAGAAAAAGTAGAGCTCCAAGACAAAACAACGAGGTCTGGGAAATCTTGGCAGCGAAGAGCATCAGCATCTGGCCCTCCTGCCTCATCTGCGGCTGTACCCACACAATCTAAGTTAAAAGGTATGTCATCAGAAGAAGCTTTAGCACTTGCATTAGGTAAGATAAATGAATCATTGGAAAAGCTAAGTAAAAAAGTGGATGCTGCTTCAACTAAAATTGACCAAAATACAATAAGCATTAATAATTTGGGACAAAAGGTGAATACTAATACAGAAACGATTGAGAAATTGCTACAGGAATCTACTTTGATTCAACAGACCGCAGAGGAAGCTAAGGAAAAAGCTGCTGCCGTGGAGGAGAAGATAACAAAATTGGAAACAAAGAGGGTTCCAGACCTACAGAAGCAACTTGAGGACCACAGATCAACGCTTTCTATGATTGAACTTAAGGAGAAACAAACAAACTTGAGGATTAGAGCCGTGCCTGAATTAGAGAAGGACAGCCTGATAGACTTTCTCATGCAGGAATTTGCAGACTTCTGGGATTTGGATTTGGAGCAAGAAGAATTTAAGATTGTGAGTGCTTTTAGACTTGGAAGAGGGGGGGGAAGGGTGAGAGACTGTTTGATTACCTTCCGAACTAAAGAGGAGAGAGATAAAATTTTGGGTTTGCACTTCCAGAAGACCTTGGAAATACATCAGTCAAGAGTGGAAATATTCAAAGATATCCCGAAACATCTTTTGGACCTTAGGTCCAATTATGGAGATTTGGTTGCCCTGCTGAGAAGGAACAGAACCATCTTCAGGTGGGAATTTCCCCAAGGCCTATCCTTCAGCTTTAAAGGAAGAAAGATAAAAATAAGATCAGTAGAGGATAAAGAAATTTTTTTGAAAGACTACGGAGAAGACCTGCAGAAAGGACTGGGAGAAGAGCCAGGAGTATTGGACAGAAAATCACCAGACAGAGGATTAGAACAAAAAGCACAGGACAGAGGACTACCAAAAAGAGGAATACTTGACATAGCAAGATTACCCTTTGGATTGGACTGTTCAGAGAAAGTAACATTAATACCACCGACAGAACAAGAGCAAGCACTTGGCGCGGTTGGAGGAAAATCAGAGTAACTACATCATGGCACTGCAACTACTAAGCTGGAATATTAATGGACTTAACTCCCCTCAAAAAAGGAGAAGAGTCTTTCATTTATTAAAAAAGGAACAACTGGACTTGATTTGCCTACAGGAAACACATGTGATAAGGCTCCATAGGAAAGTGTTAAGCAATAAAAGATTGGGTCAAGAATTTATCTCATCAGACAAAGTAAAAAAAAGAGGAGTGGTAATTTATGCAAAGGAGAGCCTATCACCAAAATTTATATTTAAAGATGACCAAGGAAGATTTGTGGCAATTGAAATTCAAATACAAGGAGAGAAATTCCTGATAGTAGGCGTTTATGCACCAAATGAGGGAAGATCAGAATTTTTTAAGAAGTTGCATGAGACTTTGATGGACTATATGGATTACAATATGATCTTGATGGGAGATATGAATGGAGTGGTGTCTACAAATATGGACAAGGCACAGAGACAGGTAGTTACCAAGGATGGCAGACTACCAAAAACCTTTTTTGATATGACTGACAATATGGACTTAGTCGATATTTGGAGAGTAAAGAACCCCTTGGGCAGAGAAGGAACCTTCTCTGAAGCCAAAATGACATGGACAAGAATTGACCAAATTTGGGTAACTAGAGGACTGGCTCCGAAGACAAGAAAAGTGGAAATTTGCCCTAAAACTTGCTCCGACCATAATGCCGTGATGATGGAGATGAAACTAACACCAATTGGTTCCTTTAGATGGAGGATGAATGACACCTTGTTTAGAAACGAAGAAGTGACCAAGAAAGCCCAAAAAACCTTGAGAGATTATTTTGAGATAAATATGAATACTACTGTTGAAAAAAGAGTAATCTGGGACGCAAGCAAAGCAGTTATGAGAGGGTTTCTGATACAACAGAATGCAATAAAGAAGAGAGCTCAAAATGAGAAAAAAGATAAAATTTTGGAGAAAATAAAGGAAGGTGAGAAGAAGCTGAGAGCAAAACCAAAGTCGCAGGAGATTCTGAAAGAAAGAAAGTTACATCAAGTACAGTATATGAAAATGATGAACGAGGAAATAGAATGGAAAATTAAACAGATGAGACAGAAAACATTTGAGTCGGCAAACAAATGTGGGAAATTGCTGGCGTGGCAAATGAAAAAAAGACAAAAACTCAATATTATTACAAATTTGGAAGTGGAAGGAAAGAACATACAGAATCCAGTGGAGATTAGAAAGTGCTTCCAGAGGTACTTTAAACAACTATATACACAAGGGACACAGAAATAAATTTATATTGATCGATTTTTGGAAACAAATGGATTGCAAAAAATCTCTCAAGAAAACAAGTTAATGCTGAATTATAAAATAACCGAGCAGGAAGTAGAAGGTGCCATTCAGAACATGCAATTGGGCAAATTTCCAGGGCCGGATGGTTTAACTTCAAGATACTATAGATCCCTGAAAGAATGGTTAATACAACCATTAAAGGAAGTTTGTAATGAAATTTTGGAAGGGAAAAAAGCACCAGAGTCGTGGAAGGAAGCCTACATTACACTTATACTGAAAACAGAGTCTGAGAAGACACAGCTCAAGAATTACCGCCCCATATCTCTGCTCAATGTGGATTACAAAATTTTTGCAGATATTTTAGCTAAAAGATTAAAAAAAGTGCTAGTAGAAGAGATACATAAAGATCAAGCTGGCTTTCTCCCGGGCAGACACTTGTCTGATAATACGAGAAATATAATTAATATTCTAGAAAAACTACAAGTGAATATTAATACTAAAGCAGTTTTGATTTTTGTAGACGCGGAGAAAGCTTTTGACAATATTTCTTGGAGCTTCATGAAGAAGAACCTACAGGGGACGGGGGTTGGTCAAGGTTTTGGAAATGGTATAGGTGCAATATATTCAGAACAAAAGGCTAAATTAATTGTCAACAATGTAGTGACGGAGGAATTTAAGATAGAGAAAGGTACACGACAAGGGTGCCCAATTTCCCCATTGCTTTTTATATCGGTCTTGGAGGTTCTTTTAAATATGATTAGAAGGGATCAATTGGTTAAAGGAATACAAGTCGGAGCTAAACAGTACAAATTGAAAGCATTCGCTGATGACCTAGTATTGACATTACAGGAGCCAGAATCTAGTACTAAAAGAGTATTGGAATTGATTCAAGAATTTGGTCAGGTTGAATAAGTTGAATAAGTTGAATAAGTTGAATAAGATAAAAACTAAGGTTTTAGAGAAAAATCTAACAGAGATTGAGAGAGAAAGGTTTCAGAAGGAGACAGGATTAACATTGGTTAAGAAAGTGAAATACCTGGGGGTCAATATGACTGCTAAGAATGTGAATTTATTTAAAGATAACTATGAAAAATGCTGGATGGAAGTGAACAAGGACTTAGAAATATGGTCAAATCTGAAGCTTTCATTGCTAGGCCGTATCGCTGTGATAAAAATGACTGTATTGCCAAGAATGTTGTTTTTGTTTCAAACATTGCAAATTTTGGATAAAATGGACTGTTTCAAGAAGTGGCAGAGAGATATTTCTAGATTCGTCTGGCAGGGCAAGAAGCCCAGAATAAAATTTAAAATACTAACTAATGCAAAAGAAAGAGGTGTATTTGCCCTGCCAGACCTTAAACTTTACTATGAATCAGCCACATTTTGCTGGTTGAGAGAATGCCTGCTTCTTGAAAACACAGACATTTTGGACCTAGAAGGTTTCAACAATGTATTTGAGTGGCATGCATATCTGTGGTATGATAAGGTCAAAGCACATAAAGCATTTACAAACCATATTGCCAGGAAAGCATTGTTTAATGTCTGGACAAGATATAAGGACCTACTTGAAAATAAAACCCCAAGGTGGTTGTCACCGATGGAAGCGAAGGCTCAGAAAAAGCTCAATATGGAGGCCAAATGGCCGAAATATTGGGAAATTTTGGAACAAGAGGGAGACAAATTGAAATTGCAGAGCTTTGAGAAATTAAAAGACAAAGTGCGAGATTGGCTTCATTATTATCAAATAATGGAGGCTTACAATTTGGACAAGAAAATTGGCTTCCAGGTGGAAAAATCAAAATTGGAAACAGAACTGTTAGATCCCAAAACTAAGATTTTATCAAGAATGTATAACTTGCTGTTGAAATGGAACACTCAGGATGAAGATGTTGGACATAACATTATGTTGGCTGACTGGGAACAGTTATGGACCACAGGTATGAAATTTACGGCATGTAATGCCTTAAGAGAGAATATTATGAAAATGATATACAGGTGGTACATGACACCAGTCAAGCTTGCAAAAATATATCACTTGCCTGATTATAAATGTTGGAAATGTAAAGAGATTGATGGTACATTCTTTCACCTTTGGTGGACGTGCCCAAAGATTAAGGCTTTCTGGGAGATGATCTATAATGAAATGAAGAAGGTATTTAAATAAACCTTTTTGAAGAAACCAGAGGCCTTTCTCCTGGGCATGGTCGGCCAATTGGTGCTAAAGAAGGACAGAACTTTCTTTATGTATGCTACAGCAGCAGCAAGAATACTCATCGCAAAGTATTGGAAGACACAAGATTTACCCACCAAGGAAGAATGGCAGATGAAGGTGATGGATTATATGGAACTGGCGGAAATGACTGGCAGAATCCGAGACCAGGGAGAAGAATCGGTAGAAGAAGGTTGGAAGAAGTTTAAAGACTATCTACAGAAACATTGCAAAATTAAGGAATGTTAGAAGGATGCTGGAATGAACTTATGTGGTTTTAGTAGCAATATTATAAAGGAGTATGTAAAAATGGGTTGTTAACAGGTGAGAATGTAAAGTTATAACATATTAAGATAAATCATTAAGATAAAAACAAAGATGGAAAGGATTTGCTGAATTAATTAATTGAACTAGAATACAAAAAAGGAAGGCGTGAGGAGGTCAAGGAAACAAGTAAATGAAAGATAAGCTATGGAAAAATTGATTTGTTTTTTTTTAGCTTTTTGTAATTTTTTTGTTTTACTATTTTTTCTTATGTTTGTAATTTTATGAAATGTTAATAAATATTATTATTTTTAAAAAAAGATAGGTGCCTTAATTGACAATTTTCCTGTTTTATAGTAAATTAGTGGTTTCTTAAGGGCTGTGCTCAAAGGTGACCTTCAATATATTCTTTGGAATGAATGGCATTTTATCACTCTATTAATTATTTAATCTATCTTTTAATTAGTACTACGACATTTTCCTGCTGTAATTTTTAATAGTAAAATATTTGTGAAATATCACTTAAAGGAATGCTATAGCATCATTAGCACTATGATACCTTTTTTTTTTTTACGGGGGAAAAACTTTCCTGTCACCACCAATTTAGCAAGGTGCTGGCAGTGACCAGAAAGTGTTTTTAATTATATGTTTATGTGTTTTTAAAAATAGCATTCTACGGTTTTAACACTCTTTCATATAAGTGGTATTTGGCTAATAGTTGGTTTTTAAATATGTATATAAAGAAATGCTTTTTAGTCCTCTAATTAAAGTTTTTTTAAAAAAATCAGTGATGATACAAAGGTGCATAAAAGTTTGCACTGACTGCCCATATACTTCCAGGTTCATTATTCTTATACTAATTTACAAGGCCATTAACTTGAGTCAAGGATCCCTTAAGGGCCACTTGATTATTTATATCCCTGAGGTCTTCAGGGGAGCTTTGTTTGTGGCTCCCCCTTGGTTTGGATGGTACCTCACATCCACCAGCAGTCATATTATGGCCCCAATCTTGTGGCACTCTATTCCATCTGAGATCAAACAGGCTTCCTCCTCTCTGTTGAACTTCCAGAGCCTAATGCAGACTTTTAAAAATTTCAGCAGGTATTTTAAGCCATTTCTGAATTTATATTTAGTTTTCAACTTATTTCATCTCCCTTGCATTTTTGAGCTTGCTCTACACTGCTTACAACCACAATTAAATTGCCAGAATAAAATAATAAATAATGTTCCAGAGTGCCTTGGAGAGGGGTGCTAACTCACTTCTTCAGAATAAGATTTCCTAAAGGATGGGGCTCCAAAGAAAAAGCAGACTTGGAACTTTGAGGGGGAATGTGCTGATTCCTTCAGTTACCAGACAGAGTATGAAAGTAACATTGGAAAGAGATGAGTGAATCAGTGGGTTAGGGCCAAGGAGAGAACTCAGCAGTAGAGAGGACATTTGTGGGTCTCATCAGTTATAGTCTCAGTTCACTATATGTGGCCCTGTATTCATGCTGCAGATTCTGGTATATGCACCTGTATCAGAGAAAGTGCTGGACATGATCTGTCTGAAAGAGGAATATTCTCATAGAATGAAGTTATGTACATGGCTTGCGGAAAAGTC
This sequence comes from Podarcis raffonei, assembly GCF_027172205.1. Classification (NCBI taxonomy): domain Eukaryota; kingdom Metazoa; phylum Chordata; class Lepidosauria; order Squamata; family Lacertidae; genus Podarcis; species Podarcis raffonei. The sequence continues at coordinate 55,055,501 of NC_070604.1, forward strand.
TTGTCACTTTATCCATGGGTAGCAGAGGCAGGAAGACTTTGTTTCTTATTAATCATGTTGAGTGATTAATAATGGACTTCTGTATTAGCTAGATTAAAAATGCATACAATGTGCTGTTGTGAAAAATTGTGTGGTGTTATGACATTCTCTTTTGGGACGTGCCTTTTTGAAGGCATCTTTATGGTGTTTTGCTGCATTTTTGACCCAAGAAGTTAAGAGCTGCTGGATTCCAATCCATAAAATGGCATTTAAACATTTGAAGGAATTACTGATAAAAACACCTGTGTCCAAACATAACAATGTGGAAGGACCAATGACTGTACTACTAGATGTCAGTTCTCTGAAATTAAGTGCTGTATTATTGCAGAAAGCACACCTGTTGCATATTCTTCCAAAACACTGGCAACTACCCAGCAAAATCATGCTTGAAGAGAAAAAGAAATGTTGGCAACAAGGTTTAAATATACAAAATCCCACTCGTATATATTTGAAATAAACAGTGACTGCAGAAATAAACCACAAACCACTGTGATTTTCAGAAAACCTTTGTATACACAATACACAAGAATCATGTATTGTCTGGTAATGCTAGAAGAATATCACCAAGAGTGATCAATCAAACAAAGAGGTAAGCATTACTGCTGCTCTTTGTAGGCCGTATAGGGGTTTGGAAAAGATGCACATTCTTACATCTCATTCATTCATTTTATTTGTATGCCGCTTACCCACAACAAAATCATGCTTACAGTCGTACCTTGGTTGTCAAATGCCTTGGTACCTGTCCGTTTTGGCTCCCAAACGTCGCAAACCCGGAAGGGAGTGTTCTGGTTTGTGAACGTTCTTTGGAAGCCGAACATTTGATGGGTCTTCTGCAGCTTCTGATTGGCTGCACGAGCTTCCTGCAGCCAATCGGAAGCTGCGCCTTGGTTTGTGAAAATTTGGAAGTCGAACGGACTTCCAGAACGGATTCTGTTCGACTTCCGAGGTACCACTGTACATGAATGAAAGCAGGAATACATTTCAAACAAACACTACAAAACCAATTTCACAATAACATAGCATAACAATAACATAACAATTTCATAATAACATAGCAGAACAATAGCAAATATAGTAACAAACAAAAAACAACACAGTTTAATACTATAAATACAAGAGTACTTTAAAAACGTGCATCATCCTATAGCAGAAATAACAAAGGAGCTTTGCTGTTTCACCTTAGCCCTCCCCTGATGTTGCTCACAGTCGCTCTTCCCCAGCAGCTTCTAGACACTAAAACTGACCCACTATTTCTGCCAAAGTATTTGCTCCTCACAAGAAAAGCATTCTCCCCCCTCCCCCTTACACAGGCAGCAGGGCAATCAGATGTACTGTGGTGGGAGTTGTGTTTGGTTTAATTAAGTGAAAAGTGGCAGCCAAGAGATCTTCTTTGCAGCCCAGTTGTATTTTCAAAGCTCAGAACATGCACTTAACAGCACGGGGTTCTCTGTGCAAATGCTTCAAGCCCAGAAGCAGCTCCTTGAATTGCCATGTGATGCTGCAAGGGGGAGTTTTGATTTATTATTCCTACTATTGAGGAAAGCAATTCTTGGCAACACCACTGAATAGTTTAAACCTGGAAAATATGTAATTTTGAGATCAGTAGTTGTAAGGGTTGCACAATGTTAAGCAAAGCCTCTTCCTTCTCCCACAACACTTCAGGCTTCTCTGACATTATTTTACATAATCTGCAGAAGATATTATGAACAGTGAGTCATAAGGCATGTGGCACAGAAATAGCACCAAAAGTATCCTGAATCCAAGTAATTCTCAGTCTACTCAGAGTATAACTTAGTTGGATACAACTCTTTGTCCTTTTGCTTAACAGACAAATTTGATGAGTATGACTTACATTCAGCATGTGGTCGCACTCCAAAACTGCAATCATTCCAACTGAGTTGACACATCTGATAAGACTTTCAGGGGAGTCTCTCCTTTGACTCCAAGGATCTCCTAGAAATCATACCTTGTCTCAGTGTTCTGAGACACCCCAATTTGACTTGTGGTTTGCATGGCACCTCTGTACATTCTTTGGAAAAGATGAACTTTTCGTCATATTCTTGTATCAACCAAAGCTGCTGTTGAATAATAAGGGGGAAAGCAGATAAAGAGAGATAATGATTAGGCCTATATAAATTAATTAATCTTCTCATCAGAACAGACAGCAGACATAATTTTAATGCACCCTACTCATGCTTTGTGGAAGGAGTACAAATTGTCTCCATTAATTGTCTCCCATTTTATTCATGGGCAATGTTCAGCTGTGATGATCATTACATGTTCAGGTGAACCCGCCACAAGGGCTATAAATCAAAGTTATAAATTAGTTAAATGTAAAACATCCAATTGAAAGGGTTTTCTAATAAAAAATAATAATCAGCTGCTTGCTGTGAAAAATAGTCAGTGTTACAAAGTCAATCAAAATGTGTTCATATGCCAGTTCAGTAGGTAATTCATTAGCTTTCATGACCTTAGAAGCCACACAATGCCTAACAGAGGAAACATAATGATACTTACAGAGCAGTACTCTGCACGTCAACTCAGAAGTAGATTTTAGTGAGTTGAATTGGACTTACTTGCTCAAGTGAGTATCATATGTAGAGTCATAGAAATGTAGAATTATAGAGTTGGAAGGGACAATGAGGCTCCTTTCGTCTAACCTCCTGCAATACAGGACTCTCAACTAAACATCACTGACAGATGGCCTCCCAGTTTGGTGTCATCTGCAAATTTGATGAGCAGCCACTCAGTTCCTTCATCCATATTGTATATAAAGACATTGACAAATGTAATCTCAAATACAGTATGTATGGTCTGAGGAGATACATAGATGGGGGCAAACACGCACTTACACAAATTTATACAGTACTTTACTCTCCAATGAAAATTCTCAGAGCACCTTACACACACACACACACACACACACACACACACACACACCAGCAACCTAACCAACTTATCTAAAAAGCCTGTGGAAATTGACAACTGAGAGGCATGACAACTGGTTTTTCACCTGGCACTGAAAAGACAACAGATTCAGCACCAGGGTTCAGGAAGAGTTCCAAAGCCAGGGGCTGGATCTAGACACATCAAGAAAAGTGTTTTAGGAAAACGCGTTGTAAACCTCAAAGTGGGAAATCACACTGGCGAAAGACGGAACTCCACAGCACCATCTGGTGTCACATATATAACACATATAAAACACTTTTTCTTTACCGATGTAGCTGAGTCCAGGGTGTCAACACAGATAACGCCATATCTTCAGTCACCACCCAGCTCACCTTTGGTGATAGTAGGATCTGGAGAAGGTCTTTCCTTAGACCTTTATCCATTCTTCCTGTGAAAGTAACCGACACAAACAAGGATTTCACAGGCACAAGTAAAAATGGGAAAGCTCTATTTTCCTTACATGTACTGTAGGACAACATATCCTGCCTTAACAGGCCTTCTTAGGGATGTAAGCTCTTCATAAACTTGATCACTCATTCCCCTATATTTGCTACTGATGCCGCACAATCAGTCTGCTGCTTCACAGACAGAAACATTTTGAACTGTATTCAGGCTGTGCAGGATTAGGATTAATACATGTTGTAGCGGCTGACCCATCTCTGTTGGTCATGGACTTCTTTTGTACCTTTCCTTTCTTGAGAAGTTGCCAGAGTGGCTGCAAAGAGACAACGCTTCCACATCTGTTTCGGAGCAAGCAGCATGGGAGCTACAGAGAGATCTGAGCCAAAATCACAGCCCATGCACTCGGTGGAAAGTCTGATTTCCCCATTGTTCAGGTGGATTTTTCAAAATAAAAAAAATTAAAAGCAAAAGCCTTTTAAAATCTCTATTTATACATGATAAAAATAAGAATGGCAGGAGCCCAGAACAAAAAATGTTATTGGAACATCAGCTAACTCCAGTGGCACATTATTATTTTTTTTGCTAGACAATGCAACAGGCTGTGATTAGTAATCTTAGCATGCATGGAGCAGCTCTTATTTATAATAGTGGCATAATAATTTCCTTCACAGCTGGCAAAGCACTGGATATTTGTTTCTCTGAGATAAAGTGTAGCCTTCTGACAGAAACCTTAGGTGTTCATAATGATACATCCCCTAAGTTTCAGTTGCCTTTCAGCTATGCAGGTAGTTTCAGTTAAATGATGAATTCTATTACATGCCAGGAGAGCAAATAGCAGAAAAGCTAATTTACAGCTTCTCTTCTTTAATAGCTGAGTACTGGAAATTGTGGCACATGGCCATGAAAATTAAATAGCTCTTGGGTGGGATCCAGACTTCACTTTGCTTAGAGTAGACCCATTGAAATGAATGGGATGCAGGTTAGGCAGGACTAACTGAATTCCCATTTATTATTTCAATAGAGCTATACTAAGCATGACTAAAAGCTGCAGTCCCAACCATGTCTACTCAGAAGTTGGTCCCACTGACTTCAGTGGTGCTTATTCACAGATAGGAGGCGTTAGGACTGCAGGCTAAGTTTGTAACTAGTCCACTAACTTTTATATTATGAGCTGGATTCTATTGTCATTGTGAAACAATTCCTCAATTCTGCCCTGAAGCCACACTGAATCAATGGGGGGGGGGGAAGGTCTCAAACACGTTTCTTCATACTCAGTACATGCAAAATCTAAATTTTGTACTTAAAACTCAAAAATTCAGCACTTGGAATAAATTATGCAAATCAATGCAATTTATGCCAGTTTTACTTATTTTCCCCACAGTGTGCTTTGTTTAAATGATGTTTGAATAACCGCATAGCCATTTTTCATGTTTAGCTTTGGAAATCAGCAGTGGAATGAGAAAATGAGAACTAAAAGAAGGGCACAGGCATATGCCACAATTCCACCGAAGTGCCAAAAACCTGCAACACCTTCTGGTGTCGATCCCAGAATCTCTGCTTTCTTTTTCTTTGCTCTTATTGTTCAGGAGGTATGCTTGAAAATGCATGAGATGAACGAATGCAGAAATCTTGGAGGCAACAAGGGTTTCTGAACAAGGTTGCCAGTAGGCTAGGCTTTAATGAGATGTATACTTCCTTGGCTCTGCCCATGTCATAATGTCATGCATGTTGTTTTCTTTTATTTCACTGAAATGACTCTACTATTCTCCTTTGCTGCCTCTTGTAGCTTGAACTCCTGTGTGAGAGCACTGCTCTGACCTCCATTGAGACCTCCCTCAAAACATTTCCATGAAGCCTTTTAAACAACCCCCTTGCGCCCATTCCTTGCCAAACTAACAACCTATCCTTCCCCTGTTGACCTCTCCCTCCATTTTCCTCACCTTCCTCTGGTTTACTTGTGATTATTTGGAACTGTATAAGCCTCTTGGAGCAGGGACTTGACAAACCTGTACTTTATAATGGATTATATGCATAACTGGGATGATGATGATGATGATGATGATGATGATGATGATTAGAATAAGAAATAAGACATTTTGCTTGCTTTGCATATTTTATAGAGGTTTTGGCTAAAATTTCCAGGGTTTTTAGTGGAGAGAACATACAGATGTATGACTAAATGAGGACTATATAAAGTAGGGAAATACAATTGGGCAGACTCAGAAGAGGAACATGTACCTTCGATGGGTGGAAACTTCCTTTTTTATCTAGCTTCTTTGATGCCATCTGTCTCCTGAGCAATGCAGCTTTTCTTTGTAGACACACGTACCATGCTATGGAGTTCCTGCTAAGTTAAAGTTCAGAGCTAGTAGATTATTTCTGCCATTGTAATGTATGGTACATCCTGTCAAGATGACTTGAAGCAAGAGGCTTTTGAGGTTCTGCCTTGCTCAATGTTCTGCATCATGGTCTGTTCCCTGCACCCACCCCCCTCCTCGCAAAGCAAACAAATGCTATTGTAACCTTTGCGACCAGAAATGAGCTGCAAGATAGCTCCACCTTGTCACACTCTTCCAACTTAATATTATTGATGGGGATTTAAAGAAAGAAAATTAATTACAGGCTTGAGTTGTTTCCCATCCTATGCAGCCATCGCTTTCGGCTTCAGTGCCTGTTGTCACTTGTCCCTCAAGAAATACTAGCTTCAAAGACCGGAAGATAAATAAATAAGTGAAAGGTGCAGCACAGGGAACTCTTCAGAAATAAAACCCTGACAGGAGGTCATGGCCAGTGGAGAAAGAATCTATTCGGTTTTGCAAAGCCCTTGTATATATGAATAAACTTCAGAGTGCACACGTCAAAGGATCATTCAGGGAGTGTTCCACTTCGTGTGCTGAGAAGGGAACTGTGTATAAGTTGGTTGACTAAAGTCCACTGTGAATTTTCTCTTCTTCGGTATCAAGTTAAAGCAACTGTTAAATGCTGAGGTTACAAAATAAAGCCTGGGCAACACTGTCAAGCTACAGCAACAGATTACTCTAAAGCAGGTGTGAGGAATGTTTGGTTCTCCTGATATCATTGAACTACAACTCCCATCAGCCCCAGCAAACATGACCAATAGCCAGTGATGATGGGAGTTGTAGTTCAGAAACACCCAGAGGGCCAAAGTGTGCTCCTCACACCTGCTCTAGAGTAATCTGTAGCTTGGCAGCCAAAGGTTCCCTACGCTTGATCTAGTGCATGTGGCCATCCTCTTTTCCAACTCTGCAAGTTTCTTCTCTCTACCATGCTTCCACTATCTCTTCCATGCTCTATTACTCTCCCCTTTCTTCAACTTCTTCATCTGCCATTTAATTGGTTACTGGTGGTAGGGAGTCTTCATCCTTGGTGTGTAACTGTCACCATGACTTAAGTCATAAATCTACTCAGCCTAAGAAATGTTGTGAGGACCATCGATAGCATGCGATACATTTTGCACATTTCACTTACTTCTGCAGAGAAACAACGGAAATGTTTTTTTTTTTAGAGGTTCAGTAATACCATCTCTGAATGAGCATCAGATAAGAGAAATTACTTAAAGGTGAGCCGTACGGCTGCCCAGCTCTGCCTCTGCAGAGCTGCATATCAGTAAGCTAAGCATGTTGCAGGAGCCTTATTTATCATGTCATACCGCAAGGTAGCAGCTAAAAAGCAAAGCCTTGATGAATCGGCAATAGAGTCCTTCATCAATGTGATGCTCCTGTTGCTTCATTTGTGTGCAAAACCACAGGCTGCTACTCAGGGCTGCAATTTATACTATATAATTTTACTGATCTCTCTCTCTCTCGATGGTTCAATATTTGGAATCAACTTAATTCTCTCAGCACATATTTTGCTTTCAGATATTCCAGCTACACTTCAATTGAATGTGTGCCAAAGGCTGAACCAAAAGCCCTGTGTTTTCTCCCATGGTGTGAGTGGGGCTGTGCCTGTGTGTGCACTGTGAAAATCTGCAAGAAAGTGCTTCTTCACACAGCACATTATTAAATTATGAAACTTGCTTCCATAGCAGGCAGTGACGGCCACCAACCTAGATGGCTTTAAAAGAGGACTAGACAAATTCATGGATGAGAAGGCTATCAAGAGCTGTTAGCCATGATGGCTATGCTTTGCCACCAAACCTGGAGGCAGCAACGCTTCTGAATACCAGTTGACAGAAACCACAGGAGAGAAGAGTGTTCTTGTGCTCAGGTCCTGTTGGCCACTGCGAGAACAGGATCCTGGACTCGATGGGCTATTGGCCTGATCCAGCAGCTCTTCTTATGTTCTTACAAGGACAACCCCTTCATACAACTGTGTGCATGGAAGCTTCCGAGTAATCTGGAACTGTGACTGCACAGGTTTCCATATTGCATGGAAGCCTTGGTGTGTAAAACTATACACCGGAAGGCTTTGTCCCTATAGATGCTCACACTGTAGCTATGGACACTACTGTAGACAGCTGCCATTCTGTGCAACCCAACTCACATGCTGGGCGTGTTCCTGAGTAAATAATCTCAATAAGACCATTGTATACCAGAAAAGAAAAGCTCAGCTGCAAAACGCAACCCAGATATTGAATTCTTGTGATTTCCTAATACTATGCTGGCAGAGAGAGACGTCACACTTAATTTCCAGATCTATTTAGGATGTAGGATCATGTACACTAGCTGCAAAATGCATCCAGGTATTTTATTAGGACAATCCTTGAAGTGCCAAATAAACAGATCAACAATCAACACTCCTGTGTTTCAAAATATTTCCTTTTGTTGCTGTGGGTTGTCTTCTTTGCTTGAATAATCTGATGTTCTTTGCAGGCCTCTTCTACATCACACCTTCTCAATGGTACTATAGGCTGGATTGTAAATCAGTCCATGCAGTTTTGGGGGGTCCTGCTTCACAGCAAATGGTTGACTGAGATGGTACTTTTTCTTCATTCAAGTCCTATCCTAAGATGTTGGTGCTGTTCCAATGTTTTCAATAGGAATAAGCCAGTGTTTTGTGAGCAACCCCCACACTTTTGCTTCAGGGTGAGAAATTTAATTAATAGGATATATTCCAACTACTGCAATTCCAACTACTCTGACATAATAATTGGTTGGTATATTACCTTGCATGTGAGCCCTACCTGTAGAGCTGTGTGCAAATAGCCTCACAAAATTCTCCACCCTTATTGCAGACAGAGAAATCATGGAGCGGACGGAGGGAACAGAATTTCAGCAATTTTCTCAGTGGGAGGAGAAATTCTCTAATACTTTTTTTGGGTGGCTCGGATCACCATAAGCAGTGGCAAGAGCATCTTTCTTTTTTAAAGGGTTTCTTTTGTTGTGTTTCTTTTTATTACTGCTGCTGCACAGGGTTACAACAACAAGGGAGTTGGCAGCTGTGCCACTCTTTTGCCTTTGCTGCAACGCCCCAGTCCCTTGTGCCATCCTAGGGTGCTGTGTGGAAAAGGGGGAAATGGCAGCCACCACAAACATGGTGGATAATTTTAGAAAGAGGCCTTCTTTTTCTAAGGAGCTGGGAAAATAGAGAAGTGTCCTAAAATTTTGTCAGAAAAGGTTGTCTTCAGAGAATTTTTTTGCTCTGCTCTATCTACACAGCTATAAATAATCAAACCATGATCCTGTTTATGATGTTGGTTTTGTAACATCTTCCTAGGCTGACTTCTTTTTATGTATTATATCATCTGTCTTCAGTTTGCTGCAGGCAATTTGATTTGATGGGAGTTCAAAAAGCTGCAACAGCAGTGTTGTCGAGACCCAAACCCTTTGCAGAGTATATATATTGAAAAATAAATGACACTTCCTCCTGGTGATTGTGTATGTGTGAAGTGAAATCTGTTATTTGCATAGGAGAAAGATCACACTTAAAAACAACAACATCAGAGTTCCAAGGGAGCTACTGTGGAAACATTGCTGCTCTGATCAACAAAGGCAAAGGGGTAATGAAACACACTCATGGGATTGGGTCCTACTTGCAGCAAAAGATGATTCATGTCCACACACCCCCCCAATCACTTAATGTGCACATTTATTGAGTCATCAGAATCCATTTAGCACTCTTCTAGCAGGAACAAATCCCTCCAGTTTTGGGAGATGGGTACATGATACAGACAGTCCATAATGAAAGTGTTAACAAGCACCAAACAGGGACAATGGGCTGAGGACAGCATCCTGTCACTGATCATTCCTATCAAGGCTGACAGCATCAAATGGTGGGCATAATCTCTCATCATTCTGCATTTGATGACTCATCGCTGAATAAGTAAGCTATTTTCATGAAAAATACTGTGTTGGAAGTGATACGTAACTATGATGTTTGGAATGTAGTACTGTAGGAATCTCTTGAAGACTTTTTAATAATGATATGCCTGTGCAACTGCTTAACATTTTCTTGTGTAGCCAGCTATTTTAGTGATTGCTTTGCACTGCTTTTAATGATTTTTCTTTTAAAAAAATGTTTTTATATTGCTGTACACCGTCTAACGGAATATACTGAAATGGCAAAATTGACAATGAAACAAAGAGGAAGAGACGACAACAAATTTAAGGAAGAATGGAAGATGTTTATTGCATATATACAGAAGCATTGTACTCAAGTTAATACATTAGCAGGGTTTTAAAATTACTTGTAATTTTGTTATGAATGGATTATAGGTAATACAAATGGGTTTAAACTTAGCAATGGACATGCGGTACACTGATAAATAATGGAACCAAGGAAGGGACTAGAGGGAAGTCAATCTGTTTTGTTTTGTTTTTGTATTTTTGTATTTATTTTTGGAAAATTAATAAAATATTATTAAATATATTGCTGGACACCACCCTGATATTTTATGGCAGCGTGGAAAAAAGTAAGTTAGTTAGTAAGTAAGTAAGTAAGTAAATAGTAATTTCAAGGAAGTCCTTTGAAGCCATTCTCTTAACATGGATGCCTGTTCAAACTTAACAGATTCCTAATCCTCCCTCCCTTTATGTTGCCATGAGACTGTTACATTATTTTGTAATGTGACATCAATGATGGATGATGCTTTAAATATTGTACAGCACCATGGAAAAAACTATAATGAGGTGTGACATTTTTACTATCATTCCAAAGGCTTGTGTTCACTTTGTATTGATAATTTTTAAAAAATGCTTTGGGTTGTATGTGTGTGTGTGTTTGGTTTTGGTTTTTTTAAAAGAAAGGCAGGTTTACATTATATAAAAGTAAAGTGGTCTCCATTGGAGTATTAGGAAGCCTGTAATTTTATGTTCACGTCTTCTGCCTAAAACATTTATGGTGTCATAAGAACTGCTTAATGAATGTACTGCCTTGTAATACTCCACGGGGTATACTTTATTCTCTATTACAGCTTTTGTGTCTGCAGATATTTCTGAAAGATCAGTGCTAAGAAAGCAGAACTGTTACTGATCATGCATGTTTATTAGGAGGTGTCGGTCATGGAGAATGCCAGTGCCTTCAAAGCCTCAAAACTATGTAGATCTTTTTTTACAGGTAATTGCGCACAGATAAGAACTGATGGCTGCGGGGATTTTCTACATTTTGCATATTACACTTGATAATAATATATTGGTATGCTCTGAGGCAGTGTTTCACCTGATTCTGTAATCTGTCTTTATGTGTTAGGCCGCTCAGTGTTCTGTCCTTGCATTTCCCTTAATCCTGTGTTGGACAAATCCATGTTGATTGCTTCTTTTCATACTGTGAGCACAGAATTTGTACATGATTTGTATAAATAATGGCAATGATTAATGATTATTTAAGGAGAGTTGAACAGGACACAGGACTGAACTTCTCAATGATGTGCCTGTTGCATTTATTTTCCAAATTTTCTCCACCGTTTGAGGTGGTTGTTAGGGATGTGCAAAGCCCTTCTACACCAATCTGGCCCCGATCTGTGCCCCCCCTCCCGGATTAGGCTGATCTGTCCCTTGCTGCTCTGGGAACCTGCTTTTCTCCCCCATTCCCCTTTCTTCTGGAAAGTAATGGGTTATACTGCATTTAAGTATAGTGAACAAGACACCATATTAAATGCAGTGAATCTATAGTAAAATGCAGGCTCTAAGCAGGAAGGCAGCAGAGGATGATTATAGTGTAGATAAGGGGAGAGTGAGAGTGAGCGCAGACTCTGAAGTTAGGGGGAGATTAGAGTAAGGTTACCAGATTTTTTTTCAATGAATCCAGGGACACTTACCAACTTCCTACTAAATAGAGGGATTTTGTCAGGGGACTGATTTGTAAATCCGGGGACTGTCCCCGGGAAATGGGAACGCCTGGTAACCATAGATTAGAGGCTTCTGTGGAGAGCTGTCTGCTGTTGGATTGTTTATGGTGCAGCTGCCCCATGCCACAATGAACAAACAAATTAGGATAGAATTGGTCAGAAATTTATCATGTTCTTTGGATGGATGGTAAGAACATCCATTTTACCTGCTGCAATTTATCAAATATGCCTGCACAGAATACTTGAAAATGTCAAATGTGTCAGTGTAATCTTTACAATCACTTCTTGAGATTCAAGATGTTGACACAGGAACACAGAGATAGTAATTTGATCTCTTCAGTTTTTGAAGCACCACACCAGGAAAATAACCTCTTCTGTGTGCTTATATTCTTTGACAAAGGACCATTCATGAATGATCTCATTTAATATATATATATATTGGTTCTTTATGTTTAAGATTTGACATATTCATAACTTTCTTCACACGACGCTTTTCTTTCTTAATGAAAAAAGTTGTTCTTTGTAATAACAATGGGCTGTTTGTTGAAAGCCCACTTTCTTTTCTTACATATAGAATTCTGTTTTGAAAGTTAAAAATACCAGGTGATTTTCAATCTTACTCAGAGTAGACTCACTGAAATCAATGGACTTACATTATTTAAGTGTATTGATTCCAATGAGCCTATTCTGAGAAAGACGAATGTTGATGGTTACCCACAGACAACAAAGAGGATGAACATACATTACATTACAACTAATTAAGGGGAAAATTAATCTCACTTATTATAGTCCATAGTGCAGGGATCACCAACTTCTTTGTAACTTTGTGTGCTTATAGAACCTAATGTAAACCTGAAGTGAAGTGCAATGCTGAGTTGACAGGAGTGTCAGCCTATGGCACAGAGGCAGAAGGGCTTGAACACCCAGCATTTTCCAAGCAAGCACCAGTAACAGAGCTAGCAAAGAGCACAGAACAGACAATAAGGTGATACATTACTTCAACTTCTCTTCCTCAAACCACCATGACTGAAGAGTCCTGGTAAAATCATTAGAATCTAGACATGTCAGTCACTCTCCTTTCACCCTCTACCCACCCTGACATTTTCCCTATATTGCAGGGTTAGGGAGAAATGTTTCAAATTTTGCAGATATGCTGTCCACAGCATTTTGTTTGTTTGTTTGTTTTTTAAATCCAAATTTCTGAAGAATGCTGGAGAGATCCAGCTTTGGCTCATAGAGGCCTTGAATCTGCCAAAAACAAAAACAAAAAAACCAAACAAACACCCAATTTGTCAATTTTGACTAACTTCCAATGAAATAATGGGATTAATTGCCAGCTAACATCATCTTATTGGTCAACATTAACCTAAAAAATAAACAGAACAACATTATAGTGGGAAAGTACAGCAAGAAAGAAGAAAAGAGAGAGAGAGAAATTCTAGTCAACTGTTTTTAAAACGGAGGTGTTAAAACTATTATCTCAATGTGGATGTGGAAAATGGCAATTTGTTTACCTTTGGGGTTACAAAGAAGACATCTGTTTTTCATAAGATTGGTAATTATGTAATTATAACTTATTAGCACCCACATGCACAGGGTGTTTTGTTCTACTCAGTGAACTGACTAATACAATATTTACTGACAAGTACAATGTTTATTGCCATGAACTTCACTATGTAAATTGCCATGTCAAACAATATTTTGAGTGCTTGACTCAGAAAAAGAGAGATAATTTGGAAAAATAAAATACAAGTAGGCTGGAGTTTGTTCTGTGGGAAGATGCAGATGACCATTTATCCCATGCTAAATGCTTGGAAACTCACTTGGAGAAACATACAAAGACATGGGAAGCCAGTCATCGTAGTGACCAGCTATGAGAAGATTTACACTGTTTTGTACAAACAATTGGAAAGGTTGGGTAACGATGACAAGGGGATGAGGCAGAATTTGCCAGCAGGGAAGCAGTGGGGCTGAGGATTCAGCCTCCTGGCAATGGCAACACTGCCACTTATTGGGATGTGGCAGAGGCAGGGCAGTGGCATGGTCAAGGTGGGGCTAATGTACCAGCAGAGCCAATCAAATACTCCTGCTGGTGCCTGTGCCACCCCAACCTCACCACCCCTCTGCTCCCATACTGTCATCCCTCCTGCCAACATCACTTCATACTACGGACACCTGCAAGTAAGAGGTGCATATTAACTTGATGACTTTTTACATGAAAGAATCATGAAGGGAGGATATCTGACTTCTGGGACTAAAAATGGCAAACAACGTCATTGTTTATTGTTATGGGCTTCTTACTGGTTACAAGACTAGCCAAGAAAATTCGCCTTAAATCCGAAGAACAAGACTGGAGTCAGGGGAAAGGATTAGTCAATCTATGGAAATTGGTTCCACACCTCTTTCTTTCATTTTCAGTGTGAGGAACTGAATCAACAAGAATTTGTCCTCTCTTCATTTCATTTTTAGCAACGAAAGCACACACCTCCCGACTGTCATTTTTGTCAGTTCTCATTATGCAGTGCAGAGGATGCAGGTCAGAGGCCTGTGGCAGGTGCCTCAAACCACCACTGATCAACTAATGGGAACAACTAATGGAATTGGAGGCATGACCTGTATGTTATTTTTCAGGCTGCCAGCTCCTATCAAAACAATGACTTTTGCAAACCTGTTTCAATATGCAACATCCCACTTGCGGATTGTTCAAGATATTCATTGTATTTGCTGAATACAGCAGAGTAAATGGGCTGTCAGCGCCCCCCTGCACCATTTTGGAACCTATCATGAAGGCTGCTGCTGATCCTGAAGGTTAACTGAAGTTCCCATATTTAGTTCACTGTAGTACATAGACAAATGGATTTACAGTAGGTGTGTGTGTTTGTGTGCCTGTGCATCAATATCTATGTATCCCTACATCTTATTGAACATTAGGCGATATCAGTATGCCAAGATCACTCTCACTGAACTAGAGTACTGAATATTTTGGGATGTCTGATTTCTATTTAATATAGAAATTAATTATCACCACTGCTCTGTTCAATGCCTGATTTTAGGAGAAAGGAAGAATAGTATCATTTCATGGCCCTATTTTGAAATCTCTTGAATTTAATGAGGCTTACTCTGATATATGAGGGTATGGGAATTTAACCTTAAGCTTAGAATCAGAATCACATTTGGATCAGGGAGAAGGGTTAGTCTATCCATGAAAGTTAAATATAACATAATTATGATTCAGGGTGATTGATACGTTATATGTGAATGGGTGTAATAAAACCAAGATGGCTGCTTATTCTAGGGGAAAGCAGGTTTGGGGGGATTTAAACCACATAAGCAGTAGGTAAAAAAGTATGCTTAGAGCTTTTTGCACCCATTGCTTTTCTCCCTATCAACTTCCCATCCCAGTGTGAAGGTGTCTGCTTACCTTCACAAACATGTATCTGGAACCTGTCACCTCTGAATGAGTTATAATTCCTAAATTCTTAGCTTTCATTTTTGTTAAGGGTTGAACATGAGATACAAGGCAAAATCTAGAAACTATCATTTTGTACATGAAAAACTCCCCCTCCTCCAAAAATTCACATGTACATTCATGAACAAGGGTTAAGCAGACACACCTCACACTGCTTTTCTCATTCAAATAATGTTCTCTTGGAGGTGCTTTTCTGTAAAAGAAACAACTGTTGAGCTTTTGTAACATGTATCCACATGTCATGTATAACCTTGCCCACATTCAGTCATTTGGACATGGTGTTGATATTTGCACACCCCTCCCCTTCCCAGAACTACTAATAGCATCACATTTAAAATGCAAAACAATTTAAAGCACCAGGTATCAGCAGGTTAATTTAGTGAAGGAAGTTAAGCACAAATTGAAAAACAGTCTTACATGGTAGGGAAATCTCAACCCATCTGTGCTCTTCTTTGAAGATGTAGCACTCTTAGGAACTATGAACTCTAGCTAGGTAGAGTGGTTTTGTTTTTTATTAAGAAAATAATTGAAGCCCCAAGAATCCCAAAGACAGAGTCAATAATCTGAATTGTTCCATAAAAGAAATCCCTTTTGATTGTGCTTACTAATCATTTCCCCACTTAGAAACACTTGCTATGCAAATTATGAATTAGGTGTATATGGGCACATAGGGAATAACAGTACTGAAACTTTTAATTATTAAAATAAAAATAAAGTTTGAGGATATGCAATAAAGTCTATATCATTATGAGAATATTATACAGTAGTTGTGCTTACTCCTCATTTTATATCAGCAAAATAAAATGAAAATGACAGAAAGTTTTCTCAAGTATTGGGTTCACTCCATGATGAGTTAAATGCTTCAGCCGGCCATCTGAGTGCAAGCCAAACTCAGTGTGCTGGATCCTGACTCACACTTCTGCCAATGTTGAGGACTCCTTCCATTCACAGAAAGGACTACAATCCTGTGGACAACCCCATCACTGGAAGGCAGAGGGGAAATGTGGTTTTCACATATTTCCCTGGCAGCGCCTCACATCACCGCTCATGGTGTTCAAGAGAGTCCTTCAGCCTTCCAGAACAGATTCAGGGTTGAAGGAGAAAATGGTGAAAAGTGATTCTACTGCAACCCATAAGCACAACCAGCAGAAGCATCCCTTAAGAGGAATTCCATTTACAGGAATTCTGGATCCAAGTCCATTATAGTGTATGTTAGGCCTGGGCACAACCTGATCTGGGCACCCAATCCAGACCTCTGGATTGCACCCAACGTGGCCCAGATCCACCTCCAAATCAATGTGACAAAGCAAATTGAAAGCCTGACAGCCATGGATGGTACCACATGGTCCAACACAGGGCAATCCAGGGCTGTCTTGACCCAACTTAGCTCAAGCCCAGATCCTCCTGAATAGGCTTGCTTCTGTTTGGGATTTGGGACTTGGCATAGCCCTAGCTTGTGTGATCCACTAACAACAGCCCTGCCAAAAAGAAAGAAAGAAATCCCCAGGAAGTTAATGTCCTCTAGAATATGCAAAGTAATGTATCCCTTTGGGATCACAGATGGCCATTTATGAAATGCCAATTTTCCACATTGTTCAGGTAACCACATCGTTATCGAGCAAGCTTTCATGAGCTACTGGGCGGTGACACAAATTTAACCACATCCTCTGAATTTGCCATTGGGTGTAGTTGAGTGCTTAAATTATTTTTGGCAACTGAATTTGGATTCTGAATATTGGCATATTACCAAGCTGTTCTATCAACTGTCCAAGAATAAAGAGTAACAATTATCTAAAGAAGTACCATAAGTATCACACAGTCAGCTATTTGACTGCACACATAGCTAGTTAAAAGAGGAAACCAGAGGAATTTGGCTTTAATAGACTGAGGGCAATCTATTGCTGTGTTGAAGTTTCTTTGAAAATCTATTATGCAGATCCAACAGTATATGATATTTGTAAATGGCTAATATTAGCATGACCATGATTTATTTTAGATAAAACCATATATTTCTCCAAGGCACTCTCTTCAAAGCATCATTATTACTTTATTAAATACTACTTTTGCCTACTTGGGCTTAACAAACAAATCTAATGGCATGAAAGAATTTAATTTCAGAGCTAAATGATAATTTGTCAGGCACTGTTAATTCACGTAATTCAAAGTTAATTATGTTTGCTGTATTAGGAAGTGCTGTAATTTTGGTCTGTTCAGCTGCAGCTTTTCTAAAATTGTACAGTTTGATTTGGCAAGTCAGATATTGAAAGCTTATGGAAAACATATATAAAATTGGGATGTACACTTTTTATAAAGGTGCATTTAAATGCTAAATAATAATATTTTCCCATGCTCACATATATGCATTTAAGAACAGCTAAGTCAAAATTTCAGAACTTTCCAAGATACCAAATGTGCAAATCTGTGGTTTGCTAAATGTGCATCCCAATGCTGAAAGAAAGATCTGTAAATGGGTGTTGTATCTGATTATTTTTTGGATAGATCTAAGACTGTAGAACGTTCTGGCTGCTGGACTGTTTTGATGGTCACCAATTAGCCACCACATGGAACTTGATAAATCTTCTGTTTTCATTGCTTGCCATAAACTGCAAAAACAAGTAATGTGAGCTGAGCTTGGTTAGGTGGCGAAAAAGTCAAGCAGTAATAGATACTCAGACAAACTTTGATTAGAACTTTGTTTCAGGATTATACTACACCGAGCATAACCCTCTTCCTTCAATATTTTCACAGAATCATAGAATTGTAGAATTGGAAGGGAAGCCCTAAGGTCATCTACTCCAACCGCCCTGCAAAGCAGGAATCTCAGCTAAAGCATCACTGAAAGATGGCCATCCAACCTCTGCTGAAAAACCTCCAATGAAGGAGAACCCCTGACCTCTTGAGGGAGTCTGTTCCACTCCCAAACAGCTCTCACCACCAGAAAGTTCTTCCTGGTGTTTAGTCAGAATCTCTTTCCTTGAAACTTGAATCCATTGGTTTAGGTTCTAGCCTTCAGAGCAGGAGAAAACAAGCTTACTCCATCTTCCATGTGACAGCCCTTGAGATATTTGAAGATGACTGTCATCAGTCTCCTCTTCACCAGGCTAAACATACCCAGCTCCTTCAACCGTTCCTCATTTTAAACCCTTCCCCAGCAATTATTTTACTCACAATTGCTTCACCAACCTGATTATAAGAACATGCCCCCCACTTTAGTTATTTGGCTTCTTGTTATATTTTCATGTTTAATATCCACAGCACAGTGAGTGAGATATTTTGTTATATGTAAAGAAGACTTCAAGCAATAGCAAAGAAACTTCTGAAGACTGGTGGGTTCATTTATGTCCTATAATTACTGTGTGTAGAACTACAACTTGGCTTCAGGCCTTGGTTAAGTACACAATGAGTCCAGTAGCAGAGACATTTCCTCACAGTTCTATTCAGAGCCATAAATCACAGAGCTTCAGGGTGACACAGATTATTAATAAAGTCATTTTTGTGGGGAAATGCTTGATTCCATTAAGTCGGTCCTGTCATTAGGGGAAGATAAGATTAGGCCTCTGCCTTGAAGTGCTGTATGTGCCTTTGGCCAAACTGAAATTAAATATGAACTCTTGTGTACTTTGTAGTAGAAATGTTATTGCTATCAAAAGAATTGGCTGCCTGTTGTACTTATTTAAGGAAGAGACATAGGTTGAAATTGAGCAGTCGAGTCCTGTACATATTAGCAGGCTGTTTGACTGTTGCTGGCAAAGGCAAAGGCAAAGGGTCCTCTTGTACCTGTGGAACTCTTCCATAGTCAACAATGGGAATCTTGTATGTGCACCAATTACGGTATATTGTATCTGGTTTTTCCTTCTGGTGTGCCCTTAGAACCATTTGCAACAGTCTCTCTCAGCCAGGAAATTTTACTCACATCTAAAGTTTCCTAAAAATTGAACGCTGCAAAATACAACATTGTCCCATATGATGGGATATGATGGGATATGATGGGATGCGGGTGGTGCTGTGGTCTAAACCACTGAGCCTCTTGGGCTTGCCAATTGGAAGGTAAGCAGTTCAAAACCCCGCAACTGGGTGAGCTCCCGTTGCTCTGTCCTAGCTCCTGCCAACCTAGCAGTTCAAAAGCACGCCAGTGCAAGTCGATAAATAGGTACCACTGCAGCAGGATAAATAGGTACCGCTGCAGCTGAACGACATTTCAGTGTGCTCTGGTTTCTGTCACGGTGTCCCATTGCGCCAGAAGCACAATGCTGGCCACATGACCTGGAAAGCTGTCTGTGGACAAACGCCAGCCCCCTTAGCCTGAAAGTGAGATGAGCGCCACATCCCATAGTTGCCTTTGACTGGACTTAACCACCCAGGGGTCCTTTACCTTTACCTTTTACCTTTATATCCCATATTATCTACATGGGTAGATACACAACTTTTTTTTTTGCAGTTCTTCAACTTAGCTTATTCTCTACACAAGCAAGATTCTGGTGGTGGATCTGTTCAACAGATAAACCTACTGTGTTCCAAGTTAGACCATTAGTCTAACTAGACCTAGCACAGTCGACACTGGCAGCAGCTCTCTGGGATTTGAAGCACATATTTTCCCCCTCCCTGCCTGGAGATGCCAGGGATTGAACCAGGACATCTGCATGCAGAGCATGTGCTCTGTCATTGTTTTTTTTTATATATATAATTTTTATTAAAGAATTTTTTATAACCACAAAAACATAACACTACAATACAATAAACACAACAAACAAACAAACAAAAACAAAAACAAGTACAATTTCAGATCTTATTTTCTTATACCTTTCTTCTCCGACTTCCTCATGCCTCCCTTTTCTGTATTCCAATTTCTAATCAATTATTCAGCAAATCTTCCCTTATTTTAATTTAGTTTAATCTTCCTTATTCTCCTTATCTTATCCATTACTAATAGTAACCATTTATTTTCTAGTCCAACATCATTCTAGCTTTCATTAATTTTGTAATATTTCTTTAAATAGTCCTTAAATTTTTTCCATTCTTCTTCCGCTGCTTCTCTTCCCTGGTTTCGGATTCTGCTCGTCATTTCTGCCAAGCCCATGTAGTCAATCACCTTCATCTGCCATTCTTCCAGCGTGGGTAGCTCATGTGTCTTCCAGTACTTCGCAATGAGTATTCTTGCTGCTGTTGTAGCATACATAAAAAAAGTTATATCCGTCTTTAACACCCCTTGGCCGACAATACCCAAGAGAAAGGCCTCTGGTTTCTTAGGGAAGGTATATTTAAATACCTTTTTCAGTTCATTATAGATCATTTCCCAGAATGCCTTAATCTTCGGGCACGTCCACCAGAGGTGAAAGAATATGCCTTCCTTTTCCTTACATTTCCAACATTTATTATCAGGCAAATGGTAAATCTTTGCAAGCTTGACTGGGGTTATGTACCACCTATAGATCATCTTCATAATATTTTCTCTTAAGGCATTACATGCCGTAAATTTCATCCCGGTGGTCCACAACTTCTCCCAGTCAGCAAACATAATGTTATGACCAATGTCCTGAGCCCATTTAATCATACTTGATTTAACCGTTTCATCCTGTGTATTCCATTTCAGCAGCAAATTATACATTTTTGACAAATTTCTAGTGCTGGATTCTAACAGTTCAGTCTCCAATTTTGATTTTTCCACCTGGAAGCCTATTTTACTGTCCATTTTAAACACTTCATTTATTTGATGATAGTGCAACCAATCTCTCACTTTCCCTTTTAGTTTCTCAAAACTCTGCAATCTCAATCTGTCCCCTTCCTTTTCCAGAATTTCCCAATATCTTGGCCATTTAGACTCCATATTTAACTTTTTAACCGCCTTAGCTTCCATTGGCGACAGCCACCTTGGGGTTTTGTTTTCCAACAAATCTTTATATCTAGTCCAGACATTTAATAGTGCTTTTCTGACAATATGGTTTTTAAAACCTTTGTGTGCTTTAACCTTGTCATACCACAAATATGCATGCCACCCAAAGATGTTATTAAAACCTTCTAAATCCAAAATATCCGTATTTTCAAGAAGTAGCCAATCTCTTAGCCAGCAGAAAGCTGCCGCTTCATAGTACAGTTTAAAGTCTGGCAGGGCGAATCCCCCTCTTTCCTTTGCATCCGTTAATATCTTAAATTTTATTCTGGGCTTCTTGCCCTGCCAGACAAATTTAGATATATCTTTCTGCCACTTCTTGAAACAATCCGTCTTATCCATTATTTGCAATGCTTGGAACAAAAACAGCATTCTTGGCAATACATTTATTTTTATAACTGCAATTCGACCTAACAAGGAAAGCTTCAAATTTGACCAAATCTCCAAATCTTTTTTCACTTCTGTCCAAATTTTTTCATAGTTGTCTTTAAATAAATTCACATTCTTAGCTGTCATATTTATCCCCAAATATTTCACTTTTTTAACCACAGTCAACCCTGTCACATTCTGAAACCTTTCTTTTTCAAACTGTGTTAGATTTTTCTCCAATACCTTAGTCTTTAACCTATTCAATTTAAATCCTGCCACTTGACCAAACTCTTGAATTATTTCCAAAACTCTTTTCGTGCTAGCTTCTGGCTCTTGTAATGTAAGTACCAGGTCATCTGCAAATGCTCTCAATTTATATTGTTTAGCTCCGACCTGAACCCCTTTAACCAACTGGTCCTTCCTAATCATATTTAGCAAAACCTCCAGGACCGATATAAAGAGTAGTGGGGAGATAGGGCACCCCTGACGTGTCCCTTTTTCAATCTTGAACTCTTCTGTAACCACATTATTTACAATTAATTTTGCTTTCTGTTCAGAATATATTGCACCTATACCATTTTCAAACCCTTGGCCTACCCCCATCCCCCGGAGGTTCTTCAACATAAAACTCCAAGATATATTGTCAAAGGCTTTCTCGGCATCCACAAATATCAAAACTGCCTTAGTGTTTATATTCACTTCCAACTTTTCCAAAATGTCAATTATATTCCTTACGTTGTCCGACAAGTGCCTTTTCGGGAGAAAGCCCGCTTGGTCCCCGTGAATCTCCTCCATCAAAACTCTTTTCAGTCTCTTTGCTAAAATATCAGCAAAGATTTTATAATCCACATTTAGTAGCGAGATGGGTCGGTAGTTCTTAAGTTGGGTCTTTTCAGTCTCTGTCTTTGGTATAAGTGTGATATAGGCCTCCCTCCACGTGTCGGGTGCCCTTCTCCCCTCCATAATCTCATTACAGACTTCCTTCAGGGGTTGTAATAACCCTTCCTTCAAAACTTTGTAGTATTTGGAAGTCAGTCCGTCCGGTCCGGGAGATTTGCCCAGCGTCATACTTTGGATGGCACCTTCTATTTCTTGTGCTGATATTTCCTGATTCAAAATTGTCTTACTTTCCTGAGAGATCTTTTTCAGCCCATTTTTCTCGAGGAATTGTTGTATATCCATTTCTTTCTGCGGCCCTTGTGTATACAGTTGTCTAAAGTAGCTCTGGAAACAGTTCCTAATCTCCGCTGGGTTAAATATGTTCTTTCCATCCACTTCTAAGTTTGTTACCGTGTTGAGTTTTTGTCTCTTCTTTATTTGCCAGGCCAATAACTTGCCACATTTATCTGCAGATTCAAAGGTCTTTTGTCTCATTTGTTTAATTTTCCATTCTATTTCTTGATTCATCAATTCCATAAATTGTGTTTGGTATAATTTAATTTCTCTTAAAATCTCTTGCGATTTTGGTTTCGATCTTAGTTTCCTTTCCCCCTCTTTTATCTTTTCCAAGATTTTCTCTCTCCTCTCATTTTGACTTCTTTTCTTTAATGTATTTTGTTGTATCAAAAATCCTCTCATCACGGCTTTACTTGCGTCCCATATTATTCTTTTTTCTACTTTAGTCCTCAAGTTGATTTCAAAATAATCTTTCAAAGTTTTTTGGGCCCTCTTGCAGATCTCTTCATCTCCGAGTAAGGTGTCATTCATTCTCCATCTGAAGGAACCAGTTGTTGTTTGCTTCATCACCATCTTTACTGCGTTATGGTCGGAGAAGGTTTTTGGGCAGATTTCCACTTTCTTTATACTCAATGCCATACCGCTAGTCACCCAGATTTGGTCAATCCTTGTCCATGTCATTTTGGCTTCAGAAAAGAAGGTTCCCTCTCTTTCTAATGGGTGTTTTGTTCTCCAGATGTCAATCAAATCCATATTGTCAGTCATTTCAAAGAAAGTTTTTGGTAGTCTTCCGTCTTTTGTAACTACCTGTCTTTGCGATTTGTCCATATTTGTTGAAACTACTCCATTCATGTCTCCCATCATAATTAAATTGTAATCCATGTAGTCCATCAAAGTCTCATGCAACTTCTTAAAAAACTCAGCTTTCCCCTCATTTGGTGCATAGATTCCCACTATCAAAAACTTTTCTCCTTGAGATTGAATTTCAATTGCCAAATATCTTCCTTGATCATCTTTAAAAATTAGTTTCGGTTGCAATCTTTCCTTTACATAGATCACCACTCCTCTCTTTTTTACTCTATCTGAGGATATAAATTCTTGTCCCAATCTTTTATTTATCAATAATTTTCTATGTGCTCTTGTCACGTGCGTCTCTTGTAAACAAATCAAGTCCAATTGGTCTTTCCTTAAGGCATGAAATATATTTTTCCTTTTTCTGGGGATATTTAGTCCATTACAATTCCAGGTTAGAAGTTGCAGAGTCATGATGGGGCTATTTGCTCTTTCCTCCTACAGCTCCTAGTTGTTGTTCCTCTTTTGTCGGTGATTCCGTATCCGTGTCTAATGGTCCCTTGCTTGAAGGATGCCCTTGTCCCGGAAACACCTCCTTCTGTAGATCTTCTTCGTGTTCTCCTAAAAACTTGTCTTTATCACTCACTGTCTTTATTCTTCTTTTCTTCCCCTTATATTTAAAAGACAAGCCTTGAGGAAACTCCCACCTGAATGGTATGTAGTTCCTTTTCAGCAGTATCACCAAGTCCTTATAGAGGCCTCTTGCGTCTAGAATGTTTTTGGGAATATCTTTAAAAATCTCAATGTGAAAGTCTTCAATTTGAAGGGTTCTTTGGTAGTTCAGGTTCAATATTTTATCTCTCTCCTCCTTTGATCTCAAAGTTATTAAACAATCTCTGGCTCTGTTCTTCCTCTGCCTTGTTCCCAATCTGAATGCGCGCTCTATCTTAAATTCTTCCTTGTCCAACTCCTGCTTCCAAAAGTCAGAAAATTCTTTTGTCAAAAAGTCCACCAAGTTATCTCCTTCCTTTTCCGGCACAAGTCTGATCCTTAAGTTCCTCTCCTTCCGTTGCATATCCTGCATAGAAAGTGCCAAATCATGCTCATCTAGTTTCTTAAACACCGGTGGAAACTTTTCCTCAGCAGCAGTTGCAATTTCTTTAGCTTCCTCAGCTATCTGTCGTGTAGTAGATGATTCCTCCAATAATTTCCCAATTGCTTCTGCATTAGAGTTCACTTTATTTCCAAGGTCAGTTATACTTTTTGTATTTAAATCAATTTTCCCCGAGATTTCTTCAATTTTCTTATTTGTTTCAGCAACTTGTACTTTAGTTTCTGCTCCTTGCTTTTTTAGTTCCTCCAGAGAGTCATTTATTTTCCCCAGTACTTTAGCAAGTGCTTCTTCTGAAAACATAGTTTTCACTTTTGTCTTTGGGACAGCTGCAGTTCCAGAAGCTCCTGATACAGAAGCCCTTCTTTGCATAGAGAGATGAATTTTGTATTGTCTGCCAGATCTCAAAGTTGTTTCTTGTGAATCCTCTTTCTCTTTACCATCTGCCATAACAAAATCTTTCAATCAAGGTCATTCCCACACTCTTAAGCTGTCAAGCAAAAGTTCTCAAGTTTTAAAGTCCACTTGTTGCTGAAACTATTCACAAGTCCTCTAGAGGGCGCAGAGCAAATTCTTTGTCTTCAAATCAATCCCACACTTTCCAAAAGAAAAAAAAACAAAAGCCCTCCGAGTCCTTAAAGTCCCTTTCAAATAATTTTTAAGAGATCCAAAGCAATCGTGTCCTGCATACGACTTTACAATGCAACAAAGTAAAATGTTTCTAAGTTGAGAGTAACCGAGGTCAATATCTCAGTTACTTTTTTACCTTCATGTAGCAACAGTCCTTAGCCGGTTTTCTTTTCTCCAGCAGTCCGATCCCAGGTTTAAGAGCAGCGGTAAACAGTCCAAATTCTTTTTTAAACGCATGTGCTCTGTCATTGAACCACAACCCTTAGAGAGGTTGCAACTGCAACCACATTTAGTGGAACATAAATCTTACTGCACTTTGCATCCAGAGGATTGGGCTGCATGTCTACTTATTGTACTCTAGAAATGTTGGGTGCAGCCTACAGACATAATTATCCCATGTATCTTCACCTGGTTCTACCAAAGCACAAATGGGAGAGCTTTGTCAGAGAGCCCCAGCACACTGGGAAAGGGTTGCATGATACCACTGAGTGCTTTTCACATTTATGGAGGATGGACTTTGACAATACAGGCCAGAGGGGGCCACTAGGGGCGCATTGGAAGATGGCCGACAATAACATCTCTCCGACCCACACGAGGTAATTAAGAGGCTGTGATGGGAGTATGCAGCCTCCCTGCCCCCCCAAGCGAGTGGGGGGGACTGCCCTTGCCTGCTGTGCCCTATACCACCCCCGAACTCGAGGGGGTGGGGGCACTAGGCAGAAAGGCCTTGTATGGACTTCGGCTCTCCTGGACGCTGTCTCTGATTCGTGCCTCTAGCTGCAGCAACTTCAAAACAAACAATTAGGAGGAAGCTAATGCACATATTTCAAGGAAGAATGGGGAGTAAAGACTGCTAATTGAAGAGATCTCTGAGAAAGAAGACGGGTCGGATAAACAGGAATATATCATGAGAAGACACACCAAGGCTCGGTATGTCGGCAACGGGACTGGATGGGGGGGGACTTTCCTTTCTTTTCTCTATGTGATTAACCAAGAATCCCACCCCCCACAAGTCAGAAATGCCGCTTAAATGACCTAAGCTAATGATTTAAGACTGTGTGGAGATAATTTCTAACTAAAAGCATGTTTTAAGGAGATCGTGGAAAGTATAAGAGCTTTGGGATGACGCAGCAAAAAACAGCGTCGCCATTTTGGCAAATTCTGTCGAAAGACTTATGTCTGGGAGGAGGAATGGATCTGTTTTCATATTGCGGGCGAGCCTCCTCAGAGAACTAAAGAAGGCGACAGATTTGCAAAGATTAATGATGGAAAGAGTGCTTTTATTTGTGGAAGTGATGATATATGGAAACCATCTCGATATGGTGATTGGACGAACGGAAAATTCACACAGGATTACAACTGTTTACCTGCTTAAGGAGATTATAAGAAGAGATCACAAAGAAAAAAGAAAAATATATGAATAAGATGAGATGTGGGAACAGCAAGATAAGACTGGATAGAATTATGAACATTATTTGGACAGATTTGTGGTTATTAACGCAGCAGCAAGAAGATGATTGGAATCCCCTTCAGAACTTGAAATATGGGTACCCCCAACAAAAAATTTAAAATTTGGCTTTGTAATTCAGAATTTATGTGATGTGATTTGATTTGATTGGTCGGTTAACAAAAATTATTTAAAAAAAAAAAAGACAATACAGGCCAGAACACTGAATCTCCAGCTAGAACCCCAGCGTAGTATATTTGCATGGATGGTGTAACCATGTACCTAAATGAACAATATCAGAACTGATAGGTCAGAAGTAGGGATGGGATTTGTTTTAAGGCATTACCTAATTCATACTTTCCAAAATAATACATACAAATGCATATTTTAATGAGAATAAGTAACATGCACAAATGTTTTATATTAGGGGAAATTATATTGGGGAGGAATTCACACTAAAATGCTGATGAATTTTCAGAATGAGCTTTTTATATGTGTGTGTGTATGTGTGTGTGTGTGTGAACTGTGGAGAGCTGAATTGGGAAAAGATTGGAAACACAATAAATGGAGAAAAAGACTTGATTTGCCCATCCCTAGTCAGGAGCAAGATGTTTCATGCATATAATCTGAACCACAAGATTATGGGTGGTAGCTAATTATGTTTTATTCAGAGGAGACCCACTGAAATTCATGATCGTGATTAATTTTAATGGGTCTATTCTGAGTTAAACTGAATACTGTCCTATATGTATAGATTTTGCACTGGGTGCCCTGATCTCTCTACTGGTGTCTCAGACTTACTGCATATTCTCACCAGCCTCCATAAACTTTCCGGCTGTGTTTTTCGTAGTTCCCACAGCTGCTAATGTGGAGTTCAGCAGGCAAGGTGGAAACATCAGGACTGCTGTTTGTTTTCTGAAGCGAGCAGTGGAAAGCCATGGAAAATGTAGAAGGCTTGATTAAAATGCAGCCTCCACTCACTCATACAC
This sequence comes from Podarcis raffonei, assembly GCF_027172205.1. Classification (NCBI taxonomy): domain Eukaryota; kingdom Metazoa; phylum Chordata; class Lepidosauria; order Squamata; family Lacertidae; genus Podarcis; species Podarcis raffonei. Next base: position 55,083,009 of record NC_070604.1, read on the forward strand.
TCTGGTTAAGCAGCGTTGCTAACCTGCACCACTGATGCAGTAGCTGACTAGAAGCAGATGCTTGCCAGAGATGCTACATGTCAAGGAACTCAGCAGCAGGGATTAATTAAAAGACCACAGGCATCTATAAATCTGTGAACAGTTCTTCAGGAAAAAGCGGAATCTTCTGCATAGGAAAATCCTATGGCTGTTGCTAGAAAGAGAGCTTGGTGGTTCTTTGTTCACTTCCCAGTTATTCACAAGAGCACACGCTGCGTTGCAGTCAAATTAAGCAGCTGTTGAGCTGCTGTTTGCATTGAAGCATTTCTGCTCAAAGAACTTCAGTTGGAATTCTTCTCCCTGAAGAAAAAGAAAAGCCACATCATTTGGTTCCCCCAGGTTAGGTTAGTTGTTGTTGTTTTTTAAGTACATAGTAGGTTTATAGACGCTTCACCTTCTGCTGTTGAATTAGAGTATTTGAAACTAGAATGTCTTTAGTGCAACCTCAATAATCTGAAATGTGAGAAATGGACTTTTTTGAGGAGCAACATAGTCCTGATAGATACAGCTACCAATCCAAAAGGATGGAAAAACATACAGGTGTGTTTAAATGCTCACTGAAATCAATGATGCGCAAGTGTTTAATTGCATAGGTCTCTAAATTTTTATTTTGATATTTTATCACTTTTTTATTCTGTTGGGAGTTGCCCAGAGTGACCAGCCAGATAAGTGGGGTATAAATGAATTATTATTGAAATTTCATGTTTTTAATAGCTAGAATTAAGTCTGTGCTAAGCAGTTTTGGCTTTTACTGGCACACCAGGAGGGGAAAAGTGCTTCTGTAAAGTTGAAAGGCCAACAATCATATGGAATTGATAGGTGAGGGTGGTGCAATTCTTCACCTGCAGAAAACCCCATGGGGAAAACTTGTAGGTACTCTTCACATATTATAATATCAAATTATTCTACTGTCTTGTTTGTGGGAGAGTGCAGGAATGAAGGCATTTGTTCTGCTCCCTTATCCCTGTTTTAATCACCCTCTATGAATTGGAGGATGACCTTTACATGTAGAGGTGCCGTGTTGTTGTTGTTGTTCAGTCGCTTAGTCGTGTCCGACTCTTTGTGACCCCATGGACCAGAGCACGCCAGGCACTCCTGTCTTCCACTGCCTCCAGCAGTTTGGTCAGGCTCATGTTTGTAGCTTCGAGAACACTGTCCAACTATCTCGTCCTCTGTCATCCCCTTCTCCTTGTGCCCTCCATCTTTCCCAACATCACGGTCTTTTCCAGGGGGTCTTCTCTTCTCATGAGGTGGCCAAAGTATTGGAGCCTCAGCTTCACGATCTGTTCTTCCAGTGAGCACTCAGGGCTGATTTCCTTCAGAATGGAGAGGTTTGATCTTCTTGCAGTCCATGGGAGGTGCCTTACATGCTTTAGAGGTGCCTTACATGCTTTAGAATCTTCATTCTGCAGGGTTTAAAACATGAGGGGAGATATAGAAGCATGGGGATTTGCTGTATATTTAATCTAACTATGACTAGTTGTGATTCAAGGACCTGCCACCCGCTTGGGGATAAGAAAGACATACGGACACAGTATATGAGGTTAATGGGCTAAAAAGGCCACAACTTTATTGATTACAGCATGTGAGAGGTATTGGCTTAGGCATTGGATAAAACAACAGAGTGTGACTCCACCCCCTCAGGGAGGGGTGAGTCTAACGAGGGTTAACCACCAGTGGGAGGAGCCTGTTGATGCAAATACAACTGAAAGGTCCCCCTGATGTCACCGGGGGTTGTGTCATGGCCCTAGCCAGCAGCAAGGGTGTTGGACAGGATCCACGACCGCCGGATTCCTTTACCGGAATACCCATAAAGTGGAGGGGTAGGCAATGGCCACACCCTGCCCTCCAATACACAAACATATTCCAATGCCTAACCGCCAATACCTAAAAGTTGTGACGATTTGCTACAAGGTAGGCGAAAAACCAAGTGGCCAGTGCCAATTTGCCAGTTGGATAAAAATTCCTACCAGGCCCCTTGGACAACCAAGGCAACCAACCACAATGTCAAGAACCAAGCAATGAACTAAAGGGAGGGTGGGTGGGTGATCCATCGAAAACCAGCAGCGGAATGAAAGGGAAGTGCTGCCGCGGCCACATGTGGGCAGCAAAACCCTGCCCCAAGCCTCCACCTGATTGGTTGGCTACCTGGGGGCGTGGTACAGCAGCCAGGCCAGCTGGGCAGGGGCTGGAACGCCCCCTGCCAACACGGGAAACAACCCCTGCTCACAACTCCTCTCCTCTGTAAGGAGGAGAGGCTTTCTATGAATAGCCACAGACAGGAGCCAAAGATCCTGCTCACCTACATGCACACCAACATGCAAGGACTCATAGGATCATTTTAACAAGCAACTGGTGAGTACAAAAGATGGGGCAATCAGACCTCAGAACTAGAAAAGCTAAGGCCAGGCAACCCACTGACCAGTGCAGTCCCATCTGTTTCCCCTTGCTTCCTACCCCCCTTAGTCCTTTTGGAAATAAAGGGAAGGAAGGTTAAGAAAGTGGGTCAAATGGTTTATAAGTGTCAGAATCACACTAGCAATTTAAGATAGATCGATTGCCTTCAGAAAGAAAAAAGTTTTCTAGGGGTAACAACACATGACTGCAAATGGAAGCTGTAAATGAAAGAAGGTAGTAGAATCAGAATGTCAAGGTAGAACTGCAAATGCAAATTGGAATGATGCACATATTTTTGCTGAAATCTTTCACATTTAAATTAAGACAAGTACAGTCGTACCTTGGTTTTCGAATAGCCTAGTTCTCGAACGTTTTGGCTCCCAAACAATTGAAACCTGGAAGTGACTTTTCCGGTTTTCGAATGCTCTTTTGGAAGCCGAACATCCGATGGGGATTCCACAGCTTCCAATTCGCTGCAGGAGCCGTGTTTTGGAAGTCAAACAGACTTCTGGAACGGATTCTGTTCGACTTCCAAGGTACAACTGTACTGGATAGGTCCATTGGTTGGAGCATAGTGCTGATAATGCCAAGGTTGAAAGTTTGATCCCCGTATGGAACAGCTGCATATTCCTGCATTGCAGGGGGCTGGACTAGATGATCCTCAGGGAACCTTCCAACAGAAAGGTTCCAACAGAACATTCTGTGATTCTGTGAATAAAAAATTGATGTATACAGAAAGAAGAGGTGGTTTCTTCCTGTGTTCAGAGAAGGCAGTGGTGAGAGTTAAAATCCACCTCGCAGTAAGCTCAGGGTCTAGATATGTTTTCATCTTCATTAACCTGCATATATATATATATATATATATATATATATATATATCCCACTCATTTGCATTTTATTTACTGAAGGTACAAAATGTCAAATTTTAATTGGCTCAGGAGGGCTTGGTACAACAAAGGCTCTCCTCAAAGTAGCCGAAGATTTCAGACTAGGTCAACAGCAGTCTCCCACTGCAGTTTCCCATAAACTATGTGCATCAGTATGAATCTATTCACTGAAAAGCAAAACAGGGAGTCTTTGCTTGCATTTGTGCCTCAGAATAACAATTGCCATTGTCTGTGATGCAAAAGACAGAACAGAAACATTGACCTCAACATTTCATTGTGCCACAGCTATATTGAACAGAATTCAATAAGCCAAATCCTGCTGCTCAAATATGTCTAACCAAAGACATAAGGATGAAAAAAAGAGTCTCTGCATGCTCACTGCTCTGAACAGAATATACTAGATTAAGTCCAGCCCATCATATATTCACAACAAAGGCATTTCCTTTGGTAAGAAAGGACAGGACATAAAAGTTATAAAGATAAATAAATATGCCCTGAACCAGCCTTCACCAACCTGGCCTCCTCTAGAAGTTTTGGATCACAACTTCCAACCAGCATAATCAATCAATCATTTTATTTGTACGCTGCCTTTCCAAGTATAATTGTTTAATTGTACATTAAAATGGAAAATAACTCTGTATAACTCTATGTGTACTGCTAAATGTATAGCATGGAAACTTCCACTATAGGTAACTAAACAAAGCAGCTGCAGAGAGCCTAACAGTTATTAATTTAGAATGTATCTCTTCTGCTCTTTCACAATGTGTTTAACTTTAAATCACATGGGGAGTATTCAGTTGCAAATCTCTATTTTGTGTGAGCTAGTTCTTTGTTCTCAAACCACTAATGAGGAAGGTGTGCTAATGCTCTCTCTTCAGGAGAACAGAGCCCCAGGCTCTGTTTGGAGTAATTTTTATATTTCATAGATGCTGTACCTGTGCTTGGAGAAGCATGTGATATTGTGCAACTATTTGGATGTAACATTGTTTTGTGCTTGTTTTGAAGAAAGTTCTGTTCATAAAGCTTTTGAACCATATTTTTGGGCTGAGCAATTTTTAATTCAAGAAGAGTCAGTTTTCATTCATCCTACTGCTTCCATATGTACAATATCAACAAACACAATACATTTTACACCTAGAAGAGTGTAACTCTAGTTTAAAATACATGGGGATGTTTCCATTTATGGCCTTCTGCTAGGCCTCCACTAACAGAGAGTGAGGAGTCATTTCCCCCCTAATTCCCGTCTTCTTTTGCAACCTTCCACACCTTTATCAGGCTATTCCAAGGGTCCCCCAACTCCCAGAGCAGACTGTCAGGAAACTGATGCAGGGAAGAGGGAGAATTGTTGAAAATCACTACCCCTCTTTCTATAAACGAAAATTCTCCAGCAAATGAAAGAATAGCAAGAGTAAGTTTAATCCATATTTAGACTTTTTTTCCAGTTGTGATTGTATGGTGTTCCCCTATCACCACCAAAAATTGCTTGGGTTTTGGGTGGGAGGAAAGACGCTTTCTTTCCAGTCTGTCACAGAATGAATAAACTGTTTCTAAACTTAGGATAGCTCACAGTCGATGAAATGATACACATTGCAAATAGCACTCCACTGGCAAGCAGTCAAATCACAGCAGCTCTTTTAAAATCCAACTGCTTGCTTTCAAAAGATGTTTTTCCACATTTATTCTCCATGATGAATGAAGAGCAAATGTTGACAGAAGGTATTCAATGCTCAAAGTAAAAGAATATTCTCAGTACTACTTATATAGAATTTCAGGTGTCCACTGACAACACAAAATTTAATAATCATTGCAATTAGGTTTTAAAGTTTTTCCCCCTCCAAGTGAACAAACATTGGCTCATAGTGATGCTTTTTTATAATGGCCATAAAGAGAACATGTGCAAGATTCCCCCCACCCCCTGGTGGCTTTGACTAAAAAAATGTTAATGTCATGGTAGCAAATAGTTGCATTTCCTGTCATAAAGAAACAACAGCTGCATTTAATTGATTTGCTGCTCTTGGCCCCTAGTACATGAATTTTAGCCAAGTCAGTGGTTCCTTGGCCAGTATGTTTCATGCTAAGTCAGGGGTGCCAACCTGAATAAAATATGGGCTGGGGCAGGTAGGTCCTGCTCTGCATAATCGATCACAAGACACGGCGCACACACACCATTTGAATGGCAATGCCTATCAGCTTTGGGGGACGGCCCCCTCAAATATGTTATGGGGAGGCAAAGGGACCTTGGCCCCAAGGAGCTGCTCTTATGTGCTAAGGGGACATGCACAAGATACCTATTATTTATATTATAATGACTTGAAAATAAGCAGAGCCATTTCTCCCACCAGTCCAGATAAATAAATAAATAAAATCAGAAAATGTTTCTCTCTCCTAATTTCTTAGCCCATCTGAATTTGAATATACAGCCTAGATTTTGTTTGTTAATTTGTTCGATCTTCTGACTTTTAGCAAAACTTTTTAGACAGCTGAAGGACAAGGGGCGCCATACGCATGTTAATCAAAGCGCTGCTCAATTAAGTGAAAGGCACAGCTTACTCTTCATCCTGGCCTCACTGTGGAAAACCAGAGGCCTACAAGCAAGACCTGAATTCAACAGCCAATTGTGATTCCAAGCAGAGTCAGATATTCAGATGCATCCTTCTTCCAACAGCGGAGGTTGAACATAAACATCATGGCTAGTAGGCATTTGATAGCTTTATCCTCCATGGATTTGCCTGACCCTCTTTTAAAGCCATCCAAGTTGATGGCCGTCATTACATCTTGTGGAGGGCTATGTGAAGAAGCACTTTGTTCTGACTTTCTTAACTCTTGCAACATTCAGTTTCATTGGATGACCCTGAGTTTTAGTATTATGATACCATGCATAGTTTTATACACTTATATCCTATCCTCATTTTCTCTAAAGTAAAAAGTTCCAAATGGTGCAACCTTTCCTCATAGAGAAGTTGCTCCACCCCCTTGATCACTGTGGTTGCCCTTCTCTGAACCTTTTCCAGTTCCATGATATCCCTTTTGTGATGAAGCAACCTGAGCTTCATCAGTATTCCAAGTGTGGTAATACCACAGAATGGGATTGCCAGCTCACAATCCTTTTCATGGTCCTCCATTTCATCAGCCACAAAAAAGAGGTCCTCTTTTCTGTCTTTGGTAGAGATGAGGGAGAACCATGATTCAGTTCACATTTAAAGCCAAATCTAAATTCAAAGTAAGAATCAAAACACAACCATCCTTTGAAATTCTTGGGAGTTTGAATTCTGTTCTCCAGCCAAGTAATTTGTACAAAGATACTGGGTTAAAATTCACATATTAGTGAAAATAACATACGAAAATGTGGAATAATTTTCACTAAAATGCTACTGAATTTTCATGAGGACCCCCCTTTTTTTAAATGCAAACTGAGGTGGAAATATGGAGAACTGAATTTAAGACTGGAGAAACGAGAAACTGGGGAAAACCAAAATTGACAGATTCTCCTTGGTATGGTTTGTGTGGATGCCAGGGGAGAAATTACTCACTGCATGCAGCATGCAGCATAGAGGGTGGGGAGAGAGACGGGGCCCACTGAACTGAACATAGTAGAAATTAGTTTATGATGAAACTGTTAGAATTCCTGCTCCATGATTGCAGTTATGGGATTTTTGTCTTTCACATGGCGGTATATGTTTTGACTCCACAAAGTGGTAAGTGACGGAGACAGGATGTTTGTGTTACTGTATTCCGTGAAGTGGGACTTTTGTCCTTTGTCCTTTTTCTCTTTGCTGTCTGATACTAGAGAGAGAGGGAGTCATGTTGCAGTGCTCCATGTGTGTTTATATGTAAATAAAGTAGATTAGCCAAAATGCTGAGTTGCTGGGGTTCTGTCATGCAAGCTGCAAAGATTCTGCGGATCCCTAAGTGTGCCGATGTCTGGTGGCATTGGTCACTGTGATGTTTGGGCAGAAGAAAGCTTTTGAAGCTCCCGAACGATCGACCAGGAGGGAAGGAACATTGCCTGTCGGGCATGTGTCTCTACCAGGGTCCTACTAGAGTGTAGGATGTGCTCCTAACAGAAACATGCATAGGACTGTACTGTTAACCTGAATCCAACCAAATTATTTAGCACAAATCAGCCCAGCTGCACTTCCACGATACCCCTCCCCAATCCCCTCTAATTTCCAGTTGCATCTCGCCCTCTTCTGTTCCTGTTCATCTCTCAGCTAGATGGTTTTCTGACCTGTGCAGTCTTTTCAAATCCCATTTCTGACTCTGCCTGTTCCTTTCTTCTGAGATAAATTTAATTGCCCTAATAGCATAACTCGAGGAATCCTTTACTGAAATTAAAGACTTGGTGTTTTCTTCAAGAAGCGGGTTTCTCAGAGAGCTTGATACTTTAGTTACAACTGTGTTTAAGATTCCATCTATTGATTAATAGCCATCTGCTATGTAGCTCTTTCTGACCACTAATAAAGTTATAGTGAAGTAATAAACTAATGTGAATTAAATACAGCACTGGAAGTGCCATTTAATCATTCCGCAAAAGCCTCTACCTTAAGCAATGGTCTCGGGTCTTGAAGCAAACATCTCATTAAACATGGGCAACTTTCTTAATTTCATATAAAACAAAAAGGAAATAGGTCAGTAGTGGACATCTAAGTGTATCTCGTTCTACTTGAATGCTGTGTCCTGGACCAAAATCATTAAATGGCTGATGAAGAGAACCGTGAAGGACAGAGCTGTAAAATACCTTTGCCTGGGAGTCTTGTGAATGAAGGCACACACTTATTTGTTAAAAATATCAAAAAGCACCTCAGTCAAGTTTGTTCCAGATCCCAGAAGGGTGCAGTTAATCACGAAAACCAAATATTAATTACAACAAGTAACATAACAGAAATTATCTTTGTAAATTTGGCAGCTGGCAGAGTGCTATAACAGTAGGGTTGCTGATGGCTTTAGCAAGATGTTCAGAATCAGCTTGCAATCGCTGATCAGCAATTCTAGCTTGCATACCTGTGAATCTAAATGTTTCATCACCTATTTTTATTTCAGGAAGACAGTTACTATCAAGAGTATGATGAGTAGCACAACTTACTACATCAAACAAAGCATCACCAGCAGGTCCTGCAAGATAAAATACAACACTGATGCCCAGGATGTCGTATATATCTAGTTCTATACCTATTGTGCTCATTTCCTCCTTATGGACTTCCCATGGATTTCTGGGTGGCCCCAGTGAAAACAGAATGCTGGATTAGATAGGATTTGGGATTTTCCTGGGGCTGCCAACTATTTCCAAACTGTTCCATTCAGGCATGAGGCAGAGGAAACCAGCTGAAATTCTCAGGAAGTAAAGACTCTCCTCCCTGAAAAAGAGGGGAGTGGTTGTGGGCGGGAGCCCGAGCACCGCCCAGCAGGGGGCGTTGCCCCCTGCCTCCAGCTCACCTGGCTGGCGCTCACGCCCCCCCGATGGCCACCCAACCAGGTGCCGTGGAGGGGGCGTGTTCAGCAGCCTTTTGCTGCAGTGCCAGCCTCTCCCTGGCCTCATTCCTCATCGTATTCTGTCCGATGCCTGCTTGGCGGGAGGCCATGGCACGACCCTCGGTGACAGCAGGGGTGAGCCTATAGTTGGATTAGCATCAACAGGCTCCACCTACTGGTGAATAAACCCACTTGTTTCGATCCAATGCCTAAGCCAATACCTTTTCATTGCTGTAATCAATAAAGTTGTGGCCTTTTCTAGCCCATCAACCTTATATCACTTGTCCTTGTGTCTTCATTTCACTTCGCGGGGGTCGGGTCCTTGAACCACAACTCTCTCTGTCACATACCAGATTCTTTCTCCCCTTCTTGCTCCTTGACCGTTAGGTTGCTACTAAGTATAAAGTGCACAAGCTTAATATCAGAAAAGGAAGCTTATTCATGTTCTGTCATGAAAACCTGATTTTGTTCTTTAACAGGCACTGAAGGGTGAAGATCACCACTATGTTAAAATGCTTCTCAAAACTGAGAGCAAAGCACAAGGTTTTTTCATTACACAAGGATAGTAGAGAGCAGGGGGGAAAGTGAAACTATTTATGGCTTACACTTCATTGCAGTAGGTTCCAGATCCATTCCAATGAGTGGGACAGTCTGAAAAATTTATTATGGCTTGTGTTACCTGTGAGTGTCAGTGTGCCCACCAGTACCTCCTATGGCATCCATAAGAGGTCTCAGTAAATAAAGTAAATAATCCCTTAAAAATCCACAATGCACAAGAGGCTTTCCCTCACCTTGCTCAGTTCCTGTTTGCACTGGCTCATCCTCTCCTACATTGAAACTCCCAACTTCCCCTGTTTCACTTGATGCAAGGATTGGACACCCACACCCATTCTGAACAGAGGAGAAGGTCACTGAGTGAGCACAGTGATGGCTTTTGCCCCATGGATAGAGGGCGTGCCTGTGCCATTTTATGGTCCTGTCTCAATCCGTCTTCCCAGGGAGTTTTGAGAATTGTAGCTCTGTGAAGGGAATCGCAACTCTCAGCACCCTTAACAAAATACTCCCCCCCACCACAGGATTCTTTGGTGGAGGCAATGACTGTTTAAAGTGCTATTATACTGCTTTTAAACATGCTGTGCAGATGGGACCTCAATCAAACTATTAAAGTAGCAGTTAGGCAACCCTTATCCTTTCATATGTTGCTACTTGCCAATTTCCATCACCCTTGACGATTGGCCATGCTAACCAGGACTGATGGGAGTTGGGACTGCAATGAGATCTGGAGGGTTACAGGCTTCTTCTGTATACTGAAAATATACGTAGCTTAAAATATGACTTTCCACCTCTCTCTATCATTCATTTTGGGGTCACCCACCACACTTTCTTACATCCCTTTTAGCAAAGGGATGTGGGTGGCGCTGTGGTCTAAACCACTGAGCCTCTTGGACTTGCCAATCAGAAGGTCAGCGGTTCGAATCCCCACAATGAGGTGAGCTCCTATTGGTCTGTCCCAGCTCCTGCCAACACAGCAGTTCGAAAGTATAAATAGGTACTGCTGTGGCGGTAAGGTAAATGGCATTTCTGTGCACTCTGCTTCTGACATGGTGTTCCATTGCACAAGAAGCGGTTTAGTCATGCTGGCCAACATGACCTGGAAAGCTGTCTGTGGACAAACGCCTGCTCCCTCGGCCTGAAAGCAAGATGAGCGCTGCACCCCAAAGTCACCTTTGGCTGGACTTAACCATCCAGGGGTCCTTTACCTTTTTTTTTTCACCTATGTGTTTAAGCCAAGGATTGTTTTCCTGATCTTGTTGGAGTATAGCTCCTCTGATCTCTGACCATTAGCTATGCAGTCAGGGGGCAATGGGAGTTGGAGTCCAGCACTGAGAGGGCCGCACATTCCCTATCCTTATTTGACGTGACAGTACTGCAATATCCTCTCAGTTTTGTACGTTTTATGTATGTACAAGTGCACCACAGCTGTCATTTTCTGAAATGCAATTCATATTCACGCACCCAGTTTACGAAAAGAATTCCTTGTATTACCATTCTACATGTGAGAAGCCTGGCCATAATATATCAGACTTACTGCAGCTCAGCATGTCAAAAAGTGAAGGGCCCATTTGACAAAACTATGAGAATGAAAACGAGTGAAATGGAAAGAGGAGAAAATGATTGGTATTCTTTTACTGGGGAGGCAATGAAATCTCTGAGTTTTGTTTTAGGCATAAAACATTCCACACCATTGCATTAGCAACAGGCAGTATAACATCACACTACATCATCTCCATTTCAATCCTAGAATAATAATGCCATCTCAGGCATAACCATTAATTCCTAACAACATTAACTTTTTATTTACCTCCTTCCTACCTTCCGGGCGTCCGGGCAGCATGTCACTGTTCTAGATGCCCTGCAAATTTCGATGTGATCTGTGTCCATATTAGTAGCCTTTAAAAAAAAAAGTTTGGTGTCCTCATCTGTCTCTGTCTTTAAGCAAGTTTCTTTACTCTCGATGCAAATTTAAACTGAGAATTGAAGTGCTGATTTAAACTCATGAGGTTCTGGTGGAAGCAGTAGAGGCTCATTATATCTCCCATGATGTGTTGCAGTTTTCATCATGATTGAAACCACTCTGTAAGTGCCTTTCTTTCCTGTATAAGTGCCTCTTTTCTAATTGAAGTCTCAAATTCATTTGACGAATTGCTTGACAATTCTGGGACACACACACACATCTTTTGGAGCTTCGTATAGTAATAAAAACAGATGATCTCCAACATCTAATCAAACTGGGTCATTTGATACTATAATTAAAATCACTTTATTATGAATGTAGATTTCATTTTTCTTTCTTTTTTTAAGGAAATAAGACCAGTGACTTCCCAGCATGGGAAACACTTCTTATTCTTAATTAGATGCTATAATGCTCACTGGAATATTTTTGTCATGATGCTTTAGATCTTTGCTTTAAAGTGAGTGTATTGGCAACACAATTTAAGATTCAGTCTGCAATCCTTTGTCAGGTGGAAGCAAGTTCCATTAAAATCAGTGTGGTTTACTTCAAAGAGGAAGATCAAGCTGCATAGGCAGGAACTGTAGGCAAAGTTTGCCAAATACATTCAGAGACCTGACTCTACAGATTTCAGAAGGCAGCTATCTGCACACTTACCTGGGAGCAAGGCCGTCTGACTAAAGTAGTTCTATGCACTGGATAGGATCTGTGATGAAACCTCTAGACATTAAACCCCCAGGAACATGCTCATACATAGAAATATAAAAAGTGATTGAGACAACATGAATATGGTACAGAGCACTTTCCAGTGACATTATCACTTTGTAGGACTGTAATTTTTTACTTTGCTGTTTTCCTCACGCTAGAACTTATATTGCATTTGTTTAATAGCTAGGATACACCAGCCTTCCCCACATTTCTAGCTGATTGTGGAAGATGGGTGGAGATCCATGGGACCACATGTGGTCAACAAAATGTTGCACATACTCATTTCTTTAAAACATTTTTTTTGAGGGGGTTCATTTTCACAGTTCTCAAGAATGGAGCTTTTGGCACTGAGCTGTATAAGCAGTTTGAGCTGTGTGTGTTTTTGCCCTATTTTGAACCAGGAATGTGGAACAAGTGGTCTTTCAGATGTTGCAGGAGTCCATCTCCCATCGTTCCTGTCCATTGGCCAGGCTAGCTGGGGCTGATGGAGTGCACAGGTTTCCCAACCCCACAGCCTCACAGCCTCTTAGTCTTCTAGTGCCGTGGCCACACTTCCTGCAATGCCCTTATGCAGTACCCTTCACATGTTGCAAAATGTCTCCCTTCTCAAAACTTGTGAGGAAATTGGAAGGAAATTGGTGCAATTCAGTCGTCTTGCCCATAGTCAGAGATGGTAACAATTCTGAAACCCAGTTGCTAGAAACCACATGGAGAGGGGAGCCAGTGTGGTGTAGTGGTTAAGAATGGTAGACTCATAATCTGGGGAACCGGGTTCGCGTCCCCGCTCCTCCACATGCAGCTGCTGGGTGACCTTGGGCCAGTCACACTTCTCTGAAGTCTCTCAGCCTTACTCACCTCACAGAGTGTTTGTTGTGGGGGAGGAAGGGAAAGGAGATTGTGAGCTGCTTTGAGACTCCTTCGGGTAGTGATAAAGCGGGATATCAAATCCAAACTCTTCTCTTCTTCTTCTGATCAGGTCCTGCTTGCTTATTTCCAACAGGCACCTGGTTGGCCACTGTGAGAACAGGATGCTGGACTAGATGGGCTATTAGCTGATCCAGCAAGGCTTTCCTTATGTTCTTAGGAATGGACTTGTGTAAGCAACCAGTGTAAGGCTCAAATGGACCAGTGTAAGGGAAGGTTATTTTGATTTGCCTTCAGATGGGGGATTCGCCCCCCCCCCGGTTCTACATGGAGATGCTGGGGATAAAAATGGAAACCTCCTTTGCACGGACGGCCTGCCCCTGAGCTACCCTGGCAAATGTATATGACTATTTTATTGGAATTTGAAAAGTAGTAAGCAAATCTATGGCAGCAAATTCATTTTCTTTGCTAGAATAAGAATCAAAGTATTCTAAGAGTGAATAGCTGTTGCAATGGATGCATATTGATTTTGGAGCATGCAGAGTACCCCCCCCTTAATCATAGCTGTCAACGTCTCCCTTTTTTTAAGGGAAACTCCCTTATTCCGAATAGGATTCCTCGCAAGAAAAGAGAAAAGTTGACAGCTATGTTTTAAATCCCTGTTAGATCTATAGCTAAACTATACCGTAAGGGTGAATCCACATACTGATGTACATCCAGTTTGTAGAACATCAGGGAAATTCAAAATTAATTGTATGCTCAAATTACATGAATAGTTGTTTTGTGACCTGTGTTTTCAGAATAGTACAGTTCTGCATCTCTTCATTCCAGTGTATCCCTAGAAAAGTCTACAAAAACACACTCTCACACACTACCCTAGCAAAGCCTGTGAGTTATTTCTTTATTGCTGTGCCAAGGAAGTTGTGGAGAGATAATTTCAGGTCTGGATTCTTCTTTATCAGTTTGTAACGATTTCCTACACAAGCCTTCTCTGTGGAAAATTTTGTCATTTCAAACCCAATTTCCAGAGAAATAGAACAATTGTTTCTTGCCACACGGGTTTGCAGAACTGCTTTTTAACTTCCCACTCCATCGTTTGCTCTGCTGATTGCTTTTGCTACATCTCTGTTTATTTTGCAATAGGTGACTCAGATATGTTCTAGTTTGGGAGCTTATTGAATGTTTGCTGATGTTTGACATGTTCTGGTGAGCTCCTATGTGCTCAGCATAAAAGTAGCAGCATGGAGCTTTGAACTCGTAGCTCAATCTGTTCTGTAGCTAAGTGGAATTTCATCGCCTCATTTTCTCCCCTCACTTTGTAGCTGCTAATATATTACAAATATTGAATTCAGTTTTAGGGAATTAGATCAGTTGCTTCCCAGCATAAGAGAAGTGGCGTTATTAGATTATGTGGAGATAACTGCTCCGAGCTGAATCCTCAACTACCAGCTAGAGAAGAGCATTCAGGAGTTGCCTGAGCACTGTGTACCCAGCTCCCCATTTGCACTGGCTCTGCAAAGCATTTCACAGAATTCCACTGTGATAGATCACTGACTTAGTAAAGATCCACAAAGCCTGGCTCCCTTCACCATTTCAAATGCTTAACTACAACTCCCATTATCCATGGCCATTGGCCATGCTTACTAAGGCTACTGGGAGTTGTAGTTCAGCAACATCTGGATGGCCAAAAAGCTAAAATGAGATCTGAAATGAATTTGAATCTTTATTATAGACGCCTCAATAGTTCTGACAAGGCTCACCACTTACCCAGTGGGCTTTTTTCTTTGTTTTGGCAGTACCTGATGTCTCAAGTAAGAAGAAATACCCCATGGTAGGATGAGGGGAATACCTCATGTCTCCAGCTGAGGGAACCAGGACAGCAACCGTAAGATATCCTTCTCAAATGCATGTAGCCTCGGTGCACATTCTCAGTTTAATACAGGCTTTACAGGCTCTTAGAGTTAAACTGGCAGAAATTAAATTAGATCAATTTATACTCCACTGATACATGCCCGTATCATTGTCAGGAGTAATGATTTATTGGAGCTGGTGTAATTCAGTCATTTATAAATGTTGAAGTTCCTGGGCTGAAACTGTGAGTTTGAATTTAGTGTCTGTAGTTCACAAGGATAGCACGGTGCCAAGTAATTTTCTCTTTCATATGACCAGTGGCATTTCAAATTATGTGCTGCTGTTGTGTAGGAAAATCAATTAACATGATTGTAATAACCAGTGGAATGCTGCCAGTCAGCACTGGGAGTAAGATACATCATCTAATGGAACAGAGAACCAATATTTAATTTGGATACTTACACTTGAAGGTGCCTTGTCATGCCTGTGACGGTTGGGTTGCCAACTTCTCTCTTTTCATATTTCAATAAACACAAATGGTATGGAATATATCATGTTGACATTAAATATAAGATACCTCTCCCCAAATGCCAATATGCCTCTTTTTAGGGACAGAGTATTGATCCGCAGAGTGATGAATATGCTGTTTGTGTAATGACTGGTAAGAATAAGGTCGAATCTCTACTTCTACAGCCTTGGTTCTCAAATGGTGAGGCAAGCATCTCTTTAAGGATGTGCAAATAATTACTAGGTGAGACATTAGCACTTTTCCAGTACACCCACTCTTTTCTAGTGCATTGTGGGCATTTTTGTCCACTTCTTTCTGTGCTTGGCTATCACTATGCTGATTGTATCCATAGGAGCCAACTCCTAGGGGCTGAGGGGTCTTCAGCCCCCAATAAAATATTTCAGGGGGCCACCCCCCCCCAAAGTTGATGGGCGTGGTTATTCAAATGGTGTGTGTGCACTGCATCATGTAATCAATTATGCAGATCAGGGCTAATAATAATAATAATAATAATAATAATAATAATAATAATAATTTATTATTTGTACCCCGCCCATCTGGCTAGGTTTCTCCAGCCACTCTGGGCGGCTTCCATAGAAACAAAAAATACACTAAAATATCACAGATTAAAAACTTCCCTGAACAGGGCTGCCTTAAGATGTCTTCTGAATGTCAGTTAGTTATTTATCGCTTTGACATCTGATGGGAGGGCGTTCCACAGGGCGGGCGCCACTACCGAGAAGGCCCTCTGCCTGGTTCCCTGAAGCTTTGCTTCTTGCAATGAGGGAACCGCCAGAAGGCCCTCGGTGCTGGACCTCAGCGTCCGGGCAGAACGATGGGGGTGGAGACGCTCCTTCAGGTATACTGGGCCAAGGCCGTTTAGGGCTTTAAAGGTCAACACCAGCACTTTGAATTGTGCTCGGAAACGTACTGGGAGCCAATGTAGGTCTTTCAAGACCGGTGTTATGTGGTCTCGGCGGCCGCCCCCAGTCACCAGTCTAGCTGCCGCATTCTGGATTAGTTGTAGTTTCCGAGTCACCTTCAAAGGTAGCCCCACATAGAGCGCATTGCAGTAGTCCAAGCGGGAGATAACTAGAGCATGCACCACTCTGGCGAGACAGTCCGCAGGCAGGTAGGGTCTCAGCCTGCGTACCAGGTGGAGTTGGTAGACAGCTGCCCTGGATACAGAATTGACCTGCGCCTCCATGGACGGCTGTGAGTCCAAAATGACTCCCAGGCTGCGCACCTGGTCCTTCAGGGGCACAGTTACCCTATTCAGGACCAGGGAGTCCTCCACACCAGCCCGCCCCCTGTCCCCCAAAAACAGTACTTCTGTCTTGTCAGGATTCAACTTCAATCCATTAGCCGCCATCCATCCTCCAACCGCCTCCAGGCACTCACACAGGACCTTCACCGCCTTCACTAGTTCTGATTTGAAAGAGAGGTAGAGGCTTACCTCCCCCACCCCAATATTTCATTCAAGTTGGCACCCCTGATTGTATCACTATGGTCTAACATGATAGCCCCTATTTTTATGTGGCTTTTGGATTCTCCCTGACTTTTTAAAAGTCACTTTTGACCAGCTTCCCACTATGCTTAAGATAGTCATGGGTGCTGTCAATCATTTACTTTATCTGCCTTTGCATTTAGTCATCTTGGGGGAAAGTTCAAACAACTTGTCTTTAACTCTGGGAAGTTTAAGGAAGCTTCCAAAGGTTAACGGTTTACACACACACACACACACACACACACACACGACTGTATCCGTTCTGGATGTGGCCAAAGCATGTTTGTCATGGTTTTATATATGCTTCTACTTTTCTCCTTCTCTCCAATTGAAAGACGGGAATTTTTTGTTTATTTTATGCCACCTTTTAGAATAATTTTCCACAAGATGGCTAACAGAAAAAGATAAAAGCAATTGAAATATTGACTTACCTTACAGTGGGGTTGGAAGTATTTCAAGAACATATACCATATTTTTCGCTCTATAAGACGCACCAGACCACAAGACGCAACTAGTTTTTGGAGGAAGAAAACAAGAAAAAAATATATTATGAATCTCAGAAGCCAGAACAGCAAGAGGGATCGCTACGCAGTGAAAGCAGAAATCCCTCTTGCTGTTCTGGCTTCTGGGATAGCTGCGCAGCCTGCATTCGCTCCATAACACACACACACACATTTCCCCTTACTTTTTAGGAGGGAAAAATGAGTCTTATAGAGCAAAAAATACGGTATATTGGTGCATTTTATATTATGATTGCTGTCAGAGCTAGGATTGGATTGTCCTGATTCCAACAATGTTCTCACTATCCTACACTGAATGTCTGTGAAACTATTCAAAACAAAAAAATTTTTTCCTTCCAGTAGCACCTTAAAGAGCAACTAAGTTAGTTCTTGGTATGAGCTTTCGTGTGCATGCACACTTCTTCAGATACCAGTATGTGAAACTATTATTAGAAAAAAATACCCTGGGCTAAATTGACCAAGGATCTGATATACTTGAAGGCAGGTTTATGTACTGAAATGCTGATGCCTTTTCTCTAATTCCTGCTCTCCATCAATAAGGATATATTGAGCCTGAGTGAATATCCCAACAAGAGTAACCTCCATAAACCTTCTCAATTATATTGCATGCTACCCATGAGGGCCACCTCCAAGTGACACATATTGTTTAGCTTCAGAAGAAGAATCTGGCTTTTATGGGAGATTACTGACGTGCTAGTTTAGGTTCAACAGAAGGTTCAACAGAAACATATTCATAAGCAACCCTTTCATCTCAAACAGCATCTGTGGATGGTGGTAGGCTTTATTGGCTTAGTTATCTGGCTCCTGCTTCTGGCTTGATCAGAAGAGAAAATGACAAGCACAACACTAGATTTCATCCAGGCATACAGAAGTAGTTCTGGGCACACACAGGATTTTCCCTGAGATGCCTGGCATGCTGCATTTTTCATGAGAGAAAAACGGGGAGTGCATGGCATCTTTTTCTGGAACGTATTGTAAAACTGAGTTATTGCGAAGGCCAGACCACACTCATTACACCTGTCCTAGAAAATTGGTGGGAAGCTGTTGCCAGTTATTTCCATACGGTCCTAGAGCACAAGTCATTCCTCTTGTCCAAAAGTCTTTTGCTTTTTCCAGTCTGCTTTTGAAAAGGAACCTGGAGTCGCAGTTGATTATCGATGCTAAACGAATCCAATTAAAATAGTGTTAGCAAAATGTTTTACTACTCCATGACAAACCCAAGATCTATGGAAGGGCATGTTCTTGACGTGAGATCAAGCAGACGCATGGTTCTCCTGGCCCACTTTCAATCTGCTGCAAGACTTTTATGGAGCTGACTTTTAAGGTCTCTTTACGAGTCCTGCCTGTCCATTTAGATGTCATTCATAAAAATTAATGACTAAGAATAAGATTGGCAGGGTAGGGATTTATGAGTCAGCTGCTGAATTTATTTCTTTGGCTCCACAAGACACAATATGCATTTTTATGTAGTTATTCGCCCATCCTACTGCGTTCTGTTCATGTGTGATGTGATCACGATATAGTTGCTGTTCCTGCCACTAACATGGACTTGCTTAAATGACAGATGATGAGAGAAAGCAGTCATTTGAAGATCAGGACATTGATGTGACTCTACCCTGCATACTTTTGGAGAGTTGTTTAAAATGAGGAATTATGCCTGCAATCCTATGGTATAAAGTTAGCCCACTGCCAGCACATCAAATTGGTGACACTGGACTAGATAAACCAATGGTCTTCCTCTGTAAGGAAGCCTCACATATTTATATCAATCCAGCTGTCTTCAGCTGGATTTGAGCAGCCTAAGAGTGTGCAATTATCTTTTACTTTAGAAACAAGACAGATGTGGTGTGTATAATGCTAGGAGTTAGTCAGAAGTTTGATGAGGAAGCTGACAGGTCCTTCAGTCAGAAATATCACCTACTGTATGCCTTACATTAGCATTCTCAAGGTCTTAAAACAGGAGAATCAGCTATGTTAAAACTTAGGCAATTGTCATTTACATTGCCTTTCACCATGTCTTAAATAGGTTATATATTATGGGTGTCTCCTTGTGCAAGGGCACCGTGAACAAATGTGAAAGAATCTTCCTGGGCGCCAACAGCACATTCAACTTCTCACCCACTAATGTATTTTGGAAGAATGAAAGCCACCCACATCACCATATAAACCCCCATCACCACCACTACTGCTGAAAACTTCTTCAGTTCTACCTCTTAACTGATGTCCACAGCATGGACACGAATGAATGCATAGGGATATAGACGGTATGATCCAGAAGCAAAAGAGCTGCATCAATCCATGGTGGAAACAAGAAGGAAACACCCAAAGGAGCCCTTGAGCCCTGCCTCTTAAATTCTAGGTAAGTGCTGGAAACATGTTGGGATCTTATCAGAAGTGGCTTGTTAGTTGAGGCAGAGCTGCTTTGCTAGCTTCCTGAGGATGGATGAGATGTTGTGTGGTACAAACCAGCATTCCTGCTGGAGCATTTGCACAGTGCCAACCTCCCCTCCCCCTCCTCTGGATCTTATGCAGCTGTATCCATTGTTTTCGGTCCTGAGTGCTATGCCTATATCATGCATTACAACATAGCTTGTTTTTTGTCATCTTGTGAGGTGTCCCTGGGAATACTGAAGTCCAGACAATGTGCAACAAACCCACATTCTCACTATGTGTTGAACGTTGGTTTGACCTTTTCTGCATTCTGCAGAGAGCTGTGTACTGATCCTTAATCAAAAAGTGTTGTGGATGCTCCCTATCTGTTTTCCTTTCTCACAACACTACTTCCCTTCCCATTTGATAAGTTAAGCCAGGGGGCAGTTTCCTCCCCTAGAGGTGGCCTCATTTATGTGCTACCTGGCCTACTTTAGCTTTTCCTCTAGCCATGCTTCTTACAGATGGCGATCAGTTTCAAAGGAAATAGGTACCTTTTTCTAATTAAAAAATGCTTTCCCATAAAAACTGGAATCTAGTTTCCTTGGAAATTTAGATTTCCAGTAAAAGTCCAGTTCAAACTGGCTGACCGTTCAGTTCGTTTCCTGATCCTCTTTCTTTATTTGTTCTGCAAAGTATCTTTCACTTTAGCATGGAGGTAGAGGTTAAAGATGGGTCTACTGATCATCCATATCATGGATCTCACAAAAACCTGAGATCCGTTTTCCATGCTGCCTTAATAAAATGCAAAAAAAATAAAAATAAAAAAATACCTTGCTGGAGTTGTTTTATTGTTAGGCACTCATAATCTTATGAATAAGCAAGCTGCTCTGCAGCCGTTCAAACCCCTCTTTCTTATCTTTCGCAGAAACAAAATCTGAATAATCATGACCATATGGAAAGCAGACTTTTCCTTCACATAGTAGTACACCCACTTGTGTTGGCTTATACTAAATTGTTCAACAGTTCTACTGAACTCTTTAATGAGCAGCAGCAGAGGGATCTTCAGGTTCAACTTGTTAATTAGCCATACGGCTTCTGGCGAGTGTTAGGTCGTAAATAATTGATTTCAAAGGTGTACGGCATACATGATATTACACAAAGATGATCTAATGAGCAAAGAGGTTTCCCAGAATCGTTTTCAAACAATACAGATGGCATAGCAACTGAATGGAACCCTGATTCACTTGGAGGGCAACAGTATGATAGACAGAAGCATGAGACTATTTTAGCTGCTATAT
Source organism: Podarcis raffonei (assembly GCF_027172205.1). Lineage (NCBI taxonomy): Eukaryota > Metazoa > Chordata > Lepidosauria > Squamata > Lacertidae > Podarcis > Podarcis raffonei. Next base: position 55,103,943 of record NC_070604.1, read on the forward strand.
ATATCACACACATGTATATGTGTGCGTGCGTGAAACTATAAATGGACTTTCACATGCTGTAGGCTCTGATTATTGGTTTTCCAAAGGAAAGGTTATACCTGTCTATGTGATGTGAAAAGCAAATATATTATAAGTTTATTTTGCTTACAAGATTGATTTTTTGTTTGTTGATAACCTTTTCATTACTTAGCTGACACATAATACTTTGGGAAAATGTAGGAAAGCACTCATTTTTGTGTAATGCTGAATCTCTAGCAGGGCCTAGGAAATGTTCACCGATTTTCATATATTCTCTGGTCGCTGGCATGATCTCCAGTAGGCCATGGGACATGGGTATATCAGCCAGATTTTGTACATTTTCTCCAAGATCTCAAGATCTTTGTAAAATCTGGTATATCAGCCAGATTTTGCACATTTGCCAGCCATCACTGCACACTCTGCAGAAGGTCTTGGGTAATGGGCATATCTTGGCTGCACTGTGGCCAAAGAATGTACAAAATTCAGGCGAGATATGCACATTCCCCCAAACCTATTGGGTATTATGCATTATGGCTGGGGAATGTGCAAAATCACACATAATGAACTGGAAATGTGAAAAATTCTCTCTTTATGGAAAGATTATGTGAACATTCTCCATGAGGCCTGGTGAACAATGAGGCCAGTTTTTATGCACATTATTTGCACAAATTACATTGCACATACACATTGTTATTTTGCTTTTTATGCCCAATCTAAAAATAAAAAATTGAGTGCAGAGGAAAAAATGGGGTCATCATAACCATTTGGCACCAAAAAATAATGGCACTTATTCTGTGGTTAGGTAGGCCCCTTGTCCTATTGATTTTGCATCAGTGGCATGGTGAAAGTCTTCCCATAATTTTTAGTTTAAAAGGTGGGAACTCTAGTTGTGCACACATATCTGTGTTGCTTCAATAGAGAAATATATGTGCCATATTCCTTAGTTCTCCATACACGCAGCAGAAATAACAGATGTTTACATTTACAACAGTGCAATTGAGAGCCTTACCTTGTCTTTTTTATTATTAATTCTTGAAATGAGAAGCACTAATGATAAGCTTCAACTAGATAATTATGAGACGTTTAGTGAATGGTGCCTTCTTAGAACATTTGTTATAGTCAATTACTTCCTGATAAGACTTGTTTTACTAGGTTTATTAATTGAATTATAATCAGTTTACACAGACTCCATGGAAGAAATTTGTGCTGACAAGGCTTCATTTCTAAAATTATCACCTAATGGAAAATATATATGCAACATTTTCATAGGAACAATTAAGTCTGTGTTCAGAAATGATGCTAATAAGGCGAAAAAATGTGGGCACAATCCGAAGTAAGTCAGGCAGGCCTAAATACCATTGTATCCAATTGGATTCCAGCTCACACAAGGCCATTAAGCCCAATTGATTTTAATGTGCCATTTTATCAGTTGTCTTCAGGGCACCAGATTCAACTAACCCAGGTTGCTGGTGGGAGACAGCACAGGGACTTCTGCTAGAACAAGGGGGCTTTTCTCCCTCTCATCCCATGTCCCCCCAGTGCTTCCCCAATTGGCTCTGGGGGTTTCAGGAGAATCGGAGGGGAGAGAGAGAAGATTGTCCCAGCAAGCAAGAAAAAAATGGTTGTACTGATAGAGCAATCATCTTAGTGTGACACTGAATTCGACCAGGTGGGTTTTAAGATCAGAGTGTGGAGCCTAGAACACCACTGGCTATATACCGGTAGATGTTAAGAAGTAGCAGTAGTAATGGGTGCAGTTTGTAAGAACTGCAGCAAAATTCTACAAAAATATTATGTCAATGCTGTAAAAAAAAAAGGAGCAAGTTTAATGTATTTGCATTATGTGCAGGCTGATGGTTAATGTAGTTACTGTTCTTGTGGCTGAGCACAGATATTGGTTCCTCTCAGACCTTGCTTGTTCTTCAAACCTGCTTATAAATCAGAGGGGAGCAAATCTTTTTTTACCTACACTTTGCAGGTAAAATTCACCTTCTGTTGTGTGGGCAGGGCGGTCCCTCCCCCTACCTGGCTGATGCCCTGGCAATGCCTCCCCAGGCAGGATTGGGCGATTGGCTGAGGTAGGCAGAGACCTCCAGGTATCCAGCCTAGGGAGGGCGAAGCCAGCCCGTACTACCGGGAGTCGCACTGGGATCCAGGGGGCTGCGTGCGACTATGCAAAATTCACTCCCCATTTGATGTGGGGAGCGGTCATTACGATTATATATAAGAAAAAGTTCATAATTATAGCAAAATCTTGCACATTTCGTGTGTGTGTGTTTAAAATGTCATAGGAACTGCTGTTATATACCTAAACTCTTGAATCATGCTTTAAAGAAAATTTGTTAAATAATTTGGCTACCTCTGGGTAAGATGGTAGCTCCATCCTAGCTACAGATCCAGCTGACATGTCACATGTAAAATGGAAGATAGTAGGTGTGTAGTTACTAGGAAGAGTAGACAACATGTAGTGAATAGCACAGGTCCAGCAAATGCCTAGTGAAACCACAGCCAGGAGGGCGGATTTTACAGAATCTGTGAATACAGAAGACTCTGTTGAGTTTGTCTTGTAAAATGTACACTGTAGTGCAAAAAAATCCATTCATCTTAAATAATTTTAATTTCATGGTGTCTTATAGTATTTGGGATACAGCTGAGTGAGAGTATAGAGGGCTTGTCCATTCTAGGTCATCTTTCCCTTGCTCCCTTTTCTAAACGTTTGTGGTATAAAGACAGTGATTCGCTCTCAGTTATCTGGGCTTCTCTGATAAAATGTGGGTTACAAATGTAAGCAAAACAAACAAACATACAAAAACCCAAACAAATAGTATTTAATATTGAATGTTAAACCAGCAGCATGAATTAGCAGATTGACTTAAATCATATTAAAAAACCCCAAAACAAAACAATGCTCCTGCGTTCCACTGCACAGAAATTGCACACCATGGATCTTGAAACCAATGCCAAAGACATAACAGAATGGAATGGCTCATCTGCTTGCTGTGGTCTTATTTCCTGGCACTGTCCCTTATGCCACCATACCAGCTGCTGTTGGCACTACTGCATCAGAACATAGAGCTGCACTGGGGACTTCTGCGAGATTACTGGGAATGACACGATGTGATTTCAGGGACACTCTGGGGAATTAATGATAGTCACCATCAGCAGTCAGGGTCTGGGAGGAGATCTAGTAAATAAAGCTTCCCTCAACCTTGACGCCCCCCTCCCACCATTTCCGCTGCCCTTGAACAGCAGGGCAAGATGGTGGGGGCAGGTTTTAGTTCAGTCCTAATCAAACCATGTTCCTAGGAACAGCTTAGCAATGCAGCAGTAAAGGCACTAAGAATGAAACGAAGTAGAAAAGATGAAAAGAACAAACTGGGTAGCTGCCTGCCTCATCCACACTTCTCGTGCACATAACATTTCCTTAGCTATGGTAACACTGAAGCAGATCTGAGTATAAATGTCAGGATGCCAACTGACTTAATTAATATAATGTTGAGCTCCTTTGTAAGCGTTTAGTTATAACAAGTGTGGTGGCCCACCAGATATTGCTGAACTGCAGCTCCCATCATTCCTGGCCTGCTTGCTGGGCCTTATGGGAGTTGTAGTTCAGCACCATCTGGTGGGCCAGAGATTCCCCAAATCTGATTTATAGGATTTCTTACCTGCCATTCACCATAAGCTGAGATCTTGGAGAAAATTCCATCAATATAATCCAGTATGGCATGGGGACGAGAACTTCCCATCCATGGTTTCCCTCCTGAGACTGCTTTGCCATTGCTCTTTTCCTAGTGGCGCACTGTGGATGGAAATAGCCTCTATTTAAGTTTAACCAGGGTAGAGTGGTTTCAAGAAGAAATCATGGCTTGGGGTGTTCCCAGCTATTCATGCCAACCCTCAAGTTGGATTGTGCCATTGTCTCCTTTGTTTCTCATTGATAAGTCAAATATAATTTCAGCCAATGTAGGGTTTACATTTGCGTTGGAGACCAGTTTAAACTCAAACAGATGTGCAATGCAGTCCTAAGCATCCTTACTTCACAGTGAATCACACCACTTTCAAAGGGAGCTGCTTTCTAGTACAGGCAGCCTTCCCCGTTCAGGTGCCTTCCAGATGTTTTGAACTCCAACTCCCATCAACCCAAGCAAGCATGGTCAATGACTAAAGAGATAAAGGGAGTTGCAGTCCAAAATATCTGGACAGCACCAGGTGGAAGAAATCTGCCCTAGTACCCATGCATGGAATTTCAGCATTTGCTTTGGGAGCTGGGCAGGGAGGGAAATGCCTATATTTCAAGGAATGAATAAAACTATTGTTTAGAGCCATAGGCCACCACTATATAAATACAGCAAGCAATCATTTCTAACATATTCAGTTCATGTGTGTGTGTATCTACTCACAAAATGAAGCAGAAAAATAATAATCCCCACAATGTAAATCAGGAATTGCCTCTCTTCAGTGAACCATAGAGGTGTTAAAACTACAATAGAACAGAAGCACATCCCACTCAGCCTTCTAAGTTTTGTTTTGCTTTGCTTTTTGTTTATCCTGGCTCATATTTTCTTAGCTGGCAGAACACATTTCAAGAAAGAGCTTGAAGAGATTTTTGGCCAAAGGCCCCCCCTAGGGAAAGAATAATTCTTCTATATAAGATTTTTCTTCTCTTATTTTTATTTTTTGAAAAAATCCATCTGAACCATTCATTTGATATCTTAAATTTTAATCGGATGATAGAGAGTATTTCTGTGCTGGCATGAATGTCTTGAGGCATAATATCAAATTAGTCAAAGAATTCTGAAGAGACTCTGAAATGCACTGCAAGATTCAGAAGACCAAGCTTTTACTTCTGTCAAGTGTAGGCATATCAGAGTGTTTTATATTAATATGCTTTAAGAATGCATTTGATGACAGTATGTATCTGCCTTAAGCTATATCCGGCACTCAGCCTCCGTACATAAGCATAAACAAGCTTCTTGGAAACAGTCACTCTGCTTTCATTAGAGAACTCAGTTGTGTCTCCTCTTTTTATAGCTCTAAGTAGAGATGAATAATTCACAATGACTATGCCATTATCAAAATATTTATTCTCAATAGCAATGAGGAATCCTCATCTGCCCCTTTGAGTTTGATTTTAGGGGTTCCCAATGCTGAAAAGTCTGGGACCTTACCCAGTCTATGATAAAATATTAGAACAGCTATTCCGTGTCACACAAATTCCTTGATTGCCTTAAATAAAGTAAATTGAAGTTTCCATCTCTGCTGCCCTCCCCACAACCACCACCAAGTACAGATTAAACCCTTCTCGCCTTTGTAAAGCCAGCCTCAGGATATTTATAGATTAATTTTTATTTCCTTACAATTATGTTCCATCTTTCCTCCACAGAGCTCCAGGTGATGCCCATGGTTCTCTTCCACCCCATTTTATCCTCGCAACAGCCCTGTGAGGTAGTTTAGGCTGAGAGGCAGTGACTGGCCCAAGGTCACCCAATGAGCTTCATGGCCAAGCGGAGATTTGAACCCTGGTTTTCAGCCACAATCTAATCACTATATTCCAACACTCACCACTACACCACACTGGCTCTCTTCTAATTCTTGGCATTTTGCAGTGTTAGCATCATGATAGCAAATACTGCCAGAATCACTGCAAATGCATCGGAATGCCCACGTTTCCTGTTGCCCTCCCAGCTTAGATTAGGGCTTCCTCCAGACAAGCTGTTTATTCAGCATTCATCTTTATTTGCTTACACAAAGCTTGTGCGTAGGTTGAACTATGTGGGGCGGTTATGCGACAATGTGCATCAACACAGCATTCATGCTGATTTCCTTGCTGCTGTTCTCTTTTTGGATTTCACACCTTTCCTTTAATGATTTGTTCGTCCCACTCCTTTCAGGGTATTTCCCCCTCACTTTCCTAAACACAACAAATCCAGTTTGACTTTTTAACTGAGTTGAGCTAGGGGGACAGAACCCTTTAAGCCACTTTAATTGTACAAACCTGTTTCTATTATGAACTCCTCTAAACGCTCTCCTTGGTTCCCCCTTCTGAAAACGGCCAATTTTAGAGCCAGTTACCTGTCAACCTCCAGCCAGCCTCATCTAGATTTGCTTTTACTGAGCTGCATGTTCAAGCTATGCCATCCACCATCCTAGACGAACAATATAACAGGGTGCCATACGAAGACAGACTCTGCATATGTGGGCAACCGCAGGTGGAAGACATCTTGCACTATTTACTATAGTGCCCACTACGCAGTACATTGGACCCAGGAGATGATTTCTCACCTTACCGTCCATACAGGAAAGATGTCTCTCCCCAGCAGAGAAGGTCCTATGGCATTTTACTAGTGATGTAAATGCTTCAGTGACTCATAAAGTTGCCCTTTTGCTTTGGCGCCAAAAGGATCAGAAAGAAAACCTTGGATATATAGCTGTGAACTGTAAAGGAGACGCAGAGATCTAAATAGAGACCATTATTTGTGGCGCGACACCCCTTTTGCTTGTATTTATTTTTGATTCAGATTTGTCATGGCCAATGGCTAATACAATAAAGTTATTTGGTTTGGTTTTGGTATGAGCTTGAAATTGAGAAAGAGTGGCAGTCTGGAGGCACCCTAGGTTTGCGCTGTCCTGTGACAAGTATGAAGTGGGGTGGAAAGCCAAGTTGGAGGGCTGTAACTGATTAAAATTTGTTCCCTGTTTTTTCAGGGATCAGATTTAGCCTTCAAACAACCAGTTTGGCCAATTCTGACTTTAAAAAAAGGAGCAAATATAATTTGGCTTTAAAAATAAATAAACAAACAACCCAGAGAAAGGAATGCTTATCTCAACTCATTATGCAGGGTGGTTCCATTAGAAATAACATAGCTTATTATAAAGGCATAGATATTGTGCACTGTTGCCCCTAACCAAAATGTTAAATATCTATTTACCCTTTAGCTTATAGAGCTGTCAACTTAAAGAACGTATGAAATGTAATAGTCAAATTTTACTTTTGCCAGGAGAGAGCTTTCAAGAACACCATCTGCTTGCTAATGTCACCTAATGAAATCAGGATTGCCATTTTCTTGAGCAGTTACCAAGTGATATTCCTGAGCAGAAAAGCAATATTGTCATCTATTTTGGTGTGTGTGTGTGTGTGTGTGTGTGTGATTGGAGGTGGGGAAAGGAGCCAAACAAACGTGCTGCTATTTTTGGTCTTAAATTGCTTTGCTCATTTTTCACAAGAGGAAGAATCAAATCTCATTTCAAATTATATTACCCACTTGTTAGGGCATGGATGATTACTCACCTGTGTAAAAGCTGCAGGTTTACAAAAGATGAAACACACCCCGAAGCAGGATTTTGGAGATTTTAAGAAGTGGCACTGTGGTCTGGGAGTTGTCTTCTCCGGGGAATATTGAAGTGGGTTAAGGGGATGAGCGAATCAGGTTGAAGGCTTTGACAATGAAATTTCATGTGAAAAAGGCATCAAATTGGAAAAGCCTTTGTTTTGTTTTGTTCCCACTCTTTCACTTCTCTGAAACATGTACTGTTTTTACAGAACAGTTGCTCAGCACTGGGAACCACTTGGGAAGCAAGCGGTGAGCATGAAAGCTGCAGTTATATTGCATATTTTAGCTGCATACAATTGACATCATTTCCATACCATTCTCATGAGCATGGGCCAAGCTCCAATTGCACGTGCAACCCGTAAACATTATTCCATTCTTCTCATAAAAGGCTCCATAACTGATTAATAATAATAATAATAATCCTCAATTGCTACTCTGTGATAAAATCAGATTTATTATACTGCGTTTCAAGGCAAATCTGAATCAAATTCAGCTGTGTGTAGGTAATGCACAGCTAACGTAATACGGCAATGCCCAACCTCCCAGCAAATTTCCTATACATTCCCCACCACCAATCCCACTGATTTTGGTAACAGTGGAAAAAATAAAACAAATGAAATAGATGCAGGGCTGGGGTGTGTCTCTCTTTACCCAGCCCAATACCCTGATGGCAATGCAAATCACCCCCTCCCCAAGGATGAGACTGATCAGCTGAAGATGGTGTGTGTTTGTGTGTCTCTGTGTATGCCCCTGTGTGCGCTCATGCAAGAGTGTGTGGATGTGTGGAAAAGCTATACGCACTGCTGGCATATGACCCCCAAGAGGATTGGCCAAGGGACAATGCAACCCTTGGACCAAAGAGATGGATACCAGGAGGCCTGTTCCACAGTTGAGGCCAGGATGTTTTGCCGCTTGAAGCAGAACAGAAAATGCCACTGCCCACTGCTGCCTCCTCCTCCTGCCTCCACATCCTCCATGCTTGCCCACCAACACACCATGGCAGCCACATCAGTGGGGGGCTGTGGAAGAGCCTGTTATGCAGCAACTCAGAGCAGGGAGTTAATATGTGGTTGCCCCAATTCTGTGGAAGACCATTCCTGTTGTGAAGTGGCAGGCATCTGCAACCTGCCCTATCTGGAAACAGTTGAAGAAATTTTTAGATAAATGGGTCTTTGCCATGGGTGTCTATTTTGTATGGTTTGAGTTTGGTTTTCAATGTATCTGCTGGGTTTTTTGTGTTTAAATTGCATAGCTATTTTTTTTGCTGTTTGTATTGTAGAGTGCCCTGAGGCAATTATATACAAGGCAATTAATAAACTGGTGAGGAAGAAAAGAAGGTTAGTGACTTTTATGTAGGTGATACTTCCCTCCACATTGCCAGAACTATGTTTAACTGAAACTGCCTTTGAGTGTAAAAGTACCCTGAAGACGAAATGAATACAGTTCGAAATCCACTGAATTACTTTATGCAGTCTGTATTTTTACTTGATTTTTGATCATGTTGACTGTTTCATTCATATTGATTGGACACAGTTCTATTGTACTTCAGCTAATCCATACTTTGCATTAATGTGGCTCCTGTGCATAGATATGGAGATGTATGCATGTAGAGATACACAGAGGCAGGGATTCTCCCAATTGGCCCTCACTGAACACAAGCTCTACATAGAATCATAGAGTTGAACGGGGCTGTGAATGTTATTTCCCTGATATTAAGAGTCTTATGCTCTTCTGACTGAGCTACCCCAGGGACATGCTTTAGGACGTCCTCTTTGGTGCAATGGATCAGTGTGTCTGATTGTTAACCAGAAGGTTTGTGGTTCAAGCTCAGTAGCCCACCCAGGGACGGCTATGAGTAGGATTCCTGCACTGCAAGCAGTTGGACTAGATGACTCTCAGAGGCCCTTCCAACCTTATAATTGTATAATCCCAACATCTATAGGCTCTGTAGGTGCTTTCCATTTCTTCAGTCCCCTCCTAAGTGTGTTGGGGTATATGTGCATAGGTCCCTGGGTAGGCAGGCAGGAGGACCTCAATATGTAGAGGACCTGTACAGAGAAAAGTGCAGGGAGGAGTGAAATTGTCTTTCTGCTACCAGTGCTATACTTATCCCTCTGCACAGATCAAATAGATCACTATGATACCATTCAAAAGCCTATGGAGCCCAAGCATTTCTTATATGGTTTAAGTCCACCTCTTCAACTGTGTAGCTCTGTGGACTAGGAGTGTCATTTGCCATGAGTGAGTGTGTGTGTGTGTGTGTGTGTGTGTGTGTGTGTACGTAGAGGAGAAGAGACTTTGGTAGCGCCAGGATGTGTGCATGTCTGCATTAGCAGGCATAGCCATGGGTTTTTTTTTAAGGCAGCAGCAGATGTCAATAAACTATGGCCCTAGTTCCACCCATCTTATCTGTCTCCTGTCTTTACTCCTGTGTCCAGTTGTCACAAAGGTTGCTCATGTGTTTTGGACTTCCACTTTGAAGACTTTTACCTTAGGCTTCCTGCCATAGACTTAAGTTCTACTTCAGAGCAGAGCGGCCAAACTCATGAAGAGAAAATAAGGCAGGTGAAATTAAATAAATGCTTCTGGTGTTTTTTGTGATTTTTGTATTGCTGATGATGGTAGAGGTCAAGGAGGTGATTCAGAAAAGCAGGGGTGGGGGGAGGTCAGAGGACAATGAGCTTTAATGGGCCTATGAAAGTACAGTTCCCATTAAATGATGTGTCTGGTTAAATTGTATACCTCAGAAAGGCTGTCAAAAATATTGATTAAATATGGATTAAAAGGGACGTGGTCTAGTTAGGACAGTCATATCAGTTAATGAGGACTGATGTGCCCTGGAATTTAATTATATTTTAATAAACTCCCCCCTCTCTTATTTAGCATTTTTACAATCACATAATCACACTTTCAAACCATATACTGTAGTTAGAAACCATGAAAGCTAGAAACCTGTTTCACAGACCAAAGAAATAATTCATTCCAAATGTTCTAATAAGCAACCTCAAGTTACAGAAAAGTTGTTGGGAGGTTTCAGGTATAATTTAATGCTGCCAGATTATATGAGGTGACAAAATGAACAAGCAAGCAAAGCTTCAGCATCAGATTATTTTTAACCAAACAGAATAGGAATTCACATTTTATACCACCAGCCTGAGCATTTTATCTTTTATAGTAACTGTTCTCAGAAGTAAAAAATAAAATAAAATAAAACCTTACAATTGAAACAGAGATCCTGGCACAGCCCTCTCCAATGTGGATCATTGTCAGCTGTTGTGGACTACCTGAGGCAGATGGAAATTGTAGACTAACAACATCTGGGATGGTCGGCTTGGAATAAGCTCCCCTGCTGAGCAAAACCCCTCCAGCGTTTCTGTAACTATGGGGGTCCTGCCCAACAAGACTCTGCCATTTCTCCTGAATTGAAAGAGAAACAGAATCAGTAAGGTGAAGTTCTGTAAACACTGGGTTCAGTTGAAAATTTCCATGCACTTCAGCAGTGTTAAAACTACTGGGATAATATTTATTAGAATGTCAATCCTCTCTCCAAATGAGAAAAGACAAGCAGCTCTCCCTCACATCCCTTCCATGCTAGCCAGAAGAAGAAAAAGAAAATCTGTCCAATACTGTAGTAGCTCAGGCATATTCCGTGCCATTCCACAGCACTTCAGGGATTGCTATTACTTATGAATAATTCACTCTGCTCTACTTTTCTCAACTGTTTTATTAGGAAGTCTCCACATACCAACTGGTTTTCTGTGCAATAAATGCTAATTTGTATTTTGACCAAAAAAAACCCCAACAACAACACCACTCAGTTTGCGTGGTCAAACACTTCTTGTTTGGTTGGTGCAATTGTGCTTGTGTTCACACGCATGGACCACTTTCAGTGGATTTCCTCGGGCAAAACTGCAAATGAAGATAACTGGGGTGGGAAAGGTTATAAAGCAATACTGTTTTCTGTGTTAATGAGCCTGTAGGGTAAAAGAAGAAGCACAAAATGTCTTCCATGTTGACTATAGCTTTCCTCATTTTACCACAGAAGTGCAAAAAGAGCATAAGATCAAGCTAAAAGGCCATCTAGCCCATGACCACCCCTGTGGAGAACCTGAGAGAAGAGACCAAAAAGCAATTCCCAGCAATTGGAATTCAGAGACATACAGCTTTGGCAATGGAGAGAGGCGAAGCATGCTTCTGTGAAAGGTGTGAACCACAACTAAGAACCATTGCCAAATTCAAAGGAGGGAAGACCTCTAAGCAGATCTCGGGGGTGAAGGATGTAGAAAAGCTGTTTTGAGCCCCCAGAAACACCTGGCTGGCCCCTATTGGGAAAGGAATACTGGGCTAGACAGACCTTTGCTCTGGATTCAGCAGTGCTTTCCTTATATTCTGGTTTACACAGCACAACTTCCATGTAGATTTGGGATGGGGAGCCTGCAGGACGCCAACAGTCCCAGCTGTCATGGCCAGGGAAGATGGGAGTTGTGTTCCAATAACATTTGGATAGCCACAGATTCTATATCCCTGATATAGATGTATTAGTTTAAATTAGTAGTGCAGCCAGCCATGTGATTTGCACAGGTTTCACATTATATGACTGCGTTAGTTGTTGTTGTTGCATCTACCACATGATGAGCAGTACCAGAAATCTGTTTGTTGTAATGACCTTCCACACAAATGCTTCATTGCCTTGAATGTGTCATCCTTATCATTTCCCCCAGTGCAGAGTCATGTGGTGCTTTTCTGGCCAATTGGAGGCCTTCCCTCTCACTCCAAGAATTCTGAAATGAAGCTGGTGCATGCTGGGACACCAAGGGCAGGGCTTGCATATGCTTGCCCAGCTCGCCACTTCTAGCCCCCCCCCACACACATTCAGTTTTCTGCCTGAATAGGGCTATCATCTGGTATTCATGCTGGAATGGAAAAATCAGATAAATTACTACAACTTTGCTTTTTTTGACATTTGACAATATTTAAACAAAACACAACTAGAAACACAATCATGACATTTGATCATAATCTAAAGGGTAGATTATGTTCATGGAGATATTTATACTTCAGCAACATACAAACAGATGGATTTGGAGGGCCCTAGGAAAAACAGCTCAGCCTAGGTGTTTAACCAGAAAGGAAGCCTGCAGTGTTGAGTTAAACAGTTCTCAGAATGTTGCAGACTTGTCTGAGTCAATTCTCAGTCAATTCTGATTGAGACAAAAACAATTCTGTCTGGAGTGAATCACACACTCTTCTGACAGAGTAATCTGTCACTGCTGACAGCATTTTCGGCCTGTTCTGTAAGTAGCTGCTGGGTATTTTTCCCCTCCCTGCAAGTTATTTATATCTGCTTTTCTGCTTCTCTAACTGATTTCCCATGCAATGGAATTCTGGATGGGAAAGTCCATTTAAAAGAACCCCATGATGGAAGACTGTGAGCTGAATAGGTTAACAGCCCAATTATTATGTATGGAGTTGGGTTTCACATAATTTTATGCAGATTGACATAATTTCATTTCATTTCATCTAACTGTACTTCAATATTTGTTAAAAGAGGGACCCACTTTTAATAGGACATGTTGCCAGGGAAATTCCTCATTTTATGTTAGCCCATGTTGCGGTTCTACCTGGGTATGAGTTAACCTCTACTGATGTTATCCTGTCTTACTTTTATACTGTTAAAGTTTTGTGTCATGATGGTTCGATCACCAGATATAAATAAACAGATATCTATGTAGACATATCTCACATAAACGTATCTTATAGTGCATAGTATTCGTGCAAATTGTGTGCAGATAATTCTGCAGCACGGAACCAGGAAGACACCTATATCCAAACAGCAATAGTTCTCAATATTGTTTTATTTCCCGTTCCTACTGGAGTTCCTCTATCATTTGCTTTTTTCGAATAATCTGTTCCACAGCTGAAGGCCAGTGGGAGGGGCTGAATGCAATTGCATGCTGATGCATTCAAGGATCTTTAGATTGAATGTCTAGTCAAACTCCAGCCCTCTTCACATATTACTTGCATGATGGGGCAGATATACAGAAAGGCTTCCTTGGTGCATTCATCAGCTTCTCCCCTCACCCACTGCCCCGCAACACAAGCTAGAGTTCCAGCACAAAATGCACTTCCTATTAAAAGCAGGCTTCACATTTCATTCCAAATGGCGTGTTTATGTTCTGTAAGCATCTTATAATCAAATACACCACCTCTTAAAATACAGTAAATGCATTTGCAATGGTTCCGGACCAGTTATAACTCTTTGGTAAACCTTTCCTCGCAACCATGCAGATATCAGCATTCTATAATTATTTAACAAGGCATTTATAATGAAATGTACCCCCCTTAAAATAAAGTAAGTGCAGGAATGCTGATGTGTTATAACTATTCCGCCCTGTAAATATACTATAAATAATTTCTAAGGTACTTTATGCAGTGCTGTACACTCTCTCTAGTGCGCTTATATGTTATTAATTCTTTATAACTCATTTGTAGGCTATTCTTAAAATAAAGCATTCCTGTTTCCAGATGGAGAGGAGGGAAGCAATGATGAATCAAGTGCCAGGTTAAAAAAAAAGGTTGCTTGCTGGCTTTTGTTTTATGTCGGTGTTTGTTTATCACATTTGTATCCTGCTGGATGAAGTTGGGACAAGCTCAGTGCTATGAATGCAAGCTTAGCATGTAGATGGACCCAGATTTAATTCCTGGTGGCTCCAGTTAAAGGGTCAGATGGTGCCTTGACCTGAGAATCTGGAGAGCTGCTGAAGTCAGCAAAGATTATGATGATGACAATGACTGTTATCAATGGGATGAATTCAACACTCCACTCATCTGATCAGCGCCAGGTGAAACAATTCCCTCTTTCCTCCCTAGGGGTTCTCCTGACCCCCCCCCAGGCAATTGGGGGGGATATGGGGGAGAGTAGAGGGGGAAAGTCCTGTTGAGCAAGAAGAACCCCTTGTGCCTGGTCTCTGCTGATAGGAAAAAGATTTTTAGTTGCTCCAAAAATGTTTTCAAAGCAATTTAACAGGACAAACAGATAAAATCAATTAAAAATGGGAAAATTTAAACTCCTATTTTAACCCAAAATTCCTAAAATGCAGCTGCAGGCTAGATGGACAAGTATCCTTTCTGACAATTGAAAGCAGCTGGGTTGGGGAGGAGGGGATAGCCAAAAAGGCGGGTTTGTTCCTGCTTATTGTTTGGCAGATCTGATCCAAATGCATTTTGTTGTATTTCATCATGGAGCTCAGTAATGCACAGGTAGGATGGTACTCAATGATGTTTTGTTCACAGTAGACCCATTGAGCTGGATTCAAGTACCCCGTTCCACTAGAAGAAACCAGCACAAGGACTTCCACTACCGCAATGGCACTTTATCCCTTTCCTCCCCTATCCCAAAGGTTGCTGCAGATGGGTGGGAGAACCCCTAGAATAGCATTTGGGGGTGGGAGAGAAGGGAGATCAGAAATGCTTGCACTGGTGTAACACATGTATTATTGCTACCTTGAATTACGTCCAACAGAATTAATGAACCTGATTTTGTTAAGTTCATTAATTTCAACGAGTCTGCTCTGAAGAACACACAGTTCACAGTCTTCCCCACTATGTATTGTTTCCCACCTAAATTATGGAAATATTTTCAAACGTGCATATGTTCCTATAAATTTTTACATGCAGATGTTAGGCAGATGGGTCCTCTCTTTTGGTGATAAGTAAACAGCTACCTTCATGTGCACATCTCTTTCGCCATCATTGTCACTGCCCACTCGCTCGCCTCACCCTCTGGGCTGAAGCCACAAGGAAGAGAACAGGGTATGTGTGCAGGTTTCTGCTCCTTCTCTTTGCTCCTCAATTTTGTCTTCTCACTGTTCGCTTGCTCAGAAGATCATAGGGGTTTGCCTTTTACTGAATTAAACCATTGGTCCTTCTGGCTCATACGCTAACAGCAGCTGTCCAGACTTTCAAGCAGCTCCTTCTCCTAACCTTCCTTGGAGATGCGGGGGGTTGAACCTGGGACCCTTTGGCATGGAAAGCAGGTGGTCTACCATTGAGTCACAGCCCTGCTTGGCTCAGGTTAACAGGAAGCAGCTGCAAGGAGGAAAGCCAGAAGGACCAGGAGACTCCAGAGAACCAGGGATTCACAGTGGATCTTCCTACTGACATGAACACCTTAGTAAGTGCCTGAATGTCCTAAAGGATCTTCACTGGCTCCCAGCACGTTTCTGAGCACAATTCAAAGTGTTGGTACTGACCTTTAAAGCCCTAAACGGCCGCGGCCCAGTATACCTGGAGGAGCGTCTCCACCTCCTTCATTCAGCCTGGACACTGAGGTCCACTTCCAAGGGTTTTCTGGTGGTTCCCTCACTGCGAGAATAAAGTTTCAAGGAACCAGACAAAGGGCCTTCTCAGCAGTGGCACCCTCCCTGTGGAAAGCCCTCCCATCAGATGCCAGGGAGATGAAGAATTACACAACTTTTAGAAAACAACTGAGAGCAGCCCTGTTCAGGGAAGTTTTTAATGAATGACATGTTATTGTTTTTCATATTTTGCTGGAGGTCGCCCAGAGTGGCTAGGGAAACCCAGCCAGATGTGCAGGGTATAAACAATAAAATGATGATGATGACTTGTGATGTTGGTTCTAACTACAGTGACTGTTTTCCATTGTGGTGGCAGTGCCTTTTCTATGCTTTCCCTCATCACAGCTCACTGTTGTGGGCAAGGAATTCCAGAAATGGTTTTACCCCATCTAAAACCTATGTTTGCAACCCAAATTCTGGCATGCTTTAGTAAGCCTTCTGGTGTTTTTATATTGTACAGTACAATATCATTTGGCATCATCATCTTATAAAGAGCATTCTTTTCTTCTGCAGTGTAGATTCTGAGCCCTGGGAAGATACCAACTTTTCCCAGCTGGAATTACTTCTTCTACTTGATAAAATAAGGTATTCATACTTTCCTGTTGTGTATATATATATATATATATATATATATATATATATATATACAGGCGCCATTGTTTTCCGTGTAATGTGAGAGCAGCCTGTTATCCCTTGGGGAACACACAGTGGCTCGATCTACTTTTCCATGATATATTACCTTTCAAAAGCTGTTCCTTCACATACATTAAGTAACCATTTAAAAGGACTAAAACAATGGCTGGTGCCTGGTAGCAAAAGCTTAACAAAAAATAATAAAAAATAGAGGGAAATGCCAGGCAAACAAATCCCATTAATATTTAACTCTTGGGCATTGGGGAAATATCTTCAATGCAGATAATTAACAAAAGCGGAACAGAAATAATTGGGAACCATAAACAGTTAGGAAATAATTCTGTGTTCTTTTCCAAGTGACACACAACAGCATTTCTCCCAAAAAGCTGTACAGGAAGGTGCTGATTTTATTCCAAATCTTCCCCACCCCCACTTTTTCTGTGGAGTTATTTCAAATAGAAAGACACACAGCCAAATCCTGCAATTGGACTACACCAGGACAAACTTTGTGTCATGCACACACCTCTCACCGAAATCAGTAGCACAGCCAAGTAAACTGGTGAAGAGATTATGGGGAAGGAGCCTCCTCGGAGCTTGTGCCCTGCGAAGGGGTTCTTTCTTTGTAAATGTAGCAGGTGAAAAAGAGGCCATCACTACAGGCAATCATGTTTGTGACAGCATTTTTTTCTAGTTGCTGTATCAATGAGCGGATGAGATATTTCTGTGGTCGCAGGAATCTGTAAGGTACCAGAAGTCTCAAATCAGGGACTCTGGTTGCAACGCAACCCAGGCAGTTTATTCTCTGCTCTAACAAAATGAGTAGTGGATTCTGTGTTACAAATGCAGCTAGACAGAAAGCAGTTCAGCAGGGACCAGACAGAAGGGATCAATAAGGAACCAATAAGACAGCATTGCAAGTAAGTTTTTAGGGCAATGATGGGGAACCTGTGGCCCTCCAGATATTGTTGGACTCCAGCTCCCATTATTCCTGATTTGCCATGCTGACTCGGCTGAGGGGACTCGGAGTCCCACGTCTAGAAGGCCACAGACTCCTTGGGTTCAGGTTTGGTAAAAGTTCACACGTTGTATCAAGAATTATTGATGTGTACAATTGCTTGAAATTTGTGTGTGCTCTCTCACACAGTTTTACCATGTCCAAATGCAGGTTGGCTATGTAGAAGTGAGAATGGCAGCAATAATTCAAAGAAATAAAAAATTGTGCTCTGTGCAACATTTGGAAAAGCAAAAAGCAGAACAGAGAGAATCCCGAAGACATAAGTCTCCACTGTTAGAACAAAGTTAGGCCACTCCAAACTCAAACACCTGCCTAAGAAGAACTTCTCAAAACACAAATAAATCATACACTCGGGACAAGCTCTTTCTTAAATTTCTCTTTCCACACCTTATTGCTGCATTGTTGGTTCCATTAAGGCACATTTATGGGCCTAAGAAATATTCATGGAAGAAACATAGGCATTCTGTTATCTCTGTGCCCACATCTGTGAAAAAATCACGAAGTTTCAAAAGCACTCAATGAGCAATGAAACAGAAGGTCTGTGCCAAATGACAATAAAAATGTCCTTTCCTACTATTTGCTTCTTCAGGATGTGACCTCAAGACAAATTATCTGTAATTGCTGGTCTTTAAAATGTGCAACAGGATTTAAAGGGAGGAAGCAAGGGTTTCTTGGTTAGCACCATTATGTCCCATTTTATTGCTTTTCATATTGTATAGTGAAGGCCTGTACAAGTATTATATTTCCCCTCCACTCCCCTACGTTGACTGTGTGTTAGTAGACATTATGTCAATGTAACATTAGCAGGGTTGAATTTTATTGAAATGGCCAGAGCTTGTATTGCACATTAATGCTGATGGCATTTTTAATCTGCTGTGGAAATTTCAGCTGATCAATAACATCTGTCCCACCATGAGCAAAAGGGGGGGAAAAACGCAAATTAGCAAATCTTTCATGTGCAATATCCATTCTAGATGCTCTGCATTCAATCTGCAAGTGAATCGGAACCGGCAGCTAGCATACCTTGTTTGGGGAATCAGCAAATATTCCTATATTTCCAGAGCTGGCAACAAACTGAGTTTCCTCCAGTCACTTAGGCAAGCAAAAGTAATTTTATTTCCTCTCTGAGCCATGGCTTTAGTGCTACTCTGGATTGAGATGGGGGGAAATCCATTGTTTTATGGGCTCATCCTTTCTTGTCTTCCTTTACACCACTGATTTATTTCTTTCATTATTGTCTCTCAGGACATCAGTGAGGTCCGTCCGTCGCCCCCCCCCCCACAAGAAGGACAATTCTATTTTTACATGCCGTGTGGAAACAACACCTCTTTCTCTCTCCCTCCCTGGGCTGCCCTCTTGATAGTGTCAGCAGAGCATTGATTATAAAACTCAGCTGGTATTTAGATCTTTGCCATCCTGTGAAACTGACCCCCCAAAAGATGGGTTCCAAGCACATGGAGCTGTGTCTCGCTTACATAGCAGAAACATTTTGCATTTACATCACCTTCCGTCACCCCTCCTTTGGTCTATCTACCAAAGCAGAGATTTATGGATCAGAAAGTATGTTAACCTGGGAAATGAGCCGGCAGGGCAGTGAAGTGTGTCTTCTGCTGATCGGCAGATACTGACGATGATTTCCAATGTAGTCCAGCTCATCCACCTGAGAAATGTGAGCTGAATCTTCAATATATGAGTGCTAGGGGAATAGCAGGCATCAGATCCTAACAATTTGTCTTTTAACATTTTGCTGCACTATCTTGCCCTTTGTGTGCAGGCGTGGGGGTGAGGGGGAAATGGCAACATGAGATAATGCAATGGTCCGCCCTGCCAGTACAAGGCTATGTAGAATAAAGATAAGTTAATCTCCTGTGGCCAGATTTCACCCTAGGTCAGCAATCTGGAACAAGAAATTTTGTCCATCATGAATTTGAAATGAACTAATAGTTGATTTAAGAGGAGAAAGAGGAGGTGTGTTCTGTGTTCCATTTCAGCAGAATGGCGAGCCAGAATTCATTCTGTTGTGCTTGAAAGAAAAAGCACTGGAAGTGTAAAGTATCTTCCAGACCTTCCTTTTTAGAACCATCCGTTTCTAGGAGGTAACCCCAGCTTACTTCCAAGAAGGTAAAGGGCCTCCCCATTTTATTCACACACCAACCCTACAAGATAGGTTGGCCTATAGATGGTGATTGGCCCAAGCTCACCTAACTTCATGGCTGAAAGAGGAACTGAACCAGGGCAGTATTCAGTAAGGTTATTCCATCAGCCCAAGGGCATCTAGCTGTGCAACAGAACCTCCCCTTCCTCTGCCCTCCTCTCCCTGAATGCCCACACACCCTCCCTAAATCTCCTTCAGCGGGTTAGGAGAACCCCCCAGAACAGATTTAGGGTGCATGGAGGTTGCACATGCAAAGCAGATAGAGGGGGAGTTTTGTTGCACAACCAGAAGCCCTTGTGCCAATGGAAGTACCTTGTTGGATACCATCCCAGGCCTCCCCACGCTTAAGTCAAGCAGTCTATTCTTTGCTACAGTTTGCCTTTCATATAGATGTCCCACTGTCAGTGACATGGCCATTGTTTGGGCAAGGACTTTTTTTATATATTTCTGTTTTATACCTCAGCCTCCAGAACCCAGGCCATGTAGCTAAGAGGTTACAAATTAATTCATTGATTGGCAGTCCTACCAAATATTGAACTGTGCCAGGCACTACACAGGATCTCTTAAGATAAGAATAAGGAGAAAAGCAAGCTCTAAAGAAAACAATTGTAATCTACCAAGATGAGACCTGAAAAGAGCCTAGCTTCATGGTTCTATGAGATTGTTTACTTTACTACATAGGGACAGAGAATGAAAACTTTAAAACATATGTGAAAACTAGAAGTAAGTGACCACTAGATAAAAGTAACTGACAATTATACATAAAACTTATAGTAGGTTACACTGTAAAATAAAAAAGGAGATGGTGCATATTTAAGCAAGTAGCATAAAACCACAGAAGGGAAATGTCAGAACAGCCTATTTCTAGAAGATCAAAACATTGCACAGATGTTTAAACAGCTATTCAACATCAGGCTTACCTGAAAGAAGTATATGAAAACACAGAGTTACACATGATGAAAAGTACACCATAGCCAAGCACAACCTCCATAGGAAAGTTTGTAATCATGTTAGAAACACAAACAGAAAATGAATGTATAACAGAAATGTACAGCAGAAAAGTTCTCAGGGTAGTATTTTTTTATTTTTAATGGAAGGGCTCGGTTAAAAGACTAATTGATGCAGTGATTCATTGCCAAGTACTCAATGAAACATGTGTGTTATGGCTTATATAAATCCAGTGGATTTAATCACACACACCCATTGCATTTTTATAGTCAATACTGTTAGGATTGTGTAGGACCCTGGTAGAGACACATGCCCAACTGTCAAGTTCTCTCCCTCCTGGTCTGTTGTTCGGGAGCTTCAAAAGCTTTCTTCAGCCTGAACATCACAGCGACTGATACCAAGAAGCATCAGCACACTTAGGAACCTGCAGAGCATTGGTGGTATGCGTAACAGACTCATTAGCTCAGTATCTTGGCTAATCTACTTTATTTACATATAATACACTCAGAGCATTCTGACTCCGCTCCTTCCTCTTTCTCATCAGACAGCAAAGGACAATAGTCCCACATTCCAGAACACAGTAGTACAAAGCATCCTGTCTCCATCACTTCCCACTCTGTGGAATGAAAACATACACTGTCATGTGATAGACAACAATCTCATGACTGCAAACATGGAGCAAGAATCCTAACAACTACGCCCTTAGCAGTGACTAAACCACCCCATGACAGTGTCAGTATAGAGGCTCCAATGAACACAATAATGTAGCAAGAGAAGTTAATATTAAAAAACCCTTTCAAAACAATTGCCTTTGCCCCTTAGTTTTGTATTATTATTGTTGTGGTAGTCATTTAGATATTCTCTTTCCAATAGTCCGCCCCCCCCCACTAGTTTTCAAATAGGGGCAAAAGATGAAGACCAGGCATTCCATAGAGATATCTTAAAGTTGAGCTTTCTCAATAGCAAATGATGACAGTTGTTGTTAACATTTATTTACATGGTGCCATCTATGTATGTGGCTCTGTACACAATTAAAATATGAAATTGTACCCTGGGGGGCATGCAATCTAAAACAATGAGTATACGCAACTGTACAACAACAAAAAAACAATAGTTTATTAACATACACAATTCAGACGCTATTCCATTAGGTATAATAAAAATAGCTAACCATACCCAAAGGCCTCAGGAAAAGAAGAGTTTTCAAGAGACATTTAAACATACAGAGTGAGGGGAATCCCACAAATGTTCTGGAAGGTGATTCCAAGCAATCAAAGCAGTAAGAGAAAAAGGATGAAGACATGATAAAGAACAAAAAAACCCTAGGACCAGTAAGAAGCATAACATTAGAAGAATGAAGAAACCAGCTAGGTCTATAGCATACCCTTCAACATTTCTCTGATGAAAATAGGGATGTCATATTCCCTAATAATTGTTATGTACTGAACTAGGATCCTAAAACAATAGGCAGGTAAGATCCTAGAATGCAGGAACAGCCCAATCAGGCCCCAGGAGGAAGTTAATCAGCCTATTAGGTCTGGAGGATTCTAGAATGCAACAACTGATTGGCCTGCAGGAGCAGCCCAATCAGGCTCCAGGAGGGAAGCAGAGTCAGCCAATCACACGGGACCCATCGTGTAAATAATGTATATAAAGCCTGAGGTTGGGGGGGGCATTCATTCATTCACTGTTTACGAGTTGCAATAAAGAGCATGACATCACTACGTGACTCCAAGTATATTTCAATAATAATTTTACTATTTATAACCCCGCCCATCTGATTGGGTTTCCCCAGCAACTCTGGAAGGCATCCTATACACACACACACACTAAACATTTTTTAAAATCCCCTATATAGGACTGCATTTAGATGGCTCGAGAATCAGATAACTCCATACCCTCCAACATTTCTCCAGTGAAAATAGGGACGTCCTAAGGAAAAGCAGGTCATTTTGGGATCAAATCAGAAACTAGGACAGCTTCTGTAAATGTGGGACTGACCCTGGAAAATAGAGAGACTTGGAGGGTCTGCTATGGTGGGACACCAAAGCTGAAAGACAGGAAGAAGACTAAGTGTTACGAGCTTTAAAAGAAAAGACAAAAAGCTTATAAAATAAATGAAGTGACTGCAGTAGGAGAAACATGGTCTGACCAAGGAAAGAAAAGTTTGCTGTGGCATTTTGAGTGGAAACCAGAGAGTTAATATGTGTTTGTGGAAGACCAACCAGAAGAAGAATACAATAGTTTAAACAAGAAATAACCAAAGCATGAGCTAAAGTCTTAGCAGAAGAGACAGTAAGAAAAGAATGGATTCTAGAAATGTTATAAAGAAATGACAGATCGTAGTGGGGGCCTGAATATGAGGAGCAAAGAACAAAGATGAATCAAAAATAAAACTCTGGCTACATGCCTGCTCCATGGGAGAAATAATAACATTGTCAATAGTTATAGAGAATGTATATGAAGATTTCTTAGGCGGAAAAAGAAGTAGATCAGTGTTAGCCATCAGAGAAGCCGTTTGAAATCTAGGTCTGAATGCTGGAGAAAACATGTAGAGTTGACAGATAAAGTTGAGTATCATCAGCATACAAATGATATTGAAATAAGGTTACCAGGTGTCCCTGTTTCCCAGAGACAGTCCCCAGATTTACAAATCAGTCCCTTGACAAAATCCATCCATTCCAACTGAAGTTGAAAAAATCTGGTAAACTTATACAGTGGTACCTCGGGTTACATACACTTCAGGTTACATACGCTTCAGGTTACAGACTCCGCTAACCCAGAAATAGTGCTTCAGGTTAAGAACTTTGCTTCAGGATGAGAACAGTAATCATGCTCCGGCAGCGCGACAGCAGCAGGAGGCCCCATTAGCTAAAGTGGTGCTTCAGGTTAAGAACAGTTTCAGGTTAAGAACGGACCTCCGGAATGAATTAAGTACTTAACCCGAGGTACCACTGTATTGAAATCTAGGAGAACTAATAAGTTGGCCCAAGGATAAAGTGTAAAGAGAAAACAGCAGGAAGAAAGAAAAACACATACAGTTCTCAATACTTAATTTTCAATGACATATTTCCCTGACCTCCTCATACCTCCCCTTCTTGTATTCCAATTCAAATTATTTACTCAGCAAATCCTTATCTCAAAACATTACAGCTGAAAACCCCTTTTGCTTTTTGCTTTTTGTTTGTATAAAATTGGAAACTTAATAAATATCTTTTTTTTAAAAAAAAAAAGAGAAAACAGCAGGAGACCCAAATAGAGCTTTTGGGGACCCTAACAGCAAGAGGAAAAGTAGATGATGAACAACCTCCTATAGAAATATTAAATAAATAGTCTGACAAATAAAAAGCAAGCCAGCTTAGAACCAGTAGAAAATACAGAAGAAACAGAAGAGAGTGATACTTCAGAAAAAAAGCTGCTACATCAATAGATTGCATATCACAAAAAGGAATAGGAAGAGAATGCCATTAAGGAGGGACAGGAGCAACACTAAGAAAGATAGCACAGAGATGGGAGAAAAAATCAGTACCAGAAAGATCAGAAATAGAGCTGTTTTGAGCAAAAACAAGATCAAGAGAGTGACCCCCAGTATGAGAGGGAAAATTAATCCAAGACTTCAAATCAAAAGAAGCAATAAGAGAAAGAAAATACGAAGCAGTAGACTCAGGTGGATCATCCACATGAATATTGAAGTCCCCCAGTACCAAAGCAGGGGTATTATCTGAGAGGAAAACAATAAGCCAGGAATCAAAATCAGGTATGAAGGATAAAAGAAGGCCAAGTGGATGAGAAATAACTTCAACCCTCAAATGCAGTGGGGAGTAAAGTTTCCCCACATGAAACTCAAAAGATATTGAACAGTGCAAGGCAGGAGTAGGAAGAGGCTGAAACTGACACAAAGTAGACAAACAAAGCCCAAAATTGTGAGGGTTGGATTGGCAAGGGATATCCGAAAGTGATAGTAGTTAGACAGCAAAATGATCTGTGGCAGATTGTATATTGGCCCACATTTAATCATAAAAGTTGTCAGTGCTTCCATTGTCTTATATACCATTGTTATTGCTGCCTAATTCCTCCTTTATAAAATCATACTAATATACCATTGCAGAATTCTGTTTTGGTACTGGAAAAATTACTGGTGAAATATTATTGTGTTACTCATCTACGATACTATTTATCATCACTGAGATGTACTAAAGGGGGGAAATAACAGCAATGTGTGGTAGTAGTTCATCGCCATTATAAGAGCAACTTTCTATGAAGGCATCTTAGCTGTACAACAGAAAGGCAGCTTAGCACTGTAAGCCCCATCATCCCTCACTATATAATATAGTGTAGTTATTAAAGTGGCAATAGCAGACAACATTGTCTTCATCCGACTAGCACTTAATCTCTATTACCTTGGGGTTAAAAGTCACAGGATGATCATGCATGTCAGTGATTCCTGCAGCAGATTGTTACTGAACCATGTAAGGTCATTTAAATGGGGGGAATTGGTTCTCAGCAGCTTCTTACGCCAGAGAATCTTGTCTGACTCCCTCTCCTCTGTCAAAAGCAATAACTGGTTCTTTCAGGCTTCTCAGCAAGGGTCTCTTACCAAATCAAAAGGAAATACTTTTACCCTTGCTACTTTCTCTGCTGTGGGGAAATGAAATACTGTAAAAATTACAGGTGAGACCAGGCTTGGTAAGTATAGAACTTTGAAGCCTCTGAAGCAGAATTGAGCAATCACAGTAGGCAATTAGAAGCGGATCTCTAAGCACCGCCAGAACTTGTTCAATTAGGATTCTGGCAGGTCCTGCGGATTGTTCTCATAGCTAATGCATCTGATAAATGTGAGTGTCCAGGCTCATCAAACAAAAATGAGGACGTTTCCAGCGACGTCTCAAGGGACCAATAAAATAATTTGGATAGGAAATATTAAGAAGGACCCTGTCGGATTGGACCAAAGGCAGTGCTCTGTTCTCACAGTGGCCAACCAGATGCCTATGGGCAGCCCACAAGAGTGCAATAGGACTCTCCTGCTCATGATTCCCAGCACCTCATAATCAGAGGCCTACAGCCTTGATACTGGAGGAAGTACATGGTCATCACGACTAGTTGGAAGTAGTCAGTTAAATAAAATGCTATAAGAATGAGAAAGTGCTAAATGATCATAGGAGTGGTGCATGTTCACTTGTGGCCCTTACTTTAGTCCTTTCGCTTGTAGCTGGGCTTCAGTCCCATAGAGATTTTGTGAATGGTCTATACCTTCCTATGGGGCTGCATGCATGGCTTCTGAGAGGCATGTGATTTTTGCAGTTCAGAACATTGGATCTGTGACTAGATATTGTGATGGCCACAGGATACGTCTTCATGCATTGCAGGGGTTTGGACCGGATGACCCTTGGAGTCCCTTCAAGCTCTACAATTCTATGTTCTGTGAGGAGGTGTCCACTCACAAACTGCATCAGTCTGCGTGAAGATTTACATGTTCTCAAGGACCACACACTGTGGACTCCAGCTGGTGTGTCTTATTCCATAAAATGATGAACACACAAGGTAGACTGAATTCACAAGTCCCATGCAGGTGCTTGTTTGGGCACATTGAATGATCTTTAATATAGCAGGGCACTGCAGACTATGCTCTTGTCATATGCATATTCTGCTGCACACCTACAGCACCCTTGGATACATTTAGGTGGGTTTCCATGTATTCTGGAACCCTGCTTTTGTAGAGATCCCATAATGCAGAGAAGTGCTACGTACATAGCAATCTGGCAGAGGTGCAGCCATTCATGCTATCCTGGGCTTGCCAATCTTAAAGTCAGTACAGTCTAATCCACGGTTCAGCAACCTAAGGCCCATGGGCCACAAGCGGCCCACTGGGGTTGTTTAACCGGCCCCCGAGCCACCCCCGAACCGAGCTACCCGCTCAACGAGTCCCTGCGCGCTGCGCTAAACCGGTGCAGCATGGCATGGAGACTTGCTTCCGCAGCGCCGGAAATCGCATCTGCGCAGACACAGATGCTGGAAATCGTGTGCGTGCATGCGATCCAGCCCACATAGGAATCTCCACTGGAGTCAACTGGCCCAGGTGAGGTAAACCTTGCCATACCTGTTCTAATCTGTGTGGCGGGGTGATATCCTGTTGCTTTGTCCCAGTTCTACCAACCTAGCAGTTTGAAAGCACACCAGTGCAAGTGGATAAACAGGTGCTGGTGTGGCAGGAAGGTAAATGGTGTTTCCATGCTCTCTGGTACTCATCACAGTGTTCTGTGTGCTAGAAGTAGTTTAGTCATGCTGGCCATGTGACCCGGAAAGCTGTCTGTGGACAAACGCCAGCTCCCTCGGCCTGAAAGCAGAGATGAGTGTTGCACCCCATAGTTGAATTCAACTGGTCTTAACCATCCAGGGGTCCTTTACCTTTTACCTTCATGCTAGCCCCTCAAATCTCTTAAGCTGAAGAGCTATGGCTGTTGCTAATACATTACAGCCATACATTTAGTTTCCTCTCCATCACGTTAGTTGAATGCACCATGACCCAGCATCATCACTTACCATATTTCCATGTTCCAGTCCCACAACCAGCATAAGTGGAAATGAATGATGTGGACTAGGAGGAGGAAATGTAGCATGTCATGCCATTATATGGGTAAATTATACTAGATGTTACTGAAAGGGACCTCAATGTATGGCTTCAGTTTGGGTCAGCAAATGCATACTCGGTGAAGTATCTAATTTGGCTCAAAGGCACAGCTTTGTCTTTGTAGATCATTACAAATACATATTAGTTTTGGAAAACTGGTAACTTGTACTTTCTTTTTTTAAGTGATCCAAACCTCTAAAAATGATACTCGTATCCAAAGTGAAGATATGATGGTGGAGAGAAAGCGGGGGTGGGGTGGGGGGTAGGGCAGCATTGTAACGATCAGCTCCAGATGTCAACACTCAGCAGGCAGCAAGCTGCTTAAATGGACAAGTGAAAACTCCAGCTGTTTGTTTGCGTATGTGTATAAGCAAGATTAATAGAGTCAAAGGGCACAGCCACACAGCTGAAATCAGCCCTGGGCCACCCCAGCATGGGGCCAGTCTAGAAGTGATTTGGTGCTATTTATAGTCTGTGGAAGCACAGCAAGACGTCAATTGACTGGTGAGCAGAGGACAATGGGTGCAATCTGGAACTATTAGAATCAAGTCTACAAAATATAGATTCGGTGTTACCATTTATTTATTTATTTTGGATTTTGTTTCGTGCTATGGAAGCTTTTTGAGATGCATGCAAGACCGTGAACCAGGCAGAATGAAAAGGAAGTCATATTTCAGGTATGAAGTAGGTTGCGGTTATAACTAATGATTGCTGTAGCACAATGGCTGGTGCATTTGGCTAGCTTTTCTTTTTATTTATTTATTAAATTGGAAAGCAAGATTAATAGAGCCAAAGGGCAGAGGCACACAGCTGAAATCAGCCCTGGGCTGCCCCAGCATGGGGCCAGTCTGGAAGTGATTTGGCACATATTATCAGTTCAGCTGGGTGATGCAAATCCCACTGTTGAGTGCTTTGGGGAAACAAATCAGCTAGTAGTGTGAGCTAAAGGCCTCTATTAATTCACTATGGAGTCTGTGGTTGGACCTGGGTTTCCTGCACCACCTCTTATGGCAGGCAGGCCGCTACCCTGACTTCAGTAGCTTACATTGACTCCTCAGAAGCTGAGCAAAGTTTTCCTTCATGTAGCAAGCAACAGCTAATCCAGTTACGTAATTATTCTTGGTCAGGAATTATTTATCTAGAGTAGTTAATGGGAACAGGAATTTGTCAACACACCTGTTATGTTCGGGGCAGGGGGTGGAGAATTAGAAAGAGGATTAATCTTTGTTCTTGTGGCCTCATTGGTCTTTCCAAAACATCAGATTGGAACTTGCATTATTAAACAATAATTTGTATGCCCCAAACACCTTGATGAGATGGCACTCAGTATTTAACTGACCTGCCAACCCAATTCCCATCCAGGTTATAGGTTGTTATGAGTTTGAGGTGTTAAGCTGTATCTCTAATCCTTGGATCTAGCATGTGTTGAAAGTCAATCAAACCTTCTAATTCCAAAAATAGCCAAGCTAGTTTCCTGGTGAGTTGATGGGGGGGGGGGGATAAAAGGCTCGATGTTAGATGGCAAGTGTGTGGGACGCCCTCAACAGACAAAGCCAAAGTTTGGAGTAGAGTTTTGCAGTGATCGAGAAGCGAAGCAGCAAGAGAGAGTCAGGGCAACACCTGAGAGCAATTTCTGTTTGAATCCAAGGCTGTGGTTATAGGAGAAACGAGAACCTTTGGGGTGTTAATGCTATGAACCTTTCCATTGTAGGCTCAGGTTGTATTTCTGTGTAAATCAACCATTTATCATGGAGACACCACAGTCCCCACTGTGCCTCATTTCTGAAGGAAACACAAACCCTGAGTGAGCATTAGGAACCTCTGGAATCTTGCACCACTCAGAGGTTGGGGTGGTGAACAACAATATATTTAAAAAGCACCCTGTCATACTCCTTTCCACCTGGTCATCCAGACGTTCGCCCCTTACTCTCCCCTGTTTGATAAACATCCTATCTCCCAATTCCACCCCCAGCCTGCCTTGCTGTTCAGTTGTGATTCAAAGAGCTGAGCAAAATAGGCCTAACCTTGATTTCCTGCGTTGAACGTGCAGCTGCCTGATGGATGGTCCTATGAATTATGAATGAAAGGACCTTGTGTGCATAATCATGCTGATGTCTCTTTATTAATTCATAAAGCAGCTGCTGCTGCTGCAGAGAGGAGGCTTCCTCTCCGCCCCACACTAGATGTGTGTGTGTGTCCCTCGCTCAGTTCCCTGCCTCTGCTCCAGCATGGCGTGTTTCAGTCAACGGCATCATGTTTGTCCCTTCAAGAAAGAAAGAAAGGCAGAAAAACCAATCTGTTCATCTGATGCTCAGGAAAGGGGCTGAGCTCATCAGCCAGTCCTCAACAAAGAGGGAAGTAGGGCGGTTTCTCTTTAATTCCCAGCTAAGGTTGTGTTTCAAAGTGGGGAGGGGGGAACTTAATGGGAGTACTAGAGGCCATGGCTCATTTCAATTAGTTTTAATTGTTTTCAGATGCTGCTCTGCATGCTTCATTTACCACTACAATAAACACTACATGCTGCATGGTGAGGTTTGCCACTGGAGAGAGGAATATATATATATATATATATATATATATATATATATATATATCCCATCAAAAATGATGAAAAATAATAAGGTTGTTACATATGTGGATACAGTTTCCCGTGAAATGAAATTGAAAACCCGAGAGATGGGGAAGAAAATATCTGCTCATAAACTGTTTCAGTTTCTTGATGAAGCTTATTTAAGGATGTGTAAAGCCAGGCAAGCATATTGCTGTGGCTCTGTACAATTCTTTGTGGCTGCAGTTCTCACTTTCATCTGGAAAAGGACCAGAAAATACCTGATAGTTTGGTAGAAATAAAAGCATATGCTCACAAGCCCCTGTGTATCTGAACATAGGAGTAAGAAACCTTGGGGACCTCCAGATGTTTCTGGGCTCCAACCAACAGCAATCTTGTGTTGAGATGGAGCTGCAGAACTGTCCACTAGACCATATGAGTCAGGGCAGTAGTGTTGGATGGTGCTCATCTCAATGCAACTGTGCAGAGACCCATGCACAACTCTAAAATATATTTCTCATGGGTCCCACAGATCATTAGATTGTGGAAACTATCGAGGCATCTCTTTCTTAGCTGTGGCCAGCAAAATTCTTGCAAGGATCTTAGCCAACCATTGCCTAACAATATCTGAGGCTATCCTTCCTAAATCCCAAAATGGTTTTCAACCTTCTAGGGGGACAGTGGACATGATTTTCACCACTCAACAGCTTCAAGAAAAATGCAAAGAGCAAACCCAAACCCTGTATATGGCATTTATTGACCTAAGGCCTTTGACACTGTAAATCATAATGCCCTGTGGACTGTCCTTCTGAAAATTGGCTGCCCAGATAATTTTGTGAACATTCTTCAGCTCCTCCATGATAATATGACAGCAACAATCACAGATAACAATGGCTCTCAAAGTCAACCATTCACAGTGGGATCAGGAGTTAAATGGGGTTGTGTTATCACCCCAACTCTATTATTTTCATTGCCTTGATCCTACACTTTGTTGAAGGGAAACTCCCCTCTGGAGTAGAAATCATATATCAAACAGATGGAAAGCTCTTTAATCTGAGTAGACTGAAAGCAAAGAGTAAGGTTACCATAACTTCTGTCATAAAGCTTCAGTATGCTGATGACAACGTAGTGTGTGCACACTCAGAGGATGACCTCCAAACCATCCTAAATATCTTTGCAGAAGCTTTTAAAAGCATGGCCTATTGATCAACATCCAAAAAACCAAAGTGCTGCAACAACAAGCACAAAACAACCCCTGTGCAGTGCCACAAATCCAACTCAATGGTGTAACGTTGGAAAGTGTTGATTACTTCTCCTACCTGGGCAGTTATCTTTCCACAAGGGCCGACACTGATGCTGAAATCCAGCATTGCCTGAGCTCTGTGAGTGCAACTTTCTCCCAGTTGAAGTGCAGAGTGTTTTAGGACTGGGACATTCGCAAAATGCTTGTTTACAAAGCTATTGTACTACCAGCCTTACTGTATGCTTGTGAAACATGGACCACTTATAAATGCCATCTCCAACTCCTCAAAAGATTCCATCGACATTGTCTCCAAAAAAGGCATGCTTGGGAAACCCTCACCATGATCAACCACCGCCCAGAAACCTATCATGCAGCCCCACAGTTGTTCTGCCGCAACACACATTCAAGAGGCTGGTAGGTACATTCAGATGATGTGAGTTTATTTACTGCTTTCATGGTGGGTTAGCTTAGTTTGCCACCATGCAGCTGTATTCAATTGTCTGTGTGAGAATATCACCTAAGGTTAGCTTGCCCTCAGTGGCATCACCACATAGCTGTGTTCTTCCTAGGGAAATAAATGAATGCAGCTCAGTGTTGAACTTGTATGTTCAGTAAATGTAGCTTCACATTATGGCTCACCCTGGTAACAGTCCTGATGTTAATTGATCAAGAAGAAGTATCTTTATTTGGAAACTTGAAATTCCTTCACATATCATTTACTGACACAAAGCATTCAAAGGTGCATGTATGTCTCATCACTCAGTAATCTTTCACATAGCACCTTGCTGTTGCATTTGTGGAATGTCACAGTTGAAAAGTATTGATTGAGATGGTGATTCATTGATGGCTAGTCCAATGTGGTGGTGAGACTGCGGGATGATCACTGCCAAAAGACCTGGGCCCAATTTACTAATCAGCCCTGAAGTCCAATGTGTGACTGTGAACTGGTCATGGTCTCCAACTTTCTGGTTGGTCAGTGTGTGTGGATTGGGATTCTGAACTAGATAGGGATAGGTGGATCACGTTAAAAAACCCATCTAGTCAAAAACCATGTTCTCAAAGCGGACAACCATTGGATGCCTGCAAGCAAGACCTGAGTGAAACAGTGTTCTACTAACTTGTGGTTCCCAGCAACTGGTATTCAGAGGCATCCCACCTTTGGCAGTGAAGGAAGAACATAGACATCATGGCTAGGCCCTTGTTCTGATCCAGCAGGGGTCTTCTTATATTCTGACTTTGTAAAGTGGGGAGAATAAAAAGGAGAGCAATATGTTCTCCTTTTAGGAAGAAGACAGGGATAAAAATGAAAAATAATTAACATTTGGATTAATTCCCTTATACGTATACTCAACTGAAGCAAAGCTCAATTCTAAGGAACTGTGTTTTTGTTTTGTTTTTTTATTGCGTTCATCTCTGGGTGTGCTTCTCTCTCCCTTTCTTTCCTTTTCTCTTAGCAGATTCAAATATTAGCATAGACTAGTCCTTGTGCTGTTTTGTAAAGAGTCTTGCACATTGATGGGGCATAAAATAAAGCAATATATATAACAATAACAATCTAATAATATGAATCTCTGGGTAGAGGCGGGCATAAGATTCTTTAAGTATGGTGGAGGTGAATTGAATGCACATTTGTTGCCTTGAAAATAAATGCCTTGGAATGCAGTGAATATGTGTTCAATTCACTTCCGCTACACTTAAAATGTTAGGGATGCACTCACCATCTGTCTGCAGAGTTTGATGGTGACGCTTGCTTCTCAAATGCAAGCCACAACTGGATGCTGCAAGCATAGAAGGACACAATTTTATTGGTGAATTTTATTAGAGGCAAATACACAGACTGAGCAACTGCAGGGCAGTATCCCAGTTCACACATTCATTGCAGATCAGAATAAAGTCTTGAGGGACTTATTAACTCCCATCTCCACCCCCCCATTGTCAATTTGTACACAAAGTCTTGCACAAACTATATGGCTCAGTAGAGGCTGATGCATTAGGTCAAAGGAGGCACTGCCCCATCAACCTCATCTTGACAACAACCAGATCTGACTTGCACACCTGCCTGTCAGCTTGCTCCTCCTTAGTCACAGCAGACCCTCCAAGTGTCCGTTTTTTTTCAGGGACATCCCTGATTTAGTGAAGCCATCCCAGTTTCAGATTTGAACCCGGAATGTCCCGATTTTCCTTAGGATGTCCCTATTTTCATTGGAAAAATGTCAGAGGGTATGGAGTTACCCAACCCCCGAGCCATCTGAAGGCAATCCTATATAGGGAAGTTTAAAAAAATATTTTATTATGTTTTTCTATATGTTGGTAGCTGCCCAGATTGCTGGGGCAACCCAATAAGATGTATGGTGTATAGATAGTAAAATCATCATTATGGAATGGGACGTCCCGATTTTCATTGGAGAGATGTTGGAGGGTATGTCACAGGGCTCATCCTTACTTCCGTCTGCCCCACCACTTTCCCCCGGGGAAACCTGCAGTTTAGCCCTGACATGGAACAAACAGCAATTGGTTTTTCCATGAATTCCCATTTACTCACACCAAAGGGTGAATTTTCCTGGGGGAAAGTGGTGGGGCAAAGGCAAAACCCCTTAGACCCATGCCTAGAAGGCACAGGACAAGTAGGAAACTACTCAAACCCGTGCTTTCTGGGCGTGAGACAAGCAGAAGTGTGGAGTGTTGCCATTGTGGAACTCGGCATGAAGGATTATGGGAGCAAAATTAGAATCAGCTGGCTCTGCCTGTCATTGGCTCTGGCTCCACATTCTGTTGGTCTCCCTGACTTCTGCCCCACCAACCCCAATGGGCACCAGCCGTCACTACAATGGATGAACATATCGGTTTTTCATATATATATAAATATGCATATGCATATCATCTCTGCCTAGGGAGACAGACGAGAGAGAGAGCCCTTGTTTACCACCTATAACCATCTTAAAAGCAGTATGAAAAGAAATGCAGTAACTAGGCAGCCAGCAGCTACTATGCAACTTAGGTAGTAGCGATACAATTCCCCTTAAGCAACAGACTGCAGAACAAAAATAAATAGCAGCCAATAACCCTGGAAAAGTTTGGTTGCCACAGGTGTTTCTATGCTTGCCCAGCAATGTGCCTCTGCCTTGACTCCATCTATCTGTTTATATCATCCTCATCACCATGACATCTGAGTGCTTGTGCTGGAAGGCACCCTGCTCTGCCTCTAGCGTTCTAGCACATTCGCCACTATATCACTTTACTTTTTTCTGTCACTTCCTCCCAGAGTTAATCTATCCTCAGTGTGTGACCTCAATGCTCATTATTAAGACACAGACAGCATAGTCAGATGGCTGAGAGCCACCAAGCTGAACATAACAATGCCTGCTCAAGTAATGCAGCCTCTTCCTGTGCATGATAAGGGAGGGATAAAAATAGGTCAACGGAAATTCATTCCACAAAGTAAAGAAATGGAATTTTGCAGCAGGGTAGCTAAAGAAAAGCAAAATGCATTTTAATTTTTATCAAGGCTGTAGATGAAAATATACTTAATCATCTGAACAGCAGCTGTGTAATGAATATTCCCCCCCCCCAGAACATTACATTAGAGAAGCACTTTTAAACATTTTAACTGCTTTATTTGTTTCTAACAATGCCAAAATAGCAGTGCATGTGTATTTTCATTGGGATCAAGGCAGAGGGAAAGGATTTAATTCTGCACCACGCCCTGAAGCCTGGCATCAGAAGTTGATACGGGCACCTGCTGACAACCTTGGTGCTTGGAAGGGCTCATCACCAGCCCTTGTTCCCCTATCAGGGCCTCTGCCTGGCACTGGCAGTGCTGGCAGTGTCCCGCCTGGCACTTCTGTTTCCAGCTGCCATGGTCAGTTACTCAACCCCTCCTCCTGGTCACATTTGCATAGTTGCAACCCACCACAGATTGGTGGTCCTGAGTAGCATCCCCTCCCTGCCCACCCCAAGCACTGTCACTTACAGGATAAACAAATCTTGAAGAGATGGGTGGCAGTAGCAGCAAGCAGCAGCAATGGATGGGAGTCACTCACCTCCTCCCCCTGGAATTGTGTGTTTGGCGTTGGTGGAAGTGGCACTTGTGGATTAGATTGACCAAGATGCCATGTCCACTGAAAAGTGCCAGTGCCCACTGGGTGAACAAGCCTGGGAGGAGGGGGAGAGTGACCGGTGATGGGCAAGAATCCAGGATGGCAAAAGTTGGCATTGGCAGAACTATGCTGAGGGCCCACTAAACTTTAGTGACTGAAGAATGTTGAAGTTTAGTTTTCAGAAATGCAAGTGCAAGGTCAGTAAAACAAGCAGAGAATGTGGTTTGAGGAGGAGTGTTTAGATTTGTTAGGCACTGGGGAACATTTGGGATAAGCTAAGATAGGCTCCCCTTAAGCTGCAGTGGAACCAGTTTGCTAAGAGTAAGATAGCTTTTATGGGACAAAACCAGCAGGTACTGGGGAGAATTTCATCTGGGATGTGGCAAAATACTTCAAGTCTTCAAAGTGCAGACAGGGTAGAAATTGTCAATAAATTTGTAGGAGGGGAGAAGAGGCAAGACGTTACTGAAACAGAATATGTAATAATGAATTGAGTACAAAAGGAATGCACTCCCCCCCTTTCTTTTAAGCCAACAACATATAACTGGTTGGGGTTTTTTAAGGTTAATCTATAGCTTCTCATATTTGAGGGTTTCAACGGCAAAGCTCCAAAGTTATGAGACGCTCCAAATTTACGAGATGTGGATATCTCTAATATCCAACCCGGATTATGAAAATAATGTGCAAGTGAAGCTGACATGCAAATTTGTTCCTTATATATTGGTCTTAAGAGATTGAAGAAGCTGATTTTAAGCAGCCCATGCTGTGCAGAGCCCCACAAGAGACAGAGCAAAATTCCAGTCTGAGTAGTACATAATGGATGCGGTTATGCACCCCCCCCACAGTAACATCTTTGCTTTCTTTGGAGGAAATCGGTAGGATTTGGCTGATCTTCCATCACATCATATGTTAGCCCCACTGCACATGTCTTTTGTTCTGCTTGCCTTACAACAGGCCTTTTGTTGCCTCTAGTTTTATGAAGGTTGTCCTCTGATACTCTAGCAGCAGGGCTGCAACACCTGTTTTCTAGCTGATAGGCTTCTTTGCAGGTGCCAAGCCACTCATCCAGCAATACACATAACTCCTGAGAGCTTGATGCTCTTCTGCTTGCTTGTTCTCCTTTTTCAGTGCTTATGCACATGGCGGATGCCATTTCCAAATGAAGCTGCTTATGTAATCCTCTCTGGTGTTTTAAGTGCTGGATGGGTATGAAAGATACTGCTGGCAGATACCAAAAAGCTAGTCATTTGTAGCAAAAACAACAAGAACAAGCCCTGTGGCATCTTAAAGATAACAGATCTGTTAGTCCTCAAGGCACCACAAGGCTCTTGGTTGGCAGATAATAAGGGAGGAAGGCTGAGCATCTTGCTAGAACAATAATTGACTCTTAGATTGCTAGGAACAAAAGTAGACAATCAGGAAATACAGACAAGGGTGGATGAAAACAAAATGTTTTTTCATTAGAGCGTCCTCTACTCCCCGTTCCTATTATAATCAATGTCTGCTCTTGGAGATATGGCAATGTAATTTAAGAGCAAAGTTTTGCCTTCAGACATACCAGAATATATCAGGAAACCCTTCCAATGAAATGAAGTGAGGTGGTTCTGATTTATGTTGACGTATCTGTATTTCCCTCAAAAGCAAACCTTGCCTTTTTGGGTTATATGTTAGAGAATATGTTGCTGTTGCTTAGAAGGTGAAGTCCCCTCATAAAAAGGTTTGGAGTCAAGAGATTCCTATAAATCTTGGGTTTCCACCAAGGCATATACAGTCAGTTGTTCTCAGTGGTTCCAATTTAGGGCTGTGGGGGGCAAACGTGAGGGGGAGGAATGTCCCATTGCAGAAACAGAGGTCCTTGCACAGGGCATCCACCCTGTGTTATCTTTAGGAATATGTGCATTAATACATAGACACACATTTTTGCACACGTTACTTGGCTAAAGAATTGCATAGCAAATCTGGAGAAGTGAGAAGCTCAAAGGATGGCTGTATCCTGGTTCATATATTGCTTCATGAACTGTGAAGTAGGCTGGTTTGCCTTTAAATGCTGACTGCATCAAATTTCTCCCCATCCCAACTCCTAAACCAATAGAGGTTGGTTTGAAAAAATATCTCCTTTTCTGTGTTTTAATTTATATTGTGTTCAATCCATGAATGCATGACCTCAGCTTGTTTCAGTTCATAGGAATTCATTCAATTTATTGACACGAATGCAGCAGCAGTGCTGGCTAGGTGATACATACTCATTATCTGGAAGCAATATGAGCTGCCTTTCCTCTGAACATCTACATACAATAACTTATGTACATTGGGGCACTGGCCATGGTAATAGAAGTGTAAAATAGCCTCGTGGCTCAGTTGTGCTCTCCATCACTCTGCCTCCTGCGTGGGCCCCTCCCATTCGGCTTCTCTGCTGTGACAGCAGCTTTAAGGGTTTCACAACACATTGCCTTTTGATCTTATTTCAGCAGCTGTGATTAAAAAGACACACACCACTTGCTGTGCCACAATGTGAGGAGCATAGGGTTCACCTTCATTGAATTAGTGCCCGCTGAGCACCACAAATATTTGAAATGTCAATCCATTTGATAATGTCAGGGAAGGCGGCAAATACCACAAAATGGCACCAAAGAAACACTCAGGACATGCAGTGGCATATATAATATGTCTTTTCTTCTTAACCCAAAAAATAAAAAAATTCAACAGAGGCAGCAATTCCCAGAACAGGTGACTGAGGTCAATAGATTTAATAACTCAAAGTAGGACATGTTCCTGCAACTCACACCTTAATATTTCAATGTGGAAGGGGAAAATATGTTTCCAGAATCTAAACCCTTTAGTGTTCTGGGGAATTAATTTTATTATGACAAAAGTGCTGGGAGTTCTTAGGAGAAAGGCCTATCCATTATGTATTCTGTAGAGACTTGCACTTTCAGCTCTTCTTAAAGCAATACTTTGATACCTTTACTGTGTTTTTCCCAAATGGGAATCGAGCATCGGTAACTCCCTAGCAGCAAGGAAACTGCAGCTGCATATTTCAGGCAACTAAGCAGGACTTCTAGGAAGGCAATGCGTGAATCTTCACATTTTGTTTTTGAGGCACTAAGTCCTCACCCCTGGCAGTATTGCTGATATGGTTAATGCAGTACCAAAGGGAAAGAAATTCCTTTTCATATCAAATCCTGGCTCTGATCAATGTCACTCTCTTGTTCAATTTGTAGATGCTGGAAACCGAAATACTGTTCCGGGTATATATTAAAATCCAATTGTTGTTCCAACCATCCACCATGATAGACTGTAAGAAAGAGACACAGACCTTGATTAAAAGAAATAATGTACTTATTTAAAGCAATATTTCTGACACATTCAGAATGGGTTCCATTAAAATCAAATGATGCAAGCTAACATATAACCATCAGACTAAAACAGCAATGCGGATGAATTCACATAGAAGCCTGTGCAAATAAGTAAGTCTTCAGCTCTCACTGAACATTCACGAGGGAATGAATTTCATAAATTGGGAGTCAAGACTGGATGACTGCGATGCACTCTACAAAGGGCTGCTGTTGAAGATGACTTGGAAACTTCAGTTGGCTCAGAATGCAATGACCAGATCCCCTGCTGGGATCCCAGTTTGATGTAATATAACCCCCGTTTTAAAACAACTGCACTGGTTGCCAGTCCATTTCTGGGCCCAAATCAAGGTGCTCACATTAACGTTGAAAGCTCTATTAGACTCAGGACAAGATACCTGAAAGACTGCCTCATTCCCTACAGACCTGCCTGGGTGCTAATATCAGCAGTTCCTCCCCCCTCAGAAGTATTATCTGTGGGCTGGGAGCAGTGGCGGAGGAACCCTCTCTGGCACCCGAGGCAGCACAGCCCTTATGAACTGCACCTGTGTGGCATCCCGTGCGTGTGCACTCCATATGGAATGCCACATATGCACAGTCCGTACGGGTTGCCACTTGCATGGCGGCTGTACAGGTGCCCATACGGACTGTGCATGCCCTTGGCCACTCTACAGCTGGGGGGAGGCAGGGACCATCTTGTCACCCCTCCCAGAGTGGCACCCGGGGTGAACCACCCCCTACGCCCACCCCCTTCCTACGGCCCTGGCTGGGAGAGGATATCCTCTGTGGCAGCTGCTATGTTGCAGAACTCCCTCACCATAGAGGGGATTCTGACACTTTCATTATACAGCTTCTGGTGAATTCTGAAGACATACTTCTTTACCCTGGCTTTTGACACCTGAAATTAGTATTTTTTCTTATTTCTGTGATTGTAAGTCGTTTAAAACTGTTTTAAACCGGGAGCTTAGGGCAAAGTGTGGGAATAATAATCATAACATAGCATATTATAAGAAGGCCCTTCTTTGCACTGAAGCTGGAAAAAAAATCTGGGTCTCTATACAAGGCTTCTAAAACCAGTGCTTTATTTCTATGAAAAAAGGTGCAGATCCACACCATGCCACTGCCATTTGCTTGCTCACATCCCCCTCTGCCACCATCCCACTGCTGCTGCTTGCCAAGCCCCCCCCGCTCCCTCCCCCCCTTGCACTTTTGCCTGCTGCCACTGCTGCTGTTTCCTGCAGTGGCAGGCACAGCCTCCTGAAGGTGCTTTGGTGCAACACTTTTACAATCACGAAAGCACCTACCAGGAATTTGCCTGGCGATCATAAGAAGAATCACTTCTATTTGCTTTATAGTTTGGAAAGTACTCAGAGCTGATCTTTTCATCTGCTCGTTGTATCTCAAATTTGTGCTCAACAGCATTGTCTCTTATTCCTAATCGGGATGTTGCTGCAGATCTGATTAGGGCTTTTCCTCGCCTGCACACTCATTGGTCACAAATCTTCTAAAGCATAGCTATGCTAGGTCTCTGATCCTTCAAAACTGCTTTGCTGCAAAATGGAGCAGAGAAGCAAAATGTTGCTGTGTATCAAGATGACTTGCAATAAAATGACTTAATGGATACTAAGTAAGGAATTGTTTGGTTCATAATCCCATTATATTTCTCATTTAGGATAGGGCAAAGAGCATATTATCTCACACTATGGCCATTTTGCCCTCTTTTCCTGTGTCTTAACAGGACAGCATTAAATTACTGTCTTTAAGATGAAAGTCAGGGAATTTTATAACCTAGAGTTGCATTTTCTCAGGGGTTATGATCATTAAGGGGGGCAAGAATGTGTCTAGTTTATTATGCTTTGGTCCTGCTGGCTGTCAATTTGAATACTGATATGAAGGACCAAGGACAAGCCAAGCAAGCAGGCAACCTTAGCAATGGAAACTGTGACTATGTCTATATGTTTGGTGTTAACTTCTTCTAGATCCATTTTCCGGTATGCTGGCTGCATGGGACACATAAGCAAGTCTGATCCCTTCTCCCCGACTTACTGGATTTTGGTCCTGGGAAAGTTGGCATTACCACCCTGACTGGGGGCACACTGGGTGGCCTTAGATGTAAATGCTGTCAACATTTCCCCCATAAAACTCTTGTGTAAATTTATGTGAATCAATCTTATTTCATAAACAGACTAGCCTCCATTGTGCCTCATTTCCCCCAAGAAAACACAAACCATGTTTAACTTCCAAGACTTATGGAATCTTGCTACTGCTTGACAGAGATTGGGGTGGCTTGTAACAGTAATGTAAATAAGGACATCTGGGTAAGCAGTTTCTGGGAAACCAGGAACTAACGGGAGATAATCTCCTCATGGAACCTCAAAAGAATCTTTAATGTTTCACCTGACATTGAAAGGGTGGGGAAACACTGAGAAAGACCCCTCTCTATTTTTCTCCTTTTACATACCCTCACACCCTTCTTCCTCCTCCTCTTGGAGACCATAGAACAGGTAGCTCCATGGGTAAAAACTAGATTGCCCGGTTGTGAAGAAAGATCTAAATGCCACTTAAAATACTTGGAATCTGTGGCTCAAGGTACTGGATTTTTATATTATGGAGTTTCACATTACATCAGTGTGTGTATGCCACATACTTGTGTCCTAGTTTTTCCATTTAAAAACCCTTTACTTTCCAAAATTGTTGCTGATTGCCCCATTTACTGCATGACCAAGATGGTTTCTCCATGAACCACCTGACTGATAAACCTTTTGTGTGCTGAGTGTCTTATCCAGTTGAGCTAGTTCTCTTTTTCTTTCAGGCAAATATTTTAAGTGAACATTGGCATCCATCTGGTCCGAAAACTAAAACCCTTTGTTGTTGTTTGGGGAAAGGGAAATGGTTCCATTTTTATGTGGTTTTCTGCCATGCCTGCTTCGAGGAAGTAGATCCACTACAACATGGTGCCATCAGAGAAACAGATTTACTAAAGCTGCTTTTTGATGTTATTTAACAAAAAATGAAGCAATAGAATTGGAATGCTATATTGGGAAAGAGCAAGTTCCAGTATGAATTAAACTTCAGAATGAAATCAGTGTGTGGAAAATGTTGCAAATAATGCTACAGATAAATGGCAAATGTAGTTCAACCTGCAATTTAATGGAATGGGCTGGATGGTGCAATATTACTAACATTAGTCTTAGCTTGAATTTCCTCTCTGGAAAAAAAAATCAATACAAGCTAGCACTGCAAGAAAAAAATATCTTCATAAATGCTTCTCATAAGGCTTGTGGACAAATTGTCTCATTTGCTGCTTGCATTCATTTACTTCTCTTTAATTTACTTACCATAGTTGCTTCTTATTCCCTATTTTTCAGCAAAATTAATAGTAGCAAGAGTTCAGTCATATTGTGCCCTTGCTCATTCTTAGGCAAAAGCTTTTCCTTTCCTTTATTTTTTGCTGGTTT
Source organism: Podarcis raffonei (assembly GCF_027172205.1). Classification (NCBI taxonomy): domain Eukaryota; kingdom Metazoa; phylum Chordata; class Lepidosauria; order Squamata; family Lacertidae; genus Podarcis; species Podarcis raffonei. The sequence continues at coordinate 55,145,727 of NC_070604.1, forward strand.
CTACATGGTCCTAAAATCAAAGACTTCCCTGGTTGCCATAAGAACAGGATTTCTACTTTTTCACTTACCCCCACAAACTCCCACTCCACTCCCCTACAATTTTCAAATTATGTTCTAATAATTAATAATTCACTATATAGGGCAAGATGGACCCTCCAAAACTCTCTGAGATGCAACTCCCTAGCAAGTGTGGCCAATGTCTAGAGATGATGGAAGTTGTAGTTCAGCAACATCGGAGAGCTAAAGGTTCCCCACACTTGATGCATTCTTCATTCATATTGCTTTTCAACTCAGTTTTCAACCCAAGAACTCACATAGATAAACCCAAAGTCCACCTGCAGGGCTATTGATATCAGTTCCATGAATTCCCTCAAACAAGCAGAAGTTTTGGATGGACCAGTGGACATTATAGAAAGAGCCACATTTAAATTCTATACATTATATTGTGTAAATTATATGCAATATTTACCCAGAATGCCTTTTTTAAATAAGCTTTGCAATGCATTCCCCGTAAAAAGATGCAGTTCCACATAAAATACATTTTTGTGGGGGAGAGGGAGAGCACACTTTTGGAAAACTATAACTGTGCTGCAAAATACACAGCAGGATCTGATTGATACTTGAGTTCCAATATACATGCAAGCCCAGGTCAGTTTGCTTCAAAATGTGGACCAACCAAATTTCTCGTCCGTCCCTACTTGTGTGGCTGAAGACTGAGCCACACCTAGGGCTAGGGGTTGGTGAAACCAGCCCCCACTGGCGGTGCAGGCCCATAGGGGGTGCAAAAACCACCTCAGAAATCTGTCTCCAGTTATCTGTGTAACATAGGCGCCAACTCCAGAGGGCTGAGACACTGTGGGCCCCCTCAATGGTTCTACTTTTGTGGAGTTTTTCTGGAGGCAGCCGAGGCCCCCATTGTTGAAGCTGGGTGCAGCATGATGTCAGGACATCACATTGGGCCCCCTTGATGTGCTTCAGAAGATTGTGAGTTTAGACAAGAGCTGGGAGCTGAGCAGTAGGATAAATGGCAAGGCAGTATGAAGGTAGACTTCTGGAGACTGTGGAGAGTATGACATGTGCGTGGTGATGCAACGCTGCTGTTTCAGTGAGATCAAACATGGGGCAAACTTCCTTTCTTCTCATGCCATGGTGCAAAGGTGTGGGGATTTTTCTTTCCTTCCTCCTTGGCTTGCCCAAGATGTTTCAAATACTTGGAATGCATAAAATGAAGTGATGTCTATTCTGACTATTGCAGAAAAGTTTTTTTTCCTTGGGTGGGTCGCGCTGATGATGCAGCTCTTTGCCAAGGGTGCAGGTGACCCTAGGCATCCCTCTGGCTGAAGGTGGGGCAGGGTGAAGCAAAGTTATTAGCCTGGACTCTCCGCCTCCCCATTCCTGTCTGTTGTGTTCCAGCACAAATCTGCTCATGGTGCAGTGCACTCTAGGATTTGATCTGGTCATCAAAATATTGGACAACACAGAATTTTCCCCACCCCTAGTTTATATTGGCCATGGGGGTCTGTCCCTGTATCCTATACACTGGCGAAGGAAGAGGAGTTCAGGGGGAGTGCACCACCCCCAGCAGCGTAATCCTGGTAGGGTACCATTGTGGTTGCTCCCCCAGCTCGTGCTGGGCACCACACCCCCACAGATGGCATGCCACGCCCCCAGGATGCGTGCCAGCCCCTCCCCGCCTGCTCTCCGCCCCCCAGTGCTGGAGCATGAAGCTCCGCCACTGATTCTATAGACTAACTGGAACTTTGTGAGCCAAAAGCAAAGACTTAAGCAGCAATTATGCAAACGGTAATTCACAATAGGCCTTGTGAGGAAATTCCTTTTTAATGTTTGCATATTATTTTACCTGGAACTGTATCCAATCAATCGCTGCATAATCTCAAGGTTTTGTTGTTATGTATCTCAAACATGTCCTTGTTCAAAGTAATGGGGGCAGGGGAAAATGTTGATCTTAGCCGAATATAATCCACTCAAAAGCAGTGCTTACCAGGAGTTAATCACCAGTTGATTATTTAATGACCTTAAGAAAGAGAAAAGGGTTAATGTGCCAACAAATCAAGCCATTCACTGCAGTAATGATGGATTTTAACTGATGGCTGCTATTTCAGATTTTGAATTGATTTACCATTTCTGTTGATATTATGTCTTGCTTGATGCTGGTAAAAAATATTGAGCACTTTCTGGTGATTATTCATTGATTTTCAAAAAGATCAACCTTCTCAATAAACACTGCTTATAGAATTATTTTGAGCCATTGTTCCTTTGAGAATTCCAAAGGAACCTAGCCAAAGCCTACATCTTTGAAGGCTGGCCTGCTTAGTCATGATAGAAATACAAGCTTTGTGAAGGAAGAGGAACTGGGGGGCAACGGCACATTAAAAAGACATAACTCAGCAATGTCAAAACATGCATCTGTGTCTTAATTTCCGTACATTTGAATGATTGCTATAAAATACTGTGAAGAGACCGTCCAGAAAATGTCATAAATGCTTACATAGAATTGTCAATGGCCTTTGTGGTCACAAAGGCCATCAAATCCAATAATAGGACAACACAATAAATGTAAACCTCAAACAATGTGATTGAAGACTTACAGAAGCTAACAAGGGGCTGGGAAGTGCAGAGCAGATGATTCCACATATGAAACCTAGTCAGCTTCTGTTGGCCACGGTAGAGTTTGTTTGTTTGTTGTTTGCTTGCTTGCTTCCTGCTCTTGTTATAGACTAGCATAGACTGGATCCTCCTAAGAGATATGTAGCAACTTTGAATCAGTGTCTCTACAATCCATGCTATCAATGGGCACTGAAGGGGCCTCTGTGGCAGCAGTGCTCCCTATAGACAGAGCCCAGTGGAGGGACACTGCTGCCTAATCCTAACCCTATCCAACAGCACTGAGCATGGGGTGAAGATTGCACATAAAGTGACATGCAGCTTATAAAGCCTTGCATGCCATCAATGAGGTGCTGAAACACAGGGCTCCTTAAGATATGAAGGCTTCAGTGTGCCATTTTTCAAGAATTCTTTTCCTCATATTGCCTCACACTCTGAAGGAAGACTCGACAACAGGAATTGGTAAAAGGTTATATTTATTCAAATAGAACAAAGAAGAACTTCTGCTAATCCAAATGCACAAGTCTGAGCAGATATCACCAGTACTAACAGGCAAAAGAAAAAAATCTATCTTGCCTGTTGCTCAAGATGTGCTAAACTGATGTCTTGGTAATGAACTGGATGATAGCCAATTAACTGAAGCTTAATCCAGACAAGACTGGGGCACTGTTAGTAGGTGGTTCCTTAGACCGAATGGAGGGGATGTGGCCTGCTCTGGATGGAATTACACTCTCTCTGAAGGAGCAAGCAGGCACATAGCTTGGAAATAATCTTGCATCAATTACTGTGGCCTCAGTGGTACTGAGTGCCTTCCATTAGCTTTGATTGATGACCCAGCTGCACCCCTATCTGGACAAGGGTAGCCTAACTTCTGTTGTCTATGCTCTGATGATCTTTGTATAGGATTACTTGCAGTGGGGGTGGCATTTGAAGATGGTTTAGAAACTGCAACTGATGCAGAATTCAACAGCCAGATTGTTGACCAAGGCAAGATGGTCTAAACATGTAACACCAATTCTGGAATGACTGTACTGGTTTCTGGGCTCACTTCAAAGTTCTTGTTTTGACCTATAAAGCTTTATGGCTTGGTACCCCAATACCATAAGAGCCGTCCCTCCCCACATGAATCACCCCAGACTCTGCAATCATCATCTGAGGTCCTTCTTCATCTGCCCCCTCTACTGGAGGTCCAGAGGGTGGCAACATGAGAACTAGGCTTTTCACTGGTGGCCCCCTGCTTGTGGAATACTCCCCCCATGGAGGCTTGTCTGGCACATCTTAATTTAATTTTAGGCACCAGGCAAAACCTTTTCTCTCTCCCCCCCCCCCGGCTTCTAGCCCTTAATTTGGAGGGTTTTATAAAAAGTATTTTTACCTGTGGGGAGGGGCAGGATCTGCAAGACTTGACTTTTATTTGTATAGCAGGACATGATTCTTCTTATCTTTTAAAAAAACAACTATAAAAAACTCTGTTTGATGTGAACCCGTAATGCGACATCCATGCATTGTATTGCATTATATCAGCAGTCTGGCTGCTACTAATACAGAAGGCAGCAGAAGAATCTTACCTTAGAATCAACTGCTACCTCTGCCATAGCTGATAAAAGAATGATTTCTTTCTTCTTTTTCAAGTTACTGCATCTTCATTGCTTTCTGCCTTCTGTGTGCCTGTAAAAAGTTCAAAGACGCTGATCATGAAAGGTGGCACACCTAGTCCAATCTCAGATTTGATAATAATTGCTATGAAAAAAGCAAGTCAGGAAGCTACACAATGAAACTGTGTGGCAAGTCACTTGTGTTCTAATCAATAAAGCCACCAGCTTGACAAGAGGCACCAGTTGAACAAAATGTATGAAATCACTGCAGGTTTTGCAGTGGTCCCTTGTATGTCTCCAAAGTCATATTGATAAAAAATAATAATAATGTACCTATTGGTGGAGGCTTAAAGAGCTTGCTTTTGAGTCACACATCCCATTGTGTCATACATACAGTACAGCTACAGCTAACAGTTAAGAGAAAGGTCTCCAATTGGAGCTATGCTGGCGTATGGGCTTGTGGTGGTGTTTTCCAAAGGTACTGAGCAAAGTCAAATTGTTTGTAGCCCTGGCTTTGAAAGGCATGTCCCATTCCAAATTTAATGGAACTTGAGCTGCTGTCAAAATTACATATCCAAACTGTTTTGCAGTGTAGCAAATGGAAGTTAAGAGTATGAGGGTTTGAAGGTTTTCTGCTATGATCCACAGCTAGTAATGCTGGATGCATGGTGTGAAAGAGGAAAACATGCCACAGCACACATATGCTGCATAGGGTGGGCATCAGGAAGCATTAGGATTGCTAACTGCGCTAGAAAAACATGATCACCACCTTTTTTTTGAGAAAAGTGTGCCCTGCCTGTTTGGACTTCAAGCAGGATGCCTTTCTCATAAATTCAAGCACACCCTCCTCCTCCTCCTCTTTGGGGGCAGAGGATGGGTCCAGTGGGAGGAGGAGAGCGAGAGCCTAAGCGGAAGTTTGTGTAGGCAGGAGGCGGGTCCATGAGAAGGAGAGCTGTGAAAGTGAGAGTTATTGCAGAATGTAGGCAGAGGGTGTGCTAGGAAGAGGTGTCTGAGAGAGGCAGCTTTTGCATGGACAGAGGACAAGTTGCGGAGAGCAAGAGAGGGTTTTTCCCAATGTGTGGGCCTGCTATGGTGAAGTATCGGGCTTTGCGCAGGCGGAGGGGGGTGGATCAGAGAGAAGTGGGGGTTGCATGCCCCTGGTGGAGGGGAGTTTTTGTGTGGACATAGGTGGGAGGGTCAGAGACTCTGAGTCAGAGAGCAAGGGGGTTGCATGGGCCTGGTCCATCTGTAATCCCACCCCGATTCCCCCCCAGCCTGTCCTATATTTTGCCTGACCAAAGGTGGCAATCCTAGGAAGGATAGATTTGTATGCACGTTTTCCTAATTTCTGCAGTCTTTTTTGCACCATTTTTTTAATGGAAATATTGTGGGACATTACTGTGTACCACTACTGTGGCAGCAGGTGCCTGCACCCAGCCATAAGGTCAGGATTGGAATTAGTATATTGGGGCCCAAGTGAACCAGCTGTAATTTGCCAGAGACACTTCTATTTTTCATCATTGTGCTCTCTCTGATCTACGCCCACCGAATACACTGCAAATATACTTGTACGTATTCAAATACATACTTAGAAGAATTGGCTTTATCTCCAAAACAACTTTGATGTTTGTTCACAAGTATTCTGCAGCAGGTTGGATTCAGCAAGTGATAATTTAAAGGTATTGAATTATCACATTGTCCCTCATGGAAAGTGACACTTGTGACTACCTCATAAACAGCTTTATGGCATGTTGTTCAGACCTGTTATTTCACTTTGCTCCTGTATGCAGGAACCACAAGTCATTCTACTCAGCTGCCATTAAGGTATGGATTGAATTCCTGGCCTATGTACAGGGAGTGAATAAAAGCCTGACAACCACTCATTCACAGATGGCAAAAGCCTTTGAGAGCTGCTGAGCTGGCACTCATTCAATAAGCTTTTGATTTGGCCGTGCCAAAAGGAAGGGAAATAGGGTGATCATGCTTGGTTAATACTGGAATTTCATGCTGTAGGGTTTTCCACTCTCCTAGTTAATGTCCATTTGGATTTAAGGACTAGAACCTCCCTATTTTTGTTCATATATCATCTTTTGATGGGGAATCACAGCCATTACCGAAGCACTTCTTCCTCATCTCTCGGCCAAGTACATTGCTGCTCCATCTCTTAAAATAGATATGGATTTTCCCATTTAGTTAAATATATAGTACAATGCTGTTGTTATTAGAGAATTATGACATAAACCACTTCATACATGCTTATACAGATCCCCACCCCACACAAGCTCATTGATTTGTTTTGTGTCCAAAGCCTCCATTAAATGTAAGTATGATTGGGACTATTTTGAAGATGTAAACTTCAAGAACCATTTAAGTGAAAGCTCCTGTGTGCTGAGGTTTAAATATACAACAAAAGAAGCGTCGATCAGGAAATGTTCAAAATCCAATTTCAACAAACTGAGTCATGTTCAGTTAAGCACACTGATTTCAAAGGGATTTAGGGTACATAAATATGTGTGACTTTTGTCCTATGATTTTCATGTGATGAGGTGTTTGTGTGAAATATCCTCGACACAAACAACCCAAACCCTGGACAGGTGCTGGCAACGCCTGCTATGCCACTGCCTCCAGAACAAGGTGGGTGGTGACTTAGGGGGTGCAGGTGGAAGAATGAATCAGCAAACATTGCCTCCTCTTATAATATTATTTGTAGTCATTTTGGAGCAACATGAATGAGTTCACTTCTTCCAAAAACTGGGCACAAAAATATGCTAATTTCAAGAAAAGCACACATATGCAGGAGTTAACTAGAAAACTTGGTATAATAATTTATTAGTTATCTGTTTTGCACCAGTATCTGGCACCTTTTTAAAAGGTGTGTGCTGGGGCAGGCCTGTGGGGTGGGAGACAGCCAGGTATAAATGGATAAAAAAGTTGGTTTCCAGGTGGAAAAGTCGAAACTAGAGACAGAATTGTTAGAACCAAAGACAAAGCTGTTATCTAGAATGTATAACTTGCTGCTTATGTGGAACTTACAGGATGAGACAGTTAAATCTGCTATGATTAAATGGGCACAGGATGTTGGACACAACATTATGTTTGAAGACTGGGAAAGGTTATGGAACACCGGAATGAAATTCACGGCAAGTACGGCCTTGAAGGAAAACATTATGAAAATGATATACCGGTGGTACATGACCCCAGTCAAGTTAGCTAAGATACACCACCTGTCTGACAATAAATGTTGGAAGTGTAAGGAAGCAGAGGGGACTTTCTTTCACCTCTGGTGGACATGCCCAAGGGTTAAGGCTTTCTGGGAAATGATTTATAATGAGTTGAAAAAGATATTTAGGTATACCTTTCCCAAGAAACCAGAGGCCTTCCTGTTGGGCATGGTAGACCAGAAAGTGTCAAAGAAGGACAGAACTTTGTTTATGTATGCTAGTACAGCAGCAAGAATACTTATCGCAAAGAACTGGAAGACACAAGATTTACCCACGCTGGAGGAATGGCAGACGCAGTTGATGGACTACATGGAGATAGCTGAACTGACCGGCAGAATCCGAGATTTGGATGTAGAAACAACTGAGGCGGACTGGAAAAAGTTTAAAGACTACTTGCAAAAGTATTATAAACTGTATGAATCTTAAGAACTGTATGAATCTTAAGATTGTGCATGATTTCGAAATGATACGCTTTAGCAATTATGATTAAGTAAATAGTAAACTAAGTGATAAAAGAGAAAAGGAGATAATATGAACTGAACATGTTACGTTTATTTTAAAGGTATAAAAACTGTGACACAATATATTGAATTTAGATACATAACATGTAAAAGTTACAATAAGGTATGACTATTTCAGAAATATTAGTATAAAGACAAACCGAACTGTGTGTGCTTTGTGTGCAAGCATGCACTTATGATCACAAACACCATGAAACTTAATTCCGACAGCAAGCAGCAGTCTTTCTGTAAACTAAAATGTGCTGCATTGCAGTGAAAATTAATAAATTGTTGTCTAATCTCAAGATGGCAGCAAGAAGCTGCCAGAAACACTGAAAGGGGGAAATTGAGGTCAGAAGGATTGTAATAAAGTAAGCCCGAAGCCAGATCATTTTTCTAAATCCCTGAATTGGTATCCATTGCAAAGCTCTTCATTCTCCCACTGTTTATTGCCCTTGATTGTTGCAAACAGAAACCAGACCATTTCCCATTGGACATTAGTTGTGAAAGGTTTCATTAAAATGACATAACTAGCGAACCTCCTTGGGAAATCTTTCCGATACCTGTATGACTTTGAAATCCATTAAATCTTGGAGAGCTATGGCCCTATTGATAAGTTCACTTTCACAAACACTGACCATATTTGTCCCAGGGTACAGGCATTCTGCTCAAGGCGTTTTTGAGTTAACACATTCGAAAAAAATAATGGAATTCATATAATGTCGCAATAGATTACCAGTGCCTGCAAAAGCAGGGGAATAAGCATCCTCCACTTAACTGGGTAACAAAGGAATAGAGGGATTATTATGAAGTTGCTTTTTTTTTGCAGACGGGGAATTTTTATTTTATTTTAAAGTAAGCAAAAAGTCACTTGTGGCACAAAGGATGCAAATACCTTGATAACTCTATTCTTTAAATGTGAGCTACTTCACACATATCAATTCTGCTTTAGTAACACCTGATTGAGGTTGTGTGTGTGTGTGTGTGTGTGTGTGTGAGTGTGTGTATGATGGGAAAATCATAAGATTGTAGACTTGGAAGGAACCCTGAGGGTCACCTAGTCCAACCCACAGCAATGCAAAAAGCAAGTTTCACTGTTTGCTTAGTTTCTAACTGGGGACCTTTAATGTGTCAGGCAAATGTGATAACCACCTGCACCCATGGTGTGGGATATATGATGGCAAATCCCACCCGCCCCTTTTTAAAACCCACAGAAATTTCAAGGGTACAATTTTGTGCCACCCATTATCCTATTAGAAGCAGATGATGCGCAATATGCTTCCAGTTATTCTAGCTGCCGTGATGGCAGCATCACCATTTGCCTCTACTGCTTTGGCAGGGATGGTGATGCTGGAACAAAGACCCAAGACTTCAATGGAAGGGCCACCATTTTATTACATTGTACAAAGATCTGCAATGCACCTTTAATTTATGGAACATCCTCATCTCATTGAGTGGCAGCCTTCCAGATGTTGATGAGCTCCTGCTCCCATCGACTCCAGTCAATGTGGATAATGAAAATGTTCAGTGAAGGGAACAGCTATTCTACCATCCCTGCTGGTAAGCCTTGAGTGGGATGAAATTGTCAGAGCCTTAGAGTAGCTCTCTTGTGAAATCCCTGCAAGCTGGTGGCTTTGTCAATGACCCTTCATTGTTAAGAAGTCTTAGGGTGCTCATTGCTATTGCTATTTCCCTCTGAAATTGCAATGAATCTGCCTGCTCTGACCAATGCATTTTAAAGCTGAACAAACCCGATTGCATTATCCACCCATTGCTGTGTTGTCAAGTGGGGGATAGCAGCACTCCCTTTAGGAACTACCCCAAAATTCTTAACCAACTCCAAAAGGGGAAAGAGTTGCCAAACTGCAGCACTGCCAAAGAGCCGCACCATCGGCCTTTAAAAGGCAGGTGTGTTGCTCATTCTGGTCATTCTGCAGCCACCGACCCAACCTTTCTCATGCTTATCCTGGAAGGAATACCTTGACACTGCTAGTCAGGGGTGGCATTCAAGAAGAAATGACTTGGTCTTCTCAAGCACTTCAAAATCTGATCCTCTTGCAATATATGTGCAATGGAAAGCTTCCCAAACAGCATGCATTATAGAGATTCTAACCTGTTAGCATAAGTCCCTGCAGAGTTCCAAAGAACCATTCTGCTCCTTCTAAACACAGTCATACCTCATGTTACGTTTGCTTTATGTTACATTCTTTCAGGTTACGTCCCGTGGTGACCAGGAAGTACCAGAAAGGGTTACTTCTGGGTTTTGTCGCTCCCACATGCGCAGAAGTGCTAAATCACGCTTCGCGCAAGTGCACAAGCACCAAATCGCGCCATGCACCTGGCAGATATGGCGCTTCAGGTTGTGCTCTTTTCATGTTGCAAACGGATCCCGTTTGCAACCAGAGGTACCACTGTACTGGTTTAGAAGCATTCCTACAAATCACTTCCGGAGGCGGCGCGAAACCGTGATGGCGGACCTCTTCGAGCTCTGAAGAGGGGCACCGCAGAAAAGGGTTGTTCGCGACGGCGCAGCGGCAACCCATCAAGACAAACCACGGGCAGAGTGAGTCCGTGGCCGTGGGACCCGGCGGGCACCTGGAGCGACCCCGAAATCACAAAAGGAACCCCGTAAGGGGCTCCGGAGTGAAGGAGGGGGAGCGGTGCTGTGGGTTCATCGCTCTTTCTGCGGAGGCGAAGCCGCGCGGCTGTCACGGATGAGCGCTGACCTTTCTTCCAAGAAGCATCGGGCTGAAACATCAAACCCGTGAGTAAGGACCTAAGATCCTACAAATTAATTCGGAAAATTCGGCTAAAAACGGGAGACGAGAAAGAGGAAGTCCGTCTTCCGGCACTGCTTTCAAGATCAAAGCAGACGGACTAAAGAGCGGAAAGCGCTGTGAACAGGGAAGCTTTAAAGCTTTAAATTGGGACTTTCGTGCACATCTGAATTTTTCTTTTAAAGAATAAATACAGTATAAATTTGACCTGGAGCGGTCCCCCAAGGGGCAAGGGAAGACTCTAACCCCAAATTCCCGGGTGGCCGGGTAAAGTTGTTTAAACTGCGGAACTGTTGCAAGCTTCCTGATACTTTTGTAACTGGAGAGTGTAATTTTGAGCTCTGCTAGCTGAAGTGGATATAACTGTAGGCACCTTGCTGGAACTTTGTTACATGTTTAAAAGTGCTCTGCAGGACTTTTTTCTTAGCGTGCTGGAACTAATTTGCTTTTAAAATTGTTTTTAAAGTTGGAACAAAGAGACTTTAATCGTGGAAAAGTTACCTTCTTCTTACTAAAATTTTGGTGGCACTCCCCCTAGAGGACATTGGGAATATAGAGGCCTGGGAAAAGTTTCTCTGTTTACCTTCTCTCAATAGACTGTTTTCAATTTTGGGCTTGCCTTTCCCATGGGATTACAACATTTGACCTTGAACATTGACTGATGAGTGGCACGGGAAAGACAAGAGCAGCCAAAGCTAAGGAAGCTAAGGAGAAAGAGAAAGTAAAAAAGCAAGCACAGCTTTTGCAAACAACTTTAACTCAGGGACGTAGACTATCAGTTCCAGCTGTGCTTGCGACACAAAAAGTAGAAACCGAAAAGCCTGAAAAATCTGAAGAGGAAGATATGGCAGCAGGAGGAGCTGAGGCAGTACTGAAACAAGTTTTGGAACAATTGTCAGCAATAAATCAAAAAATTGATAATCAATCAACAAAAATTGACCAAGCAACATCCTCGATCCAGAAATTGACAGATCAGGTTTCCCAACATACCCAAGCAATTGAAAAATTGCAAGGAGCAACAGAAGAGAATCGTAAACTGGCAGGGGAAGCCGTTCAAATTGCAACATCAGCTAAAAAAGAAGTCGAGGAAGTTAAAGCAGAAGTCAAGCCTCTCCATAAACAGATAGGGGACCAACAAACCTATCTTTCGTTGGTGGAATTGAAAAATCGCGAGACCAACCTCAGACTAAGGGGAGTCCCAGAAATTGAACAAGAAGACCTAATAGGACTTTTGACAACAGAGTTTACAAAGTTCTGGGACTTAAAAGAAGAAAGTGACTTCAAAATTGTATCGGCTTTTCGGTTGGGAAGATTAGTAAGAAAAGATAGATCCAGAGACTGCCTAATAGCTTTGAGATCAAGGGAGGAGAGAGATAAAATATTAGGCCTACACTTCAAAAACTCAATTGTGATACAAGAGAAAAGGGTGGAAATTTACCGAGACATTCCTAAACAGTTATTGGACTTGAGACCCACCTATTCAGAATTGGCTAAGTTGTTGAGACTCAACACAATTCCTTACAGGTGGGAGTTCCCACAAGGGCTATCATTTACTTACAAACAGAAGAAGGTTAAAATAAGATCACCAGAGGACCTACAAAAGTTCCAGCACGATCACGGAGAAGATCTCCAAAAAGAAGCAGCAGCTAATTGGCCTATACCCAACCCAGGTGGAGCAATACCTGCACCTTCGGAACCAGAGGAGAAAGAAGACACACCGCTCTAGGTGTAGCAGAATAGTTCAGGATGTCTCTGCGGCTACTCAGTTGGAATATAAATGGCGGAAATTCCCCGGAGAAAAGAAGGAGGTTATTTCACATATTGAAGAAAGAACAATTGGACATTATTTGCCTACAAGAAACCCATGTGACTAGGCTCCACAGGAAGGTTTTGGTTAACAAAAGATTAGGCCAAGAATTTATTTCGTCTGACAAAGTAAAGAAAAGAGGAGTGGTGATTTATGCCAAGGAGAGCCTGACACCTAAATTTCTATTTAAGGATGAACAAGGAAGAATTTTGGCAATTGAAATTCAAACCCAAGGAGTAAAAATATTGATTTTAGGAATTTATGCTCCAAATGACGGGAAATCGGAATTTTTCAAGAAGCTGCATGAGACGTTGCTGGATTATCTGGATTATGCTAACATCATAATGATGGGAGATATGAATGGAGTGGTGTCTACACACATGGATAAGTCTTACAACCAAAACTTAACATTAGACGGCAGACTGCCCAAAACTTTTTTCGAATTGACTGACAATCTGGATTTGATCGACATATGGAGGACAAAGAATCCCTTAGGTAAAGAAGGAACTTTTTTCTCTGAGGCCCACCTGTCTTGGTCAAGGATCGACCAAATCTGGACCTCCAGGGGGCTGGCACCCAAGATTAAAAGGGTGGAAATCTGCCCAAAAACATGCTCCGACCATAATGCCTTGAAAATAGAACTTAGATTAACTCAACCTGGTTCCTTCAGATGGAGAATGAATGACACACTACTAAGAGATCAAGAGATTGTGAAAAAGGCCCAAAAAACATTAAAGGACTATTTTGAGATAAATCTGAATACTACAGTTGAAAAAAGAACGATCTGGGACGCAAGCAAAGCTGTTATGAGAGGGTTTCTGATACAACAGAATACAATCAAGAAAAAACTCTGGAATGGAAAGAAGGACAAAATATTGGAGAAAATATACCAAGGAGAGAAAAAACTGAGAACCAAACCAAAGTCCAAGGAGGTGCTGAGAGAAATTAAATTCCACCAAGCAGAATATTCAAAATTGATCAATCAGGAGATTGAATGGAAAATAAAACAGATGAAGCAAAGATCCTTTGAATCAGCAAATAAATGTGGAAAGCTATTAGCTTGGCAGCTGAAAAAAAGACAAAAGCTAAATACGATAACAAACCTAGAGATTGATGGAAGGATGGTACAGAAACCAGAAGAAATTAGGAAGTGCTTCCACAGATACTTCAAAGAACTGTATGCACAGGGGCCCCAGAAAGAATCAGAGATAGATCAATTTTTAAAGACAAATGGACTATCAAAAATAACTCAAGATAAAAGATCAATCTTGAACTCTACAATAACCTCACAGGAAATTGAAGGTGCCATTCAGAATATGCAACTAGGCAAATCTCCAGGCCCGGATGGACTTACCTCCAAATATTATAAGGTTCTGAAGGACTATTTGATACAACCTTTGTTGGAGGTATGTAACCAGATCATGGATGGGAAGAGGGCACCAGAAACGTGGAAAGAAGCCTTCATCACATTGATACCTAAGTCAGAATCTGAAAAGACTCAGCTTAAAAACTACCGTCCCATCTCACTCCTAAATGTGGATTACAAAATATTTGCAGACATTTTGGCAAATAGACTTAAAAAAGTTTTAAATGAAGTAATTCATAAAGACCAAGCAGGCTTTCTCCCTGGTAGACATTTATATGAGAACACTAGAAACATCATTGACATTTTAGAACTTTTGCAGACTAATAGGAACACAAGGGCGGTGTTAATTTTTATTGATGCGGAGAAAGCATTTGACAACATATCTTGGATGTTTATGAAGAAGAACTTGGAAGGGATGGGAGTGGGACGGGGGTTTGAGAATGGATTACATGCAATCTATTCAGAACAAAAAGCTAAACTAATAGTGAACAATGTGGTGACGGAGGAATTTAAAATTGAAAAAGGGACACGACAAGGGTGCCCTCTATCCCCTCTGTTATTTATTTCAGTCCTGGAGGTGCTATTGAATATGATCAGAGAGGACCGGTTGGTACAAGGGATAGAGGTCGGAGTGAAACAATATAAACTGAAAGCTTTTGCAGATGACCTAGTTTTGACACTGCAGGAGCCAGAATCCAGTACAAAAAGAGTTCTCGAACTTATATCGGAATTTGGTCGGGTGGCGGGATTTAGGTTGAATAAACAAAAAACTAAGGTTCTGACCAAAAATTTAACAAACACAGAAACAGAGGGGTTTCAGAGAGAAACAGAACTGAATGTGGTTAAAAAAGTGAAATACCTTGGGATTTATTTGTCCTCCAAGAATTTGAATTTATTTAAGGATAATTATGAGAAATGTTGGTTGGAAGTTAAAAAGGATTTAGAAATTTGGTCAAGATTGAAACTTTCCTTGTTGGGAAGAATCGCAGCGATAAAAATGAATGTGTTGCCGAAAATGTTATTTTTGTTTCAAACCTTACAGATCGTGGACAGAGTGGACTGCTTTGGAAAATGGCAGAAGGATATATCTAGACTTATCTGGCAGGGCAAAAAGCCCCGAATAAAGTTTAAAATATTAACAGATTCAAAAGAAAGAGGGGGGTTTGCCCTGCCGGACCTGAGGTTGTATTATGAAGCTGCAGCCTTCTGCTGGCTGAAAGATTGGTTCTTGTTGGAAAACACTGATGTCCTAGATCTGGAAGGTTTTAATAATGCTTTTGGATGGCACGCATACCTATGGTACGACAAGGTTAAAGTACATAAATTGTTTAAAAGTCACATTGTCAGAAAAGCAATTTTTGCAGTCTGGATGAAATATAAAGACTTACTAGAGAGTAAAACTCCGAGGTGGCTATCACCAGTGGAGGCCAAGGCCCGAAAAAGACCCAATATGGAGGCCTATTGGCCGAAATATTGGGAACTGACTGAAAAAATTGGAGACAATTGGAAGTTGCAGAGCCAGGACAAACTAAAAAATAAGGTGCGAGATTGGTTACATTATGCTCAAATTCAAGAGGTTTTCAAAATGGATAAAAAAGTTGGTTTCCAGGTGGAAAAGTCGAAACTAGAGACAGAATTGTTAGAACCAAAGACAAAGCTGTTATCTAGAATGTATAACTTGCTGCTTATGTGGAACTTACAGGATGAGACAGTTAAATCTGCTATGATTAAATGGGCACAGGATGTTGGACACAACATTATGTTTGAAGACTGGGAAAGGTTATGGAACACCGGAATGAAATTCACGGCAAGTACGGCCTTGAAGGAAAACATTATGAAAATGATATACCGGTGGTACATGACCCCAGTCAAGTTAGCTAAGATACACCACCTGTCTGACAATAAATGTTGGAAGTGTAAGGAAGCAGAGGGGACTTTCTTTCACCTCTGGTGGACATGCCCAAGGGTTAAGGCTTTCTGGGAAATGATTTATAATGAGTTGAAAAAGATATTTAGGTATACCTTTCCCAAGAAACCAGAGGCCTTCCTGTTGGGCATGGTAGACCAGAAAGTGTCAAAGAAGGACAGAACTTTGTTTATGTATGCTAGTACAGCAGCAAGAATACTTATCGCAAAGAACTGGAAGACACAAGATTTACCCACGCTGGAGGAATGGCAGACGCAGTTGATGGACTACATGGAGATAGCTGAACTGACCGGCAGAATCCGAGATTTGGATGTAGAAACAACTGAGGCGGACTGGAAAAAGTTTAAAGACTACTTGCAAAAGTATTATAAACTGTATGAATCTTAAGAACTGTATGAATCTTAAGATTGTGCATGATTTCGAAATGATACGCTTTAGCAATTATGATTAAGTAAATAGTAAACTAAGTGATAAAAGAGAAAAGGAGATAATATGAACTGAACATGTTACGTTTATTTTAAAGGTATAAAAACTGTGACACAATATATTGAATTTAGATACATAACATGTAAAAGTTACAATAAGGTATGACTATTTCAGAAATATTAGTATAAAGACAAACCGAACTGTGTGTGCTTTGTGTGCAAGCATGCACTTATGATCACAAACACCATGAAACTTAATTCCGACAGCAAGCAGCAGTCTTTCTGTAAACTAAAATGTGCTGCATTGCAGTGAAAATTAATAAATTGTTGTCTAATCTCAAGATGGCAGCAAGAAGCTGCCAGAAACACTGAAAGGGGGAAATTGAGGTCAGAAGGATTGTAATAAAGTAAGCCCGAAGCCAGATCATTTTTCTAAATCCCTGAATTGGTATCCATTGCAAAGCTCTTCATTCTCCCACTGTTTATTGCCCTTGATTGTTGCAAACAGAAACCAGACCATTTCCCATTGGACATTAGTTGTGAAAGGTTTCATTAAAATGACATAACTAGCGAACCTCCTTGGGAAATCTTTCCGATACCTGTATGACTTTGAAATCCATTAAATCTTGGAGAGCTATGGCCCTATTGATAAGTTCACTTTCACAAACACTGACCATATTTGTCCCAGGGTACAGGCATTCTGCTCAAGGCGTTTTTGAGTTAACACATTCGAAAAAAATAATGGAATTCATATAATGTCGCAATAGATTACCAGTGCCTGCAAAAGCAGGGGAATAAGCATCCTCCACTTAACTGGGTAACAAAGGAATAGAGGGATTATTATGAAGTTGCTTTTTTTTTGCAGACGGGGAATTTTTATTTTATTTTAAAGTAAGCAAAAAGTCACTTGTGGCACAAAGGATGCAAATACCTTGATAACTCTATTCTTTAAATGTGAGCTACTTCACACATATCAATTCTGCTTTAGTAACACCTGATTGAGGTTGTGTGTGTGTGTGTGTGTGTGTGTGTGTGTGTGTGAGTGTGTGTATGATGGGAAAATCATAAGATTGTAGACTTGGAAGGAACCCTGAGGGTCACCTAGTCCAACCCACAGCAATGCAAAAAGCAAGTTTCACTGTTTGCTTAGTTTCTAACTGGGGACCTTTAATGTGTCAGGCAAATGTGATAACCACCTGCACCCATGGTGTGGGATATATGATGGCAAATCCCACCCGCCCCTTTTTAAAACCCACAGAAATTTCAAGGGTACAATTTTGTGCCACCCATTATCCTATTAGAAGCAGATGATGCGCAATATGCTTCCAGTTATTCTAGCTGCCGTGATGGCAGCATCACCATTTGCCTCTACTGCTTTGGCAGGGATGGTGATGCTGGAACAAAGACCCAAGACTTCAATGGAAGGGCCACCATTTTATTACATTGTACAAAGATCTGCAATGCACCTTTAATTTATGGAACATCCTCATCTCATTGAGTGGCAGCCTTCCAGATGTTGATGAGCTCCTGCTCCCATCGACTCCAGTCAATGTGGATAATGAAAATGTTCAGTGAAGGGAACAGCTATTCTACCATCCCTGCTGGTAAGCCTTGAGTGGGATGAAATTGTCAGAGCCTTAGAGTAGCTCTCTTGTGAAATCCCTGCAAGCTGGTGGCTTTGTCAATGACCCTTCATTGTTAAGAAGTCTTAGGGTGCTCATTGCTATTGCTATTTCCCTCTGAAATTGCAATGAATCTGCCTGCTCTGACCAATGCATTTTAAAGCTGAACAAACCCGATTGCATTATCCACCCATTGCTGTGTTGTCAAGTGGGGGATAGCAGCACTCCCTTTAGGAACTACCCCAAAATTCTTAACCAACTCCAAAAGGGGAAAGAGTTGCCAAACTGCAGCACTGCCAAAGAGCCGCACCATCGGCCTTTAAAAGGCAGGTGTGTTGCTCATTCTGGTCATTCTGCAGCCACCGACCCAACCTTTCTCATGCTTATCCTGGAAGGAATACCTTGACACTGCTAGTCAGGGGTGGCATTCAAGAAGAAATGACTTGGTCTTCTCAAGCACTTCAAAATCTGATCCTCTTGCAATATATGTGCAATGGAAAGCTTCCCAAACAGCATGCATTATAGAGATTCTAACCTGTTAGCATAAGTCCCTGCAGAGTTCCAAAGAACCATTCTGCTCCTTCTAAACACAGTCATACCTCATGTTACGTTTGCTTTATGTTACATTCTTTCAGGTTACGTCCCGTGGTGACCAGGAAGTACCAGAAAGGGTTACTTCTGGGTTTTGTCGCTCCCACATGCGCAGAAGTGCTAAATCACGCTTCGCGCAAGTGCACAAGCACCAAATCGCGCCATGCACCTGGCAGATATGGCGCTTCAGGTTGTGCTCTTTTCATGTTGCAAACGGATCCCGTTTGCAACCAGAGGTACCACTGTACTGGTTTAGAAGCATTCCTACAATTAATTCCAGAATTGGGATGTGCAGAGTAGCATAACGTATATTAACATGAGTTCCATTTGCACCTCCCCACCAATATATATCTAGTGTGTGTACTAATAAACCACTGTAACAAAGCAATCTTGATCAAACAGTTGCCCTTGAACAGAAAGTGGGTGACCAGGATATTGGGCAAAGCTAGTGTGCTGGTGTATACTCTCACTTACTCATATGTACAACTAAGCTCCACAATGAATGCCTGAGTAGAGCTTTGGTGATACCATTAAGAAATGCAGTCAGCTCATATTCCTTCAATCTGCACCAACCCTTTTGCATCGTGCTTTCAGATTTCTGCAGAACATGAACTGCAAACCTACATCCATTAGTAGTACAGCATTAATTAACTGCTCCTTTTACGAGGACAGAGTGGGAGGAAAACATAATTAAGAGTGTTGAAACCTTATACATAGGAGAATATGAACATCACCGTATGCTACAAAAACTTTAAAAGGCAATGAGCTAACAGAGCTTTAAAACTCATGGCCCAGGGCACCAGAACTGAACAGCACAGAATTAAAAAGTGGATATTGCTACAGGAGTCACATTTGACCTCAGCAATTGGGTGTTAAATCGCCACTAGAAAAACCAACAAGAATTTAAAGTAACGCAGCAGAATTGATCTTGAAATAAAGAGCAGCTACCATGATTCACAAGGAATAGTTGGGTAGTGTCCTTCTTTCAAAAGGGAAGGGAATATATGATCTCCATTAATTGCTTGCTCACATACCTGGAAGAAGAACTGAGACACAGAACATTTGGTTAAAGCTTATATTTTATTAATATAACATTAAGAACTGTGGCTGATCATCACAAGTGCGGTTAGCTAGAACTTATTCAATGATGGTATAATATATCCCTCATTTCACCCTGAAGTCTAAATATAAAAAAAGGAGAGGAACTATACCACCTACAATATTAGCAACTAGAGAGACAGGGCATATAGTGTCTCATCGCTTACAATTTGACCCATATGCTTGTGCCACATTAACTTAATGTGGCAACCCACCTTTGAAGAAAGTGATACAGCCTTTTATATAGAAGAAATATGTTAACTGTGGAATTTATATATCAGATAGAGAATTCTTGTCATTCTCTATATTGCGGTTTGAATATCATTTACTGGTGAGTGCTGAAGGGCAAAAACTTAAATTATGACACTGGTTGGTGTCTATTTATGAACCATCTGCTCAAAGTACTTCAACATCTCCTAAATTGTTGGAGGGAATTATTGGATCTTCTTAGAAAGCTAAATCCCACAACTGCTATTTATAAATTCTTATTGGGCCTCTGTGAAGTAGATGCTCAAGAACTTAGAAAGTTGTAGAATAGGGAATCAGTGGAAACTTGCTTTAGAATCTATAGTTTCTCTAGATTTGGAATGGAGACTGATCCGGCAATAAATTGTGAATGGAGTATATTGGAATCCACAACATTTGTACAGGAAAATACAGGTGTAATGTTGAAAATGCCTTGTTGAGGCATATGATGTGGCCATGTTCAGCTAGTAAAAACTTGCAATTAAAATAGATTAGATTAAATCAGACTCATGACAGTCAAATTCAGTGATCAATCACAGACCTTTAATTTTCAATCCAAACATAAATTTACCACAAAGGGATTTAAATCCATAATCTCATACTAGTAGAAACTGTCTCATTATTTCCATCAGACCCCTGGAACAAAGCCACAGCACTGGGAATGTAGAACAATACACTTTAAGTCTAGAATAAGAGAGACTACCTGGTACCCAAATCCCAAGTGCATTTACTAAGGAGCACGTTCCACTGTCCAGTTTTCAAGATCTTCCTTTCCCTTCAGCCCTGCATTGCCACAGCCCCCACATTCAGCAGAAACTTTTTGGAGGCTTGGGGGAGAGGAAGAGGTAGGAATCATTTTCCACACATACCCTTTTGCATTCACCTATAAATATGACATATATCGTAATATCTGTGAAATCAGCTTCAAATAAGATTTATTTCAAGGAGGTTAAACAGAAATCCTGAATCCAATTATTCTCTATAATTCATTGTTATCTTTCAATTCAGGTTAAAACTAATATTAGTTCTGTGGCGTAATAGGCTATGTCTACAACATCTAATAAAAGGTGCTGAATTATCAATAAAGCAGTCACATTTTAGAAGGTTCTCTCTAATCCCTATATAATTTATCAGTTTAGCTGCAAAATCTCACATCTTTGCAATGTATTAGTTTATCTTTTCAATTTTAAGTGGTCCCCAATACTTACCATAAACCAAATCTAGCAGCTGCTAGCATGTAACTTGCTAATCCTCCATTATCCTTTTGTATTGCATTCCATAAATTAAGAGGAGAAGGAGGGAATAAAATCTTATAGTTTAACCCAAGATTTTTCCCATTTAGGCTGCAATCCTGTATCCACTTTCCTGGGAGTAAATCCTATTGAACTCAATGCCTTAAATCTGCATAGACATGTGTAGGAGCACACTGGAAGATTGTTATCTTTTTCTACAGGTAGATGGAAATATAGCACCACTGGTTCTTCCACCAGCAGTAAGAAAACCCCCAGCCAATTAATGTTGGGGGGCAAGGCAGTGGTGGGGCACTGGTAGCTTCTGATCTACTACATCCAAAGACCTGCAGTTCCTCCTTGGACCTAGACCTTACATAATGGAAAGGGGGAATGGCACCTGTACCTTCCACCCTGGTCTGCACTAACCAGTAGGACCTGAGATGCAGTGGTAGGTTCACCATGTGTTCCTTCCCCAGTCCCAATTTGGATTGCCCCATAAGTTTGCAGGTTCTGTGATAGGGACCATCCCATGGTTGGTTGCTCCACCACATCCAGCGCCCCACTGGCTCCTTCCTGCTGTTCTTTCACTTCTAACCAAGTATTAGAGGATCCCTTTTTGAACTTTACTGCCAGCATAACACCACTGGAGGTACATCTACTCCAGTTGAGCTTGCTGCAGGCATATAGGGACTCTTCTGAAAGCATAAGTGATGTCCTAAGATAGAGCTCCTCTCTGCTGGTAGAGTGAAATTCCTTTTTAAAATCCTGGTGAATAAGTTAATTAACACACACACTCTCTCTCTCACACACACACTTATTTGGACAATAATTTTTGTGGTATCTGTAATTGCTTATTCAGTATTTTAATTGTGATGAATTGAAATGGAAAATTTAACTTGGGCAATATATCATTTATCATTTACCCACAATAAACAATTTCAGTTCCAACCATTGGTGCATCAACTTACAAATTCTTCATATAAGGGAGCATAATTTAATATTAAGTCTTTTGATAAATCTTATCCCCAAATATTTAACTCGGTTTTATTTGTTTTTAGTCCAGATACTTTTTGTGTCTTATCCTATACAGTGGTACCTCGGGTTAAGAACTTAATTCATTCTGGAGGTCTGTTCTTAACCTGAAACTGTTCTTAACCTGAAGCACCACTTTAGCTAATGGGGCCTCCCGCTACCGGAGCACGGTTTCTTTTCTCATCCTGAAGCAAAGTTCTTAACCCGAGGTAAAATTTCTGGGTTAGCGGAGTCTGTAACCTGAAGCGTATGTAACCTGAAGTGTATGTAACCAGAGGTACCACTGTAGTTATACTTGATATATGTCTCTTTTTAAAAAAATACCCTTTCAAACATCCATAACTGTTTATGTTTCAGATCTATAGATAACTATATAAGCAATATACATGTTGTTTAGTCGTTTAGTCGCTTAGTCGTGGTCCGACTCTTCGTGACCCCATGGACCAGAGCACGCCAGGCACACCATCCCCTTCATGGAGCACTGCCTTGCCGTGGCGAAGGGGCTTGAATAACTCAGAGAAGTTACGAGCTATGCCGTGCAGGGCCACCCAAGATGGACAGGTAATAGTGAAGAGTTTTGACCAAATGTGATCTACCTGGAGCAGGAACCGGCAAGCCACTCCAGTATCTCTGCCAAGAAAACTCCATGGACAAAGACAATATACATGTATATTAAGTATATATATATGTATGTATGCAAGATGATGATTAGATTTCTATCCTGCTCTTTTCCCCAAAGGATCCCAGGGGAGCTATGTCTCAGCACCTATGTTGAGAGTTGGCCCTTTAAGTACTAATGCCATCCGTTTTCTTTTGCTATAACTAAAGTCCAAGGCCTATTATGTGCATTGTTGTTTTAATGGCTTTAGGATCATCAGCAGTTAGGACAGAGGTAACAAAAAGCAAATATAAAGTGATACATGAAATAATCTTATATGCATATGTTGGTTTGGTAATAATAACTCCTATAATTACATTGAATAAAGTGTAGCAGTATTTGCTCTATCACCCTATGCAGCAAACTTACATGGATAACTTACTGATGTACAGCCCTGTTATTCTATGTGGGGAAGTTTGAAAGCAGCGCAGAAGGACAGGAAGGACTTCCACTCGATAAAGATCTCGGTTTTGGACCAGATCCTGTGTGGACCAGGAAACGCCTCAGCAGGAGCTCTGCCTGCTCCAGCCGGTCCCAAACTTACCCAGGTGAACCCACCTCACAATGCAAAATATTGCAAAGTTAAGGCATTGGGACGCAACTATTTTGAATCCCAGATTTTATTTTCAAGGTTATGATTTCAAAGAATATCCCCTCTAGCAATTATTCCATCTTTAATTCATTCCAAGTAACGCAATTGGAAGTTCCTAAATTTTGAAGCAGTAATATCTTTTAGAAATACGAGCCCTCACCAACACAAGGGTGGGATTGAAGAAATCTATTCACAATGTTTAATGCAATTTCTTCTGTGGTTGCCTGGCAACTATTCTAAGCATGGCAATGTCACTCGTTGCAGTTCAGCAAAATTGAGATCTGCGTGTAGTTACCAACTTAGATTGCAAGGAAAGCTTTAGTTAAGAGCTGATGGGATATCCACTGGCCTTACCCTCTGCGGAGGTCACAAAATCAGTAGGCAATTCTTCCACATGAATATCTGTGCCTGTTTGACCTCACAGACAGACTCTACAACTGCTTGGAATGCATATCTCAAAGGATACAAATATATCAAGGAATACTTGCATAAAGACATTGTACACTTCTGAATCCTCTCTGAAAGCACATCGGCTTCTAAGGTTCAGCTAAATTGTCAATAAACCCTGAGCTGCTCCTGATGTAAATGCTTCTGAAGAGGCAAGTGTTTTCAAGGGTCATGGGGTCAAGCACTTGAAATTTGCTTCCCAAAATCATGGTTCTTACTAGCTGTGTGGAAAGGAAGCTTAGTCCCCACTGGAATCACTCCTGGATTTTTTGCAACGGTTGGAGGAAAACCCAAACACATCAGCTGACTGCATGCAGGCTCCTCCATGCAATAGTTTCCTGCTCCAGACTACTTGCCCAATGAATGCAGATATGGGGGTAGAGCTAGGAGTGGACAGCAGGACAGGCAAGACAGAGAGTTGAGCCAGCATGCATTGCTCCATTCCACCCGGCATGCATGCTTTAAATGTATGAGATATAATTTCTGAAGAAGGCTACTGCAGACTGAAACAGCCTTGAGCAGATTGCTCAGTGCTAGACGCAAACATAAAATGAGCAGTCCTTGTGCTATTTTCCCTTTCTCATGCCCCCATCAGATACAAAGCTGAAAAAAGCAGCAGTTAAAATGTAATCCAAGAGACCAAATTAGAAGAATACTTGTTGAAATAAAATTGGCTTCACTACAAGGCAGGCACAGTTCCCTGGACAAATGGTCACACAGTCTTGGCATGACAACTGACAAAATCCTCAGCCTTTTGCCGACTGACTTGCTGTCTTCAAGGGCAGCCCTGTGTAGTAATTGGTAATCTGACCTGGAGGTGACTATGGCAAAAATACCCGAGGCTTTGCCTAACTTCTTCAGGTAAGGCACAGTTGGCATGCCAGATAGAGCTGAAAGAAGGTGTTCCAAGCCATCATTCCCTGACTGTGCATGCAAAAGTAACACTTAATCCAAGTGCCTCTACAAATGACTCCCAATTACAGACTTCTGGGTTAGCGCCATCGGCTAATGGCGGATTCCCTCTGAGCTCCGGAGGGAATCGGCTCCGCAGGATCCGGGTCTTGCCGCTGCGGTGACGCGGGGACCCTCAGAAATCACAGGCGCTGAAGCCTGTGAACTTGGTGACTCGGCGGGCACCATTTGCGCCCCCCGACCAGCGAAGGAGCCTTTTTAAAGGCTTCGGAACGGGGGACGGGGTGAGCGGCGCGGTGCTGAGAGTCGACTGCTTCTCCTGCGGAGTGAAGCCGCATGCCATGGTCGGAGAGCACTGACTTCTTCTTGTGAACAATTGGACTCTAAAAGTAACAACCCGTGAGTAATACGGAAATTGGATTTGTAAAGAAAAAATTTTTTTTGAATTAGGCACGATCGGGGAAGGCGCAAACAGGAAGTCCGTCTCCCCGTCTTATAAATAATCTAAAGCAAGGACTAGCTAACTAAGGTCGAGAGAATTTCTTCTTCTTTATTGGGTAAAAGACATTAATTTCACGATTTGGCAGTATAAGTAATTTCACTGGAGGATAAGAGCTAATTTTGAGAGCTGAAGTGCCACCCCCCCGGACCCGGGAGTGATCCGCGAGAGAGCCTGTTGAGGAGATATAGAAGAGTTTGACAGCTGTCAAATTAGCTGTCAAGAAGGAAAAAGAGAACTTTGTTTCTGCTATCTCTGCTGGATATATTTGCTACAATTTGGTTATATTTTGTTGAAAACAAGGAAGAACTGATACAAACTAACTTGATTTTTGGATTTGAACTGGAAGGAAGATAAAGTAACCAAAATCCCTCTAGAGGGGATTTTGGGACATTACAAGAATGGCTGAAGGAGGAAAAATTCAAGCTAAATTGGACAGAGTGTTTCTTCTCTTGGGAAAGTTACAAGGCCAAATTGATGTTTTGGGCTTAAATGTTGCAACTCTGGACTTAACAGTAAACAAATCCATTGAATTTGATAAGGACTTGACTCATGAAGTCCATGCAGCTGAACAAGAAGAGAAACTTGAAAGATTTGAGAGTGTGGAGAAAGAGATATATGTTGTTTCTGAGGAAAAGGAAGGAGGAGATATAATGTTGCAGATGACAAAGGAGAGCCAGAGGCCTGACATGATGGCTACAAAGGAAAATAAGTACTGGATGATGAAAATCTGTTTTGAATTGAAGATTGAAGAATGGAGAGATCTCCTTATGTGGAGATCTGAAGACCTATGGATTACAAATTTGATTAAGGTGAAAGTTGGAGCTTTGGGGACATTTGGACTTAAAAGGAGTAAGAAACAAGATTCAGGCTCCACTTTTAAGTATGGAGGTCTGGCTGGAAGAAATATGGACCCTATCGGGACAGAGCTTCTCCGAGATCTGGTGTTTAATATTAAGGACTACCAAAAAAAACGGCAGAGAGGAATTGAAAGAGAATTAAGAGCCTCGGACGTGAGGTCTCCAGGCTGATAGTAGACTAAGACTGATGGACATTTGTTGGGGATTGAAACCGGGAAAGGGGGGGTGGGGTTTGGGAATCCAAAGGGTGCAGAATAATAATCTGTTTTTTTTATTTTGTTTTGTTATTAGTATGAAAATTGGGGAATTCGTGGAAGGGAATTTGGGTCGACTTTAGAAAAAAGTTTTAAGAATGAGCACTGATGTTTAAATACTGATGTTTATAAGTTAAAATTGTTTTTTTTTAATGAATTAAATATAAAAAGGTCAAAAATTGGGGACAAGAACTTGTTGAATTAACAATTTGAATTGGAATATAAGAAGGGGAGGTGTGGGGAAGTCAGGGAAATATGTTATTGAAAATAAGGATTGTAAACTTTATGTGTTTTTAACTTTTTTGTTTTTTCCTTTTGGATTTTTTAATGTATAAAGGTGGAAAAACTCAATAAATATCTTTTTTTAAAAAATACAAATGACTCCCAATTACAGTGTAAAGTCTGGTATCATGTCTTCTCCTGCCAGATTCTCACTGCTAATGCTGCACTAGACGACTCTTTTTTAAATTAACTTATATTTACTTTATTTTCTCTCCTCCACATGGAAGCCCATTTCCACATTTTATTTCAATTCTATGCTTAAATGTGGTCTATTTTAGTGCTTCAGTCCCTCTTTGTGAAATAAACAACACTCTGTCCCTCCATGTGTGTGATCAATTTTTACCACTAGGGCTTTCCTCTGCTTCAACCCAATCATTTAATTTCATTCCTTTGTGCTAGTTTTTTGCTTTTAAGCTCTGTTCAGTTGTGTGTATTCTGCTTCCAGTTGAGTGCAACTAATTTGTCTTCCCTTTCAGGTCAGCCTAACTACTTGAGAGTAAGATAGAGCTTGTAAGATGTGAAATGGCAAAGAGATGTATTATTCATTAGCAATGAACTTGGATGGGGGGAAAGGAAATAAGTATTGTGAGCAGAACGATTAATGACAAATGTTCCTTGTGGTATGAATAATGAGGGACATGGAGGAGGGAGGGGAATTACAAACTGGGAGAGGAAGAAGATAAGCTAAAGCTGTTAAAAAACAACTGTTGTTACACATACAAAACAAGGCAGTGAAAATTACATTTTGAATTTTTTTGATTTAGAAAAAGGTTTTCTTTATATTCAAGAAATATCCGGGGGAAATAAAATAAAAAATAAGCTATATCCAAAGGACCAACACAGAACATGAAAATGAATATATAAAACAAAGCAAAGAGTAAGCCCAACACTTTCACGATGCTTAAAATGAAAGACCTTCAAAACTATCTCCATCATGCAAATAACAACAACTACATATGCAACTTACTTGTAGAAGCATCAGTTCATATAAAAGGAGCCCCTGTGTGACCACAGCCTTGCCAGGAGCTCATCCAGAATTTTTAACTTTTTAAGGTATTATTCTGCATGCTCTCTTCCCTGAAGTATCAACCTGTACATCAGATATGGGGAACCTATCCCTTCTAGATGGTGCTAGGATTCTTATCATCCCTGATCATTGGCTATACTGCCTGGGGCTGTCAGGAGTTGGAGTCCATTTCTGAAGTACATGGTGAATTTCTTTTGGAAAAAACTGGACGTCTTTTCTCTCCTTGTAAAAGTTCGCTTATTTTTTATATTTTGCGTATAAAGAACTACTTACATGATGCAGAAGCAAACACCAAGGCAAGGAGGGGTAGGTCCAAGCAACTGCATCAAACCTTATTCTTATCCCTAACCCTGCTTCCCCAGATCAGCAAAATCCAAGTTTCTGCTCTTCAGCTCACTCCCAGTTCAGATGGGGAAAGCAGGTTCAGCTTCCTGCTTGTATTCTATATATTTGGAGCAGCCAGCTAGAGAATCCATTGTCCCCTTTCCAAAATCAGACCTCACCAAACCTATGGGGACTGCTATCTCCGCATTTTGTTTGCTGCTCCAGCATGCTTCACAACTAGAAATGTTGCAAGACTAGTCTATGGGAACAAAGCCAGAGTGTGGTGTTGTGGTTGTAGTGTTAGACTAGACCCATTTAGTTATTTAGTTAGTTATTTAGACAGTCCAGCATACCCACTGTCACACCTGCAGATGTAAAGGAGAAATAGAGCTGTGCGTTATCAGCATATTGCTTTTAGTGTACTCCAAAACTCCAGACAACCTCACTCAAGCGGTTTCATATAGAGATGTTAAACAGTGTAGGGGATAAAATGGATTCCTGAGGAAACCCACACTGAAGACTCCATGGGGTCAAAGGACACTCTCCAAGCACCATCCTCTGGAGATGACCATCCAAGTAGGACAGGAACCACTGCAAAATGGTGCCACCCACCACTAATTCGAACAGCAGCTCCAGAAGGATACCATGGCCAAGGAGAATTAACAGGGACACATTTCCCTTGTCTCTCTCTCAACAGTGGTCATCATACAGTTTCTGTGCCAAAACCGTGCCTAAACCCCAGTTGAAAGGGGTTCTGGATCTGGTCGACGACCACTTGCTCAAGAACCTTATCCAAGAAGAGGAGATTGGAAACTGACCAGTAGTTACTTACTTATTCCAAATCCAGGGAGAGTTTCTTGAGGAGTGGTTTTATCTCTGCCTCCTTCAAGCAGACAGAGGCCACCCCATCTCAGAAGGAGGCACAAAACACCACTGGGTAACTTAGTCATGGGATAAAGGATACTGTGTCAATGCAATCAGATAGTTTTGTTTTCATGTGCAATGAAACTATTTTTCCATCTTCCCAAAGAAATTATACTATTTTTTGGAGTGGGCCATAGAGAGAATACTAAGTATCCCACTTATCACAAGAATACCTGTGAGAGTTGGACAAGAAGACATAATCATATTCCCTCGTTTTAGAAAAAAAATAATGACTGGGAAATTTATAAGTAACATTCACATGGATGGCTTGGAGTTATTTCTGGTCCTCTCAGTCCCAACTATGGCAGTATGAAATCAATCTCTTTTCACATTTGATTGTCTATTAAGTCTGTTACTTACACTTACAGGATGTCTCTTACTCTTGAAATTTTGCGGGGAGATCACATAAAAGCAGGTGGTGGGTGGAAGACTCTTCTTACTTTTTATGCTGATGTTTTGTCACTTTGGAAAGGATCCTACATATTCACTAGCATTTATATAACATAAAAGCTGTCCAGAACATCCCTTCCTTTTACATCTGAAGGTGAATTAAAATTTGCTTTACTGTTGCATCTTCCTGGGACTTGATATACTGTGTTACAAGGCTTCGTAATGGGTTTGGGTTTCTTTCCTGACCAGAGTAGCTCTTTTTAGTCTGCTATTTAAAAAGCAAGAGGGGGCTGCTTGTGATTAAGGAAAGTTGTTTACTTAGAAAGCATAGATAAAACAATGATTTTTTAAAAAGTCTCTTACCATCTTCAGAGAAAGGAATGATTAGGTTTTTTTCCAGAAGAATGTATGGATACCCATGAGGGTCACTTTCTTCTAATGGGCATGCTAATGAATTTAACTTCCTTATCCTGAATCAGACCTTTAGGCCAGTATTGTTTTTTTTCTGATAGACAGCAGTTTTCTAAGGTCTCAGGTGGAAGACTCTCATTTCACCCACGGCCTGATGCTTTTAAAGGGATGTACCAGGGATTGAACCCAAGCATACGCTCTACCAGGGTAATGGTTCATCACTTCCAAACATTCTTAGAGTTATAAGAATACATAGGGGTAGGGTAGGCATGTATGCATAAATATGTGTAATTATTCTCTTAAGCACCAATTTCAAAATGGTGTACCAACTCCCAACTCCCAACTCTTGCTCTTAAAGCTTTCTTCTGAATTCACTGCGGTGCTGGTAGCAGTTGGCTTAGTAGAGTGTTCTTCAACTTTGGATCCCCAAATATTGTTGGACCGTAGCTGCCACAATCCATTGGCTAAGGTGGCTGCAGGCAGGGACAGCCAGAATGGTGGGGCACTGCCACCTGAACATGGCATGTCTGCTGCTTGTCAGGATGGTGAGGGGGGGCAGGGCAGAACTATATTCATGCACCAGCAGAAGTACCAAGTTGGTTCTGCCCATGCACCGACACATGCTTAACTTTGACATTGTTATGTCTTTTCTAGGAGGTGAGCAGTACTGTATTGCCCCACCATGTCAGTCATTCCTGGCTGCAGGGATATTGGAAGTTGAAGTCCAACAATATCTGAAACCTAAGATTGAAGAACCAAAGCTTAGTGCACAGTAAGTTAAAATAATATAGGAAGAAATTATTTCAAGTTAAGCAACAGGGACCAAAAAGTTCCCAAGTACCCTAGTTTCCAAGTTCCCCAAAACCCTAAATAAAATGTAACGTTAAAATGAATAAAATGTTTGAGTACTGTGCTCTCAGTATTGCTCTTAGTAAATTATCAGGGTTCAGCCTTGCCCATACCTCAGACTATATCAGGGGATGTAGGAACCCAAGCAGAACAGCACAACTTCCAGTGACTCTGAAGAACTGTTGGATTCAGACATTCCTGCCTTAGTATGGAGGTTCCCACATAAACTGCCTAGATTCCTGGCTAGCTCTCATAACCTTACTAGTCCAGGTCCACAGGAGCCCAAGGAGATTGCAAGCCAGGAGCTTCAGGGCTGCTGCTCACGTGCCTGGAGAGCTTCATGTGAGGCTACTTGGGATGAGGAGAGGAAAGCATATGGCAACGCCTGCCCAGATTAGGGTCTAGATGAGAGTCAAGTAAGGGTGGAACTTCCAGTTACAGAAGCTACAAATCAGAGCTACTTTATTGCTAAAATAACAACACTCTTCCAAGCTCTAGCCTTCCTGACCTGGGGAAACAGACAT
This sequence comes from Podarcis raffonei, assembly GCF_027172205.1. Lineage (NCBI taxonomy): Eukaryota > Metazoa > Chordata > Lepidosauria > Squamata > Lacertidae > Podarcis > Podarcis raffonei. Next base: position 55,176,744 of record NC_070604.1, read on the forward strand.
AAACAGACTACAGATGTTATTAATGCAGCAGGCAATGAAATTACATGTAATAATTTTGCATATATGCCAAGAAGAAAGGAATGTAGCTAAGATATATTTGGGAAAACATAGTTTGGTGACAAGATGGACTGTGCCCAGGACATAAATGTGACAAAACTAGAATTCTCTTACTCATAAAAAGAGCTTTATAAATAGAATTATTTCTGTAGAGATTATCTTTATTTAGGTGTTCTGCAAAATTGATTTTTCTTCTTATCAGCTGTTTTGGAAATCATCATATTGCCTTGTCCTATAAAGTGAGTTTCCTGGATGAAACAGAATCTCAGAGTAAAATTAACTTCCAGAGGGCACATGAAATCAAAGTAGATGCAGCACCAGTCAATAAATGGTTGCCTCACTGGGAATGGTTGCGTATAGCACACTCCTTAGAGAATTCAACAAATATATGAGGTATTCAAAGTAGGGGTGTTCAACAGATTTGGATGAATCCTGAAGGCCAAGCCAAAGCAGGGTGCTTGGGAGGGGTTCTGGGTGTCTGGGGTTGAAGCAGAATCTGGAGAGGCACCAGGGACCAAAAAGTGGAAGACCCAGAAGTACTTCATGACACCCTGGCAATTCAGATATCAAAAAACAATGCAAGACAAATGTCTGCTAAAAGTGTCTCTAAGCTCAGTTTATAAGGAAAGCGTATTGGTGGATATGAGGGGGTGTAGGATAAATGCTAAGGGAGGGCAGGAGGAGTGTTTCACTGTGACTGGCAGGTCACATGTGCAATCAGAGGGAATTCCTGTGCTTTGTGAGGTGGATATTGAAATTTCAGTACCAGCTGCAGCACTTGTAGTACAGTTGATTTGTTGCCTAGCACACAGAAATTTTAATAGTGGGAGAGAAATTAATTCCCTTTACTTCTCCCATTACTGCTACTTTCAGACTAGTAGCTCTTAAGATGGTAGAAGAAGATAAGTGATTCCTTATTGTGATATTAGGCAGGACAACTTCAGTTTTCCTTCTGAAATTTGACAGCATACAATCCCGTAGAATGTTGTTGTTGTTTAGTCGTTTAGTCATGTCTGACTCTTCGTGACCCCATGGACCAGAGCACGCCAGGCACTTCTGTCTTCCACTGCCTCCCGCAGTTTGGTCAAATTCATGCTGGTAGCTTCAAGAACACTATCCAACCATCTCGTCCTCTGTCGTCCCCTTCTCCTTGTGCCCTCCATCTTTCCCAACATCAGGGTCTTTTCCAGGGAGTCTTCTCTTCTCATGAGGTGGCCAAAGTATTGGAGCCTCAGCTTCACGATCTGTCCTTCCAGTGAGCAATCAGGGCTGATTTCCTTCAGAATGGATAGGTTTGTTCTTCTTGCAGTCCATGGGACTCTCAAGAGTCTCCTCCAGCACCATTCCCCCCAGAATAGACAATGGTAAATTGTCTACTCTGGAGGGGCTACTATGCCTGCAAATTTCATTTCATTCTGTCAATGGGGAGTTTTAGCCCTTCAATTGTTTTATTTTATTTATCTTATTTTTGGTTTCCCAATAGTGAATGTGAAGGAAAAAATCCTCATCTTGGGCACATTCCCAAGTGCTTTAGACCGAGGTGGGCTGTTTTTCAAAGCACCAAATAGGAGCTCAAACTGAATCTTCTGGTTGGTGCACACACTAATACAAAATAGTGTTCCTGCGAACTTCCGGGTTAGCGCCAGCGCTTAATGGCGGATTTCTCCCGGAGCTCCGGGAGAGATCTGCTTCGCGGGTTCGGGTCCTGTAGCTCACGGCGGAGCAAGGACCCTCAAAAGTCACAGGCGCGTAGCCTGTGAACTGGAGACTCGGCGGGCACCTTTGCGCCCCCCCGACGTTGTGAAATAGCCTTTTTAAAGGCTACGGATCAGCGGAGGGTGTGTGGAGCGGTGCTGAGAGTCGCTTTCACCCAGCCAGCGAAGCGAAGCCGCGTCGCCATTAGCGGAGAGCACTGACTTCTTCCGAAGAATTCGGATTAAAAAAGAGCAACTTTCCGTGAGTAGGATCGAGCTTGCATTAATAATTGGACACTAAAATTAAAGAAATTGGGCACCGAGACGGATAAGCATTAAAAAGGAAGTCTGCTTTCCGTTCTGCAGCAAGATTAAAGCGAAAGGCATTTAAGCTGTAACTTTTGACAGGAGAGTTTACGAGCTAAGAAACCCAACACCAAGTAAAGAACTCCCTCCCCAGAAGGCAGGAGGGGGGGGAAGAAGACTTTAAAGGGATTCCCTGCCTGTTTTAAAAGTGATTGAACTGTTTACCGCTGCTCCTCTACCTGGGGGTCGGACTGCCGGAGGAAAGGAACCGGCTAAGGACGGTCGCTACAAAAAGGCTAGAAAGTAACTGTAATAGAGACTTTGGTTACTCTCAACTTGAAACATCTTATTTTGCTACATAGTAAGTTATCTGCAGGATACTATTGATTTGGATCTTCTATAAAGAAAGGGACTTGGAGGGCTTTTGCCTTTTGGAAAGTGTGGGAACAACTTGAAGTTTAAGAACTGACTTTACGCCCTCTAGAGGATTTGGACAGTTTCAGCAACAAGTGGAATTTAAAACCTGAGAACTTCTTTCTTTGGACAGCTTAAGAGTGTGGGAATGACCTTGAGTGAAAGACTTTGTTATGGCAGATGGTAAACAGAAAGAAGATTCACAAGAAACAACTTTGAGATCTGGTAGACAATACAAAGTTGATCTTTCTATGCAAAGAAGGGCCTCTGTATCAGGGGCCTCGGGAACTGCAGCTGTCACAAAGGCAAAAGTGAAAACAATGTCTTCTGAAGAGGCGTTTGCAAAGGCATTGGGGAAAATAAATGATTCTTTAGAGGAATTAAAGAAGCAAGGTGCTGAAACAAATAAGAAAATCGAAGAAATCTCTGGGAAAATCGACTTAAATACTAAAAGTATAACTGACCTCGGGAACAAAGTGAACTCTAATGCAGAAGCAATTGGGAAATTATTGGAAGATTCATCCACAACACGAAAGATAGCTGAGGAAGCCAAGGAAATTGCTACTGCTGCTGAGGGAAAATTTCCACCAGTGTACAGGAAACTGGATGAGTATGAACTGGCACTTTCTATGCAGGATATGCAACGCAAGGAGAAGAACTTAAGGATCAGACTTGTGCCGGAAAAGGAAGGAGATAACTTGGTGGATTATTTGACAAAAGAGTTTTCTGACTTTTGGAAGCAAGACCTGAAAGAAGAAGAGTTCAAGATAGAGAGTGCATTTAGGTTGGGAATAAGGCAGAGGAAGAAGAGACCCAGAGATTGCCTGATAACTCTAAGATCCAAGGAAGAGAGAGATAAAATATTGAACCTGCACTACCAAACAACCCTTCGAATTGAAGATTTCCATATTGAGATCTTTAAAGACATTCCCAAAAGTATTTTGGATGCAAGAGGTCCTTACAAGGATTTGGTGACACTACTGAAAAGGAACTACATACTATTCAGGTGGGAGTTTCCCCAAGGCCTGTCTTTTAAATACAAGGGGAAGAAAAGAAGAATAAAAACAGTGAGTGATAAAGACAAGTTCCTGGGAGAACACGAAGAAGACCTACAGAAAGAGACCTATCCAGGAGAAGGACACCCTTCAAGCAAGGGATCACTAGATACGGACACAGAACCACCGACAAAGGACGAACAACAACTGGGAGCTGTAGGAGGAATTAAATAATCCCATCATGGCTTTGCAACTTCTAACCTGGAATTGTAACGGTCTAAATAATCCCCGAAAAAGGAAAAATATATTTCATGCTCTAAAGAAAGACCAATTGGACTTGATTTGTCTACAAGAGACTCACGTGACAAGAGCACATAGAAAATTACTAATAAATAAGAGATTGGGACAAGAATTTATATCTTCAGACAGAGTAAAAAAGAGAGGAGTGGTGATCTACGCAAAGGAAAATCTGCAACCGAAACAAATCTTTAAAGATGATCAAGGAAGATATTTGGCAATTGAAATTCAATTTCAAGGAGAAAAACTTTTGATAGTGGGAATATATGCACCAAATGAAGGGAAAGCAGAATTTTTTAAGAAGTTGCATGAGACTTTAATGGACTATATGGATTATAAACTAATCATGATGGGAGACATGAATGGAGTAGTTTCAACAAATATGGATAAAGCACAAAGACAGGTAGTTACAAAAGATGGAAGACTACCAAAAACTTTTTTTGAAATGACTGACAATATGGATTTGATAGACATCTGGAGAACAAAACACCCATTAGAGAGAGAGGGAACCTTCTTTTCTGAAGCCAAAATGACATGGACTCGGATTGACCAAATTTGGGTGACTAGCAGTATGGCTTCGAATACAAAGAAAGTGGAAATCTGCCCAAAAACTCTCTCCGACCATAACGCAGTAAAGATGGTGATGAAGCAAACAACAACTGGTTCCTTCAGATGGAGAATGAATGACACCTTATTCAGAGACGAGGAGATCTGTAAAAAGGCCCTAAAAACTCTGAAAGATTATTTTGAAATTAATTTAAGGTCTAAAGTAGAAAAAAGAATAGTATGGGACGCAAGTAAAGCCGTGATGAGAGGGTTTTTGATACAACAAAATGCATTAAAGAAAAGAAAGCAAAACGAGAGGAAAGAGAAAATTTTGGAAAAGATAAAGGAAGGGGAAAGGAAACTAAGACTGAAGCCAAAATCGCAAGTAATTATAAGAGAAATTAAACTGTATCAAACACAATACATGGAACTGATGAACCAAGAAATAGAATGGAAAATTAAACAAATGAGACAAAAGACTTTTGAATCTGCAGATAAATGTGGCAAGCTACTGGCTTGGCAAATAAAGAAGAGACAAAAACTCAACACGGTAACAAACTTAGAAGTGGAGGGGAAGAACATATGCAACCCAGTGGAAATTAGGAATTGTTTTCAGAGCTACTTTAGACAATTGTATACACAAGGGCCGCAGAAAGAAAAAGATATACAACAATTCCTCGAGAAAAATGGGCTGAAAAAGATTTCCCAGGAAAGTAAGACAATTTTGAACCAGGAAATATCAGCACAGGAAATAGAAGATGCCATTCAAAACATGACGTTGGGCAAATCACCTGGACCGGATGGACTGACTTCCAAATATTACAAAGTTTTGAAGGAAGGGCTTATACAACCTTTGAAGGAAGTCTGCAACGAGATCATGGAGGGGAGAAAGGCACCCGATACGTGGAGAGAGGCCTACATTACACTTATACCAAAGACAGAGACTGAAAAGACTCAACTTAAGAACTACCGACCCATCTCCTTACTAAATGTGGATTACAAAATCTTTGCTGATGTTTTAGCAAAGAGACTGAAAAGAGTTTTGATGGAGGAGATTCATGGGGACCAAGCGGGCTTTCTCCCGAAAAGGCATTTGTCGGACAATGTAAGGAATATAATTGACATTTTGGAGAAGCTGGAAGTGAATATAAATACTAAGGCTGTTTTGATATTTGTGGACGCCGAGAAAGCCTTTGACAATATATCTTGGAGCTTCATGTTGAAGAACCTCCGGGGGATGGGGGTAGGCCAAGGGTTTGAAAATGGTATAGGTGCAATATACTCTGAACAGAAAGCAAAACTAATTGTAAATAATGTGGTAACAGAAGAGTTCAAGATTGAAAAAGGGACACGTCAGGGGTGCCCTATCTCCCCATTACTTTTTATATCGGTCCTGGAGGTTTTGCTTAATATGATTAGGAAGGACCAGTTGGTCAAAGGGGTTCAGGTCGGAGCTAAGCAATACAAATTGAGAGCATTTGCAGATGACCTAGTACTTACTTTACAAGAGCCAGAAGCTAGTACGAAAAGAGTTTTGGAAATAATTCAAGAGTTTGGTCAAATGGCAGGATTTAAATTGAATAAGTTAAAGACTAAGGTATTGGAGAAAAATTTAACACAGATTGAAAAAGAAAGGTTTCAGAATGAGACGGGGTTGACTGTGGTTAAAAAAGTGAAATACCTGGGTGTGAATATGACAGCCAAGAATGTGAATTTATTTAAAGACAATTATGAAAAAACTTGGACAGAAGTGAAAAAAGATCTGGAGATTTGGTCAAACTTGAAGCTTTCCTTGTTAGGTCGAATAGCAGTTATAAAAATGAATGTATTGCCAAGAATGTTGTTTTTGTTTCAAGCATTACAAATAATGGATAAAATGGACTGTTTCAAGAAGTGGCAGAAAGATATATCTAAATTTGTCTGGCAGGGCAAGAAGCCCAGAATAAAATTTAAGATATTAACGGATTCAAAGGAAAGAGGGGGGTTTGCCCTGCCAGACTTTAAATTGTACTATGAAGCGGCAGCTTTCTGCTGGCTAAAAGAATGGCTGCTTCTTGAAAACACAGACATTTTGGATTTAGAAGGATTTAACAATATTTTTGGGTGGCATGCATATCTGTGGTATGACAAGGTTAAAGCGCATAAAAGTTTCAAAAACCATATTGTCAGGAAAGCACTATTAAATGTCTGGGTTAGATATAAGGATTTGCTGGAAAATAAGACTCCAAGGTGGCTGTCTCCAATGGAAGCTAAGGCAGTTAAAAAGTTAAATATGGAGTCGAAATGGCCAAGATATTGGGAAATTCTGGAAAAGGAAGGGGACAAATTGAGATTGCAGAGTTTTGAAAAATTAAAAGGGAAGGTGAGAGACTGGTTACATTACCATCAAATAAATGAAGTGTTTAAATTGGACAGTAAAATAGGCTTCCAGGTGGAAAAATCAAAATTAGAGACTGAACTGTTAGAATCCAGTACTAAGAATTTGTCAAAAATGTATAACCTGCTGCTGAAATGGAATACACAAGATGAAATGGTTAAATCAAGTATGATTAAATGGGCTCAGGACATTGGTCATAACATTATGTTTGCTGATTGGGAAAAGTTGTGGACCACCGGGTTGAAATTTACGGCATGTAATGCCTTAAGAGAAAATATAATGAAAATGATTTATAGGTGGTACATAACCCCAGTCAAGCTTGCAAAGATCTACCATTTGCCTGACAATAAATGTTGGAAATGTAAGGAAAAGGAAGGTACATTCTTTCACCTCTGGTGGACGTGCCCGAAGATTAAGGCATTCTGGGAAATGATTTACAATGAACTGAAAAAGGTATTTAAATATACCTTCTCTAAGAAACCAGAGGCCTTTCTCTTGGGCATTGTCGGCCACGGGGTGTTAAAGACAGATACAACTTTTTTTATGTATGCTACAACAGCAGCTAGAATACTCATTGCAAAGTACTGGAAGACACAGGATCTACCCACACTGGAAGAATGGCAGATGAAGGTGATGGACTACATGGGCTTGGCAGAAATGACGAGCAGAATCCGAAACCAGGGAAAGGAAGCGGCGGAAGAAGAATGGAAAAAGTTTAAGGACTATTTAAAGAAATATTATAAAATTAATGACAGTTAGAATGATGTTGGACTAAAGTAAATGGTTACTATTAGTAATGGTTAAGACAAAGAGAATAAGGATGATTAGCTTAAATTTACAGTAAAATAAGGGAAGATTCGCTGAATAATTGATTAGAATCTGGAATACAGAAACGGGAGGCACGAGGAAGTCGAAGAAGAAAGGTTTAAGAAATTAGGATATGAAATGGTACTTGTTTTTTGTTTTGTTATTGTCTGTTGTTTGTTTATGTGTGTTTTGTTTGTATGAATATAAAAATTGTTTAATAAAAATATTATTAAAAAAAAACAAAATAGTGTTCCTGCTTTTATGAATCCTACTTCAGTCTTGTCAGCAGCACAGTCAGGCATGAAGGACATTATTATGACCCTGCATACCACAACACTATGTTTGACACATTACACAAATGGAAGAAGTTCTTCTTTTGCACCAGACAAGTTCCAGACTTTTTCACATTGACAAAGTTATGAGAGACATGTTTAAAAAGCAGTTCCAGCACATATGTTCTATAAAATCAATATATACTTCACCACTGACAGCAGGGTTACCCAGCCTTAAAGCTGAAGTGTCTCATTTGAAAACACTGCTTTTCCTTTCCACTATTAAAGAAGTCCAAAGTCTATCCAACAAAATGCTGAATAATTTACAAAATAATTGCATCTCCCTTTGAGGGATCAGAAGCCCACATATGCAAATCTTTCAAACCAAGTATTGACTACTCAGATCAGAAAGCATTGTGAAGTTTGCCAGAAGGCAGAGTGTTTCAGTTTAGAAAAAATCCATAACTCCTTTCTATTCGCAGTGTCATGTTTACTTCTATTAGATGCTTGCATTAGTTTTTCTGTCTCCAGCATGTTATAAGCACATTGACAGGAGCAACGCCACACCAATTTCCTAAGAATGGAAGAGGATGTCTTTGACTTGACAGAAACCTTTCAAATGATCAACCACAAGAAAGAAGGCAAATACACTTTGTCACATCCTCGTGAGTTGAAATCACTTTCCTGTTTAAAGGAAAAACAGGTGAGGAGGATTCTAGCCCCTCCAAACTTTATCTTTTCTTTACAAACTCACTAATAGATGCCCCCATGAGTTATGAGCGTATGGCACATGGACAGCATTGCACTGGGCATAGCAGATGTGTTTTTGCTGACTGATTTAACATTTTGTTTAATGCATCAGTTCCTCATGACTTCTTAATCTAAATTCCAACAACCCTCTTTGTCTAGCAGAGCGGGCAATTTTTCTACTTCAGCTTCCCCATCTGTACAATCCATGTCAGAGTTTGCGGAACCGAGTGGGGAGAAGGAAACAAGAAAACGCCAGTTGCTACTGCTGCGACAGCAGATCCTGGTTGATGTTAAATGGAATGTATATTCATCACCTCTGGGTCTGCAAAAGAAATGTACTCTTCTGAAATCCATAAAGCTTAAGCATTGGGGACATTTCAGCCTAATTTACTATTAAATTAAGGTCATTTCCAACTGGTGTCCCTAGCAACTAGAGCATCTATGGCAGCACACCGCATAATGAAATGGCTCTATGGTGGCTGTTTGAACCCCATGACTGTTGTGTTCTGCCCATCTCCTTGTGCTGATCCCGATAATTTCTAAAGTAGTATTGATCAATGCAGTCCTCATAAAGTTTGTGAGTGATTCAGAGCACTACTTTCTACAGAAGCCTTATTTTTATTTTTTTAAAAAACCCATATAGGCCACAAACTCCACCTACATATTTGAATTCCTGTATCTTTAAGCATTTCTGGATTAAGGAAAAGGGATATAACACTATCACCAGCAAAACACACACAATTTAAATACTCTCCCTGTGCTGAAATATTAAGTCCTACATTTGGTGGGGAAGCCTCTAAACTTCCTTTTCTTACCTTTCTCTATTTTTCTTCTTATCTCCACATGAACATATTATGCCAGTGAAGTATGCAAACTTTATTTTCTTATTTTTTTCATCTTTTTTTCCCTTTTGGTAAAGGAGGAGGTAATCCTGGCCCATTGTCTGAGAAGATCAATGCAAAATTAATCCAAGAGGTCTGGAGTACTCTAATTTCAGGATCCAGCTGCTCTCTCTAGTTTTGTATAAATATACACCAAAATACTTTGTTAAAAATTCACCCAGAGAGAGATAATGAACATTCCTGTAAGCAGTGTGAGAACAGACATAAATCCATGTCTTCTGTCTAAAATAATCCATCTGTATTGATCCTTTAACTTAATTTTCTCTCACCAAGATTCCATTTTGAAACCCAGTAAAGCACAACTTTGTTTGATGTTATTAGATCACGCTCCTTTCTTCACAATGGCAAGGGATTTAATTTACTTCATACATAGATATGGAAGAGATATAAAGTATGTAATATTTTTATACTTCTTAGTCCCAATTACTGTCTAGGTGTAAAACAATTTATAAAATGTACAATGTGAATATGGCTAGAATTTGTTACTTACTTACATATGAGTAAGTTCCACTGAATTCAGCAGAGTTTTCTTCTGAGGAGAAATATATAGGATTCTATAGTTAGATATATTTTACTCTGTATTATACATTAGTCCACAAGAAACGATCAGAATTGACTCTCTCATTCTTTCTAGTCTAACAGACTATTCAGTCATTTTGCCTATTCAGTCATCAAAGGCCACAATTTCACTAACATCCTTCCATCCCTAAATCTGGGGTGATGGCAAAATGGTTGAAGGTCCTAAGGAAACACTTGATAAACAAACCACAAAAGGCTGAAATAGAAGAATTTATTATTATTAGTAGTAGTAGTATCACACCCATCGGGCTGGGTTTCCCCAGCCACTCTGGGCGGCTTCCAACAAAATATTAAAAATACAATAAAACATCAAACATTAAAAACTTCCCGAAACAGGGAGAATGGAAGATGAACTTATTCACCTGACCTGTAAACCATAGTCATAGTAATGGTTGACAAAGAAGCAAAAGGAAAAACCTCCTATTCTCAAGCAGTCATTTAAAGTTGTTGGAAGTTTTCCAACACATTAGAGTCTTTTTTCAGATCTGCATTTTCAAAACAGATGAATTAAAATATTGGCTTGGCTCTACGAGTAACAATGCTTACTGGAATCAAACTATGGGTGCATGAGGATTTTGATTCCTATAAATTCTGATATGAACCATCCTGAGCTATACCTCCCAGACTATTATAGAGATCAATAAATAACCATGCTTAGGACTGATTATCACACTTTCTGAATTTTACAATATGTTACAACTTGGAAAGAGAATGTGATTTCTCTTTCCCTCCTCCAAATTGTCAAAGTCTGCCCTTGTGATGAACTATTTGAGCCAAAATTTATGGAATTAAACAAACTTCATCCCCTCAAAGGAGGTGGTTCTTCCTCCAAATCCTTCCATGTTGGAAATATATATAGTTGAAATATGTACTGTCTGTGGAAAAAAAAATACTTTATTTTGGTTCTTTAAAGATTCCCTGCCTGAAATCACCTGGATGGATATGCCTAAAATCGGCTTAATCTGTTCTAGAGGTGCTGCTTTGCCTGCAAATTTCACCCAATCATGTGAAAACGGGGGGAATCTGTCATCATTTTTATATTCTCCATATAGAATGGGAGCAAAACAGAGCATCAGATTTTTCAGAGCAGATTCAGACCCAAATAGTGGATCTAATTGGAAACAAACAGAGCAGATGTGAAATATGCCTCTTCCAAATGCTACAGATACAAGTTGAATCTTGTGCTCCCTGCGCACATCTGATAACTATATTATTATTTTGATATTACATTTGAACTTCAATTTTTTACTCTTCTAACTTAGAGAAAAAGTTCTTGCAGTCAAAAGCTTTGAACATATTTAGATCAGTTGGTACGCCCTCCCTGGGGAGATTCAACCAGCTCTTTCATGTCCCATTTTAGACAATTTGAAACAAAACAAAACAGTTTTCATCTGTTATATTCTGCTGTATCGAATGTTTGATTCTTCGATGCTGTTGTTCTGTATGATCAGTGCTTTATTTCGGGGGGGGGGACACAGGGGTACACATACCCCTAAACATTTTGTGAATCTAAGTTTGGCCTCATTAAAGGGCAGTATGTCAATATGAGTAGGAAAATGAGAGTACACCTAAACATTTTTTAAGAAAAAAATCACTGTATAAGATCATTATTTTATTGTTTCTGGGCTTGTTTCTGCTTATGATTATATATTGTATACCACTCTGAGTACATTATAGTTTGAAAATAGGTTTTCTCCACTATCACCTACCTCTGTTTTCTTCCAGCTACATATCTATACCCTGGATTATCCAGCTATTTGAGATTTTTATTAATCTATTTTATTTGGTATATTCTCTCCCCACTTATATTAATTGTCCTTTTTGTATCTTTAATGAATCCAAAATGTATAAATAAACATATGAATTCCATGTGCCAGATTGTCAAGTGGAGTAAAAAGCAGATTGGGTAAAGCCCATACAATGGCTTTGGCACACATTTTCTTGGAATCTTATCCCTTGTTTGTTGTGTAAGACATTTTCCTAACAGAATGAAGAATTGTCATTCATGAAGACTGTTCTTAGCAGACTGTTCTTAGCAAATGTATAATTTTCTTCACATTTTTATTATAGAATAGGCTGGGGGCAAAGTATAGCACTATTAAAAATATGCTATAGCAGTAGAGATTATCTAGAGTTCACAAGTGAAGCACAAAAACCCAAAGGTGATCATATTTTATAATAGCTTTAATGCATTTCCTTCCACAATCTTTTATTTTGATTGCTTGGAGTACCACTATCTTAGCTAATTCTCTTTGATTTAGATTATAAAAGGGCAAAATCCAGCCAATTTACACAATGTTAAATTTGTAAATGGATACATTTTATGCCTCGTTAACAGCTTCAAAACACTCTCTTCCCTCTAAGCCATAAATATTCTATAATAGCAAAAAAGAATATAAAGTAAACTCAAATGCACCATTCAAACCTTTTCTTTATAGTTAACACTTTCTTTTAATGGTACATTGAGCTAATGCTGAATTACACTGGAATTCCTGTGGAAGTACATATGACATCCGCATTAATATCAAATTAATTCATTATGATCAATGCTGCTGCTGTGAACACCGAATGAATTAATTAAATTGGACAATTAAAATAAAGTGCTCTCTTTTTATGCAGCTATTTCTCTTACTTTGAGATTTAATTACTCCTCTTCCTGGATTCAAGTATGTTTCTGTCCTCTTCAGTGCCTAAAGCAGACATATGAGCAAGTTGGTCTACTGTTGGCTCTTGTTAGGACTCTCCTCCCTGGAAGAGCGGGGAGTAGTTGTGGGCGGGAGCCCGAGCTCCGCCCCTAGCAGGGGGCGTTAGCCCCCTGCCCCCCACTCACCTGGCTGGCGCCCACGCCCATCGGCAAGCACCCAACCAGGTGCCTCCGAGGGGGCGTTTACAGCAGCCTAAATGCTGCGGCGCCAGCCCCTCCTTGGCCTCACTCTCCGTCGTCCCGTCGCGAGTCACCCACCCTCCACTCCCTTTGAGCTCAGGGTCTCAGTTTTTTCCTTGGCCTTGCTATGGACCTTAGGTTGGTCGCCCTGGTTGGCCGGGGGGGCTGGTAGGAATTTTTCCATTTGGCATTAGGCTTTTTGGTTTTTTCGCCTACCTCGCAGCAATCGTCACAACTTTCGTAGTATTGGTGGGTAGGTTAGGCATTGGAATAATGTGTTGTGGTGTGTCGAAGGGCTAGGTGTGGCCATCGCCTATGCCTTCAATTTTTAGGTATTCCGTTAAAGGAATCTGGCGGTCGTGTACTCTGTCCGATGCCTGCTTGGTGGGAGGCCATGGCACGACCCTCGGTGACATCAGGGGAGAGCCTATAGTTGGATTAGCATCAACAGGCTCCATCTACTGGTGAATAAACCCCCCTTGTTTTAGACATCCAATGCCTAAGCCAATACCTTTTCACTGCTGTAATCAATAAAGTTGTGGCCTTTTCTTGCCCATTAACCTTATATCACGTGTCCTTGTGTATTCATTCCACATTGCGGGGGTCGGGTCCTTGAACCACAATTTTATATTTGGAAAATATAAAGGTGGGAAAGTGGATTGGGGGATGGTTTGGGCCAAGCCAGGCTCTGGAAGATGACATAAATCATAACATCGGTGGAGATGCACATTAGAACCAGGCCAAGGGTGAGATGATCACAAAGAGAACAGAGATTCAAAAAGCACCATGATAAAGGAGAAGTTCCAGTTAATAAGAGAGACAGAGAGACTTAAAAAATAATACACAACTGCCCAGAAAATATAGTTCCTCTCCTGTGCACTGTAAGTACTCCATATCACATTTAATATAAATATATCCAGCCTAAGCCCAAATTAACAAACCAAATAATAACCTCAAATGGATGGTTATGCAGAAAAAGAGGCAGAGGAAGAGCTGGAAATCTCACTCCCAATTGGTTTTCCACCCATGTCAGAAAAGATACAAATAGTTATGTCCCTTCCCAAGACAAGAGTATTTCAACAGAAAAATTGTTGGAATGGGAAAGAGTTAAGCAGTCTTTATCCTTCTTTTTCTCTCTTTGAACTCACAGCCTGGGCTTATTTGGGGAAGCAAATTATTCATATTTCAGTGCAAATGCACAGATTTGGCCTCTAATTTCTTGAAAGTGTTCTTGCCTTGCCAAACAGACAAAATAATCTTCCTCGATCTCAGGGCAATTTAGAATTTTCTTGAAAGTGGGCTTTTGAGTTTACCTTATTGTTTTCCTTATTGTGCAGATAATTGGTGAGGTGGTTTCCTGAATGAAAGAAAGGATATTCATGGACACTCCTTGGTCATCTCTAAAGTTAGGTAAGCATGACCAAAACACTGCACCCCACCCATGGGAATTTCACCTATTCCCCCCCCCTCTCCTTTGTTATCCTCTAAATGCAATTTCTTCTTCTCATTAACTGATGGAGACTGGTCGCATGTGAGGCATGCTACAGCTTGTGGAGACAAGTGATTTGAGGTACAGTTCAAAGCTGTAACTCATGGCAAGTGTAAGTGAAAACCATAAATTTATTGCTGCAAGTTGTAACTTACAACACTAAAACTTGCCCAGCTTCCTCATAGAGAGATGTGTGAGCCTCAGTTTTGGTGACAGCTCATTATGCTCCTTTGTGACATTACAATGTGGCAGTAAGCAAAAGCTTGTGTCCACTAGTGCTGTTGCTTACCCTCGCAAGTTGTATCTCTGTAGCTGCCTTGACAGGCATTCAAAGGTATGACATGTCCCCTAACAGAATGACAAGAAGAACAAGTAACTAGTACATTGTACAAGCACCTTTGTCTCCTGGCTGAAATGCCTCTCAAACGCCCAAGGGATTGGGACCCTACACACTTTCTTGAGTGAGAAGTGTGTGATTTCCCTTTTCATGCAGCACAACTCCTACCTGCTCCAGAAGTGAACGAAGCCATTCAGACGTTGATTCCTTATCTATCATCTGCAGTGGTAAAGACCTTCAGCAGTGTAACTTACAGAGTGGATTTTGTTTTGTCGGCAATTCAAGTTGCAATGCCTTTGAAGGAAGGAAGGAAGGATAGCTTAACTCAAAGTGTATTTGTTAGGCAGATGAGGCACTGTGCCTTGATAAAACTGCTCATTCTCATTTCAGTGACTCATGTAGCATACTCACTCTCACTGTCTTCAGGGAATGAAGTCATGCCATTGATTATTTCACAGGTAAACAAACCTTCTCTTCTACAAAGGCCCTGCAATGATCATGGCAGAATGCATGCCCTGCGGTTTTGACAACAGTAAAGAAAGCCTACTGAGTAAGTTCTGAACTGCTACCCTTAAAGGTCCAGGTGTAGTCTTCAAAGGAAAAAAAGTTTTTATAGTTGTAACTCTGAACAGAGCAGCAGGGCAGAAAAGTATCTCAGAATACCTTTTCCATTTTTTGAAGATTCTGTGATTTTTTAAAATCTGTATTTTCAGATAATTATCTCAAGCAATTTCTCTCACAGACCCCACAAAAATATTTCCCAAGAGCTCCTTCATTTAACATCCTCCATTCAAAATCAAGTGTTCTCTCTATTATGCTATAAAGTAAATGTTTCAGGGGGATTTTTCTTCTGCACAACATTCCTGCCACTGCTAACATGGCTACAGAGAAGTAGATGGGTGTCACAAACTCTCACTACACAGTGACCACCCTATTATCAGATATTGCAAGAATCAGCTTAATATAAGGAAAGAGTGGTCCCTTAGGACCAAACTACATGTAATACAGGGTAGTATACGCCTTCCATCACATTCTTCCCCTTTCCCATAATGGGTAGCATGACTTACTCATGGCATGACACTGCCATGTCATCCACCATGACTCTGGTTGGTGAAGGAAGAGACATGTGTGACATGACCCAACATAACACCATAACTGAGTTGACATATGTCGAAAGAGAGAAGAACATGCTTCAGGGAAGCTATTTTGATACCCACCTCAAACCTACCATAATCTGTTGTTTGCACATGATAGGTCACCACTTTGGTTGCAGTACATATGCATGGAAAGAAAACCTTTACTATAGCTGCACCAGAGACAGATGCTGGCAATGCAAATCTTCCCAAGATTAGAAGTTTAAAGTTAGAGCAGCCTCCCTCAACCTGCTACTGACTGTGCTGATGGAAGTTGCAGTCCCAAACATCAGGAGGTCCCCAAGTTGGATAAGGCAGACCACAGTATTGCTACCTCCATCAAGTGTAAGAGGTTCTTTTTTTAGCTTCTTGCAGTCCTAAGGCTACACTTTCACAAACCTCATGTTGCTGACAATGTTATTCTACACACACAGAGAGAAGAACCAATAAGCAGAACAGTGAGATAGTATCTCAAGTAATGGGTGCAGTGAACCACCCAGAACATCAACCCAACTTTGCGTCTTACAGGGAGATATTATATGCTAGCAAAAGGTACATAAAACATATGCTAGAAAAAGTTATCTTACACTAGTCAATCTCAGGACAATTGTTGACGTTAGCTGGAAGTTCAACAGACGTGGCACAAAGTTTCTTTGGAGTACACCAAATATACTTCACTTCTGCTTCATCTTTTTATAGATGTGACCCATTTCTACACTGTTGTCAGCTAGCTTCAGCTGGCAACAAGTACCTCTGGCCACAAATGTGTCAATTTCATTCACTGTCAGTCAGAAAGAATCAAGAACTCTTGGAAATCCAAACTAAACATTTCCCCGCTTGCTGAATGTTCTAGCTGTGGCTAATGCTAATTTCAAGGCTTGTGTTCCTTAATGTGAAGCTAACATATCAGTCACACCCACCAATTGACGAAAACAGACAAAATAAGGTGTAAATTAATGCATGCCAGCGCTGCATTCTTTTGCATTAATTAGATCTTTTATTTAAGGCATATTGCCCCACAGCTGGAATGAAGGCTCAACAACAGGTATTGCTGAAATGTTATGTTTATTAAAATATAACCAGGAAAACTTGCATGAATCTCCAAGCATAAGCATTGGCAGGCAAAACCTAAACAAGAAGTTAGCAAGGTTCCAGCCAGCTATATTAAAGGCCAGAGCACCATAGATAATCCCATTACCCCACCTGGCATTATGAGAGGCAAGTAGCTATTTTCCCATAAAGCGAAGCCAGTGGTGTATTACCTGGGAGGTCCCAGCTGCCCAACCCCCACTGCTCAGTGTTTGGCAGGTTGTTCCTACCAGACTGCAGCAGCGCCAAACCAAGCAGGACCATACGGCAACTAGCAAAGCTGCTCAGCGGGTGGGAGGGGAGGATGATGATTATCTTTAAGGTTGCAGTCCTATACTGATTTACCTGGGCTAAATTCCCATTGCATTCTATGGGGGATACTTCTGAGTGATGGAAAGGATTTTTTAAAAAGAACCAAAGGTAGTGTGTCAGAGGCTTTTGTAAAAGGACTATGCTCGCCACCCCCACCCCCAAGTCATTTTTGTTCAAGGAAATGCATGGACAAATATTCCAGGGGGAAAAGGAATGGCATCAAAATGGTGTGCTGGGGGGGAATATATTAGTGATACATGGCGACCTGGGCAGGAAAGCTATAACTGTCACTCAGCCCAGATTAGGAAGGCAGCGGGCAGCTATTGTGAAGCTGTCAGCAGAACAGGCCAATAGCTGGGGAACAACATGGGGAGAGGATGACAGGCTGACGGCACCTGGCAATCAACTTGTGAAGATAGCAGCAAGAGAGCAAGCCAGGAGTAGGTGGGTTCAGTATCAGGAGCAGAACCTCAAACAGTCAGGAACACAAGGACACCCAGCAGACTGTACAAAACAACCAGGTGGAATAATCTGAGCTAGTCAAGTCATGAGAAGAGAAAAGAAGAGAAGAGAAGACCTTTTAGGCTTTGCCTTTTTTCAATTCATTGTTCAGGTCTAATTGTTCTGTATGGTACCAGAGTCAAATGACCATTAAAACTTTAAGCACTCCAGTGAAGTGTTCCTGTTATTTTCAATGTGGGTTTTCCTATGGTGAATTTTAAGCAAGAGGAGATTTTTTTACAAGGGGTGGCACTGTGGGACCTTTGAGAGGAGTGGTCAGAAAGCAATTTTCCTCT
The DNA here is from genome assembly GCF_027172205.1 of Podarcis raffonei. Taxonomy (NCBI): domain Eukaryota; kingdom Metazoa; phylum Chordata; class Lepidosauria; order Squamata; family Lacertidae; genus Podarcis; species Podarcis raffonei. Next base: position 55,194,781 of record NC_070604.1, read on the forward strand.
TGCAAGGATTCTGTGTTTACTAACTAAAACCACCTCTTGAAAGGTGATGGATTGGAGCATCCCTGTTTGCACTGGTGTTACATTAACTAATCTCTGTTGGTGATTACAGAAAGCTTTATTTAGATATGATTCTCCAGAGAACTTAATGTATTTAGCCAACAAGCTAATCATGCTCCACAGAATCACAAGCAGAGCTCTCTCTCATCAGGCCCTTAAATATTAAATAATTCAGGTGCATCCAATGAAATGGAATGCTGGCAGATTCACAACAGAAGCTACATATTCACACAACACATAGTTAAATTATGGAAACTACTACCACAAGAGGCTGTGATGTCTACTAGCTTGCATGGCTTAAAAACAGCATTAGACATTCCTGTAGGATGGCTACCAGTCATAACAGTTATGCTCTGCATCCATGGTTGGAATCAGTATGCCTCTGAGTGCAATTGCTGGAAATAGGTGGGGAAGAGGGTCACTGCACTTAGGTCCTGCTTGTAGGATTCCCATAGGCATCTGGTTGGCACAGAATGCTGCAATAGTCTGCTGGCTTGATTCAGTAGACTCATCTTTTGTTTTTATCCCTAGAACAGGATTATATGGGTGATGCATGTACATCGAAGAAGAAGAAGAAGAAGAAGAAGAAGAAGAAGAAGAAGAAGAAGAAGAAGAAGAACAACAACAACAACAACAACAACAACAACAACACAGAATGGAGGTCACATCTGAGTTGACATAAATTGGAATATATGGAATATATGTGTGTACATGCATGTCGGATCTTGGGTCAAGTTTGGAACTGGCTGTCATGGAACCAGTCTGACACTGGTTGATGGGCCCGAGGCAAAAGGCATGGTCAGTAACAGGCTGGGGGTCAAGAACTAGTTCAGGCAATCAGGAACTGAGGGACAGGCAGGAAACATAGTTGCACACTGGCTGGATATAAAATACTGGATTAGACAGATGTGATGAAGCCAAGCTGAGGGCTCTGGGTAGAGAGAGATTTTTTTTAATTGAAAATATTTCAGTGAAAGAAAATAACGTGAAAAACCAATGCAAGAAGAAACAAAAAGTGCATTAAAAATACAAAAAAGAAAAGCACCACTATAATTCTATACATATTTATTTAATGCAATGGGTGTATAAATAAAGTAATTGTTCTAAATACATATACAACTATTTATAACCTACTATAATTTTTATAAATGCTTTCCAAATATCATAATATTTGTCCATATACAGTCTGTAAGCTACCCATTCATATGCTGCAAGAGTTGTCATGTCTTCTATCCATTGATTAAAGGGACCCATGGATTGATCTGCAGGAAAGATAAATCCGGGGGCAGAGAATTTGTGTCCGGAATGGAATGGAGTTGCTCAAACTTCTAGACAAGTTGCAAGTCAGGCTATGGGGCACCTGCAGAACTTGACCAAGTATTGCAGCCTAGAGGACATTATTTTGCTCTGCAGCCTGACTTGACTCCAGAGTGCTACTGGGATAGGAGCTGAAGGCTGGACACTGGAGGTCCTGGTTCAAGACTTGTGCCATACTTTGCAGAGGCAATTGTGCATTTGCACGGTTGTCTGGTCCAATCTGGTTTAAAGAGAACAAACTGTGATAAGAAAAAGGAAGGACCTTGAAGATGCTTGTCAACATTCAGCACCTGGACAGCAGACTGAACAGGCACACAGATCAGCTAGGCTTCTCCAGTATAGTGAGATGTAGTAATTCTTTCAAAATGGCATAAATATATATAAATTAGCAGATACAAGCTTTATGTTAAGCTTTGCTCTCTTTGTCCTCTTTTTCAGTGATTCATTTTCTCCTTTATACTGGTGCAGAAGTGGCATCACATTATATTTCTTGCAAAAGAACATACAGATAAATGCACAGATAAAACAAGATTTAAAACACACATACACAGAAAGGTACCCTCATTTTATTACATATTTTTTTATACCCTACTTTTCTGGTGTCCATGCACTACTTGATGTGGCTGACAACAATTTAAAATCACAATACAATTAGGTGTGTGTATGTGTACACGCTCAAAAGAACAATAAAATACATAAATCACACAATATTAGAACCTATTTGAAAGAAAAAATGTGAGCATGCATATTAATATCAACAAAACCTAAGCAGCAAAAAACATTTCCACCTCAATGTGCAAGATACACATATACCTGCAGACTCATAATAATGGCAAACCAGCAGAGAGAGAAAATCCTTCAATCCGAAGGCCTGAAAAACCAACATGCTTTGGACTTATAATTAGAAAGGCTGTGAAGTGGGAGTTCAATAAGGGTCCCAGGATAGAGAGTTGCAAAGCCTACCCAGGTACCATTTACCAAAATTGCAAATGGCTACCACTCCTGGTGGTGAGATGACATGGAGCAGCATCTCTGCTGACAGACTGAATGGCAGGATCGTGTGGGAGAAGGCAGTCCTTTAAATGCCCTGTTCACAAACTGTAGAGGGCTTTACAAGTAACGAATGGCAGTTTGAATTAAGCTTTTTTAGTGTGGGGGGGTAGGGTTGATGCTACTGTACAGTGGTACCTCAGGTTACATACGCTTCAAGTTACATACGCTTCAGGTTACAGACTCCACTAACCCAGAAATAGTGCTTCGGGTTAAGAACTTTGCTTCAGGATAAGAACAGAAATCAAGCTCTGGCGGCACGGCGGCAGCAGGAGGCAGCAGGAGGCCCCATTAGCTAAAGTGGTGCTTCAGGTTAAGAACAGTTTCAGGTTAAGTACGGACCTCCGGAATGAATTAAGTACTTAACCCGAGGTACCACTGTAAATTAAATAGTAGTAGAATCCAAACAATGAGGTTCCAGCATCTCATACCATCTCTTTTCTGGTGGTCTCTAGACCAGTGTTTCCCAACCTTGGGTCTCCAGCTGTTTTTGGACTACAACTCCCATCATCCCTAGCTAGCAAGACTAGAGGTCAGGGATGATAGGAATTGTAGTCTGAAAACAGCTGGAGATCCAAATTTGGGAAACACTGCTCTAGACCCTCGGAAGAGGCATTTTGGGGAACACAGTAGGAAAAGAAGAGATGAGAAAGCTTCATTGTGCAAGCTGCTCTGCATACTTTCCACAGAATTATAGAAACAGAGCTGGAAGGGACCATGAGGGTCATTTAATGCAATCCCTTGCAATGCAGGAATCTTTTTGCCCAATGTGGGGCTCAAAACCATGATTCTGAGATGAGTCTCATGCTCTACTGACTGAGCTATCCTAGATATAATCCATGCCCTCTGTTTCTCTTCCTTCTGTAATCCGTGTTTGCTGAGGTCCAAGTGAAATTCAGGCATACGAGAGTTGACCAAATGATAGATTCAGACTCTCAAAATATCCAGAATGGGATAGATCCAGCATCCGTATAATTACTATATCTATTTTCCTTCAAAGCTATTTTTAAAGCCAAGGACTCTAATGGGATTTACACAACTAATGAAGAGGAAGCAGCTGTTGTTTTGGTTGTTATCAAACAAAGAACACAAGTGAATAAGATATAAAGATGCCACACTACAAAATACATCTAACGACAGAAGTTTGTTTTTCATTGGAAAACAGAGTGCAAGACCATTAACTAGAAAGCTGTTTTAACTGAACTTATTCCCACAGGGAAGCCTTTAACACTATTGAATCTCCAAGGTGCTAGAAGGGGGAGTGAGGGGGGGGAAAAATAATTTTATGCATTTACATATGCCTATTTATTTACATAGTTGTAAGCCTATTATTGCCTGTAGGGGGGAAAGGGAAATAAAATATTTTTAAAATGTCGATTGGAAGAGGAGTTACAAATCTTTGGTTCAGCCATTTTATACTTCCTGGCTAATAAATAAGAACTGAAGGTAACCTCCACTGGCAGTATGTTTCTGAATACCAGTGGATGGAAATGACAGGATGGGAGAGTGCTGTGGCACTCAGATTCTGCTTGCATGCCTCCCATTGCAGGCATCTGATTGGCCACTGTAAGAGCAGGATGCAGCAGTAGATGGACCACTGATGTGATCCAGGAGGGCTCTTCTTAAGTCCTTATGTGAACATAGCTAGCAAATAGATCAAAACTAAAGGATATGGAACAGCCTATGGTTTCCCCATGCCATTGTATCATCCTCTCCCAGCCACACAATCTCCCTGGGATAGCTCAGTTGGTACAGCATGAGACTCTTAATCTCAGGGTCACGGGTTCAAGCCCCACATTGGGCAAAATATTCCTGCATTGCAGGGGGTTGGACTAGATCACGAACCCTTACAACAACTCTACAGTTCCATGATCCTCAACAAGCACCTTATAATAATGGAAAAAGAAGAGTTACTACTAGGTTCTGAGAACTTCAGCACAGCCTTCCCTAACCGGGTGTCCTTCAGATATTGTTGGATTCCCAACTTCCACCAGCATTGACCATGCTAGCCGGGACTGGTGGTACCTAGAGTCCAGCAACATCTAGGCAGTAGGCAGATCCAAGATAACAAGAGACCTGAAACAAAAGAATTGCTGCAGCTATTGATCCAGGCTCCCCAGAATCTATAGCTGAACTTAATAATTCTCTGCAGTTCCTGCTAGTGTGCAGGATCGTGCAGATCAAAGCAATTATTCTCATACCCAGATTGTGTCATTATCCTTTATGGAGCAGCGGGCCTGGAACTACAAGCAACGGGAGGTATTCAGTGCATACCCTCCAACACTTTTCCATGAAAATAGGGACATCCCATTCCATAATGACAATTTTACTGTTTATACCCCACACATCTTACTGGGTTGTCTCAGCCACTCTGGGCAGTTTCCAACATATATAAAAACATTCAACATTAAAAAACGTCCCTATACAAGATTGCCTTCAAACAGCTTGAGGGTCTGATAATGCCATACCCTCTGACATTTCTCCAATGAAAATAGGGACATCTTAAGAAAAAGTGGGGCATTCCGGGATCAAATCAGAAACCAGGATGGCTTCTCTAAATCAGGGACTTCCCTGGAAAATAGGGACTGTTGGAGGGTCTGTCAGTCTCACATTATTATGATCATTCTATCAGCACAAGCATTTCCACATGCCAGAGAGAACTATCTCCCCATCCCTCCCACGCCCTGCACACTGTTCTAGTGGTTATTCTGGCCACCAGAAATCATTTTGGGGGTACAGGATTTAAATGACTCCTGCTTGTGCAGGATTTAAATGACTCCTGCTTGTGCAACTGTTCAGTTGAATCTGGCCCCATAAATATAGAATGATGGTTGATTGATTTAAATGCCCAGTTGCTATTCAGACATGTTCAATGAATACATGCCTTAAACATAATCATGCCTTAAACATTTTGGCCCATAGGGGCTCTGACATATGGTGAGTATCCACTTCCAAAAGCATGTATAGTCCCTTCCTGCAGGAACTGAAAATAGGAGAATCACACAGGAAAGCAAAGGAGAACACTAATTTGAAAACTAATCAGAAATAGACCACATTCTTTGAGAAAACATGTGCTTTCATTTATATATTTCTTTATGTTTCATGAATCCTATATTCTCAAGAATGCCTTTTGGAGGGCTGCATGAGTAAATGGCATACCTTCTATCTAGAAAAAGAGAACACATGTACATACAGTGCTTTTTTTGTGATGGTATTCACCAATACAGATGTCAGGGAACTGCCATCGGAGCCAGAGGCGGAGGGAAGGCTCCAGAGGGATGCCGGAGAGGGTCCCAGTAGGGAGAGAGGCAGCCCATCTGCTGGGGAAGGAAATCAGCGTAGCACCAGTGGAGAAGGGGGGCAGATGGGGGAATCGGCGAGGGGGCTCCAGGTCTCCTCGCCGGAGACCAGCAGGGAGAGCACGGGTCCTCCACTGCCCACACCCTCCCTACGCAGAAGACTTCCGCGCAGGAAGAGTAGGAGGAGACTAGGCGTCAAAGAACTTCTTTGCTGGAAGAAGTTCAAGAAACGCCCACTGACGGATTCTGCCAGCGATTGAGACAGCCACGGGTGAGAGGCTGTCCAGACAGAAAGGGTTCACCCAGGTAACCTAGCCAGGAGTGGCGACAACTTACGCATGAGCAACCCCTAGAACCATTACAACAGAGTACCATGATCTCTTTTTTTCCTGCACCTGGCAGCCATTTTGTGCTGACTCTCACAGCACTTTTACCAAGATATGAGTACCTGCAGCTCATTAAAAAACACAAAAACAAAGAAAGCACCGTGTGCACACATATGTACATGCACATATACACACTCTTGAGCACTATGAATGCAAAGCAAAATCCATCAGCTCTTCCCCAGAGTGTCTGCCATTAGTACAAAAGCTGTCCTAGTAGTAAGAGAAAAGACACATAATAATAGTTTTTTCAAAGAGGAAGAAAGAGCATTTAGAGATGCAAAACATCATCTTGAGGTTTGCCAGGTACCAAAATGATAGTTTTTCTTATCATTGAATATTCATGATGCATCATAAAACTAATGATAAACATAAAAACTGATGTGAACGTTTGACTAATCTGCTCTTATTTGTTTGGAAGAGCTGGAGTAATTGCCTGGTTTGTAAATTAAACATCTGCTATGGGAATAAACAAAAACATAACTGAGCATATTCAAATAAATTGAATTCACGGTGGTTTCATAAATTTTATTTTATGGGATCATCAATTTTATTACACCTGAGCATTGTGTAGCCAGGAAAGACAGTGTATAATTTCTTTAGATGTCCTATTTGTAAAAATAAATGTTGCCTAGTTCCAATAAACCATAGTCCTTAGTTAATCTTCTTTAAAAAGAAAAAAAGGAGTGAAGTATCAAAGTAACTGCAGTCTTGCTGTAGTGGGCTTCATGTAACGTCATACTAATACAGAGCACAACCAAACTGGCAAAAATAAGAGTTTTATACTGTCCTAGCTCTCAGGTAAGAGAGAAGTTTATTTTTGACTCATCTAAGGAAAAAATGTTTTGCTATTTGGAAGAGTTTTATCTTCTCCCATCCCCTCTGGGCCCTGGGTAAATTTCAAGGCAGAACATTTCATATCTTCATGAAAACTTGTTTCTTTTTCTATTATGATAATAACTTTTTTGAGGCTCAATCTTTGGGAGTTGTACATTTGCCCATTTCTTTTCTCATCAAATATGTCTATATTTCATTTTGTTACCTAAGCAGAGGAAGCAGTTGCAAACCTCCAATAAGGACATTGGCCCATGTAACATTGAGGCATGCTACCCTAGTATGATTCAATAAGATGATTCTTACTGGAGCTGTGCACAAACGGCCCCTTGAAATGCTTCACTGTTTGTTGGCAGAGAATTCCTCCACTGGGAGGAGAAATTTTCAACAGTTTCTTAGGACTGAGGCTTACCAGTAGCAGTAAGTGTATGCAAGCAGCCCATCCACCATTTTGCATCCAACATAATGCTCCAAACCTAGTATCGTTCAGTATTATTGGGGGAAGAGGAGAGAAACTAAGAGAACTAGACTCTCTCCTCCCCCCCCCCCCCAGGGTTTTGGAGAAAACTCAGCAAATTTCTCCAGAGAATATTCAGAGAAAGTTCTGCAAAGTGTCCTTCTTTTTCTAGGAGATGAGAAAAAGAAAAATGTCCTTGGAGAAATGTCAGCTCAGCTCTAATTCTTATTCTCTTAATCAACATATTTTTTATATATTCCTTGTGCATTCGATGACTTCTCAGTAGCTACGAGTAAAAAAGAAAGACAGATTTTATAGCTGGATGTGATGCATAGTGTGTTTGGAATACAAAAGGATAAAGTACCAGCCTTTGTAGCTCTATCTTTTATCATCCTCTATGCATTTGGTCATCCACACATTCTGGAACAACACTATGGTGAATAAACGTACTTCTTTGCTATTATTACAATGTCACTGGAGTCTAAGAGTTACTTAAATTCAGCAGAAATTTAATGTATTCACTGTAAAGTTAGGTTTAAAGTAATATCACACTTCTCATTTTTTTTCTGCAAATGTTACCTTTGAAATAGAATTTGACAGGTTTTATTTATTATCGTACCTGCAAGTTTTCACAGAGGTTCTGCCAAGTGTCTGTGTGCAATCTGATAAAAATGCAATGCAGAATGTCACAGCATTTGACACAACAGGTCTGTAATTATTGATTTCTGGCCACCTTTGGCTTGGCAGACGCTGCATTGCCTCCCACTCCCTCTTCCCAGTAAGCAGCAGCAGCAGCAGCTCACCTGTTGAGAATTTGGGTAAGCATTCGTGCTCCACCACTTTATCTATGGCTGGCTACCACATCCATTGTCCTGCAAACTGTTCCTCATAAGACTTGGTTTACAGACTCTTTATCACCTTGGTCGCCCTCCTCTGCACACTTTCCAGCTGGTTAATATCCTTCTTAAATTGTGGTGTCCAGAACTGTACACAGTACTCCAGGTGTTGTCTGCCCAAGGCAGAACAGAGTGGGACTATTACTTCCCCGATCAGGACATTATACTGACACTATACTATGCTGATGCAGCCTAGAACAGCATTGCGGCTGCATCACAATGTTGACTCATTTGAAGCTTGTGGTCTACTAAGACCCCTAGCTCCTCTTCACATGCCATATTGGAAACCAAGTGTCCCCAGTCTTACATTTGTGCAGCTGGTTCTTCCTGCCTAAGAGCAGAACCTTACATTTGTCCCGCTTGAAATTCATTTTGTTAGTTTGGACCTAGTTCCTCAATTCTGTCAGTCAGGAACTGACCAAAAACCAGTAGGTCCCTAGCCTGCTCCAGCAATGCTTCTGCCCCCTTGGAAGGTATGATTCAGTCTCATTTCTGTCTCATTCCTTCTCAAAATAAACTGATATGGTACCTTTCCATTTTGTTTTCTTCCCCAGAAACATATAAATGGAACATACATTAAATGTCACACCACCTACATATTTGGAATACAGGCTTTTCTTTTGTTAGCTATCTCCAGTTATATTTCCATTGTAGTTTACTACATGGGTGTAAAAGGCAAAAAACAATAACAAAAAAACCCAGTATTTTTTCTGACTTGCTGATTTGCTATTTAACACTACCTTAGGCATGCAAAGAAGGAAACTGGAAGTGCAAATGGTGTTGTGGAGGAGGAGAAGGAGGTTGGGGGGAGTGTGTGTGTGTTAGATATTCAAAGCTTTCTGCTAACCTTCCACAGCATGTGAGTCATAGGCAGGAAATGGAACTGCATAGGTAATCTGTTTGTCACTCATACCATATAGGTTTTAACCAGGGTTTTATTCTCAGCTTCCCCTCACGCACTGCACAAGCAGACAGCATATGACCCACCACCAAACTTTTTGTAACCAAGAAGAGGAAGAAAGTGAAAGAGGGAAGAGAAGAGAAGAATGGATAAATAAAGATACAGGGAAAAAGGAAGAAAATAACAAAGAATGTAGGAAAGACAGAAAATTTGGAGAGAGAAAAAAATGAGGGAGCAAGAAAAATAGAGGTGCCTTGAAAAGAATAAGGGGAGAGCCCTCTCCTCAGTTATTTCCTTAACTTGTAGTTGCTTAACTTAAGACTCCTTTCTTCTACAAAGCACAACTATGAAGCTGATCTCCCACCACACACTGAAACAAAATAAATTTTAACATGTTCAGCATAATGTGAAAGAAAGCACCATGGCACTACTGTATAATATTCGTTTGTTTTGGTATGTAATGATTGTATATCAATCCTCCATATTAAGTTTTTCAACGTGAGTCAATAAATGCCTTTTAGTAGTCAAGAAATTAGTTCCATACTATACAAGTAATATAAGGTTATGATGGAACCAATATTCATCTTCATTTTCTATTTCTTTTTATCTTTTTTTATCTTTTTTCATCCATTGCTTTTTTTAAAAGAAACTATCTAGCTCCTTATTAAATCCCATAGTCCCAATTGCAGAAAAATGAATCTCACACTGCGCAAAATATGTCTAGCTGCATATTAGAATAAACCTTCAATTGAACCTCCACATCTGATATATAGAGCCTGCTTAAAGTCTGGGAATGGCTGGGTAGGAGGGCAGGCTACCTAGGACACACACCTTTCCCTTCTCAGCCCAGTCCTCCATTGATACTTGATTAACTTGCAGCCCTTTTAAAGGTGTGCTCTCAGTCGTCAGTTCCACTCAGCAGCATGGGGAAAGACAGTGAAAGATGGTTGAAGAATGCTTCCGGAGGCGGCGCGAAACAGCAATGGCGGTCCTCTTCAGTTGTTGAAGAGGGGCTCCGCGGAAAAGGGTCGTGCGCTGCGGCACAGCGACGACCCGTTTAGGAAAACCACGGGTAGAGTGAGCCCGTGGCCGTGGGATTCGGCGGGCACCAGGAGCGACCTCGGATACGTAGAAGGGACCCCGTAAGGGGCTCCGGAACGTGGAGGGGGTAGCGGTGCTGTGAATCCATCGCTCTTTCCGCGGAAGCGAAGCCGCGCGGCTGCTGCTGATGAGCGCTGACCTTTCTTCTTTGAACATTTGATTGGAAACAACAAACTCGTGAGTAAGAAATTTGAGGCTTTATTTGGACATCAAATTGGTGAATTTCGGCTGAAAGCGGGAGACGCTAAAAAGGAAGTCAGTCTTCCGTCCCTGTTTAAAGTACTGAGCAAAGTTTTTTTAAAGCGGAAGCGTTGAAAGGAGTTTAAAAGAAGTTGGAACTTACCCTGCAAGTTTGGATTTGATTGTGAGACTGTGCTATACCTCTCTATATTTTGTGGATTATAAAGTTATAAGCCCCAGCTCACGGGCTGCCTGGATACAAAGTAACATCAGACTGTGGCAACTGTGTATAGAGACATAAAGTTACATTGGGCTACTTTGCAGTTACAAAAAAGGAACTGTTGTTCACACCTTCGCAAAGAACCTTTATCATCTGCAGTTTAAAGTGAATTTAGAGGGTTTCCCCCCCTTATTTTGGATTTTACCATATTTGGGAATTAAATGGTGGAAACTTTTGGGGAGCTCCCCCTGCTGGATTGTGGAAATATAAACCTCTGAGAACTGCTGGTTGTTTTGGAAATCTTTTTGCCTGGATGATTGCTTTTCCCATGGGATTTACAATTTGACCTTGAAACCTAGACAGTTGTGGAATGAGTGTGGCAGGAAAAACAAGGGCTGCCAAGAAAGCAAAACAAACTGAACTATTGCAATCAACTTTGCCTGTGCAGCCACGTAGATCATCTGTTCCAATTGTGACAGGTCTGCAAGAAGGACAATTTAAACAGCCAGTTTTGGAGGATATGGCTGCAGGAGGATTAGACCCTATTTCTAAAGAAATATTGGATCAACTGGCAGCATTAAATAAGAAAGCTGATGAACAAGCGGCTAAATTTGACCAGGTTACAGCAACGATTAATAAGTTGACAGACCAAGTTGCTCAAAACACACAGGCGATAGGAAATTTTGAAAAGACTATATCAGAGAACCGAAAATTAGCTGAGGACGCAAACACGAAAGCAGACCAAAACAAAAAAAGGATTGAGGAATTAAGAGGGGAAGTAAGACCACTGAGTAGACAGGTCACTGAACAACAGGCCTATCTGTCTATGGCGGAGCTGAAAAACCGGGAAAGTAATCTTAGGATTAGAAATATTCCAGAACTAGAAAAGGAAGATTTGGCTGGCTTTTTGACTGCAGAAATATCCAAGTTCTGGGGTTTGGCAGAAGAGAAAGACTTCAAAATCGTCACCGCTTTTAGATTGGGAAGAGTGGCCAAGAAAGATAAACCAAGGGATTGCTTGATCATATTGAGATACAAGCAAGAAAAAGACAACATACTTGGCCTACATTTTAAAAACCCATTGGTGATACAGGGAAAGACAGCAGAAATCTTCAGAGACATACCAAAACAATTGTTGGACTTAAGAACTACATACAAGGATCTGGCAAGATTATTAAGAAACAACACAATCCCTTACAGGTGGGAATTCCCCCAAGGATTATCTTTTAATTTGAAAGGGAAGAAGGTGAGAATCAGAACAGCAGAAGAGCAAGAAAAATTCCTAAACGATCACGGGGAGGACCTTCGAAAAGGGACAGCAGGTACCTGGCCACCCCCCCACGCCTGGTACAAAAGATCCACCTCCAGACATAGACGAGAAGGGAGACAACCCCATCGGCTAACAAGCTGATCCAGGATGTCTCTGCAGCTTTTTAGTTGGAATATCCATGGGGCAAATTCCCCTGAAAAAAGGAAAAGGATTTTTCACATTTTGAGGAAAGAACAACTAGACGTCATTTGTCTCCAGGAAACCCATGTGACTAGGCTCCACAGAAGAGTGCTAATAAACAAGCGACTAGGCCAAGAATTTATTTCATCAGCTAAAGAAAAGAAAAGGGGAGTCGTGATATATGCAAAGGAGAGCCTAGCACCAAAATTTGTGTTCAAAGATGAACAAGGAAGAATTTTGGCGATCGAAATACAATCACAAGGAGAAAAATTTTTGATAATTGGAATTTATGCACCAAATGAGGGGAAATCTGAATTTTATGGGAAGCTGCATGAGACAATGCTGGACCATATGGACTATAATAACATCATTCTGATGGGAGATATGAATGGGGTTGTCTCCACACACATGGATAAGCCACAAAATCAAAATGTGACTAAAGATGGCAGACTACCAAAGACTTTTTTTGAACTCACAGACAATATGGACTTGATTGATATCTGGAGGACAAAGAACCCCCTAGGTAGAGAGGGAACATTCTTTTCTGAGGCCCACCTATCCTGGACAAGAATCGACCAAATCTGGATATCTAGAGGACTGGCACCCAAGACCAAAAAAGTAGAGATCTGCCCTAAAACTTGCTCCGACCATAACCCCTTGAAAATGGACTTGAGACTTACACCAGCTGGATCCTTCAGATGGAGAATGAATGATGCATTGTTTAGAGACCAGGAGATAGTGAAGAAGGCCCAAAAGACGATGAAAGACTACTTTGAACTAAATTTGAACACTTCGGTGGAAAAAAAAACAATCTGGGACGCAAGCAAAGCTGTTATGAGAGGGTTTCTGATACAGCAGAATTCTATTAAGAAAAAACTCTGGAACGGTAAAAAGGACAAGATCTTGGAAAGGATAAAAGACGGAGAGAAAAAGTTGAGACTAAATCCAAAATCAAAAGAAGTTTTGAGAGAAATAAAATTCCATCAAGCACAATATGCAAAACTGATAAATCAAGAAGTTGAATGGAAAATCAAACAGATGAAACAAAGATCATTTGAATCGGCAAATAAATGTGGGAAGCTGCTATCATGGCAGCTGAAAAAGAGACAAAAACTGAACTTTGTTACCAATCTAGAGGTTGAAGGAGAATGTATTCAGAAACCAGAGGAAATTAGAAAGTGTTTCCAGAGATATTTTAAAAAATTGTTTTCCCAAGGACCCCAAGCGGAGACTGAAATAAATAAATTTTTAAAAAGCTATGGCCTACAAAAACTAACACAAGACAAACAAACTGACCTGAATTATAAAATAACCCAACAGGAAATCGAAAATGCCATTCAGAACATGCAACTAGGCAAATCCCCGGGCCCAGATGGACTTACCTCCAAATACTATAAGATATTGAAGGAATACCTGACTCAGCCATTGATGGAGGTATGTAATCAAATTATGGAAGGGAAGGGGGCACCAGAATCGTGGAAAGAGGCATTCATCACTTTGATACCAAAATTGGAATCTGAAAAGACTCAACTTAAGAACTACCGTCCCATCTCACTCCTAAACGTGGATTACAAGATTTTTGCTGACATTTTGGCAAATAGATTGAAAAAAGTCTTAAATGGAGTTATTCATAAAGTCCAAGCAGGCTTTCTCCCTGGCAGGCATTTGTCAGATAATACTAGGAACATTGTTGACGTTCTGGAACTTCTACAGACAAATTTGAATACAAAAGCAGTTTTGATATTTATAGACGCGGAGAAGGCCTTTGACAATATATCTTGGAAATTTATGAAGAAGAATTTGGAAGGGATGGGAGTGGGAAGGGCGTTCCAAAATGGCATAGATGCAATATATTCAGAACAAAAGGCTAAATTGATAGTAAACAATGTGGTGACAGAAGAGTTTAAAATTGAAAAAGGAACACGACAGGGGTGCCCCCTATCACCCTTGCTATTTATTTCTGTCCTTGAGGTTTTGCTAAATTTGATCAGGAAGGATCAGCAGGTGGAAGGAATACAGGTCGGAGGAAAACAATATAAACTGAAGGCCTTTGCAGATGACTTGGTTTTGACATTACAGGAGCCGGTGTCCAGCACAAAAAGAGTATTGGAATTAATTTCTGAGTTTGGTCGGGTGGCGGGATTCAAGTTAAACAAACAAAAAACTAAGGTTTTGGCAAAAAACTTGACACCTTTAGAAATAGATGGGTTTCAGAAGGAAACAGAACTAAACGTTGTTAATAAAGTGAAATACCTGGGGGTCAACTTGACTGGGAAAAATTTGAATCTGTTTAAAGATAATTATGAAAAATGTTGGTCTGAAATTAAAAAGGATCTAGAAATCTGGTCAAGATTGAAACTTTCCTTGTTGGGAAGAATTGTAGCAGTAAAGATGAATGTATTGCCAAAAATGCTGTTTCTGTTCCAGACCCTACAGATCGTGGACAGAGTGGAATGTTTTGGAAAGTGGCAGAGGGACATTATGAAGTTTGTCTGGCAGGGCAAAAAGCCCCGAATAAAATTTAAAATATTAACAGATGCAAAGGAAAGAGGGGGTTTTGCCCTGCCGGACTTAAGGTTGTATTATGAAGCTGCATCCCTCTGCTGGCTGAAAGATTGGTTTTTGCTAGAAAACACTGATGTCCTAGATCTGGAAGGGTTCAACAATGCTTTTGGGTGGCATGCATATTTGTGGTACGACAAGGTAAAGTCTCATAAGTTGTTTAAAAACCATATTGTAAGGAAATCTCTGTTTTCTGTCTGGACTAAATACAAGGACTTATTTGAAAACAAGACTCCGAGGTGGTTATCACCGATGGAGGCTAAAGCCACAAAAATACTTAATATGGGGGGTGGCTGGGCAAAATACTGTGAAATAATAGAAAGAGTGGGTGACACTTGGAGGTTGCAGAGCTTTGAAAAATTGAAAGGGAAGGTGCGAGACTGGTTTCACTATGCCCAAATTTTAGAGATCTTTAAAAAAGATAAAAAAATTGGTTTCCAGGTGGAAAAATCAAAATTAGAACTAGAATTACTTGAACCTAAGACGAAAGTGCTTTCAAGAATGTACAACTTGCTGCTTAAATGGAATACTCAAGATGAGACAGTCAAATCAGCCATGATAAAATGGGCACAAGATATTGGATACAACATTATGTTTGAGGACTGGGAAAGGTTATGGACCACCGGTATGAAATTTACGGCATGTAGTGCCTTAAAGGAAAATATTATGAAAATGATGTACAGGTGGTACATGACCCCAGTCAAACTTGCAAAGATATACCATTTGTCTGATAATAAATGTTGGAAATGTAAGGAGGCTGAAGGAACTTTTTACCACCTCTGGTGGACATGCCCGAGGGTGAAGGCCTTCTGGGAAATGATTTATAACGAGTTGAAAAAGGTATTTAAGTATACCTTTCAGAAGAAACCAGAGGCCTTCCTCTTGGGCATTGTGGGCCAGAGGATACCTAAGAAAGACAGAACCTTCTTTCTATATGCAACGACTGCAGCAAGAATTCTCATAGCTAAATACTGGAAGGCACAGGAGCTACCCACACTGGAAGAATGGCACACACAACTGATGGACTATATGCAACTAGCCGAAATGACTGGCAGAATCCGAGACCTGGGAGAAGAGGCTGCGGAAGAGGATTGGAAAAAATTTAAGGACTATTTACAAAAACATTATAAGATATATGAATGTTAAAAATTTGCTAAGGTTTGAGGTAAATATGCTTCAGTATTGAAATTCGGAGTTGATAGAAACAAAGTTAATGATTGAGAAAAGTTTTAATTTCAGAGTGAATAATTAGATGAAAATACAAAAACACAGGAAACAAGGTATTAATTTGCTGTTTATATTTATTATAAAGAATGCAGGGATGGAGGAGATGGGGAAGTCCAGTGGATGATGAAAAAAAAAAAAAAGACTTCGAAAAATGAATTTTTTCTTGTTTAATTTCTTTTTCTTTCTGTAAAACCGCTTTTGTTGTGTTATTGATGATGGATTTAGATTCTGGAAAAAAGCAATAAAAAAAATTTATAAAAAAAAAAAAAAAAAAAAAGAAGAATGCTTTTATGAACGATTGATCAATTTGGAGAAGTCAGGGATTCATCACCACCAATAGCGCATACCAGAGTTTCTCTATCTGTAATTTCCCTCTGAGACTCCAGCAGCAATTTCTTCAAAATGAACCTGATTATATTTAAGGTACTACAAAAGTTTGGGTTTTTCTTAATCTAAGCTTTCTAGATTTTGATGACTAAAATCAGTCTGAGCATTTAATCAAGACTTCATTTGGTGCTTTAAAATCTTTTGTTTCAGGTACTTACTATTAAACCACTACCACCCCAATTCTAAGCTGTTTCTGCCACGTACCTTTGTTTACCGAGAAACACATCAGCACATAAGCCGAAAAGATTTACAGCATCTAGCATAACCCTGTTTACAAGCAAAAGGCATTTTAAGTCATTGCTGGCATTTTAAAGGCTGCAGGAACAAAGTTTTAGATGTTCCATATACCTTTATGTTCACAGTGAACTCAGATTCTGGGGTTGTTAAAAGGGTGTAACGTTATCACATACTTGACAATGTTCTAAGAAAGAGTCATTAATCTAGTTTCTGTGTTGTTTATGACAATTTGTCATCAAAAGATTCTAACAGTAGCGAATTTACTGAAAGATTTAAAAGGTCTTGGTGTGTTTTGTTGAATTAACAATCTGTCGGCAATTGCTGATTTAGATTAGTTTTCATCTTTATTTCATGAATAAAATGCAAGAGAATAGTTCAAACCCTTTAATCTCATTTTATATCAGGGGATTTATCTGCAGTATTTCTGTTGCTTAAGAATGATGGTTTGGGGAAGCTATTTTTTAAAATGCATTATGAACAATTTAATGCGTACTCGGCAACTTACAAGAGTTAGGCTCCTTCATTCACCTTGAAGACTACACTATTTTAACCCATGGTAGAAGTACAGCCAAGAAAACCAGGGAAGATACTGGTGTATATTCAGATTGTATTTCCCAATAGTTTGCATGTGCTGGCGCATAAATATACTTCATGCTTTAATGCTAAGCAGTAGACTCACATCTTTCCCATATCGTATTACTTTCTGTTATTTATGAATCACTTCCTATGAAGCATCTTGAAGCAATTTCTCAACAAAAACTTTTTTAAAAGCCAATTTCAAATCCAGTACAGATACAAACTGGGACAAAAATCTCCACATAGAAGGCAGACACCAAAAAACAACAACAGAGATGGTGCCTCTTTGATATGCAATAGGAAGGAATTCCATAAGGAAGGGGCCACCATACTAAAGGCCCCATTCCAACATTTCATGGAACAAACCTCCTGGTATGGTGGCATCTGCAGAATTCCCTATCCTGCAGAGTACAGTAATCGACTGGGTATATAATGGATGATATTATCTTTTAGTTATCCTGTCCCCAAGATGTGTAAGGTTTGGGCACCAGTACCAACACTTTGAACTTAGCCCAGTAGCTAATTGGCAGCCAGTGTAGTGTCAGAGATGGATCCAACAGCATGAACCTGCTCTTTCATGACCTCATCTGAAGCATCTGAAGCTGAAGCAGGCAATTGACCTACAGTCTGGGCTTGGAATCATGTACCCATGGTGCTTCCATCATGTCAGGAATCAGAGTCAGTTTGTTGGTCCAAATCCAGCCCCTCACAGAGTCCAGGCACTAGTCCAGGGCTTGTATGACATCTCCTGATTTAGATATTACAGAAAAACAGAGCTACATATCCTTAGCATACTGGTAACCCTTGCCTCAAGTTTCCAAATGATGACTCAAAACAGCTTAATGCAGATGTTAAAAAACATTGGGGACAGGATGGTACCTCACAGCACCACCAGAGGACTGAGAGATAATCACTCAATTGTATTCTCTGAAAGTGGTGCTGCACAGGACCAGAACCACTGTAAAACAGTGTCACCAATGCCCATCTCACAGATTCAGAGCAGGAGGATATCATATCTAATGGTATCAAAATCTGCTGGGAGATAAAGAATAACAGATTTACATTCCTCTTGATAAAGGTTACCAAGGCTGATTCAGTCCCATAAACAGACCTGAACCCAGATTGGAATGGATCAAGATAAACAGTTTCAACTAAGAGTACTTGAAACTGTTGCACCATAACCCTTTTGATTGTCTTTCTAAAGACTACTTCATGCATCCATGACTCATTTCAGACATTTGGCCTATTTGTAGGATTCTGAGCATGGTGGAAGACAGATCCAGGCCTCAAACTTGTAACAGCATTAACAGATTATCTGTCATGCAGTTATATATACTTTTGCATGCAATTTTGCATGCTACTTTTGCACACACTTTTCATTAATGTATGCATTTTGTAGCATTCTTTGACTGGAGAACTACACTGCAAAATTTGGAGGTGTTTCAGTCTGAAAGGAGAGCTGTGCTTCAGTTGGTGTATAGGTTTGGGAAGTGTGAATTTTGTAAAAAGTGAACAAAATGAATTTCTCCCCCATTCCTAGCTATTCCCCTGAGCAATTACACGCAGAAGCACTTTGTATCCATGGGATCATCTGGATCAAAAGCATTGCAATTATAGAATATTTAGCAGCTCTTTTTCTCCTGGAAAGATTGTTGCTGAGGACTGAAAAAGGTTTAAGCTGGAAATGCAGCTGTTTTTGAGAGTCAGTCAGACAGCTGAGAAGCCAGATCAGCAGAAGATATCTCTCTCACCAAATATTGCTGAATCTCTTGGTGTTAAGTGCTTATAACTCCTTTGAGTCATCCTCTAAGGAAAGAGCCATTTATGAGGCTGTGGTTGCAAAATTTTAGGAGCACTGCCTACCGCAGAGTAATGAGATAATAAAAAGGAACCACTTTTGCATTTGTTGTCAGAAACAGTTGGGGGAGCTTTGGAATACTTTGGTCAGAGTTAAGAGCTAAAAAACAGGTGATTTTGGAGAGTTAAAGGATTAACCATGAGAAAAAGGCATATAGAGATAGGTACCAGACAGACCTGAATTAACTCTAAGCAATGATCACAATCTGCCCAAGAAGCAGAAACTAATCATTAGAGGTTTCAGCTTGTGTAAAGGTTTAGGTTAGAGCAGCAGCAGCTGAAAGGGCGGGATGAAGCAGAGTGAGGTGGTCTTGCTTACCTGCCCCCCCCCAATGTAGCCAAACCCTGATGTTAAATGAAAGCAGCCCACCCCTAGTAGTAGCTATGTTTAAAATGAGAAGCAACCACAAATGGAAGACAATCCTGGCATCCAGGCCCTGATCTTTGGCCCGATTTAGGTTTACCTCACATCTCTTTTAATTCAAAGCTATAAGAAGCCCTTTGTTCCCTCAGTCAGTTCCTGCCACACAAACGACTCCATTGGTACTGCCTGAAGAACAACTTAAATTACTGAGGACTGATACTGTTTTTTGTTTGCTACAAGGTAACTGAATCCTTTGCAGAACTATCTATGGAACACTTACTGAAAGAAACATGTACAACAGTAAACCCCTGGAACTAACTTTATGGCCTTGTTTTGATGCCATCATAAACTTTGCCTTACTGTTAACATAAATGAGCTTTGAGCTCATGTGCTTTCTTCACCTCTCTGGTTCTTTGGCGCAGCCATGGAGAGAATAAAAAGATTTTGCTTCTATTTTTAACTAACCTAGGGCTGTGCATACCTATGATTAGATGTAGCACCTTGGATTGGGTCCAATACAACCTGGGGTGACCTAGACTCAAACCAATCCAGTCCTTCAACTGAATCAGGGGCCTTGAACAGGCCTAAGTTTAATTAATTACCGGTAACTAAAAATGCACTCAGTTCAAGGAGAGTCTCTCACCTTCATCATCTGCTTTCTTCCATCTCCTCACTGCATGTTTAATCAGGGTTTTAAATGGTGAAGAGAGGAGGGAGGAGGCAGTCTCTGCCTGCGTCTTCTACCCCATCCCACCTTACCACAATCTGCATGTTAAATTAGCATTTAAAACTCTGATTAAACATGCATTCACCATTTTTGACGGACCCAGAGTAGGACCAGATTTGTTTTGGTCAAATCCTGAATTGACTGAAATTGTCCCAATTCAGTTTGAGATATTGGATTTGTCTGAAGCCAGTGCACAGTTTAGCTTTACAGCTGAACCTAGATAAATTGTGCTTAGGCTTAATTAAGGTTTGCTGAAACTAGCGACCTTCAAGCCATGGCATATGAAACTGGCTCATTTCAAAAAATCATAGTTAAAAATTAACCCTAGTTTAGGATTTGGTTGCAAACTAAATCCATGTTAAAAGAAAATGAAACAAAAACTTCCTATGTCCTCACAGCCATACCAGAGGAGGGGAGGGGGAATCACATGAGCACAATGTCATTCATAGTGTGTCCAGGTCAAGCAATCTCCCCCCAACCCACCATGTTAAAAAATCTGGTCAACAATGTCTGGATTTTCAGAGATTCTAAGCAGTCATTTTATTTTCTTTATTGTCCATGGTCTAGGTATATTAACAATTTCACTTGGATAAAACAAGTCAAGAAATCTTAAATTTAGACATGAAGCTTTTGAAAACTCTGGGCCAGACCTACAATTGTTGATACAGTATAAAAGTAGATTTAGAAATTCTTCTATGGCTTAAGTCATGAAGAAAATAATTTAACTAATGTGCCTGGAAATGTGCCAGCTCTGTGGAGTCACATTTCCTACTAATCACTATCCATGAATCTCATTTGCAAAATGTTCATCTGACATTACTTGTTATGTACATTTTCTAAATGGTTCACTCCTCACTGGTTGTGAGAAATTTATTATTTTAAATTAGCAGGATTTCTCAATTCATGCAATGGGCTTACGGTAATGGTGCTGAATATGATCAAGCTACATGTTGTAATCTGAATTTTGTAGAGTCTAAGGAAAGTGATCTAACTTGACTTAATTAATTAACCCCTCAAAAATTGCAGCACTGATCAGCCAGTTGAGAGGGAGAACAATTAATGTCTGCTACAAATTATGTCAACATTCTGTTATGTTTTATTCATACACAACTTCACATAATGTAATTAGAGATTAAAGGCTTCTAATTCTGCCATTATTTACACCCTGCATGTTACACACTTCTCTGATTAATGGGAACAAAAGAAGGAGCTATGCTACTTTCTCATTTAAATTACCTGAATCCGGTATTCTCTTGCCTACAAATTACATGTTCGTGGAGAGCAGTGTTTCACATCAAGGGAGCCAGTATGGCATGTTGATTAAATTTAAGAAAAAACACCCAAAAAGGTTAACTTGCCCCACGCTTACCACTAATGCACAGAAATCAGCTCAGTTCAAAAGTTTATTGTTCTAGCCAAAGGTCATGACAAACACACAGTAATATAGAAGGAGTGTATACTGGGAAGGGGGAAATAGTCACAGCTTTCTTTGATGCTTTATCCCTTGCACCAAAACATTAATACAACTTATCAAAGAAATCTTAATTACTCAATGGACAACATGTGGTTCTTAGTTTCTCTGCCCCTTCTCAATTTGGTATTGACCAACAAACTATTTTTAAAAAAAGCTGGTTATTTCCTTTGAACCTGGATATTGTTTGGATCTTGCTCCTATATGATTCTGATGGTCAATTCAGATTTTCTGGGCAGGGTCTGGTGTCTGGTGAGCAAGCACAGCAGAGCCTTAACAACACACCCTGAAAGAAGCACTGCTGGAAAGTTCACATTGACCAAATACAACAAACAGAAGATCTGCAACCAAACACCAATTATGTAATTGCATGCAGGTTAATTTAACTTCTCTGAGAGAAGTGTCCCACAAAATCCCCTGGACATGTAAATGGACACATTCTGTGGCTCTTCGGCAAAGGACTGGGAAAAGTTCTGCCTCTTTGCTAAGTGCACCTTGGGTATGTGAGCCCAACAGGTACACCCAAGCCCTGCTATCCAGTCACCAATATGTGAAAGGGAACCCCGAAAGAGCCTCCCTCCACCAAGATGTAGACTGTGGAAAGTTACTCATTTAGGAAACTTACTCAGGATAAGAAAAGGCTATTTCTATATGCTACAGCCACAGCCAGACTACTACTGGCTAAAAATTGGAAAGGGGATACTATCCCAACAAAGGAAGATTGGATAAGTAAATGATGTGATTTTATAGAATTGGCGAAGTTAACGGCAGCCATAAGACACCAGACAAACCAGAAATTAAGATTAGAATGGCAATGTTTGAAAGAGTATATGAAAAAACACTGTTCCAAAGACAATATGTTGATATGCATAGACTAAGTTTGTAAAGAAAACAAGGAGACAAAATAAGTAAATCAATTATTTATAGAGTAACATTTAAAAGACACAAAATTAACATGACACTTAAGCATAAAGAATGTTGAGTACTGGTGAAGGGAAGTCACATGGGTGTAATTTTTGTGGACATTGGGAATTGTATGTATGGTATGTATTGTGGATATATCTCTTTCTTCCCCCCTTTCCCCCCTTCTTCTTTCTTTCTCTTTAGTATCTGTGCTTAATTTGTATGTGAACAATAAATCATAAATCATAAAAAAGAAAGTTACTCAGTTGTAACTTAACCCAATAATGCCTCAGTTAGGATTTTAATTCCATTACCTGCCCACACGATGCCAAACAGATGACAGGGCTTTCTCAGTAGTAGCCCCTATACTGGAGCTGAAAAGTGGCAAAAAATGCTTACATAAAATAAAATATAAACCACACCAACATCAACTGAAGGTAGTTCAATAATATTGAACTGCATTTTAAAAGCAGGTTAGATAACATACTGTTTCAGGAATGAAAATGAAAGCGGCCAGGATTTGGCCTACAGTACTCAGCAGCGTAACATCTTCACTGAGCACAGTACCCAAACCTCTAGACTCTTTACCCCAGGACAAAGAAATAACTTAGCATTCTGTAATCTAAGTCCTGTACCAACAAATGTTTGAATCTGCAGCATGTATAAATGTTTCAAATCCAACAATTTTGTATAATTTATCTTATTTTGCATAATATATTCTACATCTGCTGTTCCCTGGGAGAAACAGTGTTGTCCAGAACACAAAAATCCTTCATAATAAGTAGAATCCTATTCAGCTACGCCTCTGGTTTCTGAGCTTCTAGCTGGAAGTGCCCACAAACCTACAAACCACCTAGTGTGACTTTTACAGTACTCAAAGATAAAAACATGTTTTTGTTTTAAAAAGATGGGGGTTGTAAGGTTAGAATCTCAGGAAGCTGAATTCAGTCCTTCTGAACTGTTAGGAGAGGCTCAGAACTTACAGGGTTAAGAGTTCTGAGTGATGACGCCTCACATTCTGAGGGCGGGCTTAGAACACTGAAGGGAGTGGTTTACTGTGTTCTTTCAGTGTGCGTGTTAGCTCCGTGGAGAAAGGAGCAACATGGGCGAACTATCGCCAGGAGATTTATAGCTGTTGTGTTTTGCTAAGGAATAAAGACTTTAAGATAAGGAGACTGCTGCGTTTCAGCCTGAGTTATTACCACACGACAGAACGTTCCTGCTTCTGCTTCCGCTGTGTTTTACGCTCTGCTGAGTCAAAGGTCCCAGGGGGGAAGACCAGAGCTGCGCAGCAGAAGTGTGCCGGACCCCTGGACGAAATTGACCCCCAACAGGTTATGGCGATCAGCAATAAAGATAAGCGACGTTCGTGCGTGTGAGAGGCCAGCAGCCAAAGGCCAGCTAAGGAGTAGCTGGAGCCAGCTGAAGCGAAGGGAGCTCGCTGGGAAGGTTCTGCCGGACCGGGAGGTGCTACTGTATCGTGAGTAGGCCGGGCCCCGGGGGAGAGATGGCAGACAGCCATGAATCGTACTCCGTCCCTTTTGAAAGGCTGGACGGCAAGAACTGGGAGGAGTGGAGTAGGAAGCTAAAGGCCTGGCTACAAGCCAAGGGTCTGTGGGAGGCGGTGCTACAGGCCCCATTGCCCCAGCCAGAAGCCAGGAAGGGGCAAGGAGAACGGCGTATCAGAGAGGGCAAGGCTGGCTCGGGCGGCTCCTCCAGTAGCAGAGGGGCCAGACCAGCGGAGTGCTCTGTTCAGGCTTTTTCCGTTCGCCGCTGCTTTGTTTGTAACTCCCCGGACCACTTGTGTCGCAGCTGCCCACAGAGAGCAAAGGAGCCAGGGCAGGACGTTTCCAAGGTTGCTTCCCATGGGAACCAGCCGGGTTTCCATGGCAACAGAGGGAACAGGCGTGGGAAACCGCACAAAGCACGCGCTCCAGAAGGGGAGGAAAACGTTTATCAGCTGTCTGCCTCTATGGCGGTTTTGGACAACAACAACACCTGCAACGAGAGCCCCAAGGTCGGGGGCAGCAGGAAGTCAGTTGCTAAGGCAACAAAGAAGGACAACTCCGGAGGGGGGAGAGTCCTACGTTGGGTTGTGGACTCGGCTGCGAATGCCCATTTGGTCACAGCGCCACCTGATGGACAAATGTGGAACTGCAAGGCTGTTTCAACTGAGAAAACAGTTAAATTTGCTACAGGTTCACAGGGACGTGTAACCCATGTTTCTAACATGTTTGTCTCTTTTTTACAGGCTGAATTGAAGGTTTATGTTCTCCCTGAGATAAAACATTGCCTGCTATCTGTACCATGCCTTTTACAAGAGGGATATTCTGTGAGTTTTGAAAAGGATGTTTGTACAATTTCCAGAGATGGGAAGGAGCTCGTAAGTGTTGGAAAGGATCAAAACAACCTCTTTGTTTTGGAAACACCACTGGAGGGTGAGGGGAATATTGGGAAAGCCACTGATCACACTCATGTGTCGTGTGCTTGCGTGTGGCACAAGAGGATGTCACATGGGTCCTGTGAGGACGTTCAGATGTTAACAGAGTAGGGCGTCTCCACAGGTTGTTAAGAGAGTGTCCAAGAGTGAGCCCTCATCTCCTGTGCGCATAATGGAGAAAGCTCACAGACGTGTCAAGTCAGAGGGGGAGTCTTCTGATGAGGAAGACGCACATGCTGGCCCCAGTGGGTCAAGAGAAGCACCCCAGTTTGTGCCCAGGCGGTCATCGCGGGCTACAAAGGGAATTCCACCTGAGAGGTTTCAGGTCACAAATGCGTGGGTTGGTTTCGCACAGTGCGAACCTAAGGTGTGTGAGGTTCAACAGGTGCCTAACAACGATGCCAGGAAGGGGCGGAAGGCAATGGGGAAGGTGTTGAACACTCAGAGGTCCTCTCAGAACGTGATTCGAGAGGGGGTGTTAGGAGAGGCTCAGAACTTACAGGGTTAAGAGTTCTGAGTGATGACGCCTCACATTCTGAGGGCGGGCTTAGAACACTGAAGGGAGTGGTTTACTGTGTTCTTTCAGTGTGCGTGTTAGCTCCGTGGAGAAAGGAGCAACATGGGCGAACTATCGCCAGGAGATTTATAGCTGTTGTGTTTTGCTAAGGAATAAAGACTTTAAGATAAGGAGACTGCTGCGTTTCAGCCTGAGTTATTACCACACGACAGAACGTTCCTGCTTCTGCTTCCGCTGTGTTTTACGCTCTGCTGAGTCAAAGGTCCCAGGGGGGAAGACCAGAGCTGCGCAAGAGAAGTGTGCCGGACCCCTGGACGAAATTGACCCCCAACATGCCTTCCCAGCTTTGTCTACTCTCTACCAGCATGGTGTAGTGGTTAAGAGCGGTGGACTCGTAATCTGGTGAACCAGGTTCGTGTCCCTGCTCCTCCACAAGCAGCTGCTGCATGACCTTGGACTAGTCACGCTTTTCTGAAGTCTCCCAGCCTCACTCACCTCACAGAGTGTTTGTTGTGGGGGAGGAAGGGAAAGGAGATTGTTAGCCACTTTGAGACTCCTTAAGGCAGTGGTTCTCAACCTGTGGGTCCCCAGATGTTGTTGGACTACAACTCCCATCATCCCTGAGATCTGGTCTTGCTAGCTAGGGATGATGGGAGTTGTAGTTCAACAACATCTGGGGACCCACAGGTTGAGAAAGGCTGCCTTAAGGGGAGTGAAAGGTGGGATATCAAGTCCAAACTCTTCCTCTTCTTCTTACTCCTCCTCCTCCTCCTCTTCTTCTTCCTTTGAAACATTACTTGACACTCAGCCCTTTCTGGGCAGCTGCCTTGCAATTTACTTCTCAATGTACTTCATACATGGTTATTCAGACTGAGAGACAAGAACTGGAGCAATTTGTTGGCACCGTAGTGCAAAAGGATCTGGTAAAGCTGATTGTGCATGTTAGATACTCAAAAAGCCTGACTCTTAAGAAGGTCCTGGTGGTAGGAGCAATACTGAAACCTTCCAACCAGAAGGGTGATGTTTATAAAATATGCCTGGCCTTCCCAGTCACAGCTATGATAAGAAAATTGCAAAATACTGCTAAGTGTGTTGGGGGATTTTTAAAAAAGCATGTTACTCCTTCACATCAGTAATAAAATATAAATTGAAAATCAAGGAGTTAATAAATCAACCAGGAGTACAGGAATGAAACAACCTTCATGACTTATAAAAAGGCACTTGGATGAGGCCAGGCTGTCCTGTGAAGTTTCATATGCTTTAGTCCCATGTGCTCAACTTCTTCATTTTTTCTTATATGAGTATAGTAATCTCATTTTTTTTTCACCTTTCAAATTAAATCTCCTCCCAACCTTCTGTTAGGCAGGACATTATCTTTCTAGTGACTTTCAGAAATTAGAGTACTTCTGAAAGACACATGGGTTGTGGTTCCACGTTGCCATTCTTAAAAAGGGCTATCATTTGTGAACCCTAACTTTAAGGAGGGATGCTAGGGAAATTCAATTTGGATCGTATTTTAATGTAAGCCTAAGAGCAGCTGACCTTCAAAATCTGCATGTCTCTGCATGTGTCAATGAACCAATATGTCAACTAAGGCACTAAAGACCTTCAAAATTTGCACACCTTTTTTTTTAAAAAAATCCTTATGTATTTCTCAAATTTGTGTACAAAATGCATATTAGGGGAAAATTGTGGGAGATTAATGCAGCCAAACATGACTGTTCCTAATTGCTAGTAAGTAAGAGGTTAAGGATCACAGAGTTCTTAATTGCTAGAGAAGGCTCAGATTGGTCATGACCTCCCACTGGAGGTCCAAACTTGGACTGTGTGTTTGAAACTAACTTCTGTATTTTGTAACCAATGATACTTTACCTGTGTTGTTTCTGCTGTAGCATTGAATGATGCATGAGTGAGACCTCTGATTACTGTAAGTAAAGCATTTTAACTTACTTAAAGTTGTATTCTCTTCACTCTCAGAGGAGTAGAGGTGAGGGAGGAGCACTTGTGAGTGCTTGATCCTAGGACATTTAAAGTAAGGTTACCAGATTTTTTTCAATGAATCCGGGGACACTTTTCAATTTCAATGGATTTTGTATGGAGACTGATTTGTAAATCCGGGGACTGTCCCCAGGAAACGGGGACATCTGGTAACCTTAATTTAAAGGTCTAACAAACAATATTTCACATACTTTGCAAATGCTGCATGTATTTCTGTTTTAAACTCTGCTGGGGGCTCTTTGGGCTAGAGAGTGTATCAAGCCCTACATGCTTTTTGAATTCAGGCAGTCAGCCATTTTTCTTTTGTAGTTTCCCACGCATGTGGGACTTACGGATTAACTGGTATTCTCCAGTTATTTCCCAACCAAAGCATCACCAAAAAAGAATACATTGGTGAAAATAACAAACGCATTGCATTAAGGGAAGCTGGTTGCAAAAATGTGTGCATTCAGCAAAAATTCACAGAGAAAAATGTATACAGGGCGAAATGCACATGTAAATAAAAAGAGAAGCTGATGCAGAATGTGGTGAACTGATCTTAAAACTGAAAAAAAGAAAAATCTAAACTGATGTTCCCACCCATAACCTTTCTCCTCCATAAACTCCCAATATAAGCTCCAATCAGCTGTGATATCCTCTGGTGCAATAATAGCACAAAACATATTTCTGCTCTCTTGAGAAACCACTAGCAAAACTTAGGTTCCAATCTCCTTGCCTTCTCTGTCACGTTAGCATTTTCCAAGTGCAGCAAAATATTGATGTGCATGTGTTTTCAAGCATAACAACCTGTTGCCCTTGCAAACACATACATTCTGAGGCATTACTCATACAAAGGAGGTCCATGAATATAAGGGTGGGGGGGCCAGGTGGCATTCTGGGTCCACCCCTGATGTTCACATGTTGCGTGAGGACATCTGCAAAATGGCAGGCTATATGCGTAGACTTCTTGTGGTTGTGGAGCCCCTATAATGCTATATGTTTTATGATGAACAGGTCAGAATATTCAAACAATGGTTTTACTTAGTAATCCTGGCACCAGGTGGACAAAGTGTTTCTTCCTGTTCGTGATATAGTGCTACCTGAATATTGTATTGTGCAAAACTTTTCTCAGCTGCTTTGAGGCCTCTTGGGACTATAGAACAGGATATAAGCATAACAAATGAATAAATAATTAATAACTTGATAGAATGCGTATTTGGCATATAAAACTATGGTGCTCTGAGGAAGATGGACACAAATAGCAGACCAGGAACCCACACTGTCTTCTTTTGAAAACGTTACATCTGTCTTTGCCCCAAATTTTATTGGTTGATTTCTAACAATCTATCCATTACCTCACATTGGCTCTCACACTTTGTCATAAGTGCAGTAACACTTTGTATGAGAGAAATCTAGGAAAAAAAGATGTCCACATCCAAATGCCATTCAAGAAAACTAAAACAGTACTAAAAACATACAGAATTTAATTAAGGTGTTCCCGAGTTGGAACTGACGTGAAGCAGTACCATATACAAAGCACCATACACTAACCTACGCTGAAGTGCAGGGTGGAACTTTCAGTATGAATGCCTCGTCTTAAAATCTGGAAAAGGATACATATTTATTGTCAAAAATTAAATATTTGCAAAATAATGATGAAAGATTTTCTTAAAAGCCTTACATGGTAGTTTGGGAAATAAAAATTATAAGGGAAAAAAGGCCATTAAATGCTTGCAAGTTTGACTATGGTAAAATTATAGTTACATTCAATGCATATATTGCATATGTAGATTCTGCTCAGTTATATTTGAATTATAACCATAATTTTCAGATTGAGTTCTGGGAAACCTGGGTTCTTGGGAAGCTTATCTAGATTTCCTCAGTGAGGAGCTGAGTAATGGTAGACAAGAGTCACTGAATTTGTTTACAACTACAGATCATTTCCTGTAATGGGAGAGTTGTGTGTGTTCTAGAATTTGCTGTCATATCACACTGGGCAACCTTTATCTCCAACAGGGATTTAGAAACATACCATTAATCTGTGGCATATATGCAGTGATTCCTAGAGAGAAAAATCTCTGTGCAGAAACAATATATAACAATATTTGTTATTGTATATATAACAAACATTACTATATATAATCAATTATTTTATAATTTAATTTGCTAAGCTTTTATTCTGAATCTGACAATTTCACTTAAGTAAAGACAATGTAATGATAAATAATTGCATTTAAAGATTGTTGGAGGTAAGGATAACTTTATTGATATTGAACTTTAGTGCAAAGACTGGTAGCGCTTCACAATCATTTTGAATAACAGAAGCACTGCTAAAAAGATAGTGGGTGTGCTTCTTGAGATATGGACAAACAGATTCTCCTGCCAACATGTTCCCAGAATTTGAAACGAAAGCTCTCCTCTTCTATCAACAGAACCTTAATTGTGATGGTGACTTTGAAAACTGCCGGATGTTCTTTAGAAATGAATCTTCTTGCATGGTAAAAAACAAATCACACTGCAGTTGTGAAACCTAATTTAGGGTCTATGTGGCATCAGCTCCATAAATCTTCAGCCTGGCCTTGAAGTGAACTGCACACACCACCTTCTTGCAGATTGTTACTGTATAAAATATAAAGGAGTGTAACCGTCTCTCTTAAACAATCAGATTCAGGACAGGACTTATTAAAAAAAGATCCATTTTATTGGGATAATACTGTGATATAAAACTCCAAATTCTATTAAGATGACTTATGACTTTCACAGTTTCTTGGGAGGCTGAGTTTGTAGTATGTGGACCTACATTTAATATCAGCCTCTGCCACCTTCCTGACAAATTTGAGGGAAGAAAGTGTGAGAAGGGGATTTGTTTTTAGTTTTTGATTTTCAAACATTCTTTTTGAGGGCCTTGCCGCATTTATACAAGTCTACCAAATATTTGCTTTAAATTTATTTTTTTTAAAAAAAAACTAAATGCATTTATATAAAATGCATTTTCAGTTCAAGCAGATCACCACACAAGGGAAAGGAGAGAGATTCTTTCTCTATAGCCATGTTATTTTCCTTGTCCCGAACTGTTGTTCATAGGGTTGCACAGCCAATTACAGAAAATATATGATTAAGCCATAAATTAGCTATAGCTCTGAAACCTGATAAAGCATTGTGTTCCAGTTGCATGAACTCCATTCATTTCAATAGAGGTACCTCATATGCTTTGTAGATAGGCTGCCTCAGTTGAAATGACTGGTGCTTCCATGCACACAAGACATTCATGTGTATGTGTTACTGCCTGATCTAGGTAAGTGTCCCCACTCCTCAGAACTACATTCTAGGGTTTTTTTATTACTAATACAAGTTGTTTGAGGATTGCACAAAATGACTTATTTTGGTTATTACTGTAGATTATAGTAGATCAACATTTGTGGTAGTACACACAATTCTTTAATGTGGAATGTGGAATTCTTAAAGTTATAAGGTGTTTTAACATTTGTTCTGCAAATAAGCTTCAGTTGTGAGGTTGGTCGCTATTACTCTGACTTTATGGGGCCAGGGTAAATGACTTGCTTGTGGTGTATTTTGCTCCGGAAAAACCTTGAGGCAAAGATAATATCATTTATACATACATACATACATACATACATACATACATAGGTTTTCAAATGTCTCTGTTGACGAACATTTTGGTTTTCGAAGGCCGTAAACCTGGAAGTAAATGCTTCGGTTTTCGAATACAACTCGGAAGTCGGACATGCCACGCGGTTTTCGCTGAGTGCAAGATCCTGAGGCCTAGCTGTCAGCTGTTGAGTTTTCAGTTTTCAAACATTTCAGAACTCGAACGGTCTTCCGGAACAGATTATGTTTGAAAACCAAGGTACCACTGTACATAAATACCTTGTCTTTTTTCATGAAGGGACCCAAGGCAGCTTACAGATAAAAACAAAGAGTTGCTAAACCATAGAAAAAGCAGTATTTTTTTTTTAAAAAATGAGCATTAGGTCATAGAATCATAGAGTTGGAAAGGACCACAAGGTTCATCTAGTCCAACCCCTTGCATTAAAGCAATATACATATATAAAATCTGTTTAAAACACAAAGAATTACAATAAAAAACACCCAATGTATATATACACAGACACTGCATGTTTGCAATCTTTAATGGAAAAAAACAAACAATACAATATAAGCTCATGCTTTAAGTTAAATGATCTCCTGCCCCTGTTGATCCTGCCACCTGAGGTGGTCACCTTGCCTTACCTCATGGTTGGGCCAGGCCTGGTGACTGCACCTTTAAGAAACAAGCTGCTGCAGAAAGGGTGGGACTCAGGGAAAGGGGACAGGGCAGAAAGCAGTCTTCGTTTTAGTGTGTCTAGTGATGTTGTAATTGCCGTTGCAGAGCTTTATCAAATGCATGTTGGATTTTACTTAATCGCCCTGGTCTGGCGTGTAGCAGTTGTCAGATCTATAACCTAGACCCTGACAACTCTGCTCCTTCCTTGTGAGTTGCTTAAAGGGAAATCAGTTGCAGCGTGTGCTGTCAGTGCAGCATTGCAATCCTAATAATCCTTTGGGACCAATGAGGGGCAAGAAGAAAAGGAAGCGGGAGGCGGATGTTGAGTTTCATATACTGATTAAGCTAATTCCTTGGCTGCAGGCATCTAGTAAAATTGTATAGTGAAGTGTAGTAAACACAGGAGATTAGTGTTAACATGACTTTGGCTAACTGCAGGTTTCTTTCCTGGTTTCTGTCTTCTATGAAAGGCTATGGAATACCTGCTATCTGAAAACACCAAACAGCCACAGTATCTGTCAATTGCCTCTGCTGTTTTCTCCATTTCGTCCTTCATAAATATTTTAAGTTGCTTGTGTGTAGGTTTTAACACACCAAAGCAAAGCTGAACAAGAATGCCTAGCAAAACTCTGCCAGAAATGAGCCTACGCTAAATCATTGCAGAATGATTTGCTAAGGCTATTACTTATGCTCTTATTTCTTGTACTTAATAAATATTGGATTTTCCTTTTCTAGCCCCCTATAGCTTGTGTCAATTTCTCATAAATATTGAATCCCAATAGTTAGTTCATCATTAAAGATGCAGCCTGCTCTCTGTTACATATGCATACATAACAGTGATTTCAGTGGAATTTTTTGTGGTACTTGACAATAAGAACATTTCATTTTGGAAATTAAACCCGCAGCACACTGTCATTGACTCTTTTACCCAGGCATTTAATGTTTGTTTTTAAAAAATACATTTTCCATTCCAATTTTGCTATGTGTATCAGTACTAAAATATTCCAGCAATGTAATAATACGCTGCCAGAAAGCAGAGGCCTTGACAAAGGCAAGCCCTGTGTTAGTAATGAATGAAAGCACTTGCTTCCCATTCAGTCCAATGAGGTCTGCCAGTGATGATACTAGATTTACCAGAGAAGAATCTAATATATAAGTCAAACGGATTCTGCTGTCATGTAAGTGTATACTACTAGTAAATGCAAGCACTGGTGTGGTCCTTGTCTATCTTCATTTAGGCTTCCATGGTTGGAGATGGCTACCCTAGGTTTGATGAAGAACCTTATACCTCTGAAAGAAAAAGGTTCAGGAAAGAAAAGCTAGCTGGTCACACATCTTGATCTATTTGGTTCAGCTGCTGCTCCCCCTCCCTTCTACTCTGCATATGGTTAATTTTAAGGAACACAATCCTCCACAAGAATCTTGTGGTGTATCTCCATTGCCTAACTGAAGAGCTCTTATTCAGTTTACAACAAGAGCTATATTGTTCTCTTTGGGAGTCACAGTCCTGGGGAAGGTTTCAGGACTTGTTAGGTGAATCCCACTACATGTATTTTACTACTATATAGTGGAAATAAGGAATTCTATAAGGTTTGGAAGGATCTCTTTGACCCAGAATGCTATAATCTGCCATTGACTTGAGTTCAGTTGCCCTTATCCCTGCCCTCCTCAAATTGGCATTGGACCATATGGTTTCCACAACCCCCTTTTTATTATAATATTTCTCCACATACCTGCATAGGCTCCTATAAAACTTCACTCCTAACCCTTAAGAGACGTAGGACTTCCTTTACCTCGACCAGTCTAGTGTCAGTTCTACCTACCAATCCTACTTGTAAGGCTGTGACTATGAAAAATAACACCTAAAACAAGGATATTCCTCTGCCTATCCCTCCATCCAACAATATAAATTGCCCCATCAGGCCAAGAATGGGGCTCTGACTAGGGTTTTGGAAGAAATTCCATTCAGTTGTTTGCATTTAAAGGTGAACTTGGTTGAATTTGCACATTCCAAAACAATATGTGAATGAGAACACAGCCATCTTTTCAACTAAGTGAAAATAACATACATCAAGACAGCACAAAATGCTTTGCAAAATATTGTTAACTGGGAATACTTGAATAGAAAAATATATTAGGAAAAATGCTGAGGAATTTGCATGAGGATTTTTTAAAAAAGAAAATGCAAAATGAGGTGGGAAACTAGAGAACTGAATTTAAGATGGGGAAAAGTGAAATGGAAAGAAACTGAAATTGACCTGTTTGCCCTTCCACAGGCCTGACCTACAAGCAGTTTCATGAGAAGGTTGCCAGATGGACAATGCAAACCATGGGCAGAAAAAATTTTCCCACTCCCGTGCTACTGGGATTTTTGTTTAATACCATTGTATTAAAATACCTGTTTTTATTTCTTGATGTGGTAGTTTTTATTACTATCTCTATCATTTGTAAGGAACACTAAAGGCTGAAGGCCAAAAGGTGGAATAATGGTGGGGGTGGGGAACCCACCATAATAAACAAGCAATGCTAAATATGATTTGAGGCTGGCCTCTCTGATCCATTTATATGGACCTTGCCTCGATTTGTATAAAATGCACAATAAGTGCAGTGGGCAATTAGGATTTTTTCCATCTCATAACCACAACATAGGGAAATCCTCCAGCAGCATTAATCTAACACATGTTAAGAAGCATAATCAGATCCCTTTCTGGCTGTTATTTTACCCCTTTTATGTCTCTGTTTCTCTCAGAAGACCAGAGAAGTCTCTAATATTATTCTTCAGCTTGCATGCTATGCAGTGAACAGATTGGTGTTGTCAGGAAATTACATCCAATCTGTGTTGAACTGTGAAGGGGAATTGTTTATGATTAGGTGATTTACACTTGAAGTGGGCAGAAGATGGCAAGGTCTGTAATTAGGAGGAGGGAAATTTATCTCCCAACAGCATGTTCCCCCTTTTGCGAAGAACCCTGGAGTCAGTCAAGGGCAGATGCAGGCACACTTCTCCTCCAAGCTGGCTGAATCTGCACCTGGACCTGAGTGAACAGTTGCCAGGAACAGCACTTGGCCCTGGTCCTGCTTCGGAAAGGAAAACTAAGATGCTTCTTGCTTCTTCAGAGAGCTCTTCCACGCTGTATTTAAAGTAGCTTTTCACATACCCATCTGTTTGCTCCTCACCTGGCTGGCCTCGTGTCTTTGAATTGCTTGAACATGCCTGGGGTTTTAAATTAAAGGCCACCACCTGTTGTCACTTTCATGGACTGCAAAGCAACCGCAAACAGTTTTGAGATATATTAAAAAAGCTTTTACAGGAGGTTATATAAAGGGCACTTTTCCTTCTAGACCAGCAGTGAAGTTGAGTGCTACCTTGCTCTATTTGTTACAGGAACTAGTTTTCTATGTAGGAGAGGGATAGGAAACCTGTGGTCCTCCAGGTGTTGCTGCACTACAGCTCCCATCATTCTTGACCATTGGCTGTGCTGGCTGGGAGTTGGCATCTAGCAACATCAGAGGAGTCACAGGTTCCCTGGTCTAGAGGAACAGGCCAGATCTGTTATTCTAGCACTGGGTTTCCCAAACTTGGGTCTCCAGCTGTTTTTTGGACTACAATTCCCATCATCCCTGACCACTGCTCCTGCTAGCTGGGGGGGGGGGTTGTAGCCCCAAACCAGCTGGAGACCCACGTTTGGGAATCCCTGCTCTAGTGCTTCCCCCAAGCATTAATTCCTGATACAAATGCAGATGCACACACAGCTCTTCCAACCTGGAGGCAAGAGACTGAACTGGGAGATCAAGTGTTCTCTTCTCACTTTCTAGAGCCTTGCCTGCTATAGATATACAATAGCAAACGCTTGCAAAGATTGCAAGCATAACTCTGGAAATATCCCTAACTATTTCATTCCAAGTGGCTCGAAGCCACCCTTAAGACTCTAGAAAACGGTGGGATAGAATTTAAGAAAAACTAAAATCTGTATCTCTATACTGAGTTGATTTTTCCCATTTTGTTGCTTGATTGTTCCAATGGTCCACTATGCCCTTTGTTTTATCCCTCACAACTCCAGTTTCTTCATATTTCTCCTGGGATCTTGGAGTTTTAAATCCAGTTATGAGAACCAGGGAGTGGGAGGAGACTTGTGATAGTTCCTTGCTGATCCAGCAGAGCCTAACTCCATGCTGGATTGTGACCAATGTTTTTACCGGCTCCTGCTGTCAGAACTTCTAGTGATTTAAAGGTCACTGATGTGAGTCAATTTCAAGATGGCCATTTTCAAATATTATGGACAAAGAAATAGCCAGGCTTTATCAGAAGTATGAATACCTATGTTTGTCAGCAGTCTGGTGTCCACTCCTTTATGAATTCAAATAACTGAGCCTGTTTAGCCACACATGCCTCTGATCCCCAATAAGTAACAGGAAAAGTGTTGTAGGACTACAGTGGTACCTCGGGTTACAGACGCTTCAGGTTACAGACTCCGCTAACCCAGAAATAGTACCTCGGGTTAAGAACTTTGCTTCAGGATGAGAACAGAAATTGTGCAGTGACAGCAGCGGGAGGCCCCATTAGCTAAAATGGTACCTCAGGTTAAGAACAGTTTCAGGTTAAGAATGGACCTCTG
This sequence comes from Podarcis raffonei, assembly GCF_027172205.1. NCBI lineage: Eukaryota > Metazoa > Chordata > Lepidosauria > Squamata > Lacertidae > Podarcis > Podarcis raffonei. Next base: position 55,231,072 of record NC_070604.1, read on the forward strand.
GAACGAATTAAGTTCTTAACCTGAGGTACCACTGTATACTGCAGTCTCAAGCTCCAGAACCATTAATCAGTTTACACCAGTGGTTTTCAACCAGTGTCATGTCGCACCCTGGGCACCTTGAATGGTGGTCAGGTTGCCATAGGCAACACAGGCCTCCATTCCTCCTCCATTTCCTCCCTCCTCTGATACCCTCTCGCATTTCTGCCTCCAGAGGCTTGCACAGTTGTTTGTTGCAGCAGCCCTGGCTACAAGTTCTCCAGGCAAATGGTTCCTCTGGGGGTGCTGGTTGCTGGGAGCTCAGGCAGCCTCGGAATAAGCAAGTGGATGGGCTAGGACTCTCTAGGAGAGGGGAAAGGAGAAGAGGCTGAGGGAACCCACCACAAGGGAGGATGTCCAAAAAGAGGTTAGGGCAGAAAGGGACGACATGACTGAGCCCCTGAGACTCAGTGTGTTTCCCCACAGGGGAGCTGCAAAAAGAATGTATTTGGTCAAGGGAGCCGTGGCCTCAAAAAGGTTGAAAATTTCTGCTTTACACCATAGTGAGTAAAGAGTCATCACTCCTGTATCACTTCCAACTATGAATATTTCAACCTCCGTGTAGCACAACTTGTTCAAAGGGGACTATGTGGTGCTAGTGAGATGTATATTGATATATGCCAATGTGTGTCTGGGGCAGGCGGAGGGAGACACCCTGAAGTTTCAATGTAATTAATTGCCACTGCAGGCTGCAAAAGAAGAAGCCAAGTTTGAAAAACTGTTCACTACTTATTCATGCATGTGTTGGACACTAAAATCTCATGAGTGAATCTCAACAGTATTATACCAAAATGTGTCAAAATAAATTAGTGGAATAGCAGGCTTGTTTCATTTGGCCTGTTTTCATCCAGCTATGCCAGGTGGGAAATTATTTTTTACAAAGATCTAGTGCAGAACAACTCATTCTGTCATTTGAGATTTGGACTAAATGCAGGAAACAAGGTTTCATGAAACTGAATGAAACTGAATGAAAGAGGGTTACCATGTAAAGCATGAACTTCTCTAAGAACTGCATGCATAATACCCCACTATTTAAAACAAAAGCAAAAAAGCAAAAACCAAGTACCCCCAAATATTTGTTTTCTTCATGGAAAAAGAAAGGTTTCAGAATGAGACGGGGTTGACTGTGGCTAAAAAAGTGAAATATTTGGGTGTGAATATGACAGCTAAGAATGTGAATTTATTTAAAGACAATTATGAAAAAACTTGGACAGAAGTGAAAAAAGATCTAGAGATATGGTCAAACTTGAAGCTTTCCTTGTTAGGTCGAATTGCAGTTATAAAAATGAATGTATTGCCAAGAATGTTGTTTTTGTTTCAAACATTACAAATAATGGATAAAATGGACTGTTTCAAGAAGTGGCAGAAAGATATATCTAAATTTGTCTGGCAGGGCAAGAAGCCCAGAATAAAATTTAAAATATTAACGGATTCAAAGGAAAGAGGGGGGTTTGCCCTGCCAGACTTTAAATTGTACTATGAAGCGGCAGCTTTCTGCTGGCTAAAAGAATGGCTGCTTCTTGAAAACACAGACATTTTGGACTTGGAAGGATTTAACAATATTTTTGGGTGGCATGCATATTTGTGGTATGACAAGGTTAAAGCGCATAAAAGTTTCAAAAATCATATTGTCAGAAAAGCACTGCTGAATATCTGGGTTAGATATAAGGACTTGCTGGAAAATAAGACTCCAAGATGGTTATCACCAATGGAAGCTAAGGCAGTTAAAAAGCTAAATATGGAGTCGAAATGGCCAAGATATTGGGAAATCTTGGAAAAGGAAGGGGACAAACTGAGATTGCAGAGTTTTGAAAAATTAAAAGGGAAGGTGAGAGATTGGTTACATTATCACCAAATAAATGAAGTGTTTAAACTAGACAGAAAAATAGGCTTCCAGGTGGAAAAGTCAAAATTAGAGACTGAACTGTTAGAATCCAGTACTAAGAATTTGTCAAAAATGTATAATCTGCTGCTGAAATGGAACACACAAGATGAAACGGTTAAATCAACTATGATTACATGGGCTCAGGACATTGGTCATAACATCATGTTTGCTGACTGGGAAAAGTTGTGGACCACCGGGTTGAAGTTTACGGCGTGTAACGCCTTAAGAGAAAATATAATGAAAATGATTTATAGGTGGTACATAACCCCAGTCAAGCTTGCAAAGATCTACCATTTGCCTGATAATAAATGTTGGAAATGTAAGGAAAAGGAAGGCACATTTTTTCACCTCTGGTGGACATGCCCGAAGATTAAGGCATTCTGGGAAATGATTTATAATGAACTGAAAAAGGTATTTAAATATACTTTCCCCAAGAAACCAGAGGCCTTTCTCTTGGGTATTGTCGGCCAGGGGGTGCTAAAGACAGACACAACCTTCTTTATGTATGCTACAACAGCAGCCAGAATACTCATTGCAAAGTACTGGAAGACACAGGATCTACCCACACTGGAAGAATGGCAGATGAAGGTGATGGACTATATGAGTTTGGCAGAGATGACGAGCAGAATCCGAGACCAGGGAAGAGAAGCGGCGGAAGAAGAATGGAAAAAGTTCAAGGACTACTTAAAGAAATATCATAAAATTGGAGACAGTTAGAATGATGTTGGATTAAAATAAATGGTTACTATCAGTAATGGTTATGACAAAGAGAATAAGGGTGATTAGCATAAATTTATAATAAAATAAGGCAAGATTTCGCTGAATAACTGTAAGAATTTGGAATACAGAAACGGGAAGTATGAGGAGGTCGAGGAAGTAAGGTTTAGAAATTGGGTCATGAAATGCTACTTGTTTTATGTTTTATTATTGTTGAATGTTTGTTCATGTATGTTTTGTTTCTGTTATATAAAAAAATTGTTCAATAAAAATATTATAAAAAAAAAATAATATTTGTTTTCTTCATGCAGTTACATGGAGAGAAAATGAAATAATTTGATATACAGTGGTATTAAAGCAGGCCCGCATAGATGCTAATCAACCAAACTAAAACAAATTACATATTTAGAATGATGTTTCTGCTCTTAGGGGGGCCAAATTTGAATAAAACCAATTATTAATACTAAAGGAGCTTTAAGTATTTAAGAAATACCACTGAAGTTCTAAGGATGAAAATCTCAATGTTTTCGCACAAAGGTTCATACACCATTAAGTTTCTCTTGTGCTATATTCTGTGCAAGTATTAGGGGTGTGCATTGGTTCATTTATGTGTACCCTAACAAATTAGATTAATTGGAGTAAATTCATAGTCTTTCACATTACTGAAAAAGGTTGCATCATTAATGGATGTGTGTCAAGGTGAATCAGGGAGCTTCTGACCCCCTGAGTTGCTTCATTGCCTCAGTTTGTTTATAAAGTTCAACACATAACTGTTTCAGTCGCTGACCTTTTTATTTAGCTTTTCCGAAAAACAAAACCAAGCAGCCCGGAGAAATGCCTAAACTTCAAAAGAGGATTTTTTTCAGCTGGAACTCGCCAGAACTTAGTTCTGGCACCTCTCAGGTGGGCACCATTGCCATTATAAGAGAACAAGGGAGGCATTCATGGTGAGTTCGGCAACTCTTTTTCTGGAAAAATAGCACTGATTTTAACAGATATCTCTTATCTTTCAATCGCAGTAAATTATTTCCTCTGGCTACTCCAATCACTGTGATTTGGTAGGGGGATGTTGAAGGGAAACCTAAATTTTGAGAGCAGGGTGTAAGCCATAGAGCAGGGTGTATGCATTTTGTTCTTGTTGTCACCCCCACCCACCAAGAAACAATTTAAAATAACATGTAAAATAACAATTTAAAATAACATGTTTTCTTTGCAAATGATAATTATAGGAGGAGAGGGGTAACAATAAAAAAAGGTGACTTCTCCAGTTTTTATGAGGGTAAAACCATCTAGCCTGGACCTGATGTTTGAACTTTCTTATCTACGGGTAACCCCTCATATGTCCAGCTTTCATATGGTGTAGTGTCCAGTTTCATATGTCCAGTGTGGTGTAGTGGTTAAGAGCGGTAGTCTCGTAATCTGGGGAACCGGGTTCGCGTCTCCACTCCTCCACATGCAGCTGCTGGGTGGCCTTGGGCCAGTCACGCTTCTGTGAAGTCTCTCAGCCCCACTCACCTCACAGAGTGTTTGTTGTGGGGGAGGAAGGGAAAGGAGAATGTTAGCCGCTTTGAGACTCCTTAAAGGGAGTGAAAGGCGGGATATCAAATCCAAACTCTTCTTCTTTCAAACTGACTGTCCCCAAAAAACTAGGGAAGGGGTTTCAATTTTCTTCCAAAATAATGAAGTCTTCTCTTGAAGAAGAACCACTTCTATCTTTCTGAAATTTGGCAGGCTGCTTCCCCACAGAAGGAGTAACCACACAGAAAGAACAGACTTTGTTGAAACTTAATGGTTCCCTGCATGGAAGCCCTTAGATCACGCTTCCTCAACCTCGGCTCTCCAGATGTTTTTAGCCTACAACTCCCATGATACCTAGCTAGCAGGACCAGTGGTCAGGGATGATGGGAATTGTAGTCTCAAAACACCTGGAGGACCAAGGTTGAGGAAGCCTGCCTTAGATGCATCAGCCTGAAAGTTAACAGGCGTAGTCCACTCTGGAGGGGTTCCTTTGTCTCCAAATTTCATTCACTTATATGAAAAGGAACAAAAGTTGTAGCTGTACATCCTTAGCACGTGATCATGTATGACTGCTGTTCTGGCAAGATACAGAAATTGTGTGACAGCCAATTTAAAAATGAATATATGTTCTAGCTATGTGATGTTTTTGATTTCACAGGCTACAGTAAAACTTTGCATTTGAAAAATTGCTCATTATCAAAAGCACAAGAAGCAGAGAATTACATGATTATGGGAATTTACACATTCTAAATAGTAGAGTGGAATTTCCATTCCAAGTCACCATATCTGCTTCTGAGCATGATTTGTAACTCCTTTTGCTTTCTGCCCCTCCTTCAAGAAATGGATGCACACACTGTATAATGGCCTCATCTGGTCCAATACCCAGAACATTTACGGTAGATTTATGATAATATAAGAGCTGATGGTGCCATTGTTCTGCTTCTTCATTTTTCAGTTCCTTGATTATACTAAAGCAGTCTGGAAATTAGTTCCTCACAAGAGTGATCAGTCTCCCAAAGACATGAGTACTACATAATTAAAAGAAATTAGATTCAACACTACCTAACCAAATTAATATTTGTTATGGAAAGGCAGTCCCCATTGTACTGTTGCTGTTTTGCATTCTAAATAAAATACGTCATATTTATCTTAAGTGGTAGCAGACAGACTATTTTCAGTGCAGCATATTCAGAACTTTTAAAAAGATTAAGAGGCTGAAGTAATGTAAAACCAGACTCAAATCAGCTGCCACCACGCAATTTCTGTTCTCATTCTGAGGTAAAGTTCTTAACCCGAGGTACTATTTCTGGGTTAGCGGAGTCTGTAACCTGAAGCGTCTGTAACCCAAGGTACCACTGTAGCTTAATGTGGAGTCAAATATACCCCCACACAAAAATTGTTGCTTGATCAATATAAATGTTTAAGTCTAAGGTAATGTTCTTCACAGATTCTAGAGCAATTTTCCATACTACACACTTTACACTGTATAGTACAACCTAATATAGTGTTATGAGGTGTGGGGGTTTTGGGGGGGGGTGGAGAGTAGCTGAATGCGAAGACTCTTCTAATCCCTGGATCCACCAAGTGTTAAAAAACAAGTAAGGATTTGAATTACTGGTGAGGTGATAGCCTAAGTAATGGGCCACTAAGAGAAGAAAGGAAGTGGCTGGCACCAGAGGACAAATGGGTCCTCAACTTGCAGGTAGCTAGAAAGACAAAGGCCACAGTGGAGGGTGGAGAGTTGAGTGATGTGAGCTAGAAGCTGGAAGCTGGAAGAAAAGCTGCAGGCTTGGAAGCCAGAGAGAGAGAGAGAGAGAGAGAGAGAGAGAGAGAGAGAGAGAGAGCGCGAGCCATAACTGATTTCTATTTGAACCCACCACTGAAAAGACTCTGTCTCTGCCTCACTTTGTCTGGCAAGAGTAGTCAGAACAGGGCCAGTAAATAACATATTAAGATTTAGTTATGTATATCTAGAGGATGATAATCTTACAGTTAACAACGTCCCAAGCCGCTTTGGCCTTTGCGCACTGAAACCATCATTTTCAATTGGGTCTGGAAGTGAACTGGGAGCCAGTGCAGCTGGAAAAGCATCAGTGCATTATGATTAAACCACCCAGCCTCCATTAATAATATTGTTGCCCCACCCAACAGGTAGGAGAAACCTCTCTATAAATTTTGGGTGGTTGGATGTTGTCTCCAACTAAGTCAAATTCATAGTAGATCCATTGAAATCAATATAAGTTAGTCATATCCATTGATCTCAGTGTGTCTCTGAGCTTGACTATGTTGGATTTAACCCTCTGTGATGAACCAAATGCCTTTTTCTTTGTCACTTGCAATGACCATGGAGTATATTTACATAACTGTTTCTTCTATAGTTATTCTCCTCAGAAGCAGAATGCTATTTTCACAGATCTAATTTTTCACTTGTCAGGGTTTTTTTATTATTAAAAAAAAACTCCTGACATATTTATCAACTACCTTCCGCCCAAAGAACCAAAGGGAGAATTTATGAGATGCTGAACATCTTTTTTAATGCATTCAAAACTGTTACATTGCATGCAAAAAAAGAGAGAGAAAACCCTGACTATATGTTATTTAGAAGAAGTCCATCAATCACAGAAATGAGCAGTCTGTAGGTCCAGGTCAATACCATACAGTCCATTAAACAGAAGAAAGGAAAGCAAGTTTTCTTATGTTCAATATGACAGATGGAAGGAATGAAGAATAATATACATCCATTGTTTCAGCTTGCCAATATTGGGGTAAAAAATTGTCAATCATTAATCCATCAAAGAACGTTAACTTTGTCATTCTTGATTATTACTTGACTTCTGCATTAACATGCATTTGGGATGGGTTTTCTAAAAATGAAATAGCATTAATGGTTGAGTCTAATGGATCGTCTTAGTAGACTGTTAATACTGAAAAGCTTTCTTATTGCATGTTTCTGTATGAAAAAAGAGTATTTCAAACCATATCAGAAAAGTAGCAGAGACTACAAGGGTACTTTTAAATTTACTAAATTTGTAGAATACCCTATACCCGCAGGTCTCAGGGCAGTTTACAGGATAAAATCTGAATATAAAACCACAAAAGACACAATCAAAGTAAAAACAAGAAAAACTCAATAATCCCCCCCAGCACATTTAAAAGGGCATACAGTGTCAATCAACCAAAGGCCTGGTTAAAGAGGAATGTTTTTGCCTGGCGCCTAAAGGTGTATAATGAAAGCACCAGCTGAACTTCCCTGGGGAGAGTATTTCACAGACAGGGAGCCACTGCAGAAAAGGCCAATTCTCATGTTGCCACCCTCTGGACCTTTCGTGGAGGAGACACACAAAGAAGGGCCTCCTCCATGAGATATTTAAAAAGCTATAAAAAAGAGTATTGGTTTTACTGTGCTCAGAATTCATTCGGTCACAGTGTTAGGAGTGTTCTGTGCATTACCAATGTTATAATTAGTAACTAGTGCTATAGTTAGTGCTATAATTTAGCACTTTCATGGCTAAATCTTACGTGATATAGTGGTACCTCTGGATGCGAACGAGAGCCATTCCGGAGCCCTGTTTGCATCCTGAGTAGAACGTAACATGCGTCTGTGCGTCTGCGCGGGTCGTGTTTCACCACTTCCGCGCATGCACATGACGTCATTTTGAGCGTCTGCGCATGTGCGAGTAGCAAAACCCGGAAGTAACGTGTTCCGTTACTTCCGGGTCGCCACAGAGCGTAACCTGAAAATGCTCAACCTGAAGCATATTTAACCCGAGGTATGACTGTACTGTATTGACACCTGAACAGGAGTTTATTCTCAGAACAAAATTGAAACATAATATTACGAGCCACTGTATTTATGGAGGTAAATATAATATTGGGTAGAACATGGAGAAAGCACCCACAATGTGGACACTTATTTGTTACATTTATATCCTCCCTGTCTATGCATAACAAACTCAAGGTAGCTTACAACATTTTAAAGCTATATATATATATATATATATATATATATATATATATATATATACACTTATAAAGGAAAATCTGTTATATTTGCAAAACAAAACAGCAACAAACAGCTCTACATTTTTTTCACCATACTAGAAATTTATCATTAGAAGATGGATTTGTTCTGGATAATCTAATCTACCAAACACTGGAGCTTGAATAACTTAACAAGAGGAGCAGAATGCTCAGCTGAAATTGCCTGTATTATTAAAGCTACTCCATCTGTTCTATTGCTCATAGGCTGCATTTCACCCCAGTGATGCATGTCAGAGCAAAACTATGGAATTAAATTGCTTAGAACAGTTTATTCTTTTCTATATGCAAGGGCTGTTTGCTAGTGTAGTTTTACTGTAATACCAAGGTAGGTCTTTTTCCTTTTAAAAGCCTTTCTTCAGAATATATTGTGAAAAAGAAAGCTGATAAAGTCTTTCATGGATTTGATTGGGGGGGTGTACACACACACCCCCAAGCCCTAGAAATTAATAAATGGTAGGGTTTTGATTATTTGGAGTATTGAAGAGGAAGATTTGATACCAGTGGGAAAAGACAGGCTAAACTTCCTTTCCAAGCCAAGGCCTCACCTGGGTTAGAGGCATTAACATGACAAAAGGTGTTGATGGCCCATCTAAAAAGAATCCTTGGGCCTGGGCAGACAGAGGTTGCCAGGGTAACTGGGTGTGAAGGGACAGGAAAGTTTTTATCAATATGTGCTAGGAAGAAGGGGGAGAACAAAGAGATATCCATTGTGGGGGGGACATCCAATCTTGGGTGCAAGTTGGCACCTCTGCTCTCATCTAATAGTGTATTTATGTTTCATTTCACTAGCTTATATTTTGTGAAAGTAATCTAGTCATGCAAAGGCCTCAGAGTTTGTGGCCACTGTGATATTTGAAAAGTAATACCACCTTTCCTAAATTACATGTGTCCTTTACACATTTGATTAAAACAGATCTCTGTGCCTCTTTGTGTTTGGTCCCTCTCTTCATAATATGCTCCCAGAAATAAAAGCATGTTTATTTGTCATAACTCTGGCCAGACAAAGTCATGCCTTTCAAAAGTATTCAAGGTTGAAAGCACATTAGAGTAATAGTCATTAGTCTACAGCACGTGTCTGTGTTTTGAAAACAGCCTCTGAAATACGGTATTATATTTGATTACTCAACTAAAACATAGCCATCCATTAACCCCTAGAGAACTATGTCCCCTTGGCACGCCCAAGGCCATGTCATTTCATGTGTGCCCATTATTTTCATTGATATAGCAATAGCAAGAGGGCATCCAAAAACACCATAAGGTCGCACTGTTGTCATTTCTATGGCTGGTATAGTATATATTACCACAAGGATAAATTCAAAACAGAGATGTTTTGAATTGGATGAGATCATAGGGCACATAATACAAATTCAAGGGTATTCAGCATTAATAGAAATAAGCAGACACCTGATGCTTGAATCATTTTTTTGTTTTTGTTTCTGTAAATGTAAATGTAATTAAAAAGCTATATTGAACACACAGAAATGAAAAAGAAAACTCGACTTAAAAATACAATTCCTCTTTCTGTAACTTTCACAGAATGGTGCTCTTGACATTCCATGTGACTGTAACCTTATTTTAGAAAACAAAATACTGATCCCATTCATTCTTATGAATCAATTCATAAGAGGTTATGGGTTAATATAGTTACATTGTGATGAAATGTTGCATAATTTTTCTGTGCCAACTTAAAGCACAGTTTTCAAGGGAATCCACATGTTGCTGAAATTCAGTTGGCCTGCACTTGGGGCCAAGCTTCTAGTGTGGTAGACCCTGCCCTGTGGAACTCCATCTCAGGAAATGTTTCACAAGAACCATCCCTGATTTCACTCAGACTTCTTCTGAAAACTACAGGCCTTCATGACATTAATTTCTCCTTTTAACCAACAAATATCTACTGATGCTTTCTTGATGTATTTCATGATGTGTGGTAGATAATTACAGATAGATTTCATTATATTCTGTGTGTTCTAAGCCACCTTGATATACTTTATAAAAGTGTGGATTATAAACATTTAGGAAAGCAAACCATTTCCCCTGACACAGAAACACATGAAGCTTGGACACACATTATAACTCCTTCAGGCACACAAACCTCCTGGATTGGGGCAATGAAAATCATGTCCCCGACTACAGCAGTTAATATGGCTCATTTCAAATTCCTTTGCAAAGAAGCAAGTTTTCTGCAGCAGATATTCTGCAGCAGATACATGTGACACTTAAACTGGTGTTTTGATTTGCATTCTCATCTACGAAATGTGAATATAAAACTACACTGGGAATTATATTCAGTATGACTGTGGCTCTCTGTGGCTTACTATCAAAAGTTTGGATTTGCGTTATTGGCACAAAAGAGAGTAAGAAGTGCTCGAAGTATGCATGAAAATGTTCAAGATCTACATTTTCATTTGAGACCCATAAATATATGAACATGACTCCATGTAAGTCTATGGAAATGAAGTCTTTGCATTCCTCACATGAGGACTGAAGCCCTTGAGACCTTTTGATGAAAGGTGGTGTGTTAGAGCAGAGTTCTATTATTGTTTACAGTTTATGATTCACGTGCGGGTGTCAAAGTGTATCTGAGTAAAGGACCAACTCTTTTCCCAGCTGATTTTTTAAAAAAATCAATATTAGATTCAAACTAAAAGAAAATGGACTCTCTTGGGCAAATCAGGGCAGTTGGTTACACTAGGACATGAAAGCCTATAGGCATGCTGTTTCTCCATTCAACCATATAATGCGACACTTTGCTATTGACATTAAAAGACTTACCCTATACCATATCACACATTTCATAATATTTCCATCTAAATGCAGATTTCTGAGTTCCATGTGTACCATGTAGTCAGGTTTTCCATAAAAATACCAGCAGGAGACACCATTTGAAATTCATTTTGCATATTAAAGAAATCTCTCTGAGATTCCTTCTTTTATTTGTTTTATCAACTCGAGCAATAACCAAGAAAATTAGAGTTCCAGCAATGATAGGAAAGCCATTTATAATTTTATCAGGGTTGCCTCCTTCTCTCTCCCCCCCTGCCCACTTAGAAAATTTACAGGCTCTTAAGGGCCGGTAATTTTACAATCCTCCATTGCAAAATGAAATAAGTCCCTCTGTATCATTTAACCCAAGTACTGCAGTAATAGATGGAACCCAAAGAAAACTTCACCTTGAGTAACACGGAAAGTGAATGCCTTTCCAATATTCATGCCACATTTATTGTTGATCTTGGGGGGATGTGTTGCATCCCTGTAAATGTCATAATATTTTGCAGTAGAAATGTTTGCTGTGCACAGGTAAAAACAGATGTAGCTGAGAAGAGGCAACAGAATGGACTCTTGCCGTGTGACACACCAGTCGTTGTTCTTGAAGTATTTGCTGACTGGCAGTGCAACCCTGTACATGTTAACATTCACAAGAAAGTCCCACTGTGTTCCATGTAACTTACTCCCAGGTAAGGGCACCTGGAATGGCAGCTGCGTACACCATTTTATGAACTATTGTCAAAACTAAATACACACACGTACCATATACATTGCACACTCGCATACATGTTATTCATATCCATTAAAACACACATAAGAAAATCCAGTTTTTAAATGTGCCAGCTTATCAGAGAAGCAACAAACCAAAAAGCAGCCAGGCCCTGACAGGGTCCCCTCACCAGCTTAGACCTCCGAGATCTGGGGCAAGTTGCGCCCACCCTCTGTACAGGCCTGCTCTGAAATACTGTAGAGCCATTAACAGTCAGAGTACAGTGGTACCTCGGGTTACAAACACCTCAGGTTACAAACACTTCAGGTTACAGACTCTGCTAACCCGGAATTAGTACCTCGGGTTAAGAACTTTACCTCAGGATGAGAACAGAAATCATGGGCCAGCAGCATGGCAGCAGCAGGAGGCCCCATTAGCTAAAGTGGTACCTCAGGTTAAGAATGGTTTCAGATTAAGAACGTACCTCCGCAACAAATTAAGTACATAACCAGAGGTACAACTGTAATCAATACTGTTTTTTTCTCCATTGTCGCCTCATACACCCCAATGTTTTGGGATGGCAAATTGGGGCACCCCACCACACCACCCTGCTGCCCCTGTTGCTCACCCACTCACTCACTCCCTTGCCACCTCACTGCTGCCACTCCCTACCTTGACTGCTAGCTCGCTCGCCACTGCCACCTGCCCACCCGCCCCCTCCCTCCACTCCTTGTACCGTATTCCACAGCATCATCCTCTGCCTCCTGTACCAGTGCCACAGATGTACTTCCAGAAGCCAACTTCTGGAAGTGTCATGACAGAAGAAGCAAGGTATTGCTTCCTCCCCCCACCCCCTCATTCTGGTGTGAGCCAACTGACTTGCACCACAGTGCAGGACAAGCCTGTCTTTTGGCCCCACATCCTGGCATGGCCAAAGCACAGGAACCAAAACACGACATCCGAGATTGGAATCATAAACCAGGGTGGCTTCTGTCAATCTGGGATGCCCCACTTAAAACAGGACAGTTGTGTGGTATGTCATATACACAGGCAGCCTCTGTCCTTATGTGCAGAGATAGATATAGCTAGGTATTTGAGAGTGTGAAAAATTCTCTGTCATCTGTCCGTAAGCCTTCCTAGCAACTGGATGGCTTGTGATGTTATGGCATATTTATAAACTTTCCTAATTTTGAAGGTGGATGCCAGCATTCATGGGGAAATGGACAGCACAAAATATGCTACCTGAATTTCTAAACAATTCAATCTGGCTAATTAGCAAGAGAAGCTCCTTTGGATTTTGTCATTCTTGGAATTCAAGTTTTAAATATAGTTTTAGAATGTTGCACTTGATTCTTATTGATGAATTTTGATACAATAATATGGAGTATCTACTTGTTGCAGATAATACTTTTATGAGTTGTTATATACTACAAGTCCAATATCATTCATAACTGAAAATGCAGGAATTTTTTTTACAATATAAGTTTTGCAAACAAAATAGATATCTGCTCATGCTCTAATGCAAGCCTAGTGAACCCAACTCCATTTTTTAGACTTCCTGTAGCAATCCTGCTTTTTTCTTTTTACTTGCAAGGCACCAAAAAGTCACACTCAAACCTCATGCTGAAACCTCCTTTATCCTATGAGGAACTTATTGCCCACTCTAATCTCCGTACTACAAAGGGAAAGCAACTTTCAAAGCAAAGTGTCAGAAAAATGCTGCGCACACAGTTGCACTCAGAAATGAGACAAGCATGGAGTCTATTAAAAGAGAAAAATGGATTTGGCATACCTAGCTATCCATAGTCAGTTTGTTTACATTCCACATTTTCTACAAATACATGGTGTCCAAAGTGTCTCACTGAAAATGAAGTGAAATTTATATGCAATAATAGTACAGTAGCCATAATATATAATAAAAGTTAGAATGTTGCATGATTAGCAATTCAGGGGTATATCAAAAGTTTAAATAAGCATAAAATGTCTCAAGATGTCAATTAGCAACATCTATTGCACCATCTACATGGAATCCACATCACCATTATGCTAACCACTTAGACCTGTTTATAAGCTGTTACAAAGATGTCTGCAAATGGGACAGGACGGATGGCTACATTAACTCCACCCTTGCAGATGATCACAATGCCTGGAGATAGACTGTCAGATTATGTATCCATAGCAGTGACCAGAGGAGGAATGACTGCTGGGAGGAGTGCAGAGAGAAAAAAACAACATGGCGCATCTGCAGCAGCACAACTGGACGCCTTCATATGTCTGAACTGCAGCAAAACATGTCTCTCCCACATTGGTCTCTGCTGCCACAGCAGGCGCTGTAACTCTCTGATGGTTTGACTTCACTACTGAACTCTGTCCTACAACTCCTCACTGATATTCTCTCAGGACTCTGCCTGGTGCCTGTCTGGTGCTTTGGCAGAGGCTGAAATGCGGCAGTGGTGGCGCCTGCACGCAGCATCACCTGAGCAGAGCAACGTTTGTGAACATATAATACCTGCTAGAGTGTGTGATCCAGGCTACCTGCGTCTCTGCCTGTTCGCTCGGCTACTTTTCCCATTTGTGCTGTTTGTGATGCATTGAGAGAAGGCAACTAGGAAAAATCAAGCAGCAACCACACACCACCACAGCTGAGGCACTGCCTTGTGAGATCTCACCAGAACCCAGTGCCACAGGGGCAGCTGCCTCACCCTGCCTCATAGGTGGATGCCCCATACCTCATGAGGAAGGGAATGGTCAGGGAAGCAGAGCTGAGGCGATATTCATGGCTAAGCTGTTTTTGATGAATTATCCACTTTAGTTGGATCCCATGCCTCCTCCCCATATTTCCTTTCCTATCAGCAACATTTGTTTGTTTTTCTTCAGGGTAGTTAGGACTCCTGCAGTAGACAGGCTGTTTTTAAGGAAAGGGCTTTTAATAGTGCTGTGCTGTTTTTACTGGATTTTATAGATTTGTTATGATATTCTGATTCCATTATAATCCGAGGGCCTTCTGGTGGTTCCCTCCCTGCGAGAAGTGAGGTTAAAGGGAACCAGCCAGAGGGCCTTCTCAGTAGTGACGCTTGCCCTGTGGAACACCCTCCCATCAGATGTCAAGGAAATAAACAACTATTCAAGTTTTAGAAGACATCTGAAGGCAACCCTGTATACAGAAGCTTTTAATGTTTGATATTTTATTGTGCTTTTAATATTCTGTTGGGAGCCACTGAGAATAGCTGGGGAAACCCAGCCAGATGGGCAGGGTATAAATAAATAATAATAATAATACTATTGTCTTTTATATGTTTTTAGCTTTCTGTGTTTTATCAGTGCATTTTTTAATTTTTGTGAGCTGCATTGAGCCTTGGTTTTGGGGAAAGCTGGGTGATAAATAAATAATTAAGTAAGTAAGTAAGTAAATAAATAAATAAGTATGTATGTATGTATGTATGTATGTATGTATATAAAGTCACTGTAAGCTTTTTCTGCTTTTCTACTTTATTAAGAAGGTTTTAAGAAACCCAGAGCAGTAGTCAGAATTTGGTTCAGGGACACCTTATCAACCATTCCGTTACTGCCTTATTCTGTACTGTCCTTTCAGGAAGGAGCAGCAGCATGCAAGTCTACTCTCTGATCTGCAATGGTTTGCCCAATTATTGAACTTGTCAAGAAACCATCTATCACTTCAATTGTGCCCCAACAGGTCACAGTGAAAATCCAGGAAGTGTTTTCCCCAACTAAAGATGTGAATCTATTGGTGTCATTCCCTGCCCCCCACCCCAAACTTAAGTTCCCCACATAGTATCATTTTGCTTCAAAAAATGTCTTCACAAAAAATTGTCAGCAATGCAGTGTGTATTTCGCATAATATAATGTATTTTTGTGTGTTGTTTTCACTAATATAATATCCCACCTCCACTACTTTTGCCAGTGGACAAATAATCCTTCAAAAATGGGGAGGGGTGCTTTCTTTTGGTGCATCACAACCTTATTTAGCCAACTTCCAGCTTCAGGCATCCCTATATGTAAGACTATCCAGACATCTTTGACGTTATCAACCTGTTTTCATTATGCAGTAATAGCTAAGATTCTATTAGGTGCGATAAAGTGGTGCCAGACCACTTTGCTTTTAAAACTGAGATAGGCAAGCAGGTTTTAGAAAGAGGAATTGATGCTCTGCCCTTTGGTCTATTCCATAAAGCAGTTGCTCATACCTCTCCTTATTTAAAGAGGTGATCTCCTTCAAGCACAGACCGCAGGACTGGACACAAGCCCATTCATCTCTCTAAGAACCAATTGTCAAGGGCTGCTGGGCGCAGATCAGAAACCTCAAGGTCAGAAGCTGGAAGCCAACCTACCAAGTTGTTCATAGATTATAGCAATAGTTATTGATAGTAATATTGCTGATCGGCCCCCTCTCTTTTGCCACGGACAAAGCTGCCCTTGGAAATTAAATGTTTGACAGGCAAAAGCTTTGTTTTTTCTATGTCACATTTTTGGGCTTTGTTCCCAGGGAACAGATATGTAGAATATGACTGAGAAATCTGTAGGTTTAATACAGTGCTATTCCACAAACCGGGCCTGAATACAGATTGAGCTAGCCTTAGGATATTTACTGCAGCTGGAGTCCGTTCCTGCCTTTGATTTACTGCCGCTGACATAACAGTATCACAAAAGGAATCAGAAACTGTGTGCCCTTCTGCACTTTTACCGCTGTCACTGAAATCCTCAAATCAATAGTAGTAGCAGCTCGGGCCAAGCCTGTGATTTTCAGCTTTTTATTATTTTGAAATATGTCAGAATATTGTATATGTGGCAGAGGACCAGGGGAATGGGGCTTTATTGCCATCCAGGAACAGGAAATTATATAGGGAAGCTTTTATTGGCAGAGTTACATGGGCTGTTTGGGCTAAAAAGAAAATGAAATGCCTGCCCTCTACACAACACACAAGCAGCTTTGTTTTAAAACCGCACCTGTGTTGTAGACAGCACAATTCAGAGACAGAAAGGCAGAGCTGAAGTCCAAAAGTCATAGCAGCATTTTTTCCAGCAACTGATAGACATTGGAAAATGGACTTTACACGCATCACATCTTAATCTAGAGTCAGAAGAAATTCAAATTTGCACTTTCTGAAACAGTATGCAAACAAACAAACAAACAAACAAACAAACAAACCATCTTTCAAAAGTTACACTTCCCAGTACAGTTCTCCAGCCAAGAAATTGGGAACAAAAATGGATATATTTGGGTGAGGTGTGTATAGAAATGCAGGTATTAGTGGAAATAATGAAAAAAAGGGAAAATGCATTTTAGGGAAAATTGCTTTGCGAAAATGTGTTCATTGGGCAAAAATTGCATTAAAATTTATGTGATTAGGAGAAATTTGCTGTAAAATGCTGATACATTTTCATGAGGACCTTTTTATTTTTAATAAATACAAACTGATGAGGAATGTAAAGTTCTAAATTTAAGACTGGGAAACTGAGAGTAAGTATAATGGTCAGATTTGTTCATCCCTAGTCTGGACAAGGGCAAAACCTCCTATTTTCCTATTCTTTTCTCATGGAATTCTGATTTAAAGTGACACTGGGAGACAATATTATCAGATTAGGATTTTAAGAGGGAAACTGCATAAAAGGCAAGCCGGCAGGAAAGCCCTGTGGCTCTTTTTGTTGCTGTTGTTTTAACTAAAAGCTTATTTGGGACAGGGCTATTCTGACTGGAAAGCCAACTTCTCCTGAGCTTCTTTCTTCATCACAGGATTCCAGAAGCATCAATGTCTTTTGTTAGGCAGCAACATTTGTTTGGGACATTTGTCTGGAACTTCTACACCTGGAATCTAGCTGGCAACGGTGCATCCTTTATAGGCCAGCTAAAAATAAATTGTCTGCTGCTGAGACCCACAGTCTCAGAAATCAAGCTTGTGTAAATAATGGAAGCACAATTAAAAGCTTCAAGTAGGTGAGCATTTTCTCAGTATACTGTTGATGTCGTTCACTGGAGAAGATAAATCTCTTGCCTTCCAGTCAAATGCTAGGAATTAGGACAGGAATGAAAGCAGAGCTATATTTTATATGTGCTGCTGAATGGTCACACATTGCAGAGTCCTGTGGGGTGAAGGAGGTGATTCAAGGAGTCTCTGGGTGTGCCATGACCTCAGAGTACAGCGGTAATAATGGCACAGAGTGAGACTGTAGCCAGAGTTATTTCACAAAGGACTGTTCACAAGGGACCCCATAAAGTTCCAGACCTATGAGCGAAGGTTATTCTGTCCCTTGCTTATTCACCTCTACACCTTATTTCCGGAAGGTAGAATAAAATGAAGGGATATTAGGTGGATTAGGACTATTCAGCCATGAAGCTCACTGTGTGACCTTAGGCACTATCCCTCAGCTTTATCAACCTCACAGGGTTGTCGTAAGGATAACATGAGTAAAAAGAGACTCATGAATGCCACCTTGAGCTCCTTGGAGGAAAGGTGGAATGGATGTGAATATAATTCTGATAAATAACAAATAATAAGTCTCTCTACAGTCTGCTGGTCCCCAATTTGGAATTGCGGGTAGCATGTTGGAATAATGGGGGGGGCGGGAATCTAGGACACAAATAAGATATTCAGGCATTCAAAGATGGGACTTTACATGAAGGTTCTCGGCAAATCAAACATGTGGTTGTCTGTTGGGAGAGGCATGGCTGGTTGGGTTATATAGGCAGGATGCAACCCCTGCTCCTATATTACATGTAGGCTCTGCACAAAGAGCTCTCATCCGTACCATCACTGGCACCATCCTATTTTTTGTAATGGCATTTTAAGTTTGCCAAAGTGATCGACAGTCTTTTTATGCTCACAGCAGCTTTGTAAAAAGGGCCACAGTGCAATTTGAGCAAAACAACAGAAAGAGCAGCACAAGCTTCTTAAAGCCTAACAAACCTATTATGGCACATGCTTTGGGGGGCTGAAGTCCACTTCATCTGATGCATCCTTCTGGATAATTCATGGAAGGTTATGAAATAATACATATGCTCAGTGCTTTTTTACTTTAAAAAAATGTTTAGGGGTTCTCTCATTTTGACTCAAGGAAATCACCGTTTTATAGTTCAAATCGGGGGAAATAAATACAGTAAATGGACAAAAGTACAAAGATTCACAAAATGTTTAGGGGTATGCATACCCCTGCGTACCTCCAGAAAAAGCACTGCATTTGGTAGCCTCTAAAGTGCCACATTATCCCCACCCCCTCATTTCTGCTCTAAGCCATGGCTGGTTGGCTACCCCTTTGATTGAAAGTAATGTACTCAACCAACATCCACAGTGAACGAATGAGAGAGGGAGAGATATTTCATTCAGGTCTCGAGAGCCTCTGGTGCTCTTGTTTGGCTCCTGACTCTACCAAAGGGGTAGGCCTGCTAAGGTTAAATTCATAATAAAGTTGCCATCATGATAAGAGGGATGGGAAAACTGTACAACCAAAGCTCAGAACCAGTAGCTCTTGTAAATGGTATTTTGTTTTTTTTCTGGGGACAGATGGGTGATACCATTGGGCCATAGCCATACTTTTGGATTGAAATTGGTTGAGTGCTGCAGATTGCTGATTGGTGAGAAAGGGGGAAATGATAGAAATGTCATTGACTCCAGGAAGAGTCTCTTGATTCAAATGTATTGTGGGAAGTTGTAAGGAACAGGAAAGCAGAGGCAGATTTAGGGCAGCGCACTGGGTGCCAAGCTGAGCAGAAGGGGGAGGAGTTTGGATTTGGATTTGATATCCCGCTTTATCACTACCGTAAGGAGTCTCAAGGCGGCTAACATTCTCCTTTCCCTTCCTCCCCCACAACAAACACTCTGTGAGGTGAGTGGGGCTGAGAGACTTCAAAGAAGTGTGACTGGCCCAAGGTCACCCAGCAGCTGCATGTGGAGGAGCGGAGACGCGAATCCGGTTCCCCAGATTACGAGACTACCGCTCTTAACCACTACACCACACTGGCTCTCAGGGAGGGGCACAGAGCACCACAACTATTCTGCACACACAGAATGGAAGGCAAGAGGTGGGGAGGCCATCAAATTTTTCCTCACACAGAGTGCTGCTGACATTTGAAAGACCAAAGTCTTTCCCTGAGAAAAAAAGTGTGGTGTTAAGATTTCTTTTTTGAAGAAGAAAGGTGTAATTGCTTGGCATTTCAATTAGTAGGGTTAAGCCCTGGTTGAACAACTTACACTGCTCTGGTCCTAATAATAAAAAAGAATGACAACACACAAAAACGAAAAAGGCATGTGAGAGCGAGAGAGAAAAGTGAGATGTTATTTGATTTTTAAAAATTTAACAAATGCTTTTCTCACCTTTTCCCATGCAAATGCACTAATTAATGAGGAAAAATCTCACTTCCCTGTAATGTCACAGTTGATATGACAAAATATGACAAATCCACATCATTTTAGGGAGAAATTACGTCTTCCACCAAATCACTTATCTTACTTGCTTTAAGTCGCAGCTCTAAGCTGAGGGAGTGTGTCACAGTTTGGTCCAATGTGCATAAAAATGTTGCAGAACATATCAAATGCCCCCCAAGTGTGTAAATTTGAGGCCTGCTTTAACCCTGAGGCCCAAATGGCCCTGAGACACTTCTATCTAGCTCAGTACTGTCAGTACTGATGGACAGTGGGTTTTCAGGGTTTCAGACAGTATTCTGCTCCCTCCCAGTTCTACACATACACAAGGCTTCCACCATTTCTCCTTCCACTCCTTTGTTGAATTTCACTATATCTGAAGAGGCTAATCAAAATCTATTCATTTGTTTCTTTACATTTATACCTGGGGACTCCTAAGCCTAAATGGGGATAACAAAGCAAAACAAGATGTTTTTAAAATCAAAATTAAGTTTTCCAATCATTCCCAATTAACTCTGAGCCCACATAGGAATCCCACAGCATCTCACCACTCTTGCAATGTTTCCAAAGAATGCTCTGACATTAAAGCTCTGTTTCTTGACCGCTTTGTCATTATGTGGTTCCTTTGCAGTCCATGTGACTATACCAGTGTTTATAGCCTGTCAATTACCCTCAGAGTGTATATCTGTTTTTGGTGTAATTGGAAGGAAATGACACTGGCATAATCAACAGTTTTCTCTATCTGTGTCAGAGCAGAGTGAAAACATTAAAGAAGTAATTTCATTTTTGCATTTGTGAATAGTAGGGGGAAATGCCTATCAGAATTACTTCCTGAAAGTAAAAAACAATGAAATTGATTCCTAAAATTGTTATGAAGAAAATTGCTTTTTAAAGACTAATGAAATTGCCTTTTTGATTAGATGGTGGCAAAGAGCCCTTTCAAAGAGCCCTTTCTCTGAGCACAATGATAAACTCCACCACTGTTGAAGGAGTTTGGGATTCAACTTCTCAACCTTTTAATATCATGTTTTATTTTCTATGTTGCATCTGAAAGTTAGAATTTGGGCCAAATTCTGGCTCTTTGACTGTATGTTAAAGTAATGGAAAGACCACAAGACGGCTGCAGTATTTATTGATTTAGCCAAAGGCTTGAGGGCTAGTGGACCATGAGGTTGTAAGCATGAATTCATGCATTTCCCATTAGGGTCTGCATTCTTTCTGTAACTGCACAGCAGCTGACAAAGTTGACTCTTCTGATTTATAGCTGGGGTGGGTGGGAACCTAGCCTGTGTACAATCTTCTAGATATCAGAAGTGAAATTTTTCAACTTCCAAACTTTGTAATTTTGTTTGATTGCATAGAAATCTGATGAAGCCTTGCCTTGGTATTCTTGACGCTGATTAAATAGATTTATTCTGGACTGAAGCCCCATTTTTCATCACTGTCATGTACTCTATACTTGGTTGGTTAAATGTAGATGACAGTAGAATGATGATTATAGTTTTTACAAAACCTATCCTTGGCTGGGCTCCCTTCCTCTTACCTTTTAATTGGTTGTTTTTCAACTTGTTTCTTGTCATTCTGTCATTTGAACAGCTTATCTGAACTATTTCCAAGGAAAGTCTACAAAAGAATATTAATAAAATATTAAGTAACAGCCACAGAGTTGAAAAAGCCTATTTAATAGGGATTAGATTTACATACTCATATGTCCTTATTCTCATCTTTCCAAAAATCTTTTTAAAAAGTATTATTTATGAAGCACTTCAGAATCCATCTGAACTGAAACATTTGAATGTAAATAGCTCAAGTGCTTGATCAGAAATGCACCTTATTTGTCCTCTGGGATCAATCATTCTATTTCAGTTCTAAGTGCCATTGAAATCTAACTTGTTTAGGATTAAGTGCAAGGATCGTATTCTAGACTGGATTGGATGCATTATTAAGACTAATAAAAAGAATTTAAGAGCTTAAAGAGAATTTTAACTGATTTAAATTGCTAGGTGTAAACTAATTTTAAAGCTAAATGATAAGAAGTTAATCTATCTTGGAAGTCACTTGTGTTGCATTATTGCATAAATAATGTTCCGATTCCAGGATATGCTTAAATCTTTATTCATTATCTACATACCCATGAAGTCATGATTAGAGGAAGTGAGGGATGCCGTGGGTAATAGCCAATTGTGGTGTCCCACTTGCACAACAGTGTTCTGGTTGCACATGGAGGGCCTACCGTTCATTTCCTTCTATTTGCTGTGGGACATAGAATCATAGAATCATAGAGTTGGAAGAGACCACAAGGGCCATCGAGTCAACCCCCTGCCAAGCAGGAAACACCATCAGAGCACTCCTGACATATGGTTGTCAAGCCTCTGCTTAAAGACCTCCAAAGAAGGAGACTCCACCACACTCCTTGGCAGCAAATTCCACTGTCGAACAGCTCTTACTGCCAGGAAGTTCTTCCTAATGTTTAGGTGGAATCTTCTTTCTTGTAGTTTGGATCCATTGCTCGGTGTCCGCTTCTCTGGAGCAGCAGTAAACAACCTTTCTCCCTCCTCTATGTGACATCCTTTTATATATTTGAACATGGCTATCATATCACCCCTTAACCTCCTCTTCTCCAGGCTAAACATGCCCAGCTCCCTTAGCTGTTCCTCATAAGGCATCATTTCCAGGCCTTTCACCATTTTGGTTGCCCTCCTCTGGACACGTTCCAGTTTGTCAGTGTCCTTCTTGAACTGTGGTGCCCAGAACTGGACACAGTACTCCAGGTGAGGTCTGACCAGAGCAGAATACAGTGGCACTATTACTTCCCTTGATCTAGATGCTATACTCCTATTGATGCAGCCCAGAATTGCATTGGCTTTTTTAGCTGCCGCGTCACACTGTTGGCTCATGTCAAGTTTGTGGTCAACCAAGACTCCTAGATCCTTTTCACATGTAGTGCTCTCAAGCCAGGTGTCACCCATCTTGTATTTGTGCCTCTCATTTTTTTTGCCCAAGTGCAATACTTTACATTTCTCCCTGTTAAAATTCATCTTGTTTGTTTTGGCCCAGTTCTCTAATCTGTCAAGGTCGTTTTGAAGTGTGATCCTGTCCTCTGGGTGTTAGCCACCCCTCCCAATTTGGTGTCATCTGCAAATTTGATCAGGATGCCCTTGAGTCCATCATCCAAGTCGTTGATAAAGATGTTGAATAAGACCGGGCCCAAGACAGAACCCTGTGGCACCCCACTAGTCACTCTTCTCCAGGATGAAGAGGAACCATTGATGAGCACCCTTTGGGTTCGGTCAGTCAGCCAGTTACAAATCCACTGAGTGGTAGCGTAGTCAAGACCGCATTTTACCAGCTTCTTTACAAGAATATCATGGGGCACCTTGTCAAATGCCTTGCTGAAATCAAGGTAGGCTACATCCACTGCGTTCCCTTCATCTACCAGGCTTGTAATTCTGTCAAAAAACGAGATCAGGTTAGTCTGACATGACTTATTTTTCAGAAATCCATGCTGACTATTGGTGATCACAGCATTCCTTTCTAGGTGCTCACAGACTGTTTGCTTAATGATCTGCTCCAGAATCTTCCCTGGTATTGATGTCAGACTGACTGGGCGGTAATTATTTGGGTCCTCTCTTTTCCCCTTTTTGAAAAAAGGGACAACCTTTGCCCTCCTCCAGTCTGCCAGGACTTCGCCTGTTCTCCAGGAATTCTCAAAGATGACTGCCAGTGGTTCTGAGATCACATCTGCCAGTTCTTTTAATACTCTTGGATGCAGTTCATCTGGCAAAGAA
The DNA here is from genome assembly GCF_027172205.1 of Podarcis raffonei. Taxonomy (NCBI): domain Eukaryota; kingdom Metazoa; phylum Chordata; class Lepidosauria; order Squamata; family Lacertidae; genus Podarcis; species Podarcis raffonei. Next base: position 55,254,907 of record NC_070604.1, read on the forward strand.
TGAACATTATTGCAGTCAATTCATTCTTTGCCAGATGGGCTCATGAAGGGGCTGAGGCTCACAGAGCTTTGCTGCAAAATTTGCTTAAGAGAACTTTGTGAGGTCACTTCCTTTGTCTGCCTTGGCAGCAAGCTGTAGCACTACATACTTCCTGCCTGCCTGGGCAGCCTCCTCTCTCTTCATCATGCTTCCAAGCCATTTTTGAACTTACATTTTGTATTTTTGAAACTTACATAGTAGTTCTAAACCTGCCTTTATTTTGCTAGCATAATTACTGCTTCAAGATCTAGATTATGTAAGTAAACACTACTTTTTACTTCTTCACAAAACAAATTTTTAAGGGGGAGTAAAGGGGTAATAGCAAGGAAAATCCAGTCTGCCTTAAAGCATCCTGGATTATTGTTTCTAGAAGGTTAAATCAACCATGTCTTAGCTTGCAAGTTTAGGCTGTTTTTATTGCAATGCCAGCACCTGCCAACCTAGCAGTTCGAAAGCACCCCCGGGTGCAAGTAGATAAATAGGGACCGCTTACCAGCGGGAAGGTAAACGGCGTTCCGTGTGCTGCGCTGGCTTGCCAGATGCAGCTTGTCACGCTGGCCACGTGACCCGGAAGTGTCTCAGGACAGCGCTGGCTCCCGGCCTCTTGAGTGAGATGGGCGCACAACCCCAGAGTCTGTCAAGACTGGCCCGTACGGGCAGGGGTACCTTTACCTTATTTGTACCAGTACCTAATGCTTATGTTCTTGAATATGTTGTGAGTCATATGGAGAACTTTTTCCACAAGTGTCCAACAGGTTGAATAAAATATAAACAATAAATATATGAGGGAAAGCTTTATAAAATCCAAAAGAATTGTAATAAGGAATCCATTGTTGATTTTAATTTTCTCCTTTTTAAAACGTTTAAAAAATCACCTACAAATTAGAATAGATCAGAAAGGATAGCAATTCTTCACCATGTTTACAGAAAACCAAACAAGAAACAACCACCCAGATCCTGAAGACCGAACCAGGAGCAGATATGGGCATACTCAATGCACCAACTTTGAAGGCTTCCACATTTCTTTCAGGCGAGGGGGCAATTCTATATGATGCTCCATTTGCGATGTGGATGGCCTGCTGATACCACTGAAGTAATGCTCCCTGCACATGCATGAGGTTTGTGTACATGCACAAGAGCATACCTAAGTCGTGGCATCTGTTTCCTTTGAGGCTTTCAATAAACATTTGGGTACATACTTTGCCAGTTTTATGGTGGGAATCAAACTTAAAACAGTGCATAGAATGCAGTCCTGCTCCTAGCTCTGTATCCAACGTAGTTCAAAGTAGTATCCAATGGGGTGGTAGAGAGGGTATTGGTTTGTGTTTTTGTTGTTCTTGTGTATTCTGTGTTTTTATCTTGTATTTTTAATGTTGAGATCTGTGGATGAAGGGCAGTATACAAATGTAATAATAATAATAGTCCTACTCAGAGCAGACCCTTTGAAAACTATAGTTTAAGGGTGCTGAGAGTTGTTAGGAGACCCCTCACAGAACTAAAATTCTCAGAGTTCCCCATGAAGACTAATTGACTATTAAACCACAGTTTTCAGGTCTCCTTGGGGGAAGCCATGACTGCTTAATGTGGTATGAAACCAGTGCTGTTTTCTGGGGGACGCAGGGGTGCACATACCCCTGAACTTTTTGTGAAGCAAAGTTTGGCCTCATTGAGGGGCAGTATTTCAATATGAGTGGGGAAACGAGAATACCCCTAAATATTTCTTTAGAAAAAAGTGCTGTATGATACTGCTTTGAATGTATAGTGAGGATAAGGCCTCCATTAAATTCTTCTCAGTATGCTTTGAGTGGGTCTTAGCTGGCTACTACCCATGGATTTTAATGTAGGTTATGGCATATTCTCTTATGCTTCCTCTTTTCATATGTGAAAAGGAATATCCTGCAAACAGCCTACAAAAATAAAATCATATGGTTTATATCTTACCAGTGTTGTTATCTTCGGTTTGTCATATGGTTTGACATTGGAGATAAAAATTAAATTTACCACTCTTCAGGGTAATATATTTTTAATACAAAGATAACTTTTCTGCTTGCAGTAGAGTGTTTGGTATTCACTATTTGCTTTGTTGTAGATGCTGTTGTTCTGTTTTTATTCATAGCCCACCTTTTTTCCTGACAGACTCAAGGTGGCTTACAAATAAACTAGGAACAGCTAAAAGCATAGGGGGAGGAATCATTAAAAAAATAAAATTAAACATTAATAGAATTAAAACTACATATAAGTATAAAAGATTTATTTAAAACATATGGATAATTACAGTATAAACAGCATGACACCAGTGCCTTCATTAACAGCCATAAGTTCCCAAAATGCATTTGGAACAAGAAAAACTTCACCTACCAGCGGAAGGACAACAAAGAGGGAGCCAGTATAACTTCTCTAGTGAAGGAGTTCCAAAGTCTGGGAGCAGCCATTGAGAAAGCCATTTTCTGCATCCCTACAAAGCATGTCTGAGAGTGACAAAACCAAAAGAAGGGCCTCTCCCAAAGATCTCAGAACCCGGGTTCATATAAGGGAATGCAGTCTTTCAAATAACATGGACCTAAGCTGTATAGGTCATAACCAGCACATTGAATTGTGCCCAGAAACAGCTGGTAGCCAGTGGAGCTGTTGAAGCAAGAGAGTCGTATGCTCCCTATAACCAGCCCCAGAGCATGTTGCAGTATCCAAATGACATGCAACTAAGGTGTGTGTGACTGTGGCCAAATCAAACATCTCAGCTGGCCCACTAGTTCTAAGTGTGTAAATGCACTCCTGGCCACCCCAGAGACTTGGGCATCCATGCTCAGGTCTGAGTCCTGGAGCATGCCCCAATTGTGAACCTGTGTCTTCACAGGGAGTGTTACCCCTTCCATCACAGATCGAATCCCTATTCCCTGTTCTGCCTATAACTGTCTATGATATGGTAGATAAAGTTGTACAGTGGTACCTCTACTTACAAACTTTTAATTAAAGTTATTTGTTTATTTCCATTTGGCTTATCCAGCCACATTATGCAATGTGATTGTTTTTCTCTTATAAAACGTTGTATAAGTGACTTACGTCTTTCTAAAACAGAAAGCTAAGATAATAAGGTTTTCTTTTTATTATTATTTCAACAAAAGGAATGTGATGTCTTCTGTAAGCAGATTTCATTAAATTCTGCCTTTGCACTAAATCAAGCGATATAATAAGCTTTCCTAGGCTAAATATGGGCATGTTTGGTTTTGAATTATATCAGAGTCTGATGGGCTGAAACTAAGCTAATGGCAAAGAAAGCAATTGTTTTATAGGTCCTGTCATAACTAGAATCCAAATCAATGTTAGTGAGGGAAAATATGCTTCTGATATCTCTTTAACACAGCCATCCTACTTTACTGTATACTCATTTTGAAATTGCCTTTCTAGAAGCACCATGTATAAAATAGTATCAAATACTGACAGAAGCACTTCAAGCACTTGCTCAACACAGGCCTTACAGCAGGGATAAGGAGCCTTCCAGATGTTGATAGACTACAGCTCCCTTCACCCTTGACCATTGGGCATGCTAGCTGGGGTTGATAGGAAAGCCAGAAACATCTGGAGGGGCACAGTTTCACCACTCATGGTCTACAGGCTTTGAGGCAGAAAGCTCTTGGGCCTGATGATCTTATTTAATGTCATTGGCTTCTGCCACAGTGTTGCTGCTGCCCTTCCCCTACCCTAGTCACTAGCAGTACCTGCCACATCATAATAATGGAGAACATATTTCTTCTGGCTTCATTGCTATCTTGTCTAAGTAAAGGAGATTTTATATACACAAACAGTTATCCACCAGCTTTTGTACTTTCCAAATGTCCCAATATACCGTATTTTTCGCCCCATAGGACGCACCGGCCCATAGGATGCACCTAGTTTTTTTGGGGGGGGGATAAAGAAAAAAAATTATTTCCCCCCCAGGTGCGGGGCTGGGGCAGGGGAAGCCCGAGCTTCCCCCGACCCCAGCCCCCGGAACAGGCTGCTATCCGCGCGCGGCTCTCCCACAGCTAGTGGAGCGCTGAGCGAAGCCCCAAGCTTCTGGGTGCAGGCAAGCTCTCCGCTAGCCGTGGGAGAGCTGCGTCTCCCACGGCTAGCGGATAGCTTCCTGAAGCCTGGAGAGCGAGAGGGGTCGGTGCGCACCGACCCCCCTCGCTCTCCAGGCTTCAGCCAAAGCCTGCATTCGCCCCATAGGACGCACACACATTTCCCCTTCATTTTTGGAGGGGGAAAAGTGCATCCTATAGGGCGAAAAATACGGTAGTTCTCAAATATATTTTTCGATGTGAATTTTTGGGTAGAGTTTTGTTTTTTAAAAATACAGATATATTGAGGAAAAGGGTGAAATGGGTATAAGGGTGAAGTCATGCAAAAATAGCATGGACTGCTATTTTCATCCATCCCCACTTCTATTGTTTGTTTTTTAAAAATACAGATATATTGAGGGAAAGGGTGAAATGGGTATGAGGGTGAAGTCATGCAAAAATAGCATGGACTGCTATTTTCTTCCATCCCCACTTCTATTGTGTCCTTAAGTCATGATAATCAAGTCAACACTTTAAAGTCTGAACACTTAACTTGCTGGTGCATCAAGGCTTCAGATCAGTGGGAAAGAAACGCTTAAATCTGAAACAAATCATAACTTCAACATTAGCTCCAGAGAATGAATGAAGCTAATCCTGAATGCAGGTAAGATGGGGTTGTTGTTGTTTCACCTGTCTTGTTTTGATGGCGTACAGCTGAATTGGCGACTTTAAAACCCTACTAGTAGGAGCACAGACACAAATGCTACAAATTATGAGAAATTAGTAATAATAAGTGGAGCTGGAGTGTGAGAGAAATTGCTGGCACATTTTCGGAACCTTGGCCATTGGCTTCAGTGCCATCAATTCGCTTTAGAAAGAGTTACACTGCTACTTTAGGGTTATGAAAAGAAAAGGCCTTGCACACCTGCACTTCTGTGAAAGTTACTTCCGTAATCTGATTCAGCCAGTTTTAAATTACCTAAAGGTTTTACAAGTACACTCTCTTGCTATTTCATTGTCCCCATTCCATTACACACGCACACACCCCAATATTATAGATGACATTGTAAATCAAAAACAACACCCAGATCGCCTTTCTGGCACATTTATCCCTGTAGGTCATTATTCGTGTGGGTAGAAAGTGCTGGAGCACTTTGAAGCTATTTCCAAACTGTAGTTAGAGGGATCGCCAGTTGAGCAATAAACAGACCATGCTTGATTAAAGATGCCTCCTTTATGGGCTTTTAAATCTTTCTTACTCTAAAAAATAAAATAAGGGCATAGACTGATCATGTAAGAAGCTTGACTAATAGATCAAAAAGTTTTATTTTGAAACCTATTTATAACCATGCCCCAGTTCTAAAAACAAGCTGCCTTTAGGAAGGCAAACATCAGGGATGCAAACTATGGCTCTCTTGAGATGTTCTTGGACTCTTGGACTATTGGCCATGCTGGCTAGGGATGATGGGAACTGGAGCCCAACAATATCTGGAGGGCAATAGGATCCCCATTTCTGGCCTGTATGTTTTCTGTATTCAGTGGTTGTGAGTGAATCCAATACAGGTTGCTTCTAAATTGGTAGTTGTTGTTGTATCAATGCTCCTCATGCATGCCTTTTTTTGCAACATTTACACAATGACATCATTAAAATGCCAGCCGTTTCCTCCTCCACCACCCCACCACCAATTTAATCCAGATTTAACCTTTCCAGGAGAATCTGATAAGTTACAAGAAAAGAAAAGAAAAGCCAACAACTCATTTGTGATATCTCAAGGACACTTTTACAATATTAAATGTCCATCTGGAAGCAGCCATAAGTCTAGATTCCCTCAAACATTTGCACAATGAAAATTGGTAGCTATTTCACATGTAACAAAATTAAGTCCTTTTATAGGTCACCGTAGCAGTGCTTGCTTTTCACACTGAATGAGAGAAACCTTTTTTGTTTGGGTAGCATTGAAATAGTTATTAGTGGTCAACGAAAGTGGGGTTTTATAAAATGTTTAATGTTGCCCTACTTAGTTTCTGATTCAAAGGGGTATAATTCTGAAAATTTGGCAGTGAAAGTATTTCTGCTTCAGTAGGATCGAAAGAGATTGCCAGAATATTCATCTTCTCTTTAGTTTAAATTGCAAGATTCTCTTTCTATTCCCTCAATGGAACTTTATGCTAAATTCATTATACGTGTCGGTGATTTCCCAGTTGTTATGACAAGTAATGTCATTGCAGTAAGCACAAACAAAGCACAATAACCCAAACAAATAATTCAAGAGCAGCACACTAAGCTAAAGTGTAAGTACTGCAAATTCAGTACAGACTTCAACACCTGGACCTTAGCATGGACTCATACCATCACAACCAGGCCATCACAGAATTGAGCCCAGATCCAGTTGATACACAAAGTGGGGTATTAATAAATCTATTTTAATTTTCTGCTAAATAATAACATTCTCCATGCCTAAATAACCCTCCAAGTATTCCATTCTATAGGAAAGGAGAATACTACTACAAAGCTTTCATCCTGAATGATTAGACCTGTTGGTTACAACTGCAGACCTCCTCTTTCCATAGGACAATTGCTGAAAGGCATCAGATCCACTCGTCCATATTTACTCATGCACTTAACACATTTTCAGATTCATTTCTGTGGCAGCCACTACACTGTATTGCCAACGTAAGTCTCATTCAGCTGTTTACGAATGGAATTCCCACATCCCTTCTACCATATCTGTTGCTTGGCTTGCTCTTTCCTGGAATACTGGCCATTACTAGGATATATATTTCATCCCCTGAGTTTTTATAGGATAAATGTGTTAAAATATCCCATTTGCAGACTGTTGTTTTTTTTAATGACCATATTATATATTAAATTAATGCAAGCTTTAACTTTCTCTGTCTTGTGGATGAATCTTACTACTGCCAAGATTTTCAGTTCTAACATTTCTGAAAAGTGAATGAGTCTTGTGAGTGAGCTCATCACACCTCATTTTTAAAAGCCTGGTGGGTGGGGCAGGGAAACATGTTAGGACATCTTCATTGCTTCCATCCAGTTCTGAACTTCTTGACCTGCTCTTGAACTCCTAAACTGTGATTCCTGAACCTTGAATCTTCTTCTGAGCCTGTACTGTTATTTGCCTGGATAAAGAGCTCTTTCCTACTTCCAAGTACGGGTCCCTGCTTGTGTGTTTAGGAGCAGAAGCCAGACAAACTGAAGGAATGTTTACATTTTAATTTGTACCTACCAGTGTTTATCTAAGACTTATTTGTTTATTAGATTTGTGTCCCAGCGTTTCTTCAAAAGTAGCCCAGGATGGCCACCAATCCAGAAGGAAGGCTTCCTGAAAAGATGGACAGTTCTACTTCCTTTTTAGCAATCCTGAAACATCATAGAAGCAGTGTACACTGGCAGAGGAAGAGGAGTGTGAGGGGAGCGCACTGCCCCCAGCAGCGCGATCATGGTGGGGTGCCATCGTGGCTGCCCCCCCGCCTTTGCTGGGTGCCACGCCTCTGCAGGTGGCGCACTACACCCCCAGGACATGCGCCACACCCCTGTGGCAGCGTGCCACATCCCCGGGACGCGTGCCAGCCCCGCCCCGCCTGCTCTCCACCCCCTGGTGCCGGAGCATGAAGCTCCGCCACTGGCAGTGTATTAACCTTAAACAACCATGCTGTTGTTTGCCTAGTCCTAAAATGAAAGGTGAAATTGTTTAATGCCTACAAGGGATGTGCTCAATTAAATAGTGTCCATGACCATGAGATAATTTAAGAAGCTTGCATCATGATCTGTCCATCTTTGAGTGCCTTTCTTGTAGTATCCAGTGTCATGAACTGGCTGGATGCAAAGGAGTGGTCAGAGGTACCAGCTGAGGAACCCCCAAGGGGGAAAGGCTCAGAGCCAGGGGATTGGTGGTGGGACACTGAGGAGTGGTCAGAAGGAGAAGAGGGAGCAGATTGGGAGGAGGAGGTGTTGGAAGCTGAAGAGGCAACAGGGTTTAGTGTGCAGGAAGAGACTGTGGCAGACAGCAGTCCAGAATCAGAGGCAGAAGCAGAGACTGTAGAGGAGTAGGAGCCAAGAGGTAGATATCAGGCAGGCTGCTGAAGAACCCACGGAATCTCCCAGAACAGAGACAAATGAAGAGGGCAGAGCAAAGAGAGACATGACAAACGAGCTTTAGGCTGCTTGGGAAGAACCCAGGGGCGGAGGAGACTGAAGGAGCTGTGGGAAGGTAGGGAACTTCAGTCCTTGCAATTGCCTCATTGGGGCAAGACCTACTGGGAAGAGTTGCTGGGATCACTAGGCCTGCACTGTTTTGATTTCTTTGCATAAAGAGTTAACTTCCCTGACGCCGGGTGTTTTGTTGCTCACCCAGTCCTGACTCCAGCACCTGATAAGGCAACAACAAATACCACTTGAATTGTTTGTGCTGCATACAGCCAGTCTCTCTAGGCCAAGTGCATTTACAATTATCACATTATAGACTATGCTGCTGTATAATCCTGAATAGACCTGGGTAAATAAATCATTTCAAGTAAGTTTCTTTTCCCATTAATGAATGACATTCCAGCACTTTCCCTATTAATCAATTATCCACAAAAATATTTGCTGAAGAACTTCTATGAATAATTTGAGTCTCTTGTGTGATTTACAACCCTCAGACTATGAGTATTTAGTCTTCAGGGATGTTTGTCTATGTCCCAAATTTCCTCAAAGCATATTCCTTCTCCTTGCCTGAACAAATTTGAAATTCATTTTCAATAAGCATTTCACAGTAGTTGCTTAAAATTCTGTCTTTGATGCATGAAAGTCCAAAAGCCACAAATATATATATATACTCTGAGAAATGGGAAATGGAGGGGTGTGTGGTTAAATAATATGTGAACCTGTGGCTTTCAGGGTCTGCAATAATAATAATACCACCTGGTAAACTCTGTTACAGCACAATGCAGCCCAACACAACCATCTTCAAAAAGGGCAGGGCATGGTGTGTCTGAAGGAAAGTCCTGACAGTACATGTTCCAGTCGAACTGAATCCTTTGTATTTCCCAAGCCCTTGTGAATTCTACATTTATTCTTTTCTGCAGTGCCCTCTTTCCCTGGTCAATATGGCGAGTTTGGGAGTGGAGCATGCCCTCCTGCATAACCGTAGGATTAGTTTTGCTACAGGTTGAAAAGCAGAAGAGACAAGATGACCATGTCAGAGGTGGTGAGCTCTTACTGTTTTATAATATAATATAATATAATTATATTATATAATATTATATTATATTTTTTATTATGTTGTGAGTTGTGGGCACCTTTTCAAGGTGGGAATGGTGAGGGGGAAATATGTAAATAAAAATCTGAATAAATGCTACTGAAATCGATGGGCAAATAAACACAGACATTTTAGCTTGCATCCTATGGCAAAAGAAGATCTTTCAAGAAAGGAGAATAAAAAGTAACGTGGTTTCTGATCACAGATGAAAAAGAAAGATGCAAGAGAGTTTGGAGAACTGTGAAGAGCAATTGTGTTTCTAGCAGGGAGAGGTCTCATTTAGCATTTGTATTTCTTCTGCAGTTACAAAACATAAAATTAAAAGAGAAGTCTGAGAGGAATTAAGCCCCACTGTGCTCAGTAGAGTTTATTCCCAAGTATGTAGGCATGGTAGTGCAACATTAATCATGTTCTCCCATAAAATTATTTTAACGTGCATTTGTAAATAAAGAAACTGATATATGCATAATGATGTTTTGTTCCCAATTCATCTGGATTTGCCATATTATTTTGTTTCATTCTGCACTGTGGAAATGAAGAGTACAAGTATTACTATTTATGTATTTTGCTGCTATCTTTATGTAAATTGTCCATGCCCAGGGTGGGCATGAAGCATCCTTTTCAATTACTTTGAATAATTTGGAGTACATCTCCTCTGTTGGATCAAGAGGTAAATTCTAGATTGGTGGGATTTACCTCAGGAATGACCTGTGGTCTTCAGTGAAAAGATTATGACCGATCGTCTGTTTCTTACTCTTTCAGGCTTGCTTTGGAGTTCAAGGAGCCAATTCTCATAATAGTTTTGTGTGCCGTCCCAGAATCTGTGGTGGCAGATGTTCCTCCTACTTGCCAGAGTTTTCCACTTGTGATGTCAAAGTCTATTAAGTCATGTTTATAAACATTTTAATTGTATTCTAATGTTTTGGCTAAGCTCTGGGACTCGGTTTCTTAGCACTTTTTTTTCTCACAAGAAAGCATGCCATTTGGAATGTGCACACATACACATCTTGCCCTCTGAGCACATGCCCAAGTCAGTGCGACTTTGTGTTTGAGAACAGCTTGGAAGACTGGACTGGGCAAGAACATTCACTTTGGTGAGCTTTTCTTGCCATGAAACACCAAGGATGAGAAAGCGGTGGAAACAGATGCTTTTCAGTTTCTATTCTGGACATGTCCCAGATCACATGGTAGTATCATAGAATACTGTGATAGGATCCAGGCATGGAATATTATTTGTCCAGGATAAATATCAGGCTTGCTTCATAAGTCTGTCAAAAGTGGCGAATACATTACCACTTCCTCTTACATCCTCCTTGGAATTCTAGTCACAGTTATTTCATGGTAGCAATTGCATCACCTATCTCGAAGGAGGTATATTCTGCAGTTATTATATGTTGTTGGGATGCTTTCTTCCATTGCTATAGTTTTCTCAATGCTAAACACAAAGGAAACCATGGAACATCTTCCAAAATACAGTCAATATGGTTTTATAGAATGCTCTGTTAAACGGTAATGATCATGCCATCATCTGACCACAGAAGTTCCCTCATGAAGATGTGCCACAGTTTTCTAAGCAACATAACTGCAGCATCACCATGTAAGAGCAGGGGGGGGGGGAGTTTAAAGACACTACTCTGTTTCACTCTACTTTCAGTTGCAAATGTTTCAGGTGCACTGCACATTATGTTAAGCATATTGTCATGAGAAGATTAGGTGGCAAGCTGGAGAGACTTTGGGAAGCAACTGATTTTCTCAAGGATCTGAAGAAGATTTATTCCACTGACCAGCAAGGAATGCAGAAATTAGAAAGTGATATTGCTCTCTGCATTTCTCTCATAGATGGTTGAGATCATGAGCACCAATGATCTCTCTGTTCTATGTCTCAGTGTAGACGTGATCAGCAAGTTCCTGGTCCATCTCTTGGCATATGCTAAGATTTTTGTATTGCACAGATTTTGCCAGAAAAGTTGGCAACTATATTGTGAATATTTTACTTCGTTGTGATATTTTGTTGCAAGATGCCAAATGTATGTTCTTGGAGGGTCTGTTATTATTTGTAGCTTTCCTGGAGCAGCATTGTGTATGTGATAATAAATAAGTCATGAATTCTTGAACTGGTTTCTAGAGCAAACATATGTATAAATAGAAAGCAGGATTCTGTTTGTGATTCGGCCCCCTAAATCAGATCCAAACTGTCTTGCTGTGTGGGAACTGTTGTGCGGAAAGGGGAAAACAGCTCCACACCCACTCACTCAGGACTCAGCCTTTGGTGCTCTTGCATTGGCACCATATAGATAAGAGGAAGCATTGTACCTGACTTGTCTCAAGTACGCACCTTATTTGAAAATGCTTAAATTGTAATATTTGTCCTTGAATTACTTTATATTGAATTAATATTGTGTGTCCTAAGCTGAGGAATGCAAGGAAAAATGCCCCCCCCCAATTGTTATTGAGCAACACTGATAACTTGGCATTTAGCTATACTTTAGCTTTAGAGGTGGGCATTGGTTTTTTTGGCAAATTAAGTAAGTAAGGTTACAAAACAAGTATGAGCTCACTATGCTACAGGAGCATTAACTTAATGTTCTCCTTTATTCAGTTCAGAAGGATTTCCCCCCTCAATAAGTCAAGTCTGTGCTTTCCATCTGGTGTGATCTCCCCAAGCAGATATTTATGCAGCCAGCCTGTCTGATAGCTGAAAAGAAGCAGGAGGCCTGTCATCTCCAGCTTCACTCAAGAGGAACTGAATGCAATAGTGACACAGTTGATGCTATTTGAAGCTGGTATGTCAGATGGGGATAGCTCTCCTTCTTACAAGCAGAAAAGGTAGACTTACCTTACCCACATTACCTTTCAGTTCAGATATAAGCTTCTTCATTTAATTTTCCTCCTGGGTACCTTTCCAGTTTACTGAGTTCTCCAAGTTGACACCAGTGACCTTGAAAGTCTTGTCAGACGTATCACTAGGCAATCCTCACAAGGCTTCGTAATTTAATGAGATTGCAAAAGAAGCCTCCCTTTTCAGATGTTAATCTGAATTATTATTTTTTCCTCCGCTGCCAATTGTTAAACTCTCATCACACACTATTATGAATAGATGTTCCCTGTAGAAAAGGGAATCACAGAGATTAAGGTTATCTGTGAAAATAAAAACCCAGTTTCAGGGCAATCATGACAGTGTGAGCACTTTTAACTCATCCCATTGATTTCAGTGAGAGCCATAGAATTTGCTCCCACACCAAGATGTAGCAATGGCCACCAGCTTGGATGGCTTTAAAAGAAGATTAGGCAAATTCATGGAGAATAAGGCTCTCAATGTCTACTAGGCTTGATGGTTATGTTCTGCTTCCAGTTTTGAAGGCAATTTGCCTCTGAATCCAGTTGCTAGGATTCACAAGTACAGAGAATGCTGTTGTACTCTGGTCCTGTTTGCAGGCTTTCCATAGGCCACACACTGTGAGAACAATATGCTGATCTAACTGGACCATTGGTCAGATTCAGTGGGGCTCTTCTTATATTCTTACATTATATGAGAGATCCATGATTCCCCTCAGAGCAAAGGCAAAGGTCCTGAAAGACACCAGCAGTGAAGGGAGATGAACGCTTAATTTTAATTTCATTTTATTTACAGCCCGTCCATCTGTCTTAGGGTCTCCATCTTGTATGCCTCCTTCCGCCAACTCCTGCAGTCAAGCTGGTGCCAAACACATATTGCTCTGCTTTCCCTTGAACCACATCAGCAAGGCCAAGAGGGGGGTCTTGTCATCTGAGCAGCCCAGGACCTCCATACACACTGCCCAGGCTTGTGTCCCAGAGAGGTCACTTTGGTGCTGCTAATGCAGCGTTTTGACTTCACCTCCAGAGGCGCACTCCATTGTCTCTTGAGACAGATGGATGCCAACAACAACAAATAATGTATGGTTCCCCTTTTGGGACATGTCTTTGTGACATAAATAAGTAAACTAAACTCTTCCCCACTGAGTGGATTCTCAGAGGCAAGTCCCGCCTCTCGGAATTTCTGTTAGTATTGGAGGTTTTCCTTGAAGGCTAGCAGCAGCTGCTGAGAGCAACTGCAATGGGAACTCTTCTGTGCAGGAAAAGGGTTAGCTCCTCTCCCCTGTCACGATGACCCATTCTATGTCAGGACCCCATAGCAGCACTCTGGAAGATAAAAATACTGTATTGTTAGAAAACTACATGAAAGTGAAGCTTGGTCTCGAAGCCCAGCCCTTTCCCTTGCAGCAATGCAACTCAGTGCTGGGAATTCAGTGTTCAGCGGGACTTACTCCCGGTTGGTAGGCAGGACTGCAACCTTGCTGGAAGCTGATGCAAATGAAAGCAGGTTTGGGAAGTTTATGGTTTAGTTTGTATAAACTGTTTACAATGGACAGGGTACCCACCCGCATGATCTTTTACTGCCCTGTCTCACAGGGAAACAATGCAGTAAAACGGCCGCAACTTCATTTTAAAACCAACAAACTGCCCTTCTGAATTCATGTACTGATAGGGGCAATTGAATAAATGGGTGCAATTCACCTATTAATGATTTCATTTGCGATATAAAAAGAGTCCCTGATTGCACAGTGCTCTGCTCTTTTCATAGCCTGTCTTTTGCTTTCTTGGAGTTTTTTATTGCATCCAGTCCTTCCATTATATATTTTAATGAGAGTTGGATGTTCTGGGATTTGTTCTCTCGCTCCTATCATTCAAAGAATAAAACAAGTGACAGGCAGCACCAGGAGAGCCGTCCCACGCCATTCCTCTTCTTGTCCCTCAACCTTCCCCCAGCTGGTGAAGCAAACAGGACTTCAGTCTGGCGCTTCTCCCCAAAAATGCTGGGATAAAGACTGAGCAAAGGGACTCAGGGAGAGAGAGGCCACCAGGAGCAGTGGCAGCAACTTCTTCTGCCACATTGAGGCACAGGAGAAAGTGAGGCTGGGCAAGACTTCTAGACTGTGGACTCATCTGTGCTGCACATTCAAAGCAGTATCAAACTACTTAAGAGTCACTGTTTCCCCCAAAGGATCCTGGGAACTGTAGTTGGTTAAGGGTGCTGTTAGGAGACCCCCTATTCTCCTCACAAAGCTATGGTTCCCAGAGTTCCCTGAGAAGAGGGATTGATAGTTAAACCATTCCAGGGAATTGTAGCAATGAAATTAAATAAAATGAGGAAACCATACTGTGTAACAAGCAACTTCTGGGATAAATAGGATCCACCCCACTATATTCCCAGGAAGAAAGACACCGTCCACTCAACCACATGATCTGGGGAAATTCTAACCAATCTTGAAAACCTGATCTGTTTGCCCTCAACTGCAATGCAAACACACATTTACAAACAATGTTTTATGGTTCCGTTTTCTTTACATAAAGCAAGCTACTTTTTTCTTTTCTGAGTACAAGAATGATTCAAGAGGAGCAAATATTGAAAAATGTTTCTTTTAACTAGCCATTATATCCTTTTATTTTTAAAATTATTATTATTTTATCCAATTGCCCACACCTTTTACTATCAATTCGTAGTATAAGATTTTTTTAAGTGACATTATGATTTTAAGGAGTGATCTCCTGACCGAGATAACAATATGAGGGGATCATGCTAGTTTATGCTGCCCTTGAATTGTCTCAGTGTGTTGATAAAACAATGCAGAGAGCTTTCATCACTTTCCAGAGACATCTTCAAAGCTGCTGTCAGCCTTTGTACTTCTGCCTGTCAAATTAGAGTAACATTCTTTGACAACTTTCTGGAAAATTGAAGGTTTCATCTGCATACTTCTTGATGTTCACCTGAAGAAAGAACATGAAAACCCTCTATCTTTGCACTGCTGAAAATGGAACTTCCAAAAAGTGCTCTGACCCAGAAAACCATCCACCAGGCTCTGCTTATTGTAACAATTCACTGCCTCTCATTCACAAACAGAGAAAGAAGTTTAGATACCAAAACTGGCAAGAAAAGAGCCATAAAACATCTCATCCGTATCTTTCTCTCATACACAAACACCGGGAGGGAGTGGGTGGTGCTGTGGTCTAAACCACTGAGCCTCTTTGGCTTGCTGATCAGAAGGTCAGCAGTTTGAATCTCTGCGACGGGGTGAGCTCCTGTTGCTCTATCCCAGCTCCTGCCAACCTAGCAGGTCAAAAGCACACCAGTGCAAGTAGATAAATAGGTATCACTGTGGCGGGAAAGTAAACAGTGTTTCCGTGAACTCTGGCTTCTGTCACGGCCGGCTTCCTTGGGCTGAAAAGTGAGAGGAGTGCCGCACTCCATAGTTGCCTTTGATTGGACTTAACCGTCCAGGGGGTCCTTTACCTACCCTTTTAGCTTTACACAAACACCAGAGCACCTTATAAGGTAGGGTAGGGTGGGGCCGCCCTTCTGACAGCAGCATCACTACAGTTTAGTAGAAGGAGTTGGAGTGGGGTAGAATAGCTGATGAAATCAGGATCTTGTGGACACACCAGCAGACCCAATAAGGCACTCCTACCAAGTGTCCATTTAGCCCAACCTGATCACCACCTTGCCCTGTCCCAGCCCTGTTCTAGAAAGCTGCAGGTTTTAGAAGAGTGGCTCCACTGCATTACACAAACCATTACTGACACACACAGAGGATGATGATGATGATGATTTATTTATACCCTGCCCACTCTGGGCAGCTCCCAACAGAATTAATAATAAGCGATAACACATCAAACATTAAAACTTCCCTGAACAGGGCTGCCTTCAGATGTCTTCTAAAAGAGGGGTAGTTGTTTATTTCCTTGACATCTGATGGGAGGACGTTCCACAGGGCGGGCATCACCACCGAGAAGACCCTCTGCCTGGTTCCCTGTAGCCTCACTTCTCGCAGTGAGGGAACCACCAGAAGGCCCTCGGCACTGGACCTCAGTGTCCGGGCAGAACGATGGGGGTGGAGACGCTCCTTCAGGTATACTGGGCCAAGGCCGCTTAGGGCTTTAAAGGTCAGCACCATCACTTTGAATTGTGCTCGGAAACGTACTTGGAGCCAATGTAGGTCTTCCAGGACTGGTGTTATATGGTCTTGGCAGCCACTCCCAGTCAACAGTCTAGCTGCCTAATTCTGGATTACACTCTGAGTCCTGCATCAGGTGGAAGTTGTTTGCTGGGCCGTGGTGGCAGGGTGAAATTGCTAAAGAAATTGAGAAATTTCCTTTCTGCCCAGCTATGAGGGTAATTCCATCCACAAATAGAAAGGTGATCACAATAGCAGATTTAACAGCAACCAATTCAGTCAATTGCACAAAATCAAGTGACTGGCTTGGAAGCTTTGATGATTAGGAAGGGTAGAATTGGAGCAGAGCACAACTAAGTAAAGGGTGGCTCACACATTTGCCATGTGTCATTGATTATTCACATATTTGCCTCTGTCAAAGGGGGAAGCAGACAAAGAGTGCTCTGGTAGATTTTGTTTCTCTCCCTCAAGGGTATTCTTTTATATTTTATTCCTGTTCTAGTTCTTTCCTGAATGCAACGTGAATGCCCTGCAATTAACAGCAGAGAGGTGTAGATGGGAAGGAACACCTTTTCTGAATTAGGGGAGAGAGAAAGACTTTGCAGCAGAACGGCCAGTTTTGCCAAAATTGCCTAGCCCAAAGGTAGACAAGCCAGAGTTTTGCCTGATAATAAAAGTAAAAGTGAAGCTGAGATCTCAGGAAAAACTTTAAGGTGTATTGCTTCAAACCACTCTTGCTACAACACCAGTATCTTTTGATGAGATCTTTTAGCAGCTCAGGGAATTTCAAAGGGGCTTTAAATTTCTTTCGACATAAAGAGCTTGTCAAAGATTTCTCTGAAAGCCTAAGAAAGCATGAAAACAAACACCCAAGCTGAATTCATAAATGTTCAGCTATTCTGATCATTTTTTCAAAACCCTAATCTAAACTCAGAACATAGAAACATGGCTGAAGCAATGCACATTCCTTACTTCCAGCACAGATTATTTTTCATCTGCATTGTCACTGCAGTGTAAGTTGAATTGCTTCTTTCCAAAGAGAACAAGATTTATCATTTTTAGCAGCAGAAAGAGAAAGGATTCTTTAAAAATAAGCATTTGAAATAGGAAACATTCATAATGAGGCAGTCAAAAACCTGGCTATGGAGAGATGAAGACTTAGAGCAGGTATTTTGCTTTATGTTAAATTTGAAACAATGAATTTGTCCACAGCAAAGTGGCGTCTGTCTGAAGCACCATGCTGGGGTTGGGGTGATCCGGAGTAGAAAAACAATAGGAAGGGAAGGGATTAAGTACACCTCAAACATCGCTACTTCAACTCACTCCCTTCCAGAGATGTCTGGGTGTCATTTGCACATGATTACCTTATTTATACTTTATATTTTGTGGATGAACCAGAATGCAGATCTTGTCAAATAAATAAATTTAGGCTAGGGGTAGCCAGCATGGTGCTCTCAAGGTGTTGTGCACTACAATTTGGAGATTTAGAGTGAAGTGTCATCAATATACAGATGGCATTTGGCTCCAGCCCTCTGTTCCATTCATCAGTATGTGGATGATACCCAACTCTACCTCTCTTTCAAATCAGAACCATTGAAGGTGGTGAAGGTCCTGTGTGAGTGTCTGAAGGCGATTGGAGGATGGATGGCGGCTAACAGATTGAGGTTGAATCCTGACAAGACAGAAGTACTGTTTTGGGGGGGATAAGAGGCAGGCAGGTGTGGAGGACTCCCTGGTCCTGAATGGGGCAACTGTGCCCCTGAAGGACCAGGTGCGCAGCCTGGGAGTCATTTTGGACTCGCAGCTGTCCATGGAGGTGCAGGTCAATTCTGTGTCCAGGGCAGCTGTTTACCAGCTCCATCTGGTACGCAGGCTGAGACCCTATCTGTAACTTCGCTTCTTGCAGCGAGGGAACCACCAGAAGGCTCTCAGCACTAGACCTCATTGTCCGGGCAGAATGATGGGGGTGGAGATGCTCCTTCGGGTATATTGGACCGAGGCCGTTTAGGGCTTTAATTTTTTATTATTTTCATAATAAATGATTTTTTTATTATTTATAATAATACAATAAGGTGATACAACTCCCATAACCCCTTACCAACGTCTGTGCTGCCTGGGGCTGATGCAAATTGTAGTCTAAAAAATCTGGAGGGAACCACTCAGGCTAAGCAACAGCCGAGGTTCAGGCCTGGGCCTGCAACACAGCAAACAACTTGCTCTAGGCAGTGCCATGAAGGACAATGCAAAGAGGCAGAAAATGGTGCCTGAATTGCATAGCAAGACTTTTTAAATTGTTGGCAAAATATTTTGAGGCTAGATTGAAAAATGATTCTGTGGAACAAGAATACAGAACCTTAGACAATTTTATTACATTTGTTAAGGGAATAGCTATCTGTCTGTTGCAGCATATTCCCAAGCACAGAATGCTGGCACTCTTAACGCATAAACACAGATTCCTGTGTATTTTCCTATTACATAGTACAATATGGCTTCTGACATTGCCATGTTACAAACAAGTCTTTAACACATTTTAAGATTGCATTATGATGCTGCAGCCCCTAAGTAGCTTACTCCAGAGTACTTAGGCGGTGAACACACCATACGCTTAAAAGCATACATAACCCACAAATAATCTTGGGAACTGTAGTTTACCTTTCACAAAGCTATAGTTCCAAGCACCCTTAACAAACTACACTTGGCTTCATTTGGAGCCACTGTACAATTCATTAGTTGCATATTACATCCTAGAATACAGTATTCGTATTAATTTACATTAACCAAGTAGCCCAATTAATAGAGGAAGCCGTTCTAAAAGTACTTGTTTAGGTGAAGTTGTGCAATGAAGAAGCAACCCTAAGAGATGCTTCCAATATTGTACAACCCTATTCACATTTGAAAACCTGCAAGAGAGGGATTGCAAAATGCCACAGGCATACATCTTTTCAACATTCTCAGTGTCAAACGCAGAGCTGACATGAAGCTGCTTTGTATTGCTAACCATGTTGCAATACTGAAGAAAGAAAAATACCAGTCTCTTTGAGGCATCGTTCAGCACTCCCTTCAAAAAATGTTTGTTTATTCGCTTTTGGTGCCCACATTCACTGTCATCGTCAATTGTCCTCAAAACACTTGCCATCCTATCAGTGGCATCATTTTGTAACCAAATCCATTGGTGGCATTAGCCACATAGCATGGTAATATCATCCTATTCCCTGTATGATCTCTGGAGGGGATTGCTCATGTGACTAATCTGGAAGGATTTAAAAAACAGCATTCAGTTGGGACAAAAAATGAACTAGAGATGCCAAATTGGTGTTACTACCTGGAAATCAGAACTGGGAAATAAGAGGCACAGCTTTAGACAAGTGTGAATATCAGACGTTTTGAACCACCAAGAAATTCCCAGGAGTTTTGAGGAGTTTGCATCTCGTGTTCATTTCTGATTTATTCAGCGTTGCAAAGATGCACCCCTTTATCCATTTTAAATGGGCTTTCAAAGAGTGCAAGTACAGGTATGTAACATTACAAGAACCCATAACTGCTTAGACATCTCAGTGCACCCTGAGACTAAAAGTTTTATGGAGCATTAGAAAAGCGTCTAATTGTGAATGTCTTGCTGTGATATAATTTATTTTTAATTCTTATTTATTTATTAAATTTGTATTCCGCCCTTTGAAGATCTCAGGGCAGCTCACAGCATAAAAATACAAGATAAACACAAAAATATCATTTGGTATGTCAAAAATATAGTTCAAATTTGAGGAAGAAAAATCGATAGTTTGTCTACTATGTAAGGTAAAAGCTACAATGAGTCTGATAGCCTTCAGTTGGCAGCTTGCCAAGCAACAGCAGAACTGATATTGTTGTTATGTAGAAGAAAATACCTATTGCCTGAAGGGTTTACAGTTATGTCATTAGAAGTCCTCTGCTTTTTTTAAATACTTGGCAGAGGAATAAAAAAGGGGACTAAAGGACAGGCACTGATAGATCTAGGAGTGAACTTCCTGTCACCACTCATTCTCCTTTAATGATAGGCCACAGGACTGTTGGTCTGCCCGAAAGTAGCTTGTGACTGGATGACAGGCTGTGGCTGGAACGACCAATTTCTGTGTTGTAAATAACTTCTATATAAATATTAATATATGTAGTTCATCTTTTAAATGAATCTGGTTTGCCTGTCTGTCTCACATCTATGGGCCAACCCAGCTAAAGGATAACTATTTCACACGGAGTGGAACTTGGTGGGATTTGAAAGCCTGATTTTGCATCTAGAGAACATAAGATTAGCTTGCTGGATCAGGCCAGTGGCCCATCTGGTCCAGCAAGCTGTTCTCCCAGTGGCCACCCCAATGCCTGCGGGAAACCAAGGTGCATTACATGAGCTAAGAGCACTCTCCCTACCCGTGGTTTCCAGCAACTGGCATTCAGAAGCATTGTGGCCTCCAACACAGAGTTGGTGGGATTAGATAGTAATTGTGGTAGTAAAGAAAAGCCAGTCTGTCACAGCCTCTAGCAGACAAACTATATCCAAATGTTACAGATCATGTGAAATCAGTAATTTCTGTCCCTAAAACCAAAACTGTATCCTATAAAATAATGGTTCATATGATCAACATCAAGCCTTCTGGGGGACATAGAAGACATTCACTTTCCTCCATAGTCTCTTATGGGGTAGGTGGAGCAGGGACTGTACCTTTCTTACCATAAAATAATTAAGACGTGATTGATTGGTGTATATTCTTCCTTGTACAGTAAAAAAAAAAAAAGCTTTGCAGCTTCACATCAACCTCTTTATCTGGTGGATGTTCATGTCCTCCATGGCTTTATAGGCATGCCCAGAACCCTTGACATGTCCCCAATCACATTTACAAGGAGGGGCCTTGGACGCTGCCCTTGAAGTTCTGAAATAATAATAATAATAATAATAATAATAATAATAATAATAATAATAATATATTCATGCCCCACCCATCTGGCTGGGTTCTACAGCAGAAAGGCTCTGTTGCTGTTGTTTTTTGTTAAGGCAGAGCAGTGAGGTTTTTCCCCCTAAAAGCAAAAACAAAAACACTTTAATGACCTCTACAGATGCACCACAAAATTTGGGAAACTCCTTCCCCATGCAAAATTTTATGGTAGGTTCAGCCTGGCCAGGCTTAGAAATTTTGTGTCCTCTCTCCCCCTTTCCCCACCCCCTGGAAATTCAGCAGCAATCCCCTCTTGAATAAATTATGAACGACTAAAGAATTGACAGAATATCAAAATCATAAAAATATCAAATCCTGGCTCCAGTTGCTAGCAATCACTTCTTCCTTGATAAAAGCTTTTTCGTTTTGTTTTTAAGAAGAAAACATCAGACTTTCCTTTAAATCTCAATTGGCATCCTCATCTGCACTCACAGAGAACATATTTGTCAAGATAGCTACAGCATGGTGACAGTGACGCTTCTGGCACAGAATGTCCCTCACATTCCAACTGGTCAGGGAGCAAAGCTGTTGGAATGGTTGCAGCCCAGCTTCTGTGAAAGAAGACTTGGATTGAAGCCTCACCCAAAAAAAGAAAGAGGTTCTGCAGGCAAGAATAGCACTGTGGGCCTGGTTGAAGCCAAGAAGGGGTCTTTATATAGTAGAGTTAAGGTTGCTTTGGCCTTATGAATATCAAAGGTTTACTGTATTTTTCAGTGTATAAGACACCCCCATGTATAAGACAACCCCTATTTTTTATAACCCGAAATTAAGAAATTAAGTTGTTTAGCTTTTGGGGGGAGGTCACTTCCACCAATCACTCACCGCCTGCCTGCCACTGCCAATAGCTTGCCACAGCTACTGCCAATCGCACACCTCATCGCAACCGCCAATTATCTGCCTGCTCGCTGCCACCAACAGCCCACCCGCCCACTTTCTGCAGCCGCCAATCACCTACCCAATTGCCACAGCCACAGCCAATCACTAGCAGGCCTTGCCGCAGCCACCAATCACCTGCCCAATCACAGCTGCCAATCTCCTGCTTGCTTGCCATTAATTGCATGTCCCCCCTCTACATACACTTATCTGTGTATAAAACGACACCCAATTGATGCCTTTTTTCCCCAGCAAAAAGCATCATCTTCTACATGGAAAATACGGTAATTTGTTATTCTATCAATATTGTACTGTATTATCCTTTCGCATCTTGAAATGCTTCTATTTGCATCTTTGCATCAATGCAGTAGCAACTTTCTTTTAGAGCAGGAACCCTCTTTGCCGATACAAAAGTACTTGAATTTTTAATGTATAGTTTATTCTCAAAAGAGAATGTTGATCTCACCCAGAAATACTCATTGTGCCCATTCATTAGATTCCCTTTCAAGTAAATTAGACATTTTGCAGCGGAGATTTAGAAGGCAAATCAAGAACTTTGAGAACTGGGCCAGTTTTTTAATAAAGGCAGTAAAATACAACTTCCCAACCTCATCCATTTATACCTCTTATGGCTGTTTGAAAAGTGTCAGGTTTTTATTTTTCATGGGAGAGCTTTGCCACTCCTTGCTTGAAGGAATGAAAAACAGTATAGGCTGCTCAGCAGGATATATTGTCTTATGCTATTTCAAACTGATACATGACGTCCTGGTTCAGATGGTCATATGAGCTTCTGGCTGTGCACACAACCTCTTCTCTGTCTTCATCAGAAATAGATAGCCTTGGCATTTTTGCAGAGGGAAACATGGCCATAGGAAGGCTCTTCTGAAGACTTATGTCCCTTGAACCCCAAAATTCTGTAAAGGGGTTACATGTGTGGGGGAAAGGCTCAGTTCATAGCTTCTCACCATGAGATGTGAGATAATCTCCTCAACTTCAATGAATATTATTGTACCAATTGCCCCTTGCATAGCTCCTCAAAAAGTACAGGATGAAACAAAATCATAAGTAAGTCATGTACTGTATGTTTGTTATTTAGGGGCTGCCCCATAACAAAAGGTTCTTTGAACAGCTCACAATATAAAATAACAAATTTGAAATAGAAATATCAATAATTAAAATACAATCAGAGAAACTGTTGCTGCATCAAAACAGCAGATAAAATCAGGGTCAAATGTGGGGGGGGGAACAGAGCAGAAAATAAAAACCAGCAAAACTAAAACTGGATTGGGCTGCCTACTGCCCACTGCTAGTACACAAAGGCCTTTCTTGCATCTATGCTGAGATCCATCCCATCATTAAGCAGATGCAATAATTGACTCTATCCCCTGATTTGCCTCTTTACTCCTAAATGTGGTATGCCAGCATTACAGTCTCTCTACCTTTGACTCTAACTTGGGAGACAGAACTGCTGGGGAAACCAATTTACACATGAGTAGCCCCACTACTATCTTTGTTTTAACACCTGGGGCCACAGTCCTGTTCCAACTTACCCATTGTTGTTGTTGTTTAGTCGTTTAGCCGTGTCCGACTCTTCGTGACCCCATGGACCAGAGCACGCCAGGCACTCCTGTCTTCCACTGCCTCCCGCAGTTTGGTCAAACTCATGCTGGTAGCTTCGAGAACACTGTCCAACCATCTCGTCCTATGTCATCCCCTTCTCCTTGTGCCCTCAATCTTTCCCAACATCAGGGTCTTTTCCAGGGAGTCTTCTCTTCTCATGAGGTAGCCAAAGTACTAGAGCCTAAGCTTCAGGATCTGTCCTTCCAGTGAGCACTCAGGGCTGATTTCCTACAGAATAGATAGGTTTGATCTTCATGCAGTCCATGGGACTCTCAAGAGTCTCCTCCAGCACTATAATTCAAAAGCCTCAATTCTTCGGTGATCAGCCTTCTTTATGGTCCAGCTCTCACTTCCATACATCACTACTGGGAAAACCATAGCTTTAACTATACGAACCTTTGTCGGCAAGGTGGTGTCTCTGCTTTTTAAGATGCTGTCCCATGGGCATCTGGTTGGCCACTGTGATACCAGAGTGCTGTACCAGTTTGTGCTTGTGGCCTAAACCAGCAGGACTCTGCTTATATTCTTATGCCATATATTTCCAATATGTTCCTCACTTTTCCTCACCAGACCTCTTGTTTCCATTTTACAGATGCAGACCTGAGACCAGAGGCAGTGAGCTCTCAAGTGACTTGGTAAGTTTAGTAGGGCTAAAGAGGCCTTCCAGGTGTATGTTTGACATGCTACTCGCTGGACCACATGGCATTGCAAAACTAAATAGGTTTTGCGTCTTGTGGGATCCTTAACGTCTGTGTTGTGTGTTTGTGCATTTAAAAAATCATTAAAGAAATGTTATGAAAGGTCACCATATGGAGATAAAGGAACAGACGAGATAAGAAGCAATAAGGCAAAGCAATAAAACTGCCTGTGTTTTCGTGACCTTTTAAAACGTATTCATCATACTGTATGGTGGTAAATCTTGTTAAAGATTTGATGCTATTGCTGTTAGGAGTAGAAGAATCTCAAGCAGCTCATCCACTTACCAGTGATGCTTCCTGGCAGGGTCAGATAATAAGAAGTTTGCCTGTGAATTGAAACCCAAAGTGAGTTATCAGTTACTTGGAGATGGAAACAGGGTTAGTTTGTTACTTATTCTCTCTCTTCTGGAGGAGATGGCAGCGGTTCACACAAAGGCAAGGTCATCCACCTGAAATTTGAGAGAATCTGTCTTAAACCCAGTGCTCTGCTGCACACTTCCTGCATAAATTTTAGCCAAGTTATTAAGGCAATTGGTACTTGGGTGCTGCTGATCTGCACCTGAAAAATGCTGATAGGAGTATTTCCCCATCTTTCAAGACTTTTGTGAGGATGTGCAGCAAGAATTAGAGGTAGCACAAGCCCATCATTGGGAGTTCTTGGGACAGTTCGCTTTTAGGTATCCCATTCTTTTCTCTACCACAACTCTAAGATAGGAAGAAAAATATTGCTCATGAGAGGGGGGTGGGCTCCTGTTCCAGCCTCAGATAACAGAGCACATAGGAGCCAACTCTCCAGGATTAATTGTTAAAGGATAAACAATGTTTAAATTACTGTAATGCCAGCCTGGCCCTACTAATAAATGGTTAGGTGACTGGGCTCAGATGATAGGTTGTGGGATATCATTAAAGGCTAGTTAGCAAAATATCTATTGTTTAGATGCTGATGCTGATTATTTTAATCATCATCATCAACAACAATTTTGACCAGTGCAGGTTTCTTCAATTTTTCTTCAAATTCAGTGGCTTCAGCAGACAAGCCAAATCTGCAGGAACTCTTTGTTCAACGGCTGTTAAGTGAAAAGTCTATCCTCTCTTTTGCATCTTCGTGCTAACACTCTCCTCCTTTTGTTCAAGGACTGTAGCAAACGTGAGCCAGAACAGTTTAGTTTTCTCTTTTGTACTCTTGAAGCAATATAAAGAGTACAGAATGTACAATAGCAAAATGCCACCTATCTAGCAAAATGGCTTTTAAACAGTCCACTCACACCCTTTATACCAGTAAAACAATTTAGGTTCAATCTGGACATCTTAGCAACTAAATTGCTATGATTTCTCCATCTTCCTCCAAGCTTATTTTCTTTCATGCCCCCATGACTTATGAAACAACTGACACATGGTGTTGTCTGCAATCTCAGCAAATACATTCTCAGGGGGCCAGTCTTCCCGTCACTAAGGGAGTTCAGAGGTCTGTTTCTACTTCCTCAATGGGCTTCCTTGAAAGGGGCAAATTTGAAATGCAGCAAATAAATAAATAAATGCTTTAGGAGCCACACTGCAGATGAAATTAACTGACTAGTTAGTTGAGAAATTTATTTGGGAAATGCATATCATTTGTCTCCCCCTCTTTCATAACTGTTTTCTTTTTTTCAGCTGTTCCTCCTTGCTGCATCAACAGGAGGCAAGCAAGACAGAATACCCCTCACCTTTGGCTCCACTGAGAGGCTTCTCATCTCCCCGAACCATGTCAGCGATCATTCAACCTGGTCTTTCTTCATTTATATAATTTCCGGAATAATTAATGCCTTGTTTTCCTCTTCCCATCTCATTTTCCTTTTGTATGATGTGTGCCATTTTGTAAGTCAGAGACGGTGTGGTTGTTTTTGCAGAGTGCCTAGAAAACCTTCGTGGACATCATCATCATAAGAGTGCTGCTGGATCAGGCCAGTGGTCCATCTAGTCTAGCTTCCTGTTCTCACAGAGGTCAGCCAGGTTCCTTTGGGAAGCCCACAAGCAGGACCTGAGCTCAACGGCACTCTCCTCTCTTGCAGTTTCCAGCAAGTGGTATTCAGAAGCACACTGCCTCTGACAGTGGAGATAAAGCATTGCCTTCATGGCTAGTAGCCACTGAATTTGTCTAATCTTTTTTTAAAAAAACTATCCAATATCCTGCTGGCATATTGTTAGGCATTTCCCAAGCAAATCAATGGGGGTCTGACCAAAATTGGAAGGCTGAGGGTAAAGCTGCCTCTAAATTGTGTTTGAGTTCTAAGTCCTACAGCAAAGATATGGGATACTTCAGAGATGCTCTTTGGAGCTAGGGACACACTGGTATTCTTCAAGGCATAGGGAGAGTATCATATTATTTTTTTTTTAAAAAGTCCATTAACCAAAGTCCACCTCTGTATCCACACCAGTTACTAGCTCTTGTACCAGTGTGGTGTAGTGGTTAAGAGCGGTAGTCTCGTAATCTGGGGAACCGGGTTCGCGTCTCCGCTCCTCCACATGCAGCTGCTGGGTGACCTTGGGCTAGTCACACTTCTGTGAAGTCTCTCAGCCCCACTCACCTCACAGAGTGTTTGTTGTGGGGGAGGAAGGGAAAGGAGAATGTTAGCCGCTTTGAGACTCCTTAAAGGGAGTGAAAGGCGGGATATCAAATCCAAACTCTTCTTCAGCCAACTTTTCATCTCAGTCTCATTTCCATCTCAGTCTTATGGTTCTTTACTGACTGACATAAAATCATGTAGCTTCTGAGGAAAGGATTTTTCCCCAGGAATTCTGCAGATTCTACGGATATGTTTTCTAGCTTCTGAATTTAGTGGAAACGCAATTATGAAATGAGCATAAATTTATTCTGAGGAATTATTTTACACCCCCCCCACATGTTTTCTAATTTTTTTTTTTAAAAAAGAGACCAGACATTTAGCTATATAAAGATTTCTCGTAAGTACAAGTTTGCAAATATTCATCTCAACGACCACTCTATCCAATGCGCTGAACAGCACAATGCTACTACAATGATATGTGACATGAAACTGATTGGACAGTCAGGTAAAATTAATCAAGACCATCCACTTGAACTTAGGCCTTCTTATCCATTCAGTCCTCAAGTAAAAAAGGCAATTTGCTTTTCGAGATGATCTTCTCTCTCTTTCATGCATTTATACACATATACAGGCATAGAATTAATCCTTCATATATAAAATAGTGGGTGTTTCCAGCACCAGCATTGGAAAACAAGTCAAGAACAGCAATTAGCCTCCCAGATAAGTCTTTTGCAGACTTAATAGTAGGTAAGCAAGCTTTTGAGATTTCTTAGGAGACTTTCAAATAGCACACTGAAGGTGCAGAAAAGGAATCAGATTTATACACAAATACTACAGAGATCAATGTGTTAGAGAATATAGGTATTGCTTTTCAGGTTTAAAGTTCCTGCAGGAGTCATTATCCATAGGAGATTAAATCTGTAAATTCAGGCAGGCAGAGTCAATGGGCAGTTGTTCAAACAGCCGATTAAAATGATTAATGACAGCCCAAGATGTGCTAATATGCACAGCAGCCTTACAGTACAATGCAGTACGGGTGTTCTTCAGGTAGGCTTCAGGCTTAAATCAAAGATTTATAAAACAACCACACAGTTTCTGACTTGCAAAATGGGATGGGAAGAGGAAAAGAAGGCATGAATAACACTGCCACAATAAGGGTTTATTTGAGTTTAGGAATGGGGAACAAGCCCAGGCTTTGCTGATGTCCAGCATCAACATCACAGAGAAACAGTAGTCAGGTGGACACCCATCTATTTCTGGTTCTTGCTAACCTTGGTTTCCCTAGAAAAGTTGCCAGCTCTCACTCAACTTACCTCACGGGGTTGCAAAGATATTATGGAGTAATCTGTATGCATGCCCCTCCATTCCTTGCACTAAGGTTAGGTTGGCTTTGGCACTGACTAATCCTTAGGAGCAATCTTGGGTAGGAGTTCAGTAACATGCTTTTTTCCCATGCTTCCTTGACACAGTGCTTCTGGCTTATCAAGAAGAGTAGAAAGAAGTTGTGCTTGAAACTGAATACCCTCAGCATGACAAAGGTGATACTGAAACAAGGTTTTTTTTGAAAGCCAGTGTGATATGGTGGCTAGAGAATGGACTTGGGCTGGAGAGACGAAGTTCCCAGGGCAGAATTTAAACAACCCACAGCCATAAAAACAAAGCGGGTCCTAAAAACATACAACACAAAATCCCACAGAGTGGTTGTCTAGTGTGGCAAGGAAAAACGTGGTATAAAGAATCAGTGCGACATGGAGTTAGAGTGTCAAACCAAGACCTGGGAAACCAGCATTCAAATCCCCATTTAGCCATAAAGCCCACTGGGTAACCTTGGTCTGTTCATTTCTCACAGGTGTTTGTGTGAGGGTAGACTGGGGAGGGGAAGAACCACATATGCTACTTTGACCTCCTTGAAGGAAAGACAGGATATAAATGTAATAATAAATAAAATAAATAAATAAGGTTCACAAATTGGATGAGTGAAGAGGGGTTGTCATAATAATCTAGTAGATGGGGGAGGGCAGAATATTTTAATGAAGAGCTAACATACATCAGTACCAAAAATTAAGTCCGTTGTCCTACAGGCACAATCAGCATCCCTGAGTTTGTGCCAGAGTAAGCACTTTGTTGGCAGATGCTGAAATGGCTTGGTAACTACAGGTTGTGAGCCCATTTGTCTTCTGTGCCCTTGAAAGCACCTCTTTTTGTAATCCACGGAGACTGCAACAGAAAGCCTGGCTTTTCAGACATCGTGATGCAGTTATAGAAGCTTTCACATCCTATACTTCTAGGAATTACATTGAATTGTGCCATTTGCT
The DNA here is from genome assembly GCF_027172205.1 of Podarcis raffonei. NCBI lineage: Eukaryota > Metazoa > Chordata > Lepidosauria > Squamata > Lacertidae > Podarcis > Podarcis raffonei. The sequence goes on from NC_070604.1 coordinate 55,284,222, forward strand.
ACATAGCAGGGATATAGATAGGAGCAATATTTTGAAACACCCATGGGTAATAAGAATTTGCCATCTACTCAATTGCTACTGGTTAAGTCCCTAACAGAATCATTCTTAATTGAAGAAGCAGCGAGATCTCACAGCATGGGGCTATTACTTGCAGGGCTCAAATTTAGCATCAACTGAATTCTCCCTAGGGAGCTTTGAGACAGCAGCAATAGCAGCAGCAATGCCAGAGCCCACACAATGAGTGAGTCTGAATTCCATTAACTATGGAGCCAGCTTGCCATACAGTATCCCCGTTTAGTCTTCCAATTATTATTACACTATGGGCAGTGGGGTTGAAGTGGCAGATTGTTTGCTGAATGGGGGATTTGCTCAAAAGAATCCATCATTTCCATAAATAATGCAAAAATTCTCCCAAGTGTTAAAGCATGTAATTGTTTTTCTGACATCAACTTAAACAATAATCTGTGTGTAAACAAGACATTGTCATGCATTCTACTAATGATTGCTAATTAAATCTGCCCTGTTGTTACTATTTTCCAAAATAATTCAAATGCCTCAAGTTGTTCTACAGTACTGGAAGGTTTGGCTTGCATGATTAAGAGAGTAGCATTAAATAATAAGCCATGAGCACAGATAAGCTTTTAATTGCTAACCTTTCAGTTGAACTTCTCCATTTTAGTATTCCCTTTACCCTATTATTCATTAGATATCTGTCATTTTTTAAATATAGTCATTAATTGCACTAGAAACACAAATGAGTTCTGTTTTTAGCTTCCCCTGGTGTATAATGTAGTACAGAGAGAATTTGAACACAGTGATGAATAGGTGAACTGAGCAGTTTAGCTTGGAGCTTATTCCTTTGCAACACAAAGCTTGGGTTGGGGATCTGGGCTCCCCATCCCTCATGCATTGGAGCCCTGCTCTCTTACTCTATTGCTGGAACAAGGACCCACAGCCCTGAATCAGCAACAGCGGTTGGTACAGTCACCATCAAAATTGTTTCCCATTCTGAAGCTTGTGTCAGCTAGGACCTGTAGCAAAGAGAATTCCCTTGCTTTGAGGTGAAAAATTGGGTCTGTTTTGTTCAGCTTTTTCACATTGGAAAAATGGGAAATTTGAAGTACAGATGTTGGTGGGAAACATTGTTCATATCTCCATATTGGTCCAAAAGGTTCTAATCAAACAATCTCATGCCTAAATCCTCAAGGACTGAATTTATCAAGCACCCCTTCCTCAGATATATATATGCAACTCCATGTAGTCATTCATGGTATCATGTGGAATGTTCAAAGGTGGCATTCATTTGTAAAAGATTTCACCAACAAAAACAGTGAAGAAAGCCTCACTCACAAGCCTTTCCTCAAACAAATGACTTGTTTAATGGAAAATTAATATTCTCATGTCATGAAAGGCAGTTGGGATCACTGAAATTCAAATCTCCAAGATCTCAGCCATGGTTTTATTTATACTTACGCATCTTCCCAGGCAAAGAAGGTTAGAGGGAGTAGCAATGCATGCAGAACTATAACAATAATTTAAAGATGTTCCATTATGTGTAATTGTTTGCTAGGGCTGCACAGGCACTACATCTGACCCAGGGCTCAATCCACAATGGTGAAGCAGACTCTATGAAGGCTGCTTGCCTCTGCCTCACTCCTGCCTGACTACCCTACCTTTTGACAGCCCCAGATTACTCCAGATATAATCCAGAATTATCTGGGGCTGTTTCAAACCAATCAAAATGGCCTGATTTGGGTCTGGCTTCTTGTAAATTGGTGCACAGCCCCATTGTTTACATCTTCTCTGTTTTTATCTTGTGGCTCCATTTTCAAATGCTCTTTGTTAACCATGAGCGATAATCATCTCACGCCACTCTTTTGTTTCCTGTGCCCTTTATCATCTCAGTTAGTTCCTCCTATGACACATGAAAGGTAAACTACATTATAAAAGTTTGAGTCATTTTGATATTTTGTCTTTGTCTTTTAATATATGCTTTTAATATTTTGAAACTAGTGAGTTTTCCCTCTGTGTGCCTAGATGGTCAAAGTGATTTTGTCAGGGAATGCCACCAAATACTCTTCCGTTTATTTATCAATAGTATTAAAAATAGATTTGGTGCTTGTGAAAGACAGCAGGCTGATAACTCCAGGATATTATTATTTTTCAATGTATTTTATGTGAGTGAGGGACAAAGAGAAATGTTTTAAGCCAAAGGAGGCAAATAAAATGTTTCTATGTAATATTTTCTACTCACTACCAAGATGGAAAGACTCTCATTCTCTTTTCCCATGCCTTTTTATAGCAATAATGTTAGCAAGAATTGGGGCAGCTTCACTAGGTGGTCTCCCATTTTTATTTTGAAGCATTAAATTGTTGTTGTTGTTGTTGTTGTTGTTATTATTATTATTATTATTATTATTATTATTATTATTATTATTATTTTCTAACCTGCCCTTCTTCCTGAAAGATCCCAGGGCAGCAAACAACAATGTAGTAAAAATAATGCAATGAAAAATAAAACCCATTTAAAACATTATTTTAAAGAAATTGGAGTGGTCTAATTTTCAAAGAGTGTTTTAGATGAGAAAAATTTAGGTCAGAAATATTTCCTATCCACCCCACCCAAAATGTTCACTGTTTCGGTCCTGCTCCCTGCCATTGCTTCTGCAGCATGTTGTGCTTCATCACCACATTTTTTCTTCTCATTGCATCTTCCTCAAATAATCACATAGGCAATCCTAGCCATTTTGACATAATATAGCATATTAGATGGTGTTGTGACATAAAATAGCCAATCAAACTTGACTACATATGGGTTGATTTTACTGGGGGCAAATCAGCCAATTCAGAAGTGTGAATACTTTCAGAATTTGCAGATCATCCCTTTTGAATAAATCTCACACACATGCCACTGCTGAAAACATTTAGAAAAATCACATATGCCAAATTTATGACACTCTATAGTCAACGTTTCCTTTTTTGCTATCACAATTTGAGGCCTTGGTCTTTCACCAGAGCTTTCAGATAAGCAAATAAGAAACTGGGTTGTATATTTTTATCATCATGATTGTTGTAGCACAGCAAACATCACAACTTGACTTTCACTTCATAACTCCTGGCCTAGCAGCTGAAGTAATAGCCCTAATTTCATGTCCTTGTAACTCACTTTTGGTTGATGTTGCTGAAAGTGCAGAACCTGAAGGTAATAGTATAAAATAAAGGCTTTTCTCTGTGGGTTATTTTCTTGACATTTGGGATTTGATTTGCTCAAATTCTGAGCCTCGGGCAAAGGACTAACAATATGAGACTTCACCGAAATGTATATCATACAAAAGCGTAGGACAAATTGTAAGGACATGCTTGTGGGGGTCGTTTGTGAGAGTGAAAAGAAATATGTGGTTCATCTGTGGTTTAACACAGCAGAGAGAATTGCCCACAAATTACATCTAGGCACCAAAACATTTTTTTTAATCAAGAGAGTTTTATGATATGTTGCTTTTCAAAGTATCCATTGAGTAAGCAAGCTTTGCAATGTTGGTGACTGCAAAGCCCAGTCTAAACCCAGCTGTATTGGCTTCTATGACCCTGATCACAAAAATGCAAATTGCTAATAATACCTCCGTTATTTAGCCCAGTGGTTTTGTATCTTTAGTGCAGAAAGCATTTAAAAAGGGAGGGAGGGAGGGAGGGAGGTTTCCTGCACCTTTAATAGAAGAGGGGTTTTCAGCAGGTGTAAAAAGGTAAAGGTACCCCTGACCATTAGGTCCAGTCATGGACAACTCTGGGGTTGCATTCTCATCTCGCTCTATAGGCCGAGGGAGCCGGCGTTTGTCCGCAGACAGCATGTCATAAATTCCCTCTTGTATACAACTATTTAAAGTGCATGATCCAGGAACTCCCAGTGTGCTGGAACAGTTCTACTTGCTTGAATGGGAGTGTCAAGGTCAGGGCTGTGTGCTCACACCAGCAGTAGTAACTAGTGTAAGGTTACCAGATTTTTGAATCCAGGGACACTTTTCAACTTCAGTAGGAATGATTGGATTATGTCAGGGGACTGATTTGTAAATCCGGGGACTGTCCCCGGAAAACGGGGACGTCTGGTAACCTTAAGCTAGTGCCAGTTGTGTCTGGTAGGGCAGAAGACGGAGAGCCCAAAAGTAGGTGGAGCCAGAGCCAATAGCAAGCAGAACCAACCAATTCCAGCTTTGTCACCATCTTCCTGTTGAGTTCTACAAGGTCAACAATAGGGCTGGGAGGCTTCCAACAAAAATAAAGGAAACAGCCACCACCATCATTAAAAGCTCCCCAAAACAGGGCTGCTTTCAGATGTTAACAAAAAATTATATATGCTTATTTAACTCTTTGACCTCTGTCCGGAGGGCATTCCACATGGCGAGTGCAACTCCAAGAAGGCCCTCTGCCTGCTTCCCTGTAGTTTCACTTCTCACAGTGAAGGAACTGCCAGAAGGCCCTCAGAGCTGGACCTCAGTGTCTGGACTGAACGATGGTGGATGGAGACGCTCCCTCAGGCATACAGGGCCAAAGTTGTGTAGGGCCAAAGCCAGTTGGGCCTGGCTGGGGGCAGACTGAGGTTGGTGGGACAATGCCCTAATGGACCAGCCTCCATTGGCGGACTGGCTTCACAAGTGTGCCCATGTAGCCCCAAGCATGATGCTGCCCTGCCCTTGCAACATCTCAGTAAATACCAACAATACCATGGTTGGAAGGAATACACTGCTGCTGTCCCTGGATGCTTGCAGTACAAATGAATCCAAAGATTTTCATATGCTTTGCAAAGCAAGTCAGTTTTGATAAAGTTAAGCATGTTTATAGCAAAGTAACGGCCTGAAACAACACCCAGAATCTATGTTTAGACATAACATGAGGATATATCTCTTAGAGCACGAACACAACACTTAGCACGTGCTTTTTTGTAAGACAAAACCAATTAATCATGAAACTTAGGTATGAAGGATTAATCTGGAAGAAGGATCAGAGGATATGCCTCAGGTTTAAAATTAAACACTGCTGTGGAAGTTCAAGCTGTGTTCGTAGTGAGAAATATTCATTCCTGCTAGACATAATTTGAGATACTGTTGTGTTTATACATAATTAGTTTTCACAGGATTATGAGTAATTGCCCTGATGGTTCTCTCTTCCTTTTTTGCTAAAATATTCCTTGTATATTTTCATGAACTTTTCCCACCCTCAGGTTTCCCATAAAGTTTACAATTGCCTTGTTTTTTTTGTTTTTGGACTTACTCTGGCAAGAGGCATTATTTTGATATACAAAAAGGATTACCACAGCAAACATTAGAAAATGAAGGGTGCAGGGGTGGGGAGGAGAATTAGGGTGGGGAGATGCAAATAAAGACTGGCCTCTAAACTTTTTACAAAGCAATATAACCAGGTATATACAGTTTGCCTGTTCTTTCCAGTGCATTTGATCCCTCTATAAAATAAACAATAATCTTCTAATTTCTAAGCTGTTCATAGCTAATTGATTCTTTATTTCCAACATATTTATGTATGCTGATACTGTTGCCAACTTCTACTCCTTTAAAAGGCTCCCACTCCTTTAACATTCACATGAATTTTGGTAATCTATATCACGCAAAAATTCATTGAGAAAATGATTTAGAAGCTGAAATACCAATGAAATACCAAATCAATGGACTGCTCTCTGGAATAAAAAATTAAAAAAAACTTTTAAGATCTTACATAGGTGGTACCTTGTCCTGTAGAATTATCTTGAATGTCTGACACTGTAAGTCCCAGGTGTTGGTGAGGATATGCTGTAGCAGCAGCAACTTTCTTTCACATTTGGAGGCAATGTGACACAGCACATGAGCTTTGGACAGCTATCTTTAAAGAGATAAAAACAATCTGTAATATAACAATTGAACAATCTCCCTTAGCCTTGCTAGGTATTATAGATGAGTCAAATGAACAATTGTGTTATAAGGAACTGTTCATGTTTCTTCTGGAGGCAGCTTGCCTAGAAATTGCCAAAACAGGACTCTAGGTATGTACAAATTTGGTCTGTGAGAGAAGGGCTCTTCCAATATTCTTAAGAACTGGAGACATATACAGTAGGAACTGGACACTGTCACCAGGAATAAGAGCTTTTTGTATGTACCTCACACAATTGCTGTCATGGGATAGAAAGAGGACTAGCCCTGCTCCTGCCAATACAGTTGTACCTTGGTTTAGGAACTTAATCCATTCTGGAAGTCCGTTCTTAAACCAAAGCATTCTTAAACCAAGGCGTGCTTTCCCATAGCAATGGGGGACTCAATTTACAAATGGAACCCACTCAACAGGAAGCGAAACATGTTCTTGTTCCAAGGCAAAGTTCACAAACCAAAACATCTACTTCCAGGTTTGCAGTGTTCTTAATCCAAGTTGTTCATAAACTAAGCTGTTCTTAAACCAAGGTACCACTGTACATCTCACACTGACCCTGCAGATATGTGGGTGCATGCTTATAGAGCAGGCTTCCCTATTCAGACCTTTCCTCCCAATTTCTGAATGACAGGGATGTGAGGGTGGGGCAAGCAAGCAAGCCTCCTCTCCCCATTTGATTCTGACAACAACAGGTAAAAGTATTAGATCCTAAGAGGAAATGACAAGAAGTCGAACAATGCATGCTAAAGGATGCTTTTAAAAGCATTAAGGAAGCATTTGCAAAAGTACTACTGCCCTAATCTGTAAGAGGAGAGGAAGGGAATTTCCACCAATTCCCCTCTCCCCGTGCATCTAACCCCTTCTCTACATATGAGCTGGTCCAAAGACTCTCCCAACTCTCCAGGCCAGATTTTTGAAGGGTGCAAAGGAGATCTGATAAAACCTGCCTTCACCTTTTCCACCAGCAGAACTCTTGCCAGTGGAAAGGGTGAGGAAATTTTTGCTGGTTCCTCCCTTCCTTCCGTAGCCTGTGGGAGCAAACTGACGATCCCAGCCAGAATATTTACACTGAGAATGTGTTTTCCAATTTTAGGAGAGGAGGAAATAGATGCTTCCCAACAGAGATATTTGAACTTGTATCTCAGTTTTGCTTTTTAATAGATGTATACATCTTACTGTGAGGTCTGCTGGTCAGTTCAATAAATTGACTGATATGCTGTGTAGGTAGGAATGCTACCCTCATTATATTACAGTACATTCATCCCTATCCAAAATCAGAAAGCTCATTCAAAATCAAACACAAAAGGAAAGATGCAAAGTGCATGAAAGGAAATATAAAGAATGTTTTTCAATCAAATTGTCAAAGTGCTGGTGATAAATATATTGAAATCAAAAGTCATTATCCACAAGGCATTCATTTCAATAACGTATGTATCCTTGCTGTATCTGGTATTTGACTTTTCAGCTCTTTGTGCGAGCTCCTCATGTATTACACTTAAAACAGAAAGAAAAAATCACCCAACATTTCATTTCAACCCTTAGAGCACCTCAGCTAAAATCTCTTTGTCTACTTCTCTTACTCAGCTGTGTAATGATGTGACCATTTTTCCTCCTCCCACAACACTTTCGGCCACCTGTCAGACGACCAAAATTAAAAACAGAGTCTGATTAAACAACTCTCTGTGGTGCAGTTGAGGCAGCTTCATTAGTGCTTCAGTTTACGGTCGCTGAGTGAGCCGCGCCGCTGTAACTTCTCACGGTTTATGGGAAGCCGATTTGGAGGCACAGGATGTGGGGTACACAATTTTGCACAGTTGCAAACTTTTGATTGCATGAATTATGCATGAGGGCTGGCCCACTGCCGATACTCAGTGGTGGTAGATCAGAACAGGCGCAGTAGGACTCCCCCCCCTTTCTTTCCTTTGAAAGGGGAGAGGAAGCAGAAGTCCCTAATAATATAAACCTCTCGCCTACCCATCCCCAATGCCCAGATTTTTGTGTGTGTTTTTTAAAGTGCATCTTGAGTTCTCTCTCCTGCTCATCTCCCAGCTTCCCCGCTGTTATACTGAGAACTGCAGGGGAGGGGAGACGCAGGTTCAAGGCTCTGGCTGCAGATTGTAGCACACATCAATGGCTCTTCTCTAGCGTGAACACAGCAAGCAATGTCACTTTGCTGAGGATGACAGTCTCATCTTCCCCAATTGCCCATGTGCTCTGTCACATGATGTAACACTTTATTAAAGTGTTCGGAGCTCCGGCTTCCTCCCACTGTCGTCCTCTTGTTACAACTGCAAGTATATATTTGAAAAGTAAAGAGAGAGAGAGAGAAATAGACAGGAGCAGTCAGAATATAATTTAGTAAAAGGTAACTCTTTGTTGCTATTGTTATGCCGTCCTACTTATTATTCTATGTACATCCCTCTACACTGAAAGAAATAGGCCATTTCCTTGGGTATTATTAGCAGGCGATAAAGAATTCTGCAGTAAAGCTATTCAGATTCTGCAAAGCCGGAATACATTATGTATTGCAACAACATACAGAGGTACTCGATGCGATTTCATTTCCAGTGACAAGGTCTTGTGCATGTAAGCCCAGGTCTTCTTGTGACAGCGGCAGAAATAGCTCCATGGGCCAGAGCCAGAAATGAAAGAATTGTGTGGATTTCAGAATCACAGCTGTTATCTCTCATATATTAAGAACTAGCATGTTATCAACCCACACTCCATAGGTTTCATCCATATGCCTTTTGTATGAACTACATGCCCTGTATCACACGGTGAAAAAAGAAACCTTCATTCTGCTCTGCCATCCTTCTCTTCTGCCCTGTCCACTTTTACAGCATCCTCTTTGACCTCACTTCATGCTGGTCTGCTTTAATGTCACAGTGGGCCTTAGAAGTTAGAAGTGTTATAGCTATGTTGGATAAGAAATTGGTATATTATTATTAATAATAATAATAATATTAGGATAGCATATTGCATCCGATTTTTATTAAGATATAATTACTACAATAAAAAATAAGATGCAACAGAAATGCAGTGAAATACATCAACCATCAATCAAAGCAATCATATAAGACAGAAAAATCACAACTCTGAGGAAGAAGAAAGAACTCCCAAATTAAAAGATGAAAAAGAAGCATCACCAAACCACCCACCTATCTCAAACAGGAAATGCGACCCATTGTCCTCTGCTACCAGGATTATTTCATTCTCCCCAGAAAAACCAAAACAAACCAGGCAACTAACCATGAGTCACGAGTGTGTGAAAACCTCCCTTGCTCAGGGATATCAAAGAGCAAAAGAACAAATGTATAGAATTGCAATGAAGAAACTGGGTGTTTGAAATACAAGTGCTGTCCTATCGGTTGCAGGGGTTCTGCAATGCACAATGAAGGAAGGAGGGTGGCTTGGAGGAGCGGGGAAAACACCTCTGTATTTGTTGAGACTGACAATCTGTTTTATAGCAACGCTGCTCCTTTAAAGTAATTCTCAGCATATTGGTCTACATACGGTGAGGTCAGTCACAACAAATCAATTTCACTATGATTGCATTTTAGCCACAGTCATATTTCTCCTGGAAATCTTGCCAGAATCAGATGTTCAGTGGGTGGGAACATTGATTTCCCTTCTGTTCCCTTTCTCCCCCTCCCCTCCCCCACTTTGATCTGCTTGAATTCCACTTTAAGGCACATCAAGAAGAGCAGCTTGTTCCAAACTGGTCTCAGCTGATGAGGTGGTAGTACTTCTGAGGGAGAGAAACACCTCACATCCCTCATGAAAGGAGCTAATGACCTGTATTTCTCTCACAGCTGTAAAATAAAATTCCATCACTCACAAGAACTACAGGAGGAAATGAGTTTGAAAAGAGACTTTTTGATAGGTGAAATGCAGCTGCTGTCCTTTTGGGTGATGTTTTATATGTCTGAAAGAACTGAACCTCAGCAATTCACAGAATATTTGCTCCAATTCCTGCAAACACAAACAATAAAGACCATATAGTAGAGCCAGGTCAACTTCACAGGTGCTATTTGTTTCTGGGAAGTAAATAAAGACACCCCCGCCAGCATGTGTATCCTATGGACTCTCTCAGGCACGATGAAAAAACTAATTCTTTAGGGATCTGAAGACCTCAGATTTGTCATTTTGATTAGCATAGTTAAAAAGTGATGTCTTCAGGCTATTTCTATGACTTCAGAGGTAAACAAAAAACAAAATCCATGTAAAGAAACAGCTAATGTTCAGGCCAACTCTATGACTGCCTCTTTCTCTTTCTTTTTGTGTCTCGCTAACTCACACACCTGTAGTTAACTCAAACATGAATGTAACATTATTGAGGGCTGCCTGAGGCAAAGGGCAATATAGCACCCTCCATTTTGCATAACAGACACCAATTATACTTCTGCACTGTCAGTGGGTTAGTTTATTCCACCTCACCTGAGTTTAAGAGGAGCAAAGCATGCTATGTGGCGCCCACAGCTGTTTCCTCCAGTAGAGGGGAATTCTGCCCCCACTCACAGTATCTACTGCTTGAGGTGCCCTACCTCACTCTGGCTCACGATAGATCTAACTCTCACACTATTTAATTGTTGACATCTGTCTGTCTCAAGAGACAATGGAGTGTAACTCAGGGGTTAAGTCAAACCACTGGAGAATGCCAGAGCCTGCAGTGGCTGTAGAGACTGGTAACTTGTAACAGTTGCCTCCTGCATTGTTTTTGCTGTGTTAGCAGCGTTGAAGTGATTTCTCCAATGAATGTTCCACCACTGAACCATGGTCCTGCCCATCTCCCTCTCAACAAGCTAAATCCATTTAAGTTAGGTACATCCCCTTTGAACTGAGCCCAGCTCAGTTTTGGGGTTGCCGCTGTCACACTCTGTTCTCTTTTTCTCAAGCAAAATTTTGGGGAAGGAACAGAGGTAGGTAACAGGTGGGTGAGGACTCTCCTTGACTATAATTATTTAAGCTGCTATTGCATCAGGCTGCAGCAGACAGTGAGGTGGAAAGTAGGGCTCAAACCATCATTTGTGCTGAGAGCTCCCCTCCATGTTAACTAACCCTCTCATTTGGGGGGAATTGCTTCTTGGAGGATAGCTACTTTACTACCACACTGGGGTAAATTACTTAGATATTTTAAGGTTGAACCCAGAAGATATTTGAAAGTGCTACCTTAAGTGATTTGTCCTCCTTTCTCTAGTGGAGAAACTAAATTTCAAAGTAAAGTAAAAGTTCAGAAGCCCATGCTAGGAAAATTAATGTGAGCTTATGGAAAACTACACAGAGGAATTGCATTCCAACACCATGTCAAACTCTATAGCCAGTACTCTACTGCCTTCTATCTACTTTGCAATCTGAATTTGCGATTAGTTGGTGAAATTGCTTCCAGATCACCATAATAACCCATTTATATTTCATCTACTCTACATTTATGTTTTAGTAATTTTCTATGAATGGCGATGATAGAGTATCTCACTTATGAAATACAGGAGCATTAATTCCTTCCTATCAAATACAATATTCTATCAGAAAAATTCTGCCTCTGAAGAAGAACCTTTCATACAATGACACATTAATGAGATATACTCGTCACCTCCTTTTCATAACATTCTTTTAATCAAAGCTCACATCTTGTTCTGTAATACCATTATACTTCATAAATCTAAATTTCTGAGGTGTTGAAGACCTTTTATCATGCCATTTTTTTAGTATTATTGTCTTTAACCTTTCAGATTTTTTTTAGTATAAGAAATAATCTCATATGCATGATAGCATTACCCAAGTATACCTATGAGCTACACGCAAGCTTATTGCAAGTGCCAATATTGACATTTCCACAGGCATAATTGAATGAGCTATTTTAGCTGGTCTAATAAATTCTATTATAACTCTTCTGTTTTCACCAAGAAAGGGGGCTTAAGTCAAAAAGTCATCATGACCTAGACTCTCCAGATATAGTGCCTGTATCATAAACAAGCCACATTGAAGGTTGCTTTAAATGGTGGCGCTGTAACCACTGACAATGATTGCTTGGTTTGCTTGGTATCTGATTATTGGCAATGAATATCTTTATTGAAAAATAATGAATATAGTGGTACTGTGGCTAATCTACTGCCCTCCAGTTGTTGTTAACCAACAACTTCCACTATCCCTGACCATTGGCCATACTGGCTGGGGCCAAGGAAAGCTGCAGAGCAGCAGGTTAGCTACCCTAAAGAGAGGCGCCCAGGGCCAGGCTTATGATAAATAGTGTTGTGGGCAATATGTGTGTTTCTCTCTCACACACAAAACCAGTCAGTTCTGCTACCAAGCTCTGTAGCTTGTGCAGGATTTCTAAACCTAGCTCTGTAACAGGCTCTACTGCTCCCAGGCTTGCCCAACAATTTCTAGGTAAAGGACACTGAGCTACCTCAAATAACTTTACCCTCACTGCAAAGAGTACCTTCAACAAACACCAAGCTCAGCTCAAAACCCCGTGCAGCTCCGTGCCCAGAACCAGCACTCGGCTCACCCATTCAAAGCCTGGCACTGTTATTCACCTCCATTTGATAATTTTAAGGGAGTTTTTGGAGGTGCTTGTTTACCTGCTTGGTTTAATTTATTCCCAGCTGCCTTGATGGGATGGGACGCAGGTGGCACTGTGGTCTAAACCACAGAACCTAGGGCTTGCCGATCGGAAGGTCGGCAGTTCGAATCCCCGCGACAGGGTGAGCTCCCATTGTTCAGTCCCAGCTCCTGCCAACCTAGCAGTTCAAAACCACATCAAGTGCAAGTAGATAAATAGGTACCACTCTGGCAGGAAGGTAAACGGCATTTCCGTGCACTGCTCTGGTTTGCCAGAAGCGGCTTAATCATGCTGGCCACATGACCCCGAAACTGTCTGCAGACAAACGCCGGCTCCCTTGGCCGGTAAAGCAAGATGAGCGCCGCAACCCCAAAGTCATCCGCGACTGGACCTAATGGTCAGGGGTACCTTTACCTTTACCTTGATGGGACAACTTCATTATCTGCCACTGATGTTGTGTGTCAGGCCATACCTGCTGAAATCCCTTCTTCCATGCAACGAGTAACAGTGCAGGATCTCTGTCCTCTTTCACATCTGTTCACTCTACCAGTCTATTGATAACCACTAGGAATGCAATAGACCAACAGTCCTCACATATAAAGTGGGGTAGCAAGATCACAACCCCTGCCACATCGCTGCCACTGACACATGCACTAGCCATGCCTCCTGGCAGCAATGTGTCTGATGAATGTGAAGATGAGTGCTATGTGCATAGAAATGTACTCAGATATAGCTCCTCTACCTCGGGATGAATCTATGCCAATCAGCAGCCACTCCTTGTGCAGAAAAGCTTCGTGTATATTCCTCAATATGTGCGTATGGCTCACAGACATGCGGCCAGAAGAAGAGGTTCTACCCCAAATTGAAAAGTGAATCGGGATGTTTGTGGGAGTCTGATTGCACTATTAACAAGACATCTCAGTTTGGATCCAGGGCTCCATAAATGTTTGAGTGGCTCTGTGGACTTACCAGTCTCAAAAACACACAACTGTTTTGTCTTGCTTGCTTGCTGAGAAATGAAACCAAGCTGACTGGGGAAACCCCCAGAGTTTGAGAGGGGAGGGATGGAGAGGGAAGGGGACCTTCACTTTTGACAGAAAGGTCTAGCACTCAACTACAGCAGGAGAAGCCAACAACAACGACAATAACAACAACAACAACTTATTATTTATACCCCACCCATCTGACTGGGTTTCCCCAGCCACTCTGGGCGGCTCCCAATAGAGTAAAACATCAAACATTAAAAACTTCCCTAAACAGGGCTGCCTTCACATGTTTCTAAAAGTCAAGTAGTTGTTTATTTCCTTGACACCAGATGGGACGATGTTCCACAGGGTGGGCGCCACCACCGAGAAGGCCCTCTGCCTGGTTCCCTATAACCTCACTTCTCGCAGGGAGGCAACCACCAGAAGGCCCTTGGATAATAATGGAATTAGAATATCATAACAAATCTGTAAAATCCAGTAAAAACAGCACAGCAATATTAAAAGCTCTATCTTTAAAAACAGTCTGTCTACTGCAGGAGTCCTAACTGCCCTGAAGAACGACTCAAAGGCCCTCGGAGCTTGACCTCAGTGTCTGGGCAGAATGATCAGGGTGGAGACTGGGCCGAGGCCGTTTAGGGTTTTAAAGGTAAGCACCATCACTTTGAAACGTGCTCAGAAATGTATTGGGAGCCAATATCGGTCTTTCAAGACCAATATATCGTCTCAGCGGCCGCTCCCAGTCACCAGTCTAGCTGCTGCATTCTGGATTAGTTGTAGTTTCTGGGTCACCTTCAAAGGTAGCCCCATGTAGAGCGCATTGCAGTAGTCCAAGCCCATCCACCACCAATGACCTTTCCACCACTCCAGCCTCTGCTGAGGAGCCATGCACTTTCCCCCCATCACCATCCAAACCCCCATGAGTCTTACTGACCCCCCCCCCCATAAAATGGCAACGTCTCCCTTGTGGGAGAGCCACTACAGATAACATTTTGAAATTTGGCAAGCTTCACTCACTCAGAAAGAGTGCCCATGCCAGCAAATTATATCCAATTCTGGCAGAAAACGAGCAAGTTATTAACTTTCCCTTTATTTTTTAAAAAGTCAACATTGCAAGGTTCCTCCATCCTCCTACAATTTGGCAGGCTTTATCCTCTCTGGATGGGTTCCTACAAATTTCATCTAGTTCCTTGAAAAAGGGGAAAACATCATTAAGAGCCATTTTTAGATATCCCATTATTGGGTAGGGAGAACCAACCTTCATTTTTAGCAGATCCAATTTGGTCCCAAATAATGAGTTTCCAATTCAGCTGTGTCTTTCTGACACAGGATTGCTCCAAAACAGATTCGGCTGCTTCTCAAAGCAGATGCAGATACTGTACAGGTTGAATCTTATGAGCAGTGCACACCCCTAGTTTCAACACATTCAGGGTATCATCTTATCAGCAGCAGAAAGCCAAATCTATAAACCACTTAGGCAGAGTAACGTGAGTTTAGCCTTGCTTGGCCTCACTGCTCCCAGTAATGCCAAAACTACAAGGACTATATAGACACATAGAAGTGTGACAAGCAGCAACTTATATCATTTTTATATATAGTTAATTTGTGCAAATATCATTCAATGGCTTTGCATCTTTTTGATGTGCATTTGTTTGTGTGTTTCTTCAATAGCTTAGCATTTAACTTCCTGACAGCAATATTCATTAAAAAAGACTTTTTAGCTAATTAGGAGTTCCATATTTGAGATTTTGTTCTTGTAGCTCCTTGTGTTTATACTAAGAATACTAGCGGCCTTATGAAATAAAATATTTACAATTCCACAGCTAAATAAATATAATGATTTGGGGATATTAATAAGAACCAGAGCATGCAATAGTATATATATAATGAAAGAGTTTCTTTGTTTTTGTTTCAGGGCTTGGTGTAAATCTTTTCAATATTTAATGAAAGGGGGAACAGCATGGAAGGCAAGGAGTCATTAGAAAAATCTAAGTAGATTTTGCCTTTCTGCTTCTACCTAAATAAAATAAAAGAGACAGAAACTTACTTTAAAAGTACATTCCAAACATTGTGCTGACTTTCAAATAAGCCTGAATGCATCTACAAATCGATTTTAATGACTTGTTCTCCTAAATATGATCTGCAATTAGCAGATAAATCTACCCACCGAGATTCATTAAAGCTTACAATTTTTGAACTCCGACTTCAATAAACAGCATCTAAAGCAGCCCCCTACAGCCACCGATGTGATGGCATTTGCTTTCTAACAGTTCCTCAGGTGTACTTAGCAAGCAAAATGCTTTGATGGAAATTGTTTGCTATTATATTAACCAGAGACTTAATTCTTCAGGCCCTCCTCCTTAATCTCTTTCAATATTTGTGAAGTATTAAGTTTTTTTCTCTCTGGGCCAAACCTCACATGACAAGTCTGAGGGAAAGCCTCACAAGTATAGAAAAGGAACATCGCTGCTGTTCTGTCTTTTACTGCTCCTACTCTTTTTATTCAGATTTAGATGTCTCTTGACACCTCAGAAACAGTGCATCTGAGCAACATGGAATTGCTTTTAATATCGGATCCTGTGCACATTCATTAACAGAAAGCAACAGGCATCTGCTGACAATATTTTGTGCAGTTAAAGTTATCCACAAACCAAAACAGTTTTGGTAATCAGGATTGTAATCCAGTAATTTGTAATACTCTAGGTATATCCTTTCAGAAAGACTTTTGCCTTCATTCATATGAAGACATACATCTAATAAAATATTATGGCAGAATTAGTCAAACATGAAGATTTTCTGAAACAGCAGTTAACAAGCAGTGGGGAAATCCTGGTATTTTGCTTGCATATATTACCTAAATATCCCGAGAGAGGAACTAATCAAGGCAAAGCAAACTTTCATTAAAACAACAAGATGTAGAATGAAGCCTACCAGAATGACTTATTCTATTGACATATTTTATGGTTTTATTGTTTCATTTTATTGTATTCTTGCCCTGAGACTAGCCAGACCCCAACAAATCCTCTCTTGCATGGCAATAGACTCCATCTTCTTAAAGTGGGTTGTGCAATGTCCCCATCACTGAGCATCTTGGGGTCCGAGGTGCTCATTTTGCTGGTGTTTTGGTCCCACATGACTGTGTCCCCAGATGGCTTCTGTCCTAATCTTGAAGGGGTCATATAGCCGAAAGAACAGCTCACACCCACAAGTGGCAGCGCAAAGAAGTTGTGAAAAAAGTGGCTCTCCTTGACTGCATGACCTTGTTTAATGTCCTGCGTGCCATTCGCCCTTCATAGCTGATCAGCCAATTCCATTTATCATGATAATTAGGCACCATCTTGCCAGTTCAATCAGGCTCAATTACTTTAGGCCTCATTAGTGACTGACATTCTGTAGCAAGTGCATCTTTTGAGTGAGCAAGGTCAGATAAAGAAAGTAAAACACACAGTCATCAAGCACATTTACAATACAAACTGTCCTCAGATGCAGACTGCTTTGCTTGTTAGGTCTGATATGCAACAATATTTTTATGTACTCTCCCCAAGCAGGTGGTTTATTTCACCCTAACCCTTCACTCTTCCATAAGTGAAGAAGTAGGCCTGTTTTGAACCACTTAGAAACACATTAAACATGTACAGTGGTACCTCAGGTTACATACGCTTCAGGTTACATACGCTTCAGGTTATAGACTCCGCTAACCCATAAATAGTGCTTTAGGTTAAGAACTTTGCTTCAGGATGAGAACAGAAATCATGCTTCAGCAGCACGGCAGCAGCAGGAGGCCCCATTAGCTAAAGTGGTGCTTCAGGTTAAGAACAGTTTCAGTTTAAGAACGGACCTCCGGAGCGAATTAAGTACTTAACCTGAGGTACCACTGTACTCTCTCAGTCAGAACTGCTTAACTTCTGGCTGAACGCAACAGTCTACTGGAAGTGGTGCACACAAGTAAATACAGGTCCAAGTGAGTAAACCGACACAAACAACTTCAAAAGCACAGACAGGCCATGGAAATATTGAAAAGAAACCAAAGGAGGAAAAGAAATATGGAAAGCAGAGGAAGAGGAAATTGACCAACTCAGACCCCTGATAATGAACTCAAACCATGGGTGGCAAATCTGTGTAGGGCTGCCATACGTCCGGATTTTCCCAGACATTACCGGGATTTCAAAGGCGGAATTGACGTCCAGGGGGAATTTTTCCAAAAGGCCTGGATCTTAGGCAAGTCTTACGGGGCTTCCTAAAAAGAGCACAAAAACTTTTGGGGTGCCCTGGTTTGTACTTTTTGAAATATGGCAACCCTAAATCTGAGTCAATAAAGAATGCACATGCTGCAATTCATGAATGGGTTTGAAGCAATGCAATTATTATTTATTGTGCCATATGTTGTTGTTAACTTTATTGTCTGGTCTTTGACACAATAAAGATTGATTGATTGATTGATTGACAATAAAGATTGATTGATTGATTGACTAGTATTTGAGGGTTGTGAGGCTTCCAGAGATAACAGATTTTAAAAAGAAGAAGCTGCATACATTGAAAATAATCTACCCTCTTAGGACCTTTTTATAAAATGAAAAAATTGAATAACTGGAGTGTAGTTGCTTCCCATTTTTTGTAAAGAGTCTAGATGTTCTCTCTAAAGCAAGCATTACTGTTGTAGTGAAATTGCATTTTTCAAGTCTTCAAATTACAGTATAGAAATACTATCATCATCATTATCATCATCATCATCATCTAAACCAGGGTGTTCTACCTCACAAGCTTTTTTTTTTTTTTTTTGGCAGCCCTCCACAACACTGAATTAAAAACATCTTAAAGCCTTAAAAAATATTTTTGGTGTCATGCATTCTGAATGAAAGCACATGCACCTGCATATTAAATTAATTAATAAATATAGTTAAGTAATTTATTAATTGTGTATTTCATTATATATTTCATTATATATATTAATTGTGCATTTGAAATAATATTAAATATATTTATAACACTTTAATTTATGATATGAAAATGTAATTCAGTGCATGGCTCATGGGTGCTCTGTTGAAGTACTCTTGCAGTCAACATCCCATAAGTAGTTATGCTGGAAAGTGTCCCAAAGCCAGAGGAGTTATGCTAGGAGTGACAGGTAAGGATCCTCTGTTCTTTTCAAAAGATTTTCAATGGTCTGCATAGCCCTTTCAACTCATCCATTCTTTTGAGAATAATGTGGATTGCTGGTGTAGTGCTCAAAATCATACTAGTCTGCAAACTTCTTCTCCCCCCCCCCCCCGCCACATGCACTGTTTCAGGGAAAGGGTCTCCCAACCCTCCCCCAATTTTGGGGGGTGCAGTGGAAGAGACCCATTGCTCAAGCAGAAGCCCTTGTCCAGGACTTCTGCTGAAGGAACTTGTTAGCTGAATCATGCCCAGAGGTTCTCCAAGGTCTTCACCATTGCCCATCAATTTTTGTTCTTGTATCGTTTCTATAGTTGCAGACACTCTACATACTACTGCAAAATGCCCTATTCTGTCCCATCACCAACATTTTACTTCCTTTGCAGCACGTTGCTGACAATTCTGAATAGATTTCCTGCCACACGCTATCTGACACATTCTGGTCTAGGTCCCACATGCTCTTATTGTGGTTAGGATTTGTGCTGTGCTTTGGATCAGACTCCCTTTTTTACAGCCTTATTCTTGATTTTGATTTTGATTATTATTATTATTATTGTTATTATTATTATTATTACAACATCCACATTATCATTTGTGCTTGTGGGGCAGCTATGGTTTGGTTACAGTTTCATGCATTCTTACATTTGCAATGGCTACTGTGAGATCAGGATCCAGCTGAAGTTGAGCTGCCCATGTTTCACCTTTATTCCCACAACAATCCTGTCCCTTATATGTCCTCTTTAATTGCTCCATAATCACAGTGTCTAGCCAGGGTGCATACAGTCATGATAAAAGCTTGATGAGCTTCTTCCTGCTCCTGGTACCTCAGCTAAAACATTGCTCTTTCTTAACATTTTTATTTCCTATGAAATGGTTATCAAAAGCTTCCCTCAATGTCTTGTAGCTTTTCTGGTCTTCTGCTGTGGGGAATAGGCTACATAAAATGTCACCCACAGTGTCCCCCATTGCAAAAATGTGAGTATTCACTTGATGTTCTCCTGGTTTCTGCATGAACCCAGAAGTCATCCTATATCTCTCAAATCTCTTAATCCAGCTGGGCCAACTGCTTAGATTCTGAAAATCAAACTTCTGAGGTTGAGCCATCCGTGTTAAAGGATTCATAGCTTTACAACTTTTATTTCTTTTAATGCTCTCTTTTGCTCTCTTTTACTTTGCGGTGATTTTTCCTTGCTCTGATTATAAAATTTTGCTTCTGTTATTTCTTTCCTTTTTTTAGTTTTCACTCACTCTTTTTACAGCATGAACTCATTTGCTTTCTTTTGGATCAATAACAATAACATCCCATTCTGACACCATGCTAAATGAAGGAAATAATAATAATAATAATAATAATAATAATAATAATAATAATATATTTATTTATTTATTTATTTATTTATTTATACCCCGCCAATCTGGCTGGGTTTCCCCAGCCACGCTGGGTGGCTTTCAACAGAACCTTAAAAACAGAATAAAACTTCAAATATTAAAAACTTCCCTGAAGAGGGCTGCCTTCAGATGTCTTCTAAAAGTCAGATACAGTGGTACCTCTAGTTACGAACTTAATTCATTCTTGAGGTCCGTTCTTAACCTGAAACTGTTCTTAACCAGAGGCGTGCTTTCGCTAATGGCAGTGGCGTAGCGTGGGTTGTCAGAACCCGGGGCAAGGCAAGTAATTTGCACCCCTAACCCATGGATTTGCGCCCCCTAACCCGTGGATTTGCGCCCCCTAACCCTAACCCCCAAATGTTGCGCCCGGTGCGGCCGGCCCCCCCTGCACCCCCCACGCTACGCCACTGGCTAATGGGGCCTCTTGCTGCCACTGCGCCACCGGCACATGATTTCCGTTCTCATCCTGGGGCAAAGTTCTCAACTCGAGGTAACTCTTCCAGGTTAGTGTTTGTAACCTGAGGCATTTGTAACTCAACGTACCACTAGTTGTTTATTTCCTTGACATCTGATGGGAGGGCTTTCCACAGGGCGGGTGCCACTACCGAGAAGGCCCTCTGCCTGGTTCCCTGTAACTTGGCTTCTCGCAGTGAGGAAACCGCCAGAAGGCCCTCGGCGCTGGACCTCAGTGTCCGGGCAGAAGGATGGGGGTGGAGATGCTCCCTCAGGTATACAGGACCAAGGCCGTTTAGGGCTTTAAAGGTCAGCACCAACACTTTTAATTGTGCTCGAAAACGTACTGGGAACCAGTGCAGGTCTTTCAAGGTGTTATGTGGTCTCGGCAGCTGCTCCCAGTCACCAGTCTAGCTGCCACATTCTGGATTAGTTGCAGTTTCCAGGTCACCTTCAAAGGAAAGTCCGCCAGCCATGTTGAAGTGGAAACTGCAATGCCTCTTCCTTGGGAGAGAGCCCCTCCTTCATTGAAGCCCTGCTCTTCTTCAGGTTCACATTTTAACCTCTGAAGAACCACTAGTGTATCACACCGCAGATTTTACTTTGTGGGTGCACAGCACATTTAGGTAACAATTCTGCACCTGAAAATTATGTGCATGATTCCAACTTTAATGTGCAAATCCCTCTCCAATCTTTACATTGTTCAATTCCAGTCTACATCTGTCTCCATCTTTCATCAGTCTGTCAATGAAATAAATTTCCCTCTCTCTTCTGCTACTTTCTGTGCATAATTTGCTAAATAAAGTTTGGTCCCACTCTGAATAATATATTAAATGAGATTATTTTGAAGTTTTTTTGTTCAGTTCCAAGTCAACAGCAGATTCTTTTTTTAATAATAATAAAAAAAAACATATGCAGCTGCATTGACATGACATGCTTTTTCCATCTCTGCTGAGGAAAAGCATTGGAACCAATCCAGTGCTGACACCAAATTGATTTGCACCTTTGAGATGTTGGCTGCTCATGTCAGATTTTGAATTTGCTGGCAGATGGCAGGGCTGAATGGGGAAGGGGCCTGTGGAATTATTTGCAATTTACCTCAGATATATGAAGATAGAAAAGGAGTGGAAAGTAGAGAGAGGCTTGTGGATGAACAGAAAAGAGTAAGAGTTGCTTCTGTTTTGCCATGTTAACTTACTTAACCCCATTATTTTCAAGCTGTTCATAGAAGCAACAGAGCAGAGTTATTTGGGGAAATATGGACCTTAAATGCTCTTAATGAGGAAAAAATCACCATATATTCTGATTTATGGGGTGTAGGGGTAAGAGAGACATTCCATTGTAATTTTTTAATGCATATATGGTACAAAAATTAATAGGTTATATGTCATTGTTAAATTAAAATACAAAATACAATATGTTGTTGTTTTTCTTCTGGGTTATATACTGACTTCCATCAATGGAAAGGTATATATATGTATATATATATACATATATATTTTTAATTCTCTCCTGTAGTCTCCCATTCAGATCTGTTCTAGAGGATCAGGGAACCCTCTGGAGCTACTTTAGGAGAGCTCAGAAAACTGCAGAGGAAGGGAAATCACTGGACATAACTTTGCTCCCATTTCTATGGTTGCCACCGATCCCTAGAAAAACATGACCATCCTTTTTGGGGGAGAAAAATGTCCCCTGTCCTTTTTGAACTTCAAGCGGGACACTTTTTTCACATATTCGAGACAATCATCATCATCCTCAAAACTGTGCAGGCAGAAGGTGGGGCCAGTGGAAGGAGGAGAGTGAAAGTCTGAGTGGAAGTTTTTGTGAGGCTCCAATACTTTGGCCACCTCATGAGAAGAGAAGACTCCCTTGAAAAGACCCTGATGTTGGGAAAGATGGAGGGCACAAGGAGAAGGGGACGACAGAGGATGAGATGGTTGGATGGTGTTCTTGAAGCTACCAGCATGAGTTTGATCAAACTGCGGGAGGCAGTGGAGGACAGAAGTGCCTGGCGTGCTCTGGTCCATGGGGTCACGAAGAGTCGGACACGACTAAACGACTAAACAACAAACAACAACATTGAAACAATATGGGATTGTTCAGGCCTGAAGGCTGCTGAGGTGTGTGGGTGTGGAAATAATTCCAGCTCATGTCCACTCAATTCCACATGATTCCTCTCTGAAGAGACTTTAAGGGAGAGGTGTGAGGAGTAGGGACTTCCATGTTAACTTATCTGAGTCAATATAGGGTTGCCATATTTCAAACAGTAAAAACCAGGACACCAAAACCTACGCCAAATCTGTAATTCAACAGAGGGGAGGTTAGCCTCTAAAACCATCCTCCTGGTTTACAGCAAGACACACTAACCCAAATGCATATCTTTATAATAGCATCCAATGCACAAAAATTAAAATTCTTCCTTTCATTTACACATTCAGGATGCTCTAGTAGCATTACTATCTATCTTCAACAATTTTCTCAGGAGTGTAATACCATTGAGACATTATTTTGAAGACATTATCTTTTACTGCAGTGTTTAATGAAATCATTGCTCCTACTGTGCAGAAGTGTTTCTGTTGAGATGTTCTTATGGTTTTCTTTTAAAATCTCTTTCCCATTTGTTCAATACTTACCTCAAGGCAACATTTTAATTTTTACAGAATTTGATGAGGCCTTTTATGTATTCAAAATTTGCCAATAGCAATTCAGTCTCAGTCAACTCTCTTCTTACATCAGGCTCTTCGTGTTTTTGTTGCTAGATCTCTAACTGTAAATATTGGCTATGCTATTTTATTTTCCATTTTAGTTCTCCATAGGTCACAAATCGCATTTCAGTGAAGATATTTTTAAAAAACAAACCCCATCTGTTAAAATTGCTTACTTCCCTGGTCAGGAGAAAATGTAATTTTTTATGTAATACAGAAGCAATTGATTAGATTGGAGTTGTCACTACATTTTCCATATATTTAATATGAAGTTCCATGTTGGAACTTTGTCATTGTGCTATGATTCCGTGCCCCCACCTCGGCCCATTTAATCCAATACCTTAATGCTAGAAGAATATATTTTTGCTGTGTCAACCAATCTAAATGGGTACATTTTATTTACCACCATAGACCCTTTGCCCACATAGATTGCTGCATTATACTGCTGCTAACCACTAGCCAGAAGTGCAAGCTGGATTTAGAAGAGGCAGAGGAACCAGAGACCAAATTGCAAACATGCGCTGGATTATGGAAAAAGCTAGAGAGTTCCAG
The DNA here is from genome assembly GCF_027172205.1 of Podarcis raffonei. NCBI lineage: Eukaryota > Metazoa > Chordata > Lepidosauria > Squamata > Lacertidae > Podarcis > Podarcis raffonei. The sequence goes on from NC_070604.1 coordinate 55,307,927, forward strand.
AAAGACATCTGCTTCTGCTTCATTGACTATGCAAAAGCCTTTGACTGTGTCAACCACAGCAAACTATGGCAAGTTCTTAAAGAAATGGGAGTGCCTGATCACCTCATCTGTCTCCTGAAAAATCTCTATGTGGGACAAGAAGCTACAGTTAGAACTGGATATGGAACAACTGATTGGTTCAAAATTGGGAAAGGAGTACGACAAGGCTGTATATTGTCTCCCTGCTTATTTAACTTATATGCAGAATTCATCATGCGAAAGGCTGGTCTGGATGAATTAAGATCGCCGGAAGAAATATCAACAACCTCAGATATGCAGATGACACAACTTTGATGGCAGAAAGTGAGGAGGAATTAAAGAACCTTTTAATGAGGGTGACAGAGGAGAGCGCAAAATGTGGTCTGAAGCTCAACATCAAAAAAACTAAGATCATGGCCACTGGTCCCATCACCTCCTGGCAAATAGAAGGGAAAGAAATGGAGGCAGTGAGAGATTTTACTTTCTTGGGCTCCATGATCACTGCAAATGGTGACAGCAGCCATGAAATTAAAAGACGCCTGCTTCTTGGGAGAAAAGCAATGACAAACCTAGACAGCATCTTAAAAAGTAGAGACATCACCTTGCCAACGAAGGTCCGTATAGTAAAAGCTATGATTTTCCCAGTAGTGATGTATGGAAGTGAGAGCTGGACCATAAAGAAGACTGATCACTGAAGAATTGATGCTTTTGAATTATGATGCTGGAGGAGACTCTTGAGAGCCCCATGGACTGAAAGAAGATCAAACCTATCCATTCTTAAGGAAATCTGCCCTGAGTGCTCACTGGAAGGACAGATCCTGAAGCTGAGGCTCCAATACTTTGGCCACCTCATGAGAAGAGAAGACTCCCTGGAAAAGACCCTGATGTTGGGAAAGATTGAGGGCACAAGGAGAAGGGGACGACAGAGGACGAGGTGGTTGGATAGTGTTCTCGAAGCTACCAGCATGAGTTTGACCAAACTGCAGGAGGCAGTAGAAGCCAGAAGTGCCTGGCGTGCTCTGGTCCATGGGGTTACGAAGAGTCGGACACGACTAAACAACAACAACCACTAGCCACTATTAAAGGGTGGGTAACAGTGTGGTGACGACACCCTCCAGACACTGGCATTACTGCATCATACCTGGATAGGGTTGAGGCAGGGCAAGGTAGAGACAAGTTTGGAGCTGTCTGAGATCAAGCAGAGCCAACCTGACAGTCCCACTAGTCTATCTACCTTGCCCCATCCCAACGCCATCCAGGTAAGCAGTAGGGCTGCTGGTGTATTAGGAAGGGCAGGTCTATGGTGCTACCCCACCACACTGCCTGCTAATCAAATGACCTTTGCTGCATAGAATATATTGCTTATATTCATGTTTTATTATAATTTAAAATAAAGTTATTCAGAATTCATTGATGTGACATTCATTTTTTTGCAGAAATGTTATCTTTTGGAAAAAAAGACATACGTTATTTTGAAAAGACAAAAACCTTTCCTTTTCTTTCTTTCTTTCTTTCTTTCTTTCTTTCTTTCTTTCTTTCTTTCTAATATATTCATTTTTATATGAATCACCTGGCTAGCTACCTGGCCAAGATAAATCTTAGTTAGGAAGACTTTAAATTTGGACCATTTTCCCAAGTTTTGTTTCATACTTTTTTATCAGTGGATCTATATTATTTTTTGTCCAGATCACCTACTGCTTTTTAGCAAATTTATAGGATCCTTTTCATCATTGCATTTCCACATTTGCCATATATAGTTCTTTTAATTACTTCCTTAATTTTTGCTCTGTGTGTATATGTTTGTGTGTGGTAGATAGATAGATAGATAGATAGATAGATAGATAGATAGATAGATAGATAGATGATAGATAGATGATAGATATATTATACACACATACATTTTTCTCAGAAGGAATTATTTAACTTTATAACCTGCCGGCTGTCCATATGTAAATACTATTCCTTGCCATTTCTGTACTGTTTTTAATTAATTAATTAATTTATAGAAGTCCACATCATCTATTTTGTAATTTGTTTTCATGATGCCTTAAGTTCTGTGGTATCCAGAGAGCAACTGATTCATCCTGCCTTCCCCAGCTAAACTGGGAGGAGCTGCTCAAACGTTTGAACATTAACAGCATAATTCCACACGTCTACTCAGAAGTAAGTCCTATTGAGTTAAATGCGACTTACTCCTAGGTAACCATATGTATAGAATTGCAGTCTAATGAAGTTTCAGCAGTGAAGTCTTGATTGGGCTATGGAGAGTATTAAATGGTACAGATGCTCTGTGTAGAGAAATTAAAATGAAAGGCTCTGTTCATGATGGGCAGGAGGAAAGATAATGATTCTTGTAATGATACCACTACTATTTACCACTGTTTTATCCCTGAAGATTTTAAATTATGCTATCAAATGCAATATACATTCTAAAACTGTGTTTATCTGTGTGAAAAATTTCACAAGCGCCTAGTGCTTATCTTTCTTGTTCTATACGGCTACATTGACACCACAAAAGCTTTATAAAATTGAATTCTACAGTGACAAAACAGCTTATAAAAATGCACAGTGAGTTGGATAATGCCTCTTGTATTCCTGTCAGGAGTTCCTGGATCTGTGTGCAGTTCCCCCGCAAGCTGAATCACTGTACTGATTTTTTTAAAAGTCAAGTGTTGATTTGTAGTCATACATTCCAAAGGATATTTTTTTAATGTACAGTACAATCACATCTTAGACACGTTTAACTTGTGTGATTTCAAAAATACGCAGCTGAAGGCCACTGGGTAAAATCCTGCAGGTTAAATGCAAGCAACGTGTAGAAGTTCCTTTTGCGCTAGGAAAACGCAGTGCAAAAAGAGCTCTTAAGCTGGGGGAGCAAGGCCCTCTCTTCACGCTGGATCTGGGGTGCTCCTGTAAGAGCTACCCGGAGCCTCAGCATGTCAACTCCAGAAGCCCCAGGATGCTTGCAGGAGATGCTTCCAAGGGTTTGAGTACATGCGTATATATATTTTAAAGAAATTTCAATAAATATATAAATTGCAGGCAGAAGCCTTTTTCAGCGAAGTACTTTCAGGCCCTGGACTGACTATGCTCACCCAGGCTACCTATTGAATCCTTCCAGCTGAGTGTTGTGCAGGAACACCAACAATTACCTTATATTTAATCAATCCATTGGTCTATCTAGCCAATATTGTCTATACTGACTGGCAATGGTCCTCCAGGGTTTCAGACTTGCCAGGAGATGCTGGAGACTAGACTGGACCTGGGACCTTCCGCTTGCAAAACACATGTTCTACCACTGAACTATGTGGTGTACTAAGACCCCTAGATCCTTTTCACATGTACTACTGGCAAACCAGGTGTCCTCCATCTTATATTTGTGCAGCTGATTGTTTCTGCCTAAGTGCAAAACCTTACATTTGACCTTATTGGAATTCATTGTGTTAGTTTGGACCCCAATTCTCCAATCTGTTAAGGGCACTTTGAATTCCAATTTTGTCCTCTGAAACACTTGCTAGCCCTCCCAGTTTGGTGTCATCTGCAAATTTGTCCTGTGGCTTCTGATTACTGTGCATGGCCCAGCCCTGTCATTTACCAGTATTGTTCCAAAAAGGCTAAGTCTGAGCTGTTTTACGCCTACTCTACAAGTACAGATAATTGGGTTAATTTTTCATAGAGCTTCCAATTTCAAAAAAAACACAACAAACCATAGCTGGAGCATCTCAGAATATTGAAAATTAGTTGTAAGGCATAACAGTTCCAGTCTAGTCATTTCACCGACACTCTATGTTTCTATATGCAGAGATTTGATTGCCATGGTGAGCAATGAAATAAGTAATTGTGTGCACCCCAGCAGTTTGAAGTGTTGTTTTAAAACATGATCTAGGCTGCTTGTTTTGAGTGATATAGAATTATTAAATATGTGTTCAGAGAAATAAAGATGGTTGGGATAGATGTTAACACAATAGTTAAGACTTGTCAAACACACGCACAATTGAAAAAGTGGCATGACTGATTGTGTATTTCACAAGGGCAGAGGGGGAAAGGAGTCACTACTATTCTCTGGTTCTTGCAAAAACAATTCTTGCTAATTTCTGACCCCCTCTTCATTGAATAGAGGTCAGAGCATTAATCACCACAAAAGATAAATTATTTGACACTTTTAGATCCATTGGTAGCTACTTAAGGACAGAGACATGCTGTTAGAAAGATGTAGATTTTTGGCTATTGAAGGGGGGGAAATGTGGTGGAAAATCTTACGTGATATGGCCTTTACCCATGTCTGTCAATATTGCCTTATTTCCATAGTGTCAGTCATGATTGATATTGTTAATTTTTTCCTTCTGTATTTATATTAGATATTGTAGTTTATAACATTTATCATATAACCTAATTGTCATACGAACACAAAAGGCCTCGTGCCAGACATTTCATTCAAAAATATAATTATCCACGTATCCTGCTGTTAATGGCACTAGATTCTAATTATTTCAAAATGAAGTCGTTATTCATAAACCTTGAGCCTGTAACACATGGATGTTTACCATAGATGGCCATTATTACATAATTTATCACTTCAGCCCTGCTTTGCCGCAGGCAGGCACAAGGGTTCCTCTTAAGCACCGCTATTCCTCTCCACATTTGTTGGGACTTGTGGCATAAAGTATTTTGAGGATCAGTTTTGGGGATGAACTCTTTCAAAGCGCTAACAACCAGACCTAATCGCTGCATCGAAATCAGAAACAAAATTCATGAATAATGAAAAATAGGTTTCGCACTCACAACACAGTGGGCTGGAAATTGATTGATAATATGTTAACTCTGGTTTCTTCAGGGTGGCATCTGTGGGAGCCAAGGGAGCCTCAGACACCCTCCTTGCTGCGCAGCCAAATCTCCCTGCCCCTCACATTTAAAAAAAATCAGGTCTCTTGGGGATTTTTTTTGGGGGGGGTGTTATTGTTTGGTTGGGGGTTGCCTGGTTTTTGTGTGTTTTATTTGTTTTGGTGTCTGTTGGTGTTTTGCCTCATTTTAGTGGGGTGGAGGTCATTGGGGTTTTTATATCTGTGAAGTAAATATTCTGTGGTCTCTCCAACTGTTTCTTAGATTTCCAAATATGCCCCCAGGCCCAAAAAGGTTAGACTCCCCTGTTGTAACTGTTCTTCTCATGGCCTACAAGACTATATAGAGTTTCAGTATGGAAAATCTACCATTGTAGTCTCTTTCACCACACTGGAGATACATTATGGTTGTAAATACTGATGCCACTTTTCTAAGATGCTGATTATGCTTTTCCCCCTGGAACTGTTTCTTCCTATGCCTTCAACAGCTGCACAAGTTGCAGGGGTTCAGCAGGTTAAGGTGATCCCATCATCAAGATTTTGTGATGACAGAAGTTTCTGCTACTGTTTATCTGCTTGTCACACAAGAACCATCATACCACAAAAGAAGCTGGAAATGCTAAACAATATTCAAATACAGTGGTACCTCGGGTTACATATGCTTCAGGTTACATACACGTCAGGTTACAGACTCTGCTAACCCAGAAATAGTACCTTGGGTTTAGAACTTTGCTTCAGGATGAGAACAGAAATTGTGTTCCGGCGGCGCAATGGCAGCAGGAGGCCCCATTAGCTAAAGTGGTGCTTCAGGTTAAAAACAGTTTCAGGTTAAGAACAGACCTCCAGAACGAATTAAGTTCTTAACCTGAGCTACCACTGTACTTCATATAAGAGTGATGGACTTTGGGGGTGAGGCAGCAAAGAAATACAATTTTATTTTCATTTTAATGTGAAGCTACCTTACTTTCCTTTCTGGAAGCATTACATGAACTGAAACACAGTTCTTTTTCAAACTTTGTTCTTTTCCACATTTTTTTCAATCCTCAAACCAATCAATATGTACAAAAATGCACAAGTTAGGGGAAAGTATGCCTAAAAGTCTGTATTTTCATGAAAAAAAGCACACAAATATCATATTATGGGGAAATGCTTGCAAAAACCTGCATATGAGACAAAAATACTTTCCAAAATGTGTTTGTTAAAAATTTACAGTAAAAGATTCCTGGATTTTTTTAAAAATCACAAATTGCTGCAAAAATCTGGGAAACTAAATTTATTATTGGAAAGGTGAGAAAATTAGGAGAAACCAAAATTATTTGGTTGCTTTTCAAATTCCATGTCTCTTTAATAAAGACTTGATGAAGTTGATAAAGTTCAGAGCAACACAGAGGAAGGCTGACTTTCAAATGTTCTAAGAATACTTGGGATCAATGCAGCTGGTATTCAAACTCTCAAGGTAAGATTAATCTTTGCTTTAGAAAATCTTTTTTCCAAAGGTGTGCTTTCTTTATAATTCTTTTATTTAGGTCAAAGTGTTTAAACCTGAGCTCCTAAGCTTGTGGGACCGAAAATCCATATTTAGACTCAAAAGTAAAAGCAACTTCTCTCCCCCCCCCCACTCGAGCTCAATATCAGCCTTACGGAAATCAATGGAAAATAGGATTGCTGAAAACCAGGACATGCAAATGCCTGGAAGCACGGAGGGGAAAATACATTCAGGTATCTCCTTTTGAAGTTAATAAAACAATTTAGTTCATTATATTCATAAAGAGGAGCCAGTTCCCGGCCACAGTGGGGTGCATTTTTTCAAACTCATACATCTAGCATTACCAGTGGTTATCCCAGAGATCTAACTTATCCTTTTAACAATTCCAGAAGACCGAAAACAGCATATAGCTTTTTCAGCTACCATAGTGGAAGACAGGAGTGCCTGGCGTGCTCTGGTCCATGAGGTCCCGAAGAGTCGGACACGATTAAATGACTAAACAACAACAACACCACTGGCCTTTTGTGACTTTAGGAGCGGTGGGGTGGGACTCACACCCTGCTATTTCAGTGGCGTAGCGTGGGTTGTCAGCACCAGGGGCAAGGCAAGTAATTTGCGCCCCCTAACCCGTGGATTTGCGCCCCCTAACCCCCAGATGTTGCGCCCGGTGTGGCCGGCCCCCCTGCACCCCCCACGCTACGCCACTGTGCTATTTGCAGGCTATAGGTGATGGTCAAAGATGCCAATGGAGGAACCAGATGGGGCTATATTCTCTTTCCTTTTGAAGCTTTTATTGACGCTCTTGAATGTTACCCTTCCTGTCCCATTCAGAGCCTTTCAGACCCAAAGAAATCTTGGGGATTGATAGTATTTGGCATCAACTGCATTAAATTGTAAGGTGTTTAGTTTGAACAGAAATTCTCTCATATATACAGTGGTCCCTTGGTTCTCAAACGCCTTGGTTCCCAAACGCCAAAAACCTGGAAGTAAGTGTTCTGGTTTACAAATGTTTTTCGGAAGCCAAGTATCTGATGCAGCTGTTGGCCATTGTTTCCAGGGTGCCTGCACCAATCAGAAGCTGCACCTAGGTTTTTGAACATTTCGGAAGTCTGACTTCCAGAACAGATTAAGTTTGGCGCTTTTGTTTTTGCTATTTATTTTGTGTATTTGTTTTTGAGGGTTTTTTTCTTTAATTTGTTTTTGTGACTGTGTGGAACCGAGTTCAGCTACTGATTGATTGATTGATTGATTGATTGTGTGACTGTGGGAATGGATAAAAGTCCCCCATCCAAACAATGACTATCATCAGTGCAGGTAAGGAAAAAAATAATTTTATTTTTATCATCTACAATACTGTCTTATTTATTTTATAGTACAGTACATTGATTATTGCTTTCATTTTATGGATCAGTGGTCTCATTAGAGAGTAAAAATCATGTTAAATTGCTGTTTTAGGGGTTGTTTTTAAAAGTCTGGAATGGATTAATCCATTTTGCATTACTTCCTAGGAGAAAGTGCACCTTGGTTTTGGAATGCTTTGGTTTTGGAATGGACTTCTGGAATGGATTAAGTTTGAGAAACAAGGTACCACTTTGCGTGTGTGTGTGTGTGTGTGTGTGTGTGTGTGTGTGTGTGTGTGTAATCTTCAAGGTCATGTCCTAAGACACCAGGGAATAATAATTATCTAAGTGAATGACACTTTTATTTGTATTTATGGAAATTTCAATTTTGGAAATGAATCTTTAAACTAAATTTCATTAAGCAGTTGATTATGTAGCAGTATTACTATAATTACAGACACAGTTATCTAGCATTTATCTACAACTCAAAGATATGTTTTGGTACAGCTCTACACTTTACCGTATTTTTTAAATAAAAAAAGGAGCCAGGAGAGAGCCCTAACATGAATATGGAGATGGTATATTAAAATTCACAAGGGGCTGTCAACAGAGCTGATGCAAACTCTTATTTGCCAAAAATACACGAGGATACTGCAAGCTGGCAAAGATGAAAACAGCTTGGGAAAGCTCTTTATGGTGCTATTTCATTCCTCCAAATGTTAAACAAGCTGTCTTTTACCAATTCAAAGCAACTTGAAAATACAGCAGCTCTAGACAGCCTTTGCCAAGGTGTTTTGCAAAGCACAAGGGACAGCCCTTCGCTTTTGCTGTTCCCTAACTTGACTGAGACGAAAAATTTAAATGGCAGCGTGGTCTCTGCCAAAGTTATGTTTGCTGTTTGGGAGATGCATTTGAACCAAAAAAGGTGCTAAATATGCATTCCTGTTCCGTCTAGCACTCCTCTAAAAATTGGCAGGATCCTCACAAAATTCTCTGAAAGGTTATCATACAAAGAAGTCAGGTTGGATATGAAGTATTGGTTACATACAAGACTTGCCACTTACTCACACAGCAGCGTCAAAGAGTGAGATAGAGACAGTTGGCATCAACGGACCAAAATGAGACCTGAGCATACTGGGTCCTCTTAGCTTGCATGGGTTGTGCCTAGTGATGAACAAGCCCCTAGTATATAAGTATGAGATTGTGGAAGGCCTGTAGCAGAGCGGTAAGGCTTCTGTTTTGTAGGCAAGGGGTCTCAGAGTCTATCCCTGGAATCTAAGATTGGGAAAGTTTCCTGGTCTGAAATCATGAAAAGTAACAGCAAGCCAGTGCAGACAATGTTGAGTTGGATGAACCAATGATCTGACTCCATGTAAAATAGCCTCTTGTGATTGGCTTAATATGGGAAAGGGCATCTGCTTTGCATGTCGGCGTTCCCAAATGCAGCCCTCAGCATCTTCAGGTAGGACTAGAAAGAAAAGTTTGTTTTGGTGATTAGGGCTACGCAGCCCTGAGCCTGAAGAAGGGAATTAAATCACTCGTTCATGTGCCTTAGTATCCATTGAGTTCAATGTTTCTTCTGGAGAACTAGCTTGAATTTTCCCTCAGATCCAAATGTCTGGCTGGGTCTAGACCAGGCATGCCCAAACTCGGCTCTCCAGCTGTTTTGGAACTACAATTCCCATCATCCCTGACCACTGGTCCTATTAGCTAGGGATGATGGGAGTTGTAGTTCCAAAACAGCTGGAAGGCCAAGTTTGGGGGTACCTGGTCTAGACACATCAAAGAAGTGTTTCAGTTAAAATTGTTGCAAACTTTGTATGAGAAAATTGGGTTAGCAAAAACAGAACCCGACAGCGCCATCTGGTGTCACAGTGCTAGAATGCATAAACAACACATATCAAGCACTTTTGCTTTGCCAATGTAGCTAAGTCCATCTGTCTCCCAGATCTAAATCCTTTCATCTGACACCGTTATCTCATCCATGTAAATCTCTCCCCAAATGGAGGATGTAGCGTAAAACACCCATTTTGTATCTTGAATATTTTTGTGCTGCAATCTTCTCTGCACCTTTGATAGTCTGCCTTGCATCAATATCTCATGCTGTTCTGTAGCTTTGTATGCTGAAAGTAGTAACATTCATCCCCGACCTCATTCTGCCCTGCCTACCAAAGTGAGCGTTTTCAACAGCCATGCTGATTAACTGATTGACAGTCAGGTCAACAAGGAGACTTTTTGCAGCATGCTTCAATAAGCTGCTCACTCTACACCCTGTGATTTATGGATTAAAGGGGCAAGAGGTGGTGAAGCTGAAAACATGTGGCAGGGGAGCGTTCACATTATCAGAATGGGGAGTAGCCAGGAGCCCGACGGGGGGAACCATGCCACCAGTGCATCTGCCTGGCTAAAGAAACATTTATTTGCAATGTCCATCAGCATGCTGGGCACCTCTTCATGGTCTACCTTGGTGAATTGCCTGGATAAGCACCGTCCAGGAGGAGGAGGCTACAAAGGATGCAATCAGTAGAATGGAAACAATTGCTTGCATATTTTGGGTTGCAGAGGGGGCCTGACACATAATTTTGAGCCCCATTTGAAATCGAAAGGACAGGGAAGTCATGACTAATTTAAATTTTGTTGATATTAAAGAATATATATATACACACACACATATACTGTATATATACAATACACACACACACACACACACACACACACACTGTAATCCCAAATCCATGTGAGAATTTAGTGGTGGCAGTAGCCATTGATGCAGCAGTTTGTTTTTAAGCAATTCTTTCTGTCTGTCTTTGGGTCTTACCAAGCATGGGTAACACTGGGTGGCCTGGTGATTAGATTAGATTTTATTTGATCTTTATACTTGCTTTTCTATCACAGTGATACTCAAAGAGACCTTATAAAACACATTTCAGCTTTAAAAACCCAACAACAGAAGAGCTTCACTTGAGTTAGACCAACTGCCTGTCTCTTTCACCATCTTCCTCATTGTACAACAGAGGAAACGGACCAGAACAACAGAGGAAACGGACAAGTACAATTTAAGAACGCTTTCACTCCCCACTTTCTTTATATGGTTGTTCCTAACATTTAGGAACATATTAAATTAGCAAATATATGTTACCTACTGCCTGGCTAAAAGCTGTGGATTTTTCTGTAAAAACATGGTTTATCCACAATTAAAGAAATGCTTGGCAGTGAGCAATGAAGAATATAGTCTCTGAAATATGCAGTCTAATGCTGTAAATTTAGAAACAAGTCATTGAATATTTACCTAGCATTACTCCAGAGAGACCTGGCATAAAAGTGAACATTTTATGTGATCCCCTTAAGTGAGTCAAGTAGAAAAGTATCACTTTTTACAGACCTTGAGACGATTTAAAAAAAAAAAAACCTATGGTAAAATTACTTTCTAAAAGTTCTTAACCTGCTTTGACAATTTTTTGATTGTGGTATTTACTGAAAGCTATATGGTAGTTAACTTACTGGCCTGAGCTTTATGAGATTCTTTTGAGTCATGAATAGAAATCACATTCATTTCCTGTCTCCCTTATTGCATATTCAAAAGCTGAGCAAGTCATCTGCTGGTCTGATAATGTTGCCAGCACATTTATTGCTCCTCAACTCTTCACTTGCTTGGCAGCCCCAGACAAATTCAAAGTTGATGGTTTTGTATCTAACAGAACACAAGAAGAGGCCTCCTCCAACAAGGGTAGTAATACAATTCTGAGTAATACAATCCATCTCTTGGCTGCTGAGGTGCACTGGTGGCAATTTTGAAGGCTGGCAGGTACAAGGCATGTGTAAGACAATATCCATCTGATCCCACTCTTCACATGCACCTTCATTTGCTAGTAGCTCAACAGGCATACCATGGGCTACCAATGCCATGGACCAACCAGCTAAAATTTTAGACACAGTCAGAATTTCATCTTCATAGCTAGCTGCCAGAGCAGGAAAAGATAAAGCCTGAGGAGGGGAATGTTCTGTGCCTATTGGAGCTGTCATAGGGCATATGTAACTCTGAGACAGACACAGCCAACAACTGCTATCAACTCCAGCCAATGGTCAAGGATGACCGTTCTTTGTATATTCTATCATCCTCCTGATTCTCCATGCACTCTATAGCCAACACCAAAGCCAATTGGCTAGCTGCCAAGCTCAGAGCTAAGGATTCAAAGTGGTTGGCTTGCTATCATTCTAAATCTGTGCAGGATAGCCAACAAGATTCATTTCATTTTCTGCTTTCGTAGTCTCCACTCCCTGTGAGCTTGAAGTAGCAAGGAACACTTGTGGGCTGTATTCAACAATGAATAGGACTTCCAATTGCACAGCATAACTCCCTCTCCTGCTGTATCCTCATACACACCAAAATCTGTTCTGGGTTTTGCCTCAGCATCAGAGCAGAACAGGGGACATGTGAGGAGAGAGGAAGGGAGTTCATTTGTGCAAGGAGAATGCTGCATAAGATAGAACCCTAATATTCTTTCAAAAGGTGGGACTCTTAGAAGGAGAAATTGTACTGAAAACCACTCATGGGTAACTGGATCCTAACTTCCAGTGTCTCTCTCTCCAAATGTGTTTTTCAAGATTAATATTTTCTCATTGGCCATGCAGTATTTCCTCTTGCCTCTACCGTGCTCCCCTGCACTGTTGAAATAATGGCATTGTATCCTGTGTTAGCTACCCAAAGATGTAAGACTGGATTACTGTTCAGGAAAATCATCCTCCCCACTAAGTTCTGCAGTGAAACTAAGCAGCAGTGGATTTAGAGGAGGATGACCGATTTGGTTACACTGGAAGCAGAGCCTCACAGGCACCAAAGGGGGCAGCGGAACTAAGATGTAGAATGGAAAGCAATGGAGGCGGAGGTGCCAGATTTTGGCATCATACAGGGCCCCAAAATTTGAGACCCAAGGATCTGCCACGGGACTAAGAAGGAGGAAACTGGGAGCCAGGACCACCCCATGGACTCATTGCAAGTGTGAAGGCAGGCTCGGGTTGGTGGGGCAGTGCCCATTTGCCCAAATGAACCAGACAAACTGTAAACAGTACATGAAGAGAATAGGAATCCACTGAAGTTCTCCAAGTTTCCAGAATTCCAAGTTCCTGTGCGGATGTTTGTGGAGTGCAAGGCCATACTATGCCAATGATGACTGGTCATGGTGTACAGCTGCGATTTTTAAAAAATTGTAAGTCTCCTTGGTTCGTTGGAACATATTTCCAGTAAATGTGTTGAGGATTGCTGAATGAAGGTGCATCTTAATCACAATGTGCTTTGGGCAGGAAAACAACAGTTCCTTTTGTGAAAGGAAATGCATTGGGCCACTATCCCCTAAGCAATATAAAGAGTAGAGCTACCACCACAAAGAAGCATTTCTTATTTCACCCTTGAGTACAGTTGGGGCACCATTAAACCAGCCCAATATTCAACTAAATACTGTGTAAGCACCAGTAGTGACCTCCAAGTCTCTCATGTGGCACAGACTTGGCTCTGAACTGTAGCCCTGCACCTGCTGTAGAGATTGCAAGCCTCCATAAACTGCTCTTGCAAAACCTCTATTTATTTCAGCGTAGTTTGTGGATTGCGGATTGTGCCATTTATAGCCAAATCCATAAGCACTCCCAGCTGCCTGGGAAAGAATTACAGCTACAGATGAAATGGGAGGAAAGATTATTAATGCTGGATTCTTGGTTGGCACAAAGCTCCTCAGCAAAGCAGTCATAGTTTTGAAAAATGTTCAGCAACCAGAGGCTGCTCCTAGGAGCTGAGGGAGGCAACCAGAGTGCTTATTCTGAGAATGTAATTGCTGTTTGTATGCATGGACAAGGATGGAAGGTTTGTTTTGCTTTGGTTTTTTCCTTCAAATGTAGCCAAGTGTATACATACTGGATACAAAATCATTGAAAAGTTGGGTTCAATGTTGCATAATCTAAGGAAGTGGGGTTGACCAAATTGAAACTGCTCATGTCACGAGATTTTCTTGTTCAGTCCAGTCTGTGTGAGCCATATACACAAAATTAGCTGAAAGCTGACATTTCTGTAATTGTCCTTTACAATGATAAGGGGATCAGACCACTATCCTTATGAGGAAAGACAATAGCATTCAGAACTTTATACTGTTGTGGGGAGCATTACATTGAGAATGATGTGTTTAAAGTAAAGAAACATTTTCCCTCTCTTTCATAATACTAGATTTTCAAGTCACCTAATGAAATTTATTGGCAGGAACTTTGACTTCACATAATATCGAATTACCTTTTGGAATCCACTATACCAAGATGTGGCGGCCTCTTAAAAGCCTGGATTGCTTGTATAAAGATGGCTTATTTACCATTTATTTATATGCTTCCTTTTTGCCCAAGTACTCAAGATGGTTTACAGTTAAAAATAATGGCTCGCAATCAAGGTGGCGTGATACAAAAGTAATGGGAAGCAGAACAAGCACCTTCAGGAACTAACTTTTTCATACTGTTTGCTGCAGTTACGTAACAACCAGGCAGAATGATCACTGCATGGAGCAGTTCTGAGAGGGGAGGTACAAAATGATGTTTGTTCCTGGCAAATTGTCGAGTGAAGAACAGGAAGAAGTACTCACATGATGCATAGTTGAACTACAGGATTAACTACCACAAGGTGTAGTAATGGCTATCAACTTGCAGCTCATACCACTTCCACCTGTCTCATGCCTAGAGTTTGAGTGGTTTCCTGCAGATGGCTTTAAAATTGGATTAGGCAGGACTATATGGAAATGGCTGAGATGACTGGCAGAATCCAAGACCAGGGAGAAGAGTTGGTGGAAGAAGATTGGAGGAAATTTAAAATTTATTTACAGAAGTATTGTAAAATGTATGAATGCTGATGACATTGAAATAAAATGAAGGGGTTCTAGTAATAAGAGATAAAAATTTGAAATTTGGGAGGTAAAATATATAAGGATAAAGTAGTAGGATACGAATTTGCTGAACTAATTGTTAAAAAGGGATATAAAAAAGGGAGGCGTGAGGAAGTCAGGAAAATAAGTTAATTGAAGATGAATAATTAGAAAAGAGTGATTTGTGTTTTTCTTATTCTATTTTTTGTGTGTTGATTGTTCTTTTTTTCTTGTTAAATGTTTGTATTCTATGTATTGTGAAAGTTTGTATTGTTGTGTTTTATACTTTTTTGTGTTCTTATTGTCCTATTTCTTTATTGTTAAACTTAATAAAATATTATTTTTTAAAAAAATTGGATTAGGCAGATTCATGGGCAATAAAGGAATAGCCTTTGATGACTATGTTCTACCTCCACTGGATAAAAACATTTTCTTTATGGCTACTGCTTATTTATCTGTGCATACAATGCTCAACAGATTGAAGCTTTAGATACTTATTGTTTACAAGTTTCTGCATATTTATTTATTCCAGGAGTCATTATGTGCAGAAGTGGGGTGTGGTTTTTTGTTGTTGTTGTTGTTTTTTTGGTAATAATAATAATTGTCTTGCATGCAATGTTATGTATGAGTTTAGGAAATATTCTTCAGAATATAACTGTTTATTTCTTTTCTAGGTTTTGTGCATTTTTCAACAAAGGATCGTACATTTTCTAGTTCATATCATGATGAAGAGCTTCCTTCAGAATGCATTGTGTTTATATAATTAGCCTTTTGCTACTTTTCAGTAAGAAACCAAATCACAATAAGAATACCGATTTTATATTTTTTTTACTCACATTTTTCCTTCTTCACTGGGCTACAGTGCCATTTTGATTTGTGTGTAAGCCTCTGTGTCTATATCTATATATATCCCACAATCCAGGAAGTTCCTTTAGGCATGCCCAAAGGCTGTTGCACACACTTATTTTTCATTCTTTCTTAAACAGCAGTTTCTTCCTGATGCAAACTATTTTTTAAAATTCTCCCAACTTCCCAAAGTGCCTCATTTTGTGGTGGAGAAGGGCAGGGGAGATGCAAAGCCCTTTTGGAACATAAAGCAAGTTGTTTGTGTCCATAGAGCAGAGGAAAATGAGCAAGAAAAGTGACAAGTCTTAGGAATTAAATTGTGACAACCTGGAATAAGGCCAAAACAAGAGATTAAGGCAGAAAGCAAAACAGCACACAAAGATACTCTGTCATTAACTGTCATCAGAGAAAGCACTCAAATACTCTGTCATTAACTGTCATCAGAGAAAGCAATCTGAAGGTTGTTTTCATACAGTGAGTACATAAGCACACACAAGAAAATGCTTCTGATTTGGTGAGCTAACTCAATATGTTCTATGAGGGTACTAGAGGTTCCCAGCAATGTGACATAGCATGATACCGGTAATTCATAGAATAGAAGGAAAGTCTATTCTTGAGAGTCTTCTGTATTTCTATATGAGGTCCAACAGAGATTGTGCAACTAAGGCTGCCTTCAGGCAGTACTTTATTCTGTTTTCCTGGTGTTTCCTTACCAGATGATTTCCATATTTTATATGACCTTCCATATGACCGGAAAACTACTTCTGGAAAGCTGGTAGAAGTTTAGCACTCATTTCCCTGTTAACAGTACCTTTACAAAAGTTCACAAGCCCGTGGACTCAGAAAGTTGCAAGAGTTTTGCATTGCAATTCCATGAAATGGAGTTTGGGGCAGTATCCTGGCATACTGTTCTTTCCCAACAGTTAAAATTTAGTGCAACATGGTGATTTAGCAATCAAAAGGTCAGAGTTCCATAATACAACAGTACTGCAATTTAAAAGGGATGGTAGGAATTGTAGCAGAAGCACTAGCATTATAAACATCAAAAGTAACTCCACATCTGAGTGCAGCTTAAGTCATGCTCAAAGGAGATCCAAGGAAATCAATCGATGTAATTAACTTGTCCATTGATTTTAATGGTCCTGCTCAAAGTATGACTTAGTTGGATATAATCCACTGTGTGGGAATAACATGTTCACCTCAGTTGAGAGATGGATAGGAGTTCAGACTAGGAAAGGAACAAGGAATGAATGAATGAATGACTGTGGAAGCAGTTTTAGCTGGAGCAACTTAACCTTCCTGGAGCAACTTAACCTTAAACCAAATTGCTAGATGAAGCTCCCTGTTCTCCAAGACACATACTTATAAAATATTTAAATCAGCCCAGGTAAATTATTCTGTATAAATATGAATGATTCTCAAAAATGCACTTGCCTATATGCAAGGACCCAGATGATGCAATGGGATTATGTGTGAGATTCTAAGAGAATGGCAATGTTGTTGACAGCTCTTGTTTTCAAATTTGGAGTGCTGGGTAAGCAAATAATATATTTTTTCTTTGAGATTCAAGTGGATTTATGAAATATTTATTGTGCTGCTAAGAAAAGGATATTCTCATTTATCATCAGGATGGTTGATAAGATGCACTGCTTCCCCATAACCTCTGTGATGAATGAATACATATTTCATATTAAAATAAATATTAAAAACAATACATTCACATCTTAGAGAAAATCTTTCTCCCTCTCTTTCAGTGTATGTGCTTCTCAGATTTTTTTAAAATGGATTTAAAATGTTTGGGGGTCCAATGTTTATTAATCCAGATTCTAAATCTCTGACAACTATATTTATATTCTTTGTCAACAATTCTCAATCTGGGAGTCTTACAAGTTGGGGTTTGAGGTTTATGGGGCTCACTGAATTGGCTGTGGGAATCACAAGGGAAAGTGTTTGTGTGTTTGACCAAATTTGCTACACAGTAAACAAACTGTACTTATATTTTAAGTGTGAAATAATGTTAACTTTTCATACAGTCCTTTTGTGAGATATTTAAGCTTGTCTGACATCAAATTTCCTTAAATTTGGGTGGAGCTAAAGAAACGTTCAGTCACAGGGAAGACTGTTTTATTGCATTGTTTTTAATGCAAAGTTGTGGGGAGTCCCTGGCGCTGCCCAGGAATTTAGAGGAAACCTCCTCCCACATGATTTTTAAATGGATATGTTTCAGTCCACCATCTTGATTGAAAATGGCACCCAATATCCAAACAGTGACCAAGTCCATTACTACCACTTTAGGAATCTTTGTGCCAAGTTTGCCCTTATCTCTTGAGAGGCAACTGAACCTATGCCAAACAACAGGCAAAGTCACACCAAAGTGGTGGTGTTTCATTCCACCACCTTGATTCAAAGTGGCTACTGGCATCCAAATGTCAATAGAACCCTCATGCAGAATATGGTGATGACACCTCTAGAGGCAAAGAGAACAAACCCAAAAAACTGAGATACAGATGAACTATTTTCTAAAATAAATAGTACACATGGCCAGGACTCCAATACATAGAAGTATATTGCACAAAAGGCATCCAGATTAGAAATGGGGCTCCTGTCAGTCAGCAATGGGGAGAAAGCATATCTTTTCTGATGATGCTATTACATGTTATATGCAAACACATGCTAAAGAAGCCAAACATCCTTTTTTTTCAGCACAGAGTTGCAGTTTTGAGAAGAGTCGATTTAGAACAGAGGAATAGGTGTTTGACACATTTCACACTTATTGCTTTTCCGCTCCTCTTTTTGGTTTCTGTCTGATAAGTTTAACACAAATTTAAAACATTATTGTCTGTATTCAGTTAAATTGCAGTGCCTACTTGTGTTATTCACCTTACCCTTAGAGAAGGAACGGGTGATAGCCAATATTAGTCGTATTCATAATAGAACAATTGAAATCAGGGGTTTCAATCAGTCTACTGACTTCAGTGAGTCTATTCTGAGTATGACTTAGTGATCACTCAGAGTTTCAGCGATCATAATATTCTTAAAGAGGTTAATATTCTTAGAGAGCTAGAATTCTGGGCTTTCCTCACATAAACTCATGGCTAAAGCTCTGTTTAGAAGTAAATCCCATTATTTCCACAAAACTCACTATCTTCAAAGTACACTTACCTGGAAAAGGCCAATTGGACATGGTGGGGGATACTTCATAGAAAGCGTGCACAGGATAAGGTATTTTCATCCAGGACACAAACATCTCATTAGACTTTCTCTTGCACCATTTGCATATATACATAGATGTTTTAAATCAGGAAATAGAAGACAACTTGCTGTAACTGAAAATTCGTTTTAATCATGGTAGGTGTTACATTCAAATTGCATATATTGGGGAACATAATTTTTTACTTAAACACAAGTTATGAAAACCATCTAGGCAATGCAAAGGCTCAGTTCCACCCCACAGCCAACAAAATATGATCAATGTCTTTTCAGCATGGAAATTACAACACAAGGATTTCATTTCATTTATTCCAGATATTTATATACTGGTGCTTAATATTCAGAATTTCTAAGTGGTACCTACAGCACACAGCTACCATAGTGCATCATGAGAACAGATTTCTTATTCATTTTCCCCTCAGGGTTGCTTTCTGGTGTACTGTGTCCCATATTCACATCTGTAATTTGTTTTTTCATAATCAATAGTATCCTTTTCACTAATGTATATTCATAGTCATGTTCACATTAGGGGTAAAAGTTTTCAACATTGTACTTCATATTTTTCACAGTTCAGAATTTCACTTTTTGTGGGGCAACCTTCGAAACAATCTATCCTTTCTGAACGGGCACTGAGAGATCTTAGAAGGCAAACTCAAGCATCATTCAATATCTTATATTTTTCCACAGTTTCGTCCTCCAGTCTATCTGCAATCCAAGACATCATACCCCAAAAGCAAACACAATCTGCCACTTTTTAGTGATGAAGGAAAACACGATGCATAACTCAATTCTGCCCTTTGTAAAGTAGAATTCAGAATCTGATCTCAGCCTGTGCTGAACTTCAAGATTTAACACACCTCTGCAAGCTTCTGAAAGCTCCTTGAATCAAACTCTTTCATGGCTTCAGTTGACATGGGCATAGCTACCGTTATCCATTCTCCCTTTCTGCATATGTTGTCCAGACTCAGCTGCTTTAAATATTTTTAGACAGCCTTAACTTTAGCAATGATGTTCTCCACTCTGAAATAGTTTTTCACAGCTTTCCAGGTCATCTGTGTGAAAATAAAAAGAAGGATGAAATACAGCTAGCAATTGCCAACTGCAGTGCCTGTACTAAACCTAGATCTTGTGTTAGTGATGTTACGGCAAGTGTACTCATTAATCCTAATTCATTGTCATTCCTAGCAGCAGTGATTATATTTCTTCCTTCTGGAAATGTAGAAATTTCTTATTCTGAGGCTTTGCCATGACAGAAATAAAATAACAAATGTAGATGATGAAATTATTCTGGAGCTGGGGTTACATGCTCGTCTCAGATTCAGATTGACAGACAAGTCTCTGTGGGACCAGAAAGTTGCTGCCTTTCAACTATTCAGCTGTCAATAATGCCCGAGTCTAAAAATTGCTGTTGACCCCGCTGAGTACTGAGAAATCTGAAAGGTGTGTAGGAGAGGGGAAAGTAAGTTAAGAAATTAAAAGAAAAAGAAGTCAGAAACCAGAAATTATTTGGGAGCAAGCAAGGTTTTCTAGCTGTTTTTTAATATTTGCTTATAATTTCCCTTTTTTCTATAGGAATCTGTTGATTATTGGGTAACATGATTAGATGAAAGTATGCAGAGTTCCTTTCATATCTCCAATTTTCTTGAACACATCACTGGTTTTTCCCATTCTATTGTTTTCCTCTATTTCTTTGCATTGCTTGTTCAAGAAGGCCCTCTTGCCTCTCCTTGCTATTTTTTGGAAATCTGCATTCAATTTCCTGTATCTTTCACGATCTCCTTCGCATTTTGCTTGCCTTCTCTCCCTCGCTATTTGTAAGGCCTCGTTGGACAGCCACTTTGCTTTCTTGCATTTCCTTTTCATTGGGATGGTTTTCGTTGCTGCCTCCTGTATAATGTTACAAGCCTCCATCCATAGTTCTTCAGACACTCTGTCCACGAAATCTAAATCTTTAAACCTGTTGCTCACTTCCACTGTGTATTCATAAGGGATTTGATTTAGATTGTATCTTACTGGCCCAGTGGTTTTTCCTACTTTCTTCAGTTTAAGCTTGAATTTTGCTATAAGAAGCTGATGATCTGAGCCACAGTCAGCTCCAGGTCTTGTTTTTTCTGACTGTATAGAGCTTCTCCATCTTTGGCTGCAGAGAATATAATCAATCTGATTTCGATGCCCCCTATCTAGTGATGTCCATGTGTAGAGTCATCTCTTGTGTTGTTGGAAAAGAGTGTTTGTGGTGATCAGCTTGTTCTCTTGACAGAGCTCTATTAGCCTTTGCCCTGCTTCATTGCAAGAATAAACAGAAGAATTATACCAGAAAGATATGGATGTCTTCTACACCCCAGGTAGTGTGGTTGCTGACCTTGAGCCAGACATCCTGGAGAGTGAAGTCAAATGGGCCTTGGAAAGCACTGCTAATAACAAGGCCAGTGGAAGTGATGATATTCCAGCTGAAATATTTAAAATTTTAAAAGATGATGCTGTTAAGGTGCTATACTCAATATGCCAGCAAGTTTGGAAAACTCAGCAGTGGCCAGAGGATTGGAGAAGATCAGTCTACATCCCAATCCCAAAGAAGGGCAGTGCCAAAGAATGCTCCAACTACCGCACAATTGCACTCATTTTACATGCTAGCAAGGTTATGCTCAAAATTCTACAAGGCAGGCTTAAGCAGTATGTGGACCGAGAACTCCCAGAAGTGCAAGCTGGATTTCGAAGGGGCAGAGGAACCAGAGACCAAATTGCAAACATGTGCTGGATTATGGAGAAAGGTAGAGAGTTCCAGAAAAACATCTACTTCTGCTTCATTGACTATGCAAAAGCCTTTGACTGTGTTGACCACAGCAAACTGTGGCAAGTTCTTAAAGAAATAGGAGTGCCTAATCACCTCATCTGTCTCCTGAGAAATCTCTATGTGGGACAAGAAGCTACAGTTAGAACTGGATGTGGAACAACTGATTGGTTCAAAATTGGGACAGGAGTATGACAAGGCTGTATATTGTCCCCCTGCTTATTTAACTTATATGCAGAATTCATCATGCGAAAGGCTGGACTGGATGAATCCCACCTGGAATTAAGATTGCTGGAAGAAATATCAACAACCTCAGATATGCAGATGACACAACTTTGATGGCAGAAAGTGAGGAGGAATTAAAGAACCTCTTAATGAGGGTGACAGAGGAGAGCACAAAATATGGTCTGAAGCTCAACATCAAAAAAACGAAGATCATGGCCACTGGGCCCATCACCTCCTGGCAAATAGAAGGGGAAGAAATGGAGGCAGTGAGAGATTTTACTTTCTTGGGCTCCATGATCACTGCAGATGGTGACAGCAGCCACGAAATTAAAAGACGCCTGCTTCTTGGGAGAAAAGCAATGACAAACCTAGACAGCATCTTAAAAACCAGAGACATCACCTTGTCGATAAAGTTCCATGTAGTTAAAGCTATGGTTTTCCCAGTAGTGATGTATGGAAGTGAGAGCTGGACCATAAAGAAGGCCAGAGAATTGATGCTTTTGAATTATGGTGCTGGAGGAGACTCTTGAGAGTCCCATGGACTGCAAGAAGATCAAACCTATCCATTCTTAAGGAAATCGGTCTTGAGTGCTCACTGGAAGGACAGATCGTGAAGCTGAGGCTCCAGTACTTTGGCCACCTCATGAGACGAGAAGACTCCCTGGGAAAGACCCTGATGTTGGGAAAGATGGAGGGCACAAGGAGAAGGGGACGACAGAGGACGAGATGGTTGGATAGTGTTCTTGAAGCTACGAACATGAGTTTGACCAAACTGCGAAAGGTAGTGGAGGACAGGAGTGCCTGGTGTGCTCTGGTCCATGGGGTCACAAAGAGTCGGACACAACTAAACGACTAAACAACAACAACTACAACATGCAGAGTTTTGAATCATACAGAAATCTTTTTCATGAGGCAACAAGGACAAATGCAAGAACCTTCCAAAGTTTTTTCTTGTTGAATACTTACCAGTAAAAGCATTTAAACTTCAAAAAGATAGGAAGGACACTTACATGTTTACAAATTTCCTTTCAAATGTGTGAAAAGAACTAGGTCTTGTTTCTCATATATTTTACAGTGGAAATACAGATATTTATTACATATTTACCATGCTCCCCCCTTCCAAGAAACTCAGGTCAGCATACATGGATGTTCAATACAAACATTTTATCTTCACAGTAGTCTTCAGAGAGAGCTTTAGGGTGGACTAAGCATGAATGGTAAGATGCAGGCTAAGGAAAATGTAAATATATATCGTACACGTTTTTGAAGAAGAAGAAAACCGATATCCAAGAACCTGTAGTACATTATATAATCATCATCATCATCATCATCATCTATTATTTATACCCCGCGCCCATCTGGCTGGGCTTCCCCAGCCACTCTGGGCGGCTTCCAACAAAATATTAAAATACAGTAATGCATCAAACATTAAAAGCTTCCCTAAACAGGGAAGGATGGGAATTTGAAGGAGCAACCTGACCTTCCACTGAATGAATGTCGGTGGCATTGAATGAATACCCATTGTTAACTATCATGCTAACAAAATGCATCTATTCAGTGCCTCTTATTCATCCATCCAGATTAATATCCCACAGGACTTTAATTTTAATTTCATTAAACCTGATTTGATTTGTGTGTTTGTGAGTATTCAATAAATAAATGAAATTAAAATTAAAATCAGATTAAAATAGACATATCCTCACTGAAACTAACTTGCCGCTGAACCCCAAAGGTCCCTACATTTTGATATCATACTGGTGGCTATTGGCAAGCCACGAAATCTGCCAGAATAAAGAGGTTCCATCATTTCCTGAGCCGTTCCGGTTTTCCTAGTATGCTGAAAACCTAATTTTCTCCTGTTGATCTCACAGCAACTGAGGCATGCAATAAAGGTTGCTGTAATCACACAAGATGAATTTAACAATGCATACACATGTAACATTTCATTAATAGTCTTGGTGGCTATTTTTCAAAATGCCAAAGGCCAACCGACAGCACACCAGCAGGGAGGAAAGTTGACACGGTCATGCCTGACAGTACTCTGCTGTTGCAAAAGGCCTGCTTGCCTCATCGACAAAAGAAGATCTCTTTGTGAAACAATCCCCGAGGTGAAAAATAGTTGCTGCCAACCATGTAAAAATAACTATTTCTTCCATAATTCATTTAGTTTTCTTGGGTCACTGGGAAAAAATGTGGTCCATAACCAATGAAGAGGCCTAAATTATGAGCATGTGGGAACATTTAGAATAACTGACATGCTTTAAAATATAAACACAGGCAGCATTTTTTTTTTTAATCTCGAGGAGTCTTTTTCTGAGGCCATAGGTGCTGATCTAGCTTCTAAAAATGACAGTGATGAGTTGAAGTGTCAAATCAGTTGAGGATGAAAAACTGCACGACATTGAACGGAAACATTCCACACATACTCCTTGGCATTGGAGACTCATTTACAGCCCAGCTTTCCTGTACAGAAAGCTGAAGAATACAAAGATGACAATTATGGCATCAGGTTGAGGGAGGAATTTGTTGGGTCTAAAATCCTAGGCAAACTCACACAATGCACCTCTCACCTTGCACTAATGTGTGGTCTGGAACACAGTTTACCTGAGGAATCCACACCAAATAAACTAATCCTATGAGGTGATTCAAAGGCAGCCGTTTGTTATTTTTCCTTTAAAGATGCAGCTAGCTAGTACAGCTATCACAGCATTTTGAAACTTGCCGCCTGTGTTTCTTAAAGAGTCAGTAACTTCATTGGAGTAGCTAACAAGTGTCACTGATTCTACATACTGGGTCTGCAAGTCGCTTCAAAAAATGAAAAGTATATCAACAGCCCATCACATGGCCCAGGTATTTAGAGAAGAAAGGTACAAGGCCTGGACAAATGTAGTGCTTTTGAGGCCCTATATTTTTCATTAACAGCCCTCCTACAACTGAGAACATCAGTCCCCATCTTTATCTTTTTCACCAGACTGATTTCCCCAGTCTCTGCTATTCAGTGTCATTCCCCCCTGCATTTCTTTTTCCCTTACGGAATTACAGTGTGCCGTGTCTCTTTGCTATGGCTGGAGTAGCACTGGGGTGCAATAACCTGCCAAAAAAATGCATTTTTCATATTGGAAAGAATGAAGGATTTATAGCTTTGTGCTGAGTCACATTGCAGGGAACCTTTCATAACTCAACACAGATTATTTTTCTCTGCTACTACACCCTTGTGCAAATTAATTGAAACAAAACATGTAGTTTACTGTATTGCACAAAACTCACATAAACGTACATTAGTAACTGTCAGGGAACTGCCATCGGAGCTAGAGGCGGAGGCAAGGCTCCAAAGCGATGCTGGAGAAGGGCCCAGCAGGGAGAGAGGCAGCTCATCGGCTGGGGAAGGAAATCAGCGTGACACCAGGGAGAAAGGGGGGCAGATGGGGGAATCGGCAAAAGGGCTCCAGGACTCCTCGCCGGAGACCAGCGGGGAGAGCACGGGTCCTCCGCTGCCCACACCCACCCTGCGCAGAAGACTTCCGCGCAGGGAGAGTAGGCGGAGACTTGGCGTCAAAGAACTTCTATGCTGGAAGAGGTTCAAGAAACGCCCACTGAAGGATTCTGCTAGCGACTGAAGCAGCCACAAAGTGAAGGGCTGTCCAGACAGAAAAGGTTTAACCAGGCAACCTAGCCAGGAGTGGTGGCAACTTACGCACGAGCAACCCCTATAACCATTACAGTAACTGATATGACCTCCGCTATTTTTAAGCAGCATTTGACCACAGTTTGGCATGGAGTCTACTAGTTTCGAACAGTCACTGTTGATTTTCGGATCCCTGTACCACACTTGAATCAGCGCCTGAATGAGCTTCTCCATAGTTGTACAGTCTACAGCACAGAAGCGACTTTTGCATATAGCCCACAAATTCTCAATGGGATTTATGTCCGGGGAATTCCCTGGCCAATCAAGTACCTGTATTTGCTGCTCTGTCATGAATTTCTTCACCACTTTCGATGTGTGACAGGGGGCTAGGTCCTGCTGCAATATCCCAGTACCGTCAGGATACCTCTTTTCCAGCTCTGGAATAACTCTCTTTCGTAGAACCTCAATATATTGTGGTGAGCGCATCATTCCTTCTATTGGCTGCAGGCTTCTGACACCATAATGATCAACTGACTTTTCATGTTTGTTCTGAGTACAGGATTACGAGTAAGATAGAAAACATGCTTTGTTTCAATTAATTTGCACAAGGGTGAGGGTCGTGGCCAAACACTTCCACAACAAGTTTGACATGAACCTGTAAAGGAAATACAATATTGCAGACTTTCTGTATCATGCAAAGCACTGAGGGCCAGCCCTACCATAAGTCAGAATGAGGAAGCATGGCAGAAGCTGGGGGCGTGGGAGGGAGGCGGCAATGATAGACGAGGGCTGCTATCCTATATACACATACCTGGGAGAAAGCCCTATTGAATCAAGGGGAACTTCCTTCAGAGTAGACAAGGATAGGATTGCATGGATACTGCTGGTGGCTTGGGGGTGTGGGCAGTGTTCTCGCTTATCGGTCATCAGGACACTCATTCCTCAGTTGTTTTGTTTTGTTCATAGCTGCCGTGAAAATTTTTAAACAGTCTATCCAGTTTATTGTGCTATCAGAGTAATATTCTCACAAAATTGTTAGAAATAAATGTCCAAATGCTTGAACAAGGCATAAAATTGAACGTAAAGATATAGCCATTTTCACATTGTAGAATAGCTCAGTTAAAAATCTGCAGCAATAGTCCTGTATTTAAAGGATCTACATCACCTTTCCACCAGGCTCTATTCCTCCAAGACTCTTCCTACAATCTTTTAAGCTAAGAACACTAACTTTAGTTTTAGGTCATAGCATCTGCTATCTTGCTGAATTTTTATGTGCTTTTGCTACTACCCCACTGTGTGTGCTTTAAAATATGGATGAGAGTCTTTTGCCTCTTTATAACATGATGCTTCAGTTTCCTTTTTAGTCTCCCTTCCCTCTTCCTACTGCAGTCTGTGCTGCACTTAAATACCAGAATCTAGTAAGGTTGAAAGAACAGATGATGCTTTCAGATGACTGCTTCTAAATATCTATTCTTCAGTCTGACCCTGACCCTGATTTGCCTCGGTCAAGGCAATCAGCTGTAGTCCCCAAAGAGACCTGTGTTCAGATTCTTGGTTCTCTTGACATGAAATGAAAAATATTAATGCTTAATATAACAAAAAAAGAACTAGCCTCGTCTTCAGTAATAGCATTCATACACTTTATTTTTAGGACTGGATTATCTGTTCTTTTGTTTTCTTCCTTTTTCCACTTCACGGTCACAAATTGCCCATGGATGCAAGAGTCGGGAGAAGAAATGCATGATGATTACTTACCAAAAGGATCAAGGGACATTTTAGTTTAGAAACAAAGAAAGAAAGTATAAAATTATGAATGGTGTGAAGAAAATGAACTTCTCTCTTTCTCATAATGCTAACAAAGGATTCAGGACAGATAGAAAGAAGTACTTCTTCTTATGGGCTATAGTTAAACTGTGGGATTTGTTACTACAAGAGGTAGGGTGGAATTCAACATCTGACAGAATTATTTCCCCCCCTCTCTTCCCCATGCATATTTTTCTGGCAGTTCTCCAGACCCTCTAGAGTTTATTTGGTGGGACATGGGGAGAAGAGAGGGGGGAAATTGTGCCAGCAGGACTCATTGCCCTGGCTTCCCACTAGCACATCTACTTAGCTGAATCCAGCCCATAGTGATGGCTACCAAGGGTGAGACATATTCATGGTGGACAGAACTATCAGTGGCTACCAGTCTTGATACCAATGTTCTACCTCCACTGTCAGAGTCTGTATGTCTCTGAATACAAGGTGCTGGGAACCATGAGTGGAGAGAATGCTCAGGTCCTCCTTGTGGACTTCCCATGGGCATCTGGGTGGCCACTATGAGAACCAGATGCTGGATTAGATGGGCCTTTGGCCCAATCCAGCAGGACTTGTCTTATTGTCTTAAGTTGTTGATTTAGTTAAAGGACACCATAATTTTTTTAATGATCAAGTAGATGAATTATTCTGATTCCCTTCCATTCCCAATCTGGGTACAGTCATACCTTGGTTGTTGAACGCCTTGGTACTCAGATGTTTTGGCTCCCAAACACCGCAAACCCGGAAGTGAATGTTCTGGTTTGTGAATGTTTTTTGGAAGCGGATTCCGTGGCTTCCAATTGAGTGCAGGAAGCTCCTGCAGCCAATCAGAAGCCGTGCCTTGGTTTTTGAACCGTTTCGGAAGTCAAACGGACTCCCAGAATGGATTAAATTTGACAACCAAGGTACGACAGTATTAACATGCTTGGGACAAGGTAGCTATTCTCACTCTCCAATCCTCACTTCCACCTTTGTGTGAGTTCACAGAGGGGTAGACTCCAGGAGCAGTTTCACACACCTCTCCCAGTTTCTCCCAGCTCACAATATCATAGAGGTCAGGCTGAGGACTGACCCTCTGGGCCTCTGAACTTTGCGTGGATGGTGTGAGCCTAACAAGTTTTTTTGTTTTGTCATTTGCAAAATAATATACACATTTTGAGTAATGGAAATCAGCTCTTTTACAAATAACAAAGGAATAGACAGCTGAACTGGGAAGCTGAGGGTGTAGCCGGAATCCTCCTTTAATCACTTTAGTCTAAAGAACAAAGGGTTGCCTTAAGTAGTTCATTTATACAGTTGGGAGGGGGGAAGTAGAGAGCCTTGGGGATCTGGCCTTATATTTAATATGGTAGTTAATAATCTAGAAAATGTGGGCAATTGTGAAGTGATGAAATCTGCAGATGTTAATAAATTATTCAAGCCCATTTATATCAAAACAAGCTACAGAGAGTTGCAGGAGCATGTCATAAAATTAGGTGACTGGGCAATAAATTGGCAGATAATATTCAGTGTTGGTTAAGTGCAGCACAACATGTTAGGAGGGCCTGAAGCATGGCATCCGCATCTGAAAATTCTAATAATTCAAGCAGTTTCTTCCCTTTCTGTTCCTACAATAGCGTTGGGAGTAATTTCATGGTATTTTCCATATGCAAATGGTATTTCATAGTAGATTTGGTTAACTGTCAAAATAGTGTTAACTCTGCCAGCCCCCCCCCGCCCCACACACACGTAAGAAAGGATTAGGGATTAGCCCCCTTCAGTCATTGCTTGGGTGAAGAGGGAAATGATTATAAAGGAGTTGTGGGGCTGTACTTGCAGTCCCATACCCTCTCAGCACGCTGCTTATGCCGGCTGACTTGAGATATAACCTCTGCATCCAGAAGCCTTTTCTTCTTGAGCTTCCTGGGCACTGTAAAACCTTGGAAGAGCAGGTGTTCTGTTACGTTAAATGATTGTGTGAAAATATAAGCAATTCTTTTGTTGGGGAAATGTAGTGTGATCACATCTGCAGGACTACCCTTTCACCACTGAATAAGCCAGAAATTTTGTTTCTGGTAAGTGTATGTACAATTGCATGCTAATTAAAGTAATATTCATTGTAATATTACTCTTTATTGCAATATTCACATACTATCCCATTCCCTGCCTTTGGACGCTACTGCAGGAGACAGGCTGTGAGAACCTTCCTGGAAGGGATATTTTTAGGAGCAAGGCAAAACTCAAAAGCTCCTTTGTCAGTGTTGTCACATCCTTAGTATATAAAAAAAATTTGTATGCTGTTAGATGTGCAATTATTTATTATTCCCATTGTTATGAAATTGTTGCTTTGGAGATGCATTGCTGTTATGTTTGTTGTAAGTTGCTTTGAGTACAATTGTTTTTGTGCAAAGGTGGCATACAAATAAAAATATTAAAATAAAGGCAACAAAATTAATTTCTTAAACTGCACTCAGAAGTGGGGAGTACTGAGTTTGTTTTCCCAGTTATAATGCTAGCAGTTCAGTCCCAGTTTCAAACATTCCTTTTACACGGCATTACCATACCGCCCAACTGTCCTGTTTTAAGCAGGAGATCGCAGATTGACAGAATATTGCCCTGGATTCTGTTCCCAATCCCAGATGTCCCATTTTGGCTTTTGTGCTCTGCCCATGATAAAGAGCAGGACCAAAAGAGAGGCATTTTTCCATCCCACCCTGTGGCATGAGTCAGTTGGCTCACACGAGAGAGCGGGACCAAAAAACAGAACCCAAACCTTTCATGCCCCTACACATTTTGTGGCTTGAATAAACTGCAGTTTCCCATATTTAGAAACTGCTGTTTGGTCATAACTAGATACTGCAGCTTATTCCAAACCATGAATGGAAGATTTATGCTTTGTCCCCTTGCGTTAGAAGATAAGCATCATTATCATTAACGTTGATATTATTGCCCACCTATTACCAGCATAGCTCGGGGTGAGTTACAACAATTTAAAATTCAATATTGAAAAGTTAAAACAGATTACAGTAACAGGAAGACAGGAGGGAAAGGGAAATGCACACATCAGATGCTCAGCGCAGTCAGTGCATTCCTGTAATTGGAAACCATGCTGAGAGGTGGTTTCCAATCACTGAGCCTCTTGGGCTTGCTGATCAGAAGGTCAGTGGTTCAAATCACCACAACGGGGTGAGCTCCCGTTGCTCTGTCCCAGCTTCTGCCATCCTAGCAGTTCAAAAGCACACTAGTGCAAGCAGATAAATAGGTACCACTGTGGCGCGAAAGTAAACAGCATTTCCGTGCACTCTGGCTTCTGTCACGGCCGGCTTCCTTGGCCTGAAAAGCGAGATGAGTGCCTCACCCCATAGTTGCTTCTGTGGCAGGAAGGTAAGTAGTGTTTCCATGCACTCTGGCTTCTGTCACTGTGTCCCGTTGCACCAGAAGCGGTTTAGCCATGCCAGCCACATGACCCAGAAAGCTGTCTGTGGACAAATGCCAGCTCCCTCGGCCTGAAAGTAAGATGAGCGCCACAACCCCATAGTTGCCTTTGACTGGACTTATCCGTCCAGGAGTCCTTTACCTTTTGCCTTTAGTTATGAATACCCAGAAATCTGTAGACTTAACTTTAAAGCACTCACTTACCTCTCTCTGGATTATGTCATTTTGTGTCATTGTGTAATTTTATATTGTGAACCACCCTGAGATCTACGGATAAAGGGAGGTATACAATTACTACTACTACTACTACTACTACTTCTACTACATTTTCATCGTGAAGTTTTGCTTTGATACCTGCAATGTTCCACATTTGTTTAAAGGGGGGTACTTTTGTTATTAAAGTTTCAGAGCAAAACACGCTTCCACTTTGCATTCAATTGAACACCAATATACAAGAAAATAAGGAGAGTTCTTTATCAAATTACAATAGCTTACAACAATCCCCCCCCCGGAATAATCAATTCCCTGCAAAACTGTAAATGGAATTTAATTTGCTGTCCTCAACACCTTTTACTTTCGTGTACTGTTTGGTAGAATGCGTTCCAATTGTTTTGATCATGTTTCTGTCGAAAGTAACTGAACTACCAATGAAGTATATTGAAACTGCTCATTCATTTCATATTCATTTCATAAGATGACTCTAATTTAGAGCATTTTTGCAATTGTGGTTTCAAGAGAAAGGGTCCATATTTGGTTACCCAAAGGTCATACAGGTATGTGTTAATCCTGGATGCCAGCACATAAAATGTTGTCTATTCATATAGAATATTCACATGTTATGACAACAGCTTTCTTTTCAAGAAATGTATATCAATGTCAAAATATATTTTGATTGGTCCCATTCTCTTATGGCCTGTCATTTTGGTTTTATATTTTTGTTTTCATTCTTTCTTTTTTAGTCAAAAGTATGTTCATTGTGGTGTTAGTGTATTATTTAAGCATGGACTTGTCAACTTGGAAGCCTGTCAGCAAGAATTTCTACTTATGTCATCTTTCAGGAGTAGCTCCATTTTTGACCCCATTTCACCATAATAAGAAGGAATTCACAAGAAATGAACAGACAAGGGGATCAGAAGAATAATGTAACCAAAACCTCTTAATAAGAGAAAGACAAGGAACATCAGTACTTGAGGATGTGAAATACTGTGACACTTCAGAAGATAGTGGCTTGCTTCTTGGTTGAGAATGGAACATCAGGAATACATTATAGCAGTGTGGTGGAGTCTAGAGTTCTATATAGTCTTTTTCGTGGCTGTCCTCCAGGTTTTAAAAACTACAGGATGTGTATTATCTGCTGATAGGGATATTAGCAGAGGAAGAATGGATTTCGTCCTCCTGAGTGAGAAACAGGAAGACAAGGGAATATTGTATGCCAAGTTCACAGGATTTTCCAGCCTTCCAAGTTTGAGTTGTTACAGGCTTGATTTATGGGTTGTTGTTTTTCTAAAAAAATCTGCTACAAAGTTCCTTGGTGTTACTAACATCAACCCTATTTGACTAATTTTATATTTTGTGATTTTATTGTTACATTGTTTTGATTCATTTATTGCTTTTTGTTGTACTTCTATTGTACATTTCTTTGTAGCATGATTTTTAAATAAAAAAACCTGTCTATTCTCTGCTTTGAGCTCAGCTTGGTTGTTGGAAAAGCATCTTACAAATATTAAATAAAATAAAAATAAATCTGGTTTTATGTGTCTGATTTTATTTCAGAATCCACTCTGTTCCTGTGACTGTAATTTGCTTTAACTGTTTTTATACTGATTTTTAAATTGTTGTAACCACCCTGGGACCTGATGTGTGGGTAATAGATTTAATCTGCTTTAATTCTGAAACAATTAAAAATAATTGCTGTAATTCTAACTATTCTGTTTCATTGTGTGGGCCTGAGTTAAAAGAGAGATGGATTTCACATTCCTTCTAAATGTTATTACTTGTTTTATTAAAGTTCAGTCCTTGGAAACTTGCCCTTATAATACACCAATGGCCTTCCATCTGAGTCTAGCACATGTGCAGTGAAAAAGGAGACAGGTTAAGGCTCATGTGGGAGACTTGATTGACATCCTTGAGGCTTTGGCAGACTTAGACACTTGGTTTAGATTAAAAATAAGTGAACCCCTTAGCCAAAAGTCAGTGAAGGGGCAGATTTATAAAGTATTTTCACTTCTTGGTCATATTATACTCCAAGCCAGAAAAAAAAGTTTTTATTTTCTGAAGTCTGCACTGGGGCTGCTAGACCATGGTATGAGTAAACAACTTTTCTATGCATCCTGATCCTTAGAAGCTTCGAAACAACTGTAAACAGGCCTAGTAACATGAACAACAATTCCTGTCCAAGGCTCAGCTCACAAGGAGGAAGTTATTTCCTTTTCATCTTTCACTGCCTTACATGCCCAGAGTTAGTTGAACCTTCCACTGTCCGTGCTTCTTTGAATTTGGTTCTTTGGTTGAATGTTGGTTTGTAGCTCCTCCAACTTGTTATAGTTTAATAATGATACCCTTTATTCCAGTTCTGTCTCAAGAACCTTATCTTTGGTGGGGGGGTGGCAAAAACTGCCTTGTAGGTACCTTTTGGTTTCAACTGTGGAAATGCCTGTGGAAAACTTTTCTGTTCTGTCAGGCTTATGCAGGCAATTAAGAATAAATCTTTCCATAATACATTTTCTGATTTTAACATTCTGTATGGTTTTTATTGTATGGTTTTATGTATAATTGGTGTAAACCACACTGAAAATATTTTATGTGTATATATAGACACACACACACACACACACACACACACACACACAGCTTGGTTCAGAGTTGGTGCAGAAACATTCAGCTTACTGAAAGACATTCACGAAGTTGCCCTTTGTGTGGCCAGGTGTGCAATTTCATATTGACTATTTCCCCTCCCCCCAAAATGGCTTCCTTCATGCCATCTTTTCTTCAGAAATGTATTTCAAGGGGCATCCTGTCATCTTGACTTTCTGTGGTGTGAGTTTATAGTTCCTTCTTATTCCGCATAGAATGCTGAAAGCTATTACCATGGTGAGTCTGTGCTGTATTCATTTCAGAATGCTGGCACTATTCCAGATTATTTATAAGTTACTCCAAAGGCCCACTCATGTGGAAAAATAAGTCACTTGATGCCTTCTAAAATGTGCCTTGTTGCAATACATAAATAAAGCAGAGGAAAAGAACATTATTCAAAGATTATGGAAAGGGCTTTGTTTTAATGAGAGATAGGAATTTTTTTCCTAGACGGTCCTTTTGAAGAACTGTCTGTCCATATAGAGTATAACTTATTTGGCATACTAAATAGATTATTGTCTTCAAACTGGAATTTTCAGAAACTAGGAGTATAATTGACTTTGCAAAGAGAGAGAGAGAGAGAGAAAGAGAGAGAGAGAGAGAGAGAAGAATTGTACAGCGAATCCTTTGCATGCCATATGGCTGATGTGTGCTAAATGCTTCTTCTCCAGTTCACTTCCTTGAGGGCATTGCCACTGTCAGACCAAATCCTGCATAAGGAAGATAAGCCATGACCTTCCTTTGACCACCAGTCAGCTTCTTCACCCAACTATTATCTGAAGAGGAAAGACATGTGGTGCCCTATATCTTTCCTCTATGAACAAGTATATCCTTACAGTTGCAACATAAAAAACTAGCCTAGAGCCTGAGCATATGTTGGATATTTAGCAGAACTATAAGAAGCTGAAAGAGAGGGATTTGGATATGTAGCTATGGGAGGTCTCATTCAGCAGGCAGAGTCCATCACCTCAGCAAGCCACTTCCACCTACCATCACCTCTCCCTTTTCCAAGCCAGGAAGTTGCCGTCAAGGATGTGATGGCAAAGATGTTCAAGGATCAGAAACAAGAAGAGCAAATGAAAAGATCAAACACACTGCCAATTATTCTTATTCGACAGCTTACCCTTCAATTGTACCAAATCACCCAGGATTGTTACAATTATCTGTTGATAATCACGGGTGATTCACTGCCCTAGGAAAGCCTGCCACTTGAATATGCATTAGACTCCAGCTAGCACTGAACGTTGCACATGGTCACATTAATCAGCACGTACAACTCCACCTCGCTCAGAGGCCTCGCCTTTCTTTCTGACTGCAACAGAAGCAAGCCATCACAACCACATCAGCTTCTCTGTGGTTACTATTTACACATCACTTTCAGGTGTAAAGTACTCTTTGTCCTCACAACAGTCCCATGATGTGGTCGTTATGCCTCCAGTTGCGCTGTTGGAGAACTGAGGCTGAGGGATGCTTCTTCGTTACTTCATTTCATTATATCCCATGGCTGTGTCCCAATGAGGATATTGTCTTACACACTAGTTGTTCAGATCTGATTGTGTATGTATGCAATTGGCAAATGAGGGTCCACACATTCCTCCCCTCCCCTTTACATCGTATGGATTGCCATTCTGCTGTGGACCATCTACACCAGCGGGCAGAGTTTGACACAAAATATTCTTCCTGGAGTGGCTTTTCGCCTCTCTCATCAATCGCTGCAATAATAAAAACAAAGTGGGGCTGCTTCATGCTCTGGGTGAGGTGAGTACATGCACTAAAATATTTGTCAATTAATTTCTGTTACCCAGCCTTCTCCAACTCACGTTCAACTTCAGCTTAAAGCACCAAAGGATCCAGTTGTGTTGCAAGAGTCAAATGAAATCAGTCCTGAGCTTCATTTCATCATTTTTTCAAACCTTCCCGAGAGTTTCCTGTAGCATTGGAGAGGTTTGAGGAAAGGAAAGGGGGGAAAGCACAGCAAGAAGTAGCAAAGGGACTCCCTGCTACATGGAGTTTCTCTTCATGCTATCCCCCCAAAAAAAAACCACTTTGTGATAGTTTGTTTGATGACGTTTCCTCCTGCTGCAGGAGACACTTGGAGAAGTTTGAAAGAACAATGAGAAGAGGCTCAGGACTGATTTGATTCTGTCTTCCTCCACCCACCAGCAACACAATCCCTGGGTGCTTTTTGCAGAGCTTCAGTTGGAGAGGGTTGGGAAACAGAATTTATATTAATTGGCAGAAAGATTGCCACACACATAGCCCCCTGCCATACACACGCAGAGAGCAGCCCCAAACATGTATTGTTTTTTAAGCAGAAGCAGCAGCTAGGTATGCATAATGGGTAATTTTGGGATTTTCACCACTATAGGCAAATCCAGATTAAACAAAGCAGAAATATGGGCTGGCATTCTGATGGTGACAATGCCATGTGGATACTGCAAACAACAACTTCCAAGCATAAGCATCACTGAGGCCACAATAAACTGCCACATGGATGAACCCAGTGACTAGAAAGCAACAAGGTTCTCATCAATTTTGTATTATGTCAGCTTTGTGGTAATAGAGGGATATCCTGGGAGGAATTAAACATCACATTGTTCTGATTCTTCCATAAGAACAAGCATTTTTGCATGCCAAATGGAATGATTCCCATTCACCTCCCCACAGATGCTGTTCTGGGGGGTTCTCTTGAACCCCCCCAAGCCAATTTCAGGGGCACAGGGCACAAGGAAGGAACCCCATTGCAAAAGCAGAGGTGCTAGTGCAGATCTTCTGCTGACAGGTCTTATTAACTGAATCCCAACTCTGGTAATTTGATGCAGTAATAGCCCCAAAATAAGAGCTGTTTCATACATTGAAGTGGCTCCTTGTGTTGTATGGGGATAAGTGAATCAATCAATTTTTCTTTCTCTCCTTTTTTCATTTGTCCAAACTTAAATTCATTTCTCCACATTTCTGCATCTATTTGCAGGATTTGTTTCTTTGTTCTTAATCCTCATGAAAATCCATCAGCAATTTTGTGCAAAATAAACCCATTTTTCTTTGCCTTTTTGCCTAATGTGCAAGCAATTTCCCCTACTGTAATGCACTTTTGTCTATTACTTTCACTTAAATGCACATGCTTATGCACACTTTCTCCTAATATATGTATTTTTGTACATAGTGTTTGCTTTCAGAAATGAATAACAAAATTCAGAGAAGTGCAAATTTTGAAGGATAGCTGTGCTTCAGTTTGCATCTTGGTTAAAAAGAAGTATGTTTTAATTTTGTTTTATATACACCATTTACACCA
Source organism: Podarcis raffonei (assembly GCF_027172205.1). Classification (NCBI taxonomy): domain Eukaryota; kingdom Metazoa; phylum Chordata; class Lepidosauria; order Squamata; family Lacertidae; genus Podarcis; species Podarcis raffonei. Next base: position 55,344,552 of record NC_070604.1, read on the forward strand.
CTTACATATAAGAAGCACAGCATCAGGGAGTTTTAAAATTACTTCATTTTAAAAGAATGGTCATTTTGCTTCAGTCTATGTATTTTCTGATTTACTGGGAATAATGTTAGTGTATGGTTCATTTTCCAGGCTTTCCTAACCTCTCTTTTGAATAAGTCTTCATGCAAAGCCTTTTGTTTATTGAAAAGATGTTGCAGATGATGTCCACCCCACCCCCTTCATGGTTTTGTGCTTGAAGAATTCTAATTGTGACTCAAGAATGAAGGATCTCTTTAACATTCTTTCAGTATAATGAGAAAGAGAATTACTCTTTAATCATTGCTTGATGGATTACAATCAGCACGTCTAGACAAATTGAGTTCATGTTTTTCTCTCAGGAAATTAACAACCAACAATTATGCAGCTTGTACATTTTGCTTCTTGGAATAGGTGGCCAAAGCGGGGGGCAGGGGGTGGAGGGAAAGAAAAGCACCCAATGTTTCAAGGCTCACAAATAGTGGGATGGTCCATAGATGACAAGTAGATTGCTAGCATTATGTAATTTATGCCTAAGTGATGCATCTTGGCTCCTCAAAACAAGACAAATATATGAGCAAAACAGTGAGCATGATTTTTGATACTAATTGTAATCTGCTTGAATAAAGATGATACAATTAAGTGTGCGAGTTTTGCTCTAATCCAGGATATCAGTGGTTTGTGTATGACTATGGCTTCAGTGCGAATGTACTATACAGATTATAAATATGTACTGATATTAATTCTAATGCGCATATGAAGCACATGCAGGCATTTTCTTAAATGAGGCTTCTGCCTTCTTCCATTCTTCTCTTCCCTCCCAAAATGTGACCAGTGTGGAGGACAGTGACAGTCACCATGCACACCCCACAGAAGTTGTGTAGATGCCTTTCACTGTGTCCTTGCCTCCCCACTACAATATTATGCTCATGGTAGGACAGAAGGTAGCCACAAATAGACAGCCACAAACTGGGTCTGCATTTGAAATGGAGAGCATCGCAGAGAATGAGAGCCCATGGACATTGGCACAGAAAGACCTAATCTGAAGCTTCCTTTCTGTGAGAGCATATTTATTTTCATATGGATAGCATTTTCTAGATCAAGAACTAGTTGAAAATTTCAGGCCATATCTTTGCCCTGTACAGCTCAGAACCTGAGTTGCTTAGGGACTGTGTCCTTCCATAAGTGCCTGGTATGCATTAAGATCATCACTGGAAGTTCTTCTCAAGGTTCTCCCCCTTGTTTAAATAGGCAGGTGATGAGCAGGAAAATGTGTTTCTCAGTTGTGGCACATATTTCTTTTGAAGAAGTTCCACCTACCACCTACTCTCTGACTTTTTGGTGTTATGTTAAGACTTTTGGACTTGGTTTTGATCAATCACTATTTTTACCTATTGAAACTTCTGTTTCAATTTAGGTCATTTATTCTCATTTGAATTACTTTTTTAATTTTAGCATCCCTGAATGTATTTGTACTTAAAGGTGGAAAATACATCTTTTCAATTAAAACAAGTGTGTGTGTGTTTGTGAGAGAGAGAGAGAGAGAGAGAGAGAGAGAGAGAGAGAGAGAGAGAAGGAACCGGCAAGCCACTCCAGTATCCCTGCCAAGAAAACTCAATGGACAAAAACAATAGTACCTGGCGTGCTCTGGTCCATGGGGTCACAAAGAGTCGGACACGACTAAATGACTAAACAACAGTACACACACACACACACACACCTCCTTGGGTCATTCTTCATTATCTTGTAGAGGTCAACTTTATTTCAAACTCTAAAGTACTGGCAAAGTAAAAAAAATAAAAAAGCAAAAGATAACCAGGTACTGATATTCACACTTCTAAAAATAAACCACACCAAGCAGTTTCAGTATCAGTGCTCAGGATTTTCTTTGGAAGTGCATGCAAGTTTGAAATAAATAGATGATGACCTCTTGGAGATCTCAGTGTATATCAATGATTCATTTAAACTTTAAATGAACAGTGCAGAACAACTCAGCCCTAACCCACTCCAAAAGTCTAGAATGAAAATAGTATTTTAACTATTACGTCTGCAGTCCTCTAGTCTTTCATTTTGTATACTCTCTCTCCATGTTAATGCCCTCAAGTAAGTGATGAAGTGCTTCCAAGGAAACTCATTGCTAGTATTTGGTGTTTGCATGTATCTTTTCTTTTAAAGATGTGGATCACTTTATTTGTGTTTTTGGCAAACTTCATTCACTTCATCTTCTTGGCATTTCATTATATTTTACGATCGCAAAGTCAACTCTCCAGCAACAAAGCGAAACACGACTCTTTGAAATAAATGTTGTCATTAACAAGCCATGCCAAGCACGGTGACAGATTTGCAGCTGTAATGAATAACATTTCCAGCAAAGTTCTCCTGCCTTACAAAAAAAGGAAAGTAGCTGTGACATTTCTTCAGGCAACCAGTATTGGGAACTAAAAGATTGATTGATGCAAGCGGATAATTGAAACCTCAGTACTGTCACATGCATGTCAACCTAACAACCAAACAAGAACCCTAAGATAACATATATCATGGAACAGCTTTGCCCTGAATTCAAAAGTCTATGTAGTAATGCATACATAATGGTAACATAGGAAATTTCTTTGTCAAAACAGTGTGATTATCATTGCCTTAAATTAGTTAGTAATATCTACTTTAATATATAGTCACTGATAAATGTAATGTAGTTTTTTTCACTTAATCCAGATTTTCAGACTAAATGGCAAGGATTGGGGCACAGTGGACTTTGCTGTTATATCTTCAGAATCAATTTATCTCTAGCCATTGTTAGAGAAAGAAAACTGGACCACTGGCTTGATGCCATGGGCCTACTAGTATTATTAGAACAGGCGTGGGGAACCTGTGACCCCCAAATATTGTTGGACTACAACTCCCATCATCCCTGACCATTGGCCATGGTGGCTGGGGCTGATGGCAGTTGGAGTCCAACAATACCTAGAGGCCCATAGGTTTCACATCCCTTATTTTAGAATAACATCTGCTCTTTTCCCACTTCAAGTTATGAATAGCAGAAAATTGTAAAGGGTAAAATCTAATTTTGGCTCTTGGAATGAGCAGCTTGCCATATGAAATAAGGATAATGAAGGACAGACATTTATAGAAACAGACCTTTCAAGAGCTACATTAGGAAAACATATAGATGAGATGAAACAAGAAAGAAATCCCCAGCAAAGGGTAATGTAATAGCCCATAGCTTGGTGCCTGCCAAATCCGTAGCTTTTTCTTTGAACTGTGGACTTGCCCATTTTTCATAGCATCCTTAAGTAGCCACCAAAGATGATGGTGTCTCCAAAACAAAAATGCCAGAGACAGTAGGATTAAAAAAAGAAAATGCATTTCATGATTAGTACATGCCCAAAGCAGCCACCAGAAAACCAATGATATGAAAATCTCTTCTGCTGAATATAATTCATAACAATATTGTAAAGTTGAGATGGAAGTGGAATTGTAATAAACCACATGGTAGAATTTTCAGGAGGTTACAATTAACATTAATCCCCAGCAAAGAGATGTATGCCTTTGAATGCCTTGAAGTTTCTCTTTCACAAGTTCTTTGGATCTCTCACTAAACAAGCAAAGACGTTTGCCTGCCTGGCAATTACTTTTGGTTTTGGACACAATGGTCTTGCTGCCTTGGTCCTCTGGTTCATTGGACTTGCTTATTCTGGATTTCATTTCCCTGTTTATTAACTTAAGGAACACATGGTGGCTATTATTACCACAGTAAGAGGAGGATGAGAAAAGAGCTCCATCTTCACATTTCCTCTTTAGCCTTCCTAGATGAATCCATCTTTTGACTCACCTAGGACTCATTCTCTGGCTATCATGGATGTTGTACATAAGTCTGCACTTTCCCAATTTCTGTGTGAAATGGTTTCCATGAGGCAATTTTAGAGTAAGCTGAAATGAGCACTTATTTCAAATATGTTTCGGGGGACTGTAAACGAAAAGTTCATTCAGCACAAATGAACCTGTGGATGTAGGTATATCATCAGTAACATAAAAAGCAAAAGTAATCAAATAATCTTAGAAAGGTCAGTCCCACATGATGTTCCCATTAAAGCCATTTTTAAGTTATTCACTTCTAAGTGCCTTATTTTAAGCATTTCAAGCTGCAGTTCTCTACACACTTCTTCTTCTTCTTTAGAGGTCACTCATAGCCGAGTCAGATTGTCTTCCATGAACACGGTCTTAACAGTGAGTCTGTAAGTGACTGTGAAGGCCAGTTCTGGATTCACATGTCCTTACACAATGGGAACATTGGTTTCAGGGTGGGAGCTGATCATGGTGAGGATTTGCCAAACGTGCCTTCCTCTTAGCACGTTTCTCCCTTTCATCCTGTGTTCAAGCGTCTTCAAAGTCCGTGACACCTTTGGTAAAGGCTGTTCTCCAATTGGAACGCTCGCGGACAAGTGTTTTACAATTGTCGGTGTTTATACTATTTTTTTTAGATTTGCCTTGAGAGTCTTTAAACCTCTTTTGCTGACCACCAGCATTATGCTTTCCATTTTTAAGTTTGGACTAGAGTAGTTGCTTTGGAAGATGATAAACATGACCAGTCCAACAGAGCTGATGTTGAAGAATCATTGCTTCGACACTCGTGATCTTTCCTTCTTCCAGTACACTGACATTAATTCGCCTGTCTTCCCAAGTGATATTTTAAAAATTTTGGAGATACCATTGATGGAATCTTTCAAGGAGCTGGAGATTGTGTTTGTAAGTGGTCCATGTTTCACAAGCATACAGTAAGGTTGGTAGTGCAATAGCTTTGTAAACAAGCATTTTGGTTTCCCTGCGAATGTCCCACTCCTCAAGCACTCTGCACTCCAATCAGGAGAATGCCGCACTCACAAAGCTCAGGAGATGCTGGATTTTGGCATCAATGTCAACCCTTGTGGAAAGGTAGCTGCCGAGGTAGGAGAAGTGATCAACACTTTCCAACATTACACCATTGAGTTGGATATGTGGCACTGCAGGGATTGTTTGATGCAGCACTTTGGTTTTTTGGATGTTGAGTGATAAGCCAAGCTTTTCATAGGCTTCTGCGAAGATATTTAGGATGGTTTGGAGGTCATCCTCTGAGTGTGCACACACTATGTTGTCATCAGCATATTGAAGCTCTATGACAGAAGTTATGGTAACCTTACTCTTTGCTTTCAGCCTACTCAGATTAAACAGCTATCTATCTGTTCGATATATCATTTCTACCCCGGTGGGGAGTTTCCCTCTGACAATGTGTAGGATCATGGCAATGAAATAATAAATAGAGATGGGGCGATAACACAACCCTGTTTAGCACCTGATTCCACTTTGAGAGCCATTGTTATCTGTGATTGTTGCTGTCATATTATCATGGAGGAGCCAAAGGAATGACCAATGGAAAGAGTTAATGGCACATGCACTTCCTCCACTCTTCTGATCAAATACCCAACTCCATGAAGCTGTTTTTTATTAAAACAAAAAGATGAGAAAGTAAAGCACATATGCATTTTATGTCTGGTTTAAATCTAAAGAATCAGGCAAAAAAAAAAAGGAATATTGGGCTTTAAATTAGTATTTTCCCCCACAGCAATGAAACCACTGTGGAAATCTCCATAATCCAGTCATGCTGCCAGATCCATTATATACAATTATTTGTTAGTCAAGTGTAAACCTACCATTTCACATGGTGCTCAATTCCTTCCTGCTGCATTATAATTTTAAAGAACCCAATGTGCAGCATGTTTAATGAAGTTCATGGAAATATTCTGCACATACCTATACTTACATTTCCAGACACAATCTCTTCTTTCTGTTTTATTTTATTTTATTTTTGCAGGTAAAATACAATATGAGGCCACTTGTTTCTATGAAAGGAATCTGGAACAATATTCTTACAAAAAGCAAAATACATATGTAGGCACACAAGTTCTGATGAGAAGTATTATTGCCGTTACAAATATTACTGTCTTCTGTTATTTATTTCTTGCCTTTTATTTCTTAAAACAATCTGTTGTGAGCTATGCCTTATGCACAGCCTTTCAAACATGTCCACCATATATCAGTCAGCTCTGCTAAAATCATCTAATCTCCAAGGCAGATATTATTCAGTAGCTAAATATGAAAGTCAATCATACGAATGGTATGAGCAGAGGCAAAAGACTAAATATGAAGAATGGCGTAGCTCATGATATTTGCCTCTTGGTAACTGTCTCTTTATGCCAAACTATTATACCAATGTCACTCTTCTTTATAAAACAATGAGAACTTGTGATCAACTTTTAAAAGAAAAAATATCACATTTCCCTCATACTCCAGGCTACACATATGAGACACTAGATAAACTTAGTCTCAAATATACAAAGTAGCAGATGAGCATCAACCCTACTCTCTCTCTCTCTCTCTCTTTAACCATCAGTGAAGATTAAATTGTGCTTTGGTAAGACTTGGGAAAACTCACTACAGTGGTACCTCAGTTTAAGAACAGTCCAGTTTAAGAACAATTTGGTTTACAAACTCCGCAAAACCGGAAATAGTGTCTTGGTTTGAGAACTTTACCTCGGTCTAAGAACAGAATCCAAACGGTGGAAGGGCACTGGCGGCGGGAGGCCTCATTAGGGAAAGCGTGCCTCGGTTTAAGAACAGTTTCGGTTTAAGAACGGACTTCCGGAACGGATTAAGTTTGTAAACTGAGGTACCACTGTATCTCCTAGTGTTCTGTTGTTTGGACAACCCCACTTGGCTTGCACTGCAGAATATTTATTTTATTTTTTACAGCACTTTACAGTACACTTTTTCTTGCCAACTCCCCAGAGGAGGGCCTGAAGTAATCCCACCCATGAGCCTTGGCCATCAGTGGAACTATGCCCCATTTTTGCCAAAATTGGGCTTCTTTCTCTCCCCATTAGCTTGGGGAGCTGTCCAGCAAAGCATGCAGTTGGGCTCTGCCAAAGTTGCAGAAGCATATGAGGAGCTGTCCAGCCAAAAAGGAACAGGAGAGAAGGCAATGTCCCAGTCAGAATATCCAGGCAGTAAGTGGGATGCTCTGCAGCTGCTTCTTATATAGACAGGTTAAAAATTCAAAGCAGGGTATACAGATACCACAGATCAAATAGTTCCAAGCAGAATCAAAGCAGCCACTAGCCACCCCAGGCACTCACTCAGCCTTGATTCTGCTTCCTTCATACCTCTCCTGGATGCAACTCCTCTTTCCCAGCATTTATATGTAGGGATTGGAGAAAACTTTGTCTGAAATCCCAGAGAGCTATTAAACTAGATGGACCAATGGAGTGGTTCCTATGTTCTGTGGGATTCTATTCAGACCCTGTACTAAGACTTTGCTCCTGTGGAAGCTCCAGAATAGGTATGTGTGAGCCTCACTCTGGCTTGCTCCAAAACTAGACTTTTTGAATGATCCAGCTAAACACTCAAAAAATCTTCATGGTTGTGTTTTGGAATAAAGCTCTGTCTTATCTGAGTAATGAAAAGTGGACCATAGCAGATGATGCCTGTTTCTAAATCAACAGCATACAAGGAATGGAGTCACATATCGGACTATTTTAAGGGGAAAATGGGTTGTATCCCTGTACCACAAGAGAGTATAATAAATCATTATTTCTGGTTGTCTGTATTATATAAAGGATGGTATCCAAATTAGTCCTTCCATTCACTGAATGAGGGTCTGTTCAGAGATGGAAAGTTGCACTCAGGAGGTGGGGAAAGCTCCCTGAGTGCAACCCTTCTCCAGGAAGCTCCTTCAGTTCATGGAGTGACTACATTTCTTAAAATGATTATCATTTCTCTTTTTGTCCCATATAGCTCCCACACCTCTTAAACAAAGGTCAAGAATAGAATCGTCCCATTGTTCTAGCTGACTTCTGCTTAATTGCTGTTCTTTGCAATATTGATTCCCAGGAGGAATTCCAATTACATCTCCTTGCTCTGTTGAAGAACTAAATGGCGTGAAAGAAAGAAAATATTCTGCATACTCCCTGTTCACCAAAGGCACTGGTAGGTCTAGAGCAACCATTGCCAAGTTGGTGCTCTCCAGATGCTTTAGACTACAAATTCCCCTTCTGTCTAGTCAGTGCCGCTGAGCTGGCTGGGTCTGATGAGAGCTGCACTCCCAACCTTCTGCACATTGTGGCGAAGGCTGCTCTATTGAATCGCCACCTTTTTAACTAGCCACTGTGCCTTTCTCAGGTGTATGACAAGCATAGTAATGTCAAGATAAGGGTGGATATAAAAATTGTTGTGTTTGTGCTGCTCAGCTATGTTATCATTTCAGCACTTTTTCTGGGCCGGAAAAATTTCTTCAGCCCAGAATGTCAACATGAGATTTTAAGCCTGCTTGGATCATCATTCACAGACCATTTGCAGACCACTTAGCTGCTTTTTCCTAAAGATGTTGCAAGCAGTCACATAGCTACTGCACTGATTCTATTTCACATTAAGACACAGTTCTCATGCCATATGGAGCTACTTCACACAATACAATTTGCTCATAGTTTCTGCAGTGGAGAGGATTTTTCCACAGTGAGGATCGGGATTAGGCAGATACACATATACTTGCAGAGCTCTCCGGTCACACGTTGTAGTAAACACAGGGTGCCACTTCCCTGGTCCACACAAAACTACGACTGGGAGTGTCTTCCATAGCCAAAGGGTGGAGAGAGACATGGGATGGTGTGCACCTCTCACAAAGTCACGTCAGTAGTGGGAGGGGTTATGGAGCTATTTAAATCAAACCAGGCCCCTCCCATGCCTATTTTCCCTTTTGGCACCCATCCAGCCCACCCTTGATAGCAATGCAGGAATCTTTCCAGTGGTTTTGGGGCTGAGTAGGAATTCTGTGCTTGTTTGTAGATTGGCCTTGTCAGGTGGGTTTTATTGCCTACTTTTATGCTGGATGTCAGAGGGTGTTAAGGGTTTAGTTGGTGTCCTTAATAGGGTTAATTCATCACATTTTGCTGGAAAGTACAAGAGAAACCCAGCCAGATGGGTGGGGTATAAATATGTTGTTGTTGTTGTTGTTGTTGTTGTTGTTGTTGTTGTTGTTGTTGTTGTTGATATCAGGATTAAAGGAGAACTGGGTGTCATGGAGAGCACTTGTAGGCATCTTTAAAGGCCTACCTTCCTTTGAGAAAATGAGAAGACTTGCTCAAAACAGGAGTTGACTGGCAACTGTTTGCAACTAAAAATTCCAACTGGACCCCATGCGCAACAAATAACTATTCAAATACCTTTCATGTGGCAAATCATTATAATTGTCGATCGTAATCTTCAAATGTGATAGCAGGGGTATACTACCCCACAGAGGACTTTAAACATGGTTTAGATTAAATGCTGGATTCAAACAGCTAAAAGCAGAAACTACTATGGTTTCATACTGACCAGCTATGGGGTGCTGCCAGTAACATGAATGTTGCCACAGAGCAGGCTGCTTGCATTCCCCCCCCCCCTTTACTTTAATACTGCAAAGTTATTGAACAAATAAATTCTCAAATTACTTTCACATGGCTGAAATGAGGACTGAAAAAATAATACTGTATCTGCTTTATGTATTGAGCAGTGTCGAGCCTGCATAGAATCCCCTTCCAAAATAACCTACCATTTCCAGTGATCCTGTGGGAGAGAAAACATGCTGGCACAAACAGCCTACCATATACGTGACACTCTAGAACTCTAGAATAGATCATGGAGAATGGGTAAGAAAGTATAGATGTGATTCCAAACCCATAAGATGTTCACCAACTTGAACAGCAGCAGAAGCAGAAGCAGAAGCAGAAGCAGAAGCAGAAGAAGAAGAAGAAGAAGAAGAAGAAGAAGAAGAAGTAGTTTGAATTTGATATCCCGCTTTATCACTACCTGAAGGAGTCTCAAAGCAGCTAACATTCTCCTTTCCCTTCCTCCCCCACAACAAACACTCTGTGAGGTGAATGGGGCTGAGAGACTTCAGAGAAGTGTGACTGGCCCAAGGTCACCCAGCAGCTGCATGTGGAGGAGTGGAGATGCGAACCCGGTCCCCCAAATAGCCAGGAAAGTGAAAGTTTTCAGTGGTTACTAGCCAGGATGGCTATGTTTTCCCTCCACTGCCACTGATAAGTTTGCCTCTATACCCTTCTCACCAGCATTCAAGTGTGGTGGCAATAGAGGCAATGGGCAGGTTTATCAGCATTATGCAAGTGCATGGATGCTACTGACTGATGTCAGTGACTACGCATAATAATACTTTCCTATCACCATACACAAACTGAGACAACCCTAGAAGAGACAGCACCCAGAAATTATACTTTTGCCTATTATATCAAACCTAGCAGAACCTCTGCTAATTTATACTCTGTAATTCATTTTACCTAGGTGCAAGCATCATTACGTGAGCAAAAGTAGCAGCCCACTGGCAGGAAAAGAAGGCCACTCAAATGGAAATGTCAATATGTATGGCCAAATACTGCTTATCATTAATGCAGTAGTGTGCCTGTGGGGGTGGGCAGGGAGGGCATCTGTCTTGGCAAAAACAATACCGTGAAGGAGAGGACACCAAAACAAGCATTTAAGCATAAATAATAAATTGTAACTGGGGCCAAACTATACAGGTGGTAGCTTCAGAATAAAATCTAAAATTCCTGGAAGTTCAGAAGTCTTTAGTGGTTTTGTCCTCATAACAGGCAAGCTACAAAGCATGTTGGTAAATCTACAAGCCTATCATTTCCATGAACTGGGCATCCTTTGTTCAAAAGCTGTCACCATGAGAAATGGCAACCTAGGATGCACACCAAACTGTTTCCTCTGAGCATTATTATTATTATTATTATTATTATTATTATTATTATTCGCCATTCACCCTAAAATCACTGGGCAGGTTGCAGCACTAAAAGCAATATTAAAAAAATTTAAAACCTGACTTATGAAATTAATTCTCTCAGGGGGGTGAGGTATGACTAGTTTTCTGAACTTTCTGGTCTTTGGCAGTCTTAGCCCCCCACCCCTCTAGTCTTGTTGACTAGGCCCAACGCCATTGCAACCACAGAATAACACAGTGGGATTCTTCCAGTGGGAGTTTTGCACAGCAACACAACAAAGTCTTCTACACAAAGGCAGCAGTTGCTGCTCAGAGCTACCGTTGTCATCGTTTTCCTCATTAAGAGAGCTTGGCCAGAGCTTAATTTGTGCTGCTTCGTTTCTCCTCTGAACAACAGCCCTCAGTGCCCCGCCCTCCCACAGATGGATCTATTAATATTAAATGACGCACTGAAATAGAAACATGTTGCTTCCAAACCTTTCCCCAGTTAGAGCACTCTGTCATTTATCACATTTCAATATTGACTCGGTAAGCACTTTTGCCGGCTCAGCCATCATCTTTCTTTTCCACGTGCTTTGTGCTGAGTTGCAGTGTTTTGCCGGCTCCCAAACAGAGAGCACAGAGAAGGCGCAGCCCGGAGGGATTAGAGACATGCTAACAAAAGATGCACCATTATAGGAACTGTGAGGCCTTATCGCCATAACACGCTGTCAGATTTGCCACAAGCAATTTGGGATGGCGATACAGCTGCCTTAAAAGAATTCGGCATGGAATGTGGGGACGGGGCTGTTTTTTTCCTCGAGTGACTCAAGCAATTAGGCCCAAATAAATTAAGACGGCAATTCATGAAGACTGCTTTACACTTGAGGAAGGATTTTGCCTCAGATTACTGAGTTGCGATAGAGCCCCAGCCCTTGGAGCTGTCAAATGTTGCAGAATGGCCACAACTTGATTCTTGCATCATTAACAGTCGTAATAAAGGCATGCAACTGTCACCCCATCTCCCAGACCGATAGACATCATTTCTTTACAGCGGCTCGTTTTTCTTCTTGTTTATCCATTTCTAGGCAGATTTGCAATAGGATTATGTGATTATTATTTTAAACATCCTTCAAAGCCCTCATCAAGCTGTGCAATGGCTTACTAAAAATTCAATATAATGTCAACAGCAGGCATAGCTTAGACCATACATATTTCTAAAGTGGTCCTAATTCTGACAACATTCAGTTTGTCCCATGTCAGAATACTGGTCCCTCACAGGGAACCCAGTGGGCAGGAGGCACAGTCTCTGAGACTAGAGCCTGCAGGGAACCTAACAGGTTGGTTGAGGTGCAAGCAGTTGTGTCAGCAGAAGCCAGTTACAGCAGCCTGCTGGATAAGATCAAGATCAAAACTAGGGTGGGATGTTTAATAGCCCTACCATGTCAGGGGGTGTTGAAACTGTTTGCTGTTTATTCAAGGGGGGTGGCTTGTGAGTAGGCAAGTGGGAGAAATTCAATTCAGTTCACATTTAAAGGTGAATCTTTCAAATCATAACTTCCCGAGACAATATGAGAAACGAAACACAGACATGATTTAGCATTTGTCCTTATCTGAATTTTGCAATGCAGTTCTCAAACCAAGCAATGTGTACAAAAATGCATGAAAACGAATATATTAGGGGAAATAACCTTAAAATGCATTATATTAAGAGAAATTGCTTGCAAAAAATGTGTACATTAGTCAAAACTGCATGCAAAAAGGTATTTATTGGAAGAAATTCACACTAAAATGCAATCAGAGTTGCGTAATTGCTAAAGCAACAAATCCAATCTTCCTAGGGAGATGGACACACCTTCGTTGTTAAGGGAGGCCCTCCCAAATCATTAACCTCCTCCCCCCACTGCCCTACAACTTGGGGTGCATGTTCTGGGCAATCCTCACAGGAGTCCTCTATACCACCCAAATGTGCTTGTCTGGGGAATTCCCAGAGAGAATCTCTCCACAGCAGATGCAAAACTACCTGCCCTCCCAACCCCACACGACACTTTGGGCATGAGCAATAGGGGATTGAATTTCTAGCCAGAATTATGATATAGATAATGGACATCAGACCCAAATAATTTGAAAGTAGTGTCACTTTATAACTGTGGAGATTGCATTACGTCATGTTTCAAAGTGAACCGTTTCCAGTGTATGTCTACATCTAACATTTGGAAACAGTGACAACTCTGGCAAGATAATGCAGCAGATGGGATCTTATTAAATTCACTACATCTCATGGGTCATAATAAGTCAATAGCACTGATTTAGTCTGCTGGCCCTATAATCCATGAATTAAATATGTTTGAAATACTATAGTCCTGGAACGGGTGATAGTCCAGAGCATCGAGGGAGCTATTAGAATCTAATTTGCTAAAGAGGGATCAGTCAGATCCATCAGACTCAGAGCTAATGTGCATCTTTGTCCAAATGTTCTGGTGAACCGCATTTTAACTTGTATGTTTGGTTGGTTTGGAAGGAGTGTCTATAACACATAAGATTTCTGCAGAAAACTTTGTTTTCACTGCTGCTCTTTAATAGAACGTTAGAAATTGATAAAGCATCAAACCCCATGATTTGATTTGGGATGGTTTAATTTGGGATGGGATTGTTAACATTGTGTACACCAAAAGCACATGGCTGGACAAGGTACCTTGGTGTGTTTAGCTATGGTTGGAGCAAAGTTGGAGCAAAGGAGTTGCTTGCAACTTAAAACCTAGGCAGGGAGAGAGGTGTTATGTCTGCATCAGGCCAGAGTGTTTTCCATGCAGTGTTTTCCAGTTTGATATTTTCAATCCAGGGGATTAATTTAGGTTGGCTCTGGGCAGGATTCAAATGCGTTTTTCTATTCATGGAACAAGATTCTCCCCTCCCTTTGTGTTTTGCCACAACCCCTAAATCTGCTCTGAAGCATTGGGAGAATTTCCAGCACAGTTTTATAGGGGGAACAGAGGAAGGGAAAGCCCTATTGGGGGGGGGGAGATTATTGGATTCTTTTTGTTCTTATTACGTATTTATGTTTTTATATTGTGATTTTATGTTGTAACTGCCCTAAGACTTGCAGGTATAGGGTGGTATACAAATTTAATAAATAATAATAAATAATAATGTAGCACTCATTGATTCATTACAGTACAGATCGGGGGGAGGGGGTGTTTTGTTTTTGTTTTTCTTCCTTTTTTTAAAAAAAGACCACATAGCAGGGATGGCTACAGTAAAGAAGTCTGCTGTTCTTTTGGAGCTTCCACAAAGTGTGATCTTCTAGCCAATATGTTCTGTTCTGGGTGAAGGTAGTTCAAGTGAACACAGTTTTTCTAGCTCCAAATCTGAAGAAACTACTGCTTGTTACAATTGCATAATAAAAATGGTTTGACAGGAGGATTTCTATGATTAATATATAATGCTGATTCAAAGGTGCAGAAGGCTCAACCATCTCTTTTTGGGACAGGACAGATGAACAATTTAAACTAATTTTTCTATTACCAGCAAAAAGCACAATGCTAAAAACAGATCCAAAATCCAAACCCTCCTTTCTTGTGCCAATAAATTGGCTTGAATGTTTGCCTTAAAAATGTTAAGCCAGATAAATAAATACAATGAAACAAAATTCTTGACAATGGGAATTTTCAGACTCTTGCTATTTTCAGGTGGGATTCAATATCATACCAGCAGATTCAGGTTGTGAAATTATAGTTGATTTGAGGAGTCTAGCACAGTAAACTCTCTCCCCCCCCCAAAAAAATTGGACTTTTTGTGATAAGGAAAGTGATGGGGAAATGCTCTGAAAAGTGTGGGATAATACTACCATGAAGCAAGATAATATAAACTTCCTGCAAAAGATAAGAATAATTGCTCATTAAATAGCTAACTTCATCTAATCTGCCTGCGGGCAAATCAGGATGAATGTTCAACAAGCAGGTCACCTGGAAGCACCTTAAATTGACTTAATCTAGATGGTTATTTCATCATTTACATTTAATACTTAGTATATTTTTTCCAAAGCTTTGCATTTATATCAGATTAACATACATGTTTTTATCAGCCAAGAATTATTTGCAAATCCTACTGTGCATTTCAAATTCATTAAACAGCATTTAATAACTTATTTGCAAGCCATGTGCTACTTTGCGCGGGATTCGACATTCTTATATTCTGCTTACAATTGAGGAACCTGATCTCTGGGAAAAGGATTTTAAACCCTGCAATTACAATCAGCTTTATAAATGATATTCTCACTTAACTGCAAATCCTGATTAGATATTACAGTGTCGGTTCTTTCCTAATATCAAGATTTAATAATGTGCATTGTGAAAGCTACCCGATATCATGATCCGATGCAAAATTGCTTCTGAACATCAGCCCAGAAGAGTACATCTTTTAAAAGCCTCTTAACTGCTTAGGAAAATTGGGTTGCATGAATTCTATTAGCTTCGCCGCTAGCCTTAGTTTAATGAAATAAAGATGGACCATTTCCAATGTGGTGTCCTTTGCTGGGGATTGGGAGATTGGGCCTTTGGAAATGTAGAAAACACTCATTTAGTAGCTCTTTTCACACTGTTTGTTTGTTTCTAAAAGGCTGCTTTATAGGACAATAGCCTTTCAATGCAGCCATACAATTACAGAGCAATCATACTACACTGGTGGATGGGGAACAGAGTAGAGAAGCTGCCACATCCAGCACCCCGTAGATTCATTCTGACCAGGACTGTATGTGTGTATGTATAGCCTCCCCCACACCACCCCTGACTTCAGTGGAAAGGAATTTATGGTATAGCTTTGGGCCTGTTAGGAATGAGAGCTTGAGATCCCAGGGATTAATGAAGCTTCCCCTGACATCCCGTTTCTGGCTGGCTTCTCCATTCCAATACCAACTGGCGGGTAATATATACAGCACAGAGACATTACAGGATTATGAAAGGACACCTGGATATGTATTTATAAGAATCAGAGAACCCAGTGGTGACCCAGAAAGTTGCAGCCATAGCCAGAAATAAAAGTGCTTTTGGGGGGGCAGTGCACAGGGTGTGCATAATAATAAAATAGGGGAGTCTGATGATGTGCAGAGCCCCAGCTCTGAAGGTACTACAGTGGTACCTCGGGTTACAGATGCTTCAGGTTACAGACTCTGGTAACCCAGAAATAGTACCTCAGGTTAAGAACTTTGCTTCAGGATGAGAACAGAAATCACGCAGTGGCCGCGGGAGGCCCCATTAACTAAAGTGGTACCTCAGGTTAAGAACAGTTTCAGGTTAAGAACGGGCCTCCAGAATGAATTAAGTTCTTAACCCGAGGTACCACTGTATGAGGTTTTTTCAGCCTCCTTCCCTTCTGCTAGGGTGAGACACAAAGCAACAGTTCCAAGAGTTCCATGGGAAGAAGGATGGACTGCAAAACCACTCTGAAAGTTGTAGCTCTATGAGAAGGCACACCTAACAGTTCTCAGTACCCTTCACAAATGACAGTTCCCAGGATTCTTTGGGGGAAGCCATGATTGTTTAAAGTGGTATGATACTGCTTTAAATGTAGAGTGCAGATGGGACCACCATGTGTATCATGCAAAGGGGCATGTAATGTTCCACATAAATGTGACACTTGCAGTTAATCTTCTTTAAAGCAAAGCTTTCTCAGCACTTTGTGAAAACCAAGGTACAGGTGGGGACCATTTTGCACATCTCCAATTGACACACGACCGCTGACATGCCACAGAAGAGGGCATAATGGGGCGTAATGGGATGGGACAGGCTTATGCCACCTGTATGATAGGAGAACATGGTTTCTGACTACAAATAGCAGAAGCTTTGCACCACTTGAACTGATGGGGAAACTTTGTTTTAAAGCAAGGGTGGAGAAACATAAGCCCATGGGCCAATCTTGGCCCATGAGGTCATTTTACCCAAACCATGCTGTCAGGTGATGTCGCTGGGTGAAGTCAGCTGATATGTGGAAGAGCAGAGTTGAGTCCTACTGTACAGGGTCTATTTTGCCAGTACATGCTCTGTGGGCCAAAACACACCCCTGCAGCTAGCTGGATTGAACCCTCTGCAAATCAACAGAGGATTCAGTCCCTCTGGTTGCTGCTTCACCAGTGCATATCCCATTTAAAGCATGAAAAGGGGGGATGTTGCTACTGTTTTTACCTGTAGGTATACCGGATGGTGGTGGTATGTGTAATATCATCCTTTTTTACACAGCTGGAGAAAGTCACTGCAGAGTTTTTGAAGTTAGCAAACCAAAGTTGTCAAACAGAGTGATCTGAAAGATTAAGTGACAGAGGAGAAACCATTTGTTGGTTATATGACACAGGTTACCCCTCAAAGTTATGTCACATAGTGATTATTATCCTGTTCATCTGTGAGAGTTATGATTGGAAATGTTTGCTTCATTTTTTAAACAAAACGTAGGATACTTAACCAGAAAAATAAGTCACATTTATTCTTACAGTCCAAGAAGAAATAATAGAATATAAAGAGAGATAGCCTTAAAAACTGCAGGACCATTTTGTCTAATAATGACTATTATGTAGCATATATCATTGTACTTGTTCATGATACACAACCGGTTGCTTCAGAAGTCGGATTTAGCCAATATTCCCTTGCCTAGGAATTTATTTTATTTATCGTTTTGTAAATGATAATCTAATACTTTTTTATTATGATTCAGACCAGACCTGATTGTATTGGTCTCCCCAAACCATCATGACTTTGTTTCATAAGAGTATTCTTTAGCCCCTCTATTGCATTAAATTCAAATTACATTTATTGGCCTGTGCTCCCAAAAAAGAAGCAACTAAAAAACCAATTTGTTTCCTGTAAGAGCTGATTTCCATGAATAAGAAGAACTAAATTGGATATTGAATGGTATAAAGAAATGTTTAGGAAACAAATGCATTAGCCAGTGTGTTTCTGTACTATTGCAATTTGCCCACTTGTTCAGCTACATATGAATCATACTAACGAAGGAGAAGCTCTTAAATAAGCTTCTAGTTGACCACTGAAGCAATTCGGCTGCATTAGACAACTAGCCTTGTTTATAACATTCTCTCTAGCCATTTTCTCTTTTCCTCTTTGTCACATTAGGCATGGTGTAAAATGTTACAAAAATAAGAAAAAGGTGGGGGGGATTTGAATCTTGAGTAAATTTTGTGGGTTCTGCAACTCTTCTCTGATTCTTTGCTAAACTCGTCAGCTCTTGAACAAGATTTCCTTTATTTTAAAAAACTTTTTGGGCATGCACCAGGAACCCAACTAGCCTAAAAAGAAATTGATCATAACTCAGGCTTGAACCATTTTCTCTCAGCCTCAGTTTTCAGTATATTTGCTGATGATCAACACTTTTGTGCAACATAAATATGGTCCAACTTAACAGAAGCCCCCGTGCTAGAGGAGATTCAGTGCCACCTCATTAAAAGCATGCACCTCATTAAAAGGTCATACATTTCTCTATGTAAAAGCAATGAGGATCGGAACGCATGGAACAAGATTTGATGGTGTCTATAGCTTTTTAAGAATGTACTGATGGAGATGAGATTATGAGAAATGGCTGTGTTGATGGGAAGGCTGGATTGTAAGAGGGACAGTATTTTCTTTGCCCAAGCCGAGGGAAAATATAATACTGAGTGTCATCAACATCATCCCAGGACAGGACATCTATTTTTTATTATAGAAATAATGTAACCTACCTGTATAAATGAGTGTTTGATTAAAACTGGAAAAGAAGTTGTATTATTGAAATCATAATATGCTGGCTCTCCAGATTTCCTTCCATCTCTATTACTATAGACCCTTAGAAGGGTAGCCTACATGTTTGTTATAGTGCCTTTTAAGTTACATTTTAAGAGGAGAAAGACTTGTTCTCCTCAGAAGCAAGGACTAGATCTAACAAGCTTAAATTACAGGATTTGGGTTGAGCATCAGGAGAAACTCTTAATTGCAAGAGCATTTTGGGAATGGTATGAATCACTAAAGCGACATTCGCGCTATCTCTTCACAACAGAGGGTACATCCTGTATATCAGATTTAATATGTGAATATAATCAAGTAAACTGGCATTGTGCCTGAGGCTCTGCAAGGCTGGATGGAGTCAGCATTCTTCAAGGCTGCCATATCAGCATTATCAGCTGAAAACCTTTCACATGTAATCTGGGATATTATGATGACTAAGAGCCAGTTTACACAAAAAGTATCTGATTTACAATGTATCTAGCCTGTCCACAGCTACAGCCGTAGTGATCCAGTTAGTGGCACCTCTGAGTTCAACAGTGTGAAAACTGGAAATTGCTACCAAGGTGACACTTTGCATTCTTTCCACTCTCTATTGCAGGTACAGGCACAACTGAGTATGGCTTAGGCATCATGGGAAATGGGGTATTTGGGCCATGAGGAGGCCCCTTCCAACATAAGGCAGTGCCTGCGGGGGGGGGGAGGTTTGCCGGTCAGAAGGAGGTGACTGACAGCCTCTCCTCTCCTCATTGGGATTGGGATGGGTGGGAAATTCGATTTAGTTCACATTTACATGCAGTTCTGCAATGAAATAATGTGTACAAAAATTCATATAGTGACTGCCCATAGAAATGCACATATTAGTGAAATGTGCATCACATACAGGGAAATGGTTTTGAAAAAATGTGGTGTTTTCAACCTTAGGCACAGGCCAGATGTTCATTGCCCCAGTAAGCAACTATGGGCGGGATTCACCTAGCCAGCCTGGAGGAAGCCCAGTGCAAGAACATCTGCTTGCTCAATGGGATCTTCTTTCTGCTTCTCCTCCTGCACCCAACAAATTGGCTCAGAGGGATCTCTGTAGAACTTCCAAGACAGCTTATAGGGAGAGAAGAGGGAAAATACTCTCAACTGGCAAACTACAACAGAACAGTGGAAGAGTGCAACATTGAATTCCACCTGAAGCGTAGCATAGGTCTAGTGTAGGTGGTTCCTGCAAAGGGACTCCAATTTCTGTGCTTATTAATATATTCTCAGGATAGTTTGGTCTAAATACGGTAGTTATTTTGAAACTGATTTGAATCTGGAGCATCATTGATGGAAATGTGAATCTGACAATGATGGCTCACAAGTATTACATAAAAGGTAACACAGCAGTTGGGGAAAAAACAATCAAGGGTTCTATACCACCTTAAAGACAACTCAGTTTATTCTGACATGAGCTGCCAGCATGCCCTTCCCCTTCTCATCAGAAACTTTTTAACATTCCATAGGAACTGATCCATCCCACCAGTGAATTGATGACAGAATTTTGTAAAATGCATTTAAGAAATGATGGCTATATTTCTAAGCTGAGCTTAGAGTAGCATCAACTTAATGTACTAAATTACTCTCCAATCACCCAAGGACATGCCCCTCCTTGAAAAATTCAATTATATTGAATGGTTGGCCCTTTGCCTAATCACTCTAGCTGAAGTGTAGAGTTATTTTCTTTTAGGTTCATTAGTGTAATATCTGAGGATATGTGGCTTGTATGGGAAAGGTGAGAATTTTGGGGAGATAATTGCATTTCTCTCAAAATACCTGGTTCAGGACAGTGCAAGGCAGTGGTAGGAACATAGTCTCTGTCACCCAGCTAACACAATTTAGGACACCCTTAGATACACACATATACTAACTTGGGCTTTCCTTGCCACCTTGCCGCCTCTCACGAATCAATGAATAAATTTTCAATTAGCTGTATGGCATTACAAAATGGTACCATGGCTGGATCTAGACACATCAAAGAAGTGTTTCAGTTGAACTCATTGTAAACTTTGTATGAGAAATTGGGTTGGCAAAAACAGAACTCCACAGCACCATCTGGTGACACAGTGTTAAAGTGCACAAACAACACATATAAAGCACTTTTTCTTTGCCAATGTAGCCAAGTCTCCTGTTTACAAAGATAAGTGCAATATAAATTGTTACAACCAGAACTTCAACAAAAAGGACATGGGCCAGTGAGCATGAGGTACTTGCAGATCTCATTGGTTTTAGTGGGAAATGTTTTGGCATGCATAACTCTTTCCCATCAAAAATAATGAGATTTAAGTGGCTATCCTATACACATTTACCTAGGATTAAGTTTCACTGAATGGGATTTATGTCTGAGTAGACAAACATACTCCTGCCAACCTAGCAGTTTGAAAGCACATCAAAGTGCAAGTAGATAAATAGGTACCGCTTCAGTGGGAAGGTAAACGGCATTTCCATGCGCTGCTCTGGTTCACCAGAAGCGGTTTTTTCATGCTGGCCACATGACCTGGAAAAAACTGTCTGCAGACAAACGTTGGCTCCCTCGGCCAGTAAAGTGAGATGAGCGCCACAACCCCAGAGTCGGTCATGACTGGACCTAATGGTCAGGGGTCCCTTTACCTTTAGACAAACAGGATTGCGCCATTTAAAAATGCTATATAATGCTATGCTGTAATAATATAAAGTGATTAAGAGTGCAACTCTATACCTGAAGTAAGTTTCATTGACTTTAAGGAAGGTAAGGATGAATCTGCAGATTTTGGTTTCTCTCAGTTTCTCATTTATCCAGTTTTGATTTAAGTTTTCCACATTTACACTTCAGTTTGCAATTTAGAAGTTCTCATGAAAATTCACCAGCATTTTAGTGAGAATTTCTCCCCAAATACATATTTTTCTATGCAATTTTGCCTAATACACATTTTCCATAGCATATTATATCATTCTTCCATGATATAATGCATTTTTGTATGTTATGTTCACTAATATGTGCATTTTTATGCTAACTTTACAGTAGCGTATACAGTTTTGCACAGACTACATGGCTGAAGAACTGCATTGCAAAGTTCAGAAAAGTGCAAATTTTGAAGGATAGCTGTGTTTTAGTTTACACATTGCTTCAGAAAGTGCAGATTAGGTGTGTTTGCTTTTTAACTAGGTATATTTGCCTTTAAATGTGAATTTCTCTCTACTCCTAGGTAAGTAGGTATTGGATTCCAACCTACGACATTTGGAAAAAAATAGAAGCTAAATGCTGACTTGATGAGACGTTATTGAAGAAATACAGGCCAGAGAGTAACCTTTTGCTTTCTAAAGTACCACCTTTTCCTATATGAACCTACCTAGTGCCTGAGTTGATCAGGTTTATCTGAGGGAGGTCTAGAGTGTGGCAGTGAGAATACACACCTTTTATGTGGTAGTCTCCCATCTATGAAATGCTCTCCCCAGAGAGGCTAGTCTGGCAGGAAAACTAGGATAAGGCATTTTCATTTTCACTGTTTCGTTTTTGTGGTCATCTTAGACTGGTTACGATGGGGATGAATCCTTTTATGATATTGCATTCTGAATATATTTCTGACGTGCTCAAGTTATTTTTATTGTATTTTCTTATTTTACTTTATTTGTAATTATTGTAGTGGGAAGCAATACATATTTAATAAACCCAAACGTTTTGCTCCATTTGCTTAGATTTACTAAATTTTACTTGCATCATGAAGCAGGAATGAGCAGGAGTCCATTGTTTCTGTAGACACATTTTATTGACACAACATGAAGAGGTCTGTTGCTGCTGCATCATTACAATTTCCCTATAGGTACAAGGACTGGAGAAGAAGAAGAGAATAAGTTCCTGACTGTGTGAAAGTCTCTGAAAGGAAGTCCCAGGGGCTGTAATGACATTCTGCAGTATTGAGCTTTTAACTGATTAAAATTCATCAGCTTCACCAACACAGTTAATTAACTAATGACCCAATTCTATAAGCCACTGCACTTAAGTCAGTACTGGAAGATTCAGCACGGCGGTGTTGGAGGTGTTGGAAGTCCAGCTTCAGACCCTCTCTCAAGTATGAGGCTCAAAAGATGGCCTTGGGCAACTCAGACTGCAATCCTGTATCCATGCATGGTCCTGGAAGTAATTCCCACTGAACTCAAAGGGACATTCATCTAAGAATACATGTGTTGGATTGGGCTGCCTCATGTGTGTGTTTCATTTGAGGAAGGGGAGGGAAACAGATGTGGTAAACAAAAACAAAAAGGTTCAGTGTGCCATACCACCACATGACAAGCTGTTTTTAGGGTGATACAGAGAGGCAATGTGTCTTTAGTGGATACACTTCTCATCCTGATCCAAGAATAGGTCCATACAAAAAAGCTTGGGTGTGTAGCATTAACAAACCTGGCATCTGACTGAAACTGGCAGTCTACCTCAGCTGTGTGTGCATCATTAGTAGTCCAGTGGTCCTTGCCCCATATAAATGCTGTACTGGTGTGCTTACTTTGAAGATGGAGCAGCCAAAGGCTTAGATGCAAAGCTTGACACATGGGCAGGTTTTCTTACATGCCCAGCATCACTGCCCTTAGAATTAACCTCTGCTTAAAAACCTCCAACTAAGGAGAGCCCACCACTTCTCATGGCATCTGTTCTACTGTTGAACAGCTCTTACTGTCAAAAATTTCTTTCTGATGTTTAGTCAGGAGAAAACAAGCTTGCTCCATCTGCCATGGGACAGCCCTAAACATACTTGAAGATGGCTATCATATCTGCTCTCAGTCACCTCTTTTCAGGCTAAACATGCCCAGCTCCTTCAACTGATCCTCATAAGGCTTGGCTTCCAGACCCTTGATCATCTTGGTTGCTCTCCTCTGCACACATACCAGTCTGTCAATATCCTTCTTGAATTGTAGCACCCAAAGCTGAACACAGTATTCCAGGTGTAGTCTGACTAAGGCAGAACACATTGGGACTATTACTTCCCTTGATCTGGTCACTAGACTTTTGTTGATGCACCCTAGAATAGAATTAGATTTTTTTTGCTGTTGCATCACACTGTTGACTCATGTGCAGCTTGTAGTCTACTAAGACCCCTAGATTCTTTCACTACTACACTAGTAATCTTTTAAGTGGTTCACAGGCAATGTATTCCCCAAGATACAGGCACTATGCTAAATATTTGAATTTTCTTCTTTTTCAACCTTTAAATGCTTGCTGAAAGTAATTAAGAATACATATTTCTGTAACGGTTAAGTGACATCTGACTTTGTTTCACATTGTTATTATTCCATGGTTTTGTATATAATTGCCATAAGCTGATATACTTTTTTAAAAAAAATATTTTATTAAAGTTTTCTTGGTTTACAAAGGTCTGCGCAATGCCTCTTTTCAAGTTGCATTTTCCATAGAAATATGAATATTTTTTATATAAATAAATAACTTAGAACCACAAAAAAATGTTCTTTTAATAAAGCAGCAGGTTGAATCTTCTTTGCAGCCAATTCATTTTGAATGAGGAAAATAACCCATTGTGTAACATGCAAGCGGACAATGAATACATTACCATTCACAGTGGTATTTAAACCATAGTCCTGAACAGTGCCCAAGATGAATAGGCAGTGTAATGTTAATCTTCCAAAAGTACTTGGTCCTCGTCAAAAATTCCTTCTCACAAGTGATGGAGTTTACCCTGTAAATTAAATCTTCCAAGTAATGGGAGAAATAACCCATGACACGGGTGGGGGAAATTAAATTAGAGCCACTAATAGTGGGTCAGTGCAGCTTGAGCAATGGTAATGGAAGTGACCGCGTGAATGATAAACAGGCCTACATGAGACTGTGACAACTGTCTCCCAGTGACGGTGACGAACATTCATCTCTGTGGCAAGCAATTCGCAATCTGGACACTAACATGTTTATAGTGTAGTCTGACACTGCAGCGGAGCCAAAGAACGTCAGTCTCTCTCAGCAGAACACTCTAATTCTGTAATGAAGGGCATCTTTGAGCCTATTCCCTTGCGAAATCAATTTGTCACTGCTCGGAACCCCTTTTTGCATTGCTGGGCAACCTATTGAACCAGTTTCTCTTTACCAGTCAAGGCACTGTTTTTTTATGCATTACAGAAAACCTGTGCTCAATGCCCTAAGAAAGGGGAAAGACTCTGTGGTTTAGTTTTTTTATACCTCTAGCATATATATTTCCAAATATATTCCAGTTGTTGTTGGCAAGACAATATGGTATAGGCAAGTGGGACCTGCAACAAAATGTCACAGTGTAGCAACTCCCTGTTTTTGGACTCTATTTCATTCCTCTTTTCTTAGAAGGGTGTTCATGCTTAGCTCTACCCCCATGTATATTTATGCAAATTTGGGGTTCCCCAAGCATGCTGATACTTTTCTCTTGGTCCTCAGTACCGTCTTTCAGATCCACAACTGTCATAGTCTGCACCTGACTTCACTATTAGGATATCTCAAAGTTGAGTAAAAATTATTTTTTGTGTTCCACATCAAGTTGGCTATGAAGCCAAATGTTTATTTCTTAACACCCCACAAGGATCTGTGAACGTCATGTTTATAAAAGGCAACAAGGTAATAAATAGCAAAAATGGACATCACTGTAACGTTATAGGGTAGGGTCATAAGTTCAAAATTGCAAAAAAAACAAAGCAAGTATTATACTGCCTCTTTAACCTAAGCAGAGCCTTCCTTGCCTTTGAAATCATGGCTGTCTTAGTGGTCCTAGAATATCTTCACAAATCAATGTGGAGAGCACTCAGATGAATAATGGTGCTGTTTGGAAATGTGGTTTTAAGACGTCTCTGGTGCACAAACTTCTGTTTAGGTAATTAAAAAGGAAGGGGAAATGTATGTTTACATTATCCACAGGATATATGTGATTTTAACCTTTTAGTCATTCTGTTAAAACAAACAGTACATTAAAATGGAAATTTCCCCAGAGTTGCTGATTTGTGAAGTGAAATAATGAACTTCATATCCCTTGTTTATTCATTCTTCTTGTTTCCATTTAAACGACGATAATGCTTTTTGCTTTTAATGATCATTTGGTTGTATTATGTGTGTGCTTTATTTAAAAAAACTAAAAGCTGAGCTACATGGATTTTGCCACAAGTGCAACTAATACCTATCGTTAGCATTTTCATATATTTGCAGGAGAAAGAACTTAATGTGGCTCATGCCATGTCACAAAACAACTTCCTTTTTCCAGAAACCCAGATTGCCATGAGACCTGCTACATGTACAAAGCATCCACAGAGGTTAACAAGGACTGAGATTTAATTTTTAAATACATACCCTCCAACACTCCTCAGATGAAAATAGAGACGTTTCTCACTCCCGCAACTGACTCTCCTCGATCCCCAATTTTTGTCCCCTCCCCACCGTAGAGCATTTCCTCTCAGAAGAAGGGTGAATCCCACACCACTTCCCCAATGGGACACAGCCCACGCACCCTCCACCAACCTAAGAAAACCCCTTAATCCTGATTTGATTTTATTCTTTTTAGAAAAGAGCAAGATTAGAAGCAGACACCCCAATTTATTTTTTAAAAAATCAAGACTCCTTGAGCTCCCCTCCACTTCCCCTTTCCTCCTGCCCAGGGTGCCCCTGCCCTCTGCCTGCCCCTCAGAGCTGGAGCATCATACGGGGCTGGGTCTTGGCGGGGGCAGCTTCATTTCCTCCTCGCCCGCTCTCCAGCAGCCACTACAAGCTCCCCGAGGGAGGAGGCCAGCAGCAGCCATGGACAGGCATCAGGATGTTCCCTCTCTCCTGCTGTCACTTGAGACAAGCACTGGATCTCCTACTTCTCAAGCTTGGAGGCAGCAGCACTGGCAGAGGAAATAGAGACATTCCAGGATCAAATCGGAAGCTGGGATGGCTTTCGTAATTCTGGGACTGTCCCTGGAAAATCAGGACACCTGGAGGGTATGCAAATACTTTAAAAAGAACAAAAAACCACATCCTGGCAAAGTCCTAACCCCATTCTAACCCTGCCATATAACCCTAGCTTGGGCTTAGATCTCAGGTTATTATTATTATATTGCTAACTGTTGGCCACCCACCAGGGTGGCTCTAAAAGGTGAGTAGATTTCTAGAGGATAAGTCTATGGTGGCATCTAATCATGATGGCTATATTACGTCCAATATCAGGGGCAGGATGTCCTTGAATACCAGTTGCTGCAGATCATGAGTGAGAAAAACCCTGTTCCCATAGGCATCTGATCTAGTCCATAATGCTGGACTAGATGGGCCTGTGATCTGATTCAACAGAGTTCTTATGTTCTTGTGATTCTTTGAAAAGCATCAATTGTAAAATTCTTTCTGTAGTAGTGGTCTCATGGGAGTTCAGCACAGCCTGCCTCAGACATGAACTCCCTGGAGTTCTCGGAGGAGAGCTGAGTTTTTAAGACCCCTTTGCATCTTCTAAATCCTTCTGCAGCTCAGATCAGTATCCAAGCCACCCAAAGGGCTCTCACTCCATTCTAAAACACCTTCCCCATTTATTGATCTTTAATTCAGGGCAGAACACTGGAGCCAGTGTGGTGTAGTGGTTAAGACCAGTGGACTCGTAATCTGGTGAACCGGGTTCAATTCCCTGCTCCTCCACATGCAGCTGCTGGGTGACCTAGGGCTAGTCACACATCTTTGAAGTCTCTCAGCCCCACTCATCTCACAGAGTGTTTGTTGTGGGGGGGGGAGAGAAAGGAGATTGTTAGCCGCTTAGAGACTCCTTAGGGTAGTGATAAAGCAGGATATCAAATCCAAACTCTTCTCTTCTTCTACTTCCAGCACTGTGGATTATTTTCTTTGCCTTAACTCCTCCCCCCACCCCCACCCCTGTCACCCTCACACACTGTAGAGTGTCCCTGCAGAGCTGTGATCCTGGTAATAATTAGTGCCATTTTTTTAAAGAAAAAGGTGGTAGAACTCTTCATGAACATCTCCCTCGTTCTCTTAGAATGGCAACCCACCTGAGAGGTGCCAGAACTGAGTTCCAGTGAGTTCCTGCTGAAATAAGTCCTGGTGATAATCAGTGCTACTGCTGTGCACGGTCCTGAATTAAAGCAAAAGGGGCAGGGCCCACCCAAACATTAGGCACATTGAGGCAGCCACCTCAGGTAGCAGATGTTGTGGGGCAGCTGTTGCAGCACCTCCTGAGCCACCTGCACATTTGCTTGTGTCAGAGGTCAGAGATTTGTGTGGTCTGCTGAGTACCCCCTATACCAAATTGCTACCTTCACATCACCAGGTATTGAAGTATGATTCCAACCTGCCAATCTAGTCCTCTTCTTACCTGGACTGAGAAGAGCATATTATCCTTCGTCTTTGGGAGCAAAATGTATTGGGCTTGCCCTGAAAGTGGCTGGGTGAGAAGTATGCTTTAGAAATGGGGGGGATGAGGGTGGGGCCCCCCATTCATTTTCCAAGCCCCCTGGATTAGGGGCAAGAAACAAGTAGAATTATTTCCATATTGTGGGTAGATGGGAGAGAAATCCATTGGTTTGCTGGTGAATATGTGGAAATATTAGGCAATTTCATCCATCCTTGACGTTTTGGCACATTCACACATGTGCATTTACTGCTTGATGGCTGCGAAATCAACTGAAAACTTACATACGCAGACTGTAATCAAGCAATGCATTTGTGTGACACATAATTGTCCCTTACAAAGCAATTGCACAGGGCACATTTCCAACATCTCAATTTTCACAACTGCTCAATAACCACTCTTTTCTTTTCATTAGGAATTCTGTCTCTCTGTGCCTATAAGGGCAGAACGCAGACCTGACCAGCAAGCAACAGCAACTAATGTATTGTGGGCCTGCTAATGCCTTCCATCCGATAGGAAAGCAGCAAGAAAACAACTTATCAGCAAAATACTGACATGCATCAAAATGATGATGGGGAAAGTACTCAGGAAGACCTTTCAGAAGATAAATATTCTGACGAATGTATTGATTTTAGCCTTGCAGAGCCATGTTGAAAAGGTGTATAAGACTTAACTGGAAATTGAAAAATGATATTGAAAAACATCAAAAAGTCATTTCAGACAACTGGGAAAAGGTTCTCCATATTTGTTTTCTTCAAACATTTAAAATTCCATCATATATACTTGCATTTCATGTTATTATGCCCCCATCCCACCCTGATAGAAATTCCAATTCAACAATTGGCAATAGCCCTTATAGTCTGATCCCCCTATCTTTATGATTAACCAGAACACTGTAGTGAAACTGAATTTTCATTTACATTTAATTCATGGGAGCAGGGAGAAGGAGCCAGATTGAGAAGCACTTTGAGGCTTCTCATTTCCTGCAAGGTGAGTGAGAAGACTCAACCATTTCATAGCATCTTCTGAGTAAACTAGCTGGACCAGAGAGCAACACACAGCACGTTTTAATAGCAATGTCACATAGGAGCCATGTATTTGTTGATTTAGGCTGTATGGCTCCAGATACTGCAGTTTATATAGGCCATTGCAAATCAAAATTAAAACCACAATAATGATCTTGCTGGATGATCAGTCTTGTGGAGGAAGTGTAACTCAGTGGCAGAGCATGTGCTTTACATTCAGAGAGTCTCAGGTTCAATCTCTGGTATCTCCAGGTAGGACAAAGGAATGCTCCTGTCTAAAAACCTGAAGAACTGCTGCCTATCCATGTAAACAATATTGAGCTAGACAATATGTCAGCTTTCAAAGTTCATGTGCTCATCTAACCCAGCATTGTGTTTCCAACAGGACTCGATCAGATGCCTTTGGGAAGGTGATGTTCCCTCATCTGTGCCCTCATTCTGCACCAATGTAGCTCACATTTTGCACCAAGAAAGACTGGATTTCCAAATGCTTCTTTTGACTGTTCTGCTGATATGTTCTGCATTTTCTTGAGGGGCATGAAGCTAAGAGGTTATGGAGGCCACTAAAGACCAAATTTCAACTAGAAATATTGTGGAAGTATTGTGTTTGGCTTCTGAAAATTCCTCAAACATTTATTACAAATCTTATTTCCTCAAAAGTATGAATAGTTTTTAATAATAATAATAATAATAATAATAATAATAATAATAATAATAATGGTGCTGAATTATGCTTTCTGTATTGTACTGTAGGTAGTTCAGTTCTACCTATGTGATAGAACTGTGGAATCCTGGAATACTAACATGCCTAACCTTAACCACAAAAGTCAAATCTTTAAGCAACCATTCTAAATCCATTTCTTTGCTTTAAAGCTTCAGAAATAAGCAAGAAAGCCTCTCTTGCCATTATATTTTATTGTTTATTATTCAATTTTCACTGCAGTCACTCACTTACCTGGGCATAAGTCTCTTTGAAAGGAAACATACTTCTAAAAAGGTATGTATGAGTTTGCACTGTAGGTTCTCAAATCAATTGCTTTTATTTTTAGAATATTTTAATAGCAAGTACATGAATTACTGTTTAAAATACTCCACAGAAGAAAAAAGTAAGCAAACAATTCCCTATAACCATACACATTTCTAAGAAATAATTCCAATAGTGTGTAACATTATAATTCCTCTCAGAAATGACCAGCAAACAGCTAATCTTTATTATGCCAGCTAATGGTTTGTATCTGACAAGAGTCAGCACAAAAGGAACAGATCAGCAAAGTTTTGACATGAGTCAAATGGTTATTAGGTAGGTAATGGATTACAAATGGCTAAAAGACACTTAAAACCCCAATGTTAATCGCATTTATTTGAAAGTAAGTCAAATTGATTGTATCTACATAAACATACTTAGACTACACTGCAATTCTATACATACTAAACGCGGGAATAAGCTGCATTGACCACAGCAGGGCTTACAGTAAATGTGTACAGAACTGGGCCATGAGTATCAAAACCTAAGCTTACAATTCTGTTCACCTTCAATATGTGGAAGTTCCATTAATGTGAACAAGATTTATGTGCAAGTAGCAATAGGAAGAATAATGGCACAGTTTAAATATATATAATCATTGCATCAGTGCTGGATTCAGGGCAGTCCGGGCAGTTCCCCCACATGGGGTACTGAACTGAGGGAGCACAAAATATTAATAATAATAATAATAATGATGATGATGATGATGATATTGATATTGATATTTATACAGGTACCTGCTGAGAAGATCCATTTAAAAAGCAACCATACCAAAAGGCATTATTGTGAAAATAAGAAATATTTAGGGCACCAAATTTTGTACTCACTCAGGGTGCCCTATTAGCAAAGCCCACCCCAGCATTAGGTTTTATACTTTACTTACATATAAACAAATGTTCAGAGCAAGCAAATTCTAAGAACCAGACAGAGGGCCTTCTTGGTAGTGGCACCCACCCTGTGGAACACCTTCCCTTCAGATGTGAAGGAAATAAGCAGCTATCCTATCTTTAAAAGACATCTGAAGGCAGCCCTGTTTAGGGAAGTTTTTAATATTTAATGCTGTACTGTTTTTAACACTTGATTGGGAGCCACCCAGAGTGGCTGGGGAAACTCAGCCAGATGGGCAGGGTATAAATAATAAATAATAAATTATTATTATTATTATTATTATTATTATTATTATTATTATTATTATTAAGAACCAGAGTCAGGGTTGGGAAAACGAAGGCCTTTTGACTGGTGCCATATCAACTCCATATCCAGCATTACTCAGCATTATAAGGCCCCGTCAAAACATACATATTCATGCCTTGTATGTGCTAAGGAACCATCATAGATCAGATACCACAAATAGAAGCCTCATATTAAGTACTGGTATATCATTTCCCATCCTTCATGGATCACTGCCTTGCTGTGGCGAAGGGGCTTGAATAACTCAGAGAAGCTATGAGCTATGCCGTGCAGGGCCACCCAAGACGGACAGGTCATAGTGGAGAGTTTTGACCAAACATGATCCACCTGGAGGAGGAACCGTCAAGCCACTCCAGTATCCCTACTAAGAAAAACTTCATGGACAAAGACAACAGGCATATAAAAGTTATGACGCTGGAAGATGAGCCCCTCAGGTCGGAAGGCGTCCAACGTGCTACTGAGGAAGAGCGGAGGACAAGTACAAGTAGATTCAGAGCTGATGAAGCGGCTGGGCCAAAGCCGAAAGGTCGCTCAGTTGCAGATATGCCTGGAAACGAAAGGAAAGTCCAATAATGTAAAGAAAAATATTGCATAGGAACCTGGAATGTAAGAACCATGAACCTTGGTAAGCTGGATGTGGTCAAAAATGAGATGGCAAGAATAAATATTGACATTTTGCCCCCCCCCAGCATGGAACCCGCACCCCCCTTTGTACACCCCTGTGCGTGGGGCACTGGCAGCCCTTTTGGTTGGCGCTGTGAGTCCCTGTGTCCCACAACCGTTCTAAAGATAAACAACTATTTCCTTAAAACAAGAAGCCAATAACTTTGGGGTCCCCCCCCTAAAAAAAGGCCTACAACTCTGGGCAACCTAGGGGCACCGGGTGGATCTTTGCACCCCAGCGCTGCATATGCTTAAGACTGCCCTGTGAATGAGCTCAGTAGAAGGCAGTTCTCTCCTCCTGTTCGGCTTAGAGTGTCTCCTTCTTTCCTCTTTACAGACTGTAGTTTCAAGGATGGGACTGGGTGGGGCAATGAGAAGAAGATCGTCACCTCCACTTGGGTTGACTGTGTGCTATAAGGCTGGTCTCCTCATACTGCAGGGTCTTCCATTTTAGAGTGTACATTCAAGAAGGGGAGGGGAGGGAAAGTGCCCTGCTGCAGGAATTCCTTTCCTCTTCTTAGATGGCATTTTTGAGGGACGGGCAAGGACAGTGCCATCCTGTTTTGTCACCCAATATGAAATGGGAAGGTGCCGCCCCATCTCACCATCGCCCAAGCCTCCCTTTTTACATATATAATAATTTTAATTTGATTTTACAAATATAGAATTATAACAATCCAAATTACATATCCCTATTTAGAGATTTCTCCAAATCTCTGGACTTCCCACCTTCCCCTCCAGGGATCCTATTGTCCACCTTCTCAAATGCATATTATTTCATAGTCCATATTTTATATCTTTCCATATTATCCATAATATTTGCTACATTACAAGTGTTATTAAAATCCTCCTAAGTTTTGTCATTTCGGCATAGTTCAACACTTGGTTTGCCATTCCTCTCTGGTAGGGACTTTGTCTTCTTTCCATCTCTGGGCTAGTAGCATCCGCATTGCTGTTGTGACATACATGAAAAGTCTTTTCTGCTCCTTTGGAATGTCGGTACCTACAATTCCTAATAAAAGGCTTCTGGGTTTGTTTGTTTTTACAAAAGTTATTTAAAACATTTTTTTCCAATTCATTATACCGTATTTTTCGCTCCATAAGACGCACCTGACCATAAGACACACCTAGTTTTTAGAGGAGGAAAACAAGGAAAAAAATATTCTGAACGAAACAGTGGATGTATGATTTTTGTGGTTCATGCTGTGGCCATAGACATGTTATGTGATCAGATGTTGAATTTGGGGTGACCCAGTGCAAAAATCCTGAGGATCCATGTGCTTTTACCTCCCCCCTCCCAGGCAGCCTCCTTTATCGCTAGAGTCCCTTATCTCCCCTCCCGATCGTTTGCTGATCAGCTGCTTAGTGGCTTTGTTTCAACACCCCCTTCCCTCTTTCTAAAAAAGAAAGAAAGCACGATCTGCTTTTTGCCCCTGGGCAATTCGGCTCCAAGGACCATGCATTCGCTCCTTAAGACGCACAGACAATTCCCCTTACTTTTTAGGAGGAAAAAAGTGTGTCTTGTGGAGCGAAAAATACAGTATATCATTTCCCAAAATGCTTTTAGAACCTTACAGGTCCACCACATATGATAGAAGGTGCCTTCCTTTTGCTTACATTTCCAGCAGATGTTTGCACTTGTCTTATACATTTTTGCAAGCTTACTAGGAGTCAAATACCACCGGTACATCATTTCTGTATAATTTTCTTTCAGCGTACAACATGCTGAGAATTTCACCACCGCCCAAGCCTCCCTTACCTGGATTGTGCAGCGGTGCCTGGCAGCAACAATGGCAGTTTCTGGTGAGATCTTGTGATATCTCACTGAGCTCTTGCAAGATCTTACAGAGCTCATGAGATCTTGTGAGATTTCAGGAAGATCTCACAAGATCTTGCTAGCCTAATACTGCTATTAAACCAACTAGATCTAGTAGGATTATGCATAAGGTTTCCATGTTGGGTTGCAGCTAGCATTGTCGGCAGGGTAAGGTCCTGGCACTTACATGACCTCCCACTACTGACACTGCTGGTGCTGGCAGGGTTGAGTAAGGTTGGCACAGTGCAAACATACCAGTGCAGGCAAACTGGTGCTCATGCCAGTGTGTTCACACCACATCAACTTCACCTCCTTCCTCCTCTACCTTCTTGTAAGCCACAGTGATGTCAGCACTGGGAGATATGCTAAGTGCCTGCCCCCACCAAATGCTACTGGTTGTGGGTGGCCTATGATTTTAAAAGATTCCACCTTCTGCCCAAGTAGTGTTTTCAAGTGGCCATTGTAGCTGTGCTTTGAACAGCAACTCGACATGCAGACCCAGATTTGGGGACAGGCCAGGGTTGGAAAGAGGAAGGAAAGTCCCATTGCAGAAGTGGAAGTTGCTCTGCTCATGAACTTATTCTGCCACATACTACCTATAATCCTGATCTCAAACAGGCCAGGCAGTCTTGTTGACTTTTTCCAGACCAATTGGCAGCAAGATTCTGCTGCCAAAATAGGTCCTCCTTGCCTGGGCAGGCCATCAGCCAAAACAGTTATGGTTTTTGCATTTGCACCCCCAACTTGTAACATTATAGCATGCTTGGTGTCCCCAGGGTTCATGCACTTAGAAGAACATTAGAAGACACCTGTTGCATCAGATGAAGGCCTACTAAGTCTATTGCTTCATGTGCCTTTCAGACCTGGGTCCTCGATCCTCAATTATTCTTTTCAAGGGAACCAGTATGCACATTTAGCTGTGATTCTCCACACATTGAACAATCAGGGTTTAAGAGATTGAGACCTGGGCATGTCAGTGTATGTTAACATATCCAAAATAGGTGGGGCATGTGCCTATGACAACTAACACTATGTGTAGGACAAACCCTCTTTTTGGTATTGGTGTTACATGAAAATTATTATGCATCATTTAATGAACATAAAAACATAAAGAAGTGAAAGAACTGCATTTCAGTTCTCCACACTAAATGAAGTTATGTTAAAAAGGGGGGGGCTATCTTGGCTGTTGACATGAATATTTATGATAATGATATGAGATTTGCATATTAGAAGCATTTATGCCTTACAAAGTGCAATTATGCATATGAACTTCATAGCTGCAAGTTCTAATGTATTAGTTCAGGGGAGCATTCAGAAGTCAGGAAATCCACACATGTATTTGAAGAACATCTGTTCCTCACTACAAAGAATATGAATAGTGCACCATCTACACAATATCTGGTTGTTTGTTTAGAAAAAAATATTGCTCTTCTATCAGCAATAATCACAGCAGCTTACAAGTTGCAATAAAAGAACATTCAATGTGCTGCTGTCTTTTGCTTGTGTGTGTGTGTGTGTTTGTGTGTGCGCACGTGCACATGCTTAAAGAAATGGTTCTGTTCTTATCTGCAGGTCCCCACTGCCACCATTTTATTTTGTTTTAGCTGTGGTGGAATGGGAAGGTGTCAAATGTTCTGGAAATAACATAGTTTAGAACACAGAGAACATCTACACAGAAAATGTTGACACTCCTTTCAGTCAGGAAATCAAGCTCCTCATTCTAAGGTACCTCTCTCAAGGCATCCTGTGGCTTTCATAACAGGCTGTTTGGGTGGCTGCATAATGCTCAGACCTAGTCACATAATGATGTAAGAAAACCAAGTGGGCATAC
This sequence comes from Podarcis raffonei, assembly GCF_027172205.1. Lineage (NCBI taxonomy): Eukaryota > Metazoa > Chordata > Lepidosauria > Squamata > Lacertidae > Podarcis > Podarcis raffonei. The sequence goes on from NC_070604.1 coordinate 55,380,013, forward strand.
AAATTTAACTGTAAAAAGGATAGAGGCTTTCCCCCCAGCTGATGCGGCGGTGGCGTTATTTGCATTCAGCAAGACCACAATGAACCTGAAGAGGGGGTTGTTCTAAAGGTTACCCTGTGGAGCCAGGTCAAAACTTGCTGGGTAGTAGGTGGATCCTTAGCAGATCTGGAATTTTCTGACTTTCCAGACCCCGGGTCTGGTTGCCTAGTGACAAAACATGCTTTATTTCCCTGGTTGGACCAGTACAATACTGGCCCCCTGACAACCTCTTTCTGAGAAGAGTCAATTGAAAGAAAGGCCAGGATATAATTTGGCACAACTGAAAAGCATACCCTTCAGGCTTCTGAGATGTCAAACCAAGCTGTGTGGTATATTTGGAAAAGTCCTGGAAACTCGCCACCTAGAAAGTCTCATTGCAACCAGTCAGTCACATGTTTCTGTAGATAGGAGAGTGTTTTTCCCATTATGCAGCTCTCGCTGTTCAGAAGCTGGTGTGCACGAGCAAGCGCTTTAAAGTGTTTCCAAATGCATCTGCCCCCAGCAATGTTATCATTTAGGCTGAATCTTGGTTTGGAACACATTTAGGCCATTGCTCTGAAGCAATTGGACCCTTGCCTGCAAGTCTTGCCTTTGTCCTATGCTTCTCTGAGCATGGTGATAGGAAGCAAACACCAGCTGGGCAAATAAGCTTGCACCAGCAGACTCTGAGCAGCCGGCAGCTGGGCAAATAGCTTCTGCCTTTTACTTTATGCCCTTTTGCATTTCTACATCACTTTGCACTTAAGGACTGGAAATCATGAAGCATCCTAATTAGACTATACGGCCCTTTAACAAAGGCGCACATAAAAGTATTGACAGCTCTTCTGTCTCTCTTTAGATGGGTCCGTCTAGAGCGATGATTTGGGAAACTGCAGCAGTGCAGAGCCCACTACTTAGTATTCAGCTTTTCTCTGTTGCTTTTTTAGCCTAGTTTGGCAAAATGATTTCAGTTGAAAAATTCCCTCACATATATATATTGTAGCACATCATGCTGTGCAGCTACCTGTGAGGATTACTAAATTATGGAATAAAAAGTTGTTGCTTGATGTTATTTGCATTTTTTCCCCAATGAAAAAAATTAAGACAGCTCACAATCAGAATAAAAGCAATGCATGATAACAAAAACAACACAGTTAACAAAACAGACAGAACTACCGGTGTGATCCTATATAGGTCTACTCAGAAGTAAGGGATGGAAGGATCTGCCAGTTTCAGTTCTCTTAGTTCCTCATGTTTCCAATCCGAAATTCAGTTCTCCAAATTTCTGCAACAATTCACAAATGTACTTTTTTACAAAAATGAAAATTACAAAATTTACAAAATGAAAATTCACCAGCATTTTGGTGTGAATTTTTCCTGATAAACACATTTTTCATGCAATTTGTAACCATTGGTTGAAAGGACTGGCCTTGATAACCTTGAAATTAGTAATTGTGAGGGTATGTGGTTGCTTTAAAATGTTTTTAGATGCTCTAAAAAAAATTAAGATTTTTTTAAAGAAACAACTGAAAGCAGAAAAATAGATTATTATTTTTAACAAAGCAAAAACAACTCAGAGCTCTCCAGTGCTCTGCAGACAACATTTTGGACAGCTTCAGTTCTCTCAAAGCCCATGGGCCTAGAGAAACATACGGATATGTAGGAAATTTAACATAGAAACAGAGCAACAGTGTGAACATGAGGCTCTGGGAAGGGATGATTTGATTTGAGGGAGGGGGGTTATTGATATCACACTTTGGAACCCTGAATCACACATATTATTAGGCCCACAAACAAAACCAATGCACCACCCTACACAAAATGACACTCAGAGAGAAGCTTTGAACTCACGTGTCACCAAAGGGTTTTGTCTAAGTGCTCTTTTCTTGAATAGACTCCTATCTCATATTAATGATGCCTGCACTTTTCAAACATGTCCTTCCATTAGCTGCAAAATTACATCTTTCAAAAAGACAAACAAAAACCTTACAATCATAAATAATGCCCTGCTGAGTTTCCCAGGGTGGTAAGAAGAGTCTCTGGGCCACAGGAGAGCATGTGGTGGGCAATGTGTTTACACTTGGTATGGGAATCTGTTTTATTCATACGTTTAGGTACATGAGCATCACCTGCAGTCTTCACAGTTCTGGATCCTGAGAGACTCTTGTAGCAAACTAAACAATGTGTACATCCCATTTAAGTAATAAAAAAGTAGAATCTTTGATACTTCCGAACTATCCGGACAGGCTGTTAACGTTCATACTCTCATATGCTCTCTGAACATCTATACTGAGATGGGAAATAAAGTTCAGATTCCATGTTACTGAAGATGAAATTAATTTAGATTTGAAAAGAAAATATATTAGGGACCAAAATTTATTTCCCCCGAAACTGGCTAATGTTCTTCTTTTCATTTTTGGTAACCAGGTGGAAAAAGTTGCAATAATCTCTCTTCCATCCTCTCCCCTTTAATAATTGTTAATATCATTGTGGGCACATGCTAATTACATTCTGTTTGTGTTTCCTCTTCTTAGCTGGTGTTTAAGTTTTAAGCTGGAAAAATTGCTCTTCAAATTCATATCGACAGCAGCTCTCCTTTGTGATTTCCACCGCCTGTTCCTGTTAGCAACAAATGAAGATAAATATTGAATAAAACCTGTACCACTCTAGCTCCCGAACTTTTCCAAAAAATAAAATAAAATAAAATACTATGTTGCCCGTACCTTGTCGCTGAAAGGCATTTTATTTATTTATTTATCATCATCAAATCCTAATTTTCTAGCCCATTTGACCATTTGCTTGTAACTTCCAATGTATCAGCCAAAGAATAATGACCAGTAAATGGTAAATGTTATCTCCATGGTTTACATCAATGGTAATTCCCTGTGAATTGTGGGTGTGCAATGACAGTAATGACAAAAGGGGTGACGAAGAAGAATGCTTTTAAATGGGCACTAAAGGGCACCATGAAGACACATCTCTGCATTTTATAATACGTTAAGTGACCCAAGTGAGGATCTCATATTTTAAATCAGTTTTTGAATTATTCCCTTTTGACGTTTTCATGATAATATAGCTAGGATTATGTACTTAAAAGGAACAGCCACAAATCATATATCATGAATAGTGACAGAAGTAGAAGATTTTGGAAACTCCTAGATGACTTAGAAACCAATCTTCAGAATGCTTGTGTCAGCAGGAGCACCATAAAAACGAACAGGACTCCTGCCAGCGTAAGTGCTTTAAAAATTTGGGCTGATTTGAACATATGTCCCCATTTACAGAAGACACATTAAACCCAAAGACCCCCAGTGCCAATCAATGAGAACTGCCTGTGCTAATCAAACCATTAACTACAGAGGAGTCCCAGAGGAGTCAAAGGAAAAATCCTCGTGATGGTTTTATGAAGGGCTGAGTGTGGATCAGATACATACGAGCTGCTGCAGCGTGCCTGCTGCTTGCGGGACTACTGCCAGGTAGGCCACGGTGGCCAAACTCAAGCTATGAATGGGAAAGTTTCCTGCAAATGACCCCGCATACCTGAACATCTAGGTCTGGACACACAGGCCTCATCATGTAATATTTATAAAATAAATATAATAAAACAGAATAGCCAACCACTACTCTGGGGCCTGGTGTGGCCTCCCAATCAATTTTTCTACCCTTCTAAGACCCAACTGATTTTGTTGTCAATGGCATAAAGAAGAAATAAGAGGGTGGTAATGGGCAAAGAGGTTTAAGCCTCTCCTCCAGCCTGCCACCTGGATGGGGATGCAAATAACTCCCTCTCCAGTCATCAGAGTGACCATATTATGATAAAAAGGGGCACAATAACCCTTCCTCGGTTGATCTACACAGATCAGCTGAGAAAGACTTCTGTGTGGTATGTGTGTGAATGCATCATTTGTGATTGCACTTGAGAATAAGGGATCGTTACACCCACTGTTGACATGTAGTCCCTCCCCCCACCCCCGCCGCCCCAGAGGGTTGGCCCAGGGTGAATCTGGCCCTCAAGACAAAACAAAGGTTAGCCTTCTCTGATCTAGATGCTTTTCAATTACATATTGGGGGGAGGGAATAACTCATCTTCCAAACTATCAAAATAAATATGCACATGTGAAAACTACACTGCAGTGTCCCAAAGCTGAATATGTGATTACATAGGTATCCATATTAGAAATATAAACAGCAATTTAAGTTCATATTTAAACTTTTCAAAGACACAGTGTATCCGTGAAGTGAAAGTTGTCCACAAACTTTCCTTTCCCTGCTCTTATTTTAGAAGGCTGAATCCACAGAGACATCAAACTGTGCAGCATCCTTTAGTCAGTCTCTCTACCAGCTTCTCTCTCGTGACCTGAAGGTTCCAGCCTACAGTCAGGTGCACCAGGGGACATTTCTGGACTATAGGCTCATTCAGCTCTAAGATAACCTGCTGTCTCCGAAGAGAACAACTTTAGGAATAGATGGGCAGCAGTAAAAATGTAGAGATGAAATCAAGACGCTCAATGCACAATGGCCCTCTGCAAGTATCTGACTGAAGGCATTTCTTTTGACTCAGGTCAGGACTTACTGCAGACTGGAGACATATGTGAGAGCTGAGGTAGCCCTGGTGGACACAGAGGAAAAATTTCGCAGTCTGTTCATCTGTACTAGGCAAATGATGGCAAAAGGAACTGTGAAATTGAGGCCCTGTCAATACAACAGACTTAAACTAGTTAACAACCTTCTCCTTTATGCAGGAAGACTGAAAAGCAGGATCAGTAACAGAATACTCGCCAAATTATGGCATTGTCCCCACAAACAGCAAAATGGAAAGTAAGCCTTTGTTTGAGCTGCCTCACTGCAAACCACAAGGTCTTGACTAAGGGAAAAGACACTAAAGGTTGAAGCCAATGCTAGCTCTACTCAAAGTAGACCTGCTGGAATGAATGGACATTGCTAACATAGGTTCCACCATTTAACTGCTCCATATCAGCCACTCCAGCAGCCCTATCAGTACTAGGCTCAGGTTGTGCTTGGAGAAGGTTGTGACTTGGGTTCTAGAGTTGAACGTGTCTGCCAAGAATCTATCCTAGAACTAATCAGGATAGGTTACTTTCAGGCAAGCCCATCTACTCTGCTAACAAATTACCAAGGCTCTAACAGCACTCATTCTTTCTCCCATTTCTCCTGCCACATACACACACAGTCAGCTAAGGATATCCACCTTGCTCTCATAGCTCTGGATAACTGGTGGTAGTGGTAGGAACCAATGCCCCAATAAACTATGTGCAGCCTTAACCAATTTTATTAGAGTGTCTATTTCACCCCTACCCCAGGCGTTTAATACAAGTGATTGATATAATAGGAGTTCTGTGGGTTTTTTCCTGAATACTTCAGTTTTTCAAGTGGTGACTGCTGCATGCTGCCAGCAATTTGTGTCCACCCTAAAGCCAACAAGATTAATAAAGGTAAAGGGTAAAGGGACCCCTGACCATTAAGTCCAGTCGTGGCCGACTCTGGGGTTGCAGCGCTCATCTCGCTTTATTGGCTGAGGGAGCCGGCGTACAGCTTCCAAGTCGTGTGGCCAGCATGACTAAGCCGCTTCTGGTGAACCAGAGCAGCGCATGGAAACACCATTTATCTTCCCCCTGGAGTGGTACCTATTTATCTACTTGCACTTTGACGTGCTTTTGACGTGCTTTTGAACATGCATACACGGTTCCTTTTCGCTTAGAGGAGATTCAGTCTTCCACATATTATATTTGGGAGATGGTGCGTGTGCATATGTGTGCGTGTGTGTATACAGTTCCTTCTCTCCAGAGAATCTATTTTTCAGTACAAGAAAATCTGCTCTGCATCCTGCCTTTTACTCCCCTCACCCTTCCACCTCCCCCCTTTCAACATCATCATCCCCCCACTCCTGACGATGAAGGTTAATATTAAATATTGTCTTAATGGCTGTCAAATCAATCATGATTTTCTCCGAGTTACGCCAGGCAGAGGCAACACACTTTATAAGAAATCAGAGACAGGAGTGGATGAGATAATGTAAAATCACTTATGTAGGCACTCCAGAGACAGAACCCGTTAAATATTTAATAAAGTCATTAACCTGAGAGAGGGAGGAAGAACGTAATGGATGGCCTTTTGCTTTTGCTTATAGGACAGGGCTTGAAAAGTGCACCATTTTCCCCAGGGCAAGTATCACAAATGCCCAAAATCTATAAAGAGGGTCACCGATGAAAATACTTTGAACAGCCTTCAAATTCTCATTTGGGTCATTTCAAAATTGCAGGTGGATTTGGGATTCAAAACAGTGAGATGTTCTGTACTGTGCACAGCCATAGCCGTAGTGATCCAAATGCTCAATTAGTTTATTATGGCAACAGACACAGCGTAACAGCGAAATAACCAACACATCTGGAGAAACTACATCAAATAATCAATTATTGAAGGAATTATCTACAGCCCAGAAGCATTGCCCCTACCTTCGTTCTTCTGCTTGCAATTGTGTGGGGTTTTTTTCCTGCTTCTTCTCAAAAACTGCATGGAAAGTCCATTGTTAACAGTTGCTTCGGGGAATCAGAAACCCTTGCGCTAAATTTTAGATGTGAAAAATCTGAAGTTACTTGAAATAAAAAATAATGTACAGCACATGGAGAGTTTTAGACTTCCACATCTATCCAGCTATGGATTTACCAGCTGGGTCATCCTTCCCAACCTGGTACACCCACCAGTGATCCCTGACCATTGACCATGTTGAGTGGCACTGATAAGATTTAGAGTCCAGAACATCTGGAAGTAAACAGGTTGTGGAAGGCTGATGTGGATGGCGATTCAGAACAGACAAAAAAAAGTACATTTTCGCACAGCAGATAGTTAAACTATAAAATTCACTTCCATAAGGAGTAGGGATGGTCACCAACTTGAATGGCTTTTAAAAGCAATTATGCAGATTTACAGAGGATAAAGCTATGAATGAATGACTCCTAGCCATGATGTCTATGTTCTACCTTCTCTGTTGAAGGCAGCATGCTGTAGAAATCCAGTTGCTCGGAATCACAAGTGGGGAGAGTGCTCTGTGCTCTGATCCTGCTTGCAGGCTTTCCAAAGGCAGCCCGGAAACTGAGGTCCAGCGCCGGGCGCCTTCTGGCGGTTCCCTCACTGTGAGAAGTGAGGTGTAGGGAACCAAGAAGAGGGTGTTATTGGTGGTGGCACCACCCTGTGGAACACCCTCCCTTCGTATGTCAAGGAAATAAACAACTGACTTTTAGAAGACATCCGAAGGCAGCCCCGTTTAGGGAAGTTTTTTATGTTTGATGTTTTATCGTGGTTTTAATATTCTGTTTGGAGTTGCACAGAGTGGCTGGGGAGGCCTGGCCAGATGGGCGGGGTATAAGAAAATTATTATTATTATTACAGGGTGCTGGACTGGATGGACCATTGGCCTGATCCTGCACGGCTCTTATGTTCTTACGCTTAGTGAATGTGTGCTCCAACCACCTATTAACTTTGATACGATCATTCTGCTGAGCATTTGCTTTAGGAACAAATGTTGAACTGATATTGCAAACTATGAGAGTTCTATGAGTCCCAAGACGACAGTAAGATACCTAGGGGGTTTCGGATGTGATGTGGAAGTACAAGTGACTCACACTTCCTTCCACCATGCTTCATACTTTGACCAGAGTCCAGAGCTGCATATTTCTCCCCCTGGACTTTGATAATTAAAGGCTGGCCTACACTTGGAAGTTACTCATCCAGTGATTTATGACTCCTTACTTTGCAGCTGAACTTGTCAGCTGCTTCCACTGAAAACAGCAATGACTGAGATGACTATGAGAAGCTCTGTCTGTGTATTATTTTGATCTGTGATGTAAATATATTGATGATGTGCAAAGCAATGATCATACATCTGCAAAGCTTCATGCTACGTGATGGGCCATTGGTTTAATAACCTAGCGTAACAGCATTGTTTTATAACTTCATCTTTTATTTATTAACAAGCTTTCCTCCCAGAGCCATCTGATAATGAATAGATACCACACAGTGTAGAGCCCCCACAAGCGCCCACCATTCACTGTCTCGAAACTGAATGATTGAACAGCACTTCATAGATTGGACATACATGTTCATTACCAAAAAGGGTAGTTGAACTGTATGAACAGGATCCATGTGTGTATAGGATAATATAGGGAGTGAGTAAGACTGCTGGTCCATCTAGCTCAGCAGCTTTCGAAGTTTTCAGACAGAAATATTTCCCAGCCCTACCTAAGAATGCCAGGGAATGATCCCAGGAAGGTCTGCATGCAAAGCACTGAGCTATGAATTGTCTGATAATGCACAGAGCCCAAATTACACATTCTATCCTACATCCTATACAGCAGTCAAGAGCCCAACACTCAACAGCTTCACAATACATAACATCTATACAGTGGTACCTCGGTTTACGAACTTAATCCATTCCAGAAGTCCGTTCTTAAACCAAAACCATTCTTAAACCGAGGTGCGCTTTCGCTAATGAGGCCTCCCGCCGCCAGTGCCCTTCCACCATTTGGCTTCCATTCCTAGACCAAGGTAAAGTTCTCAAACCAAGACACTATTTCCGGTTTTGGGGAGTTTGTAAACCAAATCATTCTTAAACCTGACTGTTCTTAAACTGAGGTACAACTACCTTTAGGAAAGACACCTTTAGGAAACCTATTTTATTTACCCATACTTTTTCTCTTTGGGAGAAGAAAGGTAACAAGCAGCAAACAAGTCAAAAAGTATCCTTTCTGGTGTAACTCAGTAGCCACGATCAGCAATATATGCATCATATATTAAATATCATAAAAGAGTGACGAATAAGAACATTAAAGAAATCGTTCCAGGAAGGTTGACTTTCCCCACCCACCCAGTCTTATGGTAAGCAACAGAGATATTAAAGTGAAATATTGAACTCTTTATAAAGCTTAGAAGGGGGGGAAGGGCAGGATGCTATTTTTTAAGCACGGCAACTTCTATGGCATGTTTTATATGTTTTTAAAGTTATACTTGAAATTGATAGCAACTTCCAATGCTGATAAAGCAGCCTTGCGTTTTAGCTTGCTTTGCTCTGTCTTTCAGAAATTATGGCTAGCTGCAGTCCAAGGGATACTATGAGCCATTTGTAAACATCCAATACAGTGGCAATGATTTTTATTTTATTTTATTTTGGAGATAGAGATAACAGCACAAATACTCTAAAGGGAATTCAGGCACTTCATTTTTAAACTCATTTGTGTGTTTTAGTAAGAAAAATATTGCATGCCTTTTATTTTGCACTTATCACAGAGCACGTTTTCTATTGCTCAACAAAAGATTTCACATTGCTCATTTCCTTTTAAATTGATTGCATTAAATTCCATCCAGAAGGAGGGTTGCTAAGGGCTGGAACAATTATGGATCTCGGATGTGACTTTCATTGTTAGCCCTGCCACTGACTACCTATACAACTTTGAAGCAAATAAATTTGCTTCCTGCTGTCTTCTGGTCTTATCTATGTGCAATGACCACAGTCATCCTACCAAAAAACTTTTTCCCATTACTTGATGTTAGCATTAGGTATTTAGGCAATGTCAATTTTCTAGCTGCATTTCAGATTTTATTGCAGATTGTGCCACTTCCCTTGTTTCAAATTCAAACCCTACTTTCCCAAAGATCCTCTGCACACCCTGTCCTTCTGAGAAGAGAACCTACTTTAGATTTTGGGGATATTCATGAAAGTTGTTGGAAAGATGTTGGAAAAACCAAGGTATTTTTCACTTATATGAGTTTCAGGCTCAGGTCATCATGTGGTGGTTCATAAAGCTAATACTTTTGCTATTTACATGTCACAGATTTTAAATGCCTCCAGGCAGCAGGAAGGAATAGCGGTTGCTGTGCTTCTGCCTCATGCCTTATTCTCAAGGGCAACTACCACTGCACCTTCCATCTTCTAGGGAACAGAATTAGAGACTTTAGAGCCCACAGGAAGCCAGGAAGGAGGATAGTCAAAGAGACCAGTGGAAGAGTGGTAGAGATGGGCTAAAGACACAATAGTGGTGTGTACCCTTTACTGCCAAAGGAATTCAATGGGAAAGACAGATTGGGTGTGAACATGAATCCTCCCATATGTTCACTGACTGACTGAGGGGGCAATGTTAGTGAAATATGGGTTCATACAGGTCTTAAGAGCGGTGGTCTTGTAATCTGGGGTTTGCTTCCCTGCTCCTCCACATGCAGCTGCTGGGTCAGTCACACTTCTTTGAAGTCTCTCAGCCCTACTCACCTCACAGAGCATTTGTTGTTTGGGAGGAAGGGAAAGGAGAATGTTAGCCGCTTTGAGACTCCTTCGAGTAGTGATAAAGCGGGGTATCAAATCCAAACTCTTCTTCTCTTTTTCTTCCCTCTTGCTGTATTTTCCCAGCTGAAGCACCCTTTCTCAGCCCCTTATCCAAGAGATTTATTTGCAATTCTGCAGAACCACTTCAGCAGGGCATGATTCCCAAAAGGAAGGTAGGGACGTGAATGGTCCATACAGTGCAACTGGGAGGAGTTATTGGTCCCAAGAAACAACTTGATAATTTAATAAAGTTTGATTTAAAAAACAACAACAACCCATTCATCACTTTAGTTAGATTAATCTGTAAATAAAATCCCCCACTTCCTGAGCAATAGGAAATTCAGGAAAGCTCTTAAAACAGGACTCAGGAACTGGATCCAGCTAGCAGGCCAACTTTGTCATGTAGGAGGGGCCACGCACCTGTCAGTCATGATATCAAGCGATTATGATGTCAGGTGACAACTTCACAGAAGCTCACTGTAACTGCCAAGCAGCTGACTAGCACCTACAGGGAACCTCTTTGAAGCTATGTTGTCAGTGCCAATCAGCTGATAGGGCCAGTTTCATTTGCAAGAGAGACCAATGGACACTTGCTGTATCTCTGTAATATTGTACTTATACATATACAGATATATACACATACATATAATACACAGGTTTTATGGGGAACAGCACAGGCAGGGTAGTTCTGAAATCCCATTGAATTTGGTTGCTAAAAGCCGAGTTATTCTGAAAGGGAAAATGAAAATAACTCATACGACAGGTAGTGTGTCCAACAGAGGCAAGGCATATATGTTTTTTCTTTTTTAATTAAAAAGAAGATTGTTCACTTGACTTGACAGACTTTCTGTGACACTCAATAATTTTCCTCTTCTACTGTTGGAACTACTGGAATTTCTTCTTATTAATCCTTTGTTTGCACAGCTCAAGCCATGCATGCACCAAATATATGCACTGAATAACTTTGTAGACAGAATGGGGAATGGCATTTGCTTAACTTGGAGAACAGCAAAAAGCCAAAATCTTCACAGAGTTGTTAAGACTGAGACATGCCACCATACAGTTAGAGAGTCCTCAGATTATACTCCTTCAATACTGTATGTGAGAGACATACAAGCACCTTGGAGACCTCCTATAAGCACAGATTTCATTCTCTACCATTTTTTATCCAAGGCACCATAAGCACTTTCCTTGGAGAACAAACTTGTTAGTGCAGGTGATCAGGGACCTGCAACAAGGACCTAGTAGAGTCTTGAGTGGCCAGCCTTAGGAACTTATGAAAAATCCCCCTCTTTCAGCTATCTGCTTCAAATCTGCTCTTAGAGCTATTGAAATCAAGAGGGCATAAGCATGCGTAACTGCTTGTCAATGCTGCAGTCCCAGCACTGTTATGCCCCAAAGACCAATTGATTCAATGGCACTTAACATGTGTGTGGTTGACAGAACACAGCCTCCATGGTCATATATTTTTTTCCATATATAAAGTGCCTCCTGTCGAAGTGCCAAGGGGGCTCCACACAATAGTAAAATATGATTAAAAAACAATAAAAAGATAATTAAAACATCTCCATTAATGTGCAATGGTATAAATTCAACAGACCAATAGTAAGCAACGGAGTCTATGGGAGAGTAGAAAAGCTCAGGCCGGTAGTAATCATAGTAAAACACACTTCAAAATAAATGTCAAAGCAAGAAGAAATTAAGCTTAACACTCCTACAATCATTGCAACAGAGCTTGTATTAGCACATAACTGAATTATTAAGATTGCCATGGGAGACTCATTTTCCCCTTTGATTGTTGTATCCAGATTGCTGTATCCAGATTCATTTACAGTGGTACCTCGGTTTACGAACCTAATCCATTCCAGAAGTCTGTTCTTAAACCGAAACTGTTCTTAAACCAAGGCACGCTTTCCCTAATGAGGCCTCCCGCCGCTGGTGCCCTTCCACTGTTTGGATTCCATTCTTAGACCGAGGTAAAGTTCTCAAACCAAGACACTATTTCCGGTTTTGTGGAGTTTGTAAAGCAAATCATTCTTAAACCGGACTGTTCTTAAACTGAGGTACCACTGTATTTTGTTGGCGAAAACAGCCATTTTAAGACCATGGGCAAGGCTAAGACATGTTGGCTCAAGTTCCACAAAGCTGGAGAATTGGAAGCCAAGCTTGATGTCTGCACGAGCAGGCCAGGAGAGGCGAGTCACCAGAGGATCGGGGCCACCCTATGCCTCGGGGCAGATAAAAGCCAGCCAGCCCCAGCCCCAAGTTGCGGGAGCAACATTGTTGGTTGCTAGTTCCTGCCTGAACCCTGTCCTGCTTTCCTGCCTGAGCTCCTGACCCGCCCTGGCTCCCTGCTTGCAAGCCTGTTCCTTACTTCATCCGACTTCCTGCCCTGCACCCAGCTTCAGCTACTACAGACTGCCTCCACGTTGCACCTTTGACCACAGACTAGACTTGGACCTCGCCTCTCGGGTAATCCACGGGACCAGCACACGGTTTATCATCTGGCATAACGTTACAAATGCCATCAATCACAGATGATGTGGGAAAATGTTGTTTTGTGATTTGTGTGCATTATATTAATGAGAAAGAGGGAAAGGGCTATTTTTTAAAACTAGTTACACATTTGATGTAGGTTTGCCTTCTCATTACAAGTGTATCAGATTTCATGTGAGGTTGGTGTGGGCAGCTATGCTGCCTCGAAGCAAACTTGTTGACCACCGTGCTGCGTGGCTGTGGCCCAGCAGATGGGGAAGACTTCTACTGACTCCAGTTGGACACCTCTGCATGCAACTCTGCCTAAGTGGACCCTGCAAACTTGAACAGACTGTCACAATGAAACTTGTTGTTAGTGGTAGGAGTTTGAATCCAGTGCCAACATGTCTGAGACGCATATATTAATCCTGCTTTTCCATTAAAATCTTCCATTTGCGGCAATTCAAAGTAGCATTTTATCTCTTGTTGACAACCTTGGAGCTCCCCCATCCCCCAACTCTATCTTCTAAGGCTTAAATTGGATTGTGCACAATCTCAGAAGCAGAATTGTCCCCTGACATGATTGTATATTTGAATTCTCTTTCACACTCTATACTGTATGGACATACATAGGTAGTATTCCAGCATGAGAGAGTCTCAAGCGCTGTGCTTGCTGTTATTAATATTATCTATAAAGCACTCAAATCTAAGTGTTGGGGTGAGCTGCAGCTTGCTTTCCGTTTTTTAGTGTCACGCTTCAAAATGGTCTTGATATCTAAAAGGAATTTTAGAATTGCCCTCATATTTTCACTTAGTGACATTCAAAGCAAATTGGGAGCGGGGTCTTCCTTAGGGAAAACTTCTGACAAACCTCAAAGAAAGTCAAACTAGTGTCAGCAAGATTAGCTGGATTTCATAGAGAGGCGTTGTGCACATCCTGGACAATAACACTTCACACAAATTTTCTAAACTAACAGCTTACAAAGACAATGGCATCTACCTTTCCAACAGTAATTCTCATGTAAATCTTCACATAAACTCATCATTCATATGCTGTACTCTTGAAATCTATTAAGGAATGCCGTCTGAGTTCTAAATTCTAAATCAATGCCATATAGCTGTTTTGTGTGCTAAGAAGACACATTTCTTATGCTAAAGTTTCAAGTCTTTCCATGCTTTTCGTTTTTATCATTTAAGGTTAGACCCCCATTAGAAAAGGCCTACAGTTTCCTTTTTTTCCTTGTCTAATCTCTTGTTGCAGAAGTTAATTAAGGCAGAGAAAAACAAAATGGTACTCCAAAGAGCCAATTATATTCAGTCCTCTGATAGCATAATATAATGGGAAAGGAGTTTAAATTGTATGCATTAAATACTGTTTACAAGACAAACGTAACAACCAACATTCACTACATTTGGACAACTTTTATACCAAGTGCAGCACAGCAGGCAGAAATTAATAGTAATAGAAAGTTACCAGCCCATGAAAAACATTTGTGAATGAATGCATGCATTTTCAGAACAAAGAATTATGGAGAAGCATTTGAATCATTTAATATTTTTGGTCATTTGTTCATCTGAATTTGGAGCCCACTCCACCCTGAAAGATCAGCATGACTAAACATAGATCTCAAAACCCAATATAAAACGTCCTGTTAAAATTCAATTAAAATAATAATGGCTATAAACCTTCAAACTTCTGCTGACTTAACACTGACCTACAAAATCAGCAGACCTGAGGCATGAATCACGATTCACACATGCGTGATAATCATAGAATCCCTGTAAGTAAGGGTAGGGGGAAAGCATAGTATTGTGTAGAGGAAAACCATCATTTTCTCTGTTCCTTTCATTATGTGGATAAAAGGGGCTGGGGAAACCCATGGTCCCTTCATATGTTGTTGGACTCCAGTTCCATCAGGCCCAGGCAGCATGGACAAGGGTCAGGGCTGATAGTAGTCCAAAATATCCAGAGTCACAGGTTCTTTATGCTTGGTTTATAAGGAAAAGTAAACAACGTGGAAGAATTACAAATAATTCTCACTTCATTATGACATTTCTGCCTTTTAAAATACTGTCAGGGTTCTTTTAGATCCTGACACTGTACCCCAGAAAGAAGGTAGGCTTTATAACTATGATGAATGCTAAATAATAATAATAATAATAATAATAATAATAATAATAATAATAATATATTTATATCCCACCCATCTTAGCCAGTGTACATAGAGTTGCACTCAGACATGCACTCAGCAATGTACTCAACACAGTTCAGCTTACACTAGAGGAAAGTTCATGAAGGAGATTTTTGTTGACTCCTCTTTCCCCTTGCAGATCCCTGAAAAGCCGGGCTGGATCTACAATGACCTTTTTACCATTATTAGAATGATATTAGATATATTGTTCTAAAATGTCACAGAGCATACTGGTAAATTTAAAACGTTCCTTACCTTGTTTTGTGCATAACAATGCAGTTTCCCTATTGCTCTGCAGCACCCTCTGGTGTCACTTTTTGATAAAGCGTGTTCTCCTTCATGGAGAGCACGTGTTGCGGTGGGGTTGTTGCATTGACCTTGCTATGCCTGTCATGGGGTCGTCTGCCGTTGGGGCAGGGGCCTGGTAGGAATTTTGTCCATCTGGCTGATTGGCTGGGCCATTTGGTTTTTGCCTACTGCATAGCAAATCGTCACAACTTGTAAGGTTGCGGTTAGGCATTGGTTATAAATTGGTGGAGGAGCGGTTAGGATAGGCTGGGCCTGCCCCTCCATGGTTGCTGCGGAAAGGGAATTCCGTTAAAGGAATCCTGGGGCTTGCCATCTTTTCGTCCAATCCCTGGAATGGGACTAGGGCCAGCAAGCCTTCGGGGAGCATGCGGATGAGAATTGAGGGTCTGTGACTCAGCTCCATTTCTCCCCGACTTGTTTTCCCGCACTGTCTTTCGGTGGTGCCCGGAAGTCAGTTCTGTCCCCAGGCGGGGGGACAGATAGTCTTAACCAATGCCTAAACAACCACTCACGGTTTTGTATTTAAATAAAGTTGTGGCCAAAATTATGCCAAAAACCTTAAACAAAAATTAAGTGTGCATTGTGAGTTATTTGGGGGGTGGCTTGGGGACCTTGACACGCAACACATTATTAGCGTTACAAGTCAACGTAATGTGTCTATCGTACGTTATGAAAAGCATTCCTTAACCCTTCCTTAACATTCTAAGCCATGAGTGTAGATCCACTCCTGGTCTGGATGAGAGACTGTCTGAAACAGCACGGGATAGATGACAATAGGGGCTACAGGAGACAAAAGGTGTTCACCCCCTTCCTTTATCAGAGAGCTTCCACTGGGTCCCAGTGTTGAATGGTTTCTTTAAATGTAAAGGTTCATCATTGTTCCACCCAATGTGTATGTCTTTAAGGGGCCAGAACAAGGGCCAGAGCAAAATAACAAGACCCAGCTTTACAGCTGTGAAACATAGCAGGTGCTGCTGAGTTGTATTGATTAAGCTGTGTCAGCAATTGGGTGTAGTATATAAGGAGCAGCACCTAGCTCTCCCATTACCCTGGGGGATGGGTTGGTGGTTGGGTCTGGTTTGGTTGTTAATGTATTTAGTGTAAAAGGAGTTTTTGTTTTTCTTATTAAAACCTTGTTTAAGTTATTTTTGAGTCCCTTTTTAATGCATGGTCTCCCCAGCAAGCTCTCTGCAGCGCTACCATACTGCAAATAGCCAACACCCAGTTCTTTCCACCATTGAAATGAGATCTTCCAGTTATGGATCCATTCCAGTATCCCACCCATTAACTTTAAGGCAAAGCAAACCAAAAGAGGTTAGCAGATAGACAGCTAAAAATAGATCCTATCTGGGGATATGAATTTGCTGGATCCACATAGACAACTGGAATAAACAAAGCTATGCAGACCTGGAGATGAGATTGCCCTCCTCAGGCAGATAGTCAGTGGGATGCATGCTGGAGAGAGACAGTTTTCTCCAACAGTGGCTAAGGGAGGGCATCACAAATGGTGGGTGGTGGGGCTTCTTGGGCCTCTGTAAAACCAAGCAGTCCTAAAACACACTGAAATTCCTAGGCATTTTTGGTAAAGAAAAGCCAAGGTCATTGTCTTTGCTTTATGACAGTCGTGCAGAATCTTAGCATTTTTATTTCATTTGTTTTATTTAAAGATAGACATAGCACCCATCTCCATAGGTTCTTAAGAAAAGTTATTTTCTCTCTCTCTCCTAAAGTCAGCAAGTGAATACAAATACAAATAACAGATGGAGTGCTAATTCAACCTATTTGATTTGCAAAGTGAGGACCACCCTCAAGGTGTCAGATGTTGATATAAAGTTTTTTTAAAAGAACCCATCCTTGACAGCATCTTGAATTTCTATGTATTGCTGAGCAAAAAAGCATTCCACATTTGTTGTCTTCCAGCCCCATATAGCGCTTCTTGCAGACTTTCCAACTGTTCTAGTTTAACAGAGACAGTCCTTATTTTCTGGTATCTGTCTTTGATACGTTACTCTTCATTTTTTTGATCCATATGAAGAGATGCCCAGAGTGACTTTGAAAATTTGTATCAGTGTTGCCTGTGCACACTAGACTTGACATTCCCTGAAGGCCAAACTATATGCGATGGGCACTTCCATGAGTCTTCCTCACAAAATTGATCCCCCTGCTATTGATAAGAGGTGAGGAGGAAGAGGACGCAATATCTTTGTCTCCCAGCAGTATGTTTAATTAGGGCTTCTTGAAATCCCTCATGAAACATTAGCTCCACCCATGAACTACCATATTGGCCCCAATATAAGCTGCACTCGAATATAAGCCACACCTTTATAATTGGAGGGGGGGAGAGAGAAAAATACCTGGATATAAGCAGCTCCATTCCTCACTGCTCCTGGCTGCATACTGCGGGGAGCCATGTTGTGTTGCCAGTGGCCTTTCCCCTTCCTCACTGTCTCCCTTCCCAGCCTTGGGGGAGAGGACGGGGGGGCTATGCATGGGGCAGCCGCCATTTTGCTGTGCTCCTGGCACTGTTTGCCCCACGCTCCTGGCTGCATACCGTAAGGTCGTGAATATAAGCCGCATTTTAACTTTTCACAGTTGGAATTTGGGGGGAAAGTGAGGCTTATATTCAGGACAATATGGTAATTCAGGACCAGATCCAGGTTGGGTTGGGTGATTCCCATGCTGGCCTATGGTGGGTCAACCTGACTGAGGATCCCTGGATTGGGACCATGAGATGGATACGAGGGAGGGGGCTGTCCATAGCCCTATTGGAAATCCAGAGAAAAAAGGCATTTCCACTCATATAGAAAGCCTATGCATAATGATAGGTTCAGATGGCTGCCTTGCTAGATGCTGGAGGCTATCACAGGTGGGGTTTTCCACAAGTATGTTATACCCAGATGACTAGGTGAGGAGGGTTTGTAGTGACGCCCATCAATAACCAAAAGGCTGCTCTGAAAACAGCCCTGTACAGGGAAGTTTTTAATGTTTGATGTTTTATTGCATTTTTATATCAATTGGAGGGACTGGGGCAACCCAGTCAGATGGGCAGGGTACAAATAATAACATTAGTAGTAGTAGTAGTAGTAGTAGTAGTAGTAGTAGCAGTAGTCTGTTTTGCTTTGTAGCCCTGGCAGCTGTGGTACAGAAGCAGACAAATATTTGGGAACTAGCTGGCACCATCAAGTGCCTGTCAAAGAGCACTACAAGGCAAAGGCATTTTAACAATTTACTTTCAGGAAAGCCAGCTTTATGCATGAAACCATGTCTGTATTGTTAGAGGACAATGGCAAGCTTCATATTAAGGGTGCAATTATACCCACTTACCTGACATAAATCCCTATTGAATTCAATGCGGATTAATGATGAGTAGACATGCATAGGATTGGGCATGCATAAGAAGCTACGTATATAGCTTCTAATGCATGCACAATCCTATGCATGTCCTATATTTTGTCACGGATCTAAACCTATTCTCCATGTATTGTTCTGTGTGCAAAGAATACATGCACATTCGTCTGCTGGGGTGACTGGAGAAATGAAAGGATTTGTGGATGCATGTTTTTAGATTCTTTGTAACTAGAGGGCCAGGTTGCCTCAAGGGGTCATAGTGCCTTGTAACAGCTTTGGCTAGTAAGACATCTATGGCCATTTCTGGACCAGGACAGCCTCGTGGCTGTCATCTATGTGCTGGTAACCCCAGGCTGGGTTACTGCAATTCACTCCATGTGGGACTGACCCTGAGGTTGCTGCAGAAGCTCCAGCTGCAGCAAAACAAAGCAACTTGACTGCTCACTGTGGCAGGAGATCACAACCAAGTTAGAAGACTGCTGAAAGAATTGCACTGGCTGACAAGTAACTACCGAGCTAAGTTCAAGGTGCTACTTCTGGTATATAAAGTGCTATACAGCTTGGAACCAGGACAGCTAAAAGATTGTCTCATCCTTTATATACTCAATCTATCACTGCACTTTGCAGGATAGGACCTCCTGTAGATACCTACCCCCCCCCCCGAATATCTTTTCGCACAATGTAGGAAGTGGGCCTTTAGTGTGGTGGCACCTACCATGTGGAATTCCTTCCTGATAAATATTAAACAGGCACCACTACTGTTGTCTTTTCGGCACCTGCTGAAGATCTTCCCAGTCTGAATCTGCAATGAAATATTTTAAGACATTTGAAGATGTATTGATGGTTTTCTACATGCGTGTTTGCCACCCTTGGCTACTTTGTGAGGAAGGGAGAATATAAAATTTAATAATAATAGCAATACATATATAGTCAAATTTAGGGACTGTGAACAGGATGTGGTTGTATTGTGAATATATCAATAGAAAAATCACAGCATCTAA
Source organism: Podarcis raffonei (assembly GCF_027172205.1). Classification (NCBI taxonomy): domain Eukaryota; kingdom Metazoa; phylum Chordata; class Lepidosauria; order Squamata; family Lacertidae; genus Podarcis; species Podarcis raffonei. The sequence continues at coordinate 55,399,686 of NC_070604.1, forward strand.
ATCTATATGCCCTCTATATATTCTAATACAGAGTACCCTTTTATTTCGTTACTGTTTCTTCCTGATGAGGGCTCTGCCTATTCACACTTAAGCATCTAACAATGTGCCATTTCCCAGTCAGGACGGAGACGGGATCAGAAGGCAATCTATAAACGTCATGTCACTGTTGCATTGTCTTTACCCTTTTCCAACTTAAACATCCGAAATATTCATCCATCAAGACATGCAGGAAGCACAGAGAGAATTAATGGTGAGAAGAAAGTTTGTCATTGGCTTTGAGTCAAACATTGTTCCTATGGGGATCTTGTGATCCGGCCCCATAAATCAAAGCCACACACTTTGGAGTATGCAGTAATTGGAACACTAAGTGATTTGAAATGTTGGTAATTGGCATGTCATTGCTTAATGCGAGTCGAAGGGAATGCATAAATAGGAATAATCTGATATTATGCTATATAAATTTTACATTTGTGAGGCAACGAGGCTGCAATTACCTGAAATGCAATCCCCACCTGCCCCAATTACATACATTCCCATTGCTGGTGTTCCAGTTTCAAGGTTTCAGTCCAAATAAACTTTACTGCATGTAAATGTGCTAGGCCACCAACATTAGTACTGCTTCACCTTTCATACAGAGATGTGAGTTTTGATGGCTATTTAATTTTTATGTTCCTACAATGCAATCCTATACATGTCTACTCAGAGGCAGACCGGGGTTTGCTCTATGAATCCATCTTTGTTCCTGCTGGCTCAAGTATATTCAGTGGTTAGAAGTGTTCCTCCACCAACTAAGGATGATGAAGAAGAAGAGTTTGGATTTGATATCCCGCCTTTCACTCCCCTTCAGGAGTCTCAAAGCGGCTAACATTCTCCTTTCCCTTCCTCCCCCACAACAAACACTCTGTGAGGTGAGTGGGGCTGAGAGACTTCAAAGAAGTGTGACTGGCCCAAGGTCACCCAGCAGCTGCATGTGGAGGAGCGGAGACGCGAACCCGGTTCCCCAGATTATGAGACTACCGCTCTTAACCGCTCACCACACTGGTATAAAAGCTGTGGCTATTTCCGAACTGTGGTGGTGCAGCCAATGGCAGCCTCAAAATTGGATTGGCACAATGCACTCTATGTGGGGCTACATAGTTTGGTCCAGTTTGGCATGAGGCATTCACAGTATATAACACCTTTGCTGAAAGATCTGCACTATCTGCCAGTATGCTATGGGCACAAATCTAGAATTTTGTTCTTGGTATGCAAACCCTTAAATGACTTGGCACCAGCTTATGAGGGACCACCTTATGCTGTACAACACTAGCTGACCACCAAGATAATTAGGCAAGGCATTTTTAGTAACACTGTGCAATGTTTGCTGTGCTAGAACCCACAACATGGAATTTTGTGCAGCAGTGCTGACACTTCGGATTGCTATTAAACAGTCCCCATCAGTAAGAAGTTTTGGATGCCTGCTTTAAAAAATAAACATTCTTTCACTTTAATTTTCTTTGATGTGTTTGACTCAGCCATGTGTGATTTTCATATTACAAAGAGTTTATTGTTGGATATTGAATGTATGGTGATAGCCATTGATCGCTTCATCCTCCATAAATTTGTTGGATCCCCCTTTAAAACCATCCACGTAGGTGGCCATCGCTACAGCTCCTAGGAGCAAATCCCATAGTTTAACTATGTGCTGTGTGAAAAAGTACTTTCTTCTGAATCTCCCAACACTGAACTTCACTAGTTGACCCTCGGTTCTAGTATTATGATAAAGAAAGGAAACTTCTTCTTTATCTACTTTCTCCACATCTTGTATAATCTTGCTCTCCATTTTCCTAAACTGCGCTCTAGATAGTTCAGTGAAATATGTTCCAGGTAAATGTGTATGAGTAGTATACTTCTTGCATACCCCTCAACTGTCCCGGAAAACCGAGACATCCCATTTCTTGCATGTGGGAGTACAGCAGCCATTTTGGGTGCCATGATCTCCCACAGTCTTGCCCTGAACAAAGCACTTTTTGGGACCATGATCTTGTGCCGTCCCCCAGAACACACACTCTTGGGCGCTGTGCTCTCATGGGAAAGCATGGCCCTGGAAAAAAAATGCTTTTTCTCACATAGGTTATATAACTAGCCCAGGAATGCATCCCAGAAGACGGGCATCCCAGTTTCTGGCCTGGACATGTTGGAGCATATGCTTCTTGTATGATTGCAACTCTAATGCCCCAAATACTATGGCAGTGCCTCCTCAAAACACCAAATGTTCCTCCTGGCCCCTAAATGCCCCTCTTACAATCTAAGAGCTCTCTGTCTCTTGTCCAATCGTCTTTGAACCCTAAGCATAGCATCATCAGGCCCCCTAGTCTAATTTATCTTCTTCCTGTGCAAGAAAAGCACTTGCTTGTTCCCTCTGTTGTTGAATCTGAAGTGTTACCCTGTAAAGATGTGTCCCTGGCAACTGCTTGGAGTTGACTTGTGGCAATGCCAACCTTCCATGTCACAGAGAACCACGGGCTACACTGACTCATTCTCTTTGAGAGAAATAATATACAAATGTAGCACCGGGGAGAAAACAAGACTCTTAAGATTGGCTATGATTTATGTCATAAACATCCCAGCAATTACTTCTAAAAACAGGGAATGGGAAGACATCAAGAAGAAGGTTTCCTCTCAAGAGCACACCGACCTTGAGGAGGCAAATCAAACTTACCTGAATAAATATATAATCTTAGAAAACTAATATCTGCAGTAGATGAGATGTTATTTATGTGCTGCAAGGATGCAACATTGCTGAGGAAAGGTGACAGGGCCAGGAAGACAAGTAGGGATATACCATTCCCCCCTCATACACACACAGCATGTTTCTGTGTTACACCTTTTGCAGTCCCCTTTGAATAAAATGCATTATTATAGGGCCTGCTACAAAATATTACAGTGCAGCATACTCCTGTTCAAAGATTCAGCCTGCCAGCTGTGCCAACATCCAGGGACATGCCATGCTAGTTATCCCTTTTCTCATTTTTTCTTTTCTTCTCAACAATCTGCATTCCATGTCCAATGAACATGCTCAGTCCCATTTGGACTCTTTGAGGTGGGGAATATTTTTCTTTTCCCTAAAGGGTTTTGTTTGTTTTTGTACTTTTGCAAACCTTAGGGTTCCTCTCAGCTTGCTAATGCTTTCCTAGTTCGCTTGAGTGGTGTTGTTCTGGCTACATAAGGCTCCACATAGAGAATGAGGCTGTGTAAACACTCCTGTTTATTCAGTCATGCAAAATCTCTCTTTGGATTTTCTGTGCATATTATAAGATACAATTTACTGAGTAAGACTGAATTTTTGCAAGGCACAGCTATGGAACAATGAGGGAGGAAATCCCAGATCTGGGGGAATTAATCAGTACACAATTAGAACAATAATATGGGTCAAGCAAAAGCATGGCTGAGACCATAGATGTAGCAAACCATCGATAATAACTGATTTGTTATTAGCTTCTCAGTCTTTCCAAGGAATTCTACTAATACTTGTGGAAATCAGTGCAGGCACAGATCTAACACATGTTCTTACTTTCCCAATTTTTCTAGTCACAGATACACTAGATAGTTAAAAAATAAAATTAAAGTTTTGCAATGTCTGTTATATTATAGTCATATCAAGAAATTAAGAGCGCTGTAGTTTGGTGAAAGAGCATAAGAGTATATGCTGCTTCATACTTATTCAACTTCAATATCTATTTTATTGCTCGATCATTGAACAAAATGTTTTTCAGTATATGGGATCCACAAAATACAATCTACCCACATCTATCGGAATAATTATTTATTCCTGTCTATATCCAGGGGGAAAACAGTAGGAAGACAACTGAAGGTCAACTGACACATACTTTGTCACAACAGTTTTCAGATTCCTTTGTTTCAGGTGGTAGCAGAAATCCACTTTAAAACTTTCAGTTACACACAGTTCATTGGGGAGCAACTGTGGAGAGCATTTGGACCTGGGTTTTGCCATATGGAACAGAAATGCTTGATGGCAATTTAAAGACAGTGGCAGCTGTTGGCTCCGCATATGTTTAATTGATGCCCATAATGACAGTGTATGGTGCAAATCTAAGGTCAGAACTTGGCCCATTAGGAAGCAATGGATATGGCGAGGAAGAAGCTCAGTACATAAAGTTCTCCTTTGGCTTGCCAAGTAACAAATGGGCCTTTGTTTAGATTGCCCTTACCATTTCCAGTCACTTCATTCGTTTTGTTTAATGAAAGAGACTACCATTAGATGCATCAAAACTCCCTTCATTCCAGATCCCTACCTCTTGACAACTTGCTTATTCCCCAGCAAACAAGTCTGGCTTGGCAGGGAAGTGCTGCCAAATCGGCCTGATTGGTCGCCATCTTCATGAGTCTCACAACACAGCAGCTCCAGATGGAAGACACGGCAAACTGCTCCCTCCAGAGTTATTACCAATTCAGTTCTATCAATCAACCAGCAGCTGGGAATGAAGAACCATTCAGTGCTTTCGCCAACTCAGTCATGCCAACAATTCAGCACATTATGGCTTTTCCTATGTCTGTTCTCTTCTGGGAAAGAAAAAAAAGGACAAGCTTACTCATGGTTTCCCCATGAGATGCTACAACCCACTGTTTGCAAGCAGCAAGCCGGTCTCAGGATAGTGTTTCCTCATGCGTGCATGAGAACATGCTTTGATGCATCCAATAATGGCAGAACTCATTATAGACTTGCCTTCTTTTCTCATTACGGCTTGCTATCCCCAATAAGTAAGCTCTACATCAATTCAAGAATGAGGGTTGTGGTGTTTTGTTTTTTAACTGCATTCAGTTCCATTAAAATAAAACCTGTGTGTGTGTGTTTATAGCGGAATGGCAATGAAAATAAATATTAGAGTGTATATGGGAGAAAGCCATGCTGAATAAACGTGATTGCTCAAGTTTATTATGCAGTTGGCCTCAGTGCTGAGCTTGGCTTGCACTTTGCAATCCTGGTGTAAACCAAATTATTACTTCTGGAGGTAGAAGACATGGCAGGAAGGTGGTAAATCCATGAGCCAAGATAAAAATGGACAGTGAACAGGTGGAGCGCTCTGGCAATGTTCGGCTGGCACAGGGCTGTGAAACCAGCACAACATGCTGCCAGAGAAGCCCGCTGAATATTTCTCTCAACTATCACCTGCATATGCAGGCCAGCAGCCGCAGACACCAGTGGCCAGATAGATGAGTGGGAAGAAGAAGTGGCCTATTCTAGGGGTGGAGGGGGAAAAGAAGGAAGCTAGGTCCATTTTAAGAAATTAAAAGGTGTCAAGCCATATGTCAGACAATTCCCTGAGCTGATGGTTTTCATAGTGTCTAGAACTCTGAGAAGATATATGTGATGCTAGTCATGGGGTAAAAACGCAAAAAGGTAAAAAGGTAAAGGACGGTTAAGTCCAGTCAAAGGTGACTATGGGGTGCAACACGCATCTTGCTTACGGCCAAGGGAGCTGGCGTTTGTCCACAGACAGCTTTCTGGGTCATGCCTAAACTGCTTCTGGTGCAACAGAACATCGTGATGGAAGCCAGAGCGCAAGGAAACGCTGTTTAACTTTCTGCTGCAGCAATACCTATTTATCTACTTTCACTGGTGTGCTTTTGAACTGCTAGGTTGGCAGAAGCTGGGACAGAGCAACGGGAGCTCACTCCGTTATGTGATTTCAAACTGCCGACCTTCTGATCGGCAAGCCCAAGAGGCTCAGTGGTTTAGACCACAGAACCACCCGTCATGTAATTTTAGTTAACACCAAGGCTTTTTTCAACCGGAACTCACCAGAATTCAGTTCCAGCACCTCTCAGGTGGGTGCCATTGCCATTCTAAGAGAACAAGGGAGGTGTTCATGGTGAGTTCCGGCACCTCTTTTTCTAGAAAAATAGCACTGGAACACCAAGAGTAAAATATGCTTTTTCTCCTTGTGTTTTTTTTTTTTTTTGCAAATGATTCCTAAACTTGTGTGTTTGTGCATGTGCGTGTGTGTCCGCATGCGTGTGTGTGTGTGTGTACGCACACGTGTTTGCAGGTGGTTCTGTATCAGGGGACATTACATAGCTCAATAGAAGACTACAGATTTTATGCATTTTCATGTTCACCGTTTGATAACTTAGTATCACCAGTTAAAGTTATATTAAGCTCCAGAACAAAATTTCCTCAGTAGTTCGGTCAAATTATCAGTCCTGGGCATTCATTCTGATGGACACAAACAGCTTCAGAAGTACCATTCTCTCCCCCCCCCCCTTCTAATTGCAATGGACTGACATACCAACATGGTACAGTGGTACCTCGGGTTAAGAACTTAATTCGTTCTGGAGGTCCGTTCTGAACCTGAGGTACCACTTTAGCTAATGGGGCCTCCCACTGCCGCTGTGCCGCCACCACACGATTTCTGTCCTCATCCTGAAGCAAAGTTCTTAACCTGAGGTACTATTTCTGGGTTAGCGGAGTCTGTAACCTGAAGTGTCTGTAACCTGAAGCGTCTGTAACCCGAGGTCCCACTGTATTGGTAGTGGAAGTAGCTTTAATGGGCATGCTGCTAGCAATTATCTTGTGCACCCTACAGGTCCAGTGGAGCACACTAGGTAAAGACCACCACCCTTTCTAGCTCTCTGGACAGAAGCACGTATGATATCCCTCCTTTCTTTGTATTTTTGTAGGTCTTCCATCATTGTAGAATGAGCTGAAATTATAAAAAGCATAGTGAATTTTGATGTGGGAAATAGAACCAGTTTGCTATGATGAAGTTGAAGAGATCTATTAAGCCTTCAACTCCACGAGCCTCGACAGATAACAGATTTCATTGATACTGCTTGCCCGGTGAGAGTTTCTGCTCGACAGGAAGTCTGTCTTCAGACTGTCCAATGCAATATTTTAGTTCTAAAAAGCCCAAACATCATTAAATGGAAGGGCATCTGACATTGCCGTGAGGCTGCCCTCTTGAAAAATGTGATTATCCGGTCAGGGAATTGGGCAACCCTGCACTGTCTGTTGAGGTTAAAAAAAATAGTCCTAACTTTCCTTGCATCTGTTCTTTTCAACTGGCACTAGGGAAAACAAGGGCAGTTATAACTGAACCAAGTCTCTATATTTCCAGTCAGAAGTGTTTAATACTCTTCAGGATGTTTCAGTTCTGAACTAGGACAAACAGCTTGCCTTTCCGAAGGTGAGGCATGGATAATGGAATATAAACTCTGTCCCAATTTTGCAGCTCAGAGTTCCACTGAGCAAACCTCCTTTAATTTATGTACAAGATAGTATTTTGTGCATTAATGTTCGTGCATCCTTATTCAAAATTCAATAGGGTGTTTGTGTGGAAATAAGCAACGGGGTATGACTTTGTTTACAGCTGAACACATTTCTCTGCCCACAAAGCCCTGCTCTGTTCATTCATAAGCGTTCTCCCAAACCACCTGTCACTACTTGGAAATGTCATTTTAATGTTTTATGGGCAGACCATCCTGCCTGCTTCTAGAAATGGCAGAATCACTTGAATAATTTACAGCTGTGTGTTTCTGCTCTACTTTTTTCCAAGCCCCTTTAGGCTGCAATGGGGAAAGAGAGAAATTCAGATAGGATCCTGGTGATTTGTTTGCCCGCACACTTCTGTGCCTTTCTTCAAGTCCTCATCTAGAAAATGAACCCAAAAATTTTTTTTCCTTAAAAAAATGTTCCTAAAAAAGAATTGCAGGCTGTTAAAATCAAGCAGCAGTAGGCAAATTACATACTCTGGAAAAATCCTAATCTAGAGCAAGCAGACCGGCACACACTGTAAAAGACTAGATAACAGCTCAATAACATTGCAGAAATGTTTTGGTTAGAAAGTTTTCAAAATCAGAAGGTATAATCTATAACACTTTGAGGGAAGAAGCAATCTGAGGTCAGTTTATTATGGACTTGGTGTTGCAAGCATGTTTTTGCAGTCTCCACATCAAAAGACGGAGATCTGGATTAAATTGGGAAATAATATGGAACATTGTTTAGATGACAATAACACCTGGACTCTGGAAAAAAACAAAAATTTGTGTGCATGAACAGCACTGTGCTATGTTGAAGCTTCTGAGCTGCCACAGAGATTGTTCCTGCTACTCATTTTCAAAAAGCAGAGCAGACTCTGAGACCCCAGGTATATGGCAGGAGTTGGGAGTTGTCAGAATTACTCCTACTATTCCAGTTTTGTTTTCCTTTGATTAATATGCTGAACTAAATGTAGGAATGGTATTTTATTCTTGGTGTGACAAGCTGTCCAGGCAAAATGGATTCCCAGGATTACTGGGCTAGGCAACAGTGAGAAAACAACCTTTGTAATTTATGAACCTGAAAATTAGCCAGCTCCTTTCAGAAATGTCACCAGGTTGCCCTAGGATGTAAAAGGAGACCATAGATCATAGAATTGATAGGGAACATGAGGCTCATCTAGTCCAACACCCTGTGATGCAGGAGATGTTTCGGCTAGCAACCCAAATGTTTCTTAGTCTTCTTTTTCTGAATAGCAAACCTACCCTGAGCTCCTTTGGAAGGGTGGGCATGGTATGCATTTTGGAAATAAATCAACATGTCCCTTTCACTTTTGTGCTCAGACATTGCTTCTGTGCTCCGCCATGTTGTATGAGCATGTAATCTCCGAATATCAGCATGGGAAGCAATTGGTAACCTTTACTGATGAGTTTGAGATCATCATGTGGGAAAGAATCCCTCCCAGAGATTGGGAGTGGGTGAATGTATGGGGCAGAACATTTGAAGGGGTAGAGGGCTCCATCAGTGCTAGCCAGCATGGATAATATCAGGGACACGAGGATTTGTAGTCCAGCAACATCAGGGAGCACATGCATGTTCTATTCCAAGCAGTGGCCCAGAAACATTTTGGGTTTTTGTTTTCAAAGTGCATCTTGGGGGCAGTGGGACTACCAAGAATACTTTACCAAGCTTGGAATAGTCCATACATTGGCTTTTTAAAGCAAGGTAGAAAAGAAAATAACATTGCTTGACTGCCTTCTCCGAAGATCTCCAATATTCAACCCTCCCCATTTCAGAGTGAACAAGACCCAGTGGAGATGGAGAGTGGGGACTTTTGCCCAGTCCTAGCTGACTATTCCAGATGAAATCTCTTTCCTAAAGCTGTAATCCTAAACATACATACCAGGGAATAAACCATACTCAACATAGTGGAATTTAATTCCAAGCTAAATTCCATAGCATTTCACCATACATGAATCAAAATATTTTAGAATGGGAAGTGGATAACTTTTCTTAATTTATTAAAGAAAAAATTCACTAGAGAGTTGAAGAAAAAATTCCGGTACTTTTTCATGTTGGTTGAAATGCATTGATAATCAGGGCATATAACGATGCACCTTCATTCTGGGACAGCAGTTTAATTTTACTCATAAAATATAAAAGACAATAAAGTATGGAGGTCAGCAGTGCTTCGCTTTAGGAAATACTATCATTATGATTTAAATATCAGACATAAGTTAACTCAAAATCAATATTTGAAGCTTGTACTGTATTTAAATTACAGTGCTGAAAAGTACATTAAAAATTTAATGGTAAAAAAAGCCTGACACCTCTTATGAAACCAAAAAGGGATTCAGGAAATAAACAATGTATACCTTCCAAATACGTTGTTTTTTTTAATTTCAGCTGTGCCCTTTGGGTACATTCCATGATGCAACAGATTACTAAAGAATATGATTCTCATTTCCCATTTGTAAGAAAACTGGTATAAAATTCAGCAGCCCTGATTAGCCCAGCAACTTGAATGAGAATGTGCTTTCCCTTCTACATCAATAGATATATCCAGCAATTCCAGTGTGACTCAGCAGGGCTGGCCCTACCATTAGACAGAGTAAGGCAGCTGCCTCAGGTGGCAGATGCTGGTGGGCAGGAAGTGGTGGTGAGATGTTGGATGATAGAGGAATCTGTGCCAGATGGCTGCCCTGCACCTCCTAAGCGAGCCTGCTGGCCTCAGGTGTCATAAAGAATACTGCCCTGTGGTCTAATTGGCTTCTATATATGGAACTGGTGTCTTGTCCTTTGCCTCAGACAGCCCTGGGAATCAGGAGTACAAGGAAGCAGGTGCAGGTGAACATCCAAATGCAAGCTATGATATATTATAATGCTTTCCCATGCCAGCTTTTGTCCGAAATGATATCTCCCCCCCGTGCTTTTTTTTATTAAGGAAAAAAGGTGCTGGTACTCACCAGGAAATTGTTACAGTAAGTGACACACTTTTTTTAATGGGGGGGTTGCCAGTATTGTGTACCTTTAAGTAACCCTGGAAAAAAGTACTGTATCTCCCCCAAAGTGGGTCACAAATGATAAAATAAAATAGATTCATTTTTCTGATATTAATGTTACAAATAATACACAGGTGTGAGAGGTACAACAAAGTTAGCACTGCAAATCAAGCATTCTGTAGGTTTCCTTAGAGCACCCTTTCTCAACCTGTGGGTCCCCAGATGTTGTTGAACTACAACTTCCATCACTCTAGCTAGCAAGGCCAGAGCTCAGGGATGATGGGAGTTGTAGTCCAATAACATCTAGGGACCCACAGGTTGAGAACAGCTGCCTTAGAGTGTCATGATGTGTCACCAGGCTCAGGATTTGAGTGGCTGGCTGAGACAAACAAGGGGTGGGGGGTAGAAGAGACAAACAAGGGGTGGGGGTAGTGTTGGTTCAAGGGGGAAAAGGCATATAGAAAAAAGAATTCCCTGGATGCAGAGTTCCAATTTCCAAGCTTCGGTGAAATAACCCTAGCAGAAATTTTAAATCACGAAACATGCAGCAAAGTAAAGTGTGGAAATATAGGTTGTGCCCTTGTGGGTTCCAAAACTTTCCGCTTCCCTTAGTATAGAAAAATAATAATATGTCTGGTAAGTTAGAATGGTTTACTTACAAATTCTCCACAGGTCAGATTCATGTGCTTTTCCATACAGCATTCAGAAAAAGTTGCACAGGCAGTTAAACTTGGCTTCAAATATCTAAAGGACTGTCTTGTGGAAGATGGAGCAAGCTTGTGTTCTCTTGCTCTGGAGGAAGGGCTCTAAACCAATGGCTGCAAGTTACAAGAAAAGAGATTCCGACGAAACATCAGGAAGAACTATGGCAGGAGAGCTGTTCAACAATAGAATGGAATCTCTCAAAATGTGGTGGACTCTCCTTCCTTGGAGGTTTTTAAACAGAGGTTGGATGGCCATCTGTCATGAATGCTTTAGCTGAGATTCCTGCATTGAAAGGGTTGGACTAGATGACCCTTGAGGTCCCTTCCAACTCTACAATTCTCTGACTCCTTCATGTGTTAATTAGACTTAATCATGTTGGTGATATGAGGTTGGTTTTCCCACAGATTGGGAGTGGCTGAAATCAGGGAACAGTGGGTAATTCCCCTTCCCAGGATATAGCTGCCCCAGCTGGTGAAGCAGGACTCTCATTTCCCCTCTTGCCTTCCAGTGAAAGGAGCAGAGTAATGGAATATGGGGAGGGTATCAGCCGACTGCTAGGGGTGGAGGAACTAGAGTAAGAATGGGACGGAGTGCAATGCCCATCACTGGCAGCAGAGGCACATTCTTGAATGCCACAAGCACCTGCACACTTAACAGTCTCATAAGGCACGAGGAGGAAGAGGAGGAGGAGGAGGAGGAGGAGGAGGAGGAGGAGGAGGAGAAGGAGGAGGAGTTTGGATTTGATATCCTGCTTTATCACTACCGTAAGGAGTCTCAAAGCGGCTAACAAGTTCCTTTTCCCTTCCTCCCCCACAACAAACACTCTGTGAGGTGAGTGAAGCTGAAAGTCTTCAGAGAAGTGTGACTAGCCCAAGGTCACCCAACAGCTGCATGTGGAGGAGCGGGGACATGAACCCGGTTCACCAGATTACGAGTCCACTGCTCTTAACCACTACACCATGCCGGCTCTCTTGCAAGTAAGCTAGCCTTGCCCTGTCTTTAAAAGCTTGATGGGTTGTTGTGACAACTTGTTGGGACAACTCCATTGTTTCCTTGCAGTTCTTTTCTCCTTGCCCCGATCTTGAACTCCTTAAACTTGGGCTGCTGCTTTTAGCCTGGCTAGCATCACTCCTCCTGTCACCTGGTCTCAGCACAGCAGCTATGAGCAATAGCAACTTTCAAGTAAGAAACTCTTTTGGCATGGTCTGGATGGGAGCCAAGACAGAGAGTTTGGGAGCACAAGGAACACATGAAATGGGAGTAACAGCCTTGAATCTTCTAGTAAGCCCTTCTTGTGCTCCCTTGCAGTCGCCTCTGTTCTCTGTGTGCATGCAAGGCTGCTCCTCTTTCTGGATCTGTTATGTTGGTTTTTGTGTGGCAAAATTCCTCGATTTCCTGGATGGTTTTACAATGTGTTTGGTAGCTACTCACTTTCCTGAATGGATAATTTTGGTGGTGCAAACATAAAGTTTTCATGCTGTTCATGAAGTAGTAGTTACACCTTCTGCAGTTGCCAGGTTTGAAATTATAAGTGAGCAAACATATCAGTATGGTGCCTAAATGAACCAGGCCTGCTTGGATTGTTCAGTAATCTTTGAAGATGAACTGAGGCAGCAATCTGTACCTCCACCTGCTGGGGAGTTTCAGAATTGTTAATAGGACTTAAATAACACTTCAGGTTATGTTTACGTTTGTTTAAGGAATATGCCATGGGAAAGGCAAAATAAGTGATCCCTGCCATTGTTCAGGATTTTGAGCTACACTTTGCAGGGTCTGTTAAAATATATCCACATATTTGACTTCAGCCACCCCCATGGATACTGCTCAGTAACTGGGTATAGGCAAAACTATCATTTTCTGTGTCTCTCAGATTCTCCTTTTTCCAATCTTAAATGCTGTTCTCACACGAACAGTGATTTTTTACAGTCCTCGTCACCATTTCTTCAAATATACACATTTTTGTATGTAAATTTGCCCAATATACATACATTTTTGCAAGGCCATTTCCCCTGATTAATGCATTTATGTATGTTAACTTCACCAATATATGCATTTTTAAGCACACTTTACCCTCACTAATGCATTGCCCCAATTGTTTCAATGATCTGGGCACAGTCCCTTGAAATATAGTCATGATTCTCACACCAAAATGAGTGGGACAGAAATTACTTCTGACTAAATCCCATTCCATTGCTTTCAGTGCATTGCTTTTGCTAGATTGCACCTTAATGTTATTTCATATGTTATTTTCGTTCATCAAAACCTATACTATTATGTTTTTGTTGGACTATAAATTCAAAAGTCCCCACTTCTAAACCTCCCCTAGGAAGCAATTTCTAGTGCTGTGTTTTCTTGACCATGTGCTTCAAATATTGACCTTTACTGGCCAGATGACTCATCATCCTTAGATTAGTAGCCTCAATGTTATAAAGGAATGGTGCTCTTTTCTTACTTTTCCTTTTTTTTAACCAAAAGATTCTTTGCTGTTGTAAGGATAAAAACTTTCTAACATAAAGCATCATTTATCAGCTTTTGATATCTCAACAGTAGGTTAGAGAACGACAAGTGCCACGGGGGGGGGGGAGGATACAACATATTAAAAGAACTGTTGGTCATAGACATCTCCATGCCAAGACAAAGGGGTAGTGGGTTCTTATCTGAGAGATGTTGTTTGCAGATTATGCAGCCTTGACAGTACATTCTGAGGAAGCTCTACAGAGATTCATCAACTGTTTTGCCCAAGCCTGCATGGAATCCGGCCTCATCAGCCTGATGCAGACCAACATCCTGGGTCAGAGCATCACCAACACATCAGCACTGGTGACTACACTCTTGAAGTGGTACGCAATTTTGTCTACCTGGGCTCCACCATAACCAGCAACCTTTCCATCAATGCTGAGCTGGACAAGCGTATTGGCAAGGCAGCTACGGCAATGGCTCACCTCTCCAAAAGGGTATGGGAGAATGTGATGCTGAAGTCCAATACCAAGGTAAAGTTCTACCAGGCTTTCATGCTGAGCACACTGCTTTATGGAAGTGAGTCATAGGCAACTGACACCCACTAGGATGTCCTCTCCCAAGTCCACATTCCTAGCATCTTCCCATTCCTGTCTGGGCGACGTCTATGCTGTTTTGGTCGTGTACATACAAGAGAAGATTGCAGGACCCCCAGGGATGTGCTCTACAGGGAGCTGGCTTCAGGCACCAGGCCCATTGGCAGACCACATCTGTGTTATAAAGATGTCTGCAAACGTTGCATGAAGGCTGGCAACATCAACCCTGTTGTGTGAGGATCCCTTGGAGTCAACTGCAGCATATGCATATAGAAAACAATCCAGCCCAAAATAACACCCAAAGATGTAAACAATAAACAATTTTAAATTATTTCCTTTCTTTAAAAAGTAAGCACATCATACATACATACACACACAGAGAGAGACATTTTATAGGCAACCATTCTAAACAAATGGCATCCATGGCAGGACAAAACAGATGTCACTATCAGTATTGCACTCGAGCGCTACCATATTCCCACAAATACAGTCTATTTTATCCATAGCCACTGCATAAAATAGGAGCCTTGGATGAAGGGCCCAACCACTCAACACTGGTGCAAACACCAACAGATCTGTTGTATTGCTGGTGTCCACAGCAAGCCCAAACAGGGATAGCGTTCTATGGAGAAGATAAAAGCAAAATAATCAGTGGGTTCAATTGGACTTCTTCCATAGTATTTCAATGCACTGTTTGGAAGAAATGCAAAAATGAATGAATGAATGGAGCCCTAAAACAAATAAAGGATCTACTGCAGTGGCATATGCTGGGTTCACAAAAGCAATTCACAGGAAAACATTTATGATCTTTGGCTCATCAACGTACCGTAACGCAGACCTTCTTTCAAGAATCACTTTATTTCTGACAAATGTTTGTATTTTCTATGTACTATCAGTTTCCCCCCCTCTCAAGCAAACATACATTTATTCCATGTACAATGAAGACGCTCAAGGCAACATTACCAAAATTGTAGCCACGAGATGTTCAGAGGAGAAAAAGGAAAACATCTTGATGCACAGGTCCTGCTGTGCATAACAGCAATCACATTCCTTCATAATCACTGATTGATGGGATTTAGCAGATAAGCAGTGGAATCTGAAGAGTAACAAATAACCAATTCTATACATAAAAAGTGCAGTGTTTTATTGCCTATTGTGCAGAAGCTATCTGTTGATGATTTGTGTTATTGTTGCTTTTTGCCATCTCCTGTTTAAATAATAAATAGAAGAGAAACTTCATTGTACATCAAAAAGTTATTTTAAGAAATCCTGCCTTTCAGTTTGCTTAATCTATTAAGATAAGCTGATGCCATCAAGATCTTGGCGCATTGTCACAGGTTTTAATAAGAACTCATTCCTTACTATTCATCACCATTTTAACCTCTCCATTCATCTACTTTGAGGTTAGAATGCTCCCAAAGTTACTTTGGAAAAGCTGCAGAGATATAGCAGCTTTATATAGCTTGATGGCTTGGCAGCCTAACAACCGAATTGCTCTCATTGGCAATGGAAGAAACAGACTGTGGTGATGTTAGGCGTATATGTTGCACACACCTTGGTCCATTGTGTGTCTGTGTGTATGAATATATGTTCTACAATTTGACATTATAATGTAGAAGGAACATATTTGCTAAAGGAACACAGTTGGGGGGTGTCATCCTCACTTAAATGACCAGCAGCAAGATTGTGTCATTCATTTTATGAAAGCACTTGCATCTGCATAGGACGTAGAATCCATGTCATAATAATCTTCCAGTTTCCAATGCAACGTTTCAAAGGTGGGTCGTTCTTTGGGCTCAACATTCCAGCATTGCAGCATGATGTTATACAGCTCTTGGGGACAGTTTTCTGGTTGAGGGATTCTGTACCCTTGATCCAGTTTCTGGAGTACTTGAACGCCTGTCAAACCTAAAACAGAATGGTTTTCAATAATAACGAGGATGATGATGGTGATGATGAAACTAAAGCATGTATAAAGTGATAGTTCATACAGAGAATTCCCTGTGGTGATTCTACAAGCATCATCGATCTATAATGAATTCTCTTATAGGAGCCTCCACTTAATTCTTTTTAATCTCTGTGTGAACCTAGAATCAGCATCTTTAACTCCCTTCCTTCCTTCCTTCCTTCCTTCCTTCCTTCCTTCCTTCCTTCCTAGCAGATTAGCCTAGGTGCACAGCCAGTCGGCTAAGAAATCACAGAAAACTGAACTGGTTCCAGCTAAGCAAAATCATGGAAGACTGGATCCTTCAGTTCAGTGGGGCAGGGAGGGGACTAGAAAGACCCACCAAGAGTCTTTGCAATTACTGCTTTTGAACAGAGCACTCACCTGAATAAGGCATCTTTCCGTATGTAGTTATTTCAAACAGGAGTATTCCAAATGACCAGACATCAGATTTGATGCTAAACTTATTGGAGCGGATTGCTTCAGGAGCAGTCCATTTCACAGGCAGTTTTGTTTCATGTTTGGCTTCGTACACATTTTCATTTCCTAGCTATCATATGCAAACAACAACAACAACAATTTCAGAATATAAACAGTGAATTTATAGGATTAGATGGTTTCAACAGCTGCCTGTGTAGCAGGTAGGTACTTTCGGGGGGGGGGGGATGTTCTATATACATTTTATTTTGCATAGAAGACAAGGGAGCTTGAAATTTGAAATGGATTCAAACACATCCTTCAATTTCCTAATGAAAAGACACCCTTCAATTTCCCTATGCCTTTTTGTGATGCCTAAAAACTACAATTGAAGAACTTTCCCTCAAAGAAATCACCACTGCTGGTGTTAAGGTTGCGTAAGTCACAATATATTCCCACCCCCACATAACGAAAGGAGCAAGACTAACTGTACAGTTCCTCAGAAAAGGACACAGGGAAATGGGATGGGGTTGGAAGCAATCAAAATGGCACAAGAATGTGGGAGAAGGAATACTGGGGCAAAAATTGCAGCATTTAGCAGCCATACAGTGGTTTAAGTTCTAGGAACAGCCAAAAAAAATAGAGGGATTAAAAATATGCATGGATGGAGCTGTGCCCATCAAATGGGAGATGGAAAAGATCTTCAAGATAGAAAATAGGAATGAATGGAAGGATGGAGAATCTGGCAAACTGGTATATATGCTATAGGGGGACTAGGCCCACGACTGGCACTACTTGAGGTAAGTGAGGATGGTCAGTAAAAGCTTTTTTGGTCTTGGCTGCAATTTATATTTTTAAAAAACCTGTTGCTTGGATTCTAAGAAAACAGACTTTGAATGGGGGGGGGGAATAGCCAGCTGCAAGCAGGGGGAGGGGATGGATAACATTCTTTTCATGAACTTCAATAATAATAATAATAATAATAATATTTTATTTATACCCCACCCATCTGGCTAGGTTTCCTCAGACACTCTGGGGAAGTTAACCTATCTTAGGATTCAAGCTGAAACAACAGACTTACATGACCATATTGTCAGGCGAGCATTGTTTAATGTTTGGATTAGATATAAGGATCTATTGGAAAATAAAACCCCAAGGTGGTTGTCACCAATGGAGGCTAAGGCTCAGAAAAAACTTAACATGGAGGCCAAATGGCCAAAATATTGGGAAATTTTGGAGCAAGAAGGGGACAGACTGAAATTGCAGAGTTTTGAGAAATTAAAAGATAAAGTGCGAGATTGGCTTCATTATTATCAGATAATGGAGGTTTACAATTTGGATAAGAAAGTTGGTTTCCAGGTGGAAAAATCTAAATTGGAAACAGAATTGTTAGAACCCAAAACTAAGACTTTGTCAAAAATGTATAACTTGCTGCTGAAATGGAATACTCAGGATGAGACGGTTAAATCTGTAATGATTAAATGGGCACAAGACGTTGGACATAATATTATGTTTGCTGACTGAGAACAGTTGTGGACCACCGGGATTAAATTTACGGCATGTAATGCCTTAAGAGAGAATATTATGAAAATGATGTACAGGTGGTACATGACCCCAGTCAAGCTTGCAAAAATCTATCATTTGCCCGATAACAAATGTTGGAAATGTAAGGAAAATGAAGGCACATTCTTTCACCTTTGGTGGACGTGCCCTAGGATTAAGGCTTTCTGGGAAATGATATACAATGAGTTGAAAAAGGTATTTAAGTATACCTTCTTGAAGAAACCAGAGGCCTTTCTCCTGGGCATGGTCGGCCAAGTGGTGCCAAAGAAGGACAGAACGTTTTTTATGTATGCTACAACAGCAGCAAGAATACTCATCGCAAAGTATTGGAAGATGCAAGATTTATCCACTCTGGAAGAATGGCAGATGAAACTGATTGACTGTATGGGATTGGCAGAAATGACTGGCAGAATCCGTGACCAGGGAGAAGAGTCGGCAGAAGAAGATTGGAAAAAATTTAAGGACTATTTACAGAAATATTGTAAAATTAAGGATTGTTGAATGATGCTGGATTGAAATTGAGTGGTTTCTAGCTGTAATGATATAAAGGAATATGAAAAAAAGGGATTGGATAGAAAATAAGGTGTTTATAAGCTGCAATGCTTTAAGTTAAGGATTTGCTGAACAAATAATTTGAAATGGAATACAAGAAGGGGAGGTATGAGGAGGTCAGAGAAATATGTTATGGAAAAGTATGTATTATGAACTATATGGTTTTTTTTAAACTTTTTTGTTTGTTTTTTGTTTGCATAAAAATTGGAAACTTTAATAAATATCTCTTTAAAAAAAACAGACTTACATGGACACCATGATCCCCCCCATCCCTTCCAGCTACCTGCGCACTTTCCAAACCAATTCCAGAAGGTGATGGGGAGTCCCCACTGTGGAACCATGCATGCAGAGTGCTGGATACAACCCAATAAACAGCATTTTCCTTCTTTTAAAAAGCTGTTGTCTCCTTTTTAGGGCTCCATGGAGAGTACAGGTTATAAACCTCATATTAATTATCGCAAAATTGTTCATTCATTGTTAACCACAATGTCAAAAATCAATGGGATTTTAAAGATGTGCCTTGCCAGCCAGAGCTAGGGAGACAGAATTTTTCATCCATTCATTCCTCAGCCTTGTTTTGCCAAGCATACATGCAATATTGAAACGCCCATCATTAATTGGGGCCTACCACTGAGAATCCTGAATTTGGCAATGACAGCAGCACAAGCCTCCCGCTGGCACCAGAGGCACAGGACTCATGTCTGGCCTTCCGTGAGAAGACAAGGCGACAGCGAGAGCTAATGCATTCAGGAACCTTTGTTTTGTGATTAATTGCTGGCACCAAAGGGCCATTGACTTTGATAATCATCACTTAAACAGTTCCAGGACTAAAAATACAGACTGTGAGAGATTTAAATTAATATATTGGTTCAGAGTGGCACCGATTAATTTAGGCAAAGTAAGCTGACAGGCATTGGAGAATAAATGGAGAATTGTTTACTTGTAATTGAGGTTTTCAGAGGTTAGTCTGTTTCCTTCCTGAGACCCATTTTCTAAGACTTTTATTGCTTGAGAGTTGGGAAAACATTAGGATGCTTCTCAATTTTTAAATGAAGACTGCAGGTGCTGCTGCAAACAGCATGTCTTTATTTCATTTTCTTGATCTCCAGGACCAATTTTTTTAAAAAACACAGAGCAAAGGAAGAGTATACTTATCCCTAGATTTAAAAAAAGAAAAGAACTCCCATGTTACTGCTATTATCATTTCATTCACAGGCTGCTCTTCATTAAAATAAAAAAAATCACAGAGTGATTCACAAGTAATAATATAAGATATACAGTGACAAACAAATAATATAAAACAACAACACCCCCCCCAAAAAAACTATCACTTAAACACAAAACAACATTAAGATAATACATTCAAATAGACCGTTCAACAAATCAGGGGTTCTCAAAGACCTACTTCAAATTAACAGCATCATGACTAACCACAGAGCAGGATAAAGAAGTGTGACTGAAGTAAATTGTGAAATTGTACTACAGCCTACCTTGAAAACTCGTGCAAGTCCAAAATCTGCCACTTTGTAAACATTGTGATCACCGACAAGGACATTTCTGGCTGCCAAGTCACGGTGAATGTAGTTCTGAGATTCAAGGTAAGCCATTCCTGAGGCAACCTGAGCAGCCATGTCCACCTGTTGTGGCAAACGGATCCTGGCTCCTGCATCATCTGTGAATAAATTGTAAGCTGATTATGCATGCACATATGTATATACAGATTATGCATATACAAGGCCTGAGACAGCTAGTCAGCAGGGACGACAATGTGATTTCGGAAAACAAAGTCAAGGATTGTATTAGTGCTACTTTGAAAAGCTTTTCAACACTTTCCCCCATTATCCATCAAATACAGAGAAAAGATTTGCATTCTAAAATTAGCACAGGAGAGAGATGACGACAGTGAAATTCTCATGGATGTGATGCTGGGCTTTTATTGTATTTACCCTACTTTTGTTTTAGATTTAATATGTATATCTCACTTTTCTACTGCAATTACAATGCAGTATATACAGTATAATATTGGCTATACAGAATCCAAAAGTTCATATGGAATATAATAACATCAGGAGCAAGTATGTTCCACCTGCTGTTCCTCATGCCATCCTCAATGAAACATAGGCTCCAGGACTCTGACCCAGATCCCCCCAGATACTATCCTTCCCCTGGTATGTGCCCAAAGGCAGCCACTCAAGGCCCTAGTCCCACACATTTAGAGTCTCCCTTGCCACATCTGTCAAACAAAGAAAAAATAATAATTCCCTAGAATGCCAATTTTCTATCATTTCTCTCTGGCAGGCACAAGTAGCGCACTGCAAGACCAAATGAGGAAACTGACAACCTTAACATCGCTTGTGGAAACCACAAGCCTTGTCCCAATGAAATAAATAACACTCGCTTGTGAATAAGCATGGATAGGACTGTGCTGCTCAACAACTGTTAAGATTTATCTTCAAGTCTAGATGAAACATTACAAACACCGTATTATGTAAGGCAGGGTCTCCATAGTGAACAGAAACCTGCATAGGCTCTCCTTGACAACCATTACCTAATTGAGAGTATTTGTCCTATTGTAACAAGAACCTGCAATATCATTGTGTCTTTCTTATGGCAATTTTATTTCACCTTGAAATGCAACTTACTATTTGCTATACATTCTGCACACTGCAGAAGCAACTTTTCCTCTGTAGCTTTTCCATCAATAACTGTTTGCACATCCACAAAGTAGTGATGTTTCATGTATTTACTTTCTGCCCAGCCTACAGATCTCATGAGAAAATTGTCTGCTTCATAGTATTGCTTATGTGATTTAAAGGTTTGGGCTTTTAAATGGGCTCTCAGGATGTGCACGCACTGCTGTGACATTACTCGTCTCTGAGCATGAAAGTTAGATTTCCCTGAAAGTCATACAACGGGATGGCAATTTAGTAGGGCAGCATTTTACTTCCATTATCACATGGATCCACATGTGGAGCCTTACAGTAAATGAAAAGTTCATCTTCATGAGAAAATACTTTGTCTGGAAATTCTTGAGTTTCTTCAGTATACATGTGACAAAATTGGAATGGGGGCAATGGAATACAATTGCCCCACAGATTCAAAAAGTGTCACCAGTGTGGTGTAGTGGTTAAGAGCGGTAGTCTCGTAATCTGGTGAACCGGGTTCGCGTCTCCGCTCCTCCACATGCAGCTGCTGGGTGACCTTGGGCTAGTCACACTTCTCTGAAGTCTCTCAGCCCCACTCACCCCACAGAGTGTTTGTTGTGGGGGAGGAAGGGAAAGGAGATAGTTAGCCGCTTTGAGACTCCTTTGGGTAGTGATAAAGCTGGATATCAAATCCAAACTACTACTCCTCCTCCTCCTCCGCTGCTGCTGCTGCTGCTGCTGCTGCTGCTGCTGCTTCTTCTTCTTCTTCTTCTTCTTCTTCTTCTTCTTCTTCTTCTTCTTCTTCTTCTTCTTCTTCTTCACCTGGTTCAAGTTGGTCCCGGAAATTTCGGTCTGGTTTGAAATGCTGCAAGCCCCATTCCCACTTGCTAGCTTCCCTCTCTGGCTAGGTATGTCCACATCCCCAAGCAACTCCTTCCATTACTTGCATTTAAGAAGGGAGAAGAAATAACCAGAACTTACTTCACAAAGAAAAGTACATGAAGCTATGCTTCTGGCCATTTGCAGAAGTATAATTTCTTGCCGAGCATTATAGTACAGAACCTGAATCAGAACTAGGTCCCAAGGAGCATAACATGTGGAGTTTTTTTATCTGCTTCTCAGCTCAGTTCAGAAGGCACAGAAAGCTGCAGATGCTACTAGCATGTCTAGGAGCATCATTACTAGTTAAGGACAGGTCCCCCAAGGCCTCTCCTTTGTCCATGTGGCTACCCCTGAATTTTAGAGAACCAGGCTTCTAAAATGGTTGCAGGGCCTCCATAAACTCAGAAGGCTTTCCACTTTGCACAGTCACCCTCCACATGTTGGAGGGCAATGGAAACAATTGGTTTTTTTGGGGGGGGGATTGAGCTTGCACACTCATCTCTGCTGCCACCCCATGCATTTTCTCTACACGTGAACTTTAAGTCCTAAAAGGCAATGTTTTATAGAGACTACTATTTATGTCTAATCCAAATGCTGAAAGAACAGCGTCAGAATTGCTCCTGAGCACATCTATTCACGGGCTATTTGTCTTAGTTTTTATCTTTTGTTTGTACAATGACTCTCCTGTAATTTTCAAGGCAACCACACGTCTCTGTTCTTATGAAGACAACACACCTCTCTGACAGGACAGACAAGCGTAGAAGACCTTGATATCTAAAATATGAGCTGACAAGGCCCAAGCATGCTTAAAAGTTACATGCTTTGATTTGGAAGCCTTCATACCTAATCACAGGTGTGTAGGGGCTAGTTATGCTATCTCGGTGACAAGGAAAGAACACACCGTAATACAGATACTTTCACAGCACTGTTTGACAAACAGTTCAAACAATAGGACTCATGAGGGTGTACCATCCAAAACCTTTTAAACACAGCATGAAGAAAAGGCTTCACTCTCATCACCTCTTTCCATGTGATGACTCTTTCCATGTGATGAAAACAACTTTTTCCACAAATGCACGTTCAAGTGATAGGCAGAAGTATCGTGCAAGCAGTGATGTGAGAACTGGACTCAAGACCAGGAAGATCTGGGTTCAAATCCCTGCTTAATTCTTAGAATTTCTTCATCTAAACTACCTTAGGGGTGTTGTGGGGATAGAATATATATAAACAGAAATACAGAAATGTGGATAAGAAATAAAATGAAAAGTCCAAATCGGTCATTAGACTTGCCTTTGAAAACTACCCCACAGATCATTTCCTGTTAATCTATTTTAAATCTGCTACATGTTAAGGAAAAGTAGTCAATTAATCAGTACTAAAACCTGCATGCATTTTACAGACCATCTGTGATGGTATAGCAATGTACCGGAAAGAAAAAGCAAACAAGGTGGGTGCAATATCATCCTCACAACACGTTCCAGCAATCTCAGTGAAGTTATGCTGCTTGCAAAAGAAATAAGAGCAGTTCTTGCTTACAGAGGTAAGCTTTGGGGGTGTAGAGCTCCAGCGCCATTCAGCAGTGTAGTTTGGGCTCACATCTGTAGGCTCCTGAACCTAATGCAATATTCAAAATCCACCCCTGTATTTGTAAGCTACACTCCTCAGATGCAGGGATTAAGTAAGACTCAAGCAGCTTGGGTTCAAAGGGCAGTGCAGATGGCCAAGGGATGGATCTTGCGAAGATGGAACAAGACCAGCTACAGAGCACTTGTCTTTGACCCCTGCAGCCAATGAAAGAGTGACCCAAATGAAAGCAGAACATCTGGAGAAGCTTAGAGGTTTCTGACAGGGTTCTTTGGTGATTGAGAAGGAATGTGGAACATCTGTTTACCTGGCAGCAGCTAATGTAGAATTTTGGCAACAAAATGTGTGTGTGTGTGTGTGTGTGTGTGTGTGTGTGTGTAAAGGGACCCCTGACCATTAGGTCCAGTCGTGGCCAACTTGAGAGTTGCGGCGCTCATCTCGCTTTACTGGCCTAGGGAGCCGGCGTACAGCTTCCAGGTCATGTGGTCAGCATGACTAAGCCGCTTCTGGCAAACCAGAGCAGCACACGGAAACGCCATTTACCTTCCCGCTGGTACCTATTTATCTACTTGCACTTTGACATGCTTTCGAACTGCTAGGTTGGCAGGAGCAGGGACCGAGCAACAGGAGCTCACCCTGTCGTGGGGATTCGAACCACCGACCTTCTGATCGGCAAGTCCTAGGCTCTGTGGTTTAACCCACAGCGCCACCTGCGTCCATATATATATATAATGATTTTGCTTTTCTGTTCTCTCTTTCACTCTTCTCTTTTAACACTATTTGGTTTTTAAAAATATTTTTTATTAAGTTTTTCGTTTAACATCTCAAAATAAACATTTACATAGTACCATATATTCCATGACTTCTCTTCTTCCCCTTCCCTGGTTCATTTTGTTTACCTACTATGCTTGCATATTTTACAATGTCCATTTTTGTCAGTTTTCCAATTTTACATCACTCAATTAGTTATTAAACTGTTGAATCTACGGTATCTAAATGCTACCAGCGTTTTCAAATGTGTAGTTATTTTCCATACATTCAGCAAAAAATTCCATTCCTTTTTAAATAGATACTTTTCCTGCTCTCTTAGTCTTAGTTAAACCTGCTAGTTCTGCACATTCTGTTGGCTTAAGTTGCCAACGTTACTCAGGACCTCTCTCACTTTCCATTTTGGGGCTAACAGAATGCAAACTGCCATTGTTGCATACATAAATAGGGTTCTCTAACACTTGGCAACTTCTGACTGCACCATTCCTAACAAAAATGCTTCCGGTCTTTTTGGGAAGGTTGTTTTAAACATTTTTTTCATCTCATTATAAATCATTTCCCAGTATCAATAATAATAATAATAATAGTAATAATAATAGTAATAATTTATACCCAGCCGATCTGGCTGGGTTTCCCCAGCCACTCTGGGCGTCTTCCAACAAAATATTAAAATACAATAGTCCTTCAGATATTAAAAGCTTCCTAAACAGGGATGCCTTCAGATGTCTTCTAAAAGTCTGGTAGTTGTTTTTTCCTTTGACATCTGGTAGGAGGGTGTTCCACACGACGGGGGCCACCACCGAGAAGGCCCTCCGCCCAGTTCCCTGTAACCTCATTTATTGCAGTGAGGGAACCGCCAGAAGGCCCTTGGCGCTGGACCTCAGTGTCCGGGCTGAACAATGGGGGTGGAGACGCTCCTTCAGGTATACTGGACCGAGGCCGTAATCTTTTCACATGCCCAACACATATGAAAAAATATTCCCTCCAAAAAGGGATGGCTGGGTAAGAGAAAGGGACAATTTGATTTATTCAAAATGTTTTGGAATAAAAGTTCTTTTATTGTTTCAAATGTAAGAACTGTGAAGAAGAAAAAATAAATTTACAAATGTAAATAGTCTCTCTAAACATAGAAAAAGACCACCTGGCCATTTTGTGGATTCCCCACCAATCTCTACAGCCAGTCAGAGTTTATTGAGCTGCTCATCTCTTTTCCGTCCCTTTTTTATTAGCGCATTTGCTATACTACAAGCAGTACACAGTATTGCTAAATGAAATGTTTCCTACTCACTCTGGAGGTATTCTAGCAGACTTCCATGTCTCATCAGTTCTGTAATAATATAAATTGGATCCTCTAAAGTGCAAACAGCATAGAGCTGTATGAGCTTTGGGTGTCTCAGATTCTTCATTATCTGTGCTTCCCTGAGGAAGTCTTTTGGATCCATTGAACCTGAAATGAGAACAGCAACAAAAGAAAATTAGCCCCTGTTATTAAGGGCCATCCTTGTCTGCCCCGCAGTCTTGTGTAAATGACGAGCGCTGCTGCCTTTCGCTTTGCAAAGTACGATGTACATCAGTGCAAATTCAAGTAAGGAATTCATGCAAGTGAAATGACAAAGGAGAACACAGGTTTTGTAATTTTCCCTGGCTTTAATACAAAAATAATAACTCTAATAACTGTAGATAGCGGGTTATTTTGCCCATCATAAAGGCTATTGGTCATTTTATGACTGAAATGGTAGTCACAATGTTTTATTGGTTTAACTGCTGCTCCCGGATACTAGAAATGTAACCATGATTAGAAACAGTGCAATAATTTCCAACATCTTAAGTTGCCTGCATCAGATCAATCCCTCTAGGTGCAAACCCAAGCAATAATGATTCGCCTCTTCCAAGCTACATTGTTGAAGCGCATTATACCTTGGAATAGAGCATGTTTATTACTTAGAATTATTGACCTTATCAGCAAAGGGGCAAAACACAAGGTTCTGATGCACCTATCATGCAGTAAACTTGCCAGACGGAGTTAAGACTTGAAAAGGACTTATAAAAGTAGTGCAGCTATAGAAGGGAAAATGCAATACTATACTAAATTCAATGCTGGCAGTCAATAGAAAATAAAAGTGCCAATTGGCCTTCATGCAAATTTACGGTGCAACCACACTCAGAAAACTGTACACTTCTTGTCCCCACCCCTCAAAAAGACTATTGTAAAGCAGAAAAAGGCAATCAAAATGGTCAGGGGGCTAGAAAAATGCCATTATGGGGAAATGTTGTAACATTTGGGGCTTTACAGCTCAGTAGGAAAAGGTGATTAAGGGAGGGGACATGATGGAGGTACGGTATATAAAATGATGGGAAAGTGTGGAGAAGGTTGGTAGGGAGAAATTGTTTCCTCCCTTCTGCATCCTACTAGAACTTAAAGGTAAAGGGTAAAGGGACCCCTGACCATTAGGTCCAGTCGTGACCGACTCTGGGGTTGCGGCACTCATCTTGCTTTATTGGCCGAGGGAGCCGGCGTACAGCTTCCGGGTCATGTGGCCAGCATGACTAAGCTGCTTCTGGAGAACCAGAGCAGCGCACGGAAACGCAGTTTACCTTCCCGCCGGAGCGGTACCTATTTATCTACTTGCACTTTGACGTGCTTTCGAACTGCTAGGTTGGCAGGAGCAGGGACCGAGCAACGGGAGCTCACCCCGTTGCGGGGATTCGAACTGCCGACCTCCTGATCGGCAAGCCCTAGGCTCTGTGGTTTAACCCACAGTGCCACCCGCGTCCCACTAGAACTTGGGATCAGCCAATAAAAGTGAATCGAGATTCAGCACAGACAAAAGGAATTAGTTCTTCACACAGCACAGTTAATTAAACTGGGAAATTTGCTACACAATACAGTGAGCACCAATCACTTGGACAGCTTTAAAAGGGGATTAAACAGATACAGATATTCATGGCAACTAGTTGTGATGGCACCATTGGCTCCAGTGTCAGAGGCAGTCTAAATACCAGTTAATGGGTAACACAAGAGGGAGTGTGTTGCTCTGGTCATGTCTCTACCTAAATATCCATTGGACAGTCAGTATGGAATCCAGCCTATCCTCGCAAGGCTTTATTTTGTCTGAAACCCACCCACCCCTTTCTTACAGGAGCTTCTGGAAAATTAAAGGGCTTCTGGAAAATATTCAACAGCAATTGCATCCAGCAGCAGAGCTGGTGCCAACGTACATATAAATAGCTGTTACAACATGATGGGTGAACCTGTCTTACAAATGCATCTGGCAGCATTTTTTTTGGGGGGGGGGGAATACAAACCCAACATGGATGTATTAATAAAATATCTTAATGCTTCATGGGACTGCATTGCTTTTATGAAGATTGCTGCCAGTTTAATTAGGAATCTTGTGCCTCTCTCTGTGAGGTTAATTGAAGCCCTTTCTAAAATGTAGAGGCTGCAGACTAATCATTTAGACTTTTAATCCAGCATTTGCAGGATCAAAGATCAATTTTTAACCAATCTTGGGTAGGGAGGATGGTTTGGAGTAAATGCAGTTTTATCTTATGAAACTCTTTAATTGTACAACATTGCAACCATCAGTGTTCCTAGAAATAATTTCCCTATGCTATCTTTTATTAAATGGATAAATTGTTTCCTCTCCTACTTCACAATAATTATTTTATTATTACACTTCTATAATAGACCAACACTGTGTACAATAAAGGGCATATATTTCAACAAGTCTTTGACGGGTGCCTTTCCAATCATCTGCCAACATGAAAATAAATTTTAAAAAATATTTATGATAAGTTGTAAATAAAGTGCTCTAAGTGCTTTAAAGACATGAATTAAAACAGATGCTTTTCCCAGGCCTGTTAATACAATCAATTTTTAAAAGACAACACGTGATATACATCTGATATTACTTTCAAATGCCCCATGTACTGTATATTGCCAGGAGAATTTAAGTAAATCTTGTCAGTATTCAGGTGATTTTTTTTCAAAGGACAGTGGCTATTTGCTTTTCTCTTTAATAAAAACTAAAGTGAAATCCTGTGGCCACTAGCTTCAGTTGCACCATCGCTCTGCCCAAAATGTCATGTCACTAATCACATTTTAGCACTGCAAATAGATCTAAGAGAATTTATGATTGAGAGGAATTGGAAACTATAATGGGCTCCACACAGCCAGATACCCCTCTCTACTTACCATCCAGGCAAACAAGAAGCATTATCAGAGTTCAATGACACATTCCAGCATAAGCAATTCTGGAGGGTGCAAAAGCTGTACCAGTGAAGGGTTTGGTTTGGAGAGAGTGGTTTGGGGAGAGTTGTGGGGGCCACACTGAGAAGTCCACAGGCCTGATATTTCCCACCCCTGCTCTAGGCCAATATAATCATGATGTTGCAGCTATGTGTTGATTGGTTCCTTATCTGCATGGGGAACAACATCAGTGCACAATGTCATGATTGATGGGTGGCGTGTTTAGGGATGCCACTAGAAATGGCTACATTAGCATTTGTTTCTCCATTTCCACCTTTTTGGAATGTTTTTTACTAGGTTTTTGAGAATAAGTAAATACATAAGCAGAAGATGTTGTCTGTTGAATAGGGAATGCAGATACAATTGCACAACACTATTATACTGAATTCCTAAAATCATTATCTGTTGACACTGATGCTATGTAAGTGCAAATGATCACAGCTGCCTTATACCAGTATTAGTCCTAGTAAATGCCACATGGTGTTTGCAAGCTTCTCTCATTTATCCTTAGGTGTCGTATATTGTTACTTCGTAACTGGGAAAGTGGCTTGCTTTAGGCTATTCAGTGCATAGCTAAATAACTGGCAAAACTGAAAATTGTGACAAATGAAGCAACTATATTCCCCAAATGTATGATCATCAAATAGATGAGCAGCCCTGAAAAGAGTCCAAATGAGCCCTCGCCCACCAGGTTCAGAGAAATCCCCTAACCTTGATCAAAAAAAGGATTGCAGTGGGTATTTTTCCAAACCTCATATTGCATCACAAACTTTCACTCCCCTAAGTTTAAAAAGGCACTCACAACACAAGCAAGAAGGGAAAATTGTTGCTTGGATAGAGAACTGAAAAAGCCCCTCTGGCTTTGCAAAAGCTCATGCACATATCTAAGAAGGCACTTCAGACTGATACCCTTGTACATAAGAGCTTTAAAAAGAATGGAGGAAATAGACTGATGGAAATTAATCTTAAGAGTAAATAGCTGCGATTCTGGGTGCATTTTCAAGAACATAAAGAAAAAGAACCATTATATGCTTTAAAATAATATCTGCCATGAGCAGAAGATGAACCAGTTTTATTTTCATCATCTACTCCTACGGTGAATCTATTTGTCCTTCGTTCTTCATTGTGTAAGATCTTTTGCACCAAAAACAAAATAAAAATTGCTAGAAGAATAATCAAATTCAATGTTTGAATGAGCAGGAAATGCAGTATACACCATGAAGGCTACAAATAGCATTTTCAGTTTGTTTGTCAGTGCTCTCAACCACCCATACATTGAAGTAAATCTTGATGAAATCAAGACTATATTTAGATTTTATGCAGATTTTGAGGGTGAAATAGTCAGAGGTATTCTTCAACATACCTGGTTTTAGCGTCTTAATTGCCACCGGTGTGGTATTGTTCCATAATCCTTCCCAGACCTCGCCAAACTGGCCAGAACCTAGTCTTTTTAAGAGCTGTAAGGAATTTCGGTCTATCTCCCACTGATCCACAGTTTGGTATGACAAATCATAGGTTGCTGGAACTTCTGTCTGCATTGGAATAAAAATAGCACACATAAATTATGTGCTTTCCTTTTTAAAAAAAACAAACCCAAAACAACTGTATCTATGCAAGTATACCGATTTAAGAGGGTGTCTGCTAAACAGAATGCAGGGGGCAGTAAACCAAAGAGAACTTCCACAAGGAGCCAGGTGCTTCTTTATATGGCACTTCCTCCCATGAAAACAGGAAGGTCCGGTCTTAATGATGAAGCAGAGGGAAACTATTGCTTTGGACAGCAGACCCTAAAGGCTAGAGCTACTTCCATTTTCTATGTTATTTTTATTTTTTTAAAAACAGGGGAGCATCATTTCGTCACTTTCAAAGATATCAAGAGCTGGTACCTTTTCCTAGTTCCACAATGGTCCCCTGCAGTGTGAACTGGCAGAAACAGGCAGTGACGGATGGACTGTCACTGTTTACCGTTGGGTTCTTCAGATTACCACAGAAGCCACGGCATCATCCCTTCTCCTGTGCGACCACACTGGCGATATGCCAGTACTGGCCCATTTTCTGAGGACTTATGTTATTGTAGGGAGTGGCACAGACCTGCACACTCTGGGAGCTTTTTACATTATATGTTGACAGGAAAGGGTAGGGTCCATTCTGCTGTGTCTCCCATTCCCCCGATATAATGCATGGATCCAAATGCATAGCTGTCCCATCAAAAATAAAAAAGGTCAACTTGTGTAGCAGAATCAATACAGTCCACAGAAATCAGGGGGTAGTTGCCCAAGTTACAGTTACAAGACTTTTATTATTAATTAACACTGTTTCAAAATTAACATTATTTGAAAATGTTTCTTTCACTTACATGCAATCTGTACTGCTTTAGGAGATAGGACCTTTTTTCAAGGATAAGCAAAAGCTGTGCAATCATAGGCAACACTGTTGTATGTTCCATCTTAGTTTGACTTATTTCTTTACTTTTTAAAAATAAATTTTCATTCCGCTTTTTAGAAGGATCTCCTCACAAAGCAGCAAGCAGAGCATAGAGCAACAATGCAAAGGGCAATTTTAAACTTTCAGTTATAAAACAGCCCCAAACCTTAACATTTGCCAACACATAAAAGCTACAGTCTGCCCAGCGCAGCTGTTAGACACAGTATAAACAGCATAAAACAACATTGCCACATTAGCAGCCCACTTAAAATGGCTCCATAACAGTGGCAGAGAACAGATGTCCTTCAGATGCTGCTTGAAAATCTGGTGGGTGGGGAGAGGCTTGCCTGATCTCGCTTGGAAGCCAATTCACAGTTGTGGGGCCACTGCCAAGGAAGCCCTTTCCCCATGCCCACCAAATGGATGGCTCTCATAGATGGGCACATAGCAGGGTCTCTGATGTGAATCAGAGTTGTGTTTTTTTGTCTAAGGGGGATTTGCTTTTGGTTGTGGTCTCTTCAACTTTGTAGACAGATTGGAATGGGTTCAGAGGAGGACAATGTTGATACTTCTTTTAGAATCTGAAAGATTATTATATCCCTAGATTAAAAAGAGATAGAGAGAACCAGACAAGCTTTTAGAATAACAAAATATTGCCTGTAGGAATCTGATGGGGTTCTGAGTTCTTGTTTTTCACAGCTAGAGTTATGAGGGTGGCGATTCCATCTCAATATAAGTTTATACTGTGACTTCATAAGTAACATGCTGGCATGTTCTTCCCCAGGCCATACAATTATTTCTCAAACATTGCATGGCTCTCTTGTTTTCATTATCATTGATATGCCATCCCATATCACAGTGCAGTTATGCATGATTTCTTAAACTATTATCATGGCTGGGAGGAGGGTTAAGTACTTATCAATTCAATCATCAAAAGTTCACTCCATTTTGAAAGGAAAATGTCCTGAGTTAGCTCTACCTTTACACATGGCCTCCCAAGCTTTACGCACAGCCCGTCGCTGGAACGACTGTAGTATCTGACAAAAGCATTCAAGGTTGGGAAAGTTTTCCTTTTCGTCACAAAAAAGCCGCCATTGTCCAGACGTCGGATTCGGTAGTGCTTCACAACCTTCCCATCCCGTACTAGAAAAATAAAAACGAAGGAACAGAGGAAAAACTGCCTTATTCCAAGTCAGGATGTTGAGCCATTTAGTTCAGTGTTGTCCATTCTGACTGGTAGATGCTCTCCAGCATCCAAGCAGGGAACATTTCCCAACTCCACCCACAGGTGCCAGAGATGGAACCTGAAGTCTTCTGGAAGCAAAGCAGATCCCCTGCCACTGAGCTACGACCCTTCCCCTAAGGAAGGCATTGTGAATTGCCTAAGACTTGCATAAGAACAACACACATCATAATATAATATAGTCAAGTATCCAGTCAGGAAACTTGCCTCCTAAATGGGTCTCCAGTGACCCAGTCTTATGAGCTTTTGCCCTGAATGGTGTGTTATGTAATGACAGGGGAATAATAATAATAATAATAATAATAATACAACACATATATTTCTAGTGGATGCAACTGAGAACCCCCCACCAAAGTTAAACTCTGTTTTAAAGGTTTGTTTTCCCTCTGCCAGGCATGGGCTACCTCAGCTGGAAATAGCCATGCTCTTGAATGAAGCTTGAAATAAGGATAACTTGCCCCTGAATAAATTTACATTGACTTCTTATAGTTTTGCTCGCTCTGTAAGACCTTTATATCCCTATTTATGTACCATCATGTATTACTTGCATATGGTACCATATGGTGCCTTAATAAAATGATACAAAATATTTTATATGCATACTAATCTCGGAGACACAAGTGTGTATATTCTTGTCTGATAAGGAAAATGTCATGATTCTGTCATTATAGAATGGCAAGCTGACCATTACTGCACATTATACTTCCAATCGGAGTTCTTTTTAGACACCTCTGGGGTACAGTAGCCCTATTTATAACACAAAGAGGACTCGTAGATTGAAATATTAAATCAATTTTTAAAAAAACTTTATGTGTTGTGGCTTTATGCTCACCCAAGCTCCCAAATGCCAGGAGGTCATAGCTGTTAAACACCATGCACTATTTAGGCAATGTACATAATGTATGGCATCATATGCCATGTTTAGTTCCAACTTCATCGTAACCTCGGACCTTGATGACTGTCAGTAGCAGAATGGCAGGTGTGTACACACTATATCTTTGAAGCACATTCAAAGAATTCTGGGCCCTGTGGTCTGTGAAGGATTGCTGGGAATTTTCATTCTATGAGGCATAAACTACATTGCCCAGAACTCACTGAGAGACAAAATGGGCTTCAAATGTATCTTATAGGTACAGGCTGTACATATAGATGGAGTCTATGTGATTGGAGCTCTCATTCCACATTACATGTGCCCAACTGGCAGCCCATACTATTTGCATACACTTGGCAGGCATCTTTAGGGGTCTTCATGTAAACTGAGTTTTTAATCACCAGCAATTGTATATTAAATGAATATTTAGCCCTATCTTCCTTAGGCAGTCAAGCTTTATCAAGCTTGCAGTTATCTCAAATTACCATTAGAGGGTGTATAGGTGTCATACGGAGTATATTACTTTAGATTCTCCCCCAAGTCTTTAGTCATGTACTGTAATTCATATGCTTTTATGGAACTATTATACAGATAATCTGAATGAAGATCAAATTTGAAGGTTACATATGTTAGGGGTCTTTTTCCATATGCATGGTGGGGCTAGAGGGTGCATGAGGAGAAGTGGAAGAACTGATGAGAGTCATTCTGCATAGGGCTTACCCTCAACTGTTACCTGCAGTTGAGCAAAGATAGCAGCTTCACCTTTCCATCTACTGAAGTCGACTAGACTAGCATTTCAAACTTATTTCAATTCTGGCAACAGGAGAGTGTCTTCTGCCACATTTGAGTCCACAAACTAACTGTAGGGCTTCAGGATGAGCCACCTGACACACACAGCTCTGCCCTAGGACATAGTCAGGTAGCTGCTGCTATGATTCCCCAGCATCTGCTGTCTGAAGCGGTCATCTCATTCTGCCTATTGGTAGGGCTGGTCCTGATTCTGCTACAGAATTGTATCTACTTTCAGACACCACCACAGTCGGCAAACTGAGGAACCACTGTTGCTACTTTATGGCAAGTGTGATATTAAAGGGAGATGCAAAGACTACCAAAAAATGTATTATTCACTGAGTTTGTTAATTTTGGATCAGAAAATGCTATTTCCCCCAGCTTCAGAGTATCAAACTCAGAGTATGATGGCTTCAAATAAGTTTCAAATGCTAGTTGACTTCAGTACATGGAATAATAATAATAATAATAATAATTATTATTATTATTATTATTATTATTATTATTATTATTATTATACCACACCCATCTGGATGGGTTTCCCAAGCCACTCTGGGCGGCTTACAGCACATAAAAAAATTAAAACATTATACATTAAAAAATTCCCGATGGAAAGCTGAAGCTGCCATCTTATCCTCAACTGCAGGTAACAAGATGTTTTGGGTGAGCCCTATGCAGTGGTGCTTACTTAAGAGCCGGTAAGTATAAGCTTGCACTGTTAGTTCACATATTCAATTATAAACAAACCTTTCCCCCCAATTTAAAATATTTTTAAAAAGTTATTAAGTTCTAGCAGTTATTGCCAGTTCATGTACCTTTGTGAAAGAAATAATCATGGAGATTTTTCATGAACAAACCCAGGAGAAATAAGGTCAAGACTGTGTGTGTGTGTGTGTGTGTGTGTGTGTGTGTGTACACACACACCAGAAGAAAGAAGGAAGAGAAAATAGTAATCATACCTGAAAGGGAGAATTCACCAGTTTGACTTTCACTGTTTCTGATCAGGAAAGCTCCATCCTGATTTTCAGGATATAGTAGCCGTTTTTCAGCATCCACTCGTTTAATACCACCAAAAAACCACCTAAAACAGAAAGAAAGCCATAGAACTAGTTAATGGCCAAAGTTATGTTTGTGTTGGGCACTTGAAGAGCAGCTGGAAACAAAACAAATGGCATTATTGCAAAGGTTACTCTTTATGCATTTGTTTTTTATCCTGCCCTTCTTCAGAAGTGGAGCCCAGAGTACCTTTATAATAGAAAACAACCATTGCAATAAAAACAGTACTTAAAATGACCTATTTAGAATCTGTTAACAAAGCTCATCAGTAACAAGCACCATTAATAAATTTAGAGAGGGGTTTTAGAGTTCAAGGATACTGAAGTTATGAAGCTGCTATTAACCATAAATGTAATTGAGGAACGCTGGGTAATGCATTAATTTTCATCAGTAGTGGTCAGCAGGGTGATGGCACTTTGCCTGACTCCCATCACCAGTGTCACTACCTCTTACTTACAGGGATAGGGGCAAGGCCAGCGTGGTGAAAACACAGTGGCAGAGCCAATGCCACAGTCCCAGTGGTGCATTTGCCCCATGGGCAAGTTAAGCTACAGTGACATCAGTGATGGGAGATCAGGTAAATGGATACAGTTTTAATTCTATTAATGTTTCAGTATTTTTAATGATTTCTTTTTCTATGTTTTTAGCGATTCTTATTTTTATCTGTAAGGTGCCTTGAGTTATTATTATTTATCAGCAGCAGCAGCAGTAGTAGTAGGTAAAGGCTACTGCCTCACTGCTGATTTTCATCTGTGTATGTGGTATTTGATTTAAAAGATTTACAAAGTAGCAAAACCAAACAAATCACAAAACAGATTAAAACAAACGTTTGACTACATTTTTAGACAGTACAAAATATTGCTATTGACCTAAGAACAATATTGACCTAAGAACAAAGCTTTACTCCAAATTATATACCTATCACTCTTACATTTCTTTTTATTTCTTTAGTCAATAATATGTAATTCAATAATATGTAAAGAATAAGTAACCTATCACTCTTGATAAATGGTACACAATTTAAGGTTTGAATAGTAAAGGTGAGAAGAAGCAAGTTGTGGTTAACTATACAAAATTTTAAAAGAGAGAAAATGTAAGTGGCTGGGAGACATTAAATTTTACATATTCACTTCATGGCCTTATATGCACACACACCATTACTCAAGTTTCTCTCTCTCTCTCTCTCTCTCTCTCTCTCTCTCTCTCTCTCACACACACACACACACACACACACACACACACACTTGAGAAGGTTTAGAAGTTCCTCCATCTTTCACCTATTTCAGAGCACAGAGAGTGATACAAAGAAAAACAGATTTGTCAGTCCCCAAACAACTTTTGAATTGCTGGTACATCCAGTCCTCACATTGTCTGTTTTGTGATGGAGAGAACCAGCCCAAAGAGGTAAGAGAAACAAGCAGGACATGGTGGTGGACCAGGATTGTAGCTTATCTGCCTCTTTCTTTGCTGATGGGACAGATGACTATTATTGTATGGCCTCAGTAAGGGAGAAAGGCCATACCCCCAAATGGTATTGGGGTGGCGCTGTGGGTAAAAGCCTCAGCGCCTAGGGCTTGCCGATTGAAAGGTTGGCGGTTCGAATCCCTGTGGCAGGGTGCGCTCCCGCTGCTCGGTCCCAGCGCCTGCCAACCTAGCAGTTCGAAAGCACCCCCGGGTGCAAGTAGATAAATAGGGACCGCTTACTGGCGGGAAGGTAAACGGCGTTTCCGTGTGCTGTGCTGGCTCGCCAGATGCAGCTTTGTCACTCTGGCCACGTGACCCGGAAGTGTCTCCGGACAGCGCTGGCCCCCGGCCTCTTGAGTGAGATGGGCGCACAACCCCAGAGTCTGTCAAGACTGGCCCGTACGGGCAGGGGTACCTTTACCTTACAATCTCTGCTGAGTGATAGCAAAATTGGAACCAGGGTTTGTGTTCTTTTAAAATGAGGCCCAGTGGAGACTAGTGTCGTTAAGAAATTTGATTTATTCTACACGTTTACAACCTGAGTTTTGCAGGAGGGAGTGCTGAACATTACACCCCAACATTTTTCCTGTGATGACATCACACCCCTGTCATCCTGCAACTGCCCCCTCCATGCCGGCATGGCTGATGGTTCCTATTATCAGACAAACCAAGCCATTAAGCATTTTTTATGTCTTCAACCACCCATGCCAGTTTCACATGGGTTTTTTCATAAATCCATTCTGTCTAGACAGGGTTGGGGCAGTGCAGCAGCGAGGTTGGGACTGTGCAGCTTAGGAATGACTGGAAATTCGAACAGAAACTAGAGTGCCAATTGTCGATGTTTGCCAATTTGTCCCACGTCTAGAACGGAAATCAGTCCAGTGAATACAACTAATATACACTGTTGCTGCTTTCAGTCTGCAAACAATGTGCAATTAATGCCCTTTCCCCCATTTGCCTTGTGTTTCCATGGCGTTGAAATGAATGGTGTGAAATGTGTCCAGGGCGGCTGTCTACCAGCTCCATCTGGTGCACAGGCTGAGACCCTACCTTCCCGCGGACTGTCTTGCCAGAGTGGTGCATGCTCTAGTTATCTCCCGCTTGGACTACTGCAATGTGCTCTACATGGGGATACCTTTGAAGGTGACCCAGAAACTGCAATTAATCCAGAATGTGGCAGCTAGACTGGTGACTGGGAGTGGCCGCCGGGACCACATAACACCAGTCCTGAGAGATCTGCATTGGCTCCCTGTTATGTTCTGAGTATATTTCACTCCCAGTATGTTTCCGAGCACAATTCAAAGTGTTGGTGCTGACCTTTAAAGCCCTAAACGGCCTCGGTCCTGTATACCTGAAGGAGCGTCTCCACCCCCATTGTTCAGCCCGGACACTGAGATCCAGCGCCGAGGGCCTTCTGGTGGTTCCCTCACTGCGAAAAGTGATGTTACAGGGAACCAGACAGAGGGCCTTCTCAGTAGTGGTGCCCGCCCTGTGGAACACCCTCCCATGAGATGTCAAGGAAATAAGCAGCTATCCTATTTTTAAAAGACATCTGAAGGCAGCCCTGTTTAGGGAAGTTTTTCATATTTAATGCTGCATTGTTTTTAACACTCGATTGGGAGCCGCCCAGAGTGGCTGGGGAAACTCAGCCAGGGTATAAATAATTAATAATAATAATAATAATAATAATAATAATAATAATAATAATAAAAAATAATAAATTATTATTATAATTCAGTAATTGATTACACAGTTAAATACAAAAAAATCTGCCACAAAAGACAGTGAGTTGTTGTTTTTGTTGGAAGCCAAACTGGAATGGAAATAGTGCTGTGTGTGATAAATACAGGTCAGAATGGAAACCATTGCCTTCTTACGCCCCTGGTAAAGCAAAGCCAATCCAACATTCCCATATCTGCACCTGCACAGCTCCAGCTTTGCTACCACCTTTCCCTTCCTCAGATACATCCAGGCAAGCAGCAGCAACATCAGCACAGCTCCACCCCGTACCCAACTAAAGTATTGTCCTTGCCATAAACCAGAAAAAGCACAATCATGGAAAATATGAGTTGTTGCAGCGACTGCACACTCGCTGTATTATGCCAACACGTCCGGTACCAGAAGTAGGCATCACAAGCCATTGATGAAGGTCAAGCTATCAAGGACACTTGGGATGAAGGTCCTTGAGCTTGAAAGGGGGGAATGAGGCATCTGATCAAGGCCTGTATTTTAAAATGAGCTTAAAGATATATTTGCAAATGTTTGTATGTTTCATGCCAGGCAGAAATCAGCTGGCTAAGTACTTTGGCAGTTGTTTATCTTCCTGCTCTGCTGAACAAGGGCCCCCTTGATTTATAGCAGTAGCAGGAGACAAGTTTCTCAAAGTTGTAAAAGGGAATTACAGGCTGGGAGCAAAGGTTATACTGACCCTACATATTACAGAATACAATCAAGCTGCAAAAACACTAATTAAGAGTTGGTAAATAGTAAGATTTATTGTTTAACAGAAAATAATACCATGTGCCTCCCATCAGACTCTAGCCATATTTTCCTAAGAGTTAAAGGGCAAGAGCTAATGGGAAAAGCAGCTGGTTGGGAAAGGAGGGGTGTAAACTGAAGAGGCTGCTTTTGAAGCTGTTTTTACTGAGTTCCTTTTTACTTTGAAAAGGCCTTTTCTTCTAAAAAGCTATCTATGTTATGTATGAGATTTGTTGGCTTAATGTAATTATGCAAAGGATTTAGAAAGTAAGAAATGTTAGATTCTTATGTTAGATTCTTATTTCATTGATGGTGTGTGAGAATGTGAACCCAAGATCTCTGTTTAGATAGAATTTAATACCATGAGCCATCTGTTTTAGCCATTTGTTTTGGAATGCAGGGGCAACAGGGGCAAAAGGTGATCTGGTAATTAAGGTGCCTTGTCGAGGCAAATGTAAGATATATGGCTACTTGTCTGCCATTTATGGATAGAAGGAAATATAGCTCTTTGTCTCCCATAAAAGGTAATAGGAAATGGGTGTATCTTTTATGATTGGTTCTAGCAAACAGCCAATAGGAATTTCAACCAGGCTGATTGGACAGAGGCAGCCAAAGGAGGAGCAAGGGGGCTGGGCTGAGGAAATATAAGTGCTGGCCATCAGGGCTGGAGTGGGCAGAGCTTTGGTAACCATATACCACTCTGTCTATCATTTATTTGTCCGACAAATAAATTATTATTTTAATTTCTCTATTGCTGCGTTGAATATTTCATTCCAGCTAAGCGTTAACCACAAGCAGGGTGCTACACCATGGCGTTATTCTGGCACTGCAGGTGGATAGGCAGGTGAAACTCATGAGAGTTTCCCATGTAAAGGTCAAAAGTGGATCGACAAATTTAAACTATATAGCAGGAAGTAAAGTGGATTCCAAAAGGAAGCCTTTGAAACAACAGTGACTTATTTATTTTAACAAGCATTCGACTATGAGTAACATTTCTAGAAGGAATGAGGAAATAATAACGGGCTCAGTCAGAAGAATGTTGGCTTCAGTATAAGGGCATGTCCAGCCTTCTTAGCAAATAGGAAATAGTTTTACATGATTCACTCACAGTTTTCAGCTTCCCACCTCTCATGACATTGATTTATAGATCCAGTTTCTATTAGTACACGCAAAACTATAATCTACAAAACACCTCATTGTTTTCTCCATAATATTGCAGAGTTGACAGTTTATAATAGTAATGTCATTTTCACCACTCTTTTAAGAGAAATGGAACAGTGAAGATGAAAGAGGTGCTAGAATAAAGAAGTGCTAGAGTTCTCATTGCAGTGGAGAGATGCCTATCTGCCTATGACATCCAGAGAGCAGGACTATCAGCGTGTTCTTAGAAACTGCTTCATACAACTGGTATCCACAGGTACTGAGCAACTAAAAAGTATCTATTTTTCCAATGAGAATGTGAGAGTAACAAGGCAATACATCAAACAGGATGCTGTAATGTGATGATCCAGGATGATATGAGGGCACAAAAACTATGACTATGTACACATTTATCAACTTGATGATAATGTTCAGCCCGGACACTGAGGTCCAGCGCCAAGGGCCTTCTGGCAGTTCCCTCACTGCAAGAAGCGAGGTTACAGGGAACCAGGCAGAGGGTCTTCTCATTAGTGGCACCCACCCTGTGGAATGCCCTCCCTTCAGATGTCAAGGAAATAAACAACTATCTGACTTTTAGAAGACATCTGAAGGCAGCCCTGTTTAGGGAAGTTTTTAATGTTTGATGTTTTATCACTTTTTTATTATTATTATTCATATTCTGTTGGGAGCTGCCCAGAGTGGCTGGGGAAACCTAGCCAGATGGGCAGGGTATAAATAATAAATTAGTAGTAGTAGTAGTATTGCTAATTTCCCCCTGTGGAGTTTCAAGTGGCTTTCATTCATCACTGTACACACAAAAGAGGAGGTTGAGATGCACATTTTGGTGTGCTGTGCTTGAAAAAGTGTTTTTCTGGGGGGCTGCAATCTTGTGTGGGTCACGTGACTCATATGGCAGTGTGAACCTGAAGGGTGGCGTCCCAGATTTGCATCCCATTTTACAGGAATGAAGATGAAACTGTGTAGCCCTTCACAGGGTCAATGGCATCCCTACACAAATGCTTCCCAAATGTAAACGAAAATTGTGAGTGCCAAAAACATAATCGCAATGCAGAGAAGGAGAAGGGAGTTGTTAGTATTTTTATCTTAGCCCTAATTGGAAATCAGTTTCGAAGGGCTTGACACATATTTGGAGAAGGCGCAAACAGGAATCTAAAGCTACTATCTTAACTGCATTTATAACAGAACCGTTGTTTGCCTAGCACAGGGAACATTTTTGTCAGCTAATGGTAGGGTTGCCTTCGCACAGATAAAATGTAATTGCACGGCTAAAATTGGATCACCAAAGCGTACACAAAGTAAAAAAAAAGTGGGGAGGGGGAGTTTTCATTACAGCTTTCCTTTTATCTTTTAATACCAGGAAAAGAGATCATTTATAAGTCAAGTGGCTGAAATGGAGGCAGAGAGAGACGGAGAGAGACCCTTTGTATATCAAAGCTTAGAAGCTGGCACACCAGTCAAAACTCTTTGAACAGGAATCCAGAAATCAAGAATTGCTTGTGGTGATATGGCTTTTGTTTTGTTTTTAGTTGAGTGTATTGTTCTGACTCACATCACAGCTCTTTCTTGATTGTTTCGGCTGAATATTTAACTGGTGAAACAGGGTGGTTTGCCTTTTTAATGGGAAGCTGCACTAATTAAAATGTGACTGGATATCAGTATCTAGGAACCGGCAGTATTTTTTATGTGGTATGCTTAGTAGCTGCTAGCAGAAGGGACACAGGCCAAGGATGTCTACACTTATTCATTGCTCTATTTAGGGCACCTCCTCACTACCATCATATATAGCAGGACTCCAAACGGAAGAACTTGCCTCCACAGTTTTACAGGGTGATGTAGCACAGGGCTTTTAGTGCTGCCACTTCAAATGGCTGTATCCTCAACTCAGACCTAAGAGAAAGTGAAACTGATACACAGATGGCATTATAGCCCCCCCCCCCCACTTGCATTGATCAATAATCTTCTGTCCTCAACTTGTTGGAGGGGCTGCAGGATAGTTGGAAAATTATTTCATCCATTGTGGGAATGCCCAAAGTGAAATAATTTTCCGATAAAATCCTTAGGATTATTGTCTCGACCGCCATCATTCCTGATACCGCACTGCTGTTGTTAAACATACCAGAGTGAATAGTCAGTTCCTGGATAGAGAAGTGGTCCAAGGCAGGACATTAAACCCAAACCTTCACACCAACCCATATCCAAAAGTTCATATTGACTAGATTCAGGGACTGAGTTCAAGAGTCCAGGGTGGAAATGAAAAATGGATTCTCCAGAATCCCTAGATTTGATTGTTCCTCATTTTAGGGATGATTCCATATGCAGGTAATTAGGGGGGAAAACATTTTAATGTGAACACATTTATGGAATGACATTGTAATCCTTCCCCTTTTTTCTTATCTTGTGCCATTAATTGTGCCAATATACGGTACCTTTGCACTATCCTAACTTATCACCTCTATTTGCAGGTAATTTACGCCCTTCCATTTCGTTGTGAACTTTGTTCATCTATTTCCTGTAGTGTCATCACTGATAAAAAAAGCATGAACTATAGGAATCAGTCCTTAGTCTGATTTAAGCAAAACGTTAAAAAAACCCACTAAGCAATGCCACTTGATTTTTTTCAGGTATTTTATGAAAACTTCTGCCACTTAGTATTACCAGAGGAAAGACAAAAGCCTGAAGTAGGGACCCACTAAAGAAGAGGTGTGTTTTTTTAAGAATGCAAACAGATCACACACTATTTTGATCACTTAATCCTCATAATCAAAACCCATTTTTGATCTGCAGAAAACCAGTCCTTCAAGTTTTCAGGGACAGCTATGTTGGGCTGCATAATTTATTGTTCTTTGTACATAATCTAGTTGATATGTAAGGTTATGAATCATGCTTGTTGGTCCAATCCATGCAGCTGAATAACAATTATTGTAACAACAAATAAGAG
Source organism: Podarcis raffonei (assembly GCF_027172205.1). NCBI lineage: Eukaryota > Metazoa > Chordata > Lepidosauria > Squamata > Lacertidae > Podarcis > Podarcis raffonei. The sequence goes on from NC_070604.1 coordinate 55,442,736, forward strand.
GTTTCTGTGCATTTAAAGCATGACATCTAGAGACTATTAATCACTACCACCCACTTAAGCTTCTTAATAAAGGAGAGTTATTTTTGGTCGCAATGTAGGTGAAGACAGAAAACAGAAGGAAGAGTATGGGAAGGGAAACAGCATATCCACAAAGAGGCAATGCTAGTCATTGAGAAAAGCAGTGGCTTCAATATTTCCATATTTCATCTCACTTCTTCCATCTGAAAAAAAATATTTCCCCTTAAAATACCAGTTCAAGCCTGGGGCTAGAATGTAGAACAGAGATCTGAGGAAACAGGTTCTATCTTGGAAAGCAGTGGTGGGCAACAGGGTGTTTTTGGAGATGTTTTTCTCTCTCAAGCACCTCATAGAATGTTGGAAAGCTTAGGCCAGAGGTCCTGGGGCAACTTCTTCTTTCAGAGGGCCATGTCATGGGCACATCAGTGCTCACCCATCGCCAGTTACACAGAGATCCTCGTTCATAGCTTTACTTCAATCTTTACTCCAAATGGTACATGCTTTGAAGCTTGAATTCCTTCACAAAAGTTGCCCAGCATATCACATTATATCAACCTGAATTCATAAGTTGAATTCAGACAATCACTTTCTGAATGCCCCGCTTGCAATCGTTGGCATAATCAGGTTTAACATATTGCATTCTTTCAAAGAGTAATTTCTTGTGCAATTTCATCTGATTTAAAAGCTCTCATGCTACAATGGGAGTAAGCGCCATGAAACCCATTCAGACTTACTTCTGAGTAGACATACATAGGATTGTGTTATCATGCTCCTAAAGTCAATATGCAGCTGATTTCTTTTTATTTCTTTAAATCCTTGTTTACAAGGCAGGGCAAAGTACATTTGGATATATGACAGATATTGCCTCCAGTTGAAGATAGGAGCTGACATTTATTGCTACTAAATTATACAAATGTCACTCTTTTTTCTTTTCTTTTTGTCATTACTGTGTAATCTATAGGGACATACATATGCATGATACACATCCATATACCAAAAAAAATCATCAATATTGATTTATAACAAACTAAATGCATGATTATTGTGAATTGCTGTACGTGCTTTGTTGTACCAATAATCAAGAAACATATGTGAATTTTAATTTAAAACGTTACACTTTTTCTTTATCTTTCAAAACCTGTTCTTTTGTGCACTTTAGTTTTCCATTCTGCAGTGGTGGGAAACTCCCAGTCCATCTAGTGCTTAGCATAGATAATTTTAGCAGCAATTAGCATAACAATCTCCAGTGCCTATCAATTATTTTATATGTCACTGTAATAACAGAAGATCAAGGGGTATTTTACAGTCAAGCAATCTTTTTATTGCCTTGTTAATATTAAACCACAAAGCCTTAGATGTGGAAAATGCCACATTTGGTTAAAAAACATTCTTGATTCTCTTTCTGATGTTAGAGCATAGCAGGTCCTTGAACTACCTGTAATTCTTTATAGGTTTCAGACCCGTTTAGTCATAACTAGATCTTAGGTCACATACAATCTAAGAAGTTGACACTGTTTCCAGACATTCTCATAAACATCAAGATTTAAGACTATCTTACATATTGGATCCAAGTTATCCCCATTTTTTCACAACCTCTATTTCTCAGTGCAACTTCAACAATATTTGGGGTGGTATTTAACTCAGTTTTACTCAGAGTATATTCCATGAAATTAATGAACATTAAGTTAAGTTCATTAATTTCTTTGGTCTACCGTGAGCAAAACCTATCTGAACATTTTTAATACTCGATTTTTCTGAAGTCACCAGGAAAAAGCACACAAGTCAATTCTTTAAGCTGGCATAGTCTTTCTTTTAATTCCCGCATTTAATTTCCTATCTCCAGATATTCAAACTAGAGTGGCCCACACAGGGAATCTTTGAATGACCAGAATATTAGCACGCTTCCGTGGAAAGAAGCACTTGACTTACACTGTTGACACACAGCTGTAAAGGATTTATTTGCAGGACAGTGAAAACAAGTTCAATGTTTATCCAGTCTAAACATTTTTATATAATGCATACAATTAACATGACAGAATTTCACTCACTTGGAGCAAAGTTGTTTCTTTCCTTGGAACAGCTGTTTCACTCTGCTATCTCTAAATCATGGTGCATCCCTACCTGGGTTATTTTCATATCCAGCTCCACCACTAAGAGGTTTACTGCTTCCCAAAATAACTCTGCCCTTTCTCCTCTGCAGCCCTTATGCCTTGATCTGCCTCCTTTACTTCCTTCAAATCCCTCCTCAAAACTTTCCTTTTCTGTAATGCCGATATTCTGCTGTAAAATATCGTGCGCACACCATACGTTTAAAGCATGATTTTCCCCAAAGAATCTTGGGAACCGTAGTTTACCCTTCACAGAGCTACAATTCCCAGCATCTTTGACAAACGAAATTTCCCAGGATTATTTGGGATGGGGTATAACGTGCTTTAAATGTGCGGTGTGTCTGCACCCTAGATCATTGTGTTACTTACACAGATGTCAGCCCTACTGAGATAAATGAGGCTTACTTCCAGGTACATGCTTGTAGGATTTTGCCACCTTAATTCTCAGTGCACATGCCCTCTGCTTCCTTCTCATTGACATGTAACATTCAACTGATACTTAAACTCATATTTCAGTGAATGTTGGCTGAAACAGTGAAAGAGGCCTTTATTAAAAAGCAAGCCTGAAGGGATACTATGTTTTTTGTGGCCAGTTTAGAAAACAAAAGTGGGGTTGTTTTCAATCACAGCCCTCCCTCCATGGTTTAGGTTATTAAAATTAACAGTACAGCTGGCTAACATTTGTTGTCCATAATACATTGGCAGAAGGACATTTTCGTGTTTAGGCAAAACAATTGGCACTAAAAGAGCAAGGACAGGTGATCAGTTGGTTTCCATGGTTCCTGTTTGCAGTGCTGAATATAATCGAAAGCAAGGCATAGACAAGCAACAGAAGCAGAGAGAGCATATTCTCAAAAGTTTAAATTGTGTGACTAGTACTACTCGTTAAAATTAAAACTTGGTGATTCAAGGCATGTTAGGATACTTAAGGCAACCATTCCAAATAGTTAATTTATATCATAAAACTACATGTATTGATAGAGCTAGAAACTACTATACTGTAGTTTGAGTCATTAAAAAGAAAATCATATTGCTCAGAAATAAGTTCTCTAGATGTTTTCATTATAAAGCTGAAAATATTGGCCAAATCATTTTAAGCATTTGCCAAAGAGATACAGAGAAAGAGAACTGGAGAGGAAAGAAGCTTACTGGCAGAACAACAAATCTTTCTATATAGCACCATAGGGTCAAACTTTAAAAACCTAATCAGAATTTCCTTCTGTAAACTGTCTTTTGCCCGCAAGGGGATGCAGCTCGGAGGAGGTGATATTGATAAGTTGGGTTAGAAAGAAACCTTCAAGGAAAACAGTCACACAAGTGCTATGTGTAGTTTGTGAAAGTCATTCACCACCTATCAATTGTGTTTTTAAAGCTGCATACCATATGTGAATAAAGTGGTGAGCTCAAAAATGCAAGGCCCTCTCTCGCACCCAAAAGGTCACCCATAAATGAGCATTTTCCCCCTAAATAATGAAGTAATCATCTGCTCACACTCAAATTGGTATCAAGCATTGCAGGAATACCCAGCAATACATACCTGGCGTGTTTCTGGCAGCACCAAGAACACCCTAGCATGCTACTGAGACCAACAGGATGTTGTCTGCATGAAGAGCACAGTTACCTTAGATGCTCTTTGACTTCAAAGTTAACAAGCCTATTATATACCTCATACTCATGTTTAAAGGTATGAATTTAAGAGACTGAAATGTGCTTCATACCTTATACTAGTGATGGGAGTTGGATATTGGGGGACCACAGATTCCCTATCAGCTCCATCTAAAATAGCCAATAGTGAGTGATAATGGGATCTGTATTCCAGCAACATCTAGAGGGCCACAGGTTCCCCATCCCTGCCTTACATTTTCCCTAAGTTTCTCATCTAGGAAAGTGTACAGAACTAATATGTAGATCAAGCCTACACAACTTGTGATTCGCACGCAACCCCTTTGAGGTCACATTGCACACGAAGGGAGCACTTTGCAGGAATGGACTGGCCTTATGATACACATGGAAATTTGAGCACATTGCTAATGCTTCTCTGCCTACATCTCTGGCAAGTCCTCTTTGGTCTCCAGGTCAAAATATCCAGCACCAAATCCCACTCCTTGGTAACAGGTCAGATGCCTAGTCAACTCCCCACTCAGGTAAGCAATGGGAAAAAATACTTGCTGCAAAGCATAGCTTCTGCAGCTGTTTCCCATCTCTCCCTGCCTTTGCCATATGTGAGCAATGTGTCTTTTCTAGGCTGTATTGCTCTCTAGCACCCTTCACACCCAGCACTGTGTAGCAGAACCCCCAATTTCCACATGCAGTCAAACCTTCTGTTGGCAAGGCCCAGTACTCCACTCCCAGCCACCACCGTTCCTGGCCAAACACTTTTGCCTCGCAGAATTGCAGCTTGGATGCACGGAGCAGAACAAGCTGTCACAACACACTGAGAGGGACAATAGCATTCAGTGCCAACCAGCTATTATGCCAGATTAAAATTTTTGAAAGCCTGTTCATTTTTCCTTTGCAGAACTAAAGAAAAAAGAAAAAAGTATAGAGATCCCCAGCCCACTAATTGCCAACATTCAGCTGTCCATTTACCTGCATCTTTCTGCAGCACACAAAAGAAGCAGATTTATTAGGGCGAAGGGGACCAGAGGCCACTCTGATAAAGTGGGCTCTGGTCCATGGAAGCATGTTTTACTCGCAGCACAATGCTGTGTGTATCTTGTAATTTCCTGTAAATTCAAAGTGTCTTAATTCAAAGATTCTGGATATAGGACTGTTGTCTAGGGCTGCAATCCTATGTACCCATTTTCTTGGGAGTAGCCCAATTTCACTGCTTATCCTCTTAGCCCTTAAAATGCCCCACAACTCAGCTGCTGTACAAAGAAAGTGGCGGTTAATTTTTCTAAGTATTTTTTAGTTCCTTATTCAATTTACTAGTTCAAATGACCTTTGTGCCAATTTAATCTGGAGTAGGATTCACCAAAGGTTTGCAGCCTCTATGACATAACTTCTTCCTCTTTTCTCCTGAGCCTGTGTCTTAGATTGCAAAGCTGAGAGCTGGACCCCATGGTAGTTAACTGCTTTTGTGCAGCACCCAATATATTTTACCCAAACATACGGCAACGTAACATGTGCCCAAACAGAGAGCAGACATGTGTCAGTGCCATGGAACTACATCTGCTTGCTATTTCCCCCAAAGCCACTTTCAGCACATACCTCTGAGTTCTACTGCGAATGTAAGTTGAATTAAGGAAGCTACTGCAGCATTTATTTTTCATGCAAATATAAATCACACACTGTCTTTGGTGTAATGTAAACAAGCTGCAATAAAGCTACAATTAAATCTCTCCAGTGTAATAATATACAGTGGTGTGTTTATAGTTTTCTTAACTACAGCAACAATCCTCATATTTTATAGGTCTAAAATAGATAGGCTTAGTGGCTAAGGTTGACAGTTATCATTTTAATTCTTTTAATAGCAACCCTATATTAAGATAAAATTCTTGAATCCGCACACTGATGAGTTCTCCCCAGATGTTTCCAAGTATGCTGACTTATAGAGAATCCTGCACCTGCTCTGCTGTTGCAATCTGCAGCACAGGGATAGACAATGGGGTGCCCTCCAGATGTTGTTGGACTACAACTCCCATCATCCCTGAAACACTGGCCATGGTTGTTGGGGGTTGATGGAAGTCAGAGTCCACCATATATTGAGGCTGTCCCTGCTCTAGCACATAAAACCTCTTAAAGTGAACTCCATGTTATTTATGAAGGGTGATACTCAAGAAGTATAGAAGAAGGCTATTTTTTTGTCAATTTGCTGTTCTCGCTACACCCACCCCCTTATGCTGTTTCAAACCTCTGGAGATTTTTGGATGGGGCTGCAAGGATGGAGGGTGAATATGCAAAATATCACTCCCCTCCTCCTCTTGCCTGCTGACTAGAAGCTTCCACTGGCTCAAAGGGCTTTCTGTCATAAGAAGAACAGCATTGCATACAATCCTATGAACTCCTATCAATTTGCTTGCACCACTTCACAATTTCAGCAGTGCTGTGATGGTTTGTAAGTCATGAAAAACCATGGCTTAGTATTTTATTATTATTTATTTTAAATAGTGTTATATTTCTTACTGCTAAGAAAATCTTGAAGCAGGTCACAACACGAAAACATCCATTAAAACTATTTCAAAATGCAGCTATCAGAATATCAAGAAATATACGGCTGTAGAATCCAGTATTGATGATCAGGAAACGTCTAAGCAAAGAGATGTGTTTTCAGTAAACATTGGAAGCATGCTACTGTTGATGCTGCCCAAATAATGGGGGTGGGAGAAGCTTCTACAGCACCACCACAGAAAAGGCCCATTTATATGTTTTTGCTAGATGACAATCTGCAGATTGTTGTGTGGCCAACAGGCCTCCTCTGAATATCTTAATCAATCTTACAGAGAGTGAAGGTGGTCCTTCAGGTAAACTGGCCCTGAGTTGCTTAGGATTTTATATGTTAATAAGAAAAGCTTAAGCATTGTTTGGTAGGCAATAGGCTTTCATTATTGTGATGGGAACAAGTCACAGAGAACTTCCAGCTCACACGATTCCACCGTACTGGTGTGGCCGTGTAGAGATCAAAAGTTTCACTTCTGCTTTTGACAAGTTGCAGTTTAGCAATGTAACCAAATCCTAAACTGTGGTTATTCTTAACTGGTTAATTGAACAAAACAACTTTGTATCCCATCATTTGAAGTTGGCTTGTTTTGAATAAACCATAATAAATATTAATTGCAGTTTATCAGGTTTGGATGAAATGACAACCTATGGTTAATTTTTTTAAAAAGGAAGTGAACAGCTCAAATTTCCACCTCACAGTCTTGCCAGAGGTGGATCTGGGAGTATGTAACCCCAAGACTTGTTGAAGCTCATTCCCATCACAATAAATCATGGTTTATTATCACATCTGACCTAGGTCACTATTTTGCTCTGTTGCTTTAATTAAAAGATATTACTAAATTACCACTTTCAGATTGTCATTATTTCACAGGTGGGATGCAACTGCATATTGGCAAAATCAGGTTGTACACTTAAAGTGGATTTGGCACTTTTGCTCAACAAACATGCTGCTTTTTTAAAAAAAGGATTTTGTGGCAATGAAAGTGATGGGAAAATGCACTAGGAAGTGTGGGATAACCATTGCTTGATAGGATGTTGCCTGCAATCTCCATGCATACAAATCAGAATGAATGTTCAATAAACAGGTCATCTGGAAGCAACCTATGTTGCTTTGTTATGTCTATATGACAGAAACTATTCTTACTCCAGATTTCCTTGTTACCTGAAGTTGCTGTCATTTCCCACCCCCACCCCCGCAGCTCTCTGTCTAGCTATTGCTATATGTCAGCTGTACCATGTAACAATATACATTTCAGAACTTACGGTTCAGCTTCAATGCTCTGGTCAGGAGCCACATAGTTGGCAGGGATGTAACCTTGCCGCTTCTGTCCATGCTTAGCAGACCCGTTCTCCACGAGCAGCTTCGCAAACCACCAGCTCCCTTGAGATTTATCCAGCACTTCAAGCTTATCTCCAGTTCGGAAGCTCAGGTCTTCCTCTGTACGGGCTTGGTAATCAAACAGGGCCACATATTTGCAAGTCTGCTTTGATGGATGAAGAGGCGGTGGGTCTGGGATGTGTATACAGATGGTGTTCGACGAGTCTGGCGTCACAGTCGAATTGGTGGTAGTTGGGTTAGACTTATCCTCAGTCCCACAATTGAAAAGCCAAGGCATATAGGGCTCCAGACAAGCACAATATTTCCAACAGCAGTTCCCCATTCTGTCCCCTTCTTGCTTGCGGCCTGTATTCCTTCAGTCCCCTTCTTCCTATCCTGAAGCATTCAAGATCCCTTCACACCCATTTTTTACATTCAGCGTCATTTTAAAAATTGTCCCAGGACTCCTTCCTCTAGTACAAAAGGCAAACGATCTCACTGGACGTGTCCTCTTCTCTGCTTCTCCCCCTCCAAGTCTTCTTCACCATAAGAGTTTCCTCCTTGCCTTCCAGCTCCACGCTCAGGACTGAAATCTGAGCACTGAAGTGCAATTGTTCATGTCAGGGGAATTTTTTCACTTCCTCTTCTGATCGGTCAGAAAGACCTGAATTGTCACGTTGGGGCCAAAAAATCTTGTAGCAACAGAACAGGTAAACAGAAACAGTAGAGAAAGCTTCCAGCTGAACTTCCCTGAACTTCCCTCCTCGTTCCCTTTATTCTCTTTAAATGTACTCTGGCAGTAGGGAGGCTCTGCACACATTGTAGCTCCTGGTAATGAATAACCAACCTAACTTGCCTTGTTGCTTTAATATGCTGAGTTGCTTGTGGACAAACTATTTTTTGTATGCACTTCCTGGTTTGCTCTTTTTCCCTTCTGTCTTGGTCACTGGGTGTGTGTTGCTGTCCCTCATACACCACTCTCTCCTTGATGACAGTGCTTCATCTGATGATCATTTTATTGCACAATGAATTTGCACTTTTTTATTTCATATTCACAAAGAATCCAGAAATCTTTCCCAGATGGCCAGGCCACATTGAGGAATGCCTTCCCCACCTCCCTCATTCTTAACATTCAGGAAGAAATTTAAAACATTCCTGATTACGTGGCAATGGGTGGAAGATACCATCCACAGCCACCTTGAAATTATCAGACATTCTTAATTTTTAATTAATTCTTAATTTTTTTAACTGTTCTGGATGTTTGAAAATTTGCTTTTATAATTGTATTGTTTTAGGTGTTGGCACCCTGGGCTCCATTGGGAGGAAAGTTGGGATATAAATTTAATTAATAAGTAAAATAAGGGCCCATCTGTGTTGCAACCTCAGAACCAATAATATTAAATAAATACTGCAATAAATAATAAAATGCTGTCATACTTTGTTCATCTTCTTCTTCCTACAGCGTTGTTATAAGAATAAAATGGTGCGAGAGCACCATGAAGAAAAAGAGGGATATACATGTTACAAATAATAAAATTCTTTAGATCTGAAGAAAACAAATCTAATTTTTTGAGGACGGGGAGTGTCCACAAAATTCTAGAATATCCAGACCTAACGCTTGATTTATTTAGCAGTACTTGCAGCTAAGTGGTGATGCATTGGCTTATGTTTTCATTTTAGTCATCTAACTCTGAATTTAAGAACCAAGCAGTGATTTGCTGACTTGGGTTAGCAACCCTGAAGGGAAGTAGAGTGGTTCACCCAGTCTATCTGCATTTTATACATAACCAATCACCACAGCAAAGCAATATCCTCAATAGTAATTTAGTCACATTTCTCAGATAAACATAGAGTATGCAGTAATGCGTACACAGTCTGCCTCCACTGCCCTCCCACAATGCAGAGCTATCATGCAGTTTCTTGAGAAACTCGTTTGATGCATTTCCCCTCAAACCAGCTTCAATCCACAAGGAAAACATATGCCACTTTGCAGTTAAGCTGAGGTGTGTGCATTTGAGACAGCCATTGCACATGCACAGACGATAGCTTCATGAACAGACGTTGAAGAGCAACTGCAGGGTCAATTCTATGATCTGTGATTCTATGTCATCTCCCACCTTCAACCACAAATCCGCAGACCACAGGAATGAAGTCCACATTCCACAGTTTGGGATCCCCTGGGCTAGCTAATAACAGTAGATTGCTCATCCATGGCCTATCTTATATCAACAGGAGTCGTATATTGTAGAAACTGTAGAAATAACAGGAATGACGCTTAAAGAGGCTTTTTAATGTTGTGTGTCAAACTCATCTAGGAACAGTCTCCCAGCAAATTAATTCAGGTTATTTGCTTCCCTGAGTGGTGCCAAGTTTGAGGGAAACTTATGCTTGGGGATAAAATTGTGAAGGGATATAATTTCAACTTTGCTGCTGACACCTTTATGGCCCTTCGGCAATTTAATGTTGTCCAGTTTTGTGTGTGTGTGTGTGTGTCCATCCTGAGATTCTGTGGAATGAATGGCAGTCTGAAGTACAATCTATCAGTATTTTGCTTTATTAAAAATTATATAATCATAGCATGGGGAAGGATATTTGAAGCAGGCAGCAAAATGTCTGAGCCTATATAAGATTTCCAGAGAGCATTAGCTTGAATTTCTCTGCCCTGATTGCTAGCTGAAGGGTTCCACTTTTCACGGATAGAAGAATTAGTTTTCCAGACATCAAGGAACATTATTGGTAGAAATGCAGCCACTCATTAGTTACTAAAGGTAATGCTCTCTTCACAGTAATGAGGGAGTAGCAACTCCTAGCAATTCACCCTCCCATTCCAAATTAAAGAAACTCTGTATCATCTTTTGTTCTTGCCTGCTTAGCCTCTTTGAACTCATTTCTAGTACTCTTATTAACATCATGACCAAATATGATAAGCCCTCCTTTCTGGGGCTTGTACTGTAAATAAATATACTGAGATTAATGGCAGTGCTCACTAGCAATACAGTTTGCTTGAAAATAATATACATTGATAAAATGCCAGGATTTAATCTATATTCAGGAGACTGTTCCAGTGCCAATATACACGGATGGTAAGCTCTGATCCAATGAGCAAACACATTTTATATCCCTTCCTTTATACAAATTATTTGATTGCCAATGCAAAAAAGAAGCTCTAATTCTAACTTTTTTTTCCAGCGCTAAAAGTTGTTCACTTATCTTTCTCTTAATCAAACCCAGACCATTCATAGGAACGCATTAGACAGAATAACAATAGGTTGGGTGGAGTTTTCAAGAACAGTGTGGTAAGGCTAAAATGGGCTGCAATTCCACAAATGTTTTGCAACATTTGCCACACACTTGCTTCCCCGAAAGGTCTGGCTTTCAGAAGGTAATAATGTGTCAAAAGTGTGTATAGTGTAAATACAGGGTGTATACAATAACATATAGAACTTCTTGAATAATTCTGCACATATCCATAATGACATTTTCATAAGCAGTGGGATTACCACTACGATATGTGACTATGTCTTTTCTCTCCAAAATAAAAGTCAAAGTGTCTAAAAATAAATTTCAGTAAACTGAAAATAAGTAAAACTAAAATAAAGTGTAGATGGGGCCTTAGTTGGATACAATCTATAAAAACCTGGCAGCACAAAAATTCCACAAACTAACGAACTTACCTCCCTCAGCACAGTGACATTGAAATGCACTCATCAGCCTCCAAACCTGCCAAAAATGAGGTCCCCACTAGACAGTCCTTGATGCACCTAAGTCAGTTGGGGAATCTAAAGCAGGGCCACCAATGTTGTTCAGAGCATTGAGAGGAGATGGTTCTAAACAGTGCTTTTTTTTCTAGAAAAAGTGGTGCCGGAACTCACCATGAACATCTCCCTCTTTTGCTTAGAATGGCAATGCTGCCCACTTGAGGCCTGGAACCCACCTGAGAGGTTCTGGAACTGAGTTCCTGTGAGTTCCCTCTGAAAAAGCCCTGGTTCTAAATGTACCCAGTCCTTTAAAAAACCATCAAGGCTTCAAAAGCACCAACCAACACTTTGAATTGTGCTCACAAATAGTTGCCTGTGAAAGCTGGAAAGGACCAGAGAAATATGTTGTGTCCTGCCATCCAGTTGATGTTTCTGATTATTTTCAAGGACAGCACCATAGGAAACACAAATTCTTGAAGCATGTTCAGGGTCAGTCACATGGAATGGTGCCTCAGTTTGTGAAAGAGGTTGACCTAGCAATAGCTGCTGCTAAATTCCTTAATAAAAATTGGTGCAGAAGCTGGTTTAACTTAGCAGTGGCAAACGTCAAGTACTGTGGAATCCTGCAATTTTTCCAAGTCAGACCATTGGTCCATCGATCTCAGTATCTTCAACACTTAACTAGGAGTGGCTCCCCAGGATTTCAGACAGGTTTTTTTCCCTCAGTTGCACCTGAAGTTGCTGACAGTTGAACCTGGAACTCTTTGCATGCAAAACCTGTCCTCTGCCATTGAGTTACAACCAATTCCCAGTGTGGTCTTTGGTCAGTAACTTAGCATATTTGAAGGAGAAGGAAATTTAGGCAGGCAGCACAGGAAGAAGGGCCATTTGTCTTGGCAAAGGATTCTGGAGGCATAGTTTTAGCAATCTAGGGAATGTGGAGTTGTGAGCGACAGGTAGGTGTGCTCACAACTCGAGAAGGAGTGAGTTGACACTGGAGGATAGTGTTAGTACCAAAACAGTTTGTCCTCCAATCCTGATATGACCTCATGTGTGCATGTTTATTAATAGGTTTTCATCATTACTTTTAAGCCAAGGTTGAAAATGTGTAGGTTCCGCTTAAGCATAAGTGCTGTGTGGATGCGAATTGACTGCTGCGGTTAACAGGATAACAATTGTACAGAAATGTTTAAACTGCTAATGGTTCAACTGCTCAGTGTCCCTGCACTGTGCCTCCTGCTGTTAGCATTTTATAAGAATACCAACTTCTAGGAATAATAGCGTTTTAAAGTTGCTTTAAATGCACAGCTTGTAGTCTATTGATGTACATCATTTACACAGAATGTTTTCTGTTGTTAGTGCCATTTTCCCTGATAAAAGCCTGCTGCTACCTCTAATTCCATTAAATCCTGTTCCATTTAACTTACTATCAGCTTAGGCCTTGTTTACTTACACAAAATAATTGTAATGATTAAACACAGCTGTAAAAGATGCGTTTCTCAGCCAAGTAAAGGACAATAATTCCATAAACAAATTAGGAGTTATTTTAACATAGGAAAGACCTTGACTGCAATATTATTTTATGTTTTCTCTTTACTATTTTATTATTTATTTTTACTGGGTAATTAAATCGCAGACTATAGCCGGAACAGTTGGTTTCAGGAATACAGAACACCTATTATTTGCACATTAATTGGCACCATGCTTTACAATTGTGTTTTGGAAAGTAACAACTAAATGCCTCCCCATGCTACATGTAGGAAATTGCTATTACTTTTTGAAATATCCGTGTATGTGTAGCTCAAAGTACTCATTAATATTAGGTTTACTTAAACAAAATGTTATTCAGGAGACCTATGCACATTTGCTAAATGAATTATGGTCTGCACTACAAATCACTTAAGCTACTGTATTTGCACATGCAAATCAAACCAATTTGCTTAAATCTGCCTGAATCAAATCTGCCTGAATCAAAGCATTGCATCTTAAGCTAGTTGTTTTTGTGTGAAATTTTTTTAGGGGGAGGGGGCATTTAATTTGCATCTTAAAGTATACATTTTACCAAAAAAAAGTATTTTGTAAAGAAAAATAATTAGCAGGAAACAGCCTGCATAGTTCAGTTGGTTAGAGCTGGTGCTATTAATGTCAAGGTTGCAGGTTTGAACCCCATATGGGACAGCTGCATATTCCTGCATTGCAAGGGGTGGACTAGATTATACTTAGGGTCCTTTCCAACTCTACAATTCTATGATATCAGAAACAAAATGCCAACTTTTTCAGAGAACACAAACTTTGGTATTCCCTGCCCCATGGAACTTGGCACATCAGACTGCAAACCCATATGTATTTCCAAGGGCTACTATATACTTGGTGCCCCTGCTATAGGGTGTATGGGCATATATGCACATCTATAACACCCAAATTGGAGGCTACAGAAATGGTGTGTCTGCTAAAACATATGCCTGGGTAAATACCTGTATTCAGGACATACAGTAATACCCAAATATAGTCATGTTGTTTCTGTGCTTTCTTAGTTCTGTACATTGCCATTGTGTCCTCACTGAGAAATGGACATCTAGTAATGAATCCCAGTGGTATAGGGTTGGAACTCAGAGACCATCAACTTGCATGAAGTCCAGACAAGACAGAAGAACACAGAGAAACTGGACACTTGGTAGGAAAATCTAGAAGTGCATGCTAATCTAGATGTTCACATGGAAAACATCTTCTGGAGAGCCATACATATAAGGCCAATTAGACCATTGCCCATTTCTAGGCAGGCCTGGCCAATAAATGAGAGTATTAGTAGCTATAGCTATGCTTGAATCTGGAACGTGAATACCATTGTTTCTGCCCTTGCTCAATGTAGCTCTGAGTGCCTTCCCATGTACGACAATAATACATATCAAAAGGCCACTGGTTCTAAATCAAGTCATTTTTAATACAGTGGTACCTCAGGTTACAGACACTTCAGGTTACATACGTTTCAGGTTACAGACTCTGCTAACCCAGAAATAGTACCTCAGGTTAAGAACTTTGCTTCAGGATGAGAACAGAAATTGTGCGGCGGCGGCCCCATTAGCTAAAGTGGTGCTTCAGGTTAAGAACAGTTTCAGGTTAAGAACAGACCTCCGGAACGAATTAAGTACGTAACTAGAGGTACCGCTGTACTCCGCTAAGTTCTACTCCCCTGATGTTTTGTGGAAACTTCTGTGCATTGAAACATTTTTATGCCATCTTAATTCTACAGATCTAAAGAATGGGATGCCTCTTATTCTATAGCTGAATAATGAAACTTTCTGCACCACTCTCCTGACCCAACAAGGGGGAGGGGAGAGAAATAATATACCTGGCATTAGATGCATAAAAATAAATAACAGCCATAGAAATCAAGGAGACTACTGCGTACCCTATGAGCTACAGCATTAGTCCCCAATGGAAAATCACAGTAATGTCCTCTATTTTTAAACAGTTGCACTAGTCAGCTAAGTGCATGTAGGCTGGGAGATGACAGCTGGGAAGGAAATCACTATGCCCACCATAAGCACTTATATGCTGGAACAGAAAATCTTATGGCTGGGCTGTTAGCTTTTAGTTTCCTATATGCCATAAAGGAAAGCTCTTTTTATTATACAAGGAAATATTCTGGCCTGTTTTTTTACTGGAACACTTATTTGATTGTGTTATCATTGTTTTCTGGGTTGTTATCTTAATTGTTGCATATTTTGATCCCACTTCATGCAGAACTTGTCATGGTTAAAGGTTAAAAGTGTGAGCCACAGGCTAGGAAATCTCCAGTTCTGATTCAGCTAGATTTCAGTCAAGTGTCAACTACCTTTCAGAGTGAGGCTCCATGCCTGGAGAGCCCAATGTAATTTTGTAAAAAGCAGCTGCAGAGAGAGGGGGGATTTGATCAGGGCAGTGGTGCAGGCCTAATATGCCAGTTTGATTACTGCATTGCATTGTATGTGGGGCTGCCCTTATAGGTGGCTTAGGAACATCAGATAGCACAGAATTTGGCTTCTAGAATTCTGACACAGCCAGAGTTATGTATATTACACCTACTTTGAGAGAGATATTAGCTGCTTACCTGCTTTCAAGTCCAATTTTAGGTGCTGTTTAAAGCCTTAAATGTTTAATGTATTTATTTATTTACTTTGCAGTTGTATTGTTTTACCACTTGCATGCTGCTAGGGGCTGCTTTGGGAGGAAGGGCCTGGAAATGAACAGGCCGTGGACCTGAACAAACACAGCCAGTAATATGGCTGCTGCATTTTGAACCTGCTGAAGTTTCTGAATCATCTTCAAGGACAGCTCCATTTGGAACTATTGCACCCTTGCAAGAGCTATTCAAAGATGAGGGGATGGAACGTAACAGAAAATGGACATTGCATGTGGGATCACGCAAGCATTTCATCAGGAAGTTTGGCCCATGATGGTTTGAACTGTATAGGTTGCCAGTTATTTTTAGCCTCTGGTCACATTGTGAAGCATAAGAGGAGCCCTGCTGGATCAGACCAAAGGCTTTATATTTCCACTGGCCAACAGTATGTCTACGGGAAGCCTGCAAACACGAAATGAGCACAAAAGCACTCTCTCTCTCATGCTCTCTAGCAACTGCTATTCAAAGACACATAATTACTGTGATTAGGTTATTTATATATTGTTTTTCAATTGCTTTTAAATCTTGTAAGCAGCAGTGGGGAAAGTACTGTATTTAAATATTTAAATTTATTAAACAAAATAAATTAAAACACTAATACTGCAGGCAGTGCTCTTTTCTGGGGGTACGGATACCCCTAACCATTTTGTGATTTAAGTTGGGCCTCATTGAGGGGTAGTATTTCGATTTGAGTAGGAAAATGAGAGTACCCCTAAACATTTTTTAAAAGAAAAAAAGCACTGACTGCAGGTAATAAAGCCATAATTGATAATATAACTCCTTTTTCCACAGGAGTGGCCACTGAGGTGGTGTGATGCCACGCCTCTGTAACAGTGACATCACTGCAGCTTACTAGTATGGGGCAGGGGTGGGGCAAGACGGTGCCAAGGGTGGAACTGTTTGGGCCAGTGGGAGGACATGCTGGATGCTCCAGCTGGTATGTCCATGCAACCTCAACCTCAGCAGGCCGGGTTGTCCTCTTATATACCTGCTGGGATTGACAAGGCATCAGACCCTCACCTGAATCTCATAGCTCTCCTGTAGCTGCCTCTGATTAGTTATCATTTAACTCTTGGGGAAAATAATTAGCATCACACGTCATGTGCATGGAAGTTGCCAAACCAATTAACCAACTACAAGGATTACTGTTAATAGCACCAGTTTTCCTATAACTTGATTTTTAGTTTGCTTTCTGTTGCCACCCTGGAACTTTTCTTTATTAGTGCCACTATGTTTTGTATGATTCCTTGCAAATGAAGGAAAACAACTTTTCTGCTTGTATATGTTGATAATATAATTTTGGTTATTGAGGACAAACAAGATTGTACAAAAACAAGATTGGGTGCAGGCCTGGCCAGGACATAGGGGTCCTGACTGTGATAAAGGTGACCTGTGTGCTTGCTTGCTTGCTTGCTTAACAGCTGTTGGAAACTTCAAGGTCCCTGCTTTCCCTTCTTATGGTCTTTGTACTGGACCTGGAGACTCCAATAGAGAGCATTCCATGTCAAGGAGGGCAAGGGAGCACTCTATCAAATGACAGGGCAGGAGGTACAAATGACAGGAGCAGGAGCTTTTCACTGGTGGTGCCCATTGTATGCCTCACTCTTCCCAGACCTGCTCTCTTTTGGCCTGTATTTTGGAGCTTTATAATTTAGGAAGACTTTGAAAGAACTGTTTGACAAGTCTTATCAGTTGCTGACGTATGAGCGGATTTTATTTGCTGCTATTCTGTGCTTCTGGTGCACCAGGGTTTACACCAGTGTAATAGAGTTGGCCAGGATGCCAGAAGGGATACAATTTATGAGCTTTCTCCGTTATCTGCACAGCAGGGGGTGTTCAGTCAACAGTGCAAAGGCTGAGCTGAAGCATTCCCTGCCGGTTACCTGCTTTCAGCAATAGGGGTCGCTGTTTGGTAGTATCCAATTGGTTAGCTGTCAGATTCTAGAGTTCCTATTGGTGGCTCTTCGGTAATTCACAAAATACAGAATCCATTCATAAAACACAGTGTTCATTCATAAAGCAGTAACATAAATCTCCATTGCTACATATTGGGTGTATATTTCAGCAGTTGAACGTACGTGTTTATGGCCATGCTGTAGTGTAGTGCTTATGCGACTGTGAATAAAAGGTGGCTGGGCTCATCGTCCTCGGAGTTTGGGGGGGAAGAGGTGACAAAATTGATTTCTAATAAGTGCCCCCCTTGATTTCCATAACAAGTCCTTGAGTCTGTACTCTGAATAGTGACACCAGGGACCTAGAAGGTGCACAGTCTCATCAGGGCTGACTTTAAGGCAATTGGAGAAATTGGGCAAAATTGGACCCTGCAGGCCGCTCCTAAGGGGGCCCCTGCACCAGGGCAATCTAGATGGATTTTATTTATAAGATTTTGCAGACTTTGTGAACTGGAGCCCTACGGGGGGAAAAAATTCAAGTTGCGCCCCACTGCTTCAAATTGGGCCCCACTGGCTAGCCCTGAGTCTAATAGTTGCTGGGCCTGAGTTACTGGTACCCTGTCCTTGCATGAAGTCTTGGGTTTACAATTTTGATAGAGGGGAGACTGTGTTACTGTATGTAGGTTTTATTTTATTTGTTTTTTATCTTATATTTTGGAAATGTACATCGTTTTCCCCCTTTAATTTTTTTGGTGGCCCCCAAGACAGTGGGGCCCTAAGCTATAGCTTGTTTAGCTTATATGTAACTCCGGCACTGCTTATACGCAACAAACCACCGGGCTGCGAAAGCTTTGACAGAAAGTGTGTAGTGACAGATCTGCGGAAGGTGCAGAAATGAGCGCCGAAAGTTCAGCGTCCTCGTTTCAGAAGAAGCCCTGCCTTTCGTTGCCCAAGTGTTCAGTGCCAAGTCCTCTTAAAGGTCCAAGAGGAAAAAACATGTTTTCGCTTTTTTAAAGAAAAAGGAAAGGACCGACTTCGCTGCCCGATCGTCCAGGGTCAGGCACAGGCGCAGCGTGCAGGTGGCCCGCCGGAGCCGCGCCAAGGAAGGGGCAGGGAGGCGGGCGGAAGCGGGGATGCCCCCGGAGCCCCGGCAGCGTGAGGCGGATCGGTTCCCGCAGGAAGGCGCGGCCGGAGGAGCGCGGCGGGCGGCTTCTCTTCCCGGAGCAGTGGAGGGCAGACGCGGCGGCGGCGGAGGCTGCTGCTTCTCCTCGTGCTTCTCGTGCGCCTCCTCCTCCGCCGTCGCCATGGCGCGGCCCTCCTTCTCCCTGGCCGCCTGCGAAGTGATCGGCTTCGACCTGGACCACACGCTGTGCCGCTACCACCTGGTCGAGAGCGCTCGGGTGAGTGAGGGGCAGCCGAGGGGAGACGGCGAGGCGAGCGCCGGGGCAGCCGGAGCGGCGTCCGCTCTTCTCCCGCTGCGCCGCCGCTCCCTCCGCCCTCGTCGCAGCCTCGGCCGGGCGCTTGGCCACCGCCGGCCGAGAGCGGCGCTGCGACGCGGGCGGAGGAGGCGAGGCGGGCGTCTCGGGGAGGGGACTCTTTGGCTGAGGCGGCGGCGTGGTTTTGGCGGGCCTCCTCGGTCTGCGGCCCTTCTGGCGGGCCTGCTGGCGAAGCAAGGAAACTCCCGCCCCCTGGAGTCCTTTGGCGCTGCATTTCTGCTCGCTGCCCGGGGCAGAGTCAGCCTCTTGGAGTCAGTGGAGCCTCCTTCCGAGCAGACGCGCGCAGGAGGAGTCTCAGCGCAGTGCTGCTCATAATTACTCAGAAGGAAGGGCCACGGGGCTCCGTGGAGCTTACTCCCGAGTAGGCAAGCGTTGGGTGGGGAGAGGGCTCGGGAGCTGCTTCACATAGGCATCTGGCTGGCCGCTGTCAGTGCAGGATGCTGGGCTACAGATGCCCGGATCCAGCGGGGGGAATTACGTACCAGCAACTCGCCCTTGTGTTTCTTCCAGCCCATGTCCCTGAGGCAGAATATGTCGGGTGCCTTACATTTCTGTGTTTCCAAGTTTTATTCATGTAAGAAATGTATGCACTACGCTTTGAAAATATGCATGGCAAAGCCCTTAAAGCTGGTTACAGAACAGACTGAAACATTAATGATAATATAACCAGTGCAAGGAAATATATTTGTGTCTTGCTTGGGGAAAACACATTGGTTTTTGTTTTTGTTTAAAAAAACAAGGTAATTTACAAAGCTGCAGACAAAGCTGAACCTCCTCCCTACTGTGCTTGCTATCCATTATTATTACTATTTTTATGTCCCTCCTTGCTCAAGGTGGCCTACATGGTTCCCCCCCACTACATCCTGTCAGGTAGGTTAGGCAGAGAAACAGTAACTGGTCCAGGATCACCAAGTGTATGAGTGGGGATTTGAACTTCGAAGTCCTAGTCCATTACTCTAACCACTATACCACACACCTCAATCTTCAAATGTCTGTTCCTCCCCTCTGTCCCCTTATCCTCAAGTATTTATATGAAGGTTTCAAACTCCCCTGGGAATTTCTGTTGTGGAAGTGCAACTCATTTGAATGGCAGGTATTCAAGAGCACATATGATAATAGAGCACCTGTGATAAAAGTTAGTGTGGGAAGAACTCTGGTTTCTCCTCATGGGTCCAGCACAATTACAACACACATGAGATCTAGTATTTTTTATACAACCAGAGAAAAACTTCACCTTCAACTTTTATCCTGGTGTAAAATCTATGGGCATCTTTAATTTACGAAATTGTAACTGGTTTTATGCCAGTTTAATAGCTTCTTCCAGAAGAGTCCTGAGAAGTAAAGTTTGAAGACAGAGAACCCTACCCTCACACTTCTAAATTCCTAGGGCAGGCTTTCTCAACAGGATTATTCCCAATGGAGGAGAAAGAGTGCACATTAGTGACAGAGAGACTGCACGTTTATTGTTCAAACACAAGTTGCAATATTTACTGAAAATTTTTGCATCTCACTTTTCTAAGAGTTTGCCAAGGTACAAACCATATAAACATTGCAACTAGTGATGAAGACCATCTCAAGCTCTTTCCATGCACCTAGTTCAACTACAGTGGTACCTTGGGTTACATACGCTTCAGGTTACACACGCTTCAGGTTACACACTCCACTAAGCCAGAAATAGTGCTTCAGGTTAAGAACTTTGCTTCAGGATGAGAACAGAAATCGTGCTCTGGCGGAGCGGCGGCAGTAGGAGGCCCCATTAGCTAAAGTGGTGCTTCACGTTAAGAACAGTTTCAGGTTAAGAACGGACCTCCGGAACGAATTAATTACTTAACCCGAGGTACCACTGTAGTTTTCTATGGGTGCATTGCTCACATTAAAGAAGTAACTATGAGACATAACATAAGGAGGGGGAAAAACCTTGAGGTGAGGCTGGATTACATTTCAGAACATTTTCCCCTTCATTCTCAAAATGTCACCTTGAGGGTAAAGAAATGTGAGTGTTAAGAATTAATCTAAATGTTAGCCGTTTTATGTGCAGAACATTCTTCTGCAGCTAATAAGGTAAACTTTAAAGTGTGAAGTGACGGAATCTTGGAGTGTCTCAGTGTATTTAATTTTATGTAGCGTTACATCTTCCTTTCTCTCTTAATTTGCAGCTTATATATGATAGTTTTGCTCAGTACATGGTAAAAGAGAAAGGTTATGATAAAGAACTGCTGAACGTATCCCATGAAAGCTGGGATTTCTGGTAAGTGATTCTGTTTAAAAATAATAACTATTTCCAGACTTCTCGTCAGCTCATTAATTGCATGCATTAAAAGCACACACCCATACATATCTTTAAGGGTTACTTAGAGTATTTTCCTGGATGTATGTCCTGTTTGGCTCAACCCTACTTCCTGCTGCTCAGGTACTCATCCTCAGCACAAGGTTCTGTGGTTCTTTTGTTCAGTGACACTGTGGAATCCATAATCTCTCATCTAGAAAATTGAGCTGGATGGCTTTATTTTTCCTCCAGCCACTGCCTAACGACAATCAAAAAGGCAATCTTTCTTCTAGACTCCTCTCACAAATGGCTATGCAGCCTCCAGAGAAGTATTGGGGAACCCGTAGATCAGCATCTGGAGAACCCATCATATTCAATCATTGGCAATGCTGGTTGGGGTTTATAAGAGTCCAACGATGCCCGGAGGGCCCCACCCCTGCCCTGGGTCCTGGCCTGGCAAGAAGTCTTTTCAACATACCCAATTTCTCTTAGGTTGTTTGGAA
The DNA here is from genome assembly GCF_027172205.1 of Podarcis raffonei. NCBI lineage: Eukaryota > Metazoa > Chordata > Lepidosauria > Squamata > Lacertidae > Podarcis > Podarcis raffonei. The sequence goes on from NC_070604.1 coordinate 55,464,361, forward strand.
TGATGATAGATTTGCCCATACTTCAGCATGTAATTAATTACTTTGCCAATTTCAGTGCATTTTGATGGAAGCCAAAAACAATGTAGAAAATAATGCAATTGTTTACATGTTTGCGGACTACAAAACAAAAAACCTTGAACAGTTCCTGACTTATGAACATGTGGATTGTGGCAGTTTATGCTCCATTTCTGACCAAATTCTCCAACTTTTCTACCCATCTCCCTCCATTGCCCTGAGTATCTCTTACTGCCATAAGTTTATTAAGTTCACTGACTGTACTCGGTATCACATGTATATATTTGGAATATAAGGTTAAATGTATACAAGCTTAAATGTATCATCTTTCTTACTCTGCTCCCCACCTGTACCTTATCGGTGAAACAAATGTAGCTTTAAAGGCTTGGTGTTGGATATGGAAGATGGCAACTTCCTTAAACTTGCAGAGGATGGAACTGTTTTGAGGTAATATATTTTATTTTATAAAAATAAAAATGTGGGGTGGGGAGGAATCTGTTTTCAAAGCACCATCATACTATTCTGTGAATGATCATAATAATTCTACAAAATGAATTGCTTTTACTCATCTAAATCCTACACTTGCTTCCAATAGTCTTCACCTGTCAGAGGAATGTAGCAAAGTAACTCTTCCAGTTAGTTAAGTAAAAATCCAATCAAAATACAGATAAAAGTTAATTAATTCTTTAATGTTGTCAGTTAACAAAATTATTGAAGTTGAAAGCAATGTGTAAAATAAAACTATACTATTTATTATTTACACCAGAGGAAGAATTCATTACCTAGATTTTCAGCTTTTCTTCCCCTTCCCTCTTCTTTTGTCAAGCCTCTAAAAATATTAGCAATTTTTGACAGGAACTGACAAATGGAATGATCTGCCTGTCTAATCCAGGTCCAATGAAATCCAAAGATTAGACAAGAGCAAGAAAAATGTCTAAAGAACTTAATTTTGTGACTCAGATTTGGTGTTATAATGTCTACATATATTGCCAAATTTGAGTCCAAAAATTATAAATCTGCTAGTGACTACTAGATCTCATTGCAGATTTTTTAGAATCTCCTGTTTGGAAAGAAGAAGAAGAAATATTTCATACAATTCTTCCAATGATGTTCCACTAAGTCATACTCAGAGTAGACCTATTGATATCAGTGAACTTCTGAGTTGTTGAAGTCCAGTGAATTCAGTGGGTCTGCTCTCAGTAAAATTAATGTTGGGTATCACTCCATGCCTTTAATTCTTGGTACATATATGTGTTAAACAGGGCAAGCCATGGCACAAAATGCATGACCTCTGAAGAGATCTTAGATACATATGGAAGGAAGGAATGGAAACACTTCAAGACAATGAGTGGAATGGTTTCTCGTTCAGGTACCAGAGAAATATATGGTTGGGCCTCACTGGCTAATGTATGCACATATACGAAGGAATCTGTGGCTGGATTTCTTGATATCTTTAGCCACCATTCTGTGTTTCTTTCACATGGAAGGAATCCATACGCTTAAAGGGTAGCAGGGCTTCTCCACTGGCAGCACCCCCAATGTTGTGGCCTCTTGCCTGGCTCTGCCTTCTTTCGTCTTCAACATTGAAAGAAGGTGTGAGGGGGCAGCTTTCATGTGTTTTATGTCAGAAATTTTAATTATATATTATTTTGCTTGCTGTTATTTTGCTGGACTATTGTTGCTGTTTTAAATAATACTGCAAACTGCCCTGGAACCACTGGATGAAGGGTGGGTTTAAAATCCTCTTAATAAACAATACACAAATAAAATTCTTTTATTTTTCTCTGCAGCTAAATATTATGCCTATGACAATTACTTTGATCTGCCTGGGGCACTTCTTTGTGCACGGATTATTGATGGTTTAAACAAAGTAAGTGTTAACAGTGGGTTTTTTCACTGGGCTGTAGACTAGGTTAACTTAAACGAGAGCTTTTTCTCCCTTGTGTTCCTCCTTTTTCTGTTCCTCACCTTGCTTAGGTATTATGTAATGGGCTTGCTTAACAATTATGCTGCAAGAGGAACTTAATTTCTGTGATGGAATTTTATATACCTGTTCCATTGCAATGAATAAGTTGGACCATGGCAGTCATAGGAGTCACTTCTGCAGATGACCAAGTAGTGGTCTTGGGGCTAAATTAGACATGATGTTCAACATGCACATATTTAAAATGCAAATAGCAGCCTTAGAGATTGGGATTGCAGAAGCTGGGGGTGGGAAATCAAACCATCTTCCTCCCCTGTCGTGGTTCTGATGAAGCACCCACTCCCCCTGCTCTGCCCTGCCCCTTACCTATGACAGACAGCACTGCTTCCAGATGATGAATTGTATAAACCCTTAAATACCATCCTCCTACATGCATTCCAAATTCACACCTGTTTTCTCTGATGGATGACAAATGAATCTTTTGGTTTTCAGTCCTGAGTCTTGAGGCTAGGTTGACCTGTTCTAAAAGCTTTACAGATTGAACAGGCATACTGCTTTTCATTATCTGCAATGTACGTTGTGGTTACTCTCCTTTATTTTACTGAAGGGCATAGGCAAACCACAAGAATCTCTCTCACCCCATGTGCAAACACGCTGACAGAACTCGCCCAAGTTTGTAACTTTAGGGGTTTGCGGCCTAGGAGAGGCCATTCTGTATGGCAACCCCTAAGCGGGTGAATTTCCTCCCCACAGAGGTGCGTCTGGCATTGTAATTATTAATTACATTTGTCAGTTCCTTTCATCACAGAAGTGAACCAAAGCGAGTTACGTTAGAATCAGTTAAAGCAAATACAACCAATAAAAGCCTAAAAGCAAAATCCACAAGGATAAAATATGAGTTTTATAGATCCTGCCCAGCTGAAAGAGGCCACAATTGCCCCAAACCCTTCAAATTAAAGGCCAAAAGCCTGGGCAAAGAGGAGGGTCTTTACCTGGTGCCTACAACTAAAGATGGTGCCAGATGTGCCTTCCTGGGGAATGCTCTCCCCAGGGAGGCATACTTGACACCCTCTTTATATATTTTATCCACCACTGGAAGAGCCTGTTTTCCTGTTGCCACCCTCCAGATCTCCCATGGAAGGGACACAAAAAGAAGGACCTCATTGTGTAGCTTTCATAATATTCAGAGGACACACCTCCTTACTTTGGCAAAAGTAGCAGTGTTGGTAATATAACAACAACAACAACAACAACAATAGTAAGTAATGATCGTATTAACCCCAATATTGGCCACCCCTGATTATTTCGTTTCTTTGGTGATCACTCGTAGCCGAGTAAGATTGTCTTCCATAGACACGGTTTTAACAACGAGTCTGTAAGTGACTGTGGAGGGCTTTTTTCAGCCAGAACTCACCAGAACTCCATTCCGGCACCTCTCAGGTGGATGCCATTGCCATTCTAAGAGAACAAGGGAGATGTTCATGGTGAGTTCCAGCACCTCTTTTTCTAGAAAAATAGCACTGATTAGAAGCCAGTAGTTTTTTCGGGGGGTGACCCATATTGCTGCCTGAAGTGAAGGATAAGGTACTGCACAGAGACACCTATTCCTTGTACTGAAGCTGAGAGAACTTGCAGTTGAATCTTGACAATACAAGAAGAAATACAATACAAAAGAAACAGTGCAGATTGGGCCCAGAAGGATAGGGCAAGTGAACAGGCAGCAGTTCTTTGGAGAGGAGGAGGGAGGCCTACAGAGAAAGGGGGACCACTGAGGGCACCTTGCCTAAGGGATCCTCCCCCCCAAATTGGAGCCAGTACTGGGTGCCCCAACCCCCTGCATCTGTCCCTTGCATCCGTCACTCTGCTCAGTGAAAGGGCACGTCCTGTGCTTTGAAAGCTGGGGTGGAAAAAGTAGGCCTAAGAAGTGGAAGAAAGGTGTTGTCTTTCTTTTACATGCAAGGGTCATGGGGAGAGGGAACCTCAGCCTGGATTTGACCTGGTTCCTGGTGTTTGGGGCAAATGCGGACAGGGATGTTTTTGTTTGTTTGTTTGTTTGTTTGTTTGTTTACTAAGCACTCCAAACCTTGAACCTGTAAGTCCACTTCTGTGTTTAGAAATGTGTTTGTATTACTTTTGGTTGGTATGCAAAGTTTGCTGCCTCCGCAGGCCCATGTTGAAGCACTTCTGTATAGCAAAGCTTTTAAGTAATTTTAGGCATGTCACTAAGGAGAACAATTTACTACAACAGCTGAACTGCAAAGAGACAGATTTGTTAAAATGAAGAGCAGAAACCGAAACACTTTCATGCCCCTGTGATGCCTGTGATTAATCTGTTTTGTAAATAACATCAGTCTGCCAGTTTAGTTTCAGATTTTGTGGTAGAAGATTCCCCCCACCCACCCAAAATAGCAACACAGTAAGTGATGCAGAATGATCTGTATATTTCAGTATCGCAAGATTAATTATTGCATTTTTATTCATGATAGGTTGTTAACAGATAAGGAAAAAAGACGTTGCCTTTCAGTGTGAGTTAAAACCTGAGCTGTGTTGTAACTCCTATCTAAATCCCCATCCATTTCCCTTTCCCAGGCATGGACTATACACACACAGTAGAATGAGGTGACAGAATAGACTATACAAGTGGTTCTCAAAAATTTCACCTCAGATGGAGGCAAAGTTTGGAATAATCAGCTGGCAGTTACAGAAATAATGTTCTGCTGGTGTCTCATCCATCTTTGGAAATTACTAAATTATTTGCCACCATGTTTTCCTTATGGCAAGAATTTCCAAAGTTCAGAGGCCCTCAGGCAAAGTACAGCCATTTGCTTTGGAGGTATTGTAACTCAACCAGGAGTGGGGGAATGAAACAAAAAAATCATAGAAGAGAGCATTGCTGCCTGGCCTTTGAACATGAGCTCGTCAAGCTACATTTTTGCTGTTGCTGCAGGTTCCCTCCCTTTGAAATCACTAATTTATGAAACTCACAGTGATTGTTCTGTTAAAATTTGGAGTGACTTTTAGTTGAGGAAGCTCAAAGGATTTCTTGGTGTTTTTTTCTTGCTTACAGCATAGTCCTAGGCGAAAATATGACTTTTGGAAGGATATGGTTGCTGCCATACAGCATAATTATAAGACTTCAGCTTTTAAAGGTAAGCAAATTCATTGTCATATGATGGGTATTTTTATAACAACAACAACAACACTATTCTTTGTGTATCTGACGGTTCATGGCAGTTAGTAGTCCGAGGGTTGAATGTGCCCATTCAATACCATATATATGGTTAGCTTGACCAAACTATAACCATTGCATAGAAGTGCACTAAAAGTCACTTCTATACTGATGAAAGTCTTCCAAGTTATCGATTCATAGTTAAGTGATGTTAAGTTAGGGTTATACTTGTACTTGGAAGATTTGCATCTAAGAATGGAACAAGATGCTTGGCGACAAAAAATGTGTTTCCCAGTTCTGTGTTTGCCTGAGACATCAATCTGTCCGTTCCTTTTTCTCCCTTGCAAATGCCCACCTCATGCCCTCACACAGCACTGGAAATTTTTATGTTTCCCTCTGAATGTCTGTTTCCAGCTTAAAATCCAACCAGGGTCAAGCTCACTGCAGAGCAATACATGCAGCAATGTTGTTAAGGGGCTGGAAACACCCAGTGTGTTTAATGGCAGGTCTGTTCCAGGAGGCCCTGCAAGAGTTCCTCACCCATGATATGGCATGGAGGCGGGAATGGTTCTTCAAGCATATCATGCTGTAAGATGTACATAATCTGAGTGGATGTGTGTGAGAGAAATTTGCCAGAGGTAACTGTCATATATAGCTTATTCCAGACTTTTAAGTGGACTGTGAACAGGGAGAGCGGACATCCCTAGACCACCTGCTTTCTATTTATTACAGGTGTCTCCCACCCCACCCCCACCTTCATTTCAGAATTCACTTCTGAGGACAGGTTCCAAAAATGTAACAATTTGATAAATTATATTCAGAGATTGATGCTGAAGCTTTGCACAGTGCTGATAGGGAGTCGTATCTGTATTTCTCTACTTAAAATCTGTAAGTAGACTTGTACCTGCGGGCCTATATCTCCACGGCAGATTTTTCTCCTTCCTTTGAAGTTCTGTGAATCAAGATGATGGCTTAAAAGACTTAGGCCGCATGGCACTGAGATAGTAGTACCTTTGACTTCAAGATTCCCCTTACAGCACTTGCATCCTTTGAGATAGAGATAGGCTTGTTTTGCTTTCAGTGCAACCATGTAGCTGGTAGCTAAAAGCCCCACACATATTTTTTTAATAGAACAAATTCTCAGGTAGGATTTTTATTTTTTAAAAAATGTATTTCATGTATAAGTTTTTGTCAGTATAGTCATTTGGGAAAATAGCAATGACTTTGCCACAACACCATGATTCCAAGAAACAATTTTAGAAGTACTAAATAATGGCAAGCAAAACAGAAATAGGTTTCACTTTTTTATTAATACAGCTTTTAAAAATCACGTTTGACAAACACAACTAGACATTTTTAGAACAAAGTGTAAAATGCTGGTGTCAAATGAATATAATAAAGACCATTTATTTTTATTTCACACAGACAAAAAAAAACCGTAATCAAGAACTTAGTGTGGGTGAAATATTAATGTTAAAAAATGTAACTGGTCTCATGTTGGTACAATAAGTGAATAATTGTACAAGCACCATAGTGTAAAACTAATAAGCATAAATAATACTTCCCTCTCCACCGTCATTTATCATTCTCTCAATGCCATAATGTATTTAAGGGAGAGGAGACTATTTAAAAGCATTTGAATGTATATTTTCTTTTGGAAGAGACTTTTGACACAACCTAACCATGCTGAACTAATTTTATTCAGAATATTCCAGTTAGTCTGTAGCACCTTATATTTAATTTTAACTTACAGAACTTAACACATTGTTAACTAATTAACCAATGTGACAATCTTTATCATTCCTAATGACTAATTATAGTAGTTTCACATTAGATTTGTGAGTGATAATCGCAGGGCTCACATTCATATGAACTTTGTATATGAGCTTGCCGGTGAACTCCTACCCGAAATACACTTCTGTGATAAGCTAGCCTCTGTGATTTCAAAAGAAATAACTTTGTTGCCATAGTGTCTTTCACCTATGAGTTCAGCCTCTTTTAACTGTGAAAATTATTTTTGAATCTACTTCGAGGGGGAAATAAACTCATTTAAACCAGTATCATTAATCAGATTATTAAAGAGTAAGTAGTGTCAGGATGGAAGCATTAGATCTTTAGAAATGCTTCTTTTCTACACTTCTGTGAATGATAAGACCCCATAGCCTTACAATTTTAAAGATCTAATCCTGGCAATTACAGTTGGGATTTCTCAGTGTTTGGGTGGGTTAAATACATTGTTGAGTATTGCACTGAAATACAATTATAGTTTGTGAACATCACCCTTTAAAATAGGAGTGAGGAACATATGGCCCTCCAAATGTTGTTGGACTACATCTCCTATCATCCCTAACAATTAGCTGGAGTTAATGGGAGTTGGAATCCAGCAACATTCTGGAGAGCCACAGACTCCCGACTCCTTCTTTAAAATGTCTTTTAAAAACAGCACCTAAGATAAACATAAAGTAGCATTTGCCTTTGAAATTTAATTTTGAGTTCACACTTTCTTCAGCTAGTCTCCTCTGGACATCTACAAGTAGAAACACAAATACTAAGATACTATATGTTGGGGGTGGCAGAATGTTATATTTGTGCAAATAAGAAACCTGAGAAGGAGGAGTGAACGTACTCTGAAGAGAACAGGCCGTTCGATTCATTGTTGGGCAGCTGCAACCAGACTTGATCATTTTCCATGAGCTCAATAACAGCACTACCAGAAGCCTGATCGAGGTAGCCTTTCTGGTACTCATCAAAGGTGTACATGATGGGCGAGCCATTTTTGTACAGGCCTACCCAAACATGTGACCCTTTCACATGCACGTGGTAAGCAAAGTAGTAAAGTCCTGGTATCCTGCAAGTGAAGATCCCTGACCTGGGGTCGTAGTGCTGTTGTCTGTTGTACAAGATCTTATCAAATCTGATAGGGGCAGCTGATGCAGGGTAAGCTTTGGAAAGAGTGGCAGTGAAAGCTGACACCGGGAAGCCAGTTAGACCTTGCACTTCACCAGCTTTCATAACAGGTATTCCAGCCAGGGCCTGGCCTCCTGGGATTACTGCTTCTCCAGGAGGCCCAGGTGGACCTGGAGGACCTGGCAAACCAGGCTGTCCATTGTGGCCTTTGGGGCCTGATGGTCCTGGGGGTCCCATAGGCCCATCTAAACCCTTTGCAGCAATACCAGCTGGGCCCGGTAATCCTGGTGCACCCGTTTCCCCTTTACTGCCAGGGAATCCTGGAATACCTGGAGGACCAATTGGTCCTTTTGTACCAGGTATTCCTGGCGGTCCTCTAGGGCCTGGTTCACCATTGAATCCTGCCACTCCCTTAGGTCCTGGTGATCCCATTGGGCCAGGTAGGCCAGGTTGCCCAGCATGCCCTGCATCCCCTTTTGGACCTGGCAAACCTGGTTGTCCTTTTGGGCCAGTAAGTCCTGGCTCCCCTGGATATCCTGATTTCCCCTGCAGTCCTAGTAGACCCCTATCCCCTTTAACACCTGGGAATCCTGCTGGACCTGCAGGGCCTCTCTCACCCTTGAGTCCAGGGAGGCCATTTTCACCTGCTGGACCTCTGAGCCCTTGAGGGCCTACATTCCCAGGTGGTCCGAGTGGCCCTGGTTCACCTGGAGCACCAGCTAGTCCTTGTTCTCCCTTTTCTCCTAGGGCACCAGGGAGACCTTCAGGTCCTCTCTGTCCCTTCATCCCGGGCAACCCTGGTTTTCCAAATCCTGGGAGACCAGAAGGCCCAGGAAGGCCAGAGGGACCTGGAAGTCCTTTTGCTCCAGGGATCCCTGGTATTCCTGGTGGTCCACTTGGTCCAGGTTTTCCTACTCCTGGTTCTCCACGTTCCCCACGAGAGCCTTGTGGACCTGGGGCGCCAATGGGACCTGAGGTGCCTGGAAAACCCCGCTCCCCTTTAATACCTGGCTCCCCTGGAAATCCTCTTTCCCCAGGCTTTCCTACCCCTGCTGGTCCTGGAGGGCCTGAAGGGCCCTGTGGCCCCGGCAGACCTCTTTCACCTGGGCGACCTGGAGCCCCATATCCGTTCTCACCCTTCTCTCCATTGATACCAGAAATGCCTTGCTCACCTTTTTCTCCTGGGGCACCCCTTAGCCCTTGTGGCCCTGGCAGACCTTGTTTTCCAGCAACAGATATCCCAGCTGGACCAGGAATTCCAGGGGCCCCTGGGGGACCTCTTGGCCCTGGGAGACCGGCGGGGCCCATATCTCCTTTTTCACCAGTTAGTCCTCTTTCCCCTGGCCTTCCTTGCAAACCTGGCAGGCCTGGCTTTCCAACGGTTGAAAGTCCTGGGGGTCCTGGGGGTCCCGGTGGCCCTTGAGGTCCTTGGCTTCCATATCCTGGTTTTCCTGGAGCCCCTGCAGAGCCTGGGAGTCCTCTTGGACCGGGAGGGCCTGCTGGACCAGATGGGCCTTGATCACCCCTTGCCTGGACAACTAAAGCAATAATAATAATAATAATAATAATAATAATAATAATAATAATAATAATACATTAGTAAGTTCCAGGAATTAAGTGACTCAAGAAATAGCAGTCAGGATTAAAAAAAGTCTTTAAAAACCTGTAATCACTAATTCAGATTGAATCAGAGATGGTGTTCCTCATAATAACTAGTTTTACCCTCACTGAGCTACAATTCCCAGAACCCTTGACAAACTACAGTTCCCAAGATTCTTAGGGGGAAGTCATGTGCATTGAATGTGCTTTAAATGTATGATATGCATCTGCCGGAACCTCACTTTCTACTTCCTCAAAGTCCAGGGTTCCTGTTTAGCTAGTGGAGTTGCTACAGTAGTACTGCTTTCCCATATCACTAGAGCAATTTGGGAAGCCCCCAACTGCATGCCACAGGTTGTGTCCATGCCAACATCAACCCTTTGGAAAATTGTCTAATGCTAGGTATGGGGAGGACGATAGCATAGAAATCATCATGTATCATCTTCCAGTCTGACAGAATAATGTGAATACTGGGGATGAAGTCTATGGTCATCTTTCAGTTCTGCTTGCTGTCATCTCTCTGACTTGCTGTTCTTTAACACCATTTCCCCCTACAATTCCTGGTTAATATTTCTAGGATTAGTCCAGCCTTCCCCATCCTGGTGCCTTCCAGGAATTATACTTTTAAATGCTTTGTTTTGGCAAATGTGGGTACGCCTAGGTTTGCCACCTGTTCATCATTTTTATGGACTATTCATATTTTAGAAAGTTCTCCCATAATATGTGAAATATGTATTGTGGATGAAGCTTGTTGATAGTTTTCCCCAAGAAACAAAATCTAGAGCAACAAAAGTACATTCACAATTTTTAAATAACACATGTTCCTTGGTTGCCTGATAGGGATGTTTTTGCCCAGAGAATGTGAGGACAAATGTGGGGAGGAGGGAATGTGTTTTCTAGGAAGAAACAATTCAGGAAATTAAATGTGTCTTTTCTAAGAGACCTTATCTGGTGTAAAGAAAGAAGGCGGGTCCTATAAGCTCCACAATGTCAGATTTCTCATGTCCTGCTGACCGGAAAAACCAATAGTTTGTGAAGTTAAAGGGTGGGAGCCATACACAGTCCAGAACAAATGAATCAAGTAACATGCAAAACAATCCTATGCATGTTTTCTCAGACATAAATCCCAATGTTTTCTATGTAGCTTACTCACAGAAGAAGTAAGGAGGCAGAGGATTTAATGTCTGTTCAAGAAAACTTCAAATATGAAATCTAGTTTTAGCATTACAACCTCACGGTTGTGTTTATAGGGTTGCTGCCTACACTGCAGAAAACTGCTTCTAATAATATATTGAAACTATAGTATTACATAAGAAAACCTGAGCTTGGCTGACTTTAGTGGGACTATTCCTTAGTAGTTTTGGAACTGTAGCTGCAAAAGCTATGTTTAAGCAACTAGATTTGGGCTCCCAAACTGTGGTTCATGAATCGCCACTGGTCCATGAGCTTTATTCTGGTAGTCTGTTGCATATGGGCATTTGTGGTTCAAGAAATAGTCATATTTGTTTCTTACTGTATTGCAATCCAATCTGTAATGACAACGTATGCGAAACAAAAGCGGTAATAAAAATAAAATTAAGAATATAACATTACAACTTCGAGAGGCAGAAAAGTCATTAAGTGGTTAGCAGTTTCCTAGTGGTCTGTGCAGGGGCGGGGGAGGTTTGTGAAACACTGAACTAGATGGTTGCATGGTGTTCTAGAAACCAGCAGATGGAGCCATTCAACCATACGTTAACCATAGCAAATCATGTAAAGGAATTTAATTTCTTCCGTAATAACCCTTTTCTATTTCTTGCTCTGGGATCAGGCAGAATTTTGTGCAGCCATAGGAGATACTCATTAAAACAAAGTATTGAAACATAAGCAGAGTTGTTTTTTTAAAAACAAAATAAAATAAATAAAATGGATTAGAATAAAATAAAATACATTAGAAGTTTTAATTTTTCCAGTGCCATAGCTTGCATAATTTAAACCACCTTGTTCATAGTTGCAGATAATAGTAGAGGGTATGGAGGTTAAAACTGAAAACAAATTGTGATTAGCTAATGAAGGTGTCGATTGAAATACTGTGGAACAGGAGAGACCTCCGATCACAAAGTCCAGTACTATGGTAATCACTGGGACCATAAGAAATGCAAATAAGTCTAAGTTTGTAAAAGTTTGTCAGATGATTTTGTATGAATTATATCAGTTATTATTTATTTGTTGGGAAAGGGGGACAGCCTCACATTTAAGACACTACATTCTCCATGGATAAAAGCGATAAACAAATATGCCCAGGGATATAAATTTAATCAGCTTTGCAAAACTTTGGTGATTCAGTATTAGGAAGAATAACTTAACAATCAGCATGCATTAGCTATGTGTCTGTGATAATGTAGGATTTCCCCCCATACATTTTACATTATTTGGTCACTTCCATGTCAACCCACATCTGAAAACACCCTGTGACATGGGTTTATCTGATAGTTCAAAACACAGAGAGGGTTGAGAATAACCAAGTGTAAGAAAGAAGTATGGCAATGAAGGCAATGAAGGCAGAAGTAAGCAACTGATCAACTAGTAAGTAAAGGAGCCAAGCAGCTCTGTTGGCAAGAGCGAATCTCAAAGAGGCTGTTTGGGATTAAGTGAGTAGGAAGCCAGAAAGCTTGTAAATAGTTTCCCTCTGCAAAGTGCTGAAGTACATGTGAGGTACCATTAAGGCTAAAATGTTCATTTAAATTCTTTCTGGTTTGTGTACAGCAGGGAGCATTGTGGAACAGGTTTAGGATCAATTTAGTCAATATCTGAATACTTTGAGGAATCCAGATTGCCTAAATCTGATCTCTGTGTTTGTAGTCCTATTCTCACAAAGGATGCTTAAATTGATGGATTCTCCTAGGGCAGCAAATTGAATGAAAGAGCTTCATTCACTAGAACATACATTTTATTGAATATCTACCAGACTTAAAAACATTATTGGAGACTGGCCACACATTATAGCCACTGTAACAGAAGCTACCTAGGCTCTGATTGACACTTGAGAAAAGCTCAGGGGCATTTGGCCTGACATCACACTGAGAAAGAAGAAGTCGCCACTGGCAGAGAGTCTTTAGTTTCTCATTATCCTGTTCAGCTAATTTCCTCTAGCAAATTAGAAAGGAGGGATTTGCTGGGAAAGATGGGTGAAAAAGCCCAGGGGCTAGCAGAGTCAACTTCTGTCTCAGCACAATGTTGGTAAACACCTATGAGTTTTCCTTGAGGGTCTGTAGTCTACTCTAGAGAGCATCTTAAAAATTCTCAGCAGTCAGAACCTGGTCATTTTTATCTGTTGAATATAGCTCATCTCTTTTGAAGATGTCTCTGTATAGATCCATTAGCTAGAATGTAAAGAGTCTTTCCACTAACTTCAACTTAATTCTTAAATCCTTTAAATATTCAGAGTGAGTAGTATTCTGCAAACTTAAGGAGTCTTGAATCAGCTATTTATCATTGTGGTATGAGTCCTTACAGAATCAAAAGCAGGACTGCTATCTCTGATGTGTGAAGTTCCCTGTTCTATAGGGAAGCATAGTGACCCTGAATACCTAAAGTGTCATCAAATCCCCCATATGTATAAGTGGGGATATTATTACTGAAGTTTCTTCGGGTAACAATATCTGAGTATCAGTTACATTATAAAGCTGTCCAATAATAAAACACTCAGTTCTCAAGTTTTTCAGTGGGCATGCCTTCAGACAGGAATTTAATAGCACTAAAAGTGGAAATGTCCCACTTATTTATTTATTGTTAATTAATGCAATTGCTGCAAAGGGTCAACTTTTCCTCCCACTTGACTTAATACATTTCGACTGATGAGCTGTGTAATTAAATAGACTCTTTCCATCACATAGCCACTAATATTGTGTGTGTACACAGACACATTTAATGCCACAGATAAGAAAATACTGTCAAGTCACAGCAATATTTAAAGGAACATAAGCCTTATAAGTATACTTATAAGGAAGAGAATGTTATTCATTTTGGCTAGATATTTTTCCAAGAAAGTGGCATTTCACACATCTAGGCTAGGCTCTTAACATTATGCCAGCAGCAGTACTGCTTGTATCTGTGTTACCAGGTAAGAAGCAGTCAGTCTGGGAGGAGCCACCTTTGAGGCTCTTCTTCGTACCAGAGTTAATCCAGTTTCCTAAAGGTTGATACTGGAGTGGGAGGAGCCACAGGGTAAATCTCCTTCCCTGCAGCTCAATGGTTCTCATGTGATCCTGGCAATATGGGAGAAAGCAATATCATAGTGCTTCCCATGCCACAAGGGTAATATGAGTCCCGGGCCTACATTTCTGACACAGATTGATTATATATCCACTTCCCAATTCATGCATGCATAGCAGAACAAGACACTTGCAAAATAAGACATTTGGACATCAAAGTCCATGTACTGAAACTCTGGCGTTAAATAAGGTATGAGGAACCTGTGATCCATCAGATGCTGCTGGACATTGTCACCATCTTCCTTGTCCGTGGGTCATTCTGGCTGGGGCTGAAGGGAGTCTTAGCAATTTCTGGAGGGCCCCAGGTTCCCTATCCCTGCCTTACATAATATGATTGCCGTTCTAAGAAGCAGAGCATGCATCTGGTGAAGCAACCCTAAATGAGCTTGGAATTACAGTTCAAGAGTTAAGAAAGCAATATTCTGCCTCTGTAAAACCTGCCAAAATATTGCTTTAATTCTTTCTCATTCTTGTCTGCAATTTAATATCTTGTAATAGCATTGCTACTCTGAATTTGATTATTCGGTGTATTGTAGCCAATAGGATTTTTGAATCAAATAAACAAGATTCCTGGGAAGGTGTAGCTACACACCCATGTCTGTTTACGCTGGTTTTATACCACTTTAATTGCCACTGCACACTGCCCCAGCCTACCCACAGAGCCACTTACATGTATGGGTGTAAGCACAAGCAGAACTCACCAAGAAGAACTGAATGAATGAAACTCACAGCTACAAATTTCTAGAACTTCTGTCAAGGTTTAGTAATGATTGACATGGTTAATATTTTGCATGGTGGGATATATCCTGACAACTGAACAGTAGCATCTAAATGTTTTTAAATATATACCGGTAAATTTATGCTGCAATATGTATAATCTAGAGTAGCCCTGTTTACAATCTTGCTTCTGGGTATGCGTTGTAGGTTGTAGGTCTCTTAGTCATTCATACTAGCTTTGTATCCATATTGATCTGTGAATGTAAAGCTCAGAAAAACCACATGGTCCAGTCTTCCTAGGGTGAACCAGTTCAAAATTCAAGTGGGTGGTATAAGGTTTGAACATTTTCTTCTTCTAAGATAAATCTCATTTCTCATGGAAAGCTAGTATATCTACATTGGAGATTTCTCTCTCTGACATTCTACTTTTTAGTGTATTGCGCTGAAAGCATCTTATACAGAGAGCTTTCACGCATGCTATCCCCCCTGTGTTCACTGAAGTAGTACAGTTCCCAGGACTCTCTAACGTAGAACAATTCTTACATTATAAACCAGGTGAACAGCTGTTGTTTTTCCTGAGGCAGCTAGTGCTTCAGTGATAATTTTGAAAATACCTTAAATAAAATCTGTTTACCTTTATTCACAGAACTAATCCTTTTGTACCTGTAAACAACAGTTACAAAATATTTGCTATCTTAATTTACAATATACTGTAATCAACATGTTGAACAAAACTACAGGCTGTCCATATTTTTTAAAAGGAAGCATTACTTACCTTGGCTTTTCACACCGAAAGGTAGGAAAGCAGGCCCTTTCACTGATTCACTAGACTGCACCTTAAAGCGTTCAGGATAATAGACAGTGCTGTAGACAATGTTCACGGAGAACAGCAGCAGCAGAAAAGATATTTGTAACTTCATATTCCCAAATCCACTCTGTATTGAAGAAAAAGGTACAATATAATTCTTATAACAGAAAACTGAGTTGTAATAAAAACATACCCACAGCATTCTGCTTCAACACTTTTCCAGGCTTGTGGATTCAACGATACACATGTGTTAAAATGACATCATTTAGTTTAAAAAGTTGAATCAGAAGCCATTCTGGGTGTCAGATCTGGTCACATCTTATTGCATTATCAGCCTTCCCTACAGCATGTGGCGTGATCTATAAAAGTGCTTGTGTGTGTGTGTGTGTGTGTGTGTGTGAAAATAACATAGCTTCTAGGTACTGAAATATTACATGCCTACAAGCCTTTTAAAATTTCCAAAAGAAGAAACTAGGTCTTCCTGTTTCAGGAGCTGTAGCCATCAGAAGCTTATGCATATGCAACAAGCAAGCCTTCTGCAGTAACTGTAACCAGAATACCTTCAAGTGCCATTAATGAGCACCTCTAAACCTCTGTCCCACTTAAATGTATTTGTAAACCAAGCCAGATGGAATTGCAGCATACCGGCATGTTGTAGGATTACAAATGTGCAGTAAAGCAGACTTCAGTCTTGCCTCATGTGTCCTGCTGCCACAGGTGTGCAGAGCAGAAGCTGCTGTTCCAAGCATCATCCTGACTTATTTATACTGTTTGTGCCTTCTGACATGAAGTTGCACTCTGTTGTAGCCCCGCCTTCAAACCAGGAAAGTGCTAATTATGGTGGAAAGTTTTCTTGGCCAGGCATGTTGTGTCAGGTTGGATTTTTTTTTATTAATATTATTTTAGATGCCATTCCCTGTTCATGAATTTACTTTTATTGTACTGGGACTCAGACAGGTCATCTTGTAAGAAAATACATGAGTTGAAATAGAAAAGGGCAAACTTTTATTTTTCCTATTGAGATTTTCAAAGAAATGGGTAAGCCATGCTAAGACTAGATTTCTTCACTTGGCTGTTTTGGCAAGCAATCCTACTAAATGTGTGAGGGCTTCACTAAATGTGCAAGGGTCACAAAATGTATGTTCTCTCTGTACATAGGCCTACGCCACAAGTTAGAGATAAGCCAGAACTGCTCAAAGTTTCTCTAATTCCTTTCCCTACTTGCAAAAACCCATGTACTGCTTTTGAAAAAAAAACACCCTCGAATTTAGACTCTTTGAAAGAGAGAGTAAAAGAAAAAGGAAAGTGAACATTGCAAATAATTAGCGAAGTACTAAGCCAAGTGCAGAGGACTGCATTCAATGTAGCACTTAGTCTCTAATTCCATCAGCACAGGGTTTATTTATTGTAGAACAGAATATTCCCCTCTTCTGCTTCCTCCGCACATTCCCTAAAACAGTTCTGGGATTCCCCCCCCAACCCCCAGGAGTAGATTTGGGGATGACACATGGTATTAGAGTGGGGAAGAGATGGGGGAAGTCCCGTTGTGCTAACAGTAATCCTTGTACTAGCACTTTTATTTCATTTAATACCACCCAGAATCTCCTGCCAGATGATTCACTGTCTTGAGGATCTCAGCTTTAAGTTGAACAGAGCCAGTTTCTATCTTACCCAGCTGCAAAAAAAATATTTTAAAAAATGCTTCCATTCCTCCCCTCCTCCTGTGCCTTCCTCTGTTTCCTCCATCAGCTTTTGGTTGCAGAAACAACAGCAACAACTATTCTAAATCATGGAAGCCGGGTAAACCTAATGTTTATGTGTGCAACTGCACATAATTGATAGAACATTTCTTTTGAGCATCAGAACTCTGATGTGTGCTGCTTGGAAGCACTGCACCTTCCATTTCAATGGAGGAAGTAGTTTCATGTATGTGTTCCATTCCAGGTGTGGATTTCCTTTACTGGATGGAACATGTTGTGTGCCAGGAGTTCCATGTACACATTTAAGTGCCCATATGAACTTGAAATATGACCTTATTTTAGTTAATGTTCTTTCAGCACACACACACACACAACCTTGTGCTGCATGCTTTAGGGTATGGATGATCCTTTATCTTTGCAGTTGGCCTGCATTAGTAGTTCTGGTTCTCTGTAGTTTATTATGAATATCCTTACCCATTCTAAATCAGAGATTTGTTTCCCCACTAAATAGTCTGGATACTATTATTGCTACAGCTGATCTTTTCCCCTTGGTGCACCTGGCATGCACTAGATGCCACTTTTGATAAAAAAGTTTACACGTGTGAGCTCAAACTGTGATTTCAGCTCACCAAATATGTGGTTACAGATACAATGGGGTCCACAAAAATGTGGTTACAGATACAATGGGCTACATGCAATGGGGTCTCTGTAGATGACACTTGGTGGATGGCAGGATGACAGGGGGTCTGTGCTAACTGCAGCAATCACAGTCTGCCATTCATCAGTTACTTGGCATTGGTGTAATTGCAGCTACTGTAGCTACTCGCATAAAGGGTCAGTATGGCAACAAACTGTATCCTGGATCTGCTACTTGTTGCCTATTTACATTACAAAGAAACTGAAAGGTTTGGGCTGTTCGTACCAGTATAGTGGTACCTTGGGTTAAGTACTTAATTTGTTCCGGAGGTCCATTCTTAACCTGAAACTGTTCTTAACCTGAAGCACCACTATAGCTAATGCGGCCTCCTGCTGCTGCCGCGCCACCAGAGCACAATTTCTGTTCTCATCCTGAAGCAAAGTTCTTAACCTGAAGCACTATTTTTGGGTTAGCGGAGTCTGTAACCTGAAGCGAATGTAACCTGAAGCGTATGTAACCCGAGTACTACAGTACATTCATACCTTGGTTCTCAAACACCTTGTGACTCAAATGTTTTAGCTCCCGAACGCCGCAAACCCGGAAGTGAGTGCTCCGGTTCGCGAACGTTTTTTGGAAGCCGAACATCCGACATGGCTTCTGCGGCTTCCGATTGATTGGAAGCCGCTCCTTGGTTTTCGAACATTTTCGGAAGTCAAATGGACTTCCAGAATGGATTCCGTTCAAGAACCAAAGTACGACTGTAAATCAAAGAGACAAAGAATTGGTATTGTATGTTTGTATTTTTGCTTCTTAGTTTCAATAGTTTTTTTTATAGCTTACTCATAGCAAAAAGATTGACTAGCCTCTGTGTGGTCACATATGTTTGATGAAGGAAGGAGAAAGTACACAAAACTATGTTGACCATTATCCCACTCCTTTCCTTGGAATGAGTCTTGGTTTCTGACATAAATATATTTCTATTGTAGGCTTGCATATGAATTGTGGGATTATTTGTATGCCTTCACTGCTATTTGTAGTAACACCTGACTTTCAAAAATGCACCTGTTTTTCTTATTTGATTACCTGACCAAAGTCTTGTACTTGTAAATAAAGCTTAACCCCAGCCAGACTTAGCAAGTGAGACAATATCCCACTTTTAGCTCCTCTTTCAGTTTATTATTGACAAGGTTAGCATGATGAGTGCGTGCTAGGCAGGGAGAAACACACTGTATTATATGTCAGGGTTTGGTTTTTTAAATTCTGTCTGTTCATGCAGTGAAGACTGGAGTGCACCGTAAGTTGTGTGACTGAGGAATAAATAGCCAAAAACTTGTAGGCAAAATCCCACAGTACAGAGCAAGGCAATATCGGCACCTTTACACAATCTAAATGGAGGAAGATTTCTTTTTTGAGTTCAAATATGGGAATCGCTCACACTCAACCAACTCATTCAGCATCAAAAAAATCCAGCCACCAGGCCACTGATAAAATTTATTGGACCAGAAGCAGGGCCTCTTCTGTAGTAGTGCCAGCCTTGTAGTATCTCCATCCAAAGCAGGCATGATGGGCCCAGTTCTACTCAGCCTTTCAAGTGCTTGGTAAAAACGTTCAGCTCACATTTTAGGTCAGCTGATATAGTTAACAGAAAGTTGATGCTGTATTTATAACTTTCTCTATTCCCTTCTTCTTTAATTGATCTGCTTTTACATTTGATTTATGCATTGCATTTTTATGATCATGAGTAATTTTGGAGGGTACGTTTTGAGGATAGGATTGAATATAATTGTAGTGACTGCTGGAAGGGGCTCTGTAGTCCAGAGGGTTGTGGCCACACATGGCCCACAGAGGTAAACAGTGGTGGCCTGTTCCAGACATATTTCATTGAGAAGCAACTGGTTAGCAAAGGTGTTGGGTATAGAGCAGGCAAGGCTATGATTTGAGCAGCCACAAGATAGCAGTGAGAAGGAGGCTCCAAGTGCAAGAGATCCAGGACTTAGTGCTGCAGGTAAATAACTATTTTGCTTTTAGTTTTACAAATTTCATACCTTCTGGGAACTTTTGCATATTTGCTTGCCTTCTGAAGAATCTATGGCTATCTGCCATAGGGAATGCCTGCATATTGCACAGGATTGTGGGGGCTATTCTGGGACAGAAATCATGGTAGCACTGACTGGACCAACCAGACCACCCACAAAACACAGGAGGTTATTCACACACACACACACAAACACACACACACACACACGAAAAGTGTGTTGGTTCCCCTTGCAGGTAAAGCACTAGCTATCCTTCTGAAATTTCACAGGTTTGGTGCCATCAGAAGGGTCAACCTTTCTGCCAATTTCATCTAATTAACACCCCCCCCCCCAATAAAAGTTATAGGCATTTCTAGTAAATAGCAATCCAACTTTAAGGCTTCCCAGCACCAAAGCCCCTGGATCTATTTGCCTGCAACTTGACAGCCTTTATTCTCCCTAGAAGGGCTAGCATGCCTGCAAATTTCATCTACTTCTGTCAAAAGGGGTGGGAGTTACAGCCATAATAAAATAATAATAACACTGAATGGAAGGGAGGGAACAAAGGAGACTTGGATAGACTGTGAGCCAAATTGTGCAGTCTACAGACCTCCTTGGACCAATGTGGACTGTTTTCCAAAGCACCAGATTAGAGTCTGAACTGAAGCTTGTCAACTGATCTGAACTGAAGCGTGTGACGCAGCTCTAATACCTAGTCTTATAACCTGAGAAGATCTTCACCCCAACCTTCCCACTTCAAATTAACAACTAAATGATCTTAGACTGTCAGTATCCTCTGTGTATGCATATATAAAACTAAAGTATAAATACTTCCCCACAGACACTAAAGTTTGCAAAGTGGTTCCTGGTTAAAATTGCTAGAAAGCTTATAAAAATACCCATTACCTTAAGTGTAAGTAGCAGAAATTGATAGATGTTGGTTGTATGAATTTATTGACATGTAATATAAAATACTTGTGGTTCTCTCCCTATATATAGACCAAGTACATTTTAGCATTTCTTTTTTTACTTTGAATTTGTAATACCATATAATTTAAAATGCAGTCTAGCCACTTAGAATTAGTTTACATGAGAGGAGATTGTTAATCTACATATTTCAAAATAAAAAGGCTTTTAAAAAATTCATCCTTTTTTCAGACTTCTGACCAATTGACCAGTAATTTTTTTACAGAACACTTATTTTCTTAAGTACTGTAAAGTCCAGTTAAGGCTGGGATACATTTACCTTTTCTGAAAATTGTATGGCACTAAGAGTACAACACTATATGTGAGTTGCACTGACTGGATGAGTGCAGAATTGCTGCTACATTCTATACACAAGTGCAACTACTGGTAGGTTGTGCCAGTCTAGTGATATTATCACAGTGTGTTGACATTGCTATGTCAATTTAACAAGACTGCATAAGTGCTACATGAACTATGACATCTTATGAAGGCATATTGATGAAGGAAGAACAAAGGAATTGCTAGTTTAATCCAGACCCTATATTCCTCATAGCTAGAGCTGTTTTTCCTGCCCGCTCAAATGTACTGTAAGCCAGCAAAATATCTGCTGTAACTAAAGATGCGCTCAAAGGAGTCAATTGAGAACCCTGACACTAACCCATCTTCCCTAGCTACATTGGAGAAAAGGAATCTAACCTACTTAGCAGTGAATCACAACAGAAGTATATAAGCCTCACATATAAAGATTCATGGCATGGACCTTCACCACATATTCCCATGCCTAAAAAGCACACAAATGGGAACCTGATGTTTCAATGTGCCCATGTCTACATATGTGTGATCGTTCAGGATGTAGGGTGGTGGAAGCAATTTCCATCCCCTCCTGCATTTGTCACAATCAGCACTATTGCCATTCTGCTACAGTTCAGCTTCTACTAAAAAATAAGCTGTTCATCTCGTTTATACTAGCATAATTAAATTATGTTATTCATTGCATTAAGACCATTCAATGCATTTCAGTGGAAAGGAAACATCAACACCAATACAGAAAATAATGTAATCATCTACACATTTGCAGACTAAAAGAACCGTGAAAGTGAATACCACTCTCATTTGCTGGCATGATTTCTATCCCTGACCTCTAACAAACATGTAAATTGCGTTACCTGAATGACATGTTCTAGGCTCTTTAATGAAGAGTCATGGTGTGCAAAACTAGGGTTTCTGGTATGGGGAGAATTAGCAGCAAGACAATGAATCAGAGTTTAGAGTAATTGGCTATGTGATTATTTAAAAAATAGGCAGAAATTAGAGACGTTAGGAATCAATTACACAGGAAGCACCCTAAGAAAAAGCAGTCAGTGTCTTGAGACCCCAAGTAAGACCTGCAGGATTACCACACTTTTTCTTTGTGGGACTTCTTGACTTTGAAAGCTATGTGATGGGCAGAAATGTAACAAGTGCAACAACATGAAGGTACAGTGGTAGGAAAAGCTGCGCCAATTACTTTCCTGTCTGCCTGGAGGCCCCAATTCACCTGTCTTTATCATGGAACACACAATGTGGAGTGAGCACCAAAAAACACTGCCAAGCAGTCAGATGAATGAACTTAAGCATGGCTGACTGGAATTACAAATATCCTGCGGCATAACTGAGTCACTCAGTCATCTTTGGTCCCTATGCCAATCACCGCAGCACTCCAGGGCCTGGTGATATATACAGACCTTTCTCTAGGGAATGAGTAACTATGATCAAACCTGGAATTTCTTGTACGCTGAAAGGCTGTGCTGTTCTACTGAGATACACATCAACAGAATACACTTTTTGATACTGATCGATGTCTGTTGTTTATTGTAATCTATTACGTTTATATCACATTTCTTTATGGCAGGCAACCCTGGATCCATGAATGGATCTGTAGGAAAGGGGAGGGCATGTGTCTTAGGCTGAAAGGACGAAGTCCTCCTTTTGTCAACACCTGTGGTTGTGTGGTTATGGTGCTGCTTTCTGGAATGAGATTCTTGGGCTTGCTTCTTTGCCCCCTTTCCATCCAAATCTTCTCCACCCTTTTTCCATCCAGAACTAACACTGCAGGCAGGACTTTGCCTTGTGGAGGTTGCCTCAACAACTATTGCTTCTCATGCATGACTTTACATGATACTGCCAGACCCTTGGTCCACTTATTTCAGTATTGTCTACACTGATTGCCTGCAGCTGTCCAGGGTTTCAGAAGGCATCTCTCCCAGTCCTACCTGGAGAAGCCGAAGGTTCAACCTTTTGCATGCAAAGCAGGTGCTTTACTGCTGAGCAATGACCCTTCCTCCAAAGCTTTGCTTTGCTGTGTGATGATTCATGTATTACATACAGTACAAAGCTAATGCGGAGTTGTCCATAATAAGCAATATTGTGATTAGGAGCATGAAGATGTAGTGACAAGAAGCTCTGTGAGATACATTGCTGTTGCCGTGTTGATCCTTAACCTTTTCCTACTTGCTTTTGATGCCCTTACTGGAGGAGCATAGACTACCAACTTGTTAGATTGATGTAAATACCAGCATAGTTGCAACCTTCTTGGTTATCCTAAAGAATTGTCCTGCAAGGATGTACTTCTACACAGGCTTACTAGAGTAAAACCAGTGAGTAGTATTGTTACGATTGTGCTGTAACAGTTCTATTTTGCATTTGTCCTTTCTTAAGGTTCATATCATACAAAGAATCATAGAATTGTAGAGTTGGAAGGGACTACTAGGATCATCTAGTCCAACCCTCTGAAATGCAGGAATCTTTTGCCCAACACGGGGTTTTAACTCACAGCCTTGAGGTTAAGAGTCTCATGCTCTACCAGCTGAGCTTTCCTATACTGAGGATGAATAGAATAGTGGTATTTTCCTGTAAACCATCCCCTAAATTCATTCTCCAGTGGAAGAGTGGCTTGTTTCTTTTGGCATTAGATGCATGATAACTTGAGTGGTCATTTAGGGTGACTCTTGACCAAAACACTTTATTTAGTACAAGAATATTTTTATTTTACCCAGTTTGGTCCCAATAGCATAGCTGTGTTTCTGCTGTCCATTTGCCTGCTGTCAATTGTAATGCTTGTGGCTTTAGCTAAAATAATGTACCTGTTATAGTCCTACAAATATGTAATGTGGTATGAGTTTGCTGAGCTCTAAATATGCACAGTGATACCTTGCTGAGATAAATTTGTACAGATACAAATTGTACAGATTTATATAGTATTTATGAAGCATCTGAAGGCAGCCCTGTATAGGGAAGCTTTTTAAGGTTTAATGTTTTATTATGTTCTTATATATGCTGGAAGCCGCCCAGAGTGGGTGGAGCAACCCAGTCAGATGGGCAGGGTACAAAATAACAACAACAAATAAGCTGGTAGGTTTGTGCACATGGGTAGTCAGGGTTCTTCTGCATGTCTTATTTTCCTGTGAAATAGAAAGGACCCAGTGCCAGCTCCAGGTTTGAGGATCTGTTGCACAAAATGACATTAGTGGATCCTTTCTTTAGTGAGACCACTTCCTCCTGATCACTGTCATTGCAGGCCATTCACTTGCTTTCTTCCTCTGGCCTCAATCCTTCTCCTAGAAGGAGAGTTAAATAAATGGTGCAGTTCCAGTTCCTCACTCTAGTCAGTGTTAATATACACAGAGAGGGCAGGTGAATGGGCATCTGTGCAAAAGGGCACAGCAGCAGGACCAAGGGCTTTATAGGGGTCAGTAGTGATGGCCATTATGGGTCAGCCTTGACAGATGACTGAGAATGCCAACCTCTGTTGCAGACCCTGGAAGTAGCCAGTAGGAAAAATCCCCACTGGCTATATGGGAGTTTGGAATTGTTGTAATTTATTTTGTGTGATCGTTGCTGTCCCAATGAAACGAGAAATAGTCACCATAGGTGATTCACCTCAGTTGACTGTGGACTATGTTGATAACCATTTAATGCCTTTCTTGTGATGAGGATGAGGGATGGTTATCTTGCCACAACTACAAGAAGTTATTGTTCCCCTTTGATATTTTAACTATAGCACAGTAGCCATACTTTTACTTCACAAGTCATTTGACTGTGACTGATTTCAGTGGAGTTTGAATTCTCTGAGGTACACTCTGGTTTAAATGGAAAGGGTCATATAAAGTATCACTATAATTATATGTTCTTTTTGGTTTTTTAGTCCCACCTTGTAAAATAGTGTTTTCACCATGGTGTCTCTGTTGTGTACGAAAAGCCCTGTGAAGATGACTAGATGGAGTCAAACTATGTAGGGCAAATGCACTTGAGATGGCAGGCTTCACATATTGAGCATACCTTTTACTTAGAGCCTCTGAGCTTGCAAGCTGTGTGTGCTTAAGCTTCTCCTGCACAATTTGTACCCTGTTTTTGAGACAGATTGGGCTGACACAGCCCTCCCCATCCCCATAGGCTTAATGTGCAAGGTATGGTCATAGCATGGATTGTACCTAGATGTTAGTTGTCTGCAAGGAGGCTTGTGTGTATGTATGTGCTTAGACACACTGCCTTTCCTGAACTGTTTGTACACTGCTAAAACGGTTTACTTATTGATACCCGGCCTTTCAGTTCCAAAAGTTACACCTGAAGCAGCTAACAAACCATGAAAGTTAAAAACAAGACCACCCCCACCTGCCAAAAGGGGCAATAAAATAAAATAACAGGTGCAAGGTTAACATAGGGGAGCAGTCATTCAGGCCCACATGAACCACAAAATAACACACCATCAGAGAGGATGTGAGAGAAGCGTTCTGGGACAAGGACACATGCATTCACACACAAAATCTGTTTCTAGAACTTGATTTTTATTTTATTTTTTCCATTCCTCCAAGAATGCATGGATGTTATTGCACTATCATTTCTGGTTCTGCCTATCCCACATGTGTTGCTTGAGACTGAAGAGTTCTGCTATAACTCCTTTGTTTTGCCACCAATAAAGGCAGGCAGTGGAGTTGAATGCTTGTCAATATGACCTCCTTCAGCATTAATAATAGTCAGTATGAGAAAGAGGCTGCCCCTTCAGGTTCCTTTGAGGGAGGGAAAGGTAAAAAAAGTAGGCTCCTTTTTATGTGTTCTAACGAATGGTGAATGTTAACTTTTCCATTCTCTTTAAATATCCACATACTCCTCTTTCACTTTTGTCACTACTGCTGTAATCAAAATCTACTTCCATGTTCCCACATGTCAAAATAAGTGTTAACATTATTTCAGTTTATAGCTTGTGTGGTCCACAGGAAAACAAGCATTGCACTGGTTTCCCTACTTTTCTTCAGTCTGTGAACTCCAGTGAAATCCTGATTGGATGCTGTATGAGGGGTGAGAGCTAAACCCACTTCCACCAGAGGTAAAAAGGTTCCAAGGTGTTGCCTCAAAAACCACATAATTATGGAATCTTCCATAGCCGCTTTCTGGACACTTAGCAGCTATTTTGCAAAGTGTGCTTTCTTCAGCAGGTAGCAAAGTTTATGAATACAAGTATTCATTGGCTTGCTACCTGGTCATGGGCAAACATCTGATTCATGAAGAACTCCACATATGTAAACAGGTGCTCAGGTGAAAAATATTTTGGATCTTTTCTTTTGTATCAGGACAAATAAGTGTCTGAGAGTGCTTTTTAAAGCAGGGTGAATTCTGGTGTTTAGTTTATTTTACTAAAATGGTATGCTAGAACTTCATGGTTGTTTGTGCACTAAATCCATCTTCCGATCTTCTCTGTTCCATGTGCACCAGGAACTCAGCTGTCTTTTGGAAATCAAAACTTCCCTTTAAAATCTACTTCTCGTTGTTATATTCCTGGCAACTGTGAAATCCTTGGCTATGAGAACATAATTGTTTTAAACTGTTTTTAGTGTGCTTTAAATGATACTGTTATTGATGTGTTAGCCACCCCAGGTTCCTTTGGGGTGAAGGGCAGAATATAAGTTGAATAAATAAAACTTATTTATATAGTAAACTTTTTTAAAGGCATGGGTGCAAATGTGGCGATTGCAATGTAAGTAAACAGTTTGACTTTAAAAGTAGAACTTCTGTCTGGTAAGTGAGAAGCATTTATTGTAGTGTTACAATTTCACCTTATGACACAGTACCATTCGCTGCATCCTGATAAGCTTCTCTAAGCCAAGGATAGGGAATCTTGGGGACTCTTTCCAGCCAATGGAAGTGTGTGCTTTCGGGGATCAAACCATTAGAAAGTCAAACAGTTGGAAAGTTACAGCGTCTGCTATGGCTGTCGAGAATGATACGGCAGAGGCATGCATTGTTGTAGCTGGGGCAGATGAAGGCATCTGGTTGTGCTGATGCAGATGTATCATAGCATTTCTTCTTTCTGCACTCCTCCCAGCAGCCATTTGTCCTGTAACTGATTGTCTCCAGACTGCAGTCATTTGCACGGGATTCCCATACGACGGGGTTAATGTTGCCAGCCTTCATGTCATGTTTGGTCAATGGTCAGGAAAAATGGGAATTGTAGTTCAACAACATCTGAAGGGATACACATACCCATTTGTATACAGCACTGTTCTCATAGAATGACTGCTCCCCACATTAAACGGGGGAAGCCCTTTGCGTGCAGCCCCCTGGACCCTTTGCAGTTCCCATTAGCACAGGCTTGGCTTCACCTTCCCCGGGTGAGATACTGGAGGTCTCAGCCTACCTCAGCCACTTGCCCAATCCCACCTGGAGAGGCATTGCCAAGGTGATCGGACCAGGTAGGGGGAGGGGCCACCCTGCCCACACAATAGGGGGAGGGTCTTACCTGGGAATCGTTAGTTGGCTCCAGAGTTTCTCCCACCCTACCGACCCTCAGTTAAGCCTTCTTTTGCAGGTTAAGCTTTTCCCCACAGGTACATGGGCACTGCTATGTCAAGGTCGCTGTTGAAGGGCCAGAAAGGAATTTTCCTGCATTGGCAGGTTTTGCCTTTCCCATAGCAAAATGTCACAACTTTGGCAGTTTCAGGCCTTGGGTGGAACCCTTTAGTCTGTCTTCCCTAAATAGGGGTGGGCATATAGCGGTGACCCATGCCCCCCCACTTTCTGGTGGTGATCACAGGGTTCCCCGTTAAAGGGGTTGTGTTGAGGAGAGGCATTGGCCGGACGCCTAGAGGTTGTCATTGCTCTCCCCTGAGATGGTGTAACAGGGGGCAGGCTCTCTGCTTGAACATACGTTCTCCAGAGCCAGCCCATCCCCCACATACTCTGGATAACCCTGATGTTCCCCAGATCCCCGGCGGGGAACTGGGAGGGATAACGCCCAATGCCTACCTACATCTGAAACAAGGTCTACCTACATCTGGAACATAATAAAGTTGTGGCCAATTTTAATCACATTGCACTTTGTCTTGAGTCATTATTCCACTCAGGGTTTGGGGGACTCCGCCTGTCCATCCAAAAATAAAGCTTTAAAAAATCATTAATCAGCTGAAAGCAAATGAGTCCTGGCAGCTACAGAGACACTACTGAAAGGCCATATGATAGGTGCTGGAGGTACACCTGTCAGCCCTCTATACTAATAAAAACTTCAGTGCTGAAGAAATGCTGGAACTAGAGGACTTAGTAATGATGGAATAGGTAACCCAACCAAGGTAGCCCTCCTGGGGAATTCTCCACAGGACGTTATGCAATTATCTTTGTCCAACATGGAGCTCAGGGTGGTGATGTTCACCTCTTTCAGACAGTCTCTTTCTGTCTGGAAAACTGAACTGAGATGGCTCCTGGCTGTATACAGAAGATTCTTTGGGGGCTGGTGGCAAAGAAGGCTGCATTCTCAGACTTAACATCATCAACAGCAAAGTACTAAGGAGCTTTGGCATTTCCACATTTAACATAGGTTCCTTGGTAACACCCTGTCTGTCACCTTGTCAAGCTGCCACATAATACATGCATTCAGAGGAGTAATTCGAAAGACTGTGTTCTTGTCTTTTCGAATAACTCAATAAGAGACTGCAAGAACCTACTGCTATACATGGAGCAAGATGTCAAAACAATGGAGCTCCTCGGTTGCTTTTGTAATGTTATAGGTGGCAAATGCAGAGAGCGATACATAGATAAGTAAGAAAATCATGACATGGAATGTTACTTAGTTTGTGTTGGAAAGGTTTAAAACATAAAACACTCTTGGAAGAAAAGGTTAGATGAAACGTGTGTTCTAAAAGAAAGCACAGTAAAATTATTTGGCTGGGGTCCAAAGATCTGCTTCAGTTTTACTGAAGGGGTTGGGAATGCCTTTTGAATATTTGACATTTGAAATGAAATGAATATTGTAGTTGGCCTATAATGGAAAAGCTCAGCACCTGTTGGAACTTTATAAGGAATGCATGAGAAATTGTGTAAGCAGTACCATTATAAGACTGCCTGTTAATATGTGGTGTGCCATAATATGAATAGACATCCCTTATGCAGATTGCAATTGGTACTTTAGTGCTCTTTTGCAGTTGGACATAGTAATTCAATTATTTTGTTATTTTTTTAACCACTTTTACTATCTGTTCAAAGCCAATTTCTAAGAAAGGAAAGCAAAGACACCAATAGCAAAAAAAGAGGAGTTGAAATCTCTAGGGCTCACAACAATAAATATTTTATTGGCCCAATGTGTTGCAAAATTTATT
This sequence comes from Podarcis raffonei, assembly GCF_027172205.1. Lineage (NCBI taxonomy): Eukaryota > Metazoa > Chordata > Lepidosauria > Squamata > Lacertidae > Podarcis > Podarcis raffonei. The sequence goes on from NC_070604.1 coordinate 55,493,692, forward strand.
TCTGTTTCAGGAGCACCTCTGCTGTATTCTGTAACCAAATTTGGTCGCAAAGCACATTAGAGAACACAGTGGTGTGTTTTTAATGCCCCTGAATAATAGATATACTGTATTCCAAAACACTCTGATCAAATAAACATCTTTATTTTTGTATATTGCTGAGATTTTCATCTCCCTGTTTCCCCCTAAAGCCAGTTTCTGGTTTTCTCACACAGTAAGAAAACAAATTAAGACTCTGCAAGTATGGAAGGTCCCAAAGTTCAATGATAGTGCATGGGAACCTGTGTTGTACTAAGGCAGGCCACTGTTCCATCTAGCTCAGTATTTTCTGTTAATTTCAGACGAGTCATTCCTAGCCCTACCAAGACTCAGACTCAAACATGGGACCTTCTGTTTGCAAAGCAGGTGCTCTGCTACTGAGTTACAACCCTTCTCCTGGAAAAATAAACACTTTGTGTGCAGAATGTTCCTGGTCAACCCACTGAAAAGAAGATCCACTGTCAAAGACCTTTGCCTGAGTCTTTGTGGAGCCTCTACCTCACTCAGGCAGGTTCCACTGGCAGTGATTCTTGCTGAGTTACATGGGATACTAAATGAGCTTTAATTTTGGTCACAGATTGGTACAAAGCCTTCTCTGCACACTGAGATCAGGTGTTCTCTGTGTCAGTTTACTTTCCCCTTTATAAGTCAATGATTGCAGTAAATAAAAATAAATTCGCTTTCCTGTGCAGAAGAGTAAACCTAACATTGCATCTGAGTCAATACCTGCCTGCTGCCTCTGGTACTTTAATTCCAACCAAAAAGGGATCCATGCAGGTGTTAAATACAGGCCACCCTGCTATTCACAACTGACATTTTGCTGGTAATTAAAGCCAGTATGAAACATGTCAAAGATTGATGATAGCCATATCATATGACCTTATCCCAAATGCACATTTTTACTGATTTCGTATCAGCACAGCTTAGAACATACATTTTATGGGTGGGATTCACCTAACGAACCCTGCCAGTGATAACCCTGTGTAAGGGCTTCCACTTTTGTTCCTCTTCTTCCCCCCAACTCCCCTCAAAATTGGCTTTGGGGGAGTTGGAAGAACCCCCAGAACAGTGCTTGTGTACATGGAACATTTGTAACAGCCTGATGTTGAGTTCCACCCTATGGAAGGTTTATGAGCTCACCTGATTTTTCTGCAATGTCCTCATTACACAATCTAAGGGCTCATCCATGCTTCTGATTGCCCCGCAGTTTTCTTCCAGGGAAACCCACGTTTACCGCTGAATCGAAGCCAACACCGTTCTGGTTTTCTCCAGATTGACGTTTGATCCAATTCAGTGCTAGAGAACTGGTTTTCAGGTGGGAAGTGGTGGGGGAAAGGAAAAACTTGGGCTAGTCCCTAGAACGCCCGAGACAAGTGGAAAACGGCTCGGACCTTGCCTTCTAGGCACAGAACAAGAGGAAATGTGGATGAACCATTAGTTGCAGTTCATGTGATTGTTGAGCAGCAGACATGACTTGTTGATTGATTGATTAAATTTATTTGTTAAATTTCTATAGTGCCCTTCATCTGAGGATCACAGGGCAGTTTACAATATAAAAACACAAAATTACAATACCATGGTAACAAACAAAAACAATAACACACACACTCACCCCTGTTTAAAGGCCTTTGGTTGGCTAGTTAGCCCAAGGGTTTGCAAGGAGAGGAATGTTTTTGCTTGGCACCTAAAGATATTTAACAAAGGTGTCAGGTGAGTCTCCCTGGGGAGGGAATTCCACAAACAGGGAGCCACCGTGGGAAAGGCCCGTTCTTCTTAAGGTCAGTTTACAAATAGAATGATGAAATATAGCATTACACGTTTGCTTATTATGAGTCATTCACACAATATTTCCAGTTTTCACTTTTATCTGTTCCGTCATCATTAAGTTATTTATCACACTGGCTTTTTTTTTTACAAGCATGTATAAAATTACATTATTTATGCTGCCTATGTTACAAATAGTTTAACAGTATTCAAGGAAGTTGTTTTTGGACTAATGTTGTAACTGAAGCATTTTTCCCACGCTGTATGTTCCACCTTTCAATGTGCTACCAAATGAATTGGTCCAGCTTAGCAACAGCTTCCTTCCAGACTACCTTGTGTTCATTCCTACTCCGTTCCTTTAGAGCTCACCAGTTTTCCTCTCCCCCTTTATTCCTATGTTGCCCATCCAAAGTGGAAAGAGGATGGCGGATGCGTTGGGCCAAGACCCACTTTCCGTTCAGCCAACTTCAGTGGTTGGCTTGTACACGTCTTATTCAGCTGCCAAGAGTTTCTGGAAGAGCAGCCAAACAGTCAATGCCATATTCTTCTTACCCACATATTACTCACATATTAACTACTGGAATGCTATGTAAAAAAAACATATGGGAAGCTGTTCACACTATTCTAATTTCCCTGTCTTTTACATCAGCTTGCATTAGATTTTATTTCTGGAAACACATTTATTTTCTCTGGTTAGACTGGTTTTAAAAATATATATTAAATTGATTCACTAAATATTGCCATACGGTGGTACCTCGGGTTAAGTACTTAATTCGTTCTGGAGGTCTGTACTTAACCTGAAACTGTTCTTAACCTGAAGCACCACTTTAGCTAATGGGGCCTCCTGCTGCTGCCGTGCCGCTGGAGCACAATTTCTGTTCTCATCCTGAAGCAAAGTTCTCAACCTGAAGCACTATTTCTGGGTTAGGGGAGTCTGTAACCTGAAGCATATGTAACCTGAAGCATATGTAACCCGAGGTACCACTGTACTACTTTAAAACATTTGTATTTTGCAGTGAGTTGAGCTGCCTTTTCAGAGTATCCAAAGTGCTGCTTAGCCAAATTTGCCACTTCATAAGGGTGTATGTTTGTACAACCTCATTATTCAATAACGGCTACTGACTACAAGCAAAATAAGTCATCATGGCATACCATCTGCTGGTTTTCAACCCAATCAATCCTTAGCATAACCTATTCTGGTATGTTTCACTCTTGCAAGAGCGGCTTCTCAGAATAAGCTGGCCTGCTACAGCTTCACTTGATAGGGAAATGAAGAAACCTGAGTGTTGTAGTAAATGGCTGCAGTGGCAGAATTATGATAAATATACTTAAGCGACCTCAGATAAGACATCAAGAGTAACCATGTTAGTTCGTAAGAGAAAACTCCAAAACCCCTGTTGGGTAATACCTTTGGCTCAATAAAAAAGTCACAAAACTGTGGCAAACTTGGGGTCTTTGGAGTTTACCCCGTCACCCCGATAAATGCTTAATGGAAGTTTATGTTTCTGTCTCCACTTTCAAAGTCTGTGAAAAAGATGTCAGGGAGCTCATCCAAAACTTGTACAGCAATAAACAGACTAGTTCTACTAATAGGAATAAATAATAGTTGTATTCAGCTAATGTTTTCCCGGCAAGGACCAAAACATCCTGCAGTTGAAGCCAGATTCCATGGGAAGGTGGGGAAAGCAGTGGAATAGTCTGTGTCAAAGACACAAAGTGGCTTCTGAGCTGAACTTAATTTTAATATTATCATTAAGTGTTTGCCAGTCTTATGTACAATAGACCAGTTTCAAATTCTGTTAATGGGGAAAAATATTTTCAGTATTAGTTTGTGTTCCATGAAAATATGGAAGATGCTAACAGACTTGCTTCCTGAGTTTTAATTACTAGCCATGGGTGCTGCTGAGTAATTGAGCATGACATCTCATTGCCATTAATAGCGGCATTATATAGTTGGGACTTCTCCTGATAAGAGATCCCAACATTTTCTCCCACTGGATAGTCCCATGTTGTGACCATAGTGATCCTGTGACTAAAAGACACAGCTTTTGCAATGAGCTTTCATTCCCTGCCTGCAGCTCACCCCTGGCTGTTATCTCAGCCACAAACTTACTAGATTTCCTAAGTCAAGGCAGGCTTATGATGTAGCAACCATGTTGAATCTAAGCAAATCCTGGCTAGGGCTGGCCTAGATGGAGACTACTTGGAAGCACCATGTACGCTGCCTTGTGCAAGGAAAGGTGGGATATTGATAAATATAAATAATAGTTTCAAACTCCACTCTGCAGTATGGGAAGAATGACGCTGATGTGTTTAAAAGGCACTTGTAGTTGTTACCTAGATCGTGGTTGATGCAACTTAAAAAAAATACATATCAAGGAATAATACTACCATGTGTATTGAGTGTGTTGAGGTAAGCAAATATGGATTAAAATAGCGAGGGAAGAGATTTGAAAGTCCCTTGGCACTATTTCCAATGAAGTATCTGATAAACTCTTGTCTGTATAAAGAGCATTATCCTGGAATCAGAGACATATGAAATGTGCATATTTACACATATTTGCAATTTACAAATGTATTGCTATGGCTTCAAAGTAGTTTGAATGTTACACAGAAGCAGAGAGAGAGTTAAATTTCTGCTCTTCCTACTTCTAATGTAACATCTTAAGGAGAAATTCATAGATCTCATTGTGTTCATATAATAGGTAGAATAACAGGGAAGGAATTGTGTTATGTGACATAAAATTTAATTGCTGAACTACTAAAAGTGGCAAAAAGTATGGTATGAATTTTTGGAAAGCGTGATTTATTTAATTTAATTCAATATGGTGAAAAAAATGGGAGCTGGCTCCATATAGTTTCAAAGAGACAATGTCTTTTGTTCTGTACCTTTTCTGATAAGAAATACTTTGGATTCTTTTGGATTTTAGTTTTTTAAATATTTCATAGAGTTTCCTTTTGCCTCTTTCTTTAAAAGGTGGGCAAGTAATATCTGATGGTAAGCACAGCTGAACAAGCCCAAAAAGTGTTCCCTAAACACATATACCCTGGCAGCACATATTGTGTTAATTATGCATTAGGTTTGGTGTTTGAAAGCAGAAGAGAAAACAGTTCTTAGAGAATTCAACATGTTCTAAAAAATACCACTGGCTTTTTGAAATATGTGAGTTAATATAATCCTTTAAACTCACTTAATTAATCACATGAACCCTTTTTAAAAAGGCCTCAAGATTTCCAGTGCAATAAAGAAATAAGTCATGTTCTTACAAGCAGCAGGAAATAATGTGCTCTCCACCACTGGTGTCTAGACTGACCTCTGTTTTTAAGAGAAAAGTCAGCGCAACCATTCCTTGGCTTTCTCTATATTGACACAAAGCCCTCCCATAATCAAAGGCTTCTCATTGGAGTAAATAAGCTGGGCTCTGAAATGTAGCCTTCAGGGTAGACAACAAATCCAAATAGTAAAGTCTATGGTAGAAATCTGACTGTGGTGATGGACTGAGTCATTACAGAGGTGCCCTGAGAAATAGTAAGCCTAAAATTTGACCTACATTAAACGTCACACAGAGCTCCCATTCATAGTGTTAACAACTCCCAACTGAAAAAAAAAAACCCTTCTAAAACCAGCAACAACAAAATAGCGCTTCAAAAATGGAAAACAAAATAGCTGCTGTGAAACCTACCAGCCAAGAACAGAAACAAACTCAGGATGCAAGATCTATTTGTAAATGCAAATACACCCATCCCTGCATGCCCCTCCACATAACCTCATTCACCTTTTCAGAAATATTCCAGAAGCCTTCAAGCACAAATATTAGATTATTATTTTTTAGCACGAGAATATTTCATTACAGCAGCCTAAAAGGCGGAAGAGATTATAGCACTAATGCATAGTCATTTGGCAGCTTGGTGTAGCTTGTGTTCTTCAGAGAGCTGCACGATCTGATCCTCATTTTAGTTGTAGCCTCCTGAAGTGAACATGAAGCCAATAATCATTCAGATTTCAGTTCTTTCTTTCTTTTTACCATCCCGTTAGTAGGTTTTCCATTTTGAGATTTGCAATTTTGTTGCATGATCCTTATAGATAATGCAAATATTCCATCTCTTAACTGTGGTGGGCAGCACCCAGCCCAAAGTCTAGATATGGTCCCCACCTGCTGTCAGTCAGTTTTGAAGAAATAGCTGAAAGTGGAAAGGGCTTGGACCAATTTTCTTAGGGCATTTTCCCACGTTGCAGTCGCTGGATATTATGTGTGGAAGGTATTGACAAATGACAGGGGACTTGTAAGTACATAAATAGCTGGATAGGATGAAGAAGTTAAAGTAAATGTGTCATAAAGAGAGGTCATGCTAGATGCTGGGGAATATTTCTTTTAGTTTTTAATATGTACTTAAACAGCAGTTCTTGCAGGTAGGTCATGGGTTGGGTAGAAGGGTCAATCCATGTACAGAGAGTTGTCATCCAACTTATATCAAGGAGACCCACTGAAATCAATAGACTTAAGTTAGTCACATCTATTGATTTCATTTACTCACAGTAAGGCATAGTAGTTTGCTAAGGGTTGTTGGGAGTTGTAACTCTGTGAAAGGTAAATGACAGTGTTTTAAAGGTATAGTGGATGTGCAGCCTCAGTTGGATTCAACCTAGTGTACTGGGATCAAATAATCTTCTTGGCGCCCTGTATAAGTGTGAGCCCTGACAGGAAGAACCAGAGTTGGTTTCCTTCTCCTGAAAATTTATCTACATTTGCATCTATGTATATAAATTAGCACAAAGCAGATTTTAGGAAAAAATATTCCAGAGTCCTGTGCCCCAAGTTTTTTAAATGCTTGGCAGCATTCTTGTCAAAGGGTATCTTTATTAGTGACAGGGACATTTCCATTATGAATAAAAGAGGGGATAATGACGTACCAGTGGGTGAATTGTTCCACTCCTGACTCCTCCCACCCACTGGGTGAATGGGGGTGTATATGGGTGCAGGGGAGAGGTTATATATGTATATGAGAAAGGAAGTGGGTGGCTCTGTGTTTATGGAGTGGTGATGGTCCTGTTAAACACACCCCTCACTTATATCTTTTCCCCTTTGTAGATCATTACTACCCCATTCCCATGTTGGTTTAATCACGCTGTAACACCTTAATATTAGAATGCATTTCATGTTGTGCTTTACAATCTTAGGGCACATGCTTACAAAGTGTCCAAAACCAGATATTGAATTGACAGCATAATCCTAAGGATGATTATTCAGAAGTCTTACTGAGTTCAATTAGACTTCCTCCCAGGTAGAGGTTATAGAATTCACATCTAAATGTGGTGTTTTATAAATATAAATCCCAATCTGTGTCAATATTCACAAGGCAAAAGGGAGCAATAGTTAGCAGAAAAACTAACTTAGCTGAAATATTGTGGAGAGAAAGCCATTATTTTAATTTCTTATTGGTAATTATACAAAATCCTTACACCAGTGTCCACAATTTTTCCCAGATTCTAAAAGTAGCTTTTAGTTTAAAAGTAGGCACAACCCTACAGCTTATGAATAATGAGGTATTATAAATATGTTCCCATTACTAATATAGTTACTTTTTTATTTACATTTAATAAATGTGGGGTTCTTTTTTAGTTATAACTGACCTTTGCTTATGAAATATAGCATGTTTATTTTGCTTCAACTACTTCATAAAGGCTTCATATTTTACAAGGTTAAGCTCTAAATACCTTTGAGTAAAACACTGTACCTATTTTTGACAGAAAATCAACTTTGTGTCTTTTTTTTCACTCCATTTGGTTTTAAAACAGAGCTAGTTGTGTTTCATGTTTTATCCTTAAAAGATTTATGCAGACGAGGATGGGTCCGTTCAATACACAGTACTTGTGGCAATCCACATTTTTGCCACATGGCATCAGCGGATGATATTATGATACATGAAAAAGGAAATGTCAGGCACCACCTAAAATCTCACGTATGCAGCTATTTTCTTGTCACTTCAGTCTTTGAGTGGGATGTTTGGTCACCCACAGTCTAACTCACACTAGTACTTATTTCTTTTCTCTCTTTTTTGCCCAGTTAATACCATAACGCTGTGAAAAAGAATCATTCTGAGATCACCTGAATTTACTTTAGTAGTTCTTCTCATACATGTGAAATTGCACATATGTACAGTAGCTTAAAAGGGACGCGGGTGGTGCTGTGGGTTAAACCACAGAGCCCAGGATTTGCCGATCAGAAGGTCGGTCGTTCGAATCCCCACGACGGAGTGAGCTCCCGTTGCTCGGTCCCTGCTCCTGCCAACCTAGCAGTTCAAAGCACGTCAAAGTGCAAGTAGATAAATAGGTACCGCTCCGGCGGGAAGGTAAACGGCGTTCCCATGCGCTGCTCTGGTTCTCCAGAAGTGGCTAGTCATGCTGGCCTGGAAACTGTACGCTGGCTCCCTCAGCCAATAATGTGAGTTGAGCACCGCAACCCCAGAGTTGGCCACGACTGGACCTAATGGTCAGGGGTCCCTTTACCTTTACCTTTTACAGAAGCTTAAAGAATAGCCTCCTTTCACCTGATCCTATTGAAATATCACCAAAATACTACAGTGCAAGTCAGCATATTCCCAGAGCAGCATCCTTTGCTTAGCTAGTCTGTCTTGCTCTGCTGCTCATCTGATTTTATCTGATTCACAAAGGTGACTAACAGTTACTGCAGTCTGATATTAGACTCTTCTTAGTCCTGACCTGTAATGTTTGGGTTATGTAGTTACATGGTCTGGTGTTGCATGGTTCCACTCACACTTAACAGAGTGGTTTCCGGTAGTGACGATGAAGTACTTTCCCTGGTGGGAATGAAAATGCTGAAAGTTTGCAGGCACAAATCCTCAAAATGGATCCTCAGTTCCCAGCTTGTTTAGCAAGGGAATGAGCAATGGAACTGCATGCTCCTTCCTTGTCCCTTCTATCCATCTTTAATTAACCCACTTTTAGCTGCTCCTTTGGAAATGAGACCTGTGGTTTTAATGTCATTTCCTAATACTGCCATAGTTTAAATTGATAAGAACATAAAAGGAACCTGCTGGCCTGTTTAGTCCAGTACCCTGTTCTCAATGCATAAGGGGAACAAGCCCACACTCTAACCAGCATCACACTCTAACCAACATCACACTCTAACCAACTGAGCTAACTGGCAGGTTGCCTTTTGCAATACAACTTTTAATAGTAGCTTGAACTTTATAACATAAATGTTAAGGGAGGAAATGTTTCCTCCCTTAACATTTGACTTCCTACTTTCTCTTCCTTTGCCAAGAGAAATGCAGTGGCAAAGAGCACATGAGAATATTAGGAAGCCGTTTTGTGGAAAGCAGCTAACATTTTAATGTCAGGAATATGCAGGTGGTCACCCAAAGACGCCTGCAACTAGTTTCACATGCTCAAGGGGGCTCAGCTGTATTGAACAGCAGCTTTCTGTGGCCCATGGCACACCTCTTTTGAAACTGGCAGGACAAAATACAGTAAGTGTTTTGGTATATTGTACAAGGGCCTGCTCTTTCATTTTTCAAATGTCAATATTCACAAGGCATTCCCAACCCCTTCAATAAAATCGAAGCAGCTCTTTGGACCAAATATTTTTTACATCTGTGCTTTATTTTAAAGCACACATGTTTTGCCTAACCTTTTCTTCAAGAGGGTTTTATGTTTTAAACCTTTCCAACACAAAATAAGTAACATTCCATGTATAATGGTTGACTTTTCTTTTTCTTGCTGCTGTAATGCTTGTTTCCCCCCACATTCATTTTATTCAAATGTAGATGGCTTTGTACACTCTTGTTTGCAGATGCCTGAGATTGCTGACTCACACATTCCTTAGTAGGAGACTTTCAATTGGTAAAGGGATGCCATCCAACCTGAAAGCATTCCTGTTTCTAGGGGTGGTTTTACCATGTGCTTAAAGACAGAAAACTCTTCTTCCACAATTATGGTGTTCACTGCAAGAACATGCAATGGAAATCTTTGCCTGTGAGTTAACACAGCCATTTCTGCTTCTAAGGCAGGCAAGGTCCAGGCAATAGGCTTGGGGAAATAAATAATGCTGGTAAATTTGCATTACTTCCTGGAAGTTGTTGGATGAGGAGGAGGCTCTGATTTCTTGTACAGAGCCTCAAGGCAGTTCTGAACTATCATTATTTTCAGGTGCGAATCAATCACTTCCCAGCAAATTCAGGTTGTGTTGATTTAATTTAAATTCCTCTCATGCCATGTAAGAACAGTTTATCTGCAAGTTGTCATCATCAATATAAAAAACCAGGTGCCTAAATAATTTGCCAAGAGATTTTATTCACACTTTTCAAAAAAAGTGCATCTGTATTAGGTGGAGAAAACATTCTACTGAAAATAGTGAGGAGTAAATAATGTGGGACGCGGGTGGCGCTGTGGGTAAAACCTCAGCGCCTAGGGCTTGCCGATTGCATGGTCGGCGGTGAGCTCCCGTCGTTCGGTCCCAGCTCCTGCCCACCTAGCAGTTCAAAAGCACCCCTAAGTGCAAGTAGATAAATAGCTACCGCTTTATAGCGGGAAGGTAAACGGTGTTTCCGTGTGCTGCGCTGGCTCGCCAGAGCAGCTTTGTCACGCTGGCCACGTGACCCGGAAGTGTCTCCGGACAGCGCTGGCCCCCGGCCTCTTGAGATGGGCGCACAACCCTAGAGTCGGACACGAGTGGCCCGTACGGGCAGGGGTACCTTTACCTTTACCTTTAAATATTGGGGAGCAGAAGAATGGCAAACAGGCAATTTGATCAGTTCCATAGCCATGTTGTCTTGAACTGAGAGAATAGGAAATTGAACCACAGCAGCTTAGTCTCAGTAGTATAGGGAGTGCAGGGATTGGATAAACAGGGAATACCACATTTCCTTGTATGTTTAAAGGTGATGTTTAGTTTTGAGACGGTGACAAATGCTGTTAATATGAAAAGTCAGATGGAAAAAACAACATGCTCTTCTGTTTAAAGCTGGTGAATTTAAAGAAATGCCACTAGGGTATATAACCAGGTTTTATAGTTTGTGAGCTTAGAAATAGTTATGTATCTACGTATGAATATAAGTGTTGCCCATATTTTCATAGTAGATGGAAATAACACAGGTGACTTTCTCATGACCCATATTTTTTCCATAACTGTTTAACACAAAACTGTGCACAATTTTCACTGATAGTTAAGAATGATGTGAACAAAATGCTGTCACAAGGGAAACAGCTGGGGATATATATATAAATCTACAACATATAAGCTCTGCCTGCAAAATTAGTTTCCCTAAAAAGAAGAGGTTTTCTTGTTTAGCTTTGAGGGGAGTGACCTTTCAAAAATAAATTACCAAACCTGTTACAGAAATATGTGTAGGCCTATATTGTATATTATTTTACTGGCCAGCTAGACTTGGAAAGTAACAACTGTAAAATATTATTAGCTTAATAAGTCGTGATTCTGGTTTATTAACCCTTTCCCTTGTTCTTTGTAATTATTCCATACAACATCCTTTGAACGCTAATCTAAACCTTCCTCTCAGACATCCAAATCAGAACAAGACCCATAGTAATTCATGAAGGGAACAAGCTATTATCATCTCAAAGATAAACAAAGATACATGCCAGACACCAAAAGTCGGTGTACAATGGCCACCACTTTTCTTGGGCAGAGCTTCAGAGGCTCCTATTTCTCGCAGCCTGTGTGTTTCCAGAATTCTTGACTCAGCCCTGGTTGCTGAGTCAGGTTAGGAAGCAGCCCTGGCCATCCACAGATCACAGCATTTCGTCAACTGCCACCTCCCTGCCATTATCACCAAGGCAGAGTACTGTCACTTTCCTTGAGATGGGACATTCCCTGCCTCTGCCCCTGAGGTCCCTTAAAGGGCCCTCTCCTATGCTAGGGAGTACGGAGCCCACCCACAACTCCCTTAGCGGACTGATGGATATGTCAAAGTTGTAGCAAAAGGAAAGCAGGCAACTACACCTGTTGGGGCATCAATAACAGATACCCTCTAGGAATGGGGGGGGGGCAAGACCAGTTTTGGCCCCAGGCAGAATTCCTGGAGCAATCTGGGTGATATGTGACCAAGTTACTCAGAGGCTGAATCTACACACAGGGAAAACATATTATAAATAAGTCATAAATTAAGTCATTATAACAAAAGCGGGGGCGGGGGGGACAGACGGACGGACTGTAAAATCACAGAGACAAAGTTTTGTACTCTACAGTGCCATCTGGTGTTGCATGTTTATAACACAGTTATAACATTGTAACATTAATTCCAGTTGATCTGCTCTGAGTGTGATTTAGATAGCATTTTATGTTTTAAAGTCACTGCTAAGATCCATTTTTTTAAAAAAAATGCTTACATTGTGCTCCTAGGAAATGTTATGGGTTGTTGTCATTATAGCTCATAATAAAAGGGTTGTTTGTAGTGTTAATAAGGTAGTCCTGGGATCTTATTTTGTTGGTCAAGAGGCAATTCTCAGATTTTAAAAAGTCAGTGTATGGTTGGATACAAGGATAAGCACCTAAGATAAAAGTCTGAGACTCAAATGCAGCCCAGGCTTCAACCCAAAGTGATTAACTGTGTATAAAATTAATTTTGGGGAAGTGAGCTGTTTTCACTACTAGACCATGACCAAAAGAAAAAAAGGTAAAGGAAAGAAAAAGCCTTGAAGCTACAAATAGTTCCTCTCCAGCCCCTTTGTTTTGGCTACATTCTAACACAAAATAGACAAGACGGATTTAAGAAATGTTGAAAAGAGAAAAAGATTAAACAGTAGCTTTTACATCAAAGCAGATAGTTTGCCTTTAATGGGGAATTAAAAGTCTGGTATACTGAACTAGGAGGCTTATAATAAACATGCTGAACCAGCCTATTTATTTTTTTCATGTTCGCGACTTGTGGCAGCAGAATCGCTTTAAAAGTGCTTCCGTTGTATAAATTTAGAATGTTGGCATTGCCAAGTATTTAAATATATTGAGTTGACACTGTTTAAACGGTTTCACTTTGTTTGTTTAGAACATCGGGCAGTGGCGTTGTATGTGATGTTGCTATCCCTGAATAGTGTGTTGTCCTTTCCAGTGCCTTTAATACTGGTCAATAACCTAAATAAAGAGATGGAATAGTGCCTTTTTGTGGAAGTACAGGTTGTTTACCAAATAACACAGGTCATTTAGAGGAACAGAAATGGGATTTAGAACTGAAGTTGTAACTGAGACAGCCCATTCTTACCTGAAATGCATTCCAGTGCATCACAAGCATATGTGAATAAGAACAGAGATTTTCTTCCCCATCATTTATTTTTTTAAAAGAAGTACATTACATGAAGTATGAAAATTTTACTGTGCAGCTATTAAATTTCAAACAAATTGAACAGACTTAAGTATTTTTGTGAGCAGACCTTCTGGGATATTATTTTTGTTTAAGGAATGGAATGTACTTTTTCCTACTTATAGCAGCGTTGCACTTTTTCGAATTTGGTGCTTGGCTTTCTAAAAATCATAAAGCAGCATATCTCAGTCATGGCTTGTAGTATGTTGTTATAGATAATTCCCTCTGTCGTAGGGATGGTTTTCTTAAAACAATCTATTTTACCTTAATTTTGTAAATAAAAATTTTAAAAGAAGAAGAGGCTACTCTTAATGATAGACTGTGCACCGTCATGCATTTTGCCTTGTCCTACCTTTAAGTTGTGTGGAAGATGTCCACTGTTAGAGGGAGAAACACTTCCTAACAATTCCCACTTTTCTCCTTTCAAAGCTAGTCTTTCAATATTCTCGATTCACAAAGGCATTCAAGAGGCATATCAGGTAGGCTAAAATGAACCAGTTCTTCGTTTTCTCCAAAGGACCTTTTTTTCGTAAGGTTTCAGATTCCCCCCCCCCCATAAAGCTAAGCTGAATCATACGCTGGCTACTGAATGATGAGTCTGCCTTCTTAGTCAATTCCAGAAGGGAATATTTTTTTGTTGCTGCTGCTTCCAAGCAGCCAGTGGCTCTGTAAGAGGAGTGGCAAGGGACTGGCAATTCTTCTGCATCTGATCCCTTGTCTTCACTTAAAGAAGGATATGCCATTTATTTTGCCATCCCTATTTACAATGGAATAGGAATACCATGGCTACAAAACCTCTTTCTTCTCTAACTAGTAAATCCCATCTATATATGTAGATGGGGTGGCAGTAAAAGTGTCCCATGCTGTGTTTAAGCTGTGTGCCCAGCCACAGAGTCCCCCGCCCCAGTGTGCCTGAAACTGAAAGTGGGGTAAATGAATGGACACGACGCCTGTCTGGGATTTAAAATGGACGTGACTTTATTGATATTCAGATCTAGGTAAGCCTTGGCATACGCATTGGGCGTATATCCCTCTTAGCCCCCATTGGGGGGTTTGAGGCATGACAGGGTCTATTTGGGAAGGCGAGTCCACTGCAAAACTCAAGTTTACACAGATGGTTACCCCAAAAACACATAGGAAGCTCTATGCCCCTCTGCCCCATGCAACTGGCTCTTTGGACAGAGACTTCTCCCCAGACCACTCTAACAGGGTATCCTGTTATCGCTGCTACAGAGAAAGGGGGTGAGGGGTACCGTATTTTTCGCACCATAGGGCGCACCGGACCATAGGGCGCACCCAGTTTTTTTGGGGGGAAATAAAGGGGAAAAATTATTTTTCCCCCAGGCGCGGGGTTGGGGCGGGGGAAGCTCGAGCTTCCCCCGACCCCAGCCCCCAAACAGGCAGCTCTCTGCAAGCCGTGGGAGCGCTCCCACTGCTTGCGGAGAGGTCCGCGAAGCCTGGGCGCGCTGATCTCAGCGCGCGCAGGCTTCGGCATGCTGGCAACTCTCCGCAAGCAGCGGGACCGCTCCCGCTGTTTGCGGAGAGGTCCGCGAAGCCTGGGCGCGCTGATCTCAGCGCGCGCAGGCTTCGGCATGCTGGCAACTCTCCGCAAGCAGCGGGACCGCTCCCGCTGTTTGCGGAGAGGTCCGCGAAGCCTGGGCGCGCTGATCTCAGCGCGCGCAGGCTTCGGCATGCTGGCAACTCTCCGCAAGCAGCGGGACCGCTCCCGCTGCTTGCGGAGAGGTCCGCGAAGCCTGGGCGCGCTGATCTCAGCGCGCGCAGGCTTCGGCATGCTGGCAACTCTCCGCAAGCAGCGGGACCGCTCCCGCTGCTTGCGGAGAGGTCCGCGAAGCCTGGGCGCGCTGATCTCAGCGCGCGCAGGCTTCGGCATGCTGGCAACTCTCCGCAAGCAGCGGGACCGCTCCCGCTGCTTGCGGAGAGGTCCGCGAAGCCTGGGCGCGCTGATCTCAGCGCGCGCAGGCTTCGGCATGCTGGCAACTCTCCGCAAGCAGCGGGACCGCTCCCGCTGCTTGCGGAGAGGTCCGCGAAGCCTGGACACGCTGAGTTCAGCGCGCGCAGGCTTCGGCATGCAGGCAAGTCTCCGCAAGCAGCGGGAGCGCTCCCGCTGCTTGCGGAGAGGTCCGCGAAGCCTGGACGCGCTGAGTTCAGCGCGCGCAGGCTTCGGCATGCAGGCAAGTCTCCGCAAGCAGCGGGAGCCCAGCGCTGGGCTCCCGCTGCTTGCAGAGAGATGTGCGAAGCCTGGAGAGCGTGAAGGGTCGGTGCGCACCGACCCCTCTCACTCTCCAGGCTTCAGCGAAAGCCTGCATTCGCACCATAGGACGCACACACATTTCCCCTTCATTTTTGGAGGGGAAAAAGTGCGTCCTATGGTCCGAAAAATACGGTAAGTCAACCACTTCACCAGCACACCGATTGGATGAAAGACTATAGGATTCCGTCCAAGTCCTAAACTGCCATAGTTGTGACTACTGGTTTGGGGAAGGCGAAACCTGCAGCGCAGGAAAAATTCCTTCCTGCTCCAAATATGGCAACCATCAAAGATCACAGCAAAGCCCATTACAGTGGTACCTCATGATAAGAACTTAATTTGTTCTGGAGGTCTATTCTTAACGTGAAACTGTTCTTATCCTGAAGCACCACTTTAGCTAATGGGGCCTCTTGCTGCCGCTGTGCCGCCACTGCATGATTTCTGTTCTCATCCTGAAGCAAAGTTCTTAACCCGGGGTAATATTTCTGGGTTAGCAGAGTCTGTAACCTGAAGCGTCTGTAACCTGAAACGCATGTAACCCGAGGTACCACTGTACACTGAAAAGAAAATGGTTAAAGCAGTAAGGAACTATTTTTAAAAGGGGGGAGATGGGGGGCACTCTCAATCAACTGGGCTGTTGTGAGCAGACCTGGCCGGGATGAATAGCTGGGGAGCAGACCTGAGTGAAGCCTACTTCAGCCAGGTCCGCTTCCCAAGCCATGCCCACAGGCAGCAACAGATAGGCTCGTTTGAATAGTGGCCTTGGCAGGAACCCGTGAGCCTTCGTGACGGCTGAGTCAGAGGGTGGTGCGTTGGGCCGCTACCACCGCTTACTGCAAAAACAGTAAGGAGCCAGTACAGAATCAAATTTCATGTTTATCTGGATGTTGGGCTTAGCTTACATGTCCAAAAGCTGTCCTGTTGCAATATGAGAGCTTCTTAAATGCAGGCTTGCAGATAGGCCACCTGCCAGGGATGAACAGTTATTTTTGGAGATAAATAGCTACCTAGTTTCCAACCTGCCTGTCGACCCTCGTGACACTCCTGTGGTTTCTAAAAGGACATTTCTACTTGTCAGCAAGGCTGCTAATGGTAACTCATATGCACAACTACGTAATGCTTTTGTGTGGGTAGGTCTTTCTAATTCATCATTTCCAAATCCCTGCAAAGCATGCTGGTCACATGGAGACCCCATGTTTCTCCCTGCTTCAAATGCTATATTAAAATTTTGTTCATAGACCTCTAGCTTCCTTTCCTTTAAGAGCAGTAATGATCATATAGTGTGGTCACTTACACATCACCCAAAAATAAAAAAGTGGAGAAAAGAGGCCACATATTTCAATAAAATTTGCACATGCTAATTTTATATATAGCTACAAATGTAGAACTAATTGCTATAATTTAAATTTAAAAAAATTATTGTGGGAAAGACTAAGAAGTCGTGTGTTTGATGCTCAGTTTGATGCCCAGGTGCTAACTGTTGACAGCAACTTCAAAAACCCTTCTCTTATTGTGAGTCTTTATCTTTAAAACTAGCTTGGGCTGGATAGCCCTACACAGGATGCCTTCCAATAGAGACCTGTTGCTTGTAAAGTAGAATGCATAGCCACTCTACACTTAACACAACATTAAAGACATACGCATTAAAGCTACAGGCAATTGGCATTTCCTTTTTATGTGAAGCACTTGTCAGTTAGAATGGTTGATGACTGTCACCAGTTATATTAGACTTTTATATCAAAACTTCCTTTAAATATGTCCTTTAGACTCTATTGCCTTTTGAAATACACCCCCCTCTGTTTCTCTTACTACTGGCTAACTAATGCATTTTCCTGTCAGATTAACTACAGACAATTTGATTTTAAGTGGATTTGAGGCATTCCAAGCTGGGCACTCAGGACGAATAGCTGCTTTTCAAAATCTCTGGCCAAATGCAACCATAACTAAATTTTTAGACTGCAGTGGAAATAAACTACGACAAACTGAAAAGAAAAGTACAGAATAGATCGTGGGATATCTATCTGCCACAGTATGCACTCCTTTGAATTCCACAGAACTGTTAATCAAACGGAATCGAACAGCAGTCAAAGGTATTGGTGAGAGAAACCGATTTCAGATTTATCCCCCAACCCACTTGCCACCCCTTACTTTTTCTTTTCCATTGGTCTTATTAAGTATGTCTAACTGAAGTGCACATTTTGCTCAGATAGATCACAGTTAGTTCTGTCATATTTGAAGTTGCAAAAGGGTATTTGGATATTGCAGGATTGTCATAGCAAGAACTCTCAAATACTTAGTTACATGCTTTACTTCTTATTCAGATAGACAGCTCCTGTGCGTGAAAAAAGGCATTCCACATTATAAGTGAATGGGCAGTTTTATCTGTGGACAGCAAGTTCAGCATGAAAATGTGAAGAGTTTTTGATTGAATAAAGGCTGCTTCCCACCCCCAGCTATGTACAACAATATTTTTTCAGGTTCTTCACTCTCACCATAGTCCCTTCTCCCATACCCCCTGCCACTCTTGAATTGTGGGGCACCTTCCAGATCTGTAATACCAGCACCCTTTCCATGTATGTCCAGAGGTTCCTTCAGCATTCTAGGGGAACTTTGAACCCCACTCATTTGCCAGGTATTTGCAAGAATTAGGATTGTGCACCCTGAAATATTTCCCAATATACTCAGCTCACCAAAGGTGATGACAATTGATTGTTCTACAATTTATTTTGATATATTCCACTCCTTTGCATAGAAACTGAAGCCAGTGGTTATTAAACATCTGAACCTTGTTATGTTAATGTGTTTTAAAGACTTAGAATAATACCCAGAAGCTATACACAACAGTCTTTTGGTTTCTTTCATTTCCTAGATGAAGTAAATTGTTCCTTAATAATAATTTCTATTGCAGGAAACTGTAACTCTGACTCCTACTCTTACTTTCAAAATATATAGCTCAAATTGCTTGCATTCCAGGAAAACGAGTTTTAAGATTATTATTTTTAATGTTCCTATAGAAGATTATTTCCTGTAGTCAGTTCTTTCAAATTAAATACACTCCTTTTCCAGTGTAATATACTTACTTAACACTGGTAACACAAGATTTCTCTTAACCTTCAGTCAAAATATATTTCCCCTCATGTGGTCTCTTCTACACCTTCTACCATGTTGAAACCAAAACAATACTTTTACTGAATATAGGCCTAAATGTTTGGTTTAGAACAAGATTCCTTGCTGTATTATGCTCTGAAATAGCACATGGATTAAATGTACTTTGCTGCTCTGTAGATCAGCAGTTCAGTATAGAACATTTTTATGCCTACCTCTCTATTCTTAGGGCGATTTCCCAAATGACAATTACAGTGGCTACAGATACTACTAATGAAGTATCACCAGCTCAGTGATTGCAGTCACTTCTTCATTTGTGCATAAATGCAGATGTCACTGCAAAAGTTCATCCGTCAACATTAAAAGAAGCACCACAATCTTAATGCATTTGTATCTTGGCTGGCAATACATTTTCAATGAGGACTCTGAGAGGATCCTAGAGTTGCCCTACCTCATTCTCAAAGCCTTGTTAGCATTTTCCCAGCTTTGGTAAGGAGATGGGAAGGCTCTAGAACCCCGTCAGAGCCTTCCGTCTCCTTCCCAAAGCCTGGCTCCTTACTTAGCTAGCTTTGGGAAGGCAGTGGAAGGGCTGGGGGGTCAGTTTTTCATGTCCCCCCCCCAACACAACAAGGCAGTGTGTAGCCCACAGGTTCTGTGTCAGAGTACTCTTGTGGTACGAAAAGTTGGACCGCCCTGCTCTAGGCTGAGGGCAACCATTGCTCTCATTCTGATTGCCTCATAGCTGGGCATGCAGTATCATTGCATTGTCATTAAGCGACATTAGCATGTGGGCAATTCTTCCTTTCTTTACCATGGATCCTTGAAAGTTCTCATGTAAATTCACCAGCATATTAGTGCAAATTTCTTTTAATGTACACATCAGTTATACAAATTTGCTTTACATACGCATTTTTTGCAACCAATTCTCTGTAGCATAATAATGCTTTGTAAGCTATTTTTTTTTAAAAAATGTATTTTTTATGCACATTTTACCCTAGTAAACGCATTTTGGTGCATGTTACTTGGCTGAAGAAATGCACTGCAAAATTAAGAGAAGTCAAGCGCTAATTTTGAAGTTCACATATTGTTTCAGAAAGTACAAATTAAGTAAGTTCGCCTTTAAATGTGAACTGAACTGAATTTCTCCCGCATCCCTGCTGAAAACAGCTTGAAACTAAGCCTTATTGTATGCAGCTGAACTGACTACATATGCTTCCATTTTTATACTCCCTCCATCTTCTCCCTTTCCGCCCTAGCTGACTCATTTGTGTCTTTACCAAAAACAGACACCATGTTTCTACCTTCTCAAATCCCCTTCATTCTTTATTTCCCTCTTATGTGGCTAACCATTAGCACACACCATCATATAATCCCACAATTTAAATTTACTTTATTGGTGGGCGGCCTTGCCCTGCCGGCCAGGGAAATTCCTAAACGACCAGGCACACACGTGTGCCGTTGCTGCTGGGGATGGCAGCCGAAAGCTAAGGGCTGGGGAAGGGGGTAATCCGCCATTATAGTCTGGCTCCCCAAGGTTGAAGAAGGCTGCCCTACTGCACGGTGCACCTCCTCAAAGCAGAGCTTGCAGTCACAAACTTGTCTTAGTTCAGCGGTCCTGCCATTCAACATTTATTTCGGCACCAGAGTTCCACAATCAATTAAAAAAACCTCTGGAAACATGAATGACACGAGATACAAAATGCTATTATAATTCTACATGGTTTATACTGAATTTGTACTAATGAGACCAGATGTCCTACTGAGAGTAATTAAATGCCCTCATTATTCATAACCAGGAATTTTTAAATGATGTAAGAAAGTATTTAAATTGGACATGGCACATAAAAATCTGGCTTCTGCAGTAGGTTATTTGAGACTCGAGGGTTTAATCTTGGCTTGAAACTCGTGTTTTCTCCAAATCTAAATAAGGACAACACCAATAAAAAGAATGTGTGTGATGCCAGCTTTATTCTTTCATATTAAATTACAACAAAATATAGGGTAGGATTCACCTAATGAGTCCCCAAACCCAGTGCTTTCTCTTGCACAACAGGACTTACCCCCCTTCTCCCCCTGCCCACCCCCGTTATCTCTGGAGGGTTAGGAGAATCCCCAGAACAGCATGTGGTGAGCATTGTTTGATCTGACAAACTACAATGCTTGTGCTCATGTTAAGCATAGCATAACCATGAATTCCATCCCTAGTTCTCTGAACCATAATTTATGTGTATTCCAATAGCCTTTTCAGCCTTCTGTATTTCTGCAGTGGTATAAAAGTGTCTGACAGTGTGGCTACGTCCCTCTTTTTCAACAATGGGGGAGAGAGTCCACTGGAAAATGTTGATTACACTTTTTTATTTACCATTTCTAGAATCAGAATAAGGAATAAAGGACAATTTGATTTTACAGAAGAGGCACCCCACACCTGTTGCCTTGTGCAGTGAAGAGAATTGATTGTGCCCATGCTTCAGATGATCAAGATATCGCCACATCCCATAACTTTTTCTTGGTTACGTGTTCTCATAAACAGTATGCAGGATTGCACAGTTGATGAGATAAAAACCTTCCTCTGTAAAAAGCAGAAAGGAAATTCCAGTACGGCATATCGTCTCAAGTGAATAGCAGTAGAAGATTGTAGGAAAAGTTATCAATGCTGTACTCATGCTTAATTTTGTACGTATTGGTCTTTGAGGCTGGATGTACAATGCATCTTGCTCCCCCTGGTGGTTCTTTTTAGGCTTTTAAGCAGACTGCAAGTCATTTACAACCACCTTAAAAAAGGGTTGTTAAATGAATATATTTTACATGGAAATGAAACACAACCTGAGCTGAAAACAATTCTGTGGTTAGGTGATGCATCTGGTTCTGTGCTTGTGTCAAAACGTTAAAATTGCACAGCTTCTAAAACAAATCAAGAAAAGTAAAATATAGGCTTGATAATTTATAAATATCTTCTAGCCTAGACAAAACCAGTCTAAAATAAGATATGCGTGAGTTACTAAAAGCATTTTCGTTAGCCACAGCTTCAGATTATAGTCACTAATACCCAACAAGGTTCACGAATAATAACTCTAATGCATGAATTTAGGACCCCTCTCTGAACACAGAGCATGGTTTGGTTCAAACATGTAACAAGCAGTAAGTCGGAAATAAACCAAGCAAGAGGTGCATTAATGATTAAACCCTGGTTTAAGACCATCTGTGTACAGATGAAGCCTATGCATATTAGGGTTATTATTGGGGGGGGGGTGTCTTCATTTGCTCCAAAACTGCTATTCCACTTTACTAAGCTAAAGCCAACAATCCAAAATACAATAGAACAAAACTATTTAAAAATAGTTCCGGGGGGATGGGACAAAGAGAAGATCTGTAAAACAACAACAACAACAACCATTTGACCAAGCTCAAGCTTCAATTCACACTTTAAAATGTGGGCAATGAGGGGACCAAAATCTCCTCTCAGAGCACTGAGCACCATGATCGAAAAGTCCCTCTTCCCTTTCAGCCATATGTCCGACTGCAAGGAGGGCCTCAGCAATACCCCACTTATGGGGATTGGATAAACTCACTGAATTAGTTCAGAAATATCTAAGCTACATCTAAAAGTGGTCTCCATAACTGCTGGGTGAACTAAACTTGAATTAAGTTCATGCTGAGGGTAGAAGGGTTTGAATGATTTCTAGCTCATCTTTAAGTTCTTTCTCTTCCATGTGTTTTCCTACTCTTGAGGAGCCATCTGGTAGGGGCATGAGAGCATTCCACTGCTCAGCTGCCCTCAATATCACTGAGCCTAGGCCCATGCCAGGCAAATTTTAGGGAGGCCTGAGGCAAAAGGGAACAGGGCTTCTGCATCTTGAATGGTTATGACCATTATATGACAAGCTAAACATGCTGAAATTCCCTCTTCTACACAGTGATAAAAGATTCAGGAACCATGTCCTCTTTTGCACTTTGCTGCCCTACAGCCATTTTGCAATTGTTTTTCTTCTTTTCTTTTTAAAAAAATATTCCTTTAATTTACAAACTAATATGCTTCTTTGTATTCAAGCATGTTAAAAATAACCCACTAACTTGTTTTTGGTTGGTGCATTTTGCTTTGGAAATGAAAAGCATGGAGCCACACAAAATTGCTAGTAGAGTGAACAGAGATGATTAATCTCAAGAAATACATGCAATGTAACCCTATATACCAGAACTGGGAAGCTGTGACCTCCCATCTCTCAGTAGCTGCAGCCAATAGGTAGAGATTATTCATCTAACAACATCTGGAGAGCCACAGGTTGCATATTCCTGCTATATATGTTTACTCAGATGTAAGTTCCATTTGAGTTCAGTTGGATTTACTCCTCAGTAAATGTGCATCCCCCCTTGAATTCAGAGGTCTAACACATACAGCTAATTATTCTTGGTAATGTGTTTACATGTTGTTTGCTTGAAGGTACATTGAAAAGGGAGCAATTACAGCTATGTGGAGCAGCGTTTTTATCCTGCCTGGGTTAGTTATACATAAAGATGTATAGTATGGCTTGCATTAGGAGTATAACGTTTTGAGCATTACATCTGTTTTCTGTGTTTCTGAAAAGGGTTCCTGCCAAAGTTTATATTCCCTTTCTTATTAATATGAATTTCAGATACTTTTTTACGTTATCTTGACAAGTTGTAAAAAATAATACGGAAAATCAGGTTCATGTTGTGTAGTACAACCCTGCTTCTGCACTGCCATTCCTTTCTGGCCACATTGCTACATAGTTTAAAACATCATTATTTTTTAAAAGGTAGAATTGAAGGTAGAAATAAAGTCCTGTTTAAATAGAATGCAGTCTGTTTTCTGGACAGTGTTCCAGAACTTCAAAAGTAGCCCCATCCCTGAAGGGCAGACAGAACCAATCAATAGGATAATATCCAGAGAGTGGGGCTATAGCAGGCAGCCCCAACTTTCGGCCCTCCAGATGTTTTGTACTACAATTCCCATCATCCCTGACCACTGGTGCTGTTAGCTAGGGATCATGGGAGTTGTAGGCCAAAACATCTGGAGGGACACAGGTTGGGGGGGTGCCTGGGCTATAGCAACCTCCCAGACCAGCCTTGTGTGCTGGCAGTCCCACGGGGCTTTTCACTGAACTCTTCAAAATCATGACTTTTGCTTTGAGAGATGTATACTGCAAAGATAATACACACTGATCAGATCCTAGCGCAGCTTGGGATGATACTGTTTTTTCATATTCTGATGTCCTGGAACACCCTCCAGATTTATTACCATGAATACCTGTTCTCTATATCTCCTGGAGGGCATTCCACCCATTCTCTGGGTTTCTGTTGAACACAGTATTTTCCTTAGACTTCTGCCTTGCCCCATGTGTGGTGCAGGAGGGCAGTGATTGCTGGGATTGTTCCCTCCTGCCCTGTTTTCACCACTGCTGCCTGTTTCTGTGCAGAAAACTGGAAAACTGCCATTCATTTGCTCTTTTTCGATACAGCATCCATTGCACTAGTTTTGTGTTTTCAAAGAGGATGGCTGTCTGCGTGGCTTTGGGACAGAGGGGTTGCCTTTGCTTTTCCAGTCTGGTCCTGGAGAGCAGGGTAGCCCCTCCTGCTGGAGAGAATCTTCTTGAGTGGCCCTGGCTGCTATCCAGTGGGAAGGACTATTTCCAAAGGTCTGGAATGGCTTCTAAGCAGCACAGAGTGCAGGAATTTACAGGAGGAATTCCTTTTTCTTGAAGCTTATTTGCTCAAATTTGGATTATAGGTTTTTGTTTGTGGTCTAAGAAAGATCGAGAGAAGACAACAAACTTTCAGGTTTTCTTATAAAGGTCACTCAAATCAAGCAAAACAAAAATTTTAAGGTGGAAACCTCTGAGATATGATTTAAGTTAAAAACAACAAAGTACTGAAGCTCTATTCCAGATTGCTGCTGTTTTCCATCCAGATTGGCGCTTAAGAGTATTTGGTCCTCTTCCAAAGTGAACTTTCCAGTCAACAGTTGTTATTCTTGAAAATGCATATTAAGAAAATGGTTCTCAGGGAGGGAAAGTTACTTTAGATAAGCATCTATATTTAGCACAAGATCTGGTAAAAGTTGTAACGGTGACGTCTCAGTTTTACATTGCTGTTTTGTCAAATAATAATTACTAATTTTGTGAAAGATGAATATATTTCCTCCATGATAAATACATATTTAGCACATCATTCCTGGGCTATTGCATAGAAGAAATATAGAGACTTTAGACATCCCAGTAATCTAGGCCCTACTTAGCTAAGGAGAGTCTCATATCATATAGTTATTTTGTCACAAGTGGGGAAAATGCCACCTTTTAATATATCTAGACCTGCATATTTGTTTTCCCAAATCAAACTTGTTTATTTTCTTTTATTTATTCAAAATATTGTTACTTTTAATGCGGGAAATCCTCCCAAGATGGCATGCTAGTAAAATGAAATACAGTTCAACTGCAAAGACTAAAATAAACCAACGAAAGCATTAGCGGAACGCAGGAAAAAGAGACTAAAAGAAGCGGGCCTTCAGGGCTTTCCTGAATACCTGAAACAGAAATACATACATTGCTGATAAAAGCATACACCTCTTATTTATCAGACTGCAAAAGCAGTCTGTTTTCAGTTGACATCTGAAGCCCTACAATGCAAGGGACAAACACACCTCCAAGGTCAGATCATTCCACGGTCGGAGCCCTACAGTTTGTGTCCCCTCACTCCAAATCCTGGCAGGGAATGCAGACAGATTGCTGCCCATCTTAAGGAGAGAGTTGACTGGTATTGGATGAGGCATCCCTTCTGCAGATATTTGGGCCCCAGGCTGCGTGGCAAGGTGAACATATTGAAAAAGTGCAGTGTTCCCAGTAGTATGGAAATTCAGCTGCAAGTCTGCTTATAGCCTTCAGTGATGATTTATTGGTGCTATTAGCCACCTGTCTGAAGTATGTGACAAAATATTTGGTGAATTTAGTGCAGTGTCACTAGGTGGCAGTGACAACATAGTTTAGTAAAAGGGTTATGACTTTGAAAGAAATTTACTGGTTTTCTGAGGATTCTTAGCTATTCCTTTCTCCCACCTCCAAATTAGGTTGCCAGTTTATTTCTTGCCAGGGCCCCATGTCATAAACAGATACACGATAGGCAAAAAATCAAAAGATGGAGACTGTTTCATCACCACTTGTCCAAGTCTGAAAGAAAAGTTCAGTTGTTGAAACCTACAATGCAGCTTTTAAAGGCCAGAAGACCTGGCAGGGGAAGAAAGTGGTAGCAATCTGAAAACGTGACCAAAATGAGGTAAATGTAAAAGGTATTTTAAAGGTTTTATGGCACATATTCTGTTTTGCTAAGGAGGTTACATTTCCACTCAGAGCTCTTATACAAGTACTGTATAATTAACATGAACATAAATGCAGGTTAGTTCAGTTGCTAATCATCATATGTTTTGTTGTTGTTGTTAATATGGTTGTTGTTTTGTTCTTTGTTTCTTTTCCCACAGAGTGATGCACAGTGATTTACATTAAAACATTTTAAACATTGTGTCTATTGCAAAAAACATTGTGTCTAGCAACTTGCTACACTTTTACCCAAGAATAGCTAAGTGTAGTAAGAATTGCTACACTTTTACCCAAGAATAGATTCAAAAACCACATCAAAGTCTTAACAGTGATAAGCATTTCATATCATTTCCTTCCCTTTGTAAAAAATAACTTTGCATTTTCAATATCTCTAGTTAGTTTTTCAATGCTCTGGAATTGGGTGAGTTGTACTGCTTTTATCACAACTTTTTTTTTTTTAATCAACTGCTTTTCTCTAAGGCTCCCACAGCTCATTCTCAAATGTTTCAGCAGGATGCAGAAGCTGCATATCCACAGTTGCTTTCCTGATGAAAAGAATATCATGGAAATTGTGATCACAGTTTCTCATTTAGATATGTAATTGTTCTTGCCAAGAGTGCTGCAAGTGTATTATTGGTGAAAGATGCTCAGGATCTTTTAATACTGAAAATTTAGTTTTAAGTTGTTGCTTACCAATCAGGAATTATATCAGCTAGGGCAATTTGGATAATATTAGATGGATCTGAAAATGTTGTCTGATGATAGGAAAGCAAGTAAACTCCACTGGCTCAACATTACTTGATATGTCTCTCTGCTTAAGACTTAACCATTTCACATCCACAAACTTTTTGGTTCAGATGGGGTGCTAGCACAGATGTCCTTGACTCCCCCTTTATCCAACCTACTGTCTCTAGAACTAATCATAGAAACTTTTAAGGTCCAACTAGATGCAACCTCTGTTGTTGGAGCTCTGGTGCCTTTTTCTTTCTCAAAAACCACCCACTATTTGGGGGAAGGTTGGATTGGAGCATTCTTTGCCCTAGCTACTCTTGCCTCTGACCCTGCCCAACGCTGGCATGAAGCCCCCCAAAGAAAATGCAGCCCTTGGGCTGAAATAAGTTCCTTAGCCCTTTTTGTTCAAACTGAAAGAGGAAATGTCTGCATGTGTTTTAACCTATGGTCTTACTATCAATGTTTGGGAGCTCCAACCAACGAGCTCCCTTAAAACAGTCTTAAAATCAAAGAACTAAAATTAATAATAATAATAATAATAATAATAATAATAATAATAATAATAATAATTTTTTTCAGGAGTAAGGGACCAAACCATCACTTTCATACATATCCAGCAGAAGATAGATGCCTACAGTAAAGTTCTGGGATTTAAAATTAATTATGTTGCAGCAGTGAATATTCTCTCTTAACTCAAAACACTTATTTAAAGCAGCTGTTCAATTATTCATGCCTAACCTCCCATGGGAACCGTTTGGGACTCAAAATCACTGCAAAATATAGCAGAACCTGTTAAAATGGATGGATGGCATTAAGAAAGACATGGAATTGTGGCATTCTCTGAATTGGTCATGGATTTTAAAAAAAAAGGATTATGGCAGTTGAATAATAATCCTTTCTGAATTGTTACATCTGTTTCAGGCTCATCCTATTGATATACACCCAAAAAATGTTCAAATCATATTTGACCATTCATTTTGTACTGCCTAAAAAATACCAAGATTTGTCTTGTCTGTCTTAGACATTATTGGGAGACCACCCATCTTAAAATGATAACATGCAGCTTTAAAAAAATATCCTGCAGATTGAAAGTCTGCATTCAGACAACACATGGTTTGTTGGTAGGAGAACATGCTGTGGCAGATCTTTTGCTCAGGTACTACCCCTTCCCATTCCCTCATCTGCATGCCAAAATAGGAAAATTTGAAGCATCGGTTTGCAGTCTGAAACAAATAGATTCAAATTTTGTCTGAATGCAAACTCTGTTCAATTAACAATATCAACCCCACAATGTGATCCTTGTTTGGTGCCAAATGGTGGTTTGATGCTCAGGTTTGTTAGCAAGGTAGAGCTTACAGACACCACGGTTTGCCATATTGTGACAAAATAAACTGTAAACTAATAGGGAGGAGGAGCATGAAACCCCAAATCTTACTACATCACATTTGTTAAGGTCTTATTTAATGTAAGGCAGGGTTACATCTTAAAGCAGTCCAAATGCCTGGAAATGGAAAAGGAATCTGCAGAAGGTAAATAATAATGTGATAACCTAGATTCACAATAACACAGATCTCATTTTAAAAGTTAATAGCCTGTGTATAAAACCTGTGTTAGGTATATAAATAATACCTTTAGCACTGGAAATTTAACCAGTCTTTCCACTTAGGCTGTATCTTGCCACTCCACATCAAGTGTTCTAAAATCTGGGGAGGTTTCAAATGATCACAATCGGCAAAATTAAGTGGAACAGTAATAATAATAACAATGATGACAAGCTGTGGCAGAAGTTAATTTTTAACATGCATATGTTTCCCTTAGACAGCTCTGTTTAGATAAGTGGACAGAAATTTAAATTATTTTGAGGGAATAAGAATGTGATTATATATATAATTACACAGAGGTAAAACTGCACTTAATTTCCAAGTATGACTAGGAGGCCAGGTTGTAACTGATCAAGGCGGTTGCTGACTTTAGAATAAATCTTTAACAAAATTCTGCATTTCAACTGTTGTAATAAGGAAAACAACGTATACAGCTGCAGGAACAAAGCTTAGGTATAGTATTGGTGTGTGTGTGTACAGTCTCAAAAGTAACTAAACACTGGCTGTAAAATTTCAGCTATTTGTGGAATTTGCATAACATCTGTCTGAATTCTTCATTTTAATTCCTTTTCCTCAGCCAAACCGTACAAGCAGTTAGTGCATTCCTTGATATATAATCAAACAGCTAATTCTTGCTGAAGGCGCATTAGCACTGCAGACTTCTGTGCCCTGGGACTTAGCTTAATGATATTTACTTTAGGCAAAGTTATCAATGTATTAAAAATGTTGCTAACAAATATAGCCACTCTATAAGTGTATGGAATAGATAAGGAACAGCAGACTTGGGGGCTGGATGCGGCCCTCCAGACCTCTTTCTCTGGCCCTAAGGGCTCTCACCAGGCCAGGCTCCCTTGCCAGGCTACATCTCACCTCCCCAAGCCACACCCTTCACTGGCCCTGCTCCAAACCCTCTTTGAGTGCTTTTGCCTGGTTGCAATGTACAGTCACAATGCCTTATGTTGACCTGGATCAGGGATCAGCAACCTGCTGCCCATGGGCCAGAAGCAACCCAGGGGGGTTGTTTAAATGGCCCATGAGCTGCCCCCGAACTGAGCCGCCCGCTCGTCAAGTCTCTGCGCACTGCGCTAAACCGGCACAACACGGAGTGGGGACTCGCTTCTGCGGTGCCGAAATTCACATCTGTGCAGAGGCCAGAAGACGCTAAAAATTGCATCTGTGCATCTGCGATCCAGCCCACGGAGCGATCTCCAAGGGAGTGAACCGGCCCAGGCAAGGTAAACCTTGCCAACCCTGACCTGGATGAAAGGGGTATGTGTGTTGACATCTCTGACCTTTGCAGGACTGGAGTATAGCCTACTTTACAAAGGAAAGACCCTATCCATTCACCCCTTTTTGGCTTTGCTGTGCCCACCATTGGGAAGAGGCTCCTGGAAGGTTTTCAAAAGGAAATGCAGCCCTTGGACCAAAAAAGGTTTAATCCTCCTTGATTGTGATAGACAAGATAGATTAAAACAAATATCATGTAGTTTTAAGTCATCCGTTTGGGAGCTGAGGTCAGTTATGATTTGGACTGAGATGTTTTATGTAGCAATACATTAAACACCTAAGACATGATAAGTGCCCAGATGTTTATGCACAGGAGAGCTATGTGATGTGCATTTATTTGTTCACGAAAACTGGGACAGTCTACTTGTGTTTTCTTGTTATTTTCTGACAGATTAACCAATTCGTTACTGGCAAAGGATTCTGTTCTGTTAGGCTGGGATGGGGGACCTTTTTCAGCTTGAGGGACCCATTCTCTCATGGAGAACCTTTCGGGAACCAGAGGCAAACATGGTTAAAGGCAAAAGTAGGTGGAGCAGTTTCAGATATCTGAAGAAGTGTGCATGCACACGAAAGCTTATACCAAGAACAAACTTAGTTGGTATATAAGGTGCTACTGGACATACATATATATGTTTCGACTGCTTCAGACCAACACGCCTACCTACCTGAATCTAGTATTTTTACAACTTGTTTTGTCAGTTGTGAAGTGTCAACATGGCCTTTTTTTCTTCATTTCGCCCAACTTAACTACTAGAAACTATAAAAAGCAGAGATATTGACCTAGTGAAATGAATACACAGAGATATTTTTGTATTTCTTTTGAAAGGTTTTATGAATAGAATGCATAGAATACCAGTTTGTACGACCTATAAATAGAAAAAATAGAACAGCACTGGGATGCCAGAGATGTAGGAAACCTTTGGGACACCTCTGTACCCAGCAGCTCTAGCAGTTTCAAGTGCTTACTCATTCCTGCCACAATTGTTGCAGTGCCCAGTTTTGAAGCCAGATGGTCCATATTTCCTGTGGCAGAGCTCTTGGCAATGGTAATGGCTGTTGCAGCCAATGCCGCCTAGAGCTCTCAGCTTTTTATTGTGTATTGCTGCTGCCTCCTTCTGTGGGTATGGCCAGGCTCTTGGGATGCATGAATGCTGATGCCTTCAGACATGAGGTAAACATTTCCAAAGGGATTTGAGTGATACAAGAAAGAATCCTGCTTTAGTAAATGGGAATCATCTGTGGGCTTCATGGGAATCAGATTTACAGCATAATCATCATAAGAATGTGCTAAAAACCTTTTATAAAGACGTAATATGAGGAGAAAGGGAGGAAATGAGTTACACGTAACATGAAGTGGCCACGCAGCACCTCTTGACAGTGGTTGTCAACATATCGGTTGGCCTTACCATCATTGTGTTATAGCCGACAAAGTTCCAGTGTGAGTAGACCCATTGAATTTAATGGATATGACTAGTTTCTGCTCTGAGGGATTTATTTTACAAATTAATAAATCACTTCACAGACTGAAACCTTCAAGTGTGCATGTGGAAGTCCTGAATTAGTGGGTCTTTCTCTGAAGAAGACAGCTTCCCCCCCCCCCCTTTCACACACAAAGCAGTTTAATCACTTGAAGTTTATGAGGAAGTGATCTGCAAGGGAAACTCAGTGCTCAGACCAGATTCTGCTGCCAGCCAGGCCACATGCAACTAATTACCCACATCAGCTTAGCCTTCTCATTTACAAATCACTGCTTGTTTGCTCTCTCTTTTTATTTTTACTGTATTTATTGCACACTTGTACCCCACTGTTCCGATGAAGAGATCAGAGTAGGGTTCCGAGCAGTTTGCCGGGCCAAGCCTGTTTAGCTTGAACAATAGAATCATTATTGTATGCCTATGTTCATTTTCTAGGCTTTAGTGCATTGAGTTTTAAGAAGAGCAATTAAGGAAAAATGAAAAAATACAATCTCAGCAAAACTGTGTTACTTCATCTTCTGAGTCTGCTGGAAAAAACAAACCCCAAACCCAAATATGTTGATCCTAAGAGGAGTTAAAAACCATAGGGGCATACTCTGGTAAATATAGATTCTGGCAGTTTCTCAAAATAAACCTTGGAGAGATTTATAACGCAGATCGCTCCAGTGTAATCGCATTCCCAGATAACAGTGTATTATGCTTTCTGTAGTAGCAGAAACAATGAGGGTTACACAGGATTAGTTCTCTCAAACTATAGATGAAGTGGAAAGCCTGTTCTCTCCATTTCAAACTGCATGAGGGGGGTTGACTGATGAAAGCTTATACCCCTTGCAGAAAAAAAATATTTTTTACACTCAGAAAAATGTCATGTTAGGGAGAAGACTAGACAAGTATGGCTAGGACATTTATGCATGACATCAATTTTTCTATGTGAGATGGGAATTGTGAATGTCTTACAATCTGGTGTGGTACCGTCCAGATGTATATTTACCATTTCATTGCTATTTTTGATAATCTCTCTCTCTCTCTCTCTCTCTCTCTCACACACACACACACACACACACACATACTCCATCTCAGTAATTTATTAATAAGAAATTATCAAACTCTACAGATAGGACCAGCCCAAAGGACTTTGTTGGTGTCCAAGATCTGCTAATTTTCTTTTTTATCATATATAGTTGTACCTTGGTTTCAAACAGCTTAGTTCTCAAACGTTTTAGCTCCCGAACGCCACATACCCAGAAGTGACTGTTCCGGGTTGCGAACTATTTTTGAAAGCTAAACTTCCGACAGGGCTTCCATGGCTTCCGATTGGCTGCAGGAGCTAGCTTACTTCAGCCAATCAGAAGCCACGCTTTGATTTCCAAACATTTGGGAGTCGAATAGACTTCTGGAACGGATTCTGTTCGACTTCCAAGGTATGACAGTACCAGCTTAACAGAAACTACTCTTGTTTAAACTAGAATGATTTACCTTTGCATATAGACATCTATTCCTGTATGCTACAATATAACAATGCTACCTCCCTTTCATTGCAGTTGTTATAGAAAACCCATTTGCTTTGCAGCATTTCTAACATATTCTACTTATTGCTTTGGAAACTGGATCCTTAAGCTGGTGAAAACCTGGAGCACTTTGAGTTTAAGCTGTTTTATCCCATTGAAATCAGTGGTTATACACTGGCTCCCTTCCAAGTCCTCTTCTGTAGCAACTGGATTTGAACCAACTGCTGAGACTATTTCATTCCCTACAGATATTGCCATTTCAAATATACCCTGCTCCTCCTCATGAAATAGTTGAAGGCCAAGAGGTTTAAATTTTTGGTTGCGTTTTGATCTGAGGAAGGCACTGTGCACATTCCACAAGGAGGAGTAATGTCTAGGATTCATTAAACCATTCAGTGAAGCTGACCAACGGTATTGAGCAAGAGAGGGAAATGCATATAGAAATGTTACCAAATCCAGCTTGCATGCTATTAGCAGAGGTGCATGAGCCTGGCAGCCACTGGGAATTCTGCCAGAGTCTGATGCAAGTATATAATGGGGCCAATGGAACTCCCGCAGTCCAACATTCCACCCCACTTGTGGTTTTGCTTCCTGTGTGCTGAAGTGCTGGCTTCTGTTGCAGCCTGAAGTTTGTTTCCCAATTTTGGCTTTTAAGTGTGTAAACATGCCCAATTTCAGACTTCTCTGGCAATTAGTGTGCCTTGGTGCCTTGGTTCAGCTTTCTGGTTGGGTGGAACACAACTCTTTCAATATGGCGCCCCCCCAGATGCTGCTGGATTCCAATTCCCATCTTTCCCAGCCAGCATAGCCAATGGTTAGGGATGTTGGGAGTTGTAATCCATAATATCTGGAAGGTTACAAGGTCAGGGAAGACTGCTGCAGAACTACCTTAAGCACAGTGAATACACTTGGTGTTCTCTCTTTCGAGGAAGAGGTAGGCAATGGTTCCCTTTTGTTAATTCTGTATGTGTCGTGGTGGGTAGTAGTCATGCTGTTTTGTGGGTCTGTGGCAATAATTTGTGACACATTCAGAGCTTCTTTTATGAAGAAGCATTGCACTGCACATTTTCTCAGTACTGTGGTACCTCGGGTTAAGTACTTAATTTGTTCTGGAGGTCTCTTCTTAACCTGAAACTGTTCTTAACCTGAAGCACCACTTTAGCTAATGGGGCCTCCTGCTGCCTCCGTGCCGCTGTAGCATGATTTCTGTTCTTATCCTGAAGCAAAGTTCTTAACCTGAAGCACTATTTCTGGGTTAGCGGAGTCCGTAACCTGAAGCGTATATAACCAGAGGTACCACTGTAATTGAGGTTCCTTGAAGTATGTACCTAATGCAATTTTCTAAGAAATATGGAAATCTGCTAAGAATTTTGATGGCATTATGAATGTGTTCTTGAAGATCAAGCATGTTTAGATATAATAGTTTTTCTGTCTGGTGGTAAAGTTATTATTACCAAAGTAAACCATACATTGAAATTTCTCTTTCCTCCTTATTTCATAACATTTCTTTTCATAGATCAAAATCCACCCAAGTGCTTAAATATGGGATTCCGTGTGCCCAGCAATAAATTTGTACACCTCCCTCTTATCATCTGCCCTGATGGAATCACATAACTTATTTTTTCAAAGCAGTTGTGGGGGCAGAGAAGAGCTGTTGAGCAGGGTCTTAAAAATCACGTGCAAGTGGGCACACAGATGACACATGGGTGTTCAATACGCTGCATAATCTTATCCTCTACTTTTCAGAAAATGGCGGGACATACTTTCCAGAAGTAAAACGCAATCCAGGAAAATACATACAATGTTGTCCTGATCCTGTTAAAAAGTGGCTGAGAAGACTCAAGGACAGTGGAAAGATTCTGCTATTGATTACCAGTTCTCACAGTGACTACTGCAGGCTTTTATGTGAACATGCCTTAGGGTAAGTAGAATGCTTCCATCATTTGTTGTTTTCATTTAAACTTTATCTTGCAGTTAGCAGGGGAAAAAGGAATGAAAAAAGTAAGAAATGGGTGTCTGATGATTTAATGCTGAGTACATTTGTATCTTAAATTGTGACCAAAAATCATAGGGGGCCAGTTCACCCATTGCACTCTTAATGATGGCCAAAGCTATTGAGATGGAGGAGATCGAGAAGCAACCTCCCACTATCTGTTTTTATTTTATTTGCTGAAATGCAGCCATAAGTGCCATGGAGTGGAGGAAGAGGGAGATATTTCATCCGTTCCCCATGGGCCATTTATGATGTTGTTGTTATTGTTCAAAATCTGGTGTTTTTCTTCACACAGAGGAAAATATACAGATACACCAACCGTTCCACATACATTTATTTTATTTTATTTTATTTCTAGTGTCTGACAGATGTAGTTTGGGGTGAGGTGGGAGACTTCTTAGCTTCTCACCAGCCCTTGGATTCCTTTTCCTTCCTGACTATCAAAAGCAGCCACTTATGGATTATCAATCTGGATCTCCATGGTTCTTGGTGCCATACTGAGGGAAGGTGTGATTCCAGCCACCCTAAAGGAGAGGCAGTTTTTCAACTCCCTTTAAAGAAACTAATCTGGATCCATCATATTGAATAATTACTGTCCAGTGTCAAAGTAGCCATTCTTGTGAAGGGCGCTGGAGCAGGAAGTGGTGTTCCAGCTCCAGGCAGTTTTGGATAGCACTGATTATTAGGAGCCAGCCCAATCCAAACTTCAGCTTGCTTTTGGGATTGAAATTGTCATAGCTATCCTGGCGAACCACCTTCTCCAGGAAAGGACACAGGAGAGCAGCCCTGTTGATTATTTTGGACATTCCAGTGGCTTTTGATACCATCAGCTATTCGGGTATTTTATTTATATTAAACAAATAAACATAGGGCTTTATAACCCAGTCCTATATGCAAGTAAGCACAATTTAATCCATTTTGTTGTACATTGAGTAGTGGGCAGAAGATTGCAGCCTAAGTGAACAACAGCATGCTAAATCTAGATGCTAAATCCATTGCAACTTCCAATTAAATTCATGAGTAGATTCAACTGGAAAATATTAAACTGGAAAGGTGAAGGGCGGGGGAAAGTCAGCATTTTCCTTGCTTTTCCTTTTAATACAGTAAATGGATTCACACAGAACTTATTTCTTTTCTTCCTTAGTTTTGAATTTTTGCACTCAGAATACTGTATTCCTTAAATCTTTTCCAGATGCTTCCTTTCTTCAGTCCTCTGCAGACATTCATTGTGCATATACTGAGTGTGGGGGAATGAACGGGGTCATGGTGTCAGATAGCGTCCTGACCTATGTGCATACTAATTATCTGATTATGAATATTATATATCATAATAATATTGTGCTACATTGTCATGCTGACCATGAACAAATCTAGAAAATAGAACAGACACCAAGTTGAACCTCAGAACAAGGACATTTCTGCACTTTTTGCAGTTAGTTTAGACATACTTTCCCTTAGCCAACAAACACATCTCTCTGTTTTAAACCATATTTCCAATGTTGTCGGAATGAAAGTCTAATTTGTTGACCCTTGTACAGGATATTTTGCATATCTCTGTTAAGAATATGGCCCTGTAAAGCGTTTTTGTTTTTGTCAACGTTTCTTCATTAATAATAGGGCCTAAGGAATAATAGGACTCTACACTGGAGTTTAGCTGTTGAATGCAATCCATAAAATCTAAGAGAGAGATGTATGTTCAGTTTAAAGAAAGCGCGTAACTCCCATTGATTTCAGTGTGGGGTTTAAGTGAGTATAACTTTCCCTGGATTGTGCCCAAGGTATATAAATGCTACCATTTGCTTATATCTCATATTATTAAAATGTATTGTCAAGTATTTGCCTACTTCAGCACTCAATATTTTTCAGATTTGATTACTTGACTAAAAGTATTATATATCATAAGCATTTCACATATGGAGTTAATTTTAGGGATTAAATTATTTATTTTTAGAATAAGAACTTTAGTCATTTCTGATGCTTGTAAAACTCATTTGTCTGCTTGTTCTTATATTACCTTCACATTTGATTAGCAATCAAAACTCATGGGGATTTTTTTCAGGAGTATGGCAAACATGACCTAGTGTTGCGAAGAAGGTGTATTTCATAAATTTCTTATGTAAATGATAGTCTCATGCATATAGAAAATAGAAATTATTCCTAAACAAATAATTATGAAACCCTAACAAGAACAACAAAAACCCACCCCTAATTCAGGTGTGGGCATGTCTTAATTGGTTGAACTTCTTTATACTAGGGCAAATATCTATTTCATGCCTTAAAATGCATTTCGATTGTTTTGTTTTTTATCATTGTCATAGGAATGATTTTGAAGACCTTTTTGACATTGTAATCACAAACGCCCTCAAACCAGGTTTCTTCTCTCAGCCACCAGATCAAAGACCTTTCCGAACACTTGGTAAGCTTGAATAATATTTAAACATTTAAGCCACTTTGATAAACAAGAGCAGATTGAGCAGATTGCAAATAACATACAGCAGTACCTCAGTTCTCGAACATAATCCGTTCTGGAAGACCGTTTGACTTCTGAAACATTCAAAAACCAAGGCGCAAAGGGCTGCAAGTTCAATGGAGAAAATTGAAAAACACGCAACGGAAACCATTTGACTTCCGAGGCATGTTCAAAAATGGAAGCATCTACTTCCAGGCTTTTGGCATTTGGCTTCCAAAACATTCGGCTTCCAAGACGCTCGAAAACCGAGGTACCACTGTATTTAATTGCATAAAAATAAATAAATTCAAGCCTTACCGGCAGAATATTCCAAATCAGGCTTCCTCAGCCTCGGCCCTCCATATGTTTTGAGACTACAATTCCCAGCACCCCTGACCACTGGTTCTGCTAGCTAGGGATCATGGGAGTTGTATGCCAAAAACATCTGGAGGGCCAAGGTTGAAGAAGCCTGTTCCAAATCATAGGCACCATCACTAAAGGGACTCTGTGTCAGGTATGTTGTGGTGTTATGAACAGAATGGTGTTGGTATACTCTGGTGACTTCAAGCCATTTTGCGCAACACACGAAAACAAACTCTGGTGAGTGTGCTTTCAAGAGGGAAATGCAGCCCATCACTGTTCTATGATGAGTGTCACTATATGATATATGTGTTTGCAAATGCATTCTCGTTGCCTTAAGCAGTTTTTTTCTGTACATCTTGATGTGCACCTCCAAAAATGAAATGTATGAAGAGCCCCTGGAAATATAAATAATTGCCCTAACCCTAACCCCACTTATCTGGAAATAAGCCCCATTGAATTCAGTAGCACTTAGATATGGTTACGATTGCACTGTATTTTGAAGAAGATGACTGGCATTTTAAAGGAAAGTAGGATCAGTGCTCCCCAATGAATCATTTTTTTCCTAATTTTGTTGAAATTACCTGAGAATGCAATCAGAGTTGGAAACAACTCTCATAGCAAGCTGTCCACTTCACTTTGCTTCACTATGCGTTTTAAATCAGGTACACTGCTGTACTTTTCTACTAAGCCAGGGGTAGGCAACATGGCGCCCTCCATGGTTGCACTACAACTCCAATCAGCCCTGTGAATAGTCAAGAACAAAGGCATTTGTAGTCTAACAGCACCTGGAGAACACCGTGTTGGCTACCCCTGCACAAATAAATATTTATTGGGGTTTCCTTACATGGGTTTAAGTGCCATTCTCTGAAACACCCTCAACAAATGACATGACACTTTTGCAGAGAAAGTTTTCATTTCACATGCTTTCCCTCTTAGACTCTCTATCTTTTAATAACCTTTTAACCGTTGTCATAAAACAATAGATAAATAGAAAACAATTGGCAAGTGGAAAACCACATAAATATTAGGTAAATGGAAAACCAAGAAATAAGATACTAAAATAAATGTCTTAAGTTTGGAATCTGATATGCCCCGTGGTTGTTAAAAGCTGCTATTTACTAGGACTGTGTACAAAGGACAGGGATCTAGTTTCTGTGAGATTTAGCAGCCAGTGAAGGAGCTATTGTCATGCACAAATCTGTGCTTAATATCATCCTGACATTGTGACTGGTATAGGGACAGACATGTCAATTTCAGTTTCTCTTTCCCCCATCTTTTTCCTATCTTAAATTCAGTTCTCCATACTTCTGCAGCAATTAGCAAATGTTTTTGTATATTATGTTCACAATGTATGTGTTTTCGTGTGCAATGGTTGGAGAAATGAGAAGAGCTGATTTCAAAGGATAACTAGCTGTGGTTTTGGTTCACATATTGGTTTGACATAAGTGTGAATTAGGTAGCTTCTTACTAAAAGGGAAGCAAAATCTTATTTCTCCCCACATCCCCATACTAAAGGTAAAGGTACCCCAGAGTGTTGGTCCAGTCACGGACGACTCTGGGGTTGTGGAATTCATCTCGCTCTATAGGCCAAGGGAGCCGACGTTCATCCACAGACAGCTTCTGGGTCATTTGGCCAGCATGACTAAGCCGCTCCTGACGAACCAGAGCAGCGCACAGAAACGCCATTTACCTTCCCGCCGGAACGGTACCTATTTATCTACTTGCACTTTGATGTGCTTTCTAACTGCTAGGTGGACAGGAGCTGGGATTGAGCAACGGGAGCTCACCCTGTCACAGGGATTCGAACCGCCAACCTTCCGATTGGCAAGCCCTAGGCTCTGTGGTTTAGACCACAGCGCCACCTGCATCCCTCCTATACTGGTATGAAGTAATTTCATATAGCCTGTATGGAGTTCAAGCTTGATAGGATTCTAGGAATCTAGAAATAAATGGTCCTGGATTTAATTTACATACAGCCCCTTCAAGGTGGGGATTTATTGTGGGACAAGAATACAGACATGATACAGGCTCCTTTTCTCAGAGATGATACATTTCCTTCTCTTAGAGACACAGATGGGAGGGTTAAATACCATCAGCCTAAGCACAATTTTCCCAATCAAATTAGAAGCACCTCTCCTGGAAGCTGCATTAAAGGATTGGGCTTTTTTTATCATCATATCAATCACAGATTTCCCAGAGTGACATGTAGTTTTGCTGTTATAAACAGATGGTAATAAGCATTTCAATCAGCCACTTGTATTTGCTTTAGGTTTTTCCCCATAGAGGAAACAGTATCTGGAATAGGCGTGTAATTTTAGATCAGGAAAATTGTAGAGTTAAATGCCTCCAGGTTCTCTGTGCTTCCCTGGACGCTGGTGTGCATTTAATGACGAAAAAGCAGGAAAATCACAGATTTCCAGGCTTAGCATGTAGTATGACCCTAATTTTCTACTAGAGAGAGATTACTCTAGGGCAGGGAAGTAGGTTTATCATGTGTATAAGAAGAAATCAGCATTTTTCCTCTCTCCCTGTCTTGGCCACATTCACACCACGGTGCACTGATCATTATGCAGAATGGGTTCCCTATGTGTGCATTTCACAGATGCAACTGATTGTGCTCCTCTCCTGGGGAAAATTTATTCTTAAGTTTCTTGTGGGCCAAGATCCCTGGGAAGAGAGCAGCAGCTAGATGAGGGCATGGAAGGCGCACAAACAGCCACAGTGCTATGGTGTCCGCAGGAGGAGGGGAAGGTAGGAAAGTATGAGAGTGCCATTGAGAGCCATTCCTTTATGCAAAGGCTCACCACATGGAAGATGGGGGTGATCAAGAAGGGATCTTGTCTTGGGTATTTATCTTATTATTAGCCATTTATTTTTGTATGTCTCTCTGTGTGTGCGTGGCAACAGGAAATTGGGGAGATGAAAACCCTTGATACAGAGTACTAGTCTGAGCTGAAGTTCACTGAGAGTTGTTTATCTAACTCCAAATATCCCATAATGAACCAGAGAGACTTCAAATATGGTGATTGATCAGGTTCGGAGCATAGGCAAAACAATACATTGCATAAAACTACCCAAAGTAGTTTTATGGGCTATAAGTCTACCCTACACAACATTCTAAATATCTAGACTTCCCATTTCTGTAGACCCTAGCAGGCAGCTACATCAGGTTTATTGAGTCTCTGGAAAGGTGCCATACATACTGTGTGGGTCACATTTGGTTTAGCGGGTTATGGTTGTACAAAATTCCTATCAAGTAAAAAGCAGTGCAAAAAAAATAAGTAGATCACTGTGTGTAGAGTTCCCTTTTTTCTTTTCTTTTTTTTGAATTCCCCTAGCATTCCCCCTCATACCCTAGGGGATTACTTCTGAATTGGGAAGTGAATCTGAGAGGAAGTAAACACTATATCTGGTGTGTTTTTTCTGCCTTTCAAAGACTGAAAAATTACCAAAGAGCAACAGCAGAACAGCCAGAGTAATTTCTTTTCGCCAGGAACAGAGTTTCCTTTGTTTGTTGAAAATGAGTAGAGAAATTGGTCACAAACTATTGTTAGCTGTATAATAGCAGATTTCTTCTGTAAACTTTAGAACTACAGACAGTGTGTGTGTCCCCCATTTACATGCATTCCACTCATGTGTGATCGCATTTACATGTGTCACTGTGAAATATGTAAATAAATGATTTGAACCAAGAAATGCAGACAAAACAGCACAAAGAGAACTGGAGAGTGGGGGGAAACAGCTTGCACCACCACTCCAAGTACAGTGGTACCTCGGGTTACAGACGCTTTAGGTTACAGACTCCACTAAACCAGAAATAGTACCTTGGGTTAAGAACTTTGCTTCAGGATGGGAACAGAAATCGCGTGGCGACAGAGGGAGACCCCATTAGCTAAAGTGGTACCTCAGGTTCAGAACAGTTTCAGACCTCTGGACAGACAGAACAGACCTCTGGAACGAATTAAGTTCTTAACCCGAGGTACCACTGTATATCACTGCCCCAACTCCCTTTTTTTTTAAAAGAAATATTTATTGAAGTTTTACAAAAACATAAATACAAGAACACATAATAAAAGAAAAAAGAAAAATAAAGATACAACATATAAAAGCACAGAAAAAATAAGAAAAATTAAAAACAATTCCATTTTTCATAACTTAAAACTCATTAGCTTGTTTCTTTGACCTCCTCACACCTCCCCTTCTTGTATTCCCATTTAAATAATCAAATCAGCAAATCCTTATCCTCTTTCATTTATCTTAACTCTATATCTTAACATTTTATAACTCTGTATTTTCATCCATTATCAATTCATTTTTGCGTATTCTTATTAACTTTGTTGCTAATACCACTTATTTCCAATCCAACATCATTTTAACATTCATTAATTTTACAATGTTTCTGCAAATAATCTTTAAATTTCTTCCAATCTTCTTCCACCAACTCTTCTCCCAGGTCTCGGATTCTGCCAGTCATTCCCGCCAATTCCATAAAGTCCATCACTTTCATCTGCCATCCTTCCAGGGTGGGTAGATCTTGAGTCTTCCAATACTTTGCAATAAGTATTCTTGCTGCTGTTGTAAAGAACGTTCTATCCTTCTTTGGCACCAATTGGCCGACTATGCCCAGGAGAAAGGCCTCTGGCTTCTTCAGAAAGGTATATTTAAATACCTTTTTCATTTCATTATAGATCATCTCCCAGAAAGCCTTAATCTTTGGGCACGTCCACCAAAGGTGAAAGAATGTACCTTCATTCTCTTTACATTTCCAACATTTGTTATCGGGCAGATGATATATTTTTGCAAGCTTGACTGGTGTCATGTACCATCTATATATCATTTTCATAATATTCTCTCTCAAGGCATTACATGCCGTAAATTTCATACCGGTGGTCCACAACTGTTCCCAGTCAGCAAACATAATGTTATGACCAATGTCTTGTGCCCATTTAATCATAGCAGATTTAACCGTTTCATCCTGCGGATTCCATTTTAACAGCAAGTTATACATTCTTGAAAGTATCTTAGTTTTGGGATCTAACAGTTCTGTTTCCAATTTTGATTTTTCCACCTGGAAGCCAATTTTTTTTATCCAAGTTATAGGCCTCTCTTATTTGATAATAATGCAGCCAATCTCGCACTTTATCTTTTAATTTCTCAAAACTCTGCAATTTCAATTTGTCTCCATCTTGTTCCAATATTTCCCAATATTTCGGCCATTTGGCCTCCATATTGAGCTTTTTCTGAGCCTTGGCTTCCATTGGTGACAACCACCTTGGGGCACTACCCCAACTCCCTAACTCTCCTTGTCTTTCTTCTTCCTGGCCAGTGGAGATGTCGCGTGGAGGGTGCTCCATTCCTCTTGCCGTCCCTCCCTTCCTTGCTCATTCATATCAGTTTTGTTCCTTGGGCAGGATCCGAGAGTCCATCCACCCTCCTATCAGCCTTGCCCTCTCTCTCATCGCCCCACAAGCAGGCAGCAACATTATTTACTCAGTGGGGGGGGGGGGAGAGAGAAACGAGATAAAAGGAAACAGTCTCCAGCATCTTCCAAGATGAACAGGGAGAGAGCCTAGAGGCTCTGCTCTAGCACTGGGCACAAGGAGCCACCTGGCCACCAACACACTAACCCCAAGCTCAACTTTCCAGTCACCAGGGGCAGACAGGGTACATACGA
Source organism: Podarcis raffonei (assembly GCF_027172205.1). Taxonomy (NCBI): domain Eukaryota; kingdom Metazoa; phylum Chordata; class Lepidosauria; order Squamata; family Lacertidae; genus Podarcis; species Podarcis raffonei. The sequence goes on from NC_070604.1 coordinate 55,536,607, forward strand.
AGAAGAGTGCATTGTCACCCAGGGAAGGCAGGCGGATGGATGAGATCTGTCAAGAGAGAGCTGCTTCCCAGCCTCTCTCAATAGCACCCTCCCTACTTTATGTGATTTCACCTATATGCATGAAGTCTGGGAACGTAAACCTCGTATAAGTGGGTGGAACACCTGAACACATATGGGATACTGCCTTTTGATTCATAGTGGCTGACAGAGGTTTAGTCCAGAAGTGAAAACTTTGTGATGATTAGGGTTGTAGTTCAGAAACATCTGAAGGGCCAGAGTTTAGCAACCCCTGCTATAAAACAATACAAATCTATTTAAATTAACTTGCAATCTAACATCAAGTTGGTTTAGAAATAAGCTGCACTACTTCCCTTTTTTGTGAGGTGAGAAGATTAGCTTGTTTACCTCTCAATCCAACACAAGCAATGGGGAATTCATTCATCATTCCCAACAAATATTTTGGTTAAATGTACAGGATGACTTAAAAAGTTAGGGAAATGACTGCTGTAATGCATAAACCATTTCAAGTGTTGGGTGACTAGACGTCAGAATTGGAACTGTTGCTGAAATTCATTAAGTTGGACACTGGACTCAATGCTTCGATAAGACGCCTCAGATTTCTTCTTTTGCTTTTGTTTAGATTCAGGCAGCAAATGCTAAAGGTCAAAAACCTCAGAATGCATGACAGTTCATTTTCATGTTTGACACTTGTTTCATCAGTTTTTCCTTGTAGAGTTGGTCACCAGTATAGGATTAGTGTAAATTCTGATGCACTTGGCCTTGTGCTTTCCCCCTCAAAGTACCAATATTTTTCTAGAGAGCCAGTGTGGTGTAGTGGTCAAGAGTGGTAGACTCGTAATCTGGGGAACCGGGTTCGCATCTCCGCTCCTCCACATGCAGCTGCTGGGTGACCCTGGGCTAGTCACACTTCTTTGAAGTCTCTCAGCCTCACTCACCTCACAGTGTTTGTTGTGGGGGAGGAAGGGAAAGGAGAATGTTAGCCACTTTGAGACTCCTTCGGTAGTGATAAAGCGGGATATCAAATCCAAACTCTTCTTCTTCTTCTTCTCTCTCTAAGTTGATTCTTCATAATATTTAACTGATTATTCATAAGTAGGGATAGGGCCATCATAATTTACAGAGTCTTCCATTTGGTATTAGAGCTCCTTCACACTTCTTACATGGATATCATTGCTATGTAGGAAATTGTATCTGTATTTTGCACACACTTGTATACAATGAAATCAGCCATGTTTATTTCTGACTGATTGACTGATGAGTAATTTCTGTGATTCATTTTTCTATAAACTACCAGAAGTGGTGTACAAATATGAAATGTAGCATAATGGTGAACACTCAATTTGATAAAATTAAATCCAGAAGACAATGAAGTTAAGAAGCCATTGGAAAAGGCTCTCCACTCAGTCATTCCAGGAATTACATTAGAAAACTAGTTCTCTTCCAGAAGGTTAAATATAGCATTTAAAGAGAATTATACAAAACTTAACAGTATTATACATATCTAAGGCTAACTAATATGTTTAGAATAGTACCAGTATGTATTGGAGCACTATGGTAGAAGCAGCTGATTTTTTTCTGCACATTTTTGTGGAACTGTTGTACTATAGAGACATTCTGAACAAATATAAATATGAAACTTATTCAGTTAATTTGTATCATTACAGACACGTGGAGCGTTGTAATCTGTAGTATGGTAATGGCTGAAAAAATAATGGCTTCTCTGAAGTGGAAAAAACAAAAACTACCATTGATAGCATTATGCAATGCTCATGAATAAAGGACAGCTACTGTTCATAAACGTTTAGGAAAGGAAAATGCTATGCAATTATTTATAGCTCTCAGATCTCCCATTCCTGCATACCTGCTTGCCTGTCAACTTTTCAGCATGGTTGGAAACCTCAGTTGGTCTGTGGGTTTCCACAGAAAAAAGGATATATGCACATATGATAAGGGACATAAAGCATACTTGCAAATGTCATACATGGCAATATCTGTGAAGGAATTCATTTTGTGTGTAGCATTCCTGAATGACTACTTTGTCCGATCCAAAATTGTACTCAGGAGAGTGATTGGTGTAGGTGAGTAAATATCCTTGGGAGCAAGCCATTACAAGAGTTGTTAAAGAACCATCCTCAACCCATAGACCCTAGATCAAAGTAGAGCAGCAGTAGCTTATCAGTGTCTTGTCTTGATATTGAAAAGAAGCTTTACTGCAGCACTTGAGCTCTTAGTGTCAATGCATTAAATATATAATTCATTCTGTCAGGGACTTGAATTCACTTAGTTAGATTAATGCAAAGATTGGTTAGGTTTAACGAGAAAAAAGTTACTGTTTATTTATTGAAAACCTTTAAGGCAGTTGAGTAAAGTCATTCTCAGGAATTTTATTGGCATGCTTTAAGTAATCTGAACAGATAGAAAATGCTGGGAATTTGGAGCAGTCATTCCAGGCCTGATCCTCTGCACTGTAGCGGTGCAGCCCTATTTTTGCACAATAGCACAGGAAGTGATCGGACCATGACAAGGGAGGAGCTTGCACATGTTGCTGCATGGCAAATTTCTGTCTGTTGGAATTATCAGATGACTCTAACAACCATGTAGGACGATAGTCATGAGTAGCCTCTGACCATTTGCTTAGGGCTACTCCTCTGCAGCAGCGTGGAAATCCATGCAGTAATAACACTGCTGAGGGTGGGGTGCTGCTGTAGAGCTGGAGGATTCCTGCGTCAGCCACAAGCACTCGCAGGGGTCAGCAACCTTTTTCAGCCATGGGCCGGTCCACCGTTCCTCAGACCATGTGGTGGGTCGGACTATGTGTGGGGGGGGGGGAGAGAACGAATTCCTATGCCCCACAAATAACCCAGAGATGCATTTTAAATAAAAGGACACATTCTACTCATGCAAAAACATGCTGATTCCCAGACCACCCTTGAGAAGGCAATTGGGCCTCATCCGGCCCCCGGGCCTTAGGTTGCCTACCCCAGCACTAGAGAGTGCCCTGGCCACCTCAGATATCTTGACATGAGAGGGCTGTGAGTGAACCAAGCTGGTTGGGGTAAGAGTGGTGGGTGAAAAAATGTGACAGCATTGGGCTTGGACAGGAGTGATGTCACTGTTGAGCCTGGCAATGAGGGCAACACCGATAGGCCAGGGAGGAGTGAGAAGCAGCCACAGCATCACAGAAGCAAATGAGTTCAGGTGCAGGAATCAGTGGGTAGAGTCAGGGCTCAGGAGGGAAGTTGGCTCCTCGGCACAACCCATTGAGCCCCCTGGGAAAGCTGGGAGAGGGACAAATGAAGGCAATTAGGACATTTCCAGTAGCAGGCTGGGCTTTTTCTAGCCACCAGCATGTTCCCAGGATTTGCAAGGCTGAGAAGCATCTGCAAGGGAGTATGTTGTGGACAAAGTGTACAGGGTGTATAGGGAACTGAGCTTGCTGATAAAACCCCTTTTCAATTTTTCTGGTCTCTGTTCTAGTTCCTTTCTTTTCAGGGGTTGAGGAATTTACTCTCATCATTTGCCAGCCTTCCATATTCTATTGCACAATGCACTCTTTTTAGCTTCATTTTGTTCCAGCTTATTTTTATTTTGCTATTTATTTAGTTATTAATTTTTTATACTGCCCTTCATCCAAGGATCACAGGGCCGTTTAAAATATGAAAACACAAACATACATAACATAGTAACAAACAAAAACAATAACTTTTCACACACACAGTTTAAAAGGCCATAAATTGTTTGATGTTAAAAAGCAATCCTGAAGATGTAAGTTCCTATGCTTAGTAACAAATAATTGGTTTTTAAAATTAGAAGCCATATAATTCTGGTGGACTATTGTTTGTCAACCTCCAAAGTAATAAGGAAAACTGACCTCTGGGTGGGTCACTGAGTATCCATCTGTAGAACTTGAAAAGGCAGCTGCTTTACATTTTTGTATTATATTCAGGGCCTAAGATCCCCATTCAGAAATCTAAACACTGAAAGTACTGGGCAAAGCTTCCACCGTAAAGACACAGGGAACCTGCCCATCTGCTCTGCTTTGATATTAAATGCTGCATTTGGCATTAAAGCGATATGGAAGCTATGCAAAATCCATTTCAAAGGAAGCCAGTGCTGCTTCCTCCAGAGAGTAGACAGACATAATATTCCTTTTGTTGAGGGTTGAAAAGGTTTTCAGCGCATCCGGCCAAATGCACCTAAAATAAATGTTCCACTGCGGGAATAATGGACTTCCCAGTTGAAGATGCTGCACTATCAAATATCCATTTTAATAAATTTCAGGATTTGTTTAGAAATCAGATTACGTTAGTGTTAGTAACAAAGTGTACTGTGTTAATGAATGAATGTGAACTCTTCAGCAGCTCCAATTCTAGTGCCACATACACCTAACACTTTCAAACCTTTTAGTACCCTAGGGCAACCTAATTATATCTATATCTATCTATTTATCTATCATCTCTCTATCTCTCTATATATCTCTATTGAGAAGGAAATCAGATCAGGGCTCTGTGGAAAGCAGTTTATTCCTTTCCCCCATGCCATAAGCCCAACTTAAAAAACCCTTTCCAGAACTGCTATTTGCTATTGAAGGAAATTACTAATAGGGCCATGGGAAATAGCTGGTTTGGGGGATGCAATTTTTATATGGTCATAAGAACATAGCATGGGGAGAGTTTATCCACACACACACACACACACACACTTGCACTGCAGTCTTGATACTTGATTCCCATGCCTGCTCTTTTGCCTGTGTTTTGTTTTCAATACACTTTAAATGTATCCATTCATTTAGCATAATGTATCACTTGCCCTAGGTTTGTTGCTCTGTCGTATGTGATACTATCCTTAGCAAATCCTTGGCGTGTTTATCTAAGTGCAGAATAGTTATGTGACTGGGAAGGTAGCTAATGACATCATCTGCTTCCTACCAAAGTGGTTGGCAATGGGAATGTTGTGTCAAAATGAACAGATTTAGTAGTATGCTGAAAAATATGCTAAAGATTTGCCAGTCAGCCCAAACTGCATATTATAGAAGTACGGCAGGAAATGAGTATTTATGTTGCTGTTGTTGTTTTTAAAAACCCTAATGGATATGGAAAATAATGTATGTGAGGTGATAGTGAGGACACATTCTTTCACTAAAAAAAATTTAAAAATTATGAGGACAAAATTTGATAAGGATAGCATTTGGGAAGTACTTTTTTTTAAAAAAAGAAGCAAGTCTTCCCCCCTGCTTTCCTTATTGCAGTTTACTGTAAATATTAGATGATGTGTCATAGTTCCTAAAACACAATTACATCATTTTTACAGCTAGTAGTGGGATTTGTGAAACAGGACTTGGAGCAATTAATGAGAGAACTAAAAATGAAGGGTTTTGCGTACTACATTCCTTGCAGATTCAAGCTTGGCAGCGACTGCCAAAAAGCTTCCTTTAGACATAGTTTCCATGCAGCTATGCATGCTGGTTTTCATTAAAAGCTTCACTGTTCATTTGTGTGTTCTTTGAAAAAAAGAAGCTCAGGTTGTTGGGTTGTTTTTTTTACTAGGGTTAGTCCTTAAAATAAACTGTTTTTCACAGGAAACACATTCTGCTTTTTATTACCATTAATATCAAGTCAGTTATTTTAAGCATGTTATAATTAGTTCTAAGACTTTCTGGTGATTAATGTAACCCGTAAGACAGAGAGAGCATCATATTTCGGCAATGATCTAAGTATAGGGATTAGGAAAGGTTAAACTGTTGCCTATAACTCACAGTGGTTGTCTTCTATACTAGTCTACTGAGGAACAACGCCGAACTGATTTTGACTGAACCCACAGTTAACCTGTAGTGTGTAGACTGACTATATACTAAAGGCTAGGTCCATGCTCCTGTGTTGGACTGGTTTAGTGTGGTTTGTGAGCTGCTAAAGAATTAATAATAATAATAATAATAATAATAATAATAATAATAATAATAGTTCAGACTAAAATAAGTTTGTAAAATGTGAGAAAGAATTCATTCTGCAAAGCAAGGTAGCTAAATTTTTAATCTGTTGAGTGATATTCATACCATTGGGTTGGATCCAGGCTTAATAATGCCTAGAGTAGACCCACTGTACTCATGATTCAACCCTTATTCTAGATCAGGCATCCCCAAACTCGGGCCTCCAGCTGTTTTGGGACTACAACTCCCATCATCCCTAGCTAACAGGACTAGTGGTCAGGGATGATGGGAATTGTAGTCCCCAAACATCTGGAGAGCCGAGTTTGGGGTTGCCTGTTCTAGATTCAACTGTCATATTCAATTAGTCATCCAAGCTATGTGAAAAGAGGAAGTTACTATTAAATCCATTCAGTTTCACATCTTCATTGACAGCCACACTTTGAGCTTCATTTCGGTATGGGATGTGGAACCTGTGGCCCTCCAGATACTGTTTGATTCCCAACTCTTATCAGCCCTATCCAGCACTGCCAATGGTCAGGGATGATGTGAATTGTTGTCTAGTCTGGAAGGCCACAAGGTTCTACAACCCTTGTTTTCACATTCATACATAGTGTTAACCATAGTTAAAGAAGGTAGGCATTATGTTAAGCATTATGTCTGCACAGGGCCACAAAGTTTACACAAAATAGTTTTCTTTTTCTGCCTTTCTCCCCTGTGGATGTGCCCACGCAAAGTTGTCAGTGCATACATGGGTAGCTTTTTCCGGGTACCAGCTTGTGCTCCTTTGTAGAAACTTGAGCTATTTCAGTTTTATGCCTCTGAAATCTACCTCATGTTTCCTAGCAACTCTAGCAGGTGGTACTTGATGGCATGTATTTGAGCTGTGTGCTGCCCCCGCCCCTCAAATGCTACTTCCCTGTGCACCATGAGTTCTGTTAACCATATGTCTGTTGTGGGCATGTGCATGGGTATTTGTTTACCTGTGGACATGCATCTTTTTTAAAAAAAAAGTTTTTATTCTTTCGAAATACAAGTTTTTCAACATACCAGACTTGCACAAAATACTGGTGAGGAAGAGGAGGAGGAGGAGGAGGAGGAGGAGGAGGAGGAAGAAGAAGAAGAAGAAGAAGAAGAAGAAGAAGAAGAAGAAGAAGAAGAAGAAGAAGATACTGTTTGCTACATTTTATAGGGCTGAAATATATTGCTGTATTTCTTTGGGCATAAATTTAGTGCTTTTACATCCTGTTGATTTCACTTGGAAATGTTCCTTTTCCACCAGGCCTTTGGCTGATTAATATTCTACAGCCTTTTAAATGTGTCTGTGGGAAGGGGAGGTTATTGTTTTGCTGCATCGTTTCATTTTATTTATTTTCATGTTTTTATCCTGTATTTTATAATGTGAACCGCACTATGTTATGATAAAGGGTGGTATATAAATCTAATAAATAAAATAAAAAACTAAAAACTAAACTAAAATAATTTATTATTTGTACCCCGCCCATCTGGCTGGGTTTCCCCAGCCACTCTGGGTGGCTTCCAACAAAGATTAAAATACATTAAAATGTCACACATTAAAACTTCCCTAAAGAGGGCTGCCTTCAGATGTCTTCTAAATGTCAGGTAGTTGTTTATCGCTTTGACATCTGATGGGAGGGCATTCCACAGGGCGGATACCACTACCGAGAAGGCCCTCTGCCTGGTTCCCTGTAGCTTTGCTTCTCGCAGTGAGGGAAACGCTAGAAGGTCCTCGGTGCTGGAACTCAGTGTCCGGGCAGAATGATGCAGGTGGAAACGCTCCTTTAGGTATACTGGGCCGAGGCCATTTAGGGCTTTAAAGGTCAGCACCAACACTTTGAATTGTGCTTGGAAACGTTATGTGGTCTCGGCGGCCACTCCCAGTCAACAGTCTAGCTGCCGCATTCTGGATTAGTTGTAGTTTCGGGTCACCTTCAAAGGTAGCCCCACATAGAGCGCATTACAGTAGTCCAAGCAAGAGATAACTAGAGCATGCACCACTCTGGCGAGACAGTCCGCGGGCAGGTAGGGTACCAGATGCGTACCAGATGGAGCTGATAAACAGCTGCCCTGGACACAGAATTGACCTGTGCCTCCATGGACAGCTGGAAGTCCAAAATGACTCCCAGGCTGCGCACCTGGTCCTTCAGGGGCACAGTTATCCCATTCAGGACCAGAGAGTCCTCTACACCAGCTCGCCCCCTGTCCCCCCAAGAACAGTACTTCTGTCTTGTCAGGATTCAACCTCAGTCCGTTAGCCTCAATCCATTAACCACCAGCCAGAAGAAGAAGAAGAAGAAGAAGAAGAAGAAGAAGAAGAAGGAGTCTGCAGGCCAGAAAACATAAAGGCTGTAATGCGTGTGCATGAATGCGGGTATTAGTTCACCTGTGCATGAACATCTTTAATTCTCTTTTTGAAATATCTACAAGATTTGCACATAAGAGCAGTCAAAAGTTTCTGGTGCCAGTATTCTAAAAGTCCTAGGTTGTATAGAAACTAATGAATATAACTGTGGGCTTTTACAGATGGTCACTGTGATTTGGCATGGGCAGGAGGACAAATCAGCATTTTTAGGAATTGTTTTATTATAAAACCTTTGAAGAAACTGCATATAATAACATTCTATTTTTATGGACATGCCATCCTTTTGAAATATGAGGTTTATCTGTCTGCTCTGCTATCTTAACAATATAACAACATAACAATAGCAAGGCAACAATTGTCTTTCTTATTAACTTTGTTGAACTTTGTTGTTTCCTACAACAAAGTGTTTTAAAATAGAATTATATTAATAGATCAAAGAAGAACCATCAGGAAGGAACCAATGCTTTTGAACCAAACTAAGAAATAAACCAAGAAATGATGAGTTAAGAATAACACAACTTTCTTTGTCCGTATTGCTGATGATTTGCTAATGCGAAAAAGCACAAAAGGAAAAGAGTCTTTCTGCATGAATAAAAGACAATAAAGCATCTGTTCTAACTTTGAATTTCCTTTCTTTTTGTCCAAGTTATGAAACATCTCAAATAAATATTTTGTCTACAAGTAATCTTTTATCATTAAAAAAAAATGCTACTGTGTAAATGAATTCTTAGTTGAACCCACTTTTGGCTGCTCTTGTGAAAGCATTAACACAGACCACATGTTGGAAACCTGGCATGCCCCTGAAGGGAATTGAAACCATTTCATTTTTTCTTCCTTGTACACAGTGTAAATGTGTACATAGCGGAACATGTGAAAGTGCTTGTGAAGCAGATTGTTAAGACAAGAAGGGAGATCATCTACCTATTGCCTGGTGGAATGGATTCTGTGCCAGGGTATGCTTCGTGTGAATAAGAACTTGATAGTGCATTCCTACATATGTATATGCAGAAATTGCTCCCAGTTAATTCCTTGAGATTTACTTCTAGGCAGATGTGTATACGATTGCAGCCTGAATTTGTGCTTTTAGTTTAGCGTTTGTATTGCTAAGCCAGAAGCATAGGAAGTAGTCTGACAAAAGCTGAAACACATGATTCCCCACCTAGAGTACAACTGTGCAGTTTATAGAACCTGCACAGATCCCTCATCTGCCAAATAGCTTCAATATTCTTGGCTCCATATCTGACACATCTCAGGCCTGTTCTATGGATGTGCTCTTGGGAGAGCATCTACCTACAGACTTATATTGTAAAATACACAATACAAAAATGAGGCTGCCACTCACGGCAAGTTGCAGCTTGCAGCATTGTTACCTGAAAAAATAAAGTGTTTGGAAGCATTCTTAACATGAATGGTTTCTAGTCATGTGTATCTGTTAGCTCCACAGAGTGGCCTACCTTATAATTTTGTCATTATAACGAGCAGATAGCATCTGAGTGATAATTCTCTATTGATGCATTGTTTAAACCTGGTGCCCCTTTGGGGTGAGCTATGTGAAGCTGCAGCATGTGGGAAGAAGGGCCCTTATTGTCCTAGTAGGCCGCTACTTGATTCTTCCCCTCCAGCCAATCTTTTAGTTCCTCCTGGCGTGGCTCCATGGGTCTCTCTCCATTGCCTGTTAGTCTGCACATCTGCCCTCCAGGCTCTCTGACTGCCCTGCTGCCTTCCCATTCTGCCCTTCTCTTTATCCCCACATCTTGTCAGTCCTTTCCCTCTAGTCCATTTTGCCACTGCTTTGACTAACTGGACATGATCCTGCTATGACTTAGCTAGTCCTTCCATTGCTCCAACCTGGCAATAGTCCCAGTCGTGCTATTGGCTTTCATCTTTTTCTCTTTACGTGTGCACTTGCTGTAACCCAGTATTAACCTCTTGCATGATGTTTCGTAAAGGACAAAATACAAATAACTACCATGTAGAGTTTATCCTCTTTCAAAAAAGAAAGAAAGAAAGAAAAACTATTGGTTCCTCCATTGACCAATCTACATGTAACATCACAAGCTTCTGCATGAGCCGTTTACATTTTTGGAAAACACCATCATATAGCAGTCCTTATTTTGTTTTCAATGAAGAATTTTTAAAAAGGCAATGGCTCAAGCAGAACGAAGGGACTCTCTGAGATAAATTGCACAAACAGTCAAGTTGTTGAGGTTGTGGGCAGTGGCGAGGCTACCTGCTCTGGCACCGGGAGTGGCGTACATCCAGGGGAGTGGCTGGCGCATGCTCCCCGGGGGCATGGCGCGCGTAGGAGGGGTGTTCAGCAAGCGGTGCATGTCCCAGAGTGTGAGTGGCGAGTGTCCCGGGGTGTGCGGCAAGCGCCAAGTGTCCTGGGGGGCAGGGGCAGCCGCGGTTTCACCCTCCCAGGATGATACCTGGGGTGGGCCGCTCCCCTCGCCCCCACCTTCATCCTCCAGTGGTTGTTGGTGACTCTCAACAATGGGAAGCAATGAGGAAAGGCATTGTATTGGTTACGATGTAGAAATCACTCAGTAACAGTCCCAAAGCTATGCCTGGTCAACATTTCTCTGTAGCAGTAGTTCCAGAAGAGTGGTTGGTTTCATTGTGTCTTTGCTAAAACGGGTAAATTTGCTTTGTTCCTTCAGAGAATGACGAGGAACAAGAGGCCCTCTTATCCTTGGAAAAACCTGGCTGGTACTCCCAAGGTAATGCAACCCATTTGTATGAGTTGCTGAAGAAGATGACTGGCAAACTAGAACCAAAGGTATTTAGAAAAACGAAGATTAAGTAAAATAACAGGCCATCGTTTTGTGCAGCTGCTTTCTCAACATCAGCCTGAATTCAGTGTATTAGTGCAACGGATCAACTTTTCAGAGGCAGCAGAGTTAATAACTTACAACAGTGGTAGCAGTGTAATATATGAAGAAAATTTTACCATAGATCTTGACTCTGCCATAGATTATCAGGCTTTATTATAAATATTAGTGCTAACTAGCAATACAGCAATATTTGTGGCCAGGTAAAAAACAACCCAGAGACATGTGTGACATTCAACTTAAATAACCTTTGAAAACAAGCTTGCTTTTTTTCCCTTATGAGTGAAACTGGGGAATGTTTTATATCAAACCTTTAAACTTTGGTGGGCCAAAGAAAATTGCCTTTCAGACTGCATGCTGACCATCTGCAAGATTAGCTGGTAGCATGATGTGACAATTAACAGTGTTTGTTCTTTATTCTGTATTTTTCTTGGACTTTAATTGCATAAAATCTCTACAAAGGGCATGTAAAGAGGAAAACCTTGGATTGATGTGACTCGTTTTTTCCAATAAAAGTTCACATATAAGCTTCCCTTATCCTAATTTAGTGACTAATTTCCCTCTGCCTGATGCTCCAGAAATGCCAGTAGCCATTGCCAAACTCTCCTGTCCCATGTAGAGGCCACCTCATAACAATCTACTGTAGTTTTGTGGTGGGAATGGGAGGAGGGTGGAGAGAAATATCTATTGCACTTCAATGCCTTTTATTTGGCTGTTTTGGAACTCTTTTGTGCTTCGTTGTGCCTTTTCACTGCATGCAGAATGCAACTGTCTTGCTGCTTCACTTTCAGGTTGTTTACTTTGGGGACAGCATGCACTCAGATATTTTCTCAGCCCATCACTATAGTAACTGGGAGACTGTCCTCATCTTAGAGGAGCTTCAAGGGGACCCTGCTATGGCGCCTACAGAGACAGAGTCTGAACCCTTGGAGAAGAAAGGAAAGTATGAGGTAAGGATGCTAAATATCCAGGTTCCATGTAATCCCAGTCCCACCTATATTAAATTCAAAACATCATAACTTTATGATCTGTGCATGCATTCAGATATAAGTACAGCAGAATTCTGTGACAATACTAAACTTAGGTAGGTAGCCGTGTTGGTCTTATGCAGTCGAAATAATTTTAATTTTTTTAAAAAAATAAAAATAAAAATAGCCTAGTAGCACCTTAGAGACCAACTCAGTTTGTTCTTCATGCATTGCACTCATTTCACACGCTAGCAAGGTTATGCTTAAAATTCTACAAGGAAGGCTCAAGCAGTATGTGGATCGAGAACTCCCAGAAGTGCAAGCTGGATTTAGAAGAGGCAGAAGAACCAGAGACCAAATTGCAAACATGCGCTGGATTATGGAGGAAGCTAGAGAGTTCCAGAAAGACATCTACTTCTGCTTCATTGACTATGCAAAAGCCTTTGACTGTGTCGACCACAGCAAACTATGGCAAGTTCTTAAAGAAATGGGAGTGCCTGATCACCTCATCTGTCTCCTGAGAAATCTCTATGTTGGACAAGAAGCTACAGTTAGAACTGGATATGGAACAACTGATTGGTTCAAAATTGGGAAAGGAGTATGACAAGGCTGTATAGTGTCTCCCTGCTTATTTAACTTATATGCAGAATTCATCATGTGAAAGGCTGGGCTGGATGAATCCCTAGCCAGAATTAAGATTGCCGGAAGAAATATCAACAACCTCAGATATGCAAATGACACAACCTTGATGGCAGAAAGTGAGGAGGAATTAAAGAACCTTTTAATGAGGGTGAAAGAGGAGAGCGCAAAATATGGTTTGAAGCTCAACATCAAAAAAACAAAGGTCATGGCTACTGGTCCCATCACCTTCTGGCAAATAGAAGGGGAAGAAATGGAGGCAGTGAGAGATTTTACTTTCTTGGGCTCCATGATCACTGTAGATGGTGACAGCAGCCACGAAATTAAAAGACGCCTGCTTCTTGGGAGAAAAGCAAAGACAAACCTAGACAGCATCTTAAAAAGCAGAGACATCACCTTGCCAACAAAGGTCCATATAGTAAAAGCTATGGTTTCCCCAGTAGTGATGTACGGAAGTGAGAACTGGACCATAAAGAAAGGTGATCGCTGAAGAATTGATGCTTTTGAATTATGGTGCTGGAGGAGACTTTTGAGAGTCCCATGGACTGCAAGAAGATCAAACCTATCCTTAAGGAAATCAGCCCTGAGTGCTCACTGGGACGACAGATCGTGAAGCTGAGGCTCCAATAATTTGGCCACCTCGTGAGAAGAGAAGATTCCCTGGAAAAGACCCTGATGTTGGGAAAGATGGAGGGCACAAGGAGAAGGGGACGACAGAGGACAAGATGGTTGGACAGTGTTCGTGAAGCTACCAGCATGAGTTTGACCAAATTGCGGGAGGCATTGGAAGACAGGAGTGCCTGGCGTGCCCTGGTCCATGGGGTCACGAAGAGTCGGACACGACTAAACGACTAAACAACAACAACAACAAGGTGCTACTAGACTTTTATTTTTTTAGTATTAAACTTCTTATCTAGAAATACTTTGAAGACTAATTCAGCAAGATTAGTTGTGACACAATGTCAATAGGAATGTGCCTAAAAATGCACATTCCAAAGCACATCCCACTTAAAACAACGCAATGCATGTTGGTGGTGTCTGTGTTCAGTTGTGCTTTCATACGTGTTTGGATATGCATCAGATTTATGCATTTTACATACATATCTCCTTATCTCCTTTAGCTGAAAACCCATGTTTCAGCTCACAAACATTTATTTGGCCAGAAATGATAACCCCCAGTACAAATTACTACTTTCCCCATTTTCTTTGTTTTTGTCGATCACTGCTACATTTATAGTTGTATTAATCTTCACCAAGAAAAGAATCCCGTTGTTTTCCCTCTTGATCGTTATTAAATCTGTCAATATATTCACCTTCACTGGGTGCACAATCCACCAGGAAATTCTATTAGAGAAGCTGTATGGCAATTAACTAGAAACGAAGTATCTGTGGGGTCCCTTTGGGGACGGAAGGCACTCTGATCCAGTAGAGTGTTTCATCAGCAGAACAGGAGGAGAGGTGATTTTCGCCATTCCCCTTCTCCCGGCAGGTCAACATGCCTCCCTTCAAATCTGCTCCAGAGGATTGTGGGACACCTTGGAACAGCATGAGAGGGAGAGGGGGTGTGGATAAAAATGAGAAACAGCTTCCATTATGCTGATGGAAGCCTTTTGCCAGCAGAGGGCCACTGCTGGAAAGAACCCTGGAGTTTTCATTTCAATGGAATTTGTGCATAACAATTCCCTGGAGGGCCGCCAAGAAGTTGCCATCATTAATTTGAAGTATGAGCAGAAAAACAATGTTCTTCATTAGGAACACAGGAAGCTTATATCAAGATAGACCCTTAGCCCATTTAGCTCAGTATTGTCCACACTGACCAGCAGTAGCTCTCCTGGGAGTCAGGAAGGAGTTTCTCCCAGGCATACCAGGAGAGACGAAGGATTAAATTTAGGCCTTTGTGCATGTGAAGCTGATACACTTCGTCTGAGCAACAGTCGTCACCCAGTATGGAATGTTGCGTTGACCATACTTGCAAGCACAAATAAGCACTAATCAGAATAATAGAATTGTAGATTTGGGACATCAAGGGTCACCTAGTTCAACTCCCGGCAATGCACAAATCTTTTGCCCAACATGGGGATCGAAACCATGACCCAGTACATATGCCCCTATATAGTGACAGTAAAATTCAAAGGAAACCATTTAAAAAAGTTTTAATGTTGTTGATCTGTTACAAGAATCTTAATGATTTAAGGTGCAAAGGGCATGAATAAGGAGACAGTGTGGTTCCTACTCATCCATTAATTTTACTGAATGGCCTTGAGTCTATTCCCTTGACCTTGGTTCTTCATCTATAAGTTAGGGATAATTACATACCTCATCTTATATTACAATAAACAAAATAAAAGATTATGAAGCTCTTGATACATTGAAAGTGCTACTAAATTGTGAGTGATGGTAATAATACTATTAATAATAATAACACTATTTGCCTTTTGTGTCATGCAGGTTTTTTTTGTTTTTGAATAGCGTAGAATAGCACATCAAAGTCAGAAGAGGGAGGAAATGTGTTGAAATGGCAGTTTCCTTCCTGTGTTTGGCAAAGCCAAGGAAAAAGACAAATACACCCTTTAAAAAAGAAATTTATTCCCCAGCTGTACACTGCAACAGAAACCCCACAAAAATCAAAATAAGAGGTTCTTCATGTAGGTCAGGCTGCTAACACTTTTTAAAAACCGCACGTGTATTCATATTTTTAGAATACTCAGAACAAAAGTTCCCAGGGAGAGGGGTTTTCTCCTGTGCCTTCATGAGGGTGTTGGTGGTTGCTTCTAACCAAACAAAGGGAGGGGTGGCAGTTTTAGGAATGTGCTCCAAGGGAATTAGTTTGGTGTCCATTTCCTGGATTTTGCACTCTAATCTCTGTCCTGCATGGTCTGTCCTTAAAGACCTTTAGTTCAGCCAGGCAGCTTCTGTAATTACCCCAGAGGCTTGTGTTGAATTCCTATATCTACCACCAGTGACAGCAAGCAAGCAGAGGAGAAGCCAATTGGGTTGATCAAAGGGTTCTAAGCTGAATGGGGCTAGGATAGGTCAGGGATGTTAGTTCATTATACTCCTTTTCACATGAAAAGCAGCCCATAACAGTTACATCCCTGCAAGGGAATATACCAATTAGCAAGACCAATTAGCAAAGGGATTTCCTTTTGTCTCCTATACACAGTTTTAGGGTTATTTTAAAATTATCCCAATCAGCCTCCCCTGTTTAATCTTGAGTGAGGGAAGTACAAAAATAAGCCAGTGGAAGTGTCAGGCAGAAACAGCTGGTGTCGCATTTGATTATGATGCTCCCAATTTTCATTTACTTAAAATATTAATATCTCGCCGTTCAGAGTAACTTACTTTGAGGCAACTTCTAATGCAATATTGACATACAACTGAAACTCTAATAACCAGTCATTAATAAGACAAACAAGCAAAAAACCACTAAAATGTAACCAAATGCAACAACAAAAGCAGACCACGAATTACACACCCACACATATTTTTAGAAGAAAGCCACCCCCCCCCCAAAAGTGAAATGTTGGTCTTTACAGATGCATGCAGTGTGATGGTCTGGCAGAATCCAGTTTGCAAATAGCTCCAAAGCTGTAGGGGTTCAGTAGCAGGGCGGGGGGACCCTTTGCCTCATAGCCACCAATGCTGTTCGACTTTATGATATAGCTTGATCTGCCTGAAGCCTAAAATTTTATAACTGCCTCAGTACTCTCACCTTGATGTGTATGACTAGACTCCCTGCACGTATTTCTGCACTTCGCTCACAATTTGCTAACCTAGAAAGATGTGAAGTAGGTAAATAGATTAACTACTGTCTGGAAGGTCCAGTGAGGGCTGTGGTAAGTTCCATGTGTGCAGGAACTTCTCTTCTACGAAAAAACTCTGACCATGGAACCCTTTCCATTATAGAAGGGAACAGAATGCTCTCCTGCATGGAAGGTGTGGGTGGTGCTAAGCCGTATCAGTAATCATTTTACAGAAACTACTGGTTCAAATACATTCTGTGAGCTTTCAGTTTCCAAGGTGGGGAACCCTGTTCAACCTGAAGGCCACATTTTCATGGCAACTTTTCAAGAGTCACATGCTGGTGGAGAGGCAAAAACGGGTGGAACAATAGGTGTGACTCTTACCTTTGTCCAACATGCTACACACTAGCCATGCAAGAGTCAGGGGTTTCTACACCCACACCTGCAAGCTTGGGGATTTAGCCAAAACAAAGTAAATCATCCCCATGGTGATTTCTTTTCTTTTCTTTTAAATTTCCTTGGGTGTTCAGAGAACCAAAGAATTACTACCACGAATATTTATTAGTTGGATTGCATTCCTTTAGCTCAAGGGCTTATGCCTTTGTAATTTGGAGCATTTCTTGTAGCTTCTGCACCAAAGTTGGCAACCACTTCATTTCAGAACGATTTTATACAGAAATTCCATGCATGTATGCATTAGAGCACATGTGGGACTTGAATTTATATCCATGTTTGTTTATGTTTCAGGGACACCATCCAAAAGCTCTTCCTTCTGTTTCTAAACAGTGGGGTTCTTTCTTTGTGGATACCATTTCAGGAAAAGAAGATACAGAGGAAACTTTAGTAACTACGTGGTCCTGCAAATGTGTTAGTGCTTACAGCACCATCACAATCCCAAGTATTGAAGCAATAGCAGGTAAGAATGAATAATCTTGAGAGTTATTTCCAATACTTAAAGGTACCCCCAACCGTTAAGTCCAGTCGTGGACGACTCTGGGGTTGCATGCTCATCTCGCTCTGTAGGCTGAGGGAGGCAGCGTTTGTCTGCAGACAACTTCCGGGTCCTGTGGCCAGCATGACAAAGCCACTTCTGGCAAACCAGCGCAGCGCACAGAAACACCGTTTACCTTCCCACTGGAGCGGTACCTATTTATCTACCGTATTTTTCGCACCATAGGACGCACCGGACAATAGGACGCACCTTGTTTTAGAGGGGGGAGAACAAGGGAAAAAAATTCTTCCGCTCTCTGCCCAGCGCCCCTTCAGCGAAGTGGCAGGAGGCGCTGCACAGAGAGGGGGAGAATTTTCCCCCTCTTGTTTTCCCGCTCTAAAACAAGGTGCCGTTTAAGGTGCGTTCAGACGGCTACCTTGGAAGCCTGGAGAGCGAGAGGGGTTGGTGCACACTGACCCCTCTCGCTCTCCAGGCTTCAGGTTCCTTTCGACCTGCTCTTTGGGGCTGGCGGGGGGAAGCCTACCACCAGCCCCAAAGAGCAGGTCAGGGAGCAGTGGAAAGGCGCAGCGGAGAGGCTGCTGCCATAGTCACGCGTCACTTCTCCAGCTGGGAGAGGGTCGCGGGGGGCTGCCTTAGCCCTGCGCGCGCTCTCCCGGCTGGAGAGGCGACGCGTGGCTATGGAGGCTCCTGCCATAGCCGCGCGTCGCCTCTCCAGCCGGGAGAGGGTCGCGGGGGGCTGCCTTAGCTCCACGCGCGCTCTCCCGGCTGGAGAGGCGACGCGCGGCTATGGAGGCTCCTGCCATAGCCGCGCGTCGCCTCTTCAGCCGGGAGAGGGTCGCGGGGCTATGGCGTCTTCGCTCCATGGGACGCACACACATTTCCCCTTCATTTTTTAAGGGGAAAAGGTGCGTCCTATAGAGCGAAAAATACGGTGCTTGCACTTTGACGTGCTTTCGAACTGCTAGGCTGGCAGGAGCAGGGACCAAGCAACAGGAGCTCACTCCATCACAGGGATTCAAACCGCCGACCTTCTGATTGGGCAAGCCCTAGGCTCTGTGGTTTAGACCACAGCGCCAGTTGCTGCAATAGTATAGACCAACAATGATTCTTTCCCCTTTTGAAGAAGAGCTTATAAAAAAAATAAGGTGTAGATAAGGTCTTTTTCTTTTTTAAAAAAATGTTAAAGTGACTTCCAAAAGGAAGGACCACCAGCAGTAGAAAATAAAAACATTTTATTTTAATTTACTTCACTTCCAAATTAGAGCTGTTTGCATTCATGTCATGTAGCTTAGATGATATCCCATATTTTGAGAGTCTTCTTCTTTTTCCTGTGCAATAAAATCAAATCCAGGATAAGACTTCTTAAGTTTAGAAATCAAATTTTGTTCAAACCTAGAAACATAATAAGTCCTGGTTGTCTTCATGATAACTTACCAAACAATCCTGACCATGCTTACTCAGAAGTAGCACTGCAATCTAAGCCCCCTTTCTGCTGGGCACAACAACATAAGAGTAGCCCTGTTGAATCAGCTGAGTGGCCCATCTAGTCACAGTGGCCACCCAAGGAACTTCTGCCAAGGCCCCAAACTGAACCCCTATGTTGCTTTTCCAGCTTGTAAGAAATAGATTGTAAAGGGATGCTGGTTCAAGAGCTGCCAAAAGAGGAACTGCCTCCAACACACATGAGCTCTTTACCCTGCTAGTTTTATTTGCAAACAACCTCCAAGCTGTTGCTGTTGTTTAACTCAGAGAAATGTGAAAAGCATTTCGATGTTCAGTAAGCACAAGAGGCTGGAGCTGGGCCCCCTTCTGTCTACTGAAAAACTTGCAAACCATTAAAACAGATTAATATCACAAGCTGTTCTGTCAAAATTGAATACCCAGAAACAAAACGGTGGTTAGTCAGACATTCAAGGAAGTAACTCATCAGATAATTATAATCTAATCCAAATGGAAGAGATAACCCAGAAATGTAAATCCTTTATGAGATGTACTTGGAGCTCCATAGAATATTAAGACCAAGTAATCTCTCTAATCTCCTCAAATAAGAAGGGTTTCTTCGCAAATAAATGTAGCCAAAGACAAAAGCATATTATTCCCCCCCCCCAAGAAATGTCCAGACAAATGCTGTCTCAGATTGACCAATAATAACAAAATATATGTTTTCATTCTGATTACCTGGTACTCTGTCTCTTGAGAAATGGAAGATAAAAAGTAAACTAAGAATGCAGTATTCCACATGTAAAATTTTAAAAAGTTTTATATTGTTTATGATTTAAACATCAGTTTCACAGGTAAGATGCAAATTGGGAGAATACTTAAAAGTTGTTTTAAAACAAGCAGTAGTGGCTATAACAGTCTCTGAATCCTGAAGGGAGTCAAAGCTCCTTGCCCTTTTCTGAGCTCCTTATGACCTTTCTTCTCCCCACATAGCATTACAGTTGGTGCATCCCAAGTTAGGAACCTCAGCTGCCCTTCCCCAGTGAAATGTCAAGAACTTTAAAGCTTGGTTGATACCCCTGACCAATGGAAGTACTATATAGGTGTTCAGGAGCAGGCAGGTGGCTATTCTCAGGATAGGGAACACCCTTACCTGAGAGAAGCTTGCCTGCCAAAAGAGACAGGATATTTTTCCATTTTAATTTATTTTAATTTAATTTAACTTACTTTCAAAATGCAATTGATTAATTTCTCTTAATTTAATTTGTAATTTAAATCTTTACAGTACAGTGGTATCTCAGGTTAATTACTTAATTCTTTCCAGAGGTCCGTACTTAACCTGAAACTGTTCTTAACCTGAAGCACCACTTTAGCTAATGGGGCCTCCCGCTGCCGCCGCGCCACTGGAGCCCGATTTCTGTTCTCATCCTGAAGCAAAGTTCTTAACCTGAAGTACTATTTCTGGGTTAGCGGAGTCTGTGACCTGAAGCGTATGTAACCTGAAGTGTATGTAACCCGAGGTACCACTGTACTTCTTTCCATTATCTGTATTCTGCCATTAAAGATTCTTACAAGACACCTCACAAAAAAAATAACAAACAATAAAGATAGAAAATTAAAAGACAGTAACATTGTGCTTATCTTATGCTGGATTTTAGCTGCAGGTTGCAACATTCTAAACTCCCCCCCCCCATGTTTTATTTGTAAGCCACCCTTATAGCCGTGACTAAATGTTTTAAATAAAACAAATACTCAGTGTTATCATGTGGGACTGACTTCCTGGATGGTGGACTCATCCTTGACAACAGTGGCTTGCAGTGCAAGTGTATTCCCCCCAGCCACTTTCCCGAAAAAACAGATCTTACCTGTGGCACTCAAATTGCCAAATGGCTCTCCAAGTTCAGGCATGATCATTGTGATCAGAAAAAAAGACATCAGAAAAAAATGTTAATTTGATCAGTATTTTCTTTCAGCAGTGAGCTTCTAGTGTTGGGTCTTCCAAAGACAAGATCGGACGTCTACCCTGTCATAACAAAATTTAAACACTAGAATTTGCAATAATAGAACAGCTTTTCTCACCTTTTCTCTGAACTAAAAAGCCCAGTTCTGGCCCCTTGATCATATATGTGAAATCATGATAGTTTGCCCTATCATGCACACTTGCTCACACTGAATTGTTCTTGCCATTTGCTGCCCATTCTCTCGGTTTGGAGAGGTCCTTTTGGAGCCCTTTGCCTTGAAGGTGAGCATACAGTCACCCTTGAAAGTGGTCGAGTGCAGCCCATATGTTGGGGGATCAGTGGTTATTTGCAAGCAGCAATCTTCAGTCCAGTGGGGAATAGTAATACTGATTTAAGTGTAACCAGTCAGTGAAAGAAAGGTATATGGGCAAAACACAGGCAACATTAAAAGAGATTGTGCAGGGAGGGTGGGTGGATGATAATGAACTACTGAGCCCCATCAGTGGAGGCTCTGTATAAGTGCTTCCATTTAAACAACAGGGCATGCTCTATCCCACAAAATGCTTTCATGGGCGGAACAAATCTCCTAACGTGATGTTGAAATCTTCCCTAAATATTTATCTCCCCATACTGGATAGATTCCTATCCAATCAGAGTACAAAACCTTATGACAGAAGAAGTGAAACCTATTAATGTATAGCATTCAGTAAATCATATTCCTATGAAGTTAGCTTGGAATCAGAGAGTGAAATACCTAACTTTATGCAATTAGTGTGATATGTAGCCTTTCTTGCAAGAATGCAAGTTACCTTTAATGTGTTGACATTAGTTATCTAAAGGAGAATTTTATGCCACGGTAAGCATCCCTTTAGGTATACAATTACAATAGGGTTTGTATGTAATCACATTTGAAATCTGTCCCTGTCTAACATTCCAGAAGGTGCTCCCTAGACACTGTTTAAGAGCACATTACAAAAGCACTTTAAAAACTTTCCCACAGTATCAACCTAACTAATAACAGCATTTTTATCTTTGTACATGGTTCCCACCCCCCCTATTTCCAGAGTGGTAAGCATGTTGATCTGTTGCACCAATACCAACAAAGAGTCTAGTGCTCAAAATACTTTGCACATTATTGCTTTTCCATATTGTCATAAAAATAAGAGATTACAAAGCCACAATTATAAAATGCATCATATTGCTCTTACTTTTATTCACATTAAATGGTGGATTCAAAATAGAGTTTTTCTCTCTTTTTTTGCTTTGAAATGCTAGCATGTATAGTTTCTTTTTTATTGCTGAAGCTTTACATGCTTTACAAAGGAGAAAATAGGTTTATTTATACAAGTTTCACACGTGAAAACCTTTTCTTTTAAACAGTGTTTGGCATTCCTGGTATAGCCAACTACCATTATCATACTCAAGCATATGAACTCTATGTGCCATATATGTAACCATATGATTAAATGCTTGCAATAATAAGCACACGGATGAAGAGCTCTTCCTAGCTTAAAAGAGATTTCTTAGATGCGATGTAAGCTGCATACCTGATCAAGAAATGGTCTGTTTGTTTCTTGCAGATTTACCACTGGATTATAGATTCACCAGATTTTCTTCAAATACCTCAATAACTGCTGGTTACTATCCTAAACCTCCAAGATCATTATTATCAAGTGGTGAGCTAATGGCAACCAAATAAATAATATGTAAGGAAAAGAAAATCCAGATGCCTTTATATAGTGTTAATGAATATGTCAGATGCTAATTGAGAAGCTTACCAATGAAATCTGAACAATACATTTTTAAAAACCCCAAACAGATCCAAAAAGAAATTAAATGTTTTCTGTTTGCCATAATAAATGAGTAATGAGTGTGGGTCTATAATGTTTTCTAATTTTTCCTGTTCAGAATTTGCTGCCGTCTTTTCAGTTCATGATGCGATAATAAACACTTTGACACTTCCATCCATCACAGTTCTTTTCGTACATACAGATCATATATGTCCTTTCCCATGGTACAGGAGCATGCACTCGCCCTCAGCCATGCACACACCTTCTGGGGCAATATGAGACACAAGAAAGCTCTGTGCATATACAGACCTTGAATGAAGGTTCAACTAGCAGGATAACTATTAAAAAAAGTAAGGAATGTGTGTGAATAAGGCTGTTATACGTAGGATTCAAGGATCATGGTATGGAGGGTACACAGCCGCTCCTCCACAATGGGGAAGGACTCTGATTCCTGGTAATAACTGCCCATAGTTTCACAATCTAAATAAGCTTCAGTGCTTTAATGTTTGGTCCCATTAATTTAAATCAGAGTTACTTTCTACTTCCACATTTTTGTAAGCCACAAGGACTGGTGTACATCACCTCTTTGTGCGCTTTCCCCCTAGTATGACCACTCGGTCCTTGTCATAGAAAGGAACGAGTATTATTCTTTAGAAGATCTGGTGGTGAATAACAATTCATAACAAAGGGTAGTAGACTGAACGGGGTCCTGAGTTTGTCAAACTGGGCCAGTTTCTAATATTGCAAGCAGACAAAATTCCTAACAGAACTATCCTGTGCCTCATCTATGAAGAAGTCAACCTCGCATAAGGTCAGTTGGGCTTACTCCCAGGTCGATGGGTATAGAATTGACTTATTTGGTAGTAAGCTCATGAGCTCAATACAGCTGTTATGAGCAAGAATGCATAGGATTGGGCTGTTAGGAATTTTATTAGAAAATCTGATACTGTGCAAGCAATTGTTTGTCTGTGGGGGTGCCCTTAAATGCCAGGACCTCTTCACTTTTGATCACCTGTTGTTTTCCCCAGCCCAAGGACTGGAAGTAGTTCCATATTGACTCAAAGGACATAGACTCAGATTGCAAGTTTGTCAGTACACCGTTTTGTCAGCCAAAGAAACCATGATATGCCAGATTGCAAGCAGCTTGTTGTGGACTAGTTCACCTTTGAAAAGGATGATCTGCTGTAATAACCATCACAAGTCCAAGGATCTGGTTGTATAAACTTGAAATAATAACTTCTAAAATCTTCCCATGTGCTTTGGCAATGCTCATCTGTATGAAGTTCAGAATAAAGTTTATTTATTCCCAAGAAGCTCTGGATTCTATTACAAAAACTCTGTAGGAAAAAAGGAAGGTGAAACACATATTCCTGAAAGCACAATAAAAAAATATTCAGTGATCATTAATCTTGCTGATTCATTACTGATGATTGTCCATTATTCAAAGGATACAAAATAAAGACTAAGATTCATAGCAACGGCTTGATTTCCTCCACTTTGAGATCCTGTTATGCTCAGACAGAAGTGGGTTGAGCCTTGGTGTGTGCTGAAGTCATTGACTTGAAATTGCTTCACTGTGTCCAAGCCCACACTGTTTCTTGCATGCAAGCATTTTATCAGATGTGCTGCCAGAAAGCCTTGCAAGGACAACAGCGGTCTAGTTAAATGCCTGGTCTTCTGAACTAGGGTTGCTATGTCACAACCTGAAGAATGTGGGTGTAGCTTTAAATTCCCCCAGCATAGCAGGAGAAGAGGGAGCCACATCATCTGCTGGCCTGGCTCTTGTTCACCCACTCACTCACCTGCCATGTGGCAGGGCCAGATGTTACACCTGCTGCCTCAGCTCCCTGTTACACAGCAGTTTCAAAGGTCAAGGGAGAAATCTCTGGATGGCAGTCTACCAAACCTAATCTGAACATCCATCAGTAGATGTATGGGAAATGCACCCAGAAGACAAAATGTATCGAGCAGTTAATGATCTGACACGGAGCCCTTCCTGCCTCTGTTCCTTCCCTCTCCCTCGCTCTTGTTAAGTTTTTTGATGTTGTGAGAACAGTCTTAGATGTTGTGAGAACGTTGGGAAGAGGTGAAGCCCCCCCTCCCCTGCTGCCTCATCAGTAGAGGATAATGTTGGGTACCTTCTTTGATGTTGGACATTGTTTTAAGAAAGTGAGGCATTGGGAGGGGGTAGCTAATGGATGATCTGCACATAAGCAGTCTTGAAGGCCCAACAGGCTATCTATAAAATTGGACGGTTTGGGCAGAGTTTCTTTGACGCTTGTGCACGGACTGATCGGCCCCAGGGCCGTGCAAACTGAGGCTACCTGGGGAAGTCGCTTCACCGCTTCTTGAGAGCTTCCAAGTGGCAGATTGAAGTGCTTGCTTGGGATGTATACATTGCTTGCTGTTTTAGAATAAAATCTTTACTCTTCTCACTTACTTGTGTACCGGTATTTTGTATCGCTTCTGAATCTCATTTTAAAAGAACCACCTTGCCTTTGGCAAGACAGCAGGTTGCACAACAAATGAAACAACATTTTTCTTGTTTGCTCCATACATGGAAAAATAACACATGCATCTCATTGCCAATGTGGAAATGATATGATAGGGAGGTCTGCACATGTTCTGCTTGTAGCATCCCTCTTAAAGGTGTAGCACCACTGCCGGGAGAAAATGCAGCAGCTTCCAAAGATAAGGCATGACATGGGAGATCAGTAACCAGATATCCTGATGTCTTTCTGCTAAAAAAAAAAAAAAGCCTCAGGTGTTCCAGTTTAGATGGGTGCTGTGGTATGGGGACATACATTTCTTATGAGAACCTCCTGCTTCAGAGACTGCTTGTGTGTTTCCCATCCATAACTGATAGCTCTGGGGAGGAGGGGTTTGCATTAGGAAGCTAGCATAGTATGAAACTCTTCTCTCTCCACGTTGCAGGCCTGATCCCTGTGCGCGTGTGCATACCCACACCAACCCACCCACAACTTATTTTAGGAAAGGGCCCAAAATATGGAGAGATCCAGACAGGGGTCTGCTGCATCATGTGTAGTTTGTCCTTCAGCCCACATCTCAACTCACCCTTCAGCATACTTTCAAGTCATGAAAATTACTCTAAAGCTGGCACATCAACCTACTGCTTATCACATCAGACAAAAAAAGGGCTTACTCCTGAATAGATTTGGTGTAAAGAAATATAAATGAAGCCTCTCCTGAGTCAGTAGAATATAAGTAAATTTATAGCCTAATATCTTCCCTGGGTACAGAACCAGAAAGAATTTGCACATCATCATTCTGCTGTCTCTTAGCTCTTAGGTAGCCTTCTAATTACATCAAAGTGTTGTGGGGACACCTGTTTGTATAATTGAAATAAGACCTGAACTACCATCACATGACCAAGGAATTCAGAGGTGAAGTCTTCCATTATAAATTACTCAACCCTTGAGCCATTTACCTGCTGGTAATAAATTGCTCTTGTGAGTCAGTGAAACATCAGAATGCAGATGTCAGGTCTTAAGGGGCCAAAGAGGTAAGACAGAAAAATCCATTTCAATGTGGGATTCTGTTTTATGTACTACTTATGGAGAAAAGAGTATACAATAACAAAACAAAATTATTAAAAACGGAATAGGAAAACAAAAATTAACTTCCAGAAGTCCAATAGCCTTTGGTTTTCTCCTTGTGATTCAAAACTTTGCTGTTATACAATGGTTAAAATACACCAGTTCCTAAGCAAGCTGTCCTAAGTACTAAAAAAAAGTCTGCTTACAGTATGCCTATAAAGTGGTACAAGTTACATAGAAATCTGGTCAGGATATTATGGGTGCCTTATAGCATTTCTTTAACAAATGCTCCAGTGCAAGGCTACCAGGGTGGTTGTGAGACTTTCAGAAACCTGAACAGATGTTATTATGCACAGAGACAATCATCTGAAGCTCTGTCAGCGCTAGAACAAAAGCATTTTCAACAGAATCATGCTGAAGGTCTTCCTGCTGTTTCTAGTTGAAGTTCAAACCTAGGTCTCCCGACAAGTGAATTCCACATATTACATGTTGCTGGAGAGATGAAAACCAGGCTAACCACTTCTAAACATTTTCATGGTTTAGGTTGCCTGGTCAAATGAAAGGGTGGAACACCCAAAATGACCACGGCACAAATGGGATATAAAAGCCCACAATGGTGCTATAATAGATCATCTCATGCTTTTAAGCTGTATTAAGCTAGTCAGCCTTGCACACTTCAGAATTATGGTTTGGGAAAATAAGAAAATAAGACTCCTTGGTCTGTTAGGGGAAAAGAAAAAGGGTTGTCTTCACAGAGATATTTAGATGTCTTGAATCTATATCTGAATCTGTTTATCTGTGTATGTGTATATTAAATATTCAGGCTGTGCAATTATCAAGGCAAAAGTGTTGTCTACAAAAAAATATGTCAAGGCCAGACTTGAACAGCTCAAAACATACTCTGCCAATTTTGTCTGCTGGTTAAAGAACAACTTCCATTATTAAAACTTCAATCCTGTACCCACCTCCCTCGGAGTAAGTCCTATTGAACTCAGTGGAATTTACTTCTGAGCAGGGAGAGGGGATAAATTCAAGTCAGTTCTCATTTAAACTCATTGTATTAGTAAAGATTGCTTGGGGCGGAATGTGTGTATTGGGGAAAGTTGCATACAAAATTGTGTATACTAGGTGAAATTCACACTAAAATTCTAAGGAACATTTGTGAGGGCTTTTTAAAAACTGCAAACTGATGTGGAAATGTGCAGATCAGAACTTAAGACTGGAAATATGAGAAATATAGAAAACCGAAATTGACATTCACTTTTGAGTATTCTGTTAATTTAAATATATATATATCCGAGACAATTAATTTATTCTTCACTCTGAGGTTGTTCAGTATATGTTGAATTCAAAGAAGAAGCAAGCAACTCTGCAGACCCCAGACAAAAGGAGATCTTACAGTGATATATCTGAAGTTAAATAAGAGCCCCTAATTATACTGAGTCTCTTCTCTTTCAAGACACTTCAGCCTTTTGACTGCTAAACAGATCAGGGGCCAAAGTGAGTTATGTTATTTCAGAAGATGTGTATATAAACAAAGCTCTGTGAGGAGCCACACCGTGTGTATATCTGTGTTCTAACAGAAGTTGCTGGCATGCTGTTTTGCTGGGGAGCTCTTACAAACCAGTGTGCAGCTGCCACAGGAAATGTAATCTCATTGTGTCAGTGAAGTGCTGATAGATACTGTACTACTTTTTAAAGCTTTCCTGCCCCTCTGGACCATCAACAGATTTCAAAACATTGTGGCCGAGAGTTCTATGTCACACCCCAGAGTTGTCTTTCTGAAATCTTAGAAAAACCCTTAGGGCCCCTACAGACATCCTGTTTATTGTGCTTTCATGATTATTTGTGCTAATGATGCTATCTATTGGGACAGTCACATGTGATCTCACTTTCTATATACTGTTTGTGCCTGCAAATGTTTGGGGGCACCTCTCCCATGCAAACCTTCCTGGCTGCCAGGGGCACCAACTTGAATAAAATAATGGGGGGGGGGAGGTAAGTCCCTCCCCGCATAATCAATCACATGAGGTAGCGCTCACACACCATTTTAATGGCAATGCCCATGGTGACGGACAGAAGAGCCAAACCAGAGTCTGGTGATGGAGTCCCTCTGAAATTCCACCAGAGTGCTGGAGCCTCTCTCTGGTCGTCTACAGAATCAGCTAGCCACAGAGTGGGGAGGAACATCACTTTGGGGGGAAGAATAAAAGGAGCAGTTTCTGAACGTGAGAGTTAGATAGGAGTTTGATTTGAGATGATAGGGCTGAGGTTCAGGTTATGAGATAGGGCTTGATTTAAGATGAGTGATAGGGTGTGCTTCAGATAGGTAAATGGTGCTTCTCCTGCAATTTGCTTTCCCTCTTGTGATGCCAGTTCCAAGCTGGAAAGAGGTTTAAACTGACATTCCTTACCTCTTTCTCAGGATCTGTAGGACACAGTTGCTTTGGGAGGATAGGATAAAAAGGTTAAGTGGGAGAACCAGCTTTAGGAATTGTCAGCTCTGTCCTGTTAGCATCTCTCAGCTTTCCAATAGCTAGCAGCCAAAATGAAAGGAGTATAAAAACACTGAATGTGAGATAGCAGGAAGTTTCCTTAGAACGTTTTTCCTATTTAGTACCATAGAATGAGAATCTCAGAGGAAACAGTGCTTAAGTACACACTTTTATCCAGACTGTCACAGGCCAGCTGTTGAAACGTTATTCTTTCAGAATGGAGTTGGATCTTTTGCCAGAACTCCTTAACTGTTTTCACCTTCCTCCATTACTGAGCCTGCTGATGTGGCAGTTTACTCCTGCCTGTAAAATGTGCTGTGATATTTCGCTCCAACTGACTGACTGTTGGCCTCGGGCTTCGTTAGACTTTGTCGAGACAGAGCGGGAAAGGGGGTGGGAGAGAGAGAGATCCAAAAAAAGAAAAAGAACCCAGAGGGAAATGTAAAACAGTGGGTTAAATTTCACAAGAAGAGGCCTCAAGGAAAACTTGCTACGGGCTTTCCTTGCACTTAACACTATTTTGGATCTACAGCAAGGCAGAATAAACTAAGCTGCAGGGAATAATGAAAGTATGAAGGGTATGCACGTCGGTGAAAAAGTAGGCAGGACTTGAGGGTTTTAGGTCACAATGCAGCTATGAGCTTGAATCACACACACAGAGAGAGAGAAGACTGAAAAGTATAAGGCAATTTACTTGCATTTACAGCTCTATAAATTGAGGTGATGATTTTATAGGCAACAAATGAAAGGAAAATATTTAGATATGTTCTAGTGACATCCAGGCTGGATTACTGAAACATGTTGTATTTGGGGGCAGCCCCTGGAAGCTTCAGCTGGTTCAGAAACAGCAACAGGACTATAATAATAATAATAATAATAATTTATTATTTGTACCCCGCCCATCTGGCTGGGTTTCCCCAGCCACTCTGGGCGGCTTCCAACAAAGATGAAAAATACACAGAAATGTCACATATTAAAAACTAGGTCACGTCATACGAGTCTCGAAAGAGCTCTGCTGGACACCATCTTGTTCCAGGCTCAATTCAAGGTGCTAGGTCCTAGCCTTTAAATACTTGCATTTGTGCATGAAAAGCAGACAATAGTGTTTCAACAAAGCACAAGGAAATAACTACAGGACAAATACTGTGGAGAAATAAGAAGTGTGCATTTAGAATAGGAGATAGGAAGTAGGGGAAATAGATTTCTCAGAAGAATTTTTTTTCTATTTTCTTCTCATGCAAATTTATAGTTAGAAAAGGGGAAGCAAACTTCTAAACCACTAAATATAAACACAATTTATTTTACACTGGTATTTGGGGTTTTTTTTTCAAGAAAAAGAATAGGTTAGTCATATCTTTCATATGCTTCTGTGTTGTGCATGTAAATGAGAGCCTGAACAGAGAACCAAAGTAGCCTGATTCAGTGAGGGTTCAGATAGTAGATTTTGGAAACTCAAATGGATACGTGCTTTCATCTTGCACAAGTTTTAAAAGAAAAATGCCAGGCAGCAAAAACAGAGGGAGAAGGCTAACTGAAAACTGATAACTCTAGTTTCTAATAAAAGAAAGACTTTAAAACCACAGTGCTTTTGGGGAGGGATATTACAACAAGATATCAGAAGCTGTTCAGCATTTATCTATTTTTTGCTGATCTTTGCAAGCTTATTATCTAAGTAGCAGCAATGCTTAAAAGAGTTTGTGCAGCTGGTGGTTTGGTTTTGCTTGTGTGACCTAAACCTTTTCTTATCCCAGTCTAAACCAATCCTTTCCTAAAATGCCATGCCATGCCTTCCATTTTATTATTTTGATTTACTTTTCCTGTTGTTTTGTCCCTGTCTGTCTTAAGTATAAAATATTACTAGGTCTGACAGCATATAGGCTGCACCATGATAGAGAAGGGAGGCAAACAAACCAGCCAAACCAACTCCTGCTCCTTAATTTCACAGCTACCACTGTGTGGGTATCTTTATTTTTCTCTGGCTGGCTCTGCTAAGCATCCCTTTAACCTTGTGGACTAACCAGCCCATCCTACACTTCGTACTGTATAAAGTGGTTTAACACCTAGGCCTGAGGTGAAGAACAAGACCTCAGACCATTTCCCATCCCTACCCCTAAAAAACAAACAATGCTTTTACTTAAGGGTTTAGTAATAAAACAGTTTGAGAAAAGTTAATTTTACAGTTAGTTACGCATAAGTGCAAAAAATAAACAACTAGCTAGACCTACTCTAGGCGTATCTGAAGAAGTGTGCATGCACACGAAAGCTCATACCAAGAACTAACTTAGTTGGTCTTTAAGGTGCTACTGGAAGGAAATTTTTTTTTTTGTTTTGACTATGGCAGACCAACACGGCTACCTTTCTGTAACTACTCTAGGCTGTTTCCCTCTCCAAGTCACTTTGTATTCCTCAGTTCAGCTTTGTAGTCTTTTCCAGGTGTCTTCTGCCTTAGTAGCTAACTCTCTTCTATAACACTTAGCAGTTTCCTTTTTATACTGATAATAATAATCACATTTCTTCTGATTGTGGGTGATGCCCCCCAAATAATAATTATAGACTCTGTCATCCCACATTGCAGTGGCTTTATTGAACAGTGCACGAGGTTAGACCAGATGACTTCCAAGACTGTCCAGAAACTTCACTTAAGTCAAAACGAAACAGGCTGCTTAGCTGTCTAAATGAGTTGATAAGACTGCAGTTCAAACAGCTACACTGGCTTCCAGTTTGTTTTCCTATCCGAACTTGTTTTAACACTTAAAGCCAGAAATAGGCTAGAATAAGAAACTGCAAAGATACTACTACTGAGTAGTAGAAACTGTTTTTGTTTTGTTTTGTTTTTGCGTCTTTAATGACACATTATTTATCTTTTTTTAAATTTATACCCAACTTTCTATATTGAAATATGGTCGTGGCAGAGGAGGCGAAGAGGGAAGAGGAAAACAAAGCCCAAATTAATTTTATTCTTTCCCCACCCTGTCCATCTTTTCATCAGGACCTGTTGGAGGTCAATATCCTTTCTCCTGTTATTTGTGCCCAGCATCTGGTACTGGGGTACTACCTCTGGACTTAGTGTCTTTGACATGTTTTTGTTTTGTTTTAGCTATGCCTATATATTTTTAAAGCCTTTAAAACTAGGTTTGTATGGGACCTGGAGCAAGCAACCCACAGCGAGTCCTCCCTGGTCTATGCAAAGTACCTTCTTTCCACACAGCTAATCTATGCTGCTAAAATGCTTCCACTTTGAAAATTGAGCATGAAACCTAGATCTCACAGCGCCAGTCACCTACTGGTGTCGATGAGCATGAAACAAATTAACTGAAGTTAGCGGGACTTGCTTCTGCATAAACATCCATAGGATCAGCTTGTCAGCATTCTTTGTTGCAGAGCTGCTTGTGTGGCTTGGAGGTGGGGAGCACCCATGGTATATATATATACCTTACGAGGACATGTCAGCAACAGGAAGGCTACGGGCCAAACGGTGGCTATGGAAATGGATGCTTCCCACCCACCGACCCCCTTCCCATTTACCACATTTGGGTGTGGAGGAAGTGACACGTGGGGAAAAGACTTCCCAGCCGACTAGCTTAGCCTTAGGGGTGAATCATTGTCTCTGCTACTGGGCAGATGGATGTCAGTTGTGGCAAGGTGTTGGGAGTGTGGAACTGTGTGCGCAGCCAGATAGCCTTCCCTAAGGTAGACTTCTCCCCTCAAGTAGCAGAGGACAGCATTTGCCAGCATTGAAGTAAGAGTCAGCTGTCAGTTTGACCTGCTTCTGTGTAGAAAACAGGGAGGGAGATACCATCTTGCCCTTTGAAGTCTGAATGCTCCATCTCCCCCCCTGGTTCCAGCTGAATTACAGCCCCCCTGAGGAAGACGGCAATCCTATTTACTATCAGGGGAAGGTTGTTTGTTGTTGACTTCTGAGGGGCGCTTTTCTCCACAGAGGGCGAGTAAAGAAATGGGGGAAGGGAGGTGCTTGTGCAGGAAAGTCAGTCCAGAGGAGTTGGGGGACTTTTGCGCCGACTGAGCTCTTGTGTTGAGCGCGCACTTTAAAAAAGTTATCTTATAGGCCTGCAGAAGTGTTAACATCCCCAGCTACCAAAGGGAGGGGAGGAGTTGCTTGTTGGGAAGAAGCTTTTTTCCTCTCTGCAAGGCAGCGCGGGGTGAGGAGGGGGACAAATCCAGCCGTCCCCTCAGGGGCTGACTAAATGAGGCGCTGCACGGCCTCAGTCACCCAGAGAAGCCTGCCCGGGCGCTTGCTCTTTTGGAGGGAAAACAACTTCAAAGGAGTTCGAAGCGCGCGGGCGACGCCTCAACTGCAAAAGAAGAGCAACAACTGCAGCAGCAGCAGCAGCAGCAGCAGCAGAGAAAGGGATCCGGGCGGGAGGTGGGACTAAGGGGCTCCTCGCCCCTTTCCCCCTTCTCCGGTGACGTTGCGGTCTCCTCCCTCTGGCGGAGCTGAGGCGCCTGCAAAAGTCCTTTTGCCGCTCCGCGCGGCCCCGTGGTCTTCCGTCCGTCCCGCCACCCGCCCGAGCGAGCATCCACCGCGCGCGCGGAGGGGCCACGACTTCGCTTCTTCGCCCGCCCGGAATGAGCGCTTGACTCCGGGAGGCAGCGCTAGGAGGCGCGGAGGCGGCCGGGTCCAGAGCGCGGGGGTCGACCTCCTGCCGCCGCCATGGAGTGAGAGGGTCTGCGCAACGGGCAGCTGGGGGAGAGGTAAGCGCTGGAGAAACCCCCCCCCCCGACGGCAGAAATGGCCGGCCGGGCATCCTCGTAGCTGGGGAACTTTCCTCGGCCCTGCTCGGGGTTTGGGGGCGCTGCTGGGTTTGGAGGGCAGTGAAATGCGCGGAGGGCAAGGCCAGCGCGCTCTGCAGATGCCCAGAGGCAATTTATCTTGACAGCTGAGGCAGAGCCAGTGGTTCGTTGAGCGGGGGGTGGAAATGGGTGGGTGGCGCCCTTGGGTTCAACCTTCCCTCCTGAACTTAGGCGCAGACAATGAAGCCCCGGGATAGGAAAGCGCCAGAACTCCAGGAACATCCTGGCTTGGGGAGCTAAGTTGAAAGGAAGCTCCACGAAAGTCATTGGGAGTAAGCATGTCTAAAATTAGGCTGGGGGTGGACTTCGATGAGAGGAAGATCCGCTCTACTTGGAGGCTTCTCCCCTCTCACAGAAAATCGAAGGGACCAAATTGCTCATCCATTTAGGCTTAAAAGACTGGGGCCGGGTCTGGGTGGGTGAGTTCGTGCTTATTGCGGCTGAGGCTCAGAGATGTGTGTTTTGCTGTGCCTCTCCATCAGTATGTAAGCTGAACTCATCTCCCTCTGATCTCCACCAAAGCAAGCCCTCTGCTTCACCCTCAAATGTGAAATGCCAGCGGTCTGAGCAGGATTTACAGAGCAGTCCTATAGGCACTTGGGAGTTTTTCCGTTGCCAGTTCACCTTTTTATTCTTCGCTCTCGCCAAGTGTCATGCCAAGAGCAACAGACTCCCAAGAACAAAAAACAAGAGCAAGGGCTAGCAGCTTCTTGTGAAGTTGAAGAAGTTCTGAGAAGGCCTAAGGTTTTAGGCCTTAGCCTTGCTCTTGTTTTTGTTCTTGGGAGTCTGTTTGGCAGGCATGACTTTTGAGTGAAGAATCAAAGGGATAACTCCTGCCTGCCCAGCAGTGAAACAGCCACTAAAGGCAGGATTGCTCTGTAATGTTACAGCCAGCCATAGACTTATACAGAACAATCTTGTGCTCAGGGGTAAATCTCACTGAGGTGAATGGGATTTACTCCCTGGTAAGCACGCTTCGTCTTAGACCATTTCTATCCATCAGATTGCAGCCTTAGACCATTTCCACATATTATGCTGAAATGTACCTTTGATCTTCTTGCACTTCCATGTGCAGATGTGGGGCAGAACACAGAAAATGGTTAAATGTCCAGTTTCAATCTAGTCAAGATTATGCACTTGCATTAGATTGAACACCAGTTCAGCCTAATCCTTTCCATGTTTCACTGGGAACAAGTATGTATGGAATTGCAGCATCAGTAAGCTCACATAGAGGTCAGAATTTGCTTTATCTGACTATGGAAAGGTGTGAGCCAGTGACCTAGTGGCATAAGCCACTTTGGAGATACCCAGCAGGTCTACCCTGCTTAAAGTGCTCACCTTCTGTTATTCTCAACTACATTCTGGAATAAGTACCATTCTACTTCTATAACTGTTATAATCAAAGCCACAAATACAAAACTGACCACATTATCTTGCATGGAGATGCATACATTGAAAAGTTAACGGGAAGAACCCATAGTCTGGCAGCTTTTAACCATGCTGACTGCATAAACAAAAGGCAGGTGAGACTCTCTGAGGGGTGAAAACTAATATTTGTTAAGTGAATTTGAGCCCACACTCTTATACTAAATAACCCTTCCATGGCTTCACACCAATCTTCTGTAGTTTCTCTTTGACCCCTTTTTGAAGGTGCCACACTTCAAAAGTTAGAAAAATGTTCCACCGTGTCTCTGACTCTTTAACAATGGATTCCATTGCAACAACTTTGGTTTCCAGAGGTACTGAGGAGGAAAAAGGGACAAGAAGGGAAAGGATGAATACATTGCAAATGGAGCAAAGAATAAAGGAGTGCTGCTGCTGTGCTTTCCTGGTAGTAGCTTTGTCTGCCAAAATACAGTAGTAACTTACATGCATTTAACTTGTTCGCATTCAGCCTTACGTGCTTGGCAACAATAATTTTTTTTAAATGGAAACTGGGTGGATGTAAAGAGAAAAAGACTTTGGCAATCTCACCTACCATTGCACCCAATGTGTTTTCACTGTATGTGATTTTGGCTTTATGCGCTATCCCTGGAACGTAACCCCCACATACGTTTTGGGTCTGATGTATGTATTGTATGTACACACATGAAATAAAGGCAAACATGCATCTCAGTTTCTCTCACTGGAGCACTTAATCATATTTTAATAACAAAGGAAACTGACAAGGCAGTATGAGAGTAATATCATCAAAAATCACTGCCTTGTATATGTGGCAATTGCTTTGCTTGCTTAGGGCAAAGATATGGAGGCAAAAAAACCTCCCAGAAATATGGGACTACTCTTTTAAATATTGTTGTCAGTAACATGACTTGCAAACTCTTGCTTCCGCTATCTTTCAAAATCAGAGTTGGTTGGTAAGCTCAAAGAATACAAGATGTGGTTAACATTACAAAGTAAAGAAGCAAAGTAGAATTGGCAAAACTAACTGCAGTAATAAGGTATCGATCAAATAAGAAATTAAGACTACAATGGAAATGGTTTGAAGATTATATGTCCAAACACTGCACAAAAAATATAGTGGTACCTCTGGTTACATACGCTTCAGGTTACATACGCTTCAGGTTACAGACTCTCCTAACCCAGAAATAGTGCTTCAGGTTAAGAACTTTGCTTCAGGATGAGAGCAGAAATTGTGCTCTGATGGTGCGGCAGCAGCAGGAGGCCCCATTAGCTAAAGTGGTTTCAGAACAGTTTCAGGTTAAGTACGGACCTCCGGAACGAATTAAGTACTTAACCCGAGATACCACTGTAATATGTTTGGATTAATGCTTGTAAAGTCGAGTAAGAATAAACGATAGTAAGTTAAGAGAATTAAGAATTAAGATATACAGTAAATTGCAATGTGAAATACAATAATACTACAAATGTTGGTGGAGGAAAGTCACAAGGGTGTTTTAATGTTTGTAATTGGTGTTAGTAGCATATGTGAAATATTTGTGTTTACCTGTTTGTACGTGTGTGTGTGTGTGTGTGTGTGTGTGTGTGTGTGTGTGTATATATATATATATATATATATATATATATATATATGTATAGATAGATAGATAGATAGATAGAAGAAGAAGCAAAGCAGAGCTAGAGTTCAATTATCAAAGAAGTTTCTAACATCATAGTGAAACATGCCATTCCTTTGACGGCAGGACTACATAATAGTAGGTGCTGGAGCATTCATATCTTACGGTGTCAGTCCTAAATACACCTACTTTGAATTAAGCCCCATTGACACAGTAGGGCATATTTCCAAGAAAACATGAATAGGATTGTGCAACACATAACATATCGTTCTTTGGAATGTAGGCATCATTGTGTAATGCCCAGAACTAACGCTGCACTCAAGTCAAAATATTGTCTTCACAGCTTTTCTTATCAGAGCAGTTTGAGGTCATAAGCTCAGCATTACGTTTACTGCATTTGTCAGCAGATAAAACAAAGAACATGTCTATCAAAAATAGTTATGAAATAAGTGCAGATAAACGTTTCTCTCCCAGGCACCATTAATATTTTGAGACAGCTAGGCAGAACGAAGCAATTCAGTTCTTCAGATTCTTGCACTGTTTACCATTCTCCAAGTTGGCATGAATACTACAGGAAAGGGCTCAGAGAAGGAGAGAACCCTGGTGATAAAGGCATGCACAAACAGGGCAGCTATTCATCATCTGGGATCTGTTCCTAACAATGTCAAGGTTTGTAGTATCGCCTTTGACAGGTAGATGGAGCTTGATCTCTCCTCTGTTGTTGTTTTAAATCATTGAGTCTTAGATATCTGAACTACTACTTTTCAGGAGTGTAGTCAACTTTCAGCATCTGTATGTGTAAGGAAATTATAAGAGTTATCAGAAACAGTAATACATAAAAGTTTGATTTTGTTTTCTATTTGCCATGGGTGTAGTTAATGTGCAGGATTGCAATCCCAGGCTTGCTAACTGGAAAGAAATGACTCACTGAAGGTTGTTTTGAGTATGTTTCACAGGGCTGGACTCTTAAGTTATATTTTGGTGCACCTAGGGTTCTCTGGATAGCTCTCATTGTCCCAATACAAAGTTCCACTAGTGAACACTTTGTGAGTGTAGATAAGTCCCACCTAAAAGAGCATGAAGAGTATGCTTCATGTACGCCTTAGAGCTTTCATGTTCATAAGAAGCCATGTCAGCATGTGCTTACATTCACTAGAGAAACTCTTCACACTGTAAGATGAACTGACAACACACTATATCATATCCCTCCACTGCTTTTTACTGTAAAAGCCAAACAACAGTTGGTTTCACTATGAAAGAGAACCTGATCTCAGCATCTTCTCCATTTTCCACAAATGGTTCCCCCCCGCTTTTCCTGCAGCACATGCTACAGTTCAACTTCTACCTACACAAGTTCAACATACACTTGTTGGATTCCTGCATTTGGTTCCTCATCTTCTGTGCACATTTGGAACAAACGGTCTTTATTTTTAAGCAATTCAATCTACTAACTCATCCCACAAGCAAATAAATAGATAAGAGCCCATTAATCATTCAGATTTCACACTTTAAAATTTGCAATACAGTTCTCAGCTTAAAAAAACATACCGAAATGTATACTTAGTGCATATTGAGATAAAGCATGCATTTAATTTGTGATAAAATATGTTAAAATATAATATCCCCAAGCAATACCTTGGGGTAATTCACCCCCAAGCAATACCTACCGAAGTCCTTGGAGTACCATATGCCACATTGTCTAAACCACTGAGCCTAGGACTTGCCGATTGGAAGGTCAGCAGTTCGAATCCCCGCAACGGGGTGAACTCCCATTGCTCAGTCCCAGCTCCTGCCAACCTAGCAGTTTGAAAGCACATCAAAGTGCAAGTAGATAAATAGGTACCACTCCGGCGGGAAGGTAAATGGCATTTCTGTGCACTGCTCTGATTTCACCAGAAGTGGCTTAGTCATGCTGACCACATGACCCGGAAAAACTGTATGTGGACAAACGTCGGCTCCCTCAGCCAGTAAAGCGAGATGAGCACCGCAACCCCAGAGTCCTTCGTGACTGGACTTAACTGTCAGGGGTCCTTTACCTTCTTTAAAGCCTGGTAGTGATCAGGTGTGAAGTGAAGCAATTAGGCTTCTGAAGGCTTCTGCTACAAATCCTGAGCTGAAGCATCACTTAGTTTAGCCCTTTTCTCAAACTGCATCAAGAACTGAGGACCACAACTCCTTGACACTCTCATTGATGATAGCTCTTCTCTGCTAACAGTTTAGGAATTCAGAGCAGAGGCAAATCTTTATGTTTGAATATAGCCAGAGGAATTAAAACTTGCTAATGATTTCCAAACTAGAGAAACTATTTTGAGAAATATGTCTCCATTTAAATTCAGCCTGTGTAAATGTTCAAGTAGACAAGCCTTTTGGTTGGGAATATATCTTAGAATAAGATAACTTCTCAAGCAATAAACCTCAAATTATGTAACCAAAACTTAGTCTGCTGGATATATCTTGGGTTAAGTATTGCTGTTTTAGCCATTCCTTTGTTTCTGAGCCATTGTGTAAAAAGCATCAAGTTGACAGAAGTCAAGGATGGTTGATTATTTTGTTTTTTTATACCACCTCCCCTCATTGCATTCATTGATGCATTGTGGGGGCTTTGGGGAATCAGGGACACCCCTAGTAAATGCTGTATAACCATCCCTGTATCTTCTGTGTGGTAGAAACTCCTACCAGTTCAGAGTTCTTAGATTAGTGCACAATCTGTGGCCACAAATGCTTACATTCTCTTTCACACACCTGTGTGTGGAGGAGGATAAAGGATGTGCAAGGGTCACACTCTACAGGCAAGTTTTCGTCTTCCCTCATGAACCTCATTCCCTGCAGGAGTGTCCTGCCTTTTCCTCCTCAGCTGTAGCAGTGAAGCTGCTGTTGCTAGTTACTAGAGTGGGTAATAATAATAATAATAATAATAATAATAATAATAATAATATTCAGGATCCAGTGGCAGGTTACCTGTAAGACAAATGTTATTCACCAGCCCTTCATCTACTTTAATTATATTGCATGATCACAAAAGAATCCCTTTGCACAATCAACAGATTGAGGTTGAATCCTGACAAGACAGAAGTATTGTTTTGGGGGGACAGGAGGCGAACAGGTGTAGAAGACTCCCTAGTCTTGAATGGGGTAACTGTGCCCCTGAAGGACCAGGTGCACAGCCTGGGAGTCATTTTCGACTCACAGCTGTCCATGGAGGTGCAGATCAATTCTGTATCCAGGGCAGCTGTTTATCAGCTCCAACTGGTACGCAGGCTGAGACCCTACCTGCTCGCAGGCTGTCTCGCCAGAGTGGTGCGTGCTCTAGTTATCTCTCACTTGGACTGCTGGAATGCACTCTATGTGGGGCTACCTTTGAAGGTGACCCGGAAACTACAACTAATCCAGAATGTGGCAGCTAGACTGGTGACTGGGAGCAGCCGCCGAGACCACATAACACCGGTCTTGAAAGACCTACATTGGCTCCCAGTACGTTTCCAAGCACAATTCAAAGTGTTGGTGCTGACTTTTAAAGTCCTAAATGGCCTCAGCCCAGTATACCAGAAGGAGTGTCTCCACCCCCATCATTCTGCCCGGACACTGAGGTCCAGTACCAAGGGCCTTCTGGCGGTTCCCTTGCTGCGAGAAGCCAAGTTACAGGGAACCAGGCAGAGGGCCTTCTCGGTAGTGGCACCGCCCTGTGGAACGCCCTCCCAGCAGATGTCAAAGAGAAAAACAACTACAGTCATACCTCGGGTTAGATGTGCTTCAGGTTGAGCGTTTTCAAGTTACGCTCCGCAGCGACCCGGAAGTAATGGAGCGCGTTACTTCTGGGTTTCGCCACATGCCCAGACGCTCAAAATGATGTCACATGCATGCGCGGAAGCGGCAAAACACGACGCACAGACACGCAGACGCGTCTTACGTTTTACTCAGGATGCGAACGGGGTTCCAGAACGGATCCCGTTCGCATCCAGAGGTACCACTGTACCAGATTTTTAGAAGACATGTGAAGGCAGCCCTTTTTAGGGAAGCTTTTAATGTTTAATAGACTATTGTATTTTAATATTCTGTTGGAAGCCACCCAGAGTGGCTGGGGAAACCCAGCCAGATGGGCGGGGTATAAATAATAAATTATCATTATTATCATTATTATCATTATTTCCTTAACTTGGATGCTCCTATTTCTCTAGATTGGGATCAGACTAAGACAGTGTCACGCAGCATGTCTTGATATATAAGATCTCTGATGTTGTACCACAATCACCTGTAGAGTTATGCAGAATGATATTCTCCATTGGAATGATGATGGCAGAGAGAGATGCAAGGTGGCCATTATATGGGTGCATTTGCTTACTTCAAAGCAGCTGGAGAAAGAGCAGTGCATGGAGGGTTGTCTTTTTTCCATCCTTGAGGCCGCTTGGGAAACTCACCCAACCTACTGCACCTGGAACTATATGTGGAGAATGAAGAGTGCCGCTGCCTGCTTAATGGAGCACAGCTGTGGGCAGCTTGAGGAAGCTCCAGCCACCATAAAAAGCAAGCCTAGAGTGAGAGACTAGGGTGGTGTCAGCGGCTGTTTTTCTCTTTGTGAGACTTTTGTAGGTGGATGTTATTAATGATCCCCATGTCTTCTGAAGGTGTAGCTTTACATCTAGTTGGAACTTGAACTGACCCCTAAGTGATCATAGGATTCTAACTAAATTCCACTTCTCTCCTGCTATTTTCTCAACTCTGACCAGTTTTTCTCCTTGTCATGCTGGTGTTCTATTAGAGTATCAATTAAGCTGGTGGTGGTCTCTTGTAGTAAGGCTGGCACAAATTCATTGCTACCCCAGCATAATGTTTCCTTTGAATCATTGTGCTTGTGCTGTGATTTAGGACCAATCCTATATGACTCAGCAGGCGTAACCCAAGGATAGAATTGTTCTTTTCCTGTTTCTTGGCTTCTCAAAATTCCATTTGGCTTAATCAATGACTTTTGAGTACTGTTCCATATTGAAATCTGCAGCTGACACTTTTCTAGAGAAAGAATAAGGAGTGACCTTCTTGAACTTGTGATCTATTGGTATGTAGAGAACTTGCAGCTGCTATTGTCATAATCGTAAACTGAAAAACTGAAAAATATATGCCTGCAAAGATCTGTTTAAACAGTTGAGGAGGGGAGGGAAACATCCAAAACCAATTTATTGAGGAAAATTTCAACATAATTTATGACCAACTACATAGCAACATAGTTTTGGGTGGTTTATTTTTACATTTTTGTAAGTTGATATCAGCAATAAAAAAGCTTATTGTTAATGCTTTTAAAATATTATTGGATGAACACACTGAAATATGGTGCAGTCTAACTTAACAGAACTGACTAAAAGCACTTCTGTTACAGTCTGTCACTGAATTGGTAAATCACTTTTATAATGATGCGGCATTATTTGCTTTAACCACTTATTCTGTGTTATTGTTTTCAGTAAAATGTTACTGTTTCATTTGCACTTCTTCCGTAACAAATCTGGATGCAGAATAATATAAGATATGGGGAGGGCCTAAGACAACTAAGTCATACTTGATGAGTCACGCCACTGAAAGCAATGAATATAAGTTGCTGAAGTTAATTGTTTTCTGAGCATGGCTAACATTGGATGTCAGGTATTATCAATGAAAAAGAGTTTTCAGTGTTTAAAATACTATTAGAAAATTCATATTTACATTTAAAGGTCACAGGGCCTGTTGCTCTGAAATTAGGGATTGGTCACAATACTTGAAGCAAATGGAATCACTCCACGTGATCAAAGGAATGTCTTTAACAATTAAAGTAATAAAGCAATCTTAAGTGATTTTCTGTAGACAGTCTTGGGTGTAATTTCATAGCGGGGAGGGGGTGGCTCAGGGAATGTGGGAAACCCCTTGACACAGACTTGCTGAGAAGTGCTTATGAGTACATTTTGTAAAGGAGAAAGAAACATAATGAACCAGATTCCACTAAGAGATCCTGCTAGCAGAAGCCTGAACAAGGACTTACGCTGGTGTAATGGGGCTTCCCCTCCCCACACACCACATTGAGTTGGTTGCTAGTTGCCAGGTTGAGGCTTCACACTGCCTGTGTATTTTACAGCACAATCCTGTATATGGCTACTCAGAAGTCCTACTGAGTATAGCAGCCTTAATTACATATATAGAGCATTAACAATGAACAATACTGTTTGGTCACATTGGCTCTGCAGTTCACCATTCTACACTTTCCTGTTGTTGAAACAGACAGTTACTTTTTATTACAAAATAAGAAAGAAATATAGACAATGTTTCTATAATTGGAGCTACACTTAAATTCAAGTTGATGCTGGAGGATGGAAATCAGCTTTTAGTTTTTGAAAGTTATATTTGGATATTGCTGCTTTGTTGATTGACAAAAAATCTTTTCAATGTATTATTATAGAGAAAATATTTCTGCCTGGTTCTAAAAGCATATGTTTGTGTTCTTATCAAGTATGCTAAAGAATATGCAAAAAGTAGTGTTTTTGATCATCATAAGGATATCTTGAGAAGTTCTGCATTGTGACTGAAAATCTCTGCATATGGTTTTCTTGACTATCAGCAATGAGGCTTGGTGAGAATGGCATAGCCACTGCCACCACCAGCAGCTTCAACTCACCCACTCTCTTAATAAGTACCTTGTTGCATGCTTCACCTGTGGAGCTTCCCCATCAATGGCAGAGCTCTCCTCATGGCAGAAGTTAGCAGAGCTGAGCAGGGGGTACTCTGCCTTTTCCAACCCCCCTCCAGCACAGCAGTTCAGAGGTCTGGATTACTCTGCCTGGCATTACTGATTCTCAAGACAATTTTATTCATTGCTTCATTGCTTGTCATGTGACTGCAACTGGTCCATATTGTGGGGTAGGACTAAACAGTTGACAAAGCTATTTCCCCCAAATGTTTGTAAGAGAAGGGAATTTAAGCAGTCAAGTAATTCAGTGGTTTTCAACCAGTGTGCCATGGCACCCTGGGGTGCCTTGAATGATAATCAGGAGTGCTAAGGGCAACACTGGCCTCTGTCCCTCTTTCCTTCCCTCCCTCCTTCTGATACCCTCTTGCGTCTCTGCCTCTCAAAGGCTTGCACAGCTGTTGGTTGCAGCTACCAGCTCCCCAGGCGAATAGTGCCTCTGGGGCTGGCCAGGGGTTCTTCTCAGACCCCTGTAGGGCAGTGTGAGGAGGCATCTCTTTGGAGGGTAGAGCAGGGGGCAGCTCAGAGATCAGGGGCGGCAGCTGCGGCTGCTCAGAGGACTCCCAATGAGAAGGGACAGGAGAGGAGGCTGAGAGAACACTCCATGAGGGAGGGTGAGAAGCTGCTCTGTAGGCAAGGGGTGACATAACTGGGCTCCTGAGCCCCACAGGGGTGCCGCAGAAAGAATGTAGTTGTTCAAGGGAACTGTGGACTCAAAAAGGTTGAAAACCTCTGACGTAATTCAGTTCAGCGGGAGAATGTAGCATATAGTCCCTAAATAAATGACTAACCATGATTTCTTCAAAAGCCTGAAACAAAAAATATTTTGCAAACTCCTTTGAGTAGTTTGTGTCTGAATTGTTCTTACAGTACAAGGGAACAACAGTTGCTGTGTTTCATCTCCTTTTGTCTGTATGTCTTATACTGTGTATGTGTGTGAAGGAACCTGCTATCTGTAGAAGTCTGCTTATACTGGGTGACTCAGCATTGTTCTACATTTGGAGGCATACAGTACAGTGATACCTTGTGTTACATACACTTCAAGTTACATACACTTCAGGTTACAGACTCCGCTAACCCAGAAATATTACCTCAGGTTAAGAACTTTGCTTCAGGATGAGATGAGAACAGAAATCGCGCGATGGCGCAGCAGCAGCAGGAGGCCCCTGCTAAAG
Source organism: Podarcis raffonei (assembly GCF_027172205.1). Lineage (NCBI taxonomy): Eukaryota > Metazoa > Chordata > Lepidosauria > Squamata > Lacertidae > Podarcis > Podarcis raffonei. The sequence continues at coordinate 55,581,014 of NC_070604.1, forward strand.
TGGTGCTTCAGGTTAAGAACAGTTTCGGGTTAAGAACAGACCTCCGGAACGAATTAAGTACATAAGCAGAGATACCACTGTACTGTGTTTAGAGCAACCTTTCACCACCTGGCACTCTTCAGATGATGGCTGGGGCTGATGGGAGTTTTAGCTCAAAACATCTGAAGGGAACCTGGTTAAAGAAGGCCAACACAGAGTGGAAGTGGAATGGAAAGCTTGGAATTAATATTGAGTTCATTCTTGTAGGCATGGCCTAATAATGTGCCTAATGATAAAGGCACAATCCTCTGATTTCCCAAAGTCCAAAGCACCAACTAATACATGAAACAGTAGTGACCCACAGGATTCAGCATGGAGATTCCACCAATTGCAGCTGGAGTGGGAATGTGTTCCTCTTGATGCAGCTTAGGACTCTTTCACTGCTGTGGAAGGAATAACTCAGCTTTTTTTGCAGGGGCAGAGAATGATGTGACTAGAGAGCAGATACTTTTGTGTGGCATTGATACAGCCTGTTCTGCTTATGTGTTGATACAATACTGTGCCAGTAATAAAGAGAGATAGTTTGCCCCACCTACCATAGTATTTAATTTATGCCAAAATACAAGGAGGGAACCTTTCAGCCCAGCAGCCAAATAACACAACTATTCTCGCAGGTTCAAGCTCTTGGGATTATGTTCAACAGCTCCACAAGCCAGCAAATAAATTTATAAGCAGTCCATTGACTTTTTTGTGTGTAAAGTTCCCACTTGAATCATTACTCCTGTCCCCAAACATTAATTTATTAGTCTAATTTTGGGCCCTATGGTTTGGAAAACTTGATCTCTGTGTGTGGCTTCTGTTTATTTTAACTTCTAACATGTTTTCCCCTTTCTGAATCTTATGAAATGGCTTTCCCTCAGGAAAAACATCATTGTGCAGTAGGTTTTGGACGTCGTTTTTCTCCCCTTGCCCTCGGCCTACTTCTGGTTTTAATAATTGAAAACTACTGTTCATTATTTACATAAATCCATCTCTCTTGGTCTTGCTTTCTCTAACCTTTCCCCTCTTGAGAATTTCAGGAATTCTCTGACTTTCCTCTGGGGAATCCTAGCCTGTTTTGTCTAAGACCTGTGTTGAGTCGGTAGGTAATTTTGATGGGAGGAAAGAGAAATAGCCATGGTTAAACAGTCTTGTTTTGTTTTTTACTTTCACAGAGTGTGCCATTTTTTATTTTTTTTTATCCCTTTTAAAACAGGCGGGTAGTTGGGAAAATATACATTTTTACTTTACATTCAACTTTTAAAGTGACAGGCTGTAAATCTACACATGTGAAATCGAAGGGTTCTTTTAAGCTAATAGGAAAAAACACACATGCCCTAAAGGCCAGCTTTTCAAATACATTTCCAGGATCTACTCTGCTTTTCCCCCCTCTCCTCTTAATGAAGACGTGTCACAGCTAGAGGCTTTATACACAATTCTAATGACTCCTGTACAAGCCTCCCACATTCCAAATCCTTTACTCCACAGCTGTGAACGTCAGCCAATCTGACATACACTGTCTTGGCTTGGCTGATGTTAACATGACCTCTCTCCCTCCCTCCCTCCCTCCTCCCCTTTGTGCAAGTACAGTAAGAAACTACTTATATTGGGCAGTCTTGATTGTTGAAAAGACTTTTTAATAGCCCAGTATTTAATTATGCCTAATAAATTAGACCTTTCTGTATATCTGAACCTTCTGGGTAGGGTGGCCAGATGCAAAGGAGGAGAGGGTTCTTGCAGCTGTATATGAAAGATGGAAATTTAGCAGTTATGCAAGCCATTCATGCTGAAATTCCCTCATCTACCTATTAAAGGTGCAGGAGCCCTGTCCTCTTGGACTCTCCCATCCTTTTCCCGTTATAGGTGATGAGGAGGAGAGGATTCAAGTCCTGCAGCATGAGAATGCCATGGCCATAAAAATATATACCGTATTGGCCCGAATATAAGCCACACCCAAATATAGTATAAGCCACAACTTTAAAATTTGGGGGGGGAGAGAGAAAAAAAATACCCCAATATAAGCCGCTCCCTTAAAATTCCACAGGCACTCACACCCGTAAATGGTAAATGTTCCGTTTTACCGTATGTCTGTTTCAGCAGCGATATCGTAAAAGCCCATTTTTGTAAGGTCGCGAATTTAAGCCGCACTTTAACTTTTCATGGTCGGAACTTGGAAAAAAGTGAGGCTGATATTCAAGCCAATATGGTACTTATGTTTGCATTGGAATTGTGAAGCCTTTGCAAGTACAGGGGGTGAAAGATGAAGTTAGTAACTAGAGACAGATGCAAGACTTTTGTAATGGGATGGTGAGCTGCTTGTGCGTAAAATCCTAGTCCCTCAGAGTTTGGCTAAGTCCACAAACCTCTGTCTGTGACGGAGCTCCTTAAGCATGGCTCCATCAGTCGCTCGTTGAATCGGACAGTGGGCGTTTACGGAACTTCTTCCAGCATAAAAGCTCCTTAACGGAAACGCGTCTTCTGGACTCTCGGCGTGACAGTTTCCGGCGAGGAGTGGGTGTCCCTACAGGAGGTCCTGAAACCTCCCCACTATTTTCGCTCGAAGTGTCTCTGAGCCCTCCCTCCGACTCACTTTCCCTTGGAACTCCACTTCTCCCCCTGCTGGTCCCCTCCTCAGCTGAATGGTCTCTCTCACCCTCCGTGAGCCCTTTCACCTCCTGCGTCTCAGATGGCAGTTCCCTGACATCCACCTCCCCTCCAGGGCCCCCTTCACCCCCTTCCCTCCCCTCCTCTGCGGGAGGCGAGGGAGCAAAACCCCTGAAGGAACCTCCCTCATCTTCCGAAGTTTCGAACACTTCCCTCCACCTCTTGCTGTTTCCGGTTTCCAAGTACTCCTCCTCATCGGAGTCTGTTCCTCCTTCCAACTCCGATTCCCTGAATCCTTCCAGTTCCTCCTCATCGTCGGTGGTGCCAAAGTACTCCCTCCGGAACCTCGCTACTGGCTGAGGTTTCCTGGGGAACCTTTGGTGGAACGTTTCGATCAAGATCTCGTCACGGACCTCCTCTGCCGTCACCCAGGTGTTTTCCGACTCCGGTTCCCCTTCCCACGCGACCAAATACTCCACCTGATTACCCTTCCACCTGGAGTCGATGATTTCCGCCACATGGTTGCTGCTTTCCCTTTCTTCTATGGCTGGCCCCCGTGTGGATACCCCTTCACCTTCCCCCCTATATGGTGACAGTAATGACCTGTGGAATACTGGGTGCAGTTTCATGTGGTTCGGTAACCGGAGTCTGAAAGCCACTGGGTTGACCTGTTGGATGACCTCAAATGGTCCCAATCTTTTGGGTCTCAATTTCTTGCAACCCCCCTTGAACGGCAACCCTTGGGTTGATAGCCAGACCTGACTCCCCACCCTAATGGTTTCACCTTCCCTTCTGCTCTTGTCTGCCTGCCTCTTATATTCTTCTTTGGCCCTTTCTAAGTTGAGTTGGAGTTGACGATGGATCGCTTCCATTTCTTCTACAAAATGTTCAGCGGCCGGGACACTCCATCTCTCCCCTCCTCCCCCTGGAAACGCCCTGGGGTGGCACCCATAATTAGCCAAAAAGGGGCTCATCCCGGTGGACACATTCTCTGCATTATTGTAAGCAAATTCCGCTAGCGCCAACTTTTCGACCCAATCGTTCTCTCTGTCATTGACATAACACCTCAGGTATTGTTGGAGGATACCGTTTGCCCTCTACGCCTGCCCATTGGTCTCAGGGTGCCTGGCAGTCGAAAAGTTGACCTCTACGTGCAACAAGCTCATAAGTTTCCTCCAGAATCTGGACGTGAACTGTTTCCCTCTGTCGGAGACCACCCTCAAGGGGGCGCCATGCAGCCTAAAAATATGTTCTACAAACAATTTCGCTGTCTCTTCCGCCGTGACTGCATGTGAGCAAGCTACAAAGTGACCCATCTTAGTTAACAGGTCTACTACGACTAGTATGGCGGTTTTCCCCTGGGATTTAGGCAGATCAGTCATAAAATCTATCGATACCGCCTCCCACGGTCGTTCTGGTGTGGGTAACGGTTCTAATAACCCCGCTGGTGCCCGCCTTTCTCCTTTGGCTCTCTGGCATTGGTCACACCTTCTCACATACTCCCGTACATCCTCCCTCACCTTGGGCCACCAAAACTCCCTGGTCACCAACCACATGGTCTTGTGTTGCCCAAAATGCCCCGCTGTGGGATTGTTGTGCAGCTGTTTGAGTACTCTCCCCCTCAATTCCCCTTCGGGTATATATAGTGCCCCTTTGTAATACAATGCCCCATTTCTTTCTTCAAAACCTCCGGGGTCTTCTCCCTCTCTCCTTAAACCTCTGAGCTTATCCTGGGCGTATTCATCATTTACCGTTCCCTCTACCAGTTCTCTTTGCCCCACCCAGGCCGCCCCACACACCCAGTGGTCCTCTGGGATAATATGTCTCTCTTCAGGCGCTCCCTCCCCCTCCAAATATTCAGGTTTGCGAGAGAGAGCGTCCGCTCTGATGTTTTCTGGACCTGGCACATAGCAGATTTCAAAATGGAATTTGGAGAACTCCTGGGCCCATCTCACTTGTCGTTGGTTGAGCACTCGTGCCGTTCTCCAATACTCCAAATTCTTGTGGTCCGTACACACTTGCACCTTATGCTGTGCGCCAATTAGTAAGTGTCTCCATCTCCGGAACGCTTCGTGAATGGCGAGTAGTTCTCGGTCATATACGGTGTAGTTCCTCTCGGATTTGTTCAGCTTACGCGAAAAGAAGGCACACGGTCTCCATTCCGACTTATTGCTCCCTGGCTGAAGCAGCACTGCCCCCACCGCCCGGTCTGAGGCATCAGTTTCCACTCTCATGGGTTTTTGTAAATCCACATGCAGGAGCTGTTCTTCCGAAGCAAATGCCCTTTTCAATTCCTCAAATGCTTGCTCCGCCTCCGCCGTCCAAACGAATTTCTTCTTGCTGCTTAGACAGTCCGTGATGGGAGCCGTTAAGTGGGCAAAGTTCTTGATGAATTTACGGTAAAAGTTCCCAAACCCTAAGAACCTTTGCACATCCTTTTTCGTTTTCAGTGTCTTCCATTCCAGCACCGCCTGGACCTTGCCTGGATCCATGGCTAATCCCTTGTCTGATAAGCGGTACCCCAGGAATTCCACCTCCTTGGTGTGAAACTGACACTTCTCCAATTTCACACACAGCTGGTTTGCTTGCAGCTGGCTCAGCACTTCCCTGACATCCTTTACATGCTGCTCCTCATTCTCTGAATATATCAGCACGTCATCAACATTGTAAACTCAGTCCAGTACTCACGAACCGATCGGCTCCCCTGTTTGCAAGCCATCAATTGTCTGCGCACCAGTCCCTGTTCAATCTCGCTGGAAAACATCAAATCCATGGCGCGAAAAAACTTCCTCGTGTCCTTCAGCATTTCACTATTCCCTGCCATCAGGGGTCTAACCCAGTCTCTCGCCCCCCCTTCGAGATGGCCAATCACAAACGCCACTCGCGATGCCTCGTCGGGAAAGTCGTTAAACTGCAGTTCGAGAGCATACTGCATCTCTGTCCTAAAGGCTTGGTAGTTCCTGGGGTCCCCCCCAAACTTCTGCACCAATCCTGGCATCTTTCTTGCTAGTGTAGCGCCTTTTGCCTTTTCTGCATCCTGCGCCCTCCTTTCTTCTAGCCTCGCCGTTTGCAGTGCTAGCTGGACTTCCAACACCCTGTACCTTTCTTCCAGGCTTGGACCCTCTCCAGCTCCTCCTGCTCCCCCGGCTCCGGCTGGGTTGCTCATGATGCCTCTCTGCACAAGCTGCTTTCAGGGACTGTCCGATTGCTGTGATGGGATGGTGAGCTGCTTGTGCGTAAAATCCTAGTCCCTCAGAGTTTGGCTAAGTCCACAAACCTCTGTCTGTGACAGAGCTCCTTAAGCATGGCTCCATCAGTCGCTCGTTGAATCGGACAGTGGGCGTTTACGGAACTTCTTCCAGCATAAAAGCTCCTTAACGGAAACGCGTCTTCTGGACTCTCGGCGTGACAGTTTCCGGCGAGGAGTGGGTGTCCCTACAGGAGGTCCTGAAACCTCCCCACTATTTTCGCTCGAAGTGTCTCTGAGCCCTCCCTCCGACTCACTTTCCCTTGGAACTCCACTTCTCCCCCTGCTGGTCCCCTCCTCAGCTGAATGGACTCTCTCACCCTCCGTGAGCCCTTTCACCTCCTGCGTCTCAGATGGCAGTTCCCTGACAACTTTGTTAGAATAATATGCTTCATCAAATATTGATTTCACCCCTGCTAATGTTACAACACTATGCCTGCATAGGTGGTGGGATAGCAAGTAATACTTAATAAAGATTAATGCCCCCCCCATCTTTTGCCATCCTGTCACCACAACTAATTATACAGGCAGTAATGGTCTCACTGGGGAACAGATCTCATACATGAAGATGGGAGGTAGGGAATATATTGCTATCGTGTTTTTTTACACCCGAAGTTCTTGTTGCCTGTGGTGCCCACAAGAGGCAAGCTGTGCTTTATGGAGGTCACATTCACATCTGTTCAAGATAGTGCTTGGGAGCCAATATACTCCCCCCCCCTTGCATTTCCTTTACCCACTGAGCGGCTAGGAGGCCTATAGTGCTGCCTACAGTAAGCGTACTGCTGCTGTTGATTCTGCTCATCCGTGCGCATGCCCCTCCCCTGCCAAATGCTGCTTCCCCTTTAAGTGCAGGCAATCCAAAGGGCTGTACCATATTATAGAATTTGTTTGTTCCACAAGTGGAGCAATTTGCTGGGATAACTGGTTCTCCATGCAGGACTTCTCCATGCTCACATTGCCAAGTACATTCATTCATTTAGTATGTTCATTTATTTATTTAACAAATTTTATATACTGCTTGATTGTAAGAAAACCTCTAAGTGGTTTGCAAGAACATTAGTTGCGTGAAAGGTATGTATGTGTACTGGACTGATGAGTAACTTCCATGTAGGGCTGGGGGGAAGGGTAATTTTTCTGTATTCAACAAGATGGTTAGTGGGTGGTTGTGGATTTTACAGGAATGCTGTGGGAATTTCTGTCTTTGTTGCTACATTGGCTTTTGTTTATATAGATATTGCTGCTCTGTTGAATCTGTGACTGATAGAGCAAAGGGTCACGAGCACATTATGAATTCTCAGAGGCTTTACACAAAACTAGCCATAACTATCACTCTTGTTCCCTCCCCCTTTGTCCCCTCCCCCACCATCTAGGCTCCTTCAAAGATGGTCCGGCTGCCATTGAGACCTGGAGCTCTAATGCCACAATGAGGACTCACACACGGGGGGCTCCTAGTGTGTTTTTCATACATGTGGTTTGCTTCGCACTGGTCTACAGCAGCAATAACAGCCCAAGCACCGTGGTTCCTTTTGTCAATGCCAACTACGACAGCTACCCAATGCTCTACTTTTCCAGAGGAGAGATGCGGGATTTGCGATTCAAGGCCGCCAATTCACACCAACACATTTCGGCTCGGTTGGCTGAGGCTGTGCAGACCATGCTGTCAAACCCTTTGGAGTACCTTCCTCCCTGGGACCCCAAGGACTTCAGTGCTCGATGGAATGAGATTTACGGCAACAACTTGGGCGCTCTAGCAATGTTCTGCCTGCTTTATCCAGAGAACCTGGAAGCTATCAATATGGCCAGAGATTACATGGAAAGAATGGTGGCTCAGCCTAGTTGGTATATTTTTATCTTTGTTTCTACTGCCCCCTCCCCACAAAAAATCCATTTGTACTAAAAAAGAGAGATTTATATGAAGAGAAAGCAAGAAAAAGGGTAGGACGTTCTGGTTTTCTTCCATAATTTTCTTTGAAATGAGAGCACATTTTCCAAAGCCTAAAAGACATGGCAGATGCTTATACTGTAACTCCCCCCTCCAAACTACACATTATGTTAGTCATGTATGTAAACAGACTGCTTTTATTTTGGAGAAAAATCAGCTATGACACACTGGAATGGGCTTGTACCCATTTTCTGCTGAACCCCCCCCACCCCCGCCTGGTTGCCATTTGTCTCTTGAGGTGCTGCTTAAAGTAAAGGTTCTGTCTGTAGTCATGACATAGTGTCATTGTTCCCATGGGGCATTGTTCTCTTCGGGAACCCCACTGGGCTATTGTGGGCAGCGAAATGGTAGCTTTTTTATATATTAAAGTAGAAAAAGGAAGAAAATTCTTTGGCCACTTCATTTTTATTTTAAAATTCTGAACTGCCCTGAGATCTACAGGTATTGGGTAGTGTACAAATTTAATAAATACATAATAATAAATAAGTATTAAAGGCTAAGACTTCCTCCTAAAAGGTTTTAAGTGTCCCCTTCTATGGGCAGGCCCTTTTTTACAAGCAACTAATAGTCCTGCCAAAGAGGAAGGGATATTTGGCTCAGTCTTTGTTTATATGATAGCAGAAGAACATTATTTCAGTACGAGTACTCAGTTACAAATATATCTTAAAACTTAAAACTTAAAACTTAAATGTGTAAACAGTTCATAGTAGGAGTTTGCACCCTGCACAATGTATTTATTATGCAATTTGCATTCTTTCCTGCAGTCTTTTCAACTTTATAATACTGTTTTAATACTGCCATGCATTGCTTTCTCACTTAGGTGCCTAATGAGTGTTAAAATTATCTCCTACTTACTTCCATATGATTTAGTATGCTGTTCTTAATTACATCCTAGAAAAATCGTATTTGCAATCAAATGAGCCATGGCAAATTCTTGCTCATATTCTGGTTTATTCCATGGAAACTCACATTTTAGATGGATAGTTAAAAACATGTTTTCTCAGTTGTTTATATATTTTTCGTGCATCCTGAGGTTAAAATACAGCTTTAAGATGATTCTGCATTGTAAAGCTTGATTATTTTAATCACCATTTCTAATCAGCTCAGGGGTAGAGCATCAGCTTTGCATGCACAATATACTGGGCTCCATCACTGCTACCTGCAGGTAGACCTGAGAGAGACCCCCAACCTGAAGCCCTGGAGAGCTGCTGCCAATCAGGGTAAACATTACTAAGCTAAGTGTTTATGAAATTAATCTCATCTCAAAATCCGTAACTCAGGTTACACTTTTAAAGACATACCCTTTAATAAGTGAGATGTCTGCTCTGTTATATGTTTAGAATTGATTTGTTTTTATTTTTGTATCGTTAATGGTTCAGAGAGCAACAAAAACATTTCATGATGAACGCTTACTCCAGATTGTCACAAATGGAGCAGGACCACAGTAATTCCTGTTACTGATATAGTAACTTGCTACTGTACATAGGGTCTTCAGGTTACAACGCTGGATGGACCCAGTTATGCAAGCCATTCAACAAGTATGACGAGTGGAAGTCTGAGGAAATGATAGCATTAGCATGATGGATGGAATGGGAGGAGAGGTAGCATACAAGCGTGAATATTGCAGATAGAACCTAATTTACCTGACCTCTCACTTGATTTCAAGTTTTCCCATGTCTGTAGCCTTCACCTGTAACAAAATAGCCTCCCAGCTCTAGATCCAGCTTATTGGGCCATTTGAAGACTTTTACTGAAAAGTGTGAAAGTAACCATTGTTTTCTTTTTACAGTGTCTAGGCTGAATTGCTTGCACTGTAAAGCATCTCATTGCTTTATGGAATGTTTTGTTTCCTGTGCTTGGAATGCAGCTTGAAATCCTATCTTGTGTTTGTGTATCTTGCATTTGAACTTGGTTAAAAAGAAGAAGTTTGGTATATACTTTCACGCTAAGTGCCTCGTTGGCTGCCTCTTTCAAAATAGAGATAATGCAGTAGATTGCATTTTCTCCTGTGCCACATCTTACAACCCTGTATTTTCAGTTAAAGTATTTTGTATTGTATTTGTCCGTAGAGATTATGGCTTTTCAAGACTGGGGCATGTTGTTTTATGCCTATGATGATGATATTTCAGAGAATGGTGCTGAGGGATGGGGAGCCTCAGGCCCAGAGGCCAAATTATGCCCTCCAGGCTCTTTATCTGACTCCTCCCATACAATGCCTCCTTCCCAAGCCACTCCCCCTCTCTCCAGGCCACGCCCCTCACTTGCCCTGCTCCATACTCTCCCCAAGTGCTTTTGCCTGGCTGGAATGTGTCCTTGAACTGTAATGATGCCTCTGCATGGACAGACAGACACGCAGAAACTTGACTTATAAGTGGCTGGATTGCAGCTGTTGTATGGGTTTAAGAGTCTCATTTGTTGCCCCACTCACCTTTGCTTCTGGCCCTACCCATCATTGGCATATAGCCCCATCATGGTACATGGCCATGAGGAAATGCCGTTCTTGGGCTGAATAAGGTTCCCCACTCCTGCTGAATTATGATGATACCAGTGCCATAACAGTGGAAGGGAAAGAAAGGGAAAGACAACCAAGAATGAATGTGAGCAAAAGGGTGCAATACTAGACACATTAATAAGCCCCTTTAAACACAGTAGGATTTGCCTCTGGATAAATGTACGTAGGATTACACAAATACTCTTTATTTCAGTGGAAGGTAAGAATTAGAGGAGCAAGCCAAAGGCTTTGGTGGAAGAGGTGTGCAGTATTTTCAGCAGAGCTTAAAACAGAGTGAGAGATGAGCAGTTAGGAAGGAGGAGCAACATGGACACAAACACACAGTTCTCCCCTAATTGTTCCCACCTACTTTGATGGGTGTTAGTGGACTGTGAATGTTCCCATAAAGAAATTGGGAATGGCCACAGACAATAAATAATTGGAATTCCCACCAAAAAGTGCAAATAGGAAAGCTGGCATGATTGACCTGAGGCTTTTATGTTGCACCTGATCAAAAATATTACCTTTATAAGATCCTGCTGCAACCTAGATTAAAAAGTAAGCATAGGTTAAGCGTCTTCTATAGGAAAGTTGTCCATCCCACATGCTAGGGACTCGGAGAAGAAGTTGCATTTTCTTATGAATGTGCTATCATAACCCCACTAGGGAAGCGCAGGGTCTGTTTTGTTTTGAAAGCTCTTTTTTATCACAGAGGGATTCATTGGAGTAAATGGAATGCTTCACATCTGGGTTTTTCATAAAATTTTATTGGCAGTTTGAGTGGTTCATCTGTGTATTTGGGCTCTCTTGATTTCCACTGAGATGGTGCTGGCACTAAAGATGTTATCTCAAGTATAAAGGAACACCCCATCATGTTCAAGTATTCTCTAAAGCAAAATCTGCAACACAATAATATTTTCAGTTCTGTGTGACGTCACTGAATCGAATATGATGTGTGTTGTGGCACAGAAATGTATTTCTGCCAGGAGAAGCACGTAACATATATAAAAGTTAAGAGAATTTGTTATGGTGCAGCTCAATGTTACAGTATTGGCCTGAATATAAGCCTCACTTTTTTCCAAAATTCTGACCATGAAAAGTTAAAGTGCGGCTTAAATTCGCGACCTTACAAAAATTGGCTTTTACGATATCGCTGCTGAAACAGACATACGGTAAAATGGAACGGGTGTGAGTGCCTGCAGAATTTTAAGGGAGCAGTTTATATACGGGTGTGGCTTATATTCAGGCCAATACGGTAATTTTAATTTGTACTGGGCACTATCCAATACTGTGCATTTTCAGCCGCCTTGTTCTGTCCTCTCCTCTGCAGCTCCTACACCCTCAAAAGGGTCTACTCAAACCGGTGTGTGTGTGGGGGGGGGCTACAGGAAGGAGAGGAAATCCATTTTGTCCATTCCAACTCTATATTGGAAAATATATTTCAGTTTTCTTATAGAAAAGGTATATCATAAAGTTAAAGTCAGATTCTTTTCTGTTTTTATTACTGCAGTAAATTTACAAGTTGAAAAAAATCAAACTACATTCACCTTTTGTTTACGAAGGCTAAGCAGAAAATGGAACAATGTCTCTCACAACAGGAAAATGATGATTTTTTAGTATTATCAGAAGTTGCAATCTCCTTCAGCACCTCTTTTCCTTTTATTTTGAAAACTGTTTCTATCTGCTGTATTTTTATAATTTAAATTGTTGTATAACCACTATAGTATTTGAAATATTTATAAATAATCCATTAAAAATAAATATAAATAAATCTAGTAGTGGACTAGGTAAAAGAGAAGATAAGGGAAACTATATTCTAAAAATGATAAAATTAAGAGATTTGTTTTAAAAAGATGGGAGCAGTGATTCTAAAAATTAATCTATACCTCTCTTTTATGAAGTATAATGTAATAACTTTAACAGGTTGTACATTTTAACTGGTTGTAAACAGAGCTCCTATCCCTAAATGATTTATATATCATCCTGGCATTTGCTATATGACGTTTCTACAAAATATCATGGAAATGTTATTATATTGCATGCTTCGAAGCACTGAAAGATAAACATTTTATGAATAGTTTGCTGTCAGGTGACTCCCTAGAAGGAAAATATTGGCAGATGTTGCCTGTTGTGTAGTGATATTTTCCATTCATTTTAAAGCCTGTTCAAGAACTCAGTGACATAATTTGAGTCTGATGCAAGGCCATATATGAACTTTCACTTAAAGAAATTCAATGGAGCTCTCTTAAACTTTCATTGTATTGCAGCTAGTAAACCACTCTTTTACTGTATAAGCTATGATCTGCATGCACTACAGTGGTACCTTGGGTTACATACACTTCAGGTTACATACATTTCAGGTTACAGACTCCGCTAACCCAGAAATAGTACGTCGGGTTAAGAACTTTGCTTCAGGATGAGAACAGAAATCGTGCTCCGGCAGCACGGCGGCAGCTGGAGGCCCCATCAGCTAAAGTGGTGCTTCAGGTTAAGAACAGTTTCAGGTTAAGAACAGACTTCCGGAACGAATTAAGTACTTAACCCGTGGTACCACTGTATTTGTTTTGGTGCCCCATTAGTGGAATTCAAGTTCCCTACTCCACAGTGCAGATGGGTTGATGTGAAAGAGCCATTTCACACTGTACTTAGGCTTGTATCTGTTATTCAGAACCGCATCATTGTTTTCTGTTAAAAATGCAGAAAGTGAGAAATGCATCCCTAAGCATGCATTGGGTGTGTGCCTAGAAGCTGTAGCCAGTCAGAGTTCCTTGGTGTGTATCTCTGAATGTTTATGAAGATGCATCTTCATACATCACATATTTACTGTGGAAGAAAAGACCAGTATGGCCTTATTTGGTAATTGCCAAGGTATTTCAGAAGAGAGAGGCTGTTGGCAGTAGAACTTCTGCTTTCCATGTAGAAAGCCTCTGGTTCAATCCCTGGCGTGTCCAGGTGGAGGGGGGAGAATGCCCCCAGTTCAAAACCATGGAGAGCTGCTGCTACTCAGTGTAGCTACTACTGAGATAGATGGACCCATGGCCAGAACTTTGGAATGTACTTTCTGAAGTTCTTAAGAAACCAGGCCAAAACGAGTGCTTAAAAAACCAACAACTTTCTTGCAAAGATCAGCCAAGAACATCTGCACTCACAGCTGCCTCGATTTTGGACCTCCTGTGGTTAGCAGGTAAAACTCCTCATCACTTGGTTACTGTGAAGTGTGTGATATATAAAGCAACACTTGACTGAAGTTGTGAACCACCCTACTTCCAACTAGGATTGGAAGAGTGCTGATTCCTTAACAATTTTAGCCACATGCCATCATCTCTGATTTAATGTTTTTAAGTTTGATAGCTGCAATCAACCCCCTCTCCATTTTCTCTTGCTCTTTATTGAAGTCAGTGAAATTGCACCAGGATAAATAGGTTGTAGATCTGTATTATGTTACCAGATAGTGAATGAATAACATTTTGTCAACTGTGTAGGCTTCTAGTGTGGTTTTGAAAGTACATAGTGCCTCTTCTCAGTGGGTTGTACTATCCAACATAAGTTACACTCAAATAGGTCCATTAGTAATAATGGATGTAAGTTAGTCATGTAAATTTCAGTAGGTCTATTTTGAGTATGACTTAATTGGATTTAACCCAGCTTTAATGAAAGTTAACATTGGTAGCAATTGTTTAGATTTTGTTTTCAGAGCTTGAATTTATTCTTAGCTAATCCCCCCATTAAGTGCTCTAGAATATTTCTAATCTCCTTCCTTCAAAAGATTAAAGGAAAGTTTAGCATTATACTGATTCATGATGCAACAATAAATTTAAGAGATTCCATTCTTTGTCTTTCAAGGCAAGCCTGTAAGTTGGTATATTGAGTCCAAGCAAGGATTCTGATACTTGCATAGTTATCTACTTGTACATCACCAGTGTATGATAATACTTTTCAAAACAAGAATTATTTAAATCCAATACAGTCTTTTTCTCCCCCCCAAATGTTATTCCTGAAGAAGAGTTTTTTGCTCTTCTGCTTCTGTTTTTACAGTTGTGAAACTTTTGCATAAGTTCTTTTTTCTGTAAAATCACTGATTTCCTTCCCCACCACAAAACTGAATAATTTCCTCTAATGAAGAATCTCTGTGTTTGAAACACATTGGGAAACATAGACATGAACTAGTCAATAATTTGTTCGTATGTCCATTGGTTTTTCCTTTTAGTTCTATTCTTTGAAAAGCTGGCCATACCCAGCCAGTACCTTTGTGAAAGGTGTTAGAATGATTGCCAGTTTCAGGGTCTGTCCAGGCAAATTTTTAAGGTCACTTTTTTATTTCATTTCACTATTGAACCTTGATGCCTCTGCAGGAATATTAATGTATTTCAGATTCAGTTGTGCAGCCTCCTCAGCAGCAAATCGGAAGAACAGGTTTCTCCTTAACTGGATTTGGGGAAGAAGTGCATATATTTGATGAAAACACAGCAGGGTCGCTGCTAAAATGTACTTCTGAGCACACCCCATTAGTAGGAAATGATTTTTTAAAAAGCCAGTCAGAATGCATCATTTGGATTGGTTCAGACAATCCAAAAGAACTTCCACATCACACATGTGCTAATCTTTTAACATGCCACAAGACTTGTTTTTTGCTGCAACAGGCTAGAAATGGTTTCATATAGCAGATGTTTCATGACCTTCAGGGAAGTACGTAAGATAAACTTGGCATACAAAACATACCTTTGAATAAATGCATTGTGGCTTTTGTTCAACAGATAAATCTTTACAAACATCTGGCCTAGCCTAAAATATGCCTGACTTCAGGCTGCTGGCAGCTAGTGTTACTTTGATATGTTTCAGGCAAAGATTGGCTAGTCAGTCGTGGACCCAGTCCATCGGAGACTGCCACTAGAAACTAAGCTAATGGCTGACAGATTTCTGAAGTCCCATGTTGCCAAAATGATTCACCAGACACATAGGTAGCATCTCCATATGGGATCCTGTAAGCTTGGTGTTTAGATATTCTGACAGAAGATCTTCAGGAGTTGTATAAACCAGAAGAGGTTCTGCAAAGAAAACTATTAATTCCCAACAAACAAAATTCAAACTGAAGTCAGTCTTCCTGCATTTGATAGTTTCTCTTTGGACTCAAGCTGGTGAGTCATTTATCTAAAGTGGAAACATGTGCAGATAAAGTTTGCTTATGATAAAGGCTATCAATTTCTATCTTTGAGCTGTTCTATACAGAAAAACACAAGGAAGATGGAGCAAGCTTGTTTTCTTTAAAAAATATATTATTGTTATGAAATTGTACACATGAATCTTGAAATATGGCATAACTAATAAGAAATGGGTCACGGGGGAGTAAAACACTAAACATTATTTTCCTTTTTTTTACATTATTTCACTTAATAATGAAGTCATTACAGTAAATCAGAAAAATGATTTTTTTTCAATAAATCAACTTATTGGACGACATCAATTCCACCACATGGCTAAACTGGCTTGCTTCATAACAGCGCCTTAAATTCAGAAAGCCCCAGCTGCCAGCTGGGTGGAGGTATAATAAATATTTTTTTTAATGTGATCGGTCTGATTGAAATATAAACTTGCTAAGTCCCCCCCCCCCATTTCTTCAGATGAGCTATTGGTATGCAAAATGGCAGCATCTGGAACAAAAGAAGTAACTGCAGTACAATCATCATTTTAGAAGCAGCCAGTCAGTCCATAATGAAGTGTCTCAATTTATTCCAACATATTCTATTCATATTTATACCTTTCCAAACCATACTAGAATTAGACTGATACAACTTGTTCAAAATATGCATGATTTGTACCCCTAGATATTTAAGCAAGCTTGTTTTTCTCCTGCTCCAGAGCAGGCATCCCCAGCCTGTGGCCCTCCAGATGTTTTGGCCTACATCTCCCATGATCCCTAGCTAATAGAACCAGTGGTCAGTGATGATGGGAATTGTAGGGTTGAGTTTGGGGGTGTCTGCTGCAGAGGATAGGTCCCGAACCAAGGGATTCAACTTAAAAGAAAGGTGATTCTGAGTAAACGTTATGAAGAACTTTCTAACAGTAAGAGCTGTTCAGTAGTGCAATGGACTACCTTGGAAGGTGGTAGACTCTCCTTCCTTGGAGGTTTAAAAGCAGAGATTAGGTGGTCATCTGTCATGGATGCTTTAGCTGAGATTCCTGCATTGCAAAGAGTTGAACTAAATGGCCCTTGCCGTCCCTTCCAGCTCTACAGTACTATGAATTGTACACAATTTCAACAAAATTCAGAAGTGGGTTGTGTGCTTTAGTGTTTCCCCTTTCCAAAAATTCATGTGGTATAAATTCCACAATAAAAACCACGATGTGTACAGCTGGAAAGCTCAAATTCTGTATTAAATATCCCACAAAGTCTTTGGATAGTGGTTTTCTCCCCCCCTTTTTTTCTTAAAAAAAAGCCTACTGACAGTGTTCTTTTAAAAAAAGCTTGACGGAGCCATAATGATTCAATAAAGCCCAATTAATTTATTGAATTCCATGTAGATTTAGTAGCATGTGTGTACCCCCACCCCAAGGGTAGAAGTCAAAGCATGTCACAGTTTCTGGGAAGTTTACATGTCACTAGAGGAAGTGCTTTAGTTGCAATGAACGTAGAGGAGACAAAAACACTTTGCGTACAATGTGGACAGAGCAAAGTTGATCAGCAGGCTGACCAGTGTTCCTAAGCTCAGTGGCTTTGAAGACACAATGTAAAAACTCCCTGGAATTTGTGTAGGCTTGTCTATTGAAATGAGTTTAGTGTCTTGGAGTACCCCCCTCCCCAAAAATGGGGGTAGGGGAAGCTTAATGTTTTCAGATGGAATTTACATGTTTCTGGTGGAAAAGCATGCTGATCTGGCTTCAGAATCAAAGCTCTTAGGATAAGTAATAGCATTACTTTAGGTTGCTGTTTTGGGAATTTGATATGAAAACAAAAGACAGACTATAGGCTGAGAGAGGAAAAGGTTCAAAACTGAGAGAGGAGAATTGCAGCAACCAAATCTGAAATGACAGCTGAGGCCTTGTATGTGAAAGGAGGGTGTTGATGGAAAGGGAAACAAAAGGCAGAAGTCAGGAATCCATCTCTGTTTTGATCCAGCAGTTGCTAGATGGCTGTAGGTCACTTGTCTACCAAGGATCAAAGGCTGTGCATCACTAACTGACTCTCAGCTGCTACAGGACATGTTGAATTTTAATATACGATTTGTTGCCTCTCCCTACTTCTTCCCATTCTTCTCCTTACCTTTCTGTCCTAATGTGTTATTAAGTGCGCCCAGGTGAGGATGCAGGAACTGGAGTGTTAGTTTGTTTAAATATTGATATACTGCTGCATCACAGAAGTATATCACAGCAGTTTGCAACAACATAAAGCCATAAAACCATACAGTAATATTATAAATAATTAAAAACAAGTTAAAATTAAAAGAATTAAAAGCAAACACCAGCAGATCATTGTGGGCATGTACTCTTTAATTGCCTGCAAAGGCCTGGCAGAATAGAAAAGTTTTCAGCAAGCTGAATCTCTGCTGGCAGGGTGTTCCAGTACACAGAATGGGGATAAACCAGGGTCTTCTCAGAGCAGAGGCATTCCCACATTGGGAAGGGCCATACCACAGTGGGAGAGCATCAGAAATGGTCCCCAGAATCTCCAGGTAGGGCTGGGGGAGACACCTGTTGGAAACCCTGGAGAGCTGCTGCCAGTCAGTGTAGACAATACTGAACTTGATGGACCAGTGGTCTGACTCAGTATAAGTCAGCTGCCAATGTTCCTATTTTATTCAAAGCACTTTCATACTGAAAATGTTCCCTCTGCACTCTACCAGAAACTCTAAAGAATGCTAGTTCTATCACACTATTATTTATCAGACCACACCTCTCTGATTTTGTTGTAGGGACAGCAGTGGGAAATGGTTAAGTGGTCATTCATTCACGTTTTTTAACCCATAATAGGCCAGCACTAGTTAAGTATTAAAAATAAAATTTTCCAGGCACTTTTTTTTCATTCTTAAAGGAAATGTCTACTTTGTATATTGCTAAGGATAGTGGTACCAAAGCTGCTTTTCCGCATTGCAAAAGCAGCTTAACACAAACCAAAACTGAGTCCCAGTTTTGTTGAACAGAGTGAAATTTCTCCCAGTTGTGGCTTGCATGTGTCTATCAAGTCTTCATCTTTACTTTCTGCCTCTGTAGGGCCGCAGTTTTTGCAAAATCAAAGTACAGAAAACAAGCAATTAATGCCACACTAAATGCAGAGTTTATTGGGGATAAATTGGTGAGGTTTTAAATATTTGCCTCTTGATAAACATGGGATAGCCCTGGGCAGCCATTCATTAAAAATGTGGAATAGTTCCACGTTTAGCTAGAGGTTGCTAACATGGGCTGCTTTTTGAGCCATTGCCTTTTGTGAAGTAAACTGCAAGGGAATGGCAGTGTAAATTAAAGAGTGTGGCAGACAGACAGATACTGACATGAAGGTCCAGTGATATTTAATATGTTCAGAGTTTAATCCAAGATTAAATGTTTGAAGTTCATTTGAGTTTCTGCAATTAGAGAAGCCTTTGTGGGAGGAAGGGGGAGGGGAACCACCCAAAAACTTTCTCAGTAGATGTAATGTTTTGGTAAGGCTGTTCCTTTCAGTTTGATTCCAGTGATCCCATAGTACATTTTTGAAGGCAAATAAATGACTCCACAGTGTGAATGTGTAAATAGGTCCTTTTAAATCACCAATGGTCTGGCATAATCAGTGGTTTGCTGTGGTATTTTTCAAAAGCTAGAGTGTCAAAAAGGTTTGTGTAGGTATAAAATGTTTGCATTTTATGAAGCAACAGTATGTTACACAGCTCATATGAAGACTGTGTAACGTTTTTATTGCTTTTTACTTCTATAAACGTTGTAGATTTTAAAGTGTCCACCTAACATATAAAGGAAACTCGTAAACGTTCACCCATTTATGGGCAGCAATTTCTCTAGGGTTCAGTCACCTCCATCCCACAAACACACATATGGATTTTGCATAATTTCTAGCATCTTAAGTAGGTGGCGGAGCAATTCAACCCCCTGTCAGCACAGGGATCCAGCCATATGGATATTACTGTATGACTAAAATGAATAGAGTTGACCCTTCTCTTGTCTTCCACAGGCTGGTGAAGGATGCACCATGGGATGAGGTCCCTCTCGCTCACTCTTTGGTTGGATTTGCCACTGCTTATGATTTTTTGTACAACTATCTTAGCAAGTCCCAGCAGGAAAGATTTCTTGAGGTGATTGCCAATGCCTCAGGATACATGTATGAAGCATCCTACAGGCGGGGATGGGGATTCCAGTACCTGCACAACCACCAGCCAACCAACTGCGTGGCCTTGCTGGCAGGAAGCCTGGTTCTGATGAATCAAGGTATGTGCTGAACAATGAGAGAGCATGATTGAATCAGTAGCGTTTTCTAGTTGTGAACAAAAGTGTCAGAAGTTGATACAGTTGCTTGATAATCAACAGCTAGTGCAACCAACTGGAAAGGGTATGTTGGGACCTGCCTCAAGTAGGCAGACCACAGCTGCCTTCCACTTACATTGATTTACAGCGCAGTAATAACTCACTTCTCAGTTACTGAAGTCATCTGGGTTTACTGCCAGGTAGCCGTGATTAGGATTGCAGCTTTAGTTTATTTTCAGGACATCGCCTTGAGAAGTGTTACTGAAGAAGCTCGCTGTTTCTTACTCTTTCTTCTTCAGAATGCATTTGCAAGTAATTTATTTATCCTGTATGTTTTGTAAAACAGCTTGAACGGGAAGGATATAACATGTGATATAATAGAGGGAGAAAAAATTATCTCTGTCCATTTATTCCACACCCTGCAAAACTGTATAAACCTCCTTTATCATTTGCCTATTTTTCTAAACTAAAAAGTCCCAACTGCTTTAGCCTTTCTTTGTGGGGAAGGGTTTCAACCCCTTGATCAATTTGGTTGTCTTTTTCTGCTGGTTTTCTGGTTGTTTTTGAGTTGGATAGACCAGAATTGTACATAGTAAGATTCCATGAAATCCAGCCACATTAAATATTGATTTAAGTGGTGCATCACATTTCCCTTCCCTCCCTTAATCAACCCTAGCATGGATTTTGCCTCTTTCTCCACTGATCCACACTGAGTTGCATCTTCCTTGAGCTATCCACCACACACCTATGACCTTTCGTTTAGTCAGTCACTGACAGCCACTGTTCATTGGCCAGGCATGATCACTTGGCAGAAAACTTGGGCATTACATGTTATCAAAGGCTTGTCTCCTATATATGGATCCAGCTTAATACACCTCACCAAGGCTGCATGTAAGTAACTGCTGCTTGGAGCAGAAGCAGCCAACTCACATAAGTAGGAAGATGGATCATGCCCCTGGCCTTCACTTGAGGTTTTGGAATAATTAACTTTTAACGAAAGCTGATATTCAGGGGAAGCTGAATTCTTTGCCACTTTCAGTTTGGACATTTTCATAGAAAACTTTCCATCCTGATTATAAACTAGTATGTGTAATTTTTTATATCTGTGTTTAAAAATGACATTTTATAGATCGTATCTCTATTGGGTATAATATTCTCAATATTACCTTCCAGGTTATCTTCAGGAAGCATACCTGTGGACTAAGCAAGTCCTTGCAATCATGGAAAAGTCTATAGTTCTGCTTCAGGAAGTGACAGATGGATCTCTCTATGAAGGAGTAGCATATGGCAGCTACACCACCAGATCCCTTTTCCAATACATGTTCCTTGTTCAAAGGCACTTTGACATTAACCACTTTAAACACCCTTGGCTTAAAGAACATTTTGCTTTTATGTACAGGACAGTTCTGCCAGGTAAGCAGCTCGAATCAGCTTCAAAATAAATGACCAATCGGTCTTTAGATGAAGCCCCAAGTTGTGAGATTCTTGTGTACAGTGGCAGGCTGCATGCCAGTATCAAACTGTAGCCCCTCCTGACAGGAGATAAGTGCTGCTGGAGCTGAGCAGCACCAACCAGCTGTCAAGTGATACACACAGTGCAATCACACCTAAAAATCTGTTCCTACACACATAGAGGATTCTCTGGATCAAAGTGATCCAGAATATTTGGGTTGGATCCAAAAGTGCATTTTTTAATGCAGAAAGCACTTTCTGCTTTTCTTGCCCATTTGCCCATTCAGCTTGCCCATTTGCCCAACTTGCCTCTCCGCCCCCAGGTAACTAGCAGTGCTGCTGCTGCTGGGAGGCTAGTGCTGCTCTTCTACCCCACCAGGCAAGGCGTTCCTGCTGAAAAGGGAGTTAATATTGTGATATGGATCTTCCTGCTGCAACTAGACTATGAAGTTGGACCACAATTTATTAAACCATGCAAACCATCCTTATTAGAATGCCTGCTACAACACAAGTATTCCCATACGTGTACATATAACTGAGGCAATACCACTTCACAACTTTATACTGTTGTTGGATTTGAGATTAACAAAAAAGGGTGTGTCTGTTGAAACTCTTTTCTTAAATTGATTGCATGCCAGATAAAACATTATTCAAGAGCATAGTTAGAATCCTGGAAATCTTTAATTCCCAAGGACTCCCTCTGACTTCAGTAGGACACTCCCATCTCTGTACTCAAATATGCAGTGTTGAGTAATGTGCTTACATGGATACATGTCTGATTTTACTTTTCCTCATAGGATTCCAAAGGACAGTTGCTATTGCAGATTCCAACTACAATTGGTTTTATGGACCAGAGAGCCAGTTGGTGTTCTTGGACAAGTTCGTTATGCGCAATGGTAGTGGAAATTGGTTGGCTGATCAGATAAGGAGGAACCGAGCGCTTGAAGGCCCAGGGACACCATCCAAAGGGCAGCGTTGGTGCACGCTTCACACTGAATTTATCTGGTACGAGACAAACAAATCCTAATGCAGAGAGACTTTTGAGGGTCCTCTGCCAATGTATGTAGGAATATTGTACTCTGTCCATGTGCTACCTTGGACAAAAACTGACTGGTATGAAATTAACATCCTTATGAACTTGGAATAAATTTTGAAATTCTGAAAGCAGCATCTAATGAAAACTGAAGAAAAAATTGGCAGTAATTTTGTGCAAACCTCAGCCCCAACCTGCCCCCTGCCCCGCAAAAGAATAATAATCAACTTATGGCACAGAAGAAGCCTTGTGGGGTCTGCCATTGGCTGGAAATTAGGCTCCTGAGTATGTACAAAATTATCTTTTACTGTCAGATCACAGAGGTTTGTAGGTATTATATGCCTCCCATTTCAGCTCAGGAAACAGAGAAGACAACAAACCCCGTGATCCCCAGCAGAAAATGATGTTCATGAATATACTTAGGAGCATCATTTCTATCCAAGGATAGATCCAGCAAGGCTTCTCCTTTGTCTAGTGAGTCTTCCTTACTGTGGGATACCTCCTCCTCATTCTTAGAAGTAGGTTTGTTTGTATGTTTTATTAACTTTGGAAAGTGGAAGTCCTGGCTTGGTGGGCTAGGTTGGGGGGACAAATACCATTTTGAGCAAGATACACATTTAAAGTGGTCTGAACCTGCCATGAAATGGAGAAATGCTTCTTTTCTAATGGGAAGTTCACAAATTCTTATTTGGTGCCATCCCCAGTGTCAAGGACTGGAGCTTTTCATGACTACTCTTCCCTGAATCTTCCTCATCTGAAATATTGCCTTCCCTAGTTGTTTGCAGATATTCTAGATCATGCAAGTTCCTGTAGTGTAAGATGCTATAATTCCTGCTTATAGATAAGCAAAATCTGCATTTAATCAGGACAGTATTCTTCAGTAAGGATGGTTAGAGAACGGAATATTGTTACCTATTAATATTTAACTGAGAAAATCAAAAGAGATGAATAATTAATGCCTATTATTGTCATTCTTTTATTTTTATTTTTGGAAAGGTATGATGCAAGCCTGGGTTTAGTACCTCCTCCAGACTATGGCATTCCAAAACTGCATTATTTTGAGGACTGGGGAGTTGTAACATATGGAAGTGCACTGCCGGCCGAAGTCAACAGACCTTTCCTCTCCTTCAAATCAGGAAAACTGGGAGGACGTGCAATATATGATATTGTTCACCGAAATAAATACAAAGACTGGATAAAAGGCTGGAGGAACTTCAATGCTGGCCACGAACACCCAGATCAGAACTCCTTCACTTTTGCCCCCAATGGTGTACCTTTCATAACAGAAGCTCTGTATGGACCAAAATACACATTTTTAAATAATGCACTGATGTTTTCTCCAGCTGTGTCAAAGAGCTGTTTTTACCCCTGGGAAGGGCAAGTTACTGAAGACTGCTCATCAAAGTGGTTGAAATATAAACATGACTTGGCTGCAGATTGCCAAGGGAGAGTGGTTGCTGCTATGGAAAGAAGTGGAATCATCTTCATCAGGGGTGAAGGAGTGGGTGCGTACAACCCCAAACTGAAACTGAAAAGCCTCCAAAGAAACCTGTTACTTATACACCCCCAGCTCCTCTTGCTAGTGGACCAAATACTTATTGACGATGGTAGCCCCTTGGAGACAGTAGCCAGCTTCTTCCACAATGTGGATGTGCCTTTTGAGGAAACAGTTATTGACGATGTCCATGGGGCCTTCATTAGGCAACGAGATGGAATGTACAAGATGTACTGGATGGATGACACTGGCTACAGTGAAAAAGCTGTCATTGCCTCAAGAATGTATCCCAGAGGCTACCCTTACAATGGGACAAACTATGTGAATGTCACGACTCACCTGCGAGCCCCAGTCACGAGAGCTGTGTACCTCTTTATTGGGCCTTCCATTGAGGTCCAAAGCTTCAGCGTCCATGGGGATTCTCAGCAATTAGATGTCTTCATAACAACCGATGAGCATGCCTATGCCGTCTATTTATGGACCGGTGAGGATAAAAGCCGCTCTATCTTTGCACAAGTTATTGCAGACCGCCATAAAGTTCTGTTTGACCAAGCCTCAGCTATTACCAGCCCCCCGGTATCAGAAGTCAGAGACTACATGGGGATAGTAGAAAAGAACATTCAGCATTTCAAGCCTGTCTTCCAGCAGCTAGAGAAACAGATACTTTCCCGTGTGCGGAACACAGACAGCTTCAGAAAGACAGCTGAGCGCCTGCTGCGGTTTTCAGATAAAAGGCAGACGGAGGAGGCCATTGACAGGATATTTGCAATCTCACAACAGCAGCAGCAGCAGCAGCAAGGCAAAGCAAAGAAGAACAGAAAGATGGCTAAAGGCTATAAGTACGTTGATGCTGGTCCCGACATTTTTGCACAGATTGAAGTGAATGAAAGAAAAGTTCGACAGAAGGCACAGACTTTGGCTCAGAAAGAATTGCCTGTGGATGAAGATGAGGAAATGAAAGATCTTCTTGATTTTGCAGATATTACATATGGGAAACACAAGGACAGTGTGTTATTCAAAGGCCGATCTGGTCTTGCACAGATGCTGGCAACTGCTCGAAGCAGTGCTCCTTCGATGTCAGCATCTTACACCCGCCTCTTCCTCATTCTGAACATTGTTATTTTCTTTGTCATGCTAGCCATGCAACTCACTTGGTTCCAAAAAGCCAAGAGCCTGCATAGCCAAAGATGTCTTTATGCGATCTTGCTAATTGACAGCTGTATATTATTGTGGCTGTATTCCTCTTGTTCTCAGTCACAATGCTAGCAATAAAAACCCCAGTGATTGCTACTTGACCATTCTGTGATTAGATATGTCTTTGCAAAGCATTAAGCCTAATAGGGCCAGAATATATTTTGTTCATCTTCTGACACATTCCAGAAACCCTTGTGGGATTGTTGAATTATTGTAGTCAGAGAAGATAAAGTTAATGGGCATTGGGGCACTGAACACATATCTCAAAGTACCACCTAGATATAGGTCAAGTTGCATTTGTCCTAAGAATGAATGTTACATGTCCTTGTTCTGAACTCAATATGTGGCATTACATTTCCTTCTTCAATAGAAAAATTACATCTCTCAGATGAGTTGTTCCATAACTTTGGTGAAGTTTTTTAAATATGTGACTATTTTAACAGTCCCCCAAACTGGTTGTTCACACATGCAGCAAGGTTTTTAGCCAAAGGATTTCATCCTTTCTGTCTAGCCAGAGATAACTATATGAAGGGAGGGTGATGAGAAGTTCTATTGATTATTTGTTGCATCTTACTGCTTACCTGTCTTAAAACGCAGGCACTACTGTATAGCACTTCCTGTCAGTATCACTATCATTTTCTCTCTATCGCCAGTAACAGAAAGTGCTGCTTGCCTTGCCCCCACCTCCAGTCAAGACTATGCAAAATCCTTCTTCCAATCTTTGTAAGCAGAAAGCCAGTTTGGGGTAACTAACAGCTCCTGGAGCATCAAGACCCTAAAATGTGTGAATGCTTAAATGGGAAATTATGACGCCATAAGCCAAATGCTTTCATTTGTCCTTTTCCCCATTTATGCTGGAAGGAAAGAACAGCGAGCGCATGTTATTTGGTCAGTGCTATGCAGAGGCAGCTGGGCCCATAAATAAAATCTCGAATGAGACAACTAAGGTATCTTTGCGCTGGCACACGCTTGCATTTTCATCACTTAACGCCTGCCTAATTGAGGGATGATTCATATGTTGTAACATACACAACAAGCCATCAATAATTTTGTAAGATCCTCTCAAGTGAAGGCTTAGCCACACTTCTTCTTGTCCTCCTGCTTTCCTCCCAGGGAAAACTCTTTAGTGCTCAATCAGAGCACACAGCAATTTGGGTTTTCTCTGGATTGATGTTTGCTTCAACTTAGCTCTAAATAGCAGGGCAAGGGAAAAACCCCTCACACGTTTGCCTAGAAAGTGCAAGTCAAGTGAATAAACACTCAGACCTGTGCTTTCTAGACACAAAATTGTGGATGAGCCCTGAGTTTCACTAGTGTCAGTTCACATAATCTGTTGCCAGTCAGCAAATGTTTCACGTTCAGGTAGATGACCCTCATGGCCCCTTCTATCTCTACAATGACATGATTTTATATGAGCCAGAACTTAGCTTTCCTGAAGAAGCCAGGGGAACGCATTAGGTAACTGGGGAAAAGGGAACAGGGGTGCTCATGATGGGTGCTCAGCCCCATCTATACCAAAGTGCTATCCAGTTGGGAATGTTTGTATTGAGAGTGTGGGTGAAATGTATAGGATAATGTACATTTTTGTGGAATTACTTCTAGGTGGGATTCTAGATGCCATAGACCTCTAGTTGACCACTGTGAATAGATGCTGGACTAGATGGGCCTTTGGTCGGATCCAGCAGAGTTCTTTTTATGTTCTTAGCAGTCTTTCTGTGTGGAAATTTTCTGAGATTAACTGATTGATGAGGCCCTTGCTCCTCCCAGTTTTTAGGATATCGGCCCTGTATGTATCTAGAAGTTCCTGAAACAAGAAAAGACATCGCTTCTGCAATTAATGAATGTGCCTCTCTTGCATGCAGGAATCGTGGGGATGATGTTTAAATCTAAGGCATTTGAAAATGAATATGAGTTGAGGAAATGGTTTTTATTGTACACATTGAAGAAAATAAAGTGCTTTTTCCAAATGCATTTTGCTAAATAAAGAGATTATAAATGTCTGTGGTATTTCAAACTTTTGCTTAATTTTTCTTCTTTTGTTGTGCATCCATACAATAAGGAACATCTGATTTCTTATTTTATGCACATTGACCTCACATAATTTGTTGCTCAAGATAGAAGAAAACTTCCAACAGCTTTTGCTTTTAAAAAAACCTGAATTTCTATTTTTTTAAAAAGTCTTTTTTAAAAAAAAGTTTTTAAAAATCTCTCATAGCTGTGCAAAAGTATTTGAATATGTCTGGGGAGGTTTCCCATGAACTGTACAATTTGTCTTTCCTCCCATGGTTCCAATCTCCTTTGTTCTTACTGTTCTCCAGCTTTTGCCCTTGTAAAAATCATTTTTGGAAAGTTAAGAGTGGATACAAAATAATTCTGCACTAATGCTCCAATTCTTCAGCAGTGGAGGAAGGAGAGAAATCCCAAAGCACTTCTTCCACTGTATCCACTTCCCTGCTGGGCTCTGATTTATACAGCACCAGTTCCTGAGTCAATGTAATGTTTTCTTGTGTTTGGGGGTATGTTGGGGCTTGGAAACACTTTGGAGCCAAGCTTCCTCTGGTCCTCTACTAATAGGCACCCTTTTTGGCCCTACCAATGTCTGAGCTCCAACACCAGCAGAACCAGGGTCATGGAGATTTCTTTAGTCAGGGGAAAAGTTAAACATTGGATCTCTGTCTCTCAGGTCAGAAATTCCTAGTACCATTTGGCCCCTGTGGTGCCTTCCCATGGGCCATAGGATTTCAACCTAAACTGAATATATACATATTTGTTTAATGGAAACAAATTTGGGCATTTATAAAAAGAACCTTTGGATAGACAGCACTGCTCAGTGTATAAGTTCTGAAGAATCGGTCAACTTGGGTATTATTTTATGAAAAACAATCAAATTTCTTGGGGATATATGAATGATACGTTTAAAACTCTAGAGGGCAATCATGTAGACTTCTGTTGGTAATTGATTTATCAGGTGAACAGCCATCCATATTGTTAAAATGAGGTCAGTGCATTACAAAAGGGAGAATAGAAAAGCAGATGTAGATAGGTTGAAAGCAGGAGTTTAAAGAAGGCATGTTGGAAAATAGTATTAAAGGATTCCAGCAGATGAAGTTTTATTTTGTATTTCAACGTACGTGTAGGATGCTATATGCTGATCACATTCTCTGATGCTATTGTTGAACTAGTGCACAAACAACATGACTGTGATTCACATCCCACTTCAGCCGTTAATCACAGGACAAAGTTGGCCGTGTCACAATCTCTCAGCCGTGAGTTCTTACTGTAAATGTGACTATGCAAATAATCATGTACACTGCATAGATATTATTTATTGAATTTATACCCTGCCCTTCCTTCTTAAGGATCCCAGGAGATAAGTAAATGAGGTATTGATATTTACTGGCTTCAGCTTTAGGGTGGACTTGGGGTAAGAAATTAAGGATGGCTCTAAGACTAGCAGCATCTAGGTTCTAGATTTTGCAGACAAGTAAGATCTAATAACTTCTAGATTTTGCAGACAAGATATGGGAGCAGATGCTTTTGTCCTTAGGAAATTTGATAGCTGTTCAAACAAATTTCTCTGTTAGTGAAAATATTCAGCATGCATATTCTTCCAAACTGTGTCAGTAAGGCATTGAAGTATTGGCCTCCCACACTATGGTAGTGTTTCTTGTCGTTTGGCAAGGTTCAGTCGTAAATTTTGATTTACATTCACAATAGTGAAAGTCCTTTATTATAAAAGTGTTATTTTTTAAAAAATGAATATTTTAGTAATACTGAGGAACTGCAAAACTCTATTTTTCAAGGGAAATATAGAAGTATGGAAAATCAAATGGGAATGCTGCCTTCTCCTTAAGCAACACCAGTATTGTTTTACCTTTGTTAACAGATGCTCGTGTGCAGAAGTACATTTGTGTTAACCCAGCATCATACGTTGAATTGTGCAATGTGACTCCAGCATAAAGTTGAATGACCATCCAGAAATTGGTTCATCAGCCACTTCTAGTTTACAGTTGCCTTAGTGGATGTGTGAAAACTTCTTCAGACAACCTGACTCCACAAGAATGGCTATTTATGTGGTTGAAGTATCTTGAAACTTGTACATTTTCCCTGTGGTCTTTCATAATACCGACAAAAATGTGGAGACTATACAATCACAATTCATTCCAATCATAGTAGCAGATAAATTTACCAGGCATATTTCCAGAGCTCCAAATGTTTATTGTTATTAATTTATTCAGTGTGTATACTGCCCTTCATGCAAAGATCACAACATAAAAATACAAAATCAGAATACAAAATAAATCATAAAAGAAAAGCAAACTATTAATCCCCCCTCCCCAAAAATTTTTTTAAAAGGCAATAGAATGTTCATTGGTCCAAGGCCTGGTTGAAGAGAGACGTTGCTGTCTGTTGCTTAAAGATATGTAATGAAGGCATCAATCAAGCTTCCCTGGGGAGGGCATTCTACAAACAGGGTTACTGCAAAAAAGGACCCTCAAGACATGTTTTGGAGGGGGCACATGAAGGAGGGCTTCAGGTGATTATCATAGGGTGTAGGTCAGTTCATATGGAGAGAGGTGGTCCCTGAGGTACTGTGGTCCTAAGCCGTTTCTGACAATGTGTAGGTTGTAACAGAGATAGCATGAGTATTTTTGGTGCCTGAATTAAATGCAGATGACATTGGATGGGTGCATCCAATACATAATTATAGCAGTGCAACCCCAACTCCTTGTGGGGCCAGAAGAAGTGTCCTGAGGCTCAGCTCTGCCTGGCTTTGTCAGCCTCCTCTGTTGGTTGAGCTGCAGTGTAAAGGAGGAATCCAATGCAGCTACTCCAATGGTGGGTTGAAATAGCTGGAAACCGGGCTGGGCTGACCCAGGATTCAGCAGCTCCTGTGTGGACTCTGCTGCTGTCAGGCAATGGCGACGGGTCTGATCTGGGACTCTGCAGTACCAGCCTGGGAGCTGGCACAGTGTAGGGGCTTTTTTCCTGCCCCCACCTTCTGGCACAAATGCTGGGGCTGTGGGTTCATCACTGGGTGCATCACTTCGCCAAGCCACACCGCTGACAGCCATAATTTAGGATTGCAGCCTTGATTATTAACCACCTTCCACTTTTTACTGTTACTCTAATGTCTACTCTGAGGTGGGCCACTTCACCCTGTAGAAATTACATTAATAATAGGTTTTCCCTTATTTGGATTGCCTGAAGCTCAGAATCAAGTCATTACTGCAACATCAGTACTTTAAGGATACTCCCACTACATTTGATTTCATTCGAGCAAAGAATGCAGCGTGTGTTTGTGCCACATAGGAAACTTATGAATATGATAATTTTACAGCTTGCCAGTGTGCCCGAGAGAAATACTTCCATTTTATAGTGCAATAAAACTTGTTGATCACAGATGCTCTTATAAGTCACTGTTTTCATAAGAGGTTTAATAACTTAATATCTGCTAATTTTAAAAAAGCTGGCAAGGAACAGGCAGGAATAAATACAGCTTATTCTAAAAGGAGTCAGATGTTGGTCACAGAATGCAAATGTTTGTGAAAATACAGATCATTCACAAGCATCAGATCTGGGCCTGCCCTTTCACACTCCCAACTCAATGTGAAGAGTTGGTTTTATTTTGGCCTCAGCCCTGGTGTTTTATTGAAGCATAACTGGTAAATCTGAGGAGTTCTTATAGTTCTATGTGTGGAAATAAGGCCACAACACCTGGCCTTGATTGAATAATTGGCACCACACATGAACATTCTGTCCATTTTCTTAAGTCCTGTTTCAAAAAATTTTTAATAAATAGTTAGCATAGTGAGTAAGATTTTGTTCTGCACACACAGAGAAGTGCGTATGTATTATATGAAATGGATGCAGAGGTGTGTAGTAATGTCTAGTCACTTTTCTGTTCCTTTGACAAACTAAAGCTTCCTGGTTAAGTTGTCTTCTCCCTAAAAGTTTACTTTGGAAAATATCAGCTCCTTTTGGAACGGGCCAATTAACTGCTGTTAATTTCCTTCTGCTTGGTCAATGTCAATGTTGTTTTTCCCCCAGGAAAGCCCCAGCTTTTTCTTTCATGTAACTAAACATTATGTATACAAGCTTGCGTATTCTAAACTTGTCAGGAAAGAGCGGCTGACAACATGGCAATTCTGAATGCTTCGTTCCAAAAGCAGGGTGGAGACTTTTCCATTCATGTATTAAATACCATCAGAGACACTTTCATATTTTCCTTCCATAGCTTTATGGCACACATGGAATGGTTTTGTTTAACATGTTAATCACAACCTTACTGTTCAACCAAAGAGGGATGCAATTAAAGCAGGGGGTAGTGACCCTGTGGATCTCCAGAAGTTGCTGGACTACAACTCCCATCATTGCTGATCATTGGCCAGGCAGATGTGGCTGATGGGAAAT
The DNA here is from genome assembly GCF_027172205.1 of Podarcis raffonei. Lineage (NCBI taxonomy): Eukaryota > Metazoa > Chordata > Lepidosauria > Squamata > Lacertidae > Podarcis > Podarcis raffonei. The sequence continues at coordinate 55,612,348 of NC_070604.1, forward strand.
AGAGTTCAACAACATCTGGATGGCTGCAGGTCTCACCCCCCCACCCACAGGTTCAATCTCCAGCATCTGAAGACGGCCACCACAGGGGGTTCAGATGTACCAGGTCCCATAGCCAAGAGGGGCCTCAGGCTATCAACTTTCTTTTTCTTTTTAAACAAAGTCTCTAGCCCTTGTAACTTCCTTACAATTTCAGTTGAGATGAGTCAACCTGGCTGCTCCCATCTCTCAGTGCCATTGAGTGAAGTCAGAGAGATCAAGTGTGCACATTGTGGCGACCTGGAAGTGGCCGGAAAAGGGGGCAGAACAGGGACAGAATAGGCTTATCTGTGCTTTGACACATGCAGGGGTCAGGAATGTAACCCCTGTGCAAATTGCTCGTTGCTTGTACTGGGCTCAGAAAACCCTGTTGGCACCACTTTCTGAAGGGCACCATCCTTGCTTTGGGAAACATGTGTCCAGTGCAAGTGCCTGGTGTCTTTGTCTGCACCAAACTCAGCCTAGTGATGTTAGGGCCCAGGAGCAGCCAAAGTTTGTCCGAGATTCTCCAACCCAAAACTAGGTCCCACATCACAATCCAGGGCAAGCGTTCATTTCAGCTTTGATGCCATGGTTCTGAGAAGAGGAAATAGGAACACAGATGGGGTATTCATAGAATTGTAGAGTTATAAGGGACCCGAGGATCATCTAGTCTAACCCCTTTCCAACGTAGGAATCTCTCTCTCTCTCTCTCTCTCTATATATATATATATATATTTATATATATATATATTAATGAAATGTGCAGCCTTGAAGCAGGCTGTTTACCCATACCTAAACCTTTTTTTCTTTTTCTTTACATGACATGATTTCTTGACAATTGCTGCTGAACGAGCAACCAGCCGTTGCTGAAAGTTCTGCTAATGTCTGTGGAGCTTGATGTGTGACCAGTGGTTTAATACTTGCTTTGATGTTGCAGTCATGAAGTGAAAATATAAAAGTGTCATCAAGGATACTGAGTGTGAGCAAAAATTTTCAGCTGACTCAGACCAAAGTTCTTGCATTCCCCTACCACTCAACATGCTGTCTCCAGGTGCTGCATCTTTCTGGGGTGGGAAAGAGGGAGAGAGAGGAGGGAGGAAACCAATGGTCCATGTTTTATATAGTTCTGTATTTTATATATCGTTAGCTGGTTCCCAGTTCTTACAGTGCATTTGCTTTGCATCGTCACTGCCAGTCTCTCCTTGTGTTCTCATCTGCCTAATGCACATTTTCCAGCCTGTTTCATCATTGCCAAGGTCGTGGCACACAGGAGCCACCTAGCGGAATGCTTAATAATAATAAAGTTAGTTTCGACCCCAGTCACTACTTCCTCTTTTGTCAGTCCCCACGCAAACAGGAAATCTTAACGCTCGATTCTTCTGAGCATACTGATTTGTATTTTTTCTACAATCCTCTTTCCTGTTGAATGAGCATAATTTTTACCATATGTATCTTGCCATTCCCCAAAGTCAGGGTAGCTAGTAGTTGCTCGAAACATTAAAATCACAGCAGATAGGAAAGGTATGGCTTCAGCCAAGTTTTGCTGCATGATCAACGGCCCAGGCACTGCTTGGAGAAGGAAAAAAAGAGTATGGGGAATGGGAAACAGAGGGGAAAAGGTGGTGGTGGTTTGTCTTTGTTTCTACTTGTGGGGGGGGGACCCTTTAATGAACAGGTTTTCAAAAAGGAAAATATGTTCTGTGGCCATGTTCTATAAGTATTTGTGGATCTGCTGTTTAAATATCTTGTAGGAAATTTACTATATTTTGTGCCAATTGTTGGTAGCTTTCAGTAGCTCTGGGATGTGGGTGGTGCTGTGGGTTAAACCACAGAGCCTAGGAGTTGCCGATCAGAAGGTTGGCGGTTCGAATCCCCGTGACGGGGTGAGCTCCCGTTGCTCGGTCCCAGCTCCTGCCAACCTAGCAGTTCGAAAGCATGTCAAAGTGCAAGTAGATAAATAGGCACCGCTTCGGCGGGAAGGTAAACACTGTTTCTGTGAGCTGCTCTGGTTCACCAGAAGTGGCTTAGTCATGCTGGCCACATGACCCGGAAGCTGTACGCCAGCTCCCTCAGCCAATAAAGTGAGATGAGCGTGCAACCCCAGAGTAGGTCACGACTGGACCTAAGGGTCAGAGGTCCCTTTACCTTTACCTTTCAGTAGCTCTAAGCCAGGGATGGCCCTCCAGATGTTGAATATCCAACTTCCATCAGCCCTAGCCAGAACAGCTAATGTGTGGGATAACCTTCATATAACCAACACACTTAAGTCTAATTAATGCACAAAGGGGTTAGCTAGGTCACTCCCTCTCAGCTTGGGAGGAAGGTAAACAAGCCTATTGTCCTCTCTCAGTCTACCTGAGAAGCTGAGTGAAGAGGGTTTTTTGCTGGTTGCTGCAGCTCAGACCGCATGGCTCTAACAAGCCAATCTTGTGTTTCTTTGCCAATAATTTAGGAACTTTCACCACTGTAACAAGCCAAGTTTTACTAGTTACGTTTTCTGAGTGATATGTGGGAAAGCAAATGAATCTCATTTTTGGAGAGTTTATAAGTAAACCATTTTTAACTGATCAGACGTGGTCTTACTTTACACTGGGGGAGAAGAGACTATTTTGGAAGTACTTGTGTAATGTACTTCACAGTGGTGACTGTTGCCCATCGGGACTGCTAAGGTGGAAAGCAGGGAACCCAAAAGTATTCGGAGCCAGAGCCAATGATAAGCATAACCAAAGAATTCTAGTTTTGGACCCGTCCTCTACCTCCCGGCTCAGTTGTACAAGGGCAATGCAGAGACTAAGGATGCTGCAGCTGTGAAGCAATTCCACTCTCTGGCTGGCTGTAAGGAAGAAAGGAGAAGTGAGGGCAGGCTGAGGCTGGTAGGGCATGGACCAGCCTCTCCTGGTACTTCCATTAAAATCAACAAAACAGTCTGGCTCAGTCCCTGTCTCCCAACATAACATTGTTATGAAGATAACATAAAAAGAAGAATTGTGTATCCTGCCCCTAACCCTTTTTGGCTTGCTTGGAAATTAATAATTACCACTTATGGTTCTAATAAAATAAAATAACAGCTCAGACCATTTAAATGCAGCAAGATTTGCAGGAGGATTTCTTCTTCTGTTTTTGCTTCAGTGAGTGAGTTGTTGGCGATTCAATTGTGATGAAGAAGAAACCCAAAAAGAAGTGGTCTATAAACATGTTTTCCGGTAAAGTCTCCAAATTCTCTTTCTCTGTCTTGCACCAAAAGTGAAACCGTTTGTGACTGCAAATAGTTTCAAACTGCAGATTTCCTCTTTCAAGTTAGAGCCTTGCTTCCTGTGTAGGAAGAAAGTGTATCAGAGGACAGATGTAGAGCACCAAAGTAGTCCCAGGGAGCAGGATGGACAAGTTTCGTGCGGTGTTTGATTTCTGCCTTAATCACCAGAAGGCACTGGGCTATGGGGCTGTCTCTTTGTTGACGGTTGGCAGCGAGCGCATCTTTTCTGCTGTGGTGTTCAAATGCCCTTGCAACTCCTGGAATATGCTCTATGGCCTGGTCTTCCTCTTGGTGCCAGCCCTTATTCTGTTTCTGCTTGGCTTCTTGCTCAGTAGCCAGTCTTGGAAGATACTCACCGGAAGCTGCGCCCCCAACAGGCTGTGCAGGTGCCCTCACGGGACCCGATTCCGGCACTACTTGAAAGTGCTGGGGCTGGTGATTGTCAGAGCATCTGTTGCTCCCTTGACATGGATTGCTGTGGCCTTACTGGGAAGCCGCTTCTACGAGTGTGCCGCTTCTGGGAGCTCTTCAGTGCAGGCGTACATGTGCAAAGGCAAAGGGGGTGAGTGTGTTGAGAAAATGCCTCAGGTTCCTTGTCAGAGTGGCACTGCTACCTCGGAGATGCAGGATATACTCATGAGCCTTCAAGCACAGTCTCAGGTTGGTATAACCTCTTCCAGATGGTACTACAGTACTAAATTGTGACTTGTAAATTGCATGGGTGGGTGGGGGGCATCTCAACTTGGGACCAGGGGCACTGAAAGGCTGCCTGCTCATGTATAAACTGGGATTATTTGGGGGAAATTTACTCATGGCACTGCACCCTACAGCGTATCAAGTGGTAGTGACCTGAAAATACGCATTTTCTGGAATGCCCTTCCTTCTGCTGTTTATGTTTCCCTTCTTTTTCTGTTTATGCTTTCCCCTTAGTAACTATCTCTAAACTCCTCTTTTTACAACATAGCTAATATTCAGACGCTACTTGAAAGTGTTAGAAGCATCAGGTGATCATGTATGTAGTTCAACTTACCAGACTTCAACAGGGCCTTATAAGTGACATTATGTGGATGGCAGTATAAAATCCCAGCCTTTAAACAAGGGCACTTGGAAGGATAAGGTGTGGGCTGATGAGCCATCTGTTCATACATGATTCTAGATTCAGGTAGGTAGTCATGTTGGTCTGATGCAGTCAAAATAAATAAAAAAATTGTCCAGTAGCACCTTAGAGACCAACTAAGTTTGTTCTGGGTATAAGCTTTCGTGTGCATGCACACTTCTTCAGATACACACCTGTTCATAAATGAGAGAGGCCACAGTGTAGCTTTACATTGTGGGAAATGTTTGTTATCACGAGGAGATAGAGCCATGTCATCAATTTTCCCTTGATGCCTCGGGATAAGACCCAAAAGGCCATGAGCTAGCATTGCTTTATAACTATAACCTGTGCTTGTATCACATACCTTCCAAGAGCCCCAGAAAAAATGGGACACTGACTTTTCTCAAGAGATCTCAGCGGCCAGTTTAGGTGCTACGACCTTGCATACTCTTGCCCTGAAAAAAAGCAGTTTTTCAGGGCTGCGATTATGTGTAGCACCCAAAAACACACATTTTAGGGTGTTGTGCGAGATCTTACACCCCCCAAAAGTACTTTTCAGGGCAAGAATGAGGCATGGGTCATGTGACTCATGTGACACATCCTGGGAGATGTGTATCCAGGTTTATATAGGAAAACTTTGGAAGGCGTGGGATCAGATAATAAGAATCTATATTGATAGCAGTTATATGAACCTGCACATTTAGCATTTATTTTGCAGGAATTAATGAAATGTATACAACGGGTAAAAAAAGATGCAATTGAAGCAGGGGTCATTTGCCTAACAGAGATAAACCAGAGTAACCACTTGGCTATCTTTGAAGAATTGCTCTGGCATGGTAAAACATAAATAATTTCAGGGCCATGAGAATATGCCCAAAGGAAACGTGATAAGCTTGTATCAAAAAAATAGAGTGCTATATAAGATCCCAGTAAGGATCTTGTTGTCAGCATGGGGTCTGCACCATTTGCCTGTAAGGAGCTTGAAACCACTGCTGCCTGGAAGAGAGGGGATTCTGGCAGACTACAAAGGGGTCGTAAGAATATATCTGCTCTATTCGCTTTGCACTTTATTCATAACATCCTATCTATAAAACTGTTAAAGAGCAACTCAAGTGTCTTTTATTGCCTATCTGAATAATAAAAAAAAGCTTTGGGGTTTGGCCAAACACAAAGCTCTGTGGTAGAGCATGTGCAGAAGGTCCCAGCTCCAATCACTGATATTTCCAAGGTAAAGCAGCCAGAGATTAGAGAAAGAGCTCATCTTGGATCCTGGATTGCTACTGCTGATCAAAACAATAGACAATAATGGGCTAGGTGGACAAATCGTCTGAGCTAGTAGGTTCCTGGTATTTTGGGGGAGAAATAGTTATTACAGACATGACACAACCCCAAGTTAATTCTAGGCAAGAGTTCTATGGGGCTCACTGATGCAAACCTTGCTCTTATCTCTCTTGTGCTTCTTTGCCAAGGTGCTGGGGTGGAGTTTGATCGCCAGTGTCTTCATATTGGCCCTAGTTTCTACATGCATCTCCCGTTGCTGTTCTCCAGTCAGTATTCTCCAGCTTGCCTTCTGGAAAGTGTACCTGGAGCAAGAGCAGCAGCTTTTTGAGCAAAAGGCCAAGGATCACGCAGCGAAGCTGGCAGATAGGAACGTCAAGTGCTTCTTTGATTCCACAGAACTGGACGAGTTTCCAACTCCAAGTGCCAAAGAGTGGCACGGCATTTCTTCCTTGTTCACCTTTAACCCTAAAAAAGATTACTACAGCATGATGCACAAATATAACAGCAGCAAAACCAATACTGGCAGTCTTAAGTCTGTGGAGGGGGATACAGTTCCTTGTTGCCTGGGGTTTGTGGATGGCGCTGGTGGTATTGACACACAAGGGTTATAGTGAAATAATTGCTTAGCCCATCAGGCTCTGTTACAAGAAGATGTCTAAATGAACATGGTTGTTATTTCCTCTTTCCTCTTTTTTTCCTCTTTCTCTTGTTTTTTGGTGTTGGGTTGTGCTTTATATGTATGGTGTGTATACAGCCTGACCATAATTAACCTCTGACTCCTACTAAGACATACAGTGGTACCTCTGGTTACATACTTAATTCTTTCTGGAGGTCCATTCTTAACCTGAAACTGTTCTTAACCTGAAGCACCACTTTAGCTAATGGGGCCTCCTGCTGCCGCTGCGCCGCCGAAGCACGATTTCTGTTCATATCCTGAAGCAAAGTTCTTAACCCGAGGTAATATTTCCGGGTTAGCGGAGTCTGTAACCTGAAGCGTATGTAACCCTAGGTACCACTGTACCTGCTTATCTAGGCTTTGGCTGGCCACTAATTCCCAGCCTGGAATAATATATTGCAGACTACCATGGGTGGAAGACAGATAGACAGATAGATGATAGATAGATATAGAGATATGAGGTTTATTTTACTGAATCTGCTTGTATCTTGTCAATCCCTCTTATATTACTCAGATGAAATGTGGCACAAAGTATTTTAAAAATAAAAGATTCAGGAGTCCCTCCCCCATGATGTTTTGGATTACTGGATTTGGAAGGAACCAAATGCCCAAACTGCACATGAGAGGGAGAGCATAGGTGGAAGCCTTATGCCATGTTTCTGATCTTCCAAACAATTCAGGCCAGTGGACACATTTGAAATACTGAGAAAGCATCGTGGCACCAGTCACGAAATGTCTATCATAGGGACGTGACATAACACAAAATGGTTTACCACATTCAAAAGAGCAGGAAAAGAGACATGACCACAAAATGGTATTAGCATGCCACTCGCCAGCTGGAAAAAGACACCTACATTTGCCACACTTATTCACACAGAAAAGCTCTTTGGAGCTTTAATCTGTTCAGAAAGGATGGGAAGATGGGTTCCAATTTTGGCATCCAGTGAAATTTTATTTTTATTTATAAACATATTTCTTTGCTGCAATATAAAGTATCAGGGCAGTTTACAGTTTTAACGCATAAAACAAATGGGCATGTTTAAGGCACATTCAATGTAAGAGATGCTGAGCCAGGAATTAAGCAGGAAGATACACATTTTTCTTGCATTGTGGATTTTATGAGAGGATATTTACTGGTATTTCTGGGCATCATGTTCACTGGCACATGTGGGCACCATGTTGGAGACCCCTGGTTCAGAGAATGAGGAAAATGGCATCTGAACTGAGTTAGTGTGTGTGGAATGATACTGGGCTACTTGCCCAAACAAAACTTTCACCTTGCCTGTCAAGGAGTACGAAAAAGGACGGGGGGGGGGAAGGATCAACTGGATCTCTTGTGCTCCCAAGGGGCCCGCAAAAGGAAGCATGTGTTTGGGTATTTCCACTGGAATCATGGGAAAAAACTGTTTGGTATGGGATTCTTCTGCAGCCACGAAAAGAGTAGTACAGTTACCCTGCTTCTAATAAATTAACCAGTGTAACACAAAATGTTTCTGCCTGGAAAATCCTTGTCTTACCCCATTATTTGCTTTCTTGTTTGTGCAATCCAAATCATGTCTCAGGCACCCCTTAGCCCATTTCTTCTCAAATCCTATAAGCATTTCCTTCCTCCCTCACTTCTTTAAGTTATCTGTTTCCTCCTAGAAAAAGCTGAAGTCCGAAGTCAGTTGCTTCTGCAGTGGGAGAAGGAACATGCTTGTTGTTGGTAGTCAGGTACTGGGCAAGTCTGCACGGTTGCTTTCGTGCTTGATGATTTCCAAGTGACCCTGAACAGCATGCTTCTGCCTCCCCCAAATCTTAAAAGCAGTGACATTTGGGTTTCATCTGTGCAGGCATGATCGGCTGTTGACATCCTGAGAAAGAAGTGACCTATAATAATACTCTCTGGTATGGAAAAGGAACCCCCCCCCAAAGGAGAACATTCAGCAACACTGGAAATCCCCCCCCCCTTTCAGCAGTGGCTGCTATGAAAAGAGTTCACCATTTCAGGAAGCATCGCCTGAACTCTAAATTGGCTTCTCCCATTTCCCTTAAATAACATCATCTGGTTCATTCTGTGATATGAAAGGGGGGAGGGGGCTAGGGTTGATCACGTGACTATTGCCAGGGAGCACCGCTTCTCATTCTCAATTGCCTTCATTCATTCTCAGTGACATTGTCATGTTGCTGCATCTGATTAGTTATGTATTGGCCTATCGTTCCACTCAATATGTGATCCTGAATTTGCTGGGATAAGCCATATGAATACTGCCAGTTAGAAAACAGCTGAGAAATTATAAGAAAGGCAACATCAAAGGCACAGAAGCAGCAGTGAATATATATGTATATGTATATGTATATGTATATGTATATGTATATGTATATGTATATGTATATGATTTCTGCTCTGTCAAAAACACCATTGTTGATGAGAAACAGATGACTAAAATACTAAAATAGTAGCACCAGGGAAACAGAAAATCCTAGAATAAGCAGAGATGGACCAATAATAATAATAATTTATTATTTATACCCGCTGAACTGGCTAGGCTTCCCCAGACACTCTGGGGAAATAGTCAACTCCTTCAGAAGAATAAAAAGAAATCTTGCCCACACTTCTAACAAGTGCTACATTGATGAGTCTCTTTAAGCCTGAAATAGCTAGGCTACCAAGCCTTCTGAAGCAGGGAGTTCCACAGTGAGTATGCCATCGCTAAGTCAGTTCCTGTGCCTCATAGCCACCCATCTAACTTTACCTGGCTGAAGAATGTGGAGAAGGATGACCTAAGCATGCAGGAGAGGCAGCCATTCCCTCAAGATACCCTGGACGTATTTGCAGCTGAGCCAGGAGGGAGAACCATGCACCATTCATGTCCATGTTGGGTTGTGGGTTGGTGCAGAGTTCATGCCCGACATAGCAAACATTTGGGAGTGCTGGGCCTGATCCAGAAGTGGCACCATCCACACCATGGTTCTGTATCGAATGCCTTTTCTGGATCAGAAATAATATCTTTCTAGGCAGGTACAGAGGGTCAAAAATATTAACTGTCCACACATAGTTACTTCAGATATGGCTTCACTTATTTCTTTTGTGTTTCCTGGTTTCAATCTTCTTTAAGAATGCAATTCCAATTTCTGTCACATCATCCCCCTTCAGAGTGTCTTGGATGAAAGTAACTTCAGCAGCCAGATGTATCTGAAAATAAGTAAGTCTGACTAAGTAAGTGAAATAAAACTTATTGTTATTCCACATTGCAGGGTTTTTAAAAAAAAATTAAGAGGGTGCACTATAATGGGTGGGTGGGGCTTATAGAATAAAAACAAACAAGTTTAAAACAACAACAGCCGATTAAAAGGGTAATAAAATGTAATGCAGAATGAAATGCTGACAAACCTTGACAAAGGTCAAAAACAAAGAGTGGAGAATAAAACACAGCAGCTCAAGCTTATTTTAAAGCTACAGCAAGATTGAAAAAGGAAATGAAAAGGTGTTTTCTTTGTGCAAAAGACACCTTGAAACTTGGGGGCCAGGGGCTGCCAATATGATGCCTGTGAATGCAGTGATTCACTTGTGGTCTTTGCCTGGTACCCATGAAGCCTCTGAGCCCCTCACATACTTCCTGCTTAGCCACGAGGTGCTGAAGAGCAGATAGAGCCCAAAGTGAAATTCTGTAGAGTGACAGTCTTTCCCCTTTCAGCTCTATGTGCTTTCCAATGCTCAGGTCAATTCTACTGAAAAGGGACCCCCAAATGTAGATGTGCCCATTCCTTGAGATTGTGACCTTCCCCTTTTCTGTACAGACAGGCACAGCTAGCCTGCTTTTTGATTTATTTTTTTAAAAGAAGAATGCATTAACTGACACAGCTGCGCACAAGTCCATCAGCACTTATCTAAATAAACAAACTTTTTTTTTTTTAAGCAGCACAATGCAGCTTCCACAAAACAATTGGTTTGGAAAACACAGCAAACACAGTTCTGTTTTCTCCAGCTTTCGCTTTCAGATTTGTGCAGATCCTGGTAGCTGCCCTTGGGGCCAGTTTCATTTCGTAATGGCCTACCCAAGGGCAAGACAATTACTGCAATGTAACTCTGCCCTTCTTGAACGGGTCAGCCAGGGCTTGCATTGCTGCCACAAGACAGGCTCAGATCCCACCCCTTATGATAGAATGTAGGTTGGTGTTTGTTTGGGTGGGTGTATATTTTAAATGTACCTCACCTGGAGACCTTTTGGGTGGCAAGTAACTAACAGTTTATCCCCCTCTTGCCCCACTGCTTTCCCCTAGGGAAAGCTGCTCTTTAGTGCTGTTTTGGAGCAAAGGGCAATTTGTGTTTTCTCCAGATTGACGTTTGCTCCAATTTAGCACTAAAGAATGGGTTTTCGTGGAAAAGGAACTGGGCAAGGGGAAAACCACTCAGACTCATGCTTTCTGGGCATGGGATAAGCAGAAGTGTGGATGAGCCCTATTAGTTTTAATAATTACAACAGCAGCAGAGGAGGCCAAAGCAGCTGTCGGCTGCATACCATTTCTAGAGCACCTCTTATGGCCCCACACAAGAGACTGCAATAGCAAAGTGAAGATCTCCCCGCCGGCAGCTCTTCCAAAAAGTCCACCAAGGGGTTCTTGTCCAGAATGAGGGAGAACCGTGTGGAATTACTGCAAGTCACAGTTGGCACAACACCCAGATACATCTTAAAAGCAACCTGGAAATGGAGAGGAGAACATGCATCCCATCAACACTGTCTCCAAGTTTTCAGATGGAAATGGTTACCAAAGGAAAGTTTGTTAGCTTAAGACAGGGATGGGGGACCTGTGGCCTTCCACATGCTGCTTGACTACAATTCCCATCATCCCTGACTATTAGCCAGAAATGATAGGTTTCGTTTCCTGGCTTAAGACAAGCCCAGATGAACATTTCTTTGTAGTCAGCAAGAAATCAGGTTTGAAATCTACTTAACTGTAGAAGAGTTTTCACAACTTTCAAATGCAAAAATTGATCTCCTGCATTTGATGGATATATTATCACTACAATTGATTTCTCTTTTTGCAGTCACTTGATTACATGGCCCCTTTCCTTCTCCTCCAAACCTACATCAGTTTTATATCAGTTAACAGGTATGTAAAAATGGTTTATTTGTTTTTTGCTTACAGCGTGCTCAGTTTCACACTGGGCATCTTATGACTTTATACGGGCTTATCACCTCATTTTCATAACCATAATAAGATGGGAAAGATTGTGCCCATTGTAGGCCTGGATTGCATTCCAATCTGCAGTAGGGGTACTAAATGCATATAGAGCGCCACTGTCATTCTTTAAGAACGAGGGAGGTGTTCATGTTGAGTTTCAGCACCTCTTTTTCTAGAAAAATAGCACTACCTACCACTAAGGAGGTTTAAGCTGGATGCTCAAGTTTGGACTGCATGGCTGAACCAAGTTATCATTTTGTTTCTATACAAATAATTTAGGAACAGACACCATTTTGGAACCAAGGTTATACTGCCTGTCTTTTCTTGCTGCTGTATGGATAATCACACAAATCTGACCTTTGAAGAGTTTGTAAGCAAACCATTTTTAACTTACCAAATGTGTAGTCTCTTTCTATGCTAAGGGAAGTGGAGAATTTTGGAAGCAACTTAGAAGGGGATATTTTAAAGGTCTAACAGCCTATATTTCCATGCTTTACTTTGGCTGTATGTTTTAAATCTTTGCTGGGGCTCTCTCACCAAATAGAACTTGCCCCAAACCTGAATCTAGGCATCCAGGGAATTCTTTTTTTATTATTAAACCGTATCTATTTATCTTTTTAACTAAACCAAACCAACACACTGGTGACTGGGTACCTTTCAGTTTGATTGCAAAATGGGACTACTAGAAATAAAGCAGCTGAGCCTGGTACCCCCTCCCCCACTTCAACAAAAACCAGAAACAGGCTTTAGACCTTTAACTAAAACTATAAATATGGATAGCATGTTACTATGGGAGTAGAGTACTTGTGAAATTTCCACCACTGAATAAAAAAACCCAAGAAACAGTTTACTTATACTTTATTAAAATAAGTAAATGAAAGCATTAAAGCACTGCAGGAACAAGTTGGCTTTGTGCACTTTTCTATCCATATCTATGTAACATTATTTGCTTTTTATTAGTTCCCTTGCTTGTCCCTTTGAAGCAACAAATTGATTCTGATTGTGCCACTACTGCAATGCCATTTTCAGAAATTTAAGCAAAGAGCCCTTCATTAGACCTTTGCTGCTCCTTTCTCTGCTGCGCTATCTTCTTCAAAATACCACCCAGTTTCATTAAACGATTCCATCTAACTCCGTGTTGTAATTTTACAAGGGAAACATGAGCTATTTTCTTTCCTCAAAACCCATGACAGCTAATAGGATTTTATTAGTAGGCATTATTATAGTAAAAAAAACCCAGCATGGTACCTCCATTTACATAAGGCACTAATACTGCAAATCAAACCCTCTTTTGCACCGGGTTATGGGTTTGTGTGTGTGTGTGTGTGTGTGTGGTGGATGGATTGGGTGGATGCATGCTTCTGTCCTGCCCAGCCAGCCAATGCCTGGAAACTGGATCCCTCCCCCCAAAATTGAGATCATTCTTGTGATCATCCTCGCTAAGAAAGGGACACTTGGACATAGCCTTGCCTTGTCGAGGCAGCACCTGTGCATACCTGTGCAATTATGTCTGTCGTTTCAGAATAACTCCGGCACTTCTTCACAGAGGAGCGAGCCAAGAAGTCTTCAACTAACCTGATGCCAATGTTATACCCCCTGGAGAAAGAGAGAACAAAAAGTCAGTCGTGCACATTTGATACTTCTTTGAACATACAGAGGCATTTTTGGTCAATTTCCTGATCTCTAGCCAACCAACTCTCTGAATGACTCAGATGCTCCAAACCCAAAGGTATAGCCCTGCTGACAAGGTCCCTCCCAGGTGTCTCTAAGCAGAAAAACCATGTGACTGATTGGGTTGCTGGAAAGGCGGCCCTAGTAAGAAAGCTCTTGTTACTTCTGTTGTTATTTAGGCCTATCCAGTACAGCCACTACAGAAAAAATGAGTGGAGTTAGGACTGCTTCAAGAACAACATTAGCCACCATAATCATACACTGGTTCTGAGCACGGTTGGAGCTGTTTCCCTGAAGGCCAGAGAAACAACAGGGAGTGTTTTCTACTTTGAATCCATTTTTGTTTGTTAGTTTAACACAGGCTTCCTCAACCTCGGCCCTCCAGATGTTTTTGGCCTACAACTCCCATGATCCCTAGCTAGCAGGATCAGTGGTCAGGGATGATGGGAACTGTAGCCTCAAAACATCTGGGGGGCTGAGTTTGAGGAAGCCTGGTTTAACATTTGTTTTGTGACCTTCATAGAGAGAAAGAGAGCAAGCAAGCAAGCAACAATGAATAATTTTCTATAATAAATATCTGTTTTTACTTAATCATTTTGCACTTTTTTAATAAAAAATAGGAAATTGGGAAGTGAAATAGTGGGTGGCTTTTGTATATGTTGCAATTAACTAGGTATTAACCATTTTCCTGCATTCACTCAGAAAAAGCTGCAGCAGCTGCCGGGTGGGACCAAGTCGATCAAGTCCATAGAAGTGCAGAGAATAATTGGTGGGTTGCTTTTTTAGAGAGGAGACAATGGCACTCTGCACACGTGTAAAGGCACACTTCCCTGAATAAGTGCTGTGTAAGTCTTACTGTGGCGAAAACACAAAGGTTAAAAAATGCAGCCGTACCAAATAAAACTGTTACCAGCTGCTGTTGCCAAGGAATTCCCAAGTATAAGGGACTTGAATGAATCAACATATTGCTTTTGCCAGCCTGAAAGGCTTTAAAATTTAAAATGGAAGAGATAGTATTTAATGGAACTTTTTAACAGATCCATTTGAAGTTTAAATGAATTCGGGGAAAAGTTCCATTAAACTCTCTCTCTCTTAATCCTAATTCACAATCAGCTTTACCGGAAAACCAACTGCAGTTAATGGGAAAGCATTTAAGTAATATAGGATGAGAGCATATGACACAAAGCCAAAACAGACTACAATAGCCAAGTAAATTGATATAACACAAACATTTCTTGTAGGCGGAAGTTCAAAGTCATGCAATATTTGTTTATTTCCAGGGATGCTAAATGCCCATTTCAGCATTGCAATACAGCCTTCTCCCACTGCCACAATGAGACTGATGAAGGCTGATGAGCTCAGTGGTCACGGCATGCTGACTGACTGCTGGGGGGCTGGGGAAGGACCCCAAAACTGGGTGGGAACTGGGAGATGGATGAAATGGAATATACTCAAAGAAGACATGTCTGGATCAGCAAAGTCCCACTTGTAGCTGCAGAACCTGCTGTTAGGTTACCAGACATCCCCGTTTCCCGGGGACAGTCCCTGGATTTACAAATCAATCCCCTGACAAAATCCTACCATTCCTATTGAAGTTGAAAAGTGTCCCCGGATTCATTGAAAAAAATCTGGTAACCTTAACCTGCTGTCAAAAAGGCCATCGAGGGGATCATCATCCCCATCAGTTGAAAGCTCCCTGAGAAAATACTGGCTTCATCTTGAGAGCCAACCTTCCCATGGAATTTTAGAGGACAATGCCAGTCAATGGCATCTATCCCATACATTACAGTGCCATTTCCCATCACTTATCTTGGCAGACCTCCAGGGGCTAGAAAAGCGATTGGATAATTGTCCTAGAAAGGGGTGGAATAACAAACCAAATCTTGTGTGGATAAACAGTCCCTCCAGAAGTTCCACCAATCTCCTGGATTTAGATTTTTTCCCCAGACAGATCCCGATATGCGGAAAGCAATGTTAAATGGATATCATTGCCTGCTAAGCTGATATGCAACCGTGTTTGAACCTGTGCTGGCTACTTACATGCTGTCCAAATATTTGTTCACATCTTCATCCTTTTCGTAATCCTTACACAGCTGAGCCACCAAAGCACCGTAAGTGAGTACAAAAAGCTCTCTGCTCTGCCAATTAAGGGAGATACAAAGCGATGGTCATGGCTTATTAAACATACTGAATTAGGAGGAAACAAATTATCCTACCCCACCCCTAAGCTTTTCTGTAAATATCCTGTCTAACGAAAAGGCAGTGAACTCAGGATGTGCTGCACAATTGCATAATTGCCTGCACTGTCCAAAAACTAGCAAAACATTGCCATATTGACCATGCCCAGGGTCAGCCCATCCACAAGGCAAGGTGAGGCAACCGCCTCAGGCGGCTGGATCCACTGGGGCAGTAGATCCCAATGTCTATCCTTCTTCCCCCTTTGTTCCTGGTGTAGATCTTCTCTGACCCCTTCTTCTGACCTCAGGTGCCAAAATGCCTTGGGCTGGCCCTGACCATGCCCAATACGAACTCTCAAAAAATCCCAGTTTCCCAGGGAGATATATTATAGGGTAGATGCAGAAGTCTTTCAGCATACCATATGATGTGCTGATGCAGAGGATGAAACGGTGGGTAAATGCCAGTCCTAGAACACAAAGAGAAGCATATAAAAGAGAGAGGGGGAAGAACAATAAAGTCACACATTCCTGTAAATTGCTTTGTTTGAAAGATAGAAAGCGAGGAGGGGGGAAATGTGATGGAATGAAATGCAAAAGCTGTTTAGAACTAGAAAGGAAATAATTCACCCTGAATCAGGTGAGTAATAACAAGCGCACAAATGGTTTCTTTTGCAATGTCTCCAGAAGCACACCTTTCCACTCTCCCAATGAACAAGCAACTGCATTTCAAAACTCCACCATGTTGTGAAATTTCTATGAAACCAGAAGAGAGCACGAATCGCTGTGTGCTCACAAAGTCTCTAGAGGGCACATCACAGCCTTAAAGTACACTTCAGGACCACAAAAACTCACACAGCACAGCTCTGGAAATTTCTGCCAGTGACTTGCATGTTGGTTCCAAAGCAAGTTCAGTGGGGCCTCCATCCAAGTCTGTGTGCCTAAGATGGTAGCCTTAGTGAAAACTAGCCAAGCACTCACAAAGGTCTCCTACACTTGTGCCCTTGAAATGCAAGGGAGTTGCACAGCTTGAATACTCAGTGGACCCTCCTATCCTTTACTATGTTGCAAGACCTCACGGAGAAGCTCTTTGTGCAGATAGCATTGTGGGGGCATCTCAAGCTCCAACAAAAAGCTAATCGGGGTGCCTGTAAGCCCATTTCAGCCAAGGCAGTTCCTTACCTGCCCCACTCCTCACTGGTGAGTCAAACTAGGAGGACTGGTGGGTCAGAATATGCTTGCAGGCTGGAGATTCCTCATCCCTGCCTATAGCCACAGCATTCAGCCTTTCTACCTTGAAGGACCCCTTTCGACCTTGACGTGTCTGTCAAGGGAGCCCCACCATTGTGTAGAGGAGGCTAAGCCATCTCATATCCTTTATTTTCATGAGACTCTTGGGAGGCCCACTGGGCTTCGCATCGACTCTGCAGGAACTGAGGACAAATCCCAACACAGTGCCTTGCAAGTGATGTGCAAAGAACTGAGTCCTGATTTTCATTGCAATCGCAGTAGAATGGCCTCCCCAGGGTTGCAGTGCTAATAAAATAAAATAGCCCCTTGCCTTGTCACATACCTGCAATTAAGTAAAGGAAAAGGTAAAGAAAATATGGCATATTACAAGTGACACAGTTAAGTGTCACCTGTAAGATAAAGGTAAAGGGACCCCTGACCATTAGGTCCAGTCATGACCGACTCTGGGGTTGTGGCGCTCATCTCACTTTATTGGCCGAGGGAGCGGGCGTACAGCTTCCAGGTCATGTGGCGAACCAGAGCAGCACACGGAAATGCCGTTTACCTTCCCGCCAGAGTGGTACCTATTTATCTACTTGCACTTTGACATGCTTTCGAACTGCTAGGTTGGCAGGAGCAGGGACCGAACAACGGGAGCTCACCCCGTTGCGGGGATTCGAACCGCCAACCTTCTGATTGGCAAGTCCTAGGCTCTGTGGTTTAATCCACAGCGCCACCCGCGTCCCAAGTGTCACCTGTAGTTACACCCAAATGCTCCTGGCAGGCTCCTGGCAAACACAAATAGCCACTGAAACTATCACTGTACAGCACAATCCTATGCACATCTACTCACAAGCAAGTCCCATCGAGTCTTGGTCCTGTATACCTGAAGGAGCATCTCCCACCCCCATCGTTCAGTTAAAAAAAGAAAGAAGTTCATGAGGTCCAGTGCCGAGGGCCTTCTGGCAGTTCCCTCCCTGCAAGAAGTGAGGTTACAGGAAACAAGGCATAGGGCCTTCTTGATAGTGGCGCCCGCCCTGTGGAATGCCCTCCCATCAGATGTCAATGAAATAAACATCTATTTGACTTTTAGAAGACATCCAAAGCCAGCCCTGTACAGAGAAGTTGTTAATGTTTGAGTGTCTTAATGTTTTAATATTTTGTTGGAAGCTGCTGAGAGTATCTGGGGAAACCCAGCCAGATGGGCGGGGTATACATAATAAATTATTATAGGATTATTATTATTATTATTATTATTATTCCAAGTTAAGCGGCCTAGACAGAGCCCGTGGATATTCTGAAATTTACACAGAGGTGAATCAAACAAGCACAGGTGGAAATTATGTCTGGCAAACTTCTACATAATGCCTTACACTCCTAGACTCCACAATGCAACTGCATATGAACTTCTTTCTTTTTTTAAGGAATAAAAGCAGCTTGGAATTGCATACAAGTCAAAAGTTTGGAATCAATTCTTTCGATTCCTTGGTGTCAAGTAAGACTTGCTCAACTGTATGTTAATTGCATATTAGCCTCTGGGGGACTATAATCCAGTAAGAGTATTCAGTGTTTGGGGAAAGAAATTGATTCAAGTGATCAGAAATTCATTTCTGGAACAATAAAACTGGTGGCGCTGCTATTAACTGTTGTGCCATCTAGTGGCCAAAAAGGGAAATCTTTAATAGATGATCAGAATTAGAAGAGCGAGAAAGGAAGGGTGCTTGTAAGTGGTGGTGGTGAATGGACAAAAATTGCAGTATCATTTGAAGAAAAAATATTCCTGACTCATTCATATATAGACACAGAACAGGTTTGAAGTCTAGTCTTTTTTATGTCACTTTGAGAAGCATAGAATATCTTACAAAACCAACTCATTTCCTTTAAGAAATCAATTTACCTTAAAGGTAAAGGTAAAGGGACCCCTGACCGTTAGTTCAGTGAATTATAAATTTTTAAGGAGCTTACAAACAGGTGCCAGCATGGGGAAAAAAGTAGAAAGGCAGAATGTTTAACTTGATTTTCTATTTCTGTCTGGCTGCAACACTCTAATCTCTCTCTCTCTCTCTCTCTCTCTCTCTCTCTCACACACACACACACACACAGAGAGAGAGAGAGAGAGAGAGAGAGAGAGAGAGAGAGAGAGAACGGATTGTGTCTGACTTCCGGGGTGGCGCCATCGGCAATGGCGGACTCCCTCTGAACCGGAGGGACCAGCTCCGCGCGAAACGGGTCTTTTCCACTACGGCGAAGCGGGGACCCTTTAAAAAATCACAGGCGGATGAAGCCTGTGACCATGGGACTCGGCAGGCACCTTTAGCGCCCCCCCAACCCGCAAAGGAACCCATAAACGGGCTCCGAAGCGAAGAGGGGGGTGTGGCGCGGTGCTGTGAGTCTAATGCTTTTTCCGTGGAGCATAGCCGCATAGCCGTTGCCGGAGAGCGCTGCCTTTTTCCTGGGACAATTTGGCATCTAAAGAATCACCCGTGAGTACTTAAAACTCGAACAATTGGACTTCAAATAAGGATTGGCCAGTAGAGAGGAATTGGACTTAAAATTTACTTCAATTTGGTACTGAAACGGGAAGGTCTAAACAGGAAGTCAGCCTTCCGTTTCTTTGTAGTCAGAATAAAGCAAAGATAACGTAACTAGAGCATAGAAATTCACCTTTAAAGGACTGGCTTTCATCATTTAAAATCGTGGAACCCCCCTTCGGTAGCAGGAGAAGAAGGGGGACCTCTTTTTGGATTGTCTAAACCTGCAGAAGTGAGTTTAAAGTAAAGTAACTTTCCACCGTCCTGATCCTGGAGCAGAGTGTTGGGACTGACGTTTGAAGCTCATTGACCAGAGACAAATGTTTCTGACAGATAGTTAAAAGAAAAGTAACATAGTGACTCCATTGTTTCCTTTCGCATTTCAAAGGAACAAATATTGACTGAATATTTTAAAAAAGAAACTTTGTTGCTATTGTTCTTAAAAGAAAGAATAAACAAGTTGTCCCCCTAGAGGGAGACTGTGAAATTGTAACCAACTTCAGGAGCTTGCAGCTGTTACAGATTACAATCGTGGGAAAGGACTTGTGACCTTGCAGGACAATGTTTTCAGAAGCTCTGTTGGGTGCTTTCTGTAAAATAAATGCCCTATTGGATCAGCTAAGCCAGAAGACGGACTTGATGACTAATGCGACCAGAAATTTTGAACAGGCAGTAAGAAACTACATGGAGCCTACCCAGGAATTAAAACAGGAGTGTGCTATGACAGCACAGATGAGAGAAGAGAATACTGCTGAATCCTGGGTGCCAGAAATGGAGGGAGTTGCGGCCCTGCAGGATCATGAGCCTTTGGATTTGATAAATGAATTTGGAAAAAACCAGACTTGGAAAGATAAAGTTAGGTTTGGTTTGGAAATGGGGGGTTGGAATGACCCTCCCATGCCGGGATGTTTGGACTTTCTGAGTCTGGTAATGGGCCGTCAGATGTTTGGAGCTGTGGGGGCTTTTAATTTTGGAGGGAATCTGAAACAGGTGTTTAAATATCACATGGAGTTTAGTCTGGACTATGGAAATGTTGCTGATCTGTTGAAAAGGGTCAAAAATATTACTAAGCTGGAGTTCCTACGAGTGGAAGGAAAATATGAAGAAGAGCCGCGGAAGGGACATGGAAGAGACTTGAGGGCCTCGGATATAAGGACACCAGGTTAATGCGCTAGATAAATGGGACAAAAAGGACTGACAAAATCCGGAACCAGGAGGAAGGGACGCTGGATGAAGATTGGATTGTTTTACTTGTTTTTCTTTTATCATTAGGACTGCTTTAAAATAATTGATGAATGCTAGAAAAATGTTGAAATGGAACTACTTGGTTCTAGTAAAAATGTTTAAAGAATTAGGTTAATGGTATGGTTATGAGAAGTCGGTAAAAATAAGATTTAAGTTTTAAGTTTCAAGGTTTGCTATAAGACAAGATGAAAATAGATTAAGATAATGTAAGGACAAAATATTATGAATTATGGATAGGATTTGCTGTGATAATTATTAACCAGGATACAAGAAAGGGGAGGAGGAGGAGGTCAAAGAAAGAAGGTAATGAAAGTTAAAAACTTGAGAATGATGGATGTATTTTTTCTTTTTATTTTTCTGTTTTGTCTTTTTTTCTGTTTTGTCTTTTTTATAATTTTAAAAAATCTTTAATAAATATTATTTTTTTAAAAAGAGAGAGAACGGATTGTGTCTGTAAGGTTTGAGTTCAAATTCCTACTTAGCCATGAATTAACCAACTGAAGATGAATCCTTAATTTCCAAATATATTCCCCAGGAGCAGGACTGGCCCAATACATTTTAGCGCCTGAGGCAAACCACACAATTGTACCCTGCCCCCCCACCAGGGAAGAAGAGATGAGTGAAGATCTAAGTTAGGAACAAGGGCGGGGGGGGGGGAGATAAAGTTCTACATTAGGATCTGCTGCCCCTGTGAGTCCTGTCCCCTGAGGCAGTATCCTCACCTTCCTCATGGGTGGGCCAGCCCTGCTGTAAAATTCTGTACAATTCTGTCCCACCCTCAGGGACTTCACTTTCCTCTCTTGCACCTTTGTAATGGCTAAATAAATTATTGCATGTTGTTACACCGATTTCCCTCTCCCCTGGCTTTGTAGGTATGTAGGTTGCTCAAGGAGAGGGATTAAGAGTTCTGTAGGATGAGATATTACAGGGTTTCTCAACCCAAAAGGCCTGAAAACCACTACTTTAGAGGAACGGTGGGGTGCTTATGTGATACTGCTGATATGTGGAGTGAAAGGTAACATCCCTTCCTCCATTTCCTAAAGATGTGGTGTACCAGCAGCACCAGACAACACCTTATGGGAAAAGTTAGATTTCCCAGAGTTATCTGGGAAGAGGGATTGGCTGTTGAAACTGTTCTGAGAATTGTAGCTCAGTGAATAAGGGGGTCTCCTAAGAACTCTCAGCACCCTTAACAAACTACAATGCTTCTTTGGGGGAAGGCTATGGCTGCTTAAAGTGGCAAGATACTGTTTCTAATGCATAGTGCAGAAGGTGCCAAAGGTTTCACGGGTCTTCCAAAAAATGTGATCTTGTTGGAAATCATCACAATAACTACAACAAGCACTGAAAATTGCTCTCAGGCCACAAATAAGAACATGGGTCAGGCCAAACATCATTCTGTTTCCTATAGAGGCCAATCCGATGCCTATAGGAAGCCCACAAAAAAAAGGAAAGAAACATTTCCAGTAGCCACAGATAGACCTACCCTCCACAAATTTATCTAATCCTCTTTTAAAGCCATCCAAATTGGTGTCCATCACCGACAGCCATGAATGGAGTGAAGTAGTTCCTTCTTTTTAAAGCATCTTTGTTTTAGAAGAAATAATAAATATAATCATCTTATGAACAGAAAAACTTAAATAATTCAACCACGAGAATGTTAAACTGTTCAGTCACAGATATACCACCAACACCTTACACAATGATAAGAACTCCATGACTTGACATTAAAAGAGGCTAACACCAATCTTGTGACAGCAAATCTCTATACACTGTGCAAATAAGTATTTCCATTTGTCCTGAATATCCCACCATTTACCTTCATTGAATAATCTGGATTCTAGTATCATGAATGAGGGAGAAAAAGCCTTTACTCGCTTTTTCCCTAAAGCAAACTAGCAAGGGTCGAACAGTCTAACCTCTCCTCCCAGGGGAGCTGTTCCAGTTCTTTGATGGTTCAGGCTGCCCTTTTCTGAATCTTTACAACTAAAATGCTCCCTCCTGGGTTCTCATTTCAAAACAAAAGATGAAAATGCAATCTATATCCCTAAACATGTTGAAATTCTTAGCTATATGTCCTAGCTTGCAAAACATGTTCTTATTAAACAGAGCAGCACCTTAGTTTAAAAGGGAAAGTTTTATATTTGGTAGCATTTACCTGTCCAAATAAGACTTACTATTTTGGGGTTCTCTGGTCTTCTGTTTGCTGGCCGTGACATTTTTCCTGGGCAGAAGTAGAGAGGATGCGATTCCCTGTTTATATCCTTTCTTCTTCAAAAAGCATTTTCCTTTCCCATTACTGGATTCCTTTCTTTATCCTGGCTATTAAAACAACAACCACCCTTTACTACTCTCTGAAAGTAAAAGAGCTCTGGGTGCCACATTTCTTCTTCTGCTCCTCCTCTTATGTGATTCAAATCTTCCAAGAGAAATCTGGCAAGAAATCAAGCCTGCTTCAGAGAACAACCTGACTCAGATCAGGAACTGATCCATTAAAGCAGAGAGATTGCAAATCACATGCATAATAGCTGATCTCACTGCATGACAAGCAAGACCAGAACATTCAGAGGTCTAAATATGCCAGAAATATATAAAGCTGGTTATTTGGCATAGCCATAGTCCACCTCTCACACATGATATTCACACACCTACACACACTCATTTCATCTCAACAGCATTCAAATGGGAATCCTCTCATACAAACATATGCCAGCTGACATCTGTGAAGAACACCAGTGGACACATCCATTCATCACATACACTCCATTCATTCACATCCATGTCCTGGCTTCAGTCCACAAATATCCACTGGCTTCTGTTGTCTGGCTTCCGAAAATGAACTTCAACCATAAGCACCAACCTGCTTTAGCCATGCTATGTTCTCCGGCTTCTGAGTACAGACTCCACCAGCTTCTATCCAACATCATCTACCAGATTTTGTTAGGTCCACCACTAGACCTAGGTCAGCTTTCAACCATGGATATCAGCAACGATGTGTTATTAGTTTTCAAGCCACAATCCCACTCAGCAAGTGAGCTTGCCTTATTATCACTCCATAGCATCTTGCTGCCAGATGATCACCTGCCTGTATTATTCAGCAGTTCACCTCCTCCAAGTAGAAGAAACCGGGCAATGCTGAACGGCATGACCGCCTGCGTTTTATTATTTTATTATTATTGAATTTATATACCCACAGGGCTCAGGGCGGTTCACAGAAAAGATTTGCTGGTTAATAGGGCCTTTTCCTTGGTCCTCATTTATATCCATTCAGCTGCCAACAGCTTCTACAGCATCACAAGTGGTCCACAGTCATCCTAAGCACATTTGCCAAGTAGAATGTTTCTGGGTAAACAGTCATAAAATCGCACAGCATAACAATTTTGTACCTGTGTTTTGCAACACAGGCTAGCATGTGCACTTGATTTTTAAAAATAATTATGTCCCAGTTTCTATCCAAAATTACAATTTTTATGCATGCAGATAAATGATCGGTAAGTAAATGCAAGATGATTGATTTTCAATGTGTATGCTGAATCAGTGATCAATTCCCACTGAGTTCAATGGGTTTTACTGTTTGTTTACTTGGAACAAAATCCTTCGAACAAAGTGAAACTTACCTCTGAGTTAATACAAATAGGACTGAGCAGCAGGTTTATAATACAGAGGGGGAGGGGTTGCTACATCTGAAAGGATAAAAGGCTGCAATCCTATGCATACGTTCTTGGGAGCAAACAAACATGAAACCCAGCAAGATCTACTTCTTAAATAGCATGAATACATGAGTCAGTAAAAACATTACTGCTACATCTGCCTCGCTCCCGCCCCCATACATGGCCTCTTTGATGCTGGATGCAATTTATCTGCTTATTGATGATCACATGGTCTTAGCAAGCTGGCAGTACACCACCACTGCCACACAGACTTTCATTACTGGCTGTCCAAATTTCCTATATCTCAACTGTATTGATGTTCCACTGTCATCTTGATCTCCATTTCTTCACTAATGCGTTTTCTAAGTTAAAAATTAAAGCATGGAAAGGCTTTGCTCATTCCAAAGCTCACTTAAGGAGAAAAAACAAACAATCCTTGCTTCAGACAAAATCAATGGAGGAGCATAATATGACTGAGGCTTAAAGAAAAACAATTAAATAATGCATGCGGTGGTACGATGGGATAGAGACGCTAAAATCTCAGAAACAAGTTCTACCGAGGGCAAATCTTCTCCAAGATCTTCCTCTTCCTGCCAAATCTCTTATTATGGAAGTACATGGAATATTCCACAGCATGGAACCAGAAATTCCAAATGCCCAAATAGGGATTCTGTAACATGAGGGGAAACGAACAGGGCTCCTCCAGAAGATACTGATTACCAGCTGGGACATAAGGGCTCTGGAGGTCTTCAAGGTATCCTGGACCCAAGTTGTCCAGAGCTTTGTATATCAATACAAGAACTCTGAAACAGCATATGGGAAGCCAGCAGATGTTTCAGTAGAGGTGTCAAATGCCTTTGGCCACCTGTCCCCATCAACAGTCTAGCTGCTTCATCCTGCACCAGCTAGAGCTTCTGTACCAAGTTGAAGGGTAGCCTCACATAGCTAGTTCACGATACAGTCGCCAGTCCATTGACTGGGGCTGGTCAGTGGGAACACAACTCAGCTGTGCTGGCACCTGCCCCATTTCTAAGAACAATTCAAAGTGATGAGGTTTAACTTAATCTTTGGAATATCTCCTACAGGTCCCCAGTTACCTGAGACAAGGCTAGTGGTGACCGAATGGAGAATGCTCCCTCTGTGGAATTCCTTCCTCAAAGAGGCCTGCCTGGCACCAGGTTTATCAAAATTTTTTTGCAGTTTTTATATTCCCAGTCGCGTGTGTGCTTTATTATGTGTTTCATAAGCTATTCCACAGAATCTGCTGAAGGATAGTACAGAAATGCTTCAAATGAATGTATATTTATAAAGTATCTTGGCTGGGTGTGAACACCACAAAAAGAATGATAGGATGAAGAAAGATAATTGTAGTTGAGTCAATTAGTTACGCACAGCTGGAGATTTCACAAATGCATCTCATGTCCCTTCTGCCTTTGTTAAATGTTTTGTTATAGCTCCATCAGACCTTTTCCATATGCTTTACAACTCTCTCTAATTACAATTTGGCCATTCTGAGTTTAATGGAATATCCCATCCTGAGCAAATGTTCATAGAATTACAGCCTTAGGCTTTTTGAATGAAATGTGGAGTATAATAAATTATCTTGGAAAACTCATCTGCTTTCAGAATTGGCAAAAGACAAGGCACTTGGGTGCCTAAGGAAGAAAATCTGAATAGTTCTCATAGCAAAAACAAAATAAATGGATCAACTATTTGCTGCTCTTTGGTGTAATATGAAATCTGTCGACTGAGGCAAGTGTTTGAATCCAAATGTTAATGGCTGTATAATGAGAACTTCATTTTAAATTTGGTTCTCTGTCAATTCCAAAGGGTGATGGTTGTTCAAAGTTTTGGGGGATCAGCTATTCTGTATGCACTCTGGCTTCCGTCACGGTGTTCCGTTGCGCCAGAAGCAGCTTAGTCATGCTGGCCACATGACCTGGAAAGCTGTCTGCGGACAAACGCCTGCTCCCTCGGCCTGAAAGCGAGATGAGTACCACAACCCAAATTGCCTTTGACTGGACTTAACCATCCAGGGGTCCTTTACCTTTTTTATTTTTTACCTATGCAGTTTCAAACAAAGTGTTTCAAGCAAGATATTAAATTTTAAGAAGACAACAGTTTATTCACCCTTTCAATACAATCCCTTTATTTTATAGTAAATCTTAAAACCTTTTTGTTAGATGCTACAGATAGATCACCCCTTCTCCTGCCAACGTAACTGGAAATGAACAAGAGAATACTACCAAAGATTCTGGGAAATTCAATTCTTCATGTTGTTTTAAAATATAGCTTTTCCTGGAAAAGGCTGACTTCTTTTCACTATTTGTTACTGCGCTCTGTTGCTACCAGTTGAACCATCATCTTCTGCATGCAGATTTTCATTGTGGGATTTGGCATATCTGTTTTAGGATATGCAGTCTGGGATTTATATATATATATACATACAGTATTTATTTCTTGTGTACATTTACCAGCAACTGTATCCTTGAGAAAATATGTCTAGATTTAAAAGAAGCAATGCAATGGCTCTGTTTTTTTCCTTTAGAAGTATTTTTAGGTTGTTAAATGCTAAGCTTTTAAGGGATCTCGCAATAACAGAAAATCAATGAGTTGAATCGAGGATAACCATGTCCCCCGACAGCTGAATCATCTCTTTCTTTTTGCTTTGTAGTGCCAGCTGGCTACTATGGAGTACTTCTACCTGCTGTTTACTTCCTCCTCCATTATAAAAACATTAGGGGATGGGAAAGGAAAATATGCCCTTACAGTGTTATGAATTACTAGTCTGAATTTACAATCTTCCGCTATTTTTTTGCATGCATGTCAAGAATGCCTCCAATATTAAGCTGGCAGCACATACCTACAGCCTGCTTCTTACTCCTATTTCTCAACATTCCCAGTCATCTGACGTGCATCCACAAGCCTAAAAACCTGCCCTGTTCTGTATCACAGGTGAGGAACCTGTGGTCCAGGGGCTCACCTCATTTTGAGACTCCTATCGCTGCCTCATTTTTGCTTTCCCTCCTCAATTAATTTACCCCCTTTTCCTGGCTTTTAAAAACGCTTCTTCCCTCTTTCTATGCAGTCTTATAACAACAGGAAAGCGTTAGGACTGGTGCCACATGGGGCTTTGGAGGTGGGAATAGAAATTAAAGCTGCGGTCCTAACACACATTAACCTGAAATCAAGTCTCGCTAAACTCAAAGGACTTATTGGGCAGAGATCCGTGGGATTGCAATGTGCGGGCTGCAATCCTACATGCACTTTCTCGGGAGCAAGCGCCGCCGCGCTGCTATTCTGTGTTTCCCTTCCATTCCCCGTTATCCCTGCAGGACTTTACGGAGCTGTTGCAACCCGTGGAGACCCCAGATTCCCTTCTCCGCATGACCAACAGAAACAAATACTGAAAGCGCTTCGAAGCGGAAGAGAAGCCCCCGCTTCTTTCCCGGCAGCCGTTGCCGGCTAGCCAGGGTCTCGGGAAGCAACGCGCTCGCTTTCAAGGCGAAGAGGCAGCCGTAAGAAAAGAACCGGGCCTGCGCGCCTCGGCGGCAGGCGCGACCAATCGTCGGTCAGAGTCACGGATTTCCTTGCCAGGCCGATGAGTAGAGAGGCCGAGTGGGCGGCGCCGCGTTGCGCGTGCGTCCCGGCGGCCTGAGCTGTGCCTCCCTCGGCTGTCTCCTGCGCCCGCCGACTTCCTTTCTGCCCCTGCTCTGCCGGCGGAGGCGCTTGCGGGCCGGAGGGTTCCATGGCCGGCCGCGGGGGGCCATGACGGACTACGCGGAGGAGCAGCGCAACGAGCTCGAGGCGCTCGAGTCCATTTACCCGGACTCCTTTACAGGTGAGCGGCGGAGCCTGCAGGAACCTCCGCGTGCGGAGCCAGGTGGGCGCGGGCAGGGCGGCGGCGCCAAGTTTCCGGCATGCGCTGCAGCTGATCTTTCCGCACTTCTGCCTCCCGGCGCGGCGATCGCCCGCACTGCCAGCCTGCTCCGAACTTCCAGCTTTCGAAGTGGGAAACCTCCCTCCAAGGTCCCCGCCCCCCCCCCGATCCTAACTGGAGAAGTTGCCAAACTTTTGCCTCGGGATCCTGGGTGGTGGGGATTTGCACTCCCCGCTTTGCAGCAGGGACAGCTCCCTCCGGATAGTGGAGGGGACGGTGCTCTCGCGCCTGTGTTCTCGGCTCTCAGGCTCCCCATAAGCCAGATGGGCCCCTGGCCTGATCCAGGCAGGGCTTTTCTTAGGGTCTTCACAGCTTCTCATGAGGTGCCCCCTCTGCCATGCTGGTGGCCCATGAAGAGCAAGGCAGAGCAGATCACGCAAGTAGTCTCCTGAAAACCTGGCCCTCATTCAGTCATTAAACCTCTTAATACCACCACTGTAAAAGACTTATTAATTTGAAAAAAATCATATCCTGCCTTTTGATCTTAATAAAAGAGCTCCCAAGATGGTTTAGCAAATAAATTACAGACCATGTTAAAACAAGCCAAGACATAACAATATGGTGTGGAACCACATTCTGCTGAAATCATCAGTGTCCTGGAGTGCAGTTGGAGCCGTATTATGAAATGGTTGGGGGGCAGATCTTTGCTTTTATTCCAGAGATCCAAATGTGCGCTCTTATTTTCCAAACTTTGCGTCACATGATTCTGGGATTGGATCAAAACATCCCTTGGTTTTAGGCTTGGTTTTTGGTCTTTTGTGCTGTAAGAAGCCTCTGTGGCAGATAGTTATTACAGTGGTACCTCAGGTTACATATGCTTCAGGTTACAGACTCCGCTAACCCAGAAATAGTACCTTGGGTTAAGAACTTTGCTTCAGGATGAGAACAGAAATCGTGCAGCAGTGGCAGCACAGCAGCAGCAGGAGGCCCCATTAGCTAAAGTGGTGCTTCAGGTTAAGAACAGTTTCAGGTTAAGAAGGGACCTCCGGAACGAATTAAGTATGTAACCAGAGGTACCACTGTATGTCTGTAATACCAGATCACTTTGGATCACAGATGGGCAACTTTCAAAAGGTGTTTGTAGTACTTCTGAACTAGCATAAGGGCCATGGCATAAAATCAGGCTTGCACACCTGCTTGTTCCATGCTGTGCTACTATAAGTAAAGGATGAGAAAGCTTAGATATACTTGGAGTGGACCCACTGAAATGAACAAACATAAATTGCTTAACCCCATTTATTTTAATGGGTATACTCAGGGTATGACTTAGCTTGGATTTTGCCCTACATTTTTATGTGTCACACTTGCCAAAAAGGTTAGCAGTCACTGTTTTGACTTTACACTGACACAAATGAAAACTGCTACAGCTTTGTATGGGACACATCCTTCATATACATTCAATGAAACTGGCTGTGTAGCACTAAATAATCCAGGAAGTTTTGTACGGCAAGCCTGTGCTGTAGATGAGTAGTATTATCCCTGTTATTGCAGATAAGAGGCAACGTGTTATATGTGGGGCTGCATCTGAAGATGGTTTGCAAACTTCAGCTGGTGCGGAATTCAGTGACGAGGTTGCTCACCAGGGCAATACGGTTTCATTGAATCATAGAATTGTAGAGTTGGAAGGGACCCTAAGCTATATCCCTTCCTCAAAGGGGAAAGGCTCTTGAGTTAATAGAGGTTATTCCTTTCCAGCTGATTCTGGGATCTTGGTGAGCTGATATCTAATTGGTATTTGAATTTCAACCCAATTTCCTATATAAAACAATTTAAAGAAAAGAGCAGAGGCTATTGTGTTATGGCTGATGGAGACAAAACCAACCAGCCTCTGGGTGGCCGAGGGAGAAAACCTTTATTGTCTTCATTTATGACTTCTTTCTTCAACAGTGTTATCAGAAAAGCCAATAAGTTTCACTATCACTGTGACATCTGAAGCAGGAGAAAATGACGAAAGTAAGTTGACTGCTGTTGAACTTTCATATGGAAAGAGATCTCCCACGAAGAAAAGACATTTGGCATAAAATGCTTAAAAGACTTGATTGTTTCTAAATTGATAGGAGGTGGTCCCTTGATAACAGTGTAACAGTACCAGGTCTGCAGATTGACACAGTCAAGTGGACACATATGGGGTAAGGCAGTACTGTTAGTAAACTGGTCCCAAGCCATGTATGGTCTGAAGGGACGACCACTTCGCTGAAACAGACCAAGTCTAGGTCTGGTCAGGGTCTAGATTGGAGACAGCCTGGAAACCGCATCTGTGTTGCATTTGGTTCCATGACAGAATAAGGTGAAGGATTTAGTAAAACAAACAAAAATATAGATTGTTAGGCCCACTACACAACAACAAGCGTAGTAGTAGCTTCTTTTGTTGCACCTGCATGATGTCATTGAAGCATTTTTATGTTTTCACCATGGGAAAGGATGAGTGTACAGTGGTACCTTGGTTTACAACCATAATCCGTTCCGGAGGTCCGGTTGTAAACCAAAACAGGTTGTAACCCAAGGCGCACTTTTGCCAGTGGGGCCTCCCCCCAAAAAAATAATGGGTTGTAATCCAAAAAAAGGGACATGCACTTCCAGGTTTGATGTGGTTGTAATCCAAAACAGTTGCAAACCAAGGTACCACTGTAATGCAGTAAGGAAAACTGAGCTGCATTAAAGGGCTTAGCACAAGAATCAGACACCTCCTTGTTGCATTTAAAACAGCAACCATCACTTTGGTTGTACACTGGTGTGTTTTGTGTGTTAGGCCTTCGTCATAACTAGGTTGTGTAAATTGCTACTAATATAATGAATGTCAGTAGGTGCTGTTGGCAGCATGAAGCAACGATTTCTAATGTTTTCTGTTGCACTTAGCTGTCCAGGCAACCCTCAAATTCACATATGCAGAGCGCTATCCTGATGAAATCCCCCTCTATGAACTACTCTCTCAAGAGAATCTTGAGGACAGTGACATCACAGACATACTGAAATTATTGCGGGAACAGGTAAGCAGCATCCTTTTTAATAACGTTTAATAACATCAAGGTGCAGCAAGTTTAACTATTGCCCCATGCTTTGCAATATAAATGCTTTACAAAGAGGGGAATAAAGGGTGTGGTTGTTTTTTCAAGCTCAAGGATAATGGGTTCTGCAGATAGGTAAAGTCGATAAAATACTTAATGGATAAATATAAATCTACTTCAAAAACAAACAATTCAGCTAATGTTGGTCCCTCTCCATTAGCTGACAGAGCACTTGAAAATATCTTGCACAGTACCAGTAATAACACACTTTAGTTTATCACTATTCTGAATTGTATTATTATTACTAAACTCCTGACTTTGTACCACAATACCTTAAAAAAGCAAGTTTGCATTGAAGTGGTGGTAAGGAATCTGTTATGCACCACCATTGGCAATATGACAGAGTGTTAAGGATAATTTAAGGCTGCAATCTTTATATGAACTTAGCAAGAAGCAAGTCCCATTGAGCTCAGTGGGACTTAATCAAAGTAGGATTGCGCTTTAGCCTGCATTAAGTTATATTGTGTATGATCACATGAATTCCAGGGTCTGCAGATGGCTTTGGAAACATTTCAGTGTAGCATTTTATTAGTTCTTTCTCGTTATAATAGACCATCTATGTTTCCCTTTTATGAAATTATGTAAATTTTATAAAGGCATATCTGCAGGTTTTGATGTGATTTTTGTATGCTTTTTAAATTGTGGCATCAGAACTAGATTGGCCAATGTAACAATAACCTGTTATAGGATATTCTATCCCACAACGCATTGGAAAGTGCAAAGATGGCCTTTGTGCTATTTTTGTACTAGATGGGAATTGCAGGTCTGAGACAATATGAGTCTTGCTAAATACAAATAATAAATAGGAGTGATTTATCTTGAAGCTGTTGCTCCATGCGGATTTTGCATTCAGTATATCTATATTCCCCCCCCCCCCATTTTCTGCCTGCTTGGCAATGTTCCTCCCACAGGTTTTGTATTTGCTGTGCCATGAGGTGACTTCATTTCCTGCTAAACACTTTTCTGTATTTCAGGCAGATGAGAACCTGGGCATGGTAATGATCTTCACACTAGTATCGGCTGTGCAAGAGAAATTAAATGAAATAGTAGATCAGATAAAAACAAGGAGGGAAGAGGAAACTAAACAGAAGGAGAAAGAGGCAGAGGAAGCAGAAAAGGTGAAAGTTTAGTTGAAATTGTTTTTCTTATCTGCTGAATACAAGAAATCTTAGTGGACTCCCCGGCCTGCCTAAGTGTAGCTTTACTTTGATACACTTTGTGCTAAATAAGGAGGGCTGTTAAACTCACTTTGCCTAGTCCAGCAACCTCTTCTAAGTGTTCTTCTTGTTCTTGTTATTAAAGATCTGTAACCCACCTTTTCAACTGAATGATTCCCAAAGCTATGGGACCAAATTCAAGGTTTTGGTACCAATATGTATAGGCTTATCACAGCTCAAGACCAGGTTACTTGAGAGCAGTGCTATTTTTCTAGAACTCACCATGAGCGCCTCCCTTGTTCTCTTAGAATGGCAATGCTGCCCACCTGAGAGGTGCCAGAACTGAGTTCCGGTGAGCTCCAGCTGAAAAAAAGCCCTGCTTGAGAGGCTGAGCCAGCAGGTCACTGCATTTTGCAGAAGCGTTTCTCCTTGAAGTCCTTAAAATGATGTCAGAAACCCACTCCACAATAACTTGGAGCTGGGATTTCATTGTAGCTGCCCCAGTTTTCTGCTACAAAATCTCTGCAGAGATATGACAGTTTCAGGAAACAACTGAAGACATTTTTTGTTCCGATAAGCTTTCCTGCTGGGTGAAAAGGTTTCTTCCCTAGGTGTTGTTTTTTTTTGGTATTGTTTTTAAAACAGTCAAGGAGGGCAGGGTTTTAAACTGTTTCTAGTTGGTTTTAGGGTATGTTTGAAAAATTGCCTTGAAGTTCAATGTGAAGTGTGATTTATAAATTAATAAAATAATAAGTTAGCTCTCAAGCACACTACCCCAACCCCCCACACATGTGTACTGCAGCCTTTAGTCCTTTAGAGGATGAATAGGGACAGAGTGTTTCTCATTTGTCCCTCAGTCCAAGAGTACCAGACAGCTAGAGCAGACTTGTGTGTTCTTGATTGTTTTGTTTTCTGAATTGTATATTAATATTGTTTGTTTGTTTTGGCCTTTCTGCGTAGCAATGTTTCCATGGCACCCCGGTCACCATTGAAAATTTTCTAAGCTGGAAAGCAAAATTTGATTTAGAGATGCTAGAATTTAAAAGAAAGAAGGTGAAAGAGGAAGAACAGTCTGGCAAAAATAAACTAACAGGTAAGAGGTATCAGTTGCCTTAGGTCAGCCCTTCCCTAACAGCTGTGCTGGCTGGTGCTGATGGGATTTGTAGGCCAGAGTGGGTGGTGGCCCCAAAATGGACTTCCGAAAGCCATCTAGGTGGCCACTGTGGGAAAGAGAATGCTGGGCTAGATGGGCCTGATCCTGCAGGGCTGTTCTTAATTTATTATGTTCTTATTTCTTACAGGGAAACAGCTGTTCGAAACAGATCATAATCTTGACACATCTGATATTCAGTTCTTGGAAGAAGGTAACTGGCGATTCCTATTTCCATTGCTACAAATTGTAATTATTCATACCGAGAACAAAATCTGCCCCTGGTAGCGGCCTAAATGCTGCCTAAATGCTGCACTTTTGGAAGGGGTTAAAAGTTTTAATGTTTTGCTTGCCAGTTCTGTGCTATAAGCACCTGGTGTGAAGCGCAGGATGTGTCCCTGCAAAAAGGGATGGCTGCCTGGCTCGTCATCCTCATTCACCCCCCAAATGTGGCCAATGCGCTGATGGAAGCTGGAGGGTGGCAAAGCTCTTCACCTGTGAGGGGAGCGGGTATGTCAAAGACAGGCAGAAGCTTATCATGTCTCACCCTGGGTAGTGCCTAGTTTGGGTGTCTGAGAGGCTCAGGTTCATCACCTTGGCTGCTTGGCGTAAAGACAAAACAGAAAGGTAATGATTAAAAGTAAAAAGAATGCACCTTATTCCCCAGAGAAGCAGAGATATAATGCAGCCTTAATAATGTAGGCAAATTACTATTATTATTTTTTATTGAGTTTATATACTGCCTTACACCCAGAGGTCTCTGGGCGGTTCACAAAACAAAAACAAAATATATTATAAAAATAACAACAACCCAATAATTCGCCCCTGCCCCCCCCCCCCCCGCACAAAAGCCACATTTTCAAAGGGCATAGGATGTCAGTCAAATCAAGCAAAGGCCTGGTTAAAAAAAGGAATGTTAAACATAAGGAAACATTCAAAAGGAAAGTTTTTGCCTGGTGCCTGAAGGTGTATAATGAAGGCGCCAGGCAAACTTCCCTGGGGAGAGCATTCCACAGATGGGGAGCCACTGCAGAGAAGGCCTGTTTTCGTGTTGCCACCCTCCGGACCTCTCAAGGAGGAGGCACACGAAGAAGGGCCTCAGAAGGGGTCCGGGAAGGTTCATATGGAAGGAGATGGTCATGGGGTTTACTGCATGAGATTGTAGCCTCAATATAAAGGGACCAAGGTAACAAAGAACATGTGGAAAATAAAAGCCACTTTACTGTCCAGAAGATGTCACTGTTGTTCCATTTTGCCTTTTTGGAATGGAAAGCACTTGAATGCTCCGGTTTAATTAATCATAGACACAAACTGCAGGTTACATAGAATCCAATTATTCTTCCCTATATTTCTTTTGTTTTAAATCCAAAGCAGCTTGTGGAAGCTCAGAATGAAACAAGCGAGAGTGAGGAGAGCAGAGGCTTAATCCTTCCCTCAGTGTAAAACCCTTTCCCAAAGCTGATTTTTGACCAGAGGAGACATAAAGTCCCTATAATATAGGCAACTGGGAAAACTTCAAGATTATTGTTTTGAGGGCCCCTTCCCCATAATTTGTTGCACTCAAACACTGCTTAGGCTGTGTTGGGTTTAAAAATGTTTAAAAGGCAGAGGAAGAATTGGGATACTCCATATAACAAACCCAAAATGCATGTTGTTCAACAGCAACTGATGGCACGCAGTGGAGATCTAAACTGCCTTTTAGTTCACAAACCTCAGACACAATGCAGCCCACCAGACCTCTCCATCTGGCTTGCTTTAGATAATCTGTTTAATATAACTATGTAGAGCAGTAGATGGCATTGACTCTTCATAGCATTTTGCTAAAGATTCTTAGCAAGCATAGCAGGCAGTCCATCTGGTATTGGGCTTTTGAACTCTAGAATGACTCTAGAATGACAGTTTTATCTCTCTTCTCTCCCCAAAGCTGGAAACAGTGTGGAAGTAGATGAATCCTTGTTCCAGGAAATGGATGATTTGGAGTTGGAGGATGAAGAAGACGATCCTGACTATAACCCTGCCCATCTAGAGAGCGACTAGATGGAAATTGTTGTACCGACTTTACTGATCAACCTGTGTGAACATTTGTACAGAGAGACACCCACATATGTTTTGGTTCCCCTTTTACTTAAGACAAAAGTATTTTAATTCCAAGAGGCCACCTTCTCTGACATCTTTCATCACAGATAATAAATTGACTTCAGGTGTTTGACATTCGCGTTCTTGAATCTCTTGCATTATAGAAGAAGCTGTACCGTGTGTTGAAGTTTAAAATGCACTTGAAACACTAATCTTACTGTATTGCGAAGGCCTTGGGTTTGAAACGAATGTGTTGTGCACAAAGCAAAACACAGAACGAGAAGCATTCTCATATTATCTTCAGTCCCAAACCTTCTTAGGACCAGTTGTTCTGAAAAGAAGTTGCTCTTTAGAACTCTCCCTTTCACAGCATCCAAAGATTATGGAAGTACAGTGGAGGTGTTCATTTTAATAATGATAAAGAGAGAAAGGGCGAGATGTACAGATTTGCTTTAGGAAGTGTATTCGGTGTTTGGCTCTAAATCAGGGGTCGGGAACCTGTGGCCCTCCAAATGTTAAACACAAATTCCCTGGAGTGGCTGGCAGTGTGTCTGGCATCACAGCTTATCAGAATAATTTGGGGGTGAGGCAGCCACGACACCAGGGCAATGTGGGCAGAAGCACAGGCGGGGATGATGGGGGCAATATTCAACAGTTGGAGAGCTACAGGTTAGTCACCCCTGCTGTAAAGGTCCCCCCCCCCTCCCATGTGATATAAGAATGACCATTCAACGACATTTACTTCCTTGTGATCTGTTAACAAATGGCGCCTGGTCCACATATATACTTGGACTTCCAATTTCCAGAGGAGGAGATGCTAGGGGGGGAAATGCAATTCCAAATAAAAATTATGTGGAATAGAGTGAAAGGTATAATTGGTTGTGTGAAAGTTTCTCCATAACATTACCATTTCAATGTTTTAGGTAAAACACCTTTGTTATCTTTAGAAATTGTATGATCTGTTTTGGGGTTTGATACCCCATTAAATTCTCCACTGAGAAGAATCTCATCTGTGCTGACATTAATAATTTCATTTCTTTTCTGAAAATAATTATTTTATTGTTGAGTGCATAAATGCATCCTAGTAAATATTCTTTCACAGCACATTCCAAAAATAAATCTCTTATCTAGGTCTGTAATCTATTCAAGGGGGGATTTGGAGTGATGATGCTTTAGCAAGAAAAATAGCAACCCCTTTCTTTTTTATTCACTTCCTCTGATCAGGTAAAAATGACTTCTACCAGTTTCGAACTTCCAATAACATACTCTTTTTTTCCTCCTATGAATTACTTGTAGCATTAATAGTACCATTCCCCCCCGTTTGTTTTAGTAATCTGCTAAATTTATTTCTTTTTATAGGGCATTTAAAGGTCTATTTTTTTAACTCAACGGTATTTATTTATACAAAAGTAATACATAAAGAAAACATTTTCAACCTACAAGAAACTATTTCTCCTTTTTGCAAAGAAGAAATTTAATAGAACAAAACAGGAGCAACAAAGAGTCAGAAATTAGGACATGCTCAGGGGTGTAGAAACAGAGTAAGAGCACAATACGAATGTAATTTTATTGTGGTGTTTTAAAAATCTTGCACATATTACAGTATTATATTAGGAGGCTATTAAGCCACGTGAGAGTTTTTCTCACTAACTCTTACAAATAGGCCTGGATTAAATGCATACAGTGCACTTTATTTCATCCTTCCAAGCTGAAGGCAGACTCATGATTCCTCATGGATGTCCCAGCAGAACTTGATGGGCAGCTTTTCCATTCTCTCCTTAAAAACGCTGTCAAACCTTTCATTTTGTGCGACTGTCATCATGTTCTTCCAGTCTCCAACAGTGCCTGGCCCAGGAAGCAGACAGAAAGAACGTGCATTGTGGTGGTCAAATAGATCTCTATAACACCAGATATATTCCATCCCTAGTTGGGAATATGATGATGATGATGATGATGATGATGATGATGATAATTTATACCCCACCCATCTGGCTGAGTCTCCACACTCCAGATTGAAAAAACAAATATGCCACCCTTAAATACATATATTTTGAAGGAGTTTTATGAAAGACTGGGAAAATGAAATCGCCTTGGTGCCCATCACGTGTCAGACCAATTGTCAGGTGAATCTGTCAGGGATTCTGCAAGCAGCACCAAGTCAGTTTGATCTGCCACTGTCTTACCTTTTCGAAGATAATGTCCTTTGCTGTAGTCCATGAACTCCGGTGGCAAGAAGTCATAGTTTGCCCTGGGATCTGCTTTCATTTTATTAAATGTAGCCTGATCCACAACAGCATCCACCTCCTTTTCCGTCAGTCTCTTTCCCAGGAAGTCGCATATTTTCAAGACACAGCTTCTTAGATCCTGAAATGGGAAATAGTTTTGATGTCAAGCCATCCACAATTGAGAGACACAACAGCCTCGTGACTAAAATTCATGGAACAAGCAGGATAACAAGCAGGGGGAACAAGCAGCCAGCATTTCTCTTTGCCTAGTTTGGAATAATTGCCATTGCATTATATTGTACTCGTAACTGTTGCTTTTGTTCTGTGAGCCACCCATGGGACAGCTATTTAAATTGAATCCACAAGTAAATAAATAAACAAAATGCCACCACTCCAGACAGGAGGGGGCGTTCTGTGACATCTCTCCTCGGCCTGTAAAATGATATATCTTGCTTGGAACACTTTATTTTCAGCCCCATCATCTCTCAGGGTAAATGGTTACAGTGCACTCTTTGGAGTTTAGGGCCTAAAAAGCTGGTCCTAGGTCCATGGCCTCCTGGGCTTGTTTATCTTTTAGAAAGGAGGGAAGACTATCAAGGAAAGCAGCAGCTGAACTGGGGTTTTGAACTGTTTGTATTGAACACTCAGTAAACCTTTTGCGGTTTCCAAGCGGGCAGTTGGAGTGCTTGTCTCTTCTGAAGGTAGTTTCAGAATTCATTGTTTCCATTAACTATGTTGGTAAAAATCATTGCATTATTGCATATTCAGATTTTGTGTGCTTTTTAAAATGCTGCCTGGCTAGAAGATGATTGCAAAGAGGCACAACACCATGCTGTAATTGATTGATTGATTGATAGTTGATGTGGGAATATGCTTCAACCACGACTGCTTCGAAATCAGTTAATAATAAAAGGGCAACATTTTGATTCCTGGGGGGGGGGTTGAAATTGCTTATATAAATTCACAATGGTTTCAATGCAACATGATAAGCTCACTCAAATTGAGACCATAGACTGTGTTAAATTGATGATGAGGCAGATGCAGAATCTCCTTCAGTCAGGGCACTTGAATCATCATATTGCTTCCTTCCTCTATTTTGTAAAGGTGAGTTTTGATGCTTGTTTAATATCAGACTTGGTAACATTTTGACACCTTACCTTTTTCATTTCTTCATAGGTAAGAAATAGAATATTGAAGTCATCTCTGTGAGTGTACCAGCCTTCCACATGGTCCAACCATAAACTTGCAATTACTGATAGGAGAGAAGTTGATTTGGCGTAAATGTAGAGGAGATATTTATTTATTTATTTATTGGAGAGCAGCATAACACTCAGATAAAATGAATTAAAACATTTTAAAGGAACCAAATATGAACCAGCAATGGTGTAAACCATTAGATCATAATAAAATTCAGACCAACCTTTCAATGAAACAAAGCAGCTTGAAATCGGAATGAGATGGATTGGAAAGGAAAGAAAACAAACACAGGCTGAATGAATAGCACCCAACCTCACCAAACACTTTCTCAGAGAAAGAATTCGCAGAGGAGTTCCGTATTTTAGGGCTCCCTGCAGTGCTTCCCATCCCAGTGTGATGGGAGATTGATGGGTGGGCTGAGATCAGTCTAGCCTTCCTCCAGCCCCCTTCCTTCCCACTTTGGCAGTTTCCTTATATGGTGTGGCAGTTGATACCTACAACATTTAGGAGACCCTTTCTGGGTTTCTGACTTATAACTTGACACCAATCTCTACACTTCATTCACGGTTAGGTGATCCACCCTGTAATGATTTGTAGCTGCTTCAGCCCATGCCTGATTTGCTTCGGGAGTTGGTCAAATTTATACCCTACCTTCTGCCTCAATGGTCAGCAGCTATCCATGGCATAAACCTGTGTGCTGTAATTTATTTAGTTGGAAAAACTATTATGGATGCACATGGAAAATAAGTTTAGACTTCCTCAAAGCAACCAACAGCATCAGATGTGGCACTCTGGAATAATTCCTTACCGCACACTGAATTTCTTTTATTTGTTTTCAAAGGAGGATAGGGAATGAAGGGACAAAAGTGACTTGTTTTAGAGCGGCAAATCATCCTTACCTTTTCCAGACAAAAACCTCTCCATGAAAATCCCAAAGTCATCTACTTTTTCTAGTGTGCGTGCAGCTTTGGTAAAATGATAATAGGAAACCAGAACGTCCTTTGGGTTTCTGGCCACATAAACAACCTGCAGGAATAACAACAAATTCTTTTTGGCTTGACTCTTCCAAGGATGAGATAGATACTGCTAGCAATGAAACTGTTCTCCCAAACCTGGCTTTTCCCATAATATTCTCTGCTTGTATCAAATAATAAAATTGTTAACCGTCTGCAGTTTTATTTTTTTTGTGTGGTTTTTAATTGTCAGAGTCCAATTTCAATTTCCTTCTT
Source organism: Podarcis raffonei (assembly GCF_027172205.1). Classification (NCBI taxonomy): domain Eukaryota; kingdom Metazoa; phylum Chordata; class Lepidosauria; order Squamata; family Lacertidae; genus Podarcis; species Podarcis raffonei. The sequence continues at coordinate 55,652,378 of NC_070604.1, forward strand.
CCCAGTACTGGTAATAGTAACTAAGAGAGAAGAGAATGTGTACTTGATGATCTAACATTAGAGCCTTTATACAGTGTTCAAGCTCAGTGTATCTGCCTCTCACTCTTGGATTTTTCCTCGCCTCCCTGGAGGTTTTTATATCCCGCTGGAACAATAATGAAATATTTCTTCAGAGCTAGGAGGCTTGCCCTTTGACCTCACCTCCGCTTGATTCAAAGGTGAGTTGTTTGGGTAATCAGAATTATATCTGATCATCTTTCATCATTTATAAGTCTCCCTATTAACTAGCCGCTAATAAAGATTGAAGGACAGATCGTGAAGCTGAGGCTCCAATACTTTGGCCACCTCATGAGAAGAGAAGACTCCCTGGAAAAGACCCTGATGTTGGGAAAGATGGAGGGCACAAAGAGAAGGGGATGACAGAGGACGAGATGGTTGGATAGTGTTCTTGAAGCTACCAACATGAGTCTGACCAAACTGCGGGAGGCAGTGGAAGATAGGAGTGCCTGGCGTGCTCTGGTCCATGGGGTCACAAAGAGTCGGACACAACTAAACGACTAAACTACAACAATAAAGATTGCTTAGCACACAATTTTCTCAGCCGGAAGTCCCCCTTGAGATGCATTTTTGACAGACCCTCCTGTCAGTTATATGACGTTGGTCTTCATTGTCTCATTCTCCCTTCAAATCTCCTGGAAATCTCATTGCAGCAACATATCCTATGCCGAATTCTTCTGAATTCCCACCATCTCACCCATTGACAAAGCTGACACTCCCAGAACAGCAAAACAGCCATTCTTCTGTGCTCTTTTTTCATTCTGATCCAGTGACATAAGCTTTAGGAATGATGTAGGTTAGAGAAATGACATGGCTCTTTTTTGTGCTGACCAAACTGTACCACAAGATTAAGGCAGGAAATTCAGGGGAAAGATGCTGATCCTTGGCGAGCCGGCCCACCAGGGAGGAAAGGTTTGGTATGCTAATACTATCCTGGTATGCTAATTATTTTACATGAAGATATGAGTAAGATGTGTAAACACTGGATTTTCCACTTTTTAAAGAATATTCATGATCTGAAAAAGCATACTTCACAATTGTTCTGTTTCATGTGATAAATGGGATGCGTTCTTTCTGGGCTTAAAACAAAGTGAGACAAACATTTGATTTGATCAAATAATAAATACGGCAAGACCTACTTTTCCTCTTCCATTCCTTAATCCCTTTGGTACTAAATAGTGGGGTAGATGGGTAGTAAAGAGTCGAGGTGACGGTCGATTGACGTAGTCCATATTGCGGACATTGGCCTCCAGCCATGGAGCTCTATCTAGTAAGTCTATGTGTTCAGTTCCATCTCGATGACCTTTGTGCAAAATCAAGCTCAAAATATTTTGAGTCCATACTGTTCCTATGAATGAGGATAAGTTATTTAATTCATTCAGTGCCATAAATGTACATACTAGTTTACAGAGCAAAATAATTAAAAACAACATGCCTCTCAATCATGGAGCTTACTATTTAAATTGCAAATTGTTAGAGACAAGGAAGGATGAGGAAGAAGGGAGTCAAAGGAAACACAGCAAGGGCAGGGATGGTTGAATAAGAGAATGTGAAGATTCACCAAGGCTTTCTTTCCATTGTGGATGAGAAATAGAAAGCCTTCATGGAATCTGAGGATTTGGGAGGACAGAAAAATATTTGCTAAGATGTTCCTTTCTTTTTCAGAAAACCACCACAAACTCTGTTCTAGATTCTCCCTATAGATGGAAATGCAAATGACCAGTCAAAGTCCAGGGAATAAAAAGAGTTGTCAGTCCTCCAAAGTACTTTGATTCAGCTTATTCCAATCATTATTATTCTTCCCAGGAATTTTGAGAAATGCTCATTGTATTTTGCCTTCTTGTCACTCAATTCCTCAGTGCCTATATAATGCAGACCTGTCAAATTACTGTCTAAACCCCTACGTTCTACCCATTGAATATGTCCCATTTGCACAAAGACTTGGAGCTTCCTCTCCTCTCCCATTCCCAGTTACTGGATCCCCTTCAAAGCAGATCTGGGGATACACAGGAGGGGGCGCCTATGGGAAGGGAAAGTCAGGAAAAGTTCTGGTGTGCACGTGGAAGTTCTTGTGTGGAGGGCACAACTGCATTGGACACAGTCCCCTGTTACTGAACAGCTGTGGCAAAAACCTAATGAAATAAAGAGATAGAGGTATGAGAGTCTTTTAACAATGGAAGTTTACCAATACCATTTTACAACCACATGCAAAAGGCACACACGTTTCTAATCTTACCTGACTTTGGATAAGTAGCTAGAAACACATCACTGTCCCTGATTTCAAAATCCTCCAGGGAATCTATGTGCTCCGGTGAACAACAATCTGGCTGGAAATAAAATCCTTTGTATTTGACAGCGTATTTCTCGGCGGGTTGCATTGCCTGTATAAGAATAAAGAGCGGAGAAGCAGAGAACAGTTCCCGCTATGGCGCTGCAAGAGGAAATCACAAAGAAAGAGAGTTGTCATTCGGTGAAATCCTACTGTGCTTTTGCAGAGCTCAAAGCACAATCCCAGGCTTCCCCTACATCGGAGGTGAGCGACATAGAGCTCCAAGGTATCCCCTGTTCCTTGAGGAACAGAAACGTGGCTCAGCATTGAAGCATTTCCCCCCTTCCTTTTATTTTATTTTCTGAAACTGTGCTGCTTCCAACTCACCGCAGCCTTCCACGTTTCCGCGTAGAGACTGGGCGTCCTGGCCAGAGTCCTTTCGCTGCTTCCTCATTCCCGGGCTTGGCTCCAGCAGGGCCCTAGAGACCTTCTTCTCCTTCCCAAAGCCCGGTAAGCGCTTGCCGGGCTCTGGCACCGCGCTGCCCTAAATCGGCCCCTGCTGAGAAGCACTTCCTTCTTGAGGCAAGGCTGGTCTCTAACCCAGCTTGCAACTGCGCTTGTTCGGCCCAGCCCAGCAAGGCACCTTTTGCCAGATCCCGCAACCCGCCTCCATTGTTTCCCTCTATTTAGTTGAGCACTCTCGCAAAAGCCTTCTCAGCTCTCGTTCTGCCCCACAAGGCTTCTTGTCAGTGGCTCCACTCCGGTCCTTTCGAGGCACAGCAACGGACGACGAAGCCCTTCCCTCCCAGGCTGAGCTCCCAAGGCTTCCCCACTGTCATCATAAAGAAATCCCAAAGGAATGAGGCAAGAGACAGGGAAATCTTCTGTGCGTGGGAAGAAAAGCTTCGAGGATTTAGTAGAGCACATTTTCTTGCCTGCCTGGGGCCAAATCACTTTCTCTCTTGGTGTTAGCTTCTATCTATTCCTCCGGGAGTTGGAGGTATTTCTTTCTGTTATGCTCCCCCCACCCTACATACAGTGGATCCATGTGTGTTTTCATAAGGAGGGTGCTGGGTGAATACCCAGGGGATCCCTCTTGGGGCGGGTTTTCCAGAACTGAGACACCGCCATCCAAAAGGATGTGGGAGAATGTTTTACTAAGGTCCAATACCAAGATGAAGTACCAGGCTTGCAAACGGAGCCCTCTGCTTTATGCAAGTGAGGTGTGTGGGCAATGCCAGGAGGCAGGACCGATCCCTCAACACCTTCTACATGTGCTGCGTCAGGAAAATTTGGGGTATTGTATGTATCTCTTTGTACACACATGACTTGCATTCCAATCTCAACAACTTTAAACTCCAAAAGAAGCCCCATTTTAATAAAATGTTCTAAATAAATCAGCGTTGGTTGATTTAGAAATCTATCCAGGAAAGGTGGTGACTTTTTTCATTTGCACACAGCTTATCTAAGATCGAAATTTTCTCAAGCCCAAGAATGATCTTTCAGATCCAACAGATTGGCAGCAATGTTTTCCACCATTTCCAACATCTTCACTATCTCCCACCTTGCCTGTTCCAAAGGGAAGAGCCCCCTCCATGCCTGTGGAGTGCCCAGGACAGCTGGGTCAGGCTGTAACACCGACCTCTCCCTCCCTCACGTGCCTCTGCACCCCTTGGCAGCAGGTGGCGTCCTCTGTCCCTACAGGGCTCCCTGACTAGGGCAGCTGTTTTTCTCCCCCCCCCCCCGCAAGAAAACACACAAATGTGTTGAGGGGGTGTTTGTGCATGCTTGCGCAGGTCTGGTCGGGTGCTGCTGACCTAGTCTTTCAAAGAAAGCCTAGTTCTGCCCCTGTTCAGATCGCTCTGTTCACTTCTGAATTAATAATTAATAATCCCAATAGTTAGTTTGGGATTCCTTAACTTTTGCACATGGGGTAAGAAATTAGGACATGTTGGAATGTAGAATGTTGGAATGTAGAAACAGAAGAAGCAGACAGTACATATGTAATTTTATTGTGGTGTTTAAAAAAAATTATTGTGCATATTCGAACATTAGGAAGCTGTTAAGCCATATGAGAGGGGTTTTTTTTTTTACTAACTTACAAATAGGGCTGGATTAAATACATACAGTGCACTTTATTTCATCCTTCCAAGCTGAAGGCAGACTCATGATTCCTCATGGATGTCCCAGCAGAACTTGATGGGCAGCTTTTCCATTCTCTCCTTAAAAACGCTGTCAAACCTTTCACTTTGTGTGACTGTCATCATGTTCTTCCAGTCTCCAACAGTGCCTGGCCCAGGAAGCAGACAGAAAGAACGTGCATTGTGGTGGTCAAAAAAATATCCATACCGCCAGATATATTTGATCCCTAGATGCAATTGTCAGGTGAATATGTCAGGAATTCTGCAAGCAGCACCAAGTCAGTGTGATCTACCATTAACTTACCTTTTCGAAGAAAATGTCCTTTGCTGTGGTCCATGAGATCCGGTGGCAAGAACTCATAGTTTGCCCTGGGATCTGCTTTCATTTTATTAAATGTAGCCTGATCCACAACAGCATCCACCTCCTTTTCCGTCAGTCTCTTTCCCAGGAAGTTGCATAATTTCAAGACACAGCTTCTCAGATCCTGAAATGGAACGTGGTTTTTGTTGAGGGGGCTCAGAACTTACAGGGTTAAGAGTTCTGAGTGATGACGCCTCACATTCTGAGGGCGGGCAGAGAACACGGAAGGGGTGTGGATTTCTCTGTGTGTTTTTCAGTCTGCGTGTTTGCTTCAAGGAGAGAGCAAGCAACATGGGCGAACTCTCGCCAGGAGATTTATAGATGTTGTGTTTTGCTAAGGAATAAAGACTTTAAGATAAGGAGAGCTGCGTGTCAGCCTGAGTTATTGCCACCACACGACAGAACGTTCCTGCTTCTGCTTCTGCTGTGTTTACTCTGCTGGAGTCAAAGGTTCCAAGGGGGAAGACCAGAGCTGCGCAGAGAAGTGTGCCGGACCCCCGGTCGAACTTGACCCCCCCGAACAGGTTATGGGGATCAGCAATAAAGATAAGCAACGTTCGTGCGTGTGAGGAGGCTGCAGACGGAGGCCAGCCGATGAGACGCTGGGAAAGAGAATCGGCTGAGAAGCAGCCAAAGGCCAGCTAAGGCGTAGCTGGAGCCAGCCAGGAGTTTGCTGGGAGGAGCTGAGATCTGCCGGACCGGGAGGTACCTGTAAGTAAGCTGGGCCCCCGGGGAGAGATGGCAGACAGCCAGGAGTCGTCAATCCCTGTTGATAAGGTGGACGGGAGCAAGCCCTGGGCCGGGAGAAGGCAGGCACTGAAGAAAGCAGTGGGAGCCAGGCTGGAGGGGGCTGAGAATTGCTCTGAGGAAGCACCATGCTCAAGAAGCCCAGAGGGGGCTGGAGGCCCAGAGGGGGCCAGATGCTGCACAGAAGCTGAGGAATGCCCAGAAGGCCCAGAGGGGGCTGGGACTGTGTTGGAGGGCTGCCGGAATGCCCCTACATATGAGCTGCATGCTGGAAAGCTGCTGGAAGCTGGGAAGAGGAAAGCAGAGGCAAGCTGTTCCTCTGGGGGCTGTGCACCCAAGTTTGGGGGTGCAGGCCATAAAGGCCATTCCAAGGGTCTTGAGAGTGCCCAGGCTGTTTGGCAGGAGCTGAAGGTGGTTTGCAGAGAAACCACAGCAGAAGCCAAAAGCCATTTTCCCAACGGCAGAAAAGCCTCAAGGAGGAGGGCTGCTGGAGAGGTTGGGGGGGCAGCGAAGACCAAAGGCACGTTTGCAAAGTTTTCCACTAGGCGATGTTTTGTTTGTGCCTCGGCTGAACACCTGCGTCGCAACTGCCCACAGAGAGCGAGAGAGCCAAGGCAGGATGCGCCCAAGGTCGTTTCCCATGGGAACCAGCCCGGGAGAAGAGGCCAGCGTGGAAAGTCCCAGGGTCGGCAGGAAGGGGAGGGGAGCGTTTTTCAACTGTCTGCTTCGATGGCGGTTTTGGACAACACCACCTGCAGCGAGAGCTCCAAGGTCGAGGGCAGCAGGAAGTCAGTTGCAACAAAGGCGACAAAGAAGGACAACTCCGGTGGGGGGAGCGTGCTACGTTGGGTTGTTGACTCAGCTGCGAATGCCCATCTGGTCACAGCGCCACCTGATGGACAAATGTGGAACTGCAAAGCTGTTTCAACTGAGAAAACTGTTAGTTTTGCTACAGGGGCACAGGGGCGTGTAACCCATGTTTCTAACATGTTTGTCTCTTTCTTACAGGCTGAATTGAAGGTTTATGTTCTCCCTGAGATAAAACACTGCCTGCTATCTGTACCTTCTCTTTTACAGGAGGGATATTCTGTGAGTTTTGAAAAAAATGTTTGCACCATTTCCAGAGGTGGAGAGCAACTGGTACGTGTTGAAAGAAATCAGAACAACCTCTTTGTTCTGGAATCACCTCTCGAGGGTGAGGGGAAAGCCACTGACCACACTCATGTGTCGTGTGCTTGCGTGTGGCACAAGAGAATGTCACATGGGTCCTGTGAGGACGTCCAGATGTTATCAGAGTGCACCAAAGGTTGCAAGGTAAAAGAATGTGGTAAACCTTTGAATTGCAAGGCTTGCAGGAAAGCCAGAAACAAGGGGTTTAATGATCCCAGGGTGGAGAGGGTCACCACAAAGCCTTTTGAGCTTGTGCATGCAGACCTTTTAGGTATGCCACAGCCAAGTCTGGGCAAGGCCAAGTGGCTGGTGGTGCTGACAGATGATTTTACTAGGAACTCCTGGGCTTTCACGCTGAAAACGAAGGAGGAGGCAGCGCAACTGATCAAAGATTGGGTTGCAGAGGTGGAACTGAGGTTCTCCACCAAGGTGCAAGGTTTCCAGTTTGACCGTGGTTCAGAGGTCACTGGGTCTGCTCTAAAGGGTTTCTTTCGCCAGAGGGGGATACGTCACAAGGTGACTTCTCCTCAGGAGAGTGGCGTGGCAGAGCTGAGGAGTAGAGCCCTGGTTCGAGCATCCGAGATTCTACTGGATGACTCTGGTTTGCCTCACAGTTTTTGGGGGGAGGCGGTAAAAACGGCCAATTTCTCGATGAACAGGTGCTACAATGCAGTGGTAGGTGACACCCCATATTTCCTGCTTCATCGGCAGAAGCCGCTTGTGCATTTCTTTCGCACTTTTGGTTGCAGGGCCATGGTGCCTGTACCAAAGTGGTTGCAGCAAGAAGGTGGTCCAAGGTACCAGGAAATGATCTTCTGTGGATATGAACCTGCGACAAAAGGGTGGAGGTTCGCATATCCAGAAGGTGATCAGACCAAGCTTCTGGTCAGTAAACAGGCTGAGTTCTTTGAGCAGGATGGTTGGGCAAGGCGCAAAGCGAGCTCTGACATTCACTCAGATTGTCTGTACGACTCTGAGGAGGAAAGAGAGCCAGAGCCTGAACCTGCTGGTGGAGACCAGGTCCCTGAACAGAGTAGGGCGTCTCCACAGGTTGTTAAGGGAGTGTCCAAGAGTGAGCCCTCATCTCCTGTGCGCATAATGGAGAAAGCTCACAGACGTGTCAAGTCAGAGGGGGAGTCTTCTGGTGAGGAAGACGCACACGCTGGCCCCAGTGGGTCAGGAGGAGCACCCCAGTTTGTGCCCAGGCGGTCTTCAAGGGCAACAAAGGGAATTCCACCTGAGAGGTTTCAGGTCACAAATGCGTGGGTTGGTTTCGCACAGTGCGAACCTAAGGTTTGTGAGGTTCAACAGGTGCCTAACAACGATGCCAGGAAGGGGCGGAAGGCAATGGGGAAGGTGTTGAACACTCAGAAGTCCTCTCAGAATGTGATTCGAGAGGGGGTGTTGAGGGGGCTCAGAACTTACAGGGTTAAGAGTTCTGAGTGATGACGCCTCACATTCTGAGGGCGGGCAGAGAACACGGAAGGGGTGTGGATTTCTCTGTGTGTTTTTCAGTCTGCGTGTTTGCTTCAAGGAGAGAGCAAGCAACATGGGCGAACTCTCGCCAGGAGATTTATAGATGTTGTGTTTTGCTAAGGAATAAAGACTTTAAGATAAGGAGAGCTGCGTGTCAGCCTGAGTTATTGCCACCACACGACAGAACGTTCCTGCTTCTGCTTCTGCTGTGTTTACTCTGCTGGAGTCAAAGGTTCCAAGGGGGAAGACCAGAGCTGCGCAGAGAAGTGTGCCGGACCCCCGGTCGAACTTGACCCCCCCGAACAGTTTTAATGTCAGGCCATCCACAATAGAGAAACCTGACAGCTTAGAGACTAAAACTCATGGAATAGGCAGGAATACAAGCAGGGGAAACAAGCAGCCTACATCTTTCTTTGCCTAATTTGTAATAATTGCCATTGCATCATATTGTACTTTCATTGTTGCTTTTATTCTATGAGCCATGCAGAATGCATTATATTATGGGGCAGCTCTTTCAACTGAGTCCACAAGTAAATAAATAAATGTCCCTGTTGAAGACACAAGGGAGGTTCTGTGACATCTCTCCTCAGCATCAGAGGGCCTGTGAAATGACATATCTTGCTTGGGATCATGACACTATATTATCAGTCCCATAATTCCTCAGGGGAAATGGTTATATGCACTATTTGCTGTCTAGGGTCCGAAAAGCTGCTCCTGAATCCATGGCCTGCTAGGCTTTGAAGAATCTTTAGGAAAGGAAGCGAGACTAGCAGGGGAAGCAGCAGCTGAGGGCACTTGAATAATCAAATTGCTTCCTTCCTCTATTTTGTAAAGGTGAGTTTTGATGGATGTTTAATATCAGACTGCATAGCATTTTGAAAACTTACCTTCTTCATTTCTTCATAGGTAAGAAACAGAATATTGAAGTCATCCTTGTGAGAGTACCAGCCTCCCACATGGTCCAGCCATAAACTTCCATATACTGAGAGGAGAAAAGTTGATTTGGCATAAAATGTAGATCAGATTTAAAAAAAAAAAAAAACATTCAGAGAGAAGCAGTACAAACATATAAATTCCATTAAAACAATTTAAAGAAATCATTTTAAGAACCAGCAGTGGAACAAACCATTAAACAGAAGCTGAATTAATACCACCCAACCTCACCGAACACTTTCTCAGAGAAGGAATTTGCAGTTCTGCATTTTAAGGCTCCCTGCTGTGCTTCCCTTCCCAATGTGATGAGAGAGTGATGGGTGGGCTGAGATCAGTCTAGCCTTCCTCCAGCCCCCTTCCTTCCCACTCTGGCATTTTCCTTATATGGTGTGGAAGTTAATACAACATTTAAGAGACCATGTCAGGGTTTCTTAGTTATTACTTGACACAAATCTCTACACTTGATTAAGCATTGGGTGTTCCAGCTTGTAATGATTTGTAGCTGCTGCATCCTGATGCAAAGAGAATACAAATCCACCTGATTTCCTTTGGGAGTTGGCCAGATCTATACCCTCCATTCGGCATCAATGGACACCAGTCATCAGTGGCATAAAATAGTGTAGTTGGAGTCTCAGTTGGAGACGCTTTGTGATGCATGGATGTGGAATTTCCTCAGAGTAACCTACGGCATCAGACATGGCATTCTGAAAAGGTTCCTTAACACAGAGAGAAATTCTTTAATCTGTTGTCAAAGGATAAAGATGAAGAGACAAGAGTGATTCATTTTAGAGTAGCAATTCGTCCTTACCCTTCCCAGCCAAAAACCTCTCCATGAAAATTCCAAAATCTTCTACCTCTTCTAATTGGACTGCAGCTTTGGAAAAATGGTAAAAGGAAACCAAGACATCCTTTGGGTTTCTGGCCACATAAACAACCTGCAGGAATAACAACAAATTCTTTCGATTCCTAAAATAATAAATGGATGGATCTCAGATATCACTTCTTGTGGATTCTTAGTTATTCCAAGTTGCTTTACAACCCTGGCAGCCTCACCCTCTTTTGCAACATGAATGTCACATGCACAGTGCAATCCTATGGTGTCGAATGAGCTTATTCTTATTAAGTCTGTTGGATGGCACCCTTGTAACGAATGGCATTTTTTGTTTTTTAAAATACTTTTATTTTGCTTTAAACAAATACATACAAATATAGACAACCAAAATTACAAAAGAAAATTACTTAATAATGATAATAATGAAAAAGCTAAAAAAACTACAAAAAATATCAAAGTACATGGCATAAAACATAAGAAGAAGGATGAGAAAAAAAGGAAAAGGGAAAAGGGAAAGGGAAAAAGAAGAAGAAGAAGAAGAAGAAGAAGAAGAAGAAGAAGAAGAAGAAGAAGAAGAAGAGCCAGAACACAGAAAGGCTCATCTACTGTACGCTTCCATCAAGGTCACAACAGATCATTATTCTTATCAATTCTCTTGATCTGCATTCCAAGGAATCCCTCATCTTGGTATCAGGGAACATTTCTCTATGAGGTATCATTCTAAACATAACCAGGTCTTTCTTGTTGAAACCTTATCCCCTAGATAATTATTTATACATTCCCATTCTTCTTTCATCATCTTTTTAGGTTTATCTCGTAGTGCGTCTGTCAGCTTTGCGAGCTCCAAGTACTCGCACAACAAATGCCATGTTTTGAATGGGCTGCAAGATGGCTGAAGACCACCACATAAAATGGATGCTGTTGATGAACTATTAATAAATTGTGCTGATCAAAGAGCGAATGGAATGTGGAATGGAATGGAATGAAATACGGTTTGATCATATTTACATGCACCACTTTTCGCCCTTCCTCTCCTTGCTTGATCACATAATTTACTTCATTCATTTTGTCTTTTGTTTTGTCTTGCCCGGTGCCTCTTCTCTGACATATGTCACAGGCTTGATAGTATTGTTTTATTTGTTTCCCCATTCCTGGCCAATAAAAATTTTGAGCCACTCTCTGTTTTGTATGTGTAATACCCATATGCGCTCCAAATACACTGTTGTGAGCGTGCTGCAGGATTTTGCCTCGGTATTCATGTGGGATTACTAATTGTCTTCTCACTTCTTCACCCCCCCTGCATGGTGGGTCAAGGACTTCTTGATATAAAATGTCCTTGCTCAAACAAAACTGTTCTGGGCACTCAGGAGTTAATGGCCTCTCCGACTCGGCTGCCTCAAAGTACTTTTGTAACTCAGTATCTTCTTTTTGCTTTTTGACAAAACTTGAGGTTTGACTTTTAGTCAAAGGAAATAAAAAGCTGTCTTTTCTTTCCTCACACTGATCATTCCTTTGCTGTTCTTCAGCATTGTCTGCCTCTGCTACTGTATCCACCCCCTCAGGTTTAGTTGACTGTGAGCTCCCTTTTGCTCTGGTAACTATGAAAGTACTCTGCACATGTTCTAAAATGTCCCAACCAATGAGCACAGGGGCGGGAATTTCTTCCGAAAGGGCTACCTGCCACTTCCCTTTTCCAGTTTTTGAACCTGACATCTATTTCTGCCACCTTTAGGATCTCTGCTTGTTTCGAATGTCCTTTTAATTTCATTACTTTCCCTGGAATTATGGCCTCATCCCTGATTATTTCCGGGTGGACTATGGTGACTTGCGATCCCGTGTCCTTTAACCCAAGATATCTTTTCCCCTCTATCCAGATATACTCTCCAGCGTTCTTTAACAAGAGATTATCTTGTTGTATCATATAACAATGCAGGACTTCGGCCTCTACTTACCTCAGCAGGCTCGGGCCTAATTGGCATGTCTGTTTCTCCTCCAGCACTCTCTCATATATGGTAACGTCACAAATAATAATAATAAAAATAATATAAAACTTACTAAATAATTAGCACTGGTTGTTTTAGACAGTGGCGTAGCGTAGGGGGTGCAGGGGGGGCCGGCCGCACCGGGCGCAACATCTGGGGTTAGGGCAAATCCACGGGTTAGGGGGCACAAATCCACGGGTTAGGGGGCGCAAATTACTTGCCTTGCCCCGGGTGCTGACAACCCACGCTACGCCACTGGTTTTAGAAATCTGTCCAAGAAAAGTAGCAACCTTTTTCATTTGCACACAGCATATCTGAGATCAAATATGACTCAAGCCCAAGAATAAACTTTCAAATCCAATATATTGGCAGCGGTCTTTCCCACCCTTCAAAGATTTTGAGGAATTTTCAGAGTCCACATCAAGATGGACAGCTCCCAGTCTTTATAGTCAGAATTCCATAAAAGCTATTTCCCAGTAAACAATGCCACATGCAGAAATGGCTCATTTTGTTTTTGTTTATCATCTAAAGCTAATGTTTTCAGGAATACCTTTGCATAGAAAATGCACTTGATGGCTTCCTGTGTTCTCCTTGCTAAACTGTCCAAATTTATACTGCAAACGACTTTCAATGTCTTGTGCTTGGGCAGCTCCACAACTTTGTCTACCTCCCGTACCTCAGCTTTCCCCCCACAAAATCACAGGGGGTTGTTTATACAACACCCCTGAGATTGTGAAAGTGCAGTTTATTTTATGATTGCAGGGTTTTTTATTTCAAATGATGGCAAATCTCAGTTGTGTTTCCTGATAAATGATACTGACTTCATATGTTGGAGTGATAGATGTTTCAAAGCCCATACAAACATTCCTGGCTGATAGATATTGGTTTCCTGGGGTCCTTTATCCATCAGCTTTAGTTGCCAGGCAGACTGTAATAATACTCCAGAGCAGGGATGGGGAGTGATCTAATTAATGTTTTAATGCAAGTCCACCTAATTTCAACTTCCTGAAACAGTATGTGAACAGAAACACAGCTGCAGTTCATCCATAAAAATTCACACATCTTCAAATTACGCGATACACCTTTCCAACCAAATAATGTGTGTATTTTAGGGGAAAGTGTTTATGATATTATGCCGATAATAGAATGTATATTTTACTGAAAATATCATGCAAAATTTAGTATATTAACAAAAAATATTGTGTGTATATATTAAGCATCTTTGTATTCAGCTTTATTTGTATATCAATAGAAATGTACACTAAAATGCAGACAAATTTTCATGATTTTTTTCTCTTCTTCTGCACAAACTGGTGCAGAAATATGGTGAACCAAAAAGAACACTGGAAATGTGAGAAACTAAGCAGAAATCCAAACAGATAAGATTCACTCATCCACACCCTTAAAAACTAGAAGAGGCAGAGGCAGTTTTTAAATCTGAAAGCAGAGATGGATCCTGCCACACCTACTGCTTGCTGAGAATAGGACTGGGCAACTCAGCCTGTACTAAATTATATTGAGATGGTTTATAAATATCAGAGTCTGGTTCAAGTTTGGGATCTGAAGAATGTGTGCTGCTACGCTCTTGGAAGAGCACAAAGAACCATTTATTTAGGTCTTCTTATAAAATGTAATTCCCCTTCATGGATCACTGCCTTGTTGTGGCGAAGGGGCTTCAATAACTCTGAGAAGCTCTGTGACGGCCTGGGAATCCGATTCAGAGGCTGAACTGGAGGAATCCCAGCCTGCACAGGAGTCCCTGCCTCCAGGGCCGGCTGAGCTGGGGCAGGGCCTTGATTCTGAAGCTCCTGCACCTGTGCCGGATCCTCAGGAGCAGGCACCAGGTGAATCCACTCTGGCTCCGGAGATGATTGAGGACCCATTGCCTACAGGTGCACCTCTCCCAGCCCTGTCAGGGGAAAGTGAGTCTCCCCCTGGGTCCAGTAACCCACCGGCCTCTCCTGAGCTGCAGAGGCTCAGGGCAGAGAGGCGGAGGGAACTGGTTTCTCCCAGGAGGAGTGCTCGCCTTAAGGCCAGGAGAGGCGGGTCACCTGGGGGCCAGGATTGTCCCTGGCCTCAGAGAAGATAAAGGCCAGTCAGCCTGGTCCCAGGTTGCGGGAGCAACGTCGTTGAAGAGCTGTTTCGGCCAGCATCCAGTCCTGTTTCCCCAGACTTCGTGTCCTCGCCCGGCTCCTCGCTGTGGACCCCGCTTCGCCCGTGGAGGACTGTCTGCCGACCCTCGACTCAGGTCCTGGACCTCGCCCCATGGTAACCTCCCCCCCTGGACCAGCACAAGCTCTGAGCTATGCTGTGCAGGGTCACCCAAGACGGACAGGTCATAGCCAAGTGTTTAGACTCAATGTGATCCACCTGGAGAAGGAACTGGCAAACCACTCCAGTATTTTCCCAAGTAAACTCCATGGACATAAAAAAGGAGAAGCTTTGAGAAGAAAGTGAGAGTTTCCAAGGCATGCTCTGGTTCATGGGGTCACAGAGAGTCAAACACAACTAAGACGACTAAACAACAACAACAAATAAAATGTAATTAATTTTATCTATGCCTTTTCATGTGATCGTGTTTGCTGTGTGAACTACAGGGAGGAGTATGTGTGTCAAATCACTTCAAGGAATATATTTGGGGTGCATTTGTCTCTTATCAAGTTTCACTGCCTTGAAGTGGCATGCAGCATGTGAGTACAGATTTTTTTCTACAGCTAGCCCTGTTTTTGAATTCTGATTAATCATTGCCATCCAGTAGGAATCAAATGCTTTCACCATCAAAAATGTTTGTGAGGCAGTTAGATAGTTCTCCCATTTATCTTTTTCAAACCCACTCAGATACACACTTGAGGGCCCTTTGCAATGTTTATCATCCTTGGGGTCAGAGGAGTTCCTCTGCAATCAGACTTTGTCACTCGTCTTGCACAACCTTTCTCCAGGGGAGTGAGGCGAGGAAGCAACAAGCAGCCCTGTCCTCTGAATTAAAGCCAAATGTGTTCAAGAACACTTTCCCTCAAATAATAAATTTGTTTAGGAATGAAGCGTTCAAAGAGATTATTCAGTACCATAAAAATAAATATCTGTTCCAGCAATCAAGATTATCCACCAATTATTTGCAACACATGGATTGCTAATTCTTTCAAGGGCCAAAGGTGAGTAAGTGACAAGCAGCATAAAATAAAATTGCTCTTGTAATTTTTATGTTACTTTTTCTACAGTTCTGAAATTATACTATATCACACAGTTATGCACACCCAGCAATTTGGTGTAACCCACCAAAGTGACTTATCTTCACCAGGGAAATGATCAAGTATCCATATTGGTTTTGTCGGACCATTACAAGGAAATTACTTCTTGCCTTTTGTACTTCTACTCAAAATGGCTTCAAATAATCACAAACATCTGTTTCAACAATCACAGCTCTCGACCAATTATGTGCCAACCCACAGGCTGAAATGTTTGTCCTGATGGAATAATTGGAAGAGCATGAAGAAGAATTCCACCCACAATAAATAAATTGATGATGTGAATGAGCCAGATGATTTACATTGCCATCTGGGACACCAATAGTTAGTTAGTTTGGTTTTTTTTAACAATAATTTTTATTAATTTTCAATTACAATAATCCAATGCTAGGCTCAATATAACAGTGCCAATTTAAAATACAATTAATAATCCCAATAGCTAGTTTGGGATTCCTTAACTTTTGCACATGGGGTCAGAAATTAGGACATGTTGGAATGTAGAAAGAGAAGAAGCGGACAGTACAAATGTAATTGTTTTGTGGTGTTTTTTAAAAATTACAGCACATATTAGAAAATTAGGAAGCTATTAAGCCATATGAGATTTTGTTTTCTACTAACTCTTACAAATAGGAGCTGGAATAAATGCATACAGTGTACTGTATTTCATCCTTCCAGGCTGAAGGCAGACTCATGATTCCTCATGGATGTCCCAGCAGAACTTGATGGGCAGCTTTTCCATTCTCTCCTTAAAAACGCTGTCAAACCTTTCACTTTGTGCGACTGTCATCATGTTCTTCCAGTCTCCAACAGTGCCTGGCCCAGGAAGCAGACAGAAAGAACGTGCATTGTGGTGGTCAAAAAAATATCCATACCGCCAGATATATTTGATCCCTAGATGCAATTGTCAGGTGAATATGTCAGGAATTCTGCAAGCAGCACCAAGCCAGTGTGATCTACCATTAACTTACCTTTTCGAAGAAAATGTCCTTTGCTGTGGTCCATGAGATCCGGTGGCAAGAACTCATAGTTTGCCCTGGGATCTGCTTTCATTTTATTAAATGTAGCCTGATCCACAACAGCATCCACCTCCTTTTCCGTCAGTCTCTTTCCCAGGAAGTTGCATAATTTCAAGACACAGCTTCTCAGATCCTGAAATGGAACGTGGTTTTAATGTCAGGCCATCCACAATAGAGAAACCTGACAGCTTAGAGACTAAAACTCATGGAATAGGACTTCCGGGTTGGCGCCATCGTCTAATGGCGGATTCCCTCCGAGCTCCGGAGGGAATCTGCTCAACAGGGGTCGGGTTCTGCCGCGGCGGCGACGCGGGGACCCTTAGAAACCACAGGCGCTGAAGCCTGTGGACCTGGTGACTCGGTGGGCACCATTTGCGCGCCCCCCCGACCCGCAAAGAAGCCTTTTTAAAGGCTTCGGAACGGGGGACGGAGGGAGGTGTGGTGCTGAGAGTTCGACTGCTTCCCCTGCTGAGTGAAGCCGCATGCCATGGGCGGAGAGCGTTAACTTCTTCTTTTGAACTTTTGGATCAAAGTAACGACCCGTGAGTAACACGGTAATTGGACTTAAAAGGGAAAATTATTTCTGGGAATTCGGCAAGATCGGGTAAGGTGCTAAAAAGGAAGTCAACCTGCCCGCCTTGTAAGCATTGTAAAGCAAGGATTTTATTACTAAGGTTGTGTGAATGTCTTTTGTTTTTTGTGGAAAAGCGCAATTAACTTTATATTGGGCCAATTTAAGTGACTGTGCTGGAGGATAAGAGAACGGAATTCACCCCTCCCCCAAAACCCGGGAGCGATCGGGCAGAGAGCCTGTGGAAGAGGTTTATAGACTTTGACAGCTGTCAAATTAGCTGTCAAAGCTGAAAAAAAAAGGAGAACTGTGTCTTTGCTGGTTACATTTGATACAATTTGGTAACAAATTGTTAAAAACAAAGAAGAAAAGGTTAATTTGTCATTAAGTAACTAGAATCCCTCTAGAGGGGGTTCAGGACATTACAAAAATGGCTGTAAGTGGAAAAATACTGGCTGAACTGGAAAGGACCTTTCGTCTTTTGGGAAATCTACAGAAGCAGACAGATGCTTTGACTATAAGTGTAATAACAATGAAGGGAACAGTAAACAAAATTGCTGAACCTGGAAAGGATATGATTCAAGCTCCTGCAGATGAACAGGGAAGTGTTGCTGCTGATATAAAAATCCTTATAGCCAAACAGGAGAAAGAGTCTGAGTCATTTGAGATGCCATTTAAAGAATATGAGAAAGAAGGAGGCGCTGGGATGTTGCAGATGGCTAAAGAGAGCCAGAGGCCTATTAAGTTGGAAACAACTGAAAATAAGATCATGACAATGGATGTTTGGCTGGAAGTGAAGAATGGAATCTGGAGAGATCTCCTCTTATGGGGATCGGAAGACATATGGAATATAAATATGGACAGTACAGAGTTTGGAGTCTTTGGGACATTTGAACTTATGAGAAGCAAGAAACAAGATTTTGGCTCCATTGTTAAATATGGAGGTCTGGCTGGAAGAAATATCGACTTTACTGGAACAGAGCCTCTTCGAGATTCAGAATTTAAAATAAAGGACTATCAAGAAAACCGGCAGAGAGAAATTGAGAGAGGGTTAAGTGCCTCGGATGTGAGATCGCCAGGCTGATTTTGGATGGACTGTTGGACTTTGGTTGGGGATCGAAACCGGGAAAGGGGGTGGGAGGGCTTCGGGAATTTAAAGGGTGTAAAAATATGATTCTGTTTTAATTAAGTTGGCTTTTGCCACTAACATAAAAATGGGGAATTTGGGGAGAGATTTGGGGCCGACCTTAGCAAAAGATTATCAAAAATAAGTGTTTCGTGTATAAAGATTGGGATTTTTAAGTTTAAATAGGTTAATTAAATTGATGGAGGAATTTAGGGAAAGTATGTTAAGAATAAGTTTTGAAATATAAAGATAGAGGTTTAGAAGTTAAAATTTGTTTAAGATAATTGAAGTAGAGGAAATAAGGTAAAGTGGGGGGGATAAAAATTGCTGAGCTAAAAATTGGAATTGGAATACAAGAAGGGTAGGTGTGGGGAAGTCAGGGAAATTGGGTATGGAATATAATTATGGTAAACTTTTAAATTGCTGCTTTTCTTTTTCTTTTCTTTTTTCTTTTTTGCTTTTTTTCTTTTCTGTTTTCCTTTGTATTCTTTTTTGAAAATTTTAATAAACATAATTAAAAAAAACAAAACTCATGGAATAGGCAGGAATACAAGCAGGGGAAACAAGCAGCCTACATCTTTCTTTGCCTAATTTGTAATAATTGCCATTGCATCATATTGTACTTTCATTGTTGCTTTTATTCTATGAGCCATGCAGAATGCATTATATTATGGGGCAGCTCTTTCAACTGAGTCCACAAGTAAATAAATAAATGTCCCTGTTGAAGACACAAGGGAGGTTCTGTGACATCTCTCCTCAGCATCAGAGGGCCTGTGAAATGACATATCTTACTTGGGATCATGACACTTTATTTATAGCCCCATAATCCCTCAGGGGAAATGGTTATATGCACTATTTGCTGTCTAGGGTCCGAAAAGCTGCTCCTGAATCCATGGCCTGCTAGGCTTTGAAGAATCTTTAGGAAAGGAAGCGAGACTAGCAGGGGAAGCAGCAGCTGAGGGCACTTGAATAATCAAATTGCTTCCTTCCTCTATTTTGTAAAGGTGAGTTTTGATGGATGTTTAATATCAGACTGCATAGCATTTTGAAAACTTACCTTCTTCATTTCTTCATAGGTAAGAAACAGAATATTGAAGTCATCCTTGTGAGAGTACCAGCCTTCCACATGGTCCAGCCATAAACTTGCAATTACTGATAGGAGAAAAGTTGATTTGGCATAAAATGTATATCTGATTATTTTTTGAAAAACATTCAGACAGAAGCAGTACAAACATATCCATACCGCCAAAACAATTTAAAGGAATCATTTTAACAATCAGCAGTGGAACAAACCGTTAAACAGAAGCTGAATTAATACCACCCAACCTCAGAGAAAGTATTTGCTGAAGAGTTCTGCATTTTAAGGCTCACTGCAGCTCTTCCCAACCCAATGTGATGGGAGAGTGATGGGTGGGCTGAGATCAGTCTAGCCTTCCTCCAGCTCCCTTCCTTCCTTATATGGTGTGGAAGTTAACATTTGCAACATAAAATGCAACATAAAATGGTGTAGTAGGATTCTCAGTTGTAGACTCTTTGTGATGGATGGATGTGGAATTTCCTCAGAGTAACCTATGGCATCAGACATGGCATTCTGAAAATGATCTTTACCACACAGAGAATTTCTTTAGTCTGTTGTCAAAGGCAATAAAGATGATGGGGCAAGAGTGATTCATTTTAGAGTAGCAATTCATCCTTACCCTTCCCAGACAAAAACCTCTCCAAGAACATTCCAAAATCTTCTACTTCTTCTAATTTGACTGCAGGTTTGGAAAAATGGTAATAGGAAACCAAGACATCCTTTGGGTTTCTGGCCACATAAACAACCTGCAGGAATAACAACATATTCTTTTGATTCCTGGTCTTATTTTTTCTACTGTTTCTTTTGTTTTGCTTCTATAGTTATTTCTGTGGTTGTGAAATGTGCCAGTAACTAAGTTGTTGAAGTGGGATATATATGCATAAAATAATAAATGGATGGATCTCAGATATCTCTTCTTGTGGATTCTTGGTGCTTCCAAGTTGCTTTATAGCCCTGGCAGCGTCACACTCTTTTGCAACATGCATGTCAAATGCACAGTGCAATCCTATGGTGTCGAATGAGCTTATTCTTATTAAGTGTGTTGGATGGCACCCTTGTAACGAATGCTGTGTTTTGAATGGGCCGCAAGACGGCTGAAGACCACCACATAAAATGGATGCTGTTGATGAACTATTCATAAATCGTGCTGATCAAAGAGTGAATGGAATGTGCATGTTCTGGCAAAAGTACTGTACCTGCAAGGAAGCATAAAGACTGGCTGTGCAATGCTAGTTACAAAAAATGAGTATCGTACCGTGCCAAAAGTTACAGAAGACCAGGTGCAAAGCATGAGAGTTGTGATATGCCAAGAACATGCTAAGGGTGGAGGACTGCCAAGAACATGTCAAAGGCAATGAGAAATGCCAATATTCAGATTCAGATTCACCAAAAAAGACTATATAAGATCAGGCTTTTCAGGAGGGTTGGTGTGTCGGACGCAGCCGGGATCCCGCTGTCTGCCCACCCGATCCAGAAGAAGAGTGGTGAGTGTATGTGTAATTGTGTGAGTGACTGAGTGCATGTTCCCTTGTTATGTGTTCTGCTTGTTAATCAACAAAGCAATGTTATGTAGAAATTCCAATATATTGGTTGTCTGACTGCTTACTTGTGTTCTGCCTGAAGTGCACTGAATCTCAGATAAAAGAACCTGTTTTATTCTTAACACCCTCCAGGACTTTTACTATGGTGGAGCATAAACTCTGTGCTGTTTAGGAGTTATGGGAATTATTTCAAGCTCAGGGTGCACAGAGCATTATTCATTCATATGGACAAAGGAATTGCAGCTGGATGAACTGCCCTCAAAAACGGAGAAATGTTAACAGAATCTGAGATGTTCATTTAAAGAAGGCAAGACAAACATTTAATATGATCAAATAATAAATGTGCTGTTTCCTACTTTTGCTCTTCTGTTCCTTAATCCTTTGGGTACTAAATAGTAGGGTAGATGGGAAGCAAAGAGGCGAGGTGATGGACGACTGACGTAATCCACATTGCGGACTTTGTACTCCAGCCACGGAACCCTGTCTAGTAAGTCGACTTTTTCAGTTCCATCTCGGTGGCCTTCATGATAAATCAAGCTCAAAATATTTTGAGTCCATATTGTGCCTATAAATGAGAATAAGCATACTTAATTTCATTCATATAGGGACATGGGTGGCGCCGTGGTCTAAACCACAGAGCATAGGGCTTGCCAATCAGAAGGTCGGCAGTTCAAATCTCCGCAACGGGGTGAGCTCCCATTGTTCGGTCCCAGCTCGTGCCCACCTAGCAGTTCGAAAACACATAAAACCACAAGTAGATAAATAGGTACCACTCCGACGGGAAAGTAAACGGCATTTCTGTGAGCTGCTCTAGTTTGCCACATGACCTGGAAGCTGTCTGTGGACAAAGATTGGCTCCCTCGGCCTATAGAGCGAGATGAGCGCGCAACCCCAGAGTCGTCCGCGACTAGACCTAATGGTCCAGGAATACCTTTACCTTTACTTTAATTTCATTCATTATACTAAGTATATGTACTTAGTACTTTAAAGAGTGAAATAACTGAAAACAACATGTCATGGAGCTTACTATCTGAATTGCAACACTGAAAAGAAATGAGAGAGAGGAAGGGACTCAACACAGCAAGCAGAGGCAGATTTAGGGACCTGGCTGCACGGGCTGCCAATACTATGATGTCAAATAGAAGGTGAGAGGTGGGGGGCACCACATTTTGGTGTCACACAGACCAACACTGAAATAGGGACAGCAATGGGTGAATGAGGAAGATTGACATAGGCTTCATTTCCATTGAGGACGAGAGAGGGAATTTCAGCTAAAGGCTTCATAGAATTTGAGGATTTGGGAAGACAGAACAAAATTTGCTAATAAGTTCCTTTATTGTTCAGAAAGCTACCAAAAACTCTATTCCAGATTCTTCCCAGAACATTATACAAATGATATTCAAAGTCTAGGGAATTTAAAAAAAGTTATCTGTTCTCCAAAGTGCAGTGGTACCTCGGGATACATACACTTCAGGTTACAGACTCCACTAATGCAGAAATAGTCCCTCGGGTTAAGAACTTTGCTTCAGGATGAGAACAGAAATTGGGCAGTGGCAGTGCGGCGGGAGCAGGAGGCCCCATTAGCTAAATTGGTGCTTCAGGTTAAGAACAGTTTCAGGTTAAGAACAGACCTCCGGAATGAATTAAGTTCTTAACCTGAGGTACCACTGTACTTTGATTCAGTGGATTCAAACCATGATTTTTTATCAATGCTTTATAGGAACAGAAATGTTGACAAATGGCCAGTGGGACAAACATAATAGGCAAAAGGCAGTTGCAGAAGCCTTTCTTCATGTCACCCAAGTCTTAAATGCCTGTACACAATGCAGAACTTCCCCCCTCTCTCCTCTCCCACTCCCGGTTATTGTGTCCTCCCCACCCCACCAACCCTCCAAGGCAGATTTGGGGAACACTGGGGACACAAGGAGAGAGAAGAGTGAAGGAGGTTCTGGTGTGGAAGTGGAAGTTATTGCATGGAGGGCACAACTGCATTGGATACGGACCCCTGTTGTTATTGGCAAAACTGTGGCAGGTAAATGCTGAAATAAAGAGTCACAGGATGAAAAGTTTTTAAGAAAAGAATTTATCAACTCTATTTGACAAACACATACAAAATCCTAAAAGTCAGTGAATACAATAAATCCCTTGCAACCAAATTTGAATGTTTTTGATGTGTATTTATGTTGTTTTCAAAACCTCAAACAGGTTGACACTGGTGGAAAACTCATTATTTCATCTCTTTTTTTGAAACAAAACAAAACATGGCCCAGTTCACCTTTATGTAACCAGGTAAGTTCCATACTACCCACATTGACCTCAATTTTGCATTTGGTTTTAAGCTTGTGTTAGGATAATACAGATACTATGTAGATATATGTGGGTATCTGTCAGGGCTGCCCTAGGTCCCAGCTCACAAAGGACCAACGCTGCTTCGTTGTTAAGTATAAAAGTCTTTATTGAAGTTCAGTTTCACTTCCAGAGCCGCAGCGCGCAGCCCCACGTCTAAAGTGTCAGACCACTGATGCTCCGTCTGAGTCTCCTCCCCCCTGACACCAATTTAAGATCCTAGCCTTGCTCCACCTTCTCCGCTGCTCCTTCCTCCTCTGGGTCCGCCTGCCCGCCGGGGTTCCGCCCTTTCTAGCCTCTTCTCCCGCTGATTCCCCTGAGCCTTCTCCCTCCCTCCGGCGGGCTTTAGGAGCTGGTTCCCCATCCGGGTCTCCTGCTGTTCCGCGCGCCTGCACATTTGAACTTGGCGCGCGCGCCCAGCCAGCAGCTTTCCTCCTGACCGTTTCACTGCTGCTGCCACTGCTTCCCCCTTCGGGGGGGCTAGCTGCAACTGACCTCCCTTCCGTTCCCCCACTCTCCGATGGAGGCGTGGTCAGCCCTGACTCCCTCTCTGGAGGAGACGCTGGCCCTGACACATGTGACTCCTCCCCCCCACTATGCTCTGGTGGGGAAACTGGTCCCGATCCTCCACTGCTGCTTTGGGGTTCCCCTCTGGCTCCTTGTTTCTGGTGCGTCCCCCCTGGGACCCCCCTTGCCCTGACCATCGGCGCCCCC
Source organism: Podarcis raffonei (assembly GCF_027172205.1). Taxonomy (NCBI): domain Eukaryota; kingdom Metazoa; phylum Chordata; class Lepidosauria; order Squamata; family Lacertidae; genus Podarcis; species Podarcis raffonei. The sequence continues at coordinate 55,675,983 of NC_070604.1, forward strand.
TTCTGGGAATCTTCTGATTCGCTGGAGAAGCTCATGGAATCTCTCGGGCCACTGTCATACTCCCCTACGCTGCCCTCAGATTCTTCCCCTTCGCTCTCCCAATCCTCTCTCCCCAGTGCTCCTGCTCCTGATTCCCTGACATCCATCCCCCCCTCGAAGCCCCCCCTTCCCCCCTCCCCCTCTTCGGGTGTGGGTTCCGGGTGCTCCAGTCCTGTGGGTGTGAGTGCGGGATACCATTCTTCCCCCCTGGTGTGTAGCCGGTCCACTGGATCCGGCCCAACCACAACGGGCTCGTCGACGTCGATTTCCTCTGCTTCCATCTCTCTGCTGATGTGCCCGAATCCAGGATCCTCCCCCAACACGTCCATGTCCTCCCCTCCCCCGGGTACCTCTGGTGAGACTGCTTGCAAAGGTCCCCGCAGCAGCTCCCTGTGCCACCCCACCTCCGGTTGAGTGTCCCACCAATAGGAGCGGTCTGTGGCAAACCCCGAGAGAGACCCCTCCGAGGAGCTAGTGTCCTGCGTCATCTCTTCAGCTGATGAAAAACCCTGGAACGTACTGGCTGACAGTGTGGGTGTGAAGAGCCAGTCGTCGAAAAACTCTGCCGGCATAGGTCTGTGTGGGAAGAGTGCATGGAACTCGTCTTTAAGATAGTGCTCCTCCACGGCATAGCACGGTACCCACCTGTTGGCACTGGCTGGGGTACCTTCCCTGGCGAGGAGGTATTCCACCCCCTCTTCCCCCCACCTCGAGTCCAAAATCTCCGTGACCTCGTTGAGTGGCGTCGCCCTCCGTGACCCCTCCCTCTTCGGAGATTCACTAAGTGTGTCTGGCGCGTTCCCTGTCGCCTGAAACCTGTGGGGTTCCCTGTAGGGTGTGAGCACTGACCTATGAAAGACTGGGTGCATTCTGGAGCCCTCCGGGAGTGTCAACCGGAAGGCCACTGGATTGATTTGTGCCGCGACCTGGTAAGGTCCCAGCTGCTTGTGCTTGAGCTTCCTCTTAGCTAGCGTCCTGGCCGGCACTGCCTGGGCTGCTAACCAGACCCAGTCCCCCACCTGGATGTCCTCCCCGACCCTCCTGTGCTTGTCTGCCTGCATTTTGTAGGCGTGTTTCGCCAGTTCCAATTGCCTTCGGAGTTGCTCGTGGACCTCCTGTAACTCTGCTGCTAAGTGCTCTGCTCCCCTTGGCTCCCCCTCCCCCTTCGTCTCTAACCCCGGGAAAGTTCTGGGATGCCGCCCATTATTGGCGAAGAACGGTGTCACTCCCGTAGACCCGTGCTTCGTGTTGTTGTAGGCAAACTCGGCCAGCGGTAGGTAGTCCACCCAGGTCGAGGGTTGTTGATTGGCGTAGCATCGCAGGTACTGCTGCATGATGGCGTTGACCCTCTCCGCTTGTCCGTTGGTCTGCGGGTGTCGTGCTGACGCTAAGTTGATCTTGACGTTCAGGATGCCCAGCAGCTTCTGCCAGAAGCTCGAGACGAATTGGCGACCCCGGTCGGACAGGATGGACCGCGGCAAGCCGTGAGCTTTGAACACGTGGTCTATGAACAGCTTGGCGGTCTGTTCCGCTGTGGCCACCTTCGCGCACGGAATAAAGTGCGCCATCTTGGTGAACATGTCTACGACCACGAGCACCGCTGTTTTGCCTCGCGAGCTGGGCAGATCTGTGACAAAGTCCAGGGCCACTCTCTCCCACGGTTCGAGCGGCGTCTGTAGGGGTTCTAGTAGACCCGCCGGCTTCCTGTGTACTGGCTTGGCCCTTTGGCAGGTGTCACACCTGGAGACGTAATCCGCGACTTCTCCCCTCACCTTGGGCCACCAAAAGTCTCTGGTTACTAATTCCGCCGTTTTGTCCTTGCCGAAGTGCCCAGCGCTGGGCGCGTCGTGTAGCTGCTGCAAGACTTTCGCGCGGAGGTCGTCTCCGGGCACGTAGAGAGCCCCTTTGCGGATGAGCAGTCCGTCTCGTATCTGGAACTCGTCGTCCTTCGCTGTGCCTTTTCGCACCTCCTCCATCTTGGATTGTGCGAACGAATCCGTCTGCAGCGCTCGACGCACCGCGTCCAGGTCCACGGCAGCTGAAGCGCACGCCCACGCTTTCGGTGCGAAAATGTGCTTGGCCGCCACCGGCGCCGCTTCCTCGAGATACTGCGGCTTCCTGGATAGTGCATCCGCCATGACGTTGTTGTCTCCCGGGATGTATTCTATCCGGAAATCGAAATCCGCAAAGAACTCCGCCCAGCGGATGTGTCTCTGGTTCAGGAACCGCGCCGTGCGCCAGTACTCCAGGTTCTTATGGTCCGTGCGGACTTGCACCGTGTGTCTGGCTCCAACGAGGAAGTGCCGCCACGCCTTGAAAGCTGCATGAATGGCCAGCAACTCCCTGTCCCAGATGGTGTAGTTCTGTTCCGCCTTGCTGAGTTTCCTGGAGTAGAATGCGCACGGCCTCCATTCCCCTTGCGGATCTTGCTGCAACAGGACGGCCCCCACCGCTCTGTCCGAGGCGTCCGTCTCAACCCTCATTGGTCTGCTGGGGTTTACATGTAGCAGCTGTTCTTCGGACGCGAAGAGACGCTTGAGTCTCCGAAAGGACTGCTCCGCCTGGTCCGTCCAGGTGAACTTCTTCTTCTTGGAGCTGAGGGTGTCCGTGATGGCCGCCGTCTCCTTCGCGAACCCTTTGATGAACTTGCGATAAAAGTTGGCGAAGCCGACGAACTTCTGGACCTCCTTCCGATTGCGCGGGCTCTTCCAGTCCAACACCGCGCGGACCTTGGCGCTGTCCATGGCGAGTCCCTTGTCGGACAGCTTGTAGCCCAGAAAATCCACCTCCGTCATGTCGAACTGGCACTTCTCTAATTTGGCGTAAAGTCTGTGCTCCCGTAGCCTCTGCAGGACCTCCTTGACGTCCCTCTCGTGAGCCTCCTGCGATTCCGAGAAGATCAGGATGTCGTCCAGGAAGCAGACGCACTTCTTGTAGAGGAGTCCCGCTAACACATGATGCATGAAAGCTTGGAAGGTATGGGAGCCATTTTGCAGACCAAAAGGCATTACGCGATATTCATAGGTGCCTAAAGGTGTAAACATGGCTGTCTTCCACTCATCGCCCTCCCGCATGCGTATAAGGTTGTACGCCCCTCGTAGATCCAACTTGGTGAAGATCCTTCCCTTCCTCACCGTCGCGAGCAGGTCGTCGGTCTTGGGCATGGGGAATGCTGCGGGCTTTGTTTTGGAATTTATGATCCTATAATCAACTATGAGTCTCCGTTGGGGCGTGTCCTTCTTCTTCACGAAAAACACGGGACTGCCCCCCACTGCTTTAGATTCTTGGATGAACCCCCGCTTCAAGTTGTGATCTATGAACTCCCTGAGTTCTTGCAGTTCATCTTCAGACATGGAATACAGTTTCCCAGTCGGCAGCGTCGCTCCCGGCAGGAGGTCAATCTTGCAGTCGTAAGGCCTGTGGGGAGGCAGCTTATCCGCTTCCCTCTCGCAGAAGACCTCCAAAAACTCCTTGTACTTGTTGGGTACCGCTTGCACCATGCCTAGGTGTAGCTGCGGTTCATCCTCTTGCCCCTCCTCCTCCTGGCGGGTCTGGATGCAGTGTTCTGCGCAATAGGAGGAGCAGAAGGTCAACTGCCGCTGGTACCATGCTAATGCCGGGCTGTGCCTATCCAGCCAACTCATACCCAACACTATGGGCGTGTCCGACAGGTGGGTGACGTTGAAGCTGATGACTTCGCGGTGGTTTCCAATTTGCATCACCATCGGTGGTGTTTGCTGTACCACCTCTCCTCCCAGTAGCTTCCTGCCATCGACCGTGACGACGTTTAGGGGCATCGTGGCTGGCATGAGTGCTATGCGATGTTGCTTGATAAAGTCCACTCCAATAAAGTCTGCGTTGCTCCCAGAGTCAATGGTTATTGGTACTTGCATGGTGTGCCCATTGGGCAACTGGAGCGATGCGGTGAGTTGCACCACTGGTTTGGGTGGGAGGGGGTCTGTGGGCTGTAAAATCTCTGGGGACTGCTTCACTGACTTGCCTGGTTGGGCCCCAGTGGCTCTGTTTCCAACCAGGCTTCTTCTTCCCCCTGCAGCTGTTTCGGCTGCTCACCTGTTCCCTTTACTGTTGCTGAGGCTGCAGTGTGCTTCTGGAGCCTCTGGGGACACTCTTTGGCCATGTGCTGTGCACTGTCGCAGATGTAACACTTCCTGGTCCCTCTAGGAGCCTTCCCCTTGACTGCTCCCGGTGTTTGGGCTCTGCTGGCAGTCTGAGCCCTTGCACCACCAATCTCCATCGGCTCTTCTCCCCTGCCTAAAGGAGGCATGGACAGCGCCCGCCCCGCCTCTCTGGGAAAGAAAGGGGTTGTCCTGGCTGGGGTGCTTGCCTTACGTCCTTCCTCCCTGCTCCAAGGGCGTCCTTCCAGGCGCACACCAATTGCCAACGCTCTTTGGGCAACTTCTTGGGTACTTTGGGGTCGTTCCCCTCTTGCCAGCTCATCTTTCACCTCTCCACTTAGCCCCTCCCAGAACAGGTCTCTGACAGCAATAGAGTCCTTCTCCCAGCCCAGCACGTTCAGTAAGGCAAAAAAGCGCGAGTGATATTGCCTCACCGTCGCTTTCCCTTGCTGTAGTCCATGCATTTCCCTCCGAGCAATATCTACATCTACCGTAGATTTAAAGCAAGCGTCCATAGCTTTGATAAATGCATCGGAATCTTTGAGGGCGGGGTCTTTTTCGCGCCACAAATTCCGCAGCCACGCTTTTGCTTCCCCATGCAAATGAGTGATTATGAAGCCCACCTTCTCTTCCTCATCTCTAAAGTCTTTCCGAAGCAAATTGAGCGCGTAAACCACGTCAGCTCTGAAGTTAGGGTATTGCTGCAGGTTCCCATCAAAGTGGGCTACTAGGCTGCCCCCCCTCTTCCCGAGGCCAACTCCCTCCGGTTTGGGTCCTGGCAGCCCCTCTTTCCCCCAACGGTCCCACCTGGCCTGCAGATCCCGGCAGAGCGCTACTGCTTCTTCTTCTCTTTTCCTGGATGCTGCTACTTCTGCGTAAAGCGTTGTGACTGCTTCTTGCAGTTCTTTCACCTGGCTCTCTGTAGTCATCTTTGCCTCTCTTCGTGAGCTCGCAAAACACCAAGTCTTGCCCCTCGCTGCACCAACTCACGCTGCGAGGTTTTTATTCGAGACGGAGCATACTGTCAGGGCTGCCCTAGGTCCCAGCTCACAAAGGACCAACGCTGCTTCGTTGTTAAGTATAAAAGTCTTTATTGAAGTTCAGTTTCACTTCCAGAGCCGCAGCGCGCAGCCCCACGTCTAAAGTGTCAGACCACTGATGCTCCGTCTGAGTCTCCTCCCCCCTGACACCAATTTAAGATCCTAGCCTTGCTCCACCTTCTCCGCTGCTCCTTCCTCCTCTGGGTCCGCCTGCCCGCCGGGGTTCCGCCCTTTCTAGCCTCTTCTCCCGCTGATTCCCCTGAGCCTTCTCCCTCCCTCCGGCGGGCTTTAGGAGCTGGTTCCCCATCCGGGTCTCCTGCTGTTCCGCGCGCCTGCACATTTGAACTTGGCGCGCGCGCCCAGCCAGCAGCTTTCCTCCTGACCGTTTCACTGCTGCTGCCACTGCTTCCCCCTTCGGGGGGGCTAGCTGCAACTGACCTCCCTTCCGTTCCCCCAATCTCCGATGGAGGCGTGGTCAGCCCTGACTCCCTCTCTGGAGGAGACGCTGGCCCTGACACATGTGACTCCTCCCCCCCACTATGCTCTGGTGGGGAAACTGGTCCCGATCCTCCACTGCTGCTTTGGGGTTCCCCTCTGGCTCCTTGTTTCTGGTGCGTCCCCCCTGGGACCCCCCTTGCCCTGACCATCGGCGCCCCCTTCTGGGAATCTTCTGATTCGCTGGAGAAGCTCATGGAATCTCTCGGGCCACTGTCATACTCCCCTACGCTGCCCTCAGATTCTTCCCCTTCGCTCTCCCAATCCTCTCTCCCCAGTGCTCCTGCTCCTGATTCCCTGACAGTATCCATCATGGTTGAATTGAAATGATGGTTCTTCCTATGAAAAGGTACTCTTACCTGATTTTGGATAAGTGATTAAAAATACATCACTGTCTCTTATTTCAAAATCCTCCAGGGAATCTAAGTACTCCGCTGAAGAAAAATCTGACTGGAAATAAAATCCTTTGTATGTGAAAAGGTATTTCTCGTCTGGTTGCATTGCCTGTCTAAGAATAAATAGAAGGGAATAGTTACCTCTATTATGCGACAATGGGAAATCACAAAGAAATAGAGGTGTCATTTTGTCAAATCCTACTCTTCTAGCAGACCCCATAGCAGAATCCCATGCTTCTCTTCCATCTCAGGTGAGCAACATAAAGGTCCATCATTTAAAGAACAGAGACTTGACCCATCATTGAGGCAACAAAGCATTCTCCCCCCCCTGCTTTAAATGTTTTTTAAAATGGTGCTGCTATCAACTCAAAGCTGGCTTTGCCCTACACAAGAAGGCTTTTCTCTCTCACCCTGATATAGTTATTTCTCAAGTGCAGTGTGCAGCATGCAAAATAGCAGCCCTTGGCCTCACTTTATGCTGCCTGGCGTCATAGTTTGGTCAGTGCTGCTATCCTGACACTCATTCTTGTACTCAGGGGAGGTGGGAAGGAAGGAAAAACTGCTCCCTGGAAATGGATCCAGGGGACATGAAAGACGGAATCTGTTGGGAACTCTTGCCAATTCCTCATGGGTTCTTGATCAGCTTCAAGAAATTGGGGTGACGTATTTTCTGGGCCTCCTGGGACCAAACCATAGATGTGCCTGGGGACCACAGGGTGGCATAGAGAAAGGTATTGTTCACTGCCCATCTGGCTTCCATTGCCAGCTCTGGCTGAAACTGCTGCTGAAATGTGGTGCCCAAGGACGTTCCATGGAGGGAGTGCTGCCCTCAGCTTCATCTATGATAATACAGAGAGTTGGCTACACATACAATGGGCCCTATTGGGCAGGCGTTCCAGTACTGAGACACCACTGCCAAAATAGATCTTTCCTCTCTTTTTTTGTCTCCCCCCTACCTCGCCCCCGCGCCAAATTCTCTCCCCGCGCATAGTGTCTGACAAGGAAGGCACTTGCAAGCGTGGGCTCAGTGCATGATATGAGGAGGCAGGGAATTGTTATGGGAGAAAGTTCAAGGCTCCATTGGGTGCTGAGGAAACCAAAGTTGTCGCCAGTTGTCGCCAGGTCTTTTATACCTGTTGGGACATTTCAGGCCATAATATAGAATATGATGCATGACATCAAGATATACCACCTTGTGTTTTTATAGATGAATGGGTGCTTTATAAACATTTAAATAAAAATAAAATCCATTGCTTAAAAGTGATAAAGAAACAAAGTGCCATGAAGACAGAAAAATTACTTTAATTCTCTATATAAGTCTTGTGTTTCATTGCTAAGAAATGCAACAATCATTTAGTGGAAAACGTTGTATGTCCAAAATAGTAACAAGAAAAATACTCCGTTTGATTTTCCAATATATAAATTAAGGGTTGTATCCCATGCCGAATGAGCAGGGTTCCACTTGCACAATGGGAGTTCGCATTCAGTCCCCTCAAAATAACTATTAATCTCTGGTAGCACAAATGTTGCATTCTGTGTGACACCAGAAAAGAATATGAACTGTGACCAGAGTTTTCATGCATCTGATGCCCCTTGTTGCCCCTCAGAACTCTTGCAAGAAAGAGTAGATTAGTTGTTTGTCATTCAGTAGTCCTGCTTTTCCCTGGAAAGTTTAATTTACAAGAAAACTTACCTACCTTTTGTTTTTAGAGTCAAAAAGTGTGGGAGAGAGAACAAGAGAGCGATCTCTTTTGCAGCTTGGAGTATTTCAGCTTTTCAAGGCTCAAGTTCAGAGCTCTGTAGGAGATTGCTTTATAGAATTCTATTAACTAATAAGAGTTTGATTAAATTGATGGCTCCTCCTTAGTAAATCATTCCTGGCATGTTATGCAAGAAAAGAAAGGTAACACAGGTGCATAGAGGCAGATAATGTAAAGAACAACCGGGGAATAACTTGTTTCTTTACACAAGCAACAGCCAATATCAACAGTGGTCTTCGTCCGTTTAAGAAATAAATGCAGTATTACATCTGGTCCACTAGTAGAAAATGGGCTCAAATGATACGAGAGACCTGAGATTCACCAATGTCTATTTGAAGGAGCGCTTCCACCCCCATCGTTCTGCCCGGACACTGAGGTCCAGCGCCAAGGGCCTTCTGGCGGTTCCCTCGCTGCGAGAAGTGAGAATACAGGGAACCAGACAGAGGGCCTTCTCGGTAGTGGTTCCTGCTCTGTGGAATGCCCTCTCAGCAAATGTCAAGGCAATAAACAACTATTTTACTTTTAAAAGTTTGAAGTTTTTAATGTCTAATGCTGTATTATTTTTAATATTCGGTTGGAAGCCACCAAGAGTGCCTGGGGAAATCCAGCCAGATGGGTGGGGTATAAATTATTATTATTATTATTATTATTATTATTATTATTATTATTATTATAAAACTTACTAAATAATTAGCACTGGTTGTTTTAGAAATCTGTCCAAGAAAAGTAGCAACCTTTTTCATTTGCACACAGCATATCTGAGATCAAACATTACTCAAGCCCAAGAATAAACTTTCAAATCCAATATATTGGCAGCAATCGTTCCCACCCTTCAAAGATTTTGAAGGATTTTCAGAGTCCACATCAAGATGGTCAGCTCCCAGTCATTTTAGTCAGACTTCCATGAAAACTATTTCCCAGTAAACAATGCCACATGCAGAAATGGCTCATTTTGTTTTTGTTTATCATCTAAAGCTAATGTTTTCAGGAATACCGTTGCATAGAAAATGCACTTGATGTCTTCCTGTGTTCTCCTTGCTACTGTCCAAATGTATTCTGCAAACCGCTTTCAATGTCTTCGGTTTGGGCAGCTACACAACTTTGTCTACATCCCCATACCTCAGCTCTTCCCCCACAAACCCACATGGGTTTTTTATGCAGCACCCCTGAAATTGTGAAATCGCAGTTTATTTTATGATTGCAGAGTTTTTTATTTCAAATGATGGCAAATCACAGTTGTGTTTCCTGGTAAATGATACTGACTTCATATGCTGAAGTGATAGATGTTTCAAAGCCCATACAAACATTCCTGGATGATAGATGTTGGTTTCCTGGGGTCTTTTATCTATCAGCTTTAGTTGCCAGGCAGACTGTAATAATACTCCAGAGCAGGGATGGGGAGTAATCTGATTAATGCTTTAATGCAAGTCCACCTAATTTCAACTTCCTGAAACAGTATGTGAACAGAAACACAGCTGCAGTTCATCCATCAAAATTCACACATCTTCAAATTACGCGATACGCCTTTCCAACCAAACAATGTGCGTATTTTAGGGGAAAGTGTTTATGATATTATGCGGATAATAGAATGTATATTTTACTGAAAATATCATGCAAAGTTTAGTATATTAACAAAAAATATTGTATGTATATATTAAGCATCTTTGTATTGAGCATTATTTGTATATCAACAGAAATGTACACTAAAATGCAGACAATTTTTCATGATTTTTTCCTCTTCTTCTGCACAAACTGGTGCAGAAATCTGGTGAACCAAAAAGAACACTGGAAATGTGAGAAACTAAGAGGAAACCCAAACAGATAAGATTCACTCATCCACACTCTTAAACATAGAAGAGGCAGAGGCAGTTTTTATATTTGAAAGCAGAGATGGATCCTGCCACACCTACTGCAGGGAAATTACTTCTTGCCTGCAGTACTTCCACTCAAAATGCCTTCCAATAATCACAAACATCTGTTCCAACAATCACAACTCTCAACCAATTATTTGCAACACGTGGATTGACAGATACTACAACATATGCACCCCCTGTTCTAGAGAAGGAAAAAAGTTTGTATAAATATTCTCAAGCTGGAATCAGACTCAGTTCACCATTGATGTTCCAGCAGAACCTGAAGAGGAGCCTTTGCATCTGCTCCTGAAAAACACTGTTAAAGCTTTCATTTTTTTGCAATGGCCATCATGTTTTCCCAGTCTCCAAGAGGGCCTGGCACTGTGGTGGTCAAATAGATAGTTGTAACGCCAGGTTGTCACAAAATGCCATCCCTAGTTGCTGCACAGAATCCGGCACCTTTATTGGGAGGTTCCAAGATCAACATGCACATTCTTTTAGTGTAATGTCTCCCAAACATGGAATAGTCACATACCCTTTTTGAGAGAAAGAGCACTTCGAACCCCTGGAATCTTCCACTGCTCAAAATTGGGGTGGCATGCAGCAAGATGGCATAAGAAGTATTTCTTGACAATAGATTGCGGGGGTAGGAAGCAGAGGGCTTCTTCACTGCTTTGCTGTCAACTCCAGCCCAGGTTTCTCAGAGATGGGCAGTGGGGTCAGGCTGGGACTAGTGATGTGCCCCTCTGAGCTCCTGAGACCTTGCCCAGGGCCTGATGTGTTTGATCGCTGCTCTCAGGTTTAGGTTGGACCCTGGACAAAATTTTCCTAGACCTTCAGGACGTGGCAAAGTGCAGCCTTTTCCCTTGATATTTCCAATGCCTGGGCCCTGTTCCAAGAATACCTGGGGCCTAAGCTCTCTAAGGAGACAAGCAAGCAAACAGGCATCCCTTCAAGTGGGTTGGGTCTGCAAGGATTTTTGCATGTGTTAGCGTCTGTGTGTCCTTGGAGATGGAGGCAGCATTGGCAATGGCTCAGCATCCAATTTACTCTAGACCTCTCCCCTGAAGGAGAAGGCTTCTTGCTGACTGGAAGAGGCACCATGCTTGTTCCACAGCAGGTGGTGCCTGGCTTGGAATGTCCAATGTTACAGGGGCAGAACATTTTTCTGACAACCTGCTTGGTGCCTCTCTGTTCCAGTGAAGATTGATTGTAGTCCTTGTGACTAACTTGCAGTTTCGTCCATTGCTTCTTCTACTGGCTAAGAAGAACAGAAAATAATAAAGAGGGGAGAGGTTGTATTGTGCCGGAGCTGCCTAAGAGGCGATGAGTTATGAGGGCTGAGAATTGTAAGTAAGCAACGAACTCTACCAACTTTTTTTACTTACCACTCCCCTGCCTCCTACAATACTCTCTAAGGTGCTTTAAGATATTTCCAATTACTGCGGATATTTCTCCTTATCTCCACTATGTGTCATGGCAAGCGGCCAAGGGACCTGGATGAGGCAATGCCTCCCCCAAGGCCCAAACAGTCCAAGATTGATTCTTTCTTTTTTAACTGTAGCAGAAATAACGAGGAAGATAGCTACACGGTTGAAACTCACAATCGTTTTAATCCTTTAATTGACCTCGCAGCCGACATAGAAGTGGAGGGGGTGAACTCGAAGGCAATGAATAATGCTAAGGATAATGACAAAGAAGTCAGAGCCACCTCGAAGGGGGAGTCCGAGTCGGCCCTGGGCGATGGCATGGGATTCGATCATTTCCAATTAATAACCAGGACCCTGCGCTGCATCTTTAAGAGCATAAATGGGATCTCCATGCAGGTGAATAACCTTCACCAAAAGCTTGAGGCCCATTTGTTGGAGTTGCAGCACAACCTCACTCTGCCTCCGAGGGATTTAAAGGGACAGAGGTGTACCTCCCCTGTTAGACATGAAAGTGGTTCTGGTGGTCACTTATTAAAAGCTCAATTGGACTCTCAATCTCTGACCCTACAAGCAAACAAAATATGCCTAACTATACGCAGCAGTGACCCCAGGTCCCCAAGGTGGAATAATTCGAGAGATATCAAAGATCATCTAAGGCAACTCCTTCAGATTTGGCCTCCGCTAATAGAACTTAGTTCTGTGAAACTTTTGAACTACTACCATTGGTTCCAAAAAGTACTGCTCTCCTTCCAGTCACCAAAAATTCCTTCCATACTGGTTAGGCGCAAAGCGTTTTTGGCCACCTGGGGCATCTTTCCAACGAGAGTCTTTCATGACACCAGGATTAAACCTCTTTTCCGTAATATCGTACAAAAAGGTATCCGCTCACCAGACTGGCGCGACATAGTCTTGAAACTCAAGCTGCCCACCCGGGAACCTCACCCTCCCTCTCAGCCCAAGCTACCTGGTTTATCTACTCCAGCAACAGAGAAGCATGACCAAAGCGGGCCCAGCCATCTGGCTGCTTTAGAGGAGAGGGACCTTATCTCATCCTATGGTGAGTTGCCATTAGAAGAACAGCAGGAAGTTATATATTTTTTTTTTTATAAAAAATTTTATTGGTTTTTCCACATATAATATAAAACAATACAAAAGACAAACATAAACAAACAAACATATAAACATGTATAATTTCATAGATTTTTTCATGTACCCAATTTCAGCGACTTCCCCATGCCCCCCTTTTCTGCATCTCTATTTTAAACTTTTTTTTCCAGCAACCCCTGATCCAAATTATAATTAATTCCTTTCTTTAACCTCTTTCTTTCCTCTTATCCTCATTTAACGCTGCAAATCTGTTGTGCTTTACCCATGACATTTTAACACTCAGTAATTTTGCAAATATTTTTAAGATAAAGTTTAAATTTCTTCCAATCTTCTTCCGCCGTCTCTTTCCCTTGGTCACGGATTCTGCTCGTCATCTCTGCTAGTCCCATGTAGTCGATCACTTTCGTCTGCCACTCTTCCAGTGTGGGTAGTTCTTGTGTCTTCCAATACTTTGCTAGTAAAACTCTCGCTGCTGTTGTAGCATACATAAAAAACATCCTATCTTTCTTTGACACCAATTGGCCCACCATGCCCAGGAGAAAAGCCTCTGGTTTTTTGTGAAAGGTACACTTAAGCACCTTCTTAATTTCATTATAAATCATTTCCCAGAAGGCCTTAATCCTTGGGCACGTCCACCAAAGGTGATAGAAAGTACCTTCAGTTTCATTGCATTTCCAACATTTATTATTGGGCAAATGATAAATTTTTGCAAGCTTGACTGGGGTCATGTACCACCTATAAATCATTTTCATAATATTCTCTCTTAAGGCATTACATGCCGTAAATTTTATACCGGTGGTCCATAACTGTTCCCAGTCAGCAAACATAATGTCATGACCAATGTCCTGTGCCCATTTAACCATAGCTGATTTAACCATCTCATCCTGTGTATCCCATTTCAGCAGTAAGTTGTACATTCTAGACAAATTCTTCGTATTGGGTTCTAACAATTCTGTTTCTAGCTTTGACTTCTCCACCTGGAAGCCTATTTTCCTGTCCTGTTTAAAAACTTCATTTATCTGGTAATAATGTAGCCAATCTCTTACTTTAAGCTTCAGTTTCTCATAACTCTGTAATTTCACATTTCCACCTTCATGTTCTACAATTTCCCAATATTTTGGCCATTTAGATTCCATATTAAGTTTTTTAACTTCCTTAGCCTCCATTGGTGACAACCACCTAGGGGTTTTATTTTCCAACAGATCTTTATAACGAGTCCAAACATTATATAATGCTTTCCTAACAATATGATTTTTGAAACTTTTGTGGATTTTTACCTTGTCATACCAGATATATCCATGCCAACCAAATCTATTATTGAACCCTTCTAGGTCCAAAATGTCTGTGTTCTCAAGAAGTAGCCAATCTTTCAACCAGCAAAAAGCTGCTGCTTCGTAGTAAAGTTTTAGGTCCGGCAGGGCAAACCCCCCTCTTTCTTTTGCGTCAGTTAGTATCTTAAATTTTATTCTGGGCTTTTTGCCCTGCCAGACAAATTTCGATATATCTTTCTGCCACTTCTTGAAACAGTCCATTCTGTCCACAATCTGCAGTGTTTGAAACAAAAACAGCATTCTTGGCAAAACATTCATCTTAATAACAGCAATTCGGCCTAACAAGGAAAGTCTCAAATTTGACCATATTTCCAAATCTTTCTTAATTTCTGTCCAGCATTTCTCATAATTGTCTTTAAATAGATTCACATTCTTAGTTGTTAAGTTAACCCCTAGATATTTCACCTTATTTGCTACCATTAATCCAGTTTCACTCTGAAACTTCTCTCTTTCCTCCACTGTTAGATTCTTTCCCAATACCTTTGTTTTTTGTTTATTTAACTTAAAACCTGCCACTCGACCAAAAGCTTGTATTATCTCCAAAACTTTTTTTGTACTAGTGTCTGGCTCTTGCAAAGTTAAGACTAGGTCATCTGCGAACGCTTTCAACTTGTATTGTTTAGCTCCGACCTGAATCCCTTTAACCAGCTGGTCACCTCTAATCATATTTAGTAAAACCTCCAGAACAGTTATAAAAAGTAGTGGGGATATTGGGCACCCCTGTCGTGTCCCTTTTTCAATAGCAATTTGTTCAGTAACCACGTTATTTACAATTAGTTTTGCTTTTTGTTCAGAATAAATTGCACCTATACCATTCTCAAAACCTTGGCCCACCCCCATTCCTTTGAGATTCTTTTTCATAAAACTCCAAGAGATATTGTCAAAGCAGGAAGTTATAAATAGGCTTGATATACTCAAGCAGCAACTTACACATGTACTTCAAGAGAAAAAATCTCCTCAAGCCTCTCTGTTCTCTAGACTACTGGGCTTCTCCCTGGGCTCAGACGCTTCTTGGGATCCTCATTTCAACACTTGCATCCGGCTAAGACCTTCCCCAGGTTTATTCAGCCCCACCTTCCTGAGCTCCTCCCATTGATTTTCAGGATCCAACCATTCCCTCTGTGATGTCTCCATGGAACTCATGACATCATTTCTTAAGATTTAAAAGTAGCAGTGGGAACTTCTGATCCAGGTTCTATGTCATCCAAAATTTGCTTTAACCCTTTCTCTCTGCTCCATGATCCTGATGGAAATTCCCCCCTTTCAATCTAACCCATGAAGGAGATTGCTATGGGCATCAAACATACACTGTCCATTTCCCCCACTTCTCCCCACATATTCCCCACGCACCCTCAAAATTGACTCTGAGGGGGGTCAGGAGAACCCCAAGAACAGTGCAGAAGGAATGAAGGTGAGGAGGGGTTGTGCCAACCAGCAGGCTGGAATGTTTGTCCTGATGGTATGATTGGAAGAGCGTGAAGTTGAATTCCACAAACAACAAATAAATAGATGACATGAGTGAGTGGGAGGATTTACATTGCCGTCTGGGCAGAAGCAGAGGTAGTTGCTCTGGCACCCGGGCACGGGGTGAGCATATCAGGGGGGTGCCACCCACGGCAAGCGGTGAGCATCCTTGGGGGGGGGGCAGTACAGTAATGTGACCCCCCCTCAGGCATGACATCCGGGGTGGCCCACAGCCCGCTTCCTCCGCCAGTGCATCTGGGACACCAATAGTTTGCTTAGTTGGTTTGTTTGCTTATTTTAAGAACATTTTTTATTAAATTTCAATTGTAATAATCCAGTGGTCGCCTCACTGCCAAATTAAAACACAATTACTAATCCCAATAGATATCTTGGGATTCCTTAACTTTTGCACATGGGGTCAGAAATTAGGACATGTTGGAATGTGGAAAGAGAAGAAGTGGACAGTACAAATGTAATTTTATTGTGGTGTTTTAAAAACATTAATGCACATATTTGAACATTAGGAAGCTATTAAGCCACATGAGAATATTCTGCTGAATCTTATAAATAGGGCTGGATTAAATGCATACAGTGCACTTTATTTCATCCTTCCAGGCTGAAGGCAGACTCATGATTCCTCATGGATGTCCCAGCAGAACTTGATGGGCAGCTTTTCCATTCTCTCCTTAAAAACACTGTCAAACCTTTCACTTTGTCCGACTGTCATCATGTTCTTCCAGTCTCCAACAGTGCCTGGCCCAGGAAGCAGACAGAAAGAAAGTGCATTGTGGTAGTCAAATAAATATAACTCCAGATATATTCCATCCCTAGATGCGATTGTCAGGTGAATATGTCAGTTTGATCTACCATAAATTACATTTGCGAAGAAAACCTCCTATTTAGAACAAGGAAAAAAAACAACAACTCTAAAATTAGGAAATAACAGAAACTGAGAGTTTCATGAAGACTGGAAAAATGAAATCACCATTACTTGGTAGCTATCACATATCAGTGTAAATATCAGGGGAATCTGTAGAGGATTCTACAATAAGCACCAAATCAGTTTTTTCTACCATTAACTTACCTTTGCGAAGAAAATGTCCTTTGTTGTGGTCCATGCGATCTGGTCGAGCGAACTCATAGTTTGCCCTGGGATCTGCTTTCATTTTATTAAATGTAGCCTGATCCACAACAGCATCCACCTCCTTTTCCGTCAGTCTCTTTCCCAGGAAGTTGCATAATTTCAATACACAGCTTCTCAGATCCTGAAATGGAACGTGGTTTTAATGTCAGGCCATCCACAATAGAGAAACCTGACAGCTTAGAGACTAAAACTCATGGAACAGGCAGGAATACAAGCAGGGGAAACAAGCAGCCTGCATCTTTCTTTGCCTAGTTTGGAATAATTGCCATTGCATCATATTGTACTTTCATTGTTGCTTTTATTCTATGAGCCATGCAGAATGCATTATATTATGGGGCAGCTCTTTCAACTGAGTCCACAAGTAAATAAATAAATGTCCCTGTTGCAGACACAAGGGAGGTTCTGTGACATCTCTCCTCAGCATCAGAGGGTCTGTGAAATGACATATCTTGCTTGGGATCATGACACTTTATTTATAGCCCCATAATCCTCAGGGGAAATGGTTACAGTGCATTTTTGCAGTCTTAGGTTTGAAAGCTGCACCCGAATCCATGGCCTGCTCGGCTTTGAAAAATCTTTTGGAAAGGAAGAGAGACCAGCTGGGAAAGCAGCAGCTGAGGGCAATTGAATAATCAAATTGCTTCCTTCCTCCATTTTGTAAAGGAGAGTTTTGATGGATGTTTAATATCAGACTGGATAGCATTTTGATAACTTACCTTCTTCATTTCCTCATAGGTAAGAAACAGAATATTGAAGTCATCCTTGTGAGAGTACCAGCCTTCCACATGGTCCAGCCATAAACTTGCAAGTACTGATGTGAGAGAAGTTGATTTGGCATAAAATGTAGATCAGATTTTTTTAAAAAAAACATTCAGAGAGAAGCAGTATGAACATTTAAAGTCCATTAAAACAATTTTAAGGGATCATTTTAAGAACCAGCAGTGGTACAAACCATTAAACAGAAGCTGAATTAATACCACCCAACCTCACCAAACACTTTCTCAGAGAAGAAATTTGCAGAAGAGTTCTGCATTTTAAGGCTCCCTGCTGTGCTTCCCATCCCAATGTGATGAGAGAGTGATGGGTGGGCTGAGATCAGTCTAGCCTTCCTCCAGCCCCCTTCCTTCCCACTCTGGCATTTTCCTTATATGGTGTGGAAGTTAATACTTGCAACATTTAGAGACACTGTCTGGGTTTCTGAGTTATAACTTGACACAAATCTCTACACTTGATTAAGCATTGGATGTTCCAGCTTGTAATGATTTGTAGCTGCTGCATCCTGATGCAGACAGCATACAAATCCACCTGATTTCCTTTGGGAGTTGGCCAGATCTATACCCTCCCTTCGGCATCAATGGACACCAGTCATCAGTGGCATAAAATAGTGTAGTTGGAGTCTCAGTTGGAGACGCTTTGTGATGCATGGATGTGGAATTTCCTCAGAGTAACCTACGGCATCAGACATGGCATTCTGAAAAGGTTCCTTAACACAGAGAGAAATTCTTTAATCTGTTGTCAAAGGATAAAGATGAAGAGACAAGAGTGATTCATTTTAGAGTAGCAATTCATCCTTACCCTTCCCAGCCAAAAACCTCTCCATGAAAATTCCAAAATCTTCTACCTCTTCTAATTGGACTACAGTTTTGGAAAAATGGTAAAAGGAAACCAAGACATCCTTTGGGTTTCTGGCCACATAAACAACCTGCAAATTCTTTCGATTCCTAAAATAATAAATGGATGGATCTCAGATATCACTTCTTGTGGATTCTTAGTTATTCCAAGTTGCTTTACAACCCTGGCAGCCTCACCCTCTTTTGCAACATGAATGTCACATGCACAGTGCAATCCTATGGTGTCGAATGAGCTTATTCTTATTAAGTTTGTTGGATGGCACCCTTGTAACGAATGGCATTTTTTTGTTTTTTAAAATACTTTTATTTTGCTTTAAACAAATACATATAAATATAGACAACCAAAATTACAAAAGAAAATTACTTAATAATGATAATAATGAAAAAGCTAAAAAAATCAAAATACATGGCATAAAACATAAGAAGAAGGATGAGAAAAAAAGGGAAAGGGAAAGGGAAAGGGAAAGGGAAAGGGAAAGGGAAAAGGGAAAAGGGAAAAGGGAAAGGGAAGAAGAAGAAGAAGACGAAGACGAAGACGAAGACGAAGACGAAGACGAAGAAGACGAAGAAGATGAAGAAGACGAAGAAGAAGAAGAGCCAGAACACAGAAAGGCTCATCTATTGTACGCTTCCATCAAGGTCACAACAGATCATTATTCTTATCAATTCTCTTGATCTGCATTCCAAGGAATCCCTCATTTTGGTATCAGGGAACATTTCTCTATGAGGTATCATTCTAAACATAACCAGGTCTTTCTTGTTGAACCCTTATCCCCTAGATAATTATTTATACATTCCCATTCTTCTTTCATCATAATTTTAGGTTTATCTCGTATTGCATCTGTCAGCTTTGCGAGCTCCAAGTACTTGCACAACAAATGCCATGTTTTGAATGGGCTGAAGACCACCACATAAAATGGATGCTGTTGATGAACTATAAATAATTTGTGCTGATCAAAGAGTGAATGGAATGTGCATGTTCTGGCAAAAGTACTGTACCTGCAAGGAAGTGTAAAGACTGGCTGTGCAATGCTAGTTACAAACAATGAGTATCGTACCGTGCCAAAAGTTACAGAAGACCAGGTGCAAAGCATGAGAGTTGTGATATGCCAAGAACATGCTAAGGGTGGAGGACTGCCAAGAACATGTCAAAGGCAATGAGAAATGCCAATATTCAGATGTGTATCAAAAAGGACTATATAAGATCAGGCTTTTCAGGGGGGTTGGTGTGTCGGATGCAGCCAGGATCCCGCTGTCTGCCCACCCAATCCAGAAGAGTGGTGAGTGTATGTGTGATTATGTGAGAGACTGAGTACATGTTCCCTTATCTTGTTATGTGTTCTGCTTGTTACTCAACAAAGCAATGTTATGTAGAAATTCCAATATATTGGTTGTCTGACTGCTTACTTGTGTTCTGCCTGAAGTGCACTGAATCTCAGATAAAAGAACCTGTTTTATTTTTAACACCCTCCAGGACTTTTACTATGGTGGAGCATAAACTCTGTGCTGTTTAGCAGTCATGGGAATTATTTCAAACTCAGGGTGCACAGAGCATTATTCATTCATCTGGACAGAGGAATAAGGAATTGCAGCTGGATGAACTTCCCTCAAAATCAGAGAAATGTTAACGGAAACTGAGATGCTCATTCAAATAAGGCAAGACAAACATTTAATATGATCAAATAATAAATGTGCTGTTTCCTACTTTTGCTCTTCTGTTCCTTAATCCTTTGGGTACTAAATAGTAGGGTAGATGGGAAGCAAAGAGGCGAGGTGATGGACGACTGACGTAATCCACATTGCGGACATTGTACTCCAGCCACGGAGCCCTGTCTAGTAAGTCGACTTTTTCAGTTCCATCTCGGTGACCTTCATGATAAATCAAGCTCAAAATATTTTGAGTCCATATTGTGCCTATAAATGAGAATAAGCATACTTAATTTCATTCATATGGGGATGTGGGTGATGCCGTGGTCTAAACCACAGAGCCTAGGGCTTGCCGATCAGAAGGTCATGGTTCGAATCCCCATGACGGGATGAGCTCCCATTGTTCGGTCCCAGCTCGTGCCCACCTAGCAGTTCGAAAACACATAAAACTGCAAGTAGATAAATAGGTACCGCTCTGGCGGGAACATAAACGGCATTTCTGTGAGCCGCTCTGGTTCTCCAGAAGTGACTTGCCGTAGATTCCCGCGTATAAGATGACTTTTTAACCCTGGAAAAGAGGTTAAAACGTCGTGGGTCGTATTATACGCTGGGTATTGGCGGCGTACAGCGGGCTTTGCAGTGGGACAGGACTGCCTGGCGCGGAGCCTGCCCCCCCCCCACTGCTTCGGAAGCAGCAGCAGCTGGCGGCGGGCTCTGCTCAGCGCCGGGTGGCTTTCTCGTGGCGCAGAGCTGCCCAGCATATTAAGCAACTGGACGTATAAGACGAACCCTCAAATTGCAGCTGCCAATTTGGGGGGTTGTCTAATATGCCCAGTCGCCTAATATGCCGGAATCTATGGTAGTCTTGCTGGCCACATGACCCAGAAGCTGTCTGCGGACAAACGAAGGCTCCCTCGGTCTATAGAGCGAGATGAGCGCAAAAACCCAGAGTCATCCACGACTGGACCTAATGGGAGATCTGGGCCAGAAATGAGAGAGAGGAAGGGAATCAACACAGCAAGCATAGGCAGATTTAGGGACCTGGCTGCACGGGTTGCCAATGCAATCAATGCATTCTAGGAACAGGAATATTGACAAATGGCCAGTGGGACAAACATAATAAGCAAAAGGCAGTTGCAGAAGCCTTTCTTCATGTCACCCAAGTCTTAAATGCCTTTTCAATGCAGAACTTCCCCTCTCTCTCCTCTCCCACTCCCGGTTATTGTGTCCTCCCCACCCCACCAACCCTCCAAGGCAGATTTGGGGAACACTGGGGACACAAGGAGAGAGAAGAGTGAAGGAAGTTCTGGTGTGGAAGTGGAAGTTATTGCATGGAGGGCACAACTGCATTGGATACGGAACCCCCCCCCCATGATTGGCAAAGCATTTGAATGTTTTTGATGTGTATTTATGTTGTTTTCAAAACCTCAAACATTTTGAGAGTGGTGGAAAACACATTATTTCATCTCTTTTTTATGAACAAATCAGAACATGGCCCAGTTCACCTTTATGTAACCAGGTAAGTTCCATACTACCCACATTGACCTCAATTTTGCATTTGGTTTTAATCTTGCGTTAGGATAATACAGATACTATGTAGATATATGTGGGTATCCAACAGGGTTGAATTGAAATGATGGTTCAACCTACGAAAAGGTACTCTTACCTGATTTTGGATAAGTGACTATAAATACATCACTGTCTCTTATTTCAAAACCCTCCAGGGAATCTAAGTACTCCACTGAAGTAAATACTGACTGGAAATAAAATCCTTTGTATGTGAAAAGGTATTTCTCGTCTGGTTGCATTGCCTGCCTAAGAATAAAGAGAAGAGAATAGTTCTCTCTATTATACAACAATGGGGAATCACAAAGAAATAGAGGTGTCATTTTGTGAAATCCTACTCCTCTTGCAGACCCCATAGCAGAATCCCATGCTTCTCTTCCATCACAGGTGAGCAACATAAAGGTCCATCATTTAAAGTACAGAGACTTGACCCATCATTGAGGCAACAAAGCATTATTTTCCCCCTGCTTTAAGTGTTTTTTTTAAATGGTGCTGCTTTCAACTCAAAGCTGGCTTTGTCCTACACAATAAGGCTTTTCTCTCTCACCCTGATATAGTTATTTCTCAAGTGCATGTGTGCAGCATGCAAAATAGCAGCCCTTGGCCTCACTTTATGCTGCCTGGCATCATAGTTTGGTCAGTGCTGCTATCCTGACACTCATTCTTGTACTCAGGGGAGGTGGGAAGGAAGCAAAAAAGTGCTCCCTGGAAATGGTTCCAGGGAAAATGAAAGATGGAATCTGTTGGGAACTCTTGCCCAATTCCTCCTGGGTTCTTGATCAGCTTCAAGAAATTGGGGTGACGTATTTTCTGGGCCTCTTGGGACCAAACCATAGATGTGCCTGGGGACCACAGGGTGGCAAAGAGAAAGGTATTCCCTCTGAGACACCACTGCCAAAATAGATCTTTCTTCTTTTTTTGCCTCCTCCCTGCGCCAATTTCTCTCCTCCCACGTAGCGTCTGACAAGGAAGGCACTTGCAAGCGTGGGCTCAGTGCATGGTATAAGGAGGAGGGGAATTGTTATGGGAGAAAGTTCAAGGCTCCATTGGGTGCTGAGGAAACCAAAGTTGTCGCCAGTGTGTTGCTTGTCTTTTATACCTGTTAGGACATTTCAGGCCGTAATATAGAATATGATACATGACATCAAGATATACCACCTTATTATAGATGAATGGATGCTTTATAAACATTTAAATAAAAATAAAATCCATTGCTTAAAAGTGATAAAGAAATAAAGTGCCATGAAGCCTGAAAATCCCTTTAATTCTCTATATAAGTCTTGTGTTTCAACGCTAAGAAATGCAACAATCGTTTAGTGGAAAACATTGTATGTACAAAATATATTTTCCAATATATAAATTAAGGGCTGTATCCCATGCCGAATGAGCAGGGTTCCACTTGCACAATGGGAGTTCACATTCAGTCCCCTCAAAATAACTATTAATCTCTGGTAACACAAATGTTGCATTCTGTGTGACACCATAAAATAATATGAACTGTGAAAAGAGTTTCCATGCATCTGATCAAATACCTTATTGCCCCTCAGAACTCTTGCAAGAAAGAGTAGATTAGTTGTTTGTCATTCAGTAGTCCTGCTTTTCCTTGGAAAGTTTAATTTACAAGAAAACTTACCTACCTTTTGTTTTTAGAGTCCAAAAGTGTGGGAGAGAGAGGGAGAGACCGATTTCTTCTGTAGCTTGGAGTATTTCAGCTTTTCAAGGCTCACGTACAGAGCTCTGAAGGAAACTGCTTTATAGAATTCTGTTAACTAATAAGAGTTTGAGTAAATCGATGGCTCCTCCTTAGTAAATAATTCCTGGCAAGTTATGCAAGAAAAGAAAGGTAACACAGGAGCATCGAGGCATAAAATGTAAAGGACAACAGGGGACGAACTTGTTTCACACACATGCCTGCACTCACTTACACCCCGATAACGCCCACTTTAACTCTTCTCACTGCAAGAAGTGAGGTTACAGGGAACAGACAGAGGGCCTTCTCGGTAGTGATTCCTGCCCTGTGGAATGCCCTCCCAGCAGATGTCAAGGCAATAAACAACTATTTCACTGTTAAAAGTCAACTGAATGCGGCCCTTTTTAGGGAAGTTTTTAATGTCTGATGCTGTATTATTTTTAATATTTGTTTGGAAGCCACCCAGAGTGGCTGGGGAAACCCAGCCAGATGGGCGGGATATAAATTTATTATTATTATTATTATTATTATTATTATTATTATTATTATTATTACTATAAAACTTACTAAATAATTAGCACTGGTTGTTTTAGAAATCTGTCCAAGAAAAGTAGCAACTTTTTTCATTTGCACACAGCATATCTGAGATCAAATATGACTCAAGCCCAAGAATAAACTTTCAAATCCAATATATTGGCAGCAGTCTTTCCCACCCTTCAAAGATTTTGAAGGATTTTCAGAGTCCACATCAAGATGGACAGCTCCCAGTCATTTTAGTCAGAATTCCATGAAAGCTATGTCCCAGTAAACAATGCCACATGCAGAAATGGCTCATTTTGTTTTTGTTTATCATCTAAAGTTAATGTTTTCAGGAATACCTTTGCATAGAAAATGCACTTGATGGCTTCCTATGTTCTCCTTGCTAAGCTGTCCAAATTTATCCTGCAAACCGCTTTCAATGTCTTGGGCTTGGGCAGCTCCACAATTTTGTCTACCTCCCATACCTCAGCTTTCCCCCCACAAACTCACAGGGTGGTTTTTTTATACAACACCCCTGAGGTTCTGAAAGCGCCGGGCTCTGCTTGGGGCGCCATGGAAGATGGCCGACAATACCATCTCTCCAGCTCACACGAGGTAATTAAGGGGCTGAGATGGGAGTCATCAGCCTCCCAGGTTTCTTCCCGGTGGAAGGGAAGATGCAGTCTCATCCGCAGCTGCCCACAAACCACCCCCGAGTTCGAAAAGAAGGAGGGGGTGAGGGCACTGGATGGAAAGCCCTCGAGTGAGCTCGGATCTCCTGGACACTGTCTCCATGAGCGCTCCAAGTTCCATTTCTTAAGATAAAAGATTGGATAAGATTTATGGACATGCTTCGAGCGAAGAAAGGGTATTTTATCTGCTAATTAAGCCAGCCACTGAGATGCTAAGAGTGACGGATTGGAAGAAAGATAACATCAAAGAACAACAGCTAAGCCGGTATGTTGAAACGGAAAGGAAAGAAGGGGGGATAAAACTTTTTGTTTTCTTACTACGATACTACCTAACAACACCCCCCCCCCCCGAAGAACCGTCTTTTACTACTTATAGCAAGTGAGATTGGAAAACATAAACTGTGTGGAAATAATAATATTAAGTAAAGCCTTTGTTTCTTGAAATATTTGGAAGAAGATAAAAGACTTTCTTGTGACGCACAACTTAATCGGGATCCGCCATTACGAGACAGACTGCGCTGCAGAGATTAATAGTCATAGGGGGAGGCGAGCTCTTACTTTGTTATTATATCTGCGTCTCAAGTTCGATTTGGCAAATCTTCCCTGGAAAGACTAATGTTTGCTGCAACCTGTCTGAGAAAATTAATGAGCAAACGCCTAGATTCTATTTCATCAGAACTGAGATAAGATGGCGTCTGCCACCCGAGAAGGACTTTTGGATGGATTAGGCATAAATACTAGCGCGTGAGGACATACTGCAAATAAAAGACTTACCAGCTGCAAAAAAAGGGGTGGAGAGTCATACAAAGTTCACACAGAAGTATAATATTGATCATTTCAGCTCACCTGTGGAAACAACTCAGAGGCTATGAAAGAAGAAGGATAATAACAAGAAGATTTAAAGAAGGGACTAGTGGACACTCAAAGAAGTAGAAATATGAGATGATTGGACCCTACTGAACTTGAAGCATGGGAACCCCCAACAAAAAAATTAGAATTTGGCAAAATATTTGGACTTTATGATATATATTTGTATAATTTGGAATATTTAATGTGATTTGATTGGATTGTTAAAATGGAAAACTTAATAAAAAATTTTTTTAAAAAAAGAGAGATTGTGAAAGCGCAGTTTATTTTATGGTTGCAGGGTTTTTTATTTGAAATGATGGCAAATCTCAGCAGTGTTTCCTGATAAATGATACTGACTTCATATGTTGGAGTGATAGATGTTTCAAAGCCCATACAAACATTCCTGGCCGATAGATATTGGTTTCCTGATGTCCTTTATCCATCAGCTTTAGTTGCCAGGCAGACTGTAATAATACTCCAGAGCAGGGATGGGGAGTAATCTGATTAATGCTTTAATGCAAGTCCACCTAATTTCAACTTCCTGAAACGGTATGTGAACAGAAACACAGCTGCAGTTCATCCATCAAAATTCACACATCTTCAGATTACGTGATACACCTTTCCAACCAAACAATGTGTGTATTTTATGGTAAAGTGTTTATGATATTATGCCGATAATAGAATGTATATTTTACTGAAAATATCATGCAAAATTTAGTATATTAACAAAAATATTGTGTGTATATATTAATCTTTGTATTAAGCATTATTTGTATATCAACAGAAATGTACACTAAAATTTAGACAATTTTTCATGATTTTTTTCACTTCTTCTGCACAAACTGGTACAGAAATATGGTGAACCAAAAAGAACACTGGAAATGTGAGAAACTAAGCAGAAACCCAAACAAATAAGATTCACTCATCCACACTCTTAAACATAGAAAAGGCAGAGGCAGTTTTTATATTTGAAAGCGGAGATGGATCCTGCCACACCTACTGCAGGGAAATTACTTCTTGCCTGATCACGAATGATCACGAATTCAAATTGATTTTGTAGGACCATTACAAGGAAATTACTTCTTGCCTGTTGTTGTTCCACTCAGAATGCCTTCAAATAATCACAAACATCTGTTCCAACAATCACAGCTCTCAACCAATTATTTGCAACGCATGGATTGACAGATACTACAACATATGCACATCCTGTTCTAGAGAAGGACCTGAGCAAGCAACTCCATTCAGAATACTGCTTGCTTGGTTCCAACACAGCTTTAGATGGACTGCAGCAAATCTCTCGAAATTTGGACTATTGGTACACACATGCAAGACAGAGAAAAAGTTTGTATAAATATTCTCAAGCTGGAATCAGACTCAGTTCACCATTGATGTTCCAGCAGAACCTGTAGAGGAGCCTTTCCATCTGCTTCTGAAAAACACTCTCAAAGCTTTCAAATTTTTGCAATGGCCATCATGTTTTCCCAGTCTCCAAGAGTGCCTGGCACTGTGGTGGTCAAATAGATAGTTGTAACACCAGTTTGTCACAAAATGCCATCCCTAGCTGCTGCAGCAGAATCCGGCACCTTTATTGGGAGATTTAAAGATCAACATGTGTGGGTGTCATAAAGCCATGGCAGAGGCTTGTAATACTGCAGGGTGCCCCCTGACCTCGGCTGACTCACACTCTGTGCCTTACAATGTATTAGAATGTATTGACCTTATATGGTGATGGGCGTAGCAAAAGCCATGACCGGATGAAGTAACGTGAGACATTGGCAAATGGCCATGCGGGCAGAGGAGAACAAAGGAGAATAAAATCGGGGGAGAGCGGACGAGGGAGCTGCTCTTACCATCCTGAAAATATAGCTGGCTCTCTGTGTCTTTTTTCTATGCTGTGCACCATCTCATGATGGCTGGACTTCCGTCAAACATACACCTTCTTTTAGTGTAATGTCTCCCGAATTGGGATTGCCACATACCCTTTTTGAGAGAAAGAGCACTTGGAACCCAGGGAATCTTGCACTGCTCAAAATTGGGGTGGCATGCAGCAAGATATATATAATAATAATAATAATTTATTATTTGTACCCCGCCCATCTGGCTGGGTTTCCCCAGCCACTCTGAGCGGCTTCCAACAAAGATGAAAGATACACTAAAATGTCACATATTAAAAACTTCCCTGAACAGGGCTGCCTTCAGATGTCTTCTGAATGTCAGGTAGATGTTTATCGCTTTGACATCTGATGGGAGGGCGTTCCACAGGGCGGGCGCCACTACCGAGAAGGCCCTCTGCCTGGTTCCCTGTAACTTGGCCTCTCGCAGTGAGGGAACCGCCAGAAGGCCCTTGGAGCTGGACCTCAGTGTCCGGGCAGAACGATGGGGGAGGAGACGCTCCTTCAGATATACTGGACCGAGGCCGTTTAGGGCTTTAAAGGTCAGCACCAAAACTTTGAATTGTGCTCGGAAACGTACTGGGAGCCAATGTAGGTCTTTCAAGACCGGTGTTATATGGTCTCGGCGGCCGCTCCCAGTCACCAGTCTAGCTGCCGCATTCTGGATTAGTTGTAGTTTCCGGGTCACCTTCAAAGGTAGCCCCACGTAGAGCGCATTGCAGTAGTCCAAGCAGGAGATAACCAGAGCATGTACCACTCTGGCGAGACAGTCTGCAGGCAGGCAGTCTCAGCCTACGTACCAGATGGAGCTGGTAAACAGCTGCCCTGGATACAGATTTGACCTGTGCCTCCATGGACAGCTGTGAGTCCAAAATGACTCCCAGGCTGCGCACCTGGTCCTTCAGGGGCACAGTTACCCCATTCAGGACCAGGGAATCCTCCACACCTGCCCGCCTCCTGTCCCCCCAAAACAGTACTTCTGTCTTGTCAGGATTCAACCTCAATCTGTTAGCCGCCATCCATCCTCCAACCGCTTCCAGACACTCACACAGGACCTTCACCGCCTTCACTGGTTCTGATTTAAAAGAGAGCTAGAGCTGAGTATCATCCGCATACTGATGAACACCCAGCCCAAACCTCCTGATGATCTCTCCCAGTGGCTGCATGTAAATGTTGAAAAGCATGGGGGAAAGGACAGAACCCTGAGGCACCCCACAAGTGAGAGCCCAGGGGTCTGAACACTCATCCCCCACCACCACTTTCTGAACACGGCCCAGGAGGAAGGAGCGGAACCACGGTATGACAGTGCCCCCAGCTCCCAGCCCCTCAAGACGGTCCAGAAGGATGTTATGGTCGATGGTATCAAACGCCGCTGAGAGATCCAGCAGAACTAGGAAACAGCTCTCACCTTTGTCCCTAGCCCGCCGGAGATCATCAACCAGTGCGACCAAGGCAGTTTCAGTCCCATGATGAGGCCTGAATCCCGACTGGAAGGGATCCAAATGGCATAAGCAGTCTTTCTTGACATAGATTGTGGGGGTAGGATGCAGAGGGCCTCTTCACTGCTTTGCTGTCAGCTCCAGCCCAGTTTCTCAGAGATGGGCAGTGGGGTCAGGCTGGGACTAGTGATGTGGCCCTCTGAGCTCCTGAGCCCAGGGCCTGATGTGTTTGATTGCTGCTCTCAGGTCTAAGTTTTCCTAGACCTTCAGGACGTGGCAAAGTGCAGCCTTTTCCCTTCATATGTCCAATGCCTGGGCCCTGTTCCAAGAATACCTGGGGCCTAAGCTCTCTAAGGAGACAAGCAAGCAAACAGGCATCCCTTCAAGTGGGTTGGGTCTGCAAGGATTTTTGCATGTGTTAGCATCTGTGTGTCCTTGGAGATGGAGGCAGCATTGGCAATGGCTCAGCAACCAATTTACTCTAGTCCTCTCTCCTGAAGGAGAAGGCTCCTTGCTGACTGGAAGAGTGTCAGGGAACTGCCATCAGTGCCGGAGGAAGAGAGCAAAAGCCAAAGGGATTCCAGAGAGCGTCCAGGGATATGTACGAGGGTGCGACCAATGCCAGAGGGCAAAGGGGGAAAGGACTGCCCCGCAGGGTTACTGGAACCCTTACCTACACCGGAAAGGCCCTGGGAGGTGGTGTCCATTGATTTTATGACAGATCTGCCCAAGTAAAGGGGAAAGACAGCGGTCATGGTAGTGGTCGATCTACTGACTAAAATGTGTCATTTCGTAGCTTGCTCGCATGCAGTGTCGGCAGAGGAGACAGCCAGGCTGTTTGTGGACCACATTTTTAGACTGCATGGCACCCCATTGAGGGTAATCTCAGATTGCGGAAAACAATTTACCTCCCGGTTCTGGCAGAGACTCATGAGCTGGCTGCAGGTCGAGGTGAGCTTCTCGACGGCGAGGCACCCAGAAACCAATGGACAGGCCGAAAGAGCGAACGGTATACTCCAGCAGTACCTACTGTTACGATATTGAAGCAATGCAGCTGCAAAGTGCTAGCTTGAAAAGTAAACATGATGGGAATGTTGGGACTGCCCGTGGGAAACAGAGGGACAGTCAATTCACAGTGTGAAGCACCGGAATTAGCTCAGAGTGTAATATGAGCTCTTCCGTTTGTTCCTGTCCAGGAAGTGCAGGAAGTGTTTGTTACTACACTGCTGGAGTTTGAAGAGAGCAGTCATGTTTTTTGTAATGCTGCAAAGACAGAAATAAAGGCATGTAAATACGTTCCTGTCTATCTCTTTCCCCTGCCAGGGGGCAGGAAAGAGGGTGTGTGTTCTTCTCACATTTGAGAAGAATCGCCGATCGAGACCTAGCCTGCGCTTGCTGGGGAATGCAGCCAGGGAGGTCAACAGGGAATCAAGCCGGGTGCCTGGGATTGTTGCCAGTTTCTCTTGATATGGGCTTGAATTCCCGACACCTACGCTGCTATGTCAGTGAGAGGCAGAACAATTGGGTAGAGAAATTAGCTTTGGCTGAATTTGCGTACAATAACGCTGAACACGTGTCCACGGGAATGAGCCCTTTCATGGCCAATTACAGGTGTCACCCCAGGGCCTTCCCGGGACGGGGGGAGGAAGGATGGAGTGTACCTGCGGCTGAGCAATTTGCTGAGGAAATGGAGGCCTTACACCAGCAACTCAGGCTGAACTTGGAGCGGGCCAAGGAAGTTTACAAGAGGCAGGCAGACAGGCACCATCGGGAGGGGGAGGCCATACGGGTGGGAGACTGGATGTGGTTGTCATTCCAAGGGTTGCCCCTAAAGGGAGGGTGCAAGAAGTTGCAGCCTAGGCGGCTGGGGCCATTTGAGGTAATACAGCAGGTTAACCCAGTGGCATTTAAACTCAAGTTGCCCAACAGCATGAAGATACATCCGGTGTTCCATAGGTCCCTACTTTCACATTACAGGGAGGGGCGGGAATTCCCGGGACGGGAGGGAGGGGTTACCACCCACCCGCGGGTAGAGGAGAGGGAACACTGTAACGAAGCTACAGAAATACTCGATTCGAGGTGGCGAGGTCACCAGGTAGAGTACTTGGTAGCCTGGGAAGGAGAACCCAGGTCTGAAAACACTTGGGTCCCTGCTGAATCAATCACTGACAGGAATCTGGTGGAAGAGTTTCATGGTTTGTTCCCGGGTAAGCCCAAACCATTAGCTAGATTCTGGGAGGAAGAATTTGGACCCACAGACGACGAAGGGGACTTTGTGGATTTTCCTGCCTCCGAAGAGGAGGGAGGGGAGCTGTCTGAGGGAGAAGAATCAGACTGGGAGGTTCAACCAGCTGGAAGAGATCCGAGGGGATGGGAGGCTGGTTTTGAATCCTCAGAAGATGATGACAGTTCTTTCAGGGGATTCCCCGCATCGTTGGTCAAGGAGAGAGAGGAGGATGTATCGGAAGATCACGCCAGGGGTGAGAGGGGTCCTGAGGAGGGGGTGGGTGTCAGGGAACTGTCATCAGTGCCGGAGGGGAAGATCAAAAGCCAGAGGGATTCCAGAGAGCGTCCAGGGATCGGGAGAAGCAGCCCATCTTCTGGGGAAGAGAATCAGCGTAGCACCAGTGGAGAAGGGGGGCAGACGGGGGAAGCGGCGAGGCGGTCCCATGACTCCTTGCCTGGGACCAGCGGGGAGAGTAGGGGTCCTCCGTTGCCCATGCCCTCCTTGAGCAGAAGGCTTTCGCGCAGAGAGGGTAGGCGGAGACTAGGCGTCAAAGAGCTTCTTTGCTGGAAGAAGTTTAAGAAACGCCCACGCACGGATTCTGCCAGTGACTGAGTCAGCCACGGGTGAGTGGCGTCCGGACAGATAAAGTTTATTTTGGCAGCCCAGCCAGTTGTTTGCACCCAGCCAGGGAAATAGTTGCCTGCTTGCACACAAGCAACCCCTTAGAAACCATTACAAAGAGGCATCAAGGTTGTTCCACAGCAGGCTTGTTCTCTAGACTACTGGCCTTCTCCCTGGGCGAGCGGTGAGCATCCGGGGGGGCAAACAGTAATGTGACCCCCCCTCAAGAATGACACCCGGGGTGGTCTGCACCCCGCTTCCTGCACCAGTGCATCTGGGACACCAATAGTTAGTTAGTTTGCTTATTTTAGCAATATTTTTTATTAAATTTCAATTACAATAATCCAATGGTAGCCTCATTATAACATTGCCAAATTAAAACACAATTACTAATCCCAATAGATATCTTGGTATTCCTTAACTTTTGCACATGGGGTCAGAAATTAGGAAATGTTGGAATGTAGAAAGAGAAAAAGTGGACAGTACAAATGTAATTTTATTGTGTGTTTTTTTAAAAAAATTATTGCTCATATTCGAACATTAGGAAGCTATTAACCCATCCATATGAAACTTTTTTGGGTTTTTTTTTACTAACTCTTACAAATACGGCTGGATTAAATGCATACAGTACACTTTATTTCATCCTTCCAAGCTAAAGGCAGACTCATGATTCCTCATGGATGTCCCAGCAGAACTTGAAGGGCAGCTTTTCCATTCTCTTCTTAAAAACACTGTCAAATCTTTCACTTTGTGCGACTGTCATCATGTTCTTCCAGTCTCCAACAGTGCCTGGCCCAGGAAGCAGATAGAAAGAAAGGGCATTGTGGTGGTCAAATAAATATCCATAACTCCAGATATATTCCATCCCTAGCTGGGTATATGTCCCTCAGTGTGAAAAAATTTCCACACTCTAGATTGGAAAGACAAATATGCCACCCTTAAATATACATATTTAGAAGAAGGGGGAAAACAGGGAAAGTACATAATAGAACAACTCTAAAATTAGGAAACACCAGAAACTGAGAGTTTCATGAAGACTGGGAAAATGAAATCACCATCTCTTGGTGCCTATCAAAGGTTTGAGATTTTGCAAGCACCGACATTTCAATTGGACTGCCACTGTCTTACCTTTGCGAAGAAAAGGTCCTTTGCTGTGGTCCAGGATATCCAGTGGCATGAACTCATAGTTTGCCCTGGGATCTGCTTTCATTTTATTAAATGTAGCCTGATCCACAACAGCATCCACCTCCTTTTCAGTCAGTCTCTTTCCCAGGAAGTTGCATAGTTTCAATACAGAGCTTCTTAGATCCTGAAATGGAACGTGGTTTTAATGTCAGGCCATCCACAATAGAAAAACCTGACAGCCTAGCAACTAAAACTCATGGAATAGGCAGGAATACAAGCAGGGGAAACAAGCAGCCTGCATCTTTCTTTGCCTAGTTTGGAATAATTGCCATTGCATTATATTATATTATATTATATTATATTATATTATATTATATTATACTCTCATTGTTGCTTTTATTCAATGAGCCATGCAGAATGCATTATATTATGGGGCAGCTCTTTCAACTGAACCCACAAGTAAATAAATAAATGCCCCTGTTGCAGACACAAGGGAGGTTCTGCGACATCTCTCCTCAGCATCAGAGGGCCTGTGAAATGACATATCTTGCTTGGGATCACGACACTTTATTTATAGTGTGGGGAAATAGTTACAGAACAATATTCACAGTCTAGGGTCTGAAAAGGTGCTCCTGATTCCATGGCCCACTAATCTTTTTTTAAAAAAACTTTAGAAAGTAAATGAAACTAGCAAGGGGGCACTTGAACGATCATATTGCTTCCTTCCTCCATTTTGTAAAGGAGAGTTTTGATGGATGCTTAATATCAGACTGGATAGCATTTTGATAACTTACCTTCTTCATTTCTTCATAGGTAAGAAACAGAATATTGAAGTCATCCTTGTGAGAGTACCAGCCTTCCACATGGTCCAACCATGAACTTGCAAGTACTGATGAGAAAGAAGTTGAGTTGGCATAAAATGTAGATCAGGTGATTTTTAAAAAAAAAAAACATTCAGAGAGAAGCAGTACAAACGTATAAACACCATCAAAACAATTTAAAGGAATCATTTTAAGAACCAGCAGTGGAACAAACCATTAAACAGCAGCTGAACTAATACCACCCAACCTCACCAAACACTTTCTCAGAGAAAGAATTTGCAGAAGAGTTCTGCATTTTAAGGCTCCCTGCAGCGCTTCCCTTCCCAGTGTGATGGGAGAGTGATGGGTGGGCTGAGATCAGTCTAGCCTTCCTCCAGCCCCCTTCCTTCCCACACTGCCAGTTTCCTTATATGGTGTGGCAGTTAATACTTGCAACATTTAAGAGACCATGTCAGGGTTTCTTAGTTATTACTTGACACAAATCTCTACACTTGATTAAGGATTAGGGGCTGCACCTTGTAATGATTTGTAGCTGCTGCATCCTGATGCAAAGAGAATACAAATCCACCTGATTTCCTTTGGGAGTTGGTCAGATCTATACCCTCCCTTTGGCATCAATGGAGACTAGTCATCAGTGGCATAAAATGGTGTAGTTGGAGTCTCAGTTGGAGACTCTTTGTGATGCATGGATGTGGAATTTCCTCAGAGTAACCTATAGCATCCGACATGGCATTGTGAAAACGTTCCTTATCACAAAGAGAATTTCTTTAATCTGTTGTCAAAGGAGGATAAAGATGAAGGGACAAGAGTGATTCATTTTAGAATAGCAAATCTTCCTTACCTTTTCCAGCCAAAAACCTCTCCATGAAAATTCCAAAATCTTCTACCTCTTCAAATTTGACTGCCATTTTGGAAAAATGGTAAAAGGAAACCATGACATCCTTTGGGTTTCTGGCCACATAAACAACCTGCAGGAATAACAACCAATTCCATTCTATTGCTGATCTTATTGTTTCTACTGTCTCTTTTGTTTTGCTTCTGTAGTTATTTCTGTGGTTGTGAAATGTGTCTGGACCCAAGATGTTGAAGAGGGATATATATGCCTAAAATAATAAATGGATGGATCTTAGATATCTCTTCTTGTGGATTCTTGGTGTTTCCCAGTTGCTTTATATCCCTGGCAGCCTCCTACTCTTTTGGAACATGCATGTCACACGCACAGAGCAATCCTATGGTGTTGAATGAACTTATTCTTATTATGTGTGCTGGATGGCATCCTCCAAGACTTTTACTAAGATGGAGCATAAACTCTGTGCTGTTTAGGAGTTATGGGAATTATTCTAAGCTCAGGGTGCACAGAGCATTACTCATTCATATGGAGAAAGGAATTGCAGCTGGATGAACTGCCTTCAAAAATGGAGAAATGTTAGCGGAAACTGAGATGATCATTTAAATAAGCAAGACAAACGTTTAATTTTATCAAATAATAAATGTGCCATTTCCTACTTTTGCTCTTCTGTTCCTTAATCCTTTGGGTACTAAATAGTAGGGAAGATGGGAAGCAAAGAGGCGAGGTGATGGGCGACTGTCGTAATCCACATTGCGGATATTGTACTCCAGCCACGGAGCCCTGTCTAGTAAGTCGACTTTTTCGGTTCCATCTCGGTGACCTTCATGATAAATCAAGCTCAAAATATTTTGAGTCCATATTGTTCCTATAAACGAGAATAAGCCTATTTCATTCTTTCATTGTCATGAACGTACTTAGTACTTTGCAGAGTGAAATAACTGAGCACAAGATGTCTCAGCATCGAGGAGCTTACTGTTGAATTGCAACACTGTTAAAGAAAAGAAATGAGGGAGAGGAAGGAAGTCATGGGAAACACAGCAAGCAGAGGCAGATTCAGGGATCTGGCTGCACAGGTTGCCACCACTATGATATAAAATAGAAAGTGGGAGGTGGGGGGCACTAAAGTTTGGTGTCACACAGACCGCCACTGCAATAAGGGCAGCAATTGGTGATTGAGGAAGATTGACCAAGGCTTCCTTTCCATTTTGGATGAGAAAGGCGAAATTCAGCTAAAGGCTTCATAGAATTTGAGGATTTGGGAAGATAGAACAAAACTGGCAAATAAGTTCCCTTAATTTTCAGAAAGCTACCAAAAGCTCTATTCCAGATTCTTCGCAGCACATTATACAAATGATTGTCAAAGTCCAGGGAATAATAAAAAAAGGTTGTCTGGTTCTCCAAAATACTCCAAAGAAGAGTGAAGGAAGTTCTGGTGGGGAACTGGAAGTTATTGCATGTGGGGCACAACTGCATTGGATACGGCCCCCCTGATACTGGCAAAGTTGTGGCAGATAAATGCTGAAATAAAGAGTCATGGGATGAAAGCTTTTTAAGAATAGAATTTTACAAACACTATTTTACAACCACATACAAAATCCTGAAAGTCAGTAAATACAATAAACCCTTAGCAAGCAAATTTGAATGTTTTTGATGTGTATTTATGTTGTTTTCAAAACCTCAAACAGGTTGACACCGGTGGAAAACACATTATTTCCTATTTTTAAAAAACAAACAAACATGACCCGGTTCTCCTTTATGTAACCAGGAAAGTTCTACACTACCCATATTCACCTCAATTTTGCATTTGGTTTTAAACTCGCCTTAGTATAATATGGATACTATTTACATATATGTGGGTATCCATCATGGTTGAATAGCAATCATAGTTCGTCCTATGAAAATGCACTCTTACCTGACTTTGGATAAGTGACTAAAAATACATCACTGTCTCTTATTTCAAAATCCTCCAGGGTATCCAAGTACTCCGCTGAAACCAAATCTGGCTGGAAATAAAATCCTTTGTATGTGAAAACATATTTTTCATCTGGTTCCATTGCCTGTATAAGAATAAAGAGAACAGTTACCTCTATTATGCAACAACGGGAAATCACAAAGAAATAGAGGTGTCATTTTGTGAAATCCTACTCTTTTTGCAGATCTCATAGCAGAATCCCATGCTTCTCTTCCATCACAGGTGAGCAACATAAAGGTCCATCATTTAGACCTTAGAACAGAGATTTGGCTCATCACTGAGGCAACAAAGCATTATTTTCCTCCTACTTTATGTCTGGTTTTTTTTGTTTGTTGTTGTTTTTTGGTTAATGGTGCTGCTTTCAACTCAAAGCTGGCTTTCCCCTGCACAATAAAGCTTTTCTCTTTCACCCTGACACAGTTATTTCTCAAGTACATGTGTGCAGAATGCAAAATAGCAGCCCTTGGCCTCACTTTATGCTGCCTGGCATCATAGTTTGGTCAGTGCTGCCATCCTGACACTCATTCTTGTACTCAGGGGAGGTGGGAAGGAAGCAAAAAACTGCTCCCTGTAAATGGTTCCAGGGGAAATGAAAGACTGAAGTCTGTTGGGAACTCTTGCCAATTCCTCCTGAGTTCTTGATCCGCTTCAAGAAATTGGGATGACATATTTTCTTGCCTGCCTGGGGCAAAACCAGTTTTCCTTTCAGTGTTAGCCTCTGACTGTTCCTGGGGTCATAGGAGAGATTGTTTCTGTTCTACTCTCTCGACGACAGACAGCGCATGCATTTGTGTTTGCAAAATGAGTGGATGCTGGATGAAGGGGACACATGGCTCTGTGTATGTTTGAGGTTGAATGGATGTCGAAGAGGGGAAAGAGAGACAGGGTGGTAAAGAGAAAGATATTGCTCAATGCCCATCTGGCTTCCATTGCCAGCTCTGACTGAAACTGCTGCTGAAATGTGGTGCCCAAGGATGTTCCATGGAGGGAGTGCTGCCCTCAGCTTCATCTATGATAATACAGAGAGTTGGCTACACATACAATGGGCCCTATTGGGCAGGCGTTCCAGTACTGAGACACCACTGCCAAAATATCCCTTTCTTTTTTTGTCTCCTCCCTGCTCCAATTTCTCTCCTCCCACGTAGCGTCTGACAAGGAAGGCACTTGCAAGGGTGGGCTCAGTGCATGGTATAAGGAGGCGGGGAATTGTTATGGGAGAAAGTTCAAGGCTCCATTGGGTTGGGTGCTGAGGAAACCAAAGTTGTCGCCAGTGTGTTGCTTGTCTTTTATACCTGTTGGAACATTTCAGTTCATAATATAGAATATGATGCACCAAATCGAGATATACCACCTTGTGATATTTTAGACGAAAGGATGGCTTATAAAGTAAATAAAAGAAATAACAATAGTAAGTTGCTTATAATTGATAAAGAAATAAAGTGCCATGAAGCCTGAAAATCACTTTAATTCTCTATATAAGTCTTGTGTGTCATCGCTAAGAAATGCAACAATCTTTTAGTGGAAAACATTATATGTACAAAATAGTAACAAGAAAAATACTCTGGTTGATTTTCCAATATATACCGAAAATGAGCAGGGTTATGCTTGCACAATTGGAGTTCACATTCAGTCCCCTTAAAAAAACTTTTAATCTCTGGTAGCACAAGTGGTGCACTCTGTGTGACACCAGAAAAGAATATGGACTGTGACAAGAGTTTTCATGCATCTTGTTGCCCCTCGGGACTCATGCATGAAAGAGTAGATTAGTTGTTTGTCATTTAGTAGTCCTGCTTTTCCCTGGAAAGTTTAAATTACAAGAAAACTTACCTACCTTTTGTTTTTAGAGTCAAAAAGTGTGGGAGAGAGAATGAGAGAGCGATCTCTTTTGCAGCTTGGAGTATTTCAGCTTTTCAAGGCTCAAGTTCAGAGCTCTGTAGGAGATTGCTTTATAGAATTCTGTTAGATAATAAGGGTTGGATTAAGCCGATGGCTCCTCCTTAGTAAATCATTCCTGGCATGTTATGTAAGAAAAGAAAGGTAACACAGGTGCATAGAGGCAGATAATGTAAAGAATAACAGGGGGAGAACTTGTTTCTTTACACAAGCAACAGCCAATAACAACAGTGGTCTTCGTCCGTTTAAGAAATAAAAGCAGTATTACGTCTGCTCAGGTCCACTAGTAGAAAATGGGCTCAAATGGTAAGAGAGACCTGAGATTCACCAATGGATGTCTATTTGTACACACATGCCTACACTGACTTACACCCCAATAACACCAACTTTAACTCCAAAATAATCCCTATTTGTTTTAATAAAACTTACTAAATAATCAGCATGGATTGTTTTAGAAATCTATCCAAGAAAAGTAGAAACATTTTTCATTTGTGCACAGCTTATCTGAGATCAAACATGACTCATGTCCAAGAATAAACTTTCAGATCCAATAGATTGGAAGCAATCTTTCCCACCCTTCAAAGAATTTTCAGAGTCCACATCGAGATGGACAGCTCCCAGTCATTTTAGTCAGAATTCCATGAAAGCTATTTCACAGTACACAATGCCACATGCAGAAATGGCTCATTTTGTTTTTGTTTATCATCTAAAGCTAATGTTTTCAGGAATACCTTTGCATAGAAAATGCACTTGATGTCTTCCTGTGTTCTCCTTGCTAAACCGTCCAAATTTATCCTGCAATGACCACTCCCGACATCAAATTGTGGCGCCTTTTGCATGGTCACGCGCAGACCCCCGGATCCCAGTGCGACTCCTGGTAGTTTGGGCTGGCTTCATCCTCCCTAGGCTGGATACCTGGAGGTCTCCGCCTGTTAGGATATTTCTGTTCCACCTTAAAAGGGAGCAGGCTTTGTGAGTCACAGAGTCTGCGTATTTCCTGTTCACAGGAGGTTTATGTTTTCTTTGCTTTCGTTTCTCTCTCTCTGTGCCTGAGCAGACCGAAGCAAGCAGTCATGTTTTTTTTCTTTGTTCTGACCAACGCTGAATAAACTTGTAAATATGCTCTCCTGCGTGCATCTTTCGCTGTGCATTATCTGCTGATTGAGCGTGCATCAGCTCTGGAATGTCACAAGCTATTTTCTGGAGCTCGTGTTGCTAATTGCTGATACTGCGTGTCTACGGGAGATCGATGGACGTCCGGAGACGACGGGGAGTCATGATGGACTTTATCTCCCTGGCAGTATCCCAACACCGCCTACCTCAGCCAATTGCCCAATCCCGCCTGGGGAAGTGTTGCCAGGGGATTGGCCAGGTAAGGGGAGGGACCATCCTGCCCACACAACAGAAGGTGAATCTTACCTCCGAAGCGGCAGCGGCGGCGAGACAGCGATTTTGCGGCCTCGGGTGGCGGTTTCAGGCCTTGGGCAGAATCCTTTAGTTTATCTTCCTAAATGGGGGGGGGGCGTGAAGCAGTGACCCACACACCCCTTGTGGCAGTGATACCAGGGTTCCTCGTTAAAGGGGTCTTGAGGGGAGACATTGGCCATACACCAAGAGGTTCTCATTGCTCTCCCCTCCAACGGCGGTGAAACGGGGGATGGCCTCTCTGCTTGAACATATGTTCTCCAGAGCCAGCCCAACCCCCACACATTCTGGATAACCCTAAAGTCTCCCAGATCCCCAGCTGGGGATTGGGAAGGATAAACGCCCAATGCCTGAGCCACGGTCTCCCTACATCTGAAATATAATAAAGTTGTGGCCAATTTTAATCCCATAGCACGTTGTCTTGAGTCATTATTCTGCTTGGGGGTCGCCTGGGGTTGGGGGGCTCCACCTGCCCATGCAAACCACTTTCAAATTCTTAGGCTTGGGAAGCTCCACAACTTTGTCTAACTCCCCCTACCTCAGCTCTCCCCCCACGAAATCACGGGGGTTTTTTATGCAGCACCCCTGAGATTGTGAAATCGTAGTTTATTTTATGGTTGCAGGGTTTTTTTATTTCAAAGGATGGCAAATCTCAGTTGTGTTTCCTAATAAATGATACTGACTTCATACGCTGGGGTGATAGATGTTTCAGTGTCCTTACAAGCCATTCCCGGCTGATAGATGTTGGTTTCCTGGGTCCTTTTTCCATCAGCTTTAGTTGCCAGGCAGACAGTAATAGTACTCCAGAGCAGGAATGGGGAGAAATCTGAATAATGTTTTAATGCAAGTCCACCTAATTTCAACTTCCTCAGTCTGTGAAGAGAAACACAGCTAAAGTTCATCCAGATTTTGTGATACACCTTTCTACTCATCCATACCCTTAAGACTTAGAAGAGGCAGAGACAGTTTTTATTTTGAAAGCAGAGATGGATCCTGGCACTCCTACTGCTTGCTGAGAATAGGACTGGGTGACTCAACCTGTACTAAATTATATTGTGATGGTTTAGAAATATCAGAGTCTGGTTACAGTTTGAGATCCAAAGAATGGGTGCTGCTAAACTCTTGGAAGAGCACAAAGAACCATTCTTATTTACGTATTCTTATAAGCTGTAAATGATGGAATCTGTGATTTTTTCATGTGATCGTATTTGCTCAGTGAACGACAGGGAGGAGAATGTGTGTCAAACAATGCAAGGAATACATTCTGGGTGCACTTGTCTCTTATCAAACTTTGCTGCCTTGAACTGGCATGCAGTATGAAGGTGCAGCTTTTTTCCTATAGGCTGGCATGGGCTTGAATTCTGATTAATCATTGTCATTCACTAGGAATCGAATGCTTCCTCTAAAATGTTTGTGAGGCAATTTTATATTGGAGTTCAAATAAGTTCTCCCATCGAACTACTTTTTCAAATCCGCTCAGGTCAGAGTTTTGGCACTCTTGCAAAGTTTATGACCCTTGGGGTAAGATGAGGTCCTCTGGAATAAGACTTTGTGAGTTGAGGACCCTCGAAAGCCAGTGTGGTGTAGTGGTTAAGAGCGGTAGTCTCGTAATCTGGGGAACCGGGTTCGCGTCTCCGCTCCTCCACATGCAGCTGCTGGGTGACCTTGGGCTAGTCACACTTCTGTGAAGTCTCTCAGCCCCACTCACCTCACAGAGTGTTTGTTGTGGGGGAGGAAGGGAAAGGAGAATGTTAGCCGCTTTGAGACTCCTTAAAGGGAGTGAAAGGCGGGATATCAAATCCAAACTCTTCTTCTTCTTCTTCTCCACCCACATAGGATTATAATAAGACACACAGACACATTATTTTAGGTTAATGGGCAAAATTAGGCCACAACTTTTATTGGTTACGGTATATGAGTAGTATTGGCTTAAGCATTGGATGAAACAGCAATACCAGACTCCACCCCGCACAGCCGGGAGTCATATCGGGGTTAACAACCAATAGGAGGAGCTTGTTGATGCAAATACAACTGGAAGCTCCCCCGTGACGTCACTGGGGGTCGTGCCATGGCCCTAGCCACTAGCAGGGCATCGGACAGGATCCATGTCCTCCGGATTCCTTTAACGGAATACCCAAAAGAGGAGGGGTAGATGATGGCGCATACCCAATCCTCCAACACAACACACATATTCCAATGCCTAACCACAACCTGAGCCAAAAGGCTCCCTGCCAATACCCTCACTGCTGCAACTAATTCCTAATACTTCTGATGACGTCTGCCAACCACACATCATTTCCTTGATCGGAAGATGGACGCCATCGTCAAGAAACAGAAACACATCGCTGAATCGGATGTCAGGATGTGCAATCACATGGCCATTCATATATAGCAGCTTGCGGGCCACCGCACGATTCAGAAGTTTCCTGGATTTGTCAATGGCTATAGGGTTATGACTGCTACACCACACCCTTCTTTTTAGAAGGAAGGACCAAAACACAGTTGTTTCTGGGAATAATACAGCCAGTTCATCAAAGTCCTTCTTAATGTGGAAAAACAAGTCCACGCTCTTCCTGAAGGCAAGGTCATTCTCCCCTAGCTGGATAATCAAGATGTCGGGAGGACCAAAAGATGCTGCATTTGCCTTCACTACTGGCATAAACTCTTCCCAACGCATGCCACGTCTTAAAATCTAGGAAACACAAACACCTGATGTCAGACCAAGATCATTGTCGATGCCACACTTGACCACGCGCACACGGGCCCAATGAACAATGCTATGACCACAGATCCAAATTTGGAGACCTGGAGAAGCTGGAAAATAAGAAAATGAAAAGACAGATAAGGGTTGAGCACTATGGATTTTGAAAATACAGGTCAGCAGTTGAGAATTACTGATTCTTGCGAATGTATCCCTTATAAGCATTTGACTTCTAGCGACCCAGTTCCTTGATCCTATCTGTTGGGAGGCCTAAATGGGACGCCATAGTGGCCGCTCCAATCCTAAAAGAGTGTGCAGCGTATTCATTGGCTGGGAAACCACAGGCATCAATTGCCTTACGTAAGACATGTGGGAACTGGTGTCTCATCAAGCAGGAACCATCTTCATGTATGAATAAAGGGCCCACACAGGCAGATCTAAGCCTCAAATACCGCCTGATGTTTTTTACTGGGCAGGGCCCTGATGTTTGGATGCTGCTAGCTTGATCAAGGCACCCCTGCCGCTCTGGTCCATTTTTGACCGCTGAATGTGCAATACCAACTCAGAACTAGATAACTGAATGTCTTCTAACAGCAGGCCCCATGAGGTACTATTTGATTGGGTTTCTGCAACAACCTCCCCTACTCTCAAGGTTCCAAAGAAAGCAACAGCATAGGCAGCGGAAAATAATCGTGCTTCATATTTTGACCAACAAAAGGACCTAAGTTTTCTGCGTATCAAACAGAGAAGGCCAAAAGTTATTGGCCTTCTGCCATCCTTTTTTGAGGGTTGAAGCCTGCTCCATCCCTCAATTGCACTATGGACAATAAAGTCTGCGCAAGGGTCAAATGAAAATGTTGATTTGCTAAAGAAAGTAATTGTAGCAGTGTGAATTTTTAAAGTTTTTGCAGCACGCCCTAAGTTATGCAGATGTGCCAAGTATTGTAGAACATGATCAGGAGTGGGCGGAATACCATGCGTGAGAGCTATCTCCTTAAACTGAAATTCCAAGAAATCACACCAGGCTTTTTTATACGACCTGAGAGTGGAAGGTGCCACAGAGGGCAATACTCCCTTGATAACTACACGCTTCCAAGGCTCCAAAGGTGGTCCAGGAAAGGTTCTGGCAGCAGGTGAGCCTGAGGTGCTAATGAATGGAAGTGGTTAATCTGAAATCGAGATAAAGAGTCCGCTACGTCATTATTAACGCCTGGGATGAATTTGGCAGAGAAAATAATATTAAATTTGAGGCACAGCAGCACGAATGCGTGAAGCAAACCAGAAACCCTCTCGGAACGTGAAGACTGTTTGGCCAGGACGTTCACCACTGCTTGATTGTCTGTCCTAAAGCACACCCGGCGATCACGAAATTCATTAGTCCAAAGGTGCACAGCCAACACTATGGGGAAAAAACTCAAGAAAGGTAAAGCCCCAAGTGATGGCCTCACCCTGCCAGCTTTCAGGCCAACGCTGAGCACACCATCGCCCCCTAAAGTA
This sequence comes from Podarcis raffonei, assembly GCF_027172205.1. NCBI lineage: Eukaryota > Metazoa > Chordata > Lepidosauria > Squamata > Lacertidae > Podarcis > Podarcis raffonei. Next base: position 55,719,234 of record NC_070604.1, read on the forward strand.
AACTCCAAAGCCGAGGGACCCTGTGGCATCTGACTGGACCTTAAAGTCTGAAAACAGTTTAAGGTTGTCCTGCCATAGGGAGATCCCATTGTAATTTTCTAGAAACCTGAGCCAAATCTCCAAATCTGCCTTGACAGACTTGGGCAGGTGGACCCTGTCATGTGGGGACCTAAGGCACACAGATAAGCTAGCCAGGTGGGCACAGAAAGGTCGCCCTGGGGATGCTACCCTGCAGGCAAAGTTAAAGTGTCCCAGGAGAGACTGGATCTGCCTGAGGGTGACCTTCCTGAGGGGGAGAATTTGCAAAATAAATTCCTTAAGGGCAACCAGCTTATCCAGGGGCAGATTGGACGATTGGGCAATGGTGTCTAATTGAATACCAAGAAAGGTGAGCGTTGTAACTGGGCCCTCTGTTTTGTCAGCTGCCAAGGGGACTCCCAGCTCCTGCGTCAAGAAAATAAAAGCCTCTAAAAGAGAAGCACATTCAGAATTATTTGATTTCCCAATCAATAAAAAATCATCTAGATAATGAAGAACCCCTAACAAACCAGTTCTATAACGTAAAGCCCAGTCCAGAAAGGTGCTAAATGTTTCGAACTCTGCACATGCAACCGAACAGCCCATGAGCATGGCTTTATCAATGTAAAATCCACCCTGAAAGCCAAGAAGATGGAAATTGCTAGGGTGAAGTGGCGATAATCGGAAGGCTGATTCAATGTCACACTTTGCCAAAAGAGCCCACTGCCCAAAACTGTGAATAAGTTTGACAGCCTGATCAAATGAGGTATATTTAACGGAGCAAAGTTCGGGGGGTATAGTATCATTAACTGAACCCCCTTTTGGATAGGACAGGTTATGAATCAGCCTGAATTCCCCTGGGGTCTTTTTTGGCACGATGCCTAAAGGTGAAATGTGAAGGTTTTTGAGGGGGGAGTTAAAGAAGGGGCTACCACCTGCCTGCCTTGACCTCTTTTTCTATCTTTTTTCCTGGCAAACTTTGGCATTTCCCTCACAGATTTTTGGTTTGGAGAATCTTTAGCTGTAAGAGTACCTGACATTACTCTAAAGAGTATTCTAAAACCCTGAGAAAAACCATGCCACAAATAGGAGGCTGCTTCCTTATTAGGATAAATGTTTAAAATATGACACAGGGAGGAAAATTTGATGGGAGTGAAAGCCAAGCAAAGGAGGTTGTTATCTGCGGTTTGCTGCTGAGCCATGGTTGGGGCCAGGGTGTTTTTTTTGGAGCCCTGCTGATAGTGCCCCTGGCCCCCCGAAAGGGCTGCCTCCGTTTGAAACATGACGATACCAGGTGGGCACCACCACACACTCATGAGGATACTTAGAAACCTGCCTTTGGCACAACCCTTTGTTGTGCTCCCAGCAGAATTTGTGTTTAAAATCCATCTTTGTGTCCAATTTACCTGAGCAGATGTGATTGTGTTTGCTCAGTGAATGACAGGGAGGAGAATGTGTGTCAAACAATGCAAGGAATACATTCTGGGTGCACTTGTCTCTTATCAAACTTCACTGCCTTGAATTGACATGCAGTATGAAGGTGCAGCTTTTTTCCTAAAGGCTGGCGTGGGCTTGAATTCTGATTAATCATTGCAAAGTTTATGACCCTTGGGGTAAGATGAGTTCCTCTGGAATCAGACTTTGTCACTCTTCTTGCACAACCTTTCTCCAGGGGAGTGAGGTGAGGGAGCGATAAGCAGCCCAGTCCTCTGAATTAAAACCAAATGTGCTCAATAAGACTTTCCCTCATAATTAGGAATGAAGCTTTCAAAGAGATTATTCAGTACCATAAAAATAAATATCTGTTCCAGCAATCAAGATTATCCCCCAATTATTTGCAACACATGGATTGCTAATTGCACAAGCATTCTTCAAGGGCCAAAGGTGAGTAAATGACAAGCAGCATACAATAAAACTGCTCTTGTAATTTTAATGTTACTTTTTCTACAGTTCTGAAATTATACTATATCACACAGTTATGCATACCCAGTAATTTGGTGTAACCCACCAAAGTGACTTATCTTCACCTGGGAAATGATCAAGTATCCATATTGGTTTTGTAGGACCATTACAAGGAAATTGCTTCTTGCCTGCAATAGTTCTACTCAAAATGCCTTCAAATAATCACAAGCATCTGTTCCAACAATCACAGCTCTTGACCAATTATTTGCAACACATGGATTAACAGATACTATAACACATGCACATCCTGTTCTAGAGGAGGACCTAAGCAAGGAACTCTATTGACAATACTGCTTACTTGGTTCCAACACAGCTTTAGATGGACAGCAGCAAATCTCTCAAGATCTTGACAATTGGTAAGGTAAAGGTAAAGGGACCCCTGACCATTAGGTCCAGTCGTGACCAACTCTGGGGTTGCGGCACTCATTTCGCTTTATTGGCCAAGGGAGCCGGCGTACAGCTTCCGGGTCATGTGGCCAGCATGACTAAGTCGCTTCTGGCGAACCAGAGCAGCACACGGAAACGCTGTTTACCTTCCCGCCGCAGTGGTACCTATTTATCTACTTGCGCTTTGACGTGCTTTCGAACTGCTAGGTTGGCAGGAGCAGAGACCGAGCAACGGGAGCTCATCCTAGGCTCTGTAGTTTAACCCACAGTGCCACCCGCGTCCCTTGTGTGTACCAATGCATGTGTGTACCAATTGTGTGGACAATTGGTACACACATGCAAGACAGAGAAAAAGTTTGTATAAGTATTCTCAAGCTGGAAGTAGACTCAGTTCACCACTAATATTCCAGCAGAACCTGAAGAGAAGCCTTTCCATCTGCTCCTGAAAAACACTCTCAAAGCTTTCACTTTTTTGCAATGGCCATCATGTTTTCCCAGTCTCCAAGAGTGCCTGGCACTATGGTGGTCAAATAGATAGTTGTAACGCCAGGTTGTCACAAAATGCCATCCCTAGTTGCTGCACAGAATCCGGCACCTTTATTGGGAGGTTCCAAGATCAACATGCACATTCTTTTAGTGTAATGTCTCCCAAACATGGAATAGTCACTGTCAGAGGCTCAGGAGCAGAAGAGCAGGGGAGAGAGCAAATAGAGAGCGGAGGAGAGGAATCAGAGGGGAGCGTAGGGGAATATGACAGTGACCCGAGAGATTCCATGAGCTTCTCCAGCGAATCAGAAGATTCCCAGGAGGGGGCGCCTATGGTAAGGGCAAGGGGGGTCCCAGGGGGGACGCTCCATAAACAAGGGACCAGAGGGGACTCCCAAGGGAGTAGCGGAGGATCAGGACCAGTTCCCCCACCAGAGCACAGTGGGGGGGAAGAGTCACATGGGTCAGGACCAGCTTCTCCTCCAGCGGGGAGAGAAGATGAGTCAGGGGTAACCACGACCCCATCGGGAAGTGGGGAAACGGAGGGAAGGCCAGGTCCAGCTAGCCTCCCCGAAAGAGGGAGCAGTGACACAAGTGTAACGGTCAGAAGGAAAGTGGGAGGCTGCGCGCGCGCGCGAAGTTCAAATGTGGAGGAGCGCGGGACAGCAGAAAACCCGGATTGGGAGCCAGGTCCTAAAGCCCGAAGGAGGGGGGGAGAAGAGTCAGGGGACTCAGCGTCAGAGGAATCTAGGAGGGCTGAGACTCCGACTAGCAGGAGGACCCAGAGAAAGAAGGAACAGAGGAAGAGGTGGAGTAAGGCTAGAATCTTAAACTGGTGTCAGGGGGGAGGAGATTCGGATGGGACTTCTACGGTCTAAGGCATAGACGTAGCGTTGCGCGCTGCGCGTCTGGAAATGAAACTGAACTTCAATAAAGACTTTTTTACTTGAGGAAGAGGCAGCGTTGGTCTTGTGTGAGCTGGGACCTTGGGCAGCGCTGACAGTCACATACCCTTTTTGAGAGAAAGAGCACTTGGAACCCCGGGAATCTTGCACTGCTCAAAATTGGGGTGGCATGCAACAAGATGGCATAAGAAGTCTTTCTTGACATAGATCGTGGGGGTAGGATGCAGAGGGCTTCTTCACTGCTTTGCTGTCAACTGCAGCCCAGGTTTCTCAGAGATGGGCAGTGGGGTCAGGATGGCACTAGTGATGTGCCCCTCTGAGCTCCTGAGACCTTGCCCAGGGCCTGGTGTGTTTGATTGCTGCTCTCAGGCCTAGGTTGGACCCTGGGCTAAATTTTCCTAGACCTTCAGGACGTGGCAAAGTGCAGCCTTCTCCCTTCATATGTCCCGTGCTTGGGCCCTGTTCCAAGAATACCTGGGCCCTAAGCTCTCTAAGGAGACTATCAAGCAAACAGGCACCCTTCAAGTGGGTTGGGTCTGCAAGGATTTTTTGCACTGGTGCAGGGATCTTTGTGTCCTTGGAGGAGATGGCGGCAGTGTTGGTTTAGCATTGAATTTACTCTAGTTTCCTCCCCTGAAGGAGAAGGCTTCTTGCTGACTGCAAGAGGCACCAAGGTTGTTCCACAGCAGCCGGTGTCTGGCTTGAGGTGTCCAATGTTTCAGGGCAGAACATTTCTCTACTACTGGCCTCTTCCCTGGACTCAGATGCTTCTTGGGGTCCTCATTTCACCTCCTCCATTCCCCAAAATTTGTTTTAACCCTTTCTCTCTGCTCCATGATCCCGATGGAATTTTCAACCTGACCCATGAAAGAAATTGCTATGGGCATCAAACATGCATTGTCCATTTTCCCCACTTGTCCTCCCCGCATATTCCTGACACACCCTCAAAAATGACTCTGTGGGGGTAAGGAGAACCCCAAGAACAGTGCAGAGGGAAAGGAGGGGGAGGGCGGAGGGGTTGTGCCATCTGGCAAACTGAAATGTTTGTCCTGAGAGAACAACTGGAAGAGTGTGAAGTGGAATTCCACCAACAATAAATAAATAAATGACTTGAATGACTCGTATGATTTACATTTGCATGTGCAACACCAATAGTTAGTTAGGTTTTTTTAACAATAATCTTTATTAATTTTCAGTTACAATAATCCAGTAGTAGCTTCATTAAAACAGTGCCAAATTATAATACAGTTACTAATCCCAATAGTTAGTTTGGGATTCCTTGACTGTTACACATGGAGTCAAAAATTAAGACATGTTGGAATGCAGAAAGAGAAGAGGTTTACAGTACAAATGTAATTGTATTGTAGTGGGGGTTTTTTAAAAAAAAAATTACACATATTCAGGCATTAGGAAGCTATTAAGCCACATGAGAGGTTTTCCCCCCTAACTCTTACAAATAGGCCTGGATTAAATGCATACACTTTATTTCATCCTTCCAAGCTGAAGGCAGACTCATGATTCCTCATGGATGTCCCAGCAGAACTTGAAGGGCAGCTTTTCCATTCTCTCCTTAAAAACACTGTCAAATCTTTCACTTTGTGCGACTGTCATTATGTTCTTCCAGTCTCCAACAGTGCCTGGCCCAGGAAGCAGACAGAAAGAAAGGGCATTGTGGTGGTCAAATAAATATCCATAACTCCAGATATATTCCATCCCTAGTTGGGAATATGACCCTCTGTGTGAAAAAGTTTCCACACTCCAGATTGTAAAGACAACTATGCCACCCTTAAATATACATATTTAGAAGAAGGGAAAAACAACAGAGAAAGTACATAATAGAACAACTCTAAAATTAGGAAACACCAGAAACTGAGAGTTTCATGAAGACTGGAAAAAATGAAATCACCATCACTTGGTGCCTATCAAATGTCATAGTAGGTGCCAAGTGAATCTGTCGGGAATTCTGCAAGCCGCAGTAAGTCAGTTTGATCTGCCACTGACTTACCTTTGCGAAGAAAATGCCCTCTGCTGTGGTCTATGAGATCCGGTGGCAAGAACTCATAGTTTGCCCTGGGATCTGCTTTCATTTTATTAAATGTAGCCTGATCCACAACAGCATCCACCTCCTTTTCCGTCAGTCTCTTTCCCAGGAAGTTGCATAATTTCAATACAGAGCTTCTTAGATCCTGAAATGGAACGTGGTTTAAATGTCAGGCCACCCACAATAGAGAAACCTGACAGCTTAGAGACTAAAACTCATGGAATAGGCAGAATAATAATAATAATAATTAACAACAACAACAACAACAACAACAACAACAACAACAACAACAACCTGCTCATCTGGCTGTGTTTTCCCAGCCACCCTGGGCAGCTTCCAACAAAATATTAAAATACAATAATTAATCAAACATTAAAAGCTTCCCTAAACAGGGCTGCCTTCAGATGTTTTCTAAAAGTCAGATAGTTGTTTATTTCTTTGCCATCTGATGGGAGGGCGTTCCACAGGGTGGGCGCCACTACCGAGAAGGCCCTCTGCCTGGTTCCCTGTAACTTCGCTTCTCTCAGTGAGGGAACCGTCAGAAGGTCCTTGGGGCTGGACCTCAGTGTCCGAGCAGAACGATGGGGGTGGAGATGCTCTTTCAGGTATACTGGGCCGAGACCGTTTAGGGCTTTAAAGATTAGCACCAACACTTGAGTTGTGCCCGGAAACGTTCTGGGAGCCAATGTAGGTCTTTCAGAACCGGTGTTATGTGGTCTCGGTGGCCGCTCCCAGTCACCAGTCTAGCTGCCGCATTCTGGATTAGTTGTAGTTTCCGGGTCACCTTCAAAGGTAGCCCCACGTAGAGCACATTGCAGTAGTCCAAGCAGAAGATAAGCAGAGGATGCGCCACTCTGGCAAGGCAGTCCAAGGGCAGGTAGGGTCTCAGTCCTGGACACAGAATTGGCCTGCACCTCCATGGACACCTGTGAGTCCAAAAGGACTCCCAGGCTGCACACCTGATCCTTCAGAGTCACAGTTACCCCATTCAAGACCAGGGAGCCCTTCACACCTACCCACCCTCTGTCCCCCCAAAACAGTACTTCTGTCTTGTCACAATTCAACCTCAATCTCTTAGCCACCATCCATCCTCCAACTGCCTCCAGACACCCACACAGGACCTTCACCACCTTCACTTGTTCCAATTTTAAAGAGAGCTAGAGCTGGGTATTATCCGCATACTGATGAACACCCAGCCCAAACCCCCTGATGATCTCTCCCAGCGGCTTCATACAGATGTTAAAAAGCATGGGTGAGAGGACGGAACCCTGAGGCACTCCACAAGTGAGAGCCCAAGGGTCTGAACACACATCCCCCAATACCACTTTCTGCATACGGCCCAGGAAGAAAGAGCAGAACCACTGTATGACAGTGCCCCCAGCTCCCAGCCCCTCTAGACAGTCCAGAAGGATGCCATGGTAGATGGTATCAAAGGCCGCTGAGAGATCCAGCAGAACTAAGAAACAGCTTTCAACTTTTTCTCTAGCCCACTGGAGATCATTGACCAGTGTGACCAAGACAGTTTCAGTCCCATGATGAGGCCTGAATCCTGACTGGAAGGGATCCAAATGGTCCGCATCCTCCAGGTGTGCCTGGAGTTGTTCAGCAACCACCTGATCAATCACCTTGCCCAAGAATGAAAGATTTGAGACTGGGCGATAGTTGGCCATATTGGCCGGGTCTAAAGATTTTTTTGTTAAGAAGCAGTTTAATGACTGCCTCTTTCAGTGGGTCTGGGAAGGCTCCCTCACAGAGGGAAGCATTCATCACCCTGCAGAGCCCATTGCCCAGCCCTTCGCAGCTCGCTTTTATTAGCCAGGATGGGCAAGGATCAAGGAGACAGGTGGTTGGTTTCACTCGTCCAAGCAGCTTGTCCACATCCTCGGAGGTAACAGATTGGAATTGATCCCATACAACTTGACTAGACAGGACTCTAGCGCTCTCCCGCCCCAGCCCTGCTCCCACTGTGGCGTCTACCTCATTCTGAATCTGAGAGACTTTATCTGCAAAGAACTTTGCAAAGTCATTGCAGAAGATATTGGGGCCTTTACCGGGCCCTGATGGCACAGGTGGTTCCATTAAATTGTGAACTACCTGAAAGAGTATCCTGCTGCTGTTTTCTGCAGATGCAACAGAGACAGTGAAGAAGGTCCTCTTCGCTGTCGCTATCACCACTACCAAGTGGTAGGCTCAATGTTAAGCTCTAACCCGTATCTGCTCAGATTCAGAATGAGTTTTCTGGCACCGACGCTCTAGCCGTCTCAGTGTTTGTTTCATCGCCCTCAGCTCTGGGGAAAACCAAGGGGCTGTCCAGGCTCCATGCAATCGGAGAGGGCGCTTCGGAGCCAGACAGTCAATAGCCCTGGTTAACTCCACATTCCAGCGGGCCACCAGGGAATCAGCTGAAAGGCCATCAACATGGGATAAAACATCCCCTACCACTCTCTGGAAACCATTTGGATCCATTAAGTGCAGGGGGCGGACCACCTGAATTGGTCCCACCTTCCTGCAGAGGTCACGGAGAAGTCCAGTTGCACCAGGAAGTGATCTGACCATGGCACTTCTTTTGTTTCGCTTTTACTTAGTGTCAGGTCACCCACATCCATAGAGGTGAACACCAGGTCTAAGGCATGTCCGCGGCTATGAGTTGAGCCAAACTTATTCAGGGACAGCCCCATGGAGGCCATGCTTTCCACAAAGTCCTGAGCGGCCCCTTGTAAGGTCGTGTCTGTGTGGATGTTAAAATCTCCCAGGACAACCAAACCAGGTGTCTCCAGGAGAACATCCACCACAACCTGAAGCAGCTTGGGCAGTGAATCCTTGGTGCAGCAGGGAGGTCGGTACACCAAAAGGAATCCTGTACTGCCCCTATTGCCCAACTTCCAGAACATGCACTCAGAAAACTGAGTCTTCCCAATAGGACGCCTGGTGCAAGCTAATGACTTCCTAAAAATCACTGCAAACCCCCCCCCCACATGACCTGGGTTCTTGTGCGTAAGAGAAACCTGGTGGACAAGCAGCGGCAAGAACAGGACCATCTGCTTCATCCAACCAAGTTTCTGTCACACATGCCAGATCAAGTCCTCCATCCACGATCAAGTCATGGATGGCAGTGGTCTTATGAATCATTGACTTGGCATTGCACAGCTGCACCTTCAGGTCATGTGGGTATCCCTTGCTGATTCCAGTATCCATCCGGTCAAGACCAGACCTGGAGGCAGGAATAGTCCTCAAACAGCGACTAAATCTGCTTCCTCTCTAATGACATGGTCTGGTCTTAGCGTAACTCCTCCTCCTACCCGTGATCACTGAGATTGGTTGTCCCAGTACACACACACACACACACACACACACACACACACCGTGGAACCTGCCCCAGCCATTCTGTTGGCTGGGGCCCACTCCCAGGCAGCCTTGACCCCACCCCTTAAAAACAAAATACAAACTAAACAAAAAACCAATAAAACAATAGAAACTAAAAATAATTTAATAAACGACACTCATACTAAATTTAAGCAAATCCCTAACCGCAACTAAACATTTAAGCTAAAAAAGAATTTAAAAGGATAAAAGAATAATTTAAAAACATTTTAAAAAGAACCCTCTGTGCTGTACAGAGGCCTGTCAGGCCCCGTTCTCAGGATAACAAGCAGGGGAAACAAGCAGCCTGGATCTTTCTTTGCCTAGTTTGTAATAATTGCCATTGAATTATATTGTACTTTCATTGTTGCTTTTATTCCATGAGCCATGCAGAATGCATTATATTATGGGGCAGCTCTTTCAACTGAGTCCACAAGTAAATAAATAAATGTCCCTGTTGAAGACACAAGGGAGGTTCTGTGACATCTCTCTTCAGCATCAGAGGGCCTGTGAAATGACATATCTTACTTGGGATCACGACACTTTATTTATCGCCCCATAATCCCTCAGGGGAAATGGTTAAAGTGCACTTTTCGCAGTCTGGGGTCTGAAAAGCGGCTCCTGAGTCCATGGCCCACTAGTCTTTTTTTAAAAAACCTTTAGAAAAGAGATGAGACTAGCAGGGGAAGCAGCAGCTGAGGGCACTTGAATAATCAAATTGCTTCCTTCCTCCATTTTGTAAAGGAGAGTTTTGAAGGATGTTTAATATCAGACTGGATAGCATTTTGATAACTTACCTTCTTCATTTCTTCATAGGTAAGAAATAGAATATTGAAGTCATCCTTGTGAGAGTACCAGCCTTCTACATGGTCCAACCATGAACTTGCAAGTACTGATGGGAAAGAAGTTGATTTGGCATAAAATGTAGATCAGGTGATTTTTCGAAAAACATTCAGAGAAAAGCAGTACAAACATATAAATTCCATTAAAACAATTTAGAGGAATCAGTTTAAGAACCAGCAGTGCTACAAACCATTAAAGAGAAGCTGAATTAATACCATCCACCCTCACCAAACACTTTCTCAGAGAAGGAATTTTCAGAAGAGTTCTGCATTTTAAGGCTCCCTTCTGTGCTTCCAGGCAATGTGATGGAAGAGTGATGGGTGGGCTGAGATCAGGCTAGCCTTCCTCCAGCTCACTTCCTTCCCACACTGCCAGTTTCCTTATATGGTGTGGCAGTTAATACTTGCAACATTTAGGAGACATGGTCTGGGTTTCTGAGTTATAACTTGACACAAATCTTTATACTTGATTAAGAATTCGGGGCTCCACCTTGTAATGATTTGTAGCTGCTGCATCCTGATGCAAAGAGAATATAAATCCAACTGATTTCCTTTGGGAGTTGGCCAGATCTACACCCTTCCTTCTGCTTCAATGGGCACCATTCATCAGTGGCATAAAATGGTGTAGTTGGAGTCTGAGTTGGAGACTCTTTGTGATGGATGTGGAATTTCCTCAGAGTAACCTATGGCATCAGACATGGCATTCTGAAAACGTTCCTTACCACACAGAGAATTTCTTTAATCTGTTGTCAAAGGAGATAAGGATGAAGGGACAAAAGAGATTCATTTTAAGCTTCCGGATCCTGTCTGCCTTGAAGCAGCTCTCAAGAGAGTGGGAGATCATTGCAGAGGGAAAAACAATGATGATTGAGGGTTATTATCCTTGCATATTCCCCAGGCTTCACTCGCAGTTTGTCTCGGTACCTGACTCCCGCTCCGGCATGGAATGCTAGAGGCAGGGATTTGTTGGGTGCAAAAGCACTTCACCTGCTGATAATCCTTCTATAACGCCATTAAGAAGCAGAGGTTCTCCTGTTAATGAGAGCTTAATTTGGACTAATGTATAGGCATGTGCTAGAAGAGATGAGATTACAAACTGCAGAACGGAATCAATTGCAAGGTCATCAAGGTTTGAACTTGAGAGAAGACTTCATTCGCTGCAAAAGACAGTGGGGAGGAACCTACGTCTTCTTTATACAAAGTTTTTTATTTCTTTACATTTATGATATGGCAACCCTCCCTTGAATGCTAGTCCAATTTATATATGTGCAAGTGAGGAAGAAGGACACTGGATTGTTGATATGGAATACAAAATTAAATGGAACTGTGTGTGAAGAAGAAAAAATGGAAAGAGAGAGGGAAGCTCTGTTTTGCAAAATATTTACGATGGAAACTTAGAGCTGTCTTTTCCATATCCTTTATTATTTATGGGCTGAACTAGAAAATGCTAAAGGACTTGGAATTTAATTTAATTTAATTGGAAGTACGACTTCGTAGTTATCTCTAGCTGAACAGAAAGACGAAAGGGATCTGTGAACTTGCCAAGGAACTGATAAGGTTCATTACTATTCAAACATGTATATGATAGAGAATACATTCACTTTTCAGACCATTCTCAATCTGCCAGAAGAATTGACTTCATTTGGATCTCAGAGGACTTAGTGCCAAAATCAAAATGGACAGAAATAAAACCAATGACTTTTTCAGACAATAACCCAGTTTATTTGGAATTAAGAGGTGAACAAAATCCAACAAGAAGATGGGGGTTATCAAAAGAAGGTGAGAGATGCGAAAAAAAGATGTGAAGAAAAAAGAAATTATGGATGAATTAATTTAAAAAGAAAAAGAATTGACAAAGCATCCTAAGAAAGAAGAAATAAAACAAAATATAAAGAGATAAAAACACAATTTTCTATGCTAGTGAACCAAGAAATAGAATGGAAAATAAAAAAATTAAGATAAATGAATTTTGAATTTGCAAATAAACCAGGGAAATAATTAGCATGGCAGTTAAAGAGAAAACAAGAAATTAATGTTATATCCAAGCTTGAAGTCGATAGAAAAATAATAGATGACCTGAAGGATATAACAATTTGTAAAGTATTACTTGAATTTATACAGAGCCAGTAAAGAAAACAAATTTAAAATAGAGGAATATTTAAAGGAGAACAATTTACCAAAAATTTCAAAAGAAAAACATACATTTAAACGCATCAATAACAATGAATGAACTTCAACAAGCTATCAACCAGACAAATCGTCTGGACCTGATGGACTGACCACCAAATATTACAGAAAACTGCAAATGTATATCTCAGAGCCACTGAAAGAACTTATGAATAACATCCTGAGATCAAGGAAAGCCCCAGAATCCTGGAAAGAGGCATATATTAGCTGCCCGGAGCCCGGTTATGGCCGGGGAGGGCAGGGTACAAATAAAAATTTATTATTATTACTATTGTTGTTGTTGTTGTTGTTGTTATTAAACAGGATACTGATTTAACAGCAGTAAAAAATTATAGACCAATTTCTCTGCTGAATAATGACTATAAACTGTTTGCCAGTATTATGGCGGAAAGTTTGTAAGTAATTTTGAAGGATTTGATACATCAGGATCAAGCTGGTTTTCTACCTGGCTGACAGATGAAAAATAACATAAGAAATATAATAGATGTGATTGAGTATCTAGAGGTCAGGGATGAAAGACAGGCAGCACTGATGTTTGTTGATTCAGAGAAGGCTTTTGATAATGTCTCTTGAAAAAAATGATTGAAATGATGGACTTCAGTCAGACTTTCTTAAATGGTATAGAAGCAATTTATTTTGAACAACAAGCGATCTTGATTGTAAACAAGACAATAACAGAAAAATGTAAGATAACAAAAGGAACAAGACAGGGTTACCCCCTATCTCCATTATTATTTATATTAACCTTAGAAATCTGGCAAAGAATATAAGAATGGATGATAGCATTAAAGGAATAACAGTGGGTTGAAAATCATATAAATTAAAGCTTTTGCGGATGACCTGGTGATAACGGTAGAAGACCCCTTGGACAACATACCAAGGGTGCTGGAAAAAATTAAACAATTTGGACAAGTAGCAGGCTTTAGGCTAAATAAAAATAAAACAAAGCTTCTGTTAAAGAATATGTCAGAAGAATGGAAAAATGAATTTAGAGAAACAACAAAATTGGTGGTAGAAAAGAAGGTAAAATACCTTGGTGTATGGCTAACAGCTAGAAATATAAACATTTTGAAAGATAATTATGTAAAGGAATGGAATGAAATGAGATGAAATAAAAAGAAATATGGAAGTGTAATATGGAAAATAAACCTGTCATGTGGGGGAGAATCTCAGTGATCAAAATGAATGTATTGATAAGAATGTTGTTTTTATTCCAATCAGTACCTGTAGTCAGAGGTGCAGTATACTTCAAACAATGGCAAAAAGATGTTTCAAAATTTGTCTGGCAAGGCATGATGGAAAACAGCAACAACCGGGAAAGATAGACATAATGATTGGTATTAGTAATTGTATTGCATTGTTGTAATGAGTCTGTCATTGGGTTGTAATTGAAAACTAATCAAAATTATTATTAAAATTATTATTAAAAAGTTGTTCATTTTAGAGTAGGAAATCATCCTTACCCTTTCCAGCCAAAAACCTCTCCATGAAAATTCCAAAATCTTCTACTTCTTCTAATTTGACTGAAGTTTTGGAAAAATGGTAATAGGAAACCAAGACATCCTTTGGGTTTCTGACCACATAAACAACCTGCAGGAATAACAACAAATTCTATTCTATTGCTGATCTTATTGTTCCTACTGTCTCTTCTGTTTTGCTTCTGTAGTTATTTCTGTGGCTCTGAAATGTGCCAGGAACCAGGTTGTTGAAGTAGGATATATACGCATAAAATTTCTGAACTGTCCTCAGAAACGGAGAAATGTTAACAGAAACCCAGATGTTAATTTAAATAAGACAAGACAAACATTGAATATGATCAAATAATAAATGTGCCATTTCCTACTTTTGCTCTTCTGTTCCTTAATCCCTTGGGTGCTAAATAGTAGGGTAGATGGGAAGCAAAGAGACGAGGTGATGGACGACTGATGTAATCCACATTGCGGATATTGTACTCCAGCCATGGAACTCTGTCTAGTAAATCCACTTTTTCAGTTCCATCTCGGTGACCTTCATGATAAATCAAGCTCAAAATATTTTGAGTCCATATTGTTCCTATAAATGAGAATAAGTCTATTTCATTCATTCATTGTCATGAATGTACTTAGTACTTTGCAGAGTGAAATAACTGAGAACAACATGTCTCTGCATCGAGGATTTGGGAAGACAGAACAATATTTGCTAATAAGTTCCTTTATTTTTTAGCAAGCTACCAAAAACGCTATTCCAGATTATTCTCAGAACATTATACAAATGACAGTCAAAGACCAGGAAATTAAAAGAAAGTTGTCTGTTCTCCAAAGTACTTTGATTCAGTGGATTCAAACCATGATTTTTTATCAATGCATTCTAGGAACAGGAATGTTGACAAATGGCCAGTGAGACAAACATAATAGGCAAAAGGCAGTTGCAGAAGCCTTTCTTCATGTCACCCAAGTCCTAAATGCCTGTACAGTGCAGAACTTCCCCTCTCTCTCCTCTCCCTTATTGTGTCCTCCCCACCCCACCAACCCTCCAAGGCAGATTTGGGGAACACTGGGGACACAAGGCGAGAGAAGAGTGAAGGAGGTTCTGGTGTGGAAGTGGAAGTTATTGCATGTAGGACACAATTGCATTGGATATGCCCCCCCCCCCCGTTATTGGCAAAGCTGTGGCAGATAAATGCTGAAATACAGAGACACAGTATGAAAGTTTTTTTAAGAATAGAATTTTGCAAACACCATTTTACAACCACATATAAAATCTGAAAGTCAGTAAATACAATAAACCCTTAGCAAGCAAATTTGAATGTTTTTGATGTGTATTTATGTTGTTTTCAAAACCTCAAACAGGTTGACACCGGTGGGAAACATATTACTCCATCTTAAAAATAATAATTGCCCAGTTCATCTTTACATAACCTGATAAGTTCCATACTACCCATATTCACCTCAATTTTGCATGTGGTTTTAAACTTGCCTTAGGATAATAGATACTATTTACATATATGTGGGTATCCATCATGGTTGAATGGCAATCATGGTTCTTCCTATGAAAATGCACTCTTACCTGACTTTGGATAAGTGACTAAATATACATCACTGTCTCTTATTTCAAAATCCTCCAAGGTATCCAAGTACTCCGCTGAAGCCATGTCTGGCTGGAAATAGAATCCTTTGTATGTGAAAAGGTATTTCTTGGCTGGTTCCATTGCCTGCATAAGAATAAAGAGATGAGAACAGTTACCTCTATTATGCGACAGCAGGAAATCAGAAAGAAATAGAGGTGTCATTTTGTGAAATCCTACACTTTTTGCAGACCCCATAGCAGAATCCCATGCTTCTCTTCCATCACAGGTGAGCAACATAAAGGCCCATCATTTAAAGAGCAGAGGCTTGGTTCATCATTGAAGCAACTCACCTAGCCTTTGCACTTTGTTGTTGTTGTTGTTGTTGTTGTTAGACTGAGGTGCCTTCCCGCTGCTCTTTAATTCTTCTTCATCTGACCCTTCCTCATTACTTTGAGAGCCTCTCTCCAGAGACAACTCACCTTGGTACTGTGCAAGCTTTGCCCTGCACAAGAAGGCTTTTCTCTTTCACCCTGACACGGTTGTTTGGTCAGTGCATGTGTGCAGCATGCAAAATAGCAGCCCTTGGCCTCACTTTATGCTGCCTGGCATCATAGTTTGGTCAGTGCTGCCATCCTCACACTCATTCCTGTACTCAGGGGAGGTGGGAAGGAAGCAAAAAACTTCCCCCTGCAATTGGAACGCTTGCAAATTCCTCCTGGGTGCTTTATGAACTGCATGGATGGGCTAATAATATTAATGGTAATGATAATAATCATGATGATGATGATAAGCAACTGGGGCAAAACCAGTTTTCCTTTCAGTGTTAGCCTCTGACTGTTCCTGGCATTGTTGGAGAGATTTATTTCTGTTCTACTCCCCCTATGACATACAGTGCCATTAAGCCTGAAAATCACTTTAATTCTTGTGTTTCATTGCTAAGAAATGCAGCAATCCTTTAGTGGAAAACATTGTATGTACAAAATAGTAACAAGAAAAATACTCTGATTGATTTTCCAATATATAAATTAAGGGTTGTATCCCATGCCGAATGAGCAGGGTTCCACTTGCACAATGGGAGTTCACATTCAGTCCCCTCAAAATAACTATTAATCTCTGGTAGCACAAATGTTGCATTCTGTGTGACACCAGAAAAGAATATGAACTGTGACCAGAGTTTTCATGCATCTGATGAAATACCTTATTGCCCCTCAGAACTCCTGCAAGAAAGAGTAGATTACTTGTTTGTCATTCAGTAGTCCTGCTTTTCCCTGGAAAGTTTAATTTACAAGAAAACTTACCTACCTTTGTTTTTAGAGTCAAAAAGTGTAGGAGAGAGAGGGAAAGAATGATCTCTTTTGCAGCTTGGAGTATTTCAGGTTTTCAAGGCTCAAGTTCAGAGTTCTCCAGGTAACTGCTTTATAGAATTCTGTTTTCAAGGCTCAAGTTCAGAGTTCTCCAGGTAACTGCTTTATAGAATTCTGTTAGCTAATAAGGGTTGGGTTAAGCCGATGGCTCCTCCTTAGTAAATCATTCCTGGCATGCTATGCAAGAAAAGAAAGGTAACACAGGTGCATAGAGACAGATAATGTAAAGAACAACAGGGGAATAACTTGTTTCTTTACTCAAACAACAGCCAATATCAACAGTGGTCTTTGTCCGTTTAAGATAGAAATGCAGTGTTACGTCTGCTCAGGTCCACTAGTAGAAAATGGGCTCAAATGGTAAGAGAGACCTGAGATTCACCAATGGATGTCTATTTGTACACACATGCCTGCACTGACTTACACCCCAATAACACCAACTTTAACTCCAAAATAATCCCTATTTGTTTTAATAAAACTTACTAAATAATTAGCATTGGTTGTTTTAGAAATCTATCTAAGAAAAGTAGCAACCTTTATGTCTTACTCCCCCAAATATTTTATGCCGTATTCTCCATTCCAAATATGTTGGACTGATAGATGTTTAAGTGCCCTTACAAGTCATCTCTGACGGAAAGCTCAGAAAGACCAGAGTATGCCATGCTTCAGAATTCCCCCAGAGTACTGAGCTGTAACCTCCTTCTCATAGGCTGTGGACAGGTGCGCCAAGTTGGGCCAAACATTGGGGGAGTGCATCACGTATTCATGATGTCACATGCATGACACCCCCCCAGCCCAGCCAGACCCACTCAGTCCACTATCCACCAGACACATTTTCTGGTGGGGGTGACTGGGCCTCCCCAACAGGCTCCCATCAGAACCTGGCTCCAGCATGTGAAGGAGCTGTCAAGACTGTCACTCTCCTCAACTGGGCTGCACCACGCGCATCTCCTCTTCAAGTGGGTCTGAGCCCTATGCCCCCAAATATTGAGGGGGCTGAAGCCCCCTCCACCCATATACTCAGTGTCCCTGGCTGTGGGCACAGCTAAGCAGAGGTGGGTGGAGTCAGCAATTTGGACATCAAGAGAAAAAGCAATAGAGAGAATTAGAGGGCAGAGGGGAGAGTTTGGTTCTGGGGTTCAGCTGGCTAGGAGTGTAACTCCTGGGCTGTGTGTGTGTAAAATCCACTCTGAGGAAAAACATCTACAGGCACAGAAGGAAGACTCTGAGCTTATATTGAAAGGCAGTGTCTTTAAAGAGTATTTCCACAAGGTTTAATGTGTAAATACACATGTATTTACACATGGTTTAATGTGTCAACCAAATTTCAACTTCCTGAAACAGTATGGGAACAGAAATACAGCTACAGTTCATCCATCAAAATTCACACATATCCAAATTATGCAAAACAGCTTTCCAACGGAAAGGGACCATGTTTATTATACAAATAAAGGTAAAGGTACCCCTGCCCATACGGGCCAGTCTTGACAGACTCTAGGGTTGTGCGCCCATCTCACTCTATAGGCTGGGGGCCAGCGCTGTCTGCAGACACTTCCAGGTCACGTGGCCAGCGTGACAAGCTGCATCTGGCGAGCCAGCGCAGCACACGGAACGCCGTTTACCTTCCCGCTAGTAAGCGGTCCCTATTTATCTACTTGCACCCGGGGGTGCTTTCGAACTGCTAGGTTGGCAGGCGCTGGGACCGAGTGACAGGAGCGCACCCCGCCGCGGGGATTCGAACCACCGACCTTTCGATCGGCAAGTCCTAGGCGCTGAGGCTTTAACCCACTGCGCCACCCGTGTGCCTTATACAAATAATATGATATAATATTATACAAATAATATGATATAATGCTTATTTTAGCCAAATATCCTACAGAAAGTGTTATATTAAGAAAAACCATTGTGTGTGTATTAAACATGTTTGTCTATAAATTTGTATATCAAGAGAAATGCACACTAAAATGCTGACACTTTTTTCTTCTAAAAAACACAGACTGGTGCAGAAGTATGGTGAACCAAAAAGAACAGTGGAAATGTGAGAAAGTGAGAGGAAACAAAAAAGATAAGAGTCACTCATCCATACTCTAAAGACTTTGAAGAAGCAGAGAATGGCGTAACCTGTACTAAATCATATTATGGCAGTTTATAAATACCAGAGTCTGGCTAAAATGTGAGATTCAATGAATGTGTGTGTTGCTAAACTCTTGGAAGAGTACAAAGAACCATTTTTATTCACGTATTCTTATAAGCTGCAAATCATGGAATCTGTGCTTTTTCACGTGATCGTGTTTGCTGTGTGAACTGTAGAGTATGTGTGTCAAAGAATGCAAATAATACATTCTGGGTGCACTTGTCTCTTATCAAACTTGTCTCTTATCAAACAGTATAAAGGTGCAGCTTTTTTCCTATAGGCTGGCATGGGCTTGAATTCTGATTAATCATTGCCATTCAGTAGGAATCGAGTGCTTTCTCCATCTAAAACGCTTGTGAGGCAATTTTATATTGAAGTTCAAATAAGTTCCCCCACTGAACCACTTGTTCAAATCCACTCGGGTCAAAATTTTGGGCCCCTTGCAAAGTTTATCATCCTTGGGGCTTGGGGTCAGGTGAGTTCCTCTGGAATCAGACTTTGTCACGCCAATTACCTAACCATTCTTCAGGGGCCAAAGGTGAGAAAGCAACAAGCAGCAGAGTCCTCTGAATGTTTACCTGAAGTAAATCAAACTGTATTCATGAAGAATTAATAAATTTGTTCATGAATGAAGCTTTTAAAGTGATTGTTCAGTACCATAAAACACAAAACAGGGTTAGTGCATATTATGGACTACATGCGTCACAAGTTCCTCATCTCTAGTGTCTTTTTTTAAAAATAATATTTATTACTTTTACAACAATTTAAACACTTGCAAAAAAAAAGAAAAAACAGTACATTACAATACAAAAACACTACATAAAAATTAACAAAACAAAACAAAAACAATTTAAAAACACATCAAAAGGGAAAAAAAGAAGAAATTTTTTTCCAATATCTTATCTTTCTTTCACATATTTCCACGGCCTCCTCACACCTCCCTTTTTGTATTCCACTTCTATTAATTATTTCAGCAATTCCTTTCCATCTTCCCCTGTTTTCTATCCTATAATTATCTTAACACATTTTAACCTTATTTTCCTTTAATACTCTATTAATCTATTTATACTTAATTCCTTATAACATTTCTACTGAAGCCATATAACTTCATTCCAACATTCTTCTAACATTCATTAATTTTACAATATTTCTATAAATAGTCTTTAAACTTTTCCCAGTCTTCTTCCACCGACTCTTCTCCCTGGTCTCGGATCTTGCCAGTCTTTCCCGCCAATTCCATCTAGTCCATCAACTTCATCTGCCATTATCCAACACTTCAGTGCTTTCAAGAAGCAGCCATTCTCTCAGCCAGCAAAAAGCAGATGATTCACAACAAAGTTTAGGGGTCTGGCAGGGCAGGTCCACCTCCTTCTTTGGCATCCGTCAATATCTTAAATTTTACTCGAGGCTTCCTGCCCTGCCAAACAAATCCAGAAACATCCCTCCGCCACCTCCTGAAACAATCCATCCCATCCAAAACTTGCACTGTTTGAAACAAAAGCAACATCCCTGGCAACACAGCAACCCTCATCCCCACCACAACAACTCGGCCCAACAATAACAACTTCAGATTTGTCCATATTTCCCAATCCCCCTTCTCTTCAATCCAACGTCCTTCACAGTTACCCTTAAATAAATTCACATTTTTGGCTGTCATACTGACCCCCAAAAACCTCTCTTTCTCAACCGATGTTAGTCCTGTCTCCTCCTGAAGCTCTGTCAAGCTTTCCTTTCCCAGTTCAGGTAGGGCTCTGGTCCTCAAATTCATCTGTTTTTCTTTAAGTTCCATCATAACAAATGTCAACTTATGTTCATCGAGTTGCCTTTGAATGGATGGGGCTCTCTCACACTCCAGTTGTATTGTTTTACATTCAGCAGCAAGGGTTTTCTCCCTGACTTCATCCGCAGTTTGCCGTATCAAGGTAGATTCCTGTATCAATTTCTGGATGGTTTCTGTGTTGGTGTTCACCTTTTGTCCCAGATTATTTAAACTTTCTACAATTAAGTCGATTTTATTATTTGCAGCGTCCACTTTCACATTCATCACGTCTGTTTTCTTGTGAAGCTGTTCCAGCGAATCATTTATTTTCACTAATGCGACCACTAAGGCCTCTTCTGTCGACATTTCGTCTGTTTTTTTCCTTTCCATTTGCCATAACACTTAAGAGATTCAAGGTCAATCCCAGAGTCTCACAATTTTTTATCTTGCAGCTGGAAATCCCCCTAGCCCAGCTCTTATAAAGTAACCAATTTCAGAGACTTCCACTAGGGGGAAACAGTTTCTATTTATAATAGTCAACAATGTCCCCTTTAAACGCAACTCATACAATCCAAAGTTAGTTTCAGTTTTCAGTTACTTTTTACTCCTTTTTAGAAGCAGCCGGAGACAATAGAAACAATGTATTTCTCTTACTTTGCTAGCTGTCAAGGAACGTTCTAAGTGCTGTCAATGAACATTCCAAAACGTCAGTCCTACTAGCAGCCCGTTTCCAGGGTCAGAGCGGCGGTATTTTAACTCCCTTCACTCTCTCCTGCAGGCATACTCAGTCCGCAACTCCCCCCCCTCTCCTGCCTCCAAGGGGGGTTTTATGCTCTTTACCGATGGAAATTTAGTCTTTTACAAAAGGCTTTCCAAGACTTCAGCTTGCAGCCTCCTTGCCTCAGTCTATTTACAAATAGGGAAGGTGGACTTCCTGTTTTGAACCTCCCCGTTTCGATGCCAAATTAAACATTTAAAATCCGATTCTCCCGTTTCAGCTCTACTCACAGGTAATTACTTTGGAGTCAAATTGTCCACAGGAAAAGGTCAATGCTCTCCGGCAACAGCTATGCGGCTTCGCTCCGTGGAAGAAGCAAACAATTCGAAGCACCGCGCCGCTCACCCCACATCGCTCTGGATCCCCGAAACCGGGTTTCCCCGCGAGTAGGGGAGGCGCAAAAGGTGCCCGCCGAATCCCACGTTCACAGGCTTCTCCCGCCTGTGATTTTTACGGGTCTCCGCCTTCGCCGTGGCGGTACAGACCCAAATTCCCACGGGGCAGATTCCTCCCGATCAGAGGAATTCCGCCATTGCCGGAGGCACCAACCCGGAAGTCCGCTTCTCTAGCGTCTTTTTCTCTGGGGGGACACAGGGCTACGTATACCCCTAAACATTTTGTGAATCTTGTACTTTTGTCCATTTACTGTATTTCTTTTTCTCGATTCGAACTATAAAATGGCAATTTTCTTGAGTCAAAATGAGAGTACCCCTGAACATTTTTTTTTTAGAAAAATGCACTGCTCATCTCAAAGTATGGGCAACACATCATTCTTTCAGACCAAGGACTCAGCTACATTAGTAAAAAAAAAAAACAGCACTTTGAGTGCATTATAAATATGCAACACCAGATGGCACTGGAGAACAAAAATAATTCTTTGCTAGTTTACATCACTTTTTTTTCCCTTTTGCTATAACAATTTAATTTCTGACTTATTTATAGTGGTCCCGTTCCCCCACCTGTGTATAGATCCATCCCAAGTGAAATTGTGGAAGACTTCTAGTCAAAATGACTTGAAATACTCACCAACATGTGTTCCAACAATCACAGCTCTCCACCATTTATTTGCAGCACATGGATTGGCAGATGCTATACCAGATGACACACTGTTCTAGAGAAGCAAACAACTTAGCAAACAACTCTATGCATAATATTTCTTGCTTGGTTCCAACACAGCTCTAGATGGACTCCTGCAAAATTCTCAAAATCTGGACAATTGGTACACACATGCAAGACACAGAAAAAGTTCCTAGAAATATTCTCAAGTATAGTGTCCAATTTAGCCATGCTCCAAGAAGCCCAACTAAACCATTTACTCAGGAAAGAGACAGGGCTGCTCATCCAACCTTCAGCTTTTCCCGCTGCTTTCTCCTGGGAAAACCTGACCTTTACTGCTAAATTGGAGCAGACAGCCATTGGGTTTTCCATGGATTAACACTGGCTCTGATTCATGGCTAAAAAAATGGGTTTCCCCAGAAACAGTATATTATCGACATCTCATTGTGGAAGAAAGAAGGTACCAATGTAAATAGGAAAGACATTTAATAAACATGTTCAGCATATTTTAGAATGAACAGCATATTGTGATGCACAAAGAATGTTTTAAGTGGGTTTTTTATCCTCTCCATTGACAAAAGCTATGGATTAGTCGTGTCCCACACTGTATACAATTTTCTTCTTTCAAGCTGGAAGGAGACTCATAATTCCTCATGGATGTCCCAGCAGAACTTGAAGGGCAGCTTTTCCATTTTCTCCTTAAAAACGTTGTCAAACCTTTCACTTTGTGCGACTGTCATCATGTTCTTCCAGTCTCCAACAGTGCCTGGCTCAGGAAGCAGACAAAAAGAAAGTGCATTGTGGTGGTCAAATAAATATCCATACCTCCAGATATATTTCATCCCTAGATGCAATTGTCAGGTGAATATGTCATGGATTCTGCAAGCAGCACCAAGTCAGTGTCATCTACCATTAACTTACCTTTCCGAAGAAAATGTCCTTTGCTGTGGTCCATGAGATCCGGTGGCAAGAACTCATAGTTTGCCCTGGGATCTGCTTTCATTTTATTAAATGTAGCCTGATCCACAACAGCATCCACCTCCTTTTCCGTCAGTCTCTTTCCCAGGAAGTTGCATAATTTCAAGACACAGCTTCTCAGATCCTGAAATGGAACGTGGTTTTAATGTCAGGCCATCCACAATAGAGAAACCTGACAGCTTAGAGACTAAAACTCATGGAATAGGCAGGAATACAAGCAGGGGAAACAAGCAGCCTACATCTTTCTTTGCCTAGTTTGTAATAATCGCCATTGCATTATATTGTACTTTCATTGTTGCTTTTATTCCATGAGCCATGCAGAACGCATTATATTATGGGGCAGCTCTTTCAACTGAGTCCACAAGTAAATAAATAAATGTCCCTGTTGAAGACACAAGGGAGGTTCTGTGACATCTCTCCTCAGCATCAGAGTGCCTGTGAAATGACATATCTTGCTTGGGATCATGACACTATATTATCAGTCCCATAATTCCTCAGGGGAAATGCTTTCAGTGCACTATTTTCAGTCTAAGGCCTGAAAAGCTGCTCCTGAATCCATGGCCTCCTTGGCTTTTTAATCTTTTAGAAAGGAGGAGATACTAGGAGGGGACGCAGCTGGCTGTTGCTTATGGGTGGATCTAAACACAGGGGGGGGGGGAAACCTCTATAAATAAGTCAGAAATTAGATTGTTTTAACTGAAGGGAGGGGGGATCCTATGGGAAATGTCATTTCAAACAATTCCTGCTCACTGGCGCCATCTGGTATTGCATGTTTAAAATGCATTCAATTTTTCTTTACTAATGTGGTTGAGTCCTAAGTCTCTACCAAAGTCAGAAGACATTGTTTTTCCCTGAAGGAAGACTGTGTCAGAAATTATTGTTTCCATTCACTTTGTTTGGAAAAATCATTGCATTCTTGTACATACAAAGATTGTGTGCCTTTTAAAAAGGTGCCTGGCTGGAAGAGCCCCATGCTGTCATTTATTTTATTTGGTGCTTGTCAGAGGCTGACTGGACACTGAGGAGCGGTGGCTGGGTTCTGATGGGTGGGCACACCAGGAGAAGGCGGCTTGGAGACTGAACTGGGGGGATCTGCAACAGCTGGGAGACAAGAGTGGGAGGCAGGAGAAGCTGCAGGATTGGAGAGGGAAGACCAGGCGCAGGAGGAGGCAGAGGCAGATCAGGCTGCTGGAATGTGAAGGGTTTTCATGCCTCCTCCTTCTGCTCCCACTTATCATGTTCTTCCAATCTCCAGGTCCAGAAGAGGACTGAAGTGGGAGGAGCAGAAGGTTACACACAAGCGGAGTCATTGCCTGCTTGTGCGCGGCTTGGGTAGGGGAGATTCATAAACCAAGGTTGGGGACAGGGCCTCTCCATTCTGGCAAGTGCCTCATCCAGCGCAAACCTACAAGTAGCTGAGATGGAGGACTGATAGATATGCTTTGCCTAACTTGTAAGCATATTTTTGCCAATGAAGAGTAAATTCCTCACTCTGGACATTCCTGACTGACAATGCCGTCGCGTGGATCACAGTGGCTAGGTCAGGGCGAGAGAGGTAAGGAGCCAACTGCTTAGCTTGGTGGAGAATGGAAAAATGCCACCTTTGTTATAGCTGCAATCTGCGCCTCCATGGAAAGGGAGGTGTTGAAGATTACACCAATACAATTTTAAAACAAGTCAGATGGTTACAAATGGAACAATGCAGTATAAATTCAGCAGAAGAGACGGATCCACCAAAATGAAATACCATAGCTGCCGAAGGCCAGTATAGAGTGTGTGGGGTTGTGAGTATAGGGCCCTGCCTGCAGAGCCCCACAGAGTACAGTCCAACAGAAAGTACTGCCATTCCCAGCACTTCCTCCCAGGAATGAGTAAAGCCAACTGAACATAGTGGTCCTTCTAGCCATTCCTGCCAATGGTGTCCTTTAGCTTATACCTCCTCAAAGAACGTATGCAGGGAGAGGGGAATGGTATTTGTGATAAATTGGAGGATTTCTCATGGGCTTGTTGTATGTTTCATTCCCTCCCCTTCTGCTATACTTATCCACAAGCAGTTGCTGGACCAGTGCGACCTTATCCACATTATTCACTCAGAATACAATGTTTTCCTTTTTGCTTGCAGCACATTTGAAATATGAAGTCTGCACATGAATATTATTTATTGCTTAATCATACAGAGAGCAGGATTGTGGCAGAAGGCTCCCAGACAAGGGTGGTCCAACATGTAGCCCTTAAGGCCTTTTTGGTGACCCTCAGTAATATTTGATGCCCCCCTCTCAGCCCTCGTGCTGCCTTCTCAAAACTTGGTAAGCAAGGTGCTGGTTTGGAGGCAGGAGGCAGGAGGTTTGTGACAGGGTCCTAGAGTCCTCTCTCCTCTTTCCCAAAGCCTAGCTAGTGCTTTGCCAGCTCTGGAAAGGAGGTTGGAGGGCTCTAGGACCTTTCCAGAGCTACACGCTTCCTTCCCAAAGCCCGGCACCTCCAATTGGAATCGAATGTTTCTCCATCTAAAATGTTTGTGAGGCAATTTTTAATGAGTTCAGAGAAATTCACTTGAATTGCACACAGGGGCGTATGAAGTGGGGTGTGTGAGGAGATTTCACCCCTCCCATTCAAAGAATCTGCTGATGTTCTCTGCTGATTCTCCAGAGAGAGGGGGGCGGTTTCTGCTCACTACTTATTCCGCTCCAGCCTCACATCAAAGAGAGAGACCGAGTGTTAGAGAAAGAGAGAGAGAGAGAGAGAGAGAGAGTTATCTCTGTATAGATAAGGTTGCTGCTAAGAGCAGCTGCAGATACTCAGTGCAGTTCAGCTTCTCCATTTAGCTCTGTATATAGTTTGTATGATAGTTGTAGATAGAATAAAAGTAGTTATTCTACAGAGCTGTTCTCTGAGTGGTTTATGCTCTGCTATACTCTGCTGTGCAACGACTGTCTTTGGAGTGAATCTGGTGCTCACAACTCTGAGTTGTGAGTCCACAGCACTTAGACCTGTTCCTGTGCAGAAGGTGGTCTCTGGAAGTGCTACCCAGCTCGCCTGGCCCAGTCGGGGCTGAAGTGGATGAGTCCAGTCGGTGGCACTGGCTCAAGGGCGATGCTGACAGGGTGGAGGGGGTGGGTTGCCCTGGGTGCTACTCGGGGGGGGGGTGTGACAAGATGGCCCCTGCCTTCCCCCAGCTGTAGAGCAGCCGAGGGCACGAGCAGTCCGCATGGGCGCCACTCATGCGGCATCTGTACGGGCTGCCGCTATTGTGCGCTGTCCTTACGGGCATCCACACGGGCTGCCTCTCGCATGACAACTGTACGGGCTGCCATGGGTGTGCACTCCGTACGGGATGCCGCAAATGCACAGTCTGTACGGGCTGTGCCACACATGCACACTCCGTACAGGATGCCGCTCGCGTGCCAGCCCATACAGCCACCACGCCCAAGCAGCAGCCCATACGGAGTGCACATATGCGGCATCCTGTACGGACTGCCCATGTGTGGCATCCTGTACAGAGTGCACATGCACGGCAGCCCATACAGTCGCTGCGCATGCGTATTCTGTATGGGATGCTGCACAGACACACTCTGTACAGGCTGTCCCGCCCCGGGTGCCGGAGAGGGTTCTTCCACCACTGATTGCACAACCATTATTCAGGGTTTGAATCCCCACACAGTCATGAAGCTCACTGCGTTACTTTGGGCCAGTCACCATTCTTAGCTTAACCTACCTCAAAGAGTTTTTGTGAGAAAGAAATGGAGAGGAGAACCATGTACAGTGGTACCTCAGGTTAAGTACTTAATTCGTTCTGGAGGTCTGTTCTTAACCTGAAACCATTCTTAACCTGAGGTACCACGTTAGCTAATGGGGCCTCCCACTGCCACTGCGCGATATGCAGATACAGTGATGGAAATGAATACCAAGCTGCAGTCTCGAGAACTGCTTTACCTACCAAGTTTTCTGCAGCCACAAACAAGCAGCATCCCAAGTTTGGCTAGAGGGAAAGAGGCCCACAGCTCTTTTGCAACTGCTATTGCAAAACTTTTGATCGCAGCAGCCATAAATATGTATCTCAATTGTGCTTGTGTTATCTTTCCGACCACTCCCTTTGGCAATAGGTGGGCCACAGTTTTGCACCGTCAGCTTCCGTGCAAACTATTTATGAAGAGTTGGCAGTCACTGGGCCCAGTGCTGCCAACAAATAAAATAGTGATTAAATAATGGGCAGCCGAGTCTAAGCCCAACCAGCTTCTGAGTGCCCATTTCAGAAAGGAACTAAAGCATTTCCAAACTGAACATGAGATCAAGCAGCCCGCCCGTGATGAGAGCACGGTCCACATAAAATTTGCCACACAGAGACCAACTTAGCTACCATCTGGGTGGAGAGGGAGGATGTGGACCCTCACTTATCCCTGAGTGCTGCACACCATGTGTACTGCATTAAGGGAGGCGGGTGGCTCGGTGGTCTAAACCACTGAGCCTCTTGGGCTTGCCGATCGGAAGGTCAGCAGTTCGAATCCCCACAACAGGGTGAGCTCCCGTTGCTCTGTCCCTGCTCCTGCTAACCTAGCAGTTAGAATGCACACCTGTGCAAGTAGATAAATAGGTACTGCTGTGGCAGGAAGGTAAATGGTGTTTCCATGCACTCTGGTTTTCCGTTGTGCCAGAAGCGGTTTAGTCATGCTGGCCACGTGACCTGGAAAACTGTCTGTGGACAAACGCCGGCTCCCTCGGCCTGAAAGTGAGATGAGTGCCGCAACCCCATAGTCGCCTTTGACTGGACTTAACCATCCAGGGGTCCTTTCCTTTTTTTTTTAACTACATAATCAAAAGAGGGAAACCCAAAAAAAGGGGGAGAAGAGATAAATGGGCTCAAGACTCACTTTCCTCAACCAGTGTGGCAAAATGGTTAGAGTGTTGGACTAGGACCTGGGAGGGCAGGGTTTGAATCCCTAACAAAGAATACAGAAACCGAAAAAACCTTCAAGCAGAAACTTGGCACCAGCAATTAAAGCATAGTATAAAAGATGAAGACTGGAGAAAACTGAGCCTAATTGGGCTGGAGCCCTTCCTAACCCCCGAGGGATCCTTTGAGTCTCCCCAAAAGGTCTGCTACAGGGGCAACCGTGCAGAAATGGTTTCCCCCAGAACAAAGCACTGGGTGTGTAACTGCAGCTCAAAATGGCCCTTCTTGAGAGCAAAAGGAGGGCAACCTTTGCACCTGATAAAACCAGTAAACAACCTTGGACACACTGCCTGCTCCTGCTGATTTGCCATGAAAAAGCAACATATCCTGTTTTTCTCCTCTTCTTCAACATAATTTTGGGTGCTGTTTGCGTGTTTGGTCTGCTGGGGCTTCTGCTTGCCCTGTGGCCATCAGGTCAGAAATTTCCTAGGTCTTGCTTGGGGGTGATTTTCCAGGTTCTTAATACTTGGCTGCCATTTTGTATGTGCATTTCTCTCCTGGTAGACCCACACACTTGATGGGGCCTTGTTAGGACCTTCTCGCTTATTTTCTGCTGGGTTAAACCCTTTCCCAACTCTTTTAAGTTTTCTGTCTTTTTACTGCTTTGTCTAGATTCATTA
This sequence comes from Podarcis raffonei, assembly GCF_027172205.1. Classification (NCBI taxonomy): domain Eukaryota; kingdom Metazoa; phylum Chordata; class Lepidosauria; order Squamata; family Lacertidae; genus Podarcis; species Podarcis raffonei. Next base: position 55,748,102 of record NC_070604.1, read on the forward strand.
TGTTTCCAATGAAGGGCAAGAGTAGACCCAAGCACAAGGGTTATTCATGAATACTGAAATCACTTCCATGATTTCTTGTAGGCAATTCATCCCTCTTTAATTCTCTTTAAAATAAAATAAAGTTCAGTGGCATTTCTTCAAGAAGCTTCTTCATATACTGTAATTGCAGGCCAAGGTGTGGTCAATGTTATTGTTTGAGACTCTGTCCTGCCATGGCATGTAACCCTCCAACAGTTTGACTTCACCTGCAGAGGCACATTCCTCCATTGCCTCCAGAGACAGACAGATGCCAACAACAACAATTATTGTTATTATGTTAATATGTAACACTTAATATGTGTAAAGCACTTGGCAGTGATTATGTCTTTCATCCCTGCTAATATCTTGGGTTGTCATTATCATAACATACATCTTAGTTCTAAGCTGCAGTTACGCACCCAGTGCTTTGTTGTGGCTGTTGTTATCAGATACAGCAGTATTTGTCATCTTTCTTTTTATTTAAAAATATATATACTTCCACTTCCCTTTACAGTGCCATCACAGCACAAGTGCATTTTACTTGGAAACAGAGAAGCCACTCTGTTGTCACAAAATTGTCTTTATGCAAAAAGATCAACTCATTGTCATCTGCTAGGATCCTCAAAGCCAATTCTTGGGAAATGAGATTACCCAGATTTTGACTTCATGCTACGAAAATTGCTGCATTACCAACTGAGTATCCTTAGCTTGTTGGTGAAGCAATGTCTGTGATGATACCATTTAGTAGTACATAAATCCTTGTGAGTCAGGATCTCCAGCAATGACTGTTATGGGGATGAAACTAAGTAGCAGGCTGTGTGTCAATAATTATCTGGGACTGACTACCATCAAAGTTCGTATTGACCTACTTGTTGGCAAAATGCATATCCCTTTAAACACACCACCTCAAGAGGAGAGGGATGTTTTGCAAGTGAGAAACCAGGTCATTGAATCTACCTGAATGGTATGCATATAACCCAGATGTAGATCCAAACCCAAACTAAAGCAAAGCTTTATTTTATTGTAAGAAAAGAGAGAGATTATGGGGCTGCATGGTAGCATTCATTATTAAAACTTACCCATTTGTAACTCTAAAGAGAGAAAAAGTTCCTATTGCTACAAGAAAGAGCATGTGTCAGAAGTTGCTTCTCTTAGGCTCAAGGGCGTAAGGAATGGAATACAACTCTGTCTGTGAAGCAGCTCTGACCAAAACGCAGGGATGGGATTTGTACACCTCCATGGTTGCTCTGGGGCAACAGAAATCCCCTTCAGGCCTGTGGCCTGAATCCAATATTGCATCATTGGGAGCGTAGGTATCTAGACAGAGCTCAGATAGCCTTCTTTCTAACTAAAACCAAGCTTTAAATGCCTTTTCTTCTCACCAAATTCATGTGAAATGTGGACTTTGGGGTACAAGGTGAGTGTGTGCTGGGTGCCTTTTTTGGGTTGCCAAATCTCCAGCTCCCAATGAAGTAGGGGCTGGTCTGCCACGGGCACACACCTTACAGAGGGTCACCAAACCAAAATGCAGGGGAACCACTACCGTACTGAGACTGTTTGCTTCCCTTCCAGGGAATGACTATAAAAGCAAGTGTCCTGTCATTTACAGGCAACTGGGGGAATGTTTGTTTTTATAATAATTTTTATTGAATTTTCAATTTTACATTCTTAATTAGAGGTGAGGAACCTTTTTTATCCGATGGGCTGCATTCCCTTTTGGACACCTTTCTGAGGACTACAAGCCATAGGCAAAGGTGGGCAGAGCAGCCAATCTAAATTTAACTTGGATGCTAATTTTTGCCTTTAACACATACCTGTGTCCTCCATCCACCTTGATTTGAACAAGGTGTTCAAGCAAAGTATTGGCTCCAAGTAGTAATTCATAAGTAGTCTGTTATTTACACTGAAACTCTCTGCCTTTCTCACACTGCGGGTTGTTGCTTTTTAAAAAAAAATGCATTTTTTATTAAATATTTCTTGGTTTACAAAAGTATTGCAATGTCTCTTTTTTCAAGTTACATTTTCTACAGATCAGTTTCACTTGTTGAGACATTTGTGTTACATTAGGATGAAAAGGGGGAAAGAGGTGGAGGGGGAATGTGGTGGGTGGGGTGGCGTCAGGCAGCAATGCTTCTATTCTACTTAGTGTATGTGTGGGGTTTTGTGTCAGCGCCACTTCTGTGGGTTCTCTTTACTATTCACTTGTGGTGGGAACAGGGCTGGATTTAGGTTTGATGAGGCTCTAAGCTACTGAAGGTAATGGGGCCCTTTATATGTCCAGCTGTCCTTTGTCAACAACAAATTGTTGCTGTTTTTTGTGTTGAATATATGCTATTTGATAATTTATGGACCTAATAGTTATCTTAAAGCCATTTGCACATGTTGCCATGCAACCAGTCCATGCAGAATGTAGGCACCCTATATACAGAAATGAGCAAACCAGTGATATTTTAGGGAGCAGGCGAGCAGGAGCTTACATCTCAGAAGCCTACACAACACAAAACACTGTTGCTGTATGTAGCTTTTATTTTATTTGTTTTTTATCTTATATTTTGGAAATGTACATCCAGGTTTTTCTTCCTTTAAAATTTTTTTGGGCCCCAAAGAATGGGGCCCTAAGCTATAGCTTGTTTAGCTGATACACAAATCCGGCAGACCTGTCAGGAGTAAGCACTGCGGGTTGTTTCAAGGCGGGTTACTCCCCACGCTTTGGCAGGGAGGCTTGTCACCTCCGCAAACATTGGTCAGCAGGCTCAGGTAAGCGGGCAGAGCGGTGGGTGAAGCAGCGAAAGTGGAAGGAGCGCCGCGTTGGGGAGGCGAAATGCAGCTTCGCGTACGGCGCGCGCGCGCGCCTTCAGCGCCTTCCCCGCCGCCCGATCCCGCCCTGCCTGTTCGCGGGAGGAGCCGCGTGGAGGAGGAGGGCCTTTAAGCCGAGCTCCCCAACCGTCCAGACCGGCACTGCAGCTTTGACAGCCGCTGCCGCCGCTCCAGCCCGACTGCGGCCTGCACGCTTCTCATCCGCCTGGCAACGCTTCGCCTCGCCGCCATGGCCAAGCCTCTGTCGGGGCAGGTGTGCGTGGTGACGGGCGCCTCTCGAGGCATCGGCAAGGGTATCGCGCTGCAGCTGTCCGGGGCGGGCGCCACCGTGTATATCACGGCTCGGCACCGCGAGGCGCTGGAGGAGGCGGCGACGGAGGTGCGGGCCCGCGGCGGGAAGTGCGTGCCGGTGGTGTGCGACTCGTCCCGGGAGGAAGACGTGGTGGCGCTGTTCGAGCGCGTCCGGCAGGAGCAGGCGGGCCGCCTGGACGTGCTGGTCAACAACGCCTTCTCCGGGGTGGGCTCCATCGTGGAGGGGTTCGGGCTGCCCTTCTGGGAGAGCTCGACGGCCCTGTGGGACCAGATCAACAACGCGGGCCTGCGGGGCCACTACATCTGCACCGTCTACGCCGCCCGGCTGATGGTGCCCGCCGGCAGGGGGCTGATCGTCACCATCTCGTCGCCCGGAGGGCTGCGCTACATGTTCGACGTGCCCTACGGGATCGGCAAGGCCGCCTGCGACCGCCTGGCCGCCGACTGCGCCGTCGAGCTGCGCCCCTTCGGCGTGGCCTCGGTGGCGCTGTGGCCGGGCTTCGTGCGCACCGAGAGCCTGGCGAAGGAAGTGGAGCACAGGACGGGGCCCATGATGGCGAAGCTGAAGGAGAAGATGGCCTCCATGGGAGAGACCCCCGAAGTGAGCGGGAAGTGCGTGGTGAGCCTGGCGTCCGACCCGCGCGTCATGCGCCACAGCGGGAAGGTGCTCCTCAACCCGGACCTCGCCCGCCTTTACGGCTTCAAGGATGTGGACGGCAGGGAAGTCTTCAACTACCTCTCGGTGCGGGACATCCTCTCGGAGCTGATGCCCAAACTGGCCGGTTTATTCCGCCTCATACCTCGGTTCATCACCATCCCCAAGTGGGCTCTCGCTCTCTATTCTAGCAAGTTTTCCGTTTACCCACCCATCCAGCCGCCTCAATTTAAATCAAAAAAACAAGCCTAAGAGGTATATTGCGCAGCTATGCCTTTAACCTTCTCCGGTTGCTGAAAACTTCAATTTGACACTTATTTGGCTGGTGCGTTAACTATTTTATTATTACAGTTGTTTGCAATAGAAAGCACTTCCAAATTTGAAATCATTTTAAAAAGTGTTTTCCATTTGCCTCTTAATAGGAAGGACTGATTTCTGCAATATCTTCTTTCTGTGCTTGATAGAAAGCTGTTAACGAGTTTCCTTATAATTCTGTATTCAATTATAAGCCCAAGTTTGGACACTTGGGGGTGCATCTTTCATCATTCCTGTATTTTGGATGTGACAGAAGTAGCTGAAACAAGCTACTTTGCAATTAAATGCATTTGCTCTGAGAGACTTTGTCATAGCTGGCAATACTTTGCCCCAATTTTTTGCACTTGTGAAACGCACCATTCCTGCCCGCCCCTAAATTTTCTACACGGGGCCTGGTGATATCACTGCATCTTTATCGAAGAGCAAGCACTGTTTTAGATCTGGAAGATCATCCCACTGAAGGGAAGATAGTTTTGCACTCTGGGAAAATGCACAAACTGCTCAGGTAATCCAGAGAGTACACACCCTATGTTTTGCTCTAATATATGCATTGGTATGGGTTAAAAAAAACCCTTTGCAATGTCTTAAGCTTCATTTCAAAAGATGTGTGAAATTCTAAAAAGGCATATCTAGGCTTCTTGAGAAAAAAGATGTACTCTGGAACAGACAGAGGTGAGGCATTCTTAACTAGAGGTGAGGAATCTTTTTCATCCAGTGGGCCACATTCTCTTTCAGACAACTTTCTGAGGGCAACAGGCAATAGGCAAAGGTGGGCAAAGCAGCCAATATAAATTTAACTTTGATGTTAATTTTTGCCTTTTACATACAAACATATTCCTATCTCCTCCATCCATCCAGAAAAGCATGAACACATCATCAGAGTTGAAGGACATATTCCAGCCATGCAAATACAAAGAGATTCCTCCCACTTTTGTCATACCCTTACTCTACCTCAGTTCTGCTCTTTGCTTTTCATAGGAAAGGGGCTAAGGTATATCAGCATTTTTCTGCCTCAGACTTTTGAGGGTCTGCTGTGTTACTTTAAGAGATGAAGGAACAGAGAGGTGAGTTTGTTGGGGTAACTCCATTACATGCACCCTAAAGGGCCCATTAGAAAAAAATAAAAGCAACTTCAGGTAGAAGTCATTTTAATAGTGGTGAGAAACAAAACCTTTCCCACTCACCTTTCTTTATCTAGATTGTGTGTGCCCTCTGCTCTCCCCCACCCTTTCTTTTTGGGTTGGTGATATGTTTGCAATAATAAAAGTAAGTTACATCTAATCTCTCCAATACCAACTACTTTTGAAAATGATAAAAGTTTCAGTTAAATAGTAGACATGACACAGCTGCTGTGGACTTTACTCTCCCTTTATCTCTGATTGGATGCTGAGAAACTGGTTCCAACGATAGCTGGTCTACATCCAGGTTTGGTTTTGTAATAACTACATTAGCAAAAAATGTTATGACATTTGTATCCCATCTAGAAAACCAATACTGATAAAACCAGTTAATATAAATCTCCTTCCACAATCCCCCTTGCTTGGCCTGCCAAGGCACTGACCTCAAACTGTCAGTTTTGGGAAGAAAGCAAGTGACTGTAGTGGTAAGGGATAAAACTATCCCTTACCAACTGCAGATCTGGTTAATGCTTCACAATGATGTTACATGTACCCTACAGAGGTTTCTTTATCCAATTGGCCAGTTTCTGAATATTTGCTTCCAGCGTTTTGCTGTGCAACACTCTATAACAATCACTGTTGGAAGTTGTATAATTCATGCCTGGCATCATCACCCGCTTGGAAGCTCATTTGTATTAGCACTTAAAACAGCAGCTGACTTGGAAAATGCAGAGGGATGGTGGCAAGCAAGTTTAAGCCAGCCTTGGGTCTTCTAGCACTGCCATGCTGTTGCTGTCTCCCTCCAAGAGAAGGAAGAGAGGAGAGGGGTTGCATGTTGAGCATGTCCATCAAATAACAAATATGGTAAATTTAAGTACAGACAGCTGGGATACAAAAGGCTCAAGCGGTACAGCCTAAATGCTTATAGGCACATGTGTTAACCAGCACGTGCAAACAATAAAACATGTTAAGACACAGATGGGAAGTCATGGGCCTCAAGCTGTTGTCCCATCAACTTCAGCTAGCATGACCAGTGATTTATGGAAGTTGTAGTTCATCAACATCTTGATAATCACAGGTTGCTTCTTCCTGCTCCAAAGGTAACTAAGGAGGCATTACTTAATCTCCTGTAGATTCTCCCCATTTAATTATGGCTTTATTGCAGCTGAAACCTGCAGTTGACAAGATGTTCTCAAGTGTTAACTTGAATTACATTATAATTAGAGATGCAATCCTGAACAATTCCACCCAGACCAGTAATACAAGTTCTAGGCAGTCTTGAGTGGGATGCTAGATTATGTTGTAATTATTTTAATAGAATGTCTATGTCAGACATATGCAGCTTGGTTAAACATTCCAAAGTACTTCAGATCTTTTTAAAGGAATACTAAATGCAACTTGTAGCCTGGCTGTTAAATCCCTGCACTTTTTGTTCTTGCCTGAAGTGGCTTGGAAAACTAAACACACTGTGCAGTCAAGTGAGTTGCGGAGTTGTAGGAATACTGGCTGCATCAACATGTTGACACCAACTTTTCAGCTGCCCTGTGATCTTACAACCTTTGATAGTCTTACTCTGCTTGCCTAGGTACTTACAGGATCCTATAATACCAGAGGTAAAATGTACATTTAAGGGAAGTGGGGCAACTGTAATTCAAACCAAAGTAAACTTTCTGTTGTGAGACATCCCACTAAGCCAGAAATCTCATTCTTTCTTTCTTTTTATTCCCTTTGAGGACTTCCTGCTGCACCCCTCTAGTATAAGGGCTGAGTTAGCCATTTTAGAATATGTCAAGTACTATCAGATACTGTAGTATGTGCCACACTTTGGCTGGTTCTGTATTAGCACATAAATATTTTTTTCCTCTGAATTCATCATGCGAAAGGCTGGGCTGGATGAATCCCAAGCCGGAATTAAGATTGCCAGAAGAAATATCAACAACCTCAGATATGCAGATGACACAACCTTGATGGCAGAAAGTGAGGAGGAATTAAAGAACCTTTTGACTCCCTGGAAAAGACCCTCATGCTGGGAAAGATGGAGGGCACAAGGAGAAGGGGACGACAGAGGACGAGATGGTTGGACAGTGTTCTCGAAGCTACAAACATGAGTCTGACCAAACTGCGGGAGGCAGTGGAAGACAGGAGTGCCTGGCGTGCTCTGGTCTATGAGGTCACCAAGAGTCAGACACGACTAAACAACTGAACAACAACAATTTTTTTCTCTGAAACACTGAAAAGAGCAGCACAGTCTTGTTGCCTGTCATACATATTTAAAAACAGTTTGCTATAGTGACTTGGTAATTTAGGATTGCACCTTTCCTCAATCTGATATAACAAATCACATGCCAACAAGTCATTTCCCCCCAACGTTTATTTTTAAATTTTAAAAAGTTTATGTACATCGTTCAAGAACCTGTGTGAATGTACCAGAATCTCTCCTGCAGCTTCCTTGATTTTCTTCAGGATTCCTAATTTCAAGAAATCCGCTGAGCCACGAAACGCTGAGAAGCCTGCCTACGAGTCTTAAGTGGGAGACAAACAAGAGTTAGCATTGCCACTTTTACTCACACCACAGTAGATCACTAAGATATTTAATCAGATGGGCTCTTATCTGAAATACTCACAACTTTTTCCTCCGCTGACAGTACACCGTCTATGGCCACAAGCTGATACTGTTTATGTTTTAAGCTGCCCACAAATCTTCGAAGCAATCTGAGACTGTTCCCATCTATGCCTTTTAAGAGTTTTTGCATCTCTTGTGAGGGGCAACCTGGATCAAACATCAGTAGGCACACAGTTTTGTTCTTCCTTTCTTCTATTCCAATAATAGTACGACTATGACCTATTTTTTTAAAAAACAAACAAACAAAGACACCCATCAAGTATACATTTCTGCTAACACACGGTCTACAAACCACTTAAGCAAAACCCCAAGCTGCTGTACAGAATTGCAATATATAACTTAATGCTTACACAGATAATTGTAATTGTTATAAGAACAAATTACTTGTATAAATGTCTTTTTCAGGTAAGTTTTATTTTAAAAATCTAACATTTTCTCTCTGACTTTCAAAGCAGCTCATAACACAAACCATCCCCTCAAATCCGTTAATATACCAAATAAAACAAAACAAAACCCACTAGTCTAACCCCCTGCAATGCAAGAATCTCAACTACAACATGACAAATGGCCATCCACCCTCTGCCTAAAATCTCCAAGTAAGGAGAGTCCACCACCTCTCGTGGGAGCTTTTACTATCAGAAAGTTCTTTCTTGTGTTTAGTTGGAATCTCCTTTCTTGTAATTTGAATCCATTGGTTCAGGCTAGCAGGGGGTCAGCAAACTTTTTCAGAAGGGGGCCAGTGCACTGTCCCTCAGACCTTGTGGGGGAGCGGACTATTTTTTTTTGGGGGGGGTGAACAAATTCCTTTGCCCCACAAATAACCCAGAGATGCATTTTAAATAAAAGGACACATTCTACTCATGTAAAAACACGCTGATTCCTGGCCCGTCCGTGGGCTGGATTTAGGAGGCGATTAGGTCGGATCCGGCCCCTGGGCCTTAGCTTGCCTACCTATGGGCTATAGTCTCCAGAGCAGGAGAAAACAAACTCGTTCCCTCCTCCATGTGGCAGCCCTTTAAATATTTGAAGATGGCTATCGTATCTCCTTTCAGCCTCCCCTTATCCGGGCTAAACATAACTCAGCTCCCTCAACCGTTCTTTGTAAGGCTTGGTTTCCAGACTCCTGGTCATCTTGGGCACCCTCTGCAAACGTTCCAGCTTGTAAATATCCTCCTTAAATTGTGGTATCCAGAATTGGTCACTGTACTCCAGGTGTGGTCTGACCAAGGCAGAATAGAGAACTACTATGACTTCCCTTGATTGGGACACTATAATTTTGTTGATACAGCATAGAATAGAATTTGCTTTCTTCCCACCCCTGCTACACCACACTGTTGACTCATGTTAAGCTTGGTCTACAGTTGTCTACAATTACAATCTTTTTTGTAAACTACTTTGAGGAGGTTTTTTTGTTTTTGTTTTTACAACTGAGAAGTGTATACATTTTATGAAATAAATAATACAATTATATTTGAGAATTACAGTTAAGAAGACATTCCACTGCTCTTCCAGGAAGCATAATTCATAAAACAAAAAATGACATGGGGACATCAGTAATGCATAACACAGCTTCACGTTTAGAAAAGAGAGAAGTGGAAAGTTTTGCTGACCTTGGTGCTGAAGGTAGATTGGTGGCTTGGGAGTACACACAACCTTTGAACTGTTTTCCTTGTCTGCCGAGTAATAGTTGAAAACCCATTCCAACAAACGAGGATGTGTTCCTGCAGGGCCTGTTGGCTGGTGAAAATCAATGACCTGACACCTATAAGGCAGTTTAAATGAAGCCTTTATAAACTGTTACAATGTCAGATAGCATCTTTTGTTTAGTGCATTAGTCACCAAGTTCTACCACTGTTATATTTTTTTTGCCTCGGCTGTAAGAACAATGGTCACATTTGTGAGTTTGTAGTAGCACATATTACTTCAAGTACACAGCTCCCCCTAGTGTGAGAATGATCTTTTACTTGATACTTTAAAAAAAAAAACCTTACTGCAATGTTAATCTGGGTGGCTTTTTTCTTCTTTTTTTACTACCTAATTGTTACTTGCCCTGATTTGAAACACTAATGAATGGGATATATATGTTTTATAAATAAATATACAACTTATACTTTTTCTTTGTATGAAACTTAAACCAGTGAAATGAAAGCATGCTGTAGCAAGCAATAACTTTGCACCATTTATACATGGAAGAACTTTGGAAGTAGCAATCTTCTTTTAAAAAGAGAGTTGCAAGGGAAGATGCAAGAAGGAAGTTCCTAGGCAGTTGATTGACCAATTGCCAACACAATTTTTCCCTTAAGTATTTCATGTTCTTATTCTCCTGGAAATGCCATCTCTACATAGGACCAGTTCGAACTTGAATTTCTGTGATATTCACATAAAATCACTCTCATAATTGGTGTCATGTGCTTAGAACTAAAACCTTTTTACTTCCTTTAATAGGCAGCACTTACTTTATCCTGAGAGAAGTTAAAAGTGAATAAATTTCACATGCTCCTATCCATGCCTTAGTTCCATGTAATCTGCTGTTGAAGTGAGAAGCTCCTTGTGGGTCAAAGCCTTCTTTCCAAGCATCTTCAATCAATGACTGAATTTTTGGAATGCATGGAATTGATGAATTATCTAAAACAAGAACAACAACGGGACAACATTCAAGTTGCAGCTATGAAAAGGCAAAACCAAAGTTACAATAGATTTCTAAGCGTCCTGAAGTGGGACGGCCTTTACTGTTGGGGAATTACTTCCTCTTGTTTGACATAAAAGCTTTCCAGCAAAAAATGATATCAGTGGGAAGGACTTCCCCTAGACTTGAGCCCGAGTAAGGCCTAAGGACGTATAGTTAAAGCCATGATTTTCCCAGTAGTGATGTATGGAAGTGAGAGCTGGGCCGTAAAGAAGGCTGATCGCCGAAGAATTGATGCTTTTGAATTATGGTGCTGGAGGAGACTCTTGAGAGTCCCATGGATTGCAAGAAGATCAAACCTATCCATTCTTAAGGAAATCAGCCCTGAATGCTCACTGGAAGGACAGATCGTGAAGTTGAGGCTCCAATACTTTGGCCACCTCATGAGAAGAGAAGACTCCCTGGAAAAGACCCTGATGTTGGGAAAGATGGAGGGCACAAGGAGAAGGGGACGACAGAGGACGAGATAGTTGGACAGTGTTCTCGAAGCTACAAACATGAGCCTGACGAAACTGCGGGAGGTGGTGGAAGACAGGAGTGCCTGGCGTGCTCTGGTCCATGGGGTCACGAAGAGTCGGACACGACTAAAAGACTAAACAACAAAAGGCCTAAGGAAGTTATGATCTGGACAGGGAAAGGTTCATATTCGGCAGGCTCATTTTCAAGCTATAAAATTGAAAAAACTGTTCTTGTATCCACCAATTTTTAACCTATATGATGCAGATATTGTAATATACGCCAGCATAGGAACACATTTTAGCAAGCGCTCAGGCTGGCAAATGTGCCACTGGCAGCACAATTCCATGCAAAATACCCACCTTTCAAGCACTCTTCATAGGTACTGTTCCTCAAGAGGGAAGAAAGAAGCATTTGGAAGTTCCTATAACCGCAGCCCCAACCTCTGTCTCCTAAAGAACAATGGAAGTGATCTACTCCTGTAGAAAGCCATACACGCTTTATGTCTTTACATTCATTCTGATAGTACTGGCACAGTACTTCAGTAATTCCTGATTTTAAAAAGGGAAGACAAGGAGAGAAAGAGACTTAAGTTTATGCAATTCTATTTACTGATGATACATCAACAACAGTCACACAATTTGCAAGATGCAACCAGTATGAAAAAAGTAAAAATAATGACTGCCAAATTCTACATAACTAGACAAATAGCAGGGAACAAGTAGTGAATAGTTTAACACGCCGACAGAAGACATGGCTCCAAGCCTGTTCCTCAGCTATAGATTTACTATCCTATGTTAGGCAAGCTGTCTAAGGCCTTATGGTGAATGGAGAGAGACTAAGGCACATGCAACTAAGAGGGCAAATTAAGTGACACACAGCACAAGTGAATTTAATGATTATTTCAATTTTGAAGCTAAAACAATAGTTAAAAGGTGAAAAATCTGGCAAAAACCACAAGAGTGCCAAAGTAGTCACACAAGAAGAACTGCCTAAAGCCAAGAGTAAAGATATAATATGTGAAACCTGTGATCACCACTGTGCCGTCAGACAAGGAAGTTGCAAGTTTGAAGGGCTGACAAGGCAAACAGCCAGTCACCACCACTGTACAGCTTTATTTAAGCAGAATGTTTCCTTAATGAAGGTGTCAAATCATTACAGGAGACTAGGTGTAATATATTAAGATACTGTGAACCAAGCAGAAACAAGACAGCATTTGGTCATAATTACTGAGAAAGTTTTATAAAATCATTCACCCTTAGCTAGATAGCAAGCACTAGATAGATACACCAGAGAACTGCAGTATGTTTCCTGTTACTATTTGCGAAGGTTGGCAAAAACCATGATGCCTGCCGGTTCTCTACTTTGAAATTTGTCATGGTATTTAGATAAAACATTTAGACAATTTATAACCTATTTTTGAATTGTGACTTTAAATCTACCTGAGCACCATTATCTTTAATATGGATTGTAGGAATTGCCATTCTTAGCTCCTGTCTAAAGGTCCATACTCTTATTTCTCTGCAGGCAGAAAAAAAGTATTTTGCAATCTGCAGCACACTTAATGAACAATGGCTTTTGGCAAAATGATTTTTAGACACCTCAGTCAGACCTTTGAAGAAACTCACACATTTTTAATTACTCACCCGAAGTCTTTGTCTTTCCATCATCAATACCAAAAGCCAGAGATTCCATCATGTCTGCTTTTCTCCTGTGATAGTCAGATGGGGTCATTCTCCCAAAAGCCACTTCCTTTTCCATATTTTTTAGTGACTGCTGTTTATATCCTCCGGAGCCATCCAAGCCATATTGCCTCTGTTAAGGATATATTATACTTTTAAGCAATAAAAAGTCTTAGCAGTTCTTGGAGAAAGAAGAATTGTTAGCGCATGCAATCCTGCTTCAACCTTGCACAGAGGAGAGAATGCAAGAGAACCATGGAAGTTGATTCAGAACACGAAGCTGCCCATTTAAGAGTTAAGCGTAACCTTTGTAGTAACTATAACCAGAATACCCTTTTTCAATGATATGATGTATTTATGTATGTATTTTTCAATGTCATTGGGGACCTTTTAGAGAACAAGTGACTAATAAACTTAATAAATTATATATATCTACACACACACACACACACACACACACTTTATCGTATACATACACACACACTCATATGCACTCTTTATGGTATTTCTCTAAAGAAATAAGAATAAATATTGCAATTTGTATTGCTTCTGAACTAGGGTAGTACAGCTTGAAAAACCTACGCACAAGATTCCATGATAATTAATAAGAAACAGCCAATTATCTACAGAGTCATTCTTTGTGATGAATTCTCAGAAGAGAAATTGCTCACATTTCTACTTGTAACCTCTGAACGCTGGAAGTCTCTGCACACTTGTCTCTATAGTTTTCCTTTTAAAGTTTGGGAACCTCTGACCTAGCTTATAAAATGTATCCTGACCAAAGACATTAGGCTCTCTGCTCAACCAACTGCTACCAAGAGACACTTAACGATAAACATTAATTCTTTGTGCACAAAAGAAATACATAAATGTATCACACATTTACAAAACACTCCATATATTTACAAGCTATACCGAAGTACATTGCAACTAGAACACCGATACCACACCTGTAGCTTTTGGAAATCTTCTCTTTCTTGTTTTGCTGCTGCTGCTCTTCTTTGCCTGTCTTCCTCATTCTGGAGATGCTGTGCCAATTCTAGGTCAGTCAAGTTTCTTTCCACTGTCACGCAATATCATATAAAATAAAAGTCTAATGACTATTTCAAAGCTACAGCTACATAACAATTGGTTATGTTGTACATTACGTTTGCTATAGAAGACCTGCCATATTTGATGATGTTGAATATTTCTGAAAATTCCAGGTTTTTATCAATAACCTGTATGTTGTAAATTTGCAGCACAATCCTATGTTACTGAGAAGCTAAGTCCCATTGTGCTTATATTGGGCTGACGTCTAGCAGAGTGTACAGAATTGCAACTTCAATTACCTACATTCCTAGGCAGAATGTATTATTTAATACCATTCATAGTCACCTAGATCACAGATTTAAACCCAGCTTCTCACTTGTAGTTCAGATATAATGATACATACAAATTGGTTAAACACATTAATATGAATGCTCTATTTAGCCGTAAATGAACAAAATATATGTCTGTCTAACCTTGCTGCTTTCTGTTTCATTTCCTCTGCACAGCATATCTGTAATGCCTTGCTCCACACCCATCCTGAGCCCACAGATGCATAGTAGTGAATGCTCTGGAGATTTTGCTCATTGCAGCCCATTTGTACCTGTCTGTTTAGCTAAGGACCCAGCATTTTTGAGAAGCGAGGACCAGTAAATTAATTCCTTGGTAGAGCAATTTATTTTCCTAAGATGAAAGGTAAATTGTTATTGTTTGCTTAGGGAGAGGAATATTGATACTTTGGGAACTGGTCAAGTTGCAGTGTCCACCAAAATGGGCTTAGGGGGTAATCCTCTCAATGAAATACAAACACTATTGTAGATCCAGGGCTTGTGGTGACTAACCAATCCTTGGTTCCCAGTACCAAAATCATGATAAGTACCTCACTTGTGCCGAAAACAGATATTTCTTTTAAGGCAACCTTAACTCATTACATTTGATTGAAGGCCACTGATTCGGCTTTTAAGAAGTTGCTTATGCTTGTATTCAGATTTAACCGTGCTATGTTAAAAAACAAAAATATGTGATTTGTTTTTTTAATCGACTCCTCAAATGTCTTCTTTAATTGTTTTTTATCCACCCAGGGCACAGATATATGCTATTTAGGTGTCTCTACTGATACAGTCTCTAGCATTACAGGAAAGAGACATACAAAACAAAATTGCTACCAGTTCTGAAAGTGTTGTTGTTGTTACACTGCATTGTTTTCTACTTTTTTATGATATGCTAACATGATATATGAAGTTCCAAGTCATATAATTTCATGTTGCCTTGCATTATTTGGATAATACCAGCTTCTCCTGAATGAAACATTACATCTTTCATCAATATACAAAATATGTCTTTCCTATTTTGGAATCTTCCCCTTACCTTCTAAAAAGGTGCATTCCTCCAAGTGTAATTCAACATGTTCCTGCAGAATTGGGTAATCAGTACAAACAAGGTGGCACATTGGGCATTCATACAGCTCCTGACCATTTTCTGCATTAAAGCAAAGTATTAAGAGTAAATGATGAGGTCATTGCATATTCTTCTGTTGGAAAGAAACGCTTGCTTGCTAAGCTCATACCTAGAAGGCAGTTCCAAGTTTGGGGGAGTCCCTTGGTAGTGGCTGCTCTTGAGTGCTAGATGGCTTGGAGCTGCCAATGCCTTAATATTGTAACTCCGTGAGGAATAAACTGCAGTACTCAGACCGAGGGAAAGACTGTTTTAGCATGCTTTGAATATATTGTGTATGGGCAAAGGAAAAACAACAAGAGTACAGTATATATTAATGAAAAGAGTTCGGAAATGAGGGCCAAGCTCCTGTTGCCTCTCACCCCATATATATATATATATGAGCATAAGAGCTCATAGGCGCATATATATATATGAGAGGCTCTGCTCTCATGCTCACAGGCAGCACGAGAGCACGGTGGATCCTGCTGCCCTACATACTATATAAGCGCCTGACGTTTATAAAGCCAGACCCATATTCCGACCAGAGACGGTTCCCACGTGCATATCAATCTAGCGGGCGACTCGCACGTGTGAATGTGCGGTCGCAGGTCTCTCTCGACACTCCGCACGCAAACGATTCATTCTCAAGCCAGACAGCTCCGAAATGTGAAGCGACATCCCTTCAGGTCTCACTCACCGCGGGCGGGAGAAGGCGGCGGGGCGCGGGCGCCAGCGGACGGGGCCCCCTGCAGAAGCCGCTGCTGTCCCTGCCGGGCTTTGCCGGAGAACTCCAGCTCTGCGCCCTTCCCGGCGGGAGCCACGCCCCCTTGGCACGAGGCGGATATAAACACCTCGACACCTACCGCGGCTGCCAGGAGCCCAGCGCGAGCGGAGAAGAGCCCACCGCGTACGTCGCCCAGACGCACGCGCGCTCTCCCGGCTCTATCCTCTCACGTGACTCCTAGACTTACTAAAAAGGGAAACAAGCCTACACTTTCGTTTCACAGGCAGCCACTGTGTAACCCGACCCTTGCGCACGCGCAGTTTACGCACGCTCTCCAGAAGAGTCTATGTTGGCTTTCCCCAACGAGGTGGCGTGGAGATGCTTTGAGTTACAGCTCCCATCCTACCGAGCCTGCGCGGACTTCCCGTAGGCATCATCTGGTTGCGGAGACAGGGTGCTGGTTCCTGCAGAATTCCACGAAGAGGAAACTAAGTATAAGAGAGCGAACTTCTAAACTAAACTAAACTTCTTTTAGTTTCCCGCAACCTACTGGATATGATTTGGACTGAAAGTCCTGCAACAGTTGCAGCCCAAAAATATCCAGTAAGGTACCAGGTTGCGGAAAACTGACCTACAGAGTTCTCGTTCTTGCTTATATATAGTTTCCTTTTTGAAGCGCTCAAAAGTATAATTCGGTGGGAGTGTCATGGAACACAAAAGGGCTTCTGAGTAGACATGGTTAGGGCTGCACTGTTAGTCCTTCTTTACTAGTGTATATTTACAGGGCCGGATTTAGGCTTGATGAGGCCCTAAGCTACTGAAAGTAACGGAGCCCTTTATACGTCCAGCTGTCCTTTGTCAACAACAAATTGTCCCTGGTTTTAGTGTGTTGAATAGCATATATATAGCATATGCTATATGAATATATGCAACTAGTCCATGCATAATGTAGGCACCCTATATATAGAAATGAGCCAACCAGTGATATTTTAGGGAGCAAGCTAGCAGGCATGGCCCATGACTTACATTATAGGAGCCTACACAACACAAAACACAGTTCCTGTATGTAGGTTTTATATGTTTTTAATCTTATACTTTGGAAACGTACATCCAGTTGTTTCCCCTTTATATTTTTTGGGGGCCCCAAGAGTGGGGCCCTAAGCTATAGTTTGTTTAGCTTATATGTAAATCCGGCACTGCGAGCCAATTAATCGCTTCCCTGCAACGATAGAAACCGACCGACCCCTTCTTCCACCCCTCTCACGAGAGCCCCTCTATCTCCCTCTTATCATGGGTAGCTGGGAAGGGGTTATTATGGTGGTTTCGATCAACAAACAGCCGGGTCCAGAGCTCTGCTGCATGATGCGCACTCTCCGCGTTCCGTCGCGCCTGTGCCTTGTTACGCTCTGCTTTTTCCCCTTAGGCGGAGCAAAACGTCACCTAGTTAACCCGCGCGCTGAGAGCCGCCTGTCGCTCTTCCGCTGCTGCCTAGCTCTATGGGCGTGCCTTCCGTGGGCCGTGAGAGAACCGCGAGCCCCGTTTCTCGCCATTGGCGGCTCCGTTCCCCCTCCGCGCGCCCCCGCCGGCGCGCGGGTGGTGCTGGGCGGAGGGGAGATAGAAGAGGAAGGACCGGCTTCTTCGGCGCGCCTGGAGCCGCCATCTTGGACGGCGAATCTGCCCGCTCTGCTGCTCTGCGGAGGGGAAAGCGGCGGGGGGCTGCCCGCAATGGGTGCGTGAGTGTGAAGGGAGGGGCGCGGGGCGAGCTCCTTCCTGCCACTGGATTCCGGGTGGCGGGAGGAAAGGAGGGTGGCTCAAAATGCAAGGGGCGCTTTGCTGCCTCCCCATCCCTATTTCTTTTAAAGGACGATGGCGCTGCTGCCCTATCTCCTCCCGACCCACAGGCGTGCGGGGCAGTGCTGCACTCCCCACCCCCTTTTTGGGCTGTTGCGTTCGGGTGGAAAGCCCACGGGCAACTCATGGCTGCGGTCCTGTGCGCGTAATCCACACTGACATCGGTGGGACTCATTTCCGAGCAAATATGTGTATATATAGGGCATATGCACGCGCGCGCACATATATATCTGTCTATATTAATAACTGGTTTGCAAGTGCTATTCTTACCTTCGTTCCTTCACGCGAGCTTCCCCTACTTGCTGGTCCTGGTGCTCCACGAGGCGGGGACTTGGCCGTCTTGTTTTGACGGGGATTCCCCTGGCACGGGCTCCCCCCCCCCCCCCAGGAATCTGCCCGTTTGATTTTGGTGATTTGTACTTGCTGGCTGCCTTTGAGGCAGGACGTTGGGCAGGGGTAGATTTTTTGCGGGAAACAACAAAAACGACACTCTTCAAATGCTCTAGATTTCTAAGAATTCTAGTCGCCTGTCAAGCGCCCCCGCCCCCCCAACCATGGGGGGGGGTGAGGCCGGGAGGGTCCTTGGTGACTAAGACGCTCCAATAGCCTTCAGGCAGCAGAGCCCAATGTGACCCCCTGTCCACATTTGCCAAGGGGACCACCTGCCACTTTGCACTCCTTCAGGGAGGAAATCTAATCCTGCACCTTCCTGCCTCTCTTTCCCCTCTTGGGAGTGGGACATGTCAGTATGGGGCCCTGGGACTTGTAGATCTGGCCCTGAATGACCAAGGCTGTGTTGGGTGATTTGGCCACGCAGCTGTCAAACAATTCCCAGCCTTCCTCCCAACTTTGGAGCTGGTGGTGTCATGGTGCAACAGTCCAGCAATCTCCACCCACCTCTGCAGCTTCAAAATGGGAAGACAGTGCTGCTGGTCACATTTGCCAGAGGGTGGCACCACACTTGCCATGGCGAGCAGATTTATTCAAAAGCTGCCCGAAATTTTTAGACAGTATGGGGGTGCCAACTTTCCGTCCACTTTCTGTAATTGTGTCTTGTTAACAGCAGCTTGAGGTGAGGACTTGAGCATGTGATGCACGCGCTGTGACAAGCTTACCTCCTGCTTACTGTATATCAAGCCACTGTTAAAGGCTAGTTTCTTCTAGTCCGCTGGCAACCCTAACTATACATTTAATGTCCAGCACCTGATTTTTTGAAGTGATTCAGTTGAAGATCCTTGTATCTGAGGTGTTTTGAACATTTTGTCTTTGAATTAAGTCTGTGATGTCAATTCATGTAAGAAACATTCACATAGATTTCCATCAACTTCCTGTAAATTGGAACGCTTTATAATATCTTGTTTAAGATCTTCTGCCCCATGCACCTTTTCTGTTTGAAGGATGCTTGGTGGCAACAGGTGGTAGTGCCCTCTCAGGAGTGGCGCCCTTTTTTGAAACTTTAAAAAACACAAATGCTGCAATCTTTCCTCATAGGAGACTTGCTTCAGCTGCTTGTTCACGTATTGTAAAGCTGTATCTGGTAGCAGCAGAAATTCCTGTGTTACATGCTGATGTTGCCTACACAGACATAATAATATGCAGAACAGTAAATATTCATATATTCTTTCTAGGGCCAGATTCACACCATATATTTAAAGCACATCCAGCACACACTTAAAGCACATGACTTGCCCCAATGAATCCTGAGAACTGTAGTTTGTTAAGGGCACTTAGAACAGTAGCTCGGGGGGGGGGCTACAGTTCCCAGGATCTTTAGTGGAAGCAGTATGTATTAAAAGTGCATTGAATGTTATTTAAATGTGAGATGTGGATTGGCCCTAGGTTATCGCCTCTTGTTACCTTGGCCTTGACTGGCAGTCCAGAGAAGAAAATGCAATCAATTCTCTTGCTCTTTATTGTAGATACCATGGCAAGCCCAGAAAAGGATCACTACAGAATGAAAAGTTATAAAAACAATGCCCTCAATCCCCAAGAGATGCGGCGACGAAGAGAAGAGGAAGGTATTCAGCTTCGTAAACAGAAAAGGGAAGAACAAGTAAGTCTTTAAAGATTATGGGAGGGATTCGGTATCACGCTAAGGTGATCATTCCATCAGCACAAGCATTTTTGCTTGCCAGACAGAGCACACTTCCTTTCCTCCCTTGTGCTTTTCAGGGAGGGGGGGAGGTCGGTCTGCTGACCCTCCCAAGCAGATTTGGGGGGTGGCGGCAGGGGGAAAGCCTTGTTTTGCTAGGAGTAGTCATTGCACTAGCTTCCTCTAACACAACAACATAGTTGAATCTGGCCCTATGCCTGCAATCCAAGTTCCCTGGAAGTAAATCTCATTTAATTCAGCGGGACTTATTTCTGCATAGATGTGCATAGGATTTTGTTATTAAATGCGTGCCTTGTTGAGTGATCGTTTGTTGTTTAGTGATTGTCTTGTTTGTTAGCCACCTTTTTTTGGCTGATTTGCAGAATAAAAGATCTATAGATAAATAAGTGACATTATTCAGTTTAGGAGAACTGTGCATCTATACATATGGAAGTATGTTACCATGGTCTGCTAAACCAAGAGGTGTTAGGGAGCCGATGAAACCTCAGCTTTTGTGATGTACTGTCAGTTGTTTTTACTACCCAAAGAAAGCTCTTATTTGCTAATACACCACTGTGTTTTTATTTGTGGTATTGCTCTACTTGCATATAGACCCATGTTTACAGTAAGTGATTATTGTGCAGATATATTTGGGTTTGGCTTTTAGAAAAGTAGTGTTAGTTTTTAAAGGTATTTTATTTTAAGTGTAGGGGATATTGCCTTGCGAATCAGCCAAAGGGCAGCTGTTTTTCAGTAGCCTGCCAGGTGCATTTGGACACAAATAGAACATGATGGTGTTTGCCGTCTTCTGTTTGTTCTCAGCATCTGGTGTCAGAACTGTATTTGTTTGGAAAATGCAATAGGGCACATCAGGACAATAAGTTATTGGTCCACAGTAGATTTGCCCTCTTTTCCCTTACCCCACTGAAATCAAACTCTCGAAACAGAGAATTATTAGCTACTAGATAAAATAGCTTTAGGTTTACAATGTTGAATTTTGGAGTTTGTGTAATAGGTCTAAACTGGAAACCTTCTGGGGCCAGTTCAGACATGTAGTGGAAGCCAAGACTGAGATCAGGTTCAGGTTGTGGAATTATATGTATTGTCTCCCCTCTTCTGCAAAATTTGATCCGGCTCTTCTCTTGCTATTTCCAGCATTGCCTAGGATCATTACCAAATCGAGTTAAAATGTACGGTAACTGGGTGTGTACTTAAACTTTTATTGAAATCCCTGATTTTAAAGAAGCTGTCAGAGGAAGCGAATGATTTTTGTTTTTGAACAACTTGGAAATGGAGTTGGTTGAGCAAATGGGTTTTAAAATTGAGGGTTATTTATGTAAACAAATTTTAAATGCCGTTCTCTCCCTCCTCAATCTGAAAACAAACCTGATTCTTTTTCTTAGTTATTTAAACGCAGAAATGTTGCTCTACTGGGAAATGAAGAGTCAATGCAAGAAAGTCCAATCCAGGATCCTGATGTGAGCTCTACAGTGCCTATTCCTGAGGTAAATTACCCGCAACAGACAGAGCATTTTGATAGTTGTAGCTGAAAGATGTCAGAGTGATAATGGCTTTTACTTTTTAGGAAGATGTCATTACCTGTGATATGGTGCAGATGGTTTTCTCAGAAGATCCCGACCAACAACTTGCAGCTACTCAGAGATTTAGAAAACTGCTTTCTAAAGGTAAATTGTATTTCTTTTCATAGAAAATGGAAGCTGCAAATGTTATTCCCACGGGTTCAAATTGCATGGGGGGGGGACAGATTTATTTTTAAAACACAGTTTGTTGGGCTGTGGTCTGTGTTTTTCATCACATGAGTGCCTGTATTCATTCAGAAATAATGGCTGAATGCCAAAAGTCACTCTGTGAAAACAAAACAAAACGGTAGCAGGACAGCAACTGCACGCTTCACTTAATATCCCACTGTTCTTTGCAGCTCCAATAATTCATCTAGTTTGTTGTAGGGGACTTAAAACTAATTGTTTTTATTGGATGTACTCAAAGTTGAGTGTTCTCTTACTGTGGCAATGTTATTTGTATCAACTGTGTTGAAATTATTTTCATAAATTGAACTAGTGACAAAAATAATTTGGAACTCTGCTTGCGCACAAGCACACACATCCCAACCACAGGATTATGCTGCTGGGCCCCATGAGAGGTTCCTTTTGGGCTTAGGAGGTGAGCACCCATGGCCACAAAGTAATCAAGCCCCTGCAATGGCTTGAGGGACAAAGAAAGATTGCTACTACTTCCCCCTCCCTTTTCACTTTCAACATTTATCACTGGAGCTTGTCTTGGGCTCAAGAGGCAAAGGCACTCTGTGTTCAATTGCCACAATGCGCTCTGGCCAAAAGGGTGGGTTAAGCTTGAACCTCCTTCTTTCCTTGTAGCTATTATGGAGGTTTATGCTTGGCTTAAAGGAAGCATCTGGTGGCAGCTTTTGTCCCTTGAGCCAACTGAATTTCCAGTGTTAGCTGCCAAAAATATATACATGCTTGTATAAGCCTGTGCCGGTTTTTGGAATTTGTGGAAACTGTGTGAGCGAGCGTGATTTTGAAACTTCCCCCCCACCTTGCAAGACTAGTCATTGATCCAACAAAGGATAGGACAAATGAATTGTGGCTAAGTTTACCAATTGCTATTAGCCACAAATCTCCTGTGTTCGGTGGCACTATTAATGTTAGAGTTGTATGGAGGAGCAAAGAAAGGAGGAGAACTTATGGGCTTCTCGGACACATATGTCTCATAACTAGAAAACAGGACAAGCAGCAGCTTTGGTCAAATCCAGCTGACCTCTTCATGTTTTAACCGTTTGCATCTGTGCTCACTCACTGAGGTTATACAATTATATACAGTACGTGTTTGGTCATCTTCCAGCTGATTTATTGTTTAATCAACTAGATTTTCTTGGTTGATAACATTAGCTTATTTCCTTTACTGACTGGGCAAAACATAGATCATCTGTTATATTTTTACTTTACCTTATCCCCAGGGAGATCTTAGCAACATTTTAACTTTATTATATCCCTATGAGTAACAGAGACAGTTATTTGGAATTCTTCATCCAAACCCAGCAGCCTAGCAGCTATATCTGCTGCTTACCTGTTTCCTTAATTGCACCTTCCTGTCTTCTTTAACCTGCTCCAAGCTGAACTTTGGCCTAACGTTTGTTTTAATCAGTCTAATTAACCTGTATTTTCAGAACCTAATCCTCCAATAGATGAAGTCATACAAAAACCAGGAGTTGTGCAGAGATTTGTGAAATTTCTAGAAAAGAATGACAATTGCACTCTTCAGGTGAGTTCGCTTAATAATATATGTGCTAAGGCATTAGGAAAATGTCAACATTTGAAGAATTCAGATCTTCTGCTGGGAGATGGTGGTGTTTTCTCTCTCTCAGACATACCATACATGAAGAGACAAATACACACACACAATAAAAAATACAAATTAAAGGTAGCCATGTTGACTTTCCTTGTAATTTTGCCTTTGGGTAGAGCCTGAAGGGCTTTTATTCCATTGTAGCATCCTACATTTGAAATTTCCTGCCTCTGGAGGTGCAACAGGTGCTTACAGTGGCTCAGTTTTGGTACCAGTTGAAAGTGTGCCTGTTTTGTTTGGCTTTTGGGTCTCCATAAGCTGCATGGTTGACTTTTTTCCTGTAGTCATGTGGTTGTATGATAAGGTTTTCTCCCGCTGTATTGGCTTTTCTCTGTGTTGAATATGTTTGTGGGTCTTAAATGTATATGTTAACTTGAATTCTCAAATTTAATGTTACATTGTGTCAACTGCCCTGGGATTTATTTATTTTTTTAAATGAAGAGCTGTAGGTTATATAAACAAATAAGGATTTGAATTCTGCTTTTTGCACATGCTTCTAGTTCTCTCCTCCCCTCCTGTATTAGGGAGGGATACTGGTTGTGGGAGAGAGATTGTGATCTGTGCCCCAGTACATCTACAAGGCAGCTTTGCAGAATACTTCCATTGGGAGATATCCCAATGTTTCATTGCAAATATGTCAAAACATACATACATAAACACTGTAAAGTGGTATGTAAGTGGTGGCAACATTGGACTGGACCTCTGGCTGCTCATGCAGCTGCCATGGTCTTTCTTTGCTTCTTCCACAGAGCCTACTTGTGAAATAATTTTATTCTGTTTATCTATTACATCTGCCTCCCACCATTCAGGAAAAGGTATCCACATACATCAGTATCAGTTTAACAATCCTGTGAGACTGAGCGAAAGTGATTTGCCCAAGACCAGCAGTGGGAGATTCATGGCTGAGCAGGAATTTCAACCCATATTTCTCTGATCATAGTCCAACATTACTTATTTTCATTAATATACTTTCAAAATAAAATGTTGGCTTGTTTCATCACAAGAAATGGAAAATGTGGTTACAGAGTGCATTTTAGAGTGTTGTTTATGCTGTACTTTTGTACTGTTTTATTGTTGTTAGCCGCCCTGAGCCCGGCTTCGGCTGGGGAGGGCGGGATATAAATAAAATTTATTATTATTATTATTATTTTGTACCTAGGAAATAAAATGGAGAGAGGGCTGTTGTACTCCAGTTTTGCTTGCTGAATTTCCAAGGGCATCTAGTTGGCCACTGTCGTGAGCAGGCTATTCCTATGTTCTTAATCTTAATCCATATTTTACAGTTTTTTTATTTAACTATATTTTTATCTTTTAGTTTGAAGCAGCATGGGCTCTTACAAATATAGCATCTGGGACATTTCTGCACACCAAAGTGGTAATCGAGACCGGAGCTGTCCCAATTTTTATCAAGTTGCTGAACTCTGAACATGAAGATGTCCAGGAACAGGTAACTTCTGGGGTTTTTTATCACTTAAATTAGAAAACAAAAGTGTTGGGCTTCAAGGAACCTCAGGAGACAGGACCATGCAAACTTGGAAATGAGGCCCAGCGCCAACACATTGATCTGGTTTCAAAGTAATGTTAAACTGTGGCTTAGTGTTAATTTCCTGAGCTTGAGGCTTTTTCACAGAGTTTTGCTTAATGGGTTGATAGAAACTGGGATTGTGGTTAAGATTTCTCACCCTTAACCGTGATCTGCAGCCAAGGTTGGTTCTGTGGTTACAAATCTTACTTAAGTTACTTAACTACAGCCTCTCATGCAGAAATGAATTGTTTCAGGCAAAACAAACTTTTCTCTGCCTGATACAGCACGCTAATTTTATTTACTTTTATGGAGCTTTAGCCACTCTCCATTGATAGTTGTCTCCAGTAAAATAGGCACATGCTGAACCACTTGAATGGCCCCTGGGATGCAATGTAGGTACCTGGACAATGCTGCCTATTATGAGATTTCCATACCCTTGGCAAGCTAGTTATCCATGGCAATTATAAGCTTCTGATACATTCATTTTTTCAGTGACTGCTCCTTTGCTATTGGGATTGTGTTTGGTGCTGGCATATAGGTTCCGTTGTTGTGCTGGGACTGAGCAGCCTGATTTATTATATTCAAATTTACAACAGATTGAACTGCAGAGGTAAACTCTTAGGGTGGCGCTTTCCATTCTTTTATCGTAGTCAGCTTAATTTAGGTCATAGCTTCTTTTCACATGTTCTTGAGTTTTATTTTATTTTATTTTTTAAAAATGCTAATTCTGTAATGTGAAGACAGCAGTGTACAAGAGTTGCAGTTAAAGACTTTAAAAAATGTATTAATATTAATTTAACCCTTTGTTTCTAAGGCAGTGTGGGCTCTTGGTAATATCGCTGGAGACAATGCAGAATGTAGAGATTACGTGTTAAACTGTGGAATACTTCCCCCTCTCTTACAGTAAGTACTGATAATCTCTGGCAATAAATATTAATTTTACACATGTTTAAACATTGGAAATAGCTAGGCTTAATTTCAGGTTTTAAAAGGTTAGCTTGAAAACTGTTATAAATAATTAAGGCTGTAATCCCATGCACATCTTCCTGTAATACTCATTGAACTCAATGGCACTTACTGCTGAGCACACATGATTGTGCTATTATGTAATTTAGATGCTGTATTCTATTTCAAACTTGTTTGTTTTTCTTGACAGACTGCTAACACATTCAAACAGACTTACAACGACTAGAAATGCAGTCTGGGCACTTTCAAACCTCTGTAGAGGCAAGAACCCACCTCCTGATTTCAGCAAGGTAGAGTCCAATTTATGTGGTACTATAATGGTCAAAAGCATAAATTGCTTTAAAACAATGTATTTCCCCATGCAAAGTCAATACAAACCAATCTTTCCTCAGTCTTAATTGGTGGGTCAATTTTTAGTCAGACTGTTTTGTTGTGGAATGAACTGAACTAATACCAAAGGAAGGGTTTCAACTCTTTAGAAAACTGCTTGCAACAGATATGAAATTTCTAAAAAGAGGACATTTCTGATAACGTGCCTTTTCTTCTTCTTTTTACACTCCTGAAGGTTCGTCTTTGCTTAGGTGTTTTGTCAAGATTGTTGTTTAGCAGCGACCCAGATGTATTAGCAGATGCTTGCTGGGCCCTCTCTTACCTATCCGATGGACCAAATGATAAAATCCAAGCAGTTATTGACTCTGGAGTCTGCCGAAGATTAGTAGAACTTCTGATGTAAGTCCCTTTTTAATAGAAGAATTATGATACTAGGAATCTGTAGCCAAAGATATCAACAGTTGTGTTCTCAAACCAATGTGTCAAAAGTAATGTAGTCTTTTTGTACCCCACTGTAACCCAATAGTTTTCCCTCTGTCCTTAGGATCTTTATGATTCCCCCACCCACCCAATACATCTGCAGTGATTGTCACAGCACCAACCTTTCCTCCTCTGCATTCTCTTAAATATTC
Source organism: Podarcis raffonei (assembly GCF_027172205.1). Classification (NCBI taxonomy): domain Eukaryota; kingdom Metazoa; phylum Chordata; class Lepidosauria; order Squamata; family Lacertidae; genus Podarcis; species Podarcis raffonei. Next base: position 55,774,754 of record NC_070604.1, read on the forward strand.
TGTGGCACATTTGAAACTCTGCCAGATGCTAAGAAAGGAACTTGTAGAGTGTAGATATTTGAGAGGCATATAACCAGTCCAGTTTATTTTTATCTATTAGCAAAAACTGGATTTACATTGTACAATATAAGCAATAGGACCTGAAGCAAAATGTTGCAGTGTGGGGGGCTATTCCCCCCCTTTCTAAGGTACACCATGTCTTCCCCCTCCACAAACAGCATTCTGTGTCCCCTAAGTATGCTTAATCCTCATTCAGCTATTTTTGTGGATTTTCCTGCTTTATTCCCTTTCTCCCCCCGCCCCACCCCGCAAAAAACGTTCTTCTGTACTTCTACATACTTTGGAGTTCCCTGCCAGCCTGTTAACCCTTCACTCTTGTGTGTAGATAGTACTGTCTCGGCTATGGAAGAAACAGCACTGAATGAGTTTGTTATTCGTATGTACAAGTGGGATCTGAAAGGAACTGTTGCAGTGGGAACTCCTTCTGTGCCAGCCATTCAGACTAGATACTCCATTCCATTCCCCCTTCCTCCTGGTTTTCTCTTTCTCTCCTAACAGATATTCAACATGTTTTCCATCCCACCTCCCCAGTAAATCCTGGGGTTCCCCCAAACATATCAGAACCTTTACCTTATATCTCAGTAGCCCCTTCTGGGCTAAAAAGCTGTCATAACTCAACACCGGAATTTAGTATATAAATTGATAATAAGCCATAATCCAAACAGCTGCTGGTTTAGCTCGTGTGTTCAATCTTCCATTCTTGTCTGTGTCTGAGACTTGCATACTGTGACATCTCCAAACAAATAACCGTATTTTTCCATGTATAAGACGCACCCATGTATAAGACACCCCCTATTTTGGGGGACTCCAAATTAAGAAAACACCCCTCAGCACTACCCGTGTATAAGGCGAGCCCCAATTTTAAACCTTTTTTTTTGGTAAAAAACCCCATGTCTTATACACGGAAAAATACGGTAATCTATTTTAGGGTCTGAGAATAATTTAACCTGCTCTATGCACTTTTGTTTTCTCCAGGCACAATGACTACAAAGTGGTATCGCCTGCATTAAGAGCAGTAGGAAATATTGTTACGGGCGATGATATTCAAACACAGGTCAGTGGAGCTTTTTGAAAAACTTCAGTGACAACGTGTAATGGCTTAACTTTGTTTGGGGGGGGTTTCAAGAGATTGCAACAGGATACTTTGTTAATATTTTGCAATGGATATAGATGGTGCTGATTGAACAGATGGAATGTTATCCAGACTTATGTATAGTCGAGGGGAAATCTGCCTGTCTTGCAGAAGAACTGTCCTTAAACTATCAAAAAGCCATATTCTTTGCGGCAACTGACATTATTTCACTGAAATGTGTATTTTCTTGCTTCACTAAGTTAGAAACTAAAGAATAGCAATAATTAATAGTAATGCAGTTATATGCTAAAGTTACTGTGGCTGAGGTCAGACTTTTGTCATTCTGAATGTTTTAAAGCAGGGCACCATTAAAAGCAGACCTTGGTGGTTTTGTGGCAAAGTACAAATTCGGAAGGTGTTGGCACCTGTACAAGAAGATTATTAAACATAATGATGGTGTATGCTATAGCTTGGCCTGCTCCTCACCTCTCCACACTCATACCTTTTTGAATCTTGAACACAATTTTTAAAACAATCTTCTTTTGTAGGGTGCCCAGTTTATAATTACCCCCCATTCAATTACATAGTCTGTTCTTCTAGCACTTTGTAACTGCCCTCAGAATATAGAATTCCCACTTTCTCATATTTCTGCTTACACCTAATTACATTTTGAATTGAAACTGGAGGCGACTTTTGACAAGTGGAAGATGTCTTCTGTTCACCAGAGGGCTGTTGTGTAATTTTCCACAGAGACTCATACAAGGAAAACAAAACTAAATCCCAGGGTGATGATGCTCTTGTGTAACTGGAAGCAAGAGAATGGCTATAGAACAGGGATGGAGAATCTCAGGCCTTGAGGCTTAAAGTGACCTGCTAGACCTCTCTGTCTGACCCCAGTGCTTCCCCAGGCCACACACCCCCTTTCCTTCCTCTGTTGTCTCACTGCAGTGCACCCTTGAACTGTGACAATGCTGCTTGCTTGGCTGAATGGAAAGGTGTAGGTGTGTGTGTGGAAGCCTCTGGCTTTTACATGGCAGTAATGTAGCCTACTTGGGAAAGGTAAAATAAAAGTCACACCTGTTGATCTTTACACTTTCATTTCTAGCCTCCCAGAAAGTTGCCCACAAGAGACTATGACCCTCAACTGCAAAGCATTCCCCATCCCTGCTGTACAGCTTACCTTACAGCATTGTGCAAATTCTTATAGTGCTGGTGAAGAAGGGCTGCAAATTTATAATTCTTTTGCTGACGGTTAGATCCAACTCTTTGAATTTAGGTAGCAATGAGGTTCTGTTGGATTTTCTGTTAGAGCTAAAACTCCCATTCTGTTTTTGTGCTCCATTTCCGCTGTATATTGCCTCTTGTGACATCATTGGGATCTTAAATAGCACATTTTTTTCGAAAGCATATGATCGTAACTTTTTCTGTAAATATACTGCATATGGCATTATAATATTTAAAAATAACTCTGCGGTTGTAACCGTACCTGTGAATATTTATTTCAACCATATGGACTGTGTTTGGATATATGGACTACATTTGATTATACACTGCTTAGGCAGAACTTTTCATCTTTCAAATTATTTTAGGTAATTCTAAATTGCTCTGCATTACCCTGTCTCTTACATTTGCTGAGTAGTCCCAAGGAATCTATACGGAAAGAAGCTTGCTGGACAGTTTCTAATATTACTGCAGGAAACAGAGGCCAAATTCAGGTAATATATTTGGGTCTTTTTGACAGTGCTGACATAGCAGTGGACCATGTCATATTTGCCTTTACTTAACTACGTCTCCATCTGTTCCTGATGCAAATCTTTGTATGTTCCACATGCTGAATTATGATGAATAGCTGGGATATATACCCCAGAATGTATGGGGAGGGTCTTAGACTGAACATCTTAACAAACACTTCATCATATCAAAGGAATGTACTCATGATTGCCTTTAAATCAGGGGTGGCAAACCTTCTGAGACAGGAGAGGCTCCTATGTGGGTATCTTTGTGTGTGTGTGTGTGTGTGTGTGTGTGTGTGTGTGTAGAGCCCTTGTAGGGGTTGGCAGCCTTCAGTAAGGCCCTCAACCTGAAAAAAGATTAACCCTTGCTTCAAACGGTCATGTTGGCATAGCTCCAGTTCACACCCTCATCTTTGTGGGAAGTATGGATACTTGTACTCCAATTTGGGGCCAGTTTTCAAAGTCAGTTGTCTGTTAGATAAAAATGACAGCGGACAACATCCAGTTCACTGCTTGTCAAACAAACAGGAGTATTCTTGGGTAAGATACAATTTGCCAATTTCTCTAAAGAAACTAAAATTCCCATGGCTTATTATCTGAATGAGATTTGTGTAAAGGCCATTCTGAACTTGCCAGTGTTCTGGGAAAAGTAAGCAAAGTGTTACGGACAACTTGCTAAGCATAAATTGCCAATTTTTCATAAAGTCCCTGGGATCATTTTCTTTTTCCAGAAAAATGATCACTGTGTCTTTTCAAGGAATGCATTTAAAATGTACTTTTCAGTTAAGTTCACTTGGTTAGTTTGTTGACTTTAAGTTATACTTCAGTGTTCCACTTTTCCTTTTTCTCCTAGGCTGTTATAGATGCAAATATATTTCCAGTATTGATTGAAATTCTTCAGAAAGCTGAATTTCGCACTATAAAAGAAGCAGCATGGGCCATCACTAATGCAACATCAGGAGGGACTCCTGAACAGATTAGGTAATGGATTGCAATTGATTCATAGGTGATGGGAGTGAATATTTTTACTTTCGCCGTTCATTTTCTAAACTATTGTACGATGCCATGAATACTTTTCTGGGTTTCTAGTACTTGAAATTATAATTTATTTAGATTTATGCAGAAAAGAGAGCTAAAATCAACATGGCTTTCATTGTAGAAGTATAGCTAATTGATATAATGTGTGTGTGTGCTTGTGCACGTGTGTGTGTGTATTTCATGTATTAAAATGTGTGTGTACATACACAGGAATATGCTCTAAAAAGTCAAGTGTGTCCTCTGTGTTGTTTGTGAAAGTATCTTCATGCATCTATCCTGGGACAGTGTTGCATCAAATAAGTACTGATCCAAGCCTCTTCTCTCTTTCTGTCTTTTTTTTAACCTACTGTACCAAAGTTATTTGGTGGCTTTAGGCTGTACCAAGCCTCTCTGCGATCTTCTGACTGTGATGGATTCTAAAATAGTTCAGGTGGCATTGAACGGACTTGAAAACATTCTGCGACATGGAGAGCAAGAATCTAAACAAAATGGGATTGGGGTTAATCCTTACTGTGCCCGTATAGAGGAAGCGTATGGTAAGAAATTGTGGTGTGAATGCTGCAAGCCTATTACCAGTATAAAATAATTCCTCTGAATAGTTGGGTTACTGTTGTTCTCCTGAAATCTTTGTTTAGAAATTAGGGCAGCAGCCCTATGCAGTTTTATTTGAGACTGTTCCCCACTGAACACCGAGACATAGTCCTGAGTAAACATCCGTAGGAGTGGGCAAGAGGACTCTAATTTCTGTAGTGAGGGCAGGTCCCACACGTTGGCCAGAAGTGTATTTTATATAAACTTAAGTGGTTGCAGTTATTTAAGTAGGTAAGCAGTAAGCAGTAGAATTGAGCTAGTGAGCAATAGAATCGCAGGCAGAACCAAATCTTCCAAATTTGGAAGCATTCTTAATATTACATGTCCCAACGTAATCTACCCTTCTTTGTGAATCTTTAGGAGAGAATTGCAAATTTCTTAACAAGGCCCTGAAGGGAGTTCTTGTATAATTGAGTTCGCTGTTAAAAAGATGTAGCAACTGAAGGTCATAATTCTTGGCTGGCTTTTCTGCCAAAGCCAGTTGTGGTTGCTAAGGCCTATGTTAGCCCAGCGCATGCTAGTGCTCCATCTGCTTTTCCTGTAGGTTGCTTGCTGGTTTGGCTGCTCCAGGGCAAGGTGTGCTAGTGCATCAACTTGGAGCAACCTGGGAAGCAGCCCATCAGCCCTGCAGGAAGATTGGCATGGAGTCTGCTGGCCTGGCAGCTGTATAACCAAGGCACTAAGCAGATGGGCAGGCAAAGAACCCCAGGCTTTCCTCTCCTGTCTTCGAGCTGGAAAGAGGTGGAGAATACCCAGGCAGCTCTGTGGTTGGTCGGCAGGCTACTTGCTTCTCACACTTGCCAGAGAGCAGCAGTGGTGTACAAAAATGTGGAAGCCCGATTATAATGTACTGAGTGCACTAACATTTCAAACTGAGGATTTTGTTTAGTGGGTTATGCTCAGTGTTAGTCATACTCTAGAGTAGACCCATTGAGATTGAAGGCTTTGAGGGCTCCGCTCTGAGTATGATTTCATTGGATATCACCCACTGGGTGTAACTGTACATTGTTTTTTCTATGTAAGCAACCACTGATCTGTGTATTTCTCACTTCTTGTCTCTAGGTAGATATTTGAGAGAAATACTATTTTGTATGCAAGGGGGCATGCGTGCTGCCTGCAGTCCATAACAAGCACATTTCGAGTAGTTCATCTAAATTAGTGAGATTATTTTGGAGTAACTCTATTGTAGATTGAAGCCTTAGGTTCAGTAAATATTACAGATGCGTTTAGAACTTAGCGTTTCCTCTTTGCAGCCAACTCACATGAGTATGGCCAGTTTATTTAGCTGTTTAAGAAAGTATGTACATCTTAAACCACATGTGCTCTCTCTCTCAAATTTAGGACTAGATAAAATTGAAATTCTTCAAAGTCATGAAAACCAGGAGATCTACCAAAAAGCTTTTGATCTTATTGAACATTACTTTGGTGTGGAAGAAGAGGATGCCAATATTGTACCACCAGTGGATGAAAATGAACAGCAGTTTTTGTTCCAGCAGCAGGAAGCTCCAATGGAGGGATTCCAGTTGTAACCATTCAGTTTAAAGCAAAATAAGTAGCTCATCATGGTAGCCTCCATTTGTGGGCCAAAGACAGGAAAGGGGAAAATGTTTTGCTGGAGACGGATGAAGAAGCAAACTCGTGCATTTATGTGTTTCTGTGTCAGACACAAGTATTGGTTCATTCTTTTTTATATGTGTATGTTTCCATTGTCTTACGTGCAGAAAAACCGACTAATCACAACTGAAAGTTTAGAATAAGGCTTGAATAGTGACCTCAGTAAGACATTGGAAACTGATGCTGAGTTTTCAAGCAGTTGTTAAAAAGGCAAAATTGCGCATAAACAGCTGTTGATATTTTAAATTTTGGCTGTAGGGTTCACATGCCCATTCTACACTAAATCTACCTCTTTGCATTGGAGCAAGAAAGATGTTTCAGAACTGACGTATATATGAGCTCCTAGTAAAAGCTAAGCTTAGAATGTGAACATTATTTATTTAAATAGTGGGAAATATAGTTTTATGTGTGATACTTTGTGATAAACTGATGAAATATATTTATATTTAAAAGCATAACACTTACTGGGGTGCACTGCTGGTTACATGACATAACCTTACAATGTAGGGAAAAAATGGTTTTTCTGCTATGTGAAAAGGGATGGTAGCTTTGTAATTTATATAGCCCTTACCTAGCCATGTCAGCAAAATTCCCTCTTCCTCTTATTTATTCAGTGGTATTGCAAATAGGTTTGCCAAGTGTTCAGCTGGCTCCTTCAACAGCAGCTAGATGGGCAGTGGGATAATGTTTGCCTCCATGCTGTGAAATGTATTACCTGCTGATTTTTGTGCATCAAGTTGCTCTTAAAAGGCACGAGAGCAGGCTAGGCTGTTTTTGGTCAGTTGGCAACCTGATTACAAAATGGTTAAAAATTAGTTTGCCTTGCAATGACCTCTGTGTTCTTGTGAGGATGAGGGAAGGTTTCTCTGTATAGAAGACTCCACGTTGTAACTTAAATGCTACCAAAGTGTGTGAAACTGCAATATTGTCTTTTCTTGAAACAATGATTACATGCTTTATTTACACACAGTCCATGTATTACATTGACCCAAATACACTAATGCATCTCATACAACTTTTGGGGGAAGGTTTTTTTAAAAAAACAACAACAGCAGCAGACCGGTCAGAGTATTTCCGGTTTGCAGCAGTGCTATATTGGGAGAACATATTTTTCAGTTAATTGAAATAAAGATCGGTTTCACTGTAAATACGATAGTAGGTGTTTTGAGTATGCAAATTTCTCTGACAATTTATGCAAAGTGTTTAAATGATATGATGCCAGGCAATTTAAGAAATAACCTAAATTCAGAACCAGAGACCATTTTGTCGCTAGGTTTGAATCCACGTGGATATTTATTTATTTATTTATTTGGTAGCACAATTAAAGGACTCCGGTTAATTTTGCTTACCACAAATGTATTGATCTGTGTGACATATATAAAACAACTTGTATATAATTGCAGTTGATTGCCTTTTTTCATAGTATTGTGTAATGTTAAACTAAAGCAAAAATAGATGCACTCCAAAATCTAAGGGGGCTCTTTATATTGTACCTGCAAACAAAGTCATATGTTAAAAGTTTAAATCTTGATCTTTCCGTCTTCTGTTCCAGTCCTATGAGCATGATCAATGCAAGGACCTGCCATAGCCAGGCTGGGTGGAGACAAAGCAGCTGTGTTGCTTATGCATCTTGCATAGTATTGAAAAATTATCCTTCAGTGGCAGATGCGTATTGTGAGGAATTTCCACGTGAAGCAGCTCAGAGTACAGGTCAGCTGTTAGACACATACATCTTGCTCCATCCCCTGGGAGACTTTTGCTCTCCATAGTTGTGAGAACTGGAAGTGCAGTAACAGATACATGCCTAGCCTTCTGTGATGCGCACAGGTCTCTGTAGCCAGGTTCACAAAGGCATTGTAGCAGCAATATCCACTTCTAAAGGGTTATGGAGTCGAAGTTTGCCAGTGGAGGTGTTGTAATATTAATAGCTGTAGCTTATGTAAAGATAGTGAGGTACAACTAGGGGGAAAATGCAGGAATGCTTGCTGGAAATCAAATGTATCATGGGGAGAAGAATTGTGCAGCTAGCTATGAATTCTGTTTGTAGCTTTGAACAGGTAACACTTGATATAAGGGTGAATTTGTCCCCTTTTTTAATAGGAAATGTTGGTCCTGAGTGTCTTATATCATTCATTCCAAATACAGGTTAATGAAAGTGGTCAGTAAAACAGATAAATTTATCAGAATTGCTCTAGTATGTTAAAAAAAACAAAAACAAATGTTCAGGGTTGACAGGGTATCCCATTGTTTTGCTATATTACAAAAATTGCCAGTTGTGCCTGCTCTTAATTGGAGAATTCAGTAGATACTATCATCAAAACATTTACATCTGAGCCAAACACTCAAGACTTTATACAAACCGTAGAAGAAATATAAATATTAGAGACAAATGAATTTAATGTGTAATTTGGAAGTATGTCTCTTTGAGTCTAGTCTATAACATGAATTTGGAAACTTCCGAGAATCATTGCTGAAGCTGTACGATTTTATATGGTTAATTTGGATCTTTTAAATACCAGTATTTGATTTGACTTCAAATTCACTCTTATGTATGAAACTGAGAAGTCTTGATGCTTAATAGAGGGATGTTGGAGGTGAAAACTTTTATCAGAACATGTGTGAGTGGCAACTGTAGTCTCCTGGATTTAGTAGTCAATCCAAAATTATTTGGAGTTTTTGAATTTGTATAATTAAACCGTTATGGTGTTTCCCGGGTGCAGGTTGTGTGATTCTCACATAAATGCCTCATTTTGACATGACCTCAGTCTATGCAACCATGCCAAGTATTTATTTCAGATACAAAACCATATCTGAATTTTGTTTTGTGTTTGGGTCCCTGCACTTTTATCATTGAATAATTTATTCATTTTGCTATTACATTTATAGTATTGCCTTTTTAAAAGGGTGGTAAAGAAATAATGGGCGTTCATTCAATGATTGGTTTACATTTAGAAAATGATTATTAGTTGGATTGTTTAACAGAAAATAATTATTACTACTACATTTGATTCCAGATTGATTTATTTGCTTGAACCTTATTAACTTATTAACCTGCAAATTTATTTGAAAAAATACAGATTATGAAACTGATACAAAGATTCACATCTCCAATAAGAGTTGTTCTTAGTCATTATTGTTACTGTGTTTTTGAACATTCATTTGTAATTTGATTGATACTGCATCTTTAAAGACACACTAGAGGCTCTAACTGAACAAACTTACAAATAAGAACAGTATGCAATATTAGGGAATGTTACTACTATAAATGCTACAATACAAAACTAATAAAGGTATTTTGCAAAGGCAGTGTGTGTCTTCTGAATTTAGAACTTGAAGTATTTCTTCATAAGTTATAATAACTTTTCAGACCAGAAGCATGTACAAACGTAGACTGCACTGTTAGAAATCTCTACTGGAAGGCTTACAGCCAAACCCAATGCATGGTTATTCAGAAGTAAGTTTATCTATATTTCCTGCCCTCAGTCATATGTAGGTATGTAGAGCCATTACAGTTTTAATTTACTCAGTTTTTAACTTTACCACTTGGGATTGGGAAAATCAGATGGGACAGGAGAAAATCTTGTAAAATTCATTTGGACAAAATCCTATAAAGTCCTTATTCTTCAACTGCCATCTTGATTCAAAATGGCAGGTGGTGTTAAACATGAATGAAGAGTGCCACCCCCACCCTGGCAGCCCTCATGCTAAGTTTGGCAATGATATCTCAAGAGTCATCAAGATGTACAGTGGTACCTTGGGTTAAGAACTTAATTCGTTCTGGAGGTCTGTTCTTAACCTGAGGTACCACTTTAGCTAATGGGGCCTCCCGCTGCCACCGCACAATTTCTGTTCTCATCCTGAAGCAAAGTTCTTAACTCAAGGTACTATTTCTGGGTTAGTGGAGGCTGTAACCTGAAGCATCTGTAACCCAAGGTACCACTGTATAGGGAACAAACAGACAAAGAAAGATGACAACACTTTCCATCAGGACAAAATTTGTTGAGTAACGAATTGTCAGAAAAGCCATTGTTATGGTTGATGGAATTCTGTGTTTTCAGTTTTAACTACAAAGACCTTAAACATTGAAATAGAAGCAAAATAGCAGATGAAGCCTTTCAGAGCCAACTTTCGACTGAACTTGATTTATTTATTCACTTGTGGCAGAAAAAAATAATTATCTCTCTCCCAGTATTTGTTACACAAGCGGAAATGAAAGTTGTTAGTAGTAAGTTGTGTTCAACTTCAGCGTTTCCCCTGGAGGGTATATCTTTTGCTAACTTGCCAATTTTGTGTGTTTTCTTCGTTCCCAGTTTCAAGAGCAGATGACTCTTATTTTGCCTTTTCCTCTGCTCTTGTTGCAGCCTCTTCACGCCACCTGGCTTTCTTTGCTAAGTTCCAGCTTGTGAGGGATTCATGGCGTTCAACAGCCTGCAAAAGTAAAGCATCCGCTTCATAGTGGCACAGTGAAATGAACAGCTGAAAGATAGACATTATTCCACATAGGGTGCCCCATGTGCTGGCATTGCAAGCGTAGCATCCTCAGAAATTTGACCTGTAAGAGTGCAGAGTGTTGGACAAGGGAGATCTGGGTTCAAACCAGTAGGAAGCTCCCTTTAAGCAATCACTCTCTACCCAATCCCTTGTAGGAGTGGAGTTTGCATGCTACTCTAAGCTCCTTGGAGGAAGAATTGGGTATAAACTTAATACATGAAAACCAAGTGGTGGCCCCAATAACCTAGAGCAACCCTGTGCCTTCAAGATGATGTTCCAATACCCATCAGTCACACAGTACGGCTGACAGTGAAGGGGTATGAGAGCTGGAGTACAGCAACATCTGAAAGCAGCAGGGGTGCCTTGTGCCCATTGGGACTAGTAGGGTGGAAGGCTGGGAGCCCAACAGTAGGTGGCGCCAGAGCAAGAGAGGGGCAGAGCTAACAAATTCTAGTTTTGCCTCCATCCCACCTGCTGAATTCTACAAGGGGCAACACTGAGACACAAGTAAGTAAGGAGGCAGGCAGGCAGGTGGGGACTGGAAGAGAGCAGACCGAGGTTGATGGGCCAGTGCCCCTTTTGCCCAAATGAACCAGTCTCCACTGTCCTCACTCCTGACGTGACGGCAGATGAATCCTTTGCCCCGCAATATATCTCATTTGAGCACTACTGTTGACTGCCCAGCCTAAGTAGCGTTGACATGCCTCGTGCCAAAACATAATGCAATGGCTTGGAAACAAACTGCTGCAGCAGTTGGCCTTTGTTCCGAACAAACGTGCAGGAGTAATAAGTCTGATGGTCACACTGTGGCCCAGATAGTAACAGAATCAGAGTAGATATTTCACAGAATCAAAGCATTGTGGGGTTGGAAGGGTCATCTTGTCTAACCCCCTGCAATGGAGGAATCACAGCTAAATAATTCCTGACAGATGGCCATCCAGCTTCTGTTTTAAAACATCCAATGAAGGGAGAGACCACCACCTAATGTTTAGTTGGAATCTTTCTTCTTGTAATTTGAATCCACTGACATGGGACCTACTCTCTGGAGCTTGCTCCATCTTCCATGTATCAGCCCTTCAAGATTTGAAGATGGCTATCATATCACAGTCGTCTCCAGGCTAAACATGAAAAGCTCCCTCATCCATTCCTCATACGGCTTGGTTTCCAGACCCTTGATCATCTTGGTCATTCTCTTCCACACACATTCCAGCTTGTCAATATTAAATTTTGGTGCCCAGACCTGGACACGATATTCCAAATGTGGTCTGACCAAGGCAGAAGAGAGCGGTGCTATTACATCTCTTGATCTTTATTTCTAGTTTATTTAAAGGTGTTTTTTGTTTAGTGTGAAGCCGTTGTAACATTAGGCAGAAATCAATTTAACAATTGCTATTTTAAAAAGAAAATTGTATTGAAATCCAGAAGTTTCCCATGGAACAATACATACCCTTTTAGCAGAGGCAATCACAGCAAAGCAAGCCATGATTGTCAGGGCAATCATAATGTAACAGGCCTTTACTCGGGCTTTGTTCCTTGCAGCATCCAGCATCTCGGGCCTGCAAAAGAAATTGGGTTGGAACCAATTAGAGCAGTGTTCTTCAACAACCTTGGGCACCCAAATTTGGCAAGCAATTATGGGAATTGTCTTCCAACTTCTGGGGACGAGCACCCAAGGCTAAGGAATACTAAACTAATGTGTGACATACTGAAATGTTTTTAATTGCTTTGTTTATACTACAAAAGATACAGAAGGGCTAAATTTTGGGGGTCTTTTTTTAGTAATTTGTAATTAAAGCCATATTTGGTTATGTGGGTGAGAGCAAATATGGGGGGGAGGGCAGGGAAAATGCTCAAAATTGCCTTCCTCATTCCACCTGTTGGATATAATCTGCTGAGCTGTGAACCCTAACCATTTCTATCTGAAAGTAGATCCTATTGAATTCAATGGAGCTTACTCTCAAGTAAGTTTGGTTAGGATTGCTGCCTTACTTGGGAGTGAACACCACTGACTTCTGTGCTTTCACTGAATTTCTCCTGTGAATAATTATTATCAGTAGTAGTATTTATGTATTTTTGTCACATTATACAAAGAAGTCTCAAAGTGACTTAATTGATTGAAATCAATGTGGATGTGGTTTTATGTATGCTGAATTCCCAATAAAGTTTTTGGAACTGCAGCGTCCCTTAGGGATGGACAGATCTGTTCATTTCAGATTTTCATTTTTCCAATCTTAAATTTAGTTGTTCACATTTCCATATTAGTGTACTTTTTTTTTTTTAGTTCTTGTGAAAATTTATCAGCATCTTGGAAAGAATTTCTCTTGGCATACAGATTTTTAAAATGCAATTTTACCTAACATACATTTTTACAGATCAGTTCTCCCAAATATATTGCATTTTTGTAGGTGGTTGTCAGTAATATATGCATTTATATGCATATTTAATCCTAGGTTATACCTTTCAGTACACATTACTGCACTTGGCTGGAGAACTGGATTTCAAAATTAAGAGAAATGCAAATTTTTGAAGCATGTTTCTATGTATTTTGGTACACGTATTGCTTTGAAAAACTCTAATTAGGTAGGTTTGGCTTTAAATACAAATCTAATCCAATTTTTCCCAATTCCTGTGTGAATGCATCACAAACAAAATATGTTTGTTATTATAATACCTCTCTCACACACAAAAACACTTGCAAAAGCAGCCTTGAATATTGGGAAAGAAGCTTCAGAGCTCCTCTCTTCTCAGTGTGGGGAGACAAGACTGTAGATAAACCTGCGGGCAGATGGATTTCATAGTATTAAGGACTAAATGCATTTAGAATTGAACAAATCAAAAACAGGCCAGGCCATTAAACCCATTAATCTCTAAGTCACTTGCCACGAGAGGAGCAAAGCACAAACTTGTTGGGTTAAATCAACTAATTGTTATTTCATGGCCCACTAATTGGAACTGTTTTGAAGCGGCAGATCAGTGCCTTAAACCAGAGGCATAAAAAAAGCAAGAGAGGCAGACATTATTACGATTCCCTGTAATCTTTCCCTAAATGCAGGATCTAACAGTTTCAGGGGCCCCCCAATTGTTTGGGAGGAGGGGCTCAAAGTGGTCCAATATTAGATTAAAAATTAAATTCAAACAGGATCCCAACTAGTGAAATGTCACAGCTTATGAATATTATAGAATGGTAGGAACACTGGAAGTGGAGGGCTGTAGCCAATGTTTGCCCTATTCAGAGTAAACCCTAATTTGCATCTCACTGCCCTGATGTGCCTGGAAAAAAGGGACACTTATAGAGTCTGTAAATAAATTAAAATTGCCATACGTCCTGATTTTCCCAGATATTACTGGGATTTCAAAGGTGGAATTGACACCTGGTGCCTTGTCCTGGATGTTAGGCAAGTCAATTGAAAAATCCTGTGGTTTGTTTGTTTTTTGGCGTTTTTGTAAAAAACAAACAAAAAACTTTGGGTTTGGCTAAAAATCTCAACAATTTTGGGGTCTTCCTAAAAATTGCAACCCTAAAATAAATGTTGTAATTTTGAGTAATACTGTTAGTACATTGTCATTGCAAAAGTATTTGCCTGCTTTCATAAAAACAGCCATGGGAAGCTGCACAGTACAACAATCCTTTGCTATTAAAGGTCAGAAAGTTACAGCTGATGATCTCTTCATGCAAACAGGAACACAAACAGATAAAAAGCACAGCGCTTTTCTGTGGTGACAGGGATGAACAGCCAGCAGAAAATGTTACATTTAGCTTATCAAATGCTTGTATTTCAACAGGATAGAAACAATGATTTTTTTCAAGGAACTGAATGTGGGAGTAGATGAGTGTACACGAAAAAATGCCCTAGAAATGTTATTTCATCCTCAGTCTTCTCGGCCACATGTAGCACAGGGAAATGCAAGCCTTTGAGTTGTTTGCCTGGCATTGGCCATTGCTGTTATGATTCTGCAAGCAGGCCACATCTTTTGCTGCTGTGGCTGCGGCTGCTCTGAAGCGATGGTAACAGAGAAAGCTTGTAGCCTTAAATTCTATCTGAGAAGGGGCTGAAAGACCATGTACGGTATTCCCATCCTGCCACCCACCAGGCCCATTCTTGATGCGCTGAGTGAAGTCTGAAAGGGGACTGTAAATGCATTCAGCTGAAGACACTTGCAGTCCTTCCCAGAAATCAAGAACACATGGATAAAATTTAAGAAGGGCTGAGTCAGCACTTAGGTAGTATCTTGCTTTGCATAACCCAGGAGTTGCAGGAATATGGGAAAGTCCTGCCACTGCTCATGAAATTGTACAGACACCAGGACAGTTATTGCAAGAAATATCTCATCGTTCTGTGGCGCAATGAGGGATGGCTGAACCAGTTTCTCTCCATTTTTAACTTCTCAAATCTTCAGTTCTCCACATTTCTACATTGGTTTACTTTTCAAATTAAAAAAAAAAAGTTCTCTTGAAAATCCATCTGCATTTTACTGCAAATTTCTCCTAATAAACACACTTCTAATACAATTTTGTGCACAGTTTTCCAAGCAATAGAAGACATTTTTTGTATGTTATTTTGGCTAATATATAATATGCATTTTTATGCACACTTTCCTCACATAGGTGCATTTTGGTACACATTGCTTAGCTGGAGACCTGCATTGCAGAATTGGAAGAAATTTGGATATGAAAGATGGCTTGTTTTGGTCCACAAGTTGTTTGGGAAGTGAGAATTAAGTAGGTTCTCTTTTAAATGCAACGAGAATCAAATTTCACCCCCATCCCTGTGCTCAAGGTCAACCTAGACGCTATGATAAGCATATGGCTGGCACTAAAAATGGCCACCATGCATCCGAGACCCACTCCATGACGTCCAGTAGAACTTACTTTGTGTCATAATGGTGCAGGGAAACACAGAAATTTGTAACATCATGCAAGAAGTACAGAGCCTAGAGAGGAAAGTGAGACATGCAATAGCCATTTGGGGCGACAGCAGTACTCCATTGCAACATCTAGTCTGGCCTTAGTTGCACGTCAGGCATGTGAACCATGGAGAAATCAGGCTGGAAAAAATTAAGTTGACTGTGTAGTTCAGCTGTGCATTGGTGCATGTCTGATGCTAAACTGCCCCATACCAATATCTCACTTGCATATATTGCTTAAGCCTGCTGATATGCAAAGCCATCTCAACATGATTATTATTTTTTATTAGGGTGTGTGTGTGTGTGTGTGTGTCACAGTCAACGTGCATGGTGCTTGACAAGAGTACAAACCATGAGTTAGTAAGCCTAAGCATTCACTTAAGTGTGTGTTTGTGATCAAAGTTGTCATTTTTACAGAGGGCAATAAAACATGCTCTGACACACATTCCTCCTCATTTCCTTTCCGACCTTTAAGTGGAATATGAACCTCGCAGTCCAATGTGGAGATGACAAGATGACATTGTTCACGCAGTTTATAAACAAATACGGACACCATCCGCCTTTGATCACAGTTTGCGTTTCAGATTTCCCCCATGCCCCTAAGCAAAATAAAAATGTCATCTTGTACGTGCGATAAGCTAAGCTTCAAAATCCTTAAGGCCATATCCTGGTTTTCTTCAACTAAAATTTAAATTTTCCTAATGGAAAATATCGTTAGGATTAAGCCTATTTGTAGATCACTAGCAGCTCACATCTCATCGCTCCAACCGGCATGGCCAATAGTCAGGGATTAAGGGAGTAAGAGGCAGATAGAGTGGTGCAGTGGACCTAGGCACGCAACTGCCTGCTGAGGAGGGCACCTTCTCAAAGCCAGGTAAACACTTGCCCAGCCTCAGGAAGGAAGTGTGAGGGCTCTGACAGGATCCTAGAGTCCTCCTGTCTCCTTCCCAAAGCAAGAGAAGCATTGGGAAGGAGGTGGGAGTGCTATAGGACCTTTTCAGAGCCCTTACACCTCCTTCCCCAAACCCCAGCACAATGAGGACTGGAGAGAAGGCATCAAATGTTGGCCTTGCACAGGGAGGCATATTACTAAGGTCCACCCTGATGGGAGTTGCTCTGTGGAGCACTAGTTTAGCAAGCCATGAGATAGTCAAGTGTCACACTCCTATTGCCTGACTTTTGTAGTAAGAACATAGGCTGGAAAGCTGGATTGGCCATAGTTTCTTATCACACATAAATAAAGCAAAATATAAATACGTGAGTGCATATCTGTGAAAGTTTAGTGCAACTCAATGATGGAAGCCAGCAATTATTTTTGATCTATATGGTGTATGTTTTGATTGCAAGGTTCATCTTACAGAACAAGGAGAACAGGGGTAGGGAACCTGTGCCCTTCCAGATGTTGTTGGACTCCCAATGCCATCAGTCCCAGCAGCATGGCCAATGGTCAGGGATGATGGAAGTTGTAGTCCAACAACATCTGGATAAAACCATGTCGACTATTCCTGAGGTAGATGGATAGCTTTGTTTTTTCAAAAGTCTTCCATTCTCCCCTGTCCTCCCTTCCACTAAAGGATTGTGACTACGTCTAAAATATGGCAGTGGTTTTTCCTCAGCGTAGTGTTTCTAGTGGTTGAATAAAATGAAGTACATACGGGATCCTTGGAGGAATTTCATCTTCCGTTCTGAAGCGTCCAGTCCACAGGAGGATTTTCTTGTCAAATGTTGAGGGTTTGTGTCCGCCAGGCACTTTGTACACCTTCTCGGCTTCAAAATCCAGTAGACAGAACATCATGTCAAATCACAGCCATGGAAAGGGTAAGGAAATAAATGTCTCTGCTCAGACAGACAGACAGACAGACAGACAGATTTCAGCCGCTTCCAAACAACCTCTGTGTGGAGCATTCATCCTGACTTGTTTGCAGGGTCCTTTCCCCATCACTTTCCTTATTGCAAAAAGTCTGATTTATTTTGGGCCAAATCAAGCCTCACTTTCTACTTGATGCTTTTAATTGGAAAAGTCAGGAAGGAACCTGAGAGCTCCTGTATGCATGAGCTCTGTTTCTGTGTTATGGTCTCCCTTCCTCCCTCTCTAGAGGCCTGTTCTGAATGTCCCCAAGGCTTTGAAATCTATTCCTAGAGCAGGCATGTCCAAAGTCTGTTTCGTGGGCCTAATCCAGCCCCCATGGCAGTTTATTTCCTGGGGTAAAATCCTAAAAAAACCCTCAACAACTTCAATCCTTAAAAAAGTTTGATAACTTTGGTTGGTCCCTTGGTTGGCCCCCATGGCCCTTCACTTCATCAAATCTGGCCCTCTTTGAAAAAAGTTTGGACACCACTGTCCTAGAGGAATATCATCCTTTTCCCCTTGCTGTTTGTCTTCACTACAAGTCAGGGTACTCTTTTTTAAAAAAATGGTATTGGGCCCTCTGAGCTTGAAACCAGCACAAGACATTTTGCTGCCTGGGACAAAGGATAAAATGACACCTTTCCTCCATTCAGTTACAAAAGCCAGCTGGACTGGCAGCTGAATCGTACTTCAGCACTGTAAATGGGGCAGTGCCCTCCACTGTATCTGAAACCAGCAGGTTAGCATAGGGCAAGCTGCTCTGGCCAATAACGTCTCCCCCACTGCTTGCTACCCCTTTTGTGCCAGAGGCACCTGCTTCACTCTGCCTAATGGTAGGGTCGGACATGTTGAACAAATGCCCTTCCCAGCTTGCTCTGCCAGATCATTCCCCTCCGCCTGCTGCTGGTTTCTTTGTTGTTGCTACTGCTTCCTGTTCAATCATTTTGGAGTAGCTCAGTTTAGTTACAGTGGTACCTCAGGTTACAAACACCTCGGGTTACAGACTCCGCTAACCCAGAAGTAGTACCTTGGGTTAAGAACTTTACCTCAGGATGAGAACAGAAAGTACTTAACCCAAGGTACCACTGTATTTCATTATGCATTTGGTGTAAAACAAACAAACACACACACACACACACACACACACACACGAGTTAGATGCTTTGTAGACGCTTTGGATCAAAAACAAGATCCAAATATTCCCATGCATATATATGAATAAGGCATGAATGTAAAATTCAATCCACTATAGATTCTATTTTTCTGTATTGTTATTGGTCTTTGCAGGTTGGTTTTAGAAATGTTGGTTTGTGTGTGTATGCACATTGTAAGTCACCTTGAATCATTTTTGGAAAAAGGCAGGATATATATATATTTGAAATAAAAACCCCCAGATATACTCTGTATGCTTATAGTGGGGTGCTGCTTATGCCAGGTCAAAACATTCAACCCAAAAAAAGTTTTAAACCATCATTGCAACTGAGCTGAGCACAATAACTGAAGCAAAGCTTTTCAAGTCAATAAATACAAAGAACTCTAATTCGGATGTAATAAATACAGTGGTACCTTGGGTTAAGAACTTAATTCGTTCTGGAGGTCCGTTCTTAACCTGAAACTGTTCTTAACCTGAGGTACCACTTTAGCTAATGGGGCCTCCCGCTGCTGCCACGCAATTTCTGTTCTCATCCTGAAGCAAAGTTCTTAACCCGAGGTACTATTTCTGGGTTAGCGGAGTCTATAACCTGAAGCGTCTGTAACCTGAAGCATCTGTAAACCAAGGTACCACTGTATTAAAATCAACCATCTCTCTCTCTCTCTCTCTCTCTCTCTCTCTCTCTCTCTCTCTCTCTGTGTGTGTGTGTGTGTATGAGAGAGAGAGAGAGAGAGAGAGAGAGAGAGAGAGAGAGAGAGAGACAATCTGCACCTGCACACAGAGAATTCCCACAGGGATCAATAGAATCCTGTCTCCCTCTTTCTTCCAGTGCACTTTTAGGCAACACATCAGGGCCAGCCCTGCCATTAGATAAGATGCAGAAGCCACCTTGAGCAGCAGATACTGGAGAGCGTTGTTGGCAGACCTCCCTCTCCTCAGGGCTGCCATTAAGGTCAGAGCCTAAAATCGTCTAACTGCACCACTGATGGGATCTCAAAATCACACTGGAGGGTGGTGCGTTAACAGTCCTTGCCAGCTACTCACTTGAACCCGGTGCCCCCGAGCTTCTGTTCTGATCCGTGCAGGACAATGCTGTGGAGCCCAGGAGCCCTGGTCCTAGAGGCCGGCGCACAGGAGCACTGAGTTGCCCCGCTTCTGCCAGGAGCCGCCCAAACTGGACGCGGATGCGGGTCCCGCTTGCAGCCAGCATTGCGAGGGCAGCCCGTTTGAGTGAAGAAGGAAATCAAGCAAGCCCTTTGCTTCCCACGAGTGGTGTCCAAGCTGCAAAAACAACAACCCAGAAATGACATCCAACTCCTCAGCATCTGCCTTTATCATCTCTGGAACCGCCTCTCCATGCCTGGGAACAGCAGAAGCGATTTCCAGTCTCCTTGATCATTTGCCAACCTTTCCTCCCCTCCTCCTCCTCCTCTTTTCCTGTGTTTCTCCATGTTCCAAATGAAAATTAAAAAGAGATCCCTTTCCAGGTTTCCCTAACCTTCGCTAGAAAACAAGGTTGATGCTGCATTTTATTGTCTTTGTTGCATTTAAATTAGTGGGGTTATTTTGTATTTTAATACAGTATTTTGGGGAACATAGGAAACTGTTTGCTACAGAGACTGTTAATTGTTCTAGCTCATTACGGTCTACTCTGACTGTCAGTTTCTTTCCAGGGATTCAGACAATGAATTCTCTAAGCCCTACCTGTAGATGCCAGGAATTAAGCCTGAGACCTTCTGCTGGTGGTGGGAGAAAGATTTGATTTAGCTTGCATTTAAAGGAAACTTCCTGAATTTGCACCTTCCAAAACGCTACTTGAACCAAAACAGCAGCCATCCTTCGAAATTTGCACTTCTCTGAATTTTGCAGTCCAGTTCTCCAGGTGAGTAATATGTGCAAAATACATATATTAGAGTAAATGGTGCATATGAATGCACATTTTTAAAAAAATAAAAAATAAAATGCATAAATGTGTTCAAATAGAGGAAATTGCTTTGCAAAATATTACTATTATGTAAAAGAAATGTAAACATGCGCATATTAGAAGAAAATAGCACTAACCTGAGGACTTTTTTAAAAAAATTGCAAGCTGGTGTGAAAGTGTGGGGATCTGAACTTTAGATTGGAAAAAATGTGAAACTGGGAGATTCTGGTGTTGATAAATTTGTCTGTCCCTAGTTTAAGGTGATATTATATTTTCATTTACCGTATTTTTCGCTCTATAACACGCACCCGACCATAACACGCACGTAGTTTTTAGAGGAGGAAAATCCGTAGGCATGCCACCCGTAGGCATTCCCTCCATAACACGCACAGACATTTCCCCTTACTTTCTAGGAGGAAAAAAGTGAGTGTTATGGTGCAAAAAATACGGTACATCCCCAATAATCAAAACTCTACCATTTATTAATTTATTGGGTTCAGGGAGGTCCCCCACAAACACGATAATGATATGTGTCTGCATGCAAGGATGGCTCAAGTCATTTTTTGTTTCCTAGGGTGAAATACGAGGTGATGTTTCCACACTCCATGTACAGAAGCCTGTCAGACTGGCAACTGACTTTTACTGCAACACTGGGGGTGTGGAGTGGGAGGGACAGGCACAGTTTTGGGGAATGCCCAGCCACAATGATGCTCTCTCTCACATGACTTTGATAAGCAGCAGCACAGAATGAGACCGCACAGGCTCGGTCTCTTTAGAAAAGAAAACGAGGCTTCCCTTCAGGAGAAGCAACAATCTTGAGAGTGTGAAGACAATGCATGGGTTGACTTACTCAGTTTCCACAGTGCATACCAGAAGGACTTCAGAGCTACTCGTTTATAGAGGTGATATAAGGATATCCTACTTCCAAGCTAAAAGTGAATAATATCTTTTGGAGTGCGTGTGGGGAAGTCTTGTGGTAGAAGACTGACATTATATTGTACCAGGTATAGACTTAATCAGACATCTGGTGTCTGGACCAAGTGTGCCAGCAGTGGAATAGGGGGAAAGGACTGTCGCCGAGTGTGGCAACATTACTTCAAGTTGCAGTTCGCACCCAAATAGCTGTATCTACAAACTCTGGCCACGAGGAGGCAGTATTTAACACATCTTGTGATTTTGTGGAGCTGTTCTTAAATATTGTTGTTTTATTACTCATCCTTAGAGTACGAAGGTCCCCGGGCAGGTACAGTTTAGAACAGGTTAAAAGCTTACAATTAAAAAACACAATCACAAAAATAGGGTGGGTCCTTAAAATACATACCTTGGGTGTCAAAGGACAGAGTAAAGAAGTGTGTCTTCAGCATTTGCTGAAACCTGTATAATGGAAGTGCTAAGTACACCCCTGTGGGAAGGGAGTTCCACAACCTAGGGGCTGCCACAGAGAATCATAATAATAATTCAGCTGTTAACCTAACATGCTGATTCTCAAACCGTGTTCTGTGGGAACTGTGACCTCTTCAAAACCCTTATCAGGGCGGATCAGCGAGATCAATAATTGGAAGCAAACTTCCCTGAAAGAAAGCCTTCCAACCACTACAAATCTTCCCCTGCAATGCACAACCCACAGATGAGTCTTGCTAATGTTTGTTCACAGTTCACACAAAGCAGCCTAGACTGTCCATGAATCTTTACTTCTTCCTTCTTTTCTTAATCATCATTCATGTACATGTCAGAAGATTATGAAGAGATCTATGGATGGAAAGCTTTCCATAAGTGCAATAAATCAATCAATAAATAACTGATTGCTCACAAGAAATGTCCAGGAAGAACATAAATTTAAAAGTTTATTTTTAATAGCAGTATATTTGTATTCCTTTATAATGAGAAGATCCCAGTACACATACATCCATTCAACAATGCTGTAAGTAGCCAGCTGCTGAAAAAAAATCGATATTTTATTAAAATGTTATAGTTTTGTCACTTTCAGATGGATGTAAAGCCACAGACACAGCCAGCTTTCAACGGCAAAATGCTTAACACTGAGGACTTCTGAGGTATTGGTAACAGCATTTACAAACAAATATTTACAATTGGTTGTGTGTGTGTGTGTGTGTGTGTTGTGCATCTTCACACATTTTTCCCAAAGGCTCAGAGATCACACACATAGGTACCGTGCAATCCTATGCAAGCCTACACAGAAGTAAGCCCCACTGAGGTTGATGTGGCCCACTCCCAGGTAAGTAGGTACAGGATTGTCTTCTAAATACAAATTTAATTTCTATGAATCACATTACTCCTAAATTTGTGCATATACGTGCACATAAGGTGTGGCTTTGCAGCAAGAATAATGGGTGGCGAACTGCCCCCTAAAAAGTTCAATGGAAGTTCTCATTTGCTCCAAGGAGGTCACTGTTTCACCCTATGATTAACTATATAGGGTTACTGATGAAGAAAATACTGGTCTAATGATATGTGATTCCAGCCATGTGAACCCAAATCCACTAGGAAAAAGCAAATGTGACAGAAACAACCGGCTAAGCATTTTAAATGTGTTTTCTCATATAATTACTTATAAATGGAATTACTGTGAGATTAATTATAGACCTGATTATTTTGTCAAAGAGTTCAACTTCCAATTTACACACATAAAAGTAAAATCAGGATCAACATACAAAAGTTATCTGTGCAGTTGTGGGAAATCTTGTACTGGAAGCTAATCAGCCAGCAACACTAAGGGCTAATGGTGCAACCAATTCAAAGGACAATGAAGTACTTGATCCATGGTTGTTTGCACCATAAACTTTATAATGAGGTCTTTTACCTTTGGGCGCTAGGTGTCTTCAAAGCATAATTGTCATTTGGCTTTTATTTGTATAATAAAATACATCTTCCCCTTAACTTTTGTCATTCAGCCTCTCCATTGGGATGGAAGCATGTATGGAATGCAATTATTGTCGAAGGACATGCCATAAACCTTCATCATTTGAACTCTTTCTTTGGACATTTTTGTGTGTGGTTGCCATGTAAAAAAAACCTACATGTGTAACCATTTAATTTATTTTTTAACACTCTAAGCGGTGGACTCCAACTTCCATCAGCCCCAGCTAGCATAGCCAATGGTTGGGGATGATGTGATTTGTAGTCCAATAACATTTGAAAGACCACAGGTTGTGGAAGGCTGACTTATGGGGAGATCAAAGAAGGTTTGCTTGTCCTAAAACTACATTTCCTACCACAACTGCTTTATATGCTAGAGAGTCTTCTTCTTGGGATGGTGGGCCCTGCTGCATTTGTGGGTTGCAATTCCCTCCTGATCTCCCTGTACCCAGATGCCTGGAAATGGCAGCTGCCATTCACCCAATTTTTCTGACCCTTAGTTTTGCAACAATCATTTGCACTGGGAATCGGAGGCGTCTCACTTTTCGAGTCCAGAGAACTTTGGTTTACGCTTAGACTCCCTGCACTTTTGGATGAATAATTGTAAAGCATTTTTAGGAAGGCCGACTTGGTATTTGTCTCTTGCTTATACTGTATGATGTAGCACTTGGGGAGGAATGTACAGCACAGGATCCCATAGTTGGATATTAAAATGACAATGATTTCCACGGCTGGCAAATACTTGCCAAAAGTAGTTGTGTAGACGGGGATAA
Source organism: Podarcis raffonei (assembly GCF_027172205.1). NCBI lineage: Eukaryota > Metazoa > Chordata > Lepidosauria > Squamata > Lacertidae > Podarcis > Podarcis raffonei. The sequence continues at coordinate 55,798,834 of NC_070604.1, forward strand.
ACGTAATCCACGCAATGAAGTAGATTAGCATGCCAAACGTTATGAATTTGGCTTCGTTGTAGTTCTCAGGTAGCTTCCTACCTTTAAAGGCACATATGAAGCATATGAATGCCAAAAGAGCTATATAACCCAGCATGATCCCCAGGGCTACAGCCGAACCCTCGTTACATTCCAGGATAATAACTCTCCGGATGGAGAAGTTCTCATCCACAAAAGGGCTTCGAACGCTGATCCAGACAGCACAAATCATGACCTGAATCCCCGTGCAAAAGGACACGATGGGAATGGGCTTGTAGAGGCCCTTCAGCCATTTTTGTAACTTGGGATCAAAGCTGAAGGCCAGCAGGATTTTCAGAGACTTAATTAAAATGCACGAAATGCAGAGCGCAAAGCTGATGCCAAAGAGAGCTTGCCGGGTTTTACATTTGTACGCCATGGGCTTGCCGATGAAGAAGCCTGTGCTCACAAAAGCGAGGAAATGACAGAGAAGGATGACATAGCAGACAGTCAAGCCGCCCGATGCCTTTACAACAGGAGTGTCCACGTTTCTAGTAAATATTATGATAATGCTGCAAATTAACACAATTCCAAGGACAGAGAGTACCAGTAACAAAATAGCAAACCAGTCATTCCAGTTGAGGTACTGAACCATCTTCCTATAGCACCTCGAACTGTTCACAGGGGCCCAGTGTGTCCTGTTGTTGCATAAAATGCAGTAATCCATATCTGTGCAGAGAGAAACAAGAGACTTCTTGACAACTAGCCCCTAGCAGTGCTGTGCATCTTATTGGAGAGATTAGGGCAATTTAATGCACAATTGTGGTCCATTATAATGAACTCATTTTGTTTTGAGAGCCAAATCATATTATTAGCAAACAACAACTGCATTTATAGACTGATCAATAGCCTATCTTTGTGAGCAATGTAAAAATATATACATGCATATAGAAAAATAATACAATCATGTTAGATCCATTACATTCAGTATTTAACATGGGGCTCCCCCTGGGTACCACAGCACCCTCAGATGCATCTCTTGGCACCTTCTAAAGCCCATTTCCCAATGTTGTTTTAACTAAGGGGTTTTTGGTCTTTGTGGTGTTGGGGGTACCTATTTTTTGGAGGGGGTTTTGCCTATTTTTTATTTTTATTTGGTTTTTGAGGGGTGCATATGATTTTGAGGTGGTGTCTGAGGATCACCAGTTGTTACCCTGTGAAATGGGTGCCCTGTGGTACCCACAACAGTTTATTAGATTTCCAAATGTGCCCTCAGGTAAATCAAGTACCCCTGATTTAAGTTAATGTAGTCACACCGAAGCCAGGCCTTTTCAACTGGAACTGGGATTCAGGTGTTCCAGCAGAGGACTGTTGCCCATGCCACTTAACTGAGTCACAATGGCTAGAAATAGAGGGCACTTCATTTCAGTGCTTTTTCAGAAAATGTACTTTAGTTGGATTGTGCATGCGAATGCAGGTTGCTTTTGTCTGCCCCCCACCTGCCACCCCACAATTTCTATGGCTCCTGAAACAATCAACAATATATTTGATTCACAGAAAAATACATTAAAATTATTATTCTTAAGTAAACATTCTGTTCTGATTCCACACCTGATTTATTAGTGTAATAGTTTTCGGGGCAGCTTATACACTCATAGCAGCAGGTATGTGGGCTTGCGGAAACTTTCTTCACCTGTCCTGGGCTGCATTTGCTGGAGCATTTGGACTGAATGTTCTGCAAAACAAAAGAGGCAAACGAAACCTGGAGATCTTGCATGTTAAAATAATCAACAATGACCGCTCTCCCATCAACCGGAGGGCACCCTTTGTGTGGCTGCGCACAGCACCCCAATCTCTGAGACAACGGCAGAAGTTCCTGGTCCGCCTCCCCATGTCACAGCCCTTTGAGGTTCCAGCCAAATCTCAGTTCTAATGAACCTATCTGTGGTGGGGGGAGGCGGAGCTCTTTGCGTAGTTAAAAGGGGTGGGAGCCTACCTGACAGCACACAGTTGGCTCCCCCGTTAAAGAGGCTGAGGGGAGTCACTGGCCATACACTGAAAGGTTGTCAGTGCACTCTTCCATGTTGCGGTGAAATGGGGGTGGGCACTCTGCATAAACAAACTTTTGGAAAGTTTGGAACTTTCATTAGTCGTGTTGAGCTTAAGTCCCATTGATTTCAGTGGGTCTACTCAAATCATGACTAAGTCTTGATCCAAGTTTAAGCACGCATGACATATGCAAATTGTGGGTCTTGGGTGCACATTCAGCATGCACACTGTATTTTGCAAATCACACAGCATCCACTTGCAGCTTGCACCAATTCCTGCCTATTTAGAATTACAAGCTCATCACAACCGACTTATTGGATAAAATGCTGTTGGTGTAACCATCACATTAATACCATTCTGTTCAATAAGTCAGTTGTAACGACAACCTCTTCTGTTTTGTTTCCCCAGTTTCTGCTTTCCATTCTTTCAACCATAAAATTTGAAAACAAGAGGATAAATACAGAAGTGTTTAAAATCCCTTTGGTTTTATCTGTGTGCCTCTAAATACCTTTAGATTCAGGAACTCCATTTCATCTTCCTCATCTGCAAAGATGAAGTCATCTTTCTCAAGGTCGTACTCTGCTATGTTGGAAATCACCATCCGCCCATCAATTTCCTTCCAAACCAGCACATCATAGCCTGTGTTGATGTCTCCGTGAGAGTCGAAATAGACTTCCCTTTCATTGTCAGTGAACCTGATTTCTTTCAGTTCTTCAAGCAACTGCAGGGATAAAAGTGAATAGTGATGCAAATCAGTGCTTAGGGAAAAGAGATGGCATATAGTAGCATTTTATAGAGGGGCAGTACAATTCAAAAACATATCAGAAGAAAAAGAAATGCTTCCAGAGGCCAGATCACTTCACTCATTATAATCATATTTGGGCAACTTGAGTTTTATCAGTTTGCAGAAAGGATTCCCAATAAAAAATGACTGTATAATTACTTGTTATGTGACTAATCTCCATCAAACTGATCACGGTGTGACCGATCTCACCTCTTCGCTGATGTGTTTTATTCCCAGATTCATCCTTCCTGAATATTTTAGAATGTCCAGATTCCATTTTCCAATTTGGAATCGTGTTTATTATGGGCATGAAAAGCAGCTCTAAGAATCACTTGTGAAGCTGCTTTCCCACTAACAAAGTAGAGCTGGAAAAGGATCATTCTGGGGAGAAGTTGTCAAAGTGTTGAATATTCACATTTAATAGTCTAACGTTATTGCCCTATGGCTATTGCTTTCAAGGCACAAGAGGTAAGGTATTTTTTTTAAAGTACTCTGAAGTCTAATTTCATAAACAAAAGTTTAAAATTGAAGACATTCAAAATGAAGAAAAAATGTATTCAAATGTTTCATAAATTTCCTATTTGTCTATGACATTTCATTTCTCCTCTGCTAAAAAAAAATGTAACCTTGTGGTCTGGGAGTGGAGGAGAAATTAGATTCAGTTCTCATTTAAAGGTGAATCTGAGAACTGAAACACAGCTATCCTTGGGAATTTGCACTTTTCTGAATTTTGTGATGCAGTTGTCCAACCAAATAATGTTTACAAAAAATGTATATATGAGGGGAAAGTGTGCATTTAAAAAATGAAGACATTAGTGAAGATAACAAAAATGCATTGTATCAGGGAAAAATGCTTGCAAAAATGTGTACATTAGTGAAAAGTCCATACTGATGCTGATTTTAAAAATAAATAAATCACAAATTGCACCAGAAACATGTAGAACTGAATTAAAGTTTTCTTTAAAATGAAAAACTGAGAGAACTGAAATGGATAGATCCTTCCACCCCTTAGTATATCTTTCCCTGAAAAAAGAAGTTTAGGCAACAGCAAAAATCTTTCTTCAGTCACAGAAGGTCAAAGAAAGCTAAAGGGTCACATGCAGTCATGGTGCTTCAACTTTGTTTATCTTAAAATAAACCTTGGTTAACTATGTAAAAAATGCAGAAGAGAGTACTGCTGCCCAGGTCCCTAGATAAAGGTGGTCAATTCTCATTTCTTTGCCTAATGTCCCTCTCTAGCTTTGGCTGCCTCACATTGGGCATTTACTGCGGAATGGGCACACTTCGTTCACTCACTTTTTATGGGGCACCTGCATAGTGTCTTGAACAAAATATCATGTTTTCCCCTGTTCAGCTTCTGTTTCTTTTCAGAGGTCAGGAACATCAGAGTTCTTTTTAAATCAATAGAAAAGCTGTGCGATTTCTATTCCGGTCAATTGGATCGCTCTATTTTTCAGATTGTGCTTTTCTATGTCCTGTCTGTCCTCTCTTGGAATCAACCTCACCAGTTTAACACTTCCCTTTCCAAATAGCATTGCTTTTATATCTCCTTTTCCCATCTAAATTGCAGCTGGGGATGGCAGAGAGGGGATAGGGAGTGCTTAGCGTTCCCCACAGCCCACGGTCCCAAATAAAATTACCTGCTTCCCAGGCCAGGTCCAATACATTTTTCTGCTCAAGGCAAAGGGCAAGATGGTACCCCTTCATTCTACATATAGAACCTGACTGGACTAGCAGTTAAATCTTACTTTAACAATAGCAATGTCTCCTCCGGTGCACCTGAGGACAGCAAGCTAGTTTAGGGCTCACAGGACAGGCTCATGGCACTCATAGCTGTACATTTCCAACAGAGGAGAATGGCTGGGAATCCCACTATGCCCCTTTCCCCAACAACTGCTGTCTGAGGTACAATTCACACAGTGGTTTAACAATTAATCCATGTCCCCGACCAACCTTGTTTTGCACATCGTTATATGTATTCTGATATTGATAATATTATATGCATATACATTCCTGGTTTCCTAAAGAAAGCAACACACAAACACATGTATGTATATATACAAGAGACATCACCTTGCCAACAAAGGTCCGTATAGTTAAAGCTATGGTGATGTATGGAAGTGAGAGCTGGACCATAAAGAAGGCTGATCGCCAAAGAATTGATGCTTTTGAATTATGGTGCTGGAGGAGACCCTTGAGAGTCCCATGGACTGCAAGAAGATCAAATCTATCCATTCTTAAGGAAATCAGCTCTGAGTGGTAACTGGAAGGACAGATCCTGAAGCTGAGACTCCAATACTTTGGCCACCTCATGAGAAGAGAAGACTCCCTGGAAAAGACCCTGATGTTGGGAAAGATGGAGGGCACAAGGAGAAGGGGACGACAGAGGATGAGATGGTTGGATAGTGTTCTTGAAGCTACCAGCATGAGTTTGACCAAACTGCGGGAGGCTGTGGAAGACAGGAATGCCTGCCGTGCTCTGGTCCATGGGGTCACGAAGAGTCAGACACGACTAAACGACTAAACAACAACAACATGTATGTATGTATAAAAATTCTGATGTATTCATTCTTGCAAAACTATGCTTCAAAAACATAGTTCCACAGGAGTGTTGACTCATCTATGTAAACCACTTTTAGGCATTATATAAAGTTTGTGAAATAAATATGTTGTGCATATTTTTTTGCAAATGATTTCACATTGAATTGCACAAGTGGCTTGGTCATAAGTGGGCACCCAGTACAGGAAGAGGTCTGGGGCAGGGCAATGCTCACTCAGATCCATGTAAAACAAATTATTCCTCCATCCCTAACTCAGACTGAATATGCTGTGGAAGGAGAGCTGCAATACTGTACAACACTAAGGGACATACCGGACAGATCTTCTTCACCTGGAGGGATCTGGGAAGCTCGGGGGGGGGGAGAGACTTGAAAGCACCCTCACCACACAACACAAAACCCAGAATGTTTTGGGAAAGCCATAACAGTAACATTTTCATAAAATGGATATCAATATATGTGTTGGACCGATGTGATTTTAAGAATGTCCTCTGGGTTCTTAGGTAAAGAAGAACAGCATTAGTTGTGTGTCAACACTAGAGCAAAAGTTTGTGATTACCACAATATAGTCTCAACCTCTCAACACTGCAACAATATCTGATCCCAGACCCCACATGACCCTTCAGCATGAAGACTCAAATACCCAGAGAATCGTGCATATTAATACGCTCACTGGATCAATGTATCTCAAACAGTGTCAAAATGTGGGTGAGGAGATTTGCAGAAGGAACAAAACCAGCTGGTTGGGTTTGTTCTGGACAGATGTGGTCTTCTTTATTACAAATATTTATATGCTGCCTATTGTGAAAACATCAGGGTAGTTTACAACACGAGTTGAAAAAAACAGTGGCAATAAAATAAACCCAGCAGCATTAACAGTCAGTACAAAACAATTCAGAGGTGATATGATAGCCACCTTCAAATATCTGAAAGGCTGTCACATGGACGATGGAGCAACCTGCTGCTCTGGAGGGTAGGACCCGAACCAATGGATTCAAATTACAAGAAAGGACATTCCAACTAAACATTAGGAAGACCTTTCTGGTGTTATGAGCTGTTCAGCAATGGAATGGACTACTTTGGAAGGTGTGGACTCTCCTTCATCTGGGGGTTTTAAGCAGAGCTTGGATTAACATCTCTCTTGGATGCTTTAGCTGAGATTCCTGCATGGAATGGGGTAGAACTAGAACCCCTGGGGTCCCTCACAGGTATACAAATATATGATTGGATGAAAATTAAACTTTTAAAGAAGTTATGGGGAAAGCTGCCATCAGTAACCAGCACAGGCCTCAGTAAGGTTTCAGCAGGTGCTGAAAACTCTTGATCTTTTGCAGTTATGCATTCGTTGTGTTGCCCTGGGATTGCAACTTTATCTCAACATCCAGTTCTCCCCAAGATTAAGCAGAAATAATCGTAAAGAAGATAACAGGATTGTTGGGAGGGAATATAAAATAAGGCATGCAATACTTTCTGAAAAGTTGATTATTATTATTTTCTATTCTTGAGCAAAAGCTTTGTTCATGAAGCATAATGACCCACCTGTATGAACTGGCTTTCATTTTCAGGGGTTAAGCTCGGCTAGGTTTCAGCTAAGATTTTTAAAATCTTGTTGAGACTTTTTGGCAGTGATTTATACAAATGTTAAAGTTTAAGTCAAATGTATCAAATCTTTAAGCTGCTGCAACTCCTGTAGAGTAACGAGGATGTAAATATCAAATTGTTCAAGTAATACCCACTTGAAGTAATGCCCAATGGTTTGTGCTTGGAAATGTTGGAAAGGAAGGGATGAAAAGTGCAGGAAAATATGTGTAATAAAAATATGTTTAAACCATACCTCCCAAGGGGCAAAAGCATATGGGTCTTTGCAGTTTCTGGCCCTGCACTGATTCCGAATGGCATTTGCAATTGCATACACGGCTAGCATGGTGCTATGGATAAATCCTGGTTCGATGTTTGCAATGAGAAATTCCTCTCTCCGAAACTGGTTACTTGGTTTAGTGCGGTTCTGTAGAACTCTCTCAACAGAGTAATTACCAATGCACTTGCTCAAATCTTGATCATTTATATGTGAGCATGCTGCCATAAGAGTGTTGTATTCCATTGAGAACGTGTTGTTTCCATTGGGGGCTGTATGTAGATTGCTCAAGAAGTCGTGGAAAGATGACATGTTGCCACTTTTGAACGTAAATCCAACCACTTTCCCCAGGCGACTGATGTTTGGAATGGTGCTAATCTTGACAGCTGCTGACCAGTTATCACTTGCAATCCAGGTCTTATTTATGTTCCTCTCAATTGCTTTTCTGAACAATCTCATTACGTGGAATTGCCTGAGAAAGACAACAATGACGTTTACCCTGGTTTCCTTGACAATCTTCTCAAGAGCTTGATTAATTTTGCCGTGAATGGTGCTGTCCGAGAGATAAGCTGGTAGCATTTCTTTAAATGCAATGCAGACATTGTTTGCCATTGCCTGTAACCCGAAGCTCTCCACAGCAAGGCGCCCAAAGTCATCGTCGGTGGCTATGATTCCAATCCAGTTCCACCCTGACCTGTGGATCAGTCGTGCCATCGCTTTCGTCTGATAAGAATCACTAGGCACGGTGCGCAGAAAAGTCGGGAAGCGGACTTTATCACTAAGGATTTCTGCAGTTGAAGCGTGACTCACCTGCGGAGATGACAAAACAGCTTCGTTATAGACACATGGAACAGCTCTGAGCAAAGACCCAGGGTTCAAGTTCTTAGAAGCATCAAATGAGCTGTTGCAAAGGGGGAAGCCGAGATGGCTATAATTCACTCTCTCAACTACTGCTGCATTTTTTTATCTAAGTGCTCTTACGCTCCAACAGATATATGTAAGTTTGAGTGAAATGCAGCATGGTGGCCTCCTGCCACAGACACCACCAAAAGCTGCTTGAAACAGCCTTCTCCACTTATGGGCCATTGCAACACATTTTCTGGGCAGGACCCCCAAAGCATTACCACCATTTCAACATTGGGAATATCATGACTGAAAAGAGAACCCTGGTGGATCAAACCAAAGGCCTAGCTAGTCCAGTTTCCTGCTTTCACACTAGCCAACCTTACACAGCCACCTCATTGGTTGCAAGCAATGCACTCCTCTAACAAGGATGTTGGAGGATTCTGGTTTGCTCTACCTTTGAAACTTACCTGACACACACACATCCTTGCAAAACAACAACCCATGCATGGATTGGACACAGAAATGTGAATTAGAGTGCATAATCTATGAGTCGATACACACATGGATCCAACAACCTAACAACAATACAATGACATTACATTATGGACATTATGACATATGGTTGCATCCTGAGAGCATTTAAAAATACTTTTTTAACTGGATAAACATGGTAAAGTTACTAGTTGTTCTAAGCAGTTGATTATTTAAAAAGAAAGAAAGTAAGAACAATGACAATCTTCTAATCCCCTCGTAAGTATAGTGGACACTCGGGTTGCGAACGTGATCAGTGCGGGAGGCACATTCGCAACCCCCAGAGTTTGCAACCCGCAGCGCCGTGTGTGCTCACATGTGAGACGCGATTCGGTGCTTCTGCGCATGCGTGAGCGCCGAAACCCAGAAGTAATCTGTTCCGGTACTTCTGGGATCGGCACGGTGCGCAACCCGAAAACACGCAACCTGAAGCATCTGTAACCCGAGGTAGGATTGTACCCCGTTTTTATTTTTAGTAGAATTGTGCAGATTTGAAGGGTATTTTTTTTTATCCACATGATGTAAATGGGGTAGCATAGATTCTTTCTGTACATAGGAAAAACTGACAGGATGGAAATAGGCTGATTCATCCACCGCTATCTTTAGAATGCATATCCCAGAGTAAGGATGTCCAACAGAGCATGCCCCACTCTCCTTATCTGCATGGTGGGCTGAATCCAAGAGCAGTTTCTTCTAACTGAACTTCAGCTGTATTTTAGGCTGGTAGCAAGACTTTGTACTTGCCTGGAGACGCAAATGAACATATTACTTCATCTTGCCAGGCGAACAGTAGAGTTTGCATTCAGATAGAAATGTTTTCTCAGATTAAGGATTTTCAAAACCTGCTTCTTGAAACTCTACATTTGCATTTTTAACTCATTTCATGCAGGTCAGAGTGAGGTTTGGTATCATGGCTGGCAGCCAGTACCCCGCATGACGCACCCCCCCCAACACCAACACCACAGAGCCCTCTGCAACACAGAGATTCTGTGGCTGACATTCAAAGAGATGTGGAAAAGGTTACCCAAGGATAGGTCATCTGAAAAAACAAAAACACACTCATTCTATTGAATGAAAACATCTGGGCTAATGCAGTGTTTTGTTTCTACATACCATTCATACTGTCGCTACAGTTTCTGTTCAGTTTGAAGATTAACTGTGCACACACTATATCTTTAAAGCACATCCAAAGCACATTTCCCCACTGGAAGAATTCTGCGCATGGTGCTTTACCCCACACAGAGTTGCAATTCCCAGCAACCCTTAAAATCTAGCACCCAAAATTCTTTGAGGGGGTAAATGTTCTTCAAATGCACTTTGAAGATATATTGTGCACTCAGCCCATGCCCCTCCCCTACCAATTCAAGCAGGAACACACGAGGCAGCTGCCATGCGGTGGCTGCTGTTAATTGCAACATGTGGTACGTGGTGGCAAGAAATCTCTATTCAGCGGCTCACCTTACAGACTGTGCAACTTTCTCAAAGCTTTCATTGAGGCAGCGAGGAGGGCAGATACCTTGTTGTGGGGTAAAGTCTCCTGATCTGATAGTGGGCTGCATATAAACAGCTCAGCACATGACAGAACCAGTATGTGGCTGCCAGTTGTGATGTGTGCACTCCATTGGAGAATCTTAAAACATGTTTATGTTCATAAATCTTTATATGGTTTTGTTAAGTCTTTCAATCCAGGGTTTTGTGTTTCTTTTAGAATTGCGGTTCACTGAAATATAAACAGCTCGCAACCACATATATGTGTGGGGGGGGAATCAGTTGGCAGGTTAATTACTGCAAATGGGATATTAAGTCATTCAAGCCTGACTTACTGCTAATCCCTACATGTGTGTGTGTGTGTGCATGGTGGGGGGTGGGTTTGATGTTTGTTTTGTTTGCCTACGCACACATTTGCTATCCTTCTTGGCAGCTCCATAGCTGCGGCACCAGGGTGAATGAAGATAAAACAATCAAGTAAGATGAACAAAAACCTGTGGTGCCAAATGACTTGTCTTTGTCAGAAGATGCAAAAATGTTGTTGGCATGCAGCCCTGCTGTTTTCTGTCAGATTGCTTATGGAGATCACATCGTTGAATTGTCGCTCACCTCAATAAACATGCCTTCTGACATTCAGAAGGCTAGTGCAATAGGGGAGGAGCCTAGGATCTTGACCATGTGCAAGCGAACACCAGCATCAAGAGCCTGGTTTGACTCCCAGCTGGTGGGTGCACACCAGCCTCAGTTTGAGCTGGCTCCTCCTCCAGTTCAGAACCATGACAGTCCCCTGGTATTCTGAAGCAGTGGTGGGGTCTCTTCAGCCCGCAAGCCTAATTACCTGCCCCCGCCCCAGCCATTTTGGCCAAGCCATATCTACCTGTCAAATATGACATCATACATCTGTTAGGTGTAGGACAGGTAAAGAACTGGCCGAAAGGGAGATTGCAAAGCACAGTGCATCTGAATCAAAGACTAAGGCTTAGTGTACAATTACATAGAAGCAAGCTACACTGCCAGGGTGTCTCACTCTGTGTGCTGTCTTAGGTCATTGAAACTCCTGCTCAGTCAACAACAGGTTGGGTGATTCCACTGAGCACCAAAGGTATGTCATTCCCATCAAGGTCTCACGATCCACATCACACCAAATTCATGGCAATAAAGTTGTGGCCTTCTTTCTTTACCCCATGTCAAAATATGATAACCAAGAAATAAGCATATTGTTTATTTAGTACTCTAGAATGTTGTCCCTTCCATGTTGCTATATACCCACCAGCCAAGCCGTCTTATAATTATATTCAGAGTCCTATAATTTCATTAAAACGCTCCTCCTGTTGAAATCAAGAAGCTCTTTTTCATAGTGACTTACCTGTGGTATAAGCTGCAAATTCAATACTCTGGCAACCGACATAGATACTTCTGAATAGGTGGCACCTATGACAGCTTTGACTCTGGGCGTATAGTCTGAATAGTTGCACCTGAATTCCACAAGGTCTTTTGAGGCATTGAACTTGGACAGGAACCTCAGAGCTGCAGCCATTGCCCTGGTGACCTCTGCACAAGTGTCATAGATTTCATACCCCAATTTAATTCCAGGTAAGAGTGTAGAGTTGTTGATTGTTTCGATTGCATGGACCATCGCAAGGCTCTGAAGAAACACTTGAACTTCAAAGCTGTCAAGAAACACATAAAGTCAGTTATCGTTATGTCATCCAAATTCACTTCACATGATATGAAATTAATAAGTGCAGTGTGCATATGTTGAGAGTGTATCCACCATGGAAGGTTATGGCATTTTGTAGTCTTTGAAATCCATGTCAGATCTCTAGAGAAAGATGGCGCCCCTCCCAATGCTGTTAGCTTACACTGCCCCAAAATTCAGCTCTGTGTGTGTGTCTTTCTCCTCCATACTGCTTCTGTTATTTTTCACTCACAGCTTAATAAGGATGAGTCACACCCCCAACTGTCTCCTACCCTCTTGGGCCATTGACCTAACATAAGATGTGTCTGGAATCTTTGCCACTGGTGACAAGGAGCATCTGCAGTCATTCTGACCTCATTAACTTTCTCTCACCTCCTGCGTCTCACAACACAAACACACATACTATCAAGAAATTGGTCTAGCTCATACTTTTCTTAAAACAGTAGCAGCTTTTTCTATACAAGATAAATGAGCAGTTTCATAGACATTAAACACATAAATGTTGAGATACATAAAAAAACCAGGTAGCCGTATATAAATTTAAAAACCATTTTCAATTTTGCAGTTTGCCTTTAAAGGTGAACCTACCTACCGTAATTCACACAAAACAATATGAGAACTGAAACACCGGGCATCCTGCGAAATTTGTACTTCTCTGAATTTTTCAAAGCAGCTCCCTGCCAAGTAATGTGTAATGCATGCACTACAGTAAAATAAGCATAAAAATGAATGCGATTGTGAAAGTAACATACAAAATGCATTATATTGGGTAAAATATCAATATTTGTGAAAATAATATTTGTGAAACTATGTTTTACAAAAATACATATATTAGGCAAAACTGCACACAAAAAGTGTGTATCAGGAGGAATGCTTATTAAATTTCATGTTGACTTTTTTCAATGCAAACTGACACGGAAATGTGGAGAACTGCACTCAAGACTGGAAACATGAGAAAGTGTGAGAAACCAAAACTGACAGATTTGTCCATCCCTACGTATGAACTCTTCACAAACAAAATGGAATGATTTTTTAATAAATAGTTGACATTGTCTAATCTCCTTAGAAATAAATTGGGATGAATGCTCAATACGGCTGTCATCTTGAAGTGATCCCAGTCTCTTCTGTTGCTGTAATTTGTAAGATCCTGTCTTAATCTCACTGCTGGAGCATGCCTCTAGGGCACGGGTGTCAAACACAAGGCCCTTGGGCCAAATCCGGCCCGCCAGACCTCGTCATGTGGCCCGTGTAGTCGCCCCCGGCCGCCAGCGTCTGAGTGAGGGGCTGAGGCGGCTCCTGTTGTCTTTAACAACCTCCCCACGGGCAGAAATCCAGCAAGCATTACGTTCCTCAGTAAGGCTGCCTCGTGCTGGGAAAAGCTTCACCTGTTGGATTTCTGTCGCGCGGCCGTTCAAAGGCGCCGGAGAGGCGTGGTTCGTTCTAGCTGCTGCCGGAGTCCCTTCCTGCATGGCGCGCAATGGGATGGGTGCGCCCTTTCGTTGCCTTGTCTCGGAGGCGCCCCTCTTCTCCCCTCCTCAATCCGCGCTCCTTTCCCCCAACTGCACCCCGAACCTCCTCCGGGAAGCAGCTGACCTCCACCCCCAGGAGGGAGGAAGGCTGCACGTTTTTTTGGAAGCCGTCTTTTCCCCTTTCCCCAAGCCGCATTACCTCATGCTAAAGAACTCCCTGCCTGAAGGGCTGGGCTAAATATCGGGACTGGAACCGGGACCGGGAGTGGGAGAGAAGTGAAGACGAGGCCAGGAGGGAAAGGGAGAAAAGGAAACAGGCCCGCTTGAACCCTGGGTGGGTGGGTGGTGGTGGGCGCGCACTCCTTCCCTTCCTTCTTCCCTTCCCTCCCTCCTTTCTCCTCTTGCTTTTGGCCACCAAGCAGGATGCGCGCCTTTCCGTGCCGCTGCTGCTCTGTGCCTCCCCTCGCAGATCCCCGCTGAGCGCCCGGAGCGCAGCATGCCCGCCCCGCTGCTTGCCCTCCTGCTTCTGCGCACCCTGCTGACTCGCCTGCTGCTGGTGGCTCGCCAGCGCCTCCTGCCACTGCTCCGGTGCCTGGGGGCCCGCCTGACTTCCCGGCAGTCCCGCGAGGCGCTCCTCACCTGCCTCCTCTGCGTCCTCAACCTGCACAAGAAGGTGGACGACGCCTGAGGCGAGCTCTGCAGGGAGACGCCAAGGAGAAGGGGCGGCCGCAGCAGCAGCAGCAGAAGCCCCCAACTTTGCAGGTAGGTAGCCCCACCGCCACCACCTGTCGTCCTCGCTGCTACCGCCACCACTCATGCAGAGACTTTCGAAGTGGAGCAGCACCCCAAAGAGCGAGGAGGAAACCGAGTTCACCCCGCGCTGCAGCCAATTTCTCTCTCTCTCTCTCCAGCATCTGAAGGGACATTTTTAGCTTCTGGGTGAGTGCGTGTGGAGAAGGAGCTGCTCTCCGCCTGCCAAAGGAGAGGGAGAGCAATCAGGGAGCAATCAGCAACTCCAGTCCTCCCAAGGAAGAAGATTTAATTTCTGATCTCATTTCTCAAGATCCACCCCCAGACAAAACGCTTCCAGCTTCAAGCCTCGCTGAATGCTTTTCTCCTCTTCGCTTTGAAGCCAGGACCAAGCTCCCACCCACAACCCCACACTCATGGTCTTTTGGTTGCTGGTGGAGAATTATGGATGGGGAAGCAAAGCAACACCACCATTGCTGACCAGAGGCCTGGCGTGGTGGTAGCAGCGTGATTTCTCAGGCCTGGAAGCTGAAGAAGACTGGAAGTCCCCTTCCGTCAGACATTTCCGAGCAAGCTTAACTTCTGAGAGCATTCCCAGGAGGACTGAACCCAACGGGGCAAATTCTGCATCTGCATGGTTCGGAAGAGGCTGGAGAAGAATCTCTTGTGACTTTGCCATGTGTTTTATAGTCTCTTGTTAGAGTTCAGGACTGGTGGCCCACTGTCTGTTACCAAAAATCATTTTTCAATAAATTGTACAATAATTGTACATTTGAATATCTACTTGCCATTATTCTGACTATGTTTCTGCTTTCAGAGCTAGTTATTACTTACATTATTACAAAAAAAGTAATAATTGAATGCAGTGACAATAATTTATGATAATAAAGAGTGGACACATAGTCCTACAGATACAACCGGCCCTTTGAGGGTGACCTGCTGATGCAGCCCCCGATGAATTTGAGTTTGACACCCCTGCTCTAGGGTGCACCAATTGGAGGGGCCTTATCCCATCCAGTAACACATTTGTGAGACACCTATGGGGTAAAGAAGTCAATAAAATATATTTCCTTGCCCAGGTCTCTGCACAATGGCTGCTCTTCCAGCAGAAACATTTCCAAGCTTTCCCTCCTGCTCTTTCTCTTCCATGGGCACAAATGGGATGAAAAAAGAATCTGTCAACAGTAATCTGCAAATGACCATTCCTTCTCACTTCCATCATGCACTGTACCCCCACAACCTTGCATCAACATCTGCACATTCTTTCCCCTCCCTGCATTTGTGGGACTTCTCTTCCATTTCCTTGCCCCCTCTTGCCACCATTTCCAGGATCCTAGACAGACAAAGCCTCTTGGTTCTTTGCTACAGACTGCAAATCATCCCAGTTAAGCCCATCTCCAGCTCATCTGCTTCCTGCACCCTCCTCTTATCCATGCCTAACTGCCTACTCCATTGCTGGGCTTCTGAATATGTCCTGACTACCCTGGCAACAGCCAACACTAAACTTCTCATGTTGAGTTTCTATATGATGCTTAGACTAGAGGTTGTACTTGGGAGACCTCCAGTCTGTCTGCTCATGCTTACCTTAAAGTCAATGTGAGGTTGTTACTACTACTACTACTACTACTACTACTACTACTACTACTACTGATGAAACAACTTGAACCGCTGCTACATGCTTCATTATGGCTGAACCACACCAACCCAGAATTTCTCTCCAAAGAAATGCAGTCCCACTGCCCATACCAGTTTTGGTTTTTCCAGGGTTGCAGTGCTAACCCAGGTTTGGTTTTTCTTTGAGTTTATTTTCATATTCACAGGTCAAACATAGGTAGAGGGACAGCTTAACATTCCAATAGGCAGCCAAATCCACTGCCCCACATCAGATTTCCAGAGAGGGGCACCTCCCTCCAAAAACACACTTTTCAGACCTTGCTGTCTCCCTGGATCTCTCTGTGTGCCCCACTCAGAGTCTGTTGTCTGTTGCCCAATATGCTTCTGTTGTTTTCCCACTCATATCTTGCATGCCCCTTCCCTCTGGCTGAAGGAGAATGAGAATGAGTTCATCTTCTCCAATCATCTCTTAACCCTCATGGGCAATTTACCACCAATTTCCCTAATAGAAGATACGCCTTGAAACTTGGTCATCAGCTATCAAGTAGCATTTGCAGTCATTCTGGGCCAATTACACAACACTCTCCTACCCAAACCCCAAATCTCACAATACCACATATGAAGCTGTGCTGTATGGAATCCAGGGAAGGACTCTTCAAACTGCATGTTGTTGAGAGGGGGCAATTTTGATTTTTCTTGCTAACTGCCTGGCCCCACAGAGCCCTACATTTTAAATAAGGAAAGGGACAGGAAACAGAGGTACAAAGGAACCTGCCTCAAACTGAGTCAGACCATTCATCTCTCTCGATGTCAACAGCAGCACTCTCTCTCCCTGAGGTGTAGAGGTCAGGGACTGAACCACTGTGCTTTACCACTGAGCTACATCCTCAGAAGTCTTCTGTAACTGCCCTACAGTAATTCTGAAAGCTTTACCTGTTTCTTACACAATTAACAGTCTCTAGCTATCTTCTACCCTACCTTCAAGGGGTACTGGGGGACATACATAGGAGCCAACTCCTAGGAGCTAAGGTCTCTTTGCCCCCCCAAAAAAATATTTGAGGGGGCTGGGGGCACCCAAAGTTGATGGGTGTTACTATTTACCGTAAATGTTTGTGTGCTGCATCTTGTGATTATGTAGGGCAGGGCTTACCTGCCTCCCTCAGATAATTCAAGCTGGCACCCCAGGTGGCATACATGACCCTTCCCCCTCCATACAGTACATGACTGGGACTATGTTAGACTGCAAGCTTTAGTTCAACTGGTCCATTTAGAGCTTTTGACAATTTAACTGGGGAGAGATGATTTTAATTATATACTGGGATATATTTTAATTAGTAGGGTTGAGTATGAAGGTTATACCTATTTACTTTTGAGTCTTTCTTGTTCTGATGTTTCAATATATACAGCAGTTATGAAAAATTGCCTTTCCTTTTCACAATAGGAGTTGGAGTTTTTCTTTATGCTAAGCTGTTATCCCAAGCATCAGTCAGTAATTCAATAGGGTATCTATGTGGTGATTTTGGTGATACACACATATATTGACATATAATTGATTTGTTTGTTAAAACTAAAAGAGGACAACTTACATTAAATGTAAACTGTGATTATGAGTTGAATACATTTCTGGATTACTTACACAGCCAACCTAAAAGCAGTTATGCTGCAATCCTGAAAACACTCTCTTACTGAGTAGTCACATCAGTTTCATTTGGGTAACATCAGTGTAAACAGTCTATGGACAGCAGGTTAATTGCCTTTTGGCTGGCACTGTCAAAATGTTGACACATCAATGCAATGTAAAGTCTACAAAGTAATGAAAGGACTGACATGGAATGATAGAAAAAGAGGTTCAGCTGTACTTTCTGAAAACACTCACATTCTGTGTCAAAAATGCTCTCTGTTATTTTATGTCACTACAGTTCAAGCTTATACATTTCCACTCATAAGTAAGTCCCACTGAGTTCAATGGGATTTACTCAAAGGTAAGTCCACGCTTTTCTGGGAGTAAGTCCCATTGAACTTAGTAGGGCTTTCTCATGAGAAGACATTTATAGGTGTACATTGTCAGGCTTTAGCATGACCAAAGTGTAAAAGTTGGATACTGTGGTATAACACAGAAGAAATCCAATATACAGACTGGGTTCCAGTTATGTACTATGTTTTATGCCATATTAATATGTGGTGTATGGAGGTAATAAAAATGCAGCGGTTGGTTATATACCACAAAAGAGGTGCAAGTCAATAAGACACTAACAGTGGAATCCTATGCATGCCTGTTCAAAAGTCCCATTACATTTAATGGGATCACCTTCCTGATAAGTACATATAACATTACACAACAAAAGAGATAGAAAGTGATTGCAGCCTCTCACAGTCATTCACATTAGATTTTACCCAGGCATATCAGACACACACTTTTCATTGCTGATACCCTTTTAAGAAACAGTGATTTAAAGTTTCCAAAAATTTAAAGCTTCCCCCCATCCTGCTTTTCTCATTTGCTCCATTCATGTCCATGTCACCCTGCTCTTTTCATTCTCCTGATACAGTTGTTATTATTACTCACCCGGCACAATTGGCAATCACTGGCTTGAGGGGGTTTTCTTCTGAATGCAACATCTTGCCATGAATTGCAAACAAGCCTCCAATGACAACATCTCCCGGAGAGCTGGCACCCACAAAGTCATCAGAATTCCGGCAAGACTGCCCGATATTAAAGCATATCAGGAAGAAAGGCATCAACACACCAAATATTGCCATGTTTCTGTTTCATTTGATCTTTAGTTGCCTTCAGTCAATGAGGTAAGCAGCCCTGCCAACAACACAGTTCCTATTTCACCTGTAAACATCAGCAAGGCACAGGGCTGTTCTGGGAGCCAAGCACGCCTTAACCAAATGCTGGTTACCAGCTCAGACGGGTCATGCTGTTTAACTGATACCACTGGAGGACTTATGAGGGAGGGGGAGGTCTGGGGAAAACTGGGGGGGAGGGGTGTATAAAATAAGAGTGCACAACTCAAATCACTCCAGAGGGCCACTGTTTTTTACAAACTCAGGAGATCTGTATCAGTAAATTAACTGGAGAAGGATTTTGGTGAAGCTCTATATTTTTGGTCCTCTTCATAATACACACTCGCTCCCACTCTTTTATGTAGGTTTGCAGTACCCACATTCAGAGTACCTCTTGTCTTTTTTTGTTGTTTGTCTCTGCATCTCCATCTCTTGTTTCTCTGCACCCCGTTGCACACTCTTCTGTTGCATCTCATTTTCTGTCATGCTATGCCCCGCACTCTTTTTAAAAAAATATTTTTATTAAACAATTTCAGCATAACAAAATATCAGTCCGAATAATCAATTACATTATTTACCCCCATCCCTCCCCCCCAAGGACTTCCCTCAGCTCCCCTCTTTGATTTCTTTGCACATATTGTTCTCTGCATGTTGCAAATTTGTACATATCCTTCCCTTATCTATCATGTGTTCAGCTAATAAATTTGTGGATGTTTATTCAAAACCTTCCAAGGAGTCCAGATTATTTTGTTGTCTTTTTATAGCTATCCCCCGGACTCTTGCTTCACCCCACTGGCCCCTGTGCACCCCATGATACCTACTTTTCTTTCTCTGTGCCTTATCTCTCAGGTTGTTCACACACACTGTGCATTTGAAACACGCACCCCTGGGAATTATACTGGGAATTATAGTTTGCCTCTGACACAGCCACAGGTCCCAGCATGCTTAACAAACTACAGTTCCCAGGATTCTTTAGGGGGTGCTTTAAATATATGCTTTGTTTGCAGCCTTGGTTCCACCCCCTTTTCTTCCTTTAATCTCTTATTTTACTCTTGTCTTCATCCTTATATCCATTTCTTTTCATTGAATCATGCCCAAGGCTGAGAGAGCTTTGAGTTTGGTTGAGGGGACTCAGGAGGAAGGAAAGGCTTGTATTTAAAAGTTTGGGATTCTGCATGGAACTGAGAAGCCATGATGGCTTAAGGGTTTTTTCAAAGGTCCTGACAATTTCATGACAACTGGAGACAATGTCATGCGCTGCATTTTGTGTGCCTCGGGGCTCGTCCCCCTGGTGCTATTGGCAATAAGGGCTGGGCTGGCACGGTGGGCTCCATCCACCCTCTGTGCCCTGTCTCCCTGGTGCTGGTGTGCCCACCCCAAGCACCAGCAATCTATGCTCCGCCGCTGCCTCAGACCGACAGACTGAAAAAGATATCACACATGAGGGGAAAGGGGATTTGAGGGATGAGAGTGTCGGGATTCAAGCCAAAAGTCAGAGCCCCCAGCTTAGCTCTTAGTCCAGAGGAATTTGGCCACCCTCCAGGTGCCCGGCTTGATTCCTTATGACCTCCCGTCTGCGACTCCCGGCAAGATCAAAGGAGGTCTCCAATCGGCGATTCTCCTCAACGTGAAGGAGAACACACCACCACTCCTCCCCCACTCCTCTCCCAGGGAGGGGGAAAGAGCCTGACAGAAATATATTTACATGTCTTTATTCCTGTCTTTCACCAGTACAGAGAAACATGTCTGCACACTCTGCTTCCCACTGCAGAGAGAGAATAAACTCCACCCATGTACTTCTAGTACAGGGTCATGTGCTGCTCTGAGGTAACATCCGGCTCTCAGAGCAGTGAATAGACTGTTCCTGGTTCCCACGGTACAATCCAATAACATCCATATCCTGTTTACCATTCCAGCCACCTGGTGCTTGCTTCTGCATTGCTCCTTTTTCGTAACATCCTCCCCCAAAAGAATCAATGCGTGATGCAGCAAGCAAAGCATGATCCAGAGAAGAAAACAAACAGTTGTTATACACATAACACTCCCCTGTTGTTTCAGTTCCACCCTTGGAACTCCCCGCCACTGGTTTCCCCAGTGTACCTCTCTGGTTGTCTGGTTTCCAAGGAATGAGTGCATCTGCATTACCTTGGCTAGCAACTCTCTGTTGTGTCTTTGTCTCTGACTTAGACACAGCTCCAACCTGTCCTCGGTTGTTTACAACAGCAACACATGCAACAGCTAAGTTAGCAAACTCTTTTGAGTACCTCTTGGGTGGTTGACCCTTTGTAACTCTCTCAGACCTCCGTATGAGGTGCTGATCCTCTCTGCTCACTGGTCCAGTCTCAGGACTCTTTGGAGAACTAGTTCCAATGGTAAACAGTGGTTCATCCTTCAGTTGTGACGGCCTATCTATTATGTGAGACTTCCTCTCAATGACTGTGACAACTGAGCTCTCCGAGCTATCAGTGCCATCACTTTCTGTACAGCTGAAATCAGTGAAATCATCATCATCTGAATCGTCCTCAGTGGGAAAAGTGTGTACTATCACTCTCTCCTGTTCAGGAGCACTCTCTAGAAATTTTGTGAGAATCACCTGACCAGATTCAGACAAAATTACTCTGTAGAGACCCTTTTCATACCCCACAAAAATGCCTCTGGCATTCTTTACTCCACCTGGAGCTTCTGTTCTCACATGAGACCCAAAAACCTTGAAATGGGCAACAGAAGGTTTTCTGTGGAACAGTTTCTCAAAAGGAGAACTTCCCAACTCTTTTGAAACCTTTCTCACTTTCGTATAACAGAACGACATCAGAGACTCGGCCCAGTACTCATGTGGCAGATGTGAACTTAGCAATTGCGCTTCCATCCCCTTTTGCAATTCTCTGTTCACCCGTACACAGACACCCCTGTTCCACGCTTCCGCTGAAACAGCAATCTTGTGTCTGATCCCCTTCTTCTGCAGGAACCTCTGGAAATCCTGTAAAAGAAAAATCTGCTTCTCGTCTGTGAATAGACAATCAATGTTAGCATCATGCATACTCTTAACTTTGTCACAAAACTCCTGAAACCTCTCCAAGGCTTCCTGTGGCTTTCTCAGCACATAAACCCAGACATAGTTAGAGAAATGATCCACACACACAAGATAATATCTTGCATTGCCTCTAGATGGTTCTAGAGGACCAATCACATCAGCATACACCCGCTGAAATGCTCTGTTGACTCCGGTCTTCTTCTTGCTCACACCTGCAAGAGAAACTAGGTTAGACACAGATGAATTACATTCCATGTAATCACTTTGTGCAAAAGTCAACAAATATAGTCCATCCTTCTGTTTGGCAGAAAGATATAACTCTCCATCTTTGTAGATCTCGCAGCTCTCAGCATCGTAGGACAGTTTCAGTCCTCTCTTTGCAATCTGCGAAACACTCAGCAGATTGAACTTCAATTCAGGAACCAAGTAAACATTGTTTATTGTCAAGTCCAGACTCTTAAGATAGACAGTCCCCACGCCGGCCGCTTCCAGCTCCTGACCATTGGCCTGTGTCACAGTGAAGCTTTGCTTCTTAAACGTTGAAAAGAGTCCTCTGTGTGGGGACATATGAACTGTGGCTGCAGTGTCGATAATAAACGCGTTCCCAACATCTGGCGTGGTTCCCTTCGCCATCAATGCCTTTGCAGGTTTCACCATAGGCTTGGTATGACCTTTGCCTGACGCCTCAGGCTTTGCTGAGCGGCCCTTCGCTCCTTTAGGCTGACGTGGCTTCTTGCAGCTCCGCTGAAGATGCCCAGCCTGTCCACAAGTGTAACACTGCACAGCATTCAAAGCTACAGCTTCCTTTCCAGTAGCCTCATCGGTGGGGGAATTAGAACTCCGTTCCTCCCTCCCCCTGTCCTTTACTTCCAGTGCAGCATGCCGGCTGTGTTCATCTAGAACCACGGCACTCAGGGGCACTCCCCCCTTCTTGGCATCCATGCTGAATCCAAGGGTCAGTTTTGCACTCAATCTTAAGCCAGCTTTCACTTTTCAAGCCAGTAAACTCCCAAAAGTCTCTCGGCTTGTTTACTGCTTTCACTGGCAGGCAAACTGTTGGGCTGTTTTCAAAAACCTTTGCACAGCTGCACAGATACACTTTTGATTTCCCAGGCTCTTTTTAGGCCACTCAGTAACTGGCAGACGTTGCCTAGCAACCTGCTCAGGACGGAACTCCTTATCTAAACCACAGGAATTCCTGGTATGCAAGCCTGCTCTTTCAGAGCTTGTTTTTTCAAACGCAGCTATTGTGAACCAGAAATTAAGCCTTTCTGCGTTCATTCTCTCTTGCCCGAAATGCTGCATACCTTTTCTGGCTCCGTTGCCTTGGAATACACTCCTCTCGGTGTCCAGCTGTCTGTTTCAGCTTTCTGGCTGCAGGCAGACGCTTTTCTTTATCTCCTTAGGTGCAGAGGATGGCAACGATTCATCGACCTCTCACCTCTCATGCAGATTCTCATAGATCAGATATCCATCGGTCTGCTACCAGTTGTCGGGATTCAAGCGAGCAGAGCCCCCAGCTTAGCTCTTAGTCCAGAGGAATTTGGCCACCCTCCAGGTGCCCGGCTTGATTCCTTATGACCTCCCGTCTGCGACTCCCGGCAAGATCAAAGGAGGTCTCCAATCGGCGATTCTCCTCAACGTGAAGGAGAACACACCACCACTCCTCCCCCACTCCTCTCCCAGGGAGGGGGAAAGAGCCTGACAGAAATATATTTACATGTCTTTATTCCTGTCTTTCACCAGTACAGAGAAACATGTCTGCACACTCTGCTTCCCACTGCAGAGAGAGAATAAACTCCACCCATGTACTTCTAGTACAGGGTCATGTGCTGCTCTGAGGTAACATCCGGCTCTCAGAGCAGTGAATAGACTGTTCCTGGTTCCCACGGTACAATCCAATAACATCCATATCCTGTTTACCATTCCAGCCACCTGGTGCTTGCTTCTGCATTGCTCCTTTTTCGTAACAGAGAGGACAACAAGCTCAGGCACCAGTTTTTAAAGTTACAAGAGCAGTGGGCAATATCCAGAACTGGAGGCCAAGGCAATTCCAGCCACTAGTTCTTCTGCAAGACAGCTGGCTTGGTGATGACAATGTTTGTGGTGGCTCTAAATAGAAGGCAGGAGTGGAATATGTTTGCATGTGTGGAACTGCCATGCCTTTCCTGGTAGGCAGTGGGGGCAGAAGCCCCCATCGCCTATCAGGAACCGGATCCTACCCTGCATCCTGATATGGCAAATGGGGATGCAGGCTGGGACTTGGGCTGTGCCATAGGGTGGAGCAGGTAGGCTTCCCTCGGATCCACCCCTTGTCCATTTAAGCAGCCCGCACCTCTGATTGTTGGTCTCTTATTTATATGGGTTGGGGTATGGTGAGCCTGACGCCTGGTCGTGCAAGTGTGCTGCTAAACGACCACTACATTTGTACTCTACAAACTTTTCACAACTCAAGCAGATCCTGCAGAATAAAAAGGATTTGTGGGGAATCAAGAACTGCCTATACACCATTTTCTATCTTAACTCTTACAACAACATCACTTGGACAAAGTGATTGCTGAATGCATTCATTCTTCAACAGGTTTATGTTTTTCACATGAGTTTCCATTATCATGCTCCTTTGCCTTAGGCAGATAAGCAGAGCTTCTCAACAAAGACTCAATGATAATATTAAAAAATGGATTTTCCATGGATTGTTTGAAGTGCTGAACAGGAACATTGCTGCTAGGGACTGGAGACCCATTGTAACATTTGGTTGCTGGACCCAACTTGTATACTCATTGTTCAGCCAATGTAGAGTTTGCATGCATGGGCGCTAGTAATAATTTTTGTTCCAGCTTTTATTGCTAGAGGAGGAGGAAGCTGGAGCAAAGGGGAAAAGGCAGAAGCAGTGTAACCAGATAAACCATTCAGCCAGGATCATTCCTACCAGTGAGCAGATGCCATCTTCTGTGATTACACTGCTTAGAACCCACTGATCCCCATCTACAGTTAACCATACCTCAGCTTTGCACTTAAACAGGTACAGTCCTAAAGCTAAGCAAAAATGAATCCCTAGTAGATGGACACAATCACACACAAAGTTTAGACACACACACAGTTTAATCAAATTGTCTTTTTAAATGCTTTCTCTTACTGCAAAAGAATTCCAAACACATAAGATTATTCATCACATCAAATTATTGTTGTTTCCATAAATAACAGCCAATTATGTACCAATTATAGCTACTGTTTATTTTGTCAACTTCCATTTCCAATGTGAAGGCCCAAGGATTTCCTTATCTAAATCTTATAATTCTATTTAAAGCAAGCAAGCTTGCTGCCACAAGCCAAGACAGGTTTTCCAGCTCTTACCAGTTGCTAAGTAAAAAGAACCCTGCCCAAGCATAATTGTCTTGCAAGTTCTGAAAACTGTGAATTATATTACCGCCATCATGTAGAACTTAGTTCACAGACTGGAAAAGGTGTGCCGAAGTCTGGGAGCTTCCAGATGCATGTTGACTATTGCTCCTCATGCATGCAAGCTTTTGGTTGGCATCTAAGTGCCACTCCCCAAGTTTCCCCATTTAATCCGGATTTACCCTATCCATGGAAAATCTATTTTTTATATTATCATTAAGCCCTTGTTGGGAAGCACTGCTTATCTGTAGTTATAGACAGTTCTTGATTCCCCCCAAATCCTTTTTATTCTGCAGGATCTGCTTGAGTTGTGAAAAGTTTGTAGAGTACAGATGTAGTGGTCATTTAGCAGCACACTTGCAGGACCAAGAATCAGGCTCACCATACCCCAACCCATATAAATAAGAGACCAACAAGACTGGTTTTGGGTCAAAACAGGCCACAACTTTATTGAATACAGATGAAAGAGGGTTGGCTTGGGCATGGGGCAATCTAACTACTTCCAGCCTGCCCACCCACCGGCTGGAAGTGATGCGTGGTCAATCCAGGCAGGGGTTCCTAAGACTTACATCCAATAGGGTGACCCCTGCAGGGACCGCTGTCTGGGAGACTGCCTTCGGCCCTGGCCCCACCTGGGCACGCAGACATGGCCACTCCCCCCGGATCCCTTTAACGGGATACCCCAGCGTTTGGAGGGGCAGGCAGAGACTACAACCTCCCCTCCATCCAAAACAAAGGATTGCCCCAATGCCCAATCTGTTGTGATGACTGCTATGAGGTAGGCAAAACCACCAGGTTGGTGCCAATCAGCCCAGTGGGCAAATTCCTACCCAGCCCCAATAAAGAACGGTGACCACTGCAGCCACAGCAAAGTCACTGGCTATCAGCTTAAACCGAGGGTGGGTGGGCAGGGAAAACTGGCAAGGGAACGAACAGTCAGGGCCCCAGGTTCAGGCTGCTTATATGGACAAGGGATGGATCCGAGGGAATCCTACCTGTTTCATCGGCTCCACCCCATGGCACAGCCCAAGTCCCAGCCTGCATCCCCATTTGCCATATCAGGATGCAGTCTAGGATCCGGTTCCTGATAGATGATGGGGGTTTGTAGTTCCACACATCCAAACATATTCTACCCCTGCCTTCTATTTAGAGCCACCACAAACATTGTCATCACCAAGCCAGCTGTCTTGCAGAAGAACTAGGTGGCTGGAATTGCCTTGTCCTCCAGCTCTGGATACTGCCCGCTGCTCCAAGTCATGTAACTTGTCCATAACAAACCTGCTGCCCTCAGATTTGATGGAAGATATTATCTTACTCCCTGTATTGTAGTAAGATTCAACTCTCAGTTCAGTTGGCTTCTCTGCAGAAATGCTGCCTTGCCCTTCACATCAGGTAGAAAGAAGTCCTAGGCCAGGCCAGGCCTGTTTCTTTGTGATTCCTGCTTCCCAGCTTCCCAGACCCTGGAAGAACATCAGCTGAGAGGCTGTGTGCAGGAGAATTGGGAGGGAAATGAGTTTTTGCTTGTCATGAGGTTTCTGGACTGGCCCAGCCCTTGAGGGGGGTGCAGGATGATATTCACCCTCCTTTGTGTGATAACTCAGAACTCGGGGAATGTGAACAGCCTTGAAGAAAAGGGAGGCTGTGACACACATGCATGAGGAGTCTTGCTTTGTGGGGACTTAATGCAGAAATACATCAAACTCTGTATACATCAGGATCCGTTGGATATGAAGAAACCTCTGCTTTGTTTTGACTTCCAAACAGATTACCATGGGGCCACCAGTTTTGCTCTTAGAAAGAATGATGATTTTATCGGATTTTCATCCTACCGTGACTTCAAAGAGGTTCCAGCAGTGCATCTGCATAGTAACCCTTTAAAATAATTTAAGCCAGAGCTTAGCTTTCTTCTGAAGTGACAGTGTGTTTCCTGGCTTATTTCAAGTGACAAAGTATTTCAAATTGTCAGATTTATTTCATGGCTGAGCAGATATATGAGCCAAAGTTTCTGCAGTTGAAGTCCTATATTAGATTCCCTCCTCCACTTTTTCCTCCTCTTTTTAAAAAACTTTTTTTCAATGGCATCTGAATACAGATCAGCAGAAAATACTGTTGCAATACTGAAATAATGAGAGCTCCTGCCAGGGCAGCAGCTCACCAGTGTCACAAAATCTCCTATGTTACTCACTTCCCTCTTCCTCTGTATTGACAGTATCTGGTTTGTGCGCTTGATCACATGAAGCAGCATTTAGTGCCCTGATTTGCTGCGATGATAACTCTTGAAAGAGCTAGCTCAGGCAGCCAAAGCACATGATAAGGGCTTGTGAGTTGACACCCCATATGTGCATATTTCCCCTTTGTTTATTATGTTTTGAATTCTTGGACTGTGGCAGCTTGTGCAATGCTGTTCACAGTCTGGCTTTTACAGTATTTTGTGAGCTAAATTTTTACCATCCTGCTATGTTTACAAGCAGTGCTGAGGATAACAAGCAAAGGATTTGGTAGGGTTATGATCGCTGGATGACATGCTTTAGGAATATAGGAGAAGTCGGAGGTGAGAATGGCACATTCCTGTCCAGGTTCCCTGATTGTGAAGGTCATTCCTCATCTGGAAAAGTCCTGGCTTGACCTCTAGGTTCTTGTCCTGCACCCTTTGATTCATGAGTAAATAATGTTATGTGTGAAAAGAACAGGAATGAGCTGGCAAAATGTATATCATTCAGGTACACTCACCAGTAAACCATGATTGAATACAGCTGGAGTGAGAAAGGGGTTTAGATTGCCTTGTAATCTTCCTTCCTTCCTTCCTTCCTTCCTTCCTTCCTTCCTTCCTCTTTCTTTCTTTCTTTCTTTCTTTCTTTCTTTCTTATTTTTTTCTTTTCAAACTGCTTTTTTAAGTGTATTATCATAGTCTCACCATGAATACCTTCCTTCAGGGTGTGCATTCAAACCCATAACTTACATTTAACAATTTAACCAATTTTAAAAGGGGGGGGGAACTAAATTGTTTAAGCCTGCTGGAGAGGGAATAAAGGAGAATAAGTTTCCACCGTCTCAAACCTGGGAACGGGGTGTCAGAGACAGAAATTATTGGAGACGTCCATTGACTGTGAATGGAATATTTTGACAGATAGTAAGAAAAAAGAGAAACAAATTGATTCTAATGTTGCCTGTTGCATTTTAAAGAAACAAAATATTTGAAAATTGAAAGTAACTTTCTTTTGTTGGACATGATTTAAAAAAGATGGACACAAATAGAAATTGTATCCTCTAGAGGGAGCTTGTCAAATTGTTGCTGCAGTTCACTTGGAGATTTCACAGCTGCGAGATTAACATCATGGGACCAGACTGTGACCTTGAATAAAAATGTGTTTGGAAGAAGTCCTGGTGCTTGCTTTTTGCAAGACAAGTGCTTTGTTGGAGCAGTTGCATGAGAAGGTGGATTTGATGACTGTTGTAAACAGTGAATGTGGAAAAGTAGGGAATATTGACATAGAAATCATACAGGGACCAATTCAGGAAACTGGTTCGACTGGGCAAATGCAAGGGCAGACAATAATGAAAGAAGCTACGGTGCTATCTCAAGCAACACAAATGGAGAGACCTGAGGCCCTGCAGGAGCATAAGTCGCTGTTTTGGAAGAATGAACTTGAACTAGGCCAGAGGGAGTTGGGAGCTGAGGAGGCTCTCAACTTTGGAGAGATTTTGAAATATGCTGTTAAAGATCTTTTGGATTATATTGATGACTGTGGGGAGTGGGACTGCGGGGAATGGGCTGGTCTGATGCGGTGAGATGGACATGAGTATGGGTGGAAATCCCCTGGAGACCTACTCCCTAAGGAGAAAGGAAAGAAACTAAGAAAGAGATCAACAAAAGACAAGGAAAAGTGCAAAAATAAACAAGAAGAAAAAGATCTGCAGAAGGGGCATGGAAGAGACTTAAGAGCCTCGGATATCCGACTACCAGGTTGATGGACTAGATGGAATGGATAGCAAGGACTGACATAACCCGAGACCAGGAAGAAGGGACGTTGGATGAAAATTGGAAGAGTCTATAAAGAAAAATTTTTATTTTAGGAATTAGTGTAAAATTAATGAATATTAGGGAGAATGTTGGGATGAAATTGTCTGGCTTTAGCAGAAATGATATAAGGATAAATAAGTATCAAGTTTTTTAAGTTTTAAGGTATTTTATGGTAAGATAAGGTCAAGGTATTTTATGGTAAGATAAGGTTAAATAAAGTAAGGTAAATTGAATAACAGAATATGGTGAAAGATGGATAGGATATATAGAGTTAATTAATTGGTTATAAGCTAAAATATAGAAAGGATTTGCTGAAACAATGATTGAATCAGGATACAAGAAGAGGGAGGTGTGAGGGAGTCGGGGAAATAGGCAGATGAAAGATAGGATATGGAATGACTGATTTGTTTTTAACGATTTTTATTTTTCTGTATTTTGTATATTTTTGTCTTTTTCTTCATTTTTTCTTCTTTTTTCCCTTTTTTTCCTTTTTCATATTTTTGTATTTCCTCTGAAATTTTAATAAATATTATTATAAAAAAAAACAATTTAACCAATTTTATTCTAGAGAAAAAAACACAATCCAGGTAAGCCGCAGCAGTGCCAGTATCAGGTACACTGGCACTGGCATGACCATTACCACTCTGTTCCAGGGCACTTACTTACTTATTTAATTTGTATATTGCCCTTCATCTACAGAACTCAGGGCAGATCTCAACATAATTTGGCCATGTGGACATGTGAACCTGCCTTACACTGAGTCCATCCATTCCATCATCATCATCATAATTATTATTATTTTACCGTGCCCATCTGGCTGGGTTTCCCCAGGCACTCTGGGCAGCTCCTAACAGAATAATAATAATAATAATAATAATAATAATAATAATAATAATGCAATAAAACATCAAACATTAAAAACTTTCCTAAACAGGGCTGCCTTCAGATGTCTTCTAAAAGTCAGAGAGTTTTATTTCCTTGACATCTGATGGGAGGGTGTTCCACAGGGCAGGCGCCACTACTGAGAAGGCCCCTTCTGGTTCCCTGCACCTTTGCTTCTCGTAGTGAGGGAACTGCCAGAAGGCCCTGGGGGCTGGACCTCAGTGTCCCGCCTGAACAAGGGGTGGGGGCGCTCCTTCAGGTATACTAGTGTCTATTCCAATTGGCAAGTGCTCTCCTAGATCTTAATAGATATATTTGCCAGTCCTGCTTCCCACAACCATTTTCTAGCAGGGACTGAATTTAGGACCTTATCTTATGCAAGGGCAGCATGTACATACACTGCCATGAGGAATATCAGACCCAGGGGCTGAATGCAGCCATTCAGGTGTCACTATTTGGCACTTAGGGTTATTTCCAGGGTTATTTCCCATCTCCCTGGGAAATCAGAAGCCATCCAGTCAAGGAGGAGGTGCCTTAAGATCTATGTTCTTTTGCCCCATGTGGATCTTCTACATTGGAAGGGAAAAGTACAAATATTTGATGGGCCAAAGATACAGAAGCAGGTTTTCTGTTTTGTCTGAAGATGGTGGATGTAGCAGACCTCACAGACTGATTTCCAATTCAAGGAACGTCATTTCGCTGGGTTCATTCTGCAACTTGAAGCTTTGCCATCTGCTCTTCTGATCACATTATGGCTTCCGTCTTTTCACACTCTCGGCTGTTTACATCAATTCTTACTGCTGTTTCTGGGAATCCAATTTTCGTTTGGTTCCCAGCCATAGGAGAAAACAGCAATGCAGCAGACCTGTAAGGAAGAGTCCAAACATGTTCTAACTTAAGATGCAATGATAAGTGGCAGAGAGCAGGAAATGTGAGTCAGTTGTGCATCTTACCCTTTTTGTCAGCTTCAGAACAGCTCCAAACTTCTTGAGTTGAATGAAATAATGTAATACTGGCCATAAAAAACCATATTGCGTTTTGCATACATCATATTTTTGTGTGTGGGTTTTTTGAGATATATAAACTACCGGTAGATGTTGAATTACTATCTGTTCAGGCCATCAGTGCATCAGTCAGTAAAGGAAAGAAAACACAAAGCAGAGAGCAAACGTTGTCAGAGCACACTCTTGGTGTAATGGTCAGGCTTTGAAAAGGGTAAGGAGGTGAAAGACAGTCCTCTGAAATTTTAGCAATAAGCAGGGAGGGAGAAGAAGACTGTGCTCCTCCTCTCTCCTGCTTGGTGCTGCCTCCCGGCTCCTCCTCTCCTTGCCTGCTGCCACTCCCATTTTTTCTTTTCCTATTTCTCCACGCCCACACTAGTGGCACCCTCTCTCCTTCTCCCTGCCTCACTCTGAGAAAAGGCCTAGGCTAGGGGATCATTCCTCAAAGCGAAGCATTCTGAGGGAGCTGCTCAGGCTAAGGGAGCTGGGCATGTTTAGCCTGGAGAAGAGGAGGTTAAGGGGTGATATGATAGCCATGTTCAAATATATAAAAGGAT
Organism: Podarcis raffonei; assembly: GCF_027172205.1. Lineage (NCBI taxonomy): Eukaryota > Metazoa > Chordata > Lepidosauria > Squamata > Lacertidae > Podarcis > Podarcis raffonei. Next base: position 55,830,155 of record NC_070604.1, read on the forward strand.
GTCACATAGAGGAGGGAGAAAGGTTGTTTTCTGCTGCTCCAGAGAAGCGGACACGGAGCAATGGATCCAAACTACAAGAAAGAAGATTCCACCTAAATATTAGGAAGAACTTCCTGACAGTAAGAGCTGTTCGACAGTGGAATTTGCTGCCAAGGAGTGTGGTGGAGTCTCCTTCTTTGGAGGTCTTTAAGCAGAGGCTTGACAACCGTATGTCAGGAGTGCTCTGATGGTGTTTCCTGCTTGGCAGGGGGTTGGACTCGATGGCCCTTGTGGTCTCTTCCAACTCTATGATTCTATGATTCTATGATTCTATGATTCTAGGACTCTGCAGGACACTGCAGTAGCTAGAACTTCTGGTTAAACCTCACTTTAAAATGACCTTAATTTTAAAATCTAAGTTGAAACAGAACTTCTAGCCACCATGACACAGGTGCGGGCACTTTCCTGGCCACCATGACCAAAATGCCCCATTCCAGGCCCCCCGCTCCCCAAAGTCCATTCTCAGACCAAGGCAAGGTAGACGGCCCCATGGGAGCCCCCAGGTTGTTGTATCGGTGTATGTTTTTAATCATTGACTACTGGGTCAGAATCAGTTTATACTGGAAAGAACTTTGCTGATCTGCCAAAGGCAGGTCGCCAAACTCCTTTCTGGGTTATGCTATATATCAGATACAGGCAAACTCAGCCCTCCAGATGTTCTGGGACTATAATTCCCATCATCCCTGACCACTGGTCCTGTTAGCTAGGGATGATTGGAGTTGCAGTCACAAAACATCCGGAGGGCCGAGTTTGTATATGCCTGCTATATGTCATATACGTGGCATTTCATAAGACCATGTCTTTGCTGTATTTTTAAATCCCTTTCTCTGGATTAGGACATGTTTTACCTAATGCAATATTTCTCCAGAGACATTTCTCCAGACCCTACAAACAATTAGGCAATCAAGTGTTTCCCACAGCTCATTCTTTAGAGTGCTATGGGTGGTGTGTATTTTTTTTTTAATGACTGGATCTTATGTATATCTTTCTTAAATTCTAGTTGATAGGAGAAACAATGGCTCAGATTTCATCAGTTCATTGGGTTCTTGTATGTCACATGGAGTACTTCTATGAGGAGAAATGCAACTTATAAACTATACTCCTTTTACATGTCATAAATCCATCCTTAGAAAAAAGGGCTCGACGGAAGCTGAGCCAGTTTTGTGACACGAAGAACGAGCAACCCTGCTAGCTATGGTTGCTTCTAGATGATCTACTTCCAGTGGCGTAGCGTGGGGGGTGCAGGGGGGGCCGGCCACACCGGGCGCAACATCTGGGGGGGCGCGCGGAAGAGACTTGAGTGCTAAAATCCACGGGTTAGGGGGCGCAAATTACTTGCCTTGCCCCGGGTGCTGACAACCCACGCTACGCCACTGCCTACTTCTTGAGCATTAATCCCAATTTATAGGGTCCTGTGGAGAGGCTAGACAATAAGAGCTGAGTCAGGCTAATGGCCCATTTAGTCAAGCATCCTGGTCTTACAGTGGCCAACGAGATGCCTCTGGGAAGCCTGCAAGATGGACATGAGCTCAAGAACACTTTGTCCACCTGCGATTCTCAGCAACAGGTATTCAGAGGTGTGAGGCAAGAGTACCAAATCACCTTTAATTTTGCTATTATTATTATTATTATTATTATTATTATTATTCCCCAGCCACTCTGGGCGGCTCCCAACAGAATATTAAAAACACAATAAAACATCAAACATTAAAAACTTCCCTAAACAGGGCTGCCAAAATGGAGGTGCGGGGACAGAACCAGTCATATAGCCCTCTTGACTATTACACATGTACCATCTTGCTTGTCCTTTCAGCCTCTGCTGAAGACTTTCCTCTTTCAAGAAGCCTTCTGAGATTTTTCTTAGTTGGCATCACTATTGTTGTCACTAGAATTGTTGTTAAGATGTTTTAGTTCTTTTATCATTCCAATGAAAGGGTGAGCAGGATATACATAAATAAGCACATGCAGACAGTTTAGCACAATCAGCTGGCAATTGTGGACACCATTTTCTATTGGTATCTAATCCATCTTGGGAAATTGCTAGATTCTTTGCCACAGCAGTTTCCTACTGGAAATGAATTCTATAGTTCAGCTTTCCTCAAGCTAAGTGCAGCTACTGGAAACACTGTGACTCGGTTTCCCCATTTCAGGAAGAATTTGCTGATTCAGAGGCTCTAAGTGAGGCTCTTTTCTATTCCCCCCCCTTCCCACCCCATGTATTGCAAAGTATTTTTTACTCATCTATCATTTCTTCTCCCATTCTTCTTTCAAGCTCTTCTTTCATTTGCAGGTATGAGATTGAATCACACTAAAAAAAATAGGTGCCTGTTGAGAATTGTCATACCGGAAGACCTTTAATTAGGTTGACCCAAATGTGAAAGAACTGAACTTTAAAATGTGTGCAGAAGTGTGAATTTAAATGAGTGGGATTTTCTGAATCTTGCTCATCAAGCAGCAGAGCCTGGCCCACTGTGGTCAATAGGGCACTGCCCCGCCAACCTCAATCTGCCATCAGCCAGCCCCTACCTATGTGCCTTTTTGCAACCGGTCAAGGAGTGACTCTGCCTGCCATTGGATCTGCTTCACCTGCTTTTGGCCTTCCTGCCTTCTGCCCTACCAATCCCAACATGCAACAGCCACCACTATTAACAAGTCACACCCAGTAAGATCCCCCACCATTCCAATATGTCTCCTTGTAAAAAAATAATAATCCCTGTTGTTTTTCGCCCACTCAGTCACACTGGCTTTTAAAAATGGCATCTCTCTGCTCTGTAGACCCATGAATGAAACCATGAAACAAAATTCCCTTTGGAGGTCCTGTTTTCCTCCTGAGAACATTTTCAAACAGGAGCCAAGGAAACAGAAACACTGAAGGATCTTCATAACTATTCAGGATTCTGATTTCACTGAGCTGTTAGGAAAACCAGTTGCCCATTGCAAACGCACCACCTCACATAGTCTGTTGAACAGAAAAACATAGCAAAAGGTTCTGTAGTGTTTGCAAAACACTTCCAAGACAGGGCAGGTGGTGTTTTAGAAAGTTTTGCAGAGTTCAGATGAAATGAACAGACAAGCTGAAGCTGGTTTTTGCTAAAGCACTAGCATAACAAATTTAAGTGTGTAGAGGAAAGGGGAAAGGGGGGCAGGAATGTATGCAAATATCTCTCCCCCTCCCCCCATGTGCGCACCAGCTTCTTTGTCACATTTAACTTGAACTTACATTTTTATCACACACTCCAAAAATGATAGGCTTTGGTTTAATTGCTGCAAACTTGTATCAATGTACCGTAATATTCCCCAGGGTGTTTTATGAAAAAATAGCGCCATCTAGGGTAACTAATGCCTTATCTTTTTATATGATATTGGATTTGGGAATCCAAATATCAGCAAGATCCACTTAGGAAATGCACCTTGTAATACCAACCATTGCTAATCCATGAAAAATTAGGCACCAGCTATACCAATTTTCCTTGACTTTAACATGATAATCAGAAATCTGTATCTAATGTTTGATACATTGTGTTTTAATCTAAAGTGTCCAAAGGAATTTCCACTTAAAAACAAATAACAAATAGAATTTTTGGTTGCTTTCTTTTGATTCTGATTCTGAACTTTTCCCCAGTGTCATGAAGCTTGTGATAGTTCTCTAAATGGCCTTTAAGAAAGCTGAGCTAAATATTCACTGAAAAGCTGAACTGGTTCTTATATGTCTAGTAAGTGTTTTGAACCTGTATTTTATAGGGGTTATGTAAATATGCATATAGCTATATATAAACGTACTGTCAAAATAAGTAAATACCACAAAGGCATATGTAATCAGCTTCTATATATACTATTGTTCCTAAAAATCAAAACTAAATTTGTTGTGTTTTTAATGACTCACAGGACAACGGGAAACTGCTCATAAGTGCAGATTCTGGATCAGGCCTATTAACAGATCTCATTTCCTTCAGGAACCATAAAAATTGTTCCCTTGGAGAGAGAAGGAAACAGAAACAGCATTAAACATTGCCATCTACTGGTGATATTTTCCTTCAAAATCAATAGCACAATGAACCCGATCTAGGTGTACTCAGACATAAATCCCATTAATCTCAAGGAGAATCCCTGTTATGTGTGCCTAGGCTTGCAGCCTGAATAACCCACTGCCATTAATAGAATGTATTTTCAAAGTAACATGGTAGCCTGCTGACTTTTGCAGAGTAAAAAAGCAGGAGAGGAAGGGGCAGAGCTGGAGAGAGTTCCTATAGGCAAAGGAGACTGCCTACCCTTGTGGACATGAAGAAGGAGCAGAGAAAGGCCTAAAGTTGAACCACATCATCACCACCCATTGGATCATGTTACTGGCATCTTCTTGTAGAGCCCAGATGCTTCTTCTCAATTATCACTCATTGGGATACTGAACCAGTACTCACATCAGGATGGCTTTAAAAGATGACTAGGCAAATTAAGGGGAAAGAAGGCTCTCATTAGGGACGTGGGTGGCGCTGTGGGTTAAACCACAGAGCCCAAGACTTGCCAATCAGAAGGCCGGTGGTTCGAATCCCCGCGATGGGGTGAGCTCCCATTGCTTGGTCCCTGCTCCTGCCAACCTAGCAGTTCGAAAGCATGTCGAAGTGCAAGTAGATAAATAGGTACCACTCCGGCGGGAAGGTAAACGGCATTTCTGTGCGCTGCTCTGGTTCGCCAGAAGCGGCTTAGTCATGCTGGCCACAGGACCCGGAAGCTGTACACCGGCTCCCTCAGCCAATAAAGCGAGATGAGCACCGCAACCCCAGAGTCAGCCATGACTGGACCTAATGGTCAGGGGTCCCTTTACCTTTACCTTTAAGGCTCTCATTGGCTACTAGCCATAATGGCTATGTTCTCCTTTCACTGCCAGAGGCCTTTGAATGTCAGTTGTTTGGAGTTGGCCACTGTGAGGACATGATTATGGGCTAGATGGGCTACTAGTCTGATCCAGTAGGGTTCTTCTTGTATTCTGGTGTTGAGAAAGACTTTGGGAACATCCAGGTCCACACTCACCAGGTTGAGCAGAAATGCCGCCAAATGCAGCAAGGCTGGATTGCCGCATTTTGAAGTTAGCGGAGTAACACATCTAAAAAGCCCCCCAATACAATTGCTCAGAGTCAAAAAACTGGAGGGGCTGGGCTCAGAGTTAACAAGGAGAATGGGGAAAGGAATTAAAAAAAAAGGTTTCTTGCCTTTCTCTTTGACTCCCCACTTCCTTGCAGGTGGCCACTGGTATCATCTTTATCAAAGCCCCTAATATGATCAGATCAAGTGCTTATTAACATATATCAGAAAGAAGTACATAGGAGGAAGGCAGAAAAAGGATATGGTGCCTGCTTTTGTTCACACAAGAGAGCTATATTTGGCTGCCCTGTGGGGGCAGATCCTGGCAACTTGTTCTATTTGACATTTTGTGAGTGATATGATTAATGTATTTTTTATGTTACTTAGAAGGTGTGATGAGAGAGTTCTGACCTCTCCCTGCACCCTGGCATCTCCTGGAAGACCAATTAGCAGGGCGTCTAAGTTCCTTAAGTGGTCACAGTGGTGTGTTAGAATGTCTTGGGTCATTCTTTGTCTAGCTCCTTCCCTTTGAACTTACCGCCTTGGGTGACCCTGCTGGGAGTATGAGATTCCCTACAGCTTCACTCACAAGGGTCATAGGAACGTGCAAGCCCACTCACTCCCGCCCAGGAACCAATGTCCCCACTGTGGAAGGACGTGTGGGTTCAGAATTGGCCTCCACAGTCACTTACGGACACATTGTTAAAACTGTGTTTATGGAAGACAATCTTACTCGGCTACAAGTGATCGCCAAAGATTAGAATGTATTAGAGTGTTGGCTCAGAACCTAGGACACCATGGTTCAAATCTCCACTCATTCATGAAGCTCACTAGGTGACCTTGGGTCAGTCACAGTCTGTCAACTTAACCTACCTCACAAGGTTGTTGTGAGGATACAGTAAGGAGGAGAACCATGTACACAATTTTGAACTTTTTTGGGGGGAATGATGGGATAGAAATGTAAGCAATAAAACAAATGAACAAATATCACAATGCTTTAGCCCAATGGAATGTCAGTTGTCACCACCTACTGAGTATAGAGCAGTTGTACTTTACAGAAGCTTGGCAAAAAGTTCCAAGGCAAAGATGTGGAATGAAATACCAAAGGGTCGTCGTCTTCTTCTTCTTCTTCTTCTTCTTCTTCTTCTTCTTCTTCTTCTTCTGCTTCTTCTTCTGCTTCTTCTTCTGCTTCTTCTTCCTCTTCTTCTTCTTCTTCTTCTTCTTCCTGCTGCTGCTGCTGCTGTTTTGAATCTCCTTGGGCCAATCAGACTGTACCAGCTACAGCTGAATGAAACCATTTTTTTAATTAATAAAATATATAGAACATGATATTATAATCAATTTAAATGAACAATTTTAAAAGGCAGTTCTAACTTCTGAACTTGCCCTAACTACCTGCATAAGTTACAGGTTACTGGAATTATCCATCTCTCTTCCTACCCTCCTGGCAGGTGGACAGCAATGGAGCTTTATTAACAGGACTTGGCTAAGCATATATAGTTATTTGCCTGCCGGTCTTTCTTTTTGTGGTGCGTTTGTCTTCCCCACTGATTTGGGAGAGATTTTGTAAATGAGCTGTGCATCGTACTAAGTACCTATCTAAGAGATCACAGAGTGAGGGTGGGAAGCCTAAAGTCTGTGTGGACACCTGAGCCCACCTGTTCTCTGCAGGTGATCTAGCAAGGTGCAGCTGCACTCTCTGTGCAGCACCTCATGGTGGGGGGAAAGTAATCCTTTGTTAATTATGCAGCTTCCCAGACTGAGGTAAAGAGGTGCATATTTGAATGTTATAATGTCCAAAGAGATGAAAATCTAGTACTGGTTGGATTTCCAAAAGTAGGTAAATAGTTGTGGGTGGTGGGTTTTGCTTGTTGCTTTTAATATTGGGGAACATTATATTTTTTAAAAATGTCCCGCAGCAGTGGACATTCGGGAGTGGACGATACAGTCTCCCCACCCAATGTGAATTGGCAGTGAACATCACTGCAGGACACTGTGAATTGGCAGTGAACATCACTGTCTACAAAGTGCCTGGGGATCACCTGTCTGCTCCCGGTATTGATCAAAGATCCGGTATCAACCGACCCACTCTAATTCATCAGAGGTCAGCATCCATACTTTAGTTAGAACTGCCGGGAGCCTTGGCCCTTAGATCGCTCAGTCGGTAGAGCAAGAGCCTCTTAATCATGGGGCCGTGGGCCTCACGTTGGGCAAAAGATTCCTGCATTGCATGGTATTGAACTATAGAACCCTCAGGGTCCCCTGCAGCTCTATGAAATCGCGCCCTCTGGCTTAGAAGCCTGATCTTAGTGACCAGGTCTGTGGGAGGCGACTACGGTGACTCCACTTTGCAGGCGCTCAAAAGAACCGTTATCAGAACGTCCCTTCCTCTGGGGACGAGCCTTGGAGAGCAAACGGGAGCTGTATCTGAGCAAAGAGGAGTTGCTGCAGGGGCACCTGCCCATGGCTTAAAAGGAAAAGGGAAAGAGGTCGCGAATCTGACGTGGGGCAGAGTGCGTGACAATGGGTGGGCAGGGCTTTCCTTTCTCCCCGGCCTGGCGGTGCTGAAGGGGGAGAGCGGTTTGTTCTCGACGGCCCTCCTCCTCCTCCTGTCCCCATAAAGGAGCTTGACTGGAGACAGCCTTCACGTCTCATGCCCCTTCGGCTCCGCCTGTGCCAACCTGACCAGCACCTGCTCCGTTCCAGATCGCGCACCTGTCCTTCCCCACCTCCCCGCCTTTGGGCCGCAGTGGGGTTGGGTGGCCGCCTCCCCGAGTGCTCTCCAGCTCCTCTGCGCCCCCGACCTCTTATGGACGGGGCGGGCGCCGCGCCCTGAGGATGGAGAAACTGGCGAAGTTTCTGTCCCGGGGCGCTTTTGCGCCGGGCCAGCCGCAGCCTCCGCAGCAGGCGGACGACGAGGAGGAGGAAGAGGACGAAGAGGAGGACGAGGACTGCTACGCCGAGCTGCTGGCCCAAGGCTTGCTGGACGAGGCGCCCCAGGCCGGCTCGCTGCCCGGAGGACGGCGCCGCGGGGCCCCCGAGCCGGGGCTCCGCGCGGGGATCAAGGCAGGTGAGGGGGCAGCTGCACGCCGGCCAGCGGGAAGGGGCAGCCCAGAGAGAGGGGGTCACAATCCCTCAGGGCCGGTGGGGGCAGCCTCGGATCCGGGAGCCTTTCCTCGTGTGTTCCTGCTGGGTTGGGATCCATGCCGTTGCGCACTCTGCACCAGCCCCGGGGATTTGTCACCACCCCCTGATCCCATTTGTACTGCCTTTGGCACTGGGAGCAGAAACCAGGATGGAGGATGCTCGGGTTTAAACTCCTTGTCTTCCCCTCCCGCCCACGGATGCGAAGGGAACGTCTTTCCAAATAATTGCAGTGGAAAGAGATGCCACGGAGCCAATGCCGAGTTTATCTCGTTTCCATTGCATTCCAAGTACGCAGTGAAAAGGACGCACAGGTCACGTCACCTCCTCAGTTTGGTGAGAAAAATACAAAGGCTTTCATTCCCACCGAATTCCCTCCCTTTCGCTGCCGTTCTCTCTCTGAAAGCCAGATCCTAAACATATTTACAGAAAGCGAAAGGCTGCAAGAGGTCCCCTTGAACTCAGCGGGACTCCCTTCTAAATAAATACATAGGCTTGGAATGCGAATCTCTCCCTGATTTTAGCTGGGCTTCTTAGAATTACAGTCACAGAGCTTGGCTTCAGTTTACTATACAGATGTGCAAGATGGTGTCTTTTAGTGGTGTAGTGTTTGCTGGTGCTAAAGTCTGCAAGTCTGAGGTGGACATTCCCTCAGCTGGGTATCTACAGATTCCAAATTGGCAAAGGAACATTTACTGGAGTAATGTCTATTGGTGCATGGGGTTTTGTTACCGAGGTACCCAAAATTCAGCAGTCTGCATGTGAGATATGAATAGAATAGCCAAAACAGCAGCATTGATTGGACCAAATATTCACCTCTTCCCATATGCCTACCAAACATTCTTCTTTTCACACCTTTTAAAACTCTGTATAGCTCTATGATAAGAAGACAAAACTAGAAGTCATCCGCTGCAGCCATGGGGATGTTGCTCTTGTTGCATTGGGACTATGGGGTGTGTTTGTGTGTATACGCGATGTGGCTCTTTGCCTTTGCAACACACTTGATTTGGATTATGCTACTCCCCATGTGGCTCTGATTTGCATCAAGAGGGGAAAGCTCCCATCCAAGAAATCCAAGTTCAAAATTGTGTGGAGTTCCCAGGTACAGGCATAGCAAAATAAAATGAACCAACAGCCCACAGTTCATTTTGATTCATTGTGTTTTCTTCTTAAACTCCCATGTGCTCAGAAATTCATTTTAACCGTGAACCCCTTTCCTTGGAAGAGGAAGATGGAAAGAGCCACAAAAGTAAGATAAAATCTCTGAACAAACACTCGCCTCCAAAGAAAACGATCACTCAGATGATGAAGGATAAGAAGAAGCAGACGCAGCTCACCTTGCAATGGTAAGACCACTAGCCACTCCAGAGTGCTGGTTAACTCACACTGAGGAGTGAGTCCCATTCAACTCAATGGCACTTGCTTTGGAGTAGACACGCAATGCCCCTTTCCTGCTACTCCAGGGGTATACAACATGGTGCCCTCCAGATATTATGGACTATAATTCGAAGAATATTTGCCCATCAGCCATGCTGGACGGGGGTTATGGGAGCTGCAGTCCAAGCACCTAGAGTGCTCCATGCTGTGTACAGTGTTACTTTTCCCCATTTAATGTGTCCATTTTTAATTGTTTTAGGCTAGCGTGATTTCCATGTCATTGTAAGCCTAAATATGGATTACCAGGTCTGCAATAATAATAATAATAATAATAATAATAATAATAATAATAATAATTGCACCCTCCCCATCTGGCTGGGTTGCCCCAGTCATTCTGGGTGGCTCTTTGGGTGGCTTTTAGCTCATTGTGACAGCTGATCCAAGCTTTGGCTTCACATGTTGTTCACATGCAGGATTGTGGTTAAACAAACCTTGGTTACAAATCAGGGTTGAGGAAGAGTGATCTTAACCACGATCCCGCATGCAGGTGGCACACACTAAACCAAAGCTTGGGCAAACTGCTGTGCCCTGCTGAGCTAAAAGGACAGCCAGGCAGTTGTTATATGCTCCCTGGAAGCCAATACACCTCTGTGTTCATGCTAGGCTATGGTTTGGCTTAGGGTTAGGTCAGAGACAGGACTATTAACATTTAGGAAAAATGATTGGAAGAAAGTGGTGGAGGTATTCACACAGTACAAAAGGCCCAGGACTCCCCCCCCCCCCAATTTCTGGGCTGGTCAGTAATAATAATAATAAGAAAGGTAGATAAACTAGGATTAAGGATAGGACAGAGTATTTCATGTTATTGGCTTGTTTTCCACCTTTAGGTTGGAAGAGAATTATATTGTATGTGAAGGGGTTTGTTTGCCGAGGTGCATCCTCTATGCACATTACCTGGACTTCTGCAGGAAGGAGAAACTTGAACCAGCCTGTGCTGCCACATTTGGGAAGGTAAATAAGGCATTTGATTCACCTGTTTTCATTTCATTGCTTTTTTGAAATAAACAAAACCAGTTCCCTCATTTTCTTCAAGAGGCGTTTAATTTGAGCCTCTGATTCCTCCCATGATAACAGGACTGAGCAAAGCCCTCTGTGCTTTCAGTGAAATGTTATTTTAAATCTTACTCCTGGTAGGATACGCTCAATGTCCTTCTTTGTTTTGCAACACGGGACTGAGAAGGGGCAGTAGTAGAAGCCGGGGATTTGCAGGAGGATAGAATCAGTCCTTCACCTGAAGAGGTGCAGGGGAGAGGAGAAGGATTGCTGGAGTCGGCAAAGTTGAAAGGCATGTAACTTTTGTAATAATTACTGTGAGAACAGGGCACAGTTAATGAAAGAGATCGAAAAGGATAGGGTTGCAGGTGGCAGATCTTTCCTCTTCCCTCCTACCCCCAATTGACAAAAATCCACCCATGCTTTAATGTTGAACTTATTTAATCAAAGTGAGAGGTGGGCTTTCCAAATTAAATCCAAACTACTAGGAACTAGTGAAACTAAATACCAAGAAAGCTCCAGAGTTCAAAAAACACCCATGATATCTCCCAATTGCTTTGTGGAGCTGAAACACATTAGTTTAATGAAATGGGGGAGGGGGTCCATGTCTCCCAATGATATTAAATGACTTCAGTACCAACAAGTGTGAATTAACCTTAATTCCTACCCCCAACTGCATTACTTCCTTTTCCGAATTTTGGCAACAGTAGGATTATCTCTTTCTATTAGATGCGGGGCTTTCCGGCTCCAGGGTATTTGCTCTGTTGTTGGCTGCTGAGCTGTGGTGTCTGTGACTTTTGGCAGCTTGGCTCACCCTCAGTTGTGCCGTTGCAGAAGTCACTTCCAAGGAGGGCCTTTTCAAAACAAGATTAGCTATGCTGCTGAACTGAAAAACAACAACCCAGTATCGGCACATCTCAAGTTCAGAGTTCCTTATCTCAAACCACATTGAATAAATTGGTTCTCCAAGCTAAAACAACCCTTGTTTTAAAACCCACCTGGCTTTTTGGTAACTGTCCAGCTACTCATATTGCCCAGTTGTCTTGTTGATGCCTCCAGGGCAATTCATGTGAGATGGTAAAAGTGACACTGGGCTTTTCTTGTGCCACTTGTCCAAAATTGTTTGATTCTTGTTCTTGTGGCACAGAATGTGGAAGAACATCTGCCTTGTGTGCAGAGTGTCCCAGGTTCAATCCTCAGAAACTTCAGGTAGGGATGGGAGATTCATCTGCCTGGAACCCTGGAAATCTGTTACCTGCTGTTGTAGATGCATCTGAGCAAAATGGACCATTGGCTTGACTTGGCTTAAGGCAGCTTCCTGTGTTCCTAGATGTAAATCTTAAGCTATGGAGGTTTTACATTCAGGTTTCATAATGTGGGAAATGAGAGCGGCAGGGGAGATGAGCACAATGCCACAGCCTTTGCCCTCCCGTTATAGATATTTAATTTCTGATCTTTCACTCTAGACTATTCGTCAGAAATTTCCTCTTCTCACCACAAGGCGGCTGGGCACCAGAGGCCACTCAAAGTAAGAGATATTCCTCCTCTAGCGCTTCAGAGCTGTGATTTCTCAAAATCTTTCATCAGACAATGGGAATTCTCATATGAGATGAATTAATAAATAGTCTCTAAAACAGGGTGCAGAATCTATTTCAGACATGGAGCCATATATTCTTGTGGCTGATCTTCCAGGGGCTGCATGGAGAGGGCCAAATAAAAAGCAGGCAGGGCCAAAGGTCCTAGCCACACTTGCCAAAATAATCACACACACACACACACACACACACACACGCAGTCACACACAGCAGTTAGGTTTGAAAAGAGCCTCCTATTGGAGCTGAAAGGAGGCTTTTCTCCAAACCTAATTGTGGAAGCGGCCATTATTGATGGGGAAGATTAATGATAGAATGATAGCTCTGGGTCCAACCCCCAAGAAGAAAGCTATTAATTAAAAGGCCCCTCAAAGCCTCAGTAGCACTTGGCCTGTCCACACTTACAGCAATTATGTTTTACAATTCTTAAAATATGCACAGATGAGGTCTGAAGAAAACAAAAAAACCAACCAGGACATCAACATGGAAAATGCTGGGGTGCAACAGATTAGCAAATCAAAATGTCTTTAGGATGATTCACAAGCATATAATTGGCAGACCCTGTCCCACTAAAAAAGGCCACAAATACTTAAAAACCTTCAGATTAAATGACAAAAGTCTGGGTAAAAAGGAAAGTTTTTGCTTAGTGCCTAAAACTGGACAAAAATGGTGTCAGATGATCTTCCCTAGGGAGAGCATTCCACAAATGGGGAGCCGCCACAGAAAAGACCCGTTCTCATATTGCCACTCTGTGGACCTCTCATGGAGGGGGCACCAGAATAAGGGCCTCCAATGATAATCGCAAGGTCTGGGTTGGTTAAAATAGGGAGAATCAGTCCTTGAGGTATTGCGGTCCTGAGCCCACAGGTGGAGGAAGAGGGGGGCGGGGAGAGCGCACCGCCCCCAGCACCACCATCCTGAGGTGGGCGCCATGCCCACAGGATACATGCCATGCCCCTGTGGGCAGCGCACCAGGCCTCCGGGACATGCTGCACACCCCCGGGACGCACGCCAGCCACGTCCCCGCCTGCTCTCTGCCACTGCCTGAGTCATTTAAGGCTTTATAGCTCAAAACCAGCAGTTTGAATTAGGCCCAGAAACTCAGATCCATGTACTCTAGGTCTGATCTTTTATAAATACCCTTGTGTGAGCCAGGTGAGATTCATTTCCTACTGATTTCCTATAACCAAGCCTTATTTACTTTGATGTTTGATGAAAAGGCTGAAAATTTTATTTATTTATCTCCCAACATTTATATGCCTCTTGACTGTGATAAAACCACAAAGTGGTTTACAAAAGGCAGAATGAATGGGCTGGGTGAACAAGAGGGGGAGGGAGTGAAGGATGGAAGAGGTTAGAGTAAGCGTAGCGAAATGGCAAAAGTGATGGAAAGCCCGGGAGGAAGAGGCCCTTCCACACAACTGTTGTCCATGAAATCCCGCAGGCAGTTAACTTAGTCGGAACCATTAAACAAATGGCCCAGCGCGGAGAAAGCCGGTTGGACATAAGCCCTATTGAAATCAACGTGACAGTCGTGCTTAAATTAAGCCATAGGGCTTTAGCAAGTAACTTCCTCTGGACCAAGGCCAAGGTCTGCTGTGCAGCTGCGGTTCCTGTTGAGGGATGACCTGTGTAGGTGTCATGGAGGGCAGATGCTGTGGGCTGTTTGAGCTCGAGTTACAGTTTAATTTCTTTGTAGACTTTGATCAACGCTAAATCTTAGCTTCCCTGGGCCATTTCTGAAAGGCATTATCTTATTTATTAAAAGTGATTTAGTGGGTTAATAAAACTGATATGGCAGCTGGCCTTGCGATAATGAGTTATTGCAAGTGCCTGAGCAGCTTAATCCTATCATTGCCCTTATCAGCCATCATTTGTGTCAGCATATGCTCAGGCCAGGGCTACTTGCCACACAGGAACATATGTCCATGCACATGAAAATGGGAGAGTGAAGAAATAGAGGGAGAGAGATTGTTCTGCTTCTTACAGTAAATTTTGACGAAAAATACATATATGAAGATTGTCATCACAGCTTTTATTTATTTTCAGTACAATAAAAACAATTAGACACTAAATAAACCTATCCCATCTCTCTTATCCATCCTATAAATCAGTTTCCCTCTTCTTGATCCTCCCTCTTCTATCACACTATATTTTATATAACAAATTACTTTTTATGTTACAGATAGTAAACTATTCAATAGCTAAAGTTCACTATGGCGAGTGAGCTTGCTTCTGCATACCTCAGACTGCTGGAAATAAGCAGTTTCTAAAAATCCAAATAAGTTGGGTTCCTGGCTTAAATGTCAATACCTAATGACAAAATGGTTGCCATCATATAAACTACTGTCTTGTTTTTCTCTTATTTGCTTATGAGTCTTAAGGAAAGGCATGCACCTTTTCAGGGACACTGGTGAAACTTCTTATTGTGATAACACTTTGGGGTCTTTCATCACCTTGACTAGTCATGGTCCTAAGTTCAAATCTTAGCTTTTAATAATGTCCTGTCTTGGGGGACAGGATTACTGAATGAAGGTTACCTAATGAACATAAAAAAATAAAACTTGAAAGTCTGAGTTCTGCTTTGTCCTCAACTTTTTGTGCCCCTTTTAACAGCATGTCTCTCTATCATTTATCTATCTATCTCTATCTTTCTATCATCTATCTATCTATCTATCTATCTATCTATCTATCTATCTCTATCTTTCTATCATCTATCTATCTATCTATCTATCTATCTATTTATCTATCTATCTATCATCTATCTATCTATCTATCTATCTATCATCTATCATCTATCATCTATTTATTTATCTCTATATCTGTTTGTTGGCTTCTTCCCTGCTACAGATATCACTATTATGGAATTGGCATTAAAGAAAGCAGTGCATACTATCACTCAGTGTATTCTGGAAAAGGTTTGACAAGGTATGGTAAAATAACATTTGAAGTATAACTGATATAGTGTTGAATGATGTTCAAAAATCACCTTGGACTAGTTCACACATGTACACTTGATTTTTCACCACTTGATTATTATATTACATGATCAGGCATTTGCTTGAACATGCAAATGCTCAAAGTGTGGACAGGGGAGGGGGGTGCATTCAGGCCCTATTTGTGTTATATGATAGAAGTAACATATAACTAATGGCTACCCTCTCCTGCCACACCCGTGTGCCGTGTCACACCCTTTGAGAACAACTGGTTTATGGTCCCATTGCCTTGTGGGCAGTCTGTGTGTGGGAGGAACATCCTGATAGTGGGTGGGGTTGAAGCCAACAGGGACAATTGCATAACTCTACAACACACCCCTTATTGGGGACACTTTGGGGAACATGCTCTTAAATGCCCGGGAAAGCAGAATTGTGTTGTCTAGCACCTAAATGAGAGAAATGAGGTCTCTAGTAGGTGCCCTTGGGGAGGGCATTCCAAAGGCAAGGAGCCACCACAGAAAAGGCACAGTCATCAAAAAAGTGGCAAACTTTTAGCTATTCTGGGACTGAGTTAGGCTGCTTGCAGACAGGAATTTATTGTGGAACCATTGCTACTCATACACGGAAGCTTTTTGCAACATCCACATCAAAATGCCAGGCCATAATTTTTGTTGCATTTAATCCAAATTTCCTCTGACTGCAGAAAATCTCTTAAGGAAAAACAGACCTCTATATGTCTGCAGTCACTGGTGGTATCTAGTGCATTGGTTTGAGCGGGCAAGTTGTCAAATAATGTTTCAGTCTCCATCACCACCAGAATTTCAGTATAGCTGAATATATATCTGCATTATTATTATTATTATTATTATTATTATTATTAACCAAGTGAAAATAGATGTTGCTTCACTCTCCTCAAAAAAGCACCACCCTCCCTTTTGTGAAACATGATAACTAGTGGGTGGTAGTACTTTTCTCAACATTTCCTAAATTTTACATCCTAATGCAAATGTGAAATATCTTGGTTTTCAAAGGTTTTCTGGAAGCAAGTTGAAGAATGAGGTGAGTAATATTTCATATGCTTTTGTAATGTGGTGGGAACATCAGATACACAGAGCCCTGCTGATCCCATAGTAGAAGTTCCACAGTCTTTTGATGTCTGCTTCAAAACCTCATGTAGTTGTGGCCTGTTGTTTATACTTGGTAAGAAGACTAGAAAATGCAGACTCTTGATCCAGAGGGGGAAGTGAACTCAAATTAGAGATTTAAGAACAGAACAGCTACAGGAAACTTTTGACTCCACACAGATACAACCAAGTTCAAGACGACCTAACAACTAAACTGTACAATAGCACAATCCATATATGTGGGGCATCAACGAAGCTCTTCTCAATGTTAGCTTCCCCCTGTTTGGGGAGGACCAAAATTTTAGATTGTTTAGCAACATGTCCCCCAGGTAACATAAGGTATGAATATTTTACAGAACTACAGTCAATAATGTTCATTAGATTATGTTAATTGATTATAGCCAGAACTTTCCCAAGCCTCCCACGTCTACAACCTTTTTTGCTTCACTGCGGCACACAGATTTGCAAATGGTTGGCTCCCCTCACCCACCACAAAGGCAGCAGTATCAGCAAACTCCTTTATCTAAAGCATTTATTGTGCCATTCAAGACTCTGTGATTAATTGAGCCACAAATAATTGCTGTCATGGACTCTCACGTTAAGTAGGCTTACAACGAGTTCCTTCGAAGTGAAAGACACCCATGGCAAATGTGCGGCTGAGACCCAAGTCTTCAGATTCATTATTGAATTCATCATGCCAATATTTTCTCTGCATTCGACACAACCCAGACACCACACCTCCTTCCTCAGCTCCCCTTGCCCCTCATTTTTGTATGTTTGATGGGTACAGTCTTCAAATGTTGATAGGTAATTGTTCAACTGCAGCCATGTTGACTCATGACAGTCTTTTAAACCACCTAATGTTTGTGTCAATACAGAATGTGAACACACATCACTTCTTTCATTTAGCTCTTTATCTGTGTTTGTGTAGCCTGATTCTTAGGTGAGGTGCAGCCTGACTATCTATATTTCTATGCTTGCTCACTTTATTTTACTTTAAATTGTTGAAAATCTAAAACAATGGTTCCCCAATCTTTACCTCTATGGACCACTTGAAAATTGCTGAGGGTCTTGGTAGACCACTTCCTGATTTTTCCACCTCTCATAGAAATCATAATGTGCCAGATGCTTTAATGGTATTTTTAGAGCTTTGTTTATTTCTTTTATATTGCATTTTATGCCATTACAATTTGAATTCCATGCAACACAATAAAACATAATATAAGAAGTAAATGAAGCAATAATAAACCATTAAAAATAAAATAAAAATATTTAATGTGATGGATGTGCCATCTCCTGTCTTAAACCACAAATCCACAGACATGCTATGGACCACCTGAATGAAACTTGTGGACCACTGATGGTTCTCAGACTACAGTTTGGGAATTTCTGATTTAAAATATCCATTGACTATTATCCTTGAATCATGAGATTGGCCATGGATAGACTGCTTAGTTAGATGGCCTGATTTGTGTCACCCAGCATGCTAATTCTGAGAGTGCTGATATATAACAAAGTCAAAAGCTGGGGTCACTGTAATAAATATAAAGGGATGCAATGTTCAAGCCAGACTAATGTTGCACTTCTTCGATGTTTTGCCGTTATTCACATTCTGTGCTCCTGGTTCCATGTTGTAAACTGTAGGATCGAAGATATGGGATCCAAATAAATTTAGCTTTCAGTAGTTACCAACACATAGTTACCCACACTCCATACAAATGTTGTATCCCAGCATCTGCTAAGGGCCCAGAAATCAAAGGGAGCCTTCCTCTATGGCTCTCAATCCTTCCACCTCTGATCCCACCCAAATCCCTCTTACAAATTAAAAAGTCTGCAAAAGCTACAAAATGAATAATTTACACATAATATACAGATTATGATCATTTATCCCGAGAATATTAATTTCCTTGCTGTGGAAAGTACTTTTTTCAGTTTCAAAATCTTTTATTTTTTAAACAAAACCACAGAAAGAAAGAAAAACAAATTAAAATATAATGGAAACATTTTAAAGGGCAGGTATGAAAAAGAAGGCAACAAGGAGAAAACACAGTTTTTGGAATCATTTCAGGAAGAAGCATCCAGGTTTTTTTTTAGAAAATCTGTTCCCCTTTTCCCTCTCCTTCTGTCCTTTTAATGCTTAGGGTTAGTGTAGAAATATAGGCAGGTGGGGAACTTGGAGCTATCTGGTTGATCCAGAAAATGCCTGGGCAGATTTATTATTGTAATTCAATCTCTCTCTCTCTCTCTCTCTCTCTCTCTCTCTCTCTCTCTCTCCCTTTCTCTGTGTGTGTGTGTGTGTTTTCCTGTGTGCTAAAGCACCACCATATATATATTTCTGATTTAGTCTACATATGCATAGATTTATTATTAATTTAATTGATTTATTCACAACTTAATATAAGCAATCTTGAAGTGGTTTGCAAAGTAGAAACTTGAGGGGAAACCCAAATCTGAAGTACAAATAAATAAAAGAGAGAGAGACATACTTTAAATAAAAATAATGGAATCTAAATATAAAAACAAAATACTGATCAAAACAAAAGCAAAAAGTTTCATAATGCCAGCTTCCTAATTCTGATCAGTAAATTTATGCCAATTAGAATGGCCAACTTTTATCCTGCTAAAATTGCGGCTGGTTATTGGCGTGAAGATGTAATATTGTTTTCCATCTTATAGGGTGGATTCACTCGGAAATACTCACTGAGCTCCAAAACTGGGACTCTTCTTCCAGAATTCCCCAGCGCCCAACATCTTGTATTGGATGGGTGCATCTCCAAAGACAAGGTAAAAATGTAAAGTGATAATATATTGAACTAAATCAGCTCCTTTTAATCTGCCTCTTCCCTTGAAGGCTTCACAGTAGTAGTGACATGAAACAAGTAGAAATATCTATAATCAAACAAACTTGACTGATTTATAGTGGGAGCAAACCTCTATTATCTCCTTTTAACTGGCTCTCCGGTGGAAAGTGGTTAAATTATTTACATATTAACTTGCCTAATATTTTACAAACAGGTGGTATTTGCCTTAAGAAGGGCAAAACAAAGAAATAGTTAGGAGTACTATCCATTCCAAATACCAATGGATTAATTTAGCACTGATAAGATAGGAGCAAAGGATTGGGGCAAATTATTAAGTGGATTTTTCCTCCTGCCTAGTTTTGTCAATGAACAGAAGATAGCACACTTGTACTTACTGATTATTTTTAAATTATGTACATGTGGAGTTTACATGACAGAAAAGAGCACTGGGCATTTCAGCTACCAGATTGGGTTCATTTCTTTGTAGACCTTTGTGAACAATCACATAAAATGTAGACCTTTATGAACAATCTCACTGAAAATGTTTCACAATTTTGGCTTATTGTCCATTTGATCATTGGGATCTCCCAGACTTTCCCAATCTCCATTAAAAGCCTCAGATATGCTTTGGATCCCACAGGAGTCCATGAAAATGTAGACACTGGTTTCTATTGAGACAGTTTAGCTTGGAAAGGTGCTCTACCTAAAGCATACAACATGTCCTTGTTGTAGAAGATACAGTCTGCAAATGCCAGGCAAATTAGTGTTTAAAATAATTTTATAGCTTTGACAAAATCTTTATGATTCTATTTGATTGGGTGGTCCAGATCAACCTTTACAGCAAGATGAGGTATAACATTCAATTACCAAAATGCCCACTTTGGAGATCAAAGTCAGAAATCAGCATTTTAACAGAAGAACCCAACTTGGAATGTTTAGTTTCAAATGCTAGTCACTTTGATTGGACAGTTTATCTTGGCATGTTAAACACTATTGCTCTATACTTTTAACTCTATTCTGTATTACATCAAGAAGCAGAATGACAGAGCATGGCAAAGCTTTAGCTCCAGCCTGAGTGTTGCAGTAGAGAGTGCTGGATTGAAATCATGGCTTAGCCATGACAAATCACTCTTTAGCCTTCTTAAGTCATTTATCTCCATGCAAAAGATTTGTGTTTTAAGCCCATGAGAGATGCTGCCACTCAATGCTAGCAATAGATGGACCAATGGTCTGATAAAGTAGAAGGCAATGTCCTATGTGCTTATGATAGTTGGATAGGTTTGCTGTGAGGGCAACTGAGGCTTCCAAGGCACTTTGAAAATCTTTCATAAATGGTAAATCAAATAAATTAACAACTCAGTGATTGCCTCACCCCATATATATATGTTAAATGCAATGCTGAATTCCATACATTATTATTTTGTATTAGATCAGCTTTCACAGTTAGTGCAAAAATGGACTGTGATACTTACTAAATTCCCATAGAAGAGGTGAAAGTTTGTGTGAAGCTCGGTGGTAGAAAACATGCTCTACATGCAGAAGGTTCCAGGTTCAGTCCCGGCATCTCCAGGGAAGAATGGGAAGCATTCCTACCTGAAACCCAGGAGAATTTCTGGCACTCGGTGTCAACAATACTGAGATTGAAGGACCAATGGCCTGATAGTATAAAGTGGCTTCTTATGTCTCTGAATTTCATTTGATTCTAATTTTTATTTTTTTTTTAATTCCTGAAATAGGTAGATACCCTTATCATGATGTACAAAACCCACTGTCAGTGTGTCCTGGACAATGCCATTAATGGAAACTTTGAAGAGGTAAGGCTCACTTGAGTACGCACCTAGCACTTACCTGTACAAGGTCATGGCCATCATGTCAGTCATATCTGTGCTCTGCTTGCTCTTCCATAGATCCAACATTTCCTATTACATTTTTGGCAAGGAATGCCCGACCACCTCCTCCCCCTGCTTGAAAACCCTGTGATCATTGACATCTTCTGTGTTTGCGACTCAATACTATACAAGGTGTGTTCCATGTTAACTAAAGTGGAGAATGGAAATCTTGTCCCAAGCTAAGTCCTCACTGAAGTGAGAAGCTTCAGTCTCCATACAGGGTTCATGTGACTGAATACTCCTCCATACAAAAATCATTAAAATCTAGTTTTTTATCAGGAGTACCACCTATAGTTGATGGGGAGGGAAGTGAAGTGTTAAAGTTTCTACAAACTTTTTAGTGAAGTGTTAAAGTTTCTACAAATTATTCAGTCTGTTAACTTTTAATGATTGTGAATGGTTGTTGAAATAATCTCTTATGTGTAGAGAAAGCAATTTTAAGGAAGCTTTAGTAAGCACCAGTTTATTGGAATGTGTTGGTGTTTGAGAACTTTTCATTTTCCTGCCATTTTATTCAAGGTCCTTACAGATGTACTCATCCCTGCAACTATGCAAGAAATGCCAGAAAGGTGAGCAATTACTTGCATAAGATGATGTTGATTGAATAATAAAGGTGGACATTTTGATAACTGATATGGAAGAGGGGGAGGAATTACCATTTTTAAAAAACGACACCTAATGACGTGAATTATTGTAGTTGAACAGGGAACAGCTTGATGGACAGCAATGTTTCACTTGCTAATTTCAGTTGCATTTCTTTCTTCTCATCCAGCAAGGGCAACCAAATTCTCTATGTACAAAAGGGCAGTATGTGAGTGGTTCCTTATGCTGAATCTCCTCCATCAGCAGACAGGGCTGTACACAAGTTCCCCCTTGCTAGTTTTGGACTGTACACATACCACAAAACAAAGAGTTAGTTAGCACTTTCAGCTTTGCCAATGCTGATTGTGAGCTAAGGAAAAATTGCATTCAGCCTTCCCTTCCTAAACAGCTGTCTCAGTGTTCATTATCTATACCCTGATATTAATATAGTTTTTATATAGTATTAATATAGTTTTTTTAATGGTGTCTGTTGGATATATTTATTTAGGCTGAATTGTTTTGTATTGTTTCATTCCCTGTTGTTTAATGCAGTATCAAGTAAGGTTGAAGGCTTAATATATTTTGATTGGATAGGATTGCAGTGGCAAATGTTGATTTAGCTACAGCCAGAACCCATTGCACATTTCTACTTTGCCATGTCAGGCAATAGCCGTTGGGCTGCTGGGACAGTAGATTTGTCCCATCTTGTTATGCTGGTGCAGAATAACACCATGTGACACTTGCCGTTGCTTCCCACGGTGCTGCTAGTCTTGTGCATTTATTTGCAAATGCAATGGGTCTTGAGTTTTGGCCACGTGGCTTTTGAGACCTCAAGCAACCAGTCTGGCTTGTGTTGGTTTATCAAGTATGCCGCATAGATTGTCCAACATTTTTGTTCAGCCGTTCCTGATTATGACAAAAATCAATACAGAAGTTGATTCCAATCTACTATTTTCCTTTTCATTAGTTTGCTGGCTGATATAAGAAATTTTGCTAAAAACTGGGAACACTGGATTGTTTCATCACTAGAAAATCTACCAGAAGACCTTGCAACAAAGAAATTACCCATAGCACGAAGATTTGTATCTTCGCTGAAGCGTCAAACCTCCTTTCTGCACTTAGCTCAGGTAAATCTAGAATAAAGGTCATAGCATTGCACGCATGATGAAGAGAGTGACCTGAAAGTTTTGACAAGAGACATTGGTTTTTGCCACTGGTGCTCTAGTTGTCTCAGCAATTGCTTCATTGCCCTCAGCCCTGGGGAAAACCATGAGGCCACCTGGGCTCCATCTAGGCTCCATCTGAGAGGGCCCTTTGGAGCCAGACAGTCAATGCCCCTGGTTAACTCCACATTCCAGTGGGCTACCAGGGAATCAGCAAAGGCCATCCATATGGGATAATATATCCCCTACCACTCTTCAAACCCTTTAGATCCATTGAGTAGTGGTGATAGACCATTCCGAGAAGTGAAGTTACAGGGAAACAGGCAGAGAACCTTCTCAGTAATGGTGCCCACCCTGTGAAACACCATCCCATCAGATATCAAAAAGATAAATAATTATACAACCTTCCATAGAAATCTGAAAGCATCCCTGTATTCGGACGTTTTTAATGTGTAGTGTTCTGTTTAATGTGTTATGAAGCATGCAGACATCAGAGGTTGGCGACCCTGCAACCCATTATATATTTGTGCTTGGATTCTATACAAAGCTTGAGGTGGCTATCTGTAGGTTAAGAGAGAACTGCTCCTCTCCATGCATTTGGTGAATGTGCAATAATGGCAAAGAGAGGAAGGAACACTTCTAGGCAGAAAGGGTAACAAACCATTGTTGCGAAGGTGCTCTTCACTCAGGGGAGCCCTCTTTGCTCATTCCCCTCTGAATTGGTCCTGGCCAACTGACCATGTTCACTAACACATTGCTATTTACCAACCCACCTACCTCTCTCAGGGCTGTAGATTCACAAGCAAGAGCTGGTAAGAACAGTTGCTGCCACTGATTGAGTGCTTTCAGGCAGCCCAGACCTGCTCTGTGCTTTCTGATGGTGCAGCTTAACCCCCAGCTAATTTCATTGCACCTGAAACTAAGCAGACACCAGTTATAAGAACTGTGCTTGCTATTTCAATGTTCATTCCATTTTTTTTCTATGTCAGAAAACATTAAGGGGGCCAAAAATAATAATACTGATTCTGAATAGTCTTCTGAACATAAACATAAAGAGAAACAGTAGTGCGATCTCCCCACCCATCTCCATTAGTATTTTCACCATAGTTTTTTCCCTGTTGCCTATTCACAGATTGCTCGACCAGCTCTTTTTGATCAACATATAGTGAACGCCATGGTTGCTGATATTGAGAAAGTAGATCTGCACAGCATTGGATCTCAGGCATTGCTCACAGTCTCAGGAAGCATGGTTTCTGAGGGAGAGGGCTACGTTGAATGTAAGTTGCTGGTCAAGGGAGGAATCATTGCTGTTCCCCACACCCAGGGAATTTCTTTTAAAATATGTTACATTAAAAATAACATTTAAACCTTTTCTGTCCTGTAACAACCGTTTCACCACTTAAGAGATTTTTGAAATCTTAAGTGGTATAGAAATGTTTTAAAGAAAGAAAGAAATACTAATAATGATGTTAATAATGTCCGAGAGAAGTCAGAAGAAAAATCAAATGATTCCCAGGCAATATAGTTTTAATTTTGCTTTATCCAACAACTTAAGTCTAAGGTGATTTGTGTCTCATGTGTGAAAATAGGCCTTAACCTGTAGATGTTTACTACAGATGCCTGAAGCTGCATGGAAGCAAGAGCTTCTCAGTTCACTTAAATGTTGGGAGAAGCTCCTTCTCATTCCATTCAGTGGCCACTGATATTGAAGAACCTGGTTTGGGAAAGTGATAGAGGCAGCTGACAGTATACAACTGAAAATATTATTTGGAAAAAATCAGCTTCATTCTATTCCTGAACCACCACTTTTGATATTTCAGACTTTTGCTGAAATCGTTACAGGATCATTGGCATCCTGATTTTATCACTGGCGATTGCTTGTTATGATGACCTGGCTAATTTTTCCTTTTGTCTGGCTACACTCTGTGATCTTTGTGTGGTTGTTAAAAGTATTTCACTAAGGAATAATAAGTTTCAGAGTTAATGAACTGGTTTTTGTTTCCTTTTTTAAAGTATTTTTTTTTCTTTTTAAGACACGTTTACATTTTCAGTGCCATTTCTTTTCCTCTTCTTTTTTTACTCCATTCTTCTGTTCTGCTTGCATAGCTTTATCATTGCTGTGAGACAGGAAAAGACTGGTTAATCCACAGGAGAAAAATTCCACAGGGTGCATGTAACCCCACCATTGACTGCTGAGGTAGCTTGCTCTAAATCAAGAGGAGTGGCCTAGCCATTTTTGGCCTGAAGGCCACATTGACTTGTTACAAACCCTCTGGAGACCACAAACCAAAGTGGGTGAGGCATTAAAGTCTACTTAGTCAGGGTAGCTGGTATAAGACTGGGTACAACTAAACCATCAAGAGTTTATGGTATTTTATTCCTGTGTTTCTCAAAATTGCTATAAGGGTGTATTCCAAGCAACAGCTAAAACTACTGGGTTGTATCCAGCTAAGACATACTCAAAATAGGCCCATTGAATTCAATGGACTTTATTTTGATGAACTCAAGATGCTGTCTTCTCATTTCACCTCTGCTGCTCTAATTCTTCCTTTTCCTTTCCTTTACATGCTCCAAAACTATCAATGACTGGTGAGTGGCTTTCTCTCCTGTTCAGAGTAGAATGCAACTACATGTTTTCCTTTTTACATGGTAGATGACTCTATTACAGTGTTCCAAGAACTGAAGGACCTTTTAAAGAAGAATGCCACTGTGGAGTCCTTTATTGAATGGCTGGATACTGTGGTTGAGCAAAGGGTTATCAAGGTAAGCCCCAACTGAAATCAAATTGTTCCTGATAAAGTCTATTCCTCTTGTGATCAGCAGTCTTCTCTCTCATGGTGCCCAACTGGCACCTTCCCTTCCTGGGGAGGGGATACAATGGGAAACTGCAGTTTAACCAGTGTTTCTTTCTGGGGGGATGCAGGGGTACATACCCCTAAACATTTTGTGTTGCCCCGACCAACTGACGGACCAACATGCCAGCTGTCTCCTCAGTAGCAGTGCAGACTGGAGCTCCGTCATTCTCCCCACCAGTGCCCGGGGAGGGGAGTCTGGGGCAGCTGCAATGGAGGCAATGGCGCTCCTCCTCCTCTTGCCGGGCTAGAGCCAGCCAGCGAGCACTTGCCCCTCTTCACTCAAGCTGACCCCGCCGTTGCCGGGGGCCTTCCTGTCCTCTCAGCACTGCTGCTGCCACCTTGAGTCCCTCATCCAGGAGTTGGGGGGAAGAAGGGGGGAGGGGATGGGGAGCAGCCAAAATGAGAGTACCCCATTTGGGGGGGGGAAGCACTGGGTTTAACAAACCAGAAAGCAATGCATTAAGACACACTGGATGAGGGCGCACAAGGTAACAGTTTGTTGGACTGGGACTATTACATCTGAACTGAATCCAATGTATTGTTAGGCTTCACCTTGATAGAAATAAGTAAGGCATACGTTAGAGATATTGCAGGTTTGGTTCCAGACCAAATATTTCAATAAAGCAAGTCACCCAATTCTTTGTGTGTATCCCAGTACATATAAATTTTATTTACAGATAGGTAGCCATGTTGGTCTGCCATAGTCAAAAAAAATTTTTTTTTCCTTTTTTTCTTTCCAGTAGCACCTTAAAGACCAACTAAGTTAGTTCTTGGTATGAGCTTTCGTGTGCATGCACACTTCTTCAGATGTGTGCATCTGAAGAAGTGTATCTGAAGAAGTGTGCATGCACACGAAAGCTCATACCAAGAACTTAGTTGGTCTTTAAGGTGCTACTGGAAAGAAAAAAAGGGGGGGGGAATTTTGTTTTGAATATAAATTTTATGTTTGCACTATACTGTAGTCTATTAAGCCAGGCCTCCCTGGCTGCAGGGGCAGGAGGGGGAAAACCCAGCTTCAGCCCTGGCCACCTCCAGCCCTATGGCCAGAGGAGGGCAACAGCAGCAGGGGGGTGGGCTGACTGCAGTTGCACCAGCATCCTCATAAGGGTCAATGAGGTACGCCTGTACTTTGTGAGAAGACCTTAAGGCCTGGAAATCCATATACTATCACTATACAATTCAAATGATCATTAAGCCCTCTGATTCAAGAACGAATTGAAATATTGCAGAGTAGAATGGCATTCTCAGCTCTGTTTAGCTAATCTTTAGATAATCACTGTTAAACAGAGGAAGCAAGGGAGGGGTGGAATTGTCCACCATTCAGCATCTGTTGCAGAACATTGTTCTAGGGCAAACAGGTATAGTTTCCAGTGTTTTCCTCCCACGTCTGGAAAAAAATGCTGAACAATTTACTGTATGAATCAAGATTAGCTGAGTAAGAGGTAATGATTTACAGAACACGTAATCCTTCCATTGCCCTCTACCTTCTGTTCAGTTAAAAGTGCAGGGCCTCTCTCCGTCACACCAAATGGCTTCCTTTTGTTTGCTGATTGAAAAAGGGGCAGCTCTTCATGTTACCACAAGCTGCTGCTGGGTCCTGGCAAGGGAGGCAGTGTCAGAGCATCTTTCAACGCCTGGACACAGAAAGGACTGACAGATTGATAGCACAATTTCTTGTGGGGGTATTGTGGGGTTTTGCTGGCAGGGGTTGTTGCTGTGGGTTTTTTGTATCTTTATTTTAGATTTTGTTGTGATTTATTTGGGTTGTTTTTGTATTTTAAAATGTTTTGTTTATTGTTTATGGCTGCTTTTGCTATGTTGTAGTTGCATATTTTTTCATGTTGTAAGCCTCCTTGAGCTTGGTTTGAACTGTGGAAAGGTAGCATACAAATAAAAGTATGTATGTATATATGTATGCATGCATGCATGCATGCATGACAAGAGACAGATGCAGGCCCTGATAGCCATTAAGTGTCTCTGCAGGCACATCGGTGATGCTGCAACCATTATTTCGAATGGAGTGTAAAACTGCTTAGGCTGTTGCAGCCTTAATGATGCAGTGGGGTTTACGCAGAAGCAAATCCCTCTGTGCTCAGGGGTGTAAGATCACAGCCTTGAAGGTCCTTAGTTTGGGGCCTGGATTGTGCTCTCCACTTCTTAGAAAACATTGTTTTCTCCCAACATCAAGTGAATACACTCTTGACTGATGTTCACCTTGCAGCAGTAGGTTACAAAATTATGGCCTGTATGAGGCACAGCCATCATGGTACCCTCCAGATGTTTTGAATGACATCTCCCATAATCCTTGACCATAGGCTCCTTAATGGTTGGGACTGATGGGAGTTGGAGTCCAACAACATCCAGAGGGCAACCATGTTGTCACCCCCTGGTCTATACTAACGATAACTGGTTTTTGATAAAGCCAGTTGTCAACACACAGTCTTTAAGCATGTTCACTACAAGCAAGATGCATGGGCATTGGTCTCCAGAAATACTGTACTGCACAGCAGGATGGGTATGTTATAGTTTCCACTATATGTGGATTTGGTTTTCATTTCTTTTCTCTTCCCCCCACCCACCTCCCTGCCATTTTGTTTAGGCAAGTAAGCAGAATGGCCGATCCCTAAAGAAGAGGGCACAAGACTTTCTTCTCAAATGGAGCTTTTTTGGAGCTCGAGTAATGCACACTCTCACTTTGAACAACGCATCAAGTTTTGGTATTTGATTTTATTCAAATTCTTTGTTTTACTATTTAAGTTATGGCAAGGTGTAACCAGGGGCCCCACCAAATTAAATGCGGTGGGACGTCCATTTAGGTGGTGTCAAAGTCACACAGATGAGCCTATTTTCCCAGAAGCTAAACAGAAGTCCTCTCGAATCCAGACATATAGAGACTAGTTGTGATTACTCAGTGGTGAGAAGTATTTTCTACATATGGTCAGTGGTTCTTACATTACTTTTCTAGGACTGAGCCATGGCATTAAAAATAAATTTTAATGTTAGGCTCTGGTAGGCCCTGGCTCCAACCAAACTTTTGTCTTTATCTGTGTGGTTTATATAACTGGTTCTTTTAATTTTAGAGAAAAAAGTGATTGTGTTGTTGAGATGCTGAGTGATTTTCTTTTACCTCCATGTAACTAGAAGCAAGTTTTTCTTGATATTTTTGTTGGTGTACTTATGTTATTGCTTTTTGGCAATGGGTTTGTATTTATACCATTAAAAGGCATAGATGCCACGATTCATGCCATGTTTAATTTCTACATGAAAGGTGATGGGACTAAGCTTTGTCTGGAACTTGTGCTCACAACCTCTCATATGGAAGTCCCTCCCTATCTACATATGTGTACATAGGATTTGTCTTAGACCGAGTCAGACTATTGGTTCATATAGCTGAGTATTGTCTACAATGACAGCCAGTGGCTTTCCAGGGGTTTAGGAAAGAGGATTTTCCAACCCTGCCTGGAGAAACCTGTCACCTTTTGTATGCAAACCATATACTGTGTTTTTAATCTGTCCAGTCAATCAATCAATCATTTTATTTGTATGCCACCTTTCCAAAGTTAAAACCATGCTCAAGGTGGCTTACAACATATCCAAAAAATAACTACAAACATAGCAAAAGTAGTCATAAATAATAAACAAAACATCAAATGTTACACAACCCAATTGAATAATTTCCACATAAATAATAAGATGCAAAATAAAGATATAAAGAATTATCAACAGCAACAAGCCCCTGTGAACAGCCATAAGAAACACCCTGCAGCCTCAGCTTTTGTAGCTGGAGTCAGTCAGAGCCCCACCCTCCCAGTCCAGGTGGGAAAAGGCCTGCAAGGCAGGGAGCAGGTCTGCCAGGACTCCCAGCCGAGATGGGCCTCAGTCATTCCCTATATACCTAAGTGTATAGAGAAGAGGTGATTTCACCTCAGAGAGCATTTTATTCTCTACATGTTCACAGGCACTTTTTCCTTTATAATTCTTAGACAAACCCTGGAGTTAGGGATGGAGAAACTCAATTCATTTACCCTTCAAAATTCAAACTTACCTGAATGTTGTGATGCAGTTCTGCAACAAACCAGCGTTTAAAAAAAAATGCATATATTTGGGTGTATAAATGCATGTAATGTATGCACAAAAAGGAATATATTAGTGAAAAGAATACAAATAATACACAAAATACAAAAATAAATCATGTTAGGGAAAATTGCTTGTATGTTAGTAAAAACTATGAATAAACGTGTTTATAAGAAGAAATTGCTGATGAATTTTTCATACTTTTAAACTGAAAATTGCTCCAAAATTGGAGAACTGAATTTAAGATTGGAGAAATGAGAAACTGAGAGAACCAATCTTGATAGATCCTTCAATCCCTACCAGGAATAAATGGTTGTTTTTGTTTTTTTAATGACAGCTCTATCATCTCAAAGAGCCCCTAGCCACTGCTGGGAATTATCTTTAAAGTGTTGTTAAGTCTAGATTTCATGACAATGGGCTCATTTTCGTACTCTTATTCTACAGAAGTCTGCTAGCAAGACTCTGCCAACTGCTTTCTTGTTGTTTAGTATAAGGGAAACTGAAATATAGCAAACCCGGACTCTTGTCTACAGAGTTCAGCTTTATCTTACTCTAATGTATGCCCTCTTCAAATATAAAGCATATCTCACTTTCATCAGTGTTGTACTTTGATGTCATTAGTGGCCAAATAACCTACAGGACAGTCAACATATTGAGCTTGGGGGGCCAGTGCAGAGCAAGATTAGAGTGAGAAGTTAAGCACTGCTTCTTGTTGGTCTTAGCAGGTCATTGAAAGTCCAACAATTATTTGTTTGTTTCATTTGCTTCTTGTAGAGTGTTGAGAGATGGTCACCAAGATAACTTTATGACATACACTCTCTCTCTCCTCTTTTCTCCCGCTGCAAAGGTTCATTTCATTTGGTCCGCATGCTTTTAGACGAATACATCTTGCTTGCCATGGAGACCCAGTTTAACAATGACAAAGAACAAGAACTCCAGAATCTGTTGGACAAGTATATGAAGAATCTGGGTAACTAGGATTGGTTGTTTATGACCCTGAGAGTTCTGAAGCTTTGATGATGTTCACACTTGTTTGTGGTTAGGCAATGGTAGCCAAACTTATTGGTTGTTTTGACATATTTAAACAATTATTCTTCCATACCTAATATTGGCAGGGTGATTTGTTTATTTAAATTTCTCTTGGGATGTATGATAGATTAAGGCTGCAGTCTTAAACACACTTATTAGGGCATTAGTCTCACTGAACTCAGTGTCCACACACGTTTCTGAGCAGGCATGCATAGGACTGTGCTGTTATAAAGCTAAACTAAAATTAAAACAGATTGCTCCCCGCTTGTTCTTATTAATTCACTTTCAGTCACAAAATGCCAGCCCTAAAAAGGTCTTACAAAATTTCATGTTGGTGCATGAGCTAAGGCTTTGGTGAGCCCCTGGGGGTGGGAGGAGTTCCAAGTTGCAGAGGCTGATTCCGAAAACAACTTTTGGAAATGGCAGAGGGATGATGAATCAAGAAAGGTCACCTTGAAAATCCTAGCTGGTCATAGAGAAGAAGGCTGTCTCTTGGATATACTGAGCCTTTAAATAATACCCTGAGGAGAATAGGTACCCATTGTAAACCCTGAAAAAGTACTATATGATATGTAAAAGAGTACTTTAAAAAATATTCAGGTACCAAGTGATATGGTTCTTTTTAAACATACCTAACCAGTCTGACCAAACTGCGGGAGGCAGTGGAAGACAGAAGTGCCTGGCGTGCTCTGGTCCATGGGGTCACGAAGAGTCGTACACAACTAAACGACTAAACAACAACAATAACAACCAGTTTATATTGTCCAACAACTCTGTTCCTGTTACGTTTGATTACTGTGCACAATCCGCTCTGGTTCACCACCAGCTGTATAGTGCAGTCGGTAGAGCATGTGACTCATAATCTCAGGGTTGTGGGTTCAAGTCCCACATTGGGCAAAAGATTCCTGCATTGCAGGGGATTGGACTAGATGATCTTAGTGGTCCCTTCCAGCTTTACAATTCTATGATTCTCTGGTGATACACCTGAGTCCCAAAGACACAGGGTTGCTCATGCGTCTCCCCTCAAGGGAAAACCTCACTTAACACTGCCCATCATACACTTCAAGTGTGTGCTCTTTCACAGCAGATATTTAAGAAGCGTCCCTGAATGATCGACCCATTTTTACAGTTTCATAATTCATATAAATATATAGCAGTATACACACACAGCAGTGCATGCTCTTATTTCACACGTTGTGAATCCCGTCTTATTTTTCCAGATGCCAGTAAAGCTGCTTTTACTGCATCCCCCAGCTCTTGCTTCCTAGCAAACCGCAGCAAGGCTGGTACGCTTTCCAGTGATGCTTCAGTGAAAAATGAATGCCTAGTGGAGCAAGCCTATTTCCCTCTGCCAAGCAATCAGCACAGCAGCATGTCCTCTGGTCTGAATCCTTTCTCCATGGGCAACCCTGAAAATATGCAGCTAACAGGTAGGAAACAAATCCCCACCACCCACCCTTTATCCTTTCTTCATATTTTCCCTGTGTAGTAGTGGGCAGTGCTATGGAAAGGAGCTGTATACCATGCAAACCATTCCTCTACTCTACTGTTTGTTTTCCCAGGTCAAACGGAGCTCTCTCAAAGCACGGGTCATCTCATGACTCCGCCCATATCTCCAGCCATGGTTGGCCGAGGAAGCGTCATCAACCAGGGTCCGATGGCAGGCAGGCCTCCTAGTGTAGGTCCACCGCTGTCATCTCATTCCCACTGTGCATCTTATCCGGAGCCCCTGTACCAGACTGTGCCACAAACCAACCAAAACTTTTATGGAGTCAGTGCTGGTTACCCAGTCATGTTCAGGACCCAGACTCACCCATCTTCTGCACCCTATCAGCACAGGGCAGAGGCCAGCCATTTTGCAGCCAGCAATGAGCAGCAGCGCTTCTCCAGAGACTACTTCAGCAGCAGCTGCGCTGTATCTCCATACAGCACGAGGTCACCCCCTAACTATGGGTCCTCTTCGACAGTACAGGAGGCACACGGCATGCAATTTCTGAACAGTGGGAGCTACAACTTCATGAACAGTCCAGCAGCTAGCTCTGGTCAAGGATCATCATATTCCTCAAATGCTTCCAATGGTACTAAAATGTTCAGATTTTTAAAATTATTGATTTCCATTGATCTGCACTTCTTCCCTAGTGCTCCACAATTTATGTATATTCTCTCTAATACAACTTCGGGAAGTGATAGGAGTGTTAGGACACATTCTTAACCTGACCTCCCTGCTGATGGGATTTTGTGGAGTGGTGGGGCCACCATGGCATCTGCAACCCTGCTGCTCATGGAGACAAGACGATTGGACCTAACACAGTTGTGCATCAGCAGTGAGCTCAGGGTCCAGTGGATCCTGGGCCAGCTGAACCCCATCTTCTCCCTGCCCCTCCCTGCATTTTTGGGTTGTCCTCTGGGTCCTGGTGGCAATGAGTCTTCCAGTAGACCTTCCACTTGCCCATTTGCTGGGTGGAAAAGGGAGAGCAGTGCTGACAAGAGGCCATCTTAGCCCACAGAGCTCAGTGGAGGGACACTTCTGCTCACCTGGCATTAAGGGTGGTTTGGATTGCTTTGTTAGTCCCTGGCAGCATAAACAGCAGTGAGTCTTGTGGCATCTTCCAGGCTTGTATTGTAAAGTAAGTTTTTGAGGACGAGAATTCTCTTTCATGGTTCTCTGCTCAAAACAAAACAGAAATGAATAAAAGGTCCCTGATTTCTATGCAGCAGGAGCTCATAGGATAGATTTCTAGATAATACAACTGTCTGCTGCTGAGTAAGAATTTAAGAAGAGCCCAACTGGATCAGGGCAAAAGTCCATATATAGTCGAACATCCTGTTTCTCAAAGCAGCCAACCAAAAGCCTCCTCCAGGAAGCCAACATGCAGGACATAAAATCAATCACCTTCTTCCATTGTTGTTCCCAAGCAATTGGGACCGTGAGGCATGCTGCCTCTGCCTTTGAGTCCCCAGCATGGTGCAGGGGGACCAGGTGGTAATACTGGACAGCATCATGAGATGATGGAGAAAGCAAACATTCAGCTGCTTGGAGGCTAGCATAATTGAGTACAGCTCTCTGATCTTATGCCCAACTGTGATCTTATGGTAGCTTCTCAACAGCCACACACCTTCACGATATTAATTTAGCCTCCTATGCCCAATTTCTTCTCTGCCACCATTGCTCACTCTCTGGTAAGGGTAACAGGTCTCCCACCAACCCCCCCACCCCCCATTCAGATGCTGGTATCCTCCAGCAAATCATCTCACTAGCCATTGCTGCTCCAGTATTTAGAAGTTACTAGTACACAAGTTTCCCTAGTTAAAACTGCCTCAAATCACAGGGATGCTACTTCACATAAGCAGCTACCAGATGGAGGGGTGATGCTGTTTGGCTTCTGCAGCTTGTCCATCTTTTTGTCTTTCTTGTATCCATAACTATATCTCCATATTCATATCTGTGCACATTCACTGTAGACATAGAACTTTAATTTTATTTGGGTGTTGTAAGTCAGAATTCTAGATGATCTAATGCTCATATAACAGTTGTCTATTATACCTAATGTACACTTATTGTCTGTCAACAGGGTTCTATGGGAATAATATAAATTACCCGGAATCCCATCGACTCGGGTCAATGGTGGATCAGCATGTTTCGGTCATCAGCAGCATCAGCAGCATTCGACCATTGCCTCCATACAGTGACATTCACGATCCACTTAGCATCTTAGAGGATGCTGGAAGGAAACAGGGAGCATCATATTATGCAGATGCCTCGATAGCCTGTCAGAACCCGCTAAGTAAGTAGGTCTGATGGCAGAACAAGAGCTCTAAATCTTCACACGTTTTGGACTGGGCCAACACCTGGATGGGAAGAAGAATAGTGCTGACTGGCCATGCACATTAACCAAAAGTGAGAACAGGTTCTGCGCATGCACAGCTGTATGCACATAGGACTTGTAGTACTTGGAATGGTGGAGCCCACTTGCACTGGCAAAGCCTGCGCACATACAACAGTATATGAGTTGGGTCTGTTCTCACTTTTGGCCAAATGCCAAAGTTGAGGTGTAATGCCAGCAGACATGTAGAGGTCAAGAATGGAGTCAGTCAGCGCAAACTTACTTTGTCTCCATGCATTTGCTCCATGCATGGGCTTGTATCCAGTGCAACTCTAAGTAAGCATATCATCAGTGCAAGAGTTCTCACTTGGGCAATGGGACTTCCCATCTCCTCCACATACACTTCCTACTCCCTCCCCAAATCTGCACCGAAATGTCTGGGGGAAACTCCAAAACTCCAGAAGCGATTGGGGAGAGTCCCATTGTAGAAGAACCTTTGCACTGACTGGATGCTTTCTTAGTGCTGCATTGGATACAAGCATGAAAAATGGGTTTACATTTTAACTTACATGGGAATCTCAGCTGCAAAACCTGCAGCCAGTGCCAGACCCCAGCTTTAGAATGGAGGCATTGTACATTTCCTCCTCCACCTCCATGTATCTCAGACATAAGACTTTCAGCTCAGAGGGCGTAATGTCTAGGGAGGCTGAAATGCTGTCATTTGTTTCTTTAGAAATTAATCACAACTAATGAATGGTTGATTTCCCCTTCCCCCAAGCTCTAAGTAGGGCCCATTGATTATGTGATTTGGAAAGCTATGGTGGGAGGGTGGTTCCTCTGCATCACACCCACTCCCACTTTTCTGTTCAAAGACGTCCTCTGGGGCTCCCCTTTGGAAATGCTGGACGTTTTCTCACGAACATTCTTCAGAAATGTTGTTATGGTTGGAAATGTCTTTTTAATAAAAGCTGGGGTTCAGAGGAACCCAACAGGGCCTCATGACCATCACACACACCCAAGAGTGTTAACTCCCTGTTCCTTACTTAATCTTAAGGCAGGAAGAATGTAGAAGGCTTAATTTATGCCAGAATTGTTCATAGGGCCAGGACTGCACCTTGAAAGTAATAGATGAAAGTGCTCCCGAACTTACGCACATTGTACTTCTTGCTCTACTAAGTAGAACAAGTCCTCCCATAGCAGGGTGGAACTTGCAGATCAGAGGGTGCTATTTACAAGCAAACTAAAGCCAAAGCCTATGTCTCCTTTTCCCCCTAGAAATTAAGCACTGGAAGTAGTAACTGTTGCCATTTTCTTTGTAGCTTCAGATCTGCAGCCTGCTATATCTGCATCCTCCTCCCAATGTATGTATGGGCATTCTAGACAATGCCCTTCTCAGGAAGCAATGGACTCTTCTGGGCAAGGTAACAGTGAGATGGTCTCCACCTTGCCACCAATCAATACTGTTTTCATGGGAACTGCTGCTGGAGGCACCTGACTTCCAGAAGTGGCCACACCCAATCTTCAGTCCCAGGACTTGATGGCAAATAGGAATGAAAAAGTATTACACATAATTTTTAAGACTACCAAGAAGATTTTATGATGCACTGAAAAAGCAACTACAGCTGGTTGCAGAGCCCATCCTGTCTCAAGTGTCTCTGGTCTTAAACACAGGAAAAGAGATTGTCCATTGCATTTTCTCTCCTTGTCACAATTATAACCAATATTCTTGCTTTTTTCCATGTAATCAGGATGCTGTTCTTTCTTGGTGATCACTTTGCTGCCCCTTGATGCACGGTGTACCATATGCACCACCTCGTGGTTACAACAGTGTGCAGGTTCACACCTGACAATGGGTTGGCTAGTCTGGATTTAACAGCTTTGCTGCACCATTATGATGTTCTAGATCATCTAACAACAACACCCCTAAATCACAGAGTTCTGGTGTTGCTCTGAGGCAGCAGTTGCTGCTCTCCAACCTATAAAGAAGGCATAATCAGAGTGAACTCTCTTGTTCGACTTCAATGTCCGAGTTACCATCCTTTTTCTAATTAATTTTGTACAGGCACTGGATATGTGCCAATATGCACTTTATTCACTACTGTATTACACCAAGTGCTTTGTAATCTATATTTGCTGCATGCATAGTGAAGTGTAGCTTTATTTTACACCTGGAGGTCTGCTAGCTTTTGTGCACCGGCCCTCGTTATCTTTAGCATGTACATACTGCTCACAGTTGGCATCCAGCAACTGAACTGGAAGGAGGTCAGGTGAGCAGCACAACCCCACCACTCTGCCCGCTACTGGCTCCAGGTAGGCCTGGATAGGACCCCTGCCTTGAAGAACAATTGCCAGTCAGCACAGAGTAGAAGATTCTGAGCTAGATGGATCAATGGTCTGATGCAGCAGAAGGCAGCTTCCTATGTTCCCACACCACAAAGTCCATGAAGCAGTGTGACTGTGACAGTGGTGCACTTACGTGAAACATCTGGTGCCTGAGTAATGTGACAGCAGCCATGAACTGTAGTGCTTGCCTATGTAACATCCCATGTGTACATGAACACACCTACCATATGAGTCAGCCTTTCAATATATAAAATCAGAATGCCAGTCCATGATCCATGTGAGCTGATGAAATTTTCACAGTATTTCTCCATAAAGCACTGAAATATTTGCTTGTTTTTTTGTCTTTCTGCTCTGCTTTGTTGTGCCATGTCTTTGAAGCAAGAAAAACCAGCGATAAGTTCCAATGAATTGTGGGGGGAAACAATCCACTGCCTCATTATTCCTCTAATTTATATTTAAAAAGCAGTTGTCCAGTATCTTCATACATACATTTTGTTTATTTTGTAAAAGCAAAGAAACATTATTTAACGCATGTTATTTACCTTTATTTATTGGAGTTGCAGAGTTCTTTGCAAGTTGCAATTCTGTTTGGCAGATTGTCAAATGTATGTCTTCTACCTCCTATGGAAATGTTTACAGGGTCATTTTTTATGATGGGGTGGAGAACCTGTAGTCATCCAGATGTTGTGGGACTCCACTTCCCATCACCCACAGACAACACAGAGCAGTGGCTGGGGATTATGGGAGTTGTAGTCCAATAACATCTGCAGAGCCACAAGTTCATCGTTTCATTTTATTCCTTCAAACCTATCTGGACCAAACTTGCATTTTCTAATCTTGTGGATTAAAGGGTTTATTTCAAATGCTATCAAGTGGCAGCCTCATTTGTTATTTTGTTGTTCTCTGATTGGTTCAGACCTAACTCTTTTCCAACCTGATGCCCACTAGGTGTTTTGGATCATAAGTTGTACTTCAGAACTTGTGGAGGGCACCAGAAGAGGGCAGGCTGTTTGAGCATATATTTCACATGGAAAAATTATCTTTAGCCATCATTTCTCATGCTCAGCATTTCTTCTGAATCCCTCATGGTACAATTGGATCCACCATGTGTTAAATTGTCTCTCAGTTCCAGTGACTGATAAATCTCAGAGCTCCTTCATAACTGAAAACATTCCTCACTTCTGAATCTTTCAACTGCACTACCTCATGCTGCATGAAAGGAAGGGTATCTAGGCTTTGTCCAAACCAGGCATTCTACATGTCTTCCTTTGGGCCCCTTTGACCTTAGTCACCTTAGACACCCTATCACCCTTAGCTAGTGGGAATTGTGGGGGTCCAGCAACAGCTGGGGACCCAAGTTTGAGAAACACTGTTAGAGTCTAAAATCTTGACTGCATTTTTTGGAACACATTGAACCATGCCTAAGTCACCTTGCCAATATTTCCGTAGCCTTACATGGTATCACCATAGTTTATGGTTGTGATGTGTATATACCTCTCTACTGAGTACATTTCTGAGCACAATTCAAAGTGTTGGTGCTGACCTTTAAAGCCCTAAATGGCCTCGGCCCTGTATACCTGAAGAAGTGTCTCTGCCCACATCATTCAGCCTGGACACTGATGTCCAGCTCCGAGGGCCTTCTGGCGGTTCCCTCACTGCAAGAAGTGAGGTTACAGGGAACCAGGAAGAGGGCGTTCTCAGTGGTGGCATTCACCCTGTGAAACGCCCTCCCATCAGATGTCAAGGAAATAAACAACTATCTGACTTTTAGAAGATATCTGAAGGCAGCCCTGTTTAGGGAAGTTTTGAATGTGTGATGTTTTAATGTATTTTTAATCTTTTGTTGGAAGCCACCCAGAGTGGCTGGGGAAACCCAGCCAGATGGGCAGGGTACAGATTATTATTATTATTATTATTATTATTATTATTATTACCCTGAAAAGAAACAGCAGCATCCTGCTGGAACATGCATCGGCCTATCTCTGGCATTAGAATAGAAAGGCAAGCTCCTTACCTGCTTGATGACCTGCAGTGCATGTGATCAGAGGATGAATTGTTGACTGCCACATCCTCAGATGTTCTGACACACAGCACCACATCTGTTTTATCCATAGTGTAAGGCTGCAAAGATAGATCACCCTAGCTCTG
Organism: Podarcis raffonei; assembly: GCF_027172205.1. NCBI lineage: Eukaryota > Metazoa > Chordata > Lepidosauria > Squamata > Lacertidae > Podarcis > Podarcis raffonei. The sequence continues at coordinate 55,869,204 of NC_070604.1, forward strand.
CAAACATTAAATTTAGAATCCCCTTTAAAAGGCTTTAAATTAAGTCCTGCATCTAGTACATATTGAACACCATGCTCTGTTCTGTGCTTAGCCCATCAGTGTCAACCAAATCTTTTGAGGTTTTATGTACAAGCTAATGGAGTGTCATCATCATGATAAGGGTGTGTGTGTGTGTGTGTGTGTGTGTGTGTGTGTGTGTTTATGTAAGGAATGACTGTGTTGTTCAGATTAATGGGAGGTGAACCATGAGATGGATCTCTGCAGATAGAGACTGAGTTTGCCAGTATCACACAAGTCCTATGATGGCCACAAGCTGCCCCAGCCATCATCTCACCATGCCCCTCCAACTTCCAGTCTGAGGCAGATGGCTTATTCTTCCTTTTCTGGCCTCTATAATCCTACCCCATCCCAGTAGGCTTGTTCCAACAACAACAATCTTCCAACAGTATTAAATATTTCTCACACCAGTGGAATAAGTTTGCTAGGATGTGAGGAAGTATTGCAGAGGCCAGGAGATTAAAGTGTTAGCACCTCCATTCATTAGATGCTGGGGGAGAATGGTGAGATCAGGGCAGGTCACACTTTCCCAATACAAAACAAGGAAGCTAGGGAACTGCTTAGGAGAACATGAGATTTTTACAAGCTGCTGGGTACCTTCCTTCTAGAATTCAAGTTATTTAGCATCCAAATGCTTTTTAGAATGGTCTTGAGATAGGCACCTGGAAATAGCAGAAAGATTCTAGTAAGCAGTTGAAATAGGAAAATCTACTTCCCTTCCTCTTGGCTTAGTTGATTATTATCCCTGATCAAATAAAAGGCCACATGTTCGGGTTGCCCCATGCCCTGGTTGCTATAGTAAAGGTAGATACACAGTTAAATTCTGCATTTAAAAAGAGATTGATATTGAGAGTCTTTTTGTCTCCTTCATGCGCTGTATACCCCCACAGTGGTGGCAAGTTAATAGGAGTATTTCTCCCATTGTATGAGAAGCTTTACTCAGGAGATTTGCTCTACAAAAGGCTCGCATCTTTGTCAGCTCATAAGGCAAAGGAGAAAAAAACCCTGTCAAATACACATACAAATATACTTACATGTCGAGCGTCAAACAAACATCAGGCTCTGACAGGAAACTAATATGGAGTCAATTTTCACGCTTGAAACTAAAATGAATAATGTACATTTGCCATTGTACTCCGTGTAATTTTATTGAATTTTTATTATTGCAAGCCATCTTTGGGAATGATGATGGTGTTTATAATAAAATGCCATAGAATCATTCCTACCTGATGCTAATAGGCTTCTGTGTATCTTTCATCGTAAGAAAATCTCAGTGATGTAGCAGTGACCGGAATGGTGCAGTGCAAAGAGTGTTGAGTCCAGGATTCACATCTCCACTCAGCCCTGAAGCTCACAAGGTGACCTTGGGCCAGTCACTGTCTGTTAGCCTAACCTACCTCACATGGTTATTATGAGGATAAATTGAGGAGGGGGAGAATTGCGGACTCCTTCTTGATCTCCATGAAAGAAAGAGAGAATATAAATGTAACAATAAATTAATTCATTAAATAAATTATAGCTACCCCACCACCACCATTTAATGGATTACTAGTCTGCCTTTTAGAGTGTGTGCCCTCCCAATGTGGGTTACAACAAATTCAGATAAAATCCCAAGAGTCAAATCTTGCAATATGCAATAAAATCAATTAAAAAAATAAAATCCTTAATTCTTAAATATAATAGCTACAGATTTACCTAAATGCAGACTGGAATTTTAGGGTTTTCCAAAGGACAACAGGGGCAGGGAGTTTACAAATTCCCCTGGGGAGGACAGGCCAGATAGATGGGGCCACCACAAACAAGGCGCTGTCCCTGGTACTTAGCAAGCCTGGCCCAGGAGATTGATGGCATTCTTAAAGCCAAGGAAGGTACATATGAGTGTAGGTGAACATTCAGATAGCCTCATCTCAAACTGCTTAGGGCTTTAAAGGCCAAAACTAGCACCTTGAATTGGGCTCAGTGGCCAAGAGTCGGCCAGAGTGACTGGCGGAGAATAGGTGTGCTAATAAGTCCTACAAATGTTCTTGATGCCGCACTCTGCTCCTGTTGAAGCTTCTGGGCCATTTTTAAGGACAGTCACATGTAGAGAACATTGCAGTGATCCAGGCTGGATATCTCCAAGGCATGTGTCTCTGACACAATGGTCATTTTGTTGAAGTAACTAAATGATGGACATTGATATGGCACATTTCGAGTGTTCAAAGCAATTCTTGTATACAAACTTAGCCACTCTTACAATAGTCCTGTAAAGCCGGCAAGTGTTATTAACTGGCATTACATCTGCAATGGCAGGGAGGGGAACACCACTTGCATTCATCTCTGGTAAGAATCAGTACAAAAATGTAGGCACAAAAATCTCCACACATGCTGCTTTTTGCTTCTGTTTTTGGAAGTTTAACTCAGAACAGCTATTTGAATCTTGCTGTTAATCTTCCTTGGCCCGCCAAGGAACCCAGAGTGACACCTCTGTGGTTTATGAGGGATTGAACTTTGCCATTCATCTGGGCGGGATTTTAAAGACTGCGTTCTTGGGTTACACTGCTCACCTTTTCCTCGGGTCCCAAAAAACTTTGTTTTCATCTTTGTCGGCATTCTGCAAAGTGGATCTGAACATGGAGCAGTCTGGGTAAGATTTAACAGTGATGTGTGTGTGTGTCCCTCTGTGGGCAATCATGAATGTCTAGGATTTCTACTTTAACACCTGCATTGTCTGCCCACAAAAAGCCTGTCTCCCTTAAGCACCACTTTATCTGCTCTTCTCAAGAAGAGCTCCTGAGACTCAAAAGCCAAACAAGCAGTGGAGGGAAAGATCAAAGCAGAGTTCTCTCTGTGTTACATGTGGCTATGACATCTGTGGGGAGAACAATTGGATACCTGATACCCATGGGCACGCACCACTGGCCAAATCTGATTTCCCCCAATTTTATCTGCCCTGATAGGAACGGCTTCAGTACCAGACAATGCAAAATGATAAAACACAGGAGAGGCAATTTGTTAAAGTGCAACCACAAAGAACGCTTGACTTATCCACCCCTCAGCATATTTCAGAACCTTTTTCAAAATGCACATCTTTTCTTAGGGCCAAATGTTGCAGCTCCTTGCAGCCTTTCTCTGCCCTTGCCTGTTCTAAAACAGGGAGCAGCCTCTGAAGCTGCCAGCTACAGCCTAGGAATCGTAGGTGTCTGGCTGGCTGGCTGCTGTGTGCCCTTATTTTTCCTCCCTGCAAAAACAAAACAAAAAAGCAGTCATGGGAAAGGAAAACTTTGAGCAAAAAAAAAAAAGAAGAAGACAGAAAGGAAAGGTTTACGGTAAACCAGGGTTGAGGAACTGGATCCAGCCAGGGGGTCATTCTGACAATTGGCTGGGGCCATTAATAGTCCTCTCTTCCCATCCATATCCCTCACCACCAATTCCTTCATGGAACTGTTGGCCAGCAGAGGTGCTCACAGTGAGCAAATGACTAGGAGAGCAGTAGGAGAGAATCTTTTATACCAGTGCAAAGGTGGCTGTGCTTTTTCAACTAATAAGAAAATCATAGGTCCAACTAAGTTCTACTCAAAGCAAATTCATTGAAATTAATGGATCTATCTTAGCCCCATCCATTAATTTCAGTGGGTCTATTCTGGGCAGAACATAGCTGGCTTTAACCTGTAATTTCCCTATTGGCAGATGCAGCACAGCCACCTTTCCACTGCTAGAGAAGATAGAACACAAATTGTACTTGCAGGAGACTGTTCTCATGAGATGCACTTCATTCATGCTGTCCATGACGACTTGGGACCACAACAGGGATGATTAACAAACATAAACTGGGAAATGAGTTGATCTTCAGGAAAAGGCAACTGCAGTAGCTAATGCAAAGTTCTGGTTAAACATTGCCTTACCGTTTGCTCTAGGCCGTCTGTTGTTTTTATGTTAAAGGCTTAGTTGAGGTTGGCCGCAGTATTGACTTTGTAATTAAACTATTTTAACTTCAGGATTTGGTAATCACCATATTTAAACCATCTGGTCCATAGCTGGGGGTTGACTTTCTCCTTTCAAAGCCGAAAGAAACCCCCTGCGTTATGTTTTTTAACCCGCAGCTCTGGGGACTTCACAATCCCTGTTCTTCGGCACGTAATCCTCGGCCAGTTGCGGGGAGATGAGAATGACTTCCTGTTTCTGTGACAAGGAAGGGTTTCTTCCATCCAAAAACACTGTGCACGGGGGCAGCATTTAACACCATTGCACAATTGTACGAAGGTATCTGGGAAGTGGCCTCACCCAAAACACTGTCTCGGTTCAGAGGAGGTGCTGTAACTGGAGCAGGGGAGCAAGTGGTTTCTATACAGATGTCTCTGGCCTCTTCAGTTAAATTTTAGAGCTGGGTGACACCTTTTCCTGAGACACTGGAGTACTACTGCCAGACAACAGTGACAGGTTGGTAGTGGAGTCAAGTCATGTAGCTGCCCACTCAGTGCTGCCAGAACTGCTGCTTTCTTGGACAGGACTGGGGTGGGAGCAAGGTTAGGGCTGTCTAGGTGTGTCAAGGAGTTCCACTGCCAATCCAACACTCCTGCTTGTATACGCACATGGTAAGCAGCAGCAATGCTGGTCCCTCCATCTCACCACTGCGCCACTGCTGCTTCCAGATACCCAAAGAGGATAGGACAATTACATTTTGCAGCAGAAGCAGGAAACTGCTTTGGGGTGATTTTCCGAGGGCTGCCTGGCAGTGGGTGGGGCTAGCAGTAGAAGCAGGCAAGGGCAAGAAACAAAAAAGTGGCTTGAGTATAAATGGGGCTCTTACATTTGTGCAGTAGTCTACATGTCTTTGAAGTAATGTCAGAGATTTCTACACACACACACAAATAAATAAATACACAACTCTACCTCTAGGCAGGGAGGAAAGAGGGCTTGCCGCTGTTCAAGGACACTTTGCAGCTGGGAAAAAGCACTCAAGGAAGGTGAAGATCAAGCTTAAATAGTTTCCTATTTAATTAATACAGCTGAGGGTTTTTTAAAAAGTATTTTTTCCAGATAAAAAAACACATAATAACAAATAAGTTACATATAATAAAACTTAACTATAAACTTAGTCTCACTGCTACTTGCAAGTGCAGTGAAAGAAGGAAAAACCAAATCATTTTTAAGGAGAATACTGGTTGACCATTTTTGGGTGTTACCGTATGTACTCAATTCTGAAACGCTCTCTGAAAATTCCAGCTACTGTTAATCACTTAGTATTCTTGTTGGACTTTATTATTTTTGCTCTTTATGAGGGGAAATAATCACATCATTCAACCACTTCATGCGGTCCTTTGTGATTGCCAGGCCAGTGTGGTGCCTGACCACAGTGCAATGGCAACATGAATTAGCTTTCATACACCTTGAGTAAAAGAAGAGGACTGGGTTTTGTGGAGAACTGCTCTTAGTGGATCATTGCTACTTTTCCGTTTATCCAACAAGCACTTACTCTAAAACGTGTCATGACCCGCCGACTTGTTTAAACCATTAAAAAGTGCTTAATGTGGTGAGATATGGCTGTAGAGGGTCCATAATTCTGTTTTAAAAGCCTTTGGTTTGCAAAGCTTTCTGCTAATGTTGGCAACAAAACTATTGAAGCCTGCAATAAAGCATTCTCTGAACAAATGCATCTTCTCATGGCCAATATTAAAATTTATATCTGTTTTTAAATTAAACATGTTGGGTTCTTTCGTGTTTCCTTTCCTCTCCAAATGTCTTGGTCGGGAAGAGGTGCTGGAGGAAATGGACTAGCAACAGGAGGATGCGAAGAAGACATTAAACAGATGTCAATGGGGCTGTTATCGCAGGTTTTTTAGATATTGCCACCTGTCCTATGTCCCACCAACTATTACTTTAGCACTTCAAATCATCGTGTAGCAGAGGTATTAACATTTCTATTAAATCTTTACTACCACATTAGAGAGAAGCCAAAGTGCATGCCTTCGTATTGCGTCTGTCACTGTGAAAATACAGATCAGAACATGGAAGTGGCTGATACTGCAGCTACTAACTAGCTCCCCACACAGATTCACTTGCACTCAGTGCTGTTTTTCTAGAAAGAGAGGTGTCAGAACTCACCATGAACACCTCCCTTGTTCTCTTCGATTGGAAATGGTCCCACCGGAGAGGTGCTGGAACTCAGTTCTGGCGAGTTCTGGCTGGGCGGGGGAGCCCTGATTATTGGCTGCTCAGTCCATATACCCAAGAGAAAAAGCACTTGGTGGTCCCTTGTGCATCTTGATAACCATGCATTTTCCTAACTGGAAGCCTATGATGCTGACAACCGTCTGTGTATATCTGTGAAAATATAAGCATTCATTAAGAGAAATCCCTCTAATTTTGTCCTAACACCTTATCATTTTCTATTCAATGCCTTAGAACACATACCAATGGATTTTGGTCAATGGTCTGATATCAAGGGGGGTCTTTAAATATGAAATTTGCTTTTATTAATAGTTGAGGAGATTTCAGACCGTTTTAGCAATTTTACAGATTGCTTCAAATATTATTTCCTTCAATGGAAGTAAGCAAATGACAAACTGACAAAATATGGCAGAGTATTCAGTGGTGTGTGCCTACATACATGCAAGTGGGGGGGTATATTTGCTCCATTGTCCTAGGAAGAGGACAAAGCAATACTTGGGCTCCCTCTATTGGTTTGGAGCCCAACCCACAATCTAGTTGTCATGAATTATCACTAGCAATGGAAATGGTCACCCCAGTGAATTAATATACAGCAGTATTTATTTATACATTTCCAGCATTTATAAATTTAGAAATACATCTCATGACGATTTTATGTTTTCAGCCTATGCAAAAAATGTTTTTGTTCACCCAAGCATTGTCAAGAGTAGCAATGTTGGTCACATATATTACTGGTCACTGTGTGACTGTGAGATAGTATTTCATCCTGTTTTTATATCGTGGTATCATGTATTGCATGCTTTTTCTCTTGTATATCACATGGGTGTTTCTTTTTTTTAAAAAAAGCAACTATTAAAACAGTTTACAAATATTTAACATAAATAAGTAAATTATGCCAGCTGCGTTGGAGAACATCTGCTGGGAAGGTGGTGTGGTGGGCACATATGTAAAATAAAACAAATAAATAATAAGCACAAGGCAATTGCCAGTTCTGATCTGAGGAAAGATCCTTTCTGCATCATCATCATTGTGGTGACTGGTGCAGAAATGTCTTCCTCAGCTCCTCATTCAGAAGTGTGTAATAATCAAATCTGTTTCCAAGAGTGACATGAAATTACTTCCATGTAAACGGCTCCAGACTCTCATGCAGGCCAGACAGGAAAGGAAGTTCAAACTATTTGGAGTGTGTCTAGCCGCCCGTTATTCTATCGCAGATGCTGCTGCTGTCAGCAACATATTCAATACCATCCATACTTGCAATGCGAGTTATGTCCTATTGCCTGTCACACTAGCCATATCATGTGGTGTCTCTGATTTCTTTTACTAGGTTACAGCAGGATTGGACAATAATGTGTTCGTGCAGGCCTTGCCACAGATCATTAATGATAGGGTGTTTTTATTTAAAAAAAAATATGGAGGAAAGCTTTTAGAAGGCAGCCACCATACCGCTAGATGGCAGTACTGCCTTGGCTGTATGGAAGCCACTGCAGCAGAAGTCGCCATCAATCACTTGTAGCCACAGAGACATATTTCTGCTTAATACAATGAAATAAGGTCTTGCAATTTGACAAGGACGGTGTGTGAAACATCTGCATTGTATTTTACTATATGCATCCTTACTTTAGGGACAATGGCTACATGTGTCTTCGGCACATCTGAATGTGTTTTCCATAATGCGTGCAGCTGCCCTTGGAAATGTTCAGAACTTTGAAAAATGTTCAAAGCTGGTACAAAATGCTGCTCGCTTTTTCTGACCATAGAGTCCTAGCCCAGAAAACCTAGAGGGACATTGGCGATAGGATGCTATGTGATTCGTGCAGATAGAAACTCTTCGTGAGGCAAAGGACCCTCTGAAGTTTCCACAGCAGGAACTCCAATAGAATCTGGCTGCTTTTGAATCTAGGGTCTCATACACTTTCTGCTGCTTTCTTTAAAATCGTTTTTGTCCTAGCCATTGCTAAGGGGAAATAACAAGCCTACACAGCAGTCTCCTGAACTCCTGCGTCACAGCCCAAAACTAAACAGGTGACAGATTCCATCATCACATCTTATCTCTATACCAGGAAAGGCATCTACGGCTGAATTTCTGCCTTGTAGCTGATAGTCAACCATTTCTATCTCAATGAAGCCTACTTACACAACACAGATAAGGAAGGCTTCCAATTAATTTTTATAGTGGTACCTCAGGTTACATACGCTTCAGGTTACATATGCTTCAGGTTACAGACTCTGCTAACCCAGAAATAGTGCTTCAGGTTAAGAAGTTTGCTTCAGGATGAGAACAGAAATCATGCTCTGGCAGCGCAGCAGCTGGAGGCCCCATTAGCTAAAGTGGTGCTTCAGGTTAAGAACAGTTTCAGGTTAAGTACAGAGCTCCGGAACGAATTAAGTACTTAACCCAAGGTACCACTGTACTGCTCACGGGTGGGGAAACCTTTCACTTCTCCTAACACCTACACACAGCCTGTGTTAGGTTAATCTGTGACTTATTTCTTATTTTTCCAGTCTTAAACCAATTTGAGTATGAATTTCTTCTAATGCACACATTTTTATATGTAATTTTGCCTAATATACACATTTTACACCTTTTCTCTTGATATTTACACACTTTACTCCAGTACATGCATTATTGCATACTTTACTTGGCTGAAGAATGACACTGCAAAACTACTGTGTACATGTATTGTTTTGGAAAGTCTTGATTTGGTAGGCTTACCTTTGCACTGAATTGCATTTACAACATAATAATAATAATAATAATAATAATAATAATAATAATAATACAACCTTAAATTAGAATTTTAAATTAAGGAAGACTGCACAATGAATATAATTAGCTGGATCTAAATCTTATTTCAGCATAATTTGCTTTGGAGAAGATAATAACTTAGGACCAACTTGATAGTGGGAGATAAAAGGGTCATTCTTTTGGGGAATAGACAGTTTAATATGTGAAATGGGAATTTGACCATCAGGATCTACTTCACCCTTATTTTGCCCTCTCCCAAGATTTCTCCCCAATACTGTCAGTGCTTGCTTGGCCAAGTTTAGCACCCCCTCCAGGGGGTTTCATTCAATGTGGCATTCCTTACTTCCTGGCCTAAATTGTTGTGCTATTCTGCTGCACATTGTTGAAGAGGTGCCACAACTCATGGTGAGGTGATTACACATTTCAGTGATGAGTTAAGCAATTCTTAGCATAGATGTACATTCCCCCCACTCCAGCACACATGATTTGCTAAACACTTGGTCGGAGAATGATCTGCAGGCATGCCTAAACAAATGGATGTGTGTGTTTTTTCCCATGTGCATAAATATGCAATCGATTCTCCAAGCAGGAAATGGATCTTAAATTCTATCTTCCCTTTCTGAAGTTTTCCTCAATCTCTACTGTGCCAGTTTTATTTTTTAATCAAAGTAAATCAATCAAAACAATCTAAGAATCAGCTGGAAAGATGAAGACAAAAACAGATTAAGAATAGCCAAAGACAAACCTTATGAGTGATAGAATAAGATCTAGAGCACATCCGGGCAGGATTTATTTTGAAAAGCAGTTGCAATACTGTACTTTGTATAATCAACTTTCTAGAGTTTACAGCAGGGGTGGCTAACCTGTTGGTTTCCAGAAACTGCTGGACAAGCATTATTGACATTCCTGACCACTGGCCATGCTAGCTGGAAATGATGGGAGTTGGAGTCCAAAAAGATTTGGAGAGTCGTAGGTTTATAGGTGTCATGAATGAGCTAGCTCCCAGGGAAGGTTTACAGCCAGCTCCCAGGGAAGGGTCATCTTGATTGATGATGGTGGAGGCTGTGTTAAAGCTGTCCAGAGCTATCTATTTGTTTGACAATAAAGCATCATTTGTAATTCACTGCGCTCACTGTGTTATCAAGCTGGGGACTGGACTCCTCACAATAGGGCAGGTTTATCTGGCTGTGTGTTGACACCCCAAATTGCTAGCATACAGGCTGCACTATGGACTTGTCCCTATATTCCAGAACACCTAATGGTCATTACTGGCTCCCCCCCCCCCAATCCTTTATCTGGCCCTGGTAGTTAAAGCTGTGTAACAAGTTTAGACCATCCGGTTTGGCTGCTTTAGAAGCCAATGCCATGAAGTCTTTCGAAGATCCCAAAAGGGAGTGGAACACTTGAAGCTGTTAATAGCTTTTATCTTCATCCTTTCCCAGGATGCTAATAATCACCTGCCACATCCTCTGATCATGGAACCAATTTTATCATTTCGACTGGTTGCCCATCAGAGAGAGAGAGAGAGAGAGAGAGACAGACAGAGAGAGAGAGAGAGAGAGAGAGAGAGAGAGAGAGAGAGAGAGAGATGGCAGTGAATGTATGGCTCTTTTAGCCATAGGCATGTAAGCTTGGGATAGAAAACAATTTCAACATTCCCAGCCTGGAATCCTGCCCTTAGCAAACACGTCTGATGATCATACATGGTCTTTTGGCAGGCTCAGCTCATGGCCATCTGTTAAGGATGGCCTTGTGCCTGCTTAGATGAGGGCTTGCCAGATTCAATAGGACACAACAGCAGATGCCAAGCAAAACTTGCCTGCTTGTCCTCCTATTATTTTAATTTCAAATTACGCAGTAATGTTGATCTGTATTGTAACATAGTTACATTTTAAAGGAATTAACACTTGGTTTCAGCTAGATTATAACAGAAGCATTAGAAGAGGGCATCAGATGAGAGAACAACCCCCCCCTCCCCATTTCTAAAATGGCTGGCAAGAGTTGCTGTAGTAGTCCTGCTTCAAAAGAACTTTATGCTATGGACAGCAGCCTAGTCCTATAAATTAGCTTCTGCTGCCATGGTGCAAACATCTTTCTCAAGAGGGGCAGTAAGGATGTACAGTAAGCCTGCATCTTATGCTTATTTAATTTACACAATTGCAGCTTTGCATGGGTGGATGGGGGGAATAAATCCACTCTCTGTTTATTTACTTCCCACTACCCCCACCAATACATAACTGTGATCCAGGCTTACCTGGCTTTAAGAATCCTAGAGCCTTTGCACCACCTTCCCAAAGGTAGGTAAGCAGCCCTCCACCTTGCAGGGATCCCAGTTCTGGGGGTTCCTGGTTTTATGCAGTTTTGCATTTACACATGAACCCCTGGAACCAAACCCTTGCATAAGATGTGAGCTTACTGTGCTGCTTTTTTCTATCTGTCTTTAAACTCTGCTATTGCTAGGGAACAGCTAAGGATGGGAGGGGGAATTCAATTCAGTTCGCATTAAAAGGTGAACCTACCTATTTCACACACTCCAGAATAACACACAAACCAAACACATCTTCTGAAAATCACACTTCTCTGAATTTTTCAGTGCAGTTCTCCAGTCAAGTAATGTGTACAAAGATGCATCTATTAAAGTGTGTTTACAAATGCAAATATTAGTGAATATAACATACAAACATGCTTTATATTATGGGAAATTGCTTCACACAATTATGTGAACCTTTGCTGCCGGTCAGTTCTGAGCCATTGGTCTGACTCTGGACCATTGGTCTGACTCTGTAACATACCTGCCTATGCTCATAGGTTCTTAGGTCTGTAAAGGGTTGAAAGCCTTCATGTTTTCAATTCTATGTGTGGGGTCCATGTTGCAAGATGTCAACCTTATACTCAGCCTGATTTCAAGGCAGAACAATCACACAATAGTTTCATATGGCCACAAGCTTGCTTATTTTTCAGAATGGTTAAAACTGTTACCAAACCCTGTGATATTTCTCTGCTGCCCCTCGAGACCAATTGTGCATACATAAGGAGAAGAAATGTTGGTATGTTTGTTTTTTCTAAAATAATCAATCGTCAACAATATAGCTTAGTATTTCAAGCAATAAACCTACTTTAATCACTGATAACAATCCTAAATCCCCATGAATGAGAAAGCCGGATCTTTTCTGGATTAGTAAACACAGTTAATATATGGCCTATCCTTTGGCATTAATGCTCTTTGCAAAGTTTGCTTTAAAAATATACAATGCAGATGCATTGGACTGAATAGCAGTTGAATGTGCTGTAATTTATCTCTAAAACATAGCTGGCTGCAAGATTTACTGTGCCAAAAAATGTGGAGAGTGATTTCCCAGATATTTACCACTGATGAGAGAAATGCCGGCAATGTCTGCTGGGGAACTCTCCACACAGAATGAGTGACCTGCCGCACATTTCAGGTTAAGAAGCACACACTTGTGGAATTCTAGGCCTCTGCAATAGACGGGACCCATAAATTGATGGGCACAGCCCTCTTCCTACATTTGATAGGGAAGCTTATCTTGTGCATTTCCAAAATGGGCAAGATTTAGAGAGCGTGAATAATATAAGAGCCGGCAACATGGCGAACAGGGCAGAAAGCTGTATAAGCTCACTCAACATCTGGCAAATTGTTATTCCGGAGGAATGCCAAGCTCCTCCAAGCTAATGGATTATTTCTAATCATTGGTGTAAGTCAGGGGTGAGGAACTTCCTTTTTGGCGAAGGGCTGCCTTCCCTTGTAGACAAGCTTCCGAGGATCTCATACCGGGGTGGGCAGGATCAGAAGCCAAAGGGGGAGAAGCAAAAGACAGGATTTTTACATTGTCTAGTCAAGTCGGCACTGCTCTCCAACCATGCAAAAGACCCAAACGAGAGAAAAATATCATTGTGGTGTTGCTACAGGTTGCAATCTTTGCACTATATTCAGAATGTGCATTGCCCAATAAGTAAGAGAAGGCTTGGCAGAGCGAAATAAGATGATAAAAAGGGTCTAAAAACCAAGTTGTATGAGGAACAGTTGAGGGAATTGGCTAAAGCCTGGATAAGAGAAGACTGAGAGGAGATATGATAGCCATCTTCAAATATCTCAAGGGTTGTCAGATGGAGGGTGAATCAAGCTTGCTTTCTCCTGCTCCAGAGGCTAGGACCCAAACCAATGGATTCAGGTTACAAGAAAGGAGATTCCAACTAAACACCAAGAAGAACTTTCTGGCAGTAAGAGCTGTTCGACAGTGGAGCTGTCTCCCTCAGGAGGTTGTGGATTCTCCTTCCCTGGAGGTTTTCAAGCAGAGGTTGGATGGCCATCTGTCATGGATGAACTAGTTGAGATTTCTGTGTTGCAGGGGGTTGGACTCGATGATCCTCATGGTATCTTCCATCTCTACAATTATATGATTCCCTTGGTGGGGACCAACCTGGTTAACCCCTAGATACTCCTCTGGCTATATGTCATGTTTGATTTTCATGGTGTTAGTAACCATCCATGATAGACTTTCATCCTGCTGAGATTGACGTGAAGGGCTTGCTTTGCCACATCCATATCCCAGTCTTTCTCTCCAAATTTGCAATTCAGATCATTCTCCCATGTCCCCCTCCAGTTGTTATTGGACTGCACCTCCCATCATCTCCAGCCAGCAGGGCCAATGATAAGGGATGATGGGATCTGGAGTCCAGCATCATCTGGAGGGCCACAGGTTGTCTACCCCTACTCTACAGTTTAAACCATGGCAAGGGAAATATGCCAGTCGTGTCTGCTACCCTCCCTGCCATATTGTGACATGGCAACACTAAGGGGATGGCAAGGACCAAAAGATGGTGTGGGAGCAGCATGGGTTGAATCAGTTTGAACTAACCAGTCAATTATTTGGCTGCAGGCTTCCAGCAATGTTTCTCTTTTTATCTGACTTTGTGTGTGTGCACCTATGAGAGTGCATATTGGCAATTTCTCCCTCTCTGTGTTTTCATGTAACAAAGGCTGAACTGTAGCCTTCAACTAAGAGTTTCTTTCAATAGGGATCTGAAAACATAAACACATTCAGCCTGCTCTCCTTTGAAAATGTTGCATTGTTGTGAAAATTCTCCCTTCCCTTTGACAGTCATAAAAGAAAATTCATGTACTTACATGGAAATGCAGAGAGATTCCCCCCACCCACCCACCCACCTTGGGCACCATACCCTGCCATCTTTGTTTTGATAGTGATAGTCAGGCATAACACAAATGCCTTTGTACAAATTCTCCCTCCTGCCACAATAACCCCAGTAATAAATTAACTGAAGAGGCTGTCAATTAAACACTGATACTAATCTAGGCATAAAAGCTCCCTTTGAAAAGGACTATTTTATAGCATATTTTATAGCATTATCAGTGTTGGCTTCATCCCATCCAATCCCCAAACAATTGAGTGCTCCACATAGTAGAAGCCATCTAGGCAACACTTGTAAATGTGAATTACTCCTGCTATAGATACAGCCCTTTCAAAGAATGCTTGGAGATTAAAATGCCTATTGTGTGAGGAAGGCATAATGGATTTTAAAAAACTGGTAGTACATCAATAATTAATGTTGGTACCTATAATGAAAAGATTGCCAAGGACAATTAGGAAAATGATTTTAAGTGTCCTTGGAAACTAGAATGCTGTTCCAATTTTAGTCTTACCCTTATTAAGTGTGGCTTAAAGTTTGTTTTCTTTGAAGTGTGGAGATTTGAACATTATTGAAATAGATGTCTTTATATGCTGATCTTTAGGGAAGGAAGTGATATATCCATCTATTATCTATGCCTGAAGATGAAAATGCAACGATTTTATTCAAGAATTAAGGCAAAATATGTTGAATGACAGGGAGTTTTAACTGATGTATTTTTGTATGATTTCCTTAGGGAGAGGTACTTCAGTGGTACAGCGCATACTTTGATGCCCTGGGCAGTAGCAGATGGTGTGTTGTGCTGGTGGGGCTTACTTGACCACCAGTCAATTGTATTACTGCTGCTTACCAGGGGGTAGAATGGGAGAGGTAAGGAGCACCAGTTTGGCTCAGCTGGTGTGTTTACACCATGCCAACCTTGCTACTGTTTGGCTTTGCCCTCATCTCCTGATGAGCACCAGCAACATTCCTGAGCAAAGATCAAGTGAGCACTGCTGCCTCACCGCATCTCCTGGTCTCAGGTTCCATTCCTGACATCTCCAGGTAGGGGTGGGGAAAACCACTCTCTGAACACCAGTAGATCAGCGGAAGCTAAGTGTGTTGCTTTGGAGATGTTGCTGGGCTACAACTCCTATCATCCATGGCTATTGGCTACACTGGCTGAGCTGATGGGAGTCCAAGAACACCAGGAGAGATAGTTAACTCTTTCTTGTCAAAGATGACACAGTTGCTTCAACAGCTCTGGATACCTACGCCCACCAGTCTAGGTTCTAGGCAGCCATTCCCAAGTCCACGCTCTATGGAGCAGTTGCAGAAACAGGGAACCCCTCCACCAGTTTGTGTACCTTCCCCCGACGAGTGCAGCTGGAGTCTACACCTGCATGGAAACTTCCTCTGCTCATCCCCTTTCAAACGCCTCCTGGTTCTGGAAGACAGTGGTGCAAGAGAGGGTGGAGAAGCACATGGCCCTTCTCGTGTCTGACCTGCTCCTTCCTCCTCTTCCTTCCCTCCCCCCCATCCTGCACTCCACCCTCCAGCTCTGAAGCTTTCTCTGCCTCCGACTCTTGCCTTCTGGCCAGTACAGTTCCCCAGAAACCACTAACCCCCTCTCCTCAGCCAAACTCAAGCCACCCTTCCCCCAACACACACTCATCAGCAGCCTGCCAGTCCCTGACATCGTGATTCCTGTAAAGATCTAAATCAGCATCAAATTAGTAAGAAACCATCCAAATTGCAGGGATTTGTCAAGAAAGAACTATGTTGAGACCTATTTTTTCTAC
The DNA here is from genome assembly GCF_027172205.1 of Podarcis raffonei. NCBI lineage: Eukaryota > Metazoa > Chordata > Lepidosauria > Squamata > Lacertidae > Podarcis > Podarcis raffonei. The sequence continues at coordinate 55,885,107 of NC_070604.1, forward strand.
TTCAGTATTTCCACTTAGAACAAGACTTGCATAGGAGGAGCACATTGTCAGAGCATAAATTGTTTCTGAGACCCATGAGGCTCTTGTTTTGGCTTTGGACTAGCGAAATCCAGTCATGCATTCAAAAAGGCCCAGGAAGTGAGAGCTTATTCCCATTCTTTCCTTCTGTTTACCAAACATGCTGTTTTGTGTGATGCCACAGAGTAATGGCTCCGCTGTTCAGAAAACTGTCTACTTTACAAGAATTCAAAGAGCTATAAAAAGCTCTGGGAGCCTCTCCGTTTAAATAAACAATCCTACCGCACCTAATCTTTGAGATAATAGATTGTAATTTGGTGTGAAAACAGTCGTCTCTAAGGCCGTGCTATTCAGAAAGGAGGTAGAGCAATATTATTCAGGGCAAAATAGTTAAACTGAGCATTCATATCTATCATTTTTCCTTACAAACTGTCCCTGCATACAGCAACAGCCTTAAATATTGCATCTGCTGTTGGATTGTCTTTTGGGTGGTCATGTGTTCAGAAAGGCCATCCTCTGTTTGAAGGGCTGCCAGAGGACATTATTTATTTGAAGGAGTCTTCTCTCTGAAGAGCTATCAAGTCCAAGTCCAGATTGAAGATAAAGAACCATAAGGAAGGAGAATGGAGCCTTGAAGTTGTCCATTGCCTGGGCAGCAGCCTCAGGAGAAACAGTCTTCCCCAATAGGATAAAATGCATTGCATTTATATTGTAAATTATTACGGTAATTATTACTAAATCTGCAACTGTAAATATAGATCATAATATGCAAATTTTATGCAAATTGTTGTTCCTTTCAGTCCTCTTTTTAACGGTGCATTTTTCATTTTTTAGTAATGCATAGCCCTTATTTCTTAATGCACACCTTAATACATAAACCTTTCTTAATACATTAGCAAATGCCCATTTTATGAAAATATGTTTCCATTCCCTTGTGGGGGTAATGCATACCCTCTAACATTTCTCAGCTGAAAATAGGGATGTCCCATTCCATAATGATAATTTTACTATTTATAGCCCACACATCTTACTGGGTTGCCCCAGCCACTCATTTATTTATTTATTTATTTATTTATTTATTTATTTGCTTGCTTGCTTGCTTGCTTGCTTGCTTACTTAAATTTTAGTTTTGCATTTTCTATTTTACATATGCAAACAAAATAAAATATAAACAGAAAATCCCCTTTGACTTCCCTCCCCCCATTGTGGATCTTAATATAACGATTTCCCCCTCTGCATCTCTATTCTTATAATTCCTTTATCATTCCATAGTTCAATTTTTTACTACAAGTTTTCTGTCAATTCTACCAATATGTGTAATTGTTTACAATAGTTTTTCAAATAGATTATAAACTTTCCCAATTCTTTATTAAAGTCCGCCTCTTCCTGGTTTCTAATTGTTCCTGCAAGTTTTGCCATCTCGGCATAGTTCATCTGGCAGGGGAAAAAACCAAGAATAAAGTATACATGACTGACAGATGCCAAAGAAAGATGTGGATTCTCCTTACCAGGTCTGAGATTATATTTTGAGGCGTCTTGTCTTTGCTGATTAACGGAATGGATATCGTTGGGAAACCGTTCCATTTTAGATCTTGAAGGACACAATAACAGATTTAGTTGGCACACCTATTTGTAGTATAACAAGGTTAAAGTTCATAAAGCTTTTTTGAATCATGTTATGAGCAAACCAATGTATGATGTATGGGACAAATATAAAAATTTATTGGAACTCAAAACACCATAGTGGCTCTCTCCACTTGAAAAAATGGAAAAAATGGAAAAGTGGAAAAAGTGGAAAAAAATAATATGAGAAATGATTGGGCAACATATAAAAACTATTAATAAAAGTAGATAAAGATTTAAAATTAAGGAGGTTTGAAGATATAAAAGAATTAGTAACTGATTGGTTGCAATATCACAAACTTAATGAAGTGTTTAAGTTGGACAAAAAGAAGGGTTTGAAAAAAAATTAAACCTCTCAGTTTGAAAGGGAACTGTTAGAAAATAAAACTAGGCTAATTTCTAAAATGTACAAACTTTTATTAAATTGGCAAACGAAAGATGAACAGGTCAAATCGGTTATGATTCACTGGGCTTAAAATTTACAGCTTGCTACACTTTGAAGGAAGTGTATGGAAGTGAGAGCTGGACCATAAAGAAGGCTGATCGCCGAAGAATTGATGCTTTTGAATTATGGTGCTGGAGAAGACTCTTGAGAGTCCCATGGACTGCAAGAAGATCAAACGCATCCATTCTTAATGAAATCAGCCCTGAGTGCTCACTGGAAGGACAGATCGTGAAGCTGAGGCTCCAGTACTTTGGCCACCTCATGAGAAGAGAAGACTCCCTGGAGAAGACACTGATGCTGGGAAAGATGGAGGGCACAAGGAGAAGGGGGCGACAGAGGATGAGATGGTTGGATAGTGTTCTCGAAGCCACAAACATGAGTCTGACCAAACTGCGGGAGGTAGTGGAGGACAGAGGTGCCTGGCGTGCTCTGGTCCATGGGGTCACGAAGAGTCGGACACGACTAAACGACTAAACAACAACAACACTTTGAAGGAGAACTATATGAAAATGATGTATCATTGGTACCTAACTCCTAGTAAATATACAGCTTCTATCAATGTTTCATTTTTAAAAATTATTTTTTCTATGTTTTTAGTGGTTCTTTTTATCTGTAAGCTTCCTTGAGTCCCATCAGACTAAAAGGCAAGGTGCAATACATAAACGTATAATTTTCAGAGTGGTTTAACAACCAATTCACAGCAAACTCTGGGAATTGTAGCTCTGGGAGGGAAATGTGTGTCTCCTAAGAACTCTCAGCACCCTTAACAAAACTGCAGCATTCACATACCAATAATTGCATAAAACAACATGACACCACCCCTGTCATGAAAAACAGTCAGTTCCCAAACGCCTGCTGGCAGAAGGACAACAAGGAGGGAGCCAGTCACGCTTCTCAAGGGAGGGAGTTACAGGGTCTGGGAGCTCGGGGAGGGGAAGAGGGGTCTTCTAACAACTCCCAGAAATCTTAACAAACTACAGCTTCCAAAATTCTTTGGAAGAAGCCATGGCTGTTAAAATGGTATCATAGTGCATTGAATGTATGGCTTTGGCCTCAGCCTTAGGGAGAGGTATAAGGGCTTCCGATTGAATGCTGGGAAGTGTGAGTCCTGTGTGTTAGTCACCATAGCACCATGACTTCAAGGGGAACTGTTTTTATGGGGTGTGTACAGAGAAAGTCCACAGCCTGTTCTGCAGTTATAGGCGTACTCTTTCCACCCATGGAAATCACAGGAATAGGTTCAATGATGTATCAATGTTAAGCCCAGTCCTCAGCCCCTTTATGCCCTGTGATCATTGGTACCACCATGATCCAAGAAAAGCCACAAAACCAGTTTGGGCATAGCCATACTACAGATTTGAACTGGTTACTCCCACTTCTCAGGGAACCGTGGCTTAGAGACAATTCACAGCCTTCCACATAACTAAAATTCGCATGATTCTTTGTCACCACAACAGCCAATCAAAAGACTGTAATGTAGATATGACTTGCACATGGACAGGACCATAATGTTGGAATGACCAGGTGGTCTTCTGGCAAGGGCCATTTTGACAATGTTTTACTGATGACTGGCAGCTTAGCAAGAGAGTTATAATGCATTTAAACATGCTGCTATTAATGACATAGTTGATTAAGGCTGTGTTATGTCAAATTGCAAGAGAAAGGCAGTCCTGATATAATAGTTTACATGCAGTGTTTTTATACAGGCTAAGAATCTCTTTACTGGCTCAGAGGCTTTAGCGCAGTGCTTTTCTGATGTTGACAGATTCCATCTGCTTCCCCTCAATTAACATCAAACATGTAAACCATCTAACACATACAGTACTACATTTCAAGGGATTAAGAAATCAAAAGTAACTCTTCGTCATAAAATTGCATCACACTGCATCTCCCTATAGGGATTGAGAGAAAATCTAAATATACCACAGATTAAAAATATGTGTGATCATACTTTAAAAATTATATATGTGTGGCTTAACTTATGTGGCATCAGTTGTCATGCCCATTGAAGAAGAACAGGCTAGTGTGAGAATTCAGCCTTAGCTGTGTCAATAAATTTCTGATAGAGAGACCTCCTCTTTGCTACCTCCCACAATGCTCCTGGAACTTTGCAGAGATAGAAAATACCCAAATGAGTTTTCCTAATGTAATTTGTATATCATACCCCCAAGTTGCTGGGGCTAAAATATAAGACAGAATTGCATGCTGAACTACATAATTGACTATCATGGAGCCTCCACAGGGTTCAATCCGGCACTGCACTTGGCTTCTGACCACTTCTCAAGCCCAACGCGCTTCAGTCAAAGTGATGTGGCTCACACTGGCTCGGAAGCAGGCACACCCCCTAGGACTCCTGGAGCCCACGTTGTGGTGGTGAATCTAACTTTGCATAGCAGCAACCTTTGCAAGAAGGTTTCAGATAAATAATGGAGTTGGTGATGGATGTAGTGACACTACTAGGAAATAGGCAAGCATATGGATGCTTAGACTTTTCTGGTTCTAGAACAGATTTCGTAAGCTACCTCTGCATACTTGCATACTTGCCTTGTGGCAGTAGAAGACACAGCACTGAATAACAGATCACCACTCTAAAGAGAAATATCACTACAACAAGCATTGCCTTACATGTTCATCATCTAAATCCACCTTCTGTGCCTGGGTCTTCCCGGGAAAGTTCATAAAGTGGGAGTTTCCAGATAAGCACAGCCCAGAAGGCAAAGGCTGAGATAGAGACTCCTCCCCATTCCACATATAGAAGCCAGCCGGACTGATACTGAAACTTAACTTCAGCACTAGGGACAGCACAGCATCCACTACCAAAGCGAAGGGCAATAGGATGGTTTAGGGGCCAGGTGGCAAACCCAGCTCTGTCTGCCAACAACTTACTACTGGTCCCCTGTCCCTTAGCACCTGACACCTAAGGCAACCACCTCTGCCTTTTTTGCTGGCTTCCCCCCCCAAAAAAAAAGGATTAAAGGGAGGAGGACAAAAGTGTAGATGTGGTAAAGAGAGAGGGGCCTCTCATCCCATACAGGACCGATTACTACTTTACCCAGTACCAGTTTTTGCAGGATCACATCCACATGGCGTCTTGTACTGGGTAGATACAGACTGTATGTAGTAGCTTTTGTAACCTACAAATGGGATGAATGCAGTGGAACAAGGTTCTCTGAAGACATTCCATGTGGAAAAGCTTTTCTTGGGAAAAGCCTGGTTGCCTGAAGCCAGGCTAGGATAGCTCTGTAGGCAAATGAAGATGTCAGAAGGAGGGGATAATGTACTCTTCTACACTAGAGCAGCTGATGTAACAGGCATGAAATTTATGTGGCTGAGGATCTGGGATTGCCACCTTTCATGTCCAACAAAGTTACGTGAAAGGTCAAGGCCACTATGTCTTTCTGCTAACATCTGAGCAGAAACTGGCATTTGGAGTTTCTCATCCGTACGTATATATAGTAAGGTAGATTAAACTTATATGGAACAGCTGTGGTGGGACTTACTTACAATGCTTAGTGAAAGGGCAGAAAGATTAGCGGCCATGTTAATAGGACATGAAACCTATTGACAGGGAGGGAAACAAGAGAAAGAGCCCCATCAAAACTGCAGTATTATTATTATTTTAAAAACCATTACGTAAGGTTTATAGAACATGGAAAGGAGAAAAAAATAAATAGCGACAGAACTTGGATTTCAGAACGCAAAGTTAAGTTTGCTGAGCCAGTAATGCATCTGCCTATCTTATTGTTTAAATTGTATCAGTTGTTGCACCCTTGTTCACTTTGATCCATTTGGAATTCCAGAGCTGTAAATGACATTCCATTGGAATTTATGGGCCATACATATCAAGTTGGTCTCCACAACAGAAGGATAAAAATAGCTTCTGTCCACTATATAATCCAGCATCTCCTCCACTCCAGCCTAATTTAAATACATGCTTAAATCCAGCTATTCTCAGGACTGTCCTTAAGCATGTACTTAAAGCTTGTTGGTATTTCTGAACATACTATTAAACTGCTACCTTATTATCCCTTTGTTAAGAGGAAGGCTTCCCCCTGCAATCCTAATGCAATTTATGGAACTGTCACCAGTCTCCATTGTTATATCAGCCCAAGCTTTGCAGAGAGAAAGAGAAACCATGCGCACACAAATACCCAATAAAATACATTTTACTGGACAATCATATCTTATGTGAGGGTTCAGTTATAAGTGTTCTGTGTTTACACAAAAACACTCAAACTCTTGGAACTGCCCCTGAACGAATATCCCAAGACTTCAATTTAAGACTGAAAAAAATGAGAAACTTGGAGAACCAAACTTAACAGATTTGTCTATCCCTACAAGTCACCATTACTTATTTTAGAAAGAGTCAGGAGAGAGCTATTTCTCCTATAAGTCTAATGAACAAGGCATGACTTCTGATATTGGCATATTGGCTTTATTCACAGTGATGACACTTTAAAACCTTTCACTTTTTGAGAAAAGGCGAAGATTCATTAACTAGATGTGTTTGTATTCAGGATCCTTCTACTGGGATAAAGACCCTTCCTGACAGGTAGAGTTTCAAGCTTATCTCACCTTCTGATCAGAGGAGGAAATCTTCCTAGACTTCCTCTGGCTTAATGTCTGCTGCCTGCTATTGCCACTTACAAAAATAGTGTGTTCTCCTCTCAACACCTTGAGGCACCTGAACTGCAATTGGCGTGGTGTGTATGGGGAGATCTAAACACTAACTGTCTTGCTGTTTTATCTATTTGTTTTCTTAGGGGGTAATAATACTATCACAAGCAAACTAAAATGAAGATTTCTTTGGCAAAGTCTTGTGTTAAAACAACCCAACAATAACAAGTGTTGATTGTTGGACCTGAAGGAAAAGATGTTTATGGTGGAAGCTTAGAATTACTGAAAGCGACTGCACTGTAAGAAATCAGGGAGGGTTATTTGCATAAACTGCAGCATTTTTTTTATTATTAAGCAATCCATTGCCCTCATCTGCTTAATTAAAAACTAGAGTTGAGCCAATTTTTAGTAGTAATAAAAAAATAGGGGTGGTTTTGTGGGTCAGTTTCCCATCAGCCTGCATATCCTGGAAGCAGGCTCCTCTTTCAGGGAGGCAGCCCAGGAAGTGCAGTTGGCTCTCTCTCCACAGTTTACCAACACACATATTTCCTGCAAGATCCAGGAAAATAAGCAGCAACCCCCACCCCCCGAAAAGATCAGATGGGTTCCTTCCCCTTGCTAGAAACCAGGAGAAAATCACCCTCTCAATGGGTGAGAGGATAATGTTTTCAGGAAAGTGGACGGGGGAGAAGTTCTAAAACTAGGTGAGCCCTTCTGAGATGCGCTGACACAGTACAGTACTCATCCAGAAGGAGACATTTCATCCAGGGCTGGCCTTGGACTGTTTACCACCACCACCACCCCCGCACCTCCTCCTCTGCTGTGCACACCCACTGCATCCCACCCACACACCCATTGTCTCATGCCCCGTCTGCTCCCAGCCGGCAGCAGCAGTCAACACAGGGCAGTGGACACACAGTGGGCATGCAGGGTGAGGAGGCCAACAAGCACAGAAAGGTGGCCGGCGGTGCTGGATCTGCTGCCCCTCCCAGCTATCTGAAGCCTGTCACCCTGAGGCAACTGAAGCAGAAGCAGAAGAAACTAACTGAGTGGTAGGAGGTGCCTAGAGCAGTTGCTAACTGGTACTTCACAAACGAGCCATTTTGTTCCAACTGGTATGCCCCCTAGGAGTCAATGCAGCTATTCTGAACATAGCTGCATTGGTTCCTGTAGAATACCACCATTTTGAACAAGGCACATACTGCCATCTTGAAACCTCTTCAATGCCACGGGTGCAGTGAGAACTTTCATGGTATGCCAGTGGGACTGTGGAGTGCGACAGGCCTCCCCGGTGATTCTTTCCTCTCAAATGAGCTGGATTTGGAGTGCTGCAAATCCGCTGCGACAGAAAAAAGGAAGCCACCAGGTCCATCTGCTACATCAGAGCCCAAGAGCCACCTTCATTTCAATGAAACCAAACCCAAGGCATGTGTTGGGACCCCCGGAATCTCTCACTTAGATATTTGGGGTGGGGTAACAAAATATGCATGGAGTCATGGAAGGCTTAGGAAGCACACTAGTCAGGAAACTAACTGCACAATAACTTTCCTAAACAAGTGTAGAACAAGAAACTCCTGACTCAACCTAGGTACAACTAAGTCCAGTGCCACCTAGTGTCTGAGTTATAAAAGGATACCATCTATGCACATAAATATACTGAATGTGTAAACAAGCTTGATTTGATAACAACATCCACAAGGACAGATCAGGTTCATAGCTCTTTTATCCTCATGGTATTGTGCTGCTTTTCATAAAAAGTGGAGCAGATCTCATTCTGTGGTCTCCCACACAATGTGTTGAATACTTCCACTTGGAGCTGTCACTCTCAATACGCTAAAACATGAATAGCATCCTTTTCTCAATGGAAAGAATTAATTAAACTGTGACTGCAGAGATCTAGCAACTAAGAAAGCTCCCTCTGACATAAGACCCCTTTACCTTGGCTTTGAATCACTCCACATTTTGTTGGGAAAGCTTTTGTCAGAAACAAAAGGAGAAAAGATTCCCAACAACACCATAACAACCCAAGCCCTCCAGTGCAGCAAAGGAAGTTTAAATTCTACTTGCCTTTTGTCTATTTAGTAATTTTTTAAAATTGATTTTACTTTCATGTATGAAATGAATTTGATTATTTTAAAAAATAGTTACACTAGTGACAATTCCCACTGGTGCTTCCATTGCTTTAAAAGTGTCATTCAGGGAACACTGAGTGGAGAAAACACAAGGCTTACAATCTAGAGGTGCTCTTGTGCACACCTGCTTCCCTTCTCTTCACTTTTTGGGAAGGAACAAAGAAGCCACATGCCCTGAATTCAGTCAGTCAGTCTGCTGAACAGCGCTATCAGAGCCAGCAACATTTGACCACCTGGTGAGCAGTGTACTCAGCTATTATGAGCACAGCACCCCTATTCAGGTAGAGTTCCCCATCAAACATCTGCACATGTGGGTACAGCTGTCAGTTCAGTGTAAGTTCCACCAAAAACATATCTGCATTTAAATTTTGGCTGTATATCACCTTCTGGGAAAGTATCAATTAAACACAGGAAGAAAGTTCCAGTTATCAGTCAGAAGGCATTTCCAGATGACCTGTTTACTGAGCCTCCATCCAGGTTTTCTTGTAGGGAGATTAGATGATATTGGCCACTTAACAAACATTCATTCTGACTTGTTTGCAGGAATGAGGTTTCTCCCCAATGCCCATCTCACAGAGCTGGTTCTAGAGGATGCCATGGTCAATGGTGTCAAAGGCCATGGAGAGATCAGGAAAGAATAACAGCGTCACACTTTTCACACACAAACACACACCGCCTTCCTCCTGATAAAGGTCATCCATCAGGGCAACCAAGTTTAGATGATCTTGCATCAAAGCAAATGTTATCCTACATGTTATCCAGTGCATTTCCCCATTACCTTCCTAATGGCAGAAAGATCACTCTTCGGGGGAAGTGGATTTGATGCACAAGATCTCCCAATCAACTGTAATTCTGCAACTTAAATTTGCTGGCATGTGATTGCATCCCACCCAAAAATACTAACAGTCTAGAAGCATCCTAGGTCTGCACAGTTGCTTATCCACAACAGCATGATACAGGAGGCTGATACACACTTTGTAAGTATCTGCATACCCCTACAGCTAGACTGGTGACTGGGAGCAGCCACCAAGACCATATAACACCGGTCCTGAAAGACCTACATTGGCTTCCAATATGTTTCTGAGCACAATTCAAATTGTTGGCCTTTAAAGCCCTAAATGGCTTCATCCCTGTATACCTGAAGGAGCATCTCCACCCCCATTGTTCAGCCCAGAGACTAAGGTCCAGCACCGAGGACTTTCTGGAATTTCCCTTGCTGCAAGAAGTGAAGCTACAGGGAAGTAGGCAGAGTGCCTTCTTGATAGTGCCAGCCACTCTGTGGAATGTCCTCCCTTCAGATGTCAAGGAAATGAGTGATTATATAACCTTTAGGAGACATCTGAAGGCAGCCCGGTATAGGGAAGCTTTTTAAGGCTTAATGTTTTACTATGTTTTTATATATGCTGGAAGCCATCCAGAGTGGCTAGGGAAATCCAGTACAGATAATAATCTATTATTATTATTATTATTATTATTATTATTATTATTATTATTCAACATGTGATAGTAAAGATCGTTACAGACATTATGAAGAACAGGAATCTGTAAATGGGGGAAGTAATAAAAATCCACAAGTTAAAAAGGAAGAGTTTCTATTTATGTACAGTGACATTTTAAGTTCAAGGCAACTTTAGCTTGAAAGGGGAGTTACACACTTTGAAAGATCTAAGGCTAGTAAGCATAGCTGCCATATACTACTGCAAAAGAATCTTGTAGAAACAATGACATTTCTGCTAATGGAAACCTTGTTCTGAGTAAATTCAGTATACATAGTCTTTCACCTAAGCCAGCGTTTAGCAAAAGGGAAAAGACATTGACCTCTGACTTGAAGCAAGCAACTGTTATATTGTAATTTAGCAAGCCAATATTTAAGCAATTTCATTCCTTTCTTTATTTTCTTTACTGTTTTGATGAAGGCAGGTGAATATTGTTTACAGTACCTTCTATTCGTAAAATGCCATAACTTTAGAAAATGCTTGCAGGGTTCTAGGCATTATCTATACAGTGGTACCTCGGGTTAAGAACTTAATTCATTCTGGAGGTCCATTCTTAACCTGAAACTGTTCTTAACCTGAGACACCACTTTAGCTAGTGGGTCCTCCCGCTGCCGCTGCGCCGCCACCGCACAATTTCTGTTCTCATCCTGAAGCAAAGTTCTTAACCCGAGGTACTATTTCTGGGTTAGCGGAGTCTGTAACGTGAAGCATCTGTAACCTGAAGCGTCTGTAACCTGAAGTACCACTGTATTGTGTTGTTGTTTAGTCATTTAGTCATGTACGACTCTTCATGACCCCATGGACCAGAGCACGCCAGGCACTCCTGTCTTCCACTGCCTCCTGCAGTTTGGTCAAACTCATGTTGGTAGCTTCAAGAACACTGTCCAACCATCTTGCCCTCTGTCGTCCCCTTCTCCTTGTGCCCTCAATCTTTCCCAGTATCAGGGTCTTTTCCAGGGAGTCTTCTCTTCTCATGAGGTGGCCAAAGTATTGGAGCATCAGCTTCAGGATCTGTCCTTCCAGTAAGCACTCAGGGCTGGTTTCCTTCAGAATGGATAGGTTTGATCTTCTTGCAGTCCATGGGTCTCTCAAGAGTCTCCTCCAGCACCATAATTCAAAAGCATCAATTCTTCAGTGATCAGCCTTTTTTATGGTCCATAACTAGAGAATTGGGAGTAAGTTAAAATATCTATATTGTGTAGTAGTGTATATTTTAACTTACTCCTAATTCTCTAGTTATGGTGCTGGGTTAATATGGCTTGTAGAACTTACCCATAGAAATTGACTTCTAGGAAACAGGAATGGGTTGTCAGTTTCTTTCAATAGATATATTCCTCACGTTTCTATCTGAAAGTATTAAAAGCAGTTGTGACTATCTGCTGCGCTCATTTTGCAATACAATCAAGAGGTAGGTCTTCAAATAAAGTCATAATTTAAGAAGTAATACAGAAAAATAATAATCTCCAGTTCACCAAAAGAATGTCAGACTCGTTGAATTCTAAATCATAACCCCAAACACAAAATAACATAACTCTCCTTCCCCACAAGAAACCCTTTTATCATGGGAAGTGGTCAATCTGAAACTCATCTATTGCTCTGATACGAATCAGTGTGCAACAACTGTGGTAAGACTAGCATGTTACATACTGTAGAGGCATTTTGTTAGAATCTACCATGAATTCCATTACTTTGCTGTGAAATTCCTTTCTATTAGTTGGTGTGTGTTTAACACATTTCCCTAGCTCAAAATGCAGATAGTAAGGAAGAATAATGCAATGATATTGCCACAAGAAGGGAAAAACCCTTAAGCTAATGTAGCACAATCCTATACATGCTAACTCAGAAATTAGACCCAGTGAGTCCAATGGGACTTGTTTTGTTGTTTAGTCGTTTAGTCGTGCCCGACTCTTCGTGACCCCATGGACCAGAGCACGCCAGGCACTCCTGTCTTCCACTGCCTCCCACAGTTTGGTCAAACTCATGCTGGTATTTTTGAGAACACTATCCAACCATCTCGTCCTCTGTCGTCCCCTTCTCCTTGGGCCCTCAATCTTTCCCAACATCAGGGTCTTTTTCAGGGAGTCTTCTCTTCTCATGAGGTGGCCAAAGTATTGGAGCCTCAGCTTCACGATCTGTCCTTCCAGTGAGCACTCAGGGCTGATTTCCTTAAGAGTGGATAGGTTTGATCTTCTTGCAGTCCATGGGACTCTCAAGAGTCTCCTCCAGCACCATAATTCAAAAGCATCAATTCTTCGGCAATCAGCCTTCTTTATGGTCCAGCTCTCACTTCCATACATCACTACTGGGAAAACCATAGCTTTAACCCAATGGGACTTACTTCCAGGTTAAAGAGCAATCCTAACTATGGGAAGCTAGCATCCCATAATTTCATCAGTATAAGTTACCCCAATTCCAAACTCCATTCAGGAACCTTTGGGAGGGGCTGATGATGACTGAACCAGCAGGTGAGTGTGGGCCAGAGCTTACAGGATTGGGCCCTAGGTCACATGATTGAACTGAACAAGTTTTGGAGTAGGTGTAAGCCCCTCCTTGCCCCATTCCACCACACCCCTTTTGTGGGGATTTGCACTGGCAGGAGGTCCACTGGCTTAAGTTCCACTTTCTAAGCCCTGGCTGAGCCAGAGTGAGGGACTTAACACTGAGCCCAGCTGAGCCAGAAAAGCCCAAAATCTTCCCAGTCTAAATTCTCTCATACTGGCGTACTTTGGGTTTAGATTGTGCTCTTAGTGTGTATAGGACTGCAGCAGGTAAACTCTGGACCAGGTCGTCTCTGGCTGAAATCTTGCCTCTGATGTGGACTCATTTGGCAAGATGGCAACACCCCTCTCTCAGCCTGAGCCTGCCATCTCCCAGATGCAATGTAGCAGTCACAGCAGACACGAATGGGAGGTATCTCTCTCTACACAGAGAGAGAGAGCACTGTATAAAATCCACCCTCTGAAGACATTGAGAAGAAATGCCGTGTTTAGAGCCAATGGGCCCTCAGTGAAAAACACATATTCTCCAGTGTTTCATGAAGACTCCAGGGGTGATGGGGGAGAGTTTTTATGATGGCAAATTTCTCTCATGCAAACAAGATTATGTGGCTGTCAGCACTGCATACCTTTGCCTTTTCTCCGTCCCTCTGAGGGTCAACTCCCATTTGACAGAAGCCCAGCTGCTATTCAAGTGGTGAAAGATTGAGAGGCCTAAAGAAGCATGAGTAGGCAGGCTATACAGGAAGAAGAACAATGGTAAAAATGAAACCATGTCCCTCAAAATAAGGACAAATGGAGGTTTACTTGTTTGACACGTGGCTAATTCATCTTCAGTGGAAGCATTTGCACAGATGCCTTAGGGTCAGTAAATAAATACCTCATTTATATTAATTTCAGGTCAGATAACACTCTCCCATGATCACATTTTAAATGCATTCATTTCCTTTCCCTGACAAATGAGGGATTAATTTCTATGAAGAAGTGTTAATGCTTGTGGATATGTTTTACTGAGCACTTCAGCAAAGTGTCTCTGGTCCCTATCCTACATTAGTGAGCCTCTTATGTTGCTGGGCCACTGGGCTATCAGTGGCACCACCAGCCAGCCAACTTCCCATGGTGCCCACAATGGTGGCCTTCCAAGGCACCACAGGAAATTAAAACCACCAATTGTCAGGAGCAGAAGCAGGGGTAAGTGCAACCTGTGGGTTATTTAATAGTTTAATAAAGAATAAAAGGAACAATTCCCTCGATGCCTAGATCCAGGTTTGGGGCAAATATTGTCTTGAGGGGAGAGCCTCAGCAGAGAGGTTCTGTTATATACCTTCTGGGATTAACAAGACCCTCACCTGAATCTCATAGCTCTCCTGACGAGTGCTTTGGTCTGCCCACCAGATACTAGGCACTCTACTATTCAAATTAGGCCCCAGTGTTTTTGTTACAATCCTCTTCTCAATTAAGTAATCAATTTTAATCTAGAATTTAAATTGTCAAAACTTTCTTATTTGTTAATTCAACCAAGTGAACTACTGCTCTCACTTCATTACAAACAGTATTTTTACCTGCAACACACTTGAGCAAACCTGCTCCTCTTCCTTTCACAGATATTTTGTTACCATTTGCAACTGAAGCTGCCTCTGATTAGTTATCATTTAATTCTTGGGGAAAATAATTAGCATCACACATCATGTGCATGGAAGTTGCCGAACCGATTTACCAACTAGATTACTGTTAATAGCACCAGTTTTCCTATAACTTGATATTGCTGGATAGTTTTGATGAACTGCAAAAGCATTTTTAATTTGCTTTCTGTTGCCACCCTGGAACTTTTCTTTATTAGTGCCACTTTGTTTTGTACGATTTCTTGCAAATGAAGGAAAACAACTTTTCTGCTTGTATATCTTAATAATATAATTTTGGTTACTGAGGACAAATAAGAGTGTACAGAAACAAGATTGGGTGAAGGCCTGGCCAGGACATAGGCGCCCTGACTGTGACAAAGGTGACCTGTGTGCTTGCTTGCTTGCTTGCTTGCTTAAGAGCTGTTGGGAACTTCAAGGTCCCTGCTCTCCCTTCTTATGGTCTTTGTACTGGACCTGGAGACTCCAATAGATAGCATTCCATGTCAAGAAGGAGGGCAAGTGGGCACCCTATCAAATGACAGGGCAGGAGCTACACGGAGCAGGGCCTTTTCACTGGTGGTGCCCATTGTATGGCTCGCTCTTCCAAGTCCTGCTCTCTTTTGGCCTGCATTTTGGAGCTTTATAATTTAGGAAGACTTTAGAAGAACTGGTTGACAAGTCTTATCAGTTGCTGACATATGAGTGGATTTTATTTGCTGCTATTCTGGGCTTCTGGTGCACCAGGGTTTACACCAGCGTAATAGAGTTGGCCAGGATGCCAGAAGGGATACAATTTATGAGCTTTCACAGCAGAGGGTGTTCAGCCAACAGTGCAAAGGCTGAGCTGAAGCATTTCCTGCCGGTTACCTGCTTTCAGCAACAGGGGTCGCTGTTGGTAGTACCCAATTGGTTAGTTGTCAGATTCTAGAGCTCCCTATTGGTGGCTCTTAGGTAATTCACAAAATACAGAGTCCATTTATAAAGCACAGTGTTCATTCATGAAGCAGTAACATTGCTTCATTGCTACATATTGGTGTATATTTCAGCGGTTGAACGTACAGCTTTATAGCCATGCTGAAGTGTAGTGCTTATGCGACTGTAAATAAAAGGTGGCTGGGCTCATTGTCTCGAGGTTTGGGAGGGAAGAGGTGACAAAACTGATTTCCAGTAAGTGCCCCCCTTTATTTCCATAACAAGTCCTTGAGTCTGTACTCAGAATGGTGACACCAGGGACCTAGAAGGTGCAGGGCTTGTCAGTCCAACCCCTGCACAGACTCATCAGGGCTGACCTTAAGGCAACTAGAGCAATTGGGCCAAATTGGGCCCCACGTGCCGCTTCTAAGGGGGCCCCCTCACCAGGGCAATCTAGATGGATTTTATTTATATCTATAAGATTTTGCAGACTTTGGCTGTGAACTGGGGCCCTACCAAAAAAAAAAAATCCAAGTTGCGCCCCACTGCCTCAAATTGGGCCCCACTGGCCAGCTGAGTCTAATAGTTGCTGGGCCTGAGTTGCCCTGCCCTTGCATGAAGTCTTGGGTTTGCAATTTTGGGAGAGGGGAGACAGCAGCACTGGGGAGTGGGCAGGCTGGCGAGGCCCCCTAGATTTAGAGGCCCAAGTTGTCCTGCCCTCACATGAAGTCTTGGGTTTGCAGTTTTGGGAGAGGGGAGACTGCCCGCTGGGGAGCGGGAGGGCTGGCGAGGCCCCCTAGATTTAGAGGCCCTAGGCTTTAGCCTACTTAGTCTATACATAAATCCAGCACTGGGTAAAGGCGGCAGCTGCCCCTCTGCCACCGCCATCGCTGCAGCATCAGTGTCCTGAACGTGTACCGTATTATTTTATTATTATTATTTAGCCACACACACACCCCCGGCCAACCAGATTGGTCGACCCAAGGAGTGACGCAGCCGGGGACTCCCTAATGGCGTGGGAGCTAGCCATGCCCCCCGCATAGAGGGGAGAGCTTGTGAGGAGCCCACAAAAAGGGAATGGCTTTGGTGGGCAGGCACTCAGGGGCCACAAGAGATTGCTTGTTCAAGTGGCCCCAGGGCCAGACTTTGGACATGCCCGATATAAGATGATAATGGGCTGTTCTTAACAAAAAGCTATTGCTTCCCTTTAAGATTTGTGATGAAATTCTCTGTAGGGGCAGGGAGCCAGTTCTTCCTTTTCTAATCATCATAATCCACCATAAACAATGCATAATTCTGAGTAAATGCACGGCTGTCTCACAGATGGATGTGGGTAATACATCTCCTCCCCCCGCCCAACCATCATTTATTCTTCTTCCATTCTTTGACAGTTCCTGTAATTGTCACTTTGTAATGTATATTCCAGCACATGAGCCTACGGGGCTAATGTTGCATGCCTGTTTTGCACCATAAATGATATGTACTGCCTTGTGGCACAAACAGGCAAGCCTTTATACCAAAAGTCTGCTCATTTTCACACTGCTCACTTGTTCAGAAACAGTTGTCCATTAAAAAAAAAATCAGTCCCTTATGCTAATCCAGCAACTGCTGGCCTTAGACAGGTGCAGGGATCAAACAGGCTCAGTAAACTAAAACATCTGGCTTGGAACTGATAATAGACCCATTTACTCTCCAACTCAGAAAAGGAATGTCAAATTTACAAATATTAAAATCATGGAGTTAGGACTTGTCATAGTCCCACTCTTTGAAAAGTTGCCTTAGGGTTGTGGAATTTTATCATTTGTATGTGTTTTCCAGCAAAATAACATTTCTGGGATTTTTGTTGCAGAATTCTAAAAAGGAGCTAGTTTGCGGGGAGGGAAAAGAAGAGAGGCAGAATATGAGGATGATGTATATGAAGGAGCCTGGAGCCTACAAACATGGCTGCTCTTCATGCTGGGTCTTCTCTCTCTACCTTTTCTGTGCAGGTGTCTCTCTGGTTGCCCTTAGAGAGATGAGAGGAAGAATGCTTGCTGGCCTCCCCATGCTGACTGGTAACAATAATGTGTGGGAGCACAAGAATAGTATGGCAATCTTAGGGAGCACAGATGCTTGCATTCATGTGCTTCCTATTCAGAACCTTCTTCCACTTCTTAAAGCTCTCCCAAATTCACAATGGTTTCAGCATTTAGCCCAAGGGGAGTTTAACAACAAAACTGGAGCAAAGCACTGTACTATGTGTATATAACAAATGGCTTCCCTTAAAGCAGTGCTTGAACCAAAAAAGAAATGCAAGAAAATAATTGGTCCAAAGTACATGTATGCATTGCGGATGGAAAATCATCTCAACAGAAGTAGACGGCATCATTCTCTATGATTGCCTAACAGCTGGCCGAGACTGTACAGTCGTAAATTCTGCCATTAACATGCAATGCAATCTAATGCCAGGGTTACCAACACCTGGCTGTATGTTTTCACTGTTAATTGTTGCCTTTACAGTTTCATGGCAGGGGACGTTTAACAGGCGTGGCTTCTTCTCTCACTGCAATACTGTGGCCACATCTAGAGGTGGACTTAAGGGAGTGCAACTGGTTCAGTCACACTGGGTGCAGAGCCTTGGGGGCACTGCAACTATTATTTAGAATGCAGCCTGAGAGGTAGGGGCGCCAAATTATGGCGTCACACAGGGCACTGATGTTGAGACCCCAAGATCCGCCACTGGCCATATCCACCAATCATAATATTGTTTTTTAATATTGATATTTTATTTAAAATTTTTCAATTATAAAGCAATGAAGTGATGCAAAATGAAAAAGAAAAAAAGACACAAAACTGTGTAAAGGGGAAAATATATAAATGAATATATACCAAAATACCTTAACTCATACATTATTTTATAAATTTGATATTATTATCCTAACACTAATATTAAATATTAATATCCTACCACATTTTGTATACAATCGTTCCAAATATTGTCCTATTTATTCCCATCATGATATTGTTAAGGAGGTAGGAGCCATTTCTGGACCACAATCAGTTGCCAATAGGTGGTGAAATTGGGTCTTTTCACATTCATCCAACTTTCAAAATAGAGAATGTGGGAAATGATTGAAATTCCCCATTCCCACAGCTCTATTCCTCAGGTACCCTTTTCTTGTGTTCACAGTTAATCTCCTCCATGTCATGAGCTCTTTGAAAACATCTTGGAGAGGATGCATGGATTCCAAAGAGGTGAAGCAAGAGATCTGAGGATTGGAGCTGGCCAACCTGGGAGACACCCCAAGTGGGATGAGGGAGGCTGGTGGAGAGGGCCACCAGTGATCAAGAGAGTCAAGGTTCAAGTAGATTGTCAGAGAAGTGCCCCCCCCCCGTAATAAAAACTTCTAGTCAGGCACCTTCTAAACGGCCTTCACTGCAAGTGCCTCCTGTCACTCCTGTCAGGAAGATTCTTCTGGGGGAGGTGCCTTAGAGGAAGTCAGATGCTCCTGCCCCAAGAACCTGCAGAAGTCAGCAGTGACAGGGACAAATCTCACAGGCTCAGCCTGTTTGTAGAAGCGCCCATTGGCTTGACTGGAGCAGAAATGCCTGTTGTTTGCCACACGAAGGCTTGTGGCTGCCCCAGTTTTCAAAAGGAAGAGGTGGGGAACATAGTACCTGTTCGATTGATGTCTCAGCTCATGCTTAGCCATGCAGTTCCCCTGCATTGCCTTTAACCCTTGCCTTAAGAATGTAAGAAGAGCCTGCTGGATCAGACCAATAGCATCCTGTTTTCATAGGGGCCAGCCAGGTGCAAGCAGCAGGCAGGATTTGAGCACAAGAGCTCTCTCCTGTGGTTACCAGAAACTGGAATTCGGACGCATTGCTGCCTTGCCTATGTACCACTCAGATTTGTGCGTCAAGGAGTTCGGCAAAAACAGAAACCCAGTTTTTCGTCTGGCAGCGATGTTCTGATCCCCTAGGTTACAGATTTGCCAGATTACCTATGGACCTGAGCTCCTTCTTTCTCTGGAAAAGCATACAGTTCTATATGAAGTCCTTGAGCACAGTGTCGTCTGGTTAAAACTTTATTTCTCAGCCCAGCCCAGTAGATCGTTAAACTCATTGCTGTTACATACAGATATTTCCCAAGGGAGTTGAAAGCAAATCTAAAACAGATGATGAGCTTAGACGGTCCGCTTTGCCAAGGTCAGTGCATGGCTACAGGTTTAGTTTTCATTCTACAGCATGCCCAGCTGTGGCTTGACTAAACACTCTGTTGCTGTTAGGAGCCTGAAATCGCTCTCTTGGCTGGGCTGGAGCTCTTGTGCTCACAATATGATCCCATTTACAAGACTTCCTCAGAATGCAGAAGGTGATTAGTGCAGCAAAACCCTAGCCAGCTTCTGGAGCTCTTTTAATCCTTGACTGAATCAAACATTTAAATAGAGGAAATACACCATAGTCGATATTTCCTGACTGGTCAGAGCCAGATATTTTATCTGCAGCTACAAAAGACTAACTTAGAAGTATCTCTTCTTATCAGCAGAAGAGAAAATGAGGTCCATGAATGTGAGAAGAGAAGCATGCCTTCCCAGTTTTTAAAATATCACCCAATTGCTTTGTTACTCATACACACACTTCGATAGTAGATGCTGTACTGATTAAACAAAATCAATAGAACTGAAAAGATGACTGACAAAGTTGCTTCTTATGATATGATATTTCCTGTGCAGCTCCAACTGCCAAGCTGAAACTTGGAGAGGTCTTACAATGGTATAAAACCAGTGTCCATAGTGTGGGTTGGTCTTGAGAGCTACGAAATATACAATTATGTCAACTAATGCCTTTACCACTAGCGAAGCTTCCATTAGGTCATGATGTGGGAAACCCTTCTGGGGGGCATATCCCAATGGTGAGAGGGGCCAAGGCAAAAAGTGGGCAGAGCAATTGGTTGTGTTGCTTTGTGTAGCAAGTTACGTCTCAACCACACAGCTCCATCCAGGGAAGACAAGAGGCATTTTCAAAGTCCAAGGACACAGACATATTAAGCCAAAGCAGTCGAGAAGTATGGTTAGTGAGGGTTTGGTTTACAGAGAGACTCAAGGATGGGATAGATAATTCTGAAGTGCTGAGGTTCTCTACCCTTGTGCTAAGGAACAGTAATTCTACTCTTGCAAGTTGGGACAGTTTATTTTCATTAATTCCTTCCAGCCCCAGGCCCTGTGTTCCTTAATAAGCTGCTCCTGGAGGCTGGGGAACCCTCTGGAACAGTATGAGTTCTGGTGCAGAGAAGTGCAGTAGATAGAAGGGGGTCAGCAAGAATTGAGTGTCCCAACTTATGCGACTGAAGTGCCCTCCACCAGCATGAAACCATTTATTGGATACAACCCATAAATCCAGCATTGGATACAATATTTCTGCTTTTATATAATCTGTTCTTTGCTTGTCACCAGCCAACAAGTAACACTCTGTCGATGCCACCGCTGAAATACTTCTGCTTGTGTCGCCAATTTGCAGAAATGGCTTTGGTATGGAAGAACTACATCCATCTGTTCTTCTTTATGGCCGGAGATAATTATATAACCCCAAGGCATTGTTTGACGGCACATGATGCAGCTATTTTGCAGAAGCTAAGCAAATCTTAGTGAGAGCTGGACCATAAAGAAGGCTGATCGCCACAGAATTGATGCTTTTGAATTATGGTGCTGGGGGAGACTCTTGAGAGTCCCATGGACTGCAAGAAGATCAAACCTCTCCATTCTTAAGGAAATCAGCCCTGAGTACTCACTGGAAGGACAGATCCTGAAGCTGAGGCTCCAATACTTTGGCCACCTCATGAGAAGAGAAGACTCCCTGGAAAAGACCCTGATGTTGGGAAAGATTGAGGGCACAAGGAGAAGGGGACGACAGAGGATGAGATGGTTGGACAGTGCTCTCGAAGCTACCAGCATGAGTTTGACCAAACTGTGGGAGGCAGTGGAAGACAGAAGTGCCTGGCGTGCTCTGGTCCATGGGGTCACGAAGAATCGGACACGACTAAACGACTAAATAACAACAACAAGCAAGTCTAAATTTGATCAGTTTCTGGGTGGAAGACTGCCTTGAACTCCATGGAAGAAGGGAGGAGTATGAATTAAACAAATAAGTAGAATAAATTACACCTGAAAGAAGATAAATATGAACCAGGTCCTTCAGGATCTAGGGATAGTTATCACCTTTATGACCTAATAGGAACAATCAACCAGTTGCTCTATGTGTTTTGTTTGACATATATAAATTATTGTGGGTGGGAAATTTAAAGAATAAAGAGAAAACCTAAAATGGGTAAATGGGTGGAATTCCTTTCTCCACATGTATGGCTGAAAAATTCACTTTGCCTGTGTGCAGCTTCCTTACAAACATCTGATTCAATTCAGTGGAAACCATAGCAATGGGTACCTGCACCTCATTCATTAATTTGATATTTTGAGATCATCTGAGGGCAATTCTTGAAAATATGGGAACGGTTATTATGATATTTCTAAGTCATTGACTTATATTTGTTTAAAAATCTCTCTCACTGAGTGGTTATGCACATATATCACTGGAATTAACATTCTCACTCAAATTTGATAGTCCCCCTTTATATGGAATTATCATTTGTATTCACAGAAATGCTTAAATAAGTGCTCATGATGGCCACTCTATATCCTGGTAACTGGCAGCATTCATGGTCACTTGATTGTAGAAAATAATGTCTTGCTTCCACTGTCTTTTATCTTGCTTTTGCCTGGCCTTCCATTGAAATTGCTTGGAAACTGCCTAGAGCGCAGTCGGCTGGTTGTCCTGATTGATATCTTGCCTTTGTGTCTTCTGCCATGCTTGCTTTCATTTTACTCCTTTGCAGAAGCTTTGTAAGTGGAAAGAAGATAAAAAGCATTAAAAAGAATGGGGGGGGGAGCGTGAACCAGCCTTTGACCATCACCATGTTTGACAAAAGTATAAAAGAGATTCTTCTAATAAAGGACTGAGTAGATATTTGGCACATACGTTTTTATTTACTGGACCATGGGCTCCCCCTCCTCTTCAGGTAGCTTAATGCAAGTGCTGTAAACACTATTTTTTCATTCTAATCCACTGACACTACTGTATAAGCAGCAGGCAGCTGCATTTGGTTTGTGGGTCACCAAGGCAGTAGGGCAACCAGGGCTTAGCCCTACCAAGTATAACAGCCAGCAATTATTTTCAAATTCTCTCCAAAATCTCAAAGCCATACTCTTTTCTGTTCCATACATCCTTCCACAATCAGTTTCCATGTAGAGAGCATCCTGGATGCTCTCTGTCAGTCTTCCATTTTCTGCCCAATCAGTTCTCTGTACCACTCAGCTGAACTCAATCCAAAATTATTGCTCTGAACAGGATGTCCCATCTGTATGTCTCCTGGCAGAAAACCCAATATTTATCATACTAAGGCAAGTGGCCATTTGCTCTGGCTGTGCAGTTTTCCCCTCCCTGTCATTATCACTATTTCAACCCAGACAAGATATCTGACGTTAAGTGGTCTATTTGTTTGCTAGACTCTGGAGCTCTTCTGATCATGCTCAGAGCAGTTTCCTTGGTCATATCCACACATCATTAACTAAGGCCCAGGAGCATCTTCCCTGATCAGCTTATTTTCATTTTCATATTTGCTGAATGTTTATTTAACTGAACTGCCTATTTGTGTGAATGAGCATGCCTGGACCCTGGTCTTTGTACAGTAAGTCCGCAATTTATGTGCATTTAACTTTACACACTTGGCAAAATAATTAAAAATATTAAAAAGAGGGCAGAAAAGGAGTGGGCATTCAGGAAAAAAAGACTATAGCAGTCCCACCCACCATTGCACCGATGTGTTTTGACATTATGTGGTTTTGGAATTATACACGATCCCCGGAACATAACCCGGGCATAAGTTGTGGGCTTGTTGTACAATATATTTTGTTACTTGTACCATTTTTGTTTATTGGATGTACCATTTTACTCAACAGGGTAGGGTCTTGTGTTGAGATGCTACTTAATTCATCAACCAAATCCCATGAAGGCTAAGCAAAGCACAGCCACCAGTGGCACTCATGGGCAAAGTTGCCTTTTAGAAGCTCCCATCCTTTGAAAAACAAAGCATGGAAGTCAACATTTAACGTCAGTCTGTGTATTCGTAGATAATTGCCGCTGACACCATCTCTGCACCTGTGAGTATTGTCAAGATCATTTCCAGGTCAGATGCTGCTTCATTGTTTCCTGAAGTAAATGGAAGCTTGAATGGCTGAACAATCTGTGCATCACCCATGCTCTTTTATTTGCCTTGCATGTTGTCCTTTGAATTTCAAATTTAGATATCCCTTCTAATGAATGGCTATTTCAAACTATTTTCAAAAGCCACTGGATTTTGATTAACTAGCAAATGAGGATGGGCTCGGTCTCCTGCTCTGGGCACATAGTTTTCAGTCTCCTTAGCAGTTAATTGAATGGGGAAATAATAGCATGCACACACTAACAGGCACCTCAGAAAGGAAGATGTCTGGCTGGCCACCGAGAGAATCTCACTGACATTAAATGTGCAAATGCAATCCAGAAAGGACTGAAATAGCATTGCCGTTCTCTGCCTCCTCCAGATCTGCCATTTCCTGTGCAGCTGCTGCTGCAAAAGCTACATACGCCTCTGCTTTCTTTGTGCTGCCTACTTCACCTTGCTCCTCCCAATGCACCATCTTAATTAAGGAAGGGAAAAGACAATGGGGGAAAGACAGGGCAGCTCATTGTTTTCTCCTGGAAACAAGTAGGCTGGCTTATTTATTTATTTTGTCGCTCACTGCATTCAAAGCAACTCTCCTGAAGCCAGCGGGGTTGCATGAAATATAATGAAGGGCAAAGATGAGCAAAAGTAGACATCAGCATGGATTTTAATAGAGGGATACCTTTTATTCCTTTCTTCGATTTACCACCAATACATTTGTTTCCTGAGAAACACAAACATCAGGAGACAGAAGGATGAATTAGCTGTTTACTATAATGGTGGCCTCAGTAAGCAGCAAAAGAGGCAGCCATTTTGAATTTTCCAAAATTCAGAAACAGTGGGTGTTGAGTGCTGTATAACATAACTGGTAGATTAATTAAAAAAAACTTTAATTGACTGATTGATGGTGGACACTTTTAACCAGTTTGGCACATATGAATTAATGAAACTGAAAATTTAGGATATAAATGGTAGAGGGCGTGCTAGTTCTGACTTATTACTGTAAACACACACATTAAAGAGGACATTTACATTAAATAAAAGGTTGTCACATGCTTCCTCCAGTGCCTCAAAACCACACCAATACTGAGGGTTTAAAGATATGCACATTTGTTTAAATACAATCAATCAATCAATTGGTAAAATGTCATAAGAGTAAGCACCTAAAATTTAAAAACCCTAGAGATGTGGAAGAAGGATCTCTTTTACCTTAATTGGGCCTTTAAGGGTCACATATATGTTTCATGTAGCATAGAAAATGCTAGAAGAAACAATACCAGATACCTATACCAGAAGTATAGGTAGCAGCTTTAACATTTATGCATTGTGAACTTAACATCTCTTAGTTTGGAATGTGCTAGGTCAGTATAAACAAGCCTTTCCACAGAATTCATTGAGAATAGCAAAACTTACTTCAAAAGACATGGAGTTTATGTTCACCTTGCTTAAAGCAACTCCAGAAATCTCAAAAGGTTTTTTTTTTAAAAAAATGCTTTGTGTCAACACTAGCTCGAGGCAAAGTGTTGACATGAAAGCCATTGAATATGGTGGCTTAACTACTTTTAGAAAGTTAGCATGCAGGATATGGAGTTATTCAGTTAGTTAAAAATAGCATCCTTTCATTCTCTGAGAAATGTATATCCATTGCTGATTTGGGATAATGTTCCCATTCTTAATCTAGGCACATCTGTACTTCACAAAAGGTAATTTGACATGTGCCCCATTCACAACTTAGATGGATATAGTTGTGTTATTTTCATCATCACCAGCCAGTTGCATTCAGACAACCAATATGTATGCACTATGCAGTGCAGCAGTGACACTTTACTGCCAACATTTAAGAGCAAGCCCTCAAGTTGCTGAGTCACTCCAGATCTAAAAAGAATAACCAAAAAGGATTGAATTCAGATGTCAAGAGCCCACTTACCACAGAGTGCATGTAACCATTTGGTATGCTGATTGTCTGCATAACTTTGCCAAGTGGTAAGGAGAATTTAACCACAACCCTGATCAGAATGTTGATGAATGTGGATTGGAAGTGTAGAAGGATGACCCAGGCAATCAAATTATCAAATGCTTGCAGATACATGCAGCAAGCTACTAATTATTACTAGAAGCCTTGCTCAGGAATTCTAAGAAACCAAAACAAAAGTCAGTGCAGTTTTGAAAGGTTCAGTCTGCCATCTTGATTCAAAATGGCATCCAGTTGTATCCAAACACAGACAAAAACACGGTCCTTGATCTCAGGAACAGTCATGCAAAATTTGGTTATGATATCTTAAGAGGTACCCAAATGCATAATGAATAAGCAACTTTTGAAAATTCATAGCAGATTATTCTCATTCTCAACATCATCATAATTATTCTTTGGTCCACGTTAATGTATGGATTCATTGATGTGCATTTAATTTTGGTTTCTGTTCAGTAATTAACTTTATTGTTTTATTATTTGACCCATTTTAACATCTGTATTTACTGAAGAAGCAAATTCAAAATATTTTCACCCAAAAAAAGTTTTTAAAAGTTTATTCCTTTTCCAAAGGAAGGGCAACTTATTTAAACCTCTAGTGCAAGACTAGGATTTGAATGCTTCAGTTCCATCTATAATAGCAAGCACACTGGAAGCAGGAAATTAAAAGTAACTGGTGGTGTGTTCAGGCACTTACAATTATAGCCAAACCTGTTGGGAATCATTGAGAAGTCCTTCACTGACTCCTCAGATCAAGGACAGGGAACCTGTGGTCCTCCATAGGTTGTTAGACTATAAATCACATCATCCCTGATGACTGGTTGTGCTGGCTAGGGCTGACAGGAGTTGGAATGCAGCAACCTCTGGAAGGTAATATGTATCACAGTCCTACCTTAGATCCAAAATAAGACTTGACTTTGAATATTTGTATGATTGTTGTTGTTTAGTCGTTTAGTTGTGTCCGACTCTTCATGACCCCATGGACCAGAGCATGCCAGGCATGCCATTGTTCTGTACATTACAAAACCATATTGTGCTATATTGCAACTTTTTGGTTAAACATGCAACACAGAGCAGTTGGTCACTTTACAGAGACTGGGAATTTCTTCTGAGATGCCCATTGAACAGAAACCTCTTTCTAGACATGTCCTTCCGTCAACACGGTCCTTTTATTCTTGCATTATACTGAGTAAGATAGTTGTGGAGGCCATTAGTGCCGTGTGAAAGATAACGCCTCGTTTTCCCTGAGGCAATGTCAGCTTGACCTTTAACTGAAGAGCACATCACTTCAGTCTACTCAAGCCCAGTACTAATCCTTGTTTAGCTGATGTTGTGCTGGAAAACCATTGCCTGGACCAGAGCTAGTGTTTGGGGAGTTCCCTTTCCTCGTGGATTGTAAACAAAGGCTACAAACGGGACTTAACCAACAGAAAGTTAGTGAGCAGTAGATAATTTTCCTTAAGCCTTTCCTTTAAACATTTGCTCATAGCTGTAGTGTTACAGAACTCTTAAGGAAATATATTTTTAAAGAAGAAAAGCTTTCTGGTATATAAAGTACAAATAAGATGTGCTTGTACTTCGTCTTCGGTGATCTGTAATTACTCTTACAGTTCTTTAAGTAATCATTACCTTATTACATTTTTGCTCTTCCACTAGCTTTTGTTTGTTTTATTTCATTCAAAATATTTTTGTGACACTCTTTGGTTAAAAACATCCAGGTCGCCTTACATTAGGTCATAAAACAGTAAAACATAAAAACTGAGTACAGTAAGCATTAAAGCAATCACAGTTGAAATAAAAATACTGTAAGCCCCCCAGAGTGGCTGGGGAAACCCAGACAAATGGGTGGGTATTCATCATCATCATATCACATTGGAGATTAAATGGAAATATTAGCAATCCAGGGCAATCTGGGGACCCAATCTGAGCTGCTGGAGGGAATGTGGTAGATATCTCCATCCACAGATCTCTGCCAGCCACTGGTGAGAGAAGCACTACCACTGCAGAAGCCTCCACTGTGACCGCAGAAAGCATGGTGGAGTGAATGCTACCACCACTACCATTTCCACTGGTGGTAACCAGGGTGGATCCTGAAATGAGATGTTACAGGGAGAAGCAGAGCTGACCAAGGATCCTCTGGAAGGTGGTTATTGGGTTTTGTTTTGTTTTTCTTTTCATTGTGTATTTTGTGTTTTCATTTTGTATTTTAAATTTGTGAGCTGCTCTGCAATCTTCAGATGAAGAGCAGTATGCAAATTTAACAAAATAAATAAATGAATGAATTCTGTGCTGTTCCATTCCCCTGAGAGAAACCCAAAGCAACCAAATTATCAAGAATAGCCGTGTTTTCTTTCTATCTATCTATCTATCTATCATCTATCTATCTATCTAATTTATTTCCCACACTCCCAAAGTAGTCCAGGGCGGCAAAACATTTAAAACAATTCCAATACAAATGTGGAGATCAGCAATATTGTGTTACTGTACTGTGTGCGGTAAAGAGAAGACCATCTCCATCAGAAATAAGGTTGGTCCAAGACATTGCCTCTACCGCACTGTACAATGTAATTTCACTTCAGTGTTCATGATGGGACAGCATTCTCCGCAGTGCTTGGGGGCAGTAGGCTTGCTTTGGGAGTGCACAGCTCTGTCCTCCCAACACCTTGCTGGCCACCACTCCCTGCTCCATCTTACACCTGCTTGTTGTACACTCGGACAAATAATGTAAGGCAACAACAGCATCATGCATTGTGTGAGCAGAGCAATGCAGGCACTCATGCAATGGCTGCTGAAGTCCATGGCTTGGGCCGACTCTCTCTCTCTTCTTGCTTGGTTAGTCAGGGGCCTTTCCAAAAGGCAATGGGGAAAGGTAATTTTTCAAGAAAGCAAGACACCCAAGGCCAGTAACAAGAAGCACCACAGGAGGATATGATAGAAATGGCTGATGGGACTGCTCCATGCTCTCCACCTGAGGCAGCCACCTCACTCTCCCTAATAGCAGAACCAGTCTTGATAGGCTTCAAAGGCATGAATGATGGGCACATTTGCTTGCTACCATGAAGAGACCAAGGCAAATACCCGAGCATTGTTTTTCCTATGGTACAATCAACAAGGGAAAATGGGATCAGAAAGGCCCCCATCTTGGAAAAGTATCACATTTGGGGACATAACAGTGGTTGTAATGCTACCACCCTAAAACAGATGCACACAAAAACACCACAGAGGTTTCCCTTCAAAAATTATCTTGTTAAAAAGAAGCTCATTTGTGAGGGATTGTTATTACTGTTACACCAGGTCTCCAATATATCTTCACATAATAATCGCAAATCACCAAAGACTAATACTGCTTATTGTTTAGGCTGATATCACTTTAGCATCTTCTCTCTAACCTTACACGTAACTATTAGTGCTATAGCTACATGCTTCTGTTCTCTCCTGTCTGTGCATGTAACATTGTTGAAGTGCAATGTAACACTCTGGTAGACTTCCTTCTATGCAATGCAACAAGTAAAGGAACGATCGCAATGAAATCGATGGCAAAAACAGCTACTGAATACAGACTGCATCACAATTATATTATGGCATGTGTGTTTGTGCTGTTATTTTGCTTTTGTCTGACTATTAATAAGCCTAGTGAATTACCACAGTATATAGTATCTTAACAATCTTTCCATCCAGGCTTGCTGCATTCTACACTATCAATAGTGTTGCAAATGAAATAGATATAGTTCTTAAATTATTAAAATATCTTCAAAATGCCACCCTCACCAGATTATTTATTCATATTCCCATGTCTCTGGGAGGTGCTTATTATGTAAATCTTAAAAACTGAGGGCTACTTTGTGAAAATCCTCAAGATACAATATTTGCACAAGCAAAGCTAAGACCACTGTTTAGTAAGGAACACATCATTTGCAAGGCTTAGCAATGCAGAAGGAGAAGAGAGGGGATGTTTTCCCAAATCACTGTAAATTATAATGCAAGGGTCTTATTTTATATATAATAAGAGTCTTATTTTCTAAATATTGATGGTGGTGTGAGGAACGTTTCATTGCCCATGGGGTGAGGCTGAGCATTCTTGCCACTAACACCTTTTGCAAAAGAGGTAGAGTGGCATTTTATGGCATTTTGAGAAATCTGTAAGTGAACACAAAATAATCTGTGCAATGATGCATTTACTATACCACTTTTGACTCTTAACAAAAAATAATAATCTGTTTCCAACCTAGATTTTACATGCAACTGCATCTTGTGCAAACGACATCTTGTGCAAACGTCCGTAGTCTTGCCGAATGACCTAGTGCTTTATTTTTAAAGTCCGCTTATGTCAATGCTTTCTGTCCTGTGACCATGTTAGCCGCCATTATTCCAGGGTGAGGTCAGTCTTTTTCTTTGCTCAGGCTGCCTGCCAGTTTCTTAACACCTGCCTTGAAAGTGACAGCTCTATGGGTGTCCTCATAAATTACAAATCATGTGCCCCTGTCCTGATGCCTTGGGACAAGCACAAAGTTAGAAACTGTCCTGTAACTTTAGAACTGTGGCTTCTGGATGGGACAGCTGAGAAGAAAACAGAGAGACAAATCAGCAGGGGGCCAGCTAAGTATCCCCCACAGGCTGCCAGCTTGGGATGAGCGGACAGTTGGTAACACAAGTTGGGAACTCAGTGTGTTATGTATGTATATATAGACCGTTATGATGTTGTAAAACATTATGGAAATATGGTCTCCTTCTCCATAATTCACTTTGGAGCTACAGGAAGGCAGCCTCAGAATTCCGAGATAGGAAGAACAGAAGAATTTGAGCTTGGAGACCAGACTGCCCTAATTTTGGTATTGGACGCACTGCTGCTTCTAATCCCTGGAGTCTAGGCATGCAGGGTAGTTTGCCCCATGCTGCTTTGCATACTTGATACAAACCAGTGCAAGGACTGTACTTTCTGCACTGAACACAGAGTCTGGGAGGTGAGAACAAGAGTTCAATGAAAGTAGGCTCCAGCCGTTTCCCAGCCACAACCTGACTTTAGCCTGCAACATGGGATCCCATTCTTATTCTTTTTCTTTTTTTAAGGACCAAAAGGTCCTCACAGCACCAAGTCACATGTACATCTAGCCATGATCATCTGCCCATGCATCTGATATGGGTGGATGTATCCCCCCCCCCCTGCTTTGGGCATAGCACAATGTGTGGACATGGGCACTCCATGTGGAGGTCTATAAAGATAAAGGTACGCCTGACCATGAGGTCCAGTCGCGGACGACTCTGGGGTTGTGCGCTCATCTCTATAGACCGAGGGAGCCAGCATTTGTCCACAGACAGCTTCCGGGTCATGTGATCACATGACTAAGCCACTTCTGGCAAACCAGAGCAGTGCACGGAAACACCATTTACCTTCCTGCCAGAGCAGTACGTATTTATCTACTTGCACTTTGACGTGCTTTCGAACTGCTAGGTGGGCAGGAGCAGGGACCGAACAACGGGAGCTCACCCCATCATGGGGATTCAAACCGTCAACCTTCTGATCAGCAAGCCCGAGGCTCTGTGGTTTAGACCACAGTGCCACCCGCATCCTGTGGCCGAGTTCAGGGTGATCTTGCCAATTGTTGGGTTTCTTTTTAGAGAAAAGAAGCATGCAAATTGGACCTCAGCACTGTTGTCTGCAGATGGGGCACTCCTGGCCATACCACAATCTGCAGAGTGCCATCTGGTACAGCCACAGAAAATGGCCTACTCAGTTGTGGCACTAACCATGTGGAATGCTCTCCCCATTGAGATCAGGCGAGTGCCAACAATGGGACTTTTCTGCTACCTAGTGGAGACATATACTTTCAACCCGGCTTTCCTAAATATTATTAATATTGGTCATTGTGATGATGTTATTGATTTGTATTTATAATTCTTTTTATTGGATTAGTTATGTTTTGCTGCTGTGTGAACCATTTTGGTATTTCCATCAGTAAACAAAAAGTAGTATAGAAATATTTTAATACGTAAGTAAATGAAAATATCTCTGCATGGGGTGCCAATAGTCACATGTTGCCTTATGTGTGTTGTAAGGGCACCTGGTCGTCCATGTGCAAAAAGAATAGTCTGAGCTGGTAAGCATGTGGACCTAACCCATATCTACTGGTTGTGGTCATTGGTTTGGCTCTGCTTCATTTTTCTCCTTTCTTCTATTGACATCTCCCCATCCTCCATCTTTCCCTCTTTCTTAAAAACTCTTTGTCACCATGTCATCAGGAAGGGGTGCTCTGTCATAGTATGCTGTTTAAGGTAAATATTTATTTGTTTTTCCAGTTACTTCACTTGATTACTGAGGTAGATCAGTCCTGGTTCCTTGTTCTTTTAAGAAAGGGATGCTGTCTGCTGCAGTTCTGGGACGGGAAGGGCTTTAACAGTCTTCCTGTTGGGGTTGGGACCTTGTCTGAGCTACAATGTCTTCCTCACCCTGGTGTGTTCCTGGCTTGGTTTTTCAGTTCTGAGTAACAGCTTACCTAGATTATGATAACTATCTCTAGATTACCTAGATTATGATAAACCACCTCATTTTTCCAACCCTGTCCAGAGACTGCAGAAGTGAGGTTGCATGCTTCATTAACATTCAAGAGGGGGGATACTGGTTTCTGGTCGCAGAGGTTTACCAGTAAAGGTGTGGGCACCAGCATACATTCATACTGCTTTATACTACTACTACTACAACAACAAACAACACAGAAATCTTCCCAGTCACTTCTTAGTTAACAATGTTCTTATAATGGTCAGTGGAAACTGAAATTGTTCAAGCAGAGGAAGAACCAAATATCTCTGGTCTCTCAGCAGGGCTGGTGGATGTGAATTACATCATAGTTGCTACTAGAGTAGCCATTCCCTCACCTTTTTCTCTGTCTTCCTTCAAGTTTAACACAAGTTATTTTGTTTTCTATTTGTACATGCAGTCCCTCCCCCTTGCAGAAGTTCATTCTGTAAAAAGTATATAGTTCATGCAACTACACCCATAGCTCTTCCCCTCCCTCCTAGTTGGGGCTTGTCTTGCTTCAGTGTCT
The DNA here is from genome assembly GCF_027172205.1 of Podarcis raffonei. NCBI lineage: Eukaryota > Metazoa > Chordata > Lepidosauria > Squamata > Lacertidae > Podarcis > Podarcis raffonei. The sequence goes on from NC_070604.1 coordinate 55,917,712, forward strand.
CTAAATCCTCCATCTGTCAAAGTTCATGAAAACATCAGATACCGTTACAGCATAAATTTGATGGTAGCTAGTTCTTAGAGGAAAATCTTGCCTTTCCTGTAGCCATTACATTAGACATGAGAAGAATGACAAGACAAGAACAAGCAGGACAGCTGTGAGCAATTTGCAGCATTTCATGCCCAGAGTAATACTGTCCTTGTAAATGATGAGCCAATTAAGGCTGGGGGGAAATCCCCAAGCAAACTTGTTTCTGTAAGTACAGATATCCTATTAAAGTGGTCATTCACCCAATTAACTGCAATAGACTTCAGTATCTCTCCTCTTTCACACAAACTAGTAATTTGTCCTAATGTATGACTTGTGTCGCCAGATGATCACACATTTGTCCTTGCAAAAGTTATGTGGACACATTGAGTCAAAGTTTTTGGAGCAGTGCAGAAGAATTCAGTAAGAAGAAATCCTTACTTCAGGACCTTTTCTGGCCAGTAGGCCAGATCGTTATCTCCCTTACCACCTGTCGGCCCCCTCACACCATTATAACATCAAGTGACACTATGCTTTGAAGCCCTGATTGTTGAGACTTCAAAGCACAGCACAGGGCTCCTTGAAACCCCTTTTACAAACACCCACACAAGGCTCCATTTTTAGCCAATCAGAAGTCAATAATCTCCATCTGAGAGCTGACCACACCTTTTAGAAGTTGGGCTATCATAGTGGGCAGATTTCTCCCTGCCAGATGGGATCCATTCCCCACTTTGTGACTTTTTTGCTAAAACAGAATGGAGAAGGAGAGCTACCGGGCAATCTTAAAGTGGCAGGTGATCACAGGGCAAAGTTGAGTAGTTATTACTTGGGAACAACTACTGATAATGAGTCCCTAGTGATGATGCAACTTTCTCCAACCCAATGTTTTGGATTACAGCTATCACCATCTCTGGCCATTGACCATTCTGGCTGGGGCTCAAGGGTGTTGGGGTCCAAAATATCTGGAGGACATCAGGTTGGGGAAGGTGATGAGGGATAAAAAGTAAGCACAAACATGCATTTACAATTTTGCATTTCAATCTTGAATTATGCCAAAATTGGCTTTTGAACCTTGATGTTGATTTGGTCCCATCCATCAACTCGCCCACTGAAACTTGAAATTGCACTGTTGCCCTGGTGTGTTATTGATAAGATTTAAGGTGCCCTGGCAACATATGGAAATGAATAGGATGGGGAATGCAGGAATATGTTGCAATCCCAAATGCTGAAAGCAACTACAGTATTATTTCCAGTTGGAAAAAATAATCATGCTTTTAAATTTTTAAAAAAAATTGTCATCTCTTTTTAGGTAACCTTGCCATCCTATTCTAAAATACCGTATTTTTTGCTGTATAAGACTCACTTTTTCCCTCCTAAAAAGTAAGGGGAAATGTGTGTGCATCTTATGGAGCAAATGCAGGCTGCACAGCTATCACAGAAGCCAGAACAGCAAGAGGGATTGCTGCTTTCACTGCACAGTGATCCCTCTTGCTGTTGTGGCTTCTGAGATTCAGAATATTTTTTTTCTTGTTTTCCTCCTCCAAAAACTAGGTGCGTCTTGTGGTCTGGTGCATCTTATAGAGCAAAAAATACGGTAGTTGATATGTGAGGGCAAAAAGTAAAGAATATAAAGATTTCTAATGAATGAGACAAAATACCAATGTGGCATTGCTAGTGTGCCCTTTTTATTTTTCTCCGTTCCTGGAAAGATTTTGGGCAGTAGTCTTTGCACAATATTCAGAATGTATTGCCCAATAAGTAGGAGGAGGCTTGGCAGGGTGATGTTACAGAGGCTGCCAACTAATATGATAGAAGGGTTGCAAACAAAGCCCTGTGAGGAACAGTTGAGGGAATGGGGGATGTTTAGCCTGGTAAAGAGGAGACTGGTAACCCTCTTTAAATATCTAAAGAGCTGTCACATGGATGATGGAGCAAGCTTGTTTTCTCCTGCTCTGGAGACTACAACTCAAACCAATGGATTCAAGAAAGGAGATTCCAGTTAAATATCAGGAAGAACACTCTGACAGTAAGAGCTGCTCAGCAGTGGAAGAGAGTCCCACAAGAGGTGGATTTTCCTTCCTTGCAGGTTTTTAAGCAGAGGTTGGATGGCCACCTGCCATGTATGATCTGGTTGAGATTTCTGTGTTGCAAGGGCTTGGACTAGATGACTGTCAGGGTCCCTTCCAGCTTTACAACTTTATTTCTCTAGGCATACATTTGTGGTCCAGTAAAGTGAAGCGCTTTAAATGGAAATAGCAAAGCAGACGTATTTATCCTTACTGAACAGGAGATATTGTTATGTCCATTTAAAGCCACAGCCCTTTGCATGCCCACCTGGGACTGTGAGTACTTCCATTGAACTCAGTGGAGCTGACACATGAGTAAACAAGTTTAGAATCCTGCAAGTCCAAAATGCTGCAGAAATGTATCTGTTTTACACATTTTTCTTTGAGAAACTATTTCCAACGACTGGACCAGCTCCTTTTCACCCATCTGGGTGGCCAAGAAAACAATAAATTTGATCCTTGCAGAGTGGCGGCTTTGGAATCTCATTACTGGGAGTAAAACACAGAATCAAATTGACTAAATCCTTTAGGAATTCCACAAGGCAGCAATTTTCCTTAATCGCTGCTCCATAACATTTTCAGTCCTTTGTTGTTACATTAATGTATAATACTCACCCCACCTCCAAATCTTTTCATATTGCTTCACATGGACAAGGAATATATTTTCCACTCATCACTGAATTAAATTTCTTCTAGGGGAAATAAGATATGAAGAACATGTATTTTAGCTATGTTACAACATAATTCAGTAGTGATTCTAATCTGCCTCCCCACATGCTTACACATCAGGAAGCTTGAGTGAGAGAAAGAAATTAACATCAGTCTTGATCAAATTCTGCTTAGGTTTAATCATTCTGAAATATAAATACTACAAAATAATATAGTTGATGGAAAGTCACACAGAAACAAAATCATTGATGATTACAAGTCAAGAAGTCCTGCACTCAGTATTAAGAGTCTTCAATAAGGATATAATGGGGCTTGGGTTCCTATTAAAATTGTGAGTCAGTGCTGGATTTTGGGCATAAAACTCAATATTCTTCACTGTAAAACTTGATTGTACCTTGAAACCCATAAGGAGGGTACAAAGTTCAAGCTAGATATCATATTTTATGGAAATTTTTGAATTTCAACATGCATAGCCTACGATTTGCTTTTATGTTGGGTGTTGTTGTTTTTTGCATATTTGTAGATTGTGAAAGATTCTTGTTATTACATTAACACCCATTTAATTGACAAGTAACCCATAACTGGTGCCTTCTATAGGTCAGCCTGGCGTGGATTCAGTTCCTGGAATAGCCAGGCTAGCTTCCTGGTGAGGTAATGGCCCTCTAAGTATGAGCCATTGAGACAACAAAGCAAGGGGCCCTGTGCCAGATGGCAAATGGGTGGGTCCCCCCCCTCAACTCTCTGGTAGTTAGAGAGAATCATAGAATCATAGAATCATAGAGTTGGAAGAGACCACAAGGGCCATCGAGTCCAACCCCCTGCCAAGCAGGAAACACCATCAGAGCACTCCTGACATATGGTTGTCAAGCCTCTGCTTAAAGACCTCCAAAGAAGGAGACTCCACCACACTCCTTGGCAGCAAATTCCACTGTCGAACAGCTCTTACTGTCAGGAAGTTCTTCCTGATGTTTAGGTGGAATCTTCTTTCTTGTAGTTTGGAACCATTGCTCCGTGTCCGCTTCTCTGGAGCAGCAGAAAACAACCTTTCTCCCTCCTCTATGTGACATCCTTTTATATATTTGAACATGGCTATCATATCACCCCTTAACCTCCTCTTCTCCAGGCTAAACATGCCCAGCTCCCTTAGTCGTTCCTCATAAGGCATCGTTTCCAGGCCTTTGACCATTTTGGTTGCCCTCCTCTGGACACGTTCCAGTTTGTCAGTGTCCTTCTTGAACTGTGGTGCCCAGAACTGGACACAGTACTTCAGGTGAGCTCTGACCAGAGCAGAATACAGTGGCACTATTACTTCCCTTGATCTAGATGCTATACTCCTATTGATGCAGCCCAGAATTGCATTGGCTTTTTTAGCTGCCGCGTCACACTGTTGGCTCATGTCAAGTTTGTGGTCAACCAAGACTCCTAGATCCTTTTCACATGTACTGCTCTCAAGCCAGGTGTCACCCATCTTGTATTTGTGCCTCTCATTTTTTTTGCCCAAGTGCAATACTTTACATTTCTCCCTGTTAAAATTCATCTTGTTTGTTTTGGCCCAGTTCTCTAATCTGTCAAGGTCGTTTTGAAGTGTGATCCTGTCCTCTGGGGTGTTAGCCACCCCTCCCAGTTTGGTGTCATCTGCAAATTTGATCAGGATGCCCTTGAGTCCATCATCCAAGTCATTGATAAAGATGTTGAATAAGAAATGCCAGAGCTGAAAGTTGAGTGACGTGAGCTAGAAGCTAGAAGCAGGCTGGGAAACCATTGAGTCAGAGCCATGCTTGATTTCTGCTTAAATCCAAATCTGTAGCTATGGGAGAAGCAAGAGGAAACAAATCCCTGGGTAAATGCCTGGAGTCAGGGGCGAACGAAGGAGTCATGACACCCGGGGTAGGGCATTGCTACATAGGACGCATGTGTGGCATTGCTACGTACGATGCATGCGCTGTACGTAGCGGCGCCGCACATGCTCTGTACATAGCAGTTTGCTGCCGGCACCAGGATCCTCTGCTCGTGGCTGCAGCTGTGAATGAAGGTTCCTCCACATGCAGCTGCAGTGGCACGATGGCTGCTCACGCCACTCTGAGCCCCCGCGAGCTGCCTTCTTGTCACCCCCACCCTTACTTATCTTTTTTGTGAACTAAAATTCCCCAAAAGTTGTAAATACTCCTCACATAGGTAATTGTTCCAGCTCCTTGGCCATTTTGGTTGCCTATTTCTTCACCTTTTCCAGTTCTGCAATATTGTTTTTGTCCAGAATTGTGCACAGTATTCTAAGTGTGTCACAGTGTAGACTTGTACAATGTCATTATTGATCAATCAATATCAATCAATGACCTTCTTCACACTAGGTTTTGATTTTTATCTACCTATCTACCACAACCTTGAGAACTCTCTCCTGATCAGTCAGCTTCAGTGCAGTCCCCATGATCATATTTGTGAAATTAGGATCTTTTGCCCTAGTGCATCACTTCACACTCGATTACCTTGAGTCACATTTGCCATTTTACTGCTACAAACAATAAGGCACAAACCTCTATTTATTTGCATTTAGATCAACTTATTTGCATTTATTTGCATTTAGATCAACTTAAAGTCAGAATGATATGAAGTCCTGTGGATCAAACTTGACTTTCAACTGAGATGCTTGGAAAGTAAAGCGTGAGAGGACTGAGTGGAACTGATACCTCTCTGTGGAGACCTTTGTAAGGGTCGTATTTCAGATCCCTGTCTGCCCCCATTAGATCCAGTTGCTAGAATTACACTGCACTGTCTCTCCACCTTCCAGATGCACAACAAACACCTGTATGCATCCATGCTCCCATTTGAACAAGGTGGGAGTCAGTGATCTACATGCATCCAAGGAAAATCCTATACTGTATATTACAGCACATTTATTGGTTGGATCATTAGGTAGCCAAAACAGCACTATCTGTGCACATGAAGAAAGTAACTGCATGTCTGGGGGATGATCAAAGTCTGCAGAAGCTTGAAAAATCTGTAGAGGGAGCTTAAGGGAGAGGGAAACTCCAGAACAGCCCAGTAAGGAGTGAGTATGCTCAGTGGACATGGAATGCTGACTCACAGTTGGAGGCGGGGTTGGGAATGCAAAACCAACATGAGATAAAAGGCAATGAAAAGGGAATGGCTGGCTGGAACTCTGAGCAGCAGCATTCCATTCTGCAATATTTTGTTGCAAATCCCACTTTTATTTATTAATTCTAACGGCTCTAATTATGGTTTCAGCTGGCTGGACAAAATTTGTGACTCATAAAAACAAAACGCACACACAAAAATCATAATGTTTCCCAAAATTCCCCCATCAATTCCTAAGACAAATGTGATTTAACATATTGGTTAGATGATGGTGGGGTTTTTTTAAGAATTAATGTTATTTTCCAATGAACATAGCATGCAGTTAATAAAAATGATCTAGTTCTCAATTGCTTTTGAAATACAGAGTAGAATTTAATGGCCCTCCATTCTCCCTCTGGTCTTTGACATCTAATGATCACTGAAAGGGGATTGTGAGAATTTAAGCACCTCATCGATTCACATAGCTGTGAGTCCTTTTTCCATACTTGAGGACAAGGAGTCCTGATTAGTAGCAGCTAGCATTTAATTCAGCTAATAAAAAAGTTATGTGAAGCTATGAGTGAAATTTATAATGTTTGGCAGGGAACAAGCAGTTCATGAGACTGGTAATTGAATACAAAACCTTTAGCCTATAAGTCACTGGCTGGAATGAGCCCCAGGTCAGTAGTTGCCAAAAGTCACTGCCCTTGAAGGCTGTTCCCTAGCTGAGATTAAATAGCTTGGTGGTCTCGTTTTAGGCATAGGAATAAAGAGAAGTTTCCATAATTCAATGGCAGTCATAGCAGTGATTCCGATATTTAAGTAGGCACAAAGGATCCAAGCCCTGGTCATGCAATTACTCACATGTAGGCATAGAGAAGAAAATCAGTTCAATAAGTGCACCTACTGTACCTAATTCACACTTTCTGAAACAATACAACAACCAAAACAAAGGCATAATAGAATCACAAAATTGCAGAATTGGAAGGGACCACACTGGACATCTAGTCCAACCCCCTGCAATGCCAGGTTCTTTTGCCTAAGTTGGCACTCGAAACCACAACCCTGAGATTAAGAGTCTCATGCTATACTCACTAAGCTATCCCAGGTCCAAAATTCATACATCCCTGAATTTTGCAATGCTGTATTCTAGTCAAGAAATGTGTACAAAAATATGTATACTTGGGAGACATGAGTCCATGTGGCTAAGAGACTGTTCTGCAATTCAGAAAGCCCCTGGTTTGAATCTCACCTCTGCCATGATCTTGCTAGGCCTTAAGCAAGCCTCTCTATCTTAGTACCTTCCCATAATAATATTCACTTCTTCCACTCCGAAGTAACATATAGTTGTACTTCCAAAACAAACAGTATTTTTCCTCCTTTCAGATTGCAGCGCTTTTCCATTTTATTATTCTTCTAAAAGGCAACTGACTAGTTTCATTCCAAATCCACACTGAACAGGTTGCTGCCCTTTGCACACTTACTTGAGAGTAAGCCTCTCTTTCACAAACAGGCAGAGAACACACATCACTCCCCTCAGATACACATGCGCACGTGCATGCGCACACACACACAGAGGCAGAGAACTCACATCCCTTCTCTCCACCTTTCTTTTACAAGCAGGCACAAAACGCACATCTTTCCCCCTCTTTCTCACAAACACACACAAAACAAACATCCCTCATCACAGACACACATACATACATATATCCACTTTCTCTCCCACACATGCGTGTGCCCACACAGACAGCTTAAGGCTTCTCTCCACCTCTCTCTCTTGTGCACACACATTTTTTGCTTCTTTTCTGCGACCCTCTCTGCACACACTCCAGTTTGTCAAAATCCTTCTTAAACTGTGGTGCCCCAAACTGGACATGGAGTCTAACCAAGACAGGATAGAATGGGACTGTTATTAGAGCCTTCATAGGAGCATAGGAAGCTGCCTAATACTGAGTCAAATCGTTGATCCATCCAGCTCAGTAGTGTCTACACTAACTGAGAGTGGCTCCCCAGAATTTCAGAGGGAAGTAGGTATTTCCTAGCCCTATTTAAAGATGTCAGGGAAAGAGCTTGAGACCTGCATGCAAAGCAGATGTTCTGTCACTGAGCTACCTTACCTCCTTCTCCTCCCTCCCTCCCTTCTTCTTCTTCTCTTAGTTTTTTCTCAATTGTGCCACATTTCACTCATTCACCATGGATCTCTTGCTAGTTTCTGCTGCTGCTTTTTTTAAATATCAAAGCTAAACCCAGCTATGTGTTTTCCCAGAACAGACAGCTTCACGGTTCTGTCTACACAGAGATCTATTTTCCCTCCATTCCCATATTTCTTGTGCAGCGTGCCATATTTATTGCATTACGTATGGGATACATGCCTCTAAAATGGTTCACATCTAGTGTTGTTTTGCAAGGGAGGAGGGACTGAGTCCACAATTCCCAGAAAGAGGAAGTGTGCATATGCATTTACCATATGTGAAGAGATTCACATCAGGACAACAAGGAACAAAAGTGCCATAAAATGAAACTCTGGACAGCATGTTGCTGGATCCACTAAAGAGAATCTAATGGATCTGAAGGTTTGTTAAAGAAGGAGAATAGTACAATGCACTTTCCTCCCAAAAGATGTGGGGAGGGGAGTCTGGATGGGACAGGGGGTTGGAGTTTGAGACTGATTCTCTGGTGTCAAGATCCATATCCATCAAGGAATGGCTGCCTGCCTATTTTGAATGCCAAGATTCATGTTGCCAAATCATCTCGTACACATTTGCAGCCCCCAGTAACTGGGTACATGCAAACGTTCTGCTTCTCCCTTAAAATGGCAGGTGTTAATATTGGAAGAAATAATTAATCCTCCCCTCCTCACTCCACCCCCGCCCCCCACAGCCTCCAACTGGCCCGTTTTCCTGGCTCAAAGGCATGGTGAGCTAAATTCCCAAGATTCCCCACAACATAACAGCAATGCTTTAGAGAGTTTCTGCAGCTTGTTATGAGGGATGCCGTGCGTGGTTAGCGGGGGGTATATTTTCATTTAGTCTGGTGGCTTGGCACACTTGTTTGATAAACGGAAGCCTAAATACAAAAGAGTGGTGGTTTGTTGTTGTTGTTTTTCATCATGCTCAGAATGGTGAAAACCACCAATCAATTAATATCACTGATGCCCACCCTCTTGTTAAAAGGGAGGATCCCAAGAAGCAATGCCAAACTCTGGCCCATCCCACGCTAACCGCTTGGAATTGTTTGCTGGTGAAACATGACAAGTATGCAAATCATGAGGTTTCGCCTTTTATGTTTACATTTGTGCATTTTTTCCCTCCCCCTCTGGCTATTTCTGATGAGAGTCAGATTAGTGGAGCTGTCTATAATTTGATCTCATTGACAGAAGCGCTTTTCGGCCCTAGTCCCAAGATCCAATCGACACAGCAGGCCCTGTAGTATATACCTATATGGTATTTTAAGTGCTGGTAAATATTTTCAAGAGGAAAATTGCTGCTAAAAATAAGCATGAGGGCATTACAGTGATCATAGTAATAATGCCCGAATGAAAGGGTTAGCTTATGACATGTGACATGTTCAATTACTTATTTGGATCCCATAAGCAGTTCAGTTAGGCTATTCTAAACAGCTACAGATTCCATTACATAATTTTAAAACAATGTCCCTCCATTTGTGTATGACTTGTGTTGAGCTCAAGTTTTCTGACTCTCTTTTCTGACTACTTGTTTAGCTCTCTCCCATTCTTTTCTTTAAAACAAAAACAAACAAACAAAACTCATTTTCTCATGTTTCCTTTACAGTGGTTTCCAGTCTGAATTTTGATCCATGCAAGCAAATTCTTCCACCTGTGCGGAGCTGATCTTTCCAGACAGTGGATCAAAAGTTAAAATGGTCTCACTGAGTTGCTAAAGGGCTGGTGCTTAAGAATACAGGGGTCTGTGACCTATAGCATGCAAGGCGAAAGGGGAGGGGGCTTAGAATGACATGATTCTAAGAATGCAAGGCGAAACTCTTATAAAGAAAGCTTAGTAGAATGAATCCTTCTCTTGAAAACTGCTTGAAGTTCTGAACCTGCATTGATCGACTATTAGACAGAAGCAGGCTTTCACATGAAATACTTAAATGCCATTTCCCACACCTTGGTCTGCATGATGGCGACACACAGATGTGCACTATATGTTCATAAGCTAATGTTTACATGCTCTTGGTAATGCCACATTAACTCTTTGGGGAAAGGGCTGTAGGCTGTAGGAGACCCTGTAGGTAAAATCTCTAGTGAGAAAGCCTAGCTGTCTTCCTCTCTATAGCTAAAAGGGAAATGTGGTTGACAATGCTATCTCCAGTACCATGTGCATGCTCTAAAACAGTGGACTATGTGGCCTTCAGATCATTGCAATTGAATAAATAAAGGTAAAGGGGCCCCTGACCATTAGGTCCAGTCGTGACCGACTCTGGGGCTGCGGCGCTCATCTCACTTTATTGGCCAAGGGAGCTGGTGTACAGCTTCCGGGTCATGTGGCCAGCATGACTAAGCCGCTTCTGGCGAACCAGAGCAGCGCACAGAAATGCCATTTATCTTCCCGCCAGAGCTGTACCTATTTATCTACTTGCACTTTGACGTGCTTTCAAACTCCTAGGTTAGCAGGAGCAGGGACCGAGCAACGGGAGCTCACCCTGTCGGGGGATTCGAACCACCGACCTTCTGATTAGCAAGTCCTAGGCTCTGTGGTTTAACCCACAGCGCCACCCGCTTCCCTCATTGAATAAATAGATGCCTATAAAAAGCACACCCTTATTTTTAAGTCCATGTAGTAGAACTTCATAGATGATAATTGCAGATTCTCCCTTTCTTAAAAATATAAGAAGAGTCCAATCTGTTCTCACAACTCCTAAACCAGGCGATTGGTGCTGTCAGAACTGACATCACTAATCATCTATTATTTGGTATTATAAATGTGGTCCTAATCCAGTAAAAGGAGCCACTGGCACTGCCCCAGGTGCTAAATTCAGAAGCACAGCAAGGAAAACCTTGTAAAATCCCAGTGCAGAAATGACTTTCCATACTAGTTGGGTGTATACTAGATTGGGAAACTGTGGCCATCAGCATAATTTCATATGAGTGGGGAGGAGGGGAAAGATTGTGGAAATGGGATTGGAGAGAGAGAGAGAGAGAGAGAGATGGGTTTGCCAGTCTTGGTTCTGGCTGAAGGTCACCACTAGCTTCAGCCTAGCCCATGGCCAGCATTTGGTCCTCAGCACATTCCCTGGGGTAATGTTGCTCCCCATCTCTGTCCTGGAATCTGGTGGAACTTTTTCCAGGCTTCCTTTGGTACTGCTGCCTATGAACTTCATCCCTGGAGCATTAGAAGAGAAATCAAACCATCTCTCCTGAACTTGATCCTACTAAAATTCAATCCCAGTTGACCCTCCTCCAGTTTAGAGATTAATGGAGAAATTTGGTTAGGGTATTATCACTTCCAAAAATAATGCATGTGAATTGAAGCACAGCCACCCTTCAAAATTCACACTTCTTTGTGATGCAGTTCTTCAGCCAAGTGAAGTGTGCAAAAATGCATATACTGGGGTAATGTGTGCATAGAAATGCATATATTGATGAAAATAACACACAAAAATCGATTATATTAGGGGAAACTGCTTTGCAAAAATGAGTATATTAGGGGAAATGTACACTGAAATGCTGGTGAATTTTCATGAGGGCTTCTTAAAAATGTACACAAGCTAATGTGGAAATGTGGTGAACAGAACCAAAGATTGGAAAAATGAGAAACAAAAATGTACAATTCATCCCCAGCTCCTGGCAAGATTACCTACACCCCAGCCATTTCAGAATTGTCATCTAATCTATAGCACCTGCTACACTATTGCTGCAAAACTAATGAATAATAGCCCTAGTTATGTGCCAGTAAACATTGCATACTTTAGGTTTGAGGTTTTTGGGTTTTTTAATGTTCTAACAATTGTAAGATCTTAAGATTTTAGCCTTCTATAAAGGTATTTAAAATTCAGCTATATAGCTCTGCAATTTGCTTGCACTTTAACTCATTGATCAGCAAATTGGATACACAATGAAAAGCCTTCCATAGCACTCAAGAACGGAAAATGTAAAGAGCGGGAGATGAAAGCAGCACAAGGTTTTATTCTTTACATAACACAACAATGTACTTATACCCCACCTTTCCTCCAAGGAGCTCCAGGTGGAGTGCATGGTTCTCTCCTTTCTCATTTTAGCCTTACAACAACCCTGTAAGGTAGGTTAGGCTGCCAGACAGTGGCTGGCCCAAGGACACCCAGTGAGCTTCTTGGATGAGCAGAGTTTTGAACCCTGGTCTCCCAAGTGTCCTAGTCTGACAGTCTAATCACTGTACCCACTTTTTTCAAAAAGACAACTCACAGGCCAATGCCGAGCCAATTTAAATGCTTAATCCCATCAACACCTATGAGACCACAATGGCAGATATCCAAATTTTGCAGTCTAACTGACTGGGTGAATGTAAGAAATTGCATCCATGCTAGTTCAGTGACTCCTATGCACTGAGTCATAGGAAAGGCACACACATGTTTAGAAGTCCCTAGATTTTTGCAAAACCTTTGGCACTTCTCTAGCATTGGTGTCCTGTCCTGGAAAGCTCTGCTTTGGCTCTACGATAATCATTTTGCTATGGAGAGGAACTGGTCATGGGAGAAGCAAGAATGGGGCAAAATATAACAGTACTACATAAACGTAGCAGGAGAAAGTGGAGAGCAGATGAACTAGAGCAGATGAACTATGCTAGAGTACGGAGAGCCTTTGGCAAGCTAGCGCCCTTCAGATGAGTTCACACTTGGGGGAGTCATCACTTGAGACTGCAATGGCACCACAGATTAAATTGCATGAAAGAGATTTTTAATATCACTTGATACACAATGAGGGACTTCGCACAATCAAGCAATTGTCAGTCACTGAATGTTGAGGAATTATGTCCATGAGGAATAAAATTTGTCCCTCAAAACTGACCCACCTGTTGCAGTCGCTGCATGGAAACCACGGGGCAGCTGTTATGATGGGGCAACCCCTTTGTGTAAAGGCAACTCACCAAATAGATTGGACGTTTTTCTCCATCATTGTTTTTTGAATGCTTATAAGAGCAGGGTAAAATACACTGCTGTAATACCAATGGTTTGCTCCATAATAACTACTAACAGAACAATCCAGCCTTTGCCAACCTGGTGCCCTTCTGGCATTCTGGACGACATGTGCTGACAGGGACTGATGCACGTTGCAATTCCCCACATCTAGAGGGCAGCAGGTTGGCAAATCCTGGATCAATGGATCAAATTTGTATTCCCACCTTTCCTCCACTGAGCACCTGGAAGTCGATATGGGTTGTACAGTAGTCCTCATAAGAAGCATGCTCACCAAGCCTGTAATGTGTGTGTCCCACACCCAAAGTCCTAACTGAATGATATGATAAATCTACCCAGGGAAGTGTCCAAGAAAGCCAGATGAAGATCTGTTTTCAATTACATCAGGTGGCTTGCAAGGATAATTCCTGATTTGAGCAAGGATGGCCAGGCAGAAGAGTGACCATTTGGAAGACATTGTTTCATGGACTGATCTTCAGTGCACAGTTTGTTAATAAAACCCAACAAAATATCCCATCAGAACCAATTTAAGAAATAATTTTATTTATACTAGTCATGCTTCATTGACCTAAGGTAATAGCTTGTATATTGAAGTGTGATTATGATCCCCTAGTCTGAATTTAAAGTTACTAAGATGTCATATGCCCATAAGGCATCTGTGGAATGTCTACAAGCTACTGCCAACCACCATGCCTTTTCCGAGAGCACTAGCATGTGATCAAATTGTCATAAATTGTCCAATACCTGTTTCTCCCAGTGGTTTTTTTTTTTTTTTTTGCCATGAAAATGAAGTCTATCATGTTGGTGTGTTTGTCTGCCTGCCAGCCTGCCTGATATTGCAGAGGGTGGGAGAGAAATCATAGTCCATATATCAATTCAGCATAAAGTTATCATCCCTATGTAGATTACCAATGTGACCATGTGGAGGGAATGCCAGGATCGTGTCAACTGTCCCTACCACAGGCATCCATCACCAGATAGTTTGCGCAGTCATCTGATCTTCTGAACAGAGGCTGCACAAGCACATACACAGAGAGACTCTACCCATGTGATCTGTACCTTGTACCTCAGCCTACTCCAATGAAATGGCCCGCCTACTCGAATTTCACTGTAAATTTTTAGGGCATTGCCAAGCTTAAATTAAGCATTCTTAGGTTCTGTTGATTTCAAAAGGAGCACATGCTCAGATCCTCCTGCTGAAATGAATTGGATTTCCAAGTGCTTAACATTGAGTGGATCTTGCTTATTGTTGTATTTTATATATATTTTTACATAAACTGCATAAAAATAGCTTTAAATGTGGTTATTTGTTTGTTTGTTTTAAGCAGAGTGGCTGCTAAGCAACAGATCAAGAGAATACCTTTTATGAAGTGGATGTAAGAAAACAAGAGAAGTCCTGCTGAAACAGACCAAAGCTTCATCTGCCACAACACTGGAAGCCTATAAATGGGACTGAGTGTTGCCAGCATCTGGCACTCAGTTTTTAAAGAAAACATGGTCCTCTGGATGTTGCTGGTTCTATGGCTCCCATAATCTCTCGCCATTCCCTGTTCTGGCTGAGACTGATGGGAGCTGAAGTCCAACACACCTGGGAGACCACATGTTTCTTGCCCCTCATTTAATAGGCATCACCTAGTGACCATTTCCACACACTGTGGTAGCAAGATACCTAAGGAAGGGATTCCCTAAGGAAGCATGTTTCCTATAGACATCTTGGACAGGGATACAGAAGCATAGAATTGTAGAATTGGATGGGACCCTGAGAATCATCTAGTCCAACCCCCTGCAATGCAGGCCTATGCAGCTGTCCCATACAGGGATCGAACCTGCAACCTTGGGGTTATCAGCACCACACTCTAACCAGCTGAGATATCCAAGCACTTCATGCATTTATTTGTGTGTTCGTGGGTGCATGTGTTTAATGTGTAGTTCCTAGTATGCTTTGGGGGACTTTGGGTGCATGCAGAATGGATGTGTCCCAAGCTCACTTTTGTCAAATTGCAAACTTCCTTGTGAACAGCAGCCCACTCACCTCTCCTCCTTTTCCACCAGCTGCTGCTGCAGATGCATAGGCTTGTTTGTGGCTCATGGCACACACACAAAAAGTATTCCTCAATACCAAAATACCAAAAGGAATACTTAATGCTGGAATCAGCACTTTGGGAGGGTCCCGCTGCCACCTCCTCCTTGCCCTAATGGTTCCCCCAGTGCCAGTTTCACTATCTTTCTTCCTTTCTGCAAAAGACTTCAAGGTCCATTGATTAATCTTGTTTGCCTCCCTGTCATACACCTTGTTTCCAAGTATGGTCACTATGAGCGAGCTGTCACTTGGAGACTTTGTAGGAAATTGATGGCAGACAGGGAAGGGCAAAAAGACGGGACAGATGGCTCTGTCACCACCACCGGCTCGACGCTATGAAAGAAGTCCTGTGTCTCCGCAAATGCCACTCTGTTCCATATACTCACTCTCTCCTCAGTCCGATTGCCTCACCAACAGCTGCCTATTTTTAAAGAAGGCTCCTTTTATTGTGTTCTTTTTTTAAAGGCAAAGTTAAGAGATCAATTTTTAAGCTGGCAATTAATCCCTTCTCTAGACTCAGCCCATACAAGTAGGGCGTTAACACGACCAGGCTAAAGAAAGCAATTCCCAGTAGACTCCAAAGGCTCTCTACCCTTGACCTCCCCAAACACCCGCCTCAGATCTTTGAAACATGTTTCTCCCAGCTGAACTGTGGTGCAATATCCCTCCTCTGCAAGCTGATCTACGAGCTGCTTCGTAAACATCTGAAGGTGCCTCCTTTTTGCCAGTCAGGCCAGGGAGGCAGGCCCAGAAGGAAGTTGTGTTCTCATCAGCTCCAAAATCCAGTGTTTTGACATTCCATTTAATTGGTGGAGTTATGCCAGGGGAGGATTGACAAAAGGCTACAAGCTTTGGTCAATCAATTGTTTAGATCCATCAGTTAAGGATGACTAAAAATGGGTCACCAATTGACTGAGTAATCATTATAGTCTGAACATTGATTGATTGATTGATTGATTGATTGATTGATTGATTGTCTGATTGTCCTGCATTTATATTCTGCCTTTCTTCCATCATGAAACCCAAGGAGGCCTACATATGGTTCCCAGGTAGGGTCTCCCCTCCAAGTGCTGACCAGAGACTGATCTACTTAAAACCTACCAGGTAGCAATGTACCATATGGTAGGACTCTAGAACAGGATTTGCCAACCTTTTTGGACCAGTGAGCACATTTTGAATTTTGATAGAGTGTGGACACAAAATGACTGCCATGGCAGTATGACATAACATAATGGGATGCTGTGGAGGGCATGGAATAACATAAAAATAGAGTCCCGTCATTCCTGCTTTTCCCCCACCCATCCTTGGACAACTTCATGTTTGCCATCAGTTTCCTACAAAGTCTCCAAGTGACAGTTCCTTCATAGTGACCATACAAGGTGTATGACAGGGAGGCAAACAAAATTAATCGGTGGGCCTTGAAGACTTTTATATGAAGGAAAATAAGCTGGTGCTTCTGGGAGCTGCAGTCTCCAAACATCTGGAGGACCCCGAACTGGCAATACTGCTCTATGTCAATTTTAAACGTAGGTTGTGTTCTTTTTCCCATACATTTTCAGTGATGAATCATGTGGAGAGGGATTAAACATCAGCATCTGAGAATTAGCATATTCCCCAGAAGTGGATTTCACTATGATTCTTACCCATGCTACTCTAATGGGAACCAAAAGAGAAATACAGATATTGAAAACTGTTTTCTGTGCTTAACAGTGCTATGGATCTACTCAGAAGTAAACCTCACTGAGTTTGATGGGCATTACTGCTTGGTAAGCATGCATAGAACTGCAGCCTGGATTTTGATTCCACCCGCACTTAATTATCAATAGCATTATAATTCTGCCAGAGAAAAGCCATGCTGAATTAAGATCCTGTGCTCCTTGATTATTTTCTGGTCTTCATCCAGATCAAAACAGCTGAAGTCTAAAGAGGCACCAGTAGCAGCACTTCAGTGAGACAAATGGCGCACACTGACAGCATCTCACTTTATTCTTTTAGTAGCATCACATCTGCTTTCGCTTTCCCAGTGAAAAGCCGAGCGCTAAGTACTGGTTGTAAGCAGAGGCGATTTAGCTTATCGCTCGAATTAAGCTGTGTGAAATTACATGTGTTCCGTTTATGCTCAAAAAGCAGGTGGAAAGAGGTCGTTAAAGAACCACCCTTTAACTTTACGACAAGATGAAACCTAAAGTAGTGAGCAAAACATGTTGAGGTGATATACAATGGGGACAGTTAACAGGGAGCTCACATGGCTACTGTGCGCAAGGCCCTGCCTAATTTTGTTTGTTTGTGTGGCCTGGTCTGAACAATACCAATTGCTTACCTGTCACTTGAAGCATTCCTCGTCAGAATATCTGGCAGTCCAGCAGGCCATGGCAGACATTTTCTTACCATGAGCACTGCACTGAAATGTATGTCTCAGATGACCAGAGGGTGTAACCAGGTACGTTTGTGTCAGCAAAAACAATGGCAAGAGTCATGGACTAGAATGGACCCCAGTCTGTGAACGATCATGCCGTAAAAAATGTTATAAGCAGGGCTTCTTTTCAGCCAGAACTCACCGGAAATCAGTCCCAGCACCTCTCAGATGGGCACCATTGCCATTATAAGAGAATCAGATTCATGGTGAGTTCTGGCGCCTCTTTTTCTATAAAAAGATTCTTGTTTCAGACAATGAATTATCCATGAGCACCGGTGGTAGCTGGTCCTTTAAGATGGATGGGCCCACAAAGCCCATCTAGCCCACAGCCAGCTCTCATCTGGCTGCCTCCTTCCTTACTGCAGCCAAGGGATGGCTTGGACTGTCAGCCTCTGCCTCCTTAGTCTAAGGGTTGCCTTTGTAGGACTCATCAGCAGGGAGGAGGATGGGGACAAGACCACATGCATTCTGGGAAAATAAAATGGCAGCTATTACAAGAGGCTGAAGCATTATCGTTCCTACCACTGTTGAGGTGGTACAATCAGATAGAAACATAGGAAGCTGCCTTATACCGAGTCAGACCATTGGCCCATCTAGTCAGCACTGACAGGCAGAAGCTCTTCAACATTTCAGGAGGGAATATTTCCAAGCAGTAACTGGAGATACTAGGGACTGAACCTGGGACATTCTGCATAGAAAGCAAATACTCTGTCACAGTGCTATAGTCCCCACCTTATATCCAGTAGGTTTGACTGGATTTCTACTCATTCGATCTTCTCAAAATCACTGCATTCCCAGACTTTCCCCTCCCTCAGTCTGGATTTTTTCATTCCCTCTCCTTTTCAGAGCACCCTGGTATGAGACAATCTGAATTGAAGGAAGGGAAAGTGTTGGGAGGCAGCAATTTGGAAGAGAACCTCAAATGGACAGAGAGGAGAATTGATGGAGACGCTGGAAGCTTATTATCCATGTTATATGACAGTATGGCTGAACCCCAGGTCTCTTGTTACATGCAATAGGGTTAGTGCAGCTACATTTTGGGGGCAGCCATTTGGTTTTTTTTATAGGTAGCACATCTTTTAGACATTGATGTTTACAAGAGGCAGACAGAAAAAATAAGGCAAATTTATTTATGGCAACAAGAGGAAAAACTGAAACATACTTTCCTAGAAATCCTTTAAACGGCTGGTGAAAGTGAGACACGTTTGGTTGGCAGGAGAAAATGTGGACCGAATCCAAAGTCATTTTAGAATGCTTTCTCTCTTCTTAGCTTCTACAGTTCTTATTATGAAGTCGCTGGAAGATGATAGCTATGACCATTAATTCTTTGTCTTGCATTTTTGAACATTGCTGTGAAATGTATATGAAGAGAAGGATGGATGGATAGATGGTCCTATATAATGGACTCCAGACACAGCTCTAACTCCCCAAAACAAGCTCCCACATTCTTCTTCCCTATTCTGATTCTATCCCCATCCTAAGTGCACTTTCCCCCTGATTCTCTACAATGGCAGCTTCCACAAAGGTATAAAAATCCCTGCACATGTCAGAAAGAAAGATTGCCCTCAGCATGCAAGTTCAAGGCCAAATTCAATATTCCCAAGAGACCTGTTTGACTCTCCCAACTAATAGAAAGTAAATGCATGAGACTACAAACAAGAGCAAAGGAATGACAGGTGAGGGAGAGATGTTAACCAATCCACCATAGGCTATGATTCCTCTCAAAATCACCTTCCTGATTTTTAAAGGACAAAGGAGTGTTTCTAAAGGACAAACATTCATCAGGGAAAGTATGGTGCTGTTGTGTATGCCAGGGGGTGCTGTTGTTCAATCTCAGCTGCTGGAAGGGGATTGTCTTTTGAGCTCCTGCTGCAGTGAGTCATAGGTGGAGTTTGGTGTGCTTTGAGAGGTATGACCGAGGTGTATAGAATTATTCAAGGTGCCAAACATACTGCTTTGCTTTCCCTTGGAACACATTAGTGAGGCCAAGTGGTGGGTCTTATTGTCTGGGCAGCCCAGCACCTCCATGCACACTGCCCAGGCTTGTGCCCCAGGGAAGTCACTTCGGTGCTGCTAATGCAGCAAAAACAACACAGGAGGAAGCAGTGTGAAACCTCAGTAGGACCATCAACCAAAACAAACACTTGCTAGATCTGGGGTGCCTTCTTAGGTTTTCTGCTCTGGCAACCATCCGTCCAACTACAGCAGACATCAAGTTCCAAAGCAAAGAATAATTAGCTCTGCTCTATGCCCCCAATTGCAGAGTGACCAGGCTCAGTCCCAGCATAGTCTTGAGCTAGGGAGACAAAAAAGACTCTCTTTTTTCTTCTGATAATATAACATGGTCAGAGTTAAAATACATTGACTACAAAGGGAGACACTATGCTCTTTTCTTGCCAGTCCTGCAGGGCTTTCGCACCACTGCAGATTTCTTCTATAAACGCAGCCATAGTTTTTCCTTCTTTCTATGTCTGACTTATTTGGATGCTAAATGGTATGTGGAACTGACTCTGATCCTCTTTTACATAATTTAAATTTATCTTGTGACTTGTGCACCTTTTGAATAGAATAATGAAATTTGCTAGGATGTATGGGCAGAAAGGGGGAATCAAGCGTCATTTTGTAGTACCTGATGTGCTCCATTGCACTTGAGTAGCATGTGTTAAATAATTCTCATGAGGTAAGGGGAAATGATGTCACACACAGCCTTTCCGGATCACTGGGTGCCATGCCTGCTCTCTGTTACTGCCACTGTGGTTTTGTTTAGTATACTCTAGAGGTACTCATATGCCTGTAAATTTCATCTGCATAGGTCAAAGCTGCAGAATTATAGCCATTTTTAGATTCTCCATTAGAGTGAACAGGAAACATTCATTTTACACAGAGTGAATTGGGATCCAGAGCACACATCCAATCAGAGACAGATCAGATTTTGGAGGAGGAGGAGGAGGAGATACAGATAAATGCTCATCCCAAGATTGATTTGCCAGTTTCACTGCTCCTTCGCATCAACAGAGCTTCACTTTTATCTTCACCTGCTGTTCCAGAGCAAGAGAAATACATCGGAAAGGAAAATTGTCTCTTGCTGCAGCAAAGGTTCTGTACTCTACAAAGCCTGCAACTGCCTAGTGGTAAAGCCAGCTCTGGCTGCAATCCTCTGTGATTTGTTTTCAGAGCCATAGCAGCAGCTATTAGCCAACACTCAGGACCAGTTATAAGAAACATCAATAATGTCAGCCAAAAGAGATACGTGAGTAGCTGCTGTATATAGATGACATTTGTGTCTCTAACATACAGTCAAAGATGCATGGTCATGTCAAACTGAATGAGCTCATTTGGTTTTGACAAGGATTCCACGCAGGGAAGATGGATGTGATAATGGGCAAATCACCACTAAAATGTAGATTTTTATTAACTGCTGCACAGATATCCACAATGGCTTAATAATAAGGATTTCACATGGAAAATAATCAAACTGTAAACACCAACATGCATATAAAGTGCGATTGTGCATAGATCTTTGCTAGTTGAAATAGATGGCTCAAGTGTTGCCTAATGGATTTGAATGATTGGAGTCACTGTTAGTATTTTCTGAAATTTATGTTAGCCAATGCATACTGGCTCTTTCCCAACTTGAATTCTCCAAGGGTTTTGGACTCCAACTCCCATCAGTCGCAGCCATCATGACCAATGGTCTGGGCTGATGGTGCAGACAACACTACGCTAAGCCAGACTGGCTAAATGACTTTGGGTAAGGCAGCTTCTGCTGGTCCTGTCATCGCCCCTGAAAGTTAGTCACCCTTGTCACAGTCTTCATTGCCTTGGGCTCCTTTGGGAAGCACGGCAGGATATAAATTGAATAGCGAGTTTTTAAAAACTAGACATCAAAACAAAAGGGAGCCCAGGTAGTTTTTCTTACGCTTCTGAGCAAATAGAGAAACTGCACACAGGGCTGACATTCAATCTGAAAGCCCCTTGTCCTTTTTCTGGGTTTTCCAAATGGGCCTTCCCTTTGTTGGAGAGAAGTGTGTGGTGTTGCAGTTTGGGCTGCCTAATTTTAACCTCTAACGTGGCTCGCTCAGCCACCAAGATCTAAATCCAGGCCAGAAATAGGAGGCAAAGCGATGGTCATGTGCTTTACAAGGAGCTGGGCTGCATGCCAAAACACATTTGAGATGGATGGAATTTCTTGCCCCTGTGAAAATGCAGTGCTAAATCTTCCTCCGTCTCTCCTCCTCTTTATACACAAGTGGATCTCTCTAGTGCACTGAACTGTCATCCGAAACTAACAAGGAGGATGTGTCTCCCAGCAATCTGAGCTTCGGTCGAAAGTTCATGACTTATCCAGCCCTATGACAACTTGGACCAAGATTGCTGGAATGGTTAGAAAAATATCTCAGTGTAATTCACCTTGCTGTGTTATTTCACTAATAACGTCTGAAAATTCAAGGAATGCATCCTTAACATTCCCTTACATCCTCAGTGTATGATGATGATACTTTTTCACAATATGGTTAGTCTGTTAAGCCTAATGGTTCATGGATTTTCCTTTTTTTAATGTATGTTTGTGCCTCCAGATTTATCAATTACCAACTCTTATTTGGCTACTCCTTTGTGAAACTAGAACATTCCTCTTTCTCCTAAAGATTTCCTTTTAGATTTTTGCATCAGAAAGCTATTTCTGGACCTCAACCAGAAGTCAAATGCTTCACATTTTGACTCTCCACTTTATGCTGTCATTAGTCTATCAATATTTTATTTGCCGCAGTGTGTGTGTTATTTTCAGGCTTGCACCAAATCCAGAGCCCTGAAGCACACATGAAGCAACAGAGTAAATGGACTTCCACACTTTCTTCCATGAAGAAAACTAGTGACCATCATGTGTACACTGGAGCCTCTCATACATACAGCAAACCACTGTATCAGGGCACTGCTATTGCTGCTATTGCTGCTGTTACACTTCATTATTGCTGAAGCACTTCTGCCATGATAGGCAACACTGTCTTTTCAGCAAACTTTGAAAGATTCTGTAGCATCTCTGACCCACCAGACTCCTCAATATATTGTGCCCTGGAATATTATTGAGGTGTGTCTATTTTCCAGTCTGCAAGACTGTCACCCATCTGAACACTGATGCCCACCTGTCGTTATTGCTCCATCTGCATCCCTAACTGCTGTGGGGGCTGTGGGAATGTCATGCTAAGCCTGCTTGTATGGGGGCCGTTTTCACTGCAGTCCATTCCAGCCCAAGTGAAGCACCCGTTAAGTTATGTGCTGATGTTTTGGGTGGGTGGGAGCAGGGGAGTAGCCGGGGGGGGAGAGATCAAGTAAAACAATAGAAATACTTAACTAATTTAACAATCACTTCGGTTCTGCCACCCTAACGAAAGGCCTGCACCCCCCCCCAAACAAAAATCCTGGCTACGCCCATGGGTGGGAGTGCTCAGCTGGTGCTTGACTGCATCCCACCCACCCTGACTGCTGCACAGAGTGAACACAAAAGACAGCACCCAGCTGTAAGCAGAGCACAGAACTTTCTGAATTTGCTTATTTTTAAGACTGTCGTAGGACAGAAACAAAAGTAGCACCGAATGTTGGAGATGTGGGTGGGGGAGAAGAATCCTTTTAATGTGGGGGACTTCCGGGTTGGCGCCTCTGGACAATGGCGGAATTCCTCTGATCGGGAGGAATTCACTGTGTGGAAATTAGGGTCTGGCCGCCACGGCGAAGGCGGGGACCCATAAAAATCACAGGCGGGAGAAGCCTGTGAACGTGGGATTCGGCTGGCACCTTTTGCGCCTCCCCTACTCGCGGGGAAACCCGGTTTCGGGGATCCGGAGCAACGTGGGGTGAGTGGCGCGGTGCTTTGAATCGACTGCTTTTTTCACGGAGTGAAGCTGTTGCCGGAGAGCGCTGACTTTTTCCTGTGGACAATTTGATCTTGAAACAACTACCCGTGAGTAGAACGGAAAATTGGATTTTTAAACGTCTTAATTTGGCACCGAAACGGGGAGGTTTTAAACAGGAAGTCCGCCTCCCCCTTTTGTAAATAGACTGAAGCAAAGAGGCTGCAAGCTAAAGTCTTGGAAAGTATTCTGAAAAGAATTAAACCTCCATCAGCTAAAATCGTTAAACCCCCCTTGGAAGCAGGAGAAGAGGGGGGAAATTTTAGCTCGCCTAAGCCTGCAGGAGAGAGAGTGAAGAAAGATAAATTACCACCGTTTTGAACCTGGAAACGGGCTGCCAGTAAGATTGACGTTTTGGGAAAGTTCATTGACTGTGAATAAAACGTACGTTGACAGATAGTTAAACAAGAGAAATATATTGTTTCCATTGTTTCCTTCTGCGCTTAAAAAGGAGCAAAAGTAACTGAAAATTGAAACTAATTTTGTTGCTGGATCTGCGTTTAAAAGGACTGATACAAATAGAAATTGTTTCCTCTAGAGGGAGCCTTTGAAACTGTTACAAGAGTGGAGCTGGGGAATTTTCCAGCTGCAGAGATAAAAGACCGTGAGAATCAGGGATTGACCTTGGACTGGTAAGAATGTCGACAGAAGAAGCCTTAGTGATTGCATTTTGCAAGATAAGTGCTTCATTGGAACAGCTTCATAAGAAGACGGATGTGATGACTATTAAAATTGGTAATCTGGGACAAAAAGTGACTGATTTGGGACAAAAAGTGAACATCTATACAGAAACTACTCAGGAATCGATTCAGGAATCTACTTTGACATGGCAAGTTGTGGAGAAGGCGAGGGAGAAAGTTGTTGTTGAACCTCAAGTAATATAAGTGGAGAGAGCCCCAGCCTTACAGAGGCAATTTGATGAATATAAGTTGTTGCCTTCTATGACTGAATTCAGAGAAAGTCAGATTTTGAGGATTGGAGCCCCGCTTGGATTGGAGAAGGAAAGTTGGACAGATCCCCTTATGCAGGGATGTTCTGGCTTTTGGGACCTGGATTTGGGTCAGGAGGAGATTGGAGTTGTGGGGGCCTTCAGCTTTGGAGGGATTTTGAAACACGTCCTGAAATATCTTTTGGACTTTAGTTTTGACTACGGAGAATGGGCTGACCTGTCGAGAAGGAATAAAGACATTGTTAGGTTGGAGCTTCCCCGAGATCTACTCCTCAGCGTCAAAGGAAGGAAATTAAGAACAAGATCAGCAGAAGATAAAGTAAAGTGTATGTATAAATATGAAGAAGATCTGCAGAAGGGACATGGAAAAGAGTTAAGAGCCTCGGACAGAAGATCACCAGATTGATGTATCATATGGAATTGATAGAAAGGACTGGCAGAATCCGAGACCAGGGAGAAGAGACGGTGGAAGAAGATTGGAAAAAAATTTAAAATTTATTTATAGAAATATTGTAAAATTAATGAGTGTTAGAAAAATGTTGGAATGAAATTACATGGCTTTAGTAGAAATGTTATAAGGAGTTAAGTACAAATAAGTTTTATGGTATTAATGGTAAGATAAGGTTAAAATAAATTAAGATAATTATATGACAGAAAACAGAGAAAGATGGAAAGGATTTGCTGAAATAATTAATAACTAGAATACAAAAAAGGGAGGTGTGAGGAGATCGATGAAACAAGTAAATGAAAGACAAAGATATGGAAATATTGGATGTGTTTTTAATTGTTTTTGCTTTTCTTTTTGTTTTGATGTTTTTTTATGTATTGTAATGTATTGATTTGTTTTGTTTAATCTTTCTCTTTTTTCTTCTTTCTGTAATCTTTAAACTTTTAATAAATATTATTTTTTTAAAAAAAAGAATCCTTTTAATGTGGAATCTACTGTATGCTGTTGGACATCGTTCCCAGTGATGTTGGAGCACCATTATAATGTATTTACGGGACATGTTTTTCTCTCCCCTATACAAAGAGGGAAATCGGAGTTTCAGCTGTGACATCAGACTTGCTTCCTGCGACAGTAATCTATGCTTCTTGTTGAAAGAAACGCGAAAGCTTGCTACTGGCCCGCAGGAATGTGTGGACCGTGTGGTGTTTGCAAGGAGCGGGAAGGCGAGAGGCTGAAGTATGGCTTGGCAAGAACATCCTGGAAACAGGCTGGGGAAATACTGAAAGACATGCATGTGTCTCTGTGTAAGCGGGAGCCAGAGATTCACAAAGAGCAGTGGGAAGAGGAAGGAACAGGAAAATGCTTCCACAGCTAGCAACCTTCTCTAGAACAGACAGCACAACCTGAAACCAACACCTGTTGTGCTGTTCCACCACCACCACCATGCCTCTCCTTGAGAAGGCTCCCTATGAAAGAACCTGCCCTTTGGGCTTAAAAGACTTCCCCCATCCCTGACTTAATGGTATGCTCATCAAGGTTAGGGAATCCTTATAATTCAGGTGTCTCTGTCTGCTTATGAAGCACCCAACAAATTAAAAAGATCCTTTTCTCACTAATAAACTTAGAGAGGGAGCACAAAGGCTTTGTCATTAAAGACACAAGTTTGACTTCAACTATATGTGAGTGTGGCACAGGATGGGGGCGGGGAGAGAACCCCGCTGTAAACTGGCTGCGGAACAGTTTATCATACTTTTAAAATATATTTCCTCACTTTCTCCTCCAAGACCACCTCATTTACGGCAATCAACAAAAATGGAACTGGTGATGCTTACATCTCACTTATAGGGAGAACTCATCTTGGGACTGGATGAGAAAAGTGACTGACGTGGAGCAGATGCCATATTTCAGTCTCTCAGCCAACACACACACCCCATAAATAAGAACCACAGCAGACTTTCAAGCAGTTTTATATTGAAGTACAGAACAGATGTATTGTAGCATATGTGCTTGTAATAAATATTATCTGTGTGCATTAATATGAACCGGTTAACTATTCAATGCATAGTTCCTATTAAAAGCACATAATCACTTGGTGCAAAGAGCAGATTTAATTTCACACCTTTTTTCTCCCATTGAGAAACTGAATAAATTAATTATCTAGAATACTGCAGGGATATTAAAGCCCTCAACATTCTTCTCCATGGCACCTTAAATGTGTATTCAATTTCAAGCCATGTAGTGGTCTCAGTTAATAATAGGGAATAGCCATAAGCCCTGTTCATTCAACCACCCAGCTGCCAGTTCCCTTCCTTTGTAATGGAGGATTGAGATTCACCTCTCTTTCTTCTCCCTAGCAACTCAAGGAACAAGGAATGCAAGGGCTTCACTCTTACACCCCTGGTCTGCATATTCTCTTTCTCTTTTCAAAGAAGCAACCTGAATCGGGATGTCTGCACGTAGTTCTCATGTCATACATGGTACTACATGCTGGAAGGGAGACCATGTGACTGTGTCTCCACCACTGGAAGTGAGTCAGTAGCCAAGCGATTGGTATTATTGGCTGGTTGGTTGGTTGTTAGGTGGTATGGCCCACTTCTCTCTCAAGGAGCTCCAGGTTCTCTTCCACCCTTTGTTTTATTCTTATAACCCTGTGAGATTGGTAAGGTGAAGGGATAGTGACTGGTCTAAGGTCACCCAGTGAGTGTTGCTCGCACATTGGGGATTTGAACCTGGATCTCAGTGCTGACTCCAGGTTTTGGGAGGGAGACTTTGGAAAGATGCTCCCAGTGACTCTCCTCCTTGCATGCATTTACTTCCTCTTCCTTTATTTCCTTCCTTCCTTCCCATTCATTGGACCTGTGGGTCCAACCTGTGCAACCACAAGAAAGTGAGAGGCAAACAAAGAAAGCTACTTCACTTCCTCACTCTTGCCATTGCTTGCATGCCCAGGTGACATGAAATCTCCATCTGTGGTATTAGGTATGTCTATGGTGGCTCAGTTACACAGTCACGGCTTGGAGTTGCACTCAGTTCTAGGGATCTTAGGAATCAAAGCCTTCAACAGCTTTTGTTTTGCTTTGATTGAAGGTGGGAGCATTCAAACATTCAACCTAGGAAAGCTTTCCTACTTGATGCTGCTGATAACATAGGCCTGGTCTTCCTTATTCTCATCTTAATGGGACTTACTTCTGCGTAGACATGTAAAGCATTGTGCTTTACAAGTGTGCAGTATCTATCTTGCATTTTTTCAACTAATTCCATTGGTTACTTACCTTTCCCATTGTATTCTCCATGCAAAATGTTATTTTATTTCCCTTGTGTGCATCCATTCTCTGGTTAAGATTGTATTTCTTTCTGCTTCACATGTTCATGCTCTTTATCTGATTTCTCCTTAGTTATGGAATTTGTTGCCAGCTGATTCTGTTAATTGATTCTCTTTCCTTGGTTAAAAATGTTTCAAATGATTACCCAGCAGTGGGTCAGGATGTTTTGCCACTTTATCTCAATGACTAGTTTGCTTCAAAATCTTACCCATTAAGCTGCAGTCCTTTGCACATTTACTTGGGAGTAAACCCTCCTGCCAACCTAGCAGTTCGAAAGCACATCAAACTGCAAGTAGATAAATAGGTACCGCTCCGGCGGGAAGGTAAATGGCGTTTCCGTGTGCTGCTCTGGTTTGCCAGAAGCGGCTTAGTCATGCTGGCCACATGACCCGGAAGTTGTCTGCGGACAAACGCCGGCTCCCTCGGCCTATAAAGCGGGATGAGCATGCAACCCCAGAGTCGGTCACGACTCGACCTAATGGTCAGGGGTCCCTTTACCTTTACCTAAACCCACTGAACTCAGTAGGAATTCCATTATTGTAAATAAAAATGTGTTGGGCTGAGCTGTGACGACACTGATGCACACATTCTGTTGCTTATGGCTACTGGCAAGTGCATTTCAATTACTCAAAATTTATGTGAGCAAATGTGTTTCTCTTACAGATGCTTGAGGGTATTTTAATGCTTCTGCAGTCTAAGCCCAAGAAAGTCACAAGCAGAAGTTAAATAGCTGCCCCTTCTGAGGCTGCTTTGTCTTTGCCTCATTTGTCAGCTAACCGAGGAGGATTCCCCTAGCATGGAGGAAATCCTGGGTGTTTTAGAAATGGCATACTCAGTTTACATTGCATTCTGTCAACATAGCTGATGTGGCTGCAGGACAGAGGAACATGGCTGGGGTAATATTGCATTCTGGCAATCTGTGTCTGTGAGAAATGCAATCTCTGTGTCACCCAGTAAGCCTTCTCTGTTTTGTGCAAAGATCCAAATGTCTCCTATTTATTTATTTAAAGACTTCGTTTGTCAAAACTGACACCTTTAATTGTGCCGAAGAAAGCAAAAGGAAGCCAGTGCAGTATTGGTGCAATGTGCTCTTGAAAAGCCCATCCATTAGGAGTAAGATCAACACGTTGTGCAGCTTCAGGCAGGCCGGGCCGTCCTCTTACATACCTGCTGGGATTGACAAGGCATCTGACCCTCACCTGAATCTCATAGCTCTCCTGTAGCTGCCTCTGATGAGTTATCATTTGACTGGGGGGGGGTAGCATCACACGTCATGTGCATGGAAGTTGCCGAACCAATTAACCAACTTACAAGGATTACTGTTAATAGCACCAGTTTTCCTATAACTTGATTTTTAGTTTGCTTTCTGTTGCCACCCTGGAACTTTTCTTTATTAGTGCCACTTTGTTTTGTACAATTCTTTGCAAATGAAGGAAAACAACTTTTCTGCTTGTATATCTTGATAATACAATTTTGGTTACTGAGGACAAACAAGATTGTACAAAAACAAGATTGGGTGCAGGCCTGGCCAGGACATACAGTAGGCATCCTGACTGTGACAAAGGTGACCTGTGTGCTTGCTTGCTTGCTTGCTTGCTTGCTTGCTTGCTTAACAGCTGTTGGGAACTTAAAGGTTTCTGCTCCCCCTTCTTATGGTCTTTGTACTGGACCTGGAGACTCCAACAGAGAGCATTCCATGTCAAGAAGGAGGGCAAGTGGGCACTCTATCAAATGACAAGCAGGAGTTACACAGAGCAGGGACTTTTCACTGGTGGTGCCCACTGTATGCCTCGCTCTTCCCAGACCTGCTCTCTTTTTTGGCCTGTATTTTGGAGCTTTATAATTTAGGAAGACTGTGGAAGAACTGGTTGACAAGTCTTATCAGTTGCTGATGTATGAGCGGATTTTATTTGCTACTATTCTGGGCTTCTGGTGCACCAGGGTTTACACCAGCGTAATAGAGTTGGCCAGGATGCCAGAAGGGATACACTTTACGAGCTTTCTCCATTGTCTGCACAGCAGGGGGTGTTCAGTCAACAGTGCAAAGGCTGAGCTGAGGCATTCCCTGCTGGTTACCTGCTTTCAGAAATAGGGGTCACTTTTGGTAGTACCCAATTGGTTAGCTGTCAGATTCTAGAGCTCCCTCTTGGTGGCTCTTAGGTAATTCACAAAATACAGAGACCATTCATAAAACAGTAACATACCATATTTTTCCATCTATAAGACGCCCCCTATTTTTGTGGCAACAACCAATCGCCAGTCCACCCTTGGCACTATCGGTGTAAAAGACACCCCATAATTTTTTACATTATTTTTTAGGGAAAAAACCTAGTCTTATACTCGGAAAAAGACGATAAATCTCCATTGCTTCATATTGGGTGTATATTTCAGCGGTTGAACGTACAAGTTTATGGCCATGCTGTAGTGTAGTGTAGTGCTTATGTGACTGTGAATAAAAGGTGGCAGGGCTCATTGTCTCGGAGTTTGGGGGGGAGGAAGAGGTGACAAAACTGATTTCCAATAAGTGCCCCCCCCTTTATTTCCATAACAAGTCCTTGAGTCTGTACTCTGAATGGTGACACCAGGGACCTAGAAGGTGCAGGGCTTGTCAGTCCAACCCCTGTACAGTCTCATCAGGGCTGACCTTAAGGCAATTGGAGCAACTGGGCCAAATTGGGCCCTGCGGGCCGCTCCTAAGGGGGCCCCCTCACCAGGGCAATCTAGATAGACTTTATTTATATCTATAAGATTTTGCAGACTTTGGCTGTGAACTGGGACCCTACCCCCCCAAAAAATATTCACGTTGTGCCCCACTGCTTCAAATTGGGCCCCACTGGCCAGCCAAGTCTAATAGTTGCTGGGCCTGAGTTGCCCTGCCCTTGCATGAAATCTTGGGTTTACAATTTTGGGAGAGGGGAGACAGCGGCACTGGGGAGCGGGCAGGCTGGCGAGGCCCCTTAGATTGAGAGGCCTGAGTTGCCCTGCCCTCACATAAAGTCTTGGGTTTGCAATTTTGGGAGAGGGGAGAATGCCCACTGGGAAGCAGGAGGGCTGGCAAGGCCCCCTAGATTTAGAGGCCCTAGGCTTCAGCCTACTTAGCCTATACATAAATCTGGCACTGGCTGCAGTGTCAGGGGTATCCTTGGCAAAATGCAGTCCAGTGGGTTCGTAGGTGAATAGCTGTTCCTTTTCCTCCCCCTCCTCCTAGTTAGATGGCAGGTGGTGGCAGCTGCTGCCATCACCAGTCATGGCCATGCAAGTGAGTGGCAATGCCTGTTAAGAGTACCAGCTGCTGCTGCCAGCACAGCTGCCTACAGAGACAGGGCAATCAGTGGTCATGGCTGCTATTCTTTGCCAGCCACTACAAGGGTCACTAATTGCAAGGAGCAGGGATGGAAGAATTTTGTCAATTTTGGTTCTTTCCATTTCTCATTTTTCCAGTTCCGTTCTCCACATTTTGCAGAAATCTGTGAGTTTGTTTCCTTTAATCCTCATGAAAATTCATCACATCAGCATTTTTGTGTGAACTTCTCTTATTGAACACATGGTCATATGCAGTTTTGACCCATGTACACATTTTAGCAAGCAATTTTCACTGATCCAATGCAATTTTGTACGTTATTCTCCCTAATATATTCATTTTAAGCACACTTACAACATTTAAATATTTGTAAACATATAAATTTTTGACTGGAGAACTGCATTGCAAAATTTGGATAAGTGCAAATTGTGCAGGATAGCTGTGCTTTGCTGGGGGGGGGGGTTAGATTGTAGGTCTGTGGGTAGGGACTGTCTTGTTTCCATAGCATGTAAGCCACTTTGGGAGCCTTTTTGGCTGAACAGTACGGTGCAAATGCTCTAAATAAAGAAATACTGTTTCAGAAAGTGTGAATCTGATAGATTTGGCTTTAAATGCATACCGTACTGAATTTCTCCTCCATCCCTAACAAGGAGCATCCATCCCCGATGCTACCTGTACACCTCTCTCTCACACACACACAGTGTCTGCTGCTACTCCTAGCAGCAAGTTGCTGCTCGCTCACCCACCTGGGGCAGATGGCAAGCAGAAGTAGCAGCTATTCACTGCCCTGGGCACAAGGAGAAGGGGACGACAGAGGACGAGATGGTTGGACAGTGTTCTCGAAGCTACCAGCATGAGTTTGACCAAACTGCAGGAGGCAGTGGAAGACAGGAGTGCCTGGCGTGCTCTGGGGTCGCGAAAAGTCGGACACGACTAAACGACTAAATATAATGAATGAGTCTCTGCCACAGCAGATATGTGGTGTGGAAGGAAGCAATATCCCCCCCAGGAGGCAAATCTTGCCGCTGAACGGAATCCTCCAGATATTCAGCTCGTGTTCGTTGCTTTCTCTCAAATACTCTGCTCTAGTACATGCAGCTTAAAGAATCAGAATTGCAGAGTTCTATTAATCGATTCCTGCGTCCTGGCCGCATTCCCTCCTCATAGTCTGCTTTTATATATGCGTTTATTATTTTTATTACTTTTTTAGACTGCAAGTTAGGGACTGCCTGCTTTGACTGCACGTGATGCGCTCTGTGGACCTTTCGGTCTGAAGAAACAAACAACATTTGGACCAGTTTTTCCTGCGCGGCATCAATCGCCCTTCTTCCCGCCTATATTACCTGCTTGCCTGCAGCCTCCCCTGGGTTCCCCCCACCGCACACACAATGCAAAGCACGTGCACGGAGGGGCGGGATCTACCGTCGCTCTGGCGATGGGCTCCGAACGCACCAGGTGCCCCCCACCCCCGGCACAGGAAAAGGCTGTCTGTCCCGGCAGCGGCGGCGGCTCGAGGGAGGCCTGTCACACAGCAACCCGGCAGAGGGGCGCGCGTGCGCGCTGGGCGCTTTCCCATTGGCCCGCGGCCGCCCCGCCCCCGCCTGACGCCGAGCGTGCGGTTTAAATGCTTCCCGGCTGGCGCCCGCCGTGCCTGTTCCTCGTGGGCGCGTGGACTGGCGCTGCGCTGGCTGACAGCGGCGGGGCAGGGCCAGGCTCCCTTCCTCCCGCGAGCTTCCTTCCCCGCCCCTTCCTTGCTCGAGGGGCGGGCGGCCCGATCGGAAAACCCCCTATGCAGCCGCCGGGCCAGAATTGACGCTCCGCTGCCGGAGTCGCGGCTGCCTTTCGCCATGAGCTGCCTGGATGTGATGTACCAAGTCTATGGTCCTCCCCAGCCGTACTTCGCAGCCGCCTATAGCCCTTACCACCAGGTAAGTCGCCGGGGCGGAGGGGGGGGGAGTTGGGGAAGCCCCGGGCACCGTCGAGGAGGTGGCACTGGCCTGGCATATACTCTGGCATGGTTCAGTTGGTAGAGCATGAGACTCTTAATCTCAGGCTCGTGAGTTCGAGCCCCACATTGGCCGAAAGATTTCTGCATTGCAGGGGCTGGACTAGATGATCCTCGGGGTCCCCTCCAGTTCTATAATTCTAGCTCGAGCTTGGCACAATAATGCGTCGCGGGTGACTTATGAGCGCAGCCGGAGGAATGGGGGGGGGGAGGTGAATGGAATCCTGGGGCTCAACTTCTTGTATCGCTCCATTTCCCGCCCCACTCGTATTCCCTGGATGAATAATAGAATTGTAGAGTTGAGAGTCTCAATGGAGCGCCAGGGTCATCTAGTCCAACCCCTTGCAGTGCAGGAATCTCAGTTTAGGTCATACATGACAGGTGGCCATCCAACCTCTGCTTAAAGCATTTCCAATGAAGGAGAATCCACCACCTCTGGTGGCAGCCCGTTCCACTGTCGAACAGCTCTTACCGTCAGAAAATTCTTGGGCTGAAACGCAAATGGACCACGGTCCCCTCGACTTCTGGGGGAATTGAATTAGCAAATGGTTCCGTTTTAGTCAGGCTTGTGGTGATTTTATTTTGGTTTTCTTTGCAAACGTGTTCACGTTCGGAATAGGAAGTGCTCTCGGGATGGCGGGTGGGGATGTTTCGCAGCTAACTCAGCCTGCGCGCCAGTTGGACTTAAAAATATATTACCCATGGACACCAAAGGTATTTAAACTTGTTTTCAGGAATGGGAGAACGACTGTAATGGTTAGAAGTGTTAATGAGATTGTAACAGGAGTTGGAACAATAGTTCAGCCACTAATTCCAGGGGTGGCTTTCGGAATGCCATTTTTACCTCGTTCTTCGCAGCCGTGTGTGCAGTAACGCTGGCCTTCCTTGCGAGGATGTCGTAAGCTAACAGCGTGGATTGCTTTGGACTCTGAATACGTTGTATAAATGCAAACTATCCCAAATGATTATTTTATTTTTAGAAACCTGTGAGAATCGCTTCCTGCAATTTCGTTCTCTCTGGCCATTGCAATTTTCAGTGAGCTTTTATCTTTTTTTCGGTTAATTTCCTAAGCTAAGCAGGCGGGACGCGTTCCGCAGCTTTTTGTAAGAAAGCTCAGAACTCTGGACTCGGAAGTAGCAAAATGCTTCAGCCCTGTTCGTTTGCATGCAAAAGGCGCGGCGATAAATCCGAGACCGGCGCCTTCACTTGCCTCTCGGTTCGTTGTTCCAAATAAGAGAAGCAATTCGTTTTCATTTCCGTCGCTAGAGCAACCTTCTTTGAATCAAGGCGATCTGAATTGTATTGTGTCGGTAGCTAACGTCCTTCTTTAACGAATGTGAGTGGATTGTTGTTGTTTTGGGGTTTTTTTGTTTTGCTACAAATAAATTCTGGTTCTTGAAGAGTTCAGATAAAAATAATAATATATCATTAAGTGCGGAAAAACTGACAAAATATGGAAATATTGCCTTCCATATAAAGCCCGTCTTGCACAGCAAAAGAAATTCAAAATTGTTTCGTTGTGTCGGGCGGAATAGAAATTCGGTTTGCAAGGAAAACTGAAGCGCAGCATTAAAGGAAGAGATAGCAGGCGACATTGAGTCCGACACTCTTTCTGTATTTCATGACCGTCTTAAACGGAACAGGCCCACAATCCTAGGCGTTTGCTTCCAAATATATGTGGTTGATAACGCGAAGTTATGCTCTGCAGGACGCAGTCGGCGGCTAAGTCAATTTAGTTCACTTTGAAATCCTTAGGAACGTCTGCCCCGTCGATTCAGGTTCCGCCATAAAACGAATGAATGTCAGGTAATACTTCCACGAGTTGCTTCCTTCCTTCCGAGATAACGTCCCAAGCGTAGCCCTCGCTATTTTTTCCTCTTCCCACCGATGTATGGAGAATAATGCTTCTAATTCGTAATTTGTCAGGCTCCTTCTCAGATAGTTCTGCAAGGCCGGTCAGAATAGGGTCCCTTGAGAAAGGACCCAGTTCCCTATGCCGACTCCGTGCTGTGGCGGCACCTGGCTTCTGAAGCACCTTGATGATTATCAGTAGGATTTGGAGATCGCGGTACTAATTTTCTTTCCCCGAGACTGTATTAAACATGGGACATTTCTGATGACCCGTCTGGGGACACGGACCGGAGTGGCTTGTCCAAGCCGATGCGCCTGATGCTTTGCCACAGTAACGAAGCAAAGAGAAGGAAAGCTTCCTGCCCCGAGGACCTTACAATTGTGCATTCCAGGCGAGGAGGTGCAGCTCGAGGAAATGGGAAGGTCACTCAGCAGGGGAAGAGTCCCGTTTGGTTTGTCAGTCTTTCGGCAGAGTGAGGAGCGGGAGATGCCGCTCTCAGGGCCCTCCGTGGTGGTGAAAATGGAGCGAATGAAAAATAATTTGCTGGGCTTTCTGGGTGCCGGTGCCTCCCTCCAATATCTGCTGCTTGGAGTGGGAGGCCGGTTAGCGCAGGGACTGAGGCAGGCGTGGGTCAGAATACGCTCCCAAATCGCTCCAGCATAAGGAGAGTCCTGCTGAATCCGGCCCACCGCCCTATGTCGCACCGTGCCCAACCAGATTCTCTGCGAAGGCCCCAAGCAGGCCAGGAGGGCAGGAGTCCTTCCCTCCTCCTGCTGTCCCGTCCCCCCCAAGACTCGTATTATTCGCAGGCAGAACAGACCTCTGGCCGTGCAAGTAGCCCTTGTGGCCAGTAGCCACTGACTGACTGCTCCGCGAATGCGTCTATCCCCCTTTTAAAGCCTCTTTGCTCCTGAGATGGCAAGGCGTAGCATACATAATTAAATCGCAGAAATCCAGAGAGCGGCGAACCTGACTGCTTCGCCTCCCGCCCCCTCCAACGTCTTCTTACTCTCCCTCCAGGACTTTTGCGCTGTGTCCGAATCCAATTATTCATTTTGCATTTTGATGGCCCTTGACGGAGGCGGCGGCAACAGCAGCAGCAGCTGCAGACACGCTAACCGCGGCAAAGCAAACGTGGAGAACATTTAGCAGGCCTTCGAGATATCTCTCTCTCTCTCTCAAAGAACCCAGTGAAAAATAATCTGGTCCCGTCGGAAATGCCTCTCTCTCTCTCCCCGTGCCAAGCGGGCGCTGTTCTTCCCAAACCGAGTTCGAGTCCTGCCAGTTGCGTGGCTTTCCCGCCGCCTCTTGCTCCTACCAGCACTAAGCTCAGAAAATAGTCTTCCCAGTGTAGACCACATGTTTAAAACAACATCTTCCTCGCTTCCACTTCGTGGGACTCGCCGTTTCTCATTTTTTTAGTTTTCCTTCTTTTGGTTTTGATAGTGTTGGCGCTCCGGGGACCCTTCACCGAGAGTAATTTCACGCGAATAACCAGGTTCAGGGCGATCTCTGGCCTGCCATTCCGGTCTCTTAGAATCAACAGGGCTTTTTGCTGTTGGCATAGTTTTATTTTGTTTAAGAAACCAAAGTACACGAACATCTTCTGGATTTCGATTCGCACTGTGTCCCATTCGGACATTGTTAAAGCTCAGCGCTTTCATGCGCGAGGTAGTTTGTGGTTGTTGTTTTTTTATTTTACGATTCCTCCTGGTGTTTTCCCTTGAATTTGGACACTTGGTGTCACCTCTTATCTTTAAGAAGGAATGGGATCATCCGCCTGCTCCAGCTGTCTCGGGCTAGTTTGGATGCCGCGGACGTCTTCTCTCCTGCCTGCGGACGTCGGCCGTTGCCTGGTCCATTTCCACCCTGGTCTTGCTTTTGTTTCCCCGCTTCTCTTGCAAAATACGGATCGGAGCTAGCAGGAGCGGCGCCTTCGCTTCCGTCTGGCCTGCGCGGCTGCTTTTCGAGGGTCCTCCTCAGCGGCGCGTCGGCCTCCACTAGCCAGGCTCGTCGCCAAATTTTCCGCCGGCGCTGCGTGCTGCGAGCGAAGCGCGCTAGCCAAACAGAGAAACCCGGAGCGCGTTGCTTCTTGCTGCTCTCCGCTGGCCGCAGCCCTCCAAGCCCAGGGAACTGGGTCAGTTTGCTTCGATTCAAAGTGTGCGCTTTGAGTAGGAAGAGAGAGCTTTTTCCCTCCAGAGAAAGGGACGGGGCAGCTTGCTGTGATCCAGCAGCTCCTTCAGCCAGAACCGTTGGAGCAAAACCCTTCCAAATTCTCTTGCCTGAAAGGTTTGTGGATCGGGAGATTGTAAAACCTGACTGAGGCGCAAACCACAGTGTCCCAAATCTGCCTACTGATGAAAGGCAAAGCTTGTCTTCGCAGGAATCCGTGCATTTTGAGTGTTGTGTTCACATGTCCCTTCTACCCACCCCTTCTTCACCAGGCCTCCACCTGAGCGTATAAAAGAGCCAGAGTAGGTCAGACGCCTGCAGACAGTTTAGACGTGTAGCGTGTTGGTCTCCCGTCCCATCCCCAGCTTTTTTATTTTCTTAAATAGCCCAGCAGCCCTTTGGCAAAGCAATAGCAATGAGAGTTTTTGTAGCCAAAGAAACTTTCAGTCTGGAATAACAATAAATCATACCACCAGTCATTGATCAGAGTGCTTAATTGTATTTGTTTGTTTGTTATGGCATGCATGGTTTCTCTCTTTCTCAATACAGTGGTACCACAGGTTACATACGCTTCAGGTTACATACGCTTCAGGTTACAGACTCCGCTAACCCAGAAATAGTACGTTGGGTTAAGAACTTTGCTTCAGGATGAGAAGCAGCAGGAGGCCCCATTAGCTAAAGTGGTGCTTCAGGTTAAGAACAGTTTCAGGTTAAGAACGGACCTCCGGAACAAATTAAGTACTTAACCCGAGGTACCACTGTATTCTTCTCCCAACAACCCTGTGAGGTAGCTTAGCAGCTAAGAGACTGTGACTGGCTCAGGGAGCTTCCTGGCTGAGTGGAGATTTGAGTCCTGGTTTCTCAAGTCCTAGTCCAACCCTCTAAGCACTACACCACACTGGCGCTGAATTTCATTACACACATTTTTTAAAGTTATGTATGTCTATCAGTCCACCAGTCCAATGTATGCATGCTTTCCTCTTCCAGACCTCATTCCCTTCTGATGCACAGAGAGGGGCTCCTACATGGGTGGGTTTGTAGAAAAGACTGGGGATTGTTGCATTTCATTTATTTATACACAAAAACTGGGGTTGAAAAGCAGAACTTTCCTGCTGCCTCATTGCCCTCGAAATGCAACTGTTTGGCAGGGGAGCCATTGGCACATATCGGATGGGCAGGCATGTGTGCACAGACCTTGATTGCATTTTGCTCTCTTCCACAGAAACTAGCCTTTTACTCGAAGATGCAGGAAGCCGCGGAGAGTGCCAGCACAAGCGGCAGCAGTGCCAGCAGCTCCTTCTCCAGCCACACTGCCCCTGCCAGCATCAAAGAGGAAGAGTGCAGCCCGGAGAAAGAGCGCCCCCCGGAGGCCGAAGTCATCAATTCCAGATGCGTCTTGTTCACCTATTTCCAAGGGGACATCAGTGCTGTGGTGGACGAGCACTTCAGCCGAGCCCTCAGCCAGCCCAGCAGCTACTCGCCCAGCAGCTCCAGCACAAAGGCTGCCATGAGGAGCTCCAGCTCTTGGAGGGGTGAGCTGATAAGCCTCTTGGCCCTGCAGGACCCTCGCTGCCTGGTCTGTCTGCACTCACACTAGGAAACTCCTTGAATCTGGCTTAACTACTGGTGCCTTCCCAGCAGGGAACTGTAGTTCCGCACAAGGGGCTAGGGAGAATTAGCACACAATGTTGTGCCACTATAGCCGTAAGGTGTGGTAGCTGTTGTTGAAAGCCAGGCAGCTCAGGGAGCAGCAGTGACCTGGATACAGACTTTGAATGGGATCTAATGCTTTGAAACAAGGGGCATTTGGTACAACCTAGGTGTGCTGCTCATCTGTGAATGGATGTGTTCAGCATAACCCACAGAGTTCTATGTCTACAGTGGGGAAAGTGTGTAGTGGCTGGGGCAGAATTATATTGCATGTGTGCAAACATAATGGCTGACACATTTTCTTCAGGGATATCTGTTTATAAGGTAAAGGTACCCCTGCCTGTACGGGCCAGTCGTGACCGACTCTGGGGTTGCCCGCCCATCTTGCTTAAGAGGCCGGGGGCCAGCGCTGTCCGAAGACACTTCCGGGTCACGTGGCCAGCGTGACGAAGCTGCTCTGGCGAGCCAGCACCAGCGCAGCACACGGAATCGCCGTTTACCTTCCCGCTACAAAGCGGTACCTAATTATCTACTTGCACTTAAGGGTGCTTTTGAACTGCTAGGTGGGCAGGAGCTGGGACCGAACGACGGGAGCTCACTCCGCCGCGGGGATTCGAACCGCCGACCATGCGATCGGCAAGTCCTAGGCGCTGAGGTTTTACCCACAGCGCCACCCGCGTCCCACTGTTTATAATCACCTATAAAAGATCTTATCCTCTTTGAAATTAGGAAGGGAGCCAAGACAATAAAGATTGCGTACACAGTACCAGCTTAAAACATAGCTAGGTCCTTCTTTTTCCCAATCTGGATCAAAGCTGGGGCTTTTTGAGGGGGAAGAGATGCATCAAAACAATGTACTTCATAAGCAATGGCAGGATATATATGGCTAACATCGTGGGTATACCACTTTCCAAACTAGAAGCGGGAACGCACTGGATTCATAGTAAACAGAATTGTGTACATAGCCTAAGACTATATTATTGATTTGGCCTTATGTGACTTAGTCCCAGGATAAGGGTACGTAGGATCACAGCTTTAATGGTCTGTAGTAGCTACTCCAATAAATGAATCCAGGAATAATCACATTCACCAAGGCTGTAATCCTGTAGGCTCACTTGGGAGTTAGTGACGCATAAGTCGCATTCAACTCAATGGGCCTTACTTATGAATAAATGGCAGCCTGCAAGAATCCACAAACAAACTTTAATTGGAAGCAATGAGGGGCATATATTTCATCTTTTGTGCCTTGCTTCCAAAACAGTGGGGGAAGGAAGCAATGAGCCACAAAAAAGTATTATTATCAGATTCCCAACACTAGATGCATTGAATGCTCTGAGTAAAGGACGTGGGCCAGGTCAGATAAGGGTCTTCTAACCCCTATTGATCTTAATAGAACAGTTAAGTATGTGAAACCTATATGAAGCCTCCATATTCAGACACAGTATATCACTGCAACTATTTGCGGGGGGGACGGGACTCCTTGCCTTCGTGCTCTGCATGTGGCCTTCTGATAGCAAGCATCTGGTCAGCCACTGTGTGAAGAGAGATGCTGAACAAGAAGGCTGTGTTTGATCCTGCAGCGCACTTCTGTATTTGGTAAAAATACAAAGTGGCAAAACCAGCTGCTTCCCTTGCCATGGGGGTCAATGGGAGTTGGAGGACCAGGTACCTATAGCTACATCTGCTGGAGTACCCTCATCTATACATCTCTTAAAGGCACAGGAGCCCCATGTTCTGTGCTGTTTGGCAGTGCAACCCTACTCAGAAGGAAGCCCCACTGAGTTCAGTGAGGTTTACTTCCTGGATTACAGCCTAAATCTTTTCCACTGCAAAAGGTGGGTTGTGTATAATGTGTCTTTTGAATAGTTCTGTAGGTCCATGAACTTCTATGCATATGAATAGAAGGGAATTCTATTACAGAATTCTATATAGGAGAGGTAGATTTTTTAAAAAAAACAGGCTAGGGGTGCATCCACACTGGAATTTGTTTTGGGGTGGGTTCTCTCCCTGCATGCAATTTTTTCTGAAGTTGCCATGTCACCTTTGACATGCCAGTCCATGCTTTATTCAATTTAATCTTGATCTAACCTTTCCATTTGTCTTTATGTATTTTTTTCCTTTTTTCTTTTAAAAAAGCGCCAGCATCCCATTTATTTCAATAAGCTGCTTGCAACTAAACCTTCTCTGGCAGTGCAATGGTAGCTAGTAGAGCACCTGTTTTGCCTGCAGAATGTCAAATCCCCAGGTAGGGCTGTGAATGTCCCTCGTCTGAATTGAGAGTCTCTGCCAATCATTGTGGACGATTCTGATCTAGCTGGACCAAAAGTTTGGCTCAATCCAAGGCAGCTGCTCACACATATGGGATCAAAAAGTGTGTAGTTTTGAAAACACAAGTTTAATCCAGTTTAAAATTTTAACATTACCTCTTTGTACATTTCCAAAGTTTGCATTATTATTATTATTATTATTATTCCACTTTCCGGAATTTACAGGGCTAAACTTTTCACAGGGAGGGGAGAAATGAATTTACCCCCTTTCCTGCCAAACTCCAAAAATCCCTGACGAGGGGAACTCAGCTGCCGGAATTTCAGAAAGACAAAACAAATGGCCCAGCAAGGTCTCCCTGGAGCAGCTGCCGGGCCGAGAAGGCCCTCTGCCCTGCCCTTTGTGGCCCCCGAGAGGCCGTTGTCAAGAAAATCTCGGCAGCCCCTCGGGGAGCGCAACTGGGGGAAGGGAGAAACAAGCTGGGGCGTCTGCGCCCGGGCGAGCGAGACCAGCATGCCGGAGGCTTGGGCCGCGCCAGCGCCGTGAGCCGCCGCTTGAGCTGCAGCAATTAGCAGCGGATTCCATTTCTCTTTCGGCGGCGAAAAGCGGCGCTTGTTAATTCCTGCACATCAAGCAGCTGTTAAAGAAACAGGGGCGGGAGGAGGATGGTGATTTTGGGGTTATTGGGTTTTTTTAAAAACAACCTGAACACAAGAAAACAAGACTTATTGCAGGAGGACACGTGGCTGGGTTGCTCTCTAACAATTTACATGCAGATTAGTAACATTATTATAACACTAGTTACAGGTAGGTAGCCGTGTTGGTCTGCCGTAGTCGAAACAAAATAAAAAAAATCCTTCCAGTAGCGCCTTAGAGACCAACTAGGTTATTGGTATGAGCTTTCCTGAAGAAGTGTGCATGCACACGAAAGCTCATACCAATAACAAACTTAGTTGGTCTCTAAGGTGCTACTGGAAGGAATTTTATTATTATAACAATACAGTATATTTATTTATACCCCGTATTTTCCCCTGACCAGGGACTCAAGACGGTTTACAGATAAAAATAAGAACAGTTCAAAACATGGGAAGCATTTAAAAAAAAAACCCAATTAAACATTGATATAATTAAGAGAGAGAGAGAGATTGCAAAACTATCCGTTTTCACCCTGGAAGCAGGGTGTTCACTTCTGAACTCTATGGGGGTTTACTTCTAGGCAGAGAGATCACAGGATCGTAGTATCAACTTCCTTTTTAAAAGGGGATCTTGCATGGGACTGTTAATTTCGGGATTAATATTCTTCACTCTAAAGAGCGATCGGGAGGCGACAGGTCGCAGCAAGAGACCGTCCCCTTTGACGAACAGA
The DNA here is from genome assembly GCF_027172205.1 of Podarcis raffonei. Classification (NCBI taxonomy): domain Eukaryota; kingdom Metazoa; phylum Chordata; class Lepidosauria; order Squamata; family Lacertidae; genus Podarcis; species Podarcis raffonei. The sequence continues at coordinate 55,959,910 of NC_070604.1, forward strand.
CACTCCGCCCCGTAATGGCCGCGGACATGGGACAGGGGACATAAGGGAAACGCATGGAGGTAGATAGGGGGGGAGCGTCTTAATTCAATGGGGAAAGGAAACGAATCCGGCAACGCAGAAGGCGAGGGAGAGGCCGGATGGGGAGAGAGGCTGGGGTTTTCCAGGTGCGCAAATCGCACATTTAAGAACGGGGTTTTCTTTCCAAGGCTCTAAGAAACGAAAAATCCAAGCTGCCCGATAAAGGAAAAGCCCCCAAACAACACTTTTGAGATGAAACTCAATGGGATGCAATACCATTTACTTCTGAATAAAAAGACGTGGGATGCAAAACGTAGCCGCCTCATCTCCAAACCTGTTAGGCTACTTGGAGAGAGCAAATAATTTTTTTGTCCCCCAAATATTACTTAATGCTTTTTAAGTCCTGGTTCCTGGCGTTGTAGAAATAAGGCGACCCTGAAGCAAAAATATAGAAAGTAAGTGATTTTAAATAGTTGTAGGAATGCTTTTGCAGCAGCGGGTGTTCCTGTCTGGAATCCTCTCGAATTGTGGCACATAGCTTACCGGAGGAGAAATCCCATCGAATTTGCCGACTCTGGAGTAAATACAAGTGTAGAATTGCACGGGTTAACGGCACAATTATGTGTACATTCAGTCTGAAGGACTTGTTCAGCAATGAAAGGTACCCCCATAATATGTGCGCTTAGGACAGCCCCCTTAAATTCAAGTACTTAACAAGCCGGAGTCACAGACTGGGGGTCTCATTCGCTCTCCATTCGATTCCAAGGTGTTTTGTTTAATATGGATAATGGGGCCTCCCCTCGCCTTTTCCCACCTTTTTGGCTTTTTTGGCTAGGCCGGATGATGCCAAGCAACGACTTCTGGGAGAGAGAAAAAGTTGGGTTTTAGAACATGCATTCACTCTCGATTCATGGATCTTGCTGGGTTTTCAATCATTTTTATAAGCGGACAGGGTAATGAACAGCAATACCGGTAACTAATTGCTATCTTAGTTATTACTAATTAGTGTGATAACTAATTGGGTTTTTTTAGAAAGAGGCAAATCTTTAAAATTGGCAATTAATTCTCAACTACCATAACCTTTTTTCTTTTTCTTTTCTTTTTTTAAAAATGCTGCCTGTATTCTGAAATACTGCACCGCAGTACTGTATATGGCATTTTATGGGGAAGAAAGAGATGGCTGGGCCATTTCTGGATACGCTGGGTGATGCTCTCCAAAAATCAATACGGAGTATGACACCATGGGCGTAGCCTGGGGGGGCAGCTACCCCCCAATCAATATAAACCTGAAGTTCTGCCCCCCCCGTAATAAAAGCCTGCCCCCCTGATAAAAATCCTGGCTACGTCCATGTATGACACACTTGGATATCAAAGCACAGTCACAGCAGCCAGGAAACAAGCTACTGAAAAGGAGGAATCTAATATCGAAATTCAGCAATATTTGTCTAAACGCGGACATCACCATTCTAGAGAAGTCCCAAAGTCAGGCCGCAGCCCTATACCTGAGAGCAACCCTCATTGAATTACTTCCGAGTAGCCATTCTTTGCAGGCATCACTCTCTCGAAGTAAACATGCTTCCACTGGGGTCCAACTTCTGTTTTCCCGGCTACTTAGAATCATAAAGGAGCTGTAGAGTTGGAAGAGACCACAAGGGTCATCTAGCCCACCCCCTGCAATGTATGAATCTTTTGCCCAACGTGGGGCTCGAACCCACGATCCCGAGAGTCTCATGCTCCCACCCCACTTTGTTCGAGGTAGCCCCGGGGTTTTCCAGATCGGAAGTGCAAATTCGCTTCTTTAGTGCGCTTCTGCATCGCCCTTCAGCAATGGGCAAAAAGTGGGGCAGAAATCACCCTTGGAAAACTTGCAAAATCTCGAACCTTTGCCTTATGGGGAGCAGCGGTGCGGTCAAGGGCAAGACTTCGGGGCAGAGATCCAGCAAGGGGTCCCGGTCAGCGGAATGAGCAGGCGGGTCCGCGGACGCAGCAGGTCTGCTTTCCCCACTTGGGGAAGTAAGCAGAGCGAAGTGATAGACAGGTTACCCTCTGGAAGAGCTCCACCACCATTAAGTCCAGCTTGGGTCCCATGCTGTTGCTGGACTACAACTCCCATCACCCCTAGTTAGAAGGACCGGTGGCCAAGGGATGATGGGAGTTATAGTCCAAAACCACCTGGGATCCCAATCCTAGGGGCCCCGATCCCCACTCAAATGCCTCCTGGCGACTTGAAGGGCTGACAGAGAGAAAGGAGTCCATGGCAGACTCTGTGACTCTAAAGGGCGCTTCCGTGGGACCGCAGCAGCCCTCCAAAAATAGGGGCTTACAGGACGCAGCGTGTCACCTCGGCCCGAGACACTCATAATTCTGCTTGAAGCTAAGGGACACGATCCGATGTACGTTTGTTCTTAAAGAAATTACGCGACTTTCCCGCGTACTGGAATATTTTGCAGGATAGCCCTGGTAGGAAAGCACTTGCTCTGATCAGCGATTGCTTTGGTCGTGATATGAACGCCCGAGGAGCCACTAAGGGTTGTTTTGGGGACACACAGGATGCCGTTGTCTCGAGCTGCAGCCTGATCTTAGCCATGCTTCTTCAGAAACATTTCCACGGGGCTTGCTTCCGAGGAAGCGCGCGCAGGATCGCAGGCGCAAAGCGTCTTCCCGCCCTGTTTAAAAATAAAAACAGGTGAGAACCATGCCTATAATGAAGCATAGTTAAGTTGCAAGGGTGTTATTTGAGAGAGATCTGCAAGCTCCATCATGACCTTACTGTGAATGCAGATCTTCCATGTTGACACTTGGTCATGAGAAATCTAAACCTCCGCTTACTCATGAAGCTCTCAAGGTGTCCTTGGTTAAAGCCAGTGATTATCCTGCAACCCGATGGGATCCTTGTGGTGGCTGCATGAGATGCGCCCCCCCCCATGGTATACTTAACGCATATAAAAAAAAAGTGTGTGTAGAGTGTAATTTAGATTTTATCACTATGGGATTCTGTGAGAATAATCCCAAGGATAATCTCTTGAGATCAGATGTTGTTAGGGTTTAGGGTTCTGTTATCTGCCTCAAGGTTCACTGACAGATGAGATTGTCTTTTTGTTCCGTGGGAATCAAATTGCTTAGGAGCTCTTGAGAATCATGGTTTGCTCACCGTGTGGATCTCTTCTGGAATCAAGGGATCAGTGCACTCTCTCTTTAAAAAGATTCACCAGGGTGGAGTTAAGTTTCTGGAGGACTAGAGACATTTTTATTTTATGTTTTGAAAGATGCCAATAATACTTTTTAGTTAGGAAAGTGCAGAATATATTTCCTTTTGACACAAGACACCAAACAACTCATCTGTGCTCATGTCATTTTATTCAACCAATCTTCTTAATGCCGGACAGAATACAAAAGTAAACTCATGTTACAATTCAGCCGATTTGAATAAAGATATATAAATGGATATAAGGGATGGAGTTAAGTGACAATGGAACATAAAAAGCAAGCTATGATCATTCCATTTCAGTTCTGAATGAATTGCCACAGAAAATGAGATGTATCCATCCTCAGTCCTCATCGCTGTAGACCCATTGAGATCAATAGACATGATGACTAACTTAAATCAGTAGATTGTCAGCTTGCGCCTTGCATTTCACTGCAATTTAACACCAAACTTACTCTCCCCTTCCCTTTACTCCTATGTGTATCTGCCAAATAGAACTGCACTTCATGTACCTGATGACATGGACTATGATCCACACAAACTTTTGCCATAATAAATTGGTTAGTTTTTATCGTGCTTCTAGGGTCTTCGTTGGACATTCTAGGCAATGTGGATTTTAATGCTTATTTTGTATTTTGACAGAGGCTTTACATGATGCAAGGGTAAAAATCAACATTAGGGTTCCATCTAAACTTAAGACTTTCAATCGCATACCAGCAAATTCAGGTTGTGCAGTTAAAGCTGATTCTGAGCTTTTGTGAAACAAACCCACTTCCCCACAATATCCAACTTTTTACAATAAGGAAATGGGCAGGGGAATGAACTCTGTGGGATAACAGTGGTTTGACGCAACATCATCCAATCTCACCATAGAAAAGTCAAGGCGAATGCTCATCAAGCAACTGATGTGGCCTAATCTCTCCACAAACAAATCAGGTCATCTGGAAGCTCATCCAGACTTCCTTTTGTACCACGTTTCTAGACACAGGTCCATGCTTTAAAGCTTCTTGTCCTAGTCTTGTCCCCTCCCCAGCGCTTTCCCCACAAAAACATGTTCTTTACTGCTGAATTGGACCAAACAGCAATCCACAGAAAACCTGAATTGCTGTTTGTCCCAATTCAGCATTAAAGAGCAGATTTCCCCGAGGTAAGTAGTGGGAGGAGGGAGCACTTGAACACAGAGCTTTAAAATGAGGATCTGTTCCTAGAAAGTGTGGAGCAAAAGGATGAATGTGGATGAGCCCTTAGTCATGGTTACAGCTGACCAATTGAAATTGCCTATTAAAAGCATCACTGGTAAAAATGGCATTGGCCTTTATAATTCAAGGGACTCTTTTTTTGGAGAGCACCCTTCTATTCTTGATGTGAATCAGAAAAAGAGGTTGATGGCCAGGGTGAAGACCCTTTGGTGAAGACCCTTTTGGTGAAACAATTTGCCTTGGAAACAGGTTACAGGAAGGATGCTTATCTAGAAAGCACATGCATTATCAGTAGGAGCCCTTGTGGTTAACAGAATGGATGGACACCACACCTTTCTGATGCGGCTCTGATGCCCTTCTCCACCTTCCTTTGTTCAGATGGATCATTCCCCATGAGCCAACGCAGCTTCCCGCCTTCCTTCTGGAACAGCACGTACCAGTCCTCTTCAGTGCCTGCGTCTCTGGGCAGCCCACTGTCAGCTACTGCCCACAGCGAACTGCCCTTTGCCACAGCGGACCCTTACTCTCCAGGCTCGCTGCACAGTCACCTCCACCAGGGGCCCCCGGAGCCCTGGCACCCTGCCCATCACCACCATCACCACCACCACCACCCTTACATTGGAACACAGAGCTCAGCCTACCCTCGACCCACCGCTGTGCACGAGGTCTACGGCCCTCACTTTGACCCTCGCTACGGCTCCCTGCTGGTGCCCGCCGCTTCTGTGCGCCCCCACCGCCTCACGCCCGCCTCAGTGCCCACGCCCGTCAGCCCTCCGTGCGAGCTGGGCAAGAGTGAGCCTGCCACTTCAGCGTGGACAACGCCAGCACCTTTTGCCAGTCCTGCAGGGGAAATGGCACAGAGTTTAGGCCTCAATGTGGATACAGGTAAGGCCTGGCAGGTGTAGCTTTGTGTTTCTGTCCATCCACCCTTTTCTCACATCCTGAATAATGTGTGTGTGTGTGTGTGTGTGTGCGTGTGTGTGTGCGCTCGTCATCAGTAAGGTCCCCTTGCTCTACCCCAAATAAATGCAAATAGCAGAATAAACAGTAATAGAATACAATTCCTGCCCTCAGCCCTTCTCAGAGGTTCAGAGAGGCAGGGGCCACTTCCAGCTTTTGAGATCCTTAGCCATAATAAAAAAAATTAAATGATGACACATGAAAGCAAAGTAAGGCACCAAACAGAAACAGAGTGAGACATAAAACTGACTTATTTATTTCTAAACTTAACAGGTGCTTTTCTTGCCTCTTTCTGCAAAAAAATAATAATGCTGTAATTATCAAGAAGAAAAATCAAGCTTCATGCAATGATATTAAGTGTAGCATATCCATGCAAACACTCTTGCCCCGTAGCTGAATGGTGATAGTTCTGTAGCTGCTTCAACACATCATAGTTGGGCTCACTTGAAGCCACTGATATAGGCAAACTGAGAAAAATAGGTAATATGATTGTGATATTAGGAAACACACCAGAGAGCCCAAGTTCGAGTATTCCTTGATGCAACTTATTATTCAGCCCTCGGTGTCCAAAAGTTATCCACGACTATCTTAGGGAGTATGTTCACAAAATGAACATAACCTTTCCTCAAGAAACTTTCAGTTTTTATCAAATTCTTAATAGAGAATATGTTTTCTTGTTAGAGGAGATGTCTACTATGTATTTTCCATGAAATACAGATATTACTATTTTTATTTTTTAGTGGGTGTGCAAACATAGGTAACATCTCTCTCTCTCTTTCTCTGTGTTTGTCTCTCTCTTTCTTTCCCTCTCTAAGGAAAGAATTCTGGATTCTACAATTCAAAAGACTAAGGGTGAAACCAATTATCCCTGTAGGGGCCTAGTTGTAAATAAAAATGGTCACATCTCTTGTGAGTCTCTGTTGCATTTATTCCCCAAGCAGGGATGACTCCAAGGGGTAGCCACAATGGGTCCAGGTGCTCCCCCTCCAAATGTTTCCCACTTCCCCCTGCTCCCCTAATGTGTATTTTTATGGAGTTGCTCCTGTCCTTGAGCTCTATAGTATATTTTTTCTAAATTGTCACCATACTCTTAATAAGCCTGTAGGGTGAGCTCTTTGTGTTTGTGAGGGCTCATCATGGCAACCCATTGTTAATGCCTAGTTTATAGTCAAGTCACCTCTCTGTTTAGAAAATGTTTGATTCAATTCCAAGTGCCCATTTTTACAGATGTGGAACTAAAGGTGAGGGACAGTGCCAAAAGCGGATTTCCACCAGGATTCCCTAAATTCTCTTGTGAAGCTATCCATTTCAACTTGGGTTTTCCTTTTATTTCGAGAGTGCATTACTATGCTTTTAGATAGGTTACCTACCCTTTCAAGAAAATGGTGGTGGTTGTCTTTTCCCACCCCTGCCCCATCCTTATATATTTATACCCCTCCCCCTTTTCTGTTTTATTTTATTTCCATTTTCTCTTTCTCTTTCTCTCTCTCTTTTCTCTGTTCTCAGGTTTACAGCCTCAGGATAAAAGCAAGGACCTCTATTGGTTTTAGACCTGCCCTTCCACCTTTTCTTCTTCCCCTCTAGTCAGATCTCTGCCTAAGTAGGACTGGTGATGACAGAGCTGAATCGAGTCGATTTGTAACAGCTTCTGATCTTGGTTTACAGCTCGCCGTTATTCCTTCTGTGGTGGATCCCTCCTGAGCTGAACTGCTGATTCTAAAGTGTTCCCAACCACCCCACAACTCCATCTTCTTTGTCCCCCTCCATCTTTCAGTATCTCGTTTCACATTTCAAGGACAAGAACACGGGCAATTCAGTGGGAGTTAAAAGCTGCTTAGACTTCAACTTTCAACCAGCAGGACCTAAGATGATGATGGGGTGATGATGTTGGGCACCCTCATCCATGAACAGTGGCCAGGCCATTCTAAAGAATCAAGATGAACAAAGAAGGACTTTGAAATTGCTGACTTTAGGAAGCAAAAAGTGTTTGCTCCCGGCACGATGGCATGGACTTTTCTTTTTGACTGACATTTTTTAAAAAACAAAAACACCTCCACAGTCCTTTTTCAAAGCAGCATGAGAAGATATTCAGACGTTGTAAATGGGATTGTTGTCCTTTCCACTGTAGAAACAAAGAAAGGAATTCTAAACTCCTAGGCACGTTTGGGATTTTTTTTAAATGGAGAGACCTTTCAGTCCTCAGCATGGTGATGAGTGGCAAGTGACTAGCACAGGCCACCTGCCCTCCCGGCTTACACAAAGGCAGCTGTTCAAGAGACAACTGTTCGAATTCTAGAGACTTGACAACTAAGGTGGCACAACAATTGCATTGGATAATGCGTCCATCCATATGTGTATATATACAGTTTTTATACAAGGAACGTTTTATGATGAAAGAAGAGACCCTTCAAAAAAGAAAAGGCTCCACAAGTAACAACTGGAGAAAATTGGGGTGGGGGAGTAATTGGATAGACAAAGGGCCCCATTTAATATGAATGCTCACTGTATGTATCTTTCTAGTGGTCAGTGACTGGGTCTCTCTTCTCTTCTTTTTTGAAGGGACATATATGAGATGTTTATTTGTAGGAAAGTTGAATTAAAGATGTCTCCTTTCACCATCTGATTGTATGAGTTTTGCAAGCAAAACAGACTGGAGATTTGGTGTGCCCAGAACCTGAATGTGTTCAACAGTCAACATTCTCCATGTTCAACTGAGAAGAAACATCCCCGAGGTTAATGTTTTACAAGGGTTTTGTTGGTGTGGGTAATGTTAATACAAGAGCCCTCCTGGAACAGATCAAAGGCTTATCTAGTCCAGCATCCTGTTTTTGCATAGTGGGCAGGCATAGAAAATCCAAGAGCAGGGCATGAGGGCAGAAGTGTTCTCCAGCTGTGGTCCAGAAACATTATTCTGCTGTCATGCAGGTATGCTGTCTCCAATCCTAGATGTTGCCTATAGCTACTATAGTCAGTAGCCAGTGATATCCTTAACCTCCATGTTTTATCTGAAGCCGTCTAAAGTGGCGGTGCTTGACACACCCTGTGGCAGCAAATTCCACAACTTAACTATACAGTGTGTAAAAGAAGTATTTAAAGTGTCTGCTCTGAATTTTCAACTGATCAGTTCTGCTGGAGAGGAGAAAAGCATCACTCTCTCCACATCATGTGTAGTTTTGCAAACCTCTATCATGTCCTCTCTCCCTCATCTTCCCCCCTCTAAGTTCAAATGCCCCAAAGATGGGAAACTGCCTTATACCACTTCAGGCCACTGGTCCATCTCAATCAATATTGTCTGCACACTGACTAGCAGCAGCTCTCCAGGGTTTCAGGCAGAAATCTTTCCCAACCTTACTTGGAAAAGGAGTTACAATATTGGCAGTTTTGATTCTTTTTCCAATGATCCTTAGCATGGAATTCAACCTTTTCACAGCTGTCACACACAGGGTCAGCATTTCATTCGGCTGTCTCCCACAACGCCAAGATCTCTTTCCTGGTCGGTCATCACCAGCTGAGCCCCCAGCAGTGTGTATGTGAAATTAGGATTTGTCCCCCCCCCTAATATCCATCACTTAAGCTGGAATCCTATACACACTTACCTGCGACTAGGTCTCACTGTACACAGTGGGACTTAACTTCAAGTAAATATGCATAGAATTGCACAGCCAATATATTTTGCTGGAGTGGGTCAAAATATTCACCCCAGGCAAGTGGTTAAACAAATTCTGGGGCAGCTCGCTATGGTAGATGACAATGAAAAATTTCCAGCTGTTGTCTGTGCTTCCAAGCCCTAACCATATTTAGAAAGAAATGAGATTGGGCTACAAACTAAACAAATTTACTAAAGAGTAAAAGGTAAAGGACCCCTGGACAGTTAAATCCAGTCAAAGGCGACTACGGGGTTGTGGTGCTCATCTCACTTTCAGGCTGAGGGAGCCAGTGTTTGTCCACAAACAGCTTTCTGGGTCATGTGGCCAGCATGACTAAACCACTTCTGGTGCAATGGAACACTGTGACAGAAACAGGAGTGCACGGAAACACCGTTTACCTTCCTGCCACAGCAGTACCTATTTATCTACTTGCACTGGTGTGCTTTCAAACTGCTAGGTTGGCAGGAGCAGGGACAGAGGAACGGGAGCTCACTCCGTTACCGGGATTCAAACCGCCAACCTTCCAATCAGCAAGCCCAAGAGGCTCAGTGGTTTAGACCCAGCGCCACCCGCGTCCCCACTGAAAACATGTGTTGGACTGCACTGTCAGTGGGCAAGATTCTGCCAAACCTATTCCACCAGCCTGCTTTCCGTCTGCATCATGCGTGGCTATCCCAGAGAGGCAGGGGTGCTGAGCTGTATTCTGGCTGGCTAGTTACTTTTGCATATTGTGTGTTACTCTTAGGATCAAAGGGGGTAGTGAACTTGGCAGGATGAGGCTTCCTTTTCTCCCCACGTTTGCATTGTCTTGTGAGGATGGAGGATGGCTTGGCCTCTTAGCCTGCCAGTCACCCCCAGAGAATGGCCTTCCCACTCTGCTCTCCCCTCGCCTGTCTTCTCTCGCAATGAGCAACAGCTGAGGGGAAGGTTGTGCTCCAGCTTGCTTCAGATCTTTCTACATCTAATTGTAAATGCTGCAGCTGTTCCAAGGTCAGTGTTTATAGCAGCACGTCTATATGGTGGCTTCTCATTAGAACAGAGGGCACTGCCAGCAATACAGAAAGGTCAGGAAAAGTTTTCCCCCCAGGCCACTAAAGTTTGGATCTTATCTTTAGCTTTCCCTTAGGGCTATAATTCAGCCAGATTTATGGACATGGAACAAGTCCTATCAAAATTGGGGGCAGCCCTGGTTGCTAATGTTTCAGGCAGACTTGGCAGGGGATTCTGCTTATCTAGAGAGGACAACCATTTAGAGCTTTGCAAGTGTAGGAAATGATATATGGCCTAATCATTTTATCTAGATAAGTGTGCGATGCTCCTTCTTAGCTAACGTCAGTTAAGTGTCACTTTAAATGTCACAAATATTCCTCTAGGTCACACTTCAGTGTAGCGGGAAAGTGTGCCAGCTTGAGTGTAGAGCATGACATCTCAACTGTGCATGAAGATTGTGCTACGTGCTCATGCAGCATATGCACAATGAGAGGTACACCACAAAATATTCTGAATCTGTTGTTAAAATGCCTCAGGTTCAGGTTTCCTTGACAAAATTTCTCCATCCAACTGTTTTATTGAAAATAATGAATGAATGAATGAATAATATTTATATAGTGCATTTCAAGTGCTCAAAACAAGTCAGTAATGGTTACAGTAGTCCGGGGGGGGGGAGGAAAGCTGCTTCAAGCCACTTAGTTGAGCTGCGGTTTGAATCAGGGGCTCCTTAGTTCCCAGCCACTGTGCGATACATCACTGTATTCACATAAATATGTGTCATTGAAACAAAACAAAATAACCAACCACCTTTGAGTTTAAGTGCATTGCACTGGAAGATCCAGTGTTCTCTCTCGGGAAAATATGGTGGGACAGACAGAAGGAAATCTCCATTTGAGGCAGGGAAGCAGCTCCCAGTCCCTGTTTTATTTTTGGAGGCGGAATTTTAACAAGAGTTTGCTTCCCAAGAATCTTTCTTAGCACTGATGCGGCTGAAAGAATATAACAGATGACAACTTCAGTTTGCATTTGGGTCCCCCTGCTGCTAGAACTGTTTAAACTACCTCTTTTAGCACTGGATTCTCATTTCTTTTTGCCACAGGGTTGTTCAGATGAGCTTTTGCTGCAGGGTGAAGCTGTTTCCTAGCAATCCTTGTGCGCACAAACATCATCTCCTGGGAGTGAGAGTTGCCTGTCCCTTGGGAACCTTGTCTGCACTGCCATCATCTTACATGGCAGAGGAGTTGCCTTGCCATGGACGTAGCCAGGAGGGGAAGAAAGGGGCAGCTGCCCCCCCAATAAATAAAACTCAATAAAATCACATAGCAAACTGAGTTTCTGTCCCAACAAAAATCCTGGCTATGCCCATGTGCCTTGCCCTCTTGCTTTCCCCTTGCAATTCTGTTTGGATCTGTGCTAATATCTGGTAAGAGTTTAGAGCAGGCGTGTGGCCTGTTACACTGAATGCAGCTCACCAGAAAGTGGCCTGCTAGGCTCCTTGGCCAGCACCTCTTGCTTTTGAAGACCCAAGCAAGCACCAAACCTGGGAGCTTTCTAACGGCAATGATGATGAACACTTCCAAATGTTCACAGTCTTTTACATGGATTAACCTGAATAGCACATCACAGAGAGCCTCGTGTGAATGTCTGTCCCCTCCTCCCACGTGCCATGCTGAGAGACTGTGAGCAGACACTTCGACTCCTTGGCTTCACCATCAGCTAACCTTTCTTCCTTTCCCACCCCTTGTTATTTGGACCATTTAACCTGATGAAAAGTTATAGCTCCATATGTGACCTTTTGGTTGGCCTAATAAAGTTATTGTCCTACTATGGATTTCAGAATGCATACACTTGCAATTGTTACCAGTCCCAACCCCTGCAAGGTAAGCCATTGCTCTTATTCCTATTTTGATGACGGAGGATGGTATGAAACAGAGTGACAGGGACATGACTGAGATATTCTAGGGTGTTTGGGGTTGATATGAGATTCAAAGCTTTCTGATTTGGAGTTGAGTTGGTTGGCCACTATACTATTGGTGAGGGACCATAGAGCACATGCTTTCCATGCAAACAGTCCCAAGTTCAATCCTGACAATCTCTATTTTAAAAGGATGCAGGTGACGTAAAAGATCCCTGCCCGACTACAGACTATCAAAGGTTATGCCAGAATGAATTTGTTAGTCCTTAAGATGAACAAGGTTGTTTGTTGAGACTAACATGCCTAGCCCTCTGCAGAGCTGCTCCTAGTTGGAAGAGAAATAAAGATTAGCAAATATTATAACCAGGTTTCTATGTCCTACATTAGCTCTTATGTTGCTGCTTTAGCTTTATCATAAATCTGGTGGGCTGTGTTCACCTAGGTAATCTAATTTGAAGACATCTTTAAGCATATTTGGAAAGGAAATATAGTCAGAATGCAATAGGTCTTTATGGATGCATTAGGTGGTGTGGAGAAACTTTGGCCCCCTGGATGTTGCTGAACTACAACTCCCATCTTCCCTGGCTATTGGCCATGTTTGCTAGGGATGGTGGGAGTTGTAATTCAGCGATAGCTGGAGGGTCAAAGGTTCCCAGCTCCTTATATGGATTCTACATCTGAGATGGGGAACCTGTGACCCTCTAGACTTTGTTTGGCTCCAAATCCCATTAGCCCAAGCCAGCAAAGCTAGTGTTCAGAGACAAATGGGGGTTGTAGTCAAGCAACATCTAATGGGCCAGTTTCCCTACTCTGGTGCTACGTGGCTTGCAATTGCAGAGCTCAGCACAGCAGGGCATCTAGCCAGAATGGCCTTAAGTGCAAATTCCTCCTGATTGGATGTGTTCACACCTCACCAGTACAAACTGCTTAGGGTGAATCCTTATATGCCTGCTCATCTTCTAATGATCTGCATAGGTGTGGCAATCATCACTGGGGAACCACCTTGCATTACATCAAAAACACTATTTTGACGGAGGCCAATCACACATTAAGCTGCAATCCATTGAGTGGTGAAACATATCCACTGATGTGCATGCACACATGAGCCAGCCCTTCATCATCATTTATCTGGATCCCATTTAATAAGGACAACACAAGCAATCAGAGGCTACGTATATCTTTTACACAGTTTTTATTATCCCCTTCAGAGTCTGGACTCCATGTTCTTCTGCACATGCTACCCTCAGCTTTTTCACATGCAGTTTATTTTTATGTTTGCTTTCCTTTTCAGCAGTCAGGGGCAATGGAATGGCACTAGTGGTGACTCCTGTCATTCTCACAGTTGCTGTTTGCGTGCAACTGAAGCGGCGATATTTATGCAAGCGGCAGCCGTTAGACAAACAAAAGCCTCCCTTAGCCGAGTCAACAGGTTCAACCTCTCCCCTGCAAACGGAGACCCCAAAATATGATCCGAACCTTAATTTGATCTCTGCCTCCCCTCCCTTTTTCCCTGTTGCTGCGATGCTGCTAGTCGGACAGCAAAGATGCAAATGATTATTCTCTCCTGACAGAGCCGCAGAGCGCTCTCTGTATTTAACTGCAGCCCCCACAAGTTGGATCAAGCAGGAGACACTTGATAGCTGCTGTTTCCGTGGTTGAAATATTTGTGAAGTTAACGCATAATCTGAAAGCAGAAGCTAATAAATTATAGGGTGCTAATTGGGGCCGGAGTGGAGCCGTCAATCACATTATCCTAAACACACGGAGACCCTCATAGCCTAAAAAGGCAAGAGAGCCTCCAAGAACAGCTCCCAGTTGTCACCAGCCATGACATCCATCTCAACAAGAGCATCGGCTGTCAAGGCAGACAGTGCTTAAAGATTTTAAGCTGCAATCCTATACATACTTTCTTGGGGCTAAGTCCCATTGAACTCAGCGGTGCTTCTTTCAGAATACCATAGGCGTAAGAAGGCATAATTAAGATCAGGCTTGCTTTAAAGCTGAAAAGATATTGCAGGTATTTCTGTATTAGCCAGTAGGGACAACTTTCTTTATTGAAACATCTTATATATGTAGCAGCAGCAACAACAACAACAAATTGCTTTGAAACTCCTGTATCTCCCAAGTTCCCACAGTTCTGTAGAAAATGGAAGGTCGGTTTTGTAGAAATGCATTTTGATTACTGTTATTCCTTTTCTGGGATTTTTGAAACAATTACATATAGGAGCCCTGGACAGTTAAGTCCAGTCAAAGGCAATTATGGGGTTGCAGCGCTCATTTCGCTTTTCAGGCCAAGGGAGCTGGCTTTGTCCACAGACAGCTTTCTGGGTCATGTGGCCAGCATGACTAAATCACTTCTGGTGCAATGGAACACTGTAACGGAAGCCAGGGTGCACGGAAACACCATTTAGCTTCCCGCAGCAGCAGTACCTATTTATCTACTTGCACTGGTGTGCTTTCAAACTGGGACAGAGCAATGGGAGCTCACCCCGTCGCGCAGATTCAAACCACTGACCTTCTGATCAGAAATCCCAAGAGGCTCAGTGGTTTAGACCACAGTGCCACCCGCACAAGACTCTCCATTTATGCACATATGTCTATTACAGACAGCTGCTTACAGCAAAAGCCAAATGGTGTTCATTTGCCATACAGGACAATTAATAAAGATGCCCCTTGTTATCATCCAGATATACTAGGCAACATGGCACCACTGCTTAAATCTGCATTAGCAACTATGGCCTGCTTATTTTCCCACCACCAATGTATTTCACAGGCAAAACATTTAAACGGCAGTAGCACAATGGAAAGAGTATGTGCTAGCTTGATGTCCCCAGTTCAAATATCAGCTTGCCCATGAAATCACTAGATGGTCTACATAATATGGAGTAAGCAATACCTGCCTGCTTTACAGGGTTCTAAGGATCACTGAGATAATATATGCAAATACTCTGACCACTGTGAAAAATACTATATAAATATGAAGGCTGACATCTTCTGCACATTTATTAAAAAGTAAGCTTAAACTAACATAGTGAGACTTGCTCTGGTATAAAAAGGGTATGATCAGGCTACACTTATTGTTTTAATGTGGAAATGACTCCAAGTTTGTGGAATGGTCTTTACTGCCCACTAATGATGGCTCTAGACTGAGTCAAGCAAGAAAAGAGCAGGTGAAACCCTAAGTTACAGGGGGACGGAGAGGATTTGGTCTCTTACCTTTTGTCTTCCTTAGCTGTTGTTAGAAGGCTATGGGGCAAGAAGTGGGGCTTGCAGGTTTCTTTAAGAATCTGAGCAGAGGGAGACCCTGGAGAAATCTTCATGCAACACATCAAAGTGTTTTAGTGGAGTGGCAAATCATTTCTTTGTTGAGAAGAATGCAGCTTTGCGTAACTGGGAATCACTGAATTCAAACCTGTTGCAGGAAATAGAAAGTGACTGGCACCCTAAAACATTGTTTGATAAAAATGAGCAAGAGTTCACCAATGCACTTGCCCAAATGAGAAGGGGTGGTGCCACAGAGAATGGCAAATACAGTATCAACCCCTGACCTTCGTGTTCAACTGCAAAAGATGCATGTGATTTTAGACCAGCTACCATTTTTAGCCCCACTCGCTAACGCACAAGGTGAAACCTGTGGGTTGCACAAGAGAGACAAGTTCTCCATTTACATCACATGAAAGTCTGCAGATTTTGTGTGAAGAATTTGTCAGAAACAATGGAGATGGCACTGATACATACTGAGACGCATATGAGTTACATCCTATGAGGTAGTCTCTGACTTGGTTAAAAAACAAACTGTGGTTTTACACAAATGAGCAATGTTCTGACGCACACACCTGCATCATGCTTGCTTCTCTCCACCCCATGTCTGGTGGCCATCAATTTAAATCTGAACCCATGGCTCTGACTGACACACTGATTGGGACAATGCAGCAGTGGGCAGCCTGTGGCCCTCAGCCCAATTTTATGCGGGTGACAAGGAAATGGGGGAGGTTATTGAAAGAGAAAAAGAAAGAACACTTTGGGGTCTGGCCCCACCTACCAGCAGCAAGCAGTCCCTGATAGATTAACTCTGAGGAAAGGTTCACAGCCCTGATATGATAGCTGTCAATGTCACAAAGATACTACATTCCCACTCTGCAACTCAGGCTGCATATGCAACATACATTTCATGCACATGACTTCCCCCAAAGTATCCTGGGAACTGGAGCTTGTTAAGGGTGCTGGGAATTATAGCTCTGTGAGGGGTAAACCACAGTTCCCAGAATTCTTTGCAGGAGGCCATATGCTTTTATTGTATGGTGTAATCCCCCTAGGCATCTTTAGGGGTGATGGATGGCTCCCAAGCCCTGCACCTTTAAGTTTTACAACCTGGATGCAGAATAAGGGCCACATTTGAGCAGAACCCGCCTCATCCACTCAGAGTTTTAGGCATCGGAGGAAGTGATGCAGAAAGGCCACTCTGTTCACCTTTGGTGAGGCTGGAGGTGTGGGGAGGTGGAATTGCCTTCCTGTACCCAGGCAAGCTTTTGCTTAAAATGTTATTTAGCTCCCACACCGATAACTTCCCATTGCAGGTTCTGCTTGTGTTCACTTTTAATAAAGTGGCCTATCGTTCAACCCACACGTTGGTGTCAGGTTTTATTTCAATGGCCACAAAACCAGAGCTTGGAAAGTAAAAAGTAACTTGTTCTAGTCTCAGGTCCGAAAAGGAACTGATTCCAATTCACTCTCATCTCTTTACAAACTGAACTGGTTTGGTTTACAATTCAATGCAAGTTCATCCAAATGATTGTTGGTACTTTTTTCAGCTTTGAGAATGTTACAAGCTACTGTGCTGAAGTATAAATCATACGTAAGGAGACATCAAAATACACACACAGTAGAATGTATATTATTTGGTTTATTTCCCCCCAACAATTATAATCTTTAAGCAGGCCAAAGTGCTGAAAGAATAATAATTTTTTTAAAAAGAGAGAATGAAGCTGAAGATTAACTACAGTAGGAATCGTTCGAAGTGCTGGGGAATAGCATATCTGGGCTGCTGCTATTTTCAAGTGCATTTCAGACACATATCAGCAAATTCAGGTTGTGCAACCTCCCCACATGCAAATAAGAATGAATGCTTAAAAAAAATAAAATAGCCAAGAGAGTCACACATCCCTGCAAACTTAGTGCAAATGTATCAGGATGAATGTTCATTACGCAGATCATCAGAAAGTGAACAAAAGGTGCAGAGGGAAGAGGGATTCACTGAGTCCTGTAATCATGACCTCCCCCACAAATACACAGCAGATCTGCATATATGGGCACCTTCTTGAAAAGAGCCCTTGCGTGACATTTGACATTTTCCCAGATTTGAAAAGGCCACCAGGTGATTGGATTTTTAATTTGATTCAAAATGGATAAAGAGCATCTACTGGTAAAGTGATTTTATTTGTTTGCATGGAGCTCAGCATAAATACATACAAACACAAATGTGTTAATTATTAATGCTCAGTATTAAAATTTGTTCTTTAAATTTGATTTTAGAAGAAAATATGTGAGATTCAACATCCAACAGGAACAGGCTCTAGATCTGCAAATATTAGTAGCATGGCATTGGCAGAAATGTTCCTTCCTTGTCTATAAATTCTAGCTGAAAGGGGACCAGCTTCAACGTGCCATATTAAATTGGCATTTAGCACAGTGAAACTGCAGTTGATCTTCCCTGATCATAGAAACAAAATGCTAGCAGGTTCATATTTATAATGCAGATGTATTGCATTATAATACATCACTACACATGGCAAAATTTCTCCTTAAACATTGGCTGTTAGAAAACTGCTTTTTGGATTATGCAGGAACAGCTGCAGACATTTGTGTCTTCAAAATATATAGTATTGATGAAAGGTAGTTCCTTTACACCTCCATAAGTCCCTCCATAAAAATAGCCTTTTCAGTTCTCATGAAGACACACTAAAGGATTATCAAGGAAAAAGACAGAAAAATAGGGGAGGTGGGAGAGAGAGAGAGAGAGAGAGAGAGAGAGAGAGAGAGAGAGAGAGAGAGATATGACAGTGCAATGATGCACAGAAATAAAATTTTATTGGCCCAATGTATTTTGAAATACACTTATTTTGGGGACACTACAGATAACAGCAATGAATGTTTCATATAATATAGCACTAACAATTATACAATATTACACAGGGTGTAATACAGGATGTTTTTGTAAGAAAGAAGCCCACCAAATGGTGGAGATCTACAGAGACAGGGACTATAAAGGTGGTTTTGCCTTGGCTTTTAATTCTTCCCTCTCTGTGTCTTTTTGGGGTCCTTGGTCCTTATTGCAGGCTTCTGCAACCCCCTCTTGCACTTTAGAGGACGGGTCTTGCCCCATTTTCATTTTCTGTTCTTTTTCGATTCTCCCAAAATTACGATTGCCAACCAAACATTGCGTTCCTTAGTCCTGACTTGTGTCAACATATAGAGCCTTATTTGTGCATCTGAACACAGACACAAAAATAAACAGCTAAATGGGTTTGAGTTACTATTGTTGCTATTCTCTGTACATATTCTTAGTAACCCATTCCTTTTTTATTACAGCCTCTTCTTAGTTTTCTTTGCTACTAGGAAAGGAAGCACGTGACTGACATCCACGCTCGCCGTCACTTAGGAGGCATAAGCAATGCCTGCATTATTTTCACATGACCAGATAATCTTGAAAAGATCTCTAGTTAAAAGTAAAAGTTGGAAAGATAAATTTAGGCACCAAGCTTAGCGTGGGGTGGGGGTGGAAGCAGGTTTGGAGACAAAAACACATTCCCCAGCCATGATGACAAACAGCTTAGAAAAATCACTTGATACTCACTGTCAGTTCAGGAGTATTAAAGCAATATTTAGCCTTTCAATCCTCACTTACTTTTCATGAAACACGTTGCGCCGTCTTGGTATTCAGATTCCTTGATTAACAAAGCATTTCATGGAGACTTAAAGGGCAAACTATCTTAGATCCACTGTGCTGGCAAAACACTCTGGGTATTTTTGCAGTACAGAAGGAAAAGTTAAAATAATGACTTCTAAGTCAAACTGAGTATTTACAGAGCAGACACATGATGGTTGACCTGGCTAAGTATAGACCACTGGAGAAGCATTCACATTACTTTTCTTTATAATTATCTAGAGCCGATGAGGTGATCTCCATACAAATGGAAATATGATGTCATTGCAACATTTTTTAAGCCAGATATATAGATAGCTTGCTGATTGTTTCCTTGAATGAACAAAATGATCCCACAATTAATAAAAAAATATTGTTATTCCCTTTAAACCAATGTGTCACTATCAGAGAGGAGGGGCCATATATATTGCAAGTGACTTATTTTATTTTATTAAACTCTACACTTCAGATATAAACTTCAAAGAAGAATGGTGTCGCATGTGTTTACTAAAGCAGAAAAGAATTGTTTTTTAAAAAATAATTATGCCTGTTGCTATTGGATGATCTTAGACATTTAAAGGTTTGCACTGTTTAAAATGAATTCCCATGTTCTCCTGACCAGGATGCACATTAACAGAAGAATCCTATGTATGTATACTCAGAAGTATTCTCCCCATCAAGGATAATAAGTCTTACTGCCAGATAAGTGTATACAGTAATCTGTGGCATTCCAGTAGCGATGGGAAAATTTATCCATTTTAATTTTTCTCTGTTTTTCAATTATCAAAGCTCTTTTTAAAAAATACCCTACATTGTTTAGCATCGCAATATGGCATTCATCAGGATCCAGGCCTAGAATGTTATGTCAGTAGCAGACTAAAGGTCAGTTCACACAATCAGATTGACATGATGGGAATGTGGATCAGCAGGGAAAGTCCAAGACATTTTTCTGCCCAATGTTGATCACCAAATGATCCCACCTCCCAGTCAAGGTGTTTAAGTACCCAAGGTTGGCCACGTTATTTTGTCAGTTGAGGCAGAGCATCCTGCAAGCATCTCTCACTGGCAAGAAAAATACAACAATACACTAAATAGGAATTTGTTGCCTTTTCATTATGCCCAAAACCAGCTGTCTGAGGCAGCTGCCTCACTTCGTCTAGTGATAGGGCAGGCCCTTTCAGACTGTGCAGATGGATGGAATCAGAACCTGGCAAGCAGCAGGCTGTTCCCCAAGCAAAAAGACACTGCTATTATTTCTACCTGATATGACCAATCAGAAGGCACCTTACTGTCTATCATAGAAAATCAGCACATCAGGGACAGGCAGCTTCATGCTGAAATGGTATAGTCCTAGGAGTGGGATACAATGTGATTCTTAATGTGGAGAGTGGACCTTTTTAAAGAAAAGAAGTACGGATGTAGGTGGCAGGGGCAACCCTGCCCTTAGGCAGCTGCCTCAGGTGGCAGATGCTGGGAAGCAGGCAGTGTTCAAAAACAGAGCTGTGTGTACCACACAACCTGCCCTGGACCTCTAACCTAGCCTGCTGCACTCAAGTGCCCTGGAGGGAACTGTCCATTCACCTCGGTTGAGGGCTGGGGGAGAAATGCAATTCAGTTTGCATTTAAGGAAGAACCGACCTTATTCACACTTTCTGAAACAATACGAGAACCCAAATGCAGCCATCCTTTGAAATCCACACTTTTCTGAATTTTGCATTTCAGTTCTCCATCCAAGTTATGTGTGTGAAAAATGCATGGAGTAATGGAAAATCACAACAACAAAATGCCTCCTGTGAGGGATGAAATGCTTTCCAAAAATGTGCTCAATGGGCAAAGTTCAGTTGGTAGAGCATGAAACTCCTAATCTCAGGGTTGTGGGTTCAAGCCCACTTTTGGGGGGAAGATTCCTGCATTGCAGGGGTTGGGCTAGATGACCCTCATAATCTCTTCCGATTCTACAATTCTACAAGCGTGGTTAGGAGAAATCTGTACTAAAATATTGGAGAATTTTCATGAAACCTTTTTTTCAAATTGCAAACTGATGTGGAGAACTAATCTTAAGAGTGGGGAACTGAGAAACAGAGAGAAACTGAAATGGGTATGTTTTCCAATCCCCACCAGTGTTGGAGCAAGATTCAACTGCTGGTTCAACTGGCTTTTTTGTGAGGCATAGGCTGGGGCATCTTGTCCTTCACCTCCGACATTAAAATATCTTATGCTAGCCCTGCTAGCACCATTCTTAAGGATGCTGTGCATGGGCTTCAGGGAAAACTTTTGTTCCTTTCAGCTGACAACAACTTCTGACATCCCCAACATGCCAAGTTTTTTTAGCCCCACAACTTCACAACATTAAAGAGCAACCTAAATAGGTATTGTGTGAAGCAGAGAAGTTGCCAGTTGACCTGATCTCATAGTGACCATTTGGAGGCCAAAGAAAGAACGAGAGCTCAAGGCAGCATCACCACTACTCTGGTGTAGAAGGGCCATGGGCTTGGTTTTTTACTCAGTTCCAGCTTTGCTAAAATTAGGCAACTGATTTATGCCTATCCAGGCCTGAGGTCTTCATGTGTTGATGCATCTCTAAACACAGTGTTCTCATCCCCTCAGGTTTCACAAGCAAAGCAGGATTCAGCTAATAAAATGGTCCCGTGGAGAGCTTCCAAGTGGCCGCTTCTTAGTGCTGTGCTCACGGATGGCTGGTCACCATGGAGCACACATGGAAGCAGAGTGCTGAAAGGTCCTAAAGGAGCATTTGGCGCAGACCATCACCACCCCCTGCCGTAGCCATGAGAAAATACTACAAATCGGTTCTCGCTACCCTTGCAAGATAGTCACAACATGCAGCCCATATCCCAAGTTGCCACAAAGTACGAGTTTCCTTGCCTACTATGCAAATAATAAAACCAACCTTGTATTTATATGGCAAAGGCCTCATGCAAAGATTCCAGCTGGGCATCCACAGGTCTGAAAAGCATTCAGCATAAATGGGAGAATCTGGCTCACTTATCTGTTGTTTCCTACTGCCCCTCCAAACAGCTTTGTGCAAGCGCTTCACGGACAGAACTGGAAACCATCACCTGCGCATCTGAACTGACAGTACCAATGGTTCTAACTCATCCTAAAGACAGATAAATTCAATTTCTTTGCGCTTCCTGTGGTGGCATCAAGCAGAACTGACTCACACTATGCTTTGTCAGTGGTGATGGTCTGACGGATTGCTCCTCAAATATTTGCAATATGGACTGCGAGAACTTCACTACCAGCCAGGATGTTAGGATCATTTCTAGAACTAAAATAATGTCAGGTATCAAAAGACTCTTGTGAAATTTGAATATTGTTATCATTAATCAAATCATAATACTACAGGACCTATTCAGAAGTGGCCAAACACTTTCTACCCTGAGAAATATGAATGACCCCTTCTACACACACACACACACACACACACACACACACACACACACACCATTTGGGGAATAAACAGCTGGTTTTATTAATTACTGTTGCTATTAATAACTATTGTTGATGTTTTAACTCTTGTTGTTCAATGTTAAAGGGAGTGCAATGAGTTTTTAATTGGATGATTAATACTTAATGTATTATCTTTGTTTATTTAATGAAATTTTGCACATGACCTTGAAGGAGCAAGTCTGTCATAAAAGGAAGTCTATAGCTCAGATAATGAATACAAATACTGCTGCTTTTTGGACTCACTTTTTGCAGTACCTGTAGGCTGTGGTTTTTTTTATTGTTACTGGGTGACAATCATTGGTGTCCATCCACTTTTGCAATGGAAATGCTATTGCTGCCCCGGTGCTCTCCATTACAGAGGGCAGTATTCTGTTTGAAGGGCTGTCTAGCCCAAGTACAGTTCAAAACATGAAGAACCCTGAGTAAGGAGACCACAGCTGCCCATCACCTTGGCAGCAGACTGAGCAGGCACATAGGTCACCTAGCCACAGTCTGCTGAGATGTATTTTATCCCCTATTTAAGTTGCAGTAATTACTTCTAAAATTTGCATCTATTATAAAAATTAGCATGTGCAAATTGTATGCAAATCCATCCTCCCTTTTGTCGTCTTCTTCTTCTTCTTCTTCTTCTTCTTCTTCTCCTCCTCCTCCTCCTCCTCCTCCTCCTCCTTTGATGATGCATTTCCTCCTCCTTTCCTTCTAGGAAATCCACTAGACTCTAGAGAAACTGGCTTTTCCAGTCTCTTCTTTGTCCTCCAATCTCCCACATCCCCCAAAATCTGTTCTGTCCCCTCAACTGGGCCACCAGAATCAATGATCAGATTTAGCTCCCCCTCCAGTCTGCCCTTGAGTGTTTTCTCCCATATAATTCTTGTTTAAAATTGTTTTTACTGATAATTCCTTCGTCTGTTCTTCTGTAAACTGCTTTGTGGCTTTTTCTTTTTACAATCAAGCAGCTCATACATTTCATGGACTAAATAAATTGTAATATTATTTGTTACTCTTGCCATTACTATGCTATGCCCCCAAAGTGCTCTAATGTGCAATTAAAATCTAAACACCACAGATGTAAGTTAATAACACCTGCTCACCTCTCTGAGCATCATTTTGGTGGTAGCTAGAGCTGGCACTGGATGGACATGGGGGGGGGCTGGCCCTGAAGAGGACCCCAGCCCAGGGTGTGTGCTCCCTCAAGGGAGCCTTTAATATATAGGCCCCTTTGCACCATACCTGATATAAAGATGGGCACTTTGCTGGTGTAAAACAAATGTATAAATAATGTGCCATCTCTTCTTTGGGGATCAGTAATGAACTTCCATAAGCATTCCCCTTCCACACAAAAATCAAAATGCAATCGGCCTATTTTCCTTTGCTCATGGGCACCCACCCTCACGAATTCCCACCGACTTAAGGTATTTTATGTCTGACAGCTTCATGTCAGTTCTTTCCTCCCCTTATGCTATAAGCCTACCGCAAACTCCAAAACACTTCTTAGTGGAAGGAGTTTGGCCTTTGAACTCCTTTCCTCTTCTTGATTGCTTGTTTTGTAAAATGACTACGAGAAAGCTCAAATGCAGCGGAGGTGTGATTAATTACTGCCACTGTCCAGTGCAGGTTCAAGATAATATAGGAGGAGAGAAGAATCTCAAGAATCCAAGTATTCCATTAATGACAGAGAAAAGTAGCAATAAGCTGTTTACTTTGCTGACGGAATCCTGCGCACAGGTGCTGAGTGTTCCATGGCTGAGATAAAAGATGGTTCAAGAGTCAAAAGAGCTCATTCAGACCTTTGAATCTTAATCCGGTGTTATCGATATCACATCCTGACCCCACAGGTTACAATGGCTTGGATCCTCAGAGAAGCTAACTTAAGGAAGTTCATCAAAGGAAAGGTTCTGAGCCCCGTGAACCCCTGAAAAGGCTTCGAACAATGTGGGTGGGGTGGTGAGGGCTGCTGGGGTGTGGCAGAGACTTTCCTTAGGAAGGTCTCCCCTCAGTAAGTTAATCTTAGGATCCAATCCAGTAGATGTATAGGAATTCTTCTGCTCCTGTGAGGACAAGGTACAGAAGTTCCCCTCTGGGAGTGAAATTTGTAAGACACAGGGCATGGTTAAACCGTCATTATTTAGGATATGGAGTCAGCAATGACAATAGCTGGTTTGGTAGAATAAAACATTTCAAACTGCTTTGTATCTCTTAATGATTTATCTTTCTTTGCCAGTTCTCACACATATACACCCCAACACTTTAAAGTCCCTTATGGTTTAAATGAAAAATGTTGCTTGTGGCATATACAAGCCTAACACATCAACTAGAGCAGTGTTTCCCAAACTTGGGTCTCCAGCTGTTTTTGGACTACAACTCCCATTACCCTAGCTAGCAAGACCAGTGGTCAGGGATGATGGGAACTGTAGCCCAAAAACAGCTGGAGACCGAAGTTTGGAAACACTGAATTAGAGAGTAAGTTCTGCTGAATTCAGGAGGACTGACTTTTAAACATACTTTGGATCACACTGCACAGTCTGCATTGAAATCAATGGCACATAGGCCCAGTTGTGCCTGCAGTTTTCTAATCATCTTAATCCCATGCAAATTTAGCAACAACCGTGCTGTTATAACTATACTAGCTGAACTGTTGCCATGTTTTCAATGGATTGCAGCAGTATCTATGAAAGTTGTAAGGGTGCAAATTTCTAGACAGCTGACTTCAAGGTGTGAATTATTGAGGAGGGGGATATTTTGGATTCGATATAATAAAATTTCTCGTTTTTTCCAGTCCCATGATTCTTGGCAGAACTGTTGTAACTCATGTGGTCCTGAACCTAAAGAGGTTTTGCCCTTGCATTTTAAAGTCAAAGCTCCTGGTTTCTCAGCACACATAAAAAAAATCTGTCCTTTATTGAAGTGCCAGACTGAAAGCTGAACTCCTGAAAACCTAACCCTCTGTGTCTGTGAAAGATGACTCATCTTTTCCAGGCATCAGGCCCAATCCTAGGAGATGGGGGACACTCACACCTTTTTGTTAATTTCAAAGGGTACTATACATTCAAGTTGTCCTCAGAGAGGATCGTATATCTTACTTACATGCTTCACAGAGTAAGAGGTTTCAGCTAATCCAATGCACAAGGAACTGGCAGTCCAAAACAGAGCTAGCTGCTTGCCTTCATTCAGAGATACAGTCCACCCATCACATGTTTACTCTTGCCCGTGGAAATAATGGACCTGAAAAGCGCTTACTTCTGGCTGGATCCTGCCTTCAATAAAATAGCAAAACAACAATAAAGCATTAAAGCGTCATCCACAATGGCCTTTAATTGGTTTGAGTTATGGGACTCATTCCTGAAGAGGACACACGAAATGGAGACACATTGCCTAGTGAAGTGTGTGTTATTTACAGCTTCTCCCATACATCATCTCAGTTCCATGGTCTACCCTTTAAGTCTCCAGTTGCATACACAACCTCCGCTCAGTGCCATTCCACATCTGTGAAACTGACTGGCTACAGAACATGGTGATCATAGTATTATGGCAGAGTAGGAGATCACACATCTTTAGTATGGCGTATGAAAAAAGAGGCCAGCACATTCTAAATGCATAGAACCAGGGCTCCTTTTAATTTACCCCCCTGCAGCCTAGATTTCAAAGCTTGTTGTTTTTGCAAAAGCCATGCACTTTTGTTGTTTGCTCCACTGGGGGCAGGTTAGATTTCCAAAGCTGAAGAGCACTTGAGTGCACCTCACTTAACTGGCTGTGAGAAGAGGCATGGCATGACCTTGGCAAGATAAGCCATGCCAATTCAGCTTGCAAGCTTCTCATAGTTTTTAGCTGGCTGACAAGTATATTGCTGTTCCTTTTCTGCATTGGTTTCATTTTGAAGTCCCACAATAAATTATGAGCAACTTACACAGTCCCCAAGGAAACAGACTGAAGTGGACAAGAGGAGAAAAGTTGTTCAGTGCTGGCCCAGCCATGAGGCAAGATGAGGCAACCGCCTACACAGGGACAGCAAATCCCAATGTAGATTATTCCACTCCCCCTTTCCCTCCCTGATGTAGATCTTCAGTCACCCCTTCTTCCCTGACAGGAGGGCAATGCCATTTTGTGGTTCGCCTTGGGATCAAAATGTATTGGGCCGGCGCTGACATTGGTAGCAGACTTGCCTCTCAAGAATAGAAGTGCACATGGGTGACTTCCTTAGAAGGGACATCAGGATTGTGCACCTTTAATTATGATCCCTCCCAGTCTCTCCGACTGCCATTGCTCAATGTTGGAGCAACTGTTTTGCATGCATAAGGTTCCAGGTTCATTCTCCTCCATCTCCAGGTAAGGCTGGGATGAAGACAACCTGGCCTGAAACCTTGGAGAGCCATTGCCAGTGAATGTAAAGCAATACTGAACTAGATTGACCAAGGGTATGACTCAGTGTGAAGCTGCTTCCTGTGTTCCCATAATTTTACAACCAGTACTTTCAGGAGCAGTAACACTGGTTTGTCTATTTTTATGAGGATGAACCAAACGTCTGGAATATTCCAGTGTTAAGCTACAGTAGCTGTTGACACAGGATAACTGCTGCCGCCTGTGTTGTTTTTGCTGCCTTGGCAGCACCAAAGTGACCATCAGGTTGTGTATCCATAGCAGCGACCGGAGGAGGAATGACCGTTGGGGGAGAAGAAACGCCATGGTGCATCTGGACTTCTGCACGAGCCTCAGCTGCAATAAAACATGTCTCTTCCATATCGGTCTCCACAGCCACAGCAGGCGCTGTAACTCTCCAAAAGCAATCGCTTGACTTCACCCCCCCAAAGGCGCACTCCTCCATTGTCTCCTGAGACAGACAGATGCGAACAAATTAGAATAAAGTGTGATTGCACTTTTAAATGCAAGTTTGCACACACAATAATGGACTCATTTATGGCACTTCAATTAATCCAGAATCACTATTGTAGGCCAATTTGTTGTCAATACACTCCATAAGAACGTCCCAAGAAAAATGCTATTCTGGAACACAGGGCACTGCCTTATACCAAGTCATGCCATTGGTCCATCTAGCTCAACACTGACTGGCCACTCAGTGATACTAAGTAAACCCACTGTAAAGGGGAGTAACCAGAGCGCACTTAGCCCTGGACCCTCTCTAACTAAAAGTTAACCTCTCTAACTAAAAGTTAACCGAGTCCGTTGGCTGTCAGGTATGGAAGCTCGAGACAGAATTTGGGTACAAAGAAGCAACAACAATAATAATCTGCCAGGCCTCCCCAAGAGAAAATGTCTTGAGCATTCTAGTCTATGCCCACATTACCCACCTGCCTACCATGGCAGTTTCTGATGCATCAGATAAAAAGAGAGGAGGTGAAATCTCTTACAAAAGGAGGCATGTTTGCTTAAGGCATACAGACTTTGAGAAAAGAGAGGCTTTGCATAATCTCACATTAACAACAGCAGCAGCAAAGTATTCAGCTTCTCAGCTTTATCATAGACAGGTCAATACTTTCATATATTCACAGGACTCGTGCTGGTAGCTTACAGCACCAGGAAAGTATGCCTGGATGAAAGCTTATACAGCATCAAGTATGCTTAACCATGCCACTGCTGTCAGTCCTTCACATTTCACGAGCGTATTGCTTCGGTAGCAGAGCTGGTGTTTCATTGCCCTTCCAATCCAAATACTAATATAACAGAAATGCTTTAACACTGCCTCGCCTCCCTGAATATTGAAAGCATTGGAATACATGAGCAGGCTTTTCCTTTCCTTTTCTTAAAGTGCACTGGCCTCATTCATTCCCATCCTAAACGCTGAGCTGTAATCAAAGTTTCAGAAAAATACAGGGTCCACTGCAAGGAGTTTGTCTTTCATGATGTTCTTCTGTAGAAACATTCCCACACTGTAAATATATGAGGCAACTTAAAGCAAGTACCATAATACATTGTGTTAAGGGCAGCGTAGGTTGGGTGAGTGGAATATACAAGCTATGAAATTTCACAGAACTTCATTAGTTAATCTGAAGATGGTAAAAATTTAGGACAACCGGGATGGTAAATGGTCTGAAAATGACAACTGCAAGCATACCATATATTTAAAGTACATAACTTCCCCCCAATAATCCTGGGAACTGTAGTTTGTTAAGGGTGCTGGGAATTGTAGCTCTGTTCCCAGGATTCTTTGAGGGAAGCCATGAACTTCAAATATACGCAGCCACAGTGTTGTAGATGCTGAACTGAGCACAGGATGGCCTAGATCTGAGATGGGGGACCTGTGACCCTCCAGATGTCTTAGACTTCGACTCCCATCAGCCCCAGCCAGCATGGCCAAAGGCCAGAGATGATGGGTGTTGTAGTCCAACAACTTCTGGATGACCACAGGTTCCGCATCTCAGGACTAGATGACTTCCAACGTTCCTTGGTTCAAGGTTCTATAACTCTATTGTTTCACCTATTTTTGATATTTGTAGCCTGATAATCTACCTACTAGATAGCAACATTTTTTCGAGCTGCTATTTCCCTAAAATTTTACCACATTGGAGCAGGGAGCAGGTAAGAACGCTTGCTGATAGTTCTTGGGTCTAAGAAATGGGAGCAATGCAGTGTGACTTTATTCAAGCTATATGCCCTTGATCAATATTATTGTGGTCATACTTTTCTCTAAGGCAACCTTCTCTGGTGCTCCACATATTTTTGAACTGCAACTCCTATCATGCCTGACTATTGACTCTGCTGTTTGGGGCTGATGGAAGACGAAATCTGAAGGTCATCAGGCTGGGGAAGGTAGGTGTAAACAGTAGGAATTTAAACAAATTTTCCTATTCTGGGGCAATAAGGCTTTCAGAATCTGTTGTAACAAGAGTTGGTTAGGCATTTTGGGGTGTTGACTGATGGCTATGGAACTGCACTGACCATGTGTTTGCTTATATACCTCCAAAAACACTTCCTCAATCTGTACATATGGAAATTAATAGTTCACTACAAAGCCTTGCTTATATTTTCAGTAATGAGCTCCAGCTACTGAGGGAAATGGGAGCTCTGGCAAAATACTCTGTGTTGCCCAGAAACTTGCACAATCTAACAACCACCTAATGTGTGCCAATAGATGATATTGTTGTACCTAGTCTGGTACATACAGTAGCCAACATTTAGTCAACATTCTTAAATGTGTCGTTTTCTTCTGCTAACACAGTATGCTATCCACAGTTAATTTAACAAATCATTAGCATCATTTATTTGAATTCTCTTATTCTAGAATAATTCACCGCTATGTAGGACACACCAAGCAATCATAATTAAGGTTTAAAGCACTCTGGAATTAATGCTTTTGAATGTTCTGGTGAAATTATGATTCTATTGGATGTTGAAGACTCCATTTGCCAAATACAAGTATATATTTCCTTCTGCGCCATGCCATCTTCTTCACCATACAAACAGGCAACAGCAGTATCAGTTCCCAACCAGATCCCAAAACCCTACTGCAATAGTATAGATTTCTTTTTTCCAAAAATAAGGGTGCTCAAATGTGTTGACCAATGGTACAAAATGGTAAAGGTAAAAGGACCCCTGACAGTTAGGTCCAGTTGCGGACAAACAATAAAATACTGATTTCTCTTGGAAAGCTAGTGACATTTTAAAAAATGAATGTTTTCATTACTATTACAGCTAGGATTTATATACATTCTCTTTATTATGCAAGAAGGTCCCGTCTCTATCGTTTTTAGCATTAAATTTTAAGCAGAATTTCTCATCGTCTCACAATGACTAGCTTTCCTAGGAAAATATTTTTTAGTCTTCTGTGGGTGAGCTGGTGTCAGCAACCTACTTAAGCTATCTATGGAACGAGAGTGACACACTGTGGTCAGAAGAAAGCATGGCTTCGCTTTAGTTCTGAACGTAGTATAAACACTGAAAACTGGGAAGCACTGGCCTGTGAGCGCTCGAATTGGAGAACAGCCTTTACCAAAGGTGTCACAGATGCTCAAACTGAGGACAAAAGGGAGAAACATGCTAAGAGGAAGGCACGCTTAGCAAACCCTCACCATGATCAACTCCAGCCTGGAAACCTATGTCTCCACTGTGGAAGGACGTGTGGATCCAGAATTGGCCTCCACAGTCACTCACGGACTCACTGTTAAGACAGTGTTCATGGAAGACAATCTGACTTGGCTACGAGTGATTGCCAAAGAAGATGGTTCTGTTCATATTCCATCCCTAGGAATGGCTAACATAAGTCAATGTGAGTTTTTGAACTGAATACAGTGGCCTCAAATAGGTTGCCCTAAATTGATACAAATGGAAAGAATCCACCAGGAAACTCTCCCACAAATGCACCACAAAACGGATGGGAGGAATGAGCACAAATAGGCATGAGATATGGGTGGTGAATGATGTAGTTAGTGACTAATTTCTAAAATGCACTGACAATTGCCTAAACCAGAATTTTCCTCTATGGAGTGCCCAGCTGAATGAGGGATTTGTTGAGGAGAAAGTTTGGTTTTTGCAGCTTAAAGGCTGTGAGCTCCCTTTCCCCAATGCAACCTGCTACACAGGGATGAGAAAATCTGTGGCCCTCCAGATGTGGTTGGACTATAGCTTTAATCACCCCCAACTATTGTCCATACTGACTGGGGCTGATGGGAGTTGTCCAACAACATTTGGAGGGCCATAGACTCCCCACCCACAGCCTATTACTTTCCACCTTTCACCCAAATCTCTTGCTTTTTAAGGATATCTCTCCTGCCCATGTGAGCAAAGTGAGGCAAAGGTGAACAGACAGACATACAGACTTGCAGTGGTGTGGGACAGTATTATAGAAAATGTTGTCTGCAGTGCCATCTCATTGCCACGTTCTTGGTTTTATCGCCTTGAGTCTCGTCAGGGAAAAAGGCAATGAATGAATGAATAAAACAACCAGACCCATCAGAGACTTTCAGTTTATGAGAATTTTTTTCCTTACCAAGATATCAGCCAGACCCTTAAGTAACAATACAGTACAGTGGTACCTCGGGTTACATACGCTTCAGGTTGCCAACTCCGCTAACCCAGAAATAGTGCTTCAGGATAAGAACTTTGCTTCAGGATGAGAACAGAAATCGTGCTCCGGCAGCACGGCAGCAGCAGGAGGCCCCATTAGCTAAAGTGGTGCTTCAGGTTAAGAACAGTTTCAAGTTAGGGGGCCACTAGGGGGCGCATCAGAAGATGGCTGACAATAACATCTCTCCGACCCACACGAGGTAATTTGGAGGCTATGATGGGAGTAATTAGCCTCCCTAACCCCCCCAGGATGGTGGGGGGGACTGCCCTTGCCTGCTGTGCCCTATACCACCCCCGAATTTGTGGGGATGGGGGCACTAGGCACAAAGCCCTCCTGTGGGATTTCGGCACTCCTGGACGCCGTCCCTGATTCGCGCCACTAGCTGCAAGAACTTCAAAAGAAACAATTTGGATGAAGGAATGCACATATTTCAAGGAAGGAGGGGGTGTAAAGACTGCTAACAGAAGAGATCTCTGATAAAACAAGACAAGAATAAAACATGAGAAGATACGCCAAGACACGGTATGGCAAATGACTGAGGGGGGAGGACTTTCCTTTCTTTCCTTATGTGATTAAACAAGAATCCCCTCCCCTCACGAGTCAGAAATGTCGTTTTAAGGACTTAAGCTGTGGATTTAAGGCTGTGTGGAGATAAACTTTCGAACCAAAGCATGTTTTAAGAAGAGCGTGGAATGTATAAGAGCTTTGGAATGACGCAGTTAAAAATGCCGTCGCCATATTGGGAAGTTCTGTCGGAGGTCTTGAGTCTGGGAGGAGAAAGAGAGAAATAGAGCTGTTTATATATTGTGGGTTAAACTCCTCAGAGGGACTTAAGAGCGACAGTTTTGCGAGATTATGATGGAAAGAGCGATGTTATCTATGAAGGAGATGATATATGGAAACCATCTCGATTTGAGGATTGGAAGAACGGAAAATTCACACAGGATTATTATTATTATTGGTGTTTATCGGCTTAAGGAGACTATCAGAAGAGATCATAAAGAAAAAAGAGAAAATATATGAACAAGATGTGATGTGGAAACAGCAAGATAAGATTGGATAGAATTATGAACTCTGTTTGGACTGATTTGGACATTAACGCAGCAGCAAGAAGATGATCAGAATCCCCCTTCGGATCTTGAAATATGGGTCCCCCCAACAAAATTTAAAATTCGGCTTTGTAATTCGGAATTTATGTGATGTGATTTAATTTGATGTGATTGGCCGGTTAATTTTTTTTTTTTTAAAGAACAGTTTCAGGTTAAGAACGGACCTCCGGAATAAATTAAGTACTTAACCCGAGGTTCCACTGTAGTACAAATTAACTAGTTCAAAGGTTTCCCAAAACTTTGCTACAGACACTCTTGCTGCTGTCACAAGGTGAGAAAGGAGTTCCTTACTTTTAAGGTCTTTATTGGCTTCAGAGGAAAAAGTTGCTCCCCTTGTCCTCTGCTCAACTAATGTTCCTCAACCCTCTCTGGGGCCACTTCCCCCCACCCCCCTTGCAACATGCTCCTGCACCTGCAGGCTGTCAACCTCCTCTTCTGAGCAATCCCTTGGTGGCACATTAAGGCAGAGAGGAAAAATGTGTAGTATTCATACTCAGGGGTCACCGAGTAATTTAACACCCTTCCTTCCACAGGTCACAAAAATAGACAGACAGATTTTTTCCATAATATGACACATATTAATCTCTCTGAGGATGATGTACAGCCGGTAATCTGCAATGCAACCCTGCATCATAAGATGCGACATAAATTTAGCTTCTTGAAAGGCTCTTGGACTTATTATGGCATCTCCCTGGGCAGTGCTCCTCAGCAGGGACCTTAACCACATTGCATGCTCTGCTGCTCTGCAATAAACCACACATCTCACACGGTGCTTCCAGACATGGGTGATTTAGCAGCACCCATGGTTCAGACTTTGCATTGCAAGAAATGGCTGACAAGGGATCAGCTGTGTTGTCTGCACAGCTGGTGGGAATGGTTGAGATAGGTTTGTATGAGGCAGATTGCTAAAGATATACTTGGGAGAGATTACCATACAGGAACCGCTTCTATCTTGATTATTTTGTTTAGTTGCTAATGATGCTGTTTTGTATTTGGTTTTATGTTTAACAGAATATTTTTTCATGTTGCATTAAATATCTATTTTGTATTTGACCCCTCAGCTGTCATGTTTTATTTCATGTTGTTCTGGTAGGTTGTGATCCACTTTGAGATTTTAAGATTTTTGGAGTCTTACCTATTTCCACCTGGACATTCCAAGAACTGAAAATGGGTCCTGTGTTGTACTACTGACCTGTCTTCCTGACTTAATAAAAGTGAACCCTCACACTTCTATCCGCTGCAACCCACCTGGCCTTGGTTTCATAGCATCATACTATTGTTGTAAACAATAGAAATCTGCCCTTTTTCCCTTATGCGGTATCCAAGAGCCCGTATAGAGTGCTTACATGGATTCCCTATTGGTAGGAGAAAATAACAGAGGCCAACCAGAGAATATGGAGAAGCAAAGCAGCTAGTAAGCCTGATCCTTATTGATCTGTTGCAACAGGGTGCTCCCCTCACCCGCAGGAAAGGAAGACCTCGAACAATGGTGTGCAAGGCCTTATATAGACATTTTAAATTCCCTGCCCTGGAGCTTAAGACCACCCACTCCTCCATACATCATACATGCATCACAGAAGGGGTGTAACCCAAGACCACGCCCCACAGACATACCTACATCACAGAAAAGGTGTTCTACAACAGAAATTTGAATGTTGTTTTTCCTGTCTGCCAGGTTATCTGATAATGCCTTATCTGATGGCCTTTCCTGGTAGTCCTTTTCTGGTAGTCTGTTACCCTTTGAAATGGTGATTACTAAATTCCTGTAACAAGGAAGGTTTTTTCCACCTCCTCCCTCCTTGCAGAGAAACATCTGGTCAGCTTGGGAGTCAAAATGGTTTCAGGACTGTCTTCCTGCGCTGCTTCAGACATGTGGTTTATATATTTATGTACGTGTTTGCTTGGTACATTTATGAACATTTTATATATATCTAAGACCTTAAAATTCTTATTACACTATGACCTGCTGAGTTAGCCGGCTCCACTAGCACCATCCTCCATCAATATCTGTGAGATTCAAAACCATACCTCTGTAATCATGAAACTAGCTGTGGCTGACATCCTGAGGCTACAATCTCATGTCATGCTGCTCTCAAGAATTTGTCCTACATACTTAACTTATACCAGGCAACTCAAAAACCTGCAGTCAGAAACATCTGAAATTGGATAAGACATAGATGATGAAGCATTTTTCTTTTTTGAAAAAATGTGCTATGCAAACATAATCAATAATTCTAACAGCAGCCTCAGTGGGCTGTATGGATCCATCTTTTTCTTATAGGTCCTGCAGTTTTATTGATTTATTTTAGGGTCCTTGTACGAGACCACCCAGCTCGCAGAGGGTCAAGATAAAAGTTCTAGCTGTCCATTGTAACAAGGAGCTGTTAGATAATTATTAACCTTTGAGTGACTATCAGCCCAAATGTTATCTTGGGGGTGATTAGTTTTCTTGGTTATTTCATATGAGACTCCCTGGCTTCATTGCTACACACACCTCTTGGTACCGGATGGATCCCTTTCAAGCTGTCACGTGCAGTCTTAGCTAAAGAGGCAGCACTAACCCCATTTACCTGGGAGTAAGCCCCACTGAATTCAGGAGGACTTATTTCTGAGCAGACATGGTTTGGACTTCAACCATAATCATGGGGAGTCAACCATCTCTACCCTGGGAGCATAATATATTTCTTTATACATATGAGCCCCTTTTTTTTTCAGTGGACAGACTGAATTGCGGCATGCCCTTTCTTACCTACTTGTCTTATTCCCATCTTCTTCAAATCAGCAAACTCTCTGGGTGTGAGCATGGGAGAAACACACACAGTCACTCAGCAGTCTCTCATACACCATATGTGAGGGCTAAACTCAGCAAGCTTCATGCTCATGTTTGAGATACACAGTTCAGCCATACACACTAAATGAAAATGATGGTGCTGACTTTTACACAAAACATTCTGATAGCCAGTCCAAGATTCTGTCTTTTGCACAATACATGAAATCTGGGAACGGGGCCCAAAGGTTGTTTGTTTGTTTGTTGAAAAAACTTGTTCTGATAGGCTAGCAACCAACTTTCCACTTTTCATCATGCTTTCCACTAGGTGGCGCTGTGATATGCTGCATGTTAAATTTTGGAATTGTAAACACCTTACAAATGCTGGATACCGTTTGGTCCTTTCTTTTATTGAATGCAAGGCATGCATAAAGAAAACATTCCCTGGACTCAGTGAAGTAGAAAGGGTAGTCATAAATCAACTTTGTGCCAGGTACTAGTGGGAGTGTGCAGCCACTTATTGCTTAGTCTAGGTCTGCATTCATGAATTTCTGAACTCCTCACCTGGGCTGACACACACTGGAATGTTTCTATTTAAATACAAATTATATGATGTAGCAGAACCCTGCACCATTTTTCCTGCAAGAGTGTAAATATAACGAACTGTGTCATTGCTTGAACTCCCTCTCAGACAGGTGAAGATCATTAAAATAATAGAAGGTACCCTGAGGGTCATCTTAGTGCAATGCAGGAGTCTCACCTGCTACCTGGCTGCTTTGTCCTATGCTGCTCAAAAGACAGTGAGTGGACTGTCTGGCTCTTGTCTTTGTGAAACCCAAAGATGTCCAGAGAACAACATGGATTTCCTCTGGGCTCAGGATTGGGGAGACTACATGGATGGCAGCAGTAGAGCACATATTACACAGAAGGTCATGGTGTGTATGTGCTGAGTCAGCATGGTTTGTCTGAATACAGGTGCAGTGCCAGCTATAAGAGCTTGCTGAGCCACCTTTCAACTAGCATGCCATTACAAACCATTGCTATGGACAAATGAAATGGAACACCTACAGAAAGAACACATTTCTAAATTGATAAGTGCCAAGTCAGCATGCCTCTGGATAGCAGGTGCTAGGAAACAGCCCACGTATCGTGTCCTTACTGTAGGTGTTTCATTTCACTGCACTCAGGTCCTGCTTGTGGGCGTCCCATAGGCATTGCTCTGAGAAGAGGATACTGTACTGGACTAAGCGGACCCCTGGTCTGAACCAGCAGAGCTCTCCTTATGTTATTATGTGTGCTTGTTTTCAGTGGGTTGCAAATGCTCAGTGGTATATTGTTATATTACGCATCCCAGGGTTGAGATCCTGTTGTAAAGGAACAACAAAATCATTTCCTTGCAACCTTCCCTGTGAAATGTGAGGCAAGATATTAAAAGAAGAAGCACCTCTTAAAAGCACTAAAGCGGGTGTACTTATGTTTTAAATAAGCAGTCAATATTGTCTCATTGCCTTTTCAAAAAAAGATTTCGCTGAAATGAATTGAGAAAAAACCAAACCACAGGACCTTTAACCACATTTTATATATCCATGTAAACTGGATTTGTTTTTTTTAAATCACTCTTCACAATTCACTTCTAAAGCTGGAGAATTGTTTTTAACACACCACCTGAATATGTGAGTAGCATTTTTGTTTACAAAAAAATTCACTGAAACTTGCATTTATACCTGAGCTGCTATGAAGCCGTTAAATGTTTACATCAGTCCAAGAAAGAATACCTAGAAAACGTAGTCTGGCATTTGGTGATGGCAGACTTTGCTCTCTATACAACTGTCTAGAAAGGCTCAGCAGGCCAACTCACTCTTAGAATTCGTGGGCAGAGTGGTTTGTTTTGCTTTCCCAGGCATTTTAAAATTTAAGCTGATGCTGATGCCTCCTGCAGTTTAGGAGTGATTGGATGTTGTTGTTTTAGTGTTTAGGGGTTTTGTTTGTTTGCTTAGCTCTGATGAATTGGATGTCACCTTGGGAGCTTTTAAAGGTAGAATGGATGATTCATAAATTTTATAAACAAATATTTGCTGTCCAAGTCATTGTGGGATGCCTTCTGCTGGCTAGGCTGAGAAAACCTTTAGGCTTGCTGACACAGCTACTTTGACCCAGCTGGACTTGGCAGTGGACAGACGTAAGGCTGTGGGAACCTGTCAGGATTTGCACGCCCCTTGTTCTCTATTAAGAAACTTTGGAGAATGATAGCCTCCATTCATGAGGGTGCCTGTTACTGAATGTTGAACATGCCCCTAGCAAACTGCTTGCAGTTTGAGCCAGTGGAGGTTCCCTGTCCCAGGCTTGATGTCCTTTACTCACTTAGCCTGCCTGGTTAAGGTCATTTTAGGACTGGATCTCTTCACGGCAACCCATTTCAGAGCAAAGTTGACAGACAGCAGCCCAGCCAGCCCACTTTGCATATTCTTGATAACATTCTAGCTCCTTTGTCACATGGGATTGCTTTGGAAATGAACAGTAAAAAACAACAGCACAAAACCACAATCTGGGGCGTTGAAAGCTTTGCCAGTGTTTCCTAAGGATCATGTAACTCCCTGCAGCAATGCTTCAGTTCCAAAAGTTCACACTGCAATAAATCACATCCTACAGTGCCACAGACATATTTTTGTTGTTGTCTTTGCTTAAAAAGATTAAGGAGGCTGCTCCTTTGGAATCATTAACGTAGGCTGATTTAATGGCCCGGTTTACCTGTAACATTAAATCAAAACATGACTTACTTAGCATGAAGAAGCAAACATATAAGCTCCAGGAGAGATCATGGCTGCTTTGCTCATTTTGCTGCTGTGCTGCACTGAGCTAAACCATGGTTTGGTTTAGAATGTTGTTCAAACCTGGGCTTGTGATTTAGGTCTCTCCAGACAGACGATGAACAGAAACCATAGGTTTTGGCAATGGTTCACAGCTAATGGTTATCTGAAAGGGCTAAACCAAGCAAAGTCAAATCATGGCTTAGCTCAGCACAGCACAATGGGAACATGGCTGTGGAGGAGCAAAGTGGCCATTGACCACAACCTCCTTCCCATGTTTGCTCAATCACATGAAGCCATGGTTTGGGTTAGTGTTACATGGCAATGAGGGCACTGATATACATGCAGACCAACTGTATTTTTCCTGTCATGCATAGTGGCTGGATTGGAATGAGAGAGAGAGAGAATCCACAGAATCCACAGTCATTTTTGTGACTGCTAGAGAAAGCACTACTATGAACACAGGGATAGCTGCAGGCTTTCTTCTTGTTCACACTGAGATTTCACTATGTGATCTTGTATGGCAGAAAATGAGTTGGCTTGGCGAACTGACCCTTAAATACTTAGAGAATTTATGTGAAGAAAGTAAACAAAATCCCTTGTGACTGCAGACCTCAAACTTAGTCTCTCTCACTCTCACACCCCCCCACACCCCTCTGTCTTGCCTTGGTATTGATAGACTCTGCCTGTTTGCAGGAACCATTCATTTAACATTGTTTTGTACATACAGGGAGAAAAATGAACACGAAAAGCCCCAACAAGTTTGGCTCAAGACTGATATGTACCTCTGCAGATTACAGAGGAGCTTGTGAAAACAAGGCTGTTAAAGCTGGAACAGACTGGAAAGACAGTCACGCATGAGATACTAAACTGGTCATGAGACAGGGATTTGTTCTCACTGATGTAGAATAATAACCAAATAAAATGGTGTGTTAAGTGATGGTCAGCCATTTATTTCAGCACAGGGAAGTTCACACTGGAAACAATTGACAATGGTATGAACACTTTATACTACCAAGGGAATAATGAACATTTTGTTTATTTATTTACAACTAGTAGACTCAAAGCTGTCATTGCTCGGGAATTCTAAAAAACAACAAAAACAACCAGTGCACATTTGGAAATCAGTGGTTAAAATCAGTGCAGTTATGAAAATTTCAGTCCATCATCTTGACTCAAAATGGCTTCCAACTGTATTCAAACATCAGTGAAAATCCACTCCTTGATTTCAGGAAACATCATGCATTATTTGGTTACAAAATCTTAAGAGGCGTCCAAACACATAGTGAACAAACAACTTTGCAAAATATAAAGCAAATACTTAACATCCTGCTTTATAGTCCTGAGATGCTCTCAAAGAAGCTTCCAAAAGATTCTCAAAATAAGATCACATTCAAACCTGGTACAGGAACCAAAATCACTCAGTGTACATTAGGGACTAGGATTATTCAGGCAGCATTTCCCGCCCTCTTCCTTGTCCTTCCCTGATGTCAGACCAGGCAGCAGTTCCCACCAAAATCTTGAGTCAAGGGAGTATTCTTGAGCAGCTGCATCTTGCTCTGCTCATGATGGAATGGAAACAGACTTCCCCACTAGCAGTTGGCAAGCAGCAGATCCTCTGAGGCGCAGGGGTGGGGAACCTGTGGCCCTCTAGATGTTGTTGGACTCCATCTTTCATCAGCCTCAACTATCATGGCTGATGGTCAGGGATAACAGGGGCTGTAGTCCAGAAACATCTGGAAGGCCACAGGTTCCCCACTTGCTCCTGCTCTGAGGCAAGGAAGGGGGGCTGAGCAGCTGGATCTCATTCAGCACATGATGGAACAATATGGCTCCTGAAACAAACTGATGTGCTGTTGCCCTATATTACAACAGCAAGCAACCAAAAAATTAAACCCTGCATCCAAATCAAATATGGATAAATCTTTTCAACTTGTATATATGGCTTCTAAAACTCCTCAGTTCAAGCAGTTGGAGCTTTGAAGGACAGCTGCTACAGGTTTGGTCCAGAGTATTGATTATTTACAGATGAATCCTAAATGTGTATGTGTGTGAGATCTCTAACACAGCCACTGCTAAACCATGGTAACGCGTCAGTGGAAACATGGGAGGCAGAATGAATTGGTTCCCAACAGAACTTTAGAATTTTTGATCCTGCTCTCCCCCAAAAAACACACACATTGGGCCTTAGATACAAGGCTGCTTCTTACCTGCTGCTGAATGCTCTGGTTTGGGTCTGCCACCAGCTCAAACATTGCAGGTGGTAGATCTAAGCCCAGCTCTGTGCACATCCCACAGCACATCCACATCACAGTGGATGCATGCCACTTTCCACAGGTGGAGCACCTTTTTGCAAGCAGAGGGGCACTTCTACCTCCTCCAGCCAGGTCAGGACTGCACTCTTATGGCATTTTAGTACGTAATCCATTTCTTTACAAATATACTAAATAAGCAAGAAAGAACCTGGACATGGAACTGCTAGTTTGCAAAGCAAATAAATTCCTCCAAAAGCAAATCTGCACTCACACTTGGAAACTCCCAACACTGTTTCTTGTTAGCCAGCTGCACAAACTCTGGCCTGATGTGCA
Source organism: Podarcis raffonei (assembly GCF_027172205.1). Taxonomy (NCBI): domain Eukaryota; kingdom Metazoa; phylum Chordata; class Lepidosauria; order Squamata; family Lacertidae; genus Podarcis; species Podarcis raffonei. Next base: position 56,000,524 of record NC_070604.1, read on the forward strand.
GAAACAGCAGGGGAGGTGGCAAATTAATTATCATGGCATTTGGATGCTGCCCTGTAGCATAGAAGTTTTCTGGACAGTTTGTCTTAAATAAGAAAGCAACAGGAACACAAAGAAGACACAAAACCCAAAGCAACATAAATACAACCAAACAAAACCTCACCAGATGCACAGATTTAAAAACTGAGCAGTCCACACTACTTCCAGTTGTTTAAAAGGCCTGGATGAAGAGAAAGTATCACAAAGACAGTGCCAGGTGAACCTTCCTGGGAAGGAAGGCTCCTCTATAACTGGGTGGCCACTGCTGAAAAGGCCTTATCCCTGGTGTTTACCCACCTCACTTCATTCCTTAAGGGTCTCCAAAGAGCACCTTAAGGTTGGACTAGGTACATAGGATAGAAGGCAGTATTTCAGATGACCTGGTCACAAGCTACTCAGGGCATTAAGAACATAAGAAGAGCCCTGCTGGATCAGGTCAGTGACCCATCTAGTTCCACATCCTATTTTCAGTGGCCTACCAGATACCTGTGGGATGCCCAGCAGCACTTTCTTCAGCTTTAAGGCACTTTAAGTTGGGCCCAGAAAAGCACTGGGTGCCACTGCAGTTGCCAAAGCACAGGGATAATATGGTCAAACCACCTTGTTCTCAATTGACAGCAGTTTCCATGCCATTTTAAAAAATATGTAGCACATTGCAGTAATCGAAACAAGCGCATGGGTAATGAAGATTGACTGCAAGTTGCCTAGAGGCTGCCCCAGTTTAAGCGACTTACCAATTATAAATTACTGTTAATAACAACAACGCGATATTCCTACAAGTTAATGTATGCACAATATTTGACTTCAAGGTCATATGACTAACCCACATGAACCCTGCATTTAGAAAAGAAGATTGGATATCACTAGCAGGCTCCGGTGCTAGTTTTCTGGGTTCTGTGGTTTATTTTTCGAGGGCGAAGGTGTGTTCAGTGATGCCATCAGGGCAAGGCATTAGGACAGATATCTAGGGCGCCATTAGGCAAAAGGAGGAGTGTCCCTAAACCAAGGAGCCCTGGCATAGTGCAATAAAGTGAAGAAACACACTTTATACACACTAGAGAAGACAGGAGTTGCACCTGGGTACAGGCAGGGTGCCATTCCCTCACGTCCAGATGAGGGAAGAGGAGGGCTTCGGGGTAAATCCCCGCTGGCTTCCAGGCAGGCTCGAACCGAACACCTCCAGGCGAGCCATCGCTGGGAAAGGAGCCTCCTGGGCTGGCGGACGCGCCTCCTTCGGCGCACGAGGGGAGGCCCGGGCCCGTTGGGGCCCGCCCCTCCGCCGCGCCGTCCAATGGGAAGAGCCGCGCTCGCCTTCCTCGCTTCCTTTCTCCCGCGGGAGGTGGCCGGGCGCTGGGCAGACGGGGAGCCGCTTCTCCGGCGCCGCCGCCGCAGTCGTCGAGGGGGCGTCCCGAGGAGGAGGCAGGCAGGCAGGCAGGCGAGCGGAAGAGGGCCGCCGCGGGCGTTTCAAAGCGGCGGGAAAAGGGCGAGCAGCGGCGTCTGGGCAGGCAGCCGCGAGTCCCGCGGGGCCATGGGTCGCTGCAGGCGGCGGCTGCTGCTGCCGGGGGCTCCGGCGCTCGCCCTCTTCCTGCTGCTGTTGCCCGCTTGGCTGCTCGGGAGCTGCGCGGAGAAGCTCGGTGAGTCGTGGCCGCCGGGGCCTTCTTTGAACGTTTCCTTTGAACTGGGAAAGTTTAGTGCCGAGCGCGGAAGGATTGTGTGAGAGAGTGACTGTGTGTGTGTGTGTGTGTGTGTGTGTGTGTGTGAGAGAGAGAGAGAGAGAGAGAGAGAGAGAGAGAGAGAGAGAGAGAGAGAGAGAGATTCTCTGTATGTGTAGAGAATGACTGGATGCGACAGCGGGGAAAAGCTCGTGGTTTAACTCTCTGAAAAAGATACCAGATGTTCTTTGCCTTCGAGGGATCAGATTCCTGGAGATTTAAAACAGCATTTGAGATTTCTTCCTTCATCGTCTTTTAATAATAATAATCATATATAATATAATTGTGCATATTGTGGCAGAGCGGATGTTTTTCTCACCTTTCCAATAAGTAGTTTGTGGCTGGTCAGCTTGTGTTTATTAAATGGTTGAAAATGCAGGACTTAAGGCTAGAAGGTATTTGGGATGAACTGGCACATAACAGGACCAAGGTATGATTTGCGGTGCTACTCTTGTCAGCAGATGTTGTTGAAGTCCAGACTCCATCACCTGCAACCATTGGCCAAACTGGCTGGGGGCTCATGGAGTTGCAGTCCCAAGAACATCTGGCACACCAGCTAACCTTGTGCTAGATATATATTCTACTTTACCCCAATTTCCACATGGAAGAGCCCTAGCTCAGCAGCAGAGCACATTCCTTGCATGCAAAAGGTCCCATTTTCGGTCCTAGAAATCTCTAGGTAGAGCTGGGGGGGGGGGCGACTGCCTTGAAACCTAGGAGAGCTGCTGCCAGTCAGTGTTGACATTACTGATCTGGATGGATCAATGGTCTGACTTGGTATAAGGTATTTGGCTTCCCAGTGTTGTTCGTCACAACAAAGCTTTGAAGGAGATGGAGTTTATTTGCAGATGGAGTACTGGAGTTGATGGACAGCAACTTGTCCTGCAGTGCTCAAATCAAATGTCAAATGCAATTTGCTTCCATGAAGAGATTCCTCCTTTGTACACATACGGCTGCCTTCTTTTTTGAAGGGAATGAAGAAGCATGATGCATGGTGTGTGTGCAGAGATGTAGATTGTGGGAGGCAGTAAAAGGCTGACTTGGGAAATTAATAAGGCCAGAGAATGCACACTTAATAGGACTGAAATGCAACGTTACTCACATTTAATATAAGATAATTTTCCACATTTTGACAGTTGGTTAATTCACTTGCTGCTAAATAGCTTGGCATCTTGCTGGGAAGCTGAGCATCAAAAGCTTTCTGAAAATCCTATCTTGACCATTAAATAGTGTGATGAGAAGTGTGAAATTGAATGTTTGCTTTTTAAATATAAGATGGTCCTTTGATTTTTGTGCTTTCCATTTCATCGCTGCATTTCTGCCTGTAAAACTTGTTTAGTTTGGCAATGCATTCCACAGGGACGAAACTATGCTTTATTTCACCCCGGTTGAAGACTTAGTTTGGCACCCCCACACATATATTTGTGTACACACACACACACACACTCAATGGCACCCCTCTGGAGGCTTCATCCAGGGCAAAAAGCCTGGATAGCCCTGCCCCTCCATAGCGAAAGCTCTGCATTCCCTAAGGAATCTGAAGTAGACAACCTGTAAATCATGCAATGGAAGATCACATATACTTTGTTCTCTGTTCTTAGATGCTTTGTTTGTGGTTTCAAAATTAACGGTAGTTTTCCTTCGCTAGAATCCTGTGCACGTTTACTTGGAATTAAGTCTTGCGGTGTGCTCATAGAGGTTCACTTCCGGGGTTCACCCCTGGTTTGTTATCCTTTTATGTTTGGTATTCCATGCAATTTTATTTCATTAGCTATGTGTGCACATCTTAGGTGAACTTTGCTTTCTGTAACTCTTTGTTCATGTAGGAATTTCCACTGCCGAAACCTAGGGCTGTCAATAATAACTTGAGAAAAGACGATGGATGAATGTAGGCTGCCAGGCACAAGAGTCTTATCTAAAAGACGCTGTGGAGGTACATTGATTTTGCTGGCTGAAACAGCTGAGGTAGAAAGGAATCTCCATTATGTGCTGTGGAACTGTGACATCTGGCAGTTCTAGAGGGAGGACGGTCTAAATATTCTAATTAAAAAGAGATGTTTTAACTGCACACAAGAGCTTTCCTTAAGGGTATAGAATTGCCAAATAATTTTTGCTATGCCAGTTAAAAATAGTGGTTTTTTTCCTCTCCTTTTAGTCTTTGCCCTCTTCCCCTACCCCCCCCCCACCTTTGCTTTGTCTGTGCCAGTAGAACAATGAATTATGCTGTCTTAGCTGATTTTAGTGCTTTATATAGTTTGACCCGGTTAATCCATGCCTAGTTTAGCCATGTGTCTAAGTAGCAGCAAGATTATAACAGTAACCCATATTTTAAAGTCGTTGCATGTGGACTGTTTTTTTTAAAAAAAAAATCTTTTGATTTTTAATTTAGAATAGAAACACAAATTATGAAGTGCAGTTTTACTACAAAGCATAGTTGATGCTATGTAGTGCAATGGCTAAGAACCAGTGCCGGGAAGTCCCCCGTTTAAACCTCAGTTCTGCCATGAACATACTAGTTGGTCTTAGGCCAGCCATCACCCCTTTCTGTGTCAGCCCCGACAGCAGCAGCAACATGCAAGTAGGAGAGGACTCAGCTGGTAGAGCATGAGACCCTTGATCTCAGGGTCATGGGTTCCCCCACGTTGGGTAAAAGATTCCTGCATTGCAGGGGGTTGACTCTCAGGGCTCCCTCCAAATTTACAGTCCTAAGCCTAAGCAAAGAAACTGATGGTGGTAGATAATAATAATAATAATAATAATAATAATAATAATAATAATGGCCTGCCTTGAAAGATTGTAAAATGAGAGGATGTGAAATCCTTCAAACATTCAAAATACTGTATAAATATTAAGACATTAATCTTCTGCAAAAGTTTTTCTAATGCCTGACTTGGTCTTGGGTATGTCAGAGGATAGGCATGGCCAGCAAAAGATTTAGTGTTAACCTTTGTATGTATTGATATTATCTGCTGTGATGTCGCTTGAATGACAGTGAATAATGAGAGTTGCGGTTATTCATTAGCTTGTTAAACAGGCCATAGCTGAATGAAATCGATACCCAGGGGTCTCCATAAGATTTTAACAATTGGAATGGCTATCAGTTTAACTCATTGCTAACATAAACTCTTACTGTAAAATCTCGTTTATGTACCTAACGCATTTGCTTCCAAGACAATTGGAACATAGGAAGCTACCTTATGGGACCATTGCTCCACCTCTGCTGACAGACAGCGACTCTCCAGGGTTTCAGATAAGGTTTTCTCTCAGCCCTGCCTGGAGATGCTGGGTGTTGAAGATGGTTGTGGGCTTACTGTACAAGCTTAAACTGTGTGGTAATTATTTCTAGTGCGAGGAAAAATTACATTCCCGGCAACCTCTGTGCTGCTCCTGTGAGAGACTTCTGGGCAGAGGTGTCACCCACAATTTCCTCCCAACAGCATGCTAGACCTGTCTCCAACCTGTTCAGTGGAAAGCTTTTTGCTTTCTCTTTGCCCTCTCTTTCTCTCTTCATAGAGAGACAAGGAGTAGGGTTGATGCTCTTCTGTGTTCCACTAGCTGAGAGATAAAACGGGGAGGGAGGCACCAACCAAAGGAACAAAAGAAATGAGACACATCCAAGTTGCACAGGAAACAATGCAGTTTATTGAGGTCCCATACATTTTTTTATGCCACTGGGCAGGGGTGGGGGTGCAATTACACACACGCATGCACACACACACAACAACAACAACAACCTGGAGCTGCTTCCTTAAAATAACTGCTTGGAAACCATTGCACACTTCTCTGAAATAACTTGTAAGGCATCCTAGAGGGAGTTTTTATGCCTCTGGGCTTAAAAGCTGAAGTGCATTCCAACCATGGCAAACTGCTCCATTGGGCTGAGGGAAACAAAAGCAATAGGGAGTTGCTCTTGCATGAGTGCACACTTGTCTCCTGGCAGAGACATACTTTTTGTCACTATGTGGGAGTGCTGCTGCTAGTATCCCAGTGGCGTTGGTGTCTCCCATTTGAAACAACTTCACAGGATCAAGCTCCATGCCTGCAGAAGTAACAAGCTTTAGCATCAAACCTTATTGCTAAACGAAGTTGACCTGCACAAAACTCTTTCCCTGAAAGAGTAATGCATTTCCAACGACATAGTGTTGACTGTATTATCTCAGCCCATTGCAATCTGTGAGACATGTTTTGGGGGAGTTGTGTGAACAGATACTTCCATATACAGAAAATATAGTGTAAGCAAGGAAAGATCCTGTCGTAGGTTAGGCAGTATGTCTGTGCTTGCATGTTGTATTTCCCAAATTCATCCTTGTGATCCAAAGTCCCGTCAGCAGCATAAAAATGTCTATGGAGTTGTAGAGTCTTAAAGAGAAAGGGCAATGGAGCAAAGGGTGAGAAGGTGCTGTTTTAATGATGTTTGCTTGTTTTCTTATTAAAAGAGCAGTGCAGGTGCTTAGTACCTCAGTAGGTAAAGGTAAAGGGAACCCTGACCGTTAGGTCCAGTCGCAGACAACTCTGGGGTTGTGGCGCTCATCTCGCTTTATTGGCCAAGGGAGCTGGTGTACAGCTTCCGGGTCATGTGGCCAGCATGACTAAGCCGCTTCTGGAGAACCAGAGCAGCGCACGGAAACGCTGTTTACCTTCCTGCCGGAGCGGTACCTATTTATCTACTTGCACTTGACATGCTTTTGAACTGCTAGGTTGGCAGGAGCAGGGAGCAGAGGTTTTGACAAGTTCTTCTGCCCCATCCTCAATCCTAGGTAGAGCTGCTCTAGTTAGTTTGGTGTATCAGACTGGCTAGAAATGATCAAAAATGCGTTGGATCCTGGAGCGTTGTAGCAACATTTTAATGCCATATATGGATGGTTCACATGCACCCCAAATTTTAGCAAAGAACATGTAACTCCCACGACTGATTGACATCAGTCAATAAGTAATCCTGCTGAGTAAGTGTGCTTTCAGGATTCACATGCAAAAGCCTGTTTTACAGCCCTGACCACATTTGCATGTGAACTTTGACTTACACATCGGAGCCGGTTTCTTGCTTGCCGGGGCAGTCCTGGTTTTGTCTGGGTGTGGACAAATACAGTCTGCAGTGTAGTCAACCACGTATGCAGCTGATGCTGGCAACTGCCCACTCCCTTCTGTTGCTGGATAAGGAAGTTCTAGCCATTCAGCTCTGCAGCTGATAGGTTTTCACATTAAGCTTGGCTGTGCTAGTGTGCACCTGGCTGGGACAGGACTTCTCACATGTGAAATGGACTAAGGACTTGCAGAGCAGCATTTGTGGCTGTTACTGTCAGGGAGGAAGCCAGCTCCCAACCCAGCTGTTCTGGCTTTGTGAAGTATATGTTTCACAGCCCAGTCCTATGTGTGTCTACTCAGAAATAAGTCCCACTGAGTTCAGGTTATTGTACGTAGGATTGCAGCCTTTGATGTTTAATCACTGCACTTGTGACTTCTCCCCGCCCCACGAGCCCCTTGAGCCAGATAACAAAGCTTGTGAAATTTATTTCAAAAAAGGGAAGTTATCCAATGCTTCCATTTATTTACGAATGACTAGATTGTGAAATGTGAGTTTTTAAGCAGGGGCTTGTATACATCAGTTGTGAAACTTGTTAAGTTATTATGGAGACCTTTCAGTAGACTTTGTTGTTCAATGAATTCTGTGGAATTCAATCCCCCCTGCCCAACTCATTTCCCGTACATGCAGTATACAACTTTTTCAGTTTCTCGGGCTTCATGCTTTCGGGGAGCAGCTTCCTCACTGAGTTGCCTCCTGAGAACTTGGGCAAATTGTAAATTTTGAGGATGTTTGATTGCTGTTTTTGTCTTGTTATTCACTATTATAATTTGTGCTGCTTTGTTCACCACTTCATGCGGATTTCTTCATCTCCCCCCCCCCAGCAGGATATAAATCTGTTTTTTTTTTTTTTTAATGCATCAAAGTTCACAGTCTATTCATGCAGAATACTGGCCAGGCCTTTTGCCTTCCTGAGTGAACAGAGAATGCAGCCAATGCTCTCCTCTACAATTTGTAGCAAAAACCAGTGGCCATACTGTCTTTCAGAAAAGTTTATCTTCTGAAGGGAGATCCCTGTTCTGGACCCAGATCCCTGATCTGGACCCTCTGAGTTCCTGGAACGCAGTTTGAAAACCATTTGCAACTGTATGTGAATTGGGTTATAAACATTGATGTTGGGTGAGCAGGAAATCACTAGTTCTGTTGAATTGGAATATAATTGTTGAGTAACAAATGTAACTTTCTGTATGGGAAAAAAGAATAAAATATTATAAAAAAGAAAAGCACTAAAGTAGTATTTTGTTTTTAGAGTATCTTCTTGAAATATAAACACTTGAGAGAGACAGATTCATTGTAGCTAAGGTTCTTCTTTAAAATAAAAATCGAACATCCTGGTATTTGTGTGTTTATCAATATGTTCCAAGTTCTGTGCCTAGTGTACCAAGTTAAGTGGGATGAGGCCAGTAGCAGTATATATACAATGGGGCAGTTCAAGAAAACTGTGATGGTGGAGAAATGCTCCACTTTTTAATGTTTTCTCCTGATAATCTGCTAAGGCCACTGCTGGAATTGTGCACAGCCAATGCTGTCAATCAGATCAGTGTCTCCCACCAGAAGAGAGCAAAAGAAAGAAAGAAAGAAAGAAAGAAAGAAAGAAAGAAAGACAAACGTGTCATTTTCATTCCCTTTGAGTTTGTTTGTGAAGGTCCCAAGCGCAGTGCAACGCTGGAAGAATCAATTAAATGAAGAAAGGGAGGACATAGGTCTCCTTGATACACAGGTCTTTCTAAAACTAAGACCTACCCTGCCTTAAAGGATTTTAAAGGGTAGTCAATAAGTAGAGCTGAGAATTAAGTATCAGGTTTCTTTGTTTAATTCATGATGCATTTTAATAGTTCACTTCTTTTTGTCTTGCAATGGCACCTGGTTTCCTCCCTGAAAATTCTTGAGTACTGACACATCCTTGGCTTGGAGCGAGCCAAACATTTTGGCTCCCTCTTCCCCCAACCCCAAAGCATCTTGTTTCTCCAACAAATCTTAGTAAATATTTAGCCACCCAGGATTGTCAAACCAGAAAAACTTGTGTGAGCTGTCCCAGACAAAGCCCTTCATAACCTTAAAAGTCCATATTGGGCAATGTAAACAGACACCTATGGGGAGGAGGGATTCCCGAAATGCATTCCCTTTGCATCCACCCTCGGATATCCCTGAAGGCTCCTCTGTTTGGAGCAAGAGGCTTCGGGACGGATTGAGCTGCATGGTGTTCCCCAACTAAATAATCACTGATGTATTTTGAATAGGAATCACAACCCCAGTTATATTATCCTGGTTTTATATGTTCAAGTATGTGTGTCTAGAACAGCCTTCTCTAAACTGGTGTCTGCTAGCCATTTTAGAGTAGACTACAGTTTGCACTTTTACAAATGCCGCTCATTTTTCCATTCTGCTTTTGTGATAAATTGTGCCTCTATCCAGTGTGGCAATGCCTATGCTATGGAACTCCTTGCCTGTTGACAGGACCCTTTGCTATGCTGTGTTAGATGCCTGCTGAAAATTTTCCTGTTTCTGCAAGCCTGTCCAGTCACGTTATTTAAAATTATAGAACTGTAGAGTTAGAAGAGACCACGAAGGTCGTCTAGTCCAACCTCCTGCAATGCAGGAATCTTTTGCCCAATGTGGGGCTTGAATCCATGACCCTGAAATTAAGAGTCTACCGACTGTTCTATCTCAGCTTAGTTACATTTGTTTTAAATGTTTCTTATTTTATCATCTTACGTTTTTTGAAATTGGATTTGTGTGGTTTTAACCATGCTTTATATATAGTTGTGCACCACTTGAATGTATATATTTTTAGCAAGTGGTCTACAACAGGGTGGATAAAAATCAATGATTTTTTAAAAAAATAAAATCTTTTGTTACTTAAATCCGATTTTTTTGATTTAAATTGGATTTTTAAAATAAAATGCTTTTGGAGGAAAAATCTTTCTAAAGATAGTTTTCTGTTTAAGTTACATTATAGTCCAAAGGCTATTCATCAGGAAATAAGGATTTGTTTTTCATGTGTGCTAAAACTCAGTCTAAGTTTATAGATAGATAGATGTTAGTTAGTTAGTTAGTTAGTTAGATATAGATATAGATAGATATAGATAGATATAGATGATAGATAGATAGATGATAGATATAGATAGAAAGATAGATACACACACACACCGTTTAACCACATCAGTTAACAAACATGGATACATATGCTATAATATTATTGTTTTAGTTAAATAAATGGTTTAAATTGTTATTAAGGAAATGATTATTTTTCTCCTTCCAATAAAGTACAGCAGAAAAGTTGTCCAAATATAAACAGTTAACTTATTAAATCTCACAATAATTTCATAATTATCTGTCTATGTATTTCTAATAGTATAACCAAATCAGTAATTTTTTATATAACTGTAAAAACTACTCTGAAAATTTATTATTCCAAAAATGAAACCTTCATCTGGTTGTAAATATTAAGATTATACCAGCAAGAATGAGTCTTTCTGTAAAAAAAAATGATTTAAATCAGTCTTACTGACTAGTGATTTAAATTGTGATTTAAATCGTGATTCAAATCGATTCGATTTAAATCAAATCCACCCTGGTCTACATGTTAATAAATAAATACAGCTCATACTACCCATCAGCCTCAGCCAGCATGACCAATGGGCACTAGGTTTGGGAAGGCTGTTGAAGAATACTATATACTCTTCACACAGATACCGTTCTATAGAACTGCGAAAGGTGTTTCACTCTGGAACCAAGGAGGCAATTTTCAGAAAGTCTTGCACCTATTTACTCAGAATATTTTTACTTTGAAGTACGCCGAAGGCTGCAGTTCTGTACACTTAGCCACATTGAACTCGTTCGAACTTACTTTGGATTAGATGTGTATAGGATTGTGCTTTTATGTTGGCTCCTAAGGAAACTCTTCCCAGATCTATGAGACTGGTGGACTTTTAACTTAGTTGCTGTATTTGTAAAGGAATGAGTGAAGAGGGGGAGGAGAAGCTTGATAAATAAAGCTACCCTCCCCCAGAAATCATTCTGTTACTTCTGAATGCAATTGCTTTTTCGGATGTGCTGTGCAGAAATATCAGGGGACTGTGCAGGCAGTATGACAATTCACCGTCATCCTGTTTCAGTATACAAAAGGGAACATCTGCCAGTAATGAAGCCCAAGGCTACATGTAGGTGGAGGAAAGAGGCTCCCAGCTTAGGTCATTCACTGTTAATGTCAGGATCATTTCCTCCTAAACCATTTTCTTCTAGGCAAAAAAAAAATCCCATGGGTCAGAATGTAAGCACTGTATAGTACTCGTGCAAAATCATGCCTTTGTGTAAACCAGACAGAGGTAATCCCACATTCTTGTGTTTTCTGATTTCTGTTGCGCTAGTACGGAGGCCCAAGAATGTAATTCCTTCATGAGCAACCTCATAGGGTCACATGCTGGTGGTAGGTGGTTCCACATGAAATAAGCAGGTGGAGCAACAGAAGTGGTCGTGAGGAAAGGGGTGTGACCTGCACAGAGTCTCAAAGGCTGGATAGAGCAGACTGGGGGGTTGCATTTGGCCGCTGGTTCTTAGGTTCCTTACCCCTGTTCTAATGGAATGGAATGTCTGTGTGGGGAAGAAGAAGGCAAGATCCCCTACTTTTCTTTACAAGGAGCACAGTGTTTTGTAGAGTCTGTGTGAAGACATCCCGTCTACCAGGGTGAGAGCAGTCACTTGGTGCAGATGAACATTTTACCACACCTTCTGCTGCTCACCTGCATTTGACCCTTCAACAAGATGAGGTGAACCTTCCTTTCCCTTTATCCTGATGATACAGAAGATCATGTTATCCTGCGGTGAGAGAGCTCACCCAAAAGATAGTTGAGTGACCTGGTTGAGCAAGAAGGTCTATACTCCTGATTCTGCTCCACTATAAGGCAGAACAGGAGCATTTAAATAAGTTTGGTACATGATGGGTTTCCATGGTAAACAGGAAGTGTGAGTCACACAGAAATTTGGTAATTTCTGAATTGAGGGCCCATGTACCGCCCCCCGTTCCGTCTGACCTGTTTCCGAGAGTTTATTGAGAACCTGCTTTAAATTTTAAAATGAAAAAAATAAAATAAGGAGGACTTACATTTTGAAACACAGTGGTACCTGTGTTACATAGGCTTCAGGTTACATACGCTTCAGGTTACACACTCCACTAACCCAGAAATAGTGCTTCAGGTTAAGAACTTTGCTTCAGGTTGAGAACAGAAATCGTGCTCCGGCAACACGGCAGCAGCAGGAGGCCCCATTAGCTAAGGTGGTGCTTCAGGTTAAGAACAGTTTCAGGTTAAGAACGGACCTCCGGAACAAATTAAGTACTTAATCCGAGGTACCACTGTAGTGTAGTGATTTGAAGTATGTATGTGCCTATTGATGACAGCTTTGATGGTTTCGTAATTGCCCCCTTTCTGTCTCCTCCCCAGGAGATGGATGTGGGCCTATGATAATCTATCAAGACAGTGGAACACTGGCGTCTAAGAACTATCCGGGAACCTACCCCAACTACACTACCTGTGAGAGGAGAATTCAGGTGCCTCAGGGGAAACGTCTGATCTTGAAAATTGGAGACTTGGATATTGAATCCCAACAATGTGAATCTAACTATCTTAGCATCCACAGTTCTACAACAGTGCATGGTATGTAACGATGTACCAGTAAGACTGGATTCATTGAAATACTTAGAGCTCTGAAACCAGTCTTATTTAAGATTTGTTCTTGAGCATTGGGTGCTCAAGACTGGGATGGAACTTTCCCCACTCACCTAATGTAATTTGGTATGGTCATGCACAGGTGTTTAACCTGTAGACATCCAGATGATGTGGGATTCCCACATCATTCCATATTGGAATGGGCTGTTGGAATTTGGAAGGCTAAAGGTTAACTAGTCCTGTTTTAAGGTAATGTTGTTCAAGGTAATGTTTACGGTACAGTTGTTGTTATATTGTTAGAAACTAATTTACGGATTGCCTTTCACTTAAGTTGCAATGTGTTTTATAGTACTATAATAAAAACAACCAAAAATATATTTAATAAGATTTATTCTTTATGGCATTACTTTGCCATATTCCTGTGTTTTGTACTTAATTATTTAGAAGCTGGTTACTTTTTCCATTATGTCTGTATTCTGTAGAGCAGGAGTGGGTGGAAAGGTAGATGAAGATCTACTGTTTGATCTCTGAGTGATTCATAGTAGATCAACATGTGTCTCTGACTCCAAATTGTTTAACAATAACAACGACAAAATGACTCTTCCCTCCAACCTAAGTTATACGGGTGAAACAAAGAAGGCCAGGGGAGGGGAACATATTTTTGTGTAGAACAACTGAGTTCAACCGTAGTACTCATAGTTCTCTAGTTCTTTGACTGGTGGATCTTGGAATTCTTTTAAAATGCAAGAGTAGATCCTGCAGGCATGATGTCTGCCCTCCCCTGCTGTAAAGCACCAAACAACATTTCCTCTTCCATCCCACTTGTTGTTTTCTCTCAAGAGTCTACACACCCCCACAAACTTTTTTTAAGGCCTTGAGACTTTCTGCTGACCTGTCTCTCTCTCATGCATGCATCTAGACTTTTAGCATAGATTCTCATCGTCATTTGGACAGGTATGCTGCTTTGAAAGCCCCAGACCAGTCAGCCATAGATTGAGTCAGCAGTCTTAATTACATCTGAGCAATAGACAGGTCATTGAGAAACGTAAGCAAGAGACAGCAGAAATATATCTCTGGGAAAATATGTGGAGGCAAATCTTGTGGGAAAATGTGGGAGTGGGTGGGAAGGTTAGGTGCAATGATCTCCAAATTATAAAACAGTATTCCCTCCCCCCGCCAGTTCGTGTGGCACATGGCATGACATATTTAAGTATTAACAGAAGTGATCTATCCTTGCTTGACTAACAAATAATTTTCCTCCCTGTAGTTAAATTTGAAATCATTTGGTTAAGAAGCCCTATGTGGGGAGATGGATCTGATGGTTGAGGGTCAGTAAGGGGTTTCTGCACACTCTCACTCATACCTCTCTATCTCCATCCAAGCAAGAAAAAGAAATTACCTGAGTTCAGTGTGGTGCTCACATATTTAAATGATAGCAAGAGTCCATCTGTGTTGGCTTTGTCTGTTTGTCGGGGCCTCCATTGCCAAACTACTCAGCTGGTGGCAAGGATGGTCTGGCTGTCATGCATCAGAGCTGGACTCAGCTGGACTTGTGCCATTTTATTTTCCCTGTGATGTATGACAAATGGTAACTGATGGAATGTATATAACATAGTGCGGTCAAGAGCGAAGCAGCATTCTTCATGTAATGTTTCCTCTCTTTTGTAAAATTGTAATATAGCTTAAATTAAAAAATCAATTAATATCAGCTTAAATTTAAATTAAATTAAAATAAAATTAAATTAAAAATATCAGCTTAAATTAAAAAATCAATTAATGAAATAATTTCAAATGTAATGCCTTTTTTGGCTGATTGGTTCTAGAAGTTAATTGTAAAGTTGCTTTATAGCTAATAATTCATGTGAAAAGTAAGACTGGTTCCAGGTTGACTTCCAATAGATTGTTTCCCTAAATTTTGATGGGTAGATGGGAATCTTAAGAAAACAATATGATTTCTCTTTTAAAAATTGAGAATAAACAGTTAAGTATTCAAATATAGAATTATTTTTATATGCCTTTATTACAATGTGCCATCTCAAGAAAAATGTGTTTCTTTTTTCCCTGTGTTGTGATTGCATTTAAAACTTGTACCTGGTGATGCTATCTTTCAGAGTATATGCAATATTCAGTTGCCTTTGATTGTTGTACGCTTTCTGTAATGGATTGCTGCACTTTAAGAATGCTGTGCTTCAAAGGCTAGGGAGCCCCAGCCGTCTACGAAGCTAAAACAATTTGAAATGTTAATGCCAGCTTTTATCTCCTACTGAACACAGAATTGCAAGAATTTGGTGGTCTGAGTAACTTCAAAGATTACAAACAAAAGTCAATTAATTATGCACATGGATAGATGAATGCACCGTAGACGCTTTATTGTTTCTAGGCCACAAACATGATTTCAAATACTATTTGTTCTGCATTTAGGACCCTACTGTGGGAATGTGCCTGTCCCAGAAGAAATCATCTTAGATTCTAATGAAGCAACCATTCACTTTGAGAGCAGGTCCCATGTGTCTGGAAGAGGCTTCCTGTTGTCCTTTGCTAGTAGTGATCATCCAGGTAAAGTACAATTCTGCACATCAGCATGGACTAATGATTTTGGGTTGGTGCTACGCTCCATCCAGCCTCCGTCCCTCTCTCCCTGCCCCACTCTTCTGCCCTTTTCGGAGCAGATTTGTCAGGGATGAGTGCAATGATTCTCTCGCCCCATCATCTTACCTGGTTGCCTCTTTGCCTTGTCTGCTGTGGAAGTGGAAGGTAATACCCTGCCTGGTATTACCAGCAGATGTTTTAGAAAAGCACCTGGCCTAGATGAATGTGCTTAAGTTTTCTAAGTAGTTCAAACTGGTTTTATGGGTTTGGCCCCTTAGCCAACTGCTTGACCCGCTTGTTTTCCCTCTAGAAATCAAGGTCTGGATGCTATTTCAATAATGTGCTAATTCATCTAATAGATGGCACTGATGAAATTTGGCTCTTTCATGCACCTGAACATCTAAGTGCATTGGCCGCCATATAGAACTGGGAATCCTAATTTTGATCCCATTGGCTCATTTCTCATTGGTTAGGCCTTATTATCCTTGGGCTTCTTCATCTTCTACAGGTATTTGAGCACTAGCTGATATAAACCAAGACTTTTCTTCAGACAAAGTTTTGATTCAGTTCCTTAAAGAGAACTCTTTTTTTCATGGTAGTTGAGACGCATCGCTCAGGCTGAAATCTTTTTGCTTCAGGCCTTTTGCCTTGGAACAAAATCCTCACTGTACAAAAATATTCCAAAAATGTCTGTTGGAATTCTTTCTACCACCCTCACTTGGCCATTGCTTCAGGATGTAGTAGGATGTGACTGATCTCTCAATGAAGTTGTTGCTCTGAGGGTAGAGTCTAGAACAATTGCTTCTGTGCAGAAGAAAATGTGTATCCAGATGAACAAATTGGGCAGGTGGGGGGGGGGACCAGGAGCAGAAGCTTGCTGGCAGAAGGAAACACTGAATAGGTGCTGTGGCTGCTGAGGAAGGTTTGAGAAAACAGTTCAGCTGGAATTGACTATCCACATCCAGTTCAGCTGGAATTGACTATCCACATCTTCTCTACCTATCTGTAACCAACACGGCTACCTATCTGTAACCACATCTTCTCTGTGTGATTCCCAAATAGCTTTTTTTTAACCTTTTGCAGATCTAATCACATGTCTGGAGAGAGCAAACCACCACGTGGAGAATGAATTCAGGTAAATATAGGTTTTGGTGGCAATACACTCTGGTTGTCATGTTGCATCTTGCAATTAACATACTTACAGCTGTAGCCGGATACAGTCCATGACCATTTGTGCTGCGTTTGGAACCCTGTTGCCAACCACAGGAATGTGTTTTTCTGAAGATACTCGGAGGTATCTAAATCTGTGATTATCTTCTTACATGGGAGAGGCAGTGAAGTCTTCCTTGGGAGAGAGACTTTGCATTCCAGAGTAATTAAGGAATGCAGCTTCAGACCACTGAACAGCCGTTATCTGTAGCATAACCAGTAATGCCAAGGGAAATTAGGGCAGTGCTTTGGGTACTGAATACTCCTGTCTCGGGGGTGGTTGAGTTTTAAAGCTCTAAGCATCTTGCAGGATCAGGCTGGAGGATTGAAAGCTGATCCATGTCAGTTTAAATTGTTTCTCAGTTCTCCTGAATAAATATCCTTTGCAGTAAGTTTAAAGAGTAATGGCATGTAAGCCAGTTGCTCAAGGTGTGAACAGCTTTGTGCAAAATGTAGTTGTGCTGTGTTATCTTTCCTTCAATCACTATTGTTCCCTGAGCGTGTAAAATGGTAGAAGGAACTAAGCAGAACAAAATTCATTTCCATTGCTGTTTATGTGGCTACCTGTGCCATTTGGAGCACATTAATATGCTAGAATTTAGAAGAAGAAAAACCTTTATCGTTACACTGTTTGCTTTACAAAGTGCATGTGTGCGAGCATTGTACGTTACACCAGTCACAACAAGATCCTGTCTTTTCTCCATGGCAGCAGGTACTGTCCAGCTGGTTGCAGAGACATAGCAGGTGATATTTCTGGGAATATAGTGGAAGGCTACAGAGATGTAAGTACATTGGATAAAGGAAAGCTCTAGCGCAGCCTTCCCAAACCTCCTGCCCTCCAGATGTTTTGAACTGCAACTCCCATCAACCCTGACTACGGGCCAGTCTAGCTGGGGCCGATGAGAGTTCTTGTCCAAAACATTTGGTCGGCACCAGGCTAGCAAACGCTGGTCTACAGAAAGGTAGAGATATGACAGCATTGCTTTCTGAAGAATTTTTTATTGCAGATAAGCACAACCTAAAAGTTTAATGCTGGGCTCAAAGACTAGTAGAACAACCAGTTGTGCACAGTGAAGGTTAGTGCATTTTGCTTGAGACTTGAGAAATGGAAGAACTGGTAAATTATTCTTAGGTTACCTCAGTTAGTTGTAGATGTTGGCTAGAAAATCATTTATTCTACCACTGTGCAATCATAATTACAAAGTATGGAATCGGAAAAGAATTGTGCATAATTGATCTGTCCAACAAGTATTATGGTGGTCAGCTGTTCTGTTAGTGCTAACTGTGTTACAGATTACATGTTCATATGCATTTCATACGTGCACATTTCATGTGGGCTTGTAAACTCAGCCATTTATTTTTGTTCAGGTCACAGTATAATAGATATAGTTCTTCAGGTACAACTTCTCATTGTTGTTCAGTTTGCAAAATGGGCATAGCTGATCTGCTTTTAATAGCAATAACCAAATTTAGGAACATTTTCCTCAGCCTTGCCCTGCATATAGTATAATATCTTCAGCATGTTGTTTTATTCTTCTGCACATATGATGTGGAAATGACACTCAGTTAATTATTTTGTGAGGAAGCATGTGTGGGAGGATTACTACACTGTAAAATATTAACCTTAGAATATATTTGTCCAACAAGTAGATTGGTCTTAAGTCTCTTCAGCATGTTTTCACATTTAACTTAGGTAATTTAGCATACAGAAAATTGCTACTTCCTTTTGCATTTTTGACTTGAATTTTTTTAGGGCACCGCATTTATTCATTTTGTTTTATTGTGTTGACTGTGAGTTTGTTTGAATACTAAAATCTTCCCTTACTTTTCACTTGATTTCTGCACCTAAGACTTCCTTATTGTGCAAATCTGCCATACACGCTGGAGTAATTGCAGACGAACTGGGTGGTCAGATTAGTGTGATTAAACTGAAAGGAACAAGCCGGTATCAAGGAATCCTAGCCAATGGCATCCTTTCTCAGGAGTAAGTATTGGTTGTGTTCATGCATAATGTGTGTACTAGTCAGCCATGATACACACAAGCCATTTTCCTGCACACAGAGCCCCTTCAGTCCTTCTTTTGTGTGAGTCGGAAACTCTTGTTAACCATTGTTTTGTCTGAACTATGTACTGAAATGGCCATGTTTGGAGCATCATGTTTTCACTTAATCAGCCAAGATGTTAACAGGCATTGTGCATGCAGCTGCTTTCATCCTCCCTTCACATGAGTAGGCAAACAGACCAGGAAATCTTCCATTACCCATAATTTGCCTTTGGATTGAATTAGAAAAACAATGGGTGGTATCCAGTTTAAGTGATCCATCAGCACAATGATACTTGCACGATCCATCCACTTGCACAATGATACTTCATTCCGCCTTCTCCCTTTGTGTACCCCATCAATCTGCTCTAGGGGCTACCCCAACCCTCCAGACCAGATTCGGGGAAGATGTGGGCGAGGGGAGGGAAGAGAGGTGGGGGAGCTCAATTGCACAATTGATTTCATTTAAGGTACTGTTAATAGTGACAGGCACTATCCTCCGGGTGTTTTGAGTTAATAAACTGAGAGCTGTTTAGATTTAAAGTGCACTGAGTTATGCAGGCTTATGATAAAATTGCAACTATATCCTTGGTTCCCCCCCCCTTGATATTTATATGGTTCCCAACGTTCAGATATTGTACTAAAAAGCTCCAAAAACATGTAAGTTGCATGTCCCCTTCCCACAGAAAATTATGGGACGCATTCAAGCCAGAGTTCAATGTATTGAAGCCTTGTTGCTTTCAAGTGGGGAGTTAAGCACAAGTCAACTGCTTCTTGTTGTACTGTACTTACATCCTGCTCTGTTTTGAGAAACCCCAGAGCAACTTAGATGAGGCTCCCTAATGGTCTGGTCATTGTTCGCCAGAGTTAGATGATCCATGACCAATCCCTGTACTGTATAGTACTTTAAAGTATTTATTTTGGTGCATCAAGTTGTAGGATCAAAAGGCAGGGTAAGAATAAAGCAGAACTATTTCAGCTTAAAATTTCTTGTACATGAGTAGCTAATCAAAATGATAATGTCATCTCTTTTTCTTACAGTGGCTCTCTGTCAGATAAGCGGATTATTTTTAACTCAAATGGTAAGGCTATTTTTTTTTTCATTTTAGACATTATTAATGCATAATCCAGGAAAAGCCAAAGCACTCTCCAATTAAAATAAATACAATTTGGGGCCGAATACAAATAACTACTTTATTTTGTTTGCTTGTTAATGAAGAATATATATACCACTTACTTTACAGGAGATCTCCAAGTAGTTTACAAAGAACCTTTCTAAAATATTCATTTAAAAATAATAATGATAAAAGCAAATGTTAAAAACAAGTTATTATAACATAGATCAAATTCTTTTGTTTACTGGAGTTAGGCTAGGGCTCATGGGTGGGTAGAGAAAGAAAGCATTTTCAGAAACTCTTAATGATATTTGGGGGGAAATTAATCAAGTCTTCTAGGTTGATGATTATAGTCATAGTTAATACCATTATCTGAAAATACACTTTCCTCCCTTTTTTTCACTTTGGAAGGTTGCAATCAATCACTGAACCTAGAAGGACGAAATGCATCCGATGGTCAGATCACGGCGTCATCATTCTGGGATGAAACCAATGACATTGGGGAGGTGGTTCCATGGTCTCCTGTTAGGGCGTGGCTCAAAGTCCAAGGGCCTTCCTGGGCAGCAAACCAGAGCAACTCTCGGCAGTGGCTAGAAATTGACCTGGGAGAAAGGAGAAGAATAACAGGTCAGTTGTCTGTCATAGTAAGAGTATGTCTCTTAAGTTAGATTTAAGTTTAGTGTCATTCAGTTATTGGTTGTGACCCTATGCAGCTTGCTTACTGTTCTTGTAAGCTAGATTTCCTCAGGTTTTAAGTGAGGTTTCAAATGGTACTCCGAGCAAGGGCTATTTACAAATGTAATGTATATATGTCTCGTAACACTGCAGCAATTACTTTCTGCCAAAAAGCAACAACAACTAAGGGTTGTATCCAATGTTAATCCTACTTGGAGTAGACCTGTTGAAATTAATGGACATTGCTTACTTAGGACCATGAATTGCAATGAGTCTACTCTGAGTAAAATGTAGGTACTTACAACATTGAGTTGTTAAAACTAGCAAAGACCAATTGAAATACACCCCACCCCCCGAAAGGCCTTTAGGCCAAATTTTACTGCCCACACAGCTGCAGTTCAGCAGCAATATGCCTTTCCAGTAACCAAATGGGAAGTATTTTATGGTTCGATAAATTGCAGAAGGCCCAATGGGGCTGAGGTCCTCTTCTTATCAACAGCTAATAAGCCTTTATCATTGAAATGCAGAAAGGAATTCCTCATACTTGCATCTTCTATCGTCTTTTTGGAATCTTGTCAGTGGTTATAATTGTGTTCTTCTAAAGCTTTTAGACAAACAAAACTAAATATATATGAATTCTTCTGGGTTGTTAATGAGGCTCCATTCTTTTCATATATCCCTCAATTTGATCTTATCAGGAGCACCTTAGATGTTTTCCCTTACGCCTGCCATACTATTCTGGAAGTCTAGGACTTGCTGTTCTTGTAAATAATAGCTTAAGGCTGGGGGCAGGGGAGTAGGGCACCAATTGCTGCACCCAGATAACAGGTTGCACAACACTGGGTGAGAATTTATTTGCAGGGCCCTGATAAAGGACACTTAGTCCCAACCTGAAAATGGTTCTTTTGCCACTATTCACACAAAGAGCCATGCTTACACAAATGCAACCACATCTGCCCATGCCCTGCCTTACACACTCTCACATGTGCCCCACCACCTCCCATTGTTCCACATCTCACATCTTCTGCCGATACCCAACAACTAGGGACAACATTCACTGTTAGCATGATTGGTGATGAGAGTGTAGTTCTATTCTGGATTTGATCAAACTATGCATTGTGTTTTTAATACATAAGCTTCAGGCTGCAGCTGTGCATGTGCTCTTTTCTTTTGTGCATAGGGGGTGACGTGGATTAGGATTAGGTTTAATCCTTTCCTCCCCAACTGTGATGCTCCCCAAGACTCCCTCCTCCTTTCTCAAACACACCTCCTAATAACACCAAAAGGGATTTTAAAGTTTCTTTTTTATTATCAGTAGCTGCTGAAAGAGGTATGAACCTTTTGGGGAGAGGGTGGCATGACTCTTTGTGCACTGCAGTCCAGTTTTGGATTGGGTTCCCTTTGCTTGCTTTTGAGTAAGAAAAACCACACACACAATTGCAGGATAAATGTTAAATGTAATTATAATTGGTACCCCAATTTCAGATGAGCCACTGCACACTTGGATATGGGGACCCTTTCCACATTACAGAAACACCTGTGTAATTAGCTGGAGGCCTGGTTTTTTTAATTATTATTATTACTATTATTATTATTATTATTATTTGCTGAGATCCCACTCAGCAGCTTACCTGAATCTGATTCACCCGTCACATGGTAGCTATTCAGTGGTCAAAGAGGGGTGGGATGTGGCCTCACTTCTACTCCAGCAGACCTATAACCATCCCACTTCTTCTATGGACATAACTGAGGCTGACCTAACCACCCCGTTTCCGTTTTGTCCCATTTTTGCAACTGTTTCTTGAGTCCATGTTGCTGGCATGCTTTTGCAGTTTTGCTGGACAAATTGCCAATGCCAAAGGAGGGGAGAGCATGTCTGTTCAAATATTAATTAGCTTTCATTATCGGTTTTGTAGATTGTGGTGTGCTCACTAGAGACACTTGCCTGTAAAAATGATTCTTGCGATCCAGAGCCTGTGCAAGTGTGATGTTCCAGATGAGCTTCACAAGTGCAGGAGAGCCTTTCCCCTATCACTATTGACAGTGGGAGAGCCCTAGCATGTACATCTGAGGATGCCTTTACAAATAATATAGTAGAAAGCGAAAGGTTTTCAGGTGGCGACATTTCTTAATTTTGCTGCAAATATAAATGAGTGATTGTTGTTTGAAGGAAATGTATGCTTATTTTACTATTATTAACCAACAGACCAAAACAGATCCCTTTTGTTTACTTTTTCTTTCATTACAAGGAATTAGAACCACAGGGTCCACAATGCTCAATTTTAACTATTACGTTAAGACGTTTATTGTCAACTATAAAAATAACAACTCAAAATGGAGGACTTACAAAGGAATCCTAAGCAATCAAGAAAAGGTAACTAGGGAAGTGGGGAGATAAAGGGCAAGGGGGAAATGGTGGTTGCCTGGGGTGGGGTGTTCTCCTGCAGCCCAACTTCCATCTTCCATCCTTTTCAGACAGCTGGAGCTATTGGATTGTTATACTCAAATCTTGTTTACTCCAGTGGGTTTTCAGCACCCTCATTACACACGGGGCGCTGTCTAGGATTAGTTGCGGCTTGGGTAATTTGCCCTGTCCCTTACATTAGGAAGACTCCAGTCTAGTTTCGCCATGGAGAAATGATTTCATTTGAAAACATTTGTAAGGAAGCTAGAGATTCCTCTTCACTAGAGGAAGCTGGATGAGCAGTTTGGCAGGAAAAAATATTATTTGGGCTATGAGAAGAAGCAGGACAGTGTACTAAAGTGCCCTCTTTGCCATTTTCTTTCTTTATAGGTACAGTAAAATATGCTTTTGCATATACATACATCCACCCACCCCACGGACAGAGCCTTCTTCCTCCTTCAAATTTCACTGTGGGGGAAGCAGATCGGATTGTTTTCAGGGAGACCTATATGTGATGCAGCAGCTACTTGCCCCTCAAATCTTAGACTGTTATTTGCCCTCCTGTAGATAACAATCTGTATTTTTAAAATCTTCACTCACAACCTACGGTATGGGGGTGGGGAAGAGCTGCTTGTATTGTGAGCTGATTTTGCATATACTTTAACATTATTTGAGAAGTATTTTCTGTGAAACTACTGCTTGTGGTGGAGCAGCTTTTTTCAATCTATGTTTATAACTTTTAAGTGTTAGAAATCTTCCATTTTATTTCCCCTTCTCCCCTTGTCTTGAAAGCAGGACTTTTCTGGTTTCTAGCACAAGGTTGTAATTGCACAAGGATCTGATAAGGTGTGGCAGGGATATATGCAGAATATTAAGGCTGCAATCCTGAGCACACCTTACAATAAACTAAGGGCCATTGAAAGCAGTGGGAATTACTTCCAAGGTTTGCTCTGTGATGGTGCACGACAAACATTTAAAGCACATCTGCCCCCACAAAGAATTCCAGGAACTGTAGTTTAAGGGTGCTGGGAATTGTAGCTCTGTCAAGGTTAAACTACAGTTCCCATGATTCTTTACAGGGGAGATGCACTTTAAATGTGGGATGTGTTTTCAAGTGCACATCTACATTCTTATGCCCTTTTTCAGCTCCATGAATCAGTCTAGAAGAGGCATGGACTCCTGCTCATTTGACCTACAATAGGAATTGGAGAAGCTCAGCCTTTATCAGTAGGAGATAAAGCAAACACTCTGCAAGCAAACTCTCTGATTAAGTCTCAGTTTGCTTGCAGCTTAGTGAGAGAAACTTACTTTTTTGCCCCTAAATACAAAGGGCAAGTTAGAGATCAAATCTGGAGAAGTTATTATCTCCCAGCATCATATACTTGTTTTGGATTTTTTTTTATTACTGAGTTAGCAGCATTGCATGGGAATCTGCAGCAAAGATACTTCAAAAGTGCTGTATTCCACATAGTTGAAAAAAAGTATGGGCTATCAACATATGATTGTAATTAATATTAGGCCTTCTGTGAAACTTTATACAAAGAATTATACAAAGACAGGGTTTTTTAATGGTATTAATTTAAAAGAAGTAGTATGTTTATCTTGCTTTCCACTGGCAGTGCTGATAAGTACTGTCCTGTCGGAAGAATATCTCAAGAACACGTTGAGCAAAATAAAACAGCCATCTCCCCATCACTCCGGCTTCTTTGGCAATTTCTCCTTCCCTTGCAGATCCCCGTGTGTCTCCACCCCCACACAGTTCCAAAACTTCCTCCAACTCCCAGAAGTTGATCTTAGGGGAATGGAGAGACTGCAGGGGTGAGGAGGCAGTTGCCAAAGATCATCTTGATCCCTGTTCTGCCGACAGAAGGCTCTGCTGGATCAAAGTTTCTGTCCATGGGGGATTACCAGCTGGATACCATTCTTTGGTGGTGGTTACTTTTTAAATCTAAAATGAGAAATGTGCTGCTCTTCCAATCCTAGAACGCTGAAGTTTCCAATACTTAATTCCCTTTACTAGCAAAGTAGATGGGCCCATGCCAACCAGCAGGGCTGTGAAGCAGGATCACCCACAGCAGACAGGGCATGGAGTACCTGCACACATGGAGGGGCAGTGTGCAGGAGAGAAGGGTATTATTTTGCACACGCCCATTCCACTGTTTGTGAAGTGGGAGGAGGACTTGTTGCAGGAAAACAGTTTTAGAAACAGTAAAAGAGTGGCATTGATTAATGCTGTGTTGAGGAGAGGAAACAGGCACCAGTAATGGGGGGGGGGGGAGAGAATTGTGCTAGAATTGTACAGGGCTAAAGCCTTCCCTTCAGTTGTTAGGCTGAGACTGGCTCTACCGGTTGAATTAAAGTGGTATAGTGCTGACTCTACAGCTTGCTGTGCATCCAGCCTCAAACTCTGCCACAATCTGAAGGAGGAGGAAGAGTTAACTACTCCTTGCTGGCCTTGGACTGTTTGGAGTTGAGCCTGGCTGCGCAACTAGCTGCTCAGCTGGTCACAAACCCTCTTTTTACTGCTGTACTGCTCCAGTTTAGGACTGCCTACATATTGGAGGAAGAGCTTTAAACTCTGGAGGGTTGAGGTCTTTCCTCGCCATCCCCCAGTGAATCAACACAGGCTGCTGTTGATTTTTATCCTCTGTGATTTCAAGAGGAGAAGTTGTTATTCATTGGCTTTAAACCAAATAATGTGGTTCATTTTCCTTTCAAACGGCAGGTATTCAAAGCCAACTCTAATCATGGAGATATAGTCCGGAATAATTTCATTCCCCCCATAGTAGCCCGCTACGTGAGAATTATTCCACAGAGCTGGAACAAAAGAATAGCCCTGAAGGTGGAACTTATTGGTTGTCGCATAAACCAAGGTAAGCCCTTTTACCATTCGGGGGGCGGGGAGAGGTTTGATTGGCAGCAGGATCTGAATGCCCTTCAAATGTTTTGAGGTTCACTTAGTTCCACCTTCTGCCTTGCAGTTAACAGCTCCCTTACGCATCCGCTCTGGCAGAGACCAAGTCAAAGCACAGGTGTCTCGGTTAGAAAAGAAGACAGAACCATCACAGAGCCCATACCCTCAGAAGAAGGCAGCTTAGGTAAGAAACACCTTTCCTAACCTTAATGGAGGGCGAAAGTCTTAGCACAACTCCTACCACAGACTGTGACAACTTTTCAGAAGTGATAATGTAAACCTATTTCTAAACCACCTTTTTGAACCCCAATTTTCAAATGCCTGGGAACAAAATGTGATTCATTGGGGCTGAGGTTGGCAGGGCACATTCCTGTCTTTGCTACATGGTTTTTACTTTATGAGGGCCAAATGACCAGAAACAGTGACTTGTGTTCTGAATATATACAAGGCTTGATTGTATAACTTGAGAGGTATCCAATGCTTAATACCGATCTAAAGTGGGTGCAGGTCTGAACACACGGAGTGGTATTCAACACAGAAGAACACATAATCAAATCATAAGTTAAGCCTGGATATGGGCAAGCCTGCTGCACCCAGATGCAACCACATTCCTCTTGCTGCACTCTTTCCCTTGTGCAAATGGGGAAAGAAACCAAGAAGAAGGCCTCAGTTAACCATGGCTTCCTACTACATGCAAGCTAGAAACTGTGGTTAACGACTTTCAAAACTTGGCTTGTTTGGAATCCATTGTGCATAATTCCTGGCTTGTACGTAACAAGATGCCATGGTTAACAGCAGCTACCTCCCCCCCGCCCAATCATGTGAAGGGAGGAGTGAAATGGGAGCAAAGGGTGCAAGGAGGTCATGCATATCCTTGCTTGTTAGGCCAGGATTCAATAATGTGAACTAAGTCCCACTGTTTCCTGGGTTCTACATACTCCCCTCTATATACCAGTACTATGTGATATGTAGTCCAGCCCTCAAGCTAGTTTTTCAGCTGGGTTTTCAGTATATTGTAACTTTTTATCTTCATTTCTTTTTAAGGACTGAATCTTACTACCATAATCGTTCCAGTAGTAGTGGTGCTTTTGCTGTTCCTGATATCTGGAATTGGTATCTATGCTGTTGTACGAAAGTATGTAACTCTCACTTTTCCCTCTTCAGAATTGAAAAGCATAAAAATTCCTGTGGTGGTTTTTGGACACATAACAGCCTTCTCCTTAGCTGTTTAGTAGGTTAAAGAGTAACTGGCAGATTTACCTGCTAACAGGACTACACCTGATGATTCCCTTCAGTGGTTTTACAGCAGAAGAGGAAAAATGCTATGACCAAAACCTATAACTGCATTTGCATTATTAATACGAAGTCCCAAGCTTAATCACCAGCATTTCAAATTCTGTCGCCTGGGCTTCCTCAAGTCCCCTCGCCAGCTCCTCATTGTGCTCCTGCTCATCCAATGAGCTCCTTCTCCCAGCTGATGTCCCCATGAATTGCAGGGAATGGGAAAGGGTGGCTCTCTTCACAGAAGGAGTCTTCTAGCCTTTTATAGACAAGCGAGCTAATATAGGAAGTTCCATGAAAAACAGCAGAAAGATTTCCACAATGATTCATTCCTCACCTGAGGGCTTTTCTGATTGGGAAAGAGATGACCTATGCAAAAGGCTCATGGGCAGTATACTTTCTTTCTCTCTCTTTTTCTCTGTCACTCTTTCGAGTAACCAGTTGCAAAGTCCATTCCCACCATTTTATAAATATAAAACAAGGAAGAACTACAAGACTGTCTTGTAGTCGCACCCCAAAGAAAAGCAGTCCACTATTAGGGTGTTTTTGGATCAGTAGTTCATTGCTTTAAGTGCTTAAATACAATCTGCAATCCATTTAAGCCTGCATTTCTAAACATCCTTACTTAAGGATGAAATTGTAGTATGTTTGGTCTTTGTAGTTGGCCACCAGAAAAAAATGATTCGCTAGTTATTTTAGGCACAGTCTGTAGATTCCGATGGCATCTGTCAGGGGCATTACTGAGTAATTAGAAAGATTTGGAAAACAAGTTCATGAAATAAATATGCCTATGTTAATGCATATTTACATTATACAAATTTAGCCTGATTTTCAAAGGGAAATGAATTTACTCTGGCTCTTGCCATCATTCTGTTTTATGTGGGTTGGTCTCTCTGCCCTATCTGGCAGGAATTTCTACTTAAGTATATATGGAAACTGAAAGAAGCCTTATCCAGTATAATATCTGTCTGTTTACCTGTCTGCCTCTCCCCCCCCCCCACCTCCTTGCCCAACTCATTCAGCAAATCAGGATGGTGAGTGGATGGGTCTCACCAGTATTCTGCTTTGCATTGTGCCTAGCTACCTGTAAGCATTTTCTTAAGTTTTCAAAAGAGGCGGTAGATCCAGGGTTCAGCATAAAGACCCAGGTCTCCGTCTCCAAGGGACACCCGGTGCCTCTAGTAGCAAAGTTGGGGAAGATCAGTGCCTGAAAATCTAGCCTAGACAGTCAATAGGAGTTGATAGTCACTGGCTCAATGGAACTGACTGAAGCCAAGTGCTATTGTTGCTGTTCTTCATTATAGGAGAGGAAAGAAAGGAGGTGCTTATGGCTCATACGACACCGGGAAACCAGGTGGGTGGTAAAAATCGTGGTTTTGTTCATCGTCTGACAATAATGAGAAAGGGAAATGTTTATGTAGTTGTAACAATATCTTTGTGTGTAGTGAGACTAATTCCCCTTAAAGATCTTATATACAAATAGCACAAGAACTTTTAATATATGTAATGGATGGGTGGAACTGGAGCAGTCATTGACAGCAGCCAGCGACAGTTCCCTGTGCTTAGTATTTCCTGATCCTTGGAATCGCTGTGGCTTAATCTGGATGGCTTGGATCACGCATCCATTATCCATGTCAATCTCTACCAGGGGATAACTTAATAGAAAAGGGGTTTTGTGGAACCATTTTCATTAAAAGATTTAGATCAGTTTTTTTTTTAATATCACACTCTTGTTCTCTTCTCCCTTGCGGGCCTGCTTCCATGAGATGCTCAGCAAGTCCAAATTTAGCTTTGCTTTGAAATTCAACAGTGCACTGCTATTGAGATGGGTTGTTGGGGAGGGAGATCCAAAAATGATCAGCAAAGCAGCTGATTTAAAATTAAGTGTGTTCATGACTCCAAGAGAACGTCCAGATGATAAATTGCTGGGATCCGAGAGTCCCTTGTGTGACCATACTAGATGAGCTTCTGCTGATTTTTTCACGCACGGACACACACACACACACTGCAGCTCTCACCCCCAATATCTCCCTTCATTCCAACTCTCAAGGGTGACTTGTGAAGAACACAAGCAACTGCAGGATGGAAGGGAAGCTAGTTGTCAGGATTTAGCCCTATGTGGTCTGTATAGATAGACTGATCTCTGCTAATGCAAGCTTCTTTTAACATGTCACCCTTTGCAACACACACTCTGAATCAAACTGACAGTTTTAATTTTTTTGTGCATGCAATGTTTTATATTGGATCACATTTGAGATTTTTAACATTATTAGGACTTGAACTTCTAGGTTTCTGGAAACAAATCAAGCAACCCTTTGTCAGACATCAGTCTACTGAATTCACCATCAGTTATAATAATGAAAAGGATACGCCACAAAAGCTAGATCTCGTCACAAGAGAGATGGCAGGTAACTTCACTGTCTTCTGAAAACAATCCCTATGTAGCACGTAAGAAACGTAAAGAACAGGCTTAGTTTGCCCATCCATAAGGAGAACTTGGCTGTTCTTTGATTGGCAGAATAGAACTTGTACCATTTTTTAATTTATTTATCAAATTTCTATTATTCCCCTGCCAGTGTGTTCACATAAAACTGTTGGCATTCTTCTTCCAGATACCTGTAGAGTAATGGCTTTGGCATTCCAACATTCTTCCTCGTCAGGTTACCCATGTGCAATATCAAAGATGTTAAGAAGAGATTTCTCAGTCAGGCCCCTCTAGCCCAGCATCCCATTCTCACAGTGGCGAATCAGATGCCTTTGCAAAGCCTGCAAGCTGGACATGAGGATTTTGCCTGACTATCTATTATTCCTAGCAATGGTTATTCAGAGGCATACTGCCTCTAACAGTGGGGGCAGAACATAGCTATCATGACTAGTAGCTTTTCGGAGTTTAGCTGTAACTTGTGGTACCATTCTTTTAGATAGGATAGTGAATAAATTTGACAATTGTGTTCATGTTTTCTTGCTTAGTAACTCTAACATTATAGTGCACATTTTTTTCTTTCTTTTGCACATGGCTCATGCAGCTTGTATAATCAATAGCTATTCCTCTACTAAGGATCTAATGTAGGAATCTGTTTTTGACCTTTGATAGACTGAAGGCTGGGTTTGTCAGTAGAGCGAGAAGGATGGTTTGATCTTGTGGCGAGAAGGCAGGGGGAAAACAAATGGTCTCTAATAAAATTTGTGCATGGAGGCAGGAGTACTCCAAGGAAAATCTTAACGATCCTTATAAATATTTATTGCTCGTTGCCATAGGCCATTGCAAATAAGGAATTAAAAATGCCCATTGACACAAACATAAAACATGAGCCGGTATGCTTCCTATTTGTTCTTGTCTTGAACTTAAAATACATATTTGAAGCATCCTGGAAATGTGCTTAATTTTAGCTTATTCAAGTTAATTAATTGCCTTGACAGTCCACCGACATTCGATTCAAAGTACTTGCTTGAATTTTCTTTGCTGCAGTTGGGAAATAATGTGACTTGGTCAGATGACTCAGGGATAACAGAAAAAATAGCTGTCTCCTGTAGGCACAATAACAATTTCTTTCTGGGAGAAGGCAAATAATATAGCAGATTGCTCAGCGCAAATGAAGGTGGCATCCAGTATTTGGTGTGATCTGAGATTCTGATGTGATTCTTTCTGTTTCCCATCTAGATTATCAACAGCCTCTCATGATAGGAACTGGGACAGTAACCCGAAAGGGATCCACTTTCAGACCCATGGACACAGAGAATGAGAAAAAAGGTAGCGCCGAGACTGGGAACCATTACCACTGCCCACAGAGAGCAAATCGGCACGATTATGCACTGCCTTTGACCAACCACGAGCCTGAATACGCCACTCCTATTATAGAGCGACACGTAGGAAGAGAAAACACTTTTCCTTCAGAGAGCTGCTATAACATTCCTACTGCTTCTGCTGCGCATAAATGTTCCCTTTCCACAGGCACTTTTGCTGCCTTGTGCCAGACTGAAACGGGGAGTGAAGATTATCAAACACCGCAAAGTCAGAAGGATTATGACAAGCCAAAAATGAAAGCCTTGCCCACACTTGACTACAATACTGGCTATCAGAAGCCCCAAACCAGTTTATTGACAGATGAGGGCTATTCGACACCCAGATACTGCCTAAAACCGGTAAATCAGACTGCAATGACAGCTCTTCTGTAACCTTAAGGACCAGCGGAAACTCACTGCCATAATGTTTAAAGCACTGGATTAGATTTAGAGCAAAACAAAATTTGCTCTTGGCTGAGGAGTGAAAGCTGTTCGTTGCTGCCTTTGCGGTAGAGTCTTCAGGCAGTCGATTCTCTGCAGCTGCAATATTGGTGCTCCACTCTAACATTGTGCAATGTGTACATACATTTTTAATTTAATAAAAATAACTTAAACTTTAATCTGTTTTGTCCTGTGTGGGCTGGGGGCTGTCAGTGAGAAGAACTGGTCACTGCACTGATTTCTAGACAAGGTAGGACAGTGTCCTAACAAAACAGCACGGCGTCTGGGGTTGTTTTCCTGTTGGTAATGTGCTAACTAGTTCTGACATGTTACACAGAAGTGGGAGCTAATTAAATTTAAAAGCTAATTTCCTCGGGTCATATCCTATGCTGCAGAACCCCTTGCTTTGAACAGTTTTAACTGTGTTGATAAATCTGTACTTGTTCTGGGCAAAATAAGTTTTGAAAAAATGAGGGATGGTGCGTGGTATTGTGATGAGAAGTGATGCTAGTCAATTGCCACTGAGAAATAGCGGGCTCTTCTGTTTCATGGATTTAACTGTGCCTGTAAATGGTTCTTTAGCCCCAGATTAGGACAAGGGAAATTACCAGGACTAGAACACAGAGCTCAGTCTCTGCCACGGCCCTAAATATGCACCTCTTCTCCACCATAAATTGCTAATACAAAAATAGCATAGTTGAAATCAGGCAGCCAGTAGGTTTCTAGAAGTCATTATTCAAACTCACCTCTAGTTTCATAATAGCATCTTCTGAAGAATTTCTAGGCTATCAGTACATATACTGCCCACTCTGCAGTAAGCACCACTGAATAATGTGGATATTATAGTAGCACAACCTAAGCCTAGCAGTAGTAGTTTGCTTCGGGTCTGCCATCTCATTAAAAATGGACTCTGCAAGTTGCATTTGGAAATATTTTTTGCTAGTTTACTTGCAGATGCTTAGATATTTCAAATTCATTGTTCACAGGCTCCTTGTGGCAGCTTTGTGTTAAAAAATGTTTTTTGTGACTTTGTCTTAAGGGTTTCTTTAAAAGGGGGGGCAGGAAAGATGAACTGGATAGCTGTAAGGATCTCTGCTTGTTATACTGACTTCCCCATCTGGTTCTCACGATTTTCCCCAAGCCGCCTACCTTGCTCTGTGCCCTTTTCCCATGCTTTTGCCTGGCTGGAATGAGTCCTTCAGCTCTGATGATGTTTCATTCTTACTTAGATGGGGGATGGAGAGATGTGTGTAGCCAACTGGGCAAGATTAAGAGTTCCATTTGCTGCCTTTTTCCTCTGGCTCTGCCCACTACTGGTATGCGACCCATGGAAGGTTGCTTAGGACAACAGGTAGCACTCAGGTTCCCCCACCCCTGACCTGACCCCTTCCTGTCTTTCCTAGCTCTGTTGTCCAAGATTATCTAGGGACCAGTTCATGCGTATCTTTCCTACAAAGATGCACCCTGCCAAGTGTACAGCTGATTTGCATAATCTTCACACATTAGGGTATTCCTAACAAAATATTAAAAAATTCCTTCCAGTAGCACCTTAGAGACCAACTAAGTTTGTTATTGGTATGAGCTTTCATGTGCATGCACACACGAAAGCTCATACCAATAACAAACGTAGTTGGTCTCTAAGGTGCTACTGGAAGGATTTTTTTTCATTTTGTTTCCTCTACGGCAGACCAACACGGCTACCTACCTGGTATTCCTATCCCACTTGCATATTTTTCTTTCCCTACAGCAGTACACTTCTCAGCTAGAAGAAATACTCTGCAAGGGTGAAGCAGTCCCCTAACTGGATAGGTCAAGGATTGAATCTAGAACCTTGTACATGGAAAGCATTTGCTTTTTCATATACATTGCGGCCCCTGCCTTCCCTCCTGTGCAGTCTAGGAACTGTGTTTTCTGGGAGCCAGGCTTTCAAAAAAAATGTAATGCCAAAGCTTTCAGCTCTCTTGATAAGACGACTCCTTCTACTGAGTGCAAATCCTGGCATTGCAATAGCAGGGTGTCTGGTACAGCTGGCCTTGGCAGTGTCCTTGTCAAAGCAAAGCCAGGGAGGAAGATAAGAGAAGACTGCAGCCAAAATGCCTTGGCTGAGAGCAGGCATTAGAGGTTGTGGTGAGACTCCTAACCATGTGTGGAGTTATTCGTATTAGTATCCGTATATATTTATTTATCCATCCCCTGCGTTCTTCCCTGACAGAGACTCGGGAATGTTATCATTATCAAAACCCAGGAGTTTGTAAAAAGCTTCAATTTTAAACACCACCACCAAATGCTTCTAAATATTTCTAAATCTTCACTTCTTTAAAGCATTGCTCCATTGTTTTGCAAATAGGGAATGATAGCAGTTTGCTTTCCTCTTAAATGAATTATGTATGTCTCTGGTTTCCACCAGAGGGCTCAGGCCATACAAAAGTTATTTGAAGGACATCTAGAAGACTGGACTACACCTCACAAATACATAACAATTATTATTTAGATTCATCCAGATTTGCTCATCCTTGTTTTTGATTTTTACTTAATCTACCACTATGTCTGTAAAGTGTTTAAGAGGAGCTTACAATATTATCTGGTCTTAAAGTGTGTTGGTGTTTGACTCACACTTGAGAGTTCATGTAGCAATGAGGCATTTGTGAGTATAATAGCACACATAGCTTTCCCCTCAGTCTTGGGGTGGAATCCGATCCAGGGCAGTAATGACCAAACATAATTAGCTGCAGAGAGTTGTTTATTGATCTAAATGTAACGACCTAATGTTCACATTCCAGTTTTTATGGACCGGTCTTGGCGAAATGCAGCTATACGCTGAAAAGGAACCTATAAAGGGCAGTGCTACACTTTACCATAGCTTCCACCCTCCTCCCTGCTGAGAGCAACAAGGGTAACTGGTTGCAAGTATGAAGGCAGGCGAGGTTGGTGGCGCAGTGCCCATTCGCCCAAATGGACTTGCCGCCGCCACCAAACAGGCCTCTCAGTTGAAAACCAATGATAGCTAGCCACAGCTCCTGAAGGCTCTACAAGGCCAAGTCATGTGCATTTGCTTGCAAGCTCTACAAGGACAAGAAAATAAATCATAAGTTTATGAGTTGTGTTGGGGTGGGGTGGAAATGCCAAAGTTCTGGATGCAGCCATGTCATCTACTGTTTTATAGTTTAGAATAATTTAGATACCACTCATGTTCCTATCCTGCTAAAGTTTGTGTTTTCTAATTTGAAACAAGATCTGCAGGACACCATCACATACAGAAGCTGCAGTGTATCTCATGCCTGCTGGCTCTTTCACAGAGGAATTATATATTCATATCTCTCAGCTGCTCACTAACTGCAGAATGCACTGCATCTTTATAAAAGCATTTGCTCTCTAGCACCTTATCTGTGCTCACAAGCAACGTAGGAGGCAACAGGATCATATCAGGGGTCTGGTTGACTAGTGTGTGCTCTCTTTGCCAACAGTTTCCCAGATTGGTTTCCTCTGAGTTTGGGAACTGTCTTCCCAAGAGCCAAGATTCATAAGCCTGCAGCAGCTTTCAAAAGTGACAACCCTTTGTCTTCAGAGAAATGGTGTGTGCTTGAAAGACGTGCAATATTCAAGCTCCCTGTTATTTTTTTAAAAAAATGGGAAATAAGGTATTGTGTGGGTGGGCAGCAACATCACACCACATCAGGCAAACTTTCAGATGAACTGTCCTAGAACTGTAAAACACCATGCAAAACCTTACAGTGACAAAACTACCTACACCCTAAACCCTATCAACCCACAAACAGGATTGCATCAAAGACCAGCTAGTGGAGATACTAGTGCAGTCCAGGAACATTTCAAGAAACTCAGAAATGATTTCTGAATTATGATTCTGTAGACAGTGAGAGTCTCATTTTTCAGATGGTACAATAAGTGATAGCTGTGTAAAATCAGGCAACATATTAGAGAGACTGTATATATCTCCTTGTTTTAGAATGCTGTTGGTTTTATTGGTCTTTTTTGATAAATATTGTGCACCATTTTATGTAAACCAATTAGGGATTTGTCATTTTCCATTAAGTGGTCTATACATTTTGTTAGATGAAATCAATCGATATTTTGCCCACACAATTACTATGAGACGCGTAAAGGTTACGAACAAATGTTTGTGCTCTCCATTCCTGCTGATAGCAGAAATGTAAGAAAGAAGACACCAGCAAATATCATAAGCAGATCTTCTTTAAGACAGCTTTTCTCATTTATGGCTAAGCTGTTTATCCTTAAGTGACACCATCTGTTCTCATTGTCAGTTTTGTGAAGTGTGAATTGGCCAACAAGAAGAAATACTGTAAACTCAGTGTAGTGCACATGTAAACGCCATACTGAGCTGAGAAACATAGGAAGTACAGAAATGAAAACTTGATAATTTTCATTTTATTGTAGACAATTATTCTGCTTAATACTCAGGTCTCCTATCTAGCCATTCAGAAAGATACGGAGATTTATGCACAGTAGTGCTAAATCCATCACATATTGCAAAGAACATTGAAAATTTTATAAATCTGTCACTATTACAGTCATTGTAGTATGGCAAAGAATAGTAAATAACTATTTCAACCTAAAGTTACAACCTAGTTAGACTGAATAATTTTGATTTATGGCAGTGCAGCTCTTACTTCAGTGGGACAAACAGTCACGAAGCTGTGGTATTTATTGAATTCAAAACCCTTCCTCCACACCAAAGCCCAGCAAGCAACAACAAAAACTCTTTTCAATCAGCATTAAAGTGGTTATTGAACCACTTGCCTTCCATAGCTTATTTTGAAGCCCAAATGAGGTCACAGGAAAGCAGATAGGATTGTCTCACGCCTGTTTTGATATATCCCAGAACCAGACACAGCTACGTATGCTTCCAAAGCAATCTCTAGCCTCGGATAACAAAGGAAGTAGATGCAGCAGCCAATGTTTTTAATGTATACCCCACTTCCACAGACAATACAGCAGGATGCTACTATAATCACTTAAAGGTGTAAGAACATAACAAGAAAAACTTGTTGGCAACAAAATGCACCTTTCAATGACCTGTCTGACCGGTAAGGTTTTTAAAAGAGGTCTGAAAGAATTCTAGGAGCTGTGTTCCCCCCTCAAAGAACTACTGTTTCCAGCACCCGTAACAAACTACAGCTCCCAGGGATGTGTCTGTGGGGAGCCATATGCTTTAAATGTATGGTACATACGCAGCCAGAGTGTGTGCGTGCGTGCGCGCCTCAAGTACTTCCACCGGCAAATGGAGACTTCTCCTAATGCTCACTTCTGGTTTTTGGACCCTCATGTTGCATCAGTTATGAATGACATCATAACCGATTATATATTCACTAAGTTATTAGCCAGCGTGTTGCGTTTGCATTTTTGTAATTGTTACATTTTGCAACACAGGGGGTTGTGTTTGTTCATGTATTGAAATATGGCTGGGAGGCCCTGCTTAGCATCCTGCTGCCAAGTGATATCTATTCTGCGGTGACTTCAGAGACGGTCTTCTCTCGACTGGCCCACTCCTTATGGAATGCTCTCCCCTCTGAGCTCTGACTGGCACCTTCTCTTTTTGTCTTTCAGGACCAGCTGAAAACATGGTGCTTCCCCCCCACCCACTCAGGCTTTTGTAGGATGCTAGCTGTCCTTACCAGGTAATTTTAATGGGTTGCTGTAGTTATGTGCCTTATCTGTTCTTGTTTTATATTATGATGGATGTTCTATTCAAATTGCATTAGCATACCATGCTCTGGATCGCTTGTGATGAAAGGCAGGTTGAAAATATTTTACATAAGCACTGTGAGAAGCTAAGACTGAGAAGTACTTTGGATCCCAATCAAGGACTTAACACACTTTGTCACAGCGTTTTCCGAGAAGGAAATCAGAAGCATTTGCTGCCACCTTCTGACATTTTTTAAATATAGACACAGGCTTTGAATTTCCTGGAATTGAAAGCTACATGAGAAATGCGAAAAGGTTAAAAACCAAAACCAGCATGCTAGATATATTTTGCTCTTCCTTCAAACAAGTTTTGTTTGCTGCTTAATGTCTGTGGCTTAATTAGACCTGTTACTTTAAGGAGATTCAGGGCTTCATGAGGCTGAAGATCTGCTCTATTATATTAAATTCCCCCTCTCCATTTCCCTGGGTTATCCTCACAACCATGTTGTGAGGTAGGCAAATCTAAGCAACAATGTTTGGCCCCAGGTCTCACCATGAGTTTTATGGCGAATTTAATCCTGGGGCAGGAATCACCTCACCAGCCGTGTCAGCAAAGCCCAGCACAAGGATTTCCATTTGCATAAGGCTTCCCCACCCTCCCCCAAATTTGGCACTGGGGGTCTAACAAGCCCCCCCCCGAACAGTACATGGGGAATGTCTTTCCCTCTGGAAAACTGGAATGTTTGCACAGATGGACGAATGGAAGAGTGTTGTACTCAATCCCATCCTTGGTCTCCCAAGCCTTAGGGCACTTAATACCCCTCCACCTAATTCCACATTCTGGGGGGAGGGGGGAGATGTAGAAGTCGTGGAATGGAAATTATTATTTCCCATGGGGCTGCAAATGTATGGGGGTCCCTTGTTAGCACCTTTAAAACTAACCAATTTAGACTGCAGTCTACTTACCAGAGAGCAATTCCCACGAAAAAATCAGCGCAGCCTGTTGTAGTCCCCGGCTTGCCATTGTCCACTTCCTTTCAACTAGAGGCAGACAGCCTGTTCCATAGATTTGGTGCTGAACAGGATTTTGTAAAACAATTCTTTTGCAGCTCTGGACATTTGTAAAAATTTAAAAGCCAAGTTTCTTTAAATTGCAATAGTTTACTATTAAAACACATGTTTCACTGCATTTGTTTAAATAAATGTGTGTTTACTTGTTGAAAATGAAGATTAAAAATGCTCCTTCACAGGATTTTTAAAGTGCCTTTTGGAATTCATTTCCTCCAGTGAAAAAGAACTTCATCCTTTGGGGTGAATTCCTTTTTAAAATGAAGAGGAATTCACCCCAAAGGATGAAGTTCTTTTTCCTCAAGACTATATGGCCCAGAAAAATAAGCGGCCCAGTAGCTCAGACAATTATTAAGGGAAGGGGGGGAGGAATTCCAGAGTTGCCCAGCAGTCACACAATAACAATAATTCACAATAGCATCAGAGCAAAATTTCAGAGGTCTGGGCTTTCCCAAAGTGTGCCTAGACAAAACAGTGATGGGAAGTGTCTGAGGGAATTCCTGTGCAGTTATTTATCAGTGCCGTTTACAACCATTCACTGTCTTGTGTGCAGTGATACCATCACAAGGAGAACAAAGCAGTACCAGCAAACAGTGTTCAATAGCCTGATTTTAATAAATAGTGAAGTTGTGCAAATGCAACAGAGAAAGGTCGTCTGCATTTTTGTCACTTCAGACGGAACAAAAGTATATCAAGCGGAGAACATGCTTCTTCGCTTGAGAGCGGAAAGTAACATTCTCTCACAGATAATCCCTGGATTACTGTTAACAAGGGATATAGGAAAGATCTTTCGATAGACTAAGATTCAACATGCTCAGAAATAGTGCAAAATGGAGCAAACATTGAAGAGAGTTCATTCTAAAAAAGGGGGATACCAGGTAATTTCTTTCACACATGTCCTACTGACACAAACAGGCTTGTGTAGGAACACTGTGCTCCTATGTCAACTCTCCATTTTGCTCCCCTTTAGATTCCCTAATGAAAAGCAACACACAGGGAATGTTTTTGTAATATACACCAGAAAACATCATGTGCTGCTTAAGAGCCTCATATGGCAGGGCAAAGGCACATCCATGAACAGCAGAAAATGCAGCCTTTCCAATTTCATGGCTTGCTTAAAACACTAGGCTTGCAATGGAGGCAGTATCATGGTTAAGATTACTTTAATATACAGTATTAAAGGAGCAGCTATAAAATTTTACTGCAAATCAAATACAGTTCCATGAGCAAAATGACACACAAAAATTATTTTATGAGCAACAGTTAAAGAATTTATAAATAGCAAAATCTTTGCATAAAGTATTTACATTTTAAAGATTTCTCTATAAACATATGTATATATATAGTGCACCTAGGAGAGACAAGTTTAACTGTGCTCTACAGCACAATGGTTTTTTAACATTAAACATTAGGTTAACTGACATTACACTAAATGCCTTTCACTCGCTCTCAATTTATGTACATTCTATAAAAACACTTACAAAGCTGTCATTTTACATTATTTGCACTCTCAAAATACATCTTTACATGTTACATTTTAATGGCCCGCAAAACAATGAATGGAAAGCAGGCGTTTCATGCTTTATCCTATTACAATAAAAACTATTACATGGTTTTTAACTGTTTGCATATGGAGAGTGTGCGCTCTAATAAGATATAGATACATACATACATATATATATAAACATACACACATACACATAACTGAACAGCAACCTAGCCAAGACAACCCCCAATGGATTCTAAAAATGCCCTTGGCATTCAGGTGTAAAACTATTTTGCACGTTTGGGGTTTAAAAAAATATACCGTAGTTCTGTAAAATACTAGGACTATTATACTGTAACAAATTTGGTACGTGATCCTGCACAGTCTTAAGTATCACCTGGCAAGATACAGGATGCACTCAATTCCCACTTGCTAAGGGCCAGTTGATCCAAACCTCTCAATGTAGCACAGTGCGGGTAACCAATGACATGGCAAGCACTGCATTTATGGATGGAAACAACGATCGCTATGACACGATCATAACTGGAGAACACCTTCCACAAGGGATCTAATCACATGGAGTTCTGGTGGTCTACAGACTTTTAAACACACGACAGGCAACTGGGCAATCGCTTTCATGTTGACTTACAACACTGCAATACATCTTTAAAAAATGCTATGATGAAGCATTCTCTGGACACAGCCTGAAGAAATCTGCTGACTATTTAGCCACAGATTAAATGGTTTATTATGTATCCAACACCACCCTCCCATCTTAAGAGTGACAAGTGAATCAGTTCCTATAGCAAAGGATTTAAATCAAAAATTTGAATCGCCCCTCTTAGCAACTCTCGTATAAAACCATGCCTACAGAGAATGTTTTGTAAACTTTTTGGACTGCATTAGAGGCACATTTTCATTCCAATGCACAGCAACCTTTACAGTTATCCATGTGGACGGGATATATGTGGAAATAGGTTG
Organism: Podarcis raffonei; assembly: GCF_027172205.1. NCBI lineage: Eukaryota > Metazoa > Chordata > Lepidosauria > Squamata > Lacertidae > Podarcis > Podarcis raffonei. The sequence goes on from NC_070604.1 coordinate 56,040,666, forward strand.
TTAAAGGATCTAAGGCATGATGTACTCCCATTCTGTGGATGAGCCACATTGTCAAAAGTGTAACAGTACTATTAGCCTGTAGGGCACAGAGCTCCTTTAGACAGCCCAGGGTCACATAGATGGCACTGTGTGGCAACTGTAAAACATACTATGCAGTGGAAAGAATGGTCATCTAACTCCATCCTAATTCAGTTCACACAGAATGGTGGCCACCCAATGATACAATTCTGTAAGTTGAGCATGCCACACTTAAGGGCAGACATAATTCCAAGAGGCCAATTTTACACTTATTTTGCATTTTAAAATTAACAGTATTCTGTTTAATACCTTTGGAGAATACTTCACATCCAGCATTGATTGGCAAGAGAGTTTAAAGGAATATATTTATATATATATATGCTGCATTAAATAATGCTGAAAAACATCTCAGGAACAGATCACTAGGATCTATTTCAGAGATTTAACATCACAATAAATATTTAGCAGCTAAAATGTTTTGTATGTGTATGTTTTAAACCAAACTTATTTTTGTATATTGTGAAAATCTGAAATGAATTGACTTTGCTGTTTACCTTTTTACAATACACATTTTAAAAGCAACTAGGTAGGTCAGGAATATACCTCTGAAAAATCATGTCTCCCTTATATATGGTCATTAAAATCTATTTCTCTAGCAAATGAATGCCAATTTTCTGCTTCTGCTATTAGTCAGAGGATCCAAGTGTCAAACTTCTTTTGCTTTAGTCTATCCCTTTTATCATAAACAAGATCCAAAGTTAAATTCAAGAAAAGCCTTTGGAAACAACATGCTTTGGTGCTTATAATTCAAGGGAAATTCATCTGACATGCAACTCCTTAGAAAAATGGGAATTTTTACACATTTAGATACGCTCATAATGAAGCCCTGAGGTAACCAACAGAACAGCTTTTTTCCAGGCAACAGCAACACAGCTTCTCTTTATCCCTTTAATCGTCCTTTATAATTTTATGTGGAATTTTGAATGCAGAACGGTCTACACAACCTGTCTTGAGGAAGAGACCAGTCCCACTGATGAGTTAGGGGTGGTTTTAGGCTAAGCTTTCAGCAGATTGGTCTAGTTTAGATATAGTCTCTTCTGTTTCAACTGAATTTCCTAGGTCTCCATTTTCATGGCCATCAATACTTGCTTTCTTATCAAACACTGCAAAAGAGAGAAAAGAATGTTTGTAACTTTTTATAGTACAGCATCCTAAAGTTTACAAACTGACCCACCCAACAATTTTTGCTGATAAGGAGAAAACATGCACCAATGCTGCACAGGAAGGCAAAAATTCCAAGACTTCTAGAAATGGACTGTATATAAAACAAGTTAAGAAGAATAGGAACTACTGCAGGCCAAACCACCTTTTCCCCATCTACATGTGGTCTTGCAGAGGGTTAGGAATTAATATGGCTCTCCACTTCCCCTCGAACAAGACATTCCAACTAGCACATAAATACCACACAAAACAGAAAATTCCAGTAACCAGCAAAACAAGGAACTGCCTACACAATGCAGAGGCACCCCCAAGTTATGGGTAGGGATTTGGCAAATCCACATTTTGAAAATTGTGCTGCATTAATCTTTGACCATATGAAATCTTTAAATCACATCACAAAAATAGTCACCAAGAAAGATGAAAGGAAGAATATACCTACAATTTCTAATCAAGAGTCTGCTTTATGGGAATATAGGAAAATATGGCAATATTCTGACAAAAATAGCAAAGGAAAATGATGAGCTGCCATCCTGCCCAACCATTATATTTGCCAAGAACATATATGGTTTAACCTTGCATTTTGTGACACAACTGCATAACTGCCATCCCAATCTAAGGACAGATCATCCTAAGCATATCCAAACATTTGAATCTAAATTTACAAAATCAAGTTTTACTTGAAATGTTGTACCTTAGTTATTAAAAAAACAACAACAAACCCAGAACATTTACCTTGCAATTGTTTGACATCTCCACATCCAGATTTTCTATTAGAAGCAGAGTTTCCACCTTCCTCCAATTCGTCAAGATACAGACGATAACGATGTCCACTCTCATCCTCATATTCTACATTTTCATCATCTGAGTCCACTTCTGGAGCAACGTACACAACTTCAAACTCAATTTCCCCTCTCTAGAATACAGAAATGAAGATTATGTTGCTTCTAAGAATGGGCAGTCCATTCAGAACACTTAAAATATGAAAACTCAGAACTATACAAAGTGTAGAATAGCTATACAACAGAATAGTAAAAAAAAATATTCCTAATATAAAAGAAAAGCCAGATCAAGTCTTGTAATATATTCATCCAGATAATCCTGAAATAAGAACATTTGGGAGGACTTTCTGGACACTCTGAAGCAAGGCCCAAAATGAACGGACTACTGCTCAGCTTTAGTTTAATTCTGGATGTGACTTACATGTATGGAAACTGGGTTTGTTTGTTTTTTGAAAATGGCAATACAGACAATTTTAAGAGCCCCCAAAACATTCATCTAGTGAAACTTGCACTTTCAGTTATTGCAGAAGAAAGCTTCACACAGAATGTTTGCCCTACCAGTGGTGGACCTCGGGTCTCAAATTTAAGTGGTGCCCTGTGTGACGCCAAAATTTGGTGCTCCCCACACCCCTTCTCATGTTCCATTCTAAATCTTAGTTGTGGCATCCCCTGCAGTGCCCAGTGCAACCGAACCGGTCATACTCCCCTATCCCCAGGCCCTATCTTAGAAACATAGGAAGCTGCCTTACACCAAGTCAAACTACTGGTCCATCTAGCTCAGCCTTGTCTACACTGAATGGCAGGGGCTCTCCAGGGTTTCAGAGAAGGAATCTTTCCAAACCTTTTCTGGAGATGCCAAGGACTGAACCTAGGACCTTCTGTCCTTTGCATGCAAAGTATGTGGCTCCACTACTGAGCATCTGTATGCTGCCCAGTAATTAATAAACCCTTCCTCTTAGTGCTTGTGTTCAGACACACACAGTCATAGAGCTGAAATGGATACATGTCAGGAGGCCCTGCCCCAAATTATTGGCGAAACCCCACCAAATGTATATATGCATATTAACAGTTCAGTATTCATAATATAAAAATAAAATACCTGCTGTGAAAGAATAGTTACAGCTTCTTTATGTTTGGCATCTCTCAGATTTACACCATTTACTGCCAAAATGGCATCTCCAACATGCAGACCTCCACATCGATCAGCAGGCTGACCTGGGTGAATTTCAGAGATGAGGATGGGAACACCATGCTCCTTTCCACCCTATCACAATGACATAACACAAGTCAGGAGATTGCCACAATTTCAAAATGATTTATAGCCTAACACTGTGTATGTTCTTCACTGTAGATTTCAAAAGTGTTGAATTCATGCTGCTCTTCAACAAATAAGTATTTGCTGCTCTGCGTATTTGATGTATAGCACAGTTTATAATGCATTTGTAGCAGAGATTTCACAAAAGCATAATGAAAAATTTGAGTTCTTTCAGTGGCACTTGTAAGAGAGTTACAAAAGCAAGCATTTGATATAGGTAACATGAGCCAGTGTGACACACAGGAAATATAAAATAAAATGTTAAGTATCTTGTTAGTAAACACTGAATCCTAGAAAAAGAAAATAAATTCAAATATTACGGTAATTGAAATGCCCAGTCCTTCGTGATCTTCTTTAACCAATAGAACTTTCCTTATGGGACCAACACCTTGACTCTTCTTTAAGGAATCTGGATCCTAGATTTTAAAAAAATTAAACAGCTATGAAAATGCTTTTTCAAAGTTTTCCAGAGATTCACAGGACACTACTAACACTACAGACAAAATAATCTCTAAATTCAGAATGCTATAGACATTGCTGCTATAAGAAAATCACATTTCTAAAGATTACTTTAGAAAGGAGAACACATGCACCTCAGCCGTATCCAAGATCCGAGTTGATGTGGCACAAGCAAAGGTTTTTCCTACATTGGCTTCAAGATAAAGCAGAATTAAACAAATTTTGGGCACTAAAAAGCAGTTAGAGAAAACCCTTGTTACAGTTCTGAAAGTCACAGCGATGTTCCAGAAGTTGAAGGATACAAACTTCCATTTTGATGGGGTGTAAGAGGCTGGAGGAAGCCCCACCACCCTCACTTCCCCTTTCCACAGTACCAGAGCAACAGGCCTTATCACTTCCAGCACCACAAGTGTTTTTTAACTGAAAAATTTTTAGGTTGTTTTGGGGGCCCAGTTTAGGGCCTGAAAGGTTGTAAACAAAAAAGCAATGCATTCCTTTGTGCCAGCACTATAAACCCCATGTCTTTCACCACCTCTGAACAACAGGTTGTATGTTCAAGAGCTTGGGAGACTCAGTATGCAGTGCAGAGGATAGGCTGGGACAGGAAGGACCAAAGTTCAAATCACCACTCAGTCATGAAACGCACATGCTTATTATATTCCAGACACTAAATCTCAGCCCCAGCCTACTTGCAGGATTATTGCAAAGATCAAATGGACTATCCTGAGCTCCAGAATTTAAAAGCAGAATGCCTAATAAGATTCTCAAATCTATAAATTAAGGGTGATGTGGATGTAAATGCTGTGAACCCTTTCAATAATGAATACCTTTTTTTTTTAATTTACAGCACAATCTTAACTGTGTTTACTCAGAGATAAGTCCTACTGACTTTAAGAAGGATTACTCCCAGGTAAGTAAAGTAATGACTGCAGCCTATGTCACTAACTAGGTAAAGGTAAAGGTACCACTGCTCGTACGGGCCAGTCTTGACAGACTCTAGGTTTGTGCGCCCATCTCACTCAAGAGGCCGGGAGCCAGCGCTGTCCAGAGACACTTCCGGGTCACGTGGCCAGCGTGACAAAGCTGCATCTGGCTAGCCAGCGCAGCACACGGAACGCCGTTTACCTTCCCGCTGGTAAGCGGTCCCTATTTATCTACTTGCACCTGGGGGTGCTTTCGAACTGCTAGGTTGGCAGGCGCTGGGACCGAGCAGCGGGAGCGCACCCCGCCACGGGGATTCGAACCGCCGACCTTTCGATCGGCAAGCCCTAGGCGCTGAGGCTTTTACCCACAGCGCCACCCGCGTCCCTATGTCACTAACTAGGATTCACTTATTCCAAATCCCAAAACAGAATATCATAATTATTCCTTAAGTTTCATATACAGTTGTACCTTGGAAGTCAAATGGGATCCTTTCCAGAAATCCGTTCGATTTCCAAAATATTTGAAAACCAAATCGCAGCTTCTGAAGCTGCGAAAGCCCCATTGGACGTTCGGGTTCCAAAAGAGAACGTTTGCAAACCGGAACAATCACTACTGGGTTTGTGGCGTTCGGGAGCCAAAACATCTTGAGTTCCAGGGTGTTCAACAACCAAGGTACGACTGTATGTACAATTTCAACATTTCTTCCCCTTGACTATTGAGGTGAGTTAGTAAAAAAAAAAGGAAAAATGCAGTCTTTACATGCACTGTGATAAAATAAGTGTTGTAATTTAATCTACAAAAAATGAAATTCTCTTTTTCTGCCCCACTGATCTGAGCCATAATAAGAATTTCAGTTTTGAATGGCAACAGATATATTAATATATCCAATGTCGGCATACAAACATTATATTGACAAATGTTGAAAGCAAGAAGCTTACATGTCCTGGGGGTACTTGCATGGGTCGCTTTAGATCATTACGACCACGACATGCCCTGATCACAGTTTTATGCCGGTGCAGATGGATTTCAGCTTCCAGCTGGTTCCAGAGTTTATCATGAGCAGGTCCTTTCATATCTCTGCCTAGTAGCTGAATTTGCTGAACCCTACATGAGAAAAGAACATGATATGTATGAAGTGAGAGGTTCAAACTACCGGTACTCTTTGATTTGCTCTTTCAATGCCATGTTCTCAAGTCCAATAAAGAGGTAATCAAATGGCTTACAGTCACTGCAATAACAGGGAACGAAAGTGGGGAGGGTGCCGTACCATACTCTTCCATAGCCAAGCTTAAGGCTGCTTCCACATTTGGCATTTACTGTGGAATAGACATGCTTTGTTCACTCACTTTTTAAGGAGTATTTGCATAATGTCATGAGTAGAACACCCCCCTCACATTTTACCTGTTCAGCTGCAGACTTTTTCCAGAGCTAAAAAATCCCTCTATGGCTGAGCTGTGCAATTTTCCCAGGTACAGATGGCCTAACTGCCACTCTGGCCAGTTAAACTGCTCTTCCTTCTACATGATCCATTTTTCTTCTCTAGGAATCAAGTCAATCACTTAAAACCTTGGTTCAGATAGCACTGTCTCTGTATCTGTTTCTTCCCCCTTCCCCCTGTATTCATGATCAGGAGTGCAGTGAGGAGGGAGTATTTAAACCACACACGCAGGTCCCAATGAAAATAACCCCCTTCCAATGTTTCAAGCTCAGGAAAGGGGAATTGTCCACTTTACTACATAAAGCTAGAATCTGGGAAGCAGAATTGCTATTCCACTTCCAGCTTGAAGCAGAACTAGAATGATTGCAGAATGCTAAATTGCCCATGTTTGGAAGCACCCCAAGTCCGACCTTGTGAATCCCGGTTCTTATCTTCTCCTACTAGAGATAGTTTTTATAGCAGTTCAGCACTATCCTGATAAGCTCTTATATTCTACTCTTCCACATCCCCCATATGGTCCACACAAATACCCTGAGAACAAGCATGTCAACTCCTAATCAACAATTCTGTCCCAAATGTCCATCACAAGCTACTGAATTTTTACACACCTTCCAGCTAGCTCTTTATCTAAATATTTGGCTGCGAGTCTTGCCCCATATACTTCAGCCTGGAGCACAGCTATGTGTCGACGAAGTGCCTCATTTTCCTTCCGAAGTAGCTTCACTTCCGCTTCAAGTTGAGCTTCTTTCACCTTTTCTTTCTTGTTGGCTTCAAGTTCTCTCTCCTGGCGAAGTAAAGACCCTGGTTATTTTAGCTACAAGTTAAACATTCCTATTATGTGGATATGAAAACTGCAAGCATCTTTAGTCTAACCTTTAATTTCACAGAAAAAACCATGACACACAACATTTAGATACAATCTGCATGTACACATTTGCAACGGTTCTGCAAGTGAGTAGAAAAATGTTCATGCCACAAAGCATTTTACAAATCTTAATGTTTTACATATCTAACTGCATCACAAGGCAATTTGAGGGACAAATCTGGAAAGCTACATTTGTTCAAGAAGAACTAACTACAATTGAGCTATCATAATGTGAAACTGTTTTTATGACACAGCAGCTAATTTAGGATAATACAGTATGGCACTGCTTATTAAAAGAATTGCAAATATGAAGAAGAAAGGCAACTAGTTGGCTAAAATTATGTATATTTAAGACATATGGCAAGCATGTTAAATGAACTGATGAAAATAAAATAAGCTTCTTTAAAAATAAAGTGTTTTTTTAAACACACAAACATAATACCCAGCATTCTTGTTCCAAAGCATATTTAATTGCCAGGGAACAACACAGAGATAACACTTAAGTAACTAGGGCTTTTTATTTAGGAAAAAAAGGTAGGGAAGGGGACAAAGCATGAGAAAACTTTAATAAATATGAATAGCGTAGTAGAGAAAGTAAAGAGAGAATGTATTCCCTCTCTATCCTCTTCATTCCTAATGGACAGAGTGGATATCACCCAATGTTTACACTACAGAAAGCGACAGGAATGGAGAAATGAAGTTTTCCGGATTAAAATTGAAATCCACTAGAAAAACCACACTGAATCTCACAATTTCTTGTCTATATTCCAATAGGATTTATAAAGATTTCTAAGTATCTTATAGTTTAAAAATTGCAAGTTAAGTTCATGAACTACTTTCATTTTTAATTTCTGCACATATATCATGGCAGCCTGGGCAAAAATATACCATATGCCATTGGCTTTTGGAATGTAACCGCTGAAGGGTAGGTAGGAATAGAACGCTACATAAATATACCATCATGTGACAATTTTTTTAAAAAAACATGCTGTTTTACAGGACATATAGGTATTCTTAAAACACTGTGGATTCTGGACAAAAAAACCAGACAAACATTTTAGGTTTCACTGCACTTTGTGTGACGTTTTGGTTCTTGAACAGCTGACTACCATGCCATATCACAGCTGATTTTGTTCAAAGCCTGAGTGCATCACTGAGTTAGTTGCTTGGATCTATGGATTGCGATCAAAGTCAATCTTTAATAGCCTGCTACATTTAGACTCAATTCCAAGCTTTACTTCAAAATTCCCACATTAGTCATAGCAATCAACAGTAGCAATACAGACATGCATGTTGAGTGGAAAAGAGCATCAAATCTGAAAAGAATACTGAACATAAACAGGGACTTGGCTAAGAAACTGTGGAAAGGAAAGAATCTAGCAGACATTCACTGGCACTAACTCTCCAGGCTAATATGCGCAGCTCTGCAGAAAACTACTGCACTGCTTTGAATTAAACACAGATGAAGACAGCCAGTGAACTTACCATATCCTCCACAGAAGGGGCAGACTTAGGATGAGAGAAAAAAAGTTTAGTAATTAGAAATACTGGCCAAAAAAAATAAATCAAAATTATAAGGCCATACATAGACAAGATTCTCAGTCTAAGCAGTAATCAAATTGTATGATCCATGGTTACAAAGAAGACAGTTACTATAAATACTTGCTCATTGAAAATGGAATTTCTCTCACACTGTGAAATGGGGAAATGTCTCCAAATAAATGGAAACTGTGATTTTACTAGCAAATAATCGAAGCCTGCACTGCAACAAGCATTCTTTTTTTAAAAAGAGATATGAATACTGGTGGGGTGAATTTTAAAAGAAGACTGGTCTGGATATGATCTTTTTTCAGTTCCTCTTCCTTCTTTTTCATGGGCACAGTCATCATCTGATATGGTTTGAACAAGAACTAGCAGGAACTGAAAAACAAGTATGCCTTTCCAGCTAACAATGAGCAGCAGATTTTGTATGTTATCACACCTTTTACATAAACTAAGCATTTCCTACAATACCCTCAAAAAGTTACTGATATTTGTTTCTTGGCAAAATGAAGATTTATACTTTTGATTGACCATCTGATTTTAAATCAAATAATCAATCACTTCAAATGTATGTCTGGAATTCAGATTGCTACTCAGGTTCATTGATAAGACCTGTACTAGCCCACTCGAACTTTTGATTTCTTTAGCCAACCACTGTGTGGGAATAGGATGTTGGACCAGATAGGCTTTTGGTCTGATTCAGCAGGGCTCTAATGTCCTTATGGTGCTTTTGAAACTCCCCTTGGTTTCAAATTGTAACTTGCTAGGTATACATGTGTTCCTATAAAGGGGAGGGGACTTTGGGCTCACAAACCTTATTTCACAGTTCTTAATTCTAAGTGTATGTGAATAAAAGGCTAAGATACAGTAGCCCAAATTTTGTTGACTCTAGCCATGAATAAAATCTCATGCAGCCCCTAAAGGACCCCTGACCATTAGATCCAGTCGTGGCCGACTCTGGGGTTGCAGCGCTCTTCTCACTTTATTGGTCAAGGGAGCCGGCGTACAGCTTCCGGGTCATGTGACCAGCATGACTAAGCCGCTTCTGGCGAACCAGAGCAGCGCACGGAAACGCCGTTTACCTTCCCGCCGGAGCGGTACCTATTGATCTACTTGCACTTTGACGTGCTTTCGAACTGCTAGGTTGGCAGGAGCAGGGACCGAGCAACGGGAGCTCACCCCATCGCGGGGATTCGAACTGCCGACCTTCTGATCGGCAAGTCCTAGGCTCTGTGGTTTAACCCACAGCACCACCCGCATCCCTCATGCAGCCCCTAGCACACTGGAATTTGACTGACTAGATAGTTCATTAAATACATGATGTGCTACTATAACTGGACAAGCACTTAGAAAGCTCTTATCCAAATGTGTGCTACTTGCATGCCTCAATTCCACAATACTGAATTCAATCCACAAAAATAGGAGATGCAAAAAGCCTCCTCTAAAAACTTCTAACTATGACAGTGTAATCCTCTACATCAGGGGTGGGGAATCTTTTTGGCCCAGTGGGCCAGTTCTCTATCTCTTCCATCCCAATGGGGTGGTCAGAGCTACTCATTAGTCATCAACTGACATCATAATGACATCAGTTGATCGATACCTGTCAAAGCTCAGCACTTCCACAACACCTGGCTATCAGCGGGTTGCCATGTGCTAGGGAAGCGCTGAGAACAGGTCTTGGAAAAAGATTTGCACAGCACTTCCCATATTCCCAAAATGATTGTTGGGAAGTGATGCATGAAGCACTTTGTAATCCCTGTTCTCAGCGCTTCTCGGGCACTTTGTACAGCGCTTCGGAAGGATCCAACAACCAGCAGCTTGTCAGACACTTGCATAACAGGTCACAAGGCGTACAGTCCCTGCAAAGCCCCTTTTGGTCAAGCACCACCTTTATGTGTTCCACATGTGATTTCATATGTGATGCCCAGTGTAGGGAAGATGGCTTGGCAGGTCAACTGGATAGTCTTGGCAGGCCAAATTGGGCAGATGGGGGGGGGGGCTCCACTTCATTTTACATCTCTAGCTAATAGATTTAACAGTCTCTTAGGTAGCAAGCCTAACCATGGCAAGTGACATTCAGATAAACTAGATAAACTGCTTCCTAGATAATACAGAAAGACGGAAGATGAATTCTATAAGCACACATGCATACAAATAAAATACCGCATTTATTCTAATCTAATGCTCACCTTTTTTGGCCAAATTACATTGGGAAAATTCGATTCCATGGCACATTTACATTCACCAGCAAATACTTTTTTGGGTTTAAAGGTTCTGAAAATTGAGGTGTACATTAGATTTGATAGTGCATTAGACTCGAGTAAATACAGTAGTTTGGAGTAACAACTCTGCTGTAAAAAATAGGTCCCTGTTACTAGTACTCACCAACTTTGCTTTTATTGTCCCCGAATCAACACTCTGACCAGTTTTTGCATGGAGTTGAAGTTGGATGGCATGAAGTTGTAATAGCTGATCGTGCACCTCTTTTTCTAATACTGCTTTTTCAGCCCGTGTTTCTATCAGTTCTGATTTCATGTCCACTAGCTGTGCCTGGAACATAAGTTATCCAATAATCCACATGATTAAAAAGTCTATAGAAAAAGATATTTTGACTCTGGATGTTTTCTGTCCTTCAAATTAGTGTAAATCACCAGCTTTTAAACCAAACAAATAACGCAGGTTTATTTACATAGTCACAAAACCTCTTAAGAAGAAGTTTTTTTCAATCTGTGCAAGCTTGAATCCTAAACACAGATTGAATCAGACTGATTGATCAATTATGGGAACAGAATATTATGGAATAAACTGAAAAAGTGAGAAGATTCCACCTTTAATAACATGTTAAAATTCTGTCATACAGGAATGGTGCTCATTTATACACAATGATATTAAGGAACAGACCTACCGAGTCATAACATATATGGAATGTTTGGCACAACCAATCAGAAATATATTACATACTGAAAGAGAAAAAGAATGTTCATGCTCAAGTTCCAAGCAAGTTTGGCAAATCATATTCTAACAGTTAGAATGGTAAAATTCTAAGGTTAATGACAGTTAAAGATTTAGCATAACCTCTAGCTGATAAATGTGTTTCAGCAATGAAAGACCTCTTGCTGGGAATTCGCTTTTGCTTTCTGCTATGTAAATTGTTTCATATCAGAGGCCTTTTTGTTTATCTACTAAGCCTTAACATTCACCTGGGCATTCACAGCATACAAATATATGATTCAGTTAATATCCTGTGATCTTTTAACACAGCTAACAGTCAATTGTTTCCTGCTTGTTTATTCTTACTGGTATGTCAGTCTACAGCAGGCTTCCTCAAATTCGGCCCTCCAGATGTTTTGAGACTACAATTCCCATTATCCCTGACCACTGGTCCTGCTAGCTAGGGATCATGGGAGTTGTAGGCCAAAAACATCTGGAGGGCCGAGTTTGAGGAAGCCTGGTCTACAAAATAGTAGGGGATTACCCTACACCTTACTGTGCTTTAGGAAAGCCTGGAGGAATGTAATAGCCTTTACCTTAACTGTTTATTGATTTTATGGTTATTTCTGAAGGGTGTGAGTGGGTGGAAGACCAACCCCCAAGTACACTAGGCATTGTTAAACTGTAGCATAACACATTTACAATTTATCACTGCAAGAAACGAAAGGCTATAGTAGTCTAAACAGTGGTGTGTTGTAATTCATGATCACTATTTTCTTTTATGTTGATTACTCTTTCATAGCTGTAAGAGCTTAGAAAAGACACTCCGCCAATTGCAAACAATAATGACTGAGCAAGTCTTGCTGATATAATTGCCATCTTGCGCAAACATACAGTCTAGATGTACAATTTGCCAACAGGAAGTCAAATGCTAAAAACTGACTTGTTGCTTACAACTGTTTAGCAAAACTGATCTCCTCTGAACTAAATGGGGGGGGGGAGATTGGACAGCTTTAACAAGATTTATGTGCACATTTCACTACAGGAATCACTAAGATGGTTAAAACTGTATTATTTAAAAAGATTTTTTTATCCTACCATTCAACTTAAGGGTTTCCAAGGCAACCACATGAACTACAGGGGATAATAAGTAATGCTTTTAGAAGTGCTAGGGTCCGTATGAAAATTGGGAGATTATACTTTGCCAGTAACTGATTCCAGTGAGGGAAAGTGTATTGGGTGTATTGAAAACTTTACTTCTCATTAATATTGATTATTGCTGAAAGTTGTTCTAAAATACAATTTTTAAAGCCAACTTCAATTCCTTGACTTCAACAAACTTTTAATTAGAACATAAACTTACATACAAATAGGGTTTGAGCCATCACTTTTTACCATATCTATGGATGTGTTACTGATTTGATTCAAACAAGAGAAGGAAGGTACATTTGGAAGCATCAATGCATCAGAAATAGAGTAAGAAAAAAAAGACAGCATTGATGTTCTCTAATTGCCTTCAAGCTATTAATATGTTTAGAACATCAGTGTCACTATTTGTCAAAATATTTCTAACTTGCTCTATTAGCAGTTGATCTCAGGTTGGAATATACCTGTAAAACAATCAATAAAACAATCCTTGAAATTCAAAAACCATAAAGCACTGGTTATATTCAACACAAAGTCTAAAATGCTTGATACCAACGAACAGCACAAGCAGGTCAAATACTGAACTACTCTCAAAATGGCCCAAAAGTCAAAGAAAAAAGTAAGGTTTTAATTTGTGCCAAACTATAGTCAATATCAGTGTCAGGAGGGCGGGGTTCCATAATTGGAGCACCACAACAGAAAAGGATCTCTCCTGCATCTCCACATAATGTTCAGCTTCCAGAGGAGGGACACAAAAGAGAGTACCCCATCCAACCTAGCAAATGTTAATTCTCAGGGAGAAATATATGGAAAGGGGCAACCTTGCAAGTACTGAGGTCCCGAGCCATTTAGCACTCTGTCATCATTAACACATTGAAAGCAGACAGGAAGCATTTGGCAGTCAATGTAATTTCTTTATGACCAGCCGTAGATGGATTACCGTATTTTTCACTCTATAAGACGCACCAGACTACAAGATGCCCCTAGTTTTTGGAGGAGGAAAACATGAAAAATAATATTCTGAATCTCAGAAGCCAGAACAGCAAGAGGGATCGCTGTGCAGTGAAAGCAGCAATCCCTCTTGCTGTTCTGGCTTCTGGGATAGCTGTGCAGCCTGCATTCGCTCTATAAGACGCACACACATTTCCTCTTACTTTTTAGGAGGGAAAAAGTGAGTCTTATAGAGCAAAAAAATACAGTATATGAGAGACTCCCAATGGCAATCTTGCTGCTGGCTTCTGTCCCTTTTATGTCATCTTCAAGAGCAGCCCCATGTAGAGCACACTGCAGTAATCTGACTGCAAAGTTACAAAAGCAGACACTCAGACTAGACTGCTTCTGTCTAGCAACAGTCAACTGGCAAGTCAGTCAAAATTTGCCGAAACTGCTCCAAGCCATCAAAGCTCTTAAGCTTTGAGTGGCAAGATTGAATATAGAGTACTCCCAGCCTACTTTATTGTTCCTTCAGGATTGCAGTCCCATCTAGACCAAGTTGATCACCTAATTTCTGGAATCAAAACCCACCAATCCACTGAGCCTCCATCTTGTCAGGATGCAGTTCCAGTTTACTGGCCCTCATCCAGTCCATAACGGCAGGCATATAGCTATAGACATCCAGGACTTGAACAACCTCACCTGACTCAGATGTCATGAAGAAACACAGCTGGGTATCATCAGCATACAGCACACCATAATCAGCACACCAGCTCCAAAAGTTCCAGTGACCTCTCCCAATGGCTTCATAAAGTTGTTAAATAGCACAGGGGGCAGAATAGAACCCTGTGGTCTCCCATAGCTTGTCATGGAGCAGAGCAGAAGTTCGTCAATACTACATTATGGAATCTATCCTATAAGTAGGAATAGAACCATGATAGTACCATGCCCCAAACATCTATCCCACAGAGCTGATATGTGCCATTACAGGCAAAGGTTGAGAGCACCTGTAGTTGGTTGGATTCACTGATTCAATCGTCTCATCCACTTCCTCAGAAAACACCAACCAAAGCTGATTCCAAGATACCTGAATAGACAGTTCCACAGATATTGCAACTTGACACTATAGTTGGGACAATAGGATACAAGCAACTTTTTCTTCCAAGTGTTTAACAGATTTATCGCAGCAAATACCCAGGGATCCAATCCACTTCCTTCTAAGTCTGACTACAACAGACTCTTTACTACTTAGAACCACTCTGCTGGATGATACTGCAATGGATGAAGCAAAATAAGTCCTTTAGACATGGCACTGTGCTCAGTCATACTCAACAAGGGATCTCCACCATCAAACCAATCTAATGAGGAAATGGTCTCTCCATAACAACAGTGTTAATGGACAACCATCTCCCCAAGAGTTTGGATCCCAGCAGAAAGGAGATTCTATCTTGCATCACCGCCTTAGATGACCAGGGGGTGGGCAAGAAGAGCTTCTGAAGAGAAGATCACTTGGGAGTGGGCAGAGCTCCAGGGTTGTTGTGAGGACCTCTGTGATAAATTTTGCACCATAAAAAATGTTACAGAAATAAACAGCAATATGCTTACAATACCATACCATTCTGCAAAAACAATTTCAAACCAGAACTTTAAAAACCACACCAACATGAAAGGACTCAGCTTAGCATATCACTACATCCTAAGCCACACTAGAAGAACAGACTGTAATGCAGATCCCTTCAGAGAAGGAAGGTGACTACCTTTTACAAAATATCAAATTCATCAGTCTCAACCAATTTATTTTTAGAAATCAGCTATTATCATCAGGATCCTCTGAAGAGAATAACTGAAAGCAGCTTATCTAGCCTACCAACACACATTTTTCAGTAAGGTAAGCACCAGCTGAAGAATACTTTATTTTATTTTTACCCTGAAAGTTTAAAGTGATGTGCCTAAGGGAAACCTATTTTAACTCTATGTACATATTAGTTAAAGCATTTGTTTGGTTCTTTTAAATTCAGAATACAACTTCAAAGGAAATACATTACTAAGGCTTATAATATTATGAATAAAAGAAACATTGAGAAAATGTTCACTCTGTTCATAATACAACTGAGGGTCATTCGATAAAGCTGATTGGCAGTAGGTTCAGGACAAAGGCACTTGTTCACATATCATACGAATGACCTATGGATTCACAAGATTTAGTTCTGGACAGATGTTAAAAATGGTTCACTGTGACTACCAGGTTGACTCTCATTATCATAAGCTGAGGAAAAACAGCTCTGCATTAAAAAGACTTCCAAGGCTTGTGTTAGGGTCACACTCCACTCATGTGCCCAGCTGTGACCAAACACAAACCGAGATACACTCAACTGGGACCTTTAACTGTGCACTGCAGGAAAAGGTTGGTAATGGGAGGCATGCTATCTTCCAGCTGTTTCCCTTTATCACTTATTTCATTGAAGAACTACCCTGGTGTTCTTCAGAAGTCTATAGACATAGATCTAAAAGCACCATTGCAATGGAGCAAATGTACAGTTGATATTCATTTGTAGCAGCATGGAAAAAAATATTTCCTCAAGGTAGCACTCTGTTGTAAGGATATCACATTTCCCTGGCACTTTCAAAACACAAGGTTTTATAACAACCATTTCCATATAGCTCTATAACAGAAAATGACAGCTGATGAGTGACCTAACTGCTGCTATTCTATACACTCTCTTGTTTTCTGAATTTCTTTTTAAAACCTGTTGTTTACGAAAAACATGTAACTTAGATTTTGAGTGTTTCCCCCATACCACTCATGGCATACTTATAGGAGGGGGAATGGTGAACACGAAAAACCTATCTTTTTCCTAACACGACCTCACAAAAATGACTAGAAGAAAATTAAACAACTGAATAGGATGAAGTCAGGAAGTTAACAGTGGGGCTGCCTACCAAATCTCTGCTGAGAGAGCGTTCCACAGAATGTGAAATGGCAACACTAAATGTCTGACCCATAGTTGAGACCACTAAGGCTTCGGAAACACGGGAAACAACTAACAGTACTAGGCAACCAAGCTGGGAAATAAAAGTGCAGGTGGTCATTAAGATATCCTGGACCTAACTTGTTCACGGCTTTGCAAATAATAATATGAAGATTAGACATACAATTTGAAAAACAATGTACTAATCTATAAAATATTAATAGTATTTCAATACCATAGGAAATAACTTATTAAAAAAGGCTTTGTGAGTCTTCTTCAAAAGAAAGGTATAAATTCATTTGTAATAACTTAGCTTCATTGGGGTATACTCAGTGATGGCTCTGCAGTAGCAGAAAGCACTTTTGCAATGCAGGATACCCGATTTTCTTTTATTCTCCGTACTTACTGCAGACTCTTGGAGCCCCCTAAAAGCTGCTCATGGTATGGGGGACCTTCTGGAATAATATGAGACATGTTATAGAAAGCTGCAGTAGATACAAGCATTTGGCAAAAAAATTACCTTCCACAAGTGAGAAGCCAACACTTAACACAAACTGCAATGTTAACTTGGAATATATAGAACTGTGATGCAAGAATACTTGGGAAAAAGCAAAAAAGATAACATGATGATCTCACTGTGTCCTGAGCACAGTTGATTTCTACAGTCAGAATACTGGGCTTGTTATATAAAAAAATGACAAAAGGAGAGGAACATTATAAGCTAGCTTTAAAAATGAACTAGTATGCTGAAGTCACATTATAAATGGATGACAATCACTTGTTCAGACAAGAGTAAGTTCACGTTACTATAGAATAACTAGGATTTCAAGAGTGGACCAGTTTCTAAGTTCTATCTTAAAGCCTAATGTTACTAAATAATGGCATTGCAGCTTACTAGACAGATGATCTTTTGCAATATATGGTGCTGGAACTTCAAACGTACCTGAGGTTTCAAAAACACTTTTTTCACATAGAGAATCCCAGGATGAATCTTTGGTCTCTTCAGTTAAAAGGGATTGGGAGTAGCAGGTAATGTTAAAGACTACCAATCTGAAACTCTGGAGAGAGACTGCCAGTCAGAGTAGACAATACTAGGCTAGACAAAGAAATAGTCTAACCTGGTATAAGGCAGACTACCAACATTTATTTTGAGCATAGTCCTATTAGAAACAGAGTTGAAAACTTATCAGGTTAACAGGGTTAAAATGGTAGCAACATTAGAGTCTATTTTGTATTGTTTTTGTTTCGCTTTATATATGTCTGCCTCGTGTTTTTATTGTACATCACCTTGAAACAATTGTATAGAAAGTGATTAATAAACTGATGATGATAAGAAGAACATTAACCCCAATATTTGAAACTATTAAGATAGGGATGGGGAACATTTTTTTGGCCACATTCCCTCTTTTCTGAGGGCCAAGACAAATGTGGGCATGTACCACACATGCAGACTCTCACTCTTCACACCCCAAGCATCTGCCTTGGAGACTGCAGCTCCATAAAGCCTCCTCATGCAGCTCAAAAAGAGCCTCCTCATACACAACTGCCTATAGAAGGCTTTGTTCTATCCCAGGGGTGGCCAACTCCCAAGAGACTGCGATCTACTTACAGTGGTACCTCAGGTTACATACGCTTCAGGTTACATACGCTTCAGGTTACAGACTCCGCTAACCCAGAAATAGTGCTTCAGGTTAAGAACTTTGCTTCAGGATGAGAACAGAACTCGTGCTCCGGCGGCATGGCGGCAGCAGGAGGCCCCATTAGCTAAAGTGGTGCTTCAGGTTAAGAACAGTTTCAGGTTAAGAACAGACCTCCGGAACGAATTAAGTACTTAACCCGAGGTACCACTGTACAGAGTTAGAGACTCTGCCCCCTTTTTTGGGGTTCAGGTCAAAGTTGTTAAGCTTTTTTTTAGGGAGGAGGAAAGCCCTGTTTTGGAGGGGGTGCAGGGCAAAAATACTGAGCTTTTTTTAGGGGAGCCAAACTTGTTGAGCTTCTTTGGGGGGAGCCAGTGATCTACCAGTAGATCACAATCTGTCTGTTGGACATGCCTGTTCTATCCTGATTGCTGTAGGGGGAAGGGAATGCTGCAGGTGTGATCAGGAGGAGCAGCTGACCACATCCAGTCCATGGGCTCTCTGTTCTTCATCCTATTTATTAAGATATGAACTTCATTACATGTGCACTGTAAACAATTCTGAATCCTATATCTGCTTATAAGTCCTTAAACATAACTGTTATAAGAATTAGTGAGTGGGAAAATTAGAGCGAGAAATGGGAAGGAGTCTACTGTACTGTGGCCCAGCTCCAACACCTTAATCTTCGTTAATGATCATCTAAATCTCTGCAGCCCTAACTTATTTTGTCTGTCCTCTAAAGAGATCTAGAAGACTTATTCTGGTGAAATATGAAGATTTTCTACCTGAAGAAATAAAACAGACTACCAATGTTTCTTATGGGCATGGTCCTATTCTGGATGAAATTTTCTGCACCATAGTAAAATCCTGGAATTGTGTGTTATTCAGACTTAACCTATACAGCATTGCTCTACAACTGTTACTGAATGATAATAATCAGACTGATACATTTTATTCTAACATGCTCATACCCATGCCTGCTACTACTTACTATCGTATGTACTTAATTTTTTGCATGTTGTTTGTAGCCACTGTCTTGTCCATAATATACTTATAATTTGGATTTAGCAGCCCAATACTATAAAGTTGTGAGAGATACTTATTTGTTCCATCTAACAAAATATAATATTTCTTCCATAGCATACTGCAATTACTGTAATAATACAGGCTTAATTATCAATGTAAATCAATGAATAAATTGTAACAACAGCTCCTGAAAAAAGATGGAAACAAGTTTATAACAAAATGCTTATTTTGTCATGTTATGATACAGACTACATTTGCACTATGTATTTTTCTCGATACGACTGCTTACACCATGTTGACCTGGGCTTATGAGATTTTGAATTTAACAGTGTCTGGTGGGCCACAGGGTCCCAGCCCTGCCCTACACCTTGATTTTTGCAGTGTGCTCACATACACTTGTGACTTAAGTATTTCCTTGTCCCTGCTCTGTCCACATTTCATGCCAAAAAATATAATATTGAATCCTACACTCTAACAGCAAAGTATAAAATTTGAGAGCTGGTGCATTTGAAAAAGAGACAATGTGTTTGAGAGAAGGCAGGCATAGGTAATTTCCAATTCCAGGTTGGAATTAAAGTGGGTCACAGGTCTGGAAAAAATGAAGACCACTCTGATAGAGAGCATGTATATACAGATTCAAAGCATGCTCTACCACTGAGCCAGTGAGGTCATGGGTCATGTTTGAATCTCACATTTCCATGTAACAGACACATTTAAAAGTTTGAAATCCAAAGAGACTCCAAATCTGGAAAACTACATAAAACACCATTTTTGATTAGATATTTGATTTCTGAAAGTCTATACCCAGATTTATCAGAAGCTGGGTTCTCAGCACCTTGTTTCTGTCACACCCCTAACATTACCTCCTACTACACTGAGCTTAATTTTTAGCCAGTCACCAAAACCGTAATAACTCTTGCCTACAAGGAAGAGCCATAGACGAACATCCTTGCTCCCTCCTTGATGGCAAGGTTTCCAAGTCTCTACCGCAAAGCCAAGACTTTATGCACGAGTTGATGGAGGCGCCTGTGTCCTCACAGTATGGGGCAGGTGACACTGCTTTGCCTTGGAAGTTGGGGGAGGGGGGTTCGCCATTTATTCCCATTTCAGAGATAGGAAACTGAGGGTGTGGCCATGATTTGCTTCCTCCAAGTGCCTCTGAAGGGGGAAAGAGAGAGGGGAAACCCGAGCGTCTCCTCCGTCCCGTTCCCCGGAAGAGAGCCCACAGCGGGCGGGAGGGCAGCTATTCTCTCCCGCTCCACAAATTCACCTCGAGCTTGTGGTTGATCTGGTAGACGGTCTGCGCTTTGTGGCAGAGCTGCGCGAAGCAGGAGCTGAGGCTGGTCATCTTCTGCCTCCCCTCGTAGGTGATGTCCGCCTGGTCGGGGTCGATCTCGCCTAGCAGCAAGTCCACGTCCACGAACGCCTTGTCGAACTCCTTCTCCAGGACCTCCAGCCAGCGGAACATCGACAGGCCGCCGCCTCCACCGGGAGACGACGACGAGGAGGAGGCCGCCGCCCCCGCCCCGCCGCCGCCACAGGCCCCTGAGCCCGACCCCCCGCAGGAGCCCACTCCCACGCCAGACATTGTGACCGCTCGGCGGGAGACGCCTCCGCTCTTCCAACGAGCCCTGCCGCGCTAGCGCACCGGCGCCCCCAGCCGACCCGACCTAACCCTCGCCGGCGCCCGCGGGACGGCCCCCTCCTCCCCTCGGTGCCCGCGAGGCGAGGCGGGACAGGAAAGCGTCGGCCTGAGCTCGAGAGCGGCGAGGGCGGAGCAGCGGCTAAGGGAGAATGAGGGGCGGGGGGCGGCGGCGCATGCGCGCTAGGTGCGACTTCGCTTCTGTCACCCGGTAGGGCAACGCAGGAAAACCGCTGCCGAGCAGATCGGCGCTCGGCTTCTTCGGCCTGCCACAACGGAGGCTTCTTCGGCAGTCAGGTCGGTTGGGCCGAGATTCCCCACAAATCGTCGATCGACGGGCGCGGCTGCTGCTGCTCTCTGCCAGAGGGGGCGCTGCGGCGCAGCTCTACTTCGAGGACGGCGCGAGTTTAGCAGCCGGGCTTTCGGTCTGGCTCTCATTCGCTTAAAGACGTGAGAAAATCCTTCCTGGATCTTCCTCGACAGGCCTGTCTAGCCCAGCGTCTTGTTTCCCACAGCGGCCGGCAATAGCGACGGGCAATGCTGCTGCTTATTGGTCCGTCGGGAGCTTGCATTGACGTTAGGAAGCCGCGCGGGAGAGAGCGCGAGGCGACGGGGAGGTTTCCTGAGTCCGTTTCTGAGCGTTGCCATACTTCTCCCAGAAGCTGTGGCTGAGCAAAGGGGTCTTAATTGGGGGTGGGGGAGCCTTTTTTTATTACTAGGAACATCTACCACCCACAGCAAAGGGCTTGGAATTAAGAACAAGGTGCCTTTTTCTGAGCACATTCTGAGCCCAGGCACTTGTTTCCAGTGCTAGCAACTTAACTTGAGGTCTTAACTGAGCTCTTGTGCTCAAAAGTCCATGCCGGGTTAGGTTTTTGTTTTAGTGAGGAAAGGAAGTTTGGATGCTGGAAGTCAGAGACCCTTCCCGATCTACTGCGATCAGCTGGATCTATCTACTGCCCCCACTACTCGAGCTCTACACAAGTGCAAGCACTGAAGGCGGGATCGGAAGGAAACACTGCATATTCCCGGGTAAAAAAAACCCAAGGCTTTTTTGGCCCTAGAAAGCTCAACGTATGAACTGTTGCAGCATACAAGAAACATTAAAAAAATGGCATTGTACGACAGTGTGAAAAAAACCAGTCCCTTACCTGAGGCTTACATTTTAAATGATTAGCGTGGAAAGTTCCCTAAATACCTCATAGGCTTGAATAAGGCTTGAAATCCTTTCCATTTGTTGTGTTCAGAGTCACAGTGAATTCGCAGTTTACTAGCCTGTTCCCTAATAGACCATCCAAACTTACTTCCATTTGTGCAGGGAGTAACACAGTACTTAAGAAGTGGGATACAAACAAACCTGTTAGCATATCTGCTGTGTGGTAATCACATTTTCCTTCTACTTCAGCGAATATATTGTGTTATGGGGGAGCAGAATTGCTTTCCTCTCACCTATCCTCCAAGAATATAACTTGGGCAGGTGTGCTAGCATCACATATCCTAAAACACTTATTTAAAAATTCCTCCTCTCCACACATCTGATTTTTACAAACTTGGAAGATTTTTTAAAAGCTTATTTGAAGACTCAGCATGTCTAAGAACAGTTGTTTAGTCATTTAAATAAATGGCAAGAACCAGCTGTGATACTTTCTGTACTGCAATACTCTATAATTTTGGGAAGAATTTTGTTTGATCCCTTAAAAAAACAAAACAATAATTAGGCTGTTAAGGATTCCTTCCCTCCACCACTGTGCTGCTTTGTTTGAATACAATGTAACTGCAAAGAGGAATCTTAGCACCTCCAACATGTCTGACCAAATTCGGTGTTACTGGCTCTGGATGGAGCTAGCATAATAGTCCAGTCATGCGCATGTGTACTCAAAGGCAAATCCCACTATATCAGTGAGGCTTTTTAGCATGTGTCCATATGATTGCAGTCTTAAATAAATGGGAAGGCTTTTAAAATTTCTGGAAGGCCTCTATCCCTTTGCTGGTTGGAAGGACCATGGAAAGTAGCAGCTTCCTTTGAATTTTCAGAATGACTTTGCTGTCTTATCAAGAGCAAATGCTGAACCCCTCGATACACAAACTCTTTTTCATCAAGAGGCATAGGTAGAAACAGTACAACAAACATTGTCCTGTCATAAAGATTATTATCACTGACAGGTGTGGTTCATTCAAATACCAGAATCCAAGGACAAATCCCTGTTCAAGTTTGTTTGTTTTTAAGCGGGGGACATACTGTCCATTGAACTTCTTGTTTACGTAACACCTTTTTTGATCCTGCCTTCCTAATTAAATTGTCCAATATGTCTTACATCCGTAAAACAATAACTTGTAAAACCATCCACATCAAGTAAACCAGCAATAAAACCAGCAGCAAACACAAACAAGGAAAGTGCAAGAATATAAAGTGAAGGTTCACGTGGTGCATGCAGGAGAGCAGAGTAGGTGCACCACAATAATGTATGGATTGCAATGTTAAGAACTGGAAATGTTTGGTGAAAAAAATAAATCACATAATCATTGTGGGTAGAAATAGCCAACCAAAAAAGCAATATAGGAGGAAGGAAATAGCACCACCTCTACTCAAATTCTGATGCCTATCTTGAGGTAAAGAAATTAGAGTTAGTTGAAGAGAAAAAAAGGTAATAATGGGTGGCCTCAATTATCCTCACATTAACTGGTACATTTCAAGATGTAATAAATTAGTCAAAGAGCCTACAGGAGAGGAGGTGAGTACATATTTAATATTGAGTGGTAGCCTGAATCTGATTAGCACTTTATTTGTTGCTGAATGGTATATATGGAAACCACCTTAAGGAGCTTGAAGTCACATTCATTTTAGACAAGGAAACTTGACAAAGCCTAGGGCATTATTTTAAAACCAAGTTATAGGCGAGAGTCCCTTCAGGAAATTTGGAGCATGTATATGGGCTCATGAGAATGCCATTGTAGTTAAGGAAGAGCAGTGTTGAGGAAACCACAGAAGACAAAAAGGCTTGCATTCAAAAGTCTTGCTCCAATGGGAAAAATAAAAAAGAACAAAACAAATATAAAACTATTAGGCAGGTAAATAAAGTATTCAAGGATTAAATGCCTAAATACATAAAAACAACAGTTTCTTTAAATGCAACAAGAACAAGCAATCAGTGAGACAAATGGGACCTTTACAGACCAATCTTGAATTACATTGCCAGCTGTGTTGGCAGGGGCAGGAAGAAATACACTGTCTGTATACTGGTGGAACAATTACTGTATTCTAGTCACACATGCCAAGGAGGAGAGGGGCAAACATAGCACTCAGAAAATTCCAAAATGGCATAAAAACAGCATCCAGGGGAATGTTGTCACAGTGCTGCCAATGATGCCCACATGCTGACTACACAGGAAGGGAACCAATGAATTCATGATGGGCATGAATTCATGATACCCCCGGCACACATCCCTGGAACAAAATGCTCAAAATGACACCATATGGGCCCTGGTGGCATGGCCAGCAACCATCTCAATAAAAACTCCAGCAATAATAACAGATGGACCCTGCTTGATCAGGCCAAAGGCCTGTCTAGTCCATTATTTGGTTCTTACAGTGGCCAACCAGATGCCTCTGGGAAACCCACAACTTGAGCGCAACAGCCCCCTTCCTACTTGTGATTGCCAGCAACTGGTATTCAGATGCATGCTGTCTCCACCAGTGGACACAGAATATAGCCATCATGGCTAGTAGCCATTGATAACTTTATTCTTCATGGATTTATTTACTCGTTTAAAGCCATCTAAGTTTTTGGCCATCACTACCTGTTGAAGGAATAAATTCCAATGTTTGCTTATGCACTATGTGAAGAAATACTTTATTTTGTCCTGAATCTTCTAACATTCAGCTTAATTTGTTAGTCCCAAATTCTTGCATTTTTATGCAGTTTAGAAAATCATGCCATCTAGGCATAATTTTATATGTCTTTGTCATTGTTGTTGTTGTTGTTTAGTCGTTTAGTCGTGTCCGACTCTTCGTGACCCCATGGACCAGAGCACGCCAGGCACCTCTGTCCTCCACTACCTCCCGCAGTTTGGTCAGACTCATGCTGGTAACCTCGAAAACACTATCCAACCATCTCGTCCTCTGTCGCCCCCTTCTCCTATTGCCCTCCATCTTTCCCAGCATCAGTGTCTTCTCCAGGGAGTCTTCTCTTCTCATGAGGTGGCCAAAGTACCGGAGCCTCAGCTTCATGATCTGTCCTTCCAGTGAGCACTCAGGGCTGATTTCCTTGAGAATGGATGCGTTTGATCTTCTTGCAGTCCATGGGACTCTCAAGAGTCATGTCCCCTCCTGATTGCCTTCTGGTTGCCCTCCTGGTTGTCCCAAATATTGTAACCATTCTGATTTCTCCTTTCATTCTGATTTCTCCTTTCTGCAATAATGCAGCACCTTTCTAATGCCAGTCTTCCTTACGCTCCTCACAAGCACCATTTTGGAGCACAGTATGCAAGGGGCTGTGACTCACTGGGGGAGGAAAAGACTTTTCCAAGGCCACATCAATAGCAGCTGCACACACAGAATAGCAATAGCTCTCTTTTGCTTAGGGCAGTTGACAAACAGAAAGCAGAGGGATGGTGACAGCATACTCCCACTGAACGTTTACAAGCCCTGGCCCAAAAAAAGAGTGTTAGGAGCAAAAGAGAGGGAGTTTCCTGGACTCAGCAAATATGGCAGAGTGTGGGTTTTTACTGCTTCTCCACAGCTGCACACAGGAATAAAAATATTGCAAGGCATTTGTAGCCCACCAGCCCCAAGAACCAGTGAACAATGCCAAGAAATGGGCTGGAGAAGGAGCCCTCATCTGGTTGAACATCTTATGCTTTACATAACAGGAGATTGTGCTTTAAATCCAGAGTGCAGCCC
The DNA here is from genome assembly GCF_027172205.1 of Podarcis raffonei. Lineage (NCBI taxonomy): Eukaryota > Metazoa > Chordata > Lepidosauria > Squamata > Lacertidae > Podarcis > Podarcis raffonei. The sequence continues at coordinate 56,066,411 of NC_070604.1, forward strand.
CACAGTAGTAAAAGTAGGGCAAGTGCACTCACACCTGCCTATATGAAGGGGCATATAAAATAATTTTATGCACAAATACAGTGATCACTCCGACTTTGGGTTTGAAAGCAAAGAGCTCATGCAGACTATTGAACAGTGTTAGACCTGGATAGAGAAGACCTGAATTCTTAAAGATGTAGATGTGATTATGAGGAATTATTCATTCATTAATTTTTTTTGCCTCCAGCTGTAAAGAGTACAGGAGTTCTGGGTGAGTGAGAGGTGAAATGGGAACGCAATCCACAGATGAAAAGCAGAGGATAGTAAATCAGCCTTCCATCATTACAGATTTTCAGTAACTAAATCCCAGGAAAACAAAAGATACCCAAGTTCTTCAAGTGACATTTTTGCACCAGACAACATTGTTGTTGCTGCTGCTGCTGTTGTTGTTGTTTATGAATTTTGTATGTCCCTCTTCATCTGAAGATCACAGGGCTGTTCACAACATATGTATACATTTTAAAATAACTCAAAATAAATGTCAATGACAATCACTGAATGATGTAAAATATAGAAATCTATGTAAAATATAGTATATTTTAAAAACAAAGTAAACTGGCTTGATTCCTCTGGATCAATCATGCAACTATGTTTGTGTGTCGGGATGAAAGAGGAGCTTCAGGGTTTTTTTCCTGATGCTTTTAATACGGGGTCATTGAAAATCCAAAAATTTTATAGCCCACTATAAAACAGCTCTTTATCTTTTCTCCCCACTCATTCTGTGGTGTCACACTTAACCAAACTAGGAAACTACAGATAACAGAAGTGTTTGCAGATTAGGCAACAGCCAATAAATAAGATCAATTTCCATGCCAGCCAGAATAAAGATTCCTTATCATTGTTTAAACCTTTTGCTCTTTGTGATGCCTGTGAATATTTTAACCCAAGGAAGTTAAGAGATTGTCTTTTCTGTTCCCTCTCTTTTAAACAAAAGTAAAACACGCATCTGTATTATCTTTTTATCAGGTGTTACGGTATAAAAGAACACATGGCACCTAAATTCATGCTGCAGCTCACATTTAAGCTGGTGCTGCTCGGGAAGGTGCTATTTAGGAAAATGCAGCTGTTTTGCCTTTTACTCCTCTTGTTTTATCCTTGCAGAGCTCAAACCCCCACATGCCCGCGGAAATGCCACTGTGACTTGGCAGGGAGAGTGCAGTGCTATAGAGTTGGAGAAGTGCCTAAAGAGATTGCTAAAACTACCAGGGGAATTTACATCAGCCATGGCAAGATCAAACACCTCCAGGTAGGATGGTTTATTCATCAGCTAACCTACATTTTCAAATTAGAGTGGCAAGGTGCAAAAGAGGACAGACTTATTACATATGCAATCTTTGTATATGATGCAGAATTTGGTACTGGAGGTTTTATTGGGAGGGTGGGGTTAGAATTGCCTCTACAGATATTTCCTTTCCTATACTGCTGTTACAATATCAGGAGCCCTCTTCTCCTATGTGTCTGCTGCTGCTGCTAATGCTAATGCTAATGCTAATGCTAATAATAATAATAATAATAATAATAATAATAATAATAATAATGTTCCATGTTTTAAACTGAACCTTGTAGCCCAGGGCTATGAACTCAGATCTAAGCCTATTATTATTAATAATATTAATAGTATTATTATTACCTTAGTTCTGAGTGCACAGCCTTGGGCTACAAGGTTCAGTTTAAAACATGGAACAAGAATATGCTCCCTTTTATTTTGTCTAAATAAAAACCACCATCCAGTGTTCCCTTCTGAATTTTAGAGAACACTTCCCCATGCTTGGTGTCAGGTGTGGGGAACCATTGGCCCCTCCAAATGTTGCTGAACTGTGACTCCCATCAACCCCAGCAAGGACAAGGGATGATGGGAGTCGTAGTTCAGCAACCTTAGGAGGGCGAAAGGTTCCCCACATCTGTTCTATATTAAAACACACGGCATATTTTTATACTGTACTTCATAAAAATTCCAGTTTGACTTAACAACAGTTAAACACAACTTAATAAAATAATAATTAAAACAAGGTAAATAAAAGCACATAAATAAGCAGACTAAAAGACAAACAATAGCCAGACTATCCATCAGAGGCTGTTATCAGTAACCCGCAAATGCTTGAGCAAATCAAGTGACCAAAACATAACGCATATGACTTGTAGCAGGTAAGTTCTAGCATCAGAATAGTGTTGTCATATATTGAATATCATCCATAATATTCAAATATTTATGACGTTATACAGCTGTTTTCCATTACCATTGAGAGAAATAAATTTATTTCATTTGAACATGTACAAAAAATAACCTTTCCTCTGTACAAGTTCAATGCATGGTATTGGTAGTTCTGCAACAGTGTGCCAAATGGCACAGCCTACTCCTGTCCCTTTAACAGTTTTAATAAGCAAATAAGCAGAAAAAGCAGCACATTCTAGGATCAAATAAGAAACCAGGACAACTTATTTAAATCAGAGACATCCCTGGAAAATAGGGACACTAGGAGGGTCTGTATACATACAGAGTATTAGCCACAATTGTGGGTGATTACATAGCAGCAAATCTTGGGTTTGCCACCCAGTGCACCCTTGATTGAAAACCATAACTGACCATGTCTGACAAATGTTGCTCTAATATGTGTGGACTGATCTGTTTATTACAGCCAAAATTTACTTTTACCTCTTGTACATTAGACAGACCAATAAATGTTCTTACACAAATAGGTTTGTTTGCTCATTAGTACAAAGTGTAATCACAATTTCATGGGCAAGAAAAATAGTATTTGCATGTCATGACCAGAAAAGAAAAATGGAGGTTCTTATCAGGGTAATTGACTATTTTGTCAACTACTGACCGGATAGCCAGTTGTAACACAAACCTGTAGAGCACCTTTGCACAAAGGGCTGTTTTGTTCTTTCTTCTTAAAACTTCTAAAAGAAGTGCCAAAATTTATGTCATGAGATGATGCTAGCATTTTCTTGTGTGCTCTACAAAAATAGAAACCATCTCTGAACTGATGTATGAAGATATTTCAAATAAAGCACACAGTCAAGCCAAACTAAGTAATTTAAAAATCCATGGTTCTACAACTCACAACACTTCAATTCTAGAATCAGAATAGTGTTGCCATATATTGGATATCGTCCTTTATATTCTTAAAAAAATTCTTTTCAGTTCATTAATTTTTTACTGCTGAATCATGAAAAGATATATTTCTAAATTCAACAGAAATATTGTTTTATAACTAACAAATGGTTTGTTTAATTTGAAATACTAATGTTTCTAAAGGCACATTCTAATTAAGACATATATCCCAGAAGGAAACTCAGCAATTCTAATTTTCATAATATTCTAATCTTTACAATGCTAGCCTATGCACTGTAAATATTAGAGCTCAGTGGGGTTTACTCCCAGGTAAATCTGAATAGTATAGTGTTTGTTCCATGCCAAGCCTCTAGAGGGCTCCAACTTGCCATGAAACATGGACAAAATCTAGTTTGGCTAAAATTAAATCATGCTCACGTACAGTATAATATTGTTCTTGCATAACTCCCATTTATTTGAATGATGATTTGTGGCCATTCCATGAAACTAAATCCATCTCTGAATTAGTTTGGCCAGAAATAATTTTGTTGTGGCTTTTGTCCTTTAGGTAACTGACATCAGCAGCATGTCTGCCCTTGAAGAATTTGTCCTGACCTGGAGTGGGACAGAATCAGTGGAGAATAACACTTTCAAAGCTCTGGATGCATTGAGGACCTTGGAACTTCGGAAAAATAAACTAAGGCACATACCTAGCTTGCTTCCAGGAAGCCTTGAAGTACTGAAGCTGGGGGACAATTTAATAAGTGTTGTACATGAATCTAATTTTGAAGGTTTACAAAAATTAAGGGTACTTGAAATACAAAGCAACGTGATTTTGGCTCTTTCTTTTAGTACTCTCTCCTCCCTCAGCAGCTTACAAAGTTTGACTTTGGATGGAAATAATATGGAATATGTGTCTGGAACCTTCTACCTACCCAACCTAAAGTATCTTAGCATGGAAAACAATAAGCTGCAATCTTTCTCAGGAGGATTTTTTATATCGCTTTGCAATTTGTTATTTCTCAACTTAAATGGCAATTTACTGACAAGCACCCCTTCAGATCTGCCTACATCTTTATTGACATTGAAGTTAGAAAGAAACCAGCTCAAAATGCTAAAATTTGGAGATATGAGGCAAATGGCAAACTTGTCAGAGCTTTTCCTGTCTGAAAATCAGCTTTCATCACTTGAGGGTGCAGAGTTTCTTTCCAGTTTAACTAGACTGGAGCTGTCTGGGAACAAGCTCCAGATAATCCCATCCAGATTACCAGTCACGCTACAGAAATTTGATTGTAGCAATAACCTGATTGACAGAATAAAGGCGCAAGATTTCCAGGAACTACATAGTCTAAAGCACTTCTTCCTTGACAACAATGTTGTTGCCACATTTGAAGATGGGGCACTTCAGAACTGCACGCAACTGTCTAATCTGGCACTTGAACAAAATCTACTTGGCTCTATTCCATTAAGGTATGTGACTGGATTGGGCTCCCCTTTTCACACCTGCAACAACTGTAAGAAAACTGTAAGAAAACTAAGTTTGCCACTGCAAAATACTTAAATGACTGGGATAAGTTAAAGCCAGTGTGGCATAATGATAAAGTCAGCTGAGAACTGTGGAAACCCTAGTTCAAATCCCCACTCGGCCATTAAATTCACTGGAGAACGCTAGGCAACTCACTGTTTCTCAGTTTAACCTACCTCACAGGCCTGTTGCCAGGATAAAATGGGGAGGGGTGACTGTGCATGCTGCCTTGAGCTGAATGGCGAAATGGTGGGATATCAATCTAACAAATAATGAATAGGGATTGATATTGCTTCAGAACAGATCAATGTGCAAACAGCATACATGCCACTTATTTCAGTGCAGTGGCCAGATTTTTGAGTCCAGAATCTGATTTCTAAACACAGGCGCTAGGACTCATGCCTCCCAGGAAACCAATTTAGTCTAAACCACTGTATTCCAAAGATGAGTCCTTGCTCAAATTACTCCCTAGTCTGGTTTATGTGCAAGAAATTGGTTTCAAATCACTTTCCTACTATAATGCTAACTGGGTGGCCTTCAGGCAAGGCATTATTTCTCATCCTAATGACAGGCTTCTTGTTTTAAGATACTACATAAAACAATGTTTCTTTCTTTACTTCAGACTCCCACATACACTAGCCAGACTGGATCTGAAAGGAAACAGCATACAAAGAATTAAGGAGCAGGAGCTGAAGAATTTAAGGCACCTGCAGGTCTTAAACCTACGGAACAACAATATATCCACCATAGATCACGGTCTCTGGAAATATTTACCTCGACTCAGATACCTATATCTGGACAGCAACCCATGGAATTGCACTTGCGAATTCCTCAAAACCAGAAGGGTGCTCACAGCCAAAGGCATAGATGTTAAAGGAGGACAATGTAAAGCACCAGCAGAAAGCCAGGGTGAAAGCTGGATGTCTTCAAGAAAGGTTCTGCATTTGTGTGCACACAACAATCTGTATTCATTAGAAGGAGAAGAAATAGGAAAGAACGCAAGCGTTAATAATCCCTCCAGTCTCAGAGTAAACATGGATGATTATTATGATTATGAAATATATTAAATAGAAGTCCCCAATAAATTGCGAACTTGAGATTAATTCGGTCCTCCAGAGCAATCTATCCCTGACATTTTTTCATTTTGACCTACAAAATTGTATCTAGTCAGCAGCTTCTAAACCTATTGAAATCATTAGCTCTACTCAGGATTGACCTGGTAAGGCTGGGCTGTTGCATTCTTCCAGTTTCCAAATGTTTGGAATGGGAATGAGACAAATCTAGTGCTGTATTAATGTTGTTTAGACAACACTTCAGTGGGGCCCTAATGATGGTATTGGGGTGGCTATACACAAACCTGGTTTCAGTACTGTTTGCACATGCAAAACATTTGGGGTGAACCAATCTGTTTCGTTTCTGATCAGTGCATGTACCATAGCTTCCTGCTGAAATCCTGTAACTTTTCATACAGCAAATGTCCAGGGTGTGTGTTCTGCTTTTGTTGTGTTGTAATTCAAGTGCCACTTCATACAACACTAATGTTGGCTATCTATAGCAATTAATTGTATAAAGAAGATATTCGTATTTGAGAGTGTGGGTAGGCAGGGTGGTAGTGTTTTGAAATCACAAAGTGCTTTGTTAGAATCCACTTCGCTGTGCATTTAATATGAGGTGTCATGGGAAAAACAAGAATGTGAATAAATGAAAATTAGTAGTGCACCAATAAAATTGACTAAACGTATGGTCGTTCCTCCAGTGCATCTTCGTTTGTTCGGGCACAGGAAAAGTATATATTAACGGATTATGAAACTGTTGGGTACGGTGGCCTCTTATTCAGAGTCAGTGACCGAAAATGAGCAAACTAAAGGAGTGAAAAAGGCAAAGTCAAGCAGCGCTCTCCAACCCAAGCAGCGCGACTATCAGCAGCCGGCGCACACTCCCGCCGCTAGATGTCGCTGTGCATGAAGAAAACACGTGCTGAATCCGAGGGCCGCCGGAGGTGGCGGAGAACTCGCCTTCCCGTTCATCTTGGAATTCAGCTCGGAGACACCACCCTTTCCTTTAGGGGGCCACGTCATTCGCTCCACCAACCCGGAAATGGCCCTCGGCGGCATCGCCTCGGCCAATGGGCGGCTCGTGCGTAGGCAAGAGGGAAAAGGTCAGGGCAGGTATGGAGATGGCGGCGCTAACGGAGGTTGCCGGGCAGATAAAACCGTGTCCGTGAGGGAAAGGAAGGCGAGATGGTTTGCGCCTCGCACTGCGGCTGAGCCTCCCTCGCGACAGCAGCAGCCGCCTCCGCCTCTCCTTTTCCCGCGTCCGGTTCCCTCGCGCCGTCCTCCGCCCAGACCAATGAGCGTCGCGCACGAGCTGCTGTGGCGCCTGCTGCACCTCCTCCTTCACGTCCAGCGCGCGCTCTTCGCCTGGTTCCGAGGCTGGTTCGGAGGTCGCGGCTCGTGGCTCAGCCGTTGGCGGCGGCGCGCGGCTTCGGCCGCGGCCGCCGTCGCCTCGCGGGCTCTCCTGGCCCCGGCGGCGGTGGGCACGGGGGCATTCGCCTACCACAGGCCGGCGGCGGCAGGGCGGAAGGTGGTCGGAGGAGGCGGCGGCCGGTGGCGCAAGGACGGGAAGTCTCTGCAGAAGCTGCCGGGCCACGTCGGGCTGGTGGTGGTCGAGGAGGAGCAGAGCTATGCGGACATGGCCAGCCTGGTGGTGTGGTGCATGGCGGTGGGCATCTCCTATGTCACCGTCTACGACCAAGAAGGTGAGTTGCCCTCGGAGCCGCCCTTCGGCCACCCGCCTTGTCCGCTTGCCCGTTCCCTAACCGCCTTCCCATGCGGAGGACGTGACCTTGCCCTTGCTCGGTTCAAAAACGTTTGCTCTAAGTTAACAGTTTACTATAAATAAAGGCAACCCGCGCATACCGGGAGGCAACTTCCACGGAAGTCGCAGGTGCCTCCTCGTGTAGGGTGTGTTGGTGGCATCTGAAAGGGGTGACAGATGGGCAATGGGGTGGGGGTTAAGGATACAAAGACCTCTGTTGAAAGGGGCTTATTGCCAAGTAACTGTGCACACAATTGCACCTTTGTTGCTGCAAAGGATTTGAGGAATGCCCCTTGCTTCGTCAGATGTGCTGCCATAACAGTTAAAGTGCCACAAACAAGGCAGCTCAGAGTAGACCCGCTGAAATGAATGAAGGTGAGTTTGTCTTGATAACATTTCAGTCCAAGGATTTCAATGACTGTGTATTAGTCAAATGCAATGCCCTGTTTCTGGTTGCCAGGACGTTGTCTCTCCCCTTCATTGCAATCCTGTGCACATTTACTCTTGTGTTCAGTATGCTTGGGAGTAAACCTCTTATAAACACAGTGGGATGTTGTTTTGAATATACATGCATAGGCTTGGGTTGTTGATCCCTTAGGGTATCAAACTCAAATTCATCAGAGGCCCCATCAGCAGTTTGGTCACCCTCAAAGGGCCGGTTATATCTGTAGGACTATGTAAAGGACATGTAAAGTGGAGGTTTCCTGTGTAGAACGGCCGGTGCCGCTAGAGGGAAGACGTTCTCTGGCTTGTAGGCTGCCACGCATGCGCTGAAGAGGCAGCTTTCTTGTGTCAAAAAAAAAAGCGTGAATAAAAGGTGAAGGCTGGCGGCCGCCGGCGGCTACACGGGCCACATGACGAGGTCTGGCGGGCCGGATTCGGCCCGCGGACCTTGTGTTTGACACCCGTGCCTTACCTGGACTGCATCACTGCCTGTGGTTGAACAATCCCTTGCTCCTCTTCTATAGGTCCAAATTTGGAGCTGTGGAAGAGGTAGGTGATTCCCAGGAATTGTGTAAGGCATCAGAGGACCTCAGAAGCCCAGTGTAATTGCTGGAATCATACCACCACTGTTTCTAATTCCAGATTTGGGGCTGGGAAAGGGGGAGCAAGGGCTAGGTAGCTGCATCAACACCCTTGCTACCCAAACAAGTCCCAGACTTTCTCTGTAGAGCAAAAGGCTGGGGCTTGTTTATGCAGTGGGTGGAAGTGTAGCTCAAAGTGCCATGACTTTTCACTTTTCAAGGCTGGTGCTTGACTGGATGGAGGAGATACACAGAGTGCCACAGCTGTCAACCACCTGTCTCCAGCCTTTTCCAGATGCAGCTGGAGGGAAAGGCTGAGGCTCATTTTGCAGTGGTGAATAGACACTACTTGGACCATTTCTATCACCCACTGTGCAAACAGCCAGCTCCGAATGTGGAGCTGGAGAGGTGGATGACAATCTTCCCCATAGCCCAACACAAGAGAGGGATTTCTTTGCTCCTCTCAACTTAACCAGGAAGGAAACAGGTGGGTTTCTGCTTCTCACTCTTGCCAGAGAACAATGTATCACTTGCCATGGCAAGGGGGCAGAATGGTTAAAGGATGATCAATGTACATGAAAGTTTTTTAACATAAAACAATAAAATTCAAACTAATTTATAAGAAAATACAAAACACAACTGTATAGAGAAAAAAGAATAGAGAAAGAATAACTAAAAGACTCTTTATCACATTTATATTGTGCATATCTTATCATTTATCCACACATAGAAAGGCAGACTCCCGCAGCGGTTCTCAACCTGTGGGTCCCCAGATATTGTTGGACTACGTCTCCCATCATCCCTGAGCTCTGGCCTTGCTAGCTTGGGGTGATGGGAGTTGTAGTTCAACAACATCTGGGGACCCACAGGTTGAGAAAGGCTGCCCCAGGGTCTCACCTGGGTACATGTATCAAAGTCATTTAATTGAAAACCAGTGCTGCTTTCATACCCCTCCCTATTTCCTGTCTAACAAAATGATAGAAGGTATTCCTCTCTATCTGAACCCCATCTCTGACCAATAAGGAACAGTACAAATCAGTTCTATTTTCTGACCGGATCCTATCATGCAAACTGTGTTTGTGATGGAGTTAGGTTGCAGGGAAATGGGAAGCAGTGGTGGTAGTTTGTTTCAACCAAGAGCATTAGTCTGTAGCCTCAAAAGAGAGAAATATTTGATGCTGTATTATATTTTGAACTTTAGAAGACATTTTTTCTGCCTTGAAGAATCAAGCCCGAAGCAGCAGCAAATGATGCAACTATGTGTAGGTTTAATTTAATTTGTTAATAAGTACAAGCATGTTATTTAAATTTCATATGACTACTTAGTCTCAGATTCACATGCTGATGGTTGTCATACTTTGAAGTGAATCACTTAAGAAGCTTTTTTCCATCTTGCATACATTAAAAGCAAAAACATAAGCACAATTGATTTTATGATACTACACAGGGGCATATGTATTCAGATATTTAGCTGCAGAAAGGAGAAAACGAGGTGCAAAGAGCCAGAAGACCATTATTGAGACTCACAATTCCTCTAAAACAAAGAATCGGCAGAGAGCCAACGCCATCTGCCCTGACTCAGAAATAGAGCGGGTTGAGGAAACCGAGAAAACGGAGCAAATAGAACAAACAGTGAGTAACAACGTTGGGGGAACCTCACCCCCCCTTAAGGAGGATGTCAATGACCCGACCCCCCTCCTCCCAGAAAAAGCTAATCCGTCCAAGAGGGCAAGAGCAGGAGCAGGAGGGATTCCTCCCACTCCTAATGCTGACCCACCCACGCCTCTAGAACAAGATATCAGAGGAGCCTCTTTTCAACCAATTCGGGATACGCACCCCTACCAAGAGATTTGCATGTTGTCTGCAGAAACTATGATTCTGGTTCTCCAAAGACTGGATGAAATCCTCACTAGAATAGTTAACATTGAGAAACAATTGGATACTAGTTCCTCCCCTTTAAATGCCCAAGGGCTTAAAAGGATGATAAGAAATGACTCTGTTAATAACTCACCAACTCAAACTATGGATCATAGAATCATAGAGTTGGAAGAGACCACAAGGGCCATCGAGTCCAACCCCCTGCCAAACAGGAAACACCATCAGAGCACTCCTGACATATGGTTGTCAAGCCTCTGCTTAAAGACCTCCAAAGAAGGAGACTCCACCACACTCCTTGGCAGCAAATTCCACTGTCGAACAGCTCTTACTGTCAGGAAGTTCTTCCTGATGTTTAGGTGGAATCTTCTTTCTTGTAGTTTGGAAACATTGCTCCGTGTCCGCTTCTCTGGAGCAGCAGAAAACAACCTTTCTCCCTCCTCTATGTGACATCCTTTTATATATTTGAACATGGCTATCATATCACCCCTTAACCTCCTCTTCTCCAGGCTAAACATGCCCAGCTCCCTTAGCCGTTCCTCATAAGGCATCGTTTCCAGGCCTTTGACCATTTTGGTTGCCCTCCTCTGGACACGTTCCAGTTTGTCAGTGTCCTTCTTGAACTGTGGTGCCCAGAACTGGACACAGTACTCCAGGGGAGGTCTGACCAGAGCAGAATACAGTGGCACTATTACTTCCCTTGATCTAGATGCTATACTCCTATTGATGCAGCCCAGAATTGCATTGGCTTTTTTAGCTGCCGCGTCACACTGCTGGCTCATGTCAAGTGAAGTGAGGTCCTGTGAGGACTTGCAAACGAACCAGATAATGCTTGAGATTCACCGATACACTCATAGGTGGATGAACCACAGACAAATTACTATGTCCTTGTCTCAGCTCCTGAATTACCATTACCGAAATGTAGATCTAGAAAATTTCCACTTCCTGCCTACCTTGAGAAACACCATGCGCCTATTTATGACCTTTAGGTCATCAACCCTCCCATCTCGACTCATGGAGATAAAGGATACCCTATGGTGGTTCCATTCTCTCCGCCAAGTGAGGGTATTTAAGGACGAAACTAGGAGGCAGTTGGTCCCTTGCATAGAGTCAAAGCTAATGCGGATAAAGGAAACCAAGCTCAACACTAGACCTGAAGAAGAGGCTAATGAGTATAAAGACTGAGATTTCTACCCAAAATATAAGGGCAGTAGAGCCTAGAGCACAATATTTAAAGACGTCCAACAGCTCTTTATCCCATAGAAAGACATCAGTGCAACTCCCTGTTCCCTTTTCACACGACACCAAATTAGATGAGGAATTTGGCGCCTCCGACATTTCTATGGCAACAACACCTAAAGAACTCTATGTTGCTGACAATCTGGAGATATCCAGCACCAAATCTACATCTGGACCTTTGCCTAATGTTCCAAAAACTTATCAGAATGATCAGCCTTCTCTACTGTACTCCTGGCGAGACAGGATGGACAGATCTTTCGAATTCGAATCTGGCTCTTTGTTGGCCAGTGATCCACATTTTATAACACATACCTCATTAATACTTCCACAGCCACAGATAGAACCAACAATCCTCCAATTAACCCAGGAGGGAGAGGGGGATTGACAGTTAATGAAACACCATGGGACTGTCCCCCCTGCTTGGGGTGCAGTTGGTTGGGTTTTATCTTCTAGGGATACTTACCCTATCAGACCTCCACCTCTTTCCCATACCATTTTGACCCAGGAGTCCTGGCCCAAGGATGACTTGTTATTGAGGGGATGTTACCCATCTATTGGGGAGGCTAGTATGGGATCTGGGATTTCCACAATTGAAGGGCTAGGGAGGAATGGGGGTGGGGCTAGATATCTCTATCGGCGAAGGGTTTCGAGATGCAGTGATCCTCGAACCCCTTCCAATCTACGCCCCATCCCAAGGGATGCAAGGGAGAGCAAGGATTACACACCTCCGTCATTGGTGCTGTGCAATGCCAGGTCCATAGGCAACAAAACCGCCACCATGCGTGACTTTTTTGTCTCGCAGGGGATTGACATGGCTTGCGTGACGGAGACCTGGGTACGGGAAGGCGAAGTAGTCTCCCTACATGAGATAACACCCCCAGGTTTCTCTGTCCTCCATCAATCGCGGGCTGTGGGTCGGGGGGAGGAGTAGCGTTGTTATTCCGGGAAGATTGCTCTTTCAGAGCTCTGCCATCACCAGCGATCTCCGGCATTGAATGTGTTGGTCTCGTGTGGGGCACCGAGGAGAGCTTGGCTGTCTGGCTGGTGTACCGACCACCCAGCACACCTGCAGCCACCCTGTCAGACCTGCTGGAGGTGGTGGCGGGCTGGGCCTTGGAGTTCCCAAACCTACTGGTTTTGGGAGACTTCAGCGTCCATGCCAATGCCGCTCCCTCCTCACAGGCTCTGGACCTAGTGACTTCCATGGCAACACTAGGGCTCTCCCAGTTTGTTTTGGGCCCCACTCATCAAGCAGGCCACACGCTGGATCTGATCTTTGGGGCTGGCATAGATGTGATCATGCTCCCCGCTGTGGAGGTGCCATGGTCTGATCACTACGCTCTGAAAGCCAAGATTGACTTCCCGCTCCTCCCCGGCTCGGGTGGCGAACCTATTTGGGCTCGTCCGCGAAAACTGATGGATCCTGATAGATTCCGACAAGCCTTGCGGAACCCTGCTCCTCCTGGCGACTCATTAGATGACCTTGTTGAGGACTGGAATAACCGGCTCTTGGCAGCCATTGATGAGATCGCGCCTAAACGCCCTCTGCGACCCCGTCGAAACCAGGCACCTTGGTTTACTGAGGAGCTCCGGAAAATGAAGCGGGATCTCAGATGGCTAGAGCGAGTATGGCGACGGACTCGTGACGGAGCCTCAAGAACATCTTATAGGACGCTTATGAAAGCCTATGAGATGGCTATGAAAGCTGCTAAGAAATCTTACTTTGCAGCTTCCATTGCATCCGCTAGCTCTCGCCCGGCACAACTTTTTAGAATAATTAGGTCAATAACGTCCTTAGGAGGACAACCAAATTTAAGCACAAATTCGACCCACAGCTGTGAGGCATTCGCGAGCTTTTTTGCGGAGAAAGTCCTGTTGCTCCGCCGTGACCTCCCTGCCAATTTAGATACAGTGACTGAACTGGAGGCCCCTCGACTGACTTCAGGTCCAGTGTTGGACCATTTTGATCAGATACTCCCTACTGATGTGGATAGATTCCTCCAAGTTGGTAGACCCACCACCTGCCTCCTTGATCCGTGCCCGTCTTGGCTGATTAGGGAGTGTCCAGATGTTGCGCGGACCGCCCTGGTTGAAATTATCAATTTGTCCCTTGACACGGGGACATTCCCAGGGGAACTGAAGGAAGCAGTTATCATTAGATCCCTTAGACCTATCCAATTACCGCCCAGTTTCAAATCTTCCATACCTGGGTAAGGTAATTGAGAGAGCGGTTGCTGAACAGGTTTCTGGAGGAAACATCAGCATTAGATCCATTTCAGTCCGGTTTCCGTCCTGGTTTTGGGACGGAGACAGCTCTGGTTGCCCTAACAGATGATCTCCGTAGACAACTGGATCGAGGCGGGTCAGGACTGCTGATCCTTTTAGATTTGTCAGCAGCCTTTGACATGGTCGATCATGATCTTCTGGAGCACCGCCACGCAGACGTGGGGATACAGGGCATAGCCCGTAACTGGCTGTGCTCTTTTATCTCTGGTCGGGGACAGAGGGTGGCACTAGGGAGGGAAATGTCGTCGCGCCACTCCTTGGTGTGTGGAGTGCCGCAGGGCGCAATTCTCTCCCCGATGCTTTTTAACATCTTTATGCGCCCCCTTGCCCAGATTATCCGGAGCTTTGGGCTGGGCTGTCACCAATATGCTGATGACACTCAGCTCTATCTGCTGATGGATGGCCACACCGACTCGGCCCCGAACACACTGACCAGATGCTTGGAAGCTGTGGCTGGATGGTTTCGTGGGAGCCGATTGAAACTAAATCCTTCGAAGACAGAGGTCCTATGGCTAGGTCGGGATGGCATGGGGATGAGGGACCAACTCCCTTCTCTTGCGGGGGCCCAATTAGTGCCATTGCCTTCCGTTAAGAGTTTGGGTGTAATCCTTGACGCCTCCCTTTCCATGGAGGCGCAAGTTACAGCAACAGCCAAGGCGACATTTTTCCACCTTCGCCGCATCAAGCAGTTGGTCCCTTACCTTTCCCGCCCCGACCTGGCCACAGTGATCCATGCAACGGTCATCTCCAGGCTTGACTACTGTAATTCGCTCTACGCGGGGCTGCCCTTGAAGCTGTCCCAGAAACTCCAGTGGGTACAGAATGCTGCAGCGAGGCTCCTCACGGGGTCTCTGCCATGGGAGCATATTCACCCAGTGCTTTTCAAGCTGCACTGGCTCCCGGTGGAGTACAGGGTCAGATTTAAGGTGCTGCTTTTGACCTTTAAAGCCCTTCACGGCCTAGGACCCTCGTACCTACGGGACCGCCTCTCCTGGTATGCCCCACGGAGAGCCTCAAGGTCCATAAATAACAACACTCTAGTGGTCCCAGGCCCTAAGGAAGTTAGATTGGCCTCAACCAGAGCCAGGGCCTTTTCAACTCTGGCTCCGGCCTGGTGGAACGCCCTGCCTCATGAGACCAGGGCCCTGCAGGATCTGATTTCTTTCCGCAGGGCCTGTAAGACAGAGTTGTTCCGCCTGGCCTTTGGCTTGGAGCCAATTTGATTCCCTCCCTCCCTCTCTTTCTTTTTTCTTTTCCTTTTCCTCCTGCGATGAGGCTACATTTTAATATTTTAATGTTCCATTATTTTAATGTTGTATTTTATTTTTGTTTTTAAGTTGTAATCATTCATCTTGTTTTTATTATTGCTTGTAAGCCGCTCTGAGCCCGGCCTTGGCTGGGGAGGGCGGGGTATAAATAAAAAATTATTATTATTATATTATTCAAAAAGTTACTTTTTAAAAAAAAATCAAGCTTTCAACAAACTAGTTGAAACTGGTTATGGAAACAGACCAATTAAGAATAAAAAGTCACAATTCAATTCAATTCCATACATCCATATTCTGTTTATAGCTAATATTTCATATGACAAACAATGCTATGCAGCAGACATGTTTTCTCTTTTTGGAATAATTGGAATAGGACTTCTATCTAGTACCCATGGGGTAGGAAATCTTTTAAAGGTCAACTTCTGAAACTGTCAGCATTTGGGCCTCTTTTGTAAGCTTAGAAGATAGTTTTTGGCTGCTGCTGCAATGGTGATGATGGGTTATAATAATCTCCCCCAATCTCATACTCATCAAATGTTTGGAACCCATGGACAATGGTTAGGGACGTTGGGTGTTACAATCTAAACCATCAGGAGGGAATCCAGCTGGAGAAGGCTGGGTCATACCATTGATTCATGGACATCTGTTGCTAGAATTCTAAAGTCATCTTTAGTCATAGTACGCTTGAAAAAGCAAACAGCTCTTGTGTTACATTGAACCTTTATTTTGAGAGTAACTGTATAAAATGTGTAATCATGTTAGCAGGCTATAGGGTAGGAGAGAGTGGAACAGTTCACTTCGTCAGCTGACATTGCCTCCAACGGCATTGGAGAGGCCTTGTTTCATCCTTGTGAAAGCTAAAAGCAGAGTGCTCGGTGCAAGGGAACCAAAAGATCCCCTTTCACATAAATGGTGCTGCCACTGAGGCTGTGCTTCTGCCACTGCATCCAAATGCATTTGTCAAGTGCTTACTTCAATAATGTGCTTTTTTACAAAGCACTGGGGAGAGGTGTTTTGATTTTTCTAATAAATCAGAACTGAACTCTGTGTTTAATATCTAAACTACAGAAAACTAAATAAATAGATTGAACAAATGTGGTATGAGCCAATCCCTCATTAGCTCCTACATTCCAGGTTAGCTAGTTATCCTGAGTAGTTGTTTCTAGGTGCTTTCTTCTTCAGTGCCTTAGATACACGAGCATGGAGTGTTTGATACAACTATTAAAGGCATGTGGAGAGGCAAGATACAACAACTATTAAAAAACAATTTAAACTGAGCACAGTTTTTTTAGACATGATGTAGTTGTTCCAATTCATAGGATCTCTTTCCTAGATCCCCAGGCTGAAACAGCTACCATATCTCAAACAGAAGGAGAAATGGAGCATTACTGAGAAGAAATATGTATCAACGTATTTTCTAAATTATTTATGTAATTTGAAACTATACTTCTAATCTTATTTTCACTCAGTTTGACAATATTTGTGTGAATGAAGTACATAAACTTTTTGTTTTTTGAGAATGTTTTAATACGAACAGCCTACAGAGTGAAGGTGATGGCAAATAGAAACTCGATACATACTTGCATTCTAACAATTTGTTGTTGTTGTTGTTACTAATTACCTTTTCTGCAACCTGAGGTCCGAGGAGAGTTACAATATTAAAACACAATATTTAAAACAAAACAAAACAAAACACAATAGAGTGGCTGTGGCAACCCAGTTAGATGAGTGGGGTACAAGTAAATAATAATAACAATAACAATAATAACAGCAGCTCGTGAGGCACTCAAACTAGAAAACCTGCACCTGGCCTTGTCTATAGCCTATTTTTATAACACAGTAGCAGTTGATTGGTGTGTCATACCTATATAGCCCCATATGTACAGTTGGGAACCACTTAGCTTGGACAGATTTTGGAACATTCAGGACAGACAAAAGGAGTCACTTCACACTGTGCATAGTTTAATTGTAGAATGTAGTGTTGGCCACCAACTTGCATTAAAAGAAGATTAAATATATTCATGGAGGATAAGGCTATCAACAGCTACTAGCCGTGGTGGCTGGGCAGTACCTTCCATGTTGAAGGCAGCATGCCTCCAAATACCAGTTGCAGAGTAAGGCAAGTGGTGTGAATGCGATCAGAATGCTGTTACACTCAGGTTCTGCTTTCAGGTGACCACTGTGAGAACAGGACGCTGCACTAGATGGGCCTTTGGTCTGATCCAGCAGGACTGTTCTTGCAGAAAGTACTCAAAGTTTATTTGCCAGGTTCAACTGCAAGGTCTGTGGGAGTCATAACATCTTATTGTACAAAGTCACCTCTACAGCTGCTGCTACTTGTTCAGACAAGTACAGCTTGGTTAACAGTAGTTCTGGTCTGTGCCCAGCAGCATGTGTTTGTTTTTTCTTTGTTTTTATTTAAAACAAAGGCTGAGACTTAGCTAGATTTAGCACCCATTGGCCTCATTTACATGACAACTCAGTCCTGGTTTTAAGGTAGACTACATAAGCTGTAGTTCGTTATGCTGCCAAATTAAACTCTAATAAATCATTTTGGTTAAAAGTGTTGAAAGAATTGGCTGGGCTCCAAGAGCCATGCAACTCACTCTGTGCACAGCAAAGTACTTTGGGGTTGGATGTCTCAATCAGCACTTCGATCATGTGACAGTAGTTGTCAGTGGTTAATGCAGCTCCAGTGTCTGTCTTTTGGGGTGGGGGCAAGGAGTCAAAAACTGTTAAATATGCCAAAAGCCTTAGATGTACCTTCAGTAGACTTTTTTTATATCCTGGACATTACTTGCACTTGCAGATTCTGGTAGTAACAAATGGTTCGATATAAAGTTGTAGAAACAGAAGACTGTTCATGCAACATATATTCCCTTTCTTCCCATACCCCCGAGAAACCTTTTTGGAGTGCCATACCCCACTTAGCAATACATGGAACTCTACCCGTAGGATCCCACATGGAAATTCATGCCTTAAGATTGGCTGTTTGGGAAAGCTCAAAAAATGTCACCCACCTGACACTTTCAAATTGGGCAAAAATAAACTTGAACATGCGTTAATGATGTCTTCAAGTTCTTCAGTTCACCTTTAAAATTAAGACTACTGACAATCAAGCAGCTACACAAAATAAATGCAGTATAAAATTGCCGGAATAACGTTTATATTAAAAAATTGCAAATAGAAATCCATACTTTCACTTTGGAACTTTAATTTTATTGTTTTTTCTTCTGTTAATTACATTTTTATTCTGCCCTTCCTTCAAAGAGCTTAGGTTAGCATACATGATGCTCTGCTATTTATATTAAATTAGGCTGGGCCATCTGATTACTGTTTAAAAGATGATCTGTTTTTAATTTTTTAATCCTTGAAGGTGGAATAATTGGAACATAATTAATTCTGTTGATATTAGCTGGATATAGTAGTTGATTTCAGCAGGATTACTAATCTCCAGTCGGTATTCTGATTTGTGCAACAGACTAATCAAGTCTGGCTGAAAAAGATTTGTGGTATCTGTTGCCAAACTGTAGTTCGCTTTTCTCAAATTCAGATGGCTGAAAGCTGTGGTTAAGGAAGCTTAGCTACTATTTGGCATGATACATGAATTAATGTTCCGTAATTCTAGGAACTACTGCATCAGCTGAAAAGAAAACAAAAGCAGACAAACCATTGTTTCCTCTCTCTCTCTGTGTGTGTGTGTGTGTGTGTGTGTGAGAGAGAGAGAGAGAGAGAGAAGCAAAAACCATGGTTTGGTATGAGAACTTCAACTATTTGATGTCAAATTGAAAACTCACACAAGTTTCTGTAAGATGGCTAGCCTCTACATCCTGCCTTTTCTTCAGGGGGTAAATGAGGCCCAGATCTCCTTTGATTTTTTTTTAAAGAAAAATAATTAAACTATTTATATGATTCTAGAGATCTATAAAAATACTGTCATAGATTACCTGGAAAATGATGATCAGTTAACCAGTACTTCTTTCTCTTCTCTTTACAAGGTTTTTTCAAGAGAAATAATTCAAGGCTAATGGATGAAATCCTAAAGCAGCAGCACGAATTGTTAAATCTTGACTGTTCCAAATATACAGTGAAGTTTGCAAATCAAGATAAAACAGATCAAGGTAAGATTTCTTATTTTGAAAATCCTGTACTGTTATTGAGTACTAGAAAGTTCCGGGACACCCAAATCTGATCCACAAACATTGATTAACTCCCTGCATGAGAATTAATGGGTATCTCCATGAGTACAATAAATCCCATGAACATCTCAGCATATGCTGATAGCTGGAATTGAGTGTGAATGCCTTATTTTACAGAAATGACTGGCAGTTTTAGTTAAATGTTTAAGTTTTGATATTAAACTTTTACTGAACTATTAATATTTTAGCAAGCGTTTCTTGTGATTCTTTACAGAAGGTTCATTTTGTAAATTAAATTTAAAATAACCTTGCTGCTGGGAGCCTTCACTGGCTTTGGGAGTGGAGAATGATGTTTATCCTGTTTGCAAGTGAGAGGTGAACTTCAAGTAAAGCTGACTTCTTCCATTTCCATTTAGTTGCTTTAAGTTCTTTCTTTTTTGTTGCAGTTTTAAATTGCCAATCTACACTGAATGTGCTGTCTTCAGAGGATGGGAAGACAGATATAGTAAAAGCAGCTCAGAAATTTTGCCACTTAGTAGCACAAAAACAAAAAAAATGCACAGATCTGGATATGGACGTCTTGGAAAACTTATTAACTAGTAAGTATAATGGCTGAAGTTGTTTACCCCTCATAAAAAAGGGGGGGGGCTAATCAGGTTACAGTAATTTTCCCAGACCCAAACACATTTGTATCTAGAGCTCATACCCATTGTACACAGTCTTCAAACTGGCAGATTCTGAGGGCTGCTTCACAGAATACCTATTTCCCACAAGTGTTTTGGTTTATGCTATGTAGTGTTGTGCATTTCAAAGAAATTTAATTGCTTGTGGGACGTGAGTGACTCATTATTTGTTATAGCACATAAAGTAATTTGGAGAGAATTGCTTCAGCCAAGCCATCTGAGGTAAATTTTATTCAATTGTCAATTGAAATTTGGCTATAAAGGAATTTCAGGGGGAACTTATTTTGACAGCTGTAGTGCAACTGCTTTTTTTATTAAGTAGTGCCAGGAGATTGTTACATTAAGTACTGTTAAAAACAAACTGTAATGCCTCACTAAATTTACCATTTGGCAGTGTTTCATTTTAGCGAGCAGAATTGTTTTATCTGCTTTTGTCTAGCTATATGTTACGGCTTGACGAGGAAATGTTCAAGTTCACTGTGGATATATACACTGATGTCACAAATGTATGTTCCTGGCTGCCCTTAATTACTGTGTCAGGTTAAAAGATAAACGTCTGCCATAGCACAAAGTGGAACACAGGTGTGGGCCAATACAGGCCCGTATAGGGCCTTGGAGGCATTTGAAAGCAGATTACATACTGCTCGGAAGAGCTTCTGATGTTCAGCATAATGTCAGATAAAAGATCCATACTTACTTAATCGGGAAACGGGAACAAACTGCATGGCAGTAGCAAATTCTGGCTGCTTTGGACACCTCCACCTTCAAGTTAGCCTGAAGAAGGAATATGTCATGCAGTAACAGCAAATACTGCTGATAGTACAATCATCTTTTTTGAAATCAAGACAAGGGTTGTGATTCAAAGAAGGCATGTGTGCAACGTGAAAAAGAATTGAGTGAACAGCTAAATAAGATTTTTTACTTTCTTAAAACACTTGCTGGAGATGTGACATGTCTTCTTTAAATTGAAACTGTACCTTGCTTTCTTTAGTCATGGGCACTATTACCACAACAAAAAATAATGACACTTCCTTTTATGCGTTTGGCTCTCAAAGCAGCTTAGAAGGTTGCACTTTGAACTACAGCCACTGCATGGTGGTTCTGAAAACACTGGAAGCTTAAAATACTGATTGAACAGTTGTATCTGCAGTCTTTTACTATAAAGTATATGCTAGAAATAGCAAGAAAATAAAGCTAACAGAGATTCAGATTTCCTTTGCTCTAAATGAGCAAAGTAGTAATAAGCATACTTGCTTTCAGTAAATTCCAAAGTCAGTGGGCACGGCAGTGTTTCAGTTAAACTATCATAAAGACCAAAGAATGATAATTTTTTTAGCACTGTTTAAACTAGATAATCAGCATTGTAATTGTAATATTTATCTTTATATACCAACTAAATTTGCACACAGTAGTTAACTGTCAAATTGTTTGAGGTCCTTTTTATGGGGCCTAAGTGATGTCCTCTCTAAAATATTTGGTACTGTTCTATGGAAAATAATTTGTAAGAAATGCACATTGTATGTGAAGATGTGTTAAAGCTCTAATGTAACAAGATGGTCTTAATTCTACAACCCCAAACTATTACTCTTTCTAGGTACTAATGGCTTTCCTGACCCAGAATTAATATTAAAGTTTGGTCCTGTGGACAGTGTATTAGGATTTCTTCCATGGCAGATCCGATTGACAGAGATTGTGTAAGTTGACTATACATAGTTGTGTGTAACTTGGAACATTTACTTTGTATTGCAAGTGGCTTTCACCCTCTGTGTTCAAACTTTCATGTGTGATTTTCAGTAGTTACATTTATCAGTGAATATGCTATTCTTGTCATCATGCCCCAAATAATAATAGTTCTCAAAAGCCCCTGTTAAAAGCATGCTGACAGTTTCTTTTCCTTTAGTTGATATATAGTTTCCCACTTTTTATAAAGGTGCAAAATGTGTGGTCAACTTGTGAAAGGAAAAATTATTATTATTTTGTTAGGAGTATAATAAATTTGTAATAAGAGAAGGAAAGCCATTTATTTTGTTACTCTGAGTACCAAAAGACCGTTGAAAGATGTTGCAGGACATTCTGATCCCAAATAACCATCATGTTGCCCATTGAGATCCCATCCTAGTTTTCCATGTTAATAGATGTAGAATATCTACCCTCACATAGATCTGAACTTGAAATTGGTTACAGAGGTTACTGTCCCTAACTTCACTCTTTAGCATGAATTAAAATAGTTTGAAACATCTAGATTTTTTAAATGGTAGGTTAGAGAATTGAAGCCTGCTACCACTACAAAGCAGATCAGCACCAGGTTTAGTTCTACCAAGTATATACCAAGAATATGTTCTCTATACCATTCCAGTGGGGGAAGAAAATAAATATTGCACTTCAAGCCTGGTTTCATGAGTGTATGTGTGAAGGAGAAGTAGTGTGTCTCCTACCCCAGAGGTTACTTTGCTATAGGAATCCAATCATAATGAGAGGTACTTTGCTGCTAGATACTGATTTAACAGAGCTTCACTATACCCATAAGACAGATTCCCATTCAGCATAGTAATATTCTTCAGCAGAGCAAAAAAAAACCTGCATCAGAAGCAAAAGCCTGTCTATTATGTGACCCACTGTGTTAAAAGCTATAGAAAGGTCAAGGGGATGGGAGGGGAGGGGTAGTGTTTTCTTTTTCTGCCCAAGTGCTGTATTTCCTCCTGGGCAACCTTCCAGAAGCCACATTCCAGCAGCAGACATGGCTAGGACAAAAGTGGGCATAGCTACAGTTGAGGAGACCAATTTCCCCTAAAAGATTTTAGCTTGTTTTCCAAGACTAATTACCAGAGGGAGTGATTTTCCCACCCTAGATTTGATCTGTCCAAAAAACGTGTGCTCCTTGTGCAGCAGTTAGGCTTGAAAGAAAGCCGTTCTTCTTGATCTAATTGCTGGAGAGTGGCAAGGAGCAGGTGCTGCGGGCTGGTTTGCAGGCTGCTGATTCTCCACTGATCTAGGATGACATCATCTGTGGCAATCACCAGGTGTAGGTTGCCTTCCAGAACAACTGAACCCGTTCAATTAATGGTTCCTGCATAAGCATGGCTTAACCCAAAGAATTAAGATTTAGACCTGGGAATAAAAAGTGCTAAGTATCTCTGGAAGTTACAGATGGTCTTCCCATAAACATTAGCTACACAGCAAATCTCCCCCTTCACTCCAGTCATGCTTGTGCATTATTCATCAGCACTTAGGTTGTAGGGCTTTCCGGCAGGCTTCCACACTGTAATCTTGATTCTGTAATCTTAACATGCATCAGTCATGCTTTGTAATTTTTCTTGGAATCTGCCCTGTTGTGTTTTCTTAAAGGGCCAGGTCGATCAGGCACAACACTCTAAAGTACTGTTTCGTGTAAAAGGCACACTAAATTCAGTATCTTCCATACAAGTGTTCCTGTGTGAATAGTTCTGTGGTATCAGAAAGTTACTTAATGTAACCAGCTCAGTACAGTCAAATGATGACTGGGTTCATACAATCCATGATTAACTCTCATGTGTCACTATGCAAATCTTTAGAATTAAAGGAAATGGTTGAAACTAAATTCTGGCTGAGGAATGAAGATTGGATTTCTGAAGTTCTCTAGAATGGGGTTTGGATTTCTGAATCATTCCACATATGGAATTATAACTATCCTTGAAAACATAAGTTAGTTGAAGAGCTGTTAATGTAGTAAGACAGTGCCAAAACTGATACAAGAAAGCATGTGTTTGGCTTGACTTCCCTTCAGTAGAAGGTTAACAAAAGCTTTACCTGGAAAGGTGTGTCAATATTTGAGGACTATCATACTTGACTGTCATGTCAACGGAAAAGCTATGTGAAAGTGAACCTGTGAAGTAGTATTGAATAGTATTGCACCTGTAGCTGGAGCAATAATGTCTCCTATCATTTTTCTACTTTTCTCCCTTCTGTTTAGTAGTCCCAATACTGTGCAGAGCCGGTCTGTTCTAAGTAGTCATCTATTCTAATGTTAAGCCATTTAAGTTTGCAGATCCACTTGATCAATAAAATTTTAATTGATTTCAGTTAGATTGCTCTGACTTCATGGTTTGTCCAGAGTTATGTCTGTGATATGCTGTGTATCAGCTTGAGAATAAACCAGTGAAATTGTTCAAAGGCAAGGATTAGTATAATGCTACTTGGATATTAACTGCCTCTTTCCAATTGTGTTTTCCCAGTTCTTTGCCTTCACATGTGAACATCAGTTATGAAGAATTCTTCTCTGCCCTCCGTCACTATTCAAACTGTGAACAGCGCGTGGGAAAATAACTTCTTGCTGAACATTATCAGGATTTCCATGGAAAGGACCCAGTGTCTCTGTTTACAAGTACCTGTGATACATAAAAGTCCAGTACATAGTCTCTTAATTTATCAAATTCAATAAAGTGTCTTACCTTTTTAGAATTTGTATGCGTGTGTACTCATAGTCTTTGGAGTTGCGGGGAAACCAGTGGTCTACTGCTGTGGCATATGGCATACCATAAATATTGTAAAACAGCTGTTTAGAAGCTTTTGGCCTCTCTTTCCAGTGACCAAATCCTTAATAAAAGGAATACTTCTGACTTTGAGGGAACCAATCTAAGTAGCACTACAATCAATGGGGAGAAACACTGGACCATATAAAAACCCTTCCTAGAATTTTCTGCTGTCACACCTTTGTCGTCTCATTCTCATTGGACTTGAATAACTGAAAGTCTAGGAAGCTGTCTGCATAGTTGTCCTCAAAAGCTTCTAGAAATGCACCTTGGGTTTGGGGGGGTGTGTGTGCTTAAAATGGAATTAAAAGTATAGCTGAAAAAGATAAGCATAGAAAGGTCAAGGGGTTTCCCAAACATGCTTTTTAATCACACATGTTAAGTACATTATGAAATAACCATTAGAACAACTGGCAGCTGCAAAAACTATAGCCACAGTCTTCCCTTTCTCTCTTAGGAAGGTGGGTGTCTCCACAACTTGTTAATTGACAATTAAACACTTTATTAGAAGTCAATAAATGTTGGGTTGGATCATCACCATATAACGGAATCACATAAACTGATTTTCCCCCAAACAATATGAACTATAAGATATACATTACAGTGTGTGTTTTAAAATGGTATACTCAAATTCTAAGGTAAGTTAAGAAATACGACTTGTACTATTTTTAAAGGCTTAATTTCATTTTGATAATTATAGTCCAAATCCACTGTGATGTATTCATTTTAAACATAAGTAAAATTGTCAATTTACATTTTTGTGGTAATGTAAATGGATTGTGTTTGGCTGCATATAGCAGCAAAGGGCAGGAAAGTATTAATTTAATATGCACTGATGAACCTGTTCCCCTCCCCCCATTATAAGATATGGCATGACTGTCTGCATAAATGACTGTGACAATTGTTTTATGGCAGTGTGATAATACAATCTAATTGCAAAACAAATATGCAGAAAAATAAAATTCATGGACTCATTTTCTTGATCCTGCAGCTACCTAGGTGCTGTTTAATATATATGGTATACTGTTCCTTCAAACCCTTAACCTAATTTTATCCCTAAACATTGATTGGCGAAGTTAAGTGTCCAGGTGTTCCTTTTCAAAAGAGTATTTTCTTATGGAATGGAAAGCCCATTATTTTTTTGGTTTAAAATGGAACCAAACTTAATATATTTTGCAAATGGCTTTTTATAAATGCCACAAATCAGTGTAGTAAAGTATTGCAGATCATGCTGCTATTAAACAGTATTTTTATTTTTTAGATCAAATCTGTAATAGATTCAAAAAGCTCATAACATGCTTTCTGCTGTGAGCTAATAAAGTAAAAAGGCACCAGGATGATATTCACAGTCATTGGAATACCAGAAGCTTTTTCCTGCTTTGCTGTAGTCCTCAAATTTCTATTATGAAGACCATGAACATGTGCAATATATTTCAGTAATGCTTTTGACTAATGCACACAGTTCCACAATTCGGACATTTTTGGTTTGCTAGAGAAGAGGGTGTGTGGCGAAAGAGAGATTCTAGGTAGTAAACTTCTGTGTGGTTGGAATCATCTGGAGAGAACTGGCAAATGAAATTCAGAATCATGAGCTTACCAAAAGAATTCTGGTACAGTAAATGACAATTACAAGAGCAAAGGGGAGAGTTTTATGTTCTATTTTTTTTACTTGTTAATTTCTTTCCTTGCTTATATCAGTCTGCTGCAAATTGCCAAAGAATATTTACAGTGCCCACCCTGATTTTGGTCATTCCTTGTCACATTTGACACCATTAGTTTCTGTAATTTGGGCCAGAATTTAACAATGAGTTAGCTGTGCCAAAAACACTGTGCATATCCACAATTTACTCTTTTTGAATGTATGTCATTGCAGTAAGCTTCCCCCTCCCTCTGTTGTCTTGTGAGAAGATATAGCAGTGACATTATGTATATCTTTGGATACCTGTAAATAATATGTAAAGCAAGTTTTTATGATGAAGAAATTCTTGGATTTCATTACTGAGAGTAAAATCTGAACCTGTAAAACAAATAAATTTATCTTTCTACAGGCAGTGATGGTGTACGGATATGTGTATTGGTTCTGCATACAAAGTCTCTCTGACTATGCTTATCAGTGTATAATATGTAAGAGAAGACATGTTGGTCTGTTCAAACAGCCATCAGGGTTTGATGCACAGTTTGAGGTTGGATTGAACTTGATGTATTCACTCAGTTAGGATAGCTCTCTCTCAGGGTACCTACTACATTGATAAAATGGCAATAGAATCTATGCTAATGGTTAGTGCAAGCCATAAAATAGAAGCAATTTACAATTTTTAAAATTATGTAGCTAGTTATGAAAGTCAATAAGCTGTTTCTGGAATTTCCATGCTCCCCTTTTCCAAGTTGGCAATTGTTGCCACAATAGTGCTGGTAGTACTAGCTAGCAACGTCAGTGCACCCTTATATCTTAAATACTAGATCAGGTTACTAATAAACATAAGAAATGCTATCCCTTATTTACTATTACCTTTTCACTCTCCTAAGATTAATGAATTTGTTTTGGAGGTTTGTGTTGCAACAAAAATGGTAACTAGATCTTTTTTGTGGTTTATATGACTTCTGGCTTGATGGTATGGGGTACTTTTAATGCTGCCTTTACTGATTATTGTAATTCAAGGGGAAAACTTCAATTTTCTAAAAATGTTCTGATTGAACTGGAAGATGTACCAATTTTTGCTTATTCTAGACTTGCTAAAAATGCACAAAAATGCCTTTTAACTTTTTGATTGCGGAATCAAAGACGCCAGCACATTTTCTGCTGCAAAACACAAAAGCATCAACATTAAAAGAATGACAGAGCCACCTGTATCACCTTTAGGGCTCAGTATTTCTGAAGCAGCAAAGAGCATTGTGGGTGTTGTTAAGATCTGGCATGGCAAGAATAGAGCCAATAATTTATCTTCATCCTCTTTGTGGAGCTATTCTGCAGATTCATGCAAAGGACTACTATGGTGACAAATGATGTCTCAAAACATCCTAACAGTGGTGCACCACTGAGGCTTACATCCTGTGAAGGGTCACCAGTGTTCAGTCCCATAGTGAAGATGGCATCAACCCTGTACTTTACAAAAAGAATAAAAGTGCTCCTGGTGTTGCTTTGCCACTTACCAGTATTTAAGCCTTAGGGATCAGGGATAGTTGTGCTTAGTAATTATGCTTTGGCTTCTGCAATTGTGATTTGTAAGAAGGCAGGCAGACATGTGTTAGGCAGGTAATAAAGTGTGCTTCCTGAAGCATCTCCCTTCAAAGGAAGTCATAATTGTGGATGTTGAAAGTGATACTTGAACTGTGCTGGTGGAATACTAGGCTGGAGGTGGGAAAGGGATGGTTTGGGTGTGTCAGGTGACAGAGTGACAATTATGAAGGGTGAATTATGTTTGTGGTTTAAGTTGATATTGTAACTTTAATCCAATAAATAAGGTTCGGGGAAGCCAGGTGTTTACTTTTTACTCACAGGGATTCTGAAGTTTTGCTTCGTAAAACCAATGTATAAAAAGAGCATAAAGGTTGCTGAGTGACTGAAAAATGCACACCTTACAATTATTTAATTCATCAGCTACTCTTTGCCTTGAATAATCATTTGGGGAATCCACATGTGTCATGATTCCACTATATAGTAGCCTTACTTCAGTTAAACACAGAAAGAAGTCGGGGTGAGCTGAAGCAAATGACAAGCTTTGGTTTCATGAGACAAGGCAGCATCAACTTTCTCTGTGTTAAAAGATCAGTGCCAGCGCCTTACACTGGAATTGAAGGCAAATAAGGCAGCCAGTGTTCATTTTCCACATTGCTACACTGCCTTATTTCTAGCAAAGCACAATACTTTTTTTTGTTTTGTTAGTAAAATGTTTCTCATATGAGTAGAAGGCATTTTATAGTCAGATTGTACTTTGATGTATACTTGGTTTTAAACTGCAGCATGGGAATCTTTACCCCCCTGAGGGTCAAATTCCTTCAGGGGAAAGAAATAGGGGAATGCATAGTGGATGCTGGTGGGGCCAAAGCTGGTGTGCAGGCCACATGCATATTACACAACACACACACACACACACACACTGTGTGCCAAGAAAGGTGCACAAGGAGGTAGCCAAGCTGAGAAAAGCTTGTGCTGCAGCAACAGATCAGACTGGCAGAGTAGGGCTTAGCTCCATACTAACAGAGGTAGTTGTGTGTGTGGGGGGGGTTGTCTCTGCAGCCGATATAGAACCTTGAGAAGCAGAGATAATACACTCTGCTTGGTCAGCTGGCCATGGAGGAAAGATCACTGTCAGGTTGCTGAAATCGTGGAGAGAGTAACACTGGGATGGGTGAAGAGGGCAGTGACTTAGTGTAGGGGAAGATGTGTAGCCCATTACATAGAAATTGGTGTTCCCACGCGGCTTTGTCTTGCTCTCATTTTGATGCAACAGAAGAGGTGTTGGCTTTCTCGGCTCATATTTTGAAACACATTTCCTGTATTTTCCATAGCAATTTGGAAACTAGCAGAGGCTTCTTACTTTGTTTCATCAGAATACTTTCATCTGTCTTTACGTAAAAGAATGCCCAAGGCAGCTAGCAATAATAAAATACATCAAAATAAAAACGGGGAACAATAAAAGAGTATGAAGTGTGCAAAAAAAAAGCAGCTTAATAAAAAGAATAATGGAAGAAGCAAGGACCAGAAAGGTTCGGCTGGGAACATTTAGGGGACTAGCCTAGTCGCCCTAGTCTATTGACAGCACGCCACTGCTCCAGATGTTGCCGGACTCCCACCTCCCACTAGTCCCAGCCAGGATGGCCAATGGTCAGGGATTATGGGACTTGTAGGCCATCAGGTTCCCCATCACTGGCTTATGCTCATTAATAAAATGGTCGTACAAAGCAGTGCATGCCTCTAAGATTTGGTCCATAGTGTGCTAGCTTTGCCAGTTGTATTACCACAAAAGTGTGAGTTGCCTCCATGATACCAACAACAGCCATCGGCTCTGGATATGGTGCAACAGTGTCAGCAAAAGATATCACAAGCCATGAGATCAGGCTGAAAAAGGAACACAGCAAGGCTTCCCCCTAGTTTTCTCATTGTTGATACCCTGTTTTTAGTTCCTAAGTTGTTTCTGTGTTACAGCTTCCCTCACAATCAAGCTTGAAAGATAAGTTACTACAGTACTTCCTTATATGAGGATCTCTCTCCAGGGCCAGTAAGAATAAGCAGTATGCATATAGTGGTGAACGTCTGAAAGGATTCTAAGCAACTGTTGGCATCTTAATAACACAAAGAACTTTGGGCAGATAGAAGCAAGAGCAGCTTTCAACAAATAAAGCCACCAAAAAGCAGATTAGCTTGTAATCTAAGAAAACAAGTGTGTACTACCATTGGCTAGATCAACCCTTTCATAGTCACTACACTAATAATAAGACTGTCGATGGATTGGATTAGTTCAAGAGGGTTGGACACATCTAAACTAGACCATGGAAGCTTATGTCACAACAGATCTGTTGCTACACAATCCAGTGCATGTTTACTTGGAAGTAAATCCCACTGTGTTCAATGGAGCTTATTTCCAATTATGTGTGAATAGTACAAATGCCATGTAGATGTTGTTGGACTCCAAGTCCCGTCAGTCTAGCCAACATAGCCAGTGGTCAGGAATGCTGGGAGTTGTAGTCCAACAACATCTGAAGAGCCAAAGGTTACAGTCCTGGCATATAGGATTGTGGTCTTGATTTAGTTAGGGAAAGTAGTCTTTCCAGGGACCTGTGATCAAGCCAGACAACTTGAAGAACTACATTCTTTGAACAGAGGTTCCTCCCAAAGGGCTGCTGAACCTTTGTCACCAACCTTGAGCAGCAACTGCTTCAGGTTCCTACTTGCAAGTGAAGAGGTAGGAAAAATCAGAAATGGAATACCCAGAATCATGACAACTACAGCACCTAAGAAACGGCCCTTGTTCTTGGAGACTAGAATTGCTAGGACCTCCTTTTTGTCTGAAAACAATAACTACCTTGCCTTTGAGAGAAATTAATGCAATCAATAGTTAAAGCCATGGTTTTCCCAGTAGTGATGTATGGAAGTGAGAGCTGGACCATCAAGAAGGCTGATCGCCGAAGAATTGATGCTTTTGAATTATGGTGCTGGAGGAGACTCTTGAGGGTTCCATGGACTGCAAGAAGATCAAACCTATCCATTCTTAAGGAAATCAGCCCTGAGTGCTCATTGGAAGGACAGATCGTGAAGTTGAGACTCCAATACTTTGGCCACCTCGTGAGAAGAGAAGACTCCCTGGAAAAGACCCTGATGTTGGGAAAGATGGAGGGCATAAGGAGAAGGGGATGACAGAGGACAAGATGGTTGGACAGTGTTCTCGAAGCTACAAACATGAGCCTGACCAAACTGCGGGAGGCGGTGGAAGACAGGAGTGCCTGGCGTGCTCTGGTCCATGGGGTCACGAAGAGTCGGACACGACTAAACGACTAAACAACAAAATGCAATCAAAATACCAGTGAACAATGCACAAGGATGCTGCATGAGACCTTGTTAGTCCAGTTAAAATAAGGTTGAACTTTCAAAAATAGTTGAAAGAAACTATCAGACTAGCATAAGAAACAACATTCTAAAAGGTGCAATGTCTAACCTGCAGGTAAAACCAAACAGGAAGTGATCAACCGACAGCACACAACATGGTCAAGCATGGTGTCCCCGTGCTAACAAAAACCAGAAGTGAATAGGAAATTGGGATAAGCTTTGGGACAATCAGATCACCTCCAGGAGAGTGTTTTCTACAAGACAGAAGAAAACTGTATCCAGTCCAACACATGTTTTTGGAAGAAGACACTCTCAAGGATTTAGGCTCACCCAAAGCTTGTAGTGGGGTGTACCCCACCCACCCATTCCTTTTTTATTTCTACCCAGTTTGGCCACTATTACCATAGGGATATCATACTCAACAATGAGATAGCAAGAGAAATTTACAAAACTCATTTTAGAAGTATTAGAGGATTCAGAAATATTATAAAGCAAAAGAAAGAAGAATCCATTTGAACAGAAGTAGCAATATTACAGTTTCAAGTGACTGTTGCTTTCCAGACTTTTCCAGTAACAACCAAAAAAGTCTGCACTCTAGTTTTTATTAGCACGGGGA
This sequence comes from Podarcis raffonei, assembly GCF_027172205.1. Classification (NCBI taxonomy): domain Eukaryota; kingdom Metazoa; phylum Chordata; class Lepidosauria; order Squamata; family Lacertidae; genus Podarcis; species Podarcis raffonei. Next base: position 56,098,033 of record NC_070604.1, read on the forward strand.
CACTGTGCTTGAGAGTATCGTGTGCTGTCAGTAGATCACTTCCTGTTTGGTTGTAGCTCCAGGTTAGAACCTGAAAAGAGGCCTCAGCAACCACACAGGGCTTTAGCGGATCCCATAACAGGGTAGTCTGCCACCCCACATCTGCAGTTAAGCCAGCTGACCACTGCCATCCCTCATGTAAATGAGACTCAAGGATGTGCTTGCATAATCCTAGTTAAACTATGGGCTGAGCTTTACTCTTTTATATTTTTTCCAGGGGTGGGGGGTGGGGGTGAATAATGCAAATGGAACTACCAAATTTTTTTTAAAAAAATTATGCTAAGCACATAGACAAAGCATTGCATTTGGAAAGAGGAAGCATAACCTCTGGGCTCACATAACCAATTATCTATTTCCACCCTCGATTTGATGACAGGGTGGTTATCAAGAGATTAAAGCAGTGAAGCAATGTGTACTCCAATGCAAAACTGACAAGCAAGGCTAGGTTTACTGCTGGAGGCCCGGCAGGCAATGGATACAAAGAACAGGAAACATGGCTTAATAGCTGCAGCCTATAGATATGACAGTTCTCATAAGAGGAAAAACCAAGCTCTGGCTTTTCCACCTGCTAGTGGCACACCTTACTTTCCATGAAACTCAAGGTGTGAAACATGGTAAGCAAATCAGACAGAAGGAAATTCCTAGAAGCAGGCGTGACAGTCACAGGAGGTGCCTGGCTGGAAGTCAAAACCAGCAGTTGTATGCTTCTGGCATCTTGGACTACTTGTGGAAAACTTGCTTGGATTTCACAGCGCATTAAGTACAGTAGTCCCAGTGGCCAGTTGACAAATAGTAGCATATGGGGCTGAACTACTAAATAAATCAGGAAAGAAGAAACTAGCAAAAGTGGTCAGTCCTGATATTATGCATGTATACATTCACTTTTGGAATATTAGTAGATGGTGTTAAGCATTGACCCATGTGTTTAAGGATCATTCGGTCTTGATTTTCTAATAGCACTGCCCTATGCCTATGCAAACCCATTTTGAAATGGGGGATATTTTCCATTGCACTTCGTGATAATGCATAGGCTGTTCTTTTGAAAAAGTGAAAAGAAAAATATTGTCAGCTCTGCCCGATGCCTGAAGTAGCTCTTTGGAGCCTCCTCTTGCTGGGCAAGATAATGATTTCATAACTTCCTGACAGTGCTGGCAGAACTCTCTCCTGGTTTGAAATGGATAGCCCAAGACATTTTGCTGCCTGAGGTGAAGGGTGAAATGACGCTTCCCCTCTTCCATGCACAGAACTTGATGGGATGGCAGCCAAATTGGCATAGCATCCTCTAGCACTGCTTAGAGCAGCAGATTACTTGAGAGTGTGCAGGAGTATGGCACACATAGCTCTCTGCTCCAACAGAAGGAGAATGGTCAGGGGTTCAGGAGGAATAGCCAGGGCACTGACACCACTGCATCTGTCACAGGAGGACATCTGTTCCCTTTTAAGTGCCTGCTTAAAACATGTTTGTTTAGATAAGCCTACCCATGAATGAAGCATGTTTGAATCTGTTTTTAGTTTTAAATCGCAGACCAGATCCAGTCCAGGCACTCTTGGAGGAAAATGATTCCCTAGATCCATTTCAATCAGGGTTTAGTCCCAGTTTTGGCACAGAAATTGCTTTGGTCACCCTGCATGATGACCTCTGTGAGGAGAGGGGGGTGGGAATGTGTCCCTGTTAATTCTCCTCAACCTCTCAGCCACTTTCTATACCATCAACCACGGAATCCTTCTGGTGTGGCTGTCCAAGTTGTGGGTGGGTGGCACTGCTTTACAGTGCTTCTGGTCCTACTTGGATGGACATTTACAGAAGGTATTGCTTGGGGAGTGTTCTTCAGCCCCATGGAGCCTTCAATGTGGAGTTCCTCAGGGTTCGATTTTATCCCCTATGCTGTTTAACATCTGCATGAAACCGTTGAGTGGGGTTATCCCAAGGTCTGAAGTATGTTGTCAGCAATATGCTGATGACACACAGCTGTACTTCTCCTTTACATCTGCAGGTAAGGCAATGGATGTGCTGGATCATTGTCTTGCCTCAGTAATGGTCTGGATGAGAGACAATAAACTGAAGCTTAATCTAGATAAGACAGAGGCACTGTTAGTGGGTGGTTCCCTAAACTGGATGGCTGGGAGGTTGCCTGTTCTTGATGAGGTTATACTCCCTCTCAAGGAGTGGGTCATAGCTTGAGGGTACTTCTGGATCCTTTGCTGTCACTTGAGGCTCAGATGGCCTCAGTGGCATGGAGGCCTTCCACCAGCTTCGCCTGGTGGCCCAGCTGTGCCCCTATTTGGACAGGGGCAACCTAACTACTGATGTCAATGCTCTTGTAACTTGTAGATTACTGCAACACATTATATACATAGGGCTGCCTCTGAAGACAGTTCAGAAACTTATGCTAGTGCAGAATTCGGCGGCCAGGTTGCTGACTGGGGCAAGATGGTTTGAGAATATTACAGTGGTACCTCTGGTTAAGTGCTTAATTTGTTCCGGAGGTACGTTCTTAACCTGAAGCACCACTTTAGCTAATGGGACCTCCTGCTGCTGCTGCGCCACCGGAGCACGATTTCTGTTCTCATCCTGAAGCAAAGTTCTTAACCTGAGGTACTATTTCTGGGTTAGCGGAGTCTGTAACCTGAAGCATATGTAACCCGAGGTACCACTGTACACTGAGCCTGGCCCGACTCCAACGACTGCCAGTTAGTTTCTGGGCTCAATTCAAAGTGCTGGTTTTGACCTATAAAGCCTTAAACAGCTCAGGACTGCAATATCTCAAGAACACCCTCTCTCCATATGAACCTCTCTGGACCCTGAGATCATCCTCTGAGGCCCTTCTTCATGTGCCTCCTCCATGAGAAGTCCGGAGGGCGGCAACACGAGAATGGTCCTTTTCTGCAGTGACTCCCTGTTTGTGGAATGCTCTCCCCAGGGAGGTTTGCCTGGTGCCTTCAACATACAGCTGAAAATGTTCTTCTTCAACCAGGCCTGGGGACTGATTGACATCTGATGCCCTTTAAAATGGGTTGTGGGAGGGGGGGTTATTGGTTTGTTCCTATTTTATATATATATATTGTGGTTTTATACCGCAGTTTTATGTTGTGAACTGCCCTAAGATCTACGGATGAAAGGTGGTTTCCAAACTTAATAAATAAAATAATAATAATATCACTGATTTTTTAAAAATTGTCTTATATAATTGCTTTAACTGTTTTTACCAGTAATTTTATTCTTCTATTATTTTTATAAAACGCTTTGGAGATTGTGTGTATACTGTATATACTATGTTTATAAACAAAGTGGTGTATAACTTTTAATAAATAAATAAATAAATAGATGATAGATGATAGATAGATAGATAGATAGATAGATAGATAGATAGATAGATAGATGATAGATAGAATGTGCAAATTTGCAGAGTGCCAGTTCATAGGTATCCCAAATGGCACCATCCACCTACAAAGAGGGAGGTATCAGCAGGCTTAGGGGAGCCTCAAGTTTTGCAGGTTATTTTTTTTAAGAGGTCAAAACATTCCAAAGAGGACTGAGCATGCTCAGTGGTCATGGAATGCTGTCTGACCCTTGCAGGGGAAAACAGAAAACTGAGTGGAGTGGTGGAATAGCCTAATGTAAAGTAGCTAATGTGTTACCCTCCAGAGGTTGTTGGGCTGTAATTCCCATCATCTCTGACCTTTGCCCATGCTCTTTGGGGAGCGATGGTGTGAGTTGTAGTCCAACAACCTACTGAGAATATCCTGAGTTGTCTTGCATTGTTTTGTTGAAGTTTCCCTTGGCATTTGCAGAAGAAATGCACATGTCCATACATGCCCACATATCACCATTATATTGAAACATGTGTTTATTTTAGATTGTTTGTTTTAGTTTCAGTTTTTATGTCCAAAGACTCAATTTCTTCATCATAAATCCATGCTTTATATGTGTGCAGAAATATCCAGAAATATTAGGGATGGGGAGAAAATTTGCTTCAGCTCAGAGACAAACCTACCTCATATTAAAAAACGGTACATGAACCAAAACATAACCATGCTTCAAAATATACACATCTCTGAATTTTGCAATGCAATTCTCCAATCAAGTACAAAATGCATGTAACAGGGGGAAGTGTGTATATAAATGAATATATTAATGGAAATAACATACAATATGCATTATATATGGGGAAATTGCTTTGCAAAAATGTGTACATTAGGCAAAAATGCATATCAAAATGTGTATATTAAGAGAAATTTGCTCTAAATTGCTGATGAGTTTTCAGGAGAACCTTTTGGGGGGGTGGTATTGCAAACTGATGTGGAAATGGGGAGAACTGAAAATAAAAACTAGAAAAATGAAACACCAAAATTGACAGATTGACAGATTACTCCAATTCCAACCCTCAGCCCCTATTCCAAATGCCATTATGGGAGCTTCTGCTTGTCAAAAGTGTTCTTCAAATATCCAAATTTTCCTGTGCCTTATGATCTGCAGACTGAATCCAAGGCTGCAGTCCTGTATCAATTCCACAGATATCAGCACAGAATGGCCAGGTGAAAAACAAGACCCAGAAGAGGGGATCTCAGCAGGTACAGCTTCCATGACACCCCCTCTTCCAGATGATTATTACAGGTGCAGGATACCTGCCCCTTCTTTTTCACCTGCCCAACCATACATCAACAAGTCTTTTTAAGTAATTATATATGGGATAGTGTTGCAAAGTGTCTAGAGTCTGACAGCCCATCAGTTTCCAGAGGACTTTAAATTTGATGCACCAAGGACAGAAAACAACAAGCCTCCCTGTGCCCTTTTTAACGTGGATGTGCCAAGCTTGCAGTCTGCTTTCCCTAACATTTCCTTCTGCTAGCTCTGACTGCAACAGAGGCAGAGTGGGAGAGGGGAGGCCGCCTATTTGCCTATTCTGTTTAACAAGGCTACTTGCTAAGCATCTGGGAGTTGTCAGGAGCTCCTTACCCAGCTGGAGCAGCTGCTTCTCTCATTAGCCAGAAGCAGCTCTTGAGCAAGCAACAAGAGAAGCAACATTACCCAGCAGCATGGGGAGTTGATTTATTGCAGAAGAGAAAAATATGGGGTTTTGTTTATAGTACAGTCTTTTGAAATACAGAAGAGTACTCTCTCTCTCTCTCTCTCTCTCTCTCTCTCTCTCTCAGAACATGGCTTGACTACAAGACGTGCTCCTTAGCAAAACTAACACAGAGTTTAGATTTGCATTTGCATTATGGATTTGTGCCAGTGAAACTTCTTTGGATAGCTCTCTCATTCATACTGCATACGGTAACCTAGACCCAAATGAACCCCATTGCATAAGCAAAAGATGCTTCCATGAGCATTGGGGGTGGGCAGTTTCCTTTTTGGCTACACCTTCTGGCATGACATTGACTGCTGCATCCAGGAGTCCTCTAACCTCTAGAATCAACTTTGGGAAGGCCACTGTGGGATGAGAAGACCCACACAAGAAAGCCCTGGTGCATGCACAAAACACAGCATGCAGCCTCTGCGAATCCAGTAAATATCATTATGAGGTTTACCTAAGGCAAATGATCTCTAACAGCTGACCTTTCTGCCTGGGGCTGGTGGGAAGGGAAGTCCAACAGCACCTGGACAGCCACAGGTTGTCCTTCTTTGACCCACAGGGGCTTCCCTCATGTTCAGTGTAGCAGAAACAGGTTGGAATGACAATCCAAACTAGAAAAGGTAAAACAAAATAACCAATACGTTCAGTGCTAATAGCAAGGTTCAAATCTATTCCATATAGATTCCACCTGTATTCTTAGGGAAGACATTTTTTGCCTTATGTTACATTCTTGCGTGGATTTACTTGAAAATAAATCACAATTGGACATAGCAAGACTTGTGCAACAGGAGCTGGGGCATCAGGTCTCCTCGAGCACAGCCCAATTATGGTGAATTGAAGGCAAAAATGTAAGTTTCCCCCCAAAATCTCGCAGTCATCTTCTTTCCTCTCCCTTGCCCTCATATTTTTAGACTCTTGGGGACTTTCCTGTCACTCTCCCATTCTCTCTGCACTGCTCAATCAATATAAATTCAAAACCAGTTGTTACAGTAAGGGCCACATTTTCAACAACAAAAAAAGGTGTTGGAACCGCATACTCTTGAATACACCCAGAAAAAGCACTGTTCAAAACTATTGCTGTGGCCAGGCGGTCCCTCCCACCCGTCTCTAGGCATAAATAAAAAATGCTGTTATGAAAGGTAGGATGGTTCAAAGGAGAGGAACTCAATGTGCAGAGCCTATATTGTGATATTGTGGGTGGGTGTGGGTGTGTATGTATGTATGTATGTATGTATGTACGTACATACGTGTACACACACACACACACACACACACATGGAAGCATGGATTGTACCTTGCCTGTACACCCCACCCAGGCAAGCCTGTCCCAGCAGACAGGCTCACATTGCATTTGCCAAGCGCGTACATGCAAATTCCATTGTTTGTAGGCCTGAATATACTGGCTGTGCACCAGATTCTTTTTCCTTTGTTTCCAAACTTACCCTCACCCCGCTTCTGCAATTCAAAATCAGGGGCAGGCAGAATATACTTTTTTATTTTTATTATCCTTTATTTTTACTATCCTTTATTTATCAGTACAGTATTATGTTTGCATCCACATTTCTTTCAATAAGCTTAAGAGTGGCATTTATTGTCCTTTCCGCCAGGTCATCATCACAACAACCTTGTGAGGTGGGTTAGGCTGATAGTCCATGACTGGCCCAAGGCTCTGTGGCTGAGTAGTGATTTTAACCCTGGTCTCCCACATCCTAGTCAGCTTAATACCCTTCTACCTTATTCTGTTTCTGGAAAGTCAGTATAGAAGTGAATAAGCTGGGGGAAGGAAAATGTTGCCACACAGATATAGTGGTTAAAGGCTTGGTATCAACCAACCAACTCAGACTGCGATCCTGTTCACTCATATTAGGGAATTCAGTGAGGCCTACTTCTCCATAATGTATGGTTATTGTGGCATGAACCCACACAGTTGTGACTATAGGCACCTCTTATGGACCCAGGTGCTAAGTAGACCACATGGGTGGCGCTGTGGTTTAAACCACTGAGCCTCTTGGGCTTTCTGATTGGAAGGTTGGTGGTTCAAATCCCCACAACAGGGTGAGCTCCCGTTGCTCTGTCCCAGCTCCTGCCAAACTAGCAGTTTGAAAGCACGCCAGTGCAAGTAGATAAATAGGTACCGCTGTGGTGGGAAGCTAAATGGTGTTTCCATGCACTCTGGCTTCCATTACGGTGTTCCGTTGCACCAGAAGCGGTTTAGTCATGCTGACCACATGACCCAGAAAGCTGTCTGTGGACAAACACTGGCTCCCTCGGCCTAAAAGCGAGATGAGAGCCGCAACCCCATAGTCGCCTTTGATTGGACTGAACTGTCCAGGGGTCCTTTACCTTTTTACTTAGGTGCAAAGTATATATGACCATTTTAGGCACGACCGCTGACAGATGCTTTGACCCGGAACACAACCCCTGTGGAAACGGGGAGTAGTCTGTGGATACAACTATAAAAGAGGAGGATAGGGAGAGAAGTGGAACAGGTGGAAGCCACACAATTTTTCTCCCAGAAGAGAAGCAGCTGTGACAGCAGGGACCCCTTCTGAACAAAAGCAAGATGCTTTTCAGTTTAGTTAAGTGTCAACTATTTGTAAAATGCCAGTGCTTATGAGCCCACAGTATCTCTGCAAGGGAGGAGCAGAAGAAAACCAGGGCAACTTGTTACATCCTTGGCTACTAAACAGCCCTGACCAGTCCAGCCACCACTCCACTCACTAAATAGGATTGGGCTGTAGGTTCCTCATTTGTAAATTGAGAGTTGTTGCGAGGGCAAAGGACATTAAATATCCCAAAGACAACCGAGGTAGGGGAATAAGAGTTGGTGGGATAAGAGAGACTAACTTGACTAATACAGTTTCATCTGTGATATTATCTATGCTGTGAAAAGGACTGCGTAGGAGACCACATAGAATTAAAAGATGTGAAATACATTTTTTTAAAAACTGGAAATAGATTATCCTTATGCAGACAAATTTATGTCATAATTTATTACTTTTAAATCTTGTTGAAACCAGAATGACATAGTTCTAGATTCAGGTAGGTAGTCATGTTGGTCTGACGCGGTCGAGATATATATAAAAATAAAAAAATTGTCCAGTAGCACTATTTTTTTATATATTCAGAATAACATAGGTGTGCTATAAGAACTTATGAGCAGTGCGCTCCAAATACTATTTTTACTGGATACATGGTGCAATGCTAAAGCTGATGCAAATCATTAAGTGTGTTTTATATTGTATCTATGCAGAGATGCAGATTGTTATTACATTGCAAAATTTCAATGTGATAGGTAGCCTTTGGCGTGTTGACAGTCCCTAGAAAAGCAAAACATGTTTTAAACACACTCACTCAGCTACTGTTTTCACTCTTAAATATCTAGACCTAAGCCAGGCAAGAGTGTGGGTCAATGCTTTATACGTCAGACAGGTGAATATAAATATTTGTACCTTTAATGCTTTATGAAGAGTATTAGGTCGCTGCTGCCACCATGCAGAGTTAGAAAACGAAGACACATAAGCAGGGCTCCTCCCTGCTGGAACTCAGTTCCAGCACCTCTCAGGTGGGCGCCATTAGCATTATAAGAAAATGAGGGAGGTGTTCATGGTGAGTTCCGGCACCTGAGACAAGAGACCTAAGGATAGGGTAAGAGAGAGAGGTAGAGAGGGAGGGAGGGGGAGATGGCCATGGTAAGGAAACTAGCGTGGAAATATGGAAAACAGCACCTAGTATTTAGATGCACATGACTTATCAGATACCAGAAGCAAGGGCAGGCTGTAAACAACCACACAGAGTGCCATGCTTTTGGGGGAATGCTACACTGACCTGTATATGCTGTGGGTGTGGAGGCAGATTATGCGTGAAGGTGTTGGCCTCTTGCTTCACCCTAGTTTCATCCTTCTGACACACGATGGTCACACTTTAACATTCCTAGTTTTCCTTTCTCATTTCTGATCCCCCCCCGCCTACTGATGATAAAAATGAAGCACAACCAAAGTGGTAGATAAACCTTTGTATGGCATGGAGAAAGAGGATAGAGAAAAGTTTTTCTCCCTCTTTCATAACACTCGTGTGGACATCCAACAAAAGTGGATGTTGGAAGATTTAGGACAGATAAAAGAAAGTATTTCACACAGCAGATAGTGAAACTATGTAACTCACTCCCTCAGGAGGCTGGGATGGCCACCAACTTAGATGGCTTTAAAACTCAGGGGTGGCATGTCCCATTTTGCCACCAGAGGCAATGGGGATTCAGAGGCATACTGCCTCTGAATATGTAGAGGGAGAACATAGCTTTATTCTCTCTGAATTCCTCTAAACCTATCGCTACAGCACATGTCTTCTTCCAAAGAATCCTGGAAACTGTATTTTTTTAAGGGTGCTGGGAATTGTAGCTGTGTGAGGCAGAAGCTACAGTTCCTGTTATTCTTTTAGGGGCAGTCATATGCTTTCCGTGTACTTTGGTTTGGAGCTGAGAATACAACATGGAGGCAATTATTTCCTGCAGTTTCTGTATTTCTAGCCAATGTGCGTTTTAAATAAACAATACTTTCTTTAAAGGGAATGGTTGTCTCTTGCCCCTGATTTTTAAAGGACAAAATCGTTGCTTTGGTTAAAAAAATGTTTCCACTCCAAAGACTGTAATATTTTTTTCTTTATAGATTATAACAAGCAGTGCTGATCTGAACACCTTGAGCAAAGTAACTATATAAATAGGTTAATTATACAGCACAGAAGGGACAGCACATGCGATCCATCAATTATACAATTATGTGTTGCCTACTCCCATCCCAAACAGGCACATCAGCTGCAGTTTAGAGTAATATAATACAGTAGTGCTTCATTTGACCTGGAAAAGTAATTGAAACACACCTTAGCTAATGCATGCTTAGTGTTTTATGTATCATATTCTTAATAAGCTTATCTACAGGTGTGAAAGCTTTCCAAGAGATTTTGTCTATGTAATGATAATGAAAATAAATGTTTATAAATGATATTGATAGGATGACCAACATTTTTCCTGGCTCTGCTCCTTTGCCATTTTAAATTTGACGTAGAAAGTAAGCCACAGATGCTCTTCCTCACGCTGACAGAAACCATTTCCCCATTGTGCTTAGCATGTATATAGCACAGGAGTGGGTAACCCGTGCCTCTCCCTGATGCTGCTGAACTACAGCTCCACTGACAAAGCTGGGTGGCCTGATGGGAGGTGCAGTTCCACAACACCTGACTCAGCCCTGCCCTGTATGATCTTGTGGGGATGAGAATGCACAACTCAGAGACCACATCCTGCCAGTCACCAGTAGTGGACGAAGGGGGTGTGTGGGCCGTCCTGGGTCTCATCACTGAGGGGATGAAAAAAATATGAGGGGTTTTTTTTTTTTAAATGGGCTCATGCAACGTTTTAGTTCAGTCAAGAAACGTAAGGAAACGCGGCTGGCACTGGGCACCACACTGCGGGGGCTGGCACTTACCGTGGGGCCTGCAGTGGGCCTGATCCACACATCTCTTCTGGGAGTGATGTGGTAGCTTGGGTGCCTGCAGGCTCTGCGCTGCCTGAAATGGCAGCATGGGGCTTACATCTGCCCACCACCTCTCCCTCAGCTGCCCTACAGCTGGGGGAGGCAGCAGAGAGGCTCCACGCAGTTCGTCCCGCTCCCATGGGTGACTCACCCCACCTCCGGCTGCAGGACGCATGCACCGCACCGGGCGCCAGAGCATAGCTGTCAACTTTTCCCTTTTCTTGCAAGGAATCCTATTTGGAATAAGAGAATTTCCCTTAAAAAAGGGGAAATGTTGACAGCTATGCATCTGAGTGGCTAGCTACGCCACTGCCAGTCACATCTCAGTTTAACAAAGCTAAAGAGGAATGAAGCTTTCGGCCAGATACACAAATCAGGAGTCTTCCATCAAGTTTAGTTTCTCATTTCTTCCTGGGAAATTATGGTTAAGTAGCTTTAGAATAAGCAAGGTTACTAAGCCATGGTTTGACGTTGGCTTAATAACTTGGCCTGTTCTGAAGCTGTTAGCCATAGTTTCCTAGCTTGGACAACACAAAACAAGAGTTAATGGAAGGCTTTCTGGTCGTTTGCTAGCTGTTCTGAAAAAAGGAATCAAGGGCCTTGGTTGTTAACGTCTTAGCTTATTAATGTGACATATGATGTGATGTTGCTGCACACTTCAGTATATATGCAAAAAGGAAATCGGAGGAACCTATGCAAGAGGCTAGTGTGTCACATCACTAGGCGGAATAGGAAGGAAGTTTTTACCTGGTCAGAGTGTTTAGGGATCTACTCCCAGCTGGTGACTAACAAGTGTGATGAATTGTATGCCAATAAACACCTCAAGACTGACTATTACTTTCTGGAGTGAAAGAGCTGCTCCAAGTTTCTGCTGAGCCCAAGCCTGATAGGAGTCAGTGTTGCAAATTAATTCCAACTCAGCAGCTGATGACAGAGTTTCCTTTTGAACCTTGTTCCTGTTGTTGTTAAAGGATGACACATGAGCAGGGCTCTCAGGGGGGCGCCATTGTCATTATAAGAAAACAAGGGAGGCATTAATGGCGAGTTCCGGCACCTCTTTTTCTAGAAAAATAGCACTGGATCTGTGGCAGAATGTCCAGGTGGATGGAAATCTTCCCCTATCAGTGCCTGAGTATTACTATTTTTAGCAATTTAGTAATTTGCACAACAACCCTGCAAGTTAGGTCAGTCCAATTATCTCCACATTACAGACTGGGTGGGGGAAAGGCAAGGAGCTGAGGATAAGAAAACAGCAGGTTGCTTAAAGCCAATTAATAAACTGCCTGCTAATTTTATATTTAGTAAAGGCAGGATCAAGGGCCTCATTGTGTACTTTGCACCTCTGTACAGAGGTGCCAGCAGCTGCCCATTCTTACCTACTTTTAGGAGCTGATCAACTTGCTTTTTTCTTTTCTTTTCTTTTTTACAAAATCTGCAGTCTCAGATAAATATTCTTTAGAGTTCAAGAAGTATATACAAAAAAAGAGGAAAATTGATCAAATTTGCCAGCAGGTGGCGCTCAAATATCTTAAATATGTGATTACTTTGTCTTAATATGGCTTGCTAGGAAACAACCTGATTTTTCAGGAAATTGTACTTTCTGTGTATCTGCTTATGAAGGTAAGGGTTACCCTCTTTTTTTCTAATTATGCCTCCTGTGTCTTGCTAGCAGCATGCCAAGAACATGTATGAACCCCGCTCCTTGCACAAAAGAATCAGAAGGGTAATACTTTTCCATAACTGCAACTGACTGTTGCATCCGTTGAATAACTGCTGGCTTCTACCGTGCAAAGAGCATAGATGGAACAAAACTTCTACGAAAAACAAAACACAGGCAACTAACTTTTTACTTAAATGCATTATGGGTTTGAGAAGGGTTACCATGTATCAAGCTATAAATTGAGCTGACTCCTTTGTTTAAAAAAGAAAAAGCATCTGGCTGATTTTTTTTTTAAATAATTTTTTAAAACTCATTCTTTAAGAAAGTGATTAGCTATTACTCACACAGCAACTGAAGTGGTTTGCCAGGCAACATTACAATATCTCCATAAGAAAATCAGCATGACAGGGTGGTTGTGGAAATAAAACCTTGAGCTCCTTTGAGAAATGGTTATGTATCAATGTAATAAATATATGCTACCAGGTCAGGTCTAAGGTCTTGGTTTTAACTTATAAAGCCCTAAACAACACAGGACCCAGTTCCCTTTGAGACCACCTTGCCCTGTTTGTGTTCAGGGGATGAGGTCTTGCTGGTGGTGCAATGCATCCACCAGGTGGTTACCAGCAACAGGGTCTTTCTTGTGGTAGCACCAGCACTTTGAAACTTACCTACTATTTTGTACTTTTAGACATCTGTTGAAAGCCTCTCTTTTTACTCAAGCCTTCCCCAAATGAATTGTCTTCAGCTTGCAGCCAATATGATCCACAAGGAAGGATTTTTATTATGCTCAGTAATGCTTGGTTGTGCTTTGTAATTTTGTTTCATGACCTTCTCTCATTCATGACCTTCTCCCCACCCCCTCAGTTGTGGCAGCAATGACAGAGGAAGTGTGGGAAGGCCTGCCTAGGCCTCTGGCCTACCTGTCTGCCTGCTTGCTCTGCCACACATGTGCTGTTGCTTGTCAGAGTAAGAGACAAGTGCAAATATAGAACACAGGGATACAATCTAATATGTACAGTTGGTCTTAGGAGGCTTTTATAAATAACCTGAATTGGTTTTACAAATAGTACTGTCACCAGAGACTCTTCTGCCATATTACCATAGCTAATTAAAACATTGCAAATCCATAATTCTTACTTGGCAAAATCCTATATCCCATATCTTCTGCTATGGTCAATAAAGTATTTGCCTGTCTTCTCTGGTTATAAGAAAATGTGTCATTTTGGCCGTAGCTGCAAATTCCTACACTTTGTCAATTGCTCTTTAAAATTCTGCTGTGTTATTCTAATAGAAGTATTGGCTCACAGTTGATAAATGCAAAACAAAAGGCGCATGAGTCAAAGTGAGATAGTGACACATAGGTCAGGGGACATGTGTGCGATTCTGAAACTTTTAATTAAGAAAATTGATATGTGAATCAGTTTCACAGATTGCTTTCTTACAGATATAGATGGAGCAGACCAGGACTGGGAACTGTAAGGTGGAGCTTGCGGGAATGGTCATTGTTCATTTACAAGGTTGCTTTTATAGGCAGACTGGTTTTTCCTTAACCCAGCTAAAAATGAGCATTAGCTGCTCTATTACTTTGGAATTTGCCACTGCAGCAGGTTCTCAGATGAGCCTTCTGTCTCAAATTCTCTTAAGTGTTATGAAAATGTAGTAAACTTGGGTTATTTCTGTTTGATGCAGTGCGCTAATTACACTCGCTGCAAACCTCTGCTTGTAAAAATAAAGATGCAATTTAAATATGAAGGCCTAGTTTGAATAATTGCCTGTTCTGTAGGTCTGTTCTGTACACCTATATTTGTAAAAGCAGAAGTGGCTGTATTTGTTCAGCACAGTGGAAAAACATGCCACAAATCAGCTGTTATTGCCAAAGAAGCTCCAACAACCAGTTTCAAAGCATTTTGCAAACCCTCATTTCATCTCCCTCCCTGCCAATCAAATCTGAACATTTTTAGAAGGAAGAAATGACTTCTGGATTCATATACTGGATTCATAGTCCTAAACATGCTAAGAGTACATGGAAGTAAGGCTCATTCAAGCTGAAGCCAGACCATTTGTCCATCTAGCTCAGTATTGTCCATACTGATTGTCAGTGGCTCTCCAGGATTTCCAAGCTTACCTGGAAATGCCAAGGATTGAATCTGAGACCTTCTTCAGGCAAAGTGGATGCTTTGCTACTGAACTATAGCTCTTCCAAGTTTTCCTTGGAAACTACAACTAATCCAGAATGCAGCAGCTAGACTGGTGACTGGGAGAGGCCACCGAGACCACATAACACCAGTCCTGAAAGACCTACATTGGCTCCTAGTATGTTTCCAAGCACAATTCAAAGTGTTGGTGCTGACCTTTAAAGCCCTAAACAGCCTTAGCCCAGTATACCTGAAGGAGTGTCTCCACCCCCATTGTTTCACCCAGATACTGAGGTCCAGCACCGAGGACCTTCTGGCAGTTCCCTCGCTGTGAGAAGCAAAGCTACAGGGAACCAGGCAGAGGGTCTTCTCGGTGGTGGCGCCCGCCCTGTGGAATGCCCTCCCATCAGATGTCAAGGAAACCAACAACTACCTGACTTTTAGAAGACATTTGAAGGCAGCCCTGTTCAGGGAAGTTTTTAATGTTTAATGTTTTATTGTGTTTTTAATGTTTTGTTGGGAGCTGCCCAGAGTGGCTGGGGAAACCCAGCCAGATGGGCGCGGTATAAATAATAAATTACTACTGCTGCTGCTGCTGCTGCCGCCTGTGTTTTATCTTTCTGGTACTGGTTAACAGTGTGTGTGGCACATGGCTTGGATCCTCTGGCCATTAGGTTGAAGACCTGGGACGGCCAACATGGTGGCCTCCTGATGCATTGGACTACAGCTCCCATTCACCCCAGGCAGCAAGATAATGGTCAGTCAGGATGATGGGAGTTGTAGTGCAAAATTTCCCCTGTGGTAGTGAGTAGACTGTGTATGGCCTGGCGAACTATGGTTGCATCCAACAAGTGATGTTGTCTCCATTCCCATCAACAAGTGCATACAGCAACTTGACTCCCACAGCTGATAACCCCATGCCTATAAACGCCCGATAGTCGCATTCCCTCCAAGATTCCTCAGATGAAAATAGGGACATACCTCACTCCCCCACAACTGGCCCCCCCTTTTTGTGTCCGTCCCACCCACTCACTGCAAAACATTTCCTATCAGAAGAAAGGTGAGTGCCACCAATACCTCACCAATGGGACACAGCACGCACGCCCTCCGCCGTCCTAAGAAAACCCCTCAATCCTGATTTTATTTTATTTTATTCTTTGGTAGGTTTACAAAAAGAAACACCCACAAATCACACTAATAAATACTGTACTTACTCAAATGTAATGCACACTTTTTTTGGCCGAATTACGTCATGAAAATTAGGGTGCGCATTAGATTTGATGGCACATTCGCCAGCAGATACTTTTTGGGTTTCAAGGTTTTGAAATTTGAGGTGCCCATTAGATTCAATGGTGCATTAGATTCGCGTAAATACGGCAGATTTCAGAAACAAAGCATTTTTAAAATAAAAATAAAGACTCCTTGCGCTCCACAACCCTTTCTTCCCACCTAGTGTGACCCCGCAAAATATGTAGAAACCAGCTCACTGCATAAAAGTTTCAGCAGGCTATTAGAAACTGGCGACATTTCTGGAACTTTGGTTCCTTTGTCTAGCACATGAGAAAAAGCGAGCTAAGGGTTCTGAGCCTCAGCAATATAATAATCCTATACTACGACACAAACCAGCCCATAGTGCCAGCAGTAGGGTTAGAAATCACTTAACAGGTATTGTCTCATATGTTCCTCTTGTGGTAAGTAAATACTGTACAAGGAAAAAGGAAAAAGAACCGTCTTGCAAACTTTCTAGAAAGAAAGGGAACGTGGCATTTTTTTCTGGGAAGAAGTGTTGCTACACTCTCAAGTACACTCTGACATTTACTTGTTTATTTTGAAATGCAAATGCTGCAAACATATGCAGAATTTTTTGCGGTCGCTTACTGTCTTATTAGTGATCGTGCTGATAAGCTGCATTCCTGAAATGTTGTTGCTTAGCAATACAACTTCAGGCGTGTAATGAGGCTTTATAGTGGCTACTTGAAGATGAAGGAAATTATCTCAACTTCACAGGTTCTTTGATCACCAGCCCCATTTATAATGCTTGGGTAATAAAATATTTTTTTCAGCAAGCGCCCCCCCCTGCCCTTACAGATAATTTTGTTGCTATTCAGCAATTGTGTACAGGTTGCAATGACATCAAAAGCAAAGCAGTGTATGGAAAAGGTTTTCATTTTATTTTACTTTAAAATATGCCTGTTCCACCTCCCATTGAAATAATATCCAGCTGGCATACAATACAACAATTCAGTAGAAAGCAACAATTCAAATCCAAAATATAACAAAAATAAAAACAACAGGGTGTTTCCTAACTACTGCTCTCTACAGCTGCAGAGGGAACCTCTTTGGTGATGGTGGACCATCTAGTGGACGAGGACTCCATCTTTATAAGAGATGGGGGGAAATTTGATTCAGTTTGGATTGAAAGACAAACCAACCTAATTTGCACTTTCCAAAATAATATGAGAACCAAACCATAGCCAGAATTTGTGCCTCTCTGAATTGTGCAATGCAGTTCTCCAGTCCAGTACTGTGAACAAAAATGGATAGACTGGGGTCAAGTGTTCATGAAAATGCATATATCTGGCTTTGAAAAAAAAAGTAAGTATTAGACAAACTTGCATACAAACTTTGTTTTCTGCTTTTTCTGCTTCCATTTATAAATACCTGTAATACCTCTTTCTCTTTACTCCAAAATAAGTCCCATTGATTTCAGTGCTGCTTATTCCTAGGCGAGTGGGCAAATCTACCCCTTCCTTCTGCTATCCCCTTTGCACAGTGATGCAATTTTGATTTAAATAAGGTTTTACTATTATATATTTGCTCTGCCAGGCAATAGGTTTAATATATCCTTTTCAGTCACCCATTTCCAAAATCTAAAGCTCTTTTGTGCATAAATAATACATACTAAGCAGGCGTCCTGTTCCTTTTTAAATTAAAAGTGGCTTTCAGTTTTGTTTCTGAAATGTCTCCCCATTAATGGAAGCTTTCTGTTAATTAGGGTGGCCACTTGTGTGTAGCTGAAAAGAAGGGCACAGATTTGCATACATGCATAGATGGAAATTTTGAAATAATTACTTCTATTTAACATACATCTCACCGCAGTGTGGAAGGCTATGACCAGGTGACCTATGCCTCTATGTGTTGTTGATGGGCCACTTGTGATCTTCTTGCTTGATTTTATGCCAGACTTGGACTACACAGCCCTCCAATCAGAGGACACCTTCAGAGAGACAGTAAGGTATAGTGGTTAGAGTGTCTAGGACCTGGGAGGCAAGGGTGCAAATCCCAACTAACCATGAAGCTCTCAGGGTGACCCTGGGTAAGTCACTGTCTCTCAGCCTAACCTACCTCACAGGGGATTAAAGGAGAAAAACCATGTATGTCACCTTCAGCTCCTTGGAGCAAAAAGGTGCGGTATAAATGCAATAATAAACATTTACTTATTTATTTAAATATTTATAACCCTCACTTTCATAACGTGTATCAAGGCAGGATAAAATATACAAAATATGATGAAATCAGTCCATAAACATCCATAAACCATGATTAAAAATGTCAGGAGGTACTGATTTTTGTCCTCTGTAAAATGGGATACTTAGTCACCCAAGTATGCATGTTATTCTGTTTTGTCTTCTTCTTGCAACTGCATAGTAAACAACAACAAATGGGGGTGGGGGACAATGGCCGTAAGTGAAAAATACACTTGCATATATGCCCAAGAGAAACATTCTCTGTCATTTTGTTAAGATTTTAAGTGCACTTCAAATATTATTGTAAGAACACCGAGTGCCTAAACAGAGCGTTTCATTCACGCATCACAAAAGATCCTAAGAAATATAATTGTTTTCTAGTCTTGTCAAAGATCAGAATGAAATTGCTAAAAGTGCCACTTAACTTGGTCTTTGGGAAATGTAACTTTGCAAAATGAGAGGAAGGCACTCATGGATGAAAAGGATCCATGACACAAACACAAACAAAAAAACCCATCTCTCAGTTTGGATCTAAAAACAAGCCTTTTCCCAGATGTATGATGAATTACATATGTGAAGTATATCTTTGAGAGAGAGAGAGATTTTTTTTCCAGTATTCATAGCTGTTTCACATATTGTTTCTTCTTAGTAATGTTTATAGCAATTCTTCCAGGTTGGTTTGCATTATTCCTTTCCTGTAGCGGATGGGACAGGGGTGGGGAGGCAGGCTTCAGCAGAGGTAATGATTGAACTAGAGACCTCCTCATATACTTTGCAATCCAAGCATCCTTACACACAAGTAAGCTCTGCTGTGTTCAGTGGGACTTACACACAGGTAAACTCAGTTATACCCTTTAAGAAGGACATTGACAATATGTGCAGAGGACAGCAACCAAGATGATCAAGGGTCTGCTGTGAGTTTGGATACATAATCTTGTGTTGGATGGAACAATGGTCTGATCTAGCACAAGGCAGCTTCCTAATAAGGGGGACTTCTCTATGATAGGATCCAATTCTAACAAATATGAATCTAAATGGAGGAATTGTCATCCACCTTCTTTTAACCATACATTATGATCACGAGGCCTAAAATGCCACTTGAATGAAATGTTTTCATATCTGTTTGGGAAGAATAATCACACCAGCAAAATATTGCTTGTCTTCTGAAGGTAAAAGCTATGAATGAATTACTGTATCACTATAAATACTTGCAGTGGTGCTTACTTTGTATTTTCATTTTCTTTTCCAGACAGAATGAAAGTCGCTTAGTCAATGCTTTTCAGCTTCAGACACAATGTGGTATTCCTTCTATCCGTCGCTGTTCAAAGCATTATTTTAAATGTTATACACTAAGCAAATAGTAAGTGCAACTGTGCCCTCCAGAAAGTACCTGCGGAGATAAAGTGTAGTAAAGGAAATAAATAAAAATTGATTTACTTACAAACTGTTCAATGGTCTGGTTCACTGGCGGAGGAAGAGGAGTGTGGAGGGAGCGCACTGCCCGTGGCAGCATGATCCCGGTGGGGTGCTATTGCTGCTTCCCTCCCCCCCCCCCGTGCTTGGCACCACGCCCCCGCAGGCGTGCCACACCCTCAGGATGTGTGTCACGTCCATGCGGGCAGCACGCCACGCCCCTGGGATGTGCGCCAGCCCTGCCCCCACCTGCTCTCCCCCCCCCCCCGGTGCCAGAGCATGAAGCTCCACCACTGTTCTGGTTCACATGCTTTTCACTCAGAAAAAGCTGCACAGGTAGTAAAACTTGGTTTAGTTACAGCAATGAAAGTTCCTATCCTATTGGTGTAGGAACTCAAGCATGGCTGATGAGAGCCATGTGGTCTGAGCTGCAACAACCAGCTCAGGCCTCCTCATACACTGAGTTTCTCAGGTAGTCTGGGGTAAGGGGGAGGCAAAAGTTTGTTTACCTAGTCCCTCCCAAGGTATGCTAGGCCTGGCAAGACAGCTTACTCTATGGACTTAACCCCTTCATGCATTAATTAGACTAATGTTGGTTATATGAGGAGCTTCATATACAGTATGTAGTCTAAACAGGGAGTTACTGGGTCATGAGTAACTACAGCCAAGCTATCTTAATCTGTTTAAGCAATGATATGCAGCTGTTACGAGTCTTAGATGATAAAAGGCATTTTGAAACACAGTCACTTAAGAACGTAAGAACTACCTACTGGATCTAGTCTCACATTCTGTTCTCACAGTGGCCAACCAGATGCTTGTGGGAAACCCATCTGAGAGTGAGAGCACCTGTGATTCCTAGGAATTGGTATTCAGAAATGTACTGCCTCCACCAGTGAGATAGAAACACAGCCATCATGACTAGCAGCCACTGATACTGATAGCCGCATCTGCTGTTGAGGCTGATTTGTTTAATCCTCTTCTGCAGCCTTTGACTGGCACTTTTTGGCCAGTGTCTGGGGAGAGCAGCCTTTTCACATTGTCCTTCTCTAGTGATGAATCTCATTCAGTATAATTGCTGCTGAAGAACACAAATAGTTACACTACAGCCCTTGACTGAAATGACTCAAGGTCTTTTGTTGCAAAGATTAATCCACATTATCAACAAGGGGGGAAGTGCCAAGGTTATTGATATTATCCCAGGCCAAATCTCAGCAATTAGATGAAATCAGCCAAGGCTTTGCATACTTTCAAACCACGGACTCTGTATGAATGCAAATGCTGGTGGTTTCATCTAAGGCACAAAGCTGGTCCCTATTTCTTGCTTTCAAAGCAAGCCACAACACTGAGTGAGATTCCATGCTGATAATAAATCAGCACAACTCCAAGGAAATTGTCATTCGGTTTCTACCAGCAGAAGCCCCAGCCAAATATTTTTTATACTGTGAGTTAACAGAGAGATCAAAGCTGCTTTTGTGACCAAAACTCTGGTAGCAGCAGATGAACTGCAGAAAACATACTAGGCTGCTCATGTCCTTTTGCAAAGTGTATGTTTTCTATACAACAGGCAGAAGGCTTTGTGCAATGCAACCAGGAGGACAGGCAGGGCAATCTACCAACATGAAGCACAGAAGGCAAATAAAAGTGTCTGGGTCTGCTGTGGAGAGGAGAATCATTAGAGCTTTCAAGTGAGGCAGAAATTGTCGTTCCCTGCTGTGTGTGATAAGAGTAGGATGGCTAAAAAAGGAGGAAATGTACCACCACCACTAAAGAAAGGGGGAAAACAGAGATGGTGCTGATTTGTATACAATTGGCATATGTCAATTTGTATGTACCACTGCAAATTTATAAAATTGAAGGCAACAGTGCATCTCACCATAGTGGGGGAGACTGTGACCAACAGTGTCTTTCTCTCTTAAGAAAGAGTGGAGCACCTCTGGCCCCGTCCCTTGCCAGCTCTGCCATATGGCCCCCAACAAATTCCCTCCAAGACAAAGTGGCCCTCAGGAGGGTGATCTGTCAACTCCTGCTTTATAGAAAGAAAAAAGTTCTCCATCCCTTAACCAGGCTATGGCTGTGCCTAGGATTGCTAGATGGCCATAAAAAAACCAGCTTGACCTCTCTTGTACTCCTAATAGCTGTTGCCAGGCAGAAACCAGCAGGTGAAGCTTTTCATGCCATGGAGATGTCTGCTTATTGCTGCAGGTCAGTTGGCACTGAAGGCGCAGTTACAGGGGCCAGTCTAAAAGCTACAGTGCCAGTTCCAAGATGGTACTCTTGTACTCAAGCCAGCTTAGCCCTGTTGGTGTCAGTGGAACCAAATTGGCTTGGAGCACAAGTCCTCTAGCTTAAGTAGCTTGAGTGTTGTTGTTTATTAATTAATTAAATTTGTATACTACCCTTCATCCAAAGATCACAGGGCGGTTCGCAGCATAAAAATACAAAATGAAAATACATTATCATAATTGCAAAAACAAAGCCCCATACTCCCTCTCCCACAAACACATTTAAAAGGCCATAGATAGTTTTAGATCAGCTTTTTTTTTTTGCCTGTGTTACAGTGCAGGCATAAATACAGATATTAATCTGGAAGACTCTCTTCTTATCAGAGTTGTCCGGAGACCTTTGAATGAGAACCTGCATACAGGGCCTTGTTTTTGGTGAGCTGGAAGAGAAAATCTCTTCTAGCTCAGCATGTAGAATGAGCCATAATGTCGGAGCGGAGCAGGTTCACTGCATGATAGCAGGTGGTGAGCGGTACACATCGTTGATACACCACAGCTAGCAAGAATCAGGCTGACAGTGGAGTCTGGATGATGACACCTTGAGCTACTGCTCCACTATCTCAAGCAACCTTTGGAGTCCCAATTCAGGGGCAGTGAAGTATTAGGAACATATAAAATCCTGCTCCCAGCAATAAGAGCTGAAAGGCTAACATATTCTGCAGGTGTGGGTCCTTAGGTTGCCAAAACAACACCATCCATGCACAAGAGGGGTGTATCAGCAGATTGGAGGAACCCCAGGATTCACACAAAAACATTTTTTTATATAAAAAGAAACTTTCAAGCAAGTGGGAAGGAGACCCCATTAAGGACTGAGTATGCACAGCGGGTGGTGCTGTGGTCTAAACCACAGAGCCTAGGGCTTGCTGATCAGAAGGTCGGCAGTTCAAATCCCCATGACTGGGTGAGCTCCCATTGCTCCTGCCCACCTAGCAGTTCGAAAGCACATCAAGTGCAAGTAGATAAATAGGTACCGCTCCGGTGGAAAGGTAAACGGCATTTCTGTGTGCTGCTCTGGTTTGCCAGAAGCGGCTTAGTCATGCTGGCCACATAACCCAGAAGCTGTACGCCAGCTCCCTCGTCCAGTAAAGCGAGATGAGCGCCGCAACCCCAGAGTCATCCGCGACTGGACCTAATGGTCAGGGGTCCCTTTACCTTTATGCTCAACAGGAACAGTATGCTGTCTGGCTGTTAACAGGGGGGTGGGGGACAGAAAGTCCCAGAAAAGAGGGTGGCTGGCTGACTGATACCCTGAATAAAAGCAACCACCCTCCGCACGGCAACATGCTATTACAGGGCTCACTTGTCTCACGTCTGTCTCCTGACATTGCTAGTAAAGTAGGAAGCAGAGAAGTTTGGCACTGAGAGGGGGTGTCCTTAAAAGCCAGAATGCTCCAGAGAGAGGTGCATGATGTTCCCCTGAGATGCAGCAGCATCAGAACAGGCTGATAGTGTGTGAGCATTTTGATGGCAGTTCAGCAGTGTAGTTAATCAGTAAGAACTTAAGAAGAGCCCTGTTGGATCAGGCCAATGACCTATCTAGTTCAGCATCATTTTCTCACAGTAGCCAACCAGAAATCTTTGGGAAGACCCACAAGCAGTACCTGAGTACAACAGCACTCTCCCCACTAGTGATTCCCAGCAAATGGCATTCAGAGGCATGCTGGATAAATTTCTACCATCACCAGAAATTTGGGTTTGTGCAGTTAAAGTGCCCTGTTGCTCAGCTGCATCAAACTTGTTTTTCAAAAAATGGACTTTTTGCAGCAAGCACACCAGCAGGGATGCTGAATTGGCTCTACCAGTGTGTTGGTACCACGTTGACCTCCCTGCTGCCTCTCCTTTATCCCATCCCTTCCTGGTAAACAGATGTTCCCCACCTTGTGGGAAGCTAGCACCATGCCTCTGCCCCACCAGACAAGCCAGTTCTAGCGCCAAACCCTGGGTGTGTTCATCATACAACCAGGTGCACTGGGCCTTGGTCTATAATCTGTGACCCATAGAATCATAGAGTTGGAAGAGACCACAAGGGCCATCGAGTCCAACCCCCTGCCAAGCAGGAAACACCATCAGAGCACTCCTGACATATGGTTGTCAAGCCTTTGCTTAAAGACCTCCAAAGAAGGAGACTCCACCACACTCCTTGGCAGCAAATTCCACTGTCGAACAGCTCTTACTGTCAGGAAGTTCTTCCTAATGTTTAGGTGGAATCTTCTTTCTTGTAGTTTGGAACCATTGCTCCGTGTCCGCTTCTCTGGAGCAGCAGAAAACAACCTTTCTCCCTCCTCTATGTGACATCCTTTTATTTTTTGAACATGGCTATCATATCACCCCTTAACCTCCTCTTCTCCAGGCTAAACATGCCCAGCTCCCTTAGCCGTTCCTCATAAGGCATCGTTTCCAGGCCTTTGACCATTTTCGTTGCCCTCCTCTGGACACGTTCCAGTTTGTCAGTGTCCTTCTTGAACTGTGGTGCCCAGAACTGGACACAGTACTCCAGGTGAGGTCTGACCAGAGCAGAATACAGTGGCACTATTACTTCCCTTGATCTAGATGCTATACTCCTATTGATGCAGCCCAGAATTGCATTGGCTTTTTTAGCTGCCGCGTCACACTGCTGGCTCATGTCAAGTTTGTGGTCAACCAAGACTCCTAGATCCTTTTCACATGTACTGCTCTCAAGCCAGGTGTCACCCATCTTGTATTTGTGCCTCTCATTTTTTTTGCCCAAGTGCAATACTTTACATTTCTCCCTGTTAAAATTCATCTTGTTTGTTTTGGCCCAGTTCTCTAATCTGTCAAGGTCGTTTTGAAGTGTGATCCTGTCCTCTGGGGTGTTAGCCACCCCTCCCAGTTTGGTGTCATCTGCAAATTTGATCAGGATGCCCTTGAGTCCATCATCCAAGTCGTTGATAAAGATGTTGAATAAGACCGGGCCCAAGACAGAACCCTGTGGCACCCCACTAGTCACTCTTCTCCAGGATGAAGAGGAACCATTGATGAGCACCCTTTGGGTTCGGTCAGTCAGCCAGTTACAAATCCACTGAGAGGTAGCATAGTCAAGACCGCATTTTACCAGCTTCTTTACAAGAATATCATAGGGCACCTTGTCAAATGCCTTGCTGAAATCAAGGTATGCTACATCCACTGCGTTCCCTTCATCTACCAGGCTTGTAATTCTGTCAAAAAATGAGATCAGGTTAGTCTGACATGACTTATTTTTCAGAAATCCATCCTGACTATTGGTGATCACAGCATTCCTTTCTAGGTGCTCACAGACTGTTTGCTTAATGATCTGCTCCAGAATCTTCCCTGGTATTGACGTCAGACTGACTGGGCGGTAATTATTTGGGTCCTCTCTTTTCCCCTTTTTGAAAATAGGGACAACATTTGCCATCCTCCAGTCTGCTGGGACTTAGCCTGTTCTCCAGGAATTCTCAAAGATGACTGCCAGTGGTTCTGAGATCACATCTGCCAGTTCTTTTAATACTCTTGGATGCAGTTCATCTGGCCCTGGAGACTTGAATACATCTAAACTAGCCAAGTATTCTTGTACTATCTCCTTAGTTATTCTGGGCTGTGTTTCCTCTGCTGAATCATTTGCTCCAAATTCTTCAGGTCGGGCATTGTTTTCTTTATCGGAGAAGACTGAGGCAAAGAAGGCATTGAGGAGTTCAGCCCTTTCTGTGTCCCCTGCTTGCATTTCACCATCTTCTCCTCTGAGTGACCCCACTGTTTCTTTGTTCTTCCTTTTGCTACCCATAAGTAGGCGTATTTAAGTGAGTGGGATTTTTGTGATCAGTCTGACCTTGGCTACTGTCTTCTCCCCAGCAAGGCACAATGAGGTAATAGCTATAATATACCTCACATCTTCTATCTTTCTTCATCACCTAATTAAATGCCAGTCAGAAGAACCTCTTGAGTCAATAACGATTTTGTTGGCGCTTGCTCAGTAATAGTAAGGTGGGTTCTTGTGTTTTTTAACGAAAAGTAATCAGGCAGCAATAATTCTTCTCAGCTCATCAGTGTTCAGCAATCACAGACAAATGGGAACAATCATAAAACATGCCAGTTAGGAATTAAAGAAATAAATACAGAGGAAATCAATCTGTCTCCCAGGAAGATTACTCCAGTTTTAATTATTTATAGACTTTAATGTTAAAGGCACATGGTGAATAGTCCCTTATGCTGATGTCCCTATTGTGGCTCTTCCATACGCAAGTAGCCCCACTAGGATTGCAAACCTAAACAATTTACCTTGGACAAAGTCTCACAGGGCACAATACTTCTGAGCAAACATTGCACCACATATGTCCATCACTCCATGCTTCACCACTTCAGTTTGAGATACTGCAAGGGGATATAGAACATTCCTGGCTGGAATGTTTTGATGTCTGCTTCACACCTGTGAGTCAACACTAGAAGTTGCAGTTGCTGAATGATTAGTCTGCATGTGTAACTTGTGGCAGGTCTTTTCCTTGTACAAAAGCAGAAACAGAGCAAGTGATACCATGGCTTTATTTGGACTACAGCAATGTCCAGACTTCTGAGTCTCACAGGACTCTTCCTCAAACTTACACGTTCAGAGATATAAAAGAAATAATGATGAAATGGATCTTACTTTGTTAGGCTGATACTATCTAACCATGTCTGCTCTCCTCTCATGATAACAAATTCAGAAATTATGTAACACAGATGTCTTTAGATTAAAGCTAAGCTGTGCTGGTAAAATTCAAGCTGCACAATAAATCATTCTGAAAGCAGAGAGAAAAAGAAAATGGAGTTTCTCTGAAATTGTAGCAAAGAAGTGTAAGATACACCTGTAACTCCAGATGATCTTTTTCATGCTGGCCCTAACAGGACAGCAGGGCCTATGTGTGTATCATATAACACATTCACCCCATAACTGCATCTGCCCTGCAATCAAGTATGGGAAGGATCCCAATTACTTTTTATATGTTGATATTACATATTGTGGTTTAAAAAAAATATGTTGATGCCACCTGGAAAGATTTGTTTGCCATAGGAAACATTTTAAAAATGAAAGGCAGAGATGTATCCTTTGGGGTTAATGGTTGTTGTCGTTAATTTGGTAGAGTGTGATTGATGAGATTTGAATTAAAATCCCTACTTGAGCCTGAAGCTCATTGAAGGAGTTTGGGACAGTCATTATTTCTCAGCCTAGCCTACCTCACAGGACTGTTGTAAGGACAAAATGTTATGGAGAAACCCTGTATGCTTTCTTGAACTTGTTAGAAGAGAGGCACAATAAAAACATAAAGCAAGCATATGCTGGGCATGCTATTTGATGCCTACCTTGCCTCCAGAAACATTTTACTTCTTTCCCTCACACTTTACCTTTATATGCACAGAGAGAGAGACCAAGAAACACTGGACAAAACTGCAATTCTAAGAGCAGCTCCACACTTTAACGGAGGAATTCTGTCTGCAGTGCTTACCATAATAAACATTTAAAGTGTGATGGGGAGCTGCCTCCAGTAGTGATGTATGGAAGTGAGAGCTGGACCATAAAGAAGGCTGATCGCCGAAGAATTGATGCTTTTGAATTATGGTGCTGGAGGAGACTCTTGAGAGTCCCATGGACTGCAAGAAGATCAAACCTATCCATTCTTAAGGAAATCAGCCCTGAGTACTCACTGGAAGGACAGATCGTGAAGCTGAGGCTCCAATACTTTGGCCACCTCATGAGAAGAGAAGACTCCCTGGAAAAGACCCTGTCGTTGGGTGGGAAAGATTGAGGGCACAAGGAGAAGGGGACGACAGAGGACGAGATGGTTGGACAGTGTTCTCGAAGCTACAAACATGAGTCTGACCAAACTGCGGGAGGCAGTGGAAGACAGGAGTGCCTGGCATGCTCTGGTCCATGGGGTCACGAAGAGTCGGACACGGCTAAACAACAACAAGGGGAGCTGCCTGAAAAGAGACACTTGGGGACCCACAGCAGAAAGCCCTGGACTTCCTTCATGTGTGCCCGTGGCACATTTAGGAAAGTGGGTCTTTCACTCACACTTTTCTGTTCAGGGTGGGAACACGAATGCAGTTGTAACCAACATGGCTGGCATGTTGAGTGCAAGGCTCTCCTGCATATTAGCTTGATGCTTTAGCCAGTCATGGATATAATAATAATAATAATAATAATAATAATAATAATTTTTTATTTATACCCCGCCCTCCCCAGCCAAGGCCGGGCTCAGAGCGGCTTACAAGCAATAAGCAATATCCATTTGTGGCCCTCCAAGATGTTGCTGGACTACACCTCCCATCATCCCTAACCATTGGCCACGTTGGCTGGAACTGATGGGAATCAGATCCTAACAACCACACATTCTCCATTCCTGGAACACTGTGTCCCACAACCCTCTTGAATTTATACATTATTTGCCACTAATGCATGCTCTGTATTGGCTTGTTTTCAGGGAGGACACCAAGGAGTAGGAAGGGGTAGTGGGCACACCCCCCCCCCGCAAAAAATCCCTGTTATATAGGAAAAGGGGCATAGCTCAGTGGCAGAGCACACGGTTTGCATGCACAAAGTCCTAGGCAGTGCTTTTTTTTTTTGCACCAAAAGGTGCAGGAACGCACTTCAGAAGACCCACCCCAAATACGATATCTTTGGGCTGCGGGAGGGTCTCCTCAAGAACCAGAGACGGCATCCTGGCCAGGACAGCTTTCCTTTAAAACCTTCTGGGCTTGATGAGGCACGTGACCCTCACCTGCCCTGAGCCTCCAGCTGAGGAATCACGCACTTCCTCTTCAAGCTTGCGAGCCCCACCTGGGCTGTGGTTCTTTGTCTTCCCTCAGAACTGACAGCTGTAAGTTCTGCAATCCTGAGATCAGGAATTTTTTTTGCCACTTGAGGCCAGACAGAAAGTGCCACCTTGCTCTGCCACACCACCTTTTCAGAATCAAGTATGTGAGGTGCTGCAGCAAGACATGAGCTTTCCCCTTATTTTTGGCGCCAGATCTGTGGGGTCTGCTCAGCCCGAGTTGCAAGCGAGCTTCCGGTGCTTGCCGCTGTCCAAGGCCGGGTGGTTCTGAAGCTAATCAGGCGTCTGAAGGGAAACACCTGGAAGATGGAGAAACTACAACTCCCGGCAGACAATTGAGAGAGAGAGAGAGAGAGAAGCAGACACGGGGGAGGGGTCGGTGGGCGGATGGACGGCCGGCCTGGGAGAGGCTTGCCAGCACGTGCTCCCTCTGGTGGGCGCGATTCGAGGAGGGGAGGGGGGCGTGGGGCCGCTTCGCTTCTCCCCTCTCTCTTTCTCCCTCTCTCCTCCTGGCTGCTGCACTTCTGCGTTGCTCAGCGCGCGCGCGCACAGGCAGCCCCCTCGGCCGGACTGGGCGGCCAGCTCGCGGCAGGCGCTGCACCTGACCGCAGCGCTGTGAGGAGAGCAGGCAGAGGCGCCGGACGGGGCTGAGGGGAGACAAAAGAAGAGGAGCCGCGAAGCCACCAACACGAGGCAGCCGCTTCTCCGGGCTGCCTCAGACGGACGCCCCGCCACCCCCCGCTGCCGGCGGACACTTGCTGCTGCCTGCGAAGGAGGAGGAGGAGTCCGTCCCTCGCTTCATGGCTGAGCAGCACTGAGGAGGCGGCGGCGGCGGCTGGAGCTGGAGCCCCGAGGAGCAGCGCTCAAGCCCGGCGCGCAGCCTCTCCCGCGGCTGCTGCTCCTGGATCTCCCCCGGGATTCTCGCCTGGGCGGCCGGGCGGCGCACGATGCGCCCTGCTGCTCGCTTCTGAGCGCCAGCCCCGCCGCGATGATCTCTCCGGAGCAGCAGCAGCAGCAGCCCAACCATGTCGTGGCCACCATCGAGAACCTGCCGCCCGAGGGCAGCGGCGGCGGCAGCAGCGGCAGGAGCAGCATCTCCGCCCCCTCGGCTTCCAGCGTGCGCCAGAGGATCCGGAAAGTGTTTAACAGGTGAGCTGCTGCCCACGCCCTTCGCGGCCTCTCGCTCGCCCTCCACCCCTCTTCCAGTCGCCTGGCGTGGAGAGCGCAGAGCCAGGCTGCAGGAGCCGGATCTCCTGCAGGAGAGAAAAGGCAAACGCCAACACCCGCCGGCTTAAGATCCCTTCTTCCGGTCCAGCGCTGGAGGGCGAGGCGGAACGATAGAAGGGCGCTCTGTACATGCTCAGCCGGGCTCTTTTTTTTTTTTTAAGTCGAAGGCGGATCTCTCTGACCTGAGCATTCCAGCCACAGCTCTTAAGTCCTGGCTCCGAGTTGCACCCAGAGCCCCAACAGACGCTCCTCATAGGGATCGCTCTAGAAAAGTCTTGCTGGGTTGCCCAGAGTTCCTGTGGGTATAAAGAAAGGGCCATCCATTTTGTTCGATTGGGTGATTTTGAATTCAGGGGCATCCCGCTCCCATATATGGAGCAGTGGCTAGTGCCAAGGGAGACTTCTGAAAGCCTCCCTAGGGCTAATGGAGATTGGGGGGCAAAATGGAAGCTTTGCATTTGTAGAGGCGGCAGCAGGTGGTACACTAACATGGTGGGTAGAGGATGCGTTGCCCCAAAACGGGAGAGAACTGCAGCCTGTGTGAGAGATGCAAAATGCTGACCTGCTCTCCTTTGGCATTTCTCACCCACAGGCTTAACCTGAGTTAAGGGAGGGAAGAGGTGTAAAAGCCATCTTTTGAAAACTAAACTGCTGCTGCCCCCTCCCTTGCCCTTAGTGACTGCCTGCTTCTCTCATTCAAGCGAGCACATTCATTCCATAAAGTGCCAGAACGGAGGGGATGGCATGGCCCCGATCCAGGAGACACGGCAGCAAACCACAGAGTTGGAGTTGATGCTCAAGTAGAACAGTGATGGAGGCAAAGGCAGCCCTTTCACAAAAGGACCAAAGTGTCTTAATTCTGCCATGAGGTTTGGTTGGGGGAGGATGGTGTTTGGGTACCCCTGTCATGGTGCAGTTAACTCTCTAAGAAAGGCCATTTTAAACAATGCTTTGTATAGACCCAGGACTCTCTCCAGCTGCTCTCGCTCTGCGGATCTGGAAGAGGCTGGTTTTTGTTTGCACCTTTTTCTATGGAATTCACTAGCAAGGAGAAACCATTTACGGTATATTGTGCGGTTTCAAATCTTAATAGTGAAATGTTCATACCCAGTGTGGATTCCTTGAATGATGGGCATGAAGTAGGGAGGATTTAGAAATGCAGTTGAGATTAGTCTATTCTTTATTCGCATGAGGAGGTATTGTGTGTGTGTGTGTTTGCATTTGCAATATTCTCAAACAAACAAAGCCTAAAGTCTCCTGGGATTTTCAGTGGGTTTGGATTAGCACAAGCTTGCCTGCTGGTGATGATAGGGAAAGTTCCCATTGTAAAGATGTTACGGCTTCTTCACACAAGGGCTGGGCAATGTTGGCGAGGGGAAATCAGGATTGCCTTTACAGGTGGTCTGTATTTATTTTTTTAAAGATTTGAAAAGGATAAATAAGAGTCTGCCAGAAAAGCCTATGTCTCAAAATCCATTTATTTCATAACTGTATTCCTATATAAATGGTAAATCCCTAGTTTTATTTTCTCCAGATCTGATTAACTTGTATACTCTGCTAAATGTGTTGGCAAGCCAGGCTCCTGTAGGGTGAGAAATTGACTTCCGTCTGAGTTTCCTCATGAAAGACCCACTGTGCCTCTTGCTATTGTATGGGTCTGCAACCTTGCTGCTCTCATAAAGAGTACGTGCAGGGCCTCTCACCCTTGAAAAACAGAGGGTCCCACCTATTAGTGCTCCCAGGCCAGGGTGCAAGTGTGCCTGTTGAGCGTTTGAGCCATTTGTGAAGAGAGATGCAAACTTGATCAGTGCTTACTTATTTACTTTTTTAAAAGATAACTGTTGGAACTGAAGCTGCAACTTAGTGCTGTTTGTCATTTTGGCCCAGGAGTCACCAGCATGGAACCTGTGGCTGCACGTACACCCACACAGACCTTTCCTGGGCTTGAAAGAAGCCATCTGTTGTAGCCAGTAGAACAAGGTTGAGGCATGTGCTTGTTTGCGATCTCCACTTGGTCTCTCCACTTTGCAAATGTGCTCACTTACACCCCCCCTCCCCCCTAAAGGTTTGCCTGTTGGGAGCATACAGCAGCCTTGTGTGGGATGTCCTCCTTCTCCTCCCCTCTCGTGTGCCAATTCCCTCATCCACTTCATGGTTTATAGTAGCTTTAGTTTGCCTCGCTTCCAGAAATGGGTATGTGATTGTCACTAGGCACAGCTTATCTCCAAACCACATAAAATATTCACAGTTTGAAGTGGTTTAAAAAAGAAAAGCACTGATTTGAACACAGTATTCAACTAAATTTTACTCTAAGTAATGTAAAGGTAAGTACCCCTGGATGCTTAAGTCCAGTTGAACTTGACTATGGGGTGACTCTCCGCTTTCAGTTTGATGGAGCCGGCATTTGTCTGCAGACAGCTTTCTTGGTCATGTAGCTAGCATGACTAAACTGCTTCAGGTGCAACGGGACACCATGACAGAAGCCAGAGCGCACAGAATGCCGTTTACCTTCCCACCACAGCAGTACCTATTTATCTACTTGCACTGGTATGCTTTCTAACTGCTAGGTTCGTAGAGTAAGGTTAATACTCAGAGCAGAGGTTTTCAACCTTTTTGGGTCCACGGCTCCCTTAACCAACTACATTCTTTCTGCAGCACCCTTGTGGCACTCAGGATCCTGGTTATGTCACCCCTTGCCTGCAGCCGCACCAATGCCCCTGGTCTCTGAGATGCCCCCCCTGCCCCAAAGAGAGGTGCCTGGGAAGCAACCCCTAGCCTGCCCCAGAGGCACCATTCACCTGGGGAGCTTGTAGCCAGGGCTGCTGCAACAAACAGCTGTGCAAGCCTTTGGGAGGCAGAGACACGAGAGGGCATCAAAGGAGGGAGGGAAGGAAAGAAGGACAGAGGCCAGTGTTGCCCACCGCACCCCGGACCATCATTCAAGGCACCCCAGGGTGCCACTGCACACTAGTTGAACACCACTGACTCAGTAAGCCTATTGAAATAAGTGGACCTAACTCAGGCATGCTAATTAATTTCAGTGTGTCTGCTCTGAGTAATACTGAGTTGAATGCCACCTAAGATATGGCTGGTGGTTACCATTTGTATGCATGATTTGGCTCTTGTGGCTAATGATGGTAAGCAAGAAGGTGGAAGCAAAAAGGTGTAGCGATAGGAGGATGCAAAGGGTCCTCAGCAGATGAACCTTTTGGAGGGGTGGGCAGAGGTGCTTTTGTATATGTTTTTCTTGGTGATTGCTTGACATATTCCAAATCTCATCCATGGAATTTATTTCAAGACAGATCCCTAATTAAGCACTGCTTGTAGATGAAAGGTGGTGAGATATGGGAGTGCATTTTAATTTTTCAAGCTTTTCTGAATTTGGAGCTGATTATTTTAACCACCAACCCTGATGATGTTTTCTGCAATTCCTAGAGCAATGTCACTGCCAGTCCTCAAGTAATGTCACTGCCTTCATTTTAATGAGTTCTTCTCACTCCAGGAACATCTTGAAAGCCTGTCGGAGATGGAAAACGTATTTTACTTAATTGGTCATAGAAACAGATACCCTTGAAGCAACTCTAATATTATGATGTGAAGCAAATAGCAACTCTTGTCTGAAGGTGTTGTGGTGAATTCTGTCCAGGATCTCAGCCCCAAATGGCATTGGATATAGGAAGGGCACTTTCCTTTCTTTTTCTCTGTAGATTTGTTTTTGGGGATCAACTCTGAGTGGTGTTAGATGCTATGAAATGTCAGGAAGAACAAGAAGCACAAATACCTCCTGCTTCTAGTCTCTTAAGTTTCATAACAGCAAACACTGCTTCCATTTCTGAGAGGGAGAGAACACTGTTGAGAGACAGTATGAAGTAAAGAGTATGTCTAGAGAAATGATCCCTTAACATGGACGCACCTACAATGCAAGTGCACTAATTGGTGAAGATGTGGAGGAGAGAGCGAGTCAGAGGGGACTTCTAGGACAATGATGACTGTTGGCTTTTGAGGGTGCTGTGAGGCTTCCCAAGGAGGCATGGACTTTGGCCACAGCAGGTTCAGAGTGCAGTATGCACTTCAGCATCTATAAATCAGTGCAAAACAAGAAACTGGATGCTCATCTCTTAGCATGTTCTTAACCTTAGTCAGTTCGATGCAGGACAAGGAAACTAAGTTGTGCATAGTCAAAACACACTGGGTTCAGTGGCGGGTGGAATTTTCTAAGTTATTTCCTCCAGAATCCTGCCCTCTTTCTGCCCCCTTTTAATTTAATTAAAAAAATTTTTTTACCATGCGCATAAAGTTGAATGAACACAAGTTAAATGTGCATAAGTTGTGGGCTTACTCTATGCAGCTTAGTTTTAAAAAGTAGAGGAAAACCACTTTGAAGTAAAGCCAAATACAAGATGATAATGATGATGATATATGGTAAATAAAATAGTTTGAGAAATATTCTGCCACCCTAAACCAGCAAGTTCATCTGAGTTGCATGATTAGAGAGGCAAATTATGGCATTTCTGCTATTAATTAAAATAAACCTGAAAATCCAATGTATTTGACTTTGCAAGTCTTACAGAATGAATTCTCATAACCTTGAACACTTGAGCTTTCTTGTGCAGAACAAAAGAACTATCTTCCTGTGGGATTTTGTATAAAGAGAAACAAAGAGCTATTTAATTTCTCTTAACATAAGGGCAGTGGAAAAAGTATGAATCCGAAGGTTCTTTTTCACTGCATTACTCCCCCCCCCCCTTCACCTTTGGGAAGAAAAACAGTGTCATCAAAGGTTATGTTTGTAGTTAAAATATTAATCCATACAGAGTTAATATGACTAAGTGATGGTTCAGTGATTGTGCCCTCAGTAGCTGCAGTTGGCAACCATAGTGCAAACTGGAACAATGAGACACGACTCCTGGCTTAGCTTTATGTCTGAACAGGGATCATGGTTTGTTTCTCGTTAAACAAACCATGATATGATGCCTGATTAATTGAGTGAAACAAACCACGACTCCCAATTCTGACATAGAGCTAAGCCAGGGATTGTGGTTTGTCATTTCTGCTTATACTAAGTGATAAGCAAAGCAGGAGCCATCTGCATATCAACAATAAACTGTTAACCATGGTTTCCCACAGGGGTGGGAAACCTCAGGCCTGGGTGCCAACTCTGGTCCTCCAGGCCTTTCTGTTAGGAACTCAGGACTCTCCCTAGGCCACACCTCTCACCAGCTTTGCTTTGTGCCCTCTTTGAGGGCTTTTGATTGCCTGGAATATGTCCTTGATGATGCCTCCTGCGTGCCAGGATATATGTGGGCATGGCAATCTCTGTTATCAGGGCTTTATTTAAAGTTTTGGGGTTTACTCTATGTTTAGTGGGGCATACTCCTAGCTGAGCATCTGACTCTTGCTCTAGTTTCCTTCTCAGGGTGAAGGACCAGCATCAAAGATTCAAGCTGTTCTATGCTTAGCTGTTTTGTCATTGCTGCTTCCCTTCCCTTGCTTTTATGCAATTTTTGTGAAACTGTGCTTGTTTTTATTTATTTTGTTCTACCCCACCCAACCCTGGGATTGTTTAGTGGTGGTGAAGGGACAGGCTTAAAATATTCCTAAAGAGCATATTTGCTCTTCCTGACCTGATGTCCACTAGGCTCCACCCCTGGGGTACCAGGCTTAGTTAGGCCCATACCCTGACTGGCCAGGTACTCTCCTCTGTGCTTTCCAGGCACCATTAGGCCCTGCCCCATCTCACAAGCCTCCACTCCCTGATATGTCAGACATTCCCAGCTACTTTCACCATTGGTGGTGTAGAAGCACTGCTTCAGCTGCCTGGTAGGATGCCTCTGAATACCAGTTTGTTGGGAAATGCAGGTTGGGAGAATGTGATTGTGCAGGCAATATAAGCCTGCGAGGTTTGCTGAGGCAGATGGCGGTGGCAGGAGCACAGAGGGTTTTTCGGGAGGCAGCCTGGCCTTTGGCCATCTCCATGCAGCTCCGGAGTTCCCTTATGACTTTTCTCCCTTTCCTATCATTTCCCAGGCAAGCTCCAAGCAGGAAGTGGCAATAGAGAGCAGCGGTGCACACATGTAGAACCTGACGCCATGACGTCACATTGCACATGCACTGCTGGGCACCCACAGGCTGGGACCCAAGTCAGCACCCCTGGAGGGAATAGCTCTCCAAAGTTAATGAAGGCGCTATAAGTTGGATGTATTGAAGCTGCCGAGAAAACAATTGGTGATTGAATCAATGATGCAGACATCCTGGTTGTTGCTTTTTAAATGAGCAAGGAGAAGCAAATGCTGAACTATAGTGTCTGCTTCCAGGGAGCAGCTCCCTTCTCTTCCCAGGATTAGTTGTGATGGTTAATTGGAATCTCCAAATTCATAAGGAGCATTCCTCTGAATATCAGTTGTTGTTGGAAAGGCAGGAAAGTATCACAGAATCATAGAATTGTAGAGCTGGAAGGGACCAAGAGGGTCCTCTAGTCCAACGCCCTGTAATGCAGGATACTTTTTGCCCAAGGTGGGGCCCACAACCCTGAGATTGAGTCTCATGAGAAGCACGTAAACTGGACGTGAGCACAGCAGTGCTCTGCCCACCTGCAGTTCCAAGCAACTGGTATTTAGAGCCATGGTGCTTCTGACAGTGGAGATAGAACATGGCTGTTGTTGTTTCCAATTGGATGCTCCCCAGATATTGGACTCCAACTCCCAAGCCAGTGATCATAAATGATGTGGGTTGCAGTTTAAAACATCCTGAGGGCACCAGGTTTGGGGATGTCTGGACTATATGGATTGACAGGTGTCTTCTTTTAAATGGAAGTCTAGTCACAGGACAGGATGAGATAAGGAAATGAGAGAGTATATTTTCCCACACTTGTTGGAGTGGGTTGAAGTAACATATTAAAGTGTAGGGAAAAGCAGAAGAATCATTTCAGAGCGGTGCTGATATGAAGGAAGATTCCCGAGTGATTTTTAAAATGCACCTGCAGTTTGGGCCACAGACTTCAATGCATTTAAACTTGGAGGCTCTTTCCTCCCCTCCCTTTTCCTATATACCTGGCATGCACTTAATTTAGCATATTCAGAAATGAACTTTTCTTCCACAGTACAGTTAATTAATAATGCAAAAGCCTATGTAATGAGCTGTATTCTTAACTTGTGAAAAATCTCACAAATAGAATTGGGGTGGAAGGAGGAGAGACGTTTTCTCATGAGGCATAAATTGGCAAGTCTCCCCCTGGGAATATATGTATGCTGCTTAACTTGGACATTTGGGAGATCTGTGCTTTCTGGGTACCTGTTGTATGCATAAGATCCCCCCCTTGGGCTTTGGGAAAGGGGTTAGCTAGTGCCTCTTGAACTGGGGAGGTTTCCAAAGAGCAGAAGCATAAATGGCTCCATAGACAACTCTGGAGAATGGACAGAGTAGCTCTGATAGAATGGACAGAGCAGCTTTAATGTGCTAATGAGGGGAAGACCAGATGCCAGAAGTGATCAGAGGAGCTCTTTGTGATTCTGTCTCTTTTGAGATGGCTGAAGCCTCTGTCCTTATCACTGCCACTACTGCTCACAGGCAGGGGGGAGACAGTGGTGCTCTTAGAGAGAGGTGTTCGTTTCCTTTAGATCAGCAAGTAACCTTAAAAATCAGCACCCGAATGCTGATTAGGGTAAAATTGTGAGAGAGATTAGGGGAGGCAAACAGCCTGGATGGGATACTTTAAAAAAATGAAAATAAACTACTCTATTCAGGTTGTGTGTGTTGGATTCTTGCAGCCTGTCAAAAAGTGGCACAGACAATTGCACCTGTCCTTTTTTTGTTTTGGAGAATATTCTCCTTATTTTTGTGTGTGGCTGCTGCTTGGCTTCCAGTATTGTAGCCAATTTGCTGAGGTTCATAAATGGGAGAGGGCTATTGCTTGCATATCCTGCTTGTGGGCTTCCTATAGACATTTGGTCGGTCACACTGAGTACGGAATAATGAACTGGACCTGCCCACTGAGCAATGGCTTCAGAGATTCATCTTGCAGCAATGTGGAGGAGGGCTTTCATGGTGGTGGCACCCACCACATAGAATGATCTGCCTTCTGAAGCATGCACTAATTATATTGTCTTTTTGGCTTAATGCATACTTTTCTTTTCTGCATAGGCATTTTCTGGCCATTAACTTTGCTTTCACAGACTGCCAGTTCCTTTGGCTGTTGTGCTATTGTTTTGAGATTTTGTAAAATGTAAAGTGACAGAGCAGTGCATTAAACAAATAAATGCATGGGTCTTCAGTCCGATGCAGCAGGGCAGCTTTTACATTCCTATGAGCCCAGTGGCATTATCTGCTGCAAGCCAATTAAGCAGCACATATCTGTTTAAAACAAAATTTAGTTAATTCAAAGGCAGCCATCTATTTTAAGTGGTTTATCAGCAATTACCTCTCATCTGGCTTCATATGTGGTAAAGAGGGGAAGGGAATTAAAATGGATAGTATTGGAACTCAATTTACTCCTCAGGAAGTGAGAACATGATATCACCTTGATTTAAATGTATATTGTTCTCTCTGTCCTCTGTTGTCTTCCAGGTATGACTTGATTCAGGGACATTCGTAGACCTGACATGCTTGAGCAGCCTTTTGAGTGGCATCTTTTCACTTCTGAAATGCCTTTTTTGTTCTTCATCTGATATGGGTGCCACAAGGGCTTTTGTTCAGTCAGAACTCACCGGAACTTTGGTGCGTTCCGGCACCTCTGTAGTGTTGTGGCATGGCTGCATGGTGCTTGTGGCTGCGCAATAGCATGACAATCTGTCTGGTGCATCGGAGGGCGGCAGCATAAGAGGAGAAGGTCAATCTTTCCTTAAAAAACTCAATAACTTTGAGCACTGATTTTTCTAGAGGAAAAAAGCCCTGGGTACCACTATCCTGTTTGACAATGTCTTCCAGAAAGGTCTAAGTCAGTACTGTTTTTCCTGGAAAAAGAGGTACTGAACTCACCATGAACTTCTCCCTTGTTCTCTTATAATGGTAATGGTGTCCACCTGAGAGGTGCTGGAACTGAGTTCTGGCAAGTTCTGGCTGGAAAAAAAGCCCTGGGTCTAGCAGAGGCTTTAATTTTGGAACCTGAAGTCAATTTGTGTGTATTCATGTACCTCCTAACGTTCTTGCTTGCTTGTTTACTGCATTTATATCTCACCTTTTCTCTAAGGAGCTCAAGGTGACGTACATGTTTCTTCCTCTTCTCAATTAATCACAACAACTCTGTGAGGTAGTTTAGGCTGAGAGGCAGTCGCAGGCCCAAAGTCACCCAGTCAGCATTAACCGCCGATTGGAGATTCAAGTGTCCTAGTCTGACACTCTAACCACTACACCACGCTGGCTCTCCAATACCTAGCCAAATACCACTAAGGCATGATGACTGCCTTGGCACCATTCTTCACATTGTTAGATGTGCCAACACTTCCCGAAGAAGAAGAAATGCAGAGTTATTTTCATAAATGAAATATTTATCAAAACCTCTGTCATGCACAGGCCTGGTTCACATGTCATGGCAGCCAAACTGTTGCTTACTAGGTAGGACCATGAAAACATGTTTGGCATATAGAGCAGGGCGGTCTAACTTCTCATACCCAGCGGGCCACAAGAACCCTTTGACACCATGCTGGTTCTCATATTCCTCAGTAGTAGGTGAGAGAACAGTGAGTGTCACACCTGTCTTAAGGAAGTATTTCTAGTTTTATATATGGGCTGGGAGCCAAAGAATGCCAAGCAAGAACAGAAATCTCCTCCATGTGTGCCATCCTGCATCATGCCACATCATGCCCAGCTTTTGGAGGTTTCTGGGTTACAATGAGAAGGGACGGTGATGTAAAAAACCCCCAAACCCTTTGGATCCTGGCCATGGTGTGTTTATGTTTTTTTACCATGAATGTGCACACATTTTAGTGATACAACCTTAAAGTTTGCTAAAGAGCCTTGGGCAAATCATTATCTAACTGTGTTATTGTACAGATAGGAACATAATAAAAGCCTCTTGAATCAGGACAAAGGATCATCTAGTACAGCCCTCTGTTCTCACTGTTTCCAATCAGATGTCCACAGGAAGCCCACAAGCAGAACCTGAGCACAACACTCCCCACCTGTGATTCCCAGCAATTGGTATTCAGAAGCATATTGCCTCCCACAGAGGACAATCCCATGCATACCATTCTGGGTGTATTTGAGTGGGTTCCAGCTATGATAAAATGCATATTGCACAAAAGGTATCACATACGGTATATCAGAAAGGCAGGATACCCTGTTTGTACACATACCCTTCCACTTCATTATGTCCTGAAATGTTCCTGTTTGGACCTTGACTCTTCAGTGTCAAGCGACATTAAATCTGCAAGCGAGTTATTCTGAAGGCGTTGGACAGGTCTGCTTAATGGTCAGGTTGAGCTCAACATGAAGCATTGACCTTGGTGAGCGAGTGCCAATAGGCTCACAAGGCATATCAGACTTTAAGGATTTCATTTACAAAATTGCTCTACAATGGCAAGTGGATCGCTTCGGCTCTAATGCTGATAAATAGGCTCATTTGTGTCCAATAACAAGACCCTAATTATTGCCTCCCCAGCACCCAAGTTAATTGCAACCTGTAAGGCAATATTGGCTGGTGACAGAAGGAAAGCATTGCTCCAGCCATTTATATCATTGGTCATTAGACCTCGCAGCCTGTATGTTCATTTGTCAAAGGAGGACATGCCTTCAGCTTATCTGGAAACCTGCGTGGGCATGTGTTCTATTGTGCTGCAGGGATTTTCTTTTCATATATATATTCAAAGTTGGAGAAGAAATGTATTACTTTTTTTGAACCTTCAGCAAAACTGACTCTCATGGCCCAGGCATGCCCAAGCATATGGGCACAGCAACTTTTCTCTGAATTTCCAACACAAAAGTTATATTGGATCTCAAAAGTCCTAAGCATACTGTTAGGGTTATTCTGTGTTGTGTTATTCCTGAATAACATTTAGGAATGTAATGCAATTTACTCCTCCTCTATGGTTGGTGTGACTTTTAAAAAAAAAAATAGGGTGGTAGTGCGAGCCATCCTTCACATTCAGTGACATAAATATCCCAGCTCCTGCCTCTTCCGCTTTGGATAGCACCAAATGTGCCTCCAAGAAGGCGAGCATTAAAATCAGATCACTACGAGTATGTCAGTATTTTCCTTAAGCTAAGTTGAATGGGAACACATGCAGGGTTTCCCCCACCCGACAAGCCAGATGCTTTGCGTTGCCGTCTCAATCTTTTTTCAGAACTCCAATGCAGAAAGAGGCCCTACTTGGTACTACAACCATGTCCACTCTGTGTTGTGGATGACATGAAGCTGATCGCATTGTGGGAATACAGAGAAATACATGAGTTGCTTGCCAGAATACTGGAACATATTGCCACTTCCTTTATGACTGGAACATACAAAATGACCCCCCCCCCCAAGATAACAGAAAACTTGAAGTATTCTAAGAGATTCATGTCATCAGAAGAGAAACCATACCATTGAAGGAAACCATACCATTTATTTTGTTATCATACAGCTACAGCAACACACCCAACTCTTTTTTACTTATTTTTGGGTGCTGATGCATGCATGTCATCCCCACCTCCAACTCTTTGGTTAGGTGTTGGTTGACAATTGGTTTGGGACAGTGCTGGATGAAGGGATATTCCAAAACCTGGTACTGTGAGGTAACCAAAATTTCAACAGTTATTTGGCAGGCTTCACAAGAAGGGCTGTATTTATATTCAGCCAATAAAGATATGAAGCTGTAGCTGACTATACTGGAGTGAAACTGACAAAAATGGGACTGAAAGGATTTGTAGAGCTATATCATCTGTAGCCTTTAGGTTCCTGTTATGAGAAGCTGGCATCCCTTTGGGATGTGTGGGCTTGTGATGGTTTGGTGTCTAGTCCTTTTGTAGGGCGACTGTTGTTCAAAGAGGAGGCATGTGATGGTTGAATCATGTCCTTCCTCTCTCTCTCTGCACAAAAGTCACACGGATCCCTTTTCAAGTGGGCAGGAACTCTTTCCCCTTTTTGGAGAAAAGCCTTGTGTGTTTTCCCTTCTCTGCCCCCCCCAGCCCCCAGAATTCCCTGCTATATTGTCTTATTCTTTTGAACCTTGGCTCCATCTGTTGGCACGGCAACACTTCTGCATGGATCTGCAAAATCTTGTGAATAAGCCAGTCATCAGCAGTTCATTAACACAACTTCTGGATAGATTTTTTTTTTTCAAAGCACAGGGCACATTAAAGGATCATGCAATTCAGATTAAGGTTCCCTGTGGCGTTTCCCATAGTACGTTTTGCATCAGCTTTTGATTGGAATTGCAGCACACAGAGGCTCATTGAAAAAAATATTCTGGACAATTAAACTCCTGCCTGCAGAACCTAAAAGATAATTGGCCTTTGAAAATACTTAGGGTTAGATGTTCAAAATGTGCACTCCACCGTTCTGTATTGTCTAGTTACACCTGTGCAACAGGGGTGTGTCTTTTCAGGTGTACTTTCTTTGTATCAAGGACTGCAGCATATCTTTAATTGTTACTTATTTGGCTGCTACCTGTTCTATTTATTATTAAATTTATATCCTGTCCTTCCTCCCAAAGATGCTCAGGGCCCCCAAACAGCAAAAGAATTAAATACATCTTTTTAATTTTTTTAAAAAATCCATTATAGATGCAGACTGGGAAAGAGCTCATTTTAAACAGTTTGTTGGGAGACAGAGAACTTCACAGGCTCTGAAAAGACACCAGAGATGGCACCTGACTAATATTTAATGGAAGGGGACTCCAAAGGGCAGATGCCACAACTTTAAAGACCCAATTCCTATATTGTGCAGAATGGACCTCCTGATAGGATGGTATCTGTAGGAGGCTTTCACCTGCAAAGTGCCGTGATCAGTTGGCTAAATAAAGGGAGAGGCGATCTTTCAGGTATCCTGATCCCAAGCTGTATAGGGTTGCATACACCAAAAGCAGCACCTTGAATTTAGCTCAGTAGCTAATTGCCAGACAGTTTTCCAGCAAATGTTGCTGGTATACACAAACAGCCAACTTTGGAGTGGAGGTTCAGGGATAGGAGAGAGGGAGAAAGTTCCAATGCACAAGTGGAAGACCTTGCACAGGGCTTCCGCTGACACAGTTGGGTGAATCCCACCTGAGGTCTATTTTAGAAGCATAATATAGCTATGGAGAACCCCTTTTTTCTATTTGGGGGTAACCGGTTGGGGGTTGCATGCCAGTGGCAAGTGTGATTGAAGCCAGTAGTGAATGGGGTCATAGCCAGAGGTAGACAGGTTCCTTGTTGCTCTTTGCCCATTTCCTCAGGTGGGAAAGACTGGAGCTTTGAAGAAAGCTGTTGCTTCAGCTTTGAAGTAGCTCTGTCTGGAGGCTCCATCCCTTCCTGACTGCCAACCAGACCCTCATCTGGTCCTGAAGCTCCTGGCTGGCTGTCCATCTCCTCTTCTCCAAGTGATGGGCATTGCTCATTGGGCAGAAGGCTGAGTGACCAAGAGTAGAGAGAGAGTAGAGAGCGCCAGAGCCAATGACAGGTGAAGCCATCTTCCTCTGAACATAATAATAGCTTGCTGGATCAAGCTAATGACCCAACTAGTCCACCATCCTTTTCTCACAGTGGCCAACTAGATGCCTTTGGGAAGCATGCACATAAGTCCTGAGTGCAACAGGCTTCCCTTAAAATACCTGCTGTTATCATCTAGTGACTTGAACAGAGAGAGCTGTAGGACTCTCTTTATAGCATTGCTCAGGTTCATCTGTGTACCAGGCACATGGGGAAAAGATATATTTCCCTGAGAATCCAGCCTGACCAGAACACAGTTAAAGCATAAATATATACAGTATTTAATTAAGGAACATGACGTTCAGAACAAGTAGTCTTCATACACAGAACCATGTAAGCACAGAATCCCACTGCCCATCTAAAGTAATTGTTTCATAACAGCTATAAATATATACTTTTCCTAACTCCCTTATATCATTCCCCCCCCCCCATATGTTGTGCTGGGAAGGATTGCAGGGGGCTTCTACTTCTATGTACTTGATTACAGTAAGATTCCTCCATACCGCTAGGATGTGCATTGAAGTGAAAGTGACTTAGAAGCCCCCTGCAGACTGTACAATATGGAGAAGGTCAAGGACTAAGGTGTATGCAAGATGCATACAAGGAAAGATGCACCCCTGTTTCAAGTCCACACTTTGAACATCCACATGTTCAGGCAAAGGTCTGGACATGCCTTCAGTTTCATCCCCTGCCATGTAATATAAGAACATTTATACTGGCTTACAGAGGCTTAGTTCAAAAGAAGTGTGAAGAACTGCTTCTGTTCATGCATGCAAACTTTTTATTCTGTCTTCCACTGGCCGTGCCCACACCTCCAATCTCACTGCCCATGCGCCATGAATGACTGTAGCGGGGGGCAAATCAGCTGTCTCCATGTGTGTCTGGATCCAACCCATGGTCATGTAAGTGTTGCCAAGAAAATGCAAGGCACTTTAGCAATCATAATTACGGAGAGAACTATACCAAAGAGAAGCTAGAAGGCCATAGAACTTAATGAATTAAAAGTCTCACATGATTTATTTGGTCACCTAGTCAATTCTCCTCTCATTATTTAATGGTTTCTTATGAGGTTATAAGTAGGTTAATCCTTACAAATGTCTCCCTCTCATTTGTATTGTGGTCACAAGAACAAAGTACCTGAACACACCAGGCCTTCATTTTAGAGTTGCTGGAATCTTTTGTGACCTTAGGAAAGGGATGGGGACAAATTAACTTTAGAGCTGCTTTTAAATCTGCCAATGAAAGAGCACACTATGGATTTTCTGAAGGGAATCTGGAGAGGCAAAAAAGTGCCAGGAGAATAGACTTTTATGCT
Organism: Podarcis raffonei; assembly: GCF_027172205.1. Classification (NCBI taxonomy): domain Eukaryota; kingdom Metazoa; phylum Chordata; class Lepidosauria; order Squamata; family Lacertidae; genus Podarcis; species Podarcis raffonei. Next base: position 56,142,558 of record NC_070604.1, read on the forward strand.
AGGGACCTTTGAGGAAAGATGAAACTGCTTTTATCCATTCCTCTTTCCCCCTTCCTCCCCTCCACAAACTTCCACTGCTTTTCTTTTGTTCTTTTTCTAGTGAAAGTTGCTGTATCCTATTCAGCACAGCACATTGCAAGCCTAAGCAAAGTGCAATTTGTGCTTGGTGCATTGATTGTTACAGACACTAATTGTAGCTGCTGCTCAGGGTTGGAAGGATCACATTTTTTAAAATGATTTTATCCTCAACTAGGCTTCTGTTTCACCTCTGAAGTCTTCTTGTGTAGAAAATATGGTGATGCAGTCAAACATAACTTGATCACATTCTTTAGCCAGGAAGATTCCAAAGATCTAGAAAATGCTGTTGTTCTGTCTTGGTAGTATGCAATGTTTCAGTCATAGCAATACAATTTTGATGGGATGTTTTGGAAGCTGTGCTGATATGAATGGAAGTCAAGCAGTTCTAACGGTGTACTGCAGGGGTGGCTGAGCCATGGTTCCTGCCCCGCATCTAGTCCTTCAAGGACTCTCTGCCAAAAAATTTGTCTCTTTTTTAAAAAAATAAACAAGTTTCTTTTTGTTTTGCTGTACCTATGGATCCCCTGCTAAGATGCCAAAAGGTTTTTTTGCTGCCCATTTTTCAATTAAACAAAAACAAAAAACAAAGACACAAATGGCACATTCTAATACTCCCCAAATTTAAAATTGACTTCTTAAATCATCATACATTAAAACCCTAAAGTTGTATTCAGCTAAGTCCTACTCAGATTAGATTCACTGAAATTAATGAACCTTAGTCAGGTGCATTCACTTCAATGGGTCTACTCTCAATAGGACTGCTGTTGAATACCACCCATAATATATATTGGTGTCCTTTGAAAAATAAATAAAAATTGACCACACCCACCTTTCCACTTTGTCCATGTCCTCATTGACATGTGTCCCCCCAGAGTGTTGCCACTGGGTCATTGTGGCCCTCAGCCTGAAATAGGTTAACTATCCATAGGGTTCAGGATAGACTTTTAAAGGTTTCTTTCCATTTTTTTTCCATAGAGGAAGACCCTTTAGGTCAGATATTAACTTGCTTGTTGGTGCCAGGCATGATGGCAAATGATGGCTAGTTAACTAAAATAATGTCATACGTATTTTTCCACCATTTCCTTCTGCCTACACTCCCACCTGTTTTCTTTATTCCCCTTGTGTCTGTCTTTTAGCTCCTAAGGCCTTTGGGGGCTTGTCAAAATTGTAAAGTGCCATGTGCATACAAAAAATAAAGAATAGCATAAAAACAAGAGGGAAGTGAAGATCTTCAGAAATGCAGAAACATCAAGAGGCCTCCTCTTTGCAGTCGTTTCCTTTGTGCAGGTCCTTGGCTCTTGCTGCTGACCTGTGCAGACCTCTTTGTTTCCAGCTGTGGGACCCCGTGCCATTTCCCACCCACAACCATGTGCCGCCTCTAAGCTAAAAAGCTTGTGTAGATACGACTCTCCATCTCAACTATGAGCAACAGAGTTTAAATAAGTGCGCGCCTACATCACCCACAGCCTGTTCAAAACCATCGTGGACACCTCATCTTTATGACCATGTCTTTCAGTTGGCAGGGAAAAGAAAGCGAGTGAAAATATTTTCCTGCACATTCGCTTTTCTTTTTAAAGCTGGGATCAGAGGCCGGTACCACAGAAGCAAACAAACGAGAAACACTTGTGACGCACAGTGCAGATGTCAATAACTTCTCAATTCTGGATTGTTGAGCTCTGTGACTCTCAGGTTCTCTTGGTGTAATGGGGAAAAGGGCTGTGGCTCAATGGCAGTGTGTCTGCCTACATACAGAAGATCCCCAGTTCATTCTCCAGGTAAGGCTGAGAATGTTCCCTGTTTGAAACCTTGGAGACTCAGTGCAACAGTCCTGAGCTAGGTTATATTTGCAGGGAAAACTCCAGTTTGAATTTTACCTCTGGCTATTACTGCACTGTGGTCTAAACCACAGAGCCTAGGGCTTGCTGATCAGAAGGTCGGCGGTTCGAATCCCTGGGACGGGGTGAGCTCCCGTTGCTCGGTCCCTGCTCCTGCCAACCTAGCAGTTCGAAAGCACAAAGTGCAAGTAGATAAGTAGGTACCGCTCCTGTGGAAAGGTAAACGGTGTTTCTGTGCACTGCTCTGATTCACCAGAAGTGGCTTAGTCATGCTAGCCACATGACCCAGAAGCTGTACACTGGCTCCCTCGGCCAGTAAAGCGAGATGAGCGTGCAACCCCAGAGTTATCTGTGCCTGGACCTAATGGTCAGGGGTCCCTTTATCTTTTTATTACTGCACCAGCAAAGCCCCTCATCTGTATCATGGGGATAATGCTACGCTACCTTATGAGTCTATTGCAAGGATTACTGACACAATGTGTGTGGAGCTCTTCAAACACTTGAAATGCGCTAATGCTAAGTATTATTATTCTCATCATTGGAGAAAACTAGGATAATAAGACTGTATTCCACTAGGATATAAAGATTGGCTGCTGGATTGTTGTAACATGATCCTTGTTGTAACCTAATCTTCCTCCAAGCAAGGAAATTGCATATTGGGTCACCAGCCATGGTGTAGGCTACAAAGGGTGCCTTTTTAAAAGCAGCAAGCAAGATGACTGATGCATGCACAGCATTTTGTTCTTCCCATCTGCTCATGGGAGCCATGGCTATCTTACCATCTGGGTCCTTCACCTGCTATTCAATAGAGATTGTCCTCAGGCAGAAGGATTGCGCCAGCTAATTACCATAGCTATGTGACTATCCCTGGTTTGGCCTTCCTTTTCTTTTTTCCCCGCCCCCTCCCGCACTGTGCCTAACAGTTGCATAACTTCACAGATGACAATGGAACGAGCTTGATGAGGTGTGAGGTGTGTTGTACTTGCCATGCCGAACCTTAATTTCTCTGTATTGATCTGTACCTCCTTACATAGCAAGTTGTTCAATGTTGCTGTAGATTCAAGCCCTGATAATTTTCTGTTCTCTTTGCCACTGCTTGCAGGTATGATGCAACATCCATTCCTGTTGAACAACAGGAAAGTGTTTGTGTGTGTGCGCGCGCACCATTTAATGAAAACCTATTGATTTCAGCTTTAAAGCTGCAGTGCCAATCTACTTACCAAAGAGTAAGACCCACTGAATGCAATAGGACTGACTTCTGAGAGGACATGGTTAGGAAGGAACTGTAAATGTGCTTTTAATTCTCCCACTGAAATCGATTGAGTTGTAACATCCTGAGATTTGACTGGGTTGTACCATAACTGAATAGATTGGGATAAACATATTAAAAGTAATTCCAGGGGATTTCTTCCAACATCACTGGGCCAAACAGAAGTACATGTGTCAGTGAGCATCAATACATTAACTGCTCCACCCACTTTTGCCTCTGGCCCTGTCCACCATTGGCATGTGGCCCTGGGAAAGTTGCAAAGAAGAGAATGTGGCCCTCTGCCTAAGAAAGATTCCCCACCAGTATTCTAAGTCTTAGACTGTAAAGGCTAGTTTTTCTTTTTTTTAAGCACTAATAGATTAACGCCCAGCTTCTTAAAACATGTTAAATAAGAGTTATGAAGTGGATATAGCCCAGGCTGTCCACCCAGCATTCCACCAATGTGTTGTTGTGTACTCCTGCAGTTCATTTGCCTTTGTTCCATTTCAGTTGGTGGGCACAGCAATCTCTCAGTTTTTGCAAATGACTCTGCAGTTCTTCGCAGTGCTGCGCTGCACTGCCACGTGTATAAACTTGACTAGGCTTGTTGTAGACGCCTCTGAGAGCACACAAAGTTCCCTGAAGCCAGCCTTCTGTTTCGTATCTGCAGAGGCTCCTTTCCTCAACCCCCATTTTTAAATGTAGGGCGATCTATAGAAAAGCTTTGTGGGAGGGAATATCTTGTCATGTTTCCCCCTGGGATTAGCACACACGAGCGCACACACAAGGTGCTCCTCTTCTGTTAAAGATGCAGGCGGTGACAGTGAGAGGACTTGCTGAACGGGCCTCCCCTAAATTTGTCCATTAGATGCGAGGGGGATCCCCTGCTAAGTGGCACTCTCAGGAATGTGGGGAGATTGAATGGAACAGTAAAAGTGCAGCTGCACCTGAATGCTGCCAGTGAGGTTGCTGCCAGCTGGTGGCCCTGCGTCATGCTGCTCCCTGTCTGCCACGCAGCCATCTGCTGTGGCTTTAATGAATGAATCCTTGCCTTCTCTTTTTTGGACAGAACAATGGCTTTGGAATTGTGATCTGCATTCCAATGGACATGTGCTCCCAGGCGCGCGCACACACACACACACGAGTCTCCTGCATAGGGTGATGGGGGCTGGGTTGGTGTTTAGGACCCAACTTTCCTTCTAATGCCTCGTTTAGTAATGGTAAGCTGTCCTTCCCCATATATATATCTATATATATATATCTATATATATATATATCTGGTTTCTCTTCAGATTGTATAAATCTTTACTTTTTTAATTAATTTTTAAAAAATCCCTTCCCTTGATAGGTCACTCTTTCCTCCTCCCGCTTTCAATATGAACATTGTCCCCACTCTATGGAATAATGTGTGTAAACCTCTTTAGCAAAGCTGCTCATGGCTTTGTCAAAAACCACCCACCTGCTGCTTGGTTTTGGCTGTTTCTTGGGGGATCTCGGCTGTTCCACATAATCAAGGCTGGAGCATCTTTGCATGCTATAGAGGTAAAGTAGGGATTGTGGCACACATATTGGAGAGACCTTGGGAGAACAAGCTTACAGAAAGTGCTGTTTTCTGGTGGCATGCCAAGCTATGTTTCATTTGTTTGCTTCATCAATAAATCTCATTCAAGAGCAATAAGTGACAAAAGTACAGTGGTACCTTGGGTGTCAGGGAACTGCCATCGGAACGAGAGGAGGAGGAGGGGCTCCACGACGACGCTGGAGAGGGGCCAAGTAGGGAGAGAGGCAGGTCTCCTGTTGGGGAAGAAAATCAGCGCCACACCAGGGATGGAGGGGGGCCAATGGGGGAAGCGGAGAGCAGGCTCAGAGACTCTTCACTGGACACCAGTGGAGGGAGCACAGGTCCTCCGCTACCCACGCCCACCCTGCTCAGAAGGCTTCCGCGCAGGGAGGCTAGGAGGAGACTGGGCGTCAAACAACTTTTATGTTGGAAAAGGTTGAAGAAACGCCCACTGTCGGATTCTGCCAGCGACTGAACAGCCACGAAGTGAGGGGCTGTCCAGCCAGGAAAGGTTTAACCAGGCCACCTAGCCAGGAGTGGCGGCAACTTACGCACGAGCAACCCCATAACCATTAGATTGGGTTAAGAACTTAATTCGTTCCGGAGGTCCGTTTTTAACTTGAAACTGTTCTTAACCTGAGGTACCACTTTAGCTGATGGGGCCTCCCGCTGCCACTGCACAATTTCTGTTCTCATCCTGAAGCAAAGTTCTTAACCCGAGGTATTATTTATGGGTTAGTGGAGTCTGTAACCTGAAGCATCTGTAACCTGAGGCATCACTGTAATGCAATCCACTTTAAGGTGATATTAGCATGATTCTGCTTGTAAGCAAACCCTTTGGGGCTTTGTTCCCTGCAGGCATGCAGCGTTTTGCTTTAATTCTTGGGGTTTTGCTCCATTTCATAATGGGCTGCGGTGGAGCCAAATGGAGTTCAGCACTGTGGTTCAGTTTCGTTTGGTATGATTAAATGTTTCCGTTCCCAATTAGCTATATTGAGAGGCTGTGTGTGTGTTTGTGTTTGCCTGCAACAAAGAGTACATGGCGTTGTTAACACAGTTAAAACTCCGGCATGAAGCTTGCTATGTGATCTTGGGCCAGCTACAGTTTCTCAGCCTAATCTACTCCACAGGGTTGTTTTGAGGATAACATGGAATTGGTAGGAGAACTCCTTAGAGGAAAAGTGGGGAATGAATATAAGAATAAAAACGATACATAAAATTGTGTATGTAGAAATACATTTATCAGTACAGATCTGTATTTATATTTTATGTCCTTATATTACTTTTGGAGCATTCTCCACCCCTAAATTCACATAGTTGCTTCCAAACTATTATGGCTTACACGCTTGACTTTTATGTATTAAAATCATGGCAGTAGAAGAGACACTGCAGGCGTAGTGCCAAGGGATGACATGGATCTGTCTAAATGCCAGCATCTCCCACCCACCCACCCACAAGCAGATTTTGGATGTTGGGGTTTGATATCTGAATCTGACTAATTTGAGCCTTTCTGAAGTAACACAGACCATCTTTAAATTCTCTCCATCTGACAATTTAGAAAAAGAAAGGCAGCAGATCACACACAAATCCCACTTACAGTATCTCTAAGCAAACCTCACAGAATGTTAATCACATGTAATTTACTCACGGGAACCAATGAGTCATCTAGGGCAAATTGTGGAATACAAGACCGTAAAGTTACTGCAGGGTCACAGCTAGATTTGAAACACATTAAATAAGCTTTTTATTGGCTTTCGGAATACCAAAGGCTAATTTGGTTCATGCTGGTCTTCAAGCCTGGATAGCTGAAAACTGCCCACAAAACAAATTATGGCTATCAGCCTACACTCTTCAGTAGGTAAGCCAATTAATCTTTGTGTCAAGATAGCTCTCTTTAGTTCCTTGCAGATGTTGATTTGACTTCATGCATCCAATATTTGCAGTAGTACAATCACTGGCGGACGAAGGTGGGGCAGGGGGAGTGGTCCGCCCCGGGTGCCATCCCTGGCGGGGTGCTTTCGTGGCCGCCCCCTGGGACATGTGCCACGCATCGCTGGGATGCAAGCCATGCCCTCACAGGCGGTGCGCCATGCCCCCGGGACACGTGCCAGCCATGTGCCAGCCTGTTCTCCACTCCCGGTGCCAGAGCATGTAGCTCCACCACTGAGCGCAATGAGCTGCAGCCCCCGGCCATCTCAGGGGGTATGCTTCCCCTTTCTCCCTTCATGTTGACTCATCAGTTTTGCATCCAGTGTCCCCTTTCTGAGAGCTATAGTGTGGTGACTTTTCAAGGCACACTTCTGCTCCCCTTTTGTTGTATAGCATTTGGCAATCGCAGTAGTACAGATGATGGACAAGACTTGGCATATCAGTGGTGAAGTAATGCAATGCAAAACTGTAAACAGCCTTAAACAAACACACACACACACACACACACACACACACACAGGTTTTCACATAGCAATGACATTTTTGAAAGAGGAAAAGATGACAGGATGGTTTAACTCTTTCCCAGTTTTGAATTCTACAATTTTTAATAAACCCTTTATCAAAAGGGCTTCGCAGCTATTAAGCTGTGGATGAAGGATTTAAAATCAGGCTCCTGGCTTGTTAACATCATTACACCATGCTACTTTCTAATTGTTTTATTCAATAAAGGGCTATAATTCATCCCACCCTCCATCCTTCTAAACAAATGAGGCATTAGATTATGAGCAGCATGAGGTCCAAGATGGGTCATTGCAAACCCCTCCCTCCAGCTCTTTATTTCCAATGACAGAAATGAACACTGGGGTGCCTGCTGGTTGTGCCCACGACTACAGAGGATCTGGATTTCCCAGGAGGAGAGCTGCCCTGATATCCCAAGAAAATGAACAGATACGAGTTTTGGACACTCCCCCCTTTTTGCTTTGATGTGCTGCTCAGTTGCTCTGCTCAGGGAAGCATTCCAGAACCTTCCTTTGTAACATGAATGCTGTGATTAAATCCTCAATGAGTGCCCCTTTACTAGGCAACAGTGGAACAGAGCCTGGAATCTGGTCACTTCATTGATAAAACTTGCAGCTGAAAGCATGGCTATTCCTTTGTGTTGAAGCAATCCAGCCCCTTTTAATGGGCTGCAGCCAATCTCTGACCATCTGAGTTGGCTGTCGCCTAACCAGAGGCATTTGAGGCTCACCTTCAAAAGCCCACTATTTGTTTATTTAAAGCATTTTTTAAAAAAACACCAGGCTCTTCAGTTAAAAAAAAAAAAGTCTTCCCAGAGTGGCTTACAAGTATCCTTGAATAAGCAGCCATTGCCCTCAGGCTTATACCACAGAAAAGGAGAAAGATTTGGGAGAGAGGCACTAGTTCTTAACTGCATCCTTCTTGGATTGAAAATATTTGGTAATGGGTGAACCAAAAGTTGCTAGTCTTTCAGCAGAGGTGGTGGAAAGTCCATACAGTCCTGTCACCTGCAGCTGATGGAATGGCTGCTGACAGGTGACAGTTGAGGAAGGAGCCAGTGGAAGCTGGTCTTTCAGCAAAGTTGATGTAGAGGCCCTGCCGCTCCATCTCTCTCTCACACACACAATGGGTGGAATGGGACACTAAGAACCTTCTTAACTCTGGGCAAGATATTTTAGGGCTCAAACCTTGCCTCAATGATGACAAACTTGGTTTATGGACCCCTGGTGAACAATCAGGACTAGTGGAATGTTTCCAAGCACAATTTGAAGCAGGACTGGTTCCAGGCAGCATCCTTGGTGGTTCCAAGCTTCCACTGACGGTGCAGCATTCCTAGTAGTGCCAGGTGCCTGTGTTTAGCAGCCAGACCTTCTGCCTTGGCTGGTACGAAAAGCAGGGATTCAAATGCGGTGGTGGTTCCACCTTGGACCCACTTAAGATTGCTCTGTGTGGTGTCTCCAAAGGAAATCCCATATCAGTTGGGCCCCATGGGATGCTCAGTGTTATGAGAACATATTTGTGGAATGACATCATAGCTGAAATTTGTATTGCATCCACTGTATTCCTTATCTGGTGATCAGATTGGTTCGGTTCCCTGTTTTGCCTGAGCTAGGTTTGGACAACCTGCAACCCCTCACGGAAGAGTCAAGTAGCAATGGTAGCCAGTGTAGTCCAGTGGAAAGAAAGCTGAACTTCACAGAGATCTGAGATAGGAGCTCAGCTTGGATCTCTGCTAGAAACTCATGATGTGGTCTTAAGCAAGGAACATTATCCCACCCAACTTTACCCTATAAAATAAGGATAATAGTGACCTGCCTCACAGGACTGCTGTGAGGATAAGCCTGTAGATGTTGTAAATTAAGAGTGCAATATAAAGGGAAAGAGCAGCATTAATGTGTGCTGCACTTGATAAACACCTATGTTGTTTTGAGTTTGTGATGTACACCCCCCCCCCGGAAGGTACTTTGTTTTGTTAACGCCAGCAACTGAACCCAGGAAATAGTTCTCTAAATGCCCCAAATTTGTGTTTTACATTTTCCTAAAGCAATTGATCTTGACCCCATTATTATAGAATTCTCTTCCAGAATTAGTTGCACTGTCAGTTGATCCCCAAATGTATGATCTGCCAACACCTATGCAGCCAATTGGCAAAAGAACAAGAAGAAGATTGGTGCTTTTGTATATGACTATTAACTGCCTTGAATATGTTGTTTGAAATCTGCTTTTTAGAGCCTCCTAATTATCTCTTCGCCGCTAGCAATTATATGAAAGAGACAGCTGTTCAGAAAGGCCTTTAAATGGCAGCGATGCATGTTATGGCTGTATTAGATGCATGGTGTTTGGTTTTCTTTATTCCCTTTTTAAATAGCTGTCAGTTTCCCTCCTGGCCTTGACTCCCTCTTACTACAATTACATCCTTGCCTATTTCTGGTAACTTGTTTATCCCTCCTGACTTAAATATTGCAAAATGTAGCCAGGATTGAAACCAGGAATCCAACCTTCCTAGGGACATAGCTGTTGCAAAATCAGTCAGAATGTGGTGGGCCTTGGACGCCACCAGGCAAAATACGGTGCATCCTTGGGGGAACCTGGCAAATAGCAAAAGAACAACACCTTTGTTAAACAAGCTCTGACATTTACTAGCTCCATATTATCCCATACATAATATGCCTCCGTGCATAGGCTATAAACCAGTGGTGGCCAAACTTGGCCCTCCAGCTGTTTTGGACTACAACTCCTATCATCCCTATCTAACAGGACCAGTGGTCAGGGATGTTGGGGACTGTAGTCCCAAAACAGTTGGAGGGCCAAGTTTGGCCATCACTGCTATAAACAGTGTGGAAGGAGTAGGACTGTGTCCTGCCACAACATCTGTGCTCTGACTGGAACATGGTAAAGGGACTACCTAAGCGTGCTCACTTGTACATGCTTCATGTGGTTGGGATGCCCTCATTATTGTATAGACTGATTATGTGGCACATTCATGCACATGCAACTGCATGCCTGTTTGTGTTCTTCTCAAGACATCCTGCTCCGTGTGTGACTGGGTTATGGGTGTCTCAGTGAGGCGCACTGCTACTCTTCTGAATGGTTATGAGTTTAGCATGTAACAGCTTATTTGGTCCACACAGAGAGACATGTGTGTTGAGTAGCTTCACTTCAACAGTAGGAGCTTCTTCTCTGTTTAGCCCTTCTACGAGGACATCGCAGAGCGAAACATTTTATAGAAAATAAGCACAGCGCACAGCAAGTCTTCTATTGCTAAATGTGCTTAATGGCCTCCTCACCTTTCTGAATACATTTGTGGTTGAGATCTTTTCATTTGCATACATTTGTGGTCCTACCTGTTCATTACGTTCTGTCTTCCTGTGCTTAACCGTAGAAAGTTTATTCCAGTCATATTTTGGATTTGATTCTTCCCTATATTCTTCCCTGGATCATGTGCATGTGACAAAATTCTAAGCCTTTGTTAACTTTGGATTGCCTGGTGAAATTGCCTTAGGCTAATTCTGATAGGCTGCTTTGTCATTTGCATTCAATAGAAGGTGACTAAGCAAAGAGGAGGAGCCATAGGGGAAGCAACAGCCCTGCTGCAGGTTTCTTTTGGGGACGCAGGTGGTGCTGTGGGTGAAACCACAGAGCCTAGGGCTTGATGATCAGAATGTCGGTGGTTCAAATTCCCGCGATGGGGTGAGCTCCCGTTGTTCAGTCCCTGCTCCTGCTAACCTAGCAGTTCGAAAGCACATCAAAGTGCAAGTAGATAAATAGGCACTGCTCCGGCGGGAAGGTAAACAGCGTTTCCGTGCGCTGCTCTGGTTCGCCAGAAGCGGCTTAGTTATGCCGGCCACATGACCCAGAAGCTGTACGCCGGCTCCCTCGGCCAGTAAAGCGAGATGAGTGCCACAACCCCAGAGTCGGTCACGACTGGACCTAACGGTTAGGGGTCCCTTTGCCTTTTTAAGCAAAGAGGAGGAGCCATAGGGGGAGCCAACAGCCCTGCTGCAGAGGCATCCTGCAGTTGGCTTGTTCTATAGCCTGGTTTCTTTTGGATCTGAGAGGAAATTTCTCATAAATATTGGCCTGTGAGGACCTACTCATGAGCCAGGAAATTAGCATGACTGAATAGCTGTATACCAGGGATGGGCAACCTGTAGTCCTTCAAATGTTTCTGGACAACAACACCCATCACCTATGACCAGCTTTTAACTACAGTTCCATTACTCCTGACCATTGGCCATGCTGGCTGGAGCTGTTGGGAGTTTGTATCCAGTGACATCTGAAGGACCACAGGTCCTCTATCCTTGCCATTGAGACATGAAAAAGTAACATTTATGAATGCTATTTTAATATTTCCTAGCTTTGTGTACGCTGTGTCTTTATAATGTTGCCACTAAGCTAAATATGCTATTATCCCACAAAACCCCATGCAGTCATAGCTATTTTGCAACAACTTATTATACATATTGTGTATATTCACTCCTCATCTGCATTGCATGGAGTTGAAATGGGGTATGGACATATTTGCAAGGAACTGTAATAGAGTGGTCAATTATGCATTGCCAAAACAGAAAATAAAAATCCCCATTTCAGTGACTGAGGTAATCCCCAGAAATCATGCAGAAGCAATTTGATATGCAAGGTGGCCAGTTAGAGGAAAATTGATGGGATGGATTTGCTTAAGATTTACATATGCTGATTCAAATGTATAGATACAAAGTTTTAAATTACCACTCAAAATACAAGGCAGCTCACCATAGTGGGGAAAGCTGTGGCCAAGGGACTTGTGTGTCTGCTCAGGCTGTTGTCCGGGTGCTAACTGTGGATGGGCAACTTCAAAGTCTCTTTTTATGGTTCTTTGCCTATAAACTGAACTTGGGATCAGACAGAACTATTCTCAGGCAGCCCTTTCAAATACAGCACTGTCCTCTATAAAGCAGCACATGATGTCATCTTATATCACGAGAGCTGATGTTGAGTGGTATAGCAGGTAGTGAATGAGGCCACTTTTTTGTGAGTGTTCCACTAATTATTTCAATACATTGTGAATCTCTCCCAATCATTTTTGAATCCTCTTGCTCCCTAATTAGACTCAATGTGCAAAAGAAGTTATATTCCAAACTTTCTCAACCAGGAGGTTGTAAAATATGTTTAAGCCCTATGCCTATAAATTCATTATGACTTCCCCTCTCAGCCCCAAAAAGATCCTACAGATTTTTTTTGTGTGTGAAATGTTTAGCTAAGATGAATGAAGTAAGTATTTTTCAAATATGACCATGTACACCATTTGCAAAGGGTGCAGCAGCTGTGAGAAAGACCAGTTCCACTCTAGGAATCATTAGGAAAGAAATTGGAAAGGAAACTGCCAATATCATAATGTTGTTACACAAATCTATGGTGTGGATGCATTTGGAATATTGTGTACATAGGTTTGGCTCCTCACCTTGACAAGAATATAGCAGAGTTGGAAGAGGTTCAGAAAAGGGCAAACAAAATTTATTTATTTATTTTCAGAAGGTGTGTATCTGCTATTTGATGTAATAAATCCTTAGAGTGGTCTGGTCTAAAGTTACCACACTGTGGGGCAGAGGGTTTTTACCTCCTTGGGTAAACCATTTGCATAAATTTCAGGAGTAATGCAACATTTGGGAGCTAACCTGGAAGTGTATTACCTGCAAGAAACCTTCAAAACACTGAACTAAATTCTGCTGTAGATCTGGATTTGCATCTGTGTTCCCATCTGAAAACTTATTTGCTTTTATATTAGTAATTCAAAGGAACCAGTAAAAGAGAAATCTGTTCTGAGCTGGTTTCTCATATGTTGCTTTGGAGTAGAACACAAAGGAAGCAGATAGTTTGCAGAGTAACAGCTACATATGCTGGTGGAAAAGTTATCTTAACATGACTAAGCCGTTCTTTAGATATCAGGTCACGTATCTTTATACTCCAGTAGTTTTGCAGTAAACTGTCAGCTACATATTTGATAAATCTTAATGTTAGCAATTATAAGGCTATACCTTGAGGTACATGCACCTCCTTAGCCTGCCATAATTCAGCTAATTCTAATCAGGGTTTGTGAACTTCCCAAATCCATTTAGCAAAGAATTTCCATAGCACATTAAATTCTCTCAATCCAATTAAGTATAGTCATCAATTTGAGAGTAGGATGGTTGGATGGTTTAGCACTATGAAAACGAGCCTCGTTTTCCCCCAGGCTCACGTTCTTCCTCTTCCCTCCCTACTGTATGCCTGAGAGAAAGGGTTTGGAGGCTTTTTCCTCTGTTCTTTATTATTTGCAGCTTGCTGCGTTGTCTGGACTGTTGACTCAGCTAGACTGGCAAAGAAAAAATAATGTATATGCATTGTATATGCAATACAACATTGTGCCACCAAATGGCAATGTGGAGTCCCGTTTTTCTCTATCTGTTTTCCCTGTTTAAATATACAACGCATTTAACTGAAACACTTCTTTGATGTGTCTAGATCCAACCTGGAACAAAATGGTTAAACTTATCTCTTGTCAGTGGAAACCAAACCAACTTCAAATTACGAAGTTGGCTTGCTTCCACTAGCCATAAATTAAGATTAACCACAGTTCAGGATTTCGTTGGCACACTAAACTATGGTTAATCTTAAATGGCAAGAGAAGCTTCTGATCGTGTCCTTATGGCCACATTGAAGGAGGAAAACAAGCATGCATGCCTCAGAGGAGGCTGGGTCCATTCTCGTAATGCTCAAGCGTGGATTAGAAATACAGCCAAACAGAGCCAGTATTTTTCTCTTCTCGTCTGTTTTAGAAACTGTAAACCAAAGTAAATTGTGGGCACGGAAGCTAGGAAATCATATTATGGCTGGCCTGAACTCAGTTCTTCTCTGTCTGGCTTTTTAGAAAATAAATAGTTTTGTACATAGATGTTCAGCAGATAAGCATCTGATGGAGATAGGATGATGTGCCTTTCTGCTTTAACAGGTTTATATTTTCTGGGGAAGAGAAGAAATGTTCCCATATCATATGCAGTACATTGTTATACACTGTAAATTTTGAATTTATGTAGCTTTTGGTAGCCCAGGGTATTTGAGACACAGCTTACATTCTGTGCATTTGCATTTATATTCTCTTTGAGGGAAAATGATATCCTTGCTGTGGACAAGGTTGTAAAACTTCATTAAAATCAGTTGAAATATCTACCTCAGTATTGTCTACTCTACCCTGACTATCCAGGGCAGGCATCCCCAAACGCGGCCCTACAGCTGTTTTGGGACTATAACTCCCATCATCCCTAGCTAACAGGATCAGGATGCCTGATCCAAGGTATCAGACAAAGGTCTTTCCAAGCCACACTTGGAGATGTCTGGGACTGAAACTTCCACATGCAAGCAATGAGGTAGCATTTGAAATGGAAGACCAGTATGTGTGGGTAGGGGGTGGGGAGAGATTAGCAACTTCTAACATTTTCCATTTGCGCTGTTTTTCATTGAAGATCACTCAAGTGCACAGAAAATAAGAGCTTGGAGACCAAGCATGGATAGGTGGTTCAAGTACTTCTTTTTTTTCAGGCTTAAATATGTTAGATTTTACTCTGCTGTCATGCAGCTGACAAAGTGTGCTCCAGCCCACAAGAGCTTATAGCACAATAAATTTGCTGTTCCTTCAGATTCTGCAGGAGTCTAACTTTCTGCCGTACAGTATTTGTTACAGCAGACGATAATGGCCATATTTCTAGAAGGGATTTCTACTATAACATTTCAACAAGGTACTAGATTAATTTCAAGCTATTTGACAGCAACTGTTGGGGAATATTAGCAATGGATTTTTGATTTTCTTTTAGAGAGAGAGAGAGAGAATAAAATAACACCTGTCTTTTTATTTCTTTTTCTCTCACTTTGCCATTTTATGTGTTTATTCAGTGTTCTGTATTTCATTGTACATTTTATAGCCGCGTTTGAATGGGAAGGTTTTGAGAAAGATGGGATATATGGAGAGGCACATAAAAGTCAACATTTACTAAAGATCAGATCTGTAGATATTTTATTTCTGTCAGGCAGAATTCTCTTCATTGTACCAGTTCAGTGCCACCTCATTATGAAATTGATTTGGAAAGTTGTATGTTGGGTATGTGTGGGAGGGGACATAAACATATTTTGGTTATTAGATCCAGTCTAAAGGTTTTCAAGGAAGCCCCTCCTAAACACACACACACACGAATTTCTGCCACGCACAGTAAACCAGCACTTTACTCTTCACAGAGATCAGTCCATTTCAAACATTTTCCTGTTTGAACATTTGACTTCCTGCGTACCCACATTCCTTCCATGTGGAGTCTCTCTGACTCTCGGCCTCAGAAGAGTGCTGATCTATTTTTAATTTCACTTTCCTCGGGAAAGCTGCATGCTTTCACAACATAAAATACGTATTGCCAAGAAAGCTTCTCCTAGAACAAAATTTAATTGGTTGTCAGGACCATTTCCTTCAGGCACATATATGACCACAGCTTGGACTTGAATACACCAGAGTCTTCAAGCAGATAAGACAATATTTCCATTTTAATTGGGAAACGGTGTGTCCTATAATTTTTTTTCTTAGGTACATTTTAACATCTATGTTGTTTATCTTCATAACTGTGGTTTGGCTTGCCCATTCCTTTACATGGGTTTTAAAATGTAGCCATATCATAATTTTTTAATGAATGCTTTTATGCTGGGTGGATGCGGAACAAAACAAGGGAATGGATGGTTTCTTCCTAGAGGAAAAGCTAAATATTTTATGCTGACATCAAAATAACCTGTGCTTCATAAAAGTGATTCAACTGGGGGTGTCTCATCTGGTCTTTCTGTGATTTTCATGAAGCTTTGGGTAAAAGCAAGGGGTAAAGATTTTATTTTTATCACTCAGAAGTGTCACCTTTCCTTATGGCTAACCTTCCAGGGTCACAAGTCATTGGTGGATGGAACCAAAAAGTTTTTACACACACATAAAGTATTTTTCCGAGCCTAATTGCCAGTGGTGGGCCATGGTCTTTACTGAGATAACAGGACATTGGTGTGCTGGGTTAACCCTTCCCTTCCCATATGTAAGCGACACAAATATCTCCCCCGCCCATGGAGTAAAAGTCTAGTTGCAATGCAGGAAGTGATTTTCAGCAAGGGGGAGGTCACAGTGCACAGGGAGGGGAGGGTTAACATTTCCGTCCCCAGCTGTGACACACACACACTGAAAATGTTCCCCCGCAATAATTAGGCTTTTAAAATATCTTCTGTCTGGCACCAGTAGAAGCTTTTTCAAAATCAGAAAAATGAGCCTTAAAAACAAAAAAACCCCAAGCTGATGGCTGCATCAGCACAGGGCAATGTGGACAAAGGGCACATCTGGCCATATAGCATTTTTTTTTAAAAAAAATAGCCAGTAGCTATCCGAGGGTAAAATACAAATGAGCCCAGGGTGCTGAAGATAGCTTTGACTTCATAAATGTGATTTAAGCTTGGGTTTTTGACATAATTTATATTGATGTTTTTATCAAAGCTATTAAAATGTTTGGGTCAAACAATGCAGTAAGCCCAGGATTATAATGGGGTGAAAAACATGCCTGTGGTCACATCCATCTATTTTAGAATTAATTTTAACAAATACGACTATAGAAGAGAGGTATCTTCATTACATTTCCGAAACTGGTGAGCAAAGCTGCCCTATGCTTATTGACTTGGAATTAATCATGTTTTAGGCTGCTGGTGAAATTAGTAGCTCTCACTTGAAGCCTAGAATTACAGAAACATATTCCCTGTAAATATGCAGGTAATGAGGGCTGGTCAACAATAAGCATAGTCTGACAACAACAAACCCTGTGACTTAGCATCACCTTTCTGTTACCTTTGCCCACTGCTGTCCTCCCCAATGGAAAGTTTCAAACTTAACTACTTGCTTGCACATGTATTTACCCTCTTGCTACAGCCACAGAAAGTCATAGAATCGTAGGATTGTAGAGTTGGAAGGGACTATGAGGGTCATCTAGTCCAACTCCCAGCAATGCAGGAATCTTTTTTCCAACGTAGGGCTGGAACCCACAACCCTGAGATTAAGAGGCTCGTGCTCTACTGACTGAGCTATCCAGGATATGATCATGATTATGTCAAGGACAGGTCTTTTTGTAGTTGTTTGCCCAGGCATGGGCGTGGTTCATATATCACTTTTAAGCCATAGTGATATGGCGGCTTGTATCCTGAGGTAGGCAAGTCACTGATGCTGCATTAACCTACCCAACTGTCCCAAAAAGCTTCCAGGCCATTTGGTCCTATGATTCTTAAGAGCATCTTGGAAAGCTTCTGGTCGTCTCACAACCATGCTGGAGGAAGAAAGGGAAGTACATGATGATAGGGCTCACTCACATTATGCTAAACCGTAGTTTAGTGTTACATTCATACAAGGCCACTGTTTTATTTTTAGCTTGATATTCCACTTTGCTGGTTTTGTTGGGTGTGTTTAGATACTGCTTACACTCCCTGAGGGAAGGGGTGGGGAGGTTGCATCACAAAAATAAAGATCAGACATGTCTAGTTTCTGATGCTGAAAGCTTATTCCTGTCTTGTCTTCATCACAGTCAATTGGAAAAGAATAAGGGCATAAATAATTCCCATCATCTTTAGCAACTGCACCCAGGTCAGATGTTTGCCGCTAGTGTAGTATGATAAATTGACAGTTAACTTGAACAGAATTCATGGAGAGTCGAGGACAATGAGAAGCTCTGAGGAAATAATTATTTTGCTGCCAGGAGTTCATGCATCTCAAATTGTTGGAGCAGCCAGCCAGCCTTCCACTTCTTGGATGTGGTTCAGAGCTGGAACTGCTGACTGCATGATTGCACGAGAGCATAATCATTGAGGTTTTCTCATAGGACTTCACAGAAAGAGTGGAGAGTGGCAAAGGTCAAATTCAAACCATTTCTGTTTGCATGCAAAGAGCAGCAGTAAAGGCTGAAAACCTGAGTTAAGTGATACATTGCTTCCTTTTAGATAAAGTTGAGAAACCTCTGCAGGATCCATTCTAAGGCCCCATCTGCAATGTACATTCATAGCAGTGCTTTAAACAGTCATGGCTCCCCTCAAAGAAACCTGGGAACTGTAGTCTGTTAAGTATTGTTAAGAGACCAGAGTTCCCCACACAGAGCTACAATTCCCAGGGTTCCAAAGGAAGGATTGACTTCTAAACCACCCTAAAAATTGTAGCTCTGTGAGGGGAATTGGGGCCTCCTAAACATTGCTCAGCACCGTTAACAAATTTCTGTTCCCAAGATTCTTGGGAGGAAGCTCCGACTGTTTAAAGTTGTATGATAGTGCTTTAAATATATAGTATGGATATGACCTAACTTATTGCTGCCTTACTAAGGGGAACACCTGTGTATGGCAACTCTTCTGTAGGCTGACAGGCAGTTTAATAGAAGCTACAGTACACCATATTTTTCGTCCCATAGGACGCACCTACTTTTTTGGGGGGGAAATAAAGGGGGAAAAATTCCCTTTATTTCCTCCCCAAAACCGGCAGCCTGCGGACACCTGCGCGAAGCACGGGGCATCCTCTGGAGGGCGCCCCGTGCTCCGCGCTGCAGGCTGCCGCCTGCAAGCCTTTCGTGCCCGGGGGGATCTCCTCCCGGGTGCGCAAGGCTTGCGGACACCTGTGTGAAGCACGGCACGTCCTCCGAAGGGCGCCTCATGCTCCGCACTGCAGGCTGCCGCCCACAAGCCTTGCGTGCCTGGGGGGAGTTCCCCCGGGCGCGCAAGGCTTGCGGACACCTGCGCGAAGCACGGGACGTCCTCCGGAGAGCGCCCCGTGCTCCGCGCTGCAGGCTGCTGCCCGCAAGCCGTGCACGCCCGGGAGGATCTCCCCTGGGTGCCCAAGGCTTGCGGACACCTGCGTGAAGCACGGGGCGTCCTCTGGAGGGCGCCCCGTACTCCACGTTGCAGGCTGCCGCCTGCAAGCCTTGCGCGCCTGGGGGAACTCCCCCCGGGCGTGCAAGGCTTGCGGATAGCTTCCTGGAGCCTGGAGAGCGAGAGGTGTCGGTGCGCACTGACGCCTCTCGCTCTCCAGGCTTCAGCGAAAGCCTGCATTCGCCCCATAGGACGCACACACATTTTCCCTTCATTTTTGGAGGGGAAAAAGTGCGTCCTATAGGGCGAAAAATACGGTATTCTATTTCTGGGGTGGGGAATCTCAAGCTCTGGGTCCAGAGCCCCTTTGTCTGGCCTTTGGGACTCTACCCTGGTCATGCCTGCTCCTCTTATGCCACACTCCACCACCACCACCCACGGCGTGTCCCCTTTTTCTGGCTTGTCCTACTGTTCAAAAGGTAAAATTCACATTTGTTGCTTCTCTCAGGTTTGCCCCTGGCCCCATCCATCCTGGACATGTCCCCCGCCCCCCAGTTGCTCAGAAGGAAATGTGGCCCTTGAGCTGTGAAAGGTTCCTCATTCCTTTTGTATTTCGCAGAGTCTAGGGGAGCAATTCAATGTCACACTCTTCTGATTGTTCTGTCAGCACAAGCATTTTGGCTTGACAGACGACAGACTTTCCCTCCCTGTGCGTGGTGTTCCAGGGGCTCTCCTGACCCACACCTCAGACCCAATTTGGGCAGTGTGGGGGAGAGAGAAGGGGGAACTCCACTGCACAAGCAGAAGACCTTGTGCAGACCTTCTGGTTTTTTTTAAAAGATATTTATTAAAGTTTAACAATTACAGAAAAAATAAAAGCAGACAATAATAATAAAAAAGATTACAATACTTCAAAAATAAAAGAAAATACAATACTAAAAAGAAAAAAGAAAAAGAAAAAACCCCCAAAACAGTACAGCTAAACAATAACATTTAAAAACACGAACATCCGGTGTTTTCATATCTTTTTCTTTCATTTACTTATTTCCTTGACTTCCTCATGCCTCCCTTTTTGTATTCTAGTTCAATTTAGTTGTTTCAGCAAGTCCTTTCCCTCTTTCTCAGATTTTGTTCCATAATTTATCTTAACGCAATTTATCCTTAAATTTTACACTTTAATCCATTAACAATCCATTTTTACTTAATTCTTTATAACCTTTCTACTAAAACCATGTAAATTCATTCCAGCATCTTTCTAACATTCATTAATTTTACAATGTTTTTTTAAATATACTTTAAATTTTTTCCAATCTTCTTCCATCGACTCTTCTCCCTGGTCTCGGATTCTGCCAGTCATTTCCGCCATTTCCATGTAGTCCATCAGTTTTATCTGCCATTCTTCCCTGGTGGGTAGATCTTGCGTCTTCCAGTACTTTGCAATAAGTATTCTTGCTGCTGTTGTGGCATACATAAAAAAAGTTCTATCTTTCTTTGGCACCAATTGGCCAACCATGCCCAGAAGCAAGGCCTCTGGTTTCTTCAGAAAGGTATATTTAAATACCTTTTTCATTTCATTATAGATCATCTCCCAGAATGCCTTAATCTTTGGGCATGTCCACCAAAGGTGAAAGAAAGTACCTTCTGTCTCCTTGCATTTCCAGCATTTATTATCAGGCAAATGATAAATTTTTGCAAGCTTGACTGGTGTTATGTACCACCTATAGATCATTTTCATTAAATTCTCTTTTAAGGCATTGCATGCCGTAAATTTCATACCAGTGGTCCATAACTGTTCCCAGTCAGCCATCATAATATTATGTCCAACATCTTGTGCCCATTTAATCATAGCAGATTTCACCGTTTCATCTTGAGTGTTCCATTTCAACAGCAAGTTATACATTCTTGACAAATTCTTAACTTTAGAGTCTAGCAGTTCTGTTTCCAATTTTGATTTTTCCACTTGGAAGCCTATTTTTTTGTCCAAATTATATGCCTCCATTATTTGATAATAATGGAGCCAGTCTCGCACTGTGTTTTTTAATTTTTCAAAACTCTGCAATTTTAGTCTGTCTCCCTCTTGTTCCAAAATTTTCCAATACTTCGGCCATTTAGCCTCCATATTGAGTTTTTTCTGAGCCTTTGCTTCCATTGGTGACAACCATCTTGGGGTTTTATTTTCTAACAAATCCTTATATCTTATCCAAACATTAAACAATGCTTTTCTAACAATATGGCTTTTGAACGCTTTATGTGCTTTAACCTTGTCATACCACAGATATGCATGCCAACCAAATACATTATTGAAACCTTCCAAATCCAACACATCAGTGTTTTCAAGAAGCATCCATTCTCTCAGCCAGCAAAATGCGGCTGATTCATAATAAAGTTTAAGGTCTGGCAGGGCAAATCCACCTCTTTCTTTAGCATCTGTTAATATCTTAAATTTTATGCGAGGCTTCTTGCCCTGCCAGACAAATCTAGAGATATCTCTCTGCCACTTCTTAAAACAATCCATTTTATCCAAAATTTGCAATGTTTGAAACAAAAACAACATTCTTGGCAATACATTCATTTTTATCACAGCAATTCGGCCTAACAGCGATAGCTTCAAATTTGACCATATTTCTAAATCCTTTTTCACTTCAGACCAACATTTTTCATAATTATCCTTAAATAAATTCACATTCTTAACAGTCATGTTTACCCCTAAATATTTCACTTTCTTAACCAGTGTCAATCCTGTCTCCTTCTGAAACTTATCTCTCTCAATCTCAGTTAGATTTTTCTCTAAAACTTTAGTTTTCATCTTATTCAACTTAAAGCCTGCTACCTGACCAAATTCTTGAATCAGTTCTAATACTCTTTTAGTGCTTGATTCTGGCTCCTGTAAAGTCAATACCAAATCATCAGCAAATGCTTTCAATTTGTACTGTTTGGCTCCCACTTGTATACCTTTTACCAATTGGTCCCTTCTAATCATATTTAACAAAACTTCCAGGACCGATGTAAAAAGCAATGGAGAGATTGGGCAACCTTGTCATGTTCCTTTCTCAATCTTAAATTCTTCCGTCACTACATTGTTCACAATTAATTTAGCCTTTTGTTCTGAATAAATTGCACCTATACCGTTTCCAAAACCTTGACCAACCCCCATCCCCGATAAATTCTTCTTCATAAAACTCCAGGAAATATTGTCAAAGGCTTTCTCCGTGTCCACAAAAATCAAAACTGTCAATGCAGCAATTTTAATGGCTGCCGTTCCCAGGTTCCGAGTGATGGAAAGTTAACTTCTCCCTCTCTTTTTGCAGGCAAATAAAGTCCAAACCCCCCCCCCCTTTTCCCCTGCTTCCAAGGGAGGGTTCGCTATTTTTGTACTGGAAATTTAGACGTTTAAAGCAGACTTTCAGGCTTTAGCTTAAGCCTATTTGCTTCCGACTATTTACAGAAAGAGGAAGGCGGACTTCCTGTTTTACACCTCCCCCCGTTCGTTGTCAAATTCAGCTTTTAATGCTCCAATTCTTCACTTTACTCATGGGTAATTACTTTTAAGTCCAATTGTCCACAGGAAAAAGTCAGCGCTCTCCAGCAACGGCTGTGCGGCTTCTCTCCGCGAAAGTAGCAGTCAGTTCGCAGCACCGCGCCGCTCACCCCACTTTGCTCCAGAGCCCGCAAATGGGGTTCCCCGCGAGTAGGGGAGGCGCTCTTGGTGCCCTGCCGAATCCCACGTTCCCAGGCTTTCTCCACCTGGGATTTCTTTTTTTTTTTTATAAGATGTTTATTAGGATTTTACAAAAAGCAAAAATTAACAGAATAAAAAGAAGACAAGAAAAAAAAGAAAAAATGCAAAAAAACATAAAAAAAGAAAATACAAAATACAAAAAAGAAATAAGTAGAAAAAGTTAAAAACAAATCCATTTTTTTCATATCTTTAAGCTCATTTGCTTGTTTCCTTGACCTCCTCACACCTCCCTTTTTTGTATTCCCGTTCACATAGTCAGTTCAGCAAATCCTTACCCTCTTTCATTTATCTTAACTCTATATCTTAACATATTATAACTGTATATTTTCATCCATTATCAGTCCATTTTTACATATTCTTATTGGCCTTGTTGCTAATGCCACTTAATTTCGATCCAACATCATTTTAACATTCATTAATTTTACAATATTTCTGCAAATAGTCTTTGAATTTTTTCCAATCTTCTTCCATCGACTCTTCTCCCTGGTCTCGGATTCTGCCAGTCATTTCCGCCATTTCCATGTAGTCCATCAGTTTCATCTGCCTTTCTTCCCTGGTGGGTAGATCTTGCGTCTTCCAGTACTTTGCAATAAGTATTCTTGCTGCTGTTGTGGCATACATAAAAAAAGTTCTATCCTTCTTTGGCACCAATTGGCCGACTATGCCCAGGAGAAAGGCCTCTGGTTTCTTCAGGAAGGTATATTTAAATACCTTTTTCATTTCATTATAGATCATCTCCCAGAAAGCCTTAATCTTTGGGCACGTCCACCAAAGGTGAAAGAATGTACCTTCATTTTCTTTACATTTCCAACATTTATTATCGGGCAAATGATAGATTTTTGCAAGCTTGACTAGTGTCATGTACCACCTGTATATCATTTTCATAATATTCTCTCTTAAGGCATTACATGCCATAAATTTCATACCTGTGGTCCACAACTGTTCCCAGTCAGCAAACATAATGTTGTGTCCAACATCTTGTGCCCATTTAATCATAGCAGATTTAACCGTTTCATCCTGCGTATTCCATTTCAACAGCAAGTTATACATTCTTGAAAGTATCTTAGTTTTGGGTTCTAATAGCTCTGTTTCCAATTTTGATTTTTCCACCTGGAAGCCAATTTTTTTGTCCAAATTATAAGCCTCCCTTATTTGATAATAGTGAAGCCAGTCTCGCACTTTGTCTTTTAATTTCTCAAAACTCTGCAATTTCAATTTGTCTCCTTCTTGCTCCAGAATTTCCCAATATTTCGGCCATTTGGCCTCCATATTGAGCTTTTTCTGAGCCTTTGCTTCCATCGGTGACAACCACCTTGGGGTTTTATTTTCAAGTAAGTCTTTATATCTTATCCAGACATTAAACAATGCTTTCCTGACAGTATGGTTTTTAAATGCTTTATGTGCTTTAACCTTGTCGTACCACAAATATGCATGCCACCCAAAAATGTTATTAAAACCTTCTAGATCCAAAATGTCTGTGTTCTCAAGAAGCAGCCATTCTTTCAACCAGCAGAATGCTGCTGATTCATAATAAAGTTTAAGGTCTGGCAGGGCAAATCCACCTCTTTGCTTTGCATCAGTTAATATTTTAAATTTTATTCTGGGCTTCTTGCCCTGCCAGACAAATCTAGAAATGTCTCTCTGCCACTTCTTGAAACAGTCCATTTTGTCCAAAATTTGCAATGATTGAAACAAAAATAACATTTTTGGCAATACATTCATACTTTATAACAGCAATTCGACCCAACAAGGAAAGCTTCAAATTTGACCATATTTCTAAGTCCTTTTTCACTTCTGACCAACATTTCTCATAATTGTCTTTAAATAAGTTTAAGTTCTTAGCAGTCATATTAACCCCCAGGTATTTTACTTTCTTGACCAGTGTTAAACCTGTCTCCTTCTGAAACCTCTCTTTCTCAATCGGTGTTAAATTTTTCTCAAGAACTTTGGTTTTTAACTTGTTCAACTTGAATCCTGCCACATGACCAAATTATTGAATCAGTTCTAATACTCTTTTAGTACTAGATTCTGGCTCCTGTAACGTCAATACTAAGTCATCTGCAAAAGCTTTCAGTTTGTATTGTTTGGCTCCGACCTTTATACCTTTAATCAGACGGTCCCTTCTAATCATATTTAGCAAAACCTCCAGGACCGAAATAAAAAGCAATGGGGAAATTGGGCAGCCTTGTCGTGTACCTTTCTCTATCTTAAATTCCTCTGTCACCACGTTATTAACAATTAGTTTAGCCTTTTGTTCTGAATAGATTGCACTTATACCATTTTCAAACCCTTGACCAACCGCCATCCCCTGAAGATTTTTCTTCATAAAACTCCAAGAAATATTATCAAAGGCTTTCTCCGCATCTACAAATATTAAAACTGCTTTAGTATTAATGTTCACTTGCAACTTCTCCAAAATGTTAATTATATTCCTTGTGTTGTCAGACAAGTGTCTACCTGGGAGAAAGCCGGCTTGGTCCTTGTGTATCTCTTCCACTAATACTTTCTTCAATCTTTTAGCCAAAATATCAGCAAATATTTTATAATCCACATTGAGCAGGGATATGGGGCGGTGTCAGGGAACTGCCATCTGAGACGCAGGAGGTGAAAGGGCTCACGGAGGGTGAGAGAGACCATTCAGCTGAGGAGGGGACCAGCAGGGGGAGAAGTGGAGTTCCAAGGGAAAGTGAGTCGGAGGGAGGGCTCAGAGACACTTCGAGCGAAAATAGTGGGGAGGTTTCAGGACCTCCTGTAGGGACACCCACTCCTCGCCGGAAACTGTCACGCCGAGAGTCCAGAAGACGCGTTTCCGTTAAGGAGCTTTTATGCTGGAAGAAGTTCCGTAAACGCCCACTGTCCGATTCAACGAGCGACTGATGGAGCCATGCTTAAGGAGCTCCGTCAGAGACAGAGGTTTGTGGACTTAGCCAAACTCTGAGGGACTAGGATTTTACGCACAAGCAGCTCACCATCCCATCACAGCAATCGGACAGTCCATGAAAGCAGCTTGTGCAGAGAGGCATCATGAGCAACCCAGCCGGAGCCGGGGGAGCAGGAGGAGCTGGAGAGGGTCCAAGCCTGGAAGAAAGGTACAGG
Organism: Podarcis raffonei; assembly: GCF_027172205.1. Classification (NCBI taxonomy): domain Eukaryota; kingdom Metazoa; phylum Chordata; class Lepidosauria; order Squamata; family Lacertidae; genus Podarcis; species Podarcis raffonei. The sequence goes on from NC_070604.1 coordinate 56,168,417, forward strand.
GTGTTGGAGCTCCAGCTAGCGCTGCAAACGGCGAGGCTAGAAGAAAGGAGGGCACAGGATGCAGATAAGACAAAAGGCGCCCCACTAGCAAGAAAGATGCCAGGATTGGTGCAGAAGTTTGGGGGGGACCCCAGGAACTATCAAGCCTTTAGGACAGAGATGCAGTATGCTCTCGAGCTGCAGTTTAACGACTTTCCCGACGAGGCATCGCGAGTGGCGTTTGTGATTGGCCATCTCGAAGGGGGGGCGAGAGACTGGGTTAGACCCCTGATGGCAGGGAATAGTGAAATGCTGAAGGACACGAGGAAGTTTTTTCGCGCCATGGATTTGATGTTTTCCAGCGAGATTGAACAGGGACTGGTGCGCAGACAATTGATGGCTTGCAAACAGGGGAGCCGATCGGTTCGTGAGTACTGGACTGAGTTTACAATGTTGATACATAAATTGGGATGGGACCTATCGGCGGAACCCATTCAAATGCTCTTTGAAGAAGGGCTTTCTTCGGCGGTGAAAGACGAACTTTCCCGGGCGCCCAGGGCGGAGTCTATGGACCAGCTGACCAAATCAGCGCTGACCATTGGAGCGCGCCAGGAGGCAAGAGCCTTGGAGAAGCGGGAGGGGAAAGGAGAGCGTTGGAGGGATTTCCGCATTCCAGAGATTCCAGAGCCAAGTTTCCCGCCAGGAGAGCCGATGGAAGTTGGAACAGCGCGCGCGCGCGCAGTTTCAAATCCCAGTGAAGGGAGGAAGAAGGAGGGAAAGAGCGCCAAGAAATGTTATCTCTGCCAGCAGCCAGGTCACTTTGCCAGAGTCTGCCCGCAAAGAAAGGAATGGCAAGGGATGGCGGGAGCTGTTGGGGGGAAGGAGGAGGGAGTCCAGGAGCCAGTAAACGCCAACGCCTGGCTGCCACCGTCGGGGCACTGCAGCCAGGCCAAGGAGCAGTAAAAGTGCCCACTCCGGAACCTCCAAGACCAGCCCTAGTAATAGAGGTGTTGCTAGAGCTGGCAAACGGATACCCACTAAAGACAAAGGCGCTGTTGGACTCAGGCAGCTCCTGTAATTTTATGAGTAAGGAGTTTGCAGCTGAACACCAGATACAGACACTCCCCTTAAGCAACCCCCTGCAGGTGACCACGATCGATGGGAGGGAGCTGTTGGGAGGAGAAGTTAGCCTACAGACCGTCCCAATGGTTATGAGGGTGGCCAGGCACACCGAAAGGATAGCGTTCAATGTGGCCACCCTGGGAGGGGCTCCCGTCATTTTGGGAATGAGCTGGCTAGCGTTGCATGACCCGCTAGTGGGCTGGCATCAGAGAGTGGTCTCCTTTGGGTCAGCACATTGCCTGGAACACTGCAGAGAGGGAAAGGTGCCAGAAGGGGCAAAAGCCTTTCTAGCAGGGACGGAAGTGGCAGACAAAGGGAAGGTGCCCAAACAATACGCTGATCTGAGCAAGGTCTTCAGCGAAAGGGAAGCAGATAAACTACCACCGCATAGAGACTTTGACTGCCAAATTAACCTGGTCCCTGGGGCCCAGCTCCCCGTGGGCAAGCTGTACGCCATGTCAGACAGGGAAATGCAGGAGTTAAGGGAGTTTATTGATAAAAACCTGAAGAGGGGCTTCATCAGAGAGTCCAGAGCGGTGGGGGGGAGCCCAGTGTTTTTTGTGGACAAAAAAAACACGGATAAACCCCGGCTTGTAGTGGACTACCGGCGGCTAAATGCCGTGTCAGAACCAGTGACTTTCCCCATGCCCAGGATTGATGACATTTTGACCAGGGTGAGGAAGGGAAAGATATTCACGAAACTGGACCTGAGAGGGGCATACAACCTGATACGAATAAAGAAAGGGGATGAATGGAAAACCACCATGTTCACCCCTTTGGGGGCTTTTGAATATCTCGTTATGCCATTCGGATTGCAATCAGGCTCCGCCTGTTTTCAATCGCTCATGAACCATGTCCTGGGACCTTTGCTCTACAAGAATTGCGTGGCCTTCCTCGATGACGTGCTGATATATTCAGAGAATGAGGAGCAGCATGTAAAGGATGTGAGGGAAGTGCTGAGCCAGCTGCAAGCAAACCAGCTGTGGGTGAAATTGGAGAAGTGTCAGTTTCACACCAAGGAGGTGGAATTCCTGGGGTACCGCTTATCAGACAAGGGATTAGCCATGGATCCAGGCAAGGTCCAGGCGGTGCTGGAATGGAAGACACCGAAAACGAAAAAGGATGTGCAAAGGTTCTTAGGGTTTGGGAACTTTTACCGTAAATTCATCAAGAACTTTGCCCACTTAACGGCTCCCATCACGGACTGTCTAAGCAGCAAGAAGAAATTCGTTTGGACGGCGGAGGCGGAGCAAGCATTTGAGGAATTGAAAAGGGCATTCGCTTCGGAAGAACAGCTCCTGCATGTGGATTTACAAAAACCCATGAGAGTGGAAACTGATGCCTCAGACCGGGCGGTGGGGGCGGTGCTGCTTCAGCCAGGGAGCAATAAATCGGAATGGAGACCGTGTGCCTTCTTTTCGCGTAAGCTGAACAAATCCGAGAGGAACTACACCGTATATGACCGAGAACTACTCGCCATTCACGAAGCGTTCCGGAGATGGAGACACTTACTAATTGGCGCACAGCATAAGGTGCAAGTGTGTACGGACCACAAGAATTTGGAGTATTGGAGAACGGCACGAGTGCTCAACCAACGGCAAGTGAGATGGGCCCAGGAGTTCTCCAAATTCCATTTTGAAATCTGCTATGTGCCAGGTCCAGAAAACATCAGAGCGGACGCTCTCTCTCGCAAACCTGAATATTTGGAGGGGGAGGGAGCGCCTGAAGAGAGACATATTATCCCAGAGGACCACTGGGTGTGTGTGGCGGCCTGGGTGGGGCAAAGAGAACTGGTAGAGGGAACGGTAAATGATGAATACGCCCAGGATAAGCTCAGAGGTTTAAGGAGAGAGGGAGAAGACCCCGGAGGTTTTGAAGAAAGAAACGGGGCATTGTATTACAAAGGGGCACTATATATACCCGAAGGGGAATTGAGGGGGAGAGTACTCAAACAGCTGCACGACAATCCCACAGCGGGGCATTTTGGGCAACACAAGACCATGTGGTTGGTGACCAGGGAGTTTTGGTGGCCCAAGGTGAGGGAGGATGTACGGGAGTATGTGAGAAGGTGTGACCAATGCCAGAGAGCCAAAGGAGAAAGGCGGGCACCAGCGGGGTTATTAGAACCGTTACCCACACCAGAACGACCGTGGGAGGCGGTATCGATAGATTTTATGACTGATCTGCCTAAATCCCAGGGGGAAACCGCCATACTAGTCGTAGTAGACCTGTTAACTAAGATGGGTCACTTTGTAGCTTGCTCACATGCAGTCACGGCGGAAGAGACAGCGAAATTGTTTGTAGAACATATTTTTAGGCTGCATGGCGCCCCCTTGAGGGTGGTCTCCGACAGAGGGAAACAGTTCACGTCCAGATTCTGGAGGAAACTTATGAGCTTGTTGCACGTAGAGGTCAACTTTTCGACTGCCAGGCACCCTGAGACCAATGGGCAGGCGGAGAGGGCAAACGGTATCCTCCAACAATACCTGAGGTGTTATGTCAATGACAGAGAGAACGATTGGGTCGAAAAGTTGGCGCTAGCGGAATTTGCTTACAATAATGCAGAGAATGTGTCCACCGGGATGAGCCCCTTTTTGGCTAATTATGGGTGCCACCCCAGGGCGTTTCCAGGGGGAGGAGGGGAGAGATGGAGTGTCCCGGCCGCTGAACATTTTGTAGAAGAAATGGAAGCGATCCATCGTCAACTCCAACTCAACTTAGAAAGGGCCAAAGAAGAATATAAGAGGCAGGCAGACAAGAGCAGAAGGGAAGGTGAAACCATTAGGGTGGGGAGTCAGGTCTGGCTATCAACCCAAGGGTTGCCGTTCAAGGGGGGTTGCAAGAAATTGAGACCCAAAAGATTGGGACCATTTGAGGTCATCCAACAGGTCAACCCAGTGGCTTTCAGACTCCGGTTACCGAACCACATGAAACTGCACCCAGTATTCCACAGGTCATTACTGTCACCATATAGGGGGGAAGGTGAAGGGGTATCCACAAGGGGGCCAGCCATAGAAGAAAGGGAAGGCAGCAACCATGTGGCGGAAATCGTCGACTCCAGGTGGAAGGGTAATCAGGTGGAGTATTTGGTCGCGTGGGAAGGGGAACCGGAGTCGGAAAACACCTGGGTGACGGCAGAGGAGGTCCGTGACGAGATCTTGATCGAAACGTTCCACCAAAGGTTCCCCAGGAAACCTCAGCCAGTAGCGAGGTTCCGGAGGGAGTACTTTGGCACCACCGACGATGAGGAGGAACTGGAAGGATTCAGGGAATCGGAGTTGGAAGGAGGAACAGACTCCGATGAGGAGGAGTACTTGGAAACCGGAAACAGCAAGAGGTGGAGGGAAGTGTTCGAAACTTCGGAAGATGAGGGAGGTTCCTTCAGGGGTTTTGCTCCCTCGCCTCCCGCAGAGGAGGGGAGGGAAGGGGGTGAAGGGGGCCCTGGAGGGGAGGTGGATGTCAGGGAACTGCCATCTGAGACGCAGGAGGTGAAAGGGCTCACGGAGGGTGAGAGAGACCATTCAGCTGAGGAGGGGACCAGCAGGGGGAGAAGTGGAGTTCCAAGGGAAAGTGAGTCGGAGGGAGGGCTCAGAGACACTTCAAGCGAAAATAGTGGGGAGGTTTCAGGACCTCCTGTAGGGACACCCACTCCTCGCCAGAAACTGTCACGCCGAGAGTCCAGAAGACGCGTTTCCGTTAAGGAGCTTTTATGCTGGAAGAAGTTCCGTAAACGCCCACTGTCCGATTCAACGAGCGACTGATGGAGCCATGCTTAAGGAGCTCCGTCAGAGACAGAGGTTTGTGGACTTAGCCAAACTCTGAGGGACTAGGATTTTACGCACAAGCAGCTCACCATCCCATCACAGGCGGTAGTTCTTAAGTTGTGTCTTTTCAGACTCAGTTTTCAGTATAAGCGTAATATAAGCTTCCTTCCACGACTCTGGCGCTTCCCCCCCCCAAAAAAAATTTCATTACAAACCTCCTTTAGTGGTTGCATTATCCACTCCTTCAAAGATCTATAATATTTTGAGGTTAGGCCATCCAGCCCTGGAGATTTGCCCAACTGCATATTCTGAATGGCACCTTCTACCTCCTGTTCTGTAATTTTATGGTTCAACATTAACTTGTTTTCTTGAGAGATTTTTTGTAGTCTATTTGTTTTTAAGAATTGGTCTAAATCAAACTCTTTCTGTGGCCCTTGTGTATATAACTGTTTAAAATACCTCTGGAAGCATTTTCTAATTTCCACTGGATTCTGAATGTTCTTTCCTTCCACTTCCAAATTGGTAATAGTATTGAGCTTTTGTCTTTTTTTCATTTGCCAGGCTAACAATTTTCCACATTTATTAGCCGATTCAAATGTCCTATGTCTCATTTGTTTAATTTTCCATTCAATTTCCTGATTCATCATCTTCATATATTGCACTTGAAATAACTTTATATCTCTCAGAATCTCTTGTGACTTTGGTTTCGCTCTCAGTTTCTTCTCACCTTCTTTTATTTTTTCCAAAATTTTATCTTTTTTCTCATTTTGAGCTCTCTTCTTTATTGCATTCTGTTGAATCAGAAACCCCCTCATAACTGCTTTACTTGCGTCCCAGATTACTCTTTTTTCAATAGTGGTGTTCAAATTTATCTCAAAATAGTCTCTCAAGGTTTTTTGGGCCTTCTTGATAACCTCTTGATCTCTAAACAAGGTGTCATTCATCCTCCATCTGAAGGAACCGGTTGGTGTTAATTTCATCTCCATTTTCACAGCATTATGGTCGGAGCAAGTTTTAGGGCAAATTCCCACTTTTCGAGTCTTAGGTGCCAGTCCTCTAGTTATCCAGATTTGGTCAATTCGTGTCCATGTCATTTTGGCTTCAGAAAAGAAGGTTCCCTCTCTAGCCAAGGGATTCTTAGTTCTCCAAATGTCAATCAAATCCATATTGTCAGTCAATTCAAAAAAGGTTTTTGGTAGTCTGCCATCTTTTGTAACTACCTGTCTCTGCGACTTGTCCATGTTTGTAGATACCACTCCGTTCATATCTCCCATCATGATAATGTTGTAATCCATATAGTCTAACAATGTCTCATGCAACTTCTTAAAAAATTCAGATTTCCCCTCATTCGGTGCATATACTCCTACTATCAAAAATTTTTCTCCTTGTGTCTGAATTTCGATTGCCACAAATCTTCCTTGATCATCTTTAAAAACAAATTTCGGTGATAGGCTCTCTTTTGCATAAATAACTACTCCTCGCTTTTTGACCTTGTCCGATGAGATAAACTCTTGGCCCAATCTTTTATTAATCAATACTTTCCTATGTAGCCTTATCACATGTGTTTCCTGTAAACAAATCAAGTCCAATTGTTCCTTTTTCAGTAAATGAAAGACTTTCTTCCTTTTCTCCGGGGAATTAAATCCATGAATGTTCCAACTTAATAGTTGCAGAGACATGGTGTATTTATTTTGCTTCTCCTCCAACTGCTCCCAATAATTGTTCTTGTTCTGACGGTGGTATCACTTTCTCTAGCTTGTCCAATCCCAAAGGTAGTGGTACTATGCCTTGTATTCCTGGTTTTAAAGCTTTTGGCTCTTCTTCAGCTTCTTTTTGCAGGTCTTCTTCGTGTTCTCTCAAAAAAATTTCTTTATCTTCCACTGATCTTATTTTAAACTTTTTCCCTTTAAAGGTAAAAGATAGGCCTTGGGGGAATTCCCACCTAAAAATGGTTCTGTTTCCTCTCAGCAGGGCCACCAAATCTCCATAGTTAGACCTAAGGTCCAAAAGATATTTCGGGATATCCTTAAATATCTCCACTCTTGATTCGTTTATTTCCAAGGTATTCTGGAAGTGCAGACCCAGTATTTTGTCTCTCTCCTCTTTTGATCGGAGGGTAATCAAACAGTCTCTCGCCCTGTTCTTTCTCCCTCCTCTTCCAAGTCTGAAAGCACTCACTATCTTGAAGTCTTGTTTATCATCCAGGTTCCAAAAGTCTGCAAATTCCTGTGTAAGAAAGTCACTCAAACTATCTTTCTCAAGTTCAGGTACAGCCCTGATCCTTAGATTTATCTGTTTTTCTTTTAATTCAATCATAGACAGTAATGACTTGTGGTCCTCAAGCTGCCTACATATTGGTGGTATCTTTTCCTCTACAGCCAATACAGTGGTACCTCGCAAGACGAAATTAATTCGTTCCACGAGTTTTTTCTTCTTGCGAGTTTTTTGTCTTGCGAAGCACGGTTTCCCATAGGAATGCATTGAAAATCAATCAATGCGTTCCTATGGAAACCGCCTTCAGACCAGGTCCGGGGACAGTCTGTCCCCCGACCTCTTCTGAAGGCTAGGGGGGGGGGGGGACAAGGGCTTTTCATTGCTCCCCCCCGCCTGCCTTCAAAAGCCGTTGGGATAGTGGAGGACCTCTTCTGAAGGCGGGCAGTGGGCGAAAGTCTTTGCTCCCGACCGCCAGCATTTTAAAAGAGGTCCCCGGAGATTTCTTCTTGCGAAGCAAGCCCATAGGGAAATTCGTCTGGCGAAGCACCTCGAAAAACGGAAAACTCTTTCTTCTTGCGAGTTTTCCGTCTTGCGAGGCATTCGTCTTGCGAGGTATCACTGTACTTTTTCCTTGGCTTCTTCAGCTGTTTTTCGGTTCAAAGTAGATTCCTGCAGCAGTTTCTCAATAGATTCTGTATTTGAGTTCACCTTCTGCCCCAAGTTGTTGATGCTTGAAGTATTTTGATCAATTTTAGTTGTCGCTTCAGCAACTCGTTTGCTTAATTTTTCCAAAGATTCAAAAATTTTATCTAATGCTGGAGCTAAACCCCCTTCAGATGCCATTCCTTTAGGCGCCGCCTGAGCTGGATCTTCCCCTGGTGGGGCAGAAGGGCCGGGTGCTGATGGTCTACGCTGCTGCAGTCTAATTTTACCCGATCTTGTTGTTTTTTCCTGAGTCAAATCTGCCATAACACTTTATCTAAGGATCAAGGTCAGTCCCACGGTTACTTGTTTTGTAGTGGAAAATTCCCCTGGCCAGTTTAGAGTGGAAAATTCCCTGGCCAATTGTAACAATTAACGAAAGAAGCAACAGTTTCAGGTCCGAAGAAACCCTTCAGAGTCAAAGTCAATCAATTTCCTTTATTCGACCGATAGTCAGAAATAAAACATTACACAATAATTATAAACCATAACATCATAGGCGTACATAAATAAGGTAGGGCCACAGTACTAGACCTCTCACAGATAACCCACATCAGAGTCAAAGTATCTCTCTTACAGAGTTAGCTGTCAAAAAGTTGCATTATCCTTTAACAGCGCGATTAACAATACAACAGTTCTATTGTCCCTTGACAGTCCGTTCCCAGGGATTAAGTGGTGGTCTTTGTTCCCTTTCTCTCTTCTTTTTTTGCAAGCAAAAAAAAAAAAAATACTTCCCCTTCTCCCTGCCCTCTCCTGCACCTCAGGGAGAGAGTTCTCTTTTAATTGATGTTAGGATTTGAGTCTTTTTCAATGCGATTTTCAAGGTCTTAGCTTAGACAGTCTTTGCTTTGATCTATTTACAGAAAACGGAAGGCGGACTTCCTGTTTACACCTTCCCGCTTCAGTGCCAAATTAGTCCTCCCCCCCTTGAATTCCCCAATCTTCAAACTTGACCTCACGGGTAGTTGTTTAATAGCCGAATTGTCACAGGAAAAAGGTCAGCGCTCTCCGGCAACAGCTGCACGGCTTCACTCCACGGAAGAAGCAGTTGACTCTCAGCACCGCGCCACATTCCCCGTTTCGCTCCAGAACTCTTTACAGGGTTCCCTCGCAAATTGAGGGGGCGCTAAGGGTGCCCGCCGAGTCCCACAGTCACAGGCTTCTCCCACCTGTGATTTTCGAAGGGGTCCCCGCTTCACCGTAGCAGCAAGACCCGATTTCCGCGGAGCTACTCCCTCAAGACTACAGGGAATCAGCCATTGCCGATGGCGCCGCCTCCGGAAGTCCACCTGGGATTTCTAAAGGGTCCCCACCTTTGCCACGGTGGGAGACCCAGTTCTCGCGGAGCAGGTTCCTCCGGTCAGAGGAACTCTGCCATTAGCCGATGGCGCTAACCCGGAAGTGACCTTGTGCCGTCCTTCTGATGACAAGACTCATTAGTTGAATCCCACCCTAGGTTAGTCCAGAAAGAATATAACTAGTGTAACCAATTAAGACAACTTTTGGTTTCTTTTATCAGTTCAGTGTGTTTCTTAATGATTCATATTTTCATTACTAGAGCATAACAAGTTTTGCTTCCCCATTTTGCAAAGCTACATCTGCTGACAAATTAGCCATATTAGCCTGTACCAGCAGATATAAAAATAAAGCACTGAATTTGTGGCTTCTTAAAATGACTAATGATGAAGTGAACTCTACTCCATGACGCTGATGCCACAGTAAATACATTAGTCTTTACAGTGCCATAAGTCTTTGTTTTTATTACTGTGTTTACTGTAGTAGACTAACTGGGGTAACTCCAAAAATTGGTTTGGTTTGATTTCCCCATGACTTTTCAACTACATCACCCTGTTGAAGGGGTAAAAGGGTTCCCCCACACATCTGGTGCAGTTGTGTGATAGATCGCCTAGCAATGTAGTTGTGTCCTCTCAGATCACCAGCTTACAAAGTGGATTAATGGGCACCGCCCTTTAGCATAATGCTGGTGAATGAAGTATGAGCACAGGAAATCATCCTAAAAACATGTGACATTTTCTAGCCTAGCAAAAGTACTGCGGATACTTAACTGATTTGCCTATATGGGGAAGAAGCTTTGAAAAGCAGCTGAGTTGAAGGGCATGTTTACGCTGGTAGACAGCCTAAATGTCTCCTTGCATTTGTTCACAACTGTAGCAGCAAAGCTTTATATCAGTGTTTCCACCATTGTCCTCATTCACTTCAGAAGCCAGTTGACTACATACTAAGCTGTACTTTCTATATTAAGTGCTGTGGAAACATCCTGGTGTGCTTTCCAGATCTGGAGAGCACTTTAGTCACAGCAGGAAAATATAAGCAGAGTGAAAATAAGGGCTTTGAGTAATGTGTGGGTACAGCCTGGGCTTTTAAAATAAGCAATAATTAAAATAAGCCATTTACCTTCCTCTTTCCTTTTGGCAGTCACTAGAATAGTGCCTCCACCAAACAGTGGCCAATTTGCAAAGGAGTGTCTGCAAAAACCCAAAATGAAGAGGTGAATGTGGGCAAACGGTTGTGCATTAGGATGTCTTGCATGTATGTGTGCTTGTCATGTTCTTCATTTGGATTTTCTGTTTATAAAGTGTTCATATTTTTGGTATTGATGAGGGAGAATAATAGACATGCCCCTCATTTCTCTCCCATACATTTGAGCCGAGTTTATAACACACACAGATAGACATGGGTCCTTGATGCTTCTCTAAAGAAATGATAATCAGTTAAGGTTATGATAAACATTATCATAAAGAGATCTCCAACTAATCCATACTCAAAGTAGACTGAGTAAAATCAACCCGCTTGTTACTTAAACCCGTTGGTTTCAATTGATCTATTCTGAGTATGACTAACATTGGCCATCACCCCTAGTAAGCTATTGTTACTTATTATTTGGCGGCTCTCTATTGTCTCTCGGCACTGTGTAAATCTCCTGACTTGAAATTGGCCCTCGGTCTCACTGAAGACAGCACTATATATGCAATTCCTCCACCATAGTGACCCAGAATACATTAGGGGCTGGGTAGTTCAGAGAATGGCAGATGGCTGATAAAAAGCAGAGTGTACCATTTGACATTTCATTGTTTGTGTCTGAGAGGGTATTAACATGAATACATTGTAATTTTTAAATATCATTCAAGTAAATTTATTATTAATGCAACCTGATCCCCACAGATGGTTTGGCAGATGTGGGCCCTGAATTGGGATTTGGGGGGGGGGTCTTAAAAAAAACATGAGCTGCTATTCTCTCATTCTACAACTGTGCACATGCAATGAGGAGTTGCTAAGCGTTTTGTGGCATTTTAGCATTTATGTTTACATTTTTCACTGGTCACTTACAGAACTATGTATCTTTGAGCATGCTTATATTTCCTATGAATTAAAATAAAACCATACCAGAGAGAGGGAGAAGACAAAGGAGTGTTTTACCTAAAAGATGCTTTAAAAGCAGGTGGCATCTGAAAATATACCGGTACATAGCTGGGATTGCATTTGTTTATTGGAACAGGAAGGCAAAAATTAACTGAACATTAAAATTAAATAGTGGCATTGTCAAGGACTGCTATTTGAATTCTAATCATTGCAGCTGATTGTTAAAAGCAGATTTCAATTCTAGGGGTGCTCCTGAACATGGCTTCACTCCTGGGTGCCCAGGGAGTGGCGGTGCCCAGGAGTGCTTCAGTAACCAAGGCTGGTGTACCAACTGCACCCTTTTCTGGAGAACGCAGATTTAGCCATGGTGACACGTGCCTTCATTATATCAAGATTGGATTACTACAGCACACTGTGCTTGGGGATGCCTGAGACCAAGAAAACTCAGCTGGTCAAAAATACTAGGGACCAGAACCAGGAGCATGTGGCTCTCTTTTATACTGCCTTTACTGGAATATACACTTAGGTGGGATTATATCCCATTTGAACTTGGTGAACCTACTTCTGAGTAAACATGCATTAAACTGAGTTATTAATTCATGCATTAGAATGGGTTATACATGCAAATTCCAGATTTATTCAAAGTCCTTTGTGCTTGGAAATCTAAAAACGCAATTTGTCTTTATGTGCAAAAACCAGATAAAAGACTGTAAATGATTTTGCCCATTCGAGGTCTTCTACAAGCCATAATTTAGAATAATTAAGCCATGCAGATGGAATATGAATGTGCACAGACAAACACTCATACGCATTTCTGTTAACTTCAGAGCAAACAACACAAACACACACATTCTTTCTTTTGACTTCAGAGTGAACAGAATTGGCAGATAATCACAGCTACTGGCTCAATATTTGTTTAGGCCATATTATAATATCTGCATACAATTAGAATACATTTCAATTTTCTTTTTGCAAGTACAATTTTAAGAGCAGTTTTATGCCTGGTAGTTTAGATCACTATATTTTTTCCTGATAAAAAAATTCAGGGTGTGGGTCAAGGTTATTTCTCTAATTGCTGCAGTAAAAATGCCAGAACAGATTAAAAGAAGGGGCAATTTTAATAAGCAATTAATTTTTAATGTTCAGACTGTTAAAACTATCTGTCATTGCCAGGTGAACAGGCTTTGTTGCTGTTGCCTGTATGTTGCAGTCCATCCTGAGGTCTTAATTTAAAAAAAATAATGACTTGAAATTAATTTTCCAGATGTTTCTGGTCTATGCTTCAGTCCCTTAATTTCAGTAAAGAAATGACCTGTCCATTCAGGAAAAATAACAGGCGCCCAAGAATAGCCATACATGATGATCACCCTGGTTGTATAGCAACATCTTGTTCTGCAGTAATTAGACAATGTTGCTTCTGAGGGAGCAGAAGGCCACCTCCTCTTAGTCTGATGAGTTGACATGTAAATTGGTTGCGCATGTGCTTGCTTGGCTTGATTCCAAGATAGCAAGTTGACAGCCATAGCTACAAGATCATAGATAAAACAGTGAAAACAGTTTTGACTTATTAACATCCCAAAATGTTTTGGGAGTCTGCTACCAAAATGTAAGTGGCCCGACATAATGGGTTGTTGTTACTGCTTGGATGGAGGGCGATTTACATGAGCAGGACAACTTCCGCAATGGAAATTTCCTCTCCTCTTCACCCCACCCCCCATTAAATCTGCTCCTGGTTTCCCCACAACCCTCTGGCAAAGGATATGGCTGGTTTCATAACGTAGTTCTCCTCTTCATTTCCCTGCTCCACCATCTCGCGGCCATGCAATGTGAAACCCAACAGTGCATCCGTGGGGCTGATTACAGATACGGCATTGTTGGGCCCTGCTGCTGGGTGCCAAAGCACATTGGATGCTTAATTGTGTCAGACTTCTGAGTGAGAACTGTTTGATGAAGCCAGAGTTGGCAATGCAGTTTGAGGTTAGGAAAGAGGAGAAGGACAATGCATTCCCTTATTGCAAGCCAGCAATTATATGTGCCTGCGTGTGTCTACACAACAGTTAATTGTGTACAATAGATCTCATTAGCCTTGTCTTTTTATTGAAAGGTATTTTTTATCACTATTACTTATTTATTTATAATTATTTATTGTCTGCCTTTCACCATAAGGTCGCAGGGCAAGTAAAAAAATAAAAATAAAATCAGTTACAACCATTTATAGTACCCCATTAAGTCACTTTGTGCCTAAAAGGGGAAGGATCCCTCTTACACCTTCTGAAAATCTTATTTGCCAGGAGTCCATGGTCTCTATGGTTGCAGTCCTAAGCACACTTTGTAGAGAGTGGGTCCCTTTGGACAAAGAGGAACTGACACTCCAAGAATCCATGCATAGCACAAAAACAGTCCTATTAAATTATTTCAACTTGCTTTATAGACATTTGATGGAAGAAGAACCTGGCTTTCCTCATACAGGTTTCCCTCTTGCACTTTAGCTCAATCCAGCCTTTGTTTTATGGGAAATACCCTTCTCTGAATCATCCCACACTGCCTTGGAAATAAAGTTAGTAAGAATCCTTATCTGCAGGATAAGTCACAGAGGCTGTTAGCTGACTGCACCTGCAGTCTTTGTCATTGCTGCACGTTGCCAAGGCATAAGATTTTACTGCCCCTGCAAACTTACCAAGGCACCAGTCTTGTTGCAAATTTGTATATCATCATTGTCTGGGGGGAAAGACAAAAAGCTACTTTGTGCAGGCAATTCCTATTCTCCCTCCTGAATTTATTCCCACTCTTTAGAAAAGCAGTTTGTTATCTCTTTAAGTTCCTTCTCATTTCCGGAGGCATATTTGTGTACTGACACCAGTAGAACAGGGCAAAGCATTATAAGTGTCTGCTCATGCTTATCTCACTCTCTGTTGGCTGGTGCATGCTGCTAAGATAAAACGAAGATCCATGGGAAAGAAACGTACTTCCTCTAGGCTGCAGAGGCTCATGTGTGGTCATAATGAAGCTTTTTAAGAGCAGAAAATAAAACAGTTTGTGCCTCTAAGGGTGCAGTGAAGACAGTAAAATGGCACCAGAACTAATGGCATACCAACAAGTTGATTACGTCTCATCAGTTCAGGGGCAAATCCCATTAATGCCAATTGAGCTTGCCTATAAGTACGAATGTCAAAAAATTCCCAAAGAAAGCAGAAATGGGAGCGGAAATTACTGGTGTTCATTTATTCATCATATGTGCAGAACGGAAATCAATCCAGCTAATACAATCAGTTTTCACTGTTGTTGTTGCTGCTGCTGCTTTCAGTCTGCAAATGAAATGTAATTGATGACATTCCCCTCCCCATTTGCAATGTGCTTCCTTTGCATGGAAATAAGCACCGTGGAATAACCTAACGACAACATGGCACATGTAATTTTCATAATTAATTATGTGAGCTGTGTAATTTTGGCACAGTGAACAGTGAGACGAATAACATAGTTTGGGGCAGAAGATGAATTGCAGTGGTATGGAAACTGTGCTTGCAACAAATGCAGAGTACAATGGAAAACAATGCATCTCTACCTACAAGTAAATGGGCTTCCACTTGTTACCTACGGTAGATAGAGGTTACCTCAGCCCTTCTAGTCAATCACAGTTTTCTCTAGCTGAGAGTACCTAGGCGCCAGGCAAAAGCAACCCTCTTCATCTAGGCCTTTGGCTAATAAAACAATCTATGGCCTTTTAAATGTGTCTGGGGTGTATTTTGTTTGTTATGAAGTTATATATTTTGTGTTTTTATACTATAAACCACCCTGTGGTCTTTGGATGAAATTTAATACATAATAATACCCACTTATATACACTGTGATATCACAACAGCAGTTTTTGATATCTCCACAACTGTCGTAGAGCAGCTTTGCCTCAGATGACATGATAGTTGTACAGACACTGAATTTTCTCGAAGCGCTGCCAAACTTTGGACTGCCTACCCTCCAACATTTCTCCAATGAAAATAGGGACATTCTGTAGCACCCTGCTTGTGGTTAACGCTTAGCTGGAATGAAATATTCAACGCAGCAATAGAGAAATTAAAATAATAATTTATTTGTCGGACAAATAAATAAGAGGCACAGTGGTATATGGTTACCAAGCTCTGGCCTGGCCTCCTGCCCTTATGGCCAGCACTTATATTCCCTCAGCTCAGCCCCCTTGCTCCTCCTTTGGCTGCCTCTGTCCAATCAGCCTGGTTAAAATTCCTATTGGCTGTTTGCTAGAACCAATCATAAAAGATACACCCATTTCCTATTACCTTTTATGGGAGACAAAGAGCTATATTTCCTTCTATTTATAATTGGCAAATAAGTAGTCATATATCTTACATTTACCTCGACCAGGCACCTTAATTACCAGATAACCTTTTGCCCTAGACTAGGCGCCTTAACTAACATTTCATCTTTTGCCCTATTGCCCTATTCACTCCAAAACAGATGATGGCTAATTTTTATCTGAACAGATCTTTTGTTCATCTTCCCACACATTATCAATGAAATATCTCCTTCTTTGGAGGTCATTAAGCAGAGGCCCAACAACCATATGTCAGGAGTGCTCCGATGGCGTCTCTCTGTCTGGCAGGGGTCCGGACCCAATGGCCCTTGTGGTCTCTTCCAACTTTATGATTCTATGATTCTATTTAACATTTCTTCTAAATCCTTTGCATAATTACATTTAAGCCAATATATTTCATAACATATATAGTTTTTTAGAAGAAAGGGAACTTAGTAAAAGCTAAGCTAAATTCTAAATTCTAAAGATTCAAAGCAGTTTCGCCTAGTGCAGTTGCTGTTTGTATTAGCTCTTGCCCTTTTAACCTTAGGAAGATGTGGCTCAAGTTTAATGGGAGGCACAATAATTATTACTATTTTTGCAACCTTGATTGTATTCTATAATTTGTATGGTCAGTGTGACCTTTTGCTCCCAGCCTGTTTTATGACCGCAATAAACCAAAGGGGCCTCTGACAAAGACCTTGCCTGCGACAAAGACCTTGCCTGCTGGTTTCCTGTCTCGAAAAGAAACATTTGTGAATTTAAGCTCATTTTTAGAATACAGGAATCTGATCAAAATATAAGCCTTGATTAAAAATGCAGGCTATGATCAGATGCCTCATTCCCCCCTTTCAAGCTCAAGGACCTTCCCAAGTGTCCTTGATAGCTTGACCTTCATCATATTCCTGAGGTAAAGCTCTGTATAGGGCCATGATATGAGGTAGAGTTTCATTTGAAATCATCTTGCTAATTGTACTTCTAAAACATGAAATGATACATGGCACCATACACAAAACCATTACTACTACCGTCAAGAAAAACAAGCAAGACAATAGTATCACCAATTGGTGAGCCATCCCATATCCCATCCTTCCCATGTTTGTACTGGGACATGTGCTATATTCTCCATCTTTGTGGCCAACACACGGATTGCCTCACCATTATCAGAAATGTTAAAGCAACAGGCATTCCCTGTCAAGTTCAAGACTCCACATAGGCCTCCCTGCCTGGCAAGTACATAATCCATTCCCATTTTCAGCTGCAAAATGGCGGCTCTACTTTCATCCAACTGTTGTGCAATAAGTCTCAAACTCTGGGCCGTTGCATTGGTTACAAGTTCCACTACTGCTTGCAATCGAATTATTCTGTTTAGATTATAAATAGGATCCCGAGCCCCTTGTATGAGCTCATCAGGATTCCAGGAGGCAGGTTCATAATAGGCTATAATGCGCTCTGGTGGCCAATCATCAGTATCGCTCCAACTTTGGGTACTTCCTCCTGCTATATGAGAAATATCAGCGTTTCTTCGTGTACGCTTGGCTGAACTAGTGGGCATAATCTACATTGGTGGTAATACCCATCCCAGGAAACAAGTCCCACTCCATTTGGAAGGGAGTTTCTTGTATGCCCATTCTCCACATATCCACCACAACCATCGGGTCTGAGGTTTTTGGTATGTGGAGTGCATAAGGCGAAATATCAAAAGGGGTACAGAGTTCACAGTGCAGTATGTTAGATTGCCTTTTTCTGTCACAGTTATGTTCCACACCATTTTCCATGCATGAATAAAAGGAGGTGCACAGGGCAAGGTATTCCGAGTTCGATAGGTAGTACCGTTTGCCCAGGTTTGACTATTCTTAATATAATCCCAAGTATAGTGGCAATGAGAAGAGCCTATCATGGTAGAATCAGCTGCCTCTGATGATTTATGTACACAGAATTCCCCTTGTACAGGTATAACTCGTATTGGTTTAGTTGAGTTCCATCCGGGGAAATTCTGTACTTCTGTTTGGTGTGGCATTTCGCTTACCATACCAATGGCATTTAATGGTATTGGTAATAAGGGCATACCTCCCTCTGAATCATCTGGCCCAAGAGAGCAAACAAGGCAATTGGTCCTATTTGTAACATTGGCTACCATCTCAGCTAAGCCTACCCACATATTGTGGTCATGGCGGAATCCATATTTAGCAAATTTGCTCAAATTCAAGGACCCTTCCCCTTCCCAAGGGATCAGGATTAATAATAAAATCATGTTGATGTCTAGTATATGCATTCCTTCCACAAAAGATTACCTTATTGTGATAACAAAAAAATATTAGCCCCAATATAATTCCTCCAGTGACAGAAATGGGGAACCACCAAGACCAAAACATATATCCCAAGGATCCCCAATGAGTAATATCTCTGATAATTGTTCCACAGGGGGGGGGCAGTCAATCAATTGTATAAGAGAATCTTCCCGTTCACAACCGCTGGTTCAGACGCTCCTCAAGCTTCAGGCGTGCGCAGGTCAGCCAGCTTCCAGGTTGTGGCTGCAGCAGGCCAGTCGTCTAATGTTGCCCGTGACCTAGCCCGTTCCCCGTAGGGCTAGATACAGGGGTTTTTTGGAGAGAGTCAGTTTAAAAAAGGATTAGAGGGGTCACCTTTGCACGTCCAACTGCCTTTGGACTTCTTCAAACGGGAGTGATGAATCCAGGGGGTCACCTCAGCTACCTTCACCGCTATTGGAGTATAGAGCAAGATGGTGTAAGGTCCACGCCACTTAGGTGCAAGTGGATCATGTTTCCACTCTTTCACCCATAGGCCATGCCAGCCTGGAACTGATGAATCGGCTCGGCAATGCTGCAAGGCGTGTGCTTGAGGGCCCACCTGTTAAGATAAACAACAACAAAAAACACGGGAGAGAGACAAAAACACGGGAGAGAGATTGCACTTGTCCCTGTGTCACATGGTCTCCTATTTGTTTGAGGTCAGCTGGAATATCCTGAACAAAGGAGGGTGGCCTCCCATACAGGAGCTCAAAAGGTGACAACTTAAGTCTTTTTGTGGGTGCGCACCGAACACGAAACAGTGTTATGGGTAACACATCACTGCTGTGGCCAGCATTACCATCTTTTCTTTCTGCCACTTCTTCTTCTCTTGTTTCTCAGCCTCATCCCTATTCCGATAAACTCGGTGTGCAATGGCCATAATTTGGCTCATCAGCATCCCTTCCCATCCTTCTGATTTCTGAATTTTCTTACGAATGTCAGAAGCGCACTGGGCCACAAAAGTAGCAGTAATCATTCTGCTGTTTTCAGGGGCTTCAGGGTCAAAAGGAGTCCATATACGATAGGCTTCCTGCAGCCTCTCTAAAAAGTCTCCCGGACTCTCATTTGGTTTCTGTTCTACTTCTGAGACTTTAGACATATTAGTGGGCTTCTGGCATGCCCTGCGGATACCTTGCACAAGCGTCTGGCGGTAGGTGGTAAGCCTGGCCAGGTGAATTGCATTGTTTGGATCCCAATTAGGATCTTCCAAAGGAAAGTTATCCTGGAGATGACGGTCAATATTAAAAATATTTCCCACTCTGGCCTGCTCACGCAAATATATCTGTGCCTTTTCAATTATGTCTCTTCTTTCCTCAGTGGTGAACAGAGTATTCAGGAGCTGGCAACAATCTGTCCAAGTAGGACTATGAGTATTTACTATTGAAGTCACCAAGTCCATCATAGCCTGAGGTTTTTCTGCGAAAGATGGGGTGTGTGTTTTCCAATTCATCAGATCCGTAGTTGTGAATGGAATGTACTGGAGGGTCGAAGTTCGAGGTGGCCGTGGTCCGGGTTGCCCGTTAACCAGCACAGGCTCCTCAAGTGCATCAAATACTCTTCTAAGAGGGGCTACTACGTGACCTTTCTCTTCGCTTTGCTCTAGGGGCCTCAAATCATAGGGGATGGTATCTGTCCCAAGGCGTTCTTTTAGCAGCTTTATACGCCTTGCTGTATTGCTTGCTGACCGATCAAGGTCTCCCTGTAACTTCTGTAATAGTTCTCTAGGATTTGGATGTACAGGGGTTTGGGGTGGGCAATTGGTTGTTCCACTAAAGGAGACTGTAGATGGAGTTCTACTGGGACTCACAGGTGGAATAACCACTTCTGCTTGGGCTTTATTATAGGACTCCAAGGCCTCCTGAAGATATTTATCATAATCTATCAAGGAATCAAGCTCTGTGACTCCACCCCCATTATTCGTTCCACTTTCTTGCCTTGGGGTTACAACTGGTGGAATGTTTGGATTAGGCTCCCTTCGATGTGGAGCATAGGGTGGAGGTGGAAGCACCTCTTCCTCTGGCCCCTCAAAAATGGGTTTGAGTTTATTTGGCAAGATTCCTTTCCTAGCTTCGGCTTTTACAGCCAATAATTTGCATCGTTGGACTTTGCATTCCCTTATCCATGGAGGATTATTATTTAATGTGCTCAGCCAAGAATCTATATATGAAAATTGTTCTGGGCACCCTCCAGTTTCTTTGGCGATATTAGACCAAAGTTTGCTTACTAAATTTATATCAAAGGTTCCCTGAGATGGCCATTCAGTATTTTGTTTCGGCCACTCTAATTCACATAACGTTCTCAAGCGCTCTGGCGTCATTTTGACTCCATATGCTCCTGAGAAGGCTTTCTTAAAATTATTTAACATACATTCAAGAGGTGTATTTCCCCCCTTTGAACCTCCAACTCCCATTATATGGGCCTGTGAAGTATCCACTCAGTCACTCACACACTCGCTTTACTGGGAAACGAAGTAGTACCCACTCCACACTTACAGATTGTACTTTCTCACACATACAATGCGCTGGATACTTCACCACACTCTACCTCCCAACCTTTCCCTTTTCCCTACATCAGATCACCATCTGATGTACCCAGCCATGTAGCGTACTCAGTTTCCCCTTACTGAGACGCAGAAGTTTGATCAGGACTTCTCTTCCTCCTAATTAATTGGAGGGCCAAACCCTTTGTGCACTTACCCTTAGCTGGTTCCCAGTTTATTTCTCTGGTTCCCCCCGGTCCGTCGCCGTTGGTGGGCAGGGTATCAGACAGACGAGACTTCTGCGTTCCCCTGGAAAAAATGTTCCAGTGCGCGCTGGGTAAGCAGTCAGTGGTCCTCCCTCTTGTACCCTGCCCAGTAAGGCGATGGGGCTGCGTTCCAGCAGACCACTTATCCGAGTCACAGAGGCACCATAAAATGTAGCACCCTGCTTGTGGTTAACGCTTAGCTGGAATGAAATATTCAACGCAGCAATAGAGAAATTAAAATAATAATTTATTTGTCGGACAAATAAATAAGAGGCACAGTGGTATATGGTTACCAAGCTCTGGCCTGGCCTCCTGCCCTTATGGCCAGCACTTATATTCCCTCAGCTCAGCCCCCTTGCTCCTCCTTTGGCTGCCTCTGTCCAATCAGCCTGGTTAAAATTCCTATTGGCTGTTTGCTAGAACCAATCATAAAAGATACACCCATTTCCTATTACCTTTTATGGGAGACAAAGAGCTATATTTCCTTCTATTTATAATTGGCAAATAAGTAGTCATATATCTTACATTTACCTCAACCAGGCACCTTAATTACCAGATAACCTTTTGCCCTAGACTAGGCGCCTTAACTAACATTTCATCTTTTGCCCTATTGCCCTATTCACTCCAAAACAGATGATGGCTAATTTTTATCTGAACAGATCTTTTGTTCATCTTCCCACACATTATCAATGAAATATCTCCTTCTTTGGAGGTCATTAAGCAGAGGCCCAACAACCATATGTCAGGAGTGCTCCGATGGCGTCTCTCTGTCTGGCAGGGGTCCGGACCCAATGGCCCTTGTGGTCTCTTCCAACTTTATGATTCTATGATTCTATTTAACATTTCTTCTAAATCCTTTGCATAATTACATTTAAGCCAATATATTTCATAACATATATAGTTTTTTAGAAGAAAGGGAACTTAGTAAAAGCTAAGCTAAATTCTAAATTCTAAAGATTCAAAGCAGTTTCGCCTAGTGCAGTTGCTGTTTGTATTAGCTCTTGCCCTTTTAACCTTAGGAAGATGTGGCTCAAGTTTAATGGGAGGCACAATAATTATTACTATTTTTGCAACCTTGATTGTATTCTATAATTTGTATGGTCAGTGTGACCTTTTGCTCCCAGCCTGTTTTATGACCGCAATAAACCAAAGGGGCCTCTGACAAAGACCTTGCCTGCGACAAAGACCTTGCCTGCTGGTTTCCTGTCTCGAAAAGAAACATTTGTGAATTTAAGCTCATTTTTAGAATACAGGAATCTGATCAAAATATAAGCCTTGATTAAAAATGCAGGCTATGATCAGATGCCTCAATTCCATTCCATAATGATAATTTTACTATTTACGGTATACCTCACACATTTTACTGGGTTGCCCCAGCCACTCTGGGTGGCTTTCAACATATAAAAAAAGCATAATAAAACAATAAACATTAAAAAAAACTTCCCTATACAGGATTGCCTTCGGACGGTTCAGGGGTCAGTTAGCCCCATACCCACCAACATTTCTCCAATGAAAATAGGGATGCCCTAAGAAAAAGTGGGACATTCTGGGATCAAATCAGAAACTGGGACAGCTTCTCTAAATCCCTGGAAAACAGGGACATTTGGAGGGTCTGGGAATGGCTATTAAATAGCTGAGGTAAAATAGAGTATTTTACATGGATTTGTGGACAATACACATACGGATTGTGGGCTTCACACACAAGCAGGTGGGAGCACACTGGAGCTGGAATAAATGATAATGTGTGCAGCCTCAGTTCAGATTGGGATGCCACAACTCAGCCTTTCAAGACCAAGGCTTTCAGGGTGGTTCTAGAGATCTCTCTAGCTACAATTTCAGACCCGAGCTACAATTTCAAATCTTTCATGTGGGGTTTCTGCATTCCTTGTGTATATCTGGTTTTGTTTCTGAGAGATTCCTGCTCAGTATGATTGGAAAGAAATGAACAACAACAACTGAATGCCTCAGGCTAGCTATTCCCTGATGTGGCTTGCAAGTCTAGGCTCATGGATGTATGCATAAGCTTGCATTGTTCCAAGTTTTATTACGGTAACTAACTGTGTGTACAAGAGATGTTAGCTTATCTAAGTCTCTCTCCCTTCTCCACCATTATCTCCTTGGAATTTTCATGGCACATTCTTTTAGGGAACAATTTATTCATTAGCCCAGCAGTAATCATGGAAGTGGGTCACAGCCTTTTTGGAGTTAAATTGTTCAAATCCCCACCGAGAGCAACACTTAAATAGTAATTGTGGAGCTGCAAAACTTAGTAGCTATTTCCCTGTTTTTCTGCAGCTCAGTGAGCAGGATTTTTTGTTTTAAAAAAATTCAAATGTGGACCCTAATGCATTTCAGATGAATGGTGGTGATTGTGAGAAAATGATCTCATTTTAACTCGCAGTGCCCTACTTGGAGCAAATAATAGTTTTTGCTATCATTTGATGAGCGCATCCAACTCTGCACTTTTGGAAGACTTTGATGCTTCTCCAGGTTCTTCCTTCAATGTAAGGCATACCAGATGAGGTGCTAGGAGAAAAAGCTGGGTTGAAAGCCATGCCAAATAAAGCTATGAAATGTGAATATATATACTCTGTATCCTGAAGTTTTATTGGGTGAAGGCACCATAATGACTTCTATGTATGCATCATTGCTATGCAGACCCTGCCCTCTGCCCTAGGCAATCTTGAACTATCTCAAGGTGATACATCTGCTTTGCGGATTTTTATTGAGTGAAAAGTGTTACAGATTAGTAAAACCTCCTATTCCCCCCATTATTGTTCATTATGTAACTAAGGCTCCATCTGTGGTATGTATTTAAAGCTGTGTCATGCCATTTTAAACAGAAACAGAATCCTGGGAAATGTAGTTTGTTCAGAGTGCTGGCAGGTGTTAGGAGAACCCTGTTCCCCTCCAGAGTTCCCCTATGAGAGGAATCGATTGTTAAACCACTCTGGGAATTGTAGTTCTGTGAGGGGAATCAGGGTCCCCCTTACAAAGTGTGGTTCCTAGAACTCTTTGGGTGTTGGGGCAAATTCATGTCTGCTTAAAGTGGCACAATACTGCTTTAACTTAACTGTACAGTGGTACCTTGGGTTTGTTGGGAAACTGCCAGGGAGGCAAAGTCCATCATAGCCCTCAAGCCGGCTGCCGGACGATCCATCGATCTCCCGTAGACACGCAGTATCAGCAATCAGCGACATGAAGCCTCAAGAATAGATTGCCACATTCTTAGGCTGGTGCACACTCTATCAGCAGAATTCACACAGCAAAAGATGCACAGCAGGAG
Source organism: Podarcis raffonei (assembly GCF_027172205.1). Classification (NCBI taxonomy): domain Eukaryota; kingdom Metazoa; phylum Chordata; class Lepidosauria; order Squamata; family Lacertidae; genus Podarcis; species Podarcis raffonei. Next base: position 56,192,225 of record NC_070604.1, read on the forward strand.
AGCATATTTACAGTTTATTTAGCGTTGGTCAGAACAAAGAAACCATGACCGCCTGCATCGGTATGCTTAGGCAACAACCGAGAAACGAAAGCAACTGAAAACATAAACATCCTGTGAACAGGAAATACGCAGACTCTGTGACTCACAAAGCCTGCTCCCTTTTAAGGTGAAACGGAAATATCCTAACAGGGTTAAGTACTTAATTCGTTCCGGAGGTCCGTTCTTAACCTGAAACTGTTCTTAACCTGAAGCACCACTTTAGCTAATGGGGCCTCCTGCTGCCGCCGTGCCGCCGGAGCACGATTTCTGTTCTTATCCTGAAGCAAAGTTCTTAACCTGAAGCACTATTTCTGGGTTAGCGGAGTCTGTAACCTGAAGCGTATGTAACCAGAAGCGTATGTAACCCGAGGTACCACTGTATAGTGCAGATGGAGCCATAGAACTTCTTTAAAACAGCAATGCACTATTGATTTATAGGAGCATATAAGTTTATGAAGCATCACTGTCCTTTTGAATGTAAAGAAATAAATAATTGAGTGCAGCTTTCTCTATAATTTTCCCTCACGGATTCTATTTAACCCTGCCTCTCCCCCCCCCCCATGTTTTAAAGGGGAAACTGGTCAGTCTTACCCTGTTTAAATGTAAGCCATGGAAGCATCTCAAAGGAAGTTGCAGTGGCAAGTATTGGCCTGGGACAGGGAGGGATTTTTGCGGGGCTGAGCTGGGCTCATGATGTAGTGTAGATAAGGTCTTATTATGCTTTTATCAGCTGCTTTGTGTTAAGGTAGAGATGAAGGTGAGGTGGCTTTTAGTGTGGCCCTTTTTTGCTTACCCTCCTTCTCCCATCATTATCCATTGACAACATGTCATCTTCCTTCTGTGTTCTATGAAAACTCACATCTAGGAAAAGATACACTTGGCAGTGATGCATTCTCCTTCCAAGCTATGCTGGTGCAGTTCAGCAGATTGTGACATTATGCCAGCACACACAGTGGGTGTGGAAAACCACCCTGGGTCCTTACTTGGTGGGTCTTCAGTGTGAGACATTTAGACGGGGGGGGGGAATGCCCACAGTGAAAATTCTGTAACACATCTGCATAACACATCTGATGTCACATAGAGGAGGGAGAAAGGTTGTTTTCTGCTGCTCCAGAGAAGCGGACACGGAGCAATGTTTCCAAACTACAAGAAAGAAGATTCCACCTAAACATTAGGAAGAACTTCCTGACAGTAAGAGCTGTTCGACAGTGGAATTTGCTGCCAAGGAGTGTGGTGGAGTCTCCTTCTTTGGAGGTCTTTAAGCAGAGGCTTGACAACCATATGTCAGGAGTGCTCTGATGGTGTTTCCTGCTTGGCAGGGGGTTGGACTTGATGGCCCTTGTGGTCTCTTCCAACTCTATGATTCTATGATTCCGAGCCTGTTTTCCCATTCAAGTGTCAGTTGTGTTTTTTTAAGTGTTGGGAGTTAACCCACCGAGGGTTATTTCTAACAAAATGTGTAGCCTGGTAGCACCGGCCATAGATGGTTCTGTTCACCTTTCCCAAATCATATCTTTATTATAGATCTTGAGGTATGTAGTGAACCAATAGCAGTGACAGAATTAAAGCTGCTAAGAAAGAACCCTCTTAATTGAATAGTGGTAACAACAACAACAACAACAACAATAATCAGGGTCCTTCTTAAAGCAAGTAAGAGAAAAATAAAATATTGCTCAGAGATTACTCTTTGCCAGGGTCCACATATACATAAAAAATTCATGGGTGATGTTATCAAAGGCAGCTGACAGATCAGAACGAAACAGCATGGAGACCTGGGTTTTGTCTGTTCCCAACGGGGCATCATTGTTATGATCTTTCATGTTCCAAAGTAAAAAGACTCTGTAGGGAATAGAAAAGGCAACTTTGTGAAGCACAAAGGGATGAAAATATTCAGTGTATATTTTAAGCGTTAGGCAGCTAATACAAAAGAGAATAGCAGATACCATGCAAATATACTTTAAAAATCAGCAAGTGTGTGTTGTATTTTAAATTACCGTACTCTTGAGGGTTTTTTTTAAAAAAAGAAAAGTCTCTCCAATGCTTACCATCATCATCATCATCGACATACAGAGTGTTAGTTAGTTATATCCTGTTTGCTCCATCCCATTTTAGCCTTGACAAATACTAGTGTGACTTGTTTCTTATTTCTGTAATTAGAATTGCTTTGTGAAGGATCCACAACTTGGAACTGTCTTAGGTTTCAGAAAATGGTTCATTTCATGGAAACCTTTCAAGCTGCTCAACTCTTTCACATTTTGGCTCCTGTTTTTCTGTTTTTGGGGCATTCATTTAGTTTTTTACTTGATGCAGAAGGATCTGAGATTAGGGAGCAACTATTGGTTCATTAGCATTGATTGATTCACCAGGTGCAACCATACCTAGAGAGATAGTTTGGCCACAATTATGCATGTCCTGGCATTTAGACCATTGCAACCCACTGAAATGTGGGCCTGCATTTTAGAATGTTCTATAGTTGGTCTGAAATAGGACAGCAAGATTGTTAATTGGGATTGTACTATGACTTTCTCAGCTGCGCTAGCTCCCAGTCAGTTTCTAGACCCATTTTAAACTGCTTGTTTTAACCTTTAAGACCCTAAATTGCTTTGGAATAGGTTACTTGAAATACCTTCTTTCATATGTATCCCAAAAGAAAGTGCATATAGCGCTCTGCACATGATCCTATGTGCACCTGTGGGAATAAGGTTTTGTGGTGGAAAAACTCATTACTTTGTATACATATGAAGGCATGTACATTTGTATATCTACAATGTGCAGACATATGTACAAACTCTCTAAGCTTGTACTTGCCTCAGGAATGTGGCAAAACAAAAAATATTATAATAGCAACTTTGCTAAGAAGTAGATTAATTATGTCCCTAACTAATATCTATGGTAGGGTGTTATTTTTTGTTTGTCTCTTGTACTTAGCCTGTAGAATGTGCTTATCAGGCAAAGTGTTTGAGATTAAGTTCTTTTCATGTTATTTTGTTAGGACCATTATTGGTAAGAGTTAGGGAGACAGAAAGAATTAATTGACATTGACATTTTGGGTGAGATTTGATGAACATGAATATACCGTAATCTTGTTCACAGGTGAAATTTGGATCCTCAGGGTACCTCTCTAGAGATGTCAGTAAAAGTTCTCACAAGCCGTATTGTGAGAAGAAGTTGGGGGCGGGGTAATGAAAGCCTGCTTAAAAGGAAAGGTGAGCTTTAAGTGGAGAGGTAGTTTTTTGAACCTCGAATTGTTCTGCGGAATGATTAGAGCTCCTTCCTTAAAATAAAAATGCTTCTGATAATATTCATGTCAATCTCAGGCAAGTAGAGAAAAGTGCCCATCTCCAGGTTTAAAGCATTTCAGAGGCTTCGCATGGTGTAGGATCTGGTATGGCTTTTTACTACATACAGTAGTTGCAAACAATGGCAAGTTACAGCCCTCTGTTAGCATCAGATATTGAGTATGGTTGGTCTATATAACCAAGATGGAAGAAGAAGAAGATGAAGAAGAAGAAGAAGAAGAGGAGGAGGAGGAGTTTGGATTTGATATCCCGCCTTTTACTCCCTTTAAGGAGTCTCAAAGCGGCTAACATTCTCCTTTCCCTTCCTCCCCCACAACAAACACTCTGTGAGGTGAGTGGGGCTGAGAGACTTCAAAGAAGTGTGACTGGCCCAAGGTCACCCAGCAGCTGCATGTGGAGGAGCAGAGACGCGAGCCCGGTTCCCCAGATTACGAGACTACCGCTCTTAACCACTACACCACACTGGCTCACATCACATGATCAGTTTATAAAATAGGCATTCAATTCGTGTTTTGCATCGCCTTAATTATGAGCCATTTCCCTTAGTTAGAAACATAATATTCATAATATTTCACAGAAGATATGTACTATACTCCAGTATAGCAAAAGTACTGACTTAGGCAATTGCTGACAAATTCTATAGTCTTTATTTTATTTTTATTTTTTCTTTACTAGTATTTGCAGATGCCTAGGACCTGAAAGCTCATTTTAGACAATGGCATAATTTTCTTTCTGGCTTTTGCACTACTTTCATTTGAGCTTGCAAGGCAGTTTTATCAGTAATTCTGTATTTGTTGTGCAACTTAAATAGGTGGTTTCAAATTCTGAGTGGACTGAGGGGATTTCAAATAGTCTCCTACCACTCACTTTACACTTCTTTGCTGTGTATGATTTCTTTCCATGCCTGCTATAGCTATTTGTAGAATATTGACGTAGATAATTCTGTTTTGCTGCTTCTAACCAAATGTTTCAGGTCCCATAGGATTGCTGCAGTATGCGTTCTGTCCTCTCTGCTGTTTTATTTCTCTCTTTTTTTGCTAAGAAGCACAATGAATGTTGTTTATGCAGAAGACAAATTAAACAATTAAATGAAGCAGTTCTAAAGCTGCTCCATTTTTTACTTTGTTCGCTGAGTAAGTTTGGGTTCCCCACTGTTTGGATGTTTGAGCAAAAAGTATATTAAGAAAATGGAGGACTGTGCAGGAAAAGTTAACAATCCTGTTAACCCCTCTCTTTTCCCCCCTGTGCCCCCCAAAAATGGGTTCTGAGGGTCCACAGGACAATCCCCATGACAGTGTGCAGTGGAAGGAGGGGGGAATCATTCCATCTGGCAAGCAGAAATGCATGCCCTGAGTGCAATGTTGAATTCCTCCCTATGGGTTGCTCATTGCTAACTATGCAATATAGGCACTGGAAGGATGAGGCAGTTTCACATGCAGGCTCATATCTTGCAACGTGGGTTTCTAAACTTTAAGGTATCTTGCTTATCAGGTTTAAAATAACAAAAACAAAATAATAATTGTGCAACCAGAGAAGAGAAGATAGAAGTATAATTCCTCATCCCCATGTACGTGTGGGGTTTTGGTTTAGGTGTGTTTGGTATGTTTGGGTTGCTTTTATTGATTTTGTGTGTCACACTGCAATGGAGCTGGATTCAGCCTTCAAAATGCTGACGTGGCCTCTGCTCATCTGGGGCATGGGCGGGCTGTGTGTTTCTGCTTGGTTGCTGCATTTAAACACTGAGCAAAGGAGAATTAACTGGAGTCAGCACAATGCAGTGCAGTGGTGGCGGCAGAATATCAAAGGAGAGAAAAAACGTTCTCACAGGTGCGCATAAATGTTTGAAGCTGGCCGCCTGGAGAGGGAATAAATTTTTGTAAAGGGAATTGACCAGAAGGTATATAGTTTTGGCAGACTTGTTATTCTGCCCAGTGGGCCATTATGAAATGCCTATACTAATAGTGACAATAATGTTGATACAAGAAATTGCTTTGCTTCATTAAACTAGGACCCACTATAAACTAGATTAAACCAGTTATGGCCAGCCATATCTATCTTGAAGCTCCAAAACAGGGCCTAAAGATGCCCCTCATTCCCCTGTCCTTTGTCTCCAGCACCTGATATTTGGCAGAATAATGCCACTGAATGTGGAGGCTCCATTCCCAGCCATCATAGGTAATAGCTGCTGAAAGGCTTCTGGCATTCTCCATTAATTTATCTAATCTAAATGGTATTGCAACAGGTTATAATTCCATAACAATCATTGCTAATGTGTTCAGCGCTACCCCCCGATGTCCATTGCTTCAACATCAATCACCCATCCCCAGTCTCATGACTAGTAATTTGATGATAGCCAAAAGTGCCTGGCTTTCCCTTTCTATTATTATTATTAGTAGTAGTAGTAGTCGTCATCGTATTAGTAATACACCTCCCATCTGACTGGGTTGCCCCAGCCACTTTGGGCGGCTTCCAGCATAAATCAATGCATAATAAAACAACACATTAAAAAGGTTTCCTGCATCATCAAAAGTCAGAGTATAACATTATTGGGATGAGGTCCTGTCTCTTATTTCCATGTTGAACAATGGTGCCATATAAATCATAATAAATAGACATAGTGTGCAGATTGCCATCATGCCTGGCTTGTATGCCTCTCCTGTATGGCCTCCACTTGTCAGTGCAATCCTAGGCAGCCTTCCTATGTCTTTCTAGAACATGGCCAAGGCGGGGACAGACTATTTTAGTGCACAAAAAAGGCAGTTGGTACAGCTTGCGGGCTGGGTGAAACCAAATTACTAAAAAAACACAGAGCTATAGTGTAATTTTTGCTGTTCTGTTATAGAGATGTGAAGGCCTGGAAGCAGCGAGTGTATAGGGAACCCACTCTGTTTCCCTTGTTTTTCCCCGCCCCATCTACGTGTCTCTGTCTCTAATTAGAGGAATCACACAAGAAACAGACAATGAAGTGCTGGGAAACACACAAGGAAGTTTGTCCAGGGCTGTTGTTGAGATAGTGGAAAATACCCATTACTCAATAAAGCATGGAAAGAGAAACAAGGAATTTGATTTTGACAACTCAACATCCTCCGAAGGTTTCCTGTCTACCTTTCATATTATGCCATAAATTTTCTTTTTATTCAAACACATGGCTGGCAATGCGTGCTTTTGTTGGGATTCAGGATGACACATTCATATCTTCATTGCTTTGTGCTTTCAGAAATAGATTTGAGGATGAAATGGACCAAACGAACCCTTACAAAAGTGTATGCATTACCTGTGCTTGCTCCATCACCCATGTATTGTGATCCTGTCTTATTGGATAGGATCCTGACTTATTTTTATTTTTCTTGAAAACCATTCCCCCCTTTTAATTAATATTTTGATTGTTTTATAAAACAAGCAACATACAATATTGAAATGAACAAAAAATAGGGAAGTTAAAAACGTAATTGGAAATATTGAACATTATAACGTTTCATATATTTTGGATCTTGTCATGTCAATAAATGGTGTCCAATTCTGTCTAAATCTACTAAGTTTCTGCCTTCCTCCTTTCACTCTTATATAGCTTGTATGTTTTGCCAAATAACTTGTTCATACAATTTTGCTTCTGTTTCTATTACTGGTGACAATTGAATAATTGTCACAGTATTTAGCAGAATCCAGTATTGCTTCTACAATCCTCTCAGACATCAGTTATCTTTGTTGTACAGTCCCTTTTTTGGAATTAGCAAAAATAAAACTCAGTCTGATTGTACTTTTGTTATTATCTCTATTCTGTTCCTTATTTGTTTGGCCAGCATTCCTTTGCTTTGCTACACAGTCGCTGTGTATGAATATAACTTCTAATACTCAGTTCCAGCACTAATCATCCAAGTTGCCATTGATCTAATATACAGTTTTTTCAGGGATCATGGATCACCATGACCTTGTAGCAATTTTCATGAATAGCAGCTATTACCAGTTCTCCAGACATGCTCTCAGAAACTGAATATTACTGAAGGTCCTGAATCCTGAACCCACTGCAATACAGTATATGCCAGTTGAAAAGAATACTCCAGCAATTTGTATCCTAGCATATCAGGGGCTTCAACTCTCATTGACCCTCCAGGTTGAGCTGGCAGCCCATTCTTTGTTGACTTCTAAATGTGACTTGTTATAGCAGCAGTGGGGATCCTGTCTCTGGTCCTCCAGCTGTTTTGAAGTAGAATTCCTATTAACCTTAGCCAGTCATGACCAGAGATGTGGTCAGAGATGTTCAGAGCAACATCTGGAGGACCCCAGGTTCTCCATTACTGCTTTATACAAACGTAAGTTTCTTGGTTTTGTGTGAGCAAAGGATCTACTACTCAGTAAAATTAATGGCTCTTACTCAGTTATCTCCTTGAAAACCTTTCTGTTCAGAAAGCAGTTCTCAAGTTTAAACAAGTTAGCTGAGGCAACACAACACATGGCATGATTTTCAACATGTGGCAATCTGCAATAGACAGATTTGCCCAAGAAGCTTATATTGGTTTTATATCAGTTCAACTATTGCCGTATCCTCCCACCCCCCACCCCCCGGATTTGTGGTTTGTTGGGGGTGCTGAGAATTCTTTGTTTAAAATCCCTAGCATTCCTCACAGAACTTAAGTTCCCAGACTTCCATGGGGAGAGGGTATTGACATAAATACCAGCTTCAGTCTGTGGTGTCAGTGAGTTCAGATAGTCATTAATATGTCTGCTTCTTTGTGCCATGTAACTGCTGATTTCCTATTGTGATTATCACCATTTGAGGGCATCTGCTTCTTAGAAAATGCTGGCACTGACATGGCTGAGCATTTGGTGCCAGGTAAGGACTTGGTTATTCACCCAGGTGGGACATAATGCCACAGCTGATGCTTTCAGGGTTATAATTATCTATCATTTTAAAGATGGGGTATACTGTTTTATGTTCAATTTTACGCTAATCTATATGCTATTGTTATCTGCACTGGAATTGCTTTTTGCAATGATGAGCAGGTGTGAGAAATGCTTTAAAACAAATCAACAAATTAGGTAATGAGTTGAGAAGAAAGAACAAGCCTTGACAGTTGGCTCCATGATCAATCAGTCCATGAGTTGCGTGACAGCTTCATTTCCTAAACCTGAAAACTCTTGGCTTCTTCCTCACCAGTTGTTTTGAATTCAGCAAGTCCTATCCAGCTGTGGGTTGTGCTCTTCCACAGCATCAGGTTTCCTATTGCTAAACTGAGCCATGTATCATTTATGGCTTTCTATACATTGCCCAATCAGTGGCAAAAATATAATTCCCTGTGGCTAACTCCGTACGCAGTGCTTTGTGCCTGCCATATGTGCCAGTTCTCCAGGGCCCATCACTTTCCAGTGTGGATTTCTGAGTCTTACTGTATCATTGTCTTTTGAAGTCCTGAGCTTAAGGAAGCAGAACAGATGGCCTTTTTATGCATGATCTATTCATTTGTTATGAGTCTAGCAATGGTGTGCCACAACTGTTGGCTTTCCTTTAGCTCTAGATGATGCTGTGGACTCAGGAGCCACTGTTGTCAGAAAAAAAAGCTTTCAGTGCCAACCATGGAAAAACTGCACCCTAGCAAATTTCCTTTCTTCTTGTGACTTCCCAGCTTTTATCTTTTAATCACAATCTCAGGGATTGTTTTCAATCCATGTGCTCCCCCAGATATGAATAATTCACCCCACCCACATATTTTTTAAACCTGTTCCAATATGTGCACAGGATACAATTTCTTCTGTTTCATCTGGATAGGAATGGGTGTGGTTACAGTCAATAGATGAGAAGAGTTCTCTTGATCACAGTGTGAATATGTATATGTATATGTATATATTAAACTTGTTTGGCTGTCTTTATTTGTTCCTGGTTTGAAGCAATAGAAATTTAATACACACAGCTGTCTTTCATAGTCTCTTAAAACTGAATCCATGACAACTGTCAATCACACTAGACACTTATAGAATTCGGCTGCAAAAAAATTTTAAACCTAGGTTGTGGTTTTTTAATCACCTTTCCTGTGTGGTATCTGATCAGACAAGATGTTATCCACCGATGCCTTTTTATTAGAGAAATTTCCTGAATTTTGAACTACATGCTCCTCCTGCAAACAGTAATCTATGAAGTTCCTCTTTGTAGTTGTACTTTGAACAGACAGAAAAACAATCTCTTAAAAGAGAGAAGTTGTATGAATGGCATGGAACTAGTGATGTTCACACTTTGGCAGCAGTGGCATGTGGGGGGTGGGTGGAAAACAAAGGCATCCTCCCAGTTGTGATGCTGTGTTTACCAGAAATAGGTGAGGTGTGGCAGCAGCAAGGTTTTGAGTGTAGGGGAGGGGGGAGACTCTTGGTTGACAGCATGAGTGCCTCACACATGTGCAGGATGCCAGCAACATGAGCCAAGAGGTCCTCTGAGCTCACCTTGCCCTTCCCCTTGCCCTTGCCCTGCATTAGCAAATGCAGGAGTCCTGGAAGAAGGGCATGCCTGGCCCATGATGCTCCAATGGTTTCTGGCATGTTATTTGCAGTGCAACACATTTTATCTTCCATATGACAGACAGAATCTGTCTTTTTGTTGGATTGGCATTCATTTTTCATGACAAAGCAATTAAAAAAACTCCTTTCAGTGCATACCTTTTCAGTGCACAAATCTACAGGTTTGTTTGTTTACACAGTTTTAGTCACCTTTTCAGTGAATGTTCTCAACATGACATGAATGAAAATGACAATAAAAACAACCTTGGAACTATATAAAATGAACTTACAAAGGCTGCACATGTTTTATTTATTCTCCTCAGAGAAAAGGTTTTTCAACTACAGAGCTCTTTTAGAGCAACATTTTCATGGAAAACAAATATTTTGATTGGTAACTATAAAACTACTTTTATCCTTGTTGATTACAAATCTGGATGGAAAGTAGGCATCATCACATGTATATATGCATGCATACTTTTACATTTTAAAAAATAAAATGATACATTGCAGGCAAGAAGACCCATTGTACTTTCAAAGGAGAATATTAAAACATACCCTATATCTAAAGAACTGGTTTAGTATGCTGGGGGTGGGGGGTGACTATGGAGTTGTTTTTCTTAAATTGTACCCCCTTTGCATACAATGCCTTCTGGCAAAATTAAGTTTGAAAACAAGTGCTATTCCAAAAGCAGTTTGTAATATGGCCTGCGCAGAAGATAGTCTGCTGAAAAGATTTTTGTAAAAATCCCCAGGGGAGCATGCAAGTCCTTCAGTGTGCTTAAAGTAGTATGTATTACTATACAAAGCTGAGTTAGGAATAACATGGTGCTTAATGAAGCATAGTGTAAATAATTCTGCTATGAAAATGTACTCGACCTGAGAGACACTGAGTAAGGTCATCACTGCACTCGAGGGTTTTGGCGTTGTTGTTTTGAAACAAATTGATGGAAAACAGGATAGGACATTGTAAAGTGCTCTGAATGCAAGAATAAATTACAAGGGCATTCTAGTTAATTGCTTTCTGTTGACATCCATGTTAAACTCCAAATAATGTGTGTGCATTCAGGAACAAAAGTTGCACCTCAAAGAGTGTAGATGTGCTGTAGTGAGAAAGATTTTTTTTAAATTCCGATGTTCACGTGATTCGGATCTTAATCATTCTTCATGCAAACCATGGATTCTGGGCAATTAGGGCTGCCATTTTCCTCCAGTATTTCTAATGGCTTGCTAGTTGACATTGCATTGTTGTGTTTTAAGTACCAAATAGCTGGGCTCAAATGATGGGCCTTGAAGCCAGGTCTTTGGAAGGTATGTATCAGGAAAGTCCAAAATAAACTTTTTAGCAATGCCTGATTGATACAGTGAAGTAACTCTAGGGGCAATGACATCACCAGGAGAAATGGCACCCTCCCAGCAATAAACAGGCAAATCTGTTACCTCCGAGGAACAACAGTTATTAAAGACCCCAAAGCTTCCTAAACAACATCATCATCAACATCATCATCAACAACAACAACAAGAAGAAGAAGAAGACTTCCACCAGGTGGTTTCTTTTAATTAGTCTTGTTTTCTCAGTGCAAAGCCAGAAATCAAGGAGATTGATGTCCATCAGCAAACACACCCAAAATGGCAGGGAAATGCAGCCAAGTTGGGACCTACCATCAATCCAAATGAAGGACAAAGCGACTGAGAACTTAAGGCAAGTGTAAGCAGTTCTGATGTTGTGAGAGAAGAGGTTGCAAGTTGATTCCTTGAAAGAATAGTTCCTCTCTTTGACAGCGTTGGAGTGTACGGAGCATAGGATTGATGATGCTTGTGAAATGGCAACAGAGCTTCAAGAGACAGGTGAAACTGCATGAAAGACAGCGAAAAACCTACTCTTAAAGCTGGATGACTCTGAAAACTGGGGCTGCTGAAATAACATTCAACTCAGAATATTTAGGGATCATGTAGAAGAATCTAATGTAGAATTATTCTTACGAACCTGGTTAGCTGCAATGTTGTTTCCTGATATAGAGGCCTATATGCTACCTACTGACAGCACTCAGACTGTGCTGCCCACCAAAATTAAAATGGAACCCTGAGCGAGAGCACACCAAATGCATATTCTCAGGCAGGCAGAAGTTTGCATTTTAGAGAACTGGAATACACCTTTTATTTGATTTATCAGGTGAGACACTGAGGCAGAGGACTTGCAAACAATTGATATTAAGCACTCCTGAGGATTCCCCTTCAAACTCCAGTCGCCAACGACAGAAAAACACAGCACAAAACATATTGGTGAGAAGGCTTCTAGACTACATGGAGATGGCTGAAATGACTGGCAGAATCCGTGACCAGGGAGAAGATTTGATTGAACAGGACTGGAAAAAGTTTAAGGACTATTTACAGAAATATTGTAAAATCTTGGAGTGTTAATATGTTGTGGGAAGTGAAGGTGACAGGGTTTGTGTGACTTGGTTAAAGGTAAATTAAAAGAAGAATGTTAAAAAGGATAAGGGGTTATGAACAGAACATTATTATGTCATTAGTATATAAGATGAGATATGGATTAAAATAAATGGAAAATCGGGACATAATAATTAGAAGAATGTAAAATTAAGTATGGCTTAATAAGGGTTTGAATTTGCTGAATTGGATTAGAATAAAGAGGAACACAAAAAAGGGGGATGCGAGGAGGTCAAGACAGAGGGGTATGGAACTCCATAATTTTAAGAATAAGGGTTTTTTCTCTATTTTTCTTTTTTCTTCTTTTTTTTTTGTTATATAATTTTGTTTTTCTGTTGTACTTGTTTTTCATGTGAACTTTATGTATGGAAAGGATACATTTTGAAATGATGAATTCTTTGTTTTGTAAAATCTTAATAAAAATTTATTAAAAAAAAAAAAGAGAAGGCTTCTAGCTTCTTGAGGAACTGAACAAGCAATTCTGAGGGATGTGACTCAGATTCAGAAAATGGATTGGGAAGGTGGCAGCTCACTGCCAGTGGAGAAACCATGGCAGAAAAGGCAATTCTAAAGAGCAACATGATCTTTCTATCCTGAAGAAAACAGAGGGAGTGTATTTACTCATGCATGGAACACCATGGGTTTAAATCTGAAATGCACCTGTTGACAAGTCATATCAGCAGTAACAGCTTTTGATTCTCACATCATCCTGAGAAGGTTGTGGGGTGTTTGTATACTATAAAATGAAATTGTTTAGGGTGACTGGGAAATACACATGTGGAAGCATAGCATAAGCTCTGGGGTTTCTGCACTTGATGTGGAAAATGGGGGAAACGAGGAAGGTGGGGGAACAAGGATTTATCTGACCTTGAAGGAGGTGGGGCTGCAATTTCTTACCACTGCCGCCCCAGTTTTTTCCCCTTACCTACCTCATTTCACTGGCTGGGATGAAAATCATCCACTGGGGCAGTAATGCCAGTGGATTATGAGAAACTCTTTGATTGTGTGGAATGGGAGTATGCTACCTTCTTTTAAAAATAGGCTTTAGCCCTAATGTTTGCAAGGCAATATGTGCAGAATTGAAGCTTCCCAAAGGTAGGGTGACAGCAGATACAGTTGTACCTCGAGTTACATACGCTTCAGGTTACATACGCTTCAGGTTACACACTCCGCTAACCCAGAAATAGTGCTTCAGGTTAAGAACTTTGCTTCAGGATAAGAACAGAAATCTGGCTCCGGCGTGCGGCGGCAGCAGGAGGCCCCATTAGCTAAAGTGGTGCTTCAGGTTAAGAACAGTTTCATGTTGAGAACGGACCTCTGGAACGAATTAAGTACGTAACCAGAGGTACCACTGTAATCAACTCTCAAGGCAGGGGAGATTGCGCTTCTCTTTGTTTTTCTGCTAGTTATAACACCCAAATAAATTGTCTATGGGACGAGGGCAAGGTGACCTTGTATGCAGATTATCTTATTATTTGGGCCTTTTCACATTTGGTTTCAGAATTTACCAGCTTTGTGGAAAAACATAGGCTATAAAATGAATCTCAACAAGACTGAGAATAAACATTTCCACTAAAAATAAAAGGGCGTGGGAGAAATCTAACTTGCAACACACCTTTCAATTGGGCTGGTTTGACAATCCTTGACTATACCTTAGTCTACTTATGACAGCCAGTCATTGAGATTTGAATAGAATTAATTGTGGCAAGCTTCCCGTAATTAAAAAAAGATCTAAATAGTTGGTCTCTGAAAACTTCATGCTGATTTTCAATGATAATATTACCAAGGCAACTATCTGTAAACAAACATTAAACGTCCATAAAAATGGCAAAAGTAGTTTCTTTCCCAAATAGGTTTTGTCTTAAACAATTGCAAACGCAGTAATAAAGAGTCCACTTGTGATATACCAGTGGTTCAGTGCTGGGACGTCGTTCCGGTAATCAGACGTTTCGTTGCTAAAGAGCTTCATCATCGAGCTTTGTCATAAATAATATACAAGAGAAGAAAGTGCCAGTATGTAAATGACTTCAAGCAGGAGTATATCTGTCCCCATCTGCATGTTTCCATCAGGGGGAGCATAAAAAGAGAATTATTTGTTTATTGTTTGTTTACAGATAGTTGCCTTGGTGATATTATCTTGTGTCGATTGCAGTAGTCATTGTATCACCACCCTGTTCATTGTTTTATTGATTTTCAATGATGACAAGAATTGAAATGAACATCTTGTGAACAGTACTGTTTCTTCCTTGTGTGCTGACAGTAAATTAATAAAATGGCAGAAAATGCTATTATCTTTGGTGTGGGTCCATAAAAAGCTATACTGCAAAGTTATGAGTTAAAGGAGGATTGGCCAGCCTTGACTTGCAAAGCTCTTATCCGGCTGCCTGACATAGTCAGATACGAACAAAAAAATATGTACATTGGAAGCAAATTGAGCAAGTTGAATTCTGCCCAGAGCCACTGGAGATTTCTGTAGCCAAGGTATGTAGCTAAGATTAGGCCATAATTGACTACACAACACCCTGTGCTCTTTGATACTTTTTAAATGCATGGAAGAAATGCAGGGGACAAAAACAGCTTCTGATCTTAGTCCTATGAGTATTAGCTTTAATTTAAGGCTCACAGGAGTGCAGAAGATTTCCTAACTGAATATTTCATGACATCTAATAAAGCCCAAGTCAGTGTTGTCATTCAAGGATATCCCCAAAGATCTGGTGAAATTAATGTTCTGTTGTATCAATATGTGTGGTTAAAACCCTTCCTTTAGCAGTCTTATTTCAAATAAGTATCAAAGGACTTCATACAAACTGAATGCTTATTGCTGCGGGACACAGCTAATATAAAAAAGGGTTGTTTCATCAATATATAAGATTTTACTTACCAAAAGTTCTTCTATAAAGCCATCATTCCTCCTAGCCTGAGACCTGGCTCTGAGTGACCAAAAATAAACTGAATCACAGGAGGGATATGGCAAAAAATATTTTTTGATTTGATTTCAACATTTGTGCTCATTTTCAGGACACTCAAATTAATGTCCAGGTGGTACATCACACCAGCCAAAACACACAGAATTAATGCAACATACCCCTCAAAATCCTGGAAAAGCTATATGGTCAGGTTATAAAAATGCTTAAAGGTGTAGGAACTATGGGGTCACAATATCAGAAAAATGCAGCATTATGTAGTTTAGAAAAAGATACCAAACTCTGCCCTGTTTTGAATTATCAAGATGGACAATGTCATCTCTTAACATAGGGACTTATCCAGTCTTTATCTTCCTGCTAAAACTGTGTGAGTGAGTTAGCAGAAAAACACAGTGATCCCATCCTGCAGATACTGGGTTAATAAAACAAGAGAGCTCATGGTCCTGTCCAAGTTTGTGGATGCAACTCCCCAAGTGGCTCTGATTGTTTCCACAATATGTGGTTTCCCTTCTTTTTTGTCGAGTCTCTTGGGGCAGGTGAATTGGGCCCAGAGCAGTTGAAATGCCTATCCTTGTACTGAATATGGTGAACTATTTTGTTTTGCTGTTGATTATGTAACTTTTTATATTATGCTATCATTCTCTTTGTGTGCGTCTGTTGCATTAGTTATTTCTAAAAATTGAATAAACCTAATGTATTCTTAACATTGGTGATATTCTTAATATTGATGATAGTGTTTCGTTTCTATACTTGTGAGTTACGCTGAAATTGAGCCTTGCTTAAAAGATATATGAAAAGGATAAGGCTTGTCTGAGGGAATGCCCTGTTCCTGCACTGTGTGATTTTTGACCTTCTGTTCTAAGAACAGTGTTCCTTCACTCCCCACCAGCACTTCTCAGACATGCTTCACCAAAGAGAGAGCAATTCATTATGGAGAGTTCTTCTGACCTCATTAGTTAGCAAGCCATGGGTGCCTTTGAAACATGGATGCTGCAATACAGTGGGACTATTGTTTTACTTGAGTGCAGAACCAGAAGCCTGACTACGAGGGATTTGACCTTCAGCACCCTTGGGACAGGGTTGCATTGCACACGCCAGGAGGATGCCATATGATGGAATCTTAGAGGGCAGCAATGATGGTTGCTTCCCAAATGGCTCTTTTAAGGGGCTTCATTCATTTAGCCATTCCAACACTGCTTTGCTTTTATTCTTCCAACTTGGAATCCTTTTCTCCCCAAAGCTACAGTCAAATGTTGGAATTAGTTGCCTATTTTACCATAGAGTAACTGAGCTTCAGTAAATTCTGTGTTTTCCAGATGTCCCGGAGTGGGGTGGGGTGAATGATATGAAACAGCTTGATGATATTGCCTTAAATGATATTTATGACACTCCAGGGGGTCTTTTAATCCAAAAAGCTATATTTGTGGTAGTAAAAACAACACGCAACCCAGCTAATCATTCCTGTAGAAAAGTTGGCGATATGCAACAAATCTGCCTTAAGCAGTACAGACACTTTGAAATTCCTGGTCAGTTATAAACTCCTCAGGTGTCTTTAGTCAAGTTGTCAACCCAACTATGATTTCCCATGTGTAAAGTAAAAGGAGAATAGACCTCTGAGGCTTCTAGTGAGAACGAATGCCATGCATACTGATGGGGGGTTTCTATCCCTTGGCCTAATGAAAGCACACACCAGAGAAGGAGCCCATCAGGTGTCACTGGCCCATGCCATGCAGTTACCTGTTCCAGGAGTCACATTTCCAGCATGCCCACCTCTATGCCAATGTTAAATATTGAATAGGTCACAATATTTTTTAAAAGCAAAGGGACATTGAAAATATGGGATGGAGAGGGCTGAGCCAAATGATAGGCAAGCTTAACTGCATCTCATAACAGGCCTACACCAAATATTCCTACCAAGTGGAAGACTGGAAAATTGGCTATTGAGTGTGGGGCATCTGATGTGGGCATAGTATTGGATATATACACGGCTTACTTGCACAGGAATCTCTTTCATACGGAATTCCACCAGGCTTACTATGGGCCTCTACTGTCTTCATATTAGAAATAGACACCTAGAGGACTGCCCATCAAGTTTTCATCTGTACTATGTTCCCATCTGTACTATGCATTGTATCTGTGTCACAGCTTTTGAAATTTGCAGGGTCCTTGTAGCTGCAATTTCATTTCCTTGTACCTGGTTCTTTCTCCCCCCCCCCTTTTCCTTTTTTAAGATATGTAGCCCTTGTACCACTCATTCTGCTTCGTTCACCCACCATACTGCAACAGTCGCTGCAGATTATTGATTAATATTGACAACTGGTCTGACCCCGGAACTTTCCTCCTATCTGGTTGTTGGACTCACAATTCCCATCAGCCCCAGTCAGCGTGTCCAATAGTCAGAAACACCTATTGGGCACTGTATCAATAAAAGATTGCATGGTATGCTTCCCTAGGCAAGGAGTTCCTCAGGCACACAGAAGGCCCCCTCCTGCATCCCATCCAAATGCTACTTTGATGTTGGTGGGGTGTGAAGGAGAGTCTCTTCAGAAGATCTTAATGAGCCAGCAGGCTCATATGCATGGCTGACGTGATGCACAACTTGATGATTAGTGGGTGGCAGTGGTGTTGCCAAGGACACTGTGGAACTGGCTGTTGGTGTTGCTATGTTAGCCCTTGTTTTGACAGCTATTCCCGTGCTTTCTGCTCTGCTGATGTCACGTGCATGTGATTGCATCAATACTGTGCTAGTGTTGGTGCCGGTGTAACAACCACCTGGGAAAGTGAGACCAGGAGACCACCTGCCCACAAGCATCACAGCTAAACTTCAAAATGTACCAGTTTGTTTCTGCAGCGATGCTTCCTTCTCTAATCATGTTCTCGCTTTGCTATTTTCCTGCCAGCCTCTGGCCATGTTTCTATTTTGCTCTAAGTGCAAAGGCGGTATCTTAAAATAGAAAGTCATCCTTAGCTAACATTGTGATCAGTTTTCTTTTAATTTTAACTGCAATGAAAATGCATGAGCACCAAAAATATTATTTTTGTTTTGTTTTTTAAAAAGAAACTGTTGATGTACAGAAGCTGGGGTTGAGTCTCTTAGAGCTGTAACTAATAGCAAACTTTGCACACTGTAATATTTCATGTCAGTTCCAGGTAGGATCTTTGTTTGTGAATCTTACTAAGCCTCCAAATGTAATTTTCAGAAATTTAGTGAGTTTCTGACATTTAAGGTGTATAGTAGATGAATTTGTGTTTGTTTATGTATTTATTTATACAAGTACTTCTGTACTGCCATATCATAAAATATCAAGGTGATGTACACTGCTAAATTTAAAATCTAAAAATGCTGATATGGTGGCCTTCAGCATAGTGGCCCAGTCTGCACATAACACTAAGCCAAACATGAATCAGTAAGATTGAGCAAATACATGTGTTCCTAGAGAGAAGACTGGGGCTGCTTTGCTCCTCTCTGGGCCTTCTACTGCTGCGCTGCTGTGATCTAAGCCATGGTTTGCCTAAGCGTTATGTCCGAACTCAGGCCTATGGTTTATCTCCCTAAGCCAAACCACAAGTGATAAGCCATAGAACAGACTTTCACTGTAGATTGTGGATTGAGACTTCACATTATGTTTGAGCCAGGTCAAAGAAGTAAAGAAGTATAATAATAACAATACAGATCATATAAACGTATAGAGCAGATAACCTGTGGTCTGGACTACAGCTCCCATAATCTTTGAGCATTGGCCATATTGGCTGGAACTCATGGGAGCTGGAGTTCAACAACATCTGGAGAGTTGCATGTCTTCCACCCTTGTAATTCTTACCTGGATGCACCTGGCCCTCAAGGTGACTGGAGCAGCAAAACCACCACCATTGCTGAAGACCTGCTCAGCTACTGCTAGTAAATTGTAGGACATTATCCCTCCACCACACCATAGTTTTTCCACTGGAGAATTGAGATTCATTTTCTACATATTTGTTACCATTTTCTAGATCAGGCTGTTGTTAATAAAGGTTTTATTGTTGACTACTGCCCATGCCATTCGAGGCTGGCAAGAGCCCAAAGGTCCAGGAGGGCATTGCATCGACTACCCTGATGTATTAGGTGCACAGGTGCTGTTGCTCAAATTTAGCATTGATTCATTGATTCAGAAACAACAACAAAAGAACTAGAGCAGGCAGTTCAGGGATGGGAAACTTGCATATGTGGAAAGTATTGGATTGGTGATATCCTTTAGGGATAGTGTAGGATGTAAGAATGACTTGAAAAATGTGAGATGAGCACTGATGCAGAATCCTTGCCCAGCAAGCCTTTTTGTCTCTCTCTCTCTCTCTCTTTTGACACAGCCTTAGGTCACTAAAATCCACTTTAATTGCTTTCTGAAAAACAGAATTTTCTCATTCACTCAACTAACCCAATGACTTGCCATGCAAAGGGCACTGTGCATTTGGCTCTTATCGTAATGAACTTCACTGGTTTTATTTTGTCATTTGGTTTTATTTTAGCTTGTCTATTACTCAGTTCCTTGAACCTGAACAGAAATGTTTTAAGTCTCTCAGGATTTAATCACTAAAGCTTTCAAAAATCTTAATATACTGTTACTACATAAGATGGTTATTAAGATTTTTTTAGGGAGGGGTGAGTAACTTTTTGGCATTGCTTTATCTTTCTAAGCTTCATTGCTGCGGTGGGTGGATTGTTAGGATCATAGCT
The DNA here is from genome assembly GCF_027172205.1 of Podarcis raffonei. Lineage (NCBI taxonomy): Eukaryota > Metazoa > Chordata > Lepidosauria > Squamata > Lacertidae > Podarcis > Podarcis raffonei. The sequence goes on from NC_070604.1 coordinate 56,212,129, forward strand.
GTGCTCTTGATGAAAAGTTGCCACCCCCCATGTCTGTAATTAAATTTAAAATGTTGGCATAGCTCATAATGACACCTATAGCATCAAATCCCGTTCGGCTCTAATGGAGTCAAAACAAGCAAATTAATTATAAGGCTTGGATTCTGAGAAGCTCCGACAGAAGGACACCTACCGAAGGAGACTTCCCTGTCCTCTTCTCTCCTGTCAGCCAAAAAGCCTGCTCCCAAAAAAGCCTCTCTTGTGGGATAGGGGACCTTCCTGAATGGCATGGGCCATGGCACTCAGGACTGAGAGCAGAAGGAGGTCTTCCAAGATTGGGCAGAGGCTCCTTCTGTGAGAGAGGCTTTTTGAGGGGAATGCTGGCATGGGGAGGAGAGGGCAGAGAGGCTGCCCAGTGTCAACCCCTTCCGCTGGTGCAGCTCAGGATCTGAGTGAATGTGTCAAAATGAACAGCTTGCACACGGATCCATTGATTGTGTCAGGCCGACTTCAGCATAGTGCCACTGATGGGCCAGCACCTCACTCCATGGCCACAGCCATGCAGTACTTTTTCCTGCTGCCACCGCAACCACAATAACAAGACCGCCATCCTTCCAGATGACATTTTAGTGTTGGGAGAGTGGCAGCACCATTTAAAAATGGATACCAAGCTTAGCTCCTATCTGTGGTGGCCACTCACCATCATAGCATACCCCAGATGCAATACCCTGGCTTGTGAATCTGTGGAACTTATTGATCTATAGGTTTTGCAGTAAGCTTTGGCATCACACTTTGGGTAAATCAAGATGGCAGCTGGCCATTGGCTGGAAACCAAGCTTTGCTTCCATTCAGAAGTGGCACTTCCACCCAGAGCTTCAGTGGGGGTGAGGTGGTGAGTGGTGGCCGTGGCACAGATGGATCTGGGTCCTTGAAAGGTCCTTCTGAGCTCTTGGGGCCTTCAGCAAGTGCCCTACCTGGCTGACTTCTAGCTTCAGGCCTGGATTGTACACAGCAGTGAAAGACAAACATCCTTCAAACAGTCCCATTAAACTTCTAGGCATTCACAACCAGTATGGAGTTTAAAAGGGATGTTACCATCCTATAGATTATTTTCCAAAGCGGAGCATGGAGAGATGAAAGGGAACCAGCCTTGTATTCTACAGTGGCTGGAGGCTTGTATAATTTACATGGAATTGCTTTTCTTCCCATGCATCAACTGAAATTGCCATTGCATAGCAATTAGATTTAATGGAATGGAGCTAGTGATAGCTCAGGCATGCCAACAGCCCTTCAGCTTATTATTTTAAAGGGAATAAATTACACAACCTGGGTGGGTCTTTTTTTAATACTGTTTTTTCATGTTTGTTTGCAGGCTTTCAGAAATAATGTGAATTATTTCTAACACTTGCTGGTTTTCAGACAAACAAAAGCCATTCAAAGAAAACAGAATTCTTCCCCTTTTGATCTTGTGGTTATTTTAAGTCTTGTTACAGTTTTAAGTCCACAGTCATTACCACCAGTGTAGAAAGAAAAATCTGCTGAAAGTTGAACTCGAAATGTACTGTTTGCATCAGCGTCTTCTCATTTACTTTTTTAAATAAAAAAAACCCATCTTTATACGAGCCTAGCTATTGCTGGAAACGAAGTGGGGAAGAATCAGTGTTCCTCACAGTTCTAATGTTCTAATTCATTAGGCTGCTTAATGGTTTATATTTAGTATCTGAGGCGGGGGGTCTTTTTGCAGTTATTTTTGGAAATCCACAACAATCTGTTGTAGCAGATTCAAGCAAAATTGAATTCTGGCTTCTTGCAGGTGCAGGGGAGAAAACTCTGGCTGCAAGACTAGCAACTGAAACTCTTGCATATACTGTCAAAATACATTTTGCCCATTATGTCATTTGAATGAGAGCGCCAGTGTACAGTGGTACCTCGGGTTACATACGCTTCAGGTTACATACGCTTCAGGTTACAGACTCCGCTAACCCAGAAATCGTACCTCGGGTTAAGAACTTTGCTTCAGGATGAGAACAGAAATCGTGCTCCGGCAGCACGGCGGCAGCAGGAGGCCCCATTCGCTAAAATGGTGCTTCAGGTTAAGAACAGTTTCAGGTTAAGAATGGACCTCCAGAACGAATTAAGTACTTAACCTGAGGTACCACTGTACTTGCCCCTAAACCAAGGTCCGTGTCTTACAGCCTGTTTATATGCATGCAGTCGAAAGCAAGTGGTGAAGCTTTTCCTGAATTTGCCACTTTACATGGAAGATGGGGTGTCATGTGTGTTAATGTTCCTTTGCACATGTCTCTTCACACATAGTGTATAGGGGGTAACCTTCCCTCATGCAGACATGCAGTTGGAAGTTGTTTAATGTTCAGTCATGCAGCTACTAACAGGTACTATCTAGGAAAAGTTTGAATGCTTAAAGGTTTAAAGGTTTAAAGGGCTGATACAATTGTGAGAAATCAGAGAATTGTAGAGTTGGAAGGGACCCCAAGAGGCATCTACTCCAAGCCCCTGAAGTGCAGGAATCACAGCTAAAGAATCCATGACAAATGGCCATCCAACCTCTAGTTTAAAACCCCCAATAAGGGGGAGCCTGAGAGATGCACTAACTGGCCGCACTTGCTCCACATGCCCATTGCTTGGCTCATGTAGGTTCCCATGTCATTTAGATCCTGGATCATGCAGGTTGCTAAAGTGTGTGGAGAGCTTGCTGCAGACCTTCTCCTCCAACATGTGGAAGGCAGCAGAGGCTGAACTAGTCAGTTCTTCTCTTCCTCCCCCTCCCTTGTATTCCTCACACAAATTTGTCCACACGAAGGCTTTAACACTTGAGGAGGGCTCTTGAGTCTGCCAAAAGAGTAAATTGGCTATTACATCCTTGAGAAGATGAGACAATTTATACAGGATAGCTCAGTTGGTTAGAGCTTGGTCCTGATAGCGCCAAAGTTGCAGGTTCGATCCACGTAAGGAGCAGCTGCATACTCCTGCATTGCAGGAGGTTGTACTAGACCAGGCTTCCTCAACCTTGGCCCTCCAGATGTTTTTGGCCTACAACTCCCATGATCCCTAGCTAGCAGGACCAGTGGTCAGGAATGATGGGAACTGTAGTCGCAAAACATCTGGAGGCCCGAGGTTGAGGAAGCCTGTACTAAATAATCCTCAGGGTCCCTTCCAACTCTATGATTCTATGATGTGCCATAGGGTAACACTGCTAAAGAACTTGTTCTTTGAAATGACTGAGGTGCCTTGAATTAACTGCGTGGATCTCTTTGTTATCTGAAAAAGCAGCAGTCATATTTGTTCAGAGCTTCTGTAAACCTGACTTACAAAACTCTTACAATCTAATTGAAGATGATAAGGCATGAATGCAGCAGCACATTTCTTGAGTGGATTACAAAAGTCCAATACGAAGCTTCTGCACTTTCCTTGTATCCTATGAGAAACGTGTGGCCTGATCAAAATAAATCAACCAATTGTGAGATAATTCACACTAACTTAAAACCCACGTTTTGGGATCAGGCTGGAAATGGAGGAGCTGCTGACGATGTCAACGCTTTCTTTGCATAGGGTTAGATTCAGAGAAGAGCAAGCGGAACTCCATTCATGAAATAGGGCTTTTTAAGCTCCTCCTACCCCTTAAAGCCCCTCTGTGCTCCTCACAAACTACTCTTGAAGGTCAAGCAGCACTCAGCAACAACCTGGGAAGGGGCATGGAGGATGGGTCTGCAGCAGGAAAGAGAAATCCAAAGAATTTGGGTGGACTGCCTTGCACAAGCAGAAATTGAACTGCCGCTTTACAGCTCCATCAGATTAATGCTTTATTCACCTCAGCCTTATGCTGAGCTTTCTGCAAGTTGTTGCTGAAATAGCTCAAGTATAGCAGCAGTGATGGCTTGAATCCAGAGGTGTCTTGTGCAAGCAGAAAGGCATTCTTTCCTACTATATTTTTAGAAATCAGATGGAATGAATGAATAAGTACCTTCAGAAAAACAGCCTAAGAATCTCAACTCTCTAAGCAAAAGCACAGGAATGGTGAAGGAAGGACAAATGATAGAGTATCTGGAGAAAACAATTACGTTACTTAATGAAAGGAAATGTTTTGGTTTTGGAGGTGTGTGGGAGAGGTTGGAGCAGAATGACTGAATTGCTTTCATCTGCTTGGAGCAGTCATTAGAGAAGATTGTGTGGCTAGGCATTCTTCAGATAAAATGGAGATTGTTTTTTAAGGCTCAAGAAGCCAAAAATGACTGAAATACAAAGTGTGGTTGGAAATCAAGGTAGCTAGAATTTTCTCCAGTTTTCAAAGCTAGATGGAGAGAAGAGAGGGAAATCTAGAATAAGCTTTCACCTCAGTTTCCAGATAGTGGGACTGATGCTGCTGGAAGGCCCAATAAAAGAGCCAACACGTGTTATGATATAGTCCTTCTAGGATTGTACCAGGTCGGAATGTGGGCTGGGGTGTGGATTGTCTGCCTGAGTTTGCCACATTTTCTATTTCTTTCTCCTTCAAAAAACAAAACAAAACCCAAACCTTATCCTCCCTGCATGTAGAAAACTGTTAATGAAACAGGAACAAGTCTTGTCCAGAACACTTATCTGACAGGCTACTTTTCTATAGGAAGAAAGGGTGTTCTTACATTAAGGGAGATGTCAGATGTCCCATATGCATTCTGAAATGATGTAGTCACAGGAACATTGTATCATGTGATTTCCCCCACAAAAGGTAGACATTGCGGGGGGGGGCAGGTTGTTTATTTGGTTTTGCTGTTCCAAGCAGACTGTGCTCGCACACCTCCCTTTTAACAGCAGCAGCAGCAGCAACAACAATTATTCTTATTCATATTTTTCATAGTTCAGAGTTGTTGTCCCATCCCTTGATCCCCTTCCCAAAAGCTGTTAACCTCTTTCACATTAGTGTTTTCCTTCCTTTCTGTCAATAATCACACATCAAAGGGTGTAATTGAATCAGTGTATGTTAAATAGTTAATTGAGTAAGGATTAGAGAGAACAAGTAGTAACATTGAATTGTGTAGTCAGGTGAGTAAAAGGTGAGTTGGAAATGGTCCAGTTTCTGCGCTGGCTTACTCGAAAGCTTGTATTTTTATTGCGTTTGTTAAAGAAATGGGATTTTCTCATGACCTACTAGTTGTAAAAGGTCCTACATCCAAGTTTCTGTGATTGGTGTGACTTCAGATTTCTCCCTTTTACAGGGGAATAAGCTCCATCATCCTAAAATGGGAGGACATCTTGAGCAATATGATCTAAGAAATTAAATAAAAGGGATGAAACGCTCCCTGTGAACCAAGAAAGGCTAACCTGGAAACCTCCAGATGTTGCTGAAGTACAGCTCCCACCATCTGTGACGTGTCATGGCCATGCTGGCTGGGATCCGGCAACCAACAACCTCTGGAAGGCCACTGGTTAGTCACCCCTGCTGTGGTGTGAACATAGAAAGAACCCTGCTAGTTCACACCAAAGGCCCATCTATTCCAGCATCTTGTTCTCACACTGGATGTCTATGGGAAGCCTGCAAGCAGGGCCCATGTGCAACAGCACTCTCCACACTTGTGGTTCCCAGAAAAGGGTATTCAGAAGCATTCTGCCTCTGACAGTGGACATAGCCATCAGGGCCAGTAGCTATTGGCAGCCTTATTCTACATGAATATGACTAATCCTTTTAACAATCCATCCAGGTTAGTGGCCACCACTATATCTTGTAGGAGGACACACCATATTTCAACTATAGGCCGTGTGAGGAAGTAGTTTGGTTTGTCTGTCCTGAATCTTCCAGTATTCAGCTTTATTGCAATGCCCTCAAGTTCTAGTATTATGAGAGAGGCAGAAAAACAGCCAAAGTGGTGCCACAAGTTTCTTTTGACCTCACATACCATGAGAAGTGAGCCCAATCAATTTCCTTTTGCTTTCTAGTACAAAGAGATGCTTCATTCTGCTGATAGTAATGCAAATAGTTGAAAAATTAGAACTGGCACATTTTCAAATTGATTTTGACTTTAAAGGGGCTATCTATCCATTGTTAATAGTTGCAATTGGTCCTAGAATGGGCTTCCTCATAGCAGCTTTAACAAAGCAGCAATTGCCGTGAAGCAAGTACTTATTCCTGATTGCAAGGGGAAATGGAACGCTACTCAGTTAAAAATTTTATGCAGTGCACTAGAGAATATTATTGAAAGCTATGCTCTTAGGAGCTGGTATAGAATTGTATTCAGGAATATGAGAAATGAGCATACAAATCCCTTGCTCAAATTTCAGACTGGTCAGTAACTAATGGGGTGACTTTTACCTGGGCCATTATCTCTAATTCTCAGGTCTCTTTCCATAACATGGGACTAATAATAATGCTCTGTCTTAAAAGATGATTGGGTTTCTCTGTGTAAAACACTTGGTAGCACTTAAGGGAAGGACTAGATACACTATAGTTGTTGATTTCTACACAGGAAACTAGATTTCAAGTTTCACGACTACAGTAGGGACATGTTAGAAAATTCTAATAAAGGCATTAAAGTAACTACTGCTGTAATAAAATATACAAATACTGCCAACAGCAAATGGCCGGTGTATATGCTTGTTTATATATAGGTCTTATTTATTTGCATGTCTGACTGCAGGAGGTTCCAGACTTAAGGTTTTACAACCCAGCATCTTGAATTTGCCATACGGCACCTGCTGTTTGGACCCATTGCATCCCTAGAATGTTGTAGTGTATGACTGACTTGTTTTATATACTCAACCCCACTCCTTGTCCAGTGAGGCTCTAATCTGAATACTTTCTTATTCAGAACACATGATTAAGAATTATTTGGAGAATCTTTTTTAAAAAAAAAGAAGTACAAAATAGGGGTATTTTTTATACATTTAAATTTGTTGCAACTCATTTGGCCTAAGAAGAAAAAGACCAGCTCCTCCCTCCTTCCTTTGAAGGTGCTGGTGGGAGGAAGGGGGCAAAGAAGCCAATTCAGTTCTAGCCACACAGAGGAGGACTGACCTCTGACCTAGGTGTAAGTCCCTGACCTGGGAGTAAGAAGTATAAAGAAGGTGATCTATGTTGGGTGGAGGGGAGCTGTCCAGGGTTCTGATGACCTGTACTTAGTAAATAACCAAAAGTTTTGACCAAGCCCCCATTACATCCATATTTAGAATCCACAACTCTCAGAACTGAAAACCCAACTTGTCTTCCAACCAGCCATTCTCTTTTGTTTGTTTCTATATAAAAGTATGTAAGTTATCAAGATTGTTTATGCTTCTGTTGGGAGTTAATTAAAACTAAATTCTGCATCAGATACCGGATTATATGCTGGTGATCCTTTGTATATGGAGGTCAAGTGGCATGTATGTAATCCATAACAACTATATGTTCTCTAAAAGGACAGCTTTTACCTTTTTGGAATTATCTTCCAGATATTTAAGTGTAGCGGTTTTGGACAGGCATGTAAACATCAGAAATGAATTCTAATTTTACCATCTAGCTTGGAGCATAATTTACTGTTTGCATTATGAATCATTGGCATTGCTTTAATTGCACGCTCAACATGCTAACTAAGTGAAAGAGCCACAAGGGGATGTATTGGTGGTAGCAATGAGATTTTGAAAGTCTTTGACACTGCTTTTAAGGAAAAGTTATTAAACCTTCTTCCAACACAACAGGGTAAAATCAACACTGGGTGTACTTTTGTTGTTGCAATGTGCTCCTTCTAATATATTGTCACTTGCACAATAGAAAGCAATGACCCCAAATTTCAGCTACTTACTATTTACGGACGTTCCTTCCTTCTTTTGGGGAAAAAAATGCCCAATGAAATCTTAATTTTTGCCCCTGTCCCAACCAATGTTAACATATCAGGGTAAAAAAAAGAGTAACATGTAGTTTTTCAAACAAAAAACAACAACCCAGGGAGCATCCTTCTGACACAGCCTTTGGGGATATATTAGCTCCCTGAGATATGTCCCCAAAGTTTCCTTGTCAGTTTCTTAGTTTCTGTGTAGGAAATTTATAACCTAAAGGGAAATAGTAGGATCATTTTGACATGGTAAAATCTACCTTGTTTGATTCTTTAAAAAGTGTTTAAAGAATTTGTACTCTGCTTTGTATATTACGGTATATATGTTTGAATATGAGAGTGTTTTACCTAAACTATCAGTGATAAGGCACACAGACACACACACTTGTATGTGAGCAATTTCATATACCTGGACACTAAATGCTTCATTTTCTAGATGTGTGCAACACATTGAGAATGTCAGAACTTTGGAACTCATTTTATAGATGATCTTGGCATAATTTTGGATGTGGAGAAGCTACCTAGTCAAAAACCACAGTGAAACTCTGAAGGGATGCATGTGTTCTTTAATTTGTGGGTCATGGCACAAGTCTTAAGGTACATTACTGTTCATCCAATAACCCAAGGCTAGTTCCTATGAGGCTTAAGTGCGCCCACGTGATTTTAAAATTCACAAAGTGTGTGTCGATTATGAACCATATAGATGTGTATTTTTAGCCCTGTTCCTCTTTTAATTCCATGTCTTCTGGCACATGTTTTTAAAAGGGGGATAGGGCTAAAATAGGTTTGTAAAAATGAAGTGCCTTCACAGTAAAAACCCAGGTGCATATTCATTTCTGAGGGTGTTCAAGAGATAGTGGGAAATTAGAAGTGAAAGTGCTGGTGTGTTTTATATCCAAATTTCTTCCTCATCCTCCCTACACAAGATTTTGAATTTCCAGGTGGTGGGAGTGGGGTGATAATATGTGTCTCGCTTTCCAACTGAGTTCAGTTTTGTGGTGAAGGAGAAACTGGAAATGTTCCACTCTCTAATATTGTTCCACTGGGGTGGCTAAGCTGTGGCTCTCCAGATGTTGTTGGACTCCATCAGCCCTAGCCAGTCAGGGTTGTTTGGGAGCTGAGTTCCAGCAACATCTGGAGGGCTGCAGGTTTCCCTAATAATCAGAGCCATGGCTTTATATAGCAATCCTTCTTTGCTATCTCAAGATGCAGGCATGTGCACAGGGCAAGAAAGAATCCTGCTTGCTTGAGGAGTCTTGTTTGCTCACACTGAATTCATGTCACACGGTAGCTTGCAGGGAAATACCAGCCATTACACAAAGCTGTCAAGATGTACAGCTTCTCTGCTGCCTTACTTGCAGTGCCATCTGTTCCCTGGCTTGTTTAATTTCTCTGAAGGCTTTCTTAAAAACAGTGACAAAGCTTTCTTAAGCTTTTGTGTCACTTTGAGGGGAGCTTGATATATCCTTAATAGTATTACTCTGATGAGTAGAATGAGCAGCTGACAAACATGAACGCTCATAGTTCTGTTTAATTTAACTCTCTAACCTCATAACTTTGTTACGTGTCATCAGAACAACTGAAACCAAAGAACTCTCATCAGATCCTGTTTCTTCCTTAATACCACCAAGACTGAATTATGAGCACCGCTGCAGGCATGTGATTTTAAAGAAAAGCAGTATAGTATATACAATTTTCTGTTGTGAAACTGCCATCTTTATAAAAGGAATTATTGTTAGCAAGTGGAAGGAAGTCAAACAACAGTCTCTAATTTGAGATACATTCTTGTGTCATTGCATCATCAGTGTGTGTGTATGTATATTTTACACACTACGGACTGTGCCCCTGCTCGCGCCACCTGCCCAGTCTTTTATAAACCCACTCAGTCCTTTATCCTTGAACTTTTGCTCTGTAGAACCTTTCCTTCTACATTAAGTTAATCTTCCAACAGTGTTGATAATTTTCCTTATGGGGTGTGACACTCTGTAAACAAGGTGTCATGCACAGTTAGATTGACTTATCAAGAAAAGCTTATTAACATACAAAAGATCATTTCAGACAGGTATTTGACTGGCAACAGCAAACATCAATAATGCCATGCTAGGAATACTTTAATTAAGCAAAGCGCACCAATCTGGGACAGTTAATTACACCTTTACCAACTGTCCTTGAGCAATCACTATTTGTCCAATAGTGCTTGCAAGGAGTGTTTTCAGGGAACTCTCTGTTCTAGATCTTGTTTCATAGATTATGCTAACTCCAGTGATACTTGGCAAGAAGACGCAAGCCTCACAGTGCATCAGTAGATGTGTATGGTCCCTTTTATCTGTGCATGACCTAGGCCTCATCTGCACTATATATTTAAAGTCTCATTGTACCACTTTAAACAGCCATGGCTTCCTCCAAAGAATCCCCAAAACTATAGTTTGTTAAGGCTGCTTAGAGTTGTAAGGAGACCCCTATTCTCCTCACAGAGCTACAGGGCTCAGAGTTGCCTGGGAAGAGAGATGGATTGTGAGACCACTCTGCAAATTGTAGCTCTGGCTGGATCTACACACATGGAAAAAAACCGCTATATATAAGTCATAAATTAGATCGTTATAACAAAAGGGGGAGGGAACCCCTATGTAAAATTGCATAGACAAAGTTTTTTGCTCTACAGGGCCATTTGGTGTCGCATCTTTACAACAGAATTACAACGATATAACTGACTGATCATAGCCGAGTCCTCTGTGAGGGGAATAGGACTGGAGTGTGAGGGTGAATGGTAACGCTGTCCTTTACGTTGCACAGATCCTTTGATACAAGGGCCACATTTCCAGTCCTTCTCATCCCAGTGGGGAGGGATGGAGATGCTGAGTGTGTGCGCATGTCCATATTTGTTTGTGTGAAACAGTATATATATGTGTGTACGACTGCATGTGTGAGAGAAGGAGAGAATGCTGGATAGCTGCATGCCTGGTGAGCCTATGCCCTTCTGCCTGTTGAATGTTTGTGCTGTTTACACGTGCATGCACATATATTGGCCTGTGGCCCTCAAAAAAATGTGGCATGGGGTCTCTCAAGTGGTCGCTGACCAGCAATTTAGCCCTCGGACTGAACAAGGTTAGCCATCCCTGTTGCACAATTACCCATGTATACCTTCTGCCCTTTGTTGTAATGCTCAAAAATACTCTCAAGTTGCATCAATTAATCAATTGATTCGGCCTTAAAATAAGACCAGATTCTGAAGATGGAGGCTGTTTAGAGAGGAATTTTGCTTCTGAAGGGTTTTTGTAGCCACTTCAGAGAGTCAGCAAAATCTGCTGAACGGACAGAAAATTAGCTTAGCTGGCAGAAGATACACATAGCACCTTTGAGGTGAAACATGATGTGATGAATCGATTCAACAACCGTAGATTCAAAATATGAACCTTAATTGGATTTTAGACGTAACGTGAATCTGAAAGTGTTTTCACTCACGACACACACCTCTTGATTCACATTTCTAGTTGATTTGGCAAACAATGAATGATTTGCCTCTGCTGCTTATTTAACAGACACTCAAAATACTTAACAGAATCTCAGAATATTGACCAGGCAATGCATTTCTTGGTCATTTAATTGATAACCTGTTAAAAAGACAGTGAATCAGTTGATGTGGCAGAGCATCGGTTTTCCATGCAGAAGGTCCCAGGTTCAGTCCCCAGCATTTTCAGGTAGGGCCGGAATACGTCCGTTGTCAGAAATCCTGGAGAGCCACTGTCAGTCAGTATAGACAACTTTGAGCTAGATGGACAGGTTCTGACTTGGTATCAGGCAGCTTCCTAAGTTTCTAAAGTATGTTAATCTGTTGTTTGACACCCCCCTTTTTTTAATCAGAGCTTTATCTAGCACAGAACTGCAGTGTTTTGTACATGCTGTCACATTTCACCAGGGGAACATGTGTCACAGCTAGTGCGTTTGACATTTCTGCAGCCTGGACACTAGCACAGCTTGAACACCAAGAACAGATAAAACTCTGAAAACAGTGCTCCCTGGTGGCTTCTGCCATGAGTGTCACTGCAGATCACCATGCTCATGGAACTCCATTGCCAGGTGTCTTCCCCATCAAAAAAACAAGCAGAAAAGAGCCTGGATTAGCTCCTTGCACATCTCCTTTGTGTATGTTAAATTTCCAAATGATACTACTTATTTTAAAAGTTGCATTCTTCTCTGTTCAGTAAATAAGAGGTATGTGCTGCTCTCTAAAGCCATAGCAGCTTAAGACTTGAAGGAACACGTCTTCCTGTACCAGCCTGTTGATGCCTTAAGATCCTCAGAGGGCACTATTCTCTACGTTCCACCACTAGAGCAAAAGCACTATATGCACAAAAGAGCCTTTTCTGTAGAATGCCCCCATCTATGAAATGGCCTCCCAACTTAGTGGCGTGGCTGCCACCAACGTTATTCTCATTTTGATGACAGGTAAAGGCATATTTATGTGTCCAGACATGTTAAGGGTTTCACTGTTAGACCCATTCAGTTTATATTCTTGTTTGTTTTTAGCTGTATCTATTAATTCTGATGCAGAGTTTTTTTTAAAAAAAATTGTCACTTTATTGCATGGTCCATTGCAATTTTATATTGCACCCTGCCCTGGTGTGTCTGCCATAGGTGTCAATTTTGTATTGTCTTTGAATTCATCTTCTGGGTTGTTGTTTTTGTGCTGTCTTTAATTGCATTGTAGTTTATTTATTGTATTTTGTGTAACATCTTGAGATATACATGGAAGGAAATTCACAGTAGCATCAGCAACAGCGATAATATAGATGAATGGCAAGTTATACATTTTTAAAGTTTTTTTATTGTTTTTTGAAAAATGCAGAGTAAATCATATATAGCCAAAATGAACAAAAAACTGAGGAACTTATAGCAAAAGAAACATAATAGAATAATTCTACTATTAGCAGGTAATGTAAAATAAACTAGGATTGTCAGGGTGAACTTGATAAGTTATTTTTAATACATATTGATGAATAATGATGGTCCATGAATAAACTCAAGGGGCTAGGATCCCATGTATGTGAACAGCCACATGGCAAGCTGACATTTCTAAGGGCTTTGATTTTCCACCAGTTCTGCCTTCTGAAGGCTGTGAAGGAAACGGCAGACAATCTTTTCCCAGCAAGGTGCACGGAATGTCACATAGCCCATGACTCGTACTGTAGCCATAAAATCTTCTCTCCCACTTCAGAGTGCTGGCTAATGAGCATGGGATCCAAGTGGCGCGAGAAAGGAGAATGGTGCGGAGGGGAGCCTGCCTTGCTGCTAAGCTCCTCAAGCCTCGTCGTATAATTTGGAGTAGATTTGCTTAAGGCAAGCTGAAAATGGGAAGCCTGAGATGGAAATTGAAGATAGGTTGTGAATTGTTATGCCTTGAAAATGAGGCAAAGCTAACATGATAAAGTAATCCTGGGCGATATCGTGGTGTGCTTACCCATGTAGGGAGCTCACGTAATTAATTTTAATGGGGACACTGCTGAGCAAATATGCACGCTATGTGTCGGTATTTGCATATTATGTTAAAAGCATGTCTTGTCATATTATTATCCAATGCAATATTTTCCTGTGTTGTCCCCCCCTTGGGTTTGTTCAAATATTAACATATTTACTCAGCATGCCAAATATGAATATAGAAGTTGTAGGCCAGCACACGTTAAAATATTGAAAAGCATTTAAATCCACAGTGGGCTTGATAAAGAGCAGAAATATTAACAGTTGACTTCTGTGGGAATAAGGAATGGTGGTATGATCCACTCTCCCAAGTTGTGTCTTGGAGCAAAGCAAGGGGGTGAACTTTAGGAGTGTCCTGGCCCTGGCCCTAACTGGTAAGCTACAATTCAGAAAGACATGGGAATAGGTAAATAGCAGGTAAGAGAAGGAAAAAGCTTGAATTTTGTTCCAGGTGTTCTGGCACACTTACATAAGCATTTAATCTGGCTGGGAACATGGTACAATCCAGCAAAAATCCCATTTATGTATTTAACCACCAAGTTAGTTCAATGAGATTTAGGTGTGCCTGCTGTTCATTTGATTATTCTCAGGGTATGTAATAATCTGTTGGCCGAAAGAAATGTGCAGTTATCCTGGAATACACTAAAAGGTCACAGAAGACGCTTAATTTTAGATATCCAGTACTCTGGCAATTCAGCTCAGGGGGGAGATTTAAAATGGCTTTCCTCTGTTTTTGCTATGGGGAAGGGAGAAAGAAAAGAAACAGAAAGAATCATTGTTCTCTAAAATTACTAGTTTGTTTCGAGTGAAGTGGAAGCCAAGCCCCATGCATTGATTTCTTTCTTTCTTATATTCTGCTGATCCGTGCCCAGCCTTTAATTTTGCTTCCATTGTGCCAAGTGTGTCAAGTGATGTGCTATAATTAAGAAATAACGCATGTCAAGCGTCATATTTCTGGGTATTAAAGCTTACCCTGGGTGGCGTTATAAAGATTTAGATTTTAATCTCCTCATAATTGTTATGATGTTCTGCCCTGAATGCCTTTAATGGAAGTTACGAAATGGAAATTTCAAGCCAGCTAAGGAGAGTGTGTGGAAAGTCACAAGGCGATGTCAGGTGTGGAGTGGAGGCATTTGAAGGAGGGAAGGAGGCATACTAAATGATGGTGAGGTCCCAGTTTGAGGCTGTTTGGAGAAATCCTGATTGTTGGGCAATAAAGATGCTAGAATGGGTGAAGTCCAGGCGCTTCTGCTCAGGAGCAGCAACAACTCCTTCCATTTCCTGACCTTGACAAGAAGCTTTTCAGCTGGCTTGTGGTCTCTGCAGGGCACTCATGCAGGCTGGGATTCTGGACAGGTTCTGTACCCTGACATCTGAGCACAGGCATCTCTGAATGCAAAAGAAAAAAGATATACACATAGCTGGGTTATGACAAAGAGTACAATGGAACCAGTATATAATGCAGGCATGGGGGACTTGTGCCTCTCTAGATGTTGTTGGATTAGAACCCCCTCATCCCTGCCTTTCTCCAGCTGCGTCTTGGAGTTGAACAGCACCTGAAGAGCCACAGGTTCCCCATCCCGGCCATAATAGAGCATCTCATTACATACCATCAATGTCAAACTGATCTGGTTTACTAGATCACGCCGGTTAAAGTTCTTGGGTAGGAAGAGATAAAATTCAGAATCTGGGGGACAGACTGCAGACTTTTAAAAAATATATAGGCCTTGGAATTAGAAATAACAATATAAGAATTCTGTATTTCCTCAGCCACAACTGCTTGCAAGGTATGAGATCCAGGCTCATGTCCTCATAAAACCGTGAAGTGCACTTGGGTATATCACAGTGGGTCAGCCTAACTTATTTCAAGCGGTTGTTTTCAACGCTAATTGTGAAACTTAGCACATGGGAAATGCTATATAAATGGCCAAGAATACGCTTTAATTTGCACTTCAGTGGCATGTTTTTGTGGATGCTGCCTATTTTAACAGCTTAATGAGTTTTCATTGTGCGATGGGATTCCACGACAATGACGTTTTGTAGGGACAGCAGCTGCTCTGCATGGGTAGAGCTCTTTCCCCCATTCTCTTCTATGTAACAATGAATACTACATGCCTGCAAAGGGGAACTCTTTGGGCATATGCAGTTTCCATGAATAGAAGAAAATGGGATGCTTCCGTATGAGCTGTTGAATATGCCTCTTAGCTTTTTTTGTTTGCTACAATTTGCACTTCTTCATCTAGCCACTATGACGTTTGTGCAAGAATGTGTTATGCTGGGTATCTTGAACATCTAGGATGGTTCAAAACATGCATGTAGTTCAACACTGCACTGCATAAAGCTGCCAAAACCCTCCCTGTGTGGTTGTGGGTGTGTTAGAGAGTGAGATGCACAAAGTGAAAGCCAAATATACCTTTCATCTTTCTCCAAACAATTTAGTAGAAGTGATATCGCCCAGGGTCAATTACTATTTCAACAAAAAGTGGGAAACTATAATTTTCAAGCTGGTGGAAGACAAGATAGTCCAGTTAATTGAGTGCATCATTTATAAACATAGGGCAATCAGGTCTAACAACGTGGCCAGTAGTGTCAGAGTTTATAAACTGTAACAAGGATAATGCACAGTATGGATGGTTTTCAGTTTATAAATGCACTTTCACTGTCTGCTAACTTTGTATCTTAGGATGTCCAGACATGCCATAATTTGCTCATGAGCGATGAGTTTCAGCACTATTTTGATAAACTAGTACATCTTCAGATCCCAATCTAACTGTATTGAGAAGTTTTTAATGTTTGATGTTTTAGTATGTTCTGATATGTGCTGTGAGCTGCCCACAGTGGCTGGGGAAACCCAGCCTGATTGGTGGGGTATTAATAATAATAATAATAATAATTAATTTGCTTCCTGGATAGAATAAAGAGAGGCCAACAAATAGAACCATAATTTCCTCTTCTGTAGCAAGCTGTGTTCTGAGAGTAATGTGGCTGTACCATCTGCCCTCCCATTGACCAGGGTTGCTTTGGCTGATATGACTGTAGAGACAGAAATCCCTTTTGTCCCTCACTGCTCCATTTACATCTCCATGAAAGCCATGGGAAGGCTCCATAACTTAATGGCCACACACATAATTTGCATACCATATGTTCCAAATTGAATTCCTTGCCTCTTCCGTTATAAGAGTCAGGTAGCAAGGAATGTGAAAGTCTTCTGTCTGAGATCCTGGAAAGCCACAGCCAGTCAGGATAGTCAATGCAGATAGGCAAATACAGTGATACCTCGGGTAAAGTACTTAATTCATTCCGGAGGTCCGTTCTTAACCTGAAACTGTTCTTAACCTGAAGCACCACTTTAGCTAATGGGGCCTCCTGCTGCCGCTGCGCCGCCGAAGCACAATTTCTGTTCTCATCCTGAAGCAAAGTTCTTAACATGAAGCACTATTTCTGAGTTAGCGGAGTCTGTAACCTGAAGCGTATGTAACCCGAGGTACCACTGTAGGCTGGTTTCATAAAAGGCAACTTCCTATGTAAGTTCCTGCTATTAGCCAAGGGAATGCAAGAGGATTTTATTTCTCCTTTAAGGGATAGATGGAATTTCAGAGTACCTTGTATGAGGTTAGGTAATCATCTACAATGCTCATAAATATACATTGCTTATTTAAACCATACATCAGACCCTTCTTTTTTAATTAAAAAGAAATTACTGTTTTTTAACCAGCAGCAAACAACAGCACCAAATTCCCTCTTCTCCAAATCTATGGCAATCACCACTAGCTGGCAATCATAACTAGAAGCAACTTTTTTTCATTTTTCTACCCCATTCAAACCCAGTGCTAGTGCTATTCTAAACTTGATCACTACCACCACCATTCCACCTCTGTAGCAAAATACAAAATATATATTAAATTCCATGAGGAAGAATTGCTGCAGAACTCTGAGATGCAGATTAAGAAACTTGTATAATTACCCTATAACACTGAGCTACAACTTTTCCTCTAGTGGTAGCATACAGATATTGAGCTGTCCAAAATGTGTTACTAAGCCTTTGCTGCAAAATCTGTATTTTTTTATATTTTGCACAATGATTACAGAATGTGAACCGTTTTGTGCATTATTCATTTCATTGTTGTGGCCATTCAGAAATGGAGATACAGCAGGCCAGATTTTTCAATAGAAATTTTTCAATAGAAATTCTGCTTGGCATTTGTTTGAGGGCCATTTCACACATGGAATCTCCATAAATATGTATTCCTATTACTTGTAAATCATAGTAGGAGGGGGGAATGACAACCACAACCAGAGCTTCAAATATAAACATACACACCCCTACTCTGCCCCTCTGGCTATATTCTGAACTGGCTGCAAGGCCTTTGGGAATTAAGCTTTCGTTTCTGTGAAACTGATTTACTGTTCCCATCAGAGCCTGTGAAGAAGAGAAACATTCTATTTCAAAGTAGGTTTTTTTTCATGTAATAGATAACACTCTAAGGAAATAGCAAAAGCTGATAAACGAGCTCCTTTAAAAATACTGAAGGGTGACATTTTGCATTGGTTTTACGTCCGAGGAAAAGTTGCGATGCTGCAGCATTCCAGTATAAAAGAGAAAAAAGTTAATATGGCAAATTTGCTCTCTTGATTTCATTGTTTTATAGCTTTTAAAATCCTTTCTCTCAGTGCTCCCACCTGGTACACAAATTTGAAATGCATCACTATGCTGTAATCCTAAACCAACCTTTAAGGCCCATTGAATTACTTCTGTGTAGGCTTAGTTAAGAATGTGCTGTAAACTATCATTGTTATTGATGCTATTATTGCCCCTTGTTGTGGAACTGGTTTTACACTCACACCCTTTTTCTGGAAAATTGTATGAATCGTTTAGTACCAAGGGAGCAGATTGGAGACTAAGGATGTTTAGCAACTTTTAGGCTCATTATCCTTCATAGTTTTTGGTGCCTTTTGCAGGAGCCAAATCATCCCTTTGGATCCTAACCATTGTTTATAATATACCATTCCTGTGTCCATGTAGCTCCACTGAAATAAAGCTTGTACTGATTCCTTATAGATTTGAGGGGTTTTTTTGGGGGGGGGGCATTTGCAACACTTCTTATGATACCTTTTATCATCAGTTTTTAAGGTGTATCATCAGTCTTTTCTCACCTGATTGATTGCCTCTGGGTAACTTCCTTCCAATTTTGAGGGTGTGAGAGGGATCAGAAGAACCTGTTCTGAAAATGTGCAAGATGCAGCAGCAGGTGGTTATTCAAGAAAGCAAGTGCGATGTGACCTTGGGCAGTAAAGTTGCATTATAGCAAATAGGTGTCTTCTTCAACTCCATGCGGGCAACACTAGGAAGGAAAATGTACCTTCTGGGTGTGCGAAATAAAAAATTGAATGGTATCTAATTACTTCCTAGTGAAAAACACTAGATGACGTGTGCAAGGGTCAATAGCAAGGTTGTTTCCCTTATCGAAATATTTTCCTGAGGACAATGATGTCGGCTCTTGTGGGAATGCTGGAGTTTGACCTTGCTATGCCTGTCATGGGGTCATCTGCTTTGGGGGTAGGGGCCTGGTAGGAATTTTGTCCATTTGGCGGATTGGCTGGTGCCATTTGGTTTTTGCCTACTGCGTAGCAAATCGTCACAACTTGTAAGGTTGCGGTTAGGCATTGGTTAATTTTTTGGTTGGTGGAGGGGATGTGGTTGGCTGTGACTGCCCCTCCAATGCTCCTGCTGCTGCAAGGGAATTCCGTTAAAGGAATCCAGGGGCTCGCCATGCTTTCATCCAAATCCCTGGGTGGGGCTTGGGCTGTGCGAGCCCCTGGGAGCATGCGGGGAGAGGTGAGGGTCTGGTGCCTGGCTCCATTTTCCTCCCCAATATTGTTTTCCCTTACTGGCTTTCGCTGGAATCTGGAAGTCAGTTCTGTCCCTGGGCAGGGACAGATAGTCGTAACCAATGCCTAAGCAACCACTCACATTTATGTATTTTAATAAAGTCGTGGCCAAAATTATGCCAAAAACCTTAAACCAAAAATCTGTGTTAATTGTGATTTATTTGGGGGGTGGCTTGGGGACCTCGACACGCAACAACATTTGTGCAACATCTGCTGTTTGCTTCCTGATCCTGACTTGAGGTATTTGGGTGTTTTCATCTGCTCACCCATATGAGTGTTTAAAACCTGTAACAGGTTGAGTAATTTATGAGGGAGGTTTCCCTTTTACTGCTTTCACGCCATCATAATATAAAAGCATCAAAGTGGTATTTAGCAGTGTAATACTAAACTGGGAATTGGATTGCATCATACTGAAAAGCCTGAATGAGAGATGACAATAAGGCTCCAGTCATAAGCACTCTGAACCAGGGAATATGGCCAACTCGGTACAGTGGAGTTTACTTCCAAGAAAACATGTACAGTATGGGGTTGTGCTGCCTGTTAATCTGGGACAGGGCATAGCAAACTGGAGAAGACGGGACTCAGTAAAGCAGTGGTGGCAAAGGGGTAGGGGGTCATTAACTGTTAGAACAAAGTAGACAAAATACATTAGTATGTTGGTTGGGATGGATGGGAGTTGTGGTCAAAGACATCCAGAGGGCACCATCTAGTTCAGTATGGAGAGCAGTGGCTCTCCATTGTTTCACTCTGGGTTTTCTCCCAACCCTACCTTAAGTTGTGGGGGATTGAACCTGCGACCTTGGGCAGATTCTCTACCTCTGAGCTATGATCCTTCCCACAGGAAGGTGGCTGCAGGATGGATTCAGCCATCAGCAGCATCTAGTCCCTGAACCAGGTGCTTCCCAGGTGAGGTCAAACCTAATTAACCAGTTAAACATTGATATTTGTGTGACAGGCCACAACACATGGTTTATGGCTTGCATTTTGATTGATGGGTCACAAGTTCTTCTGGCCTGTCTTCAGTACTTAAAAAAAAAGTTTTTTATTTCATTAGCATGTCCAAATAGATTACAGGTTTTTTTTTAAATGTAAAAAGATCGTTATTTGAATACAAAAGAAAGCACACATAGCAGAAGATTGTACAGTGCTACCTTGGGTTACAGATGCTTCAGGTTACGTGATTTCGGGTTGCGCACCACGCCGAACCCGGAAGTACCGGAACGGGTTACTTCCGGGTTTCGGCGCTTGCGCATGCGAATGCTGCAGGTTGCGAATATGTCTCCTGCATGGATCACGTTCGCAACCTGAGGTTCCACTGTACAGAGGCTGCAATTAAAGGCCAGTCTTAGGAACAGCACAAATAAGACATTTTAAAGATAACCAGCTTCTTTTCCTTTATTGCATCCCCGCCCCCAAATATTCAAAGGCAGGATTGCCTTCTTTAAAGTGGGAGGTGGAACCATCTGATGTTGCTTCTTTAAGAAGAGGGGGGTGGGAAGCATTTAATTGTGGCATAATTTCCTTCTTTTATACTGAGACAAAGATTCTGTGAGTCCACTTGACTTGGAGAAATAATCAATCCACTTGATTATGGATTGGAACTAAACTGCAATAGAAGATAGGAAGAATGCTGAAAGCCATCCTTCTTGCATATATGTTGACTCAAGGCCCAAATCACATTTTAATCTCCTTGCGGGTATTTAATAAGACTTGAAGCGCCAAATAATATGCATGCCAGTCTTCTGTCAGGGTTGACTCTCCATGTAACAGATTATCCTAGGGAAGGAGGCATATAGAACAGCTAAAGTAATCCTAAAAGTCTGCTCAGATGTAATTGTTTCCCTCTTTGTTCCAGCTCACAGCACTGATGAGTTAAACATGGCCTTACAAACTCATTTGTTCCATTAAAATATTGATTTTTGGTAACAAAGGAATCTGGAGTTCCTAGCCTTTATAGCTGAAGAGAACAATTTCAGATATAATGACGGTGAAACTAGAGGACAGGATAGACTATGAAGCATCCAAGATGAAATTTACATTTTTTTAAAGTAATTTTTATTAATTTTTTAACAAGTACAACAAACACCACAAAGATATATTTACATGATATCATGTAAATATATCATTTTTTCTCCATCTTGTGAAGAGACTAGGCTTTTTCTTTTTTCTTTTTCTTTTTTAAAAAAGCACCGCACATACTAAATTTTTCATCCTGTGCTAAGCCTCATTGAATGCTGTGGGTTTCCTCAAATGCAGTTTGACTTGTCTCACACTCAGACTTACTTTAGCTGAGGAAAATAAAGTAAACTGTGAGTGCTTTACAATATATTCATATTCATGACCTCTTGGCAATAAATCCCATTGAGTACAATTACGCTTCCTCCCAGGTTAGTGGGTATAGTTGTAGTTATAGGCCTGTCTGCCATCGTAGCACTTTTGAAAAAAAACTTAAATTCATGGCATGTTGTTGAATCTGATCTTTAATCAGTTTTCTAGCCCTAGCTGTAGAAAGCCACCACTGAGATTTCCTCCTGTCTAAGTCTTAAGCATCTGCGTGTATGGATTTCATCTTTTTGAAAATAATATTTGATCTCTGCATCGGAACACTAAGCAGCAAAATCAACATTTCAATGAGGTTCAGTAAAAGGAGAGTTTTCTAGAGGTGGAAATCTATTGATAACTTTTGGAGGTCAACAGTGTATGCTGTTAGTCTCAACTTCTTTTCAGCATGAATGTTATTCACTCCATGGACTTTTCCCTGCCAGTCTTATGGGGTTAATTCTTGAGTTTTTAAGAAGTGTTGACTTTGAGAGAGAGACACAGAGGCCTGGTTTGCATGCCATGGCAAAGCAAACTATGGTTTCCTTCGATATCACAGAGATACTGTACATGGTCTGCCATGTAGAAATGCAGGAGGCTGCTTCCTTGGGGAGGAACCTTTTAATTACTCAGATAATGAATTTGTTGCAGTGTACTTAACAATTCTCTTGCAGCACAGTAGCACACTCCTTTGCACAGATTGGGAATTACTGTGACAGCCAGCAGGATTTAGTGCAGGGGTAGGCAACCTAAGGCCCGTGGGCCGGATGCGGCCCAATCGCCTTCTCAATCCGGCTTGTGGACAGTCCAGGAATCAGCGTGCTTTTACATGAGTAGAATGTGTCCTTTTATTTAAAATGCATCTCTGGGTTATTTGTGGGGCATAGGAATTTGTTCATTTTTTTTCTTCCAAAAGATAGTCCGCCCCCCCCACATGGTCTGAGGGACGGTGGACCGGCTCACGGCTAAAAAAGGTTGCTGACCCCTAATTTATTGCTTAAAAGCTGGACTAGTATTGAGGAGACCTGGTTGATTGTAACAAAACCTCTAAGAGATTTTCAAGAAATATTTGCATTATCAATGAAAACAGTTAAAAACAAGCAATTAACAAAGGCTTAGATTCTCCCAGCTGGACTTTACCAGCTCTGATGGGTATATGGATGCAGCTTGAGAGTGGTTGCCCTCATAATCACAAGACCACAGTCCTTCCATCTATGGGCTATGCAGAAATTGTTCTAGATATACACGACAAAACAGTATGCTGATAAGGTAGGTGAGTTGTTCGCCTAGCAGCCCTTAAGTTGATCAGAATGGTTTTCATCCGTAGACAAATGGCAAATTTGAAACTGAAGTCTTACAGTCTAGCATTTATTTAGCTAAATTTATTGCTTGATTGCTTTAAAAAAATGAAACAAAACCCTAAGTGGCTTTCAAGAAATATTAGAACTGCCAATGAAAACAGTTAAAAACAAGTAAAACCCTTTTTAAAACAATTAAAAGCAGCACTGAACAAAAACTTATCAATATATGTGTGTCTGGACTGACTTGCTTAAACAGAAATGTTTTAAGCAGGCACCAAAATGTGCTTGACTGCAGAGTGAAAGTGTTGTGGCTACATGGAGGATGGCAGGATGGGTTTCAACTCTCAATTTGGTCATGAAATTCATAGAGCCAGTCATCGACTCTCAGTCAATCCTATTTCACAAGAACACTGTGGGGATAAATGGAAGGTGGGGTTTCTCAGAAAATGCAGGTACACCGCCTTCAGCTTCCTGAAGGAAGTATGATGCGATAATAATGTAAGGAACAAATAGTAATTATAAGGTGCTGCAGCAATTAGTTTCTAAAACTTTCCACAATTTTTAACATAATAGGCTGACATATAGCTTGTGCAATAATATTTCTAATAAAATTTGCATAAATATGTTTCACAGAATATTGAATGAGTCTGGGATCTTATCCTGTTTTATTTCCCAGTGGAAATCTTGCCTTTTTGAATTAGAAATTAATGCCATCTGCATTAACTCCTTAGACATTACTAAAGGATCAAATGGTCCATACTGCCTTTTTCTTTATGCCTTTTTCACCATTTACAGTGTGTCGTGTTCTGCAAAATGGCAACTTCCCTACTGAAACAACCTGAACCACCTACAAGTGTTTCAAAAAGTGTGAGCTGAATCTAGACTTAAACCATATTTAGAATAGACCATTGAAATTGACTGGACTTAAATAAGTTGCTGTTGTTGGCATCCATCTGTCTTGAGAGAGAATGGAGTATGATCTGGGGGTGAAGTCAAACCACTGGGTTAGCAGCACTGAAGTTATCTCTCTGGGGAACAAGCCTGGGAAGTGTGTGGCGGTCTTGGGCTGCCGTGATGGCAAGACTCAGCCTCAATAATGTGATCCAAAGAAAAGTAGAGCAATATGTTTGATGCCAGCTTAACTGCAGGAGTTGTCAGAAGGAGGCGTATAAGTGTCGTCCAACTGTCTTAAGGACATCCCAAAGATATCCTGCAAGCCAGCAGAATTTTAGAACCAGAGTTCTCCTTCTCCTAGATGGGCAGCAGTGTTGGGAGTTATATGCAAAATTCTGTTAAAATAAGCAACAGACATTACATGTTTCCAGTAAGCGTCCTCAAAAGTCTGCTTTGGTTTGAAAAACAGAAGGAAAAAATAAATATTCATAAAACGGTTGCAAAGAAAGTTGAAGGATTCTTGGAAGTATTTAGGATCAATAGACATGATAATTTCTCAATACCTGACAAGATTGCACCTTGCAACACAGAGATGGTCACAGGGATGTAGAGTAGAACATTTTCCAGGACTTTATTTTTCCATATAAAATTTTACATTTCATAAGTGCATTAGTAACAACGAATAGATGCAGACTGCAATGCAATATAATGTACACTTGGTGGTTTCCAAGTTTTTAGTGTTGTTTACTAAATACCGTATTTTTTGCTCTATAAGACTCACTTTTTCCCTCCTAAATAGTAAGGGGAAATGTCTGTGCGTCTTATGGAGCGAATGCAGGCTGCGCAGCTATCCCAGAAGCCAGAACAGCAAGAGGGATAACTGCTTTCGCTGCGCAGCGATCGCTCTTGTTGTTCTGGTTTCTGAGATTCAGAATATTTTTTTTCTTGTTTTCCTCCTCCAAAAACTAGGTGCGTCTTATGGTCTGGTGCGTCTTATAGAGCGAAAAATACGGTATTTATAAACTAAGCACATAACTCTTCAGGGCATTGGAAAAATTTCTGATACAAACTAGAAAAAAAATCTGTTGCAAATTATCTGGTGAAATTATTCTAATTTGCAAGGGAACATTTTTCATATTTTTTTTGCAACTCACATATTTCTGGGAAGCCTAGAAACCCCCACCCCCCAGCCTTTCCTCTCTGTTTCCTGTTCTACCATGGTTAGCGTAATTGTAATATGCCTTTGCTCAGTGCTGTATTTTGCATGGAAAAACAACAATAAAGGTCTTTTTAAAAAAATAAATCAGAATGAATATTCTGTATAAAAGATGGGGCCCAATATTCAGTAAGATGAACCATTCCAAACTTATTTATTAAAAGGCTGCATTTTGCTGCTGGTCAATTTTCTGCTGGTCAATTTGAGACATTTGAATATGTGGTGCTACCCATTTGAACATGGCTACCCAGACTAGGAGTTACTTCGAGCTAATGCTTGAAGTCTGCAGCAGGTACACTCTCACTTCTCCTTTTGAACTTTTTGTTTCCACTAAGCATAAACTCATTCAAACACCTTGCAATTTAAAACTCTATTAAAAGCAGGAAAATGAGATCACTGCCCTTGTGGGGTTTTTCTCTCTCTCCTTTTACCTAGTCTGTTTCATCAACATGTGTCAGGCCTGTAATAAATTTGCCGTGCTGTCAAAAGCTGTCACGCTGCCTCGCCGCACTGAAAGCCGGTAGGCAAGGGAAAGATTTATCTTGGAGCCTAAGGGAAAACCAATAAACTGGAACCATCACATTCTTAACTTGTATCTAAAATTGAAAGGCTTTACTTACTGGGAGATCCAAGCTTATCTTTATAGCACTCTGTAAATTTAGTTTTGCTTTCCCTTAACTTAATTTTCCTCCATCTTAATTGACTACAGTAGGAATTCAATGCAAATGCTGGCTAAAGACTCTTGTACGTTCACAGTGGGAATTGTTTCAAAGTAATTCACAGGTTTAATTTGGGCCTTGTTTGTGCACTACATGCCTTGAAGCAACTATGCACATCTGCCTAATCAGTAATGTGTTTATCTTCAGAACTGCGGTGGGTTCTGGGTGTGGAGGTGAGGAAAAAAGACCAAGTGGCAGAATATAAGGGAAGAACATGCCATCAGATACAGCAAATGCCACTTTTGAAAACTTGATTTGTGTACTGTGGACAGAAACAGGAGCTCTTTAGGATTGCATGCTGCCTATGATTACAATTACGCGGGACGTCACCTATGTATTCGTAGCAAATGAGCAGTCTGGGAATAGTTGGCAGTTAATGAGCCCTGAACCTGAACAATGTTTAATCGTACATCTGTGTGCAGAAGCATGTCCTGCTTCTCTCACAAGAATGATGTATTCCCAATGTCACGATTGCTTATGCAAATTGTTATAAGATTGGTACAAGGGTTTTAAGTTACATTAAATTGAGTAGAACCTTCCCTTGCTGGGGGAAGAGAAAGACCTGGGATTCCCTGTGGGCTACAAATCCCATCTTTTCATGACCATTGGCCATACTGGCTGGGATTGATGGGAGCTAGAGTTTAGCAACACCTGGACTGCCACAGGTTCTGCATCTCTGATGTAAAATAACTTCGGTATGTAAAGGACATACAGGAGATGTGGTGTTTGGGTTGCATCCAATGAAGCCATCCCATTCATGCAAGGATTTCCACTTGCCCAACCAAACTTCTCCTCACACTCCTTTCCTGTGTGTCCCATAAACTTGCTGAGGGAGAGGAAAAGGAAGGTAATTTCCATTGCACAAGTGGAAGTCCTTGCACAAACAAGATGGCTTCTTTACACTTCAACTGTTTATGCCCTATCATTTATATATATAAAAATCTATCTGTCAAAGCAAATAGCCACACCTGAACTCCATGTGGGTTTTCTATACAACTTAGAAACCTGATCAGGACTGGCAGGGCTGAGCAGTAAGTAAACAGTGAAGGGACAAGGGGAGCTGGCATGACTGCTTTCCCACTCATCTGATTCTGATTGCTTGAGTATGTTGATGCCTGAACAGTGCTTGAAGCAGAATTGGAAAGGAGGGCAAGATTTAAAGGAACAGCACATCCTACAAGGTAATACATGTTACTGATGCAACATAGGACTCAAATCACACAGGACAGAGGCAGTTGTGTGGTGAAAGAAAGAAAAAAGGTAAAGGACCCCTGGACGGTTAAGCCCAGTCAAAGATGACTATGGGGTTGTGGCGCTCATCTTGCTTTCAAGCTGAGGGAGCTAGCGTTTGCCCACAGACAGCTTTCCGGGTCATGACTAAACTGCTTCTGGTGCAATGGAACACCGTGATGGAAACTAGAATGCACAGAAACACCATTTACCTTCCCGCCACAGCGGTACCTATTTATCTACTTGCACTAGTGTGCTTTTGAACTGCTAGGTTGGCAGGAGCTAGGACAGAGCAATGGGAACTCACCCTGTCACAGGGATTTGAACCGCCAACCTTCTTATTGGCAAGCCCCAGAGGCTCAGTGGTTTAGACCACAGCGCCACCCACATCCCCAATTGTGTAGTACCAGTTATATCAAAGGTGAACTAGGTCTTTTTCAGGTTTGAGGGCCATGTGGAACTTTTTCAGCACAGTCCACGATAAAAAGAAAATCTTGCATTAGAGCCTGCTCTTTCCTTTGCTTATTTGATTCTTTTCATTCCATGATTGGGACTGACACACAACACTTGGAGGCTTGTTGCTGTGAAAGGTGAAAACATGGTTACCAACAAAGCTTTCACCCATGTATCATCCCAGCTGCCAATACAATGATCAGTGGATGGGTTTGTAATGACAACAGTCTATGTGAGCAAGAGCTGTCAAAAAGCAGATTTGTGATATATTAATATCTGAGACGGGAATAAATAAAAATCCCAAGGGAACTGCTCTGTTCACTTGGTTATCTCTCAAATCCTTTCTCCAGTCTTTTAAAGGAAGCTTGCAGGATCTAGATTTAAAAGTGAAGACAGCTAATTGGCAAGAAGAGAAGAAGAGAATGGCGAGGAGGAAGGGAGATCAGAGGAAGGAGGGCAAATGCTGAAAGGGAAAAATAACACAAAATAAAAATGAACAAACTATGTTTGGCATAAAATGAGAGATGAATGAAATTTGCAATTTGTGAACCCAATTGAAGAATCCAGACTATTTCTATTATATTTTCAAACTTATCACTAGGGGCCTGGAGTGAAGGGGTAGGACTATAGAAAACTGCTTTTTCAGACTTGGGCTTATTCTTTTTGTGGGTTGTAGGAATTTCTTGGCTGTTGAGTAATTCTGATTATGCTGTATCTCTTGTCTTCCTTGTTTTTTTTAGGGAGCTCCTGTTGTCTATAGCTCTTGGGCAGGTTCTGTCCCTGCTTATCTGCGGTATTAGCCTGACCAGCAAGTATCTGTCAGATGATTTTCATGCCAACACTCCAGTCTTTCAGAGTTTCCTGAACTACATTCTCTTATTTTTGGTCTATACCACAACATTAGCTGTTAGACAAGGTAAGTGGCATTCTCTGGATGTAGAATAATTATTGCATTAATAAATAATAATAATAATAATAATAATAATAATAATAATAATTGCTATAGCTTTTCTCAGTGCTTTTTTTTCTTTAAAAATGTTTAGGGGTACTCTCATTTTCCTACTCATGCTGAAATACTGCCACTCAATGAGGCCAAACTTAGATTCAGAAAATGTTTAGGAGTATGCATACCCCTGCGCACCCCCAGAAAAAAAAGCACTGGCTTTTCTTTCTCATAGTGGATAATTTCCCCTCTCTTGGAACATATCAAAGCATTTCCTAATATTTAAAAAGGAAAGAAAACTTGCAGCTCCTCCAGAAAGGTTGATAACTATAAAAGGTTGCAAAATCACTATTAAACATTTGGGGTAGGAGTCACCTAAAAACCCTGTTATGGTAGCACTGCTCAAAGACTTCCCTTCTACCCTTATCCCCCCTTGCACCTCCCATCCCTGAAATTGACTCTAGGGAGGTTGGGAGAAGCCCCAGAACAACAGAGAAGGGAAGGAGAGGCAGATCATTTCATCTGCACAGACAGAACTTTCATCAAAGTACAATGTAGAATTTCACCCTTGATATCTTATCAGCATGAGATATTCTAATGAGAACAGTCTTTGAGGGTTTTCTTTTGTTTTTCCCTTCTCCTGTTGGCATATATGTTCATTTAGAAACCTGTTCTGATTTTGAGTGCATATTAATGAAGAGATGGAGACAGCAGACCTAGTAACGGGGGTGGGGGGACGTAACTATAAGAACAAACTTTGACTAAGGGAAGAACCTTTCAGTCCCAATGAAACAAAGATAACATTCATTCATTTATTCATTCATTTTATTGGTATGTCACTTTTCCACAAAATAAATCATCCTGAAAGCAGCTTGCTACAAAGAAACAGGGATACATTTCAGACAAACAGTACAAAAACAATTTCATAATAACATAGCAAAACAAAAATATAGCAACATACCATAAACATAATAACACAAAAATCACTTTTAAATTCTATAACTATAACAAGATTACTTAAAGAACATGCAGCATCCAACAGCAAAAATATCAAGGGACCTTCCCAGTTTCACTTAGTCCTAGAAACAGCCCTCCCATGATGCTCACAGTCTGTCTCCTGCACAGTGGCGTAGCGTGGGGGGTGCAGTGGGGCCGGCCGCACTGGGCGCAGCATCTGGGGGTTTGGGTTAGGGGGCGCAAATTACTTGCCTTGCCCCGGGTGCTGACAACCCACGCTACGCCACTGCGTCCTGCAGCAACTTCTTATAAGGCCTTCAAGGGTCTTAGCTGCAAACGCTCCTTCCTTGATGTTACTCACACATGAGGGGATATTCATCAAGTTTGCAGATGGCACCAAACTGGAGGGGGGTGGCTAATGCCTCTGAAGACAGAATTGGGATTCAAGAAGACCTTAACAGACTGGAGAATTGGGCTGGAACTAACAAAATGAATTTTAAAAAGGACAAATGTAAGGTTCTACCCTTAGGCAGGAAGAACCAGATGCCCCACTATAAGATGGGGGATACCTGGATTGCCACTAGGACATGTGAAAAGGATCTAAGGGTCTTCATAGAGGACAGGCTTAACATAACAGTTAAAGAAGGATGTTGACAAGCTGGAAGGTGTGCAGAGGAGGGCAACCCGAATGATCAAGAGTCTGGAAACCAAGCCTTATGAAGAACAGTTGAGGGAGTTGGGTATGGTAAGCCTAGAGAAGAGGTTATATGATAGCTATATTCAGATATTTTAAGGGGTGTCACATGGAAGATGGAGCAATCTTGTTTTCTCCTGCTTCAGAGCGTATGACCTTCAAGTTACAAGAAAGGAGATTCTGATTAAACCTCAGGAAAAACCGTGGAAGGTGGTGGACTCTCCTCTTTTGGAGATTTTAAAGAGGTTGGATGGCCATCTGTCCTGTTTGATGTAGTTGAGATTCCTGAATTGCAGGTGGCTGGGCTAGATGACCCCAGGGTCCAGTCCAACTCTACAATTCTATGCTTGAGCAGAATTTGATTTCCCCCACTGCACACATGAATGCTGCACTTGTCTTAGGGCTGGAGAATTATCCAAAATAGCATGGGAAACTGGCATCAATGAAGACTGTAGTGTGTGATGGAAACTGGGAGAGGCACAGGCAGAAGAACCTTCCACACTACTGGAGCCCAATCAAGTATCCATTCTCAAGATGCTATCATTGAACCATCTCTTATTTCAGTCCTTAGATAAAATATATCTTGGACAGGCACATGCTTGAAAAGACAAATAGATGCTATGGTTTCTGAATTAATCTAGGTATCTCTACTCTTCCCCGCCTCTTCCACTTCAAGAGGTTTCCTTTTGAGATTAGGTGTGAGTAGGAAAATGCAGCTGGTTTCATGTCAAAGCCTTATAATTTATTCATGCATTTAAATGAACAAATAAACAACTTCTCTCTCTCAATCAGAAAAGCTTGAGATGAATCGAGGAAGGACCTTCAAATAATATGAACGAAGTACCTATTGAGTTTTGACAAATATTTATTTTGCGATAGGCATAGCTTGCTCTTTTGTGGTCCTCCGAGTGCCCACCCTTATCCAATTCCAGACCCTCTTGAGCTTCCGTAAAGCTACAGCATCTGGTGCTCTAAGGCTATTCACTGGGCTCTCAAGTCTTGGTTAACTTATTGGCCATGTTTTTGTGTGTAGACTTGAAATGTGGTTGTGGTCATCATCATTTCAGATGCTTCCTTTGTTGACATCTGTGAGTGGCTTGGCATCCTGCCTGCTGCTTAAATTATTCAACTTTGAGTCCCAGCCTTGTGGAGCAGACAGCACACCCTGTTGAGGAGAGTAATGTTCTCCTTCCCACTGGGATGGTTGTAATTAAAAGGAAGCTGTTGACTTCCACTGCGGAGGCTTCTAAACAAGGAGTTGTAAGTGTCTGTTAAAACCAAACCTGGCAAAGAATTGTCTCAGAGGCTGCAAAGATGACCTCTTTTAAAGAAAGCTTTCTCTCTCTCTCCTTCTAGTTGGATTGATAGAATATAGCAGACACAAGTCCTATAGGTTTGTTTGCTCCTCTTGCAGAATATGGGAAAGCCTATTAATGGAGGCCTTCTCTCACATCCTTATAAGAGCAATTAGAGGTTTCCCAAACCCATCAAAACCGGAACAGGATAATGAATGCCTGCATCATTTCTCCATTTCCCAGCTTAGGTGCCTTGTGGTGAAATATAGAGCAGTTCTCCCACCGCCCCCATGCCTGTTGCAACTAGGCACTAATGCCACACAGTTGACTTGCTTCTAAAACCATGTGGCTTGCTAGGATCATAAAAGCCTAGTGTTCTTCTGTTCCCGACAATTAGAGCAAGGAGGGTTAGAGATAAGGCAGTGGTGTCAGAGCAGGATGAAGTGTGGAAAGAAGCAGAGCAAAACTGAAGTAGTGTGAAAAACAGAAACTAAGATGTGGAGCGAGGAGATAGCCTGTTATACCACTTAATAGCAGATCTTCAGCTATAGTTACTGGGGCAGGCAATGGAGACTTGGCATTAACTACAGGCATTGCAAAGATAAGTAGAACAGCACAGAACCTATTTCAGATAGTGTGACTCCATCCTACGTGTATGAGTTTGTTTTTCTTAACTGGAATTTTGTGCAGAGTTTGCTACATTCTTTGCAGAGAAAGTGTTTCTAGCGTGGCTCTCTGCTGATTAGATAATACAGTTACATATAGTTCTTCATTTTTTATTTTCTGTGGACTATTTTTCTTTCATAGTGAAATCCAAACATTTGTCCAACAATTCTTGCGGTTGTATACAATAATTGCAGGAAAGGCTTCTGCTCACACAAGGCAAGGCACCTGAGATTAAGAGTCTCGTGCTCTACTGACTGAGCTATTTTGCCAATCCTTCCTATCTACTGCAACCCTCTATGCCATATCCCTTGTTGTTCCAGAGGGTCCCCCAGTGCCCCAGGAGCACTATTTCAAGGAACCTAAGGGGGGGGGACTTGGGGAAATTTGGGGCCCTGCCTAGTGCAAGCAGAAGTACCTTCTGTTAGCGCAAAGTCTTCACTAGACTCTTCACTACAACTCTTATTTATTACCTGTTGTTTTCCAGCCCTCTTGATGCAAATCTGTTTTTAAGGCACCTCCATTTGTTCAAACTCCCCATTAGCTAATGCTGTGGAGGATCCTGCACAGCCATTGAGATGTTCACTCACCACCGCAACACAATAAGAGAAAAATTGAGTGCCATTAGCAAAATGTTGCCTCAATGCTACCTTGAACTCCCTCTTATGTATGTCTTCAGCTCAACATTTGCCTTTACAAATTATTTATGCTTTAGTTTCAAGCATTTGCAGATGCTTCTGTCTTTGTCTGCAGGCAATTAGCACCACTATGGTTGATTTCCTGTGAGTAAATTAGTTTTAATTTCCACTCTGCTCCTTTTGCATGGCTCTATTACACCAAGATTTTGCAAAAGAAAAAGAAAAAGCTTTGCAATGCACTTTAACTCCGATACGTAGCTGAAACATTGGATTTTGGGCATACTTTGCAATTGAGACATGCTGCTTGCACCACATAGGTAAAGGTAAAGGTACCCCTGCCCGTACGGGCCAGTCTTGCCAGACTCTAGGGTTGTGCGCTCATCTCACTCTATAGGCCGGGAGCCAGCGCTGTCCGCAGACACTTCCGGGTCACGTGGCCAGCGTGACAAGCTGCATCTGGCGAGCCAGCGCAGCACACGGAATGCCGTTTACCTTCCCGCTGGTAAGCGGTCCCTATTTATCTACTTGCACCTGGGGGTGCTTTTGAACTGCTAGGTTGGCAGGCGCTGGGACCGAACGACGGGAGCACACCCCGCTGCGGGGATTCGAACCGCCGACCATGCGATCGGCAAGTCCTAGGCGCTGAGGTTTTACCTACAGCGCCACTCACGTCCCTCGCTTGCACCACATAGGTGATACTAATTTGAACAGTCTGGGTTGTTGTTGTTGTTTTAATTAAGCACAGATTAAAGGACTAGCAGTATTGACTGTGCTTAGTGATTGACTCCCATGAAAGGAAGCGAAATGGACAAAAGTCCATTTTAACCCCTTTTATCTGAGGGTAGGCAGCAAAAGTGGTTCCGTTTCCATTCTTCCCTTGGGCACCCCAGTATCCCACTTTTGCAGAAGCCAAACAGGATGGAATAGTTTGCCTGAAAAGTGGGGTATGCAGCTGCTGCCAATCAGCTGACTGGTGGCAGCTCTAAACCCCAGTTCCTTTAGCACGATAGTTTGATTTCAAACCATGCAGTCAAAGGAAAATGCTTCACCTGATATCACAGGTGACTAAGAGGTGGTCAGCCCCACCCACCTGCCATAATAGCCTATACAAGTTAGATGTCTCCACAAGTATTTAGACTGTGTACACATTGCCATTTACTCTGACTCCAATGCAGTTCCATCATTGGTGTTTGAAACCAAGTGCACATGATGATAGCCAAAATCCATTTGTATACTGTAATTTCTTGAGGAATACTGCTGATTGATGTGTTTCCCCTCAAGCCTGCTTCTAGTGAATTTGAAAAAAAACCTAAGGCATAGTTAAGCTGAGGTGTGTACATTTTAGACATCCATTGCTCATGTGCAGATGACACCACATGCACAGATGATGGCTTTGGTGAGTAGGCATTTGGGAGGCTCCAAGTGCAGGGAAACAAATCAGGTAACTGTGCATACAGCAACATAAAATGTTACTTGAAACACAGCAGGGGCAAACTATTTCACTGCATTTTAAGCCACATATGTTCATGCCCCAATTTAAATGACTCGCCATTTTTCAGGCAGAGGGTCATTGAAAATCCACTTTAGGTAGATTTTATAGAGCTGTGTTTGGGTTGGATTAATGTCCAAGGCTTGGAAAAAAGCACTTAAACCCTTTAGTTATTCAATCCATTTGCTTCACTTTTTGACGAAAGGTCCTTGCTATTGAGGATGCAAATTTCAGCATAAAAATTGAAATTCACAGAAATGTGGCTCATTTCTACTCATACTGACTTCAAGAAGAATGTCACTGATATTTGCTTTGGGACATTGCAAATGTAGCTGGCGGAAATCAAAGAAACAGAAGTGGTGTAGCTTTAGAGCGAGATGATGATGTGCCTGGGATTCAGCTAACACCATTGTCCAACCGAGCATGAAACAAGCCTTCAAAGGTTAATAGAAGTCCCAGTACTAGACTATAGCCCTAGGAAAAAGTGTGGATATCATCTGACAACTTTTAAAAAGTTTCCATTGGTACATGATGCTCTTATAGCAATGTCTAAAAATGGAAGTTCATGTGTTGCTTCCATTTTCCAATGCAGGTGGGTATTATAAAACTACTATTATTAGTTAGAATTGTGTGTTGGGAATTTGAGCCTGTACAGCGTAAAAGAGATCCAGTGGCTTCTCAGTCAATGTATAACATAATGGATTCAATCTATTTTTCATACGGCTGCCTTCCTCTTTAATTCCCAGATAACAAGAAACATATTTGTCAAGTGTGTCAGGCCTGTTTTACACTTTACACAGGAGCAATTGTAGGTTTGCAGTAGAAAAACCAGGAACCATCCAATGACTCAAGCAATAAGTGGCTAGAGGCCTCGCCTTTGGCACAAACTATCCTGCTTCACACATAATGCTAAGCCAAACCATAGCTTAGCATGAATGTTGGAGCAAACAGTCTTCTGAAGCTCACAGTTGCTTAGTCTAGACTATGAGCTGCAGCAAAGGTTTGTCCTATGGCTTATAGCTCATGCTTTGTCCAGTAGCATTAAACTAAGGAGCTAAATCATGGCTTGACTCAGTGCAGCACAGCAGCAGCAAAACATGGTCCCGGGAGGAGCAAAGCAGCCAAGATTTCATCTCCTGGAGCCTGCATACTTGTATGTTTGGCTTAAGCCATGGTTTGGCTTAGCATGACATGCAAACCAGAGCATTATAGCTTAGTGGTTAAAATCAATGGACAAGGGCTTTCCTGGAAGTTGTTCTTGAAGGAGGATGGTTTTGCTTGCAAATAATATATTCATAATTCATAATATATAGATATAGATCTTGGGATTCTAATACTTTCTGTCAGAGCCCAAAACTTCTGATATATATATGTGTGTGTGTGTGTGTGTGTGTGTGTGTGTGTATCTCCCCATTATTTGACATAATGCAATTATGGAAGTTCAGATTGAAAGGCTGAGTAACACGGCATCTGTATAAGGTTAGAGCTGAATGCAGATTTGGGGGTTGTATGATTTTGATGCCTGCTTAATGTTGGGTTTGCATAATATCAGGGTTTACACAACTTCAATGTTTGCACAATTGGAGTTCTACAACTTTTGCATAACTTCACAGGCATATTTACAGCTTTTAAAAGTGTGTGTTTTTAGGTTAGGGGCTATCCTGTGAACTGCCCTGAGACCTGTGGGTATAGGCTGGTATATTAATTAATTAATTGAAATGTGAGTACTATTTAATACTTGGGACATATGTAACTTGCAGTTAGGTGGTGCATGTTGCATGGTTTTCTCAAAGTTTGTTTGTAGGGCTCTAAGCATTTCGTAAATTCTATAGAAAAAGTCAGCAGTCAGTTAAAATGGAAAACACTTCCCCAACTCTAGAAGATATAAATGAGAATTTGTAAATATTTTGGAAGAATTTCCAGAGAAAAATGATACAGAAAACTTATGACATTTAAAATGTGAAAGAATAGGGATTTGATAACGGAGGCTAGTAAGAAGAGATGAATAAGCTGGAATCCTATACACACATACCAAGTAGGAAGTCCTACTGAATTATCTGGGGTTACTTTTGAGTAGAAATTTGTAAATCAGAGAATCTGATTTTTCATACTTTAGTACCTCTTATACCTTGTGCTTTTTCATCAACCAGAATACATTTAAAGCACAGTCTTGCTAACTATAAAGAAAGAAAAGTGTCAAGTATGAGGATAGAGTATTTATCTGTGAGCAGGGCTTTTTTCGGCTGGAAGTCACTGGAACTCAGTTCTGGCCCCTCTCAGGTGGGCACCACTGCCATTCTAAGAGAACAAGGGAGGCATTCATGGTGAGTTCCGGCACTTCTTTTTCTAGAAAAATAGGCACTGTATGTGAAGATTAAAAAGAAACACTCACATTACACTCCTAACTGTGACTACTTGGGAGTAAGTCCTATTGAAATTTACCTCCAGACAAGTAGGGCTAGGCTCACAGCCTCAGATAAGGGTAGAAAATCGAATTATAAAGAGAAAGGATTAGAGGGGAAAACTGATGAAAACAATCTATTTGCTTTATTGAATGACTTATTTACAAGAATCTTAGATCAGAATCTGTGGCCAGGTACAATTCTGAAATTGCCAAGAGAAAGATGTTACATGGAGATATCATTTTGTCTTTTCATAAAAGAGGCACTTGTGATTTTATCTTAAGCACAGCTTGAAGAAGCCCAGTCCCAAAGGGAGACACAGAAGAAATGAACCTCCCCACCCTCTTGATTTGACTCACGTCATGCTATAAGCCAGGGGTGGGGAATTATCCCTGGATTACACTCCTTACTGCCCCTGCTGTGTGCCTCCCCCCCCCCAAGTGATTTTGACTGGCTGGAATATGCCCTTGAACTGTGGCAATGTCTGTTGCTTGCCTGGATGTACAAAGTTCAGAATCACTTCCTTTGCCCAGCACAGTTTTGCCTCTGATCCCACCCACCCCTGGTTCCCTGGAAGGTTCCTCGTTGTTGTTGTTGTTTAGTCGTTTAGTCGTGTCCGACTCTTCGTGACCCCATGGACCAGAGCACGCCAGGCACTCCTGTCTTCCACTGCCTCCCGCAGCTTGGTCAAACTCATGCTGGTAGCTTCGAGAACACTATCCAACCATCTCGTCCTCTGTCGTCCCCTTCTCCTTGTGCCCTCCATCTTTCCCAACATCAGGGTCTTTTCCAGGGAGTCTTCTCTTCTCATGAGGTGGCCAAAGTATTGGAGCCTCAGCTTCCGGATCCGTGCATAATTTGGAATGCATATATGTGCATAATTTGGAATGCACATGTTATGTACAATGGTATCTCGGGTTACATACGCTTCAGGTTACAGACTCCACTAACCCAGAAATAGTACCTCGGGTTAAGAACTTTGCTTCAGGATGAGAACAGAAATCATGCTTGGGCGGTGCGGCAGCATCAGGAGGCCCTATTAGCTAAAGTGGTGCTTCAGGTTAAGAACAGTTTCAGGTTAAGTACAGACCTCCGGAACAAATTAAGTACTTAACCTGAGGTACCACTGTATTTATAATGTTATACGAGTCCTCTCTTTCTTTCTTTATTCAATTACATGCTTTTTGGGGATCCTGGTAGGGAGTGGGGGTGGGGAGAGAAGTAAAATACCCTATCCTTAATATTTCTGTTCTTCTCGGTTTCTTTTTACTTTGTCTGACCATAGAGTCAGTGTTTTTACTCCGAGGGTTCATTGCTGAAACCTGCACTTGTTACTCCAAAGCACTCATGCGCATAGG
The DNA here is from genome assembly GCF_027172205.1 of Podarcis raffonei. Lineage (NCBI taxonomy): Eukaryota > Metazoa > Chordata > Lepidosauria > Squamata > Lacertidae > Podarcis > Podarcis raffonei. Next base: position 56,249,842 of record NC_070604.1, read on the forward strand.
GACTTGCACTTTGAAGCTCATTTCCACCATTTTCTAACTCACGAGTGGGCCTGAACATAACACAATACTAGTCAGTTTTCATTGGTTACAGGTTCCTCCTCTCCCCACTCCATTTGACCAGCTGCTTAGTATTTTTAAAACATATCCTTGCAGAGAACAGCATTAGCCTGAAGGAGATCTACAGCACCTAGCAGGTGAAATAGCTAGAATCCCCCGTTAACACTTTGATTAGTAAGCCATGCCTCACCCTAAGACTCTATTTGCTTTTTTAAAAAAAGATTATGTACCAGACCTTTGAAAAATAGTCACTATTTTGTGTATACTTTGATCTGCAAGATGGCACCATGTTTGTATCCTCTTTCTCTTCCTGTATCAGATGATGATAATAAACTCATGGAGGATAAAGTTATCAATGGCTACTAGCTATGATGGCTATATTCTGCCTCCATAGTTGGAGGCAGCATGCATCTAAATGCCAGTTGCTAGAAACCACAGGAGGGGGAAGTGCTCTGTTCACTTGCCATTACACAAAGAACTACATCCATCTTGACCATACTCTGATATTTCCCAAAGCTGTCAAGATGTTCACCTATATGGGCATATTGCTGAAAGAAGTACTGTTGGAATTACAACAGCAGAGATCATTCAGTTACTAACCTAAAGGTTAATTCTGTTGACAGTCAGCCAACCAAGAGAGAGGTGTGGTGGTGGTGGTGGTGGTGCTGTTGCCTAGCAACCAGTCAGAGTGGCATGATCCTTGCTAAAGTCATGAGTTATGGTTGATTGGTTAGTTCTGTTTCCCCCCATATGGTTAGTAGTATTTCTCTCTGCTACAGATTAGGCTTGAACAGCTAAGAAGGACAAAACGTCTCTGTTTATTTCTTCTTGTATTGTATACTGTTTTCGATCGATTTACCCTATAAGCTATTATTAGTTTCTTTTGTCTCTCAAGTCAGTCTACATTATTTAAGTGATTCTGTTAACAAGTACTTACAGTGAAATTTAACCACTTCTTCAAAACCACCATTAAAGAACTTTCTGGAACAGCTGAGCTTTTGCTTGTGTTCTGGCAGAATGAATAAGAGGACTAATGGAAGGGATGCCATTTAAACAATCATTTATCCTGTGGGAAGAATGTTTGAACACACTTAAACATTGCATTTGTTTATACAAGGAACAGAGTCAATAGTCTCTCCTTAAATCAACGGCTTGTTGTGTTACAGTTTCTGATGTGGGTTAGTTGCTCATTTGTGCAATAGGAGAGTAATTTTTGATTCGTTGGTTGATTTCATTGATAAGCAACTTTTCCACAGCAAACTGTTTCTAAAGTGGTTTACATCAAATGTCCTCTTGTCAAAATACAGAACATGGGATGGAGGAGAGAAACAAGTTTATGGAATGTATCAATAAATTCACAAAGAATGACAATTCAGCAAAAAATAAATAAATTCAATAATGCAAAAGATATCGTCAGGATTGAAATGCGCAAGTACAGAGGTGTGTGAGCAATACCACAGAATTCCCTGTGAACCCTGTTCCATAAATCCACTTACCTCTTTGTCAGTGGCAACAGCCCCTCCCCTGTCTTGGGACTTTCCCATGCTCAACACAAAGTTCCACTTTGGCCAGAGGAGGCACCACTAGCATTGAAGGGAGAGAATCCACTTCTCTGTTCCTAAATGAACAATTTAGGGGAAGGATAGAAGGAGTGGTTCTCTCCTCTGGACTGGAGCAAAGGTTGAAGCAGCAACAAGCCAAGGATAAATCCTGGCTACAGCCCTTGGCTTATTTGGAGCAAGACAAACTATGGGCCTGAGTTTAGATGGAATGTGACACCTGAAGTGTAGGTTGGTTCCCACAAGGCAAGACACAGTGATAACAGCAAGATTACCTTTATTCAACTAACAGAGCTAGACAACAAGGACAAAGCAACAGCTTATATACATTTCTGAAGGCCTGGGCTGCTCCCACTGCCAATGTGGTTGTCTATCTAAACTTCCAAGCTGCAAATCATAACTCAGAGTTTAAGGGCCAATGGCAGAGGCCCAAATCCTGAATTCTTCTGTGATTGGATATCACGTATCAAATCAGAACACAGGAGCTCAGAATCCTCAGTCCAGACTCAAGCTCAGGCAAACACAGACCACTGAATACATAACACCAGCAATCTGTGGCTCAGCTCCCCATAGGAGCAGGGATGTGGGAGGCGCAAAGCAACCATGGTTTTCTCCCTGTGCACCAGCACACTTGTTCATTCACAGTAAACCATAGTTTGGCTTTGCATTACATGTAATCCAGAGCAGGAGACAATACTGAGCTATGTGTTCCTATGGTCACACTGCAGAGAAAACGTAAAAGCAAAACTAAAGGGAATAGCAAGATTCTATATCATTGACAGGTTGGTGGGTGGGTGGCTGGCTTGCTTGCAGCAGGCTGCAAACTGCTGGCTCCTGTAAATGAGAGGGAAAGTTATTTTTCCCTCTTCCTCATTCACTCCAATCATGATTTTGGAAAGAGGGCTCATGTCAGCTTCTCTGGGTTGCAACGTGAGTAAACAGGATTCTTTGGCAGCAAAGTGCACTTCATTTATGCTTAACTGTCTCTCAAGACTCTATGGGTGATGCATTCTCCTAATCTCTCATTGGGCATGAGAGCAGCAGGCAGTGTCTGGGAAGATGCTGGAGGAACTACAGTGTGTTCACCAAAGAGCCTTCTTCCATCCTATTCATAGGTACTTGGAAGTGAGCACTACTGAACTCCTTGGCCCTTATTCTGAGAAAGCATTCACAAGCTCATGCTATTACAACTTGCTCTAGCTAAATACAGTGGGGTTGAGGGAGCTGGAAAAAAAGAGATGGGGAAATTGATGATCGAACTGAAGAGGTCACAAGCAAATTATTAAATGAGTTTTAGCATGAAACAGTGAATTGCCCAACTGGCAATAGAGCTGTAGATCAGGGGTTAACCAACTCAATTCCCTTCAAATGTTGTGGGGCTACAACTCCTCCCATCCCTGACCATTGTCTATGCTGGCTGGAGCAGATGTGAACTGGAGTCCAACAACATATGGAGAGAATTGTATTGACTACTCCTGCTATAGACCTTCGAAATGCCTTTTAAATTGAGCATGTGCAGAGCACATTTTCTTCACTGCTGTGGTCACAACAGCAAGCTCCCCACCTGTTACATACCGCCATTCTCCTTCCCCCCAAATACTTAATTGTCAGGATTTTTTTCCCTGGGTCAGCAGCTGATTCTGGATATATTGTGCTAAGAAGTTGCTCACAGCTACCTGGAAACAATGGTTGGAAACCAAACCCAGTGAGATGTAGTGGTTAAGAGCGGTAGTCTCGTAATCTGGGGAACCGGGTTCGCGTCTCCGCTCCTGCACATGCAGCTGCTGGGTGACCTTGGGCCAGTCACACTTCTTTGAAGTCTCTCAGCCCCACTTACCTCACAGAGTGTTTGTTGTGGGGGAGGAAGGGAAAGGAGAATGTTAGCCGCTTTGAGACTCCTTAAAGGGAGTGAAAGGCGGGATATCAAATCCAAACTCTTCTTCTTCTTCTTCCCAGCCAGCATTTGTGGAGACCTGTCTGTGAATAACCCAAAGTATGGACCCCCCCACACACAAAGGAGACTTACACTGACACAATAGACTTCTGCCCATCAGTAACGATGTAAAAGCAGCTTGGAAACTGGCTTATTGCAGAAGGCACCATCTAGGGTTTATTGTGCCCATGCATAACCGAAGAGGCATTTACAAGTCATCTATGGCAGCCCTTCATTCCATTCTAAGGAAATCCATTTGAAAATTATAAGGAAAATGGTTCTGTACACAAATGCAAACAGGAATAGCCCTCCTGATGGATGCTAGTTCATAAAACCATAGAACTGTAGACTTGGAAGGGACCCTGAGGATCACCTAGTCCAAATGTCTGCAATGCAGGAATCTCAACAAAAGCATTCATTACAGATAACCATCCCACCTTTGTTTAAAAACCTCCAATGAAGGAGTTGTGTTACTGCTTATTATTGTGTTAGGGATAATGTTATTGGTTCATCCATCTTTCTGTGCATCCTGAATTGAATGCAAAGCGAATGCATAAAAAGGTGAGGGAAATCTGTTGGGAGTGGCATTAACATTTAATTCCATTTCTGTCTGATGCATTTCATAAGCCTCTCAAGGTGTTTCTATTTAGTAAACAGATGCCCCACTTCCTCTACCTGGAGGGTAGTGGATGGATTTATCTTTATTTTATTTTTTCTGTGTGAAAATGCTGTAATTTGAATCCTACCGCCGTAAGCAAAATTCAAGACCAAGGTTGCCTCCCATTTTATCCTACAGCAGCCGTCACCTTCAGTTTATGGAATCTTTAAACATTCATCAATTCAAGCTGCTAGGAAGCATAGAGGCTTATGCATTCCCTTCACGTAGCCACAGCGTTTATATGGCAGGTTTTGAAGTGTGGTTACAAGATGATAACTGTATTGCCTGAAGGCGCTAAGTCTTGCTTTGCCAGAATTGTGCTTTGTATGCAATTAGTGTAAGAATTCAAAGGAGTGGAGTTTATCCTCACCATCGTCTCTCTCATTATAAATGGATCATAATGGAGGAAGAAAGCAGTCTCTGCAGCGCCTTCCTTAAGTGTTCATTAAATCAAATGCTCTACAACAAAGCAGGCTGTGAACTAGGGATAACTGAGGAGTGTGATCTTTGCCCATTCTGATACAAACTGACCTGATCTGCTCCTCCTGAACTAACGTGGATTGGAAGTTAGCAATGCACTGCACTTTGCAGGTGTCAACACAGTGCTGCACTTTTTTTAAAAAAGACATTGGCATGCTTTAAAAATGCATACCTTGAGATAAAATGCATTTAGAAATGCATATCTTAAAAGGGTGTACGTTCAAATATATATTTCAGTGCAAGTTTTTATGAGGATTTTTAATAGTTATATGACAAAACTGCTTCTAAGCACTTTACAAGCAAAAATAAAAACAAAAAAACCATAAGTTGGGAACCTTCTTCATCCTGAGAGCCACATTCCCTTTTGGGCAACATGCCACTGGTGGTCAGTGCCAGAGACATTTGTACACCCTTCTCAGTGCTCCAGCCAGATAAGCAAGAGGCATCCTCAGAGTTGAGGGACACATTCCAGCCAAGCAAAAACAACCGGGGTGCAAAGCAAGGCCAGGGATGGTTATGGTCTGGAGAGAAAGGGTTTAGCCTGGGGATTCCTAGAGGGCAATATTTGGGCCCCACAGGCCTGTTGTTCCCCACCCATTCTAGGACATGCTTTTGTTTTAAGCAGAGGAAATGGTGAAGGCACCTGTGTGTGCGTTTGAGCATGTCTTGGAACCTTCTGCAGTGGGCTTGTGTTCTGTGACAATAGAGTTGATTTCAAAAGGGTTCCCTGAAGGTAGAAAGGCTGTATTGTAAGCCATGCTCTGAAGCAAAACACGATAAAATTTAAAACAGTCTACTGTCATTGTTCCTTATGTGGAAAACCTCCTTGAAGAAATGAACGGTATGAAAGGCCTTCACAGACACACACACACACTCTTTTATGCAATATTATTTCTGCTGCAAAACATAAGAACATCAGAACATTTAAGAAGCCCCACTGGATCAGGCCAAATACACATGTGGTATAGCATCCTGCTCTCACAGTGGCCAAGCAGATGCCTGTGGGAAGTCCTCAAGCCCTTAAATAGATGGTGGGAATTAGGCTTGATGCAGTATCAGCAAGATTTGAATTCTTAGATGAAGAGCCCATGGTCTGAAGTAAACAATTCAACCTTTCAATTTAAATATAAGCTGTAGTAAGAAAACACAAAAGCTTGAGAGAGGAAATATATACTTTTGTGAAATTAAATTAATTGCATGTAGAAGATTCTTTGTGGTCTAAATCAGGTGAGGATTCTCTCTCGTCCTTTTGATTAATAAAACAGTGGGAAGAAATGATAATTTATATAACAATGTGTTAAATATTTCCTCTTGAACAGAGATGCAGCTACTCCAGGTAAGGCAACCTTTTTGGTAGCTGCTGCCATGGAAACCAAGCTACTACTTTCTCGTTGGAAGAATAGCCCCTTGTGGAGAATAGATCTCAGTACAAAATTTCAAGATTTTTTGGAGTTTCATGTGGCATAGTGGTGGCTTTTTAAAAGATCACAGACCTGCACAGTCCAAGGGCAGGTGTGTCTGGCAGCAAGTCTGCATGCTCTTCTTCATATTGACTTTTTCATTTTATTTATCTGAAAGGGCCTTATTTGGGCTGGCAACAGTACACCAAATTGGTGGATAAAACCTTACCCCACACAGTGCTAAGGATGTTATATTATACATTTTCCGATTAGTTTCTGGTTCTCAAGTGACGTGAATGTAAAGAAGAATTGAGAGTTAAGAACTAATGTTACATTTATTTGACAAAATAGTAAATTTATTCCGTTCATAAAATGAATAAAAATATTAAAACAGCAGTCTTAAAACATTGATAAAGGCCAAATGCACATAATTGTGGTTACTACCTCAGAACATTGGATATGTGTTTATTTAATGTTTAAATTGGAATAGCAGGCCGCTGAAAAAGACTGTTGAAATGCATTTGGCTAAACGGTTATTAAAGAGGACTCATTTCTACATGTTTCAATGTGTTTAAACTTCTGAGGGTGGTGAAATTAACAAAAGGGACCCCTCTGCTGATCTTAACACCTGAGAGCATCTGTAGGGAAAGAGGTGGCCTTTCAGATATTTGGGAACTAAGTCTTCAGGGTTTTAAACACTAACATGAGGATTGCATTGCATTGGGACTAGAAATGAACTGGCAACCAATGCAGCTATTTTAAAACAGGATTTATATGAGTTCCCCAAGCTTAAAAGCCTGCTCCTTCCTGGGGTGTGCAACCTGTCCAAAGCAGGCCATCTTCCCATCCCCTGGTCTCAAAAACTTTGCATACATCTCTGCCTTCAGGCAGCAGATAGGAAGGGAAGTGGTGGAAGGGAAGTGGTGATTTATTTATTTATTTATCATCTTCCTTTGTTAAATTTATTCATACAGTATTCTTTATTTATTAAATTTCTATGCCATCCTTCACCTGAAGATCACAGGATGGTCTACATTATAAAAACACAAAAAAACCACTTATCATAGTTTTACTATATTGTGTATCTAAACATATAGCTTGCCCCTTACCCAGCTATGTGGTTGCTCTTATATTAATGTTTATAGTCACACTATACTGTTTCTGAATCTCAAGGTCATTTTGGTCTCTTGTGTACAACATGCTGAAAAATTCAGAATAGTAGTAATTCCTTCATATGATGCCAACTGTGTATTCATCACCCAGAATGTGAAATGCAAGTTCCAGTTCAGTCCATAATCCCAATGTTGAACTTTCATTTTTATTTTTCAGAACAGAGTGTGTCTGTGTTTTTTTAAAAAAATTAAATTATATTAGATTATTTTAGCATTGCTTAAGAAGAAACCACATGCAATCAGAGCGAGCTACTGTATTCAAAATTCAAATTTATTCAGCAAATCAAGTGAAAAACCTGATTTAATCTCACTTTTGGTGAGTTTACCGCTTTAAGAAACTGATCCATCCTTAAAGCTTATGTGTGTGTGTGTGCACAGTTTCTATTTAAAGCTAAGCGGCTGTGAAAATTGTCACGAAGCAGCTTGGTTACCTTATTAGCTTTACTGGAAAATGCTAAGGCTAAAATAATTTCAGACTAAAATCCTATGTGTGATCAGGTTGCAGTCCTAGGCTGCTTCCTTGGGAGTCAGCCCCATCGAACTTGGTGGGAATTGTTGACATGTGTCGGATTTTACCGTTAAGTGTCTTGTTTTAATGTCCTCAAAGACCACCAAGGTGACAAGTAAGCCAAGGACATTGAGATGAGATGGCGTGGCAGGTTGAGCAATGGGTTGGATAGGGATGAGCAACCTGAAATTGAGTCCAAATTTGAATAGGTGGTAAGGACCCAGGAGTATCTGTAACCTGCAAATACCTCTGGATCCAGCCCTGCTCCTGGAATCGTGGGTGGCAGCAATAGTAAAGTCTGCATTTTTACCAGTTGCACCTGACTTGCCAACTTTTACTGTTCCTAGAGAAGCTTAACTTCCTCTTCTTCCTTCTTTGGTAATCTTAAGGAGCAACTCTGCAATATATTCTACACGAGGAGGCCCTTGAAAGTTGTTCTGTAGCTCTGAAGTGAATGCAAAATGCTCGGGTGTGTGCCCGTTTATAAGGCACTGGCTGTTTGTTCCTTTTCAAGCTCCTATAGGATTCATTTCCCTACTGATGAGAGGACTCTCCATAACTGCAGCTCCATATGGGGAAACAGACAGAAAAGACAAATGAGGAAACACATTCAAACAAAGGAGAATCTAGAAATTTGGACTGGGGCTTATCACAGATATCTTCCAATTGTTGTGGCTTGATCTATTCTGCTAGCCGCTTTGCAATGCGCCTTAAAAACCTATGCTTATTTAATAATAATTTAATAATACAGTGGTACCATGGGTTATAGACGCTTCAGGTTATAGACTCCGCTAACCCAGAAATAGTACCTCGGGTTAAGAACTTTGCTTCAGGATGAGAACAGAAATCGCGTGGCGGTGGCGCGGGGCCCCATTAGCTAAAGTGGTTAAGAACAGTTTCAGGTTAAGAATGGACCTCCAGAACGAATTAAGTTTTTAACCCGAGGTACCACTGTAATTAAAGCAAAAGTGTCTTGATGCTTCTAAAGAAGACATTTGTTTATGGTGATGGTTATTGTGGCTGGCAGGAGGGCATGGTGTGGACCTCAGGAAGCCCAAATTGTTATCAGTTGGCTGATATCTTGTTGAGAACTGAAGTGTGAAATGAGGATCCTCAACATGGACAGCTGCAATTCTATTATTTCCATGTCCCTGTTGGTTATTGGGAGAATTGCTGATCCTGTCCTGGCTGAGGCTGATGGGAGTTGTAGCCCAAAACATCTGGAGGGCACCAGGTTGGTGAAGGCTGCTTTAAGATTTATGACTTGATAATCCCATTCTGCCCTTGGAAGGTTATAAACTTATTATTTTTCTAGTTTGGCGTGCTCCTGATTTAGGTTCCTCTTCTCTGGTTTCCATAGCTTATTGAGAAGATTTAAGACAATTTATTTTGCAGGAGGGAAGGCTAGACTGAGAAATACATCTCTCTTGGGCAAATTATGAAAGCTTCTTGGTGGATAATTTATGGCTGCTTACCTTGTAACCAAGTAAGGCAAATCTCTCTCAGCATGCCTTCCATGTATTTATAGTAGCCATTCAGATATCTTGGTTATGGTAGGAACATCACAGCAAATGCCAACATAACGGGTATCTGCAGAATTCTTCTACACATTCTGTAAAGTTATCCAGTGTAAGAGAATATAGAGGTGAAGGAAGGAGAATAACCACTGCTGGATATCAGAGAAGTCTGACAGAAATGGAAACAGGAGTGGAAATAACCAGTGTTTAGATTCTTACCAGCAACTACACCGCCACAGCTTGTAAAACTAAATAGTAGGTCTGGATGCCTTTCTTACCCCCTTTACCAAGGCTCTGTTGAAACCAGCCCACCCTCCATACCCCACAGTCAGCAGAGCCCTATGAAGTCTCACAAGGTAGCATTTGACAACCTCAACATCAATTTCTATTTCTTATCAATATCTGCCCCTCCCCGCCACCACCATTTCTATATTTATTTCTACCAGTTCTGGAATGGCAAATTAATGCCAGTCAACCTGTTTCTTTGTGCTGCACCAGTAAACATAGGTCTCGATAAAATGACGCCAATAAACAGCATTTTCTGTTTCTTAGCCCAGTAGTTCATTCGATTTATTCATTCCAGCTGGGCATAATAAGATTCCCCAGGACGATTTTCCGTCAAAGCTGACTGCTCCTTGAATCAGTCAATTAGCCAGACAGACTGCATGCACACTTTGGATGGACGTTATGATGATGGATGACAAATTACAAAGGAAAAGTGGGATTATGACTCTTGATGCGTGATCAGAATGGACTTCAGGTTGATGTCTCAGCTTTGAGCTTCCTCTTTTCTGCCTTTGACAGGGATTCCACAAGAGAATGTGGTGCATGTTTATGGACAGATATTTTCTGTATCCTCAGTATCGTGGCCACTGGTCCCATCACCTCCTGGCAAATAGAAGGGGGGGAAATGTAGGCAGTGAGAGATTTTACTTTCTTGAGTTCCATGATCACTGCAGATGGTGGCAGCAGCCACGAAATTAAAAGATGCCTGCTTCTTGGGAGAAAAGCAATGAGAAACCTAGACAGCATCTTAAAAAGCAGAGACACCACCTTGCCAACAAAGTTCCGTATAGTTAAAGCTATGGTTTTCCCAGTAGTGATGTATTGAAGTGAGAGCTGGACCATAAAGAAGGTTGATTGCTGAAGAATTGATGCTTTTGAATTATGGTGCTGGAGGAGACACTTGAGAGTCCCATGGACTGCAAGAAGATCAAACCTATCCATTCTTAAGGAAATCAGCCCTGAGTGCTCGCTGGAAGGACGGATCGTGAAGCTGAGGCTCCAATACTTTGGCCACCTCATGAGAAGAGAAGACTCCCTGGAAAAGACCCTGATGTTGGGAAAGATGGAGGGCACAAGGAGAAGGGGATGACAGAGGACAAGATGGTTGGACAGTGTTTTTGAAGCTACCAACATGAGTTTGACCAAACTGCGGGAGGCAGTGGAAGACAGGAGTGCCTGGTGTGCTCTGGTCCATGGGGTCATGAAGAGTCGGACACGACTAAACAACAGCAAACAACAACAGTTGTCTAAAGAAACCCCCCTCTGATTACATCCTGCCCATTATAATGATGGCCATTTCACTAGTTCCATAGAACTTAATGTGGATGTTCATGTTATGCTCAGTTTATGTTTCATTTTGAGATCTCCTTTGGCAGAAACCTCCCCCCCCCCACTACGTCCAATAAAATGTGTTTAAAATGAGTGTTTTTAAAAGCCAATACCAGTGGGCCATACTGATGTAATATTCTGCCACACATGAACATGGGCTATCATTGTTAGCAAAGACACTTAAATAGACAGCGTCCAGAGAGAAAAGAAATACTGGTAAGCATTTTCTGAGAAAACGGAACAAAAGCAGTGCATACCAGAGATTTCCAAACCGTATGTTGCGTGTGTCGGCTGCAGTGTGTAGGTGTGTCATGCGAACGTTTCCCACGCTTCTCCTGCAACTGGGAAGGGGTTAGTTTAACCTATGGTTTGCTAGTAAAACTGAATTCCTGTGCTGTGAAATGATGCATGTCTAAAAAGTGTGTCATCCATATGAAAAGTTTGGAAAGCTCTGGTGTAGAATGTGAGGTGAAAGAAGCAGAGAGGCTTTGTCTTTCTTACATCAGAATTTATACATAACAGGCAGACATTCAACCAAACATACAGAGGAAAAATTCCCTCAGAACTGCACCACCAGTCAGAGCATGTTCTACCTCAATAAACATCATGCCACTTTGTTTGGTTGGCTAGCTGACTTCAACACTAACATAATTAATCCTTTAGTTGCACATGGAATGTTCTTTGCTTTTGCACTTCTAACAGTCACTTTTGAAGCATGCCATTATTGCTTCTGCTCTCCAATGTAGCACATCTGAATAGTGGGCATGCCTGCAATATGAACAGATCCTTGAAAAATGCTAGGTTGCAACTTGACATCTTTATATTGTATATGTGTTTTGACATCCTTCACCCTTTGGTTGTTATGTCAAATAATGCACTGAGGTTTGAATTATTTCATTCTCTTTCACATCTCAGTGATTAGTTATAAAACTTAGCAGTAGAAAAATCAGTGCCAGTACAAAGCAAAATCCATATGGAGCATGACTGCAAATGTCACAACATTTCTCAACCTGTATTGCTTATGAGACTTAAAATATACTGAAACATTCCCATCAAAGCTGTGCATTTTGGGTGTGTGTGTTTAATATTCTCTGTGTATAGTCAGTTTTGTTGGGTTTCCTGTGAGCAGATTTAAAAGCAAGCTATTTTCTTGCTCATCTTCCTGCAGCTTTCAGAAATAGCTTCTTGCATTGATTTTTTATAGTTGTGCCAGACCGAAGAGTTTTATGTTGACAGCAAGTAAGAGTCTCATTTTGTAAGCAAGCTTCCAAGCAAGGCTTCTGTGTAAAATCTCTACACTTAAATCCCTTTCAAAGGAACAGAACCCTGGACACAGGGGCCCCTATGTTGTCTCAGTACACAGGAGAGGCCAGGAGCATATAATGAACCTCTGTGCGCCACTTTCCCACCATGTTTTGAATGGCACATGTGACCCAGAATATGTGTTATCACCCCTTGCTTTATTTTATGGCATGTAGCTCTTCCATGTCAAGCATGCCATAGAAACAGAATTGGAGAGTTGGAAGGGATACCCCGTGGGTCATCTAGTCCAGCCCCTTGCAATGTATGTGGTCCCCCTTCCAATTTGAAACCATGCTGGACTGCAGTATTATGTGTCACATAGCTTGTTTTGTTGGGTATTTTGTTAAATAGGAGCCTCAAGGGCCCCAATCCAAATCAGGCCCACTGCACAGTGGGGGCGGGGACACTATACTGCAATTCCAACTCCACTTTCCAAAGCTACTGCTTGCAACAGAAGGAAAACTTACCTATTCAGAGGAAGTGAAATAGCAACTTGCGCTCTGATATTGGTTGTGGCTGTAGTGCTTGGGTGGGCAACGCCCCTCCCGACATGCTGCCGTTTCAGTCTTTAGCCACCCGTCCTCCCCAACAAACAACAAGCAAGCAGCGTCAAGTATAGAAAAGTGACTGTGCATTTCACGTATCTTGAGTTTGGCTCTGTGCCAACTTTTTCCAGTCCAAGGCCCTCAGGGGCCACATGCCAGTGGTGGGTGGGACCAGAGGCAAAAGTGGGTGGGGCAAGGGGTACAAAATCTACCTTTGTATAGCAGTCTTGTTTCCACATGCGTGTATTCTTCTGCCCCCCCCCCCATCCATGGAAGCAAGAGGCATTACCAGTAAAGAAGGTGGTCTACGTGTAGGGATTATGTGCAGATCTAGATGAGCTACTATGGTAAACCCCTGGCACTGCACGTGTAGGAGGCCCCTACCACACTGCTATGTTGTGTCATTAAAACCCCATGCTCTTCTAATTGCTTCTCATTCTTGTCATGCATTCATGACACACACAAAAGTCTGAGCTGTTGTTCTAACAGCCAAGATATTACTGAACTATTGATTTGGGAGGGTTTCCTCCTCCCCCGCAAGGCTCTCACAGACTTGCATCGTGTGCAACTTTTATGATGAACTGTCTGCTGCTTTAGTAAGGGGTTGTGAGGTCATCGTTATTTATGGTTTTTAAACAGATCCTTGGCTGGTATTCATTAGCCATCCATTGTGTCAGTGGACCTGAGCCAGTCAGTTAGAGGATTATTTCCTAAAATGGTTTGGTGTTTTGCTTGAACCAAACTATGCTGCATATTCTGTATTCCTTAAGATGCCACAGGTAGGACAGTGGTCTGCTGTTTTAAGAGATAATAGCATACATTAAAAACGATATAAATTTCCTGTCAAGTGTTTTCCAGTATAATCCTGTACACGTTTGCTCAGAAGTAAGTGAGTTGAGTTATACTTATGCTCAAGTGGATATATAATTGCAGCCTTACTTATTTTAGTTTCATGCATATGCAACCCAGGTACTGAGAGCTGCATACCAACAAACTAGGTGTGGTTCAAACCTGGAATTCAAACCTCCAGCCCTCTGCCTAAAGTGCCTGGGATTTTATTCATACGCTTAAGATGTGTGGGGCGGAATTCAACGCCTATTTCGTTTGGAATAATTGTATAAAGTTAATTAGTGCAGAACAAAGAAAGTAAGTTGTTTGAATCAATTATAAGAAAGCAGTGTTAACATACACCTTCCCCTTGAGTTTTTAGAGGAGTGCCATGTGTCTGGACAATAAAAGAAAACCAAATAGGGTGTCTAATAAATTTATGATAAATATGAAGGATGTAAATCCAAAATGAGCTGTGAAAAAATCACTGCTACTATGCAAGTTCACAGGAAGGGAGGGGTACATTATAATATTCCTTTCCAAGTTTTGACCTAGGTTAATAGCTGTGTTTACAACCACCTGTTGCCATAGATGCCAACCCCTATAAGTCACATCCAAGCAACTGAAAGCTTTCTAATTGGTGTTCAGTTTTCTGTAGAGGATTGCTGGGTTGGTAGAGGGGGCCTGGAAGAGGTGGAGAGTTCTTGCACACTGGAAAATTTGCCTGCCCACACCCGAACAGGCTAGGGGTTTCCCTCAGTCTTCAACAATTCTTAGGGAAAGCCATCTCATACAGTTCAATGGTCAACCCCACCTTGAAAATTCCACTCTCTTTTCCCAGTCCCTTTGAATAAATCCTCATCTGGCTGCTTAAAGAGCCTCCCAAATGGGTTTGACCCAAATGAGAGCCATTAATTTGCTTCATTTTGTGAATACAAATTCTAGTAAAGGTGTACCAGATATCTCCCTTCCTTTCACAATATACATTCTGTGAGAAAGTGGTGGTGAAATTCATTGGCTTGAGGATGAATTTTAAGAATTTGGCGGGGAGGTGTCTTACTTTAAGAGCTGGGATAATGGAAGAGCTCTTATTTCTAAAGAAGCTTTGCTACCACTTCAAGCAGTGATTTGGCTCCCCCCTGCTGCTGGTGCTGGGACAGAATGCCCCAAGGATTTATGCTGTGTCATGGCATAACATCATCTCCACAGGTATTCTTTGGGTTGGAGGAGATGGCTGCCTCTATTGTGGTCGGTGAAGTAGATTGCAGACAGCTGGGATTGCTATAAAGTTGCATGTTCACGTGGGGGAAGCACTATGAATTGAAGGGGTGTAGCAGCCTCCCCCAAGCTGGTGCCATCCAGACGTTTTGGACTACTGTACAGTTCTCATCATGTCTAACCATTGGCTCTGCTGGCTGGAGCTGAAGGGAATACCTCTAGGAATACAAAGAGGGCACCAAGATGGGGAAAATTGGGGAGAGTTGCTGCTTTAAGTGTGTTCCTTTCCTGTGCTACCAGCATCCTGACCATAACCAATTTTAGCCATCTTACTTATTTTTTATGGTGGGACAGCTTCACCAGTGGCATGTTCCATTGGTATATTTTTCAAGGAGGTATAGCTGGTGTTTGACCAGTTTCTGTACTTCTTCCTGTTCCTGTAGCGCTTGTAGCTGGTAGATACTCTATTTACCTTGACTCCATATCCATTTACAAATAAGTTAATGTAGGCTCCTTAAGCATGACTTACTTCTTTTGATTGTGAAAAATTCTCTCTTCCGTCATCCCCTCTGCTTCCTGCTCTATTATTCCTTCCCTCTGCTTCCTATTATTCCCATCATGCACCAACTGATGTTTCTAAAGAATGCAAATTAATTAAGGGGGGAAAAGCACTGATGACTTGGTTGCTAGTACAGTATGTATGAATTCTCCATTATTAATGAGACAATTAATAAGGGTGCAAAGAGAAATTTGGGGGACCATGGAAGAAGCAAAATATGATTTGTGAATCTTAGGCCTGTGCTGCTTAGCAGTATTTAAGTGAAGTTTTGGTATCATTTGCTCTCTGATCTTGGTTTCTCTGTTTAAACTGGGGCGGGAGAACCTATGGTCCTAGAGATGTTGAATTCCAGCTCCCATCAACACCGGCCAACATGGCTAATAGTCAAGGATGATGGGAGTTAGAGACCAGCAAGACCTGGGGGGAGGTGTTACAGGTTCCTCACCACTGATTTATGCTTCTACCATAAGACAGACACAAAACCACACAGTATTCAGTAGGTTGTCTGCATGTTGAGTGTCACAGAACCATGATACTACAGCAGAGTGCCTGTCACATTGATTTTAAGTCATTCCATTCATGTGTTTCTTTAGAATTGGATGGTTTTCTTTATTTTCAGACAGCCTCAGTACTAAGTTGCAATTCACTTTAAATCAGCATATGCTCAAATCAGAGGCACCATCTTCTAAAGCACACAGAGGGGACCCGACATGTCCTGATGTCACTCGCAACATTGCAACATCGCTCTGAGCACAGCTCCAACAACAGGGGCAACCCCCTCAAAAATAAGACTGAGGGGGCCCACATTGCCTTGACTTCCTGCAGCCAGCACCTGTGGCTCAAATGAATTCCAACACATTTCAGTTGAATTAACTTATGCAAGGAATGCATTGTCCTCCCCAGTGGTATGGCAAGTAACACTAAACTGCAGTGCAGTGCATTGTTTGTTACATGTTAGTAATGCACAATGCAACCAAATTCAGCACACTTGACCTTAGTGTAACCATCAGAAAAATATTGATGATTCTTGGCGGAAGAAGTAATCCATTACACAGTTGTCTCAATCACAAGCAAACCATCCCAGCAAAGACTTGTGGTCTAAAAAACCAGACTATGCATATCAGCCTCCTCCAATTTGTTACCTTCCAGAAGCTTAGAGCTATAACTCCCATTATCCCTATCCATTAGCCATGCTGCTTGGGGTGGAAGGATGTGAGAGTGTGAAACATCTGTAGGATACAGATTGGGGAAGGCTCTGTAGATTGTATGAGCTCCATGTTTAGGACACCTGCATTCACTTAAGCTGACCTGTTTTCCAGGCATAGTCCCTGGGAATAAACAGTGATCTAGGCTTCTAGATGTTAATGGGTTCATGGTTTGCTTACCAAAATAATAAAGAAACAAAACTACCCTGCCAGAGAGGGCTAAATTTAACTGAAATATTCAGTAACAGTAATCATTGTTCCTCACAACATGTAATCATGCCCCATAATATTTGATGCTGTGCTGGAAACATACTTTGTATATAAACTTCTTTGTATGTTTGTGGATTGATGCTCTCAAAATTTTATAAATCCATGCATGGCGAGTATAGCTGTGCATGTTGAGTTGTAAAATGCTCATTATCTCATGCCTAAGAGCAGGTGTGCCCAGTTTGAAAAGAGCCTTCTCATTAGTTTGAACTCTGCTGGCAAACACTCATTGGTGACTAAATGTATCTATTCTGCCTCCAACAGTGTCAAAATTTACCCATCTGTGTGATGATCATTTACTAATCCATGCCGTCTTCGATGACCAAGGTTCATATAGTGGCTAAAAAAACAACAACCCTTAGAACAACAACAAAAAGAACTTCATGATTGGACTTCCATAAATGTCTTGCAGTCCTTTATGTTGCATAGATTATTTTGTACTGGATAAATAACGGAACCCCTGAGCTGCAATGTGGGAACGGCAGGAAGAAAGATGCTCTCAGTAATAGGAGGAGTTATAAGGACTGTAGAGAGCCTCTCCCTTACTTTGAGATGCTCTGCTATGTGAATGTCAATCAGACTTCTGCCTGGTAGTTCAGAGGTGGGTGAGGAGAAGCATCTCTTTGCATCATAGATATCTAGCTGATTGAGGCCATTGTTTATTAGGTCTATTCCACATTTTTGGCTCACTCAAAGGAGACCCGAGGTATGTAGATAAAACTGGCACTTTCTACTGTTAGAAAAACACAATCAGAAATATCAACACTAGGCCCAATTAAATATTGACATTGGGCCATGATGTCACATCCTCTGTGCTTCTTCTGTATTAAATTCCATTGCAGTCATTATGTCCAGAAACAAGGAAGCAGTGGGCCACTTGGAGAAGATGTTATAAAGCATCCACAAGCCATCCTAGTGTTTCCTCTTTGACTTCAAATGTCACCTCTTTCATATAGGTCCAGGGTAGTGAAATTTACTATGCTCTGTCACTGTTGACTTGTCTGCAGATAAAATACATTGAACAGAGGAGTGCTTTTGTTAGGGAGAGGTTTAAGCTATGCAGTGATTGAAAGGGGTGACTTGATTATATAAGTTTGTGCTGCCTTACAGTGGTTTTACACTAATATATTCTCAGTTCATTCAAGTGGATTTGTTCCATGTATGTTTGTGTTTTCCAATACCACATAGTTTCATGCAAACTGTCGAAACAGACAGCTGGTGAAGCAATAGGTTGTGGAACCCTTACTCAGTTACTTGGATATTTTCCTTATACAGTGGTACCTCTGGTTAAGAACTTAATTCGTTCTGGAGGTCTGTTCTTAACCTGAAACTGTTCTTAACCTGAGGTACCACTTTAGCTAATGGGGCCTCCCACTGCTGCCGCCGTGCCGCTGCCGCCCAATTTCTGTTCTTATCCTGAAGCAAAGTTCTTAACCCAAGGTACTATTTCTGGGTTAGCGGAGTCTGTAACCTGAAGCGTCTGTAACCCAAGAAACCACTTTTCTAGGATACACCATTCCATTTCACTTTAGCCAGGCCAACCCAGTTCTGTGTTCCCCTTCAACAGTCAGTCAGTATCCCTCCTCGTGCACAAAACCAGAAGAGAACAACTTAATGGTTTCAAAACACCATATGAATAGAGAATCGAAAAATAATATATTTGTATTTGCGCATGCATATGATCCATTGGGGGGGGGCAGAAAGGAAATTAATCAAATCCAGATTAGTAAAATGCAATATATGGATGACATTTCTGAATTATTTAATTCAGATAAATCCTATTCTGCTGTATTGACTCTTTCCCTCTGCGGGAGGGTAGCATTCAAATAGGGCCACTTTCTGCAAACTTTGACAATACATGTTTTCTCATAAGTCAATTCCATTGAATTATCAGGTAGGTATATCTAAGATTGCAGCCTGAGCCAGGAATTTAATATTTTAAAAATCTGATTCCTATAAGGAACTGACAGAAAGATTACAGGTGAAACGTCTCTCTCTCTCTGCCCCCTCCCCCACTTGCAGACTGTGGTTCTGTTATTATGATGGACATTACTCAAAAATGGGCAAATCATAGAAATAGAGAGTTGGAAGGTACCCTGAGGGTCATCTAGTTCAACCCCCTGCAATGCAGGAATCAGAAGTATTTGTTCAAAATTATTTCTCTGCCAGGGAGACCTGATTTAGAAATGCCTCGATTAAGGCCAATGGTGATGCCTTTGTTTCCCAGTTGTTCATAAAGGTGCTTATCAGTTCTCAACCACTTCCTTTCACTTAATCTGAATCCCTGTATTCATTTCTACGGTCTAGGAGTGACGGAGCCAGGAAATGTTAAGCTTCATATCAGAGCCTCTCCTGGCACTTGTTTAATAGCTCCATTACCTAGTGACCCAGATTTACAGTGTGTTTCTGTTACGTAGTAGACCTCATAAAAGAATGAACAGTACAGCTGTAGTGTGTGGGCTTATATATACAGATGCTTGGCTCTTTGAGTCATATGGCTGAGAGCAACTTGGTCCAAGCATGACTCAGGTTACTGCCATTTTACTATTACCTCAGTAATATTTCTTCAGTACTAGTAGGAGCAACAACAGTGATAATGTAAGGACGCACCCTGCCCTGCAAACATTATACTGATTCAGACAGGCCCAAACAGTGCATTGTACAGGCTTTCCTGAACATGTTGAGATTTTAAAAATTATTCTTCTTAACTTTATTTCTCAGTTAACGTTTTGAGATGTTAACTGCTTGGAGACTTTCGTGAAATATAAACAAGTTCAATTAATAGCAACAACCACTGTACCCAAGGCTTTCTTTGGTTACAAAAAACAAAACAAAAACCTGCGGTGATCCTACTCTTATATTGATAAAAAGTGACATGGATGCCAGCACAAAATGGCTGCTACAGTCACAAGACCTGACTGTACCACTTCAGCTTCCAGGGAAGCGTATGTTAAAGCACTCTCCTGCTATTAAAAACTCCCTCAAGGCAGCATGTTGGGAAGAAGTGTTTTAATTTAGGATCTCTTAAAACATATGAGGGGCTGAATCCAGATGTTCCTCTTGAGTAAACACATTGTGATCAGTGGTACAACTTAATCATAACTAATTTGAACCACATTGATTTAAAGGGTCTAGAATTGGAGGATACACACAACTTAAGCCTATATCCAATCAGTGGATAAAAAAACCTAAAAGTTATTCAGATAACTTTTTCATAATAAAGTCAGAATCCCCAGCCTAATCTCTGATAATTTATTTATTTCAACAATTTATGTACCATTTAATTGCAACATCTCTCAGCAATTGTACAAGTAACTAAATACA
Source organism: Podarcis raffonei (assembly GCF_027172205.1). Taxonomy (NCBI): domain Eukaryota; kingdom Metazoa; phylum Chordata; class Lepidosauria; order Squamata; family Lacertidae; genus Podarcis; species Podarcis raffonei. Next base: position 56,269,988 of record NC_070604.1, read on the forward strand.
ATTAAGATAAACATCAGTTAAAACTACATATAAATTATAAAAAATGTAAGGTAAGTGCCATTATCAATTCTCTATTGTCTTGGTAGGCGGTGGGCTTACTGCCCTTAGTTAGATTTGTACTTGTGGTCTTGGAGAGCTCAGCAGGAGTCTTATGCTCTTGTAATCTGTATAGTGAAAAATAGGAGTTCCTCATCTTTTGCAGAATTTTCCCCAGGGCTAATGCTATCTTGCTGTGCTTTGCTTGAGGATTCTCTGTGCTTAACAGAAATAGTTTGGAGCAGGGTTTTTTCCCCAGCCGGAATCCACCGGAACTCAGTTCTGGCACCTCTCAGGTGGGTGCCATTGCCATTCTAAGAGAATGAGGCAGGTGTTCATGGTGAGTTCCACCACCTCTTTTTCTAGAAAAATAGCACTGGTTTGGACTGAAGGTTTATCTCTGCAGTCTAGTCTAAACTGAAGATCCACTTTGTTGATTTTGTCTTGTCATCAGTTGAAATAAATTTGATGGGTTTTCTTCTTTTCCCTGCAATGTATAGAAGTAAAACAGGCATTTGTTTTTAATAATACAGCAGCTGAAGTCCAGCATATGGACTTATTTTTATGTTGCTCTAGAGAAAGGTAGTTAGTTGTTCCTGCAGCTCCTTGGAAGCCACATGATTTTTGGCTGGTAGTTTTATAAAGCTTTTATGGTGCCAGTTTTAACTGCCGTCTGCAATGTGTTATAACTTTTACTGCATATTGTCTTCCCAATTTGGTGTCTGCTGCCCTGAGCTCATTTTGGGGGAAGCGTGGGTTAGAATTTTAATAAAAAATAATTAATTAATGACAGTGTGTTATTTTTATATGATTTTATTATTGTGGGCTCCCTTTGGGGAAGGAAGGGCAGGGTGATCCATTAGAAATTACGAATAAATAGTATTTTCCTTGCTCAGGGAAAGAACCTTGCTGTATTTTAATAAGGCGGAATCTAAGATCTCATCTAGAGCAAAACCTCTTTTGCAAGGGCCTAAATCCACTTTTGCATTATCTCGAATGGTGGGGTGCCTTCTGTTTCCTCTGAACTGTATTATATATTGAAGTAAGAGTAATTAACTGTTCACAAGGGAGCCTTTGAATGATGAGCACTCTGCTCTTTGCCCCGTGCTGACTCAGAAGTGTGAATTGTGAGGAAGGAAACAGAGAAAGGGGGGGTAGAGAAACCCCACACACCATTATCCAGTTAGGGGTTTTGTTCTCTCCCCGCCCTCCCCCCCCCCAAAAAAAAAACTCAGCCCAGGCTCCTTTCCTTTTGTCTTTCCTTTCTCTTTGCTTGTTTTTTGCTTAACTTGTCCTGAATGGAGTTACATGCTCTTTAAGGAATAACTCAGCTGTAAAAGTTTTCATGTTAAGATTCGGCCCAAATAAGGTGCTGAAAGACAGACGTTATTTCTACTGACAGGCTGGCAGCTTGACAACCTCTCCATTTTCTCAATGAAAGGAGGGCAGCAGCAGGGCACCTCCCTACCCTCTGTCCCTCAGAGCGGAAACAGGCACCCCACTCGGGCAAGCAGCAGCTCCACAGAGTTGGGCATTGAAGGATCTCCAGAGCGAGCAGATGCTGGGAACGTAGCAGAAGGCCTGCTGTCTGTGAGAACTAAATGCAAACAATTGGGGTCCATGCTGTTGGCTTTTTGGAATGGGATGCCTGATCAGAACATCGTGCATTCGCCTCACTTTTCTGGGGGTGAAACAAACCCTGCGTCCAGGTGGGAAAAGGTGCGGAAATCCCAACCACTTCCTCATCCTGACATGAGAAAGAACACATGCCCCATTATTACTAGGGTGCATCCACAGCTTTCATGTCATAAAGCACTATGACACCACTTCAAATAGTCATGCCTTCACCCCAGAGAGTCCTGGGAGGTGTAGTTTGTTAAGGGTGCTGAGAGCTGTTAGAATACATAGGGATGGAATACCTGTAAAATAAAATTCCCCTGGTGCCACACAGCTCTAATTGTGCTCCTTGTGAAGAAAGTGGGTAGCACAGTATGGTTTCAAGCTAGATAGGTTGGTCTGTCCTGCTATGCATCATGCCAGGTGAAATCCTGTTCTTACAGCTGTTATTATTATTGGTTAGTGTTAACCAAAAATAATGCGTATTCATTAGTAGCAATGAAGCTCATCCTGTTATTATTGAAATATCCATGGGATGCTGTGTAGATGAATTGCTTCCAGTTCTTCTGTATCCTACCCATACCTCAGCCCTGCCTGGTTATGTGACATGTTAGATGTGTTATGTGAGCATCACAACACACCTGGCTACTTTGAATGCAGGGGACTCAACTTACCCTTTGTGCATTTAAAATATTTGTACCCCCTCTTCAGCCAAAAAAAAAAAAGGCTTCCAGAGCAGCTGAAACAATTATCAGTAATACGTGCCTGTGTTTTCAGGCTTGCAGCCTAAAAGATGACACAAAAGGAAAAGGGATTGGGAGGAGAGAGGAAGAAAGCCAGCTCAGTTCTTATTGATGATGTTCTGGCAGGGAGGGCAGAGCAAGCTTCCTGTAGCTTCCGATTCTTTCACTGACAGATGAGCAGGGTGTTCTCCCCTTGTGAGAATCTTCATCCTGGCAGACAAGAGAAGCAGTCTCCCTGTGACCCCCTGGACTCTTGGCAATGCCAGAGGCCAAAGCGTACTGTCCTTCAGGTCTGCAGTCCCAGAGCAAGTGGCATTGTTCTTTCTGGCATGGAGGGAAGAAGAGGAGCCCCCAGCAACTGCTTCTTTAGCCAGTGGGTGGGCAGGTGCCAGGTTGGTCTTCCCTTGCCGGACATGGCAGCCTAGTGTCCCAAAGCAGTTTGTTGCCCAGTCTACAATAGTTACAGAAAAGTAATACTTAAACAACAGCCCTTCAGGACAAGCAGAAAAGTTTTAGTGTCGCAGTTCCCAAGTTTGTTTGTTTTTGTTTCTGTCTATGACTGCTTGAAAATTGCTGAAGGTCTTGGTGGACCACAATGGCTGTTCATGCTGCACAGTACCACAATTTGCAGGCCACAATTTGGGAACACCTGTCTTGGAGAACATGGCTCTTTCCACTGCTTTGGAAGATGGCTGGTACGGAGCAAGGAGAACAAAGAAGCATTTGTTTGTATTGTACATAAACTGGATCTAAACAAAAGGTGAAAGACGGCATGCTGTTCATTTTTTGAAAGAAAAATATGTGCTGATGAAAAGGAAATATTTGTACCTAGTAGTTAAAGGATTGACTTACCAGCATACAATAATTTAAAAGGGAAACAACCACAACCACCACCACCGTTTGTTTAAATCAGAATGCAGAAACAAAATAACCCAATAAAACTCAGCATAAAATTGCATCACGGTGGATAAAATCTCAATAAAACCAGTTCATCCAACACACTGCAATATCTTAGCAAATAAATGAAAGGCTGAAGTTATTGAGGCTTAATAACAGTTATTATTGTCATATCCAGTTTCTGGGCAAGTAGCAGTCATTTAAAAATGCACAGATATAAAAATAATAAGTAGCTGGATCCAGGGCTCCTCTGAACAAAACTCTACTTACGAGAATCTCCTGCTGGAGGAAGCGGGGAGAAGAGATTTTTGCTGATTTGTCCTCCCCGTTCCCCAGGTCCGTTGGAAATCTGCTCTGCTCAACAGCTTCCCAGCTGTGCCTTAAATTTGCTCTGCCCTGTCTTTCCCTGCTCTGCCTATTTGTTCTTGGTTGACTTCCTTCCTGAACCAGCAGCACTACCTGTGTACTATCCTACTATTGAATTGCATACCTTGTATGCCAAAGGTCTCAAGTTCATGCCTCAGCATCTCCACATAGGGTTGGAAAAGAGCCCTGTCTTTTAAATCCTGGAGGGCTTCTAGCCGTCAGTGTAGATGGGCAACCTATGGACCTTCAGACGTTGCTAGAATACAACTCCCGTCATCCCTGACCAATAGCCAGCCTGGCAGGGTCAGATGGGAGTTGGAGCCCAACAACCTCTGGAGGGCCACAGGCTCCCTAACCCCTGGTGCAGACAATACTGAACTAGTGGACCAATGGTCTGACTTGGTAGAAGGGAGATTCCTTTGCCCTTGCACATAGAATAAATGTATGCAGATCCAATGGGTCTCTTCTCTTTTGGTGCTTCCAGATGGCATGTTTATTGCGCATTCACTCCGATTCGTTTTTGGGAAGATTAGATGCCAGATGCCAAGGAAATCCTGCACCTTCCAGTGCATTTCCCAATCACCTGCTTTATTGCAAAAAGTCCAATCTTTTGGGGAAGCGGGTTCGCTGTACCAAAGCCTCCAATCAGCTGTATTGATTACACTGCCTGAATTTGCCCTTTGCTTCATTCCTTATCCTTAGAGCCCAAGGGGCAGCACAGGCAGGTGTGTGTCGCTAAGCTGGCTTCCCTATGCTGTGCGTCACTGCTGGTTTCTGCAAGGGAGATGGGAAGGGGCAAGGCAGCAGGGACAATGGGGTAGGGCAGGCATAAGCATCAGAAGCATCAAACTCCCCACTGCCCTGCCCCTCCCTATCTCAGTAACCAGCACTGACACATTTGGGGAAGCCATGCCACTCCGACAGCCGCAACTGCCAAGGACACCTCTAATGCTTTCTGTGGTGGCTGGCTTTTGTAAAAGGTACAGGCTTGCACACAAACTTTGCCTACTGCCAGGTAATGAATGAATATCACAGCAGTCCACACATATGCTTATTGCTCAGGGCTTTTGCAGACTTGCAAACCAGAAGAGTACGTCAGCTGGGCAACTTTGGAGCAAAGCATCCTTAGCTGTTTCCTGGCCCAGGCCCACTTGTGTAGGAGGCACATGCCCTTTTGCTTTCCATACCTTTGATTGAGATCAGATCATTTCCTTTGTAGTCATGCCACCTGGAAGATGGGCATGATTAGCAATGAGAAGTTTACTTTAGCAGAAACTTTGGCAAGACCTTTGTGATTGACGGATGGATATTCTGAGACAAGGAGTCTGCTATGATGGTGCTTGAAATGTAATTTCATGCACAGTGGGAGACACGAGCCTTTGCCAAGCATGCCCAGCTCCAGGCATTTTTATATCTCTAGTGCTATCCTTCACTTTCAATCACTCCCACCTATGTAAAATACAAACCTAAAACTATCCTATTTTCAAAGTTAACATGTGCAGGTTTGAATCAGAGCAGCCAAGTGAAAGGATAAGTCCTTTTCCTCTCCCTTAAACGTGGTGGGGAAATGTGGAGGGGGGCAGAAATTAAAAATAGTTCATTGGATCTGGAGCTTTTTAGACTCTTGGCTTGCATATTGCTATGAAAGATTTTCATTGTCTGGTGTGAGTTTCTTTTTAAAGAACTCCTTATCAGTCATTACAGAAAGAACTCTCTTTTCTGCTACTGAATCAAAATTGATCTTGACCTGGTTTGCACATAACACTAAGCCTAACCATGGTTTAACACAAATGTGTGAGATCCCAGAAAGGAGATAGTGGGCACTTCTCTCATCCCCTTGTTGTGTTGCTGTACTGCTGTCTGCACCCAGGCTTGTGAGTTATCTTGCTCCAGATAAACTACACGCTATAGCCAAGGTTTTCTGCATGGCTTACCACTCTTGGTTTATTTGGGAAAGATAAACCATGAGCCTCCATCTAGATGACATACTAAACCAAAGCATGGCTTATCCCACAGTCACACAGCAGCAGCAAGACCAAAGAAGGAACAAAGTGGCTATGACTGTCTTTCTGCAAACCTGTACGCTTGCATGTTCACGCTAAACCGTCACTTGGCTTAGCATTACTACAGCAAAGGGATGTGGCTTTTGCTTGCCTTCTCCTGGCATAAAATATGATAATACAGGGAGTTGTCTGTAACCATTTGGCCTATGTTTTTGCACTGTTTCAGTAGGGAGGAACTGCATAACTGCACATGTCTCCTGTTTTTATCTCCTTTATGATTTTCTTGTTTTCTTGTTTGTGGTGGGTAGATTTTATCGCTAATATTCTCGGAAATTAATTTAAATGGAAATCCATTTTGCTGTAATGTTAAAGTGCTTCTTTCCAGTTAGTGGGCAATTTAAAAAGGAGATGGCAGATACAAAGGTGTTGCAAGTTCTACCCAGCAGTGCCGCAGGTGTTTCAGCTGCAGTAAGGTTGCAAAGAACTGCACATTTTCAGGACGTGCTTTGTGTTGATACAGTTTGAAGAACACATGGATATAGTATGACTACACACTTAATCAGTCCATTTATTTATTATTTTCTCCAAGGATCTCCATGGTTCCCTTCTCTCCATTATAACAACTCCTCCTAACAACTCTGTGAGGTAGGTTAGGCTGAGAAATAATGCTTCAGCTTTATTCCAGTTAAAAGTGGGGCGGGGGAGGGAGAACTCAAGCTGCAAAATCATATACAAAGGGATTGCAACTCTCTGACTGATGTGCTGATTGGAACATACCGCTTCTCTGAATGCAGCAATGTGGTTTTCAACATTTTGAATGCATCAGAATTCTTGTTAAATATGTATTTTAAGAATAGGGTTTTTTAAAAAAAAATTCCACAGATTAATGCTGAAATGGATTGAATTATGCATAAAATCCATGAATTTGATCATGAATAAGGGACTTGGAATCTATCATCAGGACATGGGCAGATAGGTTGGATCCAATACTATCACTTAAGGCTCAGGTGATCTCGGTGGCTTGGAGGGCCTATTTCCAGCTCCAGGCAGTTTGCCAGCTATGACTCCTTTTGGACAGAGGTGACTTGGTCATGATACTCCATGCTCTGGTAACTTTGAGACTGGATTATTGCAGTGCACTTCAGTTTGGTCCAAAATGCAGTGGGGCAGATTACTGGCTAGATTTCACTTTAGAAACACACATAACCCTTGTTTTAAAACTTCAGATTTGGTTGCTAGTTGGTTTCCAGACTGAATGGAAGGTGCTCGCGTTAGTGTTTAAAGCCATGAATAACTTCGGCCCGAAATACCTGAAAAGTCTCATTCCCTACAGACCCCCGTGGGTATTAAGGTGAGCAGAGGGAGGTCCTTTTGTTCGTTCCACCATCCTCAGAATTTCAAGGGGTGACAACCTGGCAGAGAGCCTTTTCTGTGGCACCTGATGGGTTGTGGAATTCCCTCCCCACAGAGATGCATCTGCACCTTCATCATAGGCTGAAGCTGCATCTTTTTCACCTGGCCTTTGACACCTGAGATACGTGCTTTCGAGGCTCACCCTATTCTTGTGGCTGTGATTAGCTTTAACTGTTTTTAATGCTGAATTTTAGACTGTTATAACCCGCCCTGGGACCTTGTGGCAAAGAGCAGAAAACTACTTTAATGACGATGTTGATAACAGCAACATCATGTGAAATTGACAAGGATGCTATTAGACACCGTGAGGCCAGCAAATGAGCTACGGGTGCAGGAGCAGTTTTTCCTTTGCCTTTCTACACCAAATGCCCGCTGATGACTCTTTCCTACACAGCAGCTTGTTTTCCTTTCCTGCTGAATGTCATGAAGTGATTTATGGGAATACCATTAACTGCATCCTTAATAGCTCACCACTGGCTCTTCTTGCAAACTGTAGGACTGCTTTATCACCCTTGGCAAACATGGCTTCCTACCTATCCATCACTCCGCATGCTGTGACATCTGATTCCTCAGCTCTGAACTTATTATTCTTCCTCTGTGCCAGGCAAGGGGCAGCCTTCCTATTTAAACTGTTTTTGATCTAGCAAAATGTACATTTGTTGATGTTTGCTGGGAGAAAGATTGGCAGAATTTAACTGATTTGCTTTCGCTTTTCCTTTCTTGTGTGTACAAATTGCAAGCAAATAGTAGTTTGAGCCTCAAGGCATCAGCTTACTTATCCACTACTTAAACTATGAAAGCAACACTTTCGCTTTATTTCACTGATGAGCCACACAACAAGAGCACATAAAATGGAAGGTGTGTTACTGGCCTGTTTCTCAAGTGCTGAGTAATTGCTGAAGCACTGAACTAATTGCAGGCTTTCGCCACAGTATAGGTAGGTAAACAGGTGGAGAGAAACCCTGATTCCAGCTGATTTGCATAATGGTGGCATCTCTGGGACTGTTGTAAAGCATCAGTAATGAATGAGAACCGATGCACCCTGAGCATTTTCTAAGTATGTGATTGACTGAACAAAACGTTTGCTGATGATTTGGTTCGCTGATCACATCAGGCAACCCTCTGCCACCCAGATGCTTATAAGAGCAACTTGTGATGGTGAGGGTCTTACGATTTACTAATGAATATCTGAATTCCTTTGCTGGTTGATTGAATTCAAATATGGTGTGAGTTCAGATTCTCTGAGTATTCACTCTATCACATAACATCTTCCCCCATCCCCACAGCATGCAGAACAGCTTGAGCTATCTGCGTTTATTACACGAAACTGCTTCTGTATCACACAGGCACCTCTGACATGAGGACCTTTGGGTTTTGTTGCTCTTTGGGGGTGTCCAGGGTGATGTACTAGGTGCCACTGCCAGTCAGTGTAGGCAATACCGAGGTAGATAGACTGGTGGTCCTACTCAGGCCGCTTCCAGTCTGCAGTTACTTTGCAAATAAAACTCAGTTGCGCACCTACAAGTTCAGGCTACACTTGTAAAGTGGATTTCACAGTCTTGTACAATAAGCCTGCTTCCCCCCCCACCCCACCCTCCTGAAATGGGTTTTGCAGTCAGTGAGAAATACACTGGGAAGTGTGGGATAACAGTCACTTGGTGCAACTTCAAATAAATTCCCCGCAAATGAATCAGAATGAATGTTCAATAAATGGCAGGCATATATAACCTCCCTGCAGACTTTGTGTACACAGTTCAAGATGAATTCTCAATAAACTCGTCATCAGGAAGCAACACAGCTTCTTGGGGGTTTCCCCCCGTTGAATACTGGGCTATATGAACAAATAGTCTGAGCAGCTTCTTAACTTCCTGTATAGAAACTTCTTATGTTCCTTCGCTTCCACCTTGTATTGCGTTCCCAGCAGAGACATCCCAGAGGATCAAAGAATGACCAGGAAAAAATGGCATTTGCAACCTAGTCTTTGAACTATTGGCACTACTACAACTTTATCATTGGGTACCTTTCAGAGGCCATTTCCAGGCTCTCTCCGTTTCTGGAGACGGTTTATGCATTTTGATGCAGCCCCATCTCTGAGGTCTTTTTCTGGTGCTTCATTCTCCATTTGTCTTGACATAAAGTACAGAAACTGGTATTTGCATCTTAAGCATTTTCGAGGCTTTTTGTTTTCCTAGCACCCTTCAAGGACATCTTTATTTCTACCTTCTTCATTTTTGATGTCAACCTATTAATTTTTTTAAAAAAATTTTCTCTTTATTCTTTCTGTTTTCAGCCTGGCAAAAGTTGTTGCGGTTTCACTTATGCTTACGCTGTTTGAAAATGTATTTTTTGCTATACGTGACTTAATATACTTCCTGCTACCAGGAGCTTCAAGAGAAAGAAAGTGGGACAGGAATCACACAACACGATTACAGTTTGTTCATGCCGTCATCCACATTTATTTTACTACACCCATGTTTCTTTGTTTTTTCTAGCTTGTAAATAGTTTATCCTTTGGCTTTTGCACTCCCTCAGTGCTGCTGTATGTCACAGTCACTGTATAATCAAATAGCCATCAGATATATTTAATTGTCTGACACTCCTACAAACAGTTGTAAAAGATCAAAAATATGTAAATGTTAAAACAACAGCAGACTGCTCTTATCCTGTGTGTTGGCACAGTTCCTTCTTCTTAAACAACAGGAGTGATGGCAACGGGCCCAAACATCATCCAAACATATAGCAGCCAAATACGACATGCAACTCCCTCCTCGTTCTTGGGGACAGAGGAGGAGAGGAGATGGAAACAGTGGAACTGGCAGGTTGCTGGGGATCTGTTGCAGTCTCAGTCTCCTCCTTCTCCTCAGTTGCTCAGTCTCACTTAAACCTGTTGCTTGCACAGCCTCCAGCCTGTCTGCCCTTCTTCTTCCTCTGTCCTCTCTTTTCTGGCTCAGAGCCTTACCACTCTGATGCTTTCCTGACTGCAGCCTCCCGCCATTCCTCCTTTGATGCTTCTCTGAGGGACTTCCAGCTGTCACCTTCCACCATTCTTTGTCGTCTAGCCAGTTGCTGACATGTGGTTGTATTTGGAAGTACTGCATTAAGATTCTGTCTCTAGAAAGGCAGTGTGGAGTTAGGGAATTTGGGATAAAAACAGCACAAGACATGACAGTGTGGGAGCCATAAGAAGACTTAAGAATATAAGAAGTGCCTGCTGGATCAGGCCAGGGGCCCATCTAGTCCAGCATCCTGTTCTCACAGTGGCCAGCCAGGTGCCTGTGGGAAGCCCATAAGCAGGATTTGAGCATATGAGCACTCTCTACCCTGCTGTGGTTTCAAGCAACTGGTATTCAGAAACATCACAGCTTCTAACTGTGGAGGCAGAACAGAGCCCTCAAAGCTAGTAGCCATTCAGAGCTTTATCCTCCATGAATTTGTCTAATCCAGGCATAGGCAAACTCTGGCCTCCAGATGTTTTGGGACTACAACTCCCATCATCCCTAGCTAACAGGACCAGTGGTCAGGGATGATGGGAGTTGTAGTCCCAAAACATCTGGAGGGCTGAGTTTGCCTATGCCTGGTCTAATCTGCTTTTCGAAGTATAGTTGTATCGCCACACACTTTTCTAAAGACCTGCCTGTGTCAATGACCTGTACACAAGACTGTCATTTTAAAATATATTCGTAATAAATTAATGCCTATCCCACCCCTCACCCCCCCATTTGTATCTACCAAAATTATTTCCTCTATTGGAGAATTTGATCTTGGCTATTACCTTGGGGGCAGTGAGTGAGGAAGCAGCAGAGAACAAAGCTCCGTTGTGCCCTGCAGTCAGTAATCAAGATGTTTTATCAAATTACGAGAGGCTAGAAGGCAAAAACCTTGAAAAGAAAACCGATGTCTGCTTTTATTCTGGCAAAGAAAGATCCACAGCAAAACTGAAGTTGCTGGATAAATTTTTATTCTATTTGTTCCATTTTCTTTCCTTTCCCAAGTGGTGGAAGCAAAATATGGCACAGTGGAACAGCAGAATGGCATTAAAAAGTAATGAATTCACGAAGTATAATATACGGAAGTGTTTGGAAAAGCAGAAAAGAATAGCCACAAGGGAATTATTTTTATTTATCCACATAAATTAATAGACATGTTGTGCTTTCCTGTGTTCAGTAAAACAAACGGCACTTATTTGTTGTTACACAATTGTTAAATCAGGAGCGGAAGACTCTCCCAGGCTTAAATAAGAGTTCAGGTGACATATGAGCTAGGGATAAAGCATCCCCAAAACTCATTCTGGGCATCTGGCCACCTCCCTCTCAATGAGCACCATGGAAGGTTTTTCACCAATAACCCTCACAAAAGCACTGCTTAGGTTCAGTCACCCGAGGAGACCTAGAAAGGTGAAGGAATGAGCTCACATCTACTCATGGGATGATATTTGATGAAGCTTTACTCAGATGAGGCCCATTGAAAATTAATGAACACGGCAGCTTAGGTCTATTAAATTCAGTAGTTCTTCTCTGAGTAAACCATTGGTGACTACCAGCCACAATTGTTAGCCCTGACTAGTACAGGTGGTCTTTCCAAAGAGCTTGTACTAACACAGGGTGTATGGACACAGGCTTTCTCTGGACAGTCGCAGACCATACCTGTGCAAGGGAGATGATCACCCTAGTTGTTGAGCTTTTTTTGGCAAATCAAGAAGGGCTCAACAACAATTGGCTTCCGATTTCACAGGCAGCAAGTAGTGGCTCCACCGCACTGCAAGCTCAGTAAACTGCCGCCTGCAAGCTTCCCTGCCACCCAGAATCCCAACCCCCAATGCACAGCAGCCACTATGCAGCACTACAGAACCCCATGGCGCCCTACCAACCCTGGCTACCTACGCTACTGAGACTGTGTGTATTTTGCAGATGTATTATGCAACATTTGATTGATGCAATCATATTGTGTTAGTTGTGGAATCAGAATTAAGGGGAAATTGTATTTTAAAAATGCACTGTTCTTTATTACAGTGGTACCTCGGGTTAGATACGCTTCAGGTTACATACGCTTCAGGTTACAGACTCCGTTAACCCAGAAATAGTGCTTCAGGTTAAGAACTTTGGTTCAGGATGAGAACAGAAATCGTTCTCTAGCGGCGCTGCGGTAGCCGGAGGCCCCATTAGCTAAAGTGGTGCTTCAGGTTAAGAACAGTTTCAGGTTAAGTACGGGCCTCCAGAACGAATTAAGTACTTAACCTGAGGTACCACTGTGTAATAAATAGGTATCTAAATGCTCTGATAATAAATCCTTAATAGGCCAAATTCTGTGTATCGTATACCACATGCTGAAATATTCTGCATAGGATTTGCTCTATTACCGGTAATGCTGTTTGTGCTTATTAATGCTTTTTCACTACAGCTGTTTTGCAGGATGTTAGTTTGCCAAAAGAAGTGTCAAATCCATTCGTCAGCATCCACCACACCTCTTCATAGCTCTTCCTTGCAGCTTCCTTTTGTTCTGCAGAGACTTATTACTAAACCGACTCCTTGTGGTTTGGGATGTGATGAGTCTGACTGGGGCGGTTTCCCATTTGCCATTTCTGCAAATAACTGCTTCGAATGAATGTACAGTGTTATTTCAGTAGGGCAGACCAAGAAAGACAAAAGGATGGAGGCAGAGTGCTGAAAATGTAAATGTCAGATAAATGCATAGCTGATTTCATTTCCATCATAGTCTCAGCGCCATCTATGCAGTTAAGGCTGGCAGATGTCACGACTGTCGATTCATTTTTAGCGCTAACTTACTTCAGCTTGGTTTGATTGAACAGCACTGGAACAGAGTGATTTATGCTCGGAAAAAGTAGCTGGTGATGATAAGTTCTGCCACAGCAAAACTGTCGGGATTTCTTCAGAGATATTTCTGGCCTTTTCATCAAGTCATGATGAAAAGAGCAAGTAGCTGGGATGGTTCTGGGATGAGATATTTGGGGGGGGGGAGAAACCTTTTTTTAAAAAACCCTCCCAAAATAGCATTATTGGGTGTACAATGGAGACAACCAAGGGTTATTATATTAAGGGCAGCTAAAATCTTGATAGCTAGAAATTGGATAGAATCTAAGGGTTTAAATGTATTAAAATGTGTGTGATTTGGGACAAAGCACTTTCTGAAAAACTGAAGCAAAAACTCTGTGTGGCCAGAGGGCAAAAAAAGAGAGAGAAGGACTTTTATGCTTGGCTGTTGGCCATTCAACCAGCACATGATCAAAGACTCTACAGGGCAAACTATACCTTCCACATTCTGTAATATACATCTGTGCTAACATCTTCCTCTATACTGACACCAGCAACTTTCAGGCTCTCTCCACTTCAGTGCTTATATGAATGTTAGTATTGGGTTAAACCACAGAGCCTAGGACTTGCCAATCAGAAGGTGAGCTCCCGTTGCTCGGTCCCTGCTCCTGCCAACCTAGCAGTTCGAAAGCATGTCAAAGTGCAAGTAGATAAATAGATACCGCTCCGGCGGGAAGGTAAACGGCGTTTCTGTACGCTGCTCTAGTTCGCCAGAAGTGGCTTAGTCATGCTGGCCACATGACCCGGAAGCTGTACGCCATCTCCCTTGGCCAATAAAGCGAGATGAGTGCCACAACCCCAGAGTCGGCCACGACTGGACCTAATGGTCAGTGGTCCCTTTACCTTTACCTTTTATTATTATTTAGATCTGAACTATGCCTTCAGGTTGGGTAAAAGGGGGTATGGGGATGTTCAGTTTGTTAGCTTTTATTGCTTTTAAATATGTAAGAATTACGTTAACAAATGAAATGTTGAACAGAGGGAGGGAGGGACTGACTCTTCCCGAAATATTTGTGGGGGAAACTTAATTGAATTTTCATAGCATTAGAATAATATGTCTTGGGCCATTGACACTGCAGTTTTCATAAAGATCTATTCCTGGAGCTGTTGGCAGATGCTTATAAGTACTTATGTAATGAAATTGTGTTAGGGCTTGAGCATGGAGGGGAGAGAGGAGGTGATCACTTGGAGTATGGTATGTTAAGGCAAGGAGGGGAGGGATGTGAAGAGAGCTTCGATTGCCAACTGGAGTAGGTGGGGATTTGGACGGTTGACAGCTGGGTGAGAGGTTATCTGGGCGGGAGTGCATTTAAGAGATTAACTAATTGCATTCATCCCAGAATTCATTTTTCAGTTAATTTAGTTTCCATTGTTCCTCAGATAAATACTCTTGCCTGTGGTTAGCCCTTACTTTTTCAGTGAAACCCGTGATTAACAGATTTGTATACATGCTTTAATACCTGCACCTACGCAGCACTGTTGGCACAATAAGTCTGTTAACCCTTGACTTTCTGCCATTATATCCAACAATGTACACTTATTCTAAGTCTGCTGAAGAGGAAGCTGTGATTGACAACAGTGATCTGAACAAGCTACCTGAACCTTTCACACCCACCCACCCACCCACCCACCAACAAAAGTCATATATTCATCTGTTTATGAGATATAATAGTTTTCAGTAAGTAACCTGGCACCTCCTGGTGTTTTAGACCACACTTTTCAGCCACAGCCAGAATGGCAAAGAATGGCAAAGGCTACAAATCATCTCTTCCTCAGTTTTATGTGTTCCTGAATGCAAGACCAAGAACACAAATTCATGTACTGTGGCACCATATACTAAGCTGGGAATTTTGAGGGCTTCTTTTCATTTTGCTTTATTTTTACCCACTTGTCAAAGCACCATGAAAACTTTGAACTTCACAGTTCTAGAGGTTCTTGCCAACCTCTGCAGTGTCTGCCATTTTGAAAGTTATCTTCAACCTTATTTGTTCCCACCAGCCTACTTACACATCAAAACATTCATACCTCTCACTACATCTTTACAGACTGGAGGACATTTCTCAATCATTTCATTCATTTAGAGAGACATCCTGAGCCCACTATTGTCCAACATCTTTATAAACAACTTAGATGAAGGTATTGAGGGGATACTCATCAAATTTTTAGATGACACGAAACTGGGAGGGGTAGTCAATGCCACAGAAGACAGAATTGGGATTCAAATTGACCTTATCAGATTGGAGAACTGGATCCAAACTCTCAAAAAGAATTTCAATAGGGGCAAATGTCAGGTTCTACACCTAGGCAGGAAGAACTAGTTGCAGAAATATAAGCTGGGGGACACATGGCTTGCCAGTAGTACACATAAAAAGGATCTAGGGGTCTTAGTAGACCACAAGCTTAACATGAGTCAACAGTGTGATGCAGCAGCAAAAAAAGCTAATGCTATTCTAGGCTGTATCAACAGAAGTATAGTGTCTTGATCCAGGGAAGTAATAGTACCACTATTCTTCCTTGGTCAGACCACACCTGAAGTTCTGGACACTGCAATTTAAGAAGAATATTGACAAGCTGGAATGTGTGCAGAGGAGGACGGCCAAGTTGATAAAGGGTCTGGAAACCAAGCCTTATGAGGAACAGTTGAGGGAGGGTTGTCACATGGAAGATGGAGCAAGCGTGTTTACTCCTGCTCCAGAGGGCAGGACCCGAAACAATGGCATCAAGTTACAAGAATGGAGATTCCGACTAAACATCAGGAAGAACTTTCCAGTAGTAAGAGCTGTCTGACAATGAAGCACACTCCCTTGAGATGTGGTGGACTCTTTCCTTGGAGGTTTTAAAGCAGAGGTTGGGTGGCCATCTGTCAAGTATGATCTTGTTGAGATTCCTGCATTGGAGGGCATTGGACATGATAACCTTGGGGTCCCTTCCAACTCTAAAATCTATGACTCTATGAAATATATTTCAGCCTGACATTTGGAGTGATATCAAAAAAATAAGTGAAGAAAGGAAGAATATCACTAGCAGGAGTCCTTGTGCTGGCTTCTAGCAGAACAGTGCAGTTAAATTGCACCCCATGTTTTCAACCCTTTCATGATACAGAATTTTAAAGTGACTGCAGATACATACATTTTAATATTGCCCCTGCTTTTCATTATTCAGTTGGGATCTTAAAGTTAATAGCATGTTGGGGATGAAATATTACTCAGTTAATAAGCATGATCCGGCCACTTACAGAGTTTCATTGGAGGTTCCTTTGTTTAGTGTTGCTGGCGCTGTAAGCAACCCATGTACATCACCTGACTTAGATGCTGCTGCTTGTGACTGTGGTCGCTTTTATAGTAAAGGGATAATTTCTATCTTATAAAAACGGCTAATTAGAAAGCAAGAATCAGCTTTGGGCAGGCTTTGAGAACTGCTCAAAGTCCCATGGCATTCTGTGACAACCCATATATGCCACTGGCTCTTGTACAATCCATTGAAATCATAACTACAAGCCTGCTTCAGTTGATTCACCATGGCCAATGTTCTAAGAGGCAATGTTTCATAGTATTGTTAATCTTCCCTAAGTATTCTCCACCCACACACTCACTTGAGCTTTTAAAATGAACCTGCCCATTTCCCTTGCTTTGTTTTTCAGTACTGCAACAGAACTGTAATTTGCCACTTTGGTATGGCAACTCTGGAGAGAATGTTTTTAAACTACCTTTAGGTCATGCATCACCTTTAATAGGCTAAATCCCCAAATGCTTCTGGGAAGTACAGTGCATCCCTTAATTATAATCAATAAGCAAATCCATGTGAAGGTTCCTTGCCTGTGAGCACTGTGAAGTCCTGTGAATACTTTTTTGGAAGTAAACCTCATTGAACGCAGTAAAACGGGTTGCCAAATTAACCATACCTAAGCAGAGTATGCCATGGATGCTTTAGTTGAGATTCCTGCATTGTGAGGGTTTGGACTAGATGACCCCTAGGGCCCCTTCCAACTCTACAATTCTATGATTCTATTATTCTTCTCAAGTCTACAGAAAATGCCCAAGTGTATTGTACATTTCAAATATAACATGTTATGCAAGAAAAGAATGCTTTTATGCTCATTACTCTTTTAGAGAATAAAGGCTAATGGAATTATATGACAATACAGCAAAACAGACTGGTTCATTCCAGTGCCTTTATTTTTTTATTTTTAAAGAAATATCAGTTGAATCATTTGGACAGATTAATCTGGACATAGTACTTAATGTAACCATTGTTGCGGCTCCCACTGCTTCTTTTCTTCATTTTGGGAGGAGGAAACAGTGCCTGTTTTTAATTTTGCAATCTCAATGTAGTAAGTAGAACAGGACATAATTAGAATGCAACCTTTACACTTCTAATTGGAAACATTCTGATTCTATTAACTATTGAGAAGGCGGGTGATATTTGCTAATGAACAAATTGCCATTTGAATCACACAATTGGTTTAGGCAATCCAAGTTGTGAAAGGCCAGTGAAATATGCCCCAGCTTCCTTTTGGTGTTTGTACAATATTTCCACTAACATCTGCAAGGTTAGATGTTGTTCCAGTGCTGGAGAAGAGGAATTTCATCCTGAATGTTCAAGTTGGTTTAAGAATCCTCATCTGCAGCAATAGCATATTGTCCATACTGTAACCCTAATGAAATCCTGCTTGATCAGAGGAACAAGGAGGGAGCTTGATACCCAAACTCTAGCTGCATGTTCATTTTCTTTTGTATCAGACATAGTAATAATCCCTGGCCTAGCGTTAAGACAATTTAACCTTTAGAAACTGTAGATTTAATCAGTCGTCCTTGTTGTACTGGCAGTCTTCACAAAGTGGAAATCGGGGATTGTGTGATTGATAGGATTCCTCTGCAAGGACATTGGAGAACAATTTTGGCTTTGCACAAAATTGATTCTTGGAAGCCAAGTTACCAGTTATGCAAAAAGAAGGGAGGAAATCCCCCTCATTGTGTGTGACCCTCATGGGCGAGTCCAGTGTGTTTGACTTGATATTGTACAGATGTTATCCTAGCCACAGGATTAACAGGAGGTGAAGGGGCAAATGAAAAGGCAACTGAGATGCTTTTTTATTTATTTTTAGCTTAGCCTCAGTGGCTGTCAGTAAGGAATATTTAATTTACTTGTATGTAAATGAGCAGGAGCTTCTTCAACCTTCCCCGGTTATTAGTAATCCTATGTAGCACCTTCTGCAGCACTTTTGTATGAAACCCAGTGGATTATTGTCATGGCTATAAATCTAATCCTTTTAAAACTCTTTACCCCTCCCTCTTTCCCTGTCCCAATGCAGGAGAAGAAAACTTACTGGCAATCTTGAAACGAAGATGGTGGAAGTACATGATCCTGGGGATAATAGATATAGAAGCAAATTACCTGGTAGTTAAAGCTTATCAATATACCACTTTTACTAGTGTACAGGTAAGATCTCCAATCATTGCTACTTTGCTTGCATTTTCTTACGCTTCTTCTCAGGCTTCCTTCCACCCAGTCGGTCAACCTGTGGAAAGGAGCAAGGATGTGCCCACTAGACCTACTATGGTTCTGCTTAGTAGAACCAATGTGCTCCTTTGCACATTGGGCAGAAATGGGCACTACATGCATGTGATGGGGAACATGGTTGTGCAAGAGGTCCTGACTGTGCATACTAGCTCTATGTATGTAAAGCTGAAAGCACATTCTCCCCTAGTCTGTAGCTGAAGACGGGACTGGCAACCCTACATAGAGATTGGAGGAGGGCCAGTAGCTGCAGTCATGCGCCCCTCAACGCATTCATTGAACACATGGAAGGGAGCATGAGATACCAGTTGTAGGTGGTAGTCCGCTTCTACCCAAATCCTTGTGAATTAGGGGATGTGACACTGAAGTCACAGTTTTCCAGAACATCATGTTGTGGCAAGAGGCCTGAGACTCTAAGAAATAAGAACCTAGACTCAGACTGCGCTTATTAGTTGGTTTATTTTTGAGTTGCTTCATTGCTTACAGTTGTATGCAGACTGGTGTTCTTCCATCCAGAGTTTCTCCTTTTCCCTGCCTCCCTACTGCAAGTCCTGGGTTGGACTAATCTATCCCTAGCCCAGAGCTGTCTGTTATGGATCAAGGAATTGATACTCCAAAAACATGACATATCATTCTGGAAAACAAAGTGATCGTGTACATGGCAGTCACTGGGTAGTCACGTGGCAAGAAGTTGGGTGAGGAGATTTGCTACCTTCCTACAAGCAAGAGAGGTAGTAGAGAACAGTCAGGTTAGCTAGTTAGAAGAACTGCATAAACCTGCACAAGAGTTACAGAGCTTTTTCATTTGATTCTTTCAGTTGTATCAGATAATGCCTTCCCTTCTTTAAGAAGACCTTCAAATGCTGAAACCCCACAGCTTCATCTCTAGCAGAAAGGTCACTGAAGCTGCCCCTTTTGTGTACTTAGCCGAGCCTGATTCACACAAGAACTAGGCCAATTGAGTTGCCACAGGAACCCTCTGAAACAGCTGTTTGTGTGGAGGTACTCCTTCAAAGGTGCATCAGATTTCATCCATGCCAGTATGGACTCTTGGGAGTGGTTGCAATCTGATGACCTGCAGGCAAAATGGCTTCTTAGGCAGGGCGGTGCCTACAGAATTGCATCAGAACTGACAGCTGATGTTAGGTCACTGCATCAGTGAACCCAGGCAGGGCCTTGCAGCAAAAGGAATATACATAAATCTCTGGAATGTGTGGGAGAGCAATCAAGGTTTCAGCTTGGCTTTAGCACAGAAACTGCCCCTGTCACCTTATATGATGACTTCACTTAGGAGACAGACCAGGGCATTGTGCTCCTTGAGCTCTCAGCTGCTTTCAATACCATCAACCACTGCAACCTCCTGGTGAGGCTATCCAAGTTGGGGATGGGTGGCACTGCTTTGCAGTAGTTCCAGTCCTACTTGTATGGTCATCTTCAGCAGGTGATGCTTGTGGAGTGTTTTTCGGCACCATGGGGCCTTCAGTGGGGGGGGGTGGTCCTTTGGGGTTCAGGTTTATCACCATATTGTTTCATATCTATATGAAGCCACTGAGTGGAGTCATCTGGAGTTTCAGCGTGTGTTGTCAGCAGTATGCTGACGACGCACAGCTCTATTTCTCCTTTTACATCTACATGTGTGGCAGTGGATGTGCTGGACTGGTGTCTTGTCTCCTAATGGACTGGATGAGAGATAATCAACTGAAACCTAATCCAGATAACATACAGGCACTGTTAGTGGGTAGTTCCCTAGGCCAGATGGATGGGAGAATGTCTGCTCTTGAGGGGGTTACATTCCTTCTTAAGGAGCAAGTGCATATAGCTTGGGAGTGTTACTACCACTTGTGTCCTTGGTGGTATGGAGTGCCTTCTGTCAGCTTCAGCTGGTGGCCCAGTTATGTCCCTGAATGGACAGGGACATAACTTCTGTGGCCTATGGTCTGGTAACCTCTAGGTTAGTGCAATGCATTATTTGTGGGGCTGCCTCTAAAGACAGTTTGGAAGCTTCAGCGGGAACAAAATTTGAAACGTTTGCTTGTGTGGGGACAGCAATATATACCACCCAACAGAGAAAGTGTCCCTGTTTGTGTGAACTGCCTTCAATTAGTATGGCACCTGTGACTATGAAGGGAGTAGTTCATTGCAATGGATCTGTATTTAGCTGATGGCAATGCAATTTCAACAAATGAGAAATCTCATTTACAATACTTTAATGTGAAGTAGTCTATGAACCATTTCAGCAGATAATCTGCTTGCCGCGTTTATCCTTTTTCACATGAAGTGTTTGCTCCATGATGCAAAACCTTATATGCAAATGTACTAAGCTTGTGGTGCTTTCAAGAAAGAAATATTAGGCAGCTCTCTGCAAACACCTACACTTAATTATCAAAATACTCTTTAGTGGAATTTGATGCATTATCTTGTTTATAATTTAAAATAGTTCTAAGCCTCTTTTGAAGATGTGTTGCAAGATAGTACATTTCCTTTGGTAAACTACCTTTATCAATGCCAGCTGGAAGTCTTCTGCTTGTAGATCTTTCCTGGAGGAAGCATAAAAATTAAGAGCGGCTTTTGTCTAGGAAATACTTCCCACATGACATTTTTGATTATGCATTTAGGGTGTACCTTAAACTGTGAATTTGACAGACACATATATACTTAAATAAACCTAGATAAATCTCTGCAAAATGGACCTAACTTCCATAGTTTTATACCAATTGACAGTCTGCACACATGCCTCCATGATTTCCCTCTTTTGTCTTAAAACAGAAAATTCACCAAACTGCCCATCCCTGCCTCCTATTTGTTTGGTATGTTTTGACTCAGAAAACAGTTGCAACCAAATTTTGTGATGCTTTGCTTTTGAAGCAACATCCTACAGTACAAAGGTGAAATACATCTTCATTGCTTCTGGCTCTCCGCCACTGACATGCGGCCCCTAGAAAGTTTCCCAGAAGGGAATGCAGCTCTCAAGCTGAAAGAAGTTTCCCACCCCTGGTTTCCCACCTCAGTGAAGAGGAGGCCTAGGTAACTTAGGACACCCTGAAAGTCCTGTGAAATCTCAAATTTCAGGAACAATTGACCAGTCCAGTAATCTGTTTGGGACTGGAAAACATCATGTGCTACTTATTGGCACAAGACACCTGCCTAAGCAATACATGCTTGGAATGACTCCTGGATATTTATTGGAACAGAATGAAAAAAATTCTAAATTAGAGTATCTTGCTGAATTAACCTGCATTGCATATGTCCTCTGTTATTTAATTAGTGCCTACCCTCTACGCTCATTTTCTTGTCTACATAAAAACCTTGCTGCTGTTTTTGAGGTCCCTGTATGATATTATTTAACAAATTTATCCCGGCAGTTGGTGTGTCCCCTGTGTAGGTCCACACAAAGTTCAATAAATGTTTGAGCAAGAAGTCTTAAGTACATGCAGAATTCTAGCTTCACAGTTGCACAGATGAGGCTCACCCCGCACCCTCCACAAGAAGTCAAATGCTGGATTTCTTTTGGTTATCTGTCAGTTAAGCCTTCCTGCAGATGAAATATTTTCCGGGCTTTCAGTTCCTGGTACTGCATTGAGAAGGTGCCAGCATTCTACTTCATTTGATGTTATAGGTTTTCTCTTAAAAATGTCATGCATTATACATCGACTTTTCTAGCTGGGTTTTCTTTCCCATTGTGCTAGAATAGCATTATGGCCCACGTTCTGCCATTGGCACTTGTAATAAGCAGTGATTTAGTCTCTGAATTGATTTTTGAAGGACAGCTTTTGCAGAGAGAAGGTGCGGGATTTTTTCTGCTCCAAGAGATGACTTGAAATGGCCTCGCAATGCAAGCCTAGTCTCTGGACAAGCCTCAGTAATTAATTCCTTTACATATTTATGTGCTCCATGCAGCTACTTGCAGAAACAAAATGTTAACATATGTTTTGGCATTTTTTTCTACTCTACTACCAAATATGTCAGCTCAGTTTTGCCTTATCAGCCTTTAAAATGCTCAGGGCTTTTTTTTCAACTGGAACTCAGTTCTGGCACCTCTCAGGTGGGTGCCATTGCCATTCTAAGAGAATGAGGCAGGTGTTCATGGTGAGTTCCACCACCTCTTTTTCTAGAAAAATAGCACTGGTTTGGACTGAAGGTTTATCTCTGCAGTCTAGTCTAAACTGAAGATCCACTTTGTTGATTTTGTCTTGTAACCAGTTGAAAGAAATTTGATGGTTTTCTTCTTTCCCCTGCAATGTATAGAAGTAAAACAGGCTTTTGTTTTTAATAACACAGCAGCTGAAGTCCAGCATATGGACTTATTTTTATGTTGCTCTAGAGAAAGGTAGTTAGTTGCATCAACCTTGTGAGGTAGGTTAGGCAGAGAGAAGGGGGGGGGAATGAGAATGACTGGCTGAAGGCCACTATTTACAAATCCAAATGTGAATCTATAAATACTTGTGAGTGAGTACAAATTACATAGATGAGTGCCCACATTATTAGCCCATTCGTATGGACTGACAGCTGCTTTCTCCATGGTGTGATCTCACGTATCTGTCATCTGTATGTGAAGTAAGTGACCACATGGGTGGAACTAGTCACATGGCTCATTCCCAGGTCATTGAGACCCTTCTCCATGGCCAGGTCCCTCCTGAGTGAGGATAGGTTAAAACAAACAAACAACCCACATGTGATCAGTAAAAAAAAACACCCCACATGTGATCATATGGTTGCAACATTCACACAAAGCCAGCAGTCATGGGGAAAGCAATTCAAACCCTCCTCAAATGGTTTGTGAACCCGTATTATGGGTACTGCATCTGAATGATCTGCTTGCCATGTTTGTTTTATGTTGTCCTTGCAGCTCTAAAACTGTTTCATGTGATTTCAGGGCAAGAATGCAAAGTCTATCATCACTCCAACCATGTGAAAATCTAAAGAGACATATTTATTTATTTGATGTCAGTTGCTTCCCATAAGTATCTCGGAAGAGATTTCACAGTTAAAAGGTGAACAATAAAAAGAATTCCATATGTAAAACCAATTCTATATATAAAAACAATATACACTTATACACAAAAGCAGGCAGGGATTGGATGTTATGAGTAGTTACAGGAATATGTGATTTCAGTCGTACCTAATGCAAATATGATTATCTGCTTGCTACTATGTCTATTGACAAAATAATTCTTTCAGCATAGCTTAAATTGCAATTCAGATAGCTCATCGGCTTTCTATTTCATGGTGGGTCAGGCTATTGTGCATCCATCCCATGCTCTGTAATTGTGAAATGTCTGAACAATGAAGATTACAGCATCCCTAGTGATAACATTTGCATCGGACAACAACCAATACGCAGGTACTAACATGTTATTGAGTAGTTCTTTCTCTGCATTCTTTCCCCACATTCCCTCTTTGGCAAAAACATATTGGCACCTTCACTCATTATTTCTGAAATCGGAAATATGAGCATATGTCTGTCAATGAAGTTTGTGTGTGATAATGTCGTCCACAAAAAGCAAAGCAATATGTTTGCCACTTAGAAGAGAAAAATAAAGATGACTGATGCAGTGCTCCCTTCTTCCATAGCACTTGCCATTTTCACAGTGGGAGTTCTTATGTATTTATGCATTTATTTATATCTGATAGGATTCAGTCTCGCAGAGTGAAGATGATCGCTCGTGGATGCATTTAGGGAAAAAATGTTGCAGACCATTTTGGATATTCTTGGCCTCCGAAGGTGTAATTTCAAACAAGAGCTGAGATTGGAAGCTGTTGTGGGTTTCTGAGCCCTGTTTTGTAGTGAATGCCTGGAGTCAGAGAGAGAATAGACAGTTCCGATATCTGTCACATTAGACAAGAAGACCAGAGGGGAAATTGCCAATTAGAAGAGGTGAGGGTAGCATGGATGATAAATCCCTCTCCGGACGAAATCTTAATCCTTCTTGCAACTGCTGCTACTGTACCTCAGGGCCAGTCACTGACAAGTGGCAGCTGTGGGGGGCCAGGGGGGCAAGAGCTTCACACAGTTTGCTTGCGGCCAGCACTAATGAGCTGCCCAAATGTGGCGACAGAAGATAGTAATTGGAGTGGGGGCAAATCAATGGCAGAGAAGCAGCTCAGCTGTTTCTTGTTTAATTCCAGCTGGAGTTTGCTGACCAGCACTTTGCTTTGATAGTGGGAGAAACCAGCTCATTCCCCCCAGTGTGTCCTATTGATCCCAAAGCTGTTTCCCCCACCCACAAAAGGATGCCAGTGTGTGAATGCATGCACCATGCATTTTGCAGTGTACATTTTAGTTATTCATTTATTAGATTTCTATTCCACCTTTCCTCCAAGGATCTCCAATTCCCACTCTCTCCATTTTATTGTCCTTTCACCCTGTGTGCTGAAGTGTGTCTCTCCCCCATGCTTTCTGTGTGCTTTCCTTTCTCCCTACTGTTCCACCCAGGCCCTGGATATATTTGTCTGCTCCCTTTTTTCAGTGCTGCGTGCGAAAAGGGAAAAAAATGGAATTTGATAATTAATGGGGCCGTTGTTTGTAACATCCTTGCACAGATGCAATGGTTGAATTTTGCTAAACCCAGTGATCCCTGGCTGTAAACTAGAACTGTCCTCTACTAGGATGGCCTTTGACTGCTGTGAATGCTTAGTTTCCTAACAACCACAATGCACAAGTGCTGTTGGTTTGACTTGCCCTGTAGGCTGTGGTTGGGATCACCCACTTTTACCACATGCAGTTCTGTTCTGAATGCATTTGTAATAGTTCCAGTCTTCTGTTTGTATCTCACTTGTAGTTTGCCTTGTGTGAGAAATCAGGTCCTGCCTCCAGAGCCTATCCAGTAATGCACCTCCTTTTGTGTGTGAGAGGATAAGAGGGCATATAAAATAATCTGAGGCAATGCTGGGACAAACTTGGTCATGGACATATGTTTTATGAATTGCTTTGAACCAGGGACTTAAGACTCTGCGTACATTCTGCTGAGCTTATGGAGCCTAAAGGATGAGACGGTGGCGAGACTTTTTACTAGGAATGGGTTGATTGCATCCAGTTTCAGTCTCGCTTGCACTCAATCATAGATCTGTTCCATGCCATCCTGTAGCATCACATTGCTTCCAATTCCATCCTGTTGTTTGCCATTCCTTTCCTGTTCCATTCCATTGTATTATTATTATTATTATTATTATTATTATTATTATTATTATTAATTTGTGTTATTGTATGCATTTTTCTTTGCTGTTTCTGTAAAACACAAACTCTCTGATGCAGTCACCAGTGAAATTTGTATTTCATATGCATCTCTCTCTCTCTCTCTCTCTCTCTCTACATATATATATAAACACATTTTTGTACAGTGAAAATGCATTGCAAAATCTGAAGAAGTGCATAATCCAGTTGGGTGCTGCATTCCTATACACAGGCAAGTTCAAGAGCATCAGATCCGGTTGGCCTGCTGTGGAAAGGAGACCTTACAAATTCCTACTTTATTGCCCTCATCCCTACCTTGTCTGACAAAGAGGTAGCACTGTCCATAGAGATGGAGTAGGAAATCATTTCAGTTCACATTCAGATTTGCACTTCCCCACCAAATAGGGAAACCAAAAACAGAGCCATCCTTCAAAATTCACGCTTATCCAAATTTTGTGATGCAGTTATCCAGTGTCTATAAAAATGCATTTACTAAGGGGAAGGTAGGCATAAAAATCAATGTATTTGTGAAACTAACCTACAAAACTACAATGCATAAGTAGAAATTGATTGCAAAAATGTGCAATACACAATTTTGTATGCAAAACTGCACACAAAAACGTGTTAATTTATACTGCAAATTGCACTGTGATCCTTGGAAGAAGGGCAGCATATAAATTTGATAAAATAAATAAATTGCAGACTGATGCAGAAATGTGGAGAACTGAATATAAGATTGGGGGCGGATATGAAAAACTTGAGGGAACCGAAATTGACAGATTTGCCCATCCCTGTCAGAGGCTTTAAGATGCTGACTGCACTGACCCCTTGTGGTGGGGAGGAAGATGGCAGTATAAATAATTAAAACAAGTGTGGGTGGGTCTTCTAGAAACTCATAGGGGGAGAGTGCAGAGAGGAAGGTGTTATTTTGCTCCACATGCTCTCTGTCCCCTTTCTCTCCCTCTACCCCTCATCATAGGAGTGTATTCTGGGCTTGCAGGATGAATCATACAGCCATATTAATCAACTGTTTCCCACTCTCCATGTCTGCATGGCAAATGGTATTATCATAGTAATAATAAATAAAAGAATAGCAGGGCTCTGCAGTTCTGCTCTACATGACAAGTGGTCCATCAGTGTCCGGCAGATGGGATAAAACCTCAGCCTTCTCCCCAGTCATGGAGCTGGG
This sequence comes from Podarcis raffonei, assembly GCF_027172205.1. Classification (NCBI taxonomy): domain Eukaryota; kingdom Metazoa; phylum Chordata; class Lepidosauria; order Squamata; family Lacertidae; genus Podarcis; species Podarcis raffonei. Next base: position 56,296,768 of record NC_070604.1, read on the forward strand.
GAGAAGGCAGGGGTAATTTTTTTGTTTGTGCTGCACTTGGGATGTGCTCAGAGCAGATGAGACCCCTGTCCTTCAGAGGAGTGAGAAACAATGTCCAAGCAACCACAAACCTTTGGCAGTGGCTTATGACAGCCAAAATTTCTGGATCTTTATTTATAACGTTGTAACAATTAGGGTCACTTTCTCTCACCTTTCTTGTGGGGTTAGGACAGGCATAGAGACACACCCTTTGTAAATTCAATAACTGACTGCCGCCCCAATCCATCTAAGTCTGAACATGTGGGATCCAGAATTTACTTACGTGGAAGGGACACACATTTTAGCAGACTCCCTATATTCCCATATTAAAATTCCCCAAGTTGGAAAACCACTTAATCAACTCCAGAGTTCAAATCCAAGCCTTTTCTTAATGTAACAAGATAAAGCAGCGTGAGAGAAGGCAGAATTGCATCAAAAGGAAAATGAACAGCCATTTCCAAGTAGTTCTAGATGGATATTAGCCCTCTTCAGGCATTCAGACAATATGTTGTGAGATGGGGCTCTAGAGCAAGCATGCTAGCTCCACTCCCTGTTGTCATTCTTGTCACCTCAAGTTGGAGGGTGGCTGTCAGAAGTGGGGAGCCTCCTGTGCTCAAGCAGATGTGCATTTAAGATTTCTAAAACATGAACAGAGCCTCAGTGAGTACAGGGTAATAAATGGTTGCTCTCCCATTTCTGGAGAATGATGGGAGTGATGATGAGGGCTGAGCTAGCACCCTCATTCTTGCATCTGTCCCTGCATGTTTACTAAACTCCATGTCAGACCACATGAAGAAGGCTACTGTTTGTAAAGAACATTCAGTAACTTAACAGACAGATTATATTTAGCTGATGTTCATCCAGGATGAGACTCAGCTTGAAGGAGAGCAGTAGCAATTTCCCAAGCAAATGAAGATAAAAGCATGCTCAAACTCTTAATTTTTATACTGCGTTCCAAGGACCAACAATGGGTATGGGGAGGAAGTGATCAGCTGGGAAACATTATGGGGTGTATCAGGACGACAATACTTATCATGTCTCAGGGAAGTGGCTTTGTGAAATGTGAAGCTGAGAAGATAATCTCTTTTTAGTATAGTGGTACCTCGGGTTACAGACGCTTCAGGTTACAGACTCCGCTAACCCAGAAATAGTACCTCGGGTTAAGAATTTTGCTTCAGGATGAGAACAGAAATCGGGTGGCGGCGGCAGCGGGAGGCCCCATTAACTAAAGTGATACCTCATGTTAATAACAGTTTCAGGTTAAGAATGGACCTCCAGAATGAATTAAGTTCTTAACCTGAGGTGCCACTGTATTTCGGGGAGAAGGATGTTTGGGACGTGCCTTCCTCACTCTTCTATGATAAGTAGGGAGCTTCTGGGTAAAGATGGGGTTTTTTAAAGGGACAGAAGTGTTGAGGGTTTTGGTGTTCATTACAAGTGTTGTCAGTGGGCAGGGCTGAGGAAACTTTCCTTCCCTCCTATTTCCCCAAACTGTCAGAAGCTGAATTCTAAAGGTCATGATAGCATTGATCTGCTTTTGAGTGGGCAATGAGACACCTGTCCCCCGCCCCCCATCCCCATCTCATTGCACATTATAGGACTATTATGCATAGAAGCTAGATATGTGCCTTCCTCCCTCCCTCCCCAGTCTGTTTCTTACACTTAATAGCTGATCTGCACAAAGGAAAAGGTCACTCGCATGGGGTTACAATGGTCAGCCAGATTGCTGTATAACAGCTTGGCTCTGTTAAGTAACCAGACATGAACACTATTAATAAGATAAAAAGCAGCCACAAGGCCTTTAGAATAGCTTTATACGCAGCATTATGCACAGACCTAATCAATACAATAGCAGCTCTATTGCTTTAAATGAGCTGTTTCTTAATGGCTAGACAGAACAGCCATTCCACTATGTAAAACAATCATATCACCCTTGTTTTAATCGTATTAAATTTAGCTATTGAAGAGGAGGACTATATTAGGCAGGACAGGCAGTGACATATGGTAGAAAGAGCTTAATATAATTTGCCGGTTCTCTTTCTCCATAATGGTTAATTGAAAAGCAAATAGACCTGACCAGCCTTTTATTTTTGCATAGCTAGGGTGCGTTCTACATCTTACTGACATTAATGGGGAAATATTCCATTATTTTTCATGGTTACAGATTGCACTTTTTTATATATATAAAAGTATTTCTTTGCACACACAAAAAAGCATCAAAAGTGGTGAACAAATGAACAAGTATTTCTTGCTACCCCTGGAGAGAATAAATAGAAAAACAATGTTTCCATAAATGTTTAGAAATGTGTGTTGAATTATGTTAATGGACATGTGGTGTCTTATACCCTGCAGTTAAGCTACATGTTAAAAAAAACCCACCAGTATTTAATGTAAAATTATATTTTGAAAAATCAACTCTAGGGTATTTGCAAGTAGTTTGGTATTGCCTCTGTATGTTAGATTTATACCCTAATATTTTGTGATGGGGAGGTTATTAGGAAAGAATCCAAGGCTGTTATTTACTGGAGCAAACATATAAAGTAGGAGTCATCAGTGCAGTGCTCCTGAGTACCAGAGTGCCCACCAGCACCTCTATGGTACCCATAAACGGTCTTTGTAAATGTCAGTAAATGTTAAATATTTGATACAAATAATTCTGTAAGATGTTTATATGGAGTATCCCCTCTCTCACACACACAGCCGAAGACAAAACTTCTATGTTATACCACGAGCTTACATAAGATCATTATATTTTTCTTCTCTTCAGTTCACATGTAATAATGCAGTGTTTTTCATGCAGCGTTTATACACTTCTCTTGTTTATATCTCTTGGGGCTCTGGGATGAGAAGCTGGACGTTTCTTTTAAATATGAAATTGCCGTACCTCTAAACTGAAAACATAATTTCCCACGTAATGTGACCGTTCCAGAAAAATGACAGTTTGCTTATTGTGCTTTATATGCTCGGTTTTGTAACTTTAAAGGCTTTTTAAAAAACCCCAAGATGTACAGATGTAAGATAGTTCCTACGCCATGCCTATTAGTAGCTTCTGTTAACTTTTTCCTCATATATTAAGAAATGCGCTGTGAGGGACGCTTGAGGCTATTTTTGTTTGTTTGTTATTTTTCCACAGAGTAGCCTAAGTGTGCCTTTTTAAATCAATGCTCTTATTTTAAATGCAGAAGCTGCTTCCAGCCCAGAGTTCCTCCATTAGTAGTTCTCTTCTCTCCTGTGTTTCCGGGGACTGCTTGAGCCCTCACATCCTTGGCATATCTTGTGCCATTTTTCTTATTCATAATGGTGCTTCCATTCACTCTACGGTGGTTCCATCTATATTTTTATTCTGTCAAAAGCTGACACTGTTTCATGCAGTCTGATGGCGTAGGGCTCAAGTGTGAGGGAAGGGAGCTGGCTTTGCTCTGCTATAAATTATTTCTCCCTCCCCATAGAAATGAAGATTCCAGATTTATCTCTGAGAATTTTAACCTGAGCTTCTCTTAGATAAGCACTGGTATATGTTCTAATATGCTGAGCAAAGGTATTAATACTGTTGTTATAATAATGGTATAGGTTTACCCAAATAAGTATTATTTAGTGTAGACTCATGGAAATTAATGGAGTTAAGTTAGTTGTGCTTATTAATTTCAATGGATTTACTCCTGAGTAGGACTAACATTGGACACAACCTTATGTATGTTGGAATTTTAATGATCAAACATATCACAAGCTTATTTCAGTTATTTTTTACAACCACTGCATAAAATAGGCAGTATTATTTTCCCCATCTTAAAGGCAAAGGCCTGAGAGACAGTTTGCTGACGATCAACTGGTTAAAAATTGAATTGGGCAGTACCCAGCTAATAGCTCCTGGTCTTAACCACTGGGCTATTTCAACTCTTAGCTTTTACTCATGGAAATCTCAAGTGTTGGGAAAAGAGTTCTGACAGAAACAGTTTTTAACTTGGCTACTGAAGGGGGAACAGTTGCCAACACACGCAGAGAGAGCCTATCTCCTATTGACATCTCTAACTATGGTCCTTATTCTACAGTGTTGGGTCCAACGCTCTTTATTTAGGACTGCCAAGTCGCTGCCAGATGACCTGTTATCCCACAGTGTCCAGTACATTTCCTCATCATTTTCCGTACCACAAAAATCCACTTTTTTAGAACCAGGTTTGTTGGGCAAGAGCAACAATCTGCTCTGCACCCACCCACCCACCCACTCACACACACCACTTTCTAAGGCCCAGACTGTGAACACAGGAAGACCACTTGCTAGAGTTATAATGTTGGAGGCTTGGTTTTGAGGAAGGAAACAAGAAATATTTTTTCCTGCTTATACAGCCTTTTGTCCAATTAACTTGGTGTGCATCTATAGAATCATAGAACTGTAGAGCTGGAAGGGACTAGGAGTCATTTAGTCCAAGCCCCTGCAATGCAGAAATCACAGCTAGAGAATTCCTGACAGAGAGCCATCCAACATCAGTTTAGGAACCTCCAGTGAAGGAGAGCCCACCACCATTTTAGATAGTCCATTCTAGTGTCGAATAGCTCTTACTGTCAGAACAGTTATTCCTACAGTTCAGTCAGAATCTCTTATCTTGAAATTTTATCTGTGGCTTATATCCAACAGTGCACTAGCAGCATCCCACTCTCACCACAGGACTTCAGTTTCCTCTCCTCCCCCACTTGTTTGCCACAATCTGCACCAGATGACCTCCCAACTCTCCAGAGCCGATTCTGAGAGTACCTGGAAGGGGTGGCTGGAAGGGACAGGAGAAGGGAAGGGACAGGAGAAGGAAAGGAATTTATGTTGTGCACACCACAGTGTGTTGCATGAGCAGAGCTGCAGGGTTGGATACAGCCGATTCTATGTGTATGTAAGTGTATGTGTGGAGAGAGAAAGAGATAAACTGAGCAGGGGGTGAATAGATTCAAGATAGCGTCTTTCATGGTAACGCTCCACTTGCTGGCTTCATTTTTTGCCTGCTAGCATCCAGCTTCATGGGCAGATACTTGAGGTGCAGTTCTCACAGTAGTAGTAAGTAATAGTACCAGCAACAGTAGAAATATCAGCATTTCTGGGTTATACTTCTGGGTTATTCACCTGCTTCATCTCCTCCTGAGTATCCACATTGTGTATTGGATAAAAAAGTACAAAAGGAAAGCCACAAATGTTTAGGTTCCATCACATATATGTACTACTTGGTTTTTCCTATAATGTACAAAACTACCTTTATTCTTGTCTACGACTATATTCTTGGACCACCTACTTCTAACTCTCCATACACCCATGCTCACACAGTGCTGTTATCCAACTTTGTGATATTAACCCTAAAATTATGCTTCTAGAACTATTCCTTTTATTTTATTTTTGCACACCCCTGAGTCCTTACTGAAGCAGCAAGAGGAATAACAATGTGGGTGGTAAGGTAAAGGTAAAGGTACCCCTGCCCGTACGGGCCAGTCGTGTCCGACTCTAGGGTTGTGCGCCCATCTCACTTAAGAGGCCGGGGGCCAGCGCTGTCCGGAGACACTTCCGGGTCACGTGGCCAGCGTGACGAAGCTGCTCTGGCAAGCCGGCACCAGCGCAGCACACAGAAACGCCGTTTACCTTCCCGCTATAAAGCGGTACCTATTTATCTACTTGCACTTAGGGGTGCTTTCGAACTGCTAGGTGGGCAGGAGCTGGGACCGAAAGACGGGAGGTCACCCCACCGCGGGGATTCGAACCGCCGACCATGCGATTGGCAAGCCCTAGGCGCTGAGGTTTTACCCACAGCGCCACCCGCGTCCCCGCAATGTGGGTGGTAGCATTTGTTTAAATAACTGACAGCCATTCTGCTACTGAAATTGTCAGAATCTTTTTAATGGCAATAATACTGATAAAGTGGTGCTGTTATTAAGAAGCAGACATTTTCTGCCAAGGTCGCTGACCCCCATTTGCAAGTGCTCATCGGCTTCAGTTGAGGCCCAGTCCTAAAAGCCTCGTTAGCACCCAGCAGATTCAATCACAACACTGTTGGGTTAAGAAGAGACTGGCAGGGTCTTTAATTTTGCCCCTGAGCCATTTGAACACATTTCTTCTAAGGTAAGTATTTCTGTCTGTTTCCTTCTGTTTTAACTCTCTTATGTTTTGAGAAGCAGCCTGTATTTGTAGTCATATGCACCTCAATGCTTTGTTTTAAAGTTGCTGTTCTCTCTCTTTTTCTCTCTTTCTTCCTCCCCCTACCTTTACAGCTCCTAGATTGTTTTGTGATTCCAGTTGTGATATTATTATCTTGGTTCTTCCTGCTGGTTCGGTACAAGGCAGTGCACTTCATTGGCATTGTGGTCTGCATTCTGGGGATGGGCTGCATGGCAGGAGCCGATGTCCTTGTTGGACGGCAGCAAGGGGCAGGTAAGGATCTGCATACATGTTTCCATGCAGGAAAGAAATGCTGTGCCTGGAATGCTGTTCTCCAGCAATCAGAGAAGTTCAGAAACAAGATTTCCTTGTAGCCTCAAAACGAGTTTGGGAAGGGGATTTTGTAAAGGGAGATCCAACACAAACTGCATCTGTTTTTATTTCAATTCATCTGCTTGTCTGATACATGTGCCCTTGCATGTGTAGGGAAAAGAATCCAGGCCAAATGGCGCATGAGACTCTTAAAATAATGTACACTGGTACCTTGGTTTACAAACTTAATCCGTTCCGGAAATCCGTTCTTAAACTGAAACCGTTCTTAAACCGAGGTGCACTTTCCCTAATGAGGCCTCCCGCCACCGGCGCCTTTCCACCGTTCAGATTCTGTTCTTAGACTGAGGTAAAGTTCGCAAACTGGGACACTACTTCCAGATTTGAGGAGTTTGTAAACTGAATCGTTCTTAAACAGGACCGTTCTTAAACCACTGTATTAAGGTCCCAACAAAGCCCTTAATTGCCATAATGCTATATAGAGGCAGGATGACCTTTTGAAAGGTCATGTGTAGCATGTGACTGCCATGTACAGCTTCTGTATACTGGTCTGCACATGTGCTAGTGGTCATTTTAACTGTACAATCTGTATACAGTGCATGTCAGGGCTTTCCTGCAACTTGTGCAAGGAGTAAGTTGTGCTTAACTAATTTGGCAGGAAATCAGGAGAAATCTCTTTTTTAACAGATTGGTGTGTGTGTGAATTTGGGAAAACTTGAAGACAAAGATTACCGTAAAGTCTCAATGCTTAAAACACAAACAGCTCCCTCAAACCACTATTTAACACACAACAAAAGCAAACACTGTACTATTGTTGCGTGACTCCAGCACTTATATAAAGGTAGAGTAAAGTCCTGTGGGAAAGTGCTAGTTTTGTGTCATTTTGGGCTGCCTGCAGGAGATTGATTTTTGATTGCTACCCCATATTTTAAAAACCACTCAAAGTTTCCCACCCACCCTTCTTCCCAGTAGATAGCAGTGATCCCCCCCCAAAATACCATTTTCTAAACAACATGGGATGAGGTGTAGGGGACTGCTGAAAGTGGGGGAAATTGCTCAAAGCTGAGCCAAGATTTGCCTGAGTTTGAGCAATTCCCCCTTCCCTTAGCTCCCCATCCCACATTGTTCAGAAGGTCCTCTAGAGAGATTTTTCAAAGGGCCAAGGCCAGGTGTAGAGAACAGGTGGGATGGATATTTCCTTCTGTGAACTTCTTTCTATCCACTTACCTTTGAATTCACGACATTGCATTGAAGATTTTGCAAAAGCTTTGCCTTTAGTGTCTCCTTGTAGGTAACTGTCCTGCATGTGCAATGAACATGCAGAGATAAATTTACCCTCAAAGGAAAGGTGCAAAAGTCTTTCCAAAAGTGTAAAGAGATTTGATGAAGGAGAGCTCTGATAGCAGATTTTGATCTGCTTTTTCATATATATATATTCTCTTTGTGCTCCTAGGAGAAAATAAACTTATAGGGGACCTTCTAGTACTAGGTGGAGCCACTCTCTACGGCATCTCCAATGTTTGTGAAGAGTACATCGTACGGAACCTGAGTCGGGTGGAGTTTCTAGGCATGATTGGACTCTTTGGTTCCTTCTTCAGTGGAATTCAACTGTAAGTAAGGAAAGGCAGCTGCCTGCTACTATTGAAACAAAACCAGAAAGTCCCATACCATCTCTTCACTTTGTTTCATTGGAAATCTCCCAATCACATGTGCTTTCATGTGTATTGTAGAGGTTGAATGGCCCCCAAACCCCTGGTCCTCCAACTATTCACCTGCCACTGGTCATACATCCCAAATAAAATACCTGCTGATGAAAAAGAAATGCTTGAAGTTTGTAGCCCACCAAGGTATGGTTTGAGTGTGACTTACCATAAAAGCCCAAGGCCAAATGAGCTGTTGGGCTGAGTAGAAACGGGATGAATGAACCTATGTTCCAAGATGCTCACAACAGCAGCCCTATGACATCATTTTAGCTGAGGGACACTGAGTTTTCCAAATGTGTTTCATGGCTCGTGTGTGGGGATCTAATCCTGCATCTCACTGGTTTCAGTCTGACATTCTAATCACAACACCACACTAGTGCTCAGTGTGCGCCTTATTCTTCTGCTGGTTTTGGTTTGGTGTTTTTAAAAAAAATGAAAATCCACCTCTGGAAGCTGTGATGGAGAGCTGAAGACTGGACAAAGGCTGTGCTTCACCCTTCACCCTTCCCCATTTGGTTGTTTTTCAAAATCATCTCCCAGCTGTATCCTCCTTGATGGAAAATATACAGGCAACCAAGAATGACATCTAGCTTGGCTAGAGTAAAGAATAACTAACTAAAGAATAATTAAGTAATAAAGAATAAAGAATACCTAACTAATAATATAAAATGCGTGCATTGTGACTTTCAAAGCCTTTCAGAGTATTAGGGACCTTACTGGTGTTTTGTTTAACATTTTGTACTGTCAAACACAAGCTTCCTTGTTATTGACACATTTGGAGCACCAATCCTTTTATTTTCTAAGCTTGGGCAGGTTTTGTGCACAGTATGGCTCTTTATTACCACTGTTTCTCTTGAGCCTCTGCTTGGTGAGTGTTAATATTTCAACTTAATGGATTTCAGTCATGTTCTAAATCAGCACTCTGCAAAACCTGCACTGGCCCACAGGCAGCAATACTGTGCTTGGACAGCCCCAAAGGGCACGTCATGCTCTGCTTTCCCTGTCAAGCTGAAGAAATAATATTTTCTGTGGAAAATAAAATAGGATCCAAGTTTTGGAAAGTAAAATGCCCAAAGGGGCAATCCCTGTAGCCTTGGAACTGATGTAGGCTGTGTGCACACTGCAGCTTTAAAGCGCAATTGAAGCACATTGTCCCCTCACAGAATTCTGGCCACTGCAGTTTCTCCTTCACAGAGTTCCTTCACAACTCCCAGCAAACTACAGCACCCAGAATTTTTTACGGGGGGAAGTGTGCCTCAAATGTGTCTTATAGTGTGTACACAGCTCAGACATGCTGAAAAGGCAATGTGCTTTAGTCATTAGTGAACTTTGCCACTTAAGAGTCAGAAAGGAGGGGAGCATCATAGAATGCTACTTCATATTAAGAAAAACTCACTCCTCAAGGAAAGCTGGCTATTGTGTATAAGCAATTACCAGTCTTTTCCTGACATAAATACCTCCTGTGCTCAATGGCAAAGATTTCTGAGGATGCATGCACAATGACAGCTTTAAAAGTTTGGCTGACAAGGGAATTTATCATTAAAATGTACAAGTCATCACTGAATTATGTTGCTAAATTAGTTGCTGTTCTGATTATTTTCACTTCCAGGAAAGATTAGAATCAAATGGAATCTGGTCTGGGCATTGTCTTGAGACAATTCTACATGGTAATAACAGATTGGGGGGAAATAGATATTTTATGCAAAAACTAGTGTGAGGAAGATAAATTTTATTGGCAAATCCAAAGGATTTCATTGCCTCCAGCTTAATCTTTTTACTTGGTAGCTTCATCCTGAGAAGCAGGATAAAAATTATGCTGTATTTGTTGCTGATGTATTGTTAATCTAATGCTTTACAGAAAATGATGAGATTATCCTGCATATATAAATATGTATGAGACATGCATCTGTTTGTCTCTTTTCTCCCAGCATCTGTAGGAAAACGATATGGATTTTTGGTGCTGAACTGAATTAACCCAGCAAGGATAGTATGAAACTTGGGTTCAATCCGTAACATTTAATGTATCTTCCACATCCACTGCACCATATGCATATGTTTTAATGCTAGATAGCACAGTATGAAAGGGAAAATGATGCCATGGGGCCACCTTCTCCTTTTTACAACAGATTACCCTCTTAGCTTGGCCAGTACTTTGAAACTTGCTACCACCAAGAATTCTTCTCATACTAAGCTCTCCCGCTTTAAAACCTATTTAGTGCTCAGCTGTTGCTGGATCCTTCTCACACTTCTCTATACATAATGCTTCTCTTCTACTTTTGACCAATCTCACCCCTGTCTATTTTTTCAAGATGGCAACAGTTTTTTAGATCACTTATCGTCAATTGTGCTGTAGCAACACACATTGCATATTTCACTTTCATGTGAAATGCACATACAAAAACAGAGCCACAAAATGCACATTTCAAAATATTCCCCCCACCCAAGTACTACTCATGTGAGCTGTCTGCTTTCTTTGTTCCCAAAATTAAGCTACAGGCTCAGTCCTTCACCCAGGAACTTGGGTGTCATTCTGCCTCTTTGTGATGTTAATGCTACCTTATTATTATTATTACTATTAATTGAATTTATATACTGCCCTATACCCGGGGGTCTCAGCGCAATGGAGACACCCAGTTTTCAGGCCTAGCTTACTTGCATGGAAATACCCACTGTTGGTAAATTAGGCAAATTAGGCAGTAACAATGGAGATATGCAGAAATAGCCTATTATCTTCTAAAACATCTGATTGTCAAGCCTTTAGAAACACAATTTAAATCCTGTTCATGTTGGCTGGAAAGAAGTTGCCACTGAGTTCACTGGAACTTAGTCCCAAGCAAGTCCCTCTAATAGAAGGACTTAATATTAGTGTTGATGAACTTATCAAAATATGGTGTACACTGAGAAATCTTGACCGCATCTCAGCTTCATCAGTTTTGATGAACCCTTGCATTATGCTATGTCTCTTCCATGGTATTCATTCCTGTGTGGTCAGTCAGTTCTTGCCTGTGATTTATTTGGATTTTTATTGGCTACAGAGGTGCTTAAAAGAGAATATAATGCACACAAATGCATCATTAATATTTTATTTGCTAGCTCCAAAAAATATTAATACACTGAATAGTTGCCGGTATATCATACAGTGTGGATATGCAGCTTTAGGCAGATAGCCCATTTTCATTAAAGCAGCTCTCATTGGTGTGTTAGTGACTCTTATTACTGTGCCATTTACCTTTCAAACTGAGAGATGTGCAGGGATAAAGACAGAGCTGACTAAACAGACCTGACAGCATTTAACCTGTGCAGGAGTTCTCCCAAATCTATTTCTAAACCTCAGTTATTTGTCTTCATTTCAGGAGCTAATTGGAAATAATGTGAGTTCCCATCATGAAATTTTACCTTTACTTTTCTTCTTCTTCTTTTTCAGTGCCATAATGGAACACAAGGAGTTGTTAAAAGTTCCCTGGGATTGGCAAATAGGTAAGAGCGCAACTTATCGCTTTAGTGGTTGCTGTTGAAAAAAAGAACCGATGTTTTGGATATGTGCTTGCATTGTTGAACAGGCAGCGTTTGTAACATCCTGTCCAAGACTGGAAACAAGATACCTTTGTAACATTCTCTGCACAGGGAGTAGTGTTTGGAATTGAGCAAGCACTGTAGGGCTTGGAAACATTGACTCTTTTCCTTTTGAGCTGTGAAATGGCCAAAGGGCAATTTAATGCCCCTTGCCACCACTGAATAGCAACAGAAACTTTAGAAGAGTTTTCTCCTTTGCACTTCACCTGCTCGCTCCTGCCAGTGAGTTCATTGGAAGGGAGTGACTGAGGTGCACAGGATATTCTGAAGCCTGTTTACACTTTCATGCTGGGAAGACGAGGGCTGAGCCCTAGGCCAGTGTTGCCAGCTAGCTTAAGAGAAAGTGACTGCATTGCATAACCAGAGAGGGGGGCATTCCTTGGGTTCACCAGTCCAGTCCCATGGACTACTGGCTCCCTGGACCTACAGTTTTTCCTCTAATCCACCTATTTGTGCATGATGGCCCATTAGAGCCAGTGTGGTATAGTGCTTAAAAGGTAAATGTAAAGGAACCCCTGGCCATTAGGTCCAGTCGTGGCCGATTCTGGGGTTGCAGCGCTCATCGCACTTTACTGACCGAGGGAGCCGGCGTACAGCTTCCAGGTCATGTGGCCAGCATGACTAAGCCGCTCTGCAAACCAGAGCAGCGCACGGAAACGCCGTTTACCTTCCCACCAGAGTGGTACCTATTTATCTACTTGCACTTTGACGTGCTTTCGAACTGCTAGCTTGGCAGGAGTGGGGACCGAGCAATGGGAGCTCACCCCATCGTGGGGATTCGAACTGCTGACCTTCTGATCGGCAAGCCCTAGGCTCTGTGGTTTAACCCACAGCGCCACCCGCGTCCCTTGGTATAGTGCTTAGTGTGTCATAATAGGAACTGGAAGACTACTAACCCATGAAGCTCACTGGTGGACCTTGGACCAGTCACTGTCTCTCAGCCTAACCTATCTCACGGGGCTATTGCAAGGATAAAATAAAAGGAAAGAAAAAGTGGGGTATAAGTGTAATGTAAAATAAAAATCCATTAAAAGATGGAGTGTTCCAAAAGCTAACATGAAAAGGCAGCATTTCACAGCCACCGGCAATGAGAGGAAGGAAAACAAAGCCAGCATTAGATATCCGAGTTGCTCAAAATCTTACTCCTGTCGCAAACCTATAATTGCTTCAAAGAAAACAAGACGGCGCATGAGCAGTGTCTCCACTATTGAAGATGTCACACACTATGAAATTTGTACTGGTTTTCATTTTTGCACTTAACTGAATGAGAGGAACTAATTTATGGGGAAAGGCACTGCACTGCTAAGCAAACAATTTTCCGCATAAGAATCGACATTCAGGTGCAATGCTTCCAATAAAGATGGGATTTCCTATTTCTAATGACAGAATGATCTAAGAGGAAGATATGGATGCTGGCTAGCGTCAAATGGCAAGTTGAGCACCAATGTGCTCCTATAACAAAGAGCAGAATAATGTGCTGATAATGCATCAGCAACTCCCTGTTCAACCTACTTACAAAATGAACATCAAAAGCAGCAACTTAAAAAGCAGTCAGAGTCAACTAGTGGCAGAGGGAATCCCTGAGCAGTGGCGTTGTAATAAGCTTCATGGTAAACCGTTGCTCCCCTTGGGCTTTCTCTCATCATTTCCTCTAATTATTGCAAAACCTTAATAGAGAGAGGCACATCTGCCATGAAGCTCTGCCACAAGAAGTCTTAGTAGTTTTGACAGTGTGGCTCAGAAACTAAGCAACAAATCAATATAAAGGATGGCCGCGCTCTTTCTTCAAGCAGTGGAGTGTTTTAAGAGCCTTCTGGGGCTCATTTCCCTTTTAGTGAGAGGGGGAAGAAAGGGTGTTTTGTGGTGTGAATTTACAAATTTATTGGCTAAGTTGACAGCAGCAGCAGTCGAGGTATCTCAGCCAGAAACCATGTGGCTCCAGTAATCCCCCCCAAATCATTCTCTCATCAAAAGCAGCTTCTCTCAGGATCCCCTTTTTCTTTTGCAAAAGCATATGCCTCACCAAAACAGGCGTTGGGACAAGTTTGTTCATACTACTATCCCGTGGCAGCGATGGGGAAACTCTGACCTGGAGACCAAATGGGGTCTATCACCTCTCTCCTGGTTTCTCTGCCTGGCCACAGCCCTAACCAATCCTGCTTTGCATTTCTCTGGATTGCTTTTTGCCTTGAACTCTGAGAATGCTTCTTGCTTTCTGCGATGGAAGACAAAGAGCAATGTACAAGGCAAGTCTGTGTGGAAACTAATCTATGGTAAACAAGTAAACTTTGCAATAGTTGCTCTGCCCCCACCTACCATTGGCGTGTGGGACCTGGAAGGTTGTCCAGAAGAAAATGCAGCCCTTGAGCTCTAAAGGGTCCCCACCCCTGTTTTACAACTAGAAAAGGAGACAGAGAAGCCTCAGGGATGCCCTCTAGATTGTTGGCCATGCTGTCTAGGTCTGATGGGAGTTTGAGTGCAACCACATCTGGAAGGCACCACGTTGTCCATGTTGAGATAGATTTCATATTGAAACAACAAGTGACGATTTTGTAGCAAGTATTGCTAATTATACAGACATCATTCACATTGTTGACTGGCTGTAAAGTGTGCAACCATAGCAGCTATACTTGCTCAGTTGCCTGTTCAGGAATACGCAAATTGTGAAGGACAATGACAGACGGTTCTGGAATCTGATACAGAACTGTACTTTGGTTATTGCAGTAACTGGAAGGTTTTAATTAAGACTGTGTCAACAATTAGGTTCTCTTAGATTTTAAATTCAGCACATTATTTCATAGCCAAGGACACATATCTGAATGCAAGAAACCACCTTGCTGAGTTAGACCCTTGGTCTCTTCCCTTCGAACACCTGTAAGAAGCTCTCAGGCAGATGTCTTTCCCAACCATGCTACCTGAGGATAATTTTAAATGAAGACTGTTTCTTCATGAATCACATGCAGTCTGCCACAGTTATGAACCTTCCATCAAACTGGAGAATGTAGCCTTGCTGCCCTTGAAACAGTAATAGCTGTGGACCTCTGTCCCTAACACAGTTAAATGCTTTCCACTGTTGATGGAAGGAATCAAGCCATATTCAGTTTAGAACTTCACAGGTTGATAGGGCTATCTCTCGCCTCTCGTCTCACATTGTTATCCTAAAGGAAGTCTTGAGCCTCTTCTAAGTAGTGCGGGGTTCTTAACTTTCCTCTTAGCAGAAAATGTGCCTTTTAGAAAAGTTGTGAAGGACAATGCTAACTGTTGTTGTTTTTCTCTCCTTCCCCCACCCACTCCACATTTTCTGGTTCTTTGTCCTCTCAGGATTACTCTATGTTGGCTTTAGTGCTTGTATGTTTGGCCTCTACAGCTTCATGCCTGTGGTCATTAAGAAGACTAGCGCTACAGCAGTCAACCTCTCCCTGCTTACAGCAGACTTGTACAGCCTTTTCTGTGGATTCTTTCTCTTCTACTACAAGGTAAATGAAGCAGACTTTGCATTTGAATAATTGATTGCTCTCTTGCAGGCAACTTGGTGATGCAGAAAAATCAGTACAGCAAAAACAATGGCAATATCTCCAGAATTTATATACTTCATGTCTTGTTGGAAAGGAGTAGCCCATCACACACAAAATTTCTTCTGTAACTGCTGCATCCCATTTGGAGGTGTGACGCTATCCTTCCTGACTGTCTCTGTTCAGTTGTGACCAGCGGATGACAGAATATCTATGCAGTTGCTGGAGGCGGGGGCAAACTTTCCCTGACCCGGGGGGGGGGGGTTCAGAGCTGAATAACTAGAATATGAATTAGACATATGCCAAATATTCTCCTGTTTAAATTTTCAGGTCAAAAATATCAATTTCAGTGGGGCTGAAATATTTCTGGAAAAGCACAGTACAAATATACACTTCTTTCTCCTTCCTTCCTTCCTTCCTTCCTTCCTTCCTTCCTTCCTTCCTTCCTGTGTTTAGTTCCATTTTTCTTCTGGTTGATGCTGTATCAGTCCCATTTCTTTCCTTCACCTGAAGCACCTTTCTCCTTCCTGGATTTGTCACATGGGTTATTTTGGCTAATCGGGGATCACATAGTATATAGTGAATCAGATTGTGTTATATGGAACACTCTATGGCTAGTCAGATTTGATTACATGATGGTGTCACTGAGGACAAATGAAGCTGATTGAGAGTGAGAGCAATAAATGTCAGTATAAATGAGCAGGCAGACATTTTCTCAGGAGTGCTCCTCTCCCCACAAAAAAGTCACCAGGAAATTATACAGCTCTTTGGAGCCTTCAACCCAGACAAGCAGACAAACAAAAATGAACCCCAAAAATGTGAACAAAAAAGTGAGTAATTTTGGCTTATCCCTAATAAAATTAAAAATAAAAACCTTTGAATTTATGCAACTCTGAATTGAAGGTAATGAGACTTTTCACTTATTCATTTATTTTAAAATTTAATCCTCCACCTATGCAATTTGAAAACTAAAGCAACTAACATCAGTAAAAACTGTATATAAGTTCCAATGAAGCTAGGTATCCAAAACATTCAAAATCTGAAACTAGATAGAATGCTCCCAGTATTTATTATGTGTGGCTGAAATTTAAAAACTTTTCTTTGCTTGTAAAAGGTTGTTGTTACAAAAATCCTACAGTCAGCATTTGACCAGCTGAAAGAAGCAAGAAATTGAGATCAACAGTTCATTATTTGCATAATAAGCAGTATCGGGATGTGCACACCTGCTTACAATGGTCCAGTGTAGACATGATGCTTAACCATAGTTAGTACTATCCATGGTTTGTCACTTTAACCCTGGTTAAGGTCCTAAATGTACAATGTGACCATGGTATATGGGGAACTGTGCCTTTCCCTCTAGAAGCCTTATGTAGGGCAAGACGAATAAGACCTGCTTGCTACCTTGCAAGCAGAGTGTCTAGAAAAGCAGGTGAACTGCCTTCAGGGTTTGCTCTGTGCAGATATGTCTTAATCATGTTGAACATGAAGCATGGCTTTCAAACCAAGTTCCCAAAGTCTGGTTTTCAGGTAAACATAGTTCAGAAATAATGCTTTAATGACCAAAGAAACCATAGTTATGCAAATACAACTGCATACATAGGTCACTACTTAAGTACTACAGTTGTTGTATTACTGGTACAACTTCCAGACTAAAACTCTTACTTCGTGCAAAACTAACTTGACATTTACAAGTTATAAAAAACTCATGTACTGAATAATGTCAGCTCATCTGATTTAACTTTAGCTTCCTGTTGATCAGAATTTATAATTCTGGCTTTCGGACTATAAATGCAGCCCTGTAATTTTTGTTTGGGTCTTCCCTATCATTTATAAGAGGAAGGCAAGCTTTTAAGCTCCCCCCAACCATGAAGCATAACACATTAGCCGTAAATGACCTATATTAATTATCCTGCTAAGGTCGGTATACTCTGCATGTTTTCCACCTGTTCTGTTTTTAGCTCAGCAGTAACCCTTCTTAGCTGCACTAATCCCTTTTGTTTTATAGCATATTGACCAATGGGCAAAAGCCTCTCTTCAGTGGAAAGTAAATGACTTTATGCTGAATTAGAATCATCTGAGCATTTTAGTACTTCTTGCAGAACATATTTTTTACAAGGCTTTCAAGTAACTGTTGTGATTTTCCCCTCCCCCTGTGCTGCTACTTTTATCATCTGAAAGCTTTATTGCACCTACAGCAGTAAATCTCTGGAAATCAAAGGGAATGCAGGAAACAAGCTTTACTGAGCTCTAGAGCTTTGGAAACTAAATGGAGGGGAGGGAAGAGGAGGGAGAGGGAACATCCGGATGTGTTTTGTTAGGATTTCACTTCCCTGTATCAGGAGGTTGTGTTGTCTTGATGACATTTGGAACTAAGGTGCTTTTTGTTTTAAATTTATTATGTTCCCCTCACATGCCAGAGCCATAGTAGGCTATATTGGTACAGACATGATGGGCTCCAGTTAAATCAGCAATATGGCTTTATGACTGGCAATCAGCTCCAATGGGCTGTTTAATATGTAGGGAGTTTATTTCATTTTTATTATTAAAGTATAATGACTTGTGGTTAGCTGTTCCAAACAGGCCAGGGGTAGCCAGTGTCATGCTCTCCATATGTTGTTGCTCTTCAGTTCCCATCAGCCAAGAGTCGGAGAGGGTAGGAGTTTAATCCAACAAACGCAATCGAGAGGGCACCATGTGTGCTACCCCTGCAATGAACTTCCATGTAGTGGAGGTTTAAATCCATACTAATTGATCTCAAAAGTTCAGTTAAAATGACCAAAGGCAGCCTATTAGCAATCTTCTTGCCCCACAGCAAATGTATACATTTGCTCTAGAAGCTTACGGGTGGTTTTTGCTAATACTACCTTCGGAAAGGCCTGTACCAGTGATGGATTCCCATTTCACCAGCAGTAATTAGGTGTTTTTGATTCCCAGTGCAAAGTCCAACAGTAATTCTCAGGATCCCTTGAGCAAAACCTGAAAAGTTGACAGGGCAGACTGTTCAGAGTAACTACTTCTGTCCTTTGGGACACAAATAGGGAAGGTGCTCTTTTCAAATGCAGGCACCTTCATTTTTCTTTTCCTTAAGTCAAGAGAGTGTGAGGTAGCCACTGCTTCCTCCTTGACATGAGGCTAAACCATGGGGAGCTACTGAAATGTCATTCCCACTGAAGCAGCAGCAGCAGCACACATAGAAATGAAGAACTTGGTTGCTGAAATTAGACTACAGCTGTTTGAAAAGGCCAGCGTGGACATAGTTTCCATTCTCTCTCATGGCCTTTCACATTTTAGCCTATAAGTCATTCATTATTCCTAATGGACTAAATACTGGCATGTCCTGTTTTCAGTGATCCCCTGTTGTTTTCCTTCTTCGGATGGTTGTGTCTCATTACTGTAATGCATGGAATCCTTCAGTTCCGGCAGGATCTTTTATTCACATTTCTGCGGGGCTTTGCAGTTTGGTTGTTTACCTCTCCCCACAGAGCAAGGGAAGAGCTTCTGGGAGCCAGAGAGAAAGTGAGAATAGAGGTGGGAATGGAAAGAACATACAAACAAGCCCAGTGCCTCAACATAAACTGGGGCAAATTAAGGATATATATTTATGTCAGTGTTTCACATTCAACCTAAAGAGCTTTGAGAATGGCTTTAGCTCTGTGGTAGAGCATCTGCTTTGAATATAGAAGGTTCCAGGTTCAATCCTCAGCATCTTCAAGTAGGGCTGGGAATGTTCCCCCATCTAATAACCCCAGAAAGCTGCTGCCATTCAGTGTAGACAATACTGAGCTATATGGACCCAGTGATCTATCTCAGCTTCCTATATTCCTATGTTCCACTGCCCCTTCTGCAGATATTAATTTTTATTACATTACATTATATTACATTAACTTTTAACTTTTCCACTGCACTTCTTGCTTATCTGCTAGCAGAGTTAATGAGAGGTCTTGATCAAGTTAGTTGCCGTTTTTTCTCAGTATTAATGTTAATTTAGCCTCCTTAGATTCTTTCTTTTTTTTCATTTGCAAGCCAAATTCTGAATTTTAGCTTTTCTAAGAAAATTACATTCCCACTAGGTTCTATAAGCAGTTTGTATCTCATTCTCTGGTAGCAGAGCCATGCATACTGAATGTGTTCTGCACCAGCAGGTTCCGTCACACTGTATTATGTCATTAAACCAGCAAGCCAACTACAATAAATTCTATTCTGCACTGGCAAGATCACTCATTCTGTTTAATCTTAGATGCAGCCATTAGTTGGACTACAACATTATAGTAATTTGCACAATTTGAATGGAATATGTGGAGCTGGAAAAAGCTAGAGTTTATGATTTGAGGAAAGGAGATGAAATAGCTGGGAAAATAACAGAAATGCACAAGCAGGTGAAATATAAACACCACAAAATATTATAGCACCATGAAGGTTTCAGATGCTGCTCAGGGAGGGAATGAGATGTTACAAAGTTCATGTGAGTATGGATGGAAACAGCAGCCCTGTGTCTAATTTCTCTGCCCTCCCACAACCATAATATTTTGAGCTATGGTCCCCATACAGTGATGCCATCACACTGTGTTTTACTCACACGCAATGGGTAAGAGGAGCTTGCAGTATGACACGGGAGAGAGAGGAGGGGTGCCAAGGATGGCTGTTTTTGGCAGCAGCCCCATGCCATTTATCATGTGTAGACATCATGTATCTACGCACATTTATACATTAAAATGAGAAAATCCCTAGCAAGTGTAAACACATCAGACTTTCTTTCCTTAATAACAAAATCATGTGTTGATACCCAAAGCATGTGGCATTCGCTTTTTCATTTTATTCATTTAGAAAATTGTTTTATATACGCATTCACACACAAAAATCGGATTGGTTTACAATAATATATACAAAAAATACAAAAACCATATAACATTTTTGAAATCAAATAACTATTGTGGAAAGATGTGTTCTTAATTGCCTGCACAAGCCTGGTAGAATAGAAGTTTTCAGCTGGCTTTAGCAGTGGAAACAGAAGGCACCAGCTGAATCTCTATTGATGACACTAAAGTCTCAGTTTCTTGTTTTGATCAAATAAGCCTTGCGAACTCAGGGAATGACCAACCACGCTCCTGAATATGATCTCAGTGATCAAGCTGGGATAAAGGGGCTCAGGAGATCCCTAAGGTACCCTGGATCTAAGTTGTTTAGGACTTTGTAGGCTGTAGTATTTGTGAAGTGTATTGCCTCTCACACTTTGATGAAAATCCTAGGAAACAATCTAGAAGGTACCAGGTTGCAGAAGGCTGGTCTCTACTTTTGGCCACCAAGTCGCTCCCATAGATGCTGCTGGATGTTTTCTAGCTAAATTGACTAAAGGTAAACTACAGCCAAGCATGGGGAGCCAAGTATTTACTATAGTGAACAATGAAGGGGCACTATCCCATACTTTGCATTTAACTGGTGCCACGTTTGCCACCTCTCCTTTAACTTGCAGCAACCACATGGTTCCCTTGGATGTCTGTACCCATTTGTTCTGCAGGCATCCTGACAATGCGCCTTTTATTCACTCCTGGGCTCTGCTGATTCCCCTCATTTGTCCTGATTACAGGTTGGATCCAAACTAAGTTTGTCACACTTTGGTCCCATTGAAATAAATGGGAGAGGTTAGTCACAGCTAACACAAGTCCCATTGATTTCAATGGGATTAAAGTGTGGCTAACTTAGTATGAATCCATCTCTGTGTGTGACTTAAACTGTGAAAGGATCTGGGATATATACAGATGCTCCTATTTGATTATTTTGTTGGCCATTCGGTCCTTACAATTTTGATAATGTTTTCAAAGTGATGTCTCATTTACTGCTCAGCATGACTGTGAAATTGTGCTGTGTATGCTCTTGTTCAGCTACAAATGCAAACTAGACCTTTGAAATGTGTTCAGTCAATTAGAGACCGATTCAGAATGCAGGAAGGGAATCCAATCAAACTTCTAAGCATCATGTCTTTAAGAAAATTGTTTGCAAGCCAGGGGAATTAGATGTACTCTTCAGATGATTTTCATCTTTCCTTTATAAAACAGAGGTAGCAGCTAAGGCTATAACAGGATGTCCTTTTGATCCCTGTGTAGGAACCAAGAGTAGACCTATCCCATCATGGTACTGAGTTTGATCCAGTTTATGCCTGAATTCTAAATTTAATTATTTAGAAGTAACTATTTGATCCTTGTGGGTCTCTCTACCTGTTGCACTTCTCTTGATGCTATTGCTTAATTCTTCTCTGATGACACAATGTGCATATTAGATTCCTTGCAAGAAGCAGTGTCATTGGCTCAGTTGCTCTGATTTCAGGCATTGACCCAAGTTGCTGTGTGCTTAGGGGGAATGGGGAAACCTCAGAACAAGAGTGACTAACCTGTGGTTCTCCAGATGCTCTTGGACTCAAGTTCTCATCAGGCCCGGGAACATGGCCAATGCTCAGGGATGATGAGAACTGTCATCCAACAGCATCCATAGGGCCACATGCTAGTCACCCCTGTCTTAATGCAAAAGTCCATGTGAAGCTAAGGTTCAGAATTATATACATCAGCACAAGAACATGGTACAGCATCTCCAGTGTAGCTTTTTCTGGTAAATTGGATTGTTTGTCTCTATCTGTCTACCCTTTACTTTTCCAACCAAGCATATGATTGATGAGAATGAATTAATGGCAACAGTCACATTCTGCCCTTTGACACTGCAGTGTGGTATATCAGACCTTAGAGATTTATAATTGCATATACAATGGACTTTACTTTTGAAAATCAATAGGTAATTGGGTTTTGTGTGTGTGTGTGTGTTTTGCTCTCATTGTTACATGGGGGGTGGGGTGGGGATGAGTTCACCAACAGAAGAAAGATGTTACAGAGAACAAAATCAGATTTGTACCAAAAATATTTTACAACCCATGCATGTGCAGTATATTTCGTCTGCCTATTAATGCGCATTTGTTGATGCACACTTCTGTTCAGCGGTCTTGTATGTTTAGACGATCTCTGACACAAATTATTTAGTTGTTTTATGCAAATGGATCTTCCATGAAACCTTGAAAGCACTCTGTCCTGCAAAGGGATAAGGAACACAGGGAGCTGCCTTAGATCAGATCAGATAATTAGTTCATCTAGCTCAGTATTGTTGGCTCTGTCTGACAGTGACTCTCTAGGATCTTGGGGAAAGGCCTTTCCCATTACCTGCTTGCTGACTCCTTTAACTCTTTTAACCAATGGTCATCCAGATGTTGTTGATCTCATCAGCCCCAGCCAAGTTGGTCAATGGCCAGTGGTGATGGGAGCTATAATTCAGCAACATGTGGTGTGCCAAAGGTTCCCCACACCTGAATTAAGCCATGATCTTTAACCCACACAATCCAAATAAATTCAGCTGAAACCTGTGAGAGCTTTCTTACCTCTTACAGAATTCCTCTGTGATCTTCCCCAGTTTTGTGTAAGACATTCCACATTAGTTCTGTGGCTGCCAGCTGTTATCCACCTTTCAGAAATGTTAGCATGAATTTTATAGGATCACGAATGTTTCAAAGCAGATGAGATGCCTTGCTCAGGCTCTGCTTCTCAGAATATTTTGCTTCTCAACTGGTAGAGAAGGCAGCAGGAGTGACTGGTAAGGTCTATAAATCTGTGGTTTTTAAATAAATAAATATACAGTAGTAAAGACACAACAAGAAAGAGGAAAAGTATATTTATCTGTGTAAAACCCATGATCTGCTACTTGAAAGAAATTGCAGTCCCTATTTAAGCATATCTTGAAAACATATTGAACAATGTAAATAACTTCACATTTCTTTTTTTTAATCTGCCTTCTGTCTGTAAGGTACAACACATCTTATCTCTTTTTTTTTATTAAATATTTATTAGCATTTTCAAATAACACAGAACAAACAAAAACAAAAAATAAACAAAACAAAAAACACAAAAATACATAACATTCAAAACTAAACAAAAAAAGAATAGAAAAAACACATAAAGTTTCTAATACTTATTATTCTTAACCTTATTTCTCAGACTTCCTCACACCTCCCCTTCTTGTATTCCAATTTAAATTGTCAGTTCAGCAAGTCCTTAACTTATTTCTTTACCTTAGCTTAAACATTTGTTCTAACATACTATTGCTTTCCTTTACTTCTTTTTTCCATTTCTTCAATTTATTTTTAACAGCCTTATTTTCAATTAATTTAAAAAGAAAAGAAACCAATTTTACCTTATTAAAATTACACATCAACACTTATACCTCATTAATTATTCTTAAACCTTTTTCCTAAAGTCGACCAAAATTTCCCTTCCACGATTTACCCAATTTCCTTACCACTAACAAAAAAATATAAAAAGCAAATTATCCTTATGTACCCTTTGGATTCCCAACCTCCACCCACCCTTTTCCCGGTTCCAGTCCCCAACCAATATCCATCAGTCTTTATGTTATTTATTTAGCCTGGAGATCTCACATCCGAGGCCCTTATATCTCTTTCAGTTCCTTTCTGCCGGTCTCTTTGATAGTCCTTGATGTTAAACCCCAAGTCTCGGAGGGGCTCCGGCCCAACAGAATCCATGTTGCTTCCAGCCAGTCCTCCATACTTAAAGGCAAAGCCTATGGGGTGCTCCAACTCTTGTTTCAGATTTCTTTCAAATCCAGATGTCCCCAAAGCTCCAGCTTTCACCAACAAATTTGTAATCCTCAGGTCTTCAGATCTCCTCCAAAAGGGATCTCTCCATTTTCCAGACTCCCATTCAGACCAGGCTTTCCACATCCAGTTTTTATTGTCCTTTTTTATCATCATGTCAGGCCTCATATTGTAACTCTCCTTTGACTCCTGCAAATCTCCTGCTCCTCCTTCATTTTCTTCAAAAACAACATATTGCTCCATCGTATCTACACTTTCAGTTTCATTTATTTGTTCAGTTGAATGGGCTTCCTGTTTCAAGTCCTTATCAGGCTCAAAACTGTTGTTTACTGTCCAGTGTAGTAGTGATACCTTTGTAGACAAAGCATTGTACTCATCTTGCAAGTTTCCCAAGAGAACGAGTGCTCTGTCCAATTCTGCTTGGATTTTACATACTCCAGCCATTTTTGTGATGTAATGTCCCTATTACCCCTCTAGGGGGATTTTAGTTCCTTAATGTTCCTTTCAACTCAAAACCAAAAGTCCAGTTATTTTGTATCAGCCCTCCTTATTTTCAACAAGTTATACCAAATAAACCAGCAAAAACAGCAGAAACAATGTTCTCTTTTTCCAGCTGACAACTAGCTGACTAGCAGCTCACTTGACAGCTGTCAAAATCTTCAATGCAACAGGCTTTCTCATAGGACGTTCCCGGGTCTCGGGGGGGGGGTGAAATTTCAGCTCCCAAGATTCTTTTTATCCTCCAGTAAATCTTCTTATAGTGTCAAAACCGTGAAGTCAGGATCTTTCATTAAAAAACAAAAAACAGATTCTCTCGACCTTAGCTGCCCAGTCCTTTGCTTTAAATTATTTACAAAGAGGGGGGGGTGAACTTCCTTTTTAGCCCCTTCCCGCTCGTTCCAAATCCAAAATTAAAGATTTTTAAGGTTCCAATCTCCGTATTACTCACGGGTTTATATTTTAGAGTCCAATCGGTCTTGGAAGAAGTTGGCGCTCTCTGTCAATGGCTTGCGGCTTCACTCCGTAGGCGAGGGAGTACTCTCAGCACCACGCCTCACCCTGCCTCCGTTCCGAAGCCTTTAAAAAGGCTCCGTCGCGGATTGGGGGGGCGCAAATGGTGCCCGCCGAGTCTCTGTGTTCACAGGCATCCGCGCCTGTGATTTTAAGGGTCCCCGCTTCGCCGCAGCGGCCAGACCCAGACGCTACGGAGCCGATTCCCTCCGGAGCTCGGAGGGAATCCGCCATTAAACAATGGCGCCAACCCGGAAGTCCCCACATCTTATCTCATTGTCTGTCGCTATTACACAAAATATTCCATTGCCTCCAGTTGACCACATTGATACCACTGGCCAGAGGCAGAGAACACTCACAGACCTGCTTGGCAAGACCAGGAGGGCTCCCAGATCAGGACTGCTTTCCTCCTTCCTGGTCCTCTTTACTGCTATGTTGTGCTAAACTAAGCCAAAATTTGGCTTAGTGTGTGTGACACCTGAAACAGGTCTTGTTGTTAAGCTCCCTAATCTGAGCTGTAGCCAAGGTTTGTGCGTCTATAAGCCATAGTTTGGCTTCCTGTGTCATGCAGACCAGACCAGTGAAATGCAGTCAGGATATGAGATGAGTTACGGAAGGAGCTGCTATCAAAGGCAAACATTTTCTTTTGGGGGGCAACATTTTTTTAACCCAAAGCCTCTGATGAAGAGCAGATCTGTGGCAAAAACTGTGCACTTGCTCAAAACATCTCTCATTCATTGGGGCTACTTTGGTCCAGTGACTGTAGAATATTTTGGTACAAAACAACGTCTAAGCATAGCAGACCCTCAGAGAAACCTCAGCTCTGCAGGTGACTTACGCAATAACTCATACTGAAGTTAATGTGCTTGCAGCTGCAAATAACTTGCTTCTCTCTGTATGGGAATGAGATACTTTTGTATGAGGGAGATAAAAAATAATTTTTTCTGGCAAGTCATACTAGATGCAGACATTGTAAAGCTCAGTGACAAAGAAATAAACAACAGATCCAGGCTCCATCATTTATGGTGGCTTTGCTTTTGAGCGCCATTAGCTTCAAATACATCAATGCAGAATCAATTACTACTGGCAGCTGACACTTTATTAATTTTTTACACCCACAAACAAAGCAACCCCCCCAAAAAAGCCCTCTTGTCAACTGCTGTCTGATAAATTGAATCACTAGAGAATATTAAAAAGTGAATAAATCAGAATAAATATTAAGCTTTATGTAGAAATGTTCCTGACTTGCCACCTCTTTCACCTTTGTGACACTCAAAGACAGCTAATAACTGCTTTGGCATTGATTGTTGTTAGGTCAGCACTGCCAATATGTATGGAACATTCAAGTATTTTTATCTCTCTCAAATAAAGCCATAGACACCAGGAGGATGCTCTGGGGTGCACTAGTAATCCACTCTCTTAGCAACTTTGAGCGACTGTTGCTTTGCTGTCCCAGAATCCCAGTTTTAAGCAACATGCAACCTATCTTTTGTACTTTTTATGCATTTTCTATTTCTGGTCGGTTCCCCCCCCCCCCCAGTGCTTTATGTAGCTTTCCACAATTGTGTGGACAGTTGGTTAGCCTTAATAAACATATTGGCCAACTGTCCGAGGCAGTCATATAAAAAGAGAAAGTAAGTTCAGTGGATTTTACACTTTCATCTTGCATGAAGAGCAGCAGTCATGACCCAACAAGCCACCAATCACTTTAAGTCTAGCAGGAGCAAGATAACAGAAGCCCATCTGGTTCTACAATGTCTAAACAAGCCTAATTGCCACAGTACTGAAGGTCTCATCTCAGACCGTATCACGGAGGCCATTGCCACATGAAAGCTGCCGTTCAGCACTGACTGCTCTTTGACATGATATTTTCAGCTGTCAAGGCAACAAGGCATTTATATTAAGCATGATGAATACTGTAGCTCGGGAAGGCTCTTGCAACAAGCAGAAGAAATGTTGCTTACCCTGGATCAACAGTTGGTTTAAATGCCTTTTGAATTAAACTAAGTACTGTTTTCTTAAAGGATTAAAGAAACACAGAAGGATTATCAAAGCACATCCCTCCTAATAACTTCAATCCTGCACTTCTAACATTTTCCTAAAATGAAAAAAGGCATTCTTTGTGCAAAACCAAGTCACTTGGTTATATGAACAGAGGACAAACCTATGAGTAATCTTGTTCAAATTAGTACATGAGGACCCCATGTAATGGCTTATAAATTGTGCTTGTCAATCATTGGCTCATATTCTTGAATACAAGTTTTAGGCTGTCTCTCCAAAATTTTGTTTTATCTGAAGCTGAACAAGTTTTCCTTTCAGTTTATCTTTGGTTATTCATACTTCAGTTATTTGTACAGTATATATTTTGACTCATTTCAGTTTTTTATGTACCTAATGCTGGGTCTGGGTGTGGGGTAGATTGAAGCTCAAATTGTGGTCTGTTGACGGATCTGTGACCAATTTCTGGTGGGCTACCTAGTGCATCCTGTTGATGAAGAGTCATGCCTAGAAGAGTTTCTGAGCATGCACTCTTGCTTTGTTAAATTAAAATACATTGGGCTGTGATTATCATCATGTATTATTAGTTTATTATTCTACTTATTGCTTATAATACTTATTGCTTTTGTATTACCACTTCAAAGAATGTGAATAGAGTCTTAGAAATAAATTCCGCACACACGCTGCACTGTGTTCAGTGGCGCTCACTCCTGTATAAGCTTTGCATAGGATTGTAGCCTTGGTTCATCTTTGATGTGTTTTTCACCATGCAGATTTCTCTTGATAGAAATCACATGACCTCTGTTGTGCACTTGTTTCTGAAGCAAGATTTTTTGGGGACATTGTACATCCTCTTTCCTTTTGTGCCTTGATTACCTGTCACTTAACCACATCTATTTTTCTTCCACCACATTGTGTTTCTTGGTAAGAAATTCTAGATTTTTGCAAAGCCTCAGAACAATTTTTTTGCAAAAGTCTAATAAGCAAGTGTTCATTGTACTGACTTGCATAATTTATCTTTGGTACTGAGTTCTCATTTGACAAGTAAGTGTCCTATTTAAAAGTAAAACTGCTTTGGAGAGGAAAGATTTCCTGAGCACAGGCCATGTCTGCATTTTGCTTTCTGTAATCTTTCATATTGTATTGTTTAACTAGCATGCCTCTTACCAGCTTCTTTCTGTTTAGTTTTCAGGACTATATCTTCTGTCGTTCTTCACAATCCTTGTGGGGCTGGTGCTGTACTCCTCAACGTCCACATATGTTGCCCAAGACCCACGGGTGTACAAGCAGTTTCGAAACCCTTCGGGTCCTGTTGTAGACTTGCCAGCCTCTGGGCAGCTGGAACCGTCAGTAACATACACCAGCCTAGGCCAGGAAACGGAAGAAGAACCTCACGTCCGAGTCGCCTAATCTCAGGCCCTTGCCACCCTCAGTGGAGTTTGTATCTCCATTATCTCTGTATCATTCATAGAGAAAGGTATTTACCGGATGCAGTTACTCAGGTGGGCTGCAAGGTAGCAAATAGGGAAGGCTTATTAAAAGTACAAACTATATTGTTTCTACATGTGTATAGCCAAGAGCAGTAACTCTCAGTCTTTTGCGTAGGGCAGTGCTTTTCAAGCTGGGGCTCCTCACATACTTATCAGGGCTCCTTAATGAAAAGTTCAGCAATGGTGGACAACTTTCCTGCAGGAGGGCTTGCCTACTGCCAAGTTACCCTTGGGGTGTCCACAGCAGGTATGTTCAAAGGTGCACACTCAGGTCATGGGCAGCAACAGGGAGGTCTGATTGGCCTGGCCAGTGCCATACCTGAACTGAGTATGCAACGTAGAACAACCCCCAAGAATGTGATGCAATGTGCTGGAGCTTCCTGGCAAGGGGTCCTTCAGCAGATGAGCTGATGTGAAAAGCCGGGTGGGGTAGGAATTCAAACCAGGGTGCAGGCTGCACTGCTCAAATTCTGGATTGCCTGCTGTGAACAGACCCTCTACCTCAGTTCTGCCAGTATTCCTGGTGTGCCCACCTTTACCACCTCCCCACTCTTCCCCAAGGCAAAATACAGACAAACAAAAACTCTCCCTTGAGGAAGAAGGTGTGATTAGGAGGTACCAGTGGCAGGTGTTCCCGTCAACATGCAGAGCACTTGGCTACAGAATCCCAGGATCCCTAGCAGAAAAAGTTCCTCTGCACATCAGCTCTTCCCAAGGGGTAAAGATTAGGCTGGGCAGCAGTTCTCACCAGGAATCCTGAGTGTTGTAAACAAGTCCCAGGTCTCTGGAAAGATAAGGCCTTGTTCTGTGTATAAATGGGAACTCCCACCATTTTCCTACTTCCTTCCTTTCTTTCTCAGGGTGGGAGCAAGGGTTGCCTTGGGGGAGAGGTGTAGGTGACAGGTGCTCTGCAGGGCTTTGGGTGTTTGATTGGAACACTTGGGTGGAGGAAACCCTTAGCACTTTTAGGGTGAGTGGAAATGCAATGGCCCATCCCTAGTGAAAAGGGTCTGTAGTGTTAGGGGTTATAAAAAGTGTTGGCTTTGGTAATTCGCAGCTAATGCAAGAAAGAAAGACTTGAGTCACTTGAAACAACATGTTCAGAATGCAAGATGAGATTCTGTAATGAACAAAGGGATCTTTCTGCACCTCTTGGAGGTTGCTTTGCCAGGGGTTATATAGTGTTTCAGCAAAGCCACAGTTGTACAGTAGGCCCACTTGCACGCAAACACCCTTCAGCTGTTCTCCAATGACCTTGGTTCTGTGCAGGAAAGGGCAGGTTAATCACAGCGCCTCTATACCCCAGTGCCATTTTGTTCATTCAGCTGTCTTAGCTACCTGGTTGCCCACCCTCTAAAGAATCATGTGTTCTGGGAAGCCAGGGGATGGACAACTATCAATATCCATCTCTATTCTAGGAATAGGTCAAAAACAAACATTTTTGCCCTTTTTAAAGAAGTACTTGCAATTGCGAAGTAGTGAGACGTTGACCTTTTTAAATTTTTTACAATCGCCTTACTGGTAGCTGAGGTCCTCCATTCAGTGAGAAGGAAATTGTATTTCCTCTTCAGTGTCTTAATCTTGCAGACTAACAAAATGAAACAATCCCCATTTCTTACTCTTTGAAAATTGAATCTGTCCTAAGAAAGTATCTTTTTCTATTTTTTAATTATTTATTGTGGGTCTTCTGGTTAAGGGGAGAAAGAATGGGAGCACAGTTTTATAGACTTCTCTGCATTCAAGGCGAACACAAGGCCAGATGGAGGTGGCTCAGGCAGTGTTGCGAACTCTGCATGTTCCTAGGCCTTGCGCTTCACTCCACATTTCTGATGGAGGCACCCTCGTGGAGACTATTCATATTTCTTCAGACTCTTGGTCTGCTGTTTGTGGATTTTAAAAATCCATTCACCTGGATTTAACTGGGACTTGGAATTAAATATTCTCAAGTTTTCAAGCTAAAAATATTTGTGTGCACCGCACCTTTGCCTGCATATCAAGTTGTTGATGCTAGAAGATGCCCGTGTGCTTGGAATCCCTGTGTGTGGCCCAAGCTACACAGTTTATACAAAGATACATAACCAAGTGAAAATGAACTAGTTATTTGAAGGGGGGGGAAGTAAATCAGGCTCAGAATATCTCAGTGTAATCATGGGAGCAGGAGTGGGGAAAGGAAGTACTTGATCAGTTCTCTGCCAGTTGTTTTCTGGTCAAATACATATTTGGCTCCATATACATAGGGTTGTATTCAACAGGGCACTAAGGTTCTACAAGCATAAGCATTCTTCTGCTGTGGTGGAACCTTATCCCCTGTCCTCTCCCTGTATGTCCCTTAAATCTGTTCTGGAGGCTCCCCCAACTTCAGAGCAGGTGGCATAAGACACACAGGAGCAGGAGGAGAGAGGGGGAAGCAAGACTCTTTGCAGTGGCTTCCAGTAGTACAATGATTTAGTTTAACATGGTCCATGTTTGCTTTTTTAAAGGCAATTGTTATTCCTTTCTCCCACAGTAGAATGGGAACTGCTGCTTCTCATGCCACTCTGGTGATGTAGACACCCCAAAGTCACACAAGAGGAGTGGTTGGCATGCCAGTGTTGCACCAGCTCCCAGGATGGCACAGCTCCCAGTCCAGCACATGGACTTTAGTCCTCCCAAAGGTTGCTGAAGTTGGACTGCTGTGTTTATAAGGGAAAAGGGCAGCAAGATCCTCAGTCGTCTCCAGATATGTGCAAAGTCAGAACAACATCCTACCTTTCTGTATGAAGCCAAAACCGCTGCAAATTTCATTTGGCTCACCTTGATTTGCGTGCTTGTTTTCGGCTGAAAACAAAAGAGCCATTGATTATCTAGAGCTCTCTCTCTTTGAGAGACAGGAAAGGTAGCTGTGCCTGAGTAATAGGAAAGTGTTTCAAGAGATTTCCTTACAATGGAAGAGTCAAATAACTTCAGTTATAGCTTTGCCTCCTCACTGGTGACCGTGAGAAAATGCTATTTTACCTACCTCAAGGGAAGGAGAGTAAAGATATGAGACTTCAAAGTAATTGGATGTTTCCCAAATGAGCTGGGGAGTGCCAAGGAAACACTTTCTTAGATTCTTAGCAGGGTTTGCAGCGCATTTGACGCAAACCACGACATTTCTGTATGTAGAAACCTTGTTGGCTGAAATCTAGTCTTCTGTCAAGAATTGGCCTTTGGGGAATAGATTGGCATTTGGGGAGGGGTGTTATGGGCCCAAAAATATTATTCCTGTGAGAAAACTAAAGAAGAAGAAAAAGTGTCACCTAGACAATGAAAGAAGAAGGATTTCTGCTAAGGAAATGATTACTCAGGGATGCTTGTGTGCAGGAAGACCCTGTGTGCAACTAATGTTGCATGCAGAAAACTGGTGTGGCACATGGCATTGACCTGAAGGAATGCGTTCATAACCTCAGTGAGAGATGGAGAGAGGAAGGTGTCCGCTCCCTTATCCTGTGTAGGAGTAATGTGATTCCATGGAGTAAAGTTTACTGGATACCTGCACACAGAAGAACCCACCCACAGGGAGTGATGTCTGGATTAGGACCATTGGCAGTGGGCAACAGTGCTGCAATCAGGCCTTTGCCTACACGTTCACTAGTGAATTTTTACATGCATGAAAAATGCAGCAGTGTGAAAATGGGGCTGCTTCAGGCCAAACTAGTAAGTCAGAGCCATTTATATGACTAATTCATTCTGTGGCAAAACCGGTAATTTCTGCCTTGCATCCACCAGCAGTCTTCTTCAATTTTACAACCCCCCCCCCCAAAAAAACGCACATGTTAAGTGGCAAAATTCACTGCAGTGCCAAGAGTCCTCCAAGTTGTATTTTAAAGGACTGGCCTCCCATGTATAAAACAATTATATGAAATTAACTCTATTCTCGTCATTTGCTTAGGACTGGGGTGTTTTAATAGGTGATCATTTGCACATTTAGCACGAATGTCTTTCCTGAGAGTCTACACAAGGCCTAGGCATTGCTTAAATATTGCTTATATCCTTAAGTTTGTGCTTTGTTTAAGCTTCAATATTAGATTCTCTCTTCTGTTCAAGCCAGTCTTTACAAATACAGGGTTCGATTCTGAACATACTTAGGTGCATCAAAGAACAGGGCTTGGATGCGTGCAGGTGTGTTCAGGTGTGGAGCCTTAATTGTTCTCTCAGGTTTCAAATAATCAGAAGTCTACTGGTGGCCACCACCATCTCCCCACATTGCTTTTGCTACCTTTTATACCAATTAAATACCTTTCTCTGAATCTGTTGTCTCATGTTTGACATAACAATTTCTTGAAGAATTTATGTGTTTGTTTCCTGCTTAAACATTCATTTTGCTTCCTTGTATCTGAGGACTTTTATTTTTTAGTATTTATTTTGTAAGCCAAATGTTCTTGTAGATGGGTTTTTCCCCCCATTTCATTTTTATGACACTAATTTGTAGATTTAAGTCTCAGTAGAAACAAACCATATGGAAGGCATCTATCAGCTCTCTGATGAGAATATTTACCAGAACTAGACTTTGCAGTCTATAGATGGCTAGAAACTCACCACCTGAAGCTATTTTTCTAGGATAATTCAAATTATTCCACTGTATGGAGGGAAGTGGGAATATTCAGAAATGCACTGTTCAGTTAGCCAAACTGTGTTCTTGCACATGTTGCCGAAACACCATAACTTATGAAACTGCCTTATTCTGAGTCGGATCATTATACCGTTGAGCCCAATATTGTCTTCTCTGGCAGCAACTCTCCAGGGTCTCAGGCAAAGTCCACCAGCCTTGCTGACCTCCTTTTCTTGGAGTTGCTGTGCTTTGTACCCAGCACCTTCTGCGTGCAATTTATGTGTACTACTACTAAGGAATGAGCCTTTCCCAGTCGATACTGTCCAATACTAGAACAATAATTTTTTGTTTGCTGTATCTGATTAAAGAACATTGGGGAGAAAAAAGGAAACACTGGTATAAATTTATAAACATTATATAATTAAAAATGAGGCCCATCCCATCAGAGAAAGTTACTTTAAAAAAAATAGTTTCATTTCCTACCATTCCAAGAGTTGCAGTGGACACCAGCAAAGGTATTTCTGTCCAGCAAGTAGCTACACCACCAGCTTAAAAACAATCACTTCACAAGTACTGTATAGGCCAATTCCTGGAATACAAGTCCTGTTGGTGCTGGATAGTAGCAAGATACTGAATGAAAACTAGTGGACAGCTTGGCTTTTCTTCCATGCACAGACTTAAAGGACACAATCACCAACCACAGCAGACCAAGCAATTAACATTTTGCACCACTGTGTCAGATGAAGATGTTTCAATGTATAGTTTAGATATTGCTAACTTGTGCCATTAACATTTTTGACAAGTGTGTAGTATTTCCTCTCTTTTTTTCAAAAAAACCAACCAATTTAGTATTCTTGAGCTAGCTATAAATACAAATTTTACCCCATGGGTAGGATTTTAATTGTTAAATGCCATAATAAAGCACACTAATTTTGACACTTACAAATGGAAGTAAGAACCAAAAAAACACAAAAGCGAAACAAATGTCCAACAACAATGTTCAGAGAAGTTGAACAAATTCTCTTCTGTTTTGATATTTGCATGCTCCAACATGGACTGGCTGTGGCAATGTAATGCCTGTATAATGTTTTCAAATAAAGAAATACATCCTTTATGTAAGCCAAGTTTGTATTTGTTCTGAATCCGGTTCAAGAGGGCACTCTGAATCAATGGGGACATGGCTCTCTTTTTTTTCTTTCAAGGGAGGGGCTTCCTCCAAATCTGTCTGTTTTCTTCCTCTGGAGGTCGAGATGTTAATTCCTCATAGCTTTTCTGTTTCTCTGTCTTTCGTCTCATGTGTCCTTCTTTGGTAGCTCTCACGATATTTTCATATTTTTTAACCTCCCAGAGACTCTAGTGTTCCTCATACCTGTATACAATTAACCTAGGTGCAATGTGCATTCATGGCCATTAGGGGGAGCTGTTGGTTTGTTGCGCACCACTTTGCAACGGGTTGACGTTCTACCCACGCAGGAAATGCAGGAACAGGATGTGGGTCTCCTCTTTGTCTCCAAGCCTGCAGTTCAAGGCTGCTGGCAACTGCTCTGGGGAATTGCTGCGTGGAAGAACAAAGAAAACCGACCAAAACATTCTGCCATTTTGTTCATTAGCTGATATTTCCTGGGGTTACTGGAAAAGGTCATAATAATTTTGTATCTTCCTCAAAGGCCTATATGGTTTTATTCAGCTCCAGTAATGGACTCCTCCCTCCACCCCCCAGCTGGAACCTGCCTATCTCAATCCAGGTAATTTGGAGAAACTGGTTATCAGGCCAGTATTTGTGGGCTTCTTCATGAAAGCCATTGGGGGGAAACTGTCTTAAAGCTTTTCCATACAGTGGTGCCTCGCAAGACGAAATTAATTCGTTCCGTGAGTTTTTTCTTCTTGCGAGTTTTTTGTCTTGCGAGACACGGTTTCCCATAGGAATGCATTGAAAATCAATCAATGTGTTCCTATGGAAACCGGCTTCAGACCAGGTCCGGGGACAGTCTGTCCCCCGACCTCTTCTGAAGGCTGGGGGGGGGGACAAGGGCTTTTCTTCCCACCGCCAGCATTCGTCTTGCGAGGTACCACTGTATCTGTCCTGTGTAGCTTACAACAGGTGAAAGACAATATCATAAACTAAGGAATAATAGTGTGTTCCTATTGATATTTCATTTTTTGCAACTTTTGGAAATGCTAAAATACAACTGCCAAGTATATCCAGTTGAAGATATGTATGTTTTATTGGACTTTATTTTGGGGGGCAGGAAGGGGGTGGCGGCTTTGAAATTTCTTGCGTACAGCTCTTTGTTTCATTGGTTTAAATGGACAGTGTAAAGCAAAGGCTGTTTCAATGTCTGCTAAGGCAGAAAGTTTGAAAAACAACCACTGGACATTACCACTTCAAATAATCTCTGATACAAGGAATCAGCAGCAGGAGTTATTTCAGTTAATTTCCATCCATTTCTTTCCTGGTGAGAGGCAGGAATGCAAGTGAACATCCCCTTCGCAAAGCATTTAAAGTTAACTTTCCCTTTGGATCTGTTTTAAGCCACATGTTCACAACAACGTTGAGTGAGAGAGAATGCGGAAAACAACAGACCACTTGTATATGCATAAAAAAATCAACACATGCCAGTACATTGGAGATGCATTGCACGTGCCTTGCAGTTATCCCACATGAACTGTATCTCACAGGATCTTGCTGTGAATGCATATTGAAAGGGGAAATGAACAATGGAATCCTATGTAGCTTTGGTAGAACAAAATAGGTGAACCTATTTCTGTTTGATATTAGCAAATGCTGAAGATACACCATTTTACTCTGCCACCTGAGATGTGTGTTTTCAAGGCCAAGCCTTTTCATGTAATTGCAATCTGTTTTAACTGTTTTTTATTTTTAATTGTTGCAACTCACCCTCGGATCTGCTGGTAAAGGGCAAATAATTATTATTAATTCCTGGACTGTAGTTTGTAACAGAGTTAAAATTCCCACTTCTGTTAAAAACTTCAGTTCCCAGGATTCTTTGGGGAAGCCCTGATAATTAAAGGGGGATAAGAGTATTTTAAATGTATGGTTTGGATGATCACCTCTTTGTTATGGGTTGTATCCAAAAGTGTCACTCAGTTGATGGTAAGGCAACAAAATGGAGAAGTAAATAATTGCCCCCCCCATAGAGGATTGGAGGCTCAGGGTTTCAATCGGAGAAATTTTCCTATCTTTATAGCACTGATAATATTCTCCTGCCACTTTCAGCTAGAATTTACCTGAGTGCCTTTGTCAGCCTAAATATAAAGGTTCCCTGGGAGTAATCTATAAATGTATCTTTTCTCAGAATAATTTGTACATGAATAGTATCAGGCAGAAGAATGCTGGCATCTTTTTGTCTGCTCTTTGAAAAATCAAAATGGTTCCGTTGTTACATATTTTAATCACACTCGCAACCCTGGGCAGTGCTTGAATGATTGAAGCCCACCTCCAAAATTAGCAGTAGCTGAGAAGAGTCATGCCTCACTTAGTCACATTTTGGGTGCATTCGGATTATAGTGTCAGTTTTCCTGGTTATAATGCTAGCTAGCATGTTTATCCTGGATTCTAACATTCTTTTTATACTACATTAACTGGTACATTAGGGAACTGTAGCCCTTTTTAATTGATAGACCATCACGTTGCACTAAATTTTAAGTGGCGAGAAAGAACTGTATGCTGGATTACTACCTCAAAGTGTGTCATCTGAAATGACAGCTCAAAATTCTCATGATTTCCCCAGTTAACCAGGTTGCAAACTGACTTTTTCTGGATGCAAAGAACACAGAAGTGAGCACTAAACTTCTGCTAGATGCGGCTAGTTTTCCAGAAGTGGCTTTTCCGTTGTGTGAAAGATCCCATGAAACAAGGATATGTATCAGGTAAGGAAACATAAGGAAACTGAATAAAGTGCTCTCTGAATGCAAAGGACTCTGAGAGCCCAAAACAGTTCAGCCCCCATGAGCTGGTGCCCCTGCTTGACACAAGAAAACTCGTAGATCTTGGAGCCCTACGTTGGCTGAAATGCACCACATTTCAGCATATGGTTTATCCAGCTGTGCTACTTGCTATGGGCAGCAGAAATAGATCTGGATCTACTGGTAGAGATCTAGGTGACTTGCAGTTGATTTACAATTATTTCTGACCCCCAGCTGTTTAACAATAGCAGCAATAAAATGACCCCCCCTCCAATTATACTGCTAAAATCAATAAAGCCTGGGGTAACCAAATGTGGATTTTTGTCTGGAATAACTGTGAGCTCAGTTCCACTCAGGTACTCAGAACAAATTATTGGGCTTACCGGTAGTTGCTTGGAAACACCATGTTATTTAATTCTAAGTGTCTTCTCTTGGTGAATCTTGGGGTTCTAGTGTAAAATAAAGTTGATTCCACAAGCCTGAGGCATCCAATATACACTATGTCCCTTTGGTGATTGGCCCTCCTCAATGCACTCTATAGCATCAAAAACACAGTGTTAGTAAGGAACAAAGTCAATCTTATTCAAATGCGTTCCCAAAAAGTAGGACTATCCATCATATGCATAACCGCACAATTCCCAATTATTTCACACCATATAAACTACAGTGCACCACCAGCAGAGAGCTAATCCTGCAGAGCTAATAGTTCCTGGTGACTTGTTACGTTTCAGGAAGAAGAAGCTGATGAAATTCTTGAGTCCCTTCCCCACCCTTCATTCATGGGTGGGTGGGAGCAAAACAGAAGTGTTTGTTTCTGCTCAAACTATTGCAAGAAATGGAGGTGGATCATAAGTGTCTAGTGAGTTTCCCTGAGTGATATGATAATGATTTAGTTTCCTATGACAAATGCGCAGGGAACAGAATCACGCTCATGCTAGGCTGAGGAGCTGAGATTTACAGGTGTGGAATGCTAGCAAATCTCATCTGTGGCAGTGGATCAGTTCCTAATGGGCTTTGCTCGTTTAACCAGCCCTGCTGTTCCTCCGAAGACCACACAGGCCTGGCTCCTTGTCAATTTCCCCATCCAACTAGCAATCAAATTTGCATGCTCTTTAAAATACCCTTTTCCCAAATGAAATTATCATGGAGATGGAAAGTTGAGACTAAACACGAGAATAATCAAAAGTGTCTTATTATGTGGCACGTGGGTTAGCTTTTGTTTCAATTCTCTAATGTAGCTTTTGGCATTAAATACATTTTTAGAAGCTAAAATAGGTCACACATGCGCTGACTGGTGCTGTATCTGTTTTATGTCTCAGACTCCTGACTTTTGCCTACATTACTTAAAAAGCAACGGAAGAAAAAAGAAAAGACAATTTATGAAAGGGGTGACAGCTTGATTCTATTAAAGGTAGTCAGATTCTGATTAGCTGCACTTTCCCTTATGTCAATATTCCTATTCAATTAAACAGGCCAAGGAAAAGCTTTCAAGGGAGAAATATACCCTGTACCACCATGCACATTTACTGCAAAAATCAGTGCCACTTTTTGCAATGGGGTTTTAATTATGTTGAGAGTATATTGACTAGATCAGTAGTAGGGAACCTTAGGCCCTCCAGATATAGTTGGATTCCAACTCCCATCACCCCCCGGCCAATTTGTATGTCACAAGGGCATTACTGCAAGGCAGTCATGAAGAAAGGCAGCCTGAAGTTGTGTTGATAGAGTAACTCTGGTGAGATGGCTGTGACTCAGATTCAAGCCCAGCAACCCTCCTTTATGTTTTCATAATCTCAAGTCTAGACTGCTGCAACACACTCTGTGAGGGACTGTCCTTTATGATTATTCAAAAGCAAAAAGGGTTGCTGGTGTTCTGTTAAGTGTAGGTGACCATGATCACCCTACTAAGTGTTAGTTCAACAGAACTAGCTTTCCAGAGACAGTGTGCTGATTTTGATTTTTTGCCTAAAGATCCACAGAAGGTTTGTGCATTACATATTCAAGAAATGGGAGTTGCAGTTTGCTGAGCTACATTTTCATTTGTCCCTTGCATCTGAGAAAAGAGAGCATTTTAAGCTATTGTGGCAAATAACTACTGAAAAACCTAACCTGATTTTTAAAAGCCATCTAAACAAGTGTTGATCCCCATATCTTCTAGCAGTGAATTCCATAAGTTAATCCTTGTGCTGTACAAACTTATTTTCTTTTGCCTGCTTTGAATCTAATGCCACTCAGTGGTGCTGAGTTCTGTTATGAGTGAGCAAAAATATATCCTCTATCCAGATTTTCATTTCTCTCTTCAAAACAATTTCTCCCATCAACTAAAAATCTTGTTCATTGGGAAGTGTCCCATCTTCTAGGATTGTTTTCGTTTTCCCTTTCTTGTATGTTTTCCAGCACATAATATTCTAAATGTGTCTGCACCAAGGATTTACATAATGGCATTATGATATTATGGCATTTTATCTTTAACTCCATTCCTGAAAATTGCTAACATTGAATGGGCCCTTTGTACTGCTGCAATCTGTTGAGTTGATCTCTTCAGTGAATTTTCCACAGGGATTCCAAATCCCTGTTACACACAATATAGACTTCATCGATATATGTGTTATATATAATTTTGTCCCAGTGTGCATCGTTTTTGCCCTGCACATTAAGACTCAGCCTGCTTCGGATTACACCAACCTGAACCTATTGGTTGCCATTTGTAAATGTAGCTGTATTACTGTTAACTACTTGAATATTTATGAGTGCAGTAGATGACAATGTAGAGTGTAGATCTTTCCTCCTTTCTCCCTATTGTGTAAACAGTTTGGACTGGTTTTATTTACTGCTAGTAGTTTTATACACGTTGTACTTTTCATTTGGCCTTCTCTAGAATGTCTAATGAGAAAATTAAGCAGACACACATCATTGCATAAAGGTAAAGGTACCCCTGCCCGTACGGGCCAGTCTTGACAGACTCTAGGTTTGTGCGCCCATCTCACTCAAGAGGCCGGGGGCCAGCGCTGTCCGGAGACACTTCCGGGTCACGTGGCCAGCGTGACATCGCTGCTCTGGTGAGCCAGAGCCCCGCACACGGAAACGCCGTTTACCTTCCCGCTAGTAAGCGGTCCCTATTTATCTACTTGCACCCGGGGGTGCTTTCGAACTGCTAGGTTGGCAGGCGCTGGGACCGAACAACGGGAGCGCACCCCGCCGTGGGGATTCGAACCGCCGACCTTTCGATCGGCAAGCCCTAGGCGCTGAGGCTTTTACCCACAGCGCCACCCGCGTCCCACATCTCAAATATTCTTTGGGCTTTTTTACAGCCCAATAAAATCACAATTAGGCAATACAGTTAATGATACCAGTTACATCTCAGTGCTCAAACTGTATTTCTGAGGATAGTCTCGTGACTTCTTTATGGTTTGAGAATCACTAATTGTTTGTAGGAATGCAGGTTCAACTTAAAATTGAGAACCTGTTTTGCAGATGACAAGCTCAGAGCAAGCACTTCCTCCTCCTCCTGAAAGGTAGCCAAGAAAAATTGTCAGGGCTGCTGGCCTTCTGTGGTTTATGATTCTAAGGACCCGTATCATATGGTAACCATTTTCAGTGACTGACTGGAAGCTGACATATTAATGTTAATGGAATCTTCTTTGCGTTAGATGGATGTGATGTGAGCATCAACTGTTTGTAGACAATTCCATCACAGAGTTTGTCTTTCCAAGAACTCAAAAACTAGGGCTGTTGGTCTTCCTTTTTCCAACTTGATAGCAACATATTCTCAACCTATTATAGATGTCTCATTTTTAGACTTTTATTGATTGAACCAAAAAAATTTCCAAGATTCTACCCCTCCCCCAGTTTTGGCCAGTAAAATCTAATGATATCCATTGTCTCAATCCCTTCCTCTACAAATTTCCATTTTGGGTTTCATTTCTTAGGATCAAGATGGTGCAGTCTGATAGAATTCTGGAGCCTGATTTTATTACTCAATATATATTTATTCTGTAAATGCAACTTTTTTAACAGATGGAGCTTTTCTTGCCGTAGAATCAGCTCAGACTTTCTGCAATTATTTTCTGTCTTAAAAAAATAAAATAAGGGTTTTCCTCCCCCCCACAATATTTTGTATGCAATGAATACATAATGAAAATGCATTTTCATTTTGTCAATTCTTCTTGTCTCTGTGAGAAGTTATAATTGCATCCATAGAAGTTCAACAAAAGACCATTTAATTGTTTAAGGAAACCGATTTGCATCACAAATGTTCTCTCCCCCTGTGGATTACATATCTGAGTAGGGCTGTGTGTTTCATTTTTCTAATGGGGAGTACATTAGCCCATGTCCTTCAGTGAAAACGTAGATTGCCAACAAATGTAGGACTTAGTTTTTCATTTGAGATTATTCAAGCAGAGGATTTATCTCTTAAGAAGCTTGTGAATAGAATGATTGGTTGCCCAGTGGCCATTGCTGATTTTAGTGGAAATTCAGATGAAGGCTTAAATATGTCTCAAGTCTTTTAATAAAATTAATAGCGAGGGCCACTCTGAATGTCATTGTTGAACTAACATAGCAAGCAAACAGAAAACGATTAAGCTGGATTTTTAAATGTCATTTCTCACAACTATTTTCAAAACCTTAATCCGTTGTGTTACATTCTGGGCTTTTCTCGTTGTAACTGAAAATATAGCTCAACCTCTTTGAATGCAAAGTTTAAAATGTAGCAGTAATGGTGTTAATGCAGCAGATGGAAGTAAATGGGAGATTGCTTTCTGGCTTTTTGTTGCTAGGTTGAGACATCTGTTGGCATGATAATGCAAATCTGACCTGTCAAAATTTTGGAAATCCTACTATTCTATTTTTATAGAAATGGGACAGTAATTTTGGGGAGTGATCAGTGCAAAGAAGCACTGAGTTGTCTCCACTGTTGCACAAGTGAAATTCTGCTTGTGCAAGGGGGCTTCCCTTCCTCGCCTTGCACTCACAAACTCTGCTCTAGAGATCCCCCCCAACCCCCTGAAGCAGATTCTGTGGGTGCAAGAGGGGGGCTGCAGCAGAGGGGGGAGGGGTTCCATTGCACAAGTGGAAGTGGCAACATTGGAAACAAGCCACTGCATGGAAAAGAACAGTAATGCAATGCCATTTCTTTCAAAACGGACATAAGCCCTATTAGAGCATTCCCCATGAAGACTTGGAGGAAAAGAATGAGGCTTGTTGGCCTTACCCCCAGTGTCATGCCCCTGGCTAGTGTTGCTGTTCCACTGCCCATGCATTGGGGGAAGGTCTGAAGATAAAGAGTTTGATTTATGAATATAGGCTCTGTTTAGAACACTGATTGTGTGTGCATCTAAATCACAAGGAGAGTCTAGACATCCTTAAAACTCTAGTTTAATAGAGCCCCGCCCCCCACCATCCCAGCCTTGGGTGTTGATGAATTATAGAATGATTGTGCCAATATGGCATCATCGGCTCATTTGGCTGGTTATGTGCCAGAGTCTTGTGACTTGCTTGCTGGGATACCATGCCAAGTGTGCAACTGTTCTGCTTTTACAAGATAAGTAAGGATAGCTAAGCCATGTGGGATAGTGCCTGGAAACCTCTGCTCAGCTGGAAGAGCTGGGGGTGGATGGGAATTACTCATAAGAAGCAAGGCCAGATCTCCCCATCAGGTGGAAATGAGCTGGTAAGGGCTGACCCAAAGCGTTTTTTGTGTGCCTGATGTTAAGGACAAGATGGCACCAACTCCCATTCCATGTCAACCAGACGGGCAGTAGAATCTTCAATGCCGAGAGTGGCGGACTAGTTTAAGGTGTTTAGGGCAGGACATGCAGCACACACCATTGTTTCTGTGGCACCTGGCTACCATTCCACACGCACCCCAGCAGCCACACTGCCTGAGGCAGCTGCTTCACACTTCCTGGTGGAATGGCCGCCCCCGTCTCCACAGGTGCAGCAGAATGAAGTAGGCGCTCAGGATGAAGGAGGCACTCAAGGCAATAGAATTTAATTTTGTGTGTTACCCCCATCTTCCTCTTAAAGGGGCCCATGGTGGTGTAGATATATTCCAGCATCAATAACAGAACAAAGCATTAAAAACCTTTGTATTTTAAAAACCTGCTACCCTGAGCTTTGGGAGAAAGAGCGGGATAGAAATGAAATAATTTTTAAATTTTATTTAATGGCTGCTAAAGCTGGTGTTCTCCAGTAACTGTACAGATTTTGGCACCAGACCCTCCTGAGTCAAGCTACCTCTTAAGAGAGGGAGAAGGCATTACAGGAGGGGAGAGGCTTGTAGACAAAGGATAGTTTTCTCAGAAAGCCTAAAGTGCTGTGATAGAAGCATCATCACTTGTGCTGTTGCACATTCCTTTCTAGATGTATATAAGGGGAGGGTTTTTTTGTTTC
Source organism: Podarcis raffonei (assembly GCF_027172205.1). Taxonomy (NCBI): domain Eukaryota; kingdom Metazoa; phylum Chordata; class Lepidosauria; order Squamata; family Lacertidae; genus Podarcis; species Podarcis raffonei. The sequence goes on from NC_070604.1 coordinate 56,340,064, forward strand.
TCTTTTAATTTTGTCATTACGTTCTTTGCGGTTGATTGATTTCATTATTTATTCAGAACTAGTTCATTCATTTTAATAATTCCCTTTCTTTTTCATATCCCATTGCCTTCAGAGGGAGACAGACTAGTGTTCTGCTGCCTGTAGCTTGCGTTTTCCATACAAATGGGCATGGCATTCTCAGGCACAGCATTATACCTGTCAAATCCCAAACAGTTTGGGGAGAGCGTAGCTATTTTATAGGCAATTTTTGGAAGACACCGACACAGCCTAAACAACTTGGCTCTTCCTAACTCGCTGTAACTTTTCTGTGCAGGCTTGTTCTGGACTAGTTTTTATCTGAATAGAAATGAATAAGGAAATAATTCAGTGAGCAAGGAGTGGTCCCCCTGTTTCCATTCCTATTCATTTTTATAGCTAAAATGAATGCAGTGTATGGGGCTCATTCATTTATGTTTTTTTAAATAAACACAACAAGTACTTCTTTCCTAAGTTCCTCAGTAAAATCTTGTTAAATAGGTTTTGTGTGACTGTAGTTGAGGACCAAAAGTATACCAATGGCAATGAAGCTTCCATGAGCCCAAAAGCAAATCATAAAATACACATACAAAAAATTGAAAGCCACCAGACTAAAGGGTGTGAAGGTGGAGTCACTCCCAGCTGCACATGCAAAGCCTCGTTCTGAAATCTGGCTTTTCAGATAACTTTTTTTTGTAACAGATGTTCACATTCTTCCACCAGTGCATTCCACGAGGAAAAGCTTGTGTAATCCTAACAAATGCTCCTCTATGTTCTGGACAACAAATTCATTATTCAAGCAAGAACCCTTCGGCCATTTGGGATGAGGAAAGATGTTGGGGTAGGAATAAGTACACTTGTTTGGTTAAACAGGGCTGGAAACATCCTAAGAGATGAGAACCCTGTTGTTGGTGCTTAAGTATCTGGAATATTCACTCCATTCATTTATATATTTAATTAGTTAAATAATTAATTTACCACATCTTTCAGAGCAGGGAGCGTAAATCCTGAAATACATGAAATAATGTTAAAAGCAATGTAAATCAAGTGGTTTAGACCACAGCACCACTTGTGTCCCCTTTCACAAAGCCCAGTGAAAGCTGGTCAAATAGAGTGACTGGGGCACTGCCCAGTCATGTGTGGTTTAAAGGGGGGAAATTACAATTTTCCCCCCAAATAGCCTGTTGTCCAAAACCACACTATTTTCTGTTACCTGCACACTCCCTAGCCTTCCATTTGAACTGTTGTAGCTATTTCTGACAATCAGCCATTCTCTGGTCAAGCAGTTTGTTCCACTGCTCAACCAATCCAAGCCAAAACTATTGCTTTAGGCAGGAAATTCCTCCCATTCAAATTCAGGCAGAAAAACACACACACATAGCAACTGATAGGGCACCTGGTCCATATCTTCATTTGCATCCTTATAGGCCAATGATGGCCAAACTTGGCCCTCCAGCTATTTTTGGAACTACAGTTCCCATCATCCCTCACCACTGGTCCTGTTAGCTAGGGATGATGGGAGTTGTAGTCCCAAAACAGCTGGAGGGCCAAGTTTGGCCATCACTGTTATAGGCAATCCAGCTAATCAGGTCACAGGTGTTAGCAGGCAGCTGAGAAAAATACTCCCCAAATTGCTTGCCTTTTTACTCCCAAGCCCTGAAAACTGGCAGCCAATTAGAATCAGTCTTCTGATCTGAGCATGCCCAGACCTTTTCCTTTGCAAAGTAGCCTGCTGAATTGTGGGTAAAGCCCCATTTTGCTGAGAGCCCAGCCACCAGGTGAGCAAAGCAGCTTCCCCCCTTCTGTTATTAATGACTTGACCAGTGGAAGGATTATTGGTGCACCAAATGTGAGTCTGTATTTTATTTTTAAAGTTATATTACTATTGTATTTGGGGAATGGAGCGCTTATGTCTCCTTGTTGAGATAGCTGTGGGGTAGATTACTCTCAGAGCTTGTACATAAAATTGTATGGTACACTTTCAAAGGGTAACAAACCCATCACTCACAGCAGAAATGAAAAACAGGAAATGTATTGTTACAGGATTTAGGGGTTGGTTTAATGATACTTTGGATGTTCCCTAAGTCTGTGGTTTTGTAAAGGGGAAGTACGTTTTCTTTCCTTTTGCTAAAATTGTGCTGGTGGCGTACTCCGCAAGGCTGTTGTGAGGAGAAAACACTACAAAACACTTGAACAAATTTAAAACATTATTACAAATGTAGAAAACTGCAGGGGATGGTTCAGATGCGATGAGAACACAGTGTGTAGATGCAATATGAAATTACATTGTGCCTGCACAAGCCACTAAGGGAAGCCTATCCCAGCATTTTTCCACACAATGGATTTGCTGAGGACCTGCACTTGAAATCTATTGCTCATAGGCAATATCATCCTCGTTGGTGTTTTCTTTAGGTTTGTTTTTGTATTATTCCAAACCTATCCTCCCCCACTCCTTTCAGAATCGGGGGGGGGGGAGGGCAGACAGGTGAGAGATCATCTTTTACATTTAAATCACTACATCCTTCGAAAGAGCTCCAAGTAGCACACAAGGTATCCCTATTCCCCATGTAATACAACATCCTTTTGAGGTTGGTCAGGCTGAGAGGCCATGTCTGGCCCAAGGTTTTACAATAAGCTTCATGGCCCAGTAGTGATTTTGAACCTCTTCTCTTAAATCCTAGTCCGATTAAGAACATACCACTTTATTCCATATTCTGGAAAGTAGACCTAGAAGTCACAAAGCTGGAGGAAGGGATCATCTTTTCCCATTGTGCTGGAAGTTTATGGAGGCCCTTGTTAACAGTTCAGTGTGGCACCGTTTAACTCTCCCTTGGCCCTGTCTTCAACCTCTGAGGCCTTGCCTAGTTGCTCTTCCAGGTCCAGGGTCCAGCAGCTGCCACTGGAAAAGGCCCTCTCTGTTGCACATACCTGTGTACTTTTCTTGTAGGTGGGACACCAAGAAGGACTTCCTCTGATGGTCTTAATAACTAAAAATTTGATACCAGGAAGCCTAAGACTGAAATCCTAGGCATAACTTACCTTGGAGTAAGCCCCAGTGAATACAATAAACATGCCTAGACACGGGCCCTGTCCACACTTCCACTTGTGCTGTGCCTAAAAAGCACGGATCTGAGCAGGGTTTTTTTGCTTCCTTTGCATTTTCTAGGCATGGGTCTGAGCGGTTTCCCCCTTGCCCTGCTCACATCAGCAGGGCTGGGGGGGGGGTCTTGTCCTCTAGGCAGCCCAGGACCTCCATATACACTGCACAGGCTTGTGCCCCAGGCAAGCCACTTATTGCTGCTAACGCAGCCCTCGGGGGCACACTCCATTGTCTCAGAACAGATGGATGCCAACAACTCTCTATAGCAGGAATGTCACATCTTCTGTTATACACTCAGTTTGTGTGTGGGACACATTAGATAAATAATTTGCCTAGGAAAGCTGTATTCTAATAACACTAAACTGCAGGCAGAATTCGGTGATCATTTTTGGGTGGATTTGTAGAGAAGATAATGTGCAAATGGAAGGATTTGCCATCAGTGTCCGGAAATGACTGCTTTTTGCTTTTGCTGTTGCCATACTTGATAAAATAGCATCATGTCAGGCATATAAATCTTGTCCCAATTAAGTAAAGATTCAGAGGAACTCTTGTGCTCATAGGTGTTACTGAACGGAATTAACATCTAGTTTTGTATTGCTTAAATTCAGTATTCATACCACATAAGGGTACCTTAACTTTTGTTTTATTCTTACAAGGGACCATGGTGTTTGTTGCAGAAATGTATCCATTTTCATGTTCATCAAAGCTGTGGCACATCACATTTTAGGTTACCAAAACTTGAATTTACTATGTGTGGCCCCAATGTTCTTCTGGCGGCCACAGGCATATTATTTCGATGTTGGCTGTGTCAGGGAAATCTTTTTTCCACCACATGAATCTTCCTTAGTAGAACAGGAAATGGGTCCAGGATGTGTTGGTGCTTTGGAGCACAATGTTTGTCTCATGCTTTCAAAGGGTAAAGTGGTGACTCAAATATACTGATTGTAAAGTACAATCAGAGATGATAATCCACTTGATTAATTCAATATCAAATATGTGATCTAAATACTAAGGGCCATAATCAGGGAGTTTATTCATTCCTTTACTGGGTTGTTGTTGTGTGTGTGTCTTGCTGCCTGCATTTTTATCTTTGTTTATAAATAAAATTCTATGTTGTAGAAAATGTGATATTTGGCATATGGTGCAATATCACAGCAATTAAATTTGGTTAAGGAATGCAAGCACACCAAACTGTTATTCTTGGAATGAACTGCAAAGAACTGACGTGGATAATTTCTGTGCAACATGTAAGTTTATGAGTGACTAATGACAGTGCAGTGGTGGCATGATAAGCGATAGGTGGTTTAACTGAATGGGCACCTAGCAGGGGGAAGTAGGTAAATTTATGAAGAGGTGCTGTAAATCAGAGATTTTCAGCCTGTTCATTCCCTTCCTGCACCAAGTTACATCTGTTGATACTCAAGGGAGGCCCTTCCATGCCTCATGCAGGTACCCCAGCCTATTCCTGCACAGCACTCTTCCCCAACCTGGTGCACCTCAAGCTGTTCATAGAATTGTAGAGTTGGAAGGGATCATGAGGACCATCTAGTCCAGGCATAGACAAACTTAGCCCTCCAGATGTTTTGGGACTACAACTCCCATCATCCCTAGATAGCAGGAACAGGGGTCAAGGATGATGGGAATTGTAGTCCCCAACCTTTTGTAGGGCCGAGTTTGCCTATGCCTGATCTAGTCTAACCCCCTGCAGTGCAGGAATATGCAGCTGGCCCATACAGGGATTGAACCTGCAACCAGCTGAGCTATCCAGGCTGACGGTAAACTCCAACTCCCATCAGCCGCAACCAGCATGGCAAATGGTCGTGGAGGACAAGAGATCCAGGCTGGGGGAGGTTGCTCTAAAAGTACACATGAGGGGATGACTCCTACTCTTTGGAAGATAAGCCTATGCACGGAGGACTTAGAGAGGAGTGGGATAGTGTGTCCAGTTGTAGGAGCTATATAGAATCCCCATGGGGATCGCTCTCATGTACACAGAGCTACAGAATGAGGGGACCAAATGTATGGCCCAAATCAGAGCCCTTAAGGGTGACATAATATCCTAGCTCATTAGCTTTTGTGTCCCACCAAAGGTTTCAGTGGGATACAGCTTGAACCCAGTAATCTGTGTCCTCAACTTGTTTTATAAGACAGATTGTTTTGAACATTAAATCAGGAAGCATTGAGTAGCACCCTCCTCTTCTCACACTCGTCTAATTAATATACCACCAGTCTTGCTGGGCTGGCCCATGGGCTTGTTCTCTTGGCTCTAATTAATGGCAGCTTTTACATAACATTGTGAGATACTTTATGTTCCCTTTAGAGCTTTTTTTAATTTAAAACCCTCTAATTTTAAATCCCTTCATTAGTGTTCCTCACAGCAGGAGCAGCAACTAAGCATGGTTTGTATTCTGGTGACATCTTCTGGATGAAGTTGTTGCTAAACAGAACTATCAGTGCAGCCCTTCTTTGCTCTAGCAGTTTTTCGCCTTTCTCTGTCTAGTCAGTATATGCATAGTACAGAGAGGATTCTACCCAGCTACATTTTTTTGCAGGGTTGCAGGATTAGTATATTTAAATCAGAAGATCGAGGGGCTAAAACATATTCACAAATTAAAACTGAAAGGCCCAGCCTGTACAGACATGCTCAGTCCCTTGTGCCATTCACTCATGTCCAGGCTAACATTTAATATTACTTCTATGACTTAGGATTTATGGGATGCTTTACCCCATACAAAGTACCTTCACCTCCACTAACCCATACAACAGCTTTGGAAGGTAGGCCAGTAGTATTGGCTGAGAAACGGTGCTTTGCTTGTGGCAACACAGCCGAGTTCAAATGTGTGGCAGTTGTTCAAACCATGGGACCATGGGACCTCCCATCTTTTAGGGCCAGACAAGACCTGCTAGAGATGTCTTTGCAGTTAATGCGTGCATTTTTTAAAATGCAAACAGCTAGTGCTAGAAAGCTGCTCTTGCTCTTCTTCCTTTTCACATGCCAGACATGGGGTCTGCCTGTCCGCTTCCCCATGCTGAATGTCTGTGTGAGTGTTTAACATGTGCATGTAGCCATGTGTGTACACATGATCAAGGTATGTGGCCTGTTTTCAGTGTGACCCTTGGTCCAAAAAAGGTTAGTCACCCCTGGGCTAACATGTCATCTGCTGAAGTGGACTGTAGTGTGTGGAAACTTGTGCCCTAAGAAATCTAGCCTTTCAAGGTGTAACCTCATTGGTGTGTTTTATTTCGTTCTGATTCTTTGTTTGGAGACGCTCACTATAATTGTATGGTGTGTGCCTTGGAGGGGATTGCAGTCATTTTTCATATAGAGTTGGGAAGCAAATCTGTAACCCCCCCCCCCCAGTCTGAGATACAATGTGGTACAAATCCTGACACAAATGAATGTGCCATCTACACCATCTTTTAAGTGGCCATGTTTGGACATTCCCCCTAACAAGAACAAGCTGCAGTAAGTCTTGACTGGGGCTGGGCGATAATCTGGTTTTCAATATCACAATATATCACCAGCTGAACATAGCAATATTTTGATATATTACGATGTTTGAAATAAGACTGGAACTATGTAGAGGTGAATGTGGCAATGCCCTGGCAATTGCTACTACTTACGGGTCTAACTCTAAAACTGATAAATTTTTATTTACCTTTAACATATTGTGAAACTGTTGTGTTATAGTACTACTGTACTGATAATGTTTAAATTAGCACATTTTCTCTAAAATTAAAGCTGTAGAAGTAATTCAGTAATTATCAAAGATAAGGTTCAAAGATAAGGTGGGAGAATGTTTCCTAAAAATTTAATGCCAATTCACATTCACTGTCACTTTTATTCAAATATATTTCACTATTGAGTCTTAGTTGAATGTGTGCATCCTACAACACCAGTTATTAGATTGTTAGTTAATTTTCTTTTCTAAACCAAGCCAAAATAGAAAGAATGAAATGGATAAATTTTAACAGAACAAAAAAATTCTAAACAAAATGGTATATTTTTAGTACCAGGGGAATTTTGTGCGTGTGTGTACACACCCACACACCCACACCCCAGGCCTATCCAGAAAGAATGGATAGGAATTCACAGAATAAAAAATGATTAAACAAAAATACATATTTTTGCAAGGAAAATTTGATGCATTTAATTATATGAAAATTTACTCAATGATAGCGTGCTTCAACTGTAACATTACATATTTCTGGAGAATATATTAACGTTAATGTAGTAATCTGTTAATAATAACAAATGTGTGAGAAAGCAAAAGGGCAAGGGGAGAATTAAGAAGAGTTCTAGGGTAGGGAGAGGGTCTGGAGGAGCATAAGGAGGGAGACACAGAGACAATTGCATACAAGTGCATGGAGGGAAGTTCCCGCTTGCAGGTTGCTGAGCTCTGCCTGCTCAAGAGATGGAGCGCTCAGGTGAACTTAGGCTGCATGCATGCACACACATGGTATCTCCAAGGACCATTTTTGCCTGCTGCTGAGGAGGCAGAGGAGACGGAGTGCTAAGGCAGGGAGTTACCCTGCAGTGCGCTTTTTGCGTCAGCCTGCTGCTGCTGCAGGAGGCACGGAAGAGCAGCTGAGGCAGAGTTAGCAATAGCATTGGCAGCACAGGACAGGAAGCAGCACCGGCTTCCCAATTTTTGCAATATCATGCTTTTTTACTATTGCACACAAACGCACACAAGGTTCATGATATATTGCCAGGTAATTTAAAAAAAACAGTTATCACAATTTGCTCTTAATAATGATATAAGACAGTATATTGATATATTGCCCGCCCCTGTGGTCAATAGTAAACTACAGCTTGCATAACCTGGCCACCATTTATAACATATTGTTTGCAGTTGGCTTGTTTCAAACACTACACTAGCACTTGATGCAGAGCTGTGAGATATGCGAATCTTGTATCTGAAGAAGTGTGCATGCACACGAAAGTTCATACCGATAACTAACTTAGTTGATCTCTAAGGTGCTACTGGAAGGAATTTTTTAATTTTGTTTGCACATGAAGGAAACTGTAGGTGGTATCATAAAATCATTTCTGTCCCTCACAAGTTAACTGTTTGAAATGCATGATTTCTAACATGGGTACAAAGCATAGTCTTTGCCTGCAGTTATTTGATGGGACATAGGCAGCATAATTATATTTGATCCAGAAATCTATTGTGATCATTCAGAAAGACACAGCTTCCTTCTATAAGGATTCCCCATTCACATATAGAGGGAATGGCTCCATGTAGATAGGAGAACCTAGATCAAGCACAATTCTATTTAACTGGCATTCTTCGTATCCCTCCCCCTACATAGCATGAGACTAGTGAGGTTCACATGGGAGGAAAGTCCATATTCAGCAGTGTTCACCCTCCAGCAAGAGTACACAGGAATGCAGAATGTACAGATGACACATTTCCCAAAGCTGGTATATTTAAGCACAATGTAAACTGAAAACAAACAAAAAGTCTAGATTTTGTAACAAAATTTATTTTTGCTCTGTAGATACAAATCCAAACATCAAACAAATTGAGTGGAAAAATACTAGTAATTAACAATGAAAACTTTTATTATTTAATAAATAGAACTTTGGCATTCAAAATTCTAGCTGTAAACTCTACTAAAAAAAAAGTTACAAAAAGAGGCAAGAATGACAGGCCTGAAGACATGAGCCAACCAGTGGCTCTTTAAAAATAAAATAAAAACAACAACACTGGATGCATTTTGATTTAAGTCATGACAACTCTATTTACACGAGGTATTCTGAGTGGTTCAAAAACTGAACCCAATTTTGAAAAACTACCAGTCTTGGGAGACTGATCCAGTACATATCTGCTGTGCTTTTAAAGATAGCCCCTTTTCCCTTGCCTTCTCCACTGATTATCATGATGTACTATACCTAATATATACAAAATTAATACATTCTGTTTAATGTTCTTCATATACAGAAAAGCTGGAAAATAAAGATCAGACTGCTTTCTCAAATATTGACCCACAGCTTTTAGAAAATATTTCTATTTATGAAAGTTATTTTTCACAAGCCTACAAGCTAAAAAATAATACTAATAAGCAGAGGAAACAAAGTGCAACAACTTGATACTCTCATAACTTTAAAAAATAAGATTATTATTAAGCCATCAGCTAAAATAAAAGGCACAAAGGTACACAGAACTGGAATTAATAGAACTATTGAATAAGCTATTGGTGTGTTCGATTTGCTGACTCCCCTTTTTTAAATATCCACTGGCTTTTTCTAAAGTAGTAACCTTACCTTCCACTTTGGATGAAATGGCATCCACATCCAGAATATTGTGTAAAATCTCTTTCATGCAGAGAGATATACCAAATATACAAGCGGATTTACAGAGGCATTATTGAATGACAAATTTGGTTTTCTGTAATTAAGTGAATTTAGCTTATGTTTCAGGCAAATGAAAAGGGATACTTTGCCTTGCATTTCTTCTCTCTCTCATTCCAGAATCTGGCAATAAATAATTCCTCTCCATTTTCCCCACAAAAGTGAAAACCAAAAATAATGAGAGAGAGAGAGAGAGAGAAAGAAATAACTTTGGTTCATATAGCTAATTTTGTTGTTATGTTTTTAAAAGAAATCTCCAGAGTTGGTGTCTGTGGCAACCTAATTAACTGAAATTCAGATCTGCTGTGCTTCTAAATCTACACACCTAAAGCTGAAGGTTTAATACCTAATCCTAAACACATTTAATTAGGTAATCTTGGTGATTTGGGGCTTACTGTTACGGCTTACTTCCAAGTGTGCATAGGATCATAGACAAGCGGCCTAGCTGGACTTTAAAGTCAAGTTTACATAACCATTTCGAACTGACCTAAATATGACGCTACAAATTTTATATGGCATATAAATAATAGCATTAGTTATATCCAAAAACAATTTTCCAAGTTCCTTTTTGAAATACATTCTTGAATTACAGTAGTTACTACAAAATGCCATCTACACAATTATAGAAATACAACCTGAAATATGAAAATTGCTTGTACATTTCTTTCATGTTTTCTAATAGATAAAACTGCAGCTTTCATTCATTCATAATATATTTTTCAGCCCTTGGGATTGTCTCTCATATCTGTGGCAAATGGTTGTCATGACTAAATCAGCCTACTCAGTAACGCCATTGTTAACCACTTCTCTTAAAAGCTAGTATTAGTTAGCTTCACATAAAATATGTTGAACGGGACCATAGATAACTATTTTTTGCTGAAAATACCCATGCATATCTTACCTATTTTTTAAAAATGGCATTGTAAACCGATGGGCTCTTTAGCTACTTAAACAGCAGGCCTTGCATTATAACATTAGTTCAAATAATATAATACTGTGTCCTTATGGCTCACATAAATTTTGCCCATGGCATTTCGGTCTTTGGCTACCACCTCCTTTCATTCTTTAACCATGACTGAGACAAGAGAAGCCTGTCACCAGTAAGTAGAAGCTTCCTTCCAAATGCAGGTTTCCTTCTAGATTCTAGCAATTGTGTGTGGCTACTGTTTATGGTATCACCACATCCAGTGCTAAAAGATGAGCTCATGTCAGCAAAACAAGATCATCTTTGGATGTGCTGGGTATGTTCAGAAAGGGTGGTTGAATAGCTGAACTGCAAATGCTAGTAGTCACACTCCCTTGCACTGTGCATTTGATAGTATCATGAAAGGGGCCTATTTGTTTACAACTGAAAACTGTGAAGGCCTTCAGGAGAGGAGGAACCATGGCCAGTAAGTACATGTGCTGCTCCCCTTCACACTCCTGCCCAAGCATGCAGCTGCTGAGGGGGTTGTGGCCAGTGACATGATCCTGCTACCCTCATGCTTTCACTGAACATGTGGCGAAGTCTCAAAAGGACTCTGGAAGAATGCCAAAAGTTGCTGCAGAACATGGGCTTTATTCTTAGAAAATTGCTGAGCAAATGTTGAGCTTCAAGGGTTACACGTATACCTATGTACAAATTAAGATGCAGTAATTTCTTCCATTACTCAATTACTTAATTATTCCCCTTTATGAGGTTTTTAAAATAGTAACTCCACTTCAGCATATTTAGAGAATATTCTTGTTGTTCAGCTTTCCATTTCCAAAGAAGAATATCAGTCTTTTTTAAAAAAGCCAAGGGCTCTAAAAAATTGCTTATGCAAACAAGCTTTTAAAAAACACACTGCTATTTCAACGCTTCATTTAAATGAATTGGGAGGGGACGACGTTAACTGAAATAAATAAGTTTATAGGTAACAAACAAGAAGGTCAAATAAGTCCTAGAGAAAGGCTAAGAAAATACTGAGTGTCAGAGAGAACGTTGCACAGAAAAACTCCCTCCTCTATTTTGGTGATTTTCAATGGGTGCTGCATAACAAGGCGGAAATGTTTGCCTATTCAAGTGAGGGCAGGAATCATGCTTTTCACTCCGATTTGGCTTCATGATGGCATAATGTGGCCACATTTAACTGGCTGTGTGATTACTTGGTATTATCATACTGCCTATGTGAACCCTGACTGACTGTGATTATCTCAGAAAGAGCCCCATGTCTTTTTTTTTTTTTTTTTTTTAAGAAGACACCAAGGCTGCAGTCCAAGGAAATAAGAAAGTGTAAATAGTATGCAAAAGATAGAATAATATGAAGTCAGGACAGCTGTGAGCATTCTGTCCCTCAATGCCTAAATTTTTGTGGCCAAACATTTGGCAGAGTCTTGTTCCTAAGTGCTTTGCAAAGCTTCACTGTCTCTCTAACTGGGTTATCTTCCACAAGTAATGAAGGTAATGAGTAGATGATGGTAAGGACTTAATTTATATGAAGTTTATATTGCCTAATTTACAACCAATGTAAAAATTAAGTAACTTCTTCAATTTCTTTGTCCCAAAACTATACTGTTTACAAACAATGGGAGGAATTCAATGTCGTGGTAAGGTGATTGTTCTGTCAGGGCAAGTGTTTCCATCAGATAGAACAATTTGCCTCTCCTACCACCACACTCTGGGTTTCTCCCAACCCCTAGAGCCCGTTTTGGGAGGCACACGGGGGAGGAATAAGGGGGAGTCCTGTTGCACAAGCAGAAGACCTTGCACAGGGTTTTTGCTGACAGACTTGATTAGTTGATTCCTGCACATTAGTTCTATTTTAAGTCTCTTAAATATTTTTTCTTGGTCTATGGTGATGCTGCAGTGTCAAATTTATGGCAAAGTTCTGTTTATAAAACAGAAGATGCAACAGGGAAAAAATACTTTAACCATCAAGTCATCTTTAAGACATCTCTACAGCATAGCATGTTGAGTCAGTGTCTTATCACACTTTCAGTTGCTTCCTGGTGTGAAAGTAAATTGATTAGAATTATTTTTCACCATTCATGCCCTCATCTGCATAGAAACAAACAAAGCAATTCTTGAGTACAATACCACCTAATTAGACCTACTTTCTAATAACTGTAGTGGGGTTTGCAGTTGTTTGTATTTTAAATTCAAGCAATTTGTTTTATGTTGTAAGGACGGAGGACTAAGTACTTTCATGCTTACAAAGTTGTTTCAAGATAATACTTACAAATCTCCATTTGAAAACACTGAACAGTAGTTAAGATAAATACTAAAATAAATTTCCACAGACAGAAGTCAGGACAGTGTTGATCAAGAAACACCCATTTAAATAAATATATCTCTGGGGGAAAAATGACCAGAATAGGTTTTTCTTTTTTTGAAACAAGTACTATCATATGCAAATTGTATTTCAACATAAACCAACAATGTAAAATGGAGACATAACATATAAAACTGAAAATGGCAACCTTTTCAAAAGAAGCTCTTGCTCACTTTTAGCTATGACAGTTGGCAAGACCAGTCTATAGCTTTCTGAACATCAGGGCCAATTGTCATAAATAAGCAAAATGTACCTTATTCTCTTTTTTCCTTTCTCTTTCAAAAGGAAGCACTTCGTTGCTTTATATAATTGATTGTCAGAATAAAGTGACAGCAGGCTTGACTTGGCAGAAAGGATGTGTATACTTTAACACAGCAAAATAGAGCAGTCTGGATTACTAAGTGATTTTGGGTACATTGCTTCCTAATTCTAGAGCACTCCTATTGTAACTATCCACCAGGAACAATGACTTTCAGAACACATGAATTAAACATGTTTCTTTTAGCTTTTAAGCTTCCTGGGTGCTGGAGTGAGCTCCTGGAGAAATTTAAAGTAATTAGGTATTGATTATAAGGATGCAATATTCTCCTGCTCTTTCTGTGTGTGTTAAAAAAACCCTTTCTATCCTTTATGCTGGGGTGGCTAACCTTTTGGGTTGAATGACAGTGTTAACCCTTGGCCAACCCTCTGGGGTTGACACCACACTCTTGGGCATACACACATGAAGTGTACAGGCACACATGCAGCCTCCCCGCCTCACATGATCCACGAAGATGAACTATTTGGTATCAAGGAGAGACTAATTTTTGCATCCCCATCAGGGTGCTGGTTGGAGCCCACTCCAGCGAGGTGACCATTTTAATTTTGGCTTTTTCCACTGCTGCCAAAATCAATGGGGTCCTGAGGGGTCAGAAAAAAATTGCTTGTGGTGTGTTTGTCCAGGTCAGGTCCCAAGAATGGAGCAGTGGAAGGTTAGCCATCCATGTATGATGCACCCAGGTCACAAATGAACTTAATTGACAGTAAAGTTTCCACACTAATATAGTGCAGAAGAGGCTCACAGGATGACAGTTAAATTCTCAGGCCTGAACTTCTTATGCTTTATTGAAAATATAGGAGCTTATGTGCTGCTTTGTCTAAAAGGAACACTGATGATCAATGGACATCAATTTCTAAGTAAAATGACCTTTACCAAACTGAGATGGCAAGCATTGCAAGGTAGGCAGGCTACCTTTGTGTGTGCCTGCCCTCAAACAGTCCTTCTAAGGAGCCTCCATGTCATCATCCAGTTTTAATACCTACACATGGCAGGGCACTTAAAACTTTTTCCCCCTAGTAAAATTCTCAATACTGATCTTGTACCCTAAAGCTTTGCTGAAGGGGGGAAATGATACAGCAGTAACTGCAGTGCCTTCTTCTGACACTTAAATCTTTTGACTCCAGAAGACAATATGGATGCTTTTACAGACCATGTCAGAGGAAACAAAATCCAACATTTCCAACAGAAACACATTCTTCACAGCTTTGACCTACATTCAGTAGTTTTGAAGAAATCAGATCTCTTGTGCAGCACGTCCCGTTCTCTTCAAGTGACGACTGCTTCACCGGCATGAACTTACATGCAAACGCTTGAAACCCTTTGATCTGGCACACGGAGTGTGTCTTCCACTATGGCTCCTTAACATAAACACAAGGAACTAAAACCAGAGCAGCATTTAATAACTTAAGTCACTGTTGCCGTGAGCAAAACCTTTTATCACTGTGTAATGCAATTTTCTCCCATGTCTTGAGCATAGCAGTCTGATATTATAGTCCTCAATTCATCAATATCTTTTCGTAACTGACACACCTCTAAGAGTTTCTTTGAGAGAGTTTCTGTGCTGTGGTAATTCTCATCTTCAGATGAGCAGCTCATTGCTGAAATTATAATAAAAAGACAAAGACAGCTTAGGTAAACACACAGTTCAACACACCTAACTTTGATTTAAATATTCCAGCCAATGTTTGTTTTGGTACATTGAAAAGAAAGTATGAAAATGTGGCACTTTCCCTTCCACAAATGTGGAAGAAAATGGTTTTTTTTATACTGGTTTCTTGCCAACAATGCAACAAGAATGGAAACATTCAGAAAGTGATTTTGGTTAATACCCCCCCCCCAAATTAACAATGCTGCTGCTCTAAATGTGAAGTTTCCCACTTCAGGACAAGGTTTACTCTACTTCAGATGTGGGTCAGAATCAATGTTGCGCCGACAGATGCAAAGGCACCCCCCTTCCTCACAGCCACCCAACCAATCTGCTTGAGAGGGTCCCCCAACCCTCTAGCAGATTCTTGGTTGTGTGCGTGTAAGGATAATTCCCATTTGCAGAAGCAAGAATCAGTTGTGCAGGTGGGACACGACCCCTGACCACTTAGAGGCCACAGAGAATGTTATGCACATTGGGTATGCTGTTGAAAAGCTACAAGGGGCTCAAGCAAATAAGAGGATCAGCTTCTGAAAAGCAGTTTTCCATGCACTGTTTTTAGCTCACCAATGCAGAACACCAGCATTTAGCCTACACAGTTGCTCTTACAATATCTGTTGCTTTCTTTGAGATGAGCTGCTTTGCATACATCATCATCATCATCATTATTATTCCACTGCTGTACAGTTTTTACAAGGGCCATAAGCTTTAATTGGCATTAGTAGGTGAGGCTATGAGTTAAGGCTCACGTGCATATTTCCGAAGTGATTTTAGCTGCAGCATGTTGCAGTGTATAATGGTGAATGGAATAATAATCATGATGTATGAATCTGATTTCTTGAATTGCTGGTGTAAACGGAACTGGACTTTACCTTATTTTTGCAGAGCTGTTCACTGTATCCATTGCTAGTCACCACCAACCTTCCTCCATTTTATTATTTATGTATGTGTTAAAATTATAAAAAAATGTACAAGGTGGCCAAAAAACAACAACCCCAAATAATTCACAAACAAATAAGCAATATAAAAATCACATAAGAGCAGACAAAAAATAACAGCAAGTTTAAAATATAACTAATTAGGAATGCAGGTTGAAATACAGAGCAGCAGAGTAAACAAAACCAGACCAGTAGGCCCAACATCTGTGTAAATTAAAAGGGGTTGCCTGTTGGCAGAAGGCCATCAACAAGTGAGCCAAGCAAGACTAGTACTGAGACAGAAAATAAGGGCAGGAAGGTGGCTTGTAGGGGAGCTACAAGGAGACAACCATTGTAATACGCCTTCCCACAGATTCTGGAAGTACAGAAAAGTCTAATAATTCCTGCATTCTTTTTACCATCCATAAATGTAACCTGTCTTGTTTTATTTTACTGTTACGGTATGTTCTAATCTTGAGTAGGTAAGAAGCAATTTTTAAAAAATCTTGTGGTTACTAAATGCCAAACCGGAAGGTTTCTGTTTGGTTGTCAACATTATAATTATAAAGTACAAGTCACACCCCGCAAACTTGCTCTTTCTCCCTGGCCAAATTCCTGGATTTTACTTGTACAGATATGTCTTCTCATTGTTCAAATCACTTACATCTGATTCCCAGCAGTAAGGACAGGTTAGGCTCCTTGCCCTGAGCTCTGTGGGTAAGAATACTGCAAAGTGCTTTCAAGTCAAATAAACAGTGAGACATTTCCTTGAATAACTGATCAGCCACAGGTAGTTTTTCAGCCACTGGCTGTCTGGACAGCTCCATCTGATGAATCTGTTCCCTCAAAGATGCATTTTCTTCCATAAATCTTTGGTTCTTAATTAGGGAGATAGAAAATAAAAATGCAGACATTTATTCACTGGTTCTGTTTATTAGAAAAATTATATAAATAACAGGCATAAGTTATTTCGGAAGCTGTTGTCCATTTTAATGAAAATGAACTCTGTCTTCAGAGCCAGTCTATCTCTGAAAACGAAATGGTGTGGGAAAGCAATAAAGAATGCTCATCACCATTAAATTCTGCTTGTGAATGTCTAAAGGCATCTTGAAAATGGCTGTTGGAAACAGAAGGCTGGGCTTGGAAGACTTTTATTTAATCCAGCAAGGCATGTTTACAATATACTTTTTAAGGAATATTCCCAGAAGATTTCTCAATCATGCACACAATTCAATAAATGACAAAATGTGTTTTATTACCCTAGACAGGGAATGACAAACAATTAACTGCACATGATGCATCTTCCCTCCACCACAAAAAAAATAAATAAATAAACGTATTATGGGGTCAGGATAAGTCTCACAATCCCCATGTTTAAACTGATAAGTTGCCTTAGCATTTCATCTTGAAATGTAAGTTTCTAGTATAGGTTCAATTAATATCAAAGTCTTAAGTATGCATTCCAAAAGATCAAGATGACAATACTTGCTTGCTATAGGATATAAAATATAGAAAAGCCTTCAGAAAGTGTGCACAGGGTCATATTTTTAGATGTAGATTCCATTTCTGGATAAAGTTTATTACTGGGATTCAAAGAGTGACACTGGGTACACCCAAAGGTTTGGCTTATTAGTGGAATTTCTGACATTCCCTCTCCCCTCCAGCAGCAACACACAATGCTATATCATAAATTGCCCCCCCTCTAAAAGTGAGTTGCCATATAGTCCTGTGGTGTGGGAAACACAACTCCTCTGTGAACAAGCAGGACTATCTGCCCAGTTTTTTGGTTCCTGGCCTAAATGTGTAAAAAGGCTGTTGCTGCTACATGAGCTGTGAGTCCTTGTATCCTTCATCTTATGGTAAGCAACTGGTGGTCCTTCTCCATCACCAGACTAGAGATCAGTGAGGACAGTGCCAATCACCTGTTAGGACTGGAATGTGAACACCATATCCAGTCACAGTATTTCTCCTTCAAGCGACAGATCAGCTGTTTGTGACAACGATTGTTATACTGAGAATATCACCACTTACCTTGTAGTGTCCAGAGTTTCTTATCTTTAAGAGAAATTATTGTTTCTCGTATTGTTACGCCTCATCCCTTCTCAGGAATGCAATTTGATGATGAATTTATAGAATAGAACAAAATGGTGACAATGGTAGACAACTGGCTCAATAGATGCGATCTCAAATACTTACTTCAAGTAGCGTCTTTTGTAGCTGCTGTACACTCTTATCCTTTTCTTCAAGTTCACTTTTCTGTTTTTGAATTGTCACTTTTCCTTGCAAAAGCTTATCTTGCATAGACTAGGGGGCAAAAAAAGAGAAAATCACCTTAAAGCATGTAGTCCAGTAAGCTGATAGCTCAAACACTGCTGATGCATCTATTCATGGAGGGGGCAGCATTTCAGCTTCAGCCAATGCTCAATAATGCTGGGGCAGAACCAGCAGTGGCTGCAAAAGTAGCCCTTTGCCTTTACTTCTATGGGATAGAGAGGCAGGGGATGTGAGGGCTTTAGTGAATGCTCAGGAAGGGCTATAGCTCAGTGGTCTTGCATGCAAAAAGCCAAAGGTTTAATCCCCAGCTTCTCTAGGTGGGCTGGAAATGTCAGGAATGCTGGAGCACTGCTGCCAGTCAGTGTAGATAATATTGAGTTAGATGGACCAATGTTGTGACTTGCACACAATGGTGTGAGGCAGATTCCTATGTTCTATGTACAGCTTCTGCTTCTCTTGTGAACGACAGCCAAAGAAACACACACACATACACACTCACTTCCCGGTGTCTTAAAACCAGTTTCCTTCCACAAACTTATTGGATGTACCTAGGCATGTACTTAAATAACCACTAACAAGTGAACTTTAGTGGTGTGCCTAAGCTGAATCATATTATGCTTGGAAACCTGATTCATCAGAATGCACATCCCGTAATAAGGATTCAATCTAGCTATATCCCCAAGGTCTGCTAAATACCCAGGAGTTTCACTTAGCCCTCTACAGTGTTTAGCATAGGGGAATAAGAATGGGAACTGCTTGGCTTCTATGGATGGGAGTGTTTACCCTGTAACAGTTGTGGGATTTATCATTAATACTACCCTATCAAGGAACCTCTTTAGCTTTACTTATGTAATAGCTACACAAAACATGCCTTCAAACAAATACAGGGAAAGGAAAGAACTAGGCTCAACTAACACCTAACTTTTACAGTGGTACCTCGGGTTAAGTACTTAATTCTTTCCGGAGATCCGTTCTTAACGTGAAACTGTTCTTAACCTGAAGCACCACTTTAGCTGATGGGGCCTCCTGCTGCCGCTGCACCACCACCGCACAATTTCTGTTCTCATCCTGAAGCAAAGTTCTTAACCTGAGGTACTATTTCTGGGTTAGCGGAGTCTGTAACCTGAAGCATCTGTAACCCAAGGTACCACTGTATGTTATGCATTCTTTTTGCATCTAAATTTACAATTGCCAAATGAGAAACTGAATTATGGGGAATGAGAGGTCCCCTCAGTCAAGCACTGGAGATCCAATACCCATAGAGGATCCTTTAGGGCGAGATGGTCGTTCATGGTGGGTCAGCTTTCCACTCCCACCCTCAGTTTTTACTTCTGCAGTGCTCAAAGGAACCAGGGCAGTCTCTGAAATCCCCAAAGGTGTCCAAGAGTGGGCTTAGTTTGCAAAGCCCTCTGGACAACTGGCAGGTAAAGGGTTTGTCTGACTAAGAGCACTTCTCCCTCACATTTGCAGCAGCCGTGTGTGTGTGTGTGTGTGTGTGTGTGTGTTATCTATCAATCATCACTTGAAATCCAGGACTGAAAATCTCAGAAGACAAAAGATCCACTCATCTGTCCAAATCATACTTTTTGAGAGGTTCAAATTAGCTGGAAAAATACCACCAATGAATTTTAAATAGCCTTATTCTGCACTGTGTCTCAAATTATTGTTCAACACAATCTGTTCCAAACTTTCTTCTTTTTTTATTACATATCTTAACCACAAAGTGTCAAATTTATGCTAATTTAATCCATGACTAGCAGGATGGAATTCTTTTCAAGTTTAGTTTCCCATTATTTAAAATACAGCAAAGCTTCACACCATGGGACAGAAATACAGCTACCAATTCTACAGTTCAGTTTCTGGCTTTTAACACTTTCAGATATTGGGGAGGGGTGGGGACACAATCTTTCCTGGCTGTGAATTAATTGCTTCATAGCCTCTGAGAGCTGAGCAGCAATTAGTTTGGGTCCCAAGAGACTCAAGTCAACCATGGTTAGGACTTCCCATCCCTGCATGCTGCAGTGCCATGAGCCATGGCTGGAGTAACGCGGATCCCCTGACCTCAACAGCCCTTGGAAAAGGAAAGAGGAACTGATTTGCTTCTAGACCAAGGTCCCTCTTTCCCCTTAGTTCTTGCTTCTCTTCATGCTGTCCCTCCCTGCCCACAATTTCCTCTCCACATATCCTGCTTGCTTCTGGTGCTTGTTTGCCTACCACTGTCAGTTTAGCTATTCAGGTTCTTTCCCACAACCCTGCTCCTCTTCTCATTATTCAGCAAACTGGCCATTTCTTGATATTTATATAACCCACAAATAATATAAATAACTTTTAAAAACAGCTAAACATCACTCCTACTTTGCACGAAGTGCTGACTTGATGTTTAGTATACAATTGCTAGGTTTTGAGAAATGCAGCCATGTAATATAACTGTTCCTACTTTGACAGAAGTTATTTTTTTCTTCTGCTCAACGTGTAGGTTAGTCAACTGCAATATCACATATATTCATGCTTGTGCTTTGCTGGTTTTATTTGGCTGGAATCTAGAGTGTTCAAATTGTTGTACTCTAGGCATTAATAAAAGTTAAGCTGCAAAGGATGACAAGTTCCAACTCATTCTCCTCTTGTAAAGCTTTCAAAGGGGATTTCCCCTACTTTATGTTATTCTCCATCCAAGCATGCTGTATTATTGTGTGCTGAGGTTTACCCATATACTCTGATGACTGCATCCTTAAGCAAAGCCTAGCGTCCATTTCCAGTTGACTGCAATAAATTCCCTCTGAATAAAATTGGAGTTTAGACTTGTGCTATGATGTTACTGTGCTACAGGATACCATGTCTTGGGAAAGTATGTTCAGTTTTATGTTTCAGATTAGCAAAAGGCAATGCTTGGGAGGGATTTCACACGTTACTGTAACATACAGTGGCATTTTGGGAATATACTTTATGGGACATGCCTTATTAACTACAAGATCAAACTAATTATCTGGCATTTAATAAAGATCTACAATCATACCATAGAATTACGAAGTTCAATCTAAAAGTAAGGTGGAACGTGTACAGAAAACTTATCTATGTGATGTTATGCACGGATAACTTCACATAAATCAGATATGTAGGGTTTCCTGGATGAAATGGATCCTTTTTTCATTTGGCTTCAATCTTAATTACAGGATACAGTGTGTCTTGGCTGTTCTACTGGACAACCTGTGTTGGAAACCAAACAGGAGGAATGCATTCCTTTTGCTTCTGCTGGACATTTCAATCACCTTCAGTACCACTGACCATGGTATGGGCTGCCTGGCTCAGATGGGTCTTGCTTTGCCATGCTCTAATCCTTTTGGCAGGAGAATTTCTTAGGACAGTACTAACAGACTTCTGTTTTGCATCTTGAACATTAGCCTATGGTGTCCACAAGGGGATCCGTCTTCCAGTATGCTGATCAACATCCATATGAAACCGCTGGGAGACATGATTTGGACTTCAATATCATCAATACGTTGATGACATCTTACTCTTTCCAACTGACTCCAAGAAGACTGTTGAAGTATTGTTCCTACTAATGAAGCAACTCCAACCTGAGTCACACAGGTACATTTTTTTTTTTTTAGAACAACCAGCTGAATGTTTAAATTGGTCTCATACAGGGCTGGGCGATGTATCACAAGGCAAACATCACAGTCTGGTGATACACTGATGTTGAAACAACGAGCTGCATTGGCCCCAGCCCCGCAAGGCAGTTTCACCCCAATGCACTGGGGGGCTGGCACAGCTTGTTCCCAGCTCATGCATGAGGTATTGGGGTTCCTCAACTGAGGAGGGGGGCAGGAGCAGTTCAACAGAGCCCCCACGTCAGCTCTGCTAAACTGTTTCGCTAAGGAGTGTGTGGCTACCCATGCCTCAGCAGAGCAGTTTAAAGAAGCCAAGTAATGAACAAGTTGTACCAGCTGTTGATGCAGCTTGCTCCTCCCTCTGCAGTATGAGGGGTGGAGTGTGATGGTGGTATATCGCAGGTGAAACCACTGCCACTCACAAGTCCCTCTGCTACCAGCGGCCCTGGCAGCAGAGGGAGTCAGGAGCAGTGGCAGTTTCACCTGCGATATACTGCCAGATAAAGCTGCCATCATGCTCTGCCCCTCATACCAGTCCTGGGTAATATGTCACCCAGGCCAAAGGAGCCATTTTCACAATAAATTCAACCTGAGATTATTTTCAGATGAGTTGAACCTCTGAAATAATCCACAGAAATCACACCCAAACAATTGTTCAAGGAACTGAGTAAATCTTTTACTGTTTTGGGACATGGTCAATCACCAGACAGCTTCTCTACGTTGGTTTTTTCTTAATTTTAAAAATAATATTTCTAACATTCCTTGCTGCATTTTATAATGCTTCCATTAAACAGTTTGTAGATTATTAATTAAAGACCTGCTCACATATGCTATCGTTTGGTTTTAAAAATCACTTGTCTTATCAAAACTTGATCATACTAACATATTTTGCATGCATGCCTGTCTTGTCTGAAGGTTAATCCACACTTTGCCTTTATTATTTATAGAATTTGTATGCCACCCTATAACCAGAGGTCTCAGGGCGGTTCACAGAACAAGATCAACATAACACAATATATATACACAATCAAAATAAAACAACAACCCAGTAACACCCCCCCTTAATATTTTGTTCAGTTTGTAGTGTTCATACATAATTTTTGTGCTGATGTTACGATTGCTGGAATCTCTATTGATGGTCTTGTGGTATGAATAAGGGGGAAAGGGGTGTATTGCTTCTGCTGCCTCAGCTTGTTTTGACAGCTGGATGAGGGCAGCAGGCCCATGGGCTCCAGTGGTGAAGAAATGCTTCCTATGTGCACATGATTCTGCCTGTGTTTTAAAGGTGGCTGAAACAAGCAAGTGCCAGGCAGGCCTGGGCAATGTATTACCCAGGACCGGTATGAGGGCCAGACAGCAATGACTGTTCACTCAACGATATATCGCGGGTGAAACAGCAGCTGCTCCCGAGTCCTCCTGCCTCCAGAGAGACTCAGGAGCGACTGCTGTTTCACCTGCAATATACCGCTGGGTGAAACAGCCCTCTGGCTCTCATACCACCAGCAGACGGCTTTTTTAAACTGCTCCACTCAGTTGAGCAATTTAACAAAGCCCCACAGGGGCTTGAATAGCTGAGAAGCAGGCAATTGAAGGCAGCCTGCTTCTCAGCTGATCAACTCCCCCCCCCCCACCTCTCACAGGCAGCTGCTAAGGCGGAGGGAGGGGGTTGAAGCCACACAGATGGCGCATTCCTGTGGTGGCCTCATCAACTGCTGCCTTTGCATGGGACAGATAGGTAGCCCACCTGTGTGAAAGCAGAGGGAGCCCTGAGAATGGGGCCTGACAGTCACCGCTGTCCAGCTGCCTTCGCCCAGGAGGGTGGGCTGCATCTTTTCTCCTGGACCTGGGAGCCCACCACTCTAGCTGCATCTGGCCCCGGATGAAACTACCTCGGCAGCAGTGGTGACAGTTTCACTCCGGTGCCTCGCAGGGCTGGAGCCAATGCAGCTTATTCCACCCTTTCAACATCACAGTGTATCACCAGATTGCAGTGTTGAAAACCTAACATTGCCTAGCCCTAGACCTCAGCTTTAATTCTTGTCATGCATTTCTTCTTCCCTGCATTATGTTTATGTGAAGGTTGTGGCATCATTCAAGTATTCAGAGCATTTATATGAAGCCATTCTGTCTTGGGAACCCAAAGCAGATTACAAATAAAAGCACAACTACCATTAAACAGTGTAATATTGTAGATTACTGCTGTCTCATGAAGCTCCTACGGCCAACCCTTCTTTTCATGGAGAGGATGCATCTTCATCAATAGTAAGGCTAAGGTTAAACGCCTCAAAAACACAATTCATTACCTGAATCTCTAAAGTCATCTCGGCAATCTGATTCTCTTGATTGTCT
The DNA here is from genome assembly GCF_027172205.1 of Podarcis raffonei. NCBI lineage: Eukaryota > Metazoa > Chordata > Lepidosauria > Squamata > Lacertidae > Podarcis > Podarcis raffonei. The sequence goes on from NC_070604.1 coordinate 56,363,945, forward strand.
ATGACCTGTTAGGAGAAGAACACACAAAAATGCTCTTTGTATCTCTGATGTATCTGTCAAATTTTTGTGAGGTCAAGGTATCTAATTTGTTGTAAGCTTGGGAATGGATGCAAAGGACACGCACTGCTATAAAAAACACAACTTAGGATGCTGCAAGATCAGGAATGAAATTAGTAACAAGAAAAGCCTTATGATGCTGTGGGGGCAGTTATGGGGTAGGGGGAAAACATGCTCAGAAATGGTTGGAAAGTGGTGGAGACAGAGGGTGTCTTGGTCTGCCCTGCCTAAGTGCACAACCACTTAGTGGGGGCAAGTAGTCGATCAACAACTGCATAATTACATGTGCCTGACCTCAACTGCAGCCTCCCAGCCCCTGGGTGTGGACAATACTGAGCTAGATGGGCGAATGGTCTGACTCTGTACATTACTATTTCTGGGGATATTTTATCTTTACTGCCACCCAGTGGCACCTGCCAGTGCTTCACTGGCAGCTGTTGGAAACATATGTTGGGGCAGGGAGACACAAAAACAGGTTGACAATATAGTAACAGCAAACATCAGTAGCAAAAAGAGCTCTTCAGACACAGGTAGATCATCCCAGTTTAATGAATGTACCTTGCTAGCTTTCTCATTTTTCTCTTTGAGGCTTTCGTTTTCACTCTGAAGCTGTTTTGTGTCCAACATAGGAAGGCGGACACCATCTTCCAGGCATTTTTCTACCTTCTGTTGCAGGCTGTAGTTTGGATTTGAAAAGGCAAAAAGAAAGCAGAAATTGCATACCAAAACTCCAGAGTCAAATCCTGTGCAGGAAATAAGTAAGCTCTGCAAAAATGAAAGATTCTGTACACAGATTCATTCTTGGAGATGTTTTATGGTTAATGCATGCTATTGGAGTGGGTTTGCACATTTATGTTGACAGGTTCATTTTAAGAAATGATCCTGTAGACAGCCAATTCTTCCTCTGAGAGTGCCATCAGAACCTACAGCCCTTTATAGCAGGGATGATACCCTCCAGATGCTGTTGCGACTGCAACTTCTAACATTCCTGACTACTTACCATGCTGGCTGAGGCTGATGGGAATGGAGTCCGAAACCTTTTAGAGGGCACCATGTTGGCCGCCTCAGTGTTACAAGAGATTAACCAGAATTGCAGCATGACTTGGTGGATATCTGAAACAGGCTTCCAGGTGACTAGCTGCCTGGGGTCAGCAGAAATTTCCTCAATCTCTGGTTACGCAGAGTCCTGGGCAACCTACCCCTGTCAACAACACTCAAATGCCCCAGCACAGGGAAGAATCACACTTCTGCTTCCCTCCGCCTCATCTTTCAAAAATGAAAACACAAATGATGACAATGACAATTGTTGTTTAAATTTAGAAACAAGACTCTCCTTCAAATATTTATAGACTTTCAGGAGACTGCAAAGCCACCCTGGTGGATTACACACTCACAAATGCAATAGGTACCAGATGTAAGATGGAAACAATGCACCCAGTGATCTGGCTAACTGTCCCAAATACCTAACCTTTCATCATTTGAACAAAGCTTTTGTGGCATGCACTTTTAAGCAACGCAGGGTCACGAACTGAAATGTCACATGTTTCAGACTACTGGAAATTAAATTCTAAAATGGCTTCCATTACCTTTATTGCATAATTTCAAATGAGTGCTCCTTTAGCTTTTGCTTTTTAAAAGCCTTTTATAAAACAATAGATTCTAAATAAAACAATTCTAAATAAATTAGTCTGTGCTGCAGTGACATTCTCTCATTTTAACATCCATCTGGAATTGTTATCCTGCTTTCTGTTTCTTTGTAACTACAAATCCATTGCGGAACAGTTGCAGCTATTAAGGCAGCTCAGAGACAGTAACGTATCCAAAGCCATTCAACGAGTTAACAACTAAGTAAGAATTTGATCCCCAAGGCAAAACTAACTTATAGTAACCAGACTGCACTCTTTCGACCCGTCAACCACAATGGAATGTTCAATCCTTTGATTTTGCATTCACCAACCAAGTGGTCAATGAGTTAATGCATGTCATGGTGTCTCTGCCCTACTGATGCTGACCGGGGAAACATATGGCACAAATGACACCTAAAAGCTCCTTTGGAACTTGTTATGGTAAGGAGGAATGTTTCCATTGTACCATTAACTTTAGGCAGATGCCCTACAACTTTCTAGCCAGAATATGTCAGCTGTAGGGACTGTTCATTCGGGAAACTGTGTATGTGGTTGCTTGGTGTGATTCCCCTTAACCAGGAAACAGTAAGGGATGTCTGTGTGCTCCTAAGCTACTGGGCAGACAAGTCCCCCTTATTTCCTCTTATTTGTAGTTCAAACAGCAAAACTAGACTTTGAATTTACACGACAGCTTTGACATGCCTAAAATTAAGATATAGGCGTTGGCAGGAATAGCACCTGAAGTATTTCTAATACCTTCAACAAGATTTCTACGACCAGATGGCATCTTTCTATGAGATTGATTTGGTCCACAAGTGAACAGTTCAAGGTCCCTACTCTAGACAAGTACATCATTAGTTAGCAGACCTCACTCCTCAGCAACCAGACAGGCTTTCTGTTACATCCTTCTCAGCTCAACCTCATATTTCTCATTTTCAACCCTCTTTCCCTAAAAGCAGCAATTCAACATTGCCCACGTATTAAAAATGATATTGCTGTAGTCTGACACATCTCAATTGTGCTTTGCAACATACTGCATCATTGCCTTCGGTGTAGTGCATTCTGGCGTTTGACATTACAACAGAGTTCACGTGAATCTGTTCACCAAAACTGAACTGACGCAGAAGGGAATAGAAAGATCCTAGCGAGTCATAAACGACAGATCAAGTTAATTATTCATACCTCTGCACTGCTGTTACCAATTCTTTTTCTTTCTTCTTTTGACAAACTAGCTGCAATTCTTGTTCTTTACACTGTGTTTTGGACTCTTCTAGAGCCTTTTCGAGCTCAGCCAAAGTAGCTTTCAGCTGCTTGTTCTTTTCTTCAAGAACTTGAAGCTAGAGAGAAGCCAAAATATTTTTTACATAGAAGCAAATATAAATATTTTTATATAGAAGCATGTTTACTGTAGATCAAATAACCAACAAAGTGGTGGTGTTGTTGTTAATTTATTCATACAATGCTTTCAAACACAGTAATACAATACTGGGTTAATAGAACAGAATATAACTGAACTTCCTGATGTGTATAACAAGACACTGAATTGTCAGGTGCTTTGTAACCATATGTTGCTCTTCAGTGGCAAGTATTATAATAGGCAATGGGGTGCATTTTGTTTCTATGTGGATGGATATTCCACTGATGTATGATGCTTAGACACCTTTATCAGAGTATTTTTCATCCAGACCCACTGATGATTGGAGGATTTAATTTTTTTAAATCATATGCATAAGCCCTGATATAAACAAGACTTAAATACTACATAATCTGAATCCAGCTTTACAATATTTTATTGGCAACTCAAAGTGTTGTTTGTCCATATCAGGTTGCTTAATTGTATTTCTTCCTCCTTTCATTCAAGACTGTATTTTTTTGTTATTTTAAAATGATCCGTGTACTATGATACATTGAGTTATATTTGCAGTTCTTTTGATGTGTCTGACTTTTTATTGCATCTCAGTGCTAAATGATCATGAACTATTTCTTTTCCTATTTCTTGTCATATGGTATTCTTTAACATGCTTCAAGAATCATATTGTTTGCAAATTGGAGATTTCACAAAGGGTAGGGTGGGGGGAGAGACTGAGGCAAAGCAATGTTTCCAGGACCTCTGAAGGTCATGGATCAATCACACTTTACCATTCTCAGGAGGTTTGCTTCGAGAAGCAGAAACAAACAAAAAGGGAGTCAAAGCTTCAACATGGTGTTAGAAATGGAACAGTTTAAAATTTATTAGAAAATGGAACATTGTCAATGTGTTTCGGAATATAACTTTATTCAGGAGCAAAACCATTTAGAAATTGTATTCCACATATTGTAGTCATTTGTTCAAAACAGGTTTCATCAAAATAGGAGGGAATAGATCAAAATGCAGCAGGCACACGGAACTTTCAATAAATGGTTCCACTTTAAGCATGTTTCTGAAGCTTCATCTCCCTTTTTTTGTTTCCAGGGTGTTCCTTTTTTGGGCTCTTGTTTTATAAAACATCTGCAATCATGGATCAAACCAACAGTCTCCTTGAATTTATTAATTACATTGCATTTTGATTTTTTTTAATTATGCATAACAAAGGCTCTCACTTCTGCTGACTTTTCTTAGATATGTGTCTGATGATGATGATTATAAAAAAATCTTAATGTAAACATTGCAGCAATCTATTACTATGCCAGTCAAGAACAAAAGAAACCAGATACTGTTTTTCATAATTATTTGTTCTCTTCCTTAACAGAAAAGGAACAGAATATAGATGAAGAGCAACAAATTTAACCTTCGAGTTCTGGCAGCTGCAAATTTCTTATTAAATCTAGAACATTATGAGATCTGTGTAGGAGCTTTGGGGCAGCACTCAATCACTTCTACAGGGCTTATGCAGAGATGTTACAGGCGGTCATGACCTTTTAATGTTTACCCAAGGACATTGTGAGCAAGTATTATGTTCTGCAATTCATAATATGCATTTAGCAAAAGCTCTAGGTGAAACACAGATTACCTGTTTACTTTGACTTTCAACATCATCCAGTGTTGGCAGGTCAGCCAGGTACTTTTCAAGAGTTTCAATTCTTCTCTGTTTCTCTTTGTTTTGCTCTGATTCTTTTTGGCATTTCTTTTTCAGGCTGCTTATGTACCTGTCTCTAGTTTTGAGCTAAAAAGAGAGTAATATTGCATCTCATTCTTTGAAGTCGGAATCGAATATGCACAAGGTAATTTGAAAGATTTCTTTGATACTTAAAACTCAGCAGATTCTGAAAGTTATTTTCTCAGCAGGGAGTAGAACTGTTTTTATTTAAAAGATAAATGGATTGTTATAGGTCATTTATCTTTTTAAAAGCTAAGAGCTCTTGCTGACTATTTCCATAGCTGAACATTTCTTTACTGTTTAAAAGTAGTTAGATGTGTGTTTATCTAAAGATGCTTTTCCTTTATTTAAATCAGCAGTTCGGAAACCACAAAACATATATATAAACACAAGTGATTGGTTTGCTTTTTTCTTTCTTCCAAAATAGAGCAATTAAAAATTTTGCTTCTGTGATTGTATGGATTTGAGCTTTAGACCTGTGGGCAGTTTCATACATAATCCCTACCAGTATCTTGTACATACAGCAGTCAACCACATTTTTTTGTGCCCACCCCCCATATGTAGAAATGTGAGCAAGAGCCTCTGTGAGAAAATGTCTACAGGATAAGGAAGCCCTGCTCATGTTAATCATTTGCTACTGCAAAAGTACAGTGGTACCTCGCAAAACGAATGCCTCGCAAGACGGAAAACTCGCAAGAAGAAAGAGTTTTCTGTTTTTCGAGGTGCTTCGCCAGACGAATTTCCCTATGGGCTTCCTTCGCAAGATGAAAGCCCATAGGGAAATCTCCGGGGACAGCGGGGAAGCGCAGTGCGTCTTCCCCACTGTCCTCGGACCTCCTCCGAAGGCTGGCGGTGGGGCGGAGAGACCTCCTCCCGCCGCCAGCCTTCGGAAGGCTGCTCCGAAGGCTGGCGGTGGGGCGGAGAGACCTCCTCCCCCCGCCAGGCTTCGGAAGGCTGCTCCGAAGGCTGGCGGTGGGGCGGAGAGACCTCCTCCCCCCGCCAGGCTTCGGAAGGCTGCTCCGAAGGCTGGCGGTGGGGCGGAGAGACCTCCTCCCGCCCCCAGCCTTCGGAAGGCTGCTCCGAAGGCTGGCGGTGGGGCAGAGAGACCTCCTCCCGCCGCCAGCCTTCGGAAGGCTCCTCCGAAGGCTGGCGGTGGGGCGGAGAGACCTCCCCACGCCAGGCTTCGGAAGGCTGCTCCGAAGGCTGGCGGTGGGGCGGAGAGACCTCCTCCCGCCCCCAGCCTTCGGAAGGCTGCTCCGAAGGCTGGCGGTGGGGCAGAGAGACCTCCTCCCGCCGCCAGCCTTCGGAAGGCTGCTCCGAAGGCTGGCGGTGGGGCGGAGAGACCTCCTCCCCCCGCCAGGCTTCGGAAGGCTGCTCCGAAGGCTGGCGGTGGGGCGGAGAGACCTCCTCCCGCCCCCAGCCTTCGGAAGGCTGCTCCGAAGGCTGGCGGTGGGGCAGAGAGACCTCCTCCCGCCGCCAGCCTTCGGAAGGCTCCTCCGAAGGCTGGCGGTGGGGCGGAGAGACCTCCTCCCCACGCCAGGCTTCGGAAGGCTGCTCCGAAGGCTGGCGGTGGGGCGGAGAGACCTCCTCCCGCCCCCAGCCTTCGGAAGGCTGCTCCGAAGGCTGGCGGTGGGGCGGAGAGACCTTCTCCACCCGCCAGGCTTCGGAAGGCTGCTCCGAAGGCTGGCGGTGGGGCGGAGAGACCTCCTCCCGCCCCCAGCCTTCGGAAGGCTGCTCCGAAGGCTGGCGGTGGGGCGGAGAGACCTCCTCCCGCCCCCAGCCTTCGGAAGGCTGCTCCGAAGGCTGGCGGTGGGGCGGAGAGACCTTCTCCACCCGCCAGGCTTCGGAAGGCTGCTCCGAAGGCTGGCGGTGGGGCGGAGAGACCTCCTCCCGCCCCCAGCCTTCGGAAGGCTGCTCCGAAGGCTGGCGGTGGGGCGGAGAGACCTCCTCCCGCCCCCAGCCTTCGGAAGGCTGCTCCGAAAAAAAGATGCTATGGATCATTCTGAAGCCTTAAGTACAGCCAACTTGTCTGAGAAATATATGTTCTTGTCTCAGCAATAAAACCGTTTGGGAAAAGTCAATGCAAGACCCACCTTTTCTTCCATCTTCTTTTTATCTTCATTGGATTTGTTTGCCATTTGTTTGAGAAACTCACTGAGTTGTAGCTCCTTACTCTGCACTGCTGCAAGCTTTCGTTCCAGCTCGTCCCTTTCACAGTGGGCCACAGATCTCTCTGCAAATTGAGCCTGCATCACTGTGCTCTCATACTGAGGCTGCTTTGAAGAAGGAAAGGAAGGAACGGGAACAGATGAGAAGATGCTGTTCTAAACCTTTCACCTGGATCAGAGTGGCCAACTCAGCAAGAGTACAACATATTGAATGCTATATTGTTTTAAGTAATGCACATACAGAAGTGGACAACAAAGAACCTATTGTTTGTAATATTGAGCTATAGCACACACCCAGTTTCCAGCTGATATCCCAGCATATTATTTGTATTTTGTGGTATTTTATGTTTTGCTGTACTTGCATATTTTGTATAGTGCACTGATATTTTATGTAGGGAACGGGGTCTATAAGTAGTTTTACAAATAAAAAAATATGCATCTGAGCATGAAACAAAAACGAAAATGAGTTTGGCAGTTCATTTTTATGCAATTCAACATGTACAACGAACCATGTCAGGTCAACTCCCTCCCACCTTTAGTCCTCCCCTCCAAACACAAAACTTAACCTTATGGTGGTGGGGGGGGGGAATTGTGCTCAGGCCTAATCTAGACAAAAAGGTTATCCAATGGCAAAATTGTTCATCAAGAATAAAACCTCTAACCTACATTCTGAAATAGTACAGCTGCTCAGATTCTTTCATGATGCAACACAAATAATTATTTCATTAATATGTATCTCTTCACTTTTGTATCTGAGGTGTTTTAAATTCCAAGCTTATAAAATGTAACGAGATACTAGTTTTGAAATGCAAGGGGGTAGTAACAACACATGCACTGAATTGATTTTAAACTATTATCAATATATAAGAACTGCTCCAATACGGTTATGTATTTAACCATAATTTGATTTGTCTGGAAGGCAAAACCTTTTTTGCATTTCTCCAAATGTAATACAAGTTACTATGAGATGAGTCTGGGCTTGCCCTTCATAATAACAGATGTGTGCAGACTATCCTGATGATTTAAAAATAATAATAATTCGTACCTGGAAACTACTCATGTAAGGGTCTTCACAATTCACAATATGCCCGAGCCTTGCTTGCTGAGCTCGGAGTTCATTCTCCCTTATTTTCTGATATAAAAGGTTAATTTGCTGGTTCTGCCTGTAATTCATAAGAGAAAGAACAGAAACAAAGAAAGAACGCATGAAACTTGAATCATGCTTCCCAGTATTTCCATTTTCACCCTCTTGTCGATTCATCTCAAAGTTGTTCCACAACTTTGTATTAACTATGGAAGTGAAACTGCCATGAGCAGATCAACATTCTGGTATGAGTACATTAGCTCTAGTGTGGCTATAGAAGATTCCTGCCTGTGGGGACCTCCTGATTCCCTTCAGTGCATTTGGCAGCTCTTTGTGAACTGAAGCAGATCACTTGCTGCTCCTCCTAAGGTGAATGGAGGCCTGGTATGCCTTCACAGTGCTATCAGAACTCTAAATTGAAGACTTGGGACTATATGTCACTTTTGTTAAAATATGATGGACTGTATACAATCGGTGTCCATATGCCAATAGAAAACTGTTTGATTCAGTGAAGGCTTCAACCATCCCCTGTAATATGCAATGGCTCAATATACCTGACTATTCCATTTTGTTATAGGTGAATTCAATGCAATATTTGCATAACCAGCGGTTACTTGCACATATTAACGTAACTATACTGAAAGTTGCTTGCAAAAAAATAGAACAAAAATGTTTCATTTATTTCGTATGCAATTATATTTCACAGTATTAATTCTCATAGTAAATCTAACATGAGCTTTAAAAAGTTGTCAAAGTATTCAGAAAGGATGCCAAAATGAACTGCAAAAACATTCCCTACCATACATATAATCCTATAAATCTCTGGAGTTATCTGACAATAAAAGGCCTTGTGCCACGTACATTTCATTGCTGATAATGTTGTATGGTTGCTTTAATCCTTTGTTACTCCAACAGCTGTTGCTATTAATCCACTGTATAACCACACAATGATAGGGCTTTGCTTTTAAAAAAAGATAGCATGGTGATCTCACAAGCCTAGTCAGAGTGCAGCAATGGAAACTATATACTCGGCTGTCTGCCAGTCTGCAGGTAATTCTAACATTTTCCAATACATTCCAGATAGTAAGACCTCAGGTGTCTGCTATGTAGTGATCTGAGTCTACATACAAAAGTGGAATCCTTATTTTGCAACATTCAAACCAATAATTTCTCTCTCTCCAACATTTGCAGTATTTCCCCTCTCTTTTTGTCTTCCATACTTCCAATTATCAGCTTCTATTTTTCCACCCTAATGGTACCTCCAGTTTTCCACCTCTTCATTTGATCATTCTCCCATTTAACCCTCCATACTCATTATAGAGTAGAAATTACTTCTTACACAACCCATCTTTTTTGAATTATATGCTATATTGAACTCATATGCTCCATAGATGGGAAGTCTTCTCTAAATAGTTGGTAACAACAGCATGGGTGCAATTGTGAACTTTCAAAATGCTTGGTTGGGTATCACTGGTCTGAATGTTTACTGGGTCATTTGATTCTCTTTCCTTTCTTCAGACATGTGTGTAAGGTGGCAACAACCAATCTCTGTAACGATTAAACTAAAAACAGTTAGCTTTTGTGCCCCATTATATAGTCTCATCACCAAAAGTTATACTTGACTCCTGCCAATAGTATCCACACTTTGAGTAATATTTGTATCTGACAAAGTTGCAGATTTAATGAAACCAATGAGCCTTAAAAGGTAAAGGTAAAGGGACCCCTGACCATAGGTCCAGTCGTGGGCGACTCTGGGGTTGCGGCGCTCATCTCGCTTTATTGGCCGAGGGAGCCGGCGTACTGCTTCTAGGTCATGTGGCCAGCACAACTAAGCAGCTTCTGGCGAACCAGAGCAGCGCACGGAAACGCCGTTTACCTTCCCGCCGGAGCGGTACCTATTTATCTACTTGCATTTTGACATGCTTTCGAACTGCTAGGTTGGCAGGAGCAGGGACCGAGCAATGGGAGCTCACCCCGTTGCAGGGATTTGAACCGCCGACCTTCTGATCAGCAAGCCCTAGGCTCTGTGGTTTAACCCACAGCGCCACCTGCGTCCCTTCAATGAGCCTTAAGACCATGTATTTCAGTGGATCTGTTCTGAGTATGACTTAGATGCAGTCCTTTGCATCCAAATGCTTAGATTATACTTTTAAGTCAAGAAACATTTTTATAGTGTAAATAACAAGCCAAACTGAGAGGAAGAGTTGCCCTTTTAGAAAATTAGTAATAACAGATAAATATATAGTTCTGTATTGAATCCATGTTTAATATTGTACTCTATATTGAATTTTTAAAATTGTAAGTTGTTTCAAGACTTTTCTGAACTTTTACTGAACGAGTGAGCTGAGAATATGTATTGTCATTGTGGTGTGTATTCTGTCCTCTTAAAAAACTATCTTTATTTTTCTTATCTGTATGAAAATTGACACTGAAAAATTAAACATTTAAAAATATTTAAATTGTAAAACCATTTGTCACATTGCCATATCTTTTTACCTATTCCAATTTTAGTAACCCACGGCATGGGATTTAATTTAACTTTTACATATTCTTTGTAAACCACTTATCAGTTTTATGTAAAATTAAGTGGTATACAAATTCTGCTAAATAAATAAAACATAGTACAATAAGCTTCAAAGGGACTCAGATTTTGTGAGACAAAGCAGTCACTCAGAAAAGCTCCCCATTTTTTAATTTGCTTTAGATATGCTTTAGATAACACTGTTCAAATGTTAGTGTAAAAACTAACATTCCCTCCGTATCCATAAACCCAAAAACTAAACAATTAAACATATGTTCAGTTCCTGTTTAGCTTCATTACCATTTTTAGACTTTCCAGTTTAGTTTCAGCTCAGACACAAACATTTTTTAAAAAAATGGTTCAGTAAAAGTTCAACTGTTTCGAATCTAATTTTGAGTCAGTTCAGAAACATTTTATATAGACATATGAATGTAGAACTTTTACAACTGCAGTGTAACTCCTGAAAAATAAATGCATGATAAAAGAAAGCATGTTTATACATGCAGTTTGCATGCACTAATGGCACATCTTCAAGAACTCAGCCGGCCATATTTGACAGCTATATGATCAGAATTAATTTTAGCCCCCACATAGTCTTTCTACATCAACTAGCACAGCAGGAATAGAAAACATAATTTTAGTTAATTTCAGGTATTTCAAGTAGATTGTCAAAAGTATTTCTTCACATAGCGTATAACAATCCTAAATATGGTGACGGCCATGACCTTACATGGCTTTTAAGGATACAGTTGGGACACCACAACAAAATGTTGTAGTGCATACCTGCTTTTCATGTGCTATTTGAGCCTGAGATGGCTGAAAAAAACAAACAAAAATAAGCAATATGTGTTTTACTTCATTTGCAAAATGCATCTGTGTGTGTGTGTGTGTGTGTGTGTGCGCGCGCGCGCATGTATGTGTGTGTGTGTATATATATATATATATATATATATATATATATATATATATATATATATGAAAGATACCTGCTTCTGAACAATTTTGCTGCCATCTGACCTGCAATTTAAATCACACTTACTTCTGGGTAGGCATGTACAGAATTAAGTTATACCCAGCACAAGGTTCTAACCCTTGTAATGAAACAGTATTTTGTTCACGAGACCCCAAACCCCAAAAGTATCCATTTCAATGGTCAGGGAATTAGTTATTAGTTAACCACAGTTCTAATCGTGGCACTAAGCCAAGGATTCAGCAGCTGTTTCAGGATTTCAAACATCATTATGCCCTGTGGAATGAGATCTCTTCCCTCAAATCCTAAGCTTTGTATTTACCTTCCCTTAAAAGCCCTTTGAGTGTCCCTAAGCTGTTTAGAAAAGAACGTAGCAATTGTTGATGAGTGTGCTATTATTTTCAGAGAGTTATGTCATACGTTTAGCATTTGGCATTTATTCACACTACCATTCTAGGCAATCCTTGCCAAACCGACACTGCCAGCCAGCACGAGCGTTGGAAATGCATAGCATGCAATGGCCAATCAAGGTCAGAACAATCCCAAGTGTTACAAGACAATAGTTGTAATGTGTGTATGCTTTCAATAGAGTGAAGCGGCAAATATACTACTTAAAACCATACAAGAATCCATTGCTCCCTCTAGTGTTAAAAATGAAGTCATTTGGTATTCAATATTTTTAACTAATCAAAAGAAGTCACATACAGCAAAATGAAACAAAACAAGAAATAGCCCTTTTCTAGCTTAGACAGAAGAGAGTAAAATGCTTACACATTTGTTAAATTCTGTCTGTCTGTCTTTCTTTTTCTTTCTTGATGCATTATAAAAACTGTAACTAGACTACCCCTAAAATAAAACGTAGTATTTATGTGAGCTCCATATTCTTAAAGGAGCTCACTCATCCATCAAAGAGTCATGAACCTCTCTCTCTTTCACTGGACCAAAACACATGACCAGACCGGAGTGTTAAGAATTTTATTTTATTTTACTGACAGCATTCTTATACCACCCACTAATTGTTAATTCTCTGAGTAATGCATATGCTCAATTGCCACTCAATCCTACCTATTTTGGCAGTTTCTGGGGTAATCATATTCCTTTACTATGTGACTAACTCTTTATCGTTTCCATATTCTCAACATGCCAATCCAGCAGTATTAACTTGTGCTTCTTTTTTGAATATTTTTGAGGCAAGTGAGAAGGGGCTGGGGACCCCTATGCAAGCTCATAGCACTTCTGATCACACTTATTGTAGCTTGTCACATTACAATGAGTGCTATACAGGGCCACCACCCCCTTCCAAGGGACCATGAGGGGTTACAAAGGGAAAGGGGCCCATTCCACTATAACATCTAAGTATAATTTGCAACTTGTTTGGCATCAGTATCAAACATTTTTTACACAAATTAAGTTAAAAGTCCACAAGGAGCTTAGTGAGCCTTTGATAAAACAACACTGTGCAATAGGCCTCATCCTATGACTTTAGCAATAGAAGTACACACAAAAATGGGAACTACCAAATGAAAAAAACTTTGAATTTGTTTCTGTTACCTAGAAAGAGCTCTCATGACATCTGTGAAAACCTTGATGAGATTAGGATCTGTTAAAGATGGGACTGCCATCAATTTTGAAAGCACAAATTGCAAGGATAACATATTCATGTCAAATATGCTAGATCAATCCTCTAGTTCAGTGGTTTTCAATCAGTGTGCCGTTGCATCCTGGGGTACCGTGAATGATGGTTAGGGGTGCAGCAGGCAATACTGGCCTCTGTCCCTCCTTCCTTCCCTCCCTCCTCTCACGTCTCTGCCTCCCCAAGGCTTGCACAGCTGTTTACTGCAGCAGCCCTGGCTATAAGCTCTTTGGGGCAAGGGCAGCTCAGAGATCAGAGATGGCAGCAGCAGCTTCCTGGAGGACTCCCAAGGAGAGTGGAGAGGAGGCTAAACATTCAAAAGAGGTTGAGAGGCTGCCAGCTCTGCAGGCAAGGGGTAACATAACTGGGCTCCCGAGCCCCACAGGGTGCCGCAGAAAGAATGTCAAGGGAGCTGTGGACTCAAAAAGGTTGAAAATCTCTGCTCTAGATACATCAACTCTGCTGAGAGCCATAGAGCTGGAGAAGAATATTAAACAGGAAATGCTGTCAATATATCAAGATTTGATTACTTACTAGAAAATTAGAGGCTCTTGTATGGTACTGTATGGTATTCACAATTACTATATGGGGTTCCATGCACTTGAATGCAATACACAGTATGTAACTGATTCATAATGTAAAAAACTTGAGACTCATTCCTAATTTTGCATCCTGCTCACACTGAAATCTGTAAACTCTAGCATGGGTGCACCTGTTAACTCTGTTTTGTCTGTTAGATTCCCAATTAAGCAATACTCCTGAGACAAATACAACGGTTTCATCAATTCTCCGTGACTCAAGAATGCCATAAATCAATTGTGTGTTATGTGCTGAATTTTCTTTTACCAAGAGGGAATAGTGTTTCTCTTTCTCAACGCTATTCATTATTTATGAACTTCCATCAAGTTTCCTTCCCAAATTGTTCTTTTGTTATAATTAAAAGTCCACAAACATTTCAGCTTTCCCTCATATGGAAGGTACTCAAACCCCTGTCCCTTTCTCTACCATGTCTAACTCTATGATATCTTTTTTGAAGTGTGATACCCAGAAGTTCTATATCTTAATGCTTTGTATATGAAAGATCCCAGAGTCAATCCCTGGTATCTCAGTCAAACAAGACTGGCAGCAGTGCTTGGGAAAAGCAACCCTGGAGAACAGTCAGAGGCAAGACGAACCAACCGTCTGACAATAAAAGGCAGCTTTATAATTCCAGAACTATACCTGGTACCACTGATTAACATGATGATACCTGATGTTTTTTCAATCCTTCTCCTGGCCATTTCTACTGTTCATCTATTTGTGAAATTTGATGTGAAACCCTTGTACTCATCTTTCATGTTTGTTTGTTTGTTTGTTTGTTTGTGGGGAGGCACATAATCATTTTTGGAAATCAGTCTCTGGGACACTCAACCAATTTACAAGGCAACCTCTAAGCAACTGGAGGAAAGATAGAGTTTACTCACCGATCAATCACAATCTCTTTTTGCCTTAGCAATCCTTCTTTGATTTTCATCAGGGATTCCCAATTGTTGAAATCCTGAAAGCCTGCAGCTGGGTAATTCTGATGAGATGATCCACTCAGAACCTGGGAAGAAATGTGCAAAAGAATATTGTCAAAGAGCAGAAAAACAACACTTACTCACCCATTTATACATTTAAAAGTGCTTAGTTGAGAGAAATGTATGTTTAGAAAGCCTATTGGAAAGCGGTCCTTCCTTTGGTCTTCCTAGATGAAACAGAAACCTGGCAAACAGTAGTTTTGCCATTTATAAAGTCTTCATCTGCAACATTTCCTTGCTTTGTTCTTTGATGTAAGTGAAAGCTAACTGAAGTCTCACATTGGCTTCTTTTTGTGTGATTTTTCACTGGTTTATTATCTGAGGGCACAAATAAAGCATCTTGCCTCATATCAGCTATGCCATTGACAGTCTGTGCTGCTTAGTAGGAGTCAGTGAAAGCAGATCTTGTAGTATAATGCCGTGGTGAGGCATAGTGTAAATGCACCAACAAGTCTGCTGGAATGACTCTGTGCACCCCTCCTCGTAAGCAGCCGCAACCCAGCTGCCAGGTGGTCAGGTAAGCACCTCCACTCCACCCCACGATCAGCTGCTGCATTATAGACACCATTAAAATAATGGCCTCATTCTTCAACTTTACTTTTATGGTGAGAGGTGATTTAAAAAGTAGATCTTGATACTTGATGAGGACATGAAGTTGCTATTTTTAGTTGCTATCTATTTCAAAAGAATATGGTTATGCAAAAAAGTGGCCTGTAAATTGGAATTACACCACAATCCTTATTCATACAGGTTTAACTATATACAAGTAGCACTTCCTTATCAGTAACTGGACAAGCCGCCACATGTTAAAAGTCAATTCCAAACCCTTATAAAACACGTTAGTGGGAATTTTTGCTTTCAATCCAATAGGTACGTATGCTTGGAAGAAATACCACCCAGGAACAAAAGGAATGGCTTTAGGATATTAAGGGATTCAGTGAGTTTTAGATTAGTTTCTGTCCTAGGGTGAATAAAACAATATGGTTTTCTTTTAGCATATAAATGGGTATTTATTGCTTCTCATATAATCAACTGATGGACTGCAAGAGTTCAAAAAACCCAAGATAAAATGCTATTATGAATATTTAAACTTGTAGAAGTTTGCGGGGAGGGACAAGAACCCAAGAATAAAGTGGCTGGATCAGACCAATAGGCCATCTAGTTCCACATTCTGGGTGGAATTCACCTAAGGAGCCCCATCAGTGGAAGCCCTGCTTGACTTCTGCTTGCCAGTGGGGCTTTCCTCCCTTACCCCTCAAATGGATCTAGCAGGGTTGGGAGAATCCCCAGAACAGCATAGAAAGGGGGAGAGAGAGGGGATTGCTCCATCTGGCAAGCTGAAATGCTTGTCCAGACAGAATATTCATACTAATGCAACACTGAATTCACCACCTGTACTTGTGTTGTTTTTAAAGAAACTTTAGTGTTCAGACGTAATTGTTTTTGCTCCTTGTTCCAAAGCACACACTTGATTTTTCCACTACTTGCATCCAACTCTTCCACCCCTAGTGCTATAAATATACTTCCCTTGATACAGCCCAGAACAACAAAGGCACTCTTGATTCATATAGAACACATGGTGTTGAATACACACAGCAGGTTCCTAAGCAGATTAAATTCTATGTTACTGAAAGACAAGAGTACCTGGTATTCTTAAATATTGATGTTAGAATTCTAAAGGATCCAATCAACTATTTATTTTTAATTGTGAAGAATCCCTAAAAAGACAACTGTTCAATTCTAAAAGTAAGCTCTTTGAGGATGATAGCTGAACTGCTTTTTGAGTTTAGTATGACAGAAAAAAGCACAATAGAAGGTTTTTAAAAACATAACATAAAATTACTTAAATCAGAACACTAGGCCAGTCTAATCTAAATCTGTATTACTCTATACACAGGTGAGGCTTTGATATCCATCTGTGTCTTCAGCTTTGGTTTCCACATTTTAACCATGAAAGCGCACCATAGACAATCCAGAATATAACAAAGATAGTGGAGTATTTGGAACATACAGTATGCATAGTAAATGGGTGAAGGACAGAGCAATTGCCCTAGGAAAAGTTAAAGAGATCATGAGAACCATTTTCAAGTATTGTCTTGCTCTGATAGCAACATGCTGTTTCCACTGAAACCACTAAACTGGAGAGGGAAAGCTCTGTTTTAGCAGTGGTTTCAATGGAACTGCCTGAAGCTATTGAAGAAGTTGCCCTCCTGTGGGGGAGGGGAAGTGGGGGGGGGCGGTGGCCGAGTGTGCCTTGCTCCAGCAAAGGAACAACCGGGAGCTCTCTTTCAGCTCCCAATTATCCTTTTGTGACAATGTTGATACCTGCCCCACACCGGACAACACCTAATAACATCAGCTATGGGGCGGGTGAGAATCTTTAGGGGAAATGGCCTGGTGGTCCAAGTCTGGCCTGCAGGCAAGATGTTCCCCACCCTTGATATAAAGGCATTCCAATTATTGAAAGAACAGCTTAAAAAAAAGCAAGCAATGGTCTCATATTGCATCAACACATATTTAGGTTGGCAAACAGTGCAACGTCCCTAAAAGAATGGTGAATTTAAATGAAGCCTTCCACTGCTGGGGACTGAAATAGGTGACACAAAATTATTTCAGTTTCTGATCCTATTGCCCCTTTAAATTAGAGAGAGATCAATGAAATAGTGCATACTGGATGCACACACCTTTCTTTTAGGTTCCACAGATTGTGCTTCTGCTCAGTGGTGAAGCCTGTGTGCCACCCCCTGCTTTCCCCCCTAAGGCCACTTCCAGACAGCAGCTCTTTCACTGCCAGCATCCTAGTGAGGGCTTTGAAGCAACAGTGCTATGTTTTGTAGTATCATCATTGTGCCATCTACATGGATCTATGAGCCTACTTTTGACTTTCAGAGGTAACATGAACAGATTATGTTCACATGCCTCTAACTAAAGCACTCCAGCTGATAAAAGAAGCAACCTGGAAAATCGCTAAGTTCCATGCTGCCCATTTTGTGTATTAGATTTTGCACTTGGGAACTGATTTCTCGATACTAAACATATGTGTATTCAATTAACAAAAAAAAAAACTTTTAGTTTAAGATGCTGTGTTAAGGGCTTCCCATGTTCATGCAAGTTCCAAAATACAAGGAAATTACAGCTGTTATGACCACACCCTGGAACACTACTGGAATGCTGGAAGCTACCATTCCATGTTACAAATACCCAACTAGCAGCCAATATCACTCATATAGAATGAAAGATAACAGTCTTTGCCTCTATATAATGATAGATAATTTAACAAACAGAACTGGCTATTTTAAGAGAAATGCAGAAAGCTAAATTAAACACTAGCAGTGTTTCCATCATGGGCTTCTAAAGGACACAATTTTAGTGTAAATTTGTCCACCGATTCCACAAACTGATGGAACACTGTAAATAGCTAATAGAGGCACTTGCACCTTCATGTTTGCTCAGTGTTACATAGTTACCCATTCTGCTTCTACTTTCCAGGTTAAGCAGTTTTCCAAGAAATGCCCCCCGCCCTTCAGAAGAAGAGTCACTAATCCTAGCTAAACTACGAGAGGAAAAAAATACTATTTTTATCTCATTTGTGATTTATCTAATTCATCTTCTTTTATAACACCTCCTGGAGCTAGTACACTTCAGTGACAGAAGTGTCTCCAGCGGGGTGACTCATACTACATACCTATGGACCAGCTAAAAAACTTAACACATAATGTTAAAACAAATCGAAAAAAGAAAACAATTCCTTTAAGCCTTGCACCAAAGTCAGTAACACATTTGCCAGAAAGCCTTCCACTTATATTCTGGCCAATATTATGGACAACACTTCTAGGTGGCACTTCAGATGATGTTCAGAGCAAGTGTGTCTGGAATTTTCCAGAGATAACAGAAGGTCTGTCCTAAGTATAGAAGCACTTGTTTTAATAAGTGTTCATATTATCTTCCCATTACATTCGAATTCTCTAGTGATCTTTACAAACTATCACCTTCTTTGAAATGTGTTTAGCATGTTATACAGGAAAACACCACGATCAAGGGATCTTAACAGTAAACAAGAATGTATACGAATACTAATATTAGTAGCGATATAATAATCATCTGGTGTTAGCACTACTGTTAACTCAAAGATCAAGAAATGTCAACTGTTTTGGTTGACTGAAAACAAAAGAAATCTTTGGGTTGCCTGTGGCCTACATACATACAACATACAAATACACTTTAACGACAGCTCTTCTGTCAGTCTTCTATAAGAAGTACTGTGAACGTATACGCCAGTGACATTTTAATATGTACTCATGTGTAACGCAATGCCAAAGTGCAATGGAGGGCTTTCCAAGTGTTGCATGCACAAATTTAAAAAATTGACCTTAATAAAGATTCGGACTCCTTCAGATTTAGAAGTTACTTGTCGGCATCTGTTTTAGGAGACAATGGAAGAGTGCACCTTTCGAGGGTAAAGTCAAACCACTGGAGTTTTACAGCACCAGCTGTGGCTGTAGAGATATGGGCGAAACATGTTTTATTGCAGGTGGGGTGGATGAAGGCATCTGATTTTGCAGATGCACCATGGTGATTCTTCCCAGTAATCATTCCTCTGGGCACTGCTGTGGATACACAACCTGACTGTCACCAGGCACTGCGATAGTCTGCAGAGGATTCCCATAAGGCAGGGTTGATGTCAGCAGCATTCATGTCACATTTGCAGATAGCTTTGTGATGCAGACTTGGATCTGGCAACAGGCCTAGTGCCTGAAGCCATCACTCTGTAGAACATGTCCTTGGAGATCTTGCCAGCTTCCATTCTGTGGATATGACCAAGCCAGTGTAAATGTTGCTAAGGCATAAGGGTGAACATGCTGGGAATATGGGCTTGGGAGAAGACATCTTTGTCTGAGACTCTGTCCTGCCATGAGATGCCCAAAATCTTCCTAACACAGCACATATGAAAGGCATTGAGGAGTCGCTCCTGGTGGTTGTAAATTGCCCAGGATTCACTTTCATAAAACAGAATGCTCAACACACAAGCCTGGTAGACCAGATATTGGTATTGGATGTTAGCATCACACTCTTCCATACCTTTTTGGAGAGGCAAGCCATTGCAATAGCTGCCTTGCCGATACCCTTGTCCAGCTTAGCATTGATGAAAAGGTTGCTGGTACTGGTGGAGTCCAGTTTGACAAAATGGTCTACCACCTCAAGCAATAATAACAACAATAAATAATAATAATAATAATAATAATAATAATAATAATAATAATAAGTGTACCCCACCCATCTGACTGGGTTGCCCCAGCCACTCTGGGTAGCATGTGGTCACCAATGCTGATGAGGTCAAAGGCCTTCATCAGGTCTATGAAGGTGGAGCACAAGGAGTATCTCTGCTCTTAGCAGCCAGCGCAGTGAGAAAATCAGGTCAACTGTTGACCTCTGAGCTCTAAACCCACATTGTGACAATACACCCTATTAGTGAGTAGCTGTAATCTGTTGAGATTTACACAGGTGAAAGCTTTCCCCACAGTACTTAGCAGGGAGATTTCATGATAGTTGATACAATAATGGTGGTCACAATTGTTCTTGTAGAGGTTTGCAATGCTGGAGTCACACATGTCTTGTGGTGCAGATCCCTGTTCCCAACAATGCAAGATGTGGCCATGGAGATGTGTCATGAGGAAGGAACTGAAGCTGGCTTTCAGCCCTTCTGTTGGGATTCTGTCCTGTCCTGGGGCTTCACCACATGCCTGAGAGTTAATGGCATTCTTCAACTCATCAATGGAGGGACATCCAGCACTTCCAAGAGAAGGGGAGAGCCTAGATGCTGTCAAATGCAGTTACTTAGAGAGCAGGATTCTATTATCTAACCAAAGTATGAAAAGGATCCCCCCAAAAAACAAAAAACCCCCACATGTCTGCCATAAATTCAACATCAAAGAATCAAATAAAATGTAGCATTTTCTTGGATAGACAGGAAAACATAATGCAGTCTTGATTACAGATTAGGCATGTGGAGCACTATGACAATCAGATGAAGTGTTCCTTCAAGAACGCAGCAGGACTGGTAAGGAGCAAATGCACAAGGATAAGGAGGACCCACTTGCTACCAATGTGACTATTACCGTCCGGAAAAGCAATCAACTTCTTAGGCTCTGTAACCATTGTAATTGCAAGAAGGCCATGAAGAAAACGGAAAAATTGTCAAGTAATTTATTGTGGGGAATAAGTGAAAGGGCTTAACGATTTGGCTCTGTTCCAAAAAAAACTAACCTCTACCACTTGACACCATGAAGGGTGCTTGATAGGACACTTGACTTTTAAAAGTCAGCAGCTTGATAAAGGTCATCTGAGGAAAACCTGTGTCTACCATCTTTGCAGGAATTCAAAGGCTGCCTTGCGTGAGCAGAAGTTGTGCTCATGAATGAAAATCCATGAAAATGTAACAGTGAGCATGAGAAAACATGTAACTAGTTCAAAGACCCTTAAATGGCCAAAGTGGCTATGTCATCTACAGGTTTTCTAAAACTGGATGCCTGTAGAGTCTCTCATTTTACATGTGTGCATGTTTGTAGACATGGATGGGAACTCATTAAAATGTACTCCTCATTTAAATGTGTGAGAAGCAGTTATGGTCTAGATCAGTGGTGGTGAACTGTGACTTCCAGGTGTTGCTAGACTCCAATTCCACCAGCCCCAGCAGACCTGTGAAGTATGATGTGATTTGTTGGAGGGCTATGGGTTGGCCATCCCTGGTTTATATAGATTTTTCTTATAATGATGCATCCTAAAGGCTTTTAACATGAAACAAAAATGAGGAGGAGAAGGAAAAGAATATATTTTGTTCACTCTCAGAGAACAACATCCTTAAACTGTCTACTTGTGGCCACAAAGAAGTTCAGAAGATGACACAGGAAGCAAATTAACACATATTGCTAAACCTGTCTTACCATAGTGCCTCCCAGAATCTTGTCCGGATCCATTTATAACAACTGCATGAGCAGTTAATTCTGATGTTTCCAAAAATTAAGACTTGATTCTCCAGTGTGCATTTATTTATTACTATTTATATCTGAGACATCTGGGATGTGCCAACATGAAGGAATTCTGCGTAAGACACAAACACCAGAATTCCTTTGCATGGGTATTTATAGTAAATGTGGAGGAATATATTATGTACTTTACTCAACATAGTTTCACTCAAAACAGAATTTATTGGAATATGAATCACTTATTTACTCCAAGTTATAAGAGAAGCAGGGAGGAATCTATGTTATTTTAGAGATAAATTAGGAAGATTCTCCAAAAAACTGGGAGCCTAAAATAAACACTCACTCACTTAACCTGACAATTAAGTCTCACAATGGGACTTACTTCTGAGTACACATGCAATAGGATTGCATTGTCAGATTTTTATTTTATTTTATTTTATTTAGCATTTTGCTGGTTACTAAATGGCATAAAGGTATGTTTGATAAAGAATGCAATCTAATGCATACTTATTTGCTAGCAAGCATTAGTATACCCATGTAAACGATCAAGATGTAATTCCCACAAAACACTGTGGGATTATTATTTGCATAATCCAGCCAAAACCAAACTCTTAATTGAGTTATGAAATTTCATTGCTTTCAGTGGAAGAAACTTAAGCACATAGATCTTTTACTATAGTAAGTGAAGCTTGTAGTTTGTGTACTTTGGCCTGGATTCTACCCAGCATTTAAAAGGAGATTGGAAAATTACTATGGGGTTTATTTAACTGTAATGAACAGGACTTTGAGCACAGAATTCCTACCACCTGCTTGGTAAACAAGCGTTTCATGACTCTTAACTTCTTAACTAATATTTCCATCTCTGTAGCTAGTATCGTAGACATACTGCTTCTCTGTGTAAAATGCTCTCATTTGATGGTGGCCTATGAACTTTCATGGTCATTAACCAAAAAAATAATAATGGATCTATCATAAGATTCCTTCAAAGCCAGTTTGGGATTCCATAGCTGTCTCAAACTAAACATACCTCACCACATGGGGCAGACCAATACAACATGATCCACAAAGCTAAGCATCCTTGGAACCATCCTTTTTTTGGCATCAACAAAAGTAAGTTTGCCAAGACTAAGGTAGAATACCATGCATGATTGGTGGACTTTGTTCCTCTTGGTTGCAGATACTGAATAGCCCTTTTATGAGGTCTACACATTTATTTATATGCATTAAATGAGGCACTAGAAATTAATATACAACTGCCATCAAAAAACCTGTCCTCCAAATCCACAATAAAGTATGACATATGCCCACATTGTGATGGCCTTGGCTGTAAGCAAAACATTCAAACTCATTCCCTAATCTCCTAAACCAAGGAAATCCTTTGTGAAGGAGGTCTTTTCTAGCAAGATTTCATGGAGACGAGTGCTACCAATGGCTACTAGCTATGATGGCCATGCTCTGCCTCCAGAGTTGGAGGAAGTAATGCTTCTCAATACTAGTTGCTGGAAATCAAAGGAGGAGAGTGTACTCTTGTACTCAGTTCATGCTTATGGGCTTCCCACAGTTAACTGGTTGGCTACTGTGAGAACAGGATCCTGGACCAGATAAGCCATTGGCCAGAACCAGCAGGCTCTTCTTATGTTCTAAGATTCAAACTACCAACATAGCCACGAACCTTTCTTTTCAAAAGAAAAAGGGAGGTGAGAGATTGAGATCTATACTTTGAATGAACCAAGAGGCAAATTGTGGGCACCCGTCTCTTCTTTTACCACAGTCAAATTTACCACAGTCAAATTTTACCACAGTCAAATTAAAGCACACATTTTAAGTTTTAAAAACAACCTGTTTTAAAAACAACTATTTTTGTAGTCATAGGCTTTCATTAATTTCCCTCCTTCTCCTGACCCAAGACTAGGCAGACCAGTGGGAAAGAGTGAACTGTACATACTGAATAGTCTTTAATGGGGAGAGTCAGACCATTGCTGCTTAAACCTTGAAAGGCGCTTTTCTAGATAGTTACAGTAAATTCTACTTCATTATACTCTGTACAGAGCCAGAATGCTCTCCCTGTAAAAATGTAAACCACTGAAAATGTAAACCATTGAAAATCTTAACAGCTTGAGTGACAAATGCAATCTTTGGCCTCTAGTCTGTAATTGCTGCTAAAGTAGAGATAATCCAGTACCAGAATTCTTGCTTACTGGAACAGTACCCCAACTGGCATTTCAGCCTTTTATCTCTCCTTCATATGCCTTTGCCTCTGCGTTCATCCAGCACTCATAACATGTCAAAGAACACAGCTAATCTTGGTGCTTCTTGGAACAGTTTATCAGAAAAACACTCAGTACAGCTCCGAAGTTACAAGACTCTTAACACAAGAGCTGCTGCTGCTGTTTATGCCAAATAAGTAATGTTTTCTAAAGTAACATGTTACATGGTGGGAAAAATTATTATGAATTCACACTGTGTGGTCCAACCTAACAACCTAGTTTTTAGCTTTGTTTCTATAAACCTTCCAAACAGGTCAAAATGCCAAAGAAGTGGTTTCTTGCCCTTAACATGCTTGATTGACATGTTCATGACTATAGGCGTTAACAGTGCATGACCAAGGGGGGAAATATAAACGCTGACCGTTAATGTTAATGACAATCCAGATATTCTCTGCTGTTGTATAGGTTCTACTATTCCAAGAGGAAGGTCGGGGGGAGGGATAGAGATATTGATGGTGATTCTGAGGGCTTAAAATATTTTAGGGTTTTCTATATGATATTAAAACTAATTTTCATTCATAGGAACAATACAAACACTTGTTTTCATTTTGACTTATTAAATGCAAGTACTAGTGTTTACAAATTCTTAGGACCACTTCCAGAATACATTTCAGCTCTGAACACCCTCAAGTTCATTCATGCGGACAAAGAACAGGGTACAGTCAGCAGCAATTCTCAACATCATTATGGTTGAAAAAAGTACTGCCATTGCAACCAGTCTTTAATGTTTATTCCCAACTCTGCAAATCTTTTTTTGTTTTGTGCAGAGGTAAGAAATGTCGTGTCCACTACATCATCGTTCAACTCCCTTGAGACCAATCCAGGGTGCAGAAGAGAAGGAACTCTCAGAACTGAATTAATAGCATTCTCATGCTCTATGTTAACATTCTAAATTTGGTCTTATTTGTTATTAGTTAAGCAAACTTTCTGGTTTTGTTCCCAGTGAATAGTTTTCTTTTTCTAAAGCAATAAATTGTTTTTAATAAGAAAAACAACTTCAAATAAGACATGGGTCCCAACAAGAGGGCAAGTCTAAAAAAATGCCTCAAAATCAAACAAAATAATCAAACAAAATAAAACCATCCCTGCCAAAAAGCAAACTGGCTTTATAATTGCTTATCTCTTCTGAAGAATGGTTCTACAGAATATCACAACAATATAGAGCTTTGGGTCAGATATTTAGTTTGAGTGCATACATGACATTAGCCATTTCCATGGTATGACTTGAATATTTTCTTTATTACAGGCATGTAGGCCATGTCCTCCTTACTGTGCTGTATATGAGATGTAATCCCACAAAAATGCATTTATGAATATATTAAACTGTCTCATATTGGTTCAGCCCAGCCTTGTAAGTCCACAAAAGTTTACAGTACAACACAACACAACACAACATAACAGAAGCCTGCTGGGGACTGGCAGAAGAGGAATGCTTGTCCACCCACTTCCTGTGTGGAATTCCATTAGCATGCCTGCCAGCAATCCTTTCTTGCCCAAGGCTACCAGGCTAGTGATTAAATACAAGACTGGGTTCAGTCCATTGGTCCTTGTCTCTCAGCACTGTCCGTAGTCTCTCAGAAAGAAGACTTTTTCAAGACACATTACTAGAGATTCTTTAACTGGAGATGCCAGCAATTTAAACCGGGACATTCTCCATTCAAAGCTTCTACTCTGCTTAATGATATATGACCCCTTCCACAAGCACATAGGTTTGCAGCAGCATTATGCCTCAACCATGGCTTAAAATGTTTTTGGCAGCCTGGTTAGAAAGGCAGCTCTTAGGCATGCAGTGGCAAACCAACTCCACCATGCTAGTGCACTGTTGTAAGCCATGGTTGCTCATGACCTTTCAACTCATAGTCAATAAACATAAACATAAACAAAAACCCACCAATGAATCAGGAGGGGGAAAACCAAAGAACTCTGCCCTAAACAGGTATCAGGGGATTACGGTGCTTGTAAAGTCAGGCTGTTAAGCACTTCATACAGATTAATGTCTTTTTACAGTACAAATAAATATACACTTAGAAATAAGTATATAAGATGTCAGAATTATTTCCAAGGTATACATTTTTAAAAAAGCAAATATGTTGCTACAACAAAGTATAAAATGTTTCTCTCCTTAGATGTGACCCCAAATATATTTTTTTTTACCACATCTCTATAAACAAGTAAAGAGAAACATGCTCTGGTCGTAGGTTCCTAATCCCTCTGGAGAAAACCCAGATCATTTCCATTTAAGGCCATGTAAGCAGCAGCTGCACATTTTTGTCCCCTGAAGAAAATGAAAGTCAACCCAAAGCTTAAATACATGCTTTGCTTTTTATATGTGCCAGTATTCCAAGACATCAATTATTTTCAGGTCCCTCTCATGTAACCTAGAAATTAAATAAGGTGTATTATTTTATCTGTGCATGACTGACATATGTCCAGAAGGTGCTTCAAATGTTTCCCCTCTCTTCACAGGACATGTGAGCATATTCACAAAGATATGTAAAACTTACAAGTATCAAATACAGGGATGGATGGATCACTTTTATTTGCATGGCACTTAAGAAATTGTGTCTAGATAAACTATAAAATTAGATAAGCTGGTGACAAAGCTTCTGACAAAGATTGGATATGCAGGTGTGATGTCAAGGAATGTTCACAAACATTCCAATTCTACAAGAAACAAAACTTTTTTTTCAAGCCCAGGATATAAGGAAGCAGAGGGCAAAGAAGCCACAGGAAACAGTAAGGAAGGAGGGAAAGTTAGCTCTTAATCAAAGAAGCAGGGCAACAGTAGGTGATAAAAAAGGGTCTGAGGAAAGGGGACATCGAAGAGACACGAACTGAGAAAGAAGGAACATGAAAAGGGCTGTGAAAGGATATGAAAGCTAGGAGCTAAATGGCACATTAAACCTAGGTTATGGGTACAACAATGTCTCGGCACGCTTTTTAAATAACAAGAATACAAAGCTGAAAATGAATGAACTGCAGCTAAAATATTATGTTCATTTTTTACATGGTCTAGTCCTTCCTCTGCCCACCCCCCTAATATTCTTAAGGTCTCTTCTCCAGTCTTCAGAGAGTAGCTGGAAGTGGGGAGGCAGAAAAAGGGCCCTCCTTTCCTTCTACTCTGCAGTTTTAATCTGAAATCTTAGGCACGGTACTGCACCCAGAAGTCAGAAACTGATTGCACTAATGAAATTCCTTCTCGCAAAGTGTGACTAGAACAATGGGGGTTTCGAACACTGCTGATATTTGAGAAGGGATTTCCTAGGTTCACAATATTCTTTTCTGCACTGAAATGATTTTTAAAATACAATTTCATCTAGTAATTGTGGAAGAATGGTCCATAAATATTAGAACCGTCATAATACAACAGTCATAAAGCATATTTTCTAAACTCATTTCTACGCTATAAACTACATATGTTTAATCATCAAAATTTCACTTTTAACAAGTGTGTTAAATGAAACTCAAGATGCAACTTTCAATAGCCTGTATTCTATCCATATGTAAGTGAACCCATTTGTAATTGCATGTGGTAAAACAAGATGGTACCTTCTTTCCAATTGACAAAAGATCTTTTTTTTAATTAAAAATGTATTTTTCTTGAAAGCCTCTGAGATCTATCACCCCAACAATAATGAAGCTCTACACTGCTGATATAAGGAGTGCTACTTGCATAACTCCTAAAATTTCTAATTGCTACAAATTGTAAAATTGCTACAAACATCATGGTATGTAAGGGGGGGGGAGTCACTTGCATTAGGAAGTGATTTCATATTTTGTTATGGAAAAAAATATGGAAACTATTTGCCAACAGTGTGATAAATTTACCATAACATTGTGAAGTTTCTTGAGCTCTTTCGAAGTCATGTACAGAACAATAGGCTACCATATTTACTTTCCAGCAGAATCCGAAAACCTACTCCTGGAACACCACAAGAGATCATTTTGATTCCTTCCGTTCCCCAAACAGCAGATGCCACTTAATACTGCAAACTGTTTTGAAACTCATAATTTCAAAAGCAGTGTGTGGCATGAGAGAGATAGGTTTAGATCAAATCCACAGTAAGCATTACTAGAGTCCTGATCACTGGAAAAACTGGTCCTTAATATTCATTAGCATGTGCAAAATAAAAATCATGTGTTTCAGTTTTTCATTTTTGTACACAGCTTTACAGGAAAGTTACCGAAAACAGTAAGTCCAGTTGGGAAACAGTGAGAGATTTTGTCATTGGAAAGTGATGTGTACTCACTGTACACTTGTTATTGACTGAATTCACATGTCAATAACATTTGTAGACATATAGAGTCCTTTCTAACTCACTCCTCTTCCCTATAGCTCAAGAACGAAATATCACTGCTTTCAATGATGTAAGCTGTGCAATGTCCCTGTTCTTATAAAGCCTCTTCTATAACCAATCACTAGAGTTAAATTCCTGGATGACATCATGAGCCCTGCCTATGAAACTTTTGTTATTTTTTCCCTCCACCAACTTCAGTTGTTCCCACAAACTCTGTGACGGAGAAGCCTTGTAGTTTCCCAGAGCATACCATCACATATTTCAGAAATCACTGGATATTGAGGTAAGGAAATATGTTTTTTTTTAAAAAAAATGTATAAGGGATTGTGGGTTTCTAAATTAGCTATCCTACTTGAAGAGAGAGGTCTGCAGCCTTTGTTGAGAAACATTAGCTTGATGCAGAACTCCAACACTGGTTACCTTCTGCAACTTTTTAGGGTTTTTTGATAATAAATGCAGGTACAGCAAAAGCATTTGTACATAGAGGGGGCGGGGCATATGATTTGGGAAGAAAAGAATTCAGACAGAATCAAGCTATATTTCAGTGCTTTGTGGACAGCAAAGGATCTTGCTGTCACAGTGTCAGAAATTTTGTTATTCCCCCCTCCCTTCTAGACTCTCAATTTTCTATTGAAAATGTTAATATATTCTTATTCTTATTATTTTTGTAAAAGTATCTTATTTTTGTAGTGTTTACATTTTAGTTTAGCAGTTAAGCAGTTTTAGTACAAACAGGTATACTTGTACATGTATTTTTTTTACTACAGCTCAGCAAGCCACATCTAATACTAATATTCCCTGCGACCAGAGTATTTATTTAAGAAAGCCCAAGGATTTCTGCATAGCCAGTGAGAATTACATGACATCCCATGTCATATCACAAACTGATTTTTAAAGTCCTCGGTGTTTTAAAATGGTTTGTAATGTGGCATGGAGAGGTGTTGCTATTTTAAAAACCCACCAAAAGCCCAATGACATGTTGGGCACAGATTTAGTACCCTGATTTCTTGGATTCTAGCCAGCGGCTACAAACCTACACAGTTAAGGTCACTTAAAAACAATGGGATTTAAGAAGCCTAATCTTGTGCATGGTTGTAGCCACTGTCATTAACTAGGTGTTTATTTCAAGCAGCCTACCTACAGTGTTAATTTACAAGTAACATGTAATGTTTTCAACCACTGAAGTGTTTTATTAAGGACACTCAGAATATGCCCACTGAAATCAATGGTCTTAAGTTAGTCACCTCCGTTCATTTCAGTGAGTCTACTCCAAGTATGACTTAGTTGGCTCCAACCCACTGTCATGCTAAGAACAGACACACTGAATTCAATGGGGCTTAAGTTAGTCGTCATTTCAATGGGTCAGCTCTCAGCAAGATTACGGTAAATCTGGATCCAACTCACAATTGTAATCATGAGCACATATGCCAAAAACAGAAAAAGAAGCAAATAAAATCATCTTACGGTTTGAGAGAGGGGAGAACTATTTATAGAGCTGAAGGCAAGATTTACTGTATCATTTTTTTCTCTCCATCCACTAATCAGAATTTTAATTCAAAATGCAGTCCCATGAACATTTACTTGGAAATATGTTCTGCTGTGTTTCCCACATAAAGGTGACAGCAAAACTTAAAGGTGTTGTTATTGTATCAATAAAGACTTAACCTTGTTGCTAGAGGGAAGCTGTATTTTCACTAGAAAGCCGTTACTATTTGATTAAGTTTTGCATACTTAGAATTCCTTTTTAACATTGTAACAGAAATATATATTAGTGAAAACACTTATTTATACACCAATAGAAACAGAACTCCCCATTTTCAGAGTACCTGATTTTGTAGTTTTTTTAATACTACCTAATTTCTATTATAGACATTTTTCAAAACAATCAGTTGCATTTTTATTTTTGTCCACAAGAGGCCTTTTTTAAAACACACACACACACACAAAACAAACAAACCAGCAACACAGAATAACAGCCAATTCTGTTACATTATCACTGACACAAACACTAGCTTTCGGAAGAATCTCAGAGCAAATCTGCAGCAAGTTAGGATAACTTCCTTCACCGACTTAAACTGCAAAACTTGATCCATTTCACTGTATGTTTTCAAGTGGGGAAAGGGGCATAATAAAACTAATAAAAGTTTTATTTTTATTGTTTTTTAATAAAAAAAATGGGGGGGTGTTTGCTTTTTCATTCATTTATTTATTTTTAAAAGGAACTTACACTGGAAGGAGGAAAATCTCAAAACACACTTTAGACGCCCCAAAAGTTCTTTTCTGCTTCATTTTTCTTGCAGGCTAGCTAAACATTTATTTATTTATTACTTTTAATATGTCAGGAGAGATCAGTTCACTCTTATGTTTTTCTCTTTGAAACAGTTTTTGTCACTGTTATGAAAGTGAGCCTTTTCTCTGTGACTGAAAATATGCACTTTCTCCTAACCTTTTTTCTTAACATTCTATAATCCCATTTCTGTTTCTCTTATTGCCTCATCTCACCTTTTCCCTAGAATCTTGAGCCAATTCTATTATTAATTAATTAATTAATTAATTAAATTTCTATACTGGCCTGCATGTAAACCTGGTGGTTTACAATATAAAAACACAAAAATGCATACCATAGTAACAAACAAAAATAATAACCACCAAACAGTTTAAAAGGCCACAAATTGCTTAATTAGCCAATATATATGTGCTCATCGCTTCTTTCACATAGCTTCTTGGGCACCACTATTCCTCCTTCTTCCATACTGTTGTTTCGTGTCCTTTCTTGCCAACCCCCAGTCTCCCCCCCCCCCAAAAAATACATATATACCACTTCTATTTATCATTCTTTTCTGGTTATACCTGATGGCTGACACTGCTCATTATAAGATTATATGATGCAGATCTGCCCCCAGCCTCTTAAACGAATCCCAAGACTGATTTTAGTGGGATAAAGTAAATCTGTTCACTTGCACAGAAATAACTGATTAACTGCTGCCACTAACAGTATCAAAACAATTTTGGGAGAGGGACAATAGAAACTGACTCCCAGCAGAACAGACTTATTCCTCAAAAATGTTGTGATTTTAATGGTCTCCCCCTCATTTATAAGCTGTCTCTCCTGAATGAACTTTCAAGAAGGGGAAATCAGCAGTAAACTGATGACCTCTAGTGGACTAATGAAGCAGCACTCACCATTTTCTTAAAAAAAAATAGAAAACAATGAAAGAACAACTGCTACTGCTCCTCTTCCTCTTTTCTATCTAGTAGACGCTCATCTGTAATCAAAGAACCAATTTTTATTCTGAATCCTCCACTTTTTGTGTACTAACTACTTGATATCTGAATTGACGTCAGCAAAACTTTAAGTTAAATGGAATTGAGGGATTCAATTTTAAGAACTCTCAGTTTTCAGAACAAGACAGGAGAATACATATATATAATGATTCAAATATAAATAATTATAGACCAGACTACCCCAATGAACAAAGTGGGATTTAAATGAACCTAGGCTTGGGATGTGATTCTTGTTTCCTTCAAATGTCTTTTAAGGTCTAGTACAGAGACCTGTCTAGTACAGAGATACAAAACAAAAACAAAAACAATGAATGGAACACTGATGTCCTTCCAATGTCTTCTCCAATTTCAGAGCAATAATGACAGGCAACAGTATTCATCTAGCTATATGTATTGCAGTGAAATGAGATCACAGCTGTTTGCTTATATGTTATGATTAATCATCAAGTCTTAACTCTTTGAAAAGCCTCATGTTGACAAATGCAAGTTCTTAACTACAGAAAAAGCCACAGCCTAGCTTGCCAAAAATACTGTTCTATCAAGAAGTATGTTGCTGACCCTCCCAGGGAGTGGAGTTTTTCCATCAAATAATTTCATCTTATAATATTACATGCAGGAAGAGGGCATCTGTGCTGTTTATTCAGTAACAAGAGAGTGATAACTATTTCCATCAGCTAGCTATGTGACATGTCTGTGAAGTGTCACGCCATATTTAACAAAGGTGTTTAATACAAATCTGTTAGTACTGTATTTAATTCACTACGGCTTGCTTAGAGAAGAATAAACACTTTAGCATAACTGAGTCCATATTTGGCTAGAAGAAGGAACACCGTTTTTACAAGGTCCCTTGAGTTGTCTTGTGCCTGCCGTGTGTGTGTGTGTGTGTGTGTGTCTGTTTTAGAGTATCTACCCTTGTCAAATGTAAACCGGAAAAAGAAAAAGAAAAGAAAAAAAGAACTGAACAGCCAAATATTTTAATGGCTAATGGTCTATTGCCCTTCATTTATACAGTATCAAACAGAGCTCAAAAGTAATGGAAAGTCAAGCCGAGTTGTAGAGTGTATTTATATAAAACATTCCTTTGCAAATGTGATCTAAGCTGAACAGAGCCCACCAACTATGCATTTTGGACTGCCAAGAGCTTGACAGCTTCACTGTTTTTGCAGTCTTGGGCAGGCATTAAAAACAGAAGGCTTAACAAGCCCTTTGTGAACCACCATACATGGCTGGTGGGCTACAATCAGCTTAATGGGTCACAAGTCACACCTGGTACGGCAAATGAACCACATCTCTCAGGATTGCTTTACAAGATATGGACGTGTTTGCAGCATGTCCACTGTTACTCACTATGATGAATTGCAAACATGTGTACCCAGGAGGTGTATTCCAGCCACATATTAAACACATGCCTCTCTCCTTCAAATTTGTTATGGTTTTAACATAAGAGTATATGGTAAACCTGCTGCAAACAGCTCTTTTCCATATCATACGCAGTGGTCTTGAGAACAAGTTTGGTGTGTGTGCTATTATTGAAAGGCAGGTCTGGTCTTATTGTTAAGATTTGTTTTCTATGTATAAATGTCTCACACAGTAAACAAATCTCACATGCTTGTTTCAAACATTTTGTTTACTTGGAAATAATCTGCACTTGCCCTGGTCAATGCACTGTTTGTTGTATTTCTAACCCTTCACTTTCCTGCTTTCCCCAGCTCCACAAAGACTCTTAAAACAAAGCAAACAAGAAGATATTAAGCACTTTGCACTGCCCTTGAAAACCACTGCTTCTTAAAAATCTGCACCCACTTTCTTAAAATTTGCGCTTTCCTGTTGCCATGGAGAAGGTCCAGTACATAACCCGGTCTGCTATGAGGAGAGCCTCAACTATTGAGGTGAACCCACAAACACGCCAAAGGCTTCAAGAGCTCTTTGTGAATTTTTGTCTTATCTTAATATGCCTCTTGCTTATTTGCATCATTGTGATGCTTCTTTGAAGTCTGGCTTCTTTGATTGATCTTCACTGCGCTGTGAAAATGGGGAAAGCAGCCAGAGAGAGAAAAGAACCAAAGAGGAAATTTCCAGCACAAGGAAATCCTTGCAAGAAAGTCCAGCATTCGGACTAAACAATTTCTAACCGGCTGCACTATTCACTTATTAGCCACTGCAACCATGTTAAAAGCTCCTGTACTGAACAGTGATTTGAAATGTATTGTTAAGTGTATGTTACAGACTTGTTTTACTGAATCGATGTGTTAGTAAAAAAAGCTATAAAATGTCCAATAGCAAGTTTTACATATGACCACCAATAAGTTTTAACTATGGCTCTGAAATAGGTTCACATTTGAATGGGTAGGTAGAGATCGAGGCTAAATGAACTGTTAACAGGTACACTTAGATCATTATATAGTTTAGAAAATATTCTGCACAGCCTACTTTCAAATCTTGAGTACTTGGGATTGTTTACTCAAACTATTATGAAGCTTGCTTTAGCATGTTTATGACTGAAATCTTGAAATTAATGTTAAACCATTACATGGACACAGACTTTCTGGTCTGAAAAATAAACGTATTCAATCAACCCATAGTTAAATGAAGTTAATTTTTCATCTGACATGCATATTGCACATTTCAGCAATGGCATTTGTCTAGAACAGCCTGAAAGAAGCACTGAGACCCAAACTGTGGCCAAATGTAAATAAACCTTCAGGCATTAGATATATTTGCAAATACTGCATATCCTCGCTTGTGTGTTCAAGTAAGGTAATTTGAAAGTGGTGGAAGACACTGGATGTAGATAGAGTATGACAAGTAAGAGTTTTGTGCACAAAAACCCAAGTAATGAAGTAAAACTGATATCAATATTTTTCTCAAACGTAAAAGTTGGGATTCAATGCAGCGCTAAGGAGATTGTTCTATCAGTGCAAGCATTTCCTCTTGCCTGACAGAATGATCTCCCCTCCCCTTCTCTGCACACTGTTCTGAGGGTTCTCCAGAGCGGATTATGGGGAGGCACAGGGGGTGTACTGGGGACGGGGGTGGGGAGCCCTATTGTGCTAGCACTGGTTTCCTCTAGTGTGCCAGATAAGTTGAATCTAGCACTAAGTATGGGGAAAGTGCGAGGTCAATGCTTTGTATTTTGGCAATGCTCAGTAATATTTAAAACAGAATAAATGCTTCCATACAGTAAAAAAAAAAAGTATTGAAATAAGCAGTTTGTCCTTTGGTTGTGGGTTTGTTTGTTTTTATTTCACTCCTTAAAATGGCATTCAGAGATCTGAATATTTGCTTCAATGTACAAAAAAGCCAAAACATCATACTATGGATGTCTATATATTATATATTGGGGGAGGAGGAGGTATAGAGTCGAGTTTACTCATGGATTGGACATATATGCTTTCAATTTCTTACCTTGGTTAATAATTGTGAACGGAAGAACTACAGGATTTAATACTCCCCAGGAACCTTAACCATGGTCAAAGCTTTTCTAGGCACTGACCCCACCAATGGTTAAAAATAAGTTCATAATGTTTTGAAACCAAACTTATCATTTCTATGAAGTGTACATGTGATCATTTTAGCTGAACTGGTAAGAAGCAACCATGTCTAATGACTCATTAAATTATTATAATTGTTTCATACATTGAGAATGTACTCTTCTAATTATGTTACACATGAACTGATCTTCCCGTGTTGAGAAAAACACACACATTAGGTTGGGTTCCTTCTTAAGATAAAAAATAAAGGTTAATGGATTGGCAAGACATTTTTGGCTTATTTCTGTTTATTTCAATTTAAAACTGGTAAATAAATTTGATCAACGTGAATAAATTTAACGAAGTGAGGCCCACCTGCACTATACATTTAAAACAGTATCACACCACTTTAAACAGTCTTAACTTTTCCCCAAAGGGGACTATAATTGCTGAGAAATCCATATTACCAGAAATTTTGGCTGGCTTTGGCAGCTGCCAAAATGTATGGCTGGGCCCTTGCCCCTCCCATTCAGAGCAATTCTATGAATGCTTACTAAGAAAAAATGGCCCAACGTGTTCAGGTGAAGCCACGTGGGATTATAGCATTAATTCTTGATCTACCACTGAGCCTCTGAAGGAAGTTGGGAACAATCCTATTGCTGTGTTCTCCGATTGCTGTGGAAAGTAGCAAAAGTCTAGCCCCAATTTTGCCCCCTTGCAGCCAGGGAGAAAGGTTGGGATCATTTTGACGGAGAGCAGGAAAGGTGTTCCTTGAACTACAGCTATCTGCTGCAAAAATAGCTCTCTCAATCTTTTCCAGAGCTAGAGCCTTGTATGGACATCACCACCAAGACTGTCTCCAGTCTTTCCTACTGGAGCCAGGAGAGACTATGACTCCAAGTAGCTCAATCACTATGCATTCACATGACCCACCTCAACTTCTCTATCTTGGAGTAGGCGATGGAGACAGTCAGATCGGTGCAGATGACCCAAGCCTCCTCAAAGCTCCAACTTAAGAGATGGTGGCAGAGTATCCAGTCATCCTTTCCCAAGTTTAATTACCCCTTCGCCAATGACCCACTCATCAAGGTGGAAAGCTGCATATAACACACCGTATTTTTCCATGTATGAGACGCCCCCTATTTTTTTGACCCCAAAATTATGAAAATGAAACCCTAAAATAGAAGTGAAAATCTGGATGATTGGTGGTGGCAAGTTGTTGATCCTTTTTGAGGACATCGGCCTCAAAGTTTCCAGCATGGAGGTGCATGCAGTGCACTGTGGTGCAGAAGCAAAGGCAGCGACTGGGGCACCACACGCTCCCCCCCCCCCAGTGGCGGCTGCTGCTGTGGGGAAGCAGGCTCCCAAGCAGGATGCCAAGGAAGAGCCGGGGGAAAGCAGCGGCCGCTCTGCGCCGGGCCATGCCGTCAAGCAAACTGAGCTGAGGAAGGTGGTAAGCAGGCTGGGAGTTTGAGAGGGGAAGAGGAAAAAAAGGAAAGAAGGGCAAGGAGAGGTAGCTGAGGCAGCTCTCAGCGGCGGCAGCTGCTCTCGATCCGGTGGTTGAGCCAGCAGGGGCCTCAGGAGGCAAGCCAGTCACCAGCATGCAGCCCGGAGGGGGAGAAGGGGGGGAAGGCAGCAGGAGGGACCCCCTCAGCTTGCTCAAGGCAAAATCCAGGTCACATGCTTAAATATTTTTAAAGTTCCCCCAGATGCCCATGTTCCGTGTACAAGATGACCCCCAATTTTTTTAGCAAAAAAACCTCGTCTTATACATGGAAAAATATGGTAACTAAGATGTACTACAAACAGTAGAAGCACCCACAGTGCATTGTATAAGGACTTTCTGCAGATAAGGATTCATTGGTTTATTAATATTAAATTCTAAATGTGCTTTGTGAATAGATGATTTAAGAATGAGAACAGAGCCAGATGATTAGCAACTTGGAGGGCAGGGTTGTGCTATGTGACTAGTTATAAAGGTAAATGTGCATTTTATTGTAAAACGTCATCTGCTGTTTTGAAAAAATACTTTTCTACTTGGCACAGTAAGACAGACAACTCCCTTAGTCAATTCATTTTATGCAAACCATGGCACTTATTAAAAAGTTCTCTGCATCTCCTTTCAAGGGTGTTTTAGAGGGCGGTCGGTATCTATGTGGGACTGGTTTCTATAGTTGTTGCTCATCGGCCATTTTCTCTTAGGTGCTGGACAGCAAAAGCTCAGAAAAAGCCAAGAACTGAAGATGTGATATACACCTGTCAACCTTAATTCACTGGCACTGAAACTGAAGAAACTTAAAACTGTGATCACAAATTCTGTTGCACACAAAAAAAGTGCAGGAGATGCCTACAATGGATCTTGCAGCAAACAGAGGCCTCAACCTCCTACTCAATTTTCTACTTATTTTCCTGGTTCTTGTTCTCATGTACATCCTTGTAAAGCTCATGTGAATTTTTCATTTTGTTTGAACGGTTACTATTAATCCACTATGGTTACTTGAAGCTTCAAACTTTGTGAACAGAAACACTGAAACAAACAAAACCCAGAAAAATCCACAACCTAAAAAACTGAAGATTGGGGGAGCGTTGATTTTATCAGACAAATTAAGAACATGGATTTGCTGGTGTGCATTATTTTTGCACCAGAACAGAGCAGGACTGTACTTCACAAAAACTACCCCCTTACAGTATAGAATAACTGCAACATGGTCACCAGCAGAAATCATCAATACTATATATTTACGTATCTACCGAAGAATGGTTAGACTGTGGACTTCTGAGATTACAGACTCTACAAGTAGGACAGAGAAAAAAACTTAGCCCAAAAGGTGCATCGCAACAACCTGAAAAGAAAAAATAATAATGACATGCATCTAATTGTTTAAAGGAAGAAAATAATGAAAGCACATTTATTTGAAGCAAACATGGAAGTTCCTGTGACTTTTATTTGGGGATGAGGGCAAACAATAATTAGAGGAGGTAAGGTGGGGGGGGGGTAGGAATGCAGCCAAATTGTTTGCATGCTTATTCAGAAGTGAGTATTTCAGTGTTTGATGGGCCTTACTCTACCCAAACTTACTAAGGAATAAGACCCATGAAATGCAGTGGCACTTACTTACTAGTGAACATGCATAGATGTACACTGTTAATTATTCTGAACACTGAAAATGGGCCAATGTGTTATTCCATTATAATGTGTTAGTCACAACATTTTTAGCAGACCAATACGCTCCCATTTAGTCTCTAGCTAGCTCCTCTGGTCTTTCAAGCCACAGAATTTCTAAAGGACACACTATAGCAGTGGATCGATATGGCTAGAGTTCCAGAGGGATAGCCATGTCAATCTGTGGCAAGAAAAAACAAAGTCTTTAAGATGACACATGACTTTTAGATGTGTCTATGATTCTTTTACTTGTGATGCTCATTGCTGTGAATATACAGTAATGTAGAATCAAATTTTCAAAGAGACCTTTATGAAATTCAGAATGCATATGTTTCTTCTACACTAGCTTTGCCTACATATCAGTTTCACAGAATGAACGGCTCAGTGAATTTACTATAGGAACTTTATATGTCTTTGGGCACCTTTTTGAGATATGTCTGTCTGTCTGCATGCCCATCAAAGGGAAACAGTCACCTTCAGAAGCAGAATGGCTGGCAAGAACTACTACATTAAATGGAATAGCCAATGGAAGCTCAGCAATTGCAGAGATTACAGTATTTAAATGTCTGTGATACCACATATATGTTGGAAAACAACTACAGACTTCTGTATACATTTCAGAAATCAGACATTGGCAATCACAACAAAAGAGATTGAACAGTCTGTTGCAATACCATTTTATTTAGATTCTCATAAGTTTTCAAACATGGGAATATTTCCAACAGAAAGACCATTCAATCCTGTAACAGTAGAATAGAACTTCTGCATATATACACGTTCTCCTGCCCTTAACCTTGAAAGCATTTTATTTATGTGTTTAATTCATTTTTAAAAAAAATAATAATACTGAACTTCTATTGTCACCTTCCTGAGAATTCAATTTACCCTCAGCATTCTTAAAATTCTACCACTTTGGTTCCCAAGATTTGGTTTGAAATATAACTCTTACCTACAAAGGCACAAGCCAAAATATTTAACTGCTCAATTTTATGTCTCTCTTTTCCTTTATCAGTCAGTTATTAAAGTTTATATGCAGTCTGGACAAGTCTTTCCAACTTTCTGCATACTGTTGAGGTCCTCTGAGATTGATAAAAAGTCCATATTTAGTGGGAAAGCTGCACTCACATATGTAATATATACAACAGATACCAGAATGTACTGACAGTATTGTATCTTACCAGTGTTAAGAATTTCACTAATTTAAATATACAGATATATGTATCAAAAGTTTAATTTTGCTAAAGAATGAAAAAAGACTGTACTTTGTTGTTTTTGTTTCCTTTGTACCTAATTGAAACATACCCAATAAATCTCCAAGTGTAGCCTTGGGGCTAAGAGTTTAAGTCAAAAAGTCCCTGGTTCAAATGCCACCTCAATCATAAATGCAGTAGGTAGCCTTAGCAAGTTATCGTTCTCTCATACTCAACCATCCATTTGCAATTATATGAAGAAGTAGTATGGACTATTTTACAGTCATTCTAAGAATTGGGAACATAACGTTGTGAAGTGCTCTGAACTGCTACATAAATGCATATCTGAACTGCTACATAAACCATTCCCAACTCTGTTCTATTGTGAACAGAACCACTTCCACAGCCCTTTATTTACCACATTACAGGGTTGAAATGATGCCAATGTTTTCTTTTCCCATGATGCTACTCTCATACAGAGTATGAAGACCAGTTCCCAGTTTTTCTTTGCATCAGCACTCAGTGAATAATGAATGCTCTACTATTACTGTGTCATAGAAGTGCTCTATTTTGCATTGACCTTGAGGTTGGTATTTGCTATCACAGCAAACCATAGAACTGGTTTATGATTATTTTGGATAATAGCAGTTAAGAAAACCAGGAAACTAAAACAGAGCAACTCAATATACAAATACCTGAAAAAATAGTTTTAAGTTGCAAAAACAAAACACCCCCCCACACACTTTTACTTTTGGAGGGCAATTCAGAACTCCCACCAAAACACATGGTTCTCACTTTTGGAGTTGCAGGCACTGTGAAGTAGTTGGCATCAGTGTACCATCTTCCATGTGCTGTGGTCAGGGCTCAGCTGTAATAATGAATGAGCTGGTTACACAAGGGACACCTGGCTACAGAGCTGGGAAGGATGTACAACTTCCAGACTGAGCTGCATACATGGTTGAGGGCATGGAACGGTCTGAGCAAGTGTCTCGGTCACCTAAAAAAATGTGCAGGGCTTAATTCTGCAACAACAGAAAATCTATAACTAATTCAGAGCTATGAATTGCTACAATCTAGGCAAAAAGAAAAGGGAAAGAAGCCTTGGTTCCGCAGCATCAACAAAAACTTACATTATATAAATCACTGACTCAGGTATTCCAGACATTCAATATTCTATGAGATGCAGCATCGACCAAAAGAAAAAATATTTTTATACGAAACTTTACCATTTTTAAGTGCAATGAACTACTCTGTCACTCAAGATGTATTCATAACATACTCAAACAGGTGAAACA
This sequence comes from Podarcis raffonei, assembly GCF_027172205.1. Classification (NCBI taxonomy): domain Eukaryota; kingdom Metazoa; phylum Chordata; class Lepidosauria; order Squamata; family Lacertidae; genus Podarcis; species Podarcis raffonei. The sequence continues at coordinate 56,404,590 of NC_070604.1, forward strand.
GAAAAAACCTAATTGTATTCTCTCCAAGTTTATTTTAACAAAATATGTTTTTGAAGATAGCAAGTTGTGGTAACTCGGGGATAATACACATCACCCAAGAAACTGAGTTATTTACCTTAAATATGCTAATGACATAAAAAGCCTGAAGTCATTGGTCCCTAATTCAACACAGAGTTAGGCATGGATCAATTTCTTTAACTTTAAATGAACTAAGTAAACATAAATGTAAAGATGATTGTGGTTGATGTATAGAGCTAGATAGAGTGATATTAATACTTAATTGACTTGCCCACCCATAAATTCCCAGTTCATTTCAATTAAAATCTTTACTATCAAAGACATCAGACACATGCTACACTATATGACTGTAGAGGACCCACTGCTGTCATTTAATATGTTATTTGATGTCATTTCTCTTTCAATCCACTTGGTGGCAGCAAAAACTGAATTTCTGCTCTTACCTGCACAGGATGTTCACTTCCTGTTCTAAGTTCTTCAAGCTGCTGTAACTGCCAAGGAGATAAACTGTATGGCTCTTCAGAAGGCCTGGACTCTGGAGGGTTTGTATGAAATTGTTCTGTAAGCCATCTCTGAGTCCTCTCTGAGGGTTGAATGGGAACCCCGCTCACAGCCTGCGGTCCCAAAGTTATATATCCTTGATGAAACACTTCGCAATTGGATGTGACAGGCTTGCTTTCAGGTAAGGCACTATAGGTCATATCTAAGGCATGTCTCCTGTTTGAGGGATCAAGAACACCCAAGTCTTCCTTGCTGCAACTTTCAAATTTGTATTTGCAGTCCAAGGTAGAATTTCTTTTTTTCCCAGTTTCTCTGTCCTCCATCTTGAGTAATTCCATGCTGTTGTGCAAACAGCTTGTCCCATTTATTCTTAATTGTGGTGACACAGTGCTGTCTCTTCCCAATTTATCCATGCTTGTCCTGCACTCTGCTGAATAAACACTCCCATCCTGGCTACAGGTAATGGGTGCACTGAGTTTAGACAAAGATGACCATTTCCTTACAGGCCTCAAGTCCTTCATGTCAAGAGAACTGTCCAGGATGCCCTGATGCCTGCTTGCGGCGGACCTCAAAAAGCTTGTACTCCATTTTGAACAGTCAGACTTCAGAGGTTCCCTATGCTGGGATAGTGAAGAGCTGGTATTAGACGGCATCACATGGGCAGTGGGAATCGAGACCAGTGAACGGCTGGGCTTAAATGACGAAGTACCACTTGAGGTGGAATGATCTGGAGAAAAAGATTTTCATCATGTGAGTGAACACAGTGCAAATAAGAATAGGTCAAGATTAAGCACCACAAAGAAATTAAACATAATGTGTTGACACAGATGAGATTATTTGAAGCATACATGGTTTTTAATTCGTGAGGCGCCTGTCTATATTGCAGTACACCAGGCACAGGCAACCTGTGGCCCTCCAGATTTGATAGACAGGAGCTCCCATCATCCCCTGCCATTTGCTGGCTAGAGCTGATGGGAGTCAGTCAAACAACATCTGCAGGGTCACAGGTTTTCTCATCCATGTAGTACACTAACAGAATTTGCGGAAGAGATACAAGATGGAAAAACTATAGTTCACTATATACACTAAAACTACACAGGACTGAACTGATCTCTGAATTTTTCAGGAAGAGGCTGGAAAGCTGCATCAAATGTTTTTTTTCCTTCCGCTCCTCATGCTTAAAGCATTCTAACGTAGAGGACTTGTAAGGGGAAAAAACCTCACATGCATGACCAACACAGACCCCCAAGAAACACCTGCCTGGAAGAATCCTATTTGTATGTTTCAATGACCTTAATATGTAGCCATTTTCCCAAAACAATTCTGGGGTAATAAGGAAGTTACACTAAACACTAATGAAGAAATAAAGGCTTATTAGTTTCCTATTTAGAATATCCACTAGTAAATCACATGGTTTTGCTGATAAAATCACTGTACACCTTCAAACGTATAGGTAGATAATATACTGGAACCAAATGTGCAATTGCACAAAAGAAAGGCACCTTTATTTATGCAAGGAGGTGGGATCCCCAATTTTGGACAGTTTTCCTTTGGTGTTGTGGCCCCCTGCAACATATGCATGCTGCTCAAAAGAACCCCATAACTCCCAGAATAGGTTTTGGCGGGGAGTATTCATGCAGAGAGATGTGGGAGGTAGAAAATCTGGCTGATGGAACAAGAAGTTAAGATTCAAGCCTTTGTATATTGAAAAATAACGCAGTATATAGCAATGGTATATTGCTAGTGCCTCGCCTCTTCCATTCTGGCTCCATTCACCATCTGAAATATTAGTAGGCGTATAGAAAATGCCAATGTGCCAATGTTTCTAGACAGACAAGCAAGTTAAAATTAACAAAGGTGAGGCAGAGGTTACTGGAATCTGAGTAGCAGCTCTCCTATGCCTAGCAACTGCTGCTTTGCATCAAAGCCTGCAGACTACCAAAAATAAGCAGCTAATCCTGGCATTAGAATCTTAGCCTTTACAATGTCACGTGGCTCAACCTTCCCCCAAGCTGTTCACGTTGCTGTTACACGGGAGGCTTTTTAAAAAGTCTTACTATTTGTTCTTAATCATCGTGATCTGCTACAGTTACAATGTATGGCTTTGGGGGAAAGAACAAAACAATTCCAAGACTTCTGAGTGCTCCATGCCATTATGGTTTTCAAGGAGAGTAATGCTTAGCAGAATTCAGGTAAATCATGTTAAAGGCAATTTAATCCTGTTCAGCAGCTCTCTGCTAATGGTGGCACAGAGGATCAGACACACAGATCTCAGGAAGGAGCGGGGAAGGTGTCGTTAAAGATGTCATTAAAAAGCCATATTGTACACAATTGTGTTATGGAAGGTACAGTGTTCCAGAGACCAGACTGTACTTGACTTGCAAAAGTATGTTATTTCTCGCATGACATTTCATTGCCATCTCTCTTAACTACGATGGCCACAGTCCAAAGATGTCATTAAAAAGTTAAAATTGTTGAAGTATCTAGCATATATAAATAAATGTACATACTCCCAAAATGTTGACAGTTCCTTTTTGAGGACTTTGAAACAAGTGAGCAATTCCTTTTATATTTATGACAATTAATAAATAAAACTACATATCACAGTGAATGAAAGAATGACAATATTTAAAACAGTGGTGCCTTGGTTTTCGAACGCCGAAAACCCGGAAGTAACTGCTTCGGTTTCTGAATGCGCCTCGGAAGTCAAACAGGAAACGTGGCTTCCGCTGAGTGCAAGACCCTGAAGCCTAGCTGTCGGCTATTGAGTTTCGGTTTTCGAACGTTTAGGATATCGAACTGTCTTCCAGAACAGATTACGTTCGAAAACCGAGGTACCACTGTATAATTCTGAAGCCATATTGCACACAACTGTGTTATGGAAGGTAAATGTTTAACAGTACAATGCTATATACCGTATTTTTCACTCTATAACACGCACCTGACCATAACACGCACATAGTTTTTAGAGGAGAAAAACAAGAAAAAAAATTCTGAATGAAACAGTGGATGTATCATTTTTGTGCTTCATGCTGTGGCCACAGACATGTGATTTGACGGTGAGTTTGGGGTAGCCCAATGCAAAAATCCTGAGAATCCATGTGGATCTGTGCTTTGTAACCACGTTTTTGCACCATTGTGGCCCCAGGCAACAGTGGGTATGTGATTTTTTTTGGTGCAGGCTGTAGCCATAGACATGCTATGTGATCTGATGGTGAATTTGGGGTGACCCTGAGGCAGAATGCAGGAAAGCAGCAGCCTCCTCTACAGCTTTCCCTCCTCCGTGACGCGGGATCTGATTTTTGCCTGATTTTTGCCTCTGCACTCGGGCCAGACATTTCCCTTTACTTTTTAGGAGAAAAAATGTGAGTGTTATAGAGAGAAAAATACGGTAAATCTACTCAAAGGCTGTAATCCTATGCCTGCAGCTGTAAAGCTGCGCACATTTACTTGGGAGTAAATCCCAGTGAATTCAATAGGACTTGCATCTGAGCACAATACACACAGGATTGCACTGCAGAAAATGTACTGACACTGACTTCAGCTTAACACTGACACCTTCAGCTTCCTGTGGCTATTCCTGTAAGAGGAGTAACCATAGCAGTTTCACTCTGAATGCCAAACTATTCTGGTAGCTTTGCATGCAAACTGAAAGAAAAGGTCATCTTTCAAGTTTCTTCTTAAATCAAGACTCTGGGAAAGGAAGGGTTGTGCTTCTGTGTCTCCTACATGGTACTGGGCTCTTTCAGAGTCCAAGGTCCTGAAATCTTTACTGATGATCATCATTTCCACCAATTAAGCAGGGTGAAACATGGAATGTTAATATTTAATTAAAGTTTTAGTTGATTAACCACAGTGATTAGTCAATTAAAGCTAGTATCTTGTGCTCCTAGTTTATAGCATAGGGACACCAGCAGTCAAATCTTGTCTGTTCAAACAAATAATAAAAGGCGGTTTGCCACGTGCATTGTTCAGAAGTTCTGTTACCGGGTTATTGCCGTCTATTCAGCCATAATTACATGAATGCCCCTGGGAAAAGAATGAGTACATAAATGCACACTTGGCTGATTTCATTCTAACTGAACTGTACACACAGCAAGACAGTGAAACCATTTTTACTCAAGGAGTTGTCTGCCAACTTATAACTGTCTACAAGTTATTTTTTTTCTATTTGAAATATTTGCTTGCAGATTTTATTTTTCTTCCGTTGCAAAACAGTCTTGTCCCAAACCCTGAGATTGGGTGTGGGTTTCTTTTTAACTTGTGCCATTGCTTTTCGGTGGGTGACATTCGACCAAGTTTTACTTGGAGAAGATGAACTAAAATTAAGCAGCATAACCAAGAGCTCATCCACACAGCCACTAGAAAGGATGGATGTGAGCAGCTTTCCACTTGGCCCACGCTTTCTGCTCCTTTCCTGGGAAAATCCACTCTTTTGCTCTAAAGTGGAACAAACGACAATCCACAGAAAACCTAAAATGCCATTTGCAGTGACTGAGTGCAAGAGAGAGGTTTTCCCCAGGGGAAAGCAGTGGGACAAGAGGAAGTGTAGATAAGCCCTAAGTTGGGTCCATTTTAAACAGTACAAGCTCTCGTTTTTCCACATGGCAACTTTTAAAGGCTACAAAAGACAGACGCCAAAGCAGCTGCCATGGTACTGTGCTGCACTTCTTCAGCCTAGGAAACAACACAGCACCATGGTAGGACCTGTTCCTGGTAGCCCCTGTAGACAACCTATTTGTTGAGCACTCATCTTGATCTGCTTGCACAAAGCTTATGCGGAGGCTAGATTATATCCAGCCTTTACTAAGCATTTGTTCCAATTTGGTTATATGACAATAAACACTGACTCTGCATTCATCCTGATTTGCTTGTGGGGAGTTTATACCCTTTCCCATAATTCATTTGTTCATCCCACACTTTTCAACACATTTTCCTATCACTTTCCAAACTGCAAAAACTCTGGGTGTTGTTGTTGCTTAAAGTGGATCTGTTGCATCAGAATGCAAGCCTCGTTTCCAATGTGCCTGAATCCCTCCCGTGAAACACTGACAGTCTGGATGAACCGTAACCTACTTGCTTGGCTAAAATGGCAACTTGCATAGCATAAGCACTGCCCTGCTGGATCAGATGAATGCTTCCAGGGAGTTCACAATCAGCCCTCCTCTGTTGTCTGTCCCCCAGCAATTAGGATTTCAGAGGCATATTGCCTCTGAACATGTAAGTCCAATTATCTTCTATTTTTGACTCCTTTTAACTTCTGTGTGAACCTTGCAACAAAAGCAGCAGTGAACTGACTCTTTCAAATATTGGGAGAAATTTACAAGAGCAAGAAATATAATATTGCAATTATCCTAGCTGTACACTTTATACAAACCCTTGCGACTGTGGTCCTGAAATTCCCCAATTTTACAATTTGCATTGTTTGTCTACAATGTGATTTACAATTCTACGTATCTCAGGCAGGATTTAATGCCAGTTCTTCTGGCCCCTTTTCATCTTCTCTCCACTCTAAGGAGATATCTTTGCACATCACTAGCACACACATGGTCACAGTTTTGGTAGTGATCACATGTGGGGTACCTAGAATCAAAAGGAGGTGCTCAGAACCCCATTCTACAGCACTGTGACAAATGCCACACAGAACCATAGTTGGGAATGCGAGCTACTTCATCCTGTGTAATGTATACTTCTGCACATGTAGAACCTGATATATAAAAGATGTAAAAGAATGATTCAGAACTAGAAACCAGCTTCCATATACAGTGCTTCCTTGCTAGATCAAGACAACTATATTCTCTGAAACAGCTGATAAATCTTGCAAAGGTTGAGGGAATTTGTCTGGGGTTATAGTTCATTGCAGTTCTAATTTTGCATTATCAAGAAACAGTTAAGACTTCAAGAGCAGAATGAAGACAAGCTTAATAAATTACTAGAAAAAATGCAACCCATTGTTTTGCTGGTATGATGCAATTGAAAGTACCATATTTTTCCATGTATAAGACTAGGTTTTTTCCCTAAAAATAATGTCAAAAATTAGGGGGAGGGGTCTTATACATGGATAGTGCCGAGGGTGGACTGGCGACAATCTGAGTCCCCCAAAATAGGGGGCGTCTTATACATGGGGGACGGACGTGGGTGGCGCTGTGGTCTAAACCACAGGGCCTAGGGCTTGCCAATCAGAAGGTCGGCGGTTTGAATCCCCGCGACGGGGTGAGCTCCCGTTGCTCGGTCCTAGCTCCGGCCAACCTAGCAATTCAAAAGCATGTCAAAGTGCAAATAGATAAATAGGTACCGCTCCGGCAGGAAGGTAAACGGCATTTCCGTGCGCTGCTCTGGTTCACCAGAAGCCGCTTAGTCATGCTGGCCACATGACCCAGAAGCTGTACGCAAGCTCCCTAGGCCAGTAAAGTGAGATGAGTGCCACAACCTCAGAGTCGTTCGTGACTGGACCTAATGGTCAGGGGTCCCTTTACCTTTTACATGGGGGCGTCTTATAGATGGAAAAATATGGTATTTTACTATATCCGCTTTTATTTTCACTGAAATTCCTACTGCCTATGGATACAGTCAGGTCACACAGCAAGACTGATCAGAAAATACTGGGGCGAAAATCAGCAGAACAGAGCTTTATTGGGTATGAAGTCCACAACAGTCCAGCTGCAAATTCCCCAACAATCCATTCCATATGCTTATGGGGTTTTTTTAGGTGCCTATTGCCCTTTTTTCTTTTTGAAATTTAGAATACACTGGAATAATCTCCCCACACCCCTAGAGCCACATGGGCTGTCAATCTTATTTAGAAATGTGAATTCAAAGTTTTCACCATTGCTTTGGTAGCAATTCCATTAAATTCCAAGATGCAATGACATAATAATGTTGTGTTGACAACTTCAAGAGCTGGAGTAACAATGCAAAAGGAACATCCAGAAGTAGCATGAGAACAGCTGACAATACACTCATGAAGCTAAAGAAGCAGTTTTTATTCTGAATTTATAAAGCTTTTGTGTTCTAGGAATATGAGAATAACAAAGCCCTTCATGTGAAATTAGCTTCGACTTTCAGCTCGGGTTGTTCAAACCCCTTCAGTATGTTTAATTTTTTTAAGAGTTACTTAAATTAAGTGAGGGGAGAAAGAAGGGTAAAACAATGTATTTGGGCAGTTTGCCAGTAAGCGCACCACATAGCTGATGAGCCAGCAAAAGGATCCACAGCCATGGATGAATTGTGCTCTGCAGCAAGACAGAATGTCATTTGAGAGCAATATAAGGAGGTGTCAGGAATCTAGTAAGTGAGGTGACTATGTGGGTGACATGTTTATTCAGATTTATACTGAGAGCATCACCTCTTACATTGGTGGAAAAAGGCCACATTAAATCAGTTTTTAACTACTTTTAACCTTGCCTACTCTCCCCCACATCCGCCATCCAACTCCCGTACTCTGTGGGACCATTATTTAACGTTGGGATTATTCTCACACTACATTTCATTTGTGATGCTGTTACTCTACCGCACCCCCAATCTATCATTAGGGAACAGTTCAAACCACAAAACTATTCGCCATGTGAATTACTGCAGGATGTGTGTTGTGTTTTTCTCTCTCCAACACATTTGGAGGAAAAATGCAGCTACCTAGTCCAGATGAATTGCATTTACGACAACTTCTGAAGTATAATGCTGATTATTCTAGAACTTTCCATTTACCTCACATGCCCATACAAAATGACCTGGGCTTGGAGATCAAGGAGGGGAAACAATATCCTAGTATTCTAAATCACGGGTGTCAAACACAAGGCCCGCGGGCCAAATCCGGCCCGCCAGACCTCGTCATGTGGCCCGTGGCATCAAGGGCGAGGTAGCGAGCTTCTCGTCCTTTTTACTGGTCCCGACCCAGATTTTAGGGTCCGCACTCCGGCGGAGGCTCTCTGCCTTTCTAAAAAGTGACCCACGCCAACAGCCTTCCCTGCCTGCTTGCAGACAGGGCTCCAACCGACACGCCCCGTCGGCACTGCCTACTGGCGGGTCCCGCAACTTTCGCCTGCCTCGCGGGCCGGGCAAAGAGGCTTTCTGCTCGCTCGGTCCAGTCCGGGGCTCGCTGCAGAGGAGGCAGTCACGCAAAGCCGAGCTCGGAGCCGGCTGCCTCCGCCCCTCGCAGCCTCCCAGGCGCGGCAGCTCGAGGGGGTGGGTCACGCGTGTGGCAACTTTTGGAGCCCAAGAGAGCCGCGGAGGCAGGGAGCGAGAGCCATGCTTGGAACGCCGCTCGCTCACTCACTCGGGCCGCAAGAAGAGGCCACTGCGGCGCTGCAGCTGGCGAGGAGATGGCCAGGGGTGCGGGCGGCGGGGCCAGGGGCTGGCTGGGGGTCTGGTGGGTAAGTAGCAGGGCTGGCAGGCGGGGAAGGGAACGGCGGAGGCAAGTGGAGAGCAGGGACCTGGCGCAGGTCCTGCCACAGGCGGCGCGCCCTGGCTGGGCTGGGAGAGGCGAAGCATCTGGGCGGCTGGAGCAAAGTGGGAGCCTGCCAGCAACTTGGCTGCGGGAGCCTGGCTATGAAACACCGCTCCCCTCCCCACGCCAACACATCGGCTTTCTCCAGGCCGGAGGACTTGGCGGATAGCCCCCTCCCCAGGAGCAACTGCAGCAGCTCGGGGCCCCAGCAGGACATCCTGGCCACCTGCGCCCGCAGTGCCGCTGGGGCTCCCTTGCAAGGAAGAAACTGCTGCTGTCCAAACTGCAGCTCCGTATCCTCCGACTCCTGAGTGTGGCGGCAGGGCAGGGGGAGGCAACATTTGCTTCTGCTCTGCTCTGTTGGGACAGGCTCCTGTCTCCTCCCCGTTGGAGCTCCAGTCTGCCTGGAAGCCCATCTCGTCATCTTTTTAAAAAATCATTATTATTTCTTCTTCTATTCTTATTTAAAATCGTACTGGAATAGGTATATTAAATAGTGTATAGGTTCAAGACAACACACACCAGTGCCTAAGGAAAAATAACTTTGATAAAGTCCTACAGATACAACCGGCCCTTTGAGGGTGACCAAACTGCTGATGCGGCCCCCCGATGAATTTGAGTTTGACACCCCTGTTCTAAATAAAGCATCTTGTGCACGTCCATGCAGAGCAGAGGGCCCTCAGAGGGCTAAGGTGTTGGGGGGGGCAGGGACCGGCTGTTTTTTTGTTTGAGCTTATACCTTTATTCTAACAAGACTCCTGCCCTGGGCCTCAGACAAACTCTGCACAGGTCTGATCTCATAACCGTTACAATGAATTTTTGAAAACAAAGATTCAAGGCAGACTAGAAGCTTCCAGAAATGAGTTTATTGTGGCATCAGTGTTGCTAATGCACAAGTTTTTTGCCATGTTGACAAAGTGTTGTCATTATCCAAATGTCTAACTGTACTTATTTTACATTTAATCCATATTTCTATTTATGACAGAAAACCCAGTAAGTAAAATGGCCCATTATTTATTCAGTCAAAACTGGTGTAGAAGCTTGTTGAAACATTCATTTGATTTGTGGGTGGTTTGTCACGTGTCACTTTGGTGGGTGGTCTCTGACACCCCTTCTATTTTCTCTTCACCTGAGCACAACCTAGTCATTTTGTTTCTGGCAATCTAAACATTACAAGCAAGCCTACTTCCACCAGTTGCCACATGCTGAATGTACATCCAAATGTTAATGACCCAGTTAGGAGTTGTTGTTCTCTGAAGATGTTCACAAAATACACGAGGATAATTATCACACAGATTATAATAACAATACATACAGCAGCGTTTGGCTAACAACAGCAACAGCAAAAGGCTTGTTGTGGCTTTTGGGGGGGGAATGCATGGTTGATTTGTTAATGGTTATGGGGTACTTTTCACTGGAGGGAGGATAGTGTCACCCAAACACATTCCTGACAAATCAAACAGAGCAATATAGCTATGACACTTGTGCAAGATCTCAGTATTATTATTTTTTAAAGGCCAGGTAGAAATGGATATGTTTGCCCCCCCCCCAAAAAAAAAATCCATTTTGCCTACGGTGAAACACAATTAAGGGCTGGTAACATATGTTCTTGTGCTCCTGCACACTTTCAATGGGATTTTTTCCTAAAGCTGGTTTCATATGGGTACAGAAATGTCTGTGCACATGCTCAGAGTGGAAAAGATCAGTGGAGCGCAAAAGACAAGTGACTGAGGGGCAAGACAAAACACACCAGAGAACAGATCTATTCAACCAAGCTCCGCCCACTGGTGTGAATGGCAAAAGGATGAATAATGAATATGCACAAATGAAGAAATAGAATGTGTAGAAGCATATTTGTACACACATCCAAACCAGATATGAATAATCCATATGCAGTACCAAGTCTCCATTTGGAAGCACCCCAGTACCAAAAAAAGTGTAGGATTATTTGCACAACTAAGGTAGACACATTATTTTTGAATTTAACACGATGCCTAGATAAACCACAAGTTCTTGCACCCTCCTCTTCTTCTGACATAGCTGAAAACTTTCACTCTTTTTTGTTTAACTACAGCTTATTGTGTCATCCAAACCAACCGTTAACACCTAGGTATCATTGTGACTGATGTCAACTATGGCTAGTTTGAAACAAGCCAACTCAAAGCCAAGATGGAAATTCCAAAATTCTTAGGCAGTGTGCTCACTGTTGTATGTTTCCTGATGTGAAACCATACATTTTAGGGCACAGGATAAAAAGTAATTGCCTATAAAGCCAGATGGTAAACTGAAATCCCAATATTATTTATACACCTTTATTATGGGCGGCAGTATAACCTGACATTTTCATTTGATTAAAATACTGGCAATAAAACTTAAATTCAAGGCTGCAAGCTCCATAAGCTACAAAAAAGTCTAATCTTCTATAAGTTTCTACAACACATTGCCTGTCTATTTTCCCCTAGATAATGAAATTTAATGAGACTGTTTTATCCTTCATATACCCATACGTTTTCATACTGCTGATGATATAACTTCTCAGGGGTTCTTTTTATTTTTCCTCTCCAGCGATGTAGAGACTTACATTCTTATTAAAAGTTGTTATGAAACAGCAATATTGTTCTTCACCACCCAAGCATTGCTTAACACTATACAAGATACAATGAAGGCCAGGAACAATCATCTCTGCCAAATAAACCCTTCCAGAATGCCCAATGTTTCGCTAAAACATCAGTTCCTAAGAAGGCTAGGAACAGAGGCAGCAGCCTGGACAAAGTTAAGCATCAGATTTTACTAAAAGCAATGTATAAAATATAACTGTACATATACACAGCACTTCAAATGCAAACTGTTACCTTTTTCTGGTAATTCTACAGTTCACAAATTTAATGGAAAGTGTACTATTTGTTAGCAATTCCAGAAAAAAACCTGCCTAAACGGACACAAGAAGGTTACTAATGAAAGCTTTCTTGACTTTCATTAGTGCTTGACCTAATACTACTCTGTATTAGGGGGGAAACATATATATTAGTCATAGGCGCTGGCTCCAGGGGGCAGAGCCCTAGCACAGAACAATATAGGGACATTGTGTGCCATCACACAGGACATCGTGTTGGGCCCCCTCAATGTTCTTTGTAGGATGGTGCCTGTAATAACACTCTTAATCTTCATCACATTCACCAGAAGTGAATTATATGTGTTCACCTACCCTCCTAATGTTTTCCTCTGAGTCAGGAATGAGACATAGATATAAGCCAGCACAATTTTCAATATGGCTGCATCAGAGGAAAAGGACACAGTAAATCACACTCCATCAGATCAGCTGGGACTAACTGCCATTTTGCCTCCTCCTGTCTCATAACTGTATCTGCTATGGCCATTCCAGCTAGATAAGATCTAGTATGCAACTTTAAGAATTGGTTTGGCTTTCTCTTCCTTCACCACTCTTTTTCTCCTTTGTATTGTGTCTATTTGACTGCAAGTCTGGACTTGCTCATTTTTAAATCTATTTACAGCAATCAGATTTTTTAAAAGCTTGTTACAAATTAAATTATTATTATTATTATTATTATTATTATTATTATTATTATTATTATTAAAATCCTGTGTGTTTTTCCTACCCTCTACTGTTAAGTTCACCAATAGCCTCAAATATCACATATGCTACATTTCTGATACATGCTGAACACCATTTGCCAGCCTCACATGCTGTTGCTGGATGACCACTTTAGACTGCAGGTATGGGTTTTAATCAGGTACCCCAAAACTCGGCCTTCCAGATGTTTTGGGACTACAACTCCCATCATCCCTAGCTAACAGGACCAGTGGTCAGGGATGATGGGAATTGTTGTCCCAAAACATCTGGAGGGCTGAGTTTGGGGGTGCCTGGTTTAAATATTTGAATGCTCCCCACATCTTAAAAAACAGAAACTAAAAAAAAACCTCTCTTGCATATTCAAACTAGCACACCAGGGTTCTAGCCTATGCTAGCCTTTCCTTGACATGCTGGTTCTGAATGCTCAAAATGTGAGATAATTCAAACCTTCTATCCCATTCGATCTGAGAAGCTGCTGACCATGTTTAAAGTGCCCCCATTGAAAGAAGTGAGGCAGGTAACAAACCAGACAGAAAGCCTTTTCAGTAGTAGTACACTACTAGTAATGCAACATTATTCCCAAAAAGGTATGTCTAATGCCATCCTTGGGGTCTTATCAGCTCCAAGTGAAGACTTTTCTGTTCACTCAGGTTGTTATTTTTAGATAACTCGTGAAGTCTGGTCTGTTTTTATATCTTTATTTAACTTTGGGGCTGTGGAAAGTTTTTATTATTGTTTACTTTGTATCTATATTAGATTTATATAGTTTATGCTTTATTTTTATTCTTTTACTCTTCTATACTATAAGCTAACAAGAGAATACAGTGGTATCTCGGGTTAAGAACTTAATTTGTTCTGGAGGTCTCTTCTTAACCTGAAACTGTTCTTAACCTGAAGCCCTACTTTAGCTAATGGGGCCTCCTGCTGCCGCCACGCTGCCGGAGCACGATTTATGTTCTTATCCTGAAGCAAAGTTCTTAACCCGAGGTACTATTTCTGGGTTAGCGGAGTCTGTAACCTGAAGCGCTTGTAACCTGAAGTGTATGTAACCCGAGGTACAAATGTACTATGTTCAAATGTTATTACTAATAATAAAATTAAATTTCATGCCATTATTTTTTAAGGAAAGTGAGAGTGGTGAAGTTCTCATGCAGTGCAATACTAAACATATTTACTCAGAGGTAAGTCTCACAGAGCTCAACAGGGCTTGCTTCCTAGTAATTATGTATTTCCTTAGGACAGGCATCCCTAAAACTAAAAATGAGTTCGGTGCATCTTAACAGAAATCAACTAGGTAAGCTATAAAAACATAAGCAGCTACAGAACAAAGGAGAGAAAATATCAAATACAAATACAGAACCACCTACTCAGATAACCTATCCAGAGGTACTTAAATGTATTCAGCCTCCTGCACCAAGTTCACTAAAATAAGCTATTTCAGGCTGGTTTACTGACATTAATGATTTAAAGTGTTCTGGAGCCCTAGGAGAAGGGAAAGGACAAGATAGAAAACATACAGGGAGCTATTTTGCGCACTGCAGCTTCTTATGTGTTTTTATGTGTCACCTAATAGTAACAGCAAATCCCATTTGCAATGGTATCTGACCAGAGCAATGCTACTGGGATGAAATGTGAAACCTAGCACGTGCACACCAATACACATCAACACACACAGATACACAAACACGCCCACACCCTAGTGATTTTTAGAAGCCTCACAGACAGTATTTTATATCATCAATCAGGAAGAGAGGTATGTGGGTACTAAGTCTCAAGGTTTTGTTATGACAACAAGAGTATGAAAGTGGGTTGATAAACCAAACTAAGAAGCTTACAGAAAGAAGGACTGAGATTTTAAAGTACCAAATTGTTGGTAGAAATGTAAATATATTTATGCTTTATATTTAAAAGAAATTACTATTCTATAGGTAAATATGGAAAGTTTTTTTAAAAACTATTCTGGTGTTTATGCTGTTAGCAATACACGTGTGCACATACACACATTTTCCTTCAGTTTGAGCGCACACTTCCATTAAAAAGAAAATAAGCTGGTATAATAAGACTGTTATGGTCATAAACAGAGAGAGCTTGTAACACTTCCGATGCCAGTGCGTTTCAGGTGAAATACATTAATTGTCTCCATGAAGTACCATAAAGCGTGCTTATATATACTGAGAGAGAGAGAGAGAGAGAGAGAGAGAGCGAGAGAGCGCACACATTACATTTTTCTTCTTTGGTGGATTCAAGGCAGCATATCTAAGTTCTCAGCCTTCCATCCAGACACTGATGAGACCAAGACCTGCTTAGTTTCAGGGCAGCTGATTGCATCTCTATATACAGAGGCAGGCAGAAGGCAGATTGCCATCCATAGGTAGAATAGCAAGTGTGTATTACTCCCAATAATTTAAGAATGGCAATAGCAAAAAGGCTCCTTCCTCCCTCAAACTCGATTTCTGACACAAGGAAAGCTGTCAAGAAACTAGGGTCAGATGTCTGTATGACTGGAATGTGAGTTCAGTTCCAGTACTGAAAACTAATTCCTCAGCTGAGCATAGAATTAGTTTCCTGCTCAGAAACAAACTGTTTCTTAATTCTGAGGACATATCTGTCCCCCTGACCCACTACTGTGCAGCTGATTCTGAGTGGTAGACCTTAGGATTCTACTAAAAAACAAAGCAGACTCAACAAGCCTGAAATTGGCAAGCCTTTCACCTAAATGTAGCATGACTGTACCATCTGTACTGCACTGACGCTGGGCTAGTACTGAGGTAGAAATACTCAAAATAAGGGAACAATTTTAATTTGATATTTGAAAACAGTAAATAAAGTAATCCAGATCAAGAATATTCAGCTCTAATCTGGGACTTGTTTCTGTTCCCACTTACACTAATGAATTACTGGAACTAGTAATAATTTGCCTCCACACACTGATGAAACATTCACAGAGCATCAAGCATCTCCTTAAAATGCTGAAACATTATTTATTTATTTTTAAGCAATTAACATAATAAAACATACAAAGTGCATATGCACTGAAAGTGCTGACCACTTATAAACTTTGCTGCAGAGGACAAGAAAACAAGTCATAGCTGGTTTTGCCAATCTTGTTATAAAACTATGTAAATCCAATTTCAACTCAAATTTTATTAGGAGAACATTAGCTGGCATCAAGAATTCCACTGCTTTATATAGCCTAGTGCCTGGACTTGGACAGTGTAAGAATTTTAACCCAATGATGACTAGTGGCTAATGACCCTCTGCGGTTGTAAGGGTGATGACTATAAAGTGCTCCACACATCAAGTACTGTACTATGAACATGTCAAAACCGACACCTTATCTTATTGAATTGCCTTCAAATGAAATTTCCAGCTGTCGTGAGTCTCACAGTGTCATAGGGATCAGGTTTGAATGGGTAAACTCTGGCACAGGAGGGGAGAGAGAGAGAGGCAGGAGGAAAGGTTAAATAGTTAAAAATTGGGCTGGAGGAGTGGGGAGACCTCCCCTCTACACTAACTTCAGCTACTTCAGGAGGAGGAGCAGGGATGCCACTTCCCCTTCCTGCAGAATGTAGGCCAGGAGGGGGGGGGAAGCTTTGAGAAGCCGAGGCGAGAGATGAAACACAAGGCAACAGCGACTGAACAGGAGCCAGAACAGGAGGGTGCAGTCTTGTTGCCTAGAACCAGGTGCCACCTTCACAGACGGGCACAGAACCACCAACCCCGAAGGAGCACGTGTTTGCAATGCCAACATTCCTGCAGAGTGAATACTGTGGGTGAGTATGCCAAGCAGGGTTAGAAACTCAGATATATAAGTTAATCACCAAATGCCACCTTAAACCTAGGTTACGGTCATAGAGGAAATAGAGGAAAACAACAGAATGGGAAGAACCAGAGATCTGTTCAAGAAAATTGGAGATATGAAAGGAACATTTCGTACAAAGATTACCATAATAAAGGACAAAAGTGGTAATGACCTAACAGAAGCAGAAGACATCAAGAAGAGGTGGCAAGAATACACAGAGGAATTATACCAGAAAGATATGGATGTCTCGTACACCCCAGGTAGTGTGGTTGCTGACCTTGAGCCAGACATCCTGGAAAGTGAAGTCAAATGGGCCTTAGAAAGCATTGCAAATAACAAGGCCAGTGGAAGTGATGGTATTCCAGCTGAACTATTTAAAATTTTAAAAGATGATGCTGTTAAGGTGCTACACTCAATATGCCAGCAAATTTGGAAAACTCAGCAGTGGCCAGAAGATTGGAGAAGATCAGTCTACATCCCAATCCCAAAGAAGGGCAGTGCCAAAGAATGCTCCAACTACCGCACAATTGCACTCATTTCACACGCTAGCAAGGTTATGCTTAAAATTCTACAAGGAAGGCTCAAACAGTATGTGGATCGAGAACTCCCAGAAGTGCAAGCTGGATTTAGAAGAGGCAGAGGAACCAGAGACCAAATTGCAAACATGCGCTGGATTATGGAGAAAGCTAGAGAGTTCCAGAAAGACATCTACTTCTGCTTCATTGACTATGCAAAAGCCTTTGACTGTGTCGACCACAGCAAACTATGGCAAGTTCTTAAAGAAATGGGAGTGCCTGATCACCTCATCTGTCTCCTGAGAAATCTCTATGTGGGACAAGAAGCTACAGTTAGAACTGGATATGGAACAACTGATTGGTTCAAAATTGGGAAAGGAGTACGACAAGGCTGTATTTTATCTCCCTGCTTATTTAATTTATATGCAGAATACATCATGCGAAAGGCTGGGCTGGATGAATCCCAAACTGGAATTAAGATTGCCGGAAGAAATATCAACAACCTCAGATATGCAGATGACACAACCTTGATGGCAGAAAGTGAGGAGGAATTAAAGAACCTTTTAATGAGGGTGAAAGAGGAGAGCGCAAAATATGGTCTGAGGCTCAACATCAAAAAAACGAAGATCATGGCCACTGGTCCCATCACCTCCTGGCAAATAGAAGGGGAAGAAATGGAGGCTGTGAGAGATTTTACTTTCTTGGGCTCCATGATCACTGCAGATGGTGACAGCAGCCACGAAATTAAAAGACGCCTGCTTCTTGGGAGAAGGGCAATGACAGGCCTAGACAGCATCTTGAGAAGTAGAGACGTCACCTTGCCAACAAAGGTCCGTATAGTTAAAGCCATGGTTTTCCCAGTAGTGATGTATGGAAGTGAGAGCTGGACCATAAAGAAGGCTGATCGCCGAAGAATTGATGCTTTTGAATTATGGTGCTGGAGAAGACTCTTGAGAGTCCCATGGACTGCAAGAAGATCAAACGCATCCATTCTTAAGGAAATCAGCCCTGAGTGCTCACTGGAAGGACAGATCGTGAAGTTGAGGCTCCAGTACTTTGGCCACCTCATGAGAAGAGAAGACTCCCTGGAGAAGACACTGATGCTGGGAAAGATGGAGGGCACAAGGAGAAGGGGGCGACAGAGGACGAGATGGTTGGACAGTGTTCTCGAAGCTACAAACATGAGTCTGTCCAAACTGCGGGAGGCAGTGAAAGACAGAGGTGCCTGGCGTGCTCTGGTCCATGGGGTCACGAAGAGTCGGACACGACTAAACAACTAAACAACAACAACAACAACGGTCATAGAATCACAGGACTGTTGAGCTGACAGGTACCCCTAAGGGGTCACCTAGTTCAACCCCCTGCAATGCTGGAATCAACGGAACGTCTAGGAACCTTATTGCGGGAGTATATCATCATCTTCTCTATACCACTTTATAAGTAAAAAAATCTCAAAGCGGTTTACAACACATTAAAAAAATCAAATAAAAATCCAGAATAAAACAAATTCAAGCTTCTAAGAAAATATTTCAGATCCTTCTCTGACATTTTGCTTTCCCCATATTTATTTACCTGCTTAATTTATATAGCTGCTCCATAGCAGAAGTTTTCTAGGAAGCCAGTGTGGTGGTGTGGTTGGACTAGGACCTGGGAGATCAGGGCTCAAATCCCCAGTCATGAAGCTCACTGGGATGGGAGCCTGGACACTAGCTCTGCATTTAGTTATGCTCATTTCCCCTCCTTCTATTGAGTGAATGGCTTCCAACGAGGTAACATCATTAGCATTCATCCTTCCAATGGAAGCTTAATTAATTATATACTTAATTAACGGTTCTTGCCACTGCTAAAATTCTGATATATCACTAGAGGCAAATATGCCAAACAACCCAAAGGCCTTGATATGAAACAAAAGCAGCAACATATTTCGTTACTAGATTGCAGTCACTTTTGAATTCCACAGAGTTAAAAACACAATTAAGAGGAAATGATAAAAAAGCATACAGAGCATAAAGTCAGAAGAGGCTGTTAGTGAGAAGAGGTGCAGAAAGAAAAGAAGCAATGAATTTCAAGTATTTTTTTTAAAAAATCTTTTCCTGTAGGTCTCCAATCAAAGGGAGTGTGCTAATAATCACATTTCTGTGTGGTTTTCAGTTATCTTAATACAGCTCCTTACATAAAGTACAGTGGTACCTCGGGTTACATACGCTTCAGGTTACATACGCTCCGCTAACCCAGAAATAGTGCTTCAGGTTAAGAACTTTGCTTCAGGATGAGAACAGAAATCGTGCAGCAGCGGCACAGCGGCAGCAGGAGGCTCCATTAGCTAAAGTGGTGCTTCAGGTTAAGAACAGTTTCAGGTTAAGAACGGACCTCCAGAACGAATTAAGTTCTTCACCCAAGGTACCACTGTACAGAGAAGAGATAACATGGTATCTGCCATATATGTTAAAGTTATCAACTATTATCCTGAACTATCCACTGGTACACACAAGTGTGGTTTAATATCTAGAGGCAACAACAGAACACTGAGAGAAACAAACCTTTATACATAAAAATGGGTTTAACATGCTGCTCTGTATTTCATTCATGAGAGCTTTCCCCTGGTCTGCAGAGTAAATGCACCTGGAGACCACACAAAACAGGCAGGCAGCTACCATGCAATAGGTTATACAGATTTTTAAATTGAGTTATTTCTGTGCTCTTGTAAAAGTGTGTTTCTGCTGACCTTCTCTAATCTATGTTCCAAATTGCTTTCAGTGGGATGCTAGTCTTTATTTAATAGCCAGAGCCCAAGGAACATGGAAACCAAAGCAAAAAATTGTTAGTCTCCTGATGAATAACTTGACCTTTGCTTAGTAAGAAGAGATCAGTTCCCCTTCCCTCATCTGACCCTTGCAATAAAAGCAGTCACTTTAACACTTTGGTTCAATGTATGAAATATTGCAGGAACCACCCTCAGGTGCATTTACTATTCTTATGTATAATCAAAATTGCTCAAAATACATAATAAAATTCACATTTGCTAAACACTTGCCCTCTGTTCTGATCTGTCCACAGAAGTTTTCACTTCTTGTAGAAAATTTTAAATAATACAAATCCCTAATATGGTTCTCATTGACAAGGTGTGATCATGTGTTAAAAGCATTCCTATTTGCTGTGACGTGTGTACTCTAAAAACTGGGCACTGGTTTTAAGACTGGAAATTCTTTTTTCCCCCTCCAACGAAACTGTAATGACCCAATATAACCCTGATCTCCTAATGAATTTACTGTCAAGTTAAGATCACAAAAGCCGCAAGTTCATTAGCTCTAAGTGCAGAAAGCCAATGGATTATTCTAAGGATTAGAGGCTTTTTTCACTTGAGGGGTGTTCCAGCTTCAGAAAACTGTGAAATTAATCTCGCTGCATTAAGGTGCCTGGAGTTGTAACCGTAAACCTTCAATTACATCAACTACTTTTCCAGTGAGACGCCACCTAACCAGTCTGTTGTAGAGACAACTGTAGTGACAAATAAATATTTAGTCAATACCAGTGACATGGCTTTGTAAACACTAAAAGTATGGGCAGTCCTACATGATCTAGATTTGGGAAACAAAATTAGGACATTTAATAGGACTGCCTGATTAATATTCTAGTACTATGTGGCAAACCTTGAGTCTAAAGTAAAGTGGAGCTTACCTTATTATACGCTAGCCCTGGGATTCTACAGCTTCACATCCAAGCTGCGAACTGGGCATGGGTATTAAATGTTCCTGCTCAACTAGGCTTGCTCAACCATAGCAACTATTTTAGTGGGCCTTCTGAATATTATCTATTATAACTCTCCCAGACATTGCTGGCTGCAAAATTTATTAGTGGTGAACCAAAGGATCATTGACATCACAACTCACATGCACTGAGTATTGGGGGTGGGCATATACTGAGCGTTGAAGAGCGCTGCATGAGACATCAAGCCAAATGAGTGGCCGAGACTTTTGTGCTCATCTACTTCCACTCAAAGAGAGCATTTATCAGAAGGGAAAGTTTGACATGAGGGTTTTTTGGGATGTTTTCAATGACAAAAGCGTAAACCCAATTTTCATGGGGACCTTAAGCACATGTTAAATATCCTTCACTGAAATTTATTGTGACATAAGGAATTTGTTAGTCTTTAAGGTGTCACAACTCTGTTGTTTTTACTTAACTCAGTGGGACTTCAAAGTACTTAACTTTGGCTGAGTCATGCCCCAAATTTGAGGCCCTTTATTGTCCATGCCTCATATCAAGTATATGGAGAAGAACAAATATATGTATTTCTTTTTATTTCTATTTTACATTTAGGCACAGAAAAGGAAGATTTTCCAAGAGGCACAAATGAATGCTGGATGTCCAACCCAACCTGATCAATCTCTCTGTTTTCAAAATCTCCTACTAAACTATCAATATTTGATTAGGCTTATAGCAAGTCAAATTATTTTCTATTTCTCTTCTATGCCTTAAAAAAATGCCTTGGTAGCCTTAAATATGACACGCAGACATACATTTGTATAATTCTCTTTAATGCTCCGTTACTTAGCAACACCTAAAAGCAATGCAAGAAATGGGAGGCATCTATAAATTCAATCTAATCCAAAATGAGCAGGTTGGTCTACAAAGACATTTTTGATTTACAGCCAGCTCGTTTTCCAACTAATTGCAGTCTTCTGTTACAGAATCCTAGAGACTTGCGGTCTCCAACCTAAAAATCAATGCAATATGCTGCCAGGAGAATCGTCTCCTGAACCAAGTGCATTAGCTGGAAGGAAGGAATCTGGCTACAAGCTTTTTGCTTTTCTCCATGGAATTCCACCCGACATCAGGATACTCTACTTTCCTTCTCTCACATCATTCATCTTCCTTCTTACCATCTTACCTTGCTACTATCATTCAAACTATACCGGCCAATTACAGTTTGAGCACTTAATGCCACTAGATAACTAACATATTATATAACCACTAGTAGATAATCAATATACCCTTTGAACAGATCAGAGAAACTTTTATTAGGGAAACTTCCTACCAGCTCCCTCAAATCATCCTCTGAACTCCAAAAACCAGAGCCATCTTGATCAGGGCTGCTTAATCAGCAGTTCTATAATTTTTATTTTTCATGGGGATCCACAGTAATTATAATGTTTAGTCTTGATCAAACTCTTCTAAAAGTAGTTCAATAGTTTACAATATATTTAGTTGTGAAACTGCGACTAAGGGACAGTGACTTGTCCAAAGCTTAGTCCTTGGCTAAAGCAGGCAGGATTTGAAACCAGGATTCCATTCTCCATTCACATGCTTACTTTTTGAATTGGAGAAGGGGTTGCTGGGAGTTAAGATCAGCATAAAGAAAATATTTCTGTTTTGGAGATGCATCTTAAGACATATGTTGCTTCTTTTGCAGGATTCCTCTTCATTCAGCACCTCAGATTACCACAGGCAACACAACATCCATGCAAAATCTTTGTTGAAAAAATTCTCAACTCAGATAAATGATCTTTTATCATGCTATTTACACCTAATGGCAAAATGTGAGAACCCAATCAGCCAGCAAAGGACATTGCTTGTATTTTAAGAGTATCCGTACCATTATATAAAAACAAAGGTTTCTTGTAATTTTTAAGCACTTGAAATACTGACAAGATACTTGATAGAAACAAACTTTTTTCCATTAGCAGAGTAACTGTTGGCACGCCTCTCTGCAACTTTTGCTTTCACAAGGGAAGGGAGCGACTTAAGCTTCACTTCCTCTCCTGGCAGTTTAAACACTGCTTACATTGTTTTATGGTTTCCATGGGAAAACAAATCTCAAGCAAGACCCAATTCAAGGTCTGGGAGTACTTGAGGCTGAAGTACACTGTTGAACCTAAGCAGGTGTGGATTTGATCAGAACTTTGGATGGGGGACCAGACTACTGGATGCCCCATGTAAGAGCAGGAATTAATACATTAAAAAAGCAAGTAAGAAAACAAATCTCAAGCAACAAATTTAAGTGAAACCTTTTCCACATCTGGCCATCAACTGCAGATCATATAGTGTACCCTGGATTTTTAAAAAAAATGTAAGCAAGAACAACTGGGCCAACTGTAGTATGCATGAGAACAGACCTACTACATGTCCAAGCCCTTGCTATGCAAGAGGAAACACAAAACACATCGCATAAGCATGCTTCCCATACATATTGTGCCAAGTTAGGAGCAGTAGTCTATAAGTTGCATCCACGTACTCATCACCAAGGACCGCCTTCTGAGCTGCGCAAACATCAAAACTGAATATCAGAGGTTGTTAGAAGCTGACAAGAGGTATGGGGAAGGAAGAAGGGAAAACAGCACTGCACTCTGCCCACTGTCTCCTGAAAGGCATTATTGCATTGGCACAAGGGCCGGGAGGCAACAGCACTAGCTCCCATACAATAGTGACTCATTTCTCAACTTGGGCTGCCACAGAACCTGTGAGGAGACAGAGGATTCAGCCGAAAGCTTACAGCCTTTTATTCAATGGGTCCTATGTCTCCTCACAGGCTCTATGCTAGTTCAAAGAGATGTAAGCATACAAGAAATATCAAGGCTGTGTACACTGGTGTTTAATCCTTGAAACTGCAGCAGCAAATGGGCTTATCAATCATTTATAAACACCTCTAATGCAGAACATTTTATAGCCTTGCCTTTTCATTCATGAATATTTGATAAATCGCGCCCCACAGAGAAAGGGGTCATGTTAGGTATACAGAGAGGTTTGAGGTCATTGCTTACAAAGGGCTCATGGACTAAACTCAAGCCAACATGGCCCAGTAATCATAATGTGGTAATCTGTGAACTGCCCTGAGACCTCTGGGTATAGGGTGGTATATAAATTCAATTAATAATAATCCTCATGATCCTCTCCAATTCTTGTGAGGGTCAGGTAGATTGCACATTAAAGATACTACATACACTGTCAAGAGCAACCAAGCATTTGTGAATGAGTGTAGGTTGGAGAGAGACAACTCTCCCTTGTCTCCAGCTCATGATTTCCACATTCTACTTCCAGATTTTGATACTGTCCTCTGTGCAAGGCCATATGGGAACATATAAACACAGGTAAAATGTTCCTTATGCCACTACATACAGGAATGCTTACAAAGGAATTGTGGAAAATTAAAAGTCCAGGGGCACCGGTATCATAATGAACTGGCAATAACTATAATGATACAGCAAACATCATAAAGACTCATAATTTATGACTGGCATTTTATTTCACTGATTCCTTCCTTTCAGAACTGTTTGCCCTATTAGAAAGTATCATTTCATAGCATTCTTCTTGCATAAATGTAAGAAAACACAATAGACACTGGAACTGGTGGCATCCTGGGACAAGTCTGCTTTTATGAAAGGAGCTACTTCATTCCTTCCTGGCGTATTCTGAAACTGCCAAGCAAGAGGAAGAACAGGATGGTGCAGAGAGAGAGAGAGAGAGAGAGAGAGAGAGAGAGAGAGGGGAGGGGTGAGAAGGGCAGCAGTGAAGAGGAAGAATTCTCCTCTCACTTAGCTGCTCTTCACACTTGAGCCAATCTTGGTAGATGTGGCAATATACCCCCATGCTGCCTGAACTATCCTGTGGGAGTGGAAAGGGTCACAGGGGGATGTGAGCAAGACAGCTCATTCCTTTTGCTCTCTTCTTCCTGAATATCGTCAATGCATTTCAGAAACACGGGGTGTGTGTGTGTGTGTGTGTGTGTGTGTTTGATTTGCTGGGTGAGGGAAGCGCAGAACCACACCTGACAACATATTGGTCCACCAACAACACTAACGGTATTACTAGCAGGAGCCCATTACATGACTTAAAATAATTGGCAATGTCCTTCTGCCTGTCTCTTCTTCCTAAACTATCTCACCCAAAGATACATTTCTAATTGCAGACAGATTTCTCTCAGGTGTTTGGAAAGAGACAAATTAGTACACGAGTTAAAAATTAATACAATTTTTTTCATTAAAAAGAGAATAGGTATTTCCTCTGAAATCAGACATGGACGAAAGCAAGAGACAGCTCTTCGGCATCCATTCCTTTATTGCAGTTTTCATTGGTTGCAATGACCATTCACTTATTTAAAAGCAGCTTACTGTGACAGACTATTTTATTCCTTTCATGTTGGCAGAGCAAATCTGTCTGTCTGGCTGACTGGAGCACATATTTATGCAACTGACGTGCATGAAAAAAGTGTAGTAGCAACATTTTCCCAGTTTGCTCTGTAAATCACAGCATTATTTTTATTTTGTTTGTTGCAAATATAGTTTATCATTTGACTCAGTAAAACACCATTCAGAAGGAGATAATACATTTCCTACCACGTACAAATGAACTGCAGCACTCATATTAAAATTCCTATCTTCTATTGGGTCCCATAAAACAGTTATATTTATTGGTATCTGTTATTTGAGAGTGATTCACATAAAGACATACTTCTGAGTGCTGGTTCCTGGCTTAATATCAGCAGAGAACCTTCTAGATCACTCACAATTAGGGCTGCTTCACACATTAATTTGTACATGTAAAGAATTTTATCTGAAACTTAAATATATATATATATGTTCATACAGCAGAATCCTATTTCCATAGCTTATCTGCTGCTGACCTTTAAATATGAGTTACAAGTAAGCTTTGAGATGGAAGCAGGAAGGGACTGTGACTGACTGCATGTAAACCACTTGCATAGGCAAACAACAGTTTCCTTCTTCAATGGCCATCTCTCAGTTTTGAGTGACTAGCAAGCTTCCTCATAGGTGAGTAGGACTATAGTATAGCATTCCCCAACCTGATGCCAACCAGACACTTCGGACTACAACTCCCAACAGCCTGAGCCAGCATGGCCAATGATCAGGGATAACGGGAGTTGTAGTCCAAAACATCTCAAGTTAGGAAAGGCAAGTGTATTGTGCTCCTTTTACAGCAGCAGTGGGGTGTGGGGTGGGGTGTAGCCACCGTCCCAAGATCGGTGTTTCTGCTGTTGAAGCAAGGCAAAGTTGGGGTTGCATGGTCACCCTGCCCCAGCCTGGGTAAGCAGCAGCAACAGGTGGGCAGCTCTGCCCCACCATATGCGCCACTATTGTTTTATTGATAACATGAAGTGCTAGAATCTCGTTTAGGAAGAGCGACACTTCTGTTAAGTATCAACGGAGCAAGCTCAAATGAAACAAACTTAGACATAACTGATCTAAACTGAAGTTGGAATCAGCCCACCTGTCCAATAATTTTCCTTTTGGATATGAGGGAACAATATACCTTTTCTATGCTTGCCTAGAGAGTATTTATTTATATTATTGATCTACTTGCATTCATTATTTACCAGAAAACATTCAAAGATGCTTGAAACAAGAACAGTTTATTTTTGCAGACTGAAAACCAAACTAAAAACAGAAAAGTCACTAAGTGCACATATGAGTCCAATTGTGGTGAAGATGCTGTAGTTCTTGTATTGGGAGACTGCCAATTTGGGGTGGGGGGGGAGAGAGAACTATGATTTTTTTTATGACTACAATGTTGAACAATTGCAATTTTATAGTATATGCTTTCAGGCTAAACATTTAGTTGTATTCCTGGCCAGAGATATGGGGAAAGAGTCTCTCTCAGCTGTTATAATTGTTACTTGTTTTTGTTTCATCTATCCTCTCCCACCCTAGTGAGTTGGATTTTTCAGTTGTAATAAATTATTTCGAATTGACAAGGCAGCGAACACTCCCACAAGCATTCGTGGAATTTTGAATAGGCAAGAACTTTTTGGATACTTACTAAGTAACAAGAGGCAATGCTCTTCGTCACTGCACATGTAACTTCACTTACAGCAAAATCTGTACTTTTATCTTAATGAGAAAGGAGAGGAAATTCTCTCCAACAATGCTGAAAACCTTAAGAAATGTAGGAAAGGTATCAAACTACAAAGAGCTTTATAAGTCAAGTAAGAAGAGTATCACAGTCAGATTGCAATCCTATGTACACTTACATGGAAATAACTCTGAAGGAAAATAGTGGTACTTGATTTCAAATAATGATGCACTGGACTGTGGAGTCAGATAGATAAATATGTGATTATACAATATCTCAAATTCTACAGTAATTGGCAACAGTCTTTGGGCTAGTCATAAAAAGAAAGACGTAAATAAAAGCATTTTTCTGTGGCACAGACACCTTGGTGGTCTAGAATAGTTCACAACCCTGATTTTGCTAGTTTCTGCCAATCTATTCAAATAATCTGGGCATGTACCCTGTATGTAATCATTTATCAAATCTACATACCCATTTGCTAGAGGGAAGAACATTAAAGCAATTCTATGTGAAGATATATTACAAAGCAAAGGCTAGGTTTTATACACGGATAACTAAGAATGGGAAAGTACAATAAAAAAATCACACTTAGTTCAGTACTGAAGCTGACAGGAACTTCATTATATTTATTAAGCTTGAAAAATGCAATTTCCTTTCCCTGCATCTTTGCAATGGTCAAAGTTGCCAGGTTGTTCAACAGCATTTTCTACCATCAGTTATGCAAGACCTGCCTTCTCAGCATTGCAACTGAGAACAGGCTAAGGACCAGCTTGAAAATAACGTTCTTCTTGGCAGCCTATCTAGATTTTGTCATGAATTATGCTGCATCCCATTTTTTTTTTTAAAAAAGTCTTCCCTAAAGTCTAGCCAGTACTGACAAAAATGCAATCCAATGAGTTCAGAGTGAGGTTCCTGTTTTGCTTTGTAAAAATTTTCCTCTTCCCTTGAAAAACAGCCTCGTGCATGAATTTCAGACAGGAAAACAGCAAGATGATTTAGAACAGCAGTGTGAAAACAATGTAGATAAGTGACATCAGCAGATCCAATAACATGTCTTTTATTTCCAATAAATACAGGGCAAGTAAAAACAGAACAAAGGGAGTGCTAACAAATAAAAGTAGGTACAACAATGTTATCAGCTAGAGCTATGTAGCCCAGCCTTGTATTTAGTGACCCGCCTGATGGCCAAGGCAAGGGCAAGCAAGAATTTGATGCAGGCACATGAGCAGGCTGGCAAAGGAGGGATTGCTCAACCACCAGTTCATGGAATAAGTAAACAAATTGCAAGCCAGATCTAGGAAGAGCCATAACTGGGGAACCAGGCAGAGCTGGACACAGGCACTACTCCCCTATGCAAATGTAAGTATTTCTGTTGCTATAAGTGTCCTTCCAAATTAAATTTTTTATTGATTTTTACTTGTTTAGGTATGGTGGAAGGGGAAAACAAAGCAACACTCTTGAACATCAGCATCTCATGAAGGGTATACTCAGGAGGTCTTACATATTTAACATAATAAAAAATTTCCTTCCAGTAGCACCTTAGAGGCCAACTAAGTTTGTTATTGGTATGAGCTTTCGTGTGCATGCACACTTCTTCAGATACACACGAAAGCTCATACCAATAACAAACTTAGTTGGTCTCTAAGGTGCTACTGGAAGGAATTTTTTTATTTTGTTTTGACTACGGCAGACCAACATGGCTACCTACCTGTAACTATATTTAACATGTTACCTTTGACCAAATAAAAAATAAGGCTGCAATTTAATGAGCACTTATTTGTGAATAAGCCCCACTGAATATGGTGGGAATTACTTCTGAAAAAACAAATCTCTCACGTCAACAGGGGGAAAAAAGTTAACTTGTTCTCTGAATAAGTTACGTGCTTCTCTGTATTTTATATAAACTCCGTCTCAATGTTTCAAGACCATCTCTTGCCTCTGCATTCCATGAAAGCACCAATGCCTTATATTAAGCATCTCTACTCACCTTCCACACTATCAGAACAGGAGGTTCCGATACCAGTGTCCCCACTGTCAGAAGCTATGCTGTGTCTTCTCAGGTGGGTACTCCGACCACTTGATGAACCAGTTGTGGCTTGCCACAGTGGATCAGTACCAGGTAACCATCCCGACGAAGAATATTCTGTGCCTGCCAAGAAAAAAGTATATTTATTCAAAGTCATTATGACAGAGTTCAACAACAAACTGGATTTTAAAGATAATATCCACAGATGTAAAATTAGGAAACATCAAAACCTGTAGCAATTTTTTCTAGAGTAATCTAATGATGTAGTTTATCACAGAAGTTGCACATGAACGAATTCAAACAAATGACAGTCTCTTGTTAAGATCTGGTATCATTCAGTTACTACTTTGTATATTTGTTGTGTTTATTCTCAACCTAGCTTTGCTCAAGGCTCAGAAGATATTGCAAAATACAGTTTATTTTTTGCTACGCATTTCTTTGCAAGTAAGGTTTTGAGAGGCAAGCTGGAAGTCATCATACATTCTGACACACAGAAAATGTTGCTCAGGATTCTAAAAGGCTAGTTTTCTCTAGTTTTAATTTAATTAAAATGACCCTTAAGAGAAGTGTAATTAATATTATATGAGAGCTCAACAGCAAACCACAATGTCCTCGAAAGGGTATTCAACAGCTTCCTTCCAGCAGACAAAGTTTCATTTGTCTGACACAAAAGACTCTTGGCTAGAGGGCAACTTTTAGCAATCAGTTCAACCGAAGACACTAAACAACTGCATGCTATCTGATATAACAGAACAGAAATACAGTAAATATAGTTCAGCTCATCATCTATGGATTTCATGACCTTACAGCATGTCACAAGCCATCTATTCAGGTCAGATCCTGAATGAAGAGACTTAGAAGCCATGAAGAAATACAGATTTTATGAGTTGTGACACAATGTAGTAGAGGCCAACCTTCGGTAAGTGCAAGATGCACCCTATTCCAAAAACTCAATTAATTAAATAAAATCACAATTTAACAATCAGCTAAAGGGGAACCTTGAATAATGCCAGATGCACACGTGCATGCACACTCATATCAACAGACACTCGTTGTGATTTACTACATCATAACTAAACAGAGCAAAGCAGCAGAAACCACACTTTAAATTCAACTAATAAGGCACTTGGACTTCGTGCCAACCACATCTATTCAGGTTCCTTGATTCCTATCCTCTATACTGCTGTCGCTACTTATTACATCTTTCCACTTTTAATTCAGTTTGTGGATTCCAGTCTATGGAAGGATAGACATTTCCACTCAAGCTGCCCCCTCTTCTATGTCTGCACACAGCCAATCAGCTATGCTGGTGCTACTGGCTAACACACACTTCAGATACAGTAGTAAGCTCTTTTAGTAAATTACAAATGACATGCAGCGTGGCAGGACAAACCTGACCCACTTGCATTGCAGGGGAAGCTCATACCTTGCTTGAAGTATTCATGTGTGCATGTCTGTAGTGCTCAAATTTTAAAAAGAACTGCAGAACGTAATTTTGCCAATTGGTATACGCCAATCCCATCCGCGCTTTGCTAATTCCTATCCTACTTCAAAGCGCTTGCCTTTACAATGCAAATATCAAATGTATGTAAAAGTCAGGGGACTGAGCCAAGTATATCATGGGCAGATGATGCACAAGCATGTCCATTATGTCCTGCCAGGTTGCCCTCGTTATCCTGCTGTTCCTTCTTCATTTTTGCCAATCATAACAGACTGCCAGGCCTACCCAGTTTGTGAGGAGCGGGGGAATAGTAGAGCAATACATATGGATGACAGGAGACATTGGAGCAAATCATGCAACCTGTGCCAAGGCTTGAAATGGGCAGGTTCCCATTTTTCTTGAAGGATTAGGAAATTACAACTACAATTTTAGTTGCATGTAAAATGGACTCTGCGATTACCAAGAAATTGTATTATTTCCTTAAGTTTTATTAAATCAAAATATGGAAGCAATACTTTTTTTACCAGCAAGTGTAGTAAAATGATGGCACGGAGACCGCTTTGAGGCAGCAGCTACACTTAATTATAGCAGAATCTATGGATTTTATGCAACTAAACATAAAGCAAAATCTGGTAAAATTTTAGACACACAGCAGCAGAGAAATGAGTCACGCAGAAGATTGCCTCTTTAAATTTTCTTGATGCCTTGAATACTGCAGACTTACAAAGTGTATTATTATTATTAATTATTCATCATCATCATCATCATCATCATCATCATCAGCCCTTTGCCATAAAGTCTCAAGATGGGTAACAACAATTTAAAAATAAAATATTGAAATAATTTAAAACAAATGATAGTTAAACAAATAGGTCGGGTCTTGAAATACAGACCTCGGGTGTCAAAGACCAGGGTAAATTCAACATAGGACAAAAACAACTTATTAAAGGTAACAGACACACCTCAGTGGGAAGGAAATTCCATAGCTTAAGGGCTGACAAAGAGAATGCTCTCTCCCGGAACACCACCACCCAGAACTTGAGGGCAGTGGAACTACCAAGAGTGCATAATGTATGTATACTTCAATGTCACAGTTAAGCACTATAAAATCCTTCAATGCCCTGCCTGTAGAAGATCGAAATGATGTAAGGGGAGGAAATCAGAATATATAGATCGCAGACAAGATGTAAGAATATAAACCTTGGATTTCCATCTTCCAGATTTGAGGACTGGCATAACAACTCCATTAGGGTAGTATTTATAGTATGAGAACTATAAAAAAGGTAAAGGTAAAGGACCCCTGACACTTAAGTCCAGTCGCAGACGACTCTGGGGTTGTGGCGCTCATCTCGCTTTACAGGCCGAGGGAGTCAGCGTTTGTCTGCAGACAGTTTTTCCAGGTCATGTGGCCAGCATGACTAAGCTGCTTCTGACACAACCGAACGTTGAAACCAGAGCAGCGCACGGAAACGCCGTTTACCTTCCCGCCGGAGCAGTACCTATTTATCTACTTGTACCTTTTGGGGGGCATGCTTTCGAACTGCTAGGTTGGCAGGAGTATATACTCCTATATATTAATATATTAATATATACTACTATATATATATTAATATATACTACTATATATTAATTAATATATAGGTAGTATTAATTTACTGTCCTACTTGTAAATAACCTCTGCACTGGCTGCATCTTATACTGTAATTCTAAATTAATAGCTGTGGTTGTCTCTAACAGCTGGTGAAATAGCTGACTTATACTTTTTTACGAGACAATTACTTATCTTCAATGGATCAGCAGTAGGCCACAACAATTTCCAAAACATAAAAATACACAAAATGGGACTTCACTAAATTAATGATATTCAATGTAAGCAAGAAGAGAAAGAGCCCTGCTCAAAGAGCACAGGGGTATGCTGAGAACCAGGCAAAGCTGTGTAGGTATATAGATGCACGCAAGAATGGAAGGAAGAGGAAGGTAAGCAAAAGTTTCTCTTTGAACTTTTTACTCAGCACTTGCAACAAGCAGTCGTCATCATTTCCGTAGTGGCACATGGCTGCTGCATAGTAAGTTACAGCCCTAGAGGGCTTCAACTGTAATTAGAGTGACACAAGTGAGACAAAGACAGCCTATAAACAATCTACTTTAGCACAATGATAAGCTCTTAAAGCTCATGTTTTCATTCAAGTGCATTTGTGTAACACATAAAACCAGCATAGATATCAACTAACGAACTTTCAGGGCCTTTGTAGATTTCATTTTAATCCGGGACTTTGGAAACCTGCATGACTCAAATTGCACGGAATATGGCAACTAAATTTTATTCCTTTGCACACAATCCTAAGAATCTGTTTGCATTTTCATGTTGCAAGTCTCTAGCCTACATATTACCTGAGCAGGCAGGGAATATAAAAAAGGGAATGACCATTTTTCCTTTAATAGGAATTTCAGTAATCAGATAAAGGTCCATTTGCTAAGTGCAACTAGCGGCCATTTCTCATGGCAAAATCACATTTTCTTGGCCTTAAAATCCATGTTCTTCCTTTACACACAGACAAACTGAATGAAACATTCCAAATTCTGGAAGACAAAAATTCCTCACAGAAACCATATGTGACATTGTACAAATTGTATGAACTGTGCAAAGCTCATTTATTCTACCTATTCCACTTGCAGAACCAAATCCTAGTATTAAAAAATTGGACAAGAGGAGTTTAGAGCTGAGTTGCACAGCCCTGCCGATTAGCTATTTTGCTCCTATAAAGTCTGTTAATACACAGCAGAAACAGAAAACTGAGCTACAGATGTTTCTTATTTCTACTTTGGCACACAAATGCAATGCATTAGCTCATGCCTTCTATTGCTGGCTCACCTCCCCATCGTCCTAACCAATGCACTCTTCACCTATAGTAACTATTCCTCTTTTACACTCTCTGTTCAACCAAATTATTCCATCTGGGGAGATTTCATTTTAAAAAAACAGCCAGAGAATAGTTGATTTACACTGCTTTATTCTAAGCTGTTTTCAGATCAGAGTTTTACATTGGTTTGCAAACAATTTTACTGCTTATAATCAAAATACAGTCCTCTCATGAGTTATGCAGCAACCACCAAAAAAAAGTTTTTTAAAAAAGAGAAATGTAACTAACAACAGTCGAGCCTGCTCTGCATAACGAAAGGACTGAGGAACGTAAGGCAGGGCTTGGCCACACAGTAAAGCAGAGGTGCAGGCCTGTAACAGCCATACCTTAGGGTGGAATGACAGGGATATGTGTTGCCATCTTCCTGCAACCACTTGGAAACTAAACGTCGTTTGTTGTACAAAAATGCATTTTACATTGTCATTAAAAATAGCATTTCATGCTGCCAAATTTCCAATGAATTTTTTTTTTTAAAATTTTTGCTATACAGCCATACCTTGGATCCCAGACACCCTGCGACTTGAACATTTTGGCTCTCAAACGCCGCAAACCTAGAAGTGAGTGTTCCGGGTTACGAACGTTCTTTGGAACCCGAACATCTGACACAGCTTCTGATTGAGTGCAGGAAGCTCCTGCAGCCAATCGGAAGCCACACCTTGGTTGTCAAACGTTTTCGGAAGTCAGATGGACTTCCGGAATGGATTCTGTTCAACAACCAAGGTACAACTGTACCATGAACTTGAAGTAAGAAAACTGATCTTGGAAATTTTGGTAAGCAGGGACAGGAAGATGCTTGATTTACTGAGCAATAGGAAGATGTACAGTAGCTAGCAAAGTATCCATACAATTAGAGCTGGGTAGGGTCAATACTGCTTCATTAAGTAAGGGAAGGCAGTATCACCAAAGTCACATTGTCATTTCCCTCTCCAACACTGCACCCACCCACTGCCAAAGTAATGTGACAAAAACAAGTACATGTGATCCAACCTTCTTTGTGTTATGAAGTTTTTTCAGCAGCTACACTGTGCAATAATATACAAATTGGGCAACAGGGAGTTAAACTGTTATCTGTGTAATTTCATGTAATATTTAAGTAGCTCTTTAAATTAACAGTGAAAGAAAACTTAAGGCAAGAGGGAGCCGATTTATGTACTTATGTACAAGGTAATTATGGGAAAATTCAGCAAAGGACTCTTGAGATAGCCCTTCATGACTTCACTTGACAAGGTCCTCTAGCCAGTGACAAAAATGGGAAATGTTTGCACCTTTGTTCATGGGGATGCAGCTGAAGTTTAGACAACCAGTATATGTAAGACACATCAGTTTCCAACAGAAGCAAACACAGCAGTAGTACAATGGGTCAATCAGTGGCCAAGAGGAAGGAAGCTCCATGCTACTAACTGGTGGAGCGATTGCTCCTTCCAGTCATTGCTCAGCATCAGTCTCTTCCTATACATCACACTGCCTAGCCACCGCTGTCAGTTTCCATTGCCTACAGAGGCACACAAAGCTTCCTTTTGGTAAGGAAGAAAGACATGCATAACAACCCCCGTCTTTCAGTATAACACTAAGCAACTTGCAGAAATGTGGTGTAGAAGGCAAGGTAAGATTGACAAAGACGCACTCCTGATTCCTGCCAGACAAACCCAAAGCTTGAGCACCATGGCCTACTGTGGAGCAGGCGGTAGTAAATAAAAATACTATATGATGTGTACAACTCCAGTTTCATTTTTATTTCAAACCCTTTATTATAGAGCCACATCCCTGCTATTCCAGGCCATATTTCTGATACGATGAAATTGTTTTTATAAAACTATTTTATTGAATCTTCATGTGTTAAGGACAAGTCCCAAAGTACCAGCATTAGTATTGCAGCCTTCTTTAATTTTATTTTTACTGTCAATTTCAAACAGAGGTTTTCCGCAGGTAATGTATGAGAACAAGAAGGGTTTTTTCTGCAGGCTGCAATGCCATTTCTGAAACTACATTAATTTCTCTAGAGACTGGTCTCCCTAGTCCACTCATGCTCCCCTATGGGAGAAGCGAAGAAGTTTGATCCCCTCCCCACTTTATATGTTTATAGGTATTTTATTTATTAAATCTCTTTTCCACACTTCCTCCCAAAGGACCCCAGCTTATATATATAAGCTTAGAAGAGGAAACAAATTGAACTACCTTCATCACTATATTCTTCTGACATCTTTTGCAGAATGGTCACTATTACTCCCATTTTACAAGTAGGAACCTGAAGCTGCAAGAGAGTGATTCTCTCAGGGACACCCTGCTCAGCCATGTACTTAACAGGGAGCTGAACCCTGAAACAAAAATAAAATTTAAAATGTAGTAATCTTGCATGTTCAACAAATGTAAGTATCATTCTCTATTTAGCCCAAGCTTACTTTAAAAAAAACAAAACCAAAGTGTTTGCAACTTCTAGCTACAGTAAAAACTACGTGTCAGAAAATTCTGTTTAAAATGTCTTCTGTTGTCATTCTCAGCTCATGTAACAGAAATTTCAGAGTGCATATGTCACTACATAGCAGCCATTCATTTCTCCTCAAACAAATAGATCGAACCAGAAGAGCTGACCCAGTGCAGTACCACAAATTAAAAAGCACATCCTTCCACACCATGCAGGAGAATCATAGTGTGAAGTTAGGTATACAGTACTGTAAACAAAATGATTCCCCCGCCCCCAACTCTGTAACAATGTTCTTCTGAAGCCTAAGAATGCTTGCTGCTTGGCAACTGGAAGCTTGGAAATAATCAAAGAGCAAATTTCTGTTAAATGTTTCTCACATTCATGGAACAATCCTTTCACCTAAATCCCAACAAAGAAACTATATGCAAGCAGTCCTTGGCCTATTCACATTCATACAAAGATTGCCCAAAGAGAGATAAAGACACGTTGCATGAACAGACACAACACTACCTGTAGGCAATTAAAAGTTTCAGAAAACTCAACTTATGAAAATCCTAGTCATAAATTACCAATCCCTTTGACTCACTGAAATTCTCATACTTGGACTGCAACCAAGAGATCAGAAACATTTACAGTAACCTAGACACTGTTCAACATCTACTTCTGCATTTCTTCTAGTCCTAATTACAAATATAAGCAGATGCTTATGTGGCCATAATGAATCCAATGTGACTATCCTGTGGCTAGCCAGAAGTTCCTAATCATGGATGCATGAGGACTATTCCT
This sequence comes from Podarcis raffonei, assembly GCF_027172205.1. Taxonomy (NCBI): domain Eukaryota; kingdom Metazoa; phylum Chordata; class Lepidosauria; order Squamata; family Lacertidae; genus Podarcis; species Podarcis raffonei. The sequence continues at coordinate 56,440,864 of NC_070604.1, forward strand.
GTAATTGTGCACTAGTTAAGATAAAGGAAAACCTACTGAATTGGGCTTAAGTACAATTTAAAGTTTGTTCTTCAATAGTATGTTTTTATTTTTGTTTCTGAGCAATGAAGCTTCACTTGTTCAAAAACTAAGCAACAACAAGACAGTACACATTTTGCAAAGTACACACAGCAGCACCCCAATCACAGTCACAATTATATGGGAAAAGTTCACATTGCCTACAACTGAGCTTAAACTGTGCAAAAGAGGAGCAGAAGCGTTCAGAGTGGGACTTAGTTGCTCAAATAAGTTTTCAGAACACGGAATAGAGACCTTTTTTAAGAATGAAAATGTCTTCATATGTAAAGTTGTATGGTAAAGAATACCACTGGAATTAACAAATAGCTTGTAAGCTCCTGAAACTCAGGTTACAAACCAAAGATAGGATTCTAAAGTTATGTGGAAGAGGCAGAACAGTTGATACTGGAGACAAGTGTAGAAGCAGCCTTCCTCCTATTATAGCTTATCAGCAACAAATGGGTTTTTCTTCAACAATAGCTGTTAAGACATCTGCCACACACATTAAACCATTTCAGGATCTTCAGGACTCCCAAGCAATTGCAGAGATTTCTCATCTGCTCAACTGATTTACTACTGTGCACAGAATATGAGAAATGTGTATATTAAATGAGTATGCATAAATAAATGCTTACTCTGATAGACTCTTAAGAGTAACTTCCATTGCCAAATAAGTGGCATGCAAATGGGAAGAACATAATCTTTGTTGGTTCACATTGCATAATGAATGAACCATTATGGTCCTCTTCATTCATTACTATTTCATAACAATCCTGATTTTAAGTTGCAATAAACATTTTAAGAATGCTTGTTTACCTTTTATATAGTTCTGGATTATGGATTATGAAATCTCTTCATCTGCTCCTTACTGTAACATAACCAACTGAGTGAAGATTGCAGTTTCACATAAACTTCAGAAACCACCCATTAATTATAACAGTTAGGTGAGAATAGAGCCAGCTGTATTCTTGTCCCCCCCCCCCTTTATGCTATTCCTTGGTACAAAAGGTGGTGCTTCACGTGAGCCTCCATCTGTTGTGAGATTTATTTTCTCTCTTGCTTGTTCATTATCCAATTGCGCACCCATGCATATTTGTTACAGCATGCCCGAAAGCACAAGCCCCAAAAGAAATTAAAAGGGTCAAATGTAAAGGCAGAAAAGCCATCTCACAAAGGGACATTACAGCAACCCCATATTACAATGGAAGTGAAACAAATAGGAAGGTAAGATATAGGAAGAACAGGAAGGGAGATGCTAACAGGAGGCAGAGGTGCTATATAAGCCTTGAAAATCAAGGTCACACAAACCAGAGAGAGAGAAAAGGCAGTACAGCCTACTGAGTTCATCCCTGAAGGCTCTAGGCATGCCAGTGCCACTACACAGACAATTCAGAAACTCACCATTACTTCCCCTTTCAAGGACACACTCGCATTCGTGGAGGCAAGTACCACCATTGCGTTCTCATCTTCAGGGCTCCAATTACTGTTTATATCCAAACAGATATAAAACTACTTGATCTTTCTCCCCTCCCCACCCCAACCCATCCCACACCTAAAAGGCAAAGAGAGCTTAGGTTATCCTAGCCGGTTCTTCACCTATAGTATGAATTCAGCATTTGTTTCATGTTTTAACATAACCAACCAATTCAGGAGACCCCCCTCAAAGCTCATAGTAAGATTGTGATCTCACACTGGTTTAAAATTCAATTGTGACATTGCCTATGAGGCTGATCACTCTCATATCACCTGAGGCTAACATTTAGCAAGAAAACCTACCTTGCTCAGGGAAAGACAGATATTGTCAACAGATCAGATTTGTCCTATATTAACAAGACCATGTCTCAGGAAATTATTAGTAGACAAGAAATAACTATAACAGCCTAAATATTGCCTTCAAGTAAGTTAGTGGATCAAGGAACAAAATATCACTCTACTATTAATTATCCAGCTTGGAATCATAGTAAGATGCCTTATACTGAGTCAGATGAATTGTCAATATAGCTCAATGTGGTCTATATTAACTAATAGCAGCTCTCTGTAGTTTCAGACTGGGGACATTCACAGGAATACCTGAAGAGGCCAGGGACTGAATATGTGCAAAGCAAATGCTCCACTACTAAAGTATGGCCCTTCTTCAAGATTCCCCGCTAAAGTTTTGAAAGCCAAAAAGCACAAAAAATGTTTAGTACTTGACTGCATTTTCTAAATTATCAAACATGCTACAATTGTTGCACTGTGCATATTCAGGTATTAATGGCTTTGCAGTAGCTTTCCCTGACGTTGCCCTCCCAATATTTTGGAGTAAAAAACCCAATAACTGCACCAGCATGGCCAATGGTCAGGGATGATGAGAGTTGCAGCCCAGCAATATCTAGGGCAGGCATAGGCAAACTCTGGCCTTCCGGACTACAATGGGTCTATAATTCCCATCATCCCTAGCTAACAGGACCAGTGGTCAGGGATGATGGGAATTATGGTCCCATTGTAGTCCGGAGGGCCGGAGTTTGCCTATGCCTGATGAGGGGGGTGCCATTCTGGGGAATGCTACTTTGCGGGGTATTTTTATTCGAGGCCTCCTTGCTATGCACATCAAAGCTTGACTTTATGGTCTCCTGACACTCAGACATTGGACTCTATTCATACACCCATGGGGCTGCACACCAATTTACATGCCACAGATATGTGGCACTTTCTCTAATGCCATTGTTAAAAACAGCTCTTATTTCACACATCACATGACTTGCATGGTAGAGGGGAACTCACTGAGCGCCTGGAGAAAATGTAGTATATAAATGTAAAAGTAAAAACAAAACACTAATCAGCAGTCCAGCCTTGTTGTGAGGAGACTGCCTGGACATCAGGATTTTTGGTTTGTCTTCACAAAACCAAATGCCGTTGGGAATTTGTGTTGGAGTGAGAAAGAGATCATGGAGTATTCTATTATTATTATTATTATTAATAATAATAATAATAATAATAATACATCCATTACAAGGATCACAAAAAGAAAAAGAAGAGTTTGGATTTGATATCCTGCCTTTCACTTTTAAGGAGTCTCAAAGTGGCTAACAATCTCCTTTCCCTTCCTCCCCCACAACAAACACTCTGTGAGGTGAGTGAGGCTGAAAGACTTCAGAGAAGTGTGACTAACCCAAGGTCACCCAGCAGCTGCATGTGGAGGAGCGGGGAAGTGGATCCGGTTCACCAGATTACGAGTCTACCATTCGTAACCACTACTACACCATGCGGGACATTACTGTGGGGCAAGAGGGCTGCTCATGTTTACCACTTTTTAGTTTTTAAAAGAACTGCATATTGCTCTAGAGAAGACAGATTTAATGAAGTTTGTTTTGAAATATCACAAAATAGCACAAGCAGGAAGGGGTTGTGTCATTCATTATTATTTAGTAACATCCAGTGGGACTAGTGAGTGCTATGCAACCACATGCCATGCACAAATCGTATGAACAATGCATGTTCTGGAACTACATTTTCTAAGCAACCAAACACAAAGGTTTCAGATGCTAGGAAAAAGAGAAGTCTCAGCAAAAGAAGCCATTCAGCCTCAAAAACAGACATCTGAATCTCCTTCGGAATTTGGTTAACAACTAGCTATCCTACAAACAAAAAACAAAAACACCACCTGGGTCTGAAATTACCCATGAATGCTCTTTGCCTCAATTAATTATATAATGCTTCACAGAGTTCAGTCATTTTGTTTTATTGAGGATAGTCCCATAATAGACAGATAGATAGATATAAAATGAAGCAATATGAATGTTTGGGTCCACAAATAGCTTATTATTATTATCAATCTTATCTTCACAAGTGCCACACCTGAAACAGGTGTTTAAAATATTTATTCTTGATCACCTACACATTCAGATAAACAAGTGCAATACTCTGTGGTCTTCTTATAAAGTTTCTGTACAAAGTCATTATGAGTGAGGGGGATTCTGCATCCCAAAACAGCCTCTTATTCATGCAAAGAGTAACCTGCGCAATGAAACCTCTTGCTGGATTAGAGCTATCAATTAATCCATGTTCTCTACAGAACTTTGCACATGATTTATTTAAATAATTAGAATTCACATTTATGTTTGCAACCCAACTGTCCTGATAAAAATACTGAATAATGAATAATTATAGTGTTTTTGCGAGAAATTATTAACCACAAGAACAATCAAAAATATTCACTATGGATATGACTTATTACCAAGCTATTGTGCAATCAGAACTAATCTCATATTGGGTCAGATAATGGTTCCATTCAGAGGCTTCAACCAATCAAACTACAGTATCAAAGTCAATAATGGTACACTCAAAAGCAGCCCTAATATTCTAGCACTTGGCAGGCATAATCACTGCTTCAAGTGGATGGTATAGATTTTAGTAAACATACTAAACTGAAATGAAAAAACATAATGGTACAAAGATTTCCAGGTTTGACAATAAGGGTGTCACATTTTGTCCAGCAGCAGGATACTATTATAACCAGCAACATTCTTTTAAATCAATCTATTTTATTATTCACTTCTGTATTAGCCTAGCAAACTAAGTATACAAACATATTGAGGTAACAGTAGAACATGCTGGGAAGCACCTGTCAATTCTTAATCACATGTGTGCATTTCTCACAAGCTTCTATCCTTTTACTTTCAGGAAGATCTGCTGGTTGTTCTGAAAGACTTGGAAGTTGTTTATTTTCCCCACTTGTTTTTCTATGTATTTTCTTATAGAAATGGGTAGCTCTTGTTGTTTTTGGACAGTGGGTTCACCTCTCACCCACTCTCCTCAGTAATACTGTATAACACGTGAAAAGCCATAAAAATACTCACAGTGTGGCAGGTGTGTTCTTTTTAGATATTACAACCCTATTCTTTAAAGCACATACTATTGCTTCATTTTATTATGGGTACAGTGCAAGCAAACAATATTTAAAAAGCTAAGCATACTTTGCAAATGTGTGTGTGATGCAAATAAATTAATAGCTAATTGTAAAAATTTAAAAAATGCCCTCAAGCTCAGTAGTAAAGCACATTCATTACAGGCGAAAGGTATCAGGTTCAGTCACTGGCATCTCCAAACATGATTGGCAAAGACCCCTGTCTAAAACCCTGGAGAGCCCAGTCTTGCCAGTTAGTGTCAACAATAATGAGCAAGATGGACTAAAGCACTGACGTGCTAGAAGGTAGATTCCTATTTTCCTTTCACTTTACAGCAAATGGAATACATACAGAACTGAATAGGCAGCTATAAGTCTTGTACCAACAGTGCCCGGGGGGGGGGATCAGTGCTGTGTTTATCCTAGACTAGGAGAATAAAGTAGAGATATCTTCTAGCGAACCAACAGGGTTGGTTCATACTTGAGTCATATACAATTATTTTAGTAAACCAGTCACAAATTCTGGATTTTGTTTCTGGAACTGCCAAATTTAATCTATTGCTTCAATTTCTGGTTGGATTAAGGAATAGGAAATTATTTATGTACAGCAAGCCCTGATCATTAATTAAAAAGTTAGCAAATGAATGGTATGCACAATAAACAACAGAATCTGCAGAGTCTATTTAATAGTTCACCCCGAGAACAGCTGACAACAAAGCTATAAGCCACTCCTCACATGTAACAAACAGTTCAGTAATTCATAGTGTTACCAAAGAATGGTAATTTATTCTAAAGTGCTGTGCAGACAAGTACAGTTTGTTCTCAGGCACTGCAAGAGAACTATTCAGTATCAGTAACAGGAGCTGATGACTAAAACACTACCTAGTTTGGGGCCATCAGTGCAAGAATATTCAACCTAATCCTATCTTGCATGGTTTAATTATAGAGATAACTGTATGGCTTAATTAATTTATCAAGGACATGCGAGCTACACAGGCCCAACTGAATTCCACCCGTTTTAACCTACCCATTTCAACAGCAGCATCACACTAGAAGCCTCGACAGAGATGTATCCGGTTTTAACAGCACTACTGAGCTTTAAAGCTTTCCTTCCAAAATAAAGCCCTAACCCTGAGTTATCACTACTTCCCGGAAGCAGAGCATACAGTGTCTCTCTGAGGAAACGGGGCTCCATGACTGGGAGACGAGACAAGCACAGACTTAATTATTCCAGGGCCATGTGCAAAACCGGGCAGCACTAGGGTCTTCTTACCACCCCCCACCCGTATCTGGGAACTTCCAAAGAGAATAGCAAGTGTGGTGATTTTGTTTAGTTTGTTTCCCGCAGGGGGTTGCTTTTCTTTTCCTCTTTGGATTAAGCCGCGTTCACCAATCTTGCCAGGTTTAAGGGTGATTAGCGGAGAAAGCGCTAAATATAGCCGCGTAGTAACTAATTGCATTGCTTTCCCCGGCTTTAATGGCTCCCTGAAGCGGCGGCGCCCCGCTTCCTTTCCCACCCAGGCTGGGCTGCAATCTGCATCGCCGGGCGGGCGGATTTGTTGCAGTGACCTTCTTCTTCTTCCTCCGCTCCTCTCCCCGCAACTCTGCCCGACATCCGCCCCTTCTCCTCCCAAATCACGAAACCAGATGGCGACGCGCGTTAACGAACATCTGAAGCAACTGTAGGGAAAGGGGAAGAAGCCAGGCACAAGCTGAGGAGAGAAGAGACCTTCACCGAGAGCGCCAAAACCGAGGGGAGAAATCTGGCCTGGAAACTGAAACAAGCGAGTGGGGCGGGGAGAGAGAGAGAGACACGCTTTGTGGAGGCTGGGCGCTACACAACCCAAACCCGGTTCGCGTTCACACGTTTGCTGCCCGAAGAGATGTGGCCGGCCTTCCCCCCCCCGCCGCCGCTACCTGCTCTGTAGTCGCCGTTTTGGCCGAACTCGGAGAGGAGCCTCCCCCACATGGCGGGGCCTCCGCGGGCGGAGAGAGGGCCGTCGAGGAGAAGCTCCGGGGGTCCGCACGGAGACCCGCGCCCGCGCGCGGCCTGGACGGCCGAGGCTGGAAGGGGCAACTGCTGCTGGTCGCTCATTGCCGGCCCTCCGCCGCCGCCGCTCCTGCCCTTCGCGCTTGGCAGCCCGACTCTGGCCTGCGGGGAGCCGAGGCCATGGTTGCTGCCGGCCAGTTCCTTCGCAGGACTAGCAGCGGAAAGGACTAAACTCGCCTCCTTCCTTCGCTGCTGCTGCTGCTGCTGCCCACACACTGCAGCTTCGCGTCTCTTTTCTTCCTCCGCCTCCTCCTCCTCCTGCTGCTGCTGCTGCTGCTCGGTGCCGGGCGGGGACAGAGGCGGGAACTCAGCAGATGCTGCCGCTACTCTCTGAAGAGAGGGGAGTTGGCAGCAGAAGCGGGAGGGGGCGGCAGGCAGCACGGAGCCCGCCAGGGGTAACTGGAGAAGCGGGAGAGGAGGAAAAGGAGAGGGAGGGGAGAGGGCTGTTTCTTGGAAAGTAGCAGGAGGCAGCCCGGGAACGTGGAAGGTGGATCCGGGAGCACATGCGAAAGGGCCTCTGAGCACGTGCAGAGGGCCGGACCCCGTGCGTCTGACACCATTAGGAGGAGAGAAAGAAAACAACTTCCAGGTCAACGCTTTTGCAACTTTTCCACACACACACACACACACACACACACACACTATATATATATGTGTGTGTGTGTGTGTGTGTGTGTGTGTGTGTGTGTGTATACACAGAGAGAGAGGGTGGGGGGCTTGATAGCGTGGTCACCAACGGGTGAACTTTATAACAATAGCGTGGTCCTACTCAGAAGGCAGTTTTGAGTACAATAACACACTGGTTGTTGAGTTGAGCTAGTTCAACCACAATGGGTAAAAGGGAAGAAGTAATCTTTCTGGTTTGGTTAACACTGGACTAAACCCTATTGAAGATACTTTACACAGGGCATGATAAGGCATGGAGGCTGCCAAGAAATGAAAAGAACCTAAGTGCTTAAACACTTAACCTGGATAGCTCAGTTGGTTAGAACATGGTTAGAACATGGTGCTGATAATGCCAAGGTTGCAGGTTTGATCCCCACATGGGGCAGCTGCATATTCCTGCATTGCAGGAGGCTGGACCAGATGATCCTCAGTATCCCTTCCAATAATTCTATCATATGGTGGTAATGTCTGTATCTGAAGGCCTTTTGTTCAGAAAGATCACATGGCACTTCCTTGTGCAAATGCAGTATCTAGCTGTAGCAAGGTGGTGCTCTTCGATGTGATGTTGTGGATTCCAGCGCCCATCAATCCCCACTAGCATGGCCAACAAGAGAGATGGGCATCGCAGTACACACTAAATGGAGGGTGCCGTGAAGGCTATCCCTGCCCAATGTGATTAAATAACGGGGGGTTTTTTTGTTGGGGGGGCTGGAACTGAGCCAAAAATCCACCTATATCTGTAATCAATAAAGTTGGGGCCATTTCTAATCCAGTCATGGTCTGCTTGAGTTGATTAATTACATCTTACAGTTAGCAACTGCCTGGAGTGTGTGTGTGTGTGTGTGGCACTGCAACTGGGCCCGCTGTAAACTAACTAACTTTGAGTTCCCCCACCTTTCTTCCAGAAAGAAAGCACTAGTCACAAGGATAATATGAGAATCAGGCCACAAATGGCTTCCCACAGAGGTGGATTTAGGGCAACACAACTGGTTTCCTCACACTGGGCGCCAAGCTGACCACACAGCATCACATCTATGACATAGTGCACATGCAGAAAGGAAGGCAAGAGGCAGGGGGGCACCAAATTTTGGCCTCTCACAGGGCGCCACTAAAATTCGAAAGACCAAAATCCACCTCTGCTTCCCTGAAAGATAGGCTCCCTCACCACACAGTTTGTCTTTTTTGCAAATTACAAGTAAAGCTGTCCTTATACAACTAGTTTCTACTTGTTTTACATCTTTGTCTCAGGACTTTAACTCAATTTTAACCTCTTTTGGATTCGTAAACATATTAATAGGTATCAGTGCACCAAATATAAGACAATATATATGGTTTCTATATATGGTTTCTAGATTATGCTAGGACCTGTCTAGATACATACGAAGTTTGGTATTTGCCCAAAGCAGGAACATTGATATATACTAGATATACACCTCTCTCAAAAAAAGTTAGTCAACCTATTAATCACCAGCACACCTGCAGACATATATAATTTGTAAAGTACAAGCTACATTTACTACTGTGGATTTCTGTGTTCTGAATACACACCACATAGAAGCATGACTATGTTGAACTTGAGAGACCAACTGCTGAAATCGTGTGGTATAATATGATATGATGCAATGACAATCACACTCATATTGTCAGCTTATGGTGCTTTTTTTCTTAAGCATGTTAAGTCTGAGAGATATTTTGATTAACAAGCTATCATTCAAGACAGAAAAGGAGTATTCTTACAAAATCTATATTTAAAAAAAAATCAATTGTGTAAGACTCAGTTTTCCCCCACTTGGTGTAAGTGTAAAAATACCATTTTCAGACATAACATTGCAGGTCATTTGCATTTTGTGCATCTTGAGTACAAGAATATATGCCTTGATACTTTTTGTGCATCCTGTGCATCTTCAGCTGTTCTAGACAAGTGCGCACTAGTGGGAAATATTATAGCATCACTGTAGCTGCTATGTGCATAAGCAGCAATAAGCTTCAGAGTTACACAATCCCCCTCACCTTTCATTCTCTAGCTTTCATATTTCAACTATACAGAGTTCTTCACTATGCCTAAACTCAGTAAACATTTTCAGCTAATTTAAACTGTGATTTGTTCAAACAACTCAGAATCAAACTGGTTTATGAGCTACCTTATTAACAAAACAGACTTCACCCTAGTTTGTATATAACAATTTAGAAGCAAATGCTTCCAGTTGCTGCTTGTGCATTTAATGCTGAACCATAGTTTACTGTTATGTCCAAAAAGGATCCATAACTTACTGAAAGGTGGCATTTGAGTCTGTAGCAGTGAAAACAACATAATGTATTACTTTTAAAAAGTTGCAGATTTATTCTGATACGATGAATTTTCATCTGTTGACTGGTGTGTGTGTGCATGTAAAGGAAGAAGTTGTAAACTTCAGTAAAATGGTAGTTAAATGGAAAAAGCAAGTCTGTGAGAGGCTTAAAAAGTGACCATTACCTACAATAGTAACTGATAATATAATCATATGGTATCTGTAATGGGACAGGAAATCATTCTCTTGATTCAAGACTAAACATAAACATTTTGATAAGTTCTAATTCAATAATTTCACAATGGAGTTTCCCTTTGAAATTCCATTGTTGGCAAATGGCATTATAGAAATTGGCCCTTATCTTGATTTGTCATTCTCTTCTGTTTCACAAGTGTCTGATAAACACTGCATTGAGTTACAGCCTCTCCAAGACTGATGCACACTCTTGGTAAACAGTGTGCAACATTTATAGTTCGAATTTCCATTTATAAATCCTGCAGTCTTCTTAAAGCAACTGCAGAATAAACAAACTGAATAGCAGCAAGCGTATCAGTCCCTAGACAAGTTTAATTGGGATAGAACCAATGGAAGGCAACTGACCCAGAAAAGCAAAATTATAGAATTTTGTATGCTTTGCTGCACTCTGGATTTGACTGAGCAGAGGGAACAGTCCACGCCATTGACACAAACACAAAATTCTTAATTATGTATTGTCCTTGATTGTGAGCAGAAATTAAATTTACCCCATGATATGTTAATTTAAAATACAGTCATGTCATGGTTACAGAACTGAGGCTTCATTATCTCCTGTTTCTTAAGCCACACACAATAAATCTAACTGGAAAAAACAACAAAAAATTATTAGAAATATGCTTTACAGTTCTTCACAAGATCAAAATCTTGAAAAATAATGGAAGTGAATAGAGAATAGATATGTTCAAGGACATAACATAATCCCTACCCCCCCCCAAAGTCTGCTGCACTTACTCTTGATCCGCTTCAGGATGCAAAACTTTTTGTTTAAGCAAACTATTTGGGGTGAGCAGGGGATTTAATAGCTGTCTTTCAAATAGCTGTGCTACGCTGTATTTCTATATTGCTTTCATATGTTCATATCTTTCTTGAATTATTGGATAAGCAGTGGGTTAAAAACTTAAACAAAATGTAATAAATAAGTCAATTCCAGCCAGTAGACATAAAGCCAAGGAAGTGGGCAGCTCTTGTAAGGATGGGTAAGAACGGCAGAAATAACAGGGTCAGGTAGGCCTAAGCAAGTGAAGCAGAGTCAAATACTGCATTTTCAGTATTTTGAATATAATACATAAATAAAATCTGGCGATATCTAACCATGAAATTTTAAAAAATAAAAATGGTAACTGGATGTTGTCATTCATGAAAAAGTCTAGTTTAGCCAAAAGTTCCATACTCTCCTTGATCTTTTGAGATGATTGTGAACTAAAGGATCCAAGTTTGGTCTGCACTGCAGGTGTTTCTTGGTTAACAGACATTTTTGTCTTGCTCTATACTATCTTGGAGTGAACAATCATGTCAATTATAGTCTGTAGTTATCTCAGGAACGCAGAGGTGGATGGAATTCAAAATTCGCTGCATTGTTCGTGGGAGGCTTGAAACCGTCTTTTAATATCACATTTGTTGCAAAGTTAAGCAGAAAATGTGTGAAGTGTCTATAGCTCAGATACTAAGCTAATCAATCTGCACAACAAAGCTTCCTATTGCAAAATCATTGTAGGAGAAATAAGGTGTGCCTCTACCCTTTCAAGCTTTAGAAGTTCATGTATTTTGCAGAGCTTGCAAAGGGCCAGATTCGAAGCCAGCATATGGTTCCTGCCAGCACATTAGGTCCCCCACCTTTCCTCCCCCCATGTGCCACTGCAACTCCCCCAAATCTGTTCTGGAGGGTCAGGAAATCACATGCTGTCCCTGAACAGGCCTGGAGGCAGGGCTGGAATATAATTCTGCCAGGCAATCAGAAATACCTGCATTGATGTAGTGGTCTCCTTAGCACTAAAGTGAATATAACCCTAAATTACTGTATCCTTCAAGCCCAGCTTAATATATTGCACCATTATTGAAGCAAATAAACTAAAATGGGGTATTTTTCCTAGAAAAAAAAGATTATTTACAGTTGCTGCTAATTTCCATATGTTTTCGGCCCATAGGACGCACCTAGTTTTTTTGGGGGGAAATAAAAGGGGGGAATTTATTTCCCCCCCAGGCGCGGGGCTGGGGCGAGGGATGCCTGAGCTTCCCCTGACCCCAGCCCCCAGAACAGGCTGCTATCCGCAAGCCTAGGGAGCCCGGCGGGAAGTTGCGCCGGTCTCCCCAGGCTTGCGGATATCTGTCCCCCGAGCTTGTGGGGATGGCGGTGGGGAGAAGCGCGCTTCTCCCAGCGCCAGCCTCCAAACCAGGTCGGGGAACAGCGGGATGGCGGCGCTCCGCCTCCCTGCTGTCCCCCAAGCTTGTGGGGCTGCCCGATATCTGCACGAAGCCCGGGGCGCGCTGTGCAGTGCGCCCCAGGCTTCAGGATACAGGCTGCTATCCGCAAACCTTGGGAGTCCGACAGGAACTCCCTTGGAGCTCCCACGGCTTGCGGATAGCTTCCTGAAGCCTGGAGAGCAAGAGGGGTCGGTGTGCACCGACCCCTCTCGCTCTCCAGGCTTCAGCGAAAGCCTGCATTTGCCCCATAGGACACACACACATTTCCCCTTCATTTTTGGAGGGGAAAAAGTGTGTCCTATAGGGCGAAAAATACGGTATATTATGCCAGGTCAGACTATTTCTTCATCTAACCAAATATGATCTAATAATAAGCCTTCTGATATGAAATTTACTGAAGTTAAGAATTGTCCCCAAGGATACTGCTGGACCAGGCAGCTGCAAGAGAGACATTAAAGGCAGGAGAAACAGGATCAAGCATATTGGACTGTAGGAAACAAAACTGCACTGATTTTCTTGCAGGTCACCAAGAAAATGTACAGGACCAGCGTTGACCTGAACAGGAAGCAGTAGATAAAAGAGTGGCAAATCATGACTTAAAATGGGTTTTTTAATATTCATGACTGCTTTTAGCGAGGTTGTGTAAAAGATAGGGCCTCTATTTTTATTGGGATGGCCAGTTGAACAAATTGCATTAGAAGTGAAATTGTTTCACTGTTGTGTATAAAACACACTTGTTTGAAAGCAGTTCCATTTGCAAAGCCATTTGTGTGCATGTAGCTCTGGGGACATCAGTTAAAACATCACAAACCCCTCTTTTTGCATTGCTGCGATTTAAGGAGAACCATATGGGAAGCTAGCTTACACACACATTTTGCCACATGGAGTTGTTTTCAAGCAGCTGCCACACTTGAGAGAGCTTGCAAGTATCAAATAGATCAATGACCCCCCCCCAAGGAAGCAGAGATGCCTGATTTTACTGCTTCTTAATCCTTCCATTCTAACGGAAAGACTTCTTCCTCTAGACCTGGGCTCCTCTCATGCTTGGCTTCTGAGTCCTTGGTTGTGCTGAGCTAGTAGCTGCCCCTGGTTGGGTCAGTGCAATGGTAGCGCTAGCTTGATAGATAAATATGTGCGCTTACTTCATATTACATATTACCAGTGCTTTTTTTCTGGGGGGACACAGGGGTACGCATACCCCTAAACATTTTGTGAGGGGCATGCCAGGTGTGTTCATTAGCATAGCAGGACAGTATCCTAGTTATCAGTTTGTCCTATGTTTTATTGCAGGTACATCAAGTGGTCTTCAGTTATCTAGACTTTAATATGTCTTGATAAGTTTGTTACGTGGTATACTGTGTTATTTTTCTTACATCTTTATTGACATGCTGCTGTCTCCTGTTCCATTTGCTATGGCTGTGTAATGGGTATGAGTTACTCGTGCGTAAACTGCCGCCTCTCTAGGCTAAATTGCCTTGTAAACCGTTCTGACTGCACAGCCCATCTCCGGGTGGCTGTCTCAGTCGCTGGCAGAATCTGTCTGTGGGCGTTTCTTAAACCTCTTCCAGCATAGAATCTGTTTGACTCCCAGTCTCCTCCTCCTCTCGCTGCGCGGGAGTCTTCTGCGCAGGGAGGGCGTGGGTAGTGGAGGACCTGTGCTCTCCTCACTGATGTCCAGTGAAGAGTCCCGGAGCTCTCTCTCCGCTTCCCCCATCTGCCCCCCTTTATCCCTAGTGTTGCGCTGATTTCCTTCCCCCTCTACCGGGCTGCTTCTCCTCCTGGTGCTGGGTCCTTCGCCAGCAGAATCTGGGAGCCTCCCCTTCGCTTCTCGCTCTGATGTCAGTTCCCTGACAGGCTGCTATGTTTATTCTTATGAGGCCTAAAAGTAGCCGAGAGGAACTTTTTTGGGGCACTCAGTCATGCGGATTTTGGAATAGCACAGAAGGGGTGGCTATATATGTTTTGGAAGTGCTAAAAGGGATCCATCTTCTCTTTCTCACACACTACTCCTAAGCATATTACGTGGAAGTGAATCACGACAGTTTCAGTCAGCCTTATTGCCAAATAAACAGTGTGTGTGTGTGTGTGTGTGTGTGTGTGTGTGTGTGTCATAGTCATAGCATGTAGAGAGAGAGAAGGGGAGAGAGTTTAAACCAAGTTTTCAATAATCTTTGGCTATGAACTTCATATACAGTGGTACCTCAGTTTAAGAATAGCCCTGTTTATGAACTATTCGGTTTATGAACTCCGCAAAACCGGAAGTAGTGTCCCGGTTTGTGAACTTTACCTCGGTCTAAGAATGGAAGCCGAACGGTGGAAGGGCACTGGCGGCAGGAGGCTTCATTAGGGAAAGCACGCCTCGGTTTAAGAACGGTTTTGGTTTAAGAACAGATTTCCGGAATGGATTAAGTTCGTAAACTGAGGTACCACTGTATTGGGACAAGCTGCTAGCTGCATGAACAAAAAAGGGGGGGGGAGTTTTTGATCAGGCAGGAAGTGCTCCTTCTTTTTTCCTTTCTTCACTTGGTAATCTGCTCAGAAGGTAAGATAAGGACAGGCCTCTATGCAAGCTGATAACCACCACCAAGAGATAAGCTGCAGAAATTATCTCCTCCCACTCTCTCAATTATAATACCGGCATGGCTAATATAAATTGAGCTCCCCTGGTTTCCACCTCTAGAAAATCTACGTATTGCTTATTCAACCACCTTCAGATGAAAACGGGTTGTTACTTGTTAAAGCTGATTTGACAGCAGAGAGCAGTCAAAGTGCACTTAAGCAGTACAGAGTGTAAGCCAATGCACATCTACTCAGGAGTAAGTCCCACTGAGCTCAAGTGTGTGTAGGGTTGCATATGGCTGACAGATTATGAAGCTGAAATAAATCTGCAGGTTCTATGATTATTAGCAAACTTTCCTTTCAGATGTTTCAATGTATTTGTTGGCATATATGGCAGATGTACAGAAGTATGTTTATGTCCTGTGTATGTTTATTCAGAAGTAAGCTCACCTGAGTAACTGAGTAGCTTATTTCTGAGTTGACACGTAAAGGATTGCGTTATTAGAAACCGTAACGATATTGTTCATAATCCAGCAAAACTCAGTTGTGATGTACTATTGAAATCATTAAGGCAGGTTGTTGTTGTTGTTGTTTAGTCGTTTAGTCGTGTCCGACTCTTCGTGACCCCATGGACCAGAGCACGCCAGGCACCTCTGTCCTCCACTACCTCCCGCAGTTTGGTCAAACTCATGCTGGTAACCTCGAAAACACTATCCAACCATCTCGTCCTCTGTCGCCCCCTTCTCCTTGTGCCCTCCATCTTTCCCAGCATCAGTGTCTTCTCCAGGGAGTCTTCTCTTCTCATGAGGTGGCCAAAGTACTGGAGCCTCAGCTTCACGATCTGTCCTTCCAGTGAGCACTCAGGGCTGATTTCCTTAAGAATGGATGTGTTTGATCTTCTTGCAGTCCATGGGACTCTCAAGAGTCTTCTCCAGCACAATAATTCAAAAGCATCAATTCTTCGGCGATCAGCCTTCTTTATGGTCCAGCTCTCACTTCCATACATCACTACTGGGAAAACCATGGCTTTAACTATACGGACCTTTGTTGTCAAGGTGATGTCTCTACTTCTCAAGATGCTATCTAGGCCTGTCATTGCCCTTCTCCCAAGAAGCAGGCGTCTTTTAATTTCGTGGCTGCTGTCACCATCTGCAGTGATCATGGAGCCCAAGAAAGTAAAATCTCTCACTGCCTCCATTTCTTCCCGTTCTATTTGCCAGGAGGTGATGGGACCAGTGGCCATGATCTTCGTTTTTTTGATGTTGAGCTTCAGACCATATTTTGCGCTCTCCTCTTTCACCCTCATTAAAAGGTTCTTTAATTCCTCCTCACTTTCTGCCATCAAGGTTGTGTCATCTGCATATCTGAGGTTGTTGATATTTCTTCCGGCAATCTTAATTCCAGTTTGGGATTCATCCAGCCCAGCCTTTCGCATGATGTATTCTGCATATAAATTAAATAAGCAGGGAGATAAAATACAGCCTTGTCGTACTCCTTTCCCAATTTTGAACCAATCAGTTGTTCCATATCCAGTTCTAACTGTAGCTTCTTGTCCCACATAGAGATTTCTCAGGAGACAGATGAGGTGATCAGGCACTCCCATTACTTACCCCACTACTGTTACTTATTCTTCGTTGCATTCCAGCTGCGGTCTAATTTTATGCATACCTATATGGTATGCATAAAATCCCACTGAGTTCAGTGTGGTCTACTCCCAAGTAAATGTGCCTAGAATTGCAGCAGTTTCTGCTTGCTAGAAAATAATACCCTGCTCCCCTGGGAAGAGGAGAAGGGTACGCGATGTACCACCACAGGAATGACAACTCCCACTAGTCATCTCATAATGCAATGTTGACATATAACCTGAGGAGATTGCTTATTATAACAGAGTAAGTGCTTCTAAAGCTGTTCAAATGGCCTTATATTTCAAAAAGTTGAAGGAGGAAACAAGAATGACATGACAAGGATTGCATCATAATAGAACCTAGCTCTAGAATATTTCCAGCTAGCTAGCTACCATAAGTAATATAGAGGGTAAATGGAGGTTTAACATAACAGATGGCTGTAATGTTTTTCAGATACCTACATACACACACACAAACACAAACAAACCCAGGATAATCAAGAGATTAAAAAAATAATATCACAAATACATTGGTTTTGGTATTTATGTCTTTTGCAATTCCAGTGGAATTGCTGTTGGTTCTGTCTATGTGATGAGAGACTAGGAAATACTTATTGACAGGCAGTCAATTGTATCTGAGTTCTAGTTACTGCTTGGAGTCAGACCTGCGAACTGGAACCAAATCCTTGGTATCACATGGTACATGTTGACATCACAGCAGTCATACTTAAGGTGGAACCAGCCACATCACTGTTAAAGCAGAGAAACAAGAGAGACATGAAGCGTTGCTTTCATGTTTCTCTGGCTAACCGCAGGGATTTTAAAAAGATCCAAAAATAGTGCTCATATCCTTCTAATCTCAAAGGAGGCTGGGCACAGTGCCACTGTAGTTTATTATGATCCGCTCCCAAACCAACCAAGAGTTGTTCTTAAAAATTAAGCTATTACGGCATAAGCTTTCATGGACAAGTCCACTTCATCAGATGCATGAAGTATAATCCTCAATTGCAGCTATACAGTATACCGTATTTTTTGCACCATAACACTCACTTTTTTCCTCCTAGAAAGTAAGGGGAAATGTCTGTGCGTGTTACGGAGGAAATGCCTACGGGTGGCATGCCTACGGATTTTCCTCCTCTAAAAACTACGTGCGTGTTATGGTCGGGTGCGTGTTATAGAGCGAAAAATACGGTATTCACAATGGGGGTGGGTGGGTGGAGGATTTGTAAGCAGATCAGAGAGAAATTAAATCCCAAAAATTACAGAGACTATTCTATAGGAGCTAAAATGTATGGAAAACAAGCACAGTGAAGCTTTACAACAACAGTAATAGGTGATAGGAAACAGCTTGGTAATGTTGCATTAATTAACCCAGTGTAATGGGATGGGAAACCATAGACCCAAATGAATAGAATCAAACCTCTTAGAAAATTGCAATTCAGCAGTTTCACATTGGAGTCTCTCTTTGTAATTCTGAGTGTTTATCAAATTTTGTTGTTTGTGTTGTACTTTTGTATTGTTTTATTGTTGTTAGCCGCCCTGAGCCCAGCTTCGGCTGGGGAGGGCGGGATATAAATAAAATTTATTATTATTTATTATTATTTGACAAACCATACACTATTAACTTTCAGAGTCTTCTGAGTGTCCATTTCCCCCAAACATATAAACATCCCTGGGTAGAGTCTCCAGACCAATTCCTACACTGCTGTAATAAGAGCAACCCAGAAATGAAAGAAACATTCCTTGCACGAGCATACAGGAGAAAAACAGGGAGCATATTAGTCTGCAGCAGGGCCCCCAGTTCCATGACCATGGCTTGGAGGATTATTTGAGTGGAGCTCATATAGTCTATTATCTAAGAGAACTGTAGTCAGTGAAACTTCTTATCACTTGTTGAAATGTAAGTTTTGAAATAAATTATTTAACTGTAACTCTGGTATATTTTTAACAGATCTGAGGCAGGTCTGGGAAGTCGCTAAGTGTTTTATTTCAACCAGCTCCACAACCTATCCCTTCCTGATAACATCATCTGTCTCTATTCCTGGACAGAAGGTTAGCCCTTTCTACTAGGAAGGTACAGTGGTACCTTGGTTCTCAAATGCCAAAAACCCAGAAGTAAGTGTTCCGGTTTTCAAATGTTTTTCAGAAGCCGAACATCTGATGCAGCTGTCGCCTATTGTTTCCGGGGCGCCTGCACCAATCAGAAGCTGTGCCTTGGTTTTTGAACATTTCAGAAGTCAAACGGACTTCCGGAACGGATTAAGTTTGGCACTTTTGTTTTTGCTATTTATTTTGCGTTTTTGTTTTTGAGGCTTTTTCGGTTATTTGTTTTTGTGACTGTGTGGAACCCAGTTCAGCTACTGATTGATTGATTGATTGATTGATTGTGTGACTGCGGAAATGGATAAAAGCCCCACATTCAAACAGTGACTATCATTAGTGCAGGTAAGAAAACAATTTAATTTTAATTTTTATCATCTACAATACTGTCTTATTTATTTTATAGTACAGTACATTGATTATTGTATTCATTTTTATGGATCAATGGTCTCGTTAGATAGTAGAATTCATGTTACATTGCTATTTTAGGGGTTGTTTTTAAAAGTCTGGAATGGATGAATCCATTTTGCATTACTTTCTATGGGAACACGTGCCTTGGTTTTGGAACGCTTTGGTTTTGGAACGGACTTCTGGAACAGATTAAGTTTGGGAACCAAGGTACCACTGTATTTCAAACAACAACAAAAACTTCTTGCTGCAGTTTCTGCAGATTGAAATCACAAATCAAGCAACATAGGCCAAACTGTAGCAAACAGTGGTAGGTTTAAGTCAAATTCATGCAATGGGAATCAGAAAGATAACAACTGGCTTGTTTGAAAACTCAGCTGTCCCTTTCTTTCAAAAATGCTTCTTGATTTCTCCACGCTTTGCAGTTTTCCTACCAGCTTTCACCCTTTAAAACACAAATTATTTTGGTCACAATAAACAGAGACGCAGATCTACTGAAAGCACAACAGCTGACTCTCATCATCACTGGCAACAGCATGTATTTCTCAGAAAGAGGAGAAACAATGATTAAAGCAAAAGGACTCTGATTCAACAGTCCAATTTCCCTCTTTGGCCCCTGCTCTTTCCCCCTTCTATACGTATTGTATGTTTGATCCCCTTCCTTCCATGCAATTAATTGCAGGTTTTGAAATAAGGAACAATAGAAAACAGCTGTGAAATACACTGGAGGTTTCTTTTTGGGTATTATTACTATAATGGCACCTACTTTCATTACTGCACTCCAGGATCTAATCGGCACTGAGTGCACTATAAACCCATTTCCAGACATTTACAACTCCAGCTGCGCAAAGTCTCCCTGGACCAAAACTTCCAACGCAGCAAATCTCAGCCTGGAAATATATTATTTATTTATCGCTCAGAAAGGACCCATGGGCCACCATCGATTAGGCCTTGGAGGTTTATGACGGGAGGCCCATATGGAAAGAAGCCATTTTTTTTCTTCTCACTTTTGAACACAGGACTACTCAGTGTTTGTGTGACTTATCGATTCCCCCAGAAGTTTCTACTGAAATGGTTGGGTTGCAGGGATAGAGGGAATTGAGCAAGGCATCCTTGTTATAGAACAACTGCGTGGGGCTGTTTTCAATCAACTGCTGATCCCCATCGCTTATCTAATGGTCCTAAATCTACTTCTGCTTCATTTCTAGGGGCTCAATAGAAAAGCATTATTTAGATTGGAAACATTGTGTGATGAGGAAGAGAACCTCTGCCCCAGTGGTATACAGGAAATGGAAGGTGCTCAGATATGAACACAGGATGGGCTGGAGTGTTTCAACTAGAGATATGCTAGGAAGACAGGATTGTCCATGAACTTTTTTTTCGGGGGGGGGGGTTGGTCTTTTAGGCAGAAAATAGCCTTCTGGCTGTTTGACTAAATGGTTCTTTCCAATGCCACAATAACACTGTGTCTGTTTTTGCCTGTTTGTTGGTGCCCAGATCTCAGAGAAAAGTCTTTCCCTATACCTGCTACAAGATGCCAGGGATTGAATCGAGGAACTTGTGCATGTGTGAACGCACACACAGGTTATACATCTTCTGCATTATCTATTCATAATGCTTAATCATTTCTCTCTTCTGGTTATTTTGAATCCTCTTGCCCCAAATTAGTGTGAAGCTCTTTAAAACACTAAGGTGCAAACATTTGTTTAAAATGCAAGCTGACCAAAACCTGAAGAAAACAAAACCTGAAGAAAATGTGGGGGAAGATGAACCCAAGGTTAGTTGGCTACCTAAATCCACAGAGGGGGAAGAAATTGTTTCTTAATGACTGAGCATCACTTTTTGAGCAAATTCTCCCAGTCTTCCCGTGGCTTATACAATGCAAGTGTTGAGCCGCACTGTTACATTTGGCATATAATCTGTTGTGGTGGCACATGAGCCTTGGTGCTTACAGCACAGCTATTGTCTGTGACATTTAACCACCAAAAACAAAAGCTGTGTTTAGCATTTGGCAACCAATGGGAGTTACAAGACAGCTTTGCAGATTTCCTAAGACTCTCATTCAAAAAGCCGCGTGTAGAAATACAGTGCGACGGAATCATGCCTTGTGAATTTAAATTACCCAAACTCTAAAACTGACATAAACACACACATATAATCTCCCAGATACACTCATGCACAAGCCTTTAGGCAAAACCAGCAGCCCCTACCCAAGTTAAGCCTAACTGAAACCTTCTGCAAATTGAGTGAAGCCACATTCAGCTATTGTTTTCATTGTTTGGAAGGAAGTGAGGGGAGGTCTGGGAAGGAAGACCAGAGGCCCATTCAGTTTATCAGACAGGACAGTTCAGTTTGGAATTCTTGTTCTTTTTTTGCACCCTTGGCATTGCAGGATGTTCGTAATGATAATAATGCGCCATTCAATCCCGCCCATGTTTATTTGGAAGTATCCCTTACTGCAGCCTTTGCCAATTTGATGTCCAGCAACTTTTACTTGGTTTCGCTTCTTCAGAAATTGCTTCCTGACAGATCCCCCTTCTGCCCTCGCTTCCTAATTTTAAGAGGGTTTTCATCCAGGTGTGTAAGATTTTTTTTTTTACATTATCTGCATTAGATCTCACAGGGTTTCAAACCAGCATAAGACGCACATGCAAGACCAGGCTAAAGCTCCCTTCTGCAGCCTGTACAGAAACTGAGGGCGGAGAAGACTAATTTTACTAGCATCCCAAGATGGATTGGCTACAGATACGAAAGGAAGGCATGAGAAAGGGGAAACCTTGTCCTCTTCCCCCCTCCTCTCTCTCCCTCTCTCTCTTTCATGAAGAGGAGCTTGTGTTGCACCATGTTAATGGTTGTTGTCACACACAGCACGTTCCACAACATGTGCTCTGCATGGAGCAGTGTTGCTCCCCCCAGCTTCCTGCGAAAAGCAACCCCCAAGAAACATAAGCAGTGCCAGGAGGGAGTAAACAGCTTTCTAATTATAGTGGATCTTTCCTGGGAGGAAGAGGTAGCAAAGATTTCAAGAGGTATGACATGTCCATTGGATAAGCTGTGTTTTGTCTCCTGTCATGTCTAAGAATTGTGCACAAAAGCAATTAATGGAAAGCTGTAGTGCAGCTGAAGTGGATCATTCACTCTGTAATGTGCGTGTATGGCTATCCCAGAAGAGAACAGAGAGGAGCCCCTGCTAGTCTTTCAGTAAAATAGCAGGGTGTTAGAATGACCCCAAGCTTCCCACCCTTCTACCCATCCTCATAAAACTGCACTCCCTCATTCAGCTGGGTAATATATCATTAATGTATTCAAACATTTATATACCAGCTTTTATCAATTATTTCAAGGGGTTTACAAGATATCTGCAGCAGCAGATGTTGCCTTGGATCCTAGAGCGAGGAAAGTTAGATAAATTGGGGGGAGGGGTGTCTACACATGAGTCTCTCACCAAGACAACACTGTCCTATTGTTTCTCAAAAGAGAGACTACCTCCCCCTCTCTCCATATTCCCAATTCCAGAAAGTAAAGGGGGAAGTTGGCCTGTCCTAAATAGGGTTGCATATCCCCTAGAAGGAAAAGAACCGCAACTTGGAGGTGCTCCTGGATTCAGCCTTGTCAATGGAGGCTCAAGTGGCCTCACTGGCTAGGATTGCTCCAGCTGATTTGCCGGATACTACCCTTTTTTGGACAAAGACAACTTGTCCACAGTACTCCACCATAGGTCTTTCTGTTGAGGGGCGAATAATAACTCTAACAACAATTACAGTAACAGTAACAATAGCAATCCTCCTGCTCACTCCGCTTGCAAACTCCCACCAGCTCCATTTGGATTCACTCTGCTTTGGCCTCTCTCCTCTTTTGCAACAGCCCACTCCACCTATCTCAATCTGAGCATCTCAAATGGAGGCCCGAAGAAGAACACCTGCACCCTCCACTCCCGCTCTGCTTGATCGGCTATGAGACATGAGATCAAGAGCCCTCGTGCCCACTGGGTTTCTACCTTGCCCATCCATTGCCCATCCGTTTCCTATCTCCCATCAACTCCCTCAACTCTTACAGTCCAGACACAAATCCAGCCATTCCACTGCTACCACATCACCCCTCCTGCTCTAAACTACACAGGACGCAGAAGCCCCCCTGATGCCCTCTTAGCTCCAACACTGGTATAATTCCAAGCTAAGGCCCAAGCCCAGGCCATTCTTCTTCCACCAGCTCCAACCGGCATGTAACGTCTGCTGCCTGATGCAGACTCGTCCTCACTGTCAAAAGTCCCTTATGCCCCACCCCAATCCCACTTTCCCTCGGACGGATCCAACCTGGCATGTATTTGGCACTGCAGCCGCCTCTGCTCAGTTAGAAGCCTCTGCCCACCTGTGCAGGAAGCCTGCCTTTCCCAACTAAGGTGGAGGTTAGGCTAAACTTTAAAATGTGCTCTCTCTCTCTCTCTCCATTTCCTCACGCCGTGGCATTTCATGCAGCAGCAAGGCTTGTTTGATTCAAACCTCTAGCTCAGCTTTGTACCTATTGGTGGCAGTTGTTAATCAAATCTACCCAGATGACAAACTAGTGCAAATATTATAGTATAGCAAGAAACACCCACAATTAATACAAAGCTCACTTAGATAAGGGAAATCACACATGCTTCAAAGACCTTACTGAACAATTTGAACAAAATCACTTTAAATGGAAAATCTAAAACTGCTGGATGGGTCAGAATTGTTCGTCTGGATCAGGGCCATGCTGAATGCACTAGATTTCTGCCTAAAGAAGGTCCGCAGTTGGCAGGTACCCATTATTATCTCTACCTTTACAATTTTGGCTGGGGTGGGGATCAGATTTTTTAAACAGCTAATTGGAGAGAGGATAACAACCAGAGTAGCATCATCAGTTATCCAAATAGTTTAAATAAGAGTATTGAAAAGTATTAGGGAAATTTACAAATCTGATTCTACCTTGCCTGCAGTTAATACAGTAAATTTCAAAAAAGCTAGAATATTCCAAGTTTTTATCAACCAACTTTTAACATGCAGATTGACAGAGTCTAAAAAGAAACCCCATCCCACACACATACAAACAACACACACATGTCTAGTTGGATATAGCATTTCTGAATGACCACACAGCACTTTTCAAGAGTCACAAAGCACTTTTTGAGAGTTACAAACAGTGTCGGATATGTAGATCACACTTTTGTCTATCAGTGAAGAAGTAGCATTTTTTAAAGAGTCAAAATAGAAATCCATGTCATATAGTGATATCTGGCAAGAAGTGATTATAAGAGTCTTCATGCCATTGAGTATACTTGAGCTTCGAAGCCCTGCATCATTTTGATAGCATTAATGGCTAAATTAAGTATGATTGGTCAATACTGTGCTTCTACACATGTGCAGTTTCTGCAAAATAGTGCCCTCTGCAGGTAAACCTACAGATCCCATGGACAATATGCTTCCTACTTGATTTTTTTTAAAAAAATAGGAAATTAGAGAAGGGCATCCTTGCTTGGTCCAATCCTACAATGCCTTCAAAATTATGGAATGCATTCACTTTCCCGTATTCCTTTTGCCACTGACTTTTTTATTTTTCCTTTAAGTAAGCATGCCTAGTTAGTTACTACCCTACTGCAGGTATGGGGAACCTTTGGCCCTCCAGACATTGCTGCAGAGGCAGATTTAGGGCAGTGGAGCCAATTCCGCCACACTGGCCGCCGAGGCACTGTAGGGTGTTGCAACAATGACGTAATGAATTTAGCAGAAAGGAAGAGCAGAGGCAGGGAGCTCCAAATTTTGGGCTCGCACAGGGCACTGCTGAAATATGAAAGACCAAAGTCTGCCCCTGGTTGCTGAAATAGAACTATCCTCATCCATGGCCATTGGCCATGTTTGCTGGGGCTGATGGGAGTTGTAGTTCAACAACATCTGGGGAGCCAAAGGTCCGCCCCCTACTGTTCTTTTTGTTATTAATTTTTTATTGCTATTCAATTTCATATAGAAGAGGACTTAAAAATGAAGACTGCCTATTCTGTCCAGAGTTTACATGAAGGGAAATGTATATTGCCTTCTCAATTAGCATATATAGAGCTAACATAGAGAGCAAATGCCATGTGTTTTGCCAAATATGTTTTCTTGACGTGTGTGTATTGAAAACAATAGTCCTTTTTTTAATTGCTACTGCAGTGGGTACAGTACTCTGAAAATTATTTCTGAAACAGCAGTAGAGACGTTTTTGGAGAATAGGACTTCTCCATCAGTTCAAAAAATATTACTCCTGGGCCATTCAGATTCTATTGTCAGATACTGATGTTTTGTTTTGTATAGAGTATCTCTTTTTCACCAGCTTTTGCAAGGATCCATGCAAATATAGTTTCACAGACAGCTATAAATAGTTATGGTGATGCCTGATTTGATGATAATTTGTTTATTCATTTTAATACTTTTTTACCCCTTGTTTTGTTGTTTGCAGTTGTTTGTCCTTCATCCTGACTGCATTTTTTGTACACAGTATTTTCAGTATTTATATTTTCAAATGTGTTTTTTTTGGTCCCTTTGAGCCTGTTTGAATTTCTGCAGAGGTTTTTGGTATAAGCAATAAAAGTCTGACCTGACCTGACCTGGAACTGTTATTTTCGCTGCTGCTAAAAGAACTAAAGGCAGCAGAGCTAGAAGCTTTAGGGCCTTTTACATTGGATGATCGACAGAGCTTCACCTTGTGATCAGGAGCTTTGCACAAAAAGGTATGTGGTGGGGAGTATGTAGGGAGCTTGCAAAAGACGACAAAAAGTTTCAAATTCAGTAAACTAAAGGCAATGAAACCATTTTTATATTTCTGCAATTATTATTCCATGAAATGACTGACTCGCATTTCAGGGAAAGGTTTCATAAACAAAAATGTCTCCGATAGACATTTATCACAGACCATGCCAATGGTCATTTACTAAATATTAAAATGCTAGGCACTTCTCTAATTTCAGTTAGTATCTACTTCCAGAGGGCTGGAACTGCAACATTAAAAGCCCAGTTTCTAGTACATACTAAGTGCCCCTGTGCAGCATGTCCCATCTGAGGCACGCAGTTGCTAGGCAGATACATGTAGCACAAGGCAGCCCTTAGGTAACTTTCTCCCAACTTATTTAGGGTTTCAAATGATGAAAGCAAAACCCTGAACCGTGCCTATTGTTAGCCATTGCAGCTCCCTCAGCATCTCTGGAGATGGAAGTGGAGTCACACTTAAATGGGAAGAGGTGCTGGAAGCAGCTCCATAGCAGGAGGTGTTGAGGTAGGGGTGTTTGATATCATGGAATGGGATGCTCCTGCTCAGTCCGTCCCCCCCCCCCGATCCATATCTCTATGCCCCAAACTGCTGGACCCCTGCACTTATTATGGTCCTGATTGCACCTCCCCCATCCCATCAGAGCTCTCCAAGCTCCTCTGAATCCTCAGGATCCATCCATCTCCTCCATGACCTCTCCTTGGGGCTCATGAAAGCTTTCATCTTGCCTGGATTTAAACTCATCTTATTGGCCCTAATCCAGCCCACTATTGTGTTCAGACACTGGTCCGGAACCTGCATTGTCACACCTGATTCAGATGTTAAAATAGAGCTGTGAGTCATCGACCCATGTTATGTATGAAGCTAAACTTTCACTATATTCTGCTGTATTTCTAGAAGTGGCTCTTAAGTTGTGCAAAAGCTCAAATATAATGTGAAAATTAATAATTAGGGAAACTCCAGGAAATGGAATAAACTGATGTGTGAATGCAACTAAAGTAACACCCAGCTGCCAGCTGGCTTCTGTGTGTGGAAGGGGAACCCACGTGTTGGGTTGGCCCTTGGAATTCTGAACCCTGTTCTTCAGAGCAAAATATGGGTGAGTTGGCCTCGGAAGCAAGCAGCATGAAGAGGAAGAAGAGGAGCAGGTCAGTCCATAGAAAGGTAGCAGCTGGAGCACCTTGTCTCAGGCAGTGAAATATCTTGCACTGGTTCTGAGAGAAGAGGTGGAAAAGCACCGTTGTGCATTTGGACTTCTCTGGATTCAACAGTGTGTCTCCAAAAGCCAAGTGTGATGATTGAAAATGCTCTTTCTGGACCGATCAAAGCTACTTCTTGAAGCACAGTTCATTTTCTTGGTCTTTTGCTCAAGCTTGCATTTCCAGTTCAGTGACTGAAGAGCTTACAATTTTCTGAACTGCATCAGCGTATTACCCAGGGGCTGTATCTTTCCCTCTCAGTGTTATCTCAGAAATGGAAATTAGTTCCAATTAGGGAGGCATCTGCCACAAGATTATTATAGGGTGTTTCTGAGTCCTCTCACAAACTATTAGAGATCTCTTTGGATCCCTGCATTGCACCAGATCCAGAACTATGGATGATTTAAACTATTGTTTTGGATTTAGGAATAAAATTCATTGCAGGGCCAGTCTGCATGAATTCCACGGCAGTTTTCAATGTGGACTCATTGCCTTTTGTGAGGATTATTGCTGTCATATGATATTCTCAAAATCAAACTAACTGTGGCATCTGTACCTCTATCATTCTATTATTTATGGAGCACATTTATAGGCTGCCCTTCATCATACTAGATGCCAGAGTAGAGTACGGTACACAAGTTAGAACAGAGAAATTACATAAAATTAACTATCAGTACATATCTCTAGACACCAGACAACAACATTCCTCTTCTCCCAGACCTTTGGCTAATTAAACAATCAATGGTCTTTTAAACTGTGGGGGGTAGTATTATTTTGATTGTTACTATGCTATGTATTTTGGGGTTTTAATGTAAACCATCCTGTGATCCACGGATGAAGGGGAGTCCAGAAATTTAATAAATAATAACAATAACTAAAAGTGATCAAAACTATAAATCAACAAATTAGAATACACGAATGACATAACATTAGCTAAAGTAAAGCAACAAAATATATTGGGTGAGACTGAAGTCTGCAATCACATTACTTCTTGACTGACGTTTACTTCATTGCACATCAGGAAGGCTGTGGTTCATCATAAAACAATATGTATTGGAAGCAAAAAATTCAGATTCTAATGTCTCCCTTACAACAGATGTTAGAGGTTTCAGACTCAGATCTTAACTTTTCGCAGAGCCGTTGCAAAAAGAGCCACCCTGATGTCACAAAAATTTGGGACCAGATTTGCTTCACTGTTGCATTACAACGCACCAATGCCACTCCAAGCACTTCTTCTTATGCACATAAAGGCAGGCTTGCAACATGAAACAGAAAACCGAGAAGCTGATCAAGATTAGGCTCGAAATGGGTATTGCTGGGACACGTGGAGGTTCCTAGTAGTAAATTACAAACCTTGGCTTCTTCACCTGGATTTATGATACCTACCGTATTTTTCGCTCTATAACACGCACCAGACCATAACACGCACGTAGTTTTTAGAGGAGGAAAACAAGAAAAAAAATATTCTAAACGAAATAGTGGATATATGATTTTTGTGGTTCATGCTGTGGCCACAGACATGTGATCTGACAGTGAGTTTGGAGTAGCCCAATGCAAAAATCCTGAGGATCCATGTGGATCCATGCTTTGTAACCACGGAGGAGGGAAGGAAGGGGAACCATGGATCCTCTGCTCACGACTGCAGCAGATCCCCCCCCCCGCCACCCGCAGGCATTCGCTCCATAACACGCACAGACATTTCCCCTTACTTTCTAGGAGGAAAAAAGTGAGTGTTATGGTGCAAAAAATACGGTAGATAACATCAAATCCAGCACTTGCTTATGAAGGAAGGAGCAGCAATGTACAAAGGCATGCAGGCATTCAAAGTTTCAGAGTGGAGCTGAGTAAAACCTTTCAGGGCCTTGTGTTTTTTCAAAAGCCAATGAAAACAGCCCTCACTCCTCACTCTTGCCTGCCCCCCTCCCCCGCCTTTCCACATTGCCAGATAAACAGCAGCCCAGTAACTCAACTTTTCTCATAGCATTTCCTCTTCCTTCAGGAAAACAACAACAACAACATTATTTTATTGTTGCTCAGCCTTTTGGGGCTTTTTTGAAATATGGTCACAACCTAAGTGCGTTTATGAAATCGAACTGCAACAGTTGAGAGACCTGCCTCTAAATGGGTTTCTATTGAGAGCGTCTCCCTGCAGAGCACCATAATTCAATGTGTGGGGAACAGGTTATCTGAACTGGTCAGGCGGTGGATCTGCTTTGCTTTCGCCCTCCACCCTATTTCCTGTTACAAAGTCAGGAAACCATTACCATTAAAGCAAAAGCTACAAATATAATTTCCTTCATACTAAATGAGCTGTTTTATGACTAAGGTTAGGAGAAGGTTGTACTCCAGTAGTGCATAAAGGCCTCATTAGGAGACATAAATAATTATCGCCACCACTTTGAGGGGGGAAATGCCTGGTTAATGTGTGTGCAGCAGCATGAGGTAGTCGAATCCTGAGGTGGTGGAATGAACTCCCTTAAGGCACCACAAAGGCTTTTAATGTCCCCAAATGTAAATTGGCCCCTGCAAGAATAAAACTAGAGGCAGGTTACTAGCCCTCGCTGTTGTTCCAGTTGAAGGTAATTTTTTAAATATATCATTCTAGTTTTCAGGGAGTTTTTATAGTAGGGGGGCATTGAAAATGTAATGCCCACCTGAAGACTGAAGTAACAAAGTTTAGTTTACTACCTCAGGACTGCATCGCTTCACTCAGATACATATGCAGACCATCAGGCCTTAGCATTGGGGGACAAAAGGCTCGGTTTGCTTATCCAATGTTTTAAAATGTACAAACCGAATGCAAGCAGGGTGGCCCCAAAAAATAAAATGAAAGGGGATGAAAGAGGATACTGGTTTGCAGAAAACTGGCATGTGGTGATTTGTGGGTACAGATGCCAATTTAGGGATGATTATTATAATTAAAATAGAAATGCAACCCGTCTCACTTTAATGGGAAAGGCTGTGACCAGTGTGTCTGCTGCAACGCCAAAGCCCAACCTTTATCTTCTGGTATTTTATCATTAAACCGGACTTGGACCAGACAGCCCTTTGAGCAGAGGACCCCTTGAAACAGGACTGTCCTCTGACAGCCCTCCAGAACAGAGGAGTGCCTTCTGTAAAATATGATAGCCGGCCACCTAAAAATACAACTGTACATTCTGAACCATGTGCAGGGCAGGAGGGGACTGCTTTGCACTTTGTCACCAATATAACTTTTGATCCATAGCTTTTGTAACTCTGAAGTCAAGGTGCTCTTCAACATTCATGAGAGCTAGAGTTGTAACAAGCAGAGAAAAGAGAGAAGAAAAATCTGAATCAAATACCTTGAAATTAAAGCTGCACCTTACTTGCCTTACTAACTTCCTCTGAAGCATGTTCGGTTGTAATGCTGTTGGCAGGAAACTGTGGTGTTTTTCTGGTACAAATTGTGAGAACACATATCAAAAGAGCAAAACCACATGCTGCAGTTTGCAGGAGCAAGTCAGCACTGAGCCGTGAAAAACATCTCTGTCTCCACTTTGCTTGCACTTCACAAAACCTAAAAAGGCACACAAAAAGAGACCACTGATATCACAACCTGCTGTCAGTTGGGTGAAAATTTGCACTGTTAATGGGCATCTACTCGGGAGGATTAGCACTTACACTAATCTCTAGGAGATCTACTTATGAAAGTCATCATATACTTACTGAGTGCTGTTAAGTACTGTGTAAATAACCTGTCTTATCTGAGAATTTCCATGTTTGCTAGAAGAGACACTGCATTTTAAATAAAATATTAGGCTATCTATCCTACATCAGTTCTGCAGAGCCAGATAAGTTGCTGACCTTTAGAAGACTTGGTCAAGCCACAATCTTCAAACTAAAGTGTGACTTCACATAGTACAGTATTTTAAAAGGTATTTGCACTGCTTTTTTCTGGGGAAAAAATGTTTAGGGGTACTCTCATTATCCTACTCATATTGAAATACTGCCCCTCAATGAAGCCAAACTTAGAT
Organism: Podarcis raffonei; assembly: GCF_027172205.1. Classification (NCBI taxonomy): domain Eukaryota; kingdom Metazoa; phylum Chordata; class Lepidosauria; order Squamata; family Lacertidae; genus Podarcis; species Podarcis raffonei. The sequence goes on from NC_070604.1 coordinate 56,471,914, forward strand.
TCACAAAATGTTTAGGGGTATGCATCCCCCTGCATCCCCCCAGAAAGGGGGAAGGCTGTGACCCGTGTGTCTGCTGGGTATTTGTACATAGTATGTCCCAGGAAGGAACACATTTAAATGGAAGAGACATGTCTGCAGTTGCCTGACCTGTGGTTGGCTGTGTGCCTCCAGACACCCGATTGGGAAAGACAGTGGTCATAACTCTATTCTGTACCCTTGGAAGTGGCCCAAGCCACATAGCTTTCTTCTGTGATTCACAACATTCTTGCAGATCTGTGCTTTCTGTTTATTTAAGCAATTTTCATAGGAACACAGGAATCTGCTAAATGAGGCTATTAATTTAGCTCTCCAGGTTTTCAGGCTGATGCCTTTCCTAGTCCTACTGGGAGATGGCGGGACTAAGAATATAAGAAGAGCCCTGCTGAATCTGACCAAAGGCCCACCTAGTCCAGACATCCTGTTCTCAGTGACCCATCAGACACCTATGGGAAGCCCATAAGCAGGATATGAGTGTAGCAGCAAGCCCCAGCAACTGGCATTCAGAGGCATGCCACCACCAACACCAGAGCTGGTGCACAACCTCCTTGTACACTAGTAGTGCGGAAAGAGGGCGGTAAATTGCAGTTCCACTCCATGTGGAATTCCGCCCAGCTGATATGTAGAAGGTCTCATCACTTGGCCATTAAACAGGCATAACAGATGGAGTTTTCTTCTGCTAAAGCAGGCATGGGGAACCTTTTCAATGAGTGCATTTGACCAACAGCTGTGCCTTTTAACCATTGCACAGCAGGCCACATTCCAGTTATGCAACAGGCAGAGGTTTCTACACCCACCCTCTGTCCAGACAAGTGAGAGGCATCGCAGTTGAAAGACACATCCCAGCCAGGTAAAAGCACCTGACCAGATTGCAGAGCAGAGCTGGGGAAGAGGAGTGATCTGGGCAGAGTCCCAGATAGGACCGGAAAAGAGACCCCTGCCTAGCTGAAACCCTGGAGGGCTGTTGCCAGTCAGTGCTGAGCTAGATGGACCAACGATCTGACTCAATATAAAGCAGCTTCCTATGTAAATAATGGTGATAATAATATGCACACAGAAGTTTTGGAAGATATGTAGAAGCATTCAAATACACCCAGAGTGGGCTTAATAAGCTAGAAAACCCAAATTCCCATTCCGGGAAGTTAGTAAGCAATAGGCAACAGATAGACAGCATGGCTTTTAGAAAAGGTGACGAGGTCACTGAAAAGTAAACACTGATTTCAATAGGATACTATACCATGCTTGACTTTCATGAGACACATACTTTTACCCATTACTGAGTGGGGAGCCCGATGAACTTTCCAGGTAGTGTAAAGGACCAAAGAGACATTCTTATAGCTGTGGGACACACCATATTTACACACCCTTTCCAAAGACTGTGCTGTACATTTGGCTTCCTGCCTCCACGTGATAATTTGTACAAACAGATGCTCACCGTGGATTGCTTTAATAGGTGCTAATTGTACAGATAGCACCCCAGATGCTTAGAAAGCCATCCTAGTTCCATTATGTTAATAGTGGAATTGTGCAACATGACCCTTTGCATAATGGAAAACACTTGGATTCCCATTCTGTGCAGAACAAGGCACGCCTAAGCCCACTGTAACCAACAATCTAATAGTTTAGGATTGTGGCCTAGGAATCCAAAGCAATCCAGAGGTTTGAAAAAGAAATATTTAAACCCATGCAAAAAAGTGTCAACATCACACTCTGCTCACATTCACATTTTCCATAGTGAGGAAAGGAAACTAGGTAGGGCAGGGTTGGACCTGGCCCACAGCACAGATGGAACACAGAATGCAATTCTATCCAGCACATTGCTGACAATTTGTTTGCGGGATCCCAGGCTCAGCCAGCTGTACTTATGGCAATCCACTATAGCCTGTGTCTAACATCGTATAAATTATCAGAGAATAGATGGTTCCTCTGGATGATGAGTGCTAAAGTAAAATAAATATAATTTTGTCCAGGAGGTAATATTACCTCTGGGACAGGTCAGGACTTCATGGCCACCATGACAACCTTACAGCTGTCCTAAGATGCCATTGGCCTATTGGCCTGATGGGTGATGTGGCACCCTGGTTTTCTTGACCAGGCAGGAATAAATGTCATCTGAAAGTGGAGGATATTAACATCAGTCCCATGTCATGGTCAAATCACCTCCTGTTGAATTTTAGGCTTTCAGCAGTGCCCCCCCCCTCTGCAGAAGCAGGGGACCTATTAAGGTGGTCCACTCTCAGAGGTTGATGGATTCAACTAGTTTCCAGATGGATAGATATTTCAGCTAATATGACTGGCACTTCTGTTGAAACTCTGGCCAATGTATGGAATATACAGTCCAGGCTCCCTTGGATGAAACCAATTTTCTAGATCCATTTCAATTGGGGTTCTGAGAATGTAGAATACATTGCTGCAAATATATATATATTAAAAATTCAGAAATATAGGAAAATAAATAGGAACCATCCTAGGAACCAATAACACATCATAAGTTACAGCACAAAGGGAACTTCATAAGCAACTTAGTAGTTTCCACTATCTAGGAACATATGATATTCAGACTATTCAACACTATTTTCATCACTCTCTGAAAAGCGCCAACATTCCTGTCATCAATGATGGGATTTTCTATTCAACCACACCTATTTATTATCTGTATAGCAACTAATGCAAATGTGACAAGAACAGAAAGGAATTGGGCATTAACTTCTCTGCCGATTAGATTTTGTGCTGCCTTATTTTGTTCCAATTGCATCTTATTGAACAAAAAGGAAGGAATGCCAATACATTGTTGATAAGCAATTGTTTAAAGTGCTATGCCCAGTTTTTATGGTGAGTATTTAAGTTGCGTATGGGAAATGAAAATCAATAGCTGAGCAATGAGGCATGCAGGCTGGAGAGATGTGAGTGGAAATGGAGTATTGGTTGGAAGAAATTTAGAGACTATTTGCAGAAACATTGTAAAATTAATGAATGTTAAAATGATGTTGGATTGAAATCAAGCGGCCTTAGCAACAAGGTTAATAAGAATATGTAAAAATGGATTGATAACGGATGAAAATATAAAGTTATAATATGTTGAGATATAGAGTTAAGATAAAAGAAAGAGGGTAAGGATTTGCTGAATTAACCATGTGAACGGGAATACAAAAAAGGGAGGTGTGAGGAGGTCAGGGAAATAAGCAAACGAAATTTAAGATATGAAAAAATTGATTTGTTTTTAATTATTTTTTATCTTTTTCTGTACTTTTTATTTTTTTTCTATGTATTTTTGTATTTTTTGTATTTTTTTCTTTTTTCTGCTTTCTTTTTATTTTGTAATTTTCTTCTTTTTGTAAAACTTCAATAAATATCTTTTTTTTTAAAAAAGGAAATGGAGTATTGGTGTTAAGCAGTACTAACAGGGCTTATAATTTACGGTTGAATTTGGTTTTCTTTCTTTTGGAATCAGAAAAATAAGCTGGCACATTTTCAGCCCCTTTATTTATCATTTGGTATTTAAGACAAATATATAGGGACTGTATAAACAACCCCAGCTTTTTATTAAAAATGCCACAATTTGTTTTTCTATTCTTGAACCTGGGAACTTATGCACATAAAGCAGGTGCTCTGCTACTGAACTATGGCCCCAACCCCTGCGTCCAGTGGGGCTTACTCCTTGTAGGATTCAGTATTAAAATATGCTTTAGCTCCATATCTGACAACACTTACATTGGCCAATGCATCTGACCACCTTTACAGGGCTGCTTGAGTAGAAACCATCTGGTGTGGTGATTGTGGAAACTATTCCATTTCCCCTAGAGAAACAGTTGTGGAGGCTGGGCAGTAGGATCAATGGGTTTATAGGCTAATCCAGTTTAGCAAATCCTGTGAAATGCTACATTCATGGTGTGTGTGTATTTGTGTGTGTGTGTGTGAATAATAAAACAAACCTCTTCTGAATATCACTGAGGAGACCACTAGTGATAGATCCACTGGAGAGTCAAACAATTAAAATGCAGAGGTTTCAGGATGCATGTAACCAAACAGCCTACATATTAATAATGAGCAGAAAAGGCAAAAGCAAACAAAATGGAATAAGTGGAGGGGTGGAGTGAAGTGGGTGCAGGAGGGGGACAATCCCTCCATAAGCCACTGCCACAACAAACAATATACATATCCCCAAAGATGCATACTAAAGAGAAGGGCACAATACTTTTCTTCCATTGCAAAGACTGTCCTTGAGCCCAGCTCCCCATGGGGTGACTTAGAAGCTTTTGAAAGGGAGTTTTAAAAAAATGAACGGGAAATAGGTTTCATTTGAATATCTATTTAAAAAACTGTATTGAAGTCAGTTTATAGACAGCCCCATAAAGCTGTCTGTCAAGCGGCGACCCAATCTGGGTGAGAAATCTGTTCAATTAAAAAGGAAAGATCACTCCAGATGGAATTGGCTGGATGAACAGCCAGCTACTCAGAGATAGGATTCTCTCTTCAAAGGAGAGATACCAGGAGCGCAACAAAAATGTATAAAAATGCAAGTGCCAACAATTTCTGGGTTATTTTGTTTGGGTTTTGTCTGAAGTCATGACAGGTTTCTCAGCCACCTGAGCCTCATTATTCTCAGGAGAAGGAATGGCCCTCAACACACCAGCCTCTACAAAAAAGAGGCCTGACTGGCTAATTTGATATTTCTCCACCATTAATATTAATCTTTTCACTCAAGTGACACCAAATGCGACCTGTCAGATTTACCTCCCCTGCTGCTTTCTGTTTTGGTTTGAGAAAGTCAGGCTGAAATGGCAGCTTTAGCTGATGCAATTCGCAGATCATTGCCATTCAGAAGCAGCTTTTGTGTAATGAGATTGGAAAGTCAGGCCATCTAGCCTTAACCACTGCAGAGGGCTACTGATTTCCTAGAGAACCTGAGTTGGTATCAGCCTTCAGTTGGTGTTTTTTTTGTCAGCCAATTCTATAAGCATACAAATTTAAAAGGTAATGAAATGGGATTCAAAATTTAAAGGACAGTAAAATGAGTGGCACATTTTCATCTCCCAAGATGGAGCCAGAATGAAACCATTTCAGTATGAATTCATTATCCAAAATGAAGTTGTCACACAAATCAGTAGAGGACTGCATCTGGATTGTGAAACTAAAGTCTAATATGAGGAGACATTCAGCATGTCTGGTCTTCCAGTTGCTGTTTGGACATTCCCCGACCACCTACCTTGTTGTCTGAGACTGATGGGATAACATCTGGATAGTCACAAGTCCCTCATCTCAGGCTTAGGAAACACGCCCAACCAGGAGGTTGTTGTCTCAGAAAAACAACAGGGACAACTGGACAAGATACAACTAAGTCAAGTGCCACCTAGTGACTAAATTATATAATGACAGACACCCCGATTACAAATTGATTTCTGTACATGATTTCTGTTCAGGATGCATGACAGCAGAAAGTAGCTTTTCATATGGGCCTTGACAGGTGTCTACAAAAACATACAATATTTTGCAACTGATCAGGCAGGACTATTACAGGAACCCAATGCATGCTTCCTCAGAAGTAAGGCTTTGCCTAAGGCAGCTTCCTACCTAATTACAGTAATCTGATTAGGATTGCAGCTCTACAGAATGACCCCATTTAGTTGAGTATGGTTGCATTACCTGGGAGTAAGCCCATGGAACTCAGTGGGGCTTCTGAGAAGACATATATAGGACTGCACTGTAAGGCAAGCCAGCACCTATTTGGATACAAAGCAGAATTTACTTTGAAGTAAACATTTATAGGAGGATTAACACGGCCAGTTCCACTAGGATGCAAGATATACCGTATTTCTATATTCAACAGACGTAGCTTAAGGGGAAAGCTCTTGGCTGTTGCAGCTGGAGAAAAAAATACTGACATTGCTAGGTAACTAAAAGTGATACATCTCTTGTGCTTTCTATGAACACATGCTCACTACGCGCAGGTGTGTGTAGCATTTCAATATTTATCCAGTGTAAATCTGACACACACACAATATTACATTCTTACTAAACATTCCTTCATATTGCTTAAAACCCCCCAATCCTGAATCAACAATTCAAGGAGGGGAATGTGTGTTTCCTGTACATATAGTACATGCTAAAACCAGTGAAGGGCAAAACTAAAATGAAAGAGAATGACTGAATCGCCAAGAGTAATAGGAGAATATCAAGGCTTGGGAAGATGACATAAGGCAGGAAGACAGGAAAAGGTTGTGCGGTTACTACCCGCATGCAAATCAATCCCTTTGTCAATGTCTGCAGCACATCTCTTTGAAGGATGAGTCACTGATTGAGTCATAGGTAAGTATACTTAATTGATTTGATAAGGGTGAGTGGGTGGGAAATGGAACTGGGGGATTATATTTATATTTTGTACAGTTTATGACTAGCTAGCAAAGAGTTCCAGCTCCAGGTTAGTCATTTGCTACAGAGAAGCAAACTGAATTCGACATTCAGAGTAAAAAAATATAAGAACAATAATGGGGATTAGCAAAATTAGAAAATTGCCAGTTTTGAAAAAAATGCCAAGAAAGAGAGAGATTTGGAGCTGTATAAGCTTTATCTAAAGTCCTTCTGCAATATATTGGCATGAAGAAGGCATATGCACACACGGGGGGGGGGTAGAGAGAAGGAGAGGGAGAGAAATATTTATCAGGGGTGTGTGACTGCAAATTGATGAACTGGGGTCTTGATTCTGAATTTCAACATGTAACAGGAATGTTGAAAGCACTGCTGGAATAACCATGAAATAGGATAGCCCTTGAAGTAGTTCTGTGGCAAAATCTGAAGTTATATTACAATTGAAAGTAGTTGACTTGTATTATAGCAGGATATATGAAATATACATTTATGGAATTTAAGGCAGCAATATACTTACCTAGGAATGAGTCACACTAAATTAAGTGTGGCTTACTTCCAACTAGATATGTATAGGATCACACTATAAGTTTACGTATGAAAAAGCAACATTGAATTCCAAATTATACTCTAAAGATGCAGCAACTGTGAAGTAAATTAAGCAATCTTTCATCCTTAACTTTGGACTTAAGAGCTTTGATTTCCGCTAGTACTGGATACATTAATATAGTTAATCATTAGATTAATCAAAGATAGCTTTAATTGCAGATTAATACTTGCCATTAATTGCATGTTGGAACAGAAAACAAAGAAAACTCAGTTCTTCTGAGAGGCATGCCATGCATACATGTCACAGAGGCCCTGGAACCTGCATCAAATTTGACTTTTAAACAATTCCCTCTCCCAGTTTGTCTGTTCAAAAATGAGGTGTTATTCCCTACCCGCTCCCAATGGCAAAATTAGGGCTTTTCTATTAATAATTTGAAGAACGACAGGCTACTGAAGTAGACAATGCTCAGCTGAGGTATATGTACAACGTATACCCAAATATTCCACAGGACAAAAGGGTCTTGAACTTCTTGCATCTCATTCTATTGTGATATGGAATAAAGAAAATTTCTCATGACATTGAAGCAATTTTGATTCCCCGTCTATTGCGAAACCAAATGAAGAATATTATTTATTTCAAAATTGAGAAAGAAAATCTTAAAGAGGAGCAGTTGGATTTTATTTGTCAGGCTGTAAATTATTGGCCAAGGTTGCAGGTTTGATCTCCGTAAGGGACAGCTGAATATTTCTACATTGCAGGGGGTTGAAACAGATCATCCTCAGAGTCCCGTCCATTCTATGATTCATATACTTGGGGCTGGTTCATACCAATACAGTGGGTATATGTATTGGATTTGAATGGATTTTCATGGAGTTTGACGGGACCCCCAAGGGAGCTTCCCTTAACTTGCTTTCCCCCCCCCAAATATTTTATTGGTTTTTTCACAAACATAAATAAAACTTGATCTTTTACAATCATCATATTATATCATCTTATTTACACTGCATGAGTTCGCGGGTTCCTGTCTCCGCTCCTCCACATGCAGCTGCTGGGTGACCTTGGGCTAGTCACACTTCTTTGAAGTCTCTCAGCCCCACTCACCTCACAGAGTGTTTGTTGTGGGGGAGGAAGGGAAAGGAGAATGTTAACCACTTTGAGACTCCTTCAGGTAGTGATAAAGCAGGATATCAAATCCAAACTACTACTACTACTACTACTACTACTACTACTACTCTTCTTCTTCTTCTTCTTCTTCTTCTTCTTCTTCTTCCTCCTTCCCTGCTTCGGTTTTATTAGTTTATATCTTCTCTCCCTTAACTTGCTGATACTTCTTCCTTGGGTGCAGATGGTGTTGTTTTAGCTACATAAGGATCAGCACCCAGAGAACTGAGTTTGTTGTTGTTTTGAGTTGCTGTCACAATGGATAGAGTAGCCTGTGAAGCCAACATCAAAAATCAAAGACAAGCTTTCTGCACGCAAGTGATTTCTCTTGATTGGAACCTAATGGGTTAATAACTGCATGTTGAAAAACCTTGAGGTGGCTAAAATGCTGGGCAGCTGCAGACATGCTCCACCAGAGGCATTAAAGCTTAGTACTTCCTTAAGATGCACAATAGACGATGCACACTATAAATCAACCTGCACTTATTATGTCAGCTCAGGTTTGATTCTGCTTTTCAGTTTGTATTGGGGAAAACCGAGATCTATCTGGAAGAAGACTATTTACTAACCTCCTGCCAGAGGCACTAAGGAGATACTTACTTATGAAAAGAAGTGATTTTGCTTTCGCTTGGGTGAACATCAGCACAATGGTATGCTGCTTGCTAAAGGCTTTTAGTTTAAAAATACCTAAAGCAAAAATGGTAGAAAAGTGAGTGGTCTAGAAAGGGTCAATTTAACACAAAGGGCCTTTCTCCAGAAATGTAGAGATTAACATCATGCCAGAAGCAAAGTTCAAATATATTACTGTTGCTTGAATGGTGCTTTGGCTGTAGTTTCCTTCTCTGAGTCACAATTTCCAGCAACTTTATCAAACTACAGTTCCCAGGATTCTTTGGGGGAAGCCATGTGCTATAATGTGCATTGTATATGCATTAAATATTTGTTGTAGATCTGCCCAGTATTAGTTGTGGTTTGCTTTCTGACTCTATATGACTTCCCAACTTACTTGTCTATTTTTATTTTTCACACAGAGAGACACCTAGGTGACATTACCTCCAGCCATGCTGGGGGCAGGGTGATGGTGAAGAAAAACATTCCCTCTTTTCAACAAGGCTTGTTCTTCTGTGTTTGGTTACTGTATCTTTAGCAATACCTTTCACCAGTTTTTCCAGGAAATAGGTTAAGCTAGCCAGCCTGCAATTTCTAGAACTCCGCTGGATCAAGTTATGGGCAAGTTATGGACAAATTACATATTTTTGTTAGAAGATTAACTATTTCACAATTCCTACCCACAACTCTTGGATGAATGCCATTGAGGTCTGGTGATTTGTCAGTTTTTATTTCGTCAATAAGGCCTAGAACTTTGTCACAACTATTTCCTTCAATTCCTCACTCTCTCCTAGAGTTAATTCAGGCTCGGGAATCCTCCCTATATCTTCTGCTGTGAAGATAAAGGGAAATAATTGATTCAGCTTCTCTGCAATCTTCTTTTCCTCTGTTTGCAGATCTTTGATTCCTGTGTCACCAAGGTCCAACTGCCTCCCTAGACAGTCTCTTGCTACTAAGGCATTTAAATATGTTGGTGATGGTGGCCGTTATGCTTTTAGCAATGTGCACCTCAAATTCCTTTTTAGCATACTTTCTTGTCTGTGTGCATTTTCCTTTGCAAAGTTTGTCTTCCTTTTTGTTCTCATTATTTTGAAAGAAGTGTCTGTGAACCTGGGAGTTTTGAGGATGTTCAGAAACTGAACTAAATCTCAGAGTGTCACCTGCAGTAGCTTCTCTGACCCTCTTGTTAACCACAGTGGCATCCCCCTGGCCCCAGTGGTACATTCCCTGATCTTCCATATGTACTCCAGTTGAGCTTGGAATATTGTATTTTTAAAGCATTTTGGAAAGATTAGACCCTCTTGACTTTGCCTTTTGACTTCCTTTTTACCAATCCCTTTATTCTGGGGAAGGGAAACTGTATTTTTAGCAATACCTTTCACCAGTTTGAAGTTGAATGTGATGACCATCTTGCATGTTCTTGGCAATTGGCATTTTACATATATATTTAATTTAATAGCACTGTGCTCACTGTTCCCAATTGTTTCAGGAGCACTTACAACTCACACCACATTCTGGGCACCACGTACAAGCTCAGATATCTAGCTTGAATGGCCTGTGGTTTCTCTTTTGGGCTTCTACAGGTCTTTGTATCACTTGTACTGTTTGCAATAAGATAGCTGTCTGGGAAGAGCTTTTCAGTGCCCTTCCTGCATTTCAACGTTTTTTTCATCCTCCTTCTCCTCCAGTCTTGGGGAGTGGGAATTCATCAAGGTCCACAGTGACGTGAATACAAGGAGAACTGAAAGTGATCCGATGTTGGAGAAAGTGCCTCAGATTTACTTGCCTCAGCACTTTCTGCTCCTCCAGCACGAAGGATCTTCTTACATAGGCAGAAGCAAAATAAATGTTCAATGACACTTTCTCCTTGGACAAAGCAGACAAAGGGAGGCAGTGTGAGGGAATCCTTTTTTCCTTTCCTTTCCTAAGTGGCTTTACTTGAAGGAATCCAAGTTCAGCTAATTAGTATGCTTGATTAGAAGGCAAGGACCAGGACCCTTTCCAGAACTTACACAAGGAGTCGTCGTATACTTGCCCATAGGAAGCTGCAATATGCATTGTTCCATGTAACTCAGTACTGCCTACAATGAATGGCAGCATCAGTCCAAGTTTTTAGATGGGGGACATTTTCATCCAATCCCAATGCCGGGGATTATACCTGGGACCTTTTGCACATGCTCAACCTCTGAGCCACGTCCCTTCTATCTAGTCCAGTATTGTCTACAGATGGCTGGCAGCTGCTTTCAAGGTGAGGGTCTTACCCAGAAGCCTGTGTGAGGTGAGTGGTGGTGGGGACAGCAGGGCTGGGGAAGGAAATGGCAGGAGAAATGGTGGCTGCCTTCTCTTCTGCTGCAACGGCAGAATTGAAAGCATATGAATGTTCTTTGGCTTGCAACCTTGTCTCCAGAGGAGACGAAATAAAATATGCAGGCAGCTATGCATGCATTACCTGCATTATTAACACAGTTGCCTGCCTCTATTAAGCTAGAGAAACAAGAATAACTATCCAGATGATGACTGAAGACATCCCTTGCCAACCTGGTGCCATCGAGATGTTTTGGAGTCGACATGCCAGCTGGGACAGATGGAAGTTGCAATGTAAAAATCAGGGAGGCTGGCAAAGCCTGATCTGTGAATTCTTGGTGAAGGGTACTGGAAGTCATTTCCCCCTCAAAGCCAAGTGGGATGCTGCATGAGCGCCCTGTGGTTGCCAACTTTTCAACTGGCTCCATTTGGTGTGCCTTTCACTACTGATTTGCAGACCTTAGCAGGTGGAGCAATGCTCCATGCTGTGAAAAGGCTTCAACTACTGGCTCCTGCTTATCAAATGACTCTTAAGAAGTCATCCCTGCTGGGCAGGGCCCCAGCTCAGTGGTGAAGCACCCGCTTTGCATGCTGAATGTTCCAGGTTCATTTCCCCAGGCTGAGAATGCTGCCTGCGTGGAACCCCGAAGAACCACAGAATTGAAAGGGACTCCAAGGGTCAGGCCAGTCAGTGTAGACAACACTGAGCTAGACAGACTGGTGTTCTGACGTTATAATGACTACATCCTAAAGGCTCCCTCCCCCGCCCCCCGCAGCTGCCCAATCAAGTGGCGACCCAGGAAACACATGATCCTTTTTACAACACAGTGGCAGCAAAACAAAGGCAACAGCGCCTTCTTCCTTCCAAGGGTGGTGAACCTCAGGCCCGGTAGTGGTCCGTTGCTGGGTTGCAATGCATCCTTGAACTGTGACAGTGCCTCTTGCCTTTCCTGGATGGGAATGGAGAGGATCTCTGTGTTCAGAAACCTCAGGCTTGCATGCGGCTGGAATGTGGTCTATTTGTACAAAAGTAAGAATCATACCAAGGGACATGGGTGGCGCTGTGGGTTAAACCGCAGAACCTAGGACTTGCCGATCAGAAGGTCGGCAGTTCGAATCCCTGCAGTGGGGTGAGCTCCCGTTGCTCGGTCCCTGCTCCTGCCAACCTAGCAGTTTGAAAGCACGTCAAAGTGCAAGTAGATAAATAGGTACCACTCCGGCGGGAAGGTAAACGGCGTTTCCGTGCGCTGCTCTGGTTTGCCAGAAGCGGCTTAGTCATGCTGTCCACATGAGCCGGAAGGTGTCTGTGGACAAATGCCGGCTCCCTCGGCCAATAAAGCGAGATGAACGCCGCAACCCCAGCGTCGGTAACGACTGGACCTAATGGTCAGGGGTCCCTTTACCTTTACCTTTAAGAATCACACCCAGTTGTTTCACCCACTTTCTGCCTCTTGCCCTGCCCACCGCTGCCACGCAACCCCTGCTAAAAACATTTTTGTTTGGATAAACCTAACCAGATATGTAGAATGTTGGCATGTGCTTTTATCTTATCAATGACTTTAATTATTTTTGAATGTCTTAAAATAGCTGCTTTTAACTCTTTTTTTTTTACTGATAATTTTATCGTTCTATTCTTTTTGTATACCGTTTTAAGGTTTGTAAAAACAAACAAAACAAAAAAACCCAAGCGGTATATAAATTTTACGATATAATTTTTTAAAATATGATTTTTTATTTATTTCCTGCCTTTCACCCAAAGGTCCCAGGGTGAGTTACAGCATTAAAACCCAATATTAAAAGCAAACTTTTAAAACAACTTTCTTTAAAAATGTGCAAATTATTTTCTTTCTTTTTTGCACAGCAAAATGTTCCAGCTAGAAAATGCTTGAAAATGTTCAAGTGATACTTGTGAGCATGCTCAATATGATATCCAGCTTGGACCAACAGCAGAAAACAGTGGGGGGGGGCGGGGTCTGCCTCACCTGTCTGGCTTGTGGACTACCTGATGGGCCACTGTAGGGAGCAGGATGCTGCACTAGGAAGCCTGTTGGGATGGTCCAGCAGGGTTCCTCTTATGCTGTTAGGTATACAGGTTGAGAATATTGCACAAAAACAGCAGTGCCCCGATCACAAAGCAGATAAGCAAAAGTAAATCAGCAGTTGTTTTTAAAATTCCGCCTAACAATTATTCCGAGCAAGTGAACAGATCCGCGAGAGAAAAAGAAATAAAAGAGGTTTTTGTTCTTATTGTTGTTGTTTTTAAATTACAGCTTGAATACTAACAGAGAAACGACCTTTCCATGAGATACTCTCAAAGGCTGCAGAAACCAGCTGAAAAAATGCAGAGGAAGACTTTAAACGTTGGAGAGTGCCCTCTGGTGGCCGACACACACACACAGCTTCTTAAAACAATATTGCTCCCAAAACCCAACCACACCCCAAATAAGCAACAGTAAACGCGGGGGAAGGAGAGTGAGAGCAAAGCCCTTGCCCAAGGCAGTATTATGCTCACCAGGTGCTCTGAAAGGCCTCTCTGCAGTGTTTGAGCTTTGATTCTAGTTTCATACTTTAAAGTCATCCTTTTGATGTCGCAGTTCTCAAGGAATGAAAAAGCATGGGTAATGCAAAGGTATGCCATTTCCATCATCGCCACCACCACGGCCCCAAATTGAGAGAATATTTGCATCTAGCAACATCTGACCAGGTATACTTTTCACTCATACTAAATCACTTTCAAGTACTGTTATTTCAGTGAACAAATAAATGAGGTTATATAGAAACATTTTTTCTTGGCCAGGGGCAGGGGGGACTTTGTAAGATCAAAAGATGTCCTTACCAACAGAGCCTGAAAGCAGGATAACTACCCTTGTAAACTCTGGCCTAGTTCACTGCATACAATTCGTTTTAAAATTATTCATTCATAAAAGTGATAAGCACTCACAGGAGCAAATGCAAAGCCAGTTTACGGAGGGGAGTGCACGGGAAAGGTCAGTGGGAAAACCACTGGAGGGCGAGGCTTTCATTGATAAAATAAATGCAGATGTGTTCCTACACAAGGTTCTGTCAAGGAAGAATAATTATGATTCCAATGAGATCTCTCCCCCCTCCCCCATTCTCAAGTATAACAGAAAGCAATCTGTTCTCAGAATGGATAAAACAGGAAATATCAGTATCTAGCAGATAAAGAGCATATCATTTATTATTAATGAAATTTGTGGTTCAATTGCAACAAATACTGAGCATTTAATACCAAGTTTTCCGTCAATAAATGCATCCCCTATGATATGCAATACTACTTGCTATCACTTGGGAGACCCAACTGATGCTTTATTTATTCAGTAAGAATTCCAGCTTTGCCTTTCAATGTGACCTACTGCGTTCTCTACTCACAGACAACCCATGCACATTAATGGATCTTCTGCTGACGCAGTGCTGCAAGGATCAGACCAGTGTAATATGTGAATTTATTTCTCAATCAAGAAGAGAACAGTCTTTGGTAAGTGCAGTGCAGTCCTACGTCTCTCTGTTCAAAAGCATCCCCTCCCTGCTTAATTCAATGAGACTTACTCATAGGTAAGCGTGTATAGGATTTCAGCCAGAATGGTACAAAACGACAAGGGAAAAAAGACCAAAGCCTAGGGGATAAAAAGAAAGCACAGGCAAATGCTGTCATTCATTAAGTCTCTTGACTAAAGCCTTGACTGTGACTTCACTCTTGAGCTGTTGCACACACACATCCAAGCAACTGGACTAAAGGATACACATGATGCTTAAGAAAACTGTGAAATCTCTTCCTTTGTTTGAAACAGTATAGCAAAATCACAGCTGTATTTCTAACAGCAAAAGCCCTCTGATATAAGGAAAGCTGTTAAGAGCGTGGCTTTCAGTTCCATTCTGGAGTCGTGATTTTGTCTTTTATGGCAAGTACAACTAAGAGAAATAATCTGAAATGATCTAGAACGAGATTGTCTTTTACTAAAGGTCACACCAGTCTTGTCCATCAATGCACTTCTGTTACAAGCACATTGTCCCTGGTTCTCAGCATGAACTCTACATAGCTTTGGATACAGGAGGAATACAGAGACCCTCTTGTGTGGAATGTGCTCTATTGCATTCATTGTGCAGAGAAGGGGAAAATTTTCCGCTTATGTTAGTGCCCTGCAGAGACTGGAGAACTGCTGGTGCTGCCGTCACTGGGCACCAAAACCAGGACACAGATTGTGCACCAAAGCCAGAGTCAGCCACTAAGAAGCCAGCTATTTGTTTCACAACAAAGCACTGCAAGTAAGTAGTAGTTGAGGGCTGGGTAGAGATTAGATCAGAAATCAACACCAACACATACAGTAACTTGAAGACACGCTGCGAAGTTCAGTAACCCCCAAATTCAGGACATTAACCAAGTGTGGGCTGTGAACCTCATTACACTTGGTTTCTGTTACCCTAAAGGTGGAAAAGTACCAAATTATCTCCTAGGCCAGATCCACATTGCAGTCCCTGCATTTGCAAGGCAGGATTGCCTTGGAGATTTTTGCAAATGCAATTGCTGCTCACCATGGAACACGTACGTAACTCGAGTCCATACTACCTGCCACTGGGAAGCACAATAAAAAGGGAGGATCTATGTGGCATTTGAGATGTCTTTTTAAACATTATGTACTGAGGGTTTATAGACTGCTTGATTGTAAAAGCAACAGCAACTTCTAAGTACGTTACCAAAATATATCCCCTGCCATCACTGATTCTCCACCTCCCACTGTGTGTTACATAGCCTGTTTCTTTCCTTATGCTTAATTCTCTTTCCCATGCCATACCCTGGCAGGACGAGCCATTCACTGTGTATCCATCCATTCAAGGCAGTGAATCAAAAGGAGGCAAGGAGCAATACCAGTCTTAAAAAACACCAGCCCTGAACATGGATCAGCCTCTAAGGTTCAAAAAATATCCCAGTCTTATAAACTGGAACACAGAAGAAGCTGGATTTTCAACCAACCAGCCAATCAATATCCAATGCATAGTGTACCTTAGGAAACAAATTCAGCACCTTAAAGCAGCCTTCCCAACCTGGTGCTCTGCAGATGCTTTGAACTACAACTTCCATCTAGCTGATGGAAGCAGTGCAACATACGGTAGCTATGCCAGTCACATTAAATCACCACTGTATTTTAAAGACAGGGAGAAACTCCACTGGTAGGATTCCCAGCCTAAATAAGGACACACTTTCTCTGCACCTTGTGCTATTGGTTACTTATTAGTTTTCCACACTAATAGTGGAAGCACATGCACAATAAATGAGAAGCAAATCACATCTGAGAGGTAACATGATTTATGCAATTGGCATTTAGCTATAGATCCATGGTACTGCTAAGCAATACTTTAATTCCTTCAAATATGGACCAGTTGGCTAGCAGTACATAAGCCACCAATTATGGCTGCGAAAGAACAATTTCAATGGGGCATGGATGGGATCCTAACAGAAGCATCACAGGAAGGAAGGAAGGATTTTCTTAAAGTGGATTGTGCCCAAGTAAGCCATAAGGAAAGTGTTGTGTATCCATATATAGGCATCTTTGGAATAAATGCCATATTAGATCTGCTTCTCGTTAGACATCGGTATGAAATACATAGTAACATATTACATAGATTAAAATATGTGCGCATGGGCTTAGCACACAACTTTTCTCTTTAAAATCCACAGAATGGGAAACTTGCAAAGGATCAGTCCCTTTGCCCATGTGCTTCGAGTAAATACAGTGCAGTGCACATTTTGTACTCGCTATACTACTGATACTTGCAGCAAGGTTAATTTAGATTAGATATACAGCCTTGTTTGCCACTGGATACGGGGGGGGGGGGTAGCAATTCAAATACATGTACAAACCTGTAACTTTAATGGAATTATGCGCTTTATATAATTGTTTCAACAATTACTGCCTATGCTTTCCTTAATGCAAAGAAGAACCCTTTCTTTTAAGGGCATCTGTCCAATACTTACTCAGTTTTTCACACACCCATGTGAAACTACTTGCATTTACTAAATAATTAGATCAAGGCAAAGTAGGAACCTGCTAACTGATACTTTATTGAAGGACAGCAATGAAGATCACAGATTTTAAATAGAGTATGTATGGTGCCAAAGCCCATCTCCTCCATCAATCATTTTAAGCTGTGCAGTTCCTTTGGGCTGGGCAAAGAAATAAAAGCCCTTATTGAACAAATACGTATGTACTCCCCCAATTATTGTGATATAATATAACAATGAAAAAACTAATTTATGTTGAGGGACCTATAGCAGATAATTAAATGAAATTCTCCAGTAAAATACCATGAACCAAACAGCTTTGGGTAATTCTGTATTACTAGATGAACAGAGCTCATTCATAGTCCTTGCACAAAAAGCTGTGATGTGTTACTTACGCCACAAAATGTTATGTAAATTTTGCAGCTGGAAGACAATGAAAGGCGTAGCCCAAAAGCCACATTCTGAAATGGAACCAGTCTGGGATAAATGATTTGAGGTGCTTTATGGCCTAAGCACTGCAATGCAGCAAGCATTAAAAGGAAGATGGAGAAGAGAAAACTATGCAATAGCTCTTTTTAAAGGCATGATTTTTCTTGGGTGGGAGGTATTAATAGGAAGATGACTATAATTACACCTGGTGGAATCAAGCATTTGTGCAGTAAACTGACTGAAAGAGAAATCTAAATAAAAAAACCTATGCTTCATTGTTAGGGGTTATTCCTCCCTCGGTTTAACCAAGTGATATCCAAAATATGCCAACAAAACAGTCAGTGGAATCAGACATCTTGGAGGAAAAGAGGAATTAGTTGTAATGGCACCTGACCTGATGCTTGCCTCAAGGCAATCCTCCATAGTAGTCTACTACCTTCAACACAGTAGTCTACTAACTCCATAGCAGTCTACTAACTTCTGTTTGAGGACAGAAGTCTGGGCGCCCTAAAAGTACCACATTTAAGGATGCCAAGATTTAGAAAACCTGTATGTTCTTTGAAATTACCTTGAATCCTAACTAGGTTTCTGTGAATGGAGAGGATCCTTCCATTCACTGATAGGACTCGGATCTAGTGCATGATTCTGCTGGCAGAAAGGGGCAAGGCATCTTCTCCAGTTCTTCATTCCCATGTCTCATGCTGCTTTGGAGAACTGTCCAAACAAGGTTTTTGGGGCAGAGCGGGGGGGGGGGGGGAGGGCGGGACTACAAAAGGAAGGAGAAAATTACTGAAGGTCACTTCCCTTGTTCTGCTGACAGAAGTATCACATGAGTAGAACTTTGCTCAGAGCAGGCTACCACCAGCAGGAGTAAGCTCAGGATCCTAGCCTTTGTAAAGAGGCCATTTTGTAGGTTCATTTAGGCAAGATTAAAACAGATTTCATTTTCAGCATTTTGCAGTGCCATTTTGAGGAGGAAGCAGAAGTTCTTTTCAAGATTTGAGTTTCCTCTTGCTCTCTTCATCCCAGTCGAAGTCTAGGGTGGAATCATCAAAATCAGCTATTGAGAACAAAGATTTTCCTGTGCCAGTGCTGGCTCTTCCCACTTCAAAGCACTTCCTTGAGTGCCCCACGCTATTGGACGTTTGGGCCTCCAATGGCTCCCTCTGTCGGTCCCTGTCATTACTGGTGACATGCAACAAAACTGGAGACTTTGGCTTTGATTCAGCTGATGGCTTGAAGGCAAAGCTGGCTAATTTTGCCAGTATACTGGAGCACACTTTTTTCGTGTCCGCACCATCTGATATTTCCTCTCTCATTCTTGCCTTTTTTGTGGAGGAAGGGAGTGAATTATCGTTTTGCTCCTCCTCCTCTCTTTGGTTATCACAAGGGCGTTTCTCCATTCTATTATTTCCCACCTTAGTATTGTGTTCCTTGTAGTGTTTCTCAGGACAGCCTTCTCCCCTTGGCTTCCCCACTTTTGACACAGTTTTGGTAGAAGTGTGAGGGCTGCAGACAGTATCAGGCAATTGGGCATGATTTTCATTTTCAGAAGGCCAAGCAAGCTTTGGCTTCTGCTTACGCTGAAACTTAGCTAGTTTAGCAGCCGCAGGTCCCAAATCTTCCAGGATTTCAGGTTTAGTAGAACTTCCTGCTGCACCTTTATTTGTTTGGCCTCTGTTTCGCTTTCTGGTTGAAGTAGCAGACTTCTGTTGCCTTAAAAATGTGCTGTGAGGTGGGGAAGCACCCAGGTCTGTTCTGGGGTGTTGTGGAACAACAGCTGGACCAGGAGAAAATAAAGTTGGAGAACACTCAACCTTAGGATCTGGGGTACTTGCACAAAACGCATTAGCTCCTTCAATGTTTTCCCTGTGCCATTTCTTAGAGGCCCTGTGAGTAATCACTAAATCAGGTGAGGTACAATCCGCTGCATTTGGGCCTTTGTCACTTGCTCCTGAAGGTAAGCTTGTGGGCTTGGTTGCCTTCCCCCCCTCAAGACCAGAGGCAGCCTGTCTGCAAGCATTTCCTAGGGCTATTGTTGTTGGTGTGGTTTGCTTGGCTTCACTTAAGTCATTTCTTTCTTTAGAGCAGGGTTTGTTGTGTGGGGATTTCAAAGACGTTCTTGCAGTTGGAGACATTCTTGCAACTGGAGACTCATAAATGGTCTTCTCAGCTTCAGTGCTGCTGTCCGTCATACTGTCAAACCAGCTCAAGCTACTGTCCTTGCTGCATTCACTGGGTTTGCCCCATTCCTTTGTTACTCTGTTATCATTAGATGTCTGGCTGCTTAAGAATATTGGATGCTTATCAGGTTGCAATTGAATTTCATTTCCTTCTTGGACTGAATGTTGCGGACGAGACATCTGCTCCGGTTTCTCAAGTGTGCGATTGTTTGAGGATGCCTCTTCGGACTGCGGAAACTGAGACGAATTTTCATTCTGCAATCTGCAAAACAAAAATAAAATATATTTTACAAAAATAAACTACATTTTCCCCTTCCCTAATCCTATGAAATGCAGGATCTGCTCCATCTATGTTTGGGTTTACAGCCCTAATTATTTATTTTGATTTTGGTAAGCATATAAGTAAATGAAAGGAACTGTCTCAATTACAGAGTTATTATTAGGCACCATGCGTCTTCACTTTGATACCCTGGACAGTAAATTTATTAGTAGCCATCCTATGCTACTGCCTATTGCAATAGCACATGTGTTGCCTGAACCCACTGTGATTTACCAGGGCTTTTTTTTGCCTCCCATATAAATGTTTATTACCTGTCAAGTCTTTGGAATTCTTCACGCAGAATGTCCTGGAGTTCCAGCTTCTCGAGGATCAGTTTACACTGCATTCGATACTGCTCCAGTGGATTTTCAGGAAATGATGTGTGCAGTGCATTGACACCTCCAAGGAGTGCACCTCCCTATAGGAAAGAAGAAGAGAGAAATACAATGCAAATGAACTTTAATTAGATATGTCTGTGTGTAAACTTATATGCCGTTAAAAGGGTTATATGACACAGCACACAGATCGGAAGGTTTTCTAGCACTGAATAAAACTGCTATCAAACTAACCCTGTATCTTTAGCTTATGAAAACAGGCATTTGCACCCTTCTTCAGTGCAGCATGTGTGGGCACAACGACACACACGGGGACCTTCCATTCTGCCTGCACAAGGCTCTCCTTCTTCCCTGATGCCTTGCTCACCATCATGGTTTCAGTAGTGGTGGTGGTAGGGCAGTAGAAGCAGAAGGCATTTTATTTACAGGCTCAAATGTACAAAACTGAGGGCTAATGTTAGGAATTGTTGAAGATTAGTTCTGAGGTGTGGAAATGTGGTCTCCTTGTTGCGTTGTGAAGGTTGCTTCCGATCACATGTACCACAAAGAACTGTTTCAGCTGCCAGTCTCTACATGGAAACTCACCTGCATTGAAGACTCCATCACTGAAACCACGGTTACTGCATCTTCCACAGTCACAGTATCTCTAAACATCAATCGAGCATGTGCTAAAAACAAACAACAACAACAAATGTTGCTGAAACTGATGAGCAGATGATTAGGTTAAATTTATTAAATGCATATGCCACCTATTTAGAAAGCTCTAGATAGAAAGCGATAATGGAATTACACTAGCAACAGTTTTTGATTTAAATCTTTAAAAAGTACTGTTGCACACCACCCCAACCTCTGAGCAGTGTGAGATTCCAGGGGTTCCAGGCGCTTACTTACACCCACCAACTGAAGCACTACTTACCCATATTAGGGCTCCTGGTGGTGGGTGTAGTATTTAAAAGCCTCTCAATCCATGTTACAACTCACACATTTGCAAGCCAGAGTGGCCATAGCCTAGCTACAGCATACAAAGCTGGGGCATGGAAACCCTATATATGCAGGTGCTGCTGCACTGGATAAAAGCCTTTTAGAGGTTCACCATACTGAGTGCCAACAGAAACAACCATTTGTTGTAGCCTCTTAGGAGTTTAGTCCAATCAGTTGTATGACCTGGTTCCAGCACTGCCACGAACGTTTCCCAATTCATTTTGTGTGATGTAAGCGCTAGAAAAGGAAGAGGAAACCCAAGCTCTCACCTTCAGCTAATCGTATCAAACTCTCTAATAAGCGGATGGTGGTTCGTGCAGCGTTCCTGCAATCACTCTGCCTCTGCATCTGATAATAGCGGACAAGAATCAAGTTGCTTTCATCAGTCAATACCGGCTGCAGGTTCTTTATAAGGCAGAAATATGTTTTCATTTTTTCCATAGTCCACAGCTTTTCAGACACACTTGGGCAAGCTGCGTGAGAAGAGTTTGCAGAAAGAACCGCATTAACAAAATAAGACACAGAGTAGAAATCAATAGACTTCATAATGACTACGCTGTCGTTGGCTCCAACCCTCTGGTGCACTTATTCTGCATGAGCACAAATGGATATATAGTCTAGGTAGTGTAGAGATTCAGATATATTCTCTATAACTGATTGCAAAAGCCACTGCTACCTTTGTTTTCCAGTATGAATGAGGAAATTATGCGATCCCATTCTTCATTTCTTGTATCCAGCAATACCAGGACAAGGTCGAACCTGCTAAGGAGAGGGCTGCCAAGGGCAATGTTCACAGAGACAGATTCATTAGGGTCATACTGCCCCTTTGGATTGGTCGCTGCCAAGATAGTGGTCCTTGTGTTCAGCTTGCACACTAAACTGAAGAGAAACATGATCGATATTGACACAGAACTATGTTATACCACCACCACCACCACCACCACCACCACCACCACCCTACTGCCCAAAGGAACACTTTCGGGTACTTTCCATTTTGAACCTTCCCTTCAGAAATTTCACACAGGCTGATCGGATAGGAGAAAAGATGAGGTGACAAACTAGCTAGAAAGGTTTGCGGAACCTAATGCAAATAAAGTGTGGTTTTGGATGAATGTGATGAACTGCAAATATAGGTAACAGGTAAGATCAGCAGCCAGCAAGGAATCCTGTCTGGACTGGAGGCCACATCTATTAAATTGGCAGTAGAGTTGCTAATCAGCCAGCATTGGATCAGTAAACTTGTTTCGTCAGGTAGCTAAAACTAAAGTCTGAAAAGCCAATTTTAAAAACCTGAATACTCCAGATTTTGCTCATAACCCATCCAGCTCCATCCTCCCTCTTCTGCAATCTACCAGGTCTCACTACGTAGCATCACCGGGGTGGGGAGGGGAAAGATTTTTTTAGATCAAAAGTTGACAATCTTAACACTGGGGGGGGGGGGAATTGTATGCTCTCTCCTATGCGGGCAAATGCGAACTCTCTTACACTGTTGTCTCTGCCATTTGCACACACACACACGCCTGTTTGATGCACAGACATGTCTTGTGTTCTTCCACTTGCAGGCACACTCATAAATACACAGATGTTTGCAAATATACACAATCTCACTATACAAACTACCATGATCATAAGAAGGGTGTCTATAACAACATTTAGTATGGTGCAATTCCCCCCCCCATCCCTTAATTCATTTGACCTTGACCCGAGGTTTGTTTTCAGAGCTACAGAAGGGTGTTTTGTCCAAGTAAGCATAACTCTCTCAGTGCAGACATTTAGACAGCTGTTCTAAATCTGACTTCGAAGTGATCTATTTCCAGTTGGTGCCATCTTCGCTCTTACCTCATTGTACTGAGAGGGAGCAAGTACAGCACCAAGAATCTTAGCTTTCATATTTGTAGTACATAACATGGGAAAAGTATTTTGACTCTTAGCCAGTAACAACAGAGATTCAAAAAAGAAATCAAGAGTTGACCCCCACTCTGTAATGCCTTAAGGATGTCTAAATATGGAAGTGAAAGGTTGCAGCCCCAGAACACATACTTGGAATGGAGGAAAGGACTAAAATTCCATCTGCAGCACAAAACAACTGTTTCATTGCTCTCCTGACTAAAAATGGTTTTCCTTTTTTAAAAAAAACAACACTGAAAATAGTTCCCAATAGTGGTCATTTTAAAGTTGTGTATATGTCTGGTCTAGTACGGTACAATAAGATGTAAACATAGGGTCAACGAACATAATTCCCTCCCATTTTTGTGGCTTGTAAAAGCTGAACAAGTACCCTTAGCTCTTGCACCTTATTAATGTTTACTCAGAAGCCAAGCCCCACTATGTTCAGTGGGGCATGCTCCCTAGTAAGGTAAAAGGTAAAGGATCCTTGGATGAATAAGTCCAGTCAAAGGCGACTATGGGGCTGCGGCGCTCATCAATTGTAGGGATAAGTTTCACCTCTTCACTGCAGGAAGTTGGGAAGGTGGTGGGACAAAAAGGGAATGAACAGCCAGTCAACAGAAGCTGTGTTTTTCCCTACCTGGTAGAGGTCTGAAAATTGATGGAAGTACTTAGCACTGACTGCAATGGCTAATACCTTGTCATATAGTGAGAACAGCTAAAATTTTGAGATTTGCTGGGATGGAATTTTATACTCCTTAGCTTTCTGGTTTCATGTATATTCCTGGGCATACGCCAGTTAGGCTGGAAGCAGATTAAAAAATAAATAAATTCCCTAGAGAGTTTAAAAGAAGGTCCATTGCTCATTCTGCTTTCCCTTCTGGAAAATGGACTGCAGGTTTCTGGCTTCTTTGAAAACCTACAAAGTTTGTTTGAGCAGACCCTCATGCAACAACAATACAAGAGTGGGGAAATAAATTAGCATCCATGGCCCTTTTTTTAAAAAAAAAATACTTACCCAGCCTTGGCCACGCTGATGGTCTGTTGTTCCATTGCCTCGTGAATGCTGGTTCTGTCGTGTTCCTTGATGCTGTTAAACTCATCAATACAGCAAAGTCCCCCATCAGCCAGCACGAGGGCTCCAGCCTCCAAGTTCCACTCTCCAGAGTCTTTCACAGCAGTCACTGTTAAACCTTTGGAACAGAAAAGTGTTGTTTGAGCAACCCTGGCTCAATCTCATTTGAACAAGGCTTAACAAGGGTCAGCCTAAAAAAAGTAAAGGTGACAGTAGTACAATTTCCGGTGAAGACAGACCTGGTGCAGCTAGTGCCTTTTGTTACCATGAAAGTAAAGGTAAAGGTACCCCTGCCCATCAGGGCCAGTCGTGACCGACTCTAGGGTTGCGCGCTCATCTCGCTCAAGAGGCCGGGAGCCGGCGCTGTCCGAAGACACTTCCAGGTAACGTGGCCAGCGTGACTAAGCTGCATGTGGCGAGCCAGCACCAGCGCCGCACACGGAAACGCCATTTACCTTCCCGCTAGAAAGCGGTCCCTATTTATCTACTTGCACTTAGGGGTGCTTTCGAACTGCTAGGTAGGCAGGAGCTGGGACCGAACGACGGGAGCTCACCCCGCTGCGGGGATTTGAACCGCCAACCTTTCGATCGGCAGGTCCTAGGCTCTGTGGTTTAACCCACAGCGCCACCCGCATCCCCTGTTACCATGAAACTTCCTCAGAATTCCCTATGGAAGTTTAGTGTTTGTTTGTTTGTTTAAAAAATCATTTTAATTAACAAGGCAAAACAACAACTTACTTACCCGAGTACATGCAGATTTAAAAATAAAATAAAATTAAGAGGTGGGCAGCCTGCTTGGAGCATGTGTGAGGGGGGAAACTGGAGAAACTAGTGTTATGAATTTTTGGGGGGGGGTATGTATTGGTATGTGTAGGCTGTATGCCTGAGCCTCCTAATTTCTGGATCCAGCACAGACTCAATTCCTGGAGGAACCAGGCTAGCTTCCTGATGAGGTAAGTATGGGTCATTAAGGTAACAAAGGAAGTGGCTCTGTACCAGATGAATAAGGGGTGACCCCCCCCTTCAACTCACTGGTAGTTAGAAAGACAAAGGGCAGAGTTGAGAGTTATGTCAACTAGCAAGTAGAAGCAAGGCTGCAAGCTGGGCAGCTGGGAGACAGAACCATGCCTGATTTCTGTTGGAATACAAGGCTGTGGCTATGAGAGGAGCAAGACCATTGGGGGGGGGGTGTTAATGCTGTGAACCTCTACATGTAGGCTCAGGTTGAATATATGTGTAAGTAAACCATATAACATAGAGACACCACATTCTCCACTGTCTCTCATTCCAAAAGAAACACAAGCCCTGAATAAGTGTGTGGAACCCCCGTAATCTCGCATTGCTCAGAGACTGGGGTGGTGTGCAATACCTGTCATTCAAAATGCAAACCAAGGATGGAAGCCAGACTTAGTCCCTTGGCTAAGGGACCTCCTGCAAGTTCTCTCTTTACATTACACCTGCCTGCACCCTAAATCTGATATGTTATCATTCATGATACTATATAGTATAAATAGACTAATGAAAAATCAATTCACATTCATTTGTCAAAGGAAACTTGAAATTCAGTTGCATTTACGAAAGATAGCACAGCAGCAGTGCATCCTTATCTCTGCTGCTCTGGTGGTTTCTTTTTTGAGTATGTTGCTGTCTGCTGAGCTACGCAAAGGGTGAGTAAGTTCTGGAGCAATGACTGTTGTACTTATCAACAGCTGTGGAGTGACCTTGTGCAAGTAAACACCTGGGACGCTGAACCAGGGTAGTAAGTTAAAGAGGTGCAATTGCACCATTAAAGCTTTTTATGACTCACATGTGTGCAGCAAGAAATCAAACCTGGGACTTCCTCCTCACACTGCAATTTAAAAAAGAGTTGGCCTGTGAGTGACAATGCCTTATAAGTCACATGTCCATAAGCCACACAATGGCATGATTTAAATGTTGTAGTGCAAGAGAACAACCACTAGGTGGTTCCTGTAATTGTCATCCCTAGTTTGTCCCTCTGGGGGTTCCATAGAGGCTTTCTGTGCGAGCCAACAAGCAACCACAAGAAAACGCCACCTATCACTAGAAAATAAAGACTGCTCCTCTTACCAACTGCCTGAATCCTATCTTTCCACAACACTACAAAAACATAGCATATGTTTAAAACACCCAGTGAAAAGGTAATTAGCAGTAACAATAACCTGAGCAACAGAAAAAAGACAAAGGGATAATCAAGGCAATCTGAAAGACCTCCAGAAGAGAGCTACCATGGTCTGGCATCTGAAAGTTAACAAGAAAACAAAGGCAAACTAGGAAGTCCCACAGTTTTGATGCCCTTGCAGAAAAGGCCCTGGCTCATGTTGCAACCTACTGTGTTTTGGAAGGGGAGAACACACAAAAGCAGGGGCTCTGGAGGTGTCCACAATACGGCATTAATGCATATGTGGACTGCTGTTTCCATGTGCATGTTTGTGTGTGTACAATTTTATGCCTCTATCCTGATGTTTCCCATCCAAAATCCGAATTCAGTCTGTGTGTTTTGGACGGGGGGGGGGGGGCAGATTGCTGCCACTTGGATGAAGACATCATATAGACACCAGGGGGAAAAAACAGACACAAGCAGCTTCAAGTGCATTTTAAAATTCAGTGTGGACAAGCCCTCTGAGGAGGAGCCTGCACTTTGGTAGGTTTATGTGGGACC
The DNA here is from genome assembly GCF_027172205.1 of Podarcis raffonei. Classification (NCBI taxonomy): domain Eukaryota; kingdom Metazoa; phylum Chordata; class Lepidosauria; order Squamata; family Lacertidae; genus Podarcis; species Podarcis raffonei. Next base: position 56,498,845 of record NC_070604.1, read on the forward strand.
AGTCAATCCTTAAGCTAACCTGGGCCCAGACTATTTGTCTAGGGTTTTAAAAGTCAAAAACAAAGACTTTAAATTGAATCCAGAAACCAAGTGGGAGCTATTTTGGAGAGCAACCTAAACCCTGGCCAGGCAGTGATGGACCGATGGAGTGGCGTAGTCCCTACATTAACGGTCTTGTTCCACACGTTAGCTGGGGTAGTAGTCCAGCAGATCTTGAGCTGGCTCAGCCCCTCCATGGGGGGGGGCTTGTGGTGTGTTTATGCACTTTGCAGATCATCACTCTTTTATTCCACACTTTTCAATGCACTCACTTTCAAATTCGCAAAAAAAAGGTCTGTTTCTTTTTAAAAGAGGATTTGTTGCACTAGGCCGAGTGTGTGCTTTAATCCACCTTAACTGCACAAATCCATCCCACAGAATACTGAGAGGTATGGAGGCATCCTACAAGCACATACATGCAATCATTAGTTTAAAATAAAGCCCACCATTTATTCTTTTTTTGGGGGGGGAGAGCAATCAACATGGGCAGTGTTTTTTCCCCCTTTTCTTTTCACTTCGCTTCAATTACGCCAAGGCCCCTCTTCTTGCTAGTTCACTTCTCTCAGGAGCCTCGCTCGCTTTCGCTCTCCAGCCCTTTCACCCTCCTCTGGTCCAGCAGGTGGAGCGCCAGCTAAAGCTTCCCACTCCACTCGGGCTACGGGAGCCCATCTTGCTCTTTCGGGGAAGCCTCGGCTGCAGGAGGAGGGCCATAGCTCAGCGTGCAGCCAATCCGCGCCAGCCCTGCCAGTTAACAGAGCAGAATGGGCTGTAGTTTAGTGTAACAGGAAAGCTGCAAAACAGTGTGGAGTGCTCTCGGTGCAACATTAAAAAAGAGAGAGAGGAAAACAAGAAAGGGGGAGACGGAGAAGGGCGAGTTTTTGGGTAGTGCTTTTTTTTTTTAAAGCAACCCAAACCTCAAAGTTTCCTAACTCTCAACGTGCTCGCTTGCCGGCGCTGGGGTTCGCGTCCTGCAAAAGGGGAGCCCCCTGGACTTTTCTCGGGCTGCGGTAACACGCCGCGACTATTGTTTGCGGGTCTCCCCTCCCCCCCTCCCCGAAATATGGCAAAGGTTCAGGTGAACAACGTCGTGGTGCTGGACAACCCTTCTCCTTTCTACAACCCTTTCCAATTCGAGATCACGTTCGAGTGCATCGAGGACCTGTCCGAAGGTGAGTTTGCCCGGGGTGGATTTTTCGCCCCCTCGGCGCTGGCCAAGCCCTTTCGGGCTTTTCCCCTTTCCAGGCTTAAAGTTTGCAAAGGCCTCGCTGCTGCTCCCTCCCACCACCTCTGCATCTGGCATGCCGGAAGGACGGTGGGCTTTGCAGCCGCCGTCGCCTCCTTCTCCCCCACCCAACCGGCAGCGCCCGCCCGGTGCGCCCAGCTCCTCCGGTCTTCCGCTCGCGAGGAAGGGAAGCCTTTAAGTTGCAAGGAACTTGTTTGAGCGCTGGGAGCAGCCATGTTGCCAGCATTGTGCTGCTGCTGCTGGTGTGTGTTGGAGGGGGCGGCGGGGCGCGTACGCGAGAGAAGGAGGGCTCAACGGAAACACCTCGCACGCTTCGGGTTTTGGTGGGGGGAGGCGAGCCGGGAGAGGCTCAACTACCCAGTGCAAAGGAACCACAGGGGTGCTACAGATGAGCGGGGGGGGACGCGGACGCGCTGAGAACACCTGCAAGTTAAGTGGTTTCTACTCATCCGCTTTTAGTGCTCACACGAAGGGTGTGTGTGACATGTTTAAAACGCTTTAGGGAAAAAAAACAAACCAGAATTTTAACGATGCCTTTTTAAAAAAAGTGTTAAATGGCCTGAAAAGCACTTCTGGTACTACTTTACGTTTGCATAACTTTTTAATTGTGACACCCCTTTCAGACGGAAGTTCGCTTTGGGGAACGCCATGGAGGTTTGTAGTGGGTGTTTTGTTTTTCGTCTGGATAGCCTAATAAGCCTCTCTTCGGACCTCCACCCTTGCCCCTTCCGGGGTAGTGAGGTCAGCAACACTTTCCCTACTAGAGGTAGCTAGCAACTTTTGCCGCCACCCTTCAAAAAAACGTATTTGCCCTAGGCGGGCAGGAAGAATACTTAAAGACTCCTCCAGAACTTGCTATCCTAACCTACTGTCTAGTGAAGTCCCGTTGAATTCAGCAGGGTTTACTCCCAAGTAACAGGTTAGGACTACAGCCTCAACTACTAAATATTACGAAGTCATGCAGTAATTGAGCAGAATGCTACAGTTGTCTAGAACAACACTTAGAAGTGCTAGTATCAACAAACCTCTTCAAAACAATTTTTCAGTATTGTAAAACATTTCCTTGGATGTAAATACTAATTATTTTCAGCCAGCCCTGCTGGTTTTCAGTATTTGCTTTCAAATAAATGTAAACATCATCGAGTTAATGTCAACTGGCTTTACTAATGTTAAGAGGCTACAATGATTTTTGTGTGTTTTATTTTAGGTAAAGCAAAAGTACTAAAATATTTTTCTTCTTCTAATGTAGATTTGGAATGGAAAATTATCTACGTGGGCTCCGCAGAAAGCGAGGAGTACGATCAAGTTCTAGATTCAGTTTTGGTGGGCCCTGTTCCTGCAGGAAGACACATGTTTGTATTTCAGGCAAGTCTGCTTTTAAACATTTAGGAAATTCTAAAGCATTGTGTGTGTTTATGTTCAGATGGCTACTTTTGCGACAAGCAGTCACAAATTACAGGTGACTGAAGTTCAGCACTGCCCTGTGCTTTAAAAGGGTAGCAAATCTAATGTTTAACCCAAGGCTGGACAGCTCTTTCTTTGGGTACTGATTTTTAACCAAGAACATGGGGACATACATATCCAAGCGTGTGAGCTATTTATCATAAACAGTAAGATGGCTTTGCTCTAGAAGAGAGAGAGTTGCTACAGAAAAATCTGTTCTGGGAATAGAAGGGAGGGAAATACTGTATATGGGGTAATAAATTTAATTTCAGTAGTTTTTCTTTTTTTAGTGTTTTAGAGGAACGATTTTTCATGCATTTTTCATGACTACAGTAACATAAGCTATGTACATGCAATTGTAGGTAATATTTTGGCCATCAGACTTGCAACTGCTCACACTGAGTATGAGTTAGAGATCACCAAACTTTTCAGGGGAGGCTGTGTGTCCTCCTGCTTTCTGACATGCAAGTGGTGGGCATGCAGGATACTGACTTCTTTGTAAATGTGCCTGGGCTCTGGAATTTACCTTACGGGGCCCATCTAACCCAGTCTCCAAATCATCAAGAGGGCTGTAAAGGAATGTCATTTTTGTAGACGGCTTTTAACATTATCTGAACCCATGAGTAATGGTTATATGTTGCTTCTGGTCACCTCCTTAATTGGCGGCAATATAGATGCATACATAAAATTTGTAGGCCTCATTGGGACCTCTGGGGGGCCAAAAATCTGCACAGAAATATTAAGAGCACACAATGCTTTTAGGGTGGAGTGTTCTTCAGGAAAGGGTGAAACAAGTGCATTTAGAGGCCACTGAACACTGTGTGACTTGCAATTGCCGCGCAGATTACACTTTAGTTCTGTGCATCTCTCTGCAAGGGGATTATTACACAGTCACGTAGTTGCATTTGTATGTAGCTGGTTTTAACCATGATGTGTTCAACAAGCCAATGTTTTATTTCTCCAAAGTTTGGTTTGTTACCCAGTGGCTCTTGCCTTGTGCCTCTGTAGCTTGGTGTGTGTCTAGTCTGGAGCTACTAAGCAGACCATGGTTAGGTAAGGCTGCTAGGTTCAAACATGACAAACCATAGTTAGAACAAGCTGTGGTTTGTACCCTGACAACAAACTGGCTTCACATAATGGTTTGTTGCCAGGAAAAAAATGATTAGTCTGCTGGGCAGGGTTCAGATATTCAAATGAACCATGGCTTAACATTATGTACAGAGGAGGTGTGTGTGTGTGTTTATGTAAATAGCTGGGTGAATCCACACAGCTAAAAGCTGTGATGCTTGCTCTTTTGGGTAAAAAAATTAAGGCAGATTGGGTACAACCTGGTTTGTTTTACTAAAGGAAGTCCACCAACAAAAAAATCTAGTAACAAGTTAAAAGACCTCACAAAAAATAAAATGAGCTTGGAATATAACTAATCTATATCAAGGAGCTGAAACAATTACAGGATGGTCCTTGAATGAAAACCTGAAGTATATGTCTTTGAAGATTAGAACTTTTGTGCTTCTTAGTTCAATCGGCATCAGTAAGTACTGTGCCAAATCTCTTTATCTTGTGAGCATAGTGGTTCCTTAACAAATAAAAAAAGTGGGAGCTTTGGTCAATCTTGTGTTTTGTTTTTTGCTGCAGGCAGATGCTCCTAATCCAGGACTAATTCCTGATGCAGATGCTGTAGGAGTCACAGTTGTGTTAATCACCTGCACCTACAGAGGTCAAGAATTTATTAGAGTTGGCTATTATGTGAACAATGAATATACTGAAACAGAATTGAGAGAAAATCCTCCGGTAAAGCCAGATTTTTCTAAGGTAGGAGTTATTGTGCTTTGCTTATCTATTAAAATACTATTGTTACATAGAATTAAAATGCTAAGAAATCAGCAAGTCAAATTTTAAAAAGAGCTTTGTCCTGAATTTGTTCTAAGACTGCTTCAGAAGTCAATAGTATCTGATGCAACTCCAAAATGTTGATGTGAATGTCCTTGTTTTGCAGCTCCAGAGGAATATTTTGGCATCTAACCCCAGGGTCACAAGATTCCACATTAACTGGGAGGACAACACTGAAAAACTGACAGATGCAGAGAGCAGCAACCCAAACCTTCAGTCACTCCTTTCTACAGATGCACTGCCTTCTGCTTCAAAAGGATGGTCAACATCAGAAAATTCACTAAATGTTATGTTAGAATCTCATATGGACTGCATGTGACCCGACTTACCTTTCAGCGCTATGTATGTGTTAGGATGTAGACAGACAGCACAGAGACACACATACACACACACACCATCACCAGAAACGATTTCCCGGGAATTGCATATTCAACATGTGAAGAATTTGTTTTAAAATCCCCACATTCTGTAGAAAGTTTATAAGGAAAAAGTATTTGAGTGGATGTATAAATAAAAATTATTTTTAAGTAATTCTGAGTGTTTGCTCAGTCCACACTAACTATGTTATTAAAACATTTATTTATTTTTTTCTCCCCTGCAGGCTGGGTGGGGGTTGAGGGAAATACAGGAAGTTAGATATCTCATAGAATAGTTGGAAAGTACCCTGAGGATCATCTAGTCCTGAAATGCAGGAATATGCAACTGTCCCTTACGGGGATTGAACCTGCAACCTTGGCGTTGTCAGCACCACGCTCTAACCAGCTGAGCTGAAGAAGTTAAATCTACAACTTGTTCAGTATATATGCAAGACTATTCTAAACAGCCTCTGTTTGGAAAGCAGGAAGCATAGCATAAACCGCAGCTGCCTTTTCAAGGCACATATGACTTTTAACAACACAATTTAGTCCAGCATCAAGACGTTTGTGTGGAATACTATTGTGTGTGTACTGTGAGGGTCCCCCTCCTTCTCACATACGCTGTTCGTGGCATGCCATACAGTGTTACCACAGAAAGAAATGCAGGATTAAAACATTTGTGCTGGCCTAGATGCATGTGCTCTTGGATCATGGACACTAAACTCAAATCCTCCACCGCACCAAAATCATAGTCACGCGCATTACAGTAGTCCTCATCAAGCAATCAGGCTTGCAAGTGATTATGTGTAAGTTGTGGCTTAGAAGATTTATCAGCCTGCCAGCCACATACTTACTTGGTCTGAGACAGGGTCTTACGCTTTGTAGACCAACCACACACTGACCCATTGCATGAAACATGATAAATAGAATTTAAAGCAACAGAAACTGAAGGTGCCTGGGACAGCATCAGGAAGCCTCTATATGCACACAGCGTGATTATTTTATCTTTGATGCTATATAGTGTGGGAAGGAAGGGGAACTGAGTTCCTAGGCCAAACAAGATCTTAAATGTCTCATTGGGAGCTAAAAGTGTATTCTTCTTAAAAAGGTAAAGGGACTCCTGATCATTAGGTCCAGTCGCAGACGACTCTGGGGTTGCAGCGCTCATCTCGCTTTACTGGCCGAGGGAGCCGGCATACAGCTTCTGGGTCATGTGGCTAGCATGACTAAGCTGCTTCTGGCAAACCAGAGCAGCGCACGGAAATGCTGTTTACCTTCCTGCCGGAACTTCATGCTTTCGAACTGCTAGGTTGGCAGGAGCAGAGACCGAGCAATGGGAGCTCACCCTGTCTGCCAACCTTCTGATCGGCAAGCCCTAGGCTCTGTGGTTTAACCCACAGCACCACTCGTGTCCCATATTCTTCTTAGGTCCTCCCAAAGAGAAAGCACAACTGGGCTGAAATATTAGAAAAGGTTCACTGTGACAGATGACATTTATTCCAGTTCTGCCCAACTGGCAATGGCCTCCTAGGGTCCTTACACAGCCCTGCTCCATGACATAATACCAGATAGACACCCCGGGTTCATCCAATGCAGTTGAACTTCAGGAGGTACGGGACAGACAAAAGTATTGTAAAATATAAACTCTGGGGTTTGCTACAACAGGGTGTGAAAATAAGGTCCCCAAGCTCGATGGTTTAAAAGGGACTGGATTAAAAATTGAGGATAAAGGCTATGTGGCAGTAAGGTTGAGTACCAGCAGATGGGAAACTGGAAGAAACCTGACCTCATGTCCTGCTTGTGAACTTAACCATAGCTATTTGCCCACTGTGGAAACAGAATGCTGGACTGAATAGACCCTCAGTCTGATCTAGCAGAACTACTCTTACATTCTGAAGAGTCCTTTAAAATTAAGAGCTTGCAGATTAAAGTTAGGGCATTCTGTGTGCAAAGCACATGTTCTATTGAGCCTTCTGGGAATAAAAAGATTATGTTTTGTCATGTATAGATACATCAACATCTTGAGGTAGGACTCAAAGCACAAGTCCTGTTTTCTACAGAGTGCTTTTTCCTCAATGCACTATTACCAAGACTTATATTGCATGTGAATAATAAAAAAAATCCACTCCTTCATTACAACCTAAAGATGTAGATACTTTCAGAAGGTAATTGTCAACTGCCTCCTCCCCCAATATAAACAAAAATTCCAACCGCAGTTGAATGTGCATTTGGATGTCTCATTTTACCTGCGCTTGTGGATCCAATTCCTGCTGTAAGTACAGAACGCGGAGTAATCTTTACTGCATATTTCAGAAACTGAGACTTCCCTGTTCCAGGGTCTCCAACCAATAAAAGATGTGATTCACCTTGCAGGGAAACAAACGCACAAGTGTTTGCTAAAGCAGCATTTTAGATTAAAGTAATTATTCGGTGCAAGGCCAGAGAAATAATGAAACAGCAGAAATATGATGCCATCATGCCAGCCAATTTCCAATCTTTAAAATAAAAAGCCTTACATTTATCCTGCTTTCCATGAAAAGATAGCCACAAAGTGGCAGTTTTATCGTATGTACTTGAATGTATGTACACTCAAAACACAGAAGGATCTCACCCACCTGCCCTGTGTGCTCCACCTGCTCTGACCCCTGAACCAGACATGCCCACATGTATTGAATACTACCTGCATAGTCCAACCCTGATACTGAACCCTGGATACCAGGATTCAGATTACCACTTAGCCATGAAGATCACTAGGTTACCTTGGGCTAGTTGCAGGATCTCAGCCTAACCAACCTCACAGGTATTGGCAAAATAAAATGAAAGTGCACCACCCTGAGTTCCTTGTAGGAAAGAGTGGGATATAACTATAATAATATATATTTTTTAAAAATGTAACCCCCAACTTTGCTAAGAAAGGATCATGTGCTGAAAGGTTTATGGAAACGTCTTAGACACCAATTTCCTTATTTTCTGTCCTAATTACAATTATGCTTTTATTTTATTTTTGCTTAGCTACAAAAATGATCATTCACCTCAATTCATCTCATGATCTCAGGAGGAAAATGTAAAATATTTAATGTCTTAACAAACATTAGTAGTAGGATTATGATTAAGCATTAGTGGGGTTTTCCCATCCTTTCGATAGTATGCAAGCTCATCATGTGGTAACTTGGCATTTCTAAATGGGGAGGGAATGATCTGACAAAAATGGCCTTTGCTCAAGAATATTCCACTATAGTTTAGATAATGTTTATTGCAGGAAAATTGTACTTAATAGCCCTCTACAGAAATGACATTAATGCTTTGAAGGTGGCATTTAAATTTTGCTCTGGTGACCTATGGCATATATGTACCCATTCAAAAACCTCTTAGGATTATATCCACCTACGCAAGTGGTGACATTTACTGCCCAGCACACAGCACTTCTGCCCCCCCACACAGGGAAAAGCAGTTTGCTGAAAATTCTACAGTAACAGATCTAAGAAAAAATAACAGGCAAGTATGGAAAGAAAAGACTGGAATAAAATTATTTGAAGTTACAGGCTGGCAAAACATACTGGCCTTGCTCCCATGTCACTTCAAACCACGGTTAACTATTGTTTAAAGATGAACACAAAGCATGCTGGTGCATAGGGCTAAAATTGCAGCTGCTTTGCTACTACTTCTGTGTTGTCGGCAGCAAAGCCATGGTTTCACTAAGCATCATGTCCAAACCCAGACTCATGATTTGTTTCTCCCTAAACCACCATGAGTGGTAAGCCACAAACAAACCTTGGTTGTAGCTCATGGTTTATTTTGAGAGCAACAAAACGAGTCTGAGTTTAGATGCAACATGCAACAACAGAAGGGGTGGAAGAGCAAGGTACCCGCAATTTTAGCCTAATGCACCCAGCACATTCACCTTTAACCACAGTTAACTATGGTTTAGCACAGAGGTCAGCAACCTAAGGCCCATGGGCTGCTTCCGGCCCATGAGCTTCCTGGAACTGGTCCACAGCCGTTCTGTGGATCGGCCTGGGGATTCCATGCTTTCTTTTCCGCGGCACCATTTTTTCCCTCACTGTGAGGACCAACTTCCGGGTCAGAAGAGTGCCAGAAATGGTGTATGCGCATGTGCATGGGCACTCCTCCATCCCAGAAGTGCGCCAGAAATAGCGTGTACACAGACGCGGGCATGCACACTCTGGCCCACCGAGAGGTCTGCCAGGGAGTGGACCGGCCCAGCCTCAAAAAACGTTGCCGACCCCAGTTCAGCATGATGTGTGAACAAGGCTTTTGTGAGATTTTGCTCTTTCCTCTCCAAAATCTGGTTGAATCTTTATTTTAATGTTATTAACTTGCTGTTGGATTAGTTAAATTTAACTAATCAAAGTCATCAAAAAATATTTTTAAAGTACCACGAAAAGCATCACAACAATGTTGTGACAAAGTGACCCAGTCCTCTGAAATAGTACAGCAAATTTAAAGCTGTCTTTGTGACTGTTGGTATTGTTCCTCAAAGTGTACAACATACAGTTGCTTTCTAGAGTTTTTAGGGACATGACAACTTACATGAGTGTCTTTCATAGGACTACTTTATCAAGAAAGCACTAAGGGATTAAAAAATCATACGATGGCAGCTCTTTTACACTACAAATGGTGCAGTAATTCAGGCCAGTGTAGTGATAAAGGAGACAGGTCTATAGGGGGCTGCGTGTATTTAAAAGAGGGATAGGTTTTATATATACTAACCTCTAACCCGAGTGCCCGCAGCATCTGTTCTCTGCACACCCCCTGCAAGCACCATGGCTACGGCCAACTTCACAAGATACAACCCAAAAATCTGAGGGCACAAGCTTGCTAAAATGTCGTTTCTCCCTGAAAAGAGGGGAGGGAAAATAATTAGTTCAGCTGATAACAAACTATATCTGATCACACACATTTCCCAAGCAACTGTCTAAGATACTACTCATTTGAACTCCTTGATTTAAAGTAACAGACTATGACAGGTGAATTAAAAATAATAATGATTAGATGGCACTTTTGTAAATATTGATTTGTTGTGGGAATGGTCTCATATGACGCTGAAGAGAAAAAAGCCCAGATTCAGTGTTTTCCAGTGGGCAGTGATACTTAGAGAACGTGTAGAAATTGGATCAGTAGAAGGTGGTGTACTGGAGAAGTGCTGCTCACTCATGTTGCTGCTGCTTACTGGGAGGTGGAAGGGAAAGGTGGCAGCAAGGTTGGCATGGTATGGAGCTAATTCAGTGCTCCTGCCAGTGCATTTGCACCATGCCAACCTCCATGCCGCTTCGCCCCTCCTCCTCTAACCTCCCATAAGCAGCAGTGATACAACCGACCAGAGGTCAGGTGAGTGGCAGCGCTCCACCATGCCTTGTGCTATTGGAATAAATGAGATCTATAGCTTTACTGAAACACCTTTATTATTATTCCTCACAGGTATACTCGAGGGGTCATAGAAATAACACAGACTGGTTCTGGCTGTGAGAGCTCTGACAGATGTACAGAAGTCTACCATCAGCAAGAACATCCTTCATGCATTAAATAATTAATTTCAAGCAAAGGAAGGTTTGAGTAGATCAGGTCTCTCCACTTAAATGAATGCCTTTGCACAGGCAGTGGTACAATGTGCAGATTTGAGTGCACACAGAACTCTTAGTTTCGAGTAAATATTTATTACCCACATAAAAGCCAGCTCCTGGCTTCTGCCTCTTGGTCACACAAACAGAATCAATAAATAAAGTAGTGTGGCTGTCTGTCCCCAAGGCCACTTCTTGCTTGCACAGACTCTAGGATAGGCACCCCCAAACTTGGCCCTCCAGACGTTTTGGGACTACAACTCCCATCATCCCTAACCAGGGATGATGGGAGTTGTAGTCCCAAAACATCTGGAGGGCCGAGTTTGGGGGAGCCTGCTCTAGGATGTCTCTTCCCCATCCATCAACCTGAATAGTCACAGCACTGCTCCATCATTTAAAATGAAAGTTACTAGGAAATTCAGTTAGGCACCATTTATTGCACACTAAGCAGAAAACTCTATAACTTTTTTGACAGTACAATGTACAATGCTGCTCAACACATCATCTAACAAGACAACAGACCATTACGTTCTGATGTAATTTTAAGTTATTTATATAAAAAGTGCATACAGTGGTACCTCAGTTTATGAACAGCCCTGTTAATGAAATATTCGGTTTATGAACTCCACAAAACCAGAAGTAGTGTTCCCTTTTGCGAACTTTATCTTGGTCTGCAAACAGAAGCTGAATGGTGGAAGGGCATTGGCAGCGGGAGGCCTCATTAGGGAAAGTGCGCCTCAGTTTAGGAACAGATTTGGTTTAAGAACGGACTTCAGGAATGGATTAAGTTTGTAAACCGAGGTACCATTGTACAACTAAGTTCATAATAGAACCTGCAATAAATTTGCTATGAATTTATTATCTGGGAGAAAGCTTTGAACTATGTGTTTTAGTGCTTTTAATGCTCAGAAACAATAAAATTCCTGATGCCAAAGTATCTTGATGAGGAAAAATGCTGTGAGAATGAAACAAACAGGAATCAAATGTGCACTTATTGAGTAAACAACTGACAGTGCAGGTGGGTTTTGCATATTTAGGTATGGCCCAACTGATAGAAAAGTCCTACTGTCCTCCATAAAAGCAGCAGCTTAGAAATCAGACCTAACGAAACAGGCCTAATTGTGAATATGTTCCGCCCCCCCACTAAAAAAAATGGTGTGTTAGCATTTTTTCATTCCACTAATCTATTATATTCTCTTTTACAAACCTGCTAAGGGATCGCCCCTATGTTTTTCCCAAAAATCTTCAAATTCTTTGCGGACCTCCTCATCAATTATAACACCTAACATCTGCTCGTTGTTTACTTGAATGTAATTGGCCTTTAAGACAATCTCTACATCACAACGTGCATCCTGGTGAAAAGGTTTCCACCTCTGCATTACTACTCCATAAACTGTTATGTCATCACCTGAGGACAAACGAGAATGGTCAAAACAATATTGCACATATCACATTCTGAACACACAAAGCTTCCTTTGGTTGACTCAGACTATTGATCCATCGAGGTCAGCATCATCTATTCTGACTGGAAATGGCTTTCTAAGGATTTGTGCAGGAGCCTTTCCCAACCCTTAAAATGGGAAAGTCAGGAATAAAACTTAGCATTTGCATACAGAGCACATCCTTTGCCTCTCTCTCAGTTAACTTGGTTAATACCTGCAGACATCTGTTTAACAGCTAAATACTTTAGATGCTAGCACTCTGATGGATTGGAATCACAGAATCATAGAGCTGGAAGGGAACACAAGGACAATGTATTCCAACCCCCTGCAGTGCAGGAATCTGTTGCCCAACATGGGGCTCAAACCCCACAACCCTGGGATTAAGAGTCTCATGCTCTACTGACTGAGCTTTCACCTAACGTCAATGACATTATCTTCTACGTAGCAACTTTTTAAAACCATTATTTGTAAAGTTTTAGAGGCAATGCAGCTCAAATAAAAATAAACAAACAAGATAATACCTGCTAAAAACAAAGTTTAATGCTAACAATCACTAATCAACCAAATTATAAGCAAGGAACAACCGAGTGGTAAACATTATGATTTTTAAATTGTGCATATAAAGAATAAAATATTTGGAAACAGATCAAATTTACATTTAGGGTTTAAAAAACTTTGACCTGACCCTTCATCTAGCAATTAGTACTGCAACATGGTAAAAGAAATGTTTATTTCATCTAATGGTAATGTAATTAAGGTATGGAATAAATTTCTAATGAAAAATGACTTTTAAAAAACCATTAAAAAGATCAGTGGGCTAAAAAGAAAATAAGGTGCCCCTTGAAATGGAAGTTTCCTCTGACAAGCCACAATTGTCCTAAAGTATCAAGATTTCATATTGTATGACCACAATGCCAGCAAAACAACATGGCATATAAAATTTTCATATTAGACAGTAACAACTCTGCTTTCACCTTTTCAAACATGGACAGTCCTAAAGAAGATTTTTTTCAAAAGGCAGTGACACAGAACTCACCAGATTTGCAGCTGTCAACTAAGTCATCTTCAAGGACAACTATCATAGAACGAGGAATACTTCCAACAGAGAGCCTTTGAACCTAGATTGCAAGAAGTGTATGTATTTTATTTCAAGATAAACAATGTTCAAAATAATCCTGAGCTAGAATCCTACAAATATCTCAACAGAAATTACACTTGAGTACCTATGTTGATCATTTGTGGCCTCATCCCTGGGAAATAATTCTTTAGCTACCCAATGGTGTCCAGGCAATCTGCTTTCATTTGGTCTATATTTCAAACAGGTTATGAATACTATGGTGACCCCTTTCCAAATAATTTGCAGCCTGACCCTATGCAAGTTGAGTCATAATTTAATCCATGATGTTCAGTGGGGCTTATTACCAAATCAATCTGCATAGGATTGTGGCCTTGAAATACTTTTACAGCATGGGGACACTTCACATGTCAAACCAATAAATACAAGGCAATGTGGTGATGAGGTACCAGCTGGGTTGTTACAATTATTTGGGGGTGGGGAGGAAATTAGGAAGGAGCTCAATTGCCACCTTGCTCTTGTACATCAATTTCATGCATTTCTTGGGATTTCCATATGCTGCATACAAAGTTTCCAAAACTTTTCCTGAATTAAAACAAAAGCACTTTCTCTTAAAGAATGCATTTGAATGGGCATGCTGCTCAGATGAAATGGAGTGGGAAGTTAGCCATCAGTGACAATGAAACTAGCCTTTGGTCTTAAACCATTTTAGGTGCTGATCATTTTAATTCACATCTCTCAATGTCTGCTGGAAAAATATCAAGAGAAAAAAATAACTAAACAGCAATGTGGAATGGTACTGTTACCTGATGGTTTATTTAAGCACACCTAATGTGATTTTCCAGGACTGTTGTCTGCTTAAAAATTAAGATGTTTCTTATAAGAAGATGCAAAAATGTGATTTTGCTGCAACACAGGGATTTAATCTATATGTATGCCGGTAATTGTATTGTTTTTGTCCTCCAGGGAAAATTCAGTACAATCTCAACACAGTATATTTAAAGTTTGCCATAATTATTAATAAGATACAGGTAGAATGCAGGCAGAATGGTAAAACAATGCATAATAATTTCTATGCTTGCATCCATGTTACTATAACGGCTATGGCAGTCATCAGGGCATATCATCTGTTTAAGCATTTTGCCAATTTGTGTTAACCCTATTGTGAGATCCTAATTTTGCAGAGATGAATGGTGGGAACTAATGTGCCATGGCTGGGACACAGAATCACGGCAGAAGGTATAGCCAATATTAAAAGGGATGGAGGAGACATATCACTGAAGCTAACATCTATCCACTGATTTCCATAGCAAAATTAGGGTCCCAGAAAAGTCATGGTATTAGTTTAAATATATTTGATACCTGCTCCTGAATCTTGATTTCTTGGTAGTCTCTGCAGCTGTTGGGAGCACAGGATGTTCCAGTGAGGCAAGTAAACTTAGATGAGTTGCAGCCTTCTTCATTAGGACAGGTTGGAGGACGGCAGAAAGCATAGTATTGTTCAAAGTCAGCCTTGACTACAAACACATGCTTGCACTTGTTGCACATGTAATCGCGTTCAAACTCCAGGACTTTCACAAGACTGGTACGAATAACAGTGCCAGTGACTGAGAGGAAGTGTCCCACATCTCTGGTCTTTGGGATGTGTTCTCTGGTTAGCTCTGGGCAAACCGGCAAACCTGGTAAATCAGAACATAGAAAATATTACCCCACAAATGTTAATTAAAGCTATGTTTTCTTATGTCACTGATAAATCCCATCAAGGCTGCATTTTCAATTCCCCAGCAGCACAAGTTTGCAAGGCATTCTCAGATACACCTTGATGTAGAGCTGCCATCAAAGTATTTCATTAACTTGATCTACTACTAACAGCTTGGATGGGGAACTGGTGGCATGCCAACTCTCAACAGTCCCAGTGAACATGGCCAATGGTCAGGGATTATGGGAGCTGTAGTTCAGCAATTTTTAGGGCATACTATGTTTGCTACCCTTGGCCCCTAGTAGAAAGCCAAAGGTAAAGGACCCCTGACAGTTAAAGCCAGTCGCAAATGACACTGGGGTTGCAGCGCTCATCTCGTTTACTGTCTGAGGAAGCCGACGTTTGTCCGCATACAGTATTTCCAGGTCATGTGGCCAGCATGACTAAGCCGCTTCTGGTGAAACCAGAGCAGTGCACGGAAATGCCTTTTACCTTCCCGCCAGAGCGGTACCTATTTATCTACTTGCACTTTGACGTGCTTTCGAACTTATCTGTCATTAATCTACCATGTGCAATTCTCAATTAATTACATGGTGGAGTGTTTTCCACTTGAATGACTTTGAACAAAACTTCTAAAGCAAATGCAGATACAACTGGCTAGAGCAGATAAAACATAACCACATATATCATAAGGGTAATAAGCTTAAAACACATAACTAATACTCAGAGGTTTTAAAGCATATGTGAGCGTCAAGCTTATGATATGCTGGCCATCCACAACCCCCAGAATTCTTGGGTGATGTTTCACCAAAGCCCAAATAGTTATTTTGGATTCATATAGGCAATAAAAAACATTCAGGTTGCTCTTTTACAGCTTTTATTCATGGGATGAGATTACCCTTTGTAGATTGCCAAGAACCCCCTCCTTTCCATGCAGTAGTGGTTTCAAGCTCCTTACAGGCAAGTGGTGCAGGCCCTGTGCTGACAAGATCTGTGGTGGGATTCTTACTGGATGAGAACCCTAGCCTCTTCAATGCCACCCTATTTTGTTGACACAGCCTTTTCACATTTTAGTATCTACATGAAACCACTGAGTGAGGTCATCCAGAATTGTGGAGCAAGTTTTCAGCAATATGCGGATGACACACAGCCTTACTTCTCCTTTACATCTGCAGGTGGAGCAGTGGATGTGCCAGACCATTGTCTTGCCTTGCTAGTGGACTGGATAAGAGCCAATGCACTGAAGTTCAGTCCAGATAAGACAGACACACTGGTCAGTTCCCTGTATCAACTTTGTCGCCCTCCTATGCACACATTCCAGCTTGTCAATATTGATTATCACTGTGTCTTTTTATGTTATAAACCACCCTGTGATCCTCTGATGAAGCAGGCATACAAATTTAATAAATAATAAAATAATTATTTTATTTCTCCATGTTCTCGTGGCCTTGGAAACTATTTATGTTTTACCGGAATTCTACATAGGGAGATAGCTAGCAGGAAACTCCCATGTCAACCTATAATGTTCTCGAAGCCTTGGCAAGCATTCTGTGATCACTGTGAGACCATATTCTGCTTTATCTCTATAAGACAGATCACCCCTGCCCCAACTGAATCCCCGCCCCCCATTTGTACGCATTTCACTAAGTCCTTTGCAATAAATGCTAAATCTGCAGGTTCATAGAATTGCTGACTACACAGATTCATATTAACTGATACATCCATAGGTTATAGTTATAAAGATATGCAAGGCCTTATAGAGGGAAAATTGATGGCATCACACTATCTCCTCCTGATAACAATACTCTTCCTCAGTGTGACACTACAGGTGCATACAGGGAGGAAGCCTTTGAGGGGAGTGATTAACAAAAATAGATCACAAAACACACCATACTTTTAAAAACAAAAACACCCCATCATTCAGTCAGAACACAAAGTAAGCCCTGGAGAGAGTGAGTGTGTGTGTGTTATTGTAACCTTGGAGATATTATACTCTCTACATAAATTAAGAAGAGCTTCATGTTTTCCCACCATTTTGCCTGCAGCATCCTTTTTTCTATTAATAGGCCTAAACTCGACGACCTTCTTAAAGCACAGCTTATGCACCTCAAGCCAGAGAGAGCTACAGCACTTCAGTAAGCTACTGCACATCTTTTTGGCATGGTTCTCAGGCAAAGCATCAGACAAGCAGACAACTGAGATCCAAAAGTAAAGCATTTGAAGAATAATAGGAGCCACCTTGTTTTGCCCTTTATAAGATAAGAGATAGGGAGGCCAGCAAGCAAAGGGATGCAGTCATCGAGGGGGGACTGAGACCATTGGTCAGAGAATAAATATTATAATGGAAAAAAGGAACAATAATTAATAACATCAGTAAAATCTAGGAGCTGGTGGGACTGATTAAGAACCATTTCAGAGGGAGGGAAAGGTGGAGACCTGCCGAAAGCGTGTGGCAATCCTGCATGCCACTTTGAACTGTCTGGAGACAGGCTGGGAGAAAAGAAAACTGTGAACAAAACAGCAGACTCCAACCTCCCCTTTTTACATTCTATAATCATTAAGATTCTTTGTAATAAATGAATGAATGAATGAATGAATGAATGAATAAATAAATAAATAAATAAATTACACTAATGCCTGGAGAGTTTCTCTTCAATGCAATTCAATACATGGTTGCAATCTGATGAAATTCATACCTGATATCCTGGCATGAAGGTTCTGTTTAACAACAAAGTCATCCGTTTGAGGAATGGACTGAGAAAGGGTCATGGCTGCCCTGCACAACGCATTGTCAAAAACAGGGAGCACTTCATTGGGAAAAGCATTAAAATATTCACCAACTTCCATGTTGGTCTCAAATAGCGTCATAGCATCAACAATAACTGGGTAATGCGTATCGTCATCTTTTTCTCTTAAAATCAGCAAGAGGTCATTTTTGTGGTGTTCCAGAACATACGACTCAAACACTTGTCCAATTAGGTTTATCTGTTC
Organism: Podarcis raffonei; assembly: GCF_027172205.1. NCBI lineage: Eukaryota > Metazoa > Chordata > Lepidosauria > Squamata > Lacertidae > Podarcis > Podarcis raffonei. The sequence goes on from NC_070604.1 coordinate 56,516,602, forward strand.
CGTACTTAGAAGCATAGTGAACCTATAATTAGAAAATGAAAAAAATTTCATTAAGCCAGTAAAAATGCACATCTTTAAATTATTTGCAGACGACCTTTCTTTTTCTTTTGGGTTCCATTGTGAGGGATGGCTATAAATTGAATAAATGAATAAAATAATTTTTAAAACACATTCTGGGCTTGTTTCTACAATTGACTTTGAACTTTTATCATGTTTTCTGCCTACCGTAGTTTCTGGTGGAAATTCTCTCCCACATCTCCTGTACTTCTACAAATTTCAGTAACAATGTTTATTTTTACATGGTGTGTTCCCCACCAACTTTTATTTATTCATATTATTATTTAAACAATTTACATACTGCTTAACTACAGTAGTCTCTAAATGATGCACAGAAAATACAATAAAGGTAAACATCAGTTAAAACTATAAAATCAGAGATTAGTTAAAATGCCTGCTAGAATAAATAAGTGTTCCATAGGCGCCAGAGGTTCAACAGGGTTGAATGACCTCAACTGGAAGGGAGTTCCATAAAACTGGGCCAACAATACAAAATGCATAGTTTTGGGCGGATACGAGCCATGCCTCTGAACCATGGGGGACCACCAACAGTGTTTCCTCTAATACCTCAGTGATTGGGCAGGTATAGGCCAGAGATCACCAACTGGATGCTTGTGCAAACCATGGTGTCCATGAAAATGTCCCAGAAGCTGAGCTTTCATTTCTTAAAATTTAAGTCTCAGGCCCTCCTAGAAAGAAAATTATGGGGCAAAATGTGCAGGTACTAAGGGGCACCCCAAAACTTGTTCTGTCAGAGGAAGTGAAACCCCAACCAGAACTGGAAATTTTCTAGTCTCTTGGGCACAGGAACCACGAACCCACAGAGCCTCTGTCTTCCCAGGGCTCAGGTTCACTTTACTGGCCCTCATCTAGTCTACTGTGCCCAGATAATGCTTGACATCACACACAGCCTCTCCTGATTCAGATATTATGGAGCACTAGAGCTGTGTGTCATCTGTGTACTAATGACACTTTGGGACCAAACTCCCAAAAGACCGCATGGGGGACAATAATGTACACATTATACCTATCTGGTGTTTAACAAATGATAAACATTATTACTGATATAGCAAATCAGTTCTTATCCGACCATGCCTATTTATTTAAACCGACAAATTTAAAACTGCTCTTTCACGCACAGAGCTCTGAAAAGGCAGGCTTCTAAGTTTTAGCAAGCAGGTAAGAATTTCGGAAACTCCATTCTTTTATTGCAACATGTGAGCTGCCCTGAAAATTAAAGGGTGGTGTTATACTGCAAATCGGCTGAGCAAATAAAAAAATAAATCAATGTTTGATTTTAAATTGAATTAAAAATCAGTATTTTTAATACCTCCTAATACTCTGGGTATGTATCAGCTGTAGTTTGGTTCAGTTATCAACCTGAGCAATGCTCACTGGTTAACTTCCATGTATCTAAGACACTGGGGCAGCCAAGGTGGCTCCCTCCAGATGTTAGGATCCAGCTCCACTCAGCCCCAGCCTGCAGGGGTCAGGTATGATGTAGTCCTACATTGACCGGAGGGTGGCACCTTGCTTACTCCTGTTCTGAAGACGGGTACAGGAGCTCACAGAACTTTTGCCTTCTGACCAGGAAGCCTTGAAAACTCTCTTTTTGGTGCTTCAGGACTGAACAGGAAGGAAGACACCAGGACTCCTGCTCCAGTAATCACTGTGGAGAAGAGATAAGCTGGGCAGCTGCAAGTTTTGAGGGGTAGAGGGGAGGCCAAATTCCTTCTCCTCCACCGCCATGTCGCCCTTGACTTCGGGCCTCCTTATTCATTTTTTATCACAGGTGTTCTTGCAGCTCACCCGGCAAAGCGGCCCCCACAAAAACCTAACACGCTGCTGACTACCGGTATGTCCCCAGAGCGGAGGGAGAGGCACTTTGCGCATGTTCTCTTCTCCACACGCTCAGTCGTACTGAGCTCTGATCGAAAACATTGCGCGCCTCAGGCTAAACACTCTCAGGCAAGCGCTGTGTGCGGACGGGGGAGGGAGGGGAAGCACCGAGCCGGCTGCAGCCCCAGAAGGAAGCGGCATTTCCCGCCTCCGGAGCGCAGCGCTCGTGGGAAGCAAAGCCCCGCCCCGCCGCCGTGCTCAGGGCGCCGGGAGCCCCCGGGGGTTGATGGTTTTGTGACTTGTTGCAAAGAGCAGAAGCCGTAAAGGGGCGGCGGGAGAAGTCGGCTGCAAAGTAAAGCGAGGCTGAAATGGAAGATCCGCCTGTGTACAAACCAATTCCGCCGCTGTGGGAGACGCACCTCTTCAGGCGGAGTGGCGTCTTCGCTAGGAAGCGTGTGGAGGAGGAAGTAACCCCGGAGGAGCGCGTTATTGGGGGGAAAGAGAAAGAAAGAGCTCCCCCGCTTTTCCTCCGGGGTTCCGTCTCGACTTACCCAGGCGGGTCGGCCGGCAACTCCTCGCAGTCTTCACTGCTGCCGGCGGGTGGAAGCTGCGGTGGGTGGGACGAGCGCTGTGCAGTTGGCGGGAGCGACGAGGCGCCTCTCGGTCCCCGCCTTCTCTCCCAAGTTCGCTCCGGCCCGTTCAGCTGAGCTGGCTGCTGGTTATTAGGAGGAGCTTGGGAGAGTTGATGCGAGACGCCGGAGAGAAGAGGAGGAGGATAGTGATGCCTCTCTTCTCAGGAATAAACCCAAGGAATCAGCAGCGGCGGGGAGAAAGTGAGTTGTTACTCCCCTCTCCTCCCGCCCCTAACTAGAGGTCAGGCAGGGGTGCAAAGATTAACAGCGCGCGAGCATAGGCGTGCAATGGGGGCTTATGTCCCGGTAACTTGCCCTTTTCATGTGAGCCTCGCTTGGGCATCGTATTGCGTCCTAGCCTAAGACTCTTAACGGGATTACCTGGAAGGTACTGCCCGTTGAACTTCGTACCACTTGTGAATAAATATAATGGTAGGCATATGTGTTTATTAATTAAGCACCTAAGTGGCAAGCATTGTCGGGAACAACGTATATGCAAAATATTGAGAGTTGTGGGGGTTAGCCTGCACGTGGCCCAAGTCCCTTCTAAATTCTGGGGTTCTGGATCCAACGAGGGTTAAAACTGTGTAGGATTCCATAGTTGAAGCAGCCAGACCAGCTTCTCTGTGTTAATGGACCTAAGCATGGTTATTAGTATAACAGAAGTGGTTTTGTGCCAGAGGGCAAATTGGTGGGTCCTGCTTCCCCACCTGGCTTATAGTAAGTAGGACAATGGTGTGTGAGAGCTGGGGGCAAGGAGCAGGCAGAAGCCAGTGAGTGAGAGCCATGCCTGATTTCTGCTGGAATCCAAGGCTGTGACTATGGGAGAAGCAAGACCTTCTAGTGTGTTAATGCTGTGAACCCCTCCATTGTAGGCTCAGGTTGTATAGATGTATAAATAAACCATGTATCATAAAGACAACAGTCTGCTGTCTCTCATTTCAAGGAAACTGATCCGTGGTTAAGGTCCTGGAACCCCTGGAATGTTCAATTTCCCTACAGTAGGAAAATCTACTTTATAAAAACCCTGAACTCTTGGGGACAAGGACTAAACTGTGATCTTCCAGGCGTTGCTGGACTACAAATGCCATACTCACTGGTGGTTTGCCATGCTGGCTGGAGCAGATGAAAGTTAGAATCCAACATCTGGAGAGCTACAAGTTACTCAATCCCACCACAGGCATTCTCAGTCTCTGCCTCTATGTCCGATATGGGGATGATAATACTGGCCTACCTCATCAAACTGCTGGAAGGATTACTGAGATACTGTATAGGAAGTCCTTTGAACACTTAAAAAAACCTCAAGTTTGAGTACTTGCCTGCAGCCCTCCATCCAGAAACAACTGGGTACAATGACTGCTGTGGCACTTTTTCTAGCTGCATTGTGAGTTGTTATGATACGATACAATAATCTTTATTGTCATTGTCCCATACAGAACAACGAAATTGAAAAATCTACATAAGACATTCAAAAACCAACCAGCCTGCTATCCCAGCCATCCCAACCTGGTTAGCCCCCTAAAAACTCCATTTTTAAATACAATATACTCCCATAGAGACTCCTTACACTGCGTTTAAAACCAAAATTGCATTTGGATAGTTTCTCAGGTGGCTAGTCCTAGTCTTATGTTACCTATGTTTATGTGGAATTTCCGGGGTGGGGTGGCACGTTTCTATTTTCCCCTCATGAACGCTCATGTCTAAAGTCTTTAAAACAGAGGTGGCTAATCTGTGGCCCTCCAGCTGCCACTGAACTATAGCTACCAGTCCCAGCCAGCATAGCTGGGATTAATGGGAATTGTGGTATAACTACATCAAAAGCTCTGCAAGTTAGCCACCTGTTTTAAATTGTAGAAAATGCCTTTAAAAAAATTAAGTATGACCTTATGCAGTGCTCCTTTCTGCCTTCATTCTTCCCTTCTTTACTAGATAATCAGGGCTGACCCTTGTTTCTCTCCTGCCAATACACTGATGCCGATGATGCCACTGCAACTATAAAATAGCGGTATCACAGGCAACCTATAGTATTGTTGTCTACATCCTTGCTTTGGGCTTTTTACCCAAGCTACTGTAGAGTTGTACCGTTCTATGTTCAGTAGGTGGTAACAGCTAACAGTCAACTTAGCTAATCTATTGTCTTAATTCCGGTGATAAAGGTGGAGAATGCAGATACTCAGTTAAGTTGGCCTTCCTTTTGGACACCACCACATCGGTGACAAGGTACAGAGCAGGATAAGGACTTTCCTTAAGACCCAAGGGTACATCATACAGAGCAGAATCAGCATAAATCATAAGCAACTGTGTTTATACAAGAATTGCCTTTTGCTCATAGGTTCCATCACAAATATTAACAAATAGAGGGTGACAAGAGTTTCCTTTATTCATCCATTTCTGAGGAGCAATGTATGTGTAAATATCTTATCAATGTGCACGCATTCCCACAATTTAGAACCTATTATTTTAAAAGTTTAGTGTGTTGGTGGGGAGAGCAACTTACAAACTGACAACACAGACAATAGAATGATTCGTTCTCGGCATACTTATATTGCTGAAAATTATTATCTCCTTATGCCTAGTTTGCATTCTCCCAGGATTCCTCAAAGGACCTTGTGATGATTTTTACAGCACTTTTATTATTATCATAAGTGCCATCAATAAGCTTAGTGTTTTACCTAGGTTCATAAACAACCAATGGACTTAAGAATCTAAATTTTGACAGTGGGAAGAGCAAGAGGGTAGGGGAGCAAGAAATGACAATTGTAAGGAACAAATACAAACAATGTATCTCTCACTTGGTTATTACAACTGGGAATGAGGATTTGAGGTTTAAAGAACTGCTTCAGAAAAAAAGCACAGCAAAGAGTCAGGGCAGTATCTTAAAGATTAACAGTTTTATTTGTTGTGACATTAGCTTCTGTGTAATAGAATTCATTTCATTAGATGCATCAGATCCAGCAGATGAAGATGATTTTAGTCCATGAAAGCTTATACCACAATCAATCTGTTAAGTCTTTAAGAAGCCCTAAGACTGTTTTTGCTGCAACTGACTAGCAGAGAGAAGGGGCACCACAGGGAATTCCAACCTTGTGGTGTAAATAAGATTAAACTGGCATAGGCATTTGGGGATTGGAACAGGCTGTTGAGAGAGCTGAAGGCATAGAGGCTACAGATAGACACATACAAAAATATTAGAGCAGAATGGCAAGGTGGAGCAAGTGTCTGAATTACTCTGAAGCAAAGGACAGGTTAAAAACAAAAACAGTAAAACAAAACCCGTTTGATCAGGATATTTAAAAAGCTGTGGAATTATTTTCCCAGCAATGCCAGGATTGTGTCCATATGGTATAGTCCTGCCTAAACTTTCTTATGTTTCTTTGTCTTATGGTGTAGCTTCATCCACTTTTGCCATCAAGCCCTGCCCATGCTATATGATATAGTGACATAGTATGTAGGCATCTTTGAAAACACATTGAAAGGAGTAGAGAACAGCATTTTCCACAACACACACACAGGTTTGGACCACAGAAATCATCAACCTAAAATAGTCTAACTGGGGCGGGGGCTTGTATTTTGCTTGTGGGAGGTTAAAAAATTGATAAGGATAGTACGGATGGTGAGGGTTTTTCCCATCTAGAATTGATAAGTAAAGCAATATTTTTAAATGTTATGTCCACAAACTTTCTAATTCCTGTCTGTGGAATGTAAGAACAAGCTTAAATAATGCAAATTTTCCATTGGAGATAGTGAATAGCTTCACTTAAGTCACTTTTATGTGTACACCACATAAAGGGAAAAGCTGTGGGAACCTGTCCTCAGGATTGTGCAGTGCAGCCAGCCCCCAAGTACACGTGAAAGGGACTTTATATGTGAAGAATACATGAGTTGCTGATATGAGAGGATGATTTTTGGAAGAAGATTTACGCATCTAGCTCATTACAGGCCTTTTAAGGCAAGTTTTAAAACTGCTTCAGGACACCTAGGAGCTCTTTGACACTTATTAGGGTTGCTCAGTTAGTAGTTTCTCTGAAATGAATAAGGTTCTCTGAAAGGCAGCATGCCTAGCAATATTGATCTTCCCCCATGAAGAGCATTTTGTAAACAAGAAAACCGAAGCAAAGTAAACTTTAAAGATTGCTATACCTATACATAACGGTAAAGGTAAAGGTACCCCTGACCGTTAGGTCCAGCCGCAGATGACTCTGGGCTTGCGGCGCTCATCTTGCTCTATATAAGCCGAGGGAGTCGGCGTTTGTCCACAGACAGCTTCCAGGTCATGGCCAGCATGACTAAGCTGCTTCTGGCAAACCAGAGCAGCGCACGGAAATGCTGTTTACCTTCCCGCCAGAGCGGTACCCATTTATCTACTAGCACTTTTGGTGTGCTTTCGAACTGCTAGGTGGGCAGGAGCTGGGACCGAGCAATGGAAGCTCACCCCGTCGCGGGGATTTGAAACACCGACCTTCTGATTGGCAAGCCCTAGGCTCTGTGGTTTAGACTACAGCACCACCTGCATCATACCAGGTGCAAATATTTCTCATTTTTAGAGCTCTTTTGATAAAATAATGTAGTGACCTCAAAGAAGAAAAAAGAAACACAACACAACAAATACTTCAGAACATCATAGCAAAATCATCCAGTGTGTTTTATTTCACACAACAGCCAAGAAATCTGACTTTGACTCGATATGGCTTTCTTCTAATGTAAAGGCTGCATATACCTACAGTTAAATCCATCAACCATAGAGTATCTGCCAAACACTGCTTTAGATTAGCAGCAAAACATTAGAACACTGCTTCCAGTGAAGCTTTCAGGCTGAGTTTGCAAGAGATACATTTTTAAAATTCTGATTTAGAATATTTTATATTTTATATGAAAACATACAAATTATTCTTTTATACATATGCTACATATAAAACTTATTGTAACTATTAATGGTACCTTTGATTATGTTTTTGCATAATGGGAAGACATGGTCAGGGCTTCAGCAGAAATAATGAAGAGCTATAATTCTGTATCGAAGGATAAAAATCTTATTTAAAATAACCAAGCAATCCCCCCTCTTTTTTTAAAGATACAAATATCAGGTCTGAAAGTACATTCATAAAAGAAAAAAATTCTCCCTGAGATTACCAGTGTCAGCTGCATTGTGGTAATCTTGGAATTGACAACATCATCAACAAAAGTATATAAACCAGATTTGCCATGGTATTACATATTTTCTGCCAGAGAGATTGCACATCTGTAAGACAAGTGTAATAGAGTGGAAAATCAGGCTCATTTGCCATATGAAAAAGGTCATGTGGTCCCTGGCTTAATTTTATAATGTAAGATGGAACATCTTTCTTTGTAAGCTAAGTATGCTGGAGCTCTAATGAAAGATTTGCATGCTTTATTATGCATAATTGATTTAGCACTATTTTTTTTTGTAAAGCCTGAGTTTTGCTCCCAAATTATAATGTCCTCAAAATGCAGATTTCCATAAATGATTATTCATTAATACAGCATTACATAGTGTAGTGCCCCACATGTTCTAAAGAGCACTGTCTTTGTAGGTATTTATAAAATATTTGACAAAAGTTTGATGAAATCCAACATTAAAATATAGTAATTATAATTACTAAAGGGCAGATCAGTTGTAGATAAGAAATAAGGATGCCATGTTCTTACTATGTTCTTAAAATCACTCTAAAGGCCATCAGCTATACTACTGCTATTTATTTTGCATTCTTCACCACTTTTAGAGTAAACACAATTTTTAAAGTCAAGTTCTACAAGATAACTAAATAAAAACAGAAGGATTTAAACATATCTTCCCGCAGTCTGATTTTTAAACTGTTGACAGTTTTATTTTGATATACAATAACCATGCAACTGATTGCATTTGGGATGGGAGACAGGAGGGGGAAAGACTTTCCTGAAACCAAAGAAAATACATATTTATAGGAAAATGGGTAGGAAGCTTTAAGTTTCTTCTACGAAAATTTGTTATGCAGTAATTACAAAGTTTAAATACTCTTCCATTTTAAATAAAAATAAAAGTGTCATTAAGCACATTTATATTACCATGTCAAGTGATTCCAACAAATATCACATAAAATACAGTGCATTTTCAAATCAGAGAGACAAAATACTTTCTCATTCACAGTGTTTGACATATTACAGGTAAGCTTGTTCACATAAGGGTTTATTTTAAGGTCATGCTCTTATGAACAGTCCACACCACACTGTGCCACACACAAAAATAATCTCTCAGAATGTGAAGTAACGGGCAAACCATTCCTGACGTTGTGGATCGGGTGAAGCCATTGGAGAAGCTTCAGTCTGAGGAGGGCTAAATTCATAAAAAGAAAAGACAGATTTAACCTACAACCAACAGTGAAAATGCAGAAGGCCTGGAAAAAGCACAAAGAAGCCAATACGTAGCACACGATGTTTGCAAATCAAGTATCACGTCATAGGATAACCTGATTTAGTTAATGCCCATTTTTACTATTTCCGATCATCCACTCCATTGGAGAGCATCAGCAGCACATGGTCACTAAGCCACATAAGAGGGTGGGGGAAAATAGTATTTTTGGGGAGGCGGGGGAATGAATGGGATGGCTGCCTTTTAAAAAAAATGTACTGTGGGGAAAAGCGATTTTTGGAAGATCCTCTTTTAGCATCCTTTTCTTCTGGTCAAATTAGTTGTCAGAAGTATGATGCAAGCATCATATTCTTAAATACGTGCAGAATGAAAACTAATCTATGTATTTTAACTGTTTCATAGCCCAAACTGAATTATTGTAGGTTCATGCACATGGGGTTAGGTATGTTATAACAAGGAATTCAGTGCAAAGCAAACACACTTGCCACCCACAAATATAATTCCCAAATATACCTGCATGATGCAATCTTTATATTACTTTAACGTGCTAGTAAAATGTAATTGTTAGAAAAAATTAATAAAATAATCCCTACCGTTTTTTGGGGGTAATACAAGGCACGAAATAATTTGCAATGGAAACTCCAGCATCGCAATCCATGAATTCATGCACATGCATGTTAGTGACGCCTGAGCAAACATGCATACCACATGCACAGGGAAAAATAAGGAACATTTAATATTACAGGAACTCTACTTTGCCTTTAGAAAAAAAATACTATAAAATTTTATCATTCTCTCTTCTGCCCCCAGACTAAATTTTGCAGGTAACACTGAAGTGGAATTAAGAAGCAGGATGGAAAAGGCTTTTACTCACCAGACTATCAAGCACTATATATTTGACTTAATCTGATAGTAAAACTCATTCCATCACTTCCTAAAGCAAAGCTAAACTTGGGTATTTTAATGCTGAAACCCAGCATTAAATACATGCAGATATTTACACATATTCTAAGCTTGCTTCCAATAAAGATTTTATCTGAGGTAAGGAAAGGGAATAAATCAGCACACATTCATCTAACACAGAAAACAGTTTTGTCAGGTAAGATCCACTGTTACACAAATAAAGACCTTTAATATGGGGATTGTAACATTCTGAAAGGACAGCTAGTAATAACACAAACATTTAACACAATTGTTCATAAATGTAAACAATTGAAAGCACATGAACCATACTGACTGTGTAGTTCATTAGAAAAATGAAAGAAGGGTTCCAGACTTATTAGAAAAGGGGAGAGGAATTACATTTCAACAAGTTTTACAATAAAAAAGGAATACTGTAAAGAGGCTTAAAATATAGTGTGAAAATTAAGATTTGAAGTAAGATTTGTACTCCTGTGTTGTTCTTAAAGACATGTGGGTTCAGCTAAAAAGAAATAAAAAATTTCTCCAAGTTAGGAAAAACAAAAACTGGTGAGGCAGTGCTCACCTCAAAACCGTCTTGGGCTCTTTGGGTGGTATAGGATGTGGAAGTGGTCTGCTGCTGTTGAACTCAATATCATGGATGGGTGAATTTGGAATAGGATCCAGGCGGTTAGCATGTCCATTGCCCACTCCACTAGATTCCAGAGCACTTAGATTGGGGACACTCACAAACCTGTTTGCTGATTTATCATTCTTCTTCTTTTGCTGCATTGAAAATAACAAATGTAAGGAAGGGCCTGTACAGATAAGGAAATTACTTGGGCTTTTAAAATTCTCATTTCTTTGTTTCACCTGAAAGTGAGGGTTTGGATATTATTTATTTATTACAGTTTTAGTACAGCTGCATTTAAAGTGTTCTCCAGAGGGATACGAAAGCTAAATGCTCCAGCCAGTTTACTGCAATATTGAAGAGCTTGACGTAGCTTTAAATAATTTTGACAGTTTTAGTCTGTATGCAGATTCTTCTTCTTAAAGAACAATGTTAACTTTCTTGTTTACAATAACATGGTATTGGTCCAACTACAGAAATGTAGTGGGATAATCTGTTAGTTTCTAGTCTAATTACAGCCTCTTCCCAATCTCCATGCAACTTAAAAGAAAACTAGTAAACTTCACTCCTAAAGGAAATCTGACAGATAGAAAAAAAACCCCTCTCTATGAAAGTATATAATGGGCTAGATCAAGACTTAGTCACAATGAGGGACCCACATGTGGGGGGCTGCTGAGGGCCCAGTCAAACATGGCACCACCCTGGTTCCACAGTACTTTGTATAGGACTATATTATCCACCAACACTCTTTCTGTGGCCATCATCTTTCTAAAATGTTTACTCACAAATAAAACTTGTTTAACAAAGGTCTTTTAAAATATTGATTAAAAGTTTCCTGTTCACAGAGTCTGCTTGTTTAACTGCTTCCCTCTTGGTTCCAACTGGAGAACTGATTGATAGCTCCTTAATTGCTCCTTGAATAATCAATCTCTTAATTGCCCTAATGTCAGTTTATGTTCTCATTGTGGTGGAGGGCAACATTTTTTACAGATCTATTCAGTTTATTATTCTTTTCATATTTTATATCAAAATAAAACTATAAGGAATAAAAATAATGAAAGGAAACCAGTCATTAAAGCCTCCCTGGTGAGAACAGAAAAAATAAATTGGGACAACTACCATAGTTTCAAATCGACAGTAAGCAATAAAATGGGAAGGAACTGTAAATAGGAAACTTTTATCTAATCATATACGAGACCTGAGAAGCCTTAATAGTACTTTCCTGTCTATACTGGACAGGGTGCTCAATTGTGTTTTATTGCTGCAAAAAAGAGAGCCACAAATCAGGTATGACAGGAGTTTAATACTGAAAGCATTTGATAGCTACACTTTGACACTGACATTGTCCCAATTCTTTGTAAAATGTGGGTGAACAAAGAATGGCAATTCCAGAGGAAAAAGGCTAGTGTGAAAGCAACCTTAGTGAGTTTTTCCAGCCGCATGCCAGGCTGTTTCCACTAGATGGCACACATGGATCTATTCTTCAGAGTGAAGTATCCTTACTGCAAGACTCCAACAGACAGATGAACTGGTGATGCCACTAATAAGATTTTAGTATCAACCATTTATCAATTTGCAAAAACCAAACAATTATTTGCTTTTTTTAATCAAGTCAAAACTTCAATTTTGCCATAACATTTGTGATGTTTTGGTTGGTCCTAATATAAAAGATATTGTCAAACTGGGTTTTACTTTTTTTTCTAGACCAACACTGCTTCCCTTGCTTTTTCTCCACAGTGTGCATGCTCACTACGGGAATGGGATTTGGATCTCAAGAAACAACTTCATAATGACTGCACATGCCCTGCACAATTGAATAGTCATCTAGAAGGGGCCTAAGAGATCAAACCGCAGAAAGGACTAACAACGTGGAGATTTGGAAAAAGGAAACCTCCGTGTCTACAATAATTCTTAAAAAGGTTCAGGTTTGTTGTCCCAGGCAGTAGGTTGTGGGGGACAGGAAAATAGCATCCTGCTCTGATGTTGCTGCATGTCAGAGGGCAGAGGCATACCAGCAACCTCTGAAGTAAGTGGAACCTGGCTGCAATATAAGGAGTCACCGAGCATGTGCTGTACCCTTCTCTCTCATGCCATGTCACTGTCAGGACCAGCAGGAATGTAAAGGAGTCGTCAGGGCCTGAGGATGAGGAGGTATGGCTGGTTATGGCCTACCTGCTTATTAGAAGACATGGGTGACCGTAGAAAGCCCTGCTTCCTTGCCCACCCCAGGAAGAGAAGTTGAGAAACTACAGTGGCAGAATATGACATGAACCTGCAGGCTTCCTTCTCTTGGACACTACTGAGAGAAGGAAGCCTGTATGGGCCACAAAGGGGAGAAAGACTTTTGTCCCTTCATGCCCTGCCCCCCTGCTGCCAGCATCTTGCCACTGATAGAAAGAAGTCTCTGGGGGCGTCCTTCTTTCGGTTCTTTACTGAAAAAATTCAGTAAAAACAAAACTGCACACTCTAAAACATAATACAGAAGCATACTGCTGCATCATACACACTCCACTCTGCCCATTCTGTCTCCCCAAGAACCAAACTTTCAGCCTTGGGAGAACAAACCTTGTATTCTGCTTGTGCTTTGCTTAGTGGGAAATAAACCACAGCGTAGGCGTGCAGAAGTGGGCACAATTCAGCAGCATGCACTAGCACACTGCTCATTGATGAGAAGCCACCATTACTGACCATGGCTTACTGTTACTGATGCTGTTGAAAACCACATGCAGTTGGCTTTCTTTTTTGTGTCTTTCACAGTGTTATTGATCCTTTTTATTTGTGTAATATTAGTAATTCACGTTTTCCCAGTTTCGTCATTGTAAGTGTATGACATACCTTCACCAGAGGGTTAATAACACCAACATTAGGACTTGCATTAAACACCTTGTTGAAGTTAGTCTCCCTATTGACTAGTTCCAGTTGATAGAATTTCTTGTCATCCTAATAAATAACAAAAAGATTAAAATAAATTTCTGTATCAGTCACCTTGGATATTAAGTTACTGTGGCCAGATTGACATTCACTCACTCAAGAGTTCATTAATTACTAAAATCTGAAGGTTTAGAACTTAAACTCAAAACTGTAACTCATTACCAGAAGTCTGAAAGGTGGTCATTTTCATACTCAGCATAATTCTTACATTCATGAGTGTGCCAGAGTGATTCAACTTCATCCTTTACATGGGGATTTTTACCTACTTCCTTCATTTCATGGACAGCTGTACAAAGAATTGCATTGGCATTCATAACTTCCTAAAAATTCTTTGGATGCTGGGATCATTCCACTGGTTTCATTTATGTCCCAAACCACATTTGCAAGTTACTTCTATATCACAGCAAGGAAAGCCACCAGTGGAATCCACCATAGCTGGGATGAAACAATGGGATTCTGAGTTCCTGCTGGGCATGTGTCCTTGTGCTAGCATGCAAGTTTAATAGGAAAAATTGCAGTGGCTCACAGAAATTGGCCACTCAGGAACACCACTCCACCACCCTAAAACACTGTTTTTTTCACTTTGTACACAACATCCAAGAACTTCAGAGAAGATAAGAGATAAGAGAATTATCATTTTGCACTCCCCACCTCCTCCAGTTCATGAGCTCACTTAGGGTTCCCTGTTGGAGGCTCCCCCAAATCCTGAAGACAGCACAGGGAAAACTAAACATCATTTTGAGAGAAGACATTAAAATTACTTTAAAATTAAGGAAGCAATTCCTTACATCATTTTGGCATGCCTTTGAACTTACTTTGTATTTATAATTTAGGTCTTTACAGAGTGGTAAAAGAGCAGGTCTTCTGCCTGCTCTAAATCCATTCAGGACTATGACTGCTCTACCATATAAAAACAAGTAATTTAAGGGGTATCTCAGGGGATTTGACAAGAGTTATTAGCCTTTGGCATGCTCATACCAAAAGAGCACCAAACTGTCTTACAATCAGTTTCTTTATTAGCTGATCCCTCTCAGCAATCAGGTCTTTCAACTCTGCAATAAGCTGTACATCTTCTGGTCTTGATTCCCTGTTTTGATATTTTTCTTCCATTTCTTCTAAACTTTATAGGAGACAAAACATCACCCATGGGTTAATAATAGTCTGAAGTTCAGATATAATGCCATAAAAATCATGCTATCAAACTAACTCAATGAATAAACCACAAGAGCTATTATGTGATCTTTTACATACTAAATGATTTCTTTAATGGTTGGCTACAATAAAGGAAATGGCATTTTGAGCTTGTGGGCCACCATCTGCCATAATCAGAGTGGAAGTCACATAACCAATGTTTACTTCTTCCCCACAAAAGATACTAAAGCTAAAACAACTAAAACAAATCCACAAATGTGTAAGACAGTATCAGACTAACTGCTGAGGAACAATTTAGCAAGAACGGTATAAGTGCCACAAACAACAAATAGCAATTACATCAAGAAAATCGTGAGATGGCTTTAAACAGGGAATGAAGAAGCATTAAAGGAGAGAATGGAAATAAGCACACCAATTTACATAGAAGCTGTAAGGAAAGCCTAATAAAACGAAGCCTAGCATTCGTAGAGGTTAGTAACTTTTGAATACAACTTTAGATTGCTATTTGGTATTGAATCATTATTCATATTCTTGAACACTAACAAATGGGTTCAGAATATTAATTTCCAGATGACAATAAATGAAAGGGCTAATTCACAATTAAGCTATTCTTGTAGGTAGGCCATGTTGTGGGGTGTGGGAGCACAGGTGTGAACTGGGGCTTACATGATTGGGCTGTGAACCTGTACTGAGCTATCTATCAATTATGTCTGCAATGGAAAAGCACTTTTTTCTAAAATTACTTTCAGAAGAGGCAATGGAATTACAAGTAGGTAAAATACCTTAGAAAATACCTTCTATCAGTCAGTTAGTCAGCCCAAATTTGACTCTCAGAAGGGCTCTTGCAGCAGTTTCAAAGGAGTATGTATATAGAAGCAGACACTTGATTTTGATCATACATTACTATCTAAGCTTCAGGGTCAGATGAATGACAGATGATGAACAAGAGTTTATTCAGTCCATCTCATATCCTAGCAATAAGATTATATCCCCTGGCTTATTGCTGTTAGTCTGGTTGCGTGGAAAGTTTAAGAGAGTCAAGTAGCTCAGATTTCCTTATATGGCAGTTTTTTCAAGGACATAATCTGACCATAACCATAAAAATAGTGTAAGAGATGCTTACAAACACTTTTGCGTATAATAAACTATTAAGTAGAAGGGGAGATGGGGTGTGTGAAGAGGTACAGTATCACATAAAGAGGGAATGAAGATGGAAGAAAATCAAAACCAAGGCCAATGTAGCAGTAATATGATGAGGTGCTTCTCCTAAAGATTAAATTCTCACTTCAAAGATATATAAAATGCATTTGTTAGCCATTGTATTAAAATAGTAAATACAGGCATGGTTGGAGCTTAAGCACAGAAAGGGACTGAGATGGTGTTTGCCTGCTCCACATTCCCTAGAATCATAGAATCGTATAGTTGGAAGGAACCCAAGAGTCATCTAGTCCAACCCCCTGCAATGCAGGAAGCTCCTGCAGCCAATCGGAAGCCGTGGAAGCCCCGCTGGACGTTCAGCTTCAAAAAATAGTTCGCAAAACGGAACATTCACTTCTGGGTTTGCGATGTTTGGGAGACATTCGGGAACTAAGCTGTCTGACTTCCAAGGTATGACTGTACTGTAAAGCTGGAAAAAGGTTCTGAAAAGGTTACATCATTTACGTCTTTTTTGGTTAGAAAAAAGGTGAATAAGTGGCGGACATGATAGAACTGTATACAATTATGCATGGTGTGGAGAAAGCTTTCTGCCCTCTCATATAATACTAGAATCCGTGGTCACCCAATGAAGCAGAATGCTGGATGATTTAGGCCAGACACAAGGAAGTACTTCTTCATACAGCATGTAGTTAAACAATGGAATTCGCTACCATAAGATGAAGTGATGACCACCAACTTGGGTGGCTTTAAAAGGGGATTAGAAAATTCTTGGAGGATAACACTATCAGTGGTTACTAGCCAGGATGACTGTAAACTCCCTCCAATATTGGAAGTGGCATACTTCTGAATGCTAGCTGATGAAGACTACAAGTGGTGAGAGTACTGTTGTGTTCATGTCCTGCTTGTGGGCTTCCCAAAAACATTTGGCTGGCCCCTATGAGAACAGGATGCTGGAATACATGGGTATGGGTCTGATTCAGCAGGGCTCTTCTTATGTGACTGAATACTCTCCTGCACACTGAAAAACAAATATGTCAGAGAAAAGGACTGTAAGCCTAGCTTTCAAGCCATGTTGAATTTTTAAGTTAAGGTTTCTTTTTTAATCTAGAGGCATATTCAAGCACTTGAAGGAATCTACCTTAAGCTGAAACACTGCTGTCAAGTTTGGTTTGAAAATTTGAAGGTATTTTTATGTTAAAATAATAATTTCATAAGAAGAGAACCAGTCCACTGAAGAACAGTGAACTCCACTTCCTACAAACCCCTGCAGAATTGAAACAAAACTACCAAAACTTTCTTTTTCTTCTACTACATTTTACTGCTATTGCAGGACAAAAGAAAACAAAGAGACAGGGACAGAGACAAGGATAACTGACTTAAAAGGAACAGCCAAGGATGAACCAGCCACAGAGATTAAATCAGACACAGTTTTCAGAATTAAACTTTTCAAGGCTTTTCATATATGTCCATATTTTGCCTAACTGTTCTTTCACTAATGACAGGCTAAAGAAGCCTTATCAGAAGCGACACACTTGTGGAATTCCCTCCTCAGGAAAGTTTGCCTGGTGCCAACACCATTATCCTTGTTCTCCCAGGCTTTTAAATGTATTTTGAGCTGCAGTCCTATCCATACTTACCTAAGACCCAGCAGTGTCGATGAGGCTTTCTTCTAAGTAGATATACATAGGACTGCACTGTTCTCTAACATGCTATATTTTATCTTGTTTTGCAGAAAGGCTGTGGGTGTGTCTAAATTATTCCACCAAAGTTAGTGGGTACACACACAAAAAAGACAAGTTTGGGCTTCTTTTTGAGAAGTTCCTCCACTTGTGCATGTCTCTCCAATGTCCATCATAATATACTGAGTAATACCGTAGATCATTCCATTCAAACTCTGCCCACATACGAAATGGTTTAATGTAATAAAACTTACGAAATTTGCAAAGCTGAATTAATTTCCTTGAGCAGCTCTTGGGTCTTATTAAAATCTGCCAGCATGCTTTGTCTTTCTCTGATGTGGTCTGCTGTCATGACATCCAGCTCTTTCTCATGTTTCTTGTTTAAATCTTGTTCATGCAGCCTGTTTAATTTATTTTATGTTAAAAAAGGTTATTCTTACACCAGCTTTGTTCATCTTGACTTCCTGCCATGTTTGCAAAGGATTTGTGCATAGCATCACTGAAAAGAGCTACAAAAACTAATTCTGCTATTTTTGTTTCTCTGATCGTCTAGCTTATTTCACTAAAAAGTCATCTCCTTTAATGCTTTGCAAATAAGCATGGTGAAATGTAAACAAAAATATACTTAAGGGCACTTTAATAAATATTAAATAGTAGCTTATGATTGTACCTTACCAATAGCTAATGTCCTCTAAACTCTGCAACTTGCAAATATTGTGGGCAGTCCAAAACTTAAATTTCACTGTTACTTCATCTGACATCAAATGGGCATAGTAATCTAGCAATTTGAATCTGACTGCCTAAAATATTCTAGGTAAGTTTCAAAAAATCAAGTACAGCCCTTCATTAATTTTAGGTTGCCAAATCAATCAGAACATATTACCTGACATTGCAAATATCCATACCTAATTTGTTGGTTGGATTCACTACGTATTCTGAGAACCTCCTTCCCTTTAAATTCCAGTTCCTTGGTTAGTGCACTTATGTTCTCATGCAGAGCAAGAATCTCCTTATCCAGTTCAGATATATGGTGGTCTCGATGCCTCAATTCATCCTGTAGATCTGATATCCGGCAAACAAACTCTTTTTCCTATCAAGCAAGTATCAATAAGTTAAGAATACTTTATATAACATATTCTTTATATGACACACTTGCTTCTGGTTGAATAAACATAACTTACTTTCCCATTTTTATATTTCTAGTTACTAGATAAGAGTAAAGAATCAGATTAAATTTAGAAAGGCTACAAATGGCAACATATTAAAAACTATAGATAGGGATTTGTACCTCCTGCCCCTACTTTGCCCTATTTCTTCTCCTCTGCAAAATATGGTGATCATGTTAGAGCTGAAAGGAGGGCTGAACCATCATTATAAAAAGTAATTATGGACTTAGAGACAGAGCTGTGCTTTTCTACACACACACACGCACACGCACACACACACACACACACACATTTCCTGTAGGCTCAAGACTAGCACCTCCATGCTACCCTCTGCTGCCAGAAATACTCTCCAGCAGCACAAGTGAAGTGCACATGTGCAATCTTCCCAGGAAGGTTTTGGGTGAGGTACTGAGGTTCATTCTGACCTTCCGGCTATTTTTCTGCAAGATTAGGTGGTCTCTGCCCACTGGTTCCCTTGAGGATTAACTGAAAACCAGGGGTGGATTTTCTAGATCAAACCTTGTTTGCAATGCATGGAAATTGCCATGGATCAGTTTTTCAGACATGCACAATTCTGTTTTAGCTGTTTTGGAGGGAAACTACCTCCTATGGTTTCTCTCTTCCCATTTTTGCATTTCTGCAGACCTCTAGGTTCACTTGGGCAAGCTGATACCTCCCTCTTGTCCATAGTTGATGCCATTTGCCTACATAAGCATCAGCACTTATTCTATGAAGTTGGAATAGAAGAAATGATATTGACTGAAAGGAGCCAGTATACTAAACAGGTACTAAAGGAGTTGCAATTTTTCTTAATGGCGAACATATGCTCTGTGCCCATAATTAAAAGATATTTACTCTCTTTTGGCTATGTGGAAGATATATACCTGGTGCCTGCTAAGCTCTATGCTTCTTTCAAGTTCCATTTTAGCAGCTGCTAGTTCTTGTTGATGGTTATGTCTTAGTTGATCAATTGCTGCAGCATGCTGATGGTTTAGTTCTGAGCGCAAAGATGCTGGAAGATAATAAACAGATTTTTTTGTATAGTTCTACAAGTAGTAACCCAAACCACACATATGTATAACCATGCATTTATTGCTTTAGGGGAATGACTAGACACGTAGTTTTTAACACATTTGTTTTCCAGCTATGTTGCCTCCTTTAGCTGAAAAATGTTAAATTTTGTCATACAATCAATCAATAAATGAGTGAATAAATGGAAATGTTTATCAATGTAACAGTAATTATTATTATATATTAAAATTGTGCTCAATGCCAAATTAAGCATTAAAAACCTTGCAGAATTTTATTACTCTGCGGTGTACCTAGGGTAAGCAATGTGATATTTCATATTACAACTCCAGATACTTTATATTACAACTCCCATCAGCCTCAGCCAGCATTGCCAATGATCAGGGATGATGAGAGCTGCAGTCCGCTTCATCTGCAGGGCACCATGTGGCTACTCTTGCCAAAGGTAATCTAAATACTTACTACATTCCTGGCACTCAAACTGCAGTGCCATTGTGAGTTGCATGGAATGTGGTTACATAAGTGTTGCCTATAACATTCAGTGAGAGCAACTCAGTTTCTGCCTCATTTTGTGACCCTTTAAAGTTTTATTTCAGTTTTCAATTATTTATGTACTTTTTTAAAGGCTGTTTTTCTTTTTTTCACAGATACACACCATTTTGTGACTCCCTGTGTCCACTAAGCATGCTCAGTGGCTTTTTTTGCGTTTACAGGTTGCTCTCTTTTTGCCCCCCCCCCATATTTTCTGTACTTCTGCAAATCTCAGGATTCCCGCATGCATGCTGCTACTTTCCTGTTGTTTCTCAGTGACCCAGTTTTGGCTCTATTTTTGTGAGCACGGGGACAATGAGTTTGCTCTTTAAAAGGAATTATTAATGAATGATAGTGATATGAATAGGCGATATGCACAAATTTAACACTGAAGAAAAGGGCCTAGTAATGAAAGACTGGGACAAAACAGGCAAGATGAGGGATAGTACAAGACATCTGTCTGAAACTATCATAGGAAGATGTGTATTTCTCAAATTTGGCACAAGTTTCCATTTAAAAAAAACCAACAACAGGAGCATTATCCTGAACAGGGGGTGATAAATAACAATACTGCACCAATAAAATGGGTAAATTGTGCTATAAAACTCTGGGTATCAACTACTTAGAGAATAGTCAGCTTTTCCTCAGAAAAAGTCTAAATGTAGCCCAACACACGGGAAACCACCCATTTTCATTTTCTGTATATTGGGCAGGACATGCCATCTGCCTTCTGCACCAGAAGTAATAGCTTATGTTTTAAATAGTCACATGAAAATACTGTACCAAGCATAGCTTTCCCTTCATCTTCTAGTTCAAAGCGAAGAGTCTGCAGTTCCTGTTCCATTTCTAGTTTGAAAGCATCCATAGCTTGCCTGTGTGCTTCTTTCAGCGCATGAAGTTCTTCTAAGTGCTTCTGTTTTAAACGTTCCTCAAGTTCCTAGCAAATTTAAAGGAGAATTGCTCTATGTGTATAGAAAAATATTCTTATCAATGAGGCAAAATGATTGCTAATTAATAATAATAATAAAACAACCCGCTGTTATTAACCAGCTACCTTTATTTTTTTGTAACTCCAATCCCACAACCTAGAGTGTAACCCCCTCACTTTTCCATTTTCCCACTTTCTGGACAAAATGTGGGTTGTTAGGGCTTTGGTTGGGCCTAGAGGTAAGGCCTCAAGAGTAATTCATCCCTCTACACATCCCTCCCATTACTGTTCAAGAGAAGTTAGAACACACATGTGTAGTTTCCTCTACGCCTCTCCACCCCTGCCTTTCTCTCAGTACAATGTTTCTTTGGGTGCTTTCTGAGTTCTCAAATGAAGATAAAGAAGTTCTCTAGAGTAATATCTCATAGTTCATGTTAACATACTGAAATCTGAAAATGTTAAGATGCTACAAAATACTGAATGAACATGCCTTTTGCTCTTCTTCTTTTGTTTCCTCCATGTTCTGAAATGCAAGGATATGTGCTTCTTTCAAGGACTTGTGTCTTTGTTGATGCTCTTCTTCTAGCTCTTCAATCTCTTGGGCCAGCCTCTGTCGCTCCTGGCTAAATTGTGCCTGAAGTTGCTGCATTGAAGTCTGAGACTGCGAAAGCTGCATTTCTAGATTCTGCTTCAACAGGGAGATCTAATTCACAGAAAAGCAAAGGTAACTAGAAATTCAAACTATAAACACTGTGTTTATATTTACTGATAGATATTTGAGATTTTTTATTGTGGTCACAATACAGAGACGTACAGAGATCCACAAGTGTGGTGTCCTGCCTTGCCAAATAGGAGCCCTCCCACACTGCATCAAGCAGTTTCTTATATGGTAGAGGAAAGCTGGTGGGCAGCGGAGAGACTACAGGTGTACTGTGTTCAGAAATGTTCTTGCATTTTTCAACATTTCCTCTCTGTATTGGGGCCTATTTTGCTTAGTAACACATTCTGGTTAATAGAAATTTGAATATCCAACTGCATGCAAGTCGACTTCTGTTTGCACAACAGGACTTTCTCTTCCTTTCCCATCCAGCTCCTAGTGTCCTCAAAATCTGCTCTAGAAAGATGGGGGACCCTATAGAGCAGAACCTGGGTGCATGCACAATGGACTACAGGGGGGAGGAAAGGAAGGGAAAGTCCCATGTGAGCAATTTTGTTGGGCTGTTGGCCAGACATCACTGGATGTCTCCTACAGTATATGCCTAATCAAGTATTACTATGAACTATAACTAATGAGCAAAGAAATACCACATAGTTTATGGCATGCAGATTAGCAATGTGTCATCACCAGCTGTTTGAATGTCAAGTGCAATACACTTTTAGTGGATTGCAATCCTACAGCCAGCTGAAAGCCAGTTCAGTTAAAGTTAATTCAAGTGCTGCACCACTGGCAGAGAGAGTGTCCTAATGGTGGGATGGCGCTTAAGCCGCTGGAGGACATCAATACACCCACTGAAAAGTTCAAGGATATAGGTGTCCCACTGGTAGTAGGGGCCAAAGTGGGGCATTTGGATGTGCATATCAGGAGCAGTCAAAGATCCATAGGATTTTAAGCCCCATTGTTTCTCCAACACACCTTCAAAAATGGCATGAAACTTCATTAGCCCTGGGGGGTTATGGTGGAGTAATGTCCCTTCCATTGGAATAAACAGCAGAGGTGAGGAATGAAAAATCTGTCACCATCCCATTTCCTGGCCTGGTTGAAGTGAGCCAAAATGGGTATAGATATGTAACTGCAATCCTACACACACCTGGGAGTAAGCCCCATTCATCTCAATTGAACTTACTTGCATGTAGACATGCATAACATTGTGTTGAGAAATTACTTATCAATTAAAAAAGATTCTATTCCATCACCGCAGTCAAGAGACTAAATATCAGTAAATTTTTTTGCCTAATATGTACTACCAAAATCAATGCTAATAATTCTACAGCACCTTCTAAAGAAAATTCATATCCTTTAACCCAGCTGTAAAACATGCCATTATTATGAATTTGTGGCATAGCTCATGCCTTCATAAATCAATCTAAAGGCCCACTGGCAGCCTTCAATTCAGTAGATGATTTCCTACACACCCAGTAATAGGCAACATGGGTACTAGCAGGGTAGAGAGGAACGTACAAACCACACAGGCTACTCCTGGTCTGGGCAATGCTTCTCACAGAGTGGTTTATGTAGCACCACCCAGGCCAAGTTCATCAGGCAATAAAAGAGAGTGCAACTTTAAATCCAGCAGGCACTCTTACTAGCAAAAAAATGAAGCTACACTGCAGAGGCTTCTGAGATATGACATCACTCTGCAAAGGTGCTACCAGGTCATTTTGATTTGAGAAACACCATTCCAAGACTGAACTCAGATGAAACAACAGCGTGGACTGAAGGCCCTTTAAGATTAGTAGTGGGGCATATGGTTTTCCAGATTGATAAAGTTAACTGATAAAATCATTGCAGTCATTAGTATGCTCTGCATTAGTCTGCAGTGGCTCATAGTACAAAACAAAACAAAAGAAAACACAAAAGAAAACAAATTGATTACTTATACCCCACCCACCTGGCTGGGTTTCCCCAGCCACTCTGGGTGGCTTCCAACAAGAGACTAAAAATACATTAAAATATCAGCCATTAAAAACTCCCCTAAACAGGGCTGCCTTCAGATGTCTTCTAAACGTTAGATAGTTGTTTATTTCTTTGACATCTGATGGGAGGGCTTTCCACAGGGCGGGTGCCACTACCGAGAAGGACCTCTGCCTGGTTCCCTGTAACTTTGCTTCTTGCAGTGAGGGAACCGCCACAAGGCCCTCGGCGCTGGACCTCAGTGTCCAGGCTGAACGATGGGGGTGGAGATGCTCCTTCAGGTATACAGGGCAGAGGCCATTTAGGGCTTTAAAGGTCAACACCAAAACTTTGAATTGTGCCCAGAAGCGTACTGGGAGTCAATGCAGGTCTTTCAAGACCGGTGTTATGTGGTCTCGGTGGCCGCTCCCAGTCACCAGTCTAGCTGCTACATTCTGGATTAGTTGTAGTTTCCTGGTCACCTTCAAAGGTAGCCCCACGTAGAGCATGTTGCAGTAGTCCAAGCAGGAGATAACTAGAGCATGTACCACTCTGGTGAGACAGTCCGTGGGCAGGTAGGGTCTCAGCCTGCGTACCAGATGGAGCTGGTAGACAGCTGTCCTGGACACAGAACCGACCTGAGCCTCCATGGATAGCTGTGAGTCCAAAATGACTCCCAGACTGCAAACCTGCTCCTTCAGGGCCACAGCTGCCCCATTCAGGACCAGGGAATCCTCCACACCCACCCGCCCCCTGTCCCCGAAAAACAGTACACAAAAAAGTCAGTATAGTAAGGATAGTGGTATGTATGCAGCAATATTTAATATAAAGATTGAACTCACAAATTATAATAGGAGTTTAAATGAAGACACATTTACGGTGTGATACAGGTAAAACAATAAAGCAATTATTCTAATTACTGGTCAGATTTTGTAAAAGCTAATATAAACACTACATATATAAACGAGCAAGCTGAAAGACCACTGCAACAAATTCTAGTGCCTGCACTAAAATTAACTTGCAGTCATGATAAATTTTTAATTCAGAATTTCCCTTCCCCCATTCTTGGTTTTCTTTATGTATCTGTGGGAACTAGCAACCTTGAACAAAAGATTTAGGGCAGGAGCCCTGACAACAAAAGGGACTTGAGTAGCCTTTTAACTTTGCTACTACAAATTATTTAAGTACAGTGGTACTTCTGGTTACGAACTTAATTCGTTTCAGAGGTCCGTTCTTAACCTGAAACCATACTTAACCTGAGGTACCACTTTAGCTAATGGGGCCTCCCGCTGCCACCGCCGTGCAATTTCTGTTCTCATCCTGGGGCAAAGTTCTTAACCTGAGGTACTACTTCCAGGTTAGCGGAGTCTGTAACCCTAAGTGTTGGTAACCTGAGGTGTTTGTAACCCAAGGTACCAACTGCACCATATTTCCTGATCACAAATGGCTGACATGTCCAACATTATGTTACTTCAAGCAAAGAGAGAGTGATAAATGCGAAGAGAGAGATAATTTTTCCTGTATTAAAGTGGAAGGTTTTGTTATTTCATCAGAATTGGATGGGTCTTTCTGAACTTTTTGCGAGAATTCTTAGGAAAAAGTTTAAGTTTTCACTGACAACCTTACAAATCATGGAAAGACTCATTCTGGGGCAGGATGTCCCCTCCTAGGGTGGTCACTTATACACTGCCAAAAAGAGAGAGAATGCTTCTGTCTGCTCAATCTGTTGTCTAGATGCTACTGTTGATGGACAACTTCAAACCCGCTATCTTTAAACTAGACTTGGACAAGATAGATGATCTGTCTTCTGTAAAATAGGACACATGACCACCCTATCTGCTTCAGAAAATCCCAATTCTTCCTTTTGTATTTGGTACTGTGGAAGTCTACTTATCTTGCAACAGACATTATATGATGGTGGGTGAGCATGGTTTGGGCCAAACCATGCAGTGGGTCAAATGGAGACGCCTATGGGCCAGAGGTTACACAAACCCTCCATTATCAGTGGGAACAGGACTCAGGAGTGAAAAGCAACAGCAGCAGCAGCAGCAGCAGCAGCAGCAACAACAACAACAACAACAACCCTACACTTGCCAGTGTCAGCAATGCAGACTATGAGCATGCTCAGATATACAACAACAACAACAACAACAACAACAACAACCCTACACTTGCCAGTGTCAGCAATGCAGACTATGAGCATGCTCAGATATACCGTATTTTTCGTCCTATAAGGTGCACTGGCCCATAGGACGCACCTCGGGTTTTTTTTTTGGGGGGGGGAATGAATTAAAAAAAAATATTTCCCCCTTCCAGCCACGGGGCTGGGGTGGGGGAAGCCCGAGCTTCCCCCGACCCCAGCCCACAGAACAGGCTGCCGCCTCAAGCCTTGCGCGCCCGGCGGGACCTCCCGCCGGGCATGCAAGGCTTGCGGACAGCAGCCCGAAGCACGGGGCATCCTCCGGAGGGCGCCCCGTGCTTCGGGCTGCAGGCTGCTGCCCGCAAGCCTTGCGAGCCCGCGGGAACTCCCGCCGGGCGCGCAAGGCTTGCGGATAGCTTCCTGAAGCGTGGAGAGCGAGAGGGGTCGGTGCGCACCGACGCCTCTCGCTCTCCAGGCTTCAGCGAAAGCCTGCATTCACCCCATAGGACGCACACACATTTCCCCTTCATTTTTGGAGGGGAAAAAGTGCGTCCTATAGGGCGAAAAATACGGTATTCATTTCAGAATAATGTTTAATTCTATAAACTGCAGTTTTCCTTCCTGATTAATGAGTGAGTCAAGAGGGAGAAAAGTCTGCATTTCCCAGATTACACATTGGCAAATAAAGCTTAGAAGCAGCCTTAGCTGATGTATCACATCCCTCTTCGGACACATGCTAAGTGGGAAAGATGGAAACTGGCAGATCAGAGAACTGGTGAGGAGCCATTACAAGCTGCCAAGGCAAAATTTGAAAGGGAATAGGCTTAATGTTTTCTGAACTGAGAGAGGTTCAAACACTCCCCAACCTTCCAAATTTCTTGTCCACCCTTAAACAGTACTTCTATCTACAGTAGTCCTACCCCTTCCTGTTGCTGTGTTCCACTCTACTTGCTACACATTATACAGGCCCTAAGCAAGAGTTCTACTCTTGACTTATATGTTCCTGCAGTGCAAGGTCTACAATTAAAGTTCCTCCTAAATCATTTCTCTTGGTTGTGATACCTAGTATATTCAGCTTCTGCTCACACATCACCGAACAGACTTGAACATTAGTCCAATTCTCTAAATAAAACCTGGAAGCAACGTATTTCTTATATGAATTAAATTAATCATTACCAATTTTAGCGTATCAAGGCAGATACTATGTAAAGAATATATGCTATTGGAAGTTCCATTAAAAGTGGCAAAATTAAGGACAAACTTTTACGTGTAATACATGCATGCGTGGAATATATTCTTTTATGCATATAAATCAATTTTTAAAACTTGCTATCCCATTTTGAAGTAGAAGAAAAGAATGATAAAAATCAGTTTGGTCACCTTAAATAAGTGGACTGGATTACTAGCTGCCTAGCACTTAATATGAACAAATTGTATATAAAGATTCTATTTTAAGCTTCCACATTTTTAAATCTTTTTCTTTTGCTTCTGTTAGTTATCTATTGTAATGTCTCATTTCCTATCCTTGCATTATATTGTTGACACAATGGCAACCAACCTACTAGAATCTGATAATAAATTATGAAAAAAGTTCCGTAACTGTGCAGAGTTTTAATGATCCATAATATATCTCATCATATAAAGAGCCCTATTAAAATTGCACAGAATGTTAATGTTTCCCCAGCATTGATCTTTTACATTCATATAACCATTCAGTGATGAGGTAGATTTCCAAGTTAACATACAGTAATAGAAATAATCCAATTATGTTAATCAGTATAAATATCCTTTTTGCTCTTCTTTTATCTTTCCATTTGGACAAGAACAAATTTTAAGCTTTTGTCAAAATGTATTTGAGTTAAACAGTTTATTTCTTAAGAAATAATGTTAAATAAATATTATTTTTATTATTAACCACCGCTGCAATCCAAACTGTGCCAAGAGTAGGCAGTGGAGAAACGTGCATACAGCCTGTTTTCTTATAGTTTCTACTGCAGCTGATTCTCCAACTGTGTGACTGTCATTACTGTAACTCCCCCCCCTTAAGTTTAACCTAACCCTTTCCATAAGAGAGGCAGGAAGGGTGAGACAGGAAGAAATAGAAAGCCTTGCCTAGCAGGCAGTGGCACTAGCAGCAGAGCCAGTCAGTGGAAGCAAACACTATTGAACTCAATGAGATTTATTTCTGAGCAGATATCTGTGCTGTAAAATACTATGCAACTCTAGGAAGCCTGCAACTAAAATGACACCCTCTACCTGCAAACTATGTTAGTCATTCTAGGAAAAGCTCTGCCTACAAACTTTTTTTAAAAAATCATAAATTCATTGCCACAGGGCAGGGATGGTGAACGTGCTGCGGCCCACCCTAACAATTCGCCACACTGCCTTGTTGGGCTAAAGGGAGATAAGAGTCCATCAGTAACTGAAGAGCTGTACATTTCTCATCCCTGCCGCAGGGGATCTTCAACTGTTTTGATTATCCTAAAGACCAAAGTCAATATTCCAGGGAGTTTTCCTAAACATTATGTTTAAATGTTAGCTAGGATCCAACCAGCCTTAAATGAAGTGAAAGGCACTTCCTTAAGCAAAAAAGGGAACAACTGATTTATTCCTAGCTGCATCACAGCCCATTGCATTACACACCTCTCTGAAAGGTCTCCTGACCATCACAAGTGGCTTTTCAGCCATGTATGTGTGTGACAAAGTAAGTGAAAGATAGAGAAGCTACATCATGTGTGTATGTAGTGCATAAACTTAATAGCGTATGACCTTCTGGTGACCATTGAGATCCCACTCATTGATTTTTAAATCTTTGTAGAAATAACAGAATGAAATATAGTAGCCAAACCATAACTGAGTTGCATTATTTATATTAAATTGTAACACGGTACCACACATTTCCATGCTTTAGAAAAAGCTTTATAATGTGCAAATGTACTGCCTGCAAGCTTGCTTTTACATCACATAAAATGACTGTGTGATGTTTAATGTCAAATGATATTAACACATACACATACGAATGAATGAATGAATGCAGCGCAGAGCTTTTTATGAAATTAATGTGTAAACTCTTCCCTTGAACAACATTTCTTTATTGATTTCAAAGGCTAATGCTCTGAAGCAGCATTGGCCAGTATGCAAGCTGAGAAGTGCAAGCATGCCCTCATGTACATATTGTAAGTGCAACTCACTTACATTGCTGATAGATTTATGCAAAGCTTCACCGAGACAGTGCCGCTATGAAGGAAAGATCACAGGAATAAAGGGAAATATTCAGAAATAACTAAGAAGATGGAATAAAGAAGGGACAGTAAAACACAGAACATTATATTAATTTAAGAAGGAAAAATATGTTGAAAATTGGGCGAAATTGACACAGAACATTTTTGCTATGGCTTGTTATGGAAATCCACTGAACATATTAAAATCACATAAATACAATTTGTGGTCCCATTTTTATAAGAGTTAAATATTGGGAGGAAATTTGTGTATGCTCAAGGATTTTATCATGCTCCTGTATTAAATATTTTTTTCCTTTGATCCAAACTGACACATCTACTTCAGTAAATATACTCTGGAAGAATGGCCAAGTATCTGTTGCATTTCACTATTAATATTTTGTTAACAAAAGCCCTTCAAACATTTTAAACAAATGTTCAGCTATATTTTGATATACATTTTGCCATCGTTTTAAACAAGGTGGCAACATGATTAAACATCGACATCTATTTTATTGCCAAACTCAAACCAATCTGTAAATAATTTGGAACACAACTGAAACTTTTTTTTAAAGATTTAGTTATGGATGTTCCTTAAAATATGTATTTTAAATTGTCAATCCATAGCAAAATTACATTCTACATATAATACTTTAATGTCATTTAATAGGGGTGTGCACTGGTCACAATTGTCAATTTGTATCTGTCTTTGGGAAGCAGTCCAATTTGTTTCAGAACCATTCTGTGTCTTTCCAACTTGACATTATTGGAGATCGAATTAAACCTATTGAAAATTAAGTTTTCTTTTCCCCTGTCCACTATAATCAGGAAACTAAAACAGCTATAACTTTTTTCACAGAAGTGGATGAAATGTGCAGGCATAGGAATCCCTCCTTAGTGGATTAAGCCTTCCTAATTGTAAGCAGATACAACTAGGGAACTTTGTGTGCGGCATCTTTACAAATGTATTTTCTTAAAAACAAGTATTTTTTTCATGTTATGACATAATTAGATTCAGTTTGTAGAATAGGTCATACCTTCAGAGAGGACGAAGGCTGCAAAATTTCAGAATGATACATGTCATAGTTCTCCTACAAGTGCAGATGTTACTATTTCAGAGTGAGTACTATGAGACTCTTGGAAAGCAGCAACAATGATGTAAAAATAGCGTAGATTCCCAAGAAATGACCCTTGTTACTCCAAGGGTCATTGATAGGGTGGGCTTCGGCCTCTCCCCATGGATTTTTGGGGCTACAAAAGAGACCTCTTCATTGACTTGTTTTGTGAAAAACAAGCAGTTTTTAATGTCTCACACATCACTGTGATTGGAGTACCCTGGGAAAATAATTCACACTGATTCATGGAAGACCTGTCCATCAAAATGAAACATCTCCCCCACCTCTCTATCCACTCCCCTCTCAAGCTCTTGGCATTTCCCCAGTCAGTTTGTTTTGGTTTTTGAGGGCAGGGTGGGTGTGGAAAGTAGAGACCAGGGAGTAACAGAAGCCTTAGGAGTCTGTGATCCACCTCAAGATGCCTTGTTTATAGTACAAACTGTAACCTTCCCTGTTTCACATTCAGGGTACACAGAGCCGATGCACACCCCTACCATTTATTAACAAGCTGAAGATGTACTGTCAGCATGTATAAGTGGTACATCACCATATACATCAGATGCAACATATATATGATCAATACAATTTTAAAAATTGAATGATGGGTAATTTCATTTCTGGATACATGATTTATGATTCAGACACCAGTTATTTCAGATTAGTGCGAAGCAAAAAACAAAAAAACCTAAGCTATACTAATTCCCAGATCTAGGAAACTGCAAAGCTACATTCATGGCTAAGCCAGCTTGATGTATTAAGATTCCAAACTCTGAACTACTCCTCTGAAAAGCGGGTCCTACACTCTTTGCTTGCTGAGATTGGATGTCAGATACATCTTTTAAACCTGAAATTTGGGACATTATGCTTGTTTACTTTGGATTTTATTTGATTTAATGCTAGGAAATTGTTATCTACATAGAGTAGACCCACTGAAATTAATGCACTTAAGTTAGCAATGCCCATTGATGTGTCTACTTTGAGTATGACTTAATTGTAGTCAAACTAATATTTGTGTGTGTTGAGAAAGTCCTGGATGTGATCCTGAATTGTTGTTTGCTCTGTGTGTGTGTATGCGCGCGCATATACTAACAGTCAGGATCACCTACATTCTCTATCAGAGCTACCTCATAGTCTAACATACTTTTCAGCCCTATTTCTTTCCCCATAATGGGGAAAGCAAAGATATTATTTTGTGTCCTCAAGCCCATGATACTTAGTTCTCTCTAATTTCCAAATAATGTCTACGAGACCACATTCTGAACCATTATCTCAATACAGTGAAGGCCTGGTTGGGGACTGTGTAGAACCAAAAGGTGCAAATGTCCCGGAAGGCCTGTAACTGCTATCTTGGTAGTCAAGATAACCCCAGGACTAATTGGTGTGAGCTGTAACATGAGATCACACATGTTTATCTGCTTGTTTGAAGCTTTCTTTGGGATAGAGGAGGTTTCTCATGCTGCTTGCTTGTCAGCTGCTTGCTTATCTAAGAGATGGATAAGAGCTGGGAAGGGGTCGTTAATTGGACCATTGTTGCCTGCTTAATACCTTGCTTTTTGTATAAGTAAACCATATATGATTAGCACTTCATGGATGAAGCCAAAGTGCTGCTTGCCACTTCAGCGGCAAGGAATCCTGCATTACATTGCAGTATGTGAGTATCTTGCTATACCTGTAATATAAAATACTACAACTGATCACTATGAAGATTTGTGCATCTTTCTTTGGAATCCCTGCAACTGGGACCATCGGGCCATCAGTCAATTCATCACACTGGTCTGTATTTGGACCCGCAGGACAGAACAGGACTAACAAATTAATTTCAGACAAGAGAGAGGTGCTGTTGGTCAGCAGACAAGCTAATTTAGGACTGTGAGTACAGCCTGTTCTAGATGGGATTGCACTCAATTTGAAGGATAGGCTTTGCTCTTTGGCAGTGCTTCTGGATCCAGCATAGCTCCTTGATGCCAAAGCAGCTGCTGTATCCAGGAATGCTTTTGCCCAGTTTGGCTGGTGTGGCTTTTCTGGAGAAGGCAGCTCCGATATGTCACCTTCAAGCTAGATTTTTGCAACGTACTCTGTATGAGGCTGTTGCCTTTTAAGTGTGTTCAGAAACTGTAGCTGGTACACAATGCAGCAATCAGATTGCTTTCTTGTGTATGTTTCTAAGACCATATGACACCAACCTTGTTTGGTGTTTCCAGGCCCAACTTAAGGTCCTGGTGGTTACCTATAAAGCCAACAGCTTATGGGAGGGGATCTGAAAGACTGCCTCCTCCAATATGAACCAATCCAGAGGCAGAAATCATTTTCTGAAACCCTTTTGTATGGCCCACAAAAGAGATCCAATTGGTGAGGATGCTAGATAGGGTATTTTCTGTACCGGCACCTCAGTTTATGAAACTCCCTTCCTAGAGACATTAGACTGGCCTCATCCCTGCTCAATTTTAAACATATTTTGTTTGGCTTTTAGTGTTTTTTAAGTTGATATTTTGTTTTAATGTGTTACTTATATTATTATTTTAAACTGTATTTTCTTTTCTTGCAAACTTGCTTAGTGGCCCATGTTATAGCCAAAAGGTGATACAAAAACATTTTAATAAACAAACAGTGAAATTTTATGGCTATCTACTTACAAGTTAGTCCCAATAAGTTCAATGGGACCTGCTCTCAGACAAGCTGATCATAGGATTTAAGGATTAAACCATATTCTGTTTACCACATTTCTAAAATACACCTATAAATGTACTTTTTCCTGAACACATCAAAATCCATAGCTTATTGTATTTAATTTGTGTGTGATGCTTTTTAGTTCTGTTGCAGAACAGGAATATTTGGTAAAGTTAACTCACTACTTTCAGGAGGGGGCATCATTAATTTGAAACCCATCAAAGATATGATGCAATAAAAAATCTTCCAGTATCCATTAATGGAAGACATATGCGTTCCAATGGAAACTATGCTGATATTATTGTTTCCTTCCTGTGACACCCATCCCTATGCTTTGTCTGCTGCATAATTTTTACAAGTCTCAAACTGTCCATCCTTAAATAAGTCTTTGTCTTTGTATACAGCCTATCACAATTATTTGATTTCTGCAGGTAACATTTGTAGAACATATGAAGGTCCTATGAAGAATTTCCATACATAAAACCAAGTGGCTTCCAATGTGAACAGATATTTCAGCAACAAACAAGAAACTTATTACTGGATAGTCTTCAGTACCTACATTTTTGCTTTTTGCAAAATGTGCATGGTTCAGATGGCTGTTGTGGATTTAGCTCCTCTCCTCTGTATATTGTGTGCTGTTGGGCTGCACTGGGCATGGATGCTTAATAAGTTTATGTTTTTCATTTTGGATTTTATTGTTATGCATCAGGCTCTGAGTAGCACGAGCTTTTGAGGGAGAGGGATATAAACAAACTGGTGAATAATAACATTTCCCCCAATATTTTAAGCTAGAGTCCTCTCAGATGTGAATCATACAGTTAAAGTCTGTCCTTCAGGTCCACAGTTGTACATTGGAGAGAGCAGATACCATGGCTTAGCCCTTACAGATTTCCCAATTCACTACTAATCAAAGCATATTCATATATTTCATATAATTCTGTAACAGACACAATGGCCACCGACTTCAGCATATGATTTCCCTCCTTAATCATCCAACTAGCTCTACAACAATTTATCCCTTTTCAGATGTAATTTCACAACAGTAATAAAACATGCTAGTAATCATTCCAGTTACCTGATCCAAAAGATCTTCAACTTTCTTCTGCCAGCTATCTCTGGCAGCATTTTTCTCTCTCTCTTTTAGCTGCAGAAGTTGAGTCATTGCTGACTTTTTATCCTCCTCATGCTGAAGCCTTAACTCTTCTCGAAGTTTGGTACATTCCTGCCTAAGAAGAAGAAGCAGAACTAAAACCTTCTGGCCTTTAATAACACTATAAAAATATTATTGAAATGCACAGTTTGGTCACATAACTGCATTTAATACATGCTTTGTTGTAAAAGAAAAAAAATAAAATAAAAAAGGCACTTGCCGAAGATTTTCTGTCCATTTTATTTCTAGATCACGGGCCATTCTGTCAACCTTGAATTTTTCCTCTTCCCTCATAGCTACAATCATTACTTCATGCTGCTGTCTTTCCTGGTCTAGTTCACCCTAGGAACACAAAATTCAAAACATAGATAAGCAGCAACAAAATGATTTCATGACAATATTTTGCTCGGAAGCAATGTTAGTGCTTAACTGAATGCTCAAGCAGTACTAGTGATTTTTTAAACTGACTGCTCAAGAATATGTTTTAGTTTGTATATTTTTATGCAATTAATTTAATCACACCTTAAAAATTTATATTTTGATAATATTTTAATTGTATGAATTGAGTTGCTTGTTCCTATTAACTATCCATTAAAAAACCAAGGATTTTCAAGTTCATCAGTGTTATGTAGATAAAACAGATCCTGACTCAAGGATCCATGATAACTTTTAGGTACATGCAAAGGAAGCTTGATATGTGCATAAGAACATAAGAGCCCTGCTGAATCAGACCAATGGTCTATTAGTTCAGCAACCTATTTTCCACAGGTGTCCTCTGGATGCTTCTCAGAAGCTCACAAGTAGGAAATGAAGGATACAGTCTTCTCTTGTTGCTTCCAGCAGCCGGCATTCAATGACATGCCAGCTCTGAATCTGAGGTTAGAGCCATAATGACTAGACTCATTCCCCATGAATTTGTCAAATTTCCTTTTAAACACATCTAGTTTAGAGGACAGTAGCACATCTGAGTGAATATAAATATATGGGGTTACAGTAGACATTAGAGTAAATAGGAAAGCTTCTCTCTGTGTGTAAGGAGAGGGAGCTTCAGATGTGTAAAGCAGTTGCCATGAATCAGAGTGATGGAGCTGGTGTATCCTGCAGTTACCTGAACATTATACAGAGAATCAGTGGTCTCCCTCAGTCTTGCCCTGGTTAACTCCAGTTCTTTTTGTAGTATTTCCTGGGTTTCCTGGAGATTGGAGATGTGCCCTTCTGCAGTACCAAGGCCCTGTTCACTTTTTCTTACTAGATCTTGTAATCGACCCATCTACAAAAAGGAGAGAAAGAAGTATTGATAGTTTAAAATTTCAGATTATGAACTTGTGTATGCTGAATAGTATGGTACTCAGTATATAGTTAACTGAGCATGACATACTTTTGTGCATATTTCCCCCTATTTAAATATAATCTTCATACAGGCAAAACCAACCCCACTCATAATTTTACTATTCACTACTATTAAAAAACAAACATACACCAAACATTTCAAACATACACAAGTATCACAGTTTCCTAAGATTTAGTCTTTTAAAAAACAGGTTATAAAATACAATATTATAGATAAGAGAGGGCTGCCAAGAGCTACTGTAATTTCAAACATGGTTGGCAATTGCAAAGATATATCCCCTATATGCTGAAGCTTTATTCATTATGCACACCAGTATTCTGCAAGAATGTAGACAGCACTGCATCCAAGCACACACAACTTGCTGTTTGAAGTCTCATGGCCTTCACCCCATCAATATCTGGTAAGGAGACAAGCTTGCGTTTACAAGACTATACCTGTATTTTGAAATATTTCCTAAAGGATTGTATTAGTCAGGAGTTGCCAACCTTATTATTAAAGGTTTTTGTAACAGGATTTTGTGGAAGGCAATTCTTTTATAACTTTACTTTTACAAGGATTATCTCAAATAGAACTTCAGACATTTTTAACACTACATAGTGGACCTTTGTTATATACGCTAGCAGTATATAACAGCTGCCTGCAACTGGGAATGCATGAAGAACATGCAATACAGATTACTTCCAATTATATCCGCATGAGATAGACTAGTATACATATTTTGGTTAATATTCTCTTTTTTTGTATTTGTTTGCTTATGCATAAATATCACCCTAAATTAAGCTTTCGATTCAGAACTACTGACAGTATCAATGAGGCTGAATGTGAGGAAAATGCAAATCAATAGTGTGAATAAGGAAAAATTATCCTTCCGTTTCAAGTTTAAAAACCAATAAACCATGAAGTACATGTCTCCCTTAAGAGTCTTTAAAGCAAATAGTGAACTTAGCACACAATCTCCTCCTAGAGAATGAGTAACTAACGTGCCACTTTCCGAAGCAGAACTCATATTTTGCCTGACTTGGAAGCTCTATATACCCATATCCCTTCATCCAGTGGCCTCATATACCCATCCATGTTCTTGAACATAGGAGGAATTTAATTAAACTTGAACTTTTACTCATTGTATTTTGAAAACTAGCTTGGTAAAGCTGGATTATTGTTTGTTACACAAGTAATCAATACCACCCTTTGAAAAGAGATGACTCATCTACAGTTATTGCCTTCCGCTCTGTATATATACATTTGCATATTCACTTCTCCACCAGACGGTCCACCAGCCACCACTCCAACTTCAGATTCTACTTTCTAAGAAAAGTTGTTGAATAGGTGGACAGTCTGCAGACTCAGACATACACAGATACTGTCAGCTACATATAAACCTTCTTGCCTGGCTTTTTACCTGGGTATGCAGCAAGACTGAAACTGCAGTTGTGACTGAGAATCTCTGCCTAGATGTTGAAAAGGGAAATAGCATCCTTTTGATTCTTTGGCAACCTTTGATAAAATGTATAATTTGGACCAAGAATTGAGCACTTGGTCTTACATGATCGACATGGCTTTGGATTTTGTATTTCACAGCAGTACACCACATAGCATTGGAAATTGCTTTTGAGACTGGATATTTACAATTCAAAGGAATACAAAATCTCCCTAGGCATGTACAAGTCCTTGTTACATGCCTGTAGTAACTCTTTGGACCTTGATCTTGGCATCATTGTGAGCATCTGAAAGATTGCTCCCAAGTGACTATACTTAGACATACATTCATCACCACTCCCTTAGAGGTTTTATTCACAGCAAAGCAGTACAGTGGACGCTTGGGTTGTGAACGTGATCCATGCGGGATGCACATTCACAACCCGCAGAGTTTGCAACCCGCGTCTGCGCACGTATGGGTTGCGGTTCGGCGCTTCTGCGCATGCGCAAAGTGCAATTTAGAGCTTCTGCACATGGGCGACTGCCGAAACCTGGAAGTAACCCGTTCCTGTACTTCCAGGTTTTGGCAGTCCGTAACCTTAAAAAAAGGAACCTGAAACGTCTGTAACCCGAGGTATGACTGTATGTAAATGTTGTTAAATATAAATAAATAAATAAATAAATAAATAAATAAATAAAATCTCCTGGGGATCCTGCCTTTGGTGACCCATGGGATCCTATTTTACTCCCTTCTTGTTCAGTGCAAATGTGGGGCCACTTTGTTCTGCAACAGCTTAGACGCTAAGAGCAGAATCTTATAAATGTCTACTCATAAGTTAAATAAATAGGACTTACGGTAGATGTGTAGAGGATTGCAGCAATAAGCATCTTTTATTCTCAGCAGTCCCTAATCCATTTATAAGCTATTTATTAGTGTTTGTATGAAATAATGAATAATTTAATGAAATAGTTTTAAAATGACAAACTGGCTTAATTGGCTTTTTCTGGATACTGAACCATTTCTGTGACAACTTATAAGCGACATTATTATCTGTAAAACTGACATTTTAAAAATGTTAGTTTGTAACTCTGAAGCTGAGCATATAATTAATTTTTTATGAGAAGGATCAATAGTTCAATAAAAGTATTTTTAAAAGAGCATCTTAAGAATGCAATAAACATTAGATTTTCCTGTTACTAACCAATATACCATCTCTATCAAGTTGTTTAAAATAAAAAGCCACTCCTCTTCAGGACTGCAAAATAGTATATTAAAAACGAATGTACAAATGAAATTACAAATAAGAAATACTTAACACAATGTTGCTCACAAGAAATATGGTCCCCAGACTGAAACAGGTTCTCCGCCCTGGTATACTGTATGAATGCCTTTGTTTGTATAAAAAAAGAAGCTATAATGCAGACATCCCCAAACTGCTGACCTTCAGTTGTTGACTACAACTCCCAACATCCCTTACCACTGGGCATGCTGGTTGGGGTTTGTGGGAGTTGTGAGTCGAACACTGGAGGGTCCCAGATTGGGGGATGCTGCTGTCATGGGTAAGATACTGAACTTGGGACAAGAAATCCAGGTTCAAATCCCCCCAGCCACTTAGTGGTGGTCTTAGAATATTCAGGACACTATCTATCTAAATCTATAATACATTGTAGGGTTACTTTGAATGTAAAATGAGGAGAATCTATGTAAATTAACCAGAGCTCTTTAGAAGAAGGTTGGAGTATATATTGCTACTAAGCAAAGCATTTGCATTTTTTTAAAAAAAACATTGGGGGAAATACAATTACTGTACATGGGAAGTTAAGAATTCTTGCTGGATTAGAGCAAGGTCAATGTAGCAAATTCTGTTTTCAACAGTGGCCACCAGATGCCTCTGGCTTTTTACAAGTAGGGCATGGAGATGACATTCTCCTCCCTGTTTGTCCCTAGTATTTGATATTCAGAGGTATGCTGCCTTTGAATATGGAGATTTCATGTTTAGCTACCCATGGCTGTTGTCACCAATATAGCTATCCTTAATAAATGTGATTAAAGCAGTCTAGTGGTCATTACCAAGTCATGACAGAAAATTCTAGCATTATCAGAGAAGAGAACAACCTTCCTTTTCTCTACACCATTCATATAAGAACTATATTTTTAAAAATATATTTAAAAAGCAAAATAGAATAGAGCAAATCTTAAACATACAGCTCTAAAACACTGACTAAAGAAAATATCAGTATTGGTTAAAAGTGGTCTAATGCACATGACAGTTAGCTGATATGACTAAGGTGATTCTTGCCTCCTGATTGGATGAAGTCAGCTTGGCTGTCAGTTCTTCCCTCAGGTTTTCCAACTGCTGTCGAAGCTGATTCTTCTCGTCTTCAAAATGTATCTTCTCTTTTTCAAAGTGCTGCTCCAACTCCTTAAGAAAACGAAAAACAATAGAAATGCCTGTTTAGGTTCATTACATACTGAAGCAGGACTCATATTAGTCTGTTTTTCTAATGCTCATGGTTGTTCTATGTATTACTTAGAAGACAAACAGAGAGACCTGCTGTTGACACAAATAATATTTAATAAAAGTGCTGGAAATGTTTCTCCTTTTCCCCATTCTAATGAGTCCAACATGCAGAAGAGACAGAATATTAGTAAATTTGTAACAACATCTGGACAAGTCCAAAATTAGGGTAATTCTAAACAAACAAAGGTTTGAGCCAAATATGCCATTTCATAGATGAGAGTTTTAGAAACTTCTGGTCTAATAAAAATATTTAATTTCAAGATGTTATTCTGTAGTGAAACTACCCAAACACAAGGATAAAAAATGTAAAAATTTAAGATGCCAGCTGAGGGCTTTCATGAAAGTACTGGGACTGTCAGTTTAATATTAACCTGGCCTGTTGAAAACAATGAATCAAAAACAATTACTCCCAACAGTACATGCCCCCATCTCTCTCAAAAAAAGTATGGTACATCTTTCGCTAGGAAACAAATAATTAAAAAAACTAGCAAAGTTGCTACAGGGGAATTTGAGACTATTCTTGCAACCTTTAAAGAAAGAGTGGACAGCCTCTAGCCCATGGGTTGGTCTTGGCCCGTCACAGAGTACAATTTGGCCTGTGAGGCCATATCCTGAAAGAAACATCCACCTGCCCATTAGATGACATCACTGATGACATCAGCTGATGGGTTGGAGGACAGCGTTTTAAATCCTGCATCGGCTGCATGTTCTGTTGCTCAAGCAGAATTCCATTCACAGGGTTTCTGCTGATGACATTTGTTAGGTTAATCCTGGCCATTTCTCTTTACTGTATGGTATTCTAGGTCTATTCTAGCAGTTCAAAAGCACGTCAAAGTGCAAGTAGACAAACAGGTACTGCTCCGGCAGGAAGGTAAATGGCATTTCTGTACGCTGCTCTGGTTCGCCAGAAGCAGCTTTAGTCATACTGGCCACATGACCCGGAAACTGTATGCCAGTAAAGCGAGATGAGCACCACAATCCCAGAGTCGTCCATGACTGGACCTAATGGTCAGGGGTCCCTTTACCTTTACCTATTCTAGGTCTAGTATGGAGATATACCAGGCATAGGCAAACTTGGCCCTCCAAATGTTTTGGGACTACAACTCCCATCATCCCTAGCTAACAGGACCAGTGGTCAGGGATGATGGGAGTTGTAGTCCCAAAACATCTGGAGGGCCAAGTTTGCCTGTGCCTGAGATATACACACAGAAGGCTGCCTCCATGTATACACTGCCCCCAATAGGTCCTCACCTATTACCTCAAAATGCATTTTATATACTTATTTTCTTTAAAGTGTATAAACACTCAAATCAGCTTACATGAACATCACAGTTTAAACCAACTCATAGTGGTAATTCAAAGAAATGAATGGATGTATATGATGCCCACATTCTAACCTTACTGACACTTACCTGTGGTCAGAAGGACAGACACAAGTAAGCCCAAAGTAACCTAGGGAGCTGCACTGAGTCAGGCTGCTGGTCCACAATGTCAAAAATTACTGGCAGTGGCTCTCCAGGTTATCAGGCAGGGCTCTCTCCTAGACTTACCTAGAAATGCTGGGAGGTGAACCTGGATCTTCTGGATGCAAAGTACAGAGCTATGGCCCTTCCCCTCCCACCAGTGTTTGTATAACATACAAAACTGAATCAAGTAACTGATTCCTAATGGGTAGACCAGATACATACACTATACATGAACAAGAATTTGATAATTTGCAACTAGCAGAAGGTGTTCAGAAGGGAATGTTCCCAATCTTTAACTCTACATGCCCTTTCTATTGTTTTTGCTAATTTACCTGTCCTATCAATCAATGAAAGATACAAAAGAGCCCTAGAAGTCTCTAAATAGTGTTGTAAAAGACTGAGAAAGCAAATTCTTATCTTCTTACCTGTCTATTATTAGCCAATGAGAAATTGGAGAGAAATGCTGCCCTTTTTTTATATAAGTGATATTAATATGCAATCTCTTCTGCCTAAAATAATTCGTATAGCTGAAAAATTTGCTACATGCTTCCTCTTGCTTTTACAAGCCTCTTACTGGTAAATATCTGGAACTAAGGTATGCTATATACTTGATTTTTTAATTCAAAATCTTTTTCATACAGCAAAACTAAGAACAGTCCTCACATTATAGTTCTCTTACCATTTGCAGTTTCTTTTTCTCCTTGTTAGCAGTGCTATGTGCTGCCTCAAGAGCAGTATGATGTTTCCATGCCAACTCCTCCAAGGTCTTAGAATGAGCCTCATTTAATTGTGCAGCCTCCCCTTCCAGCCTAGCTTGCAGTTTTATCAGCTCCTTCTCATAATATTCTCGTTGTGTTTCCCTTGCTTCATTCACTTTCTGTTAATTCAAACAAACAAACTTGAACTCATGACATCATCCATTTTTTCCACTGTAATCTTTGTCCCTGCCTATGACCTTCAATTCTGCAGCTCTACCACCATTCTCTGTCTCATACAAGACTCCACCCATATTCTCTTGGCAGCTGAAAACTCCACCTTTGCTGTAGTACTGGAAGTGTCTCAGGGACAGTGGGCCTAGAAATAAAGCATTCTGGGTGAGGCCTTGACACCCCTCTCATAAAGACCAAAGAGGTAAGTCGGCGTTGGAGCAGACATGTTTCCCTGTCCCATTAGTGTTAATAGAAAATGTTTTTAAAAGGATAAACTGAGGGAGAGGGTACAGAAAATATCCCCTCTCTCAAATTCCCAGTGTTCTGTAGCCAGCGTAAAGAAGTAGGGCTTAAGAAGTGGCTCCTCCACCACAGTATTTCCTCCTACCACCCTCCACTTTAGGACTGTTGAATCGGAAGTTGTTCGTTTTGAAAAAGCATTACTTCTTTTACCTTCTCCAGTGCAAGAATTTGTTGCCTTTGTCTTTCATCCAGGCTCTGTGTTTTGCTTTGTAATAGATTTCTTTCATCTTCTAGCTGGGACAGTTTCTCCTTTAATCTAGATTTTTCTGATTCCAAATCCCTTATTGTAACTTCCTGGGTCATTTGTGTAGCTTGAAGCATTCCAATATGACCTATAAGAAAAGAAAGTATGAATTTAGAATCAGAGACACATCCAAACACAATTGTGTAAGAATGGCATCGACCATTGGCTGCATTTAGATTATCCTATCTTGGTTTAAGAAGCACGAGTCTTTTGTTCACATGCTCTGTACCTGCACTGCTGCTTCCCTGTTCCTTTTTGTGTTGTGTTGTGGTAATTCAGAAAGTTTCCCATTATGTCTGATCTGGGAAAATATGGTTACCAGGTTCAGAACAAGCCAGGATCTTAAAACCAGGGTTGGAAGTCGGCTGAATGTCCTTAGCAAAGCTGGTAACCACAGGTTATCAGTTTGGATGTTAATTGGAAATTATGGTTCCCACGGATTTCCAAGGATCGATTGCAACACACTGAGAAGGACGGAAGGAAGGGGCTGCATGTGTGGGTACAAGGCTTGTTCATATCTAGCTTTATTAAGCTGATATGATTGCCCCAATGCAGCTAAGTGTTATTTAGACCACAATCCTATATACCAGGGGTCACCAACCTAAGGCCAATGGGCCGGAAGCGGCCTGTGGAGGTCGTTTGACAGGCCCACGAGCCGCCCCCAAACCGAGTTGCCCGCTCACACACTGCACTAATCTTGCGCAGTGCAGCAAGGGGCCTCACTTCTGCGGCAGCAGAAATCGCATCTGCGCAGAGACAGACACAAAAATTGCAGGCGGGCATGCTCACACATGCAAGAGATCCGGCCCACGGAGGGATCTCCACAGGACTGATCCGGCCCAAGCAAGATAAACCTTGCTGACCCCTGCTATATACATTTACTCCTATGTAAGACCAAT
Source organism: Podarcis raffonei (assembly GCF_027172205.1). Lineage (NCBI taxonomy): Eukaryota > Metazoa > Chordata > Lepidosauria > Squamata > Lacertidae > Podarcis > Podarcis raffonei. The sequence goes on from NC_070604.1 coordinate 56,559,633, forward strand.
TAAATGTAGAATCACTTATTTCTAAGAAAACATGTATAGAACTTCACTGTCAGACAGACTGATCATATAACAATTTTATTCTTTAATGCCACACTGCTCTTATATAAAATCCTGCCTCATTATGTATGTTGTCCAAATAAATCTTTGGGCCACAAGTGAAACCACAATGTCTTCTGAAGGGTAATTCTGTCATAGAACATTCATAGTTAACTCATTTTATAGTTAACTCATTGACACAACTCTTGAACTGCTAAAGTAAGAGGAAATCACCCTAAAAGTCCACTAAACTTTTCCACTCCCTAACACTTGCAGCCCTGGCAAATATTGTAGTGAGCAAAGTGCAGCATACCCAGCAGTTCCCATAATTATAAAGCTTTTCTATATCTTGAATAGAGCAATCCACTAATTCTCCTTTTTTCCAGGATCCTGAACAGGCTACACTCAATAAGAGCATTAATAGGAGTGCTGGGCTTGTGCACAGAAGGTTATGCCCAAAATTATTACTGTATTGAATAAAATTTCTGAAACAGATTTTGTTACTATTTTAGAGAGGTAGGGAACAATCAGCAACAGGAGTGCATAACTTCCAGCATCTGGGCTGGATCTGGCCCATGACACAGTACCATCAAGCCGGTAACAACTCTTGGTTGCACCTTTTCACTCAATTGTGTGCCTCAAGCCAACTGTATTTTTGTGCTGGGCTGGGAGAAAAGAGTTCTAATGTGTGGACCAGCCTTCAAATTGTAAAACAGGAACAAGCCAAAAAACCAGCAAGGCAATCCATGAAAGATTATGCCATAATAAACGTGTAAGTTTTCAAAACGTCACAAGATTCAATTGTTTTGCTGCAAGAGGTACCCCTTTGGAAATTATAAAAGTTAATTAATAGAGAATACAAGACTTCACACTGAGTGTTTTGGAGTCTCTCAGTATGTATGTTTGCATTATATAGTCAAGACTTTAACAATGATTTTCCCCCACAATATTTCACATATATGCTAGAAAGTTCAAAATTTAAGACAGCAGACTAAGGAAGCTCTGGCCTGCAGGCCAAATTAGACGCATGAGGCCATTTCCCCCAAACCACACATATATGCTGTACACCAGACATAATATGTGACACCAGGTATGGGGCAGGTAAAAGCTGCAAAGAACAACTGAGAACTTAAAGTGTGCTCCCAATTGTTCCTTGGTAAGCAGCACTCCTTGACAGTGCCAATAAGCTGATTTGTGCTGATGGATAACTTATCTGAAGTTGTCACCCAATGTCATAATGATATCAGGGGACTGACAGCTGGGCAGCCCTGCCTACTTGTTGTAGTGACCTGCGGGTTGGTGGGAGAAGTGAGAAACTGCCTGGCCTGGGCTGCTACATTCCCACCACTCTTGGTATAAGAAAAGCCTAGCAATAACAAAAGAGTTATACTATAAGCTTTTCAATTCATCAGCCTGCACTTTAAAGGTTATAAAGGCTTTATATAAAACATGCTTTTTGCATTAAACTACTGAACAAAAACATTCTGAATATATACTTAAGGTAGATTACATACAAAGCACATAAAAACATATGCACACATACTGGCTTTTAGTACTAGATCTGTGGCCTGTTGCTGTAAACGTTCTCTAGCAGCTGCTAGTTCACTTTCAACCTCTTTGTGTTTGCTTAACAATGACATTTCCTCATCTTTGACATCATCCAACTGTTTTTGAAGAGCCTAAGAGAAGAGAAAACCATATTAAAAGGACAAAGTAATGGTTTTTAAATGGGACAACTATGAATGAAATTTACCAATTTATAAAATAAAGACTGCTAGAAACTTTCTTGCCTGGACATTCTTGAAGTGCTTTAGTCACAAAAGTCTGTGAGCCTCTTGCATACAAGCCTGATGTACCAATGTGTCTAATAATTAATCCCCCCCCCCCGGGAAACATTTGCAGCTGTTCTAGTAAAATGTGTACATTTTATGGGACACTGTTCAAAGTAATAGCACTGTTAACAGAAAATTAATTGGCGAACAGTGAGTGCATTCTTTCCACAAAACGGATTGGATCTAAGAACCATGACTAGAAGGAGAAACAGCTAATAGTACTGTTCTGCAAAAGCTTGTTCAAGTACTCTAACAGATATTCTACAACAGTTCTCATGCTTCTGTTTCTCCAAAATATTGCAATAGCTCTTGCACAAATGGAAGAATATGAGTTAGTTTCACTTTTCTGGAACAGCACTTTACAACAAGGTATAAAACAGTCCCTCCATGGGAAGATATGTATTTATTTATTTATTGCACTTATATCCCAAACTTCTTTCCTCCAAACTCGAGGTGGTGTACACAGTTCTCCTCCTCCCCATTTTATACTCACAATGACCCTGTGATGTGGGTTAGGCTGAGCGTTAGCGACTGGCCCAAGTGAGCTTCATTGTTGAGTGGGTCTTTGAACCCTGGTCTCCCAGATCCTACTCTGACATTCTGACCACTACACCAAACTGACTTATGCAGAAGGTACATTTAGATCTACCCCAATCAACGCAGAAAACAATACAATGTTAAATGTAATCCTTTCCTTTTACATTTGATGTGGCTGGGTGGGTATACAGGCCCACAAGCCTCACACTCCATGATGAAAACGACACACACACACACGGAAGCAAACAAAAATACTAAAACACCAACATGACAAACAATCATGTTGATAATAAGATAATATGAAAAATAGAAGACATTTTTCTGAATGGAAAGAAGGGACCAGATAGGCTTCCACCATCAGGAAGGCTGTGTTCTAAGTACCCATCAAGCGCAACTCAGGTGGTGCATTTTTAAATTGTATGGCCATTCAGATAAGTCAGAATAAATGTTCCAGTAATAGTATAGACATGTTGGCATTCTGCCCTGACAGAAAAAAATGCAATTTAATTAGAACATATTAAATTCCCATTACAAAAATGAACTTTATTAAAGAAAATATGCCAACTTAAAAAGCAGCTTACAAGGAAAAAGGCATGACTAAGCTATGTGTGACTGAGTGCAAATCAGTGTTATGTATTATGCATGCTCAATATATAATTTTTATCCCTTTTTCAAGCCTTAAAGCTATGTTAGATGATAGTCATAGAAAATTGATAAGTGCTTAAAGTGCACAGAGACAGTAGACTGAAAATGCCATTGTACTAAATATTAATGACTGCATTATTTAGCACAATATATATCAAATTTGCAGGAAGAATGGCAAGAAGAACCACTTCTTAGTCTTCTGGGCTGGGGGAGGTAAGTAAATCAACATTTAAAACACATGCATTTAGTCCCATGCGGAATAAAAGCAGGAGAATTGGCTAAGAACTGTCAAGTGATAACTAATTAGAAAAAGATGTTCAAGAACTATTAGAGTTCATGACTACACCACAGAAGTGAGATTTCAGTGAGGCAGCCTACATAAAATGAAAAGAAGAAAGCTAGAATACAAATATAAGTTTTAAGGTAAGGATAGAAGAGGTTTTAGTAACTTTCAGTCACAAGCAGCAAAATCCACCAAATTCCCATAATCCAGTATTGGATACAAAATAGGTTAAATTGCAAAAAAGTTTATTATTAATATTACTCACTATGGTAAATTTACATACCACCCTTCATGAATAGATCTCAGAGTGGTTCACAAGATAAAAACACAACATTCATAATAAAAACAAGAACAAAACTAAAACAAAACAATAACTCCCCTCCCCCTCTCCGCTTCTTAGTTACACTTCAAAATACAGTGGTACCTTGGTTTAAGAACAGCTTAGTTTATGAACAACTTGGATTAAGAACGCTGTAAACACGAAGTAGGTGTTTTGGTGTGTGAACTTTGGCTTGGAAGCAGAACATGTTTCGCTTCCTGTTGAGTTTGTTCCATTTCTAAGTTGAGTCCCCCGCTGCTATGGGAAAGCACACCTTGGTTTAAGAATGCTTTGGTTTAAGAACAGACTTCCGGAACGGATTAAGTTTGTAAACCAAGGTACCATTGTAACCATCCCATCCCAGGAAAGTAACTCTTTTGGCATGCATGTCTAGTTTATGTGCTCATCTGTTCAAAACAATGGAGAACCCAGTAGAAGGGTAACAACATTTTACCATGGAGGAGAGGGAGCATGTAACTGCAAGTTCACACACACAGCACTAAACCATGTTTTTGCATAAAGACTCTTCTCATTCAAGAGGGGAGTGGTTGTGGGCGGGATCTGATCCCAGCCTCAGGCAGGGGGCGTTAGCCCCTGCCAACCACTCACCTGGCTGGCGCACCACGCCCACGGGCAGGCGGCCAACCAGGCAGCTGGAAGGGGGCGTGGATGGCAACTTAACCTGTTGTCGTGCCAGCCACGCGGCCTCACTTTTCGTTGTCCCGTCATGAGTCACCCACCCTCCACTCCCTTAGAGCTCAGGGTTTCAATTTCTCTTTTGGCCTTCCTATGGACCTTAGGTAGGCCTGGTAGGAATTTTTCCATTTGGCATTAGGCTTTGTGGTTTTTTCACCTACCTCGTAGCAATCGTCACAACTTTTGTGGTATTGGTGGGTAGGTTAGGCATTGGAATATGTTGCGGTGTGTGGAAGGGCTAGGTGTGGCCATCGCCTACGCCTTCAATTTTTGGGTATTCCGTTAAAGGAATCCGGCGGTCGTAGATCCTGTCTGATGCCTGTGTGGCGGGGGGCCATGGCACGACCCTCGGTGACATCAGGGGAGAGCTTATAGTTGGATTAGCATCAACAGGCTCCACCTACTGGTGAATAAACCCCCCTTTTCAGACTCACCCCTCTCTGAGTGGGTGGAGTCAAGTCACGTGATCCAATGCCTAAGCCAATACCTTTTCACTTGCTGTAATCAATAAAGTTGTGGCCTTTTCTTGCCCATTAACCTTATATTACTTGTCCTCGTGTCTTCATTTCACTATGCGGGGATCGGGTCCTCTAACCACAATATGTGACTAGGATGCAGAGGATCAAAGGATATTTTCTGAGTTCACTCCATTGCAGCCCCCTATGTAGCATCTAAAAGCCACTCCTTTGGGTAAGGGCAATGATCTTATAAAAGGTAAAGGTAAAGGACCCCTGGACAGTTAAGTCCAGTCAAAGACGACTATGGGGTTGCGGTGCTCATCTCGGTTCGGACCAAGGGAGCTGGAGTTTGTCCACAGACAGCTTTCTGGGTCATGTGGCCAGGATGACTAACCTACTTCTGGCGCCATTGGAACACTGTGATGGAAAACAGAGTGCACAGAAACGCCGTTTACCTTCCTGCTGCAGCAGTACCTATTTATCTACTTGCACTGTTGTGCTTTTGAACTGCTAGGTTGCCAGTAGCTGGGGCAGAGCAATGGGAGCTCACTCTGTTGCACGGATTTGAACCACTGACCTTCCGATCAGCAAACCCAAGTGGCTCAGTGATTTAGACCACAGTGCCACCTGCTCCCTTTTGCTCTCTTATCATGGCAAAGGCACCTACCTGTGAGGTGCTGGAACTGAGTTCCAGTGAGTTCAAGCTGAAAAAAAGTCCTGGGTCAGGGGACCCCCTGAAATGGTGTCCAAAGTGAAGCTGGTGGCTTCAAGCTGAGGCTGGGAAATTGGTGGGGTGGTATCCAGTGCTCCCATTCCAGAAGTGCAAGAGATGTGTGCTGGTTGAATAGAACTTTTTATTACTCTTCTCCCCTGCACTTCCCAACCTCAAAATCAGTTTTGGAGGATTAGAAGACTCTCCAGAGAAGATTTGGGGAGCATGGGGAGGAGGAGGAGAAACATCAGCAGAACTCCACTGGCACTGCTTTGGATACAACCCCAAATAAGTGCCATCTGCTTGCCTGGATCAAAGCCACCAATTTTAACTGTTAATTACTTCATATTGTCATTTGCTGTCACTGTTAGAAGAAAATCTACTGTAGTTTCACCTGGAAAAACTGTATCATAGTTTTGGATATAAACTTGAACAAATGCCATATTTAAATGTTTCACCCTCTAAATCTACTGTAAGGTGAGGAAGGCAACGTGTTTCTGCAGCTAGCACAACAACAGGCCCTTCAGCAATCTAAAGTCCCAAAGGCAGCAGGAAGGAATATCCATCCTCAAAAACCATCAATATGGTAAAGCAGAAAATAGAATGACTGGATCCTTTATATCAGGAATGGCCAACTGGTGCTCCTTTAGTAGGAGTCATCCTGCTGTTTACTTCAACCTGTTCCCATCTCATCATCTGGTGGCCTGAGAGAGAGAGAGAAGCAGTACATGACTGAATGTTAACAGAAGGGCACGTGAGGAATTTCTCTATTTAAGGTGGGGAGTGTTGGAAGTGCAGCGAACTCAGAAATAGAAGCTTTCATGGGGCTTTTTTGCCTGGGTTATGCAACTTCCCAAGCAATCTGATGTGAAAGTAGGGTTACCCATGCCAAAACAGTTGTGTGAAACTTTTAAAATAGCAGTACTGCATCCCTCCTGAGTGCTAAGTTGAGGGATTCCCAAGAGGCTTCTGCATTTAGGGCCATTATGAAGGCTAATATGCAGATATGTTTCATGCACTGCTTTTGGTTTGGGCAGTACTACTTCTCAGACAACTTGCAAGGGAAATAGCAGTGCCCAAGTGAACAGCACCCCACAAGGCACTACAGAGACTCATCTTGAATGTCCTCACCTTTCACACTGAGAGGACACCTGCCAATTTCAGCATGGGGGGTATGAACCTTGCTCTGAAGGTGTCTGGATCTCAAGTTGTTTGGTAAGGAAGCGTCTGGCACAACATATGAAAGAAGTTGACCATCACAGCTTAAAACTTCACAAGTAAGTAACTCAAAATTATTTATATGTTTTGGATACAACCGTGTCATCAATTAGCTTCACATCTTTTTCATTTATTTCAACTAAACTTGTGTGTAAGTAAATGAACGAAGTAGGTTTTTTTATAAACACCTATCTTTGCGGGTGGTGCTGTGAGTTAAACCACAGAACCTAGGACTTGCCAATCAGAAGGCCAGCGGTTCGAATCCCCGCGACGGGGTGAGCTCCCGTTGTTCGGTCCCTGCTCCTGCCAACCTAGCAGTTCGAACCTAGCAGTTCAAAAGCACGTCAAAGTGCAAGTAGATAAATAGGTACCGCTCCGGTGGGAAGGTAAACGGTGTTTCCGTGCGCTGCTCTGGTTTGCCAGAAGTGGCTTAGTCATGCTGGCCACATGACCCGGAAGCTGTCTGCGGACAAACGCCGGCTCCCTCGGCCAATAAAGCGAGATGAGCACCGCAACCTCAGAGTCGGTCACGGCTGGACCTAATGGTCAGGGGTCCCTTTACCTTTACCTTTAACTTTGCACAACTTTTACAACTTAAATACCAAAAGCAGCAGAGTCAATATTAGTTTCCATATAGTAAGGGACTATATCAACCAGAGTTTGACATTCCCCATCTGACTCAGATAAGAAACCAAAGGCCACTTCAAAACGTTTTATCAGTTTGCTTGTTTGCTTGTTTGTTTGTTTGTTTGTTTGTTTGTCAAAGTAGCTACTTTTGTGTAGAAAGAAACTGTTAGCTAAACTTCATGCACACATAAATTATTTCCTTGCATATTCAATATATGGAACACCCAGTAGAACACTCTATCCCTTAACTATACACAGAAGCATTGTAATGCTTTTCACTACGTGTAACAACTTTGTGTTGAGGAAAAGCCCAGCAACTGAGTCTCTGAGATCCAGTATGCAATAAGTCATTTATCATGTATATAGGAAAGATGTGAACAGCCAAGTGGTAGTGACAAAGACTAGAAACTTCATAATCAACATACAAATGGTGAATCATCATTACTTCTTACAGGTTACATTACTTTTGTTCTAAACAAATAATGTAACAATTCTCATCTCACCTGCACATTGTTTTCTGCTGTGTTGAGTGCTACTTGAAGTTTCTGACATTTTTCTCGTAGACCACCTGCTTCATCCTGTACCATCTGCAATTCAGTCTTAAGCTTTCCCAGGTTTTTTCGTAAAACAGATTCTTGGCTTTGAAACTCCTTTCTTAGTTCTATTTCCTTCTCTTTGCAGGTCTTCAGGCTTTCAGCTGTAAATAGCTGTGACCTTTTCATAGTATCAAGTTCATGCTCATAGAAAGATTGAGCTTTGCTGAGTTTACCTTCATAATCCTCAATTAGCTTTTTTCTTTCCACTCTTAGCTCTTCAACTTTGGCATTCAGTTCTTCCACATCCCGCCTGTGTAATTCTTCTAACTTTTCCTGTCCCTTATTTAAAGTAGCATTCTGGTTCTGATGGGTCTTTACAAGTTCCTGGACCTCAAGTCTATGTGCAGCTCTTAGTTCTTCAAGAGCTGAACGTTTATCCTTTTCCAACTGTACTTGTAATTGTATAAAACTCCGCAACCTCTCCTCAAACTTCTTTCTAATTTCTTCTACTTCCCGTGACATAGTTACTACACGCTGAACATGCTGAGCTTCTGCACAAAGTTGCATATCCTCAACTCTGTCTTTATATGCTTCAAACTCAGTTAAAGCTTGATGCTTCATCTTTTTATGATCTTCCAATGACTCTTCTAAAACCTGGATTTTTCTTTTGAGATCCATTTCCTCAGAAACTTTACTCTTATACTGCAGAATCTTTTCTCTGGTTTCTGCAATAATTTGTTGGATTTCTTCTTCATGAGCATCTTTGAGGGCTTGAATAGCAGCCTCATGTTCATCATTCTTTGTGTTCAAAGCATATATTACCTGCACAAATACACATATAAAAGATTACTTCCTTACTCAGAAAAAAAAATTCAAAATAATCTGACAGGACACTTTGTGGCATGGTACTGAATGCCACATGTCATTAAAAGTGATGTTTTATCGTGCTATTAAAATGACAGCAAGTACAAAGAATACATTAATATTAAAGAATAAGTACATTAAGTTAGAAAAAGCAAAAAGGCTTGACTTCTTTTTGTGATAAAGGTAAGAAGGAATGCTAGCAAAACATTTTGAAATTAAACAATACATATCAATTACATTTACAAATTTCATTATATGTCTTTGTTTAGCTAAAATATACACATATGGAACATTTCTCTTCCTCTGTGCCTACTTGTCCCTTAACATCAAGCAGAGACACCTTCCTAGAGACACCTTTTGGAAAGGGAGTGATGGGGACTCTGACCACAGCTTCTCAAGGGTGGCCAGAATCCTTTGGAGTCATCTAATCTGGGGCGCAGAGAAGACTGGCTATTGGCCAATTTATGATGGACCAGTTATTGCCTCCTGGTTGCTGGGATTCTTGCAAAGAATGCTGGAATAAGTTGACCAAGATTGATCATGTGTTCTCAGGCAAGAGTACATACTTAGAATCACACCTAATAAATATGTTATTTCTTAAATCAGGGATTCCAAAACTTTCTACTCACAAAGCTCACTTGAGATGGTTGAAAATTACTAAGGCACTCCAGTCACAAAATGGTGGTGCAAGGAAAGAGCCTGTCACAAAAAAAAAATTTTTTTGGGGGGGGCAAAGGAAAACACCTAGCATAATCCACTAGCAATCACTGGCATCCTTTTCTGATATTCAATCTATCTTTGAAAACTGCTAAATTTTTTGCCACAGCTTTTCCCTTGTAGCAAATATTTACATAGGTCAGCTTTCCATATGCTTAGTACAGACATTTGCTCTGGAGATATTAGGAAATCTCCCCATTTTAGGCAGAATTTACTGTTTCCCAATCTAGGGCTTCTAAGTGGCCAATACTTTTTCTTTTTTCTTCTCCCCACCTCTGCATGTTCCTAAAATTATTTTTTACACATATTCTGAAATATCTCCATTCACACTCAATTCTTGCCTAATCCCCCCCCCCAAAAAAAAACCATGCTTCTTTCTTTCCTCCTCTTTCTAGATTTCTTAAACATGACCCCTGGACATTTTTCCTCAGAGGCCTTGTCCCTCTTTAACCAAGAAACTTCTTTTGCATCCTAGCCACCTCTTTCTAGAATGCAAGGAGCTGCTGGTGCTAGCATGAGTCAAACCAAAACATTTGCCAAACATAGCTAGGGAGCAGAGAAGGCAAGTAAGAGACACTCAACGGCACGTGGCATTGAGATCCACCTGAAAATGTCTCAGGGTTTACTAGCAGGTCCCACTGATTGGCACCATCCATCACAACACTTAAATATGCTTAAACACACCAATTTCAGTGGGCTTCAGTAAATCAACTATGGCCACCCAAGCCTGGTTTTGTGTTGATTTGTAGCCAGTCCTGTTTCTAATATTTATCTAAAAGGCAACTTTGGATGAAACTAAAATGCAACCCTACAGACATCATTTGCAACTGTGTGTGTTTAAAGGTATGTGAGGGTACCAACGAGGCTTTCTTCCTGCAGCTTGTAGATTTTGGCAGGAGAGAGGTCTTGGTCAAGACCATAGCAGAAGTGGAAGGTTTGTACCAAATGGTGTTACTCAGCTGTATAGAGGAAGTGCTTTTCAGTAGTTTTCCCTCCCCTCTGCAAACTCCTGAACCACCCATGCCAAATCTATTCTGGAGGGTCTTCCAACACACTGGAGTATATTTTGGGAGTGAGGGCTGTAGGGCGAGTGAACAAAAATTGCTTCCCTTACTTATCTGAGTGACACCCCCCCAAAAAAAAAATCCAAAGAGTTTAAACTTCCCCATATGGGTAGGGTTGACATATTTCAAAAAGTTAAAGAAATGACACTTCAAAATTTGTTGAGCTTTTTATTAGAAACCCCCAAAAGTTATTAAGCTTTTTTTAGAAAAATGTGAAAATACCACAATTTTTCAATTGACTTCCTACGATTCAGGACAAAGCACCACATTTTGGAAATTCCCCACGAATATCAATTCCGCCTTTGAAATCCCAGTAATGGCAGCCCTATGCTAGGTTCCTAACAAAAATAGCCCTTACATGCCTATTTTTTTAACTGGCATATTTGAAAATGAGGTATTCAACATCATGTCTTATTTGTGTTCAATAGGTCTGTGTTCAATTGGAGTCCAAAAGAACGATGGAGAGCCCTGAAGAGACTGAAGGTGCAGCAGGGCTTTGTTTACCCTGCTTAGCCTCCCTAACAGCTGATGTGAGGGGTAGCACAGCAGCAGCAGCAGCAGCTACTGACACTGCTTTTCCATTCGTCCTACAGCCTCCTGCCAGCCCCCAGAGCTTTAATTCTAGTTGTTGATATTTTTGAACACAGTATTTTCAGATTGGATTGAAGAAAAAGCAGAAGAGAGAGCATTTAAAGGGTGCTCCCCACTTTACACAATTTCACTTATGTGTGCAGGGACCCAGAACATAACCCACACATAAGTGGCAAATTGCCTGTACAGTAGTTTAAAATATGCATTGTGTTGGACAAAAAGGAGTAAGAACAGTGCAAAGATTGCACCAGACAAGAATGGAAAAACTGTTCAGTCTGTGATCTACTCTGTATATCAGACTTTTAACATAGACAAAGATTGCTTTGATATGGTAAGAAACACAAACGCAGCTGGGCCACTCATGATGCAAGCCTCCCCCAAAGAGATATTAAGAACAATTTCATTTCTGATAGGCAACTTTTTTCCACCTCACTTCAGTTCTTACACATTAGCCCTGCAGGAAAGAAAATACTCCAAGTATTTTTTTTCTCAACCCTAACAAAAAGGAACGATAAAAGCATGCACTGTATAATTTAACAACCTTGAGTAGTCTAGCCATTACAGAAAAAAAAAGAGAGAGAGTAATAAAATGGAAGACATTTCTTATTGGAAGCTGTGCTCCTCAATGCCCTTTCTTCATGAAATCCCTTGTTTATTTCAGAAGCACTGGCACATTTATTTAAATAATGCAACTGTTAATTTTTGAAAAACCTGACTCACAGCCTTTCCTTGGTAAGCCTACACTGTGCCTTCCCAGGTGTGGGAAGGGAGCCACCAAACACCAAGGTTGCAGAATGAGCCAGTGGCTTCAAGTTCCTAGCTTTCAGAACTGGGCCTGGAAGTAGTCCACAGTCCAACTCCTTACCAATATGCTTTAAGCTGAGTGAAACCTGAACAGGTACTGCTTTGCCTTGCTACCCATCCTTTGAGGCATTAACCTTAGAGACTTAAAACTTAAGGGAAATGAGTGACCAAATACATCCATCAGAGGTACCAATCCTCCAGTTTCCCATGGCTGGCCGGTACAATGATCATCAGATTCATGGCTGACCATTATCATGAAGATATACATTTCAATGCTACGGTGTAGGATGAAAAGTAGTATGTAAAGTTTAAACAAAGGAGGGAAATGTTGCTAGTGTATAAGCCTCAGCGCCTAGGGCTTGCCGATTGAAAGGTCGGCGGTTCGAATCCCTGTGGCGGGGTGCGCTCCCGCTGCTCGGTCCCAGCGCCTGCCAACCTAGCAGTTCGAAAGCACCCCCGGGTGCAAGTAGATAAATAGGGACCGCTTACTGGCGGGAAGGTAAACAGCGTTTCCGTGTGCTGCGCTGGCTCGCCAGATGCAGCTTTGTCACGCTGGCCACGTGACCCGGAAGTGTCTCCGGACAGCGCTGGCCCCCGGCCTCTTGAGTGAGATGGGCGCACAACCCCAGAGTCTGTCAAGACTGGCCCGTACGGGCAGGGGTACCTTTACCTTTTACTATTTAATACTTCTAAATGGTTTTAATTTTGTGAACAACATTGGGAGGGGTTGCACTAGGCAGGCTAAAAATTCACACATGAATCTAGACACAGACATAGCACAGTACTTGTACTATATTTTAATTGGTTTTAAGCTGTCCTGTTCATTTCACAGTAGCTTAATATTATTTGTATAAATTCATATTTTGCACATAAACTCACATGATTTTAGGTAGAATTACTATGTGCAACATTAGAAACTACTAGCAAAGGTTATCTACTCTTTTATTGGATTCATATCCCACTCTATCCCAGGGGCTCAGAGCAACATAAGTTTCCCCAAATGCTACTACTTCTGCCCCAAGAGTTCACAACCTATAAAAGAAATTTACATTTACAAATCACACTACTTTAGATTTAGACTGTCATATGCCTTGGGATGAGTCTATACAAACTGGTTTAGATGTCTGAACATTTATTGCAGTCAAAAGCCTTAGGACTCTCTCCCGCCTTGTTTGGCAGAAAAACAATTTTTACTCCAGAGCAGATGGCCTATTCTTGCATGATCAACTGTAGACGGACCATTATCTGCTGCTAGCAATCTCATCAACATGATGCTCTTTTCATCCTGACTAAATCCTATGTGTTGTCCTGCCTATACAGTGGTAACTCGGGTTAAGAACTTAATTCGTTCTGGAGGTCTGTTCTTAACCTGAAACTGTACTTAACCTGAAGCACCACTTTAGCTAATGGGGCCTTCCGCTGCTGCCGCACCGCCAGAGCACAATTGCTGTTCTTATCCTGAAGCAAAGTATTTAACCCGAGGTACTATTTCTGGGTTAGCGGAGTCTGTAACCTGAAGCGTATGTAACCCGAGGTACCACTGTAACTGCTAGATCATACCAACCAGGATTTTTTTCAGCCAGAACTCAACGGAACTCAGTTCAGCCACCTCTCAAGCGGGCACCATTGCCATGCTAAGAGAATGAGGGAGGTGCTCACGGTGAGTTCTGGCACCTCTTTTTCTAGAAAAATAGCACTGATACCAACCATAAGGTAAGATGCTGAAGTGTACACGCAGCTATGCCTCAACAGCATCCCAAAATATTTACCACAGTGCTACTTTTTATTTATTAAATTTCTATCTGGCATTTTATCTGCTGCTTTGCATGACATCTTCGGGGGAAGAAAAGACTAAGGAGACAATCCAGAATGGAGTCTCTAAGATGTACGCCTCCTTCCAGAAACTCCTGCAGCCAAGCTAAAGTTTTGTTCTGCTTTCCTTTGGTCCATATCAGTGAGGCAAAGAGAAGGATTTTGTCATCTGGTCAGCCCAGAACCTCCAAAAACACTACCCAGGCAAAAACAATGTGGGAGGCAGCAGTTACAAGTTACCAGTCTCTGCAGCAACAGCAGGTGCTGTGATTCTCCAGCAATTTGGCTTCACCCCCAGAGGCACACTCCATTGTCTCTTCACACAGATGCCAATAACAAATCCTGCCTTTCCTCCAAAGAAGTGCAGGGTGGCAAATATGTCCATGCTATAAACAATACAATTAAATCTTCTTTAAAAATTTAAAATTGTGTTGCGTTAGTACTGGAGTACCATAGCCTTGTCAAGACTACACCATGTACCATGGTATTCCACAGCTCTTGTAGCCTAGCTTTGGATAGACCTTCATGTAGATCCAAGCCCCAACAGCCTGAATACAGGAATCGCTTGGGAATCTGGCTCCTCTATACAGAGATTTGAGGCATTTATCACTGGTAATACTGAATACAGTACTATTCATGCAGGATTCTTGTGCTCAGAGAGCAATAAAATAGCAGCTAGAACATGACTTCATTATGTGGTACAGAGGCTCCATACTTTGTGTAACACACACACACACACACACACAGAGAGAGAGAGAGAGAGAGAGAGAGAGAGAGAGAGACCTACAACACACTCTGGTATCTACGTAACTTGTGATATAGAACAGATGCAGTTGTATTTCCATTTCCACTATTTTCAGTTATTTGCAATTCAAATCCACAGAGAATGCTACATTCTTGATAAAAAGATTACAACCCTACATGAAAATTTTTGCAGCTACTGAAATAATAAATGGAATGACAAACAACCACAGAGCTCACTCTATTTAACCTTTGATACAACAAGCTACTGAACAAAATATTTTTTTTATTCCCTGTGCCTTTTCAAAGTATGCATTGTGTTAGATCTTATTTTTTCAAAATGCCATATAGCACATATTCTGTAGCTGCAGGGTATGCCATCCATTCCTCTTAGCCAATACAAAAATTATACACTTGCATTACCAATGCTTTAGTGTAGTTATTAAAATACTTCCTTTTCTATCACATAGAAATGCATGTACAAGTGTTATCTGCAATACCTATTCATATCTACTCATAAAATATTTCCCACATAATCAACTAAAATTAAAACTTTCCTTTCTAAATCTTTTAGTCATGAAGAAATCTTAACCTGCACAACATTTGATGTTTTTTCTTTTCTTTTTTAGCAATCAGAGCCCTCAGTCATAAGGCATGCTTGGCAAATCACACTAAGACAAACTTTGGCTTAGTGAGACTCTGTGGCTCCTAAAGAGGAGTTTGCAGTCTCTTTGCTCCACCTTTTGCTACTTCTCTGTTTGGCTTAGATTTAGAATGTTATCCAAACCTGAACTGATGCTTAACCTATCTCTTCACTAACCACAAGCTACAGAGGTTGACATAATTAGAGTATGGCAAGAAAAAAACCTAGGGAGGAGCAAAGTTTTCTTAGCATGTTGTGTTACGAAAAAGGAGCAATGCAGAAGCCAGCCCCAGGTGGCTGGAATGGTAAACAGGAAACTGATGTTATTGGATTGTACCGTGGGAACCAGGGACAGTCTGTTCAGAGCTCTGAGCGCCGGATGTTAGCTCAGAGCAGCACATGACCCTGTACTGGAAGTACATGGGTGGAGTTTATTCTCTCTCTGCAGTTGGAATCAGAGTGTACAGACGTGTTTCTCTGTACTGCTGAAAGACAGGAATAAAGACATGTAAATATATTTCTGTCTGTCTCTTTCCCCCTCCCTGGGAGAGGAGGGGGAGGAATGGTGTGTTCTTCTTTCACGTTGGGAAGAATCGCCGAGGGAGACCTCCCTTGATCCTGCCGGGAGTCGCAGACGGGAGGTCATAAGGATTCAAGCCGGGCACCTGGAGGGTGGCCAAATTCCTCTGGACTAAGAGCTGGGACTTGCTCCGGTTGCTTGAATCCCCACATGTTGTGCAAGCCAGTCCATTGTTTTAACTGTTATTTGAAAATAATTACCTTTCAGTTTTAAGAAACCAAAATAGTGCAGCACCAGAAAAAATTAATGTCACCATACACAGTAAATAAATTTATGCACTAGCTCTTCAATATGAAATCTAAAAAAGACTAGGTACTGTTAAAAGCGATATCCAAAATACAAGATGCTAACAAAGTTGAGCTATTCTTCTTGAAGGAGAATTTCAAGAGGTGGATTCAGTTACATTAAAAAAACCAATGACTAACCCCTGATTTTTCATGTTAATCACTCCCCCACCCTTGAATCTCAGATTTACAAACAAAACTGCTATATTCTTCCGAACAATGAAGGGGGTGTATACAGAAATAATCAACTTTACACAGCCTGGAACTAGTAATATACAGGACTGTACAGAACAGGTTACTTTATCCTTCTCTTACAGCCAGTCTTCCCTATGGTATCTCCCTCTAACAATAGACATAAAATGTTCCCTCAGTACTTTCTATATCACCCTTCTTCACATCTTCTTTAAAAAGTACAATTTTTTCAACAAAATTAATGTAGAAATTTGTCCAATTCCATAGCATATGTTATGCCAAAGATTTGTGTTATTTTCTCCATCCAAAGTATTCTGGAAGCTCCAAAGCTCTGGAGTTCAAATAAAACATACTGATATTTCGGGGGGGGGGGAGGAATGTAGGGGTAGCAGGTAAGATGACAAATTTGTGTAGTTCATTTTCAGCACTTTTGCCTTCCAGTCAGGGATTCTGAATGTTTTGCATATATGCATGGCTTTTTGTTTGTTTTAAAACCTTAGGTCAAAGAAAATAGGTCTCTGAACTGTTACTTTTATGTAGTACTTGCTCAGATAGTTTAAAAGAAGTCTGTAAAAGCGCTTTAGGTGTCACAGTCAGTTCTGCTTATATCATACTTCTTTCCAATCCAGTCTTCACCTCAGGCTCAGCTTTAAGTTTGAAGGATATAGACCAAGACAAGATGGGGGAGTGTACAAGGAATTTTTTTAGCCGCTTACAAGTATCTGTCATGCAAGGTACATAGAAATAGTATGTATCAATGAACATGTGTGTCATTTCATATTTGTTATTCACAAAACACATTATTGGGTATTTCTTAATCTTTTTTCAGTAATGGCTTCAAAGCATCATATATTAACACAATCAGTCCTGTCTTTATAATTGCCATAGGCAATTTCCACTTGGAAGACATGGTTTGCAATGGAAAAAAAATTAGATAGACATTAGGACCAGGTTGACACACGTCTGTGTAAACAATTTTCCAGTATATGGATGTGAGTTTATGAAATAGATGCTGCAGAATGATGGCTAGGAGCCATTTTGGAAAATATACTTCTGCTAATCTGCTCAGTGTTTTTTCCATTCCAAACCATGTCATGCAAGTAAAATTGCTGTAATTACTTTCCTGTGGAAGTCTATTAAAAGGAAAGAAATGTATGTTGTGAGTTACGGCATTGAATATACTGAACTTTCTAGTCTTGCATTCCTTGTTAAAAGCAAATCACAACTTTGATCATCTGGAGAAGTACTGCTAGTTGCCCAACATTTTACAGAGGTCTAATAGGCCTCCAGGGAAGCGGGTGGCACTTTGGGTTAAACCACAGAGCCTACGACTTGTTGATCAGAAGGTCGGCGGTTCGAATCCCTACGATGGGGTGAGCTCCCGTTGCTCAGTCCCTGCTCCTGCCAACCTAGCAGTTCAAAAGCACGTCAAAGTGCAAGTAGATAAATAGTTATCGCTCCGGCGGGAAGGTAAATGGTGTTTCCGTGTGCTGCTCTGGTTCGCCAGAAGTGGCTTAGTCATGCTGGCCACATGACCCGGAAGCTGTATGCCGGCTCCCTCGGCCAATAAAGCGAGATGAGCACCGCAACCCCAGAGTCGGTCACGACCGGACCTAATAGTCAGGGGTCCCTTTACCTTTAATAGGCCTCCACTAGAAATTGGGCATTTAGTGTTACTGATCTCAGGCTATGGAACATTGTTCTATCAGAGATTTTGCAGGCACTCTCATTTTTCATTGCCATGTGTCCCTTGAAGAACTTTTATATAGACAGGCCTATACCACTGTTTGAATTAATTGGTCAGCCAGTCATTTTTATCTGTTTTGTACTTTTTTTATATTTTATTGTATATACTGCTGTACGCCCATGTTATATTGTAAGAATTTACAATATAAAACACTTCTTTAAACAAACTTTTAAAATTGCAAGCTAAAAGGTCATGTTGATAAATTAACTCAGTGTCTATAAACTGAACATCTTTAGCAAGCAAATGATGTAAAAAACTTATAGAACTGTGGCTTCAATATGCTTGGGTGAAAGTTTCAAGGCAAATAACTTAATCTAAGAATTTGCACTTGTGCTTGGAGGCATTTACCCAATTACAGTGGTACCTCGGGTTACATACACTTCAGGTTACATACGCTTTAGGTTACAGACTCCGCTAACCCAGAAATAGTACCTTGGATTAAGAACTTTGCTTCAGGATGAGAACAGAAATCATGCTCTGGCGGCACGGCAGCAGCGGGAGGCCCCATTCTCTAAAGTAGTGCTTCAGGTTAAGAACAGTTTCAGGTTAAGAACGGACCTCCGGAACGAATTAAGTACTTAACCCGAGGTACCACTGTATGTGCTGTTAGCTTTACAACTGGTGTTTGCCACGGTATGTTACTGAATATGTACAGATTCTGTATGTATGTTGATATACTAAGATCACATTTTCATATTGGGTGGCATTCAACTAAGTTTTACATAGACCCCCTGAAATAAAGGGGCATAATTTAGTAATGTTCATTAATTTTAATCAGTCTACTCTTGAGTAACACTTAGTTGAATACCCACTGCTTCTAAAGTCTTTTTCATTGCTAAGTATTGCTCAGTATTGCTTTTTCATTGCTAAGTATTTCATTGCTAAGAATATTTTAAATAAAATCTGATTCTAATCAGAGTGGAGAAATTTAGAGAAGCTCATACACTCAGGCAACAGGCTTATACTCATGATTGCCTTTCTGCTGCACCAAAGAATGCTGACTTTTAGGGGATGATTTTATGGGATGGGGGCTGCAACTGGAAAGGGGATGTAATAAAAGCCCCCTAGTGAGCATGGAAAACATCACACACCTTGGGATTCTGGCTGTTTGAGTGCTGTTATTCCTAGTATTTTAAAACAGCACTTATGTTCAAGTATGCATGCTCAGAACCACAGCTTAAGGAAGACTGAGTGAGCAGAGGATTCTATAGTCTCACAGAATAGGTTTTCCTGGCTCCACTCTCCTCTACAAATTACTACTAGAAGGGGGTTAATGGCCCTGCAGGAAAGGTGTGGGTATAGCAGGAGCTGCAGCAGAATGGGAAAATTGGAAGAATTTTGTTGGGTGGGGGACTGCCTTATACAAGCGGCTTTTCCACTCACTTAAGATATTTCTTGATCCAAAGCTAAGTATCTTTAATTTGGATTGTAAAGACATTCAGCAAACAGCTCATCTTAATGTCTGATCTTGTCACATCAAAGTCACATTTTGTGTTTCTTTGTGATATTTATAAATGAATGCTAAGGTTATCTACTCAGTTGCATTGAAAAAATGCAACTTATCATGGTATTACAGACAAAAGTAGCAGGCAGATAATCATAAAATGTAATTACTTTGTTAATTAGTATGTTACCGAGCAGCATTCAAGACAGGAACTAAAAATAAACTCGCATTCAACTTCAAGCTATAATAGTATTGGAGCAGCTACTAGAACAAATGTTAGCCAGCTGTTACCTTGAGTAAGAAGAGAGATATGACAAAAATCAGATTATAATATTAAAATTATCATACTGAATTCCAGTTATCTATGTCACCCCTGTGACACAAAATAAAAGCATAGCTAGACAGGTAGACCATGACTAGAGGAGATGATGCCACGTTCGGGGCTCATGCTTATTGTTTTAAGAGACGGTAGGAAATAAAACAGTGGCAAAGGCTGCAGTGAATTTTTCTCTTTAAATAAACTGTTGCTGTCATCAGTACCTAAACAATTAGGATATAACTTTTTCATCCACTGAGAAAATCTGACCAACAACAAAACTGAGACTTCAATTACACTATGCCCAGCAAACTGATGATGTACACTCAACAGTCTTATTTTGTTTGGATTTGTCCCCTTGCAAAATGGTAGGAGAAAATGTCAATTAATATAATTTTTATTGTTCCACGTAGCAAGAAAACATATTTGGGGAGGTTTAAATATATAGGATACTTAATTCCCAACATTTATTTTAGCAAGAAGATAACATGATTGCTTTGGGTTTCACACTATTTGATAATAAACACTATTTAGACTTTCCAACATAGAATATTAGAAAAACTGTGGGGTGAAATGGAACATAAAACATCATTACTAATAAACAAAAAGTAAAACTTGCAGCAGTATAAAGAAGACTAAACTGTATGAAGGATGTCTACAGATTATATACTTCCACAATTCATTTTCAAATGATTTTTGTGAATGCTCAATCTGCTAGGATGACAATCCAGAATATTTGGCTCAAATTGCTTTTTAAAAGATTTCCAGAGTGTTGAGGTGTAATGCCAACATGTCAGGGCTTTCAAAAGACTTGTTTTGTGTAAATGTAAAACTTGCAAAGTGACTGAGGCTGCTATCCTACATGAGAATCAGCCCCATTTAACTCAGTGGGACTTACTTCTGGGTGCACATATAAAGATTTGTGCTATAAGGTAGGTGAAAAGGTAAGAAGAGGAATCTCAAACTTCCAAACCTATATTGAAGGTTTTCCAACAGCTCAGTAAATTCTGGCCCAGTTCAGTAAGATGATCCATAGCATTTTGTGACAGCTAAAGCTTTGTAGTCCCATTGGTGATTGGACTTTGGATCTGGTGTAAATTTACTCCAGCTTAATTTACAACACTTTGCTTTATGCCCCTTTCTTGTGCATAAGGATTGCTCCCTTAGCCAATATCCCTGACAATCAGTCGGTTTACTCTGAGCAGGACTGACAACATTGGTTTAATTTTTTTATACATCTCAATAAATACTATTCTGCCTCCCAGATCACAACGTTGTGAGTCCCTTTCTCACCCATCATATCATCATATGTAACATAATTTATAAATTATTCCCTTGCTAACTTCCCAAATCCATTTCCCCCCTCTATTCCTCTTTTTATATGTCAATTTCAGTTTCTCATTAAAAAAAAAAAATTCTCAAGGAAACTCATCAGGATTATAGTTGAGATTTTTCCTAATGTACAAATTTTTGTATAGGATTTTGCCTAATATACTATTTTTGCAAATAATTTTTCCTGATATAATGCATGTTCCTATGCTATTTTTGGAATTACGGTGGTACCTTGGGTTACAAACACTTCAGGTTACAGACCCCATTAGCTAAAGTGGTACCTCAGGTTGAGAACGGTTTCAGGTTAAGAACGGACCTCCGGAACGAATTAAGTTCGTAACCAGAGGTACCACTGTATATGCATTTATATGCACACTTCACCCTAGAATATGCATCCCTAGCTGTAACCAAGGTTTGTTCTTAATTTATTATTTGTGGTTTGTCTGGGGGAGAAAAGACAAAACTGGGTTTGGTTGAAATGCTAAGCCTTACTATGGCTTAGCCCAACAATTAGTAAAGCAGTAGGGCTGTGGGAGGAGCACTGTAGCGTCAATCTTTCCTCCAGAAACAGGCACATTTGCTCATTTGCGCTAAGCCACTGAAACCCTGTGAATCATACTGTCCCCTTGCTAGCACATGTATAAATGAATACGGAACAAAGGATGTGTGCCTTAAACTAAGTTCTGGGCCATTACAAATCCAGGGTAGTGTTCTCTTATGAGACTCCACGGCATGATGTGTGACCAAACACCTTAAAAAATGAACATAAAAAGTTCCATTTGTTCATATATTTCTGGAAGGTTTTTCAGCATTGAAGCCATCTATGATGTAAGGATTTTTTTTATTTATTTTTTGGTGGGGGAGAGATATCTTAGGGAAACTCTCTGACCCAAATCCTACCATTGTTTGAGGATATAAGCATCCATATGATTACGATAGATATTCAACCACAGCACAGAAGTATATAAATTCAAAGAAGCTTCTCTCACACGGCTTTGTTTTGTATTTATCTTCTTAGCATAGAAACAAAGTTTTGGCTTCCAGAATGCTTGATTACTAAAAGAAGCTGACCCAAGAAAATGCATGCTCATTAAAATTCTGCATATATAGAACTGTGCAGAATACTAATTGGCTTGACTCAGAGAAACTTGTACAAGTGGGCAGTACATGTAAGGAGTATGGTACTTACATTGACATACTGTAAGTACTTGCATTTGCATTAGGTTGGTAATAACCAGTTTGGAATAGAGACCAGTTGCTGACACTTCATCGCTGTTGTACCCATTTAACTGTGATCACCAGCTTGCTAATGCAGCAATGCAGCCAACATGCACAGGATTCCTTTGTAAATTACATGCAGAAGGATTCTACATGGATTTTCACAAATGAAAATTAGGCAGATGGACCTGTGTGCATGCCATATGCAACGTGGAAGCAAAAGACACTGACTGCGGAGGCATAGATGGTTCACACAAACCATAGTCTAGCACTATGTGGATGAGCCTCCATGAATCAAATGAAACATTGAGCTTGAACATTCCACACTCCCATCTCCCATGCAGACAGCAGAATAACATCCACATAAGTTTTTGCTTTTAAAGAAGTTTGGCTTAGCATTATATACAATGAAGTGATCCTGGTTTAAAACAATGATTCATTAACGAGGCAAATTTATGATCCATTGTTTGAAGCTGACACAGCAGAACGTATTTTAAGCCAGGATTCCTGGTTGATTAAACACATTTCATCAAGCTCCTTATGCTGAAAGATATATTGATAGAAGTAGCAATGGACCATCAGGCCTGGCCTTATGAGCCATGAGGTTCAGATATGGATGGGGGCAGTGGATTGTACCCCCGTTCACCCTCTGTCTGCCCTGACTAGCAGACTACCACTGCCACTGCTCACACCCAGCCATCCACCACTGTTGCCACCTCCTCCTACCTGCCTGGCACTAACTTGGCAGCATAGTCCTTTCCTCACTCTGAAGAAAAAGTTACTTCTAAAAAGTAAATCTAGCACTGTTGTATCAAAACAGCAGCACCTCAAGGTGCTGTGTGACCTTGCTCATAATACCTCACTTTGAGAAAGGGCACTTTCCTCAGAGTGAGAAATTGAGAACTTATACCATAGGAGTGAGCAAGTAGCAGATGAGACAAAGCAGTGAGGAAGAAAAGGTGACATGGTCCACCCAACTCTGGCAGTGCAATGTTTTGCATCAGCCCTGAGAACTGAAGATAATTCCTGTCTTCAGAGTTTCACTGACTTTAGAACTCCTCCTCAAAACTAATTTTGCAGATTAAACTGCAGATTAAAGAATCTGCAGATTAAAGAATCTGGAACATATGCTATTTGCTGATCTGCTGAAGAACTCTGATTTACAAAGACACGTGTACATATAGTCCAGTAACCATTACAAAAGTTAAACAATGCTATGCTGTATTAGAGCATAATCAGCAGCAAACTGTAGGATTTCATGTATCCATTGTTAGTGATATGCAGAGCAGACCCACAGAAATATCAACAAACTTTACTAACTTTAGTCCATGCATTTCAATGTGTCTTCTACTCTGAGTGTGACTTAGTTGGATAAAACCTATGCTTTCCATCTTCTCAGACCTGACGAAAGATCCTACTATTATACAAAGGTAGTCGGTCTCCAAGACGTCATACCATTTTTGCATTGTTATTACAGACAAATGCAATTATTTTGAAATTTTACTTTGGGTGAACTGTCTACACTCATTGAAGCCTAACTACTACAGACAAAAAGAAAGGAGCTCTATCATAAGCATTTTCACATAGACAAGTCTGTCAGTCTGAAATGTTTGTTACAGTCCAGGCAAGTTGCCAGCATTTCCACTCCAATACATTAATTGGTAAAAGGAACAAAGATTCATTCTACAACAAGGAGTGTTTATTTCCCTTCCTCTCTCAAGACAGACAAAGAAACACTACACAAACCTGAAGAAACTTTATGCATGTATTTGAAGTTAACATATTTGGGAACACATCCATTACATTTAAAGCACAAGATACCTTTTATTCATGTAGCCCTGGTACAGCAATAGTTGACATTAGTTATTCCATTAGTTATTCAAGCTTTTATGGGTAATTCATATGTCACAGAGGTGGTGGGACAAATGAGGTTCATATACTGGATTAGGCTGCTTGCAGAACAAGAGGTAATTCTGCTCTCCCCAGGGAGGTTCCTAATTCTCATTTATTGCCCATCCAACTGCAGCTCCCCACCCAACCCACAGCATCCCATGCTGTTCCTCTGGATCCATTGATTCCCATGAGCATCCATGAGGGTATGGTTTTGTAGCAAGCAGATAAGCCCATTCCAAAAGTAAAAATCAAGTCACAATATGTAGGATCCAACCAACTGTGAATAAAGCTCAGCCCATTTTCTGGCTGTTTGCACATGGTTATTGTACTTATATGTGTATATATAAATACAGTTATATATTTGTTGTAAACCACTTTGAGATCTTTCAGATATTAAGCTGTCTATAATTCGATACAATAAATAAATATATAAATAAAGCTGAGGACTACTACCTAGCTAAGTTGAAGCTTTGAAGGAACAAAAACTCAAAAGTAGTGAAATGTTCAATGGGGAAGAAGCAAGAGGACACAACATCCCACACATAATTAACATTTTATTGTGGCATCTCACTCAGTCCTTCTATTTTCAGTTAAATCATCTGAATGCCATCACATCTGCAGCTAAAACCATACAAAACGAAGGCATGAGCAGACCTAGTAACACAAAAATTGTTACTAACACACACAAAAGGCAGAGAACCCAAAAAAAAGTCAAATGAGGACTGAACATGTTCAGTACACACAGAATGCTGAATGTGGGATGGGGGGAGGACCCGAATAAGGTATACTGAACAACAGCAGTATGCAACATTTTGTTGTAGCTCTAACTTGTCTACACTGCATTTAGCAAAGAAGAAAGGCACTTCCTACAGAGCCCAAGTACAGTCATACCTCGAGTTGAAGTAGCTTTGGGTTAAGCGTTTTCGGGTTGTGCTCCACGGCGACCCGGAAGCAATGGAGCGTGTTACTTCCGGGTTTCACCGCTTGCACAGATGCTCAAAATGATGTCACGCACATGCGTGGAAACGGCGAATCACACCTGTGCAGGTTTGCTTCAGGATGCGAACGGGGCTCCGGAACGGATCCTGTTCGCATCCAGAGGTACCACTGTACCTTTTTGCTGTAACTCTATACAAAATAACTATTCCATATACCCACAGGTCACATCAGACTCCCCTTTGTGACACACAGTCTGTATATTGTGCATTTTTAGTAACTTAGAACATCCAAGTTTCCTCAAATGGCATGGAGACGAAGTTACAAGGTTAGTGGCCTCCTATACACTTTCTTGTATTTTAACACAAGAGCCTGCTGTATCATACAAAGGTTCATCATATCCAACATCCCACAGTGGCCAACCATGTGTCTCAGGGAAATACAGAAAGAGGTTTGGAGCACATAGGTCTCTCCAACTGTTGTTCCATAGAAACTGCTATTCTGAGGCATATTACTTCCAAATTTGAATGTTTAATATTGTCACTGACAGACCTATCCTCCATTACACTTCTCCAATCTAAATCAATGGAGGTTAAAGTCAGACTGTTAACAAGTAACTTGTCTTCAAAGCATTTTTGTAATGAGCAAGTTTTCTGCTCTCATCTGAGACCCCTTTCTTCTTATGAGTACTGCTCTAATGTTCTTATTTTGTGATGTTTTAAATTATGTACATTGTAGGTCAGATTCAACTAACTGGTCCCGCTAGTGGAAGCCTGTGCAAGGACTTCTGCTAATGCAGTGGGGCTTCCCTCTGCTCTCTCATGCACTTCAAACTGGCTTTGGGAGTTTAGGAGAACCCCCAGCATAGCACACAGAGGGAGGAGAGGAAAGATCTTTCCGTTGGGCAAACAATAATGTTTGTGTTGACAGAAAGGCTGGAAAAGTATGATATTGAATTTCTCCTGCATTTTTTATCTTTGTAAGCCAATTCAAGATGTATAAAAAGCAAGATATACATTAAAAATACATACAAATATAAAGAGACTCCAAAGTGAACCAACTCTCATTGGAATTAATATAAGCATTTGTTACATTAGCACAAAATATTTTCTTTCACATATACATAAAACTTAACATACCCCTTTTAGTACAGATATTATTACTCTAAATTACCATCAGTCTCCCACTTTTTCAAAACACAATTGCCCAACACCACCAAATCATCCACAGATTTATTAGCATAAAACAAACTTGCCACAATGTTTTGAACAAAGAGTACAGCACTACAACTGTATACATTTACATAGGCTGATAAACATACACCTTAATTCATCCCCAAATCTACCAGTTTAGGCTGGATAGCCTGAGCCTTCTTTTTCCTTGGGATAATGTTTTGCACTTCATTAAATAGCCATCCTTAAATAAGGTTAAAGAACACTGTTCCTGGCTTTAGAGTACTGTACAAAGAAATATCTATATCTTTGTTTTTCTTTCCCAAACTTACTACGCTTCCATGCTAAAGGTTTATAGGCACTGACCTTACATTACATTATTCCAGGAAGCAAGCTCTAGTACATCAAACATGGGCAAGCAGAAAAAGCTGGTGGAACTATGCAAGAAACTCTCCCAAATAGAGGATTTACAGGGATGTAGAGGGGCTGAATCAGCTCGTAATCACATTACAGCATCAGATCTGATTCCAGCCTGGAGCACCAGCTCAAGAGTAGGACTGTGGACCCATTTTCTATGCCAGTCAACTTGAGCAGGAAAGGTGTGGATGGCCAACATATTTTTGTAAGATATTTACTAAAATATGCCAGAAAAGTGCACAAGAACAAGAAGTCTGGAATTCTGGTTCTCTCACCAGTTGTATCTCACATGCCAATGCTATAGTACATTACTTGGATCTTCTAAAGAGGCCCTGCTCTGGAATCCATCTAAAAGACAGACTATTTTAGCCTCCACCAGGAGCCCTGTCTTTTTTGTAGCAGCCCTGATACTATGTAACTCTCCTAAGAAAAGTTAATTAGCATCCTCCCTGCTGGCTTTCTGAAGGGAGGTAAACACTTTTAGTTTCAGTTCGCCCTTGAGATCTAATAATTGCTGTGTTCACAGTTTTTTGCTGTACAATATACTGCTACTTTTCTTTTTTGTTGGATCTTTCTTTTGTATTTTGTTATGCTTTACATTTTGTAAACTGCTATGAGGAATGAAAATCTTAAAATTAAACAGGTAGGCTTTAAGAAAGTTGACAACAATCTAAATAACCATTAAAATTATTCTAGAGTGATTCATTCTGTGGAATTATTATGCAAAAAGAATTATACAATAGGAGCCAAAAAACTTACTACTTGCATAAATGAAAGCACCAATATTAAAGCCAGAGAGCTATAACAAGACAGCAATTTAAACACATGAGATGATACATAACTGGATTCCAAACATAAGAAAAAACATGCAGCCTGAGCCTATGCATGTTTACTCATAAGTAAATCCTACTGTGTTCAACAGGGTTGACTAGCAAGTGACTGTGCATAGGATTGTAGCCCTTGTTCCACACAAATGCTACCCTTTGAACAGATGCAACTTTTATGCTTAAAGAGGGACAATGATAAATATTAGTATTGCCATTAAAACGGTTCTTCTATTAAGTGGATATAGAGAAATAAGTGCAACACTAGACACAACCTTATCACCTATCAAGGTACTCTCCGCAATAACTGACACAACAGCTATTGTAAAATTAATGCAGCCCTTTCTTATAAGAAATTTTGTCAGATTTAAGTGGACAGCACAACTGAGACTTTACTCTCTCCAATGCAGGCTTGTAAACACACTTTTTAAGGTTCAGAAAAATTATAATAAAAAAAATGGGAGCAAGAAAAGAACAAACAAATGCTCTACCAAATTGGGAGGGGGGGAGAGATGCTTAGAGGATGGAGGGCTCCCTCCTACCTTGGTGAGCTGCGCTATTTTCTTGCTCATTTTGAGATGGAGATCCTGACTATATTCCATGCCGAGCTGGGAGGAGGCTGCCGACGAAGAAGTGGAGGTGGTGAATTTTCCAGCGCTCCCCGAGGAGCTGCCGCTGTAGTAGTGCTGCTGCCAGCTCATCCCTGGTGTCGCCATCTTCCACAGCAAAGAAACCCTGCCAACCGCTCTGCCAAGCGCCGGGAGGAGAAGGGCGAGGGTGACACGAAAATAGGGGTGGGGGAGGAGGGGGGGTTGTTGAGGTTGCAGGCGGAGGAAAAAGACAAGGATAGAGATGGAAAGCAGCTAATGCTGGTGGCAAACAGGACGGCGGGGGGTGAGGGGGGAAAGGCGAGGGGGGGCAGGTCAAACTACCTCTTCACCTCCCCCCCTCCAGTCCCCGCTGCTACCTCCTCTCACTCACAGCGTCTCCCCTCGTCCCCCTCCCGGCCTTATTTGCCACTCTGGCTCCTTCTGCACCATTTTCCTTCGTGGGGAGGGGAGGCGGGTGAGGGACCCACAGACTCCCCGCTCCTTGCCCTTCAGTTCAGGTGAGGGAGGAAAGAATGAGGCGGTCGGGGAAGGATCTCCTGAGGTAACCACAAGCCGCCCCCTGCGGGCTCCTCAGAGATTCCTGCTGCCGTTTCCTTTTTAAACCTCCCCCCCTGGGGCAACGGATAAACTAGCGAGGACGGGGGGGAGCGCGCGTCTCGTGCTCTCCGTCCCCGTCAACCCCTCACAGCGGCGCCTTTCCTCCTCCTGTTCTGGGAGCGGCACTCCCCGCGGGACCCTTTCCCGGGTCCCGCGAGGGGAGGGGGAGCCCGAGCGGAGCGCCCCCCGCCGTTTCTCTCGCACGGGGGGGGGCTCCTCTTCCCCTCCCGCCGCAGCTCGCCTCGAAGACAAGCGGGCAAAGCCCCCCCCCCCCAAGCGAGCGACGCCGACTGTTGCTACCGAAGCCGACGCTGCCCGCTCGGCGCTCTTTGGCCACAAGAGGCCAACGCTCCGTTACCAGGGTCTCGGAGAACTGTTTACGCCGCGCGCGTGGCGTCATTTCCGCCGTCCATCCTTCTCTCCCCCCCCCCCACGCGCCCGCCCGCCGCCGTTAGTTCCCGCCCCTTTCAGTACCTCGGAAAGGGACTTAATTATAAGTTGCGCACGCGCAGATGCGCTCTCCAGGGTGGTTAGTTAAAACCTTTACGGCGGGCGCGCTAAGAGGGAGGCGCGAGAGAGCGCCGTGTGCTGTTCAGACCCACAAGAAGCGGCTCTGAGGACACAGCTCTATAATAAGCATTGCTCTCCCGCGCTGGCGTCACGAGCGCGGGCTGCAGCAACGGCCAGGGCGGCCCTAAGGAGCAGGTTGGGTGGCGGTTGCTGGGCTACTTCCCGCCATAGTGATCCTTCGTTGGGAACGATTGCAAATCACCTCTCCCTCTCTCCGAAACAAACACATCTGCTCAGAACTCCAGAGATTCTTCTGAAATTATAGTGTACATATGCACTTATGATAGCGAAATAAGAACATAAGGAGAGTCTGCTGGATCAGGCCAGTTGTCAACATCAGATCCAACATCCTGTTGTCACAGCGGCTGGACAGTTTCCTGTAGACACACGAGCCAACTCCTAGGGGCCGAGGTCCCTCCCTCCCAATAAAATATATGAGATCCCCCCCCCCAAGTTAATGGGCATCACCATTCAAATGGTGTGTGTGCACCACGTCTTGCGATCAGTTATGTGAGGCTCCCGCAATTTTTTATTCAAGTTGGCACCCCTGTCTGTGGGAAACAAGCAAGCCGGATTCAAGCACAAGAGCTCTTTCTCCTCCTGTGGTTTCCAGAAACTGGAGGCAGAGCATAGCCATTATGGCTAGGAACCATCTCCTCCATGAATTTGTCTAATGCTCTTTTAAAGCCATCCAAGTTGGTAGCCATTAGTGCCTCCTGTGGGAGTGAATTCCATAGTTTAATTATGTGCTGTGTTGAAAAATCTCCCAATACTAAGCTTCATTGGATGTCTATGAGTTCTAGTGTTATGAGAGAGGGAGGGGGGAAATTCTCTATCCACTTTCTCCATACTGTGCATAATTTTATAAGCTATCATGTCACATCTTACTTGCCTTTTTCTAAATTAAAAAAGTCTCAAACATTGCAGCCTTTCTTTATAGGGGAGTTGCTCCATCCCCTTGATCATATTGGT
Organism: Podarcis raffonei; assembly: GCF_027172205.1. NCBI lineage: Eukaryota > Metazoa > Chordata > Lepidosauria > Squamata > Lacertidae > Podarcis > Podarcis raffonei. The sequence goes on from NC_070604.1 coordinate 56,589,873, forward strand.
TGCCCCTTTCTGAACCTTTTCCAACTCTGTAATATCTGTTTTGAGGTGAGGCGACCAGAACTGTACACGGTCCAACCACTTAGCCTCCGTATATGCAAGAGAAGAGGGTGGTAAAGGTCATACTTAGGTCTTCTTAGATATACTGTATATCACACACAGAACATATCTAGAATTTATTATCTATTTCAGAACATGTGGCCTTCCACAAGGTCATCAACCATTTTAAAAAAATGAAATCTACTGAACTAATATTGTAATGATGGTTCTCTAAAATACAAATTCCTTTCAAGTAAGAGTTTCAACTTTCTAACCTTAGGAAACTGGCACAGAATGAAAATCCATTCATGATTAGTATGCATTATACAGGAATGAACACGGCACTAAATAATGTGCTAATTTATCTAAGCAAAAAGGGAATTAATTTATGTTTAAATAAGCCAATACAAGAGGGAGGAACATCCCTCAAGATTTATCTGCAATAAAATCTGTTGTCAGTTTTAGCTGAGACAGGATTCTACCAACATGAACAATGAAACTCCCTTATAAATTAAAACAGTTTAAGTTGGTGTGATTTTGAAATAAAGCCATATATTTCAGTTTGGCTTCAAGGATATTTGGCTGCTCTTTCCTTAACTTCATTTCATCAGTAGCCAAGGAACTGTGGTGTGGGATGCACAGACGGCAGCTTTAAGGAGTTCAGAGGTTGCAGGTGCAGGGGAACCAAACAGGTAATGCTCATCATGTGAAAATATCCCTGCTGCTTCTCTAGTGTGCACAGCAACATGCAAATGTGACTTGAAATGCCACAGAGAAACAACCTCACTGCACTTAAAGCTACCAATGCACACATAGCCTTTATGGCAGTAATAGCAAGTCAAGTCCAAAGCATTTTAAGTGTTCCTCCTATCCCAAGGGATAAGAAGAGGTTTCAGGGACAATGCTGCAGGATTTAATGTCCTTTGGGGGCAGTGCATGGGAAATTTGCAGCATCTTGGTATTCTTTGTTTCAGTTACAACTGAAAAGCAGAGCTTACTAGAAGTTAAGCAACACTCCTATAGCAGACAGCAAATCTGCTAATCTGACATCATGTTTCCAGAGAGAACCCTTGTATCTCAAGATGCTACAGCACTCATCTCTATTTCACTGGCTCCAAACTCTTTATCTGAGCTCCTCCTGCCAACTTCTCAAACGAAAGAGGAATCTCAATCTGTTAAGGAATATGAATATTATTTTGTTAAATTCCAGACTCCTATCGTGTGGCACTCTTTTTAAAACCAGAATGACAGACCCATGATCAGTATTCAAAACGATAACACTGCTTTGGAGTGTGCTGCATATGCAACTAGCTGCTGCTACCACCACTATTCAGTTTCTTGGTTAGACCTTGACTCCAGTTTGATCAGCTGGGAAGGAGGCAGAAGAAGCATTGCACAGGAGAGAAAGGCAGGAATGCAGATCTGACTCTATATGAACTTTAGACAACCTGGTGCCCTCCAGCTGTTTTGGACTGCAAATCCCATCAGCCCCAGCCAACACAGATGGGGAAGTTTGGGGGGAAGGCTGCTCTAGGCAACAACCAGACCCATGTGCATCAATAGCTTCCCTATGAATGCAATCCATTTGTTTCGCTTGCAGCCTTTGTGACACACATGCTAGGGTTTGGTCAGACTTGAAGTTTGGTGTACAAAACCGCATGTTGTGGAAACATTTCCCCTCTTTGTTTTTTGCTCAGCTGTAACGCTTTTACATAAAGTTTATGCCTTACAGAGCTTTGGCACTTTGCAGATTCTGAAAGCCCTTTCTATAAGCTTAGTATTTCTAATAAAATTCAGAAATACAGCGGGATTATCCTCTGTATTTTTAGAGCAGCATACATCCTTTCAGTGCCTTTGCTTGAGGAAGCACCAGCATAATAATGGAGACATACTGTGGTAAAAGGGTGCAGACAATGGAGAAAGCAGGGCTGCTATAATAGGACATGTACAAATGTGCCATTCATTGCGACCTCAGTTTGGGCAAGAAAGAGGTCATTAAATATGAATGCAGGCCCTTCTTGGGAAATTACAGTGAATATATTTATGAAATAGGAAAGCAGCACTACTGGTTTGAGACCCAATAAAAAGTAGTGGGAGCACATGAGGCGAGGAAAGGTTTGTGAGTAAAACAAAGGAATGTGAGAAATCAGCACTGATATTTTATTGGGAAACAGTGGCAAAAAGTTGCACAAGGCAGCAAAATGCAGGCAGGTCAGGATGTTTGGGAAGAACTCTTGGTGATCTGAAGGAAATAGGTAAGGATTTCTGACTCTAGTTGTACGGTGAAATAAAATGACTCCTGCATTGCAGGGGTTTGGTCTTCCAGCTCTATGATTCTATGACTCTCCCTCCAAAATGTTATCACTGAAACAAATAAAGCTGTGGTAGAGGCCTGAGAAAGTAACCAGAAGTTGGTTTTTGTGTGGTGGGACTGTGAGATCAGTTCGCTTCTGGCATTCATCCAGAACAAATCCCTGGATTAAGAATTTTTTCAATCCCAATGTATGCCTTGTGCATCTGACTCTCAATGGCAGATCTCTGCATATACACCCAAACACCCAGACTAGGTGGCCTAAACCTGAAGTCTACGCTGGTCTGACATAAGATGGACTCTGGTTCACAAATGGCTTACCTCTTAAAAGACAAAAAGATGTCACATGACTCTTTTTACTGCAACAGACCAACATGGCTACCCCTCTGGAAACTGCGGCAAAAGTAGTTTTGCTAAAACGGAAAACTTTGCAGCAGGTGGAGCACCTCAGACCCAGGAGTCAAATGCAGCCCTCCAGGCCTCCTTGTCCAACCCTCAGGACTCTTCCCAGGCCACACTGCTCACAGGTCCTGGTGTGTGCCCTTCTGAGTGTTTCTGCCTGGATGGAATGTGTCTTTGCCCAGTGATAATGCCTCCTGGTTATCCTCTCCCACAGCTTTATTTTTTGTTTGCCAGGATGGCCAGAGGCCTCTGTATTAAATTTCTAGCTGAAGGTGTCTCACACACACACACACACAAACAAACACCAAAGTGAATTCACAGTGATTAATAGTGTCTAGATTTGCCAAAGTATTGCTATACGAAATTCATTCCATTTGGCAGAGCAATTTGGCAGAATGCTTGATTAATGCGAAAAGTGCAATATGTATAGTGGAATGATAAGATCCAAACTGCCTTATACATTTTATATGCCAATGGGTACCCACTTTTCTGGCATCTGACATTGTCAGTACACAATGGCACTGATACAGAGGAAGAAACACTTTTGCTAGATTAACCACCCCTGAAAGTCATTCAGACCTTTGCCTTGTTGCCTATTTATCAGATCAATCTTCCATTGAACTGCACCATCCCCAACCAAATCAAAATACAGTACTGTTGTTTTTATATTTTGTACATTGCATTGGGGCATACGTGGTAGATGATTGGGGTCTGCAAGACCCCAGGGGCTAATTAATTGCCCCAAACACAACTGTGGAGAGAACAATGAATTATGGATTTCCTGTAATTGATATGACCATTGATGCATATCTCTCCTCCTCCTCTTCCTGGGTGCTGCCACAATGGCCCAGCAGCTCTGGGAACAGAATTTGTCATTCCACTGTAGTTTTAAGTTCCACCTGCTGGCAGCCACACAAACATCAACATAACAACATCCTTAAGAAAATATTTATCAGGAGAGATAGTAACTGGAGGGTGGCTGTAAATGTTTTGAAATGAAGCTCTAGTACTTAGAAGCTCCATGTGAATCATATGGAAGCAAAGGAAATCTTTTTTCTTTTCTTTTTTGCTAGAGGCTTCTTTAATAGTTCATCAGCAGTTATAGCCCCAGGCATACAGTTTTTTGGATCTCCTTCATTAATTTTTGAAGGACATTATGAGCCATGATTGAAAGCATCTCGTTTACGGGAAGTGCATTTGGAGGTTGCATGATCTAGTCGTTTCAGCTCTGATTGGCATTTATTGTTAAGAGCCGGTACTCTTGCTACATTTCTCTCTTCAGCACCTCCTCCTCCTAGACTGCTTTGCAAAGGAAAGTAGCTGGTTTTCTCTTGCAGCCCTGAAAGCCTAACTTTGGATCCATTGTAATCAGTAGCGTTTTCTCACCACCACCCACAACACGTGCCTGCACATTTGGAAGCAAATCTGGGTTTGCTTCTGGGTGATGTGTGAAATGGCCTGCACAGATTGGTATCACCCATTGTGTTGTTTGAATGTGGGAGTGTCATAATGGGTGACCTTACAAGAATAAATTTTGTATATGATTAAGACAGTTTTTGCAAGATCCAAGCAACAGTATCTAACACCCCAATATCTGACAATCATAAAATCATAATCACGACTACGGTAACTTTTGCTAGATGTGTCCTTTGTGGGGTTTTACTATTTAAATCGGGGGTGGGGGAATACATTATAGCTTAACTGAGACTTTTAAAACTAGAGCAATCTAAATAATGGAAAGCATTGTTAGCAACATTTGAGAAATTTCGCTTACACTTTCTGGCATTTCATTCTGTTGATTGGTGTGTAAAAATTCCATACTTGTCTATTTTGTGCAATGCTTTTTAAGTCCACATAAAATCATATAAAAGTAAAAAATTCTGCTGACCATTAAAAAAATATATAGCTTCCACAGTGTCTCCAATAGCATGCATGATTGTGTTTGGCTTCATTATTTAAAAGAACAATCTGAACCCTTAAAATAACCGTAGAGTTTAAAGACATCTACTCTGAATGCATTAATATCCTGATCTTTTAATAATACGGTATTTTGGAATAAACCCACAATGTCCTATTTTGTTTTTTAAAAAAACAATCCAGTTGCTGATGCTGCACTACACTGTTTGATGCTTAATCCCTTCTGCTAAGATTTGTGTCTGTATAGGTACTGAAATCATAAAACAACATTCTGAAACTGCGGTCTATAAACTCAGCTTATGCTAAGATGTGTTGGTATTTTCACAGGAACTATGCTTCATTTTTAGGTGTGTAGTTTGTGCAAAGAATTGTCCTATTTAATCAATACCTTTTATGTTGAGCTGTTGCAAAACAGTGTTTCATACCTTGCAACGGCACAAAGCATTTTATTTTTGCTCAAGCAGTTAGTGTGAAACTTGAGTGTTTCTTAGTATTAACCAGCTTCTTCTAAAGGTCACAGTTTGTAGCTGTCATGGCTGCATACTGGAAAACTGCAAATTGGAAAAGAATAAGTATGGGCAAGCTTATAGTCATTTGAGGATGCAGTCTAACTGCAGGCACAAACCAATTCAAGTTTAGCACCTTGAATTCCTTTTTGTTTAATTGGAGGAATTACGCACGCTCCCATATAAATTGGTGGGGCTTAAAAGGTGATTACGTTGAGCCAGCCCAAGACATTTTGCTACCAGAGGTGAAGAACAAGATTGTGCCCTCAGTACATTCCATGTGCAGAAACCAATTGGACTGGTAATTTAATCTTAGTGCCACCAATAGGACAGTGTGCTCCACCACGCCTGAAGTCAGCCAATTATAGGGCCACAGGACAGGCTAGTTATGTGTAGAATACACAGCTCTGTTCTCCAACAAAAGCGTATGACCAGGGAGCTTGGGAGGGACAGTCATAGAGGCTGCCCCTGCTAGCCTTCAGCATTTGATACCAGAGGTGGTCACCTCACAGTACCTAATGGTAGGGCAGGCCATGAATGCAAATGGTATGTCTCTTAAAAATATTGTTTTGTCCTCTTCTATTAGCTATTGTTTTTGAATCTATGGTTGGTTTTGCTTCTTAGGGAGAGCATTTTGCTAACTTGTGATTTAATCCACATGGTGTGCATTCCTGACCCTTTGAAGTCAATGGGCCTGTAGTTACTGATATATATCAATTTGCACAGTCAGAACTGTAGGCTGCATTTCCCTTGTGGTTTTAAAATCTAGTAGAGTGGAAGCTGTGTTTTTCCTTGAGCATTTATCCTCTTTAGCCACTGACCCTTTAAGCCACAGCATAGATCCCTTTACTTTCCAGCTAAGTCCTTCTCCATTATATATAATTACACATTCATATATAGCAGCTGTATGAAGATTTGATATGATACCCAGTTTTCCTTCCAGATAAAGAGGTTAGCGTGGGCAGCCCAGTAGCTCCCAGTATGGCCAATTTATATATGACTCAGCAAACAAATATCATTCTCCTAAACTCTCCTTTATGAAAATATTTCAGATATTATGTGTGATATATTGATTATATGTCCCCCCCCCCCAGGGTGGCTGAGGTGTATGGGTATTTTTGGTTGAATTAACTCAATTATATTAATATTATGTGGGCATAACCGACTGGCAATTACTGACATTTTAAAATTTGATATCTAATCCATATTTGGCAAATTGCTAAATTCTTTGGCACAGAATTTTCTTTGTAGCAAGGAGTTCCATAGTTCCGCTTTCCTTAAGCTAAATACAGACAATTTGCTCTGGAGGTATTGTGACTCAGCCTCCCCAATTTAAGCAGAATTTGCTGCTCCAGAAGCGCTTGGGTTGTTTATGTTTTCCCCTACCCACTCTAATATGCCTCCCCAACTATTTTTACCCATATCCTTATTCCCCACCCCAAACTCCCAGTTTCTTCAATCTCTCCCACCTGGTCCTTCTACATCCATGCTGCCCTCCTCTTTTACCCACTTTCCTTTCTATTCCCACTTCACATTTTTATTGACGTTATTAATAATATAATAAATACTAATGTTTTTCCCCACTTTCTAATTTCCTTCGGAACTTCATCTGGCCCTTCCGTTTCCTTCCCTTATCTTCCCACCCCAAAATTATCTGTCTCCCAGCCTCATTTACTCAGTATGCAGTGAGTTATGGCATGCCTAGGGGACGGAGTAGGCAAGTGAGGAGGCTGGTGCTCACCTGGAAGTGGCCGAAGGCCTATTGGTGGGTCTTGATCCACAAAGGAACACATGTCAAGGGCATATTCTATTCCAGGAGTAGCTTCCAGTTGTTCTTGGACTACAGCCCCAGCCAGCCAGCATAGCCAAAGGCAGGGATAATGGGAGTGGCAATCCAATGACATATTGAGGGCACCATTTTGTGTGGCATGATTTAGGGCAGTGTGACCAGTTCTGCCGCACTGGGTGCTGAGCCTAGGGGGTGCTGCAGGGCATTGCAACCCTGAAGTAGTGAATTAAGCAGAACAGAAGGTGAGAGATGATGGGTGGGTGTGCGTCAAATTTTGGCCTCTCACAGGCCACTGCTGCTGAAATGTGAAAGACCAAACTCTGCCTCTGATCCAATTGGGTCTGCCTGTGTGCCGAATGGCCATCTCTTCATGGAATGGGCCTTCTCCTTACTCTCCTCCCTCCTGCAGTTCACCTCACATCCTCAGATCTGCTCCAGAGGGTATGAGGACCTGCCAAGCAGATCTGGGAATGTGGGAGGCAGTTGCAGGAGAGGAGGAAGTGGAAGTCCTCTTCACTGAGTTGATGTCTACTTGTGTCATGTTGGCTATCAATTTTCAACATTACTATACAAAACTGAATACTATGTTTTATTTTGAAACTGAGTAAGATGTTTAATACCTTTTACAAAGGTTTAATATCTTTCATTAAAGCTCAATTCTCTTTTAACAGGCCCTGCTTTCATTTCTGCGTAGATCAAAGACTTTAATGGTGGAGCATTTTGTACATAATAACTCTTTTGAATTAGCATCACAGACTCCCTGAGGTAAAGTCCAGGTGAAGAAGCAGTGAACTGTGAAGCTGCCTTAGTTGCAGTTTCAGGTGACCTACATTTGCCTGGAAATATGAATAATATTGTGGATTTTAAATATAAATCCCTTTCATCAGTGGCGTAGTGTGGGTTGTCAGCACCCGGGGCAAGGCAAGTAATTTGCGCCCCCTAACCCGTGGATTTTAGCACTCGAGTCTCTTCCACTGGATTAGCGTGCCCCCCTCAGATGTTGTGCCTGGTGCAGCTGGCCCCCCCTGCACCCCCACGCTACGCCACTGCCTTTCATTAGTTTTGCCTGGTACAATCTGCATCTGACATAGTGGATAATGATGGGGGGGTACTAAATATTATGAGCAAACCCATTGAACAAAAGCTGATGAACTGGGTGTGCCTTGGGCTATAATTCACCCCTCCTTTACACCAAATAGTCCTTGGGAGGTTGGTGAGCAGGCTCCATAATGACTAGCTTGGAGCCTCTGTTTCTAGGGAAAGATGACTGATGAAGGGAGCCCTAGGATTATTCTGATGATTTTATGGAGATGGAAGACATACCAATTTACAGAGCTGAAATATTCGTGGTGGGATTTCTAAATGAGGATGGGGAGACTGCAGAGAAGCTAAATGAATTATTTGTGTAGTTTTTGACTGCAGATGATGTTGGACAGCAGCTACTCATACCTGACCCAGTGCACTGAGTACATGTCTACTCAGAAGTAACCTCATTTGATTCAATGGAGCCTACTCCCAGGTAAGTGTATCTAGGATTGCAGACTGAATCTTTGTTTCTTTGGAGAGGGTGTCAGAAAAAAACTGACTGAAATAGAGGTTACAAGATATCACAGTAGAGATCCACATATTAACTCATCTATTTTTTAGATGTTTAGTTTTAAATGTATGGCTCCATAGCTGAAAAAGTTGCCAAACAAATCTGTTTCTGTTGTAGATTTTTTTTTTTTTACTGAGGCTGCATACACACATTTTATTCTAGAATCAATGAAGGCTTGCTTTTTTCTACATAGTCGACACGTAATCTAGATCTATTGCTTATTCTCTGCCTCTGAAAAGTGCTTTTTGAGAAATGGGTTTCATCCGAGAAAAAAAGTTCATTGCAGATTGATTCTGCATTACTCAGCAGTGTATCCATTTGAAAACAGATGTAGGTGGCCCCCAACAAGGTGTCTGCATGTATTCATGCCTGTCCAATAATGTTGTAGATGGACATAACCCAAGATTGCAAACATCACATCCTCCTTCATTCACTTAGGGCATGAGCAGGGAAGAAAAGGCATGGATAGCCTAATCAAGGCCCCCCCCCAATTGCATATCAAGTAACTATGCCCATCCTGGGGATAGGGTTAGCCTAGGATCAATTGTAGACTGAAACCAGCATGTTGAGGAGGAGCAGGAATTAGTTTGGAATGAGGAAAAACTACACTTTTGTGCTACAAATGGGTTAGCACATATGCAGCCTAAAATGCAAAGTTTGTCCTTGTGGTAAATGTAGGTTACAAATTAATTCAAACACAGCTGTCCTTTACTTCCTTAATGCATTCTTATTTCATATCTTTATTCAACATTTTAGAACATACAGTCTAAGTCAGTGCACCCACTTCCTTCTTGTTGAGTCTGGGCATGCAAGAAGAACACAGATTGCTATGATTAGGCAATGAGGTGTCTGGATATTTGTGAGTATTAGAAGCAACTGACTGTAAGCATAGTCAGAATGGGTTTCATTCACAGATGCAGCAGCACAAGTTTAAAAATGTTTCATTGCAAGGAAACAGTGTGTGTGTATGTGTGTGATTTTAAGTAGTTGTCCAAGCCATTAATGCATTGAGAAAGATACTTATTCAAATTATCTCCCCCCCCTTTTTAAAAAAACAACAAACCTCCTAGCTTATCTAGTATATCTAGATATCATGAACTGGCAGGACCATGGGGAGGAGAAAGAGGATCCCAGCAAGGGGTGTAGCTGAGACTGGGAAATACTGGGGCAAGCTGGAGATGGGGAAGGAGAGGTTGGTGTAGGAAGTACTCACAGGGTGAGGGAATGGGGTCAGTGCATAGGAACCCAAGCAGGACCCAAAGCTAGAGCCAGAGGGGCCTATTTCCAAAAACAGAACGGACTCTGAGGTGTAGGGAGCAGCCAGAGTGGTGCTCTAGGAGGCTGAGGCAGACAAGACCCAACAGTCTAGCCCATTAGCTGGCCAGGTGAGACTCACTAGCCCTGGGAGGAAGTGTGTGATTCCTCAGCTGGAGGAGGCCTGGAACAGGTGAGGGTTACATGCCTCATCAAGCCCAGATGCTGCAATCAGCATAGGAAGGGAAGTAGAGCTGAGGTGCTGTGTCTGCTCAACTGCCCATGTTGATGAACCTCAACTTGGATGCCCCAGGATCTCTGCTGGACTGTCCTTCAGTTAGGACTTTGGACATGTGGATTGACCCTGGACTGGGGGTTTGACATACTGACTTGCTGCCAGGTAGGCCAGGGGTTCAGGGCACTAGATGATTTTTGTGTAGTATTTTTAATTATTTCATAAAATCTAAAATGTAGTTGGGGCAAATTTTCTATTCACTGATTTGGGAATGAGCAAGTGTTCCCTGCATATGAGCACAAGCACTGAAGGACCTTCACTATAATTAAGTAAGATTGTTTTTTGATACATCTGCACCTGTATTTTTTCCTGTGTAAGAAATTTGCCATTGAATGAAATCTGGCTGCGCTTGGCACTTCTGAGCAAGTGGATGCTAGTTGTACTCTGTTTAGCAGAATCCTATGCACATGAATTCAGAGGGATGCCCTGTTGAATTGATCTTGATTATACCTGTTATGCTGGTATATTTTTATTTTTTTGTATTTTTCTTGCTGAGTTCTTATGATTTTTGTGGTAAGCTTATTCACAATGTAGAGCAATATACATATTTCTAAGTGAAGGAAGCAATAAGAAATGGAACACTTGCTTTGCAACCCTGCACTGATAAAAGCAGTGGAGTCTTGTGACACCTTAAAGACATTTATATTGTAGCATAAGCTTTCATGGACTCGTGTCATCGTTTCGGACCAGGAATCCTTGAATGCAAAGTCCTCTCACGATGGTTTGAATTAGAAAAAAATGTACCCATTCTTTATCTTGTTCCTTGCATTAGTAGCATTTATTAAATTTACACCCGGCTCTTCCTCCCCAAGGAGTCCAGGGCAGCAAACAGATAAACAGTTAAAAAACAAAAGCAAAGCAAAAACATTGAGAAACAGTTAAAACATTCCAAAAACAATTTCAATTAAAAACAGTCCAAAAGAAATAACACTTAAGAATATACTTTTATTCGATGATCTCAGGGGTATTGTTGGTATTATTAGTTGCTTGTTACTAAAGTCTACCAGTGACTTATGTTTGAAACCATAAATGCAGTTTTCCATAAAAAATTCATAGAAAACATTAACAAGCTCATACAATTCTTACATAATTACATTCATAACCTGCCCCCCTATAACAGCTGCAGGAAGCTTTGACAGCACATTAACAAGAGAAGGAAAAGCCAGCTTAGTCCATCAAAGATCTGGGCTAGGGGAAAGCAAGTATTTACCTGACACCAACAAGATGTCTGTGAAGGTGCCATGCAGACCTCACTGGGGCGAGCATTTGACAGATGGTGGGCCACAGCTGAAAAGGCCCTCCCTCTCTCTATGGCTCCTTTGGCATCTGCTTGCACATACGTGCTTCTCTCAAAATGGCAAGGTGGCTTGGAAAACATCTGCAGGCAGCGCATTCACCTGCAAAAGGCACCTAGTGACTTCCCAGGCCTGAAGAAAGGAAATGCTATTGGACTGGTTACCTCTATTAGCCTCTGCCAGTCATGTCAAGCCCCATCTATTTTTTCAGGTGAGGATATATTGCAGGGCGAATGCCTTTCTGCATGCAGTCAGAAGCACCAGTGTTAAGCAATCCCTACCATCTCTGCCCCAGGAGCGAACCTGTCCCACTGTGTCACTCAAGCACAAAGGACATTTTCCTTTCTCTCTGTGACTCATAAGGTGATTTGCAATGCTCTCGCTCCCTCCCTCCCTCCCTCCCCCAAATCTCTTCTGCTCCAATAAATTCTTGTGTTGGAGCCACTATGCCGCAGTGAGAAAACTGCTGAGTTTCTTACTGTAATATCATTTACAATTAGTTTGCATGATTTTGATTATGCTCCCTACAGAAACATATTTTCAGCAATGTATTTGTAGCTGGCTTGCAATGGTCCTGCATGATCCACAGTGTGGAATAACTGCTTTTATGCCTGTGACATTTATGTAGAATATTTCCAAACCTCCCAACCACAGATTTGTGGGTTAAACCACAGAGCCTAGGACTTGCCAATCGGAAGGTTGGCGGTTCAAATCCCCGCGACAGGGTGAGCTCCCGTTGCTTGGTCCCAGCTCCTGCCAACCTAGCAGTTCGAAAGAACGTCAAAGTGCAAGTAGGTAAATAGGTACCGCTCTGGCGGGAAGGTAAACTGTGTTTCCGTGCACTGCTCTGGTTCGCCAGAAGCGGCTTAGTCATGCTGGCCACATGACCTGGAAGCTGTACCCCGGCTCCCTCAGCCAATAAAGTGAGATGAGCGCCACAACCCCAGAGTCGGCCACGACTGGACCTAATGGTCAGGGGTCCCTTTACCTTTACCTTACCCCCCCGCCCCCGCCCCAGCTCAGCTGCAAATATTGCTGAGAGGATTTCACCCATCACAGCTGATCTGTGTTGAGTGAAATGCACCCAATAGTTTTTCAATGGTAAAGTTTATATAGAGCGATGGGCAAACTCTGCTGGTTTTGATTTAGAATTAAGCTTAGTAAGTCACACACCAGTTTCCAAAAGTACATACATGAATCAAAAGCTCTTTTCCACGCTCCATTTCTGAATATGGGGAACCCCATCATGATCTCCATGATGCCACAGGGAGCACAATTGCCTTTGTATTCCACGAATCGCAGTCTGCCGATGAACCCTCTTACTGCTTCTTTTCTTCCTCCTAAACTTACGCAGCCGAAAAGTTCAGAGTATGTTTTGCTCATTGTTATTTATGAGGACTGGCAAACTCCCCCCCCCCCCCCGGTATTCTGTAAATATCAGGACTATGAAACATTGCAGTTAGTGAGTGAGTGTGTGTGTGTGTGTGTGTGTGTGTGTGAGAGAGAGAGAGAGAGAGAGAGAGAGAGAGAGAGAGAGAGAGAGAGAGAGGTGGTGGTGGTGGTTTTCTGGATTTATGCATTTTCCCCCTTTATTTGGTCTGTGAGTGACATTATATATTTGCATCTAGCTTTTCCTCCCTGTAGGTGGTGTAAATTATCCTCCCCCTGTTTATCTTTACAACAGCCCTGTGAGGTAGGGTAAACTAAGTAAAAATATATACATAAGCAGCAGCAGTTCTTGCCAATGGGTACTGATGGTGCAGGGCCCCCAATCCATATTTAGCATTTTAGGGCCATGAAATCTTGTTTGCATCTCTGTGGCCTTCTACTCATGCTTCTCTCTCTTTTGAGATGGATTTTCCTTTCTGCATGTCTTAGCCCAGGGTGTACAATCCATACAAGACACATGAAGCAAAGTCCACCAGCCATCTATGACAACATACCCTCCAACATTTCTCCGATGAAAATAGGGACGCTCCATTCCATAATGCTGATTTTACTATTTATACCCCACACATTTTACTGGGTTGCCCCAGCCACTCTAAGCAGCTTCCAACATATATAAAAACGTAATAAAATATTAAACATTTAACAAAACTTCCCTACACAGGATTGCCTTCAGATGGCTTGGGGGTCTGATAATGCCTTACCCTTCAATGAAAATAGGGACATCCTAAGGAAAAGTGGGATATTCCGGGATCAAATAGGAAACTGGGATAGCTTCTCCAAAGCAGAGACGTCCCTGAAAAATAGGGACACTTGGAGGGTCTGTGACAACTCACTGGGTGCTTAATAAGCTTTCTGAAAAGGGCTCCCATCCTAACCCACTTACCAGGGATATAAGTATCACTGAATTTAGTAGGACTTACTTCTGAGTAGATATGGTTAGGATTGTGCTGCTTTGTTGCCTGCCTGGGATAGCAAAAACGTGTGTATTAAGTAGCCCTGGGAAGGCACAGTAGTGTGTCATGTTTCTCTTTTCCTTTTGTGGGCGATATTCATAGCACAGCAACATTCATTTTCAGTTTCTTACGACACCCTGGCATTTTCATCAGCCTGTTCTTTGTCACTTGAATTTGTTTATATGTAAGGAACATTTTCTTTCATGAGTTTCTTCACTTCATTTCCATTTCTGATCGTTCAAATAGTGTTAATGGCCCGTCAGCTTTGATAGGCGAGATCTTGCACTGAATTAATGCTCTAGGAAGAAAGACATGCTGACAACCAGAATTTTTGAGATCTAGTTTTGCAGTCAGTTGTGCTATGATTTTGGGCTTCTTGGAATGAGTGATGACAAGCTATCACGCGATATACATTTAAGTGGGGTCCCGTTTGTGTGGCCAAGCGGCCAGCTCTTTCAAGCTTCTGTAGGAGGATGCAGGATCTTGTGAGAGATCTATGTGGGCAGAGTGGTAGATGACTTAAAACCTTCAGCCGCTGAGCAGACGGGGGCCATGTTGGTTTCTATTATCAGGGGGACTATAGATCAACTGAAGTTGTGATGTCCAGTTTTAACTTTTAGAAAAAATGGTCTTTAGCCATGCTACATAATTATCTTTTTTGGGGGGCAAACATTTCCCCATCACTTGAGTTTGTTTATTGTAGATATTTCAACAATGCTGTCTTAACGCCTACCTGAATCAAGCTGGACAGTGTGGGCTAATGAATCTATTGTTAATTCCTGAGTATTTGCTGCCCTCTGCAGCTGAAACGGTTTATTAGCTTGTCAGCCATTCAAATACAACCCTGCATCAATGACTTTCCAAGCTCTTTAAAGCATGCCCTTTTGTCTTAATGCTGTACCTACGCTGCTATTGCTATCGATTAAGCTGTACCCATCCAATAGTCTTTCTTGACATAATGGTAGGGAGAGGAATCCTTGGAAATGATATCACAGACTTGGGCACAATACAGAAAAGGTTGAGATAACTTCCCTACAAGAAAAGAGTTTGAAAACCTGCTGGGGAAAAATGAGGTTTGTACAGGGCTTCCAACTATTTATTGTGCTCACTTGACTGCTTCAGTCTGTGGAACTGGCACTGGTACAGGTCACACACAATACTCATTCTGTAGTTGTAAGAAATTGATTTTTTAGCGTGATGGCACCTACAATTTGGAACTTCCTGCCTGACGTCAGGCAGGCACCTTTGCTGTGCTCTTTTCGGTGCTTGCTTAAAACATGTTTGTTTAGGAAAGCCCATCCAGAAATGTGATGTTGGCAAGTTTTAATCATTTTTAATTACCTTTTAGTGATCTTTAACGGTTTTTAATTGTTTTTAACAGTTTTCATTGATAATTTTAACATTTCCAGTAAACTGCTTAGAGGTTTTACTACAATCAAGTGATATATGCCAGGTGGCCCAAAAGTAGGCTTACAGAAGTTGGTATACAGTTGAAGGAAGGAAATTCCTCACAACAGATTATATGGGTACACATAACTGACTCACAACAAAGTGACCGTTAAATTTTAGGCTGGCAGTTGGAAAGAATAGTGGAGTCAGGTAAAAGGATTATTCTTCTTTACTGATATTGTGAATGATGCAGCGAACTTGAGTCAAGACAAAGAAAGTGGATTTTAAAAGCAGTATACCTACTTTTGGGGGTCCCTGTACACTTTGCTATTTTAATAATAATAATATTATTATTATTTATCTGAAGTAACTAGCATGGGAAGTGTTATGTACTGAAGTTCTCACCCTGGGCCAGCAGGGGGATACTGTAGATAGTTTTCACTCAGGTCCACGTCAGTTATTTTAGGTGGGAAACCCTGGATTGTTGTTGCTACAATGTTGACAGCCGGCTGCCTATAAAAGCAGGCCGGCTGAGCTGTTTGCTGTTCAGTTCTGTCCAGCTTACAAATAAAGAGCTGCTCTGGAGAAATCGCTGTGTTGTCTGCTATGTTCGCCCACAACTTAACACTGGCGACGAGGATGGGATCGATGGACATCAGAGCACAGCCAGATGCAGCCACCTCTGAGCAGAGCTGAATCACTGAGCTGAATCACTGAGCGAAATCACTGAACAGAACCAATTCAGAGCTGACTGTTCTGGCTAGAGCACGGTGTTCCATCCATCGCCCTTCACGCCGGCATCGGAATCATGGCTTCACTTGTGCCTCTACCGCCGTTTGCGCCAGCCTCTGAATCATGGGACTCCTACCTCGCTCGGTTCGACTGCTACCTCCAAGCCAACGAGCTGACGCAAGTATCACAGGAGCGTAAGCGGGGCCTATTCCTCAGCCTCTGTGGGCCTGAGGTGTTCGAGACGGCCCGAGCATTGGTTGCGCCTGAAGCAGTCCAGGCAACACCGTGGGACACGATCCAAGAGAAGCTCCGCAACCACTACGCACCAAAGCCGTCCAAGATTGCTGCCCGCCATGCGTTCTACCACCGGAACCAGGCAGAGGGGGAGTCAATCAACAACTACACCACCGCCCTGCGACAGGCTGCAATGCACTGCGAGTTCCGAGACTTAGACGATGCCCTGATGGATCGAATTGTCTGCGGGGTCCGGGACATCCATCTGCAACGGCGTCTCCTCGCCAAGCCAGACCTCACACTACAGAAAGCCATTGAGGAGGCTGTGGCCTCAGAAGCTGCTGAACGCTCCGCCCAGGAGATCCACAAGTCCAGCAGCCCGCGTCTTGCTAGGAAGCCAGTTCCAGTACATCATGAAGAGGCCAGCAGTGATGAGGCATCCTCCAGTGAAGACGATGACGTGCACCAGACAAAGCGGGAGCGCAGGAAGTTCCAGCAGAAGTCCAAGGGCCAACCGCAATGTGCCGGCTGTGGAGGCAACCATTCCCGTGCCAAGTGTCAATTCAGAGACGCCATCTGTAGGAAGTGTTCCAGAAGGGGCCACATCGCTAAGGTCTACCGATCGGCTCCGTCTGACACCCCCCCTTCACCGACTCGTAAGTCCAAGTCTTCACTCCAGTCTGCCAAGAAAAGCTGTTTTGCTCTCACCAACTGCCGCTGCCCGTCTGGAACCACGATTGGCCAAACCGACTCATCTACGCAACGCAAGCTGAACGTCACGGTGCTCATTGAAAGAGCTCCATGTGACATGGAGATCAACACCAGGTCTGCCCTGTCCATCGTGTCTTGGAGCACCGTCAAAAGACTGGTACCCAGAGTGTCCAAAAGGCAACTCGACTCTCACCACATACACCTGAGAGACTACCAGGGAAACGACATTCCCGTGGTAGGCGTTGGCCGGTTCCGGATCGCCTTCAAGGATTTTTCGGGCCTGCTCCGGTTGATGGTGGTCGAAGGTCAGCTGCCAAGCCTCCTAGGGCTAGACTGGTTTGATGCCCTCGGCCTGGAAGTCACCGGCATCAACTGCATCTCTAACGCAGAGACTGAGGGTCTGGTCAAAGACTTTGCCGAGGTTTTTGACGGCACTTTGGGGCAATATACAGGTACGCCCATCTCCTTTAGCCTTGATCCACAAGTCGCCCCCATCAAGCTAAAGCCACGCCGGGTTCCCTTTGCTCTCAAGGCTAAGGTGTACGAACAACTGGACAAGCTGGACAAGGAGTTTTGGAGCCAGTTGACCACGCCAAGTGGGAAACCCCCATCGTCACGCCTGTCAAGGCAGATGGGTCGGTGAGAATCTGCACTGACTACCCAAGGAGTTTTGGAGCCGGTTGACCACGCCAAGTGGGAAACCCCCATCGTCATGCCTGTCAAGCCAGACGGGTCGGTGAGAATCTGCGCTGACTACAAGTGCACGATCAGCAAGGCACTTCAGCAGCACGCTTATCCGGTTCCTGTTGTCCAACAACTGCTGCATTCCCTGGGTGAGGGTAAGGTCTTCGCTAAGCTGGACCTTGCCCAAGCCTATCAACAACTACCAGTCGATGATGCCACTGCTGAAGCCCAGACGATCGTCACCCACTGAGGGGCATTCCGTTGCCACCGGTTGCAGTTCGGGGTGAGTGTGGCTCCTGGCATCTTCCAAAGCCTTATGGAGCGTCTCCTGCAAGGGCTTCCGGGCGTGGTACCATATTTTGATGACATCTTGGTGTCCGCAGACTCACACCAGCAGCTGTTCAAGCGCCTCCATGCCGTGCTGACCAGGTTCCAAGAGGCCGGGCTCAAGGTAAAGAGGGAGAAGTGCCAGATCACCGTTCCACAGGTAGAGTTCCTGGGCTATCTTATCGACGCCTCCGGCCTTCACCCGACCACATCCAAGATCCGCGCTATCCAGCAGGCCCCCATCCCAAAGAACAAGACGGAGTTGCAGGCGTTCCTGGGGCTGCTGAACTTTTATAACATGTTCCTGCCCCACAAAGCCACAGTGGCTGAGCCTCTTCACCGACTCCTCAGCACAAAGACGCCTTGGTCCTGGGGTCATCGGGAGATGGCGGCCTTCAACGCGGTCAAGGCTCTCCTTTCATCGGACTGTGTGCTGGTACAGTACAGTGAATCCAGGCCGCTGGTCCTTGCCTGCGACGCCTCACCTTTTGGCATCGTTTTCCAGACGGAAGAGAAGCACCGCTTACCTACTTTTCCAGGACGCTATCTCTGACGGAACAGAATTACAGCCAGCTCGACAAGGAGGCACTGGCACTTGTGGCTGGAGTGAAGAGGTTCCATGAATACCTCTATGGCAGGACTTTTGACCTCATCATTGACCACAAGCCGCTCCTGGGCCTCCTCGTTGGTGATCGCCCAACTCCACCGGTCCTCTCGCCACGCATGCTGCGATGGACTGTTTTCCTGGCTGCCTACCACTACCGGCTCATCCATCGCCTGGGGAAATCGATGGGCCATGCCGACGCCCTCAGCCGTTGCCCTCTTCCAGCGTTTGTGGAAGACCCGGCTCCAGCTTCATCGCTCCTCCTGATTGAGGATCTTCTGGCAGCGCCTGTATCGGCTGCCACTGTGGCCTCCGCATCTGCCCAGGATCGCACCATCAGCCGGGTGCTCAACTGGGTGTGGAGGGGGTGGCCACAAGGGCCTTTTGCATTGGAGTTCCAGCCCTTCGCAACCAGACAACATGAACTCTCGGCTCATCGCGGCTGTCTGCTGTGGGGAGACCGCGTCGTGATTCCCCAGGGACTCCGTCAGCGCGTCCTGGAGGCTCTGCACGTTGGCCACCCGGGAATTGTCAAAATGAAGGCGTTGGCTCGGTGTTATGTCTGGTGGCCTAACATGGACGATGCCATCACTGCCTGGGTGTCCGCCTGTCAAGCGTGCCAAGAGTCGAGGCCTGCACCACCGGCAGCTAAGGGACACACCTGGGAGACGCCAAAGACACCCTGGTCGAGGGTGCACATCGATCTGGCTGGCCCCTTTCACGGCCGGACCTTTATGGTAGTGGTGGACGCCTATTCCAAATGGCTGGAGGTGGCCCTGATGCCCTCCACCACTACCGAGGCCGTCATCCGGGTGCTGCGAGGCCTGTTTGCGACGCATGGGTGTCCTGATGTCCTTGTCTCCAACAACGGACCGCAGTTCACGTCAGGCACTTTTGAGCGGTATCTTTTCGGACTGGGCATCCGCCATGCCCTAACGGCACCCTTTCATCCATCCAGCAACGGGCAAGCGGAGAGAATGGTGCGCTCGGCAAAAGAGGCACTGGTGTGCCTGGACCGGGGAGACTGGCACGAGCGGGTCACCGAATACTTGTTCGTGCAACACATCACCTCTCATGCGGCCACAGGGCGGAGTCCTGCTGAACTGCTTATGGGCCGCCGCCTCAGGTCACCGCTCGACCAGCTGCACCCAGACTTTGCCGTGGTCGAACCCCCAGGCTGTGCCAACGCGCCACGGTCATTTGTTCCAGGAAACCAGGTCTTTGCCCGGAACTATGTGGGGGACATTCCTTGGGTGCCAGCCACAGTAGTGGGAGTCACTGGACCTCGCTCGTACCAGGTGGCACTCGAAGACGGACGCTTGTGGCGCCGGCACATAGACCAGCTTAGGCGCAGGGTTGGGGACTTGGACACTACCGTGGTGCCCCCAACTGCGCTTGTGGCTCCAGAAGAGACACTTACAGATGGCGAGGCTCCACCTACACCTCCCTCGCAAACTGCCAGCGTGGAGCCGAACCAAGCCGCTTCAGAGGGTCTGCCAGACTTACCACAGACTCAGACCACTCCACTTGCGGAGGCTCCACCCACAGCAGCAGATCCAGGGGATTTGGTTTCAACGCCACCTAGGGTCGCACCACAGCCTCAGCAAGAATTGTGTGGCCCCCCGGACTTGGCTACCAGTCCCCGGCGGTCTGGCAGAGTTTCCAAGCGCCCAACTTATTTAAAGGACTATGTTGTTGGACATGTATCACTGTTGGTCTAAGTATGGAAAATGTAACCGATATGCTTTTGTGCCTAATTGAACCATTACATGTAGTGCTGTATATAAGGAAACCATTACGATTGTAACTAACGCCTTATCTCGGTGGGGAGGGGTGTTATGTACTGAAGTTCTCACCCTGGGCCAGCAGGGGGATACTGTAGTTAGTTTTCACTCAGGTCCACGTCAGTTATTTTAGGCGGGAAACCCTGGATTGTTGTTGCTACAATGTTGACAGCCGGCTGCCTATAAAAGCAGGCCGGTTGAGCTGTTTGCTGTTCAGTTCTGTTCCAGCTTACAAATAAAGAGCTGCTCTGGAGAAAACGCTGTGTCATCTGCTATGCTCGCCCACAACTTAACAGGAAGCTTCCTTATACTCAGTGTTATGAGCTGCCAGTACACATTTCTTGATAAAAGTGGTGTGGGTGTTGGCACAAAATGGCTGCCATGGGCAGCAATAAAAAGCAGAGGAGGTATTTCATAGCAGTGAGAGCCTGCATTTAAAAAAAACACACCACTACTTGCACTGTATCAGACCATGGGTCCAGCTAGTTCTGTGTTGTCATCACTGATCAGTTACCTTTTAATACCCATTAATAACTGCTGTGAATTTAAAACTGGAGAAAGATTTCCCAACAAAATAATATTTGGAACGGAGGTTCGAATCCACTTGGTAGCTGTAAGTCCAGAATGAGGGTTCCCACAGAGCAACAAATCGTGAGCAAAAGGTGAGATTTGGCATGTGTGCCTTGCAGTTGTTGCTCCGTGCTGCTCAGGTTCCCGGATTTTTCAGAGGGTACCGAAAAAGGCATTGGACAGAAGGGACAGGAATGTCCTTGAAAGAGGTACAGAGCTGTTAGCTTTGTACACTGGGATTGTTATTGCTGGCCTGGTCTTCTGGCGTGACAAGTCACATAGTGAATGGATGAAAGGTACATCAAGTTTTAGCCTAAGGGAAAACCATCCATCTGGGTTATTCTTCAGTTGAAGAATTGCTCTGTTTTTTATATCTGGCAAGGGACAGACAGGTCTGTCTGCAGAGAGAATTTCTTAGCAGGAACAGATGGAATCTGAAGTAGAAGATTTCTCTTCTCTTCCAACACTTCCTATTAATAGTTAATATTTCAGCCACTCATCTCTGTTTCAGATATCTGTAACAGTTTTAGGTCTGCAGGTAGCAGAGATTTAGTTATTCTCATAATAGTATTTCTGTCCCACCTTTCCACTTAGCATAAAATTCTCGAGGTAGCTTACAATGCAAATTAAAACACAATATTACACAACCGTCTTCCTGCAGGTGGATCTGAAATTACAGCCTGTCTCAGGTTGCCATCCAAACAAAAACAACTTCTTATTGGTGTCAGGGCAGCTAGCTTCTGAATCCATTGTCCTGAATTAACCTTGTCTCTAAAAATCCAATTACAGTGGACTGAAAGCCATTTTCTCATGTTTGATTTTAAAGGTTTCTGATTTTTAAAGCTGCTTTTCTATCCTTTTCAGGCACCATCCTGTGATTAGCAGTAATGTGCTCCCCTCTTGTGTAGCTTTCACTTTTAAACCAGGGCATCAGCACCAGCTAGCATAATACTAATACTAATACTAATACTAGTATTATTTATACCCCACCCATCTGACTGGGTTTCCCCAGCCACTCTGGGCAGCTTACAGCATATATAAAAACATAGTAAAGCATCAAGCATTAAAAACTTCCTGATACAGGGCTGCCTTCAGATGTCTTCTAAAAGTTGTGTAGTTCTTTATCTCCTTCACATCTGAAGGGTGTTCCACAGAGAGGGTGCCACTACCAAGAAGGCCCTCTGCCTGGTTCCAGTATCAGGAATAGAAAGAGCTGTACTGATTCCCCTCGTTTAAACTAATCAGAGTTTCTTTGGGCTTACGCTGCTCCTTTGTGACATAAAAGTGTGACTTGCTGCCTTAGCCATCCCCATCGCGCGTGTGTGAGTGAGAGAGAGAGGGGGGGGGAGAGATAGAGAGAGAGAGAGGGGTAACTACGTCATCTATGGTTGTTGTCTCTGGGAATTTCTGGAGTGAGCAAGTAAGCTCACCATTTGACTGTCAGATGTAGAACATGAATAGTCCTCCAGTGATAATCCAACAATGATATTTGACGTGCCAACTGAATAGACGGTTGTGAGGTACAGTTTTGAGAAGGAAAGTGGTTTTTGTTCTTTTTTTAAAGAAGGGGCTGAATCATGTTTATTTTCCTTTCGAGAATAAATTATAAATGCCACACAGATCAGCCTGTCTGAAAAGGCTGAATTAATTAGCCTGTCACCTGAGAGAGTTATCGTCCTTTCTGCCAAGGATGGAGTGTTTTCAAAGAGCACTACAGAGATCCCATGTGGTACTTGACCTTTCCAGAGATGTGGTAGACAGATCAACGGGTGAGTGACTGCAACAAGCTGAAATGGCGTAGCTGGGAAGAAGGAGAAGAGGTAGAAAAAAGTTGTGAGAGCAATTGAGAACATAATTTTCATAAACCTTAAAGAACTACTTCGGTTTGTAAGGTGAAGGATGGAACTAGTGATCCACTTAGGTGGCCTTGTTTCATGAGTACAGGTAAAACTTGTAAAGCTGGTGTTTCCCAAACTTTGGATAGGGAAAAAAAATACATGAATTAAAATGGGAATTATGCTTCATTCTTACACCCCCCCATGTTTACAGCAGCCTTCTTCAACCTGGTGTCACCCAGATGTGCTGACTATCACTCCCATCATCCTTGACCTTGACATAGGAGGCAAGTGGAGTTTAAATATACAGTGGTACCTCTGGTTACGTACTTAATTTGTTCCAGAGGTCCGTTCTTAACCTGAAACTGTTCTTAACCTGAAGCACCACTTTAGCTAATGGGGCCTCCTGCTGCTGCTCCTGCGCTGCTGGAGCACGATTTCTGTTCTCATCCTGAAGCAAAGTTCTTAACCCGAGGTAATATTTCTGGGTTAGCGGAGTCTGTAACCTGAAGCGTATGTAACCTGAAGCGTATGTAACCCGAGGTATCACTGTATCTGGACGGCACCTGGTTAGGAAAAGCTGTTTGAGAGAAATGCAGCAATTGCCAGAGGCCCTGCTCCAGGTCCAACTGCCAAATGAAGCACAGTGGATGGCTGCCAGGAGCAGGGCCTTTTCACTGGTGGCAATGACTTTATGAAACACCCTCTGCAGAGAGATTTGGAGGCCTTCAACATTGCCTTCTGTCAGGTGCCAAGCCAAATGTTACTGTAAAAAAAACCCCCAAACCACCCTTAGGCAAGCCTGGTTTGATAATGCCGCTACTTATTGTTGACTCTCATTGTGATGGTGTGTGTCAGGGATGGTATATTGCCATAGCTGCATCCTGCACTTAAGATCCTTCATTGAGTAGGATGTTGGACTGCGTGATCTTCAAGGTCCTGACAACTCTTACATTCTCTGGGAGGAATACAACGTTCCACTATTATGAATGTTCCATCTGTGCAAGCATTTCAGCTTGTCAGATGAAACAATTGCCCTCTCCTCCCGCCCCATGGTGCTGTTCTGGGGATATCCCAAGCCAATTTGGGGAGCATAGGGAGCACACAGATGGAGGAGAGGGGAGGAAGTGCTAGTGAAGATCCTTGTACAGGCGTCCACTAGCCAGACTCATTAACAGAATCATGGGGATTCATTCATCTATTTTACCTGAAACATTGTAGAGGTTTGTGCCCTTTGTAGCAAAAGCAGGATAGTTAGTACTCTTGGAAGGTGAGCCAAGCAGCAAGACTCTGTCCCTTGTGGTATTGGAACGCCAGAAGAATGACTACTTCTTCTTGGTCTACAGAAGTTCTAGCACAGCACTCCCCTGGCCACACTGACCATTGCTAGGATGGCATGTAGCTACTGCTACTGGTTGTTTATCCTTCTGGATTCTGTTTCACATCCACCTGACCCATAAGATGGCATAGCTGCTCCAGTCAGGGGTGGGGCAAGGATGATGGCAAAGTCCTTCTTGGCTTCCTTGGCTGTGGAAGCAGCTTGCTGAGATAAAAAAAATGGAACCCATATAACAGTCCTACAAAGTTACCAAGGCTTTATAAGTACAGTGGTACCTCAGGTTACATACGCTTCAGGTTACATACGCTTCAGGTTACAAACTCCGCTAACCCAGAAATAGTACCTCAGGTTAAGAACTTTGCTTCAGGATGAGAACAGAAATCGTGCTCCGGCGGCGCAGCAGCAGCAGGAGGCTCCATTAGCTAAAGTGGTACTTCAGGTTAAAAACAATTTCAGGTTAAGAACGGACCTCCGGAATGAATTAAGTTCTTAACCCGAGTTACCACTGTATTTGCCCAGGTGCTGGAAGAGAAAGGTAGACCTTGTGTGGGAATGGATACAGGGAAGAGATGGGGCACTAACAAACAGATTTACAGATCAAGGACTAGTTCACACAAGCAGGTAGATTATTTGATTTTTGTTATGTATTGAAGTTCTCACCCTGGCCACCAGGAGTATCATGTATATAGTTTTCACTCAGGTCCATGTCAGTTACTTTAGGTGGGAAACCCTGGGTTGTTGTTGCTACAATGTTGACAGCCGGCTGCCTATAAAAGCAGGCCGGCTGAGCTGTTTGCAGTTCAGTTCTGTTCCAGCTTACAAATAAAGAGCTGCTTTGGAGAAATCGCTGCGTCGTCTGCCATGTCTACCCACTATTTAACAATTTTCTAGCACTTTTTTCTCTGCCCTTGATGACTGAGTGTGTGAACTGAGGGAAAATGTTGCACATAAATGGCCACATAATGCAACTCATGAGGAATGCACATGTGTAAACCAGTCAAAACACTTGGATTGAAGCCAGGTTATAACCCCCACCTTGAGGCTACACATGGGGTGTGTAGCTGTGTGTGGCAGTTCTGAACAAAGATGACATTCCATCAGTAAAACGTCTGGAAACAACTGTACTGAAATAAGCTATTTGTTACTAGGGTGCAAGATTTGTCGTTGCCTCTCTTTCTTCATGTAAAGACGGTGGTTTCTTTGTGACACATTCAGTGGCGTAGCGTGGGTTGTCAGCACCCGGGGCAAGGCAAGTAATTTGTGCCCCCTAACCCGTGGATTTTAGTAGGGGCAGAGAGCTGCGAGTGCGAGCGAGCGCCCCCCCCCAGATGTTGCGCCCGGTGCAGCTGGCCCCCCCTGCACCCCTCATGCTACGCGACTGCACACATTGCAGGTGATTGCTGTGGATTTTTTATTTTTATTTTTATGAGACGGCATCAAAGGCATGAGAGCTTTCTTCATGTCCTTCATGCAGCATAGTCAAAGTGGTGTGTAAGACATAGACACACAGCATCCAATCCTTCTGGTGCCCTGCTGTCTTTTTATGGGTCTGGCTTTGGTCTGACAAAGCACTAAAAGAAACTGTTAGCAATCTGAAAAGCAAGTCCCATTCAGTACAATTGTCATTCTATAGCTACAGTATACTAAAGTGCATGTTTCTTAGCAAGACCAATAAATGAAAACTGGGATGGGACTATGTAGATGAAGGGGTGGGGCCTATGCAAATAGGACCAGGCTTCATTTTCAGTTGCTGCCTTTAAGGCCTCGGGGAGCTATGTGCCAAGTAGTAGGGCTGTAATCCAGGTCAGAGACATCACCTTGCCAACAAAGGTCCGTATAGTTAAAGCTATGGTTTTCCCAGTAGTAATGTATGGAAGTGAAAGCTGGACCATAAAGAAGGCTGATCGACGAAGAATTGATGCTTTTGAATTATGGTGCTGGAGGAGACTCTTGAGAGTCCCATGGAATGCAAGAAGATCAAACGTATCCATTCTGAAGGAAATCAGCCCTGAGTGCTCACTGGAAGGACAGATTGTGAAGCTGAGGCTCTAATACTTTGGCCACCTCATGAGAAGAGAAGACTCCCTGGAAAAGACCCTGATGTTGGGAAAGATGGAGGGCACAAGGAGAAGGGGACAACAGAGGACGAGATGGTTGGACGGTGTTCTCGAGGCTACCAGCATGAGTTTGACCAAGCTGCGGGAGGCGGTCGAGGACAGGGGTGCTCTGGTCCATGGGGCCACGAAAAGTCGGACACGACTAAACGACTAACCAACAATAATCCAGGTCAGTGTTCTTCAACCTTAGATTCCCAGATGCTGTTGGACTACAACCTTCTGTGTCTGTAGCAAGGTGCTATTGTGCTCGTGTCCTGCTTACAGGCCTCTCACAGGCATTGGGTTGGCCATTGTGAAAACTGGGTGCTAGACTAGATGGATGGTTTGATCCAGAAGGGTTCCTCTATGGTGCTTAGTGGCTCACTTCAGCTCTGTGGTCTTTCAGCTAACCTTAGGCTCTTCTGCCTCGCACACTTTCCTCTCATAATGCTGTGCATTTTTGTGCCAATTATAATAAAAGTCAATCCCCTCGCTTCCATTTATTTGTCACTGGTGTACTGTGACAGAACTGAGTCGTTCAGCAACATCACTTCAAAATGGTTTTAAAATGCATTGACCAAAGCCAACCAAGTGTACAGGCTGGAACAACGAAGAAGTGCAGATAAAAACCACAGGACCCGACGTCCCAAAAAATGGCAAAGACAGTCATGCATTTTCCATTGAATCCCTAATGAAATCAAACAGGCCGATGAAAATACTTCAAATATCATTCCCTCCCAGCTCCTCCCAAGCCCCCATAGTCTAAGATGATTGCGTTAATCCAATTGCCAGGGAAATCCAGATCTGATTCAAGAGGGTGATTATTAGTGGCCAATGATGTGCTGGACTATGCAAAATCAAATCGTCCTGCATCAATCATCATTTCCCTCTGCTTTCCTTGATCTGTTCTTTAACTTCTTGAAAGCATTGACGTGTGCCCTGTTAATAATGCCAAAGTCCTTTTAAGGTGCAGTAGGCGGAGAAATAACTGGGCAACAACTACCTCACTTTCGGTCACAGGTACCCCATTGTTAGGTAAGGTGATCATGAGGGCCATGGCGGGACAATTGCATGCATTCTTTGATGAAGCTGGTTTTCTTGGGGATGCAGGACGCTGCCTTATACTGAGCCAGATCGTTGGTCTATCTAGTTCAGTATTGTCAACAGTGGCTGGCAGCAGTTCTCCAGGATTTCAGGCAGGGAACATTCTCTATTTCTTGACCCATTTCCATCCAGGTCAAGGCCTGCTTATTACCCAGGGCTTTTTTTCAGCTGGAACTCATTTCTGGCACCTCTCAGGTAGGCGGCATTGCCATTATAAAAGAACAAGGGAGGTGTTCGTGGTGAGTTCCAGCACCTCTTTTTTCTAGAAAAATAGCACTGATGGTATCCTTGGCAAGCTGTGTCCTGGGGGCACTACTGTACAGTCGCTCCACTACTATATTTGAGGTCCCTTTTAGAGAATAGCATTGGATGGTTACTTGGGAGGGGCATGGCAGTTGTATGGTGTCACATGGTTGCATACTGTCTCTGATGCTGTTTAACATTAATAATAATTGTATAATTCCCTTCATCCCAGGGTGGTTCACAACAGACAAACCCCAAACAAAACAAAATAATAATAATAAAACAAAAAGAAACCACAAACACATTTAAAAAACCATAGAGCAGTCATTAAAACCCTGAGAGCAGTCATTAAGAGTTTTGAGGCTCTGTTTCTCTGTAACATCTGCATTCCCATATGGAACCCCAGCCAGTAATCTGGCCATTGCATTTTACACAGATGGAAGGTTCTGAGTCATCTCCATGGGTAGCCCCACAAAGAGTGCATTGCAATAGTCCAGTCCCCTCTGTCCAAAGGGGGCTGGAGTTGTCAGGTGCAGCTGGAAAAAGGCACTTGTAGCCACTGAGGCCACCTGAGCCTCCAGTGACTGTGCTGAATCCAGCCCCAAGCTGACCCTTCCAGGGGAGAACCACCCATCCAGCTTGGTGAAAACAGCATACAGAAACACATTAGGTAAGGAAAAAACACTTTGCAAAAATGTGTATATTAGACACAACTGCACACAAAGCTGTTGCACACCAAAACACTGCTGAATTTTCATGAGGACATGTTTATTGTTTTTAATCACACATAGATGTGGAAATGGAATTGAATAATGAGAAATTGAGAGAAACCGAAACTGACAGATTTGCCCATTGCTGACTAGGAGGCACACGGCTTGGAAACAGCCTAAGGATGCCATCATATACCCACTTTCCTGGGAGTAAGCTGCACTGTACTCAGTGGATTACTTCTGAGTAGGCAAGCACTGGAATGCAGCAGTATGTTGTTGCACTACAGACAAGCCAGATCCATTTGTGCAAGTGCCCTTCAAAAATTCAAAATGGAATATTCCCCACCCACACAATTGACATAGCTTGAGCAGAGAAGCTTGGAGAATTGGTGCTCTTTTCATTCCCCTGATAAAGAGCCAAAGAACTGGCTGAGGGGAATCGTGCATTAGCATTTGGCGGTGCCCTTTGGTCCCCTTATTAACACTCTCTCAGCCCCGCCACAGAAAGGCCAGCACACCCTGCCCTGTTTTCCTTGCACTAAGCACTTCTGCAATGTTTTCTTCTCTTGCACCAGACTCTTTGGCAGTATGAGTCATTTTATACTTACAGCAATTTTCTGCTGAGAGCTTAATGAGTGCAAAAGGGCACTTTAGACTTACAAACATCATAAGGCAAAAATAAGCGCTATGTGGAAGCAAGGCAAATTAAAAACAACCAACCAACTCCCTCTCAAATAAAAATAGACAGATCACAAGGCAGAAAAATGATGGTGGTGAGATGTACAAAAAGAGAAAGAAACAAATTCTGGATGGCTCACAATGATCCCTGGACTCCATTTACAGCTGCAATGTATTTTTTTTAAAAATTAAATGATATTTCTAAATGCACTCTTAAGCCTTAAGGTATTTGTAATGTGCCTGAGACATAATGAAGCACATTGTTGCTTTGACCCATGCAATGTGAAATTGTTTCAAAAAATCCGTTCGCTGCTACTGGCTAGAAAATTTCTAATGTTCTAAAACTTATTGAGAAGTCCTCAGTTTGTATTTGGGTTAAGGCCCAGAAGGTAGATCTCGATCTCCTGGTAGCTCTCTGGCTGATTTGCATTAGATTGGCAAGGAGTGTTGGCTCTCACTTTTTAAAATCTGGCTTCCAGTTTGCTACTGGGCTATGTTCAAGGTGCCAGTTTTGGTGTGTCAACCATATATAGCTTGGGATGAGGATACCGGATAGATCATCTCACCCTGTATATACCCAACCGATCATATGAAGAAAGCTCAAGGTAGCTATTTGTGTGGAAGCACA
Organism: Podarcis raffonei; assembly: GCF_027172205.1. NCBI lineage: Eukaryota > Metazoa > Chordata > Lepidosauria > Squamata > Lacertidae > Podarcis > Podarcis raffonei. The sequence continues at coordinate 56,619,345 of NC_070604.1, forward strand.
GTTCAATTCTGATACTCAAAACAAATACCTGGGCTCATTCTGTCTTTTGCAGCAGGCTCTTATTGGTGGATCTTGGGATTCTGCAAAATAATAGTAGTAGTAGTAATAATAATAATAATAATAATAATAATAATAATGTAGTTTCCACAAGCCTGAAACCTGGCCACCCATGTGCTAGTCACTGATCACAAAAGATCCATAAGAGCAGCTGGTTGACATTCTACCATTATAAACCTTCAACACTGTACCTATTTTCATTCCCCTCTGGTCTCCCACTCCACCTGCCACACAGCTTTCCCCTCGATGTTATTTATGTAGGGTGTCTTTATTAGGTACATGTGCCAAGAGTAGGAGGAATTCCTGCTTCCTTTTTCTATCATACTCTGTGATTGCTTTGGGGAGACTTGTTCCATCAATAATTCTTTCCAGCTTTCTTGATTGACCATAGGTATTGCTTATTGAAAAGTCACCCAGTGAAGGGTGGTATTGGATTTCGCCAGACTTCTGGCAGCACATATATTATGTTTGAATTCCCAAGCAGTCTGTGAAAAACATATTGGGGTGGTGGGGGAATCACACTTTGGGAATTGGTTTTCCATAATACCTTTTTCCAAGTCCCTGTGCATATGAGTAAAATAGTAACTCCTTATTAGGGAAGAACAAATTTTTGAAAGTCATTCATTCCTTGTATTAAATGGATTTGTATCCTAACAGATGTTAAGAAGTTAGAGATGCTGACATGAGTTAATTTACAATCAGAATTACGTAAAACCGAAGCCTTGAGTATTTTGGAAAGAAAACCAGGAGGTGGCAGCATAATGCTATCTCTTTGCCTAGTTTATTTATTTATTTATAATGTTAATATTGCAAACAGCAAAAAGAAAAAGGAAATAAAAGAAAAACTGTCAGCTCACATTAGCAATAAAAAAAACAACCCATCAATTTTGGCTGAAGCGTATATATTAATATAAGCAGTTTTGATCTCCAAACAACGTGATTTATGATGATAAATCCATTCAAATGTAGAAAGGGCAGTGAGAGCTTCAAACCACTGAGTCATGGATGGTGGGCGTTTATCCTTCCAGCCTTCAAGTGTCAGTCGCTTTGCAACCATAAGAGCTTGCAGGATTCATGGTGCTAGTTCCCACAACACAGCAATATATTGTCTGCGAACATCCACAGGATTTCCTCCACCACACCACACCCCCCATGCAAAGTTAATATGGACAACAATTTCTGACCAGGAAAAAGGCACCGCAGGACATACCCACATCAAATGCCTTCAGCGAATAATAGATTACTCACAACAGCAAACGTGGGTGTCAACCCCTCCCTTCCCAGTATGTAGTTCTGATTAGTATAGCTATATTTAGTCTTGTTTCACAATGGGGTAAAATACCTAATCATAAACTAGTTTACTTTTGGTGATTAGAATAAAAATTCTTAAGAACTTTGTGCATGCAAATGACCATGGCTGTCTTTCCTCTAGCTACCTAAATAACATGCCATTCACTTGTTCTCAAAGATAGTTCTAGCATTTTCAAGTTTGCGTACATGTCTGAAACTACTTTGGCCTTCCCCCCCCCCTGCAATTTGCTTTATTAAGTAAAGCAAAAGAACATTTTTTAAAAAAAAGTATTTTATTGCTTTTTCACATATAACAAACATTTTATAAAATACAATAAATAGCAATAATAGCAGCTAAACCAGGCACAGGCAAACTCGGTCCTCCAGATGTTTTGGGACTACAACTCCCATCATCCCTAGCTAACAGGACCAGTGGTCAGGAATGATGGGAATTGTACTCCCAAAACATCTGGAGGGCCGAGTTTGCCTATGCCTGAGCTAAACCCTGAATCTTGAGGTAAAGCGGGATGCCTTGGAGATATTTAGGACTTTTCCTCAGCAAAGTGGCATCTCTGCAAGGTGGTTATGAGCTGAAGCAGTAACTCCAGAAGTGTTTTGTGGCACCTTGGTGATCCACACATTAAAAAAAATACTCTGCAGACAAAGTCTGCTGAAAGCAAAAAGCACTGGGTTGTATCCAAAGCATCACTAAGTCAAGGTTCCATCAGTGCAAGTATTTCCATTTGTGCAATGGGACCTCCCCTGCTTGCCCCCTAAATCTGTCCTAGGGAACAGATTAGGGGAGGGTGTGGGGCATGCAGGAAAGAGGAGGAGAGGTGGGACAAATCCTGTTGTGTAAGTGGAAATCCTCGTGCTAATGGGACACATTACTGTAGTTGAATACCACCCAGGAACTCTAAGCTTACCATAACACCCAGGATAGGAAGATGGGAGAAGGATGAATAAGCATCACAGCGAGGATGGGGCACAGAGGAAAAGGTCCATTGTGATTGACGGGTCCAGCTTGTAATGGAAGGAAATTCTTTACTTCTGTTCACCAATCCCTGGGCTTCGAGTGGAAGAAGTTTTGCAAGAGGAAAACCTTTGTCATTAAGCTTAGGGACAACATCATAATGTAAAGCAAGGAGAGATGGTTCTTTTATGACTGACAAGTCTAGCTTGTAACTGGAGAGAACGATTTCTACCCCCTGGTATAGGTTCTTTTTGTTCTTCCTATCCCACATCCAACTTTATAGATGTCTAGTACGAAAGTCCTCTGGACCACTTGTCAGCAATTTGGCAGGTTTCTTGCTCCGGGGACCTCTCTCGTGCCTTCAATTTTCAGACCAATTGCCCACGAAACATTATATCCACTTTGGAGGGGCTATGATGCTTGCAAATTTAATCAACTTCTGTCAAAAGCTTAGGAAAGGTTATGACCATTGTTTGATTTCCCCATAGAGAATGGCAGTGGAAGGGAATCAAGTGGACTTGGACCCCTGGGTCGAATTGAGCAGCCTTTGTATTGGCTTGAGCTGAATTGCGTTATGAAGTGCCAAATTCACATCCCAATATATATATGGCACTTGTTTAAACTGAGCAATCTGATCCAGTCCTAACACCAAAGATCAGTAACGAAGACAATTGCAATTATACAATCAGGATGTTGTACATGCTGGGGCCCCCAGCTCCCCGATTTGAAGGACAAGCCAACCTCAACGAAGCCTGTTTACGTCTCATTGATTTCATCATCACATGCTTCACTCTCTCACCAGTTGTACTTAATGGGTCTTCCCTTTGGCTAGATTGTGTCATCTTCCTTGCTTTTAATGTTCACAGTTCTAATTCAGGAGAATGATCAAGAACCCGTTCTTCATGAAGAGTTATAAAACTTCTTCCAAATTAGGGTACCCATGTGTTGCGTGTTATAGAGGACAACTTGACTCTTCTGCTTGAAGTGCTGTCCAGTCCAAGTCTGCTTTAAAGATAAAGCACCGTAAGAAGGGAGAGCAGAAGGGGCCTTGAAGTTGCCTGTCAACAGTTAGCACCAGGACTGATTACAGGCTTCCCCACTGTAGCGGGATATACTATTTGTTTAAATGATAGTAAATCTTGTTGTTTTTTTTAAATTATAACATACATTAGCATATTCAAATTTTATGTGAAATCAACCTTCTTCTGCCCTCTTTTCTTTTCTGAAGCATTCTTTCTATTATAATGACTGCTCTTTTTCATGTGGAGGAGTGCCTGTCAGCATTGCCTAGGAAGGAACTCCATACTTTCCCGGATATATCCTCCTTTTCTTGCAACTGGAAAGTCCCTATTTTTCATTTCCAAAGGAGATCTGTTTCAGTTTGTGTGCTGAAGGGCTCACTGCATGGCCTTGGCCCCAGCCGCTGCCTTTCAGCCTCGCCTATCTCACCGGATTGTTGTGAGGATTAAATGGGGAGGAGAGCCATGTATACTACAACCCTTAACTCCTGGAAGGAAAAGGGGAGATGTAAAGGCAATAAATGAACAATCACCTTTTGCAGATTCCTATATCACAACCTTCCCAGAATCTGTTTACCTCTCCATCTGTTGTTAGTTTGCAAGAACTAGGCTTGCCTTTCTGCTTTTGTCGTAGCTTGAGCCTGTGCTGCTGCTATTGACGACGTGAGCTAGATGTTTGCTGAGGCAGGCCAAGTTGGAGGAAGGACTGTGCCGTCTGATTCCTCAGGAGGCTGAAGAGAAATTTCATGCCATCACATTATTTTTTCCTAATCAAACACTCTAACAAGATTAATCTAAATGGTTCCATCAATTCCTTTTGGTGTTTTAAAACAAAGCCTAATTATAATTTCAGATTTCTGAGTCCTCAGAAATTAGATCAGATCAATATTTTCCTGCAAGTGTTTGAAAGTCTGACTCAATTTAAATTTCTACTTTTCCTGTCTGGTAATCGTTCAGCTTTGTTTACTCCTAAATGAGCAGTTTTCCTCTCTTCCTCTGCAGTATTTTATCTGTCCCCCTCTTCTTCTGTAATTAAATATTTGTAACCAGTGCTGTGTTGTAATCCTGATAGGCAACGTACCACAAAAAATTGCTTCAGGTAAAGATTCAGTGAAACTATTCTTTTGAGAGCTTCCATCCCTGTTTTCCAAGGATTACCCATAGCAACATAGGACGCTGCCATATAACAAATCATACCATTGGTCCATCTTGCTTAGTATTGTCTGCTCTGACTTGCACTGGCTCTTCAGGGTTTCAGGCAGGAGGCCTTTTCAGTCCAGCCCAACCTGGAGATGCCAGGGATTGAACCTGGGACCTTCTGCATGCAAGGCGGTTGCTCTTACAATAGGCCACAGTGCTTCCCTAGTAGTATACTACTATTATTACTACTATTATAGCTTCCTCTGATAGACCATGTTAATACTGAAAATATATTGCTTATCCTGAAGTCCAGGTAGAAATGTGGCAGTAGTTATTTTACAATGCAGGCCAATTCTGAAGATGTTGAGGAGACAAATGTTTAGGACTAGCCTGCTTTAAGATGAAACTTCATGAAAAGTAGCAAGTGGAACCTCTGTGGGTCGGGGAAGAGGTTAGACCCTATTGACCCCTGTGTTTAATAGGGAATGTCCTGCTGACAGCAGTGAAGGGACTGATGCAGTAAAATAGCCTTATTAGCAACAGGGGTCATCTGGTAATTATGAATGAGGAGAAAGAGATTGATTTTGATCTGTTATAACTAAAAATGTGGTGTTTAGAACCAATAAACTGGCCATGGTGTAGATGAAACCAAGGAATAATCGCATGTGTGAACTGCAACACAGCACAAAGTGTTTCTCCTTTGCCATTTGGTTACTCAAGGTTCTGTAAGGTTCCTCCTTGTTTCAGTGGAGGCTGGTCCATCAGGACTGCCCCATCAACCTCGGTCTACAGTCGGCCAGTCCTCATCTGGCCTCATACTTTCAACTTGTCCAGGGGCCATCACTGAATGTCCATGTTCTCCTCCTTGGTCTCAGTGCTGCCATTGTGGAAGAAGGATGGAGATACAACTAAAAGTGGTTTGCTCCCCTTCTCATTTGCTCTGGCTGCCCGATTTCTGTCCCATCAGTCCCATGGGCACCAGCCATGGCTTTCTTCTCTCCTATATGGTTTTATTTTATAGAAATATGAACTGTTTTGTTCCGGAGCAGGGGCCAAACCACTTATTTCACAGCAGGGCCAATGATGTCGTCCTTTGGGCACTATTTGCCAATCATCTGAAGGCCAAATAAGTAAGCTTTTCTCAAAGAGCCTTTCACCAAAAAAAGGTAAGTTGAGGAAGAGGGAGGTTACATTCACATGCATGGCTAAGGATTAAACTGCTACCTTAGGATAGTGCCATAATTCTTTTATTATGACCAACCAGAACGTCACAAAATAGTGAATAAGCATTTGAGTTCATCCAGATTGGATAGTAAGCAAAAGGGTTGTGGGTATAAGGGGTGGGGAATTGGTTTGGTATTGAAACCAGGGTGTCTGCAGTATTCAAAACCTTATTTTTGCAATACAGTGGTACCTCAGGTTAAGTACTTAATTCGTTCCGGAGGTCCGTTCTTAACTTGAAACTGTTAACCTGAAGCACTATTTCCGGGTTAGCAGAGTCTGTAACCTGAAGTGTATGTAACCCGAGGTACCACTGTACAGTCTTAGAAAAGATTCTGCCCTTCAGAGGTTACCACTACATTGCTGAATATGAAGCATGACTTCTTAAGATCATACTGTACTTCCAGGGGAGGGGACTTAAAGTGACGCCCTCCTAAGTTACACAAATATTCTCACTGTGCAAATAAATGTGCATGTTTTAAAAGCGCCTGCAGTATTTTATTGCTCGATTAATAACATTTTAGCCATATAAATAAAGTGGCATTTGCAACTGAACGTGAATGTGAGAATGTTGGGGGATATAACCCAACGAGGAGCTCTGCCTCCCTTCACATCTGTTCCTCTATTTGTTCAATTTGCATTTTTAAATTAATTCCATTATTCTTATGGAGCCCCAGCCTTCTCTCCTGTCCTTTCAGCATCTGTCCCCGTGACACCTTCCTTGATTCCAAACCCTGAGAAATAAAAGCAGCTCTGCAGACCAGCTGGTAGGAGAGAGCCCTGTAGCTGTCCTCTGATTCCCATGTGGCTCCCCTGAGCGATGTTCTTTTGAAATACTAACAGCATCTCTGGGCTGCTCCAGATTCTTGATTAAACTCAGCCTTTCTAGTCAACAGCTGAAAGGGACGGCATCTTTAATAATTTCTTTAATTCCTTTTTGGCTGGGAAAGTGTAAAAATCAAAGTCCACCAAGTTTTTCTTCCCCAGGGAGAGCTCAAGCTTTTTATTTTATTTTGAAATTGCTCCATGAAAATAGTAAGAAAACTTCTCTCTCTCTCTCTCTCTCTCTCTCTCTCTCTCTCTCTCTGAGTGTGTGTGTAAAAAATAGGAAATCCATAACAGCTGTCCAAGGATTAAGAAACTGCGGGAGGTGCCAGGAGTGTGCTACAGCTTGGAAAATCATAATAATAATAATCATTATTAGGATTCCTAAAGTGTCCAAGAGTGTTCAGAGCAATTACTTGCTTTATTTAAACATTTTTCATCCCATCCTTCAGCACAAGCGCTCTCAGAGCAGCTAACAAATTCAAAGGTCCTCCTCTGCCCCTTTTATTCTCACGACAGCCCTGTGAGGTAGGTCAGAATGAAAGTCGGTGAAGGGCAGGTAATAAATAAATTAACAACAACAAAGCTCAGGGATGATGAGATCTGGAATCCAGAAAAGCTGAGGTGCTTCAGGTTTCCCATAATCTCACTGTTTGCTTCTGAGAAGCTCCATTCTTGTATGTTTAGTGGGATGGATGTGGCACTCTGTATTTGGAACAGGTCTTTTTTGATACACAGGCTAAATAGAGGCATTGAACTGTTTTTAATGAATTTTTCACCTTCCCTGCTCCTTCCAGTGAGCAAGGTTTTTAAATAGCTGCAGCGTTATTGCCCTTGCTGTGACTGAAACTTACATACCGAGTCTTTCATTTGCTCCCCTGAATTTAGCTTTTGAGGAGTGAGAAGGTCTCTTTCATCTCCCTTCATTGTTGGATCTGTAAAATGTGCAGACCCAGGTTCTGTTTGGTTTTTGAAATGTTAATTCATTACTTCTCACTTTCTGTTCTCTTTTCTTTGTTGGTTATTTCATGCAACATTTGTCTGGATGTAGCTTGGGGGTGAGTCTCAGTGTCTCTTCACTGTGCTAACATTTGAGAAACCAACAGAGTATTGAGCTTAATAGTGGAGATCACCCTGGTTCTGCTCACTGAGAACTCCTGAAATGGGCCCATTGGAGAGAGGTGCAGAAATCATCATAATACAGTGGTACCTCAGGTTAAGTACTTAATTCGTTCTGGAGGTCCGTTCTTAACCTGAAACTGTTCTTAACCTGAAGCACCACTTTAGCTAATGGGGCCTCCCGCTGCCGCTGCATCGCAGCTGCACGATTTCTGTTCTCATCCTGAAGCAAAGTTCTTAACCCAAAGTACTATTTCTGGGTTAACAGAGTCTGTAACCTGAAGCGTATGTAACCCGAGGTACCACTGTATTGTGAAACATCCTTGCAGCTGTTGAACAATCTCATTTGCACAAGTTGTTTATACCTTCTGCATTGGATGTCTTATGTTCAAAAGGCATGTCATTGTGTACTTTGCGGTATGCATCTAGGTTATTTCCACCCTTGGGTTTTTCAGAGTTTTGCCTTTCCCGTGTTGTAGCTCACTAGTGTGCTGGCCAGTACCTTCTAAGACAACTATTTAAAGTTACAGTGACCTTCCCTTAAAAATCCACAATGCACAAGGGAGTGGGATGTATTCTACATAGTGCTAACTTAAAGTCACTCAGCAGTATACTTGCTTTTTGGTGAAATATTTTGCACTAGTGGAACACCTTTGCACAAGAGAATGCAAGTTGCTGGTAACTTTGTCACACAATCATGAGATTCTTAAGGTACCCTGTGTTTTCAGATCCGAGAGTAAAAAATAATACGTGAATCTAGATAAATTTGGTATTAGTCAGAGTCTTAAGAAGAATTCTTTGCTCACTGTGTATCACAGGTTTGGCAACTTGGGAATCAGAGCTGGAGGAAACATAACAATGAAAATACTAACAAGGGAAAAAATGTTACCAGTTTCATAGTTCAGTCCTATGCAAGGTAGTTCAGAGGTCATTGTTGACTGTGCTCAGTTTCCTTCTAGGGGTGTATGTGTGTGTAGCTTAAGGGTCTTTTCACGCAAGGCTTAAATCTAACACAAGGCTGTGACTTCAGTTGACCTCTAATACAATTCTAAACTCATTTCAAGGCAAGTCAAGCTCTTTCAAAACAATTCTTGTCATTTCACAACAGCCCTAAACATCTATTGAGACTGATATAAAGGAGCAATCAACAAACAGTGATGAGATTTTGTAGTGTGTTTGCTTTTAAATTTGGAGCCTATCTTTCCAGGCAAGCATGAACGGCAGAAACAATACTGACCCCCACAAAACATGGATCACTGCCTTGCCGTGGTGAAGGGGCTTGAAGAACTCAGAGAAGCTATGAACTACGCCGAGCAGGGCACACAAGATGAACAGGTCATAGTGGAGAGTTTTGACCAAACGTGATCCACCTGGAGGAGGAACCGGCAAGCCACTCCAGTATCCTTGCCAAGAAAACTCCATGGACAAAGACAACAGGCATATAAAAGTTATGACGCTGGAAGATGAGCCCCTCAGGTCGGAAGGCGTCCAACATGCTACTGGGGAAGAGCGGAGGGCAAGTACAAGTAGATCCAGAGCTGATGAAGCGGCTGGGCCAAAGCCGAAAGGACGCTCAGTTGCGGATATGCCTGGAAGCGAAAGGAAAGTCCAATGCTGTAAAGAAAAATATTGCATAGGAACCTGGAATGTAAGAACCATGAACCTGGGTAAGTTGGAGGTGGTCAAAAATGAGATGGCAAGAATAAATATTGACATCCTGGGCATCAGTGAACTAAAATGGACGGGAATGGGCGAATTCAGTTCGGATGACCATCACATCTACTACTGTGGGCAAGAAACCCGTAAAAGAAATGGAGTGGCCCTCATAGTCAACAAAAGAGTGGCGAAAGCTGTACTGGGATGCAATCTCAAAAATGATAGAATGATCTCGATACGAATCCAAGGCAGACCTTTTAACATCACAGTAATCCAAGTTTATGCACCAACCACTGGTGCTGAAGAAACTGAAATAGACCAATTCTATGAAGACTTACAAGACCTTATAGAAGTGACACCAAAGAAGGATGTTCTTCTCATTATAGGGGATTGGAATGCTAAAGTAGGGAATCAAGAGATAAAAGGAACAACTGGCAAGTTTGGCCTTGGAGATCAAAACGAAGCAGGGCAAAGGCTAATAGAGTTCTGTCAAGAGAACAAGCTGGTCATCACAAACACGCTTTTCCAACAACACAAGAGACGACTCTACACATGGACATCACCAGATGGGCAGTATCGAAATCAGATTGATTATATTCTCTGCAGCCAAAGATGGAGAAGCTCTATACAGTCAGCAAAAACAAGACCTGGAGCTGACTGTGGCTCAGATCATCAGCTTCTTATAGCAAAATTCAAGATTAAACTGAAGAAAGTAGGAAAAACCACTGGGCCGGTAAGATACAATCTAAGTCAAATCCCTTATGAATACACAGTGGAAGTGACGAACAGGTTTAAGGATTTAGATTTGGTGGACAGAGTGCCTGAAGAACTATGGATGGAGGCTCGTAACATTGTACAGGAGGCAGCAACGAAAACCATCCCAATGAAAAGGAAATGCAAGAAAGCAAAGTGGCTGTCCAACGAGGCCTTACAAATAGCGGAGGAGAGAAGGCAAGCAAAATGCGAGGGAGATAGTGAAAGATACAGGAAATTGAATGCAGATTTCCAAAGAATAGCAAGGAGAGACAAGAAGGCCTTCTTAAACGAGCAATGCAAACAAATAGAGGAAAACAACAGAATAGGAAGAACCAGAGATCTGTTCAAGAAAATTGGAGATATGAAAGGAACATTTCGTACAAAGATTACCATAATAAAGGACAAAAGTGGTAAGGACCTAACAGAAGCAGAAGACATCAAGAAGAGGTGGCAAGAATACACAGAGGAATTATACCAGAAAGATATGGATGTCTCGTACACCCCAGGTAGTGTGGTTGCTGACCTTGAGCCAGACATCCTGGAAAGTGAAGTCAAATGGGCCTTAGAAAGCACTGCAAATAACAAGGCCAGTGGAAGTGATGGTATTCCAGCTGAACTATTTAAAATTTTAAAAGATGATGCTGTTAAGGTGCTACACTCAATATGCCAGCAAATTTGGAAAACTCAGCAGTGGCCAGAAGATTGGAGAAGATCAGTCTACATCCCAATCCCAAAGAAGGGCAGTGCCAAAGAATGCTCCAACTACCGCACAATTGCACTCATTTCACACGCTAGCAAGGTTATGCTTAAAATTCTACAAGGAAGGCTCAAACAGTATGTGGATCGAGAACTCCCAGAAGTGCAAGCTGGATTTAGAAGAGGCAGAGGAACCAGAGACCAAATTGCAAACATGCGCTGGATTATGGAGAAAGCTAGAGAGTTCCAGAAAGACATCTACTTCTGCTTCATTGACTATGCAAAAGCCTTTGACTGTGTCGACCACAGCAAACTATGGCAAGTTCTTAAAGAAATGGGAGTGCCTGATCACCTCATCTGTCTCCTGAGAAATCTCTATGTGGGACAAGAAGCTACAGTTAGAACTGGATATGGAACAACTGATTGGTTCAAAATTGGGAAAGGCGTACGACAAGGCTGTATTTTGTCTCCCTGCTTATTTAATTTATACGCAGAATACATCATGCGAAAGGCTGGGCTGGATGAATCCCAAGCTGGAATTAAGATTGCCGGAAGAAATATCAACAACCTCAGATATGCAGATGACACAACCTTGATGGCAGAAAGTGAGGAGGAATTAAAGAACCTTTTAATGAGGGTGAAAGAGGAGAGCGCAAAATATGGTCTGAGGCTCAACATCAAAAAAACGAAGATCATGGCCACTGGTCCCATCACCTCCTGGCAAATAGAAGGGGAAGAAATGGAGGCAGTGAGAGATTTTACTTTCTTGGGCTCCATGATCACTGCAGATGGTGACAGCAGCCACGAAATTAAAAGACGCCTGCTTCTTGGGAGAAGGGCAATGACAGGCCTAGACAGCATCTTGAGAAGTAGGGACGTCACCTTGCCAACAAAGGTCCGTATAGTTAAAGCCATGGTTTTCCCAGTAGTGATGTATGGAAGTGAGAGCTGGACCATAAAGAAGGCTGATCGCCGAAGAATTGATGCTTTTGAATTATGGTGCTGGAGAAGACTCTTGAGAGTCCCATGGACTGCAAGAAGATCAAACGCATCCATTCTTAATGAAATCAGCCCTGAGTGCTCACTGGAAGGACAGATCGTGAAGCTGAGGCTCCAGTACTTTGGCCACCTCATGAGAAGAGAAGACTCCCTGGAGAAGACACTGATGCTGGGAAAGATGGAGGGCACAAGGAGAAGGGGGCGACAGAGGATGAGATGGTTGGATAGTGTTCTCGAAGCCACAAACATGAGTCTGACCAAACTGCGGGAGGTAGTGGAGGACAGAGGTGCCTGGCGTGCTCTGGTCCATGGGGTCACGAAGAGTCGGACACGACTAAACGACTAAACAACAACAACAACACAAAACATGGGCGTAGCCAGGATTTTTGCTGGGGGGGGGGCAGGACTTGGTTGGAGCGGGCATACCCAATGTGATTAGCCAGTTAGTTAAGCATTTCTATTGTTTTACTTGATCTGGGGTGGGGGGAGAGCTGCTCCCCTGCCCCCCCGGCTACGCCCATGCCACAAAGCAAATTTTATTCGGTTGTGAGTTTTTTGGTGGGGGTGTCATTTCAACTTGCTTAAGAGGAATAGTTGTAGCCTCTTCTGCCCCAGGCTTCACACTGGAAGTTTTGGGAGCCATTTGAAGTACCATATATAATGTGTGCATGCCCCCCCCCAATTCTGCAACCAGAATCAAATGGCATGGGCACATTTGCACATACTTTTTGGTTATACTTTATTCTGCTTCTTCCCCCTGGGAGACAGAACACAGAACTCTAAGGAAAGCAGGAAGCCTGCTCCCCAAACACTGGCATTGCTCTGTCTTTGCTTTCTACATCATTCCTGTAGGATCAACTAAGCAGCCTTTTCAAGAGCAGGGCAGTGGTGTGCTGGCGTCTCTCACAAGAGAGACTACCTGATCTCTCCAACCACTGTTCCTCACTATTATGCAAAGTATTTTCTTTAAGCAGTAGCAGAAAGTGTAGTTTGCAACTTTAAGGTCCATTTGGCCCACATCTGAATTTGAAAGTGTTTTGTATCATCAGCTCCAGCCAGCCCTACCAATTGTCCTGGATGGTGAGAGTTGTAGCCCAACAACGTTTGGAGGGCAACTGATTCCCCATCTCTGATGCAAATCTGACCTTTACACGAGGGAGGTGGCAGTACCTGTTGGTTAAACAAATGTATCCATTAAGTCTTGTGACTCAGCCCATCTTGATCTGGTGAGGAAGTTGGTGATAGATAAGCCCTTTCTTGATCCCATTTGATTCAGTTAGCCATACTTAGAGTAGACCCACTGATTTATATGTAACTCACTGGGAGATCTCCCAACTAACTAGAATGCTTGGGTTGAACTGAAAGAATCACATAAGGAGCTTCTTTTGTACACGTGCTGCTCAATGACACACTACAGAATATTTCAAAGGATTTCAGGGGATTTATTGATCTTACCTTTGGTCCAGAAGTCACAAATGCAAGGTTTGTTAAAAATCATATCCTTAGCTCATTGGTTTCTTATGCCTGAAAGGTAGGATGGCTGTTGTAGGAATCCTGTTGTAGGAATTTTTGCGAAATTATTAAATGAGAAGGCACTGTCATGTTCATCAAGACTTCCAAGCTCACATGAACGTTGGGATGACCTGAACTGAGACTACTCCACTAGAGGCCGATTGAGCTAACTGCTCAACAGCAGCTCTTTGTTCCCTATGATTCTAGTACGAATAATGTCATATTGCTTCTTCCCATTTCCTAAGCTTAGGACCTTCCAATCATGTCACCAAATCTTGTAAGAATGGTGCTGTGCCTTGGGGAGAAGGGGTTGAACAGAATTGTAGAGTAGAAAGGGCTGCCAAGGGCCATATAGTCCAACCGCCTGCAATGCAGGAATTTCAACTAAAGCATCCATGACAGATGGCCATCCAACCTCTGCTTAAAAAGCAAGGAAGGAGAGTCCACAGAAAAGAAGCAACGTTGCCCCTCCACCGGTATACTAGACTGACAGAGACTAATTGACAGCAGTGGTGCCTATTCCTTAAGGGAAAAAAATAGCAGGGCAGTAGATTACACACACATAGATATTAGCACATTATTGGGGGAGTGGCTTTATGGGGCACCAAAAATCACTTGGGCAAGGACTGGATATAGCTTGCAGGCTGCAGTTTAGCTACTTCTGGTTTAGTTGGTAAGTACTGCTCCTGCCAACCTAGTTCGAAAGCACGTCAAAAGGGCAAGTAGATAAATAGGTACCACTCCAGCGGAAAGGTAAACGGTGTTTCCTTGCGCTGCTCTGGTTCGCCAGAAGCGGCTTAGTCACGCTGGCCACATGACCCAGAAGCTGTATGCCGGCTCCCTCAGCCAATAAAGCGAGATGAGCGCCGGAACCCCAGAGTCGTCCGCGACTGGACCTAACGGTCAGGGGTCCCTTTACCTTTACCTTACTGTAGTAGAAATAAATCTACAGAACCAGTTTTGGTTCATTACTTCCCATACAGCTATCCAGCATAACTTTTCCTCTTTACAGGAAATTTAACTCTTTCGGCACTTCAGTGAATGGAAAAAAATCAACCAAAATAAGAGGCTGTATTAAAAGACTTTATTCACAATAGATTTTTTTGTTTTGTTTTACAAATATAGTTCTTAAAAAGTAAGCATTTTGTTCTCTTATAACTTCAGAGATTTCTATAAAGGTGGAAGAAAACTAAGTGGGATATGCAGACATAATAATTAAAAAAATACACAATATGACCACACAAGTTTACTGAATCAACAAGGTGTCACTGGGTATCATAGAGCTGTCATATAAACAAACATGGACTTTAAATTTGCATTTCTCAGGATTTAATATATATTTAAACAACTGCAGTGTGATATGCTGAAGAGCAATGTAAATTTAGACACTGTTGAAACAGGAAGAGACACTTTAAAAAAATTAAAAATTGCCTTAAATTACATATACAGTGGTCAGCATTAGCTCAGTCACCCATAGTTACTCCTACTGAATGTAAACACAGTGTTATTTCCAGCTTGATTGTGTGACAATTTCTAGGAAATACTAAAAGTTAATTCTGAAGCTATTTACACCACTGTAAATAATTTCAGGACTGTAGCTACAACTTTTTAAATGGTGATCACTCTGAAGTTTTATACTTTGGTGTTTTGTGTTAACATAAATTACTGCTTTGAAGATATAAAAACATGTTTCTCTTACACTTTGCAGTTCTACAGGGAGATACAATCTTCTTGTCTACTTACATCACTTTACAAAAAAGGTACATTATAGTGCAGCTTGTACATACAACCTGATTACTGTATGTTATAGAAACATTGTGCTCTTTCAAATAATAAGACCAATGAACAAAAAACTACCATAATCACAACTTCCCATAAAGAGAAATATGTAACTGATCAAAACACTTGTGTCAAATACATTAGGGAAAATAAACCTGGTGAAATAATCACTAAATTGCCTGCAAGAGGAAAATAAGAAATATCCAGTACAATTCCTGCTGCATTTATAAATTTCTATTTCAACTCTTTATAGTGACTGACAAAAAAGTTTCACAGAAGCACAGTAACCATTTCACACATTTGGCCAGGTTCCCCCAAAATGGCACCAGTTGGTTTTGATGAGGTCCACACTGGAAGATTGGCAACAAATAGGGGAGAAATCTATGCATTAGGCCAGGCATAGGGAGACTTGGCCCTCCAGATGTTTTGGGACTACAACTCCCACCATCCCTTGCTAACAGGACCAGTGGTCAGGGATGATGGGAGTTGTACTCCCAAAACATCTGGAGGGCCGAGTTTGCCTATGCCTGCATTAGGCAATAAAAGATGTCAACTGGACCTGATCCACTGACAAAATACTACTGTTAGAGAGTGTTGGAAAAAGGATTCCCTTTAAAGGCTTCTATCAGGACATTTCTGAGAAACAGGATGCTTAAGGTGTGGTGTATCCTGCCTAGAATATGGGGTTGGACTGAATATTATTTTTAACAATTCACTACATATGGCATTATACAGTTTGAGGGCTATAGGGTTTACTGAGCTTTGCTTAACCAGACAATACTTCTATGTATGAGCATCTGCTGAAAGCCCAGAAGAGCAAGTTACAAAGGGCTACTTAAGTTCAATGATGCCGTCTCTTGGAATGTTTAAAAGCCTATTAAACTGAACAGAAAATACTATCTGGATTGTGGCCTTTGAAAATCAGGACAATTTGTCTTAGCTATACATAGCAGATTATATCTCTACAGAACATTTTTTAAACAAAATGTTCCAGATTTATACGTGAAGAGAAGCAATCGATTGGCACAAAAAAGGGCGTGGTAATTCTACAAGACAGCCTGTTTAAAATGGAGGCTGGCAGGACTTCAGTCAGAAGGCAGAAATGGAATACTATATTAGAAAACTGAAAACCATACTAGGTAATCCAAGATCACTGCCATTTTTATTGGCTCAGTCTTAGAAGATGCCCTCTGCTTTTGGTTCTAACATTTATTCCTCATATCGGATCTCAAATGGGATAATTCTACTACGATGCCTCTGTGGGAGAATTTGCTCAAAAGATGGATTTCGCCCATTGACACTAGCTTCCACAGAAAGTAAGAGGGGTTCTTCCATTGAAGCTGTAACTTAAGCTTGGGAAATCATTTAAAAATATCATTAAAAATTAAAAAAAAAACTTATACAGTTAGCAACTTTCAAAAATTTGGTGACTCTGCAGCCCTACATTTAATTGGTGTCTTGCATTTGCTTTTCCATTTTAGGTTTTGAAGAACCAATTAACCTTAAAAACAGAGGTCTGCCAGTCAACATCAGCAGACTTACAGCATTCCAAGTTACCAGATGAGAACACCTGTATGGCTGAGTATATTTTGATCCTGTCTTCTTGCTTGTGTGTTGCATATATTTTCTTTATATGGCAGAAGCCACCACTATTTGCTTAAAAAATTAGAGAATTTAATTCCATTCTACATTTAGACTTTGAATATACACACAATAGTGCTTTGGGTGATACAATAGGATGTTCTTTGTAGTTTGAAAAATGCATTACAGCCTGTGAGCTAGAAATAAACCAGAAGCTCCTTTCCCCTTCATTCCTTCAAAAGAAGGGGGGGAAAGAGGATAAAATATGAAGTTTCTCATAACAGATAGTAAAGGAATGTTTAGATTTACCACAGTATTGATTTTCTATACATCAGGCTATCCAACTATTTTCAAATAAAAATGTTTAACGTGAATAACATCTGAATTAATGTTTCACATAAATGAGTAAAGAAGTAAGCACACAGACACATAGCAGAAGAGCACAGCATATGAAAGGCTTCTTTTAATTTGTCTAACTGATTTTCTGGACTGTAAAGATGTTAGCAGAAGTCCAGAATCAGAAATGTGACACCGATTCTAGTTAAATAAAGAGAAAAAAAATGCTTGTATTTTCATTATTATACTTTATTATAGTGGTTCTTGTGATGGCTTAAAAATCCATACACCAACACCATATCCAATTACTTGAACATTAGTCTTGAATAATAATCAAGTTTTAGTATAGGAAAATTTGCTAGCCCACTCATTTGTAATAACCAGAGATTCATGTGTGCCAGCAACTCGCATGGTTTCCTCTGATTCTTCAGCTGCCATGCCTGATCTTAGAATATTTTTTTTAAAAAATTGGGATGGGTGAGTAGGGAATGAATGTAGCATGGAGAGGCACAGAAAGAGGAATCATACATAAATTTGGGGGGAATTATTGCTTGTGTTCTCTCACTATTCTACCAGATCGAAATATAAGAGATTTCATTCCTATGGCCTTCACAAATGCTGTGGCATAGCCCTGGGTAAATCTATTATATTGAAAGTTAGAATTGTGTAAAGCTGTTCATCAGCACAGAAACTGATGCAGATTATCACCAGGTTTTTTAAATCTGTGGATCACTCATTTTATGCACCATTCCAAAAAGTCGTTCAGCTACCAAAGAGTTACCTGTGTTGAATCAAATCTGTGGTTCTCATATTTCTTAGCATAAAAAGGTTTGCAATAGATTAGAATAACAGTGTTGACCTGTTAAATCACAGGCACCTATGTGGCCAAGTAGCTTTACTATATTAATCACTAATTAAAGGCTATTCTGCTCAGAAAGGCATCCCAACTGGTAAACTGGAAAAAGCGGTGCTGTTTCATCCTCTGATTAGACTACTAACCACAGTTATTGAAAAAAATTGGGCTGTCTCAACCAACATTCCATTTCTGTCACTTTGATTAACACTGATTAATATGAGTACAGAGTAGAATCTTTTTTAAAGCAAAGCATTTAAAGTAGTAGTGGTTTGTTTCAATCTCTCAAATGTGAATGAAAGCTGAAATGTGGATTTCTATAGCATAGCACCTTCTCTTCCTACTTCCACAGCATTGTTCCTGGTATCTACCAAGTGTCACACAGTGGAATGTCTGAAATGGCAATCAACATACTTGCAACACTAGCCAGTCCTAGTCTCTAAGTGGGCTAAGGCTTAACACAAAGGATTTCACAGATCAACCCGTTTCTCATAAGAAATTACAAGTTTCAGGAGAAACCAGGTTGTGCCTTCAAATGCAAATCATGGTGAAACTTTGCAGTTTCAGCTTTTACAGAAGGTTTTGAGAATTGCAGTCTCAAATTGTTGTAGATAAGGGTAAGTTCAGATGGCAGCTACTATGCTCTTGGGTGTTGTGGCTTCTTGTGAAACCAAATACAGGAAAAGAAAAAAAAGGGCCCTAAATTTACTTAAGTTGATTTGCAGTTATGTTCTAAAATTGTTATTAGATAAGGGTTTCAACATCTGGACTTTGCCTATCAAGAAAAGCCACAGTTTAACATAATAGTGCACACAGATGAGATGAAACTATTCTTATGAACAGAACACCTTCTAAAGTATTCAAATTACCAATTAATGATAGACCCGCATAAGAAGAGGCTGTCACAGTCAGATTTGTCTCTAGTAATAGACAAACCACATTAACATATATTAAAAAAGAAAAAGCTCTTCATACTTAATTCTTTATGGCTTTTTGCAACACAGCAAAGTATTACAGCTTAAAGCAGACATCTCCTCACAGAGGAGGAAAGGATTTTGCAGTCAAAAACAAAATGGAAAACAAGTAACATGCTGACCTCTGTATTCTATTTGGCCAGATGCATACTGCAGCCTAACAAAATCTAGAGATGACAAGTTACAATTCCTGTCAAAAGATAAATACGTTTAATTATAATTAATTACTTTAGGTCCCTTGTTAAATATTGTACGGGTAGACACCAGACTGCAAAAAATTGGTTCAAAACTAAAAAATGATGGAATTTTAATTACTACGTTGTGTGCCCCAAACAGAATTCAGCATTATTTTATTGGCTTTTTCTTTTTTCCTCCTCTTCTTTTTTCAGAACTGGTAGAGGGTGTGCCTCAGTGTTAAAGACCCAATGTTCAAACGGTAGAAGATCATCTTCAGAAAATAATAAATATAGATACCTGGCAAAAAGAAAAGGATATTTAATAAACTACAAAACTGGAAGGCTCACATAGGAATAATAATGGAATCATTTGTATCTCTCAAAACACCTAGATCAATAAAAGTGCAATATATCTTAAATGTGGCATAGTGGTTAGTGTTGGACTAGGACCTGGGAGAACAGGGTTCAAGCTTATTATGTGGACTTTAGGCCAGTCTCTGTGCCTAAACTACCTCACTGGGTTGTTGCGAGGATAAAATGGGGCAAGGAAAAACCATGTCTGCCACCTGAGCTCCTTAGACAAAAGGTGGGATATAAATCTAATAAATAAAACAAAATATAAAGGAATAGCTAGAATAACACCTGACTGCATCTAAATTTTAGTTCCCTTTCTAAGCTCACATTTTTGTGTGAGCGCAAAGCAGTTTAGCACTCAAAATGACACATGGGGAGTGAAGAGATTTCCTCTAAGGAAACATGGAAATGCAGCTATGGGACTGTTTTGATCTCCAATATACAGATGCTCCAGAAGCTTAAATGGTGCTTAGAAAGCCCCTGTTGCCTCTGGAAGGGATGATATACAGAAGATCAGCCCTGATGGATCAGACCAAAGGCCCATATAGTTTCCATAGTTTTCACACAGATGCCAGATGATACTCAGTTGCTCCAGAGCCTCCCCTTCGAGAGCACGCAGCCCTCTTCTGTCCCTTCACAAATTATCTATTGGAAACACAGTATTTGTAATAAAGTATTTGTCCAGCCAGTGTTAACTATTCCGTTTAGGTGGGTAGCTTGCCAAATCCACTGCTCAATTTGCTCTGTGACACAGAAAGGAATAACTCCTTCATAAATCAAACCAGGCTCAACTATGAAAACTAGATTATTTTGCTGCACAGAACTACATTTCAGATAGTATTTAAGAATTAATGCTTAGGTGTTCAAGTTTGCTTCAAGAGACTTTTGAAATGGTCTCGCCTACCTGATTTGGAAGCACCTTTACTTCCTTAACATTTCCTTGAGAAGTTCAGACTTCTGGAGAAAAGCAACTGAAACAACTGCATGTAACTAAAGTTTGCCAAGCTTCTCTTTCCATCAGCCCCTCCATCTGCCTGGGCAACTGCTCTCTGTCAGGCTCCACAGATAGTAAAGCTTATACAGTGGTACCTTGAGTTACATACACTTCAGGTTACATACGCTTCAGGTTACAGACTCCGCTAACCCAAAAATAGTGCTTCAGGTTAAGAACTTTGCTTCAGGATAATAATAATAATAATAATAATTTATTATTTATACCCCGCCCATCTGGCTGGGCCTCCCCAGCCACTCTGGGCGGCTTCCATAAAAACCAAAAATACAGTAAAATATCACACGTTAAAAACTTCCCTGAACAGGGCTGCCTTAAGATGTCTTCTGAATGTCAGGTAGTTGTTTATCGCTTTGACATCAGCTGGAAGGGCGTTCCACAGGGCGGGCGCCACTACCGAGAAGGCCCTCTGCCTGGTTCCCTGTAGCTTTGCTTCTCGCAATGAGGGAACCGCCAGAAGGCCCTCGGCGCTGGACCTCAGCGTCCGGGCAGAATGATGGGGGTGGAGACGCTCCTTCAGGTATACTGGATAAGAACAGAAATCGTGCTCTGGCGGCACGGCAGCAGGAGGCCCCATTAGCTAAAGTGGTGCTTCAGGTTAAGAACAGACCTCCGGAATGAATTAAGTACTGAGCCCGAGGTACCACTGTATAGCACATAGCCAGAGTTCAAATCACTTCATAAATTCTCACTAATAATACTTATTATTCCCATGTTACAGAAAGTAGAGTTGGGTCAGAAAATGGAGAATTCAAGGTAACTAAGCAAATTTCTATTTGATATGAATTGAATCACAGGATTTTCTAGCCCACCTGCTCTGCCAGTATTTGTTTATATCTTGACTTTCTTTCACTGATCTTATAGCAGCATAAATGGTTCTCTCCTCCAGTCTATTCTCATAAAACACTGGGGGGGTAAGTGGAGAAACAGGGATGGGTTCAATGCTCATGGTTGAGTGGGAATTTGACCATGGTTCTCCTAAGTCCTAGGTCCGACACTACCCACATGTCAGTTTTCAGAGGCACAGAACCAAATGACTGCAGTCTCACCCTTACTTGGAACCAATCTGCCTGATCACAGCCCTGGCGTTCCTGGTCACAGTTACATTTCATTGTGCTTGTCTGAACTGACATGCTTGCTGAAGACATCAGCAGTACCCCCTGAAGCCCCCTGCTTCTATTCTGGCCCTGAACAGCATTTCCACGCAATTCTTTGCCAAAAAAAGCAGAACTAATTTTCTCCAGCACACACCAAGATTATGTGCAACACTCCCATCTGTTAAAATACTATGGTACTTCAGTAAACAGACCATCTTGTCTTTGAAAGACCACTAGCGATAACCTGCTTGCTTCTCCTGGTTCTGACTCCCCATATTCCCATACCCCTTTTTTGTTCCGTTGCCCTGTACGCCAGCCCATACAAAGATTAATGACTCTTAGCTCTTCAACTTTTAAACTGAAGGGTTTCAATTGCTTACTTGAGGGTTTCTGAAAGGAAGAAACTCTGCTGCACATCATCATGGGTTTGACGGTTGCTGTAAACATCCCTAACACCAGAATAGCCGCCATCTACTCTGCAGTATTTTTCCAATGCCTGAATTTAAAGAAAGGAAAAGAGGAGTTTGATATTTTATAACTTACGCCCTGCGCTTTAATGTAAAACATCTTCAGGGCACCTAATAGCACAAAGTTAAAAATTTAAACGATATAAAATAGCACAATTAAACATCAGCATCACAACAAATGTAAAACAACTGCCCAACTGAAGCCAATAAGACCAGTTAATGATTACTATTTAAAGTCTCATTGATTTCGAGCCATTTAACACACAACTTCAAAATGGAGTCCTCAAATTCCCTACACTGTAGTTTTTTCAAAGGGACAGAGTTCCTGAACTCGAAGGACATGCAGAGTAGAAAAACTGCCCTCTTTATTCCACACATAGACAAAGCTCCTATTGTACTGATGTGTTTCCCAGCTCACCAACCATTCTGATGGAAGTTGAAGATACTGAAAGATACTGGGCACAGTATGACTTGGGACCTAAATACTTGAAGTTATCCTGGAATCTGCTGATGGGGCCCTACTGAGAAGTGCACCAGTGAGTGATTGCAGCTGCTGTTACTATTATGGTTTTACCATTTCAATATTTGTCTGGTGTTCATGTTTTGATATTTATGATTACAGTTGCATTGAAGTTTATATTTGGCTGTGGTATTTGCCATGTAATTACTATATATTGCTTTGGGATCACTTTTGACATGACTGGCAGCCAATAAATCCAAGGAATTGGACACTGAATATATTCATGTTAAAACAGGGTGAGGTACTGACAGATACTAAAAAAGAATTAATAGTTATTTTTCAAACAAAAGGAAATAGAAGATTTGTGGAGAACTGTCTGGGATATTTTGTGGGAAACTGCAGTCAAACATAACTATGCATGAGTGCTGGTTAGTACATGAAGGGGTTAAGAACAGAGAAGTTTGTTCCTAGACTCAGGTCACACTTCTCTGATGTGGGAGGAAGTGAAGCCTTCTCTTCCTGTTCCCTCTCTCTGTGCCATGTAACTAGTCAAGAAGATTTGTCTAAGCAAGCGCCAAGCTTAGAGCATGTGTTTGATGCTTTCTGTATTTTCTACCCAAGAGTGTTCTGCCAGTGTTCTCCTTGCTGCTGCTTGGACAAATGCATGAATCTTTGGAACCTCTGGAACATTTTGTAAATAAAGTATTTTAAACGTACTTACCAGTGTGTAGTCAGTTCATTGCAAGAGTGGTAGAAAAAGAGGAACACTGTAAAAGGGTCTACCAACCTATATTCCTATTGATATTGCTGCTAGACTTTTGTGTGTTTAAACTCTGCTATTGGGGGCTCTCTTCTGCTACAGAGTGTGCAAAGCTCGATGTTTTGAATCTGGGCACCCAGCGGATTATTTTGTTATTTACCCCCGACATGTGGGTCACAAGGATTAATATTTTCCTCCCATATGTTTAAGACTCATAAGCTGAGTATTTATCAGTATTTCCAGCTAATGCACAAGATGGGAGGGCACTAAGGAACTAAAATCAAGGAGTTAGAAGCAATGTATAAGGACACTGTTAATGAGGAATTATTTAAGGAACTGGGTAATTATAAAATTCACACGAGGCAGAAGAATCATTAATTTTTACTAGGCAAGCTTATTTTGAGTGAAAATAAAACACATTATTCAAATTTAAGACTTTAAAGAAACAAACAAATATATTACCTCTACAGCTTCCCAGCCCCACTGCCGGTACTTTGGATCATGAGTGAATCTCCACATATACATGTAGGTTTCGATAACTTCAGGCCGTAAGATGTAGTATTTTTCATTCTGTCTAGTAGCAATTGCCTCAACTCCACCATCAAACCTGAAGGCTTCTGGTCCCAGCTTCATGCCTACACAAACAATGTGCAATATCCAACTGAGTTGGCACATGAAAAACTTTCAACTCTTCAGCATGTGGTAGAGCTTTATTAATTTACGTGAATCATTCATATAAGGTTAGTACTATGCCACAGAAATATTTTTGCCATTTCTGAACTCCACTATTCAATGCTTGTGTCATTAATGCATGACATTTTAGTGTGGAGGGCACAAATATTTTGAAAGCATCCCAATAAAACTTATAAAAACACACCTCTTCTATGACATTTATTGATATCCCTGTCCCTTCCAGGAAATAATGCAGAATAAAAAGGGCAAACTGGGGAAACAAAACTAGAAGAATGAATCTGCTTAAAAATTGTAGGCAACAATATTTCCAAGCTGAAAGTTGGGTCAAAGATAATGTTGGACTATGAATAGGCCTTATGTATGAACGACTCTAAGTTTTCTAGCAATATTGCTTTCTCTCACTCCAGGTTTTATTGGAAGAGGAAACATGTCCTTGATGAAACTTTAGCTTGAATATTTAAAATCTTATTATTTTTTGAGTACATAATGCCAATTGGTTGAAAGGGTTTATATGCCAACAGTTTAGCCTGTTTTAAATAGGCTCAACTGATCTCAACTAGAAGTCAGGTCAGGGAACACTCCTTCAGCCGAGATTCAGCAAGCACCCTCACTTTTGACTCTTAGGTGTCTCTTCAATATCTTTTTATACTGACAACTCTTGCATTGGTTTGAGTTCTTTTAGTCTGGCCCGCCATTTTAATTATTGTTTTGTACTGTTTTTAATTATTTTTGTGTTTTAGTGAAGTATGCCGCCAGAGACTGTAGCATATAAATACTTTAATAAATATTGATCTGTGCTTGTTTCAAGTTCTAGGCAATTCAAAATTAAGCTCTTGCATGCATTGATCATACTTTGCAGCCAAAGTTGATACAAAAGTCTTCTACTTTTCCCTTTACTGGACAGTTTGGTGTAACTTGGAAGTTCACAAGACAAGTGTTCGTTCCTCTGGAAGCAGAAGCAACTATTAAAACGCTACTGAAATCTACAAAGTAGTCGTTAGTAAAGGCAGTTAAGTCCAAGACATAGGAATACATTTAAATCTGCTGGGAACATGTTGCATTTTTTTAGCTTTTTAAAAATACCTGTAAAAACAAACCCTTTAGAAGTTTTCCCATTGATGTACATGGATATTGGACAACTGTGTACAATATCTATTGAATGTGTTTTAACAGAGGCAAAATGATACATAATGCATGTGTGCTGAAATGGGGAAGCTTCCAAGTAAACTGAGTGGAACTGATTTCTAGCACAGCCTTCTCCAATGTAGCGCCCTCCAGATGTTTTGGACTATGTCTTCCATCACCCCATACCACTGGCCATGCTAGCTGGGGCTGATGAGGAGTTGGAAGTCAACAACATCTTGAAGGCACCAGGTTGGAAAAGCTAGTCTAGCTTTTTACATGTCTGTCAAACTAACACAGGCACTCACTGGCTGATAGCCCACTACAAAACTTGCTACCAGTGTTAAAAGAGAGCGAGAAACACTCTTTAGTCAATAAGAAAATAGATTACAGGTAGTGTCATCCTGTACCAATCATAGTTTCAGTGGTGTTGTCTAACTACACCAAGGACAGAAGGTGGCTGTCAAAAGCAGTTCTACAGCTTATCTTTGAATGCATGAATATACCACTCTGGGCCTTAATATCAAGGGGAAACTCCCCCTCAAAAAACTTCCCTCCAAACAACATACAGTGGTACCTCGGTTTATGAACTTAATCCGTTCCGGAAGTCCGTTCTTAAACCGAAACCGTTTTTTAACCGAGGTGTGCTTTCCCTAATGAGGCCTCCCACCACTGGTGCCCTTTCACCATTCGGATTCCGTTCTTAGACCAAGGTAAGGTTCTCAAACTACTTCCAGTTTTGTGGAGTTTGTAATCATTCGTAAACAGGGCTGTTCTTAAACTTAGATACCACTGTACTCTGCTGACTGTAATTTATTTTAACTGTTTTTAATACTAAATTTTAAATTGCTGTAATCTGTGTCATGTGACAAAGGTATTTGAGAGCAGAAGCAGTAAAGGAGTCTAGAAATGCTGTGAAGTGCTGAAAAGCTGCAGAATCACTTAGCATGCTGAATCACTGTGACTCATCTTGAGGGTGACTCATTCTCTGTATAAGTATCGTACGTGTCTGCAGGCAGACTAAGTCAGACAGTCAGTCCATCAGTCAGTGTGTATGGAGCCTGACTCAGAAGTGAAGCCTGTACTCTCTGTATGCTCTGAAGCTAGTTTAAATCTTCTGTTCACTATGCTGTTTATTTGCAAACAAGTTTTAACACGGTAAAGCTTTTATTCTTTTACTGAATAAGACTCTGCATTATTAATTTACGCTGCATGTCAATCTGCTCTGGGATCTGGTGGTGAAGGGCACGTAAAAATAATAGATGACCCTCGTGGACCCTTCCAACTCTACAAGTCTGCGATTCTGTGATGACAAGTAATACAAATTCAATGCAGAAAAAGTAAAATGTATTAACTATGTTGGGGTGGGGGAAAGCAAAATGCACAGCACTAACCATCAATATAGAAATGGGCATGTTTTTTGGGGGAAACCCTCTGGAAAAGAGCTACTCCACAAAGTTTAATGCTTACTTGTGCGATCATAAGACTCGTGACATGTGCGGGCAATTTCAGCACCAAGTTCAATGTGACGTCCAGTTTTATCAGCAGGTGCTCCATCTGCACCCAGAACGAACATTCCTCCAGCAAAGCAAGTGAGGTGGCCCATTTTGTGTTCAAGCAGCCCACCCTTCCACTCAGCAATGTACATCAAACCAGTGCTAGATTTTCGGAGCAGATGGGTTTCGATAGACTAGAAAAATGCAAAAATATTTCTGTATTAGAAATAGACGCTCAGCTGGAAGGCATACTGCAGATCAGAAAGGGTACCAGAGGATGTTGTCATAGTTAACAAGAAGAATCAAGGAAGTTCTTTTGAGACAGGAAGGCTTCCCTCAGAAACTAGAAGCGTTGCCCAAATTAGAACAATATGAAAAACAAACTTGTACCAAAATGCTAGCAGACGGTAATGGTTGTAAAAAGGAAGCATGTTGCTAAAAACATTAAGACAAACAATAAAATAGTCTTTAAATACATCAGAAGCAGGAAACCAGCTAGGCAGGTGGCTGCATCAATAGAAAGCAGGGGAGGAAAAGGAGTGTACAAAGGAGTTGAATACATTTGTTGTGTCTGTCTTTACTGCCTGAAGTGACATTTTCAGGGAGCGATGTGAAGAACAGAGGCAAATAGTGACAAAGGACAAAATTCTAGGCCTTACTGACATATTTAAAATAAACAACTTGCCAGATCCAGATAGTATCTACTCTAGCATTCTTGAACTCTAATGTGAAAAGATTTAGGGGCTTCTTAGTCTGCCTGGCAGCAGTCCCCCTCCCCAGAAGCGACTTCCATAGGTTGGTATAGTATTTCATGAAGAATGAGCAGCTGTCATGGCAAGGGCAGATTTCGGCACACACAGTATGTTACTAGTGTTTCACATATGCAGTGGCCTCTGTACAGCATGGGCTTAGTTGACATATTCGATTAAACTTTTTAAAAAGATGGAAACCCAACTTATTATGCTTCCCTTTAGCTAAGGGAAAGGGCTACATTTATTCCTAAATTAGGAACAATGACATTCATGTAAAGTAGATGAATATACTTTTGTTTAAAGGGATACATATTCAATCAAAATTTATTGTTGAAAACATTTAAACAATCCAGACACTTAACATATGCTGCAAAGCCCCTTTCTTTAGAAGGTGTTTCATATTAGAAAATCTTAAGTAGATTTATATATTTCATTTACCTGAACAGCATCATAATACATCTGCATGCCTTCTTCATCTGTCTTGTCTGACATTAGCCATGCCTTCAGCAAATATTCATAAAAGCTATCTCCAAGCCCTCCAATTGACACATGATCTGAAAAGAAACAAACAGAAAAGCACTCTAAACTAATTTCACCTTCAATTTAAGTGTCTGTACACTCCCCACCCAATTTTAAAGATGAACTGCAAAATAACTCTTTGCACAGTAAAGCAAGACCCAAGAAATTATTTTAATTTGTAACCCTGCGCACACTTATCTAGGTGTAATTGCCATTGAACAAAGTGAGGCTGACTTCCAAGTAGATAAGCAAAGGATTGGGCTGCAAGCCATTGTTCAGAATAAAAGCGCTCTACAAACAACACTTTTTGATAAGCTGATTATATATAAATCCAATCACTCTGTATTGTATTGCTTCAAAATATAGTGCTCTGCGAGCATGAAAGAATGTCAAGCATTTGGCATATTTAGCTGAACTCTACCCCTAACATAAAGTTAAAAAGTCCTCCCATTCAACCTGATTTGATGAACTCATTCTATTCTTTCTATTCTACAAGTGGGACTGACACATGGTTCAAATGCAATGCATACCGTCATCTGGGTTTAAAAAGGTGAACCAGTCTAATTTTAAGTTGACTCTTTAGGTTTGATTTTAAGTCATGTTGTTTGATTTTGCAAGTTGATTCTCCTTTAGGTTAAATAGGAGGCAATGCTACACTTAAGAGTTTTATTGAACCTTTTAAATGAATATTTCTAGAATGATGAGATACATTTTATGCTTTCTTTCTTTTTCCAGATCATAGTGCATCTACCTCTTCTAAGGTAGCTAAATACTGTGCTGCTGCATGTAAATTAGTCACCAGGGACTAATTGTAGCAAACATCATTTTGTTTTCCGTGTCTGGTGCTTTTATAGTATGATACAGTTACAGTGGTACCTCGGGTTACAGACGCATCAGGTTACAGACTCCGCTAACCCAGAAATAGTACCTTGGGTTAAGAACTTTGCTTCAGGATGAGAACAGAAATCGCGCAGCAGCAGCAGCGCGGTGGTAGTGGGAGGCCCCATTAGCTAAAGTGGTGCTTCAGGTTAAGAACAGTTTCCAGTTTCCAGAACGAATTAAGTTCTTAACCCAAGGTACTAGTGATTTTATTGTTAGGGCTCTTTATTTTGTTTTCCTTGATATTTTATATATTTGCAAAAAAATTCTGGTCATTGACCATAATGGCAGATTTCCTAAATGTCAGTCATTGCTATGACTTCAATCACAGCAAAACAGTGAAAGGAAGAATAAAGTAAGTGTTTCACATAGCTAATGAGCAGAATACTGCTGGAGCAATGTGCCCCGTATGGACCAGAAATTTATTTATATTAAATGAAATCTGGAAAATTGAGGAGTATGTCTATTCTGGGAGGGATGGGGGGGGGCAGCTTTCCCTTTCACACCTATACCAAATATCCTGAAAAGAAAAAGAAGTCTATTTAACTTCATGAAGTTCTTCCTTTCCAAATTATGCCTTCAAAATTGAAAGAACAGACATGCTTGTTTACTCTTTAAGGCTTAAAACCAAACAAGTAATATGGCCAACTTTTTCCTATTAAAGGTTTCACCTTTACAGTGTGCATCTTTAACTATCAGCCTGTGACCTGGTATTTAGTTTTCTGAAATGTTACCTTTGCTCTCCATTTCCAAAGAAATGTTCTGTGATGGCAAGATAGAATTACGAAGAACTAACAAAACAGAACACTTTTTTTAAAGTAAAGAAATACCTCATTAATTACACGAGTGTCCACAATACAAAGAAGAAAGAAGCTTTTCTCAGAAGAATGAGTGCACTCTCTGTGATGGAAGGTTGATCTCTGAATAGCAGCATTTAAATGACCTTTGCAGTTTCCTAAATGAATTACCTCAGAAACTCTTGACATTTGCAGACTAAATAGCACAAGCAGAGTCTCATCAATAATAAGTCCTGCTATTATATCCATTATTGCTAGAGACAAATCTAATTGACCCATGACGCTGAAAATCACTTTCAATTTGCAACTGAAGTAACAAAGGCTAAATAAATGTACAGGAACAATAGCAATAAAATAGTTCCGACATTCGGAACTATAGTACTGCTGGTCTAATTGTAGTAGAAAATATTTTGCCTCACAGTGGCTATTGTTTCAGACTCAATATTCTCTAAGGCCCAGTGTCAACATTTTGGTGGTATTTAGTAAACGGTAGGGTGTGCACCAGATTCAACCAAAGCCCAAAGTCCAAGCTAAATCAGGTTGATTTGTGTCCTGCCTAGAGTGGGTAGAAGCAGCACCAAATCACTACAGGGCAAATGGGCTTGTCCCAAAAATATTTGTACAGATTTATGCCAATCTGTAGCTCCAAACAGTCTCACAGAAAGCCAGGCCAATGTTTCAATTATTAATTACAATACCATATAAGAATTCTAGTGTGGAGAGAAGGGGATCTGGAGGAAGGGTAGCATGATCTCCTCCTACCAAACATTTGCTAATCACAGGCTTACAGGGATGAGCTGGACTTTGCTTCATGCATGCTGCAGGGCTACCTAGAAGGCTCCTGGTGTGTATGAGAAGTCTTAAAATGAGAAACACTTTTGGAAGTCCTGTCTCTTATAAAGCGTTTGATGGGTTTGGTTGCATTTCTTCAGCTTGTGTTTGTTTTCTCTCGTTTGTCACACAATCCCAGTTCCCTCGTTTGTTTGTTTTGAAATGTTTGCCGTTTTATTTTTTATTTTATTATCGTCTCATTGCTAAGAATATTGCATTTTGATTATCTATTGCCAACCACAAACTACAAGAAGGATCTAGCTTGTGTTTTGTAGCTTAGAGGTGTTTTACCTTTTTATCTCTACAGTGCTACCTTGGTTCTCAAATGCTGAAAATCTGGAAGCAAGTGTTCCTGTTTTCAAATGTTTTTCAGAAGCCGAACATCTGATGCGGCTGTCAGCTATTGTTTCCGGGGCACCTGTACCAATCAGAAGCTGTGTCTTGGTTTTCGAACATTTCGGAAGTCAAATGGACTTCCAGAATGGATTAAATTTGCGTTTTTGTTTCTGAGGCTTTTTCGGTTAACTTGTTTTTGTGACTGTGTGGAACCCAGTTCAGCTACTGATTGTGTGACTGCGGAAATGGATAAAAGCCCCCCATCCAACAATGACTATCATCAGTGCAGGTAAGAAAAAATAATAATTTTAATTTTTATCATCTACAATACTGTCTTATTTATTTTATAGTACAGTACATTGATTATTGCTTTCATTTTATAGCTCAATGGTCTCAATAGATAGTAAAATTCATGTTAAATTGCTGTTTTAGGGGTTTTTTTAAAAGTCTGGAACAGATTAATCCATTTTGCATTACTTTCTATGGGAAAGCGCACCTTGGTTTTGTAACGCTTTGGTTTTGTAACGGACTGCTGGAACGGATTAAGTTTGAGAACCAAGGTACCACTGTATTTGCCATCCAGCCAAACCTTGTGGCCACAGCCTACTGAATGCAATATTATCATAATTTATCAGCAAACACAGGAGCATGAGAAATGACATGATTGAGCACTGAGTCTAATTTTTTTAATTACTTTTTTTGAAAAACAAATTTTAAAGGTGTACAGCACAAAAAGACCTGCAGCTATCCATCTGCAACTAGGCAGTTACTTCCCTCTAGAGAGAGGTTACCATGGCCCCAGTTTACATGTTTCTATGTCAAAAAAGCAAGTTATTGTAGCTTTTATTCTGCAATGCCAGTCAATGTGATTTTGGAAATTTGTAAAATCAGATCGAGCCTGATCCAGATTTACAACCAGAGCAACAAATCAAATAAACGTGTCTGCTATAACACTTTGTGAATTTTGAAATTTTGTATCGGTAAATCTTTTGTTAAATATTTATTATTAACAAGTAAAATAGATACATGTGCTCTCAAGATGACTGCTGCATTTGTAATGAACTGTGTCCCATTCACAAAACGAGTTCCACCTGCACAAGATAATTTCCCCTCCCTCTTCTCCCCCATGCAACCCCCCATTCTTTTCTGAGTGTTCCCAAATCCCTCCAGAGAGGGAGAGGAGACTCATTGTGCTTGCATTTATAAATTATGAAAATGCATTTCTATTTCATGAAAACAAAACTATCATAATTATTTTGGTTCAGAGTATATTTAGTGTACATTTTATAAACAAACACAAGTAATGAAGGGACAAAGAAAAGCCACATTGACAGTATAGTTCAAGTAGCTTTTTAAAAAGTCTTTTAAATGTTTTGTCTTTAAACAAAATAACTGAAATGTGTGCATACCGCCAGTGAAAATGATATACTTACGTTGACCCCATTGACCACTACTCGGATTTAGGTAATTAGGATAAAGACCTTCTGGCTTATCCAAGCGTTTTAAAACTTTTCTAATGTTCATAACCTATGTCAAATAACAAAAACAATCATGGTGTTTCATATGCACACTTTTTGGTGTATTTTACATAAAGAATTTATTCTTTGCAAAAAGAAAAGAAATGTATGACTATTCAAACTTAAGGGAAGCAACTCTTTCAAGAGTACTGGATTATATTCTAACTAAACTTCTGCTGACAGTCTCATGAGCAGAGTTTTGCTTTTGGGACACATTCCACAGTGAAAAGGAAAGAGGAAAGAGGAAATGCTTTTTGTCAATCTTTCCTTCCCACTGCAGCCCCTT
The DNA here is from genome assembly GCF_027172205.1 of Podarcis raffonei. Lineage (NCBI taxonomy): Eukaryota > Metazoa > Chordata > Lepidosauria > Squamata > Lacertidae > Podarcis > Podarcis raffonei. Next base: position 56,651,682 of record NC_070604.1, read on the forward strand.
GAAAATCTGCTTGAAAATCATGAGAAGCAACAAAATGGGAAGAGGAAATTGACAAAAATGCTGCCAAGCCCATACTCCAACCAGACCTTCTGCAGGATTCCAGTTGCCTATATAAACAGAAGCAACCTTTCCATTTGCAGATGAGTTGTTAGGATTCAAGCCATCATTTTATACTGGCTTGCACTCTCCCCCGTCCCACTCTCACACACAGCCCATACTGGGATGGACATCGTCCAGAGCTATTTTGTGTAGCTAATTAATGACTTCTTGCTAGATTAGTGTTGAACATTAGCTGAAAAGTAATCTGGTTCCGTAACTCCTCAATATATGTTTGAGAACCTATGGCTGCATTTGAACTTGGGTATTCAGTAACTATAGTTAAAAAATGCAAATAACATGTGTACAAGCTGCTTGCTGTCCTAGCAATCCTGTTTTGCTGCTCCTTGAGCTGAGCAAGGAAACAAACCACAAACGGGTTGACTTAGCATTATATCCAAACCAGCCGTTTGTTTCACTCTCTAAACCCGAAGCCAAGGTTTGTTCTTAGTTGCAGATTGTGGTTTGGAGAGAGAGAGAGAAGCAAACCAAGAGTGCTGCTTTGGACAAAACATAAAGCAGCCCTTTGTAGTTTGTTACTACTAAGAGAGCAGAGAAGTGGAAGAGCCTGGGCTGGACGAACAGGCTAATTTGTTAACTGCTTATTATTATATACAAATGAAGCATATGTTTGTAATGCAGAATGTATTAGGGGCAATTATGGATTGTGTTCCATGTTGGGCTATTACAAATGTTTCATCTGAGCAACTGTATCAGCTTGCCAGGCGGAAGGGTGTCCATCCCCCCATGTGCTACTCTAGGGGATCACCCAACCACTTCAGAGTCAATTTCATGGGTGCAGGGGGCACACAAGGGGAGGCCTTACTGCAAAAGCAGCTACACAGGGCTTCCTCTGATGGGGTGAAATATACCTAATAAGCCCTATGTTTTTAATCGCACACTCAAGTTAGTTGGAAAACATTTCTTTTGAATCAGCACCTAAAACAGTCTGTTGTGCCATAACAGGCAAGCACAACATGATTTAGGGATGATTACTACCTGTGAAACTACTAATAAGCTGGATACCAAAAAACCTAATGCACAGAAAATCCACACACGCTTTCTCTCCCTTGTTTGCAGTACAAGGTCAACCTCTAAGATACTTAAAATGTGCACACTTCTATCATCCTACTTTCATAAAACATTTGAAAGAAGTGCTGGAAACCAAATCATTTGTACTCTGAAAATAAGTTCAGAGGATCCAAAGAACAAAAATGGAGATATTCCCAACAACTGGCAATTGTCACACTTCCAAAAGTGTGATGCAACTACTGGCAAAAACTCTTAACTGACCTTTTCAGCAAACACTGGATTTCCAGATAAGTGGCTTAGATGCATAAATTCCAAATGCAGAGTTCCAAATTCCGCCAAAATACTGCTTCCTCCTGAAGCCCAGGGCCAGTTGCGACCAATGCCACTAAAAAGGAAAAAAAAGTGATGTGAGATTGAGAAATAAAACAGTTACAACATCATGCACTATGTAGTAGCTTGACAAGAAAAATAAAACCCCTGAATACTAAATGCTAAATGCAATAAAAAGCCCCTGCTATGTAGCCTCTTATTTAATCACATTTGCATCTCTTCAATGTTCACATGTACTTTGCTTTTATTTCCTGTTAATGCTGTTAAGCAGTCAGAGCAGCACTTGCTTTGGAGTATGCCTAGTTCACAATACTTAGAAGAGCTGCATTACCAAATCATTTTTATGTGAACCTGAATACCCTCCAAAGAGTGCTGTTCACCTAAATTAGCTATTTGTAACTATAGGATGGAGCCAAAATAAAATGTATTATTCAGTTCCTTTTCAATATTAGCACATTTAACCTATCTGCACTGCTTTAGTACTATTGCAAGTTGAGAGGATGCCCAATTTAGCAATAAGCTTGTTATACACAGCCCATGAAGGAGAAGGCTTAGAGATACTAGCCCTTCCCAAGCAGATCTTCTCTTTCTTCCAGAGTACCATACATTACTGTCACGTGCTTCCTTGAGTGAACTTGTCTAACAGCCTCAATCCTATGAAATAAGCCCAAATTAGTTCAAAGGTGCTTATGCCCAATGGACGTTGACTCCTTGTCACACTTGGCCAGCTTTATGTGATGAAAACTGAACCAGCATCCATCCTTGGTATTCTCTTCCAGCTCTTGCATGGAACCTACTAGTCTGTCATCTCAGGCTAGTTATGGTCATGAATCAGTTATTCACATGAGTGAACTCTTGACGTGACTACAACTGGCGTGAAACCTGTATTTCTTTTCTTCAAAGGTGTGTGAAACCACTATGGCAAAAAACCCATGTAGTTTATTTTCAAAATAGAAAGTTGTATAAAAATGGAGTCTCTTTTCAAAACTTTAAACTAGGATATTATACTTCATGCTATACCTGATACAAAGCATGGGCTGTTAAACAAAGCATTGACCTTCCAGTGAAATAGAAACCAAATATTACATTAAAAAGCTTTCTGTGTGAATCTTCTGTTACTTATTTTACATTGTGGTTAACAAAAAGAACTTCCAAAATAGAAAGCACCAAGGATTTCTAGGTCCACAAGTTCAATACATGATTACTTTGAAATTTCTGATGAAAGAAATAAGGCAACCTCTTTCAAGAGTCAGCTGAACAAAATGGAATTCAGTTTTTGAGGCTTTGGGCAAAACTTGGTATAAAAATGATCCTGGCCAAGACCCTATTTTGCAACAAAACAAATATTCTCAGTATGCTTATATTATCATGTACATCCTTGCATGAAAGTAAATCAGACCTGGCTGTGGCAATGGACTCTACATGGGGGTACCTTTGCAGACTGCAAAAAGCTTCAACCAGTCCAGAATGGAGCAGCAAGAATGTTTGTGGGAGCTCACCCCTGGATCAGGCTACACCTATCCTGTGACAACTGCACTGGTTACATATTTATTTTCATGTACAAGTCAAAATATCAGAGATGGTTTTTAAAACCCCAAATGGCTCTGGCTTAAGATATCTGATGGAATGCCTTCGCCTGTGTGTTGCTAAGCTATGGGAGAGACTCCCATCCATCAGGGAGACTTATTTTACTGTGAAGATAGCAAGGCCTTCTCAGTGGGCAGCCCCCACATTGTGCAACATGTTGTCTGCTGAAGCCTAGGTTGTTCATTCTCTTGTTTTCCATGGGTTTGTGAAGATGCTTTTCTTTCAGCTGGCTTTTGCTGATGGACTATCTGAAGAGACAGTTTTATCTCTGCTTCCTGTTTCTTTTCAGCTGTTCTTGAATGCATTTTGCCTTTACTGGGGGGCTTTAATGTGAATCTGATCTATTTGTTGTAAACCATCTTAAATTATGTGTATAAGTGTTTTTAAAAATCTTATCTAAATAAATATAAATTACAGTAGAAGAACCGGTAGCAAGAGATTTAGTCTGCAATCCTGTGCACGTTTCCTAAGACTATGACCCACTAATGCAGTGGGACAGCTAGGTAAAATATGCATGGGACTGAACTTTTAGCTATGTATATTTTCATAGCTGCTTATGATTTATTATTCTCTCTCAACAAAATGGAGATGCATCAACACCGCTCAGTGCCTACTTGGAAACCCGAAGAAAAATGTGCAGCACTTCATGTCTGGGATTTATTTTACTTTCATCACCATGAGATAAGTTCAAAAACTAATAACTATTTTTTATGCATAGGTTGAAATAAAGATAGCAAACTCAACTGTCAAAGAGATGAAAATACCAGAGGGACAGAAACAAAGATCTGCACTTTCTTCCTGCCAGAGGGGCATTCATTAAAATTCTTCAGGTATTTATGCTTTCAAAGTATGTGGGCTTAAATTCAGGGATTTTTTGTAACAAATTACAGGAATAGTGCTGCTGAAGAGTTTCAGATAATCAGTTGGAGCCAAGGTGTATGAAGCACGTCAAATGTGGGGCAGGCATGGGTAATTTCAGCCAGTAGCAGAAATATGCATTTAAAAAAATACTAAATTTACATACATTTCATAAACATTTAGCTACTTTGGTGAAACAACTGAATGGAAAAGAATAGTTAAGGAGTTTCTCCAACATGGCTTTATTTGAATATTTCACCTGCAGTTGTAGGCAAATCTGCAGGAATCAACAGAAACTATAAGTTATTTCTTGCCCCACATATACATTTAGGTTGCAATTAAATGCACATTTACCTCAAGTAAGTTCCACTGAACTCAGTAAATGAGAACATCCAGTCTTTGTCCCATGCATGAATGTCCCATGCAGTAGTGCAGTGGGGGGCGGGGGAAAGGAAGGGTGTAGCCCTGGGTACAAATTTCTGAGGGGGTGCAATCAGGCCCCACCACCACCAGCTCCCTCATCAAGGCCGGAGCTGTGGGGAGGCAAACCGTGCACAGGCTGGGCCTTCAGCTGGGGCAGCACTTCCTTTTCCTCATGGCTGGCAAAGGGACACTTGTGCATGCTCTGCCCTGGGATGGCCAAGAGGGAGGGATGAAGAAAGCACTGCCAGAGCCATGTGCGTTGCCCAGAGCACCTCGCTGCAGGGACAGGAGGACGAGGTTACACGGCGAAGCTCCTGGCTTCACGTTTCTCTGCCTTATCTCTGCTCTCAGGTTGGGGCTAGTTTGCAAGGAGAGATTCCCTTGATTGGATGCTGGCCGGCGAAGGGACTGACTGCTGCCCAGTCCACTAGGGGGCACAACACTTGCCCCGCCTAGGGCACTGGCAACCCATGCTATACCCCTGAGGAAATGTGCATGTGTTTGAGAAAGATAGGAGGAGCAAAGCATAGCCTTTTCCCATCTTTCTCATACACTTGCTGCAACACATCCCTTCAGTAAAAAGCCATAAGCTGTTTGGTCTCTTACTGTGGCGTGGACCCAACCACCTCAGATGTACAGATGGCTGATTTAGATCTTTATAGTCATCCTTGGCTTACTGTTTTGTGTGTAATGCATCTGTTTATATATGAATGAATAAACATGTCGGACAAAAAAATGCTGCTTTTAAATATGATTAGTCAGTGTTTTCCTAGATTAGCTCAATAGTCATTTCATTCAAGAAGCAGGTACATGAAGGCAATTTAATTATTGAAAAATCCAGATCCCAGTGCATTTTAAGTACATACATACTTCTTTAGGTATTGAGTTTATAGCTTAGTTCCTCATTAGGAAGCACATTCCAGCTCCTGTAAATCTCAAACATACTTCTTATCATCTTTCAGAATACACTTATGTAGCACTGATTAAGAAAGGCAAACAATACAAGTTTCCCATTGCTTTATGTGCTAAGGGTTTGATTAATCATTTTTCCTGGAGTTTCACACATAGCAGGGGGGAATAAAATATAAGAAAGCTGTAAGATTATATGTAACAGTGAGAGCCAGCCTTAAAGTAGTTCCCTAAAGCAAAAGCAAGCTGAACACTAAATCAGAGAACCATGAATATGAGTCTGTTATTCTATGAGTCATGTGATGATAATAAATTATATCTGAAAAAGAATCTGTTAGATCTAAATCCCCCTACAACAGCATCTTGTATAATAGGGAGATTCAGTACCAGAACCACTCCAAAGCCGCAGGGAAGTCAAATAGATTAAAAGGCAATTCATTCAACATAGCTGTTGGCATTGGGAAGACAGGTCAGTAACACAGCCCTACTGACTTCTACTGTCAACAGTTTGTACAACCCTTCCAAGTAGCAAAGAAACCTGAAAACAGACTGAATATAAGTGTGATCCCTAACAAAGTTACAGTGTGTAGCGTGTTCCCATTCAGTATTCCTACCAGTGATTTCCTTTTCAGCATAAGCCATTCAATTCCCCTTCCTGTTTTGAATTCTACCCTCCACTCCTCAGTCAGTCACCATTTTGTGCCCTCTGAGCATGCTCACTCCTCATTGAGTGGTTTGTGTTATCTTCTGAAGGTTTTTTTTAATACAATAAGTAAAAATAAATCTGGTACTTCAACAAGCCTTGAGTTCCCTCAAGTCTGTCTATTTTCGCCATGTCACACACTTTGAGAAGGAGGGTGCAATTAGTAAATATTGATTTAAAAATGCAATAAAAAGAAGAGTAAATATTTGTACTGTTCTTGCATCAAAAGCTGACTCTCATGCAGGTCACCTTTTTGTCTTTTGTACAATTTGCTATTGTATGATAGAATAAAAAGATGATCAACATAAGAGCATGGTGTGCATTAAAAAATATACACTAGTTAATTAATTTACCATTTGCCAGTTGAAGTAAATTAAGAAAGGAATTGAAATAATTAAGTTACACCAATTTTAGAAAGTCTCAATGTGAAATTCAGGAATATTAACTTTAAATCTAGAATACTGTGGCTTCACTACCTCCTTACAAATATTCAGAGTAGACTTTGAGAAGACTGGACTTCTATTCAACTGAGACCACAAAAGTTGTTTCAGTTTGCAGAATGTCTGCAAATTGCAACAAATGAGGAAAATGAGAGAGCAATTATGTGTCACCTCATGTTATGTATTCACATAAGCCAGGAGCCTAAAAGGTAAGATAATACAGAAAATTGTCGCCTGATTGTCCATCCCAATAAATAAAGGGCAAACAGAAGCTATTCCTTGTTTTTACCTTTTGATATTTAACAATGCCCAAGGAATTCCTGTTGGCGTGTTGAAGGCTGGAAGCAGTTTCTCTCCTAGTTCTACTGCTTTCTTCCGAAATACCTGTAAAATTAAAACCAGCAATAGTCAGACAAATCAAGAAACAATAAAATCTAATTCACCTGGAGCTGTGGAATTCTCCCAGGTCAGAGTCACATTAGCCATCCTCCAACACATGGTAAGTAGGATTTGGAATACTTCATGGACACTTTTCCATAACAAAACGAGTTAGAAGCTTTGTTCTAATTTTTAAGTGAAAGCTGAAAGCTGAACATTTTTGGAAAGGGTCCTGGAAAATCTCTGAAATTGCTCTGCTTGTACACCCATCCATTCATTTATGAGACTTGTAGACCCCAAAACAGATTACATATATGAAAAACAAAATAGAATAAAAATTGAACATTAAAAATCCATCACTCCAACAAAGAAAAAATAATTTCACATTTCCTCTTTTCATCAAGCCATAAAAATTATGTACAACATACAACTCTATTCTTCATTCAGACAATCCTGCATTTTATTATTTAGTTCCCGATTTATAAACCCACCCTTCACATAGTGATCCCTGAGAGGCATACAACATAAAATCAAACTAAATCAAGCTAATGTGATTTACCACCAATGATTCACACATTTATTTGCATGTGCTCTAGTGGCCATCCTTCAAACCCATCCAACAGACAAGTGGCAGTCCATCACCACATCAGGGTACTGGTTCTAGACAAGACTTGCCAATTTCATTCATGTGCACAGGTAGGTTTTTCAAGAATGCTGGAAACTAAACTGAGTGGATCTGGCAGTTCACCCACTTGAATCCGTTGCCTCTAATCTATGCCTCTGTTCACCAGCACTTAAAGATGAAAGGAGAACGATGAATAACACTGGCACAAAGCAGAGTTAGGAATAGAAAACACTTCATATGTCCAGATTTTGCTCGCATTACCAAAAAATGACTATTGCAATTTGCTAATTAGGTTTTGTTATCTTATGAGAAGAGGAGCAAAAACCCAGTGGAAAAAAGTTTAATTCAGCTAACAGTAAAACTTCTGTTAGCAGAATGGGGAAGGAAGCACTTTTCAGCTACTCCCTCTCTCTCTGCAGTCTGCCATGCCTCCCTAAATCTGCTCTGAAGGATTGGGAGGATGATCTGGAGTAAATTTAGAGAGAGGTTGATGAAAGGGGGGATAGCTGAAAACTGCTTCCTTCCCCATTCTGCTAACAGAAGCCTTACCTATCTGAATGACACAAACGGATTATAAACCTAAGCAAAGATTTTTTTTAATGTAACTAAAATTCCCTGTAAAAACACAGAGAAGAAAAATGAAAAATGTAGACAGGGCACAGAGTTTGCAGATAACTCAATGCACATGAAAGTCATTGCTCTAAATAAAATTCTTATCTACATATTACTTGAAAAGAACCTCAGTCTGGAGGAGACACTGAAAGTTCCAGGAAGTGCCCTGTAAGTTTTCCTACTTGGTTACATACACAATCTTTTGCCTGATCAACCTTTAATCTCTTAGCAGAACAAAACTCTACATCTAATTGGTCAATACTTGTTTTCTGGCTTCAGAACATCAGGGACTGCAATCTTTAGCTGATCTAAGGTCAATTCATGACAAACAGAAAAACATTTATTCCAACGAAATAAAAATGCAGGTTCAGTGTCACAAAAATTGAATTATCTAGGACTGCACAAACAATTGACAAATCCTGAATCAAGAACGGAAGCAGAGCCACTTCAAAAAGGTTTGTCTGAAGTGGATCTCTACAAAGCACTATGGGAATTCAGATGTTTCATCACAGCAAACTGAGTCTCCAAAAAATTCTCCTCTGTCATAGAAGAAAAATGCCAGAGCTGGGAGAGGGAGATGTCTTTTGTGACAGACAGGTCTAGCTTTTAATCAGAAGACATCATTTTACCAGGGCTCTCCAATCACAGTGCTTTGGAAGACGGGATGCTTAATACATCACCTAGTTTTTGTCTCTTCTGTGCTTTGTCAATTCTTTGTGCTCTGCCAGTGGTGAATGCTTGGAAAACACTGAACATTAAAGCCCTTCTGCCTTTGTGCCACATGCCAAAAATATCCACTCCTATCAAATCAGCTTTGTGCTTAGTTTCTGTGACTTTTGGTGCCAACTGAGCACAACACAAGCCTGAAGCTGTTTCTTTCATTCATCATAACTCCCTAGCCACGGCACTCAACGTCCTGACATTTTGCAAGTTACTTTCCTAGGGAAACCTCTACAATGTGCAACATCTTCATAATAAAATTGTTGCCCTACAGTAAAGTGCCCACCAGCTCAGGTGTAACACACACACCAAGAATATAGGTGTGGCTAATCCAACAGGCTATATGGGTGAATACCCAGGCGATGGTGATGCCCCAAAGTGGTATCAGACGCAAAGTCTGGCAAATCACTTCAATCTCTTCTCCCAAAGCAGTAGAAGACAGAAGGGAAGGGGCAAAGGGAACACACAATAGGGATTAACACACACACCAGGCAAAGGAAAAGCAGGCAAGAAAGGAAAGGAACAAGCCAGCAGTAAAGATGGTGGACAGGAGTAAAGTTGGGAAACCAAACAAAATGGTGACTGGTAAAAGACAAAGCAGAGGAGGAAAAAACAACAACCAACCCTCAATCATACCAACCAAACAGACAAAAACACTCTGGAAAACACATCATGCCACACACCACTCATATAAAGAATAATTAGAAAAAATAAGCTTTAAAGAGACAGAAGAAACACCTGAGGAGAAATCAGTAACAGGAGCCAGAGAAGATGTGTAGAGCTTTCGTCAAAGGCATATTGGGAATGATCTACATCCCAATATGTTGTCCTGCCTTTCAACCACTAGGTGGGGCCATAGACCCAACCTGATAGCCTTGTTACCACAATGTGAAATCTGCAAAGGCTGTGTTGCAGAACTGCTACAGATATCCTTCTGAAATTTGGCAGGATTCATCCACTTAATAAGGGATCAAATGTTGCTCTTTTCCAAACCAATGAAGTGGGGTCCAAACCGAATCTTGTGGTTTATACACCCCACCGAGCAAATTTTGGAGGTAGGGAGCAGTGTGGGGAGTTGACCAGGGAGAAGCCCCATTATGCAAATAGAAGTCCTTGCACAAGGTCTCTGCTGACGGGACTCATAAGCTGAATCCTGCCGTCAGGGAAAAATAGTTGTGCTGATTTTAGGCAGCATGATACAGCGCAAGCTCACACTGTCTCCCTGCCCTGCTGCCACCCTACACTTAAGTACAGGCACCCTAAGAACAATATCCCAAGACTTCTCAAAGAAAAGCAAAAGAATTCCCATTTTTTTCTTTTCAACTACTGTGTATGTAAGAAATAAAAAGGGGACACCAACCTTTCTAGACTCTCAAAGTTATTTGCATACTTGTTATGGGAGATGAACTCATTTGGAGTATGTACATACAGGGTAGTTTACAGGAACTTTGGGAGTGAGAGTCTGGGAGTGGCACAGACTCCCACAAGAGATGATGGACTCTCCTTCCTTGGAGGTTTTTAAGCAGAGGTTGGATGGTCATCTGTCATGGATGCTTTAGCTGAAGTTCCTGCATTGAGGGGTTGGACTAGACGACCCTTGGGTCCCTTCCAACTCTATGATTCTATGACTCTCTTGAAGAGCTCAGCGATTAGGTCTTCCCATTCTTGAGGCGTCCCAGACCCAAGTTGCTAAGGGCTTTGAACCCGGCCTGATAGTGTATGAGGAGGTAGTGCAAGCTTTTGAGCACTACAGTTATGTGCTGGCAGCATTTCTCCAATTAGCCAGTCCCTGGTGTGTTGTTGGCTAACTTCCGGTCCCCTAAGCCAAACTTTGGGCTTTAACCTGTTACTCAGTATTATAGATTTAGAGCTACTATTGAAGACCATAAATGATCTTACCTCTTCTCCAGAAAGGTAGTATGCTGAAAGCAGCCCACCAACAAAGCGAATGTTCACTTCAAAAACGGAAACTTCTGCATTCTATGAATACAAATACAATACATTTTTAGGTAAATTATAGTGAATTTTCAACATGAAAAGGAAATACAATGTCTGCAGTAGTATCCAGTTGTTTCTAGGGTCTGGTTTGCATGACATGGTAAGCCAAAATTTGGCAGGCAGCTCTAGAGGAGCTTGCAGCTGCTTTGCTCCTCCTGGTGCTTTTAACCCCTGTGCTGCACTGAGCTAAGTCAAGGTTTGACTGAGCACGTTGTTTGAACCCAAGCTCACGGTAAGGTTCCCTCCTCATTAACCATAAGCTGTATCCATGATTTTTTACAAACTTGGCTCCATATCACAGACAGTGAAGTCACTATGAACTCTTTGTCTCCAGGAGGATACACTATCCAAAGATTTAAGCGTAATTCTTGCCCAATTTGCATTCAGTGTTTATGCCAGTTTTAAGCTTCAAAATGCAGTATGAAAAAGTTTATATCCAGAAGCAGAAATAAAACGATGCTTCACAAATACAGAAACATCAGTTAAATTCTAAGAAAATGTATTTCTTGTTTCCACAATGAAGGAAATATTTCACCTAAGGAAGAGTTTAACAGACTACTAAAATCATTTGAACCTCACACCCTTACCATGTCCACAGCACTACGTTTTTGTTTTTTAAAAAAACCCCTAAGAATAGAATTATTGGCAAAAGCTATTTGTGAATCATACCTCTATGGGACAAACACATTTTCAGGATGTTGTTATTATTCCCTGTCTTTCCAGAGAAGACAGTTCTTCCTAGATTCTTTATGCCCATTTCTTTATTGCAAATAGTTACACCATTTTACAACAATTAATATATTATGTATTGTTTGTTACACTATTCACATGAACCTGATCTTGACTGGGACTCTGCAGTGGTTTCTCATCCAAATTCCCCCATCTCCTATTTGCCCCTGAATGGACTGTCTGCTATAAACAGCACTGCCAGGAGCAGGAGCAGCCACAGGAATAACTTCTTGGTGGAGAACTGGCAGCTGTAGGCGATTCTTCTGTTTAGTACTCTATGGGGCTGATTTTCATCCAGAAAGCAAAATTAAGCACTTAAAAACAACAGCCTGTGCTTAACATGTAGTTAGGCCATTAATTACTGCCTAGCTTATGCCAATTTTTTTATAACAAGGCAAAAACTCTGCATACAGCTACAGCTCTCTTTATTAGTATATTAATTCCATAACATGATAAATTTTGTTTTAAATGTGGAGAGAAAAGATATCACAAAAACTTAAAACTTTTTATCATATATTAAATTACTCAACTTTCTCTCATACAACTAAGGATACTATCATTTTAAATTATAGCCCTAAATAAACCTGCAGATTTGCTGAAGCTAACAACTGTACAAACCATAGCATTTCTAGAGTATGTTACACAATCCACTGAGGCATGTGGAACAAATGAAGCAAGAGATTGCAGTCAATGTAGACATGAAAGCTCTGTATTTAATAGGAGAGCTATCCTTAAGCTCATTATGGCAAGCTAGCATCACCCTGGGAAAACATGTGGATGAGAGAGATTTGAAGAGAAGCTGAAGAGGCTTTACTTAACTTCTAGGAAACCAGTCTGCATTTGAATGGGAATGTGGGGAAGAAGACAATGAGGAGTCTTATTCAAGCCTGTATCAGATTTCCCTATGAGCAGATAATGAATGAAGTCTCAAATCAAAGATGATGGGGGGGGCACTTAAAATATTCTCTCCCCTCTCGCAAGCTTCAGAAAATTATAAAGCTATATCATGTGTAAATGTAAGAAATAAAATATCTGACGAATGCAGTTGAAAATCAGTATGCCATATATGATGATGAAGATGAAAAAAGTAACACAGGGATCATGGATTTTAACATTAATTGTCTGTCAGCAACCTATTTCTATATCAAATATACCATAAAGGTCAGGAAAGAGAAATAATGTACTGTATTCTTCCATGTATAAGTTGCCCCCTATTTTGGGGGACTCCAAATTGAGAAAATGGGGGGGGGGATATTGTATCCATGTACAAGACGACCCACAATTTTGAACATAATTTTTAAATAAAAAAACCTAGTCTCATACACAGAAAACTATGGTAAGTATTTGTATAAGAGTTGGGAGGAGCAGATCTAGAATCAGGAAGAGGCAGGGGAATATGAAGACTTCCTTCCAATATGACTTTTTAGTGGGGAAGGGGGAAGAATATGTACTTGCTCACTGAATTGTAAAGTTGCAGAGCAAGCCTTTTCTAAAAGTTGCTGGGTCAGATATGGATTTTCAACTCCAGTCAAGTCAGCACTGGCTATTACCAGGGTCAGACTTTGGTAATATGGCCCCCTGATTGAATAGTTGCCCATATGTTGGCAAACTACCAGCTGTAAGGTCTGTTTATGCTATACTAAGATCACCTTTGTTCTTTTAAAATCAGATAATTCAGGAGTGAACTTATTTCCTCTCTACCTTTTGCAGAATTCTATGTTCAGAATTTGGCAGCTCTGCCATCACACATTCTTCATCTCCCTTAATCAGGCTTCCTCAACCTTGGCCCTCCAGATGTTTTGAGACTACAATTCCCATGATCCCTGACCACTGGTCCTGCTAGCTAGGGATCATGGGAGTTGTAGGCCAAAAAACATCTGGAGGACCGAGTTTGAGGAAGCCTGCCCTTAATCATTGGATTGCTCTACCCATTTGTCTTTTTTTGTTGTTCATTGGAAGTTTCTTTCTTTGAGTAAGCCAATTTACTATCACTATTATCAATTACATTTATTAGATGCCGCAGGCTACTCAAAGTGACTTTACATAAAAAAGGAATAATAAATTTAAAGTTTATCACAAAGGAAGTTAGAATTCTATGTCCCAAGCTGCATCACTTTGTATTTACGCAGAACTACATTTTCCCTTGTACTGCTTTTGGAACTCTTCATGGTCTGCTTGGAATTTTCTATCCTGAATACTGTCTTCCACAAGTTTTACTATCTCACTAATCATCCCTGTCTCCAGTTTTCACACTAAATGCTGTTAGTCTTAATACAGAACATTGCAGCACTCAATTTTTATGACTTTATTCCATTTTTAGCTACCCTCTGGTTCCTGTTTATTAACTAGTAGATCCCTACAGTGGTGCCTCGCAAGACGAAATTAATCCGTTCCACGAGTCTCTTCGTCTTGCGGTTTTTTCGTCTAGCGGCTATTAACGGCTTAGTGGCTTTAAGAAAAAGGAAACAAACTCGCAAGAACTTGCAAGACGTTTCGTCTTGCGAAGCAAGCCCATAGGGAAAATCGTCTTGCGAAGCGACGCAAAAACCGAAAAACCCTTTCGTCTTGCGCGTTTTTCGTTTTGCGAGGCATTCGTCTTGCGGGGCACCACTGTATTTATAACGTAGGCCTGCCACTGTTTGTGAATTAATTTCATTAAATCTTGCATGAAATTACTCCCATTTATTAGGAAGGATTAAAACTAAAAATGTATTTAGTTAGATATTCCTCTGGTAACATCATCACAATATACAGCAAAGGCTAGATTTAAATACATAAAGACTTCTGGGAAACATCGAGGTGATTATAAATACCAATTCCACAGTGACCTGACAAACAATACCTTGGCAGAAAGATTTTTCTTTCAGTGAGACACGCAGGAAACAGATAAATGGAAAGGTGCTGCTGCTTATAATTTTGTGTTAGAATGGGATTTCCTGAAATTTTAATTGCTATATGCTGAGAAAAATTGAGGTGATACAGCCTCTTTTCAACTTTAAGAATAGGAGGCAGATCATTAATTGCTGCCTTGGTCTAACAAAATATTGTTCACATTCTAGCATTACATTGAGATCCTCTCTAGAACAGCTCCATGGGGTGGGAAAACACAATTACTACAGAAATATGACACCCGGGTTTGCAGCTCTTTGGACAGAGGTAGTTATGAAGGTCTTTTAAAGTAACTGTCTACCTAACATATGTTTTCTAAGTAAGAACACAGTTTAACTAGCATTTAAATTTTATTTTATAATATACACCTCTCACAATTATCTTATAAAAAGATTCTTACTAAAGGATTTTACATTTTAAATAGGTAGTAAAGCAAAATGACATACTGGAAGTCCCATTTGAATTGTGTTAATTAGCTAAAGATTTAAAGTTTAAAGCTCTGTCTCATTTGAAGAGAAAAAGAACTGTCATAAGGGTGAGATAAGTAACTTGCTTAGAATGAAACTTTCCTAGGCCTGTTCTGGGTTTGAAACCCATGTTGGGCAAAAGATTCCTGGACTACAAGGGGCTGGACTAGATGACCCTTGAGGTCCCCTCCATCTCTACAGTACTATGATTCTCTTCTGAGGACTGCTAAAAAAACCCAGTATCTCCGAACATTCTTCAAGTCAGGGTTGTTGCTATGTGTGCAAGCAGTAGAAAAAGAACACAATACTCACCACATTGAAATCTAGATTTTTCTCTACCCATTCTTTAGCTTCTTTAAATTCATCTTTCATTTCCATGATGTACAGTGTATCCAAGGCATCGACAATTGTTGCTCCTTGAATATTACCTGAAAAGGGCCAGCATTGTAATTAATGATAAGCTTTTTTTGCTGCTCTATCAAGTAATATTTATAAAGCAGACAAAGATCATAATAACTTTCATGGTTCTCAGTCTACACTAGCTACAATAGAGTTGCAGATATTATGAAGGGAAAATCCTTACAGTAACTGGATTTTTAAATTTGCTTTAGTGTCCTATTCTGTGGTACTGAAAATCTGATGCACACTTGTATGCTATGGTCTAGTTGTCTGCATTTGTGAAACTAAATTTCTTGTCAACAGGCCTGCAAATCAAATATCAGTCCATAAATAATAAAATACTTCATTTTGTAGAAAGCTTATGATTGAAACAGAATACCTTGAATAATAACTATGATCCCTGCATTAAGAGCACTATTTGGGATTCTTTCCTATCCTGCTACACTACCTGAACACCATCCTTTTGTTCGCACAGCCCCCTGCAAGCATGCGACATTTCTTCACACTCCATATTCCTCCAATAATACATTTTGGATTCTGTGCCTCAGTTCTATTATCCTCCAGGCCCTGTCTATAAGATGCTCTTATTCTGTTACAGAATATAATGATACTGTGTCTCACCATGATGAGAAGGCTGGGTGCAAGAAAGGTGGTAGTTTGTTAGGTTTTTTTTTTAAGTCTCAGCATTTCTATTCTGAATCACATCATTTTAGCTATTTCTCCTCTACCTGACCCCTCGGTTAACACAAGTCTTTCTTGTAACAGTGCATTTGTTATTCATTAACTACTGAAATGTAATAGCTGTGTACAACGACAAATATTTTACAGAAAAAGATATGAGATATCTTGCAAACAATGCAAGAACATTAGCATGTAAAGAAAATGTAAGCAATTCTTTTGGCGAACAACTTCTGAATGGGCCGTAGCTGGCAATTGCAAAATCATATAAGTGTCTTGAAACAACACACATCAGTGTAAATGTCCTTTCTGTAAAACCAGCAAAAAATGCACAAATAATAAGCTGAACCACACGTCCCACACCAACATACGACTCTCCATTCACTAAGAACAGTAAGAGAAAGTGAAAGGCATACCCCAGGTTTTAAAAGGTTTGAATACATGAACTTGAAAACTGGCTGAATTCTCAAGTGCTCAATTCTAAACTAGAAAGAAAGCATAACACTTGCCTACAGGGAGATTGCACGCTCTGATTCATGAGTCAACCAATGTGGCACCTGGAAGCACCCACAGAGGCCTTCCCTGCCACCTGCAGCATCCCCTCCCTACTGCTGAAATTTGGCTTGAAAGAATATGCTGCTCTATGATGATGCTGGGAACAACTGCTGATCTGAATTGTCTGCTCTCAGCATAACTTTAGTTGTATCTTCATGGCCATCAAAGAAAATGCAGTGAATTTCGCCCATCTAACAAAGAACATCAAATTCCTGAGCCAGGGATTTCAGAACTTTTTCTTAGGCCCTCTTGACTGCAAGTCTCTTTTCTTCAGTGATCAAGCTGGCATCCATAAAGGCAGCTGTGGCAAGCAGGCCAATACCATATCTGATGCTCTGCATACCAACATTATGCATTTCTATTGTGTTGCACTCTGCCTTTTTATCAGAAGTGGAAGGTGTATTTGGCTTTTCTAATGTCAATTCATAACTTCCATCATTTCCATCTTGGTCATCATCTATGTGTTATTCATTTTCATCAGCACAGAAAATTATTTCATTTGATGGTATTGAATCATCTAATCTACTTCTATGCTTATATTCAACAAGCCTTCTCTCATCTTCTTGCTGCTTCCACTTTTTAACTTGTTTGTTATGCTCAAGCATATGTAATACACTTGTGATTACTAGATAATCATTTTAATGATTATTATGCAATTTTACACACATTGTTTAAAAAAAGACAAGCTTTAAATTACTGGAAATTCCACAAAATGTTAAAAAGTCAGTATTTGTTTGCAAAGTACAAATCAAAACTAAATTACAGTTGTACCTTGGTTCTCGAATGGCTTAGTTGCCGAACAAATCAGCTCCTGTATGCCACAAACCAAGAAGTAAGTGTTCTGGTTTGCAACTGTTTTTCAGAAGCCGAACATCTGATGTGGCTTCTGCTTAAGTGCAGGAAGCTCCTGCAGCCAATCAGAAGCCACGCCTTGGTTTTTGAATGGTTTTGGGAGTTGAACAGACTCCCGGAACGGATTAAGTTTGAGAACCAAGGTATATTTATTTAACCAAAATATCTTTTGAATTCCCAACATGTTACAACTTTTTAGCAACCCTCATTTTTTGAAATTTAAAGTTGAAAAATTCAGCATACCCTATTATGAGAACCTACAATTTTATTCTCTTATACTACTTGAAGCTGCATCCTTATGTACACTTACAAGGGGGTAACTCCCAATGACTTGCCTCTAATTAAATATGCATTGGATTGGCCTGCATGTTTATTCCAAGTGTGAGATAGTATAATCCCAAATCAAACACCACTGCTATTAGTTTTTCTGTGTTAGATAACATGGCTTGCAGTCAAGCGGTGGGAACTAGCCCTGGATGTTTACAGGGAAATAAATGCATTATCAAGTGGTACTACTCACAACACTCCAGCAATTTAGTTTATATTGTGAAGGCAAATATCATGTTTTTATTCCTATGCTTTAACCATCTTTAACCAACATTCCTCTGTGAAACAAACTCAGAAAAGCCTTCCAAGACAAATATGCTACTTGACATGACATCATTTAAAGGACAAAATAGGGTAATGCAATTTAATAGCATGAACAGGATAAAGTTATTTGATTTACCAATAAATCCTGGAACTAGTTATGCTGCCAGAAGAAGTGTTATTGGATTTAAAATAGTTTATCTTATTAAATCAGCATAAGCTATAAATACAAACTTCAGTGTATGGCTCCAGCAGGACAATTTACCCACTGAAATAGCATGTTTCTTAAGTCTCTAAAAGCAGGACACACTGAATTGTGATGCTTAACATCTGCAGAAGAGCCTTGGATCAGAGTTTTAAGTATGCCATGCCATGCCATTCATATATATATATATATATATATATATATATATATATATATATGAATAGGAGCTTAGCCTTTGAAATAAGTATGTTGTAAGTAGTCATCCTGCCTCATTCCTGACTAGCTGCCACTACAACTTCCTGTAAACACTTCCCTGAATTCTGGAAGACATGAACTTGTACTTGCCTGGCTGCATGTGAACTACACACAAAGGAGCTTAGCTGAAATGAAAGAAAGAAAGAAAGAAAGAAAGAAAGAAAGAGAAGGGACAACACCAGCAAAACAAAGTACTGCACAATATAATGAAGCAGGTAGACATCAAGGGGAGGGGAGGGGAGGTTAGCAGTTCACACAAGGATGTTTGCCGGACCTGTGATTTGCAACAGACTAGCAATAAATTGTCAGAGTAAAAGCATTACATTTCATGGCCTTACAGGAAAGTACTAAGAGATAAGCTGTATTCAATGGCCTGCAGGTTGAGCCTCCAATATAAAAAGAACTTTAATCTAAATTCTCAAATCTGCTTATATTTCAGAAAGAACTTCTTTGTTGCGGCCTTTCTTTCTGCTATTGTTTTATATCCAGTACCTCATCACTTAAGCCATTAGGACCTGAAACAAATTAGCTCATACAGGGTCTGCTATACATTTGCTACTTACTATAACCCAAACTAAACTTGTAAAAAAATGATGTTTGTTCATACCATTCGTACTAGATTTACCTATACAGTCATACTTTGGTTTTCGAACAGAATGTGTTCTGGAAGTCCACCGGACGTTCAGCTTCCAAGGCAAAGTTCGCAAACCAGAACACTTACTTCCAACTTTGCAACATTTGAGTTCCAAGTTGTTTGTGAACTAAGCTGTTCCAAAACCAAGGAACGACAGTAGTTTTTTTCTTTGTATGAAGAAGATGTATGCAATGTGAACTAAGGCTAAGTTTAAAACTTTGTTTTTCAAGAGCAGTCTCACAGAGTGCATTGCAGTGATCTTCACATCTGCGTGCACATAGAAGTAAATCAATTTATACATATGTCATACAACATGTAGATCTAAACTGTAATAAAAATTAAGGTTATAAAAAGAGAAAGACCAGCAAAAATTACTTTAGAAGTAAAATATCATAGTCATATGTCATAACTCTGACAAAGGATTTAAAAATTCTCATCTGCTTGCTATTTCATTGTTCTATACACTGTGCCCACTCATGGTTGAACCTGTTCATTCTGTAACTTGTTGAACCCAGATACACCAAGTAATTTTACTCAAAACTGTTATTTCCTATGATTTAATACACCATTCTTTCAGGTGGGGAATTTCCCCACCCTGTGACCACACACAGTATTTTGTATATATTATCCTTGCAGAAATCAAATTTTTAGATTACCAATGCATGGACCACTGTGGCTAGATTATCTTTGCCCAGGAACAGACATAGTGGGCATACCAACCAAAGCTAGCTACTGAAATCAGTTGAGCCTCTAGTAATGAAGATGAATGACTACATTCTGACTACAAGCTTGGTCCTTCAGAAGGAATAAAACTACATCCAGACAAATTTTCTGGACCTGAGGACTACCTATACACAGTGCCTCCATCTTGCCAGTATTCATGCTCACCTTACTGGCCCTCATCCAGTCCACCATTGCATCCAGAAACCAGCTCAGGGCTTGCAAGTTGACTCCTGACTTGGGCGTTACAGAGAGATAGAACCATCTGCTTACTGAAGCCATTGTTCTCCAAATCTTGTAATGGCCACCCCCAATAGCTTCATATAGATGATAAATAGCATTGGGGACAAAATAGCACCCCACAGCCTAACTACTAGAGGGCAAACACATTTGGAAGTCCCTAGAGCTCAGTGGCAGAGCATCTACATTGCATGCAGAAGGTGCTAGGTTTAATCCCTGGTATTTCCAGGTACAGCTAAGTGTATCCCCTGTTTGAAACACTGCAGGGTTGCTGCCAGTCAGTGTAGACAATATAAGCTGTTTCCTTTGCTGCTTTCTGGACTTGCAGGAAGAAGTGGAACCAATGAAGATCAGTGCCTTCAACTCCCAACCAACAGAAGATATCCAAAAGGATGTCATGGTTGATGGCATCAAATGTTGAAATATCAAGAACGAGTAACATGATTGGACTTCCACTGTCCCTCTCGCAAGCAATGTCATCTATCAAGATGACAGAGGACAACTCAGACCCAAAAACCAGATCACAACCGAGACTAGTAATGGTCAAGATAATCTGCATCATACAAGAGTGAATGTACTTGAGCTGTCACTACCCTCTCTCAAGCACCTTCCCCAAAATGGGGGTATTGATGATTTATCCCAATTACCACTGAATCAAGGATTTAACAGATGCTCCTAAAGGTGATGGTGAAGTTTACTCCCACTACCATACCCTACAGATAACAGCGCCACTATGAGTGCTGTGGTGCTCACAATGTAACAGAGCCTCTTCAATTACACCCGTCTAAACCACTGAGTCAGCAAGAATGTGGTGTTACACCTGCTCTCTGTGCTATTAGACCTTTCCTTGACAGTATTTGTTTAGTTTGCAATCTATGTTGCCAGAAGTGAATAATTATTAACATGTGCCAAGGTCAATATATGTAAAGCCCCATAGAAAAGCTGTTATTTCCTTTCCAACCTTGGCATCTTAGACCACAGTTTTAAAAGAAGCAGCAACAAACTTGAACTGTTAATCAAAAGAGCCAGCTACTAAGATTGCTCTCCACTATATTTAACAATTCCTCCAAAAGTGGGAATATAAATTTAATGGCCTTTTGGTAGAAGAAAAAAGTGTCAGTAAAGAGTATATTCTAAGTACTGTGGCATAGCAAATATTCAGCTTCTCATAACATTTGCCATAATGCACATGGGTGTACACTATGGCAGCTAAGACATAGTCTATAGAACAAGCCTTTCATCTAGATTTTTTCCCAGAGTAGAAAACTTCATGCAGAATTGCAGCAAGCAAAAGGCTGTCACTAAGAACAACCCCATATTTCATTTTCTCCATCTCATTCCTGTGTGAGGTAATATTTAACAGATTTCCCCCTTTCTCATCATGAATGAAGTGGAACATGTTGCCTTGATACAGTGTTATAGAAGGCAATAAATAATTCCATGACCATGGTAAAAAGAGCATGAACTGGGAAATCTGGATGGTGATTGCATGTACTGTTCCCTCAACATTATAGGGAAGGAGAAACAGGGCTGCTGTTTTTGATGGCAGCTATGACTTAATATTTTGCCTTTCCGCCAAGGAGCTAAAAGGTAGTTCTGCCCCCCTTCCATTTCATACCACAACCCTGTGATATTAGCTAGGCTCCAAGCACACAAGGCTACTTAGTAAACTTTATATTCTAGTGGGAATTTGAACCTGGGGTCCCTGCCCTTAGTCTGACTCTCTAAACACTACTGCAGTTTAGGCTCTTTTACTTCACTACTGAACAGCTAAAGAGAAGTTTCCAAACATGAGATGGAGATTACCATGAACATGCAACCCAAAAGACAACTGAATTTATCACGTTAAGAGTTCTGGCTGGCTAAAGCACATTAAATGAAACAAAAGCTTGGATTCCACTATTTTAAGCACAAAATAGAAGCAGCTAAAGGAGAAAAGATCTACAGGACAAGGAGGCTATTTTTGTTGCTGTTATGGAAGTTCTTAAACTAAGAAACAAGGCTCCCTCAAATATTCCAGAAATTCCTATTGTAAACTATAATCTATTAATAAAGGATATAGATGTTCAAAGCTGATAATACAACAAGAAAAAACTGAATGATTCTAATTGCCATTTTATGTAGTTAGCATGCCTATTTTGAAGAGTGCTTAAAATCTTTAATCAGTTTGGTCAGGTTCCATGGTCAACATATGATAACCTTACCATTTTAAATTATTATTTTTGATACTTGAAGCCACTCCAGGGCCCTATGGAGTCATGCTGGTGGGAAATCCCCATATAAGGAGTGCAACACTGTAGTATACCTTGTATGATCTTCCTTGTAAGTGGGGAAGAAACTAATAAGACAATGCTGCTTTGGTTATTTTCAATAATCAACCATTTACAGATAACCAGCTGTTGTGACATGTGCTAAGAGCCCACATGCTTCTAATGTAATCTCTAACTTCAGAGCAGTAAATCAGATGATGTCACTAAGTACAAAAGCACATATTACTTACCAAATAAATTGCTTGAGTGTCCTTGTTTCGATATGGGTTTCAGTTCATTTAATCCCCATGCGTAATGTTTATAATTATCCCAGGCATGTTTCATCATCTGGTGGGAAATGAAAGCAGGATTATAATGTTGATTTAGCAAGAAACCATTGCAGTAAATGCTAGCAGAAAATATACTGTACACTGAGAATCAATGTGTTGAATTCAGTGGTTAATTAAATCCATATTGTATTGTAGACATACCACTTTAACATAAAGCATTATTAACATTAAGTTGCTGTTGTGGTGTTTTAGTTATAGTAGGGAGTCTTTTATTCAATTCCATTCTCTATTGTTAATTAGGAATTTGTAATGCGCACCCATTAATTCTCATTAAGAAGTTTAGCTAAAAGACTATTAATCCAATTAAGAATTTCCCTCTAAGACAACAGGCTTCTGAAGCTGGGAACTACAGAAAAGATATTTTATTCCCCCACAACATATGCTTACAAAGTTATGAAAGATAAATCATATGTCTGGTAGAGAATGCAGTTTGGTTACAAGCTAGCAGACTGAAACAACTTAAGAAAAGAAAAGAAAAGAATGTACCAAATCAATGACGGCAGAATACATTCTAGCAAGCAGTGGGGTTTTATGGAATATGTTAAATGATCAAATCCTGTAATAGGAGTACCAAAGAACTAGATGCTTTCCCATATTTACTAGATGAAAGACTGGTGTTCTAATATTTCACAGGACTCTCACAGCAGCACAGTCTTTGTTCATTCCCCATGCCATGGTTGCCACTAAGCAACAGCTGAGTAAACACAGTGGTACCTTGGTTTAAGAACAGCTTAGTTTATGAACAACTTGGATTAAGAACGCTGGAAACCTGGAAGAAAGTGTTTTGATTTGTGAACTTTGCCTTGGAAGCAGAACATGTTTTGCTTCCTGTTGAGTGTGTTCCATTTCTAAATTGAGTCCCGCTCTGCTATGGGAAAGCATGCTTTGGTTTAAGAACGGACTTCCGGAACGGATTAAGTTTGTAAACCAAGGTACCACTGGAACTTCCATTCAAATAGACTTCCTAAAAGTTTAGGTAACTTTTCTCAAAAGATTCAAGAAGACAACTTCACAGAAAATGACATTTCCTTCACATGATTGGTCTAAGTGCCACTGATCACATCAAACAAAAATGTCAAGAATATAATTTATAAAGCTACTACATTTTGGTCGGTGTGTATACTTGTATCACAGCCCAGTTTTTGAAAGCAATACAATAGCCAATCCATATGTTGAGGGAGAGAGCAGACAGATCTTTGGGGAGGAAGCATTATTCTTGACATTTTTGTTTGATGTGATCAGTGGTGCTTAGACCAATCATGTGAAGGAAAGGTTGTAAAAGGAGGAAAGGCAGTAGAATTAGAAATAGATTTCCCACTTTCCTCTGCCCCTTGATAGTTTTAAATGTGGATGTTCCTTGGTATGGCTAATTTTAACACCATGAGTGCCATCTTATGAAAAATAGTGGAACATATGCTTCTAATATGTCTGGTCTGACAAATCTGATAATGGGGGAGGCAGGAACAACTGTGTGTTCTCTCAGACTGTGCTCACACTCCCATTTACTGTGCACTCAATGCATTTCCAGTGCTGCGTTTTTCATCCCTGTTCACCTGACGTTATCCAAAATGCAGATCAAGTCTGTACTTTGCTATAAAATACTACAGCCTGATAAGTTGTTAGAATCATAGGATGATAGAACTGTAGAGTTGGAAGGGACCCCAAGGGTCATCTAGTCCAATCCCCTGCAATGCAGGAATCTCAGCTAAAAACACCTAAGGAAGGGGAGTCTACAATCTCCCAAGGGAGACAATTCCACTAACAGCTCTTACTGTCTGAAAGCTTTCCCATATGTCTAGTTGCATGTTTAGTTGTTTGTTTGTTTATGTTTTCCATATGTTTTGCTGTAACTTGTCAAACCAGCTTCACACCCGTTAGAGTCCTTAAGTTGCTTGTAACTTGTCTCTAGCCAATATGTAAATACCTTTGCATAGAGTAAAGGCATCCGTGTCCCCCCAACACTGCTTGGTATATACACAAACAAAAACAAACCCGACACTAATAAAGCTGTGCTGATATGAACAACTGGGGGGAGGGGAAGCTGTAAAGAGGACAAGGCGGGGAGGACAACATTGCTGCACTCTAAGGTGACAATGTGAACACACTGTCATTTGGCAGCCCTTGCTTTTTTCTTCTTAATTGCTCTCCAAAGTTATCTGCTGCTCCTCATTTGGACAGAGTTCTTTCTAAACCATTTTAGCCAACAACAAAACCTGGTGAAAACTTAAATTTTCATTATTGCTTGTTTTCTTGCTATTCTATTCTATGTTGTGTTTGTTTGTTTGTTTGTTTGTGTGTGTATGAATACACCCCCCCTCTAAGTGGTTTAATAGCAGACAATCTAAAGCATTCATAAAAAATGCCAATAAAAATATTAAAAGCAAGTTACATATTTATAAATATATACAGTGGTACCTCAGGTTACATACGCTTCAGGTTACATATGCTTCAGGTTACAGACTCCGCTAACCCAGAAATAGTACCTCGGGTTAAGAACTTTGCTTCAGGATGAGAACAGAAATCGTGCTCCGGCAGCGTGGCGGCAGCAGGAGGCCCCATTAGCTAAAGTGGTGCTTCAGGTTAAGTACAGACCTCCGGAACGAATTAAGTACTTAACCCGAGGTACCACTGTATATATAAAATCAGTAATTTTAAAACACAGTAGTGTTGCTCCTTATCTTGGTTGAGATTTCATATTTCAGGTGTTCTGACTATTTAGTTTTCTCTCATCTCAGAAATGTATGTCAGTAAAACACCTGAAATACTTTAATAAAGTGCTGCTTATCTACAATACACATTCCAATGCCAATCTTCCATCATAAGCCCTTGAAACAAAACCCAAAACTGGACCTGGACCACATGTGAGGTGAGTACCCCCATGTTAACAGGATTATTGGTCCTTATTAGTGTACCAGCTGTTCATACCCAAGCGCCAAATTTATACCTGTCAAACATGAAACAGACTGAAACTGGCTTTCCACATATGCTAATAGTCAAGTACAAGATTGTAAGAAGAGAAACCATTCTGGTGTGTGTGTGTGTTTTATAGATTATGATGTGATCCACAAACCAATTAAACTTTGACCTAAGTCTATTCTCCATTTTCAAGATAAGCACAAATACAACCAGGGTTGCTCAACTGTACTGAGAAAAGTTCACATGTACACACTCATGCACTCTTCTTATATATACACATACATACACTCTTCTATATTGCATTTATAGTCTGATCTGCAATCCCAGGAGACAAGATAGTAGTGTTTCACCTACATCAGTCTGAGTTTCCTTCTTGGTGTGATTCCTGCCTGCAAGGGGTTTTTTTGGCTGACAGCAGAGTGCAGTGTTGTTTGGTTGCTGACTGACTAGATGAGCAGGGATGTGATCCAGAGCACATCTTATCACAAAGGCAAATCGTGCTGCAGGCAGCAGGATTAACACCAAAGGGGATTTCTACTTGCAGGAGTTATAGGAATATGGGTGCATCAGGATACAGAATTGTAGGCCAGGTACTGTAGGTTACAGGCCTGTGAGACCCTGGGAGAGGGGAAGTTTGGTTTGGTGTTGTTTCCCTTGAGTGAGAGACAGGGGAACAAATGCTGTAGTTGTGTTCTCATTGACAGCGTGGGATTTGTCCACTACTGGGCCTTACTTAGTCTACTATCTGTGGCCCTATCAACTACAGTGGTATCTCAGGTTACATACACTTCAGGTTACATACCCTTCAGGTTATAGACTCAGCTAACACAGAAATAGTACCTCGGGTTAAGAACTTTGCTTCAGGATGAGAACAGAAATCGTGCTCTGGCGGCGTGACAGCAGCAGGAGGCCCTATTAGCTAAAGTGGTGCTTCAGGTTAAGAACAGTTTCAGGTTAAGAACGGACCTCCGGAACGAATTAAGTACTTAACCCGAGGTACCACTGTATATGATGATGGTGCTAAGATGTGTCTAGGCCAGCAGGTAGCAGCAAGTTAAGAAGAAGCTACCTTGATGTCAGTGTTGGTGAGTAGGGTAAGGTATAGTCTTGAATGGAGGAGCTGACCATCTGGGGCAGAGGTCTAGAATGCATACCCCGTCTCCCATTTCAGCCCTCCCACTTTTCCAGAAGTTACTGGTAGATTATCCACCGAGTCTTCTGGTCTGATGGTGCTATTAATGAATGTCAGATCAGTTTATAATAAGACCACGCTCATCCACAATCAAATTGGCTGACCTGCCATGTATTACTGAAACTTGGATGGGTAAGCTGGGTGGACCTAACCTAACTCAGCTGTATCTCTCTCTTCTTCACCACAAAACCTCTTGATGTTGGGATAAGCTTCAAGAGTCTGCCCCTGGTGTTTGGACAGAGAGACAGATTGAGGATGCTCCTCCTCTATCAAATACACTGTTGTCCAGCAGTGGCTATTCTGTTTTGGCATTTTATTTCTGTGTCTTGCTATCACCACATAATAAAGCTGCTCCTGCAACTTCTACCTACTTGAAGAAAGTGCATTTATTTCAGAACAGCACTGCATGCCCCAACACTTTCCATATCTTTACTGAACAACCCATACTCACAACCCTTAATGCTTCTTTTTCTGCATGTTCACACACACACATCACAAACCCTTTCAGCTGTGCTACTGCAGTGGTGTGAAACCCTACACTAAGACCATAAATATAAACACACTCAGGTCTTTTTGCAATAATTTCTTGAATATCCCAGCAATAAGTTGAATTCTAGCTAGAAAAATCAAAAGGAAAAAAAATCACAACCATGGTCTGAATTAGAATTAGGAGTGCACTATTTGCAAGCAAACATATTTTTTTAAAAAAGAAAGGGGAACTTGAAGTCCACTCCCACATGTTCCTAAAGATACAATTTCAAATACCTGCCTTTTCCAAGTCATTTTGGGATGTCTTTGCAGCCCAGGTAGGCTGATGCAATTACACCATTTAATAATGCCTCCCCAGGCATTATTAAAGTCAGCAAGTTATCAAAATTATTAAAGTCAGCAAGTTATCAAAACTAGCTCAAATGTGAATGCAGTACTTTATTAAGATGGAAAACATCCTGGGAACTATATTTACCTCTCACAGAGCTACAATTCTGGCTGAACTACTGAACACAGCTATGAGAATACTGGTTTGGGAGTAGACCTATGATATAATAGGAAACATATGGAGGTCGTCTATAGCTGAGGAAGCAACCAATAATGTAATAGAGATGAAAGGAAGGAGGGGTGAACTGACTCCTTTTATGCTATTTGGTGGTTGTTTATTTTGTATACGAATGAAGTTTACAAAATACATTATCAGCCACATCACTACAAATTTGGATGTTGTGACCATCTATACTTGTTGATACTAGTTGGAGAAGATGACATTGTAAGAGATTGTGTTTCTATAGAACCCTGATGGAATAACGTAAGAGAGTCCTGTAGAATAACTAAATAAAAAAATATTAAATATCCTCTATGCACTTCCTTTTCAAATCTTGCCACATGCAATTTTGTTTATGTTTAGATTTTTTGTATATTATTTTGATAAGGCACAAAGATCAATAGCAATTCCATGCTCATATCCAAATGGGAAGAATATTTTTGTGGAGCGAGACGTGAGTAAACTGAGTAGTCAGCATCTTGGGATCATCAGATTTTGCACTGTCACAGGTAGAAGAAAGGACATATGGGTAGTTTCCCCACAAGCAGCAAAAGACATGCCTTGTGGATGAAAGTGACTAGGTTCCAGGTGTCCTTCACAAAGTTTATTAAAAACAATTATGACTAAAAAAACCCCACATTTTAAAAACTTAATTTTGTTATAGTATAGTAACCATGGATTTATTTTAAGTGAAAAACTAAAGCTCTGTCAGCATAGTTATGTCATGCATTTGACTTGGGAGATTTCTGCTAAGTTCCAATGATAGTACTCTCACTGAAACTTTATTTGGTCCAGCACAATTTGCAAACTATTCATACTTACTTTAGCAGGTGCAAATAGATCTAAGTTTCAAAGATGGAACATGTTTTACCAAGATAAATCTATTAATTATAATGTCAAACTAACAGTGATATTCATAGTGAAACTTTTACTTTTAATCTTGAAAGGCTACATATGGAGTGCATTTCTCAGAGCTACAGATGGGTGGAGAACGAGAACCACATAAGCCAGCCCTACTCTTCTTTTTATACAACAGAACTAGCAAAGCTATATTTTAATAATTATTCAGCAATTATCAAAGGTAGAGCTAAAAAAGCAGTGTCAGGAAAGTTTAATCACATGTCTCCATGTGAATTTTAGTCAGTGAAATACTAAACCACTGTCAATTGCCTCCAATGCCAACCCCTAAGGCTGCTAGATTCAATGTAAGATACAGTTCTTATGCCTTACATAAATAGTTTAACACTTTTATCCAACCCTTAAAGACACTAGACCTCTGTCCTAAACTGTGTTGCAATTTTGGACCATACAACTTATTTATTGTTTGTAGGGGGTAAACAAACAATCTTGAGAACACATAAAATTCAGGAAACAAGTACAGTTCATTCCTCTGCTTACCTACTCAAAAGTAAGTCCCTGCAAGTACAATGGAACTTGCTTCCAATGAACTGTAATAGGATTTTAGTCTTGTTCTATAAGAGCCATGATATTCCTCAATGCTAATGAGATTAAAAGCAATGTGTAGTGTTTAGATATTATTCCTGGTGATCTGCAATGAGCCATTGTTGTTGGAACAGCCTAACCAAAATACAATTTATCTTACAAGTTACAATACCAAATCTACTCAAACAACACTGAATCCATTTTGCTCTGATCACAACACATCAGCTCTCATTACAAAGTTAGGAGAGCTGTGTTATTGTTGCTCAAATTCCATTTACTTTTATTTCCTCTAGAATAAACTACAATTTACTTCCATTTGTAATTCCAAGCACATTAAATGAACAGCCCATTAAAATCAAGTTGTGAGTTGCCAAAACTGTAATCCTTAAAAAGCAAGTTTAAAAAGATTTGCTTTGCTGTTATGAAGCAGCTGCATGCACCACATACATATGGCATTAACACACATTACTTGTGGAAGCCAGCCTACCAACTTCACTAAGACTTTCCATCAGCATTTATCAGTGTGTTTGCCATATATGTAACCAAAGAATACTTCTCTAGTAAGTTTTGCTGCCAACACCACTTATCTATTATTTCAATGGTGCAATTTACAACACTGCACTTTGGCTACATTCTAACACACTTACAAGGAAGACCCATTGAAATCCATGAGTATTGCCAAACAAACACAGACAAAGTAAGGCTGTCATGATACTTTCATTTTAGTTTGAGTCAAGATATAGTTTCAAGTGCTAACACCATGTATTTGGGAAAGTAGCAGTCGTCACCAACAAAGTCAATATATAGCAGCACTAGTAGATGCAGCTATACGTACACAAATTTCAGACCATTGAATCATAAAACCAGTTTGCAATATTCAAAAGAAAGGTGAAAAGTTGCAGATGTCCACATCAGCCTGCATGAATCGGGCATCATGCCCGACCAGGTTTTTGCCTGCAGCACACTATACAAAACCCAGAAACTTATGTAATTATTGGACAGATATAAATCCAACAAAGGATCTTAATATTGTAGTAGGCACAAGAGAAAAGCTTTAATACATTAACAGCCAGGTTCTAAAAAGAAAAGAAAAAATGAATCTGAAGGCCTGCTCTGCAAATATGATGTTAGCTTTGAGGGAACAGGAAGGGGTTATACAGGATACAAAAATAGAGTTTCCTGTTTCTAGATAAGAGGACTGTGATGCACGTAAATATGAACAGTTGATAATAACCAATGAAAGAAATTCTAATGAGGGGAACTGCAGTTTACTAGATTAACAAGACAATGCTACTTATGATTGCTGCAAGTAAGATACACAAAAAATCAGCCTAGGCACATATACTTAGAAATATTCCATTGAACTCACTCAGTATGACGGAACGTGAAGCCTTCTGAATCCAAATCATGATCCCTTTCCATACACAGCCCTTACTTTCAGACTTAGGACTGACCAATAAAGAAGTTCTCCTGTGGAAGCAGCCAACTATGTACCATAGCCTACCCTACATGTGACAGAATCCTTGTTTTACATTTACTAGGAAGCCTCATTGAAATTCAGTGGTGATTGACCCGAAAAGGTGCATAGAACATTGTAAGCTGAACTACCTAAGAAAGCTAGCAGGCAAATTAACTGCTTTCCCAGGTAGCGTACACCTGGGAAGCTACTGTCACTTTAAGAGGACAGACATGGTTCTGTCACAATCCATGGTCAACAATGTGATTTTGTACCACTGCTGCCTTTCTCCCTACTGTTTTTCACTTACTGCAAATATGACATTGACTATACCACTTGCCCACACAGTATCTAATTGACTACATGATCCTAGTAGTTCCTGGGAAAATGCTTGATAAAGAAATATTACAGTAGCTTCTTAAGATGCAGGCCAGAGCATCAAAAGATTTGCTAACACATTCCTAAGATGGTGATGGCTTGTTTTGCTTAACTGCCATCTGTTCATAAGATTTAGTTTAAAAGGTGTACAAAACTTTAAACAGAAACCAAGGGAACCACAACAGATATGACAATGCATCACTGTGTGTCCCCTTTTTATTGAAACAAAAAACTTCTGAAACAAACTTAAGCTTATTTCACCAAGCATTTGATATAGGAACTTGAACTACCACTTTGCCCTTATCATAGAAACACGCAGCACAGGTAAAAATCACAGACCCACAAAATCAGACTCCTGTAATTACAAGCCTGATGTGTCAGCCAAATAGTCACTGATAACAGTAGCAGCTTTGATCTTAAATTTAATTAGATGATTTACTGAGTGATTCAACCTGGGATTTAGACTGGGAATTCAAGCAATTCAACATTGTAAAAAAATTAATTCTTAGCAGGCATACACACAATTACAGCTGGTCTGCAGCAATCACTATTGGTACAGCAATCAGAACATTTTCAGAGTTGTCTATTTCAAAAGTCTCATACTGCACCAAGTCAAAAGCAATGTACATAGCCACTCAATAGCAATCAGTTACTGTATTGATGTTGGGTATGCCTACCCAAGATTTTCACCCAAGTCTGATACCAGCTTTTTATTATTGGTAGTAGTAGTAGTAGTAGTAGTAGCAGCAGTAGCACTAAGACTTTCACCAGGAATAGGGCAGTTACTTAAAAGCACACATGGACACACACTTAGTAACTTAGGTGTTCAATAAAGTGTCTGTGTATGTGGGTTTTTTAAACTTGTTTGTGCACTAATCAAAAGTTTGGGCAAGAACATGAAAGACATTATGTGGGCCACTTCACATATTAAACAATTCTTATGGGCAAGTTAGTCTCATGAAGAATTAGGGTGCAAGAAAATGTATGCCATTTTGACCACAGGGTATGCATAGGATTGCTACATCTCTGTGTGTTTCATGATTAATAGAAGTGCCTCACAAGCAGGACCACTTTTCAACTGTTACTATGTTTTAAAAGTTTAACAAGATCCAAGTGAACAATGAAGTGTATTATCCATAAAGCATGATGTTTAAGAAGTGGTATCAATATAATCCTATAATTTCTCCAACATATGGCCTCAATTACAGTAATAGTACAATTCCTCCCAACTTTTCCCAAATAGTAGGAAAATACTGCACATGTGGAAAACTTCCAGTAACACTGACAAAGCAGATGAGCAGGGAGAAAACTGAACAGTGTAAAATCGGCAGATGGATGAAGACAAAATTGCACATTTAACCAGGCAATCACTAATATATTGACAGTTAAGGACGTCCATCAGTCATTAAAATGCTTTATGACAGTTACTTCTGCTACTAAGCAAAATACTGGAGTTAACTTTTAAGCCCTCTTAGCGATCTGACTTGAAAAGTTAGACAAATTTAGTTTAGGAAGTTATGTAACACAGATGTATTTAGTTTAGAAAATTACATAATATCGTCAGGATTTGTTATGTTGTCCAGCACGCCTGCTAGATTTTTCTTTTGAACGCTGAAATCTCAAGTAGCACTTAAGCAGAAATGTACTCTGGCACAAAATACACCCCTACAAGCACACACACACACACACACACACACACACACACACACATCTCGAGATAAGACATAAGATTCAAGCCAACACAAGAGAAAGCTGAGCTTCAGATAAGATCGGAGAGCTGACCTAGCCTATTTAAATCATCATCCCGTGAGCTCGAAGAAAACCAGAAGCGCTTAAACTATTTTGAATGAAACGTGTCTTTTCCCCATTAGAAGTTCCTCCTCACGTCAAAAGCCCTTCTCCTCCTCCTCACACAGGACCGTGCCCGACAACGACAACAATGAAATTATTGCAGGAAAGAATGGGAGGGAGGGTCGCCAAGGTGGCGGAGAGAGTACCCAAGAAGAACACAAGACCGAGCCACACAAGAGCGAGAGGGTGACTTTTCGGGATCGTAGGGAAGGAAGTTAATTTCTGTATTATCATTGTTATTATTATTTGCGGGAGGGGGGAAGCTGCTTTGAAGGAGTCACCCACCTCTTTGATCTTCTCCCTTTTCTTCCGGATGGCGGGGTCGGTCGGTTCCCCTCCCACGGCCCCGACGGGTTTGCGGAAGGGCAAGTCCGGCAGCCCGGCGGCCCCCGCCTCCCTCCTGCCCAACTTGTCCTGCAGCAGAAACTTCGCCTTGTCCTGGTGGATGTCCCTGCGGATCTCGTCGGGCAGCTTCTGGAGGGTTTCTTTCGCCTCCCGCAAAGCTCGCTCGTGGTCCTCGCGGATCTTGGCCAAGTTCTCCGCGGCTTCCTCTGCAATAGCGGCGGCGGCCCCATAGCCGCTGCTACTACTCCCGGCTCCGGGCGGCTGCGGCGGGCGCTGGTGTTCCCCGTGCGCCGGGGGCGGCGGCGGCGGCTGCTGCTGGAGGTTGCTGCTGGAGTGGAAGAAGACGCCGCTGAGCAGCTTGGGGGAGTCCGGCAGGAAGAAGATGGCCCCGAAGCAGAGCGTGATGAAGGCGCTGAAGACCAGCAGCAGCACGAACTTCTCCGTCAGGCGGAACGCGCCGCTGGGGCCGGGGGCTTTCCTGCCTCCGGGCCCGCCCAAGGGACCTCCGCCCAGAGGGCCGCCCAGGGCGCCCGGGCCGGCGGGGCTGCCGAAGAGCGGCAACAGGCTGACGGCGGGCATCGCGCGGGGCTCCGGGACTCAGCGCCCCCTGTAGGCCGGCGGCGCCCGCGGGGCAACCCGTCGTCACCAAACCGCCACAGCCGCGGCGGGCGCCGTCACAGCCAGAGCGGGCCGGCGGGACCAGCCCGCGCTTCCTGCCCTCGGCTGCCGGCGGCAACTTTCTTCGTCCTCTTCGGCGGCAGGAAGTTTTGCTCGGCTGCCGCCGCCTCCTCCGCGAGTTCTCCCTTCACGGGAAGCGGCTGCCTTTGGCCGACGAGGGAAGTTCGGACCCGAGGTGTGTTTGCGGCTCTGTCAGCTCCTGCCGCCGCCGCCCCCTCGGCTGGTGCGGCTGCTGTCGCCGCTGCCCATTTGACGCCGGCGCTGCCGCCTGCCCTCAGGTATCCGGCGAGAGGAAGGCGGAGCGGCGCTGCTGTTATCGCTGTGGCCGCCCAGCCAATTCATAGGAATGATGACACTTCGCTCCCTCTCTCCCCTCCTCCCTCCCTCCCTCTCTCCCCTCAGAGGCGGCGGCGCCTGGCACTCGGAAGCGGAGGACAACTGCTTACTCGAGCACGGAGCGCGGAACTGAGGTAGCCGCGAGAGGGAGGCCCCTGCTTCTCGGCGAAGGAGCGCGCTGGACCAATCACAGAGTAGGCGGGGCTGGGTGGTGGCGGGCGAGAGGAGGAGGCGGTTACGGGAAGAGAAGGGGCGGGGCATTCCAAGGAGCGAGGGGCGGGGCGTGTGGATTTGTGGTTTTTTTACAGTTGAGAAACAGAGCGTCCCGGGCGGAGGGGGGCGTTGCTCGTGCAGCGCGCGTGCGGGGTGCCAGAACCGCTGGTTGCAAACGTGCGCGGGCGGGCACGCGCTCACACTCACACACTCACTCGCTCGCTCACACACAGATGACGACTTGGCTTGTTATGCATCGTCGTCGGCTTCCCCTGCTCGGGCGTACGTGACGCCACACAGGAGGTTAGGCGAAATCCTCGTGCCTGGCCCACCTCCCGGACTAGGATTCATTAACCCCGGGTCCGTTCACGCATGCACACGTGCAGTAGTACGAAGTTGCGTTTCTTGATCAATCAGTGGGGCTTTGATTCTAGCGCGAGATTGCAGCATGACGCGCACCGTCCCGTCCCCCCACTACAAAACTCAAGTTTTAACACTTGTCGATAAAGGATCTTCCTGTGGACGGCCGGCTGCGTGCATTTTTTTTTGTTTACTTATTATGTGGCGACAGTTTATGGGAAGGAAGGAATTGAGGCCGAAATCTGACACTGGCTGTAAATATACAGACCGATCGATACATTGCTAGGCAATAACGGGCGCGCTGGGCTTCCTGTGCCGCTTGCTTGCTAGACTAAGCGAGACTGGGTAAACGTGCACAGCCTCCCACCGAACTTTTCTGGAATTAAACAATGCATTGGCTGAAGTGACCAACTGGGTTTTTCCACCACAATAATCTAGCGGGGCTTCCAGACTCTGCTGCCCATGCACAAAAGTTTTGCACGGTGTTCTGAGGACGACCTGATCAAATGGAGCTGTCAACTTTTCCCTTTTCTTGCGAGGAATCGTATTCGGAATAAGGGAATTTCTCTTTAAAAAGGAGGAAAGTTGACAGCTATGACTCCGATTTAAATCACGTTGCCTCCCCCGAAGAATGCTGGGAACTGTAGTTTATCAAAGTTTCTGGGACTAATAGCTCTGTGGAGGGTAAGATATTGTTCCCAGCATTCTTTGGGGGAAGCCATGTGCTTTAAATGTACTATGTGGGTGTTGCACGACTGTGGTAATGAAGCTGGAGTCTGGCTGTTGTTTACTGGACGTAGCCTGCCCTATCCAAAAGACTTGGGACTGTTAGCAGTGTACTAATTATTCTGCCATACTCCACACCACTCCAACCATGTGACCAAAAACATCCATATTAGCCTTACATCCCTACAACCTTGGACAAGTCTTCTTAAGAAAGTAATTCTAGAGTTTAGGTGCAGCCATCCATGACACTTGTTTATATTCCCTTGCAGGCATTATTTGGTTCATAGTGGTGGTATGCTTAAACATTATGGTAGAGATGCTCTTATAGCTACAGGGTGGTTCATAGCCACCAGCCGCTTGAATTCAGCTTGGAAGGTAATGCAGGGTCTGGGAGAATATGGACTGGGTGAGTCACCATTAGAAGGTGGGCTGCAATATTTTGCATTGGCTAATACTTGTGAATTATTGCCAAGGAAAGCCTTGCATAAAGATTTGGCTATCCTTATTTAGCAACATAAAGACTCACCTGGGCCTCTGCATGTTATACTTTGCTGCACAGCTGTTGTGTTGCTGTAGTGCACTCGACAGATAAAACATATGCTCATTTAGGGTCCATGGTACTCTGGGAGCTCTAGGTGGGAATTGTGCTAGGCAAAAGGGTTTGTGTGTGGTTGTGAAGGGGATTGAAAATGGTGGTTGTGGACTTTCACCAGAACATTCTTAAATTCAGAATAATACTGTTTACAACATTAAAGTCTCACATTGAACAAAATGATCCATAGAAAGTACTTTACGATCTGAAAATAGAAACAATGTATGTACTTTTGTAACCCCAGAAAATCTTTAATAAAAACAATTAAAAAGAAGAAGAAGGTGGGGGGATGGCCTCCCTGGGTAGAAAAAGTTTGCAAGTGCTTGAAGTAAAGGGAAAACAATCATCTGATATGTTGCAAAAGAAAAAGAAACTGAATGTTTTGTTTAATTAAAAGTTTGCAATGAACAATGACTCAACGCTTTACCAAACTTACAAAGCTAATTTTTTCTATAAGAAGTTATGTAAAGCTACACATTTATTGTACATGGCTCTATGCCCAAAGCCCTTGCCAAGCAGTAAATTATACAGTGGTGTTGTAATGAACATAGAAATGAAAGGAACAGCTATAAAA
Organism: Podarcis raffonei; assembly: GCF_027172205.1. Taxonomy (NCBI): domain Eukaryota; kingdom Metazoa; phylum Chordata; class Lepidosauria; order Squamata; family Lacertidae; genus Podarcis; species Podarcis raffonei. The sequence goes on from NC_070604.1 coordinate 56,688,299, forward strand.
TGGTTTAACAATAGCCTGCGAAGTCTTTGACATTAAAAAGCACATTTATAGTACGTACAGTACCCCAGAGCATCTCCAGTGACCATGCAGCTACACTTCACCATATGGTTAAGAAAAATGTGGTGAAGAAACAAACCAAATCAGAACCCTATAATCACCATCTTTTTATTTATTTTTTAAGGGAACAGATTGGAATTTTTCATGGAAGATTTATTTTACTTGTGACTAGAATTTTAGCAGACAAGAGAAAATCTTTGTCAACTCTTAACACAATCATTTATGTGACTATATTCCTCTTAGGCTAGTGCTACATTGTACTGCAGACCACTGCTTTAGTTTGTTTGTTCTTTGTGCACCAGCACATTGTATTATGTTATGGCCACAACATAAGAGGCTGCTAGAAATTGAATTAAAACTCAGTTTGTTGGCACTCAAATGCAGCTGGGCATATGAAGTGAAGAGAAAGGGAAAGTATTGCTTGGTTGGATTGCATGTGCTCAGTGTCTCTTGAGTTGGGATGGAGGAAAAATTCAAGTCTGTATTTAAAGGCGAATTTATCAAATTTTCACTTCTATCCTTTGCAATTCATACTTATCTGAATTTTGTGATGCAGCTCTCTTACCAACCAACGATAACAAAAATGCATATATTATGTAAAATGTGCAGACAAATGAATGTATTAGTGAACATAACGTGAGAAAGGCATTCTGTTAGGAGAAAATGCTTACAAAATGCATAGAAAAAGTGTTTATTAGCAGAAATTTGCACTAAAACGCAGAAGTGTTTTTTTAATCACAAATTGCTGCAGAAATGTGGAGAACCGAATTGAAGGTTGGAAAAATAAGAAAGTGGGAGAACTTAAACTGACAGATCCTTACATTGCAATCTGTAAAGCGCTATGTATGTCTTAGGTTCAAAGGACCGTGTTCCTCTGGTTTTGAGATCTTTGGGGGAGGCCTCTCAGTCCCACCACCCTCAGAGGCACACTTGGTGGGGATGTGGGAAAGGGCTTTTTTAGTACCTGCTCCCAGACTGGAACTCCCTCCCCGGAGAAGATAGACTGGTTCCCTCCTTGTCCTTTTGCCAGCAGGTGAAGATCTTCTTGTTCCAACAGGTTTGGGGGAGCTGACTGCTTTTAATAAAAGGGATGGTGCAGTGCTGCTTTTATTGCAATTATTTGTATGTTTGAAACACACACACACAAACATATATTTGCTGCTTTTAATAAAGAAACAATGAGAAACTGAGTGTTAATTCAGCATTTATCACTGCTTGGTCTGGAAAGGCCTGCAGTACTTTGCTGTGTTATTTCTTTGTGTCCATGGAACTTTACCTGCAAACACCCTGTGGACCACAAGCAGTCCTTACACCACAGTTTAGGAATTACTGCCAAGGATATTTAGGAAATTAAGATGACTACATTTTAAAGATATTCAAGCTAACCACAATTGTGTTAATTATACTATCTGCAGGAGGTGTACTGTATTATGTCTTGTGAAAGGTTATGTGGGTATTGCCTAAGTTTTAACAATCTTGTGCCCTCAATTATCTCTTTGTTGTTATTGCCCATTTCCTTCCTTCTCTTACCAAATATGCAGTGTATGCCTGATGTTTTTTCTTTTTTGATGATTCCCAATATGGCTCCACCAATTAAACACTATGGAAATTGCTTGCTGAGGGTTCTGATGATCTTATCTTCACCAACTGGAAGGGCATTTACAGATCATAATTTCTGTTGCTAGCTGCAATGCTTTAAATTCAAATGCCATTGCTGCATGGAATACAGCTATATACATATTTTGGTGCATTCATTTATGATATATGGTTTTAAAGGGCCTGATGAAACTTGTAGTGACAGAGTTCTGTAATGGAGGCTCTAAGCAGTTTGCAAATATGGAAATTAGTTACACAAGACAGACATGATTAAAATACACAATAGTTAAAAGAAAACCGTAATTAAAATAAAAAAACCCATCACATTAAAACATTACAATGTAAACACTCATAGTTAAAATGTACAATAAAAGAATCCAATTAAAAGTGATAAAAAATGAGTCTTGCGTCAAGAGATCAAGGGAATGCCTTTGTGAACAGGTGCATCTTCAAGAACTGGCGGGATGCCAGTATACATGGGGCCTCATATTTCTGCAGGAAATGCCTACCACAACACCAGTACTACCAGTGAAAAACCCCACCTCTGTCTCACCATAAATCATCAGGCTATCATAGAACTAAACAGGTTCCAGTTGTAGATATCAATGCCCTTACTGAGGAATGGGGTGGAGAGTTGATCTTCCAGGTATTCTTATTCTTCTTATTCATTTCATGTTTATACCACTTTATATGTTTATAGGGAAAAAATCCTCAAAGCGGTTAATAACACATAAAAACATCAAAGTATACATTTAAGGCAACATAATTGACAGGAAACTAAAATATGAAAGATTTCAAAATAAAACATTGCAAAGGAGGTCAACTACAGAATGCACATTTAACACGGCAAAATTAACAAAAAAATCAAATCAAAACAAAGCCTTACTATAGGAAGTCAAGTATAAAAATGCACATTTAAAAGAGCATAGTTAGCAAGAGAATAAAATATTATCATAAGCATAGAACATCTACTGGGCAGTGGCTGTGGAAGCTCAGGTTCAATGACCTGGATCTGCACTCAAAGACAGCGAAGACAACAGCCTTAGCTTTTGTAGCTGGAGTGATTCCTGGGCCCCATCCTCCCAGGCCAGTGGAAAAAGGCCTGTAAGGCAGGAAACAGGTCTTCCAGGACTTACAGCCAAGATGACAACCTGCTCTAGAGTTGCTTAGGGCTTTATATGTAAGAATACTGTAAAACTGGCTCAGTGGCTCATAGGCAGTCTATGATCTCTTAGTACTGGTGTGACATGGGCCCACATTTCCCCTGTCTCCCCCCCCCCCTGGGAATTTATACAAGTATTGCACTTTCTCCACACCAAGCTTTTAGTACTTAAGGCAGTCTTACAGTTTCTTCCTTCCATCTTTTCCTGCATTCTTCATTCTGCACCAACTCATCTGCTATTAATGCTTTTCTTTTTCAACTCCTGTCTCAGTGGCTTCTGATAGAATTCTTCCTATGGTGTGGCATCCTCCCCTTCTCTGTTCATGAAGGTGCTTGCCTTTCCTATTCTATACATGACATTGTGGCTGAATCAAAACAGATCTCCAGACTTCACAGCCCTGTTCACAGACATTGAAAAGCCCCTCTCCATGGGTGATGGTTTGGGGAGGGTAGTAGCAGGTCTGATGATTTTTGCCCATCTTATCTTGTAAGCTGCAACATTTGTATGCACACTCCCCCTTTCCACCACTCACTGTGTGTTCCTTCCAACTTATCCATGCAGTGTGAAGCAACTGAGTAAAAGAATGACCCTCACAATGAATTGGCTATGTTTGTAATATTGCGACAATGTGAAATCTGATTGGCAGTATGGAATTGTAACATACAATAATCACATTCACCATGCGATCCCTGATTGGCTAGTTATTACAGTGTGCGAAATAAGGAGAAGTGGAATAAAAAAAGTGCCTAAACAGCTGTCCAAAGTGAAAATGAACATGGGCAAACGGCTGTGTGAACAAGTCAACATTTAATGGTCTTTGGAGACACATTTTTGGACATCCCACCTCTCATTACACCCCTCATTTCATATCAAAAATGTTCACTCCTGAATATTCATTGCAACCTTACACAAAATCCGTTTCTTCAGCAAAGCCTCTACCTGCAACTTTACTGTTAACAGTGGACTCTGTATCCTTTCCCCATTGCTTATTCATCACACTGTGACCTCTCCCTATACTCCCCTTGTGCTTATTTTCTGTCCAGTGCCTAAGAAACTGTTGGCAATAAAACATGTTAAATGGTAGTGGTACCAGATACAGCAAGATTCTAAAAGTAGAGTTTTAGTAGTGCCTTCTACCTTTATGATTTATCTGAGTTGTAAGAACTATTTCCCAACAACCTCCTGTAATGTTCTTCAACAATACCAAGTTGCACTCTCATACTCTGTGTGGTAGTGATCTAAAAGCATTGCAGTCTTTACACCTATTGCAGCTTTTATACTTGGATGCACACACAATTCACTCTCTTTCTTTGATCATCTCTGGCCTTTAATCATTGTGGGCCCCCCCCTTCAAATCTTGGTGCTGCATTTCAGAATAGATTCAACTTCATAGGCGATTTTGCTGCAAATAAAAGCACAATAAGAGGGAACAGTAGTAGTAAATGTATTAGATTTCTTTCTAGTCCAATAAGGAAATATGACATTAGGGTATATTTCCAGATTACAACTCAACATTGATGCCTCTAAATAAAACATTAAGATACTAGGTTCGGTTAAAAATTTCTCTGTTTTTCTTCTGTTGTGTTCCTTAAAAAATAACTTTAAAACTTATGCTGCATGCCCTTTTTATATTCCTTTTATATCAATAATAAATGCTATCCAGAAAGTAAGTGGAAATATTTATTTACTTATTTTATTTCTTATGTTTCCTCCACCATTTAGAGTACTTATTCTGTTCTTTGAACATAAGATTTTGGGAAGGGGAAAAAAAAGATACCTTGAAAAAAAAAGGGCCAGATTAGCCCATTGGCAATGCCTCGAGACATACCTCAATTTCTTTTTAGTATGTGACATCTGAACAGGCACACTGTTCCCATGGGCAAGTAATATAATGGTGGAGAAAAGAGTTTTCTAATATGAATCAACACTGTACTGTACTTTTAAAGAATGGTTGGTGCCTGTTGACCACTGCTGCCCAAGTGCTTATATTTTATGGCTTTAATTTTATTGTCTGTAATGGTTGTATTCTGAGACTTTAATTATTATGCCTTCCCAATGATTTAGAAAGCCTTCATTTTAAGACCCCTTGCAACCTGTCTCACTTTTGTTGCCGTGTTATAACAGGCCAGTTTTGTTCCGCCATTCTCAGCCTAGCCCCACGAATTTCATTTTATGCAATCACTCAGAAGATGGCAGTTCTCAGGGGGGTGGACTGCCATGTGTTGATTAATGCAGCTGGGATGCCTGTGTTCAGGCCATAGCACTATGAATATTTGTCTTTTTTCCAAATGAGATCAAGGACTTTCTCCTTAGTTTTCTAGCCTTAGGGTGCTTATTCCATTGATTTACTCGGTTGGCTTACTTTTTAATAGGGGAAAGACTAATCAGGAACAAAAATCCAAACTTGTCTGCTCTCCAGACTTCTTCTGGATCATCTGGTATAGCTAAGCCCAAACTTTGGAAAAGGGGTAGTTGTGTTAGTGTGTTGTAGCAAAAACAACCATGATTTATTTGGCACTTAGAAGATGGACAGATTTATGGTGGTATATATTTCCATTGGCCAGAGAGACCATTTTGTCAGTTCATAATCACCTAAGTGCATAGTAGGTACACATATATAACCATAGAGAGAAGTGTTATTTATTGTCGAGGGCCTGAGCACCGAGTCTTCGCTTACATGGTGACTAGGATGGCTACAAAGCCGGGTGCTAGTGAGACCCCAGACACTCACCCTCTTAATTTCCCCAGAGATGTTTGTTACATTTTGCTAAGCGTCAGTTTTTGCCAATAGATTTTGGGTGGGGAGAGAGCCCAATTCATGTGCCATGTACTGGGCAGAGAAAATCCTTTTGGTACCACATAGCTCAGAGAAATACCTGACAGCTAGATTTTTGGGGGTGGGTGGGGAGAGGGTCCTCTTTCTCTGAAAATCAGCCTAAATTTGCATCTATACAACTTAGTTAGAATATACAAATGTTACATCAATATGTATCACGGGCCTCTGCCCTTTTAGATATCTAGCAATGCCCCTTTTTGCTGTCATTGGTTTTAACAAAGTAGACCAAAAGGGCATGCCGTGTAAGAGATGCAGCATGTGTTTCACACTGCTATACAAACAGGTGATTTGGTTGATTTACAGGGCCTGTGATCTCAGTTTCTCTCTGTTTATGGCATTGATTGTGTTGCATCCTGGGAAAATACAGAAACCTCTTGGAAACTCCTAGGGAGGACTTAAGGGGTGCAGAGCCTAGGCTGGTCTTGTGCCTGTACACTCCAGACATACTGACAGATAAGGACCAGGACAATCACTCCGAAACATGCATGTAAGAAACCTAACACAACAATTCTAGGCATGTTTACTCAGAAGTAAGTCCTACTCCAATAAGACTAATCTTAAACTTGCCTGGACATCAGTGGGGTGTGTAGAAGTGGCATAGCCATTTCTGCATCTGCAGCCTTGCCATTCATGCCAGCCGGGACACAAGGCAGGCAAAATCCTGCTCGGTGCTACGCCAGCCTGGAGCTGATATAGCAACTTAGCCTAGATCAGGCTCACAATCTTCAAATGATAGCAGTCAGCCTGGCTTGGAAACTAGTGTACAGTGGTACCTCGGGTTACAGAAGCTTCAGGTTACAGACGCTTCGAGTTACAAACTCCACTAACCAGGAAGTGGTTGCTCCAGGTTAAGAACTTTGCCGCAGGATAAGAATAGAAATCGCGCGGCAGCAGCAGGAGGCCCATTAGCGAAAGCACGCCTTGGGTTAAGAACCATTTCAGGTTAAGAATGGACCTCTGGAACAAATTAAGTTCTTAATCTGAGGTACCACTGTATTCCAGGTCTGTGCAGCCCTTCTCTGCCCCTGGAATGTTTTGTTTGGGAGTTTTCCATGGGTTACTCCTGGTAGGAATCCTGCTGCCAGTAATTTTGCCAGGCAGAATGAAGAGCTCTGCACCGGAGGAGAGATGCCAGCATCAGTCCATGCACAGAGACTAGTGGAACTGTTTTAGGCTGTGCACAGAGAGAGACATCTGCCCCATCCAACACCTTCCTCCCCTGTATTTCAGATTGTGGGGTTTAGATTGCAGCCTTATTTTCTAAGGCATGTTCAGAATTGTAGATTAAATCTGAAGCTTTTAAGAGGACACTGTACCCAGGGAGTTAGGCTATAAAATGGCACAAAGCAGATTTATTTAAAGTAATAATACACTGTTAAAATATATTTTGAAATATGAAGCACCTGTTAAATGCAATGTGCATATTGGTGCAAGATATTCAGACTGAAAGAGCTTAAGGTATTCAGTTCAGGTCTCTAGCAATGCAGAAGTAATTAAATGCACATATATCACTTTACGAACACATACCGGGAAAATTGTCAATATACAACTTTCAACATCCATTGGTAAAATGCAGCCCCAGCAGTGAACATCACCTTAATGAAAATCTGTGAAATACACAACTGTACAGTGCTCGGCAATAGATAACAAATTGGAAATAAGGGAAATATTATGGAGACACAAAAATGGAACATTGTATTTAATTTATGCTTTATATTTCAAAGGGTATTTTAATAATATGTTGTAACTTTTAATAAGCCTCTTCTGTGCAATTTTGTGCTCTAACTTTTGAGTGTAGCATAGAACTTTTTCTTAGAATTTATTACCCTTCCTTTTTGTATGTGAGGGTCTTGTACAGCCTTTAAGAGGATTGCAGTGTAGGATCGTTTGAATCACGGGGGACCTTGAGCTGCACAAATATGAGGCTCCCTACCAACGATTGATTGAGTGAGGGTTTAATAGTCATTTATGCTAAAACATCTGCAGTGGGAATAATTTTACTCAAGTGTACAATATGCTAATATGACAGCATAGGATCAAAGTACAGTAACAATTCCTTCATTGAAACTTCCTTGGTAGCAACTGCAGGGAATGCTCTCTAAAAGGCCTTTATTGGTCCTTGGTATCTTCAGTGCTGAACAAGCAGGGTCCCATGGGCACTGGGAAAGGTAGTTCTTCTGGTTGCATGAGTTTTTAATATAGATAGCAGGCAACCTAGAATTTCTTTATTGTTGTTGTTGTATAGTTGCTTCCTGCCCCCAAATGAAACTCACTCACACCATTTATAATGGATTCATGTTACACTGAAGGCATTAAAGTCAGATATACATTGAATGACTATATTGTAGAAAGGTAAAGGCACTTTATAAAGAAAAGTAATAGAGGTACAGAGATATAGAAATTTGACTGGGGGCATTACAGGTCTCTTATGAATGAAGAACAGACAGGACATAGAACATACCTACATCAAAAAAAAAAATCCAACTTATTAATATGTGTAATGTAGGACCTACTCTAAGGAAAATGTGCATAGCATTTCAGTCTGTTGTATTTCATGGAATCTACAGCAGCATTTTAGCCCCATGACAACTCTGTGAGCTAGTTCAGGCTTAGAGAGAGTGGCTTGTTCAGTGAGCAAATATCTGAATTGGGATTTGTACCTTGTTTCCCACATCCAAATATTGCATTGCCACAATAGATTACATACCAGCTACCTCTCAATTTCTTTAGAGGCATCTACTAACTTCCCTTGACTAAGTGATTGAGAGACAAAACTTCATCCCAACACAGTGTTGGTGAGCAACTATAATGGAAGTTAATCATTAATTGTACATGGACTCAGAAAGACAATTTTAACCGGAGCAGAACGAGGGATGACACTGTTGTTCTGAATAAGGATGCCCATTAAATCCTAGATTTACCTTTTCATCTATCCATGGAATAAATGCACTCTGAAGATCTTGCTATAAAAGTGACTTGCATACTTACCTTACTTTTCTTCTGAAGTTTTTTTTAAAAAAGACACTTTATTTGTGAGAGGCCATATGGTGTATCTTATCTTTTTTTGCTCACTAGGTAGAACAATAAATCTATTGTGCCTGATGCATAACAATAGGAATCTGTTAGACCTTGCGGTCCTATCATTTGGTTGATGATTCAGTTTATATTTACATCCCATCCTTCTTCCCAAAGAAGCTTAGGATGGCATGCCTTTGTTGGTAATGTGCAAGAAAATGTAGAAAGTTTTTATTTTCAACTCGGCCAAGACGATGGGATGCTCTGTAGCCTGTCCCGAACATATCCTGTTCTCTCTATGAAAATATTGTGTTTCTCTACAGTTTGCCATTCTTTTGGTGTTTCCCATTGCTTTGGAAAAACATCAGCTGCCTTACAAATCCTTCCTATTCAGACACATTTAAAAGAAGAAAAATATGCATCAAAAGCGTTCAAAAAGTAACTGAAGCGCATTGTATAAGCAAGACAGAAGTATCAAAGTATAATAGAATCAAATCATAGAATCACAGAATTGTAGAGTTGTAAGGGACCCTGAGGATCATCTAGTCCAACTCCCTGCAATGTAGGAATATGCAGCTATTCCATAGGGGTATCGAACCTGCAACCTTGGCGTTATCAGCACCACACTATAACCAACTGAGCATTGCTAGCTTGCTACATTTCCCACTGACTGGCAACAAGTTAGACAAGATAAATACAATAAATCCATAGGTTACTCTACTGACAATACGACTGCCGTCAGTGGAACATGGAGTGAAGTAATATTTGGCAATACACTTTATCTCATTCAGCTCCTGCCTCAAATCTGCTCCAGAGTATTGAACAAGTCATATATGGCCATTGATCATTTATATTTATTTATTTTTCTGCCATACCAGATAATCTCCCATTGATTGAAATTGTATTTCCATTTGCTCATCATATACTAGAGATGTGATAATTTAGAATTGGCTGAAATTTACATGAAGCTTTTTTGGTAGAATTTGTTGATAACCATAACAAGCTATAGTATTAGGAGATTGGAAATGGAATTATTAGAGGATTCTGAATTCCAAAATCTTGTTTGAGATAGGAAGGCTATTGATATGTAAATGTTGTGTTAAGGAATGGAAACTGCCAAGCAGCATCCTTAATATTCCAGAGCACAATCCACTAAGAACTAGGATTACATATACTCAACATAATTCCCACTGGAACGGGTGGAAAATATGTGGCAACAGTCCTTATGGAGCGTACCTCTTTCCCTTGCTAGAAAGATTTGTTTTCAGAATTAGGGAATCTGACTTGAGCTGTCAGTAATGAACATAATTCACTATGGAATCTGAAACAATGTCCATGCTAGAGAATTTGAGGCATTCCCCAGTTGTAGATGAAATAAAATATTCACCACAGAAAATATAATGAAAAGGCTGCATAATTTTACATAATCATAGCACTAAAAATAATACAACTTGCTTATTTCACGAAGTTTTGGTATTTCTTCTACATGAACATTGCCATTTAGTTGCAAATTCTTTTTTTTTTCTTCAGCGTAATTTTTATTGCCTTGTCTAGGTAAATGTCTCTTGAGCCTGAAGCTGGCCAGTAGCTCACATCTCTCACTTGCAACATCTGTGCAACCAGACAGAAACAATGAGTCCTGCTAAATAATTCCCATGGGGATAGGGGACAACCACATCAAACTTTGATTGTATGAAATATTTACCCAGCATGTTCTTTCTATAGAGGAGCAAAGAGGTTCTTGTTAAGTTAATACCCTTTGTGTGTGTGTGGGGGGGAATGATTTACTGATTTCAGAAGGCTTCCTGTACAAATGTTTGTTGATCACACTGACAACCTTTCCAGTATGTAATGTTGACTGCCCATGTCCCTTTATCACCTTTCGCCAGACCTGGGTCCAGTAATGGAACAAGGCACTGAACAGGATAACCCCAAGGTGGGCCTCTTGTTCAGCGATGGAGGCTGCACTGGAGCCATGTTGTTGTTGTTGTTGTTTAGTCATGTCCAACTCTTCGTGACCCCATGGACCAGAGCACGCCAGGCACTTCTGTCTTCCAATGCCTCCCGCAGTTTGGTCAAACTCACGCTGGTAGCTTCACGAACACTGTCCAACCATCTCTTCCTCTGTCGTCCCCTTCTCCTTGTGATCTCAACCTCTCCCAGCATCAGGGTTTTTTCCAGGGAGTCTTCTCTTCTCTTGAGGAGGCCAAAGTATTGGAGCCTCAGCTTCAGGACCTGTCCTTCCAGTGAGCACTCAGGGCTGATTTCCTTAAGAATGAATAGGTTTGATCTTCTTGCAGTCCATGGGACTCTCAAGAGTCTCCTCCAGCACCATAATTCAAAAGCATCAATTCTTTGGTGATCAGCCTTCTTTATGGTCCAGCTCTCGCTTCCATACATCACTACTGGGAAAACCATAGCTTTTACTATATGGACCTTTGTTGGCAAGGTGATGTCTCTACTTGAGCCATAATGTATGCTAAAGATTGCTCTTCTTGATATTCCATCATAATAAATTATATGGCGTTATGCAGTGCCATAGGAGGAAGGCTCCTATGTAGCTCAGTGGTAGAGCATCTGCTTGCATGCAGAAGGTCTCAGGTTCAGTCCACAGCATCTCTGGGTAGCACTGGGCGGGAACCCAGCCTGAAATCCTAGAGGGCTGCTGCTAGTCCAAATAAACTATTCTGAGCTGGATGGACCAGTGGTCTGACTCAGTAGGAGGAAGCATCCTACATGTCTAGGAAAGGGCCTTCTCTGGGATGGTGCTCCATTTATGAGGTGTGTCTGGTGCCTACTTTGGGTTTTGTTTGTTTCAGTTCCAACTTAGAATATACCAATTTGTCCAGGCATATGTGAGGAGGCTAACTAAGGTCGCAGTCCTCACTTGCCTGGCAGTAAGTTGCAATGGATTCAACCGAACTTACTGCTGAATAGAAATGATGAGGATTGTACTGCTGGTTCAGTGCTGGAAGGATGGAGGCAGCTGCAGTATTAGAGGTTGTTTCAGAGTGCACTTATGGCTGTTATTTAAATTACTTTTTAATTGCTTTTGTTTGTTTGTATTGTCTTTTGTTGACATTTTGTTTTCTATAATCTGCTCTGGGGTCAATACTGATGAAGAATGGGCTAAAAAATTTCAAAACAAATAAAACAATTGCCTAGTATAGTTGTATTGGGTTAATTTACATACCTATAACATTTTTTTAAAAAATGGTTTATTTTCTTTCCGCGTGTGTGGACAACTGCCTAGCTATAGTCAAAGGCTCAGTCCAATATGAAAGTAACAACAGAATGAACAATTGAGCACTAAGAGCATAGTGACAACATACAAGAAATTCCTCTCCTTATTCTGTCACTCAGAGCTGGCGCCACCCTCTTCAGGGCTTCTTATTTAGCCCTCCTGATAACATCTTCTGCACTGGAGTATGGAGGTAGCCTGAGCTTTGGGGACATAAATGGGCAAAACGTTGTTGTCAAGAGAAACTCCACTGGTGGGCAGTTCAAAACTCCTGACTATTCGATTGTCATTGAAATGTTTTGTTTTAAGGAGCTCCAAAGAACGCACAAGTCTGGACTTATTTCTGCAGGAGCAGAAGGGAACAAATTTGCTTTTTCCAGTTGGCATAAATAGTCTGCTGCCATCCACCTGATTTTGCTTTCCACTCGGCTCCCTCAGTGGTTAAAATGCCAGCACAGTACATTTTCCTAATGTGTTTTGTCAAAGTAGCAATTTTCTAATAGTGTCGTATGAAAAGTAGAAAATGACACAAAATGTTTGTGTTTTCTATTGATCTTTAAAATGACCCCGCTCCTTTTCAGCATAAGTGACTGACAATTACTTGGCAGATAACCCATGCAGACACCGACCTTGAAGAATTAGAGGAAATCTGTTCCACGGATGAAGTGTTCTTGAACAATTTCTCTGAAGGATTGCACACAAAAGTGCTTTCCTCCGGCATCATTCATGCATGCCCTCTTGTTCCACTCGCTGACTGTGGTACAAACGTGATGCTGTAGTCAATGTAAGGAAGAAGAAGAAGAAAAATAAACAAACTACCTTACACCTCAGTTCCCACCCACATCATTTTATAGAATGCTACAGTATAATGTACACATAAGTCGGATGCGGGTGGCGCTGTGCTCTAAACCACTGAGCCTCTTGGGCTTGCTGATTGGAAGGTTGGCGGTTCGAATCCCTGCGACGGAATGAGCTCCCATTTCCCTGTTTCAGCTCCTGCCAACCTAGCAGTTTGAAAGCACACAAGTGGAAGTAGATAAATAGGCATTGCTGTGGTGGGAAGGTAAATGATGTTTCTGTGCGCTCTGGCTTCTATTACTGTATTCCACTATGCTAGAAGCGTTTAGTCATGCTGGCCACATGACCTGGAACGCTGTCTGCGGGCAAATGCCAGCTCCCTTGGCCTGAAAGTGAGATGAGCACTGCAACCCCATAGCTGCTTTTGACTGGACTTAACCGTCCAGGGGTCCATTACCTTTATCTTTCCACAAGTGCACCTGTCTTTAATTCTTATTTTGTTCAAGCTTCACGACAACACCAGAATACCAAAATTGCAGACCACGTAGCCATGCATCATGGCCTTGCAAGTGCTTGACAACCCACTTCCCCCGTGTTTGCAAAGCCAAGTTAGCATTTAGCCCCTACACAGCACAAAAGTGCTTCATGCAGATGACCTGGTGAGGAGTATTATCCCCATAACATAGGTCAAGGGCTAAGACCAAGAGGCCTGCTTGGGGTTGCCTAGTGAGCTGTGTGGCAGAAGCAAAGCTCAAAGTAGCTATTGTGTTTTTATTTTCCCTAGGTCTCTGTTGCTATGCTACACCAGCTCTCTGAAGCAGCTGGGCAACAAAGTCAGGAGTTTTATTGAGCCCTGGTGGGCTAAATAAAATTCGGAGGCTATCTACCTGCCAGCGTAGTTGACAAGATCTTCACATCGATGCTCATCAGTGAAATGGGCAGGCTACAGGTTCAGTGCTGGACATCTTTGCATGGTTTGGAGTAGCAGTAATGTCAGCTTCATGCAAGCTAGCAGGTCAGCAATCGGTGTGTTTCCCTCCACAACACCAACAAGCAAGGGAACAATAGACCTTTTTGCAGGTTGGGAAGGTGTACGATGACACAGAGGAGCTGCCAGAGAACCTCAGAAAATATGCCCCATTTAAAATATCTATTATTTCTTTAGCTCCTCTGCCTGTTTTTGCATCTCCCCAATGGTAAGAGAATTGGTAGTAACAGACCTTGGAGGCCACAAAAAGTGTCAGTATTGCAACCAGCTATTCACAGAGAAGGTGGAGAGGGGGGACAGAACATTTATTAAGTGAAATAAATGGTGGCTTGCTTGAACATTTGTGAACCTGGTCTTGATTTAGGCTGTGTGCACAGGATACCCTTAAAACACGTTCGAAACACATTCTTTCACACAAGGAATTCTGGCCACCTTGGTCTGTCTCTCACGGAGTTACAATTCCCAAGAACCCTTAATAAACTACAGTACCCAGAATTCTTTGAGGGAAAGAATGTGTTCCAGATGTGCTATAAATATTTAGTGTGCACGCAGCCTTACTCAACAAACCATAGTTGATGTAGAGCAGAGGTAGGGAACCTTTCTCAGCTCATGGACCAGGTTCCTTCCTCAGCAACCTTGTAGCTGGTGATGGGTGGAGCCAAAAGCAAAAGTGGTTAGAGCAACCACTTTGTTGCTTTGGCCTTTGTACAGCAGGCTTCTTTCTGCACACACTTGCACAACCCTCTCTATCCTCCATCCAGGTAAGAAAGAAGCCTCATCAGTCAGGCAAAAAAAAGAAAGAAAACAAAAGAAAAACTTTCAAGGAGGGTGCACAGCAGGGCTGATGAGGGATGTTGTCTGAGGAAGAAGGGGCGTGGCCTGGAAAGAATCCTAAGGGTCAAAGAGAGAAGGGCCCCATTCAAACCTCAGAGCTCAGGTTCCTCATCCCTGGTTTGGTGCTACATCTGAACCACTCCAATGGGCTTACAGAGACATGGAAAACCACACACACAAGATGACCAAGTTGGACAACTGCACTTCTTTGGGCATTCATAATGACTGAAAATAGTGATTTCTAAAATGCCGCATTGGCCATATCCTGATGTTCCAAACACTCATCTCCCCTGTGTTAGAACAAAAAGGAATTTGTTAGCATCACTTAGTGAAAAAGCAGCCACAGACTTATTTGTTGCTCACTGTATGACAGCACTGGTGCTAAGTGGTTTCAGAATTATGGTCTCAGTGGCTTAGTACACATAACTTCATTAGGTTACAACAGGTTATTTTCAGAAAGGCAGATACATATGGAATAAATATTATACACATAGACACACACACAGTTAAAACAAACTGACATAGATATTCTTCTTTCATTTGTGTTTGTTTCTGAGACACTAAAATATAAAGCTTTTTGCTGGATGTTATGTTATGCTAATATTCTCATTTATGTCTACGGAATTGCCTGTAGGTGTTAAGATTTTTGATACCATGTCATATTCTTTTTTGCCACCCAGCTGACTGATTCATGCCACCTAGTAAAGCTTCATGTAACTTTCAAGTATGAAACTATGCCTGAGTTGGAGGCGGTGGAGGGGGGAGGGAGAACCGTCTTAAGACAAGGCAAATTTTAAAAAATAAAATATAAAAGCTTTGCAAATGTAAGCATGTCTATGTAATGATATATGAACCGGAAACATTTTAATTTGTATCTCACCATGTTCAGAGTCACCATTATTTCATCAATAAAGTGAACCACCACCTTAACTTGTTACACAGTAGACCCAAAATGTGAAGTTATTATTAATGAAGCCATGAATTCATGAAAAAGGAGAGGTAGTTGTAATATTACTGTGCTTCATTTCAAAGAGACATCTGGTGATACACTGAGACAATCAAGATGCCACATTAATAGTTAACAAATTTCATGGCAAGCCAATCTTTGATAGCCCATTGATGGCTGTACCTGAGGTATAATATTGGAAAGGGGCATCAACACAAAAGGATTGCCTCCGAAAGGCATAGCAAATTGATAACTGCAATTGTTATCTGAAAACTGCATCTGAATGATGACTATATTTGTTACAAATCAGCAGAAATACACTGTACACCATATGACACAGAGATGGTTCAAAAGTCATGAAAATAAAGAGCACAGTTTTAACTGTGGAAATGTGGCATACAAATAAAATTATGTATGTATGTATGTATGTATGTATGTATGTATGTATGTAACCCATGTTTTATTGTGATGGGAATGAGCCACTGTAAGCATCTAGCCCTTTCACTCCTCTCCTCCCCTCTTCCACCACAGCCCCAAGGAGGAGATTTAGCTCCTGCTTTTGATTAACCACAGCTTGTCATTTCATCTAAATCAACAAACTGTTGATTGTTTGAAGCAAGTCAACTTCAAACCATGAATTATGCAGCTAGCTTGTTTCAACAAACCATAGTTAAGATTTCCCACAGTTTAGGGTTTGATTGTAAGGCTAAACTGTAGTTAATCTACAATGGAAGTGAAAAGGTTCAGATTTTCTCTTCAGGAACACATCGGATACCAAGCAGCATGCAAACACAAAGCTTGATAAACTGTGGTTTATCACGATGACTGAATTGTCCCAAAGAGAAAATGAACCATACAGTACTTGGTCTGATTTATGACCTTTTCAGTATTGCAGGATATGTGGTACAGTGAACACCGAATCTGTGCCAAAGCAATTATTGGATGGCCTTACTCTACATCAGATCATCGATCACTTCTCAACCCACTTTCAGAAGTTTTGCATAGATATGTGCAGAATCTGGAGGAGAGTTTTGTTTTTAAAATGGTAATACCAACCCCAAGCAGGGATTTCTGGGGTGGGGGGAATCTTTCTGGCTTTTCAGATTTCAGCTGATTCTTGTTGCTCAGATGTACTTGACAGTATTGTAAACTCCTTGCTCAAAATTATAGAGTCCTCAGATGTTTTCAACCATGCATATTTCATACAGTGACAATGCATCATGGGTTTTATAGCCTTATGTCTGCATAAAGAGTTAGTTGTTCTTGTCCATGCATGGAATGGTATAGTTTGGTTTGAAAGAGAATAAAACTGCTGTGGAAGTAACAAAATGTTCATTGGTCTGGTGCTGGTGCGAAAACAAATAAGAGCAGTTCCTGGGTGAATGTGAATGCAGTCAGTCCTTCAAAAGCAGCACAGTTTCAATACTCTTTTCTACTTTGAAAGAAATTCAAATTTCAGCATAGATTTAAATAGGCTTGGCATTTGCAATGTAGTATTTGTTTTGTTTCTGTGCAAATGACCTTATCATAAGAAGGAATTATTCTACTGGGTGCAACATCTTCCTTTCCTTAGTAAACACACAGGGTAGCTTAATAAATAAGTTTCGCTATATGCAATTACTCAAACTAGCCAAGTTATCAAATAAAGCAATATGTTTCTTGCTGTGCGTACAATATGCCAGGCACATTGCAAACAAAACTGATAGACCAAATCTAGTTCTGAAGAGCTCAGGAATGGTACTGTTCATTTCTATCTCACCATGCTGGAGGAAAGCAATTGTGTTACGGGTTTCAGTTGTTTCTGCAAAATTATTAAGCCATTTGTAACATAGCCATTACTGCAGCTTCAGAACACTGTGGCTTTTTCCAAGCTAAGTCCTTTTATTGGCTTTCTGTCAACCCTTCTTTCAAAAACATGCTTTCATACTGCTTGACAAATCTCAAAGGGAAAGTGGAGGAAACTAAATTAGAAAGTCAGATATTTTTGAATTGGAAACGTGATGGTTTCCCATGTGTTGCTATTCCCCACCCCATATATTTATGTAAAAGCAGTTGGTTGGGTTCACTCTAAATGGCCAGAGTGTGCTCTGTTCTAAAGGCAAGGAGCAACAGGGAATAATTGGCTTCTATTTTCCCTTGACTTTGTTATTTCAGAAGCTTGGGATAAATTAATTGAGGTTTTAGAAATGGGAATGATTCACCAGTTAAGATAATTGAAGAAGAACATAAGAGCCTTGTTGAATGAGGCCAAAACCCCATTTAGTCTAGCATCTTGTTCTCACAGTGGTTGCCTATATGGGATGTCCACAAGCAGGACATGAACACAATAGGGCCTCTCCTCACAGTTATTCCCAACAAGTGGTATCAGGGGATAGGATTATTAGTCAGGCCACTCAAGCCCCTCTTTAGCCATCTCCCTTGTGTGGCTTATTGTTAAGAAAGATGCATATTACTGGCTATTTGGTGACATAAGCATTGTTAATACAAAGTAAGCAGGTGGAATTTCATCCCAGTGCAGCCTCCCAAAATCAGAGAGTAGGTCTCTGCTGACTTTTTCAGCAGAAAATAAAAGCATATTCCTGAGTTGTAGCTGTCATTCAGCGACAAAAAAGAGAGACAAATTATACAGCTACAAGAGCTGCTGAATATAATTAAGGCAGCCAGCTTTTTCAGTGCTCTACCATTATAACACTTGAAAAGTCTATTCATCATAAAAAATCAAGACAATTTGTCCTAGGAAAGTAAAAGCTGGGATGAAGCGTCTTCCCACCAAGCTGTATAATCTGGCCAAATTTCAAGACACCCCAGACCAGGATCAAGCAGATAATTCTCAATCGCTGGAGTGGACCATGGAGTGGACCATGGTGGAACTCAATGGGGCACACCCATTGGGGAGCACACCTGGTATAGAACAAATCTGTAATGTCTCCTGCACAAGGAAAGTGGAAACTCAAAAGGCTAACACTCTGCAGTGTTACAATGCTTGACATGTTATATTAATCACAGGCTCACTGGCTGATGTTGAGAAGCAAAAGTTCTGTCTGTTTAATCTTCCTTATGTCTCCAAGCTGTTGAGTAGACATGCTTTTAGATCATTTTCACATTCATGAATAAAGACTCCTAAGTAAAAGTAATGTACCATTATGGAATGGAACAAGCCGATGCAAAAAAACTGCTGCAAAGTGGTTTCAACAAAATTTCATATTAATCATCAGCAACACAGGACCCAATTTAGAACGTAGCAATTCGATGCTGCTGCTTGCTGCCGGGTCAAAGGTTGTTTTAGAAATCAGAATTCCTTTTCCAGAATTGCTCTGAAGTCACTTGGCCAAGGATATTTGGTGCTGATAAGTGAAATGCAAACTGTATCTTAGTCTTAGGGATGCTTGACAAATTTGATTTCTTGTGAATTCCAATGTGAATTAACCTGATCCACACTTCCTGCACTAATGTGTAGATTTTGAGCTTTTGAGATACAGCTCTCAGCTTGAAAAACATACCAAAGTGTGTTGATAATTCACATGTCTAGAAATGTGTATATTGAGATAAATATGTTTTTAAATACACCTTTGTTTAAAAAAAATGGAATGAAATGAATTTATGAATGACCACATGAAAAACCGTCATGAACTGGAAATAGACCAATCTGTCCATTCTTACATAGACTTTTGTAAGCCTCAGAACTAAAAAGTTTTCCCAACCTGAAGATGCCACCTAGCTATTAATAGCATTTCTAGTATATTCTTTTTCTACTTCACAATGTGCGTCAGATAACAGTAGTTAAAAGTTATCAACCTTCCAATTAGTGTGCTCATTAATACTACAAGCAGCGCAGTGAGTGAAGAAGCCATACAACTTCATCTGGCTTTGCCTTCCAAGTCACTGCTTTAAAGATAGATTTGTCAGAAATTTACGAAAACACTGTTCTCTTGAGTTGACGTCAAATCATTGTACTTACATTTATTCCCAAGTTCAGTGCAATGTTAATGCAATGTTTTCAAAGTGTCATTCTGTTCTGAAAGGTAGCTATTAAAAGAATAGTTACCATCCTGCTCTGATAATATCTGTTCCCTATTTACATTAAGTGCCAGGTTTGCTTATTTTTTTTTTGGCAACCTCCCCCCCCCCCCGCTTTTATTGCTTTTTAATTCAGCTAGTGATGCAAAGCCAAATACAGCAAAGAGAATGAGCAAGATTCTATTAGCAGTTGTGCATCCATAAAGTTGATTAAGCCTCAATCACATTTATGCAGGCACACAACCAGTTGTAAATGAGGGCCAAATGCTGCCTGCAGAGGCTTAGCTACTGGCAGTGATGTGCAAAAAAGGAGTACAGAAATTGAACATAGTTCTCAGAAGGATTGTGCAAGGCTATCCGCAACTCCCCCTTGTCTTGGTTTCCATTTTTCTGCCCACTCTTTGCCAGTAAACTGCTCTCAATGTCATCTGTTACATGGTAGGAAAATGTGTGTTTTCTGCCATTCATACATGTGGTGGGAGCTACAGCCATTCCTGATTCCATGACACACATAACTCATAGAAAGTTGGAATTCTGCATTTGTCATAAACCCATTGAGTTATTGAAAGCACAGGGCATGATTGAACCAAAAAACAAGAGCTTCTGAGTCCTATTCATTTGGATGGGAGAGTTAAGCATGTACTGAAAGCTTGTCCCATTGAGCCTGGATTTAAAAATGTATAACTTTGCAAGGGTCATGCATGTATTGTATGAAGCAGCTGTGAAAGTACATCTGGTTTCTAAAGGCAGATTCACAAACTACTTCTCTCCCCCCACACCCAGTGTGTACCTAGATAGTTTTGGGCAGGGAAGAGGTGAAAAACAGAGGTAGGCGTGTATTGCAAACATGTGTTGGATCATGTACATTAGGGAGCCAGAATAAATCCTTTCTGAGGCCCAAACTTATTACTATTGTTCCCATTGTATTTCCATGTGAACCAACAATAGTCAATATGAAGGTGAAGCATTAGCAGAAGGTTTGTGAAAATGTCTGACCTCAAAGTTTTATGCTTGGGTACTTTTGTCATTGAGTATACCTAGCTGACACAATTGGTTACAGAATTAAACACTACCACCTGTCGGAATTGTTGAACCTTGAATAAGATTTATAATGGCTGGGATGTAATGGCGTATTACACTGATAGCACTGAAGTACTGATTGACTCGGAAAAGTTTTCAAACTGGCTGATAATGATCAACGGTAAAAACAGAGTAGCCAATATAGTCAGTGTAAATGACCAGAGGAATTTATACAATATTTTTAAAAAATAGCAATACTGAATATTCTCCACTTTTGATTTTTGGGTTAAAACAAGACATTTGGGTGGCGTTGACATTTCTCCTGAAAAATAATACAATGAAGAGTGAGGTTATTTCATGGAGGAAAAGGCCATAAATGGCCATATTACCTCTAGCACCAGATGCAAGAATGCTTCTGAATAACAATTGCTGGGGATCATGGTTGAGAGAATGCCATTGTGCTTAGGTCTTGCTTAGGTCCCATAGACATCTGGTTGTCCACTGTGAAAACAGGATGTTGGAAAAGATAGATCTTTAGTTTGGCCCAGCAGGGATCTTCTTATGTTTTTATGCTGTTAGATTTCCAATCCTGTTCAATGTTAATGTTTCCCGTGGCTGCTTTTCCTTTTTCCTTCCTGGATTAGTCACATGGACAATTCCTCCCCATCAAGGCTCACTTCATGAACTGGATAACATAACAATGCTGTGTATCCAAACAGATTTGGCTTGGAAATATCACCAAATGCATTAAATGAGTAATTGAGCCATATTTTTTTTCCATGGCAAGGACTGCAAAAATCATCAAAGAGGGAGACATTAACATTGCCAAATTGTTTCCAAAACCTTGAAAAGTTTCAGCTCAGCCCAAATTCCAAATAATAATACATGTTGCAGTTGTTACAGTTTATTATTACTTGCCCTTCACCATAAGGTCCCAGGATAGGTTACTGGAATAAAAACCCAAGATTAATATTAAAATCTAGTATCACACAATATTAAAAAACAGCTCAGAACAATTAACAATTACAGAAATAAGGAGGTTCCTAAAAATATACACCTTAAGTGTTAAAAACCAGGGGAAAGAAGCACACCTTCAGCATTCTATGAATTCATATAAATGTTAACTAGCATTTTTTGGGGAGGAGGGGTTGAATCCCATTACATTGTCCATGGTGCTGAACAGTAGCCTCTCGGGACTATTTTCTGGAAATGACCCTGGGGGTAGGAGCAGAGCCACTAAAACACAGCTCCCCCAACCTACTGAGAGGCTCCAGAGCAGTGTTTCCCAAAGTTGGGTTTCCAGCTGTTTTTGGACTACAATTCCCATCATCCCTGACCACTGCTCCTGCTAGCTAGAGATGGTGGGAGTTGTAGTCCAAAAACAGCTGGAGACCCAACTTTGGGAAACACTGCTCTCGAAGGATACCATGGTCAACAGTATCAAAAGTCGCTGAGAGATCAAGGAGAACAAGCAGGGTCCCTGCCTCTCTCTCCTGATAAATGTCATTAACCAGGGTGACCAAGGCAGCTTCTGTGCCATGACCAGGCCTGAAGCCAGACTGGAAAGGATCCAAGTAATCTAGGCAATGGTCTGTTGTTTCTTTATGGGTCTTAAGTCTAATTACTTTTTAAAATAAGAATTACATTGGCTGTGATAGACTTTGATAGCAACAGCTTATTAGATGAAATCAATGGGTGTAGTCCATAGGTCCAAAGACATACCAGCCACAGGAGCCTCCTAGTACTGATAAGCTAGCTAGAGTGTGACGGGTAATGCACCTTCTGACCCCTAGGAAAGTTGTGGGTCAGGGTTTGCTCACGGATCAGAGCAGCTGGGAGAACTGCTCTTCTGTTCTCCTTAGTTACACAGAAGCTGGACCTGACAGCAACCCAGGATGACATGGGTGGCTGCTGTTAGCATAGAAGGGAATGGATGGAATACAGCAGCGGAAGAAGTGTTGCCTCCATAGGAGGGCACCTTGACATCCTTCTTTGCTGTGATACATTCAAATGAACACGGCGGTTGCTAGTCATCAAGATAAAAATCTCCTCCTATTTGGCTGAAGGAAAATGACAGATCAATATGAAAACAATGCCCTTTGCAGTAGACACAGCAGATGCTCTCAATTACAGGCAGCAATTACCATACAGAGGGAATGGGAAAGCTCCAGTACCACTTAACAAACACCAAATAAGCTGTAAAAACTTCATGACCCTAATAGTGCTCTCTTATAAGCCTGGAAATGATTTCCTCAGCCTAGCATAATGTACTTATAAATATGTATGTAATCTCAAAAGGAGCCTTAATAATGATAGTCATTTAAAATAAAATAATAAAATAAACCCCTGACAGTGATAAATCAGCCTATTACAGTCTAGAGGCAGTTGTTGCTTTGTGCAACAGAGGCGACAGATACCCATGACCAAGGCTTACACAGCAGAGAGATGACAGCCATTCTTGGAGGGTGGGATAACAGTTTGCAGAAACTGTCTGCCTGTGGCAGCTGAAATTAAATAGGCCGTTTGCAACCTGCTTTGGTTTAATTTTTACCAATTCCCATAATTCTGGGTCCATAGGAACTGTAGCAGTATTATCACAATAAGTAATTTCTGTAGGGGCTGGCGGACTGATGGGGCACAGAAAACTCAGAGCCCTGAGAATGAGCCAATGCAATTCTGGAAGGCGACAATCACAGGGGGCTCAGTCATTTAAAAACTGGTCCTAGGTTGGCCAATGATTTTTGAAAACTGAATATCCCTGTTTCTGTTTTTATATCCCTTTGAGCTGTATATACAAGCTTTTGCCCTAATGTTTGCAACTCTCACTGAAGAAGGAAGTGCTCCCTCCTCCATGGCTGATGTTTCCCGTTTGTGTGTGTGTGTGTGTGTGTGTGTGTGTGTGTACACACACAGAGACACACATACAATGTGTGTGTGTGTTCAGTTTGGCTATGCCTTTAAGAATTTTGATTTTTTTAAAGCTACATATCAGGAAGTAAATATCAAAGGAAATAATTTACAAGCTACCAAGTGTTGCTTTGTACAATGTGCTTAACATCCTATTTTTAATACTAGGGGTTCATTTCATGCAAAGGCATTATTGTACTCACCCACACCCAACAAAATGCTTTCCTGTGATTTGTCTTGCTTACTTTTAAGGGTGCTGTAGCTAAAAGCTGGAAACGAGACCTTTAGAGAGATGTTTGCTTGTGTGGAACTGTGCATCAGAGAAACCATGACACCCAGCATATTACGTATGTGTTGAGGAAGACCTAACACAGCACCTGTTTCCACAAATATTTTGCAGTATCCAGTGACAGTAGGTAAAGGTTTGTATAGGCCCACCTCCATATAATTCAGCCCATGCAAGGCGACTATGTGAAGCTACCATCCTACACAAAGTGCAGCATTTGGCACCCCTTTGCAGTGGCATGCTAAAGTTAGATCATGTGCATGCTAGTAGGTATAGGTGGGTGGCTTGCCATGGGCTGATGCAGGTGGAAAACTTGGAGAGGGTCGTTCCCCCCAGCCATAATACATGTTATAAAGGAAATATGTAGTGGTCAGAGAAGGTGTGGGAAGACTCAGGTTCAAATCCTAACTCTGCCACAAATCTCACTGGGTGATCTTGGGCCAGACAAATTCTCTCAGCCCAACCTATTGTAGAGGTTAGTTGTTAGGACAAAACAAAATGGGAAGAGACACATATGCCACTCTGAGCTCCTAGGGCAAAAGCAGGGTTATAAGTACAGGGTGAGTCCTTTAAAAGAGGCCCCGTGGATACAGAGTACAAATGTTCCATGGGGCCTCTTTTAAAAGACTCACCCTTTGTACATTAACTGTACTATGGTAACATATAGAATGTGTTTGTATAGTAATCTGTGATCCTAACAAACGGACATACTTTTGTAAAGCCTCTTTGCCATTTTCTCTTCAGAAATGATTGTGTGATTTATGAAATGGGGTCCTCAGACTGGGTTGGGAAACTTGTTCCTTGCTGTTGCTGTCCCATAAATGACTGAAAAAGAAATGTACAATTAAAGAGAAACAAACAAGAGCATAAGAATGAAAAGTCTGCTGCAATTGAAAAAAAATGTGTGTTATTAAGAAGAAAAGTATAGATATGATTAGACCAGCTTCATAGAGAGATGGAAACTAGAGGAAAAACCAAGCACAAACCTGAACTAAGTTTCTTTCTTTCTATCTGCTTAAGTGCACCAGTTCTGTGACCTTCAACAGATCCATCTCTTGGTAACCTTATGGGAAAGTGCCCTGTTTAAATTCATTTTGCAGATCTCATTACCTTGCCTATTATTATTAATTTGTATAATAATGAGAGTTCTTAGAGGCCACTGTCAGAGTCTCTGTAGGTTAGCAGCTGTGAGTAGACAGAAGCTGGCCACTTTCCCCCAAGAACAAAAATGTTTATTAATTTAAGAAAGAACAACGAAGGTAAACAGATGGAAAAGAGAGGAAGAAAAAAATTCTCTTCCCTCCAGTTCGGTAGAATCCTGATAGCCACATTTTTCATTTTGTGTTTCTCTATCAAAGAAACTTCCCTGTCTTTCCTATTCCCTCAAAAGTCTGGTGACTTTTTTTTTAGTTAGCTTTTCAGAAATCCAAAATAGTCAAGGTTTGATATTGTGACATCTGTGGGCAGACCCTCTGGAGCACCGCCCCCCTGTCCCTTTGATGACAACTGGCAGTGGAAGTCTGAGAAGTGGAAGAAAAGGAATGACTGTAAATTTCAGAATATTCTCTCAGGCTACCAGAGAGGGCAATAGAGTGCACACTATGCTGTTGTTAAAAGAAAAAGTACCAAATGAAAGTTGTTCTTGTTACAAAGACAGGATAGTATCTGTCTGTTTGTGAGAAAACAGGGATCTAACAAGAGGCCAGAGAAAAGCAGAGCTACAAGATGAAAACACCACAGCAGATATCAGAGATGGCCTCCAGCACTTGGCAACCACCTCCTATGGACTTTGATAATGGAGATATGGCTGAAAATTGGGCCCAGTGGAAGTAGCTCATGGAACTAATCTGTTGCAGGCCCAGAAGCGGACATATAATCTGCAGAGCAAAAGGCAGTTCCAGTTCAGCATTGGACAGAAGCACAGACATACCTGCAGGGCCTGGGGAGCAAGCGGCAAACTATTTGTACAGGAGAGAAAGAAACACAGTACTGTCTGTGTTGTTTGAAACATAGGCTGCATTTACACAGAAGTAGATTCTGTTTCCATGACATTTTCCTAACTGCTAATTTCTGCACCTTATCTGAGCTTTTGCGTGACATAAAAGCCACTACTGGAAACCTATAGGGGAAATGTTGAATGTTTGGTGGTCATTTCTGTGTTAATTGCTTCAAAAAATAAAAAAAAAAAAATCCGTTTGGAACCACTTTAACCCAGAAAAATGTAGGAGTAAAGTGATGAAATTTGAGGCAGGTTAATGGCATGCAGTTATTTCCTGCTGAATTCATAAGAGAAATTGGGGGGGGGGAGAGAATAAGATAGTAGTGACACTGTCCAATGATATTCACTCCCCCCCTTTTTTTTGGGGGGGGGCGGTTCTTTCAAGATATAACAACATCATGCACACGTAAAATAAAATGTTCAGCTCTAATCCAGAATAGGGACTTTAGGCAATACACACAAAATATCAACCGAATAACAAGATCACAAAAATTCTGCACTGCATTAAATAATTCAAAAACCAGCTAATTTTTCCTGAATCTTTAGTTTGCTCCTATGTTAGATGTACATGAGGAATGTTCTGATTATTTTACCACAAAAAGCACCAACCAAATCTTTAAAAAGACATTTAAAGAGGGTGCAGTCCTACACCGTCTTACTGCAAGGAACCCATCAGCCTCATGTGAATTACTTCTGAGTAGACATGTATAAGAAAGTCTGAAGTTTTCAGTTTATCTCCTCCTCTTCACTGATAATAGAACTACAGTGTTCTTGCAGCCTGCCTCATAAATGTGCCTCATCTCTGACTTGAAAGTGATTTCCATGGTATGAGAAGCTTAGTTCATATTCTGCATCCATGCAGCTGTTCACTTGCATGCTGAGGTTGTTGTGAAGGATGCCAGTTATGGAAAGGGCTCCCCCCCCTCTCCTTTAATTTAAAAAGAGCCTAGCCACAGAATCTGCCATATATTTTTCAGAGTCGTTTCTACTGTTAATCCCTGCCCTGCTGACCTGCACCAGTAGGCAACTTGCTTGCTGTATTTTGGAAAACCACGGGGAATTTAGTTAGTGCCCCCTGGGAACTTACAAGGATTAAAAGATCTGTTCCTTTATTTTACACTTTTCTTCTGTTGCATCATGAAGTGGCTGTGTTAAACTGCTTCTACCGTTTGGATTAGGCTGCCATTCAAGTCTGTCCTGATGAATATTTGTTGTTCTAAGTGAATAAATATCAGTTTTTGTCTTTTAAAAGTGATAATTTAGAAGATAATTAAACGAGTTTCTTTCTTTATAGCTGGGAATTTTGTCAAAATGAGAAGACTAGTGTGCAAATCAGCTGGAGCTGAGTGGGAAATATAATTTCTTGGCGATTTTCCTGGTAATTAAAATATCAATGCAAGCAATGGACATGATGCTCTTGAAATATTAAAAACCCTTTTTTGTTTTTTATTTTGACAGATTCATGATGTTAATGTTGATGAATGTTCCACATCAAACAAACACAGAACACCTCCGTGACTATTTCCCCAGACTTTGAAAGAAAACCTTACATTTTCAAAGGAAAAATATGCTTTGTGTATCACAATGTGTTATTAAACATCTGCAGAGTTACATATTACTTGAAAGCAGTGCTATATATATATATATATATATATATATATATATATATATATATGTATGCCGGAAATCACCATGAACACCTCTCATTCTCTTAGAAGGGAAATGTTGCCCACCTGAGAGGTGCTGAAACTGAGTTCCCCATGAGTTCCCCTGAAAAAAAAACCTTGCGTAAAAGGGAAAACAAGCATCTGTTCTGAAAATGGGTTTGTCACTCTACAACTTGTAAATGTCTGCCCACTGCAGTATCACAAAGTCAAGCCCAAGGCCCTCTATCCCTTAAAAACAATCCCTTGTCTGCTGTGGACTCTTTCCCTCCAGTAAGGCCGAGAAAGTTATTGTTGTCCATGATCCCCAAAGTGAGCCAACACATAGAAACACATAGTTGTGTTTTTATGTTACCTGACTTTCTTTAGATTGCTTTCCTCCCATCTGGCAAGGAGGAAGGGAGAAAACTCATCAAATTCACACCTTTTCCGGCTATTTCCCTTGGCTAGCTAGTCCCAAAGGAGGAGTGGAGGAGACTCTTGAGAGTCCCATGGACTGCAAGAAGCTCAAACCTATCCATTCTGAAGGAAATCAGCCCTGTGTGCTCACTGGAAGGACAGATCGTGAAGCTGAGGCTCCAATACTTTGCCCTTCTCATGAGAAGAGAAGACTCCCTGGAAAAGACCCTGATGTTGGGAAAGATGGAGGGCACAAGGAGAAGGGGACGACAGAGGACGAGATGGTTGGACAGTGTTCTCGAAGCTACCAGCATGAGTTTGACCAAACTGCGGGAGGCAGTGGAAGACAGGAGTGCCTGGCATTCTCTGGTCCATGGGGTCACGAAGAGTCGGACACAACTAAATGACTAAACAACAACAAGCTAGTCCCAAAGAACTATTCCCAATTCAGTTGAGATTCCTGCATTGCAGAGGGTTGAACTAGCTGACCCTTGGAGTCCCTTCCAGCTCTACAATTCTATGATTCTATGATCTCCAAGATGGACAAAAAGGGCCATCACCCACCTACACCCTGGTAGATTTGACATACTTCAAAACCAGGGATATTTCAAAATGGTGTCAGCAACCCCTTTAAGAAGTTGCTAAGTGTGTGCCCCCATGTGCCACACACTGTAAGAACATTCACTTCTATTAAGTCCATGAGAGGAGAGTCTCTTGCCCTTCTTAGCTGCTGAGTTTCTTTCTCTCAGCTAAAGGGTCCTAACCATGGAACTCTACGATGGTTCCCCATTTATTATTTCACTGCAAAATTGTGTTGGGGGGACCCTGATCCAATGCCCCCTCTTCTCAAAAGCCTTTGAGGTGATATAGTTGCATCAGATGGGGTTGGTTCAGTCTGTAGCACTGAGGCAAGAAAACAAAGTATGCTCAATATATCAGGGAATCCATGGTACAAAACCCACACTCCTGCAGTTTTTCACTAGGAAGTTTCCATTGATTTCATAGTTACAACAAAGGAGCAATTGTATAGGAGTTCTCATGATATCATAATACTTTTTGAACAACCGTTGCATGCAATTTCACAGTCCTGTCTCTCTCTTTCTCAATTTGTTAAACTTTTTTTTAAATCACCCTACCAAAATACTAACTATATAACTAAGCACATAGCGAAACACATAGTAAAGCCTTTAACTACTCTTCATGCATAACCTTGCAATTTGTAGTCTATTACATTTTCATTCTCTTCTAGTACTTCCCAGCCCTCAACCGCACCAATGATGTATTCAAAATCTTGGGTCTCAGCAAATTCTGTTAATGTTTTCCTTATTCCATTGTCAGAGAGAGACATGGGTGGAAATGTTGAATAGAGTGGCCTCTTATCATGGAGTTACGATCCTCTCTTGGTTCAAACATTTGCTTGTCAGTCTGTTTTTCCTTCTCACCTTTATCTAACTGCATGCTTATCTTCCAATACCTGTATTAATCCACATCTTCACCAGCGTAACTATTAATTTCCCATGTGGCGGTGTATCAAATGGGGTACTGAAATCCAAATAGACTGGATCATCAGCATTTCCACTGTCTAGAAACCCATTATCTTACAAAAAAGGAATCAGATTAAACAGCAAGGATCCATAGCAGACCCCAACCCCCCTTCTTTGCTGCTCCAGCAGAGTTTGTTTTATCAGTGTTGCCCAAGGTGATCTTAGTCCGCACACTGATACTGTTTCTTCCACATTGTCACTCTTTGTTTCTTCACTATCAATCATATTGATATATAATGCTCTTCTGCATTCCCTCCACACACACCCCTGAAAGATAACAGATTCTCTTTGGTGCTGTCATTCCAATAAAACCCCTTGTTTACAGGTTATATACATACAATATTTAAATTTCACACTCTATTCTAGCAATTTAACTCTCTCTCCCATTAAAAAAAGCCAACTGGACTGTTCACATATGTGCATGCTGATTCCCTACATTTCATATTCTGCATTTTGCTGCTACTTGGAAATAAGTCCAATTATTTCAATAGAATATATTTCCAAGTTAACTATGATTAGGCCAAGATGATTGAGGGCTATATCTATCATTATTATTTATTGAATTTATATACCACCCTATACCTGGAGGTCTCATTATGTACCATCTTTGAATCCCAAAACACCACATCCAGTTTTTTATCGATGCTTGGAGGTTTGTAAGCTCTCATCTTCTGCTATAGTGTCCTGTCCCCCATGCCAAACATACAAACATTTCTCTGAAAGGCTGTGGAACTTTTCAGAACAGCATCTTTGAGGCCTGATGGGCTGTTGCGCGTTGAGGTCCCCAAGACACCCCCCCAAAGAAAAACACAATTGACACTTAATTTTTGTTTAAGGTTTTTGGCATAATTTTGGCCACAACTTTATTCAAATTACAGCAATGTGAGTGGTTGCTTAGGCATTGGTAGCACTAACTGACCCCGCACGGGGACAGCTCTGACATTCACACCCCCTGCGAAGTCAGCAAGGGTAAGTCACCTGGGGAGAGAGACGGGACTGGGAACCATGCCTCACCTCTCCCCAGAATGCTCCCAGGGGCTTGCGTGGCCCTAGCCCCTTGCCAGGGGGTTTCAGACAAAAGCATGGGGAGCCCCTGGGTTCCTTTAATGGAAAACCCTTGAAGCAGCAGCAGCAGCAGCATTTTGGAGGGGCAGGCACAGCCGAATCCATACCCCTCCACCAACCAATTCCAAGACCAATGCCTAACCGCAAACCTTACAAGTTGTGACGATTTGCTACGCAGTAGGCAAAAACCAAGTGGCACACACTAATCAGCCAAATGGACAAAATTCCTACCAGGCCCCTGCCCCAAAGCAGACGACCCCATGACAGGCATAGCAAGGTCAAGCAAACAGCCTAATATTAGGGAAGGGAGGGCGGGTGATCCGAAGTAAGCAGAGGAAGTTCCTCGCTGCGAGCATTGTATTTAACAAATAGGGCTGTCAATCAACAAATGGCAACATCTAGATTTCCCCAGTAACAGCCTGCCCCTGCTTAAAGGATGGCCAAACCATTTGCCTAGTAACAGTGAGGTGTCTTGTCAGCCCCACCCGCAACCTGTGCTCTCCATGAGGGAGAACACACTTTACTGAATGACAAATTTGGCCCATCCACAGTGTGTACTAGGGGCTTGTGGTGACCACAAGATTCACCTTGAATCTGTAGCATTTGAAAACAGACCAATCTGTTTCAGATCTGCTCTGTGTCATTGTGATTCATGTAGTTATTTGGATCTGGATCTCATCTGTTAAATCCAAAACTGTGTCTTGCCCCATATGTTTTTAGAGAAACCTAAAAACAGTTTCTTTGTTGTTGGTTTTTTAGACTGTGGGAAATTTAAATTGTTTTTCAGGGTGTGGGGTGCAAACTTATGCATGTTTGCTTACTCAGAAGTAAGTCCTATTATGTTCAATAGGGCATGTTCCCAGGAACGTCTGGGAACAATTATATAATTGTTGTAAAAATTGTTTATTATGACAGCAATGGAGGACTGACACAGGCAAAGGACTATACCTTAACGGTAAGCATCTGCTTTGCATGTGGAAAATACCAGTTCAATCCTCAGTTTAGATTTGGGAGAGAATTTTGTCTGAAATCCCAGAGAGGTGCTGTTAGTCAGTATGGACAATACTGAACTAGGTAGAACAATGGTCTGAGCCAGTATATGGTGGGTTCCTGTGTTCCTATGTTGCATCAATAGAGCTCCACTCATGCAAGCTTCCTCTATCCAATTTTGAGAAATATTCTTGTGACTTGTCTCAATACAGCCCTACGTGTTGCAGCCCACAATGTTCATAGATCCCTCCAACCCTCTGGAGATTATGGGGCTGTGACGATTGGAAGGGAAAGATCAATTGCACAAACTAGCTTTCCACTTGTGAAACTCTGTATACAACCCATAATGCTTCTACTGCTACTGTTTTACAAAGGGAGAAGTGAAAATGTAAGCAAATCTGTTGCAAAATTAGAATTTGAACTGAATCCCCTCAGGTCTATATCACAGCCAAGCTGTATCTACCAGGTCAAGGCAGCCGCCTAAAAACTATTTCTTAGGCCAGATTTTGTGCATAATTTTCCCATCAGCATTCTTCTGTTGCTTTAATGCCAGAGATTGAATAGCGAAGAGATTTAAAGAACACATTTTGTTAAATTCTGTAATTTCAGGTCCAGCACAGTGAAGCTGCGGAGTGGTGGAGCCAAGGCATGGTGAAGTTGCAATGAACACAGTACAACCATTTTTTGCGGGGGGGGGGGGGGATTAAAAACAGGCAACAACTTTATTGATTACAGATGTCAGCAGGCATTGGCTGTTTATCCTGAATCGCTCAACTTGTCTGCAGGTTGATTAGTCAGCAGGGTTAACCAAGGTTAAGGATCACCCTCCAAGATCGCCATTTTGGGAGTTCTATGGTCCATCAGCCTGCATCTGGGCATCAGGACAAATGCATCTTCCCTTGGATCCCTTACCAGGAAAACCTGATACCTTGGAGCGGGGAGTGGAGCTCCCAACCACCCCCGCCATCCATCTAGGCTATGGATGCAATCCAATGCCTTATCTGCCATTGAGTAGTCACAGTTGCTATAAGGTAGGTGAAAGCCCTAGGCAGGCCCAATTTGTCTGAAAGCAAATTTCTCCCTGGTCACAAATATGGTGGCTGAAGACTTCCAAAGCAAGTAATAATTAATAATGTTTTTATTATTTATATGCCACCCATCTGACTGAGTCGCCCGAGCCACTCCCTATGGTCTTATGCAGGGCCTGCCCGCTTACCCATGGGCAGTCATACACCATAAATATTAGGGTGGTGGTGGGGAATCCAGTGCTGCTTGAAGCTGAGTCCTAGGCTCCTAAGACTGTGCCCCCCTAGCTCGCCCACAATGGGCTGCTATTGGTGAGGCTGGTGCAGGAGCAAGTGACAACCTCCCTTGGTTGTGCTGAAGCAAAAAGACCGACCAGCTCCACTGTGGCTGCGCCAGCCTGCAACTGCCGCTTCCCTCCAGCTGGCGGTAAGTGGTCTTTGTCAGACCTTTTAATTTTATAAGAGACTTTCAGCATCCAAAAGTTCCAGGAATACCAGACCTCTGTGCCAGCAGGGCCAGCTGCCACCTCTAATGATTTACTGAGCTTTCCTCCCTGTGCGTGTCTGAGGCAAGAGTTCAGAGTGGATTTTATTTTTCTTTTCATAGCCATTCAGTTAGGGCTTATAGTGCAAATTGAGTATTAGGAAAACAAATGAGCGTTGTGTGGAAGCACAGGCACTCCACATCCCAGAGGCCTCAGGCAGTGCTTGGGCAGCAGATGTGAGCTAGTGGGAGCTTCCTACAAGGATGCTATCTGATGAAGAGCATGTTGTAGGCTACTCAGAGGAAAAGAATTTAACACCCAATCTGGCTCTGCGGCTGAAGCCAGGAGTTCACGTGCCTCAAGAAGAGAATCTGAATCTCTAGAGTGTCATCACCTCTCCAACTGGCCAAGACCCTTCAGTCCTCAGTAAACTCCAGACCAAAATCATAGAGGATGCTATGCTGGAGTGCACACTAGGGTTTTGCTTCTCTAAATTCTTACTCAATGGCCTGGTTTGCACCACACAATAAGTCAAATTATGTCTTAGGAAGACTGTGCAGTGTCTTTGTTCCTCAATAGTCCTTTTTAATGCCACACTAAATTAAGCTACTAGATGCTAGGACTGGACACCAACCCTTCTGTCTGCTCTGAACTGAAGAGAGGTGCAAAAGCTTCTCTCTGTAAGGGAGCACATCCATGCCTTTTCCCCTGTTGTTCGGAGGGGGTACCTGCATCGTTTTGTCTTCCCATCTCTTTTACTGCTCCTTTTAAAAATGTGACAGTGTATCATATCCTCACAGAAGTCATTTTGTGTTGTGATTAAGTTCCATTGGAAGCAGTGGGACTGCCTTCTTCAATACATTCCTCCCAATGTGCTCCCATCATTATCCGAGGCCCTGCTCTAGATCCCTTGACCTTGTGAAGAAGCAGAGTGGGTGGCAACAATGGCTAGAGCATTGTCTGTGGACAAACCATGGAATGCCTGGTCAAGCAAGTGGCACAATGCCCCATCACTCTATGGTTTGAAGTAGCAGAAACAGATGTGCTTTTGCAAAAAGGCCTTTGACTGATTATCTTTCTGCTTGGTGCTTGGCAGTGCTGGAACTATTACTGAGCTTCATTTTGTTTTCAATTTGAAGATAGTTTGTAGTTGAGATACTGTTTTGGTATTGTGACTTGTTACCTGCCTTGAGTTCCTTTGAAAGTAGGTGGGATATATGCTAAAAACAAATAAAATAAGTGGAAGGTGACTTGATTGTGGCTTGATTCAATTCTATTGATTTCAATGGGATTAATCATGATAAAGGTCTGCTGGATTTTGCTCTCTGTAGACAGAACAAAAATTGTCTGGTTTGGTTGCTACTAACCACTTCATTAGCATCTGATCATCATACTACCTTTTGTTGGCATATTATTTTTATAAGCCCCCTTCCCCAAAGCACAGAGTGTGTTTCTAGATGGGAGCTTAAATACTGCAGATGGTTCATTCAGATATCATAATTTATGTTTTTAAGAAGGGGTTGGAAGTGAAATCTGAATTAAATGGGGGAAAATATGGGCCAGTGTTTTGATGCCAATTATGTTGGGTGAATCTCATGAAAAATTTGCATGTGTGAATAGTACCTACCCCTCAGTAAGAGCCCATTTGGAAGCACTCCTAGAGTGCACTGATAAAGCAATGGAATAATAGTAATTCTTTCAGTGAGCCAGTGGTTAAAACTATGCTTAAGTGCAGCTCTTTGCTTGCTCACTCTTTCTCTTTGTCAACAATTATTTATTTCAGTTGCTTGCTTAATGCTGCTCTTGGGCCACACACCGAAAGTTCAGAAAACTATTGCATAATCTATGTACGAGTCAAAGGAAACTCCTGCAGAGTTTAATAGATGAGGAGATTGTGCCCTGCAAATGTAAACTGTGTGAGGGGAGACTTTTTATCTCATAAGCCCAAGGGCACAATTTCTTTTTACAGCTCCTCCTATTCTCTCAAAATATAGATCTACCACCACATTGTACACAAATGCTAAGACAATGAACACATTTGCCACTTATTAATTCAAGCACAAAAGGAAAACAAGCAAAGTTCAACTTCATGGGGGGTTGAAGGGAGGGGGCAGACTCTGAACTTACTGCATTAAAGCTTGGTGTCGCACTAATCTAATGAGTTTTCCAACAAATGAGGCATGAAATATAATGCTGGAATATATACTCAGTAAAATATCCAAATTACTGCATAATGCCACTGTGTGTTTTATCGTATTGGAGGACCTAGTAACAAATGCGTTATTCTTAAATTTGCACTACCAGCAGAATAAAAGGGGGTTGGCACACGGTAACCCAACACCTTATTTTATGAAGTAATTTGCTATTCATATATGTTGCTAATAAATGCACATTACAAGCTATCCCTATGTGAGAAACATACCTGCACCCATTTTCAGGAACAACATTTAAGACTTCAGTTTGGTATTTTATTTACAATTCTGGTTTACTTTTGTGTGTCATCAGATAACCTTCTCTAACAGAGAACAAAAAGTACTTGTTTTCTCAGATTGCCTCATGCAAATAGGAACTTTTGCAATGCACACTGCTAGCACTTTTGTGAAAAAAAGATCCCAGGTGATCAGTGCATTCCTTCTGCTGCCCTATAGTCTGTGGTTGCTAATTCAGCCTCCCAAAGAAATAAACTGGTCCTCTAGTAATATAACATGGGTTTCATTTATGCAACCCTTAGACTGGGAATGGGTATCCTGTGGCTCTCCAGATGTGTCATATTATAATTCCCATCATCCCTTACCGATGGTCATGTTGGCTGAATCTGATGGAACAACGTACGGAGGGCCACAGATTCCACATTCTCAGTCTAGATCACAAGAAGGGATCAGTGGGCTTCCAAACTCTAGCACTGAGAAAAAAGAAATTAGCCAACTCTGCCTAAACTCTAGAATAGATCAAGGAAAGGCTTTCACAGTTTGCTCCTTAGCTAGGGAACAGTGTTGTGGTGGCCTCTTGTTGCGTCAGAGAGTCCTTGGATTGTGAAGCAATTCCTATCCTGGTAGCTCTGTTGCACTGTGATGAGAAGAGGAATTTGTTTTTTTAAAATCTCCATTTCCTTGCTGCATAGTAAACGGACTCTCCTGTATAGTGGACAGCACTCCACATGCTAGGAGGGCAGGGCTCCAGAACGCTAATGTAGGGATGGGTAACTTTTTTCAGGAACAAGGGCTGTATTCCCTTCTGGGTATGCCAAAAAGTGGATGGAGAATTTAATATGAACTTTACCTTTATACAGCAGGCTGCTTTCTACACACACCTCTCAATCCTCCATCCATCCAGGCAAAAGGCATATTCAGGGTTCAAGGACATATTCTAGGAGGATGTGAAGCAGGGATAGTTGGAGGTGTGGCTAGGGAGAGGGTATGTCCTGGGGAGAGTCTTAGGGGGTCAGAAAGAGAGGTATTAGGAGGTTCCCCATACTTGCAGTAAGGGTTAAGTAATTAATATCCTCCATTGACGTCCAAATCAGTGGTGTTGAGAAGACAGGATGGGCTTAAACACAGCCAACTATCTTTGTCTTGATTGTTTGAGGAGCACTTAAGAGCTTGTGTGGACAATTCTCCGTAGAATGCAAGGACAAAAGCTTTAATTTTAATGTGCGTATGAATAGAATGTCAAAAGCAGATAAGCTCTTCAACAATAGTGCTGATGTCAAGATGGGACTTGTAAGATAAACAGAATCAGTTGCAAGAGTGTTGGGAGATCTTGTATAAATAAAAGAAAAACCAGTGAAGGTTAATGCTGGAGCTTATGGATTGTTAGGGGGGATGGTACCTCTGGTTGGGGACATGTCATGCTCCTTCTGGGGTAGTTTGTCTACCTTTGGTCCCCACCCTGCACTCAGCTCTCATCTGTGGGTCCTGGAAGCTGTCAGATTGCAACAGTGGCCACACCCCAGGAAACAGCTTCGACTGGCTGGCTAAATTAGGTGAGGGGAGCAGATGGGTCTCAGGAACTTTTTCTGCATGTGAAAACAGGCCCTGCTGCCTTGCATGATATCTTCAGGAGAAGAAAAGGCCAAGGAGTAAACCCCACACTAATCCAGTGGTGTCTCTAAGATGGTTGGATGGCACCTTGTATGCTTCCTTCTAGCAACTCCTGCAGTCAAACTGGTGCCAAACATATTGTTCTGCTTTCCTTTGAACCACATCAGCAAGGCCAAGAGGGGGGTCTTGTCATCTGGGCAGCCCAGGACCTCCATACACACTGCTCAGGCTTGTGTCCCAGGGAGGTCACTTTGGTGCTGCTAATGCAGAAGTTTGACTTCACTCCCAGAGCCGCACTCCATTGCCTTTTGAGACAGACAGATGCCAACAACAACAATGCTGAACCATATACAGTAATACACATTCAATTCAGATAATTAATATTCCATTGCAATGGGACTGAGTTAAAGAGAATGGCGGTAGGATGAGGTGTATCTAAGAAATAAAAGTCAACTGCATAGTGTTGCAGTTGAACTAGAATATTCATAGTTTTTAAGAAAGACTGACTGAAGCAATGGTTACAGGAAGGTTTCTCTGAGTCTGGAAGTCACCCCCCAAAGATAGCAGTCAAGCTGCAATTACAGCTGCAGTTCCAGCCCATCTAAATGGGATGCTTCTGGTAGATTGTGGCAAATTCATCTAGCTAAAAGAGTGCCAAACCAACTGCAATCATATATAGTCAGTTTGGAAATGTACTTTATGTACTGCTGTTTAACTTTTATGTACTGATGTTTAACTGTTTAACTTTAACCAGTGCCACTCTGAGATCTTCCAAAGAAAAAAGAAAGACCACTTTCCAAGGAAGATAGATCACTGAACACAGTGGCCTTGACCTCTGCGTAAGTATGGACATCAAAAATACTATTGTTTCAATGGATAAAAATATGGTGAAACTCCCATGGAAGCAGAATTGGAAAGTTAGGGCTCAAGCTTAAAAATGCAATCTCTGCATCAGTTTTACTTTGGGAACAAACAAGAAGCAGGGACAAAGTGATTTGAGATAAGGTATGTACCAGGACCCCTTCATGGATCACTGCCTTGTCATGGTGAAGGGCCTTGAATAACTCCAAGAAGCTCTGAGCTATGCTATGCAGGGCTACCCAAGACGGACAGGTCATAGCCGAGAGTTTAGACTCAATGTGATCCACCTGAAGAAGGAACTGGCAAACCACTCCAGTATTTTGCCAAGAAAACTCCATGGACATAAAAAAGGAGAAGCTTTGAGAAGAAAGTGAGAGTTTCCAAGGTATGCTCTGGTTCATGGGGTCATGGAGAGTCGAACACAACTAAGATGACTAAACAACAACAACATGCACTAGGAGCAGGACTGGAGGAGGAGCAGAGCAGCCATGATCTCCAAGACCTAGCATATTTGCTCATTTGTGCTAAGCTACGTCTTAAGTATGAATTGGGCCTATGGTATGAATTCATGAAATGCTGAATAAGATGGCATAAGATGGCTGTAATGGTGGTGCTGCTGTTTCCCACCTGGGTTGTTCAGAGCAAGCTTAATCATGTACTCCAATTCTTTTTCTTCATTCTCTACAATTAAAACTGTTGTACTACTTTTATTGGAAGGATACACAATCAAATGGACCCTGGGTGACCCTGAACGGGAGTCCACCCCGGCTTAGACTCATGCTGTGCAAGCGTGTGATAAAGGAATAATTGCCTTGGAGCAACATCCTTAGTTCTGTCTTTGAACAGTAGGCATGATCATATCCAGTCCAGCATCAAAACAAATAGATTTTCTGTATAACCTGCTAATTGAAAACAGAGTTTTAAATGTTGTTCCCCTGCAGTGAAGCATTTCATGCCAGTTTCATATAAAAGCCTCTTAAGTAGCGCCATCTCACAGCTAGCTTTGTTCAACATTTCTATGTGGGGAAACTATATATATGAATATTAGCTCCTTTAGCAGAATAAATGGTTCGTGGACTTTTATACTTGGAACAATCACTGGTGTGGGTATCAGAATTTGAGACTAGCTAGTAGAAATCCTTGTACAAATCAGCCTATTTCAAACAAAACATCAGAAATGTAGAATGCGTAGAGCCTTATTGGCTTATCCTGTGATTTAGAATTTTATTTTCATAGAGAAGTTAGGTTTGTTCTTTCCTGCTCAGCACAATGAAAATTGTATTTTGCAGTAACAGTAATTGCCTTTGTGAGCATTCTGCTTCATCTGGCATGATATCATGCATTCCAATGAGATTATTTGAAACACAGGCATTTTCCTTGTTTTTTATATGACGATGGTTGCATTTATAGGCACCCCACCACAAACAATACTGTGCATGGCTGTAGGCGCTACATTCATATAAGGAGAATGTTGGACAATTTTGAAAGGATTCAGTGGAGACATAAAAGGATGATGAATGATGTGGGTAGAAAGTTATTTCGAGAAAGGCTGGAATTACAGAGTATGTATTTTAGTTTGAAGAAAATGCTGTGTGGGTCAAGAACACAATTGTTATCCACATGCAACAACGAGTAGGATAAAAGTGCTGGGCTTGAATTACAGAAAGGGGAATGTTTCTCAACCATTCAGCATAGAACAAGCTGGATTCAAATGCTCCGCTGTGGACCTCACAGGGCAACTTTGAAGCAATCTCTCATAAAGCCTATTCTACCTCACAAGGTTATTGTGAGGATTAGAGCGGGGGAGATGATGAGCCCTGAACTTTTCCAAGGCTGAAAATGCAATTAATCAATTGACTTGGAAATGAAGTGCAGTCCTAAGGTTATTTATTGAAAAGTAAGTCCCCTTGAGTTAGATGAACCCTATTAAGGTGTTGTTGTTTTTTGAGTTTGTAGTCTTCAATGCTTATTTGGTAGAGCAATGCTCTCTAATTTCTCTGCAAAGTCCTTAACTGCAAGGTGGCCACTCTCTGCAGTGAGTTACACCACAAAAGGGGGTATTGTGCTGCATAATCGGTCCCTGGGTACCAAGGCTGGCCTTTGCCGGGAGCATACTGGATCAGGATGCATGGCCCATTATCTCCCCTTTACAGAAGTTCCCCTGAAGCTTTATGAAAGATGCTTGCTTTGTATTTATAGATCAAAAAGCCATTGTGCTAAATGAACCTCACAAAAACATTTTCCCTGCACTTGAGTATTCAGTACGTTGTTCTGAAGGTCAGCCCCATCACTGACATTTAGCTAAATGCATGGCAGACTCATATTTCATAAACAAATTACCTTTGGACAGCAGAGGTGGGCACAATTGGCAAAGCACATTGCCCTGCGTCTCTTGTTGCAACTAATGTATGTTGTCATGCTAATGTATATAAAGCAGATCAGGCCTCACAACATAGGGTTCCCTAAATGATGCTTCCTGCTTGCCCCCACCCCAGTCCCAAGGTGAGGTGCATAGATCCCAAAGCCAGTTAAGTAATTTTGGCACCTGAGGCAGAAAATCCCACATGCAACCCCCCCCCCGGCAGTGAATACAATAGCAATGAATTAAACAACTCACAGTTTGTTGCTCTTTCATAAAGTCAGCTGCAGAGGTTGGCTGACTGCCTCATGATATGGTCGATCAAGAGGCTGCTATGGAGTGCAGAGAGGGATAACAGTTAATAGACAGAAAAACAAATACTGGGTTAAAATGGCAAAACAAATATACCCCAGGTACTGATGTGGCCCTCCATAAATACATTAAAATGGCCCTCAGAGTGCTCTGAATCGTCCACCCAGCAAGTGGATCAACATGAATTCTCCATCTTCAAACACAGCTCAATCAATAGTCTATTTCTGTAGTTCGAGTCTTGCTGCTAACGTGTGTAGTCCATTAGTGTTTAAATTAGGCATGCGAGGAGCAAGAACTAAGTGTTTATATCTGTTTTTTATGTATAGGACAGTGAGAGATTTTACTTTCTTGGGCTCCATGATCACTGCAGTTGGTGACAGCAGTCACGAAATTAAAAGACGCCTGCTCCTTGGGAGAAAGGCGATGGCAAACCTAGACAGCATCTTAAAAAGCAGAGACATCACCTTGCCAACAAAGGTCCGTATAGTTAAAGCCATGGTATTCCTGGTAGTGATGTATGGAAGTGAGAGCTGGACCATAAAGAAGGCTGATTGCCGAAGAATTGATGCTTTTGAATTATTGTGCTGGAGGAGACTCTTGAGAATCGCATGGATCAAATGCATCCATTCTTAAGGAAATTAGCCCTGAGTGCTCACTGGAAGGACAGATCGTGAAGCTGAGGCTCCAATACTTTGGCCACCTCATGAGAAGAGAAGACTCCCTGGAAAAGACCCTGATGTTGGGAAAGATGGAGGGCACAAGGAGAAGGGGATGACAGAGGACGAGATGGTTGGACAGTGTTCTCGAAGCTACCAGCATGAGTTTGACCAAACTGCGGGAGGCAGTGGAAAACAGGAGTGCCTGGCATGCTCTGGTCCATGGGGTCACGAAGAGTCGGACAAGACTAAACGACTAAACAACAACAATATGTATAGGACACACACATATATAGGCCATATTCTCAGAAAGGCAGGCTCCCAAACCATTGTCTCTCACTGGAGCTTGAAATTGCTAACTAAGATTTGGGGGAAACAATGTTGCTGTTGTTTTGGTGTTTGGTTTGACCGTTTGCTTTTTCTTGTAACGAACCATTTCAATCCTGTGCCTTATTTATGTTGCATTGTCTTTCAATACTGGCACAAGTGCCTAGTGCTTAGGATAAACCTAGCAGTGTGTTGGTGATCCAGCCTAGCGTTCTGTTCCCAGGAAACATCTGCAGCAAATCTGGGGAAGTTAGATAAGAATTTCCAAAATACTAGTTATTTTTTTCAAGGGTGGTGGTGATGGGTGACCTGGTTGAATTTCTGTAGGTAAACTTCAGTAAACAAGCCATACAGATAATGTTTGTGCAAGCTGAGATGCTCCATTATATATGGTTCCTCTTAATTATACAGTGCAATGTTTCATTATAAATTATTGTAGGGAAAGATGAGGGTTGTTTTTTTTAAAAAAGTTGGGTGTTTATGTGTAAACTTCCAATTCCTGGTAAGAAAAGCTTTCAGAAGTTCAAGCTCTGAGGGGTGGAAATGTTCATTATGCTTGTCAGATAGTAATTTCTTACTAGAGTGAATAATGTCATGACAAGTTGTTCATTAACAGAGAGAAACAAAAAGGAGAGACGTCAAGGAAGCAAAATGTACATTGTGAGCAAGATATTGTTTGAATATTGGGGGTGGGGTGCATGCCATCCACCTGCTTTGTGGAAACGCAGCCTTTTTGTCATCACCCCTGCACAACAAAGCCTAAGTGGCATCAATTTGTGGATATTGTTATAAGTTTGTGTGTGCTAAATGCCTGGGCTTAGTAAACGTTAGAATTTAATTACAGTTTGTGTGTTAAAATGGGATGTCAAACCTGTGTGTCTTAAGATGTGTGTTAAACGCTTTAACCCTTTGATTACATTCAGCAAATTTATTACATTGTGTATTAGACCTTTTCTAATCCGAGGGAATCAACATGTGAAAGGATAATTAAGCCAGGAATAGCCTCCTGCAGACATGTTAGCATGAGGGTGCTGTGTCCTTAGCAGGACACAGGAGCAAAGCAAGTTACCGGTAGCAAGCAGTGAGCTGACTGGGGAGGCAGAGAAATGGCTGGTGTCTGTTGAAACCTAAAGCTGCATTTATGGAGGAGGCAAAACCCTTGTGTAATGCTGGGTACCCCCCCGACTCAGGTGTGTGTCTGTCTGTGTGTGTGTGTAGATAAACCACATATCATATAGGCATATATCACAATCCTCTCCAACTGCCCCCAAAATGCCGGGACCATCACAAAAACCATTAAGCTACCATGGCTTCTCACACAGAATCCTGAATTTCCATCTTTGTTGAGGTACACTAACTGGAAATGGCTTCATGTGGGGGGAAGCAGAGGGAAGAGGTACTTGCTGCCTGAGGCCACCTCCTCCTCCTTTGCCACCTCCTTTGCTGCCTCTCCCGGGAGTCAGAGAAGGTGGGGTGGGAGGAAGAGAGAAGAGTCTTGCTCTGGGTCTGAAGGAGGGAGCCAGGCAGGCAGCAGCAGCACCAGTAGCGGGAGAAGGAGGAAGGAGGAGCAAGGCAACAGGGACGCCACCAATGTCTCCACCACCCCTGCTGTAGGAGGCTCTGGCCTCGCAGGCCCCCAGCCACCCATCTAGCTGGCCATGCCAAATAAAAATAAGGAGGAGAAAGTGAGCCAGGTCAAGCCTGCAGAGAGGGCGTCAGCTGGAGGAGACCCTGGAGAGGAGCAGGCCCTGGGGTTGGGGGGTGATGTGGAAGGGTGTAGCTGGCAGAGGGCAGGCAGACCTGTCAGGGGCTTGAGTTTGAGTAGTGGGGGCAAGGTAGTTATAGGGGTGGAGGGTGGGTGAGGAAGCTACAGTAACTGGGCTTTGGTGAGGGTATTGTTTGTATCATGAAAAACTTTAATAAAACTTAGCCTGCAACCCTCCCCCCCCACCAAAGCAGTGATACTGTTGTAGAATAGAATGTCCCTATTTTCATCTGAGGAATGTTAGTGGGCATGATATCATAATAAATGTATCGTAAAGAAACCACAATCTTGACTGTGCCTCATTGTTTAAATGGAAACATAGACCCTGGAATCTCACACTGCTTGGATATTGGGTTGGCATGTAACCATTTTATCCTCTGTTATAGTTGCCCTTTCTCCCTCCCTGCCTCTCCTGCTGAAGAAGGGAAGGGATTTCTGTCTCCCCATCCTCAGTTTGATTTCATGCTTTGAGGTGCCGTGTGAATTGATGGTTCTCTAATGCAGCTGGAACAGGGAGGCTTCAGGGCTGGAATCATGGAGCTGGATGGAAGGAGCAACTGAAAACATGATAATAAACAACCAGGGACCAAATTGGGAATCAGCCAGTTGAGATGATGTTCACAAATTATGTCACAGTGAGTCTTTCTCAAATGAAAGAAAACAGCTGGAGTGGGACCTCTTCAGATGTAGCTAATAACAAACAAGCACACCGATGACTCATTGACTGGCAGTGCTCATTCTCATTGTAGAACTGTAGCCTGGTAGCGCAAAGGATCTAGGCCTTGAGTTTTGTCCTCAGTGTCAGAGTAATAACATCTGCTATATCTTATCAGCCAATGTATCAATTTACAACATTGCATTCATGGTGTATATTGTGAAGCTAGTCTTAGTGCTTTTGCCACCCGGCATACAGTTTCAGTTCCTGCT
The DNA here is from genome assembly GCF_027172205.1 of Podarcis raffonei. Classification (NCBI taxonomy): domain Eukaryota; kingdom Metazoa; phylum Chordata; class Lepidosauria; order Squamata; family Lacertidae; genus Podarcis; species Podarcis raffonei. Next base: position 56,732,421 of record NC_070604.1, read on the forward strand.
CCCTGGTGGAATCTAAAAAATGCTGTGAAAATGTTTTTTTAAAAAACCTTTTGAAAAATATATTGAATTTGCCATAAGCTCACTATCACCATCTAGTGTCAAATTTGTATAATGCACTTAAAACATTATACTTGCAGCTGTAAAGTTGAGTCCCTAGTTGGGGTGCACTTGAGAGTCGATTGTGTTGGCCCCCTTGTTAGCTGGCAGGCTATGGCACTGGGCTACCAGAATCTGCCCCATCCCTCTCACACAAGAATATTCTATTTCCCTCTTTGGAATACTGCAGGATATGATACCTTGACTGCTCTAGAAGGTAAGAAGCGTGCTCCCTCCTTTGCTGCTTCAGTCAGGTGCAGACAGGAATGTGAGCTGTATTGCTCTATTAAGTTCAAAGTGCGGGCTGCTGTCATTCACCACTGAGTCACTTTCTGTGTAGAGACACATAAGCAAACTAATTCCAAAGTCCATTAACTTACTGGAAAGCACTAAAGCTTTTTATAATAGGCAGATTATCTCACCTTCAGAATGCAGAAATAAACCATTTCAAACCTATTGCCATCATATATAAAAAGCATCCAGAATTCAAGATTCAGGAGAACAGTCCTTAGGTAGAAGCTGCCTTAAAACTTTGGGTTGAAGATCTTCCACAATTTTTAGTATAGGGAACAGTTAGGTACTTTATAATGTATAGAAGACAACATGATGATTTCTCTACCTTTCAATTTGTCCCTAGCAGATGATTAACTCATGCTTGATTTGTTACATATTATTCATTTCTTTCAAATATTTATGCATCACCCTTTAGCAATGTATCCAGTGTGGTTTGCAAAGACATGATTTTTAAATATCAAACAAAAAATGTAGTTAATTGTAGGATGTTAAAATGATAATACATAAAGAAGCTTGGGAATACAAAGCATTTTTACTTGGTGCTGACATTATTGTAGTTTTGGTGCCAAGCAAATTTATTGGGGAGGGAATTCCATAAATGAGGTGCCACCACCAATAAGGCCTTCTCTCTAGTTGCCACCTGCCTCACCTGAGATGCTTGGGGCATCTGGAGGAGAGCCTCTGCAGATGACCTCAAGATTCGGGAGCATCTGTCTCTTCAGGTACTTTTTCTCTAAGAAATTCAAGGCAATGTACACATTTCTCCTCCTTGTTATCCTCATAGCAACTCTGTGAAGTAAGGTGGGCTGAGAGATATAAGTATCTCAAGGTCACCCAGTGAGCTAAATGACTGACTGGGGATCTGAATCTGGACAGTCTCAGTCCAATATAGCAATCTCACTACACTGATGGCCAAATTTCTTCTCCGTGTCTTAGAGATCAGCTACACTCTGAGCATGAGGAAAATCCACAGTTTATTCAAAGCAATTGTATTGGGTACAGCCTCTGCTTTAGAGCATCCCTCAACCTTTTAGAAGTGCAAAGGAGAGAGGAAAGGAAAGCGGTGTTCTGTTGCACAAATTCAAGTCCCTTCTGCTGGAAGATGGATACCGTTGGCTGTCATTCAGAAACTGGTTTGGTGCAGAAAATTGTGCATGTTTATTTGGAAGAAACTCCCATTGAATTTAATGTGACTGACTCTAGTTAAATGTTCAGAGGACTGCTAACTTAGTGGATTCCATCAAAGCAGTTCTCACTATGCAAAAGAGCTCCACCCACTGCCAGTTCTATTTATCTGAAATATTATTGTTTCCGAAAACACAAGTTAAATGCACCACTGACCAGTTGAGAGGGGGGGGGAATGCTTGGGGTATACATTAATGTAGAAAACAGCCCTCCAAGGGGAATTTTGTACATCCCAGTTCATATCTGTGCATCTCTGGGCATATTCTGGTGCTCTGAGAGTGCTTGCAATTGAGTTGTTTTAGCTGTTTTCAGAACTACATCTGGAGATTAACCCACTCTAATCCTCCTTTGTCCTTGAATATATTCACTCCACATTAATATTGTATGTATGCATGCAGGGTTCCATAAAAAGATAGCAAAGAAAATAACTGGAGACTCTATATATGTTAAAATACAAAACAGGAAAGATATGCTATTAGGATAAGAAGCTGAAAATCCGTTAGGCGGGATAACTTTGATAATGTAATACAGACAGACAGGAATAGGATGCCATGATTATGTGCTAAGAAGGTAAAAATGTTTTGAGAGGTGGTATGTGAGCAATGAGGCAGGGCATTTGAGTTTGCAAAATAATAGGATAGTGCAATGGGAGGAGAAAATCAGTCAGGATTGTAAGTAAACGAAAGCTTACAAAATAGCAAGAGTTGGTTTAAATTCTGCATTGTTCTGCTAATAGTCTTTGACAAAAGTGGCTTGGAGGCACCTGAGGGTTTCATAAAATCCTATCCGCCATTACCCAAGGGCTTGAAAGAAATCTCTCTTTTGTTCAGAACAAAGGTATTTTGTCACACTAAAAATAGTACAGAATAATGAATTAAGCAAAGGTAGGATGCTCTGGCACAATTTAAAGCATTTGTGCCTTCCTGTTTTTCTTGTGGAAAAATAAGATCCGGAGGAGTGTTAAAATGATATGCAGACAACATTATATGTGTGTAGCATTATAAGAGATTATTAAATGTGACTAATGGTAGTCGCAGAGGTAAGCCAACTGGTATTGTAGGATTCCACCTTCCACTATCCCTGACAATTAGCCATGCTGGTTGAGCATGATGGGAGTTGGAGTCCAAGACAATCTGGAGGGCACCGTGTTGGCTATCCCATAATATAGGTAATATTATCATCATAATTGGCAGGGTGGGTTTCCTTTGCGCTATGTCACCATTACCACTACCCTCGTAAAATCGCAATGCTCATTTCTGGAGCAGGAAGCCTTCCTTACTCATGTACGCACCCAGCACTGTTTAGAACTCTGGAAAACCAGGAGTCTAAATCATGCAGGAAGCCTATGAGATCAGGCTCCCCACTGTAGAAGTTCTCTCCCCAAGAAATGGAGGGCACCAGGGGGCAGAGCTAACATCACATGGCAGATCTAGAATGCCTGAATTAAACTTGAATGTGGCATTTGAGCCACAGACTGATCCTTTCCTTGTTTACTCACGAGTAGATCACATCATGGTTCTTATTCCCATGTAGGTATGCACATAATTATATATGTTAATGTTCTGAAAGAGTGAAAGGCAAAACCCTGTTGTTGCTGCTTTTTTTAAAGGAGTGACAGAAATAAACACTTGACCCTATTAATAGCTTGGTAATAGATTGATCTCCATCACTGCAGAGTTACTTTATGGAAGAGATCCAGAAGAAAGCATTTAATAGTTGGAACATTATGTGTAAAAGAAAAAGTAGGTTACATTGCCTGGGGATTTAGAATAACATAAAATAATATATTTTCAACAAAAATGTACATTGAAAACATTCCCATAGTCTATGCTTAGGGTCTCGAAGAGACAGATATTAAAACTGAGTTGGGGATGTCAAAAGTCCAAGCATTCCTTCTCAATTAAAATGCTGAGATGAGCATTCCTGTGTGAAGAGCACAACTGGAACTTATGCTGTTGTTTGGGTTGGGAACCTCAGGCCTGTGGCCTGGAATAGATCCCAATTTTGCCTGTGATACTCTTTCAACCGAACCATGCCCACTTGCCCAACACCACATGTCATATGTCTGGATGGCTACAGGATCTCTGGGCCTAAACTCTGGCACCTGTTTTTAGTGCCAGGGCATGGGGAAGCTTGCAACCAGGGATTAGAGGGGAAGCATCCAGATCAACAGGTGCTGTTTCAGACAAAACAAACTTGCGTCCTGCCATCTTCCCTGCACCCTATCACATAAACCAAACCTTGACAACAAGCTTAGAAATACAACTGTGGTCTACCCCAAAAACTCACAACCTGCTCAAAGTCATGTATTAATGACATTTGCTAAGGAAGAGCTTTTTCTTTCTTTCAAATAACCTTTTCAGCTCAGAAGGGGGCCTTGTTGGGGTCCAATGCAAATGTCATGAAAGCACTCTCTTGCTCAACTTATCCACCTCTTCTTTCTTGTCTGTTCATGGCCTTGGCAGCAACAGTGATTGTACTCCTGAAAACTTTAGGTTGCCAGGTTTTTCTTCTTTTATTCACAAAATGTATGGACAGGAACCATTGTTTTCCATCTAGTTTGGCTTCAGGGAGCATCATGTAGTCAAATAAATTAGCTGTGTGGCAATCCTTGTGCAACTCCTTTTTGTGGGAGGAAGTTTCATTGTAATTAATGGGACATGCAGGATCAGGCTTAATGGTTCTCAATTAAAAATAATTCTTACAGAAATAGTTTTTGCAAACCTGTATAAATATTTCATTCCTGACCTAAAATTTAGATTTCTGATCTTTTGGATACAAAGATTTTAGAAGAGAGACCAAATGCAAGGTGGGGTTGGAGCCACTGATCTGCACTGCATAAAGTTCATTTTGGAGCAAGAAGCTGCAAAGGTTGCAAATGCTTAGATCTGTAACTTCTTTCACAATCTTGTCCCCTTGACCCTTACCTTGTTTTCTAACCATGTACCTCTTTACAGCCTTGTATTCAAAGTTACCACCTTATCCTTTCTGGCAACTGTCAGAAACATTTCCCTTACAACTAAGTGCTAGCCACTTAACTAGTGTGTTCGTTGCATTGTGTCTTTTCCTTGAAAGGTTTTCTTCAGTGCCTGAATATGCTCCATCTTCTTCTGCGCAATGCTGAGCTTATGAGATCACCAACCTTTCACATAAGGAATTGCCCTATTTCAGAAACAAGACTTTTATTGAACTCATGAGTATACATCCAAGGCTTAGTACACAGATGATACACATAACCGTCATGGACTGGTTGGGCACAGAGGAATGGTGGGAGGAACGAGCTGGAGAACCCAGCTCCTGACCAACAGGGTGGAAGCCAGTTCCTTATGCAATAATCTTTCTTGCATAAGGCTACTCCAGTTGCATAGGAGTCACATGTGTCTTGCCAACCAGGTGGGAAAGATCCATGTACCGGTAATTGACTGAGATATTGGTCTGAATATTGGTTGCCAATTCATTTCTGGGCCCAATTCAAGGTGTTCATATTAGTGTTTAAAGGCCCCAATGTCTTATGCTTCAAATATCTGAAAGACTACTTCCTTTGCTACAGACTCTCTTGGGTGTTGGGATTATTCACGGGGGCCCTCTTTGTAGTTCTACCACCTTCAAAAGCTAAAGGAATGGCTGCCTGGTAGAGGGCATTCTCTGTGGAAGTTCCAAGACTGTGGTAGTCCCTCCCCACACAGGTGCATATGGCACCTTCAGTATATAGATATCTGGGTAAATGATTAGAATTAATGAGATAAAGGTTGTCATTCTTCCCATTTTACCCATCCCCCCCCCTGAGTAAACATGCCTAAGATTGTGCTGCAAGTTCACTACATTATGTCGCTCACACACAATAACTTTCCTAGGCAATACGCAAACCGAAACAAGTCATTCTTTGAAATACGAACTTCACTGAATTTTGCAACAAAGTTCTCCAGTCACGTAATGGACACATATATGCATATACTTTGGGAAGGTATATTGATGAAAATAACATACGGATATGTATTGTACTAGGGGAAATTGCTTTTCAGAAATGTGTATATTAGTCAAAGTTGCACACAAACAACAGGTGCATATTGTGAGAAATCAGCACTGATGAAATTTCAAGAGGACTTCTTTTAATTGCAAATAGATGAGGAAATATGGAGAATTGAACTTAAGACTGGAACAATGAGAACTGGAGAGAAGCCTAAATCTATGAGTACAGGTAAGAGTCGACCTTGAACTTGGGTAGGGCCACAAGGAAGGGAGTGTGGAGCTGACATATCCATACATGCTCTTTCCTCCCCTTCTGTTTCTTTAACCCCAACTATGAATGCATGAATAAGGCTATTTCCTGATTTTTGTTATATTAACCATTGATGGTCAGAGAAATAAATGGGAGAATTAACAAACTGAGTGAAAAGCACCCAGATACTAGGGCTGTGCATGTGGGCTAGTTTTCTTATGAGAATCGAGCTGAGAAAGTGGAGAGCTCTCAGGGGACTGAGTATAAACCTTAAGAATGATCAAAGGATTTGAAAATGTGAATCCACTTCATGAACATGAAAATGGCTGTTCATTATTTCATCTCTACTTTTACCCTTCAATTACCAGTCCTAGGCTGAGGACCATGGCAAAAATTCTGCTATGCTGTGTTTCCTTTGTTTGAGCGTGTTAGAGAAGAAAACTTGCCATTTCTTCTTCTTCCAGAATGCATATTAAAGATGTATCAGGAGTCATGTGAGGGAAAACTGATTAGAAATCCTGTCAGCCGATAACTCTCCATCTTCCCTTCAGCGATATGTATCTCCGAATGTGTTTGATGTTATGAAATGCATTTTGGTTAAATGCTGGAATGCCGAATGGGCTGTCAATAGCCTGAAGGGATGCTACATTTAAGGCATGAATCAATTCCTAGAATCTTTAAAAGTGGAAGTGTAGGGAATTAAAGTGCCTAAGGGCGCAATCCTAAACATTCTTACCAGGAAGGGAGCCTCGTTGAACTCGGCAGGGCTTACTTCTGTGTAAACATGTCTAGGGCTGGGCTGTAAATATGTTATTGGATAGAACAGAAGATTTTTAAGGTCACTTTAACTCTCTTGTTGAGATTTCTCTCTCTCTCTCTTTTTAAGAGCGGCCTGCAGGTACAGCACGTTCTACATCAGGATGAAGCAATATTGTAAAAATAGTCCAGAAGCTCTAATAGTGCAGCATTTCGCCACTGGAGACATGCCTCATACCCATTAGCCAATCCTAGCATCACAGGGATGTAGAACTGGTGCGAAGTGAAAACAGGGTCAGTCTGAAATGTCAGGGTTGAAAAACTCGGATCCAAATAGCTTTGAACTTTGGGGATTAGGAGAGGTTGTGGAGATGTTAAGAAACAGCACATTATTGAAGGAAAAGGTGATAATTGTGATCCCTGGTTTGTTTCAAGGGCTACGTCTTACAAGTAGTTTTTCAGTCTTCTATTTTCCTGAAGTCTGTTCATCACTGGAATTTGGGTTTTCATTGTGTAAGGTGCCATAATATTCCAGGGAGCCACAGAAGCACAGTTAGGAATCTATTTTCTATCAACTCACAAGAACTCTGTATTAGTATCTATAATAACACTGGATTGTTTGCTATTTGATGAGGGTTAGGAAATATCACAGCTATGGCAATACTTCTTGGAGCTGTTGTTGTTTTTCAATGCTCTGATGCGGGCCAATTTCTCTTCATGCAGGATAGGTCACAATGACTACACAAAACAACTTCAGTAGGTTCATAGGCAACATGCCAGTGAATATTAGCTGATGGAAAACAACCATTGGTGTAGGCTGTTGCTTTCAAACTGCCGCTTATGGGCTTCCCCGGTGCATCTGGGTGGCCACTGTAGGAAGCAGCATGCTGAACCTCGATGGTCCTGTGTTCTGTTATTCTTATTCTTACATTTTTATGTAGATATCTGCATGAATGTGTTGCACCATCTGTAAACAGAGGCACAATGCATGCTTTAGATTTGAGGACTGGCTAATGTGGGTGTGAAGCTGTACCTAAAACACACTGCAGTCACCCACACCAGCAAGTTCTTTCCCCACCAGATCCATCCACTGCAGAACAGGGGGAGTGAGGTCAGATTGTGCCACTCTAACAGCTCCTTTTGTTCCTTCCTCCACGTTTCTACACTAACATGGATCTGAATCAAAGCTCAGAATTTGCTTTCTTATCATGTACTTTGCAAGGACTCTTTGTGTGTGTGGTGGGTGGGTAGGAGGGCTTGACCTTTTGGTCCTCACCTGGGTCAGCACCCCTGCCTTCTATTTGCAAAGGAAGGAAAGTCTCCATTCACTTCAATGGAAGTTCTCCACAAACAGCCCCCCCACTGCAGTTATAAGGGGTCTGATTTGGATCGAGACCACAGCTGAGGGCAAAGTGTTAAAGCTCCATCCCCAACCTCCACACCAGGGTCCTGATTTGCACAGCCCCCTGTCCCAGGCTGGAAATTTATGAAACAGAAAGCTTGCAAACTGCATGATAAATGTCAAGTGTCCTTTGGCTTTAAAATACCAAAAAAAGAAGAAGCTTGCACTCAAGGGCAAACCGTGTGATTTATGCTGCCTAGTTTTATGGATGTTGATGTTTTACAATGTTTTATCTGATGTTTTAGAGTTTTATACCTCGTACATTATTTAACTGTCTTCTGATTTTTTTTCTGCCTGCAAAACTGTTTTGAGAGCTTCATGATGAAAAGTGGCAAATAAATAAATAAGTAAGTAAATAAAAACAGACAAACAAACAAACAAACAAACAAACACCATGCATGGTTGGGCTGCTAGCATGCTGGCTGGTGATGGCACTGCATCATAAGTAATAAAAATATGGCTCTCTAGTGTCATTGTGTACAAAAACCGGCAGAAAGGGTGGGCATTTCTGGTTTTTTTGAACCCCATGTAATATGTCCATAGGAAATCCATCTATTGATTTCAATCTGTGGCAGATTTGTTTGAGTTTTTCTTTTCTTTTCTCTCTCTTTGAGAATCCCCGCAGAGCCAGATCTGGCTGGTGCTCCTTGGGACTGGGGAGGTGGAAGGCAGCCAGAGCTAACAAACTCTAGTTTTGCCCCTCTCCTGTTCTCTCTTGCTGAGCTCTACAAGGACAAAACTGAGACTAAGGAGAAGGAAGCTGACAGGCTAGCCCCTTGTTGCAAGTCAGATAGTAGTCAGGCAGATCCTGGCTAAGCGTGGGTGTGAGGTTGATGGGAGAGTATCTCAGTTGCTCTAATGGACCAGCCACCACTGTTGCCTCTGGTATTACTATCCTGATTGGCCCCTACTAATGCGGCTCTGAGTTCTAGCTGCTGTTCAGAGTGGGGGCTCATGGTGACAAGATGGGGGTACCAAATACACCCTTCCATGCTAGTCTTCTACTTTATTCTTCCTGGCAAAGTGCAAGGGGAAATCCACTCCTGGTAATCTATTTTGACATCTTTTGAAAGCTTGCTCGTAATTAAATGGGAGAAATGGTGATTAAAAACTGTGAATATAAGGTTGTTATAAATTGCTTGGTAAACAAATTAATAACAAACTGTCAAACAGGGAGGAGGCAGTTAAAAGTAGTGTGATGCCACATTTATCATTTTTTCCCAATTATTTCCATGACAAATTTTTGCATTTTTTTTAAAAAAACCTTCTTTTATCGACAGCTCCCCTTACACAGAACATGCAAAATAGCCCCACATTCAAGTTGGCCATTTCCCTTCCCATATACTGCCTCCCTTTCATAAAATTCAGACTTGTCTGTTGGACACAGGCAGCCCACCACCCTCAGGGTGGGGCTTCCAGAGCATATTTATTTATTGCATTGCATTGCATTTATATCCCACCTTTTCCCCAAGGAACATATGGTGGGCATTGCCAGGTTGTGGACCTGCTGGTCACTTTGTCACACTAGGCTTGCATGGATTTGATGTTGAGAGAGGGCTGCTTGCTTGTGCTGGACGAGTTGCTGGCATAACTGCTAGTCTCCTTGGACTGAGCTGAAAATTTTACTGCCATCACAATGCATATAGACCCAAAGCACCAGCATGCTTAGATAACACGTGAAACAGTGGCACGCATTGTGCAAATTTGATATTAATAGGAAGGTACCTTTTATGCACAGCCCTTTTGCAAAAGGGAACAGTGTTTCCAAGAAGAAAGGCACGCCTGCAATATGTATTCTTAACTAAACTGCTTTTGTCTCTCCTATATCTATATATGTATTGCTTGCACAGCCCCAGGTGTGCTTTCTTGTTCTTCCTGCTTGCCGTGTTTCTTCTATTTGTGTTGATCGACTCCCCCTCCCTTCTTTTTCGGTATGTGCCTCTAGGGCTTCTAACCTTGTCATGAAAATGCTCCCTTATTGTTTAATGCACTCTGCTTCCCTTGCTTCCTGCCTTTTGTCTTTACAAACCCCTCTGCGATTTGTGCCTTTGTAAGAAAATGCACGGCGTGTGCGTACAACCTCTCTGCTCCTTGACAATGCACGTCAGCACTGTACATTTTGCTCTCCCATTTAAAAATAACCCTCCTTACATAGCATATAGCACATTAACCCAGTATGGTAAAAGGGAGGATTGTGGTAGAGAAGAGAGGGCCAATGTATATGCTGCTTTGGTGACATGGCAACAGAGAGCCTCAAAAAATGATCAAATTCATCACGTGAGTAGGCTCTTTGTTGTTTTTGCTGCAACCAACTAACACAATGACTTCCTCTGGAACTTGGTAACATGGTAGCTGCTTAAAAAACAACAAAGTTCTGTATGCTCAACTCCCATATTCAAGTATGAGCCCATGCTTTGACATCTTCTCCACCCATGGTGTACCAGGCATCAGAATCCCCCCACTGTTTTCCATAAAGCTTATTCCCAGGTAAGTCAGTTTAGCTGGGACCTTTGGATCCCTTCCAGGACTTTGGTCCTGTGTCTAGGATTAGACAACGGCTTTAGCTGGCCACTTACGCGAGTGTCCTCATCAACATCTCAAAGAAAAAGCTAGGTTGCAATAGCTACGATTAAACGATGGAGAACAATAAGCCAGAATTGTGTGTGAGCAGAAAGTAGGCTAGAAGCTGCTCTGTGCTGGATTTTGGGGCATTCCTGGAAACCAAAAGGCACAGCAAGATATATTGGGGCTTTAATGCTGTGAACCCCTCCATCCTATGCTCAGGTTGTATATATGTGTAAATAAAACCTTATATCCAAGGACACCACAGTCTCTGCTCACCTTCATTCCAAAGAAAACAGAATCCTGGGTAAAGTACTTGGAACCCCTAGAGTCTCTCAGCACTTGGAGATTGGGGTGGAGTGCAACGATATAAATACAATTTATATTATTTATCACATTTTTATCTCACCCTTCCTCCACGTTGCTCAGAGTGGTATGTATGCATGCAGATGTGATGTGTTGTTCCCTCCATGAGGCAGGCTGGCCTGCAGCCTATCCATCATTTGTATTTTGCATCTGAGGGGGGATTTGAACCTAGCTAACCCTGGCTGCCATCCAGCATTCTAGCAACTGTGCTTATGTTGGTTATCATTGTGGTGAAAGGAAATCTCCATCAAGGGGATTGAGTGGTATTACTGACTTCCTTCAGAATGAGAGAATAAAGAGCAGCTCTTGGTTGCTGATCTCCCACAGCCAACATGGGCAGATGGGCTTCCCATTTTGGTCTGGCCTTCTGCCAAATTGCCTAGACCTTTGGACAGGTGCAGCAGTAAATCCTGGCCTCCCAAGGAGCAGGCCAATTACATGGGATACAAAAAAAGAAGGGGCAAACACTATGTTATGTAAAAGGAAAAATAATAACCCTTTTAGGAGAGCATGGATTTTAGAAGCTGATTTTGTCGGATAATTTTGTCTCAGTCCACCATTCTGTGGCGATTTCCAGATGGGTGGCCACTATCCCATCTGTCTCTTTGAAGGCGATTCCAAAATGCTTCTCTTTCAGGTAATTAAGAGGACCAGGGATTAATGAGCAACTTTCTTCTACCCTCTGGCTCACTGAAAAGTGGCTTTGCTCTGAAGAAATGCCTTAGGGAATTGATGTAGCAATCAACACCAGACTGGTAGGGCTACATTTCAAGAAGGCATGATAGGCTTTCAGAGCCTTGTAGGGCAAGAAGGGACCTGCAGGGCATTTCCCTCACTGCACAACCCACATTCATCCACAAGACAGTGGTGCCAAAAGCAGATAATAGGCGCAGTCACGAGGCAGAGAGCCAACATGCCCTTTAGGGTAAGAATCAGCTGAGGCAAAACAAACAAGAAACATGTGTTGGTATATATAGCTAACCTGCCATTATAAAATAAACCAAAGTGCCAGGTAGACACACATATTCATGGCCAATAATGAGTAGTAGTTGTTGATATAGAGGGGTGCCACCATGCACATGACCTCCTTGCAACAGCTATGCTACAGTTTACTGGGAGGGGCGAGGTGGCAAGGATGGTATTGTGCGTATTCACTGGTGGGAGCACTGGATTTGCTCTGTTACTGCATCCACACAGCGCTGACATCTTCAGTTTTCTCGCCCCCTAGAAGCTGCAGTGATGCTGCGGCCAGGAGGTCAGGTGTGTGATAGTACCCCTTCCTGCTGGCCATTAGTGATAGTGTGGCAAAATTCTACCCTAGGTAGAATTAAGAAATAGACCTTATTCTTCTGGGACATTGTCATTAATGTTGTCAACATTGTTCCCAAATTTCAGTCATTTACCATTTTCAGTTTTATTTTTGTACACAAAGAGTGCCTAGGAAATAAGAATAAGAATATCCTATGAATCCTGGCAGATTCTTATGTTTGGGCTGATTTTTTGTCCCTGGTCAGGGAAGTGCCCATATATGGAGATTTCCCCCCCAAAACAAAACAAAACAAAACAGCTTAGGGGGAAAAGATCCCAAGAAGTCTATTGACTGTTGCCACTGGGATGATTTCTGACACAATCAATGGCATTGGGTTAAAAATACCCCCATTGGTTGTTTTGAAACAAAAAGTGATCCAGGGAAACAGCCTTAAGTGTCCATAGATTTCTATTCTACATGCACTGACATTTGGCTTGGGGAGGTAAAATACCCTAAAATTATGTGTGCACTTTTTATAATTTTGGTTTATGAATTAAGAAAAAAGGCGAAATAGTCAAAAGTGCCTAGGTAAGGACAGAATGTTGGGTTGTGCCAGCTAATATGTGTCCTTAGGTCTGCATCCTTTGAGATGATGTGAATTCAAGGCTTTGGGGATAGAATGATTGGGCTGGGGGGAGAGGGTGTTTTAACCCCCACTCCCAAGGTCATTTTCCTCTCCAGAAAGGCTCATTTCCACTCTTGGAGTCTTGCTGGGAAGGCAGGGAAGAAACAGACTAAAAACAGCCTGGGAGGGTTTTGCAGAGAGTGAATTTTCAGCAAATTCTCCTCTGTTTTTGTCCTTCCCCACTGCCCCCTAACCAGTGTTAGGAAGAACATATGGATGCTTCCTAGTGCATAGCTCCACCTAAAGACTTGCATGCAGTCAAAATTCCTTTTTGGATGGGTGCATTATCACTCATTTGCCATTGCCATTCATTTGCCATTTTAATGCTCTGCTGCATCCATCATGGATGTTGGCAGCATAGCACCACCATAGCATCAATCTGTCCTTTTTACCAGCATGATGTTCTGTTGAGTAGTGGAGCCAATGCAATGCAATATAGACCATAATGTTTAATTGGCCAAGCATTATTGTGGTCCACTCCCCCCCCCCCACCCTTACTATGCCTTTGGCTGAATGACCAATTGGATTAGGCCGTAGGTTTCCCTGTAGAAAGAGACTGTAGCTCTGCAAAACCACTTTCCCTGGTGCAGCTCTGGGGCATCCTTAATAGGCATGGTTATGAGTCATCTGCTGAGCAAGAGGTTGGGAACTGTAGATTTCAGTAGTTAAGCTGGTATCTAAGTTGCTTTTATGGTTATTGAAAGGAGTGATAAAATCCTCCTAGCAGATCATGAATTTTATATACTGAATCTGTTTGATGGATGGAAATAATCATCTTATCTCAGTTCAATCTAGCTGTAAACTGGCTACCGTCCCGTTTGTCTCTTGGGATATGTCTCCAAGCTCACTCAGTGCATCCAGTGCCTTTGAGGCACATGACTCCTCCTCAGCTGAGCCTCCACAGACCTCTCCTCATAGCAGATGAAAGCAGTCTGAGTGTGGATATCCTTGTCCACACAGCTGTGGGTAAGATGTGGAAACGAAATTCTGTGTGACCTCTGCTTTGAAGGACTGCTGACTGCCTATTATTTTACTGAAATATGAGTATGATAGATGAATGGCCTGCCCTCCTGGGTTTTTCTGTATGAGTCGCTGTTCTCAGCATGCCTTTCTGAAGGCAGGAAATTCTGCAGTGTCTTTGCCCTGGGAGTGACTGAATGATACAGAGATGCAGCAAAATTACCTCCTGGAGCTCAGGGGAGTCTGATTGAATGGCAGCAGTGCCAGAACTGTGATTCATGCAGGGATGAAACAGGCAGCCTCTTTGGACTTGCATGTATCTTTACTGAATGCATTCATTGCACACTTAGAAGATTTTGTAATGGCACGCAGATTAGCAACAACTGTTGCTGTTTATTTCATGTATGCTTTCTAGGCAAGAACAATCCACCTAGAGTCTAGGCTAAAAAGGACATGGCCCTGGCCTCCATGCCTCCAGTAGTGATCCCTCAAGGTATGGTGGCTATCCAAAATATGCCCTAACCACTCCTGAATTACTGGTCTAGACAATATCAAATTATTGAGCTGCCATGCGAAAACATTCCTCTTCAACCAGGCCTTTGCCTGATTAAGCAATCTATGGCCTTTTAATGTGTTGTGTGTGTGTTATTGTTTCTTATTATGTTATGAATTTTGTATTTTTATGTTGTAAACAACCCTATGATCTTTGGATGGAGGGAGGTATAACTATTTAATAAATACAACAACAACAACAACAACAACAACAACAACAACAACAACAACAACAACAACAGGAAATCATCATTGATACTGGATATGACAGGCTCTGGTTGGTTTGTACATGCATATGGGAATACTCTGCTGAGTGCTTATGGCATATTTGTGTAATCCTAAAACTGTATTAAACTGGACTATAGTCCCTATGGTCAAAAAGACATAGTAATACTACCTCTAATAATAATAATAGGCGGGTCATTATTTTGAATCTATGACCATGATATTCACATACATTCAAGCCCTAAACCTATTCATACAAGCTACCTGGCCTTCAACCATATGTTTTAAGCTATTAGGTAAACCCACTTTGATTCACACTTGAAGACTTTTTTTTTTTTAAAGAAGAGGATGAGTGCTGCTATTATAATTACAGCAGTACTTTCAGAGTAATTAGTGTACTGCAAAAAGAAAGAAAGAGAAGTTAGGTTTATCAAGGGAATCTGAAGGGACAACCCACTTCATGATATATTTGATGCTATAATATAAAGCATTTTTAGTAGTGACACTTGTCCACAAAAGACTTGGAGAACTCACTTGTGGTTCCACCACTTGCAACCAATACACTCATCTCAAATGCACAGCAATAAAATTTTTTTATTGCACCTCACAAAGTATGGTGAGCTATAAAGATTTTATCACTATGCATTTGGGACAGCCATATTACATCACCACATATCCCCTCCATAAACATTCTGGCTCGCTATCTCTGCTAGCTGAGTAATCTTGTTCCATACAGATGGCTTCTGAAGTTAGCTGTAGCATTTAACTTATCACTGCAATATGGTTTGCTCTGCATTGTGAATTCAGCTTTATTTATTTTTTATGCAGTGCTGGGAAGGTCTATCATAATGTGAGAGAAGGACTTGCAACCAAACTTTGCACCGAGGAGTGCTTGGGTTCCAGCCCTCCATTCCAATACTCCTCAGGCTTCCATCCCCCCAAATCCCCCTGAACACTTTTATAACCTCTATCTGTAAGGGCCCTGTGGGATGAACCTTGGGAAAAAAATCAAAGTGAAGAACATTTCTTTAGCTGGAACCACCATTATACAGACAAGTACAAAGTTGCCCACAAATAAATGAATGCATAAGCAATCTGGATGAACCAAAGCGATGCCACAAATAGTTCCTCTGAGCCCAGGGAGAAGGTCTGGTAACATTTGTTTGCCAACTTTGTAGTCAGCCAGTCCAAATGATCATCTAATCAACCAAAGTTCTGGTCACTACACAATTGCTCTCTCTGCAAACAGCTTTACTCCCAAAGCAGTGGGACAAAATGACAAATAGCAACCTGGATATTGCAACTCGAAGGGTGGGGCTGTAGTTCATTGGCAGAGCACCTGTTTTGCATGCAGAAGGTCCCTGGTTCAATCCCTGGCATCTCCAGGAAGGACTGGGAAAAGACTGCTGCCAGTCATAGTAGGCCTGGACCAATGGTCTGCCTCAGGATGAGGTAGTTTCCTGTGATCCTTTGACATAACCCTGCACTCACAATACAAATATAACAAAGAATGCTAGATAAACAAGAGCTGATTCCCATCTCTTTGCTTGCATAAACACATATTCAATAATGCATGTCAATGAATTCAATTTACCTTATACAAGGCACAAGTCCAGAAATAGAGTTCGCTTCTCCAGTGGAACAAGCTGACTTCCATTACTTTCCAGACCTTTCCTCCAGGACTTTGCCCCTACAGAGCCTAACCATGCAGGGGTGCATGTTGAGCCCGCTTTTATATACGCTCTATACAGCTGACTGTGCCCCCAAATACCCCAGTAATAAGATCATTAAGTTTGCAGGTGATACAACGGTGGTTGGTTTAATCACGGCGGGAGAGGGAGAGGCGCCTATAGGAAGGAAGTTGAGCAGTTGGGGGAGTGATGCAGGAAAAACAACTTACTCCTTAACTTAAAGAAAAGAAAAGAGATCATTGTGGACTTTAGGAAACGTAAATTGAATATTCAGTCACTTGTTATTGAAGGGAAGTGCATGGAACAGGTCTCAGTGTTTCGATTTCTGGGAATGGAGTTGAGAGATGACCTAACCTGGGGAGAAAACAGCAAAGACCTGATGAAGAGAGCACAGCAGAGGTTATATTTTCTGAGCATCCTCTCAATCTCTCAAAGGACCTGTTGATGGCATTTTACCATTGCACTGTGGAGAGTGTATTAACTTATGGTCTGTGTGTGTGGTTTGGGAGCTGCACGGCCAGGGAAAAAAACAATGCTGTCCAGGGTTGTAAAGACTGCAGAGAGAATAATTGGGTGCACTCTTCCCACCTTAGATCAAATCTATGCTGTCAGGTGCCATAAGAAAGCTGCAGAGATAGCGCAGGATAGGACACACCCTGGAAATGATCTCTTTCAGCTTCTGCCTTCTGGAAGAAGGTATAGGGTTATATAGACCAGGACTAGCTGCCTGAGAAACAGTTTCTACGCAAATGCAATTCTGGTTCTAAACGCAGCATAAGGAGTCTCTATAGTATATTGTATTTTAAAATGGGGTTTCAGAGTTTTTAGGGGTTTTTGAATGTTTTATGTAGATTTTCGCTTTCATTGTTCTGTATGGGACAATGACAATAAAGATATCGTTTCATACCATTTACTTCATGGTGATATACATGCTCTGTTCTCACTGGGCTGGCCCTCCCATCCCTTTAGTCTCCCCCCCTTTTGTACTTCTCTAAACCTTGGCATTCTCATGAGCCTCCTGCTATTTCCCTCTGCATGGATGATGCAGTTTTGGCTAAGTAAGGCTTGGCGCTTGTAGTCCTGAGTTACCAATTATGGCTGCGGATACACTATAACTTAAAGTCATAGTCTTTCCCTCACAGAATTCTGGGAACTGTAATTTATACCTCACAGAGTTACAATTCCCAGCAACCTTTAACAAACTACAGTGCCCACAATTCTTTGTGGGAAAGAATATGATTTGAAATATATATATATATATATGAGATGATCAACAAGGAACCATGTGCCCCATTTCTAATCCTTCCTTAGTTATTTTTATTATTTCATGCAAGATCCAATAATAATAATAATAATAATAATAATAATAATAATAATAATAATAATAATATTTTACTTATACCCCACCCATCTGGCCAGGCCTCCCCAGCCACTCTGGGCAGCTCCCAACACAATATTAAAAACACGATAAAACATCAAACATAAAAAACTTCCCTAAACAGGGCTCCTGTCCCAGAGCTCCTATTTGATGCTGAAGCCATTTAGTACTAATCTATTTAAAATACCTCTTCAGAAATAGTTCCTTTCTTTCAGCCTTAGGATTTGCACCCACTTGGAAAAAGATCTTCAACATTAAAATATATTCCATGTTATAATACTGTTTTAAAATTAACCACTGTATCACTAATCATTTTGGTATAAAGTGTTAATTTGGAAAAAGATAAAATATCAGAAGCATGATGAAGAGCAGGTGAAATTATTTCCCATCCTTCATCCAATAAAATACAGTGAATTATTGAGCACTTCACAGAAATTTCATTTTGTCTGATATGAACGATAGATTGTATATTTCCCCCCAATACCGAATATAGTTACCGCTTTTGTCTCTTATAAGCATTTGTCTCTCATCAATACAGTATCAGATGAGTGGACTAAAATTACAAAATGTGCTTGCATAAAATTTCAAGTGCTACATATTTTCAAAAATGTATAAATGAAATGAGCTATGTTTTCCCAAATCCAGTTACTAGAGAAAAGGAGCTCTGGTTGGGCTTTAACCAGGAACACTTCAGGAATATTTCAGGTGAGGAACCTCCAGATGTCGTTGGACTCCAACTCCCATCGTGCCCAGCCAGCATAGCCAGTGGTCAGGAATGATGGAAGTCATAGTCCATCAACATCTGGAAGGTTGCATTCCCATCTGGAAGTTCCCATCCCTGGAATATTCCAACAAATAGGAGGACAGAAACTTTTATGAATTTGAGGCTGAGGTGGACATGAGTGACAAACTTCAGAGGTGAATCAGGCCTACTCACTGGGTGTTTTTATGGTGATTATTGTCCTTGAAAATGACATTCATCCAGGAAGGATCTTTTAAAAGGAAAATATGTTGATAAACTAGTTTTCAGTATAGAGTGCAGAATCTAGCCCAGCTAACATTTAGGAAGAACTGTTTGTAGACAAGGAGTCAAACACAAAGGTCAGCTACTCAGAGGGTTAAATCTGGCATTTTCAGTCCAAAGCCAACAAGCTAGGTGGTATGGTGTACAAAAGCAGAAGCAAAAACTGCTGTTTACTGAATTAAGGTCAGAGTATTGGTCCATTGAGTTCGTCACTGTCTACTCTGTATTGACTATCAGAGGTTGTCAGGGTTACGCACAGGTGTATTTCCCAGAATTACTTGGAGTTGCCTATGATTGAAATGAGGACTTTTTGCATGCAAAACCCATTCTCTTACTGCTGAGCTACAGCCCTTCCACTTGAATGAGACTGAATACGTGGCAAGGAACTAGAGAAATAGGAAGAGGGAGCAAGAGTAGTCATGAGACTAGGCAAGCCTGGGCAAGAGAGAACACACCACAGGGAGCAACAGCCTCTCTCTTTAAAATGGGGAATAGCATTGCATCAGCCTCTTTGCTGACAATACCCTGTTTATGCTAGACAATTCTGACAAAGCTATCCAGTGTTGTAAGAGCAATTGCATGACTTCAAAGAGATAGCAGGTCTTGAGGTGAACTATGAGAAATCTGGACTCACATGTGTACCTATCCTTTTGGACACCCAGAAAGAATTGCAACAGCTCTCTGGGCTAACCTTGAAATTTGGGTGCCTTAGATAGCCTGGGGGTTCTTATTGTGAAAGAGATGTAGCAATTGCAAAAGAGAAACCTTGTCCCTTTATTGCAAATTGTAAAAAGGGATATTTATTGATGTGAATGCTTGAAAATTTCTTGGTTGGGAAAGAATGTGTCACTTCAAATGGCATTGCTCCCCAAGTTCTCATTCTTATTTCAAACCCTCCCTATTCCTCTGAGTGAGCTTCAAAAGTAGCAGCACTTATTTTATATATTTTAATGGAAGAGGTAACAGACCTAGAGTACAGAAGGTCTGCTGAGGGTGGTTGCAGTGTGCTTCATCTACATATTATGAGGCATTTCAGGTGAGACAGCTCATTAGGTTTATTTGGAATGAAAACGACATATCATGTGTAGAAATAGAAGCTAAGCCTTGGTCCTGTAAATATTGGAGAACCATCCTTTTACTTCTTCCAGAGTACAGGACTTTGCTTTATTTCTCATCCATTTTTACGGTAAGTTTTGGGTGAAGTGAGCAAAACAGTTTGCTCATGATCCATCCCTTGTGTTACCCTTTTTGAACCTCCTGAAATTTAAAGATTCATTCAGTATCAGGGATTGAAGGCAAGGGGGCTTCAAAGGATACTGTGGGATAATCAGCCTCATATAACCAACATGCTTAAACCTAATTAATACATGAAGGGGTTAATACCATAGAGTAAGCTGTCCTGCCAGGCTTAGTTATGTCCACTTTCTCTCAGCTTGGGAGCAACCATGTAATCAAGCCTTTGTTCAGCCCCATAGTCTACCTGAGAAGCTCAACATGTGAAGAGGTTTGAGGTAATTGCTGCAGCTCAGACTGCATGGCTCACACAAGCCACTCTTGAGTTCCTGGATCTATACCAATAATTTAGGAACTCTGATCACTTTGTAACTAAGCTAAGTTTTACTGCCTGTGTAATCTTTTCTGAAGCACATGAATCTGACCTTTGGAGAGTTTGTAAGTTTGTAAGTAAACCATTTCAATTTCAAACTTACCAAACGTGTGCTCTTTTCTATGCTGGGAGAAGTAGGGAATTTTGGAAAGAATTTTGTTAAGGAGACATTTTGGAACTCACTTTAAAGGGCACATTGTAAGGTTTTGCAGCCTATATTTCCATGCTTTGCTTTGCTGCATGTTTTGTGTTTTTAAATCTCCGCAGGGGTTTTCTCACCAAAGAGTACCTGCCCCAAACTTGGATCTCAGCTTCCAGAAATTCTCCTTTCTCTCTCTGTATTGCAGGACTTCTTTACTAGGGGCAGACCTTTAATGTTGCAAGAGCTGGAGATTTAGCTGGGGGATCTCAATCAGGATTGGTTTCAGAAGGTGTAAACACAGTCTTTCATGACCATGTTGTCTCAAGCATATGGCACATTGTGCTCACTAATCCTATTGGAGAAACTGTGTGAGACTAGCTCTGGAATGACAAAAGGAATGGTAACAGATGTGTATAAAATGATGACTGACCACCTGTATGGTGAGGGGGCAGTTTTAAGCAGCTGTGGAAAACAGACTTTAGGGGTGCAATTCTAGATGGAGATTGAAAGGCAATGTAGAGAGTTCCATGCAATAAATCTGTGTCAGCTAAATGGAAGAATCCATGCTCAAGCTGGTGCATAGATGGCACTGATCTGATTTTGCTGTCACCATAATGCTGGAGGGGGTGTCTGACCCCAGGTATGCTTATTCACCTCAGGTGGGAATGCCCAGGAGTGAACCAGTTCTGGTGATGTGTCTTTGCAGGTATTTCAGATATTTTTCATTGGGAGCTGGGGCTGAACCATCTTTGGCCTTGCTATCTTTATTTTGAGGGCAAAACAAGTCCATAGCATATAAAAGCTTGATAACTTACTAGCAGCTGCCCAAATGGAGATCACTCGCCACTGGGAAGCTGCAGGGGAGTGCACATTAAGATGTGGTCGAGTTTGGGATTTGGCATTAGTTGATAAGCTCACACAAGAAATGTAAACATCCCAGAGGTGACATAACACAAGGCACTTTTGACACTGATTGGTTTCCTTTTATTTTGTATGTGAACTCCTGTGCAGGAGAACGTAAACCGCCTAATCTTCAGAGATCTTTTTGGAGGGATTATCTGTCCTGATGCATTTGATATGCTTTGTCTGCCTCCTTGTAAACTGCTCTGACTACTCTATATACAGCCTCACATGTGGTGGCTTGTTATTGACCTATTGATCTGTTACTGTGGTCACAGACTGCCATGTGGTATACAACCTGTAAACTGTGTTGTAAGTTTCTTATGCTGGGTTGCTGGCTTATGCGATTATTAATTTCAAAAAATTAAAAAGAAAACAAGAAGAAAACAGACTATCAAGCAAATTTCCTTCTGCTTGCCGATTGCAGCATAGACACCTGCTATGAAAGCTGTTAGTCTTGGTTCTCTATAGATAGCATTTTTTAAAAAACAACAACCATGCACACTTTTATACGTAAATAGATATGTAAACTGCTTTGCAATGACTGCTCACCAGTCACACTGGTGGGCAGCTTTTACGACACAGCATGGGCACTGCCAGCCTCCGAAGCCACGCCATGGCTGCTGGCCATTTGCTCCATCTCCTGGACTGGCTGCCGAGGCTGCAAGGCTCCCACCAAGCACCTGTTTAAATCAGCCAATCGGTGGCGGGTGGGAGTGTGGAGCAATGGCCACGTAAGGAGGCTCCAGCCAATGTTGTTAACATATTCACTGATGTACACAGGTGCCTCTTTTCTTTTTCTTTTTTTGAAGTTTTTGCAC
The DNA here is from genome assembly GCF_027172205.1 of Podarcis raffonei. NCBI lineage: Eukaryota > Metazoa > Chordata > Lepidosauria > Squamata > Lacertidae > Podarcis > Podarcis raffonei. The sequence goes on from NC_070604.1 coordinate 56,754,534, forward strand.
CCCTCACCATCCTCTTTCAGAATTGGGGGAAGAAGTGATCAATATAGTTGTTCTGAGAACAGTCAGCCATTACATTCCCCATAGGAGAGCCTTGGATGGCTCCGGACCTCTTGTTGGATACAATAGGACCACTAGGGATACAATAAACCTAGCTTTTCAGGTTTCTGAAATGTTGTGCAGCCTATATGCCCTAAATCTGCAATCCTAACCATATCTGCTCAAGTAAATCCCAATGAATTCAGTGAGATTAATTTCTGGTAAATGGGTTAGGATTTTAACCTCAATCTGCTTCATATTGTAAATTCACAACAACAATGGAATGCATTACAGATTTAGGGTGGAATTCAATGGTTGTGCTCATCCAATTGTTTCATATGCACAAGCATTCCAACCCATCAGATGGAATGATACCCCCATTGCTTTTCTGGAGGTTCTCCTGACCTTCTCCCCATAAGACAATTTCAGGTGTCTGGGAGTATGTGGGGGAGGAGAAAGGGAAATTTCTGCAGAAGCAGAAATTGTTGTGCAGGGCTGCCACTGACAGGCCTGAGGAGGTGAATTTGACTATCCATTTATGACCACCCTAAATATTCATTTTAAAGGTAAGATTAAATTTAACATTCATTTCCACCACCCCACTCCACTGGTGGTTTCTCCTGTCCTTCCCTGATGTCTGAGTGAAGGAAACGAGATAGGATGACAGCTTTACACTGAATGTGAAATCAAGGGTATGTTCACATTACCATTTACTGCAGCTCCAGTGTGTACACAACAAAAGAGGTTTAAAGACTCAAGGCAAATCTAAAAAAATGTAGTATAAACACTGACATTTGGGAAACACTGGCCTGCGAGTGCTCCAGTTGGAGAACAGCCTTTACCAAAGGTGCCATGGTCTTTGAAGACACTCAAACTCAGAACGCAAGGGAAGAGGAAGGCACGTTTGGCAAACCCTCACCATGATCAGCTCCTGCCTGGAAACCTATGTCCCTACTGTGGAAGGACGTGTGGATCCAGAACTGACCTCCACAGTCACCTACGGACACACTGTTAAGACTGTGTTCATGGAAAACAATGAACTTCTGATTGTCAAAGAAGAAGAAGGAGGAGGAGGATACACAGTTGCAGCTGTGTCCCATAGCTTTAAGGGAAATACTCCTCTTTGATGCATTTTTTTCTTGAAACTAACTTTCATCTGATTTGAAAACAGAAGCCTGGTTCTGTTGTGCCCTGAACAGATCAGGCAGATTTTGTGCATGCTCAAATTGGGGCACGTGCACAGATCAAAGATTTACTCAGTGCGATGAAAGAAATTATTGAGTAAAGTCATCATTAGACCATTCAATGCACATGTCTACTCCATCTGTTTCCCTCCCTCCCATCCACCCCCTCCACACGGCCCTGGTTGCTATCAACCCATGCTATACCACTGCCAGGGAGTAAGCCTAAATTCAACAGAACTTGAATTCCCTTTGACATAATTAGGTTTGCAGCCCAGAGGTGGCTTTGGGACAGGCCACTGGCCACTTCATTAACTTTTTCTTTAAAGTGTCACAGTGTTGTTGGTTGTTTTGCTGCAAAAGACTAGCAGGGCTACCCCTCTGGAAATCCATTAACTTTGAAAAGCAGCACACAGGGAAGGTAATTGATTTGTAAGTATCTGTTGATGCCCGAGATATGCAGGTCTATTGTCTACTAGTAAAAAATAAGTTACAATATGCATATTTCTGTATCTGCGGATGGCAAAACAGGACACAGAGCTGTGCAAAAGAAATCTATTGCAGCAGAACAGAAAACACAACATGAATGTGCAAATGAATATAAGAACAGATTGAGACATGTTTGTAGATCCCTGGTTAGGAGTCACGCCAAGGAGCTGAATAAAATCTTGTAGAAAACCGCTCAAGTCACTGTATGGAGTCTGAATGCTATAATGAAGGTTCAACAAAGACCACAGAGAAAATCTCCCAGCTTCACGGCATTCCAACAAAATTAACAGAACCCTCTGACTATCACGTTTCTTCCTTTCCTCTCGCTGTTCCTTATTTTCACAGATTCTAGTACAGAGATGCAGTAGGGTGCGGCAGGAAAGTATTACCAGCTAGGACACAATTTTCACCGATCCAAATGTCTCCTATTATGGAAGCAGGAGAGGTGGAAGCTGAAGGTTACTGGGGATGTCCTCCCTCCCTCTGAGAAGCTGTGTGTTGGACCACACAACTGCTGATGGAAAAATCAATTGGACACCTTCCCTCACTGGCAAGATCGAGCCTAAAAGATACAGGGGAAGCTGGAAACTAACAGCTCCTCTGTGCTTCTCTTGTTACTACTCAGGCTGTGGTTGGGAATGCTGGGTAATAAGGGAGCATCTTTCAGGAGGTTGCACCCACAGGACATTAGGGGGCGAGAGAGGGAGAGAGAGAGATGGTGGTGGGTGGGCTTGGTGGGTGTCAACACCTAAGGCATAGCCAGGATTTATTTTAGGGTGGGCAGGCTTTATGTGGGGGGGGGGGCAGAACCAATGCGATTGGTCAGTTAGTTAAGTATTTTTTTTTATTTCTTTGATGGGGGCAGCTTCCCTCTGACCCCCCTGACTACACCCATGCTGTACATGCATAATGGAAGACACCACATGCAATTTTCGGAAGAGTGATGTAGCACTGTGATTGCAAGATATGGTGTGTAGCTTTGCTGTGTGTGTGCATATGTAGACCACCCAGTTCTAGGGCTTTAAAAACCTGTAAGTATGGATATGACCACAGAAAGAAAAGCTCCAGCACATGGTCAGAATAAAGCCATAGAACTATCAACAGTACTGTGATTTTCTGGAATCGCATCCACAACATCCATTTAAAGTAATCATACTACCTTAATAGTCATGGCTGCCCCCAAAGTATCTTGATAAGCATCCTGAAAGGAATTAGGAGACATGTCACAGAACTACAGTTCCCAGGGTGCTTTGGGATGTGTGTGTCATGACTTTTAAAGTTGTGTAAGAGTGCTTTAAATATATGGTGTAGATGTGATGTACAATGATAGGGAAAAGCCACCTGAGCTCACTGTATCTTCAAAACTAGGGAAAACAACCTCTACTTTGGAGGCATCATAAATTAAAAGAAAAACAGAAAACATCAGCATAAAGTGATGCATGAGCTTCATATCTCCAGTACTGTTAGCTAATAAATCATTTGTATACTGGCTTACAATTGCCAGGCAAAATCACAAAGGGCAAAGAATGGGTCCTAGTGAACTAAAGATTTATTAAAAATACAGCCAGCATGGCTGAACTGACCTAAGCCCTGACAGTGCTATTGCTATGTCCAAATGGGTAATGACAATGGAGATCTCCAGTGACACCCGTTGTCTCTCAGTTCTCTGATTCAGACTCAACAGATGTCAAGAAAGCCTCTGCATTGTTGATGCTGATATTCTATTGGTGGAATCTTACTCACAACAAAGAATAAATTCATTTGAACGAGCTCAGAAAAGAATGGTGTGATGTTCTTTACAATGTTAAAAGAGAGTACAAACACAAAATTTGACAGCATAGCAATAAACAATATATAGAGCAAGACAACATGGAACCGAACAGCATTAATTTGTGTTGATTATAGATAAGGCATCTTAACCATAGCAACAAAGGATGAAACTATTCCAGCAAGCTTGTTCAGAATACCAAGCAAGAATGTGAAGCTGTTAAAATTCCAATGTATATTAAATGCTTCCTGCAAAAATATTATGAACATTTTGGGTACTGTTGTTAACCCCGTCATCAGATATCCATACAACCCAAACTTGAAGATATAGTTTTGGTGCAACTTCTCTCACTTAGGCTAGTGAGCATGAAGCTCTGAAAGCAACCTGTGACTCTCCAGATGTTGTTGGACTCCAGCTCCAAATGTTGGATTTGACCTATCAAGTCATAAATGGCTTAAGACTGCAATACCTCAAGGACCGCCGTGCTCCGTATGAACCTACCCAGACCCTGAGATCACTCTCTGAAGCCCTTCTATGTGTGCCACCTCCATGAGAGGTCTGGAGAGTGGCAATGGGAGAATGGGCCGTTTCTGCAGTGGCTTTCTGTTTCTTGAATGCTACCCTCAGGCAGGTTTGGCTGGTGCCTTCATTATACACCTTTAGGCTCCAGGCAAAAATGTTCCTCTTCAACCAGGCCTTTGGCTGATTGGCATCCGATGCCCTTTAAAATGTGTTGTGGGAAGGGGAATTTTTAGTTTGTTTTCTTATTTTTGTTATGTATTTTGTGTTTTTTACATTGTAATTTTATGTTGTGAACCGCCCTGAGATCTACAGGTGTAGGGCGGTATACAAATTTAATACAGAACAACAGCAACTCCCATCATCTCTGATCATGGGCCATGCTGCCTGGAGCTGATAAGGTCCCAATTCCCGACAGCATTTGGAAGGTCAGACATGTTTCATTGCTGCCCTAGATGATGGAGAGCTTCAGAAATATGAGATGACAATTACAACACATAGAATCAAAATTCTTTCTTTCTTTCTTTCTTTCTTTCTTTCTTTCTTTCTTTCTTTCTTTCTTGTGTTTACTTGGTGTACATCATCTTCCAGCTATGATTAGTGATTCCCCCCCCCCTTTAGGGAATTAAAAAGAACCATCTACAATAGTTAAATGGGCAGCAGTTATGGGAGAAACTTAAGTCTGGGATACATTTAATAGCTTTCAAAGCAGATCAAAGACTATGTGGCTCCATGCATTTGCTTTAGCCTCAGCCACAAGCAGATAAAATTAATTCTCACACATCTTCCATAAAGCAGAACTTAGCTGGGGCCTGAGTTTCCCATATGTGCTCAACAACTGGATGAGTGAAAAAATTTGATTGAATGATGCGGTTTTAACATTTTCAAGATTGGAAGGATTCCCCTCACCCCGTTCACCATGGTCTGCTAGGCACAGCAGAGTGATTTATTTGAAAATGATATATTAAATGATTGCTGCCATCCAATAAGGAAGATATGGTCAGTCATATTGTGGGTTGATTTTCTATCCTATTCGCTTATGAGTCAAGCGGGAATTAAATAGATTCTGGCAAGATTCTCAACCTGAGTAAAAATGTGTCTTTGTGCTTGTCATGGGACTGGGATTAGATTTCTATAAGGGAAGTATAGATTGGCTGTCTCAAACACACTTGGAAATACATCCCTGTAAAATCAATGGTACTTTAGGTGGCTCATCTTTAACAATGGTCTCCATGATAATACCTATAAAGTCCACAGGGACAAGTGCTTATTTCAGGTTTGCAGTGGATGGGCTTCTGTCTGAATGGTCCCACCACCTCATCCCTGTTGTTGGCTGCCAATCTGCTTGCCTCTCCCTCTGGGCTCAGTTGTACCATATTTCAGAGGGAGTGATGCCATGAGGTGTGAATTTTACTGCTCTTCTTGCTCCTCACTCACATGAAAAATAGGTAGCAAGGAGGAAGAGGAGCAGGGTTAGGAGCCTCCAGGGATTGGCAGTGGTGTAAATCTTGGCATGTGCCCAATGATGCTAAGCCTTGGTGCCAGCGTTTCACAGGAAATAATACTAGCTTGTGGATAGCCTCTGTTCACTTTAGACACACTGTTTGTGTGTGATGGTTCCTTGACATGAGAGTTGCATAAGTGTAATGATGAGATTTGCATGATCATAGTGGCTTCAAATATACTATTGCACTTGTACAATCTGTACAATTAGCACCTATGTGGAGGTGTTAGCTGGCACCAGTGACACTTTATGTAAATCTTTGGTCTGGCTACAAGTATGGTGCACACTCCTGACACACTCAAAATTACTTGCAAGCCATTGTGCTGAGGATTTCAATGAGCAGACATGTTGGGAAGTCTTTTATGGGATTGCAGCAATTATCCTGCAATGTGCTCAGAATGTTATTAGCACTTAGAATGGATTTACACAAGGTCTACCCCATGGAGGTCACTGGAAAGCACTTCCACACAGTGACTTCCCTACACCGAGGCTGTAATGTTATTATCTCATAAGTGATTAGTTTGCTTTTTATTGTTTATTACATTGTTTGTTATAATTTTAAATTGATTCCCTCCCCAAACTACTTCAAGCCAGTTAAATACATTTTTGACTAATGGGTAGGTTAAGTAAAATCAAATCAATATGGAAACTAACATGAAGTACTGGCCCCATTCTTCATCTCTCATATCATCTTCATGCTCCATTGCTGGTGCAGACCATGTTTCTTTGAGGAGAATTAGGAAGTACTATGCATTATCTAGCATAGAGAGAAGTGCATTTAAGGCAATTGATTTCAATAGGTTTCCAGGTACAGGATAGCTGGATTGTGTGTTTGGCTAGTGTGTGTGTGTGTGTGTGTGTGTGTGTGTGTGTAGTTAAGTCACATCACAAAGAGGAAGTTTTCCATTGTCTTCACCTGTCAAGCACTGCTGAATGAATATTAAAAAGTACTGGGGAGTAGCTTAGCAGCTGATTGATGCACGTATACTATCCCTTGGTACAATAATTTAAGACAGCCTGTAATAAATTAATTAACTTTATAGTCTTAGCAGAACACCATGAAAATTGTCCTCTACTCTATGAACAAAGAATATGCATATGATAAAGAAATGATTTAGGATAGGATATTGGCCACACTAAAATTAATAAGAGCTTTATTATAGGCACATGAGAGGTCAGAATTTCATCCTAGTGAAGGTAATAACACTTCAATGTTATGTGCCTTCTTCATAAATAATAATAGTGTTTCATTTCCCACTCCCTTTAGTAATGGGAAATTCTAGAGCAGCTTTCTTTTTCTTTGCCAGTTTTCTACTGGACACGTAATACCTTTTGCAAACGCTTTTTTACAGACCTGCTATCACAGCCTGCCCCAGATAAGGAAGACACACGTCTGATAGTTAACTCTTTATTGGAAAGAGAAACACTTGCAGCAAGGTGCTCACGATATACATGCTCACATGCTTCTAGCCTCTGGGCAGCTGTCCACAGGTCTAGACCCTATGGAGCAGTTGCAGCATCAGGGAAGCTCCGCCCCTGTGGTGGCTTAAATACCCTTCCCCTGATGGGTTGCATGCCCTCAACCTGAGACTTCTCCTTCATCCATCTCAGTCTGCCCTGACTCTCCCTCCTCCCCCGGCTCCTGCCTTGCGGTTGACATCACACCCCATAAACCACAGCTCCCCTCTTCTGGGTCACTGCCCTGGTCCCCTGCTTCTGCCACACACTCTTTGGAGCCCTGCCAGTCCCTGAAACTTACAGACTAAACAAGTGGCAAGCAAGCATATTCACAGGCAGATAGCACTAGCTGCAAAACAGACCAGTCCTAAAGCCATGGCAGTATCCCTTGGAGCCCCAAACGTAAGAGTTGTGTTTCCATCGCTCTGGAAAAGTTCTTATTTCCCACCCTTCTTCCATTCCAGGTCTCTTGACCCACATCCCACGTCAGATGATGCCAACTTATTTCACAAGCTTATCCCCACCTTAAAGGTTGGGTATGATTTGAAATTATCTGTTTCCTTGATTGCTCATTAGTTATCATTCAAGGTTATTGGCCAAGCCCTGGTGGTGATAAAGGGAGCTTTTGAGTAACAAACATTGCATGGCACACAATGATCAAAGCATTAATAAAAGCTGGGCCTTGGACAGAAGAGGATGCAAAGTAAGAATAATGTTTTCCTTGATGGTTTGCATCACTCTCTTTTTAATTGTATTTCAGCAACATATAGTTAATCTTGGACTGGCTTTGCCTGAAACAAATGTCAGCCACACTCCTGTTTGCATTAGTGATTGCCAAGATCCATTTGCTCATTGTGTAAGCTAGATGAGGTTTGCCCCTTAATAAAGCTGTCGCTTAATCTCAACTGGGTTTGAAACAGTAAATTGCAGTGTTATTTATTGCAAAGTGCCAGGAATATTCATTGCTGTCCAAAGATGCGGCTTCAAACCTGCCAAGGTTTATACATGTGAGAAGCAATGTTCAGTTCAACAGGATTTTGTAGATTCATCCATGCCTTCATTCACACTTCTGAGATGTTATTTTTCTGAGAAAATTCCATTAGGCAGACCTATCTGAAAGCTTCTTCACTAGAGCAAACTGCTGTAAGATGAATTGGGCTTGCTTGCAGTGCCAAACCTGCCATTGGACAATATGAGGCAACACCTCAGATAGCCGATTTGGGATGTTATGAAATGACTGCCAGTTGTTGCTTATTTCATTCACAGTTACTGTATTTTTACAGCCGGAGGAAGGGGGAGAGGTGCTTATAGGATGTTTGGTCTCAGATGCTATAGACCGTGTTGGGACATTCTGCACCTTCACTTGGAAGTGTAGTGGAAGACACCATCTGCAAATGTACCTCAGGCAAAAAAAATGTCCTGGGCTGGCTATATGTGAGAAAACCAAAGTGAAAACCCCTGATATCCTCAACTTTCTTGTGAGACTAAAGAAAATTGAACTCTTGGGTCGCATCAGCACTCACCAGCTGACCAGCTGCAGTGTCATGTTGTGGAAAACAGCATGAGTGATAAAGGAAAGTTGCTGTGCCTTCTCCCAAGCTTGGGTTGTATTTGGTACCTGCACTTCTCCCTCCCTCCCTCCCCCAAATGAAGGTACCAAGTAGAGACAGGGCTTTTTTGTTATTCTTAAAAATGATACTTACTTGGACACCTCAACAGCAGATCCCATGCTTTGCATGCAAAAGGTCCTCGGTTCAACCCCTGCATATCTCTCGTTTAAAAAAGGTCCAGTAGCCATTGATGCAAAATATCTCTTGCTGAAGACCCCAGAGACCTGCTGCCAGACAGAGTAGTTAGGCAGTCTTGGGCTAGATGAACAAATAGTCTGACCGCTTCATATAGTCCCATGTTATCCCCCAGCAATTTTTTCCATTTAATTTTAGATGGCATTCAGTGACAGTGGTAGACAAAGAAGAAAAGCATGCCATAGAATGGCTGAAGATCATATCATGCTATGTGCTATTTTTTTAAAAAAAGGTTGGGGGTGGGGGAGAAGAAGAAACCGGATAAATGTAAAAGAGAATTATGTCCAGCTCTTGTCCTATTATCATTTGTGATTTAGAACACCAATTCATTTTCCAGATTGACACAATTTCATGCTGTGGGAACAGGGGAAAATGACAAAGAATAAGAACCTAATTAAAGATAGCAGAATGTGATCTTTTGGGAAATTACAAGTGCTTGCCCACCTCACTCCTATCGATGTTTACAGATAAGTATGATATCACAATGGTTAAGTGAACATGTGGAAAATGAGATCCTTGTGGTTTTTTTTCTTTTTACAGTTCACTGTCGGCAGCAAACTCCAAAGAAGTGTTGAGGTAAGAACCAAGAAGTGCAGTTCAAGACTCTTGCCAATGAAGTGATCTACATGTGTATAGGAAGCAAGGAGCTACACTAGATAAGAAAACCTGAGTGATGTATTTATGTAGAACACTCTTTGCCAACCTGGTGCCCACCACAGACTTTGAACTACAACTTGTGTCAGTCCCAGCTAGCATGGTTGGGATGACTGGGGTCAATGAGAGTTGTAGTTCAGAACATCTTAAGGACAATAGGTTGGTGGAGGCTGACTTAAAAAAATAGACTGCAGATTTTGCTCATCGAATACACTGGGGTCCCTTCACAACACTGATGCAAGATTTTAAGAACTGTGTAGAAAGCCGAGATCTTTCTTTAGACTGCTCTGAGACAGTGGCAGACCCCACTGTTGAACCCATACACCTGTACAGCTTAAGATGTTCCTTGCTCAGTTCCAGCCCAAACCAGGCTAGTGGATGTGCTATGGCAACTAAAAGAGGCACTCTAAAATCTTATAGTATATCGTAGCCCAATTGACAAGAGACTGTAGGAGATTAACTTTAACTATGGAACTCCAGAGGCTGTAAAGACACAATAGCATCACATAGAGTTCTGACTGGCAGTATATTGGCTATTAGGGCATGAAGAGTAGTATTATTTTACAGACTTCTGATTCAACCTCCTTTCCCTTCCTTCTGTTTTCTCCTCTTTCCCCTTTCTCTGGCCCTATCTGCACTATACATTTAAAGCAGGATCACACCACTTCATAAACAATCATGCCTCCCCAATTCCCAGGAACAGTAGTATGTTAAGGGTGCTGAGTATTGTTAGGTACTCCTGTCTCCTGCATGCAGCTACAATTTCCTGAGTGGTTTATCAACCAACCCCTCTTCCCACGGAACTCTGAGAATTGCACCAGAAGCTAGCCCTGAATCAATTTGGTGGTGGTGGGACCCTAATGTTTAATTAGGGCTTTAAATATCCCATACAGTCAGGAAGGTGGTGGAGGAAGGAGATGCTGTGCCTTCTCTTCACCCCTCATGACCACACTGCAGAGGGCAGGAGGGTTTAGTCCTGCTGGGTGTTGCTTTGCCAGCACTTCCTCGGTGGGGTTCAAAAGGGCAAAGCAGACCCCTGCAGCCTGAGGGATTCGACCCCACCTGGGTGGCTCCTGCACTGCTGCATGTGCTCTGCTGCCATGCCAGACTCCCCTCTTTGCCATTGCCATGGGCTGGTCAAGATAGGATGATACAAATGGAGGGTTTACCGAGAACCTGTGGTAAGGCTCCTGTGGGATATGGAGCTCTTTGCCAGAATTGGGGCAGCCTGATAGTGGGGGTCTTGGGAGGGCTTCCTGAATGTGCTCTCTTGCCTCACCTATCTCCATGATGAGAGCGGTGGGCCTACTTCCATCTCCATCCCCACTTCCTTCTCCACAGCTCTCCACAGCTCTTCCACGGTGTGTGCCATGTCACCTACCCTAATACGATCAGACATTGGGAATTGCCCTTCCTTTCAAGAGGGGGGCATTTTGCCAGCCCTCCCACCTTTCAGGAGACAGAGCCATCTCCCCCCCCCCACCTAGATCCTGGAGGCACAAAGGAGGAGAGAATAGATGGTTCTGCCTACTGGATCTGCCTAGGTTGACCTGGTTTTGTTCAGCCCTACAATTTTTCCTGCCTAATTTGGTTAAAATCAGTGCAGTCTGAAATGGTTCTGTCGGTTATTTTGCTTCAAAATGGCATCTAACGGTATCCAAACATAAACAAAAACGCACCCCTCATTCTCAGGAACCATTACACCAAATTGGGCAGTGGCATCTAAACTGGGGCAGGTTGGAACTATCATGCCACATAGGACAACGCTATGCCAAATTGGGTGATGATTTCAAAGGCATCAGCATCTGAACAGTTTTGAGTGGTATGATCCACCATCTGAGTTCAAAATAGCACCTGAAGGTATCCAAATATATAGACTAAAATTCGCTTTTCAGTTTTGGGAATCATCACAGCAAATTGGGTGATGATATCTCCAGAGGCATCTGAAGCAGTGAAGTTTAGATTCACACCACCATCTTGATTTGAAATGGCATCTGGTATCCAAACTTAGATGACAGCTACCTCCTCCATCTCTGGAACCATTATACCAAGTGTGTGATAATATCTCAAGAAGTGTCCGGTGCATAGAGAACAGACAAACCAACCACTTTCCAAAATATATAGTGGATTCTTTTCCTGTCTACCAATAAATAATACAAGATCTATCGTATATAATAGTGTCTGCTGGATGAGGCTTCTGAATGTTGGGAACTTTGTATACAACAGTTTGCTCCTGATCAAAATTTACAAGGTTTTTGATATGTGTGGCAAAGATCTGAATCAATTTTACTTAGCTCTCATTTTATCTGACATTTTTATTACAATGTTATGAAAGCATTTTTGATCCTATTAGGATTTTTAAGCTCTTAACTTTATTATATATATTTTTGTGAGGCCTAAATTACTTGGCAGTGTCACTTTCAATTTCAAAATGAGTAAAATAATAGTGTAGAAAGGGAATGAGATCCTCATTTTGATTACATAATCTGATGAGCGTATGGGAAAGATATGCAGAGCACTCAGTAGCATCAAAATGAATGAGTGAGGCAGTACTCCTAAGCTCACTTGCCTGCAAAAAAGTCCCATTGAATTTGATGGGAATTACTTCAAAGGATACGGTTGCCCTGCCTAGCTCTCTTGCTGTAGATCAAAGGACAAGAACCAATGAGATGTTTGAATGGTCACATCTATATGTCTAAAGTTTGAGTCTAGAAGCCATTTTCAGTTTGAGGCTTAGAATTTGACTTAAGCAACAACAAATTCATTACAATATGGATGAAGGGTGATATACAAATTTAATTATTAATAATAATACATATTCTTGGGCAAGATAATGAGGAAAAGCTTTAAAACTACAAGATATTTTTGCACCAATGTTTTAAAAGCTGGTTACCATACTAGTGGGATCTATACACATGTTAAATAGTGGCGAAAATGGGTTTTTTTAAAAAAAAAGTTTTGAAAAATGCATTGAATTTGTTATAGCTCGCCACCACCACCTAGTGTCACAATTGTATATTGCACTTTACAACACATTCAAAATGTTTTGTTTGCAGCTGTATAGCTGAGTCCACTGTCTCCCAAGAAAAGTTTTGGATAGCATTGTTGAACATAATATAACCAACATATCGAAGGGTAAGGCCTAGAACCAGCCACAGTCAGCCAGAATACTTCTGTCTGGGCTGCCATGCTCCCTATCACTGAATCATCAGCACAGGTACTAAGCCAGGAAAGAATTAATGGAGAGGAGTATTGGGTGCTAGGCCAAGAGCTTGACCCTTTAAATCATGTTTGGGAAACCTATGGCTGGTAGCCACTTACGGCCACCAAATGCTCTCGGAGTGGCTTGTGTCAGTGTCCAAGCCCCCGGTTGAATTACCCCCCACTACCAAATTTTGCTGCATCCCCCTTTTCACTCCATTCAAGTCTATACAGCTCCCAAGCCTGGCAAACAGCTGCCAGGTGGGCTGGGGGTGGTGGTAAACACAATTGTGATGGGAAGGTGGCACATGGAGAAGGGAGGATGAATGTGTGCATATGTTTGTCATGATCATATGTGAATGAATATGAATATATGTGGGAATGGTCCCACCAACCAACAGCCCAGGCCTTGCCCACTGCCCACTCTGGCCAAGGCCAGTGGCACGAGTCCCACCCCCACTGTTAAATTTGGCCCTCAGGGGGCAAACAAATTCCCCAGCTCTGCTTTAATCTCACCACTGTCCAGGAAAAAGGTAAGGCCTGGGAGGGTTAATTTGCACTGAGAATGGTGAAGGGACTCATTTCATTTGGACACCAGGCCTTGATAGAGCAAGTTGCTCACCTGGAGCTCTCCATGGTCCTGTAACCTCAACCTTACCTGCTAACTTGCTGGACTGCATCTTTCTCCTAATGCGTCCCATGAGCTCAAGGTCAGGGAAGAACTGAAAAGTTGCATAGCTTCATAAATCACAACAAATGAATAATCAGTCGTGGTGGCTTAATGTCTCAGTTTGAATTTTTAAACAAGTGTTCAAGCATGCAGCTAGCTTGTAATAATAATAAAACAACACCAATAACTTCTCACTCTGCTCTAACTTACAATCTAACAAGCAGACCCAAGGTCACTCAGTAAGCTTCATGGTCAAGTAGATATTTGAATCTGGGTCTTCCCTGTCCCTGGATGCTCTGTTACATCACATATGGATTGGGGAATTCAAGAAAAGAACAGAGAGGCAAGAATAATCTTCTAGACCTCTGCCACTGTGGCACTAATCATTTTCCTTTGGTGTGTGTAGCATTTTGTTATTCATGCTGCTCCCAGAACTACCATCATTTGTGGATTTGACCATTTAGTGGCTTCCTCTTTCTACTGCTTGAGGATCATGCTGTCACTGGGCAATGCAATGCTACAGGAGTGTGAAAACTCACTCCTGAAAGAGAGGGGGCACCACTGAAAATTAATGAAGTAGGTTATGTTCTTCTCCTACAATATACCCAACATAGAATAGGAGCAGCTGTGCTTGGAAGTGTTGCATGGGAAGCTGCATCACACTGAGTCAGGCCTTTGGTCCATCCACCTCAGTATTGTCTATATTGATTAGAAGCATCTCTCCAGGGATTCAGGCAGAAACCCTTCCCACCCCTACTTGGAGATGCTGATGATCGAATCAGGGACCCATCAAGTAGATGGTCTACCACTGGGCCAAAGCCCTTTCCCCATAACATAGCTGGAAAATTGCACTGTAGGAGTGGCTATCTTTGGAAGGAAAGCCTGTGTGTAATATTTATGATATATTTATTAAACAGCTGTATCTCATCCTGCTTCCCCCCCTCTCTGTGTGTGTATTGTTACAAAATATCTAAAAGCAACTGAAACAAAAATCACAAAAACACAGCAATAAATTGAACTATAAAAATAATGAATAAACACACATAATCAACATTCGAAAACAACAAGTCAGCCTACACAAGCATACTGGTCATATAGCTTGGTGAAGCAACATATTGCAGCCAACCCTGATGCCTTTTCCGATAATCACTTGGTGAAGGATTGAGATGTTTGTGAATGATGTGGGAATTCCAGAAGAGACATGCATCATCTTAAAACCTCCACTGCCTGGGGGCAGTAAGCTTCTGAATACCAGTTGTTGGGAATTGCGGGTGAGGGGAGTGCTGTTTGGCTCAGATCCTGCTTGCAGCCTTTCCACAGGCATCTGGTTGGCCACGGTGAAAAGAAGGATGCTGGACTCAATGTGCCATTGGCCTGACTCGGTGGGGCTCTTCATATGTTCATAAGATGATAAAGTGAGATTTGGATAGGATAGCCTTATTACCAGAACATGCTGGCATTAGGCTTGATTACAAAGAAAGCAACTCTTAGTCATGGTCATGAATTTGCAGGTGAATATTTTATTTATTTATTTTAAAATTGCTTTAGGTATAAATATTTCAACAACAATAAACTTAATCCAGTAAAAATCATTCCGTCTTGGCTGTACTTCTCCACTGCCCTCCAAGGAAGTCTCTTTAGATATGTATGCCTGGGAGTAGAGGCTACATGTGCCGAAGGAGGTCCAGATCCAGGCAATCAAAAAACTACGTCCAGCCAGTTGTCTAACAGGATATTCAAGCTGCCAGTGGCGGTTGCTGCCCATAGTGACTGGTAGGGTGGAAGGCTTGGAGACCAACAGTAGGTGGTGCCAGAACCCATGATAGAGAGATCCAGCTAATTCTAGTCTTGCTCCCCTCCCCACATGCTGAGTTCTACACGGACAATGGACAAGTCTGATTAGAAATAAGTGGCGCCTATAACCAGAACAAAAGATTCAAGGTTGAAGCTGTCCATGTAAGAACTCTTCAGTCACTATCCGAGAAAGAGCGAATAAACTCATAAAGAAGATAAAGATCCAGCTATTGATCCTTGTATGTGTTCCTTAATGGAACACAACTCCAAAAGGAATACAATAAGCACTGATGGGGAAATAAATAACAAATAATCTGGCTATCAGTTTACAAGCTGCATATTAGAAAGGTCACGGAGGCTAAAGGGATTTATCTACTGTTAAGAGATCTTTGTGAAAAACAATCCAAATTATAACCAGCCCCAGGAAGTCCTAATAAGGACTCATTCAGCCCCTAAAACAGCAACTGGAGAGCATCATCAAAGAACCTGACGAAATACTATCCCTGGCTGCCAAAAGATCTCCAGAGGAACCTGAGCATGGCACAGCCAAAGAACAAATTCTGGAGAAAATGTGCAGTCACAACCCAAAATATTGCTGTACCCATTACTGCTTGAGAGAGGGGGGAAGCTTTCCCTCGGACATGTCAAAACAGAGATTAATTAGGCTTGGAGAGACATCGTAAATGCTGCCATCTGGGGGATTAGATCCCAAGTCCTATACAGATGGTGAAGCAGCATTCTCTGCAGACTATCTACCCCAGGTGTTCAAATCCAACAAGCTGAGAGATGATGGTAAAAAAATTAGTGGTTCTCACCTCATTTGTGAGGCTGAATCTCAGCTGTGACATCTGAAGGTGATGGCGTATCTTTTAAAAGAAAACAGGTATGTGGGTTAATCCCAACTAAGGTGTCAGGAAAAGAAGGGCTAGACATGTGCATAATTTTCTGCAGCTACTTTGTGGTCTTACTGTTTTGTGATTCTATTTCAATGAAATATATTGTCAGAGTAATACTCTCTTTTAAGTGTTAGTGTGTGTGTGTGTATACTCAGCTTTGGGACCTTTGGGTGAAGGATGACAAAAGTTCTAAAAAATAAAATAAAATATATGCTTAATCCTTTTAAGCAGAAGTGGGGAACCTTAGGACCACCAGATGTTGTTGGACTGCAATGCTCACCATCCCTGACCATTGGCCATGAAGGCAGGTGCTGATGGGAGTTGTAGTCTAGCAACATCCTGAGAGCCAAGGGTTCCCCATTCCTGCTCTATAAGTATTACCTGTACATCAGCATGCAACCAGCAAAAGCCTTGTGTGCTCTTTTTGCAGTGTATAGCTTGTTGCTCCTTTCATGCTATACTATTCAGAGGCTTTCTATTTGTCCCAGCACGAGGGGCTTCTCCAGTATGAATAACTACCCACTAAGCATGCATATTAATCCAAATGAAACTAACTTCCTCTGGGAGACATATTTAAAGCCTGCAGTCAGATCTGTCTGGGTAGAACTACTGAGCCAGGGACCAGTGCACCACTCTGTTTACATGAACATAAATAATTAAACTACCCTGCTTCAAAATAAACATGAGAGCCATCCCTCCCTTTAAAAGGGGCACAATCATCAGGAGTTCCTGAGAAAGAAGTGGTGCAGCTATTCCTACTTTCCATTTAAAAATTCTGACTTGATTTGTTACTCAGTGAAGTGCAGAACATGTTTTCCCCCCCTAGGAAAGAAAAATGTCCTAGCAAAGAAAAAACACACTGATATGTGGAGTAGGATTTCTGAATCTAAATACAAGCACAATGCAAAAGGGTAGGTTTGTTTAATTCAAGCTGTTATGAATGCTAAGATATGGAAGAATGTTAACCTTCTGCTTCTTCATGTGTTGTTCAGGTGAACCCCCTCTGAACTGCTGCTTAATCTTTGTTTTTTTCTAAAGAAAACTCTGCGAAGTTAGGGAAGTTAAACAGCAAAAAGGTTTTATTTTGCTGAACAAAACTGGTAAAACAAAAATATGTGTCAGGAGATACGAATCTTTCCAGAAACAGTTAATACACTAGAAAACCAAAGAAGTGTGTGCAGTCGTAGCTAAAGAAATAAAACGGGGCTGGTTTGAATGAGGATGTGAGCAAGAAGAGCAGGTGTGCAATGAGAAATGGGATTTCAGCCGAGTGCACTGGATGTGATCTGGTGCATTCAACCTATGTACATAAAACCCAAAAGCATACAGACCACTAACCTCTGCAAAATATTGGAAATGCCTGCACTGGACTTTGTAAACATGGCATTGAAGGCATAGGTTTCCAGTGGGAACAGAATGGGGGGAAGACATCTTGGTGGGTGGGTATAAATCATGAAGCAGCCCATGGTTTCTAAACATGGAGATCCTGCAGTCAATGATATGCAGTGCTTGTTTATTTTTTTCCCTTCCTAACAGAAGTTCTTTGAGATGTGAATGTGTTCCAGCAAAACTAGATTTGAGCTGCTGAGCCCACAGGACAGTAACAGGGGCCCACTGTATCATCAGAGGTGATATTCCCTGCCACCTCTAACCAAAGCAGAACTTTGGCAGATCGAGGGGATGCACAGAATATGGTTTCACTACAATCTCTTTTACAGTCGTACCTTGGTTTTCGAACAGAAGGCATTCCAGAAGTCTGTTCAACTTCCGAAATGTTCAGAAACCAAGGTACGGCTTCTGACTGGGTCCTGATTGCGCAGGTGCGCTGGAAACAATAGCAGAAGCTGCACTGGACATTCAGCTTCCAAAAGAATGATTGAAAACCAGAACACTCATTTCTGGGTTTCAATTGTTCGGGAGCCGAAACGTATGAGTACCAAGGCGTTCGACAACCAAGGTACGACTGTATTTGGTTCATTGTAAATGATGGAATTTACTCTTACAAGAAGGGATGGCCAACAACTTGAATGGCTTTATAAGGAGGATGAGACAAATTCATGGAGGACAAGGCTATCAGTGGCTACATATAGTACTCCCAGGGTCAGAAGTAGTATGCTTCTGTACACCGGTTTCTAAGAATCAGAATGCTGTTGCGTTCATGTCTTGCTTGTGGGCTTCCCATGGGTATCTGGCTGATCAATGTAAGAACAGGCTTCTGGACTAGGTAGGCCTTTGGCCCAACCCACCAGGGCTCTTATGTTCTTATGTTCTCAAATCATCAGACTGCTCTACTGGCATAACACTCTCTTATTTCACTTGGGCTTGCACTGGCATGGCATGTGAAGATTCGGCTGTTGGGGAGATCAAAGTCTCAGAGCAGATGCAAATTGTTTCTGATTGCCTTGCCTCCATTTGAGAGTAGAATCAAAGATACTTCCTGTGTAACATCTCCTTTATTGCTGCGAGAAATCCCTCCGAGTTTTGTAATCTCTTATTAATATTTTTGACTATGGGTTTGACACAAGTCTCCCATCGCTAAAAATGACTTTTCGCTTTTATCAGGAATCTTTAGCTGGCACTTGTAAAAGCCTGGCAGTTTTATATTAATAATTTCTACAGCACTTCTAGAGCACTCTATCATTTTTATAGCACTTTCTTTGTTGCTCTGCAGCTACAGAAACACAGGGGCAGGGAATCAGTCCCCAGACCCTGCCCAGAAGCAGAGGTGGCATCAGGACTCGACTTTTTTTGGATGGGGCAGATGTGTCCTTGGCACTACTCAGCAGAATGAGCAGGAGGGCCCCCAAATTTGTCAAGGTTGGCTTCTCACATTTGAAAGTAAGTGAAATCATAAAACAGCTTGCCCTGTAAAGAGAGGGAGATCATAAGACCTTGCTGGGCTCCTGCAGATGACTGGGTTTTTTAAAAACGTAGTTATCTTGATTTGCCTGTGGAGCTAATGCAGAGGTTAGATTTCTCTAGATTACAGTGGTACCTTGGTTCTCTAACTTAATCCGTTCCGGAAGTCTGTTCCAAAACCAAAGCGTTCCAAAACCAAGGCGTGCTTTCCCATAGAAAGTAATGCAAAATAGATTAATCCGTTCCAGACTTCTAAAAACAACCCTTAAAGCAGCAGTTTAACATGAATTTTACTATCTAACGAGACCACTGATCCATAAAATGAAAGCAACAAGCAATGTACTGCAGTCACACAATCAATCAATCAATCAATCAATTAATCAGTAGCTGAACTGAGTTCCACACAGTCACAAAAACAAAAGAGTTGCAAAAACAAAAACACAAAATAAATATAAAAAACAGACAGACCTCAGAGTAACCCTCAAAACGGAAGCGTGGCACTCAAATTGGAAGTGTAACACTCAAAACGGAGCATGTTCGACTTCCAAAAAAAGTTTGCAAGCTGTAACACTTACTTCCAGGTTTGCAGTGTTTGGGTTCCAAGTTGTTTGAGTACCAAGGCATTTGAGAACTAAGGTACCACTGTATTATATTTTTCCCAACCACCACCAGTACATCTACACATGCTGAACTTTCATCAGGCACACCAGGGGCATGTGATTGTTGTTGGCATCTATCTGTCTCTCAGGAGACAACGGCAGGGAGGAGAGCGGAACGTAACCTCCACCTGTGTTACAGCATCATATATTCCAGGGTGGAAGCAGGTACACCTGCAGGTTCGTCATGCAGAAACTACAGTTCAAACTGAGAGAGAGCTTTCCAATCTCTGGCTGAGATTCATCTATCCTGTTCCACTAGTGGAAGCCAACACAAGGATCTCCAAGGACAAGAGACACCCCAAAACAGCATGCAAGGGGATGAGCCAGGCAAGCAGAAATGCTTGCACCGATGTCACGGTTTTCTCTAGTGCTACAGTGAGTTCCACCCTCTGAAAGCACCTCTGGCACAAGGCATTTCCAAGAGAGGAAATGTTCAGGTGAAAGAGAAAATCTGATGTGCATGGATCTATGTGTGAATCAGACTTTAGCTGTCAGTTCTCTGCTACCTGGGGAAGTCCATTGCCCACTCCCCTGAGAAATCCTGGTTCCCATTATAATGTGTTCACCCCACAAGTGTCTCACCCAGTCGTCTTTAGGCAGGGAGCTGTCATAGATGCCTCTGGCAGTAAAGCTTCTGTGGCTGCCACTGCTATTTCAATTCCAGGCTGACACCCTTTTATCAAGAAATCTGTTCTTTCAGTGCTGGGACAGCCTGCACGATAGACTCTTTATATATATATATTAGTGTTATTTGTAGCTTCTGTGTTTTCTCCCTCACCCTCTAGCACCGTTAAACTGTTTACTATGACTGCTGTCTTGCTGCCAGCTTAGATAATCATCACCATCTCGTTTCATCTCATCTCATATTGGAAATGCTCCTCCATGGAGATTTGCAAAGACTGTCAGATCAAGGCTTCGAAACTAGGAATATACAGCTGTCTCCTGCTTTTAATGACCACAGTGACCACTTTCTCCACATGACAGAGAGGATCACGATGAACAGCGGCACAGAAGAGGCATTCCAGGCGCACTCCTAGTGGCAGGGGCCAAGTTACTCCCAGGCAAGGGATGTTAGGTTAATTCAGAGGTGGGCAGCATATTCAGCACCAGGAAGCCAGGACACATGCCATGAGTCAGAGGGCTCGAGGTGCTTTTCATATTTTTATTTGCATGCAATTAACAAGGCTTGCATAACATTTTGCAAATGGAGTGTGACAGTGTCTGCCTGGATGAGACACATATTGCATGCTCCCCTTTCTTGATGCTTCAGTTTCTACCAGTGGCAGAGCAACTGCTTTGCACACAGGAAATCTCAGGCTCAGCTTCTGGCATTTCCCAGTAGGGAAGGGAAAGACTTCCTGTGTGACACCCTAAGAGTAGCTGCCAGTCAGTGCAAACAATGCAGAGATAGATTCTGTATAAGGCAGCTTTCTACATTCCACAAATGTTGCCCAGTTGTGGTAGTTTTGAGTGTCAGGTGATTATTTCAGTTAATTGGAATTTGAGTTTTACAGACTCTCCATACATTGCTGAAGGAGAATAACCAGTGTGAGTCTGACCCACCAAGTCCCATCTATTCATCAAGTCCAAAGACTGGGATCCCCTGTTCTTTATGTTTTATGGGCAACACAGGTCAGTGAATGGATTATGTGGTTGTGGCATGGCTTTTGCATGTGATGAAGTGAAGGTTTCAGTCACAGACAGTTGTAGATAATGATTCCTTCAGGGACCATTCATTAAACACCACTAAATCATACTATAGAATCATAGAATCAGGGGTGGAGGAAGTGCTTTTGTGTGTCATCTAGTCCAGCCCCCTGCATAGTGCAAGAAATCCAGAGCTAGAGCATTCTTATCAGGCATCAGCTTGAAGACCTCCACTGAGAGAGGGCCCCCTCAAAGATAGTTTGTTCCATTGTTAAACTGCTCTTATCATTATGAAATTTCTCCTAAAGCCCAAATGAAACCTATGTTTCTGTAACTTAAACCCGTTAGATTTATTTATTTATAATTTACTTAAAGTTCTTACATGCAGACCTCACAGCAATTTCCATAAAGATAAACCTTGGTAATAACAAAATCAAGAAAATAAAATACAGAATGGTATCTGAGCAAGGTTAAGATGAATAGAAAAAGCAGAGGGTGGGATTGTTTTTGTTTGCTATCATGGTTTGTATTGTTGTGTTTTTATGTTGTGAACCACCCTGTGATCTTCGGATGAACGGCATTATAGAAATTTAATAAATCATCATCAATATAAGCCTCAACATTCTATAGCTTATAAAAATAGCATCTGTTGGGTTAATAGCTTGAAACTTGTCATACGCGATCTACCTGATGAAATCTACGAAAGGGCCATATGCCAAAGTGATCCAATAAAATTTGCCACAGATACAGCAAGTTAAACACTGCTGAAAGTTGACACATTGACCCTCTTTCCCCCAGAAAGCATATTTATATATTCCTTTCCAATTTGGGTGAAAAGTACTGGTGTGCTTCATACAGGCTTGTGGCAGTGGCCACACTTTCATTTGTTTGGTAATATTTTCCGCCAGTAGGCACACTACTACAAGTACAGTCCTGGTTTGGCTACTAGAGTGTGAGGGGATGGTTCAGACACTCTAGGTTTGAATACACATAGCTGCTAGAGTTTGGATCAGGGACCTGAGATCCCTAGGTTCCCCCTTCCAGGACAGTCTCATAGCCAGGAAATGTGCTTTCCTAGTCATTGGCAAAGCTGCTCCATATTCTAGTTGTGATGTGTCAAGCAAACCCATACCTAAAATCGTCCTTCCATACATGTCTGGACTTCAGATAGTATCTATGCAGCCACATTCTAATGGGAGAAGCCCATTCTTGGAAGATGCATTTGTGGTCTAGGTCAAATGGCGGTGGTCACCCCAATAAGCCATATCTCAAAGGCTGAGAAGATGATAGGCTGTTCATGTAGTGGCCTCCTGATTCTAACCACCTCTCTGGTGGTCATATTTGATGGTGGATCCAGGAGGCCACCAGGTGGTAACTCCATCTCCTTATTTTCTCCCTTTTGTGTCCAGATCCAAAAATAATCCTTCTGTCCCTGGCTGCCAGAGACGTCTGTGCCACCGTCATCCTCCTTTCTGCCAGCGGTTTGTTCTCCCCACCTCTAAAACAAGAAACTCGCAATATTCCATTTTGTCCTCACTTGACTCTTGGCTCAGAATTTATTGCATAAAGCCTGCCAATATTTAAATGAAAGATGTGTTTACACCACTGATACATGGCCTCTTACTTATGGCTGGTCTCTCAATTTCATTTCCTTAATTGTTTTTGTACCTTTTTCTTGTTTTGCTTTGTTCATTTGTCTCCATAACGGGAACATGAAGGAGAGAGTACATCTCATTCCATTTGATACCAAGGACCCCGTGACCACCTCCTCCCTTGGAAATATCTGGGACGGAGGCCAGTGGGCAGCTGCATGACATCTGACAACGACTCCTAACCAACAACTCTGAATACCAAACCATGGCTGTTACATTGTCATGACGCTGCACTGCCATTCCAAGGAGGCCATATCACAATGAATTTAAAGAACAAGAAGCTTGGACAGGAAATCTTTTCCTTCATGCTATGTAAAAAACATTTCCGAGGTGTTCAAAGCCATCACTGCAATTCAGCTCCCATGATTCTTGATTGCAGTGGCAGATTTGCCCAGCCGGGGAACGGCTTACAAGGCTCCATAATCCCTGGTTCCAAATGACAGCTTTTCACAGCCAGGAGAATATGGAAACATAGGAAGTTGTCTTATACTGAGTCAGTCACTTGGTTCATCTAGCTCAGTACTGTTGACAAAGATGGGCAGGATTTCTTTCAGACACATGTCTCCCTCAGTCCTACTTGGAGATACTGGGCATTGAATCTGAGACCTTGTGCAAACAAAGCAGTTGCTATAACACTGAGCTATGAGAACACAAGACGATCACTGCCGGATCAGACCAGTGATCCATCTAGTCCAGTATCCTGTGCTCACAATGGCCAACCTGCCAGGCGCAACAACACTCTCCTCTCCTGCAGTTTCCAGAAACTGGAAGCAAATCGCCTCCAACAGTGGAGACAGAATATAGCCATCCGGGTTAGTAGTCCATTTATACCGCTTCTGGCTACATGAATCTTTCATTTGGGTGAGCAAGGGGAGGGAGGTTCCACTTTGGCTTGGAAATGAACTGGGCCATTTCCTGATCATTTGGGGGAAGTGGCTCAGCTCATTTCAGTGACAATCCAAAGTGAGCCACACATTGCCAAGTCATCTCTACTGTTTATTTAAAAACTACCGAGAGACAAATCATTGCCTTGCTCTTTTCCTTCTTAGGTACCACTCTCCCCACCGCCCCCTAGAAAGTAGATCAGAAGACAACTAGGATATTCCCACAAAGCTTCACTGAACATTGTGGAGAAATAGTGGGAAATTGATTTTAGAGTCTTATGCACTTGCAAGCACTACAGAAGTAAGTCCTGGACTCCTAAACAGCCCCCAGGCTTGTGCTGTTGACTTCTGTTCATATGAATATTATTCATTCATGCGGTACAGTGACAATACACAGAACACTTTCTCAAGCACTGTAAGCAAAATGAGAGCCAGGTCCCTGCCCCCAAGAAGTTTACAGTTTACTGATAGCGGGGTGAGGAGGGACGAAAAGGACAGCATGAGGTGACACCACAGGCTTCTCAGATATTCATCTCAGCTGAACTATATGTGGTGTCTAACCTTGCTCACTGCTTTTCTGATAGATACAGACACGGGGAAAAAAGCAAAGCTGACACTTAGTGCATCCAGTTGACTCATCAATTGTTTGTGGCTTATGCCTTTATGCTCTCTTTGGGAACAACCAGCAGCTGCTTCCTGAACTGAACTTCAGGTGGACCCAGCCAAGATGAGTCAGCTCATGAGCTGCTGTAATGCCTTTTGGCGAATGCTCCTCTGAGAAGGAAAAAAATCTTCGGCTGCATCGCTCTCACGCCCTCTCTCTCACACACATGTGAACTCCACTCTTCAGCCAAGAGTGGCTTGCATATAAACAAGAGAGTTCCTGCCTGCAGGTTTACAATCTAAAAGACATGAGCCCATATATGTCCACTTCACCGCTGTGATTTGCAGTACTGTTACTGTTACTGGTGGTGGATAATACCAACTCTGCACTTGTAAGTGTAAACAGCAGCATCTTCACTTTGGAACTCCCTGCCAATTGACACCAGCCAGCCACCTTTCTACGCTTTTCGTCACCTGCTTAAAGTATTTTAGCTTCACCTAAAAGGCAGTGTAGAAAACATTATTATTATTACTAAAAATACCAATAATAAAAATAATGGTGCGAAACAATGATAAAAATATGGTGGATCTTATTTGGGGGGGGGGGATTATCTTGTTAAAATGGCAAGTTTTCTACCTGAAAATCTAGACCAGTGAATATTTGGTATAGTGCTTGTTTTTGACATAGTGCTTATTCTTGTTTGCTACCTGATAAATTGAAAGAAACCTCAGGGGCTCTGCAAATTAAATGGACCACTTTCTGTATTTGCATTTACCTTGATTTACATCCAATTTTTGATGTTATTTTTTCCCTAATACTTCTGCATGAACATTTTCGGTCACTCAGTTAACCAAGGCAAATCTACTAATCAGCTTCAGGGATAGGAATGTTTTCCCTCCAGTATAGCAAAGTATGAGTTAGGTTAAGACCCCAATAGTCTCTGTTGTTTTGGTTCTAGCAACTGATGTGTGGATAATGATTTCAGGTTATTGAATTCTTTTTGTGCTAGCAAACTGTGAAACAAGTAAAATGTCTCAACACCATCTAAAACCATCGGGAGCTGTGGGCCTCCATGACACACTGTTTCAAAATAATGCTTTTTCATCTTTCACATTATTAAAATAAATCCTTACTTTGAAGAAATATATTCCCTAGAAGAAGTTCAGGATAAGAATGGATTTTAAAAGAAAAAGGTCATGGCTTTCTCTCATTGTAAAAATTAATTTGTTGGTCTTGACATTAGTGAATGTCAGACCAATGACTCCAAATGAGATCCTAAAAATCTAGCAGTTTTCCATCAAATTTATAGACTCAAGAGCCCATGCAAAATAATTTTTTTTAATAGTCTACTTTAATAAGTTAGTGCAAATAAGGACAGAGCTTCTGAATAAAGAAATCAGATATATGCAATATTTCTTGCATGTTTTTAGGAATAAGAGACAAAGATTGCCCCCAGACTGTCATTATTTTGTGGGAGGGCTTCCAGCACAAGCCAGAAATTTAGGCTTGCACTTTCAAAGTAGATTAAAGGGTTCTGTGAGCCTTGTGCAGCAAAACTACATTTTAAAAAAACGAATTTTTGCAGCTAGAAAAGTGATGGAGAAAGGCACTGAGAAGTGTGAGATGAAAGGTTGTTCAATACGAAGATGCATCCAGAAAGCAATTCAAGGGTGAAAGCTCATAGCCTGTCCTGCAAACTAAGGGGGATGAATGCTCAATAAAAACTGAGCACAGCCTAAACTCCATGTAAGCTTTGTACAAACATACCAATATGAATGCCCAGCAAACAGATTGTCTGAAAGAGCCCACAGTAGCATACAAAGTGACTCTTGAACTAAAAAAGCTTAGCTACCCCTGGGCTACACATTTAGCAGGATTGTATTTAGTGGCTAAGATTCAGTCATAAAATGGCTTGTGATGTACCAGATTAAGACAACGTGCAGGACATGCAAATACATGAGAAGCCTATAATCTTAACAGAGGGGGAGCTAGCTGCTGCAGCACCCAGAGCAGTGCACATGCTGTGTACCTGGGGGTGGGGCTAGCCGCCCACTGGGGTGGGGTGAGCGTCCCAGGGGTGTGTGGCCCATGGTGAGCATCCCAGGGGGGCAAGGGGCGATGTCACCCCCCCAGGGATGACACCCAGGGCGGACTGCACCCACCGCACCCCCTTCCTCTGCCAGTGAATCTTAATGGTTGCCAGAGCCGGCCCTAACATTAGGCAGAGTGAAGCAGCTGCTTCAGTTGACAGATAATGAGGGGTGGGGGGTGGACAGAGCTATGTGTGCCATGCAGTATTCCTGTAACCCTCAAAAGTAGCTTGTTGCCCTCATGTGAAGTGAAAGATACTGTCTTTGTACCAGTATTGAAGTAAGATTCAACTGCCAGTCTGATTCAGCTTCTGTATCTGGAATATAGTTCTTTTGTCACTGCCTTAGGGCATGGATGAAAAATGCCTTGAGGTTATGGTCCTAATTGTAGATCTATCTCAGTCAGGCCGAAGGTGAAGCCATCACTTAAAAGGTTTGAGATCGAACAGATTCATAGGCTGCAGAAGAAGGAAAGTTCATTGATAAAATAGTTCATCATTTTGAAAATCTATGAATGATTTTGGACCTTTCTTACGCAGGATAGAAAAGCTTACCTGCACTGCTTCATTTTTACTGTCAAAAGTCAATTGTTCACAAAATCTGCAGAGTTAATTGATTCATGTGTACATCAACTCTGTATTATCACATTTAGCTGTTACTAAAAGGTAGAGGTCATTGTTTTGTTTGCATTTTAATTTCCATGTTGCTTGTCTAAATTTGTTGGGGGCATGCTCGCTAGAAAAATCAGAGCTGCCCCCAGTAGCAATAATCCTATTTGGGAGTCAAAGACAGAAGAATTAAAAAAAATCAGCACATAGAACAAATTAGACTAAAATCAACTGGCTTAAAGACAGTCTCAGAAGGTGGTATTCAACTAAGTTGGAATCACAGTAAACCCATTGACATTAGTTGACCTAACTTAGTCATGTCCATTAATTTTAGTGTCTCTACTCTGAATAAAACTTAATTGAATACCTGCCATAAATATCAGAAGATCATGTGCTAGCCTTGAGAACCTGGTTTCAACACATTGCTGAGCTAGTAACTCCCAAGAGCCTTAGCTGGATTCTTACCTACTCCAGTTTCTCATGTGCAAAATGGGACCAAATGATAAGTGGTCTACTAATCTTGACATGATTAATGATAATGTATTACTTTAGGTACAATTGAAATAAATAAGAGTTGGCAGTCACTGCCTGCTTGGACCCTATCAAAGTATTTGTCAAGTTAAGATTTCTCACTTTACACTCATTTATATTGACCCACATTTGTGATTTTAATGCCCAGTTTGGAGAAATAATTTTAGAGTTCTTCACAACTCTCCCTTTTAATTTCCCTGAATAGTTTGGTGTCATCAGCAAACATGGCACCTCAGTGCAGAACGTTATATCAACAAATCCCAATACAGATCCTTTAGAGGCACCACTTGTTATGTCCCCCACATTGTGAGAACTATCTATTTATTCTTACTCTCTCCTTCCTGTTATTGAACTACTGATTCATAAGATGATCTCTTCTCTTATCCCATGATTTCTAAATTTGCTCAGGAGCCATTGGTGAGGGACTTTAGCCCCATATAGACATTTTAAAACAACTGGTCATAATCACATAGGTGGGAAGAGCAAGGCTGGATAATAATAATAACAATAATAATAATAATAATAATAATAATAATAATAATAATAATTTATTATTTATACCCCGCCCATCTGGCTGGGCCTCCCCAGCCACTCTGGGCGGCTTCCATAGAAACCAAAAACACAGTAAAATATCACACGTTAAAAACTTCCCTGAACAGGGCTGCCTTAAGATGTCTTCTGAATGTCAGGTAGTTGTTTATCGCTTTGACATCTGCTGGAAGGGCGTTCCACAGGGCGGGCGCCACTACCGAGAAGGCCCTCTGCCTGGTTCCCTGTAGCTTTGCTTCTCGCAATGAGGGAACCGCCAGAAGGCCCTCGGCGCTGGACCTCAACATCCGGGCAGAATGATGGGGGTGGAGACGCTCCTTCAGGTATACTGGACCGAGGCCGTTTAGGGCTTTAAAGGTCAGCACCAACACTTTGAATTGTGCTCGGAAACGTACTGGGAGCCAATGTAGGTCTTTCAAGACCGGTGTTATATGGTCTCGGCGGCCGCCCCCAGTCACCAGTGTAGCTGCCGCATTCTGGATTAGTTGTAGTTTCCGAGTCACCTTCAAAGGTAGCCCCACGTAGAGCGCATTGCAGTAGTCCAAGCGGGAGATAACCAGAGCATGCACCACTCTGGCGAGACAGTCCGCAGGCAGATAGGGTCTCAGCCTACGTACCAGATGGAGTTGGTAAACAGCTGCCCTGGACACAGATTTGACCTGTGCCTCCATGGACAGCTGTGAGTCCAAAATGACTCCCAGGCTGCGCACCTGGTCCTTCAGGGGCACAGTTACCCCATTCAGGACCAGGGAATCCTCCACACCTGCCCGCCTTCTGTCCCCCAAAAACAGTACTTCTGTCTTGTCAGGATTCAACCTCAATCTGTTAGCCGCCATCCATCCTCCAACCGCCTCCAGACACTCACACAGGACCTTCACCGCCCTCACTGGTTCTGATTTAAAAGAGAGGTAGAGCTGGGTATCATCCGCATACTGATGAACACCCAGCCCAAACCTCCTGATGATCTCTCCCAGCGGTTGCATGTAAATGTTGAAAAGCATGGGGGAGAGGACAGAACCCTGAGGCACCCCACAAGTGAGAGCCCAGGGGTCTGAACACTCATCCCCCACCACCACTTTCTGAACACGGCCCAGGAGGAAGGAGCGGAACCACTGTATGACAGTGCCCCCAGCTCCCAGCCCCTCAAGACGGTCCAGAAGGATGTTATGGTCGATGGTATCAAACGCCGCTGAGAGATCCAGCAGAACTAGGAAACAGCTCTCACCTTTGTCCCTAGCCCGCCGGAGATCATCAACCAGTGCGACCAAGGCAGTTTCAGTCCCATGATGAGGCCTGAATCCCGACTGGAAGGGATCCAAATGGTCCGCTTCTTCCAGGCGTGCCTGGAGTTGTTCGGCAACCGCTCGCTCAATCACCTTGCCCAAGAATGGAAGATTTGAGACTGGGCGATAGTTGGCCATCGTGGCCGCATCTAAAGATGGTTTTTTAAGAAGCGGTTTAATAACCGCCTCTTTCAGCGGGTCTGGGAAGGCTCCCTCACGGAGGGAAGCATTCACCACCCCACGAAGCCCATCGCCCAGTCCTTCCCGGCTAGCTTTTATAAGCCAGGATGGGCAAGGATCCAGGAGACAGGTGGTTGGTTTCACTCGTCCAAGCAGCCTGTCCACATCCTCGGAGGTAACAGATTGGAATTGATCCCACTCAACTTGACTAGACAGAACTCTAGCACTCTCCCGCCCCGGCCCTGCTCCCACGGTGGAGTCTACTTCTTCCCGAATCTGAGTGATTTTATCTGCAAAAAACTTTGCAAAACCATTGCAGGAGAACATGTGGCCCGTACTGGGCCCCGATGTTGCAGGTGGTTCCGCTAAATTGTGAACCACCTGAAAAAGTCTCCTGCTGCTGTTTTCTGCAGATGCAATAGAGGCGGTGAAGAAATTCTTCTTCGCCGTCGCTATCACCACTTGGTAGGCTCGACGTTGAGCTCTAACCTGTGTCCGGTCAGATTCGGAATGAGTTATCCGCCACCGGCGCTCTAGCCGTCTCAACGATTGTTTCATTGCCCTCAGATCCGTGGAAAACCACGGGGCTGTCCGGGCTCCATGCAATCGGAGAGGGCGCTTCAGAGCCAAACAGTCAATAGCCCTGGTTAACTCCACATTCCAGCGGGCCACCAGGGAATCAGCTGAAAGGATGTGCTTGTCCCACTCTCAAATGCGCACCACCTTCTGTATTGCTTCTATCTCCCTCTTGTTGACACTCTCAGTGAACTCTAAAAGCTTAGTGAGACCATACCTGCCTTTGCAGAAGCCAAGTTGTTTCTTCTTCAGCAAGACTAAATATAGATGACAACTCATCAGGCTGCGTCACGCCACTTCCCAAGGCTATCTCATCCATTCTACACAGCTGCCTGATTCTTCTTGATATTAGTCTTAGCTTGGTGTCGCTTGTCTATTGCGCCAGCACAAAGCTAATCCTGATACACAAAGGAGAGAAGCTGCAAGGCTGGTAGATTTGAGGCTAAGACTTAACCAATGATGTCCTTTATGAGAGGCCTCCAAAACTGCCGAGGTGGTTGGAGAGACTTCCCTGGTGGAGGTTGCCCTGCAAATAAAGCATATTTCTTTCATTAATTCAGATATGAGCTCTGTGTTTTACCCCTCTTCTTTTTGTCTTTTTAAATTTGCTTTCTGCTTTCTCGGTTTACAATTCCCAGTGCTCTCTTGAGACACTGATGGCTTCCCTTGGCATATGGTTGCTGAGCTGGCCTCTGGCTGAGTTCTCCACCTCAACCCTTGCATTGAGATCACTTTCAGTGCTTATGCTTGCTCCAAAAACACTAGATAAACAAGATTACCCCCTTGACACACTTCCCCCTTTCTGCCACTTTGCAGCTGTGAATGGGCTTGGCTGCAGACCTTCCTTGGGGCAGAGGTTAGTCTGAAAAGCCTTGACAGAGCCCTCCCATTCACCCCTGTAGTTCATCTTCCCGGCTGAAATGAAGCTGGTGCAGTCAGGTGTTGCTGTGTTTGGGCTGTGCTGCTGAAAATCTGAAGAGAATGTCACAGCTGTTCAGTTCTGCTTGAACAGAAGACATTGGGCTCACAGCCATGTGGGCATCACAGCAAGGATGTGCCACCTGCAAAAGCCACCTGATCATTGTGAGATCCTCTTCTCTCCCTCCAACCCCCCTCATCTCTTCTGCAGCTAACTGGCAATATTCCACCATTACTGTATTCATAAAGATTCAAGGTTAAAAGAAATCCATCAATGTTACGTACAGAAGTTGAAGGTGAAGCTTTTTAAATACGAAGGATATTAAAAGAGAAATGACACCAAATAATGTCATACATGCACCTTGTAGCGTCTCCCTTATGGGCCTGTCAAATTAAGTTCCGTTAGAAGCAGCAGTTATCTTGCACAGTTTTTTTTTATTGTAGATTGTTTGTCACTCAGACACTTTGCCCTGATGAAATACTATTCCCCAAACTAATGTTTTTTACTAGGAGAGAGGGGTTGAAATCATATCAGAGAAGTGCTATATGCTCCAGGATGACAGAAACAGTTATGATTATGGCTTACGGCAGTTACCAAATTGCCCCAAAATGGACAGGGTGACTCCCCTGTGAAAAGGAGATGTTTCACCCAAAGTTAATGCTTATACGAACAGGCGGCTTTCTGCAATTTAAAAGAAGTGTTTCTCAGAAGGTAGGTTTACCTAAAAACTGTAGGGATTGACAATAGATAAATGGTTGTTAGAAAATGTGAAAAGTGGCTTTTCTAAGCCAGGCTGGCAATTTTCCTGTTACTGCTGCCGCCCTTACACTGTGCTGGCTGTAAAATGACAAGAGCTTTCGCTGAGATTAATTAAATCAATCAAAA
Organism: Podarcis raffonei; assembly: GCF_027172205.1. NCBI lineage: Eukaryota > Metazoa > Chordata > Lepidosauria > Squamata > Lacertidae > Podarcis > Podarcis raffonei. Next base: position 56,786,435 of record NC_070604.1, read on the forward strand.
TAATATTTGTTTTCTTGGCCATTTTATTGAGATCTCCAAATGGGCCTGCTGAGACCTCCCCCTCCCCAAGCAGTTGTTTGCTATTATGCTTAGGACGTATCAGTGACTTCCAGTGCTAATAGCTTCCCTCCTGCTGGTTGCGTTATCAACAAAGGTTTTTGCACAGCCCGGATTGTCAGCGTTGAGGTACTTTACTGCTTCTTCAGCACTGTTCCTTTGAAGACAGAACCGCATTTGGCATGTCAGAAGAACATATTAGAGAAAATCACTATTCGCAGAGTTGTGTACAAAGTCATTCCTTAACTGGCTCTAATCCAAGACAGTTCCTTGTTTCTGAAGGAGGGTGACCTGGCCCTCTATGTATTTCTTATCCTCGGCTGCCTTGACTGTCTTTCATGAGAGCACTTGGAAGAATGGGGATGATGATTGCTATGATTACTAATTTATTTACTTACTGTATTTATATACCACCATTATCTTTTAAGGATCTGAAGGTGGTGTACATGGTTCTCTTTCTCCCCATTTCATCCCCATTAACAACCCTGTGAGGTACTGTAGGTTAGGCTGAGAGGTAGCGACAGGCCCAAAGTGAGCATTATGGCAGAGCGAGGAGCCGAATGCTGCTCTCTCAGGTCCTAGTCCAACACTCTAACCATTACGCCACACTGGCTCATGGTGATGCTGTCAGTTAAATTATGTAATAGAGGAGGTAATGGTCGTAGCTCAGTAGCAGAGCACATGCTTTGTTCATCCTATGTTCATTGCTAGTATGTAAAGGTAGGATGGGGAAAAGACCTTCGTTTGAAACCTGGGAGAACCTGAGGAAAATGTGCTGCACTGCCGCCTCCCTTACATGGGTTGTGTGGCGAGATCTCGCCAAAATATCGTGAGATCTCATGCACTCTATGAGATCTCGTGAGAACTCCCCAGAAGCTGGTGGCGGAGCATGCCTATAGGAGAACCGCCTCTTGGGCTTCTGCTGCCTGAGGCGGCTTCCTCACCCTGCCGTTAGGGTGGGCTGGCCCTGTTCCTGTGGGACCATCATTTCTGCAGCTTGTAGTTTAGCTCACTCCAGAGAAACCATGAGCTGTAGTCAAGGTTTGTTCTATGGTTTATCATGCAGCACAGCGCAGCAACAGAAGTATAGGAGGAACAGAGCAGCCATGATTTCTTCCCTGAAAATCTGCTTGTCACACAAAGTGATAGTTTGGCTTGGTGTTATGTCTGGACATGGTGGGACTTTAATGGGCTATAGGAACTGCAGGTTGAAATAATAATAATAATAATAATAATAATAATAATAATAATAATACTTATACTCTGCCCATCTGGCTGGGTTTTTAAATAATTTCTTACATTAAGAGAATAAATTATAGCTTCCTGGTTAACATAGGAGAACACAGTTCAATCAGGCTTTTCAGCCTTGGACTCCTACGACCTTGTATCACGGAGATTTTACCTGGTAAGATGATTGTTCCTCAGTCTTAACATTTGAATTACTTTCTTTCTTTCCCAAGTATCCTTGTGGTAAAAATCCTGCTATCAGTAGCAAATCTGGAATGGTTGCTGCTGCTGTAATTACCTTGATTTTCCTCCAAAGTTGCTTGTGATGTTGTAGCCCTGCTAAAGCAAAAGACTTTGCTCCCTCTCAGGTAGAATCTATCAAGTCTCTTAGAAATTACTTTTTAAAGATGATGTTTCACCTCTTGGAATCACAGAATTTAAGGCCCTGGGGATTGTCTGAGTTGCCACAGAATTCTGCTTAAGGGCAGTTGAAGCCGACTAGTGACTCTGAGGACAAAAGAGGGCTTACACTGTGAGGGAAGGTAACACAATTTCTGTAATAACATCAAATTATTTTTGGTTTATACTCAGCCCTGTAGCTGTGAGCCTTTGGGGGAATGTTTGCAGAGGCCTACGAGGAGACAAACAGAAATAATTGGGAAGAAAAGCAACCACAAGGCGTTTGGTGATATGGGAGATATACCAACAGCGAAAATAGTTGTGACTTCCCTGAATTTTTCATTGTCTATCTACTGTATTGTTCTGGGGAAAGCTTCTCTCAGTACTTTACACAATCAGCATCCGTTGAATAATCAGCAGGATCTACAATACAAAGGCACTCCTGGATCTAGCTCTGAACCTGGATGTCCCAGTGATGCTTATGGCCAAGAGTGCTTTGGTCCAGCTTAGGCTGTTGTGCTAGCTGTGCCTTTTCCTGAACAGATCTGGCCATGATGACACACACAATGTGCTGTATGTGGAGCTGCCTTTACAAAGTCTCTGGAAACTTCAGCCAGACTGTTGACATGAGCCAGTTATCAGCAACATGTGACTGCCATGCTGCAATATCACCACCAATATCCAGACCATTTCTGGGCCTAATTCAAAGTGCTACTTTCCCCTTGACAACCCTAAATGGCTTGAAACCTGAACATCACAAAGGATGCCCCTCCCCATACCCAACTTTAAAAATCTTCAGAGGTTTCTGCTTTGCATCCCAATAATATTACTGATGCTACTATTGCTGCGACTACTATTATTATTAGCTGCTGTTCACCAACAGGTCCCAAGGTGGGTTACAATAATTTAAAATTCAGAATTAAAATACAAATCACAGCCACAAGAATATCTAAGATGCATTTGGGTTGAGATTTGAAAGGATCTTTTCTGTAGTTGCTCTGGAACTTCCTTCTGAAGAGGTCTACTTTCCTTCCTTCATTTAGCTATATTTTTATTGATTTTTGCATGTAGTAGTTTTTATTTATCCACCAAAGACAGCCTTCACAAGGCACCTCCAGAAGAGAAGGTTGCTACATTTCTTTGCTACTACAGTGGTACCTTGGTACTCAAATGGCTTGGCTCTCGAACAAATCGGCTGCCGAACACTGCAAACCCGGAAGTAAGTGTTCTGGTTTGTGAACGTTTTTCGGAAGCCGAACGTTTGACGCAGCTTCCGATTGAGTGCAGGAAGTTCCTGCAGCCAATCGGAAGCTGTGCCTCAGTTTTTGAACGGTTTTGAGAGTCAAACAGACTCATGAAACTGATTAAGTTTGAGAACCAAGGTACCACTGTAGTTTGTTTGGTTTCCGATTCTAGGTGCCTGAAGAAGAAAATTTACACCAAGTCATCTTTGCAAATGGTCAATAGGCTTAATTTTGCATCAGGTGCTACAAAGTACTGAAAAGGTTATTGAAAGACTTCTTTCTCAACATTTTCTTGCCAAGTTTCACAACCAACACATGTGGTGGAAAGTTCTCCTGAGAGTTCTGAAGGGTAAGGTAGGGCAAAATGTTATTTAATACATGCATACCTGTTTCTTCCAATGTCATTCCCTGGCCACAATGTGAGTTCAAAGGGAACGTCTCACAGTTCGTATGGCAAATTGTTCTCAGATTAGGTGATGTAGCTATGTTCACATGGAATGGTTGGAGACTCATGGACAATTTACCAGGCTGTCTTTATGAATCCTGAGGGGATCTGGAAACAATTGTTTCATCATTAAACTCACAGAAGTGTTTTGTGTGCATATGCTCCATCTGGGGCTAGTCGGGAGCTTAAAAGCCCTTCTGGATGTAATTGAAACTCTCAGGAATTCACTCCCCCCTCCTGCCCCACCATGCAGTGTTTTCATGGGTGGAATCAATGAATGGTGGCACAAGTTAACATGATAAGTTAAGCACTGGTGTCTTAAAATTACATCTTGGAAGCCGATTGCTTAGAACAAGTCCAACATAATTTAGCCCAGAAGATGGAAAAGGATTAATAAGATGACTGCCTTACTAAACACGCTAGAGAAAAGGCTTTAGGGGGAAAGTAACTGAATAAAAGTACACTGAGATCGTTAGGAAACAAAACTTTATATAAAACAGAGTGTAAACAGATTAATAATGAATGCCTATTCTCCAACATTTTCCCCTCTCTCTGTTCAGTAGATTTCTTATTCTAGCCATGCACAAACAGTTCCAAAGGATAACTCAGGGTAGAAAATAGAAAAATACCCAGTGAATAGTTGCAATATAAAAAGGTTCAGCCAACTCTACCTCTGTGCAGGACTGGTTGCTTATGTACTGAGAAACCCTTTAGGTGAATTTGGCCAAGAACTGAGAGTATGCTAATAATATCTATCAGTTGTCAGTGTTGTGGCATACACAGCTGAGCCTTCCAGAAGAAAAAGCAAGCAAGCAAGCAAGCAAGCAAGCAAGCAAGCAAGCAAGCAGTGAAGTTCTATAAGTATGTTTTTAAAACTATTCACTGCATAAGATTATATTGTCCCATCAGTCTCTGTCCCCATTCTCGTTTTACAAAAATATGTATTTTGGCAGGCCTTTTCATATTTAACTTGGCATATTTTGTGGGTTGCTCCCTTCCTTTGCTTACGTATGTGTGGCTCAGACCTTACCTCTGCATGTAGGGGTGTTGCGGAGTTTGGTGTTGCCAAGTCACCTCTGAGATGTCTCCACATTTTCATTGTGATATTACTCCAGCAGGGCCACATTGAACTCTAATTGGTGGTCACTAATGTATGCTGTCTGTTAGGGAAGTGTCCTCAGTGTGCTCTTTCCATGTTCTTTCCTGGCAGGCTGTTTTATGCAAAGTGCTCCCTCTTTGTGCAAAGTGCCTTTCTCTATATTTTCAGCCACTGGGTTTTCCCCTTGTGTGCTCTAAGTGTCTGTGACATGCAGCCAGTCTGATATAGCTCCAGGCTATATCACCCAGGGTTGGGTGGGTGTTCATATGCAGAATTATGTCATATTCTGTCCTCTGTTGCATTGATATGCAGTATGGGGATGAGTGGAATGGAAGATTCCCCCCCCCCCACCCCACATCAGCTCTTTCATAAAGTTCAACCACCTTTGGGGACAAGTTTGATGTCTGAAGGCATAGGAATTGACATAGGTTTATGCCTCCCCTATCCTGACCGTCCATGCCAACACCCTATTTTAGGTTCTACATTGGTAGAGTTGTGTTAATGTAGCACTGAACTGCATTGCATTGCACTGGCATATCTTTGGAGTTGTGCTGGCATATCTAAAGTGGCGCCAACATTCTTCATGTTCCACTCGTGCATTGTGGGGCTTCTGCAATGTCCCATAGCCCGTTTAGCTGGTGTGCCTTAAGATGGTGATAATGAAGAAGGATTTGTTAGGATTTGTCAGTAACAAATGGTCTCCAGGCAACTTGCAACTGATTTAAAAGCATAAAAAATATTTAAAGCAGGAACCATGAAATTCATAACATTACAAATCCATACTAACCTTCAATCCCCCACTGCAATATTATTAGCAGTTCAAAACATCATCTAAATAAAAAGAAGTTAGCCCATATTATACCAACCCCCCCACAGGAATAAGCCTATCATGTAGAATCGCACCTTTTGTGTCATAGTGACTGTTGAAATCAATACATATATGAGCTGCTTGGATACATTCTGATTCAGGGATGGGAACCCGTAGCCCTTCGATTGTTACTGGACTCTAACTCCCATGATCTCTGTATGTACTGGCAGGAGCTGATGGGAGATGACTCCGGCAGTATCTGGAGGGCCACAGCTTCCTCACCTGAATGGGTAAATTGAGCTATTTCTTTTCTTACAGTGTGGATGGCCTGGGCAAAATGAATTCTGACTTGTCCAATTGTTGCCCCAGATGTCTTGCAAGCTGCTCACCAGTTTGTCAAAGGGATCTTGGGAATGGCAAGCTGCAGAGGGTATTTGGGAGTCTTTTATGAGACGAGAGACTGCTCTGGGTGATCAGAATCACTTTAGGATGATTTAAAACACTAAAAACCTAACCAGGTTTCATGCTAAAATTCAGGGCAACTGTGCTATAAGGAAAGGTTAAAGGTAAAGGTAAAGGTAAAGGGACCCCTGACCGTTAGGTCCATTAACGGACGACTCTGGGGTTGCGGCGCTCATCTCGCTTTACTGGCGAGGTTACAGAACAGTATTTGAGGCTTTTGTGATACTGTGTTCTACCTCCACTGTTGAAGGCAGTATACCACAAGCAGAGAGAGTTCTGTTGGGCTCAGGTTCTGCTTCCGGGTTTCCCATAAGCATCTAGTTGTCCACTGAGAGAACAGATGCTGGATTAGGTGGGCAGTAGACAGATCTAGCAGGGCTCCTCTTTTGTCCTAAGGCAACTACCATCGCTTCATTACCTTTCTTTGCAACCAGCAACTAGCTCAGAAGAAAAGGTGGCCTTTGGGATTTAACTCAGGTTGATTTCTTACCTGTCGGAAGTGGCCAAATTATGGGAATGTAGCCCAATAGGAGATGGTTGTTGGTTCTCAAAGGCTTTCCTCTCAGTAGCAGGTACATTTATAATTCAATTGACTCTTTTTGCTATGCCTTCTTCTAATTTTGTTTTCCAGAGGAAAGATTAACTGTGGAAGTGAGAATTTGCCCCTTATAGGTTAAAATAATGATTATACTTGACAAGAAAATAACTTGCTGCATGCAGCCTTGTTATTTTGTAAATTTATTTAATGGGCTTCATTTTTCCTACCTGACACATTTGCCTATTGAGGATATACCCAAGTTTAAATGCATTTTTTAATGGTTTAAGCAGTTTCTGATTCTTTACATAAACATGATGGAATGCACCTCTTTTCATCTGATTTTGGAAAATTTGCATTAAGGGAGGAAAAAACAGCATTAGCAACCACAATGGGAAAAGAGTGCACCTGTGAAGAGAGTTTTCCCACTTCTAATCTGCCTTTGGCCTTCATTATTTTTATTACTATTTTGCTAATAATAACTATAACAGACCTGGATGACCAGAGGTGCAGTGCCAAGACGAGAATGTTGACAGTGCAGATCAACTAGGACTAGGATGGGAAATCAGTGTGTGAGAAATCCTGACAGAAGGTTCATAGGTGAGCCTAGTCAGGCAAGGGGAATCACCCATACTACCTCCTTTTACATTAAGGAAAAGGACCACATTTCAGGGGTCGAGTATATGCGTTGCATATAAAAGATTCCAGCTTCATTTCCTTGCATCTGCTATTAAATGATTCAAGCAGCAGGTCATGAGGAAATTATTATTGAGACCACAGAGCAGGGATTAGGAACCTGTGGTCCTCCAGATGTTGTTGAACTACAACTCTGAACATTGGATTTGTTGGAGAAGGTTGGAATTGGAACCCGACAACATCTGGAAGGCTACAGTGCACCACCCTAGGAAACTGCTGCCAGACAATATGGGCTAAATGGACAAATATATCTGACCTGATATAAGGTGGCTTCCAATACAGAGGACCCAATCCCTTAAAGGAACCACGTACTATTGGGTTGCACTAAATGTAAATAATGTTGTACATTTTGGGACACATATTATGCAGTGACCTAAGTATTTTAGTCTAATCTCTCACTCATTTCCTTTATGCACCTGAAATATTGTGATACTGCCTTTTCATAACTCCAGGCAGCCAACAAAGTGGGACGGATGGGTATCAAAATAATAGAAGCCAATAATTATATCTGAAACAGCTAAATTCATAACAATGAAAACTAGGCAGACAGAAAAACAGAATAATAACTATCCACTCAATCTCCACAGTTGAATGCCCTCAAGAGTAAACATGTCTTATGTCCTTTCCAGAAGCAGATGAGAGGCATAAACTCCAATTGTTCCTATTTTAAAAAGACAGTCTCTGTTTTCTGGTTGCTCTTAATTAATCATTGCCCCTACTTTTGCATCCAATCTTGCCTTTTCAGGATGCCTTGTTAAGAGTTTGTTAGTGTGAACTGTTGCAATGGTTGTTCTTCAGGATTCAGCTTCCTCTGGTGGATGCCTCAAAGATAAATCTCTGACAAGGTGGGTGGTTGTGGATATCTCTTATCTCATACACATTAATGCACGCACATGAGCCCAAATATTCCATGCAGTGCACAACACCCTAATTCACATAGTGGTGACTCTTACTTGAACTGTCAGATAACAGTTTGTAGGGCAAGTTTTTGTGAGTTTGATGCCCTCGATAGGCTGGGGCAGGAACTCCTTCAGCATGCAAGCTGCCCTTAGTCTTGAGGCTGAAGTCCTTGGCCTGGTTCCCCCAGCACCTTTCAGCTAGAAAGTGGGCTGGAGTATCATATCACCCGACTCTTAGTTCAAGCAAACAAGCTGCAAGGCAAATATACAGCGCCAGTCTTCCAAAAAAGATGGAAGCAGCTTTAACAAACCGAACAAATTACTTTCTTCCCATTTTGAGATCATTTGACATCTGCTTGCCATACAAATATTGCTTTTCAGCATATACATCCTGAGTGTCAAAGCAATAAATTGAATAAACTTGTAAATCATTTTGTTGGATAAAATGGGCGCTTCCTTTGAATCTCACTTTTGATGCTATAAAACTGCATCTGTGTGTGTGTGTGTGCGCGCGCACACACACACACACACACACACACACGCTGGTTAATTCAACAAGAGGGTAGTAGAAAGAGCTTATGCATGGCTGAGCTTCTCTATTTTCAATTGAGTTTATCAAGTAAAAATGACTTTGGCTCACATATACTTAAAACCTACACATCTTGGTCACAATCTAGAGGTGCTTGAACGAGGAGGTGTGAGATGGGCATACGGACCAAAACTATGTAGTCATTTCCAGCTTGATGCAGAAGCAAAAAAATGGCATACGTCGTTTTATTATTTGTGCCCCAGAGCTTTCTTCCGTCATTTTCTTCAATGTGTATACTAATGCTGTCAGGGAGGAATAGGGCCCTGCCTGATGCTGTACTCCCTGCTGACCTTGATCTCATGAATGTTTTAAAGGACTGCAATTCATATTTTATTGTTTTATTTGCTTGTCTTACGGTGAGTTTATTGTTTCCACATGTTGTGTGCAAACTGCCTTGGCAGCACTTGTTCCACAAAGGCAAGACAGAGATTTTTGCAACTGGTGATGATGATGATGATAATCACTGAAAGCAAGTTGCAAAAAGGAAAAAAAGAAACTTTTTTTTTATGGCTGTTCGATCAAATTGCACTTGCTTGGCAGTGCATGGACAAAAATAATTTTAGCTAGGATTTCAGCGGTCGTTTTGGATCCTATCTTATCCTAGGGTTAGAAAAGGAGAATAAATCAATTACTTGAAGGAACTATAATAATTTAGTACTGTATTGCCTAAAAGACAAACACCGACCTTCAGATTTAGCATATCTCTCTCTCTCTCTCTCTCTCTCTCTCTCTCTCTCTCTCTCTCACACACACACACACATGGTAAGTAGCATTTTCCGTTTGCAACATCATTTTTTTATTTCTTCTCACTCAGACTCTGCCAGTATCATGTTAATCAAGTGCATGTAAAACCATGATCTAATTTTCAAAGCACAGCAAAGCAGATTGTTTGTAACAAGGAAAGCGTGCTAAGGGAAATGTGAAGTTGATTTCACTCTTGCCGCAGGAGACTCTCTTTCCACTCTGTCTTGATGCTGGGTCACCCAGGGGTCACCCAACACAGAGACATCCCTAGGCAGGCAAATCAGGAGTGCCTTTTTAGAAAGAGTTAAGTCAGCTGGGAGCTGGGCCACAGTAATCTTATATTCTACATCTCTCCAAAACCAGCCAACTAACTAATTGTATGTGTGCGCTCGCACACACAAACATCTGTGCGTATTTTTGCATTACCAAAATGCTTTTAACCGAAATATAGTCATTGTGTTTTCGCTATTACCTCAATCAGATTCTAAGCATCCCTCTGATATGTCATAGCTAGGCATCATTATAGTCCTGCTTTCTATTCATGGATATGCTGATTTAAGCATTTGGCAAGCCTTTCTGAATTTTAATTCCAGTCAATGCACATATTCCAAATATTTAGAGAAAGCAACTCCTTTATGGCAAATCTTTCTCTCAGCAAAACGAAAGTAATTTAATAGCCCTGTCCTGTATTTGTTGTTCATTCCCTCTTGTCTCTGCAAATGCTTCGTCTGGTTTTCTAAACAGCTTATCATGTAATAGTAACACATTTCTATTGATCATCAAATTTATAATAGAGCTGAGTAATACTTTCTGTTATAGCAGGACTAATACTCATGTCTAATTGGCCACATAGATCCAGCATTTAGTATCCCCGCTGAATAAATTCAAAGACAGCTGTTGTTAAGGTACCATTTCCTATAGAAGGTTGTGTGTATGTGTTCATGTATGTATGTGTGTGTGCACACATGGATGTTGTAGGAACTGGACATGGAAGAAGGGGTTAATTTCCTTCATGAGCACAAACCACCCCATGTATGAGATAAGCCAACAGGTTCAAGGTAAACTAAGCCAGTTCTTATGGAAATGACCCAATGTCATCTATATAAGTGATTAGGGCACATCAGCTCACTGGGTCTGGGGTCTTGTTTTGTGTGTTAATGAGTCTATCCATGAGTCAGAGTCAGTGTTATGTCTTGAATTGCTGGAGCAACAGGAATACTTTGTACTTGTATATATCTGTACAGTGGTACCTCAGGTTAAGTACTTAATTCATTCTGGAGGTCCGTACTTAACCTGAAACTGTTCTTAACCTGAAGCACCACTTTATCTAATGGGGCCTTCTGCTGCCGCCGTGCCGCCAGAGCACGATTTCTGTTTTCATCCTGAAGCAAAGTTCTTGACCTGAAGCACTATTTCTGGGTTAACGGAGTCTGTAACCTGAAGTGTATGTAACCTGAAGCGTATGTAACCTGAGGTACCGCTGTATCTGCAAAGCCTACAAGGTGTATGCATATATCAACATCTGCAGCTGTATTATTGAAGTCTAATATTCTGCAGCAGTAAATTATTTGGACCTTAAGTTGCCACAGTGAAGTGACTGGAACTGGGGACAACTTCACTGTGTGGTTATCTCACCTAAGATTCCAAACAATGGACACAAAATACACTAAACTCCAGTAAGTGGAAATGCCCCTTGCCAAAAATAATTAATGCAAGATTGGTGCAACCCAAGCATCTCAGATTATTTACCAAGTTGTTCCACTTATCTCAATGAGGACCCAAAAGAACCCCCAAAAATGCAATGTTCAAAATTCAGTTTTGTTTTTGTGTTTGTTTTGCAATGAGATGTGCGCGCACAGGCACAAAAGTTCTATGGACATTGATCAAGTCTCTCTCCTATTCATGTGCAAAGTTCATCATCCCAGTTTACCTGAGTGTGGATTACAGTCTAAAAAGTTTTTCTTGCAGGGCTTTGCTTTAGCAAGTGTAGTGCTTCAGTGATCCAGAACAACAGCAGTAGCAACAGCCATCCTGTCTTTTGGAATCCTAATGAACAAGGGAGAATGTTCCATCCATGCACAAAGGGCACAGAAGGATCAATAGGCGTCTAGGAAGAGCCCATATTTTCACTTTATACAGCAATTCACCTGGTAGAAACTAGACAAGAGGCAGTTCTAAAACTGAACAGGAGGTCTTCCTACATTTTGACCCTCACATACTAGCAAGTCACCTCCTTTTTCATCACCAACACCATCATATATTAATTATTTACACTCAACACACCATACAAAAATAGAAAGGAAAGGTCTCTGTACACAGGCTCTCAGTCTAAAAAAAGTATATGGCTGGTGCATGTAGTGTAGCTACCTTGCCCATAATGATGGTACTGGAGGAGTTTTAAAATAAACAAATGAGTCCTGAATCTCATCCAGCAGAACCATCAAACAAGTGACATGCTTAGAGAAGAAGTCACACCCAGCCTCCATTTCTGGTTTTACACTGAAAGTCATCATCATGAGTGATAACACTTTGTGGATGTCAGTAGGGACACCACCTGCAGTTCTATTGCGGTTGGAGGTGTGAGCTGATGGCAGCAGGACACAACTGAGACCCCCTTGGGTACCAGTGCTAGGTGTACCTAGACTGCTCTTGTGGACCTCAGCATGGATCATGAGAAACATAGGAAGCTGCCTTATACTGAATAAGGCCATTAGTCTTCTTAGCTTAGTATGGTCCACACGATCCAGCAGTGATTCTCCAGGGTGTCAGATAGGGGTCTCTTCCAGGTCTACCTGTACAGGTCTACCTGAACTTGGAAACTTCCACATGTGAGAAAGATGTCTGACTGCAGCCTTTTGCCTTCTGTTTATGATGGATGTCTGCCACAGTCCCTAGGTTTTCATTTTCAGCAATATTTACTGATGAAAAAAAGATTAACACAAATCCCTGGATGTTTGGGTTGGTGGTTTTTTTTAAAAATAACAAAATCTGTTTGCACATGTTTTTCTTTTAACTTCTTCTTGGTTGTTTTGCTTGGGGTTCTGGGGTGACTTGGAATAATGTGACAAAATTAACTTCTCAGCAGAAGGCAAATTATTCTTTCTTTCTTTCTTTCTTTCTTTCTTTCTTTCTTTCTTTCTTTCTTTTTCTTGGCTTTGCTTTGAAAAGATACATTTCCCATTCTTCCCTGTGGCTCCTCAGCAACTCTGCCCCATCCCTAGAACTGCCTGCTTTTCTCTTTGAATGCCTCCTGGCCCTCATCTTCACACCCGTGCCATTGTTGCAGCTTCCTATGGTGTTTAATAAACAGACTGCCTTCTGACGTTGATACTCATTTGATTCTCACAGCTTCATTCTGAACACATAACTAGTCATTATGTGGCTTGTTATTTATATTCCACATTGACCAGGTCTAAGACTCAGAAGTATGTCAAATTTCACAGAAAGAACAGAAATGTTCAAATCAGGCGTGCTCCTCCGCGCACACACATCTAACTCTCAAAAACCACTGGCTGGTATACCCCCAGTATGCTATTAAATAATAAATTCAAATCTCTCTCAGGCTGATGGATTGCTTCCACTCCCCCCAAAATGCACTAAGTTCTTGGGGGTTCTATTTTATATTTTATGGCATCAATTTTAAGTGTACAAGTGTCCCTTGCTGCAACAAATATTTCTGTGCTGAGTGCTTCTGTTCAGAGTTCCAGCTAGCCACGCTCGCTTCTCAATTACTCCATTTCATCCACCTCCTCCTGTTTTCCCCCTCCTTTCTTCTCCAACAGCCAGTCAGTTCCAGAGCACAATTGCTCTCATACTGAAGTTGTGGCTCCTTGCAAATTGGGAATAAACATTGTGTGGTGCTTGTAATAGCGCCAGTTCTTCAGATCTAACAGGTAATACTGCCCAAGTGCATTTTCATGTGTTAACGGTTCCACAAGCCACCCTCTCTGAACATTTTTGGATTGGCTCTATTATTGTGAGCCTGAGGTGAGAGCAAACAGGAGTGAACCCCTGAGCAGTAGGAGTCGTGTCTGTGATGGGTATTCTTATGTTGTCTGAGCTGTGCATGTCCACCATTATGACTCTCTTGGTTTGCGCTATCAGTACAGGTGAAGCAACTTCCAGTAGTTGAGAACTACCAGAAGTGATATGGATTAAATCATACAGGGGGTTGTTGGCTGCTCTGTGGCCCTGTGTGCAAACAGTTGGGAAGAGAAAGCAGAGGACAATGTCTCTGGTGTGGAAGGAATGTGGACAGCAGGCCTATGAGAAGTCTGCTTCCCTTTCTTGCTGCCAAAAGGTACACTGTAAAAGAGTGAAGTGTGGACATAGGGGCACAGGAAACTCCCTTATACTGTGTCAGACCAATGGTCCATCCAGCTCAGTATTGTCTATCCCAGAGTTCTTCAACCTTGGGTCTACAAGGTTGTTGGACTACAATTCCCATCATCCCTGGTCACCTTAGGTAATTGTTAGGGATGCTGGGAATTGTAGTCCAACAACAAATGGGTATCCAAGTTGAAGAACTCTATACTGACTGGCAGTGGCTCTCTAGGATTTCAGACAGGAGTGTTTCCCAGCCCTACCTAGAGAATTGAACTTGGGACCTTCTGCATGCAAAATATGCTCTACCACTGAACCATGGCCCTTCTCTGTGGGAGGGGTAAGTTTACCTCTCTGTTCTGAAGTCTATTCTTCAAGGGACTAGGATGCCTGTTGGACTGTTGTGCTGATGGCACAAACAAAGATTTTGAGATACATTACAGATGGGGAAAATGTTTTTAAATAAATGAATGAATGATATAGATAGAATCATAGATGATGCCAGGCCAAATAATACAGCATCTTCTTTGCATGTGTTTTAGTGGCTTCTGCAACGAAAGAAGGACTTAAGTGTGGTTAACTGAAATTGTACAAAGCTTCTCTGTTTTCATAAATAATAAATCTGATCTCTTTGTTGATGGTGGTATACGTATAGACCAGGCTTCCTCAACCTTGGCCCTCCAAATGTTTTGAGACTACAATTCCCATCATTCCTGACCACTGGTCCTGCTAGCTAGGGACCATGGGAGTTGTAGGCCAAAAACATCTGGAGGGCTGAGGTTGAGGAAGCCTGGTATAGACTGCATGCATTTTCACTGTAGTTGAAGATCAGTGTCATGATTTATTGGTTTTTCTATCACAGTGAAAATGTTCTAATACAGCCCATAATATTTGGAGGATTTTACTGTCTGGAAAAGCCTCTCACATTACCAACACACAAATCATAGTTGACTGTTGTAGAGTAGATTGCCAAATGCCAGAGGTGATGTGTGTGTGCAATGATTCAGCAATACACAAAAGAAGAGACTCTAAATAACCCTAAATCCTGTTTTCCAGTGGCCAAACAGATGCCTTCAGGAAGTCCACAAGCAGACATGAACACACAAGTCCTTCCTGATGGTTGCTTCCCAGCAACTTGTTCTCAGAGGAAAGCAGCTTCTAGCCATTGGAACAAGCCCCTAGAGGGCTATCATATGTAGCTGGTGGGATATGATCTTGCTGAAGGCAAAGTCCTGTGTATGTGTGAGTGCATGCTCCTTCTTTTGTGCACATAGGCAAGAACAGAAGGAAGATTTCTTTCCTAACTCATATAGTTAATCAGTTTATGCCCTGAAGGCCGAGATTCAATTAACTGCCTTATTTGTAGCTATGCAAGCTAAAAACATTATTAGCTATCATAAAATGATGGAGCCATAGTACTTGACCCTTTAGCCCCGAGTAATATTATGCATAAGAATACATTTATCTGTGGAAATTAGTTTAGTGTGGCGCCATGACCAGGAACATTTTTTTAAAAAAGGAAAGAAAAGATTTAACACAAAGAAATAAATGAAATTGTGACTGCCGACACTAGTGTTGTAGGCCCTTCTAAATCATAAAACTTCAATAAAGCAGGAGTCGGGGTATTTGAGCTGCTAAGTTATGAAGACCCCAGCACCCTCATATCAGCGTCCCAAATTGGATGGGGAAATGAGGGCCAAGTAGTCAGTTATGAAGCAAGGGTCTCCTTGTTTTGAATATATATTATGTGTCACATATGGTAATTTATTTCTTAGTGGAAGGCTCAAAATGTTGACCTGATACTCTGGCCTCACAGGCCACACCCCCAACAGCTGCCAGTGGTGAAAGTGCTTCAGAGATTCCTTTCTCACAAGGAGACCCCTGACTCATGATGAACCCTCTGTTACTGAGTTGCATGATGACTCCCTAGGAGGGAGGAGGTCAACTCCCAGTAGACTTTATTTCTCTAGCTAATGGCAAAGGCCAGAGTGTCCTTTGCCTTGATTTTTGCAGTTCCAGAGCAACTACCAGTTGAAGCAGAGGTGTTTTTTCCCCTATGTAGGAATGGACTTGATGTGCAGTATGTTTTGTGTGAAGCTGCAGCAGGGATTCTCTGGGCTTGTACATTAGACAGTTTGCTGGGCATCGTTAGGGCAGCCACTGCAAAACACCTTTGAGCACCATGTGTATAAACTGATGGCATTGCAGTAAGCGCCACACTGCTTAACAACAACAACAAGAAGAAGAGGTTCAGGTACTGCGTACCTCCTGAAAGAAAAACACCGGGTGTGTAAAAGCAGCACAGCCAGCCACCCACCTGAAATTTTCTTTTTTTTTTAATAATATTTTTATTAAACAATTTTTATATTAATGCAAACAAAACATACATAAATAAACAACAAACAATAACAGAACAAAAAACAAGTACCATTTCATATCCTAATTTCTTTAACCTTTCTTCCTCGACTTCCTCTTGCCTCCCGTTTCTGTATTCCAAATTCTTATAATTATTCAGCGAATCTTTCCCTTATTTTACTATAAATTTATGTTAATCATCCTTATTCTCTTTGTCTTAACCAATACTAATAGTAACCATTTATTTTAATCCACCATCATTTTAACTGTCATTAATTTTGTAATATTTCTTTAAATAGTCCTTGAACTTTTTCCATTCTTCTTCCGCCGCTTCTCTTCCCTGGTTTCGGATTCTGCTCGTCATTTCTGCCAAGCCCATGTAGTCCATCACCTTCATCTGCCATTCTTCCAGTGTGGGTAGATCCTGTGTCTTCCAGTACTTTGCAATAAGTATTCTAGCTGCTGTTGTAGCATACATAAAAAAAGTTGTATCTGTCTTTAACACCCCCTGGCCGACAATACCCAAGAGAAAGGCCTCTGGTTTCTTGGGGAAAGTATATTTAAATACCTTTTTCAGTTCATTGTAAATCATTTCCCAGAATGCCTTAATCTTCGGGCACGTCCACCAGAGGTGAAAGAATGTACCTTCCTTTTCTTTACATTTCCAACATTTATTGTCAGGCAAGTGGTAGATCTTTGCAAGCTTGACTGGGGTTATGTACCACCTATAAATCATTTTCATTATATTTTCTCTTAAGGCATTACACGCCGTAAACTTCAACCCGGTGGTCCACAACTTTTCCCAATCAGCAAACATGATGTTATGACCAATGTCCTGAGCCCATTTAATCATACTTGATTTTACCATTTCATCTTGTGTATTCCATTTCAGCAGCAGATCATACATTTTTGACAAATTCTTAGTACTGGATTCTAACAGTTCAGTCTCTAATTTTGATTTTTCCACCTGGAAGCCTATTTTACTGTCTAATTTAAACACTTCATTTATTTGATGATAATGTAACCAATCTCTCACCTTCCCTTTTAGTTTTTCAAAACTCTGCAATCTCAATTTGTCCCCTTCCTTTTCCAAAATTTCCCAATATCTTGGCCATTTCGACTCCATATTTAGCTTTTTAACTGCCTTAGCTTCCATTGGTGATAGCCATCTTGGAGTCTTATTTTCCAGCAAGTCCTTATATCTAACCCAGACATTTAATAGTGCTCCACCTGAAATTTTCTTAGAGAATCTGTTTTCTCAGAATAGTGAATGTGACCATTTCATCAAATCATACAGAAGGCCTGGTTCTTTAGCTAAAGCAAGTACCCATCCATCTGAAACTCACACCTGTCCTATTAAACAAACCCCCACTTTATGTGAAATGGTACTTTGTACTTTGCAGTCTACTGAATCATTGTGGGGCTTTTGATCCACTGTGCCTATGTAAATATGCCCTCGCTTCATGCAAGCATCGCTGTATTTGCACAAGTATTAGCAGCAGCAGTTATTAATCTACTGGCCTTTCTTGAGCTTATGGAGAACTGAAGAAATGCCTCCCACCAGCTTGGAAACATCCCTACTTTTTCATATTGCTGACACATATTAGTATCTGTCTAATTGCAAAAGTCAAAACCAAACAGGAACTTTTGTATTTTATTTGCTTGATCTGATTAAATTCCGATTTTGGAATGGTTCTGGTTCTGTTTCCACCACCGGTGGAAGACAATAGCGAGTTCATTCATGCAGGTCTAAATGTTTGATTACTTCAGGGTTCTCCAGCCACAATGTGCTATTTCTGTCACTTTTTATGAAGATACTGATTAGCATTATAGAAACAACGCACATGTCCTCTAGGAACGTGCCCATAATCAGCACTGTCATTGCTGATCACATTAGAACTCAGTGCTCACAGTCCAGGGCACTCTCAGCATCTGGATTCCTCATCAGAGGCAGAGTAATTTGCAATTAGTCTCTGAACATTCCAGGTGAGAAGGCCAACCCTCGAGGGCTGTTTCTCCCAGAGAGAGAAAAGTTATTCAGCAAATTAGTCCAATACATTGATTTTTTTTCCTTTCCAAAGAAGTGTTAGAGACAAAATAAATGTCTTTCATTTCACCTGTGTGGGATGGCCATTAGAACTCTAGATAAAAACAATATTAATAAAAGGAGACAGTTATTACCAGTGCAGCTGCCAAAAGCAAGGAGGGGTAAACTCAATTCTGGCATAGTTCTTAAGAGGACACTTCCTCCGGGAGATCCCTGCATAGAAATAAGTAGAAATCTACGCACAGCTACAAGCAGGGATGTAGAAACGTGCCTTGTATTCTTCTGACATTCATTTGCCCTTTCACCTGGTATTTCTGCTCCGCTGAAATTGCTTTATTTTACAGGAGTCTTTCTTCTTTTTCTTGTTCTCTGACCCATTTTGATGCATATATAATGTGTATCATAGAGCACAATGGCCATGCATATTTTAGCCATCAATAGATATTTACAAATTAATTACCTTCCCTGTGTGTTCCCTTTCAAAGTTAATGAATTTCTAGAGGGGTAGCTCTCTTAGTCCTTTGAAACAAAAAGAACAAAGGGTCTTAAAGAGAAAGTTAATAACCCCTCACAAATCCATCTCTGGCTGCAATTCTAATCATATCTACAGTACTCAGATACAAATCCCACTGACTTCAACTGGGCTTACTCCTAGGTAAGTGGGGTGTGTACTGCAGCCCGTCTTGCTACCTAGATTTCACAGTTCAGTATAAATTTGTCATCCTGGCTCATTTCCCTCACTCATGGATTAGGGAGGTTAGTTTAGCATTCTTCTTCCCTTTTTTGCTCTCTTTGTCCTGGATTATCTGAGTTACTCCTTCACTCCATGTATTTCCAGGTAACCACACATAAGTCCTTTTATTGTGACATTTTATTTCATAAATGTTTATTTTAATCAGAAAATGGTGCCTGTCGATGATTTGTGTGTCTGATTTTGTATGTCTGATTTATTTATTATTTATCAGACATTTATTTATGCGTCTGATTTATGTTTTCATGAACATATTTAAGTGAAGCCTAATAATTTAATTTCTAATCTTATCATTTGATTCTCTAGTTTGTGATTTTTAAAAATGCACCAAGCAATACTTTGACCTCCACATTTTGCATCATGTCCACCTGCACTACTTCACTGACTGTGTATTGCACTGCTTCATTATGCCATTTTAAAACAAAGTTTTTGAAACTAAGATTTAGGGGGTTGTTAACTGGTAAAATTGAGCAGTCAAATCCAGTTTAACTTTAACTGAGGAGCACAGATAAAAGAACTATAGCTAATAAAAGAGGTAACTTCTTTCCATGAGAAAAGAATAATGTATAGCTCTTGTTTTTAAAATTAACAGTAGGAATTGGATTAAGGCTACACCCTAAAACCATTTACCTGGCAGTAAGAACCACTGACTCCAGTGGGGTTTACTTCTGAGTAGAGATGTGTAGGATTGCAGCCTTAGAGCATAGATGCTGTCTTTGGCAACGAATAACCAATTCAGAGAAGCAACAACAATGGACAGCAGCATTTATACACCTATGAATATGTAAATTGCAAGCAATTATGATTCTATTTATGTATGGTGCCTCCATATTAAAAACAATGTTTTTGGAGAGAATGAAAGTGAAAAATATGGATAGCAAGTGTCTGTTCCATGATGGATTTAAAGCAGGCAGATGGAAGGAAATCTGCTTGATGGTCCATTTTCAACAGATTCCTCTGACATCCTTTGTGAAAAGTGAATGTTGGCCTTTTGAATTTAGCTCCTCATTGTCAAGCAAAGTAAAATATGCAGCTTGCTGTCCCCCCCCCCCGTGTTTTAAAATATATTCATACTAGAGAAATTTCAAGACTGGCATCCAAGTCTACAGTCTTATAGTTAGGAGTAAGCCCCACTGAACTCACCTTCTATTACTTCTTGTATACATTGTATACAATATGCATACTGAGCCCTTTGGCACATAAGATTCTCAGTGTTGGCAGAGATGCCTCCATCTTGAAATGAATAGTCTGGCCTTGTAAGTGAGAAGATTTTGTCAATATCAGAGTGCCTTTGCTCACAGAATCAGGACCTCACGTGACAGGAGCAAGGGGTAAATAAAATAAACTAAGATAAAATAAAATAAAATGAGTGGAAGATCCAAAAGCTTTCAGCATTTCTGACTTGGAATTTCAACCTCTGTGATAATTTCTTTTAAATATGGTCTGATACAGCTCATAACAATCTTAGAAGAACATTTCTGGTATTGTGTGAACATCACAGCTCTTCAAGTTCTCAGTATGGAAGATATGGGGAACCTTTGACCTCCCCCCCCAATGCTGCTCATCATCCCTGGCCATTGGCCATCCCCAGTCCTATGCTATGGTCTGCTTTTGCTATCTGGAAGCAGTGTGTGTGTTTGTGTGTGTGTGTGTCTGTCTGATCTGCCTAAGCTGAACTCAAGAGTGCTCTTGGGGATAAAACATGTAGAAATAATAATAATAATAATAATAATAATAATAATAATAATAATAATAATTTATTTATACCCTGCCCATCTGGCTGGGTTTCCCCAGCCACTCTGGGCACTTTCCAACAGAACACTAAAATACAATAACCTATTAAACATTAAAAGCTTCCCTAAACAGGGCTGCCTTCAGATGTCTTCTAAAAGTTTGGTAGTGATTGTTCTCTTTGACATCTGGTGGGAGGGCGTTCCACAGGGTGGGTCCCACCACCGAGAAGGCCCTCTGCCTGGTTCCCTGTAACTTGGCTTCTTGTAGTGAGGGAACCATCAGAAGGCCCTCGGCGCTGGATCTCAGTGTCCGGGCAGAACGATGGAGGTGGAGACGCTCCTTCAGGTATACTGGACCAAGGCCATTTAGGGCTTTAAAGGTCAGCACCAACACTTTGAATTGTGCTCGGAAACGTACTGGGAGCCAGTGTAGGTCTTTCAAGACCGGTGTTATATGGTCTCGGCTGCCGCTCCCAGTCACCAGTCTAGCTGCTGCATTTGGGATTAGTTGTAGTTTCCAGATCACCTTCAAAGGTAGCCTCATATAGAGTGCATTGCAGTAGTCCAAGCGAGAGATAACCAGAGCATGTACCCACTCTGGTAGGGTCTCCGCCTACGTACCAGATGGAGCTGATAAACAGCTGCCCTGGACACAGAATTGACCCGTGCCTCCATGGACAGCTGTGAGTCCAGAATGACTCGCAGGCTGCATACCTGGTCCTTCAGGGGCACAGTTGCCCCATTCAGGACCAGGGAGTCCTCCACACCTGCCTGCCTCTTATCCCCCCAAAACAGTACTTCTGTCTTGTCAGGATTCAACCTCAATCTGTTAGCCGCCATCCATCCTCCAACCGCCTCCAGACACTCACACAGGACCTTCACCGCCTTCACTGGTTCTGATTTGAAAGAGAGGTAGAGCTTTTCTTCAAATCCCTGAAGAAAAGTCCTGTGGAAGTCGTGCAACAACTAGATACAGGGTTGGATGCAGAGAAGAGTGAGCAGAACTCTGCTTCCACAATGGGACTTTCCTGGCTCCTCCCAAAAGCTGCTTTTGAGGGTTAAGGGCCCCTTGGAACAGCATGGGAAGGGATGTGGGGAACTGCAGCAGGACAGGGGAAAGTAGAATTTGGATGGAGTGCCTTGTGCAAGAGGAAGCGCCTTCTTGCTCATGCAAGACAGCTTTGGATCCATGCCACAGCAGGAGCTGTGAATGTGAACAACTGTGGTTTTGTATGTACAGATAAATTACTAATGGGAGAATTAGGTTTCCTTGTTGATTAGCATCCCTCCTCCAGCTATAGATCACACCTCTCCCCTGCACCTCTTTCTTCAAGAAGCAAACACATTCACCTCTCCCTTGTCCCTGCTACTGCAAGGCATTCCTTGCTATGAGCAAGCTTCTCTCCTTCTTGGCCATATTCCTCTTGCAGGATCAGAGTTAGATGTGCTAAGGGGAAAGTTTGCTGTTGCCTTGCGGGTGGGGGAGAAGCAATAATGATGATTGTCTGTACCAAACCTGA
Source organism: Podarcis raffonei (assembly GCF_027172205.1). Classification (NCBI taxonomy): domain Eukaryota; kingdom Metazoa; phylum Chordata; class Lepidosauria; order Squamata; family Lacertidae; genus Podarcis; species Podarcis raffonei. The sequence goes on from NC_070604.1 coordinate 56,808,368, forward strand.
GCATGAAAGTGCGAAATTGTGATTGCTGCAGTGGAAGGCCTGGTTTATTAACTTTCTTCTGGCTGCCCAGAAAGGGTGCCAGAGGGCAAGGGAAGTATACCATATCAGTGTTTCTCTCAAGGCGCCTCACTTGCCTGACTCTGGGATTTATTCACAACAGGAGAAGCAAGGCAGCAAATAAGCCCATTCAGCTCAAGAATCTTATCCAGCAGAAGGGAGCTAGTAGATAAGGGAGCCTGCTGTCCAGTCCAATAAGAAGATAATGATAGCTAAGAAGACTTAGCTGGCTAAAAGTGAGCACCTAGCGCCAGGATCGCTTACGGATGTGCCATGATCTTTTTCTTGTTCTTGGAAAACAAAACACAACAAGCCAAAGTAGACCATGGGGGTTTCTTCTGCTGGTGGGCTGGGTCCTTTTCTCTTTCTGTTATACTAATTAAAAAGCAGCAGAGCACAGCAAATGTCTGTGAAGGTGTCAAAAATAAGCTTGCCCTCTATTGTAAGATTGTAACTAGAATGCACCCGGCATGTATCTGGCAGAAATTTTTGTACTCAACAGATTAGCCAAATGACTCCACTTGGCAAGCTGTTCTACAGGGGAAAGGAATCTGTGTCCTTTCCCCTCCTGTTCTGATGTCCATTTACCAAGATAGGCAGTAGAATGGTGCAGTGGTCAGGGTGTTGGAGCAGGGCTTAGAGGATCAGGGTTCAAATCCTTACTCAGCCATAAATCTCAGTGGGCCAGTGTGACTCTTGGGCCAGTCACAGCCCTGAATCTGAACCTTCTTCAGAGGGTTATTGGGTGGGTGGGTGGGATAAAATGGAGAGGGGGAGAAATATGCATGCCACCTTGAGTTCCTTGGAGGAAAGGCAGAATGTGAATGTAAAAGGAAATAAATAGGCAGCCTCACCATAATGTGCATATGTTCACTTGCTTAGCTAGTTATCTCAGTGACTACTTTCAGTGTACATTGGACTACTTATGATGTTAGCCGCTCTGAGACCAACCTTGGCTGGGGAGGGCGGGATACAAATAAAAAATTATTATTATTACTTACTTTTACCTGATGTTAGAAAAAATAAAATTGTAGTTTCTAGGAAAATAAAGATGATCACGCCACCCCAGTGTAAAAGAACTCACATCCAGGGTTGCTTGATCATCTTGTATACACAGTGGTAACTCTGGTTACGAACTTAATTCGTTCTGGAGGTCCGTTCTTAACCTGAAACCGTTCTTAACCTGAGGTACCACTTTAGCTAATGGGGCCTCCTGCTGCCGGCGTGCTGCTGGTGTGCGATTTCTGTTCTCATTCTGAGGTAAAGTTCTTAACCCGAGGTACTACTTCTGGTTTAGTGGAGTGGAGTCTGTAACCAGAAGTGATTGTAACCCAAGGTGTTTGTAACCCGAGGTACTACTGTATTTATTTATGACCCACTTTAAAGACAGTCTTTTAGGATTCAGGTGGCCCTTCAAGGTGGGATACAAGATGGCCGGCCAAGTGGTGCCAAAGAAAGACAGAACTTTTTTTATGTATGCTACAACAGCAGCAAGAATACTCATCGCAAAGTATTGGAAGACGCAGGATCTACCCACTCTGGAAGAATGGCAGATGAAACTGATGGACTGTATGGGATTGGCAGAAATGGTGAGCAGAATCCGTGACCAGGGAGAAGAGTCGGCAGAAGAAGATTGGAAAAAATTTAAGGACTACTTGCAGAAATATTGTAAAATTAAGGAATGTTAAATGATGTTGGATTGAAATTGAGTGGTTTCTAGCTGTAATGATATAAAGGAACATGGATGAAAAAAAGGGCTTGGATAGAAAATAAGGTGATATTATAAGCTGTAATGCTTTAAGTTAGGGATTTGCTGAACAAATAACCTGAAATGGAATACAAGAAGGGGAGGTATGAGGAGGTCAGAGAAATTTGTTATTGAAAAGTATGTTTCTTGAACTATATGTTTTTTTTAATCTTTTTGTTTGTTTTTTGTTTGTATAAAAAATTGGAAACTTTAATAAATATCTTTTTTTAAAAAAAAAGAGTCCATAAATAAACAGTAATAGTCACCATAAAACATAATTAGATAACCATCCAATTCAAACACATTACACCTCCCTTAAAATGGAGTAGGGCAAGTTAATGCCAACAGCAATGAATGCCATGCAGGCTGAAATGAAAATGTTCTTTCAAATGACCAAAGAATTCAAAAAATGTGGGGCCACCACCCAAAAACCCTAGCCTTGGTATCTTGTATCAAGATGCCTGCGAGCAGGTCTGCAGTAGCTAATTGTAAACGCCGAGCAGATTCATTTAGGTACAGATGGTCTTTCAGATAATCTAATCTCAAACTGTTTTGATGCTTGAAAGCCCAAACCAGCCCTGTAAATTGGGCCAGGGAACAAGCAGCCAGCCAGTATAACCAGTGCAGAATTGGTGCGATATGTTCTGAATGTTTGACCCAGTGCTTTTGCTACCACATTTTCCCGCCAGTTAGGATCTCTGGATTGGCATTAGAGACAGGGGAGGATTCCAGTTTGCTCCACAATCCAGACTGAACCTGTTTGGTTTGCATTCCACACACCATGCTTGGATCAGAATATGGACTAGATTGCTTGCCTACGAACTTTTCCAAGCACGGTTTAGATTTCTGCCTTTTTACCTCACACCTGGAGTGAAGACTCAGCACTTTAGCCTTCAGTTAAAGGTAATATGTATTAAAATGTGAAAAAGAAGAACTAGGAAAGAGTGGCACATCACAATGTGCTGCTGCTGCTTCCAGGAGCCTTGTACTCAGACCTTTTGAATAAGCATGGTAAGTCCTGTGCTTTCCAGCTGCTGCATGTGACTAGAAGCAGCTTAAGAACAAGGACAGAAAGACAGAATCATGAAAGTCCTTGGATCACATCTGAGCACTTCTAACTCGAGTGTTTTGAAAGCATGCAGTTTTTTCCCCTAAGAAAAAGTATTGGCATAGATTTGCCAATCCACTTGTGTGTGTGCAAGGGATGCAGACTGGATCAACACATCCATTCCTAAGTGCCATTAAAGGAGGACCCACAGAGACCATTTTAGTAACCCAGCCTGGATGCAATCATATATGGGTGCTATGCATCAGCCTAGCAAGTGGCAAAGATTTTTTTAAATAAAAAAACCCTATATACCATGTACAGAGATCTTCACTAAAATGATCACATGTGGGGAAATGATTGGTTATGCCTGAATCATTGAGAAATCTGCACGGACTGTTTTTTGCTCCTGACCATCGCTCTAGTTATCTCCACCACCGCCACATGGTGTCATGAAATCAAATGGGTTTCTGGCCTCTTCACAAGGACTCTTGCAGCTTCCTGTCTGCTGCCATCTGCTGTTCATTGTTCATGCCCAAATTCATTTTCTCTACACTGTTTTTATCACCTAAGGCAGGCTCCAAATTCATTAAAAAACAGCAACTCCATTTCTCTATTCATTCTTTCTAATAAAGATCTGCCTTATGTACTGTGTCAAGTCAATGGTCCTCTAGCTGTAAAAGACCAGCCCAGAATGGAAATATAGTTTCTCTAGGTCTCTGTAGAGAACCCTGACGCTGGGAAAGATGGAGGGCACAAGGAGAAGAGGACGACAGAGGATGAGATGGTTGGACAGTTTTCTTGAAGCTACCAACATGCGTTTGACCAAACTGTGGGAGGCAGTGGAAGACAGGAGTGCCTGGTGTGCTCTGGTTCGTGGGGTCATAAAGAGTCGGACACGATTAAATGACTAAACAACAAAAGGTCTCTGTAGAGGTATTCCTGCCATGATCAGATATGGTGCTCCAAGGAGGCTGAGGCAAACCCAACTCCTGGTATGCAGAGCATGTGCCTGGTCACTGAGTTACAGCTCATACTTATACAGATTATCTCATTCCTGACTAGATACAGTAATCAGAAGGTGATTCACGCTGAACTGCTTATTTTGAACTGAGCGTCTTGGCAGTGTGATTTACTGTATTAAGAGTAGAAGAAATGAGAAGGAGAAAGTAATTAATTATTATTTCCTGAATACCATTCCATCCTGTCCCCTCCCCTTGCGTGTGTGTGTGTTTTTTTTAAAACGCCCCCCCCCCCGATGACTGATGCTGCTACAGAAACATTGTGTACCTATCTAATCACTTATTACAGCTGATGAAATAAAAGCCGTTGTCCCATGGCCCCGTGCAAATTATTCTTGTTAATTATTTTTTAATTATCCTTCCATCACGGCTGTTGGTACTAGTCATAATTTCCACATCAGTGGAGACAGACGTGGCATCTGCAAATAATCTTCCTAAGGAAGGGCTTCCATTGTGGAAGGGAACAAGAGGTGTGTTCCTTGTCGGTTGTATTACCAGAGCTCTTTCAGAAGGTGATTCTCTGAACTTAATGCCATTAATTGTTCCTTATTGGTGTGTGTGTGCACGCGTGCGAGCACACTCACCAAAACAGCCTAATTAGTTCAGGTTTCAGATAACCCGTTTAATGTCTCTGTATTGCCAGAATGCCTAACGGCATATTAATCAGGCCCGTGTTCAAACAGATGGGTAGGTTGCATATTACTCAGGTCCAAACAATGACAAATGCATCCCTGTGGCATATGTGGAGATTATACACTGTGGTAGCTCCTGGTGAGTGGAAAGAAAAGGATCTTTTGAGCCATAACAGAGAGACACTGGAAAATGTTCTCTTTCTACTTCAGAACCGTTAATGGGGGGGAAATGTAATGGGTATTTGGGGAACACAGCTCCTGTCACCATCTAATTTAAGGCCTGGCAAATGATCCTACTGGGAGGGGTGAAGGAACAGCAATAAATGTAGCATCCAGAGAAGGAAATGAAAATTATTAAACGTCTCTGCCTGTGGGTGAAGAATCTGTGAAACAAAATATTCTCAGCATGGGTGACAAAAAGTAAATTATTTAGCAGGCGGGTTGCTGGGTTCACAGTTCACAGTGTACAATTTAATTGATAAACTCGGCTCATATTTAGTAGCAAATTATCTGTAAACATACTAATTTGTTAGTTATCCAGCATGATTTGACAAATGTTATGTTCAAATGTGTTGACCTGTGCATTGCTTGATATCTTCTTTATGGGCTAAAAAACAAACAATTGTAATGTTGTTTTTTTAAAAGTAATTCCTAGTTTATTTGAAATGTCCATATTTTTGGCACACGACTTTCCCTAAACATTTCCACGACTCTAACCCTCCCTTCTTTTCTGGCATACAATTGCATGGCTTGCATAGTTTGGTCTGAGCAGTAGTGCTGCCGGTTACTCAAAATGCTTGATGTTTTTGGTACTGAGCATCACCTGCCTTTGCTACAGGTAGATTAATAAATGCTGAACCTGATTAACTATAAGAACAAGCTTTCTTGTAGATTGTTGTAGCACTTTATTTGCAAAGAGGGCTCCTGGGGTATGCTGAAGTTTGCAGATGAAAAGTTTCCCCTCCCTTCCAACTCTATTGTTCTTTGTGGGTCCTTGTGATGTAGAATTGTAGCTTCAGTCACATGGTAGCTTCAGTTGCATAGACTCCATGTGGTTATTGCAGTGAATGGAAAAATCTGATCCACCACTAACAACCAAGAATGTGGTGAAGCTGGCATTTAAAACAGAATAGGATGGCATACCATACCACATCAATATTGCCTAAATATCATGTCTGTTAAGGCATGACACTTAAAAGCTGTAATTTCCCAGATTTTTGAAGCTTGAGTGAACATAGAAAGCCCTAATGCGACATGTTAAACTGATTTTTTTATTTTTTATTTTTGTTAATTGAATTATAAGCCGAAAGGCAAAACCTGTGTCTCAGATTGATTTATGTGCGGTGTGTAGTTAATGAAAACTGTATAAATGAATGAATAAATGTATGAAGGCTGACAACTCGGTCCTGTCTGTGCATGATAGCTGAGCTGTGGGCCACAGATGTTAACATCCATCCTTGTAGCTAGTTTTGAATTCCAAGCCTCCAAAGGAAGACTCACAAGGTTTTCCCCGTGCCTTATGATTACTGGTACACTATACTATTATTAGTGTGTATTATGAAAGTTCAGAGAATAGTTTTGTTGGTCTCACTGGCTCTCTATAAGACGTTGCGCAAAGCCAGAGTGTTGGAAGAGCCGTCTCACTGCCATATCCTTTGTATTTAGAATAATTATTGTAGAAGCAAGGAGCAGTTGCCTGTGCAGGCATGCCCCTGGCTGCAGCTATATAAGCAGTTGACTAAGTGTTTGGTCCAGGGCCTATACTAAATTATCAGCATTACAGGATTAGATTGCAAAGCAACTACTAGTGTCCCATAAGCAGAGGTTTTTTTGGCTATTTCCAGTCCTTTTTTTCTGGGAGGATGCAGGGGTACACATACCCCTGAACATTTTGTGAATCTAACGGAAGAAGGAACTAATTTTTTAAAAATAAATTTTATAGTTTCTTCTCTAGTACAGTGAATTGTCAGTTCCGTTGCTACCCCCAATGGCGGCCTCATTTCCTTTCCTGGTGTTTCTTGAGTCTCAGACAGAAGTGAGCTTGTAATGTGTGAAGCAGTGTGGAATGTGGATTGAATATGAGGTAATGCATGTTCTTTGTACTTTTGTCCATTTACTGTATTAATTTCCCCTGATTTGAACTATAAAATGGTGATTTTCTTGAGTCAAAGGGGGGGGGGGTACCCCTAAACATTTTTTAAGAAAAAAAGCACTGGCTATTTATACACATTTCTACCCATCACTACTATGTCAATGTCACTCATTTGTTTGTTTTCTGCTTCTATAAAAGAGCCAGTGTGGTGTAGTGGTTAAGAGCGGTAGACTCCTAATCTGGGGAACCGGGTTCGTGTCCCCGCTCCTCCACAAGCAGCTGCTGGGTGACCTTGGGCCAGTCACACTTCTCTGAAGTCTCTCAGCCCCACTCACCTCACAGAGTGTTTGTCGTGGGGGAGGAAGGGAAAGGAGACTCCGCTTGAGACTCCTTCGGGTAGTGATAAAGTGGGATATCAAATCCAAACTCCTCCTCCTCCTCTTCTACTTTTAAATTTTTATTTATACCCCACCCTCCCCGGCCAGAGATGGGTTCAGGGCAGCTAACACCAGTAGAATTACAATAAAAACATAATGGGGGGGACCAATTTAAAATACAGGTTAAAAATACAATTTAAAATGCAGCCTCATTTTAATAGTACACCATAGATCAAAACCATAAGGGAAGGGAAACATAAGGGTCAGACTGAGTCCAAACCAAAGGCCAGGCAGAACAGCTTTGTCTTGCAGGCCCTGCAGAAAGATGTCAAGTCCCGCAGGGCCCTAGTCTCTTGTGAGAGAGTCGGAGCCAGTACTGAAAAGGCCCTGGCCTTAGTTGAGACCAGTCTAACCACCTTGCGACTTGGGACCTCCAAAGTGTTGTCATTTATGGACCTTAAGGTCCTCTGTGGGGCATACCAGGAGAGGCAGTCCTGTAGGCACGTGGGTCCTAGAGGTCTTTTCTGACAGTTTGCTGTACTGAGGGATGCTAGGCAGTGCTTGCTAGCGCTCATGTAGTTTTTACCTGCTGCTTTCTTGGCTGACAGATTTTCCTTCTTTCTTATGAGTCTTCAATAATCATTGGATTATTAAAATGTGAGATGTCAGTGAATGACTAAGATTCTTGTTAGACTGTCACTGTGCCTATTATGCAAATGTTTGTTCCTCCCTTCTCACTGCTGGCCAACTCCCTTGGTTTTTTCTCCTTCCTCTGGAGAGTTCGGCTCATATTTATGATCTTGAGATCAAACAAGCAACTCTTGTCTTTATCATAGCTGCTTGCACTAAGACATCAAACTTGTCATACAGAGGATGGAATTAAATGCCAACCAAAGGATGATGTACAATGCAAGGTGGTCGTATTTTTGGACATCACATTAAAATAGCATTTGAAACCGGAATGGTGCGCTTGGGAATGATTTTATTTTCTCTTGGCAGTGCTTGGACCACCCTAAGTTATTGTTTTCTGAGTAGTCATTTTTTACATCTCTAATCGAATCCTTGCAGAAGGGAGTGCTTTCCAAATCAGTGTAGCAGCAGGGTTCTTTGCTGCTTTCAACCTTACAGCATAAAGATGAGAGGTGAACTGAAACGGGGCACTTTTTGTGACTATTTTCAACAACATTGAAAAGTATCCTCTTTCCCCCCCTTTTCATTTCTTCCGTCTTAAATTCAGTTCTCCACATGTCCACAGAAATCTATGATTTTACTTTTTTTAAAGTCCTCATGAAAATTGTTCAGCAATTTTGTACAATTTTCTCTGAAGCTACACATTTTCCTCCAAGCATTGTCTCCTAAAATAATGCATTTATGTAAACATCGGTTGGAGAACTGAATCACAAACTCTGGATGTGTGACTTTCAAATGGTGGCTGTGTTATGGTTTTTATATTGTTTCAGAAAGTGCAAATTTCATTCATTTGGCTTTAAATGCGAACTGAATCAAATTTCTCCCCCATTTCTAATTGCAGCTGTGTTTTGCTTATTGTGTTGCAAGGATGTGAAAGCATTCAAAGTGAGGACAACACGTCTTGAACTGGCTTTGTTTGCCGTCAGTGACATCAGCCCAATTTCTTATGCTTGAACAGCTGTGCTTGGTGCACATTCCTCAAATACCAGGTCTGTGTTGATATGATATCTGAAAAACATTCAGTAAGATTCAGTTTCTTTTAAAAAAAAGCATGTTTGCCAATTGTATTAAATTTCTCTTTAAAAAGACCCTATGGAAAAGATGACCAGTAAGTACTTTTCTTTAAATACAAGGAAGGTCATACTTTTTCACAGGGCTATTTTTAAAAATGCTAATGCTAATGCTAATAATAATAATAATAATAATAATAATAATAATAATAATAATATATCCTGGAAATGAAGCTCTCTTGCTTTTCCCAGTCTACCCAAGCAATGCCATTTTCTTCCAGATTTTTTGTTGTTGTTCTCACGCTGATTGTTCCTAAAGGTCCAAGTTTGTTTCTAACACATTTCATGCAGGATCAACAAAAAACCAATGAAATTTCTCATTTCAACATGCTGCTGATCTCAGAATGCAAGTTATGGGAGGAGGGAATACTGTAAATGGCTTTTTGTGTGTAAAGAATACTTTTTTTTAACATTTCAAGCTTGCTCCTTGATTTGTCTCCCTTTATAATTTTAATAGAACACTATGAAATCTCTCCTGAGTTGCACGCTCTGGCACCTCAAAACTAGATTGCCAACAAAGTGATGATAAATGCATTTCCAAGTCAATGTTGTTTGTATAAAATCGAAGCCAGGAACGCAAATGCCACACTTTAGCAGAGAATCTAAGCATGACCTTGCATAGCACTATTGACTTCAGTTGATGTACTCAGGTGTTTAAACACTCTTTCAAAATAGGGTAAAAATACAAAGCATGTTCCCTTGCTTTTGGACAGGGGTCATTTAAGGTAGTACCTGTGGCATGTAGCACATTATTATTATTATTATTATTATTATTATTATTATTATTATTATTATTATTTATATACCCGTAGGTCTCAGGGCGGTTCACAGAAAAGATCAACATAAAACCCACAATATATATAATCAAAATAAAAGCAACAATCCAATAACACCCATCCCCCCCCAAGAGCCACATTTTAAAAGGGTATAGGATATAAATCAGATCAACCAAAGGCCTGGTTAAAAAAGGAACATTTTTGCCTGGTGCCTAAAGGTGTATAATGAAGGCGCCAGGCGAACTTCCCTGAGGAGAGCATTCCACAGATGGGAATTCCACCTTTCACTGACTTTGGTTGGTGTAATGTTGGGTTAGGGTATTGTTGAAGGGTTTTTGTTAGGAGCAGGGCTATTGCTGTTTTTTATATTAATTTTTTGTATCTTTATTTTAGATCTTATTATGATTTATGTGGAAATTGTTTGATTTGCTTGTGTACTTTTTGATGTTTGATTTATTGTTTATGACTGCTTTTGTTATGTTTGTTGTAACTATGTAATTTTTTCCATGTTGTAAGCCGCCTTGGGCATGGCTTTAACTATGGGAAAGTAGCATATAAATAAAAATATGTATGTATATACATTCCAGTTGATGCCCTTTTTGGGAGAAACATGATTTTACCAGTTATTCATTCCTTGATAATGCCTTGTTAAGCCTGCTGATGAAGATGGTTCAGAAATTCCAACCAGTCTAAAGTTCAGCAGTGGGGCTGTAACTGAGATATTAGGACACATTTCAGGGGATAAAGATCTGCAGTTATGGCTCCGTGTCAACAGCCCAGAAGACTTTGTTGATTGGATGGTCACCAAATAATCAGCTTTTTTTCACTACACATTTCAACATGCTGTTTTTGACCCATAAAAGTTTAAATGGTCTCGGAGTGGAGAATCTGAAGGGCTGCTTCCTCATCTATTAATGTACCTGCTGTGGAGGCCTCACTCAGAGGTGATGAAGAGTGGTACTACTATGACTAGGCCCCTGCGGTGGAACTGCCTCCTTGAAACAATTTGTCAGGCCCCAGTGCTATTAGCCCTGAAGCGCTAGATTAAAACAGTGTTGTATTTTGCTTTGTGGTCTCTTTAACTGTAATTTGTGATGCTTCCTTATTATTGGTTTTAATGGAGCTGGCCTTTGTGGAGTAGAAGATATTCTGTTTGATTAGTCATCTGAATTCTGCACAGCAAGGATTATGCTTTCCCTGAGGATGGGCCTTGAACTGAATGGCAACATAATGCAGTGGCCCTTTTAAATAAAAACAATCTTCTACAGCAACTGCAATATTCCCTCCTGTTTCCTTGTACTTGGTATAGATAGGAAGTAGGCTGAATACTGATTAATCTGGTTGCTTACTTACCTCAGATTCTATATATCGGATTATGCAGGTAATTTCATGACCTGGAATGTTTTAGATTCTGTAGTCTGAATGAAAGCATTGCTTTTGTCTCTTTTCTTTAGTTTATCCCTAGTTTCAGTTTTGAGGAAGCCAAAGGACGCTGAGCTTCTTATGCTCTTGCATGTTAATGAAGCAAACAACAGTACTTTAGCCATTATGTTGGTGTTGGTGGACTTAAGAGTCTGAAGTTCCCTGGTTCAAATCTCACGTCTGCCATGAAGTTTCTAGATGGCCTTAGTCAAACCACTCTCTCAGTTGCCTCAGGATGCCTTACTGAGTTGTTGCAAAGATTACTTCTAGATGATGAGGCATCTGATCAAGGCCTGTATTTTAAAATGAGCTTAAAGATTTGCAAATGTTTTATGCCAGGCAGAAAAGCAGCTGGCTAAGTACTTTGGCAGATGTTTATCTTCCTGGACAAGGGCCCCCCTGATTTATAGCAGGAGCCAAAATTCTCAAAGTCATAAAAGGGAAATACAGGCTGGGAGCAAAGGTTACACTGACCCTACATATTACAGAATACAATCAAGCTGCAAAAACACTAATTAAAGGTTGGTAAATAGTAAGATTTATTGTTTAACAGAAAATAATACCATGTGCCTCCCATTAGACTTTAGCCACATTTTCCTAAGGTTAAAGGGCAAGAGCTAATGGGAAAAGCAGCTGGCCAGGAAAGGAGGGTGTAAACTGAAGAGTTTTACTTCGCAAAGGCCTTTTCTTCTAAAAAGCTATCTATGTTAATGTATGAGATTTGTTGGCTTAAATGTAATTATGCAAAGGATTTAGAAAGTAAGAAATGTTAGATTCTTATGTTAGATTCTTATTTCATTGATGGTGTGTGAGAATGTGAACCCAAGATCTCTGTTCAGACAAAATGTAAGACCACGAGCCATCTGTTTTAGCCATCTATTTTGGAATGGAGGGGAAAAGGGGCAAAAGGTGATCTGGTAATTAAGGTGCCTTGTGGAGGCAAATGTAAGATATATGGCTACTTGTCTGCCATTTATGGATAGAAGGAAATATAGCTCTTTGTCTCCCATAAAAGGTAATAGGAAATGGGTGTATCTTTTATGATTGGTTCTAGCAAACAGCCAATAGGAATTTCAACCAGGCTGATTGGACAGAGGCAGCCAAAGGAGGAGCAAGGGGGCTGGGTTGAGGAAATATAAGTGCTGGCCATCAGGGCTGGACCATGGGCAGAGCTTTGGTAACCATATACCACTGTGCCTATCATTTATTTGTCTGACAAATAAATTATTATTTTAATTTCTCTATTGCTGCGTTGAATATTTCATTCCAGCTAAGCGTTAACCACAAGCAGGGTGCTACAATGATGCATGTGAAGTGCTTTGAATACTCAAAAACAGTATTAACAATTACTGCCACTAGTATGTTTGTGATGCTGCTGCTGTGGTAAAGACAGTGTGGTGTAGTGATTAGAGTATTAGAGCAAGTCATGGGAGATCAGGGTTCAAATCCCTATTCAGCCATGAAGCTCACAATTTCTCAGCCTAACCTGCCTTGTAAAGCTTTTCTGGGTAATGTAAGCACACCTAGGCCAGAATCAAATATCCCAGGCTTTATACTGTGTTACATTTGAAAGCCTATGGGCTTTTAATGCATGTGCTATGTTCCACTGCCCACACTCCTACTGGCACACACGGAGAGCTAAACACATTGAAAGAGGCAGCGATTTCTAGTGGAACAGCTTGCTGGCAAAGAAACTGCTGGCCATTACTGCAAGGCAATCAATGGGAGAGCAGAAAGCATGCAATTGCTGACTGGATGGCAGCCCCTGGACTGCTGATATCAGCACAGGCTGAGTCTGTTAAGCACAGGCTTCACTCCAACAGCAGCAGAAGATCTCAACGAACTTTAGCTGAAGACCGATAGCAAGAAAACAAGAACTAAGCAACAAAGTAGGTTTGTAGCCTCCTGTTGACTGCAAATTCGCGGTTTGCCTTCTCTAGGCCTATTAACAGGAAGTGATCCTCAAAGATAGATAAAGCAACACTCTTTTACACATCTGTTCTATACCCCACAGATGCAATCAGCAAACATGTGTTCATTGCCCCGATAGACATGTCTCTATCTCCACTGCCACCTCCAGACAGTTTCCTCTTGATTTCCTGTGGTCGCAGGTGACTTCTGCCAGTGAAATGCCTCACTGGTCTCTGCTGGAAGCAGACATTCTTTTCATTTGCTGCTGATCTGTTCCCTGTCATTTTCAACAGCAGAAAGATCATGTGCTGAGCATGACGGCAGTATCTTAGTTTTTTTCTAAACACCTGGGAAGCAGCCATTTCTCTTTAGCTCTTCAGTAGGAAATCTTTACTGCTTCATACAAAGCTTCTAATCTGTGGCATACATCAGATGACAGATACCAATCAGTCCAGCATACCAGGATTCATGGTGCAATCACAGAAGGGAACAATGCAGTTACTAGAATACCACTATATTTTAACCCTTTGAAATGGATTTGTTTGGAATTTTGGGAGGATGCTGAAGATTCTGTGCTTCTTCATAATACTACAGTTCCCAGTGTTTCTTAGTTGGAAGCCATGACAATAAAACAATACCCTACCTCCCGTTGTGTGTTCCATCAATCATATCAGTAAGTGTGCTGTGGCAGACATTATATATGTTGACTTCTGGCTGGAAAAATGTATAGTACCTGCATGTATGCTAGTGGACAATGTTTGGAGTGCTATACAACAGTACCAATCACACATGGGAGAGAGGATTGCCTGAATCCAAGCCCACTTTCCCTACACTCTTGACAGAAAAGGTGATGGAGCAGGAGAGGATAGATTTGGTCCCTCTTTTTCCAGGCAGATGATGTCTACCTGTAGGGTGCTGAGTAACAGCCATAGCTCAGTAGCAGACCATGTGCTTAGAAGTAGTAGACCATGTGCTTAGCCACTGTCAATCATTGTAGGCAATATTGAGCTTGATGAATCAATGGTCTAATTTGGTTATAAGGCTGATTCCTATGCAGCACCACTAAAGTTGATGATGTCACTGACCAGCTGTTTGGTTCCATGCACATGCGTCGTGTCTGGATCCGTGCATGCAGGGCATGCTAGATGCAGTGTTCGGTCTGCCATCCAAAACCATGAATGCAGTTCCCATTCCAGCAAGGGATACAAGCTTTGCAAACCCCAGTGAAATTGGGGGAGTGTGCTTATTCAGTGTGGAGCACGAGTGGATCTTATTGATGCTCAGAGCCTGCAATTCAGCGAGATTCAAAGTGGCAAGAACAAGCAGTCACTGCAGTAGATATTGCCAGCAAACAGGAAACAGCACTAGAGTTGATTGCTGGCTTCCCACAGCTCTCCTGAAAGCTTCTGACAACAATCCTTCCTTTGGGAATAAGTCCACAAACCTCTGCAGTTATTCAGACAGGCCATTTCCATTTAGGTTTATGGGAAACATGCTGCCACATTTTATTGGCCTGTTGGGAATCCCCCCCCCCCACCGTATGGTATAGTGGGGATGCTGGGCACCTACCTCATTTTACCCTTTTATACATCTCACTGCAGGGAAGGAATGTGTGTGTGTGTGTGTGTGTGTGTGTGTGTGAGTGAGAGAGAGAGAGGATTGTATCTTTGGGCAGAAAATATTTTTTCAGCATGGTATAGTGGGGGTGGCTGTTCTTCCCCCTTCTTGCCCTGCAAGGAGTAAAATGGGAGGGGGGGTAGGAATCCAACCAAGGAAGTGCTTACTGATTTCTTGCAACGTTTTCCTCATGGACAGCCAGTTGCTTCTGCCATAGGGGTCTGCTACACAGAATGACCCCCTAAATTGGTAGGTATAAATTAAGGGCTTGTCCATACTTCCTCTTGTCCTACTGCTTTGCCCCAGGGAAAACTGCTCTTTAGCTCTCAACCAGAGCAAATGGCAATTTGGGCTTTAGGGCTAACGGGTTTTCCCTGGGAAAGCAGTGAGACCCATGCTTTCTAGGTACAGGGCAAGCATAAGGGTGGATAAGCCCTAAGACCAGTGCTTTTTTCTAAAAAAAAAGTTTAGGGGTACTCTCATTTTGACTCAAGAAAATCACCTTTTTATAGCTCGAACCAGGAAAAATAAATACAGTAAATGGACAAAAGTACAAAGATTCACAAAATGTTTAGGGGGATGCGTACCCCTGCGTTCCCCCAGAAAAAAGCACTGCCTAAGACTAAGGATGGCAGAGAAGTTTTCTTCAGTTCACATTTTCATGTGTCTTGAAATTAAGATTGGAAAATGAGAAACTGAAATTGACAGATGCATCAAACCCTTTAATGTTTCCTGTCCCATGCTATGGAACACCATTCCAGTAGAGATTTGGCAGGCATTCTCATCTATTTATTTTTAATACTTTTGGTCATCTCTTAAAAACATTTTTATGTCAACAGGTCTATGTAGCTGTTTTTATTATTGATTAGCCAGTCATTTTAATGATCATTCTGCACTGCTTTTTAATGTTTATATCTTGCTGAATGCCTCTCTGAAATTTTATGGTATGGCAGTACGTATACAGAAACACCTCTGATGAATAACTAAATCAAACTTTCACTTAGGCAGAGCCAAAATTTATCCGTGGATTTAGAGAGATGAGAGGGAGTGCCCTGAAACCACCAAGCAGGCCCACTTTTATTTCTGCCCCTTGTGCCAGTTGGCGGCTGCCATTCCCATCTCTGCCTCACCCACAATTCCCCTGTGAGTAATGCCACACCATTAGCACGTCATCCCAGCTTAGGCAGAACATGGTGTGATGTGCAACTGGTGTCATATGAAGATGCTTTTGCTCTAAATAAGGCTCTTAACCTGTCTGGGATTTCAGTTACTTTTAGTCTCTCTTACAGAAAGGTAGCCGTGTTGGTCTGCCATAGTCAAAACAAAAATTTTTTTTCCTTCCAGTAGCACCTTAAAGACCAACTAAGTTAGTTCTTGGTATGAGCTTTCGTGTGCATGCACACTTCTTCTAGAGAAAGTCTCTCTGTGACTGTTTTACGCTGCTCTAATAATTTTGTTTTATTTTTATTTTTCTCTCAAATGTTATATTATTTCATTTGTTGTTGTAAGTCATCCTGAGAACTTTGTTCTAATGAAGAATTTAGAGCTGTACGCAGTAGTTTACAGAAGACTGCTGCAAGCAAACAAAACCGACATATTGCCCCACCTCCCAAACAGCCAAAATGCCCCCCTTTCAAAATGCCTGTGAATGGAATGGAAAGACTGATGGGGTCATGTTTTTAGTCCTAGGCACAATGAGAGGATCCCTTCCAGTAGAGCCTAAAGGATGAGTTTGCAAAAGATGGCAGTAGAACCAGTTTGTTGCAGTAGTTGATGTGTGTTGAACTGAGAAGACCCAGGTTTAAATCTCCACGCAGCCTGCCACTCTAGGGGTGTTCGCACATTACATTAAATGAGAGTACAGTCTGTGTGTCTGTGTGGATATACAGTTGAGCTCTACATCCATACCATTATTCACATGTACAACAAGTGCACGGTCTGTGTACCTGAGTATACAATGAACAAATCGTAAATCAGTGTTTGAGAACGTCTTCCCTCTCGGAGTAACCTACCTCACAGGGTTGTTGTGAAGATACTGTGTATGTGTGTGTATGTGGGGAAAACATGTAACCAGGAAACGAAGAAATTTCAGCTGTATGCAGTTGTTTACAGAAAGAAGAAGAAGAAGAAGAGTTTGGATTTGATACCCCGCCTTTCACTCCCCTTCAGGAGTCTCAAAGTGGCTAACATTCTCCTTTCCCTTCCTCCCCCACAACAAACACTCTGTGAGGTAAGTGGGGCTGAGAGACTTCAAAGAAGTGTGACTAGCTCAAGGTCACCCAGCAGCTGCATGTGGAGGAGCGGAGACGCGAACCCGGTTCCCCAGATAACGAGACTACCGCTCTTAACCACTACACCACACTGGCTGTAAACACACAAAGTTGATATTTTGATCCCCCTTGATCATCTTGGTCATTTGTCGGGAGAAAAGTAGTTGCATATTGAGTTCTTGTGAATACTGATATGATCACTTTGGGAGCTGCAACTGTACCTAGTGTACATTGCATATCATACCGTGTTTTGCCCACCTCCCTGAGACACCTCTCTTATAGTTTGTTCTTGGAGCCCTGTCTGTTTGATTGATATGGCATGGTGTGCGTTGCTCTGTGTTTTAAGGAGAACAGCGCCAGAACAGAAATTTGTTTTCCCTGGAGTGGCTTTTCCACTCCCACTCTTCAGAACAACACTATCAGCACCTGGAGACACTTTTTACACCTTTCCTAATAAATGAAAATTTTGAGATGAAGTTAGGTTACATTTTGCCTGGAAGCGTTTTCATCAATCAATACTCTCCCCCCCCCTTTTTCCGTTTGCCCTCGTTGTTTATCAAGGCAAGTCAGCAAAGATTTATTGTAACTACTCCTAGGGGATCTCTCACTTCTATAACTTTCTACCTTAAAGAGACATTCATGGGTATAACAGCTGTGTTCTGCATGGGAGGTTTGCAAAATGCCAACTTTGGAATTACCTGCATAGAATTTATTGGAAATAGTCTACATGTTAATACATTTACTGCAACATTACTTTGGACATCAGGGCTTGTTTATCAAACTATGTTAGTTTATCAAAGCACCTGGAAGATGCAAAAGCATCTCTCTCCTTCCTCCACCTTTTCTCATTACAAAATGCAGTGGCTTGTGTTGTTACATTCACAATAGACAAAACTTTAGAGCCCATACATGTTCTCCTAAGAGAAAGGGCATAAATCATTTAGAAATGAGTGACAGGAGAAACAGGATTATTAGGAAGTGTATTGCCTCCCATGGCATTACAAATTCTGTACTGTGGATTACTCTTCGCTGTCTCCTCCTCCTTATCATTTATATTTAGAAGGTTCAAAACACCTCATATACAGTGGGAGGAATTCAACATTGTGCTAAGGTGATTCTTCCATCAGTGCAAGGATTTCGCGTTGCTGGATGGAATTATCCCCTTCGCGCAACTATTAGTCCTTGTGCAGGGCTTCCACAAACAGGACTCAGTTGAATCCCACTCAATTACATACATCAACAATCCAATGCAATTTGGCCCATATTCCCAGAAATATGGGAATATCAAATAATTTTCATACAGGACATCTTGCTTTAGAGCAGAGGCTTAGACTGTCCCACTGGGATGCTTTATATATTTATCTATTTGGGATGTTTCCATGGTCAAAGATCTCCCTGCGGTGAATCGAGGAGATCAGTTGCGGGAGTTAGAAACATCCTTATTTTCATCTAAGGAATGTTGGATATGCTTCTGAGTAGATGTAGTTAGGATTGTACTGTTAATAATAATTCAGTGTGAAATGGTGATAGAATGGACTCGGTTATGAACACATGTGAAAAGGAGTCTATAGGAGTTCTGAGCCATCCTTAAACCCAGCCCTTTCTTTGTAGATATAGTTGAATTGCTGCATACACATGTTTGGGACTGGTTTGTAATGGGAATATATCCAGAAGAGAAGTAAGCATGTTAGGTATACAATGTGGAAGTATTAAGCAAGTCCAAAGTAGGAAGGGAACTGGATTATAAGAAACCAGTTGAAGGACTGATTTTACTGAACCGCATTTTAGAACTTTTTAGTCATACTCGTGATTAACAATCAAGCCATGGTGCAATAACATTAAATGGCTATTGATGTTTACAAAAATAAGCCCCTATTTCACCCTACCTCTTATTGCTCTTTCTTATCCTTTTGTCTCATGGGCACAAGCCTCTCCACTCATTCATTCTTTATCCACGATTCAGGCAAGGCCTGTGGATACTTGAGCACTGCAGAAGAGAAACTGCAGGCTTTAGTTTATTAATCTTTCCCTCCAGCTGTTCAGCTCAGCAGGCGCTGTGCAACAGTGGCTTGCTGAGCATATGAGAGTCAGCAGGAGGTGCTGGTGCAGAGGGCAGGGGACATGTTCAGTGGGGCTCCCGGGGATCTCAAGAAAGCCAGGGTACCCGGGATAATTCACAGCAACTTCTAATGCAGAAAAGTACTATAGAAGTGGGGGCGGAGGGGAGGAACACATACTAAGTAATTAAACGACTAAAACGCTGAGCACACTCAGGACAAATTTAAACATGTTTCAGTTCCATTTCCTGTTGGAAAGCACCTGACTTTGGCTGGATTGTGTTCATTTTCAAACACACACACACATTCTAAGTAATGTTTTGAAGGGGAAAACTTGCACAAGGGTTCCTCAAGCAGGGCCCTTAGTTTTTCGTCCTAGAAGAAAGAACATGACAAGTCAAACTAGAAACGACTTAGAATGCTGGCAACAATCCTGTTACCATAGTGGTACCTACACATTAAGGTAAAAGGTAAAGGACTCCTGGAAGGTTAAGTCCAGTCAAAGGTGACTATGGGGTTGCGGTGCTCATCTCGCTTCAGGTCGAGGGAGCTGGTGTTTGTCCACAGACAGCTTTCCAGGTCATGTGGCCAGCATGACTACACCACTTCTGGCGCATGGAAATGCCGTTTACCTTCCCGCCTCTGCAGTACCTATATATCTACTTGCTCTGGTGTGCTTTCTAACTGCTAGGTTGGGACAGAGCAACGGGAGCTCACCCTGTCTTGCGGATTCAAACCACCAACCTTCCTCTCAGCAAGCCCAAGAGGCTCAGTGGTTTAGACCACAGCACCACTCGCTCCCCTGACCTACACATTACTGGCTATGGGGTCGTACCACATCTGTAGGGCAGATGGGGGCAAGTTTCTCCTCATTCCATTTCTTTATTGTGCATTCCACTGCTCCTGCCTAGGAGATGAATTTCAAACTTGGAGAACATCTAACATTAATTCTGGATTTGAAAAAATAAAGGCAATCCCACCTTGTCATTTCCTTCAGACCATTTGCATCACTCTGTCCCTCCCTGCATTACATTTGTGCACACATACATTGCTCAGCCACTCAAGGCGGTGAAGAAGGTTTTTACCCCTCCTTGTTTAATCCCCACAACAATTCTGTGAGGTAGGTTAGGATGAGAGGCAGTGACTGGCCCAAGGTCACCCAGTGAGCTCCATGGCTGGGTAGGGAGTCCATTTATGAATTATTTGATTGCAGTTATTAATTGCTACCCACAGCACACAACAATTTCACAGTATGGGACATTAACAATTAAAACAATTAAAGACAATTCCATATATAAAAACAATTACACATGTAAAAACAATTCCAGATTGAGTCTGCTCTGGGGTAAAGGTCT
Organism: Podarcis raffonei; assembly: GCF_027172205.1. NCBI lineage: Eukaryota > Metazoa > Chordata > Lepidosauria > Squamata > Lacertidae > Podarcis > Podarcis raffonei. Next base: position 56,828,508 of record NC_070604.1, read on the forward strand.
CAATTATAAAGGCTTGATGAAAAAGAAAGATCTTTAATAGGTACTGAGAAGAGAACAGAGATGGCACCTGTTTGATGCATATTGGGAAGGAATTCCAACAGTCAGGGGCCACCATGATAAAGGCCCAGTTTCTATACTGCACATAATGGACCTCGTGATACAATGGAATCCCTTTGCAGAGCGCAGTAATAGATTGGGTCTATAAGACTTGAGATGATATTTTAGGTATCTGGCCCAAGCTGTACAGCGCTTTGTACACTAGGCATCTGATGAGAAATCTGGATGAGATATTAGGCAATCGCTGCAGACCAAGAATGGCACCTGTATTGCCTTCAGGGTACAGGAGGTGACCATCAGATACATATCAGTCCTGAGTAAATGAACTGTGAAAGTTTCCAATTCCAGCCCACTACCAGTTGTTTTTTTTTATGGCTGCTTATTTATTTTCTCTGCTCCCTGTGGTGTGCCATTAAAAGACATCAAGAGGGAGCAGCCTCCCTGCCAGTGCTTCAGACGACTTGTGATTTATTCCTTCAGAGCACCTATATTTATGGTGAGTTCCCAGGCTCTTTACCTACATACTGAGTAAGTGTGCCTAAGGCACAAATCATTGGACTTCAGAAAAAGGTGTGCTGAAAAAACAGCTTGTCTTGGGTCACCATTGCTGTACTTTAGCATGGTGCATTATAAAAAGGGAAATAAATAATCACAATTTATGCCCTTGAAATGTATTACGTTTTAAAAGCTTCACTCTGAGAGTGTACTTTGAGACCATGTTTAATGCTGTCCTGCCCCTTGCCCCCAGTCTTTACCCCTCCCCAGGCCTCCTGAAATGCCGATCCTGTACATATACCTACAATTTAATCGACAGGGGGCAAATTATGTAACTATCATGGGTTCCGTAAAAGAATCCTGAGAATTGCAAATTGGCAAGAATATTGCCTTTTAGGGGGAAGACGGATGCAAAATATCATTTCTCTTCTCCCAGGCATTTGGCTAAGTAAACAGTCTATGGCCTTTTAAACTTTGTGTGCTGTGGGGGTATTGAGGGTTCTTGGGTTTTTCTGCTATTATGGTATGTATTTTTGTGTTTTTATATTGTAAACTGCACTGTGATCTTTGGAGGAAGGGTGGTATAGAAATTTAATAAATAATAATAATAATATAAAAAGATGACTATAGCACAGCTGAGCTGTCAGGTGAGAATGCAGTCTAATCAAATGCTACTTGAAGGCTGCAGACCTTGCTCTCCCTGCCAGCTTCCTTCCTTGCTATTCTTTACCACCTCTGGCTTGGGAAAGTTAACAAAGTGCCCCACAGCTGGGTGCCTGTGATGAAAGCTTCTCACCTCAGATACTCGGCTGCAGGCTGCTTTGTTATGTTTCCTGAGCCAGAACAGGAGGAGGAGGAGGAGGCAGTCAATAGAGGGTGAGCAAGAAGGTAAATGGATGGGGAGTAGTGGAGTGTTCATTAGTTTGCTCATTTCACAGCTCAGTTGTGCAGGAGGTCACAAGAACGTGCTGAGAGTCGTTGGTTATATCTGTCTCCACCCTTTAGAGATCTTTAGCCTGGCCCTTTCCTCACAGAATTATGGCTTCTAGGGGTCTTTTGGGACAGGGAATGACTATTCAGAATGCAATCTTATACATATCCACTCCGTAAGTCCAACAGTGTTCCAAGGACCTTACTCTCAGGCAACTGGGTATAGAATTGTTGCCTTGGTTTGTGGTGATTTAACCACATCACTCTTGTACCACACAAATCCCTTGCCTACAAAAATCAGCCTCTGTGTTGATTGGAATTTGAGGCATATATATATATATATATATATATATATATATATATATAACCATTAATCAAATATTTATAATAGTTCTGTTTTACTCAAGCACAGTAGCAAACAGTGGTGAACTGATGAAGACATAGTGCCTGCTTTCAAACTTTGCCTGAGTCAAGCTGATGTGATCTCGGGTGGGGAGAACCTGAGTTAAGCTGACACAAAATTCAGAATGGTGCTAAAGCAGCACCATAGCTGCTGAGGAATTGTTTTCCTACAATTTTTCTTTCTGTAGGCCCAATGGAGCCAAGTGATATTTGGTTATTTTCTGGTGTACTGAATACTTAGCATCTAACTAGTTCCATTTAAATAATAGATTGCACTTTCAGCAGTGACTAGAGGAGGAATGACTGCTGGGAGGATTGTAGAGAGGAGAAACGCCATGGTGCATCTGTAGCAGCACAATTGGACACCTTCATATGTCCCAGCTGCAACAAAACATATCTCTCCTACATTGGTCTCTACAGTGCTACAACCTTCAAACAGTTTAACTTCATCCCCAAAGGCTCACTGCTCCATTGTCTCCTGAGACAGATGGATGCCAACAAACCAACTTTCAGAAATGCTTTGGCTGAATACTATACAGATCAGGCTTGAGTACTATTACAGTTCAGGTTATTAATTAGTAGCAGCTGGTAGCCCCTGGATCTGGTGGGACGGCCTGTGGTCAAGGAAGTCATGCAGGCAGGGTCAGTAAGGTCACAGGGGTGGCACCAAGAAGGTAACATGGGGAGACAAGCTGTCCTGGCTTTCTTCCCATCTTCATCCCATGCAGAGGAGTAGCCAATGTGGTACCCTCCATCTTTCACTGAACTATAACCTCATCACCCTTGACCACTGATGATGTGGGTTTGATGGAAGTTGGAGTCTTGGCTACTCTTGTTTTACTGTAGAATGTGTGTCTTCACCCTTAGCAATTTATGACATCGTTTTATTCAATTTATTTTTGTTCCAGACTTATTTATTCATGTATTCATTGTTGATAGTATGCCAGCGTTTGAATTTTTAGATATTGTATTTGGGGAACCTGTGGCAATCAAGAGGATGTTGGATTCCCACTCAAATAGTCTCTGACCATTGGCCATGCTGGCTGGGATGCCACAGGTTTTCCATCCATGTTCTAAATAAACATGTATGATCATCTTCTGGCTGATCCTGACAGCATGAAACCAAGATAGTATTGATCTAATATACTACTCCTTAGAAACTAGAAAACAGATATCAATAATATTACATTCGTGTATGGTATTGTTAGTTATTTAGGACACACAGTACACCAAATAACTATTTCTGCATTCTCAATACAATATATGAACCAGATGTATTTTTTACTGTAGTGTAGCTAGTGAAAAGCAAATAATGAATCCCTTGGTTAAATTCACATAAAATATACAATTTATATAGCCCAAGAATTGTCATTCAAAACGTCTAATAGAAAACAATAAAAATTTAATTGGCACAAGTAATGATTTGAGCAGCACAGTTGATGCATATTAGGCAGTAACAGATACAGAAAAGAATTTAGGAAGCAATTATTCATGCTGGGAGTAATAAGTGTATGAAATGGCACACCAGGCATAACCATTCAAGCAAAAGACAAGGAGAGGAAGGAAGAGCATCAGAATGAGCCTTAGCTATCTGCCTGTGTCAGTGAACACTAAAAAGAGGGCAGGTCCTAAAAGAATGTGTCAGCTCTCCTTATTCCCTCTGAGAGATGTCTCTCTGTGTTTGCTGTCTCTCTGTGTTTGATGTATATCAAAGTTTCATGATTACTTCAATAATCCCAATCATATAGGGGAAATAATACAGATTTATCTTCCTCCTCCTCATTTTCTTCTCCAACTCTGAAGATACATTATCACGTGGTGAGATTACAAATGACAGGGATTTGTGTTGGCAGGAACTTATTTGTATTTATTTGTTGCATTCGTACCTCATCTTTTTCTCCACTTTGCTCATGTTGCACCCCGGTTGATTTAATCCCCACAACAAGCCTGTGAGGTAGGTTAGACTGAGAGGCAGCGATTGGCCCAAGGTCACTCAGTGAGCTTCAGGGCCAAGCGGGAGATTAGAACCCTGGTCTTCCAGGTCCTAGTTTGACAAGAGGTTGCAAGTGACTCAAGGTGGTGGATGTATATGACGTCTATGTGTGAGAGAGATCAAACATGGGAGAAGCTTCCTGATATAGAATAGAATGTCCCTATTTTCATCTGATCCTGCCAACCTAGCAGTTCGAAAGCACGTCAAAGTGCAAGTAGATAAATACCTTCCTGCGGGAAGGTAAACGGCGTTTCCGTGCGCTGCTCTGGTTCGCCAGAAGCGGCTTAGTCATGCTGGCCACGTGTATGCCGACTCCCTCGGCCAATAAAGTGAGATGAGCACCACAACCCTAGAGTCGGTCACGACTAGACCTAATGGTCGGGGTCTCTTTACCTTTACCTTATTTTCATCTGAGAAACGTTAGAGGTATGTCCTTATGCCAAACCTGTATAAACCACCTATTCCCCATCACAGAAAGAGGGGGGCAAATCAGCAGTTCATTCTGCTGCTAACCTGCTGCCACAATGCTGCTTGGAAACTACAATGCTGGTTTCTTTTGGATTAGCAGTAAAAAAAAAAAGAGAGAGAAAATGCTGATTTTGTTGGCTGATCTTAATGGACTGGAAGACCTGTATGAAAGAGGGCCCCCGGGAACCCTTTGAGCATGTAGGGTGCTGGTTGTTTTTCTGGAGATCTGAGGTGGGAGCAGTGGACTTCGGTGGTCTCTTAGATTGTTTAAACTGTGCCTCCACTCATCCTCAACCTGTGTGTTCAGTGTCTGCATCAGTTCTGGGTGGAGCCTGAATTATGATGCTAATAGATGTAATTCAGGTGAGATTTTCAGATTGTGCCATTAATAAGACCCCTTGAGTCAGATCAGGGATTGCCTAAACTCCTGAGTTCCTCTATGGACTTGGGTACCTGCCACCCAATATGATATTTCATCATTTAAATATAGTGGTACCTCAGGTTACATACACTTCAGGTTACAGACTCCGCTAACTCAGAAATAGTGCTTCAGGTTAAGAACTTTGCTTCAGGATGAGAACAGAAATCGTGCTCCAGTGGCGCAATGGCAGCAGGAGGCCCCATTAGCTAAAGTGGTGCTTCAGGTTAAGAACAGTTTCAGGTTAAGAACGGACGTCCGGAACAAATTAAATACTTAACCCAAGGTACCACTGTAAACCAACAGCTGTCTATTAAATTATTTTTAAAAAGTGTAACCAAGCTCACTAGGGAAACACTCTGATCTTGAGTGGGGTGTGGTTGGAGAGGTAGGTGGTGGACAGATGGAAGGGGATGTTTCATTTAGATGGACAGGTCTGGATTTTAATCACAGTGAATTATTTCCTCAGGACATTCCAATCACAGTGATTCTGGGGAGGGATGTTGCACTAAGGTAGAACCTTTGATTTATTATTATTATTTTTTTAAAGAAGAGGCCTTGGGCTGGACTTTCCTTTGTCTATAGGCCTGCTGAAATTTGCAACTGTAATTTTAAGAAGGTAAGAAGAATTGCAGGTTATATGTCAAACTAAATACAGTTGTGGATTTGTCACTGTCAATAGGATTGCAAAACACCGCCATCATTATTTCGGCAAGTGTTGCGTCTTTAACCTACAGTGGCAGGAATATGCCTGTTAAGTCACTTAGCTAGCATTATACTATATTAGTGCAAATCAATCCCTATTTATCCTTAATGCCTTCTCCAATACTTTTACATTCAGTCAAGAAAAAAATGTTTGTTTGGCCTGTGTCAGAGATCTATAATGGAATCTTGTGCTTTTATTCAATCAATGAAAATGACAAAGATACGAAAAGCAATTCAAGATCTAGCCTGCTTTTGAGATAGCACCTAGCCCTTAATATGTGGCACCATAAAGAAGGGATGTGGATTTCCCGATGAACATGGCAGGAAGCGTCTACCAGTCGTGGTGTCTCTATGCTACCTCCAGTATCCGAGACAGGATGCTTTTGAATGCCAGTAGCTGGAGGACATGAGCAGGACAGAGTTATTGAGCTCATATCCTGTTCCTCATAAGCTGGCAAAACCAAAGAGATGCTTGCAGTTCAGCAGCTTGTAGCACCGTTTTGTGACAAAATCTTTTTAAAAATAAAACCAATTATTAATTATTGTATGAATGAACTGTACTTTTCATATACCAGACATGATAATCCCGTGGTTCTCCTAGATTTACAGCCCCAAATGTCAGTGTTCTGCGATGTTCAGGTGGAGACAGAAGATGTGTGGAACCATGCCGTTGTTCCTTATGAAATCATCAGGCTGTAGGATCTGTTGATGGAGCTGTTTTACAAGACCTCTGTGTTGTTCTTCTCCTGGGTGCTTAACTCACAAAGCCTTTATTTATTTTTTAAAAAGCATGGTAGATACTGCAAGTCACTGACAGGCCTAGCTTCTCCTCCTCAGGCAATGTGTGCAAGCTGTCATTCACTACCAGGTATAAATACTTGCTTGCACACAATTACTGACGGCTGGAGCTCCTGATTACCAGGTGCAGATGGGCAAAGCAGTTTACGGGGGAATTTGCACACTAATGATGCTTATGTCATGGTGCACTGAGCAGAGAAAACTTGACAGTCAGCACTTTCATCATGACACAAAGGACTTGGGCAGCCACCCCCCACCCTATCTCTGTTTTAGCTAGCTAATTAATTGGGGCCACAGAGAGTGAACTGATCTAAAGCTAAGGCTCAGCCTCATTTTCCATAAACAAACTCAGTAAAAAGGGCAGTCCACCAAACAAAGTTTCCTTGCCTTCCCATCCTAGAGTTTACTGGAATTAACCATGTAAATGTTGCATAATGAGGTTCTCTCTGCCTGCCCTTCCATCTGCTTTCTGAAACACCTGTTTCCCCACAGGTGTGTTTACCTTTAGAATGGATTCTGACATCCACATTTCTCCCAGGCTATGTTGACTTTTGCAGCTGTCCCATAATCCCCAGCCATAAGGACATAAGAAGAGCCCATTAAGTTGTTCTCACAGTGGACAACCACATGCCTGTAGGAAACCCACAAGTAGGACCCAAACACAAAAGCACTCTCCCGTCCTGTGGTTTCCAGTAATTTGTATTCCCATCACATTGAGCAAAACTTTGCAGGGGGTTGAACTAGATGACCCTCATGGTCCCTTCCAACTCTATGATTCTCTATGAGCTTTTCTCCCACCTCCCACCTGTCCCAGTACTTTCTCTGGGAAAACCCGCATTTTAGCTCTGAATCGGAGCAAATGGCAATCTGTGAAAATCTTGATTGCTGTTTGATCTGATTCAACAGTAAAACGCAGGTTTTCCTGTGGACAGTGCTGGGGCAAATAGAAAATGTTCTGACATGGAGCTTTAAAGTCCAGACCTGTGCCTAGGAACACAGCACAAAGGAGGTCTGAATGAGCCCTAAGTCCAAGGCCACTGACCCTTGGGTTGCTGTTCCAATCGACAGTCCAAATTAGCCCCTGTCCCAACTGCCACTATGTGTTGTTGCTACTCATGGGTTCCAGAACTGTGTCCCAATAATCATTTTGAATCTTCTGTATAAGTTAACAGCACACCCTCCCTGCCTACTGAAGCCAATTGAACTTTTAATAACTTCTTGTTTCTCTTTTCCAGCCGCAATGATTTTTGATTGCACTTTATGCGTGCAAACAGATGACTTTTCTTTTTGCCCCATTGAAGAATGTACGTAATTAATGCACCAGACATTTGTTCTTAATTTATTCAGTATGGTTAAAGACTCAAAAGTACCATCAAGCTGATAAGATAATGTTATGCATGCCTTTACACTTCAGCCTTCAAGTTGAAGTATTGCTGAGTTCCAGTGAGCATTGTGAGCCCTGAATGGAATGTGTAATCATTCCAGGGGGATTTTTTTTTAAAATTCCAAGTGGATTCTTATGCTGTTCTTGTGATTGTTATTCATTTGAGCAAATCATTGTTGCTTTGCTGCTTTATTAAGGCTGCTAATGTATGTCAGGACATCTGCCTCAAAAGCTGACAGATTCATGATGGATGCTGGCAAAGTTTTTTTATTGTTTTTGTAAAAATTGAGGTGCTGGTATTCATTTCTTGATAAATTCAAAGATGCATCTCTCACATCTCCTTTGAATTTGGGCTCATAATTTGGGCTGCCAAATCCAATCTAGCTGCAACTTTTCTCATTGAAGCCTTCCTTCCCCAGGTCTTCATCCAAATGTCTTTGCCTCTCAACCCCCTTTAAAGTAGACTGACCTGACAGTTCCAAGGAAAAAGGGGAGGAGGGAGAAAAAGAAGGGTGACCATTTTTATTTATTTTTATTTTTTGGAGTGGTGGCTGCTTTTCAACTGAATAAGGGGGTGGTTATGGTGACGGCGGCCCCTTTGAGTAGAAAGGCCTCTGAGCGACTTCAGGTGGTTTGTTGCTGTTAAGAGTTAAATTCCAGCAAGGGGGGGGGGAGGAAATGAGCTTGAGCGTAAACCAAGTACAGTGGTACCTCAGGTTACATATGCCTCAGGTTACATACGCTTCAGGTTACAGACTCCGCTAACCCAGAAATAGTGCTTCAGGTTAAGAACTTTGCTTCAGGATGAGAACAGAAATTGTGCTCCGGCAGCGCAGCAGCAGCGGGAGGCCCCATTAGCTAAAGTAGTGCTTCAGGTTAAAAACAGTTTCAGGTTAAGAACGGACCTCCGGAATGAATTAAGTACTTAACCTGAGGTACCAGTGTATAAACAGAGCTTCCCCATCTTAGGGTTGCCAAATTGCAATACTTTAATGTGTGTGTGTTGGGGGGGGGAGGATGGAGATGTTAGTACTTCATCCTGGTGCATGCCATGAGAAAAAGATATTATGGGTTTTTTATTCTTTAAGATTCACAGCAGATAAAGATTTACTATCTTGATTACTCTACATTTGCCTTGATTATGTGTGTGTACTGTGGAAGTTGTTGGGTTAATTGTCACATTTTCCCCATTATTAATGAGAAACTTGGGTTGCCATACAGCCTTTCTAGGGAAAGAGGGCCAGTGGCTCCCCATACCTGGATCATGGATGAATCTAATGGTCCGACTCGGTAAAAGGCAGCTTCCTATGTTCCTGTGAAATATTCCCATTCATGTAGGAGAAACCACAATTTTCATTGAGTTCTTCTCTTTTATTATTATACTGCTCAAAGAAGTAGACCTCCTGCATGAGGATTTGCCAGTTGCAATGATGTTTGCACCGGCTCATATTCAGTATATTTGTAGGGTTTCTCTCTGTCTCATTCTCTCCTGTGACCTTCTCTCTCAGCATCTGATCATGGTCAGTTTGCCATGAAAAGCATTGAATATGTGTAGGGAAGAAGGAAACCTCAAGAGCAGAGTGGTTGGAGAAGTTGGTTCTAAGCAGTGCATTAAAGTGGAGAAGATCATCAGCATGATTTAGTGAGTGCCAATCACATCCAAACCCTAAAACTTGTGGGTTTTCATACACAGTACTAAAAACAAGCTTAGGTCTTTGAAAAGGAATTGTTATTTGTTTGCATACATGCATGTTGTTAATGGAAATTCTCTAATGCTGCCATTATGCTCAAGTTACAGATATGAGATGTAGAAAAATAAAAGCAAAGCCCCCAATGATTAACTATGCAGTCCTGTGGTAGCAAGTCCCACTGCATCCAATGGGGCTTAGAGTAGGCCCATTGAATTCAGTAGATGACTTTGTGCTCACTGATTACTCATTATCAAGTATTTTTATAAGATGGTTGACCAGAGATTCCTTTAAACTGGCCCTTAATTTAGAAGAGAACTGAGATGAGAGCCAGCCTCATCATTAGTGAATGCTGAGAATTCAGCCTCTGAAATGAAACAAAGTTTTCATTAAAACAGACAAGAAGCCAGAATAACTGAAGCAGCAAATAAAAGAAGAGAGTGGGGGAAAGTATTGATTGTTATGCTGAAGTAAAAAAGAAAACTGTGCATAAAATGTGATAACTTAACAAAACAGATTAAGATGGAACAGAGCAAATGGTTTATGGGCTACTAGCTGCAGTAGATCATACAATTTGGGAATTGAGGCTTTGTAATGGTAATGGATTTAGAGGGAACATTTGGTTATTACTATTGATGTAGCATATCTTTTCGAATAATTGCTTTACAGTTCTTAATTATTTCATTTTCAAAAAAGTATTGGTAGGCAGTTCGTTAAGAGGGTAATCCTAGAGTTACTGGAAGAACCACAGCGTCAGAGAGGGATATCGGATCTCACAAGAGCTTACCTTTCTAATGCTATTGACACCTCCAAAGCATGTGTCCAGCTGGTGTCAGAACTCCGATATCGGAAATGCCCCAAAGAGGGAATTCTGGTGTGTGTGTGTGTGTTGAGGCATGCCAGGAGGTAGATGGATCCTAAGTCCTCATAGTCCCCTGGCATGCCCCTAACCAGAAGAAAAATTAGACATCCTTTATAAATTTCTCAACCCTCTTTCCCTCACATTGTTTCCAGTGCAAAAGAAAACAGAGGGAAATCGGGTTTTGAGGGTTTCTTTAAGGTTGGAAATGCAGATGACAGTAGCCTGGCAACCAGCCCATAGCTACCTATTGCACCTATGGTTAGTGGAAGCTAGATGATGGTCTTTCTACCTGTCCACAGGACTACACTGAAGCACTGATTTAATTACGTAAGTATTGCGTAAGAAGAGTCCTCCGGTTCAGACCAAAGACCCACCTAGTCTAGCATCCTGTTCTCTGAGTCAGGGCTGGATTTAGGTTTGATGAGGCCCTAAGCTATTGAAGGTAATGGGGCCCTTTATATGTCCAGCTGTCCTTTGTCAACAACAAATTGTCGCTGTTTTTTGTGTTGAATATATGATGGTAATTTATGGACCTAATAGGTGTCTAAAGCCATTTGCACATGCAGAATGTAGGCACCCTGTATATAGAGATGAACAAACCAGTAATATTTTAGGGAGCAGGCTAGCAGGTGGGGCCTATTACTTACATCATAGGACCCTACACCACACAAAACACTGTTGCTGTATGTAGGTTTTATTTTATTTGTACATCCAGTTTTTCTTCCCCTTAAATTTTTTTGGGGCCCCCAAGAGAGTGGGGCCCTAAGCTATACCTTGTTTATACATAAATCTGGCACTGAGTGGTCAACCAGATGCTTTTGGTAAGCCCACAAGCAAGACATGAGCACAAGAGCAGTGTCCCCACTTGTTATCCCTAACAACTACTATTTAGAGGCATGCTGTCTGTACTATTTAGAAGTAGCATGCAGCCTATTAGGGAGTATTAGCTCATTGGGTTTTTGTGTGTTTTTAATTCTAGAAGAGCTGACCTATCAATGTTTTTCTTTTATTTTAACAGATCTGTCACACCCAGTTTCTGTGATGTTATATTAGGCCACTGATGATGAACTTTGTGTCAAAACACATTTGACATGTCTTTGAAATGCACTACAGAGGATTTGGCCTTTAAGGGTTTATTATTGGAATGTTTACATATATGGTCATTACCTTTTTCTAAAAAAAACAAAAACAAAACACTTTCCCCTTACCTCATTAGCTCTAATATTGGTTGCTGAATTAAGATGGGCCTTATGGTTAGAGCACCTCTTCCTTTCATTGGACATAATTGATGTCACTTATTTTATTCATTGTAGTTTTAGCAAGCAGCAATTAAAAAAAAGGATACATTACCAGCGCAAGATAGCAAATCAATACAAAGTATAAAATAAATGCTTACACAACACAATGAAACTATAATAACTGTGATTTAAAAAGCAACAAGAAGAATTAGCTTATGAGTCATTATGTACCAAACAGATGACTCCACCATCATGTAAGTATCTGTAGAGGAAAACAGAAAGAGATGTCTAAGAACTGGAAAGATATTAGAAGTTTGTCAAAAGATCAATAAGCTAAACTAATGATATTTGGGCGGCTTGGCAAGGTACAAAACTTGATTTCCTGCATGAATTACAAACTGGAGCCATTGCACAAAAGCTTCCAGACTACAGTTACCTGAACCCATTAATCTCTGATGGGCTAATTGTCTGCCTAAAAGTTAGCCTCACACTTCAGCTAACCACTGAACCTCATTAGATCAAAAGCACTCCACATACCAGCCATGGTAGCTTTCATTGTTGCTAACAAATACATGTCAATATTTTTATATCAGCAGACAAAGTGGCATTTCCCAAATTATTTTTATTTATGTACTTATTTATAAGAAGTGAAGTGTGTAATAGAAACAAAGACATACACCAAGATTCAAAAACAAATCTTGAAAACACTAAGTCGCACAATTTCAGCACACATTACAAAATGACTGAATCATACTCAAGAAAGGTGTAGAGGGCACTAGGTTGGGGAAGTGCGGCTTGCCAATATATAAAAACCTTTGGCCAGTATATGGAAAGTTTTATACACAGGTACTGTTTGAAAGAAGAACAAACACTTTGGAATAAAAGCTGTCATTTTTAATGCATTTATCCTACCTAACCATGGAAGATTTAATTACTTCCATTGTTAAGAAAGCTTGTCAAGTATTTTCAGATGATTACGCCTCACTAAACCAGTGGTGTCAAAAGTGAGTCTGACATCCAAACGCTTCCATGCACCCTGGATCCAATTATAGGAACATTTCTCAGAAATATGTTGTGTAACCTGAAATGAAACATACATTACCAATATAATTTTAATTGGTTATAATTAATCATTAAGCTGGATACAGAACGCTGCTCTGTTTTTACACAGGTAGATCTTGTTGCCAAGGGAGCACATTTCTTTGGCACCTTGCGTGTTTCTCTTGACTCAAAAAGTTTCTATTTTGTCTGGAAAAGTGATCTAGCAGAGGACTGGTCACAAAGGGCAAGCAAGCAAGCAGCAAGGTTACATTGGCTGTTCCCTAGGACCATGGACCAGGGGAGTACTTTCCACTTCAGTTCAGCAGACAAAGAATGCAAACAAGCCTTCCTCTCCACTGGTTCCAATCTAATTAAGCTGTATGACATAGCTATGGACAGGCTTCCTAGAGCTCTAAGGAGCAAAAGCATCACACAGGAAGCATTGTGAAACCTTCACATTGAATGCATTAGCATCCATTAAGGTGAGGCACCCACATCCAGAAGGATGCAAAAAACACAAACTTTTGCATTCACATCCCATAATGGGATAAGGAAAAAACCACTGGCATCCCATTCCCTTCATTTCCCATTCCTTTTGTTCACCAAGCAGAGGACATTGGCAGTCTTCATAAAAATATAAGAATGCAAAAAGATGCTGTTGGATCAGGCCAGTGACAGCATCCTGTTCTTACAGTGGCCAACCAGATGCCTGGGGGAAACCCATAAGCAGGACCCAAGCACGAGAGGTGGATTTAGGGAAACGTGATCAGTTTGGTCACACTGGGCATGGAGTCTTGCATGCAGAGAGGTGCAGGTGCATGGAATTTTGGCATTGGATGGGGTGCCACTGAAATATGATGCTCCTAAGATCCGCCACTGCAAGTACAAGAGCAATCTTCCCTCCCATGGTTTCCAGCAACTGATATTCAGAAGCATTTCTGCCTTTGACTGTGGAGGCAGAACAGAGCCATCAAGGCTAGTATTTGACAGCCTTGCACTCCTAGGAATTCCTCTCCCAGAAGTACTGCTTTATTACACCAGAAGTAAGTTCTTTCCCCACTCTGAAGTTCCTACTTGCCCTCCATAGGATTCCCTCTTCACCTGAGTTAAGTTAGGAACTTAGAAAGTGGCCTTATATGGAATCTGGCCATTGGCCAACCAAGCACAGGTGCCTCTCTCCGATGTTGAGAGAGCTATCGCCATGGCACAGGACAGGAACTGGAAGCCTCAAGAGATTCTTTGCCACTGAGCAACAGCTCTTCCCCATAAGTCTCTCCACCCTGATTCCTTCACATTCCCTCTGTGCATTTGAAAGTTCTCAGTTGGTGCCTGTTTGCACTCCTTTAATCTCTTCCTTCCTTCTCTTTTCAGATGACAACAGGTCTCTGGTTTCTTTTGAGCACATTCCTCTTTTTATTAGGTCATGCTGTCTGGGGCTGATGGAGTTCAACAACTTCTGGAAGGCCAAAGGCTCCCCATTGCTGATGCATACTATGCACATTTGGCTGTATATACATAGGGGTCAGAGCAAACGACACACTTGAATGTGCTGAGGCTGCAGCCGGAGCCAGTAGATGTGACCTCGGCCAGTCCTTCCCTGTGCCCTTGTACACAATTGAATAAGGTTCATATTATTACACAGCACCACTTCTGCATCAACAATCAATCTGGCAGCAACAGGAGCACACTGCTACAGAAGAGCCCTGTAAGTCAGCTAAAGTTGCAGATATAGATTTTAATCCATTCGGAGTGGAGTTTTTCAAGTAACCATGTTAGATGACAGTCTATTTAGAATGCCTCAGCTGATGCCGTGTGTGTGTGTGTGTGTGTGTGTGTGTGTCTTTAGGAAAATATGTCTCTTTAGGAAAGGTAACCATTGAGTCTTGCTTTTCTTGATGTTGAATATCTAGAAAGAAGGGACTGCTAATGCGCAAACTGCAGAAGGAAGAAGGAATCACTCCCTTTCCCTAAGCAGGAAATGTGGGGTTCAAAGTGAAATGACACTATTGTTTTCCATTGCTTAACACTAGGATGCTGCTAGGCACAGAAGAAATCAAGTGTGGGAGTCATAAAGCCATGGCAGAGACTTGAAATACTGCAGGGTGCCTCCTGACCTGTTGACCAGCACCTCTGTGCCTTACAATGTATTAGAATGTATTGACCTTATATGGAGTTGTGTTTCCTCTGGGCAGTGATTACCTTATATGGTGATGGGTGTAGTAAAAGCCATGACCGGATGAGGTAACGTGAGACATTGGCAAACGGCCATGCGACAGAGGAGAACAAAGGAGAATAAAATTGGAGGAGAGTGGTTGAAGGAGCTGCTCATACCGTCCTGAAAATATTGCTGGCTCTCTGTGTCTTTTTTCTATGCTAAGCACCATTTAATGACAGCTGGACTTCCGTCAATCAAGAGCAAGATGTATTATTGGCCCAGAATGCATTTGAAAAGAAGGAACTACAGCAGCATGAATTTCTTCCTCGCCACCAATCCTTGAGATCTCAGGGGAAGTACATCCTAATCAAGTAATAAAACATTCTCTACCATGACCAGAAGACTCAAGTGAGCAAACTGAAAAGGAATAACTCAACCAAATAATGCAAAACATCCAAGAAAATGGTTTGGATTACAAGTGTGCATCTTGGGATGGAGGAATGTTTATGGTGGCAATCCTATAACTGTTTACCTGAGAGGGATTACTATTAAGCAGACATGTTTAGATTTGTGATACAAGTTGCTGGTCTGGAATTTTGTCCAGTGTTCATTCTTTTTATTTGTTCAGTGTTGCTTCTTTTCATTTATTCTATTTAAGTGAGACGTTCAAGAATTTTCAAAGCTCTGGCCAGTTTATATGTAATGCAAGTACCTGTGGCCAGGTAGCAGTCACACAAATGAGCCATTTGTGAGAACTGGCTCCTCCACAAAAATGGCTGTATGTGTAACACTGATTGCATGGGATTGTCCAAAATATTGTTCTAAGATTCAGAGTTTGGCTAGGAGAGGGTTAAGTGGCCAAGGTTCCAGGCACAACTTTTGTTAGGATTAATAGTCCAAGTTATTCAACCCAGAATTAATGGTCTGCTTCTTGATACAGGATGATGCTAGGTAAAGTCTTTGGAGATCGGATGTGGGACAGTAGCTTTTGCTGTCCATTGGGAGTGCTTAAACCATGCCTCTATCTATGCTCAACCTGTATATTTGTGAATAATAAATTATTGCAAAACACCAAAAACTTCAGTGGCCTCTTTCCAAAGAAACTCAAACCTCAGCAAGTGCTGCGCCCCTGGAACTTTACATTGCCTGAAAAAGAGGGGAGAGTGTAACACCATCACATCAAAGGCTATCCTTGCAGCAAGGGTTGTGAATGACCTTCTTTTTAAGCTGCTGTGATCATCACCCAAAATATGGTCTCCACAGAGATATCCCTTGTATGGAGATGATTTCTCACAAGTGGTGCCTATGCATTAACATGGCCCAATCATTCACATTCTGTTCAGAAGCTCCTACTTGGCATATGAATGGGCTTCCTGGTTGTTATTTATAGTGCCCATCAACTCTAAGAAAGGTAAGATTTTTTTCTGTAGGACGTGAAGAAAGGTAAATGTCTATGTGAGAAAAATGACCTAAGCTTAGAAGAAGAAGAACCAGCTGGATGGGCTTTGTACTTTCAGGCAACAGTATAAGAAGAGAGGGATATGTTTCTCTTCTAGGAGTTGTGAAGTGAAGGAAATGACAGTGCCTGTTTCCCCAAGCATTAGATCTGGGTCTTTGCAAATTCCGCATTTCCATGAGGGTCTCTGCACTATGGAAGTGAATGGACAATTGAGCTGCAGAACACATCACTGCCACTGATGCAATTAATACTCTCAGATCTGCCCGACTATGAGAGCAATATTGGCACCAGCTTGTTCATTGTCATGCTTCTCCTGATTTGGCAGTTACAAATTACCTTGTAAACTTCCTTTCTACTTTCTGCTCACACCTGAGTGACAGCTTTTGTTAGAATTTGGTTGCCCCACTTTCCCTACTTCAGCATTCTGACTGTCTTTCTGCGCTGCTATTCAAAGATTGCAGATTATATTTAAAATTTGCCTTTTACTTTCATTTGTCCTGAGGCTGGCTGACTTCTATGGTCCATAAGACTAAAGAAGGGGGGGGGTTACGTTCCCTTTTCATGATAGCTAACCAGCCAATCAAGGGATGCAGGTGGTGCTGTGGGTTAAACCACAGAGCCTAGGACTTGCCGATCAGAAGGTCGGCGGTTCGAATCCCCGCAACGGGGTGAGCTCCCGTTGCTCGGTCCCTGCTCCTGCTAACCTAGCAGTTCGAAAGCACATCAAAGTGCAAGTAGATAAATAGGTACCACTCTGGCGGGAAGGTAAACGGCGTTTCCGTGTGCTGCTCTGGTTCACCATTAGTCATGCTGGCCACATGACCTGGAAGCTGTACGCCAGCTCCCTCGGCCAATAAAGTGAGATGAGCGCCACAACTCCAGAGTTGGCCACGACTGGACCTAATGGTCATGGGTCCCTTTACCTTAACCAGCCAATCAAACTGGTTCTGCCAGTATGGCGCACTGGCTGCTGCTGATGGATCACATTCTAGTCTATTTTTTCCTGACCCAGCCATACATGTATTAACTATGTCTGGATATGCTCATAGCTCATAGCCTATGCTGCATATTCTCATGGCTGATAATGATGCACACAGAAGAAGTGTATGTGTTTACTTTTTTGTGTGCATCTTGGTCTCCTTTCATTACTCTGTTTTTTAGACACCCCTCATTAAATGCCATTGCTGTTTTCCTGCCTGTTCCCAGATACACATCAGCTCCTAGTCCTTATTTTCAAAGCTTTCGGTGGTTCTTGCATCTAGCTGCACCACTCTCAGTGATCCAAAGGTCCCCACCTCCTTCAAAAGACTCTGCCCTTTCTCCCTTGCTTCTGCTGCTGCTTGGAACTGCCTCTCTGAACGCCTCTTTTACTTTCTTCAGATAGTTCTTCAGATATTTTATTTGGGTCAGTTCCTTAGTTCTCCTGCCCTACTGCAATTAAACCTGTAGCCATGCAGTACACATGTGTGATTGAAACAATAACATATCCTTTCTGAGTTTATACCTGCCTCCATTTTCCTTTTCCTTCCCCGTGCCTTTTGGAGCAAACAGAAGGGAAGTCCCACATAGAGTGCATTGCAGTAATCCAGTCTCGAAGTAACCGGTGCATCAGTTACTGTGGCCAGACTCTCTCGGTCCAAGAATGGCTGTAGCTATCAAGCCAGTCACAGTTGGTCAAAGGCACTTCTAGCCACTAATATTACCTGAGTGACAGACCCAGAAGCATCCCCAAACTGCACACCTGCTCCATCAGAGGGAGTGACAGAGCCAGCCTACCCATGACACTGGGTTAGGCACCTGCCTCAGGTGGCAGTTGTGGAAGAGGTGGCACTCTGCCTGCCCCACTGCTTCTGCCACTGAGAGGGAGTCTTTCTGGCATGCAGTATAGCCATTTGACTACCCCACCCCTGGGCAGAGAAGCCAAATGAGCGACAACACTTGAAGGAGCTCCCATGGAGTTTGGTGAGAACCAGGGCCTAGTGACTGCAGAAGTGGGGCACAGCAGGATGGGGCAGGAGGCACTAATTCCCATTTTTTTCCTCAGGTGTTGAAATGCTATGGGCCATCCCTAGGGAGAGCAACCCAATGCAGTGTAGGGAACTAACCAATTTCTCACACACAGGGGCTACACATTCACAGTGCTTCCACCTTGCCAGGATCCAAGCTCAGATTTCAACCCCCCCCCCCCGAGTCCTGGCAGTGGCTCAGGAACTGCCTGGTTTCCTGATTCAGAAGTTACGAAGAAGTAGAGCTGAGTGTCATCAGCATACATGTTTTCGTATGTAACAAAAATTCCATTAAAAAATTGTTTTAAAAAACCCAACTCATTGTCACACATGCTGCAATATGCACGTTCAGACATTAGTCTTTTGATGCTCACAGACGTATTATGACAAGTGGAAGCTATGATACCATCATATGAGATCAGTACTATGTTTATCATTACCAAAAGTTGTGATAATAGTGATGGAACCATAGTGTTGCTCTTAAATAGCAGCTCTTTTCCAAGATCTGGGAAATGCACACCCAACACGAAGATTAAATAAGTCATATTGCCATGGCTTTTTAAGTATACTTGCTTCCTACATTAAATGCTGCATTAAGTATATATTCTGGTTTTTTTGCTTTTTTGTTTTAAAAAACCCCCGCAGTGTTCCTTGCATCACTTTTGAAAGCACCTAACCCTTTTACATTTATGCAAAAATATAACTGATTAAAAAATATAACAAAAAGCCCCTGCTACTTACAGAATAATAGAAAAACTAGTTAAATAACAACAACTTCAACATTAAATCTTTACTATGTGAAAAATGAGGCTGTATAGTGTGCTGGTAGTAATTATCTTGTCTAATGTGACTCAGAGACTCCAGGAAATGGAAGATGCTTGAATCTTACTTGACTGTTCTGCTCATCATAGAATTACCTGCTCATCAAATGCCATTCAAATCATTATTATGTGGTCTACAAACCTACCATTTGATGTCTGGAAAACAGAATTTTTAAAATTATACAGATAGAATCCTTGCTTTGGCAGCGCACAAAATGAAATTGGAACAATATAGAAAAGGTTAGCAGGGCCCCTGTGAGGGGATAGCACACAAATTCATGAAATATTCCAGATAGAAAGGTGATAGATTAGATAGATAGATAGATAGATAGATAGATGATAAATAGATAGATAGATGATAGATAGATATAGATAGATGATAGATAGATAGATGATAGATAGATGACAGTCAGTCAGTCAGTCAGACAGACAGACATAAACAAACAAACAGGCTCTACAAGAGATTGCACAATATGCAACCCTCAAGGAGATTACAGTATATAACATTTGAGAATATCTGTCTAATTCTGTTCTCTAAAATACATCATTATCGCCTCCATTTCATTGAATGTTGCTCATTCATTTCATCGCTGCTTTTGAGGGAGAAATGCCTCGAGTACAGTACCTTTGACAGTTGATGAGCTTTCCAATTTTTTAATTGTATAAATGAGGATTTGAACATAGCTCAGTAAATAAAAGCCAAATGACACAATAGAAGAGGCCCAGAGCTGGTACAGCTCCATTTCTATAACTCAAACACATGTCATATAATAACTAGGGATGTGTGAATTCCCACCACCACCTGCCACTCCACTTGTCCTTGCCCCACATGCAAAGGTAATATGTGCCCTGTCCTTTTTTTGATGCAGAAAATCATTTTCTCATGCAATGAATTGTGTTTCTGTGCTGATCATTGTGCTCAGGTGCCTCTGTTACACTTTTATTACATGGGGGATCATGTTCAACACCCAGTTTCTTTCGTTACATTGAAATTCTTAAGTAGATACCCTGTGCCTTTTGTTAAGTGCATAGCTTGGTACATTCTCTTTTGTTGGGAAAATGGGCCTTGATTAGGCCATGTATAGATGATTTTTGTGCCATGGGAGCTACTGGTTAGAGATGGAAGAAGCAACATCAGAATAACATACACTATGTCATTAAATTCACTCCCTCCTTCCTGCAAAACAAAAAAAACCAACTCATTAATTTGCCATGGTCATTATGCGCCCGTGCCAGCAAACTATCCAACAAGCACTGCATCTTCCTATTGATATCAAGTGGATGAAATATAAGAATGTGCTTAACTGTTCCAGTGGACCCAACTTTTAGAACTGGGATGGAGGTGGTGGATAGGTTGGAAGATGAAATCTCCAAGTTTGGAAATCCAAAACCCCATTAGGAGCTGGGTCCACATCTGGTTGAATTTGACGCCTGCCAAATTCTCAAGGGAGGCAAAACAAAACTGCAACTCCTGTGTGCCCTGATAATAAAAGCTGCTGGGAATGCTCAGGTCAAGATCAGGTAGTCAAGCATCGGAGATGCCTGTAGGGTCTCTTCTCCCTGCTTCTGGTCTTCCTGCCACTTTGCCAGGGTACGTAGGCTGGGGTCACATCAGCTCAATCTGCTGTGAGTCAGTTTCCATGTTGTGAGTTGTTCCAAGCTTGCTCAGAAAAAGCTCAGAACGACATGAACCTTTCTTGGGATTTGTCCCAGAAATTCAGATTCAAATGAGGCGAGCTGGAGAAACAAGCATGCTACCAAGAAGTGCTTATGTTGAAATGATTAGGCCCTTGCTTTCTCCCATGAGCTTGTCTCAAGCTAGGTGATCAGCATAAACTTTTATGCAAGAGTTGTTGATGTTGTTATTATTTATTGATTGATAGCAGCATCAAGTGTACAGGGCCATTTATACAACACTAAAGGACAGATCTCTTCCCAGACCACTCTAAAATCCAATGCATATATTTTATGTTTCAGAGATATTGCCAACATAGCAGTACTTCTTATTAAAATAACATGCATGAATTGCCCAGAAAGGTGTATCTGCAAATAAAAAGGTTTGCTTGTTAGTTTGTGGATATTCTCTCAGTAGACTTATTTTAATTGGAGACAGTAGAATTATTTAAGGTTAATTTATAATGGTGCTACAGATGGAAAAGTACAATCAGCTGAAATCTGAATAGTAATTTTTGCATAACCTTGCAGCAGCAGAAGCTTTATGGGCTGCAATAAAACCCTCAATTTATATATATTTTAATTAGGTAGTAATGATAACAATACAAGACTTTGTTTATGAACTAGTCGGAAGGTCCTAATGAGCTGTGCATTTCTGATGGTGCAGAAAATGTAAGTGAGAGAGGATAATTCTCTGTTAAGTATGGAAGTAGTTCTACAATTGTAGTGTAAAGCTTCAAAAAAATAAAATAAAAAAAAAATTCTGGAGAGGATTACTTTCAACACTGCTAAGGATGTTTATCCAGAGATGCTTTGCAGAATAACAAACAAAACATTTGATAGAGGATTAGACACACATGCCCTGTCCTGGATTCAACTAGGTGATTGTTTGGCATTTTCTACTGGAATGCGAAGCATCTGAGCAAATACATGCTGAGAGTGGAATTCAGCATCATACTATGATGAATGTTCAATCCCATGTGTTGTACTGGGGTTTCTCCTGACACCCTCCTTCCCCCAAGCCAATGTCAGGGAGATGCATGGGCATGTAGGGAAGAAGAGTGGGGAAAGCCCTATTGAACAAGTGGAAGTCCTTGTGCTGGGCTTCTGCTGATGGGTCGCATTAGGTACCTCCTGCCCTATGTGTTGTACTCAACTGATTCCCACTGAGAGTAGACTCACTAAAATTAATGAACCATAGTTAGTTGGCTCCATTAAGTTCAATGGGTCTACGCAGAATAGGACTAGCACTGAATATGTTTGGGGGGCAAGGAGGGATGAACTCAGCCCTCACTCCACACTTCTAAATAAGGTGACTGGCAATGTCAGAGATGACAGCAGCAAGCTCCTAGATCAGCAGGGTTAGGAACGCAGCCAGAGATGCACCTACATTGCACAATGAATTAACAATGCATGGAGCAGCTCATTTATTACTCAATACCTTCATGAAAGGGAAGGGCCAATTGGAGCGCCTCTGTGTGTGCATGTTTAGCACACACTGTTGGCAGGGGACACATTTTGCAATCTGTGCATTGACCGTGGCATGTATGTGACAATGTGCAAACCAACCCTTAACCTATGCTGTGATGGCTGAGGCTGAGATGGGCGCAACCTAGGAAGCTAAATAAAAAAATCTAGGTCTGTCAGCAAATTAATGATTTTGAAATCAGTTTAATGGGCTCGTTTTAAGCAATCGATCAGTTAATTAATGTTGTTTAAATAAATTGCACATGTTTCAAAACCACAATAGAGTTGCTTTTCTGAGGTCCTCAGAGGACAGTTTCCATTAATAACTTTGGACCAGACTAGATGAGTTGTTGGAGATCATGATCGGATCTCACATCTCATTAAATTTATTTTAAAAGCAGTTTATGGTCTGTGTATGAATGGCTTAAGAACCACAGCAAAAAATTCATTGATGCCGTTTAAGTGAATCCTTATTCAATCACTCTAGTTCAATCGCAGAGATCACCTGTAGGAATGTCACTGGTTTTCCCCAAATATGGTGAGTATCATTTGACCTCAAGACAAAACCAAGCCTTAAGTATTATTGTCCCATACTTGTGGAATGCTCTTCCAATAGAGATTTGGCATGTACCTTCAATATTAACTTTCAAACATTTTCTTTGCTGCCAGACTTATGCAGATAATTAGGAAAATACATTTTTCTGCACTGGTCAGCTGGTGATCCATTTTAATTTGTCTTTCCCTCCCATTACAATTCATGTGAGTCCCTTTAGTATTTTTATGAGATTGCATTATACAAATTATTTATAAGTAAATGAATAAAATAAATAGATTTTATTCATGTAACCCTGCCCCCCCCGAAGTCAAGTGTGTTTCCTTTTATGGGGCAAATAATGCAAGCCCTGTTTGGCCTGTTCCATAAAGATTTAAGGAACGGAAGGATCCAAAATGAATCAATTGAAAGGCGCAACTCCATCTTCCTGGGGGTGAACCAGATTGGCTAGTCTTCTGTTGCCTACCCCTCTGCCATCTCTGTCTGTGGTGGCACCAAAATCGCTATATTGAGGCCTCATGTTTGACCTACATTTATACACTTACTCTACATGTGCTGCTCATTCAATTCAAACATCTCCCTTCAGACCTTCCGCACAATGCATGAATGTCTGATGCTACAGCTGATGGGGGCAAGGACAATGTGGCAAAGCAAGCATGTTTCACCCTACTTCTCCCTGAATACTGGGCTAACATATTGTCTCATTTGCCTGTTGTGGTAAGTCTGGAGTGCTGGATCATTTCTTTTTCATCACTTTTCATACAAGGAGGATGCAGGTGGCATGCATGATTGGAATTCAGGAGTCCCAATTGGTTTATATAAGGAATTTAAATCTGCAATGGAAGCTGTAGTTGCCTAATTACACCAGTTAATTGATTAGTGCATTTAGGTTTAGTAAGGCCTCATTGCACTTATGGGGAAATGTGGTCTTTAAAATATTTGCTACACATTTCAAAAGATTGCCTTCACGGCCTTCCCCAACCAGGAGTCCCCCTGAAGTTTTGGAACTACGGCTCCCATTGCCCTTGACCAATAATTGGAGTTGTAGTCCAAAACATTGGCTAAAATAACTAACAATAAATAATTTGAAAATACATTTTAAATGTGAGAATTTTTAAAAAGTGTTTCAAAATGTTGTTTTTTTTTAAATGGAAAATATGTTTTAGTGTAAGTAGTTAAATAAGAAGATTATAGAAATTGTGGATGAACACAGGATGGAATTGTTTATTTATTCAGATTATCTGCAGTGTGACTGTGTGGGAACCTAGTTGTTAACCAGTCAGGTAAGGCCAATCATATCACATAAATTGAGGTGGCCTTTCTCTCCACCCCCCACATAAAAGGGTGGGCAGGGAGGGTTTCCTGATTCACTCCTTAGAGAGTCACAACTATGAGTGGATGTCACGGGTTAGCCCCAGACAACAAGGCCTGCAAATGCAGAAGATATAATTCCCCCCTGAGGAATATTGTAATCATGTATGGTCTAAAAGAAAGTTATTAGCTATGAACCCATGAATTCGGCATCCCCTCCAAACCTATGTCAACATTTTGAGCTAGTGTGATGCCCCAGTCTTAGAATTTTGTGCTGTCACTCATGAGTCTGAAACTGATGTTGCCCAGACTGGTGTGGGGGTTGATGTGGGGTGGCGGTCCTAGTGAGCACTCAAAAATCACCCTTGTCACATCTCTTCTTAACCTATGCCAAAGCTGGGAGCTGGAATTCAACAGCTTCTGAAGGGTGCCATGTTGTCTGTCCCCAGAATGGCCTGTGCCTGCATCATCCATCTAGTGGCTGGCTTCTGGGCTGGCACAACAACAGCTGGCTGTTTCTTGGATTGAGAGAAGAAGCTGTGAATTTAATCAATTTATTAGGATGGTAGTTGGAAGGGGCTTAATAATAATAATAACAACACTGCAGTTTCAGTTGCTTAAAGTAAAATGAAATAGAACATTGTGGTTTGTCTTTCTCCTTCCCACGGGCAATTCTGCCACACCTTCGCTGGTTTTCTAATGCAATCATTTGATCAAAATAATTCCCTAAATGCCTTTGGCGCTACTAACACAGCAAAACCAATGCAGGAGGCAGCAGTTATGAGTTATAAGTCTCTGTAGCCACAGCAGGTGCTGTGATTCTCCAGTGGCTTGACTTCACACCTGGGGGCACACTCCATTGTCTTTAGAGACAAATGGATGCCAACAGCAGTAGCAACAACAACAGCCAATAAAGCTGCATGAAGCTGCAAACTCAGAAAACAGAAGATGTTTCTTTAAAGTAAATCTCATCCAACAAATAAAAGTATTGATGTGTCAGCAGCTGTAACAGCAGCCGTAACAGAAGTTCCCTGCCCTCAATATTGCCGATCCTTCTTTTATTGTATCAACAGATATATTGTGGGTGGGTGGGTGTTTCCAAATGTTAGGAGCTGTTATCCTTGAGCTGTGACCTCTCTCTATTATCTGAAGCAGACCAAAGGTATTTTTTCTTCTTTGCGCTTTCCCCACCAAAAGGATGTGTCAAAGAAAAGGGGTCAGTTTTTAGCACAGAAGATCAAAATAGTGTGAAGTGCCATCAAAAGATGAGGGAAGGACAAGGTTCCTCCTAGAGGAGATAAGAATGATCTAATTTGCTGTTCTTTTCCTTTTCAATTACATGACCTGATCTTATTCTTCGTTACAGCAGGGAGAAGTAGAACACTTCAAGAGAACTAGCTTCTGGCAGGAGAATACATGGAAGAGTTCTCTTTCAGCCAAGTGCAAAGAAGACAGTGCCATGACCAGGTGTCAGTGTGATCTAGGGACAAACGGATCTATCAATTTCATTTTTTCATTTTTCCAATCCTAAATTCAGTTCTACACATTTTTACAGCAATTTGCAATTTCTTTAAAAGTCCATGTGATCCCCACCCCCAGTCTTTCAGAGCAGATTTCTCCTAATATACAAATTGACTAAAAGGAACATTTTGGCAAGCCATATCCACTAATATAGATGCGGGGATCCTTTGGTCCTTCAGATGCTGCTGAACTAAAGCTCCCATCATCCCTGGCCTGATGGGATTTGTAGTTCAGCTGCACCTGGAGCACTAATGGTTCCCCACTCCTGACTTAATATGATGCATTTTTGTACGTTGTTTTCATGAATGTATGCATTTTTGTGAATTTTTTGCTTAATATATACATTTTTGTACACATTGGTTGGCAAATTGCAGCACAAAATTTTGAAATGTAATTGTGTTTTGGTGCATATATGGGTTTGAAAAATGCAAAGTAGACAGTTTCTCATCAGTATGCAAACAAAATCAAAATCCTGCCCTATTCCTAGTCGGATCAATATAATCTTACATTCCTTGGATATCATGCACTTAAAGTCCCACTGTGTCTCATTAAGTTGATTAAAATGGAAAAAAAATGCTCAGATGTACCTTTTGTATATTTCTTTTCCAATATGAGCTTTCAGAAACCAAGACCACCTTATGAAGTGATGGACAGATGTGTAGGTAGCCAAAGTATTCTTAAAAACTATGTCACTGTTTAAGAAGAAGATGGCATGATTTATTACAACAGAACCAGAAGAGTTGGCAATATAATATCTAATTAGTATAGTGTGTGTGTGTGTGTGTGTGTGTGTGTGTGTGTGAGAGAGAGAGAGAGAGAGAGAGAGAGAGAGAGAGCTTAGTAGACTTCTCCCACCTCTGAAGATTCAAGCAAATTGAGAGCCCATAGTGTGATGCCAGTTTAGGAAAGAGGAGACCCGTATTCAAACTCCAACTTGATCATGAGACTTACTGAGAGGTTGCTCTGGGCTCTTTTCATGGACAGTGCTTGAAAAAGCTTAGAAGCCACACAACCAATTACACTGCTCTGTTTGGCAATCCTGCACAAGCCATACAAGTTGGCAACATGCCAAAATTGGCAGCAGGGATGCCAAAAGGTGCTCTGCACCAAGGGCACTATTTATCCAAGGGGGCTTTCCCTGTAATAATAATAACAACAACATTTTATTTCTATCCCGCCCTCCCCAGCCGAAGCCGGGCTCAGAGCGGCTAACAACAGTAAAAGTAACACAGCATTCTAAAATCAATTCAAATCAAATTAATAGCAACCATTGGGCTAGAGTTCTGTGAGGATTGCCAAAGTCACTGTCTGTCAGCCTATTCTAATTCATAGGGGGGTTATGAGGATAAAATGGAATGCAGAATCATGTACACCACCTTTAGCTCCCTGGAAGTAAAAAAAAAAGGTATTAAATTCTATGGTAACAACTTTTTTGGTTTCAGGAGACAAAATGTCAACTATAGGAAATGCCAAGTGCTTGGTGTATTAAAGGAGTTTCCCTATTCCATTGCTGTCCATGGATTGTGTTTTGGTTGTTTGTGGGTTCCATGGTGCATTTTAGTTTTCACAGTTGCCACCCTTCTCTCCCCCTCTCATCCCACCAGCCCAGAAGCTCATTCTCTCTCATGCTTCTGCAGTATGTCTTCCAAGCGGAAAGAGTACAGTTGACAAATCTATCTCCCTTTAGTAGCTGTGATATTATACATTTGTCTGCCAAAGCAAACTCACTTTTAATCTTCAGCCTAAGTAGTGAAGGAAGGGGGAAAGCATGCTAACTGACAAAAATATAATGCTTGTTAGATAATGTGGGTAATATTGGCAACTGTGCTGGTTCCACTGTAATAAATCATGTCTTCTTATTAAGCAGTGAGTTATATTGTTTCAGATGAAAATACTCTGTTGCAGAGATTAAGACAGTTATGAGATCTTTGTACAGAGTTCCAAATTGAATGTTTATCCTGGTAAAGATTTTTGCTACTGCATTTGAAATTCTAAGCTATGTCTAGTCATAAAGCCAGATGTTGTGTGACAAACAAGTGAAATACAGAACAAGAAGCTGCCCGTTATTTCATGGAAAGTCTTCAGAGCTTTGGGGGAACAATTCTGCCAAGATTTCAGGAGGGGGTTAAGCATGTGCTTCATTCCCCTTTCCCCCCATCAGTGTGACATTAAAGTGTTTCATGTCATATTTTGATTTGTCTTTTTGGGGGAGGAAAGTGTCTTTCATGCCAGATATGCAGCATCTCTCCCACTACCTACAATAAAGTACAAAGTTTTATGTAATACTGAATAAACACCAGGCACAATCCAACTAGAGTTACACTGCTTAAAGGCACATTCACTTTACAATGGCAAGGAAATCTCACCTGTTCAAATTAGTAGGCTGTAAAAGTGTTTTATTTTGGCCAGATTGTGTCCACGTGTGTCATGCATGATTTAGCCAAAGAGAAAAGAAATGTTGGCTGTGTGCTATTTCCAAATGCGTGTTTCTAATATGTAGTGAAAGCATCCAAAGTATTGTTAAAGGGTACTGGTCTTGTAATCTCAGAAGAATTCTGCAGATTGCTTTAAATTACTCATAGATATATACTGTAGTTACAAAACCTACTTAGCCAATCACTCATATGATGTGTATCTATCAGTTTCCTCTCCCCACCCCAACGTAAGTGGATTGCTGAGAGGGTTTTTTGCTTTTGCTTATTCTAGAATTATATCTGGATTCTATAACTGTGTTTTAGGGTAAAGTAAAATCTATCCTACGCTGTTTCAAGGAGTTAACACATTCCATCAAGAACTACACTATTTCAGTCAACCATGCACTTTTGCTTTCCCCCTTGTCCGCTTTTCAGCTAACAGTGCTTTTATATCACATCTTCAACTTATGGTTTGAACCACCATCAGTAAATGCAAGGGAATACTGGTCACATTAAAATCTTACAACTCCTATGCCCCTTCACCCGCCCTGCCCCTCCTTGAGATGCAACTTTTCATACCGCTGCCTTTGTATCCTCCTAGTTGAAATTCAGCTGTAACAGTGCAATAGCTGCCAAATTCAGACTTCTAACCCACAAGGGACTTCATTAGTAGATGTCTTTTTCAGTTCAAAGATGGCACTTGAGAGTTTTAAAACTCTCTAGTTTACTAATTAGTTTACCTCCAAGGACTGTGTTTAACATTGTACAAACCACTTTTATATTATTATTGATGTGGGCATTTGTGCGCAAATCCATTCAACTTGAAGTACTCCAGTCCCCAGATGTGTTCAAGGACAAATGCGTAAAAATAGCCCTTTCGGTACATGAAAGAGAAGGGGCTTTCTAATCCATGAACTTTGCATTGAAACTTCCTTTCTGAGAATAGCACTTCTTTTCTTATTCAACAAAATAATGGCATCAACGCAAATGATATCAGAATGGACATTTTGCACAAAAGTTCTGAAACATTCTGTATCGTTTTGGGTTTTAAAATGGTAAGCACGTTCCTCCTTGCAAGTAAAGTTATACACTCAATTCCTGGTGGAATACTAAATCACAAACCTTTGGTATGAAGTTCAGTTGATCAGATATGATTCTAGGGATTGTATGTCTTCCATGCTGATTGGGACTGTGTACTCAATCATGTCCTTTAGAAACTGACTGTCTTGCAAAATGTCTATGTATATACGTGTGTGTGTGTGTGTGTGTGTGTGTGAGAGAGAGAGAGAGAGAGAGAGAGAGAGAGAGAGAACTGCAGTTTAGCTGGGATGTCCAGGTCCTTGCTATAGGATGGAAGGTAAGTATCGGGGGAATGAAAGAAAGTGGGGCATGTTGGAAAGGGCCAAACAAATTTTTGAGTTGAATCGAAGTTCTAGAGGATTTAGGCTCAGACTGTGAAAAAGAGTGGGGTTGTTCCTACACCTCCCTGTTACCTCTGAGGATGTGGACAGGCTGCTTGGATGAGTAAAACTGGCCACCTTTCTTCTTGACTCTTGCCCATTCTGGCTTATAAAAGCAAGCCAGACAGGGCTGCACAAGGGCTCTGTGGGGTGGTGAATGCTTCCTTCTTGAAGGGAGCCTTCCCAGAACCCCTTAAAGAGGTGGTTATCAAATTGCTTCTTAAAAAAACAACAACATCTTTGGACCTGGCCACTATGGTCAATTATCACCCGGTCTCAAATCTTCCATTCCTAGACAAGGTGATCAAGCAGGTGGTTGCAGAAGAACTCTGGGCACATCTGAAGGAAGCAGATTATTTGAACCCCTTCCAGTTGGCCCCATCATGGGGCTATATGCTTCTTTATTCCCAGAATGCCTTATATTGCATCATCTGTCAGTTGTACACATGATTGCAATGCATATTTCAGAAATCAGGCACTCGGCAAAGAAATAGACTAAGTTATTGTAAACCAAGGAATCCCCTGAGACGATTGAAAGTTCCTTGCTTGGCGTAAGTTGTAAAATACAAGAAAAGGAATAGTCACCCAAGGGAAATAAGCCAGTGGGTCAAATTACAATAAATAAATCTCTCTGAGATTTGTGAGACTCCAATTATTACTGGAGACCCTTGATATTTGTAAAGATAACAAAAATCCAAAATACCTATATTTTTTTAGGATTCAACAGCTTCTCTGTCTTGAGACCCATTTTACCCTATTATTCAGATGGTTAATCTCTTCTCATCTCCAAGGTGTGTGTGTATTCAATGCAGTCAAGAAGCTTTGATGAAAGATAGGGCTACCTCACTGTACAAATCCTTTATTCAATGCTGTGTAAAAAGGTTCAGGAACTGCACTTTTGGTAATATGCAGAGTGCCCACCAGCAGGTCCCATTGACAGCCTCGCACACCTTATTGCAATCATCTCATTAAATTGGGTTTGTAATTCATGCCATGCGAACAGATGGGCACAAATGCATCTTGCCAAGGAAGCACATATGTTTCTAAAGTGTGAATAACTAGGGATACAATTCTCTGTGAGGATTAGACGGACAATTCTTTCTTAGTCCCAAATTTTCACATTAAAGAAGGTATGGGAAACTTGGGCATTCAAACTTGAGTTTGGACTCACTTTTAAAAAGGGTTAGCTATTTTTCAGTCAGTAAATGACAAGATATTGTACTAGCCAAAATATGCTATTTCCCTATAAATTGCACACAAAACAATAGGGGAGATTAAGGGCATGCATTTTTAACTACCCCAACATTGGAAAGGCTGCTCTTGCAGGAAAACAAGGGAAGCTAACCTTCTGAATTAAGTAGATTCATCTCTTTCGCAGGTGCTAACAAGTCTACAAATTCCATCCAATTCACCAAAATTATTTGCAAGCCCATGCGCTAACCCCCCGGAGTCAGCCCATAAATAAAGAGACATGACTATGATGTATGGGATAAAATGATGTATGGGATTACAGTGGTACCTCGGGTTAAGTACTTAATTCGTCCAGAGTTACTTAAGTACTTAACCTGAAACTGTTCTTGACCTGAAGAACCACTTTAGCTAATGGGGCCTCCTGCTGCTGCCATGCCGCCGGAGCACAATTTCTGTTCTCATCCTGAAGCAAAGTTCTTAACCTGAAGCATTATTTCTGGGTTAGGGGAGTCTGTACCCTGAAGCGTATGTAACCTGAAGCGTATGTAACCCAAGGTATTAGCAATACCTAGGTTTAGGACTAAGGAGACAGGAATACATTTCTGCCTCTGAAATAGTTCACTCTCGGGAAGCTCTGGTGATATCCCATATCTCCTCTCCATCTTTCGTTGCAATAACCATATTTCCTGTTGCAGAATGTTAACATGGTTGCCCCCAGAGGCCATTAGTGTCTCAGGTAAATTGCTGTACTTTGCAGTGGACCTTTCATGTAAGAGCTTTTTTCCCCTATTGCAGGAGTATGCCTTATCTCCATAGCATTTCTCTCAACCATTTCCTTGCGATACAAGGAACAAAAAATCCATTAGGTTTGTCCAAGGCCAGCTCAAGGCATTTTGCTGCCTGAGGCAAAGGGGGGGGGATGGCACATGTCCATGTCAGGAACTCGTCCTACATTCGAGTAGGACCCTGGTAGAGACACATGCCCAACTGGTATGTTCCCTCCCTCCTGGTCGATCATTCGGGAGCTTCAAAAGCTTTCTTCAGCCCGAACATCACAGCGACCAATGCCAACAGACATTGGCACACTTAGGGATCTGCAGAGTGTTTGCAGTTTGCGTGACAGACCTCAGCAACTCAGCATTTTGGCTAATCTACTTTATTTACATATAAACACACATGGAGCACTACAACATGGCTCCCTCTCTAGCATCAGACAGCAAAGAGAGAGAACAAAGGACAATAGTCCCACTTCACGCAACACAGTAACACAAACATCCTGTCTCCGTCACTTCCCACTCTGTGGAGTCAAAACATACACTGTTATATGATAGACAACAATCCCATGACTGCAATCACTGGGAATGAATCTCCAATAGTCCATACCTATTCCAAACAGAGTACTTCAGTTATAGCAACAGGGCACTGTCTTGTCCCTGAGGAAAATCAGCAGGTTGAGGGCAAGGTGCATGAAACACAGCTCTCTTCGTCAACATAAAGGTATGGTGAGGGAGATCAGGAGGAAGAGCTGAGGGGTGCCACTGCCTCCCAGCATATGCATCTGACTTGGCCTGGTGGTAGGACTGGTTTAACTTTCATGTAACTTTTG
Organism: Podarcis raffonei; assembly: GCF_027172205.1. Classification (NCBI taxonomy): domain Eukaryota; kingdom Metazoa; phylum Chordata; class Lepidosauria; order Squamata; family Lacertidae; genus Podarcis; species Podarcis raffonei. Next base: position 56,860,625 of record NC_070604.1, read on the forward strand.
TTTTATGTTTTATGTTTCTTCTGGTAGGATTTTGTGGAGTTTTTGTGTGTGTGTGTTTTGCATGATATTTGGGAGTTTCTCTCCTCTTTCCCCACTTGTTGGATGCTTAGTTCAGGTCAGTTATGGAAGCAGTTTCTTTGCCTAACAGATCTGCAGCAGAGTTTCTCCTATGCCGAGGGAAGGGACAGAAGGGGCAGTCACATAGAAGTTATGTTCCACTGATCTCTGTGGAGCACACTTCCTGGTCACCTTGCATAGAGGCACATCCTGGTCGGTGGGGTACATAAGCACATACAGTGGTACCTCGGGTTACAGATGCTTCAGGTTACAGACGCTTCAGTTACAGACTCCGCTAACCCAGAAATAGTACCTCGGATTAAGAACTTTGCTTCAGGATGAGAACAGAAAGTGTGGTTCGGCGGCGCGGTGGCAGTGGGAAGCCCCATTAGCTAAAGTGGTACCTCAGGTTAAGAACAGTTTCAGGTTAAGAACGGATGTCCAGAACGAATTAAGTTCTTAACCTGAGGTACCACTGTATAACAATTTGCTCCGTTGATACCTGTGGTATGCCATAGTTTAGTTCCTCATGAGCTTTGTGCTTGTAGTGTGCTCTATTTCCTGGCTGATGCAGGCTAATCTGGTTAAAAATGTGCTTCCAGTTTCCAGTACTCTATAATAGTAATAAAAACTTGCACTAGCAAAACTTCTGTTAAAACAAATAGACTGCGCTTTGAGAACTAGGGCTTCAGGCAATAAATGTCAGATACGCGTGTGGTCTAGGACTGGAATAAAATGACTTATTTCTTTTTTAAAAGTCATTACTGTTTTCACATTTCCTTCTCATTCCTTCATGACTTATTGTTTTGCAGCTTGTTTCATGCTTAAGATTAAAATTATGTTCTTCCAGTTAAGCTTATTTAGTGGATAGGTAATGAATGTTCTTGCAGTTCTTTTTGTAGACATATGCTTCCAATCTCTATTTCACCTGCAGGCACATACGGTTTGATTTGGGGTCAGATGGTTTCTAAAGAGGCCTCTGCTGATCAACATTTATAGCATCTGAACTCTACCAGCATGAGTTTCTAAAATCTGCACTAATGGGAGGGCACTTATTCTTTTATGGTTTCAGAAATGGAGGAGGCAGTTCAGAGAGGCCAATGTGGAGAGAATTTCCTTTCATTAAAAGCATCATGCTGTATCATTTTCCAGTCAAGATGTTATAATCTAGTACAGAAGCAATGGATCATTCGGGTTTCACTGGGCAGAAATAATTATTTGCCACTTTGCAGAAATGTCAGCTCTCTTGAAAGGGTTGTTGTTCCTTTTTTGTAACCCAAACACAAAACTGAAGAAAGAATATATCTTTTGATTTAAGCAATATAAGAAAAGAATAATGATAAATAACCAATGCACAATGACAAATTAGATTTTTCCATCCTATGCCATTGCCTGACCTGCCAGAAACAAAGCAATGACCCTAGGAATTGAGTTTCAACAATCAACATGTTCTAAGGTCCCTTGCTTGCTGGGCAGACTGCAGAAGTAAATGCCATATGTAGATGCTATGAAAATTTAATTATGGAGGGTTTTTTTTTTACTATTTTCATAGTGATTAATATATTTTTCTTAAACATATAAAGTCAGGGTCTGTCAACAATGCTCACCTGATAAACAGTTTGACAAACAAATGCAATTCCTTGAGTTCTGATCCTTGGTAGACATTTCTGTCATTACACTTCTTAAAACACACACACAAACAGAAATATATACAAAGGAAATATAATAGACAAATAGAAAGAGAACCTACCCAAGTGAAGCTGAAATAAAAACCCCACATATACACCTTGTATTACCCCTGCCCCCCTTTCTCCCATTCTTCTTCTTTCCCAACTTTATTCTGCATACAACACTAACATCTCACTTCAAATGTAAAAAAGAGTCAACCTGAAAAAAGAGACAAGGCATGTACTTTTGTAAACCAAGAAAATATTTAATAAAAATATTTTAAAAAACAACAGAAATACATCCCTATTCTTCTTGATGAATCAGAAGCAAAGCAAATATAAACTTTGGTCTTTGTTTCCAAGACAAAACACCACCTCTCTTTAAGAATTACTCTAACTAGCTAGCTTGTTACACAATCTTATAAAAGTGGTGGGTAGGATGTGGGGGGTAAATCAATTTCAAAGGGAAAATATTGTAAACTGGAATATGAATTAAGAATGGCTAATGGACCATGGCTGTGGTTAATCAGGGCAGGCTAAGGAGAGCCAGTGTGGTGTAGTGGTTAAGAGCGGTGGACTCGTAATCTGGTGAACCGGGTTCGATTCCCTGCTCCTCCACATGCAGCTGCTGGGTGACCTTGGGCTAGTCACACTTCTGTGAAGTCTCTCAGCCTCACTCACCTCACAGAGTGTTTGTTGTGGGGGAGGAAGGGAAAGGAGAATGTTAGCCGCTTTGAGACTCCTTAGGGTAGTAATAAGCGGGATATCAAATCCAAACTCTTCTTCTACTGCCAGAACTGGAAGTGTCCCTATTTGTGCCAGTCAGAGACAATGACCACAAACGTTTGCCATTTCCTGAGTCCATACCATCCTACTAGCCAATCTGCTAAGACCTAGGTATGCACATATGTGACTTCTTGAGCTGAAGCCATAATGTATCTATTGAGGTGAGTGTAAGTTGAACAGTTAGTCTGCAGAACAACCAGCCACTGTTCACATTCAGAGCAGGATTTAGGGTAGTGCGACCTATCAAAGAAGTCTGCTCCACTATTGAAAAGCTCTCACCACCAGAAAGTTCTTCCTGATGTTTGGTCGGAATCTCCTTTCTTGTAACTTGAAGCCATTGGTTTGAGTCCTACCCTCCAGAGCAGGAGAAAACAAGCTTGCTTTATCTTCCATGCGACAGCCCTTTAGATATTTGAAGAAGGCTATCATATTTCCTCTCAGTCTCTTCCTATCCAGGTGAAACATAACCAGCTCCTTCAACTGTTCCTCATAAGGCTTAGTTTCCAGACCCTTGATCATTTTGATTGTCCTCCTCTGAACACATTCCAGCATGTCAAAATCCTTCTTAAATTGTGGCACCCAGAACTGGACACAGTAGTCCAAGTGTGGTCTGACCAAGGCAGAATAGAGTGGCACGATTACTTCCCTTGCTTGGGACACTATACCTCTGCTGATGCAACTTAGAATAGCATTTCCTTTGTTGTTGCTCCTGCTATATCACACTGTTGACTCATGTCATGCTTCTGGTCTACTAAGACCCCTAGATCCTTTTCACATGTACTACTAGCAAGCTTGGCATCCTCATTTTAATTTTCTGTGGCTTGTTATTCCTGCCTAATGTGCACATTTTCCATGAGGCCTGGGGAATGTGCACAATGGCTAGTTGTTATGTACATTAACAGCTCAACTTGTCTTCTTCTTAACACATATGGATATAAATTGCAATAGGGCAAGATGCCAACTGGATGCTGCAATTTGCTTGGTATACTTTTACTAAATGCACAGAGCCTTTTTTACAGTAATATATTGTTTACAATATCCATGGAACTTCCAGAGGATATTTTTCAGAAGAACAATAACAAAAGTGCCCTCAAGCTAACATAGAGGTTTTACATCCTGCATGAGAAAATCCCTGCAAACATTTCAAAAATGATCTATTTGATTAATTTTCTCCTGATTTCCTATTCATTTGGAAACCAAGGTTAGGATTGTAGCTTTCTGGTTTCTGAATGCAAAACTTGCATTCTCTCTAAAGGGACTTGGTTCAGACTGAATTTCTAATTGGGAATATTAATAGCTTGGCCCTGGTTTTGAAAAGATTATCAATGATTTACTGAGGCTGGAAGGCATTTTCAAATGGCCCCCAACAGAGCTGCTTCCATTTAAAAGTAAATGTTTGATATAAAGGCTAGAATAGATTATTGACTAGCTGCCCATCCATCTTGCATGATACAATAAAATGGGATTCATTTGTCATTTGATTTGAGGAATTTTCGCCACGACCTTTGAGGATAAATCACAATATAATGTCAAAAATCTATTTCCAGCTTTCTCACAAGTGAGCAATATAAAACTGGCCTATATGGAAGTAAAGGAAAATATAGAGGTAGAACTTATAATGAAACTAGGAAACACCTAACTGATCCATATGCCCCTCATACTCAAATCCAGCTCTGCCCCATCTCTTACATGACTATACAAACAATGGGTAGTCAGAATTCACTGTGGCTCTCTTCAAAGTAGTTACCTCCACCTTATGACATATTTCTATCCAGGTGGGTCAGGGCACCTTAACAGAACAGCTGCTCTCCTACTTCCTTGGAAGCTATTTGCTGTGATCAGATCCCACCCCATGTAGATGGGAATTGCTTCCAAATCAGTGTTCATCATCCTTGGGTCCCAAGACAGTGTAGAACTGCAGTGGTGAGGGAAGATGGGAGTTGTAGTCGTAACAACATTTGGGTTATTGGTCAAACACTAAATGATGAGACAGGTGTGCTATTGGTTAAGAAAGGATATCTTTCAATAAGCCTCCTAAAATATTTATCCCAGATGGTATCTGTTGTCATTATGAGCTGTTGCTGTTTTAAAGAGCCAGTGTGGTGTAGTGGTTAAGAGCAGTGGGCTCGTAATCTGGTGAACCGGGTTTGCTTCCCTGCTCCTCCACATGCAGCTGCTGGGTGATCTTGGGCTAGTCACACTTCTCTGAAGTCTCTCAGCCTCACTCACCTCACAGAGTGTTTGTTGTGGGGGGGGGAGGGAAAGGAGATTTTTAGCTGCTTTGAGACTCCTTAGGGTAGTGATAAAGCGGGAGATCAAATCCGAACTCTTCTTTAAACTCCTGTTGTTGTTTTCAACCAAGTTCTACTTCAGAGCAGACCCACTGATTTTAATGAACATGGCTAAGTTAGGGCCATTCATTTAAATGGGTCTACTCTGAGTAAAACTTAGGTGATTACTATCCTAAATACTCTCCATCACACACAAACACATCTGGTTTTTTTATAAGTTATACATTGTAAATTGCTTTGAGGTGCCTCATGGGGAACAATTAACATATGAAAAAAAAATGTCCATGGTTGCAGTACGGCCAGTTAAAATACAATTGCTAGGTTTTTATATCCTATGCTGGCATATATTACTGCAATAGACCTTAGACAATGATTTAGATCATCCCTGTTGTGCAGATCTTCCCATTGACTAAACTGTATAGACCTTTCCTAGTCTCATAAACTTAAAGTATGAAAAGAATATCCCACTATAAAATGTGTAATAAGTTCATGAGATTGACATTCTATATATGCTTCTTTATTATGACCTGAGTATGTTCTTTCTTTTTACAACAGTATGATTATTGTCATGAATCCAGCTTCTTATAGCCAATTTCCTCATTTACAGTTCTGTTAATACGCAGTGACAGAATCCCCCCCCCCCCAGAAATATGGAACAAGATTAGTAATTAGCCAGCCAATTCTGAAGTGGTGTTAAGTTTTTATTGTTAGAGGTCCCAATTTGCCCTTTCAGCTATTTTTAATACAGTTTCAGTAATGCAGTATTTGACAGCTGAATTCAGGTTCCAAGTTATAGTTTTAAGTATCTGGAATAATATCTTAGGCCAATCAGCTCCAGGAGCTCTAACTACATGTTAAACCCAAGATCACCTATTAGATACCCAAAAGTAAGATTTGTGTTCAGTTGTTTTATTTTTAAGAATTGGCACTTCAGGAGAGTGAAATTGCAGAAGAAGAAAGCTCTATACCGGATTTGGGGGCCACTTAACCCATTTCTCCAGTTCAAATCACACCAAACTGCTTGCCTTGGAATCCCACCATCCAGTCAAGCCTCATGTGTCAAATAAACAAAACACACCAATCCTTTACTAGTTATATAATTACAATAGCCACAAAATAAGTACACAAAATAAGACACAATAGCCAAGTATGTTTCAAACCCCTTCTTTTTCCTCAAGCTTAACTGTTCCCCAGCCAACATGTAACTTCTAAAATTACCATTCTCTTCTAAAACTTTTGTATCGATTTGTCAGAGGCTACATGTGTGAATGTTGCATGCAGGGTATGCAGCTGTGCAGTGGGATTTGTGTGCCAGTGAGTGGTTGGGTCATGGAAAAGCAGATGGATGTGTTATTTTATCAGCTATGTGATATGATACTTACATGACTGGAGTACATTATGAATGGAGTGTGAGAATGTGCCTTCATCAGGTACAGGGAGACCTTCCAATGTCGTTGGACTCCAGCTCCCATCAGCCCCAGCTTAGAATGGCCAATGGTCAGGAAGTTGTAGTCCAGTAACTCCAGAGTGCCACAAGTTATCTATTCCCACTCTAAATGGATGCACATGAAGAACAGGACCGAGTGCTTTTCTGTTTGCAATGCAGTACGATGAGTGCAAAGACCCAGGCAGGTTCTCCTCTGCAATTTGATCTTGGGTCTGTGCTTACATAATATGCACCATGGGAGCAGAGGCAAAATGGAACAAATAGTTGAGAGCTAGGGGACAAGTGGGACCGCGGGTGGCACTGTGGGTTAAACCACAGTGCTTAGGACTTGCTGATCAAAAGGTTGGCGGTTCGAAACCCCGCGCGGCGGGGTGAGCTCCCGTTGTTCGGTCCCAGCTCCTGCCTACCTAGCAGTTCGAAAGCACCCCAAAGTGCAAGTAGATAAATAGGGACCGCTCTCCAGCGGGAAGGTAAACGGCTTTTCCGTGTGCTGCGCTGGTGCTGGCTTGCCAGCTGCGGCTTAGTCACGCTGGCCATGTGACCCGGAAGCTGTTTTCGGCCTCTTGAGCGAGATGAGCGCGCAAGCCCAGAGTCAGTCACGATTGGACCTGTTGGTCAGGGGTACCTTTACTTTACCTAGGGGACAAGTGGCCACATGTTTTGTTCCATTAGGTTCTTTCATCATGAAGTTGCTCGTCAAAGCAGTTGATAACCTGGGGGTGGAGTTTTGCGCTGTCCAAGGTCCTGCAGCATTATTAGCGGCAATGTGATTTCTGAGTACATTTTCGGTTCTGCGGACACATAAAATAGACAGCCTAGTTATAAACCACTAAAGGGTGTCATGCAGAAGGATCTAGAATGTGCTATGCGAAAACTGCAGTAGATACTATTTCCATTACAGAGGAGATAATCAGAGGAAACTGTTCAGCCAAGAAGTAATACTGGCTGATATTCTAAGCAGTACTTTAATTACCAGGGCCTATGATAGAGCCTTAAAGAAAGATTGTCAAATGTGCCAGTAGTTAACCATCTCGAGAGGAAAAATAGTGAACATTCCAATTAGCTACCTGGACATTACCGAGGTGAACAGAATATTAAAAGTAAATGCATCAAAGGCATCACGAGGTTGCTTTGGATTATTATTATTTAAACAAGAAATTCCACGAGGAAAGGAGAAAAACTTAGGGCTGCTGTTTATTTTACATAGTGCATTTGAGTACAAAGGGTTGTTGTCAGCTAAGTTTTACTCAGAGAAGACGCATCAGAATGAATGGGCCTGAATTAGTTATTTCTATTAAATTCAATGCTCTGAATATGATGAATGTTGGATGTGACCCAAAGTACAAAATCCTTGTGTCATTGACATATTTAAATTGGTACTTTTCTTGGCAAAATATATGAAAATAATGGACCCAATCGCTTCCTAGTTACCACTTGTATGTCTTCTGCTAGGAAAAGCAGAAATTTAAACCCAAATGGGGATGTGCTCAATGAATGTGTGGTGGATGTATTTTAGTACTCAAGGAACAATTAGGAATAGCCTTGAGGACGAAGGAGAAAAGATTCCTGCTTTAAAATAGTGGGACAGCACTAAAATTTCTGGCAGGATACTTCTCTTGAGGATTTTAGGCAAGAAATGTAACTCAGTCACATAACCACTGACTACAGCTGGCAACTTTTTTTGCAGGGTGGCAGTGGCTAATATTGTAGATTAATCATAGTAAAGAACTAGTAATATAATGGTTTCACAAAGATCTGTGACACCTACACATGAGTACAGCATGCTTAGTCATGGCTTGGAGCACTCACATGAATGATATCAACAAATACAGTGGTACCTCGTGTTACAGATGCTTCAGGTTACAGACTCTGCTAATCCAGAAATAGTACCTCGGGTTAAGATATTTGCTTCAGGATGAGAACAGAAAGCGTGCGGTGGCAGCAGGAGGCCCCATTAGCTAAAGTGGTACCTCAGGTTAAGAACAGTTTCAGGTTAAGAACGGACCTCCAGAATGTATTAAGTTCTTAACCTGAGGTACCACTGTATGGTCTAGCACATTAATGGAAAAGTTGACCCAAGAAATGAAAGACGGAAATAAATCAAGAAACACAGTAGACAAATTTCAATTGACTTGGTTCACCTTTATTGCATATGTGGCACACACAAAAACATGCTTGGCAACCACCTTCCATACACTGACATCTGTGGAAAAGCTGTACAAGATAAACCCAATGGAAAAAGAGAACAAGGACCATCAACAAAAAATCGACTTTTTCTAATGACAAATGCTCTTATCTTTTGTTTCTTTGTAATGTGGTTATGTGCTGTTTTATGTGATACTAATATTTACATAGCCAAAATGAAATGAAATATTGGGTGGCGGGGGTAGGGGGAGTCACCATAGCTGACTTGAATGTGCAGATTTCCTGAGGTGTGTATTTCATAGCATCATAGATGTGGAAGAGATGTGGAAAGTATTCCAGCCCAGCTCCTTGTTCTCTGCTGGATCTGTAATGCAGGATGCTGCATCCTTGACAGATGGCTGTCCAGATTCCGCTTAAATACCTCTAGGGAATGAGAGTCCACAACCTCCCAAGCAGTCTCTTCCTCTGTCAAAAAGCTCTTACCGTTAGAAAGTTTAATGTTTCACCTCATTTTGCCCTCTGGCCCTGGAGCTATGGCAGCCCTCAGATACTTGAAGATCACTATTGTGCCTTTTCTTATTTCCATGCTGAAGTCATATTCCCATGATAAGAGCTGTTATCTAACAGGTTGGTGTAACTACTAGGGCTGTATACATCTGCCCTGTGACCTCAATTTGGGGGTTCCCAATCAGGCTGACCAGCTAGCTGAAGGACAACCTGGGAACCACCAGCCCTGCCCTTGATCAGGCCCCAAATTAGTTTGGAGGCTGGACTAATGTTTAATTAGGTTTCTAAAAAGAATCCTAATTAAACATTTGTGAACATATGTCCATGCTACACCACTGAGGCTCCTACCTTGTCCTGGGAAGACGCAGCCAGTGATCAGGGTAGGTCTTAGCCTATCCACTCAATACCTGGCAGGGGTACCAACTCCTGAGGGTGATGTCAGCCCTCCCATCTCCCTTACAAATTGGCACCTCTGATACCTGGGCCACCCAACCCCTCCTGTAGCTGTCCATGATTGCCAGTACCAGACTTTTCTAATGCTTGGGCACCTTTAAATATGCCCAGTTTGGCTCTGGCCAGTGTGGTGTAGTGGTTAAGAGTGGTGGACTCATAATCTGGTGAACCAGGTTTGCTTCCCTGCTCCTCCACATGCAGCTGCTGGGTGTCCTTGGGCTCGTCACACTTCTCTGAAGTGTCTCAGCCTCGCTCACCTCACAAAGTGTTTGTTGTGGGGGGGGGAGGGAAAGGAGATTTTTAGCTGCTTTGAGACTCCTTAGGGTAGTGATAAAGCGGGATATCAAATCCGGACTCTTCTTCTTCCGGACTCAGCTGTATCCATTGCAGTCTTAGCAGATGCACTGTGTGAAAAATGATGCCCTCCCAAAATATCTTCAAGTAACCCAAGGATTATATTGAGAATAGCTTTTATCTCTACTCTTCAAAGACACCAGCTTCTAACTGCAGCTATGCTATGGGGGCGAAGACAGAAAGTGCTGCTGTAAAGAGATGAACACCTTATCCATTCTCTAGTAATTTCCAGATTAGATTACTGTAACATGGGGCTGCCTTTGAAGACTATTGGGAAATTGTACATAACCCCAAATACAAGTATCCTAAAACTGGCAGTACTGGCTGTTGGGAATTTGTCTTGGTGGTTCTTCAACATCTTATTTGCCTCCTGTTCTGTTTCTGAGCACATTTCAAGGTGCTGGGGCTTATGTAGTAAAAGAGAGCTCTCTTATGGAAATAGCTATAAAGCAGGGATGGGGAACCTGTAATCCTCAATATATTTATGGGACTTCAACTCACATCAGTCCTGATGACTGGCTGTTCTGGCAAGGGCTGGAGCTGGAACCCAACAACAGGTTGGGGGCTGACAGGTTCCACACTCCTGCCTCAAAGTATCTAGGTGGAGAGTCAAACAGATTTAAAGGAGCATATTGACAATCCTGATGGGAAAAAGGAATAGTCACACCTTTCCCTAAATATCACTGTTGCACATCCAGTTTCTAGTCATATCTGTGATTTTGTTCAAAGAAAAGTCATGACAATTCAGTATTTCAGTGCAAACGTTTCCAAATATACACCTATTTTATATAACGTAGTCTAATATACACATCTTTGCAAAAGGATTTCCCCATTTTTGTATGCTATTTTCACAAATATGTGCATTTCTAGGCACACTTTACCCTACTGTATACATATTTGTGCACATTGTTTGACTGTAGAACTGCATTGCAAAATTCAGACATGCACCCATTTCAAAGGATGGCTATGTTTCAGTTCCCACATGGTTTTGAAAGTGCAAATCAGGCAGGTTTGCCTATACAGTGGTACCTCGGTTTAAGAACAGTCCTGTTTAAGAACGATTCGGTTTACAAACTCTGCAAAACCGGAAATAGTGTCCCAGTTTGAGAACTTTATCTCGGTCTAAGAATGGAATCCGAACGGTGGAAGAGCACCAGTAGCGGGAGGCCTCATTAGGGAAAGTGCACCTTGGTTTAAGAACGGTTTTGGTTTAAGAACGGACTTCTGGAATGGATTAAGTTTGTAAACAGAGGTACCACTGTAGATGTGAACTGAATCAAATTGCCCCCCCTTCCTACTTCCAGGCAAGCATGGCTAGGATTGCCACCTTCTTTTTGCTCATGCAAGCCTTTCCTGTTCTCATAACCTTTTCCAGTGTGTTTGCTGATATTGACTGATAATGACCTCTAATTCTGTTATTGTGACATTTGTGTTTCCTAATTACCTGCTAACTACTTTTCATTCTGTACAACAAATGATAAATATGTTTTGCCTCGCAAGCACAACTTCCATTCGCCTTCCTTCCCTTGCAATTTATTCTATACTACTGCAGGCTGAGTTTGTTTACTCTAACACTGTTTTTATTATCCTTGTCCAAGATGACTTTATGATTATGAGTTCCCCTGGAGTCTGCTCTGGGTTCTTTGTTGCTTTCCCCTGCATTGCTTTAAGTCATAATGCCTCACAATATGCGGCTTCCGAATGGACTGCTGTGTAAACAGTATACATGTTTATTTCTTCTCCTTACAGGGGCTTACCTTGACATTTCTGCTTTAGATGCTGATTCAGTGGCAAAGACCAAACTCAAGCAGATCACAGAAAATAATTATCACTGACATTCCAGAATGCTGGTTAAGCTCCACAGTACCTGCAGACAAGCCAATTACTTGCCTTTATCTGTTCCTGCTTGAAATGCTTTTTGGACTGATCACTGAAGGTGTGCTACGTAAACCCCATGCAGTGGCCATATGTTCAACATCAAAGTTCTGTTAATTTCTTGTTCATTGGTGATGATATTTTACAATCTATTTTAATGAAGATCTTATCCGGGCGATTTGTGAAACTTCGGGCTTTTTGTTTATCTTATCCTTGCTGCTTTGGAAGCAATGCTGTTTTCTTTCTGCATGCAATACACAGAGGGGTAGCTTTGCTGAAGTGTGGAGAGAATAGACTCTCTGTCCTCCCTCCTAGAACTCAGCTAACATAACCTAGGCTGCTCAGGTCCTCTGTGATAACACCAATGTGGTGGTAATCCTCTGTGATACCTAGACTAACATTAGGCTAAGCAGCTGTGTTCGCCCTGCCTCACTTTGAGGAAATCGGCTGCTCCAACATAGTTAACTGGGAAGAACAGAGCATGTTCGTAGTGTGTTTCATTGAGACCAAAATATAAGCAACACATAGCAGGGGCGTTCCTGTTGGGATCTCCGCTCGGCCAAGCTGATAAAGCTCATTTCCCCCCCGAGCCTTCAGAGTCACCTCCCGATAATTAATTGATGACCTCGAGCCTTTGATGAGGCTCCAAGGCACATCCTCCCAGCAGAGCATTAAAACAGCATACGGAAGTGATGAGATTTATGGCTACATTTTAAAAGATTTTTATTTCTAAACTATGCAGAACAGAAAAGACATCCTCTCTCTATGAAAGCAGAGAGCAACTGAACAAAGGAACAAAGGAACCAGGAAACCACTAACGTCACATCCCGTCTCCCTTCCCTTGAGACTCCAATAGTATGGAATGTAAACAGAGTCCTGTGACTCCACACAGCTACCCAGTGATAAGAACAGAAACTAACAGTTCCGAGGTGGGGGACGGTCCACCCCGGGTGCCATTCCAAAGGGGGTGACAAAATGCTGACCCCCGATCGGCGGCACCACCGGGGCACACGCCACGCCCCCTGGGATACGCGCCATGCCCCCTGGGACAAGCGCTGCTCTGGGTACCAGAGCAGGTTGCTTCGCCCCTGACACATAGTCGCCTTTGATGCGGCTCTGTGAATCTTGGAACCTGTCAAGCCTTTCTCATTCCAATCTTAGTCAAATCTAGAATTTTCAAACAAGAGTTAATGGCATTCCTATTCAGAGATAACAAAGGGGCATCTTTATGTGGGTCTCCAAGAATTAACTCTACAAATTCTTTGTACATCAAATTGTTGGTAATAAATAGCTGAGTGTTAAAAAAAGCGACAGATGGGTTAGAGTGGCTAAAAGGGAGACTGTATAGACTTGGAAATCTTGTGCCCTTTCATATGTTGGATGCCGTGTAATAAAAGTTCTATATTTAGGCTTGGTCTGATTCAGATGTAGTGAGAAAGGATGCCTTGCACTCTGTAAAGCGCAGTGGTGAGCAAAGGGTTCATATATACTCATGCTTCTTCTTCCTCCTCTTTTGAACTTATGAAGGGAAAATAAAGCTTTCACTAACATTTTTTTAACCAATCTTAGTTCTTTGTGATGTCCAAACTTGGGGAAATGTGGTTTGCTTAGTGAGAACTAAGGATGTATCAACATAACTCAGGTTTGATATTCATTTGTATTTCCATCTGGTATTTTCCATTCCTCTGCAACTGATTTATTTTGTGCAAGTCTTTCTTTCATCTTGTCACCCACATATGTATCTCATAATGCACAATAGACACACATATCTTGCCTATCAACATATATTTACAAATCAGTTACCTTCCCTGTGTGTTCCTTTCAAAGTTAATGGATTTTGCTGCTCATCTTTTGCAGCAAAAACAATGCAAACCCTTGTGGTACCTTTAAGACAAAGTTAATGAAGTGGCTAAAGGCCCGTCACAATTCTAGCCATGTCCATTCAGAAGTCCCATTGAATTCAGTGGGGCTTACGCCCAAGGAAGGAGTGGGGTTAGGATTGCAACCTGTTATGGCATTCTGTATCCCCCCCCCATCAGTGGTGCATCAGGGAGGGACAATTTAACATTGTGTTGATATTTCATTGTTTTTGTCCTGGATTGTATGCATTAGCTGTTATGCTATTTAGTCACATCTTTTTTTATTCTAACTTTTATTTCATGAATGTGTATTTTATTCATAAAAGAAATTTGGGTGCCTGCTGAAACATAATACCAAAGCTGATTTATGTTTTAAATATTGAGATTGTCTGAGAGTGGGGTAAGATTTAAAACAAAGATTTACAGGTTGGATGTGAATCCAGTGAATCCACTGAGGAGTATAGGTAACAAAAGAGATCACTTCTTTCCATGTGAAAAGAACAAGAATGAATGATGTATTTCATGGGTTTTTAAAATTCACTGCGGGAAGCAGATTAAGGCTGCAATCGTAACTCTCTTTTTGTGTGTGTGTGTGGGGGGGGCAAGCAATGGGTCTTTTAAATACATATTGTTAATATTTCAGCCTGAACACATATAGGCTGTTTTTAGCAATGAAACAACTTACACAAAGTCAACAAACAGTACTTCAGGGGAAAAAACATAAACCCAATGCACCTGTTGGGATAGCAGCATTGGTACACCAATGAATATGTAAATATCTTACATTGCAAAGCAATTAATGTATCTATTTACATAAAATGTGTGCATGTTAAAAACCTGTTTGCTGTAAAGAACTAAAGCAAAAAGTGTTCACAGCAAAAGTCTGTGCCATGGTGGGGATTAATTGGATAGACAGAAGGAAATCTGTTTGACAGTTCATTTTCAAAAGATTCCTCTGACATCCCTAGTGAGAACAAGCCAGAATCAAGCTCTGGCTTCAGCTATTGGCTTGTTCTGAAACCATAGTTTAAACTAACCACAGTTCCCCAAGTACGGCCATCATCCCCAAGTATGGTTCTGAACTTCTCTTGGCTGTGAAAAAGGAGGGGAGAAGCAGTAAGAGAGGAGGAATGAATGTGCAAGTCCAAAGCTCTTTATAGTCCAAAAGTCCAAAGCTCTTTATAGATCATTCGCATAGCAGGGAAACATGGTTTCCCACTGTATCTAAATCAGTCTTAGCATCTAAGGAATACATATACAAACAAAAGCCTTAGATAAATTAAATGGTGTGTGGATAAGTGGCTTTTCTGCCTATTCACTAAACCTTTGTACCGATTCAGATTTCTTCTTTTCTTTTGCTATTATTTTCAGTTTTCTTTTACTTTCATACTGATTGTTGCATTTTATCATACATTGCATGTGGAATTAAAATACTGATTTATTTATTTTTTAAGCATGGAAAGTCCTCTGTGCTGTGTTGATCCTTTTGTTTTAATCTTTTCATGTCGTGTTATTTCTCCTTTTGTATAGAAATTAACACTGTTTCCCGCTAAAAACAATGAGATCATCAAAAACATCTTATTAGGCTTTATCATGCCCATTATGCACAATGCTCCAAATAACATACTGAGACGCTAATCCACTGGCCTTTCAGCTAAACGGCTACTCCAATAATCACCTTGAGGCAATGCTGACTTAACACCATAATTATAAGGAATCAAAGAATGATTACAAGCCTTTCCCTCGCTCTAATTTCCTATCCTCAATTCCCTTGTCTGCACTTCTGTTTTCCTCTAGAGCTCACTGCCGGTGCTCAATAATATCCGTTTGTACCAGAAAAAGGATGAAATACTTATTCATGCTACTGAATGATCAACATCTCTGCACAACAGTTTGATGGCCAATTATCTTGGCTCAGACCCATTTTTAAAAAAGCAGTAAATGTTAATTATGACTTCTCTGGCAAGTGCTCCTCATAAGATTCAATTCCTGAGCAGCCAAGAATAATGAAGGATGAAATTCTTCACACTGTACTGCAGCAGTCTTCCAAAAGAAAGTAATCTCAATCCAGGATGGGGGTTCTTTTCCAAGAAGCAAGCAGAGCTCCTCGCAGGATCAGGAGCCCAGCAAGTCTGACTACTGCATGTATAGATGCCATTTAGGGGTGCCCGTTGATGACGAACAAAAAATGAATTGGTGAACAGATGGTTGGTGTGATGATCTATAACAGAATAAGCCACACACTGCAGGAGGTATAGAGGAGACTGGATGCACATTCCTTTTTCCAGCTCTGTTCTACATCAAAGAGGAGAGATTCAAATCTCCAGTGCTTTTCAAAGAGCTGGTCAGCGCTGGCAAACCTGACAGCAACAAGCATCCCTTGGACAGGTAGGCAGATGTAGATTTGTGCTCGCAGCTGCTCATGCCCACTCTACTGTTTTGCATGTGGATTTTCTGCATCAAGGCAAATGCTCTTTGTACAGACTTCTGCCTGCATGCTATGAAACATTAGCAAGTCACTCCGACTTTCCTCAATGAAAGAAGCACCCTCAACCCCTCTTCTCGCTTCGACCATTAAAAAAGCAAGGAAGTTATGAAACATGACCAAGTGAGAATTTGCACAAAGCTAAAAGCAGGGGTGATGGGACGCGGGTGGCGCTGTGGGTAAAAGCCTCAGCGCCTAGGGCTTGCCGATCGAAAGGTCGGCGGTTCGAATCCCCGCGGCGGGGTGCGCTCCCGTTGCTCGGTCCCAGCGCCTGCCAACCTAGCAGTTCGAAAGCACTCCTGGGTGCAAGTAGATAAATAGGGACCGCTTACTAGCGGGAAGGTAAACGGCGTTTCCGTGTGCGGCTCTGGCTCACCAGAGCAGCGATGTCACGCTGGCCACGTGACCCGGAAGTGTCTGCGGACAGCGCTGGCCCCCGGCCTCTTGAGTGAGATGGGCGCACAACCCTAGAGTCTGTCAAGACTGGCCCGTACGGGCAGGGGTACCTTTACCTTTACCTTTAAAAGCAGGGGTGCCAACTTGAATAAAATATTGTGGGGGCCCAGGTAAGCCTCGGCCCACATAATCGAAAACATGATGCAGTGCAACCCCACCATTTGAATGGGAATACCCATTAACTTTCTGGGGACTCGGCCCCCTCAAATATTTTATTGTGGTTGGCACCTGTGGCAAATAGGAAGCATAGAGGATTCAGCTACATTAGTCAAAAAGCAACGCTTTTAATGTGTTATAAATATGCAACACCAGATGGCACAGGAGAGCAAAAAAATAATAAAAAAAATAAGTGATTTTTACACAGCATTTTTTCTTTTGTTATAACGATTTAATGGCTGATTTATATATAGTGGGTTTTTCCCTGTGTGAAGAGCCAACCAGAGTTGAAGAGAGCAAAATGCCATCTAGGCTAGTCGCCTACCTCAAGTCTTTTCACCCAGAGCTCCCTTCTTCTCCCCACAGATCAATCCAAGCAGATCACAATGTGTGGGAAGCATAGTGTAAGTGGAAGACATTTACAGAACAAGTACAAGAGAAGAAAAACATGGTGCTATGCTGAGAAAGCTCTACAATCCAAATAAAATAAAATATGGAGTATCTATTAAAGTAACATACATACATACATGCTTTTATTAAATGCCCCCTTTCCACAGTTCAAAACATGCTCAAGGCGGCTTGCAACATGGAAAAAGCACATGGGATGCTCTCTCCCTCACCTCCCTCCATTCCCTTCCTGAATCTGTTCTAGAGAATCTGTTC
The DNA here is from genome assembly GCF_027172205.1 of Podarcis raffonei. NCBI lineage: Eukaryota > Metazoa > Chordata > Lepidosauria > Squamata > Lacertidae > Podarcis > Podarcis raffonei. The sequence goes on from NC_070604.1 coordinate 56,877,826, forward strand.
TTCAACCCTCTGCAACAGATCTGGGGAGTCTGTAGGGGTGTTGCGGGGGCGAGGGAAGAAGTCCCATTGTGCAAGTGGAAATCCTTACACTGACGGGATGTGGTGACTGACTATTTCTCATATACTCCCCCGTTTTGGGGGAATTTTAATTTGAATAAATGCTATTTTTAAGCAGAAAAAATAGCATGGGGAAAGGTTTGCACTCCCTCTCCCCTGGTGCGGGGATCCTAATCTGATTCAGGCCTCTAAACCAACAGGTTATCTTAATCACAGCTCTGCCACATCACAACTAGTTTGGCCCCAGAAGACCAGGGATGTGAAATCAGTAAACTCCTGGACTTCTTTTAAAGCTTTGCTAACACTTACGGCTGAGAGAAAAGCTGACTATTGTGGGATGGGGAGTAGAGGGTGGAACCCTGAAGGCTAAGAAAGCAGAAAAGCTGAAATTAATCATGAATGTGTTTATTTTAAAGAAAATCATTATCTTACGACCGATTTGTGATTGAGTTTCTTTTAACTCATCTAATGGCCTTTAAGAATCAAGTCGTGGCGTTGGTAGCAAAACGATTGTCTGAGTGATTCATCCAGATGCAGAGGAAACATTTGAACCACTGTTGAGGCAAGCAATTTCAGGGCAGGGGGAGAGTCAGTGATGTAATTAATTATAACTAATTATGATTTGCATTGCTATTCAAGCCATGGAGCATTAATCTTTATAATAGTGGGGGAATCATTTTGAAGAAAACAGGTATCTGTTGGTAAGTAAGCACTGCTGACATTCAAAATCTTTTTTGTAAACCGCTTCAATGTTTTTATACAATCAAGTGTTGAATTAATTTTATGGAATAAGCAAACAAACAAACAAACAAATAACTGGTGGTTACTTATTAATGGGGAATGAACATTCCCTTGGGGAAAAGGTGATGCTGGAAGCATGCAACCTATATTGCATAGGGATTGTTCAAACTGCAACCCAGCTGTGACATACATTATGTTGCTCTGCCTATTACTACCAACTGTGGAGATTCAGTCTAGTGTTAATTTCAATTACACCATCATTACTTTCTTGTCAAAGTTTTTACAAAATGGAATTATTTATATTAGTGGTGCTTCAGTAGGTTTCCTTGTCTTCAATACCTAAAGAGAATGTATTATTTGTCTTTCTTGGGGAGAATTTTAATGTACTTATTTTACCTTCAGAGAACACCATCCATAAAGGAATACATAAGAATATTACCAGAAAATATTCGAACAAGTGATCCATTAGTTAATCCAAATATGTGTTTGCCTCATCCAAGTTTCAATTTGCACCACTTCTTTGAAAGAAATTCCCCACAGTCTACACCAGAGATGGGGAAATTGGGGCCCTCCTGGCATTGCTGAACTACAATTCCATACCCCTCAACTTTCCTGATTTGACCAGAATATCCTGGAATTACAAAAGCCATCCTGGCTTCTGATTGGATCCCAGGGTGTCTCGTTTTGGCTCCTGAGCTCTGGTGCGAGTCAGCTAGCTTGCACCAGAGCACTGAACCAAAAAGATGTGTATTTTCACAGGGTGGGGGAGGGGGCCCAAATGAGAAGGGGGATGGCCTCTATCAAGGTGTCTGGTGGAAACAGAGGTCACTGAGGTGGGTGGATGTATCTGCAGAGAAGGTGGGGAGGTGTTGGTGAGGGGAGTGTTTTTAAGTGTGTTGAGGAGCTGATTTGTGTACGATTTTCATCAGTGGGATGTTGGAGGGTATTGCAATTCCCTTCAATGATTGCTGACTGCTAGCTATGCTGGGGCTGTTAGGAGTTGCAGTACAACAACTATGGAGGTCCGTAGGTCCCCCATTCCTGATGTATATCTATTTGCATGATGGAATGCATACGTGTATCATATGCACACACTGGTGGAAACCATGGCTAACTGGGGCTTCTTTCCATGTGTACATGTGGCTACTGGGCCATGTACATACACCCCATGTGGCAATGTACATTTTTAAAATTATGAGAGGTTGCTACACTCCCTTTCACCCAAAATGACCACAGGGTGGTTTGAAACAAGGCCATATAAAACATAGTAAGTAAGAACATGAAGAACAATTCTCATAAAAGACATAAAGAGCATAATTGGCATCATTATAATGTTTTTAAAAATGACCTGATCAGCCTCTTAAAGCCTAACAAAAAGTTGATTTTTTAAACTGGATGTCTAAATGTATATAAAGTTGGAACAAGACACATTTCAGAGAGGAGTTCATTCCATAGACACAGCCTAAGGCTGGTGCAGCTGGGAGAATTTCCTGTCAGACAATCGTACAGACAGTCGCAAGTCATACTGAGGGTGTATATTTTAGTGGTGCTACCAATTTTTCCCTGTGGAAAAAAACAGACCCATCTTTTTTCTACACTGCCTGTTTAAAAAAGCAGTCTTGTCTTGTTGTTAGAGTTTTATTTAAACCCCTCGAAAAGAAACAACATTATTGATAGGTGTATTTATTGCAGTTGTCTAGGAATTTATTTGAGAATTATGATCAGTCTGATCCCTGCACAGAAAATGGTAACAGCTTTGCAAAAGCCAGACATCAGCCTGGGCCTTCATATTGGCCGATAGGTATTGACAGGACTAGCACCAGACAAGCTTGATTCACTTTGTTCAGGCCTTTGCTTCTCAGTGAAGCATGCTGGACTGTCAGCACACCATTCATCACAGTTACGGGTGTCAGCCACAGTAGATGAAGTAGCAGCTGCCACAGCATCAGCACGGGGGTTGGGGGGTGAGGAAAGCCAGTTTTTAAAATGGCGAATAGGGCAGGATGTAAAAGAGATCTGGCAGGGGAGAGGGGAACCTGGGGATGTCAGAAACTCCAAGTTTCCCTGTTTTCCAGGGACAGTTCCAGATTTATAGAAGCCATCCAAGTTTCTGATTTGATCCCAGAATGTCCTGCTTTTCCTTAGGACGTCCCTATTTTCATTGGAGAAATGTTGGATGTTATGGAGTTATGTGACTCCCAAGCCAAGGACATAAGTAACTATACAACCTTTAGAAGACATCGGAACGCAGTCCTATATAGGGAAGTTTTTTTAAAAAAAAAAGTTTCGTGTTTTATTATGTTTTTATATATGTTCGAAGCCGATCAGAGTGGCTAGGGCAACCCACTCAGATGGACGGGATATAATAATAATAATAATAATAATAATAATAATAATAATAATGGAAGTCCCTATTTTCATTGGATAAAAGTCGGAGGGTATGGGATGTGTGTGTGCATGGAAACAAAAGAACAATAACAGGGCCAGCCCAAGACATTTTGCAGCCTGAGGCGTTGCAGCATCAATGCTGCCCTCCTCCACTGTGCTCATGGTGCATAGGAGTGCTCAGGGCTGGTCAAGTTGAAGCCAAAAATTCATCAGTACCTTCCCCTCATACTTCTTGGCAATGAAAAGCAACAACAAATTAAATAGCTAACATTTTGCCTCCCTTTCATGACACTCAAACTCTGTTGCCTCAGACACCTGCCTCACTCTGCCTAATGGTAGGCCTGAATACAAGCCCCTAAGCTACACGGCAAGGATCCTCAACCTGTCAGGATATATAAACTGCTAAGTTAGTAATGTAGGAAGCTTCCTTGTGTCAGGGTGCACTATTTTTGCTTCTTAGCTCTGTATTACGTACTCTGACTAGCTGTGGCTCTCCAGGGTCTTAGGCCGCATTCCCACCATACATTTAAATCTATTTATTGCATTCATATCCCACTTTTTCCTCCAAGGAGCTCAAGGTGGCACACATGGTCCCCCCCTTCCTCGTCTACTTCATACAACAACCCTGTGAGGTATGTTAGGCTGAGAGGCAGTGACTGACAGAGAAGTCACTCAGTGAGTTTCATGGCCAAGTGGGGATTTGAACTCTGGGCTTCCAGGTCCTAGTCCAACACACTAACCACTACACCACACTGGCCCTCAGATTTCCAGAATGGTTAACTATCAACCCCTCTTCACAGGGAACTCTGGGAACTGTAACTCTGGAAGGGGAAGGGGGATCTCCAACAACTCTCAGCCCCCTGAACAAACTACTACATAATTCTTTTGAAGAAGTCATGATTGCTTAAAAGTGATCTCAGATTGCTTTAAATGTATGATGTGAATGTGTAAGAGAGAAGCCTTATCAGATGCAGCCTTCAGCAGCTTCAAAACAGTCTTTAAGGCGTTTCTTCTTAAGTTGGAGAAGTTGGTATTCTCAGTGCTATTTTTATAGAAAAAGAGGTGCTGGAGCTCACCATGAACACCTCCCTCATTGTCTTAGAATGACAAGGGCACCAACCTGGGAGGTGCTGGAACTGAATTCCAGTGAGTCCCCCCCTGCAAAAAAGCCCTAGGTGTTGTTATTTAATTTATATTTATATGTATAATGCCAAAACAGGCTTCTAAAGGGTTTATAAAATACAAAACCCAGTTACATATTGGACTGGAGAAGAGATTCATTTAGTAAGTAAAACATGGGAAAGATGCATCTCTCTTGTATCATTTGTTTCACATGCTGCACAGATTTCTGGCAGCCTAGATTTTTCAGGGGTGTTTGTGTGTTTGCTTAATCTTATTCGAAAAGCAGCCATACAGGGCCTTGATTAGATTCCACTGGCCTAAGGTTAGAAAGAACCTTCTGCTTTTCCCCATGGCATGGTTGCCTATTTACTCATGCTTGGCTTTTACTATTCCAGCCACCTCATGGGTATTGGCATTTCTTGTTTTGAATGTATGGAGGTAGTTTATTATTACTGTGATTAGTTTTCTGGGATTGACTCCCTGGCAAAGTGGGATTATATATGTGTTGCTTGCACCACAATGTCACAAGCAATCAGTCTACGAAAGAGACAGGCAGAGAGGCGCACAAGTGTGCCTCCAAATCAAACAGCTGTGGACTCAGCACAACAGCTTCAGAAGAAAGATGCCGCAGGCCCCCTACTCAGCTGCACATGTGAGTTCCCTTAATAGTTTGTTGCTGAAGAAAATTACTGTGGCATTGGGGAATCCATTGTTGAAATGGATACCGCTTAGGGATGCTTGAGGAATTCAATTCTTTGTGAATTCCAATATGATCTGCACCTCCCAAGCTAGTGTGTGGATCAGGATATCTCTGCCCATCACATGTCTTGCACTTCCTCATGTGTAGTTTGTATGTTTTAAATAGTCTTTAAATGTGATTCTCCTGTGTAGATTCTGATACTGCCCCCCCCCCCCCAATTTAATGGGGCAATGGGATGGAGTGGACTCAAGAATAAATACATGTGAAAATGATGTGGAGCACAAGTCCCTTGGACTGCTATAAATAATACTGTAATTGATATACTCAACTGGGAACATAGGACCACTTCATAGTTCCTTTTTTTCCCCATATGTGGGAGATTTGTTTAAACAAAAGAAAATGGTCACTTGCGAAGTGACTCGTGAAACATAATCTCATGTAAGTTTTCTTGGAGTTAGTTTCTATTATGTCCAATGTGCCTTGCTGTGTAGAAAGTGAGTCCAGGACTGCTGCCCTGTGGAGCCATATGTCTGGACAGATATGCAACACAGGGTTATTGTGCCTAACCAGCATATCACAGATGAAAAAAACAGCCATGAATTGGTATTGGGTTGTCTCCAAAGCAGTGTCAGGAGAGTTCTTCTGGTGTAGCGGCACTTCCATTTCCTTTTCTCTCTCTGCCGGCTCCCCAACCCTCCAGATTTTGAGAATGTAGAGGGTGTTGCAAGGAAGAGGAGAGGAGGGTAACCTTCAGTTCTGCTAGCATAGGAACAGGAGAGTTGGATACCACCCTTTGTTCTCAGAAATCCTCCTAAAAATTCCTCCCTTGGGAGAATTTTGGATATTAAATATCTGGTACTGAAATATTTGATTGAATGCTTGTTATTGAACACATTGTACCTTCAAAGTTAAAGAAGCTTTTTTACCGTAAAATAGCATAAGTATTCATAGGCGACAGGCTACTTCATCAGATGCTGAACTGGAACATCTGATAAAGTAGGCTGTCACTTACATAGGCTTATGCCATTTTACAATATGAAGCTTCTAAAAAGTTAGACTCAAGGTGCCATCCAGCATGTCTTTATCTTTATTATAGAAGACTAACATAGCTTTCACAATATAAAATATTTGATATTGAAAACTCTCCGGAAATCCTTTGGTTGCTCAAACACATGCCAAGGACTGTATTCAAGATGTTTGGTCTCCTTATTTTACATCCAATAATATCCAATCTCAATATTCATTTGGATTTGAAGGAGATGCATAAGCTTTTGGGAAGGTGCAAGGGAGTAACGAAACAGCAATATGATGAAGCTTACAGATATATACAATAATGGCTTTGCAGCACAACATTAGCCAATGCATACCTAGGTGTGGAATAGCACAGAGTAGTTTTGAATTGTCTACCTTCATGGAACATTTCCCACACTGAATTGTCTGCCAATTACCGGTAGCTTTGAGCATCTGGCACAGAATGACACACCTGTGCACCACAGAAGATGCTGAGAGGCATGTCCTAGAGGGCACATTCAGCTCATGGCATTCTGCATTGTGAAATCATCTTACCACCACACATTATGCACCAGGGCAACTATTGTGTGCAGCTTGCTTGTGGCCAGTATCTGTTAAAGTATCTGCCACAGGGACCTAACTCAGTGGTCAGAGAACTCTCCTCCATCTATTTTGCGGCTTTGCATATTCTCTTCTGATGGAACAACGACTGTTGCTTGTAGTCACAATATGGCCTTTAGGTTTCACTGTCTGCAGTAGAAACCATCAGCTTCTCCTTAATTTGACTTCTTGTCTGCTCAGCACATTGCAAGAACCCTTACTGCAAATAAATTAGCTTGGGCATAAAAGGTAAACATAGTTATTTTTAAATGGCACGTCTGAGCACGGAAATGGTGCACAGATGCTGCTAACACTCCCTAGTGGTAATGTGTCCTGATACTTAAGTGACATTTCAGCAGTTCATTGCCCTCATTAAGCAATCCTTCCCCATTCTTCAAAGTTGCCTCCAGGAAAAATAAAGAGGAGAAAGAACTGAATAGATCAGAAGGTGTTTCAGATTCTAGGTACCAATGCTTTAGACTTCTCGGTATCCCCCATCTTGTACATTTATTTAAAGTAAAGCTGCAGCTTTTAAAATAATAATAATGTTGCAAAAGTTGGGTGCCACCCCCATCCTCTCCCAAGTGGTAGCAAGATCCTAGGGGGTTTCAGGTACTCACCCAGGGTTTGTGCTTAGGAGAACTGAAGATATGGCAGAGACTGTCATAGCTTTAAGAAATATGATTTATTCACATATTTACACCTCCAGTCTACATGGAATTCAGATCTTACAGCATTGCCATATCAAGCAGGGCTTGTTCCCCATAGCAATGCTGCGCTGGAGTCAAAGGCATCTCTGCCATCTACCTTCAGCCAATCTGCCCAAGATGGATCTTTGTTTGTTCTCTCCTTCTTCCCAGCACACCTTACTAAAGACTCTCTTTTCCTATCATTTTACACCCAGTTACCCTGGCAACCTCTGTCTGCCCAGGCCTAAAGATTCCTCTTAGATGGCCACCAACACCTTTGGACATGTTAATGCCTCTATCCCAGGTGAGGCCCTGGCTTGGAAAGAAACCTTAGCCTATATTTTTCCACTGGCCTGCAATCTTCCATTTGATATTAAAATAGGAGCAGTTATAAGGAGGGTTTTTAGCAAGTGGGGCCTTGGCAGAACCAGATGGAGGGACTCTTTGGACACCAGCATTTGATATGGGGACTGGTTCACAAAGGATAAAATGAATGTAATAATTGTAATATTTGTTCATGCATTTCCAGAGGTGCTGGGTTGTAAACATTACATGAAGGCACACAGAGAGTGCAAATTTTCTGTTAACACATTTTTCAGAATACAGGCGATTCTACAAGAGCAGAGCACAATGGTGCTTATTGGAGCATCTGGAGAAGTAATATACTAGGCTTGATTGACCATTGATCTGACCCTGTATAGAAATTCTTATACTTTTGGCCCCAAGGTGTCTACTATACCTTTTGACTTTTAAGTTAAAGTGTCTAGATTTGATTTACCAATCTGCTTTTAGCTGGTTCCCTTGGTAACCATTTCAGGGATGTTACACACAGTAAATGTGCCCAGTCTACTTTTTGTATAATTTTTAGCTTATGGAATTGTGAATGGAATGCCAAAGTCATGCTTGCTTACCGAACGTGTTGAATGTGATTCAGTGTCTAAATTTCAGTGGCATATCACTTTAACTGTGGAAACTAGGAATATATGTCCAGCCTTGTCATAAGAGTTTTATATTGTCTTACATTTGTGAATTTTAGAGCTTGTGTGTGTGTGTGTGTGTGTGTGTGTGAGAGAGAGAGAGAGAGAGAGAGAGAGAGAGAGAGAGAGAGAATATTTCTGTGAATATACATGTTCGGTGATGGGAAACTTTTTTGGTTTGGTTTGGTTTTCATTTCCCAAAACAACACACAAACGGAAGCAGAGCTAGCCTTTGAAATTCACACTTCTCTGAAATTTTGTGATGAAATTTCTCTAGCCAAAAATGGGTACAAAGATGCATAGTTAGAGGAGCAAGTGCACAAAATGCACATATTAGTGAAAATAACAAACAAAATTATGTTACATGAGAGGAAATGGTTTGTGAAAATGCGTACGTGATGTGAAGTGCATACATAAATGTGTCTTTTAGGAGAAATGCGTAGTAAAAAGCTGGTACATTTTCACGAGGAGTGAAAAGAATCTGATGAGGAAATGGGGAAAACTGAACTTTTGTTTTGAAAAATGTGAAACGGAGAGAAACCCAATGTACCACAATGTTTCCCCACAGTCTGCAGTCCTATCAAGGCGGCTACACAGAGTGTGGGAGTGTAGTCAGGAGAGACTGGACAGGGGGAAAGAGAGACATTAAAAGAAGGGGGAGGGAGGGAGAAGGAGTGGATGGGCTGGAGCAGGGCGGGGGAAATCCGCTAACTTGTGGAAAGTTATGAAGAGAGGTGAAAGACTGCAGTGATGAACTGGGAAAAGAAGGAAGGATAGGCAAGATCTGCACCCAGGTAAGGGACCCCTTGATGAGAACAGGTGCTGATTTTCTGGCAAGTTTTTTTTAAAAAATATATAATTTTTTTATTTGATTTTTTTGTTGATACACCAAGAAGAAAAAAGAAAAAAAGAAGAAAAACAAGAATACAAATGAAAATGAACACAATATTATTTACAAAACAATAAAGCAAAAATTGGTCTTTGAACTATAGACCCGACTTCCCATCTATTCCTTACTTCGATTATATATTGCATGTTGCCAACACACACTTTTATCCTAATTTGACTAATCCTTAATTTATCTTAGATCTGATGTCTTTCTTAAAGCTACTACTGAAATTACTCAAATTCTGTGACAGAGTTTAAACTACTGTAATTATTTTTCAAATGTACTTTAAAGAACTCCCATTTTGAATTCTCTGGGAATTTAAGGATCCACTAAGTGTAATTTGAAGGGTTCAATCTAGGACTCTGGGGGATTCCCAGGGGAAATAAAAGTGCATTCTAGTCCCTCTGACATTGATATTGGCAGATTCGTCCATCCCTACATGTCACTTTTCAGTGTGGTAAGTACATTTACAAGGCAGCCATTATGGAATTCCTCCTGGCTTTTTTTATTTTTTTAACAGCATGTTTAAATACCTTTCATCACAAAAGAAAACTCTTTCCACATTAAAATGTGTTACCCTATTTTGCCTGTTTACATGCTTTTCCGTTATGGTGTTTCTGGAATTAAACTAGAACCAACAGGTGATAATTTCAGAGAAACAGCTGTTTGTTAAATGTTAGGGCAAGCTTTCAAACAGTGAGATACGTTTGACAATGGAATGGTTGCCTTGCAAGATGATGGGATCTCCTTTGCTGGGAATCTTTAAGTGAAGGCTGAACAGCAATTTTCTAGGGACATTGAAGTTCTATCCTGCACTGAATGGTTGGAGCAGAAGGCTTCCGACACACTTTCTCACCCTATAATTCTATTGTTTATAATGGGGGGGGGGAGAGTATCATTTCCTCCACAATTCTTAGATACTACACTAAATATTTCATTGTGCACATAGATTTTGCAGGAAATTATTCTGCAATAACCCTTTGGGTGTGAGTCTAGTGAACAGGAACCATTTGACATTTCATTAGCTGTTTTCCCTCTGAAATGACTATGATTTGTTAGTTTTTGCAGGTAATTATTGCTTTATGGCCTTGTTCATATTTCCTTTTATATTCAGGGACCAGAAAGCTACCATAAAAATAATACATAATTTAATGTCTATGTTGCCTCTTTCTGACGTCACTCCATGAAACTGTAAAATATTACTTAGTAAAGTTTTGAAAGAAGAGAACTTTAAATTGCATCCTGTTTTTTAGCAGAGCAATAATATGGTCCAGTATCTTCCCAGACGAAAATTTGTGGAGCTCCATGGGCAATGGACTCTCCTGGGGCTTGCCCATCCACGACATGCTATTGCCCAAGTGAGCAGTGGAGCTTTCTGTCTGTTATTCTGTTTGTCCTCCATCTCCTCTGCATTTCTTGCTGAAAGAGTTATTGTTTACATGTTATGTCCATACATAGTATGCCTGGAGTACATAAGTCACAGTGGGCACCACACAATGGCTCACATCGTTCAGGGCACTTGCAGATTGTGTGTATGATAGAGTGGTATAACATCATTTTGAAGATTCCTTCTTGTCATGCAGATTTGTGCTTCCATGCATGGTTACATTGGGGACATTTTTGGCATGCTTCTCTGTGGGCAATATTGCTACGGATCCTGGTGCCTCCTGTCAGGGTCCCAACAATATACAGTATCTTCTTTGCTATGCTGCTGTTTTCTTTTATGTAAAGATAACAGTGTACTGGATTTAGCAGCAGTGGACCGGAGGTGGAACCATTGGAAGGTGCTGAATGCATATCCTATATCCATTTAGCTGGGACTAAACCCTGTGGAACTCAGTGAGACTTACATCTAAATATACATGTACAGTATAGGATTGTGCAGGAAGTGCATTAGGGAGCACACTAAAGCAATGCAACTATGTCTCCTAAAATAAGTCAGCTCAGAGGTGTTATTTGCTAAAACAAGGAAGGGGAGAGCAATCTGGACTTCCTAGGCCTGCTTTTACCTCCAGTCAACCATGTACACCACTTTTAACACCTTGGAGAAAAAGGTGGGATGTAAAGGCAGTAAATAAAAATTGTTGGATTTTAAACATATTTTATTTTTTATATATTGAATGTTTTAGTTGTTGCTATCTTCCTTGTGTGAGTTGTCCCCTTAAAAGTGGCTTGTAAATGATATCATGAATGAAATGAAATCTGACTCCTCTTTCTACAGAATCTCTTGGCCTTTTCCGTACATTTGTAGGTTTGAAGCAGTACAGCCAATTTCAGCCCTTCTATCTTTCCTCAGTGATGTTGGGGTGTGTGGTCTTAAACCTAAGTAGGTGGGTGTAAGCCTCACCAAACTCCATGGAACTTACCTCCGAGGAGACATATTGGAAATTGCACTGTAAGGCAGCTCAGTTAATCACTGTCAGAAGCTTCATCATCACTGCAACACACACACACAAAACCCTTGGTACATTAAAATATATATTGGTTGATTAATTGATTGTGGCAGTTACAAGCCCATCAAAATTATTTATTGGGTTGCCAGCTCTATGTTGTTTAGCCTTGAAGAAGAGAGAGAGAGAGAGAGAGAGAGAGAGAGAGAGAGAGAGCACGTGAGCGTGAGCATGAGCTTGTGAGCAGGAGATGTTAGTAATTCTTTTATCTTCTCATAAGGTGAGAAACTGAGGGAAGGAGCTTAACCAACTCGTTCGGCTGCCCCATCAGGCTAAAATGAGTTCTCATATAGTCCCTTCATGATTTCTCCTAATGAAATCTGCTTGATGCCTGCATTAGGACCATTTGATACATTTGTTATTTAGGGGTGTGGGGGATAAGTCAGTAATGCATTATGAGGTGTGTCATTATTGCCAATTATGGAAAGTGCAGATGGGAAGCTGGCGCACCTGTGCTCAAAACTACTCCAAGGCAATTTTTGGTGCTCTTTTAAACTCTCATTACAGTGTTGGTTAAAAGGGCTAATTCAGTCGCAAGACCCCTCGAGCACCGCGTCCCTCAAATTGGGCGGCATTTATATGTTGAATGATACTACCATTATTATACTTCACCCAGTAAGAGAAATCACTGAATGAAGGCAATTTAGTTGTTCTCTGGATTGAAGCCCTTTCAGTTCTTTCTCTTAATTGTTCCCTAGCAAGCTTCCATTACCTTTTCTTAGTTCCAATTCTCTGAGGTTTATTAAAAGCTAGTCTGAGGCAGTCCGTCTCTCTCTCTCAGGGCTGCAGGTAACATGTTTCCACATGGTAAATTTTGTCAGCTTTTGACAGGGGTATATTAAGCAGTCCTTTCCTTAGATCAGTGTGGAGCCAGTGTGTCAGGGAGAGACATTTTCTATAAACCTGGCTGCCTGAGGCCTGGTGCTGCTCTTGTACTTCACGTGGAAAGGTAAAGGCAGAGAAAATGAAGTCTAGTGGGGACTGCCTGAGGAAACCACACCATTCAGTTGACTGTTGACTGCTAACAAGGAGATGCCAGAAAGCTGCAGAAACAGGAGGGTTTTTGTTGCACTGAAAAGCTGAGGCAAGGGACATAATTCATGAAGATATTCATATATGGGCTTACTTTCCACAATTTCTTCACTGCTGTTGGTCATCACAAGAGCTGGGGAATGAAGGCAATATGCCGAAGGCCTACTCGCTTGATCACATCAGCTTTAGAAATTTCACCAGATACTTCAAGCACACTGTCTTTTATTTTATTCCACTCTTCAACAAATTGGATTCAAGGATCCCTCTTTGCCATGAGGGCTAGAAAGATTGCCATAAGGAAAGAAGAATGACTATGGAATGTGGGGTTTTTTCCTGAAAGATGGAGTTGTTTTGGAATTTGTTCCTGTAGATCAGATCATATAAGTGCCTTTTATTTTTTTTAAAAACTTCTTTTAATTTTTAAAAAATCTTTGTCTTATAGTCTCAGGGTTCTAAAGCACCCGGGTGTTGAAATAAGAAGGAAAGTCTTAAGCAAGAAAGAAGGGACTTTAAAATACTCTTCCTCTCCCTGTTTCTCAGGTGAGATACTGAGTTATGTGCCTGGAAAGTGTTGTGGGGTGGGCGAGAGGGTACCCTTAAGGTGGTAGTTAATGCTAGGGGGGAATATGTTATAGGGAGAGTCTGATAAGCTTGGTAAAGGGAAGGGTGAGTAGACATCTTAGGGCCATTCCCTGTTCTAGTTTTTCCTTCATCCTGAAATTGTGTTCTGTAGCATTGGGGAGCCCTTGGGAGTTTATGTAGTGGCTTTGCAGGGGAGGGGGGAGATGGCAAAAACTGTCGGAATTCAAGCCACCAGAGCCAGTCCCTGCTCTTAGTCCAGAGGAATTTGGCCACCCTCCAGGTGCCCGGCTTGAATCCTTATTGACCTCCCCTGCCAGCGACTCCCGGCAGGATCAAGGGAGGTCTCCCTCGGCGATTCTTCCCAACGTGAAAGAAGAACACACCATTCCTCCCCCTCCTCTCCCAGGGAGGGGGAAAGAGACAGACAGAAATATATTTACATGTCTTTATTCCTGTCTTTCAGCAGTACAGAGAAAACATGTCTGTACACTCTGATTCCAACTGCAGAGAGAGATAAAACTCCACCCATGTACTTCCAGTACAGGGTCATGTGTCACTCTGAGGTAACATCCGGCTCTCAGAGCACTTTACAGACTGTCCCTGGTTCCCACGGTACAATCCAATAACATCAGCTTCCTGTTTACCATTCCTGCCACCTGGGGCTTGCTTCTGCATTGCTCCTTTTTCGTAACAAAAACCACCCCCACACGCTTCTATTTACAGAAGCCTTCCCTGGATCCAAGCCATGTTTGGCTTCCCATAGGCACTTGATTGCCTTTGGTCTGATTCAGAAGGGTTCTTGTTTTCACGTAAGAGTACCATTGACTCCAACTATCATAAGTCTGTCCCTCTTCTCCCTTCCAGCTTGCATAAACTTTTGTACCACTGTAGAAATTTCAGCTTCTAGAAAGGCAAGAGTTCAGACTGAAAGGTGTTGTGCCACACATAAGTGCACCTGAAGATATTGGATATTTTTTGCATATTGAATGCAACATGAACAACATTTGTGGATCTTATGCAAAAATGCTTATTTGGATCAGGCTAAAATGCAGAGAGATCTATTTGGGAATCTGCTTATGTGATGCACATGTGGTGGATCTTGCCTGGAATAGCAGCAACCACCCAGAAGCAGAATAAGGTCCAAATAGTTTATTATTGCAGAGGATAGAGACTCAGTAAAACAGATCTGGACGTAGATACAGATATATACAGATACATACAAGTAGAAAGTATCTCTGTTGCTCGAAATTAACTCCAAAAATCCAAGATGTAACACTGGACAGCTAACAGATTCAGAATGACTGACTCTGAATTAGCTGACATACATTAATCACATATAGAGTCGGGGCACTGGGCCATCACCATAGCAACTGGCTCGGTTGACCTTGTACCTGCGAATCCACGTGGCCCCTCTGTCTTTGGCTAAATTTCTTTATATGCAGTTAACTCTTTTAATTGCAAAAATATTTCCTGGAATGTCTTTGAGGCCTGCTCTTGAGCTCATCATGTTCTGTGCTGCTCTCTGTTCTACAGCACTCTTAAAGAGGTGGCATTTAAATGCCTATTTAGTACTTAATCTCCATTAAAGCTCACAATGGAGATCACACGTGATGGTGCTTATCCTCGTGCTAAAGTTCTGCATTAGGCAGCACTCACTCACAGAGGATGAAGTGCACTCAGTTAGCCTTGAATTGCTGGGCTATATAATTTCCCCAACAGCAGTTCTTCCCTGTGCTGGAAAACTCCCTAGCAACAAAGACAAGAGCTCACTTTAGCCTTGTACTTCATCTTGGAGTGCTCCTATTTAAAGAATACAGAGAGCTTTCTTTCTTAATGAGCTATAAATGGCTGGTTTATGCATTCCACAGATGATGCGCTGGGGATAAAAAGGGAGAATAGATTTGTAGTTTTTATTTTTATTAAAAAATGAGGTATTCAATTGTGGTCAGATTGTAGCTGGCTCTAAGCAAAAGGAAATCAGAACATCTGGGTTGAGTAGTGGCTCTTTGAGCTGAGTCCATGGCAAGAGTAGGGTAGAGATTTAGCCGTGGCTGGCTCACATTCTGTGTTTCTAAACAGATTATGGATTTTGTCAAAGGAGCCAACAAGCTGCCTAGTCTACTCACACATTACCACAAATAACAGCCTCACATCACCTTATCTCGTTTTAGTCCAGTAACGTGTAGTTAGAAAAACATAATGATATGGCATCATCACACTATGAATTTCACTGTCACCACAATATTAACCTGGGAATGGCAGAGGAGGGGAAATTCATAGTGTGATAATGCCATGTCATGTCGTTCACATTATTAGATATTGTATAGAATAGATGGAGAGGGGATGCAGGGATTTTTTTTTTTGGAGATAATGTGTATTTCTGGCCTCAGATAAAGGACTGAATTACTTGATTGATTTACACAATTGTCATTTATTCCTACTCAACTATGATCTTCATGTGATGGGGATGGATTTCTTGTAATCTCAGAGCTGTATTAATGTCCCATGATTAACTTGTTACGGTTGAGGTATCCAGATCTATTTTTTTAAAAAATCAATCTTTGGTAATTGCAAATTAGTTGTGTAGGTATAGCACCAATGGAAGGAAGGAAGGAAGGAAGGAAGGAAGGAAAAATTGTAATTTTATTCAGAGCATGATAATGGGCCACCCTTTCAAACTAATGGATAGCAGGCAACCTCATGGCAGTCATAGAAGTATTACGTTGGTTTTTAGCTTTTGAGGCTACATGAAGTAATGACTGCATTTCTTTTCATTTAGCAAATCACAATTAGTGAATACATTTAATGTCTCTGTATTTTTGCTTCATGGCTAACATCTATCTTCAAGTTGCATTAGTTAATTTTTGAGCTTTTTCATGCCGAATGATTTTGTTCTTTTGCCGCTTAATGATTTGTTAAATGATATATCTCAGAAGTCAGTCGTTACTTCCTGGGCTTAACTAGCTCTGTACTCTAATGTTCTGGATGATATAGGAGCTGTCAATCTGAATGAAATCAGTGTAATTGCCAGTATTTTGTTTCAGGCCTTTCTGTCTCCATTTCAATTCCTTCTTTCCTTTCTTGTATTTAAAAACCAGTCTGTTGGAGAAACCTATGGACTGAATGATTTGTTACATCAAATGGCCTCATTTCAATAGGTCTTTTCATTTAAGAGGCACAGAGAAAAAGATTCTGCCATTTTATTAACTTGAACATAAGGTAAATAGGTTTATTCAATGAATCAGATCACTTGTGAGGTCACTTTTCTTTTCTATAATGAAGCTCTTTTCTAATATTAAGTGGTCATTTGGAGACAACATTTTTCCATGATTCATTTGGCAAATTTTAAAATTCAGTACGTGGCCTCTTTGATGGCACTAGTTTTATCTCTCACTCCAAAACTTTCTAAATTGCTCTTTTAAAGTAGCCAGGTGACTTTTAGATTCCCATTTTACATTTATCCACATGCTGTTGGGATTTATTGGGTCTTACAACTGAGGAAATCTAATTCTCATTTATATGGATGATAGAAGAATGATCTTAAAGCATAAGGATGCTGGATGGTCACCTCTCAGCCACCCTGTGTCCTGGCCATCGGAGATTCTCAGCTAACATAGAGTTTACCCTTCTGCTCACCCCTTCAACCTTTAAAAAACTTGCTGCCCCCATATACAGGGAGGGAATTTTTATACATGTCTTTATCCATCAGCCTAAACACTTAGCCAGAGACTCCCTTAAGTTGCTCATGGTGGTGGAGTTTATGGCTTCTAGGTGTGGGAGTTTATGAATCAAGATCTAAAGTTTAGTAAGTAACATATATGAAGTTTTAAGAAAAAAATGTTACATGTAAAAAGAACAGAAAACTAACAGATTCTCCAATGAAAGAAAAAACAAATCATCAATGGGTTACATGTACTCCTCTATCCCTAGCTTTAAGTGCTGTTTCTAAAGTTAGAATTTTACACTTCTTTGTTGTCCTTCATAAAATCCCAGTACTTATTTCTTGCTGCTTTTCTTTCCCAGGCATAAAAAAGTCTTTGATGTCTTAGGAGTTCTACCTTGAGCGAATGCCTCTAGGCTGGCTACCTGTAGATACTGCCTTTGCTTACCTGCCTGCTGCAAATCACAAACTCTGCCAGCAGGCTGCAGGCAACAGGAAGCCCCACTAGGAGCTCCTCAGAAAAGAGACATGCGGACTCTCACATACACAGTGGACTTCCCTCTTGCCAACTGAGCAGCACAGTCTTTGCAAATTAAATCTATAATCCCACAAAAAACCAGAAAAATATTCATCCCCATACACTGCACAACAGCTCATGTAAAAGCAGAGTCCATATGAATAGCAAACTCCAATTCCTTCTAACATAGTTGCAGGAACAGAATATAGAGCAAAACCCAGTATAGGTTCACGTATCGAGGTCTATAGATGATAAAACTTCACTCATTTAGGGTTGGAAAAATATAATTAGGATAAAGGAAACTGATTCCGGTGTTGAATTTGGAGGAACACATGATTTTTACGTTCCTTCTTGGCATCTTAATTGGTATACTGTGTGGAAATGATTTGGTGGAGAGGTGGAAAGACACAGCAATGTATATTGATGGGGGCACCATGGATTACAGCATCAATAATTTCTGTCTACTACCACAGAAAATCAGGGAAAGGAGGTATAGCCTGGGGAGAGTTGTGAGACCAAGATAGAGGGACCTGGAATTGTGGTCCCCCCCCCCAAGCTAATCTAACCCATTATTCCAAACCAGACTAACCTATGGTTAACATGCATTTGATTTTTCCTCCCCCAACCTCCAAATTTCTTCAAACCATACTCCTTACATAGCTCTTTGCATTGTCCAGATGGCTATACAAACCTTCCCAACCTAACCTGCTCTGTCACTCACATTCAGGACATTCTTAATCTTTTACCCTATATTTGCATGGTAGTAGTGCTCCAGTTGTGATCCACCTTGGATCAGGCCACAACCCACTCGTAGATCCTGACCTACCAGCAACCATTAAAAGCCTTCTACACATGTGATATACACTGTAATGAATGCACAAAAGCAAAGCTGAATTAATTTTATTGTGGCTTCATTCAATATTGGGAAGCTCATAGTGCTGCATATAGCATTATGTTGTTCATATTTGGGGTTTGTTGTTGTTGCATGACAGAATTAGTTGCAAGCTAACAGCACAAGCAAAAAACAATATGCAGATTTACATCACCAGTTTGCAGATTCAATTTTCTGATGAACAACTCATAATTCAGTACATTATCTAGTGGGACAGCTTTATGCTGTCCAACTTTGGAGGTATTATAAATTTCTAGGCAAACAAAAAGCAATTTTCAGACACCAAAGAAAACAGCTGTTTAATGGTAGGTAAAGAACTCTGCTGAGAATATGCATTGCAAACTAAGCAGATTTAAGTATGAGTACATACCGTTATAGCTGTCTCTGAATTGCAATATTTGTCAATAGCGTTTGTTGCATCTGTCCATAAAATAATTATGAAGACATTGTGTTTGTTTCTCCAAAAAAACATATATAAACACTGTTATCCTTTGAGATGTGCCATCCACATGTTCTTGTTGTTCTATAAAGCTAAAAATGGAAATATGCGCATAAACACCAGAGCTGCTTGGACACTCTTAAGGTATTCTTTCTTAAGGTAGAATTGTTAATGTTATTTCCTTTGAACAACTGATTTTTCTCTGGCCACTTCAGAAACTGCTTTTGAAACTCCCCTTCATGGAGAAGGCCTAGTGCTTCTCCCTAAGGTGCTAGAGAACCTATATTTGGACTATACTGATTCAGACTGCAAGAAGGAGATCACATATGGTTGCGTGTTGAGGTCCCCAAGACACCCCCACCAAAGAAAAACACAATTGACACTTAATTTTTGTTTAAGGTTTTTGGCATAATTTTGGCCACAACTTTATTCAAATTACAGCAACGTGAGTGGTTGCTTAGGCATTGGTAGCACTAACTGACCCTGCACGGGGACAGCTCTGACATTCGCACCCGCCGTGAAGTCAGCAAGGGTAAGTCACCTGGGGAGAGAGACGGGACTGGGAACCATGCCTCACCTCTCCCCAGCATGCTCCCAGGGGCTTGCGTGGCCCTAGCCCCTTGCCAGGGGGTTTCGGACAAAAGCATGGGAGCCCCTGGGTTCCTTTAACGGAAAACCCTTGAAGCAGCAGCAGTAGTATTTTGGAGGGGCAGGCACAGCCGAATCCATACCCCTCCACAAGCAGCAGCATTTTGGAGGGGCAGGCACAGCTGAATCCATACCCCTCCACCAACCAATTCCAAGACCAATGCCTAACCGCAAACCTTACAAGTTGTGACGATTTGCTACGCAGTAGGCAAAAACCAAGTGGCACACACTAATCAGCCAAATGGACAAAATTCCTACCAGGCCCCTGCCCCAAAGCAGACGACCCCATGACAGGCATAGCAAGGTCAAGCAAACAGCCTAAAATTAGGGAAGGGAGGGCGGGTGATCCAAAGTAAGCAGTGAAAAGAGGAAGTTCCTCGCTGCGAGCATTGTATTTAACAAATAGGGCTGTCAATCAACAAATGGCAACATCTAGATTTCCCCAGTAACAGCCCGCCCCTGCTTAAAGGATGGCCAAACCATTTGCCTAGTAACAGTGAGGTGTCTTGTCAGCCCCGTCCGCAACCTGTGCTCTCCATGAGGGAGAACACACTTTGCCAACCCAACTGGCTGGTCTTTCAACATGTGAGACCCCTCTGAAGTGCAGAAGGTGTATCTGGTTTTCCCAACTCATCTGATATTCTTGTGACCATTTATAACTTTTTAAAAATCATCTATTCTCAGGAACCACCCCGTAACAGTTTGTCTGTCTTATCTGGATTGAGCTTCAGTTTATTGGCTCTTAATCAGACCATTACCGAGACAAGACACCCGTCCAGCACATTCACTGCCTCACCTGCAGATGTAAAGATGTAAAGGAGGAATAGAGCTGTGTGTCATCAGCATACTGCTGTCAACACACTTCAAAACTCCAGATGACTCCACTCAGCAGTTTCATACAGATGCTAGGTGCACGTAATTTATTTAGTGTACACATTTCTTCAAAACAATTCCCCTTAAAAATTCTGTATGTTATTTTTTACTACTATATGCATATACGTTGTTGCACTGAAACATTCAGAGAACTGAGCATTTCTGAGGATGTGTTTTCTTGTTCACATATTGTTTCAGAAAGTGTGATATGAGTAGACTCACTTTTATTGCAAACTGAATTGAATTTATCCGCTATCCCCTAGTGGGTTTGCGATGATCATGCAGCTATTTCTGCAGTAAACTAGAAAGGGTGGGCTGCGGCACTGAAATATTAATGGGGAGCTTCTATTTTATCTCATTAATTTTAAGTGGATTAAGCCTCAAAGCATGCTTTCTTACTTCATTATGTTGTAGTTTTCCAGAACTGCAGTGACACGATAAAGTACTAGTAAGATGTTTATCTACCCTGTAGCAAAACTGTGTTTCAGTTTGACCATCTTGGTGCCAATTTCCATGGTGTGTTTTTCAAGTGTTGTTGTTGTTGTTGTTGTTGTTGTTGTTGTATTTGGTTCTCTATGACTTTGTAGTGCATGGATGACTTATGTATATGAATGCAGAAAAATCTAAGTCTGCATGTTTTTGAAAAGACAAGGAATTGTGTTCTGATGTTTAGAAACAGGGCAGAAATTCATCTATATCAGATACTTTTGACTACAACTTCCATAATCCCAGCATGCTAGCTGGGGTTGATAGGGATTGACACTCATACCATCTGGAGAGGCCATAATCCAGATCAGATAGTTACACAGATAACAAGAGTCTTTCCATACAGAAGATAGGGCGAACTTTGCTGATAATGGCACATATGTTGAGGGTTCTCCACGTGAGTGCTGATTTCCAACTTTCCACTGGTGCACAGACTCCCTGTTCAGCTCCATTTATTTGCATGAATCTTTTGGATGTCATGACTCTGTGTCATTACCTGAAATAAGAAATTACTGTGCAGATACATGGCTTTGTGGAGTCATGACATGGGATGTGTGAAACATCTTCAAGAAATTCTGCTTGTGAAACTCTGTTACCTTCCCTTGGAATTCCTTTGATGTGTCTCCTAGAGAAGAATATTTAAATTCAGTCTGTACTTGACTATGGGTGAACCTCAGTGACAAAAAAGGGATGTGTGGAATCACTGATAAGATATTTTGTTAGTCTTCCTGATGCTCTTTGGGGCAAAAATATTTGCAAGGATATGTGTCTAAGACCACTTAATAGCTTCCCCCAACATACATATGCAGATTCAACTAGATAAATATAATAATATTACAAGAAAACTCTTGGACAAACATGCCAGTATATGTTTTTTCTTAGCAACTATCAAAGCAAACAATGAATATTCATTGTTTTAAAATCTTAACACAGCCATAATGTGCCAAAGAATTTTTATTTTTATTCTGCAGCCAGAGTGACAGTGAAAAAGAGCTGAGCAGATACTGAAAGCCTGCCATTTCTTTCTTTTTAAAATGCTGGATCATTCTTACTACTTCAGCCGAGCTTTTGTTTATTTCACAGATGCCAAATTACCTTTAAATGTGCACATCTAATTTTCTTTGCTGTTGATATCATTATAAGTGACTCAGTATTGTTGCAAACACAACTCAAATGGACAACAAAATGGTAAGAAGCAAAATAAAATTGTAACCAGCATTAAGTTTGGAGGAAACATATGGGACGATAAGACTGGGAATCTCTTTTCCGGTACTTAGCTCTTGAATTGGAAGCTATTTCATTATTGAATTGCGAGTCTTGGGCACTCCCCCTCCTCAGTGTTCCAGAACAGATTTGACATTGCTTACAAAGCTACCAAGAGTGCTAGTTATACATTGTTTTCAAAGACACTTTAAAAATAGGAATAGGGAATCTCAGGCCAGAGTGGCAAATGTGGCACTCTCTCTGGCTCTCCAAGACCCTCTCCAAGCCACACACCCTCTTGAGCCACTGCTGTCACCACTCATAGTTTGCTCCCTCCCTGAGTTTGCCGGAATATGTCCTTGAACTCTAATAACATGTTTTACTTGCCTGGGTGGAGGATAGAAGAAAGATGTACATAGGCAAAATCCAAATTCTCTCCTCTGACCACTTTTGCCTCTGGACCTGCCCAGCATTGGCATGTGGCCCCTGGCCAGAAGGGAACACAGTTCTTGGGCTGAAAAAGGTTGCCCGCTGCTGCCTTAAAACAACCTTATTGAGTTGGTTAGGCTGGGAAGTATAGTGACCTGCCCAAGGCTGTCTAGTGAGCTTCATGACCCAGTAAGGATTTGGAGCTGCATCTCTCAGTCCTAGTCCCGTGGTCTAAGTGCCTCCACCACAGTGGTTCTCCTAAAGGGAAGGAGAATGCCAGAGATCTTTGGGAGCTGGAGGAGAATAAACAGAGAGAGCTAAATGGGCACAGAAGTCATAGGCGAGAATCCTATGATTTCATAAACTGATCTGATTTAGCCTGAAAATCTTTGACTGCAAGTTGCTAGTAATAGAAATAAAATAGGAAGGACATGTGCTATGCTAGTCTGTGACAACATTACAAGGGACTTCTTCTGCAACATTTATTTGAGCCAGGATTCCTACAAAGTGTAAAGAACAAGGAAGAAAGCATTTCCTCTTGGCCCCCAGCCACTTCCCTCAGGCAGGACAGCATTGCTCAAATCGCAAGCCATGTGAACTGATCCAAAGAGGTCCAGGAGGAGCATAGAAATGGATGTCTGCCCTGAATCCGTCATGAAATCATTTATCCCAACCACTAATGCTATTATTAGTTCACTGGCCTAAAACCAGGGTTTATAGACTGGCTTTGGCTAAGCATACTTGAAAACGACCTTTGGCTGATATCTGTACAAATTCTCTCTTTGTGAAACAAGGCTTGCTTCAGAAATATGTTTACTAGGGCTGTGTACAGATCCCCAGTCTGCCCTGTGGCTCTGATCTGTGGCTCCTGGATCAGACCAATTTGACCGCCACTGCCTGGGAGGGGCGCACCCACTGCTCCCCTGATTGGCCCCACAAAGCAACATGGTGGTGTATGTTTTAACATACAGTTAAAATAGGATTTTATAAAGGTCAAGAGGGGGTGCACTGGCACCATGCAGAATTGGATCTTTACGTTCAACAGCAGTTGAGCAGGAAAATCTGATCCTGTGCATTGCTTCTTCTTTGCAAGTGACTTTCTTTCATGCAAAGGGAAGGAGCAACAACCCAGGCAATGTAGGATCATGTCCCCCCACTTCACAGCTCCTATGTGAGAGGATCTAATGCTGTGTGCTGCTGCTTCATGGGAAAGGAACAGGAAGAAGGAGAAGCCTGCCAAGAAGGGGCAACAATAGGGAGGGTAAATGTGTCCACTGGGCCTTGTTCGCTGGGGCTAACGGAGGTTGTAATCTTCCCAACAACCTTGAGAGGTAGGTTTAAGCAGACAGGGGCTAGCTCAGCTGTTCCCAGGAAATTTTGTGGTTGAGTTGAGATCTGAACCGGGGTCTGTCCTATGATTTGAAAGTGCTACTCCACTAAATGTTCAACCCTGGATAACTTATTCATGGTGTTTACTTTCTACAATTCATCCCCTTTCGTCCTTTCTTTTTCTTCTTCTTCCAGAGAGAATTTCCATCCCGTGTGTGTGTGTGTGTGTGTGTGTGTGTGTGTGTGTCTTTCTGCTGACAATGCTGACAGACACGGGTCTAATGCAGGATTCAATCAAGTTTAGAGACAAGCTGTAACGTGTGCTGACATTATACAGTAGCTGCTTTGTCATCACGGCTCTGACTGATGTGCAATGTCATCTCAAGATGACAGGCTACAGCTCAGTGAAAAGGAAAACTTCGAACATGGATCCCATGGCACTCTAAACAGCACATTACAACTCTGGCGTTTTTTTGACAAGGTGCTGACGGATGGAAAGGCCAGACAGGTCTTCAATTACATTATTGCCTGACTGGCTTCCGAAAGAACCCCCTACATATTGTCAAAAGGAATGGCAGAGGAGGGGGCGGAACCAACCTGTTGCTGGCAGGAGCTTGTTTTGTTTTGACTTTCTCATCTCAGTCCTGCAGAGGTCATTAGTCTGAGGCTGGCTGGGACAGAGATAATTCTTTTATTTATTGGTCTCCTGTTGGTTTTTAACTTCCTCCTTGTTGGCCTATTTTCCCCTCACCTCTCCTGCTTCTCTGGTGACCTTAATTAATCTCTTCTGAGGCTTGTAAGTGTCTTATTCCTTGCCAGACACATTTTCTCCTGACTTCCTATGGATTTTTTGTTTTGTAAAAAAAGAAAAGACCCCACAAAACCAACCATCTAAAATGTACATGCATTCAACGCAAAGTTAATAGGCTGCTTCTGCGGCTAATTACTATCTGTAGGCTCACCTCTATGACACACAGGTTTTTTTATGGCCTAAAAGTCTTGCACTTTGCCCTAGGAGTAAAACTTTCAGCAACTGATATACTGTAATATTGGCAGTAGCACAAATACTCCCTGGTTATTGCTGTAGCCCACCAGAATGCAAATGAAGGCTATGGATCAAACTGGAACTTACAAGAGCAGGCCTGTGAAATTTTTCTGGAGAATGGGGGAGAAGCAGGGCGAGAAGGGAATTCTGTGTACCTTCTCCATCCTCCACTTATATTACCAGGCCCAATGGAGCTGGCTCTGGGGAGACAGTCCCTTCAGCCTATCTACTTGAATCAAGAAGTGCCCAGCTCAGGGAGGTCTTCTCAGGCTTGGCAGCACAGAACCACAGCTGAAGACAAAGGTAGCTCCATGGAACTGGTGGACAAAAAGATCCAGGTGGAAGTTGTGGCCACGGGGAGTTAAAGATGTGGCCATCTCCTTGCAAAAACAACTCATGCAAGCAAGGAGATCCAGGTAGCAGCTACACCTTGTGAGCTTAGGATGGAGATGGTACCTGGGAGGCAGGGACTGTCTGGAAAAAGAGGCCAATGTAGAGACATGTTAGCTGAGTTTGGGTAAACTATACTGATTTGGGCTTACACCTACATAATGTTTTCTGCTATCAATCCAGCTCCCCTTTGCCATTTGTTACTGGGTGTGGATTTTTTTAAAGGCATTTTTCTGCCTACCTCCAGGATCCACCTAGTACCTATACTTATAGTTTACTAGTTTTCCAGACCAGCAGTAAGGGTGATTATAAAATTGCACATTGAGGTTGTAATTTAATTGGAGTCCTTTGAGGCAGAGGTAGGTATGGGTTCATACCTTTTCCATTTCCAGGAAAGGACAAAAACATCCATATTCTAGCAAGAATAATCTATCCCCCCCCCTCAGGGAGGGAAAAGGTGAAGACTGATTCTAATCTGTGTCCCAGAAATCCAGCTTACTAAAAGGAAATCACATCAAAATCTTATTGAGCAGAAATACAAAAGTGTAAGACTGCTGTACAAAAATCTTATTAAAATTTGATTGCACTTTCATTGTTCCCAACACATTCCATTAGCAATGTCATATTTGTGCCACATTATAAGGCATTGACACAATACATTAAGTGGAAGCTTTATGTTCTAATTATTTGATAGAAGCATGATGAACTATACTAATCATGATGATGGAGTTCAACTCTTGAGCACTTAGCATTATGCAAATGTTTAGCTTCTTAGATTATGCCCTCAGCATTTCAGGTTCCATTGTTGATGGGAAAGATCCCTCGAGGTTCAAAGGTCTGCCACTGGATAAATGCAAGGGGAAATCACCCCAAAGTGATCACAATTCAGCAAAAATTAGTTGGGCCAAAATTCTGTCGAAATCAATTTTGACATAAACCTCGTAACTTAAACTCAATTCCACTGCTTTTTCAACATAAATCTTTTTGGGGACTGTGTTCAGTATTTTTTAGGCTCTTATGATGAGTGTGTGTGTGTGAGTGTTTTTTATCTCAAAAGAACTATAATAGCATCATCAGCACAGGCCAAACAGTCACCATGCTTTTTTGGGAAAAGGATACGACTAGTGTATATAATCTTGTAATAGTTGCTGAGTGTTTATCATAAGTTGAGTTGATTTGGTACAGTGGTACCTCAGGTTAAGTACTTAATTCGTTCCAGAGGTCCGTTCTTAACCTGAAACTGTTCTTAACCTGAAGCACCACTTTTGCTAATGGGGCCTCCTGCTGCCGCCGCGCCGCCAGAGCACGATTTCTGTTCTCATCCTGAAGCAAAGTACTTAACCTGAGGTTAGCAGGTTCTCATCCTGAAGCAAAGTACTTAACCCGAGGTTAGCGGAGTCTGTAACCTGAAGCGTATGTAACCTGAAGTGTATGTAACCCGAGGTATACGTCATCCTGAGATTAAAACTGCATTCCGTTCTCCTCCTCTGAAAATAGGAAGGTCTGTAGCTCAGTGATAGAGCATATGTTTTACATGAAGGAAGTCCCAGGCTCAAGCTGCAAGGGTAGCTGCAGGTAGGGCTGGGAGAGAACCCTGCCTGAAATCCTGGAGAGGTGTTGCCAGTTAGTGTACACAATACAGAGCCTGATTGGCCAATGGTTGATCTCAGTGTAAGGCAGCTTCCTGTGTGGTTGGAAAACCACATAGTGGTTTGTGTTTGTGTATGAGAGAGAGACAGAGAGACTGTTTTCTGCCATTCTATATACAGTAACATCATTTCTTTCCAGAACACTTGGGTATCTGATTGGCATGCTTGCTTGGGGGTTGTGTACTTCTAGAGACAGCAGAGAAATTCGATTCAGTTTATATTTAAAGGACAACCTAACTAATATTCACTTTCTGAAACACCCTATTTCCACCAAGTTGTTGAACCCTTTGCATGCTCTAAGAGCATCCAAATCCATCTGATTAATTTCTTTAAAGCCAGAAGTTAATTTGTTACAAACCTCCCTTCAATCGGTTAGCAGCCCTACATTCCAGGTATGTATTAGTGTTTTCAAAATAGTATGTCACTTGCTTTCTAGTTGTCAGACGTAGCCTAGTGCCTGAGAACCAAACTTACCATGCTATTACATGGCTCTGTCACCTTCAATTTAGTACAGAATGTAAGACAATGTAACCAAGGTGCCCTAGAAGATTTTGTTGGCTTCTAACTGAAAAGACACAAATTTCTGTGTCAACTGAATGCTATATATATTGAAAAGCCACTCTTAAATTGCCCCCTCTTCAACCTTTTAGCATATCTTTTCACTCCCCTTTCAGCATATCCAACGATCAAATAAATGATAATGAGGACAAGAGTAATACAAATACAATACAGATGAGTTTCCCTGCAAGCTGAGGCCAAGCAAGGCAGCTGCTACTTTGAAGTAAACCCCATCATCATATATCAACATCTCAAAGTTCAATTCTTTAATGCTGATTGTAATTTGTGTTCCCTGCAATATTTCCTGGGGAATTTAACCAAATATAAAAAAGAAGGATAATCTGTCGATTTTTTGTCATAAATTTCAGGATGCAGTCATTTAGTATCAGGTTCCGAGGCAGCCAAATACAGACACTGAGAATTGATATCTGAGCTTCAATGAAGGGCTTTAAATCCCAAATGTTTTATCTGAAATGTTCAGCCTTGGTATTTACGTTGATGTAGTTTGTGATAGATTCCGAGGATCTAACACACTTTAATGCTAATGCCAGCTGAGAATAATGTGCACAGTAAAATTGACTAATGACACTGACTAACGGCAGAGAGAACACACTCTTAGCTGTAGAACTTCTGTTTGCTATTAATGAAAGTTACCTCCTTGGTTCCAGACTGAGCCAGCTTTTAAGATCTTCCAAGGAGACTCTGCTGGTCATTCCACAACTAGAAAATTCTCACTTGGTGACAATGCGGAAGTGGGTAGAAATCTTTAACAAAGCAGGTCAGGTAAAAGAATCCAAGATACTCACCAACCTCAAAGGGTTCAATAGAGTCTGACCAACTGGGTTGCCAGCTGTCCTGGAGATATCAAACTGGGATACAGAAGTAACACATCGTAAATGGATGGATCTGGTAAAATGGTATGCTTAAGAGTTTGAACCAAAAGAGAATGGAAGTGGCAGAGATTTCATATGGGGAAAATCTATCGCCTGCATGGTACCAGAGTTCAGCTGACAAATGAGAAAATGGCAAAGATGAGGTTGTTTACACATCATTAACTATGACCTCTGTGTCACACATATATTCAGTCATCAGTCAAAGAACCATATATCCTCTGTAAAATGCTTCAGCATTATACCCTGTCATCCCCCATGCCCACATGATAGTGATATAGTCACATTGTCTATCCTTGGTGCCTACAAGATAGAGTTTGGTAAGGAGTAATTCTTCAAATATAGAAGATTCTGTTATCTGCCTCTATGCTTATCCCTACAAAGCTGAAAAATCACCCTTTCTATAGTGTATATATGGGACAGATTTGCCAACCTAAACAGCACAGTTCTCTACTATACAGTGTTAAGAAACTAGAGTTATCTAGCCCAACAGGTCTGCTGTGAAACAGGAAGAAGGTACTAGCATGCTCAGGGGAACTCCAAGCCCAATGAGGACTGAACACTTGAAAGAAGTGACAGCTGGCTGGACCAGTAACATAAAGCTGGATTAAAAATAAAGTTAATAAAGCTATAGTCTTGGGTCATCATGGCAGGGCAAAAGGAAGTGTGGATTAGCCCTTAGTGTTACTTTACACTAGGGTTATTTTTTGTGATGATATGGGGGGGCGGGGAAGTAAATCTATCCATGTATACCATCTTGATGCTCTTGGGAGAATACAATAAATAAAGGGTAGCATGAAAATGCCTTTTAGTAGTATAGCTTTCAGGGCCTATACTGCTAAAGTGAGTGTCCTGTGGTGTTGAGGGCAGACACTCAAGGATAGTATCTATTAGCTTTGACATCTCATACTGTTTATCAGTGCCTAGCTGCATATTCGAATGTTTTCTTTCAGGTCCTATTTGTATCTACTGTTTGAGGTTAGGGAGACAGCGGCTGCCTACTACACCATGTATTTAACCCCCCCAAAAAAGAATCCTGGGAATTATAGTGTTTCAAGGGTATTGAGAATTGTAGCTCTGTGAGAGGTAAGTTATAGTTCCCAGGATTTGGGGGGAGGGATTGCTTTAAATGCGTTGCACTACACAACCAGAGTTAGTCATGGCTAACTTAAATCCATTCATTTCAATGGATCTACACTGAGAAGGATACCACTCACTGTAGTTATTTATATTTATCTAGCATTTTTTCCTTCCAAGTTCGGGGAGCCACCACCCCAATATAATTTATTCTCTGCCCTAAGATGCCAAAATAGCTGCCCGGCTTTTCACAGACTTCAGCTGTTTTGCTTGAAGTATTTTTACTGCCTGGTTATTCCTCAGAACAAGAAACAGGGAACAGTTACCCTGTCCCAATATATAAGCTGCTGCATCAACCATAGCTCCCATGCCCCACAAGCAGCTTGCTCTGTAATTCCAGAAAATGAAAGAATGGTTTATGAAGCAAAAGAGGTTCTTCTCCACCTGATCTAAATGTACCAAACTTTGACTGACTGCTAATGTCTCCATTCCACTGATACCGATGGAAGATAATTCCTTGTGTTGCTCTTGCCAGGGGGCTTTCTGATACTTTCTCTTCCAGAACAGATGCCGGGGAGGATGGCAACAAAGGACGAACAAAGTCATATTTTAGTGCATGCTGTGGGAACTCAGTGGAGATATGCTCTGGCAGTGAGAAAGTTATTAATTGTGTTTTTTCGCTTCTTGAGGAATCCAATGGAGGCAAAGATCCAAGAGACCAGAAACTGAGACAGGTACAGATTTAATGTCGCATCACTGCTTCTAGTCCTTAGAGGTGCTTGCTGATTCCATCTATAAAGCAAGACTAATTCAAACACAGAAGAGAATTAATCTCTGCAGCTTTTGGGGAAACTATTTCTTGTAGCCTCTTCATTCTTCACCTTTCCATGTTCCAACCATAATTACTTCATTAAAGAGAATATGCTTGCAGAGTAGAATTTGCCTTTTTCTTTTTTTAAAAAATGGATTTGAGATGGCTGCATGGGGGAGACAAAGCAGTGGGGGACTTGTAAATTAAAGAGAGGATCAATTTAAGAAAAGGAAGGAATTACATATTGTTCAGATGCCAAGAAACAATGGCTACCCCCAGTTTCTCGAATTGCCAGTAGGAGTGCTTCCCTCTTGGCACTGCCATTCTTCAGCTTTATGGGCTGCTGGCAACAGGTCATGCTGTACCTTATATATACGGAGTGAATGTCATAGATGGCAGGGCTCAGAACTAATTAGCCTGCAGTTAAAAATCCACATGGGCTGCACATTTTGGCACAATAGCCATAGCCCAGGTTGAAAGATAGTTAAGTGTAACTCTCCTGATTATATTTTGTTGCAATGAAATTTTTGTGCAGGAAGAGAGGCAAGTATGAGATGAATTTGCTTACTTATGAGCCTACATTTTTCAGAATCCTGAAGACTCTGGATGCCTTGAGCAAAGATCCCTTGGAAAGTGGCCTCATGTCAACAGAAGAGAGGTTTGTACTTCCTACAATATTCACTTTCCTGTAGGTTGGGGAAGGAGAATGGACCCCGAAGTTAAGCCCTATGGAAGTACAATTCCTGGAGTCTGGTGTATTCTTTAATCTACCATTCTTGGAAAAGTCAGCCGGTACAGATAATGCATGCTTTAAATCTCTACTTGGCAACATAGCTCATGGCACTGAGATTTTACTGCTATAGACTTAAACGCTTCCCTCAATTTATCCCTTAATAACCTTGAATCCAGAGTAGTGTAATCCTCTCCACATGCGACTGATCCTGAATTGGATGCTCCCACTGCAGGAGAACATGAAGGCTCACTTCCAACAATATTATGGGTCTGTTGCTGCTCCAGGGTATATAGCAGGACTCATGGGAATAAACTGGCTTTCTATAACCACCCACAGACAATAAAGTGTGCAAGGTTTCAACAGAGCAATATCTAAAAGTCTTAAGGCTACTGTGTTCCTATATTCTCATGTACAGGAAGTCAGTAAAAATATGGCACATGTGTATTAATAAATGCACAGTATGGCCCTGGAATCGGAGGAATAGCTTTGCTGTGATCATGAGATGAAGAAGCACGTCTCCAGTTTGACTGCTCCTCAGCTGATGCTGTTGGGATGCCATTAGACGTATAAAGCAAGAGCTCGCTGTTGTAGTTATTAATAAAAGAGAGTCATAAACAGCTCAATTAAATGATTTCAGTGATTGATCTCATGGAGGAAATATAAGTTAGTGACTCCTGTGCCAGTAGATACCTTAGCCCTATAAATAAATTAGGTCCAATTTCACTGTTGATGTCATGCATTGTTTTATTTATTGCTACAAATCATCATTGCCCCAGAGATGCTAGTGTTAAATGCAGGCTCCTCCCCATATGAAAACTTATCTTTGCCTCAGAAATAATGGCTGCCCTCACCTACCAGAGACCACACCACCTTCTGTTTGATGCATCCTGCATAGCTCACAAGGCATAACTAAGCTCCTTTATGCACTGTGACTTTCAAGCAGAGTTTAGTTTGAAACACACAGCTGTGTTGATAAGGGATTATTATAATTATTATCGCAAGCTTGTCATGAGGTTGCTATTATGGTTTGCTATTTTTGAGATTTGCAGGCTATCCACAGGTATCTGGTTGGCCACTGTGAGAACAGAATGCTGGGCTAGAGGGGCTCTTGGCCTCATCCAGTAGGCGCCTCTGATAGTCTTATCTTTGTATCTCATATTGCAGTATTCAAGCAATTTAGAAAAATGCTTTCTGCTCTGAATTAATGTGTGTGGGTTAGTTATTTGACTCCATTGCTTAATGGCATCCAGGCACATCTGTCTCCCTTTGCATACAAAGCAGTAGACTCTTGCCATGCTCCAGTGTTGAGTTATGAGAGCTATTTAACCCAGGGGGGCTACTGAGATGAGGGAGGTATCTGCATGCTTAGGGTAACCCCAAGGTTTGCAGGTGGGGGAGATATTTGGGAAACAAAAACCCTCAACAGCCCAATGAAAACTAAACATGATCAGTGAGTGCGCCCCAAATACTAAGCATCTGTTGTGTGTAAAAGGGGGGGGGAGAGAGATTTGATACAGTTTGCATTTAAAGGCGAGCCAACCTATTTCATGCTTTTAAAAGCGATATGCAAAACAAAATGCAGTCATTCTTCGAAATTCACACTTCTCCAACTTTTGCAGTGCTGTTCTTCAGCCAAGTAATGTGTAAAAAATTGCATATACTATGGTAAAGTGTGCATAAAAATGCATATATTAGTTTAAGGAACATACAAAAATGCATTATTTTCAGGGCAATGTTTTGCAAAAGTGTGTATTTTATGCAACCTTACATGCAAAATGTATATATTAGGAGAAATTTGCACTAAAATGCTGGTGAACTTTCGTGGAGCTGTTTTGTTTTTGTTTATTAACTGCAAGCTGATGTGGAAATGTGGAGTACTGAAATTCAGATTGGAAAAATGAGAAACTGAAATCTCTATTTAATTTTTTTTTAGGCAGAAGTGGATGTCACACTGAGTTTTTAAAGAATGTTTAATAATAGTAAAGGTAAAGGTACCCCTGCCTGTACGGGCCAGTCGTGTCCGACTCTGAGGTTGCGCGCCCATCTCGCTTAAGAGGCCGGGGGCCAGCGCTGTCCGGAGACACTTCCGGGTCACGTGGCCAGCGTGACAAGCTGCATCTGGCGAGCCAGCGCAGCACACGGAACGCTGTTTACCTTCCCGCCAGTAAGCGGTCCCTATTTATCTACTTGCACCCGGGGGTGCTTTCGAACTGCTAGGTTGGCAGGCGCTGGGACCGAGCAGCGGGAGCGCACCCCGCCGCGGGGATTCGAACCGCCGACCTGACGATCGGCAAGTCCTAGGCGCTGAGGTTTTACCCACAGCGCCACCCGTGTCCCCTGTTTAATAATATGGCATGTCAAATAACACACATGGACTAGGAGCTTTGTTTTAAAAAGTTAATACTCTTTAAAGGCAGTACATCACTGCGCTGTCAATGATATTTAATTAAATTGTTTTCAAAGTTGGAGCATGTTGCTATCATTCCAAATCTTCTACAAAGGTTTTCTCCAAATTGAAGATTACAAGCAGCTTGATCCAGTTTGACATTCAACCAATAATATTTCTTTCAGGCCAAACGAAACCTTGGTTTTTGAGTTTATGGCAAGTGAAATGTGCTATTCCTCCCCTTTTATACTAGTTTTATTTGTTTTTATTATGGTTATTATTCTAGCAGGGTTACTATTCCAGGGGGGAATTTTTATATATTTGAAGCAATTCCTTTTTATAAATTTTGGGGTCATGACAACTTTTATAATTTCTTTCTTTGTAGTGCCTACTGACTACTGGGGTGTAGATTAATACAGCATGTTTAGTTATTTCCCTGGCACTTTTTTCTTGTATGTCTGTGGCAGTGATTGCTTAAATAAATTATTTTAAGCAGTTGCTTTAAGTGTTTTCTTCTCTATTTCCTGCTGTGGTGACAAGTGGCTTATTAAATAGTTGTGTGTGGTTTTTCTCTCTAAAGAATGTTTTGAGTGGCTTTTCTCTTTTCTGAATTTCCTGTTTTATTCAGCTATTGAGTGCAATGCAATTTTAGCAACTATTAAAAGTAAAATATGTCTCAGCAAATGCCCTTGCTTTGCCTTCCATTTTTGTGCATTTCTGTAGTGAAAACAGAGGGAATTTGGTCATGGTTTCACCAGTTCTGTAGTTTCCTATGTTTGTTTTTCATTTACATTTGAAGCAAAAATAGCTGTGCAAATGTTGAATTGCTGTCCTGCAGCCGTAATGGTATGACTGAGTGTTTGACACATGGTGGGGACTCTCTTCCAGTCCAAGGAACACATTCTGCTGAAGACAATCTTCCGTGATGGGTAGGACCATAAACAAAGGTGGGTGGAGCAACAAATGCAAATTTACTCTCACAGCTCTCTTTATTCTCCATCCAGGTGAGCAGTAATACTTTTAGAGGTGGAAAACACATTCTAAGCAGGCAAAGACAGTCAAGGAGTGAGGGATGTCGCCTGTAGAGAAGGGGTAGGGAGGGGTATAGTGTGGGAAGAGGCAAATAGAGAGGCCTAGAGGATTGTATTCAGCCCCTGGACCTGAGATTTCTCATCCCTGGTTTAACAGATGAAAGCTGAAACCAGATAAAATGAGAGATGTGGATGAGCCTGCCATTGAACTGAGAGAGTGAGAGTGAGAGAGAAGTACCTGTTCTGGGTGAGATTACACCAGGCCTAGGCAAACTCAGCCCTCCAGATGTTTTGGGACTATAACTCCCATCATCCCTAGCTAACAGGACCAGTGGTCAGGGATGATGGGAATTGTAGTCTCAAAACATCTGGAGGGCCAAGTTTGCCTATGCCTGGATTACACTCTTGCCTTCTGAATAACCTGATGGCGGCTGCACATTGCATCTCATATGACTATTCTGTCCCCATCTCAGAAAACACGGGCCTTGTAACTTGCACCTGTGCCTTAAGAAAACAAAAGGATCAAATATTGCATTGTGCTTTATGTGGATCTGTCCTTGAATGTAGACATACAGCTTTTGTCAGGATGAAGTCACTGAGGAAATATATCAACTAGGATCCAGAGAAGATAGATTAGGACTCCTGGCTCTCTCCCCTTTGCAGCCGCCTGTACCACCACTGCAAAAGTGGATCCTGAGCACGGACAGACTCTCTGGAATGGGAGAAATCATGGGGTGGGGGTTGCAGCAGGATGGATAAATCACTTGAACAAGTGTTTTTCTGCTTCTACAAGACATCTCTGGACCCAAACTATATTTTTATATATTTCCAGAGGATAGCTGTGTTAGTCTGCTGCAGCAAAAACGAGAAAAAAATTGTGATACCTTAAAGACTAACAAATGTGTTATGCCATAATGTTGTTAGTCTTTAAGGTCCCACAAATTCATTGTTATTTTATATATTGTGCACTGCACTCCTATTGATTTCTGGACAAAGTTCCACCTGGATATTTGAAAGTTCAAGTGCTGGTAGCTATAAATGGCTTCAAAGTCCTAAATGAAGGCTCACTTCCAAAAATACTATGAGTCGGTTGCTGCTCCAGTGTACCTTAGGGAACATCTCCTCGCATATACCTTGTTCCTTGTGATCAAATTAGGATTCTCTTCTTCAAGTCCCATCAGCCTGAGAGATTGGAATTAACGAGGATTCAGAACAGAACATTTCCAATTGCTGTAGCAGGATTGTGCAGTTGGGTCCTGTGGATGGTCTGTTAAAGTGCACCTTAGAATTGCTTATCAGGATTTTTCTATGGCGATTGGAATCTTGTGTGATTATAGTTTCTGAATGCAGAGTTTGTATGGCCTCTTTTGAAAAGAGACCTGATGTTTGGGGTTGCATTGAGAAAACAGACAAGAAGAGAAGTGTTGGAATGTGGACATGAGCAGCCTTTGGTTTGGGTTTCCTTTAGGTTGGATATTAAGAATTACTTAAGTATAAAAATAGTTGGGCAATGTTAAAGGTCTCTTTTATAGGGCCTTTTATATGGAATCCTTTGAAAATTATTTAAGTGCAGAGAATTCTGTCATCAGAAGCACATTCCAACTCTTTGATTCATTGCATAGACAGCATCACAATCGCAAGGGATGCTAAGCCAGCTGTGAGGCTGAAAGTCATTGGTCAAATACAAAAATAAATCAGGTGGACAAGTGAAGATTTTAGAAGTCAACCACCAATAATGGGGGTCAAATGCTGACTTGACGTTGATGCATGCCTTCTGTGGGAAAATCCAACCTATATATTTCATTTCAGATAACACCAAGCTTAATACAGAGTGCAGCAGCATAATACAGAAGGCAAAAATTCATTATTTTTGTGTTTCGGTTATCTTATGTCCAGAATAATGTAGTATATAAATAGAAGAGAAACCAAACCATCAGCTGAGACCTGTTAGCCTCTATCTAAAATGTCACAAGCACAGATTATTGCTCTATTTTGGATCTCAGTAATGCATCTAAGGACACAGAACAAAAGTTTCCCAAAGCCATGATGTCAGGGTTCAGTTAGCACATTTTTTAAATAATATTTAATAAAAAAATAATAAAAGATTGTATTAAAGATTTTATTGGGTTACATAAGTACATACAGCATTTCTGCTTTCAGTTCATAGAGTCCTTTTTCCACTTGAAAAGCTAAGCAATAAATTGAAACTATCACGGAAACAAAGAAAGAGAATGCCTTCACCCGCGTGTGGCTCCCCTACACAGCCCAACACAACAACAGCTAGCAACATATTGACAATTAAGTGTGAGCTTTTTTTTCTTTTCAGGCAAAGCTTTCTTGCTTTTCTTCCACTCAAATGTAAAAGGGGGAAGGCCCATGAAAACTAATATAATTTATCCTTAGCCTTTGACACTGTGCAAGGTGTGTATGTGCATGCATAATGGCAAAAAGCTGGACTGGTTTTCTCTCAACTTTCAAGTTGCAGCTGTGCTATAGTCTGCGATGCAGTGGAGGCTAATTAAAAGTCAAAGCTTAGCAAAAGTACTAGGGTTACATATGACCAGACCGGTGAACTCTCTGTCAGTTTTAATTCCTCCACGGATGTTAAGGTTTCCACTCTTGATTATCTTACAAGTTGACCAAAAATAAATATTTCCAATATTGACATTTCCTGGTTTCATTTTGAGATGGCACTTTTATATTCCTTTTCAGTCAGCTTTTGTGGCATCATGAGTGCAGTCACACAACATACCAGCTCAGACAGTGACATTTTTTATCCGTGGCATTTCGGGCACTCGTTCTCTAACTTTGTGCATTGACAGCCCCATAATACACTGCCCATGGCTGTATAAAAGAAATTCAGAGACATGAACCAAATAGCATCTAATTGTCCTCTCACTGTTGCTAAGCCCCTTGCCACATTAACCGACAAAGTTAACACTCCATGTGGTTCAAGCCTACCCTGTGGATACTTCTAGTCTGTTATTACCCCCGGAACCTGAGTCAATGCTGAATCAATGCAGGCATGGAAAGAAGCTGCAGCACATGACTAGTGGCTTCTGGCAACACCTCTGCAGCACAGGAAGGAACTGCATGGCAGTGGCTCCCATGTCGCTACCATAATGCTGGAAGGGACCCTCAAACAGGCCTACAAAAATAAGACTCCTAAAAGAATTTTCGGGGGAGGATCATAACTCAGTGGTTGAGCCACTTTTCTACCTTTGAGGTAGATTTGGTTGAGAGACAGTGATTGGCCCAAGGTCATTAATTCCCTTGCTGGGCAGGGAATTAATCCTGTGTCTCCTGAGTCCCAGGATGACACTGTAAGCACTGTACCACATTGGCTCTCATTACATCCTACTACACTTGATCCCATATAAGACTAGAAGCTTCTTCCATAAAATCAAGCATCACAACATAAAGCCAGCTCCCCCCTCCCCCTGCCTTCTAATTGCACATAATTATATATCCTGTTTGTTTGGAAAGCTTTGGTTTCTTTTCTTTTTTTTTAAAGCTTTATTTCAGCATTGCCCTCTAAACTGCCAGGTTAAAACATTATTCCATTAAAATTTCAAATGCAAACCTCTTCAGTAATTAGTACCAATGGCAATGGAAACAGAGAATTATAGGCAACACAAATTGCTTTTTTATGCAAATGCCCTCCTTTCCCCATACTTACACCAAAATGGAAGTTTTTCATTACAATCTAAATGAGTTCTAATGCCTTATATTGAATTATAATTAATATAATTAGAAATAATAAAATATTCCCCTAAAAGTGTTTATTCAATACAAGCTGTTCCCATAGAAACCGGAAGCAAATAAAAGGGGTGGGGGCTTGATTTAGTCTAGCTTTTATGGCACAGAGATATTGGGTGGACCATGGAAGGGATGAGTCTCCATTTCACAAGCATCTCGGAGTGAATGAGGAAGAGAAAATCAATAGACTAGTAAATATAGGATATTTCCTTTCTTCTTTAAGTCACATTTGTTGTCGAGGAGAGTAAATGCGTTTGTGCGTCGGGAAGAGTCACAGATGTTTTCTGATATTGATCTTCAGCAATAATGATTTTTAAGCACCGAAGCGGTGCATATGGGCTGTTGTGTGAAGACCAGAAACAAATGGAGAAAACAGGAGGCTAAAGAGTTCTGTCAAGTCTGCCAGCATTCGGGATGCATCTTTCATCTTCCACAAGGGCTGGAGGCTCCTGCTTGCAAAGCCTCATGATTTATTTAGTATTTTAATTAAAGAAACCAAGTTGTTGGAACTGCATCCTACCAGCACCCAGCATCTGCCGACCACGGCTAATGATTTTTATAACCTCGCCTGCAATAAATCCGTTAAAGAAGTCAACCACATTGATGGGGAGAGCAAGACCGCAGCGGGGAGAATAGACCCTGGCTGAAACGGC
Organism: Podarcis raffonei; assembly: GCF_027172205.1. Taxonomy (NCBI): domain Eukaryota; kingdom Metazoa; phylum Chordata; class Lepidosauria; order Squamata; family Lacertidae; genus Podarcis; species Podarcis raffonei. The sequence goes on from NC_070604.1 coordinate 56,916,523, forward strand.
CCCTCCTTTGTAAGAAGTCACTGCTTTAGTGTAATAGCACCGCTCTTTGGAACACCCTGCCAATTAACATTAGGCAGGCATAACCACTGTAGTTTTTTTGAGACGTCTGCTGAAAACTTTTCTTTCTTGGCAGGCCTATCCAGACACATCATTTGGCTACAACTGTTCTGAACTTGGTTTTAGATATCCAACATTCTCTGCCTGCTAGTGCACAAGCCCTTGCAGACTGCAGAGTTTAAATGCTGCACAACAAAGAAACCCAGTGCAACAGTTGCGCTAGCAGAAGCTTGTTGTACTAAGCTGATTCTTGTTGTGCAACCCGTTGCACAATTTTCAGTAATGTACATGTGTTTTCTTTTGTGCAACAACTGGTACTTGTTGTGCAATCCATTGTACAATGATGTTTGACACCTGCACTTGTGTTTTCCATTGCCTGACAACATCCCACCTGCTCAACAGGTGTACCACTAAGTGACTTTAACCTAGCACTACACTGGACACAACCCTGTGTGTTGAAATGCTTATTTATTTTTATAATTTTACTTTTTAACACAGAAATGTTTGCCGTCCTGGGCTCCTTTGGGAGGGAAGGCAGGATACAAATGGCACAAATAAATAAAGAAACAAAGCAAGAGACATGATGGTGGTTTTGATTCTGTGGACTCTGCAGTTGCAGAACTGGGGCCACAGAATTGAAGCACACTCTGGTTTCCTTCAATAGCTACAGGAATAGGGGTCACGGGGAGGCTGGGTCCCCTGCTTTTCTAAGAGAACTTCAGGGAAAGAAGAAGGAAGACCAGCCTTACCCCAGCCATGCAACTGTGGCAGTGACAGCCGTGTGTGATGCATTCCTCAGAGGCCAGATCTGCTGCCCCTGTGGAACCTGCTGCCTGAGGCGGTTGCCTCACCTTGCCTCAAGGTATGGTGTAGTGGTTAAGAGTGATGGGCTCGTAATCTGGTGAACCGGGTCCACTTCCCTGCTCCTCCACATGCAGCTGCTGGGTGACCTTGGGCTAGTCACACTTCTTTGAAGTCTCTCAGCCCCACTCACCTCACAGAGTGTTTGTTGTGGGGGAGGAAGGGAAAGGAGATTGTTAGCCGCTTTGAGACTCCTTAGGGTAGTGATAAAGCGGGATATCAAATCCAAACCCTTCTTCTTCTTCTTCAAGGATGCACCTGTCCTGCTTAGTCCTCATTGGACCAAGCCACTTACACATATTCATACGGAGACTGCTTGTTTTAAAGTAGCTCATGAGAAACTTCTCTTGAACCCATGCTGCTTGGAAGCCAAAGAGAATGCTCCCAGCCTAGTTTTCTTGTGCATCTTCCATAGCTATACTGAGGTAGTTTGTGAAATGGGGGTGCCTTTGGACATGCAACCCTTTAATTACACATTGAGGGTGGGTAGACCATTTTTTTAAAAAATGCCGGTATCGGTTGTAAGGCTCTCAGAAAGGCTTCAAACAGGCAAACAGTTTTCTTCTTCTTCTTCTTCTTCTTCTTCTTCTTCTTCTTCTTCTTCTTCTTCTTCTTCTTAAAGAATCAGTTCTTTATTTAAGGGAAAACCAGTGATAATCTTATGTGTTATTTAGTCTTATTAACATGATCTCCCATCAGTTTTGGTGTGGCTTGGCTACTAACAATGTAATTAATGGGCAACTAATTTAGTGGATGCTTTAGTTATTTTGGATGTTGCTTTGAGGCAGCTTTCTGCTGTAAAAAATTTTCGGCACCACTATACTACCCCGTTTACTTCTTTTTGCTGAATGTGCTATTTAGCTTCCCTACATAAATATTTTAAATTAAGGCATGCTGTTGCATATTTGTATGGTGTTTCTGGCTCAGTTGACAAACTTTATTACAGAGGCATAAAAGAGAGATCAGAATTTTATAGATGTTTGTATACTAACTATTATAGTTAATGTATCTGCTGGTGCTGTTTCCCTCCCATAAATCTGCACGAAGATGCCATGCAGGTCTTGGCTGTTATGGCTTCCAGTAGATTTCAGAAATTACCACATGATAGGAGATGTGCTTTATGGTAATGCTTCTCTTCAGACATTCAAGAACTGTGCATGTGGCCCAGTTTTAGTTTCAACATTTTAAGCCATGGTGTCTTTAAGATATATGGTTTTAATTTACACATAAATACAACCTGAGCCTACGGTGGAGGGGCTAACAGTATTAACACTCCAAGGGGCTCTTGCTTCTCCTATGGCTGAGGCCTTGCAGCCAAACAGAAATCCGCCATGCCTTTTTGACACTCTGCTCCAGCTTGCTGTGTTTTACAGACTGAACCCCCCCCCCCGAGGTAAAGGTAAAGAGACCCCTGACCATTAAGTCTAGTCATGGATGACTCTGGGGTTGCGGCGCTCATCTCACTTTACTGGCCGAGGGAGCCGGTGTTTGTCCGCAGACAGCTTCGGGGTCATGGGGCCAGCATGACTAAGCTGCTTCTGGCAAACCAGAGCAGTGCACGGAAATGCCGTTTACCTTTCTGCCAGAGTGGTGCCTATTTATCTACTTGCACTTTGATGTGCTTTTGAACTGCTAGGTTGGCAGGAGCAGGGACCGAGGAATGTGAACTCACCCCGTCACGGAGATTCGAACCGCCAACCTTCTTATCGGCAAGCCCTAGGCTCTATGGTTTAGACCACAGCTCCATCCCTAGAGCACACCAAAGCCAACTGAAATGCTAAAAATTCAAAACTCATATTCCTGCATTGCAGTGGGTGGGACTAGATAATCCTCAGGGTCACTTCCAACTCCATGAGCCTTTTGTCTCAAGGTGGAGCTCCATTCATTCACATCTGGCACAGAGCTCTCGGTTTCTTAATGGCTCATCACATTGCCTTTGTTAAGTTAACAACTCATATTTAGTGGCCATTATCAGGCTGGCCTGACTATTCTGGCAACTGATTCAGGTGGGTTGATTAATTTCTAACACCTATCAGGAATTTCACCCCCAAACCCTGCCATCCTGGTGTTAATTATGTAAACAAGACTACAATAATGTAGTCAGTCTGAGTGACATTATTTGACCAGCCGTTCAATTCTAGGTGACTCCATTGCTCACAGAAAGACTCTCCCGCCATGGCAATATTTGTAATGATGTGTCGCATAAATCTAAAGTTTTAAATTTTTAGCTCACCCTTCCAAGAGAAACATATTGCAGTGGAACCTTGGTTGTGAATGTAATCCGTTTCGGAAGACCGTTCGACTTCCGAAATGTTCGATAACCAAAGAGTAATGGGCAGCTGGCAAAATCCATTGAAAAAAAATAAGAAACGCGCCTTGGAAGCCATTCAACTCCTGAGGCGCGTTTGAAAATGAAAGCAGTTACTTCCGGGTTGTCGGTGTTCGGCTTCCAAAATGTATGGCAGTGAGACGTTAAACAACTGAGGTTCCACTGTAATTATTATTATTACTATTTATTTGGATTTTTTTTACCTCTCCCCCTCTGTTATATGATCTTAGGCTGGGTTACAACAATATAAAAGTTATATCCACAGTATGACTGCAACTTAAGCATGTTTAACTTGTGGGGTTTCAGCTTTGCGCAGTTGAAGTCTGGCTGGTTCAAATTGCGCAAATTAAATGCAAGGAACCCAGGGACCTTAAAAGCTCTTTTTCCATTCAGGGCAGAACTAGGCTTTTACTTTATTCAGACGTGCGCCGAGGTTGTTTATATTGCAGCATAAGCTTCTGAAGGCAGCATCAGTGCCTCATCAGATGCACGAAGAGAAAGTAATTTGATTCACATATGCATGGGCTGAGATACACAAGAGAATAAGCCATGTTAACACACACACACACACACACACACACACACACACACATGGGAATGAAAGCTCATTGGAATACAGAACATGCCTGGATTGCTGGATGTATTATGAATATAATGACAACCAAATGTGAAGCAATTTATTATTAATATTAATTCTTTTTGAGAGAGAGACAGAACTAGTAGCTGTTGTTCAGGCCTTGTGAAACAATCAGCATTAAACAGTTGTTGTTTCTTCTGCCTTGTCTTCCAATTATCTCTTAACGTTTTGAGTTTTGTTTGTTTGTAAGCATATCAGCCCTACAAGGCATTCCAGACAGACAGAGCTGCCTTGTGCCTTTCCTGTTTCCTGTTACCTGTCATAGTGCCCAGTTGGTGTCCATTATGCTATATGAGGGCTTGGAACACAGGCAGTTGCCTTATACAGTGTCAGGCTGTTTCTCCATCTAGATCAATATTTAGGGCTGTTGTCAGTACCTGGCACACTGGGCAGCTGACAGGGCCTACTGCTAATACCTCCCCCCCATCCTTTTTTCCTGGCCTGGTACTAAGAGCAGTGCCAGGAATGTGGCTGGCCATAGCCAGCCTTTTGCTTTCCCACAATGCCCCAACAGATTTTGTGCTTTGGGTTTTTTAAAGTGCATATGGCCACCATTGTGATGATGATTTCAAGGCTTCTGTTGTAGGCAGAGGGTCTACCAGGCAGAGGGCTTTCTCGGTAGTGGAGCCCACCCTATGGAATGCCCTCCCATCAGATGTCAACGAAATAAACAACTATGTGACTTTTAGAAGACATCTGAAGACAGCCCTGTTTAGGGAAGTTTTTAATGTTTGAAGTTTTATTCTGTTTTTAATGTTCTGTTGAAAGCTGCCCAGAGTTGTTGGTACTAAAGGGTTAAGAGGTAACAAGTCACTCTAATCACTGAGCAGCTGGAAGTCATTAAGCATCCAAGAATGTGAGTTAGTTTGTATAAATAGTCAGTTCACTCAGTTTGTGGCCGGTGGGCTGATATGAGTTAGGTTTAGAGTAAAGTTTTCTTTATGCCGGAGATAAGAGCATGTGTGCTTTATCGCCAGGGTTTTCTTCTGTAAATAAATTTTTTTCCTGAGTTCCAAAGTGCTTGCTCCAGGATTCTTCATTGAAAGGTACTGTCTCTCCTGCCTTCTTCACCGCTGCACGAAATTCTCTGCTGAGATATGATTTATGGCGTTGGAAGCACACTGGACGTTCACTTAACATTAAACTAATTAAAGTTTAATGGACAGGTTATGGGTGTTTGTACGTCAAGAAGGAGATAAGGAGTGCAGTTCAGAGTGATTTATGAAAGGACTGGAGCGAAGACAGAAGCGGTTGCCGACAACGAAAGCCTTCAAAGCAGCTTGAGTCCTGCAACGTGCCTAGAAAAAGTTTTAAACAGGCACTGCGCAGTTTGTACTCGCTGGAAGACGTCTTATTCCTCAAGGAGCCACCTCAGCAGCTGGGAGACGGTCTACAGGTGTGTGAGTATCGTTCCTAAGCCCCAGGGAGGATGGCAGAGTCCCAGGAAAGTTTTGCTGTCCCGTTTACGCGACTCAATGGGAAAAATTGGCAAGATTGGAAGGCTAGAGTAAGGGTTTGGTTGCAAGCAAAAGAGTTGTGGAGTTGTACTGAAGCACCGCCTTTGCAGGCAGCTTCAGACGCGTCTGCAGAAGACAAAGCAGCAGCAGCAGCTTCACAGAAACGCGACAGGAAAGCCCAAGGTCTATTAGTTTTGGCAGTGGGACCAGAGCAAATGCCTTATGTTTCTGAGTTAAAGAACACGCATGAGGTCTGGACGGTTCTGCAGCGGCTAAATTCCAGAAACACTGCGGGGGCCAAGATCCATGCTACAAGATGTTTGTTTGATTTACGTCTCCAACCGGGAGCGTGTGTGAAAGAACATATTGCCAAAATGGTGTCTGCCTTTAATCAACTAAGACAGCTGGGCATTCCTTTCTCTATGGAGCAGCAGTCATACATATTGTTGTCTTCTCTTGATAAAAGCTATGAGACTCTAGCTTTAACTTTGGAAGCTATGCCTTCAGCTGAATTAACCCTTGAATACATTTCTTCTCGGCTTGCAGATGAACAGGATAAAAGGCAAAGAGAAAGAGGCTTGTCTTCAAAGGGGAGTTGTGCTGTGCCTAAGAGTGGGGATGCTGAGTTTGAGAACACAGTAAATGCTTTTGCAGCTAGACACTGTTTTTGCTGTGGTTCCTCTTCCCATTTAATCAGGAACTGCACACGTGAACCTGGTCAAGACAGCACCAAGGCCGTTACCCCTAGTTACCAGACAAGGAGTTCCAGGGGACGTCGAAGAAGAGGAGGAGGTCGTGGCTACTCCCACAGCACACAGCACATGGCTTCAGCAATGGCGTTGATGCAAGGGCGTGGCCAAGGCAGCAATCTACGCTGGTTGATTGACAGTGGTGCATCTCACCACCTGGTGGCGCCATCTAGTGTCCGTTTGCAGAATTGCAGACATTTGCAAACCCCTAAAGTTGTGACAATGGCAGATTCAACTAAACGTTCCTTAAAGACCGTAGGCACAGTGTTCTTGAATTGTTTGCATACAGAAATTGATGCCTATGTGCTAAAGGGAATGAAGGGGTGTATTTTGTCTGTGTCAGAACTTGATAGAGATGGGTTTAAAACTGTGTTTGAAAATGGGGTTTGCACTATTTCAAAGAATAACGTATCTCTTTTGCAGGTGGAATGCAGAAATGGGTTATATTATTTTGAGACAAGTCCAGATGAAGTTGAACAGGTTCATGCTGGTTGTGTGAACTCGCCTACCCATAATTCTTGTGTTCATTTATGGCACCGCCGTTTGGGACATATTAATTTTCAGTATGTTAAAAGGCAACCTGAATTATCAGAAGGGTGCAAAATGAACAAATGTACTAAGTATTTGGATTGTACTGCATGCAAAAGGGCAAAGGTTCATAGATGCAGCTATCCCAGTTCAGACAGGAAATCTAACAAAGTATTCCAACTTGTGCATATGGACCTATGTGGCCCAATGCCTGTTGCTAGCATGGGAGGTTCGAGGTATGCACTGTGTCTCTCAGATGACAAAACAAAAGTCACATGGTCTTTCCCTCTCAAAACAAAAGCAGATACTGCAGAAACAGTTAAAAATTGGGTTCATGCAGTAGAACTTGAATTCGGTACTAAAGTACTTGCTTTTCAGACCGACAGAGGGTCAGAATTTACCGGGTCTGTGTTGCAGAATTTCTTTAAGAAAAAGGGAATTAAGCATCGTCTGTCTACACCTTATTCCCCCCAAGAAGGAGGCGTGGCCGAACGTAAAAACAGGGTTCTGCAAGAGTTGGCAAACTCTATGTTGTTTGATTCTAAACTCCCTCAAAGTTACTGGGCGGAAGCCTGGCAGATGGCTACTCATATTCTGAACCGAGTATATAATTCAGTAATTGATACTACGCCATATTTTGCTTTATATGGGAAGAAGCCCAAAGTTAATTACTTTCGGGTGTTTGGATCTCAAGCCTATGTACTTATCCCAAAAGCGTTAAGGAAAAAGGGAAGTCCAAGGGCTAGGAAACTCATTTTTTGTGGGTACGAACCACACGCCAAATCTTGGAGATTCGTGAACCCAGATGGGGATACTACAAGAGTGGTCATCAGTAGGAGCGCTGAATTTTGTGAGCAATCCGGATGGACTCACTTACATGCTAACCCTGACATTTTGAGAGATGATTTAGGCATTTATGCTGAGAATGAAAGTCCAGAGGGTAGTGAGCCAGAAGGGGATGGTGCACATGGTTCAGATGCAGATTATGACCAGGCACAAGGTTCTTCTCCTAAGGTAGAAAAGCCAGAATCTAGGAGTGTTCCAACATCGCCAGTCAGTAGGCCTAGCGGACAGCAAAAGCGAAGCAGGTCGCCTGCAACACCAAGCCCAAGGGAGGTATCTAAACGGAGGTCTTTATCCCTAGGGGTGCACCCAGATATAACGTCTGAGACAGATTCTCAGATTCTCAGCCAACGGTCAGAGGGGGCACAAGAGGAACAATTGCGCAGATCAAAACGTGCCACAAAGGGCAAACCACCAGAGCGGTTTAAGGTGACAAGTGTATACGTAAATATGGCACAGTGTGAGCCAGATAGCTATATAGAGGTACAACAGCTTCCAAGCTCAGAAGCCGTAAAGTGGCAGGAAGCAATGGAAAAGGAGATGGCTTCAATGAAGTCTCTCGGTGTGTTTACAAGTACAGAGCTTCCGAAAGGGCAACAAGCTGTAGGTTGTCGATGGGTATATCGTTTAAAGCCCACAACTACTGGGGAGTTGCAATATAAAGCCCGACTAGTTGCAAAAGGTTTTTCGCAGCGCAAAGGTGTTCACTATTCTCAAATCTATGCCCCTACTTCAAGATCGGAGTCATTAAGAATGCTTCTAGCCTCTTCAGCTAAGAAGGGAAATAAGCTGTTTCATTTTGATGTCAATGTGGCTTATTTAAATGCAGACTTACAGGAGGAAGTCTATATGACACCACCACCAGGTTTTGAAGGAGACAAGCCAAACCAGGTCTGGCGCCTACACAAATCCATTTATGGGTTGAAACAGTCTGCCCGTAATTGGAATTCCTGCTTAAACGATGCTCTAGAGAGCATGGGGTTCAGAAAGAGCGCAGCAGATGCGTGTCTTTATCTAAAAGGCTCTGGATGTGAACAAGAAGCAGTTTTGATATTTGTTGACGATTTATTATACAGTGGAAAGGACGATAAACTTGCACAACAATTTGCCACAAAGCTTGGAGAAAAGTTTCAGATAAAATCACTAGGCACTGTATCTGTTTATCTAGGAGTTAAAATTCAGCAAGATGAAAATGGGAACTATTGGCTCAGCCAAGAAGCTAAGATCCAGCAGTTGCTGGAAAGGTTTAAAATGGACAACTGTGCTGGTGTTAAAACCCCAATGGAGTTAAGTTACACAAAGGATGCTCAAGCCGAGCAACAGGCAGAGTTCAGTAATCCTGGGGTTTACCAGTCAGCGATAGGCAGTCTACTGCACATTGCACAGTGGACTCGGCCCGATATAACATATGCTGTCAACATGCTGTGTAGACAAGCTGAAAAACCATCAATGCATGCTTGGCAAGGAGTAAAAAGAGTTTTAAGGTATCTCCAAACTACCAAAAGGTTTCGCTTAAAACTATCAGCAGAGGGCAGCACACAACTTGAATGTTGGGCCGACAGCAGTTGGGCAGATGCTGGACCAGATAGAAAATCAGTGTCAGGAATGGCGATAAAATTTGGAAATGCACTAATTGGTTGGAGATCAAGAAAGCAATCACTTATAGCTTTAAGTTCAACTGAATCTGAGTTCAATGCATTATCAGATGTATGTAGAGAACTGGAATTTTATAAGCAACTGGTACAAGAATTGTTTGGAGAATGTTCCCTACCTATCAGAGTGTGGGAAGACAATCAACCTTGTATTAAACTAGCTAAATCAGGTCAATTCAAGGCACTCACAAAACACTTGGATATCCGTTATCAAAATGTATGCCAAAGTGTAAAACAAGGTTTAATTGAACTAAAGTATTGTCCAAGCAAAGAAAATCTCGCAGACGGTTTTACAAAAGCTTTGAGTCCGCAATCTCATAAATATTTCTGTTCAGGTTTAAATTTGAATTAAAGTGTTACGAGCGAGAGGGGGTGTTGGTACTAAAGGGTTAAGAGGTAACAAGTCGCTCTAATCACTGAGCAGCTGGAAGTCATTAAGCATCCAAGAATGTGAGTTAGTTTGTATAAATAGTCAGCTCACTCAGTTTGTGGCCGGTGGGCTGATATGAGTTAGGTTTAGAGTAAAGTTTTCTTTATGCCGGAGATAAGAGCATGTGTGCTTTATCGCCAGGGTTTTCTTCTGTAAATAAATTTTTTTCCTGAGTTCCAAAGTGCTTGCTCCAGGATTCTTCATTGAAAGGTACTGTCTCTCCTGCCTTCTTCACCGCTGCACGAAATTCTCTGCTGAGATATGATTTATGGCGTTGGAAGCGCACTGGACGTTCACTTAACATTAAACTAATTAAAGTTTAATGGACAAGAGTGGCTGGGAAAACCCAGCCAGATGGGCGGGGTATGAAGAAGAAGAAGAAGAAGAGCAGAAGGGGAGCAGTTAGGGTGGTTGGGGCAGTGCCCCATTTGATCTCATGGGTCAGCTTCCACATCTGACTGCCTCATATCCATCAACTGTCCCAACTGAATCAGGGCATCCTGTTTTGGGGGGTCGTGCTCTTGCATGGGTCACGTGATTTGCACGGGAGTGCATCCCTGAAAGTCGTGCATCCCAGCTTTCCTCTGGGACATGTTGGAGGAAAATGACTCTGACTCTTTACTCCCTGGAGTCATCCTCCTCCTCATTTTATTTGTATGCTACCTTTCTACTGTATTATCAAAGCTATGCTCAATGCGGCTTACAACATGACAAGATTTATGTAACTACAAAAGTAGTCACAAACAATAAATAACACACATCAAAGAGTACACAACAAAACTGAACAGTTTCTAGAAAAATCATAATAAGATATAAAAAGATAGACATACAAAAAATTAATACAGTGGTACCTCAGGTTAAGTACTTAATTCGTTCCAGAGGTCCGTTCTTAACCTGAAACTGTTCTTAACCTGAAGCACCACTTTAGCTAATGGGGCCTCCTGCTGTCGCCGTGCCACCGGAGCCCAATTTCTGTTCTTACCCTGAAGCAAAGTTCTCAACCTGAAGCACTATTTCTGGGTTAGCGGAGTGTGTAACCTGAAGCGTATGTAACCTGAAGCATATGTAACCCGAGGTACCACTGTACCAATAACAGCAGCAACAACAAAAAACCCCAAATACCCCTAAACAACACTCCAGCCCAAGAATTTGTTCACCAGCCACCTGAATTCTATGGAATTCTGTGGAATTCAAACTGTAAGTCAGTACAATAAAAGAAATCAAAAAAGCAATGAAAGGACAATGAAAAATCATATAGCATCTAACACATTCCATTGCAATTGTGGGAACAGGTAAAAAAACACATTAAGTTGTCCACCATGACAATTTTTAATTGGTCCATGGCAGGGGGAGGGAAATGTTTGGGAACCCTTGGCCTAGCATGCATAGCTGAGAAACGAAAGCATATACGGCATTTTAAAATAGAGTTTCTTGTTTATAGACAACCTATTACCTTATAAAGTTCCAGAATGATTTCTCCCTTCCAGGAGAAATTAAAGCCAAACAGCCTTGAAAAATTTGGGTCCTCATACCAGCCAAACAGCTATGGAGTCCTATTATGACCAGGCACGTGTTAGAAGCAACTAACTGAAAGCCAGCCTCTCCAACATAGACCTCAAAGAGCCTTCATTGCTTTTTTCTGATGGGCATAAGCCCTTCCAAAATTAATCTGACCTCATCAGTCTATTTCCTCCCTGCCCTCCTTGGACACCATCCCACTTCCTTCAAAACACCCTACTTCTCCCCCCCCTCACTTGTGGACACTGATACTACTACCTGTATCTGTGTATGTGGTACCTCACAAAGTTACACAGGCAACAGAGACCTTAATCTAGACAGGGCAATTTCCAGAAGCTTTCCTACTTATGCCAAGTTCTTTTGAGGGTGGCACCACTCATTTAGAAAAACTCCCGGCTGCTTCCTCTGAATAATTCCCTGTGTGGCCTTAGAGAACAACCCAGCCCATTCGATATTGTGGTTGATGACAATAATGAAAATAAATATTAGGTTTGTGCATTAAGAGCTCCCGAGCAAGGGAGCCAATGTGTTTATTTTCTCTCTCTGCTTCATTTCTTGCAGTGAGAAAGGTTTATTATAAATCACATTAGACGGCAGGGGATGGAGGAAACTTGCGCACATTTGGCAAAAGACCAACCTCCTTGGGCCCTCTTTTCTTACACTAACCCCAAGCGAAGCATAACCATGTTTTTATCACTCTGGAACAAAGCTTAGTAGTATAATGAGCACTGCTAGTGGTTAACACAATCCCCTCACACCAGGAGCTTTTTGTTAGTTGGCAGTGGGCTGTATTTTACTTTGTTATCTATTTGGCAGTATTTTCTGCCGTTCTCTATACATGGTTGCAAGCATGTTGGTTCTTCAAGCACATGAAGTGAAAAATCTCTAACTTGGCTTTGAACTGCCTTCTTTTCCAAACGCTTCACCTAAAAGCTATAATTAAGCTTATTTTTCATGTTCCACATCTTCCCAGTGTGTTACCTTTCACTCTCACACATAACCAAGCCATTGATTTGGCTGGAACATTTTGGATTTTCAGCAACGGTACCTAAGGAGTTTCTTCACAAAGCAGCTCTCCAAGAGTTCATCTGTGTCCCTCGACAAGATCTAAAAAGCATTAAAATATTCTATATCGATTTGTTTGGGAGAAGCGGGGAGGGGGGAGGTTTAAGCTACAGGACTTTTTGCTGCTTCATGCAACACTGCTAACAACTTTCAAAGGCTGTCAATGAAAAAGTCATTTGGACTGTGCTCAGAATAAGCTCTGTCTACTCTCAGTGCCCATCTCGCAATTGGATAATACTTCACTTGGGTAGCTGTCCTCAGGCACATGCAATCTCAGTATAGCTTTATGAGGCACTGGAGTGGAAGAGACACTTATGGGTCCAAGTACAGCTGTGATTGCAAGACAAAAAAGACTGCAAAAGTCTGGGACTTAATATTTGTCACAGTTTGGCAAAGGGAAGAAAAGCGTGCAATATTTAGAGCAAATGTTTCCTCAAAGCCTGAAAATCGAGGTATAGTTCCTCCTTGAATTAAAATCAGAGGAAAAATTGCTCATATACTGGAAAAGTTTTCCTTTTGATGCAGAAGGATAAGAATGATCTGCCCTCAGAAGAGAACACCACATCTATGTTTTTGCATGAGATTGCCGTTTGCTGGTCAGGAAAGCCCAAAGTTGTAACTTGCCAAGATGCAAAAGGCAACCTCTGCTGAGGGTATACGTACAAATATTCAAGGTCAGTTCTTCTGTTCCTTATCAGTCATGTCTGATGACCAACTATACCCAATACAGAAACACATAAAGATAGTCATCTGAAGCAGTCGCTGTGAGAAGCTGGTGGGGCTAGAACTGGGAAACTATAGCTCTGCGTGGAGTTGCCCAATTTGGTGAGCGTTGAGAACTGCAACTTGGAGCATCTTCCTGTCTGAGCCGGGTCTTTCATTTATGTATTTAAAGCATCCCTCTTCTCTCTCCCACCCCCCCCCAGCCAACACTCTCCAGCAAAATATGGCTCCCAGAGTGGCTTACAAATAATCCCTGCCCTCAGGCTTGCAGTCTAAACTTGCAGACATGACACACACACACACACACACACACACACACACACACACACACAAAAGGAATTGGGAGGGAGAAATAAAACTGAGGCAGTGTTTTTATGTTTAAATATACTTGCATTGACCAGATGGGATGGAAAGATGTCACGGAGCAGAGGAGCCTAAAGTTGCTGGTCTTTCAGCAGAGCTGATGGAGGGGCCCAGCAGCTCCATCTCTCCCACTGCCTACAGTCTGATGGAAGTCTGCTATTGACAGGTGAAGGAGTCAGATGGAGCTGGTCTAGCAGGAGAGTAGATGGAGAGGCCTTTCAGTAGCTTTTCCTAAGCAACATCCCCCCCCCCCCGTAGTTCTGTGTGTTTCTTTGCTCAGAGGAAGAAAAAAAGTTTTTGGGTGTGTGATGGTGAACAATGGCAGTGCTCAACCCTTGGCCCACCTCATAATGAGATCCACTATCTTGCAGATTCTGAAGCAGACTGTTGCTTTGATTCAGGCCGAGATCCACTGTTATGTACTAACCTTGGATCCTAGAACAATAGGCAAGTAGGATCCTAGAATGCAACAACTGATTAGCTTGCAGAAGAAGACCAATCAGGCTCCAGAAAGAAGTTAATCAGCCTGTTAGGCTGGTAGGATTGTAGAACACAACTACTGATTGGCCCTCAGGAAAAGACCAATCAGGCTCCAGGAGGGAAGCAGAATCAGCCAATCAGACAGGACTCATTGTGCAAATAATGTATATAAAAGCCTGAGGTTTGAGGGGCAATTCAATCACTGTTTTACAAGCTGCAATAAAGAGCATGAAATCACTACAGGACTCCGAGTATATTTCATCCACCTTGATCGGATCTGGTGTATTAGCTTTGGAATCTCAGTAGGGCAGATTTCTGCTCCATCCTTAGAGGACACTCCTGAAGTTTCTCACTGGATTGGTGTTCATGCAACAAGGCCAATGTCTGTAATTTCCACAACAGCCTCCCCTCTTTTTCAGTCTCTGTAACTGAAACCACTAGAGCGACTGATCACTCTTCTCTGCTGTGAACAGCATAGCAGAATCAGTCTACTAATGTAAATGTTAAATAAGCTTCCCAAATGCCTAAAAAAGAAAACTTAATGAATATCAGCTTATATGCTTGAGCACAAATGATTACGATAATACCATATTACTGCAGGCAATTAACTTACACTTTATTTAAGATTTACTTGTTCACGGTTAGCAGGGATACATCCCTCCTGGGTGGCGACCAGATGTTTTTTAGCACACACGCTGTAATTTCAGCTGTTATTGCTGTATCTATGCCTCAGTGGTAATGGAGCCAACACTGTCCAACAAGTATCCGAAATAGGGCTGTTTGGTGGACAGCGCAGAAGAGGCTCAGTAATAATGAGGAGACACCAGTCTGCACTGCTGCAGCATGTAAATAATTTCTGCACAGCCAGCTGTTTTAGCTAATGGAATCCATGGCTGCCCTTTTCACCCAGAGGAACACACATGCATGCACAGGCAGGCACAACCTCCCCCTCCCGTTTTCTTGTAAAAGCAAGTGAAAAATCAAACCAGCAAAACTCTTTCTTAGACACCCCGGGGAATTAGTGTTGTTGGCAGGATGCAGGACTCGTGATCCCTTACTAGGCTGGCATTCCTTTCAGTTATGACATCATCTCAAGGTTATCCAAGCCAAGCATCTCCATCTTCCAATTTCTGTGATCATCAGATTACCTGTGTATGCGTTTATCCCCATGTAAAAATGCAGGGGGATAAATGAATTTGAGTCAGAGATTGGCTGTTTCCATAGCTGGATAGCCAATGTGGTGCCATTTAGAGGTTGTGGGCTACAGTTCTTATGAGCCCCAGCTAGCATGTCCAGTGGTCAGGTATGATGGGTAGTGGGTCCAACTCCATCTAGATAACCCCCATCCTATTTTGTGAAGCAGATCCTCAGCAGGCAATGAAGCCTACCACAGCAGGGGTTAACATGGTGGGATTGAGAACCTCTGTTGACTAGGTACAACCCAACTGCAGGAAGAAAATTCACATGATCAGCAGCATCTGGAAACTGCCAGAGAGGCTGCTAGAGAAAGGCTTGGATGAGACCATAAGATGCTCAGTGTGTGTGCAAATTTGAGGCTGGAAGGAAGACTGGACAAGAACAGACCCATAGATTTGGTGGAGAAAATTGACAAGGCTCTTCAGGGACAGATGACACACTGTCACCTTTCAGGATGCTGTCAGTGGCTCCCAGATGGTTGCCAAGGAAAGTATAAAGCAAGGAAAAGTTTCTTACAGTCCTTTTTTTATTTCAAACTTTACAGAGGCTGGATAATGGCATTGTCCTGAGTGAATGTCCACCCCCTTCTTTTCCCACTTCCTCATTCATCATCATCATCATCATCATCATCATCATCATCATCATCATCATCATCACCTCTTCTAGGAGTGCCGCTAAGTGCTCTCTGTCTTTGAGCTCTTTACTCTCCTACTTTTAAGGCTCATCAGGTTCTGGGAGATGGTGGGTCTGGAATGCTTTCTAGTAACATGGCATCCAGCTGCTGATCCAGCTCTGCCTGCTCCTCCTCTCCTATTATTTCTCAACTTTCCCCCTCATCTGCCTCTGAGCTGTGACCTCCTGCAAACCACGTTTAAATCTATACTGCCTTCCTCTTCCTCCTCCCTGGAAGGATCAGGATGGGGAGGCGGTCTCCACCTTTCCATCTCCTCTGCCCAGTCCCTGACATCACCTGGGCATGGAGATGTTCCCCCCTTGTGCACAGTCCTGATCAGCCAGCATGAAACCCAGGATTACAGAGAGAGAAGGTAAGAGGCATATTTTCTAAGGATAGATGAATCTGTCAGTTCCAATTCCTCATGTTTTCAGTCTTAAGTTCAGGATGCTTTAGCAAACAGAACCATGAACCAATGAAGAGGGAAGTCACTGCAAGGCAATTGGGGGATTTACTTGAACCGATAAGAAAAGTGAAGTTAACTCCAGGAATAATTGTGAGGGGGTCAGTAACTAAAAACAAGCAAACATAATACTTGATAGGTGTCCATGCCCTGTGCTTTGGAGAGTACAGGACTTCCTCCTGGAGGAATAAAGGACTCACCAAAACCTCTCAGCGAATGGTAAAGCATTTGAGGGCTCTGGGAGCCCAGTGAGAGAAAGTATTCTCACAGTATAATGCCCTTCATCCAATAGAGTCCAAGTTGGTACAATAAAACCACCACACTGGCAATAACATAGGAACATAGATATAGGAACTATAGGCAACTGCCTTATAACAAGTTGGTCCACTGGTCCACTGAGCTAGGCATTGCCTTTGCAGACTGGAAGTGGGTTTCTAGGATTTCAGACAGGGAGCCTTCCCAACCCTAGGATCCTCTGCACTCAAAGTAGATGCTCTACCACTGAGCTACATTCCTTCCCCAATATGAGGCAGCGGCTAAAAAGCATACAGTAAGCTAAGGCTTTGCACATGTTGGGATGTCTAAGAAATAGGGCTACCTTAGCCTGGCACAACAAACAAACAAATTTGTAATGTAGTTTCAAATACATCAGTTTGTAGAGGGTGCTCCATAATCAGGGCACCACCACCAAAAAAAGCATTCTCCTTTGTTGTTGCAACGTGTACCTCCTCACCGAGCCCCTCATTTCACATGGCCCTTTGGAGCTTAGTGAGAAATGTGCCACATCAATTATAAAGGACAGGCACATATTTCAAAAGCATTTCTAGTGTTCTCTCACCATGAAGTTGCTCAGTGATTCATATATTTCTAGGTCTGCCAGTTTCTACTGTTTCACATACCAAGTTCCTAAATTATGATGGAACTCCTGGACTGGGCCTATCACAGTGGAATGGAATGCTGATGGCAAATTGTTGTAAAATGTGAATCTTCAGAGCCTTAAAAGCAGCCTAGTTGAGTCCAAAGAGCATCTATTATCCCGGAACATTACAGTTCCATAGAAATCTGCAGAACAGGAAGTAAAATGGTTTCTCATTATCTGAAATATCCATTTGACGATCTTATTATTTATTTATTGCATTTATGTCTCATCTTTTCTCCGAAGTGCTCAAAGTAGTGTACGTGATTCTCCCTTTCCTCATTTTATCCTCACAACAACCCTGTGATGTAGGTGAGGCTGAGAGATTGTGACTGGCTCAGGGTCACCCAGTGAGTTTGATGGCCTAGTCTAACACTCTAAACACTACACGACACTGCCTCTATAATATAGTGGTTTACAGTCAGGTTCCCCTGACGGTGTGAGTGGGTTGTTGTTTTTTTAATCAGGAGTCACTATGGGGCATTATTAATACTCTATTGTTCTGGTTGCTAGAACTTTCAATCATCTTCCCTTTAAAACCATTAATTCCATGAAGTCAATTAGGGATGGCTGGATGCATGTCATCGTCACTGTCTTCATTCAGCAAGAGGTGTTCCTGTCAGGGTGACCAAATTTCAGAGTTCCACAAATAATAGAAAGGTTGGGAAGATGGAATGGCAGGAATGTCTGTGGACGCTGATATATCTAGGACAATTTACGGAAGGAAAAAGATCTTGATATAGTGTGATGAACACAGTGCAGGTGGTGGCCTTCATGCCTGCTGCCCTCTTTGACTGTCCTGGCTGCATTAGAAGGCTTCACCTTCTCTATGTAGCTCAAGCCCAAGATCTGCCTTGCTTGCTGCTAATGACATGCTCTCATTTGCGGGCACAGCCAGGGTTCATGTGTGGGTTGTGGAGGAATACATGTGCGCGTGTGCGTGTTTAAAAATGAGATGAATCAAAGCAGAGCAATGAAAGAACTGCCGCTGCTCTGCACAGTAATGAGCAGCTGTTCTCCGCCAAGGCTGCTGGATGCAATTGGATGCTTCAATTAGAGCAGCTTAGGGAAGAAAAAAGAGCAGTCCTTCTGGACACCATTGTGAGGATGCAAGAGCCATTGCTGTTCTAAGGGATGTAACCAAAGCCACAAATTGCCTATAGAAATGGAGACATATGGCTCCCAACGACAACTGGAACAAATCCACTCCCCACAAAGACTTTGTTGTGGGATGTTATATGAACACGTGACTATTTGCCAAATATTTACTGCCACAGAAATGTTGTTGTTTGATTCAACAGACGGGGTCTTTCTCAACCCTACCTGCAGATCCCAAGGATTGTATCTGGGACCTTCTGCTTGCAAAGCACATGCTCTGCCACTAAGATACAGCCCTCCTCCTAGATATTTGACATTGCTCAATAGCTCAACACAGGATGCAAGCTTCCCTAGAGGTAGGTCCTGTTAAATACAGTCAGCCTAACTCCTGAGCAAACATGCCTGGATTGAGACAACTCCAGTGTAATTCTATTTCACCGTAGCCTGGTGCCCAAGAGCAAGGTGAGCTGTAATTCGGGAAGTGTCCCACTGAAATAATTTCATTTTATGAACTCACTTGATGGCCCTCACAAGCTACTTAACCCCCCATTTCCAATAGTGGAACCTTGGTTCTCGAATGTAATCCGTTCCAGAAGTCCGTTTGACTTCGGAAGTGTTTGAAAACCAAGGTGTGGCATCCGGTTGGTGCAGGCGCCCTGGAAACAATAGCTGATAGCTGCATCGGACATTCGTGTTCCGAAAAATGTTCGAAAACCGGAACATTTACATCCTGGTTTTTGGTGTTCAGGAACCGAAATATTCGAGTACCAAGGTGTTCGAGAAACAAGGTTCCACTGTATGGGGATAAAATCACTGCCTAACCTTAAAGGCTGATGATTACTGAGGTAAAATGTGTGTAAAGCATATTGAGGCTTTGAAAAGTATTGTTATGACTAAACCACCTTGTTCGTAGAGTAGGTGCTAATGTGGATTTATTCATTGAAATACCAAGGTGGTCTTACAATCGTTAATGAGGAATAAAGGTGGTTGCCTTATACAGAGTCAGACCGGGGGTCGTCTAGATGAGCAATGCTGACACTGACTGGCAGAGTTTCAGACAGGAAGTCTTCCCCCAGCTCTACCTGGAAATGCCAAGGACTGAACCTGGGGCCTATTTTTGTTTGCATTGTGAACTTGTTATCCAATTAGAGGGTATATTTCCATTAAAATGCACTCAAAATCCCATTTAGCCCTTTAACAGCGCAGAAGCAGCGTCTTCGTTGGGCAATCCGTCAAATGTCAGACGTTCCTACCACACTATTTCAAACCCAAATGCCCAGCTCTAATGAGCTCTTCCAAGAATGTGTCAAATGGAAGCTGCTTCCCCATTAGCTGAAAGTAATTTTGTACCTTTTAGAGCTTCTAATTGCTGTCTTTCTCTCCCTCTGCATACATACACCAGATTTATAATTCATTTTTTGGAACTGGTCATATTCAGAGAGTGAGACTTCGCTTTGAAAAGAGGAGTCATTATCTGCAGCTCGTGAATGGCTATGAAATGATTACCTTGTCAGGGCTGTACTGAATATGAGGTAAATCCAGGTTTGGGACTCTCACCATCTTATCTAGGACTGTGTGAGAGATACTTAATGGCTTAGATGTGAATGTGGCCCATCCTGCTGCTTTCTGCTAAGGCTATGAGTGGTTCAGGAAAGGAATGAGGAAATCAGACTTAAGTGGATTTAAGGACGATTAGCCGGATCACCTCAAGGCTGGAGAGCAGCAGGACTAATTCCCCATCTGCACTATACCTTTAAAGCAGTATCAGAAAACTTTAAAAGCAACCTGGGAAATGTAGCTTGTTAAGAGTGCTGAGGGTAGTTAGGTGACCTCTATTCCCCTCACAAGCTACAATGCCCAGAATGGTTTAACAGTCATTCCTTCTTCCCAGGGAACTCTGGGAATTGTAGCATGGACCTATATGATCTTTGCCGTTCATCGGCCAGTGATACAAACCCTCTGCACTTAACGGTACGTTGGAGCATGTTGAATCAAGCTCTTAACATGTAATGGCTTTTATTAAAGAGTCATACATACAGTTAGCCAATTCTAAATTGGGATGACATTATTTATTTGCCCTCTTGCTGTTTTTAAAAATTAACATATGCAAATGAGCCACGACATTTTCTTTTCCCATAGCAGAAGTTGCAAACTTCGCCATGGATAATAAAATGGTTCTCAGGGCATATTAAGGATGACATGAGTATGTATGAGCTGTCTGAAAATCGGCAAGCCCTTAGATAATTTACCATCTAAGCTGTTTTGCATTCAAAATCAGAAAGACAAAAAGAATGATTTACAGAACTCAGCAAGTTCTAATGCAGTCTTTGATGGTGTGGAAGAAGCCAAGTTGTTTCCCACCTACTTGCTAAGCGATGAGGGATGGATAAGGAGAATACTCAGTGTTGAGTTTTCTTTGGTGTGTTTGTTGAGAATGGATGGAATTCATTTGGTGCCCTTGATGCTCATGAGATGGGCTCTTGATGCAGTAAAATCATCTACTAACAGAAAAGGAGAGGAAGCAATTTTGAGTGATTCTCTGCTCCCTCTGCAGCCCCCCATAACACCTTCCACCCCTTTCTGGAAACTCATCCAACCTTCTGGAGTTGATTTTCCCACTTCACATTGACACCTGGCAACGTCTTTTCTGTAGAACTCTCTCTCTAGAGGCAAGGTTCACCACATTATTAAACTTCTGCCACCTGGTTAAAATGTACCCGTTCTCTTATGCCTTTGGATATATTTAAGTTGTTTTAATTTTATCTTGTGCCCAACATTAGGAAGACTATGGTCTGCATGATTTGCAACTGTTTGTTTACTTAAGATAGTTTATGCTGAATTTATTGATGTTGCATCGTTTAATTTATTAACTTTTTGGTTATGTTTTAGTTGGAAAACACCTTGTGGTTGCTATTTACTTTGGATAATAAAAAGTTAATTCCTCTTTCTGGATGTTGCCTGCCAACACCATGACATCTGTATAGTCATTTTATGGGGGGGTGTTTATGGGGGGCAGCTGAATTACAGGACCCTGGACATCAGCCCTGAATGAAGTCCAGCGCTAGGTGCTCTTGGCAGAAACATGCAAGCAAAAGCCCTTCCAAGAGCACTACTGAATGTGTTGGAAGCAGTAAAGAAAGAGCACATATTTTATTTTTTAAATTTTATTTCAAAGCATGCTTATACTGCTTAACATCTTAAAAATCTCTAAGCACTGTACAATATAAAACCAAGCAATATCATAAAAACAAAAATACAAACGTCAAACCAACAATACAGTAACATAAAAGCATATACAAACAAATGAACAAATAAAACAGGAATGCAGGGGGTTCAGAAAAACACATAAAACAAGGTCTGGTCCTTTGGGTCAGGGAAAGTTTGGGCAAAAAGATATGCCTTTACAAGATATCTGGAGCATCCAGTGGTCTCTGCTTCACATGTAGCAGAGTGAAGGGAATTCCATAGTCCATTCTCTGTTCGCCACCCTCTGATATTCTGCAGGGCGCATTGCCCTGAGTAGCCACTCAACATCTAAGTAGTTTTGAAGGTCATTTTAAAGGTAGAGATGCTTCTGAAATGTATGCGTTTCAATTGTTCCCCAGACTCTGAAATTCCAAATTAACTGCTATTGTTTCTGGAAAAGAACTGAATGCAATCATTTATTCTTCTTTTACATTTCTGAATTTTGTCTGTGGGCATAGCAATCCGTTTTCCTTCCCATGGGTTTTCTCTGACAGGTTCAAATTTGAGGGTGGGTTGGAGAACGAGAAACCGGTATTCCCGGCCAGCTGTGCACCACTGGATTGCTCATCCTTTGTTTTTTTTCTGGGGTAGTGGAATCCACATACAGGGTGCTTTTTACCAGGGTGTTCCCCAAGAAGAGAACAATATTTGCAGAGATGATGGCACATATTATCCTTTCAGGGGGAAGGGACAAAGTGAAACATTCATTTAGGTAGCATGCAATTCACAGCAGCAGGGAAATATCTCCCAGTAAAAGCTGAAGTCCAAACATCTCACTGTGTCAGGGGCGCCTATTGACAGGTGTATACAGTATATCCTGGGAGGTGGATATTGTGTGGATATTCATTATTTCCTTTTAAAACAGATTGAATTTGCAGAAATACATTCCCCCCCCCCATCTCTTCAAACGGGGAAAAACTAACAAAAGAAAGCTCACTGTTCCCACATGAAATGGCCTTGACTCTCTTGTAATGCAGTTGACTCATTCAATAGGGGGAATATTGATGCTGCAATCCATTTTAAAACAGGTTGGCATTGAAGTTTCTGAGCCTATGCAAATGTGGTGATCTTGTTATGTGAAGCATCTTATTTGTGCGGGCAGCCAGAGAAAGCAAATGGATGAAATTAAATTATTTTTGTCTATACCCAAATGCCGGTACTAAAGCAATTCCCAGAAGCATGAGACCTATTGATATACCTTAAAGAATGGGGCGCCAAATAAAGGAAGCTGATGGGCAGAAAGCTCTCGGGAATGCTAATGCATGATTCATTGTTTGCCATTGGTCTGTCACCATCACTTTTGGTTAGTATGCATAAAGCAGGGCTTGTGGGGCAGGGATGCTGATGGTTGAATGTGGCCCTTCAGCTTTTTCAGTATGGCCCTCTGCACTCACCCCAAGCAATGCTCCTCCTCAAGAAACCTCCCCTTATTTGCAGCCCCAGCCCTCACTCACCTGTTCCATGTACTGGTAGCCACGGAGGGTCTTATCCTGCGTTCTTATTCTCAGATGTAAAGAGACTTGCAAGCTAACCATTTAAAAAACCCTGCACTTGCAAAAATGACATATCCTCTTTGTCGATATATGCCCCAGTCGCACAATGTCAATTTACAGCAAGGGAAGAATATTCACAGAAATAAAAATTCATATATCTTTATTAAAAAGACAGCTCATGACAGTTCAGACTTCATGGGGATCAGGTCGTCTGTAGCCTCTGGACATACTATAGCCTGTGCATCTTCAGGTTGCCAACAAATTACTGAAGCAAGGTAATAACTCAACTCACTTCATGGCAGGAGAGATCACAAATGACCAGTGCACCATGTAAGTACAGCCACAAGAGGGTTTGGTTTAAGGCAGATGATTAAGGGAGATGATTGCATGATTCCAGGCAATATCTGCTTCAGGTGTCGATTATCACGGTCAATCTTTGTGAAGAGCAGGGATGTGCACAGGCCCATCAGATTTGCCTAGTAAATGAATGTTTTATAAAATGTCAAGTCACTCTCTGCTCTCTCTTCTTTGATCTGTGTTTGGTGTTCTAAGCAGCTCCAAATATCAAGGGCAGTACATCAGTTTAATAATAATAATAATAATAATAATAATAATAATAATAATAATAAATTAAGCTCTGTTTTCCTCATTCACTGGGACAGGAAATATAAAAAAGTAGAGTTTGTGCAGGGACACCCACCCTAATCCACTCTGCCACCCCATTCCAGGGCCATTGAACCCGCAGAATGACCCTATGCTGCTCCTGGGGCTGCCTGCCCCATTTTCAGCCATGTATCAAAAAAATGGGGGGAGACAGAGTTTAATTAGGGTTTTAAAAACTGGACTCCTCCCTAAGGAATGCTGGGAACTATAGATTACCCCTCACAGAGCTACAATTTCTATTATCCT
This sequence comes from Podarcis raffonei, assembly GCF_027172205.1. Classification (NCBI taxonomy): domain Eukaryota; kingdom Metazoa; phylum Chordata; class Lepidosauria; order Squamata; family Lacertidae; genus Podarcis; species Podarcis raffonei. The sequence goes on from NC_070604.1 coordinate 56,940,210, forward strand.
TGACAAAGTACAGTTCCCAAGATTCCTTGGGGAAAGTCACATGCTTTAAGTGCATGTGATTATATGAATTAGCAGTGTTCTTATGTAACCACTCTCAAAACACTCTGGGTGCAAGGGATAGGACGAGGGGACTGGTGGTGGATCCAAAGCAAAACAGTGAAGGTGATAAAGTAAACAATCAGTGCTCTTTTTCTAGAAAAAGAGGTGCCAGAACTCACCACGAACACCTCCCTTGTTCTCTTAGAATGCCAGTGGCACCAACCTGAGAGGTGCAGGAACTGAGTTCCAGTGAGTTCCTGTTGAAAAAAAGCTCTGGAAGCAATATATAGCATGGGCAGAGACGAAGGGAACAAACATTGTATAAAAAGAGGATGGAAGTAGTCTAAAGGGACATGTCGAAAGTTTAGGAATATCTTCCAGGTAACAATATAAATGAAGAAAGGGAATTATTCAGTTTCAGAAGTAGGTTGTAGAAAGAACCATTGCCTGAAGCTACGGAAGGAATATGTAGGTTAGACAAAGAAAACCTTTTAATAGTTAACAGCTACTAGCAGATGAAGAGGCTCCCCAAAGAGATGGTCAAAGAACTGTAACTATAACTACTCGGAAATATTTTTTTAAAAAAGGCATTGGAAGGAGTGCTGAACTCTTGGAAGTCACTTTAAGTTTTCTTAAGCAGATGTATGTTTAATAATCATTTATGAATACAATGAGTTCCTTTCCATTGAATCTATTGGTTCTGTCCGAAACTGACTGTGGATTCCAATGCCTGGAGGAGATTCTCAAATGGACTTTCTCCTTTCCCAGAAAGCGAGTGGAAGACCTTTGAATGCAGGTGCTCTGATGGGTAGATAAGAGCACCTGTGTATACAAGTAGTCTCTTCAGACCATTCCAAATTCCAACTGGTTCAGCATTCTGTTTTCACTCCATTCAGAGAAGGAGCTTATGTTCATGGAAGGAGAATGGGCAGCAGCAGCTGGTGTGGTTGGGAGGATCTGGCGAAGTGGTGGATTCTCCTTCCCTGGAGGTTTTTAAGCAGAAGTTGGATGGCCATCTGTCATGGATACTTTAACTGAGATTCCTGCATTGCAGGGGTTTGGATGAGATGATTCTTGGGGTCCTTTCAAACTCTGCAGTTCTATGATTCTATGATTCCCTCTTTCTTCATTTGATTCTTTGTTTTCTTTTGCTCAGATTTCAACAGAATGCTTACCATAGAGGTGACAGTGCAGCTGAAGCAGGAGCATGTGCCTAGTGGTGAGTCCTGAGTAGACAAAATCCCCCCCGCACATCATATGAAAGTCACTGGCAAACTGCATCTGTCCATCAATTATTTCCATGCTTCATCCTAGTCATATAATTATAATAATTTATTATTTATACCCCGCCCATCTGGCTGAGTTTCCCCAGCCACTCTGGACGGCTCCCAATCAAATGTTAAAAACAGTACAGCATTAAATATTAAAAACTTCCCTAAACAGGGCTGCCTTCAGATGTCTTTTAAAGATAGGATAGCTGCTTACTTCCTTCACATCTGAAGGGAGGGTGTTCCACAGGGTGGGCGCCACTACTGAGAAGGCCCTCTGTCTGGTTCCCTGTAACCTCACTTCTCGCAATGAGGGAACTGCCAGAAGGCCCTCGGCGCTGGATCTCAGTATCCGGGCTGAACGATGGGGGTGGAGACGCTCCTTCAGGTATACAGGACCGAGGCCATTCCTTCTGATGAATAGCCTCAATGGGGAAACTGTTGTTTTGCTTTTAGTAGGCTTCTGTGGGCTTCTGGAACACTCACTTCCATTAGTTTCAATAATGGACATTCTCCCCTCCCCTGCAGCTTAGAAGAACAAAGAAGCAGGAGTGTTAGGCAGTGGGGTGTGGAGACCTTTTTGCAACAATAGTGTCCTACTTTTGTGATCATCATTACTATTATCCTGCAGTGTTCCTGTTAAAAAGCTGCCTGGTCCAAAGTCAGCAGAATCACAATTAGCTGCATTTAAGAGGCTGTTTTTAAATATCGGTTACATTCCGTTATGGATGATTAAAGTGAACTCATTAAAGCTAGCGTTGGGTACTCAGACCATTATCATCGCTGCGATGGCGCACTCACATGTGTAATGCTAACAATCAGAACACTGGAAAAAGTATTCTTTGCACAATGCAAAACTAGCTTATGGATTGGTTTGGATAAGCACACAATATAGTGATGGTGACTTAGATGTTTTTCTGTAAAAATGGGGGTTTTCACGCATAAACAATCAGTCTCAGAAACAGCCAGTGTACTGGGGTGAAGCTGCCTTTCTGACATCAGCATTATTGCAACTTAGAATCCCTAGAACCGTATCATTGTAGAGTTGGAGGGGCCCCCAAGGATTATCTAGTCCAACCCCCTGCAATGCAGGAATCTCAACCTCAACATGGATGAGGAATGTCATCCACGGCAAACGGCCATCCAACCTCTGCTTAAAAAACTCCAAAGAAGGAGAGTCCACCACTTCCCGAGGAACTCTGTTGCACTCTTACTGTTAGAAAGTTCTTCCTGATGTTAAGTTGGAATCTTCTTTCTTGTAACTTGAAGCCATTGGTTTGGGTCCTACCCTCCTGAGCAGGAGAAAACAAGCTTGTTCCATCTCCATGGGACAGCTCTTTCGATATTTGAAGACGGCTATCATATCTCCTCTCAGTCTCCTCTTATCTAGGCTAAACATACCCAATTCCCATAACCATTCCTCATAAGGCTTCCTCATGAGGCTTGATCATCTTGGTTGCCCTCCTCTATCAAGCTTGTCAATATCCTTCTTAAATTGTGGCACCCAGACCTGGGCACAGTACTCTAGGTGTGGTTTGACTATGGCAGAATAGAGTGATACTATTACTTCCCTGGATCAAGACACTTTACTTCTGTTGATGCAGCCTAGAATAGCATTTGCTTTTTTTAGCTGCTGCATCACACTATTAATTCATATTAAGCTTCAGGTCTACTAAGACCCCTGGTTCCCTTTCATATGTACTACTGGCAATCTAGATGTCACCTATCTTATATTTATGCATCTAGTTCTTCCTGCCTAAGTGCAGAACCTTATATTTGTCACAACTGAAATTCATTTTGTTAGTTTTGGCTCAGTTCTCCAAGACTAACAGATCTGGGATTTAGCCCCCACTAATAGTACCCTGGGACGAAGGTGGCGCTGTGGGTTAAACCACAGAGCCTAGGACTTGCTGATCAGAAGGTCGGCGGTTCGAATCCCTGCAATGGGGTGAGCTCCTGTTGTTCGGTCCCAGCTCCTGCCCACCTAGCAGTTCGAAAGCACGTCAAAGTGCAAGTAGAAAAATAGGTACCACTCCGGCAGGAAGGTAAATGGTGTTTCCGTGTGCTGCTCTGGTTCACCAGAAGTGGCTTAGTCATGCTGGCCACATGACCCGGAAGCTGTACGCCGGCTCCCTCGGCCAATAAAGCAAGATGAGCGCCGCAACCCCAGAGTCGGCCACGACTGGACCTAATGGTCAGGGGTCCTTTACATTTTAATAGTACCCCACGCCTCCTCTTGTGGGGAACTATTCAGAATGTAGATTATCCATTTTCCCTGTAACATGCCCAAAGTCTGAGGCTTACAGCTATTCTGAAGTCATCATAGTGTTACAACCTTGGAAGAGGCCTCCCGGTTTATCTATCTGAAGGTTTCTTCTAAGGCAGGCGTTTTGTGCATATCTCTAAGCTTTCAAGTTCATATGCCGGAGACAGATTTGATAGGATGCAGAGCAGATTAGGTCTGTTGAGCATACCATCCTCCAACACTGGGCATGCAAAGCATGCATCAAACTCGTTTGCAGGCTTTGCCACCTCCTCTTCTCTGCTGAAATATCTACACTCCTCCTCCGATGAGAGCATTAACTCTTCTGAGATGCAGCAATTGGTTTATCCAAATAAATGCTTTATAGAGCCCCGTGGTCTATGAGGAAAATTCCGGCAGAGGAAACATGGAATTGTGTGGCTACTCTTGCGCTCTCCATACCGTAGCATAAAAGCGGAGGGCGGGGGGAGGGGAAGAGGAGGAAATCAGTTAATCATCTTGCTTTGCTGAGAGAAACTCTTCAGAGCTTTGGAAATGTCGGAACAGACGTGATCATCCCATTGTGAAGCTTTCTGTCATACACTAACAATACGTCAGGGTGATGAAAAGCCACAGATGTACTTCTGAAGAACAACAATAATACATTACATTTATGGGAGCTGCTATGTATGATACTAAGCAGCTATGTATGAATTATATTGACAGCTTGGTATTTTGTTTATAGCTGCTTCTCTCTCCCCCCACTCCCCAAAAAGGCATTCTAAAATGAAAAGCCAAGTTCCAATCCAAGAGTATTGTACTTAGTTCATTTTTCCTTTTTTTGTTTTATTTTGGTATAAAACCTTTGCAGTATCAGAGCTGCTGCTAACCACTTGACTCTTAATAGTGTTGGCAGCTATATAGGTCATCTTCCCATAGATCTGTTGAGACTGACATACAGTGCGTCATCCGTTGAAACTCTGTCTACTGGCCATCCTGATAAAATGTCAGAAATGTGCTTCTTTTGTTTCCTGAAAGACATTCCAGTTCAGTGGGAAAATGAACCAAGTAGCTTGCATCCCTCAGCATATCCACAAAGACTTTGATTCACATGCAGCAAGTAAAATAACATATTTCACTACGTTATGCCTCCACAAGCATGCCCTGGTGTGTCACAGCACTGGTTGCAGGAATAGTCACAATAATGGTTTCCACAGTGGTTAGTCTGATAGGGAATTGGCCTTCAGTGCGTGGGTCAGGACACACTACCAGGTCACAGACTGAACTAAGGTGGGTCACAACAGCAGCACTACCACCATACAAATACATGGTAAAATATTAAGACATAGGCATAGGTCCCCAAATACATACTTTGGTCTGAAAAAGTTGAAGACTATTGTGCTCGGGGACTCATTCACCCTGGCATGGGGCTATACACCTGTGCTTCTGATGTCAGTATTAGGGCTGCACTGAATTTTCTCCTGTGGGCAAAAAATGGGGTGAAAAAGTTGGACAACAAATCTTTCTTCCCCCTTCCTACTGCTTCTCCACACCATTTATTTATTTCTCAGTAAATGATCCCAGCCAATCACATTTGGGTTCATATAGTATGTGAAGTGGTACATAAACAGTTAATTTGGCTATATAGCAGGGTTGGGGAATTGCTAGACTGCAGTTTCCATTATCCCCAACCACTGGCCATGCTGGCTGGGGCTGATGGGAGCTGGAGTCCAGCAACTTATAGAAGACTATACCTTCCACCTCCATGCTGTACAGCATTATGCCTGAAGCGAAATGATCACTGGCAATGTATCGTTATATGCTGAGGCAACCAGGTTACATTTCCTGTAGTACAGTGTGGAAACATAAGTCAACTGGATAATGTTCTGTGTCTTCCTGCACAACAATGGCCAATGCAACCATTTTCTCAGTGCAACTAAGTGCCTCTCCATACTGGAGTTTTATTGAAGGTGTATTCTGCAATATGTTCTTGACACAATAATAGTGCATCAGTGATGGATTTATTCTGCTTTAGTTTGTTCTCGGTGCTTCCCCAATGCTATCATATTATTGCTGTCTGCAGGGCCTATATTACAACAAAAGCAGGGTAAAATTCAACCAGAACATTTGTGCTATAAAAAGTTAGCGATTTTCAGCAGGAAATACAGATTGGAAAAGAAGCAGGATGGCTGCCCAAAAACTTTTGCAGCCACAAACAGTATTGAAAGTGGGGTCACATGCGACTGCCTTGAGCAGGAATCATAGTGAATGCACAGTGAAAATGATTTGTGGAAGGGCACATAGAAAAACATGGAACGCCACTGGGTTACCTGCAACAAAAGGATACATTACCCTCTTTTCTGACCTCACACAATGGAGGAGCTGACATATACACAACTTTCACACTTTTGCTGAATTCATGGAGGTTGGGGTGGAGGCGGGGTGATGATCCATCCAACTGAAATTTGGGATACCTATGAAGGGAGCGTATGAAAAGAGCTAGGAGAAATCAAATGGTTTCACCAAAAGCCAGATTCCTCCCATTGTGACAGAGCTCTAGCAGAATGGAAAAAAACTGGAAGATGAGCAACTAAAGGATAAGCTTAGTAGATGGTTGATATGTTTTCCTTTCAAGGTGGTTCTGCTAAATGTCAAAACCCTCCCATAGATCATGAAATTCAACAGTGAGGTCCCCCCCCCCATAGTCAAGTGGTATGTAAATTTTATGACACAAACAAACTCTTGCTTCAGGCAGAATTACCTAGATGGAGAGTAACCTGCTTTAGGTTTACAGAAGGGGTGGTAAAGGGTGGACTATTTTTTTTGACAGGATGCAGTCCATTTATTTGGTATAATTTCAGTATTCAGGACTTTCCGTAAAGGCTTAGAGGATTAGACTAGAGGACCTTTGAGTCCCTTCTCAACACTACAGTTGTAGAGCTCACAGATACTTTTGCCAAAAGCATGAGAATTTTTTTCACATTCTAACTCATGTGCCTTATTCCTTTTGTACACATCCATAATTGAACAGCATTGAAATCCTGCGTGTGTGTGTGTTTAGCACATGAGTTTTCCTCATCCCATGCTGTTTCAGTGATTCAGAGTCAGAACATCCTTTTATTAGCTTTCATGCCAGAGATATAAACATAGTCTTAAGTGTGCTCATGAAGGTTTCTGTTCAAATGAAGTTTCTTGATGGAGTAATCCCTGAACTTTGTTCCAGGATTGCCGGTGAACATAGCATACAAAAGAAGCATTTCAATCGAGTCGGTCCTGAGTCCCCATTAATTTCACCATTCAAGGCACAGAGATGATATTTCATTGTAGATCCTTCCATTTCCCCTTTGTGTGTCTGTAAAAATAAGTTTTAAAAATTGCCCTGTAACCTTCAGAAGTGGAAAAAAAAGAGCCCTGAAAAAGTGCCTGCTATTTCATTGCTCTGCTTTCCTGAAACAGCACAAACAAGTACAGGCTGTGGCTTCCGCTGAGAATTGTTCTTTATGCTCTTTTCTATGCAAATGAAAGCTGCAAAGCACATTGCAAAGATCCAAGTGCTGTGAAAAATGACTGGCTAGTGGCTTGTCCCTGATACAAGACAAGCAATGTGAAAAGAATATAAATGGATGGGGAGCTGTGTGAGGTAAAGCGCTGACCTTGAACTGCTTTTTGTGGAGATGTAGTTAGTGAAAGCCTTCCTGCTTATGGAAGGAAGCTTAATGGGAGCCGGCACAGCAGGGCTGGCCTAAGACAATTAATGGGGACTCATTTTGAAGGAGAAAATGAGGCTGGGGCCCTCCCAAATCCATACCCTCCAACATTTCTCTGATGAAAATAGAGATGCCCTGTTCCACCACCATCATCATCATCATCATCATCACCACCACCACCACCATCATCATCACCATCATCATTTTATTACTTATACCCCGCCCATCTAACTGGGTTGCTCCAGCCTCTTTGGGTGACTTCCAACACATATAAAACCATAATAAAACATTTAATATTTTAAAACTTCCCTATACAGGACTGCCTTCAGATGTCTTCTAAATGTTGCATAGTTACTAAACTTCTTGATTTGGTGGTGGCATATAGTACCTCCATACCCTCCAGCATTTCCCTGGTGAAAATAGGGGTTGCCTAAGGAAAAGCATGACATTCCTGGATCAAATCAGAAACCAAGATGGCTTCTGTAAATGTGGGACTGTCCCTGGAAAATAGAGACACTTGGAGGATCTGCAAATCCACATACAGGATTTGACTGTGCTGGCAGCTGAACGTACACTGGTGATGGCACAGCCTCTTCCACCACACCTGAGGTGGTAGGAAAGATCGGGGGGGGGGGGCTAGGAGAGACGACGTAGCAACAGAAGGGAATGGTTGGGGTTTCAGGAGGAATAGCCAGGGACTGTTACTGCTGCCCTAAAGCATCTGTTGTCTGAGGCAAAATTTCATCATACAAATGATATGTCTTCTTTGTCGCCTACAGGCCTCAGCCTGTGTGGGAATTTTCTATATTCTGGTCATTATTAGAAGAAGGTATACGAACTTTTCCAGAATCCATTTCGATTTGATTCCTCCGTATGGGGAAAAAATTGCATTTGCTCAAAGTAGGATGGGAAACTTGGATACTGTTGATACTGTTGTGAAAGTCTGACAGTCTTTCATCTCATTTTGGAATCATGAAGATGGACATAATGATGTTAGACTTCTGATATTCATTTTTTAAACATCAGTTCTTTATTGTTTTCCAGGGAAATGTGTTGAATGGTAGGTTATTTCCTAAGATTTTATTGTGTGTGTGTGTGTGTGTGTGTGTGTGTGTATTTGTGTGTGTGTGTGTGTACAGCTTTATCCATACATCTATGCATCCACTCATCTATCTAGGGAATTTCAGAGGCTTGGAATAATATCTTTTAGATCCCTTCTAACTCTACAATTCTTTCCATCTATCCATGTGATTTCTTGGTCTATATATTTATGTGTAGTTGTTTATCATTTTGTCTCTACCATTAAAAACAAAAAAATCCCAGCTCATAAAACTCAGACACATTATCAATTCCATTTATACACAGAACATGCTTGTGGTTTTTATTTCACTCTATCCAAGTCATGAACACTGATCACAGGTCAGATAAAGTTAAGCAAACTCCCTTAACTTCTGTGTTTGGCCACAGTTGTATAGGAGCTTATATACCGTATATTTTCATGTATGAGACAAGGTTTTTTGATTATACAAAAATGCTAAACATTGGGGGACGTCTTATACATGGATAGTGTAGAGGTGGGACAGGCGATTGGTGGCTGCTGTGAGCTGGAGATTGTCAGCAGCATTTGGGTGGTTGATTGGTGGCTGTGTCAATGTCTGCTGGCGATTGGCTGCTGTGACAATTGTGCTTCAATTGAGGACTGCTGGTGGTGCTCAGGCAGACGATTGGTGGCTTTGTTGATGCGTGTGATTGATGCAGTGCTCAGGCGGGTGAACAATTGTCGGCAATACCCCCCCCCAAAAGCTCAACAACTCTGGGCAATCTCCCCCCATTTCCTCAATTTGGAGTCCCCAAAAATAGGGGCCATGTTATACACGGGGGCGTGTTATACATGGAAAAATACGGTATATTTGGTGTCAGTTGCACAGTTCTATCTGAGCTGTGATTCACATCCATGACCTGGACAAAAGAAGAAAGAAAAAGCACAGTTGTGAGGGACAGCTGAAAATAAGCAGTGTGATCAGGTGCAGCCAACATGATGAGTCAGTCTAGAGCTGTGAAAAAAATCAGTATGCTTGTAATTGCTGACTCAGTCCTGAATCAATCAAGCTAAGGAGATTTCTCCCATCACCAGCTGCAATAGAGGTAGATGTTCTACAGAGCAGGAATATAAAATGAATTTCTTGTTCACCTTGACTGTGTTTAAGGTGCTCACAGCTGATTTTTAAATTTTCTTTCCCTACTAGTCCTCTCTCACTGTTTTGCAATACTCTGGAGTAGTAAGAGGGGGGGATGAGGTTATAATTTCTGTCAAATTTTCCCCAGTTCTCTATCTCACTAGATGATTCAAGCTTTGCATAACATTGAATCTGTTTGAATTCAAATGAACATTGTTGCCTCTTCTATTTCAGGAATGACCTCTTAGAATCGATCAGATTCAGCCTGTTAATCTTCTATAGCCCTCTAGCTTTGCTATGTCACTCACTTCAAGTCTTCTCCAAACCTTTTATCAGTCAGCTGGGAATGATAGTAGAAGAAAACAAAGTTTAGCATAAAAATAAACTTGTGAGATCACACACACACACACAAACTTCCTATGCAGACTAAGTTACACAGAATAGAACTTCTTAAAAATAAATGTTTATAGCTGGCTCAGTCATATTCAGTGTGGATCCACTGGTACCAATGGGCTCATGACTATCTTTGGTCCATGTACCAGGAGTATGACTTGAGCAGATACAACCCAAAAGACAAGTGATTATCTCAGCTGGCCATGCTAGCCGTTGTTTCTGCTCTGGATATCACACTAGCCCTCTTCCAGCATTAGAAAATACATTACTTTAATATGCAAGCGGGGGCTGCAGGGACATGTGTGTCGGCTTTTGCTTCCTTTATGTGTCGACTGCAGGGGGTGACTTTCTGAAGTGGGAAGCTTACTCTACTCATGTACACTTACCCACAGAGTTTGGCACCCTGGAAGAACCATTGTCTATGCCCCCTCCTCTATGTTTTCTTGGAGATTAAACCACACGAAATAACTGCCAGTTCTGAGAGCAACTTTGCTATACATTCTTGCTGGCTATCCTTGCCATAGTTATTCAAGTCTAACCATTGTTTCCCAGGCCCTATTAATACTAAGACTTGAATTCTGCAATGCAGTGTATGTGGGGCTGCCCTTGAATACATCTTTAAAATATCCATTAGTTCAAAAGGGAGAAGATAGGCTGCTGACTGGCATTGGTTACTGTTACACCAGTTTAAACCCCCCTCCAAAAAAAAACCAAAAAACTTCACTGACACCGTTAAAATAATTTCATTTTAAAAATACAGTTCAGTATACTATTAAGGACCACTTAACCCCTCCAAGATTGGTTAGTGGGGCCTTCCTCTATGGAAGGGGTTTGCTACCCATTCTCCTCCATTTTGTCTCTCATTGAACCTCAGATATTGAGAGGGGAGGAGTCATACATCACCCAGGCTACACTTCCCCTTTTCTCCCCCTCTGCCTGGGCATCGGGAGAAATTTCCCTTGGGCCCTAACCTGATTATATAATAATAATAATTTATTATTTATACCCCGCCCATCTGGCTGGGTTTCCCCAGCCACTCTGGGCGGCTTCCAACCGAATATTAAAAACAATACAGCATCAAACGTTAAAAACTTCCCTAAACAGTTGTCTTTTAAAAGTAAAATAGTTGCTTATTGCCTTGACATCTGCTGGGAGGGTCTTCCACAGGGCAGGCGCCACTACCAAGAAGGCCCTCTGCCTGGTTCCCTGTAACCTCACTTCTCGCAGTGAGGGAACCACCAGAAGGCCCTTGGCGCTGGACCTCAGTGTCCGGGCAGAACGATGGAGGTGGAGATGCTCCTTCAGGTATACAGGACTAAGGCCATTTAGGGCTTTAAAGGTCAGCACCAACACTTTGACTTGTGCTCGGAAACATTCTTTCAGATAGGTGAGACACTCCACCTGCTCCTGTAAGACACCTGGGACTTGGAATGCCAGAGGCACTTTCATTCATCCGCTCCTCATTAAGTTGATCACCCACTTGCTGATATTCTGACACCATGGTGTCCATTGGGGCAGCTGTAGTGAGTCAGTGACATCCAGATTCCTCTGCTTGCTGAGATTCATCACGCTGGCATCAGGAAATAGGCTGTCTCTCTGGTGGCATCTATATTATTAGATGTACACTTAAAACGTATTAGATCCACTACATCTGACTACCATGCGGTTCCTATTTATCTACTTGCACTGGTGTGGTTTCAAACTGCTAGGTTGGCAGGAGCAGGGACAGAGCAACAGGAGCTCACCCCGTCGTGGGGAATTGAACCACCAACCTTCTGGTCAGAAAGCCCAAGAGGCTCAGTGGTTTAGACCACGGCGCCACCTGCATCCCTATAGCCAAAGGTAAAGGACCCCTGGACATCTTTACCTTTGCCTACATCTGACTATAATAGGACTAACAGACATAGAAAGCACACACTTTTTATTATAATGACAAAAAGAGAAGAAGAAAAATAACTTAAAGCTGATCAACTTTCCCATCTATTGGAAATGTCGCAGCAAATCACTGGATCTTTAAAATGTGAAGAAACTGGAATGCATTTTCACTGAGGGAATTGCAATGACATGCAGTTACCATTCTATGTCATTCCAAGAGTGACTGCAAAACCATTGAAAACTAGTAGAAGTTGGAGACTAAGGTTTGTAGCAATCTGTTTCTAGTGAAATATTACTTAGGTAATTGGAATATTAGTTCATTGAGGTTTCATTACACATCATATAGTCTGAGCAAGGGACTCTCATGCGTGCCATAAAGTTGAATATTACTACTCTGAGCACTTGCAATAATTTATAACATTGGCTTTAATTGCATGGAGATGCGGCTTTTTAAAAATGACTACTTAGGACTGATTTCTTCAGTCAATATATAAAATTGACTGATTGATAGGACAATTCCGAAGTAACTCCCATTGAGTTCCATGAGGGCTTAGTCCCAGGAGAGAATAGGTAGGAATGCATTCTAAAGGTCTGAAAGAGAATATTGTGGGCTATATTCAATTAAGTTTTACTCAGAGTAGTCCCATTGAAATGAATTGACTTAACTTTGTCATCATCATTTATTTCAGTGGGTCTACACTGAGTAAAAACTGATTCAATACCATCCTAGGCCTTTTGACAGAGTCCCATTAAAGTAAATCTTTTTTCATGACTACTTTTGAGTTGCTTTATTGCTGTATCATATTTATATCTTTACTGAGATGAATGAGCCTCCCTGCTTAAATTTGTCTCTCATATGTTATAATTTGTTAAAAGATGTTGGATACTGACCAAGCTTCCCCACAGTTCTCAAAGTGCAAGGCATGCTTTGTTACTATGGTCAGGTTTCTCTGAAGGATAATTCACACATAGATGCTAATGACATCTTAACTTTCATGTGTGAATGAATCATCACATGTACCTTCATCAAGTATTCTTTGCTGTATGTGATTAGCATACAATATTTTATTTTTCTCTCTCTGTTGATAGCTGCATTTCTAAAAAGTAAACCCTCATCATTATCTTGTCTTGGCAAGTCAAGCCCAGTGCAAATGTCTGTGTGCCTACTACTGCATTCAATGGCACTAACTCCTAGGTAAACCCTGAACTTTATCAAAATAGCATTTTCTGATTTATTTGTTATTTTTTAAAAATACACATATTTCTGAATCTGCCTGTTTCCTGGAGGATGCCTTTCGCTCACAAATAGAATGAAAAAAATTAGGAGACTTCACAACCCTAAATCCAATCCCAGGTCTTTTCTTTTTCTAGAAAAAATGCTAAAAATGTGAGAGGAAAGTAAGCAAGTTCTGTGTGTGGAAATAAATAATGTCCTTTCTAAAGAGTGAGCAAGCAAGAGTGCTGTCCATGGTTCTGAAATTGCATGCTCATTGGGGGTCTAGGCAACTAAATTTGCAGTGGCATTTTAGCAACCACAATTAATACATTTCTATCACTGCTCCTTCAGGAACAAATCTTAGTGATTCAAAAAAGTTAAAATGACACCGTAAAATCTCAATTGGGTGGGGTGGGGGGCTGTAAAAATATCCACACAATAAAGCAATATTTAAACGGGTCTGGGTCAAACAGACCAAACCCTCTCCTGCATGCACCATGTGTGCCTACTATGTATACATGGGGAGGGGCAGGTTTGGAAGCCATTCAACAGTTGGATTTTTAAGTCCCCCCCCCGGCTTGAATATTTCATTTGAAGTATTTTGTTCCTACTATTTATTGTGCACCAATACCACCAATTTTCTTACAATGAGAATGACCAAAGCTCCAACTCCAAACCATTCAATGTGAAATGTTAACGTAACGGGCCTCACTTCTGAGAAGATGTGTTGAAGATAGAGCTCCAAATCCATTGCTTAAAATCCACAATAGCAGTACTGTCAGCGCTGCCCAAGGTCCCAGCTCACACAAGACCAACGCTGCTTCTTCCTCAAGTTAAAAAGTCTTTATTGAAGTTCAGTTTCATTTCCAGACGCGCAGCGCGCAACGCTACGTCTATGCCTCAGACCGTAGAAGTCCCATCTGAATCTCCTCCCCCCTGACACCAGCTTAAGATTCTAGACTTACTCCACCTCTTCCTCTGTTCCTTCTTTCTCTGGGTCCTCCTGCTAGTCGGAGCCTCAGCCCTCCTAGATTCTTCTGACGCTGAGTCCGCCGACTCTTCTCCCCCCCTCCTTCGGGCTTTAGGACCTGGCTCCCAATCCGGGTTTTCTGCTGTCCCGCGCTCCTCCACATCTGAACTTGGCGCGCGCGCGCAGCCTCCCACTTTCCTTCTGACCGTTACACTTGTGTCACTGCTCCCTCTTTCGGGGAGGCTAGCTGGACCTGGCCTTCCCTCCGTTTCCCCACTCCCCGATGGAGGAGAAGCTGGTCCTGACTCATGTGACTCTTCCCCCCCACTGTGCTCTGGTGGGGGAACTGGTCCTAATCCTCCGCTACTCCTTTGGGACTCCCCTCTGGTTCCTTGTTTATGGATCGTCCCCCCTGGGACTCGCCTCGCCCTTACCATAGGCGCCCCCTCCTGGGAATCTTCTGATTCGCTGGAGAAGCTCATGGAATCTCTCGGGCCACTGTCATATTCCCCTACGCTCCCCTCTGATTCCTCTCCTCCGCTCTCTATTTGCTCTCTCCCCTGCTCTTCTGCTCCTGAGCCTCTGACAAGTACATATATTTACACAATCTACCAGTATAGAAGTGATGTGTGTCTTCCTTACACACTGCAACTCTGCCTGGCACCTAAAATTAACGAAGTCAAGTATATTCTCTTAGCATTTTCATAATATATACAGTATATATACAGACGCGTGTGGCGCTGTGGTCTAAACCACTGAGCCTAGGGCTTTCTGACCAATCAGAAGGTCGGCGGTTCAAATCCCCATGATGGGGTGAACTCCCGTTGTTCAGTCCCAGCTCCTGCCCACCTAGCAGTTCAAAAGCACATCAAAGTGCAAGTAGATAAATAGGTACCGCTCTGGTGGGAAGGTAAACGGCATTTCCATGCACTGCTCTGGTTTGCCAGAAGTGGCTTAGTCATGCTGGCCACATGACTGGGAAGCTGTCTGTGGACAAACGCCGGCTCCCTCAGCCAGTAAAGCGAGATGAGCGCCGCAACCCCAGAGTCATCCGCGACTGGACCTAACAGTCAGGTGCCCCTTTACCTTTACAGTATTTTAGTGGCTATTTATCTGCTGTTTTTGTATACTTATCTCTTATCTGTCGTGTTTCTTGGCATTGTTGTATTTCAAGGCATTTAGTATTGTTGATTGCTGTAGTGGTCTGTGGGGTGGAATGGGTGGAGCAGAATTGCTCACCTGGCTTCTTCTCAATATGAGCACTGCTGCTAGTAACCAAGAGCAGGAGGTGCATTGAATTCAGCATGGTGCAGGTGCATTGGTGAAGCCAATCAACTGCTCCCAATGCTGAACTCACCCTGTGCTGAGCCCCACTTCCCCATCTCTCCCCCTCTCAGTAACTGACAGTGATGCTTGGCTTTGGGAGCCAGGTGATTAATGCCCCACTGTCCATTCTGCCCTATCAACTGCTGCTGTTAAGTTGCCTTGTGGCCATTTTATGAGGTGGATTAGAGACAAATAAATAAATGAAAAATACCCTGAATGGCAGATATATTGCTGCTTTGGGTAGCATGCAAAATCCTTCCTGTGTTATTTAAAAAGAACCAAACAACGAAGGAGACAGACTTCTTTTTTTTAATGGCTGCTTGACACAAAAGCTGTCAGCCAACTACAGATGTAATATGGTGACTTCTTAAATACCTCTGATTATAGGCTGCTCTTCATGAGAATTTGGTGAAATGAAGAAAGGAGAGAAATTATAAGTACTCTCTCACTTTGAGCAAACTGCCAAAGTGCCTTAACAACTAGAATTTAGGATGTCAAGGATGAACAACGCTGGATTACAGAGGCCTTCAAAGACCCTTTGTAAATGACAGGAAGGATAAAAAACAGACTAAGAAGGAAGGGAAATATAAAAATAAATGGGTAAAGTGTGCTATCTTTATGAGGCAATATCTGCAGTTTGATACATGCTAGCACTTTTTCACATTCTTTTCATGATGATCATCTGTCAGGCCCCAGTGACTTTACAGACACCTTACACTGATCGCCAGAGCACTAGAGACCACTTCTGAACACTGAAGGCCCCCATACTTGAATACTTTGAAGGTGTAATTTTTCCCTCTTTCTTGCATTTGGAGAACAGACACTTAGCCTTCCTGTCTAATCTGTCATATTTCATATTCTCTCCATTCTTCTCTTTGCCGAGTCAGCCGCTGATGCTTCCTGTAGCGCTGATGAGAGAATCATTTGAGTTTGGCATGACAGACTGAGGCATCAAAAGAAGAAATGGTTTCATTTACTCTGATTTAGAAAGTCTCTTTTGTTCTGCCTCTCTTATAGATGCCAGTCTTTGGCTACCAAGAAAAACATGCGGGGAGGGGAAACAGGGAGCAGAGCCTAAAGCTCATGAAGAATTTGCATATTGAAGATGAGTGGAAAGAAAGAAAGAAAGAGAGAGAGAAAGAAAGAAAGAAAGAAAGAAAGAAAGAAAGAAAGAAAGAAAGAAAGAAAGAAAAGGCTACCAGCAAGCCAAAGTATAATTTAACATTTCTTCTTTTAAATGTTTTATAGGATTCAAAAGTAAGTGCTGTGCATTTAAAAAACACCCCAGAACAGACCCTGCAGCCTTATCTTCTTAAAAGACAGAAAACTCAGAACAGAATCAAGTGAGCCATGAAATAAGTCGTGACAAAAAATGGAAGGGAAGATGTTCAAGGTACAAATGTTCATAAGAAATTTCTAAGAATGTCAGAGAATCCTGATGAAAAATGAAGCAAAAATTTCTATAGTTTGCGTGTTTGTCTGTGGTCAGGAGTGGAAATCAGTCAAGCAAATAAGACTGGTGTTCATTCATGTCACCATCATCATTTTGTTGTTGTTGTTGAGTCCACAAATAATATGTAATTAATCCAGGGCTGGCTATGGGCAGGATTCCTACATTGCAGAGGGTTGGACTGGATGACCCTTAGGATCCCTTCCAACTCTACAGTTCTATGGTTCTATGATTTTTTTAAACATTGTTTTCAAGTTTCCTTTACATTGAAATGAATGCAAGTTGTGTAAACAGTTCGTAAGTTATAATAGTGGGCATTCGGGAGAGGCTGGTTCTCAGAGATGCTTTTTGTGGGTTGCAGTAGGATGCAGTGAAAAAGGAGAAAAGGAGAAAAGTTCAATTCTTTCAGTGAACCTTTTCTCTTGGTTGATTGGCTCAAATCCAATGAGCAATGGGGTTTGGGACAGTTAGGTGGGAGCCTCCCCCTTTTTCTTATTGTCCTGCAGTTCCATGATTCTTTCGTGTAAAAGATACAGATCCTATTCTGCAAAGCACAATCTGCTTGCAGATCCTATTCTGCAAAATTATGGACACTCACTGCATTGCCAAACTAGTTTTCAGCTTATGAAACCATTTACCGCACCGTCTCCACCAGCAATATGTGTGTGAGGGACAATGAACATGTACCCTCACACAGGTTTATTAATTAACCTTTATCATACCTGACAAAATGTCATCAAAGGAGATATTAGTTTGTTACAGTAACAAACAACTCCACCTCCACCAGCCCTTGTCAGTTTGGCTTAGTAAATAAAGGAGATAAATGTTTCAAACAAACTAAACAAATATATTCATAAAATATGGCTAAAAGCTGCAAGAAGATTAGTACAGTAAGGTAGCAAATATGTTCCACACCATGGATGGGAAAATCTCTGGCCTTTCAGATGTGACTCCCTTCATCCCTTGGCCATGCTGGCTGAGAATGATGGGAGAAGGAGGTCCAACAAGATCTGGGTGGCCATAGGTTCATCATACCTGCTCCAGGCTATTCTAAAGCCTCTGAAAATATCTGAAATCTGACCAAAGAGGTCCCACCAAGTCTATTTTACTTGAGTGAGAAAACTGTTATCTATTTCAGCGCATGCTAGTGACAGTATTGTTATCAAAAGGAAACTTTCAAAGCTAAATATGCAGAAAGGGAAAACGTGATAATTTGCGTAAATGGAGTTTCTCTTCCCACTTTTCCTATCTCAAGGCTACCAAAGAGTAGACCAAGAAAGGCCATAAAATAATTTAAGAAATGCCACTCAATTTAGACTTCTCTATTATTTCAGAAGGAAAATTTGCTGTTCCTTGTTTTAAAACATGACTCCCTACTGCCTGTTCACTGCCCCTCCCTCCCCTCTGAGCCCCAGGCATCCATTTCTATCCTGTAATTTAGTTTGATGGAATATTTCTTGGGGGAGATTATATAACTAAATGTGTGCTTTTATAGTATAAAAGACAGGATAAATAATTGGTTTTAAATTATGTAGTATAAACCACTGCCTGTCAAACTAAAACAATATAGATTGCTGCTTGTCAAAGTAGGAAAAATGCCTTTGTGGCTCCTTGACTTGATTAAGCTCCCCGAACTAACAAGGGGGGGGGGGAAGCTCCCTCTTGGAGAAATGAAAAGTTAAAGAAAGTGACTTAATTACACATCAAGGGTAAATGGCATACATTAATTTCTAATAAGATGCAATGCACAGTTAACAAAAGAGGTAAAAAGCTATAATTTGCTAAAAAGAAATGTAAAGTGAATTCCTTAATTGGAATATAATTGCTTTGCACTCCTTCTGACACTCGGATGGAACTGGCAATGCACAAAACCTGCTTAGTGTGTATGTTGCTTAAGTGATTCGCATCAGCATTGTGCCTGTTTATGTAAATAATTTTAAGCATTTTGAGGTCCTGTGATCACAGCAAAGTATGGTGAAAATACTGTAATATCTGATGTGTTACTTATCATGAGCAAGCATCTAGTTTCTCTAAAATACAAAGGGGAGTCTTGAGACTACAATTAGTGCTAATATTCACTTACTAAAACTATTCCCTTGTTACAGGTCTTTTCTCTGTTGCCATCCTAATGATGGCCATTTTGCCAGCAATAGCCACAACATCTACATAGCATCCAACACCTGTCCCTGATGAAGAGCCTTGAAGTGGAATTGGCAGGGATTGGATCTGGGAGATTGGCATGCAAAGTGTGGTCTGCAGCTCTTTGCTATGACTGATGAAATATGGAAACACATTGCCGGGATATGTGACAGAGATTTTCTCTAAATTTGATGGACACCATCTGTTAAGAACAATTATAATTCAGAATTTTGTATACCTCTGTTATTCTTATGAGTCTTCCCATTCCCAGTGCATCTCAGTGCTTTGTAGAAATGTAGCAAGCTGCCTTATATTGAGTCAGACAACTGGTCCATCTAGTGCCGGCATTGTCTACACAATGATTGACAGCAGCTCTCCAGGACTTCAGTCAAAGTTCTCTCTGAGCCCCACTTGGAGATGCTGAGAATTAAACATGGGAGCTCCTACGTGCAAAGCAGATGTTCTGCCATAGAGCTACTGATAATACATTGTTTCATTGTTCCTCTTATTCCTGAAATACTATTGTGACATATTTGTGCATTTAGGTAGTGCTATGCTTATTGGGGAATAATCCATAAACATTTTCATACCCATTGAAAAGGACATCATTCCCTCCCTCCTCAATTTTTTTACCGTAGTCTTCAAAAAGCACAAGATGTCTGCAGGAAGACTTTTCAGTTGTTGTTGCTGTTTTAATCCAGGGGGGTCTGCACATTTCCATTTAGCAATGGAGCTGAATTTTTAAAAAGACTACATTGTATGTGTGACTTCTTTCTTCCTTCCATATCTATACAGCATGCACACTTTCATGAATCAATTCTAGACTCATATCTGATAACATTAGTATAGAGTTCATGTCAAAACACCCCTCCAAAGTGAGTTGCATTTGATAAAATTAATTTTTAAAGTTTGAGAAACATGTCCTTTAATACATACTTATGACAGGCAATATGATTGAAGAAGTGCTTTAATGTGTATTATCAAATTATTCCACATGCAGAAAAGACTGCTTAGTTCCCATTGAGTACAATGGGATTAAAGCAATCTAACACTGCAGAATTCTAACTATGTGGATAAGGCAGAAGTGCCTCAGATAGGTCTAGCCTATGATAATGGAGAAGTGTATACAATCCATAGAGAGCTGCTAACTCAAGATTGCAACAATTTGCAAACCTAACCCTTGATTGCCTCTAATTTGTGACTAACAGCAAGTTTACTGACCATGCCTCACCTTAATATGCACAATTCACTTCCTCTGCGTTAAATACCTGCTTGCGCATGCAAGTTAAAGCCATTATTCTGCATGTGACTGAATTTGTATGTGATGCCAGAAGAGGAACCATCTATATGCCATTCCATTCATTAGACCACCGCTGGATGCATGCTCTTCATTTGATGTGCCCTCACCAAAATTAGGAACCACTTTCACGTCTCATTTCCTCAGCACATGAGATGGAAAATTAATTTAGAAACAATTGTGTTTAAAATATTATGAGTTCCCACCCTTATTCAACAAATCCAATACATTTTTTAAAAAAGTAATGAAATCTCTGTTATGATAAAAGATGTCACAGCACAGACCTCAAAGCACTGTAACTCCAGTCAACCTTCCTGAGCAATGTGGCACGATGCACACTGAGGCAGCCTTTGAATAATCATCTCATATTGTATTAGTCAATCTTTAGGCTGTAATTAGAATATGGCTTGCAGCAGGTCTGTCTCTTACCTGTAAATGAAGTTAGGCAAAGCAACAGAATTGCTCACAGTAATTTGCTAATAATTTGCTTTCCTTTGTACCAGTGCTCACTCTTAAAGAAAATGTTTCTAGGAACAAAAAGCCAATGCTGAAAGAGCAGTCTCGTGGAAAAACAGAGTGCTTTGTAATTCAGACCAACACAGGGTTTATTCGCAAGCAATAAGCCTGGGGTTAATGCCTACTTGAGTAAATCACAGGCAGTCGAAACCAAAGTAACCTGAAAATACTGTTACAGGCCAAAGCAGGATTTCTGATCCCCAAGCAGCCCTGAAATTCCCAGGTCAGTGTGTATTTTCTTCACACCCTGATCTCTGAAGTCTCTATCTTTTCTGTGGCTGGCTTGTGGAGCTGGAAAGAGCACTGGGAAGGACAAGAGCAGCAGTGTGGGTCCTTAGTGAACCCCTAAGGAAGGGGTATCCAGATATTGTTGGACTACAATGCCCATCAGCCCCAGTTTACATAGCCAAAGGCCTGGGATGATGGGCATTGTGGTCCAACAATATATGGAGGGCATCACATTGCCCCAAAGGGCCAGGGCTGGAGGCTGAAGACACATCCTGGAGCAACCTCACAGGAACTAAACAGCTATGGGTATGGTCAGTGCCTGGTTCATAGACCACCTGGGAACTTTGTGTACTCGGCTTCGGCTCTCGATCCATTCCAGTCCGGCTTCCGCGCTGGTCATGGGACCGAGACGGCTCTGGTCGCCCTAACAGATGATCTCCGCAGGCAGCTGGATCGAGGCGGGTCGGGGCTGCTGACTCTTCTAGACCTGTCAGCAGCCTTCGACATGGTCGATCATGAACTCCTAGACCACCGCCTTGCCGACGTGGGGATCCAGGGCACAGTCCTCCAATGGCTGCACTCGTTTCTCTCTGGTTGGGGACAGAGGGTGGCGCTTGGGGGGGAATTGTCATCGCGCCACTCCTTGGTGTGTGGAGTGCCTCAGGGTGTGATTCTCTCCCTGATGCTTTTTAAGATCTTTATGCGCTCCCTCGCCCAGCTTGTCTGGAGTTTTGGGCTGGGTTGCCATCAGTATGCCGATGACACCCAACTCTATCTGTTGATGGATGGCCATCCTGACTCGGCCCCAGACACACTGACTAGATGTCTGGAAGCTGTGGCTGGATGGTTACGTGGGAGCCGGTTGAAATTAAATCCTTCGAAGACAGAGGTCCTCTGGCTGGGACGGGACGATATGGGATTGAGGGGGCAACTCCCATCTCTTGCGGGGGTGCAATTAGTGCCAGCACCGTCCGTTAAGAGTTTGGGTGTAATCTTCGATACCTCCCTCTCTATGGAGGCGCAGATTACAGCTATAACAAAGGCAGCATTTTTTCATCTCCGCCAAGCTAAGCAGTTGGCCCCTTATCTCTCTCGCCCTGACCTAGCCACTGTGATCCATGCGACGGTCACCTCCAGACTGGATTATTGTAACTCGCTCTACATGGGGCTGCCCTTGAGACTGACCCAGAAACTCCAGCGGGTGCAGAATGCTGCGGCGAGACTCCTTATGGGGTCTTCGCTGCGAGACCACATTCATCTGGTACTATAGCAGCTGCACTGGCTCCCGGTGGAGTACAGAATCAGGTTTAAGGTGCTGGTTTTAACCTTTAAAGCCCTATACGGCCTAGGACCCTCATACCTACGGGACCGCCTCTCCTGGTATGCCCCACAGAGAAACCTACGGTCTGCAAATAAAAACATCCTGAAGGTCCCAGGCCTCAGAGAGGTTAGGCTGGCCTCAACTAGAGCCAGGGCCTTCTCGGCTGCGGCTCCAATCTGGTGGAACGCTCTGTCACAAGAGACTAGGGCCCTGCGGGACCTGACATCTTTCTGCAGGGCCTGCAAGACAGAGTTGTTCCACCAGGCCTTTGGTCAGGGCGCAGCCTGACTCCCTCCTCTGGCAACCTGCACAGAATTTTGCTTAATGGTTGCCATCAACTTGATTTTAATTAATTTTTATAATGAAATATTTTTAGAATGTTGGATTATTTGATTGTTTGATTATTTGATTGTTGTTAGCCGCCCTGAGCCCGGCTTCGGCTGGGGAGGGCGGGATATAAATAAATTTTTTTAAAATTATTATTATTATTATTATTATTATTATTATTATTATTATTATGCCATGTTGAAGGAAAATGGAAGGCAAGCAGGCAGGCAGGCAGGCAGGCTATAAAGAATCAGGATAGATTTGCATTACAAAAATGACAACAAAAATTTGAACTGTTGAAATTAGTGTGGGTGTAAGCATGGCAGAGTACCTTGACATCTGATGCCTAAAATTCTGCTAGAGTTTTTCATATATTTTTATATATGGATGGTCACAAATGAGACCATTAGGCACTTGAGAGAAATCTTCAAATGAGAAAAAAAGAACCATATTTAAATGGCAGAAAATACTTCTGATATACTAAGAGAGTTAAGGGACACGGGTGGCACTGTGGTCTAAATCACAGAGCCTAGGGCTTGCCAATCAGAAGGTCGGTGGTTTGAATCCCCGCGATGGGGTGAGCTCCCATTGCTCGGTCCCTGCTCCTGCCCACCTAGCAGTTTGAAAGTACATCAAAGTGCAAGTAGATAAAAAGGTACCGCTCTGGCGGGAAGGTAAACGGCGTTTCCATGCGCTGCTCTGGTTCACCAGAAGCGGCTTAGTCATGGTGGTCACATAACCCGGAAGCTGTCTGCGGACAAACACCAGCTCCCTTGGCCTATAGAGCAAGATGAGCACGCAACCCCAGAGTCGTCCGTGACTGGACCTAATGGTCAGGGGTACCTTTACCTTTACTAAGAGAGTTAGAAAGAAGAATACCCACCCACACGTTCTCACGTTCACAAAGTACAGAGGTGCTTCAGCCATGAGTCCAAATGAAACGAGCAAGATTTGTTGTAGTCTCTTCTGATATCTTTTTCACCACTTTAAAGCAGTTGTTATTAATTGGACTGGGGAAGCAATGATGGGGGAGAAGACACTTAACCCTTTTCTCTTGTTTGATTCCTCTAATCTAAATTGCCCTCTGTTAGCTCTGCTGGATTCATGGTGTTTTTAAACTAGTGGGGCTAGTACGAGATACCAGGGAGGATTAAACTGGGAAATAACACAGGAGACGGGGTTAATGCCCCTTCTTCTTCAGCTTCCCTGATATGTTTTGGTGCCATACCATGGATGCTATGAAAGAAACAAAAGGGTACAGTAAAAAGATGTGATCACAAATCTGCTGCATCACATTGTTGGGCCCCAAGTCCAATACTTCTAAGCCCTATTGAGTTCAATGAGAGTGCTAGTAGGCATGTACAGTGGTACCTCGGCTTACAGATGCTTCAGGTTACAGACGCTTCAGGTTACAGACTCCGCTAACTCAGAAATAGTACCTGGGGTTAAGAACTTTGCTTCAGGATGAGAACAGAAATCGTGTGGCAGCAGTGGGAGGCCCCATTAGCTAAAGTGGTACCTCAGGTTAAGAACAGTTTCAGGTTAAGAACGGACCTCCAGAACGAATTAAGTTCTTAACCTGAGGTACTTATTTCTCTTCAATTGAAACCAGTGGGACTTAACTGTGCATGTGTTGGCTGGTTTATACATGAGCTGATTTATTATGGCAAGGTCTTTTTAAATCTATTTCTGCAGATTCATGAAGCAGAAATGTAGGAGAGGCACACACCTCTCCTACATTTGAGGTAAACCAAATTAACAAGGTGAAAAATAAAGATAATCAATGTGAAAAATAGCCCAATTATTATAGCTAGCTGGGGTATGAACTATGAAAATAATACATAACCTAAACATTTGCTGGAGTATCAAAGCATAACTTTTAAATAACTGCTATATAACTAAAAGGGAAACAATGATTAGTTTTCATAGTGTACCATTCAAAATCCTTATTTAAAATATAAGAAACCTCAGAAAATTCTAACATTTCCTAATTCTGCAGATTATACAAAATCTAAGATCACTTATGCTCATTTCCACATTTCTTTATTTTGTTTACACCCTTTGTGTTGACATCTGTCTGTCTTGGGAGACAAAGGAATAGTGCACCTTCGGGGTAAAGTCAAACCGTTGGAGAGTTACCATAGAGAATGATACAGGAGAGACATGTTTTATTGCAAGTAGGGCAGATGAAGGCATCTGGTTTTGATGCTACAGGTTCATCATGGCATTTCTTCTCTCTGCACTTCTCCGAATGGTCATTCCTCCTCTGGTCACCGCTGTGGATATACAACTGACAGTCTGTCTCCAGGCACTGCGACTTTCTGCAAGGGATTGCCATATGGTGGGGTTAATGTTGCCAGCCTTCATGTCATGTTTACAGACATCTTGGGAACCAGGGGAGACAACTTGGGCCCCGGGTTATGGGTGCCCAGCGTGTGTGGTGTCATGATGTCACGTTACGACATGATGTCACGATGTCACACACGCGCCCCCCCCCCCCGGTCTTGGAACCTGACTTCTGCTGGTACCAGAAGTCAGGTTCCAAGATCTTGAAAAGCATCTGGTGTCCAAGGCCTTCTGAGGTCTCACAAGAGCTCCAAACCCAACTTCTGGTGCCACTGGAAGTTAGGTTCAGAAGTCTTGGAAAGGCCTCGGAAAGCATATCCGAGGCCTTGTGAGATGCTGTCCGAGGCCTTGCAAGACCTCAGAAGTTGTGTGTGGGCCCTGCAGTGTGGGTGCTGAGCCTGCAGAGCCCCCCATAGTTGGTGCCCCTGTTTGGAACACAGAGTTGGTTTGCCAACAGGCCAAGCCTATAAAAATGAACCTTGAAATGTACAGCTCGTCTGTGTTTGACCTTTCGTTGCTACCTATCTGCTAATTTCATACACGGTTGATCTTACAGTAGCACCCGAAAGCATTCGCACATTGAAATGCCTTCCACTTCTCCAGCATTCTATTCATTCCAATTATGCTCCTGTCCTCCATTTGATTTGGATAAATGAGGTCTGACAGAACTAGTCATGAGGTATTTTAGGGAAGTCTTTCATTTAGTTGTTACAGCTTAACTGTTCTTGTTTCTTAATTAGGAACTCCTGCTGTCTACTTTGATTACTATGCTTCTTTTTTCTAATTTTTATTTCATTGCATGAAGTCGATTACTATATATTTCTGAACACCTAGCCATGGCAATCCTTCCTGTTTGTACAATTTCTTAAGCTAAACCAGATCACAGATCACAGAATTAGGACTTTCCCCTATCCTGAAATACCAAAGTTTACTTCCCGGGGCAAAACATCGCTTTTACCATTAAGATAGTAGGCACTTCTTCTTCTCCTTCTTAAACTGCCCATCATTAAAAAACTGATTATTTTGAGGAAATATTTTTCAATCAGTGCATTTGACCCAAAACGATAAAAGCTATGGTACCTATGATACGGCGGGGCTATGATACAATCCAGTAGTAGGGTGTTGAGGGTATCTAAATAGGAGCACTCACAGAAGTGAGCACCCTTGTTCAAATGCTTGTGAGCAAATCGAGGTGAGCATGATCCTGCTTACTGTGAATCAACCTTGCCTGAAAAATCATACTTGGACCTTTTCACATGTAAACTCTTTCCCTGTCCATAGAGGTGCAGAGAATAATTGACGGGGGGGGTTAGGAGGAGACAATAGCACTGTGCACATATGTAATGATACACTTTACTAAATAAGTGCTGTTCAAGTCCTATTGTGAGGAAAACGGCAAGGTTAAAAATTGTGGCCCAACCCAGTCAAAATATTACCGGTACCACTTGGTCAGAGGACAACTCTTCCCTGCTTTTTTCTAAGTGACTTATTTTGACAAAGATTATAATGTGGGACCATTTAAAACTGTAGACACCAGCTTTAGAATAATGCCCATGGATGCACAAAAATATCAGTACTGTATACCAAAGCCAGCCAACCTTTTCAAATGGCTGTGGCAATTCATCTGGAGTGTTTGCTGATATATATCTCCTTGAGCACATTATGTATTACTTGATGGAGCTCCTGCAGTTTATAGAAGCTGTGGTTCATTAGCTGTGCAGATTTCCAGTGCATTGATGGATACATTATTTATTCATCTCTCCCCTTTTAAAATGACTTTTTGTCTAATGAAGTATATGGCAACAAAACTGTACTGAATCAAACCTTAGGAGAAGATGGTGTTAATTTAATCCACTTTTGCTAGATCATGCAATTAAGGCTGGCATAGGTGAGCTGGGGCTACATTGCAAGGAAGGAAGCAACACAGCGGGTGTCTTGCCATCTAGTGGAACTCCTGATGGAAAAGGCTGAAATGCTAAATTAAGATCTGCTGATTTAAACGATTGAAGTATTTTCACAGATCAGAAAATGAGAATGTCTGAAGCTGGGCTGGCAATGGGCTGGCATTTTGGTCTTTTAATAACTTCTTTTGCTTTTGCTTTTTTGTTGCTGCTGACAAGAAATGCTTTCTCTGTGCATCCCCAGCAGACTCTGGGTTATCTTTCTGCGCATCAAAGGACACAATACAAGAAATGCCCAGTCGTAAACAGAATGCTTTACATCTTCTGGGCAGCAAAGTGGTGGGCGCTTTAAATTACTTCACGTGGCAGCAGAGACTGCTGAGTGGATCACTGCATGGATCAGGCCAATTTCATCGTGTTCCTGTCTCACACCCATCACAGGTTCTGTGTGGTTCTGTGATGTTATCTGGGTTTTACGGTGAGCTGCTGTACTTGAACAATTTGTATCACCCACAGAAGAAGCGTGTGTTGAGCATGTTTGGAAACCATTCCTATGGGAAGTGGTATGGTCAGAGTGTCAGACTAGACTCAGGGGAGACCCAGGTTCAACTCCCTACTCAGCCATAATGCTCACTCATGCCTATCCAGTGTGGTGTAGTGGTTAAGAGCGGTAGTCTCGTAATCTGGGGAACCGGGTTCGCGTCTCCGCTCCTCCACATGCAGCTGCTGGGTGACCTTGGGCCAGTCACACTTCTGTGAAGTCTCTCAGCCCCACTTACCTCACAGAGTGTTTGTTGTGGGGGAGGAAGGGAAAGGAGATTGTTAGCCGCTTTGAGACTCCTGAAGGGGAGTGAAAGGCGGGATATCAAATCCAAACTCTTCTTCTTCTATCCCACCCACATGCATGTTCTGTGGATAATATACAGGGGGAATGCATGCATGCACCTTCAACTCCTTGGAAGAAAGGCAATAAATAATAACATGTTGGTTATGTTATATATTCAACATGCACCAAGATATAGTGCTTTCAAGGGCCCAGAGTGCTTTCCATACATTATATTGTTATAGTTCTGATGCCAAAACCACTCCCGACATCAGGAGGGGGGGTTTGTGGGCTCACGCCCACTAGCATCCGCATGGGGCTGGCTGAAGCCCCGCGCGATCAGGGGAATCCTTGGGCCGTGTCACACCCTGGGCCAGCCAATTGGCTGGCTGCAGGGGCAGAGCTAGCTGGGTCATTTAAGGATGGCGCGGCCCAAGAACGCCCCTTTTCCTCTTCATCTTAGCTGCGGTTTCCCACCCACCCTCGAGGTTTTCCTCCGACTTTGCTATGGACCTCGGTTGGTCGCCGCAAGGGGCCTGGTAGGAGTTTTTCCACTTGGCTAATTGGCATTGTTTTTAAAGCCATTTGTTTTTTCGCCTATCTCGTAGCAAAACGTCACAACTCCTTGGTTTTGGCAGTTAGGCATTGGTAAGGATATTATTATGCTGATGAGTTGGGGGGGGAGCGCCATCACCTCCCCCAAATATATAGGGGTAGTCCGATAAAGGATTCCGGGGGGCATTGCCTCGTCCGAAACCTAGGGAGACTAGGGCCTAAAGCGCCCCCCCCGAGCGGTGACCCCTCGGGGAGCGCCTAGGGGTGTACATCTCGGGGGCTCCCCCTGTTGGTGTTCAACCCCTTCCGGTTTTATCCTGGATAGTCTGATAGGACCAATGCCTAAAGCCAATACCGCTCTTACCTGTAACCAATAAAGTTGTGGCCATTTGTTGCCCATTAACCTTAAATCTTGGTGTCCTGTGTCTTTATTTATTCCAAATGGTGGGGGGCGGAAATCGCCACACAACTTTGAATACCAGTTGCTGAAAACCACAGGAGGGGAGAGTGCTCTTGTACTCAAATGCTACTTGCTCATGTCTCACAGGCATCTTGTTGGCCACTGTGAGAACAGGATGCTAAATTAGATGGGCCATTGGCCTGATCCAACAGGCTTTTCTTACATTCTTATGCACATCCCATATTGTATAGGGGGTATAAGGCTGAAAAGAGATTTGCTGAGGTCACTTAATGAGTTCATAGCAGAAGCAAAATGGAAGCTGCTATTCTTCCTTTGGGCCATTCCTCATTTTGCAATGTTTATTCAACTTCTTCTTCTTTGGTTCCCAAGTCTTTCCCATCTTGCCTTCTGTTCTGTTTGTGGGATGTGATACGTAAGTAGCAGTCAAGCACAACATTCCTTGTTTTCCTAGAGTGGACATGCAGGGGAGTGTTTGGTCCAGCCAGTCGAAAACTTCCTGTTTCCTCCTTGCTGGGACATACTTCCTTTGCATGTGACTAGAGGTGGGTGTGACCTTACCTGTCCAGGTAACAAAAGGCGCAAGGTACGCAGCACTCTCTCTGCCTTCCTCCGTAGTTGGAGCAGCTCTTAGCTAGAGATGCTCTGTTGGCTTCCAGCCAACAGAGGACACTGGGATTATCCCCATATGGGATAGCTCCACATGTATATACTTTGTAACTAAGTCTGCCTTCAGGGATCCATCTGTGAAGTGAATGTGGGTAAACTACTTTTATATACTTTACACAAGATTGTGGTGTGTTTATTCTTTTAAGAGGGATATAAGGGAACTTACCAGGAAGCTGATAGTGAGAGGCTTACACAAGCCTGCAACCAGCTACCCACTGTGCATTTAAAAGGGGAATGTGAAACTCTGCTAAGTAAAGGAACTTTCTAGTGCAAGTTAGGAATGATATTAATAAACAATATATCCTCTCCTGCCTCCCTGAACATTCCCACACTATTCCTGCTTGGCTTGGCACCCCTTCAGCTCAGTATCCTGTGTTGCTGGCAGGGGAAGAAGGCACAGGAGATGTTGATCCTATGCCACTATATGTGATCCATCCAACATATAAGCAGAGAACCTGGAGGCAACTTGGCATTTTTCCAAGTCAACATCCTTGACCATTTAGGCATGTTCCAAATGAAGAGGTGGAATCATTAGTCTACTCTTGTTTATTGTTTATGCAAAATCATCAATGTACATGGGTTGAGGTTTTGCATTACAGAGCTTCAGGAGCAAAAGTTCCGAGAGTGCCCCTAACCAAAAGGAGCATATAATCATCATCATCATCATCATCATCATCAGTGGAAAAGATATCAAAGGGAAGGCAAATAAATCTTTTGTATGAGTGATTCTCTGGAAAAACATCTACAGTTGACATTTTTTGAATGGGAATACAAACTGGGAAGGAAGCAAAAGAGTTATACTTAAAGTGCTGTCTTCAGTAACACATCAGAAAGCACTAGAAAAAAAGAATATCAATTCTGCAGAAGAGTGTCTCCAAGTATGCACCTAGATTTGGTTGATGTTCTTTCCAGATGACTAGAAATAGTCTACAAAGTGAACATTCCCTCTGCTAAGCTCATCAAGGCCATATTGAAAAGGTTGCTGTGTGTGGATTACCTGAAGAGATTGTTCCATATAATGGTCCTTAATTTCTTTGATTCAGTTCACTTATGCACACAAAGACCTTGGTCCCATTCTGACTGAAATCAATCAGGGTTTAAATTCAGTAAGAGAAGAGCTGAGTGCTAAATCTCATTCTTATCAGCTAGTATCAAATGGGTTCAAGGAAAGCTTTGCAGATGCACTTATGAGGGCAATAGGAAAATGTATTAGAAGCTTGGAAATGGAACACAGCACTTCTTCAAAGCTCTCTGAAGGCTACAACTGCCTCATTTCTTCAGTGTTGGCTACAACTTAGATCTAATTTAGGAGATTAGGTTTAGCAAAAAGTATCAAATAGGGAAACAGCTTGACAAAAGAAGTTGCCAACATTATGTTAGCAGAGGGACCGGGTACATGCTTTCAGAATTGGAAAGAAACGAGTTTGTCATTAATAATATTTTCAAGTGCCAATGAGCCAGGTTGAAAGGGGTTGCCTGATCACAGAGATAAGTACAGCATGTTGTGTCTGCATGCAGGCTGGTTTACATGGAGTGTTTCCTATGTGATCCCATTCACTGATGAATCAGAAGCACATGTTATTCATTTACACAATCAGGGACAGCTCCAGGGTTTGGGAGTCTCTAGCAAGGTGCTGCCCACTTTCCTACCTGGACTCCTGTTTCATTTTGTGTCACTGCATTGAGCATTTGTTTTGGCATTTTACCTACAGTGCAGTGAAACCACAACTTCTGGTGCATTGCATTTGGGGAAAATAAAGATGGTTGGCACAAACATGGCCACCAAGAAGACCAGAGCAGCGGATCCAGACATTGGGGGGGGGATCAGTATGGGCCTGGCATTTGCCCAGATATGTTGGACACCTGCTCAACTATGTCATGGTGCTGAGCATGCACATAATACCATGGCATGGAGATTGGAAGGATCCTGGTGAATAAAATGTTTAGTACAGGCAAGTCTCAATTTATGTGGGGGTTACATTCCGGGGATATTAAAATACAAAAACCTCAAACATTCAAAAAAACTTCCTGTGCAGGGCTGCCTTTAGATGTCTTCTAAAAGTCAGATAGCTATTTATTTCTTGACATCTGATGGGAACACCTTCCATAGGGTGGGCGTGACTACCGAGACGGCCCTCTGTCTGGTTCCCTATAACCTCACTTCTCGCAATGAGGGAACTGCCAGAAGGCCCTTGGAGCTGGATCTCAGTGTCTGGGATGTACAATAGAATGTTTTCATTACAGCAAATTGCTTTGGGATGCCTCGTGGCAAGCAATTCATAAATGGAATAAGCCGTCACAACAAAGGAAGCTGCCTTATACAGAATCAGGCCACTTGCGTATCTAGCTCAGTATTGCCCACACTGCCTGACAGTGACTCCCCTGGGTTTCAGAGATACCAGGGATCGAACTTGGGACCTTCTGCATGCAAAGCAGATGCTTTACCACTGAGCTATGGCCTGTTTCGAAACAAAAGTGTGGAAAGAGTAAGCAGTTGCATAGGGGAAATGGTTGGCAGAAGGAGGGCTGCACACAGTCTCTTCTGCTTGTCCCCCCTATGCAAAGTACACCACCCTGGGGGCAAAGGAGACCATTGGCCTCTGGGCAATGTGGAATTTGTACCTGGGGCTTTCAGAAAACTCTCAGAATGGCAAAGGATGTTGCATCTTCTTAAAACTGGCAATGTAGCAGGAGATGAGGAGCTGCTGAACAGCTGGCACTCCCAGACTGGAGAGGAATGGAAAAGTGGGTTAAATGGCCTTATCAAATCTATCTTTCATCTTTGAACCTTTCCTCCTGATGACAAGTGCTTTTTCCAGGGTGTACGCAAGGGAACACAGTACCGGCACCTCTTTTCGTTGTTGTTAAAAAGTGTGGTACTTACTGTAACAACTTAATGGTGAGTACCGGCACCTATTTTTCTCGGGGGAAAAGCACTGCCGATGACACTATCATTTTCAGGGTAATCGTAACCCACCTATTTTAAAGCAGTATTTCCAGATAGGTCTTTGTAGTCTGTGCTGTCCCTTTAGGCTATCTGGCAATATTTATTATTCAGTTTGCAAATCATTGGTTTCAAGAGATTGGCAGAATAATAATAATAGAGACATGTTGCAGAAATTGGAGCTGTCAGATGGGAAAAAAATACTGTATCTGATGTCCTCTCCTAGAAGGTGAGATGATGTGTACATTAAGTACTAAGACTTAGACCATTAATAGATGACAGATTGTGCTTTATTGACAGGTCCATTTATAGTACATTGCACTACACAAGTTGGGTACGTTGTACCCTACGTGCTTTCATTGCTATTTGGGAACATTTTTTTACATACTGAGCTTTTCTACAGAGACAACCTTAGTGATCAAGAGATGAGTTCTGTATGCAGCGGACATAAGTCCAAAGAGCTGCATTAGTGATAGAACTGTGTGCTCCGATGCAACCTTCTTTCCGATGGACAACCCATTACTATGGCATCTCTTCACCTACAAGGAGAGTCTTCTGCCCTTGTGACTAAATGCCATCTTATATTAATTTATTTACTAAATTTCTCTCTAACACCCTTAAAAAATATTTATGTTAACAATATGCTATCATTCTCTTATTTGAAAACAAGACAAGGGAGACAACAATTTGTACATGTGTTTTTGTACAAAAGGGGGATTTATAAATTTCCTATTGGAATGGCAAAGTGCAAAATGCAATTCAGGTGCATGTAGAGCAATTTGAGTAAAATAATTCTAGTTGCATTTCTCTTTCTCCCCTCCCCCCTTTTCTGTTTTTCTCTCCTCCTCTTCTTCTTTTGTGTGTTTTCTTTTTCTGTCATTCTTCACTACCGTCACCCTGCTTTTGTGTTACCTATGGCCAGAAGTGCAAACTTGAAAAAAATATTGGAGGGGCCCAGGTAAGCCCCTCCCAGCATAATCAATCACAAGATGTGGCACATGCACACCCTTTGAATGGTAATGCCAATCAATGGGGGGGGGAGCCACATTCAAATTGTACACATTTTGTACACACATTTAATGTAAAATACTCACTTTTACTTAAAATACACATTTTCTAATGCGTTTCCCCATGAAACACACATTTATTACATAAGGTATGCCTTTTTGTATGCACTCTTTTGCACAGTGGAAATACACTACAGAATGCATATAAGTGTGTGATCCAGCTGAGACTTTTGTTCTGAGCATGTTCAGAAGCAATGGATTGGGTCAGAGCACTGCAAAGGGTCAATGCACTGCAGAAAGCAGTCTGAACTAATTTCTTCTCCATCCTTCATAGAGAGGTGAGAAAAATAGCACAATGTCTAGGGGTAAATGAATATGACAAGTTTATGGCTGTGTTTTGATCCAAGGCTTTAAAGGAGACCTTTGGCTTAGCTTAATTAAGCTATGTCTTTAAACAGTCAATAAATAATACAGCTCTTAGCATTTCCCATTTGAGAATCCTACTGCACTTTATAACCTTTAATAATCAAAATGTCAGTTCCTTCAAACATCTCTTTTTAAGGTGAGCAAGTTGTTCTCTCCTTAATTTATGGAAACTGAACCCAAAGACTTTAGAAACATGCTGTAATGGCTCAGATTTAATAACATCTTATAATGTGATGAATTTCTGGTGTATATATGAATTCCACATCTTCCCCTTCATTTCAATAGAGAGGGCAAATCTATCTTTTATTATTAATTTTTCCATCCTGCTTTTCTTAAAATGTAAGTTAAAGCAGGTTACATCCAACATCAAGCAAAAAACAAACAAACCCCAAAGCAACAAATCAAGAAAAATGTCACATAAACAAAATATCACAAAATAAAAAATATACCCAAATGTATGTGCATATATTATATATGCACTCATAATTCTGCTCCCTCTGTTGAAATAAGCAAAGCAAACACTGCATTTTCCCAATACTAATCAAAGTTTTTTAAACAGCCTATGTTTCAAAACAACATAGCAATGATTTATTATCCTTCGTATTAGTTTTAGAATGTTGCCCAAATTCAAATTCAGGAGGAGGGGGGAAGAGATTGTAAAATGAATTCCTAAAGGTCAACTCTCCTAGCACAAACCTGCCTCGAAGTAGGCAGAACTCCCTTTGAAGTTCAATGCAAATCTGAAATTGTCTTGATTTTGTGTCACAGGTTTCCCTTTCCTCAAGGTGTTGATAGATGTTAAGCCCTCAGACTCAAGCCCTGGATGCTGCAGTGAGAAGGTGCATGGAATAATAGGAAATGAAGCCTTCTGGCTTCCCATCATCAATGGATTTTGCTATGTACCCTCACAGCAGCGTCCTGGATGCTGATGCCAGGGATGTATGAAATGGATGCCAGCACCAAATGGATGCTGTCATGCTTGTTTATAGCAATCTCTGGGTCTTAGGTCTGGGGCCTATACCAGTGCACACCTTCCTTGCTGACCCCGCCCCTGCAATTCATTTTCAGAGTAGGTTGCTGGTAGGGAAGCCATTGGGCCAGGCATCCCCAAACTCAGCCCTCCATATGTTTTGGGACTACAATTACCATCACCCCTGAGCACTAGTCCTGTTAGCTAGGGATGATGGGAGTTGTAGTCCCAAAACATCTGGAGGGCCGAGTTTGGGGATGCCTGCATTAGGCCATGCCACAATCCCGAGGACACCTTTGGGAGAGCAACAAGGCCAGATTTTGAAAGAAATGACATGTTTTATTTCATTTAAAGAATTTATTTACCACCTTCGTTAGAAATTCTGCATCACCTCCTTCCCTTCCTTATCAGTGGCAGCACTGAAGCAAACTGAACTTCCAGCGCAAGTGGTGTTTCTGAACCCTATGATATACTGTCTTCTTGGAAGGTATCTCATCTGGGCTGCCTGTTAGGCAAAGTAACGCAGCTGCCTCAGTAGACAAGTTCTGAGGGCCTGGGAAGAAAGGACAGAGCTGCATATTCCGCCAGTCACCCATGTCAAGTAAAATTGTCTGTCTAGTGCATGTAAAATGGAGAGGGTGCCATCTTATCATAGGCCTCAGGCGACAAAATGGCTTTCTAAAGAGATTGAGATGGGACAGGACCAATGGCATTTTGTAAACCTCCTTTTCCTCTTTATTTTAGCTCTGACAGTAAAACAGGTACAAAAAGGTAACAGTGGGAGCAGGCAAGACGGTTGATTATGTTACCTCTACAGTCTTACAGGGTATGTGTTTGCTTTTGACATTCTTGGTATACTTTGTCTCATTGCTTAAATGGAAATAAAGCTCATAAGGAGCACAAAGGTTTTCATTCACACTCTGTACATCAGCAGCGTATTGTTGTTACCATCCTTTTATTGCACAGGGATGCTGATTCAGTCTCCTCGAGATCAAGCACCCTTAAATATAAGCAGCTGGTAATGCGGGAAGGTTTTGGCAGCATCCAGTGAATTTATGTGAAGCATTGCCTCTGGTTAACAGCAATAAAATGTTAATTTAGTCTTTGATAGAACATATTAGCATGATAACTCAAAGAACAGTTTTGGTATGCTAATTTTAAAATAAAATAAAAATGTGCTCTGATTAATGCGCAAATCAATATGAAAGCCACCGGATGCCCTAACACGACAAAGCTGATCAAAGCTGCCCAAATTGTGCGCAAATATATTAACAATGATAGATGCAATTTTTTTCCCTGCCAGAAAACTGAAATTTCATTAGAAAGTATAGCCTCCTTAAATGAAAAGCATAAAAAATGCGCGCCCTGTTCTTACCTTAATACACATGTTATTGGGTTCTGTCAACAAGGGTTTTGAGAGCTAATCCTTCTCATGAATTGTCATGGAGTCTGAGGCCGGAAACAAAATTCACATCCTGATTTTAAACAGTTTATTCTGAAGTTGGATGTACAGAAAGGAACGTTTGCAAAGGGATCGCTTTTTCTGATGATCAGTCACGTGACTGAAGGCAAGCCTCCCCTCCCCCCGCCCCCAAACTGTAGTTGCTCACCAAGACTGGAATGGTTTAGTGTTGGATTATATTGTCAATGGCCTGAAGATGATATGTCTTCTTCACATAAAGATATGAGATGCTCCCTCTGCTGGCAAGGTTGCATCTTTATTGAAAAGCCAACAATGTGGCCGAGTCAAATGCAAAATAAAACAATTGTGCCATGAGACTAGAAATAAAGAGGCAATACACAAAATCCGGGATATAACTAGGGCCACTTTATTAACCTACAATACAGGGAACTTCTAAACTGCACAGAGAACTATACTATGTCTGGAGAAAAGATTGTGTTAGTGCAGCCCTGGCCTAGACCAGCAAGAAGCTACCATGAGTAACTTAAACTGGCAGGGCACACGTGGCAATAGGTTGGATGGAACTTCTCAGGACCCTTACAGCTACAGTGGTACCTCGGGTTAAGAACTTAATTCATTCTGGAGGTCTGTTCTTAACCTGAAGCACCACTTTAGCTAATGGGGCCTCCGGCTGCAGCTGCGCTGCCGGAGCACAATTTCTGTTCTCATCCCGAAGCAAAGTTCTTAACCCGAGGTACTATTTCTGGGTTAGAGGAGTCTGTAACCTGAAGCGTCTGTAACCTGAAGTGTCTGTAACCCAAGGTACCACTGTACTTGTATCAGAACTCGGAGTGCTGGTGTGGCATGGTGGTAAGGATACTAGACTAAGACCTGGAAGACCAGGGTTCGGGTCCTCACTTAGCCATGAATCTCACCTTGGACCAGTCACAGTCTCTCAGCCTAATTTACCTCACAGGTTCATTGGAGGATAAAAACAGGGAGGAAGAGAACCATGTACATCACTTTGAACTGCTTGTGGCAAAGTTACCATGGCAAGTATCTTTCACGCCTGGACAAACAGCAATGTTTTAAAAATTATCCAGAAAATCACTAATGAGAGAGGCATACTTCACCAGGGAGGGCATTCTACGAATGGGGAGCCACCAGTGATTCTGTGCTGTCATGGGTCACCAACAGGGCAACCACGTACCACCCACAGGGACTCCTTTGCCAGTTGTTTTATACTGCCAGTTGCTCCTTTAGGAACTTGTGTGCCAAACCATTTATGCTCCTACTCACACTTTGAATTGGGCTTAGTGGCTCAGTGGCAGCCGGTACAGAACTTTCAGGGCTAGTGACATATGGTCCCATTGGTATGCCCCACTGACCAGTTACTCCATAGGTAATAATAGTATCTCCTATGTACAGGAAGGGGAGTGTGCCACAGGATACTGTCAAAAAGGATTGAGCCTGTTGTGAATGGCATTTTGAGGGGGAAGGGATTTTGGCCTAGGCATCATGCTCTATTTCGTTGCAAACCAGTATGTTATGTTGTAATTGTTATTTCAATCAAGTAGTGAGCTCACTGAGTCAGGAAATGTATGCATTACAAAATGGAAAACTTAATTTAAATCAGTATACCTTGCCTAGGAGAAAAAGAAGAAATGGGATAAAAGGAATGTGTTTTGTTTTGTCTTTTTTTAAAAAAACTGAAGACTAGTGTGCCACTAAGAAAAGGCCATGAAGAACAGGCTTACATGCCAGGAATAAGATTTCCCTCTCTGTAACACTATAATACAAGGTTTAGTAGAACTTAATAAATTGCTCTGGTGAGCAGTGAAGGTGATAAGATGAGCCTGTAGTATCAGAAGTAATAAGCGAAACTTGCAGTCCTGAAGGTCTTGGTATGGCACTATAGTAAAATGTTAATATGTCTGATACCTATTAATCCATATGTCAAATGCTGGGAGAGTTGTATTAATTATGACTTGGTAATGTGGGCACATTCATTAACATATATACTGCAGAGCTTATTTTAAATATGACATTTTTCATTTAGCAAGAGGAGCAGCTATGGAAGTTCATGGCACAGAGGAAACAGGAAGTGCAAGACCAGGCTACACCTCTCTGGGGATAGGATCCTGAGAAAACTACTCTTGTAGATAAGAGATACCATCTTCTTGTGTATATCAGGAAGTTCATGCATAGTATAGTGCAGCCTTCCTAAGCCTGGTGTCTTCCAGAGGTTTTGGATTACAATTCTGATGGCACCTTCACTTAAAAACATCTGAAGGGCTGGAAACTGGAGTTTCACTCATCTCCATACT
This sequence comes from Podarcis raffonei, assembly GCF_027172205.1. Classification (NCBI taxonomy): domain Eukaryota; kingdom Metazoa; phylum Chordata; class Lepidosauria; order Squamata; family Lacertidae; genus Podarcis; species Podarcis raffonei. The sequence continues at coordinate 56,978,489 of NC_070604.1, forward strand.
CTGCAAAATAAGCCATAGCTGCTTGAGCTTTGCATAAAAATATATAAATTAAAGAAAATAGCATACCATGCAGTGGAAATGAAAGTGGAAATAGTTTTGCATAAATGTGCAAAATTGCAGGCAAAAATGTGCATATTAGGAGAAACGAACACTAAAATTCAGATGATTTTTCATGAGCAGTTTAAAAGCAATTTGAAGTGATGTGGAAATGTGGAGAACGGAACTTAAGATTGGAAAAATGAGAAACCAAAATTGACAGATTCGCCCAGCCCTAATGGCTGGTGGGCTGTAGTCAACTTCAAGGGACATAAGACGTGCAGGGTGTTGCTGTGTTATGTCTAATTCACTCTGGATTGTTGATGTGGAGCCTGATGTGGAAGTTTTCTTTTCTTTTTGCAAAGAGAGCCAGTGTGGTGTAGTGGTTAAGAGCGATAGACTCGTAATCTGGGGAACCGGGTTCGCATCTCCGCTCCTCCACATGCAGGTGCTGGGTGACCTTGGGCCCGTCACACTTCTCTGAAGTCTCTCAGCCCCACTCACCTCACAGAGTGTTTGTTGTGGGGGAGGAAGGGAAAGGAGAATGTTAGCTGCTTTGAGACTCCCTAGGGTAGTGATAAAGCGGGATATCAAATCCAAACTCCTCCTCCTCCTCCTCCTCTTCTTCTTCTTCTTCTTCCATTTTTATTTTGCCTCAGGGCACTTAAGATTTTCATTTGGTGAGGGATTTTGAGCTTACCTCATCACTATGAGGTGGCTAAGGGCAGTGTGTGTGTTTTCTTTCTTTCTCCAGCATTCTGCAGCCCCACTGGATTGCCACACTTCCTAATCTGGGGATGGGTGGAAGCAGCACAGGTGGGTTTTCTTCTCTGTGTCTTCCCCTGAGCTTTAACTGAAGTGTCTGAAGCCATGGAGGTGAGATGTTCTGCAGAATGGGAGAAAATATGCTCACAAACACTCCCAAACCACCATAAAAACAAAGTAAGCACACTGAAAGCTTGGAACCCCATCCATCAGAATTTCACCGAATATATATAGTTTTTGAATGCAGCTTTCCCCCCTCATTAATTGATGGAGAATGGTTTGAAAATGCAGGGGGAATTTTTTTGGCACAGCACTAGTGCCAGCCTGCTGCAATAGCTCCATGGCAGCTCATTGAGAATGATGAATAATGCCCTGGCATATATAATAAGCTAGAACAGTTTTAGGCTTGTGCTTTGAATTGATACATGGGATTTCTCACTATGAAAAAAAATGTATTTGCGCAGCTGCTAAATATTCAGAAGTTACGTTGAAAGCGGCACTCATTTGAACACTTGTTTGCTCCTTCTCTTAACATCACGTTCTGTTATACTGAATTGATATAACTGCTTATTATATTTATCTCTCTATAATGCTTATGTACTGACTAAAACATACTAATCCTTAATGTGCTTCATAAAAATAAGTTTCAGTTGAGGGAATAGACCTCACTTTTAAATAATGTGATTAGGACTGAGTGCTGAACTCATTCGTTTCTTTTCAGTGAAAATCATTGGCCATGAACTGCTTTCCCCAGCTATGCCAAATAAGTGTACGCAGGCTTGAGCTTCAGATTTCAAAAAAGTGCAGCGGTAAAGTTTGCCTTGACTCATGTAGCCTTGAACTTCAATAGCATGAATGTTAAATAATCTATCATGCCTTATATAAATTGACACATTTCAGCTTCTGGAAAGGCAAGCCACTAGCCAGCATGAGCTGACAGAAATAGCACATGTATGATAAATCTATGCCTGTGTCTCTGGTGCTGGAAGTTTCAGAGATGAAAATGGTAACTTTAAGATTGGGGCCTACAGCCCCACAGCACTCTGGGAGTAAGCCCTATGGAATTCAGTGCACTGCAAGTTTGTTTGTTTTCCTCTTTTTCCTTTTGTGTCATGTTTTTTAGCTTGCAGGCCAGTGGGCAGGAACTGCCTTACTTTTATTTATCTTATGAAGGCAGCTCTGGGAACCTTTTTAGATGGAGCAAAAGTGCTTTTTTAAACAAATAAGTAAATGGTATGAGTGTGAGTATGAGTGTGAGCAGAATTGTCCTTCCATCATAGGTATTCCCATATAACCCAATCTATCCTTCTCTGCTGGGGCTTGAAGGGCAGCAAACACATCGATAAGCAGGTCAGGACTCCAGGACACCCCCAAGAGGTCCTGCTGGATGCTGCTGCTTCAGCTAAGAAATGGAGCCATTTGAGACCTTACATTGGTTGGGAAGGCCTCTACTGAGGAGATAGAAATGCTGACTTAAAGGGTTCTTGTCCAATTCTGCAGGTGCTGACTCCTACACTCTGGAGGGGATGGGAATGTTATTGGGGAGTCATCCTCAAGGTCTGAGGAACATGAGAGAGCCTCATCCTGAGGCCACGAGAGAGCAGGGCTAAGTGCTGAAGTTATTTCCCTGAACCTACATTTTGTCCTCATCTGTGTCTTCCTCAGGGTAGTGCAAGGGGACAGGTTTGGGGGTCATGGCACTATGTAGCACCTGCATGTTAAATTGTAGATGATGTTTTCAGAAGGGACAAAAATAGATGGCCAATATTACTGTAAGTGTTACTCTTAGCTTCTAGTTTCCTAAATTTCATTACAAGCATCTGTTCGCTGGCATTCTCTCAGAACCAAAGACTATTATGCTGATAGTTGTTTGCCACAGCACAAAAGGGAGGGATTAAAAATGTGCAGTTTTTTTAAAAATGTGGAAAGTTATGAATAAACAAATCATACATAAAACTGGGATATCAAAATATTCCTTGGGGAAAAGTAGATGCCACTTTAATTTTCTCTAGAGTCATAAATCAGTTCTTCACATATCCCTTCATTATGCAAGCCTCATTTTTCCCCCTTTCATTTTTTAATATATTTTTGCCCACCCTGCTGTCTCCTGTTATTTTCAAGCTATACATTACTTGGAGCTGAGGCTTTTGCCATGCAAATATGGTTCTGTTTAAAACAAATGTCACTTTTTGCCTAATTACTGAAACTTGAATAAAAAGATGCACAGCTCCAATCTCCCTGTGTTTATGCAGAGTCTTGTGGTATTTTATCGACTGAGAGGTATGGAGATGCCCCAGGACTCACAGTTGTTTTGGCTGCTATGGACTAATAGGATGACCCTTTTGCAAATTATTTCAAGAGATTGTACTCCCAAGTAAGAATGCATAGCATTGCATCCTCAGTAACTGAGATTTCAGGTGTACTGACAAAAACATTGACAAAGAAACCCATGCTAAAGCCACTAGAAGTGTCAATGTAGAATTGCTGGGAAGATGGTGCCCATCTGTCTGCATGGTACTGCATTTCCTCTAAAGAATCAGGTTTGCAGCACTGGTCGATCCAACCTTATTATTAGATGCCCAGGTAATATCTGTGTCCCAAAGCCCCTTTAAAAAGCCAGTGCTGGTATACCAGTTCTATGTTGTGCTGGACAGAGTTATCCAGCGCTCTATCCCATTTGGATTACATCAATGCATTATATGTGGCAGATAGGTAAGTTATAGATACTTCTTAGATACTTCTATTAATTCAAAAGTCAGTGTTTCTAGAATACTGACTGGGACTTTGTGAGTGGAACAGCTAAACTGTCTCTCAATTTGTTTCTAACCACAATTCAAACCCCTGGTCTTAAGAGTTAAAGCCTTAAACCCCGGGGGCCAAATGCGGCCCTCAAGGATCCAAAGCCACACCCTCTCACTCACCCCTCTGCCTCTCCAAAGGCATGTGACTCTCAGGAGGTTTCCCAGGAAATGATTGTACAGTGGTACCTCGGGTTACATATGCTTCAGGTTACATATGCTTCAAGTTACAGACTCCACTAACCTAGAAATATTACCTCGGGTTAAGAACTTTGCTTCAGGATGAGAACAGAAATTGTGCAGCAGCGACGTGACAGCAGTGGGAGGCCCCATTAGCTAAAGTGGTGCTTCAGGTTAAGAACAGTTTCAGGTTAAGAACGGACCTCCGGAACGAATTAAGTACTTAACCCAAGGTACCACTGTATTTGCTCAGAATTGTTAGGTCTCCTGTCCTGTTAATGTTAATTTCCAGTTTTCACGATTTATATGCTCCTGCCCTGCTGTTCTTACTTTTATTTATTTTTCCTTCCATTATATTTGTTGCCTGTGTATTTACTCCTTCATAAGTCCCACTTGGCTTACAAATCCCTGCAATGAATGAATGGATTTTTCAGTGGGCCTCTGTCACTGTGCCTTTAAGAGCAGCTTTAGATGAAAGCATCAGCAGGTGGTACCTTCATGCTGTGAAAAGCTTCACTTGCTGATTTCTGCACAGCAAGCGGCTACTGAAGGCAAAGGAGCTGGCAAGGCTGGTTTTTTATGATTAGCTAACAATAGAAATCAAATGATATACATAAAGCACATAGGGTTGCATCCAATTAAGTCATACTCAGGGTTGACCACTGGAAAGCCATGGACTCAAGTTATGTCATTTTTGTTGATTTCAGTGGTCTACTCTAATCGTGACTTAGTCAGATACAGCCAGTTTATATGGATCTCGTTTTGCTTATGGTTCATTTCGTTCTTGCTCAGTATCTCCTTCAGCTCATTTGGCAACACACAACACAGACTTGCACATAAAAGAAAATGAGAGGCCCCTCTTTTAGTAGTGGTGATGCACAATACAAATTTATTTTATGAGTATGAGGTATGTGATAAGGCCAGCGTAGTTTAGTAGTGAATCTGGGAAATAGCTTTAATTTTCTTTTCTGTATTATACATTTCCTAGGCTGCCTGTATAGAAAGAAATGTGGCCCTTTAAGTTTATTTTCATTTTCATTGGAACCATTCAAGCAAGTAGCCGGCATCCTTTGTTCTGCTTTGCAATGTGTAGCTTCTTTGACAAGCTTTTCTCATTGTAGAAGCAGTTTGAAAATATTGGAATTATTGGTGGCATCCAGATTATTTTAGAAATGAGCAGCAATATACTTTTATTCTGTTTTTTTTTATTTAAAAAAATAGTTTGCTAGAGAATAATTTACCTATTGATTGAACAAATATACATGAAAAAATTACCTTAAAGCATTGAGACATCAATGTTTTTAGGGGTTCCAATGAAAACAGTGCATCCCAGAATCCACAGAAAGCCCCAGAGGGAAAATTCATAAAAACATTTAATGCAAAAGAATTAAATGTATGATGTCTAATTAATAAATTGTGGGATACATTGCTGAACATAAATTGATTCTTGGAGTTTACCTTGATTTACCTATTAGGACTGTAATCCTATGACAGAAAGCAGGGTGCAGGAGAAAGTGCATCAAAAACTACTGGTAGATATATCGGTCATTTGAAGTAGATCTCCAAGGATTTCTTTTTCTAAACTGTTTGACAGCAGCAGCAACTAAAAGCCTCCTTCCACCCCCTGAAAAAAAAAATAGATTGCTGAAAAAGAATGCTTGAAGGGAATTTGAGAGTAGTGGGAACTCGTTTCAAAAGATTTGTGACACTAGTTCTGGTATGGATCACAGATTCCTGAGCTGAGCATGTGCACCCTGTTCCTTAACATGTAGACAAGCTGCTGGAGCCACTCTTTTGCATCTACCCCCAGCTGATGGATTCAGGTATCCAAGAGATCCCATGCACCTGAAGTCTGCCCAGCTTTGATGCAAGGCATGCACAAATGGAGCTGACAAAATAACCATCAGAGTTTTGTGCGTGTTCTGTAAGCGCATAGAATTCCTTAATATGGGAGAAGTCTCCGTTGCAGCGGGGATTCAGTTTGTGGAATTGCTTCTTTGCCTGTGCGACTCAACTCCTTCCATTAGGAGGAATGCAGCAGCCCTCATGGGCCCAGGACTCTGTATACATTTCAGGGCATCTAGCTTTAACGTGAGCATACATCAAAGGATCCATTAGTGAGAAGCAGATGAGGTTTAAATTGAAGCTACCTTGTTCGCTCTCTCCGCAATGTCTTCATCCTCCTCTGGAGCATCTGATATCGAAACAATTTCATAGCCATTTTTCTTCAGGTTTCAATTAGTTTAATGTGGCAAATCTGCAGAGCTTCAGTAGCCATCCATGGGAGGGCTTTGCTTAAGTGCCAAAATGCCTGTTATTTATGAAAGCAGGGCTTTCATAAATAATGCGCATTCAGATTTACCTCAAGAGTTAAGCAATTCACAGTTTGTGGCCTGTTTTGCATGCTGAGTCGTGTAGCAAAACTCAAAGGGAAATAATTTGACAAAGGCTTGCATACTTTGCATAGATTATTGCAGCTGTGGGTAGTGATGGCTATTTGTTTATTTTACTGTTAGTTGCCTTATAAAAGTTATCTAGGCATTGTACAATGAATTTAAGGAATAGCAGTCATACACTAAAAGTACACAGTAAGACATAAAATCCAACCCGGCATAAACATCAAACACCAACATAAAAACCCCAATTAAAATAAAAGTACAACTAGATTACAGTATAAATTGCAGAAGCCCGCTGTTGAAGCTGAAAATCTAGCTACTTTCAGGTTCAGCTCTAGGTTTTGCAGAGTCCTTGGGCAAGACACCCTCCCTGAGTGTGGCTCAGGAGGCTCTTGTCAATGGGCTCCCTCAAGACATGTCCAACCATGCTACCCCTTGACACCAGTCCTGACTATTCTAAGCCTTTAACTAGGGTGGTCCAACACATGGCCCCAGGGCCGCATGCAATCCTTGAGGCTTTTTTGTAGATCCTCAGCAGCACTTGATGCCCTGCCCCAATCCTCACACTTCCCTAGTTAGCGTTTGCCCAGATTGTGGAAGGAGGTAAGAAGGCTGTAGGACCTGCCTGAGCCTTGTGCCTCCTTGCCAAAGTTCGGTGCCTTGCTTACCCAGCATCAAATTTTGGCCTCTCCCCGCCCCATGCAACAAGGCAGTGTGCAGCCTGCATGTTCCATGTTGAAGTACTCTTGTGGCCCACTTGGTGGGGGGGGGGGAGTTGGACCATCCTACTTTAAATAGTATTTGCTACTGCAGGAGCAGCAAAGTTGTTCTTCAGGAACACCATGCCCAGAGCTCCTCACCCTTTGCAGGATTGGGCTGTCCAGCCTTTTGCTCACCTCTGTATCTGTTTGCTTCATCTTCCAGAGCAGGCATAGGCAAACTTGGCCCTCCAGATGTTTTGTGACTACAACTCCCATCATCCCTAGCTAACAGGACCAGTAGTCAGGGATGATGGGAGCTGTAGTCCCAAAACATCTGGAGGGTCAAGTTTGCCTATGTCTTTTCCAGAGCTTTATATTGGAATATAGGAAGCAGCTTTATACTCAGTTGGGCCATTGGTACATTCTGTAGTGACTGGCAGTGGCTGTTCAGGGTGTTTCCTAGCCGTACCTGGGATCTTTTCCACACAAAACAGCTGCTTTACCACTAAGCCACAGTCTTCTAAAATGCCAAAATCTATTTCTCTCTGATTTCACAAGCCCTTCACGTATGTTCATATCAAATATCTCCCCAATGCACAAGCAACATAATTGTCACTCCCTCCTTTGAATTGCATGGCCACCATATTGCCTTTGAAAATCACCCACTCTTTTCTGTTTGAAGGATTTGTTCGCTAGCAGTAGAGAGAGGAAAGCTGGTATGAAGAGTAAGACGAGGGATTCTTTTTTGAAAAAAATCTGAGAGCTGCCTGGTAGGAATAAGCATCCAAGGGGAAAAAAAAATAAATTAAAGCACACAGAGCATATCTGCCTATGTGCAAATGCTGGAGGAGAGTCCAGCCCAGCAGACTGGTAATTGGAGAGCAGATCCCTATATTCCTTCTGTCTCCAGGCTCTAGGCAGAGTGTTTGCACTGCGTACATAACTCCCAAATTGCTGCAGGGACTCCATTAGTCAGTGTGTGCCCTTAACACACAGAGAGAAGAGATCAATACACACACACACACACACACACACACACACACACACACACACACGTGTGTTTGAAAGATAACTTCCCTGTCCTCTCTTCAAAATACTCTGTGCCATATCTCTTACATATCGACGACTAAGTATAAATTCTCAGTCTGTAATTAGCTATATATGTTTCCAGTTTATTGATTTCAGCAGAGTTTTTATGATACTACTGTGGAGATCCAGCCTCCAGCTGCCGGAATCATATTCTGTTTCAGTTTTTTAAAAAATAAAATAAAGCAAAAGTATGAGAAGATTCCTCTAAGCACTGAATCGACCCAATGGAGCAAGGGAACCCTTAGGCAGTGTTCAGCAGAGCTGCTCTGTTGTCACAGAAGGAAAGGGCAGGCAGAAGTTTCCCATTGGCTGAGCTGCTATGGTCCTGGGGGGGCGGGTCTTTGGGTTGAGCTGCCCACATCCTAGAAGAAGCAGGACTACAAAGATGACCAAGTGAAGGGAAGGCAGTGGTGCAGTTAGGTCATTTTAGCATGTTTAGTATGTTCCTAGGAAAGCAAGAGTCAGTGGCCTGAGATGGCAGCAGACAAAAGGATGCAAGGCTTAGCAAATGTGGATTGAGACTTGGGGTTCATCCCTATGCATTTCAGGCACAGGTGCAAGACGTTTTTCATTTTCCCTGCCACCTTTCCTGGGAAAAGCTGCTGTTTACCACCGAATCATAACAAATGTTCATCGGGTTTACTGCAGATTGGCATTTGTTCCAATTCAGTGGTAAACTGGGCTTTCCCGGGGAAAGCAAACCAAAAACATCTTGGGCCCATGCCTGTTGTTGTTGTTGTTTAGTCGTGTCCGACTCTTCGTGACCCCATAGACCAGAGAACGCCAGGCACCTCTGTCCTCCACTGCCTCCCGCAGTTTGGTCAAACTCATGCTGGTAACCTCGAAAACACTATCCAACCATCTCGTCCTCTGTCGCCCCCTTCTCCTTGTGCCCTCCATCTTTCCCAACATCAGGGTCTTCTCCAGGGAGTCTTCTCTTCTCATGAGGTGGCCAAAGTACTGGAGCCTCAGCTTCACAATCTGTCCTTCCAGTGAGCACTCAGGGCTGATTTCCTTCAGAATGGAGAGGTTTGATCTTCTTGCAGTCCATGGGACTCTCAAGAGTCTCCTCCAGCACCATAATTCAAAAGCATCAATTCTTCGGCGATCAGCCTTCTTTATGGTCCAGCTCTCACTTCCATACATCACTACTGGGAAAACCATAGCTTTAACTATACGAACCTTTGTTGGCAAGGTGATGTCTCTACTTCTCAAGATGCTGTCTAGGCCTGTCATTGCCCTTCTCCCAAGAAGCAGGCGTCTTTTAATTTCGTGACTGCTGTCACCATCTGCAGTGATCATGGAGCCCAAGAAAGTAAAATCTCTCACTGCCTCCATTTCTTCCCCTTCTATTTGCCAGGTGATGGGACCAGGGCCCATGCCTAGGAAGCACAAAACAAGTGGAAGAACACACAGAACAGGCACAAGTGTGGATGAGCCCCTGGAAGAGAATTGTGTACAAAGATGGGGAACACTAGAAGAAGGATCTGGCAGCCAGAAAAGGTACATAATGGAGCTGGAGAGATGAGGAATCACTAAGGATGTACAAATGTGCCTCAATTCACTTCCACTTCCATTCTGCTGCAATTGTTTTGTTTTGCATAACTCCTTCTACCTTCTTTTGTCCATTGATGCAGAAATATACATTTTTTATAATGTGTATATTGGAAATATATGTATGTGTATGTGTGTGTGTGTATATATATTGCAAAATATACATGCATATCTCAGCGATCAACATACCTTCCCAAATCTATTTAACATCCCTGTGTGTCCCCCTTCAATGTTAATGGATTTGCAGAGGAATAGCCCTGTTAGTCTTTTGCAGCAAAATTAACAAAGTGCAATGTGGCACCTTAAAGGCAAAGTTAATGGCCCATGGCAAAGCCAACTATGTTGGCAATCCTAACTTTGTCTACAATCATGGAAGTGTAGAGTTGCAAGTGACCACGACAGTCATCTAGTTCAACCCCCTGCAATGCAGGAATCTTTTGCCCAAAGTGGGACTTGAACCCACAACCCTGAGGTTAATAGCCTTATGCTCTACTGACTGAGCTGGGCTTATTTTCCAGGTAAATAAACTTGCTATTTTGATTTTACAATTCAATAAAAACTTCATTCTTTCTCTTGCTCACTCAGGCATTAGAGTAGGGCAGTTTTGCACCCTTTTGACACTTTCCCTCCCTTGTATCCTTGATTGTATTAATTCCTGTGGGCATATTAAACATTTTGCAGACACTCTAATGCCACTTATAAAAGTCCATTTTGTAATGTAACATTTTATTTCCTCAATGTGTATTTTATACAGAAAGTGGTTATGTGTGTGCATGTGCTGGTCTGTAAAGCTCAAGCTATTATGTTTTAATTTGTGTTTGTAGTAAACATGGTGATGTGTTTGACAGCCTGAAATCCTCCAAATTTAATTGAGGAGCACAGAGAAAGTCAACAGGTAATAAATGAGATCATTTATTTCTTGTGAAAAGAACAGTCATGAATGATGCATCTCATTGGTTTTTAGGGTTCACTGTAGGATGTAGCCTCACTTATCTGAAAGTAAGTGCCACTGAATTAAATGGAACTTCCTCCTGAATAGACATAATTAGGATTGCAGTCTTAGTGCTCATAGGCTGCCTATGGCAGCAAACACCCACCCACAAAAATCAACAAAAAGAGAAGCAATGAGGCCCCAGTTCAGTCGGCAGCAGTTCTACATCAATTAATAGGTAAAATACATATATATTTATGTATAATGCGGAGAACTGAGTTTCGGATTGCATACCCCACCCCAACCGTCTGGTTTTAAGCGGGACATCCTGGAATCACAGAAGCCAATCACAGCTTCTATTTGCATCTCAGAATGTCCTGTTTCACTTTGGCTTTATTTATTTATTTTGTATACCACTGTATCCCCATAGATCTCAGGGCACTTCACAACACACCCTGCTGACAAGTGCCAGAGCACTGGACCAGAAGGTGCTCTGGTGCAATCCTGTTGACAAGCTCCAGAGAGCCTTCTGTTCTGGCGCTCTGGTGCCCGTCAGCAGGGTCACGGCAAAGTGCCAAATGTCCAGCGCTCTGGCACAACCCTGCTGTTGAGTGCCAGAGTGCTGGCACAGAGGGTGCACCCCTTCTGACAACCCAATTTTGGGGACGAAAATGTTGGAGGTTATGAGATTGGGAAAGCTGCGAGAAACTGAAATCTGCCCATCCTTAGGATTTGCCTATCCTTAGTTCTGATACAGTACGAACGCCAAACCATGGCATATCTCACTGCAACAAAAAGAACAAGGAAAGAGGAAAGTGAATGCATTTTTCACATAGTGTGCTTGCCTTTAAACCACGGTTAAGTTTCGTGATGGTTTAAAGAGATCTGCAAACACTGCCACAGACAGTCAGGCTGGAAGTTCCTGATTAAATTGAAATGTGAATCCAAGTTCACTTCCAACATTGTAGCCACTAGATGAAATTAGCTATGTTTCCCCCACTCCTGTTCATCTAATATGTGGAGAGAACTGCACCCCATATCTCTTTCACATTTCTCCTAATCCCCAGAGAATAATTAACGGATCTTAAGACTCTTTGGGAACTGGCAAGAAATAAGGAACTTAGAGGAAGCACAGTTGAAGTAATTATGTCCCTTAATTGCTGCGGGTGTCCTCATGCTCCCTGTTGGAGAGTGATAACTATGAGACCAACTACAGATGTATCAGCATAAGGACTTACCATATTAACACTGGCTTTGGATCAAACATGGAACATACTGGGTAAGGGAATTATTCATCAAAATACATATTGCTTTTTCAATAAAAAAAAGAACCACAAGAGCTCTTGTTAAATGGGTTTGTTAATTAGATAAAGAAAAGTATTGTGTTTTGCTAAATTTTATCACATACAAGCTTTTGCTTCAAAAAGCAAGTTGTTTGCAGGCTACTCATGTTGCTTTCATCAATAAGGAAGGGCCTTATTGATGCCTTCCAAAAGCTATATGGGCTTTACCCAACAATATACAGTCTGGTATATATGCTAACCATCGACCCATTAATTTGTGACTTCTTAGAGAGCTTTTAAAATAAAACATGGAGGACTGAATTGAATCTTGCAGGTTTTAATCCCCTTCCCCCAGCAGAATACCTGTGATTTACATGGCATGAACAAATCCAAAAATGAGAAAATGTATTCTAAAATAGTTTTGAATACAATTACACTCACTCACTCACTGTAGTCTTTTCAATAACTATCTAGGACATACAGTGGGACACAACAGACTTAGGAAAGAACACATGCAATACTAACCAGATTGAGTCTTCCATCCCTAATGTTTCCTTCTAGCTCCTCCTTGTTCAGAGTTTTGAGTCAGATGCCTGAAATCTAACCTAGGACATGCTACTTGCAAAAAAAAAAAAAAAAAAAGGGTGGTGTGGGGGTCGTAGGTAGCATGCAGTTCCTAGGTTTTCAGTGTTCTCTGCTTTCTGAAGATGCAAAGGACTGTGCTAGGGAAAGAACTGGAGTGACTTTGAAAGAAGGCTAGTTTACCAGAAAAGCGATGCCACCTAAAGACACAAGTAACATTTTTATCTCTGATAAATGAGAGCTATTGCCTGAACAACTGCTACTAGCATCAGATTTGGTGAAAATAATAATGTGAACTGAAGTGCAGGTAGCAAAGAGATGCTGTAAACTGTGAGGGCAGCTGGAAAATGATAATCCTCAGTGACATTTTGTTGCCACTGGAAAGTTATATAAAAAAATAACCTATCCGCCTTGGGCTTTCCTGTGAAGATAAAAAACGATATCAACCGATATATAACAATCTTTTTTAAAATCTCTGTTTTTCCTTCTGTATGTCTGCATTTGCAGATCTTATCAGTTAACTCTTAAATTGCCTCAGTCTCTTATTTTAGACTCGGTCTTTCGTTTTAACTTTGATTTACACTGACTGACACAAACACTACTACAACAACGCAGTCAATAAGCTGTTGAGTTATGGTTTTCCTGCTGCATGAGAGAAATTAGTTGTACAACAATCATATGGTTTAGTGGGGACATGGGACCCCACGACTTGACATCTTTCTTTAATGAAATTCATGCAACTATTAGATAAGTTCTTCTTAGCAGAATCTAAGTGGCTTGATATCACTGGTCTACTAAAGTCAAGGTTTGGTCCTAATTTGTTATTGGACTGTACGAAACTTCTTTAGGGGTGGCAAAAGTTAGAAAGCCAGATATGCCACAAATCATGCAGAAAGGGTGGGGTTAGACCACACTCCATTTATATTAAAGACATTCATCCTGCTATGTTTGCACGAAGTTTGTGGGGTGGGTGGATGGAACTGGATGTTTGTTGAACATTCATACTAATAGTTTTGCAGGGAAGTTATACTATGTTGCATCAATCAATTGTTATCCCGTTGTTTTCTCTATCACGTTCCTTATTGCAAAAAGTCAATTTTTGAGGGAGGTATGTTTCTTGCGCAAGGGTGCTAAATCAATTTGAATTGCACAACTAGAATTTACCAGTATTGAACCCCTTCCACCCTGGAAGTGCCCCCAAACCTGCTTAGCTTCAGCAATATGGCTGAATTATATGATTTTGTGTCTTGTTGTTGTATAGTCGCTTAGTCGTGTCCGACTCTTCATGACCCCATGGACCAGAGCACGCCAGGCTTATGTCTTATGTCTTGTTTCTTACCCTGGGCCTTTTGTGTTTGCAGTTATATTTTGTTTTTTAAATTTCGGTGACCTCAGCATTTTCATAAACCACACTTGAGCACATCTCATTCTATAACGCATCAACAGGTGACCAAAATAATGAAGGAATCAATCCAGTCTACGTATTCTTACAGTGGGTGGTATTCACCCACCCAGATTTTACTCAGAGCATACCCATAGAAATTAATGAACACAACTATATTAGGTACATTAATTTCAATGGGTTTGCTCTGAGTAAAAGGTAGTTGACAACAAAGCAAAAAAAGAAAAAAAGGAAAAAAAAGAGGTGAAGGCATGTGCCTATCACAAATTTCACCCCTCTACTACACTCCCAGATAGAGTGAGCTATAGCAGAGACATCAACTTGCCAACAAAGGTCCATACAGTTAAAGCTATGGTTTCGCCAGTAGTGATGTATGGAAGTGAGAGCTGGACCATAAAGAAGGCTGATCACCGAAGAATTGATGCTTTTGAATTATGTTGCTGGAAGAGACTCTTGAGAGTCCCATGGACTGCAAGAAGATCAAACCTATCTATTATTAACGAAATCAGCCCTGAGTGCTCACTGGAAGGACAGATCCTGAAGCTGAGGCTCCAATACTTTGGCCACCTCATGAGAAGAGAAGACTCCCTGGAAAAGACACTGATGTTGGGAAAGATGGAGGGCACAAGGGGAAGGGGACGACAGAGGGTGAGATGGTTGGACAGTGTTCTTGAAGCTACCAGCATGAGTTTGACCAAACTGCGGGAGGCAGTGGAAGACAGAGGTGCCTGGCGTGCTCTGGTCCATGGGGTCACGAAGAGTCGGACACAACTAAACGACTAAACAACAACAACAACAACAAACCACTGGCATTTCTTTGGCCAGAAGTAGCTGATTTTTAAAGCCTGAAATGGAGCATTCCTGGGGTGGGGTGGAAGGTTAGAGGTCCTCTTCACCAGCCTGGAGCAAACATAACTAATACCTTCCTCCACCCTGGAACCAATAGGTGGTTTATTGAAAAAAGATCTGTGCAGAGAAAATGGCAGCTCTCTCCCCTCCCCCTCCCCATATTAGTAAAATGGAAATATATAATAGTATATATAATAGTAATATACTATATATTATATTATATATAATAGTAATATATATAATAGTAATATATTTCTTCCATGAGAAAGGAAGTGCTGTAGCTCTGTATAGCAGCTATAGGGTAGCACTATCCATTAATCTTGCCAAGCAAGCAGTGTGCTTAGTTGTTATGGCCTTTCTCCATTTTCTAATACTTTCCACCATCTTGGAGGTATCTCGTCACTTCTGCTTAGCCATACTTCACCATTTTAGAAGTGTTGACTACAGATTCATGTGTCTGAACTGGGCTGCCACCAGTTCCATATAAAGCAAGGCGTGTGGGTGTGGGTGCGTTGGAATATTTCCATTGTCATTTTGAAGTTTTCGTTGGGATACAGCTATGCTCCTCACATGACCCGAAATCCTTTGGGGCCTGGAGTTTTTAAGTGTTAATTCTGTCTATTCCACAAAAATATTCCTTTCTTGTGGGTAGTTTATGCTGAGATGGTATTGTGTGGGAATTTAAATCATTTGGATAGGCTGCCGCAGGGTATCGCAATGACACCTGCTGTAGGGAGTATTTGCTTAGTCTTATGATCTATGTTGGCTGCCTGCCATGTATTAATTGATCTTTCACTCCATCAAGGAAATATTGCCATATCAAGGCCACTGACCCAAATACCAGGTGTGACTGTTGTAACCCCAATGGTATATAAGTCCTAAAAAACACTTCTACAAGTCAGAACCTTGATGCAGGCTTGGTCCAGAAAGTGTTGTGTACAAGAGGCCTTTCTCTTGGAGAGTCCTTTCTCTTGGGCATGGTAGGCCAATTGGTGTCAAAGAAGGATAGAACGTTTTTTATGTATGCCACAACAGCAGCAAGAATACTCATCGCAAAGTATTGGAAGACGCAAGATTTACCCACTCTGGAAGAATGGCAGATGAAGCTGATTGACTGTATGGGATTGGCAGAAATGACTGGCAGAATCCGCGACCAGGGAGAAGAGTCGGCAGAAGAAGATTGGAAAAAAATTAAGGACTATTTACAGAAATATTGTAAAATTAAGGAATGTTGAATGATGCTGGATTGAAATTAAGTGGTTTCTAGCTGTAATGGTATAAAGGAATATGAAAAAATGATTTTTTATAAGTAAAAATTTAAGGTTATAATAACCTAAGATGTTGGATAGAAAATAAGGTATTTTTATAAATTGTAATGCTTTGAGATAAGGATTTGCTGAACAAATAATTTGAACTGGACTACAAGAAGGGGAGGTATGAGGAGGTCAGAGAAATATGATATTGAAAGTTAAGTATAAGTGAACTATATGTGTTTTTAATCTTTTTGTTTGTTTTTTGTTTGTATAAAAATTTGAAAACTTCAATAAATATCTTTTTTAAAAAAACAAAAACAGAAAGTGTTGTGTACCAGCCACAGCATTTCCAGGTAGGGTAGGAGAGACTCTTGTTCGAAACCATGGAGAGGAATGGCTGCTCATTGTACACATTATTTGCCTAATTCAATGTGAAGGGGCAGTGGGGATGAGCACACTAGCTCACGCCTGCAGTCCCCTGCCGCCACCATGACAGCCACCTTTCCCAAGTTGAGAAGCAACTTTTGTTTCTGTGGAGGTTCCATGCACATTTTAGAATCCTGGGAAATCATTGTTCCAAAATGTGTGCAGAAACTTCACAGGTGTGAAAGGCTCCGCTTTGGACAGCCACCTTGCATAAGATGGGAGGCAGAAAGTCACTGTGTGTGAGAAACGAATCTGCTCATTCTTCTTATGTTTAATTGAACCAGGAATGTAACACATGCATCAGGCTACTGTAAAGAAATGGATTTTTAAAATTACAGGATTTTCTCTGACTTTCCCATCAACTCCAGCCCCCAAAAAACTCGAGGCCAAAATAAAAAAGTGACACTGAGTATAATCTCTGAGAAACATACTGGACTAAAACTCTCTATAGTAATTGTGTGCAATATTTTCCTCCAGTAGTTAACCTTTGAAGAACAATAGGAAGTAGATGAGATAAATCACCTGATTTTAAATTCTGGAGGTTTTTGTTTTTGTTTTTTGTTTTGCCTCTGATGCCTTCTTATAATTACCACAGAAATGGGATATTTTGTGCCTGTGACCTTTGCAGATGGAATATACTTGAAATTCATGCCTCGCTGTGCTCTGTCAGCCCCTTTCTATGCATGCCGCTTCAGTGTGGTTTAATAAATATGAGTTTGGGAGCTAAACTCTCTGGCTGTGGAAATTCAGCTCATAGTTTTATAAGAGGCATCACTGTAAAATACTCTTTGATTTGAGATGCAAGCAGAATTGTTCCTTTGCATTGTACTGTTTCTAGGTGACATCACAGTCTATGACTGGCATTATTAAACATCCTTAATGACAGCATGTCACATGTGATAACATCACCAAACATTTACTTCCCCAGAGTAGCAAAGCTTAATTGGGGGCTTTAGATGGAGCTCATTGTACAAGCAAATATATGAAACATAATCACACTGGCTTGAAGTTGATGCAGGCCAGGCCTTGCTTTCATAATCACAAGATGCTGCTTTGCTGCAGAAGAGCCAGTGAAAACCTTCCAGAGACATCATTTTATAGTGTAAAAGAACTGGAAGAGTGGAAGCTTGCCTCTTTGTCCACCCACCATTTTCCTGTCTGAGGGAAGGCGTCTTCATACATCAAGCTACAGTCACCTTACATGTTAAGAGACTGCAATCCCAATGCACACAGATCTGTGAGTAAAAAGAAACATTGAACACTGTAGGGTTTACTTCTGAGTAAACAAGCATAGTGTGATGGGATGGTGAGCTGCTTGTGCGTAAAATCCTAGTCCCTCAGAGTTTGGCTAAGTCCACAAACCTCTGTCTTAAGCATGGCTCCATCAGTCGCTCGTTGAATCGGACAGTGGGCGTTTACGGAACTTCTTCCAGCATAAAAGCTCCTTAACGGAAACGCGTCTTCTGGACTCTCGGCGTGACAGTTTCCGGCGAGGAGTGGGTGTCCCTACAGGAGGTCCTGAAACCTCCCCACTGTTTTCGCTTGAAGTGTCTCTGAGCCCTCCCTCCGACTCACTTTCCCTTGGAACTCCACTTCTCCCCCTGCTGGTCCCCTCCTCAGCTGAATGGTCTCTCTCACCCTCCGTGAGCCCTTTCACCTCCTGCGTCTCAGATGGCAGTTCCCTGACACATAGCATTTGACTGCAAGGCTACATTTCTAGAAAATAATAATAATAATAATAATAATAATAATAATAATAATAATAATAATAATTTATTACTTATACCCTGTCCATCCAGCTGGGCTTCCCCAGCTACTCTGGGCTCCCAACAGAATATTAAAACACGATAAAACATCAAACATTAAAAACTTCCCTAAACAGGGCTGCCTTCAGATGTTTTCTAAAAGTCAGGTATTTGTTTATTCCCTTGACATCTGAAGGGAGGGTGTTCCACAGGGCGGGCGCCACCACTGAGAAGGCCCTCTGCCTGGTTCCCTGTAACCTCACTTTTTGCAGGGAAGGAACTGCCAGAAGGCCCTCGGTGCTGGACCTCAGTGTCCGGGCTGAACGATGGGGGTCAAGATGCTCCTTCAGGTATGCTGGGTCGAGGCCATTTAGGGTTTTAAAGGTCAGCATCAATACTTTGAATACTGCTTGGAAAATATCACTCTGTTCAGTCTGGAGAGCTCACCTCTGGATAAACATGCCACAATTTGGATTGCAAAGCAGCAGTTCTAAACAAAAGTACCTGAGAGTAAGCCCGATTGAATTCAATAGGTCTTTTTTCTGAGTAGGCACACACAATGTTGTTATGTAAGCCCTTTACAGATGAGCCCTACCCACAGCCACAAAGACAACTCAAGCAAGTTAGCAGCTGAGTCATCTTCCAAAGAAGGAAGTGAAAGAACTACCTAGCCAGTCTGACCTGAGGCAAAACTCTTTCCCTGTCTTGAATATAGAGATCAGTCAGACCTCAAATGACAAATAACTGGACATTCTGAATTGCTTTTCAGTACGGGACAAATTTACATAGGTTAAACTTTTAAGTCAACATATTTCCAATGTTTGCTTAAAGGGATAGAGGAGGACAGGAGGACCCAAAAACTGACACACAGTTTTGTGTTCCTTATTTCTAGAATCACATTGTGACACTTGTTTGGAGCATGAGAAACGGAAGAGAGAAAGGTGTAGGTAGAGCCAAATTGAAATGGCCACAAAAAGGTGGAAGGATCATTATATTATCAATTGAGCTGGCCGTGGGGAGCTAAGATCTTTTTAAAAAAACAAACCTGTGTCCTCTCTTTCAAGGGGGAGCTTGGCAAAGCCAAAAGGATGTGCTAAGGGCGGCAAATATGGGGTAGATATTAGACAGCAGTATTTAAGAAACTGAAATAATTGCTGATGGAAACAGAGCAGTGAATGTTTTGAATTCTGGATAAAGATTGCTTGGAAATGTGCCGAAGGAAACATCTGTACTAGCAGAGGAGAAACAAGCTTATCTAACATATATTCCCCCTACACCTTTCAAACCGGAATGCTGTGATAGCACAGTTAGCTTTTTTATCTTGTATAACTAAATGAAAAATTGGATACCTTTGTTGCATTTCAGATAGACTGTATGAAATGCAGTCAGTTGTGATTCACATGTATGTGATCAAATGTGAAGGAAATCAATTTTCCCTAGAAGAAGTGTGTGTGTGTCTGTGTGTTCTCCCTTTTGCCTACAAAACATAAATAATTCAATCAATTCCTGGATCAAAAGAAAATGGGCTATTTGTCAATGCGTATAAAATAAAGAATGTACAAGAGAATATATTCTGCTTTTTGGAAACCACAGTTTTCCAGCAGCAACACTCTATTAACAGATATTGTAGAATGAGGATGTGATTACTTTCCACCCCTCTCCTGCTTCGTTGAACTTTAATGAGTTGAGCACCCTGATCCTTACCTTATGCCCCTATGCAAGTGGATAAAGGATTTCAGCCTTAATCAAAATTATTCTTTGTTGGCTAGGTTGTCAACATCTAATCTGTTCCATTCTCAAAGGAAACCTTTAGCCTGGGTGGAAAGTTTGGGCTGTCATTCACGAGGCACTGTCAAACTTCCCCCTTTAAGCAAGCTGCAGTTTGACAGCAATTCCGGGGTAAATTGGCAATGGTTTAATCCTCATCTGTATCATGGCAAGGCAGCGCTAGGTACTCAAAGCTACATGCTTGCACAATCTTTGAAGTGTGTATAATATAATGACAAGTCTGTCTGCAAAAAATAGGAGAATTTTGGCCATAGATCTTACACAGCAACATGTTTTCCTCTTGTTTTCCTCCCTTGTTTTCCGGTCTACAGCTTAGACCCACAAGTAACAAATCTTAGGAAGGCTTTGTGTTGCTTTACCCAAGAATTTTCAGACTTTGTACCTGTGATCCTCTGTAAGTTGGGAAAAACTCAGCTTGTGTAATTGAAAGTTGAAGTTAGGTAGGTGATTCAGTTGGCAGCACTCATTCTTGTCTTGGGGTTTAGGCCAGAGAGTGTAAAATTGGAGGGGAATAGTAGAGAAAAGGTTCACGTTGCAGGGATCCACAGCACAAATGATGAGATAGGACGATGAGAGAAGAGACCCAGCAGAAGCAGCAGCAACAACAAAAAGATAGCTGAGCAACAATTTAATAGGCAACGTTTTTCTCAGATTTCTCTTTTATTACTCCGACCTCCCACACACAGGAAAAATAAGGCCAGCTGTGAAAGTGGAGCATCAGCAGTGTCCTCACAGTGGTGCTACTGCTGCTTGCCAGAATGAGATGATGTGGTGAAGCTGGGAGAATTGTAGGTTGATGGTTGTGGCCACACTGGTATGTATGCGGTTGGCACCAACCCAGAACTCCCTGATCCATTAGTTGTTCTACAGCCACTGCTGATAGTAAGCTTCCCCATCCCCAGTCCAAGAAGCTGATTCCACTCCCCTATGAGAAAATTCAGTGGGATGTTCTTCCCAATTTCTCTGCTGACAAAGAGGGGGATGAATGTGAAGCTAAAACCCATTAAAAATAGGATTTGCCCATGGGAAAGAGCCTCAGTCAGCTGAAACTCCATACATGGTTTGAAGGAATCTGTATTTCACCTTCTCACCCAATCAATAGTCCATTTGTTGCTCTTGCTTTAAGACAAATCCCCAGAGAACCACAAGCAAGAGTAAAAGAGGCTAGGGCACCTTTACGGTGGATGCACCTGTAGATGGCTAAATAGCATTCTATGGGTGCTTAGCACTTTTGGAGTAGTATCTCCCCCTTCCTCCTCCCCACAAAACATCAATCTCCCAGCAAAATGGCTAACCAAGAGATAAAGCAGAAAAATAGGCATGGTGGCAGTAGGGAATTCTGGGTTATTGGTGCAATTTACCCATAAGGCTTTGCTTGCAACCTCAAAACTCTCCTTCTCTCAGGACCTAAAATTGCAGCTGCCTTCATGTTTCCTTCTCCTCCCCTTTGTCACTCATAAACAAAAACATATTAACAAAAATGGGGAAGTGATTATCATTAGAATGTGTTTGGAGTGTCTTGAAATTAGGCATGCAGAGTAATTGTGATTCTACTATTTGTTCCGAGGAAAACAAAGCCTAAGATTACTTTAACAAATTTTACTATTAGCGCCACACTGTGCAAGGAAGCCCTGGATCACTTTGAAATATTTCCACACAAAAGCACATTAGACCCTAATGACTACATAGTGCGTGATGGAAGGTACTTAACTTCACCTCGGAAAAAAAATGTTTTTAATGACTTCATTTATTCATTTCTCTAAAAACTGTAAAATTGTCATGTAGTAATCTACCAGAGATACTCCCAGGTGCTTTGTTGAGATGTAATTTCAAAACACCAAGAGCTTTGCACTGTAATATAACCTGTTGTGCCTTACAGCTTAATCAAAAGGTGGCATTTAGGAAGCATTCAATTCTGGCTTCTAAAATGTGTCTTGCAATAACATTGTTATCAGAACTTATACTTTGCAGTGATTTTCATTTTGCAGGCAACCTCATCAAAGACCTCTACAAAACATTTTTAGTACATTGCAGCCGTGGGACCACAAAACAAAGCTGGTCCCACATACAAAAGCAACATACCTCGCACAATAAAAGTATATCAGTTTTTCATTAGAAAGTATTCTTATAAAACATGCATATGCTTTCAAAGTGGTACACAAGCAACTTTCCCCAAACAATCTTGTCAAAACCAGAGCTGTGAGACTAGTAGGAAACTTTTTAAACACAGCCATTCCCAAGCATCAAGCCTTGTGGTCAATTCACAGCCCTCAAAGGAAATCAGAAGTAATATTAACTGATAGGAAGGAATCAAGAGAGTTGGTTGTTAGGCTTGTCAAACTCAATAATGCACACAGAACACACCCACCTACTTCTGAGTACTAGAACTGATTTTGTCCACATACAAAATATGTGGATAATTTCTTTATTTCAATATATTTAAATTTCTTTTGACTTACTTAAAGCAGATAGCAATGCCATTTAAATCGATCAATTGTGAAATGGTATTTAAAATAATTTAAAATAAAAAGCGTATTAAAATCTCATCATAAAAATCAGTAACAGCATCCACTGATAATAATAAAAAGATAGCAAACAACCATAGATCAAAAGCTTGACAAAAGAAGCAGAAGTCTTAACTATCTACTGAAAAGCAATGAAAGACTGGCTGATCTCCCCTGTGATGGTTTTCTGCATTCTAAGTCCCACCACAGAAAAGGCCCTGCTTTGTTTTGGTTTTGCCCGCCTGCCATAACTAAATACTGCTAATCAGAACTGAGGGGGACCTTTATGCTTAATGCTTGGACAGGTTCATGTGATGAAAGGTAGTTCTTAAAGCAATCTTATCTCAGATCATTAAGAGTGTGGATGTTTTCCTCAGCGGGTTACCCATTATCAAAGGCGGGGTGGTGTGGAGAAGAAGAAATGAGTCTGCCTTTCAGGGAAAGTCTGGCTCCCACCAACAATGTCTACATGCTGTTTCAGCCTGTCAGTGTCACTGGGAAGTCTCACATATTGCCAGATGGAGTGTCCCTTCCGCCACCTGCTTTGGCAGCTCCTTGGCTTCTATCATCGTTTGCCAGTTATCCCAGTTCCTTTGCATTTACTGGCTACAATGTGGAAAGTTAACTTCTCACTGAGCAACTAGGAAGAATACTGCCTGTACAATTTCCCTTGTATTATATTATTGCAAAAGAAAGTAGTCTTATGTTTTTAAAATAAGTGCTCTAAATTCAAAGAAGAATCTCCCTGAAGGGGTGAGGCCTCCACAGACCCCCCCTGTGGCTTTGGCCTTGCTATGCTGTCACAATTTTTAGACGTAAGGTGTCTCTTTTAGATAGCATCTTTGCTGAGGCTTGAAGTGTGGTTGTTGTTGCTAGGCAACCACTATACTGATAAACCAAACGTTATGTTGAGGCCTTGCAACTGCAGCTGCCTTATTTTTCCCTTGCCCCTTCTCTATTTATTATTATTTTACCTAATAGGCTTTTAGACTGCTTTCTAGACAAAGCACTTTACAACAACATTCCAATTTATACCCACAAAATCCAACACTGACATCATATAAACATTTTTAAAAATCTGTAAAAAAATTCTGTAAAAAAAAAAATCTGTAAAAAAATTTACAGACCAGTATACCTTGTAATGAAAGGAAACTATCTGAATTAGCTCTCAAAAAATAGTGTCCAATGTACAGGTACTAGATTAGTCTCCAAAGGCCACCATGAAAAAGGAAACTTTAAGGCCTGTTGGGCTTTCCTGAACTCAAGTTCCATGATTCAGGGGCTGCCAGTGAAAAGGCTCTGTTTCCTACAAACTAATCCAAACTTCTCTTGTGAGACTGTACCATCTCAGCTTACACACAGGAGATTTCAGTGTCTCACTTCCCATACAGAAGTTAAAATACCCAAGATGGAGGAGTAATGAGCAAGTAGAAGGAAGTGGTGAAGCCAGTAAAATGAGCTAAAGCTACGCTAGAGTTCTAGCATCAGTCGTGGTGGGTGAAGCACCCTCCTAGCTGTGGTGACGCTGCTGCTTGCCAGGAGGGGAAAGAGACAGGATGAGGGGCCAGTGAGGTTGGGGAGCTCCTAGTTGGTGGAGATCCACAGGTACATACACCTCTACCAGCCACTACCAATGTAGAGATCCTCCAGCCTCCTCCCTTCCCCTCCCTATGGCTTTGTGTCTTACTTCGGTTGTGGAGCACACAATTAGCATTTCTTCTCTTCTCCCGCACCACCATTCCATGTTTTAAAACTGGCTCAACATTCCGGATACACAAACAAAATGGGCCAGATTAAACTAAAAAGTTGTGCTGGCAGGAGCCAATGCAATGAGTCCTGTTAGCTTATTGGGACTCCCCTTTCTCCCTATGTGTGCCTCTCCAAATTGGCCTCAAGAGCGGTGAATGTGGGAGAACCCCCCCCCCCAGAACAGCGTGGATGTAACAGTTGCTGAATTCTTCCCCCAAAGTTTGCCAACCCCAATGCAAAGTTTGCCAACCCCAATGCAAACCAAGAAACACTGTGAGCACGCACAGTTTTGCATTTTAAACACACTTAAATCACTGCACCACATCACTACCGGAGTAAAAGGGAATTTGCTTCTGCTGCCCTGATTCTAAATACAGTGGTACCTCTGGTTGCGTACTTAATTCATTCCGGAAGTCTGTTCTTAACCTGAAACTGTTTTTAACCTGAAGCACCACTTTAGCTAATGGGGCCTCCTGCTGCTGCCGCGCCGCTGGAGCACGATTTCTGTTCTCATCCTGAAGCAAAGTTCTTAACCCGAGGTACTATTTCTGGGTTAGTGGAGTCTGTAACCTGAAGCGTATGTAACCTGAAGCGTATGTAACCTGAGGTACCACTGTACATTTCTTTGGTGATAAACACCATTTTGTTGTGGAAGATGGTAATGAAATAAGGTTATCTAACCATGTACGTTCCTGGCTGTCAACTGTACATTATTCTTTTTAAATAAAGAAGGAAGAAAGGATTCTGAAGAGAAGGACACAAGTTCTCTGGCATGCCTGTGCCTGCCTGGGTGCTGATGTCGAGATGGATTGTCACTGTCCCCATAATCTGGCACTCTCTGGGTTGCCATTTTGGGGTCCTCCAGGCTGTAAGGCCCTGTTCCCAAGATCCCGCCCTAGCTGCAGCACTGCACAGCAGGGACACATGAAGCCATGGCTGTGTATATACAAAGGGTTCTGACATGCACCTGTCATCATTTGAAAGCATAATGCTTCGCAATGACCTCACGCTATTAAGAAATAAGGGAAGATTGCTAGCTACACTGCTGAGGCATATTCTCGTGCATTTCGTAAACTGGTAATTTCTGCACAGGAATGCTGCAGGAGGCATACTTTCTGATAACAATCACCTCCCTGTAAACTAAACACCGCAGTGCACAAGCAGCAGCAGACAAATAATTCTCCACAGTGCGAGGATTGCTTTACAATTCACAAAATTGCTGCCTGAGCATCAGAGGTCATCTAATAAACAGTGTGTCTGAAAGCTGGCACCTTTCTTCACTGCTCCTTTGCCTCTCAATAGGTTCTGAGCTGAACCAGTCTTTAAGCAAATTCTGTCTGGAATATGCGTGAGAGGAGATGTGAGCCATCTCTCAAAATGGAAACTTTTTCAGCTGCAATCTGATCACCGTATGTGAGGCGGTGGGTGGGGTGGGGGAGGGGAGACAGCAACCTGACAACTGACTTAAATTACATGTTGGTAAATACAGTGGTACCTCGGGTTACATACGCTTCAGGTTACATACGCTTCAGATTACAGACTCCGCTAACCCAGAAATGGTGCTTCAGGTTAAGAACTTTGCTTCAGGATGAGAACAGAAATCGTGCTCTGGCAGCGTGGCAGCAGCAGGAGGCCCCATTAGCTAAAGTGGTGCTTCAGGTTAAGAACAGTTTCAGGTTAGGTACAGACCTCCGGGACGAATTAAGTACTTAACCTGAGGTACCACTGTAGAGAGTGGGATTTGGCTCGAAAACCAGCTAGCTGATGTATGTGTTTATAAATATATTTGTGGCCTGAAAGCAGAACCCATGCAAAGAGGATGCACTAACCAAATAATAAAGTTCCTTTATCATTAATTGCATCATAATAGATATCGTTCTGAACTTGCCTGTAGATATTTTTATATGGCTGCTTTAAGTATTTTATTTATTTTATTTTATTTACTCTTCTATATTGCTTCCCCATAACAGCAGTTGCAAACTTATGCATGCAGGTTTTGCAGAGCCTCCTTACTCAGAACTCCGACTCACTGAGGTTCCTCTTCAGTTTGAAATCTTGGTTAATTGAACTGGCATATTAATCAACTAAAGTGTTGGTTGATTAATTGACTGGAGCCAAATTTAATCAGTGATGGCTGTTTGTTAAATCCAAGGAAGGTGAGGATTAAGAATACTTATTTATTTTTTTGAGGCTCCTTTGATTCTAATTATTCCCTTGCAAAAGGGAGCATTTAATGAGTGGCAGCTTGCAAGTAATGTTCCATTCCTTCAGCGTCTCAAAAATACACCAAGTTTGGTTATATGCAAATTGATTTGGATCTTATTAATTGATCTAATTAAAAGACAGGTGAGCAATCAAGTAAACATCCCTTAATCAGTTAACTGGCACATCTATACACATGAAAGGTCTAGAGGGGAATTTAGTGGAAAACACCCTGGTTCTGAAGAATTATTATCCCTATAGTCATATGAATTACTGTAGCAATTCAGCAGAGTTGAAGTATATTTTGCCTTCAATGTATTTCTGGTTGCCTGGATTTGCTGTTTGAATGTTTGAGGCTTTCAGGACAGAGAAGATATCTGTTTGCATGGTCTGCCTCTCCTTCCCTATGAATGGGCCATAGCTCAGTGGCGAAGCATCTGCTTTGGATTCAGAAGGTTCAGACCATGGGATCTCCAGGTATGGCTGGCAAAGTCTTCCTGTCTGGAATCCTGGAGAGTTGCATCCAGTCAGGAGAGACAATATTGAGCAAATGGACCAATGGTCAAACTAGGTGTAAGGTAGCTATGTTCCTACACTTGCAAAACATCCAGGGTTCAGTCTCAAACATCAGCAGATAGGACAGGGAAAAGACTCTTCTCAGAAATTCCAGGAAGGAGACAATAATACTGAGTAGATTAATCATTGTTAGGGCAGAAAGAGTGAGAGCGAGAGAGAGCACTGTAATCCATAGTCCACCAATCTGTATAACAGGTGTGGAAACCTGTGACCCTCCAGGTGTTGTTGGACTACAATTTCCAGTATTTTGACTATTGACCATGCTATGTGTGGCTTATGGGAGTTGTAGTCCACCAATGTTTGGAGGACCACAGATTTCCCAACCCTGCTTTATTTGCATGAAAGTAGGATCAGGGCTAAGAGTTTCCAACAGCTAAGTTCCAGGAGTCTGGCCCATTGCTTGGGGTCAGAGTACATTAAAACCTGCTGTTATCCAGGATGGGCTCTGGAAAACCTGCATGAAATTCTGTAATCCCCCAGCCAATCCCTTTCTCTATTTTACAAGCCGTTGTAATTGTGGCATTCACTGTGAGGTCTCTCATCAATAGTTTTTGCAAAGGTCACTTGAAGACTAACCCTGTAATTCGTGGCCTAGAGTTTCATTGATACCCAGCTGGTCTTGCTCTTCTTTGCAGCCTGGCAATGTGCCAGAGAGAGATTACCCCTTTAATATATTAAGGTGAATCTATTTTCATTACATATCTCATCCAATGATCATTAAAAACTGCACTTTATTGCTCATCACAGCTTAAATTAAAATCGGCACCTTTAATTATTATGGATATTAACACCCTGTGTTATACATGTTTAGAATATTGTATGGGCCTGTTTCGAAATCTCCATGTGGAGCAAAAGAGGCATAGAATTATTTTCTGCGGCTTCAAATCCCACAGTGGGGGTTTAAAAGTTCTAGGGTTGCCATATATCCTCTTTTTCCAGGACACGTCCCCTTTTTCATGGGTAGAGTTCTCATAGCGATCCATAGTTAAAAGTAGAAGTTGGCAAATGTGTCCTCTTTTTTGCTCTTCAAAATATGGCAACCCTAAAATGGTTCCCTAGCATATCTAAGGGGTGGCATCCTCTGGTGTTTTTGGTTTTCTGCATGCCCAGGCTCTGCACCCTCCATCTTCCCCGAGCGGTTATGAATGATGACCACAACAACTTAGACTGGATCAAAGGAGTATAGCATCTAGATCAAGGGAAGTAATAGTGCCACTGTATTCTGCTCTGGTCAGACCTCACCTGAAGTACTGTGTCCAGTTCTGGGCACCAAAGTTCAAGAAGGACACTGACAAACTGGAACGTGTCCAGAGGAGGGCAATCAAAATGGTCAAAGGCCTGGAAACGATGCCTTATGAGGAACGGCTAAGGGAGCTGGGCATGTTTAGCCTGGAGAAGAGGAGGTTAAGGGGTGATATGATAGCCATGTTCAAATATATAAAAGGATGTCACATAGAGGAGGGAGAAAGGTTGTTTTCTGCTGCTCCAGAGAAGCGGACACGGAGCAATGGATCCAAACTACAAGAAAGAAGATTCCACCTAAACATTAGGAAGAACTTCCTGACAGTAAGAGCTGTTCGACAGTGGAATTTGCTGCCAAGGAGTGTGGTGGAGTCTCCTTCTTTGGAGGTCTTTAAGCAGAGGCTTGACAACCATATGTCAGGAGTGCTCTGATGGTGTTTCCTGCTTGGCAGGGGGTTGGACTTGATGGCCCTTGTGGTCTCTTCCAACTCTATGATTCTATGATTCTATGAAATAAGGCCACAACTTTACTAAGGACAGATGTAAGAGGTTTGGCATAGGCAGTGAGTAACCATCAACTTCTGGCCCGCCTGCCTGAAGTGACACCAAGGGTCAACCCAGCAGCAGGGGGTTCCTATGACTTACATCCAATGAGGGGACTCCTGCAGGGAGGAGTGCTATGGCCCCTGCCCCTGCGTGGGCATCTGGATGAAAGCAGCTCTTCCTGCATCCCTTTAACAGGATTCCCTACCTTTGGAGGGGCAGACAGAGACTACCACCTCTCGTCCACCCAAGACTAAGGTATACCCAATGCCTAAACCACCAAAGTTGTGATGGTTGCTATGAGGTAGGCGAACCCACTAGGCTGGAACCAATCTGCCTGGGGGACAAATTATGCCCAGCCCTGAATACGTTTGGTACAGCAAGGTCATGATACCCAAATAAAGCATAAATCAAAGGTGTGGGTGGGTGGGTGGGTGATCTGACAAGGAAGGAACCAGATGCCAGGGCCAAGGCAGGACATCTTAAGTACCATGTATCATCTCAAGGTTGGCTGCTATCTTATTTGTTCTCTATGTAAATTTAAGTTACTAAGTTTACGTATTTAAGTATTTTGTAGACATGAAAGGCACTGCAGAACTAGTTTTAATAAATAAATGGGTTTTTCTAAAAAAGAAAAGAAATCCAGCTTTGGCTGAGAAGATCCCTCTGCTTTAGTTGCCTCTTGATTATTGTCTTCATATGACATTATGACACTCTTGCCTATCTTCCCTGGATTGAGTCTCTCCTTCTGCCTTTCTCTGTGCTTAGTTTTATATGTGTACACACACACACACACACTTTCGCCTCTATATCAGCTTCCTTACACTCAGTGACCATATCAGAACTTCTGCCTTATGTAGTATTTGGCTCCTGATGCCAGGTGCTTTTGATATATTACGTTCCATGGTCCAGATCCTATGGCAAGTACTGATGTATTTGAGCACTTTGCATTCTTAGGTTTATGTTGGCCCAGAGTAATTGATCTTGACTGCTCAAGGAGAGACTCGAGCTCACAACTGATGCACTGACATTGTAGGATGTAATCTGAGTCAGGGCTCATTAGTAATAGGACCAGAAGCTGCTTCATTGTCAGGGTTCAGACAAAGAACCTCTCATAATAGCTAGTTCCCAACATTCCCTCTCTTTGTCATGTTCTTAAAAGCCCAAGATTCTAGTGCTGTCACCAAAAGTCATATTTATGGATGTCAGCAGCTCTTAATGCTTGCCTCAAATAAGAAATGAACATTGCAGCCCTCTGACTCATATTTTAAGTTTACCCAAAGAAAGAATAATGTCCTCCCTCCCTTTATAGCTCTGCCAGAGGCAGTGTGGGATGCAGGAAGACAATAAGGCCATCATTGGCTTCCAGCCATGATGTCTCTGTTCCATCTCCACTGTCTAAGGCAATACCATTTGCTGGGAAATGGGGAGGTATCTGTTGTACTCAGGATCTGATTGCGGGCTTTCCATGGGCATCTGGTTGGTCACAGTGAGAACAGGATGCAGGGCTAGGTAGTCTTTAGGCATGATCCAGCAGTATCCATACTCTTAAGGAGGTTCCTCTCTCCAGTCCCTCCCACCCATGTATGGTGCCCAGCATGTAGCTAGAGCTTAGAGCACACACCAGGAGCTGTAGGAAACATCATTTGGAGAATTATATCCCCAAGACTCCCTCCTTATCTCTCTCGCAATCATTGTAGCAATGCCATTGCTACTACTCTCTCACACAGTGAAACAAAGGGGCTGGGAGGGATCTGCATTGGTGTGGTGGGTGATGTCTTTCTAGAGATCAGATTCTGCTTCTGCTTTTGATTTCCACCGCAATGTAGCCTATGGGAAATCATCTGCCTCTACAGTTCCACCACACTCAAGCATTACATCAATAGGACAGAATCTTAAGCAAAATTTGCTAAGGAAGGAAAGGAGTGGAATTATGGAGAGCAGGCTTGGCTCAGGTCCCAACATTTTTTACTGAATTCTCTGGGTTGGGTGGGCTGCAGCAACCTAGAAGACATTTGAGAAGTTCCAGGCACTGGTTTCAATAGCTATAAGAACAGCTTTAGCCCTACAAAGCGCCCACTGTGACCTCTCTGTTCCCTCACAAACATGCAGACACAATCTTGACTTTGTAACAACTTCTTTTATCAGTCTTCCAGTACTCTCTTCACAACATGAAATAGCTCATTCAGTTGAGCATGAGACTCTTAATCTTAGGGTCATGTGTTTGAGCTCCACATTGGGCAAAAGATTCCTGCACTGCAGGCGGTCGGATTAGATGACTCTGATGCTCACTTCCACCTCTACAATTCCATGATTCCATGATTCTAGACAAGGTTAGGATTGCCGACGTAGATGGTTTGTATTCTGTTACCCCCTCTGGTGGCCTGAGAGAATGCATTCTGTACTTGTTCTATATATGACATTCCTAACTGTCCTTCAAAGCAAGCTGCTATTCAGTCTGATGATTAAAAACATAATACAACTAAAACTCTGCATTTAAGTACAAATTTGCAGTGGTGACAAAGTCTGTCCATCCCAAGACAGTCAAGGACCCCTGGGATAAAATTTTCTCTGTTATAAGAATGCACAGAACTGCATGGCAGCCATCCCAGGAGGCTCTGTAATGACCCGTGTCCATACATATCACACTTGCTATATATAACAATGGGCACTTTGCTAGTACAGAATGCCATTGAACATTCTTTGAACAGCGGATGCCTTTTAGTTTCAATGCTAGGGAATGAGATTTTAGAGGAGGAGGAACTGAGATTCATGGGGCTATTCAATGGATCACTTTTGAACATATTCAGTGTTAAATTTTAACAAGAGAATGTCATGAAGTATCTTTTGTTGATAATGAGGGACTTCCAGATTGTTGGTATTTTTGGGTAGGATTCAGTAACATTGGCAAATTCAGGTTGTGCAGTTATAGGTGATTGAGACGACTTGTGCAATGAACCCATTTTCCCCAAAGATCCGACTTTTTGTGAATAAGGGGAAATGATGGGAAGATGCACTGAAAAGTGTGGGATCACACATGCTTAGATGCAACATCATCTAACTTCCCTGCAAACAAATCAAAATGGATGTTCAGTGAGTACATTGTCTGGAAGCAACCAATATTTATATTTATTATATTTATTATCTCTGCTATGAACATGGGTCAAACACTTTTTTAAGCAAAGGGATTAATGGCATTGGCCTCCACAGCTAATAAATGGAGCCATTCTAAGTAATTGATTGATTGAGTATTGTTTCCCTGTAAAGGGAAGCTTTTTAATGTTTAATGTTTATTATGTTTTTATATATGTTGGAAGCTACCTAGAGTGGCTGAGGCAACCCAGACAGATGGGTGGGGTACAAATATACTAGTCCATATTTGACTTGTTCTTAAAGAGCTAAAAGCAAAATGGAGCTGTCAGTGGTCTCTCATCACGTGTGGATCATACCTACACTTGCTTACTGCAAATGCACTAACTGCAGGATATTTAGACCTTTCAGTGTATAGAACCAATGAGTTTGCTAGAAACCGAAGCTGTGTTTACTTCTAAATAATATTATTGTTGTACGTATCCTTTATTTTGTATAAAATTAAGTACAGTGGTGCCTTGGTTCGTGAATGGCTTAGTTGTCAAACAAATCGGCTCCAGAATGCCACAAACATGGAAGTAAGTGTTCCGGTTTGTGAACGTTCTTTGGAAGCTGAACATCCGATGCAGTTTCTGCTTGAGTGCAGGAAGCTGCTGCAGCCAATTGGAAGTCGTGCCTTGGTTTTCAAACGGTTTCAGGAGTCGAACGGACTCCTGAGATGGATTGAGTTTGAGAACCAAGGTACCACTGTATGGTGATGTTGAAGACTTCACTCTTGCCTTCCCTACTATTACCCAGGAGTGCCTTTCCTGGCGGGACAAAGCTGCAACAGCACCACTACTGCTTACTTGAAGGGGAAGGGGTGAGATGGTAGTGTGGTTTAATCTACACCCACCCACCAGTGGAACTAAACTTGTGCATTTGCTGGTGTCCCTGCACAAACCCTGCATCATTGTCATCAACCCCTGCTGGTGAAAGACCATTACTCCACCTGTGCCCCAGCAGCCTTGTCGTTAATAGCTGCAACTTATCCCAATACATCACAAATGAGTAGAAACACCTTTCAGAAGACTTGAACTCTGGGCCCTCTTATTTTGGAACTGAACTGAAACAGGTCACCTCCAGACTGTCAGTATTTTGCATGGGGGATTCAAGCACAGAATAGAAATTTAGGTTTGCACAATCAAAGTGGGTTAAGGTGCTCTGTTGCCCTGGCACAACAAATCTACTTTTATAAATATATATATATATATATGACTTTTTGCAGTTCATGAACGATTAATGCAAATACATTAAAAACACTGTGCAAACAAATCAGGATGAATGCTCATTGTCGTATAGCCTTCTCATATACAAATCAGGATGCAGGCTCAGTAAGAACCTTGTATAGTCAAACCTCCACGTAAACTTTCTGACCAGCAAATCACAATGAATGCTCAATAAGCAGGTTATTTGGAGGAGCCTACATCTTTTTAGTTTTGGCTTCATAAAAGGGGAAGTAGAAGGCAGAGGGGAGGTTGGCATGGTGCAAACACACTGACAAGGTTGCTGGATTGGCTCCACTGCTGGGGGAAGAGACCTCAAGATAGAGGTGCATACAAGAGTTTGGCTTGAACTACAGCCACTGCTCCAGGCATGATGGTCCTGATACATGGGACAGCCAAAATGGTGCCCACCAGATACTGTTGGACAGGACTATTGCCTAGAAGAACACCTCATCCCTTATATAAGCAACCAATCATTGTGTTGTGCAGGAGAGGGGCTCCTGCTGATACGATCTTATCACAAGATCTGTTCCGTGCAATATAGGAATCGGGATTTTGCTGTGGTGACGCCTACCTTTTGGAATTCTTTCCCATTCATTGTTAGACCTGCAGTGTCTCTACTGCCTTTTTCACACCTACTGAAGACCTTCTTTGAAAAGGGAGATCTTTCTTCCAGTTGGCTTTAAACTGTTGTTATAGTATTGTTTCATCACTGATGTGTTTGGGAGTAAGGGTGGAATATAAATTTAATAAATAAATGCATGATTCCCAATATCCTGGACCATTGGCTATGCTACCTAGGTCTCATGGGAATTTTAGCTTGATTAGCTACCCCTGTAAAAAGCTAATCCATAGTTGGATTTATGACAATAGGGATCATCAAAAACCACTACTGTGGCTTGTGTGAGTGCCAAGCATGCCAATTCAGTGAGCTGGACTGTCAAGAAACACTTCCAGTTGGAAGAGAACTTTTGTCAGGGATCAGACAGCCACCTAGCAAGGCTGCTATTTAAAGGGATGCTTGTCTGGTTTCATACTGCAGAAACAGACAATAAAAGAGCAGCACAGGTTTCCTTTTATCATTAAAAGTTATGCATACTCTCTGTGCTTTCCCTATAGCTCTGAGAAAAAGAAATGTACCTTTTTTGCAGATTCTTCCATTTAAATGCAGATTACAGCTCTCCTTGCCACTCTTTAAAAGCCATTAAACCTTTAAACCGCACTTTCTCTTCACAGAAGAGAGAGACAAAGAAAGTGTGGCACACCCTGGCATTTTGTATGAGAGGAGTTCTCTGTGATAAATTGGTGGATATGGCATAATTTCCTGTGGGGGGCAAAGAAGAGAAGCATAGACATTTTCACCTCAATTCCAAAAGTGTCTCATTACTTCCAACAGGTGCCTCATTGTAACATAAAAATTTAGACCTAGATGCTTTCAGGCGGCAAGTATGTAGAAAATACCTTTCACTTTATGAACTGGGTGAACACTTATTTGAGGTCAGCAGTTTCTGCCTGAATAGACTGCTTCCAGACATATGCAGTATTAGGTCCCAGTCTAATGAGGATTTGTGGCTATGAAGAGTCCTTTTCACCTCATAGTATAGACAGCACCAGAAAGGATGAAGTGTATAAATAAAATGTGACATAAACTGTGTGGTAATATATGTATATGTGTTATATAAATACCTGTATCTATATGCTTTTATAAATATATAGAGAGAGAACACAGTTTTTAATTGTTTTTTTAAGCAAATACAAACACAGTAACAATTAAACACTTATCCAACAGTACAGCTAATGGTGTTTGCTTTATCTGTTGTCTCTAGACATACACTTATACATTCAACATTCAAACATATTACTTGATGTAACCCCTCCACTGAGAATATTGCATGGTTGGTATAACAAGGTCTTGACATAACTAAAAAACGGGGCCCACATTTCTTGGAAGGTGTCTCTATTCATTATGCCTTTAATTGCCCTCCTGTGTCTGGTGAGATGCTCAGACATTGCTGTATCCCAGATATTATTTTCCCATATGTTCAAGAGTATTTCAGTTTGCTTCTTCCATTGCCCAGCTATGTGCTGTGGTCAGTAAGACGCCTACTAGTTCACTGTGGCACAGGGTGGACCCTAAGTCTATGTCTAAAGATATATGTGAACAGCAAAATCTCAAAATAGAACCTCTTCTTCTTTCTGTGAAATAACTCCCAAAAAGTTTGATTCGCAAATGATATTTCCTTCCTTCCTTCCTTCCTTCCTTCCATCCATCCATACTTAGGGTTCTTTCCATTGAAAAAGGTCTCACAGCAGTTTACATGAATAAACAGAGGGCCAA
The DNA here is from genome assembly GCF_027172205.1 of Podarcis raffonei. Lineage (NCBI taxonomy): Eukaryota > Metazoa > Chordata > Lepidosauria > Squamata > Lacertidae > Podarcis > Podarcis raffonei. The sequence continues at coordinate 57,013,776 of NC_070604.1, forward strand.
TAAAGTTATTCAGTTCAATGGGTGGTGTCCAACTTACAATAACTTATATTTGCACAGTGGAACTCTCCCCTTCTCCCAAGCCCCCTAAACATGTTCTGGGGTTTTATCCAACCAACCCTCTGGAGCAGATCAGGGAGAGGAGGGAGCAAGCAGAAATCCTTGCACAGATGGAACAAGTTAACTAGATACTGCCCAATAAGAACACCATCAATACAGCACTGAAGTACTATCAGATACATACACTAGATGTGGGAAAGGGAGGGACCGGCATGTGAGCCTGAGGCTGTGCTGTAAGGTTGTGTATGGTTTAGTATTCTTTTTATAGCCCTGCGATATAGAAACTCACCCTATCTCAAACTTAACTTTCAATGTGTGCTCAAATAGTTTACTGAGAAGAGATGCTTAAGTGAACACTGTCACTCTTGACAAATTTGCAGTAACAGATACTCTCTGTCGAGCAACAGTTTTGATTTACTTTGACAAATTTCCCAATTTGTACTTCTTATTATATTCTCTTCCTATCCTGTAGCTATTTCAATTTTTATATCATTGGTCTTCTTACTTTCTTCCGGGTTTGCTCATGCTGGTGCCAGATTTATAATGCATAGAACATTTATTGCTTAGAACATGCTTCCGTTACTGTACATAAAACCTTTCAAATATGCAAAAGTTACAGTAGAATAGTATTCATATGGTGATGTTCTTCCCTGCTGTCTGACTCCCCGGAAGCTCATTGCTGCTCCTTCAGAGCAGTTCAGAGCCATTCAAATGTATCTCCTGGCAACACAGAGAATAATAAGCAATTGGTTCTCTGAATGAATGACTAGACAAATGGGGGGAACACTTAATAAACAGCAAGTGCCAAAAGCTTGCCTTTGATGAGATAGAGAATTCTCATTTCCAGATCCTTGCTGCACATTACAACATGGCACAGCACTTATGTAGTGCTTTTCATCTTCAAGGCCTGCAGAAACATGAAGTAATTAATCCTTCAAATGCAACCATGGATTAGGCAAATATTATCCTTGTATTCTATTGGACACACCTCCCCAAAACTAGAGTTTTGAAAAGGTGTTTGCCATTCAACATGGATGTATGTTGATCCTTTTGCTATAATAATATATCTCCAGGGTCTTTCAAATTTCAGTGGTGCCCAGTGCAAGGTCAAAATTTGACAGCCCCTGCCTCTTGCCTTCTGTTCTGCTCAATTCACTATGTCATAATTGTGACGTCTTGCAGGGGCCCCTAGTCTCGGCGCCCAGTGCAGCAGAACCAGTCATGCTGCCCTAAATTTGCCTCTGTATATCTCCTTTACTCACTTGCACTGTCGGAAAAATAGAAGAAATTAATTTTCTAAAACAATCAATAATACTATTTAATGTTATGTTTCAAATAGCTCTTTGATGCATGCTTTAGCCATATATTTTTTTTATCTTCACCTATTCCCATGATTGCTGATACTACAGCCATTTAGGCTATAGAATATTTTATCTTTAGACAGTGGACTTGATGAAAAGCTAGTAAGTACTAAGTCAAGCTGCCAAAACTAACCAAGTTTCTCCATGGAAAATGCCTCCTCGTTTTGCCATTCTCCCCTGCCAGCATTTATATTGCCCACAGTTGCTCTCAGTGAATGATCATTTAGGTAACCCTAATTGGCCATGGTAAAGAAAAAGAAGAGAGAAGGAGACCTCAATCAGTGCTGGGAACTTGTACTGAAATAATAAGGCCAATAAATTTTGGTCATAAAACCCTTCCTCTGGGTCACCTCTCTTTGGGGAGTGATCATATCTCAGTCCTTCAACGGATACTTGGTATTCACAGGGTCCCATGTTCAGTACGTAGTATGTTCAGGAAGTAGGTGATGGTATTGGATTCTGCCTCAATGTTTTGTTGTTGTTGTTTTAGTGTTTATAATATTAACTTGTGAAGAAGAGCTAAGAGCACTAAAACCAGGAATATTAGACATATCTTCACTATCCTTTGGATTGGACAACTCAGAGAAAGTGATACCACCGACAGATCAAGAACAATTGCTGGGTGCAGTTGGAGGAAAAGTAAAGTAACCACGCCATGGCTCTGCAACTATTAAGCTGGAATCTTAATGGTTTTAACTCCCCGGAGAAGAGGAAAAAAGTCTTTCATTTATTGAAAAAGGAACAATTGGACTTGATTTGTTTACAGGAAACACATGTGATAAGGCTGCACAGGAGAGTATTGATTAATAAAAGATTGGGTCAAGAGTTTATTTCATCGGATAAGGTAAAAAAAAGGGGAGTTGTGATTTATGCAAAAGAGAGCCTATCACCGAAATTTATTGTTTTGTTTTGACTATGGCAGACCAACACGGCTACCTTTCTGTAACCGAAATTTATGTTTAAAGATGAACAAGGAAGATTTGTGGCAATTGAAATTCAAGCACAAGGAGAGAAATTTCTGATAGTAGGAGTTTACGCACCAAATGAGGGAAAATCGGAATTTTTTAAAAAGTTGCATGAGACATTGCTGGACTATATGGATTATAACATCATCATGATGGGAGACATGAATGGAGTGGTATCCACAAACATGGACAAGGCACAGAGGCAGGTAGCTACTAAGGATGGCAGACTACCAAAAACCTTTTTTGAGATGACTGACAATTTGGATTTAATTGACATTTGGAGAACAAAGAATCCCTTGGGTAGAGAGGGAACTTTCTTCTCTGAAGCCAAAATGACATGGACAAGAATTGACCAAATTTGGATAACTAGAGGACTGGCTCCTAAGACTCGAAAAGTGGAAATATGCCCTAAAACTTGCTCCGACCATAATGCTGTGAAAATGGAGATGAAACTAACACCAACTGGTTCCTTCAGATGGAGGATGAATGACACCCTGTTTAGAGATGAAGAGGTTACTAAGAAGGCCCAAAAAACCTTGAGAGACTATTTTGAGATAAATATGAATACTACTGTGATGGGATGATGAGCTGCTTGTGCATAAAGTCCTAGTCCCTCAGAGTTTGGCTAAGTCCACAAACCTCTGTCTGTGACGGAGCTCCTTAAGCATGGCTCCATCAGTCGCTCGTAGAATCGGACAGTGGGCGTTTACGGAACTTCTTCCAGCATAAAAGTTCCTTAACGGAAACGCGTCTTCTGGACTCTCGGCGTGACAGTTTCCGGCGAGGAGTGGGTGTCCCTATGGGAGGTCCTGAAACCTCCCCGCTATTTTCGCTGGAAGTGTCTCTGAGCCCTCCCTCCGACTCACTTTCCCTTGGAGCTCTTCCTCTCCCCCTGCTGGTTCCCTCCTCAGCTGATAAGTCTCTCTCAGCCTCTGTGAGCCCTTTCACCTCCTGTTTCTCCGATGGCAGTTCCCTGACATCCACCTCCCCTCCAGGGCCCCCTTCACCACCTCCCCTTCCCTCCTCTGAGGGAGGCGAGGGAGCAAAACCCCTGAAAGAACCTCCCTCATCTTCCGAAGTTTCGAACACTTTCCGGTTTCTAAGTACTCCTCCTCATCGGAGTCTGTTCCTTCTTCCAACTCCGATTCCCTGAATCCTTCCAGTTCCTCCTCCTCGTCGGTGGTGCCAAAGTACTCCTTCCGGAACCTCGCTACTGGCTGAGGTTTCCTGGGGAACCTTTGGTGGAACGTTTCGATCAAGATCTCGTCACTGACCTCCTCTGCCGTCACCCAGGTGTTTTCCGACTCCGGTTCCCCTTCCCACGCGACCAAATACTCCACCTGATTACCCTTCCACCTGGAGTCGATGATCTCCACCACATGGTTGCTGCTTTCCCTTTCTTCTAAGACTGGCCCCCGTGTGGAGACCCCTTCACCTTCCCCCCTATATGGTGACAGTAATGACCTGTGGAATACTGGGTGCAGTTTCATGTGGTTCGGTAACCGGAGTCTGAAAGCCACTGGGTTGACCTGTTGAATGACCTCAAATGGTCCCAATCTTTTGGGTCTCAATTTCTTGCAACCCCCCTTGAACGGCAACCCTTGGGTTGACAGCCAGACCTGACTCCCCACCCTAATGGTTTCACCTTCCCTTCTGCTCTTGTCTGCCTGCCTCTTATATTCTTCTTTGGCCCTTTCTAAGTTGAGTTGGAGTTGACGATGGATCGCTTCCATTTCTTCTACAAAATGTTCGGCGGCCGGGACACTCCATCTCTCCCCTCCTCCCCCTGGAAACGCCCTGGGGTGGCACCCATAATTAGCCAAAAAGGGGCTCATCCCGGTGGACACATTCTCCGCATTATTGTAGGCAAATTCCGCTAGCGCCAACTTTTCGACCCAATCGTTCTCTCTGTCATTGACATAACACCTCAGGTATTGTTGGAGGATACCGTTTGCTCTCTCCGCCTGCCCATTGGTCTCAGGGTGCCTGGCAGTCGAAAAATTGACCTCTACGTGCAGTAAGCTCATAAGTTTCCTCCAGAACCTGGACGTGAACTGTTTCCCTCTGTCGGAGACCACCCTCAAGGGGGCGCCATGCAGCCTAAAAATATGTTCTACAAACAATTTCGCTGTCTCTTCCGCCATGACTGCATGTGAGCAAGCTACAAAGTGGCCCATCTTAGTTAACAGGTCTACTACGACCAGTATGGCGGTTTTCCCCTGGGATTTCGGCAGATCAGTCATAAAATCTATCGATACCGCCTCCCACGGTCATTCTGGTGGGGGTAACGGTTCTAATAACCCCGCCGGCGCCCGCCTTTCTCCTTTGGCTCTCTGGCATTGGTCACACCCTCTTACATACTCCCGTACATCCTCCCTCACCTTGGGCCACCAAAATTCCCTGGTCACCAACCACATGGTCTTGTGTTGCCCAAAATGCCCCGCTGTGGGGTTGTCGTGCAGCTGTTTGAGTACTCTCCCCCTCAATTCCCCTTCGGGTATATAAAGTGCCCCTTTGTAATACAATACCCCGTTTCTTTCTTCAAAACCTCCGGGGTCTTCTCCCTCTCTCCTTAAACCTCTGAGCTTATTCTGGGCGTATTCATCATTCACTGTTCCCTCTACCAGTTCCCTTTGCCCCACCCAGGCCGCCCCACACACCCAGCGGTCCTCTGGGATGATATGTCTCTCTTCAGGTGCTCCCTCCCCCTCCAAATATTCAGGTTTGCGTGAGAGAGCGTCCGCTCTGACGTTTTCTGGACCTGGCACATAGCAAATTTCAAAATGGAATTTGGAGAACTCCTGGGCCCACCTCACTTGTCGTTGGTTGAGCACTCGTGCCGTTCTCCAATACTCCAAATTCTTGTGGTCCGTACACACTTGCACCTTATGCTGTGCACCAATTAGTAAATGTCTCCATCTCCGGAACGCTTCATGAATGGCGAGTAGTTCTCGGTCATATACGGTGTAGTTCCTCTCGGATTTGTTTAGCTTACGCGAAAAGAAGGCACACGGTCTCCACTCCGACTTATTCTTCCCCGGCTGAAGAAGCACCGCCCCCACCGCCCGGTCTGATGCATCAGTTTCCACTCTCATTGGTTTTTGTAAATCCACATGCAGGAGCTGTTCTTCCGAAGCGAATGCCCTTTTCAATTCCTCAAATGCTTGCTCCGCTTCCGCCGTCCAAACAAATTTCTTCTTGCTGCTGAGACAGTCCGTGATGGGAGCCGTTAAGTGGGCAAAGTTCTTGATGAACTTACGGTAAAAGTTCCCAAACCCTAAGAACCTTTGCACATCCTTTTTCGTTTTCGGTGTCTTCCATTCCAGCACCGCCTGGACCTTGCCTGGATCCATGGCTAATCCCTTGTCTGACAAGCGGTACCCCAGGAATTCCACCTCCTTGGTGTGAAACTGACACTTCTCCAATTTCACCCACAGCTGGTTTGCTTGCAGTTGGCTCAGCACTTCCCTGACATCCTTTACATGCTGCTCCTCATTCTCTGAATATATCAACACGTCATCTAGGAAGGCCACGCAATTCTTGTAGAGCAGAGGTCCCAGGACGTGGTTCATGAACGATTGAAAACATGCTGAGCCTGATTGTAATCCGAAGGGCATAACTAAATATTCAAAAGCCCCCAAAGGGGTGAACATGGTGGTTTTCCATTCATCCCCTTTCCTTATCCGTATCAGGTTGTATGCCCCTCTCAGGTCCAGTTTAGTGAATATCTTTCCCTTCCTCACCCTGGTCAAAATGTCATCAATTCTGGGCATGGGGAAAGCCACTGGTTCTGACACTGCATTTAAGGCTCTAAAGTCCACTACAAGTCTGGGTTTATCCGTGTGTTTTTTGTCCACAAAAAACACTGGGCTGCCCCCCACCGCTCTGGACTCTCTGATGAAGCCTCTCTTCAGGTTTTTATCAATAAACTCCCTTAACTCCTGCATTTCCCTGTCTGACATGGCGTACAGCTTGCCCACTGGGAGCTGGGCTCCAGGGACCAGGTTGATTTGGCAGTCAAAGGCTCTATGCGGTGGTAATTTATCTGCTTCCCTTTCGCTGAAGACCTTGCTCAGGTCAGCGTATTGTTTGGGCACCTTCCCTTTGTCCGTTACTTCCGTCCCTGCTAGAAAGGCTTTTGCCCCTTCCGGCGCCTTTCCCTCTTTGCAGTGTTCCAGGCAATGTGCTGACCCAAAGGAGACCACTCTCTGATGCCAGCCCACTAGCGGATCATGCAACGCTAGCCAGCTCATTCCCAAAATAACGGGAGCCCCTCCCAGGGTGGCCACATTGAACGCTATCCTTTCAGTGTGCCTGGCCACCCTCATAACCATTGGGACGGTCTGTAGGCTAACTTCTCCTCCCAACAGCTCCCTCCCATCGATCGTGGTCACCTGCAGGGGGTTACTTAAAGGGAGTATCTGTATCTGGTGTTCAGCTGCAAACTCCTTACTCATAAAATTACAGGAGCTGCCTGAGTCCAATAGCGCCTTTGTCTTTAGTGGGTGTCCGTTTGCCAGCTCTAGCAACACCTCTATCACTAGGGCTGGTCTTGGAGGTTCCGGCGTGGGCACTTTTACTGCTCCTTGGCCTGGCTGCTGTGCCCTGACGGTGGCAGCCAGGCGTTGGCTTTTACTTGCTCCTGGACTCCCTCCTCCTTTCCCCCAACAGCTCCCGCCATCCCTTGCCATTCCTTTCTTTGCGGGCAGACTCTGGCAAAGTGACCTGGCTGCTGGCAGAGATAACATTTCTTGGTGCTCTTCCCCTCCTTCTTTCACCCTTCACTGGGATTTGAAACTGCGCGCGCGCGCGCTGTTCCAATTTCCATCGGCTCTCCTGGCGGGAAATTTGGCTCCGGAATCTCTGGAATGCAGAAATCCCTCCAACGCTCTCCTTTCCCTTCCCGCTTCTCCAAGGCTCTCGCCTCCTGGCGCGCTCCAGTGGTCAGCGCTGATTTGGTCAGCTGGTCCATAGACTCCGCCCTGGGCGCCCGGGAAAGTTCGTCTTTCACCGCCGAAGAAAGCCCCTCTTCGAAAAGCATTTGAATGGGTTCTGCCGATAGGTCCCACCCCAATTTATGTATCAGCATGGTAAACTCAGTCCAGTACTCACGAACCGATCGGCTCCCCTGTTTACAAGCCATCAACTGTCTGCGCACCACTCCCTGCTCAATCTCGCTGGAAAACATCAAATCCATGGCGCGAAAAAACTTCCTCGTGTCCTTCAGCATTTCACTATTCCCTGCCATCAGGGGTCTAACCCAGTCTCTCGCCCCCCCTTCGAGATGGCCAACCACAAACGCCACTCGCGATGCCTCGTCGGGAAAGTCGTCAAACTGCAGATTGAGAGCATACTGCATCTCTGTCCTAAAGGCTTGATAGTTCCTGGGGTCCCCCCCAAACTTCTGCACCAATCCTGGCATCTTTCTTGCTAGTGGGGCGCCTTTTGCCTTTTCTGCATCCTGCGCCCTCCTTTCCTCTAGCCTCGCCGTTTGCAGCGCTAGCTGGACCTCCAACACCCGGTACCTTTCTTCCAGGCTTGGACCCTCTCCAGCTCCTCCTGCTCCCCCCAGTTCCGGCTGGGTTGCTCATGATGCCTCTCTGGACAAGCTGCTTTCAGGGACTGTCCGATTGCTGTGATGGGATGATGAGCTGCTTGTGCATAAAGTCCTAGTCCCTCAGAGTTTGGCTAAGTCCACAAACCTCTGTCTGTGACGGAGCTCCTTAAGCATGGCTCCATCAGTCGCTCGTAGAATCGGACAGTGGGCGTTTACGGAACTTCTTCCAGCATAAAAGTTCCTTAACGGAAACGCGTCTTCTGGACTCTCGGCGTGACAGTTTCCGGCGAGGAGTGGGTGTCCCTATGGGAGGTCCTGAAACCTCCCCGCTATTTTCGCTGGAAGTGTCTCTGAGCCCTCCCTCCGACTCACTTTCCCTTGGAGCTCTTCCTCTCCCCCTGCTGGTTCCCTCCTCAGCTGATAAGTCTCTCTCAGCCTCTGTGAGCCCTTTCACCTCCTGTTTCTCCGATGGCAGTTCCCTGACAACTACCATTGAAAAAAGAGTAGTCTGGGACGCAAGCAAAGCAGTTATGAGGGGGTTTCTAATTCAACAGAATGCAATAAAGAAGAGAACTCAAAATGAGAAAAAAGACAAAATTTTGGAAAAAATAAAAGAGGGTGAGAAGAAACTGAGAGCGAAACCAAAGTCACAAGAGATTCTGAGAGAAATAAAGTTATATCAAGTTCAATATATGAAGATGATGAATCAGGAAATAGAATGGAAAATTAAACAGATGAGACAAAGGACATTTGAATCGGCCAATAAATGTGGAAAACTGTTAGCTTGGCAAATGAAAAAAAGACAAAAACTTAACACCATTACCAACTTGGAAGTGGAAGGAAAGAACATTCAGAATCCAGTGGAAATTAGAAAATGTTTCCAAAGGTACTTTAAACAGTTATATACACAAGGGCCACAGAAAGAATTCGATATAGACCAATTCTTAAAAACAAATGGACTACAAAAAATCTCTCAAGAAAACAAGTTAATGTTGAACTATAAAATCACAGAACAGGAGGTGGAAGGTGCCATCCAGAATATGGAGTTGGGCAAATCTCCAGGGCCAGACGGCTTAACCTCAAAATACTATAGATCTCTGAAAGATTGGCTAATTCAACCACTAAAGGAGGTTTGTAACGAAATTTTGGAGGGGGGAAAAGCGCCAGAGTCGTGGAAGGAAGCTTATATTACACTTATACCAAAAACTGAGTCTGAAAAGACACAACTTAAGAACTACCGCCCCATATCCCTGCTTAACGTGGATTACAAAATTTTTGCAGACATTTTGGCTAAAAGACTAAAAAAGTATTAGTGGAGGAGATACATAAAAACCAAGCTGGCTTTCTCCCGGGTAGACACTTGTCTGACAATACGAGAAATATAATTAATATTTTGGAGAAACTGCAAGTGGATATTAACACTAAAGCAGTCTTAATATTCGTAGATGCGGAGAAAGCCTTTGACAATATTTCTTGGAGTTTTATGAAGAAAAATCTTCAGGGGATGGGGGTTGGTCAAGGTTTTGAAAACGATATAGGTGCAATTTACTCAGAACAAAAGGCTAAACTAATTGTTAACAATGTGGTGACAGAGGAATTTAAGATAGAGAAAGGGACACGACAAGGCTGCCCAATTTCCCCATTGCTCTTTATTTCGGTCCTGGAGGTTTTGCTAAATATGATCAGAAGGGACCGTTTGATTAAAGGTATACAGGTCGGAGCCAAACAGTACAAATTGAAAGCTTTTGCAGATGACTTAGTACTGACGTTACAGGAGCCAGAATCTAGTACTAAAAGAATATTGGAATTGATTCAAGAATTTGGTCATGTGGCAGGATTTAAGCTGAACAAGTTAAAAACTAAGGTTCTTGAGAAAAACTTAACACCAATTGAGAAAGAGAGGTTTTAGAAGGAGACAGGTTTAACATTGGTTAAGAAAGTGAAATATCTGGGGGTTAACATGACCGTTAAGAATTTAAATTTATTTAAAGACAATTATGAAAAATGTTGGTCCGAAGTGAAAAAGGATCTAGAAATATGGTCAAATTTGAAGCTTTCCTTGTTAGGTCGAATTGCTGTTATAAAGATGAATGTATTGCCAAGAATGTTATTTTTGTTTCAATCATTGCAAATTTTGGACAAAATGGACTGTTTCAAGAAGTGGCAGAGAGATATTTCTAGATTTGTCTGGCAGGGCAAGAAGCCCAGAATAAAATTTAAAATATTAACTGATGTAAAGGAAAGAGGTGGATTCGCCCTGCCAGACCTTAAACTCTATTATGAATCAGCAGCATTCTGCTGGTTGAAAGAATGGCTGCTTCTTGAGAACACAGACATTTTGGATTTAGAAGGTTTTAATAACGTTTTTGGGTGGCATGCATACTTGTGGTATGACAAGGTTAAAGCACACAAGGCATTTAAAAACCATATTGTCAGGAAAGCATTGTTTAATGTCTGGATAAGATATAAGGACCTACTTGAAAATAAAACCCCAAGGTGGTTGTCACCGATGGAAGCTAAGGCCCAGAAAAAGCTCAATATGGAGGCCAAATGGCCGAAATATTGGGAAATTTTGGAACAAGAAGGAGACAAATTGAAATTGCAGAGTTTTGAGAAACTAAAAGTTAAAGTGCGAGATTGGCTGCATTATTATCAAATAAAGGAGGCTTACAATTTGGACAAAAAAATTGGCTTCCAGGTGGAAAAATCAAAATTGGAAACAGAACTGTTAGACCCCAAAACTAAGATACTTTCAAGAATGTATAACTTGCTGCTGAAATGGAACACTCAGGATGAAACGGTTAAATCTGCTATGATTAAATGGGCACAAGATGTTGGACATAACATTATGTTTGCTGACTGGGAACAGTTGTGGACCACAGGTATGAAATTTACGGCATGTAATGCCTTAAGAGAGAATATTATGAAAATGATATACAGGTGGTACATGACACCAGTCAAGCTTGCAAAAATCTACCATTTGCCCGATAATAAATGTTGGAAATGTAAAGATAATGAAGGTACATTCTTTCACCTTTGGTGGACTTGCCCAAGGACTAAGGCTTTCTGGGAGATGATATATAATGAAATGAAAAAGGTATTTAAATATACCTTCCTGAAGAAACCAGAGGCCTTTCTCCTGGGCATGGTCGGCCAATTGGTGCCAAAGAAGGATAGAACCTTTTTTATGTACGCCACAACTGCAGCAAGAATACTTATTGCAAAGTATTGGAAGACACAGGACTTACCCACTCTGGAAGAATGGCAGATTAAAGTGATGGACTATATGGAATTGGCGGAAATGATTGGCAGAATCCGAGACCAGGGAGAAGAGTTGGTGGAAGAAGATTGGAAGAAATTTAAGGACTGTTTACAGAAACACTGTAAAATTAATGAATGTTAAAATGATGTTGGAATGAAATGAAGCGGTTTTAGTAACAATGTTAAAAAGGAGTATGTAAAAATAATTTGTTAATAGATGAAATTATAAGGTTATAATATGTCAAGACAAAGAACTAAGATAAAAACAAAGAGGGAAAGGATTTGCTGAATTAACCATTCAAAATGGAATACAAAAAAGGGAGGTGTGAGGAGGTCAGGGAAACAAGTGAATGAAAAATAAGATATTGAAAGATGGATTTATTTATTTTTTTTACTGTTTTTTCTATTTTCTTTTTTTTCTATTTTGTATTTTCTATTGTTCTATTGTTTGTTGTCTTTTCTTATTATCTTATTATTTTTGTAAACTTTTTTTTGAAATTTGAATAAAATATCATTTTTAAAAAATATAATATTAACTTGTAAGATATGGATTTGTTTTTTTGTTTTGTTGTTGTTGTTGTCTTTTTAGTTTTCGAATGTTGATTTTTGTGTGTTGTGTATTGTTATCTTTGGATATCTTTCGTGTTGTTGTTCTGTGGAAAATACTAATAAAATTCTTTAAAAAAAAAAAGAATTCTGCCTAAAGCTCTGGGGAAATGCTGCCAATCAGAGGATTAGAAAATATTGGGCTAGCCACTATGGTATATGGTATATAACTGATGTTCCTCTTGTGCTGCCTTCTAGTTCCCAAGGAAGGGTTTTATACCCAAAACGTGTTTGATTTATTAAATTTCACAAACTGTTTCCTCCCCCCACCATTCCATCTTCACTGCCCTCCATCCCCTCACCCTATGTGTCATGGTAAGATTATTCTGTTCAGTTTGATCTCTGGCTTTCTGGGACCAACTCTATAATTAATTGAGAAATTGAGGGAGGGGAGCAACAGGCCTAGTGAAAAATAATACTGATATGACTTGTGGGCCATGGGGTTGGACATGATTTTTTTGTATACACCTAAGTACTTTGGGGAGGGTGAATTACCCCTCCCCCCAAAAAAAAGGTAGTTTCTATCAAGAAGTTGAAACTGAAGAATGTTTGGCACTGCTGTAGTTCTTGCAGTAGGGAAGAAACTTGATTACCGTGGTGTGCTCAGTTAAAAACATATATGAATTTTATGTTAGTCATAGTCAGGGAAGATTCATTGAATGCAATGAGCTAAATTTACTTAAGTCTGTTGATTTCAATGGGTCTGCTCTGTGATTTATTTGGATATCACCCAAACATTTCACTTTATAAATATAGAACTGGGAGACCAAGCCTCTACCTACCTACCAAACAAACCTTCCTGGATGCGGTGACAAAATGTCAGTGAGAACTATCCACTTAGTTGGAAAATACTTGCTTCTTTGTATTGTGTTTGTTGAATGTGCTGTGACAGGTTTGCCACACGTTAAGCAAAAGGGTTCAGAAACCTGCATAGGATTTTCTACTTCAAGAGTTACCTTGGCAGAGTAGATACAACTATTACAGAAAAGCACACACACAGCTGCAGAACACCACACTTTGATCCCTCTATCCCTTCCTTTCCAGCAGCAGTCATCAGAATTTCTGATGAGACACAGGTATGATCGGGTTATTTTGAAATTCATACATATAATATATATATCCATATATCTCCAGGATTTCTTCTCTATTCAAAACAAATATAGAAAAGGAAGAGGAGCTCCTTTACAAAGCAATCCCTTCCAGAACAATCATTTTAAAGAGATTAGCATCTTAGCATACTGAATATGGGGTAGACAAAAGCTTCCAACTGTAACATTATTTTTCAGAGCAAATGAAATGAAACTGCATGGCAGAAACAGCACCAGCATGTTCGAGGAGCTTGATCTGGGTGCTTGCTTTTTAATGGACTTTTCTGGTAGGCTGTCAGGGCATGTTTTTTGTGATTTTGATCTGCCTCTCCCTGAATTCCTTCTTTCCCTTTCTGTCCTGCCCGCCCACAGTTTGATTTTACTGAACAGCAATAAGAACTGGAACATTCTGCCATATTAAACTTTGTTTCCCCCTTTCCTGGTTCACAGCAAATCACATTAATGGAGAAGTCTTTTTTTTTTTTTTTTGTAAAAATGCTGAATGCATTTATTTCTGGCAAAGGGAGGGAAGCAATGCGTAGTTATTATGGCCCAGTGTTCTAAGGAAGTTGATTCACAAGGAAATGGAATGGACCTAACAGAATGGAAAGCCATGTTACTCTTCTTGCATGTGGGAGCTTGCTAAGAATTGTGGGGGGTTTGACTTTCTATAGATTTCATTTGCACATGAAGAATTCACAATCCTTGTCCTTGCTACCTAATTTATACAGGGAGTTATGTGTAGTTTGAAACCTTGCAATTTTGTTTTTAACCATAACATTTGTCTTATTTTATAGGACAAACACAGAATCAGCAAACTAATCTGTTGTACCAAACAACATAGACATGATACCCCATGAACACTCAAGAGAAGATGCCTGTATATATTTAAAGTTTACAATATGTTTCTTCCTGTCGATTTCTTATGGACTAACCCTCTAACTTCCTTATACAAGGTCACAAAACTTTTGTTCACTGTACAGAGATTGGGGTGGTTGTAAGGAATGCATTAAATCCAAAGCCTTCATTAAGACTTTTCACATGCTCCCTTATCTGTAGGATTTAGGAGGAGATGGAAATGAGTTGCTACTTTCTCTGCGCCAAGTATCAGCTGCTCAACAGTCTTGATGTCAAGGCCCTAGACCAGATGCTGAGTCCTCCAGCAAATGCAGAGGAAATTGATCTATTCCCTGCTCCATCCTGTTTCAATCCTCAGGCACCAGATCCCACCTCCCGTTTCCTGAGCCCTGAGCGGACAGCTTTGTTGCCAGACTCTGATGTCTGGTGCACAGACTCCTTGCGGGGGGGGGGGGTAAAGAGAGTCCTAAGGAGAGATTCCCACAGCTGGAGACTCTGTTACCTCAAAAAAGCTAACAGATGCAGAAGAAGGGACCAGCATTCCAAATGACCAGGAGACAGCATTCAGGGGGCATGGCCTCCAGTCAGTGGCCACCTGTCCCTACTGTAAAATTCAGCCGGTTGCTGCTCCGGAACCTTGCTGAGACAACTTGGATGTTTGGTGTTTTCTGCAGGACTCTATCCATGGTCCTGAACCCACACTTTGGTCCTGCCCAAGGAACTAACTTTGGCTCTGCTGTGTGCTGCCTTGTCCTATTTGTAGAACTAAAATAACTACTGAACTTGCCTTGTTTGGGCCATCAAACCACCTTGATGGTAGGCATTTTTGCTGATAATGACATTTCCCATGGATTTCTGCAGGGTCATTTCACTGTCCCTCCCCCTCCAGTACTTTTGGAAGTTTTTTGTTTGTTCGTTTTGCTGTTTCAAGCATTTTTATCTGAATTTGGTGGCTATGCAGTGTCTCCATCTTTGCTATTGTATTCCTATTTATTAAAATGGCTGGGTTTAAACTATTTTTGGAGCTGTAGATTGCCTTGAGTAAGTTTCATAGAAAGCCAATGAATAAATTTTTGAAAGAAATAAATGTAACATAACTCTACAGTAACTCTTCCCTTTCCTGTGTGCATGTGAAACTTAAGAGAAGCTTAAGATTCACAACACTCCCCAAAGGGCCATTTTTTGTCCTCCCACCTTTCTTTTATTTGAGTTATCAGTTGGCTACTCTGGCACAGGCAGTGGGGCTTTAAGAAAAGAAAACCTGCAGTGCCTTCTCCTCATTCTGAACACAAAGCTGAAGATTTTAGAGCTATGGTTGGTGATAGTACAATGGAGAAGTTCTTTTGTATTGTTGCACTCCACCCCAATCTCTGAGCAATGTGAGATTATAGGGTTCATGTTTCCTTTGGAATGAGGTACAGCAGTGTCAGGAGCCAAAATCAGGAAAAGGTCAGTTCAAAGAACCAAAAACAGGGCAGGCTCAGTGATCACAGCAACTCTTCCCAGTAGGTCTTGCCCTAATGAGGCAGTTGTGAGGACTGAAGGTCCCCACCTTCCCACTGCTCTCTAAGGCTCATCCCCCAGTTCCTTCCCAAGCAGGCTAAGGCTCCATTGTCCTGTCTCTCCTTGCTTTGCCCTCTTCATTCCTCTCCATGTTCTGGGAGACCAGGGGGGAGGGGAGCTGGTCACAGCAGGAGAGGGAGACTCCCTGGCTTCTTCAGCAGCCTGCCTTATCTCTGTCTCCTGGCCCCGCTCCTCTCCTGCCCCTGATTCTGGACTGCTCTCTGCACCAGCCTCTTCCTGCTCACTAAACCCTGTTGCTTCTTTAGCTTCTGACACCTTCCTCCCAGTCTTCCCCCTCTTCTTCCTCTTTCCACTCATCATCATCTCACCACCAATCCCTTGGCTTTGAACCTTCTTCTTCCCCGGGGGTTTCCCAGCTGGTGCCTCCAACCACTCCTACACATCCAACCAGTCCATGACAAGCAGAGATGGTGGTGTCTTTATGATATATGCTTTATTTATGCATATATACCACCTGAGCCTATGGTGGAGGGGTTCACAGCAATAAAACCCAAAGGGGGTCTTGCTTCTCTTGTAGCCACAGTCTTGGCTTTCAACAGAAATCAGGCATAGCCCTGTCTCCTGGTTGCCCAGCCTGCAGCCTTGCAAATTTCTAGCATCTAGCTCACATAATTCAACTCTCAACTCTGGCCCTTGTCTCTCTGACTACCAGCAAGCCACACATTTGCCATCTGGAACAGAGTCACTTCCTTTGCTACCTTAATGGCCCATTCTTCGATTGGCCATTGCCTCACCAGGAAGCTAGCTTGGCTATTCCAAGAATTGGATCTCTGCTGGATCTGTGTGATTCCTGGGAATTAGAAAGGTCTCACACATACATACTACAGCCTGCCTCCAAACTTATAACAATATTATCTAGCTCTGAGTCTATGGGATATACTCCTGTATACTAGCCCTGAATATTCCTCCTTGCTTCTTCTCTGAGATCTGCAGGGGAGCCTTTTTCCTAAAGTATTTTTCAGACAGAGTTTCTTTCATACTGATTGGTGCAGATTATTAGGCTCCTGGGAGCTTTGTGCCAGTGGTGGATGTGGGCAGAAGCAAAACTGGGTAGGTGAAGAGACGACATGGAGGGAGTAATGGATGAGATGCAGCCTCTTTGTACAGTGAGCTACAATCCTGCCACACAATGTTTCTACATCTTTTCACCCAGGAAGCAAGAGGCGTTGCCACACATTCTGGGTCTGAGGCTGAGGTGGGAAAGATCCCATCCCATTATAGAAAAAAGCCTTGCACAATCAGCAAGGATAAGCATATCTGGAACTCACAGGGAACCACCCCTTTAGGTGGGGACCTTTACCCTTGGAAATAGCATTTGCTATTTATAAATTTATAAAATAGCATTTACTTTGGCTTCTTCTTCCTGAGGAAATGGGTAGACTATCCTCTCACTCACCCACCCAAAAAGGCTGTTGGGAGAAGAGAAAACACATAACCAGGAATGATCACAACTTCTAATCTAATGGATCAATTATGGTTCAGAATCTCTGCCGGAAAACACATTTCAGGCTTAAGCCTATTGCTGTTCTCAAAGAAACTGATGCCAAGGAAGGGGGATTTTTTGATGCCAAAGAATAATGCCTTTTGCCTTCCTGTCCTTTGCTTTCCAAGCTTCCATTCTCTCTGCACACGCACCCATTCTGCTATTCCTAAGTGTTATTTTAACATTATTACAGGGCTACCTTGTACCTTCCATTTCCTGGCACTGTAACTCTTGGGAATGGGCCTCAACAACTTGTTCATAATGGGAGCCATAGAGAAAAGATAAAAAGTTCAATGCACTTCCTTGCTCTTCCTGTATTTAATGATTGCTGCATAGGCCTCGGGGCCCCATTGTCCTCTGCAATGCCTTTCTTGTAAACCTGTGCTATCCACCCCTCACATACAGAGACAGCTTCTCATTTCTACCTCAGAGAAAGAATCGACCTTCAGGGACTGGAACTGAAGAGATGTATAGGCTGCAGCAGCAATTCGCTGTACCTTCAAATGATATAGTGTGTGTGTGGGGGGGGAGCAATGGAACAACTTCAGGCATCCCCTCAGCAAGGCATAAGCCCAGAGAAACGCCGAAAGTCAGTTGCTATTTCAGGTTGATGTTTGAAAGGCTGGCTGGTGAAAACCTAATATGAGTATGGGAGTTCAAGGAGCTGAAATGATCGTGGAACTGAGAACTGAGCAGGGGGTGGGGGCGGGCAGCAAGGAGAGAATGGTCATGTGGAGAAATCCTGCCACTTCCCCAGCACAACTTCTTGTGCAGAGCTAGGGCTAAACTGGGTGTTACTTTCAATCTCTATCTGTGCCCTTAAGGGCAAGGGTTTGTTTAAAGCACAAATTGCCGGAACAGTAGTATGTGTGTGTGGTCCAGAGTGGGACTCTGGTGGGTGACAAACACACCCCTGCCACCCCAATGCTGTGGTCCTGCTCTGATCAGGCCCTCTGCACTTGCAGTTGAGGGAGTGGGACTATGCTTAAGGGCACAGATACAGAGCAAACCTAGAGTCCAATTTGGTTCTCCAGACTATCATTTTTGTCTTTCTGTCCTGCCTCTGCAATGCTGAAGATTCTGGCTTGTATGCAATGGAGCACTAAGTAGCTAAGGATTTACACTTGCACAACAGGACTTTCTCCCTTCTTCTTACCTTGTGCATTCCCTGCAGTTTCCCTAAATCTCTTCTGGGTGGTTGCAGGGGCACCCAAGACAGAGCTAGGAGGTGCACAGGGGTAGGCAAATGGGAAAGCCCTGTTCGGCAAACTTCTACCTTTAAGACACACAAAACAGCCTCATGCTCCATTAGATCTTTGGTCCATCTAGCCCAGTGTGATGGTACTGGATCCCTAGAAGACTTCCCTAAAAAGGGATGCCAGGGTTTGAACTTGGCACCTTCTCTAGGCAAAGCATGAGCTCCCAGCCACTGAGATATGGTCTTTCCCCAGCTTGTGCACCATTGAGAAGTGTTATAATGCATTCATAAAAAACAGACACACTCAAAGGTTGATATGCAGATTGACTCTCAATGCAAGGCCATCCTAGCAGGCAAATCCAAATACATGTTGGTATCCTGACCTCTGACCTTTGGATTTGCTTTAAATCCTGTATTCAGCATCCAGCACCACAGGAAGGAAGAGCTTTTGGTGCATATTTTTATATGCATGAGGTTTTAGTAGTGTGCCTTTCTTGTCCTTATTCCCTCCTGACTAGGTGTTAATTTTCAGAATATAGCTTCTGCTCCCTTATGCTGACTTGATGTAAATTGCTTCAGGGAACCCTTTTGATATGCGTTCTCCTATTAATGTTACCATTAGCCTTGATAGCTTTGTTGAGAAGGTTACCGAATCTAATAGTATAGTCTCCTGGGACATTAGAGTTTCGTGTTTGGCTTATATTTCTGGGGTTTATCACACTTAGGAAGAATTAACTGAATATTTACTTCAGTTTTTTACTTTGAAGTGAGCATTTATCTCCCTGCTGGAAACATTCAGCATTTTTTTGCCTCACTGTCTCATGTCCTGTGGTTGGTTCTGCTTCTTTTTCTCTCTCGTCAACTTTCTAGTTCAGATTTGCAGGGGGGAAGATATGCGTCGGCATTCACCTAATTAATTATTTTCTCCAGCTTTCCTTAAGGGTTGGGTTGCCTAAGAGGAGAGCAGTGCAGAAAATGTACAGCAAAGTCACTGGAAGAACATAAACAATGGGGGAGGATATAAATAATTTAGTTTAGTACAAGGGGATTTTGCTGAGAATAAAAAGAGATAAAATTCAGCTGATGTCAGAAGAAGAAAGATATTTCCCATAATGAAATGTATTAAGTCTTATAGTAAATTTCCTAAGCAGGTAGGAGAAGGACCTCAAAGGACCTTTGCAAACAGATGGGACAAACATTGCAATGTATGATGCACACAGCAATATGGAAGTGGAACAGGTGACTCTCCTACTGGGAGTTATAATGGTAATATATTGACACAAAACAGAGCATCACAAAGATTTTTAGCATTGCTACTCAGTAAGGAATGGTCCCAGGTCAGACCAATCCAAATGTAATGCCTGGTGTATTTTATCATTCACACGGAATGGTGATTAGGTTTGGGGCAGGGCTGGAGAACTGCTCCTAATTTTTATGCATTTATCTAAGAGTGGCATTTGGGACGCTGCTGAACAGAGTACAATTTCATATGGATATGTTTAGAAAACCAGAACTAGGAGGGGGGGACCCTCCACATCACACCCAAACTTCCTGAGTTAGCTCTCCTCCCTCAGGGTGTGTGCGTCTGGGGGTGGCGTTTCAAGGTCTGTTTTCATGACAACAAATTTGTTGTTGGCATTCATCTGTCTTGAGGGACAATGGAGTTCACCTCCAGGGGTGAAGTCAAACCCCTGTATTAGCAGTGCAAGCCTGAGCATTGTGTATGGAGGGCCTAGGCTGCTCAGATGAGAAGATTTTGTCTCACTGATTTGGTCCAAAGGAAAGCAGAGCAATATGTTTGGCACCAGCTGCGCTGCAGGAGTTGCTGGAAGGAGACATACAAGGTGCCATCCAACCATCTTAGGGGATCCACTCTGGATTTCTGCAAGGTTTACTCCTTAGCATTTTCTTCTCTCATATCTGTCCTGCAAAGCAGCAGGTACAGATTTTTCCTCAGGGTTTACTCCAGAAGCCTTTATCATGAATGAGTATAGCCGCATGGCAAGGGCGAATTAGGATTAGAGTTTTCCTCCTACATGGACTTTCTAGTCCTGGGTAACCTAGATTCATTGGGGGCATTTACTAAAGGGGAGATATTACACACACACACACACACACACACACACACACACACACAAATTTTGTTTTCCTTTAAAACTGCATGTTTGATCTTGTCCTAAATCAGAGCTGAAGGAAATTAAAGAGACACCAACTATCAGTGCATTGTTTGTCGCTGTGATGTGTCTCTTTTGCAGAAGAGCATCTTGGAATTAATTTTCCACTATTGTTAGCACAGCATCTTTTGTAACCACTAAATTCAATTAATTTTCTTTAGGGGGAGCGGGGGAAAGGGAACAACAAGACCATCAGCATCAGGTTCCAGGGCTTCCTATTGTAACAGCAGCTCTGTTTTGCCATTAACTTCAGTCCTCTCCCGAGAGCAAATGGTAAGTGCTTCTTCCCTGGCTTATCTCCAGTCCCTCAACTGAATCTCAATTTTGCAGTTTGAAAATGTGTTCATTATAATGGATCTCTCCATGTATGCAAATAATATAAAAACCAGGGCCT
Organism: Podarcis raffonei; assembly: GCF_027172205.1. NCBI lineage: Eukaryota > Metazoa > Chordata > Lepidosauria > Squamata > Lacertidae > Podarcis > Podarcis raffonei. The sequence goes on from NC_070604.1 coordinate 57,034,362, forward strand.
GCAGGAGGCTTATTTTCTCACTCTCCCTGTGCTCCATAGTCCGTTAACTCAATTGCACCACACTTAAAAACCAGCATTCTGCCACACGCCATACCGGAGCAGAATATATATTACACATTACTACAGTATCACTTCATGTGTGAGTGACAGATTATCTGGTGGTGTTTTTCTACCCCGCTTTTATCATGTTCCTCCCAGCGTACTCACATTTTATCCCTGCTGTGCCTTGAGTTAACTGTGGATGCTTCTGGGTTTGCTGCTGACTTAGAGATTGTATCTTAGCATAGAAGATTCCATTTAGCATATGCTCTGGAGCAGCTGTTTTCAAGTGTGTCAAGAGGTGACCTCAGCATGCTGTTCTCCTTGAAATCTGGAGTTGAAACGAATTCTTCCTATCAGGAAAACACACTGGGGACTGTCTCTCATTCCTAGCTAGTGCATGCCTGCTGTGTGGTGATTTCATATACATATGTGCTTGTGTGTGTGTGTGTGTGTGTGTGTAGGGATTTTCTTTACCCTGCTTAATTGTTTATCATCCTGTCACTTGATTATATCAGTATCCTTCATGGTGGGCTCCACATGGTTGCTTTATTAAGAATCTCCATGGCTTGTCACACACTTCCTCTCCAACCTTATATTCCCAGTACTTTTGTTACCTTCTAGCAGGTGCATAGATTTCTTCTGTAAATGTTAACAGGAATGGCAGTGGGGGAAGAAATTTTAGCAGTCACTTATCCAGTGTCCCTGGGACGCTAGCAGTAGGAAAGACCCAACCAAAAAGGCTCATGCTGGATCATAATGCTCTCAAGCAGAAAATTGGCAATCACTGTGGAAACAATTCCTCAGGAAAGTATTCGACTTTCAAATAGAATGGAACTCTCTGGCATTTGATTTTCAGAGAAGGAGGGAGCCGAACGGGTCCTGTCGGGCTGATAGCAGAATTCCAATGAAGGAAGAGCTCCAGATAGAGGAATGTGCAGCCATTCTCCATATCAGCATCGAGAAAATGATATGAGTGCAGTGAGTGCAAAAGAGCTCTGAAGCTTAGGAGCTTCTCAAGCTGTTTTAGAATGACTCACATTGTTGGCTCATCTGCCCCAGTATGTCTACTGAGTGGTCTTAATTAGCAGCAACTCTCTGAGGGCTTGGGCAAAGACTTTTTCTAGTTTTGCTGCCTCAGATCCTTTAACCCAGGGGTTTCAGCCTTGCTGAACTACAATTCTCATCAGCCACAGCCAGTATGGCCAATGGGAGTTGTAGTTCAGCAACATCTGGAGGGACACAGATTAGCTAACCCAGGGGTTTTGAATATGGGATTTTATGCATGGGAAACAAGTGCTCTCCCACTGAGGTATGAGTCCACACTAAACAGTGATCTCCATAGGCTGCATCTAATGCTGGCTCTGAACTAGTGGAAAGCATTCCAATCTTTTCTGAGTCCCACTGTGGCATTCATACAGAGCCCCCGGTCGTTTCACAGACTATTGACCTGTACACCACTGCTTTATTCTTCCAGTGCCACCAACCAGGTTTATTCTGGTGAAATACTGAGTCTCAGTCAGGTTGTAAAGTCAACAACAAAGATTAAAGTTTATTGAAGAACAAACAAGTTTTAAATATATTCAGAATGGTTTCTCAAATGCGCACCCTTAACTAGATGTGGCACTATCTCACACTGTCACATTCTTCTCTCTCAGTTCTATCCCTGTCTCCCACTCTAGCTGTCACAACTGCTATGTTCATCTTTTACTGGCTCTGTCTGACTCTGAGAGCCAGTGTGGTGTAGTGGTTAAGAGCGGTAGTCTCGTAATCTGGTGAACCGGGTTCGTGTCTCTGCTCCTCCACATGCAGCTGCTGGGTGACCTTGGGCCAGTCACACTTCTCTGAAGTCTCTCAGCCTCACTCGCCTCACAGAGTGTTTGTTGTGGGGGAGGAAGGGAAAGGAGAATGTTAGCCGCTTTGAGACTCCTTAGGGTTGTGATAAAGCGGGGTATCAAATCCAAACTCCTCCTCCTCCTCCTCCTCCTCCTCCTCCTCCTCCTCCTCCTCCTCCTCCTCCTCTTCTTCTGACTCCTCTATCTCCCAATGGTAAAACCCCTGGGCTGGGCCTCAGAACCAGGTAGGCTCCACCTCTGAGCTTTCTCATTGGTCAATCTACATTAACCATTTCCACCCCCCTGTACAAACAAAATCACAAGGAATGGGCAAACGCCACACCCACCTTCACACAACAACCCAGGACCTGCTAGGAGTTGTGAGACCCTCTGGAATAGTATGGTATATGGGCTTCAGTGGATGGAGGAAATAAGCAAAAAAGAAATTGTGCACCCCACATTTTGCAGGCAGAAGTGTTTTCTGCTCGTGCCAGTAAACCATTGGATCAGCTCCATGCCTGTGCCAAGACTTTGCATCACTCTGATGTTCACCTACCAGTAAATGAGTGGGTGCCTACCAGGTAAGAAGTGGTTCACCTCCTGCTTGCTGTCTGATATGGGAGCTGAGGGACAGATACAATCTACAGAATTCAGTTGACTATCTTCATTTTGCTGTGGTGTGGTGTGGTACAGTGGCATAATGGTCAATTTCATGGACTCAGCTACATTAGTAAAAAAGCAATGATTTGAACGCATTATAAACATGCAACACCAGTTGGCGCCAGAGTGCAAAAAAAAATTGTATGTGATTTTCCATAGGGTTTTCCCTCTTTTGTTATAACAATCTAATTTCTGACTTATTTGTAGTGTTTAATTTCTTGTGTGTTGATCCACCCACAGATTTGCAGGGTTGATACCTACAAATCCTGGGCACTTGTTTGCCACTGCAAATTCCAAGATGTGACAAATTATTTGTGAAAAGTAAGAACCATGTGGACAATTGGATGGGTGATATTAAAGCCCAGCCATCCTATGGACATGCACCTGGACTTAGGACTTTAGGACTGGGTGGGTCCTAAAAATATACATTTCAAGTGTCAAAGGCCAGGATAAAGAGGTGTGTCTTCAGCATTTGATAAAAACTGTTCAGGAAAGGTGCTAGATGCACCTTGGTGGGGAGGGAGTTTGCAACTCAGGATCTAAAAAGGTAATGCTCTCTCCTGGGCCACCACTACCCCTGAGCTTCTGAGAGCAGTGGTACTACCAAGGGGCCTTCTTCTACTGAACACCCTATCATGTCTGTAAGAAAGGAGCCAATACTTCAGATATTTGGTGCCTAAGTCATTTAGGGCTTTAAACACTAAGGAGAGCACCCTGAATTGGACCCAGAAACTAGCAAACAATGCAGCTACTTTAAAACAGAGGTTATATAAGAGCTAAATGAAACCCCAGCTAGTAATCTGGCAACTGCATTTCGGACTAATTGAAGTTTCTGAGTCATCTTTAAGGGCAGCCCCACATAGAGTGTTTCACCCTTCCTGAAACATGTTTGTGTGCATAGGCACATTGCAGGCATGTGTTGGAACATGCAGAGGGTGAAATATTTTGCTGTGATGACGTCCTTGTGCTCCAGAGCAGCTATGAATGAATGGAGGCAACACAACTCTTCTGAAAGGGACTTAGGAGAAATCCATTTATGTATCTACACAAAGAAAGAATGTTTTGAACTCTAATGGAGTAATATGAGCAGGAAATACAACTTGGGTGCAGTCCTATTTCTATTCAAGTCAATGCCTGAAACAAACGTTGCTGAAATGGCAATAGTTGTCTTCGTCTGTCTCTATTGTCAACATAAGTAGAGTGTGTAAGAGGATAATATCCTTATCCAGTAGGCTGAGGTGTTACAGATGAAGAGTCAATTGTCTGACAGGTTAAATGAGTTTATACGTGAGATTAGTGTGTATAAGCCTCAAAATGTTTTTTTCTTTGATGTAATGGAAACTTTGATGCCAAATACATCAGTAATTCAAAAATAATTAGAGAGGTGAATAAACTACCCTGTGCTCAAAGGCTTTGGACAGCGCTCAAGTTCTCAGTTGGCTAAATTTATAAAAACAGAGGGAGGGCTAAGTCAATAGACAGAAAAGACAATTTTTTTTGTAAAAAGGATTTGCATATCCTTGCAATTTTACAGAACCACACAGGAGGGAAAGTATTAGAGGATATAAATGTCTTTGAAATTGATTGATACAGGTCTGCAATCACTCCTTGTTTTTTCTTTCCTGTGAAATAACCATCATAATATTTGGCTTTAATCCAAATCATGCATAGTTGGGAGTGAATCCCTTGGGAATAAACTGGAGCTACTTTTGATTAAATAGGGTTAAGATCAGAGTGAGTGCCTTTAACTATTGCCTTCCAACAAGGCCCGTGTTATGTATTGAAGTTCTCACCCTGGGCCAGCAGGGGGATACTGTAGATAGTTTTCACTCAGGTCCACGTCAGTTATTTTAGGCGGGAACCCCTGGGTTGTTGTTGCTACAATGTTGACAGCCGGCTGCCTATAAAAGCAGGCCGGCTGAGCTGTTTGCTGTTCAGTTCTGTCCAGCTTACAAGTAAAGAGCTGCTCTGGAGACATCGCTGTGTCGTCTGCTATGTTCGCCCACAACTTAACACCCCACATTGTAAGTCCCCTCAAGCAGCAGGTTTGGTGAATAGTACGTCTGAGCACAAAACCAGATCCAAACAACATAAGCAACTATATATACCAACCCATGTCTTTAAATGGCCAAACACCGACAAAGCAATTTAAAGATCATAAGGTGTGCTCAGGGATGGGCAATAAATTTGAGTCATTTGCATTTAATGGCGAATCTTCCAAATTTGCACTTCCTGAAAGAATACGCAGCCCGAAAGACAGCTATCCTTTGGAAGTCACATTTTTCTGAATTTTGCAATGCAGTTCTCCAGCTAAGCATTGTTTACAAAAAGGAGTATATTAGGGGAAGTGGTGTGTGAAAAGGAATACATTTGTGTAAATAACACAGAGAAGAAAAGATTATGAAAGCTTCCAGACTCCTCCTTGTGGCTGTACCAGAGGAGGAGGGGAGAAGGGGGTGGCGTGTGAGCCCGAGGTTTGCTGCAACTTGTTCTCCCAGTATTAAACCATGGTTTCGCATTATGTTTGAACTGACTCCGTACCTCAGGAATAATGCAGAGTGACAGAGAGAATGGTTCCTATAAATCTTCTGTCTTTGCCGCTTACCGAAATGACATATTTTCTATTCTCAGGGTGATCTTTGGGAATATGGCGAGCTCTTCCCACAGCTTTTAAGGATTTTGAAATTGATGGGAAAATGAAATGGCTTTCCTGTCATTTGAAATGCAAGAGCTGAAGTTGTGATATATACTGGACTACTAGAGACTGAAAACATTAATAAATCATTCAGAAATTCACAAGCAGCTGCGTCTGTCTCCCCACCACCACCTTTTTCTCTTCTGGTATTCTAGTGGAACATCGAATTCCTAGTGCCACAAAAAAAAAAAAAAAACCACACCATTTATCAGAATGACCTGGTAGAAAACAAAGCGAAAGGACAGTAGGAGGTGTAGATAAATGGAAGGGCTATTTACATAGAGTTACAGTGATATGGAGCTCTCGTTGAAGGTTAGGCAAAATAAACTGGAATAATAGATATTGAATGGGATGATAAAAGACTATTTCTAAATCACAATATTGAACATACAAGATTGCCCATCAGACTGGATTGCATTGCTGCAGGAATATCGGGGGGGGGGGGGGGACAACCAGCCTAAATATTGGATAGTTGACAGAAGTTGTAGAAATAGAGGCAAAAAACATACTGGATGCAAATCAGTGGAACAAAGCCTCAATGTTCTTTTCTTATTTTTTCTAAAAAAGAAAAGAAAGAGAAAACTGATGTTCATAAAAATTTCATAGTGTTATGAAAATGAAAAGCATCCTTGGAAGATGGTGCTTTTGAGCATAGAAGCCATGGTTGGGAAGGGGGGTCTTAGCTGTTTCCTCGCCAGCTGTTTTTCAACTCCAAATAAGATGGCCTTAGAAATGTTTTTATATATATACAGGATAAGAATATGGGTTAATTTTTGGATGTTTGGGAGGGGAAGAATTAGGATATGCAAGTATTTACCTGGGTTGCACTGGCTTAACCTGAATAGTTAGATCAGGCTTCCTCAAACTTGGCCCTCTAGGTGTTTTTGGCCTACAACTCCCATGATCCCTAGCTAGCAGGACCAGTGGTCAGGGATGATGGGGATTGTAGTCTCAAAACATCTGGAGGGCCGAGTTTGAGGAAGTGTGAGTTAGATGAACTGGGGGTGGTTTGAGGTCATTATATTATATTCCCAAGTCAATGGGTGCTGTTAAGGCATAAGGATGTCAGAGAATTCTAAGAAAAATGGAAACAGAAGTGGAAATTAGGGCTGTGTTCAACCCCCACCACTCCACCCTGTCCGGGGAGCGGGGTACAATCAGGCCAATCAGGAGCACCAGCTCCAATCAAGACCAAGCTGCTTGAGAATGAGCACTCACCTCATAGGAGTGCTGCCTTCACTCAACAGCTGTTGTGCAGAGGCAGTGAAAAGCAGCACCTACGCCTTGCAGGATCGATGCCTCAGCTCAACAGCTATATATTGTGGAGGTGATCATGCCCAGTACTGTTTTACAAGTGGCTTTCTTTCAGGATTTCCTGTAGGAGTGATGCTTCTGCTCAACAGCTGTCGTTGGGTTCCTACATTCCCTTGATAAGATGCAGCCTGTGGTCAGGTAAGTCTCAGCCTGGTGACTTGTTGCTCTATAACAGGTTATTTAAAAAGGTGTTCTTTCTGAATTTTTTAACTTCCCTCTGGTAATTCATTGAGACGTTGGATAATCTCAGAAAAAGCCTCTTGTAATTTTCTGTAGAATTTTAAATCTAAAATTTTGATGATGGTAGACAGAAGCGGGGCAATTTTGATGATCCCCTTTGCCCCCAACGTTTAGTCTACCTTTATCAAGAGCAGAGCTCTCAGTGTGGCAAGCCCTGCCCTGTGACATTCCGTGTCCCATCAAGGTTCCTGCTTGTTTTTAGACATCTGTTGAAAAAAATGTACCAGTCTGACAGGCCTTCCTAACTTGAGATTCTCCACCAAACAGGTCTTACTGATGTGCTTGATCTGTTTTCATGAAAAATGCTAAATTTCATCTGTTCTAGGTTGGGTCCATCCACTTCGTCCCAGTTGTGAACACTCCTGCCATTCTATCTGAATTTTAAAATGGATTTGATCCTTGTTTCTTATTTTCCTCTTCCTTGCATCCCAAAACAACATTTGTCTTAGTGCATTTATTGCTAAAGTCTGTTAATATGGATGACTTATTGCTCAATATAATTTAATCATGATTATTAATGGGAGTAAAAGGGTGGGTTTTCTTGCCCTTTCAATGCATGCTAATGTGTGATGTGGCAATTCCAATTTATGTTAATAATTGTGACTACAGAAGCAGAGAGTGATAGTTATCTCACATTATTTAAGCTCTAGGAGAAACCACATTCCTTCTAATATATTAGGCTGTACTAGATCAGCTCCGTATGTACATGTATATGTATATGTGTATATGTATGAAAGGTAAAGGACCCCTGACAGTTAAGTCCAGTCATGAATGACTCTGGCGTTGCGGTGCTCATCTCTCTTTACTGGCCAAGGGAGCCGACGTTTGTCCGCAGACAGTTTTTCTGGGTCATGTGGCCAGCATGACTAAGCCACTTCAGGTGAAACCAGAGCAGCGCAGGGAAACGCCGTTTACCTTCCTGCCAGAGTGGTACCTATTTATCTACTTGCACTTTGATGTGCTTTCAAACTGCTAGGTTGGCAGGAGCAGGGACCGAGCATTGGTAGCTCACCCCGTCACGGGGATTTGAACCACCGACCTTCCGATTGGCAAGCCCTAGGCTCAGTGGTTTAGACCACAGCACCATATATATGTGTGTGTGTACATATATACATACACATAATGCTTTCTGCACACAAACATGTGCCTGAAGTCTATGTTTATCCCTAGAAAATATTCACAAATCCTCTAGCCAATTTCTCTCCTTGTTTACAAGCTTGGGCATTTAAAAAAATCAATCAGATCTCATCTTCAAACAGTGACATATTTCAAGCCAATGATTTTTCAGCTGGTTTCCTTGATCTGTGTATCCACTATGTATTCAGAATGTAGCTTGAGAATAGCAATCTCCTGCTTGTGACTTGTCATTTCAAGCAATCCCACTCCTCATGCACACACTTAATATTATTGCTGGAGAGCTCATGTGCCATGCAGCAAAGCATGCATTGATCTTATTGATACGCACAACACTCTGTTGTGCAGAATTGGAATGCTTGTACAGTATATGTAAAGCTCACTGGTACTCTATTAACCCTATTCCCCTGACCAGTGACAAACTGGTAAAAAATCCCCACAAGTTATCAGTGGATATAATTCCCTTAAAACTCTATAAATGTGCTGTTTCCTAACCTATAGGGGCCTGGGTTTTGAGTTGCTATGCACCCATTTTATTCCTCATATAAATATATGCATTTTCTTTTTAGATTCAGGGGTTATTATTGGATTGGGAACCCATCAAATGTGTGGATGGGATGAAGGCTAAAGATTTTATTAATCAGCCCAAATAAAACTATTGGAATTAGCTTGTGCCCCATCTCCCCAAATCCCCTTCCACTGAATCTAGTCTGGTTTGTTTTAAGCCAGAGAGAGTGCCCAGCTGAAGGGTCAAATCTCCTGCATCCTCTCAAAACAGGAGCCAAAGAGGAAATGCCCACTACACACTCAGGTGACTGTGACTCAATTCAGGTTCCCAAATGAAACTGGCAATGAAAAGTGAGGCAACGATTCAAAGAAACTGTGCAGGGACCTTAGAGATTTTGGATGCACAGCAGACTCTCCCTGTTGTGCATGATGTTGCTTAGCAGTTCATAAGAGCATGCAGATGAGAACTCTTTCCCTGGCCAGAAGATGGAAAAAGCAATGAATGAAAAGGTGGAGAAAGATTTGAGGGCATTTTTGAGGGGTGGGTGGGCGGGGCAGGAAGAAAAGCATGCAGTGAGGAATTTGGCATTCTGCATGGTAAAGTGAGACACCACGATGGCTTAAGGGTTTTTGTGAAGGTCCTGGTATTTTGGGGGCAATTGGAGACTATGCTATTGCAACAGGACTTCCTGTTTTGCATTTCACTCCTCCAACCCCATCATACCCTCCAAAATCTCTGCTTGGGGTGTGTGTCCCCAGCCCTCCAAAGCAGTTTTTTTGGGGGGATGCTTGGAGGTGCAGGGTGGAGACGGAGAAGTGTTGTGTTGGATCTTCCCCTGTATATTTTCTTCTGTTCTGATGGTATTTCCAAATGTACGATAGGCAAAGATCCAAGTGCTATTTTCATCAGCTTTAGCATCAGAATCCCTCCGCCCCAACACATTATATATGTGTAAGTACATTAATTATACCTTACATTAGAGATTCGTTTTATATTTTTTGTAAGAGTTGATAAAATTCTTTTAAAATGTGTTTCTAATGGATGGTGCCTCATATGAGGTGAGGGGAGGGGAGTTGGGGAATTGAGAAAAAAGGCAATATGCCTAGGCAGCCAAACCATTAAAGTCTATTTTAAAACCCCATGGGAGGACAGCTAAGAGAGTCCTAAAATCTGGTTACAAATAATGGAGAAATAATCACTTTTTTTAAAGGAGAGGAGCCTTGAAAGAATCACTTACATAAGGACACAAGAAGAACCTGCTGGATCAGGCAAGTGACTCATCTAACCTAACAACCTGTTTTCACAGTGGCCAGTCAGGTGCGTGTAGTAAACCCACAAGCAAGACCCAAGCGCAAGAGCACTCTCCCCTCCTGTGATTTGCAGTAACTGGTATTCAGAAGAACACTACCTCAAACCATGGAGGCAGGGCATAGCCGTGAGCACTAGTAGCCCTTGAAAGTCTTATTCTCCATGAATTTTATGTTGTGAACTGCCCTGTGATCTTCAGATGAAGGCAGGTGTATACAAGTTTTATAAATAATAATAATGATGGATTTGTCCAATCCTCTTTTAAAGCCATCTAGTTTTGTGGCGTTCACAGCCTCCTGTAGGCATGAGATCCATAGTTTTGACTATGTGCTGTGTGAAGAAGTGCCTTCTTTTATCTGTCCTGAATCTTCCAACATTCAGCTTCACTGGGTGTCAATGAATTCTAGTGTTATGAGAGAGGGAGAAAAAATCCTGACCCACAGAAGGGCCTCTCCTCTTATTCTTTGACTGCTAAGCCGCCTCAGGAGTCTTTGGTGGGATGCCTTGTCAAAAGCTGTTTTGAAGGTCCATGTCAACTGGATCACCTCTATCTATATGGCTGCAGAAATTCTCAAAGAACTCTTAATAGGTCAGTGAAATAGGACTTGCCCTTGCAATAGGCATTAATGTCATTCAGAAGAGACTTGCAGCCTGCAAGTTGCTGGAGACAAGACTCTTGTTAATCCTTAACAAGAGCTCACCTTTAAGAACATAAGCGGCATCAAATCAAATTTGAATGCAAAAAAATTAAATGTCCATTGTATACATTGGAAAAATCTGAAGTCCTGTTGAAGTAAGCTTTCAGATACGTGGATTGTTGTATGATTTTCATCTGTGAATGAGGTATAAGGTATATATATATATGATAAGAATTATTTGGCATTGTTGTTTTTAATCAACATTATTGTGTACACCTTCCTATATATTGGATCATGTTAAAACTGTATCCCTTTAATATGTGGGTGGTCCCACTGTGCAGCCTCACTAGTCAACATGAGCTATCTACAACAAAGGCTACCCACCATGAAAAAGAGTCATTATTACTTGTCAAATTCAAGCCATAGATCTTCAACTTATTTCTGTCAGCTCAGTTCTGAGCAGTTTTTTCTCCAGATTCTTCTCAAAAAATAACTAAATGCATACTTTAGTCTACCATGTTTGTTGCCAGGTATTTCCTAATAAGAGTTGAGACCTATATAACTACTGAAAACTCAGGTATAATTTTACTTGAGGCTTTGGTTTATTCAGATCACTTGCTACCTCACTACTTTTATTCATCTGGGAATGTGTAAAGTTAGGAACTCAAATCACAGGAACCGTTCCCTTGCACACCTTTGAGATCCTTTTATTTGAAGAGCAATCAAGGGTTAGAACCATATCTTGGGTGTGACAGAAAGCAATTGTCTATGTTTTGCTCATTTGGCATCATTGCTTCCTTTCTTTTGCTGTGATCAAACAACACCTTAATTTCTTTTATTATTATTACTCTTATGACTCATAACTTTTTCCACTGTATCAGTGCTCGAAGTTCCGTACAGGTGTTTGTGCACATTTATGGAATTATTTCAAACATGAAATACTACTACTACTAATGCGAAACTTGCTTGTGATTAGCTTCATGAGAAAGGCTAAATGGTTCAAGACTATGGCTGTAGTTCTAACCATGTCTACTCAGAAGTAAGTACCACAAAGAATTCTGGGAACTGTAGTTTATCCCTCACAATGTTTCACTTCCCAGCATGCTTTATGAAATACAGTTCCTGGGATTTTCTGAGGGAAGTCATCAGTTTTAAATGTCTGGGGTGTGTATAGAGCAAAAAACAGAGATTTGAACTCAGTATCACTGAAATATGTGGCATTAGGAAGGCAGAGAGTATTTTACCCAATAATAACAATAATCTAAGTCCCTAATTTGCATATAGTAGAAAATGCTGAAGGTAAAAAGATCAATAATGAGATGGCTCTTATTTAGTATGTCTCATTCAGTATCTCTTCTTATTCAAAAGCTGGCCAATGGTGGTTTCAGGTTCTTTTTTCCTTGCCTAATACATCTCATGAAGAGCTCCTGGCATGCATTAAAGGCAATAAGTTCTTTCTTGAATAATAGGGAAGTGCCATTGACAAACAAAATCAAAAGAGATTATAATGTATATTATTATAGAGGAGAATTGCTTTATCCTACAGTTGACTAATATTCAAAGTTGTTTTTTCTGTTTACTTACTGGAATACAGATCACAGCAAAGCAATTTCTCATTGCCTGGATTAATTTGCATTGTGCTCTGTGCATTCACTTAATCCACCAAGTGCTCCTCTCTCTTTAAATATGCTATAGCTCATTCATATCTGTTGAATAGGTGCATCTGGAAAAGGATTGTGTGTCTGACAGCATTTCTTTCACCAGATTGCAGAGATTTCTGACAGTAACTGGCCTACACTCAAAAGTGACTATGCTTTTGTTTTAATGCAATGTTTCAAGAACTGAGAGATATTGCAGATTTTGGGATTAATCCAATAGTGGCTTTGTATTAGAGGACATTTTCACACAATCCTGCTGCTGCTCATGTCTGCTAAATCTGGTCCTGAGGGCTGGTGATTCTCGAAAACAGCATGGTACATAGGATGGACAGCTGAGAAACTGAATGCCTTGCCTTGTGTGAGCACAAGCACTTTCTGTGAATGCAACTAGATACAACTGATTCCATATTGTTTACTCTGACTTTCACTTTTAATGAAGTGTCACAATATTCTCACTTTCCCACAATGATGTCTATGGAACTCAGAACTAGTTAATAAATTGATTGCATTTTAGGACCAAGCCATTTAATACAATTTGCTTTTTCATTCATGTAAGTATTTTTCAACTTAGCATGGAATTATGGGAGCAGGAAATGCAGGGGCAACTCCTGTGATCAAGAGAACTGCAATATCTACTTCCCAAATCATGGATGTTGCTAGAGTGGTGTCCTATCCTTTTCTGTTTATCTCACACAACTAACACTAGCACATCACCACTCATCCGGAAAACAAAGAGAGAAAGTGAAAATAAATCGTTGCTTGTGATGTGTGTATTGGCTCAAGTTAATTGGCCTAGGATACATTCATGCTGATAGGAGCCAAGGCTTGAAGATACTGTTAACTAAAGACAGTCTGATCCCCTAATACATCCTTTTCTGTGCACACTTTCTGTTCATGAGTGATTTCTTGTTTAGCACATTTTTTGGCTAGAGAACCAAATCATAACATTGGGAGAAGTGTACAATTCGAAAAGTACAGTGGTACTTCGGGTTACATATGCTTCAGGTTACATACACTTCAGGTTACAGACTCCGCTAACCCAGAAATAGTACCTCGGGTTAAGAACTTTGCTTAAGGATGAGAACAGAAATCGTGCTCCAGCGGCACAGCGGCAGCAGGAGGCCCCATTAGCTAAAGTGGTACCTCGGGTTAAGAACAGTTTCAGGTTACGAACAGACCTCCGGAACGAATTAAGTTCTTAACCCGAGGTACCACTGTAGCTGCATTTTGGTTAGTATATTTCCTCACAGCCTCCCCCAGCAGCAGATCCCTGTCTCGGCACTTCTATAGCAGTGGTGGGAAACCTCCAGCGCCCCCCCAGTCCAATTGGGCCTGTTCAGTCTTTTCGGATGCCCCCTGAGACCATTTTGTTATCCAAGTTTACCTGCCACTCAAGCGGCATTATCTAATGTGGCCAGATATGTCAAACTCCCTGCCTGCTCAGTGCTTAAACCACTACTTTTGCCACCGTGTCTCACTGTGGGACTTCCCACCTTAGTTGCCATGGTGTGGCAATGGCTTCACTTCAGCTGCATTTTAAAATGGCATCTTCTCCAGAAGCAAGTGCCCATTGTGAAGGTGCTTACCAAGCTTGATTCAAAGCCCAACATGCATTGAAGATTTTTATGTGGCTATTCAAGCTATGCTGCAATGGAAACAAATATTCTTTTGGAGGTGTGGCTTCAGATTAAACTGTACCTGCAGTGGATGAAGGGGAAGAACCAGAAGTTCATGTCAAACATGTTCCTGCTTCTTTTCTATGAAGTTCTATCACCCATCATCATGGTGAAGTGGCCTGAGAGGGCTGGAGGTGTTCAGGATCCAATCCACCTGTCAGAACCAGTTCCCCACCCCTATTCTTCAGGGAATCATCTTCATTTCTGTTGCAGAGGGCTAGTCTTTGCTTAGGCTACCATTGAATGATGTTTTTCCATTCATGGCAGAGAGGAAACAGCTGCTGGTTCTATTCTGTTATTTCCTGCCGTTTTCCTCTCTTTAATTTGTGTTATATAGTGCAGAGACTTGAGGCAGGGTCACTCTAATTAAGTGAGCATGAGAGGGCACTTAAAGAACTGCTAGTAAACTAGGGAACAGTTCTCTTCCATTAAAAACTCACACATATCCTGCACACTGTTTATCAGAATGCTTTTAAAGCGTGCACAAATCCTTAGCATAAATTATGTGAGACATCTATTCACCCTGTGCTCCTCCACCCAAAGGGAGTGGCTAACAAATTTCATTATATCTGATGTGGATCATGGGAGGCTGTTGCTCTTTTTTTCTTGCATCTGCATAAAACAATCTCTAGCAATGCTGAACTGCCGTCGTGAAGTTCATATTCTCTTTCGCTTTATTTGCATTGCTTAGATTTGAGAGTCTCACATTCTCACTTTTTTATTATCTAGCCTGAGGGTTTAAAGCACGACTTGCTGGGGATTCCACTGAGACATTGGAATAATGAAAAGCTGCAATACAGATCATATGTAAGATGAGGTTTTCAAAGGCAGTATTAGAATTTGGAACATCTTTAATTTCTTTTATTTTCTTGACACCCTATGCATGTCAAATCAGAAGTAAGACCCATTGAGTTCAGTGGGTTTTACTTAAGTGTGCATTGAATTGCAGCCTTATTGATTTAGATTTCAAACGCTACATCAATAAACCAAACTAATGCTGTGCCTATGATACAGGTCAGAGCAATGATAGGTTTGTGTTTCTTTTCAACAAACAAGTTTTAGGGACTCATGATCTGGATTCAGACCACAGTATGAGTAGGGTATGGTTTAACCATTGTCTTACCCACTATGATCCTGAAATGAAGCAGGCTTTGGGGGAAATGAAGCAGAATTGACTCCAAAGTCAAATTGGGCAGCCTCCCAATTGTTCTAGCTGAATCAGGCTGCTTTACAAAATACCGAATTGAGGGCTGGAACCATCTTCAAATATCTTAAGGACTGTCACATGGAAGGTGGAGCAAGCTTGTTTTCTCCTGCTTTGAGGGTAGGACCAATGGCTTCAAGTTAGAAGAAAGGAGGTTCCGACTAAATATTACGAAGAACTTTCTTAGGTTGTGGACTCTCCTTCCTTGGAAGTTTTTAAGCAGAGGTTGGATGGCCATCTCTCATGGATGCTTTAGCTGAGATTCCTGCATTGCAGGCAGTTGGACTAGATCAGGCATAGGCAAACTTGGTTCTTCAGATGTTTTGGGACTACAACTCCCATCATCCCTGACCACTGGTCCTGTTAGCTAGGGATGATGGGAGTTGTAGTCCCAAAACATCTGGAGGGCCGAGTTTGCCTATGCCTGGACTAGATGACCCTTGGCGTCCCTTCCAACACTATGATTTCTATGAACCAATAACCCGTTCTCCCAAAAATTCATCACTGCAGTTCCAGCTCTCAGCCACTCTTGATGCTTCTTGTCAGATTGGCCCGTTTTCATTCACATATATGAGACGTGGATAAAGTTTATCACATGGGGTACATTTAACTCAAGTCATTTTCATGTGGTAATCAGAGTAGAAATCTAAGCATTATGGGGTTAAATTTCAAACCTCTCGTGATTATGGGCTGAGCTAAGGCTCCATGTGGAAGGGCTCAGCGTTGCAGCATCTGCTTTGCATGCAGAAGGTCCCTGGTTCAATCCCTGACCTCTCTGGGTAGAAAGATTCTCAGATTGGCAGTAGCTCCAATCAGTACAGATAATATTGAGCTAGATAGACCAATGGGCTGACTCTGTATTGGACTGCTTCCAATGTTCCATGCTTAGACACTTGTTTCCAGTGTCATTCAGTTGCCCAGTAAACAGCTTGTTTTGTTTGCCTGAACATAAAGTGAGTAGGAGTTCTTGTAATATATATATATATATATATATATATATATATATATATAGATGCTCCTGTAGAAAAAGTAGCGCATACTGACTTTCCACAGATATAGCTATTAAATGTGCCACAAATAGAAACCATTGCTGGCTTCCTATCATTTCTTGGAAGAATTATTAATAGGGGCAAACCTCATGTGAACACTTACTGCACAGCACGTAGCTATGGCTCCTCTTTTTTGGCACAATTATAAAGACTAAGGCCCGATTCCTCTCAGAAATGTAGTGAACAGGGATGGGGGAGGGCTCTCCTCTTCCTTCTTCAACCCTTATCAGAATAGAATATGGAAAAACATCATGACACACAGCTACTGGCTTTAAAAAAATAAATTAAAATTGGTACCCTAACCATGCAGAGGGTGGGAAGAGATGCACCTCTCTTTCCTACATTATACATTTCTGGTAGAAATCACACACAGATCCTGTAATGTAATTAACAACCCCCCCCCCCAAATCACTACCTAATAAATTTAATATGTAGTTTGGTCCCAATTCGCCAAAATCCACACTCTAAGAAGTTTTCTTCTTTTGAATGATGGTCATTTGTGGCACTCCTTCGATTTGTGGTAGCTCTATGATGGGGTAAGCACATTATCTGAAAGCATATCATCACATGGAACAGCTCTTAGTCAATGCCAATTGTGTGTCGCTTGTGTAGAGATTGTCTAGCAGTCCCCACAGTGAGATGACTGGTTTCTATGGGGCACAACAGAAACTCTTTTGCCCACCCATGAAAATTTCACCAAAAATTGCTTTTCCCTTTGCTAATTTTCAAATGGAGTTTCTTTTCTTTTCTCATTAAATGATGGACAATAGTAAGGGTGGAAAGTGGGGTGCATTTTTGATGTAGTTGAGTTATCTTTGAAATCCACCTTCTGAATAGGTCTATCTGAAGTCTGCTGGAAGAGTCTTTCAAAGGGGAGCTGCCAGTCTGGATTGTAACGGAATTGTTGAGCTACTCACACTTCTGCAGAAATCCTGTTTGAGTCTTTTCGTTTATTCACAGATAAACAAAATGCTCTTTATTGCCTTGCACACACTTTTGACAGATGGCTCCAAGCATACAGCTCAGGTGTAGAAAGAGATAAATGAAACTGTTTTTTAATTGATACACAGACACGCAAACACACACTTGCTAGTGACTTTCATCATTTACTGAAAGGTGCCTCGAGTCATCTATCTGCTTCATGTTCAGTCTATGAGACAGAACTTGCTTTATTCACAATAACTACTTTGATTTTGAACACATGATATGCCTTTTGGAATATTCAGTTTGCAAAGTTTGAATCACTGCATTTGAGTTATAAGCGAAAATAACATTTGATTGTTATTGTGCTTGCAGTTTTTGCATGAATTGGGAGGCTTTGGAACTTCAGCATGGCCAGAATTTTATGCCATACTTTGCGCATTTGGATGTCATATACTATCTCATTGGATGTCTTCTTGAATGGTGCTAATGGTAACATTCTCATATAGCAAGAGGCCTTGTGGGGAAATGTTGGTAAATAGATTCAATGGGTCATTCACAGGGGCAAGCATGTCTATCACTGGTAAGGATGGAAGGATCTGCCAATTTCAGTTCTCTTAGCTTCCCATTTTTCCAGTTTTAAATTCAGATCTCTACCTTCTACAGCAATTTGCATGTTTTATATGCCATTTTGACTAATGTACACATTTTTGCAAGCAATTTCCCCTAATACAATGCATTTTTGTATGTTTTCACTAATGTCTTCATTTACACACACACTTTATCCTAATATATGCATTTTTGTAAGCACTGTTTGGTTGGAAAACTGCATTGCAAAATTCAGATAAGTGTGAATTTCTAAGAATAGATGTATTTCAGATAGCATATTAGTTCAGAAAGAGTTCATTTGATATATTTGGCTTCAGATGCATACTGATTCAAATTTCTCCTGAATCCCTACTCATTGGTGGTTTGGCATTCAATCCAGTAATCTAATCTAAAGACTTTATCGATTGTTTTTGAAGAAGGATGTTGACATTGGAAGTGGCCTACTTCAAAACAGCCAGTAAAGTGCCTGGACTTAAAACCAAACTTCCAGCGAGGCAAGATTGCCTCTGTGCACAAAACGTTGAGGGCAATTGTCAAAAATACATTTTGTAAAGCTCTTTCCATGAACAGAGGGGAAAATTGACATTTAAAGGTCCTTGACTGCAAATTACTATTACCTGCTGAAGTGAGGATGAGGGTTCTTTGCAAACACTTGAACAGTTGAGGTCTCAGGGATGCCAGATTGGTAACTTATGTGCAAATTGATAGCTGTGATGATGTGGTGGTAAGTGATGTAAGTGATTTGTCTCTTATGAAAACTAGAAGAGAGTGTTCTGTGACCACCATTGGAAAACCCTTTCTCCTAAGGCAATGCAGTTTCCTGAACACTTTGAGTTGTAACTGTTCATCACAAATTACAGAGGAACTCTAGGTATGTAGGAAGCAAAGAATACTGACAAAATACCCATACACTGTTGACTCATGTCAAGAACTAAGAGTCCTAGATGCTTTTCACATGTACTACTGGCAAGCCAGATGTCCCTGCAACTTACATTGTTGCAGGTGGTTCTTACTGCCTATGTGTAGAACCTTACATCTGTTCCTGTTGAAATTCATTTTGTTGGTTGGGCCTAATTTTACAATCGCTTAAGGTCATACTGAATCCCAATTCCATTTTGATGTCATTAGTATATTTGATGAGCATCCCCTCAATTCCTTCATCAAAGTTGCTTATAAAGATGTTGAACAACAACAGGCCCGAGACATAACCCTGTGACACTCTACTTTTTTCTTGGATGATGAGGAACCATTAGTGAGCAGTCTTTAGGTTCAATCAGTCAACCAACTACAATTCTACCTAACAGTAACCTCATCTAGCCTACCAGCTTCTCTGCAAGAATATCATGGGGGACTTTATCAAAAGCCTTACTGAAATCAAGATACACCACATCCACAGCATTCCCCTGATCTACCAAGCTCGTAACTCTATCAGCTTAGCAGAGAGGGAGAAAGCTACCCTTGGTAAAGTAGTCAGGTATTATTATTATTATTATTATTATTATTATTATTATTATTATTATTATAATACCTATCTATACATACACTGATTTAGACTGCCAATGTTTATTTTTTGGGAAGCTTTTTAAAACTGTTTTAACTGTTGTATTCTAAATTCTTGTGACTCACCCAATGATCTTAGGGTAAATGGTGGGTAATAAATAATAACAACAGCATTTTAATAATAAGGTAAGGTAAAGAACCCATGGATGGTTAAGTCCAATCGATTTCAACTATGGGGTGCAGCGCTCATTTCGCTTTTTAGGCCGGGAGAGCCGGCGTTTGTTCACAGGCAGCTTTCCGGGTCATGTGACCAGCATGACTAAAATGCTTCTGGTGCAACAGGACACCGTGATGAGTGCCAGAGTGCACAGAAATGCTGTTTACCTTCTCACCAAAATGGCACCTATTTAGCTACCTGCATTGGTGTGCTTTCAAACTGCTAGGTTGGCAGAAGTTGGGACAGAGCAACGGGAGCTCATCCCATCATGCGGATTTGAACTGCCGACCTTCCGATCGGCAAGCCCAAGAGGGTCAGTGATAATACTATGCTGATGGCCAGCATAAAATCAACCATAAAATTACATTCATAAAACAAATGCAAAATATATACTTTTTGTGTTGGCACTCCTCCAGAAATGAGTTCCACTTTTATGTAAGACATTTGTACTGCTTCTCAGTATGAAAACCAAGTCAGATTGAACTTTTAACCTTGCTATTCACTCAAGACCAAATGTTAAATTGATCTTTTCCCAAAAATTATCTGAGCAACTTCCCTGTTGCTATTGCTACTGCGAGTGTTGCTGTTAAATTTTATTTTGTTTTGAAACAAAGGATTGCTTTTGTCATGAACAGAGAGGCGGGGGGAGATCCAGAGCTATTAGGACCACTTCATGGTATCACCCAAAGATATGCTGGAAAGGAAATGTCCCTTCACAGAATGAAAAATGAACTGTGTGCAGTTGAAGATACTTTGTTTGCAATTATTTCAGCTTGTCTGCCTATTTGTACCTTGTTGAAATACAGACAGAAAGGACCTAAATGAAGGGCAATGCATTATGACGGTTTCCAGCTTCTTCCAATCTCTGAAAGAGAAGGGGAGGGGATGTCACAGGTTGTGAGTAGGGTTAATGGGCCTAACTTACTCATAGCAATTAAATTCAGTGGATACACTTTGAGTAAAACATCACTGAATACCTCCACAGGTTTCAAAAACTCCAATAGGGCACCAACAATATCGTTCCTTGGATGCCAGTGGTGAGCTGCAACTCCAGCAAAGTCATTGTGCTCCCAAGAAAGCATAATAATAATAATAATAATAATAATAATAATAATAATAATAATATATTTATACCCCACCCATCTGGCTGGGTTTCCCCAGCCACTCTGGGCAGTTCCCAACAGAATATTAAAAACACGATAAAACGTCAAACTTTAAAAACTTCCCTAAACAGGGTTGCCTTCAGATGTCTTCTAAAAGTCAGATAATTGTTTATTTCCTTGACAGCTGATGGGAGGGCATTCCACAGGGCGGTTGCCACTACCGAGAAGGCCCTCTGCCTGGTTCTCTGTAACCTCACTTCCCACAGTGAGGGAACCGCCAGAAGGCCCTTGGAGCTGGACCTCAGTGTCCGGGCTGAACGAAGGGGGTGGAGACGCTCCTTCATAAGGTCAAGCAAAGTTGTCTTAAAATCCGTCCTGGCTCTTACAAAAGAAAGGACCCTAAAACTTTCCACCTAGGTACTGCAAGGTAAAGGCATTTATGGGCATGTTAACCGAAGTCTCAGCCAGGGAATTTGGGAGCAGCTATCCTTTCCTGCATAGAGGTCATTTATGCAACCAGCCCACCAATGCACAGGCTACCATTGGAAGTGTATCACTGTCTCTCAAAGGCTTCACAACAGACTTTACTTGTCTCTCAGGAGTTGTATACTTTTCTTTTTTCTTTAAATTTTATTAACATATAAAACACATACATTTCAAACTGCTATTGGTCTGGCCCGATCCAGATAAATCACAGCCATCATATGGAAAACATTGCATGTGCTCCAGCAACCTTGAGATCCCACACAAAGAGCAACTTGATGCAACTTTGGGAGCGCAGGGTGCCCTCAAGCGGTATAGTGACAGTTGTAGCACAAATGAGCCGTGTTCAAAGTTGACATGGCACATTGTTCTGAAATGTATTTGTCACTTCCCCCTCTCCCACATCCTGGTCCCTCAACCCGAGTCATGAAAGGCAGTTGCAGCCTGTAGTACATTGACCTTTTCAGCGTTATAGAATTTAATTGATCTCGCACCACTTGTGGCTTCACTAACAGGCTTGAGAAGAGGGTGGGCAGCATGCCTAGCTAGTCAAAATAATAGGATATTTAAAAGGTTAAATCAGTCCTGCATTCATCATGACTGTCTATAACAGGCACCACTGGGCATAACAATTCTTGATTCCTCATACCAAGACCACAGACAGCTGGGGGTAGGGTGGCGGAGGGGAGGATGAATCCATTCTCATGAATATGCATGACTGTAATGAGAACAGACAAGGCTGTGCATACTTAACCTTTTCTTGTTATCGTTGGAGATTGCACACTTGTGTTTCTTCTCAGGATGACACACCTGAGCTGAAAAAAGGAAGATTTGTACATCCTCTGATGCTGCATAAATGTAATATTTGTTGATGACCCTGTGATGAGAGTTGGTGCTTCACTGATTTTGACTTCACAAAAGCGGGGGTTGCTATATTGCTTTTGTTCTCCCTGAACCAAAACCAAAACATGATTGCACATGTACAAAGACTTAAGTGGATGGCAAAAGACAAAGGGAACTGGCCCAGCTCTGTGTTGAACACTTTGAAATATGAAAGGCACTGCTCATTTTTGTGGCAGAACATGGAGGACACAAGAAGATAGCTCACTTTCTCTCTTCCCCTCCCCTCCTACTTTTTCTGGTGCCTGGGGATACACATGTGTGTATTTATATATATAGTTTTAATTCTATCCATGTTTCATTGTTTTTAGTGGTTCTTGTTTTTATCTGTAAGTTGCCTTGACTCCCTGTCAGAGAAAAAGGTGGGGTGGTATAATAACAATAATTAATAATAATAATTAATGTAACCTAGGTGCAAATTGAGTCTGGTGTAGATCAAGCCCCAGTTCAAGCTTTCCCTGGCACCTGTTTTCCCTACTCACCTGAACAGGAAAGTGTAGGGGCAGCATCTTAATTTTGTAACCCTTCAGTCGATCACAATAAGACAGGAATGTTGGAATGTGTTGCTCAACAGATATTGTTGAAGTCCCCATCAATTCTAGCCATCTTGGACAGGGATAATGGTAGTTAGCAACCTCGGGGGGGGGTACAAGTTCCTTGTTCCTGCAGTAAGATTTCCCTCTTAAAAGGTAAAGGGACCCCTGACCATTAGGTCCAGTTGTGGCTGACTCTGGGGTTGCTGCGCTCATCTCGCTTTATTGGCCGAGGGAGCCGGGGTACAGCTTCTGGGTTATGTGGCCAGCATGATAACAGCTCTTCCTATCATCTCTGATTATTTTTTAAAGGAGCAATCAAGTTGTTGTGAGTTGTTCTCATTGTGTGTATCTCTCTCTGTGTGGGGGGGAACAGAGGGACGGACTTTTCTTCAAATTGGAACCTCCACACGATCGAATTCTGATAGTCAGGGAGCTGACTTTGGGTTCAATTCCAGTCCACCGCTAAAGGCTAAACCATTCCTACAGGGGTTTGTCAAACTTTGGCATAAACCACCTCCACTGTCTTTTTCAATTTCCATCTGCACAGCAGGCTTGATAAGCACAAGTGTTTAGATTTCCACAATTAAAATGATTGAGGAGCCAGTTCACTTCTAATAAATGGTCTGAAATAACAAGCTCCTCCAGTGTACTGAGCATCAAAAACAAATAATGGGGAGGAAAGAAATTGCTTCCGATGATTATATCGGGCAGAGAATGTAATTTACATCAAAATGTGCAATGTGTCTCTATGTCCCTCCTCTCTGGCTGTTAGAATGTGAATGCTGAACTGAAGGAAAACATTTTCCACTGTCCCTGCCTTAGCCTGATATATCATTCCCTCCCTCAACATGATAGTCCTTTTGCAATTACTACGGGATTTTAAATTTTGATTCTTAACAAAGTCTGCAGAATTGTGTTACAGACACTGGCTTGCATCCTTTTTGTGAATGGAACAGAGTTCATGTTCATAGAGAAGGGCTTTCCATCTTATAGCAGTCTCCTACACCTCCAGACATCTGGTTCTATGTGTGGAGGGTCTTTATGAATGATATGCCATATGGTGCAAGGGCTGCTGATGTAGGAAGGATTTGATAGAAATTGCCCAGTCCCCTCAGTGTGAACTGAGGAACCATTCAGAATCCAAGCCACTTTGCACAGCACTAAACCCCACAGTGCATGAATCTGCCTCATTCTGTTGTACGTTTAAAATCCTCTGAACTCACCAGACACCTTAACATATTTTCTTGAAGCTTTATGGTGCATATGTCGTGCTTGAGTATGGAGTTGCTGATAACTGTTGATCACCTGTAGAAAGAAGGTTGTCTAACAACATTGAATATGCAAAGATGCATCTCATAGCTATCTAAGCAGAAAATGCAAGACTCCTCAAGCATGACGAGTGCTCAGATAAATTTAGTGCCTCTCCCTTTAAAATTCTCTCAAGTGCCAGTTGGAGGAAGAAACTGAGTCTCTTCTTCCAAGTATTTTAAAGGTCTATCAACCAAAGTTTACAGGTTATTCCATTCTTATTTAAGGCTAATTTATTTTATATTTGGGCATTCAAATACTCTTATGTATTTATGTGGTGCGTGATCACAAACCTGTCAATCACAATAGAGCTCTTGTGTTTGCTCTCTCTTCCTCCACCACAACCCTGATGTTATATCATTATGGTAACCTTAGAGACATTCATTTCATTTTCAGCAGACATCAGTCTACATTATTGTTTGACTGCTGGATCTTCAAGATGCCACAAAGTGTGTCAACTCATGGCATCTTGTAGAGATCCTGCTTCACCTTCAAGCCCCAAATACCTCTGATGCAACTCCACCTTGAAAGATTGGATTCATCCAAATTTGATTCAGATCCCTAATAAATAGCCCCAGGGTGAAGTTAGGAGGCAGGAGTCACCAGTGACACACACCATGTGTTTCCAACCATATACAAGAAGCACCTATATAGTTCTGGTTATCATGCAATATAAGAAGTAATTGCAACATCCCTTTACGCACACTGCTTTTCGGTGGTAATTTAGATGTACCCAAGAATAGGCTTACTATAAACTATGCTCCCAATCCTTTCCAAAATTGAAAGGATGCCACCAAAATCATCTTATCTCTGTTTTTTGAATTTTCAGATGCAGTCTTTCTTTCATTTTAAGCTTTATTTTAATGTCGAGTCACAAGGTGCAGAAGGTGATGTTAAGACACAAGCCTCTTTTGCAGCTGTGGAAGATTAATCTTGTACTGCTACTTTCCTGACCTCAAAAGAAACCACAGCACTAAATCACAGACGAGTCCAGGCAAGCCAAACAGTTGCTTTCATGAGTCTTTAAAGTCCAATCTCCTAATGCGAGGGCATATCCTCTGGTAGCCAAATAGAAGTTTGATATTTTGCATATTTGACTAATCTTCCATTCCCCCCTTTGTTTTCTGACATAGTGATGAATGCTAGATGTCGCTCTGTGAGGGTCATATTCAAAGGCATTAGTCAGAAAATCTCAAATGGATGTGGTGGCATCTTCATGGTGCTTTTGAACACATCAGAAAGAAACCTAAGACTTGAAGCTTTAGGACATGATGACCTATTCCACCCTCACCTTGCAACTTCAAAGTCTGGCTGCTTCTTAGCAAAGCAGGACTGGAAGGGAGTGATTTCAGTGAAGCTGTAGCATACCAGTGGAGAGTGCTTAATGCTTCCTTTGCTCCTCACTTCCCACCTCAAATTCCCCTACAGCTGCCTGCTCCCCCAGTAGGGGTTCCAATTCCCATTTTCCATTACAAATTAATGTCAGGAGTTTTTCATGAAACAAAAGGAGCTGGTAGTGAGAAGGGGAAAGCAACCACCAAAGGAAGGGTTAGGGGTACCACTTCTGCCTGCCATGTCTCTGTTGGCAATTGCAGCCGCCCAGGCTTGCAAAGAATACTACAGGTTGTTAGGGCTTGAAAGACACAGGTTTTGCCATTCGTCTTCTTTCGTTTGAGCCGGCTGTGCTGATGGTCCCATAGGATTTTGTGCTCACTTGCATTTGCCCCTTCCATTTCCAGTTTCAGTTCAAGTTTTCCAGTTTGCTGTTCAGGGAAATGCATTCCCCTCAGGGCTGCCATGCTCTGATAATGTTTGCAGTCCCAGATTGTCTTGACATGAGTATCGTTTGTGCATTAATTGACAAGATGTCCCCCAAATCCCATGCTACCTTCATCAGAGATTGCTTCTGGCTGCTCACTTGCTGTTCAATGCCAGCAGTATATTTTAGGCCATTGCTTCAGTGCCAGCTGTCTTGCACTAATTCACGCTACCAGCAATGAACAGGCATGCAAAATCCATCCTATCTTACTTTAGTTATTGGCTCCTTCCTGTTGTACGTAGGGTGAAGAATGTCAAGAGTCCTAAAGCTGTGTCTATTAACTGAAGCTGATTTCCATCTTTTATGTATTTGAATTTTGGGCCATTTTTGTAAATAAAGAAAACCTCCTTATTACAGGAGTGGAGAACTAGCAACCCTCCAGATGTTGTTGGCATACAGCTCCAATCACCTTCTTCTCTGGGGCTGATGGGAATTGGAGTCCAAAAAAATCTGGAGGGCCACAAGGTCCCTGCCTTATAAATTCAGACCGACATATGGCTGTGGCATGCAAGCAAATCAGCCCCACTGTCTACTTTTTGAATTCTGTCCTGAGAGCAGAATGCTGTTGTGAGGACAGAACAGAGAGCCTAGAATGCAAACTCAGAACAGAATGACCGCTTCCCGCATAAAACGGGGGGCGACCTTTGCGTGGACGCGCGCAGCCCCTGGATCTGGAGCGGCTCCATTCAGCATAGGCTTGGCTTTGCCTTCCCTCAGGTGGGATACCTGGAGGTCTCCGCCTACCCCAGTCAGTTGTCCAATCCCACCTGGGGGAAGCGTTGCCAAGGAGATCAGGCCAGGTGGGAGAGGGATTACCTGCCCACACAATAGAGGGAGGATCTTACCTGGGAATCCTCACTTGGCTCCAGAGCTTCTCCCACCCTACCCACCCTCAGTTAATGCCTTATTTTGCAGGTTAACTTTTCTTTACAGGTTTTGCAGGTTAACTTTTCTTACAGGTATACGGGCGCTGCTTCGTTAAGGTCGCTGTCAAAGGGCCGGAAAGGAATTTCCCTGCATTGGCAGGTTTCGCCTTTCCCGTAGCAAAACGTCACAACTTTGGCAGTATCAGGCCTTGGGCAGAATCCTTTTGTCCATCTTCCTCTTGCAGCGGCGATACCAGGGTTCCCCGTTAAAGGGGTTTCTGAAGGGAGGCTTTGAATGTACGCCGAAAGGACGTCATTGCTCTCCCCTGTGGCGGCAGCGTAACGGGCGCGGCTATCTCTGCTTGAACATATGTTCTCCAGAGCTGGCCCATCCCCCCCACAAACACTGGATAACCCTGATGCTCCCTAGGTCCCCAGCTGGGGACTGGGGAGGGAGAACGCCCAATGCCTGAGCCAAGGTCTACCCACTTGAAATTTAATAAAGTTGTGGCCAATTTAATCCCATAGCACGTTGTCTTGACTCGTTATTCCACATGACCGGGGGGGGGGGACCGCTCGGGACCTGGGGACTCCGCCTGTCCACGCAATGCTAAAGTTGACAAAGACTGGAGTTCTTATTTCAGATGATGCTATGTGCACCTGCAAAATCTATGCTAGAACCTTATTAGGATTGCCTTGCAGGCCAAATTTGATCCCACCCACCTGACAATCATCTGATGTCAGATGGAAGGTCAAGTCCTGAAATTGGGACTTCGGGGTATCGTGCAAGGCAC
Organism: Podarcis raffonei; assembly: GCF_027172205.1. Taxonomy (NCBI): domain Eukaryota; kingdom Metazoa; phylum Chordata; class Lepidosauria; order Squamata; family Lacertidae; genus Podarcis; species Podarcis raffonei. The sequence goes on from NC_070604.1 coordinate 57,061,376, forward strand.
TGCTAAAACTTAGTGTGTCCCCTCCCCCCTTGTTTTAGCAAGGGTTTCCAATACAAATCCCTTCCTGAATCAGGAGGAGTTTTTTATCAAAAGCTCTGCTAAAACAGAGGGGGGACGACTTGGTTTAGCAGGCAATTCCACTGCAAACTCCTTTTGTTTATCCAGAATGGGGTTGCTGATCTGCTGTGCAGACAGTCAACAAAGATTTAGCCCCACCCTTCCACCATCAGCTGACATCATGAGTGATGCCAGTTTATGGGTGACTTGGCAGGCACCTTGCTGTAGACTGTCAACTCAATGAACTTTCTGTGTGGCCAGTATCATGGTTTAGTTCAAACTGCTGTGGGGGAAAACTGGAGTCCTCCTTTCTATACCTGATGTGAAAAGGAGAGTAAGGGTCATATTTGCAGCTCCAAAGAGTTCTTACAGTCTTGAATAGAAATGGATACTTGTCTTCTGTGCAATCCTGATTAGAAACCTAGTTTGGAGGACTAATACACAGTTTGCTGATGTGGGCATCACACTAAACTGTGATTTGATAAAACCAGGAAGTTGTCTTTTAAGCCATCCAAGGGGATGTTTGAAAGTTTGAAGGGGCAGAAATATATGCTTGAGTCCATCACTTGTTATTGACTTTCCAAATTTGGAGAAATGGCTTAGAACAAGAACATCTGCATTCAGACAATAATTGTAAAGGTGCATCTTCCTAATCTAGTCCATAGTTTGTTCCTTTTCTTTCTTTTTGTCAGCCTCTATGAACTCTTAACATAATTTTGTTTCTCCCTTGTATATTAAATTAAATTATGGCAATAAACAAATATAGCATTCTCAACTTTTTTGTGCTATTCACCACAAGCCTACCTCAAGGGCTTGCGATCACCAAGATCTACAATTATCATAACTATTTGTATCTTAAAAGTTCCTGAACTGTCACACTGAATGATAAAGAAAACCCAGAAAAAACAATATTTTTAAGATAACACCTTTACATCTTTACATACTTCAAAACAATTGTTCAAAGCAGCTTGTGATTGGTAAGTATCATAGTTCCTTTGCCCTTTAACTACATGCTTATTGGAGCCATCTAGTAGCTTAACTCTTATTTCATTTAAGCTCAAGTGATCATAATTTATGTGTGACTCATAACACCTAATTAACTGAGCTCTTTCCCATGAAGTAAAATGACTAACTTTCTTCACTTCCGTGAAATTTGGATTATAAAAACATGTGCTTAAAGGTGACTGAGATGGCGCTAAGATTTGAGAATATCTTTCCCAAATTTGGATTAACACTTTACATGTTATAATTGGTTTAGCTTTTATCCTTGGTCTATAGCGGTTTCCCCCCATTAAAATCACTTCTCTTGTCCAAATGACTTTGGTGTGTTTAATTGCTCAATGAACCAGTTGCAAATACTGTCCTCAATCTCCTACCAGTGGCACAAAGTTGTTAAAATTGCTGCCTGGTAATGCATAGATATATTCTGAACCTTCAGTCCCCTCATTTTAACCTTTGTTCTATTCATTTTTCATCTGGGCTTCTTATTATTCTGGAAAAACTTATTTATCATATACTGAATGGCATTCAATGTCTTCTGGGAGATTGCAGTTCCCATGTTGAAAAAAAACAAAAACTCTGGTAGCACATTCAGACTGCATTATTTATTTACTTCATTAATATTAAAAATAGTTTGCATCACATCTGCCTACAAATAGTATACAACACAAAATTAAAATGATTTTAAAAAATCAGTAATGAAAGACTAACTGTGCAAGCCTATTCATGTCCATTCAGAAGCTGTTTTGAATTCAGTGCAATTCATTCCCAGGAAAGAGAGCATAGGATTACAGCTTTAGTCGCACTACACACATTTGCGTGTGAGTGAGTCCCATTGAACTCAATGGGGTTTATTTCTGAGTAGATAAGCATAGACCTGCAGTGTTATAGTAACAGCTAAAAATCAGCAGTAAACCAGCCCGTATAACATTTTATTATCTCCCTCTCCCAAATACACAACCTAATAAAACTGTAGTTTCTTTCTTTATGACTTTCCATATATTCGAGTATGCATGGCCTTGGATAACTTTAGAGTTGGAATCACAGCAGCTTGTTCTTGCAGGTTTTAACTGGAGTGTCACTTGCAAAGATGGCTTGAATTTGGAAAAGGTAAGAGGTGACGGCAGCCGTTCTGTCATTTATGAGATCCTTTGCAAAGCTTAGGCAAGATCCAAAGGCTGCCCAGGCTCCACGGCATCTTCAATCAGTCAGCTGTTTAGCCTTCTGTTTCTAAATGTGAGCCAGTGATGATGGCACAAGGAACACAAGCGTTATGTCTTAGCTTGCAGATTGAATGGCTCATCTGTGCAGAAATGTGAGGGGAGAGGTGTGCATTTCTTCCCTCCTCCAGTTTCTACAGTGACTGCAAACTGATTTTTTGCTCCTCTTTAGAATCAAAGATCTGGAAGGGGCCTTGTAGGACACTGAGTCCAAATCTACTCAATGAAGGAAATCCAGGGCAAGAGTCTCCCACACCCTGTACTGTGTAAAAGTATATATACAGGCAACAACTGTTTTGTGTGGGGGTTGCATTCCTGACCCCCACGCACACTGGTGGAGTGTGTGTAAGCCCATTCTGCCCTGTTCAACCCCACCCCACCTTTTACACTCCCTTTACCAGGGTCAGCGTGATGCGCATGGCTGCACGTCCTTTAGACACTCATGCTCTACTTCTACATTTGTAAATAAACCCAAAAATTACAGAAACACCATAAGTTTCCAGTGACCTCTCCTTCAATGGAAGCCAGGCCTGAGTAGCACTGCACCGCTGAACTTCTCACTGGGCGAGTAAGTAGCACATAACAGCACATAGCTGTTTTCCACATATGGCTTCCCATGTGATGAGCAAGACTTAGGTCCTCTCCTAATTTTCTTCCCTATTTTTGCACTTGTCTAAAGTCACTTTAAATGCCTGTTGTCTTTGTCCATGGAGTTTTCTTGGCAGGGATACTGGAGTGGCTTGCCGGTTCCTGCTCCAGGTGGATCACGTTTGGTCAAAACTCTCCACTATGACCTGTGCATCTTGGATGCCCTGCTCGGCATAGTTCATAGCTTCTCTGAGTTATTCAAGCCCCTTCGCCATGGCAAGGCAGTGATCCATGAAGACTCCAATAGTTTGGCCACCTCATGAGAAGAGAAGACTCCCTGGAAAAGACCCTGATGTTGGGAAAGATGGAGGGTACAAGGAGAAGGGAACGACAGAGGACGAGATGGGTGGATAGTGTTCTCGAAGCTACCAGCATGAGTTTGACCAAACTGCGGGAGGCAGTGGAAGACAGGAGTGCCTGGCGTGCTCTGGTCCATGGGGTCATAAAGAGTCGGACATGACTAAACAACTAAACAACAACAACAACAAAAAGCCACTTGGTTCAACTCCAAACTCTGCTTCTCAAATCTTTACATTTAACATCAAGTTCTATCTACTTTTAGTAAAACACCAAAAGATTTTCAGACCTCCAGATATTTCTGGCCATTGTCAGAAGTAATGGCATTTCCCCCCCTCCTCCCCCCTTGACTTTGGCTCTGATAATCCCACCTTGTTCCACAGCCTCACAATGCAATGAATATGTGATCTGACACATTATGCCTTGCTGGTTCCAAAAGCACTTTTGTCCTGCTGAGCATCTTCAGAAAATGTCTCACTCAGTCATAGGAGAATGAAATGGCATGCTTTATATGTTATGGGCTTTAATAGCACTTTAATCGTGTTTGTTGGAGAAATCTTGGCAGCCATCCATTGCTGTTTATTCCCTTTCAACAACTAAAAACACATGCACGCAAAACATTTCTGTGAATTCAGCTTCTCCCGCAGAGTGAAAATTTCACAATTGCACAAGCACCATTATCATGCTGGGAAACAGGGATGGGGGTGGAGATCTTCAGTATAAACAAAAAGGAGTCACTGCCCAGTGACTCACATAGCTTGTCAGCCAAAAAAACACTGCCTTCTGAGTATCCAACCCTCTATATGCCTTAAGTTTTTAAGATATAGTGCAGTTTTAATTCAACAAAGAAACTATGGGCTGGTTCATATATTATAATTTTACGCCAAGAGGACTTTGCAACTGCAGTCATTGGAGTATCTACTGTCTCTAGGGAAGGAGCAACCTGTTGAACGAAGGGCAATGCAACATCTGTGTTCTTATCTGAAAGATCAGCACCCATGACCTTCTTGGCAGATTACTGGGCTGCAGAATAGGTCCTTTGCCTTACTTCAAGGAAGATAGATATCTGTAATGTTTAAACTGGATCAGTCATTACTAGTTACAGCAAAAGCATGGAGGAAAAGTGGAAGAAAAGCTAAGCTCACAACTCAGGAATGCCACTTTCTGTTTCTATATACAGTACAGTAAACCTTTAGTGACTTTTGTCAGGGACTGACAGGGCTCTGACAAGTGTGTCATGGAGGCGGGGTGAGGGAGGGGAAGGGGCTGACCCAGGAGAGGCAGAAAGGCTTTGTCACATATGGGTTGTGGTTCGAGGACCCGATCCCCGCTTGTGGAATGAATACACACAGACACAGAGTATAAGGTTAATGGGCAAGGAAAGGCCACAACTTTATTGATTACAGCAAGTGAGAAGGTATTGGCTTAGGCATTGGACCACGACAGTGACGAGAAGGCAGAAAATGAGGCAGAATGGCTGGCGCAGCAGTAACTTAAACTGCAAACCATGCCCCCTCCAAGCCGCCCGGTTGGACGCTTACCTGTGGGCGTGGTGCACCAGCCAGGTGAGTGGGGCAGGGGGCATAACTCCCCTGCATGACGCAGAAATCGCGTCCCGACCACAACACCTCCCCTCTTGGAAGAGGAGAGGCTTTTTAAAACATGACCTCAAAGGTCTCAACCACATAAGACTGATGGAGGAATACATAATTTGTGTGCACTTATCTCTGCTGTTTCAACTTCAAACTAAAACACACTTGGGGGGAAGACCCACACCACATCTTGTTTCAGTTATGGTGAATTAGGCTGCAAAAGAAGGCAGTAGTGGATGCTGCTTTGCCAACTACCCAGCGCTCAGCATGGTATGCATTCAGTGAAAGATAATCTGGAGACTCTTGTGCTCAGATGACAGTGAGGTGTCTTAAAGATTGTTAACCTGAGAAGCAGAGATGATGACATACTGGCAGATCTTTCTGTATATCCAAGTAAGAGACCTATTAACCCTAGTGTTACATCCCTGTTGCAGCTGATAGGCTGATCTGAAGGGGTATGTGAACCTCCTTTGACATATAAACTTGCTACAGTGGAAGTAAGGAAGTTCATTGATGAGCCCATGCAAGTTTCACAGTGGCTCTGTAAGAATCAATGTATAGAGAGGTGTGTAAAACAGGTCAGAGATAGCAGGCAGGGTGTATAGACATGAGAAATGTGAGGCCAAGAAGCAAGTTGGTGGTGAATGTACAAGACCAAATCAAAGCAAGACTTGATGAAACATCAATCCACAATGGAGGTTTACATTACATTTCTTAATGGATCGCTCTAGCAGTTCTGTTTGTTGGTTTAATATGGCGAGTGAGTGGCAAAACGGTATATAAGCACATGATGCTACAGCCCAAATCACCCCCCCCCCAGTATGATATAGTTATTAGAGTATTGTTTTAGGACAGACCTAGGTTCCGAATCCCTCACAGCCATAAAGTTTCCTGGGTGACTCTGAGCTATTATATCTCAGCTTTACCTACTTGACATGATTGATGGGTGTATAAAACAGGAGCCAAGAACTGTGAATGCCACCCTAAGCTTCTTGGATGAACGGGGGGATATAACTGTAATACATAAAATAAAATAAAACTCCCATTTATAAGCATTTTTCATAGAAGAAGTATAGTCTCACTTTCCCAATGCAAATATATTTTCTGCATCTTTTGGCTCCAAGGCATCAATCTTTACTTAAACTATGATTTGAGGATTGCTGCTGAAGCTGTAATTTGAAAATACTGGCAGTACAATATGGTAAGTGAAGGAATGCCTTTCCTGTATTTGATCCTCTGAAGCTGAGAAGTTTCAAAGCAGGCCTAAATATTTTAGGGAGGAAGACCTTTTCATTTGAGGCACCACAATTTTGAAAAACTTCCCTTCACTTTGGAATTTAGGAATTCAGTCCGTAAATGCCCAGGCAATGGGGAGTGGGTGGTCTTTGGTTTGTTTTATACATGGTATTTTTGTTTCAATGATTTTGCTGTTCAGTGTCCTTTTTGATACATTAGTTCAGGGCGGGGAACCTTTTTCAGCCCAAGGGCCACATTCCCTGCCAGGGGCCACATGACAGTGGTGGCTGGCGCCAGAGGCAAAAGTAAACAGAGCAACTCAAATGAATATTGCCTTTGTACAGCAGGCTAGTTTCCAAACACACTCACACAGCTCTCTCCATCTTCCAACAAAGCGTGTTCTCACTAAAGGAGAGCACGTGTTGCGGATGGGGCCTAGCAAGACACCCCGTAGTTGCCAGGCAGGATAAGATAGAGGGGCCTGGCAAGGATTGGCTGTTTGAGTTGCTGGGGTAAAATTGATGTTGCCAATTTGGGGGTGGGAACAGGTTATTTAAACAAGGTTCACAGCAAGCTGCTTTCTCTTTCAATGTGGGAACCGGATCACCCGCCTGCCCTCCCTTTTGGGCTTGTGCTTTGACCTTGCTATGCCTGTCATGGGGTCGTCCGCCTTGGTGCGGGGGCCTGGTAGGAATTTTTCCATTTGGCTGATTAGTGTGTGCCATTTGGTTTTTGCCTACTGCGTAGCAAATTGTCACAACTTGTAAGGTTGGCGGTTAGGCATTGGTTTATATTGGTTGGTGGAGGGGTATGGATTGGCTGTGCCTGCCCCTCCAATGCTGCTGCTGCATGGGAATTCTGTTAAAGGAATTCAGGGGCTTACCATCCTCTCGTCCAAACCCCTGGAATCGGGTGCGGGCCGCGTAAGCTCCTGGGAGCATGCGGGGAGAAGCTGAGGGTCTGTGTCGCAGCTCCAGTTATCCCTGATCTTGTTCCTCCACACTGGCTTTCGCTGGAATCCGGGAGTCAGTGCTGTCCCCCAAGGCGGGGGGGACAGATAGTCATAACCAATGCCTAAGCATCCACTCACAATTTGTATGTTTAATAAAGTTGTGGCCAAAATTATGCCAAAAACCTTAAACAAAAATTTATGAGTGATGTGTGAGTTATTGGGGTAGGGGTGCAAAGCCATTTCCCGAGAATACAATAACATTTTCCAGCCAGGTAACTTTTAAAGAGGGTATGAAGCAAGGCCAATGACAGGTGTGGCATGGGGAATTTGTGTGTGACTGAGGGGCAGCTGTGGCCTGGGAAGAATACCGAGGGTCAAACCAAAAGACCCAAAGAGGCACATTGGCCCTCTGGGCCCAAGACCCTTGCATTAGATATGGTTGGACACTGGCATAGATGCTAATCAGAGAAGTGGTTTAAAAATTCTGAAAATAATAAGTATGAAGGTAAAGAAAGAACAAAAAAAAGCAAACTTCTCATGAATGTCTTATAAGAGTTATCGATAGCTAATGGCTTTTCTTCAGTTTTATTGCTAAATACTTTTTGGAAGTGGAGTTTTAGAAAAGCTAAGCAGACATGTTTTCAGTGAGTGAGCCAGGCCAATGGATTCCCTTGTCCAGTTTGGGGAGAAATTGGGTTCATGTTTGCATTTTAATGCACTTCCTATAACAGTGCATGAACCAGAATGCAAAAATGGGAGCTGATAGATTTCTCCAGCCTTCCCCAGCACTACAGTTCCTTTCCTTTTAAATGTTTATTTTAGAACTTTTGAAGCTTTCAAGGCCTGGCTATAACTTGCCTCTTATGGTGGAAGCACAGTGCTTTAAACAAATCCATTATAATTGCTAACCTTCACTGGAATTCCTGTTTTTATAGTCCCTGTGGAAGCAGTTTGCTGCATCCATTACTTTACCCTGGAGATGAACACTTCTTCATTTGGTTGAAGTTGTGAGGGTTTTGTTTCATTCCCAAGAAGATGCCCCAAGTTAACTAATATCCAGCTCAATACATTGGCTGCTGTATCATATTGCTTAATTTTAAGGGCCATTGATCTTGACAGAACGTCTTTTAAGAAGGAAAGCACTAAAGTGGGCGCTGTTGTGCTATATTTTAGCAAAAGACAATTTAACTGCAGGGCGGCCATTGCTTTTAAGAATCCCAGTGTAGAAACACTGTTTAGCCTGTGTGTACAACTCAGGCTAGACTTCAAAGATATAGCAGAAAAGTAGATTGGCTTGTGCAGTAAAAGCACTTGTTTTCAATTTGCAGTTAATTGAGCTTCTAGACACATCACACCAACTTCAAATCCCCATAAACTGTTAGAGGCTGCAGGTCTTGATTCAGGGTCTTTACTTGGTGCACATGAGAAATTAGACCAGTCTTTCACCCCGGACTTGCAACAACAGAAAACCCACAAGTCCTTTTCAACTTATAAATGTATTTTCTTCTTCTGGTAATGGAGTTGTATCATCAGCATCCCAGATAGATAAGGGAAATCAGGATTTGACAGGCCTTGGACAAGTAACAATCCTTGGCCATTGTATGGGCAACAGCAGTTTCCTGGTATGCTGTCTCAGAGATCTCCACTCTACCTTCAGGTTTTTTTTTGTTTTTTGTTTGCTGTTCCTAGGTTCCTGGGTGCATGTGCATGCAAGGGTGTCCACTGATACCATATGCTATTTGTGATCTGTGTTCTATACTTTGAGCTTTGACAGTCTCCACAGAAGGATACCATGGTCATTAGTATGGAAAGTATTATAAGGACAACTACTCAAAGTCCACCCATTGAAATTAATAGGCCTATGACTAAGTTAATTTCAAGGGGTCTATTCTGAGTAGGACTAGCACTGGATACAAACCATAGTTTGGAGATGGGGAAGATGGCTGTCCTGATAGGTACAAGGAAGCAGCCATATTTGTCTCTGTCCAATTTCTCAGCACAGTGGATTGGCTAGTTGCTCCAAGCAGCTGTAAAATGTCCAAGAAAGAAAAAGGCACCCCTTGGTCTGCCTCATAAGCACCTTTCTGTGCTTGTGTTAAAACTGGGGTGAGATAGACATATCTGCATACATCTGAAGCGGACATGGAACAGAAACAGGTTGACCCATCCATCTCTTTGAAGATGCTGAGACCAGCCAAGGGATTGTTGATTCATAGCTAATGATTTTGCTTGGATTTTTTTTAAAAATGTGATTCTTTTAAAAAAATGCTTTCGGGTATATTTTTATTTTTATTACAATTGGAAGGAGGAAAATTGGGAGTAAATATAATGCAGTTTCTACTGGAGAGAAATGGAGGATAAGAAATGAAATCAGGTTCCCCGCTTAAAATGTGGTTCTAACTCTGTGAAGCATATGATTAAAGTCAGCATGCTGAAAGCTCAAGATGAAGGTAGGGGAGTCACAGGGGTCATTTTGTATTGCTTATGCAGTACATTACTTATGTAAGTGGCCTGGAAAAAAATAGATACATCACTGAAATATTCTTTGTTATTTGTGTAATATTCCAATGATTTGACAGCGTGGCTGAATTTTAGATGCATCTATGATGTGTGCATATTATGAAGAAAAGTAAGAATGTGTTTATTTGTCTTTCACCATCATTGTTTGAGTAAGTTAATGTATGAGCTAGTTTAATATTGTGATACAGCTTCTTGATTTTACTTGATAGTTGCTAGGTGATTATGGTGATGGATTGGTTTCAGTACTTTACCAGATGAAGCAACAGGAAATCCTTTGCTAAGGTTCCAAAGATGGTTTGCCAGCAATACTGAAGGGGATAGCATTGCAATGTGAAGAGACAGACAATATGCAAATTTTATGTTTTATATATATACACATAGATGGGTAGCTATTCATATAAAGAAGGAGAGCCGAAAGATGTTTTATAGAGCAAAATCTAGCAACATTTTAAATTCTATAATCAGTATTTGGTCAAAATTTGATTGAAATACATATAAACATACACAAAGAGACTACAGCTGAAATTGGTATTTTTAAAAAACTACAATCTAGCAATATTTGAACTTTCACAATTTGTATTTTTTCAAAAAATGTTTTTTTTCTTTTTAAAAAAATCAACCAGGTTTTTAGGATCAACATGTTCCATCAAAGTTAGAATGTTCTCTCTCCTAATCAATTGGATGTGAGTGAGTGGTTAAATGGAAGCAGCACAAAATTGACAAAATGCTACTTCACGTTAGCTTTCGGATACTATAAAAAGCTGACTGCTACATATCAGAATGGTGGTGGTGGCTGAACTCCAAAAACATCAGCTTAATTTGGAACTGACAAACCAAGTTATTCTTTCCCCCTCAAACCAGAGAAGAGCTGATTTATTCACAGTTCAATTTCAAGTCCTGTTCAGATGCTATAGGCCTCTTCCAATTCATCTTTCATAACAGTGATTCCATCAATGGCAGCATCTTGGAGGTTTCACCACTCTCCAAGGACCAGAGCATCCTAGTTACTAGCATGGCTGTCATCCATATGAAGGACTTAGGTTCCCTGGGGAAAAATACATTTCCTGGTACTCACTGGTGCCTGGGATAATACTAGAAAAATTTTCAAGGCTCCAAGGAAGGATGGAAGATGAGACATCCTTGCTGCTGTGCAGGGCAGTGCCACTACCAGGCCAGGTAAATAGGAAAGCAGAAGGGAGGCAAATGGGGAGTTCTTCTCCGGTTTGGATTGCACTTTCAACCAGAGAAGAACTGCTGGGTCATAATGCATTCCTAGGATTGAAACTGTTTCATAATCCAAAACTGATTCATAATCCAGCCAGGAACTTCAGCAACTTCACGAGCACAAATCAATGGAAGAAATGAGAGACAGCTGCCACTGTGACTATGTTTTGCATACAAAATGTGTTGGCCTTCAACAGCTCATTTTAATAAACCATTCCTCAGCACCTGTTGAGGCCTTTTCAATCTACTGTTTCGTTAACTGCTATATGTCAAGCGTTGTAAGTATTGATTGCTCCTCTACATCAGCTGTCAATTAAACTGAAATGGTGACAGATATATGAGATGATGGATATTGTCAAATGTTGGATGCTGCTGCATGTCACCTCTCACATTCTGTTTAACATTGACAGCTGCATGATAGATGCTAACAAATGCTGGCAGCTAAGTGTGAGACACTGTCAACTGCTGCTTGCTGCTGCAGGTTAGCTGTCTGCCCTGAAACCATGTATTGTCAAATGTTAATCACACCTGAAAGCAACAACAAACTACTGCATGTCAGCTATTAATTATTATTAGTGGTCAATATCATCAATCAGTTGACATCACACTCTGCCCATGAATAATAAACATTTATTTAGTATTCATTGTCAACTCCCCTGTGTATCTGGGGAAAGAACTAATTTTTTACTCAAATTTTATTCAAGTTTCAAGCAAATATTTTAGCAGATCAAGATATTTGACAAATCAATAGTATGTGTGGTAACATTAATTAATTAAAAGGGGGGAGAATTAGAAATATCTCAGCGAACCACTATCAAGTTTGCTTTCAGCTCTAATGGAGATTCATGTTGCCTTCGAAGCAGCATTAATGTAGCAGGATTGGCCATTCGCTGGTGATCCTTGAAATCATCCCTGCATTTATATTTTCATCAGATGGAAATAGCTCAAAAACATAGATGGCAAGAAGGGTTGATTTCAAACTACATCCTTAAAAGAGTGTCTGTTTACAGCTTGTTATTCCATTACTTTGCTATATGGGACGACATAATAATTTAGGAAGGGTTTTAGCCATTCTGCTTCTTTAAGAGGACTATAGTGATTGGAGTCAGGATGATTGCTCAGTTACTTTTACTAATCCCCTGCAGAAATGGGTTGCTGGAGATAGAAGGCATAAGAAAATGCTCTCTGAAGTCATTTTAAATTAGCAGCTAATGAGGATCTTTCTTTGTTGGTCATTTTGGAGCTGGTACAGCTGGAAAAAAAATCAACAAGAAGGAGAACTCATTTAGTTTGCTGTTAAGTCTGACACTGACAGATTATTTCCGGATGCCACAGTAGCCTTCTTGACTGCATAATGTGAAATGGATATCTTTGATTAATAAACTAGTCAGTACGGTTTTTGTCAGATCTTAATTCCAGTAATTGGCCTTACGTTTCCTGCAACAAAACCAGAGGTGGATCTCTCCAGATCTCTCCCTCTAATGCAAACTTGGGTGATTTGAGTACCTGCTGGTCTGGAAGAGAAACAGGACCACACAAAAATAAAGTAGTGATTTTCAACATACTCCTATTGACCCTGACCATTAGGTCCAGTCGTAACCGACTCTGGGGTTGTGGCGCTCATCTCGCTTTATTGGCCGAGGGAGCCGGCGTACAGCTTCTGGGTCATGTGGCCAGAATGACTAAGCCACTTCTGATGAACCAGAGCAGCACACAGAAACACCGTTTACCTTCCCGCCGGAGCGGTACCTATTTATCTACTTGCACTTTGATGTGCTTTCGAACTGCTAGGTTGGCAGGAGCAGGGACCGAGCAATGGGAGCTCACCCCATCGTGGGGATTCGAACCGCCGACCTTCTGATTGGCAAGTCCTAGGCTCTGTGGTTTAACCCACAGCGCCACCCGCATCCCTACTCCTATTGAGGGATGCCCTAAATAATGTAGAAGTTCATGGAAAAAATCTTCTCTCATGTGAAGAAACTTCAACTCACACAGCAGAACTTCCACTTCCTGTCCTCCCTCCCTCCCCTACAACTACCAGTGTCACTGTTCTCGAGAGTCACCCAACCCTCTTTCTTTCTATAGCAATTCAGAGGAAAACCTTGGGGAGAAGGAAAGAGGGTGGGAAGATATTCCTCTTCCCTTTGGCCTTCCTGAAACTTCCTCCCACTCTCTGCAAGCTCCACTCAGTACTACAAGCCTCCTGTTCCAGGTTGGAGCCTTGAACAAGAGCATCCCTCCTAAGGGTGAGGATACACTGAAACAGGTCTCTCTGGAGAGATTTAACTCTGTAAATGTGATCTAAGTCTTAACACGGGGGGGGGGGCTGTACCTTTTTTGACATGCATCCCCATGGCCACACACACACAAACATGCATACACACTTACTTTCAAGGAGCCCATTCAGATGTGGACAATTTGTGCAGCTGTTGGTGATCCTGGATGGTGGATTGCATGGAAATTGTCATGTATCCAGATGCTTTTCTTCAGGCTCCCAATGCACATATGGATGTATATTCCGTTGTTCCTTAACCACACACATGGATGGAACTTTTTCTTGCATGGGTCTCCTTTCTGGGTCACATAAGTGCACTGCAAATTTATGTCCATATTACAGCACTTCTATATGCTTATGGACAACACTTAAATTATATAAAAGTGCTATTATTGGATGCCAACAACAACTTCAATATTCTGTCTTTTTTTAAAAAAAAACAACCCTAACTTTGGCTGCAATCTTATGCATATTTACTTGCGAGTAAGCCACAGTGAATACAAGGAAACTTACTTCTGAGTGATCAGGTATAAGGGCACTCTGTGAAATTGTCACCTCTTGTTTGTTACAGTGTTCCTTGCAACCTAAGCCCTAAACTATATAGTTCCTGGGCTCTCCAGCATAAAATCGAATCCAATTCATTTTTGGCCTAAGGACTTTTTAAAATGTCCTAGTAATGAGCAAGTGAACCTGTATGTATAAGCACAAAATTCCATTTTTATTGTACCGCTGCTTACAGCTGGAAAAACAAACAAACAACCCTCTGTGTAATTTAACATTTGCATAATTTTATTTTATTTTAAAAACTAGAGTAAGGCAGCTCATTTGTTGGTAGTACCTTCTATTGAAATCAGTATGACTTGCAGTTCCAGAGTGTGCTCAGAGCTGTGGTAATGTCAATAGAGTGCTTATATTGGATTTTATGTGATCTCCAAACATCCTCTCTTCAGGCAAACCCTTATACACTGCATGTTACAAAAGATTTTAGCGTGCATTATGGGAAGCGTTATAGCGTGTATTTTCAGTTCACAAGGGACTCCTACCATACCAAGGACATGCCCCAAACTACCATCATGACTACCAGTCATGACCACGGTATGTTGCAGAACAGGGCTAGCGGGTGTTCTGGGTTCCGCTCCACATTGCGGGGCTCATATTACTTTGCTACTGGAGAGTAAGAGATCTTTCTTCCAAACCTCTCTCTCCAAAAAACCCTAGGGTTGAAGCAACTTAGTAGACTGGATCTGTACTTTCTAACCTGACAGTTCAGTGCTTTTATTCATTATTTCACAGAGAAAGGCTGAAGAAAGCAAACAATAAGACATTTCACTCTGTTCCTCTGCAGCCATTGCTTCCTGTTTGTAATTAACACAACTTTTTCAAGCAAAATTCTAGTAAGCGGTAATAGTAGCTGTTGGTGGATCAGCTTAAGAACACGGATCAGACCAAAGGCCTGTCTAGTTCAGAACTTGTTTCCTACAGAGGTCTCTGGGAAGTGTGCAAGCAAGATGTGAGGGCAACGGTCCTCTCTTAACTTGCTGTCCCCAGCAACTGGTAATTCAGAGATGTGCTGTCTCTAAACCATCATGACATGCCCCTTGATAGACTTATCCTCCCTATGCTTGTCAAATCCCCCTTTAAACCATCTAAGCCATTATGCCCTCAGCCATATTGTCAGGAAGCACTTAAGGAGTGATTCACAACTGACTGAAGCACTCCTACATTATTGAAGGTGGAGCAATGTATGTCACACTGTTTTATGTTTCCTTCCCATTGGTTTGCAAGCCTATTTTGTATATAAGCAGGATAGCTGTCTTCGGATTAGCGGTCTCTCTAATACGTTGTAGAAAATAAAAAAAATGAGGTTTTGTGTGTACTGTGCCCTCTAGGTGTCTTCAACTTAATGCACAACCACTCTGTTAAGTGGTAACTATGGTAACTGGTATTTTGTTTGTGACAGAAGAACAGTAAAATGTAAAGCACGACAGAACAGTGGCAGCATTCTCCATGGTGTTTTTCTTCTCATTGCCCTCTGAATTTGCATGGTGACTTAAATACATCTGAAGGGGTCCTGTCACAATTTGCAAGTCAATGAATATACTGTTTGAATGCTAACATTGGGATAGTGTGCACTCTCTCTGTGTCTCTCTTCTTTCTTGATTTGTGGGTCTGTAAACAGCTTCAGGCTGTCATGAACAGGTAAGCTTGTATAAGCAAGGATTGAGTTAAGTGGTGCTTAAATATAAATGAGTTTCACCTGGAGATTGAATAATCTCTGAGATCAGCATTTAGTAATATAATTGACTGCCTTTCACAGCAAATAACTAGAATATAGGACTGCATTCAACCCAGCAGCTGCCTTGAAGGCACTGTACGTTGCATTTCTTGCTGTACATTGCATTTTTTATTTCCATCGAATGTCCTTGATCACACAGAGGAAATGCATGCTGATGTACGCCAGGTTTCATACTTATCAGTTTTCCTCTACCATAGTACTAAATAGCAGTTTACGCAGGATGGTGCATGTCTGTATATGCGTAAACGTGTTTGAAGCTATAAGGCTGCAATCCTAAACACACTTCCTAGGAAACACACTGAATTCCGTGGGGGTTATTTCTAGACCAACCTATATAGGATTGCAGCATAAGAAATCAATCCAATACATAGAACATGAACTCCAAGCCTTGAAGCAAGTAGATCCCTGCACCTTGCATCAATGTCTGGACCTTGTCCTCTTCTTATGTCAAGGCAGTATTCCTTGGAGCATGAATGAGCAACCTATGACCCTCTAGATGTTATTGGGTTCCAGGTCACATGAGCCCCAGCCAGAATGGTCAATAGGTCAGGGATTATAGTATCTGTACTCCAACAACATATGGATGGCCACATGTTGCCCACCCATACCTGCCTTGGAGGGTGGAGAGTGAGCACATAGGAAAGAGTCCCACCTTACGTTCTACAGAGCAAAGGGACAGCTCTTAAAGCCTTTCCATGAGGCAAGAATATTTCTGCTTGTCTTCAGGTTCAAGCAAGATGGAGTTAGTCTGCTCCATCCAATTTACCATGCACATGTTGCCAAAGGTGATGTTATGTCACAGAGTGCTGTTTGTAGCTCACAACTATGGGAAATGATAGGGATCAAGCTGGCAGTATTGGTTCCCTTGTCAGCACAAGATTTTCTCAACAAGATAAATGATCAATCATTTGGGAATGAACATGGAAGTAGTTGTGTCGCCACTCCACTCTAGAAAAGTAGGGAGATAAAAGATTGCCTGTTTGTTCTTCAGTCTTCCAAAAACGTTCTGCTGTTCCAAATGTCCAAACAATGGATGTCATTGAGTTGTTGGTCCAGTTTAGGTCCTTACCTAGGCCAAAGATCCCACTATTTCATGCTCTGAAATACTGTGTGTTGTGGCTGCTCCACAAATTCCTACGTACATTCTGATGCTTGGATTGTGTGATTCATACCTTTCCAGGGGAGAAAAGGGGTGATATCCCAGTCTTCAGCTCTTCATGCATATTACCATCTGCATGGAGCAGTCGTGTCACACATTATGAGAGTGATGTGTATTGAGGACAGAATCTTAATCCCAGCTAAGTGTCTGTACACAAATATTTGTAAGAACATCTTCCATATAGGCTTGCCTATGTTTTGAAACCAGCAAATCAGAGTGAGGTACGTGGTGTGGGGGGCTGAGGGAGGGCTTTCAGTGGTGGCTCCTCACATGTGGAACTCCTTCTTTCCTGAGGTGCATCTGGCCCTATCTGTTTATAGTTTTAGCCAGTTGCCTAAGACATACCATTTCAGTGGGCATTTGGAGGAGGAGATATTTTGTTAGGCAAAAGGATTAGCTGTTGCTGCTACTATTAGTAAATAGTTATTTGGTGAATTATGAGTTGTGCTGTTGTTACTTTTAAGGATTGTGTGACTTTATAGATGTTATATATTCTTTTTAACTTATTTGATTTAGTTGTAAACCACCCTATTGCTTGTACCAAAGGAGGTATATAAATTATCTGCATAAATAAAGGTAAAGGTAAAGGGACCCCTGACCATTAGGTCCAGTCATGGCTGACTCTGGGGTTGTGGCGCTCATCTCGCTTTATTGGCCGAGGGAGCCGGTGTACAGCTTCCAGGTCATGTGGCCAGCATGACTAAGCCACTTCTGGCGAACCAGAGCAGCCCACAGAAACACCGTTTACCTTCCTACCCACCTATTTATCTACTTGATGTGCTTTCGAACTGCTAGGTTGGCAGGAGCTGGGACCAGCAACAGGAGCTCACCCCGTCGCGGGGATTCGAACCGCCGACATTCTGATCAGCAAGTCCTAGGCTCTGTGGTTTAACCCACAGTGCCACCCACATCCCAATCTGCATAAATAATAAACCACTTAACTTGTGTGACTTAAATTACTTCAGTATTTCAGAAGATACTCCATTGCCTTCTCCAACCAACTTTATATCGTTCACATGTTCTCTTTGTATTCAGTTTCACAATATTTCCCCTTTTTTGTTGGAATAATGTCTGCTATTCAGATTACTACTATTTGGGGGAATAGGCACTTTCCTGTCATTTGAAATCCTCATTTCTTCTCTCCCTAATGGTAACTGTATAAGTCATTACTGGTTGCTTCAGATTTATTGAAGTGAATTGAAACTACTTATGGCACATTTAAAATAAATCCATATTGTTTGTCAAATGTGGAAGAGCAAAGGAATCTATTAGGTGGAGAGAATATATGTGTTGTTTGTTTGGGATTAAATGTGCCATATATACGTTCCTGAGGCACATGTGTGAAGAACACACCTGATAACAGTTACTTCAATGGAGTCCAGGAAGATTCCCTCATAGAGGGAAGCATGCGCCACCCCACGAAGCCCATTGCCCACCCTGCATGGCTTGCTTTTATGAGCTTAGAACGGGTAAGGATCAAGGAGACAGATGGCCCAAGCAGCCTGTCCACACCCTCAGTGGTAACAGGTTGAAACTGATCCCATACGACTCTCACTATAAAAGGGATTGTGTGGAGTTTTGATCCTTGGAGAGTGCAGAACTCAAAAATGGGAATTATGGAAAGGAGCCGCAATTCCCCCCTTCCAAAGAAAGCTATTGGGCCCATTTGTATGCAGTTTGGCAGTTTTCTCACTCTCATGCCTGCAATTTTCAGACCAATTACCCACAAAACACTGTGGGGATGACACAATTCCTTGTTCACTTGCCCCAAAACTATAATAGCTACACTTGCAAGAAAACCACTGCAGCCATCCTTCTGAAATTTGGTGGCATTCTTTCCCATAAAAAAAACAAAACACTTTGCCTATAAAATGCCATTCAGTTGTGGTCAAAAATAATTGAAAAAGTTATAGATGGTTCCTTTTGGATGGAAAATGCATTTTAGCTGTGTCTAGTACAAAAGTCCTAGGACCCATTTGTCTGTAATTTTGAAGGCTCCACCCACTCAATGGGGGGGTAGGGTATGCCTACAAATTCCAACAACTTCTATCAAATGGGTTCGGGGGAGAAAGGTTGTAGTAATTTTAAAAGTTTCCAATAGTGAAATGGGATGGGAGGAACAGAGGAGACTGGAACTCCATATTGAATCAGGCAGCCTCCAAGTTATTCCAAGCTGAAGCAGGTTGTTTTTCAAGGCACCAACTTGGCGTGCAAACTGAATCTTGTGCTCGATGCACACCCCTAATATATATACTAATCTGTGAACATTAATTGGTTCAGCAGTGATCGTTCAACGCATTTTGTACTGCAAAGGAAGACCCGACAAAGCATATTTCACTGAATATACCTTTTGACAGATTGCCCTACTGTTCCTGTTGAGTCGATACAGACTCTTAAGTCTGAACCAGAGAACAAAGTTAATTATGTACTAGGTGGGAATTTTCAAAGGGCCCCAGAGGGCTTATGTTTCTCAGAAATTAGATACCTCTTTAAAATCCCAGCTTTTGTTCTTCACAGTCATGAGCAATAGTTCAGAAATAGGCCTTCAAAATCAGCCTTTTTTTGAGCCATAAAAATACAAGGAAACCTTCAGGAAACTCAATACTTGAAACTCCTAGTTCTTTTTAACCATTTTCAGTCTCCTATGAAGCCCTATTACAATGCAATACTATGTAAATGGCACTTCCATTCATTCAAACCTCTGATTATCTGTATGCTTGGCATACCTCATGAGCTACTGAAATCAATGTGGTTGTACCCTAGCTAATTGCATTGTGAAGTGACAGTGTTCCCAGCACATTGTCAATCATAAGGCTCCCCTGACTTCAGTGATACAGTCTCTGGTTATTTATAGGAAAAAACTGCAGTAGCTGAACAAGAGATGGTAGAAAACATGGTATAAACTGCAGCTCTCTGTATGATGATGTATTATCTAATAAACTGACAATAGTGACCAGAATATATGCATTTTGGACAATATGAAGACTAGTTCCAGCTTTGAGACTAAAATTCTAGAATTAAGGTGTCTGTATCTACTAAACGATTATGTGCTGCCCACAAAACTATAAACTTTCTGTCTGAAGTAGTACCCATTTCATGTCTTCCATTTCTGAGTAACAAGCCTTTTTTTATATACCTTCCAATGTGGACAGATTCTTTATTAGACATAGGGGTTCAACATACACATGCATTTTCAAAGAGTGTACGTCCTGGATCCATGCAAAAGCTTCCGTTCATCTCAGTAGGGTTCTATACACATGACACACACATATGTGAGTTCAGACATACACCTTGTAACATCCCATTCACGAGCTGCATTCATACCCTTATCAGAGACACAGCTCCCCAGCATTCCACCACTTACTTGGAAGTCAGATTAATTTACATCTCTTCTCCACCAATCTCTGACCTAGGAACAAGCTCATCCACAATCAGTTACCCATGGAGGGAGTGGTCTTGGCCTCATCACACCCTGAAGGAGAGACCGAAAGGAGTAGTGCTACTTTGCTGTTTCCCCTTCTGGGTCTGGCACACCACCTGCTCTCTCTCTCCACTGTCAATGGCAGCCTCCAAACAAATATGACCCCCTCCCCCCAAAAAACCAGCCACAAGTGTCTCAAAGCTTTTACTCTTCATGGGTGGGCCTATTTAGCCAAACCATCTTGACTCCCTCAAAAGGCTGCTGTTCTGCAGATGCAGCAGAAAAGGGTTGGGGAGGCTAAGATAGTACCACTCAGCTAAGACTTGCAAAGTCTACTTTTGCTTGGCTAAGGAAGGGCAGCCCCTTTTTTGCCAATTCCCCCATCCCAGTTTTGTCTCCATGCCCCCCAAATCTTGAGGGTTGGAGTATCCTTTGGAACATCGTGGGATGTGACTTAGAATGCTGGTAGGAGGGGTTAATGAAAATGGGGTGCTTCCCTTGCATAGGCAGAACATGCACAAAATGCATTTTTTGGAGATAGATATAGATACAAGCAAATGCATTAAGATCAGTGATGCAGAATTTCAGTGGACCCCTGAAGCCAGAATTCTTTAATTCAAGGACATATTAGGCAATCTACTTTGTTGTTTTATTTTATTTTTGAAAAGGCCTTCCTTTAAGTCTGATTATCAATAGTTGGTCATAGCAATCCTTTATTCTCCAAACAAGAAATAGATTAAAATGTGGAAGCAACTTGACAATGCAGCATAATAGGTTTAAATTAAGAAACACTATATGAAAAAGATAAGAAAAATCATTAGCAATTACACGTTGTTAAGCAGCAGCAGTCTAGGATATATCTTCTTACACTGTCAACTAATTGACTGGAAAACTTTTATTGAAATAAAGAGTCAGAAGGCATTTTAAAATTGCTGCTCTGTAAGTACAACGTTATGATGATGTTGATATTTTTTTTTAAATGCAATAGAAATATGTTTTCTTTACATTGTAGAATGGAAAACAGTACACAGACCTTATGCTTATCATGCTGCTGAGTTCATTGCTGAGTTTTATTTTGACCAGAGTATAATCATGAGCATCTGGTTACGTTGTTCAAATTATTTTTATAATTAAATGTAAAGAGACATTTCCCTGTCTACAACATTGCATTAAACAAGCATTAGATTAATGATGATGTAAATCCCGCTAGATTGACAGAGGACTTAGAGTTTACTCTTTTAAATGAAATGCAAACTCATTATCTGAAAACTACACTACACACACACACACACACACACACGAGAAAAATATCAGTGGGCTTAGGGGAAGGTATTCACAATAAAAAATCTGAAGGGGTGGGGACAAAATTCAAAGGCCGCTCAATGAGGACTGAGCATGCTCAGTGGGAATGGACTGCATCCTACAGTTCCCAAGATTTTCCATGACTGTTACGAGTGGTATAATAGTGCTGTAAATGTAGGTGCTTTAAATGTAGATGTGACCTCACTGTTGGGAGAGATGGAAAGCCGGGGGAAGGTGAAAAGGATATCTTGAGAGGGGGCATGACTGGCTCAGGGGTGCAATTCTGCAGGAGCATCCCATGCTGCTACGTATTTTCTCACTGAGCCTGCCTATCATCACAATTTACTAGATTTTAACTTATTTTGTTTGCAAGAATTAACGCACAATGACAAAAAATATGAGTCCTAATAAATAGAAATGTACTAAAAGTATGAACCTGCAGTCACAGTAAACTATAAAGAAGATATCTTTAAGATGTGCACCCAGTGGCATGTAACTGTGCATAAATTGTTTAACATGTATAAATCCAGAGAAAGGAAATAACCGAGTATTTGGGGAATCAAAACGACATTTCCTGCACATGTGGTGGGAATGCTGAAAGGCAAAATAAATAGGTGGGATAAATAGGAAGAGTGTAACAATATTAACTGCAGAAATAGTTCAGGTTAGCACATACTATGAGACCTAATGACATTTTTGCTGAACTATATAAGAAATGAAAATTAACGAGTATTGCATGTGTTTACAATAGCTACAGTTTTATTTGCCAAAAACATGAGAAAACATAGAAAGCCAGGCAAGAAGGATTTGCTAAAGAAAATCTGGGAACAATTGGAGTTAATAAAATATATTGCTTTAATCAGGACTGCATATAAATATGAACTGACTGTAAAGAGAAGGGATGTAGTAATTAGTTATTTGGATGAAAATTAGAATTAGAAAAAGTTGGAAATGAATGTATGATGTCATGAATGGTACTGTACTTTCTTACCATGCAGTCCTAATCATGCCTACCTACCCAGAAATAAGTCGTAGTGAATTCAATGGGGTTTCTCCTGGGTAAATGGGATTAGCATTTTTACCATAAATTAGTAAGTTTTTTTTAGTGACTAGTAATTTTATGACAAATATTATCAAATCATATAATTCTGCTTCCCTTTTGAATAATGATAAAAATTTAAATAATAAAAAAGAAATTCACTAAAATATGAACAATCCATGAAAAGAATGATACTCAGAGAATTCCTAACTGTCAGAATGACTTAAAACCATCACTGTGGGTGAATCAATGCCAGATGTTCAGAAATAAAAATTGAATCTTTTTCTAGGTCTAAAGAAAAATAGCCTTCAGTTCACAGTCTAATTCTTGTAGACATGTCCTAAATACTCAAAGGGACAACACAGAAGTTGTTTCAGATTAAGCAGTTTGTCAAGTTACAATCAGAGTTAGTAAACACAATGCTAATGATACAGGCCTCCTTGAAGATTGTGACTTGAAGATGGGAATGCAGTTTCATGTAAATCTGACATCTGCTAATTTTCTTCTGAGGCTTCATGTTTCCTAAGTCTGAGTCACAACAGATGTGTGGCCATGGTTAAAGTGTTGGACCACAACATGGGAGACAAGAGTTCAAATACACACTCAGCCATAAAGATTACTGGATGACCTTGGGCCACAGTCATGGTCTCCCAGCCTAACCTATCTCTAAGAGTTAAAAGAAGATCATAAGGAGAGGGCAAGCCATCAGTCGGTTGTTCTGAGGAGAATCAGTCAATCTCCTATCTGAAGCACCAAACTGTGAACTGTTTTTCTGTGTACTCCCTGGTAAATACTTGGCTAGTTGGCAAAGTGGTTGCCTCATCAAATGCAGCATCGGAAGGTTTGCTTTCCTGCCGTCAAAATAATTTTCAGAATGCTATGAGGCAAGTATCTTTTACCCACACATCAGTGATTCATACTCTGAAAACATATTTGAGATGGTGCAATGAAGCCATCAGATGACAGCTTCTTTACCAGCCAGGCAGCCAGATGCAATGTGCTAAGTTTTCTGTTGTGTGAATCAGCCATCACAATATGCTAGAAACCCTACAAGAGGTTAAATTTCAAAAAGCAACAAATGATCCAGTAGGCTGTGATTGAAGCAATTACTTGAAGGCAGAAGGTAATGATTCATAGGCTTCATGTAAAAAAACATGGGGGGGGGGGAGAGAAGTATTGTTCCATCTGGCAAGCTGGAATGCCTGTTCAGATGGAATGGTTGGAAGAATGTAATGTTGAATTGCACCCAATTGCTATAATTTAAATGAAAATACATATCATAGAGGTGAAGTGACTGAAGACTGTGACCAGAGATTTGTGTGCCCATTCAGCCTACTCTCCAAGTGTTAGCTGTTGGTGGGTTGGGTGAGTTCAAGGCTATTCCTTTGACTTCTTAAAATTCCATATCTTTAAACTAAACTTGGAACAGACAATGTCTGAAATATATGAGTCTTTCAACTGTTCCTTGAAACCCTTCAAAAAGAAGATTAAAGTAGCCCACCCTAAAGGCACTGGTATATGGCTTTTCAGGATGTGATATATACACCTTTTGGCCCTCTCTAGCTACAGATCATTAGGGTTGTATCCAATTCTACTTAGAGTAGACTCATTGAAAGTGCTGGACCTCACACAGCCATTCAATTAATTTCAATGGGTCTACTCTGAGTTGGATAGAGCGCAAAATTGGGAGAAAGTTGGAAATAGCCCTCCACATGCATATTCCTAGTTGGATCACATATAGAAGTAAGTGAAGCTCACATATCCTTGTCAGATAATTAGCAACAGCGCCAGTCTGTTTGGGAGGGGAAATGAGGACGTCCTCCTCACCAATTCATTTATTAGGACTGTAGCACATGGTTGGATGGGCACCAATGCTTATACTCAGTTTAAAGGCAAATGTGAGATTGGCACAGGTGGTGATCTACATAATGGTTTCACTCTCCCATGTGGAATGATTTTCATTCCATTTGTCTCTCAATGGAAAGAGAACCTTTGTTTTGCTTTCCATTGAGAACCTATAATAACAGTGCTAGAGAATTAAGTGGGTCAGATGACTTAGTTGCTAAGGAAACCTCTCTACAATAAAGGCAAACACAAAGAGGTGGGAATGTTCATGAGTGCTAATTTACCAAAATATGAATACTAATTGTCCTTGATTTGGGGAAATTGATTCCATCTCCTTATTCTGTGGATTACAAATATATTTGTAAAGCATTTTGTTTGCCTCTTTTAAAGACTTGGCAGACACTGTCCAGCAGGCTCTCCTGTAAGCATACATTTTGTTTGACTAACATGAAGCCATTTCAAATCAGGCATTTGAAACCAATGTTAACTAAGCATGTGAGGGGGGTCACAGCTCCCAATAGTCATTGAATGGCAGTTTTGTGAAACCAGGAGTCTCCTTTACTTCTGAGGGTTCCACACTCATTTTGAAACCCTTAATTAAATGATAGTAGCAAGCCAGCAGTTGCATTCATCCCCAAAGTGTTCCTTCAAAGCCTAAAGCTGCCCATTTATTTCACATTTCTCTCTCACAAGTGTTGTGAGCATCAGGTTATTATCCTTAATACAGCAAGGCCAGAAGAGTGAGGTGACCACCTTAGGTGCCCAACAGAGAGTGAAGCAGGGTTGTATATCTATTTATCATCTATCATCATACACTACTTGAATCGAAAGCTGATCATTGAAGCATAGTGTTTATCTGTTTAACAGCAGGTTTGATTATTCATAACCAGTTTCAAGTCAAACAGCTCTGGACTATGGAGACTGCCATTCACTACACAGGCTGTCATTTAACAGTCCTCTCCAAATCTGGATGGTTTTCGGATTGTGTACCATGAGAATAGAGTGCACCTATAAATATGCCTGAGAGAAGGAAATCTATGACTTGGAAGTTTCTGTCTTCTGCCTAATTCAGAAATTGTGGCCTGAAAAGTCTAACAGTTGTCACTACTGCACCACCAGGCACACACATCATACTTCATTCCATATATTTCACAAAGGAGACACGTCCCATTACTACTAGGATCCATGCATTTCACTACCTAAAGGTCTTTATTGTAAAATGATCTCCTGTTTTAATTGGGACATAATATTACCCACATGCATACAGTGCAAGCTCAGCCATGTCCGTGACTGATACGCTACATTTTTGAGGGGTTCAGTCCCTGAGTTGAAGGTGAGAACCAGCATATGTAGTCATTCATACAATACATGCTTACATGTGTAGTGCATAATGTTTGAATGGCCCTATTTGTGAAAGTGTTCTGACAGTGACCAAAGTCCTTGGTCCAGAGTCCTGAGGCCCACTGATAGTGCAATCACAAGGATGCAACATTTTATTGGGTTAGGGTTAGGATTAACCCTAGCATTTTTGTCAAATCTGGTTTTTCTCAGGTTCTTATTTTTTCCACCCTTAAGTTCATTTTGCCACATTTCCACATTAGTTTGTTTTTACTTTTTCAGGAGATCCTGAAAATTAACCAGCATTTTAGTGTAAATTTTTCCTAAAATACATTTTTGTATGCAGTTTTGTCTAATAGACACATTTTTTTGCAAAGCAATTTCCCGTAATACTAATTTCAATGATTTTTTTTAAACCCACACTTAATCTAGTATATGCATTTTTGTAAACATTTTGTGGCTGAGAACTGCATTGCAACATTCAGAGAAGTGCGAATTTCAAAGGAGAGTTGTGTTTTGGATTGCATCTTGCTTCAGAAAGTGTTGATAAGATAGATTTATCTTCAGATGTGAACTAAATTGAATTTATGCAGCATCCTTAAATGGCACAGATAATTACTTCTTCCATTATAGCTTTATCAGAACATTGTGCTGGAACACCTTGCCAAGGGTAACCTGATTAGTCCCATATCTAATGAGCACCCACCAGCAGACAAATATTGATTATTGACTGATTAACTGAGGCCTTGGTCCACAATTTGACTTGTAAATATTGCTATTTTATATGACTTGATGTTACGTTGTTGTTGTTTTGAAAATGTATTTTATAGCTATTGTGTCCCATTTGATTATATCTTATTGTACCAGTATTATTATTTTTAGCTGTCTTGAGCACCATGTGGCCAAAATGTGGGATAAAATATTTAAAAATGAATCATCAGATTAGTTAATTAAAGTCTTTTAGACTAAAAAGTATGCAAGAAAAAGCGATCATTCTAAATAGTATAGAATACCAACATCAGACAAAAGACCAAAGGTGAATGATACATTGACAGAAACTGTAGAATAATCAGTACTCATAAACTGTACAATCTGCCTTTTAAAGAATATTAAGACCGAGTCCAGATTATGGTGATCTCTAAGAGACTACAGTGTATAGAAAATACTCACTGTGTAGCAAATTAGCTATTGTTTCTATTTGAAGTATCAGCTCTCTACTATCTCTACTACAAAGACTTGGTACTTTAAATCTTTTATTTGTTCTCCTTTGAGCAGTGTTCACACAGAAGCTATGGAGACTGGCAACACAGTGATTGAAGCATGTACAGTTGGAGTGCTCTGGGTAATTTGGAGTGCGTTTGTGCTGTAGCTTCTGCCACAGATTAGCTGAAGTGGTGAGGGCTCACAATTCACACGAATATTTTGATTGCTTTGAAAAGAAGCTGTCAGAATGTTTGCAGTCCAGTTTCTATAAGAGAATAAAAGGTAATCAGTTTGACAGATATGAAAATAATATAGACTCTCAACAGGACTGGCACAAGAATAAAGAATATAGAAATGCATGCAGGCTAACGCAGTCAGGAGTCTCCCAGCAAGATGGCAGAGCAGGTAGCCACTGGGGAAGTTCAGTGAAGGAAAAAGAGGTTAGAAAAGACAGGGGAATGATTCAAGACTACATGGTCAAATGTAAAAGAGAGCAGGGTCCCTGGACCTTTAACTGTCATGCTGACAAGGGAATTTTGGCTTGCCCTGTCCTCTTTTGCATCTGCCCACCCTAAAGAAGAGGATAGCGATGAGGCACTAAAGAAATGTTGTAACTCTTGAGATTAGGAGAACCTTGTAAGCTACTGGAGACAAGGGACAGAAGCATGCATGCAAGGCTGACTAAGAGACAGGGGGCTAAAGGGAGAAGACCAAAGTAAACAGTGGCCTGAAAAACAAGTATATGAGAAAAGCATGGATGGTGGAGCAAAGTTGAAGAAAGAGGATTAAGAAAGTAAGAGTGGGGGTAAAACTACATGTGGGAACAAGGCTGGATTTGTCAGGAAGTAAATAGGTAATGGACGGGGGAGGGGGCAGAGAACAAAGGGAGCCCAACACAGCTGACTCTAAAGCAGGCGTTTCCAACCCGGGAAAGATGTTCTGGACTACAACTCCCATAATCCTGATTGTTGGCCAGTATAGACTATAAAACTGGAGGGCACCAGCTTTGGAAAAGCAGGTCTAGAGGCTAAATCACGACAGAGAGATTTTTCAATCAGCGTCCTCAACCTCTTCCTCATGAATTGCTTCCGTTGAGTAATCCAGAAGTGAGTTGAAATATAATAAAAACGGACATAAAACAGATACATATATACATAAAACCAATTCAAATCCAATATACATAGCAACTGCAATCTGACTACAGCAGTATGACTGGGCTACCCTAAGAGGCCAAAGAGGTTCAAGAAACGGTGGAGCTGGTGGCTGAGTGAAATTCATATATTGATTAGGCTGCAGGCATCTATTTTAAGGCATCACTTTAAAAAAAATAATGACCTGAATAGAGGCATGGCAGTATAAGGGATGGTAGGCATTGCACACATGGGCTAGGTGCCCCCTCATAGCATTTGATTTGAACAGCACTGAATGAATATTATCAGTTCCTAAAACTTTCAAGGCCTCCTATTCTGGCAATCTGCTTATAATGCGTTGTTGTCTCTCTCTCTCTCTCTCTCTCTCTCTCTCTCTCTCTCTCTCTCTCTCCTGTGCTTTAAAAACAGCATTAATTCTAAAATATAATAAATATGTGAAGATTTTAAAATTTAAACAGAGAAGTGAAAGACTCCTACACATTTTGTTGAAATAGAACACTCTTAATGGGATCTGCAGGGCATCTATCATAAAAGCACAAGAAAACCCCACTCCAGGAATGTAATTTTAACATGCATGGAGGAGGGGGAAGAGCTTGATAGGTTGAAAACTTAACTTAGTGTGTGATTGCTTTTGACACAAAGAACCTTTTCACTGGCCTACACATCCTGCTGCCAGGCAATAGTTCCTTTACCCTACTGAGGGTAATCACAGCTGCTTCAGATTAAGTGGGCTACCGAATTCAAAAGAAGGATTCAAGGGAGGCAGCCTACGAAAAGGAGGCATGCAAGGATGAGAAGGCGAAAGGAGGAGAATTCGACATTTTACCAAAATGTCCTTATGAAATATTTCTATGTCAAAGCAAAATGCATACCAATGATGATAATAAGCCTAAAATGATGAGAAGCCATAACGGTTGGGAAAGATTTAGAAGCCTTTTGCTTCTAAAATAAACAACAGGAGCATAGGATAGATGGTGGTCTCTGGGCTACCAAAGTTGGTTGTTGGAGATAATTTGCAAAGGGTGAGTGCAAACTCAGGCTCAGTCTTAACATCTGTTTTTAATGAAAGCACTGTTTGTTGGATCTTAGCGATCGCAATCTGCACATGATACTTAAAGCACTTTATTCAAATGTCTCTGATCTTTTCCCATCTAGAAGGAAATGTACAATAGAATGGAACCTCCTTAGAGCTGAAATGGCTCAAGCTGGTTCAAGGAACAGGTTTTTATCTATATAATATTATTATTATTATTATTATTATTATTATTATTAATAATAATAATAATTTATACCCCACCCATCTGACTGGGTTTCCCCAGCAACTCTGGGCGGTTTCCAACAAAATATTACAAATACAATAAAACATCATCAAAACAATACCATTGTTGAATCAATATGGACACTGAATCTTTCCACTAGCATATAAAGAAATACAACATTTAACACCATCAAGTCTGATTTTTTAATTGGTACTGCAAATTTTGGATAAAATATAAGAATACTGTTGTCACCTGGTGTGCAGTGTATTCAGAATTATTAGATCTTGTTTGTTTTTGTTTTTAAACATCATTAACCTTTCCATTCCTTTAACTTCAACATCAGTGGATGGTTTGGAGACTTCAGATTTCAGTTCCTGCTTTATGTGTCCTATTTGAAACTTCTGCTGCAAATGGATGACTAGCATCCTGTTCCATACACAATGTAATTCTTAATACTTGGGTTTAAGTCCATGTAATTCATTATGCTAATACCTGCATCGTAAACACATTTACCTGGAAATACATTCCTCAGTTGGATTTAGTCCTGTGTGTATGTGGTTAGGATTGTGGTATCAATGGGTTTGTTCCCAAGCATTCCACATTAACTGATTCATTTTAGGGCTCCCAAGGTAGAACCTATAATGACAGAACATTTAATAGTAAAAGGTTATTTATAACAACAACCACAACACCCCTAAACTAGCTGAAACTGAAAATGTAAGTTATGACCTTGGCGTGTGTATTATTCCAATCCATTTGATTGGTTGAGCTGTTTCATGCCACCCAACAATTCCCTTATATATATTACTGTACATTAAAACATAAGTTTTGTATCAATCTTTAAAATTGAGTAGAATTGCCCCAAGTTTAATAGGACAATTAACATTTTAACTTCCCATCAAGTTAGAAATTGCTCAGTGTCCTCTTTGCTGTGACATTTGTAGATCTGAAATATTCAAAAGTTCCTGGGCCAGAGCTTTCCATTTGATATTCCCATCAAAACGGCCCACACGTCCTGTTACACTGCTGCCATCACAACGACTTCCTGTTTAATATCAAGCTGCTGAGTAGAATGCCAGAAGCACCCACTCACTGACAGCATGTCTCTTTCAGACAATGATCCAGGCCACACGCTGTCAGTGAAATACCTATTTGCTCTAATGGATTTGTAGCCAGGCTTCAAATGTCTAGGCCTGATTGGCTGGGATTCAGAAGGGGTTTCACAGTTCCGTAGACAGCAGCAATGTCAAGTGAAACTCTGTTGGAGTGCAGCTTAATAGACTTGTTTCGGCAGTAAGTTCCACTTGATTAGAAGGGGAGTTTGTTTTGAGCTAATCCCACCACCCCCAAAAATTTATATTGGTACACATGGCAACTCATGTGCAAGGGCTGATTATTTCCAGTGAGGGAGCAAATGAACTGACTATGCATTTCTGCACATGATCTGTTCCATGCATATGTATTAATTAGGGGTAAGAAAACCCATGGCTCTCCAGTTGTTGTTGGACTCACATTCTTATCAGTCCCAACCAGCATGGCCAAGAGACAGGCATGATGGGAACTGTAGTCCTGCAGCATCTGATGTTCAAGATGTCACCATGCATTCAGAAGATGTGAACATTTATACAATCTTCAGAGTGAATTTTCATTTTGCCCCTCCCCAACTTTTTGCTGGACCTAATAGTTTCCTAGTTGCATGAAAAGATAGCATTCAAAAAGATTACCACCTTCTCCAGTCTTCTGTCCCTCCTATCATAAAATCCTCACCACCTTTGGCTGCCCATGTCTAAATCATGTCATGGTCTTCCATATCCACAGCACTCTAGTAGTACAGAATGTATTTCCCTTTCTCCCGTTGAGCTCATGTACCATGATAAGAAATGACTCCAAGTACTTATCTGCTGTCAGTGTAGCAGCCATTTGCCAAAACACTGATTTGATTTAGAAAACTGAGAAGATACTTAACTTGAGTTACAAAACTGGCAATCAAGGTGTCGCTAGCTTTCAGCCTTGCTGCATTTATCTGAGAATGCCTGACTATCTTGGAAAAAAACCAAGAATCCTGTATAACCATGTAAGGTTCATATACTAACCCAAACATAATGGATTGTTACTATTCATTTGTTGTTTATGGAATTACGATTCACCAGATCCAGTAGGTTTCTTCCCTGAAAAACATTTACTTCAAGGTGCCTTTCCCTATAAAATTATATCCTTTCATGAACATTTTCAAATTGGACGCCACATTTTCCCCCACCCTCGGAGGCTAGCAAAACACTTGATTGCTTGAGATCACAGATCTATGTAGTGTGCATTTGCTAGAGCACTTGCTGCCCCAGGAACCCCAACATGAAAGCTAATAATCCCTCAGTAAGGCCCCATAAACTTCAGGTGAGAGCAGGGAACATGCCTCTTCTGCTCTCCACCTGATATAGGTGATTCCACCTGGCTCCCAGAACTAGATTAGTTTTCTGAGTGATTGGTGCTTGTCTTTGCCTGATCATCTTAAAGGTGTGTTGAGGAGGCACCTGAGCACCCTGGACTACTATAGCTGGAGAGCCTTAGATATGATGAGACTGCCAGAGCCCAAGGGTAGCAGAGCAGTCAGCTGGGAGAGGTCACTTGGATAAAAATAATAAAAGTGTAGAATTGCAGGGGACCATGATTATCATCTAGTTCAACCCCCTGTAATGCAGGAATATTTTTTTGCTTGACATGGGGCTCAAACCCATGACACGTAGATTAAGACTCTTGTGCTCTACCAACAAAGCTATCCCAGTTTACCATGAAGATGACTCAAGGTGCTCACTAGGGTAACATTCCCTGAAGTACTTCACTACCCAAATGAATAGATTCACAAATCCATGCACAATCCATTAAGGTATAAAACTTTTAGAGTCTGGGGTTCATCAAAAGACACAGGAAAGGGAGAGGTTGATGGTGAATAGGATGTTGGGTTGCACCCCTCCACTGAGCTGCAGGATTAGCACAGTTTGAGAATCCAAGACCCGTTGGGCTGGAGGAGCACATGAAATGACCAGATGTCTTGGCCCATCACTATTGTAATGTATGGGTTTTATTAAGAAATTGCTAACTGTATGAGTCAGATGGAAGGAAGCAAGCAATTCACTTCTGAGATGGAGATAATAAGCCTGGGCAAATATGTGGTTGGATGCATACAGCATATTAAGGGGGAACTAATGTGTTTGTTTAATTACAAGGTACAAATAATGTCCTTTAAAAATTCTGCCTAATATGCTATTTGATGTTCTAATTATGGCTATCAATGGAATGTGGCTCTAATATAGGCTTTTCCTTTCAGTGGAGTCCTGCCAGGCTTACCAGATTCCAGATGGTACTTTACTCTGACTCAATGCAGCGCAAATGCTTACCAAAACAACAACAGCAACAAAACCAAACTCCTTCCCATGGACGCTCATTCCCCACCTCCAGTCCTGTTAAAGGCTTCTTAGCTAAGGAATATTTGGATTTCTATCCATATTTTTACAAATTATGGAAGACACTTAAACTGTAGGTCCCCTTGCAGGCAGCATGATGTCAGCTGGTTCATCTGCATAATGAGGCAGCACTATAACTTAGCAAAGCAAGTGAAGAAACATGGTGGAACTAGGGGGTGGGGAGGAGAAGGCATTCCGGAGAATGTTAGCAAACCTGGCTTGAGCATTGGCATGGAAGCACAATTCCATTTAGGTATCTGGCAAAGAAGTCTGGGTGGGAAGAAGATGGCTGGTCTCCACTTCCAAATGATTGTTCTGTTTACAAGTGAGGGTTGCGGTCTGGCATATCTGAAAAACAAACGCTTGTAAAAAAATTTGCTGAGTTTCATTCATGATTCTGCTCCCCCCCCCCAAGCCCACAATAAAACCTTGCCTTTTGTTTTAGCTGCATAGTGCACCGCTGAAAATCTGCTTCTCTTTGGGGCGGTGGTACAGTAAGGCATATCTCAAAGGAAATTGTCCTTGCACAATTGAGCAGCTCTCAATTGTTTACAGGGCAAATATCAATTAGAAGGAAACTGTTCCAGTCGCTATGCTCTCACCCTGCACCTAATTACAATAATGTCTGCTTACCTCTGTCTGTGAGGAGGTGGCAGTTGCAGCTCAGGCTGAGTGGTGCCAGCAGGTACCCATCCAGGGTCCGGGTGGCTGGGGGAGGACGTCAATTCCTCCTCCTCCCTGGCTGCCCTGGGGTCTAGGGCACACCCACAGTGCCAATCAATCATGGGTGAGCTTGTGGGCGCAGCCTGGGGGGCAAACCAGAGGGAACATTTCACCCGCCTGCCTTCCCTCTGGTCCACTCTGGGCCTAAAAGAAAGCCATGCCTGGGCACCACTCTCAGCTGAAGCTTGGTCTCTTACAAAGAAGGACATCTCCATGAGACTCCCACAGTAGCTGAAGAGGAGCAAAGTTCTGGGGCCTTGGAAGTGGCTGAAGAGGTTGTTTTTTAGTGAAGAAGGAAGCTGGGACTGGGCACTGGCCCAGTGAAAAACCAAAGGCACTTTTAAATGCCAAGATGCAATTGGAGGCAGGGCAGTAGTGGGCAGCGGTGATGGGGAGTGCCGGGTGCCAGGTGAGGGAGTCAGAGGAGCATTGCGCTGCGAGGGTTAAAAGAGGATAATCCCCACTCCCTCCACTTTAAGTGGTGCTGCCTTACTTGGGGGTGCTTTTAGTAAGTGACTACCAGGGCGGCACCTGGGACAAAATATTCCCCTCCCCCTCCCCCACTGGGGAGTCCAGCACCACCAAGTGTGCTTGGGGTGAGGGAACCACTCCAGCTCCCAGCTATGCTGGAATAGGATACTCCCCGACCATATTAGGGAGCCTAGTGCTGCCAGTTGCACTTCGGGTGTGGCAGACAGCTGCAGGACCAACAGGGCAGTGTGTGAAAGGGGGTAATTCCCTTCCCCTGCTCCCATTGGGCTGTCCAGCGTGGCACTCAGGGCTGATTCAGTAACACTGCCTGCCATCACCTCGCTAACTGACAGGGGACAATATTTAAGATAACCCACTCAGTCACAGGGTTTTACATGTCTTAAGCTTATATATAGTTCTTGAAATTGACTGGCAGTGCTGTCAAGAGCACTGTCAAGAGCACTTTTGATTCTCCATTGAATAGGGTGTGGTGCTAGGCGTAGCGATTTATCTTTCTCTCCTTTGATTGGGCTGTATTGTTGGGATTAATGATTTACCTTATCTCTGTGGCATCTTTCTGATCCATGTTACGCCTTCTAAAAATGTGCCGTTGCCTGTGCACTCTGCATTGGCCCCTCCAAACTTGTAGGTGTACCCCTACATGCTGCTGATGAGGTGACCCAGAGGGGCACTGGTCACCTCATCAGCAGCATCCAGGGCTGTGAGGAGAACTAAGGAGGCCAGACATATCGTCAAGAAGGCTAAGTGTTTAGCCCTGACAACAGGTGCATCTTCAAAAGGCTCATTGGCACCAAGCATACCCAGGGCAAGGACTTCCAATTCAAAGGACTTCATACAGGCAATGGAGGCTATAACATTGTGCCTAGTCTGCATTGTGTCTCAAAACTGCCTTAATGCGGCCACCCTCTGCTCCCCATAAGGCCAGCAAATGGGAGTGTCAGCATCCAGTGGAGCCTTTGGATTCCTCCAACTCTACTAGTGAGGAACCACCTCAGAAGAGCAACAGAAAATGCCCATCCACACAAGAAGCAGCATCAGGAGTCCAGCAAATGCTGCAAGTCAGTCAGCGAGGACAGTACAGGTGAGTCATCTTCCTCAGATAGTGATAGCGGGCATCGTGGATGGGTACTGGCTCACTCCTGCCACGTTTGCCAGGATAGAGCTGGCACAGATGCAATTGCACACCCTGTTCATTTTCTTTTGAGCATGATAGATTCAGGCTGGCTCCGAAGCACCCCTACAGTTCTGCTGCTCCAACAGACACCCAGACAGGAGCTGATGAATCATAGCTTCACCCCGGTGATTTTGGGTGGGCTGCCCTGATTTGGTGTGTGTCATAGGGCGCTCTGTGACTTCAGTGAATGCTGCCAAAATAATCAACCAAGAGATGGAGTGATTGATTCAGGATACACATCCCATGCCTTCACCAAGGCCTATTGACACCTGTAATCAATAAAGTTGTGGCCAATTTAAATCCCAAATGGTTGTCCAGTGTGTATTGCAATTTTACCAGCCTTAGGGCCTGCCATCCACAGCTTTACTGTTCTTGGGCCCGCAGCCTCAATCCTGCAGACCTATTAATTAATTCTTAAGAATACTAAGCTCAAAATGTAAATGCCTGGCAACGGGGAAGGAGAAGCCACCAAGAACAGAGCTGGGTCTTGCGGTCAGCTGTGTTGGCTGAATGAGTGAGATGTTACAAGAAAGAAGAATGTGGGGGTGGGGGATATAGTTGAAAGTCATTAGGAAACAATTTCTGCCAATTAGTTATTCTAGTGTTGTTGCTCATTTTAAAAATAAACAACATTTTGTGCGTATTGTGAGGACATGAGGATATAGCACTGGAGGTCAGCACTTCTGATTGTTTTAGCGGAAGCATCATGACGATTTTGCTGAAACAGACTGGGAGGCTTCAAAGGCCGGAGTCCAAGCTGAGTGCTGTTTCATACTTACAGGCTGGCGCATGGCGCAGTCTCCCCAGGAGAGTGGAGCATTTTAGAATGAATGTGGAGAATGACTTTTTTGAAACCGAAAGCAGCTCCACATCAAACCTTCCCTATGTGTGGAAGCAGAAGGGATGAGAGAGAAAAACTTGTCAACTCATTTCTCTCTGACATGTTTGTGCACACACACACACAGTTTGACAGAGAGACCTTTCAAACACTCATCTCAACGTGTAACCAAGGTACGTTCCTGTTGCACAGTGTGTATGGTTTGAGCAGTGCTGCTGCTGCTTCTTCTTCTTCTTCTTCTTCTTCTTCTTCTTCTTCTTCTTCTTCTTCTTTTCTTTAAAAAAAAAGTTGCTGGCACTCACCATGAAATTGTTGTTACAGTAAGTTCCACACTTTTAACCTTGGGGCGTGTGTGAAATGTGCCGGTACTGCAAACCCTTGAGCCCCCCCAAAAAATAGCACTTGTTTTGACCAAGATGGGATTCTTACCCCACCAAAGATCAGTAATGTGTGAAGGTGAGCTTATCTGATCAGTTATAAGGAGAAAATCACCATATGGTGACATTTTCCTGACTTTCTGAGAAGTCAAGGCTTTCTTGTGAATGTGTCATGGATCAATTTTGTAAATACTTTCAGGCTGTCTCCCCATCCCCAAGATCTGTGTCATGTCTAGGCATGGCCTAACTGTGCCTTGCGGATCAATAGATAACTATTGAAAAAAACATAACCAGAACTATATTGAACCGCTGTACCAGCAAAAGGGGCATTGCTTGAGCCAGAAGTAGGAATCTTGCTAGGGTAAAGTCAGAGGACATAAATCCTTTTACTCACACATTATCCTTACATTTTATTCTGATGAATGCTGAAAGTCAATAAGAGGGGTTGCCTTGGAAGTCAATAGCAGATACATTTTTCTGCCACTCCCATCTCTCTTTCTAAAAGAGTCCATGTTGCTCCTGTTCTCAGTAAGCTTTTCTTTTCCATTGCTTTCAGCCCAAAATCATTCAGCCCATCTAGCCCTTAGCCATGTCTCCATCTACTGCCAGCCAGGCATCTGCCTGGGGAGGAGTCCACTACCGGCAGCATTCTGGAGCCTCTGTTGGCTTCATTCCACAGTACCGAGTGTGTTCAAACTTTAAAGCCGTGGGACAGAAGTCCCTGAGCACTGGCTGTTATTTATGCACATGCTGAAAAAAGCCAGGGGGAACCATCCAGCTAGCACAATCTGGTGGTTTTGGCAAGAGACATCATTGGGGATATATATAAATATATCAATAGAATCAGGAAGTGCAGGAGGACTGTGAGAAGTCTGCCGTACTTGAGGACCCCAAGGATTTGCTACATAGGGTGGCTCCTGAATCCCATCTGGCTCCCAGTTTTAAACTGCTGTAACTCAGCCAACTTTCATCCAACTTCTCTAAAGTGTAGACAGCTTTACTTCTCACCCAAGATACTCTCAATATGAAATTCCATAGCAATAGGACATACAATATACGGAACAGTGGGTTGCTTTCTTCTTTAAAAAAGCCTAGAATATGGTATGTCTTAAACACAAAACTGCTCTGCATTTTCACATAGCAATTTGGGAACATGAATAATGAATTGGAAAGGTACGCAGACCAATATTTCCTGTTCCTTTATGTGGTTATATTTCCACGAGCCCTATCCTGATATGTACCCTCCTGCTGTAAAACACAACTAGCTGTTTATTATATCTGTTACAGAACATCTTTCATTTTTTATAGAGATTGTGCCTGGAAAGATGGATCACTTCTATTCATTCTGGAAGCAATAACAAAGTGATAATGTTTCCGTTTAATAAACAGCGTCTCTGTCTACAAGCAGCCCTGCTGCCTACTTCTCTAATTGTAGAACTTCATACACAGCCATCAGAGACAGAGCAGATTGGGCTGCCATATTTTATTGGCTGACACACAGGTAAAGGATGACTCTTTTGTTCAGTTCCATTTTCACTCCTAATGTTACTCTCCGTCATAACCAAACTGTTTCTTGAAATGGATGGCTTAATTTTGAAAACAAAAACAAGTAGCGTGGGCATTCATGAAAATGATAGATATTCTCTCATTCTCTCGCTTTCTGCATTTCTATCTTTCTCTATGGATTACCACAGACCAAAAGGCAAATTCTTTTGCAAAGATAGCCATGTTGGATTTTTGTATCATTAATTTAAATCGAACAAACAAAAGTACTTATCGGTGACATAAGGGATATTTAATGCTCGTAGCAAACAATAGGTAATCAAACCTAGTACTTCCTGGAGCTTGGCAGAAATCTGCTCCATCCATTGAAGCAGGGATGGTTAACCTTTGCCACCCACCTTGATGCTGTCCAACTCCAACTCCCATCAGCCCCAGCCAGCATGACCAGCGGCCACAGATGATGGAAGTCAATTCCAATAACATGTGCAGGGCCACAGGTTAGCCACCTCTACCTTAAACAGGGATTCTAGAAATCAACTCAGGGACTCATAGAGACAACATGCTCTGTTAGACTTGTACAATAAATTAACAAGTGCAATTATCCTATGCAGGTCGTGCCAGTAAGAATACACCTTTCTGGCAATAAGAAACAGAAGGCACAATAAATAGCCCATTATCATGTATGACTTGTGATGTTCAGCTATTATTCAAAATAATCATTCTCTATTGTGAGGATGTACTGTTTAAGTGGAGTTCTCTGTGTAATAATTTCATCTGTAATTATTATTTGTTCCTTTCAAATTAATGCCAGGAAAGCCATATTTGATTAACTTGCTCCCTTTACCCTGTCGGCATGCAATCATTACTACAAGGAGAAACAATCCACATCAGGGCTTTTGGGTGGGGGTGCAGGATTGGAGCACATCTGAACAAAAGCTTGAGACCATAATCCAAGATTAGCACCATGACTAGAAACCTGGTGAACGTTGGAGAGGTGGAATAATATTTCCCCTGAGGGGGCGTGTTCACGGTCTACTGATTCTTCAGGCCCAGTTAGCAACATCTCCCCAATACAGCAATTGTCGCTTCAGTTGGTAGGTGTGGTGGGCTGGATTCAGCTATTTGAGTTGTGCAGGCCTGCTGTTGTATATCATTCTGATATTATGTACTGAGCATCACCATGTATGGTATCCATGCATGCAGATGGTATGGACATCTATATTGTTTGGACCACTTTTGTTGTGCTATGCCCCCCACATGACCACAAAAATTGGCAGCATTGCAGGAGAAACCTAAGCAGAATACAACCACAACTATGCCACTATTAATGTGCAAAAAACATGTTGCAGAATACACCCGCAACAAAACACGAGTCTGGAGGGCTACAAAGTAGCAAATGCAGAACCAAGTACTATATATTTTTTTCTGGTTACAGAGACATTTTGATGCACACCATTCCAAAAATCTCAAAAGGTTTCCAAGTTTCTCTGTTTGTATCTTACAATTTGTGGATTCAGTACTGTTCATTGTAAAGGGTTGTTAATTGAAGTTAGCAAATAAATCAACATCATCAACAACCATGGATTGCCAATGCTGGAGAAATTTACCGTAATGTGCATTTTACTGCTTTGTTACATGGTTGTCTGCATTAATCAGGTGTCTAGACAGCTTTAGCATGATTCAGTGTTAATTTAACTGTTAATTTATCCACTGTGACTGTAACCCAAGGTGCAGTGGAACAGACACAGTGCTGCATGCAGTGACCACAGGGTTTAATGAAAAATGATGCCATGCTAATATTCATTGATGATCTTGTCCTCCATGAATTCGTCTCCTCCCCTTTTGAAGCTGTCCAAATTTGTTCTTCTGCTGCATAGACCTCACCTTCCTACTAACTTGCCATTTTTTTAAAAAAACAAGGAAGTGTGAATGTAATACACAAATCAAAGTGTTAACCTATAAATGGATTGTTTCTTGAAAAATGAAGAGGTGGGGATCCAATTACTAAGGCTTTGGAAACAATTAAGTGCATATGTCAATCTTTTCGGAGCAGAAATTAGGGGACTCTTTGCATTTTAAACTGCAGTCATTGGGATTTAATTGCAAGTCATCTCACCTAGAATGAATCAAAATATTTGTGTTGGAAGACTTTGCAGTATTGAGTAATTTGGCCAGTTCGCTGGAGGGTGTCTGGCATGATTTCCCGTAATATCTGGCAATAAGTTGCAACATTTAAATGCTGCGCCTATCTGTTATTCAAACCAGTTCTAGTAAATATCACCTTTGCAATAGGAATAAAGGATAATTAAAGAGGAAATGAGATTAATTGTTGTATGCTAGCATTTATGTGGAATTTAAAGAAAGCAATCTTTTGCATGCTGAACATATTATTTGTGTGAGCATTCACCTGGATCCACAGATAAATCTTATTCATATATATTTGATGGCCACCTTATTCATATATATTTTTTTCTAGCTGCAAAAGGAAACTTCATCTTCTGGGAGAAAAAAAATGAAGCAATTTGGACTGCAGGTGAGAGACACTATTTCTCACAATGGATCCTATGCTATATATGTGTAGGGAAATAGTCTTTTCATGCCTTTGTAAGAGTGATGGTTACTTTAAAAGCTCTAGTAAGGACTCAAAAAACCTCTGCAGCCTTCCATCAAGGATGTTGACTTACAGCAGGAGCCCAGGACTGAGCCAAACCCAGGAAAAGTTCGGTGCAGGACAGTGGTTATAGTGGTATCTCAGCTAAATTCACTTTTAGGACTGCTTTTGCCTGAATGTAATGCGGTAATGCCCCTTCTTTGCCTGGAAGGAGAGCTGTATGAGGAAGGGTGTATAAAGCTAAAAGTCACATCACGTGGTCTGTCCACATCTGCCTTTAGTCCTGCTCGCCACTATTAGGTGGCTTCCAGAAGGTGGCCTATGAAATAATGTGGCCCTTGTTGGCTTCACTATTATCAGATAATGGAGGCATATAATTTGGATAAAAAAAATGGTTTCCAGTTGGAAAAATCAAAATTGGAAACAGAACTGTTAGATTCCAAAACTAAGAATTTGTCAAGAATGTATAACTTGCTGTTGAAATGGAATACTCAGGATGAAACGGTGAAATCTGCTATGATTAAATGGGCACAAGATGTTGGACACAACATTATGTTTGCTGACTGGGAACAGTTGTGGACCACAGGTATGAAATTTATGGCATGTAATGCCTTAAGAGAGAATATAATGAAAATGATATACAGGTGGTACATGACACCAGTCAAGCTTGCAAAAATTTATCACTTGCCCAATAATAAATGTTGGAAATGTAAAGAGACTGAAGGTACATTCTTTCACCTTTGGTGGACATGCCCAAGGATTAAGGCTTTCTGGGAGATGATCTATAATGAAATGAAAAAGGTATTTAAATATACCTTTATGAAGAAACCAGAGGCCTTTCTCCTGGGCATGGTCGGCCAATTGGTGCCAAAGAAGGATAGAACTTTCTTTATGTATGCTACAACAGCAGCAAGAATACTCATTGCAAAGTATTGGAAGACACAAGATCTACCCACTTTGGAAGAATGGTAGACGAAGGTGATGGACTATATGGGATTGGCAGAAATGACTGGCAGAATCCGAGACCAGGGAGAAGAGTCGGTGGAGGAAGATTGGAAGAAGTTTAAAGACTATTTACAGAAACATTGCAAAATTAATGAATGTTAGAATGATGTTGGAATGAATTTATGTGATTTTAGCAGAAATGCTACAAAGATTTAGGAAAAAACAGACTGTTAATTGGTGAAAGGAGGGACAGTAAAGTTATATTAATATCAAGATAAATTTACAGGACAAAAATTTGAAAAGAGGGAAAGGATTTGCTGAAATGGATAATTGACCTAGAATACAAAAAAGGGAGGTGTGAGGAGGTCAGGGAAACAAGCTAATGAAAGATAAGTAATGGGAAGATTTGCTGTATTTTTCCTTGATTTTTCTTTTTGCTTAATGGATTTTAATTCTCTGCTCTTTCTTTTTTATTTTTATTTTCTCTTTTTTGTATTTTATCTTTTTTTGTTTAAAATGATGTTTTTTCTTTTTTCTTTTTGTACCTCTAAAAATTTTAATAAATATCTTATATAAAAAAAGAAATAATGTGGCCCTTGGTCTGGAGAAAATTCACCACTCCTGTTCTAGAAGCAAAAGTCTTCACTGCAGCATATGAAATTGCTAGAATA
Source organism: Podarcis raffonei (assembly GCF_027172205.1). NCBI lineage: Eukaryota > Metazoa > Chordata > Lepidosauria > Squamata > Lacertidae > Podarcis > Podarcis raffonei. The sequence goes on from NC_070604.1 coordinate 57,103,201, forward strand.
TTCTGGAACCTCTTGGACGCAGTGGCGTAGCATGGGGGTGCAGGGGGGGCTGGCCGCACCGGGCGCAACATCTGGGGGGGGGCACGCTCGCCGCCTCCGGAGTCGCCGAAGAGCCTCGGGCGCAGGCTATAGCAGAGCCCCATGTCTCGGGAAGGAGGAAGCCCCGGCCATGGGCGCTGCCCCCAGGTGGTGCAGCAGGAGCCAGGCGGCGAAGGGGAGCCCGGGGGAGCGGAGGCGCTGCGGGGACACGGCTCGGGAGCTGCCGCTGAGGAGCCAGAGCATCGTCCCCGGGAGGAGAGGAGGAGCGGTGGCGGCGGCGGTGGCTGCTACTGCAAAGCAGGGAGAGAAGGAGGCGGCGGCGGCGGGGAGCCGGGCAGGGAAGTTGCTGCTGGGGGTGAAGAGGCGGCAGGAGGCGGACTTCTCTCCCTCTCTGGTGCTGCTGCTGTGAGGCGCTTGCCAGCCCACCGGCCCCTCCTGAGCGGGATATGGGTGGGCGGACGGGGTGGGTGGGGGAAAGGCGCCGGGCCCACTTCGTGCCCTGACAGGAGCCGCCGCTGCGCCCGCGGGCGCCCTTGATGCGGCGCCCCTCATGCCGCCTCGAGAGGCGTTGGGGGGCAGCGAGACTCCGCCGGGCCCCGCCCCTCACTCCGCGCTCGGCTTCAGGGCTGTCTTGCGAGGCGGCGGCGGGAAAAGGCTCTGAGGAGAACCTCGCTCGCTGTCCCGCGTCGCTTTTCCTCACGTCGTTTTCCCTTTCCCTTGAGGGGACAGGGAGGTGAAGGGAGCCCGCCTTCCTCCTTGCACGTGGTGAGTTGTCGGTGGAAGTAGAGAAACCACGCACATTAGATATTCATAATAATAATAATAATAATAATAATAACAATAATAATGGTTTGAAATTTAAGGACCCCCCCCAAGGAAAAGGCACTTTCTTGCCCTGCCTGTGGACCAGGAGGTCATGGCGGGCGAGGCCTTCAGCAGCGGGGCCCTTATTTGCACTGCCAGCCTGACCTTCACCCTCTTACATATAGAGAGGAAAGGAGACGCGGAGGTGCAAAGGCTTGCGGGGCAGAAGTAAGCCCCGCTGAGTTCATCAGGGGTGCCAACGTGAATACAGTATGATATTGGGGGGGAGGCAAGTAAACCCTGCCCTGCATAGTTGATCACATTGGCAATGCCCATCAACTGGGGGACTGGCCCCCTCAAATGTTTTATTGGGGGGCCTGAAGCAGTGGTGTAGTGTGGGGGTGCGGGGGGGGGCCGGGCGCAACATCTTGGGGGGCGCGCTCGCACTTGAGTGCTAAAATCCACGGGTTAGGGGGCGCAAATTACTTGCCTTGCCCCGGGTGCTGACAACCCATGCTACGCCACTGCTTGGACGTGTACAACCCACTACCTCACAGTCAAAATCTGTCTCAGGATAGCCCAATAAAGGCACTTGCAATAGGTCCTTATAACTGGTTCTTTTGTTATCTTGCCTAAACTTTCATATTCTGTTTCTTGGATCCAGGCTCCACCCCTCCATTGGTGAATTTCCCCTTCTCCTGCATCTTCTTGCACCCTCTGAAAATCCATGTTTTTCGGTTACAGTGGGTGGCTCTGTAAAGGGGTTCTGGGAGGAAAGAGAGAATTGCCTCCTTTTGCAAACTGGATTCCTTCATCGGATCAAAAGGTTTCAGTAGATGGAATGAGAATCTGACTATATGCTCAGGTGATTTCACAAAGGGTATTAATCCCCTACAATGGCCTATTCTGGGAGCACAACAACAACCTGCATGCCTTCTGCTGCATTTCCCCCACATTCAGGGCTCCCTACCCCCAGCTGGAACTCACCAGAAGTCAGTTCTGACACCTCTCAGGTGGGCACCATTGCCGTTGTAAGAGAATAAGGAAGGTGTTCATGGCTAGTTCTGGCACCTCTTTTTCTAGAAAAATAGCACTGCCTACATTGTTGTTCAGGAGGAATAAATGAGTCACCTTTTTCTCTCTCCTACTGGTCTTCTATTTGATGAAAAGGAACAGGAAATTCCACAAGTGTTGTTACACACAGGGATGCTTAGAATAGGATAAAGTGACAAACTAACAAAGGGGTTTTGAAAGACTTCTTGTCTTACCAAAGTGATCATTTAATGTGAATGTATTCCATTACATCTAAGCATTATTGTTCTGGGAAATTTGACTTTCCAGGAGGAATATAGCACACACATGCTGCTCCCTACTTATCTAACCTGGAAATAAGAACAATGCAATTGTTTTCAATCATATTGAAGTCAGTATAAAGGCCTACAAAATTCAAAGGGTTCTCTGGTTTCCAGCCAACCCTTCGACAATTACAGTGTACCAAACCTTCCCCTCAAATGCCTATGTTTTCAGTGAGAAAAATGTGTGGGCTATGGAAGCTTTTTAGTATAGGTTTGCAAGTTCTAGCCCTATGTTTTACTTGCACAAAACAAACACAGCTCTATTCGGATTCTGTGGTTTCCACAGTAATGCAGCATGAAGAGGTTTAAGGATTCAAACAGCTCTTAAAGAAGGTAGGTAGATCATTTTAAAAGAAAACACCCACACAACTGTCGCTCTCTCGCTCTCTCCCAAGCAACATGGGATTTGATGATTTTTGACCTGTTGCCTGTAGCAACAAATCCAAAAGTAAGCCTCTGTGATGTCAGCTGCTGTATTGGTTGCTTGTGAGCTTGGAAAAGGTTCTGCTGCATGATCAAATAGGGGATCATAATCTCAGGCTGCAAGCTTGTAGGTCACTTGCCTGACCTCTGATAAAAAGATGGCCATTATGGCATGTTGCTGACATGGCCTGTTAGGACTGGCAGCTGGACTGTGAAATTTCCTGTCAAGATAATATCATTGCTTCCCTGTCACAATAGGTCTCACTGTACAGGGCCCTGCAAAATCAACAGATAAAATATTTTCTAAAGAGCATTCAGCATATGCGCTTATTAATATCTAAGTTCAAGGTTCCAAGCAGCCTTTCACAGTTGCTTTTCTCCTTGATGTCTGCCAGCTCTCATTTAATGCTGCAAAACCAGATCCAACTTTACTGCAGTGGGCAGAAGTGCAATAATTTCTATCTTGTAAAAGAAATATTGATATAGCAACATTTCTGAAAGTGTGCTTGTGTTGTGTTGTGTGTGTGGCTATATGGCATAGAGGAGATGAGGGTGGATGCTGGAGAAAGAATTATGAGTTCCCTTGTCTTGCCCATGTCAACAGAGAATATTGATGAGGAGCTCAGATTTGCTTTATGATGCCAGATCTTACCACCTCACCTTTCAGAAAGAACAGTACCTTTTGGAATCAAGACCTTGTGGAACATATAAAATAGAACTTTGTTGTCTTGGGAACTATTTTTGCAATTAGCAGGATCTACTTTGCCAGTGTATACCCTGAAGGGAATGTCCCGGCAAAGCAGCACACAGCAGGATTGAACACCATGTCTCCTTCCCTCCCAAGGCCACATGTTTAATTAGTGTTCAAAAACCTAACTAAACGTTAAGGCAAGCGTCAGAATTGATTTGGTGCCCAGATGCAGGTCAGCTCCAGGTCAGATTGAGGTTGATCCAATGTGCCAGATTGGGCCATAGATTGGATTGGAGGGGAACATGCATGTACAGCCCTAATACAGACTAAGGGAGAGCTCAATTCACTTTCACCAAACAGGGCTAGCATCCTGAATGTTCTGTGAAAGAAAAGCCTACCAATAGAATTTACTTCTGTAGAATACGTTTCTTCATGACTGGGATGTAAAGTTTCTTAATGACTTGTTATTCCCTCTCCCCTCACATCCAAGTCATCCTTTAGGGCTTTGTGCTGTCTTTGATCTCACTGTTTTCTAAGTAGGTGCTGTTTACACACCATGCACGCTCTCTCTCTTTCCAACCAAAGAAACAGTTGACATTTCCTCCTTGATTTCTTTTCCCTCTATTTTAAGCAGGTGCTCTTTCTGCATTTTCGAAAAGACAACTTTCGTGTTGTTAGCTGCTGCTGCTGCTGCTGCTGCCTAACACTCTCGAGATTCTGCTTGGCTTGACCTTCTTGGGTTTTAAAGAAAGAATAGCTGTGCTCCATGTGCTGATAAAGGAAATAGAGGGAAAGAACCTATTCGGCAAAATTACCAACCCTAAAGCTGATGCTTTTGTGTGTGTGATTCCTGAACGCTGCTGAAGAGAAAGAGGCTGACTTCGCAGTTGTATTATTTTGGCCAGTTTTTTTTTTCCTCCAGCATCTCGACTACATCCTTCTTTCCACCAGCAGCATGGTACTCATGTAGCTATTCAGTAAATATGCTGTAATCATTCCACTGTGCCTTGTTGACTATGGATGCACGTGTTCTCATAGATAAATCTGCAAATCTGCAAAGGAAACAGGGATTCAGATTTTCGTCTCTTGTTTTTGCACGATGACAGCAGGTGACACACCTGATATGAAAGCCCTGTGCACAATGTTAAAGTGGTTCTTTAGGTGGGGAGGATCAGGCCACTTATTTCCTCATATTACACACACATGTATTTAACAACAGATGTATTGACCCAATTTATGGGTAATAAATAGATATATTGCTGCTCTCAGTATTTATATATCATTTGCAAAAAAGCAGCTACTTCGATACGGAGCCTATTCAAGCATTTACATTCAGGAAAAGGACTGGATGTTGCTTTATCCAGCTGTCTCATATGTATAATGTATAATAGATAGATGATAGATAGATGATAGATAAATAGATGATAGATAGATAGATATAGATAGATTAGATAGATGATAGATAGATAGATAGATAGATAGATAGATGGATAGATAGATAGATATAGATAGGTGATAGTATTTCAGTTGCATTAATGTAAATCACTATGAGATTCTTATAAGACACTAAATAAATGCATTATTATTATTATTATTATTATTATTATTATTATTATTATTACTACTACTACTACTACTACTAGTTTTTACCCTCTCTTCCTCCTCCAGCTACTTAAAAGAGGGATGAATGAATTTCCTTGTCTCTTGTATTTTCAAGTATGGGAGGCGTAGTGGGATAATAAACACAAACTTGAAAACACAGACAGGACACACTCTTGACTATTTCACAGGCTGGAAAGCAGCAGACTTCTTGAGTGCTGCCCCATAGGCATGGAATTGTCATCTCTTACAGTTCTGTGCCTGAGCATTTTCTGAAAGTGTTGGAAGAGTATGGCATTCCCCCTAGGGCCCTTTTGAAGTCTTGCAAGAAACAATGGGTCAGATTCAACTAAGCAGATGCAGTTGTGGGAGCAAGCACAATGAATCCCACTAGCACAACAGGACCTGCCTGCTCTCTTCCCCCACATGTACCCTATGCTCACCCCCAAATCAATTCTGGGGGGTCTGGGGAACCCCCAGAACATCACGTGGTGGGGACGAGAGGGGAGATTGTTCCATTGGGCAAGCTGATATGCTTGTGCTTATGGAACGATTGGAAGAGTGAGCTGGTGAATTTCTCCCAGTAATTCAACCCCAGATCCACAAAGCTAAGCCAGCAATGCAAATAGAAATGGTAAGGGGATTCATCAGACCTGCTTTTATTACACTGATCAGTTTTCTGGCTGCTTTGCTGTTCCAGCAAACATGGACTCCTTGGGGGTGTCATTAATGGCTTGGGAAGGGACTCACAGTAAGGCTAAAGCCAGCACTGCCTTGCTGTGCTTGCATTACCAAGGAACAGTAAAAGGCCACTCAATAATACAGGAGCAGGTCACTCTCTGTTCTCACTGCCGCTGCTTCGTCCTGCAGGACAGTTAAAAACCTCTGTGGCTTGCTGCTCCTCTAAATGTCACTCACAGCTGCTGTGATTTCACTCATTGTCTAAAAACGCTAAAAGGCAAGAGCTGGCTAGATTCTTGCAAAATGATTTGGCAGAATAGAACCAGCACGTCTGCGGTTGAATCCAAATAGCAAAGGTAAGACCAAATAGCTTACACCCTGCTTAACTTAAGTTGATATAAGTTACCCCTAGGGACGCGGGTGGCGCTGTGGGTTAAACCACAGAGCCTAGGACTTGCCGATCAGAAGGTCGGCCAGAATGCCCCTTTGTGGGGACTAACACTGGTGTAAATTCCACCTGCTTATGTTCTACTGGATCATCCCTGGCTAAACCAGCAAAGTGACTTGAGGGGACTTGTATATTCCTGGCTGAGATTAGGATGAGGGAGTTACACCAGCATAGCCAGAGCTGAGCTCCAAGTTATAGCCAGGACAGCCCAAGATCTGTCTGTTCCAAACTCATGGATCTTGGGTTTGCATTACACTGCTAGGCAAACTCACAAGAGATCAACAGGCATGATTAATTTAAGTCCCTAGATTTCAATGAGTCTACTCCATGACTTAGTTGGTATGTGCCCCAGGTTTGCATTCCACAGCAATTTGAGAATCATGCCATGATGATGCCGATGCTGTACCAACACAGCTCGTTCAGTGAGGAGCAATGATCTGTCGGAGGCCCCACCTGCTTTTCTTCCTGAGTAATGAAACCACTTTTTGAAACTGCCTTGAGATTACACATTCATGCTTTTATAGATGCAGACAGAAAAAAATGTATGTGTATACATGCTTTATGCAAATGAAGAGAACACTTGTTGTTGTTGTTGTTGTTTAGTCGTTTAGTCGTGTCCGACTCTTCGTGACCCCATGGACCAGAGCACGCCAGGCACCTCTGTCCTCCACTACCTCCCGCAGTTTGGTCAGACTCATGTTTGTGGCTTCGAGAACACTATCCAACCATCTCATCCTCTGTCGCCCCCTTCTCCTTGTGCCCTCCATCTTTCCCAGCATCAGTGTCTTCTCCAGGGAGTCTTCTCTTCTCATGAGGTGGCCAAAGTACTGGAGCCTCAGCTTCACGATCTGTCCTTCCAGTGAGCACTCAGGGCTGATTTCATTAAGAATGGATGCGTTTGATCTTCTTGCAGTCCATGGGACTCTCAAGAGTCTTCTCCAGCACCATAATTCAAAAGCATCAATTCTTCGGCGATCAGCCTTCTTTATGGTCCAGCTCTCACTTCCATACATCACTACTGGGAAAACCATGGCTTTAACTATACGGACCTTTGTTGGCAAGGTGACGTCTCTACTTCTCAAGATGCTGTCTAGGCCTGTCATTGCCCTTCTCCCAAGAAGCAGGCGTCTTTTAATTTCGTGGCTGCTGTCACCATCTGCAGTGATCATGGAGCCCAAGAAAGTAAAAAGCTAAGAGAACACTTAGCTGGTAATAAAAGCAATGTTGCTTCCTCTCAGAAGAATTCATTGCTCTACAGCACTAAGAAGATATATGAGCAATATTTATAGGATGCCATTTATTCAAATCATCAGTGTTTAAATTGTGCTTAGAGTTCATATTACCAGGCTTCACAGTGCTTCCCACAATGTGTGCTTAATTAACACAAGCCGAATGGGATGTGAATGTAAATTTACATGAAGGAACCCACATATTTTATTAGTAAAACGACTCTGCATTTCTATTAAATTAAAAAAGGTTAGGCTAGGTGACATGAGAAATATTAGGTGAACATATGCAAATTTCAAAATTATCTATACACTGCACTTACTGACCTTAGTGTTCCAAAGTGTGTGTATAAGAGAAAGTTGAATTTAGGCATGCTGTTATGCTATGTAGATATCCGTGAACAACCTGTTCTCCTCTTTCCTCCCCTTTTTGGATCTAGAATATTTATGTTTCATATACTATTATAAGTTATATGCTATGGAATACAAGAACTGATGAACTCACTGTTGTGCAAAACTAAATAATATTATATGTTTTTAGCAACAGATTAAAATTTAACTGTTAAAAGTTAGGCATTATGAAAACTGAGATGACAGTCCTTTACCTAAGTAGCAGATGGGCCAAAACAGGCTTCCAGGAGAAAGTCTAAGAAAGACAAATCGAAGATGAGCTTTTCAATCTTGCCTTTTCCCACCACACATAAAGATTTCTTCCTCACACCCCAGATTTGATTTACTGACTCTGGGATCCAAAAATCTCCCCTAAGGAAAAAGTCGGCTCTTGTGCACTAGTGCAAGAGGCAACTAATCATACAGGGCATCCAAAGATTGCTTCTGCCAAAGGAAGTGAACTGAGTGACCTCTCATTCTGTTTGTACGCCTGAGAAGTCTGCATTCTGATGGTTGGAAAGCTGATGAAAAGAAGATTCCAATCCGTAGGCAATAAATTGCTCCCACTCCCTGCCAATACACTGGTTTCTAGTGCTGGGCCAGTGGGTTATTAGGCTGCCATTTCAATGCTTCCCACTCAGAGAAGAATAAAAAAAGTTCAAATTCAGGGGAACACTTGCCTAAGCAGGTGTGGCTTCAAGAACCATCAGAATGCCATCACCAACAAGACCTCTTGTATGTGAACAGGGAGGACATTCCACAACATGAGTGTCACCAATGAAAAAGCCTGCTTGTGTGTTACCACAAGCCAATATTCATCAGGTTGTGGCAAACAAAGGTTCCATTTGCTAGTCATCACAAATATAATGCCATGTTACATCCCTGTGAAAGACTCCAAGTTCAAAGAAACTGGAAAGGCTTCTTATGGGGAACGGCAAATTGAGCAGAGCAGAGTTGGTTTGGCATTTATCTCCACCTCTGCCACTTCTTCTTGTCCTCCTTCTGAAGACCCTTAGAACGTTCCTCTGTCAAGGCAAAGGGGGGACTCAGCTCTCCAACAAAAATCCATTCCCACCTGCCTTCTGTCCAATGGAAACTGACATGAATAGTGTCGTGTTCCGACTGGGGGATTCTGGGAATTGCAGTCCCAATTTGCTCCTTGATGGAATGAATGCTTTGCTGGGGAGCTGAAAGGCTTGCTCTCCATTGTTACCCCTGCCTCTACTCTAGAAACATTATATGGTGTCCACAAATATTATGTGCATTCTTACAAGAAGCATGCCTAAAAAAATCAATCCCCTTTTGGAGTGAGGATTGGGACATGTGTCCATCACTCATTACAAGTGCCACAAGTGAATGATTTCCTATCCTTGCAGCATGCCAAGCTGCAGTTGAAGGCCTTGTATGACTTTTACTTACATACCCAGATAAGACATCCCAATAATAAAATGCCTACCAAACTGCGATTTTGGAATTCATTTAAATTCAATTCCAAATTAGCTGTGTGCTTCCAATACTAATGCACTCGTCCCTATTTTTCTTCTGTCGCTTCTGCCACTTTCCTCACCTCTGACTCTAATTCAAATATTTGTTCCTCACACTTCATAATAGGTTTGATCAAATTTTAACAGGGTGCATCCTAAATGTGAAATTAATGGTAAAAGAGGGAAAAGGGGCAGAGATGTGAGGAGAAAGTATCACAGTATATTAAGAGTTTGAATCAAATGGGGAAAACATGTTTTTATTGCCAGATTGAGAGCATAAAGCAATATTTTCTTTCAGCCCTTAATGCTGTAATCACAAGAGCTGATGTTGAAGAAACCTGAAAGACTATCTACAGTTCTGGTTGCCTCACCTCAAAAAAGTATAATGTAGAGCTGGAGAAGTTTCAGAAAAGGTTAGCCAACATCATCAAGGAGTTTGGGGAACTCCCATACAAGGAAAGGCTACAGCACTTGAAGCTTTTTGATTTCAAAAAATGAGGTGAATGGGGAGAGACGTGACATAGGCTTGGATCAAGGGTGCTGAACCTCTGGCCTCTGGTCCTAATTAGGCCTTCTGCATTTGGCCTGAGTATATTTTGGCCCAGCTGCTTTACAACTGACATCATATATGGCATCCATGGCTGGGTCAAAGAAACTTGTGTGGTGCTGTGCAAGTCCAGATGATTGGGCTTGCCTGGTTCTGTGTGTGGCTGATCACCGGAACTTGCATTGCAACACATCGCTGAATCAAATTCCCTGTGGTTAAGATTATGCATGGTGTGGACAGCGGTTTGATGTGGGCAAACCTTGAGTGAGGTGGAACCTGTATAAATCTGTTTTAAATGGATTCCTCCTCCCTTCATAATGACCCAACAAGCCTGGACAACATGAAAGCTCAGTATGAATCCTGGAATACTTCCCAGAATCCACTGTAATATACGGCAACCCCCATACCTCATGGTTAAGGATACACTGGAAGCCAAGTCAGTGTGGAAAGTATTCCACAAACAAATGCCATGTGGTCTGAAGCCTACTACTGTAGGAACAGTGTTACATTCTTCTCTCCCTCTCCCTTCCCACTCACTCTCTATCTTATTAGCACCTCCTCAGTCCTTTCCTGTAGGACAATTATTCAACTCACACTAAAATGATTTTGAAATATCTACAGTAGCATAGAAATAATTGATTTTAGGTGACAATTCCCCGTAAAGCCTGTATATGGCAAAGGGCAGATTTAATTTTATAGGATAAGGTCTAGCTTGGATAATTCATGGATAATTCACCACAGGTTTAACTGTCCTAGACAATGTGTTGCTAAATACGTGCAATTGGGTTGTCAACTGGTTTCATTAATGCCTGTAAGGGGCATTTAATGTACCAAGCATTTTCCCTGAAACATAATTCAGTTTGGATTACTTCAGTAGACACATTAATAGTTTTAAAAAAATAAAAAAATACAACTTTGAAAATTAACATGATTATACATTCAAGATTATGAATGAAGATTCATTGTCAAAAAGACCATTATATTAACATAATTAAAAGAGATGAAGAAGTGAAAGACGGAGGAAGGTGAAATAACAGGTGGATTCGTTGTGTGAGGTACTATGTGGCTCCACATTTGTTCTGGTCAACAGTGGATCGGTTAGGATCTGGTATTTGGTGTAGGTGGTTGGAATCAACCAAGGATTTGCTGCACATAATTCAAAAGGCCATACGTTGTTAGCCGCTATGGGGAAACCAGCTGATCAGATCCCAGCCTTGCAAAGCGGCTCAAGGAGGGCAGCGTGAGAAGAATGCAACAGTCATGCACCCCTTGATCCCAGCCTCTCGGGCAAGGCTGCAATCAAGGGGTGCATGGTGTCCTTCTCGTGCACCCCCCAGATGCTTTGCAAGGCTGCCATCTGATCAGATCCCAGCCTTGCAAAATGGCATAGGTCTGGCTTGGGGAGGGTGGCATGAGTAGCTGGCCTCCCCCAGGAAAATGAGCCCAGGGTGATTGCCCCCCCGGCAGATCCCCCATGCTACGCCCCTGGTTGTCCTTTAGTTCCCTGAAATTCAGGTTATAATCTGAACACACAGCCATTGTGTTTGGCAGTAGTCACACATTTATTGCCATGTCTAATTTGGCCCACATCCTGATCTTGAAATTCATAAATAAGATAGAACAAAGTGGGAAGAGCAAAAACTCAATGAAAGAGCATGTGCTTTGCATGCAAAAGCTCCCAGATTTAATCCTTGGTGTCTGCAGGTAAGACTGGGGAAAACTCCTGTCTGAAACCTTGGAGAGCCATTGTGGGACAGTGTCAACAATACTGAGGCAGATGAACCAATGGTCTGATTTGGTATAATTGGTAGCATTATATGTTTCTGTGTTTTAAAACTTTCATTGACTTTTATTCAAAATTCTTTTGGGCTTGTAAAAAGATGCCACTATAAAGAGGTGGAACAATCCTAAAAGAAATCAATCAATGGGAAAACTAAATAATAATATAAATGGGAAATGATGCATTTCAAGAATGCAGGGTTTTCTTTAAAGTACTTTTCTCTGAAAGTATATTTTGCTGTCTAGTGCAAAAGATCAGGTTAATGTGTGAGATTTATTCCCCTCCAAGTGGATCTTTGGAGTTATATCATATATAAATCACACTGTGATGGGACCACATCTTGTTAAAAAATTATTTACACACCTGTAATGAAATGTATCATATATTTTTTTTAAACCACACAGTGACTATGGGGGTAGGTGAAATATTAAAAGAAAAAAATAGCTGGAAGAAGAAGAAGAAGAAGAAGAAGAAGAAGAAGAAGAAGAAGAAGAAGAAGAAGAAGAAGAAGAAATAGTTCCTATTGTATCTTCACTCCACTGGGTTTTGTGTACTTGGTGTTCTTAATCTATTTGAAAGTAGTATGTGTGTCCTTGCAGTCTTAGAGTTTTACCTTCTTAATGATATTGTTTTTCTAAACTTCCCAATTTACAGCTCTTGGAAATCGCCCAGATCTTATCTCTTGCTGATAGTACAATGATGCACTTCTGAACAAGATATGAAGCCAGTTCTAGTAGTCACTGCTTTGATAAGATAAGCAAGATGTGGGCTGCAGCTAGTTCTCTTGGAGATAACATTTGTGAACTTCATCTTGGCATCAGATAGCAGCCACTACATGAGTACCAGACATGACTTAGTGTCCCGTCCCCCCAGTAATTTTGCAGGTTTTCTGGAATATCATACTTTCCAAATGTTCTGCTGATCAGAAGAGGCTGATCAGACCTCTCAGAGAGGCCAGTCCCAGCTTTTGAGGTTCCTAGTCATAATAAAAATGACACAAAAAAATAAAATAACCCTCTAAAAGTGAGTGACTAAATCTTGTGCCATCAGAATCTACATATTTTTATTAACATTTCTTAACATTTTAAACTCTTTAATATGGTACAATCTCTATCAGTTAATAAATTAACAACAATATCTAAACTAACTAATAGTGGTTCTCCAAGGTTTTACATAGGTTTTACAGCCTAACTGGAAGATGCCAGAGAATTGAATTCAGGACTTTCTATAAGCAAAGGATGTGTTTTTGGCATTGAGCTAGTTTGGCCAAGAAACATCTTCTCAAGCAATGGTGTGGTCAGAGGAGTCCTGGAATCAGGTCTAGGTCAGAGGTGCAGTGCTCCAAGTGGGATGGCACTCACTCTTCCCATTTCTTTTTTGGCAGGCTTAACTGCATCTGGATTGCCTACCCCACTTATGGCACACACAGACAAACATTTCATTTCCTTCAAAACCATCCCACTAGCTTTTTAGTCCCCCTTCAGGCACTGCTGCCAAGTATTAAAAAGAAAAAGAAAAAAAGAACCCAAGATCTGATTAGAAGCTTCCAGGAATCACAAGGACATCTTGTATAACTGTGAAGTTAATTCAAGGGTATCCGGTAGAAGAAATATATACCTTTCAACACTTGGATAGCCTATAATTGAGGATAGTTATCAGTTTGGTCAAGAGCATGTTTGTAGGAGGGTCAAGATTGCACAGAAATCCCCAACTGCTTTCAAGCTAATAGGATCCAGATGCAAGGGTGAAAAGGGCATATAATTAAGTCTGAGTCTCTTTCCCCCCAGAGCCTTGTGGCTTCTATTTTCACGTCAAAAGAGAACAAAACAAGACCTTTCGTATTGATGAAAGCAGATAAACACCTAGATAACCTCCCTGACAAAATCATGGAACTCCAAATCAGTTTCCTGTCCAAACATTAAAATAAAGTTGTTGTTGTTTTAAAATATATATACCGGGGCAAAGAAAGAAAGAAAAAAGGATAAAATTTGGGTTTTATTCATTTGATTTGCAACCCATCCTCCAAAAGGCTTGCATGGCCTCCTGGATAAAGTGTTATAACCGCACAACTCACATACTTCAGTTTACTAGAACTTCAATCCCTATGTCCTGGTGGGGTCATTTTGTTACAGGGCAAGGATGGGAAACCTGTGGCTTTCCAGATGTTGTTGGGCTCCATCTCCCATCAGCCCCAGTCAGTATGGCCAATGGTCAGGGATTGTGGGAGTTGTAACCCAGCATTACCTGGAGGCCCACTGGTTCCCCATCCCTGTTACAGGGGCAATTAGGGTTGCCAAGTCCTTTTTTACAGACAGTGCATATTATCCGTTTGTGTGCGTTGAGTGAAGGTAAATCTGCTGAGCCTCCCACCATTCCTTCTCTGGCTTTCTTACTTAGTGTCCCACCCCAGAAGCTGCAGAGCAGCATTAGAGTCCTGCGGACTACTGCAGGTAGTTGAGGAAGGCAGGTTAAGAGACCTCTTGTAGGTGAAGTGGCTGCAGCCATGTTCTATGGCTTAGTGCACTTTAAAGTGTTGGCACCATCTCTGAGGAAGGGTACTTTTTTCCTGAATAAGGAGCCTAGTATCAGCTCTGTGGATCTGGAGCATGCATACTCATTGATATAAATGTGCCGGGGAGTTCAAGGAGAATAGAGAGAGAGAATTTTAAGCTGGAATAAGCTGAGGTGTGGCTTTTGATCTTTCTGGCAAATCTTCTACCTTGTCTTTCTTTATTCAGGAAAGTGGGTGACAAGTAGCAAAATGTTAGTCAGAAGGGAAGAATCAGGTTATGCTTAAGTACACTGCATTCAAGGCCCACAGTAGAAATACAGAACTTCAGCTGTAGAATGCATTACAAGTGGGTCAGGGTGAGTTCACATGGTCCTTGAAGTATTGCACTCCTGAGCTTTTAAAGGTTTTATAGGTCCAAACCAGCACTTTCAATTTGGCCTGGACAGTAATTGGCAGCCAGTGCAGTTGGGCCAGGATTGGTCTGATATGCTCAAACTGCCTTGAATTCTGCACCAGCTGAAGTTTCTGAAGCATCTTCAGAGACAGCCCCATGTACCAGCACCCTTATCATTTCTCAGAGAAATCAGAAAGATTGCTTTTGGGTATATAGAGTTCTCGTCCCTGAGGGTTTGGGGACCCTCTATGACAGTGGTAGGAGGCACTAGGGGGAGTGGAATTTTCAAAATTGCCTCCCCGTTCATCAGGAGAATCCTCTGTGGAGAGCCAGTGTGGTATAGTGGTTAAGAGCAGTAGATCTGGTGAGCACCTAATCTCACCGGGTTCACGTCTCCGCTCCTCCACATGCAGCTGCTGGGTGACCTTGGGCCAGTCACACTTCTTTGAAGCTCAGCCCCACTCACCTCACAGAGTGTTTGTTCTGGGGGAGGAAGGGAAAGGAGAATGTTAGCCGCTTTGAGACTCCTTCGGGTAGTGATAAAGCGGGATATCAAATCCAAACTCTTCTTCTTCTCTGCTACACTGAACAGTCTTCTGTATGCAGAAAAAGACCTTCTGTTTATGGAAGGCATACCTATGATCCAAGCCACTGGGTTTAACACAATAAACTGTTTCCCTACCCCCTGTTGAAGATTCCTCATTTCATTCCCCTGCCCCTCATCACCAAATCTCAATAGGAACGGCTTGTAATTCCTGATGAAAGTCCATTCAGCCTGTACTCCTAATGGGGTCTATCCAGCTTCAACACCCAGCATCCTATTCTGTCCTTGTTGCCAGCAGCAAGACTGAAAGTTGATGGCACCGCTGCAAGTGATGGGGTTATACAATAAGATGATATATAACTATATAAGCCTTTAAAGAAATATTGCTGGACATTTTCAAACTGACATAGAAATAATCAGTTTGGTTAATGGTATCTACATGCATCAGTCAAATATTCTTCTCCTCAATGCTTTAACCGAAGAGGGAGGCGAGATCAGTGAAGGAAAAGAAAATGTTGCTAGGGCACTCAATCAAATGATAGCCCTGTGATTAAATTTGACAAACAGTAATTTTTTAAATCAAAGTGGCAAACTAGTTACCACCAAAACAAAACAAAACAAAAGTTATGGCTTCAGGAAGATCAGCTTGAATGGCACGAAAATGTGTGTGTTGATAAATTGGATAGATAGACTGTGAAGAATGAAAGGTGATTTGGTTGGGGAGAAATGACTGCTGAATATAGATGACAAATACAGATCACAGCCAGAAATTACAGATGAGCTTGTAAGGCCTCTGAAAATACTTTTAAAATAGATCAGTCAAGAAAATGGGCTAAAGGAAAGAGAAAACAACAGGGCATTAATTAAGTTCACAAATACTTGACAAAGATGCACAGGAGAAACTTATGCCACATTCATAAATATTAAATCCATCTTAAAATTTTCCTTCCTGGCTTCATGACAGATGGCTTAACGGGGGGGGGGGGAGAGAAGCCTTTCTGGTCAGGAATTGCAATGAAATCATCAAGGCTGACAATGAGAAGCACGTATCGGATCTATGAATATTATCTTAAGATGATGAAAGATTGGATATATTACTTTGAGCAATGCTTGTAAATCACTGAAGACAGACTGTGAATTGTTAACCCAGACATCTGAGATAGATAGAAAATCAGGTTGGCTGGGCTTCTTTACAGCATCTCAGTAGCAGTAGGAGCCCCCAACATCCCCAAATGTGTCGTCAGTTGAGAGCAAAGGCATGAAGGGGGTTCTAAGCAAGTTTGGCTCATTGTGCTTAGAATTTTCCCTGAAATCAGGTTCCCTGACCATACAGGGCCCCAAATCACAAGGAGACCTGGGCAGAATCTCCATTCTGACTCTCCCCCTCGATGCAGGAAGATGAATCCAACACAAGTGGGGGAAACGTACTTGATACTCCCTTTTTATCCCACACACATTAAGTCAAACACTGGAGTAGGACTTTATTGCTGAATGGAAAGCAAATGAGTTCATAACAACATAGAAACTCAAGTAGAGCAACAGCGGACATTTTGTTTTCTGCTGGAAAAGACAACAAGGCAAAAGGCAGAAGATCAAAAGACACACATCTGCAAGCCACATGATCATCAATTGCGAAGTGACTCAAAGGCCAACCTGGTTTACTGCCCCTTTTATCATTCGTAAGAAACATTAAATTACATAATATTCAAAATAAAACAACCCTAAGTGGGAAGGTGGAATCCACAAATTGTCATTCCCTCTTCACTCCAAACTGTGCATTAGAACAATCTGAAGATGCTGCTTCTAATTTCATGGTGATTAAGAGGCTAAACAGCCCATAATAATAACACATCTGTGGAAGCTCAACCAGTCTTAAAGGACTGTGTTTTATAGTGTCTGAGCAAGTGCTGAGTGAAGGCTTAAATGGCAGGTTCTGTGCTACATCACCCTGCGATAATTACAAGAGTATCAGGAGAAGAGAGAAATAACATCTTCCCTAACTTCTTCCCAAGTCCTATGAAGATAAACTGTCTGAATCCTTGAAGGAACAGAAAAAATGTGTTAGCAGCTGGCAGAAACCTTTCAGATGTCAAATTATGCATAGATATTTAAATGAGGCCTTATGTGGCAAGCTCTGATAAAGGGGATGTTTCTCAGCTGGGGCACAGTCACAATTGCTGGTAAACTTTACAGCTCTGTATTATATAATTTATCATTGTATCAGAGCCTTGCTAATTTGGGGTTATTTGTTTTTTCTCTCTCTCAGTCTTCATCTCACAGAACACAATGCACTAATCAGAGTGCTCAGCTGAAAAAACAACTTTCTCTTGTTCAAAGGTGTAGATCCAAGTTCTCCAGCAAGGGAGCATAATGATGTAGTGAAAAACACAGTTGAATATCTGGAAAATTTGTTCTGTCATGTGTGTACACAGGGCCAGCTCAGTCATTAAGCAGAGTGAGGTTATTCACTTCAGGCGGCAGATTTGGGGTGCCACTGAAGAGCAGCAAAATGTCAATTACTTGGCTTGCTCTATTTTTTACCACCAGGGAAGGCTACCACTTAGAATTACCGCCTCAGGGACCTAGACAGCCTGGATTGTCTCTGGATGTGCCCCCTTTGTCTGTCAGACTAAGTTCCTTTATTTTACTGCAATTTATAACTCACTCTCCTGGGTGAATATGACACAATTTGGGCAGGTGTGCAATTTATATAAATGTAAGGCTAACACTGCCATATTTCTTAATCCTGACAAAAACATTATTGCCTCAATAATGAAACCTACTTCCCGAGGATTGTATGTGCGTGTTTGTTTGTGACTTTCCCCCCAGTATGCCCCTCAAGGTAGCTTTTGATCATTAGCCTAAAACAATTTAAATAACTAAGCAACATAATGCATCTTTACTATGAAATAATGAAAGGCGCTAACTCAAATCTGTTAAGACAAATTTATTTATGCATAGGCATGTACAGCCCAGTCTTCACCATGTGATCCCAGCAGAGGTTACACGCAACTCAATATGATTAAACCATGTAACATATTCCACTTCCCAAAGGCCTGGGTATAAAGGTGCCTTGACCTAACACCAAAATGCAATAAGAGGGATGCACCTCAGAGAGGTGGGCATTCAACTATTTGGGGACCACCACAGTAAACGTCCTGTGCTACACTGCCACCCCATGAAGTTTGTATGTCACTGGAACTTGTATGTAATTTATTCAACTCTGAATACAATAGACAATAGTTGGCATGTTGGCATTAACTCATTTATAGCCAGAATGGGGAACCTGTGTCCCTCCATATTTAATAGACTTCTAAATTCCTTCAACCCCCACTCAGCACAGCCTATGGTCACAGATGCTGGGAATCAAACAACATCTGGAACTGCCCATCCCTAATCATACCTTTATAGGTTGCAGATGTATAGCACCTGGCTAACAACCGCAGCAGCAGCAGCAGCAGCAATAATACCCTGCCCATCTGACTGGGTAGCTTCCAACAGAAATAAAAGCATAACAAAACATCAAACATTACAAACTTACCTATCCAGGGCTGCCTTCAGATGTCTTCCACAAGTTGTACAGTTATTTATCTCCTTGACATCTGATGGGAGGGCGTTCCACCAGGCGGGTGCCACTACTCTGTAGTCTGACCCTATCTAAATTCTAGAGATATGGAAAGCTGCTATAATGTAACATGAAATTAAATATGAAGCCATCTTCCCCTTCAGCCACTAACCCACCCTCCCTTTTTCATCTGGAAATATTTAATAGTTTCAGAAATCATATTCAAGGTTGGGAGAGGATTTAGTGTAGATGAGAAACAGTCATACCCTCCACCTGCCTGGTATATATCAGGCTTGCATGATATATTCATTTACAAGAATTAAAAGGAAACATCTGTCTTGAAATCCTTTTCAAATTTTATTCCTTACTTAGCCTGCAAATAAGATGCATTTCCAATGCAAATTATCCTTCATGCCCACGAAAGGGATTTTTAAAAGTTACTTTCAACATGGCTTTCAAATTGTCATCCTCATTCATGTATTTAAGCCCTTATAAATGGAGAGAATTTACTCCTTTTCGGAAAGCTGTCAATCTACGTGCAGTGTGAGAAGCCTCTGAACCAAGCTTCTCCCACACAGCTTGGCCAGACTCAGCAATCAGCTTCATTTTACAGAAAATGTGTATAGGCTGCTCAAGTCCCTACCAACTCAATGTTGTTGACGCTGAGTGACAGCAGTGGTTCTCCAGGGTTTCAGACAGGGACGAAGTCTTCTCCCAGCCCTGCCTGAGGATACCATCAGAGATCAAACCCAGGACTCCCTGCATGCAAGACAGAATTATCCACCACTGAGCTACTTTGTCAAATAGGAACATAGAAAGCTGTCTTCAGATATCTAAAGGGCTATCACATGGAAGATGCAGCAAGTTTGCTTTCTCCTGCTCCAGAGGGTAGGGCTCAGTGTATTTAAGTTACAAGAAAGGAGATCCCAACTCAACATCAGGAACTTTCTGCTGGTGAAGGGTGTCTGATAGTGGAATGTACAGTCAAGAGCTCATCCTACGCTCAAGTAGGACCCTGGCACAGACACATGCCCAACTGGCATGTTCTCTCCCTCTTAGTCGATCGTTCGGGAGCTTCAGCCCAAACATCACAGCGACCAATGCCAACAGACACCGGCACACTTAGGGATCCGCAGTGTCTTTACAGCTTGCATGACAGACCTCAGCAACTCAGCATTTTGGCTAATCTACTTTATTTACATATAAACACACACAGAGCACTGCAACATGGCTCCCTCTCTCTCTAGCATCAGACAGCAAAGAGAAAGAACAAAGGACAATAGTCCCACTTCAAGGAACACAGTAACACAAACATCCTGTCTCCGTCACTCCGTCACTCTGTGGAGTCAAAACATACACTGTCATGTGAAAAATAACAATCCTATGACTGCAATCATGGAGCAGGAATTCTAACATGTACTTCCTTGGAAGATGGACTCTCCTTCCTTGCAGAGGTCGGATGGCCATATATCATGGATGCTTTAGTTGAGATGTCTACACTGCAGGACGTTGGGCTAGAAAACCCCCAGGGTCCCTTCCAACTTTCAGTTCTATGAGTCTATCAATAGTTCCTCCTAAAATTTGCCTTTATGAGTAATACAACTGTTTAAAAGAAAACTTGTAGGATAAGAAAACGGCTCTAGTCATTAAATTATATGTATTTTTCTCCTCACAATTTTCTTAGATTTGTCAGTTGCATTTTAAAATAGAATTTTAAAAGGAGAAGATTGATCAGGAACACTATTCTCTTATCTGAATTAACCTTTAGTTTGTTAGTGCATTACCACCTCCAAGCACTGATTCAGAACTTTTTCTGGAATCCGATGAAAATGAAAGAGAATTGTGTGTCATCAACATACTGATGAGACACACTCCAAATCCTCCAATGACCTCTCCCAAAAGGTTCCCGTTGATGTTAAATAGCACAGGAGACATGATTTCCCCAAGGCCTAGGCATCAAACAGGACTCTCTCAGCACCACATTGTGCAGTTGACCCTCAAGAAGGATTGGAACTACTATAACATAGGTCTCCAAGGCAATCCATGGCCAGTGGTACTGAAAGCCAAGGAGACTTCCAGAACAAGAACACGGTCCCCACCACCATCATCCAGTTACTGGAATTCATCTACCAGAGTCACCAGAGTTGTCTTTAGCCCCCAACCAGGCCTGAATCCAGAATGGAATGGGCCAAGAAAATATGTCCCACCCACTGCCCCAATAACACCATCTGCTCAAGCTAATTTTCCCAAAGCACATGTTAGCAATTGACTTGAACTTCTTTGACCCAATGGGCTCCAGAGACCAGGCAGTTGCCTTGAGTGGCAGGTGCTGGGAGGTGGGCAACAGCAATGCAGTGTTGTGTGTCATTCAGGTTCCCCTGCTACCCCATTAGCTAGTCTGCTGCCCTCAGGTACAGCAGAGGACACTGTAGAGTTGAATTCAAAATTTCAGCTACAAGTCTGGTTAGCTTCAGTACATGGAGGGGAGTGCATCATGTTTGCCTCAAACCCCAACATGTCTTGGGGTATTTTGTCCAGAGAGAGTATCTCTGGGAACACTTGAGGGGGAAGTGAATTCCTATTCACCATTACTCTGTGTTACAAACCACATAGGGTTATACTTCATATTGCAAAGTAGGAAAAGTATCGGCTCTTCTCCCTCCATTTATCCAAGAGCATGCTGGGAAGCTTCCTTTATGCCACACATACATATTCACAGACTAAAACCTCTTTTTCTCCCCACCTTGTGAACCCTGAAATGGTGTCCTTCCCTCTTAACCTCATCACTTCAGTACAGCAGGACTTGTGGAGCAGAAAAAGACATGGAAGTCTAGCTCCCAAAGTCTAGTTTAATTTCGTATATTTCAACATTTAATGATGTAATAAATTAAAATAAGTTCACCGGACTCCTCAGACGTTGTCCTTGTTTTCTAAAGAAGAGAAATAATAAAAATAAAAAGGACGGGATAGTGCGGGTAGATATTGTTAAATATGATGGCCCTTAAAAGTCTGCTAAGTTTAAATCACCTTAATGGCCCATCACAGTTTAGAATAGTGTGAGAAATGGATAGTGGTGCTATTTGTTCCTCATGAAACAATAACTAAATTTGGTGGAGAAATCTGAGCACTGCAACTCCATTGTTATCTCACTTTCATATTGGAAACTCAGCTCAAATTTTATTTAGTATATAATGATCACGCATGCCACTGAAATCAAGATAGAAGGTGATTGAAAGTCACCTAGGATGCTTTGTTTATTCCGTCAGCAATCTTTCATTTTGACTGGAGCCTCATCTGCTGATCTTCAAGAATGAAGCAGGAACTAGGCTACTTTTTGTGGGTGGGAATGGAAAGGAGGGGGAAGGAAGGATTCAGTTTGGTTCACATTTTAAAGTGTTCCTAACTAATTCATTCTTCCTGAAACAAAATGCAAACTGAAATGCAACTATATTTCCATATTCACATTGCTAAGAATTTTACAGTGCTATTTTCCAGTGAAATAATGCGTAGTGAAATACGTATACAAGGACAAGTGTATCCAAAATGTGCACATTAGTGAAAGCAACATACAAAAAGTGCATGATGTTGGGGAAAATTTGCTTGCAGGAATGTGTATTTCAGGCTCTGCTGCATGCAAGAATGCACTGTACTATTTATATTAGGAGAAGTGTGCACTAAACTGCTGATGAATATTTGTGATTTGAAATTTGCAAAACGGTGTGGAAATGTGGAGAACTGAATTCAAGACTAGGAAAAATGAGAAACAGAGAGAATTTGGAATTGACAAGCTTATTTGTCACTGTTCTAGGACCTGTTAAATACACCAAGCATCTGCAAGGGTCTACCAGAGTGAAGGAGGGTTGAGAGGGTGCTATCATTGGCTAACAGAGAATATGATGCCATCTTCAGATTAGTAAGCAGTTCTGATATCTTTCATCTTTGTTGGAAGCCGCTCAGAGTGGCTGGGGAAACCCAGCCAGATGGGAGGGGTACAAATAAATGATGATGATGATGATGATGATGATGATGATGATGATACATAGAAGTGGACCAAGATGACTATAGATAGCAGCAGTCACTTGGTAAGTGGGACATACCCATAATAAATATTCACCATGTGAATTTGACACTGAAAAGCAATCTTTTGATGACTTTACTGTTATCCAGTGTGGATTGGTTCTGATTTCCAGAGCCCAGCATCAGTTTTGTTGATGAGGTTTTATGTAACCCGCTTTGTCGAATTGCATGCCATACTCTGCATATCGTGTGTGTGTGTGTGTGTGTGTGTGTTCACAAAACAAAAGGTGTCTCCATCTGGGAAAACATCTTTCATATGGAGCATCTAATATTTATAGCACCATTAATACTTTGGAAGGGAAACCACTGAGGAAAATAATCACTTTAATAAAGTCTCCTCTGAAGTCCAAACAATTTGTTCATGCATTTTTAATTTTTTTTTGCTGATTTGTGATGTGGAATTAGATCATCTCCATCCAACATTTCCTTAGAGCTGACATCTGGAAAACTGAAATGTGAAATAAACACTAGACTATTTTGTCATCTCTTGATGCTATGGTTGTGTTCACTTTACTGCTTGCTCCAGTGCTAATTTTTGAAGCTGCATTCACATGGTGTTAGCCACAATCCATATCAATCCTGTCATTTGTTGACAATTTCTGTTGTTTGATGTGTGTATGTTTTTTTCCCTTCAAGCCTACTTCAGATCACTAATAATAATATATTATTATTTATATTCTGCCCATCTGACTGAGTTGCCCTAGCCATTCTGGGCAGCTCCCAGCAAAAAATAGTAGAAACACAACACACACTAAAAACTTCCAGCTGGATGCAGAATAAGCAGTAATCTGAACATACCCTAACAGGTGTCGCACAGGTGCAAATGCATGCACAAGCACAAATGGACCCACAATTCACATTCACAAATGGAGGTGGGGTGGCAGCACTGGAGTAATGTTGGTGAATGATGTATGCTGGAGTATGCATGCATGCACAAACATTCAAGTATATTTTCTTTCTTTCATTTAATCCTTGGAAGTACTAGGAATTAGACAGAAATAAGAGAATGTTTTCATGTCTCAAGTAGATCTGTATTTAGTAATGTGGAGGGATTATAGCTTTTTCTACCCCTATCCCCAAGGAGCTAATTTGATCCAGGCTCTTTTGGTCTTGTAATCCATTTTTCAATAACTCGTTTTTGCATGGTTGTATAACAAAATCCTCGGTCTGATCTTAGCACGGTTTGTTGTTGATTTACAGGTTTGCTTTGATTTACCTGGGTGAGCTGTACACACAGGTCATTTTCAGGCATAAAGCTCAAAAGTCCATTCTACCTTCAATTGACTGTGAAACTCACATTGGCCAAAATGCTCATCCACACCACAGAACCCTCTCTTTCAACTTCTTTTATGCACTGATAGTGCTTAGCAGGCAAGAGAGGCTCAGAGAGGATTGCAACTTCATATAGGGAAAAAGAACTCAGTGTTATGACTTCCATTAATATAAAGTTAAAAGTCCACAGGCTGTTTTAATTTGGAAGCATTCACTTCCTCACTAACTGGCGTGAGTTACATTATTTTTTTGCCAATGTTATATGCAAGCATTAAATGATCCATTCTGCATCTTTCTGAACTGTGCTCTTCTAGGGCCCATTATTAGGACAAGTTGCATGCACTTCGTTCTAGTCCGATGACATCTGTACTCCTGCAATCTCTTAACTAAATTTCTGATTATTTCCCCAACTCTCTTGAAAGCACTATTCATGCATGATATTTAGTAAATTGGGTTAACAATGTGGTGCCCCCAGGCACCAATGTGCCTGCCGGGAGCTCCTCTGGTGCCTACAAAAGCTCTTGGTGAATGTCCCTTGAAAAATCCAAAATGCACAAGAGAGAGATTGCTCTTCCTGCTCAGTTCCTATTTATCATGTTTCATTTTATTTCTTCATTGTGCCTTGCATTTTGTTTTATTCTTGTGAGCTGCAAAGAGTGCAAAGGTTGTATCCAGTGGTACAATGGAAACAGCCTTATATCGAGTTGGATCATTAGTCTCAGTGGTGTCTACATTGACTGGCAGGTGTTCTTCAAAGTTTTAGTTGGGAATCCTTTTCTGCCTAACCTGGAGATGCCAGGTATGGAACAGGGAACTGTTTGAATGCAAAGCCATTTTTGCTCATTCAATCCCTAACATGCTTTATATCCATGTCGGCTGTTTGGAGCATTACGAAAGGTTGCACTGGTGGAAGTGGGAAAAGGTGAATTAGCAAAAATATCCTCTTCATTCCACTTATGGGTGCCTCCACTGAATCAAAAAGCCTTTTGTGAGCAGAGGAACAGCCATGGCTATAACCTAGAAGACTCTTAAAATAAATATTGTAAACGCATATTGTGACTTTGAGGTCTTCTTCTGAATTTCCAATGATTGGAATGTATTGAGTTTGGGAGTATGCAAATATATATATATTCAGCTTAAAGTCCCTTCCATTTCTTTCTCAGGTTGGCTCAGTACATATTCTAATAAATTCTTCACTTGACCTGCTGTAGACACCATATTGGGTTGGGGCAATTAAATTCAACACTATTCCTTGAGGCAAGGATGTAGGTTAGACTTATTGATGAACATGTACCTAACTGCCAGATGTTTTCTTTTTCCTTCTTTCTTCCCTACTGGCAAAATCTTCTGCTTTACATTCTGCTCCATACTACTACTTTTTTTTTTTACAGAATTTGTTCTGTTAAATTAATGAGCAATTTTCAAGTCTGATCAAGACATTATAGATAGATCAAAAGATGAATCCATCTCTAATGTAAAAGTAAGCTAAATAATATCTCTTGCATACAATAAACATGAAGAGTGTGTACCCTAAACAGATTTAAATTTTATCTGTAGCTTTGAAAAGCAACCTGCTCTGTTTTTTGGAGTCACTCTGGGTCTTTCTGGTTTTACTGATTGTTTCGGAGCATATTCAATCCATTTAAAATGAAACATTGGTTCACTCTTGTTCACTATAATAGGAAATCAGAAAAATCTATAACTCCCCCCCCTCCCGATTCACAGAACTGAATAGGAAAAATTCTCACAATATTTTCTCATAAAACACACAATTTAAAATGGTATCTTTTTCTCAAATTGCACAATTCTCAATGTATTGTATGCTTTTCTCTCTTTTTTGGGGGGGGGTGCATCTTGGTACATTTTGGGATCCCAGGACAGTGTCACAAAATTCATAGACTTGCATATCTGAAGGATAACTTGCGTTCTAATCCCCACATTAGTCTGGGAGATGCAGATCAGATGATTTCACAAATAACTATCCCTCAAGTATCCCTGGCTATTAATTATGAACTGCATAACATTTCCAGGGTATTATTATTAAGATTTGTATTACAAACTGTGAAGGTTCATGGTTACAGGCCTGTTGTTTGTGAACTGGGAGGTGAATGTTTCCACCTGCCTTGCTTCATCTTCCACCCCGAGAGTGTTCAAAGGGGAGCTGAATCTAGAAGAGCTCTGAGGCGACTTTCCGGTCTTTGGGGTTGAGGCGTGAAAGATTTGGTTGGGAGTCTTGCTAGGTCCTAACGTCCTTGACTTTGGATGTGAAAGATAATTTATTTGTTTACTAATAAGATTTCTTACTTGCCCTTTATTCTTGCAGATTACAACCATAATGCTAGAATAATGGTTAAAACAGTTACAATTATAAAAACAAATGAAGCCATTTTGAACAGAACAGTATTAGACCTTGACCTATGCTCACCTATGTTGACGTACTTATTTATCTTCAGTGTTATGCTGTAGTGTTAATATATTTGCTATCTATCATTGGACTGCTGTTTTTATGTGAACCATTTTGATCACAGATACAGGGCCTTTCTGCACTTGCCTTTTTTGTGGTATATCACTGGGTTTTCTTTGGGGTGGGGGTGTTGGCATGCTGCCACATGATGTCATCCATGGTCAGCTAGTATTCCAGAATAATGTATTCTTTAAAAGAAAAAACCTTCTGTGAAAGATCCACAGTGTTCTCATTTCTGCACAAGCAGCATTTTGCTTGCTGTGTGGAGGGGTTGGTGGCTGGTGGGCATGGTTTGGGGGGACGTCTGTTTTGCACCAATTTCCTCCGACTGGTCCAAGCTGAGTTATGTTCAGAGGAAAAATATATTAGGTTGGGATGATGGTACAGAGTCAATGAACATGTGGAAACAATCATTAGCTGCAGATAACATTTCATCACAATAACCAGGTTTGACATAGCTCAGGCAGACAAGTAGTCCCTATTCTTCTTGGGAGAAAAGCAATGACAAACCTAGACAGCATCTTGAAAAGTAGAGACATCACCTTGCCGACAAAGGTCCGTATAGTAAAAGCTATGGTTTTCCCAGTAGTGATGTATGGAAGTGAAAGCTGGACCATAAAGAAGGCTAATCGCCGAAGAATTGATGCTTTTGAATTATGGTGCTGGAGGAGACTCTTGAGAGTCCCATGGACTGCAAGAAGATCAAACCTCTCCATTCTTAAGGAAATCAGCCCTGAGTGCTCACTGGAAGGACAGATCGTGAAGCTGAGGCTCCAATACTTTGGCCACCTCATGAGAAGAGAAGACTCCCTGGAAAAGTCCCTGATGCTGGGAAAGATAGAGGGCACAAGGAGAAGGGGACGACAGAGGACGAGATGGTTGGACAGTGTTCTTGAAGCTACAAACATGAGTCTGACCAAACTGCGGGAGGCAGTGGAAGACAGGAATGCCTGGCGTGCTCTGGTCCATGGGGTCACGAAGAGTCGGACACGACTAAACGACTAAACAACAATAAATATAGCCACAAGATTCTGGAATACTAGGCATTAATTTTTATTTTTATTTTAAGCCACAAAAGGGCTACCCCTGTTCACATAAACTGGCATTTACTGGCTGAAGGAACCTGTGGGTACAAAAGAAGAGAGAAGAAGAGTTTGGATTTGATATCCCGCCTTTCACTCCCCTTCAGGAGTCTCAAAGCGGCTAACATTCTCCTTTCCCTTTCTCCCCCACAACAAACACTCTGTGAGGTGAGTGGGGCTGAGAGACTTCACAGAAGTGTGACTGGCCCAAGGTCACCTAGCAGCTGCATGCGGAGGAGCGGAGACGCGAACCCGGTTCCCCAGATTAGGAGACTACCGCTCTTAACCACTACACCACACTGGCTCCCAAGTAATGTGACTAAAAGTAATGTGACTACAACCAGAGACCTTTTCTCAATTTAGGCACAATCCATAACTAGTGTGGAAAGGAAACCCACCCACCCCACTCCACACATACACTCTAACAACAGCTATGTGACCCCAAGGTGCAAATTTACTTTTAAAAACTTTGGATCCAACAGCAACTATAGCACTATAAATGGCAAGTGTGGGAAATGTGATATGTAAATAGACTATTATGAGTGTACATTCCTTCAAATGAATGATTGGTCTGCCAGAACTCACAGCACTCTCCAGCTGTTTGACAGGTGTGCTGTACAATGAATGCAGCTGCTGCTCAATATGAGTATCTCTGAATTGGGGCAGCAAGCTTTAAGAATGGAACAGAATTCTTTGCTACTGAGAATAATCCCACGGCCATTTTAACATAAGCAGGCTTAAAGAGGAGCTTTAATATTCAAATTGTAAGGCTTTGAAGATGTAGCGAAGCATATGTCTAATTGGATTATTATTATTTTTCTTTAGGAGTGATAGCATTTTTAAATGATATTATCCTCACATTAGGCAGGTTCGGCAAGCCAGAATTATGGTAATTAATATTTCTGACCTTAAAAGCTATCCCAGATGATCTGGGCTATCAGAATGTGAAATTAGTTTTCTCTGAGATTTGTAAGCACCAAAAATAGTAAGAACAAATTACAAGAATTAACAACTATCACATCAGAGAGACTCACCAGCC
Organism: Podarcis raffonei; assembly: GCF_027172205.1. Lineage (NCBI taxonomy): Eukaryota > Metazoa > Chordata > Lepidosauria > Squamata > Lacertidae > Podarcis > Podarcis raffonei. The sequence goes on from NC_070604.1 coordinate 57,131,617, forward strand.
ACAAATGAAAAGCTTCAGTTTCATTTATAGGGGGTGTTGGCAAGGAAAGTGTGATGATTCATGGATATGTTTAGAATTGGTGTCTCCAGCTGCAATGGGTGCAAGCTATACTGAAGTCCCTTTCTTTTGTGAAACATCGCTGTACTGGTATTTGGGGGGGGCAAACACAATTGCCACTTATGGGGAACACTGCAGGAAATGCCTGGCTGTATCTCCATTGTTTATAACACCATGCTATGCTACAAGTCACTCTTAAGTGAACGAAAAACAGGGAGGGTCTTAAGTCATGTGTACTGCAATGCCTACACCGTGCATTGTGGGAACTAGGTGGTGTTTGAGATGCCATCATTTTCTTAATCGCCTGCACACATGCACACCTGTGAAGACAAAGAAGACAAGATTTCCAGAAATAGCTGAAAGGGAATCTCGCCCCTGAAGCAAGAAATCTGTTACCTCAAGGCCCCTTGTAGTGGGAGGGCATTAGATTCCCCTCCCACCATTGCTGGGGATGCAAACCTGTTATTTCCTGCCATTCCTATGCAAGTTAATGGAGAGATTGCTCTTGTCCAAAACAAGTTAATGGAGGGAGGAAGAAGTTGGGTTCCTCCCAAATGGCTGAGGGGAAGACCAAGAATCTTTGCTGGTTGTGAGATCCAATTCCCAGCTGTTTCTGGAGATCCACCACATTGCTTACCACAATGAGCAAAGTTTTCCTGGCCACTGTTAAAAGTGAAGGTTTGGCAAAAAGGGCTTTAAAAATAAATTCAGTTGTGCACCATGAGAATTAGTGTGTGTCCCGTCCCCTGTTCCCCCGAGAATATTTTGGCAGTTCAGTCACAGAGAGTAAAACAAAGAATAAAACTTCATTCTCTCTGATTCACTTCCATTCTGATATTAAAGCAGGGGAACGCAACCTAAGGCCCATAGGCCACAAGTGGCCCATGGGGGTCATTTAACTGGCCCCCGAGCTTCCCCCAAACTAAGCTGCCTTCTTGGCGAGTCCCCGCCTGCTGCGCTAAACTCGCTTCCGTGGTGTCAGCAATCGTGTCTGCGCATGCTCAGACGCCGGAAATCACAGCTGCGCGTGCTCTTGCATGCGTGTGATCTGGCCCACGAAGGGATCTCTGCAGGAGTGAACCGGCCCAGGGGAGGCAAACCTTGCTGACCCCTGTATTAATGGTTAATGGGGGGGGGAAGGGGAGGTAGGTGGAAGGGGACAGTTATGCAGGACTGAAGCAAATTTGTATTTAAGAAGTAGAAACTGAACACACTTTGTTGACCAAATCAAAGGGCCAACTGAGCATTTCTCAAATGAAATAGCGTCTCTCCCTAGTTGGAATTATTTTCCATTTTTAAAAAACTACTTCTGCCACCTAGGCTTCTCAATGCAAAGAAATTAGTTTCCACAAATAAATGGCACAGTATTCATTTTCTGTCTCTGTGGGCTAGATCCAATTTCCTTTTAAGTGATACAGAGCCTTTTCATTGATTTTAGTAGGAATTAGAACCACTTTTAGCAATTAGTCTAGGAATGAATTGGACTACACAGCCTACCAAAAGTAACAAAACTAAGATTCGCAATATTAGTGTGGCATGTATATTTTTTTCCAGAGCAGAGAACAAGCTAAAAACGTAAAACATTAGCTTATGCAGGAAAGCAGAACTATATAAAAGCATGTGCATGTATAGTTTTGCAGTACAAAACTCATCACCTTCAACCACTGAAGTGGGTTACAAAGTTGCTGCAAGAGGTCAAATGTTAAATTGGAAATGAAAGGGGACTGCTTGTCGGGGGAGAAGGGGTCAGGGAAGCCTACCAGGCAGGTTGCTACTAAGGGCAGCAAAGAGAAGTGGATAGAAGGCAATGGGGTCCATGTGAAGTGCAGTAAAGCAGGGAAGACGAGGGACTGAAGGCATGCATCTGTGACAAAGCAAGAGAGAGACACAAAAGCAGCTACATTGCTCTGAAGAGCGAGGCATCAACTGCCTTTTCCCCATGTTCTTAAAATGGCCTGCAATAAATTTATGAGAAGGGGGAGCAGAAATGTGCCTGCTTTCTCAAGACTACAGCAGCTCTGTGCATGTAAAACATGCCTCTGGCATCACAATAAACCATGGTTTATTGTGGTGAGAATAAGTTTAGGCAAATCTCAGGCTTGTGTGCACGCCCTCCTCTCTCCTCCTCCAACACAGCCACATCCAAAGCTTGTTGATTTAACTGAATTTGTGTGCTGGTCCCAGGGGGAGGTTACCATGGGGCGAGGTCCAGGACCTGAGTCGAGGGTCAGCAGACGGTCCTCCACGGGCGAAGCGGGGTCCAGGGCGAGGAGCAGGGCAAGGATAGGAACTCTCGAGGAACAGGACAGGGTGCTGGCCGAAACAGCTCTTCAACGACGTTGCTCCCGCAACCTGGGACCGGGCTGACTCGCCTTTATCTTCTCTGAGGCCAGGGGCGGTCCCGGCCCCCAGGAGATCTGCCTCTCCTGGCCTCAAGGCGAGCACTCCTCCTGGGAGAAACCAGTTCCCTCCGCCTCTCTGCCCTGAGCCTCTGCAGCTCAGGAGAGGCTGGAGGGTTACTGGACCCAGGGGGAGACTCACCTTCCCCTGACAGGGCTGGGAGAGGCGCACCTGTAGGCACTGTGTCTTCAATCACCTCCGGAGCCAGAGAGGATTCACCTGGTGCCTGCTCCTGAGGATCCGGCACAGGTGCAGGTGCTTCAGATCCAAGGCCCTGCCCCAGTTCAGCCGGCCCTGGAGGCGGGGACTCCTGTGCAGGCTGGGGTTCCTCCGGTTCAGCCTCTGAATCGGATTCCCAGGCCATCACAATTTGACAAGCTGTGGTAATTGTAATTGTGGCCTGTTGGAAACAAGTGAGCTTCAGTTCATGGGTAACAGAAAGGCCTATTCACAAGCCACTTCTTTCTGTAGACTAACCAGTGCTTTTTTTTCTGAAAAAAAATGTTTAGGGGTACTCCCGTTTTCCTACTCATATTGAAAGACTGCCCCTCAATGAAGCCAAACTTGGATTCACAAAATGTTTAGTGGTATGCGTTCCCCCCCCCCCCAGAAAAAAGCACTGAGATTAACCATGCAGACGGCTAGTGGGGCATGTGAGCAGCCCCAGTGTCTGTCATATGCGCCACTCGCCAAACATCAGTACCTTCAGTAGGTCAAAAAGAGGACACAAAACATGTACACCTAGGTACATGTAGGCACTCCATGCAATCAAAACCCCAGTTGCACAGGGTTCCTGATTACAATGAAAGCCTTAGTGTGTATAGTTATAGGCATGTAGGCTAGGAATATAAGGAGACAGCAATTTTCTTTTTCACAGAGAAAAGCTAAAGAGCATTCTAAGGGGCTTAATCAGAAAATCTGAACACCACTAAGCTTGGTGTGCTTAAATATGGGGAACAAATATGGGGAGCAAATTAAATATTTGTTGGCATTCAACAAAAAGCATGACTCTCTTGAAGGCCCATTGACACAAATGGCAAAAAGGGCAAAAGGTAAGAACTTTCTAATTGTGTTATGGGGTTTCCCCTAACCTCCTGGAGAAGATTTGGGGAGATGAGAAGGAGGAGGAGTTCTGCTGTACAAGGGGAAAGCCTTGCGCCAGCAGATCTACTTCATTGGATACTGCCTATGGCCCCATCAGGCTGCCCCACTTACCAATCTGACAGCCACGCTCTGCACTGGCTGCAGTCTTCAAGGGTAGCCCCAAAGGGCTGCTCCACATAGGGCATTTAACTGCTATCTATATTAGCTCAGCTTCCTCAGAATTTTAGGAACTTTATAAAAAAAGAAGGAGGAGGAAACATCAAGTTATAAGATTCCAGAAGGGTTGGGGTATATGTTAATGCAACATCTTTGCTACCTGATAAGCCCACGTATTTTTCTAGGTATCCGTGCCACTGCTACAAGAACTAGTGAATTGCTTTTAGAGCATCATTCTGACACACAGCCAGTTGAAGAAAGAGCAACTGCATTATTTTGAAAATTATCTGGAAGTGTAAGCCTCCTTGGAGATAGGGCTCTTCATAAAGCTCAAAGATTAAGAAAACCCACATCAGCAATGTTTGACTATAGATATGTCATTTTTAGGAAGAGGGTGGTTGGCAGTGGAGGGAGTTTTTCATTTACTTGCAGATTGAGACATTTACAGTCTGTCTGTGTCACATGGCTATCGTGACTGCAAAACCATTCTTGGAGAAGACAGTTCATTAGATAATGTAATTATTTTAATACGACACCCCCTCAGTATTGCTCTCAGTAAAAAGAAGTGAGGAAGCTGGCAAATAATACTATGCTATAGAAGGCCCAACAATGATGACACTGTCATCTTCAAAGCTTCTTCCAATCAGGGACTATGAGGTGATAGTTGCAAAATAGATGCTTGCATTGCAGCAGTGAAAGGGAAATAATAATTCAGTTAAACCCTAGCACAAAAACATACTTATCAGAGTTGTTAAGTGCACTGCCATAGCCTACATCAGAGTTCTTTAGTGGAGGAAATGCAATCAAGAGAACAAGCCTGTCAAGTTTGATATTTACTGAAGTGATTTTATGTAGGCTGAGCCTCCTGCACAAGAGAATGGATGATAACATACTCAGGCCCAGTTCACATGGGGAATCGCATCATGTCATACCACCCCAGCTAGGTGCTTACTGATAAATGTGAGAATTGACCCCACTGAAAGTGTCTGTTCCTGAGATAGGTGAAATGAGTATTTGAAATGATATCATAGTTCTATCTGCAACATTTGATCTGTGTTGGTTAATTCCTGCAGGCAAGCCCTCTCTTGATGCTGCAATGAAAACTGGTTAATGGCTGTTGGAGCAGTGAAAGAGGCAGGGGGGTAACTCAAAACACACACCCGTGATACTACAGGAAGCATTTTGAGGGAAGGAAATTGGAAGTTTGGAATAGTCCAAACTGATTTACAAGTTGAACTGAAATCCAAAAAGATCTGGATTCAAATCATATGAAAGTTAATTATTTCTGAACTGAGATGGCTTGCTTTTGACTCTCCCCAAATGTAAAATTTTGCAGTATCACTAAAGCGCACCAAGATGTATAGTAAATATTTTCATTTGTCTTCCAGTAAAGAATCTGCCTGTTTCCTTTCTATCTGTTGCAACATCAGGCTGATCTGGGTTCTTGACTTCTCAAGCTTTGTGTTTGTTTTCATAAGTGTCAGCATCCAAACACTTCACATCTGCACTGGCTTTTGACACCTGCCATCATATTTATGTTTCGGTGCTAGGGATGGGGGCAATATTTGATTCAGTTCATATTTAAAGCTGAATCTACATGGTTTGAACTTTCTAAAACAATTCACAAACCAAAACACAGACATCCTTCAGAATTTACATTTCTCCAAATCTTGCAAGTAATGTGTACATATACTAAGGCAAAGCGTGCATAAAAAATGAAAATATGTGTGAAAATAACATACAAATATGCATCATATTAGGTGATATTGCTTTTCATAAATGTATATATTGAGAATATCTGCATACTGATGAATTTTCATGAGAACAGTTTTAAAACTGTTATGGAAATGTGAAGAACTGACTTTAAGGTGGGAAAAATGAGAAACAGAGAGAAGTCAACATTGACAGATTCACCCACCCGTATTCAGTGCCCTTCAGCATCCTTTGGGTTCCCACACTGCTGTTTCTCACCACTGTTTTTATTCTTCATTGTTTTTTCCCTCTGCTTCACTTTAGCTCATTTTCAGGTAATCTACTTAGCCAAGGCAACGCCCATGATTTTGTGAATTATGTTACGATTACTTCCCGTGTCAGAGGATAGGAGTGTGCTCAGGCTTTGGGATTGAATGCAGCCCTCAGGACCAGTGCCGGATTTACCGTATGTATAGGCTAAGTAGGCTGAAGCCTAGGGCCTCTAAATCTAGGCATGTGCCTGCTGATTGACTGAGAGCCATCCTAGACTCAATTTCCAGTGGAGTTCATGATATATTACTTCCCTGGACAATGCGGTCACCCCAAAGGGCTATTCCCCTTTGAGGAGCATTTCATGTGAAGTGCAAGGGCAAGAGCCAGCTCCTGAACATCTGAAGATTAAGTTCGGTACTTTGTGGAAAACATGGCCTCCATGGGGCTGTCCCTAAATAAGTTTGGCCCAACCTGTAGACATGGACATGCCTTAGACCTGGTGTTCTCTTCTAAGGCAGATCCCAAGTGGTGTGGATCTACATGTGGAGCTCTAAGCCACCATATGTTCTAGCATGTGAAATGGCCCTGACCCTAGAAAAGCTACTCTAAAACTACCTTGGTCCTAGCTAGGGGAAGTCAAAAACTGTAGTTTATGTCAAACTCTTGCAGAAGTGCCATTAAATATCACTGATTTCCATGGAATTGCCTCTGTTGTAGCTGTAACAGGAGAACCACACATTTAAACTGAGTGGTTTGCAAGAGACAAAAGCCTCTCCAGTAACAATGCATCATCATTATTATTATGTTAAATATCAGCAATAACATGTGTTGGCAAGTTCTGCAACAATGCTGATTTTTAAAAATTACCATTTCAAGTGAAAGGAAATACTTCTTGATGAGGAGTTCCTGACCTCCATTGTCGGTCTTTTATGAAAACTGGGTCCATTCATGTCTTTGAGCTTAACTTTGCAGTGTGAACATACCAAAGTATTCACCAGGCACTAATCCAACAACATTATAGGTGCTCTGAACTCCTTCTGTACAAGCTATAGTATTCAGCCAGTGAGACAAAGCAAATCACCAGAGATTTCACGTAAGTGATCTGGCTATGAATACAGCATTTTTTTCTGTAAATCATCAACTATTCAAGCTGCAGTCCCTACAGAATAGTGCATGATTCAGTGCTAAAAGTTCTAATGTGCATTAGATCATCTTTAGTATGCCGCTTGGGGGAGAAGCTGTCAAACCGTCATTAAACTTTTAAGTTTCTCTGTGCTCTGAGATGCTAAGAGGCAACAATTCAAACAATGCTGGAATCAAGCGAAGAGGACTTCTCAACAGATCACAACAGAAAATGATGTATTCTTGAGTGCAGGTAATTACAACAGGGCCGAGATAACAAATAGAGCTGATTTCTGTCTCTCCAAAAGGACTTCAGTGAAGCAGCAGAGAATTTACACCCACACCCATACCAACTTCCTTGATAATACACTTTCCTCAGTGAACATTTACTAACTGAGATTCTTTCCTCTGCTGAACTGGAAGTTCTAGTAATCTAGTTCATCTAATAGCAAAGCTGATGCTCGAAATTTATGGTTTGTAATGAAAAAGGCATAATAGCTATTAGAAAACTAAAAACTTTTGTAACTATAGGGTCAAATTAAGTTGTATTCAGAGTAGAATGGCTGAAATCAGGCTTGGTGATTTCAGTAGTACTGGAAACCATACACAGATATAGGTATGGCCTATCTCATTCTCAGGGCGCAGGTTTCAGGGGGTGTAAACATAGATAAAACATCTACTTGATACATTGGCTTAAAGACCAACTTGTAATAGTTGTAATAGGCTGTTTGTTAATAATAGTCAAGCTTGGGCTTTGGCAAGTCTCCAGTGAGATGAAGATGCCAACAATCTGTGGATCTGCATAATTCAGGAGTAGCCAACATGGTGTCCCATCAGCTGCAGACAGCATGGCCAATGGTCAGGGATCATGGGAGCTGTAGCCCAACAACATCTAGAGAGACCCACATTGGCTACTCCAGTACAGTGGTACCTGAGGTTAAGAACTTAATTTGTTCTGGAGGTCCGTTCTTAACCTGAAACTGTTCTTAACCTGAAGCACCACTATAGCTAATGGGGCCTCCCGCTGCCGTCGCGCCGTCGCTGTGCAAATTCTGTTCTCATCCTGAAGCAAAGTTTGTAACCCAAGGTAGTATTTCTGGGTTAGCGGAGTCTGTAACCTGAAGCGTCTGTAACCTGAAGTGTCTGTACCCTGAAGCGTCTCTAACCCAATGTACCACTGTATCCATATATAGAGATTTCTCTGACTCTCCAGACTTCCCACCCTCCCCTCCGTGGGCCCTGTTGTCAACATTTTCAACTGCATATTATTTCATAATCCATATTTTGTATCTCTCCATATTGTCCATAGTGTTTGTTACATTACAAGTGTTATTAGAATCCTGCTAATGTTTTCATCTGCTTGTAGAAAATTATATTTTTTCCCTAATTAAAGTTTTTGTCTTCTTGGTTCCTGAGCTTTCCAGTCAGTTTTGCCATTTCAGCATATTCCAACAGCTAGCTCACTGGATTTCCATGCTGGGTGTTTACAAGGGAGTCCAAAAACATTTGGAGGGCCACAAGTCCTGTGAGCTGAGCCATAGCTATTCTCCAGTGCGATTCCTACATCTTAACAAGGCACCTGTTCTAACCAGTTATGGCCCGAATGTGACACTGTTGCAGAGACAAAGCCAAGACTACACATACGTGATAGAGGTTGACAGCCAAACACAAAGGTACTTACATGTGTATAACTGTTGGTGAACATAATCTCAAAGCAAGTAATAACTAGTACAGAACAAAAAGTGCACTTCCTCCCTGAAAATGTAATATTTGGTGAAGACCTTTTATATTCTATCACACTATGCACAGGATGTGCTCTACAATCCTGTGGATGTCTATTCAGAAGTAAGTCGCATTAAGTTCAATGAGGCTTACTTCTCAGATAAGTGTGTATTGAATTGCGCCCTTAATCTTCATAAGCGGCTTATGCCCTAGTTTCAAAGCCATCATAGTTCCTTAGCTGAATGGACCTAGGGAGGGTGTTCTCATTCTGCCCTTTGGCTTGACTGCTTAGGATTGCTCTTAATAAACCCAACCCTGTAATCCTTTAGTTCTTGGCAAAGGCCTCAGACATGTAAATGCCATCATCAGCACCATTACTTTATGATTATTTCAATTCATTAGTTGCTTTCCACATAGGGAGTCTCCAAGCAATTTACAACATTTTCAGAGGATAAAGCATCATAAAATAAAAAAGAGCAGCACTTTACAATAAAAAAGCCACCCAATAAAATAGCAGGAAAAACTTAATAAGCAGCAAAATCATTATGATTGTTGCTAACATAACTCTCCCTTCCATGTATCACACCTGAATTGGGCTTGGAATTATGCAAAACTGATCAGAGTTGATTTGAAGTGACTTGAAATCGTTGTGTCCAAGCATTTGCAGTGTCTTAATAGTGAATATTTTATTTACTCATGCAACAATCTCTCTCTTTTTTTTTACAACACTTATCCTTTCTATTCTACCAGCCCACATTACCATTAACTTTGAGAAAACAAAGAGTTAACTATGTTTCTGGCACACAAGTGAGCAGACACATGCAAACACCTGAAAACACACACACACAAAGTCAGGTGGTGTTGCAAGTGATCTCAGGATTGGATGAATTATCTCTAGCTCACTTTTTATTTATATTCATCTGCATAATATGCACATAATCATTAGGGGAAAAACAAGTTAAGACCCTACTCCAAGCAAATTTAGGCATTCCAGATAGCAGGCTTGCCATCTGCAGTTATTTTGAATGTATACACCTCTTATAGGTTGCCATAAATCATTCTTTTCTATTTTCTGTGAATTTTGGTTTTTTCCCCTAATTTGTCTTACCAGCTATAAACTAGGCATTTTGCCAGTGTCACTTTTTTGTTTTCCTGGCAACAGATTAAACTTAAGTAACAGATAATCTCAAAATGCAGAATGCACAGACACAACCGGGGGTGGGGACTCCTGTGATGTTTACCTAGAATTTTAAATCAAGAGTGTTGTAAACCATCTATATCTGCATCTATATATCTATATCTATCTTTATATCTATGTCTCCGAACACAATGACAACACACTAATAAAGATAATTATTTAGCCCAGAAAGAGCTTGATTCTTGTATGTGGTGTTGTCCCCTTATTTCAATGCCATTTTATCTTTTGATGGAATACGTTTGTGAGTTAACAACCATAAGTACCATCGTCAGTATAACAAAAGAAGTTGCTCTATGCCAGAGGTCAAATGGGTGGCCTTCCCCCCTCACCTGGCTGGTAGTTAGAAGCCAGAAGCCTGGGCTGTTGTGTGTGAGCTGAGTTGGAAGCAAGTGGCAGGCAGAAGCCAGAAAATGAGAGCCATGCTTGATTTCTGATTGAACCCAAGGCTGTCACTATGGGAGAAGCAAGTCCTTCTGGGGTGTTGACACTGTGAACCCCTCCATTGTAGGCTCAGGTTGTATATATGTGCAAATAAACCATGTATCACAAATATACCACAGCCTCCATTGTCCTTCATTCCAAGAAAACTGGAGCCTGGGTAAGCATCTGGAAGTCTCCATCACTCGGAGATTGGGGTGCGTGTAACACAGGGCATGCCTAGCTGTGGCTAAGCCCTATAGGCAGGCTAAGCACCCTTCATCCCAGGTCAGCTGACCTCCAGAAGCACCAGGTACCTCTCTGCCCATCAAATTTTCCCATTCCTTCCTGAAACAGAAGCCGCACCAACTTGCAGAACATATTTAAAGCAGGAGCTAGATTAAGATATGTCACCTTACCATCCATTTCACATACGCCTCTCATAAAACTATAGTGTGTTGGTACCACCTTTTCCCACCCTCTCTCTCCACCCATCTGAAACCTACTGTTTGCTATTTATAAACTGAACATCTGCACCATACAGACTGCTCTTGTCCAAGAAAAGTATATTTGAACAGGGAGAGACACCTTTACTTCATTTTGTTTTTTTAGCACGGTTCCATGGTCTGGTAGCAAGAGATACTGGCTTTAAAGAATATAATTATTATTTTGGATGGAAATGTTCAAACTTGGCACCTGTCCTTTGCTAGTTAATATGTAAACACAGTTACTCTCTGAATATGCTTTATGCTGCTTCCCAGCCATACTTTTTATTATTAATCACACTTCAAGTGTCTGTACTGCTCCATTCACCATGGTACCTGAGCACCTAATAGGTTTTCTCATTTATACACCTCAAATTCTTGATGCAAGAAGCGAACAGATTAGAAGGGATTATTTATCAACTATAAAGAGGGGGGCTTTCAGATAAAGGATGGAGAGTACAGAGACATTGGCAATGACAGGATGGAGCAGCGGATAAGGAGTTATAAGGGACAAAAAGAAACCATGGTGTTGTTGTTTTTAAGTCACCTTGAAGCGTTTGATATTTTCATTTGTGCTGTTCCTACCTGCAGCTTGGGTTCTAAGCATGTTTAAGAGCTCAGGTTTGGGGACTACACAGAACCATTTGGGCCATTTTGTCCCATTTTAATTATAGGCCCCTGAGATTGATTGATACATCGCCCATCTAAGCCTGCTTGTTAATCGATGGCGTCGAGAAGATATTGTTACAGCTCCTAATGATGTAACATCCCTACAGCCTGAGACTCAGAATAGATTTCTGCATATAACATGCAGTATAATTTGATGATCGTTTCCTCCTGGGTTGGTGAGTGAAGGAGGAATTAAATCATGGCACTACTGGCTCATCAGTGCCCCATCAACTTCACATCTTCTTCCCCCTGCCCAGGAAGTCCAGGTTTCAATAAAGTCTGGCAATGTTAGCTCATTCCAGTGTTTCCAGTACTTTGTTTGGATGAGCGTTTAAAGAGATGATAAATGCCAGCATGCTGGTGCCAGTGGGCAATTAAAAGAGGGCACCAAGTCCATCGATCAAAATGTGTCTGCATTCTCTCAATCAATGGGAGAGCTTACCGCTGCAGTTTGTGTGCTGGATGGGATAAATAACACTGTAAACAACATTTATAGAGTTGAAGTCAGGGGCAGTAGTAATACATAGTTAGTTTGACTTTACGTGGTCATAAATGGCAGCTCTTAATGTATCAGCAATGACACTTTCATAGCACAGCAATGAACCAGTTCATTAAAGCAGGTGTTTACAGACAAAGCTGAGAGCAAAGAATTCATTTCAGGCACCGTTCGTAATGACAACCTTAAATGAGGTTTGCCCAGTGGGAATGATCATATGGACAACAATTATGGTGTCACTGCAGCTGCTAAGAGACTGATCTGGAATGCTAGAAACTCACCCAATATTCAGTTTTGGTGTGAAATACCCACTTTGGAAGGATAGTGTTTAGAGCCTTGTTTTTGTTTCATCTGGACCGTTTTATAGAATTTATTTCAATCTGAATACCAGACCCCCTTCCAAGCAGCACAATTTTTAAATATTTGATGTTAGTACTTACTAGCTTTGCAATAACGGAAAAAGGTACGTTTGTTAAAAAAAATCTTTTGCATCTTATTATGGAGGTGTGTTGATTGTGATAAGCTGCCATCTTTTTATTAGAAATCAATCAGTAAACTATTATTATTATTGAAATACATTGATTTATTTAAAATAAAGGCTTCAGAGAGGCTTCAATGCAGCCAAGAGCAGCCAAATAAAACAACAAAATGTTTTTAAAACCCATTTAAAAAGCATTAAGGCATCAGAGGTTAAAACAATAATTAAAACCACACACCCAAATATTACAATTAAAATAGCTTCCACCGCATTTATAACACATTTAAATGCAAACCCCTTGGGGAAGGGTGGCCAAAGGACTGCAGTGGTACCTTGGTTCTCAAACTTAATCCGTTCCTGAAGTCCATTCCAAAGCCAAAGGGTTCTAAAACCAAGGCACCCTTTCCCATAGAAAGTAATGCAAAACGGATTAATCCGTTCCAGACTTTTAAAAGCAACCCCTAAAACAGCAATTTAACATGAATTTTACTATCTAATGAGACTAGTAATCCATAAAATGAAACCAATAATCAATGTACTATATGTTAAAATAAATAAGACAGTATTGTAGATGATAAAAATGAAAAAAATTCTTTCCTGCACTGATGATAGTCATTGTTTGGATGGGGGGCTTTTATCCATTTCCGCATTCACACAATCAATCAGCAGCTGAACTGGGTTCTACACAGTCACAAAAACAAATTAACTGAAAAAGCCTCAAAAACAAAAATGCAAAATAAATAGCAAAAACAAAACCATCAAACTTAATCCATTCCAGAAGTCCATTTGACTTCTGAAATGTTTGAAAACCAAGGTGCAGCTTCTGATTGGTGCAGGCACCCCAGAAACAATAGCTGACAGCCGCACTGAACCAGAACACTTACTTCTGGGTTTTCGGCGTTTGAGTACCAAGGCGCATCCCCCCATTTCCACAGGTAGAGAAGATTCGATGTTGAAGGCTAACTTGTTACTGTGGAAGAAATAGCTTGGCTCCTCTGTTTTGATGCTCCAACAGCAGTAGGAGTGTGTGAAAAGGTGTGTGTTAGCATACATTGGGGAGCCCTCTGACCTACTTTTTGCCCTGGCCAGCGTGAGCTTATTATATACACACAAAATGGCGTGTGGTTTTGCCTGTCAGGATAAATGCAAGTTAAAATGTGTCTGGATTTTCATGTGGACTTTTGAAAAATAAATAAATCACAAGCTCACATGGAAGTGGGGCAAATTAAAAATTGGAACTGAGAAACCAAAATTGGCAGATTTGTCCACTTGTCCAGAACTGCTTTTTATGAGTTCTGCAGTATTTGACTTATTATCTCGTCCAGATGTCCCCAACTATTTTAGGCACAGGGGGCCCATTTGGAAAATGTCACGAAATAGTTGTCATGAGGGTGAGCTTGAGCCTAATCACAAAATGGATGCTGAAATTACCTGCCTTGTCGCAAATGACTTCCAACAAAACCCAAGTACAAAACCAAGGTTAGGTTTGAGTCTCAAATCACACAAATGTGAAATGCGGTGGTGACACTCAGAGAAATGCCTCCACATCCAAAAGCAAACAAAACAGGAGACCCCCCCACACACAAAGCCAGTGGTTTTCAACCAGTGTGCCATGGCACCCTGGGGTGCCTTGAATGATGGTCAGGTGTGTCATGGGCAAGACTGGCCTCTTTCCTTCCCTCCCTCCTTTGATGCTCTCTCTCTCCGAAAGGCTTGCACAGCTGTCTATTGCAGCAGCCCTGGCTACAAGTTCTGCAAGGGAATGGGGCAGCAGTGGGGGGGCGCAGCTCAGAGACCAAGGACAACAACAGCAACTGCCCAGAGGACTCCCAAGGAGAGGGGAGAGGAGAGGAGGCTGAAGGAATACTCCGAAAGGGAGGGTGTTCAAAAAAGGGTGAGAGGCTGCCAGCTCTGCAGGCAAGGGGTGACATAGCTGGGCTCCTGAGCCTCCACAGGGATACCACATAAAGAATGTAGTTGGCCAAAGGAGCTGTGGACTCAAAAAGGTTGAAAACCTTTGCCCAAAGCCAAATATGTCCCTTGACAGCCTAGTCACCTCCATATATATATATATATATATATATATATATATATATATATATATTTAGGATGGGTGGGTGTTCTCTGTGGGCACCTAGAGGGTGTCTAAGGGCATTTGGATGAGGTGCCCCATTGAGGATCCCAGGTCTTGTCCTAAACATGTACTCAGAAGTAAGTTCCAGGTAGTTCAGTGGGGTTTATTTGCTAGCAGCTATGGTCAAGACAGGATATTTAGGTTCAATGTGCATCTTGTTAATTGCCACAGGGAAGCATTTGAAAATTGATACTGCCTTAGCTAAAAAATGATCTGGATGATATAAGAAACAGTTTTCATGATCAAGTAAGGTTGGGGAAGAGCACTGTTCGTAATCACTGCCAGGATGGAAAATGGTTTTCACATGACTTTCTATAGCTTCTTTCTATGTGAGGGAACTCTTCAGTACACATCAATGAACCAAGTTAAAACAAAACAAAAAACCCTGACGTGACGGAAACCAAATAAAGGCCCAAAGTGGGAGAAAGTATGATCTTGCTTTCATACTTCAGATACTTGAATATGCTGACTGGGTAGCTTTGAAAGGTTGACCCATGGTTCAGCTGGTGACATCCAGTGCTGAGCTGAGCACACACCAGAGTTCACCAAACAAATATATAACTTTTTTTTTCTTTCCCAGAGAAACCAAGGTCACATCAAAACTAAATTTATAGAGTAGACTTAACTGCTATTGCATTAAGTCTGCTTTTACCTTGCTGAGATACAAAGTAAAACTTGCATTAGATAAATTAAATTTTTCAATTCCACTTTACACATAATTTTCTAATACCACATCTCCAATGACATTAAAAGTGTTTGATACCTTAAGCAGACTTTTGAAGTGAGTGCTCAGATAAAATACAACTTGATTCTATGGCCTAATTAGGTCTGTAGTAAATCACTCTCAGAGTTGGACATTTTAGGTATTTCTCATCTTATTCCATCTGAAACAAAGTTATACCTCAGCTTTACTTTGCACTTAATCAAAATGTGAAGCTCATAATATTCAGGCGCAGGCAATGGGGAGGGGGGGTCGAGGAGGGAGAAATCAGTCCTCCAGCACCACAGATGCTTCATTGGTAATAAATATGAAATGGTGTCTAAATTGTAAATTGTATGGCATCTGATAGAGGAATCATGCTACCAAAGTTTAGAGTAGTCATAAGAACAGAGGAAACTGTTTTACACTGAATCAGGCCATCGGTCCATCTAGTCCAATATTGTTGATACAATATTGGACAATATTTTCTCTTTTCAGAAAAGAGTCTTTCCCAGACCTTTCTGGAAATACTGGCAATTTAACTGAGGACCTTTTGCATGCAAAGCAGATGCTCTACCACTGAGCTATGGCTCCTCCCCTCTTCAAGTTGCTACTTGCCTGAAGGCAGCACTTCTTTCATAGAAGTAGTGGCAACAGTCTCTCCCACCGCTCAACCTGCTCTACTGCTGTTTGACCTAGTCAGGAAATCATAGTGTCCCGAAAGCACAGTGTCCCGATCAAGGGAAGTCATAGTTCTGCTTTATTCTGCCTTGGTCAGACCACTCCTGTGTCCAGTTATTGGTGCCACAATTTAAGGAGGATATTGACAAGTTGGAACGTGTGCAGAGGAGGGCGACCAAGATGATCAAGGGTCTGGAAAGCTAGCCTTATGAGGAGTGCTTGAAGGAGCTGGGTATGTTTAGCCTGGAAACAATGAGACTGAGAGGAGATATGACAGCCATCTTCAAATATTTGAAGGGCTGTCACATGGAAGATGGAACAAGCTTGTTTTCTCCCTCTCTGGAGGGTAGGAAACAAACGAATGGATTCAAGAAGCAAGAAAGGAGATTCCAGCTAAACATCAGAAAGAACTTTATCATGGTCCATACTGTGTTCAATAGTGGAACAGGCTCCCTAGGGAGGTGGTGGACTCTCTTTCCATGGAATTTGTTAAGCATATGTTGCATGGCCATCTGTAATGGATGCTTTAGTTAAGATTCCTGTATTACAGGGGTTTGGACTAGATGACCATTGGGATTCCTTCCAGCTCTACAGTTCCATAATTCTGTGAAGAGACTTTAGGAATAATAATAATAATAATAATAATAATAATAATAATAATAATTTATTATTTATACCCCGCCCATCTGGCTGGGCCTCCCCAGCCACTCTGGGCGGCTTCCATAAAAACCAAAAATACAGTAAAATATCACACGTTAAAAACTTCCCTGAACAGGGCTGCCTTAAGATGTCTTCTGAATGTCAGGTAGTTGTTTATCGCTTTGACATCTGCTGGAAGGGCGTTCCACAGGGCGGGCGCCACTACCGAGAAGGCCCTCTGCCTGGTTCCCTGCAGCTTTGCTTCTCGCAATGAGGGAACCGCCAGAAGGCCCTCGGCGCTGGACCTCAGCGTCCGGGCAGAACGATGGGGGTGGAGACGCTCCTTCAGGTATACTGGGCCGAGGCCGTTTAGGGCTTTAAAGGTCAGCACCAACACTTTTGAATTGTGCTCGGAAACGTACTGGGAGCCAACTTTAACTTTTTGTTCCGTACGCTTAAGGTGTTTTTTTTTACTTATGCGTTCAAGTATGGTTTTGTGCTATCAACTTAAATGTGTAAAGGTGCTCTGCTTGAAAGAGAGAAGTTCATGATGAAAGCTGTTAACGTATGATGAAAGCTAATGAATTTCAGAGGACAACATTCATAATCCCTTGATCCATGGACTTAATTTTGCTGCAATGACTTCAGTGAAGCTTCGCTATCAAAGACCAAGGTCAGTGGAGCAGGAGCGAAAAATGTTGCAACCACAATTGGTATTTGCATCTTACACTTTTTAATGACTCATTATCTCTGGATTCACACTACTTATGACATTTTCCTCCTCTGTCTAACAAGATGATAATGTTGTTGTTTTTCTACATTTGCTTGTTTCCTTTGATGGCTTATTTGATAATCTGGTTACCTTTTCATCTAAATTGTTTGCAGTCTTACCCAGGAGACAGATTGTGTCAAGGTTATCAATTACAAAAAAAGGAGAGACTTTCATTATGTCGTGAGGGTGTGTACTGACCACAAGTTTTGTTTTGACTCTACTGTAATTTGGTGCTTCAGAAAACACTTGAACTCAGTTTGAGGTATCTAATTCAGTTTGGAGTCTATTTGAGTCCACTTCATTTCTATACCACATCCCCACCAATCTACCCCATTCACTATTAGGAAATGAAAAATGGCTATAACTTTTTTCTTTATGGCAGTGTGGATAAAGCCTTCCAAGTTACAGGCAAATAGTTATAGGAAACATTTTCTTACAACTTTTGGGGAGCAGATTTGAATGAAATTTGCAGGCAAGCTTGACCCTGTCAATATTCCAGAAGGATAGTTGTAGAAGATTCCCCACAAGAGCAGCCATTACAGTTGTGGGGGGCACTCACTTTCCTCGTTTCACTATTGGGAAATCAAAAAAGGGCTAAATCTCTCTCTTTTTTACTGAAGTATATGAAATTTGTGGACTTACTCGACTTTCCAGAGTGGATAAGTCCTGCTAAATTACAGGCGAATAGTCCCAGAGGCTTTTGTGCTGGACAGAAAATGTGATTTTGTTGTTTTGAAAAAGAAGGATCTATAATAAATTCTATGTTTGCAAAGCTTCTCTTTCTCCTCTCTTACCTGATACCCTGGTGCTTTCATTATATGGTAAGTTTAGAAACATAGTTTTGTTTTTCGTTGATACCTGTTTGCAGGGTGCCATGAACAGTTTCAGGGTTTGTGCTTCGACTTGTCCATTCCAATCTTGCTTCACCTATGAAAAACCCAAAATCTCTAAAAAGCACGCCCCTAGAATTTATAGGTTTGTGTTTCTATAACAGTTTTGAGCATTCGTATTCCTTTGTTTGCTTATGTGATGGCTTGACTGGCCCGGAGAGAATGTAAAAGTGTTTTAGTTAGGACAGCTGCTAAACTAATAATTTTATTCTTCACTGTAGAATGTTGGTGCTGGTACATTTTTAAAAATATAGTTTTATTAAGCTTTACATAACAAATTTAAATTCAAACAAATCATCCACCTCTTCATTTAGGATTCCCTGAATCCTTTGACTTACCTCCGCTCTTCCATGGTTACCATTATCAATCTCCCCCTCTCCCCGCAACTGCTTATCTTATTTTCTCTAATTCGTTAAATGAGTAGTAATCCATTTTCCATGGTTTTTTATACATTACCAGCATTACTCAAATCCTGCCAAAGTTTTCCGTTGTTTACAGTGTTCTCTTAAATACATTACAAATTTTTCATATTCCTTCTTAAAATTCTTCTCTTCCTGGTTTCTGATTTTCCCAGTCATTTTTGCCATTTCGGCACAGTCCATCATCTTCACCAGCCACTCATCTCTGGTTGGAACTTTGTCTTCTTTCCATCTCTGGGCCAGTAGTATCTGCGTTGCTGTCATGGCATACATGAATAGTCGTTTCTGCTCCTCCGGAAATTTCTGTACCTAGAATGCCTAACCAAAAACGCCTCTGGTTTTTTCACAAATGTTATTTCAAATATTTTTTTCAACTCATTGTAAATCATTTCCCAGAACGCTTTTGTTATCTGGCACCTCCACCACATATGGTAGAATGTGCCTTCTTCTCCTTACATTTCCAGCAAACATTGGAAGCAGTTCTATATATTTTTGCTAATTTTACAGATGTTAAGTACCACCGATACATCATTTTCATATAATTTTTCTTTGCGCCCCCTTGCCCAGCTTGTCCAGAGTTTTGGTTTGGGCTGCCATCAGTATGCTGATGACACCCAACTCTATCTGTTGATGGACGGACATCCTGACTCGGCCCCAGACACACTGATTAGATGTTTGGAAGCTGTGGCTGGATGGTTACGTGGGAGCCAGTTGAATTTAAATTCTTCGAAGACAAAGATCCTTTGGCTGGGTCGGGACGATATGGGATTGGGGGGGGCAACTCCCATCTCTTGCGGGGGCGCAATAAGTGCCAGCACCGTCCGTTAAGAGTTGGGTGTAATCTTCGACACCTCCCTTTCTATGGAGGTGCAGATTGCAGCTATAACAAAGGCGGCATTTTTACATCTCCGCCAAGCTAAGCAGTTGCCTCCTTACCTCTCTCACCCTGACCTAGCCACTGTGATCCATGCGACGGTCACCTCCAGGCTTGATTATTGTAACTCTATGTGGGGCTGCCCTTGACTGACCCAGAAACTCCAGCAGATGCAGAATGCCGCGGCGAGACTCCTTACAGGGTCCTCGCCACGGGATCACATTCACCCAGTGCTATACCAGCTGCACTGGCTCCCAGTGGAGTACAGGATCAGGTTTAAGGTGCTGGTTTTAACCTTTAAAGCCCTATATGGCCTAGGACCCTTGTACCTATGGGACCACCTCTCCTGGTATGTCCCACTGAGGATCTTACAGTCTTCAAACAAAAACATTTTGGAGGTCCCGGGCCACAGGGAGGTTAGGCTGGCCTCGACCAGAACCAGGGCTTTTTTGGCCGTTGCCCCAATCTGGTGGAACGCTCTGTCACAAGAGACTAGGGCCCTGCGGGATTTGACATCTTTCTGCAGGGCCTGCAAGACAGAGCTTTTCCACCAGGCCTTTGGCCAAGGCACATTCTGACCCCCTCTCTCCTTCTGTAATCTTCATAGAACTCTAGCCCAATGGTTGCCATTAATTTGATTTTGAACTGATTTTAGAATGTTTTCAATTAATTGACTGTGATTTTATGTAAACTGTGCTATTTTTACTGTTGTTAGCTGCTCTGATATATATTATTATTATTATTATTATTATTATTATTATTATTATTATTATTATTATTATTGCACAGCATGCTCTAAATGGTGCTGGTACATTTTAGCAACTGCATAGTTTTCTGTTAGCTTATACATACCCAATTCCTTCCTTCCTTCCTTCCTTCCTCCCTCCCTTCTTTCTTTCTTTTTTGGTTCAAGTCCCATGTTGGGTGAAAGGTTCCTGCATTGCAGGGGGTTGGACTAGATGATCCTCGTGGTCCCTTCCAACTATGGTTCTGTGATTCTATGACATCTATTTCAAACACTCACTCATCTGTATTACTCTAGAGAGTCATCCCAGGTAAAATTGACAGTCTCAGCATGAATGTGCAATAATAATATATAAGTGAAGGTTTTCATCAATCTGAAAAATCCAGCTGCTTTGTGGCGTCTGATGCAGGCTAAGGCATGTCTCTCAGGAATAGGTTCTTTATAGAAAAATTGCTCCTGCCCCAAATTAGCATGAAAGACTTGTCAATGATTTCTTCTTCCGTCTTTTTTTCTTCTTCAAAAAAGCTAGACTTTATGACCATTTACATTTTATCAGGCTCAAGATCAATACATGAGCACAGCTTGAAAGATTCTGATCACTGCACATTTTGCGTCGCTGAAACTTATAAGAAGAAATAGGTCAGAATGGGCATTAGAATTGGGGGAGGCGGGTGGGGAGGAGAGAGAGACTCAGAGAGACTTTCTTAGTAAGATTTGTGAATGTATATCCATATTTAGCCCGGGAACTTTGATTTGTTTCCTAAGCCCATTTGCCTTCCTTGAACTCAGCATTGTCTTTGGCTACTTTTATCTCTGCCTTGTTTCTCTTTTGTGGGTTATCGTGATCCGCAGAAGACTTCTAGCCATGCATTAAACTGAACACAGCAAGCAGCAACTCTTAAAATCCTGTAAGTGATTCACATATAGCAAAGCTGTTTGGATGTTAAAATTGGAGGTTTGCATAAGACAGGAGAGCATAGGCCACAATTCAGTACACAACTATCTAGTCTAGGAACCTGTTTTCATAGTTGCGTGTTCAGACCCAGAGACCTCCCCCCTAAATAAATGCACACTTGACTCAAATTTTAGTTTTGGTTTTTGGCAGAATTTAGGCCACAACTTTATTGATTACAGAAGGTGAGTGGTTGCATAGGCTCTGGTTCGACTAGCTCCCTGCACCCTTGCAAGCAGCGCTGACCCAGGGCACCAGCATAGGTCAGCCAAGGGCGAACACCTGGGTAGGCAAAAAGCCGGGAACAGACTATATTCACCACCCAGATGCCCCCCTGGACTCAGGCACGGGCACAACCCCCTCTCGGGGGTTGACCAAATCAGTTGAGTCCCTGGATTCCTTTAACGGAATACCCTTCACATAGGGATGGCGAGACCGCTCTCCCATCCCTATCACCTGAACCAGTGCCTATCCGCAACCTTCCAAGTTGTGACGATTTGCTACACAGCAGGCAAAACCCAAATGGCAACAGCCAATCAGCCAAGTGGGGAAATTCCTGCCGTGCCCCTGTCCCAACGACAGACGACACATGACAACATAGCAAGGTCAATTGCACAAAACCCTAAAAGTAGGGAGAGGTGGGCGGGTGTTCCAAATGCACGAGCCGAAAGAGGAAGCTCTGGGTCATGTGCATGGGTATATATAGGTCCTTCAATCCATTTAGACTGTGCCCCATTGGCCAAATTGAACCCAACATCAAGGGGCCTACCAGTCAGGTGTTGTAGCTAACCAATCCAACCCACCCACAACACAGGAGGTCAGTCTCCAGGTCTCACCACAACATGTGCCCTCTTTTAGGGAGGACACGATTAACCAGCCAAATGCTTCTGGGAAGCTTGGAAGCAGATTATAAAAACAATATCTCTCCCCTCTCTACTCACAGATATAATGCCATTGAACAATTAGGTTCAAAATGTTGAATCTCACTGTATATAAGAACAGTATATCTGTCTTAGATGTTAACACCACTAACATTAAATAGTAGGTGTATATAGTTAATATTGCTAGCAAGAACCCTTCTAGTCTGCAAAGCAGTTGTTAGAAAAAATCCTTTTGTGTCATGCTGAGAGTGGGACTGTCTTATTACACTGATCTTTGCAGATTGCTCTGGGTGCATTTTTGGCCTGAAGGCCAGAGTGAAAATTCAGAGGCTTGGTTTAAACTCCCTGGTGCTTTATCAGAAGTCAGCACAAAGGCTCCTGCTAGCGCAGTGGGGCTTCTCCTTCTATCATCACCCAGAACCTCCCTCAAATCTGCTCTGGAGGGTCATGTTCAGGTGGTCCTCTGCCCAACAATGCTTTCAAATTATTGCTAGTTTTGTCGTTTGCAGTGAGAAAACCAAAAAACGTTTGCTTTCTCTCTGGGTTTCACTTGAAGGGCAGCTTTGAAAACAAGAGATTCCCAGTTATATATTCTTTTCAGTTGAATAAAAGGATTTCTGGAAACAATTTTTCTAGTTCTGTTTCTATAATGTTATTTTATTCCTTATCTTAGGTAAAGGTATAGGGACCCCTGACCATTAGGTCGAGTCACAGACAACTCTGGGGTTGCAGAGCTCATCTCACTTTATTGGCCGACGAAGCCGGTGTACAGCTTCTAGGTCATGTGGCCAGCATGACTAAGCCACTTCTGGTGAACCAGAGCAGCACACGGAAATGCCGTTTACCTTCCCACCAGAGCAGTACCTATTTATCTACTTGCACTTTGACGTGCTTTCAAACTGCTAGGTTGGCAGGAGCAGGGACTGAGCAACGGGAGCTCACCCCGTTGTGGGGATTCGAACCGCCGACCTTCTGATTGGCAAGCCCTAGGCTCTGTGGTTTAACCCACAGCGCCACCCGCGTCCTTCATATTCTTCATTTTACTCCATATTTAAAGAGCAAGATGTTCTTTCCTACCTGCTTTGCTTATTCTTTGCCCCATGGTAGAACCTTGCACTGTCTGAGTTTCCAAACTTGGAATTTGTAGAAACACTGATAGGAGCAGAAGCTACACAAGACTGTAAGAGTTGCTTGTGAAACCAAGCTGAGCCTCATACATTCTTAGCCTTCGAAACCTACTATCTCCTGTGGGGTATTTCTCTCTCTCTTTGTTTGCAAACTGCTTTCTCTAATAGCTGATCTGTGTTTTCTTGCATTTAAATTTTAGACCCCCAGGGATATTATTTCAAACACCTGCTACTCTAACCCACACTTCCTCTTTGAATTCACAATGTTGCTCATTATAATATATGGACATCTGGGAAAAATTTGATTTGTAAAAATTCACCCATTGCAGGGCTGTGCTTTGTCTTGCTTGCTTACTGCTCTAAATGGTGAGCAAGTCACAACCCGCTTGGGAGTAAACACCATGCACCTAAAATATTTGATTCTTTGAGCATGTCTGTATCAAAATGGAAGAAAGCTATCAACAAACCAAAATGTTGTTAATTGCAAACAACAACAACCGTACAATACCCCAAGCTTGCATTTTGAGGATAAATTTACTAACACTAAAACAAACTTCTACTTAAAATAGTATAGGTTTATTTTAGTGTTTATAACTATCTTCAGAAAGCTTTCAATTCTTGTGTGTTTGTTTTAAAAAATTGCAATATGGTGGTTTCTTGATAGCTTTCTTCCATTTTGACTAGATTTGGGAGAGAAATTCAATTCAGCTTGCATTCAAAGGGGGACTTGGCAAATTCACACTGTTCAAAACAATATGCGAACTGAAATATTATCATCCTTCAGAATTATAACTTCTCTGAATTTTGCAATGCAGTTCATCAGTCAAATAATGTGTACAAAAATACATATACTAGTGGGAAGTGTGCATATATATGCACATATTTGTGTAAAATTTGTATATTAGGAAACATTGCACAGAAAATTTTTAACATTAAAATGCTGATGAAGTGATATGACAATGGAAGAGCCAAATTTAATGTCAGGTGCTGGTGGTGGTTGCTCGTGAGTAACCAAGCAGGACTCCGACCTATCTTTTACAGATTTTATTATGCAAACTATTTACAGCACAGATCCACAAGTTCATGTCCGTCTTAGTCACTTGCAGAATCCGGGAGTGGCCCCTTCCGGTTTCTCCCCCAACGTAAGAACTTTGGCACCCCAAGCCTCCTCCTCCCCTCCTTGTGTCTCACCCTCTGTGCAAGCTGGGCGATGGAAGGGCCGTGCATCCCTCCTGGCCAGCCTGGCTAGGTGAGGCGCTGGTGCTCTCCGCAGCATCCTTGAGCCCTTTCCTCGCTTGGCTGGCCCCTTCCCCCTCTTCTCCACTGGAGGTGTGGCTTTTCCCACCGCTGGAAGAGGAACTGCTCCTCAGGAGTTTTGGAGGCTCTCTGTATCCCAAAGGCCCCCCTGCCTCCCTCCCCTGTTCCGATGGCAGTCCCCTGACATTTAAGATTGAAAATCATAAGTTACCACTGCCGTCCGTCTGCAGCATAAGACACTATGCAGGCAGCAGAAAATAGCAAAACGCAACATGCAAAGAGAAAGGGAAACATATATTTAAGAGAGGCACCTCCAACCTAGAATCCAATGCAGTAGCATCAGTAGTTATAGTAATGTTCATGATGCAGCCTGTTGAAGTACTGTGAAGGCTGCAATCTGGCGCACACTTGCTAGTGAAACCGTTTAGTCAGACTTAGTTCTAAGCATGGCAGGTAACATCATGTTACATTGATTTCAAAGGAATTGAAAAATGTTAGTTAATGGCCATCAGCTGCACACAAACTCACGCGCACACAAACAAACCGTGAGTGGAAACTCAGAAAATGCACAGAGGGGGAGAGGCCACTGCTGCAATACCTTCTGGGATACCATTCAAGAAGCCCACAACCTTGTCAGTAGGGCTACCATCTGAAGTGGAACAAGACATCCACTAGTTTTTGACCCATCCATTAGCTGGATTGCAGCTCATGCTTCATTATAGTTTCCTTTTATTTCCTTTCAAGGGCACTTAAAGTGCATTTTGGTATTTCTGAAGATTCTGAAAATTGACCCAATAAAATGTGCAAGATTTATGCACAACTAATAAAACATTCTGCCTTGCTGACTGCAATACTTAAATCATTTGTTCTGCTTGCGATAACTGCGTGTAGTTAGAAGCTTTCTTGTGAGGACAATGAATCAGGACCATGTTCAAAGGAGAGAAAGCAAATTTTCTTAAAGCATGGCAGTCAGAACATACCAAGTTTGGAGGGTTTAGAGGATATGCAAACTCAGACATGCCAATGCTGGCAGCTTGTACACTGGGTAGCAAAGCTTTCTCAGATCCTTTGATTGGTATATTTAAATATATGTATTTTTCTGAGTTGAGGACCCGCTACCAGCTTTGAGATAAATAAGACACAAGGACACATGTATTTTAGGTTAATGGGCTAAAGAAGGCCACAACTTTTATTGGTTACAGCATGTGAGTGGTATTGGCTTAGGCACTGGATCAAACAAACTATAGATGACTCCACCCTGTGCAGCGGGGAGTCATTTGAAGGTTAACAACCAGTGGGAGGAACTTGTTGATGCAAATACAACTGAAAGCTTCACCTGATGTCACAGGGGGTCATGCCATGGCCCTAGCCACCAGCAGGGCCTCGGACAAGATCCACGACCACTGGATTCCTTTAACGGAATACCCAACAAGGGGAGAGGTAGGTGATGGCCACAACCTGGCCTCCAACACAGGGCACATACTCCAATGCCTAACCGCCTATACAAGAAAAGTTGTGACGAGGTAGGCGAAAAACCAAGAGGCTGGTGCCAATGAATATACACTGCGCCTTCAACTAAAATGTGAGAACAATAAAGTGAATCAATGCATAATAGTACAAATAAACTTTGGTGTGATAGGGAAAGGAAGAGAGAGAAATATGTTGATATTGGTCTATGAATCCTTATTCATAACAGTATAAAAGGAAGCCAAATATCACTGAAAGGATCATGCTGTGATGCTCCCCTCATGACTCTGTTCTGCTACATCAACCACTTGTGCAGCACCAACTGCTGCACCTTACTATTTCATGAATACTAAGTAATATTTCCAGTGGTACGCCATCTCCATACAAGCCACTGCCAAGAGTATTTATTTTTGTTAAAATTTAAAAACCACTTTTCTGCTCTCTCCCCACAAATAATATCTCCCCAGAGCAGCAGGCAACAAATAAGATGGGTATGCCAACAACAGGCAACAACCAAATCAAGCAACCCAATTCAACAATAAAACATTTGAACAGCAGAGAGAACATGATCGGAATCATCAAGAAAACCAAGCATCGGTTTAGAAACCATACATACTGTGTGGAGGGTGGAGGCAGAATTAACTGAAATTCAAAGCACAGCAGCTTTAAACACATTGATATAGAAGCAGATGGTCCTTTAAATCACATGGACCAGGCTATTTGGGAGGTTTTATAGATCAACAGGACTGGCCCTGCCATTAGGTATCTTCCATAGGTGGCAGCAGTCCCAGGCTGTTCCTTTCTAACCTCTTAACCATTCTCCTCTGTTGCCATATAATCTCTCCTTGGCCCACTAATCTAGCCTGCTGCCTCAGGTATAGGGAGGAATGGCATCCCCTCATGAGTGGTGAAGTACAGTTCAATAGCCATCTTATTTGCCTCAGGCAGCAAAATGTTTTGGGCTTGGCCCTGCAGGTCAGGATGAGACCTCTGAATGGCACTAAAAAAATGAACTGGAATGATATGTAGTTAATATACAAAGCTTCAGGGCTAGAGGTAGATAAGCAAAACAACTGGTAGTCAAACATAGTAGTCACTAATATAATTCAGCTCAGTGAATCATACTTTTTTGTAGTGTTGGAAGCAATGGTGTATCATATATCATTGCTATAATGTAGCAGCAACTCAGTATTTCCAAGAAAAGCAAACCTATTCTATAACATCCATATGGATACATGCAAATTGTATATGCATAAACATGCAGTGTAACAGAGTAAACACTATTAAAAATCAATCCAAAACCTGTTGCTGAAATGATTCCCAAACAGATAGGCATCCAGTTAGAGTAAAAAGTAATAAGGAACTTGGATGGCAAGAGGATGACTACATCAGTGATACCACAGATCTTCAATATGCATATCCATTAACAGGAATATGTGTAGGTAAGCAAATATCTGTTATTCAGAGTTCTAGGCAATCTGATTTTGTATTCACTTCTTTAAAAAAAAAAACACAAAACCCTGTTTTAGCTGTAGGTCATCCTGACAGATTGTCAGCAATGATGGTCGCTTCAAAATTTCACTCAGAAATCTGTTTCCATGACTGAGGCACAAATAAATGCGGTTGTCAAGTTCCATTTTATGCTAGTCTTGTTTTGGTGTTTGGAATCTACTCAGACCATTTTAAATTGGGTTAGAGAACTCTGATGGGAGATAGCTTTCGGCTGATAGAATTTCATTTACTGTATTATGTGTGGACAGTCTCCTGCAGAAGCCACAGGCTTGTTGTAATGACTTGTGACTATTCCACTTTATTGGCTCAGACTGTCTCAGAAACCTGTCTGAAGCTTGTTTCATAGGCCTTGCCAAACTACTGGCATCTTAGCAGCACGGCGAAGGGAAATGGAGCATTTGGTTCCCATCACCACCACCACCAATGTCACAAAGCTTTCCAATTGAAAGAGAAGTGCATTATCATGAATTACATCAACATCTGTAAGTGGGGAAGGTTACACTCTTGAGAGGTTGGTTTTGGATGACAGATTCAGCTTCTTAATAAATAAGATTGAGGGGACAAGAACTAGTGAGAGAGGGCACAGGTATGGAAAAGAAGAGAGACGAGTCCCTGGGGTTTTAAACATGTATTTATACGAGTGTCTTTCTTTTCCCTGCTTTGTTTAACCTCTGTCTATTTAATTTCTAATTTTATCCCTTGAGGAATAGATAAACGTTCAACATATGAATAATTACTATCTCTGGCAGCTGGTCATGTGAAAGACTGGACTACACACAATAAAAATAATAATGATTTAACTTGTTTTTTTAGAATTTAATTACCATCCAGAGGTAATAGATTATGATGGGATAGAAATAGTCCCATGGTCACAGGTAGGGCAAGCAGGGTGGCTGGCCAAAGTGGTTCCTATGGCTTCCCTCCACAGTAAACGGCCTTGGCCCAGTATACCTGAAGGAGTGTTTCCACCCCCATCATTCAGCCCAGACACTGAGGTCCAACACTAAGGGCCTTCTGGCAGTTCCCTCCCTGCGAGAAGTGAGGTTACAGGGAACCAGGCAGAGGGCCTTCTTGGCAGTGGCGCCCTCCCATCAGATGTCAAGGAAATAAACAACTACCTGACTTAGTACATATCTAGGGAAGTTTTTATGTCTGATGTTTTATTGTGCTTTTAATTCTGTTGGGAGCCACCCAGAGTGGCTGGGGATAAATAAGTTGTTGTTGTTGTTGTTGTTGTTGTTGTTGTTGTATTGCCGGAGAGCAGGCCTCTGGAACTATCCCTATTCCCAACTGCATTAGGCACAATCATCAGGTCCTCATTTGCTCACCTCCTATAATTCCTCTGTGCTATCCTGGAGGTGCTGCTGATTTTTAGCTATGAAACACTCAGAATATAATTTAGGGATATTCTCAGTATCAGTAGTGTGGCACATGTTGGCCCTTACTGCTTTAGTTAGGGCCCCTTCAGCATTATTTTCAATTATGCAGGATGCAGAATGTCTCTTCCTGGTATATCACAGGGCCAAGGTAACATGGGAGGAATCCAGTTACTTTCCAAAACTGACCTGTGACTCCTGAATAAGACTATCAGAGGGATGGGAAGCAGGTTCTGCTGAGAGGCCAGTTTCATTTGGTGTTTCCTCTTGCTCGGTTACTATCTTTCAGCTGCCATTCTACCTTTTTCCGCTAGAGATGAGAATCAGGATACACTCCATTGACTCACTGACAAGCTAAATTTAGTTTCTCCTGTTTTATCCCAGGTAGGAATTGCTTTTTTAAAAATTATCACAAATATTTTATTGAGAGCGGAGAAGGGACCTCAGGCCCTAGGAATTGGCTCCTATGCAGGGTGGATGCATTGTGATACCAAATATCAGTGATCACAGGCAAGAGGAGTTACACTAGGACCAGACCATGTCACAACCAAAGAGGCAGTTTTAGTCATTGTTTGAAGACTATCCATGCCTCCGCATCTTGTCCTGACCAGAAGGATACAGGTTGATACTTGTTGATACAAGGGTGTCCCTCATGACCTTAAGGTGCTGCTGTTCAATGCCAGATCAATGATTCATGAGGCTGTTGCCATCCATGACTTGATCATGGATGGAGGAATTGACCTGGCATGTACAACAGAAACTTGGTTGGACATGGCAGATGGGCCTGTCCTTGCTGCTGCTTGTCTGCTGGTTTCTCTCTTTTTTTTTAAAGATATTTATTGAGATTTTCAATTTTTTATACAAACAAAAAACAAACAAAAAAACTAAAAAAAAACATATAGTTCAAAATGCAATCTTTTCAGTAACATATTTCTCTGACCTCCTCATACCTCCCCTTCTTGTATTCCCTTTTAAATTCTTTGTTCAGCAAATCCTTACCTTAAAGCATTACAGCTTATAATATCACCTTATTTTCTATCCAAACCCTTTTTTTTCATCCATATTCCTTTATATCATTACAGCTAGAAACCTCTCAATTTCAATCCAACATCATTCAGCATTCCTTAATTTTACAATATTTCTGTAAATAGTCCTTAAATTTTTTCCAATCTTCTTCTGCCGACTCTTCTCCCTGGTCACGGATTCTGCTCATCATTTCTGCCAATCCCATACAGTCAATCAGTTTCATCTGCCATTCTTCCAGAGTGGGTAGATCTTGCGTCTTCCAATACTTTGCGATGAGTATTCTTGCTGCTGTTGTAGCATACATAAAAAAAGTTCTGTCCTTCTTTGGCACCACTTGGCCGGCCATGCCCAAGAGAAAGGCCTCTGGTTTCTTCAAGAAGGTATATTTAAATACCTTTTTCAATTCATTATATATCATTTCCCAGAAAGCCTTAATCCTGGGGCACGTCCACCAAAGGTGAAAGAATGTACCTTCATTTTCCTTACATTTCCAACATTTATTATCGGGCAAATGGTAAATTTTTGCAAGCTTGACTGGGGTCACGTACCACCTATATATCATTTTCATAATATTTTTTCTTAAGGCATTACATGCCGTAAATTTAATCCCGGTGGTCCACAACTGTTCCCAGTCAGCAAACATTATATTGTGTCCAACGTCTTGTGCCCACTTAATCATTACCGATTTAACCGTCTCATCCTGGGTATTCCATTTCAGCAGCAAGCTATACATTTTTGACAAAGTCTTAGTTTTGGATTCTAACAATTCTGTTTCCAATTTAGATTTTTCCACCTGGAAACCAACTTTCTTGTCCAAATTGTAGACCTCCATTATCTGGTAATAATGAAGCCAATCTCGCACTTTATCTTTCAATTTCTCAAAACTCTGCAATTTCAGTCTGTCCCCTTCTTGTTCCAAAATTTCCCAGTATTTTGGCCACCTGGCCTCCATGTTAAGTTTTCTCTGAGCCTTAGCCTCCATTGGTGACAACCACCTTGGAGTTTTATTTTCCAATAGATCCTTATATCTAATCCAAACATTAAACAATGCTCTCCTGACAATATGGTTTTTGAAAGCTTTATGTGCTTTAACCTTGTCGTACCACAAATATGCATGCCACCCAAATACATTGTTAAAACCTTCAAGATCCAAAATGTCTGTATTCTCAAGAAGCAGCCAGTCTTTCAACCAGCAGAATGCTGCTGATTCATAGTAGAGTTTAAAGTCTGGCAGGGCAAATCCACCCCTTTCCTTTACATCAGTTAATATCTTAAATTTTATTCTAGGTTTCTTGCCCTGCCAGACAAATTTAGAAATGTCTTTCTGCCACTTCTTGAAACAGTCCATCTTGTCCAAAATTTGCAATGTTTGAAACAAAAACAACATTCTAGGCAATACATTCATCTTTATAACTGCAATTCGACCCAACAAGGAAAGCTTCAGAT
Organism: Podarcis raffonei; assembly: GCF_027172205.1. Lineage (NCBI taxonomy): Eukaryota > Metazoa > Chordata > Lepidosauria > Squamata > Lacertidae > Podarcis > Podarcis raffonei. The sequence continues at coordinate 57,162,784 of NC_070604.1, forward strand.
TTGACCAAATTTCTAAATCTTTTTTCACTTCAGCCCAACATTTCTCATAATTATCTTTAAACAAATTCCCATTTTTAGCTGTCATATTAATCCCCAAGTACTTCACTTTCTTAACCACAATCAGTCCTGTTTCATTCTGAAACTTCTCTCTTTCAATCGGTGTTAAGTTTTTCTCAAGAACCTTAGTTTTTAACTTGTTCAGTTTAAACCCTGCAACCTGACCAAATTCTTGAATTAATTCTAAAACTCTTTTGGTACTAGATTCTGGCTCCTGTAATGTCAAAACTAGATCATCTGCAAATGCTCTCAATTTGAACTGTTTAGCTCCGACCTGTATGCCTTTAACCATCTAGTCCCTTCTAATCATATTCAGCAAAACCTCCAGGACTGATATAAAGAGCAGAGGGGAAATTGGGCATCCCTGTCGTGTCCCTTTTTCTATCTTAAATTGTTCTGTAACCACATTATTTACAATTAATTTGGCCATTTGTTCTGAGTATATTGCACCTATACCATTCTCAAAACCATGGCCTACCCCCATACCCTGCAGGGTTTCTCTTATGCACAGCAAGCCATGTTTACTGAAATGGGCCCAGTCTTATTATTTGATTATGTAGATCCTACCCTTCTTCCCAAAGGCACCCAGGGTGGCAAACAATAAGTGACAAAACAATAGAAGCATCACTCCATAGTGAAAGGAAAGTGGATATAGCCACCAGTATTTTAGTGTGTGTTTGTTTTAATATACACATCCCTAATATAATTTTACATAATATAATTCATTTTTTATGTTATTTTCACAAATACATGTATTTTGATGCATATTTCTCACCTAACATATCCATTTTTGTGCAACATTTTGGTCAGAGAACTGCTTTGAAAGCCTTTTAGCCTTTCAGTCTGCCCCGAATCAAACATTTCCATTGGGAAAGGATGTGCTTTTGATTTCTCAGATCACAGTGTACTATTTATTGTCTTGGTTGTCCAGAATATAAGTATGTCACCATTTCTAAAACAGTATTATTTTCTTCTTTGCTCAAATGCCCGAAACAATTGTTTCTGATTTTTTATTTTTTAAAAAATTGGGAACTCCTCTTGATACTTTTGCCTTTCATCTTCCTTATGGCTTATATTACTTTTTTAAAAAATCTGTCTTTTCCTTATTATTTCATGACTATGATTTTCTAGTCTAGCTCCTGTCCTCTTTTCTGATATGAAATGCTACAGAATATTGATTGCCACCAGACAGTGCATCGACCGGATCAATAAAAGGAACTGGTTGTCTGATAGTTTTTCTGAATCCTTCAATGGGGATACCTAAAGTAAATCTGAAGAATATATAGCAAGATGTCTCCCATAAAAGAGGTAAGAACATTTATCTGACCTACTTTGAAATGTCCCACATGAATTTGCTGCACAGGTTGTCAAGAAAAATGACAGCCATAAATGTAAAGTAGGGATGCAATGCATAGGCATATAATATCTGTGTCATTGGGATTTTGTGTTCAGGATTTTTCCCTTCTCGTGGAAGATCACAGTTCTCTGTATAAAAGATGTCTTAATTTAAAACACCAACAGCACACAAGGAAATGACCACGGCAGTTATCCAACGTCCCTTGCTTTTGAGAAACAAGTGTGACTAGGAACTCAGAGCTCTGCTTGCTCCATGTAAATGCTGGGCATGTGAAGAAACCTCTTGCTGTCTGCAGAACAGATCACTGATCAGTTACAGAATGTGTAATATTAATAGGACTGTTCACTTGTTCATGTGAACCAGCCTGGACCCCACAGTCCTCATCAGAATTCCTTCTCTATTTGCCTCACCAGAGGGAGGTGAAGAGGGTGACCATAAATGGTGCCCCCCTATAGAATGTTATCCCCAGGGAAACATACATGGCACCATCATTATCTGCTTTGAGGCACCTGCTTAAGACTTTTTTTATTCATTCAGGTGTTTGGTAACTAAGCTGGCCTCTGTGGTGGTGCTCCTCTTTTAGCAAGTGTGTTTTTGTATGAGCACTTTATATAGTGTGTAGTACACAGCTAGGGAAGGTATAAAGGGAAGGTACACACTTCTCTCCCATTGCTACCTCTATATTAGTTTTCATACAGCGTGTGAAGGGCTACTGTGCTTTTCATAGTTGTACAAAAGAGAGACTTTCTCCAAGTACAACTTTTCTCATGATTGCAACATTGTGATGTGAGAAACTTGTACAGTGGTACCTCTGATTACATACTTAATTCGTTCAGGAGGTCTGTTCTTAACCTGAAACTGTCCCTAAGCTGAGGTACCACTTTAGCTAATGGGGCCTCCCACTGCCGCTGCACCGCCGCCACACGATTTCTGTTCTCATCCTGAGGTAAAGTTCTTACCCCGAGGTACTACTTCCGGTTTAGCAGAGTCTGTAACCTGAAGTGTTTGTAACCTGAAGCATTTGTAACCCGAGGTACCACTGTATTTGCCAAATTCTCTTTTCCCCAAAGCTGTTTAAAAAGTCCTGGAGGATTTGTTGAATATGATCACTCTGCACCTTACACAGAATCCGACAAGCCCTTGGAAAAAAGTAAGGAATAGGGAAGATGCATACTAATTCTCTGGAAGGTGATTCTGTTCCATTTTCCAGCGATAGGATTGAGCTTCCCCTGCATTAATGCAAGCTTTCAGCAGTATTGCCAAATCAAGGAACACATTTGCCTTTTTTTAGTTCCTCTCATTTGCCTTAAGAGTTCCACACCTTTTGACTTTAAGAGCCGGATAGAAGTTAAATTACACCACCTGCAGCTTTTCCTAGTTGCAGCCAATGGGAGAACAGAAGGCTACTAGACTTGCCCCCCCCCCATGCAACCCTTAAAGATAATCTTGGTCACCATTGCAAAGAGCAGTTTAAGACAACACTGGATCATGAGACACATACCTGGAAACATGCCTTCAGGTAACTTGATTATTAAAAGCTTGACATTTTTGCTGTCTGAATACAATCACTGTCTTAGTGATGTTAGCTTATTCCTCCACTCAGTTACTATGATTCCTTATAGTGTAGATATATTTTAATTGTGCCCACTGGAAGTAATTCAATATCACTTTGAATTAGCACGGAAAAATTAATTGGAATATTTATGAAGTGGCATTTTCATCAAGGTTTGTTTCCTCTAATTTCACCCACCCCACCTGACTCATGGCTAAGATAAGAAATCAGAAGTAGGTGTTGTCGAGGGAGGTGAGAATCAGTTTTGCTGATTTCAGAGCCAGCCTTCCACAGACATTCTGAATAAGCTCAGTGCTACAAAACCCAGAATGGTTTCTTAACGGTTGCTAGATAAAATTTATTTCCTGCAGAAAGGAGAAAAATTGCATGGATGTTGTTTGATGAAATCCTCCAGACTTCAGCTGCTGCCATGTATTATGGAGGAAATCAGCTGGATTTTCACTAACAAGAAATTGATTTTTGTTTTAGCAGCAAACTCTGTTCCCAAGTTGTCCTTAAACTGTTCAGCATCACAGCACTAGGTCATGCAAATCCCCACAACCTGGAAAGGAGGAAAAGATGTGTGGAGTGGTGTTTGAATCCACCACCTTGTTGTGTTAATACTTATTATTTCAGTAGGTCTAAAATGAACCCCTCCCACACACTTTTTTTTGGGGGGGTGTTGTGTGTGGGATGGGAAACATAAATCAATGTGACCACCCAACCTGAAACATAATATGCATGTTTATGGCAGTTGATCCCCTTCCTCACCAAAATCAGGATTGAAAGAAGCCTTCTATTGTAGCCAATAAGCCTGTGGGGTGATTTCAAGGTAGGGGAGTGTTTCCTTTCCCCCTGTGAAAAAGCCCCTTGTGCCAAAATTAGGCTTAAAATAAGACTTCAGTTGGCTGCCATTATATTCTATTGTACCCAACAGAAGGCATTTTTCATTCCTATTTTTTGGCGGGGGGAAGAGGGATGTTTTTGGCAAGAGTCTAGCTTGTAAGGGTTAACAATACCACAGTTAGCGTTCAAATGGAGGAGGGATGATTTTGGCAAGGTAATGTCAGTATTTCATTCTCTCATTGCAGGATCATGTGATCCTCTGTTTACATTCCATAACACTGTAAGTGTGGGAACGGAACTCAGACTAGAGAACTTCCCTTCTCTGTGTTTTTGTTTTCTGCTCTTTGTTCTCTGCTGTCGGACAGAGAAGACGTATGTGTGAGACACTGTGCACACTAGCCATGTTTTGTTGTTTTTGATTTGCTGTAAATAAAGAAAATTCGTGATGCCACATACCTACACAGCCTCGCTTCTTGCGAAACTTTGCTAAGCATGCATACAGCTCCATTGGATGTATGTCGCAGAACTCCTCCATACAGGGGATGTATGGAAAGGCAGGGTATCAAAGCTGGGGATGGAAGGATCGCCACATCCCTCAGTTGTGTTACCATATTCCACCCAAAATGCCCTTCCACAATTAAGCCTTGATCTTCCTGGAGATTGTAGCTGAGGAGGGAGGGTTAACCCAGGCTGCAGTCTCCAGGAAGAACAATCCCACTTTCCAGGCCTGATTAAAAAGCAACACTTTCCTCCATCCTAATAGCTGGCAGAAGAGTGTGAGTCTGCATACATACATAGTTGTAATGTGTGTGTGGTGCTCACAGAAGTTTTTTCCTGTTTGCAAATGGGCCTACAGGCCCCAAAGGGTTGGCAGTGCTTGTGTGACCACAATGGTGTGTCCAGAGAAAGTGTGGCTGTGCATGGCCCTCTCTCATCTCACTATTGCTTTCCCAACAGCTCTCCATGACTTGTGGGCTGAACTGAAGAACATAACAGCTCCATCTAGTCCAGCACCCTATTCTCATAGTGGCCAAGCAGATGCCTTTAGGAAGCCTCTAAACACGAGAAAAATTTAACACCAATTGAGAAAGAGAGGTTCCAGAAGGAGACAGGCCTAACACTGGTTAAGAAAGTTAAATACCTGGGGGTTAATATGACTGCTAAGAACTTAAACTTAGTTAAAGACAATTATGAGAAATGTTGGTCAGAAGTGAAAAAGGACTTAGAAATATGGTCAAATTTGAAGCTTTCCTTGTTGGGTCGAATTGCTGTTATAAAGATGAATGTATTGCCAAGAATGTTATTTTTGTTTCAATCATTGCAAATCTTGGACAAAATGGACTGTTTCAAGAAGTGGCAGAGAGATATTTCTAGATTTGTCTGGCAGGGCAAGAAGCCTAGAATAAAATTTAAAATACTAACTGATGCAAAGGAAAGAGGTGGATTTGCCCTGCCAGACCTTAAACTTTATTATGAATCAGCAGCATTCTGCTGGTTGAAAGAATGGCTGCTTCTTGAGAACACAGACATTTTGGATTTAGAAGGTTTTAATAATGTTTTTGGGTGGCATGCATATTTGTGGTACGACAAGGTTAAAGCACATAAAGCATTTAAAAACCATATTGTTAGGAAAGCATTGTTTAATGTCTGGATAAGATATAAAGACTTACTTGAAAATAAAACCCCAAGGTGGTTGTCACCGATGGAAGCAAAGGCTCAGAAAAAGCTCAATATGGAGGCCAAGTGGCCAAAATATTGGGAAATTTTGGAGCAAGAAGGAGACAAATTGAAATTGCAGAGTTTTGAGAAATTAAAAGACAAAGTGGAGACTGGCTTCACTATTACCAAATAAGAGAGGCTTATAATTTGGACAAAAAAAATTGGCTTCCAGGTGGAAAAATCAAAATTGGAAACAGAATTGTTAGATCCCAAAACAAAGATACTTTCAAGAATGTATAACTTGCTGTTAAAATGGAACACTCAGGATGAAACGGTTAAATCTGCTATGATTAAATGGGCACAAGATGTTGGACATAACATTATGTTTGCTGACTGGGAACAGTTGTGGACCACAGGTATGAAATTTACGGCATGTAATGCCTTAAGAGAGAATATTATGAAAATGATTTACAGGTGGTACATGACACCAGTCAAGCTTGCAAAAATATATCATTTGCCCGATAATAAATGTTGGAAATGTAAAGAAAATGAAGGTACATTCTTTCACCTTTGGTGGATGTGCCCAAAGATTAAGGCTTTCTGGGAGATGATCTATAATGAAATGAAAAAGGTATTTAAATATACCTTCTTGAAGAAACCAGAGGCCTTTCTCCTGGGCATAGTCGGCCAATTGGTGCCAAGTATGCTACAACAGCAGCAAGAATACTTATTGCAAAGTATTGGAAGATACAAGATTTACCCACCCTGGAAGAGTGGCAGATGAAGGTGATGGACTATATGGAACTGGCGGAAATGACTGGCAGAATCCGAGACCAGGGAGAAGAGTCGGTGGAAGAAGATTGGAAGAAATTTAAAGACTATCTGCAGAAGTATTGTAAAGTTAATGAATGTTAAAATGATGTTGGATTGAAATTAAGTGGCATTAGCAACAAGGTTAATAAGAATATGTAAAAATGGACTGATAATGGATGAAAATATACAGTTACAATATGTTAAGATATAGAGTTAAGATAAATGAAAGAGGGTAAGGATTTGCTGAACTGACTATGTGAATGGGAATACAAAAAAGGGAGGTGTGAGGAGGTCAAGGAAACAAGTAAATGAGTTTAAAGATATGGAAAAAATGGATTTGTTTTTAACTTTTTCTATTTATTTCTATTTTGTATTTTGTATTTTCTTTTTTTCCCCTATGTATTTTTGTATGTTTTGTATTGATTCTTTTCTTTTTTGTCTTTTTTTTCTTATCTTGTTAACTTTTGCTTTTTGTAAAAGCTTAATAAATATCTTATATATATAAAAAAGGAAGCCTCTAAACAGCAACTCAGTGCCTCAGCACCCTCTCCTCTTGTGATTCCAGGAACTGGCTTTGTGTCTGAGACATAATTCTACAGCAGGGAGCCCTTTCTTGCTTGTGGGGGCTCCCCATGCAGTTAAGGACCCTGATCTCCTACTGATCCTGTGATCCTGAGCTCACTTTAGAGTAAGACACACTGAAATCAGTGGGCCTTACTTTTGAGTAGATGTGTTTGGATGTGAAGTCCTAATCTAGGTGACAACTCACTGCAAAACCCAAGTACAGTTGCTCTGACAAGATGGTGGCTAAAGGGGGAAAAACTGAACATCTATGGTTGACCTCTCGCATCATTCTGAACTTACTAAGTGGACTTAAATGAGACATTCCCCCCACCACACCTGAGCCTTAGCCTCTCCATTTGAAACTGGATTATAATAGTACCAGTCTACTGCAGAATGTTGTGTTAGCAGCTCCTGAGCTGTGAAGGGCTTTGAGCATTTAGAGGAAGTGTGATATCCCTGATAAAGGCCACTATTACATATCACTAGCTTAACTTCAGAATGAAGTAGACAGATACAGGACAAGACGGCTTGGACAGATGCTTAAAGTAGTCAAAATCCAAACCTAAGCTGCTTTGCCCAGATGCATGTCTTCATAGCTGAAAGAGAAAGGTCTCTGGCATCTCTGAAGTTTCCTCCATTGATGGGCCACTTAAGAGAGAAGTTAACACTAGGAATGGACTTCAGTGGATTTAACACCAGGGTCAGGAATTTTTTTTCTCCCCAAGGGCCACATTCTCATCTGGGCAACTGTTCGAGGGCCACATACCAGTGATAGGTGGGGCCAGAGGTAAGAGTCAACAGAGCAATTAATGTTAATTTTACTGTTGTACAGTGGGCTAGTTTCTACACACACAACACTGCTCTCTAGAAAGAATCTGCAGTAGCTGAAATGCTTCATTTGGATAGAAAATCTATAGTTGGTGATATGCTGCCTAAGCTAATTACCTTAAGACAGTGTGATTTTCATAGAGTCCTCTACTTCTTATATGCAGAAAGGTGATCACTGATGATGGAGCTCCAAAATTTTATTTAAAAACAGGCATTTTCTCTCTAATTCTAGTAGGACTTGTCTCAAAATCTTAGGAACTAACCTTCTGAATAAAGGTTAGCTGCCAAAACAGTGAGTACAAATTGTGCTCATGTCTACGTTGGTGAAAAATATTAACCAACAGATGTACCCGTCAATCATTAATACTGCTAGGATTTCCCTTTAACATATGACACCATGTTAGCTCCAATTTGACACAGCTTCCAGTGCGTGATTTGGATTTTTATTATGTGGTTCATGGAATGAGAACTTACAGTTTGCTTCTGAACAGGAGGTCAAGGCCCTGATCTTGGAGCACAATGTTATAGCAGCTGAGGTCACTGACCACTGAGGACACTGTTGCTTTAGAAGGCTTGCCGGAGACTTTGTCCATTCCCCATAGTAAGTTCCTTTCTAATCTTGCTAAAACAACAGCAACAACCTCAGTGACACCATTAGGCATTTGATTATCTTCAGACTTGTGATCCAACTTCATCAGTGTTACGAAGGTCAGGTTCACGGCCTCTTACTTTTGGGAGAGTTGAAAGACATCTGCTACCTGGAACTGAGTCAATGAGTTCATCTGGGCAGTAACGAACAAAGTAAGGTGTTCTCTTGTGGTTGTCATTCTGCCCTGGCTGAGCTAGAAATGTAAAAGCAGACCTTCAGGTGAAAAATAAGGTGTTGCCATGCCATACATGAAAAGAGATTTAAAGACGCAGTAACACTAGAGGCAATTGACATCAAGCCCTTGCATTTTAACACACCTAGATTGTACCTAGTCGTCAAACAGTGACAAGAGTGAGATGATGCAGCAGCATCCTTCACATACCTTGTGATCTCTCTCTATTATTTATTGACTGCACTTATATGCCACCTTTTTATCCAAGGAGCTCAATGGGGTATACATGGTTCTTCCCCTCATTTAATCCCCACCCTGGACTCCCAGGTCCTAGTCTGACACTCTAACCCCTACACCATACTGGCTCTCATCTCTTCACACCCCAGAAAGAGGGGTGCCAGCAAATGGGTAGCAGTGACAATGGAAAGGAAGAATGGATCCCACAGAGATTGAGACCACCTTGCTCAAAGGCTCTCTAAAACCTGCAGTCAAGTACTAGTGATTTCTCCCATTTAGAATGGGATTTTTAAAAGCAATCTGATTCACAAAAGCAGACCAGAGTGAAGCAATGATTCACTGCTAGGTCACAAATCAAAGAACATTGTGTGGTCAGGTGCCCAAGAGAATAGCTTTAGGACGAAACACATATTCTTGTGATTGGTATTTGCCATTATGAGTGCCACAACATTTAACCTTTCTTCAGAAATTGACTTTATTACATTGCCATTTGGAAATAATTGTTTAATATTTCAGCCATGGTAAAGGACCTCCATATACACATCCTAGAAACTGATTAAATTTGTTTCCACACATTTAAGTTTACTTCTATGTAGGTTTCATTTGTTGAGTCCCCTTATTTAGGCAATGGAAGCGAAGATGGTCTTTCGGGTAACCTGGTCGAGAGATGTTTGGAGTTTTATATGGAAGTAGCAGCACCTTAAAGCTGGTGCAGCAGTTATTAATAAACCAGTAACTGGCATGATAAGGGGCACCACTCAACATTTGGGCATCTTGTACCAGCTGCAGCCTCCAAGCCAGCTGAACAAGAAGCATCAGAGAAACATATTGATTAAGCTACATACTGTCTCTCTATTCAAATACAGTGGTACCTCGGGTTAAGAACTTAATTCATTCTGGAGGTCCGTTCTTAACCTGAAACTGCTCTTAACCTGAGGTACCACTTTAGCTAATGGGGCCTCCTGCTGCTGCCGCACGATTTCTGTTCTCATCCTGAAGCGAAGTTCTTAACCTGAGGTACTATATCTGGGTTAGTGGAGTCTGTAACCTGAAGTGTCTGTAACCTGAAGTGTTTGTAGCCCAAGGTACCACTGTAGTATATATAAATTGCAAATAAATCACAACCAAGCCTCAAGCAACATGAAGGGTATATCTCAGAAAATCACAGCTTCCTCATATTTTACAACAGACAAGTTACCTAACTGCCACATACAGTATTATAGTTTATTTTATTATTACATTTGTATCCCACCTTTCCTCCAAGTTGCTCAACCCTGTGAGGTAGGTTGGACTGAGAAATGGTGAATGGCTCAAGGTCACCCAGTGAGCTTCATGACTGAGTGGTGAGTTGGACTTTGGTTACCCAGGTCATAGCCCAATGCTCTAACCACTACACTGGTTGGTGACGAACCCAAGATTCTTTCTAGCCCCTTCCTCCTCCTCCTCCTCCTCCTCCTCCTCCTCCTCTTCTTCTTCTTCTTCTTCTTCTTCTTCTTCTTCTTCAAACCTGGACACCTAGAGATTCTTTAGCTTAGGCCAGGGATGAACGGTCCATAGGCTCACAAGTACAAAACAGGCCTTGCCTGGTCGCCAGTGACTATTTCAAACCAGAGGGGAAAAGATGGGTTAAAAATGCCTGGGGTTTTGAAAGATAGCCCATACTTCACTGTGACATCCCTCCTGGAGTTTTATTCACAATAGAGTTTTATACACATAGCTAGAAGCAATGAGAATGGTTTCAGAAGTAATGAAACACTATATATTGTTTGTGTATTGCACTTGTTGCAATCTCAGGGGCATTCCAGAAAAGCAAAGGAACCCCTGAAGGTATCATTTGAGAAATACATTTGTTTCCAGCCCCACTGCAGTGATCACCTTAAATCACTTGAGTACATATGCTCTGTAACTATATAGGCTTTATATCTAGCTGCTGCCAAGCTTACTATAGGCCATGATCAATAATGTGTACGGCAGGCTCTGTGTCAAAATGCACCTCTGGCCCCCAGATTAGATTCTTGCATGTTCCCCAGAGGTCTTAATAGCAGGGACAAGCATGTGCATGAACTATATTCCAGCCCAAATTCCATCCAGATGATCAAATGCCTAGGAAATGGAATAGGCTTTTAATGGTCTATTTAACTTTAGGGGATGTAGCAAAGGGAGAGGTAGAGACTAAAAACATATTACTTTCATTCTGATCTGTTTGTTTTACTTCTGTATTTCTGTCATGGTTTGTTTTCTGTAAGGCCTTAAGATGGAGGGAATTCAATTGCTACCTGGAAGTACGTCCAACTCAGCCCAAGTAGATATGTATAGGATTGCTCCTAATGTACCAAGACATTGCATATGTATCTATACAGATATAGATATATAGATATATGACATAATGTGATGTTAACACATCTCCTTTTTTATGTTTTTTTTGTAAGATGTTTATTAGGATTTTACAAAAAACAAAAATTAACAGAATAAAAAGAAGACAAGAAAAAGAGAGAGAAAATACAAAAAATACAAAAGTACATGAAAAAGAAAGTACAAAATACAAAAAAGAAGTAAGTAGAAAAGGTTAAAAACAAATCCATTTTTTTCATATCTTTAAGCTCGTTTGCTTGTTTCCTTGACCTCCTCACGCCTCCCTTTTTTGTATTCCAGTTTGCATAGTTAATTCAGCAAATCCTTACCCTCTTTGTTTTTATCTTAACTCTATATCTTAACATATTGAACTTCGTATTTTCATCTAATTATCAATCCTTTTTTACATAATCTTTTAACTTTGTTACTAAAGCCATCTCATTTCAATCCTACATCATTTTAACATTCATTAATTTTACAATGTTTCTGCAAATAGTCTTTAAATTTCTTCCAATCTTCTTCCACCAACTCTTCTCCCTGGTCTCGGATTCTGCCAGTCATTTCCGCCAGTTCTATATAGTCTATCACTTTCATCTGCCATTCTTCCAGGGTGGGTAAATCTTGTGTCTTCCAATACTTTGCAATAAGTATTCTTGCTGCTGTTGTTGCATACATAAAGAAAGTTCTGTCTTTCTTTGGCACCAATTGGCCAACCATGCCCAGGAGAAAGGCCTCTGGTTTCTTCAGGAAGGTATATTTAAATACCTTTTTCATTTTATTATAGATCATCTCCCAGAAAGCCTTAATCTTTGGGCACGTCCACCAAAGGTGAAAGAATGTACCTTCATTTTCTTTACACTTCCAACACTTATTATCGGGCAAATGGTATATTTTTGCAAGCTTGACTGGTGTCATGTACCACGTGTATATCATTTTCATAATATTCTCTCTTAAGGCATTACATGCCGTGAATTTCATACCTGTGGTCCACAACTGTTCCCAGTCAGCAAACATTATGTTATGTCCAACATCTTGTGCCCATTTAATCATAGCAGATTTAACCGTTTCATCCTGAGTATTCCATTTCAACAGCAAGTTATACATTCTTGATAATGTCTTAGTTTTGGAATCTAACAATTCTGTTTCCAATTTTGATTTTTCCACCTGGAAGCCAATTTTTTTGTCCAAATTGTAAGCCTCCCTTATTTGATAATAGTGAAGCCAATCTCGCACTTTATCTTTTAGTTTCTCAAAACTCTGCAGTTTCAGTTTGTCACCCTCCTGTTCCAAAATCTCCCAATATTTTGGCCATTTAGCCTCCATATTGAGCTTTTTCTGAGCCTTTGCTTCCATCGGTGATAACCACCTTGGGGTTTTATTTTCAAGTAAGTCTTTATATCTTGTCCAGACATTAAACAGTGCTCTTCTGACAATATGGTTTTTAAATGCTTTATGTGCTTTAACCTTGTCATACCACAAATATGCATGCCACCCAAAAACATTATTAAAACCTTCTAAATCCAAAATGTCTGTGTTCTCAAGAAGCAGCCATTCTTTCAACCAGCAAAATGCTGCTGATTCATAATAAAGTTTAAGGTCTGGCAGGGCAAATCCACCTCTTTCCTTTGCATCAGTTAGTATTTTAAATTTTATTCTAGGCTTCTTGCCCTGCCAGACAAATCTAGAAATATCTCTCTGCCACTTCTTGAAACAGACCATTTTGTCCAAGATTTGCAATGATTGAAACAAAAATAACATTCTTGGTAATACATTCATCTTTATAACAGCAATTCGACCCAACAAGGAAAGCTTCAAATTTGACCATATTTCTAAGTCCTTTTTCACTTCTGACCAACATTTCTCATAATTGTCTTTAACTAAGTTTAAGTTCTTAGCAGTCATATTAACCCCCAGGTATTTAACTTTCTTAACCAGTGTTAGGCCTGTCTCCTTCTGGAACCTCTCTTTCTCAATTGGTGTTAAATTTTTCTCGTGTTTAGAGGCTTCCTAAAGGCATCTGCTTGGCCACTATGAGAATAGGGTGCTGGACTAGATGGAGCTGTTATGTTCTTCAGTTCAGCCCACAAGTCATGGAGAGCTGTTGGGAAAGCAATAGTGAGATGAGAGAGGGCCATGCACAGCCACACTTTCTCTGGACACACCATTTAACCAGTGTTAAACCCGTCTCCTTCTGAAACCTCTCTTTCTCAATCGGTGTTAAGTTTTTCTCAAGAACCTTAGTCTTTAGTTTGTTCAACTTAAATCCTGCTACTTGACCAAATTCCTGAATCAATTCTAATACTCTTTTAGTACTAGATTCTGGCTCCTGTAATGTCAATACTAAACCATCTGCAAACGCTTTAAGTTTGTACTGTTTAGCTCCGACCTGAATACCTTTTGTGATGGGATGGTGAGCTGCTTGTGCGTAAAATCCTAGTCCCTCAGAGTTTGGCTAAGTCCACAAACCTCTGTCTGTGACGGAGCTGCTTAAGCATGGCTCCATCAGTCACTCGTTGAATCGGACAGTGGGCGTTTACGGAACTTCTTCCAGCATAAAAGCTCCTTAACGGAAACGCGTCTTCTGGACTCTTGGCGTGACAGTTTCCGGCGAGGAGTGGGTGTCCCTACAGAAGGTCCTGAAACCTCCCCACTGTTCTCGCTTGAAGTGTCTCTGAGCCCTCCCTCCGACTCACTTTCCCTTGGAACTCCACTTCTCCCCCTGCTGGTTCCCTCCCCAGCTGAATGGTCTCTCTCACCCTCCGTGAGCCCTTTCACCTCCTGCGTCTCAGATGGCAGTTCCCTGACATCCACCTCCCCTCCAGGGCCCCCTTCACCCCCTTCCCTCCCCTCCTCTGCGGGAGGCGAGGGAGCAAAACCCCTGAAGGAACCTCCCTCATCTTCCGAAGTTTCGAACACTTCCCTCCACCTGTTGCTGTTTCCGGTTTTCAAGTACTCCTCCTCATCGGAGTCTGTTCCTTCTTCCAACTCCGATTCCCTGAATCCTTCCAGTTCCTCCTCATCGTCGGTGGTGCCAAAGTACTCCCTCCGGAACCTCGCTACTGGCTGAGGTTTCCTGGGGAACCTTTGGTGGAACGTTTCGATCAAGATCTCGTCACGGACCTCCTCTGCCGTCACCCAGGTGTTTTCCGACTCCGGTTCCCCTTCCCACGCGACCAAATACTCCACCTGATTACCCTTCCACCTGGAGTCGATGATTTCCGCCACATGGTTGCTGCTTTCCCTTTCTTCTATGGCTGGCCCCCGTGTGGATACCCCTTCACCTTCCCCCCTATATGGTGACAGTAATGACCTGTGGAATACTGGGTGCAGTTTCATGTGGTTCGGTAACCGGAGTCTGAAAGCCACTGGGTTGACCTGTTGGATGACCTCAAATGGTCCCAATCTTTTGGGTCTCAATTTCTTGCAACCCCCCTTGAACGGCAACCCTTGGGTTGATAGCCAGACCTGACTCCCCACCCTAATGGTTTCACCTTCCCTTCTGCTCTTGTCTGCCTGCCTCTTATATTCTTCTTTGGCCCTTTCTAAGTTGAGTTGGAGTTGACGATGGATCGCTTCCATTTCTTCTACAAAATGTTCAGCGGCCGGGACACTCCATCTCTCCCCTCCTCCCCCTGGAAACGCCCTGGGGTGGCACCCATAATTAGCCAAAAAGGGGCTCATCCCGGTGGACACATTCTCTGCATTATTGTAAGCAAATTCCGCTAGCGCCAACTTTTCGACCCAATCGTTCTCTCTGTCATTGACATAACACCTCAGGTATTGTTGGAGGATACCGTTTGCCCTCTCCGCCTGCCCATTAGTCTCAGGGTGCCTGGCAGTCGAAAACTTGACCTCTACGTGCAACAAGCTCATAAGTTTCCTCCAGAACCTGGACGTGAACTGTTTCCCTCTGTCGGAGACCACCCTCAAGGGGGCGCCATGCAGCCTAAAAATATGTTCTACAAACAATTTCGCTGTCTCCTCCGCCGTGACTGCATGTGAGCAAGCTACAAAGTGACCCATCTTAGTTAACAGGTCTACTACGACTAGTATGGCGGTTTTCCCCTGGGATTTAGGCAGATCAGTCATAAAATCTATCGATACCGCCTCCCACGGTCGTTCTGGTGTGGGTAACGGTTCTAATAACCCCGCTGGCGCCCGCCTTTCTCCTTTGGCTCTCTGGCATTGGTCACACCTTCTCACATACTCCCGTACATCCTCCCTCACCTTGGGCCACCAAAACTCCCTGGTCACCAACCACATAGTCTTGTGTTGCCCAAAATGCCCCGCTGTGGGGTTGTCGTGCAGCTGTTTGAGTACTCTCCCCCTCAATTCCCCTTCGGGTATATATAGTGCCCCTTTGTAATACAATGCCCCGTTTCTTTCTTCAAAACCTCCGGGGTCTTCTCCCTCTCTCCTTAAACCTCTGAGCTTATCCTGGGCGTATTCATCATTTACCGTTCCCTCTACCAGTTCTCTTTGCCCCACCCAGGCCGCCCCACACACCCAGTGGTCCTCTGGGATAATATGTCTCTCTTCAGGCGCTCCCTCCCCCTCCAAATATTCAGGTTTGCATGAGAGAGCGTCCGCTCTGATGTTTTCTGGATCTGGCACATAGCAGATTTCAAAATGGAATTTGGAGAACTCCTGGGCCCACCTCACTTGTCGTTGGTTGAGCACTCGTGCCGTTCTCCAATACTCCAAATTCTTGTGGTCCGTACACACTTGCACCTTATGCTGTGCGCCAATTAGTAAATGTCTCCATCTCCGGAACGCTTCGTGAATGGCGAGTAGTTCTCGGTCATATACGGTGTAGTTCCTCTCGGATTTGTTCAGCTTACGCGAAAAGAAGGCACACGGTCTCCATTCTGACTTATTGCTCCCTGGCTGAAGCAGCACCGCCCCCACCGCCCGGTCTGAGGCATCAGTTTCCACTCTCATGGGTTTTTGTAAATCCACATGCAGGAGCTGTTCTTCCGAAGCGAATGCCCTTTTCAATTCCTCAAATGCTTGCTCCGCCTCCGCCGTCCAAACGAATTTCTTCTTGCTGCTTAGACAGTCCGTGATGGGAGCTGTTAAGTGGGCAAAGTTCTTGATGAATTTACGGTAAAAGTTCCCGAACCCTAAGAACCTTTGCACATCCTTTTTCGTTTTCGGTGTCTTCCATTCCAGCACCGCCTGGACCTTGCCTGGATCCATGGCTAATCCCTTGTCTGATAAGCGGTACCCCAGGAATTCCACCTCCTTGGTGTGAAACTGACACTTCTCCAATTTCACCCACAGCTGGTTTGCTTGCAGCTGGCTCAGCACTTCCCTGACATCCTTTACATGCTGCTCCTCATTCTCTGAATATATCAGCACGTCATCGAGGAAGGCCACGCAATTCTTTTAGAGCAAAGGTCCCAGGGCATGGTTCATGAGCGATTGAAAACAGGCGGAGCCTGATTGCAATCCGAATGGCATAACTAAATATTCAAAAGCCCCCAAAGGGGTGAACATGGTGGTTTTCCATTCATCCCCTTTCCTTATTCGTATCAGGTTGTATGCCCCTCTCAGGTCCAGTTTCGTGAATATCTTTCCCTTCCTCACCCTGGTCAAAATGTCATCAATCCTGGGCATGGGGAAAGTCACTGGTTCTGACATGGCATTTAGCCGCCGGTAGTCCACTACAAGCCTGGGTTTATCCGTGTTTTTTTTGTCCACAAAAAACACTGGGCTCCCCCCCACCGCTCTGGACTCTCTGATGAAGCCTCTCTTCAGGTTTTTATCAATAAACTCCCTTAACTCCTGCATTTCCCTGTCTGACATGGCGTACAGCTTGCCCACGGGGAGCTGGGCCCCAGGGACCAGGTTAATTTGGCAGTCAAAGTCTCTATGCGGTGGTAGTTTATCTGCTTCCCTTTCGCTGAAGACCTTGCTCAGGTCCGCGTATTGTTTGGGCACCTTCCCTTTGTCCGCCACTTCCGTCCCTGCTAGAAAGGCCTTTGCCCCTTCTGGCACCTTTCCTTCTCTGCAGTGTTCCAGGCAATGTGCTGACCCAAAGGAGACCACTCTCTGATGCCAGCCCACTAGCGGGTCATGCAACGCTAGCCAGCTCATTCCCAAAATGACGGGAGCCCCTCCCAGGGTGGCCACATTGAACGCTATCCTTTCAGTGTGCCTGGCCACCCTCATAACCATTGGGACGGTCTGTAGGCTAACTTCTCCTCCCAACAGCTCCCTCCCATCGATCGTGGTCACCTGCAGGGGGTTGCTTAAAGGGAGTATCTGTATCTGGTGTTCAGCTGCAAACTCCTTACTCATAAAATTACAGGAGCTGCCTGAGTCCAACAGCGCCTTTGTCTTTAGTGGGTATCCGTTTGCCAGCTCTAGCAACACCTCTATTACTAGGGCTGGTCTTGGAGGTTCCGGAGTGGGCACTTTTACTGCTCCTTGGCCTGGCTGCAGTGCCCTGACGGTGGCAGCCGGCGTTGGCTTTTACTGGCTCCTGGACTCCCTCCTCCTTCCCCCCAACAGCTCCCGCCATCCCTTGCCATTCCTTTCTTTGCGGGCAGACTCTGGCAAAGTGACCTGGCTGCTGGCAGAGATAACATTTCTTGGCGCTCTTTCCCTCCTTCTTCCTCCCTTCACTGGGATTTGAAACTGCGCGCGTGCGCGCTGTTCCAACTTCCATCGGCTCTCCTGGCGGGAAACTTGGCTCTGGAATCTCTGGAATGCGGAAATCCCTCCAACGCTCTCCTTTCCCCTCCCGCTTCTCCAAGGCTCTTGCCTCCTGGCGCGCTCCAATGGTCAGCGCTGATTTGGTCAGCTGGTCCATAGACTCCGCCCTGGGCGCCCGGGAAAGTTCGTCTTTCACCTCCGAAGAAAGCCCCTCTTCAAAGAGCATGTGAATGGGTTCCGCCGATAGGTCCCACCCCAATTTATGTATCAACATTGTAAACTCAGTCCAGTACTCACGAACCGATCGGTTACCCTGTTTGCAAGCCATCAATTGTCTGCGCACCAGTCCCTGTTCAATCTCGCTGGAAAACATCAAATCCATGGCGCGAAAAAACTTCCTCGTGTCCTTCAGCATTTCACTATTCCCTGCCATCAGGGGTCTAACCCAGTCTCTCGCCCCCCCTTCGAGATGGCCAATCACAAACGCCACTCGCGATGCCTCGTCGGGAAAGTCGTTAAACTGCAGTTCGAGAGCATACTGCATCTCTGTCCTAAAGGCTTGGTAGTTCCTGGGGTCCCCCCCAAACTTCTGCACCAATCCTGGCATCTTTCTTGCTAGTGTAGCTCCTTTTGCCTTTTCTGCATCCTGCGCCCTCCTTTCCTCTAGCCTCGCCGTTTGCAGTGCTAGTTGGACTTCCAACACCCTGTACCTTTCTTCCAGGCTTGGACCCTCTCCAGCTCCTCCTGCTCCCACGGCTCCGGCTGGGTTGCTCATGATGCCTCTCTGCACAAGCTGCTTTCAGGGACTGTCCGATTGCTGTGATGGGATGGTGAGCTGCTTGTGCGTAAAATCCTAGTCCCTCAGAGTTTGGCTAAGTCCACAAACCTCTGTCTGTGACGGAGCTGCTTAAGCATGGCTCCATCAGTCACTCGTTGAATCGGACAGTGGGCGTTTACGGAACTTCTTCCAGCATAAAAGCTCCTTAACGGAAACGCGTCTTCTGGACTCTCGGCGTGACAGTTTCCGGCGAGAAGTGGGTGTCCCTACAGGAGGTCCTGAAACCTCCCCACTGTTCTCGCTTGAAGTGTCTCTGAGCCCTCCCTCCGACTCACTTTCCCTTGGAACTCCACTTCTCCCCCTGCTGGTTCCCTCCCCAGCTGAATGGTCTCTCTCACCCTCCGTGAGCCCTTTCACCTCCTGCGTCTCAGATGGCAGTTCCCTGACACCTTTGATCAAATGGTCCCTTCTGATCATGTTTAGCAAAACCTCCAGGACCGAAATAAAAAGCAATGGGGAAATTGGGCAGCCTTGTCGTGTCCCTTTCTCCATCTTAAATTCTTCTGTCACCATGTTGTTAACTATCAATTTAGCTTTTTGTTCTGAGTAAATTGCACCTATACCATTTCCAAAGCCTTGACCAACTTCCATCCCCTGAAGATTTTTCTTCATAAAACTCCAAGAAATATTGTCAAAGGCTTTCTCCACGTCAACAAATATCAAAACTGCTTTTGTATTAATGTTCACTTGCAACTTCTCTAAAATGTTAATTATATTTCTCGTGTTGTCAGACAAGTGTCTACCCGGGAGAAAGCCAGCTTGGTCTTTGTGTATCTCCTCAACTAGTACTTTTTTCAGTCTTTTAGCCAAAATATCTGCAAAAATTTTGTAATCCACATTAAGTAGGGATATGGGGCGGTAGTTCTTAAGTTGTGTTTTTTTGGACTCAGTTTTCGGTATAAGTGTAATATAAGCTTCCTTCCACGACTCTGGCGCTTTTCCCCCCTCCAAAATTTCATTACAAACCTCCTTTAGTGGTTGAATTAGCCAATCTTTCAAAGATCTATAGTATTTTGAGGTTAAACCATCCGGCCCTGGAGATTTGCCCAACTGCATATTTTGGATGGCACCTTCCACCTCCTGATCTGTTATTTTATAATTCAGCATTAATTTATTTTCTTGAGAGATTTTTTGTAATCCATTTGTTCTTAAAAACTGGTCTATATCAGTCTCTTTCTGTGGCCCATGTGTATATAGTTGTTTAAAATATCTCTGGAAGCACTTTCTAATCTCCACTGGATTCTGAATATTCTTTCCTTCCACTTCCAAGTTTGTAATGGTATTAAGTTTTTGTCTTTTTTTCATCTGCCAAGCCAGCAGTTTCCCACATTTATTAGCCGATTCAAATGTCTTTTGTCTCATCTGCTTAATTTTCCATTCTATTTCCTGATTTATCATTTTCATATATTGTACTTGATACAACTTTATTTCTCTCAGAATCTCTTGCGACTTTGGTTTCACTCTTAATTTCTTCTCTCCTTTTATTTTCTCCAATTTTTTTTCTTTTTTCTCATTTTGAGTTCTCTTCTTTATTGCATTCTGTTGAATCAGAAACCCTCTCATAACCGCTTTGCTTGCGTCCCAGATTACTCTTTTTTCAACCATAGTATTCAAATTTATCTCAAAATAGTCTCTCAAAGTTTTTTGGGCCTTCTTGGTAACTTCTGCATCTCTAAACAAGGTGTCATTCATCCTCCATCTAAAGGAACCAATTGGTGTTAATTTCATCTCCATTCTCACAGCATTATGGTCGGAGCAAGTTTTAGGGCAAATTTCCGCTTTTCGAATTTTAGGAGCCAGTCCTCTAGTTATCCAAATTTGGTCAATTCTTGTCCATGTCATTTTGGCTTCAGAGAAGAAAGTTCCCTCTCTACCCAAGGGGTTCTTAGTTCTCCAGATGTCAATTACCGTACTTTTCGGACCATAACATGCAGTTTTTTCCCCCTAAAAGATAAAGGGAAATGTGTGTGCGTGTTATGGAGCGAATGCAGGTGGGAGGAGCCACTCTTGCTGGCTTTTCGGCAGCCTCTCCTCTCCTCCTCCGTCGCTGGGAAGCCGGCAACAGCTGAGCGCAGTGTGTCTGTCTGCTTGCCGGCTTGCCTACTCTATGGCTTTTCTGCAGCCTCTCCTCTCCTCCTCCATCGCTGGGAGGGAAGCCGGCAACAGCTGAGCGCAGCGTGTCTGCCTGCTTGCCGGCTTGCCTACTCTATGGCTTTTCTGCAGCCTCTCCTCTCCTCCTCCGTCGCTGGGAGGGAAGCCGGCAACAGCTGAGCGCAGCGTGTCTGCCTGCTTGCCGGCTTGCCTACTCTATGGCTTTTCTGCAGCCTCTCCTCTCCTCCTCCGTGGCTGGGAGGGAAGCCAGCAACAGCTGAGCGCAGCGTGTCTGCCTGCTTGCCGGCTTGCCTACTCTATGGCTTTTCTGCAGCCTCTCCTGTCCTCCTCTGTCGCTGGGAGGGAAGCCGGCAACAGCTGAGCGCAGCGTGTCTGCCTGCTTGCCGGCTTGCCTACTCTATGGCTTTTCTGCAGCCTCTCCTCTCCTCCTCCATCACTGGGAGGGAAGCCGGCAACAGCTGAGCGCAGCGTGTCTGCCTGCTTGCCGGCTTGCCTACTCTATGGCTTTTCTGCAGCCTCTCCTCTCCTCCTCCGTCGCTGGGAGGGAAGCCGGCAACAGCTGAGCGCATTCAGATTCTCAATGTCTGCCTGCTCTATGGTTCTCCCTTACACACATGTAAGCGGCTCTGCTTTCTTTACAATGAGCCGGAAGGAGGAACAAAGAGGGCATCCGTTTCTGTCCATCCCCCAGCACCTCACCGGTAAATTCAAACAAAGCGGCTTACAAGGCTCGTGTCCCTGTGTCTCCTCCTCCTCTTTTTGCTCCCATTCGAGGCAAGGCAGCTGCACAAATGTGAGTTCCCCCTCTCTCTTCCTTCCCTCCCTCCCTTCCTCTTCCAACTTCAAACAATATTGGGGGGCAGCCAGGTAAGCCCCACCTCACATACCACAATGGGGGGTGGGGGATGACTCCCCCAAATATTTAATGGGGGGGTGAAGGCACCTAGGCCCATAGGAGTTGGCTGCTTTGCCTAGGACAAATGTGAGCTCTCCCTCCCTCTTCCAACTTCAATAAAATATTGGGGGGGCAGGTACAGGTAAGCCCCATCTCACAGACTGCATTGATCTCAAGACAAAGTACATGCACACTGGTACCTTATATGAATGGCAATGCCCATTGGCATGGGGGGAGGATGACTCCCTCAAATATTAATGGGGGGGAGGCACCTAGGCCTATAGGAGTTGGCTGCTTTGCCTAGGAGAAATGTGAGCTCCCCCCCCTCTTCCTTCATCACTGTATTGGAGATACCATACATTACTGACAGTTCCTTCATCATTTTCTGATATACCGATTGTTTATTAAATAGTTTAGCACAACATTTGATTCAGAATATTTTTTTTCTTGTTTTCCTCCTCTAAAAACTACGTGCGTGTTATGGTCAGGTGCGTGTTATAGAGCGAAAAATACGGTAAGTCCATGTTGTCAGTCATGTCAAAAAAGGTTTTTGGTAGTCTGCCGTCTTTGGTAATTACCTGTCTTTGTGACTTGTCCATATTTGTAGACACCACTCCGTTCATATCTCCCATCATAATAATGTTATATTCCATGTAGTCCAACAATGTCTCATGCAACTTCTCAAAAAATTCAGATTTCCCCTCATTTGGTGCATAAACTCCTACTATCAAGAATTTCTCTCCTTGAATTTGTATTTCAATTGCCACAAATCTTCCTTGATCATCTTTAAAAATAAATTTCGGTGATAGGCTCTCTTTTGCATAAATTACAACTCCTCTCTTTTTAACTTTGTCTGACGAAATAAACTCTTGGCCCAATCTTTTATTAATCAGTACTTTCCTGTGGAGCCTTATCACATGGGTTTCCTGTAGGCAGATCAAGTCCAATTGTTCC
Source organism: Podarcis raffonei (assembly GCF_027172205.1). Taxonomy (NCBI): domain Eukaryota; kingdom Metazoa; phylum Chordata; class Lepidosauria; order Squamata; family Lacertidae; genus Podarcis; species Podarcis raffonei. Next base: position 57,185,329 of record NC_070604.1, read on the forward strand.
TTTTTCAATAAGTGGAAAACCTTTCTCCTTTTAAAACCGTGAATATTCCAACTTAATAGTTGTAGAGACATGGTGTGATTATTTTGCTTCTCCTCCAACTGCTCCAAGTAGTTGTTCTTCTTCTGTCGGTGGTGGCTCTTTCCCTGATTTATCCAATCCCAAAGGTAGTGATACTAATTCTAATAGTCCTGGTTTTAATGCTCTTGGCTCTTCTCCTTCTTCAGCTTCTTTTTGTAGATCTTCTTCGTGGTCTCTCAAGAATTTTTCTTTATCTTCCACTGATCTTATTTTAATTTTTTTCCTTTTAAAGGTAAAAGAAAGGCCTTGGGGAAATTCCCACCTGAAAATAATTCTGTTTCTTCTTAGCAGGACCACCAGATCTCCGTAGTTGGCCCTAAGATCCAATAAATATTTCGGAATATCCTTGAAGATCTCTACTCTTGATTCTTGTATCTCCAGAGTCTGCTGGAAATGCAGATTCAATATTTTGTCTCTCCTTTCGTTCGGAGGGTAATCAAACAGTCTCTCACCCTGTTTTTTCTCCCTCCTCTTCCAAGTCTAAAAGCACTTACAATCTTGAAGTCTTGCTTAGCATCCAGGTTCCAAAAGCCTGCAAATTCCTGCGTAAGAAAGTCACTTAAACTGTCTTTTTCAAGTTCAGGTACTGCCCTGATCCTCAAATTAATCTGTTTTTCCTTAAGTTCAATCATAGACAGGAGCGTCCGGTGGTCCTCAAGTTGTTTACATATCGGTGTGATCTTTTCCTCCACAGCCAAAGCTTTTTCCTGTGCTTCCTCAGCTGCCTTTTGGTTCAAGGTAGATTTTTGCAGCAGTCTTTCAATGGATTCTGTGTTTGAGTTCACCTTTTGCCCCAAGCTGTTAATGCTGGTGGTGTTTTGGTCAATTTTAGTTGTTTGTTCAGTAGCTTGATTACTTAGTTTTTCCAAGGTTTCATAAATTTTGCTTAATACTGAAGTAAAACTCTCTTCAGATGCCATTCCTTTAGGCCCAGCTTGTACTGGATCCTTTCCTTGTATTGCAGTTTGTACTGCGGTTTGTGCAGGGTCTTTTCCTTGTGGTACGGGGGGGCCAGATGCGGATGCTCTGCGCTGCTGCAGTACGCTGGTCTGTGTCAATCTAACCTTACCCGATCTTGTTGTCTTTTCCTGAGGCAAGTCTGCCATAACACTTTATCTGAGGATCAAGGTCAGTCCCACGGCTCAAAGCTTGTTTTGCAGTGGAAATTTCCCTGGCCAGTTAACAGTGGAAAATCCCCAGCTAGTTGTAACAATTTCAGCATTCCTCTAGGGGGACACAGTAACAATCAATAGAAACAATATAATGTCTTTTCCAGTTTTCCAAAGTCCCCCTTCAACAAAATAGGCAACAGTTTCAAGTCCAGAGATGCCCTTCAGAATAAAAGTATCTCACTTGCAGAGTTAACTGTCAAAAAGTAACATTGTCCATAAACAGTGTGTCTCTTATTGATCCTGGCAGTCTGTTCCCAGGGATTAAGTGATGGTCTTTATTCTCTTTACTCTCCTTTTTTTTTTGCAGGCAAAAAATACTTTCTCCTCTTCCCTCCCCTCTCCTGCAATTCGGGGGGGGGGATTCTTTTAGTCTGATGTTAGGATTTAAGTCCTTTTAGACGCAACTCTCCAGGTTTTAGCTTAAAGAGTCTTTGCTTTGATCTATATACAGAAAACGGAAGGTGGACTTCCTGTTTACGCCTTCCCGCTTCAGTGCCAAATTAATCCTTTTTCTTATATCCCCGATCTTAAACTTGACCTACTCACGGGTAGTTGATTATCAGCCGAATTGTCTCAGGAAAAAGGTCAGTGCTCTCCGACAACAGCTGTGCGGCTTCACGCCACGGAAAGAGCAGTTGACTCTCAGCACCACGCCAAACCCCCGTTACGCTCCGGAGCCCCTTACGGGGTTCCCTCGCAAATTGGGGGGGCGCTAATGGTGCCCGCTGAGTCCCACGATCACAGGCTTCTCCCGCCTGTGAGTTTCAAAGGGGTCCCCACTTCGCCGTAGCGGCAAGATCCAATTTCTGCGGAGCTGCTCCCTCGAGGTTAGAGGGAATCCGCCATTGCCGATGGCACCGCCTCCGGAAGTCCACATCTCCTTTTTTATGAATGCACTATGGCTCCTCCAAAGCTAATATCCTTCCCCGACAAGAAAGCACTAGAAGCTCAAACTTTTACAAGGGGGTAATATTTTCTAGAAGTTGAGGAGCTTTCATTTAAACTAAAACAAGTCTTATAAATACAAAGTGGGAATTGTAATCACTTGCACATACCCAACCAATCACTGCACTCTGCAGGAGTGGGTCTCCTGCAGATACCATCTCATGAGGAGGTCCATTCCAAACAATGTGGGAATAGGTCCTTTAATGTGGTGGTGCCTACTTCTCTGGAAATCCCTCCCATTACACATTAGACAGATACGATCTCTATTCCATTTTCAGTGCCTATTGAAGACCTTCCTTCTTTCAACAAGCCCTTGAAGTAGATATTTTCATAATCCAGATATTTTCAATATCTGTATTGAGTATGATATTGTTTTTATACAGTGGTACCTCAGGTTAAGAACTTTATTCGTTCTGGAGGTCCATTCTTAACCTGAAACTGTTCTTAACCTGAAGACCACTTTAGCTAATGGGGCCTCCCGCTGCTGCTGCTGCACCACCACTGCACCATTTCTGTTCTCATCCTGAAGCAAAGTTCTTAACCCGAGGTACTATTTCTGGGTTGGTGGAGACTGTAACCTGAAGCATCTGTAACCCGAGGTACCACTGTATATGAAATTGGTTTATAGCTGCTTTTTATTGGTAAGCCAAGATGTTTCATAGAAGGATGATACATAAATGTATCATGCATCAGGCCCACTGGCAGAGCAACTCTGAATTACAAAGATGTCTGCAAATGTGACATTAAGGCTGGCAGCTCTCTCTCTCTCTCTCTGTCTCTCTCTCCCTCTCTCTGTCACACACACACACACACACACACACACACACACTTTACAAAGATGAAACAGGCCACATTGTTAAAGTTAACTCACCCTCATCCAAAAGTTCTTAGATCTGCCCCACTTCAAAGATTAATGCAACTCGGCTCCTCAAAACTAAAAAAAAAAAAAAAGGAGAAAAGACTGGGGTTGAATACTAAACTTCACTGTGCATGTGCTATTCTATATATGGTAAGGCTGGCTCACCAAAAGGCATATCATATCAGCATGAGCTGTAGAGTACTCTAATTTGTAGGAAGCTGTTGATAACCCAGGTTCACAGAGTAGCTAGTTATAAAGAACGCTTCTTCTGACAGAAATACTCCTGTCTGACTTCCAGGCTGATAACTGTGATGAATTGTGATCTACAAGGTTGTGTGACAATGCCTTCATTCATTTTTTTCTTCACATCTATCAAGCTTGAATTGTTTCCTTTCTTTGGCTGCTGTTCTTTGAATTACCTCTGTATCTTGAATTTTCATCATCTTTCATTGTGTCAGTCATGGGTGAGCAACCCAGTGGTGTAGTTAGGAAATTTTAGACTTAATGATCTTGGGTGGGGGCGGGGGGGCTTATCTTTACTTCACTTGCTATGATAAGCCAGTCCTGCTGAATTTGGGGGCCTTCTTGCTCATGGTCCTTGAGTTCTACCTTAAAGTCATTCCCAAACAACACAACTGGATCAACATAAATGCTACATCTGACACATGTGGTGATGCGGAGGAAGACCTTTTCACTGGTGGCTGAAATATGAGAGGCTCAAGCAATGTTTTGCTGATAGTCATCTTGGGGAAGAACGTCACCATGCATTAGCACCAGTGACCACACATTGAGGTGGTAGACAATTCTGTGTACTTGGGCTCCACCATAACCAGCAATCTCTCCATTGAAACTGAGCTGGACTTTGATGCTGAGCATGTTGGCAAGGCAGATACAGCAATGGCTCACCTCTCCAAAAGGGTATGGGAAAATGTAATCCTAACATCCAGTATCAAGATTAAGGTCTACCAGGCTTGTGTGTTGAGCACACTGCTTTTTAGAAGTGACTCATAGGCAACTTACAGCCATCAGGAGCAACATCTCAACGCCATCCACATGTCAGGATTTTGGGTATCCCATGGCAGGACAGAATTCCCAACAGAGATGTGCTCTCCCAAGCCACATTCCCAGCATGTTCTCACTCCTGTCTGAGCGACATCTACACTAGTTTGGTCATGTCCACAGAATGGAAGATGGCAGTATCCCCAAGGACATGCTCTATGGGAAGCTGTCTTTTGGCACCAGGCCAATTGGCAGACCAACTCTGTGTTGCAAAGATACAGCTTGAATCATGCTTCTTCAAATGCTACTTCAGTGATCTTAGAGCTTTTAATTTATTGTGGTTTTTTTTCTTTTTATGTGTAAATGGCTTTATTCTTTTTATAAATTACATTGGTGATATGATTGAAGGGTGCTATAAAAATACTAAACAAACAGGCAAATGAATACGGGCCACATATTGAGATGATGCTGAACTGAGCAAGCCAGCATCAGTTTGGTTGCTTAGCTGTTCTGTGCCTAGTGTACAGCTAGACGTAGCACCGTTTGCAGTGATTATGCTGGGAAACATCTGTCTTGTGCTTGCTTATTTATTTATCTATTGCTGAGAGTCGGAGCCAGCCAGGTCCTCAGGTGTTATTCAGGAAAGCTCCATTGAAGTCAGTAGAGCTGCACTAATTTGCATCAGGTGAAAAATCTAGCTTTCGGTCCATTGCTTTGTTTAATCCATGTTCTTTAAAACTGTCCTTTACAACAGATTGCAGTGTCGATGTTTGCTATCATTTGAAAACAGCACAGCTGGATTGATTCAAACACTTATTTTTAAATGCGCACCCAGTGCCAGGCTGTGCTGTTTGCCCTTGCAGTCTACAAAGCAGAACTGCTTCCTCTTAAGACCCACATAAAGGAGTGTGAGAGAGAGTGTGCATATTTGGAGAGGGGGTTGTTTCTGTTTTCAGGGTTTGTTTAAAGTTTTTGCCCATTTCCTTCCTATCTTGTTTTGCCACTTGGTTGGACACAATATGTTTCCCCCCCTCCCTTTGATGCAGCAAAATGTGGAAATAAGCTGGAGGACTCGACACACATCTCCAAAATCACCTCTCGTCTCCCGTAGTGCTGCTTTCCCTCCATATTGTTCCAACATCATCTTCTTCACTTTGAGCAGAAAGCTGAGGGTTTCTCAAAATGGTCTTTCCATCCTTCTTCTTACTGTTTCCTTTGAACTGGTGATTCAAGACCTTTCCTTTGAAACTGGTATGGGAAGATGAGAATTATAAGAAACTGGGAAATGAACCAACCCACCCACCAATATATCCAGATATATATGCCACTTATTTCAACAAGGAGAGAAATCCTCTGGCTAGAATTGCAGTTTCTGGTTGCTCTGCATCACACTATTATAGTAGTTTCCTTCATTCATGCATTACTTCAGGGGTGAGAAACCTCAGGCCCAGGGACCTAATTAGACCCTATGGAGATAAAGACCTCTGTATCCAGCTCTTGGGACTTTCTCCAGACTGTGCCCCACCCCTGAATGGTCACATACTGCCTTTGTCAGTGGAGTTGGAACATTGTGGGTAGCAGCCATTGAGAGCCTTATCCTCCATGAATTTGTCTAATCCTTTTTAAAGCCATCCAATTGGACAGCACTACCCTTTGTGAAAATGAATTCCATAATTTAACTATGCACAGAGTGAAGAAGTGCTTTATTTCATCTGTCCTGAATCTTTCAGCACTCAACTTTATTGAATGACCCCATTCATTACAAGAGAAGGGTGCCAGAAGTTGAAGGGCCAATGTCATAAATTGTAATTGTAGCCACACACAAGTGATTTCTCACACTGGGGACACATGAAAACATGTGAAAAATATGCATTCCTGTAAAAAAAAATTCCAGAGGAGCAGTTGTGTTGGTCTGTTGCAGCAAAAATGACAAGAATTCTTGTGGTTGTTTAAGAACTGTGCATCAAGATAAGCTTTGCATCTGAAGAAGTGGTCTCTAACCTGCAAATGTACAAATATGTACAAACATACAAAAAACAAAACAATAATCATGCTTTATTAATGATGTTTAAAAAATAGTCCTAGAAAATGCTACAGAGGAACTGTATGGTTAGTACTATGACCATTATATTTCACTTTCATACTTTTATTTTATATTTCACTTTCATACTTTATTTCTCTGTTCACCTAACTCACTAGGGAAGAAGCACATCCATATTCCTCCATGTTTGTAAAAACAATGAAATTATGCCATACTGCCAAAAATGAATCTACATTTGCCCTGCATCACTTTAAACTTGTGTGTCAATTTAACAAGTAGTGTCACTTCTCAGATCTTTTAGTGCCAGGAGTCTATAGTTACTCCAGAGAAGTTATGTTGCCATGTCACCAACACTTTGGCTGCTGATAATAACTTATCAGCTCCCTACTTTTCAGATATCTATTCTGCCCCCCAAAAATAAATTTAAGAACTAATTGTGGAGCGGGTTGTATAGCTTGTCTTGTAATAGTACTAATTTCATTTTTAGAAAATGTTTCCGATACCCCTTTACTCCGTGGCATTTCTATCATACATGAATATATGTTTCAATAACCTGACATCCTCTCCAACACAGAGGATGGGGACTCACCAAGCGGGCGGCTCGATTCGGGGGCGGCTTGTGGGCTGGTTAAACGACCCCCATAGGCCGCTTGTGGTCCATGGGCCTTTGGTTGCCTACCCCTGGTGTAGATTCTCTATTCTATAAAAGCTGATAATCTCTGATCTGCTGTCATGGAATCCAGTAAAGATAACTTCAGTTTTGCGCAGGCTTCATTTAGGGTACTGCTATTATTTGGCTATCAATTCCAGTTGAATCCCCTTCATTAAAGAAGCAAAAGGAAAATGCTTTCTCCAGGAATCCAATGACGATAATTTTATTTTAGTGGGGGAGGGGGTGCTTAGTGTGATCCAACTCATATAAATTTTAACATGGCATCTTACTATTGTTTATTTATTGCTTCATTGCTTGCATTTTATTGTTTCGACTTATGCAAACAGTTGTGGAATCATCGGATCAAGAGCAGTACATATTTTTTTGCAAACCAACAAATGGATTAAACGCAAATATCTGTTAATCATAATAATATAAAGCTCCGTGTTATCAGACAGGTTAAAAAATGAAATGGATAAATCAAAGAGAGAAGCGCACACAGAAACACTGTGCTGTGCAGAAAACAAAATTGGAAATGGGCTTTCCACATTCATGGTACGTCGGAAGAAAGATGAGAACACAAAGAAATAACACATGTATAAATATTTGTCGAGATAAAAGAAGCAGATAATCTTAGGCACAATGGCCTTCTACCCCTCAAGATTCAGCCAATTACTTATCTAATATTCATGCTGGAATTCCAATTAAATGTAAGAATTGTATTCTATTTATGACCCACACAAGAAGGAGCAGAGGTGGTGGCAGTGGGGGGAGTAGTAGATCTCTACAGAGAAAACAAATTAACAAATTATTGTTCAAGTTTCAGCTGCAAAATTAGGAAGGGTCCATGGCTCATTGGCAGAATGCCTGCTTTGCATACAGAAGCAAGTTTTGCACACTGCGCAGAGTTCCTTGTGCCTTTCCTCTGACCTTTTTAATGGAAATATAGAGCAGAAAGGGACCCTGAGGGCCATCTAGTCCAATCCCTTGCAATGCATTCATTTAGAGGTCGAGAAATGGCATTCCACCCTTTCATTCCCAGCCATTTCTTTCTCTCTAATTTTGCTCTCCAACTTAACCAAAGGGGGGGGGGGGGTACCAGCCCTCCATATCATTACCTTCCTGGCAACAGAAGCATTTAGAAAGAGGAAAAAATGACTCCAGCTTCTCACTTTCTTTTCATCTGCTCTTGACTGTAGTCTCCAGTGGATGAGAGTTCTTCAACTTAAAAACTGGCCAAATTTGGGTGATCATACATATATCAGCTTAATCAGCTAAGTTACAATTCAGCCTTTTGCCCCCCACCCAGCCCCAAGTATCCTCGCTTTACAGTGTGCCATAATAAAATACAGAAGTCTCTAATTAACCACTGTTTCCCATGTTATCCAATTCAGGAAACTATGGTTATCAGCTTTGAAACGAGTCAAGATACTAAACCATGATTTGAAGTTTGTGTAAAATTATGGTTTGTTCTGAGCTATAGTTTCCCAAATTGCATAAAATGGGAAACTATGGTTAATTGTGGAGGTACACGTTTCATTAAAAGAAGAGAAAGGGACGTATACACAAGCAAAAGGCCCATTCATATTTCAGCTTATTAACCCAACATATGATCGAACACAATCGTTCAGTTTCAGGCTAAACTACTGCATGTGCTATACATGACCTGTCCTTTAAAAGCATTCTGAAACTTCAGCCAGTGCAAAAGTGCTGGCTTTATTATCAGCTAGAGTTAGCCAATTAGAACATATTACACATGTTTTGCTTAGGGTGCAGATCCTCAATGGCTTTAGACAGGTCTCTTAAGCACCATGTTATTCAATGTGTATCTGCATAAAAGCACTGTGTTTAACATAGTGCTTTGCTGAAAGTTAGGTCTGCAACTGTTTCAGCACATTTGTGATGGCTGGGATGAAGGAAGAGAAACAGGTGAGCAAAATCCTTTTAAAATCTATGTCATTTAAGGCATGGGTAGGCAAACTAAGGCCTGGGGGCCGGATCTGGCCCAATCGCCTTCTAAATCCGGCCCATGGGCAGTCTGGGAATCAGCGTGTTTTTACATGAGTAGAATGCATCTCTGGGTTATTTGTGGGGCATAGGAATTTGTTCTTTTTTTCTTTCAAAATATAGTCCGACCCCCCACAAGGTCTGAGGGACAGTGGACCAGCCTCCTGCTGAAAAAGTTTGCTAACCCCTGATTTAAGGGAAGGCGGACTTCCCTCCCTGCTTCTCTTTCTACACATTCCAGAACCTCCATGTGTTCTGGAACCTCATTTCTACAGCCAACATGCATACATACATATGTTTCCTCAGTATGTCACTAAGTGCTAGCTATCCCAAGGGGATAGATAGCTGAGTGGTTGCGGTCAGGTCCTGCTTTCAGGCTTTCCACAGGCATCTGGTTGGCTCCTGTGAGGACAGGCTGTTGAACTAGATGAGCTATTGGCCTGATCCACCAAGCTCTTCTTATCATAAGCAAACAATGCTGATAGATCTCAACACTGCAGCCTGCACCAGACATGCATAACCTCATTTATTTAAGTAGATGAAGCAATGTTTGAACAACCTGTTCTAACTTATTGCTCAACTCCTAGGAAAGACTTCGAATGTGGCTGAGAGTGCTGCTGCTGACAGTTTGTGACAAGGAAGTTTCTTCTTCCTGTCAAGGTTACCCTTCTTTCCAGCAGGCTCTGATGCTACCAGGGGAGCTCATATAATGAACTCTTTATGGCAGATTATGTTTTATGGCCATGCATTCATTTAATGTGTTCTGCCTTCAGTAAAATGTGTAATATGTATGAATTATAATGACTTGTACATAAATAGTGAATCTGCCTTCAAACATCTCAGAGTTGTGCTTATGTGATTTAATTAAATGCTTCGCCATATTCCCATGAGCCAGGCAAGGATCTGCACATGTAACTGTTCCCAGGGCTGTGTGAGCTTTCTAAAAAGAGACAGTTTGGTACCCATAGCAGAATGGTCTAAACCCTCATATGGCATATTAAATACACCAGCCCCTGGTTACTTACCTTTGCACTATGTCAGCAGCGTAGTTCAATGGCATAACCTTGTGTGTTATGAACATTTTAATGGATCTTAATGGTAACTTCTCCAGCGCATTACCTCATTCTGAAATGTTAGGGCAACTTTAGCTCTAAGAAGGAGTTCAGTCCCCATCATTCATGAGCTGACAAGAACCTTCCCTGGAGCACCACAGTTATGGATCGGAGAAAGATGTACAGTTAAATGTGCAGCTCATTAAGCAATCACCTGTCTTAAGAGACCATATCAAAAGGTCTGTGGAATGCACAGCAGCCCTGTTGGTTAGTTCTTTTCCATTAACCAATTGCCCTTTCTAGTCCTCTGGGTGGTTACAGAAGACACATTTCACAATAACTCTGCAGGAATAATAAGCAATTGAAGATGCATAGGAGCAGATCCATCGTTACCTAGGAGAGCAATGGTAGGAGAGAGATAAGATATACAACAATGGCCTGCAGAAGTTTATGTAGGGTGCTTTTAAAAAAGTATTGCCTTTGTCAAAAACCTATGCAAAACATATTTACATAAATGTCCAATATAACAATTGTCAATGTTTTCTTGCTGCTGTAGTAATTGTTCTGAGTTTTATATTTATCCCATTTTACTATTTTGACTGGTGGAAAATGTATGCCACATCACACTGTTAAGCCTCACAGTATGTAGAAAGAGGAGAGAAGAAAAGGGAGGTATTCGTGTGCACTCCAAGACTTCCAACTCTCCTTTCTGTTTGCTCACATTGTTTTCCTACAGCTTGTGTACATTTCTGCACATCTAAATCAAACAACTGTAGCTTTATCAACTATTTACAGACCTGCGTCTTCATTCAAGCTGAGCTTAGATATTTTTCATTATTATTGCACCAATGGGACTGCCACTATCTTCCATAGGTAATGCTGGATTTGGGGTGGGAGGTGAGGGATGAAGTCATTGTATTAATTAAGTACTGCTTCTAAATGCTGCTGTTGTTTTTGAAAATAATAATATTAGTCATATTTATATCCTGGCTCTGGGAACTGGATATCAGAATGATATTGGTCTGTGCTGTATATATTTGGCTTGTACAGCAAAACCATATTTGATGAGCTTAAAGTTGAAATAAAACATGCAAATAGGGAGGTGATGAAGAGGATGACTGAAAATCAAGATTGCCTGTTATACAAACCATAAGCTTTGCTTTCTCATAAAACATTTCAAGGATACAAGGTATCCCTCCCCCTCCCCCTTCATAAAGAAATAGTTCAAAACTAATATTTCAGCAGTAAATGCAATGTTCTTTTCAAGTGTTTGAGTTAAACATTAAGCTAGTGAGCAGGATGGCCGATGGGTTTTGACACAGAATCACAGGGAGAAGAAGGGATCAAAATACTGTGGAGCCCATCCCTGTAGCCCCAAACAGGACTTTCCCCACATCCACTCTACATAGGTTGCCACACATAATCCAAAGCACATTTTGTTGAAAGGGGGAGCAAAGGATGTGTGCTTCACTGAGGTGCCTATTTTGCACAGAGCAAACAGCACCTGCTAACTCAAGCAAACAAGTCAAGCCACTGCTGCAAGAGAAGCAGTCATTGCCTGCCCCCAAGGTGATGAGAGGTTACCATGAGGCAAACCTCCAGAAGGAGGAGAAGAAAATATTAATAGGAGCTCTCCAAGGTGCTGGACAGAGCTCTTTTCCAGCTCTGCTATCGGCAGAGGTTCAACAGACTTCCTTAAGCAAAGAGTACATTTTTAAACCAGATCACTGACATATATTTAGTCTATTGGATTAATATATACCTTCTTTGATTTAAGAAGAAATTAATTACACTGGGGTCATAAAGTGAATTCCTCAAGCAGATTTGGATTTAATCGCTCCAATACCTTTAAACAGAAAAAGGCTTATGGGCTTAAAAATGCCTTAAAGCAGATGAGGCCATTTATGCAGAAGATGAAATGTTCCCATTAAGCATTAGGGAACCACAAAATTTCAAGGGTGGCAAACTCAGACATCTTGTGCTGCCCAGTTATAATATAATGGAGCACTTGAGATACCAAGTGTATGAGGATTGTCTGTGCCACTAAACTGCTGGCATCCATCAACATGCAACAGTCAATTCTGCTAAGAAGACATAAACAAATTGTGTCAAATTATGAGGGGAGATGGACTTTTTAGCCTTTGCTTTAAGGCTCTTTGGCAAAAAAAAAGGGACTGGTAAGTAAATATTAAATTATAGATTATTATTTATTGTAAGTATTTTTATACTGCCCTTCAATCCTAGGGCAGTTTACAAAAAGTATAATGTTAATAAGAGAGAGAAGCCACAAAAAGCTAAAAGCAGCATAGCACACTCAGTAGGATTAAAACTGCATTTAAAAGATTCAGGAAAACAATCAAGTCTTTGCCTGGTACCAAAAGCACAATTAAGTAGGAACCAGAAGATCCTCTTTGGAAATAGCACAGCTGGGGCACTGCACCGAGAAAGCCCTCTGTCTGGTAGCCATCTGCCTTACCTTAGATAGCAGAAGCCATTCACTGAAGAACTTAATGAAAATCTTAATTGAAGGTAGGCACAAATGGAGAAAATCCTTCAAGTACAATGGTCCTAGACCAGCTAAATACAGTGGTACCTCAGGTTAAGTACGTAATTCATTCTGGAGGTCCGTTCTTAACCTGAAACTGTTCTTAACCTGAAGCACCACTTTAGCTAATGGGGCCTCCCACTGCCGCCACACTGCCAGAGCACAATTTCTGTTCTCATCCTGAAGCAAAGTTCTTAACCTGAAGCACTATTTCTGGGTTAGCGGAGTCTGTAACCTGAAGTGTATGTAACCTGAAGCATATGTAACCCGAGGTACCACTGTAAAGCATAACAAGAGAGCCTTGATGCAGAATGGGAAGGAAAGGCACATATGCATTAATAGAAACCTTCTAAGACCCTTTAAACTTATGGCAAACTTTAGTGCACTGCTCATAGAATCTTTTCGTTTGTGTCTATAGAGCAAGAAACATAAATATAGATCTGAAAAGTATGTTCGTAAGGCACAAACATACTCTGAACAACTTTGCTAAAGTTTTAGATATTGCACTGCAATGCTTTTCTCATGATCAGAGGTGTATATTTGCATCTGTTTGGCTCTGCTCTCACTTTTTAATATATTCCTGGCTATCAGTCCATTATAATAGACTTGAGTGTAACATAAAGTGTACAGGATAAGTGTGACTTTGCTTCAAAATTTAATAAGAAGAGTAGAGAGCTTGGGAAAGAATAAATTGCTGTTTGCGAATACAAACACCTCTTTGCTGATCTGAAAGTGTGTCCAAAGTAATTACAAAGCATGAATTAGAAATGAATTGGTCTGGATTGTTGAAAGTCTCCCCAAGCACAGATATTTCTTCGTAGGAATGTTGACTGGAGGGGAACCCAGGTGTTAGACAATTCTAATCTACACTTTTTCCTAATACCAATCTTTATAGCAATGGGCTGCTATGTGGAGTTGTTGCTTTGTTATTATAAATTATGCTGCATCTTTGGTACTCGTTCTCCATGCTATCTTTTGTTATTATTAATATGTTATCAGATATATTTTTATCCATATTTACTCATACTCCAGTTGCTCTATATCATCTTCATCATCATTTACAGTAATAACCTATAATTGCAACAACAGTGCTTGGAGATGATACGTAAGGTGATATTCAACTTAGCTTTGCAGAGAGTAGACCCATTGACATTAAAGGATCAAATTTGGTCATTATCATTAATTTCAATGGGTGTATCTGAGTTTGAATACCACCCATAGAGAGAATAAAATATAAAACCATAATTGAACAAGCAAATTATTCACCAGTAGCTTCCTGAAAACTACCAGAGAAAGATATTGTGAATTCTGCTCTCTGTGGAGAATAAAAATGGGCATATGGGGAGAATAGGAAGTCTGAAGGACTGACCTCCTCCTTTCTACCCCCTGCCCTTCCTCCTTTTTTTGCTAGTGAGAAAGGAACGCTTCGTTGTAACTTGAATAGTTTTGTGTGGTGTTCTGCTGCCTAGAAAATCAGACGGCAATCCCCCTCTGGACTGTGCTGCTGCTATTATCTTGTGTTTTATGCAGTCAGTGATTTCTGGACTCACTGTGGCTGGTCATTGAAGCAATGTGGTATGCGAAATGAGTGTCAGCGTGTCAAGTAGATGTGTGAAGTGAACACAATTCAGGGTTGAAGGGTGTACAAACTGGGACCCTCAAAGTCCCACTAAAATTCTGGACTTTCATTGGCGTAAATAACTCTGCCACTTTGGACAGTGATGACCTCCAAATAAAGCAAGAGACTTCCTGGGAGCTTGAATGTTTTTAAGATGGACTGTATGCATGCATGCATGCCCATGACATTGAACATGGCTTTGTGTAGCTGCCTGCAAGCCACAGTGTTTTGCCTTATCTAGGGCAATAATTCCAGTTATTGATGATGTTCTGTTAAAGTCAGGCCAAAGAAATCAAGAAGAAAGTCCTGAATTTTAGGAGCTTCTGGCATTTCCTTTCCTTTCCTTTCCTTTCCTTTCCTCTTTATCCTTAAAGACTTAGCCGCCTAGCATATTTCTGCTCATTCCTCTTTGCCAAAACATGAAAAACCCTTGACTAATATGCTGAGCAAGAAGAAGCATTTCCCATGGCAGACTTGCAAAAATAAGCTATCATTTAATTGATGCATGCATACACTGCACAAGAGGCAAATCCTACGCCATGCTACCATGAGTTGTTCTTAAGTAATTTATTTGTAATTAAAATTAATTAGACCATATTGTGGCCCAGGCAGCTGCCAAATGTATTTTTAAGTTAGTCCCTCAAGCATATGCATATCACAAGCCAGTAAAGTTTGGTTGAGGGGAAAAAACCCACACACAAAAAACACAAAAACTACTGCAGAGGTTCCAGAGCAGTTCCCATGAGAACAACTGAAACTACCCCTGACTGTTAAAATGCCCATCAGTGGAACCTTCATCTCATCTGAGACAGGTGTTGTCAAGCTCTGTTACAACAATCGTTACCCCATGGCACCCATTTTGCTTCATAAACCATAGCATCCATTTTGTGACTGGCTCCCAAGGCACATTCTCAAAATGTGCCCACTGTCCCCAAAAGATTGCTGGCATGTACACCAACCCATATGTTTAAGGAGGGATTTTAATTTTCCTTCCCACCCTAGCAATACTTTAGGCAGCCCTTTTCATATTTCCATTGGGACAGCATAATTCACAACAAAGACCACTTAGTTATGATCAAAACTGAAAACACATATGTTTTGTGGTTACTTTTTTATACCTCACAATAACTAGACATTTAGGTGTTCTGAGGAATAATTGAATGTGATCTGAGTCACTGGAGAAGGCCTAATGGTGGCCTTTAAACATCTCAGCAATACAAAAGTCAGGGATATTAGCAGAGACATGCAGAAGGAAAGGCTTCTTTTGGGCAGAAAGTCTTGCGAGAATCCAAGGCAAAAAAGAAGAAGAGGGGGTAGGTTTATCAGTAGGATTTTTGTTGGGCTCTAGACGAAGGTTGAATGTTGTGTGCATGCTGTAATTTCTCTGCTAACTAGATCCCAGCTTTTGTAAAACAGATGACAAACTGGTAGAGATAAAAATGGGAAGACAGATGCTCAGGCCATTTGGGACAGCTGGTTTATCCCTTTCAATTTGCATTGCATTCAAGCAGGAGGTGAAAAGACTAGATAACCTCAAACCCTTTAGCCATTTATGAGAACATATTCCCACCCCCCACTTGTGTGATTTTCTTTGCAACAGCCAAAGCTGGGAGGATATATTCCCTCAGTGTGAATTTTAAAAAAAACATGCCGCAGTAATGTGACCCAGTGGCAGTAAATAATTCTGCCACCTGTACTTGAATGGAAATTCTGATGTCTTGTTTTTCATCTCTGCCACTGGTGTATCTTCCCTTAAGACAATATTTTATAACCCTTATAATGAAAATGATAATATGGCCTTGGTTTATTTATGGGGCGCATTTCTGCATGACTGGGAAAGTCTCCTCATATTTTTTTTGTATTATTAATCAAACCCCAGACTGATGTTAGTGCAGCAGTCAAAACCCAACAAATTATATTTCTACCGGGCATGGAGGGATTTTATAACCATAAGCAAATTTGCCACTATAGTTGTGACTAATAAAATTCACTTTATTTCACTGGAGGACTAGGCAGAGGGTCATGAAACATTATGTGAGGTTAGCAAGAAAGCAAGAAGAATGGATGCAGACTGATATTTCCCCTTCAGGTACTTTGCCGCCAAAAGTAAGACAGTTGAACTGTGGTCCCCCGTGACACAAGGCCAAGACTAAATGGAGGTATCTTGGCTTCTGTATCTGACAATTGATTGTTTTTCTCATATTTTCCAAGGATTTGGATTATTATTATGTTAGACTGTCATATTTTATAGATGAAAAGCTGTCAAAAGATTCCTAGTTGTTATTTTAGTTGTGAGGGGAAAGAAATAGTGTGGCTTTATGTGAGTGTTCTACTGCCTGTTGTATAGCACCATGAAACACACAGTTATGGCTGCATCCTGCAACTGCCATAAGTGCCAGAAGCCTTTATAGGCTGCCATGGACTAAAACTAAAGACAAGAGTTGATATATATGTCCTCTGTGGAGATACCCCCAAATGACAAATTCCTTCCATCTCCCTGGAATATGTAAATGTGGTTGCCTAGTAATTGGCTAAGTGTTTGCATTAGTTCTCTTGTTAAAAGTGAATACCTATCAAAATGCTTCTTAGGCTACAACAACATAAAAGTTGGACGCGGGTGTGCCAGCTTGCACCCGCGACCGTGGGTGCCCAGGGTCATGGGTGCCAACAGTGTGCATGGCCCTGGCACTGAAATTTGTGGATGCCCAGCCCATTCATGAGGAATTTTGTGAGGGCCCCAGGGAGTTGGCACCTATGGTTGGACATAGTCCCAATAATAAAATTACTACTTCAGTGCCTTACCAAGAAGCAGGCATTTATACAAAAGTAATGCCCTTGTGATGAATGACTTCTTCCAGGTCTGAAAAATGTAAAACTGTCATTAGTCCATCCTGCCCTAAGTTGTGTAGAAAGGTCTTTGGGGCTGGAAAAAGAACTTGTTTTGTCTGCTTTTCTCAGTGCATCAAACTGCATTGCTTGCAGACTGGAAGACAACTCCCAACTGGATTACTCACTTATCCTGATTTTGCAATCCATTTTAGGTGCACAAAAATACACATTTTAGGTAAAAGTGTGTATTTCATGTACAAAGTGTGGCGAAAATGTGTAAAAAAATGCACACAATGGGACAGAAAGGGAAAATACATAATTCAATGCAGGTGAATTATTTCTCAGTGCATCAAACTGCATTGCTTGCAGACTGGAAGACAACTCCCAACTGGATTACTCACTTATCCTGATTTTGCAATCCATTTTAGGTGCACAAAAATACACATTTTAGGTAAAAGTGTGTATTTCATGTACAAAGTGTGGCGAAAATGTGTAAAAAAATGCACACAATGGGACAGAAAGGGAAAATACATAATTCAATGCAGGTGAGGGGGGGTGGAACTATAACTGAGTGACAATGAGACTGAAATAGCATGTGGCATGCGGAACATACCATGTAGCCTCCCTAACCTAGAGAACTATTCTATCATTGTCCTGAATAATGGGGGAGGAAGAGAACAATAACAGCAGAAAATAGTACACATTTGTTATTGCTTAGCTGTCTGTAGAAGTGTCTCCAGTGATAGGTGTTGGGGCTGAGTTAACTACCAGGGTCACCTGCCCCTTCCACCCAACACCTCATGCTTCTGTTACAGCTTGCAAGTACCTTCCATCTTTTCCACTGGGCTTCCCAAGAACACATTTTCAGTATTTATGTTATTCCACTATCCCCCACTATAATGGTATGGAACAAAGCTGCCTTAGCACAGTCACTAAAAATTAAGGGGGAAAGCACATGTGGAAGCAGACCCAGAGGTGTGTTTCTCCACATGACTTAAACTACAAATGGAAAGCACCATAGGACCAACCTCACATAAGGCCAAGCTATTGGTGTGGATGGAACATCGCAGGATACAAATACAAGACGAAGCAAAATTTGCTAGAGCTTCCATTGTAACTGCACTTCCAGCTGCTTCTGGGATTACATTTCAGAATCAAAGCAGTAAAAGGCTCTGGTGTGGATGGCTTGAACATGAAACGTGACATTAAGCAAATTGATCACATGACTTTGAAGGCACTTATTTAGGAATCAAAGTGTGCCTTCGTGTTAGCATGGAATGAGGGAAATGGGAAGCTAACCAAACAAAACATGGTTTCAGACACCATGGCTCTAAGAATGAAGCTGCAGGATACGGTGGCCACATATGATAAATGTCATGATAAGAAGGTAATTCAAAAGAAGTCCCAAGTCAGTATGCTTTTAATAGAGCCGAGTCCAAAATACTCATCTCATTTCACCTTTATTTTCATGTCAAGGGTTCTCTTGTTTTTTGCAACTTTCATCCCTTTACAAACATATTCATGTGCTATTTTTCGCGGTGCCATCTTCTCCTCTATTCCCCTCGCAGTCCTAGGTCACCCTGCTGTTTAATCCAACTGCTGTGCCTTCCCATGTGATGTTTTTAATGTGGGCATCTAAATCAGACCCATGAAACATAGTTGAAATATATTTACTAGCAACATCTCTAAAGATGAAGGCACAAATGGATTACCACTTCATTCAGTGGAGTCATATGAGCTAAGGAGGCACAAGAGTTTGATCAGTGGAAGGTCGGACAAGGGAAAGTCTTGTGCTGTCAAAATAGCCAACGAAGCAAAGAAATAACTTGAAGATGAGTATCTTTACCATACTAGATATAACACAAAATAACCTTTCAATTGATTCTTGACAGAAAGCACCTGGAACTCAAAATGTGGTGAATCCACTTCACCCTCAGACAATAAAAATAAGCCACAATGTAGGTCCGCTGCTTGAATCCATTTGCAAAGGAAGATATAGTGATGACAGCATCAAGTGAAATATAAATAAAAGCAAGGGGAGAAGATGCACGCAAAAGGTTGACCTTGAAGGTCAGCCGTTATTGCAGAAGTAATGAGAATGAAACAAAGACAGAGCACATCCTGGAGACTGACTGCCTGGAGACGGAGCCCGAAAGAGATTCACTCACCAAGAGATTATTATTTTTTTACATTCACTTTGTGTCTCTGCTGCTACAGCATCAGTTACTTTTAATGTGCTAACAGTTCCTTCCCTATGGCTTAGCTGCCAGGGGAAAATGCTCGAAGATGAGTCCATCTGATGAAGGTGGGCGATAGAAACCTCTTTGCATATACCCACATGGGAGAAAAACATTCTGATGCCCCATCCTATGAAGGTGGGCAATATTGCCCTCTAAATAAAAATTCATGGCTTTCACCAAGTTGACTAGCTGAGCAGTTATCTCACAGTCCTATTAACACACCTCCTGCTTTAGAATCCAGTTGTGCCTTTAAAAATAAACCAGAGATCTGTCAGACACTACGACCAGCTATGTTAAATGCATATGCAAACAGTTCTAAAAATTATCCCAATTCACAGACATCCCAACCTAAACAGGAGGTTGCATTTTGTGTGTGTGTGTGTGTGTCCTATTAGAATGTATATGATGCAGTGTGTATCTTCTGGAGCAGGACAACCCACCTTGAATCATCATTTGACCTGTTCTTCAAACTGGATTGATTTCAAGAAGTTGGGGTGAACTGTACCTTGTGTCAGTGTAGAGTAACAACTGTTGAGAGGAGGAAGTGACCCTGGATTCGGGAGGCACTGCTCGTCTTGCTTTCCCAGCTATATGTTTAATTAGGGTTCTAAACATTATCCCCACCCCTGAACTTGTTTGGTAACAGATCTGGGACAGGGTGTGTCATCTTGATAACTCTCCCCACAACCACCACACACACACACACTGGAGCCACAGTGTGGATTGGGTGGCTGTTAGATACAAAGATGTTAAGCAGTATATAAATTGTTGAAATTGCCTTGGCATATAAACAGTTGAAATAAATAATAAACCAATAAATAAAGTTGGGAGTAAGAAAAAGGCTACTGCTGCTGCACCAAGCCCTCTGACTTCACCCCCAAAACAAAGCAAACGGGTGGGGAAAGTGCAATCTGAGAACACAGTGGCGAATTTTGGAGATGATGTTTTCAGTTCATCCCTTTCTTCCGTATTCTCCATGTTTCGCATTCTGTAGCACAATCCTTTATAAACTCTGGCACTTCCCTGCACAAACTCTGCTGCTTAAACTTGTACAAGTATTTGTGGAACACCACCAACACTGTTCTTAAATGCTTAACCTTTTTTTTGTTTAGGCAAGCCTTATCCAGACATAGGAGTAAATCACATAGAGGTTTGTATGTTTTCACAGCCAAGCGATATAGAAACTATGTTAAATTAATAAAATAATTTTTAAAAATCTGTTCTCAGCTCTTTCTTTATAACAGTTCAATAAATGTTTTTGTATTATCTCCATTGTATAGAATGTGAAGGTGCCCTCAGCTAATTTTCTTTTTCTATAGAATGGGGTTTGAGGTGCTTGCATTGCTATTGACGCCATGTCTGTTTACTCTCCCTGAAATCAGACCGGTAGTGGATGATCCCTGATCAGTGACTCCAGGCTGGATCTGGTAAAAATAGTACAAGATAATTTTCAGTACAGTGGTACCTTGGGTTAAGTACTTAATTCGTTCCGGAGGTCCGTTCTTAACCTGAAACTGTTCTTAACCTGAAGCACCACTTTAGCTAATGGGGACTCCTGTTGCCGCCGCGCCGCCGGAGCCCGATTTCTGTTCTCGTCCTGAAGCAAAGTTCTAAACCCGAGGTAATATTTCTGGGTTAGCGGAGTCTCTAACCTGAAGCATATGTAACCTGGAGCATATGTAACCCGAGGTACCACTGTACTCAAAAAAGGCTTTCCTTAATATTGCTGAACTAGTTTTCATTGTCTTTATTAACAGATTTTGTATGCACCAAGAAGGAAGAAAGTTGAAAAGAAAAGGCATCCTTTTTGGACATATTGAAACCCAAAACAACTAAATGTGAATTATGATAATATTTTATCTTTATTATGATTTTTTTCCTTTAGGATTTCATAAGTAGCAGATTGTTTTGGTTGCCATATGGGGACTAAAATTATTGCTCCATGTGGTAATTAATAAATGATATCATGATTTAAACCTGCAAAACAGAAAATTGCTCCTCACTATATAAAAAGGCATTGCTAATTGTCTTACCCCATATGTGTCCAGGGGCCACATAAAACCCATTCTGTATTTGTAAAAAAATGTTCTTTTAGTGCAGCAGCCTGTGAACTTCCAACATTCTGCCTGTTGACACACCAGGAAGGCTCATTTACTGCACTCTTTTCAGCACCTGCTTAAAACATTTCAGTTTAGATAAGCCTGTCTAGACATGGAGATGCTGCTGGGTTTTAATCTTTTACTTTTAGTTATCTTTTAAATGTTTTATTTACTTGTTCTTAATGAGGACCTTGAAATATTGGATCCTCCTGCATTATAGAGCCCTATCCCCTAATACTATACTTTACGATCTTTTAAGTGATAGGGCAATCTACAATCTATCAGTGATTTGTAGGAGAAAACTGGATTCGATAGGGCTCACTTTAACTGATTTTGAAATCTCTGATCCCAAAGATATATGGGAAATTATCAGGAAGACCCTCACAGAAAAAAGTGTTCTCGCCATGCTTGAGGTTGCAAAGCGCAGCACCTGCTCTCCTATTCACCTAAATCTCCCTTTGTGTAGAGATTTCCAAAAGGGATACATGACAAATCTGAAGAAACATGAATCGTGTAGGCTGTTTATGTTGGCCAGATTTAACATGTTTCCCTCGGCGGTAGTGAGAGGAAGATACTTAGCTATCCCAGAATCAGAGCGTCTCTGTAAATGCAGAAAACAGGAACCCGATACTCTAGAACATATATTCTTTTCCTGTGATTTTGGCAGTTATGCCAGAAGACAATTATTTGAGGCCCTAAAATTTAATGGACAGTTTTTTACACAACCAACTGTTCAGGACCTGCTGGCGGACAGCGATGATAAAATTACTTTAATAGCGGCTGAATTTTTAAGTGCTGTCCATGAAGAAAGAATGGGCCATGATAAAGAGACTTAGTGGTTTTAATGGTAGGTGATGTTGCTGTGTTGTATTATATTATTTATGTACATTGATTTATTTTTTGGAGTTAAGAATAGGACTGGGATAAATTGTGTTCGCTGAGCCCGTATTTTATACAGTCTGTATATGATGTTTGTTTGTTAATGTGAGGTGTGATATGCCTAATAAAGGATTTTGAATTGAATTGAATTGAATTGGTAATTATAATATTCCTTGTAAACCGCTCAGAGGTCATATTACAATCAAGCAGTACATAAATTTGCCATATATGGATATGATTCCTTGGGGAGAATTTAAGGCTGAATGTGGTATTTGAGGAATAGTTCATGAGATGCTTTGGGAAGGAGATCCTAACTTTCCTGGCCTCCTATGCATGCTTGGCATGCCATCACTAGTTGGATTTAAGGAGTAGATGTCAAGTGCCCTCCAGATATTTTTCAACTACAAGTCTCATTATCCCTGATAATGCTCTCTGGGGCTGATGGGAGTTGCAGCCCAGCGACATCTAGAGGGCACCACAATGACTGTCCCTGGTCTGGAAGGTGGAAAGTCAGCTAAGGCACACTTTTCCCCTAAGGTTAAAATCCACAGGCTCAAACCAGAACTTGGGAAATGGCTCAGTGGTAGAGCATCCATTTTGTGTGCAGAAGGTCTCATGTCCAATCCCCAGCACCTCCAAGCAGGGCTAGAAAATACTCCTTGCCTGAAACCCTGGAGTGCTGCTGGGAGTCAGTATATAGAGCTAGATAAACCAATGGCCTGGCTCTGGATAAGGAAGCTTCCTGTATTCCTCTGCTCCAAGTTGCAGCTCAGAAAATAACCCCAAGAATAACACTGGGCAACAATTTTTTACTTTTTGAATGTTGTCTAGATTTCTACAACTGATTTAGGGTATTTTTGCACTGCTGAATCAGGAAAGGGCACCCGTTTCTCTCCATCAGGTCAGGTTTACTGTAAACTGAATGGTGGGCATTGATAAAGGTAAGTACACGTAAATTGCATGTTGCTTCACCATTTTTCAAACTTCAGGGCTTGAACTTCCGTTTCTTGGAACTCCAGGAATGCTCAGCGGCAGGGAGGTCTCTCTTCAGAGTCCAACAGTAGTCAGCCATCATGACTGCGTCCCAGCGACCCTGATACCTGGTCTCCATCTCTTTCATGTCCTGATGGAATCTCTCCCCTTGCTCGTCACTCATTGAACCCAGGTTCTCAGGAAACCGGTCCATATGTGAAAATAGGTAGTGCATCTTGACGCTTATGTTGCAGACCAGGTTTCTGAAAGCAGTCAGCATGTTGTTGACAAGTTGTGCGTAGTTTCTGGCCTTATTGTTGCCAAGAAAGTTCTTCACTACCAGAACAAATGCCTTCCACGCTTCCAGTTCCACTTCGTTCATTGACTTTCCGAACTCTGGATCTCTGATGAGCTGACAGATCTGAGGACCGTCAAAGATGCCAGCTTTCAACTTCTCCATGGTCAATCCTGGAAAAGCCTGGCACAAGTAAATGAAGCAGTCACCATCCTTGTCCAAAGCCTTGGTGAACTGCTTGATTAAGCGGAGCTTGATGTGCAGCGGTGGGAAGAGTATTCTGTCTCTGTCCACCAGAGGGTCATTGATGACATTCCTTTTTTTGCAAGGCACCATTTGCTCCCGCACAGGCCAGTCCTTCTTCGTGTAATGCTGAGCACGGTCCCTACTATCCCACATGCACAGAAAACATGGGTACTTGGTGAAGCCAGACTGTTGTCCCAACAAAAAGTTCACCATCTTCAGGTCAACACAAATAAACCACTTATGCAGATCATAACCAATTTTCTCCAGCACATACTTCACCGCTTCATAGTTCTCCTTCAGTGTACTCGAGTGAGCCAGGGGTATAGAGGCAAACTGGTTGCCGTTGTGTAGCAGAACACATTTCAGTCATAGCTTGCTGCTGTCAATGAACAGTCTCCAATCTTTGGGTTCGTACTGTGGCACTCCAAGCTTGAGCAGAAGCTGCGCAATATCTGCACAGTACACCAAGTCCTTCTCTTCCGAGAAAAAACGGAGGTACTCTTGATGCCTGTTGCGGAAGAAGCTGATGTGAGCACTGTCAGAGAGGAGGTTTTTTCCCTTCAATCTGGATGCCATCAGTTCAGCAGAGTCCTTTGACAAGCTGAGGTCGTGAACTAGATCATTCAACTCCTTTTGGGGAAATGGATGTGGAGCATCATCTTCAAGAACCACTTCTTCTTCTTCATGTCCTTCAACACTGGAGGCATCTTTGTCACTAATGTCAGGAAGTTCTCCGAAGATAGGCACTGGAATTTCATCACAATGAGCTACAGGACGACGTGCTGATTGAAGATCAGGATACTTCGTGGGGCGGCTGCCCCATTAACTTTTGATCCCCCAACTTTATGCTTTGCCACACCAATTTATGGAAGATTTCGAGATTTTATGACTTCAAACTGATCCCTTTTCAACATAATCACCCAGAACTATCTGACCTGAATACTTCTTGTCATTAAAATAATCATTTCCAATCAAAACAATTATTCAACATGGCATTTTACCCCCACCAACTTCTTCTAAAATGCTCCACACAAGCGTACATGTGAACAAAAACGTAAAAAAATGACATGTGGCCATAGCTCAAAAACTTGACCTGATTGAGCAAAACTAATGTGATTTTTGGATTCAGAGCATCAGATTCGTCCTAAATCAACTGAAAAAACGCAGACAACAAATTTGTTGTTGGCCAGTGTAATGAACTAACAGCAAGCCTACATTACATTTCAGCTTAGCATTGCCTCTCCCTCTGCCTAGGGAAGTTTGCAAATTTGCCATATTTCAGGGCTTGGTTAAACTTACATCAAAGGAGAGGAGAATTTTAGAAGCCCCTGGATTCTTCTCCGGTTTAGATTAAATTCTGAGCAAGAGAAGACTCTGGGCTAAAGAGCTGACTGCAGGAAAACTGGGCCTAAGGACAAAATTTTCCCCACAAAGGAACCTCTCTTAGTGTAAGGTTTTCCCACAGGTGAGTAGGGTTTTGCCCCTACTATTCAGGGAAAGTTCTTCAATGCACCTCCCCTCACCAAGGAAAACCATTGAAAAATGTTTCCATCACTTTGCCATAGATTGCTTTGGAAGCTGTCCATGTTGGTTCGGCAAGGAAGTGAGCTGTTTATCAATTTGAGGGGAAATAGTTCACTCCATTGCCAAGCTAGTGTCTTGCGACTAAAAGAGAGCTGACCCACCTCTACCTCTGCCCTTTTGCCATCAATCTGATTTTGAAACCAAAGTGATTTAAGCATCTGTGCATCTGCCATTTATCTCGAGCTCATACACTGTGCTTTTATGAGAATGAGCCCTGAAATACCAGAGGGCTTTGTGCCACCCTCTGCTAGTAGCTGGAGGTTGTACAGCAGCCCCCGAGTGGCAAAACAAAATGCCAGAAGCTGAGGCTTTTGGCAAGCCTGTCACACACACAGCAGAAACTGCTGAGGGCTTCCTTTCTAGCCAAGCACCAAGGTTATAGCATTCTAGCATTAAAACAATCTGCATGTCCCCAGCACACAAGGCCATGTCCTTGTTGTCGTCCTACATATTTCAAGCTTGAAAACCAGACATGCAGGCTGCAGAAGTGTGGAATTATTAGACTATTGATATCCCTCTTTCTCGAGAGATTCAAAGGTTAGTGAATTTGACATTTGAGTGTGAAGAGAAGCATGCACTGACTTGGGTCACCTCCAGACTGTCAGTATTTCACAAGAGCCATTCAACCACACATGAGAAATGCAAGTTTGCACAATCAAAATGAATTAAAGCACTCTTTAATTATTGTTTTTTAATGGTAACTAGGAAAGAGGTGGAGAACTGCATTAAAAAGTGTGGGATAAGTGAACGACTGAGTGGATGTTCATTGTTGTATAACCTCCCTGCAAATAAATCACAACAAATGCTTACGAAAGAGCAGTCATTGCATAATCTCTATGTAAGCTTTGTGTAAGCAGATCAAGAGGAAAGCTCAATCAAGAGGTCATTTTAAAAAGGCGTGCAGTTAGTGGTATGTTAGCCAGGGTATTTGGGTGTCCCCTAGTTTGCTTTGTATTTCTTGTGTCAATATGGGCTTGTTATTTTTGTAGAAGTCTGCTAGGCAATATAGGTCTTTGGCTTGCCAGGTTTTATCTAGAGATTTTGTGCTGCATGGTGGAATGGTGAGCCAAGAGGATTAGTGGGGATGGGGTTGGGGACAGTTTGCCTACTTCTTCCTTTGAGCATGGTCTGTGACACCTGTTCAATCCAGTAGTAAAATCAACAGCCACTAGGCCCTTGATCACCTTCAAAAACCTCCTAACAACAACAGGACATGGCAAGAGAATGGTATCCACAATACACAAAACACTGCTCCAAAGCCCCACAAACCCCCTTGATGCAATCAATAAACAATGGGAGCATGACATAGGCTACAGAATTAACCCCACCCAATGGACTAGAATGTGGTCTAAACCTCCCTTTAAGTCCATATCAGTGAGAAGAAAAGAACTCACTCTGAAACTCACTTATAGATGGTAGCTAATACCATGGAAACTGGCTCTGATACACCCAGGAACCTCACCAAAATGCTGGAGAGACTGCACCTCCATATGCACATACCTCCACATGTGGTGGGAATGCCCCCAAACCCAACTCTTTTGGACAGCAACCATACAAGAAATAAGCAAAATAACTAAACAGGTACTAGATCCCACCCCAGAACTGGCCCTACTGAACATCTTCCAATATAACAATGCCCACTCACACTATAAAGATCTCATAACCCACCTACTCTCAGTAGCAAGAAACATCATAGCCAGACATTGGAGGGACCTGTCAGGAATAAACATGGAACACTGGTATCAAGTAATATGGGAAACAGCCTTACTAGAAAAGCTAACCAATAGACTGAAACTGATAAGAGGACAAGTAGAAGAGGACTCCTTCACTCTGGTATGTCTCCCCTTTATCACATACACAGCCCAACAAGACAACAACACAAACTCACCGACAGCATACGATTCAATATGGCTAGCTTAACCCAACAACCCCACCACCACACGCACAAACAAATCCCACTGCAGCCAACCGAAGACAACCAAAGACCCTAGGCCACCCCAACCTCTCTCACCACCAAGGAAACATAACAAGCGAATAGAAGAGAACCTACCCAAGTGACGCTGACACAAAACCCCCACACATACACTAAGTAAAAGAACATAAGCTTTACCATCCCACCCCCTCTTTCCCATCCCCCTTCTTTTCTTCCCAACCCTATACTGCATATAACACCAATGTCTCACAACAAATGTAACCGATCTGTGGAAAACACAGCCTGAAGACAGAAACAATGCATGTGCTTTTATAAAATTAATAAAAATTATTATTATTATTATTATTATTATTATTATTATTATTATTATTATTAAAAAGGTCGTTTTGGGGAGTTCTTGAGTTTTCACTCAAGTGCAAAGGCTTCTGTGACCAAACTTGTGTTTTAGGAGGCAAGTAAGGTAGTCTGCTACTCTATGGGGGGTTTCAGAGGATAAGTGGGACAAATGCTCTGACATAACATCATGTATTATTATATTTTAAGTTATTTGAAATCCAGCTGTACCAGAGCCTTTTTTGTTTGAGTGATTTCTTTCTCTAAAACTCTCTATTTTCTGCCTATAATCATATGAACTCATGGAAGAGAATGTGCATAAATTTATAAGGATCATTGTAATTAACATGTGTGGTTTCCACCTGGAGACTGTGCCTATTGATTCATCTGGCAGTGTAGAAAGTTTATGCGGCCAGTTTGCGCACATTCTCCATGCATTCATATGAACACAGACAATCATTCTCTATTCCCCGATCCCAGCATAAAACTATCCATTTGTTCTCTCTCGCAGGCACACACACAGAATTGTTGTTTTTTCTCAGTTTCCATTGTATAGTTTACTCCCATAAACACAGTATAAGCAGTATGGAGTTGTTGTGCACAAAGAAAAGATAAGGGGGGAGTAGTTTCAGTAGAACCTGTCTGAAAATCTACTACTGGGTTTTTCAATTTCCTGCAAATAACATGTAATTTACCAAAAATAAAATAATCCTTTTGAATCAGTCAAGGATTTCTCTCTATATTCACTGAAGAGAGAAAAGGTTGTATACATATGTATTAAGAATGGCTGTGAATCTAAAATGAATGTTGCTGGCTTGCATTTCTGCTTATCTTGGTGTTTTGTTGGAGTGAGTGTTCATTCTGAATCCCAGCCATTTGTAATCAGATTTCCCCACCATCTAAATTAAGAAAAAATAGGGTTAGGGTAGACAGAAAACTGCTTAGACAGATGCTGACATTTGTGATTGGAAGGGTAAAGAGGTTCCTTTCATCCTCTCACTTTCCCTTTCTCTCCCAATAGTACTTGAACAGCCAAGGTATGAAAATAAATCTTGCACTCTTGCATGTGCAGCACTTTTCTATTTTAAGGCAGCTGATTTCATAGATGGCACCATCCTTTTCAAGAGGGCCAGCAGTGGCTAGCATTTAAGACATGAGCTATTGGCTGGTGACAGATTGGCATGTTCATACTATGAGGCGATGGAAGCTCAGGCATCAAAGGCCTGAACAAGGGTTGGTTTACCATATTTGCATAAGTTGAAATATTTTACATGACCACAATGTGGGTTCTAGCTCTCCATAATCGATTGAAAGGATACCTGAAGTATACCTGAAGGAGCGTCTCCACCCCCATCATTCTGCCCAGACACTGAGATCTAGCGCTGAGGGCCTTCTGGTGGTTCCCTCACTGTGAGAAGCGAAGTTTCAGGGAACCAGGCAGAGGGCCTTCTCGGTGGTGGTGCCCGCCTTGTGGAATGCCTTCCCACCAGATGTCAAGGAAATAAACAACTATATGACATCTGAAGGCAGCCCTGCTTAGGGAAGTTTTTAATGACTGGTGTTTTAATGTATTTTTAATCTTTTGTTGGAAGCTGCCCAGATGAGCAAGGTAGAAATAATATATTATTATTATTATTATTGTTGTTGTTGTTGTTGTTGTTGTTGTTATTCCCGTCCTTAGCGATCAGAAGCTGCAGTCATGTTCCTCATGTTTCAATGAACCCTTGAGGGATGGGATATTGTTTAGGGCTTTTGTTGCTGCTGTGGATATATATTTATATTCTATAATTTTAGATCTTATGATTTATGTGGAAATTGTTTGATTTGGTTGTGTGCTTTTTGATGTGTTTTATTTATTGTCTATGATTATGTTTGGGTTTTTTGTAATTATGTAAATACTTTTGTGTTGAGAGCTGCCTTGAGCATAGTTTTAACTATAGAAAGGTGGCATACAAATAAAATGATGAGGATGATGAGGCAGAAAAAGGCCCGTCCTCTCCGTTGAACGCTCCACACAAGTGTGAGGGTGGAGGTCAGAAAAGTGGGAGGGAAATAAGGGGAGGGAAATGTAAGGGTCAGACTGAGTCCAAACCAAAGGCCAGGTGGAACAGCTTTGTCTTGCAGGGCCCTAGTCTCTTGTGACAGAGCATTCCACCAAGTCGGGGCCAGTACTGAAAAGGCCCTGGCCCTAGCTGAGACCAATCTAACCACCTTGCGACTTGGGACCTCCAAAATGTTGTCATTTGTGGACCTTAAAGTCCTCCACCATGGGGTATACCAGGAGAGGCGGTCCCGTAGGTACGTAGGTACATGCGATGGAGCTGCAGTGGCAGGAGTATGCAATAGGCTCTGCCACTGCACATGCACTGCCCCGAGATCCCTGCTGCCTTGCTCCTCACTCTCTCAGTAACCAACAATGAAGGGAAACTGGTAAGCAACACTGCCCTGCCACTACTGGTGGAAAGGTGAGTCAATGTCTTTCACATGTAAGCAGGATCAGATTAGAGTTCAATGTAACTTTTATTCCATTTTTATTATTATTATCCCTGTCTTCCGTGGTAGAGCATATACCTGTCCAAAATTATCAGAAAAGAAGGTAATGCCATTTCCGTGTATCACTGCTCGTCTATGACATGCACAGATGATATGCACTATAGTCACTGAAAACAGACTTCTGAAAATATGATGCAAAGAATAAAATAAAGTCAGGGCCTTTCCACATGTCAAAACATGCCCAAAGTTATAGTGCCATAAGGTAAATGATCATTTATTACATTGTAAGTGATGTACGAGAGAATTGATTTTATGACACTGTGAAATATCATGCTATATATCACCAGCCCCAACACATCCATGGCTTCAGTAGGTGCCACAGTTTAAGAGGACTGTCAAAAATCTCTAATCCGACCCCGCTGGACATGAGAGACATCATCTCACCTTTCCATCTCGCAGGCTTCAAAATGAGAAAACCCATAAAACCAATCAGAACATCCCCACACACCTGCAACTCCACTGCCAAGCTCTCCTTCATTTCCACTAGCTGACTGGTTATCTGCTTTTAAAGCGAGGGAACAGAGAGACAGGAACAATTTCAACTGCAATGGTGGAGGAGGCAAACTAACGTCAGCACTCCAACCGTCTCACAACCGCTCCGAAGCTGTGGCTGAAATATTCATTTGAAGAAATCCAGAGAGAAAATAAGACAGAAAGTGTTGGCACAGAGAGAATTGAAGGAACATGCACAAACACGTGGAAGTCTTTATTAGTGAGTGGGGGAGATGGGAATAGGTGGTAAAGCTGAAAGTGCCTTTGAGGGGGAAAGATGTGAAGAATAATCCCACCATCAAACATGTGTATAACTGCAGGGGTTTTTTTCCAAGCATCTGCAACAACTTAACATGATCTATGCTCCTGGAGTCTCTGAAGGAGGTGCAGTAGAAAAGGAATCTGCTTAAGGGGGTGGGAGGCGTATTAGCAATGAATGAAAATGAATGCACACACACACACACCCCTAAGCTTTGAGGATCTCATTATCAGAAGTGGTTGGGTAGTGCAGGCTGAGGGGATTCCCCCCACCTACAGTTTTCTCCCCTCTCTCTCTTATGTGTAAGTCACCTCTGCTATGCTGAGCGATGACAGCTCAGCTGTATACGAGGATCAATATTTTGCCGCAACCTTTGAAAGGTATTATTCCAAAAAGGGATTTTCCCGGTGCAGAGTTAATGAACGAGGAATTTGCTTTGATTATAATGTGCCGTTTTTGTTCATGCTAAGAACAAGAGGCTCGTGCCCAGGATGTTCAAGCCCTGGCTGCCCAGGAAAAAGCCATTTCCTTAATTGAGAAATCTCATTTGGAAAAGAGCAGCATGCCAGGTCGCCAACGCATATTGCACACAGAGCACGTAGAGGAGAGATTATGCTTTCATCTTTGGCTTTGATGGGGGCTTTGCCTCCCACAGAATTTGAGTTTAAATCCGAGCTCGGTTGGCACATGGGGCTCCCTGCAGTGTGGCATTCATCTCTCTGTCTAACTCCGTGTCCTTGAGGCGGGCAGCCTTTGGTGTCATTGTTTCTTGAAATCGAGGCTTCTGACATCTGACACAGAAGCATGGCCTGTGCTGTATTGCTATGGAGCATAAGGCATATATATATATATATATATGGGGGGGGGGTGACACAACGGAACAGTCAAAGGCTACCGTGGAATGCCCTTAGTCTTTGTGTGGCTTGCAAAACATGCCTTTGGCCGTGTTTTCATGGAATACGTTTGCTTCCTTCGTTTGATTCTTTAATATAAGAAGCAGTTTAGTGGGTGAGAAGTAACAGGAAATCTCAGGCAATATAAAGCAAAGGGGATTTTGGTAGGAGACGTGTGGGGATAAACTCAAAGGAAAGCAAAGGGACAATAAATCTACAGCAGGGTAGGGGACCTGTCAATCTCATTTTTTCTCAGTTTCTCATTTTTCCAACCTTAAATTCCATTGTCCACATCAGTTTGAGAGAGAGAGACGGAGAGAGAGAAAGAGAAAGAGAGATTCTCATGAAAATTCATTGACATTTGAGAGTTAATTTCTGCTACATTTATATGCAATTTTGCCTAAATTCTGCAAAGCATCCCCCCCCCAATGCAATGCATTCTGTACAATTTTTATACACACTTTACCTTGTACACATCACTTGACTGGAGAACTGCTTCACAAAATTTGGAGAAGTGTGAATTTCAAAGGTTGGCTTTCTTTTGGTTTGTGCATTCTTTTAGAAAGTGTGTATTAGATGAGTTCATGTTTAAAAGCCTGCTGAAGGCATTAGAATCAACTAATGAACCCAGTTAGTTTTGCCACAGCCTCATGATGCCTTGTGGTAACATGGAGTCAGGTTTGTTTCACTAGTGGTTGTGAAA
This sequence comes from Podarcis raffonei, assembly GCF_027172205.1. Taxonomy (NCBI): domain Eukaryota; kingdom Metazoa; phylum Chordata; class Lepidosauria; order Squamata; family Lacertidae; genus Podarcis; species Podarcis raffonei. The sequence continues at coordinate 57,217,607 of NC_070604.1, forward strand.
TGACCTCCCAGCTGAAAGAGAGGCCCAATCAGTACTGGCTTTCCACCAGCCCTTGTTTAGGAAAGCATACCCCTGAACTGATCCTGCTTCATGTATATCATCTCAGTAATCCTTACAACAGCTCTATAAGGTAGGGTAGGCCAATCTTATTACCCCACTATTGCAAATCAAGTATAGAGGCTGAGAATGATTGTCTTGCCTAAAGCCAATATTGAGTTCACAAAACTATGATTTGAACTGGGAATTTTCTGCATCACCACACACAAGATCCAGCCTAATGAACTAATGCAGAAGCCTTAAAGTGTTCCAGAACCTGGAAACAAGTATTGCTATATAGAATATGCCCAATGAATTTAATGTGTACTTAGTGCAAAGAAAGAAAAATATATGCAGTGGTAGATCACAAAGCACATGGAGCACCTAGGGAAGGTACCTGAGCATTTTAAACAGGCCCCAGTACACATATGATTTGTGAGCATAATAGAGATGTATTCATTTCCCAACTCATCCTCTTGGTAACAAAGCAGGGGTTGGGAACCATTTCCAGGTCCTGGTCCAGATGGCCTAAGGTCCCCATGACCTATTTTCACAAGTGGGGGGCAAGTGACACATTTTAGTCAACAGATCATTGGCACCTGCAATGTTCCTTGTCCTTGCAGATGGGCAGAGCTTTGCATGAGTGATGATCAGTTGGTCAACAGTGCCTTGAATCCCCACTTTAGGCAGAGACCAGTATCTTTACTTGCCATTCATATCATGTGAGATGCAGTGAGGGGGAAATCTGTCAGTATTGGTTTCACTGAGTTTCATAATATTCTAATCTTAAATCATGTTTTTCACATTTCTGCAGCAATTTGTGCATTACTATTTTTTTAAAAAAAAACCCTCATGAAAATTCATCAGCCTTTTAGTGCAACTTTCTCTTCATGAACACATTTTTGTATGCATTTTTTACTAATATACAAATTTTTGAAGAAAAAAATCTCTCATATAATGCATTTTGCTACATGTTATTTGGTTGGAGATCTGCATTACAAAATTCAGAGAAGTGCAGACTTCAAAAGACAGCTGTGCTTTGGTTTATGCATTTGTTTGAGATGAACAAATTAGGCAGCTTCTCATTAAAAAACCCCCAACACAAATAACTGCACCATTCATAGTCAAGTGTAGGGAACGGAAGGAGTAACATGGCCAATATGGCCTCCCAAGCCAATTGAAAAGGCATACTGGGTCTAATTAAGGCCAGGGGCTGGGGATTTCACACCACTGTTCTAAAGGATGTGGCAGTGTTGATAAAGCAACCTGAAAGACACTCAAATGAGATTGTTGGGTGTTGAATGAATTCTTGCCAGTGTTTTATAAGGAAGCGTAGCTGAAGGAGTGAGAGAAGAAACTTGATGTAGCTGCCTGTAGAGCAGGCATGGCCAAACTTGGCCCTCCAGCTGTTTTAGGACTACAACTCCCATCACCCCTAGCTAACAGGACCAGTGATCAGGGATAATGAGAATTGTAGTCCCAAAACAGCTGGAGGGCCAGGTTTGGCCATGCCTGCTGTAGAGGAAGCTAAAAACAATTGTGCCCATTGTGGCAGCTGCATGTCTTGTGCTTCTCAGCTGTATGAAGGTGAGAATGCATTATTTCTTTCAGCTGACAGTATTTTGCCAGCTGGAATCAAAGGAGACCTAACATCTGTGTTTAAAAGGGTAGGATTTATTGCAGTGGCATCAGATGGGTGGGTGGTTGGGGAGTGCCGATAGGTAAAAAATACTCTGCTACAAGCTGTGTTGTGTATTTGGGGCATGGTCTAGGATTGTATTCTGTGATTATGTTCATTGATCTTGCCTTTAGGTGCTGCCTTTTGGAGATAAATATAAATAGGAAGCCATGTATTCCACCTTGACTGCAAATAGATGTTCATTTGGTTCACTATTCTGCCAGCTGCTGTGAATATCAGAAAATAATGATTTTATTATCCAGAAAGCTGCTTTTTACAGCTTTCGGTAGATTAGTAGGCTGGACAGTAATCTGTCTCCAGAGAGGCTAATGTATAGTCAAAGCAAAGAGATCAGACATGCTTGCCAAGATTATTATCTGCCTCCTCAGAATCATGCTGGGTGCTAATTCTGTTGCAATTTCTCTGATGGGTCACAGAAGAACCTCTACAGGGCACAGAACATTCACCTGTCAGACACAGGAACGTAGGGAGGTGCCTTACAGGGAGTCAGAGAATTGTTCTATCTAGTTTTTTGTTGTCTACACTGACTGGCAGCAGCTCTCCAGGGTTTCAAGCAGGGAACATTCCCAGCTGGAGATGCTGGGATTGAACCTAGGACCTTATGCATACGAAGCAGATACAGCACTCTACCACTGAGTTGCAGCCCTTTCCAAAACCGCGAACATGAGCAGCAATGTTTTCCTGCAAGATCTCCAATGTGAGCTATGGGAATTTATCCTGGGCAGGTGGAAGGAGGCAGGCTAAGCAGAGACTTGCTCCCTCTCTCGTGGTAGCGCTGTGGGGGAAGAATGGAGATAGGTAGGAATCCAGCAGGCAACTCAGTGGCACCTTTAATGTGACTGGGAATTCCTGAGGCTTGCCACCAGGAATATAAGGACCCAGAGGCAGGATGTGGGTTCCTTTGGGGTGAAATTGTTTCACCTACCCTGAGCTGCGAGAATGGGGTGCGGGAGCAGTTGCTGAAGGATGGCCTCCCTCAGTACCTGAACAGGCATAAGGTAAAGGAAATGTGGGAATAACTGATTGTTCCCTCCCCAGCTCGGGCTTAATTTGGATAGATTTCAGTTTCTTTTCAGTTCCTCTCCCCCCACAATCTTGAGTTCAGTTTGCCTAATTTCTACAAAAGGGTTTTTTTTTTGAAGGGGGTATTAAGTCCTCATGAGAATTGGCACATATGGAGGTAGTGTGAGGGCAGCTCAAGGCCCCTAAATTTCAGAAAGTAAGGTTCTTGGGGATAAAAGACAGATCAATGTGTCATGGTCCTCATTCTATCAAACAAGCTCTCCATGGAAGTCCACCTTAGCTTTTCACAGGTATGAACCAAATTTGCAGTGGTGGGCATTTAAACTCTTAAGTGTTCTGATTGCTTATGCTTTTACTTTTCAATCAGTGGTTGCTTTTAAACTGATTTCAAAATTTGATTTCAGTTTGGCTTTGTGTTTTAGTAGAAGCCACTGGAAAGTTTTCAAGTGAGTGAAATAAAAGCTGTAAATCACTAGCTGCCAATACAAAGGGTCAAGGTCGTCTGCATTTCTATACACAGCTCTGTGTCTTTCCTTGCCCTATCTAGATAGTTAATGAAATGAGCAGGAGGAAGAAAAACAAGGGCAGTATATATGCTAGCTGTTTGGCAGAAAGAACTATCAGGATAGATCGGTTAGTAGTTTTGACTTGGCAACTCTCCCTGAACCATCAAAATGCTGGTGTGGCTCTTTAGAAAGAAGGATGTAGAAATTATGGTGGCTCCAGAGAGCTATAGGTCATATATTTCTGGCATTCCAAATGCAAGTGACCATGACAGCAGCAAAGGGGCATTGTCATGAGGACCAACTCCAGAAAACAGAGCATAGTTTTTCTGTTGTTGTTTTCTAAAGAGAAGTTATAAGCTACTAAAGGAATGAGGAAAAAGAGTGGTGAAGGATAGATCTCAATGCAAAGGTTAGTCAGAAATATGGAGTGAAAAGGAATAAGATAATTCAGCAAAGCACCGGTGTGACTGTGGATGTGCTGGACCGTTGTCTTGCCTTGATAATGGGCTGCATGCCAACAAACTGAATCTTAATCTGGATAAGACTGAGACACTGATAGTGGGTGGTTTCCAGTAATAAAGAGTGAAAGATGGAGCCTACAGTGGCCTTCAGCTGGTGGGAAACAGCCTGATCTGATCCAAGGTGAGTTGCAACAGAAACACTTCCACCATGCAAATATATTGTAAAAGATTAAGAAATGTGTCCCCAAATGCATGCTTGGGCTAAAGGGAGTCCTGGGTTGAAGTAGTTGTCTACCCCACATCAGAAAACAAAAGCTACAAGAAGGTTGGGGGAAACTCAGAACCTTTCCAACTGAAGGGAGGAAACCACTCAGAAGTTACGTTTAGCATCATAGTATCCACATAATGGATGGGATAATCTTATGCAGAGAATGCTTATGGGGAGGTGGGCTTTTGGTGCTGCAATATTCATTTGACTTTGAGCTTGGGGGAAAGCGAGGGAGAGTAAACCAGATTTAAAAGGATCCACTCCTGAAAGCCTTACCTCTCCTATGTCTTTTCACATCCTTATCAGATTTAGGAGGTAAGGCAAGGAAGTAATTAAGGTCTTTAATTACTGGTTTTTATTGAATTAATTTGAACCAGTCAGGGTTTGGAGTGGTCCAGTGGAAGAGGGGACTACACAGTGGTCATAGGAAAGAAAATTAAAATTACAGTGTGGGGAGGGGGTCAACAAGGGAATGGGATGAGTATGGGATGGGCAAGTTGTGTCAATTAAAAAAAATGCTCCCTGTGCTGGCAATTTTATTGGCAATTTTATTTATTAGGGAATTAAGTGCCTCGCTCACCCATGGTGGCATGGTGCTTATCCTCTGTCAGGGATTCTTTAGCAGTGATTCCTACATTGCTGGTGGTTGCACTATTGAGGTCTTCCAACTATACAATTCTGTGATTCTTTCAGTGGTGATATGAGCATTTCCCAAGATGAAGCCATGGTACTAGCCCAATGACATTAATCCACACAGCACTCCAAATATAGCTTAAGAACATAAACAGAGCTCTTATGGACCAGACCAAAGAGCTCTTTCAGTACAGGATCCTGTTTCCCACGATGGACAAGCAGATGCCTATAGGCAGCCCAGAAACAGGACAGGTGAGCAATAGCATCTATTGTTCCCCAGAAACTGGTATTCATGCTTCCTGTGATCCTAGAGGTAATACAGAGCCAGCACTAGCTGGGAAAAAATAATGGTATTTTACCACTGACAAGATATTGAATTATGAGTGCTGGGGAAGTGTGACTTCCTTCCAGCATAAATGCTTCCTGGAGGAAAATATTTTTGACAACTTTGCAAAATCTGTACATTTATCATGAAGGAAACCGGGCCTCTCAGACACCTGATGGATCAAACCGCAGAATGAGCCACAGGAGTGATTGCCCTGGGAACTGAAGCCTTTTGATGTTTCAGTGAGCTGAACTCGAACAAGGTTTCATTCTGTTATGAAATGTTCAAAAACAATTTGTGAGCTTCCCAGCTCCATCAGGAAACCCCAAAGCCTCTTTTAATTGTCATTATGGTCTCAGGTATCAAGTAGGGAAGGCCATTTCCTGTGTGAGTTAAGTGCTCTGCTGTGCAAAGGCTCCTGACGTCTCTTTTTAATGTGCCCTATTGGGTATTAATAGTGCTTAGCTTTATTTTACATAATTTAGAGGTTGCCTTATCAAATATTAAAATGCTTATTAATGTTTTGGGAAACTGGCAAAGCAACAAACATAAATTACGGGCAGTGGTGAGAGTGCTGATCTGCGCCATACTAATTAGCTACACAGCAACACTTAACTGTTATTCATGTGATGACAAGTTGGAGGCAAAATCCTCCTGTCCCCTTCCCAAAAGTATCACTTTTAAAACTTTCTTTGTATTCCCTAATAAGTATTTGCCACACATTTAAAAACACTGAATTGTGTGTAGTTGGATTCCGGCATAGTGATTTCCAGTTCACTGTCACCAGAACAGCCACAAGCTCCCCAAAATCCCTTGTTCCTCTCTTCCTTTAGCCTAGGAGAAACCCTGTTGCAGGCCACACCTGGGAGCTTTGCCAGAGAGCTGGATATAATCCCGCAAACAAAGTAATTCATTTACAAAACAAACAAACCTTTATGATGCCTGAATTCAACAGGCAAGGCTCAACAGACGATATGGCCTAGTTTCGCCGTGGCCTAGTGAGCTTCCATATTGTTGTTTTACTGGTTTTACATTATTAGTTTCATGTTTTAATTCTATATCATTTGTTTGTTTTAGACTGTGCAACACTTAGAGATCTTTGAAACATCAAACGGTGTATAAATGCTTTTAAATTTAAATCAAATCGCTATGTTATAGGTACAAAACACGCCTAAGGCTCACACAATTCCCTCTGCCTTCTCTTCTTTTGGTTTGTCTGTGTGTAGGACATACAAACATTAGAAGAGTTTGCAGGATCAGACCAAACACCCATCTAGTCCAGCATCTTATTGGTCCAGTAGCACCAATCTGTCCATTGTGATTGATTGATTGATTTAGTCTTAATTTCAGTTTTGCCCCATTTCCACATGCTTTCTTTTTAAATTAAAAAGTTTCCATGAAAATATATACATGTTTTTATGGTCATTTCCCCTACTATATTATCAGCTCACTTATTTCAGAAAGTGTGGATTAAGTAAGCTTGCCTTGAAATACGAACTGAATTGAATTTCTCCCCATCTCTAGTGACTGTCAAAATACACAGTTATTTCTACAGTGATATTAATTGATGAGAAATTGGAACCCTGTTACTGAATACCTCAAAAACAGAGCAATTTCTTCAATCAACGACAGCTCGCCTCAGCTCTTAAAACTTCACAGGTTATGCTGCATTTTATGTACATCACATATCTAAAACCAGTGCGAGCTTGACTGGGCTTTAATGTTAAATAAAAGTCAGTAGAAAGTAGAAATTCCAACTTTTAAATCAGGGAGGGAGATGCAAGACGCTCTATTTTAGCACCCAACTTGAGTGAATGAGCTCTTTGCCTTTTACAGATATCACAGTATGGGTAGCTCAGTGGGAGAGAAAGGGAGGTTTTAAAATGAAAGAGCAACAGACCTTTCAGTCTGGTGAACTTTGTGTGTGGGGAAATGTCAGCTGCATAGTGTAATGCAACTGGGAATTCTTCAACAATTTACCTCACTTATTTGTGTCAATAGAGTTTGCATGTGGTCCCTGAGAAGTCAGCATCCTCCCAATCCAAGTCTTCGCTATTGGTAACGGAAATCTCTCCACATAAAAAGAGCAGCCAGTCTCGGAAAAGTCATATTCATTATCCCGAAAAGATTTCATGGGGAGTCATCTATTTTAGCACTAGTCTTGTCTGGGTGGACTCCAAAATTCTAACTCTAAATTTTCCTATGCTTTTTTTTTTTATTTTTAAGCCTCTCCAGCCCTCCTGTTTTAGTGCCACCCAAGGGTAAGAAAATAACCTGAAGGAACAGGAATCATATCTTCTAATATTTGCCTCTTCCTGTGCCTCAGTCTCGCAAATTCTCCACTGTGAGATTTATTAGAGGAGGACTGCCCCCTACTGCAAGAAAATGAAAAATATAAATGAAGCCAAGGCACAAAACAATAGCCAGTTTAAAGAGCAGCTGATGGCAAAAAGGAAGCAGGGGTGACCCTGCTGGTTTTAATGTAACACAAATACAAACTGATCAGAAGAAATAGGGAAGTAAACATATTTCAGTAGTGATATCAAAAAGTTGGCGTACAAATAAGAGGCAAAAAACCTCCAAAGCTGAACCTAGTTGTCATAAAATCCATAGCAGGGCAAATGTATCTGAAAGACCACTTTCCCCTGTATAGACCTGTAAGGTCACTTAGATCATCTGAGGAACTTCTACTCAAAGCACTATTCAAAATTATGAAGTGTATAGGCAAGATTCTATATCACTTGCAGTTTTACACATCACTTCAGTATTTGAGGCAATAATGGAATACCATCATAGACCCATTAGATTACCATACTGCCCTAGATGTGTGATAAAATTCTCCTTACTGCTTAGCAAAATGGCCGACATAACCAAGCTATGCTGGGTTGAGAGAGCAATTGGGAGCTTTGCATAGATTGTTCAGGTTCAGTTTGACATGCTGCCATCACTGCCTTCTGTGGGATTGAATGTCATAGTTTAACTACATGCTGAGTGAAGAAGTGCTTTCTTTTTCTGTGATGAACTTTCATCATGCAGCCTCATTGGATGTCCACAAGTTCAAGTCTTATGTGAGAGAGAGGAAAACATTTCTTTACCAACTTTATCCATGTCATGTATAATTTTATAAACTTCTACCATATCACTTACATTTTCTCTAAATTAAAAAGTCCCTAATGCCTTTACTCATATGGGAGTTGCTCCATCACTTTCACTATTTGGGTTGCCCCTTACTGGTTACACAGATCATCACAATGCACAATAAAAAAAGACTTCTGGAGAGGATATTTTGGCCAATATCCGATCTTACAATTTTGATATCCCTTCTGCAGCCTACTCCTTTACGTATAATGTACTTTGTTACAAGACCTCATCACAACCCAAGTCTGGCCTTCTGCTTTTCGGTTTTTCCAAAGATGGGCAATGAAAAGTTGGTAATTTTCCTACCAAAAACTTTCAGGACGTTTTAGAAAAGTGTTGAAAACCAAGTTTCAATCTGACTAAAATGATAAGGTAAATCTTAGGTAGACAATGAGTAGATTCTTTTTCGAACCATATACATCATAATTCTTGGCATATTGTAAGTAGTATTTCTATTTAACTGTGCAATCCAGAGGCACTGCATTTTCTCAGCTCAGGTGGCAACAGGAGTTTTTTGGCAGGAGCACCTATCCCCACATGTACACAATTGCAAACCACTTTGTAGGTTCCTCATGTTTCTTCTGACTAAAAAGAGTCAAATCTGTAACAAAAAGCCTAAATAGCCTGTTTTACCAGGAGTTTTAAGGTAGCTATGGTGTAGCACAGAGGAGCATAATACAGCCCTTTCTGTATGCTTATATTGCTACAATACCTCCGTAACTCCCACAGGATTCAAAGGCTCTTCCCCACCCCCTCGTGAACTATAGCAATTCCCCTTTAAAATCACCTAATGTCCTTCCCTTCCCTAGATCATGTGCCAACAACAGTCTAAGTGCACATAAAAAAATAGGAGACTGTAATTTACATCTGAAATGTAATTGTGTTAACTTTGTAATCAACACCATTTAAATTGAGAACAGGTGGGTAATTGTCGGTATGGCAGTTTCCTTAACCAAAGCAATTTCCTTCCTTCCTTCATGAGTTAGGAAGATACAGAGCAGGTGTGTTTGAGGTTTCTCACTTTTATTATAAGTGTGTGTTATATACACAATGGGTAATTAATATTGACAGTAAGTCAATGTTACTGTTTTTTGTTTATTGAAAACTTACCTAAAGAGGCCTCTGCAAAAATTATTCAAAATATCCCTACAGATTTTCCTTTTTGCCTGCAGTATAATCCCTAGGTCCTTTGCCTTGGTCTTAATCTGACTCATTTTTCAAAATTAACTACAGCTAATTATTAGAAACAAATCTTAAGCCTCAGTTCAACATAGTCCATAGACTGAACAATTAACTGTGCAATCCTAGGCAAGGATCCTGCTCGGAAGCAAGGGAGGTAACTGTCAATTTTGCTTTTTCTGCTTCTCATTTTGTTCAGACCGTAGGGCATTTCTTCACATTTCCACAGCAGTTCACAAATTATTATTCTTTTAAATCCTCATGAAAATCCATCAGCATTTTAGTGTAATTTTCTGCTAATATCCATATTTTGGTGTGTAATGTGCCCAATATGCACATTTTTGCAAAGCATATTTTTCCAACTATAAGGCATTTTGTTGTGTGTTATTTTCACCGATATATGCACTTTTCTGCATGCTTCATCACAGTATATGCATTTCAACACACAATACTTTGCTGGGGAAACACATTACAAAATTAAGAGGAGTGTGACTTTCTAAAGATGGCTGTGTTTAAATTCTCGTAGTGTTTCAGAAAGCGCAAATTAGGAGAACTGAATTTCTACCCTATCCCTCCTCAGAAGTAAATCCCATTAAGTTCAATGACACTTTCTCCCAAGTAACTGTTTATAGGACGGCAGCCTACACATCCTTCCAGTAGGCGAGAACTGCTGTTTGAAAGAGAATTTAGAATGAAAGAGAATAATCTTTGAGAAAATTGGTCTGGTGCTAATGAGTTTAAAAGGAAAAAAGCGTCAGAGAATTGCTTTAGTATAAGAATGCTGGAGTGTGTGGGCGAATGGAGGATCCTGCAAAATAACCCTTATTTGTCCAGATGCTAACAAGCCCCTCTCCGTGACTCCAGAGATCCTTTCTTTCCTACAGAACTGCAAGATGTCTCTGCTTGCCTCCCAAGAGTCTTCTTATTAGGTTTCATATTGCTAATATGAAGCCTACATTTTCTCTTCCTTGGGGTTTTGGACTAGAAAGAAAGTACATTAAAAAATTCAGAAAATGTGTAGCTGGCAGATATGATTAGTCTTACAAATTAATTTCTTTTCCATTTTCCAATAACACAGAAATAACAGGGCCAGACCTGCCATATAGCAGGGTGAAGCAACTTGCTCCTTTGTGGAAAAACCACACCAGTCCATTTCAGCCCTGCCTGTACATAGTAGTTCTCTTCTCCTGTAAGGCTGAGGCCCCATTCAGATGGTGATTTTCATAGGCAGTGTGTGGAGAGAAAGCACTCAGGCCAGCATGACATTCTCACTAGGAAACAAGTGGCTTAGACACCTCAGGGCGAGGCATTGATGGGCTAAGTGGAGTTGCATTGGCTCCCCAAGCTACCTAACAAGGTAGCGAGTCAGTTGAAGTGGCCTTTAATGCTACTTAGGTGGGGCAGTACAGTCAAATTTGCCATTCCTTTAGACAATCTGCTGTTTCGGTGTTGCAGGAGATACGTTGCCAGAACGTGGCTGCAAGGACTCCCTGTTTGAGTCCCCTGGCACTTCACAGGCCGTGCAGAGAACAGGCTACCTTAGATAGGCAGGTCAAAGCCATCAATGGTTTTTCAAGGTCAAAGTCAACAAATTTCTGCTGAAAAGATCATAGGAGCCCATACAAATGACTGAGCACCTAAAGAACCTGTGGTCTTCCCTTTGTTGCTGGACCACAACTCCCATCACCCCCTAGTGATTAGCCATGCTGGCTGGTGATCATGAGAGTTTGAGTCCAACAGCATCTGCTCTCTTGACCTCAACAAGAGAGTTCCATAGATAGATTTCCCCAGAGCCAGTGATGGAGGAGGAGGACACCCTGCCCATTTATATAGCTCTGTCTCTCTCAGAGATGTATGGGCTCCTGGCCTGTGTCTTGAAAGCTTAGGCATGCCACTTTCTGTATCGAGGACTCAACAGCCACCTTATTTCCCACAAGAGCGTACATGATACAAGATAATTTATGTCTTTGGCCTCAGTGTTAACCTTCTATCTTGGAAGATCTTTGAGATGGTCAGCTTAGTAATATGCCCTTCATTAAAGGTTGGTCCCCTGCTGATTTATGCTACCTAATTGCCTTCCAAAGCTGTCTCATCTCCAGAACAATTCAATAATCCCATAAAAAGCACTTTGAACAATAATGTATTGTAAACCCTGAGAAATGTACTGGCACTCATAAAAGGCGGTAATAAATTGTGCAAAACGGCGAGTGTTTTATGCAATGCAATGTTTTAGTTATAGTGCTATTCTCTTTAATAGTCACCCTGTGCCTCCAGATATCATTAATATCATATTCCTCCATTTTGAGTTTAGGCCACTTGCCGAGATTTGTCTGGGAAATTGCTTCCAGCTGTTTGTTCAAAGCAAAAGGGCATCATTTTCAATGTAGTGAGCGACAATATTTACTAGGGGTGTGTGCTGGCTTTTGATGAATTCTGAATGCTAAGCTGAAGTGAATGTCTCAGAGAGATTATTGGCTTCTAAGGCAAAGTGGGATCCATACTTGGCACCCCAAGTCAAAACAGAAATCCCTTGAAGCACTTCATGGCTCCTTGGCAGCCTGGATGCCAAAAAACCTCTGCAGACAAGTGTTTGCAAAAAGCACATCTGTGTCTCTGAACTTATCATATAATGCCAGGATGTAGAGGGAGAAGGAGAGAGGGACCAGCTTTACGAAACTGAAACTTATGTCTCTAGCATAAGGCAAACACCAAGATTTGGAGGGGAAACTCCTTTGTAATTGGCAAGTCTAGCTAGTAATCAGATGGAATTGTTTTTCCAGTATTTTCCAATCCCAGACCGTTAGGGAAGGGAGCAGCTTTGCAAGAGCAACACACATGTAAGCTTAAGGAAGATGCCAGGAGGCAAGGAGGAAGGGGGAAATCCTTCGTAACTGACACGCCTAGCTTGTAATCAGAGAGGATGGTTTTCCTGGTTGATCCGTCCTTCCTATTCCAAAATCAAACATTCCTAGCACAAAAGCTCTGAGACTTACTTATCTGAACATTTGGCAGGTTTCTTACCCAGGGGCACTTCTCTCATGCTTGTAATTTTCAGGCAAATTGCCCTCAGAAAACTAGAGGAGAGCTGTTCCTTTTTTAAACAGCCAAACCACTACAGATATCCTTCTGAATTTCAGCAAGATTCATCCATTGAGAAGGGGGTGTCCTGGCTTACATATTTCACCAATTCCACCCAAAAATAATAAGGCAAAGTTTATTTAAAAATCAAACTTTAAAGTTGTCTACCATAAAAACAAAACAAAACCCCTGGGCCTTGCTTGTAATTGGACATGCTTTGTTGACTCTGGAATGGCAAGTATTCCTGCAAATACCATCCATTTCTGACCAAAAAAAATAAAATGTAGCTTTTAAAAAATGTTTCATTTCCCAGTTGTGAAGGAAGTGGAGTGGGCATGATGGGAATCAGACTCAGATGGACCCTAGTTGAATTGGGCAGCCTACCAAACAGCTAAGACAGAGGCAAGCTGCTTCTCCACATGCCAAATTGGGGTCTGAACTAAGTACTTGCACACTCTTAATATTTACCACTGAGATAGATGTGTATATCTCCAAGCAGATAAGATGAAGCTGATAACCCTTGTGACATCTTCTAAAAATAATGAAGAGAATTGGTTTTGCCATTAGATCAATTGGGCTTGAGTGCTAATAGACCTTATCATCCAAAAGTGTTCCATTACATCTTGATTAAGTCAGAATCAATGAGAAGTTGGCTGGCACCAGCTTATTTCCATAGAAAGCTTGTGGGGAGGCGAAGGGACTCTTAAAACTATAAGTAGGAGTCAGTCTAGAAGTTACCATTGCCAGGAAGATTGGAATCTCTGTTGCAAGTTCCACATTTCCTTGTCCCTGGCTTTATAATTACAGTAGATAGAGTTTTCCGTATGAGTTTTTGCTATTGCATAGTGCATTTCCCCAACCCCTGATTGACACAAGTAGCAAGTACAGGCATGCCTCATTTTATTGCACTTTGCAGCTATTGCTCCTCCCAAGGACATAGGTGCAGCTGCAGGCAGTCCGGCCACTTCCAGGGGAAGGAAGCCCCCTGCTGCCACCCCTCTTCTGGCCACAGGAGTGGAGCTGGCTAGGGCTGCAGCCTGGCTTTTCCCATTCCGCCACTGAAGCCAGGGAGCAGAGGCTGGCTTAATACCCTACAGTATAGTGTAAACATAACTTTTATATGCACTGGGAAGCAAACAAAATTGTACGGCTCACTTTAATGCAATATTCACATTATTGTTGTGGTCTGGAGCCATACCTCCAACATCTCTGAGGTATGTCTGTATAACATCAGCATCTAACACAGTTTGCAAATCAAAGAGCTGAAGGAATAAAAAATGATCTAATGCAATATGTATGGACCAGGTTGCAGTATGGCAAAATGATGGGGCTAGATGAAATAGAGATCAGGGCTCCTAATAGATCTGGAGAAAGGGTAATGTTGTCAAGCGCACTTTATCAAGAGTGAGACATGTGGCATCCAGCTAACATCAAGTAGGACTTTGGATTACATGGACTATAAGGCCCTCTATGATTCCAAAAGTTTTCCCATTCATCTCCACTTATATAATGCTGTTCTGTAATAATGTAAGTGCAATAACAAAAGTGATTAAATTGCTTGTGAATCATTTAAGGTGACAGGAGAAGAGGCTGGCAGAATCACATGAGATAGTTCTCAAGCCATTCATTGTAGATAGTTTTCCAAATGTTGCATACCATGTGAGAAGCACAAGGGTGAATAATTATGTGTATAAACAGTGGGCCCAGTTCACGATAACACCCTGAATACACTGCACACGCTATTCCATAAAGAGATTAAATGGATTGAGCAAAACACACCCTCACACAGAGTGGCTGTGGGATACATTTAACAGAAAGCTCCTGCAGCCAATCAGAAGCTGTGGAAGCCCCGTTGGACATTCGGGTTCCAAAAGAATGTTCGCAAACCGGACCAATCACTTCCGGGTTTGCAGCATTTGGGAGCCAAAACGTCTGAGTTCCAAGGTGTTCAGGATCCAAGGTACAACTGTATTCCAAACTCTGTTCATCCTGGCAAATCTTGGATTTGGATTGCTTCCTAGGGCAGTTTAATCTCCTTAACAACCAAGTTTGCAATCCAGTTTGATTTTTGTCTGACAGCAACTCCCACTGGTCCAATTCCCCCTACATATGCTTCTCAGGCAGATGGTGTTCACATGTGAGAGGACGTCTTCAAGTCCCATATTTTCCATTGGAGACCTCTGAGTTCTGCCTTTCCACTCACAGGTATCTTGCAGGAGAATATTAAGGGATTTCTTCATAAAGCACAGTTTCATTTTTCAATGGGAATTCTTCATAATTTATTTGTTTATTCTGGAACAGCACTTTCCCATCTATACATTATTGGCTGTGCTCCCAAGATGCTACACATAGCCTTAAGCCATCCAAATATTAAAGGTCCCTTTGTTATTTTGTATGCATATGCCTCCCATATTACTAAATTAAAACTATAAAATATGGGTAGGAGTGAGTTTCAGACTAAAAGCACGTGAAGTAGAGGAGATGCACCAGAGGGAAGCTTCCTCCCTGTCATATCCAGCAACAAATATGTTTCTTATTGCAATAGATTCATAAATGGTAATGAGACCTTTGCCTTACGCCAAATGACTCAGACTTTGAGGATGATTTAGCCCCCGAATTTACCATTTGCTCACATCTCTCTACACCTGTCCCTGCAGGAAGACATTTAGGGCAAAATAAATAAAAAGCATCCCTGTTGAGGTACATTAGTGTATAGAAGCTAATGAAAACGCAGGACATTGAAAACGAGCTCTGCCTTTGATTTATCTTGGAGAAAGAGATGTCCTTTATCATTACCCTGCAATCTAATTGGCTTCTTTGTGTGCGTTTCCTTCTTGAATGGCCCCAGAATAAATCAGTTACCTTTGTAATAAACAGCCTCTGAAAGAACAGATGATTTTAAAAAGCCACTTAGACTGCAGTGGAGAATTTTATTTAATGTCTTGTCAAGAAATAACAAAGGAGTCAGTACGCTTGCAATATTTTTTAAAAGAAAAGAAAAACAACCACTGCAATGGTATTTTGAGTTTATCTTGCAATAATTTCATATCTTCTGTGACTATACACAGGCTCTGTCTACTTCCTTGCAGCCAGACAATAATTGGTTGTCAAGTCAGTCCTATTATGTTTGCAGTATTTTGTCTCCTATGGTCCATCTACATCTTCTCCTGCTTGTCGGCTGCATTATAGCTTCTAACCCTGTAGTTAAAATCTCCACAAGATTCAGGCAGCAATGCCAATGCTGTGAAAGACAAGGAAGAAAGGAGGAATCTCCTTTGGTGGGAGACTGCTGCCCACTTCAAATTGTCCACCAAACGTGTGATAATCTACAAATCCCATCTCCTACCCAGAGAAAGAAGAAGAAGAGTTTGGATTTGATATCCCGCTTTATCACTACCCTAAGGAGTCTCAAAGCGGCCAACATTCTCCTTTCCCTTCCTCCCCCACAACAAACACTCTGTGAGGTAAGTGGGGCTGAGAGACTTCAGAGAAGTGTGACTGGCCCAAGGTCACCCAGCAGCTGCATGTGGAGGAGCGGAGACGTGAACCCGGTTCACCAGATTACAAGTCTATCGCTCTTAACCACTACACCACACTGGCTCTGTGAGCCTTCCTCTCTCGTGAAAGGGAGTTATGAGGTGGCAAAAACACTCTCCTCACAAAGGGGGGGTGGAGTGGCAGCAAAAAAAGAGGTGCTGGTATTGAGTACTGGTCAGTTTTGTCAGGAAAAAAGCACTGCCTGGGAGTAAGCTCCACTGAATTCAATGAGACTTACTTCTGAGTAGGCATGGTTTGGATTGTGCTGTTAATTTCTGTTTTGAAGGAATGAAATGATTCTTAAATAAGACGAATAGCCCCCTAGGTTTAAAACATTTGGCAGTGAAAGTTGTGCTGTTTTCATCTTGCGGTTTCTTAGGCACTGTTGGGCGTCATTTGATAAAATGAATCCTACTTAATGGGAGATAAAGGCAGAAGATCAGTGCGGCTGGCAGAAGCATCCAAGGCTTCCTTATGCCTCGGTCTCCTCTGAGATGGATGGGGCATCTCTCATCTCCAGTAAGTGGCACAAAGGATGGGAAGGATGCAGGGCAGGAAGATCTCATAGCTATTCTGGAAAAAAAAGTAAGTAATTACAGGCATCTGGCAGATTACTCCCTCTGATTAATTACCAACTGGGCCAGGGGTGTATGTTTTTATCTTTTCCTGGAATGGAGAGCAAGGAAAGAGAAGGCCAGTTGAGAGAAAGTCAATATACAGTTTTTCTTGTTTTTTCAAAAGACAAAAGCGAAACCTTTTTCCTTGGGGTGCTCTGCAAATGCCGGTCCAGCTGTGCATTAGATGCAGCCCTTTGCAGGTCGCAGTCATCAAATATATGTCATTCAATGGGCTTGTATATTTACTTTCTACTACTCATCAATTTTAAGTACATCGGTTGTTTGATTTTACTATAGCTATAAACCAGAAATCATATGAATGCAGAGGAAAATAACTGGGCAGTAATGAAGCAGGGCAGGCTGGTTAGCACTAACAGCAGTCAAAGCATTTGAAAACTTAGGAAAACAAAGAAAAGGCCCATAACTTTTTTATCCTAGTTTCTAGTGCAGCTGATGAATAATTAGTTGTGTTATGTGCATGCATCTGTGATGCAAATCAGTTTTATGACCACTGTTTCCCATAGAAACCAAACTAGAGTTCAGGAGATTATGGCTACTAAAAGAAAGGAAACCATTCCAAATATTTAACTGCACAGCATCATCATCTAGGAAAGTTGTAGAAATGTACAACCATAGAGCAGGGAGACTCTGGAAGCTCATGAATACCGATTGCCTACTTCAGAATAGAACCCTCCACACAAATTCATCAATATACATTGCCACCAGTATAATTAGATTGCAATGTCTTATTTCACCTCTGCGGTCTTGTTTTTAGGGTGACTAAGGGCACTGTAGCATGTGATCATCTGGAGCAACTGTCTCCTGATAATGTTTTGTCAGAGACACCAGCAAAGACCACATTTTGTGCTTCTATGCACACTCAGTTAATGCAAACATTCAAGTGACTGACTTGTGGCTAACAACTGCAACCAAGGAAGAGGTGAATTAGACAGCACAACATTTTAATGCAGCTCCTATTTGCAAAGCATGAGGTAATGTAAGCTTGACGTAGCAGTTGCTAAGAAGGCTTAAGCTTCCCACACGGGAAGGATTGCAAATGGCTCCCCTTCCCCTCCTGCTGCCAGAGGTCAATTCAGTATCACACTGTTTTCTCTATTTTCCCGTTGGTTGCCTCTCTTTTATCCCCTTTCCCTATGGTTAGTTTAAAACAATCTAACTTTACACTATGGTCTCTGAAGCTGGCTTGTTTAAACTAACTAGAGTGAATGTTAATCTCAGTTATAACTCAGAATGACACAGCAAGCTTTTAGTTAACTAAAATCAAAAGCAAAAGCTATTATTCTCTTCCCCTTGGCGGCATAGGAAAGGGAGAAAAGAGTGCGAATCCAAAGCTCACTATGGCTTATTTATGCTGCGTTGAACCAGTGATTCCCAAAGCTGGTGGTGCTGCACCCTGGGAGAAGCAGTGAAATTGATGGGTGTGTGCTAAGAGGCAAGTGAGTGGCAGAGGGGCTGGAAGTGTAAACAACTATGAGATATTGAAAAGCTGCTATCACTGGATCAAGTTCATAAGTTTTGTCCAATTACTTTGAACTAAATAGTTCTAACTGGATGTTGAAGTAATGCAGCACACAGTCAGGCTATGGAACTTGTTCTCTCAGGAGGCAGTGATGGCCACCAACTTGGATGGCTTTAATAGAGGACTAGATACATTCACGGGACACGGGTGGCGCTGTGGGTAAAACCTCAGCACCTAGGACTTGCCGATCATCAGGTCGGTGGTTCGAATCCCCGCGGCGGGGTGCGCTCCCGCTGCTCGGTCCCAGCGCCTGCCAACCTAGCAGTTCGAAAGCACCCCCAGGTGCAAGTAGATAAATAGGGACTGCTTACTAGTGGGAAGGTAAACGGCGTTTCCGTGTGCTGCGCTGGCTCGCCAGATGCAGCGTGTCACACTGGCCATGTGACCCGGAAGTGTCTTCGGACAGCGCTGGCCCCCGGCCTCTTAAGCAAGATGGGCGCGCAACCTCAGAGTCGGACACGACTGGCCCGTACGGGCAGGGGTACCTTTACCTTTACCTTAGATAGATTCATGGAGGACAGGACCATCTATGGCTACAGGGCCGTCTCACCCATAGGCACTAGGGGTGCAGGGCACCCGGGTGTCAGGCTTTCAGGGGTGCCAGGCCAAGAGTCCAGGGCCCGAGAGTTGAGTCCAGGGAGGAGCCCGCCCATCAGTTGGAGCACCGTGGTGGGCTCTTCTGCTGCGGGCGACTCTGCGCCATGAGTTCGGGGGTGACCGAGCCAGTGAGATGCTGAAGGCAGCCAGCCGGCTCTGCCCTCCTGCATGCCTGGGACTGGGCAACTGAGGGGCCGCCGGGCGGATCTTTGCACCCTGGCACCGCATATGCTTAAGACAGCTCTATATGGCTATGCTCTATATCTCCACAGTTGGAGGCAGCAATGCTTCCAGTAACCAGTTGCTGGAGACCACAGAAAGGTAGAGTGCTCTGTTTGCTGGTTTCCCATGGGCATCTGGTTGGCCACTGTGAGAACAGGATACTGGACTAGTTGGGCCATTGGCCTGATCCAGCAAACTATTATTATGTTATTATGGTTTAGCATCATGTTCAAATCAAACTCATTAAAAATAGCCTACCTCAAAGCGTAAGAGGGAATATTTGGTTCCATTTCTAACCCTTTGTACCTTTTCTATGCAACTTGCAAACTTCCTGTGCACAATCAACAAGGTCTGAATAATTCATATTATTTGATGACTTGTGGTTTGCCAGCTCTTTGAGAACTTTGCTTTCTGTCTCTCTCCCCCTCCCCTTCTGACCTCCCTATTGTTCAATTTCTTTCTTAAAAGACAGAGGGCACTTTCATAATCCCTTTGCTTCCTCTGTAGAAATGGCCAGTTTGGTATTTTGGGAAGGAACATGTCATATATTGTTAGCAACCTTTTAATTTCCTAGTTTATCCTTCAGCTACGCTTCATTTACTTACAAAATGAGGGCTTTGCTTTGTCTCATTGGAGTATTTTAGACCTTGATGACAAAACAAGTGCTAATTCCAACACTATTCACAGATTCTCCACGCATAATCTAATTTGCAGATTATAAAAATGTACCATAGCCCATAACCAAGAAACAAATAGAGCCCTATAAAAAAATACCTTCCAGAAATTGAGACAGCAGCATATGTAGAATTCAAAACCTAAAAAGAAAATGTTTTTAGTAGATTACAGGGAGTACCTTTTATTAGCTTCAGGAAAATATGAATACAAGGTTTACAGGGGGAATTCAAAATATGATTGTAGTATGTGTAATGATGACACCTACTGTGGATGAAAATTCTAGTGAGCTTCACCATTATAATACTGGATTGTTGGGAACCAGGAGTATATAAACCTTTAGTCTGATCTAGCAGAGCACTTCTCATGTTGCTAATGGATGGGATTATGCCTTTGGGGATTTGAACCATGGTCTCCCTGATTCACGTTAAGCAATCAATCTGACTCAGGCCTGCAGATCCAGAAAGTGATCCAGAAAGTTTACTGCAGCACCCCACCAGTCACATATTATGGATGTTTTGACAACCACCTTGTACTTTCCACTCAAAGAAAAGCCCCAGAAGGGCTGCCAGTGCATATATGACTAGTGGTTGGTTGCATTTCCCTGAGTGGTTGACACTGTACTGGCTTGCACTATTTGGTATGCAGAACTGGTGTGTTGCATAAGAATGGATGATATTTTTATGTGCAACTTAATATCCACCCCCCCAAAAAAACTACCAGTTTTCCAATGTATGTTTTCTATTTTGTGCCTCTGGGAAGCATCTTAAGACAACTGAAGCTGTGCAATGCTTTCAGCTGTTTAAAATGATGGGGCTGACA
Organism: Podarcis raffonei; assembly: GCF_027172205.1. Taxonomy (NCBI): domain Eukaryota; kingdom Metazoa; phylum Chordata; class Lepidosauria; order Squamata; family Lacertidae; genus Podarcis; species Podarcis raffonei. The sequence goes on from NC_070604.1 coordinate 57,237,960, forward strand.
TCCTGTTTTTATCTCATGATGATTTTTATGCCACATAGCTTTTTAGGACTTAATAGCACAATTCTTTCTTTCTTGCACTTTGATACCAAAGAAGTACTTTCTGATATTAATAAGGTAGGCAGCAGAGAAATGTCATGAAAGCTTAGCTCATTTGTCTTAGAAATATCCCAGTAGCAAGAGGAAAGTGCCTTCTGATCTCAGTGGTAAAATATTTTTCATGACCCTCCGTCACACCCACATGGTAGCTGAGAAGTAATCCATTGAATAGGGGTCCCCCTCCCTGAAACCTCAAGGGCTCAGAAGTGAGAGATGGCTAGAGACTTGGTTCTCTGGGGGAATATAAATTTCCCTTGGGATTCCATTAGCATGTGTAGCGTCTCATTAGAGAAAGGATGTATGAGTCTTAAAACACAGATACATTTGAGTGCTGCTTGATTCATAAGCTAAAAGTTCCAGTTCACTGTGCAATAATCCCGATTCTCAATTAAATTAGCATTTTTCTTCTTGAAAAGTTTAATGCCTGTGAACTTCAGAAGTTTGGGCTTTGCAACAGTTGATGTAAGTTTCCATAGACAGGGCAGGAGTAGAGGAAACACTGGCTCAATTCCTGAGCCACTTTAGCTCACTGTTGCTGCTTATGGAAAAAGTAGAATGAGGATGCTGATGTTCAAATTATGGAAGAGTGAGAATTAAATCCCCATTATGAACTAGCCACTGTGAGTGGAGTCCAAACTCTGGTCTTGGCTCCTACTGGAATGAACATTCCCACTCTGCTTCCAATCCTCCTCTCTCCCAAAACACACCCTGGCAAGGATAGCAGTAAGGCAGGTTGGGATGAAGGTCAGTGGCAGTGATGTCCTCACATCTGTGGCCAAGGAGTTGCTAGATTCTTCTGAGGGTGTTCAGAAATAATCTTTAGTGCCTAGGAAATGGAGTTTGTAATACCTATTGGCTTCCCAGCAGCAATGGCAGTATGCAATCCATTGTCCTTTAGTCTGAATTCAAGATGGCACAGGTCTGTTTGTGAAAGACTCTCCTCCCTGGAAGAGAGGGGAGTGGTTGTGGGCGGGAGCCCGAGCTCCGCTCCTGGCCGGGGGCCTTAGCCCCCGCCCCTCCTCACCTGGCTGGCGCCCACGCCCACCGGAGGCAGCCAACCAGGTGTCTCCGGGGGGCGTGTTTAGCAGCTTAATGCTGCGGCTCCAGCTCCGCCTCCTCCTCAGTCGTCATCGTCCCGCAGCGAGTCACCCACCCTCCACTCCCATTTAGTTCAGGGTCTAGGTTTTTTGGCCTTGCTATGGACCTTAGGTTGGTCGCCCCGGTTGTCTGGGGGGCCTGGTAGGAATTTTTCCATTTGGCATTAGGCTTTTTGGTTTTTTCGCCTACCTCGTAGCAATCGTCACAACTTTTGTGATATTGGTGGGTAGGTTAGGCATTGGATTCATGTGTGTCAAGGGCTAGGTGTGGCCATCGCCTATGCTATCTACCGTGGGTTATTCCGTTAAAGGAATCTGGCGGTCGTGTATTCCGTCCGATGCCTGCTTGGCGGGAGGCCATGGCACGACCCTCGGTGACATCAGGGGTGAGCCTATAGTTGGATTAGCATCAACAGGCTCCACCTACTGGTGAATAAACCCACCTCCTATAGTCATCCAATGCCTAAGCCAATACCTTTTCACTGCTGTAATCAATAAAGTTGTGGCCTTTTCTTGCCCATTAACCTTATATCACGTGTCCTTGTGTGTTTATTTCACATAGCGGGGGTCGGGCCCTCGATCCACAACATCAAAACACTGAGACACCATTTCTAGTTACACTTTTTAAAGTTCTACACATAACTAAGCTACTAGAGAAAATAGGAAATTTGTTTTAATGTATTTTTAAACAATTGCAGAAAGGAATTGATTAATTGAAATATGCAAAATAAATCACAACTTTAGTTTTGAGCTGAGAATGAAGAAGGTGCAGCAAATGAAAGGAAGTTGTTCCCATTGGAGGCAAGCAAGAATGATCCATATTTCACATTTTAAAGACAGAATTTATGATGCAATCCTAAATCATCTTGCACACTTGGAAAACCCATTGACCAGCAAGATTTATGAGCAGATAAATGAGTTTGGGGTTGCAGCCATAATAATTTCCAAGTTTATTTTCTGGGCTTCTGAAAGATTTTCTAAAAGAGAAAAGCTTGTGCTAAATGCTGAAAATAAAAATGTCTCTGACAGCAGGGAAAACAACTTTAAAAAGTATCAGTGATAAAAATACACAAACAGATATATAGATAGATAATTATAGACCGTCTCTCTCAATAAAACAAGTAATGTACTTTCAATCCATTTGTGGATTGCTGGAGATTTTACTTCTCCACAAGAAGTGAAGCTTATGAAATAGAGATGCCCTCCTTCAACGATGAGCTAATACAAACACATTTTAAAGCCTCTGGACAATAAAGCCAGCATGAATGTCAATGGAGACCACAATCCCCCTATAGATGGGAATTGCACAAGAGCAACACTTGAGCTTTTGGGCTTCTGTTGTTCATTTGAATGTGCATGGGGAGTTCCCTGGTGGGTCATGTCCAGAGTCCTGATCCCATTTTCAAACATAATTTATTTTTTAAGAGACTACAGTTTTAAGTGGTATATAAATAGTTCAAATGAACGAAGTGTGTCATGATTGGCAGGCACCATTTTAGAAGATGCAGTCACTATTGTGTGAAAGAGAAGCCCTCTTTCTAAGATTATGCCTGCCACCTGCTGTTATCATAAGTTCTTATTTTTAATATGAATAACATATTTTTTAAATGGCTTGCAGCAGCAGCCCATGACATTTTGTCTCCCTGAAACTAAGGACAGAACAGCGCCTGCAATTCCATGTGCAGCAGCTGAACAGACTGGCTGCTGAATCCTACTTTGACACTAGGCTTGTTCACACATAATGCTGAAGGCAGGTACAAGCTGTCTGGACACAACGACAAGTGTTTGAATGAAAGGGTTGTTGATTTGTGCAGTTCAACTGTTGTGTACACAGACTGTTCACTTACTGAACATCTCAGCTATTTGTGTACAGTACACAGCTTCAGAGGTCGTACCCTTGTTGAATGTCATATGTGAACACTTGTGAACCGCCCTGGGACCTGTGGGTGTATATAATAATAATAATAATAATAATAATAAAAAACACCCCAACTGACTACATCTGCACACCTGTGGGCAGCTGGCTAGCTCAGTAGAACATAGGGAGCTGCCTTGTACTGTATCAGACCATTGGTCCATTTATTGTCTGCCCTGACAGGCAGGCTCTCAGAATCTTCTCTAGCTTTACCTGGAAATGCTGGAGACTGAACCAGGGAGCTTCTGCATGCAACGCTGATGCTCTGCCATTGAGCTTATGGTGGTAAAATGTCTCTGTCCAACTCCATAGCATCTGCCCACCAGAGTTAGCCAACCCTCTCTGCCTAGTGGCTGAGCCAGCTCTGATGGGTTGCCTGGTTAATCAGGGTCATTTTTTAAAGCAATGGTTTTCTCATCAGTCTGCTAAGTATTTCAGCCCTACTTGTGTGTCCCATTGAGTTGAAAACAACCCACCAGCATGTGTACTGTGACCTGTCAGTTTCCTGCTAGTCTCCCATCAACAAAACCAACTGGAGCTCCTTGCCATGGTCCTGATGAAAATCACTCACCCCCAAAGGTGCTCTTTCTTTTGGGAGGGAAATCTTTTTGTTGCCAAAGGAGACTTTTCTCCCATTGCAAACAGCAGCTTCAAGGGGGACCATTTTTATCAGGACCATGACAGGGGGGGAAAGGTTAAACTCTCCTTCCCCTTCCCCTCTGTGGTCCTGCCGCTGCTCAGGACTTTCCTGAAATATGTTGAATTAAATCAACACTGGCAAAGTTTTGCACTGAAGCTCTTGAAGATTATGAAACTGAAGCTGGCCGTTTCAGAGAACCAAAGAGCATAGGGCTCACCTGCGCCCTAAGCACATCCCCCACAGTCTGGACCCTTTTTCACATGGAATACATTCCATTCATCACACATTCCATTCATCACACATTCCATTCATCACAACACATGCCACAAGCACCCATGCCCTGTATATTGCATATAAATGGCACAATCCAGCCCTTGTATGGTTCATGGGAAGGGGATGGTAAGAATAAACTGCAAGCATACAAGTCATTAGGGAACAACAGAAGCAGCTAGATGCAACAACTCCAATCCAGCAAAGGGATGTGCTGTAAGGTAAAGGACCCCTGACCATTAGGTCCAGTCGTGACCGACTCCGGGGTTGTGGCGCTCATCTTGCTTTATTGGCTGAGGGAGCCGGTGTACAGCTTCCGGGTCATGTGGCCAGCATGACTAAGCCGCTTCTGGCGAACCAGAGCAGCACACGGAAACATCGTTTACCTTCCTGCTGGAGTGGTACCTATTTATCTACTTGCACTTTGACGTGCTTTCGAACTGCTAGGTTGGCAGGAGCAGGGACCGAGCAACGGGAGCTCACCCCATTGCGGGGATTCAAACTGCCAACCTTCTGATCAGCAAGCCCTAGGCTCTGTGGTTTAACCCACAGTGCCGCCCGCATCCCTGTAGAGATGTGCTGTATGCACATGCAAAAGCCCCAACCAACAGCAAACTATCTCCTATCCTTGGGCATCAGGCAGCCTGGGCTCACAGAAAAAAACCTGCTATGGAACTCTGCTGGCAAAGATGTGGGAGCACATCTTATTCCCTTATTCCTCAGCAATAAGGGCTGGTTTATATCCAAGGTGTTTAAGGTCCCTTATTTACAGATCAGAAAAGCTGTCTGAGATGTCTGCATATAAGCAAATGACCCCAGTGTAGCTTTGGACAACTTGACCAATTGGGAAGGAAGAATTAATCGCTCATCTGATGCCCACATATGGCAAAAGGGCTGTTTGTGACTATCCTTGATCTGTGGATATGTCACTACAAGGTATAAGAAGTATGGCTCTGCCTCTATACAGGGAAGAAATAAAAAATAGCAAGCACATTTTCATATCAAGTTTCTATCTCAGCAAGTTCTCAAAGCACTTTGCAAGACAGATTATTTCAATGTCATGTTGTCCCAGTTTTACTCCTACTTAGAGAAGTCCTGTGCAATCAAGAAGAAGAAGTCTCATTTTTTAAACTTCCACCTCGCTGCCTTGATAAGTATATTTTTAACATGTTGAATAATATACTAGAACCAGTCGCAGGGATAAGGCTATAGCAATTACAATTCCAAGCTGAAAACTTTGTGCTGAAACTGCTTGAGACTCTTAGGACCCAACTCTGAAAATGTGGAGGTGACACTTGTGATTTATTTATTTGATAAAAGCTGCTGTATTTTTTATTTATTTTGCGATTTAAGAGTGTCTTGACACATATTTCTGAAGTGTATCTATATATCTACAAACACTTAAAACTCACAAGAGAGAGAAGTTAATATTTTGCTCTTCTATGAGCTCTTTCTTGCATGTTCAACGCAGCCCTTGTGTAGAACAGAATCTGCTTTGGAGGAGAGAGGCATATCTGGGATGTCTTCCTAAAATATCTCTTTGCCCATGTACAGATTTGTACATGGTGTAGTCTTTTATTTGAACTGGTGTAGACCGCAGGAGGCAAAACCAGTTTGCAAGCCATATTGTCTTGTACCGTGTCAGACCATTGCTACATCTGGCTAAACTGACAGTGAGTAGCTCTCCAGCATTTCAGGCAAGGGACATTCCTAGCCATACCTGGAGAAACCTACCCACACACATAGAAGATTGAATATAATTAACATATCCTCTTACCAATATCCATCATACTAAGTCGGTTTCCAGCAACTCTGCCTCTAGTGCTGCCTGTTCCATAGACATGGCTGGCTTCTCCCCATCTGGAATGGAATCAGAATCCAGGCTGCTGCACAGAGGAAGCCCGTACGACAGGGAGCATGCTGCCAATTAAAAGCTGTGCTTCCACACAGCACTCATTTCTGTGCAAAGCCTATGTACACAGTGGGGTTGAGGGCACTGCCTACTGCTATGATCCTGCTCCCTTCCCACCCCAGGCCATGTTCAGCTTCCCCAGCTTGGTCTTCTGAGCACGGCTGCATAGGAGCCTCTCAAAATAGCAGTTGCATCTGCTAAGCATCTTCCACATAAATTCTAAGATGTTGCCTCTCCTTTTGTTCCGACTTCATCCCAATTGCCTGTCAAAAAAACATTCGTCTTCCATCAAGCCAATTCAGATTAAATTGTGTGCTGCGCTTGCGACTTCAGAGCCATGCCTCCATGCGTGTGTGTGAAGTAAACTGATAAGAGAGACAAAAAAGGGGGAATTCAAAAGACAGAAAGATGAAAGAGGCACTTTTAGCAAACCACTTCTGCTGTGAAAGATGAACTGTATAATGTTGCCAGCTTGGGCATGTTGTAATTAGCTGCGGCAAATTCTTGGTACTCGCTGATGGGGAAGCAGTTTCTGTGTGTATGTGTGGCGTGCACTTTGATTTCCAAACAATATAATAATTAACACTTGTATTACAGAACCTTGAAAAGTTGCTATCATTAGTCAGGCAGGTGTAGCTACCATTTTGTCAAAAGGGTTCCTTTGAAAAGGAATTGGTGGCTTCCTTTTCACTGCTGAAAACAACACTCTCTGATTTGATGATAGAAGTCCCTTTAACAAAAAGTCTGCATTTAAATTCAGGCATCATACTCACACACAAAATGTATTTAAAGGATTTCTCTTCCAAAACATACTTTCACTGGTGGAAGAGAAAGGAACATCCTTGGTTTAAAAGTAGGCAAGTTATAAGAAAAGTAAGAAATAATGTAAAGCAATCAAGTTTGGGGGGTGGGAATCAGAAAGGGTTGCATTTAGATGTGCAGTTGGTAGCAAGATACAGCCAACAGCAAGCGGGCAGCTGAAAACCTGAGCATAAGTCCCTTGGCTCTTGAGAAATCTTTACCATTCCCAGGTGAAAAGGTTGAGATTGGAAAAATTAAGAGGATGTGAAAACAGAGTTTATACAAGAATGAATTCTGAGTTTTAGATATAGGCCACTTTGGTAAATAGTTTAACGCTGATTTCAAAGAGTCCTCCCAAAGGACACACATATTTAAAATTGATGCATGTTTTAAAAGCTGAGATTGTATGCTGTAAATGGGAAAGAAATTTAAAAGGGTTTTCTTCCTTCAAGTGAAAACTGGTTAAACCTGTCTCTGTGTGTGTGCGCGCACACACACACACACGCGCTAGTATTTTGATGTGCTAATACTTTGGGGATCAAAGCATGAATGGAAAACCTCTGGGAGCCCTCTGTAAGCCACTTTGAGCTTTCTAAACAAAGATTGGGATATAAATAGAATGAAAGAAGGAGCTCTTTTTATCATTGGCATATAAATTCTAGCCTTACAAAGTTGACCTTGCTACTGCAAAATCCCTAAGGCAGGCTTCTTAGGATGAGCTTTCCCTTTCACAGCTTCATGTTTTTGGGATTTTTTTTTTAAATTGCTTTAAGCAAACTAATATTTAGATAGTGACCTAAGAAGAGCCTGTTGGATCAGACCAATGGCTCACCAGGTGCCAACCAGTGCACGTGGGAAGCCTGCAACCAGGACCTAAGCACAACAGTCCCTTTGGTTGTGAAAGTTCTTGGGACCCCAGTGTGCTAGGAGTGCTGTCCCTCACCCCACCACCCAAATAACTAGCCACCTATGGCTTTCCCTCCCTGCCCATCTCCCATAAGAATGAAGAGTATCACCAACAGTGTAGATAGTGTGTTGGCAGGGGTAGGGGGGCTGATAGTCAAATATCATGCTGGAACATGGTTAGAAAATAGATATCCTGCTCCAATTTACCCCAGTCTCCCCTGCTTTCCTCTTCCTCTGTTGTTTCTTTGGTGGTGAATTGTAGCTTGTAAATTCTTTGGGGTCAGGAGCTGTCTGTTTGTTCTCTGTAAAATCTCATGCTCACTAATGGCATAACTAATTTTAGGATTTCAACTTCCTCCTCCTCTGCTTGGACATAGCAAGCGCAGCAGCTGAACAGTGAAGAGATACCTGATTGGGAAATGTTTAAATGTGATTAACTTTCTTAGATATGGAAATCGCTCTATTCATTCGCCTCTACTTTGAGTTATTATGGTCTTGCCATCACGTCCTGTTTCATTAGATTTGTGTAAGAAAGGATACAATTTGCATGCATGAATATATTGGTGGCGATTGTTTTCTCTTTGTACAATTTCACTTCTTTCAGAAATATGCAAAACACTTTTTCCTTCTTCCTCTGCAGGGTGGTGGACGAGACAGTTTTGTTTCATTGACAATGGGGGTGGGGAGGGAACCCAACAACCAGGAATCCACTGTACTCTGTCAGTTGTAAGAACCCCTTGTACTGTTCCTGTGATTATACAAGATCTGAAACTGGCTGTGGTTTTCCAGGGCTCTTTTGCTTTTCAAATATATCTAAATGATTTGGGTTTTCAAGGCCAGAGTTGACATCAAGAATACTTGGATAGTTGCTGGGGGCCCAATAACTATAAGGGCTCACCGATGACCTCTACCCTGGGTCCCCATTTACATTTTATTCCAGGCTTACACTAGCTGCCATTTAAATTTCCTGCAATGTCTCTGATGTCATATCACTCTGGACATAATGGGAAGTTGAGATGCCAGCTAGATCCAGCTGCCAGTGGCTACTTGGAGGCAGGCTACTTGCCTGCTTCCATCCACTGTTGCCTCCAGGTAAGCCCATTACAGGTCACTTTCCTTGCATTACAAAGTGGTGCCCTCTGCATAGTCTGTATGGCGAAGAGGATGGTTGGTGCACCTGCTCCTCTATTGCCTAAACCTCTCAGGTAACCTTGTGTTCAGCTTACTAGGTAGCTGGTGATGTAGAATGCCTGCACATGCCATTATATCTTTTAGCCGTTAAATAACAGACATAAAACACTGTTGCCGATAACTTCCATTAGCATGTTGGGAAAACAATCTGCAAAAGTCAAGAGTGCATTTAACAATATATACTCCCCTTTAAAAGAACTCACTGCAATTCTTAACACGCTGGCCCCACTTGTGTTGAATTTTGGTTAGTCGAAAGCCAACACCAACTTTTATTTAAATCAGCTTTGAGTATATGAGCAAAGGAGAACCAAATGCTAACCAAACCAAGACATTGTGAGCAGTCTTGGGAGGGTTAGGCTTGTTAGGTGGCCTATAAATGCTGTGATGAATAAAGGCTTTTCCTAAGTAGCCTTTTTGAGGGCAAGAGAGATTGATGGAGGGGAGCTGAGAAATTCCAGAGTATGTGTGGAAGCTCCAGGATGAGTGCAAAGGCCCTTTGGAAAATACACAATAAGGTGTGAGTGCATTTACTTGGCAGTTCACAGGACTCAGGGGAACCGGCTTCCAAGTAAACATGAATAGATTTGTGCTGTACATATAATGGTGGCCAACAGCTAACATAGAGATAGTGCTGCTACAAGGATGTTGGGGAATAGGTTGTGTGTTCATCTCTTCCCCATCCACCTCTGAGCAGCCACATGTTCAAAGACCTGAGCATGCCTCTAGCAGTAACGCATCATTCCCCTCATAGTTTTTTGCTATGTCCACAGAAACCGATTTTCCTCCATTGTTTTCTGTACGTAATATTCTCAAATGCTGCTTTCCTGTTATCAGAGGCACTTAATGTTGACTGTTATTTTTCCCCTCTGGCTGTTTCTTTTACAGGTAAGATTTAGGTTGATAAACTCTCCTTCTGACAGGGTCCTCAGCAGACCTTGAGATGCCCTAATAAACACTGCTAGTCTGGTGACATTGCTTGTTTTCTACCTAGCCATTGTCCTTATAAAAATGGTGCCTTTCCCGGAAGGTCAGAATCTGTGTGACTGTAAAATGCAGCAGGTGCTAGAGTTAGGTAAAGTTCAGAGAATGACTGGCAGCCACAAGGGGTGGAGATGCAGAGCACGACAGATTTGCAGACCAGCACAGGAAAATGTAATAATGTGTGACCTTTCAAACATTCCATGTGGCAGCTTATGACTTCATTAGCACCTGTGTGATTGTCACACTGAAGGGTTGAAATTTTCTGGGTCTAGATTGCAAGCCGTGGTTGTTGGCTTGAGGGTACGAAGGGGGCGACACACATTTGCACGATATGTTGCTGCCTGTCACAAATGAGTAAGTAGCTGTGCTTTTGAACATTAAGTTGTTCAATGGGTCCACAGAGCAGCTGGTTTGATTTATTAGGCTTGTATATTGCCTTTTACTGTTTTAAAAAAAGCCTCAAGATTTGCATATATGTATGTTAAGGGGAATTTTAAAGGAGTGGCTAATGTGCATAATAACTGGTCATTGTGCACATGCACCAGGCCTCATGGAGAATGTTCACATATTCCTTCCATGAAGAGGGAAATGTATATGTTTCCAAATCAATATACATAATGTCTTGATGACATTTGGTACATTTTCTGAGCAATATAGTGTGGGGTGTGGCAGGCCAAGTAAGGGGCACATGGCACAGGCAGTTAGTGACTGTACCATGTGCCAGCCCCTCCTCCAACCTGGGGAACTTTGGTTGTCCTATCAGCTAGCCCTTGGGTCTGTGGCTGCTGTAGCTGAATGCCAGGGCAGCTTTGAGTAAAACCTCCCTCATCCATCTGGTCTGTATCACTGAGACCTGGATGGGTGAGCACCTGTTCCCACCTGGATACATAGTTCACTGCAATCTTCACTGTTCACTGTTACAACAGATGAATCTCAAGAGACAGGAAAAATGTGTCCCTCTTGATTCTTCTCAACTTCTCAGTGGCTTTTGATACCATCAAACATGGTATCCTTCTGAAGTGGCTGTCCGAGTTGAGGTTGAGTGGCACTGGTCAGTTCCAGAGTGTGATGTTCTTTGACCCTGTGGAGCCTTCAATGTGGGGTTTCTCAAGGTTCAGTTCTATCCCCTATGATGTTTAACATCTACATGAAACCAATAAGTGGGGTCATCAGGAGTGTCATCAGCAATACAATGGTGACACACAGCTCAACTTCTGCTTTACATGAAGAGGTTTGGCAGTGGATGTGCTGGATCGTTGTCTTGCCTTGGTAATAGACTAGATGAGAGCCAATAAACTGAAGCTCAATCCAGATAAGATTGAAGCACTGTTCATGTGTGGTTCCCTAGATTGAATAGATGGGGTTACAGTTCATCTGAAGGTGTGAGCATGTAGTTTGTGGGTACTGCTGGATCTTTTGATGTTGCTTGAGCTTCAGCTGGTGGTCCAGCTGCAGCCCATGATCCGGACAGGGATAGCCTAACTCGGACTTCCTCGGCCCTCCAGATGTTTTTGGCCTACAACCCCCATGATCCCTAGCTAGCAGGACCAGTGGTCAGGGATGATGGGAACTGTAGTCTCAAAACATCTGGAGGGCCGAGGTTGAGGAAGCCTGGCCTAACTTACGTTGCAATGCTCTGTTAACACTTCAACTATTGTTAAGCTAGACTACTTTATTTTGAGGGAAAACTCCACTGATTTTCCCCAATTGAGTCTCACTTTTTTTAATAATAAGAATAAAAAATCCCCAGCATTCATGTGTGTGTTTTTTATCAACATGCACTATAAACTTGATTCACGTATCTTTTATCTTGCACATTCCTTGTTATTACATTAGTGTGTTCATGAACTGGCTTTAAATCCTGTAAGCAGAGCGAATCTGGCAAGCCTCACAGTTTCCTTTACCTTCCCACTGTGAGGAAAATGGTTGAGGGAAGCAGAATAGTGCTGGGGACAATTGATTTTATTTGGTATGAGCTTATCTACATGACATAGTGCTCTTTAAAAAGAGAAGCAGGGGAACTGAACCACGAAGGGAAACATTGTGCTTAATGTGTCTCTGAGCCGGGGTTCATTAAGGCGCTCTGAGCAGAGGAGAATGTGTTTTCTGCTTCTTCTCTCTCCCGCCCCAACTTGAGATGCGAGTTATGCCATGATATGAATCGGCAGAGGAAATAATCTCTTTGCTAGGCTAAATCAATATACGAGAGCTTACAAATAGATTTTTATTTTATTTTCATTGATTTTTTTATTTTTGCAAATGGGCAATTCCATGTGCCTTATTACTGGGTAGCCCTTTACTACATCTCCTCTATATATTACTGTTCCCCTTGAAGAACTAAGGGCTGCTTTAAACTCAAGGCTCTGAGGGAGCCAGTTCATTCATTTGAAGAAGAAGAAAATCAAAGTGTTGTATCCAAGCAAATCATTCCATTTGTGCAAGGACTGCTGCTTACAAAATGCAAGTTTCCCTTCCTCTACTGTCCCATGCACACCCATGCTTTCTGTTCTGGGCTTTCCCCAACCCTTTGGGACAGATTTGGGAAGGTTTGCAAGAAGCAAGTTCTGTTGTGCAAGCAGAAATCTTTGAGCTAACAGGATAACTTTGCTTGACACAACCCAAAGGGTTCCATCCAACTAAGCCATACTCAAGAGTAGGCCAACTGAAATGAATGGTCTGATTTCAGTGACTGATTTAGCTAGATTCAACCCAAATAGCATGGATTTTCCCACTTCAGTCTGCTGGTGTATCAGGGGAGCAGGTTGTGGAATGAGAAGACAAGCAGTTTTCCTCCCTGACATGGTTATTTCTAGGGGCAGGGCAATGCTTACATAGACAAAACACAACACCTACATACCTGTAGCCAAAGCAATTGAAATGTACCATGGCTGTTGATACTGGGCATGAGATTGGCAGATAAACTAACCCAAAGCCACACAATGAGCTTCATGGATCATTAGGGAATGGCAACTGAGCCATCCCAATCCAAGTTGAACAATCGATCCATTACACTTGCCAGTGGTTAGCAATAGACAAACCATTGAAACAAATAACCCCTGGGAAATCAGGAACAGAATAGAAACCTGGATGACTTCCTTTCCCCAAAAAAACCTGTTATGTTTATCTGCCCCCTCCCCGTGGCGAAGTTAGCTGCATGGGCGCTGGGAGCGGTGTCCCTGCCATGCACCCAGGGGGGGGGGGCGGGGAGATCTGCTGTGCAGGGGTGGGGCAATCCACCGCAGGGGGTTGGGGCAGGGTGATCCACCACACGCTATAGCGGGCCAATCCACCATGTGCTGCGGTGGTGACGGGGCAATACGGTGGCACGCAATACAGTGGGCCAATCCACTGCGCAGTGATCTCCCGCACACCACGGCAGCTTGAGCAGCTGCACAAGGGGGAGTGGGGCGAGCCCCCCACAGTGTGCATTTTTGTCACCCCCCACAGAGGTGACACCCAGCGCAGACTACTCCCACTGCCCCCCTTCCTACCCCCTGCCCCCTCCCATGAGTCTTTAGGGAGCCTGCTGTGAATGTTTAATCCTTCTGGGGAAGAGCAGCCTCTAAAAAAATGAAGGCAAGAATTACATAACAAGGAACAAAACATAAATTGGTGGATCCACATTTCATATAATCAAAAGTATAATTGTCTGTAACCATGGTGGTTCACCAGTGGGATGTATAGATTCTACCCAGGTCCCCACAAAGGAATACAACTTGCATATGCCTCCCTGGGCATGTGAATAGTTCACTATACAACCTGGCATGTTAACAAGGCTTGGTTTGCTTCACTGAATACGTAAGCAGAATTACTGCTTTTATGTTGCCCAATATTCCCCATAGAACTTATAGCAAATTATATCTAGCAGCAGGTAATTGCATTTTGACTAAACTTTCAGCCCAGAAATTAAGACAACAGTATAATTAACTCCATCTTAAGAATTGCAACATGGAAATCTAGTTTTGCTGTACAGTTCCTTAATTTGGGTGTTTGTCTGGGTGGGCTGATGCATTTTTCAGCCCAGGCAAAGGACGGGGGGTGAAATGGGACAAGGCAAAGGACTTCTCAATGCATTGCTATGGTAGCTGTGATTTCGCATGTATGAACTGCAGCACATATTCACCTCAACAGAGATCCATCAATACACTCCTGTACCTCTTGGGGTTCTTCTCACTTTCTGACTGAAAGCAGTTTAGGGAAGCTTGAGCCCTTTGACAATATTGTTACCAGGCATTCCCAATCCCTGCCAAGCCATATGGAATTCCAGGGGTCTTGGCCCTCAACCAGGGTCTCTGCTCCTTTGGAAAATTGAAAATGCAGTGGAGGTTGCTGTAGCTTTAAGAAATGTGATTTCATCACATATTTGCACCTGGGTTAGGATGGAGGGAGTCCAGATCTTACAGCATGGTCATCTCAAGAGGGTCTTGTTCCCCACAACGGTGCAGCACTGGAGTCCATCTCTTGCAGCCTGCCCAAGATGGATCTCTCACTTTGTTCTCCCACTTCTTCCCAGCATCCCCAAACCTATAACAATATAAAGAGCTATCACTAGAATCCAGAAATGAAGGGATATGTATTTTGCTGCCCCATATAAACTAACAATAAATATTGTCATGGTCATGGACTTGCATCCCTAAGTTTTGTGAGTCTGTGAAAGCTTTTTCTTCAGTAGCTGTATGCACACAAGATAGGAGGATGCAGCTGGGCTTGACATCAGTGGTGGTGGTGAACCTTTGGTCCTCCACATGTTGTTGGACATCAATAGCACTGACATAAGACCATAATAGGCCACTGGCCTGCTGCATCATGCCAGTGCCCCTCTAGTCCAGTATCCTGCTCTCATGGTGCTACCCAGATGCCTATGGGAAGCCTGCAAGAAGGACATGAGCACCACAGCATTCCGTCCACCTGTGATTCCCAGATAGGCAGAGGCATACAGAGTCTTCCCAGTTGCTGCTGATGCTGCTTCCACTATTATAACCATCCACAGGCCAGCAAGGGGGAAGTGAGCAGTTGGGCAGGCTCCATGACCCATTGACAGGATTCTGGGTATGTTTTAGATTCTCAGTGATGTCATCTGGACTTCAACAGAAACTGAGCTGCGCTTGGAATAAAATTTCATTGAGGAAAATTCCTCTATTTGCCAAGCACAAAACTGAATCGAGAGAGGTGGGGAAATGTGTGTATGTGTTTTTTCATGTTCATCCATGTTTAATCAAACTCTTCCCTCACATTAAAGGTGGATGGGGAAGTTTTTTAAAGGCTCCAGTGAAAGCAATGGTTGCTAGCTTTAATTTGTCGATTTTCCCGCACAGTGTAAATTATTCAGAGCAATGTTCTCCCAATACACTTCTAAGCAAATATTCATTTTGACATTGCATCTAACCATCTGCATTTGTCAGGTTTCTCTCCATTCTTAACTGAAGGTTTGAAATCTGTAAATCAAACTACCTTTCCTAGTAGGGCAATGTTCCATTCCTTGAGGCTCAAAACAAAGAATTAGGAAAAGGTGAGGATTTGTAAAGTGAAATTGAATGTGTTCTACTTTAATTGACTCCACCTTTGCCTTAAAACGCAATTATTTGTTCTCCTAAGTATCTCAGCATGGCGCAGTGGAAAATAGTTTGACATTTCTGTGCTTCTCGGGGCTGTCCCTTAATTGTTTTAATTACTCCTTAATCCCCATAATGTCACTAACTGGCATGTGCTCCCCACGGCTCCAAAACTTCACAGGCCTTGAAATCTTGAATCTGGAAGAAAAATAGGGGTTTGGAACATGGAGGTTTTGTGGCATTTATTTGATCTTCCTAAGTGGATAGGTAGGTGTAAATGAACTTTAGGCAGATTACAGATACGGATGAATTCTGTTCCTCTAGCTTCAGATTTATGATTTGAGTGTACAGCAAAAATTAGAAGACACTGGCACACTTGAACCAGAGACTCTGTTCTCTCGCTT
This sequence comes from Podarcis raffonei, assembly GCF_027172205.1. Taxonomy (NCBI): domain Eukaryota; kingdom Metazoa; phylum Chordata; class Lepidosauria; order Squamata; family Lacertidae; genus Podarcis; species Podarcis raffonei. The sequence goes on from NC_070604.1 coordinate 57,253,725, forward strand.
TTCTTTTTCCTAGAAAAGTTTGACTCTTGCAGCTCCGGACACCGGACAGCATGCTGAAGTGAAAAGCAAACATTCCCACCCCCCATCCATGCACATGGGAAGATACTTTATACCAAGTCAAGACTGAAGGTGGCTCTTCAAGGACTCTGGCAAAGGTCTTTCTTCAGTTCTGCTACCCAAGATCTTTTAACTGAAGAGGCCAAGATTGAACTTGGCACTTTCTGCATGCAGCACATGCGCCGACACTGAAGCATGAGTTCTTTCTAACCTCCTTTGGGCTACTTTTTTTTTTTAAGTAAAGGTAAAGGTAAAGGTACCCCTGCCCGTACGGGCCAGTCTTGACAGACTCTGGGGTTGTGCGCCCATCTCACTCAAGAGGCCGGGGGCCAGCGCTGTCCGGAGACACTTCCGGGTCACGTGGCCAGCGTGACAAAGCTGCATCTGGCGAGCCAGCGCAGCACACGGAAACGCCGTTTACCTTCCCGCCAGTAAGCGGTCCCTATTTATCTACTTGCACCCAGGGGTGCTTTCAAACTGCTAGGTTGGCAGGCGCTGGGACCGAGCAGCGGGAGCGCACCCCGCCACGGGGATTCGAACCGCCGACCTTTCAATCGGCAAGCCCTAGGCGCTGAAGCTTTTACGGGTGACAATTATCCATTATAGAATTTCTTCTCTCCCCTCCTTTAAATTCAACATCATTTTATATGTCAGTACTTTATTGGGCAGGTTCCATTTGTTGAGTTTTAAGACCAAGGGGGAAAACAGAATGATTCTGTCAAGCACCAAGACTGAGGAGATTGTCAGCCAAAGGCAGAACGCAAAAGTGTGAAATTAATCACATGTAAGTAAAGCATAACAGCATGTGATGGAATGTAACTAATTACCACAGTTCAGATGGGCAGAGGCTAGTTCGGTTTCAGTTATTCTGGTTCTTTCTTCTTCTTCAATGCTTGCCCCCCTCCCTCCAAAAAAAGCTTCAATGCTTTGAGGTGATTAGAAGCCCATCCGATCCCAGTGCCCTAGACTGGGTCACCAGCAAGACAAAGAGAAGAGTCCCACCCCCACCCCCTCACACACCTACCACAGGGTCCAGATCAGTTGGTGTGGGAAGAGGCTCTTCAACAAATAACCAAGTTGATTGCACCATTAAAGTTGCTTTTCCTCCTCCCAGATTACCTAAAAGTAAGGCATTCTTCTTGTACAGTGGCACCTCGGGTTAAGTACTTAATTCGTTCCGGAGGTCTGTTCTTAACCTGAAGCACCACTTTAGCTAATGGGGCCTCCTGCTGCCGCCGCACCGCCGGAGCACGATTTCTGTTCTTATCCTGAAGCAAAGTTCTTAACCTGAGGTACTATTTCTGGGTTTGTGGAGTCTGTAACCTGAAGCGTATGTAACCTGAAGCGTATGTAACCCTAGGTACCACTGTATTTTCATTACTTCAGAGGGTAATAAGGAGGGGCACTTGACTAATATTGCAGCTTACATATACAGAGCAGAGTGCACAGAAAAGAGAGATCTGCCTCTGCCTGTAATGCAAAGTATATTTTTCATCGAATAAAAGAAGTCCACATAATCAACCTGCCGCATTCCACTCTGCCTCATCTTGGGAGCCATTAGAGGCACAGAGCAAAAGGGCTGGTGCATTCATGGGGTTTGCAAAGCAACCATTTGTACAGACTGTTTGCAGACTCCCTGGAGCTCTTGTTTTCAGTAATTGAATCCTGGCAAGTAACCAAAACCATATAATTCCCAACCCCCAGAGTCAGGCAGTAGATTAGCCAAGGAAATAGGAGCCGGAGTGTTGCGATTAATAAGATCACCCTTGCCCTTTGCCTCCTTTGTGCGACCTCAGAAGAGTCACTCAAACAGTTCCTGGCATTTCTAAAATTAATATAATTGCTTCATTTCCTCACAGGTTGTTGTTGTGGCAAGGACCAATTAGCCATAGTACATTTGAGGCTATGGCAAACTCCTCTCTGTTGTGATTTTTGATGCTTTAATAAATTGACACTGATACTCTTCCAGGCATGATTAGCAATCCTGCAGCTGTATAAAAAGATGGTTATTGTAGTGAATTGCCATACATTTCTTAATTGGTGTGGGGTGTGTGTGTGGATCTTACAGATATTAGAATGCTATTTTTTTCATCATAGGAATAAATATTGGAACTCACAAAACCCAAAGGTAATAGCTCCCCAATATCCCAACTGTATGTGATCATCAGTAGAACAGGATAGGCTATGACACAAAGGACTGTGTTGGGGGTAGGTAGGCAAAAATTGGATGAGCCCCCTTGTGTGAGTGGAAGTACTTTCTGCTCCTTGGATGCCTTTAAAAGAGGATTGGACAAATTCATGGAGTAGAAAGCTACCAATGGCTACTAGACATGATAATTATGCTCTGCCTCCATGGCCAGGTGCAGCAATGCTTCTGAATGTCAGTTGCTGGAAACCACAGGAAGGAAGAGTGCTCCTGTGCTCGGGTCCTGCTTGCAGGTTTCCCACAGGGATCTGGATACATCCCTAGATATTCACCTTTCAGTTGCCACTCATTTAGCCTGTGTTGTCAGATGTTTGAGTCCAAAAGCTATAAGGTTGTGTTCAGTAGTGGCCTCTGCAATTACAGACCTCTTCCTAGTGCATTGCTTTACTCAAAGATGGAAGGCATTGGACTTCTGGACTTGTCATAGCTCAGATATGAAGAATCCTTAAGTGTCTGGTTTTAAAGAATCTGTCCTGTATCTTCTGTAGCCCACCTGTGCTTCCCAAAGCCCAGGGAATGAGACCTTCTGGAACAGGGGATAATATCTTGCAGAGCAACCCCAGTTCCTGAACCACCATGCTCAATCATGTTAGAAAGCAGAAGAGAATTTACATCCACCCAGCTGTGCTCAGCTCCACCAGTGGGGGAAGGAGGCCCCACAAGGTCCCACTGCACTCACTGAATACATGGAAGAAGCTACTGCCACCATATCCCATACCAGTGAAATGGGGTGTTTGGGGAAGGGGGAGGGGAGGGAGGACCAAGGGTCCACAAGGATCAAGTGGATCCTAAGCCAGTCCACCTACCAGCAACTGGCCAGATCCAGGCCGCCTTGCAGCACCAGCCTGGATTTGGCTAGTAAAGCAAAAATCAAAAGTTTCCTTTCCCCTCCTTCTCCCATTGCCTTGCTGGTGCAAACATCAGGGCTTTGGATGTGGTGGTGGCAGGTAATAGAATCTAAATATGTCCCCTACATTCGCCCACCCCAGAAATAGTGGCCATTGCTCAGTGGCCAGGTACATGGTCCAAAATTCAATCCCTGGCATCTCAGTCTGAAAGGTCTAAGAAAATCGGAGTGGGACGATCTCCGGCTGAGAACATTGGAAGACACCATCAAATAAAACAGAAGTTAGATGAACAAATGGTTTCACTCAGCACAGACCGTGCAGTTTATGCAAGGTGCAGTCCGCTGCACTGTGGCAGCGTCTATATGAGAGAGTTGTGCAAATGGGACTTCCGGGTTGGCGCCATTGTTTAATGGCGGATTCCCTCCGAGCTCCGGAGGGAATCGGCTCCGTAGCGTCTGGGTCTGGCCGCTGCGGCGAAGCGGGGACCCTTAAAATCACAGGCGCGGATGCCTGTGAACATAGAGACTCGGCGGGCACCATTTGCGCCCCCCCAATCCGCGACGGAGCCTTTTTAAAGGCTTCGGAACGGAGGCAGGGTGAGGCGCGGTGCTGAGAGTACTCCCTCGCCTATGGAGTGAAGCCGCAAGCCATTGACAGAGAGCGCCAACTTCTTCCAAGACCGATTGGATTCTAAAACATAAACCCGTGAGTAATACGGAGATTGGAACCTTAAAAAATTCTTAATTTTGGATTTGGAATGAGCGGGAAGGGGCTAAAAAGGAAGTTCACCCCCCCCTCTTTGTAAACAATTTAAAGCAAAGGACTGGGCAGCTAAGGTCGAGAGAATTTGTTTTCTGTTTTTTAATGAAAGATCCTGACTTCACGGTTTTGACACTATAAGAGACTTACTGGAGGATAAAAAGAATCTTGGGAGCTGAAATTTCACCACCACCCCCCCCGAGACCCGGGAACGTCCTACGAGAAAGCCTGTTGCATTGAAGATTTTGACAGCTGTCAAGTGAGCTGCTAGTCAGCTAGTTGTCAGCTGGAAAAAGAGAACATTGTTTCTGCTGTTTTTGCTGGTTTATTTGGTATAACTTGTTGAAAATAAGGAGGGCTGATACAAAATAACTGGACTTTTGGTTTTGAGTTGAAAGGAACATTAAGGAACTAAAATCCCCCTAGAGGGGTAATAGGGACACTACATCACAAAAATGGCTGGAGTATGTAAAATCCAAGCAGAATTGGACAGAGCACTCGTTCTCTTGGGAAACTTGCAAGATGAATACAATGCTTTGTCTACAAAGGTATCACTACTACACTGGACAGTAAACAACAGTTTTGAGCTTGATAAGGACTTGAAACAGGAAGCCCATTCAACTGAACAAATAAATGAAACTGAAAGTGTAGATACGATGGAGCAATATGTTGTTTTTGAAGAAAATGAAGGAGGAGCAGGAGATTTGCAGGAGTCAAAGGAGAGTTACAATATGAGGCCTGACATGATGATAAAAAAGGACAATAAAAATTGGATGTGGAAAGCCTGGTCTGAATGGGAGTCTGGAAAATGGAGAGATCCCTTTTGGAGGAGATCTGAAGACCTGAGGATTACAAATTTGTTGGTGAAAGTTGGAGCTTTGGGGACATCTGGATCTGAAAGAAATTTGAAACAAGAGTTGGAGCACCCCATAGGCTTTGCTTTTAAGTATGGAGGACTGGCTGGAAGCAACATGGATTCTGTTGGGCCGGAGCCCCTCCGAGACTTGGGGTTTAACATCAAGGATTATCAAAGAGACCGGCAGAAAGGAACTGAGAGAGATATAAGGGCCTCGGATGTGAGATCTCCAGGCTAAATAAATAACATAAAGACTGATGGATATTGGTTGGGGACTGGAACCGGGAAAAGGGTGGGTGGAGGTTGGGATCCAAAGGGTACATAAGGATAATTTGCTTTTTATATTTTGTTAGTGGTAAGGAAATTGGGTAAATCGTGGAAGGGAAATTTTGGTCGACTTTAGGAAAAAGGTTTAAGAATAATTAATGAGGTATAAGTATTGATGTGTAATTTTAATAAGGTAAAATTGGTTTTTTCTTTTTAAATCAATTGAAAATAAGGCTGTTAAAAATAAATTGAGGAAATGGAAAAAAGAAGTAAAGCAAAACAATAGTATGTTAGAACAAATGGTTAAGCTAAGGTAAAGAAATAAGTTAAGGACTTGCTGAACTGACAATTTAAATTGGAATACAAGAAGGGGAGGTGTGAGGAAGTCTGAGAAATAAGGTTAAGAATAATAAGTATCAGAAATTTTATGTGGTTTTTTTTTATCTTTTTTTTCCTTTTTCTTTTGTTTTGTTTATTTTTTGTTTTTGTTGCTTGTTGTATGTTATTTGAAAATGCTAATAAATATTTAATAATAAAAAAAAGAGAGTTGTGCAAATGGTTTCCTTTCATCATGCCATTAGCTTCCAGTGTGAACTGGATCCTTTGTATGAGTGTTGGAGCATGCTGAGAGCTGATTTGTGAGATTTTCCCCCTGTAACAATGGAGAAACTAGTTAACAATGGAGCCTGAGTGCAAGAGGGAAGAAGCTTGTATCATTCTCCCATTATTCTGTATCAGCACTCTTCTCAGATAAACTGAGCCATTATCTATTAAATAGAGGATGGAATCCATCTATGTACTATATTCAACCTTACAGTCTGCCCTATGTGCAAGAGTTCTTTGCCAACTCAGTGGGCAAGAAATAGCACCATAAAATTACAAGTCTTTTTGTAATGGAATACCACACCCCAACACAGAAGGAATAGGACTTCTGGACCAGTCATAGCTCAGAGATCCTTAAACCTACACAGCTATGCAGGAAAACTACACATACAGTTATTGTTCCTATTTATCTAATCATTCCAATAGTCTAATACTGTGTGGACATCCAAGTCAGTTGGCTAAGTGATACTGTACCACATTTGCTTAACAATAAAACTAATACATGCTTTGAGGGATGTTCACCAAATCACCACAGCCTTCCACACCTGCAAATGTTGAGAAAAGCAAGAGGGCTTACCAATTTTTAAGATGCTGGATTTTGCATTTGACTTCAAATTCATCCAGAGGCCTATGGATCCAGAGATATTAACACATCACACCTCTTGCTTTTTATTAAGCTGAATGATATTCTTCTTATATATTCCAGTTATCAAACTGAACTTTGGCTAACATTGGGTTCTGGGGTTTCATGCCTCTGAGAGCTCCATAAATCATACAAGCCCTTCTGCTGATGAGCTAGTGTTCTTTTCCACCCAATTGTTTTAAAGGGTCTACTTAATGCTAATTCTAGTTATTCCATTACATGCAGAATTAGAGACGGAAGGTTCGTGTTTCAAGGGATGCTCAGTGTTGCTTTTTGGCACCCACAGTGATAATTTGCCATTGGAAAAAGATTCTAGAATGGAGTAGTTATCTATCATTCAGGGTTATGCGGGGGGGGGGGGGAATTATCAGAGAGTGAGAGGTGGATAGGGAAGGATAGTGGGAAATTTTTAGGGGGCATTTATAAATACTAACTGGAACACAAACAGCCTGGAGATTTTGAAGAAGGTTGACCATCCCTGCCTAATCAAGATAAAAAGACTTCTTTGAAGAAATAGACTTTACAGTCTCTTGGAATTTATGGAAGGCAAGAAGCTTGTTTGGCAAGGATCCGTGCCCATCAAGATTAAACGAAGTGACCTACATGTTTTATTTCTATCAGATACGGTTGGCTATGCAATACCTTTATGAACTTGGTATTATTCACTGGAACTTGGAGCTGGCACACCATGACAAAGCACCCAGCCCTGCTGCTTCACAGAAACTGGTCCCAGGCAGTCAGAAAAGGCAAAAGCACAGAGTCCATATGACATTGCTGAAATAGCAAGGAGAGTTGAGCCATCACACTGAAATGTGGCAGAGGTGGTGGCAGAAGTGGCAGCAAGCCAGAAAGAGAAAGTATATGTGCTTGTTTATATATACTGACTGTGTATATTCTATATGTAATATTACACTGTAATGTGTGCTGCTAAGATTGGACTGTGTCCAGTGTACTGGACTGTGTACAATGTACTCACAAGTCTAACTGAAACAAAAATGATAAACAACTAATGAAGACAACCACAGAAAACAGGACACAGCAGTATATTTTCCCCCTCCACAAGCACATTCTTCCTTCCAAGCACTGTGGTTGCACAATGTTGGGTGAGACCCTCAATGATCGAAGTCAAGCTCTTCTCCTCCCTCCTGGAATTTTCCTTAAATGGTGTTGTTTTCATGTTTTGCTACAATCTGGAGTCTGGCTTCTTTGAGAGTATTTTGAGTTCCAGATTGCTCTAGATCAACTCAGGGCAACCCAGTCTGGATTTTGCATGAATTGTCTAAATTTGGTTTAGGAAACAAGATTTGACCAATTTGGTTTGCACAACCCTAATAATTACTAAACAAATATTAAGCTAGGTAATGATAATACCAGAAACCAAAGCCTGCAGCAACACACGAAAGAAGAGGGGGAAGGAAACATCTGCTTGCACCCATCTATTCCATTCTCTATATAACAATATATTGGTTGTAAATTGCTTTGAGTTGCCTTTGGCAAGAAAAAGTAGTAGTAGTAGTAGTAGTAGTCGTAGTAGTAATAATAATAATAATAATAATAATAATAATAATAATAATAATAATATTGTACTGTGACCATCATCCCTATAGAGAGAGTTCAAATGCCAACCATTTTTAAAAATAAAACCTCCTCATAATTTCCATCCTTTTCCTTATAATTGAAAATTATGAACCTCCATTTCATATGCAAATAAGGGTGTTTGTTCTGCTGTTCTAGTAAAAACACATATTCTTTGGGGCGTGCGAATATTTTCATTCCTTCTCCTCGCCTTGCCCTCATTCCAGATGCTTCAAGTACTTGGGTCACATAAAATGCAGTAATTTCTAATGTGGCTATTGCAGTAAAGTGATTTTTTTTTCATGGGAGGGGGTTGCCGATACAGCTCCTTGCAAAGTGCACAAGGGAGCCGAGGTACGCTCTGAGTTCTGGAAGACGCTGGTAATCCATCTTGCTGCAACCCTCCACCTAAAATTAAGCCCTGGTGCGAATGGCATGAGAAAGCATATAGCCAGCTACTTTTGCCTAGCTAGAACATAAGATGGGGGCTGTCTTTCATATAACCTGCTGGGATATCTTTTTACCTGAAAAGGTCATTTCCATCAGCAATGCCTGTTATTCAGAATGGCTCATTATTTTTCTTCAAGCTTTCTACTATTTCATTCTTTCTGGAAACAAGTCTGTGCTTGTCTCAAAGGTCTGTGCATTAATATAATCCCAAAGCATGCTTTAAGGATTCACTGCACAACCCCAATACTTCTGCTGGAAAGGACAAAAAACAGATTGCATTTTTAATGTGGTCATGCATGGAAACACTTTCGCCAAAATTAAATGGCTGCCATAGAAATGTATGGGTTGGATTTATGTTATCAAGTCCGGTTTATTAGGGTTAATAAGGTGACCCTAAACTGACACGTGACCAGTCATTCCCCTTACTCTTTTTCCAGTACGCCCAAACCGCAGCATATTGAACAGCAGAATTCAAGACAATGTGCCCTTTTTATCTGGTGTCCTTTTCCTGCCAGCAGCTCACGTGAGCCCAGGGGTCATTGCTGTGTCTGAATGAACCACACAACTAGAACAGAAAACTGTAATCAGAATTAGACTGGAAACAAATACATTGAAGGGTAGCTGTCCCTAACCCAAGATTGCTTAGAATCTTCACTTGGGATAATAATTCTCTTTATTTAAATGCTTTTCAACATATCCAATTATGCTATTACAGTCTGCATCTCGATGTTAGATGCAGATGCATGTGACCAAATCCAAGATTTTGCTTAAAATAGCAGCTTTGGGGTGGTGCTGTTTAGAAAGAGGATCAGCAGAGGGGCTGCTGAGCTCCTTCCCCATTTCTCTGCTCCATCCCCCAAGGGGATTTCAACCATCTTCTTCCCCACTCCCCACTGTCCCCAGGATAATAGTGTGAAAGTATTTTCCATTTGACGTGAGCATAAATCTAGTTCAACAATAAACACCACATCTACTTTATACTGTCAAAGGCAAATGACCGTGTAGCAGCAATTTGAGTTGGCATACTATATTGCTCTGTGCCCATCACTTTACCAATAGACATTTTTACAGTTGTCCTTCAGGAACTAGCTTTGTCCTCTTCCCATATTTTAATTGTGATATAACTTTTAACTCCTGCATCCATGTCCCCCCCCCCAGGAAACCTAAGTGAACATGGAGCTCCTATCCAGGTGTGACAAGCAACCTAATCATGTTTACTCAAAAGAGCCTCTTCTAAACATGTGCAGAGTGTCTTCCCCTCACCCATTGTTTCCCCACCTCCACAATGACTGGTCTTCTTAATACACTCATTTAGGCTGTATCTTGGCCCCTACCCTATTTAATCTATTTTTATCTGACCTACCATTATTTCTTCAAAACGCAACCACTCAAACTCCTTATTTAAACAATAGCCCACTCTTTTTATTACTTTATGCAGATGATGCTGTAATTATTTCACTCTCTGTTTTGGGTTTAAAAAAATTATTTAAGAGTTTCTCAAACTACTGCTCTCTCAATAATCTCAAAATTAATTATGATAAGACAAAGATTATGCAATTCAGAAAGAGAGGGAACCCAAAAGGCTGTATAATTAATGGACACCTAATACAGGAAGTTAAGCACTTCAATTATCTGGGAATCACATTCAAAAATAATATGAATTGGAATACACATATATGTGCTGCAATAGTTAAGGCCAAAGTGACAGCCCACCATATTAAATCCTATTTTTTTTCTCCAGTAGGAAACAGATTTATTCCAGCTGTATTGCAAGTGATTGACATGAAACTTTGTGCCCAACTTCTATACGGCACACCAGTGTGGATTTCAGGTGACCTCAAGAGGTTGGATAAATTTCACGCATCCCTTCTGAGGTCATTATTAGGACTTGCAAACTCTGTAAAATATGAAACAATATGTTGTGAGCTGGGAATATTGCCTTTATCAGTAAGAGCATGGCTGAGGACCTTGAAATATTGGATCTTCCTCCATTATAGAGCCCTATCCCCTAATTCTCTACTTTACAATCTTTTAAGTGACAATGCAATTCACAATCTATCATTGACTTGCAGGAGAAAACTGGATTCGATAGGGCTCACTCTGACTGATTTTGAAATTTCTGATCCCAAAGATACATGGGAAATTATCAGGAAGACTCTTACAGAAAAAAGTGTCCTCGCCATGCTTGAGGTTGCAAAGCACAGCACCTGCTCTCCTATCCACTTAAATCTCCCTTTGTGTAGAGATTTCCAAAAGGGATACATGACAAATCTGAAGAAACATGAATCGTGTAGGCTGTTTATGTTGGCCAGATTTAACATGTTTCCCTCGGTGGTAGTGAGAGGAACTTAGCTATCCCAGAATCAGAGCGTCTCTGCAAATGCGGAAAACAGGAACCCGATACTCTGGAGCATGTGTTCTTTTCCTGTGATTTTGGCAGTTATGCCAGAAGACAATTGTTTGAGGCCCTAAAATTTAATAGACAGATTTTTACACAACCAACTGTTCAGGACCTGCTGGCGGACAGTGATGATCAAATTACTTTAATAGTGGCTGAATTTTTGAGTGCTGTCCATGAAGAAAGAATGGGCCATGATAGAGAGACTTAGTGGTTCTTAATGGTAGGTGATGTTGCTGTGTTGTATTATATTATCTATGTACATCAATTTATTTATTGGAGTTAAGAATAGGACTGGGATAAATTGTGTTCGCTGAGCCCGTATTTTATACAGTCTGTATATGATGTTTGTTTGATAATGTGTGGTGTGCTATGCCTAATAAAGGATTTTGAATTGAATTGAATGCACTCATTTTTCCTTCTCCCTGTCTCTATTCTCCAGCCCCCACTATCCCCCCTTTAGCCTACTCTCACTAGTTTCCTTTCTAGGGGGTCCCCCAAATTCTCCTTTGGAGCATACTCATTAGGCCCCAGTTCCTTCATACATCCCATTCCCCCTTTCTCCCCCATTCTCACCCCCTTCCAGTAAGCCCTACTTGCCTGGACAAGTCATCTCCTCTCCCACAAAGCCTGACTCCCAGGACAACATTGATTTGGGTCAAAGCTAGCCACACCTTTACTGATTACAGATGTGGATGTTTGGCACAGTCTTCGGCATAACCATTGAACCACCAGCCCACCTGTTGGAGTATACCTATTTGGGAACAACCCAAGGCAAAGAGGGCTACGATCCACTTCTCCAGCTACAGCGAGGACCATTTAGAGGCTGCGGCAGCCGGGAAAGGCCCTTGGAATGCAGTTCCTTGTCAGGTCATGGCACTGCGGGGGGAGGGGTGTGTGTGCTGTCCAGCAATGCCAACAAGGGGAAAAGGCAGGGTGGGGTGGGGAAGGTGAATCCCAGCATCAGAGGCAGTCTCCAAATGGCAAAGCAAATGTTTCTCTCCAGGAGAGTTCCCTAATGCAGAGGCAGCAGCTCAGCTCCCAGCACCACAGGCTGCCTTGGCTCCCTTCTTCACATCTCTCACACAACCCCTTCAAACCAGGGTGTCATGAACAGGCAGGACAACAACAAGAAGGAAGAGGATCCTGGTGAGGGGTGTAGTCAAGACTGGGACACATCGGGGCAAGCTGGACATGAGGGAGAGAGAGGTCGGTGTAGGAAGTATTCACAGGGTCACAGAGGATGACAAAGGGATGGAGGTCAGGGCACAGGAACCAGAGCTGCAGGACCCATTACCAGAGTCAGAGGGGCCCCTGTCTCCACAAATATGGTGGGATCATGGAGATCAGCAGAAGGGGTGCCCTAGGAGAGTGAGGCAGGCAAGGGCTCACAGCCCAGTTCCTTAGCTGGCCAGGTGGGGCTCGCTAGCCCTGGGAGGAGGGGTGTGATTCCTCAGCTGGAGAAGGCTTGGATCAGGTGAGGGTGCAAGCCAAGTGTAAAAGTGCAACAGAGCTGAGGTGTCTGCTCAGCTGCCTGTGTTGATGAACCTTGACTTGGATGCTCCTGGACCTCCATGGGTTTGACTCTGGAGTGTCTCCTGCCTGCTGGACTTCAGACTTGGCTACTTGGATTGACCCTGAACTGCATCTCCTGCCGTTTGGACTTCGCTTGTGTAAATTGACCCCCGAACTTTCAACTTTGGACTTGGCATACTGACTTGCTGCCAGGTGGGCCAGGGGTTCAGGACACAGGGCTGGACAACCCATGAGGCAGTTGCCTCAGATTGGGGGACAGTTGGGAGGAATGGCAGATCTTTGAGGAATGTGCTGTGCCGTTTGTTGCCATCTTCTCTGCTGCTGCCACCTGCTCCTCTCTGGCTATTTTTCTGCCCTACCAAGGCAGCTCTGGAGTTGTGGATGGGGAGGTGGCTTTGGCAGCCAGCAGCGACTTTGGCAGTGGCGGCAAAGCCTCTCAGGCTGGCCCTGCTCCAAACCTATTTCCTCACAGCTTCTTCTACCCTCAACACTACCATTTATCCACCATCACCACCACCCCTGTTGCCAATCACTACCTCACAGTTCCCCCCTCCCCACAACTTGCCCCAATCCTAAAATTACCTCTGCTGCTTGTGGAGGACAGGCGAATAAAGTGGAAGAAGTCTCTCTCCCTTTGACCCTGCTCTGCTGCCCTCATCCTTCTGTCAGTGGCACAGAATGAAGAGGAGAAAAACTATCCCCTCTTCATTCCCTTCTCCTCTGTGAGTGACAGCCTGTGGAATCTTAGGACTGGGCCAAACTGTGAGGAGATGGGGCAGTGCAGAAAGCCCTGCAGGCCTGGCTAGGCAGCCTCACTCCTCCTGACTGCTTCATCAGTTGGGCTGCCCACCCATTTGGACCTGGAAGGGGAGGGGCTTTCCGGCGACACACCCGGCATGACTCCACAACCTGCCTCTGCGTCGGGACACACCAGTTGAAGGCCTATGAATGAGGTCGTTTCATCTTCCCTAGTACTGTATCCTTTAACACCACAGAGGTGTTAGACATGACAAGCATGTGTTCTATCTCTGAATTGTGACCATATGCACTGGCAGAGGAAGAGGGGGGCAGGGGGAGCGCACCGCCCCCAGCAGCACGATCCCAGTGGGGTGCCGTTGTGGCTTCCCCCTGCTCACACTGGGCGCCACACCCCCAGGCTGCGCACCACACCCCTGCGGGCAGTGTGCCATGTGCCTGGGACACGCGCCAGCCACACCCCCGCCTGCTCTCCGCCCCCCGGTGCCAGAGCATGAAGCTCTGCCACTGACCATATGCTGAACCTAGTTGCTGTAACATGGAATTTTCTATGTGTGACTGTGTGCTCTTTCTCCATCGCTTCCATCAGTCCACGTATGAGGAAAGGAGACCAGGTGGCAGGCAGGGGAAGTGTCCATGCACTCAAGGATATGCCACATCGTATTTCGTGGCCCTTCAGTCTTAACAAGGACTTTTTAGCATCCCTATACATGCAGTCAGTCTGTGTCAGGTCATATAGTGAAAATAATGGGCAATGACAGATTCCAGATGACGTGACAGATGAAAAGACTCGGCCTCCTTCATCATTTAATTTAGCTCCAGGTTGATGAGTTTCAGCAGGTTTTGCATTTCGCCCTGAAATGGAAATCTTTAAGATGGAAGCATGGTACTCACCAGGGAGCATCCATAAGTGTCTAAAAGCAGCAAATGAACAGCAAGGCCTGAAACCCAGCTGGGTAGAATCGCTTAGCAATGCAGCAAAACAAGACAGTGCTACACTCTGGAGTAAGATTAGTTTCTTATTGATCCTGCATGTTACGTGTCTAGGAGCTGGATATTATTTCTGAGAGCTGACTAACCAACCAGGAGCCCCCAAGCAACAAATAGGTCAGTTTTCCTTTTCAGCAATGTCATTCTCAGAGGAATCTTTATTCTTCTGGATTCTAAGTACTGTGCAAGCTTCAGTTTACACACTCCAGAGTATAAGCAAGCAATGAAGGAAAGAAAGAAAGGGTTCTAGCTCAGCAGGGACATGGGAAGGCCTCAGGTTTAATCCCTGGGAAAGACGACCACTGCTGGAAGTCGGGTGGACTATTCAGCCAGATAGTTCTACAGTGTTCTGACAGCTTCACAAAACATAAAGCAGGATAACAGGTTAATACTCATGGAATCCTGCAGTCAGTGTCTGTCTCTGCTACAAATAACAGAAAAGAGAAACCTGGAAGATCAGAGAGCCTGCAGGATGGCCCAGCATCTGTAAGCTACAGACAACGTATCACACCAGGAAAGAAGATGGGGCAGGAAAAAGAGAAGCCTGGAAGTAAGAGAGACTACAGAAATCTATAAAGGTAGCCCCTTTGAAGTGTAGACATGACCACCCCAATCCCAGTCTATTTCTTAGTTGCATGTTTAGGATTGACATTTTAATAACGAAGCATGTTTAGATAACTGCACACAGTCATCAAATTTCTCTGCTATAGAAGTTGTCCCCTGGTTATATGGTCCTCCTGATATTCCTTTCAGATAGGGGTGGAAAGCACTTTTTAGCCTGAAGACTGCAGTCCGTGGGTAGTGAGGGTACATGCCTGCAATGGCAATGGGCAAGAGACCCTATTTCCTCCACAGAGCTGCAATTCCCAGGGTTCTCTGCAAAGATGGATTGATTGTTAACACTGGCAGAGGAAGAGGGGTGTGTGGGGGGGAGCACACTACCCCCGGCAGCGCGATCCCGGTGATGTGCCATCGCGGCTGGATACCCCCCTGTGCTGGGTGCCCCCTGTGCTGGGTGCCACCCCCCCCCCCAGGATGCATGCCACACCTCTGCAAGCGGTGCGCCACGCCCCCAGGACGTGCACCAAGCCCCTGTGGGTGGTGTGCCACACTCTCAGGACGCGCCCCATGCTACTAGGGCGTGCGCCAGCCCCGCCCCCAGCTGCTGTGCGCCCCCTGGCGCCGGAGCATGATGCTCCACCACTGATTGTTAAACCACTACTGGAACAGTAGTTCTGGGAGAGGGTCTCCTAACAACTCTCAGCACCCTTAACAAACTACAGTTCCTAGAATTCTTTAGCGGAAAATTGTGATTACTTAAAATACCATAGTAGTGCCTTGAATGTACAATGCAGATGTGGCCTTAGTTGCAGTTGCCATTCTGGGCAGATCTGCACTGAAGCCATTTCATCAGTTGTTTAGGTTTTCTCTGTCCATTAGAACAGGGGACCTTCCAGAGGACAGATGTGGTACATGTCTTTGCTTGAATTCAATTTCTACTGCGGAATTGAGTCCAGGCTGTTGCTTAAAAAGCTTGATGTGAGGTTGACGGCTGAAATGATAAGCTCTTTTTCTCCTCCTGCTACTCATTTGCAGCACCAAAATGTAAAAAGTCTGAACTTTTAGCAAAAGGTGCCGATACACAGTTTGTGGCGTCTCATAAAGGCTATTCTCCATAATGGGCTTTACAAAAATCCTACTCAGAGGTTTTTTTTGCCACCTTCTAAATAATCACTTATTTCGGCTGTTATCTAGCACTTGCAGGTCTCCTGAACCACAACAGCAGCATTGTGGTAAGCAAAAATATCTTAGTTGCCAGGAGAGCTTTCCTCCTGGGAGATGTTCATTTTGAACTGTGGGGCAGTTATTTGCATTGCATATGTTGACACTGGTTTAAGCTTTGAAGGATATTTGGGAGTCATTTTTATTTACAGCTTATTTTTATTCACATATTAATGTTTCCGCTATCCTAGACGAAGGGTCCAACTCTGCAGAGTGAATGCCAACACAGGCCCCAGCCAGGAGCCATTTTTTAAGCACCCTGGTATAGAAAAATCACATGGTACCATCCTGTGGGCATTTGCTTCTTTGTGTGGTGAGAAGCACAGCACAGCAACCCTAACGGTGGGTGGTTTCAGACTTTTGAGTCCAGTTCAAGAACTGGGGTGGAACACTATGAGCAACCTTCTCCCCCCATCAAAACAGAATCAGAGCCATTTCAAAGTGGATCAGCCAAACAGCAGAAAGTGTTGTTTTAAGCACCCCCATGCCCCCCAATTTTGGCACAATAGTAAATTTTACCCCAAAAGGTTGTGCTGAGTCATCTTTGCCACAAATATTAGATGCAGAAAGAAATGCTTATTTCCTTCTCCCTATCACCTCTGCCACTGTGAAACAAACAAAAATAAAAAATAGCTGCACAACATCCGCTGTAACAAGTTCAGAAGGAAATATATTGGCATGTGCAAATGAATGGCAGACATCAAGGCGAAAAGTAATTTTCTATTCTTTTGAAGATGGTTGCCAAAGTAAGCAGGATGGGAACTACCAACAGAAGTGTTGTCTGGCCAAGCCTCTTTAAGATATACCAGTCTTGCCGGACAGAAAACGAACAGCAGCAAAAAATAATACCTTCCCCCCTTACCAAAGAACCCCTTATAATTCATTTTAAAATGTGCAGCTTCTGGTTTCTCCTTGACAGGAAGAATTGTGAATAAGAAGATTTTTTTAAAATCCCACGAAATAATTTTTCTCCCCAGGAAGAGAAATCCCCTTCATCTTTTTAACAAAAGATTGAGAGATGCTTTTTGAAGAGGGAAGACTTCAGTGAGGGTGGGGGGAGGGGGAAGTCAGGTGTAAATAACAGCATCTAGAGAAACATCACTGATGAATAATTTAAGTATTAAGACAAGAGGCGACAGGAATGATTTCACGGTGAGTTCTGAGGATCGAAAATGTAACAGCAGTGCGGTGAGTTATTAGCCCCGCATGCCTTGTAGTTGTCTGTTTTCTATGCACAGTACCCAATCAGTGCATCAGCATTGACATTCTATAATGGCATTCTTTCTGCCTTTCAGTCATGCAGTAAAAAGCCCCATTGTTTAAGCCCAGGTTGCTACGCAAAATGGAAGCATCTCATCTCTGCCTTTTATCAGAAGGCTTAGCTTTAGTTGCAGGGAGTGACATTTACTAGCCTTGCACAAGGGATTAGGATTCTTGTTTGTCTGGCAGTGCTGAGAATCATCCTAAGTGGACTGCATGCCAGATCATACTTCGTATCTGGGATCAATTCCACTAATCAACAGCACGAACCAAAATGTCAATCTTTTTCTGACCCACTGAACATGGAATATTAGCATATTGCCCTCTGAAAATGTCCCCCTGCCTTTTTCTCCGTAGATGGGAATGGACCACAAAGACTCAAGATTTAAAGTGGTGGGAGGAAGGGAAGGGAAGAGCCTATTTTAATACAGCACCAGAATGTGTGGGTGCTTTTCAGGTAGGGTGAAATTTAAAAGCCTGGTCTAACTTAATGATCTGGAAGCACAATACCTCCACATATCAGATCCTTGGCGGAGAGTTCACCTTGATCTAGCCTGCTAGACATCTGATTTACAGCTCTGCACCAGACTGGAGCTAATCACTGGGGGCAGGATGGCAAAGTGAAGCACATAAACAATGACTTTAAAATAAAACAAAATGCTAAAGAGGCTGGGAAGATTGGGCAGGATCTTTACAGAAAATCTGTTGGTTGCTTGTTTATCAAGAATCCAGTGCTAAAGGCAGCAGTAAGGAAATGGGACTGGAATATTAATCTTTCGTTGAGCAGCTCCTTCGGATGATTCAGGCATATTAGAATCCTTTAATTAATTTTATTGGAACACAAACACTGATGCGTGCATACATGTTTCAGCAAACGGTGAAAAAATGTTGAGAACGATCCATTTCTAATTTGGATGTTGCGTTTTCCAACAATCAATGCAATTAGTGATTGCCCCCTGGATAAGCTGCAGCAAAATATGTCATTTTTCTTTTTTATACGTCTTTCCTACAGCCTTTGAATGCTGAAAAACAAAACAGCAGCAAGTCCTGGTGAAAATAGCTTGAGCACTGCCATCCCTTACTCCTAATTTTCTTATTGATCCTACCACAGCTCATCCATACAGATTTAGCTTTTGCAACCTTATGGCAAGTAGGAAATGCAGCCCAAGTGGAAGAAGCTGGTTTTATTTTTAATTTTATTTGAAAACTGTTCAAGAAGAATGCTTAGGCACCCTTGGTATTAGTGATAGTTGGGCCTGGCTCACACATGCGCACCCACCCACCTACCCACCCACCCCACTTAATTTCTCAACTCTGCTGGAAGAGTGCTCCGAAGCATGGGACATTAAGTTCTGGTGTATTTATTGTATTTCTATTTTATCTTTCATTTGCTGTTCACCACTTTGGGCCAATGAAGCAAACTATAACATAAAAGTTTACTCAAGATTGCACTCATGGACTAAATCCAAAAATACTTAGGTATACACATGGTTATTTTGCGCATGCAGGCAAATGACATATTTCCAAAGGAGGGAACTCATCAATGTATGCAAAGCTATGACCAGAATGGATATATAAAAAGAGGAGGAGCTCTGGGTATTCGGTGAAGCTCTTGCCCTCACATCAGATTGATGAAGCATTGCTAATGACTACAGCTTTGGGGCAGTTCCTGTGAGTGACTAGTAAAATTTAACTGTTGTAATGAATCTCTGAAACAGATGACCAGCAGGCATTATGACATTTTACATCTCTCTATCAGCATGTAGTATTTGTGTGCTTAAGGTGCTAGAGATTTTATCCGACACCTTGTTGAATGGCTACAGCTGTTTCTATGTGCAGGAGTCAACAGGGAAAGTGGTGCATTGCAGGGCTGGCTCTCATTTTGACCCTGTTTGCTCTTTGGAGAACAATCTTAGTGCCACAGCACTGCATTCAGAAGCATTCCTTCATAATCAAAAAGAAAATGTTTTCCCCGATTAAACCCTTTCATGCCAATAGGAGCCTTATTTGATGCTATACATACAGCCACTGGGATGGGCAGCTGCTGCATAGAAACCCTGAGAGGAAGGAGCAGGGAGCCCTAATTGAAAGGGTGAGCTATGTAGCCAAAGGCATAATTAGAGACCAGCATACTCTCGAGCCAGAAGTCAGGCCATCAATCACAAATCGCCAGAAAACCAAGAAAGAAAATGAACAAGTGTTCAGGGCACAGCTTAGAAATCCCTTTTACAGATTTCCAGGTTCTGATCTCGGTAGCACCAAATCTCAGATATAATATCACAGCTCCTATTTTAATTGTATAGGAAGGGAGGAAAATCTCGATATAATGACCTCAATTTTATTCCTTCTTCAAGGACAGATGGATTTTATTGATGCCCCCCTCCCCTGCTGCTTGTTCTTGAAGCTTTGACTTCCAAGAGTGAGTTTACACAAGGCCTCAAATGGTTTGTTTCCCTTGTGTGTATTGTGGCACGGAGCTCTTTCTTCTGAACCTCCTGTGTGTAAGGGGGAAATGCTTCTGGCCACACTTTAGTTTTAAAATTATTTTCTTTCTAGGTATTTTTAGCTTACTTTATTTAGCTTATTTAAAACAAAATACCAACAATATTGGCTTCCAAGACCACATGATATCAGGCATGTTCTGAGTGGTATGGCCTTGGCTGCTGTATACACTTGAGTGCTGGAAGTAATCTCAGTGCTGGAGTATCATTGCTGCTTCTTCCTTGAAGAATAAGGAACCTGATGAGCTGCTGGTTTAAGCACATCCTTTCAGAGAAGACTTGGGGGTGACTCCAACTTTCCAGGGCCAGCCCTACTATGAAAAGAGCAAGACAAGGTGGCAACTGTGCCCTCTAACCATTTTTCCTGAGCCTCCCAGCCATTCTTCTTTGTTGGAGATCAGAGGTATGTGTGCCAGAGTCCTGTCATATACCCACTAAACAAGACTTCTGCCCTCAGCTGCCATTGTTGAAGTAAAAGTCCAACACTCCAATCAGCTTCTGTATATGGAATTCAAGAGCAGGGAAAAGAACCAAGTTACCTGAGGCATTTCCTCTCCCCATATAACCCAGCCTGACAACTGCACTCTTCAGATGAGGCACTGCTGAGAGTACCACATATGCCAGTGACATGCTTAGTTTGAACTAGAAGCCGGGTTTTTAATGTTGCATCTCCACTCCACTGGAATGAGTTGCTGACTGAAATTAGACAGACCAGCTGGCATCTAGGTGTTTGCTCAGCTACCAGATATATGTTTGTTTAAGAAGGCTTTCCCTGAAAGATGCCACATTCATTTTATGGAATATTCTTTTTTAAAAAACAATTGTGGAAATGGTTTTATTACATTGAGAGTCTCTATATTGTGTGTTTAATCTCTCATTTCTTATTGTACATTGCTTCTATAGCTTCTGGCTATGAAGCAGTCTGAAAAGCTGTAAAATAAAGAAGTATTCCCTTCAGGTAGCAAAACATCCTGGCCTGGCTTGGTGTTTCTGGGCTCCTTTGGCTTGGTCTGGGGAATCTTGGCCCTCCAGATGCTACTGGACTGCATCTTCCACCATCTCTAATTGGCTGACCTGGCTGGGGCTGCCAGGAGTTGGAGTCCACAACATCTGGAGAACCAAAGACTCCCCAGTCCATCAATATAGGCTTGAGGACAGAGAAACTCTAGCTTTCCGGTCGTGCTGCTTGGTGACAGATAGTACTCTCCCCCCTCTCCCCCCCATACATCATATATAAAGACTGCCCTCTTCCCTCTCGCTGGCTGATTTTCTTAAAAAGCATGATGATAGATTTCTTAATGAGAGAAATCTCATGTTAATGCCTGTTCTGAATTTTCTTATCTTTGGAATACAGTACTCCTAATGTAAATTGCACGTGAAGCCTTGTGTTAAGAACTCTTATTATTGATCTAAATCCATGTGATATAAACTTCAGCCAGTAGATTATTAGGACTAAGTCCAGAATGGGTGGGTATGCACTCCACAGTGCAGGGTTGTCCCCCCCCCTTTTAAATTTAAATCTAGTGTGCACTGAAAGTTAGGATAATGAATAAAGAATTAATTTTACCCAGGCAGACGCTGCACTTCTGGCTCCAAGTGATTTGGCTGCAACATTCATTACATTTCCTTTCCAGTGTGGTCTTCAAAAGCCTTATGTACCTGGGGACCATGGTTTCAAACTCGCTGCTCAGCTTTATGCAGAATGAATTTCCTAAGAGTGAATGAATGAATCCAAAGTCATCTAGACAGATGGCGTCTCTTTCCATTCACTTGCGGTCTTGGTACATAATTTACTGAAAAACACATGCCCTGCCAAAAAGTCAACTCTGTTCCGAGTCCTGCTTTGCTGGGTATTCTAGCAAGAGATATTTCTGTTCCGTCGGTTTGGGACAATCAAAAGTGAAAGTCCAATGTTGAGATGGGGTTGTGTATACGAATGTGACTCTGTACAGCAGAGTTGGCAAATCTGCCTGGCTCTCCAGATGGACACCAACTCTCATCAGCCCCAGCCAATTTGGTCAATGATTCAGGATTATGTGAGTTGGTGTCTAACAACATCTGGAAGGCCACAGGTTAGTTACCCCTGCTGTAGAGATTGAAATTCAACTTCTAGACTTACTTGATTCCCTCTTAATAGGATGGGACTGAAGACTCTTTTGGAAAAAGCGTGTTTGATTATTCAGTTCCTTCCTTATAGAAAGTGACATATATGTAGGTACCAGTGCAATCAAATGAATTATAAAATCCTAAATGAACTGCTCCAAAGACTTGAGGTTGGGATCCACATAGCTGTGAGAAGCCCAAGGGTTGCCATACATCTGGAATTTCCCGGACGTATCCTAAATACTGCAGTCGAAAGCAGTGTCTGGGTGGAAATCAGCTAAACGTTTCCTTCTGGGAAGGTAGAATCCAACAGTCTTCATTGAGCTTCACCCAGGAGCAACTATTTCCACTTGATTCTGATCTTGAATTCAAGAGACCAGGCTGTTATTTGGGCACCAGCTCCTTCAGAGATAAAGCTGGAGAAAAAGCAGAAGTTTTCCATTGTAAACCATCGTTACTCCTTGAATTGGTCAAAAAGAAACTGGAGAACAGGCAAATGAGAAGAGGGGCAAATGATAAACAAAATATCTAAGTACAGGGGTTGGTAGGGTGCTTTCCTGTCAAGATGCCAAAGTGCAGTTGAAACGTTTGAGAAAAATTATATGAGCTTTCGAGTTGCCCTTTTCAAGCCACAAGCAATGAATAGATGATTGCCTTGCTAAGCTGCTGTGTGATATTTCAGGATGCCTAATCTGCCCTAATGCAGAGACTCAATTAGTGTGACGCTTTATGAAAATAATGGACTCTAATTGTCTGCCATGGGTGCATATCATGTGCAGCACACTCTCAGAGTGGTTATTTTCTGCAACAGTCAGGCCAGGTATACACAAAAGGAAGGATAGCCAGAGTCTTCATCATCACAGTGCAAAAGAGCAACTTGGAGGTGTCATTTTCTGTGTGCACAGCAGTGGCATTTTAATCAAACGGCAATGAGAATTAATTACGGTGCAACCCAACTATCTAATTGCTTCCCCAAAACAGGATTCTTGTAGTGTATGCTTCTCATGTTTCAAATAGGAACGCTTCCAACAGCCTTTCTATGGTGAAAAGACCAAACATACTGATGATGGAGAGGAACTTAATCAACAAATACTGCTATCTTAACTCAGTACTTAGTCAAATAATTATTGTTGCTCGACTTTCCCAAAAGCCATTTGTATGCAGCTTTGGAAATGAAGCTGTTCTTTCCATTTATTCTTTTTTCCCAGGGGCTGTTGACTCCCATCAGCATGATCTCCACCCAGGGATGATGAGATCTGTGGTCCCACAATTATCTGGAGGGCAACAGGTTCCTGAACCCTGGCCTATGCACTACTCAGGCGATGCCACCTTTGTAATTTAAGATTACCAGACGTTCCCGTTTCCCAGGGACAGTCCCTGGATTTACAAATCAGTCCCCTGACAAAACCCATCTATTTAGTAGGAAGTTGAAAGGTGTCCCCGGATTCATTGAAAAAAATCTGGTAACCTTATTTTAACTTGTTCCACCAACTGCATGGATGGGATTAATGGAGGGAGAATCAGTACAGCATGAATGTGCATGGAACCAGAGCAACCAGGTATGTTGTATGAGCACAATGTGCAACCTCCCCCCCCCCCTAGAACTATCTACATAGGTATGTCCTACAGATCATAGCCATTTCTCACTTTTATATTTGTGCAGTTGGGTATGGATATTGGCCTACAAAATACAGAATCTTCTTATGTACAAATAAAACCCGGGTCACATCACTTTAAAATGCTCAGAGGTGGGCTGTGGTACATTCCTAGTTGCCATTTCCAAGCATGTTAAAGAGCCCCAGCATGCCAAATTGACGGAGCGCCTACTCCCAGATCAACACTAACATCTGCCAATAGCCTTCTGCAAGTGCTCTTCCATCTGTGAGGGGACCAATGTCAATTAGACAGAGGTCTGTGATGCCACAATTATTGAATGCCCTCGCCAAAGAGGCTCGGCTGGAACCAACATCAATAGCCTTTAAATGCCAGGCTAAACATTTCTGTATTTCCTCAAGCATTTTACAACTCGGTTTTTATTTCCATTCTTGAATCTGCTGCTTGTTAATGCTTTGGTATACTGTATTTTTAGCTGGGTGGATTATTTTTTTTTGGTAAACAATTATAACCTACTTTTCTTAGCTACAAAACAGAACACACAACAATCGGGTTGTAGTTTTAATTATTGTAAACCTACCCTGGAACTGATTCTGAGGAAGGGTGCTACATCAATATTCTAAATTAAAATAAAATTGTGGACATGCCCACCCTATTTAGTAGTTGTGCATCCATAATGGGGTACAAAATGGGAACAGGGGAAATCTGGCCCTTGATCTGTTTTCTAATGAGGTTTGGAGGAGGTAGTGCAACTGACCAGTCTTTTCAGATTTAAGAGACTTTGAAATAAACCATCCTATAACTAACTTCCCAAAGGCTTTAGGCTTAGTCAAAGTCCTGCAATCTAGAAATCATAAGCAGGCTTCCATTGCTCTCTGGCAGCTCCAGACAAATTCAGCCACAAACTGAATTATTTGTAGCCACGAACCGAGTATTATTGACAATTCAAGGCTGTGTGAGTGAGGTTTGGTTTTGTGCAGAGTTGTGCTGCTGGAGGGTGCTGCCAGATGTAAAATTGGTAAGGCAAAGGGTGTGACTTCACCTTTGGACAATAGGCTATAATGCAGTTACACCAAAGTCAGAGGTTTCTACAAACACAAATGGCCCAAACATCTCTTCATCTCGGCAAGGAAGAGACATGATTAAAAGTTTATTATTGCTTTTATTCATAAATCCATGACATCGCAACATCATTCAAAATATATGATACAAACTTTTTTAACACAGCAATAGTGTGCAAGTTCACTCCATGTTAAAAGAGAAAATTCAGAAGCACATGAAATACATACTTGGCAATGACAATCATGGATTGCTTAGTTATCCAGGTGTCTTGGTAATAAATCTAACCAATTTTTTTCCCCTTAGCACTTGTAATACATGTCCCTGGCATGCCAAATAATGCAAGAGGAGGTCCCACTTCCCTGCAAACTTGTCCCTCCTGCTTTCGCCCCTCATTACTGCATGTCTTGTGTAAACGTTTCAGCTGGGGCAAGAAGCCAGACTTTGGGCCTCCTTCCTTTCAACGAGAACTGCTTAGAGTACTCCCAATTTAAATTTACACCCTGCTCTTCCTTGCAAAGGAGCCCAGAGCAGCAAACAAGTGTTTTTAAAAAATAAAAAGACAGCATCTTACAATTCCAATTCAGATGCAGACTAGGAAAGATGTCAACTTAAAAAGCCTGGATGTAGTTTTTTGTAGCTCCTCAAGGCTGTATCACTAGAGTAGAGCTGAAAACCAATCTTCTGCAGCATATATGCTGTTGGACATCGGCACCAGATGTTGTTGGACTCCCATCATGCCTCTCCATTGGCTAGGCTGGTTAGGGCTGATAAGAGCTGGAGTCTAACAGCATTTGAAGGCCACTGTGTTGGGTATCCCTGTTCAACAGTCTCCCCCAACCCCCCAAAAAGGATTCAGCATGTAAATTTTTCTAGTCTTTAATTCACAAGGATTCAGTTCATGTCACACAATACCTTTGCTGCGCCTTACAGTTTTAGCAGAGGCTTTAATAAAATAAAAAATAAAAAATAAATGGGTGGTGCTTACACTCTGCTCATACAGCTGCTTATCTCACTTGTTACCTTGGGGCCAAGGTGCTTCCCCCCTTCCTCTTACTGGGGGCTCCCCTACCAGGTTCACTATGCAGATCATGCTCTGGCAGAAAAGGACAGACACTAAACAGAAGTGCTATTAAGGAAGACAAAGTCTCTTGAGCATTGCATCCAGCTACACATTAGCTATTAAAGAGGCACTAGTCAAGATATCACCCTGTGATATGGATTTGATTTGACCTAGAGATTACATAAACCCATGCACCAGCAACGAACAGATGCATGAGCCAGGAGCTTATGTTAGAGCCACTCGAACGATTTCTAGAACCAGAGAGATTTCAATCAGAAATTCCCTGGCTCCTTAGCTCCATATTTAATGACAAACTGCAAGGTTGAGGCCTAAATGTAAAAATTACCTTGCATTGATATTAAACGGCTTTTAAAACCGCAGGACACACAAGCACACAGTCCCTGGTACTCCAAGTAAACCTGGATAGGATTGCACTATAACCCACTTGCCTGAAGACCTAAGGGGAGTACCAGCATTTGGAAGCAACTGGCGCTACTCTGCAGTTCTTTATGTAGTACAGTGGTGCCTCGCAAGACGAAATTAATTCGTTCTGCGAGTCTCTTCGTCTTGCGATGTTTTTCGCCTTGCGAAGCACGGTCCGTCGCAACTGCGCCTCTTCAAGCGGCTTTAGGAAAAAAGCGAACAAACTCGCAAGACGTTTTCGTCTTGCGAAGCAAGCCCATAGGGAAAATCGTCTTGCGAAGCGACGCAAAAACGGAAAAACCCTTTCGTCTTGCGCGCTTTTCGTTTTGCGAGGCATTCGTCTTGCGGGGCACCACTGTATGTAGCACAGTAAAAGGAAGAAACATGGAAAGTGAAACCAACTCTGCTATTATGAAAAGAACAAAACTAATCCGGATTGCAGACTGAACAAATAAGAACATAAGGAGAGGCCAGTTGCATCAGGCCAAAGGCTCATCTAGTCCCCCTCTGGTTGTTATACTGACCTGCCACATGACTGTGGGAAACCGACAAGCAGGACCTGAGTGAAAACAGTGTGGCGATGTGTAACAGTCCAGCTGTTCCAAATGGCTTAATTAAGTATAAAATAAAGACGCAGAAAAGCAACAATATTTCCTTGGACTGAGGACAGCTCAATTCCACATCCTCTCCCTCTCCAGTCCGTTTTTATTACCCTTTGTTCTCACCAGCCGCATGGCTGCTTGCCAGGGTCTCATGTTACCTCATCTGGCCAAGGCTTAAGCCCACCCACACCATATAGGGTCATCACTGCCCAGAGGAAACACAACTCCTTTTAAGGTCAATACAATTCTAATACACGATAAGGCACAACCATGCTGGTCACCGAGGTCAGCGAGGCACCAGGTGGCGCTACAAGCCTTTGCCATGACTTCCTGGCTCCCACATGCCCTCTTTCTTTATATTTTAATCAGAATCATATATATCAGTACCAATACGGTTATATCGAGAGCGATAGGCGACTCTTGTGAGACCGGAAGCGGGCCGCGGACTGGAGAACCATGCAGTACATACAGAAATTAAAGAAGGAATACATTGTATACAGCAACACAAAATAATGCAAATAACTACTATAATAATCACTATAATCAATAAATGTCGAAGCCAACTTCCATCTGGAAGCCAAGAATATAACCATGCCCATGGATCAACGGAAGGAGGGGGGGCAAACGGATTGTGGGCTACCATGGTTTCCATATGGTCGATCGTCGCAGATATGCTGACATTATTATCAGGAATAAACATACAACAATGAGAATGAACAAGTGCACAAACTCCTCCTTTTGAGGCTAAAATCACATCCAAAGCAAAGCGATTCTGTAAAACCACTTCTCTCATTGCAGACAACTCCTGGTTGAGTTTCCTCAAAGCTTTTATGGTATCATTGAATAATCCTTCAGTCCAATTAGCTAGCCGATGGAGGTCCCTATAGTTCATTGCTGCACCCACTGAGGGCAGCAAGGCCCGAGAGACCTGGGTACCGATATATTGATTTATGGGTGAATTAACCTCCCGACGATTCCGTAGTCTAAGAGAAGATGGTAACTTATCAACCTTATACAACAACGGAACCACGAGACCCAATGTACATGTGCCTGTGAGGTTTCGAGGAATGGCTTTGTATGCTTTTTCGCCACAAAGCAACCATAACTCTCTTTGGAGTAAATAGCTGATATTACTACTCTGTTGGGACCAACTAAAGGCTGCAGTAAATAAGGAACTGATATGAAATTGCTCATCTGTGGCATTTGCTAAACTAGGGATAGAAGAATTCAGACTCCAATTTGCATGGTAGGTTTCTTTCCTAGTTTTTAGCCATGCACTGGTATCGCTTCTATAGCACTGAGATTGGTCACTGTATGTTCCTGTAAGAGAACAAGAGCTATTAAACATGAATTTCAATGTATATTGACAGTTTGGATATATGCCCCATGATTCTTTCCCCTCCTTAATTTGAAAACAAATGGGGGCAGGCTCATGGAGGGTCAATTGTACTGGAGGCCAAAAAGTTTGCTTAGGGGATATGATATTAGTAAATTGAAAAGATCCATTAACAGGCACACCATGAAGCATTATGCCTGAATGACTGGCAAAGGGCGGCATGTGCATACATAACCAACATTTAGAAGCATGCAATAAACTAGTAAACTTAATCATATCTTGTACAAAAATATTATTCCTCCATATCTTATGATAATTTTCACCCCTAAAAGTCTTATTCAACAACACTGTTCTTCTAGTTCGAGAGTGGCTGAGCCGTGGATACTGCCAGCCAGAGTAGGATTCAGGCGACAGCTGCTTGCCAGCCGATAAGGTGAAATATGGTGGTTTCAACTGGACCGTGTCGTCTGCTTCTCTTCCTTGTATAACGGTGCAGCAAAGGATGGCAAGGCAAATGGTTAGGAAGGCACTTCCACAGTTGAAGGGACTCGCCATGGCCGCACACATCGAGCTGGAACCCACAAAGGCTTGTCCTCGACGTCCACTGCCGCGTACCCTCGTCCCCACGTGATCAGCGGGACAGGTCCATGCCAAGCGGGATCAGGCAAGCGTCGGTACACCACCAAGGGGCGGGGGAGTGCCTCCTCCTTCCTAAAATGCAATTCCGCGGGAGTATGGGTCCTATTATGTGGATATAAAAGATGGTTAAGCACAAAAAGAACCTGGTGAACTGCCGAAGGGATGTCTGCTGTTGGTATGCTTCGGCCGCCAAGTTGTTTAAGCAATAGTGTTTTGAACGTCAGGTGCGCCCTTTCCACTATCGCTTGCCCTGTGGAGTTAAAGGGTATACCATGAGTTAATTTCACATTCCACAACATACAAAATTCTGAAAATGTTTTAGAAATATATGCTGGACCATTATCAGTTTTGATGCGCGCAGGTTTACCCATGACTGAGAAACAGCGGATAGTGTGCTGAATGACATGCCGAGCTGTTTCCCCCCTCATGGGCGTAGCCCATATGAATCCAGAGTGGGTGTCCACCGTGAGGTGAACCTTGGAGAGTGGAGCCAACACAGGTGTGTGTGTGACATCCATCTGCCAACACGCCAATGCAGACGTGCCCCTAGGATTGACAGCATCAAAAGGGATGGCCAGCTGAGATTTAGAACAAGAAGCACATTGGGACACAATATCCCTAGCTTGGGCCAAAGGAATAGAAAACTGCTTAGCCAATGCTTTCGCAGGGAGATGAAAGGTGTTATGACATAGTATAGGATCAGAAAAGAGAGAAAAGGCAGAAATGTTCTTCAGAGCTGAATCTGCTCTTGAATTTCCCTCTGCTAAATACCCTGGGTGTGATGTGTGGGAGCGAAGATGTGCAACATAATAAGGGAACTCTCTGTGCTGAAGTAAGGCCTGCAGGGCGAGAAACAAGGAAAACAAGTCAGAATCCAAGGAAGGAGTTATATAAGATATTGGTAAAATAGCAAAAAGGCGATATACATACTGAGTATCCACAATAAGATTGAAAGGTTGAGTAGGAAAGGATTGAAAGGCAAGAATCACAGCCGCTAGCTCTGCTCGCTGGGCAGAAGACTGTGGAGGGGTGAATAAACATTTCCATTTTCCTCCCTCCTCCCACGTCACTACTCCCCTACTTCTTGTTCCATCCGTGAAGAGGGTTAGCGCCGAGGGGAGAGGTGTGAGAGACAAGGGGGTAGCCAAAACATAGGTGACCTGTGTCAGAAATGTCAAACGGTCATCCTTTGGAGGATTAAAAATGATGACACCTATAAAATCAGCCAAAGCAATTTGCATGGCAGCATTTGTGATCAATAAATGCTGCTGTTCAGTCTGTGAAAAAGGCAAATAAATTGATGCAACATCAAAACCGCTCAAAGCTATAGCACGTGAACGTCCTTTGATAACAATGTCTGATGTGGATTCAATTACGGAATAAATGTTCTTCGGAGGGGTATGAGGTAAATGTAACCATTCTATAATGCAGATAGTCTTCTTCTTGTCCGTCTGAGCATATAAAATTCCTGTTGGCAACAATGGTGTAGCAAATACGGCCAGGTGCAGCTCGTGTGCAGAGGCCTCTGTGATCCTGTCCACGAGAACAGATCGCAGTTGCTGATTAACAGTTTGTAATGCAGTGATCATTGCCGAAGTGACCTGGATTACATCTGCTGGATCCTTGTGTCCTGCGAGCGCTGAAAACAATGGTGATAATGTGCTGGTAGGTAATGCAAGGAAAGAGCGAGCCCAATTCAAGTGCCCAAGAAGTTGTTGTAATTGCACAAGCTTCATGTTTGAAGGGATAGTCAGTTGGGGAACAATAGGCAGTGCTGCTTGCGCAGAGACTTTATGTCCCAGATAGGTGGCAGGCAACATCAATTGAATTTTTTCAGGTGCTACGTAGAGTCCCGCTTCTGCTAACGTGGCAGAAAGTTCTTGAAAAATGCCAGGCGGGAGTTCCTTAGCAGCGATTAAAATGTCATCCATGAAATGATAACATATGACCTCTAGGTGGCGCCTGCGGAAAGGTTTCAATGCTTCATCCACAAAATGTTGGCAAAGTGTAGGGGAGTTCCGCATGCCTTGTGGCAGAACAACCCACTGATATCGCTGGGTGGGCTGCGAATTGTTATATACTGGCAATGTAAAAGCAAACCGTTCCCTGTCCGCTGGATCCAGTGGGATAGAAAAAAAACAGTCCTTTAAATCAAGCACAGCCAACTGATATTCTCGTGGGAGCATATTTGGATTTGGCATGCCAGGTTGTAAAGTTCCCATTGGCTGTATCTGTTGATTAATTCTCCTCATATCCTGTAAAAGACGCCATCTGCCTGATTTTTTCTTAATAACAAAAATTGGGGAGTTCCAGGGAGATGAGGACGGTTCAATGTGGCCAAGAGTCAATTGTTCAGAGATAAGCTGGGCCGCCGCTGCTAATTTTTCTTTTGGTAAAGGCCATTGTTCTACCCATACTGGGGTAGTGGTGATCCATCGTAACGGCAGTGCGGTGCGTGGAAGTGCAGGGGCGGCCCTTAGAATAAATTTGACTCCAATTTGGTGTCTGCAATAGCCAAAATATCGCGCCCCCATAAGGAGACTGGAATGTCCATTATTAATGGATAGAGGGTGATCTGAACCCCGCTATCGCTTTGGATGAGTATTGGGTGGAGACTGCGCCGTGCCTGTGATTCACCTCCCACACCAATAACTTGTGAGGCTGGACAGGTGGGCCAACTGGATGGCCAAGCAGATTTTGCCACGACTGTTACATCCGCCCCCGTGTCCAGAACTCCCACAATGCGCCGACCTCCCACTGTCAGAGACACAGAAGGGCGCGAGGCTGTAATGTTCATGGCTGCTGCAATGAGGGGTAGTTGTTCGGATGGGGGGAAAATGATAATTTTCGCCACTGAAGTATTTGATTGTATTTTGCATGGACGATCCGCATATAGCGTGATCTCAGGGAAATTCACATATGGTCCGTGTGTTAGCATCGGTACCGCATGAATTCCTGTTGCTTGTGCAGATAATAAAGGCAATACCAGACAAGTGGCATGATTGTCTAACCCTGTTTCAGTGAGAACATGAGTCTTTAAAGGGCAGAAAGGCAAATGGAATTCCACGTCCTGAGTCAGGCGAAGTTGTGGTGCTGTTTCCCTGGACTCTGGGGGGTCCCCTATTGATTTGTCTGGGCCCGGGGTGGGCCCTGCTGCCAGTTTCCCTGCTGTTGTCCTTGCTGATTTCGGGCAGTGTGCTGACCCTGCTGTTGGTTTTGAGGAAGATATCTGCATTGATTGGCCCAATGAAAGCCTTTTTTGCAGATTGGACATTTGGTAGAAGGACGCCTTGGCTGTGGCGTGGATCTACATTGTGCCTTAAAATGTCCTGGTTTGCCACACTGGAAACAAGTTTTATCAGTGGTTACAGGCTGGTTTTTATTTAGCGCTGCTGCCAGCAAATGGGCCTTGTGGGTGGCTGTACCAACAGACTGACAAATGCGAAGCATGGCTGCTGTGTCTGTGGCAGGATTGTGTATTATCGGGCGCAACGCAACCTTACAATCCTCATTTGCATTTTCAAAGGCCAATTGTTTGATAATTATTTGTTTGGCTTCAGGATTTTCAATTTGTCTACTCACTGCTGTAATCAGCCTGTCCATAAAGGAAGAATATGATTCTCTAGGTTCCTGTCTGATAGAACCCCACCTTGATTGAATACTGGTGGGTTCCGGGATTTTTCTCATTGCTTGTTGAGCAGCAAGAGCAGTATCCCTCAATAAGATCTGCAGCAGTGTGGCTTGTACCGAAGCCTGAGCAAAAGGGCCACGCCCCATCATAGCATCCATCACATCTGCGAGGGTAAGATTTGGATTATTCCCTCTGATTTGTTGTAACAAGGCTGGAGCATAACCACGGCAGGCAGTTTCCCATTCATGAGCAAATAATACACCAGCTGATGGGGGTAAAACTGTACGTGCCAAAAGCTTGATGTCATCTGGAACCAAAAGCTGGGCTAATGTGGCTTCCAAAAGAGCTTGTGTAAAAGGAGCTTGCAGTCCATTTGTCCTAACTGACAATTGGAGCTCTTTCAAGATTTTAAAGTCAAAAGGTTGGTGCTGAGCTTGTGTTCCTGCTGCAGCACCAGCAGGGGGCACAATGACAGGGAATGCCATAGTATCCTGAGATAAGGAACAAGCAAGGACTGCACGTTGGAAAGGGGTAGCTGGTTCTGCTGCTGCTGCTGCAAGAGCAGGGTCATTTCCAGCCAGACCATGGTATTTTTGCAGGATTGGGTCCTCTAGTGAGGAACTGTAGTCCGGAGGTTTGGGGTCTGGGGCTGCAGGCAAAGCAAGGGCTGGAACACATGGCAGGACAGCAGGCTGAATTAAAGAAGCTGAAGGTTGTATTGGCAATGCAGCCATGGAGATATTTTTTGGTGATAAAGAACCCATAGCATATCGAACCTTGCACCATGCATTTAAAATCCTAACATCAATGCTGGGATGTCCATGAAAATGTGTTCCAATCTTGTCCCAATGTTTTAATTCCCATGTCCCATCTGCAGGAAACCAGGGACAATGCTCCTCAATTGCCAGAATGAGCTGTATCAAATCACCCTCAGGGACTTCCAATTTGTTGGAGGAGAGGAGAAATTTTAAGTCTTTAAAAAATTTTTGTTGGGGAGTAGTCAAAGAGCTGCCCATTTTTCTAAAATCAATATAAAAAGAAAGAGAAAAGGGATCGGTCTCACCTGGATCTTTTTAAAAGATGAATTCAGCGCTGTGAAACCCTTGCCGGGCGCGATGAGCCGATGATATCCACTGCTTGGATCGAAAATCCTCTCACAGTGTCTTTTAAAATCCTCTCAGTCTGTCTGAGACTGCTTGCTTCAAGTTGCTTGTTTTTTTCTCTTTTAAAACCCTCTGCCGTATTCTTTTATTCAGCCTCACACGGGGCACCACTTGTAACAGTCCAGCTGTTCCAAATGGCTTAATTAAGTATAAAATAAAGACGCAGAAAAGCAACAATATTTCCTTGGACTGAGGACAGCTCAATTCCACATCCTCTCCCTCTCCAGTCCGTTTTTATTACCCTTTGTTCTCACCAGCCGCATGGCTGCTTGCCAGGGTCTCATGTTACCTCATCTGGCCAAGGCTTAAGCCCACCCACACCATATAGGGTCATCACTGCCCAGAGGAAACACAACTCCTTTTAAGGTCAATACAATTCTAATACACGATAAGGCACAACCATGCTGGTCACCGAGGTCAGCGAGGCACCAGGTGGCGCTACAAGCCTTTGCCATGACTTCCTGGCTCCCACAGCGATGGAGCTTAATACAAATGCAACTGTCATAGCCCTTTTGGTTTTGGGTGCTAAATACTAGTAAGTGCTACTGCTACAAATGCTTTTCATTCTGGACCAAAATATCCATTTGTGACATTGCGTTCTTTAAAAAGGTTTTCCTTGGCTCAAGTGTTTGCTGCAGCATGAAGTTAGATTGCAGTTATTACTCCCAATGGTGCTGCTGCATCAGAAACTACGGGAGCACACAGCTGAAATATATAGGACGTCGAAGGTGGGTGTCTGATATCATCTGCCTGTTCAGCCCTTCAATCCAAGTAGCAATGACTGCCAAAATGAGAAATGATGGCAAAGATTTTCTCTGTGTTGAAATAAGTGCGCATATATATATATATATATATATATATATATATATACACACACACAAACAGAAAGTCTTTGATATCATTTTTCATTTCAGCAGTCATTGCTATTTGCTACACATATAAACAATCCTTATGTTCTTGCACCGCAATTTACGATTTAGCTCAAAAAAGTAAGAGTGCTTGCTTTAGTGGAAATTACAATGCTTGCAATTTGTGCCCTCTAGTTCTCTTCCTGTTATTTTACAGACACTGTACTTGGAACAGGCTATTCATATCAGAATAGAAGCTGTCAACATGAATATTTATACATTAGAAACAGAGATTGGGGGAGAGAGAAAAGGTTCTTTTCAGATACATAGCTAGATGGACTCAGAAAGGCCACAGTATCTTCTTCTATTCCCAGACATTGCTATTATAAATTATGCTTTTAAAAAGCCACTACAGTGGACGCTCGGGTTGCGAACGTGATCCGTGAGGGAGGCACGTTCACAACGCGCAGCGCTGCGTCTGCGCATGTCGCGATTCGGCATTTCTGCGCATGCGTAAAGTGTGAGCGCCGAAACCTGGAAGTAACCCATTCCAGTACTTCCGGGTTCGGCGTGGTGCGCAACCCGAAAACACACAACCTGAAGCGTCTGTAACCCGAGGTATGACTGTGTTTATATTTAGCAACATGTTAGACATTATTTATTTCTTTGGAGGGCGTTGACATTAGCTTATACTGAACAATCTGTGCTGCATTACCTGTTCAGCTTAAACATCCAAAGACAGCATTCCTCAGCTGCATTTTATAAAAGGTAGGCTCTCATTTTCATCTTGAAATTTTTGAAATGCATACTGGATAAAACAGTGCAATTTCCTCCTGTAACCTTACAAGCTTGACTGTGTGTACTCAGCAATGGATAAAATCCAAATTTGCCAGAATATGTTCCAAAAACATCTGGCTTTTGAGACCCACATAGTAAGTACCCTTACTATGTAAGACCCACAAGTAAGTACAAGATAAAATATTTGCATGCTTTGCATTATTCATTTTGCTTATCAGACTATGCTGGACCCTATAGCCCCAACCACCACCCCCCGCCCAAGTATTGAACCCCAATAAGGTTTAGTAAGGCCCACCCTGGCACCTGCAATTT
Source organism: Podarcis raffonei (assembly GCF_027172205.1). NCBI lineage: Eukaryota > Metazoa > Chordata > Lepidosauria > Squamata > Lacertidae > Podarcis > Podarcis raffonei. The sequence goes on from NC_070604.1 coordinate 57,288,803, forward strand.
CAGCTGGCACTACCCACAGAGTGTTGTTACAAAGCCTATCTTTGCAGCTCAAAGGGACAACAAATTGCCCGCTAAAACATGAAAAAGAGCACCATTGGCTTTAGCCCTCTGTGTGTCCTTCTCTGTTCAAAAAGGAGCACGGCATGAATAAAACATGGTGGAATGTGACAATTGGAAATGGATGAGGCTTCTGCCTCTCATTTTCTGTCTTTCTCCTGTACCCAATGAAGTCATCTTGCATCTCTCACTAGGACTGTGCCATTGCATAATTTACTTCGGCCTTGTGGCGGTATTTTTTTGAAAAAAAGTGAAGCTGTTCTTGGGCACACCATTTTTAACTTGGAATAAATAAGTGAAAATGGAGCAGGTGAGGATTTCCAACTCCAGCACCCATCAGACTGCATTTGGCAATATAATACTTGTAGCTTTCCTATCATGTATGTATCTTGGGGGGTGCCTTTAGAGATTTTGTTAAACTTATATTTGCATTAGTTGTTGCAAAATATATGACCAACAAACTCTAGAATTGGGATTCCGACTCAAACCAAATCAGGCAGTTGCTTTGGATGGAATAAGGATGCGATGAATTGGCTTTGAACCCAATTTTGTGGTTGGTGTACACCCCTAATATAAACACCAAACTATACCCAAGGCTATAGCTTGATAAGCAACGCAAGTTAACAATGATACAATTATTTCTCCCAAGACCTTATTTGTTGCCTTTTTATGAAGTTGCACCATAAAGCGTAAATATATGACGACAAGCACATAAACTGTCCTAATAACTTGGAGGGCCACAGTATAGGCCTTACTAATAAACATATATACAGGTGACTCCCCATTTATGCGGGGGTTATGTTACCAACCCCCCCATATGTGAAATCACCTAAAATGGGGTGTTGCCTGTATCAGCTCAGCTGATGCATGGGTAAGAGCCTCCCTATTCATCAGCTGTGGGAGAACCAAACTGTTCCTCTACTCATGTGCACATTACTCCACTTCTGGTCCACACCATCTGCGTCAGAGATGCATTGTTCCTCTGGCTCGCACATGCAAGCAGAGGGTCAGCTCTGCTCTCTCACAGCTGACAGGTGGGGAAGCAGCTGTTTCCGTGCTACCCTGAAAATCAGCTGTTAGGCAGGAAGGACTCATGCTCACAAGGAGATCCTCCCCAGAGCCTTAAGAGGACATCCTATTCAGGCTCTGGGAAGGGTCTCCTGACAAGCCAGGACGCCTCTCCAGGGTGTCCCCCATTTCCAGAATCCACTTCTGAGATCCTGGCACCACGTGTGTTTGTGGTCACATGTAAACAGAGCACATGCAGATGGGGAGTTGTCTGTACTCCAAAAGAAATCACTGAGTTTAAATTCAGCATGCCAGCCAAAACTGTTCACCATTACACAGGAATGTACATTTCAGAATTTTGTAATCATGTCTGGGTAAAATTCAGTCAAATTTAAGCACTTTTAAAGTCCCAGTGATTTCAGTTTTTTGATGTTTAACTTGTTAATTAATACATATACCTAATTTGTGTGCACCATATAAGATGCTCACAAACATGTAATACATTGGAGAAGCCTGCAGATAGTTTAACTCCAGATCAACTGGAAATATTATTAGCAATGCTCATACACACAACCTCAAAACTGACCTCCTCGCTTTCAATTTTGGAATAACAGAGAAGTCACAAAAACACAATAAATACTGCATATTATCGTTACAGGAAGTTTAATTTGTTCAGCTCATCAAAATATCAAGGTTTTAGTGTACATTGTTAAAAAAACAACTACAATTCTACTTCAGACTAAGATACTCAGAATGGAGAATCTACAAGGATGTTCTGTTTCCTGACCTTCGAAGGTCAATCTTGCTACATTCAAGGAAGTAGCTATGCCTTTATTTATCAATATTAAGTAAGGCTGGGTTTTCAGAATGGGGATTCATATTACTGCCTCTTATTGGCAAACTTGTATGCAATTTAGAAATTTAAGGTAGATGTTGAAGAGAAGCAAAGTTTAATAGTATGGAAATCACTCCAAGAAAATATAAGCAGGACATTTAAGTAATTCAAGGGCAGGTTCTGAAGCCAAGTGTAAACAAGGCTATGGTGCATGGCTAGAAAAACACATTATTTTTCAGATGAACCAATTTAGAGGATGTCTTGTGAAAGCGGAATGCTGAAAAGCCTTATTATTGATTTGGCAGTATGTACATTTAGAATGAATGCATTTTTATAGAGAAGTATATAAAACAAATAATCAGTGTCCTTTTAAGAACGTAACTAAAATTTGAAATGAGAGGCTCATTTGCTTGATCTATGTGTTCTGCACTCTAATGTTCTTCATGTCTCTTAGCAGCACTGGTCTGTAGGTTAGAGCCAAGTTTTCCATGTATTTGAAATAATCACTCACTTGAAATCCATGAAGTGCTTCTTCCTGCACATTGCACAAAAGCAAAGTATTAGCCAGGGAAAAAATGATGGATATTAACATTTGAGGCTTTCCCAAGAGGCAACTTGTTTTATTTTTTCATCCCATTTAGAAATTTGTTCTGTTTCCATTGTAATACACAGATACTGCATTATGACAAAAGTGAAAAATAGACACATCCGTTTCTATACAATGGTGTCTAATGACATATTTACTAACGGAATTAATACAGCAAAATGAGGATTTCAAACTTTACATATTTCTTAGCTGTATCAGTATACATAATTTGAAGTATAAAATAAGCTACAATTTATCAGTAGCCCTAGTTAAAATAAATTACTGTTTAATATAAATGAGCAGTGTGTTATTTCATGCCGCTCCAAACTTCCCAATTTGCTTCAACCTGGTCCTACCGCCGCCACACAGCAAGAAAAGCAGCTATGACACTGGTCTCATCGTTCATTTGTCTCCAAATAAAGAACAAATGGAAGCCTGTGTTTGTTCTTAGTTTACTGATTATAGTTTGAAAATAAACAAGCCACAAGCCTGATGCAGACAAGGTAACCTGAGGTTTGTTTCCTCAGCACAGGAGTAGCATGCTGCTCTATCACACTGAACCATCATTTATTTTAACTATGGTTTACTGTGACGTGCATACTTGGCCAACTAACATTGCCTTGTCCCATACCCTTTGTTTGCAGTTGCATGCCATGTCCTATTTTGTTTCTGACAAATTAAACCAACCATCTTGTTAGAAGGTTAGCACTAGCTGCATTATGAACGGTACATTTTGAATGTCTTTTAAAATAAGATAATTGGGAATTAACCCAAGGACAGACAAGTTTAATTATTATTATTTTAAATTTCTATACAGGGCAGTTTATGATAGAAAAACACAAACATGAATAACATAGTAACAAATAAAAACACCCCACAACAGAGTTTAAAAGGGCATAGATGGTTTAAGGCCTGGGTGAAGAGGAATGCCTTTGCACTGATTTGCTATTGAGGGATAAGGAACTGCAGACTTTTGTTCCCCCAGCTCCTACCACAATGCTGGCAAGAGCTGGAGAAGGATATTTTCCAAAGCTATCCACTGTTAAAGTAATCTTAGGGACATGGTAAAACTTTGCAAGGTGCAGAGCATCAGTGAAGTCGGTAGTTCTAAACAGAAGTGGTTGTGAATTCCTCTACAAAACAACAGAAAGTGTTGCAGATGTTAATATTTGCATCTCATTTGCAGCAACTGTAGCATTAATGGCTAGTAAACACTGGGGAGAATAAGTAAGTTTTTAGTATACACTGAAATCAATGCTTTGTCAGTGCTTCCCTTAACCTAGAGGCAAGTTTAGTTGTTACTTTGAGTGCTGTGTAAACCATATGGAAATACAAGATGAGGATTTTACTGCCTTTCCACATTAAGGTTTTGATGGGGGAAAAGTAATTCAGATACTGTTTTGTTTGTCAATAAATGTGTGCATACCTGTATGATGGTTACTAGATGCTTCAAATCATCTATCTAAAATTGCATATTATATATTATGTCACTGTGCAAAAAAAGTGAAACACTTGGTTGGAGTATTATGGGCCACCAGAAACCTCACATACTGTAATGGAGGATAGTGGTTTTGTTAGAGAATCTTCCACTTTTATCCATATATATTATTATAAAGTAATTATATGACAAAGAGCAGCTGGCTCTTCTTGAAAGTCAGCATCAGAAAAATTGGGATAAGAAAATGCCCCCATAGACTTTTGAGGTGTGGGTGGGTAGGAGAGAAGGAGGAAAAGAAGAGGTGACCTGACGGGCCCACAATCCTAGCTACAACTAAATACTGACTTTTAGTATCAATGGGATGAGTAATTAGAAATTATTTGCTTCATGAAGCAGTTAATAAGGCTTTTATTGGAGAGATTTGCAGTCAATTGTCTCAGCCTACTAGCAAGGGAAAGGGACGCGGGTGGCGCTGTGGGTAAAAGCATCAGCGCCTAGGGCTTGCCGATCGAAAGGTCGGCGGTTCGAATCCCCGCGGCGGGGTGCGCTCCCGTCGTTCGGTCCCAGCGCCTACCAACCTAGCAGTTCTAAAGCACCCCCGGGTGCAAGTAGATAAATAGGGACCGCTTACTGGCAGGAAGGTAAACGCCGTTTCCGTGTGCTGCGCTGGCTCACCAGATGCAGCTTTGTCATGCTGGCCACGTGACCCGGAAGTGTCTCTGGACAGCGCTGGCACCCGGCCTCTTGAGTGAGATGGGCGCACAACCCCAGAGTCTGTCAAGACTGGCCCGTACGGGCAGGGGTACCTTTACCTTACTAGCAAGGGAAATCCATGTGCAGAAAAAACCTACCACGTAATAACCAACATGGATGCAGATGTTCGTCTGTATTACAATGCACACCTGAGTTCCATTACACTGGCTTGTGCATTTGATGTAAATAGGTTTGTACATTCCTTTATGTAGCCACAAACTGTTGCACACAGCTTCAAGTTGACTGGGTCCTCTTAATTAGAGTTTCCATTTTAATGATGCACTGCTTTGTGTACTTAGTACTGTGTTTCCTTCAAACAATGTATTGTATTCTAAGGGTGTAATTTACAACCAATTAAGTCCAGAGTATTCTAGTTAAAATTAAACTGGAATCAGATATGGTGGATTTCTTTTCCAAAATCTGCCAAGTCAAGCCTAGTTATTAAAGTCTAGTTAGGACAATTTGACAGAGAGTGTAAATTAAAATCGTGCTCTTTCCTCAAAAAACATTTATTTTTCTCTTTTATAAAAATACAGCAAACCCCATGATTCCTTATAAAATGTGTTCAGCACACTTTTAATGAGAGTTTCATAATTTTTGACCTATTATTTGGCCTCTGTATCTTAAGAACTATTTAATCATGATGGCCTGTCATCAGATGTTAAGATGAATTTTATTAGGAGGAAGAATAGCTCTGGTGTGTTGTCTCCTGCTATATAATGAGGACTACAGATCTGTCATGCTATTTTAAAATGAATGTCAAAGATTTTAAATTAAAAGTATATTTTGGGAATCACATTATACAAAATGGCTGTTATAGACAGGCAGCAGCTAATGGCATGTTTAAACAATTAACTTGATATTTCTTATTTTAAAAGTATTATCCAGTCTAGAACGATATATTCAGCTTTGATTCTAAAGTTATGTATATCAAACAGGGTTTATTAAATTTAATATATATAATGCCTGAAGCAACTCTTTTCATACAGAGAATTCTACTTTGGAGTTTTCGTTTGTGCATTCTTAGAAAAGGTAAAGACAGATATGAAACTTAAATAGAAAAGCAGCTTTCAGAAAATAATAACTCATTTAACTTCAGCTTTAAAATTTATATCCCTACCTCTTTGCCCAAAGACTTAGGGGCAGGGGACAACAATAAATACATAATTAATGTTAAAACAAAACAATAATAGTAGAATAAAAACAGTCTGCCTAGGTATCAGTATACATTTAAAGAAGGTCTTTAGCTGAGTCCTAAACCTGAACGACGTCAGCACCTGCCCAATGTCTGGCAGAAGTGCTTTCCGCAACTGGGGTGCTACTACTGAGAAGGCCCTCAGATGGGTTATAAAGTCCCAAACTATTCTCAATGATGGAACCATCAGAAAGCTCTCCCTAACAGATTTCAACTCATAGGCAGGTTGAAATGGGGAGAGGCAATAGGGATAAGGGAAAAAATATATTCTGACCACCTAAATCAGTTACCAGAATATGCAAAGCACTGACATAGTTACCTTCTCAATGACCATTCATTCAGCTTTGAATTAACTCAGGTTTGCCAAAAGCTCATTTCTAGCTCTGAAATTCTTCACTGAGTTTTCTGAGTTAATACAGCCACTACACTTATGAGGAGACAGCACTGTCATGGATACTTTAGCTGACATTTGTGCATTGCAGGGGGTTAGATTAAATGGCCCCTGTGGTCCCTTCCAACTCTACAATTCTGGTTCTAATAAAAGGCAGCTACTGTTTCTGCAGAGTAATGTAAAGCTTTGAAATAAACAAATCTATAGCTTAATGTTATTAAAAATGTTAATAACAGCCCTGCTGGATCAGATAAAAATCAATCTAGTCCAGCATTCTGTTCCAACAGGGTTCAGCCAAGTCTCCCTGGAAATCTCACAAGCAAAGTATTTTGCTCAAAGTCCATCAAGGATATGGCATTCTGTAAAAGAGAATGACATATCAAGATCAGGCTCATCACCAATTCCCAGTGAACAAACAAGGAAGAATCTATTTCATATACATTTGGCATATGCATTTGTTTTCTTTAAAGGATTACAGAAAGGATATTTTCCATTGTCACTAAGTAAAGCTACGAAGTAAGAAAACAGACTGAAAACAAACACATATTCAAAGAATGATTTGTTAAGTTTTTCTAAAAAGTTGACATCAAATCTTCAACACTGTTCTATTATTCTAAGTCATGAAGATAAAGAAGAAATTACTTTAAGAAAAACTTGGAGATCCTGAGTCTGCGTATGCTGAAGAATTTCTTGCTGTAGATGCTTGAATACAGATATACACATATAAATCTGATAATCTGGGCCAAGAAAAATACAAATGGCAATGTAATGGCAGATCTCGCTCCAGTCCAAGTAATTCCAGAAACACTGAGTCAACCATTGTTGACAGATCTAGGAAAAAAACAATAATCCAATTCATCACTTCCAGCAGCAACTGTTCCACATAATGCAACCAGCTCTATATACTCCATTCTGAGGTCCCTTGCAATTGTCAGCTACCATAATTTACAACAGAAATCCACCCCCCACTCCCTGCTCTTAGTCATGTGGGGGGCAGCACACCCTGTTTCACCACTGGAAGTGAAATGTTTTTCCCTGGAGGTTCCCAGAGCTCACTGAAAACCTGAATCACTGCCACTAGTAAGGGCTTGTCTGGGAAGGCAGCACTTCCGTTTGTAAAAGCAACTAAAGCTCTAGACCACGTCCCCTAGGCTGGGGGGAGGCATCTTTTCTCAAAGAATTTGAACTAAAAAGGAATGAGGGAGGTGTGTCATATCATCATCTCCCAATTGGTCATTTGCACTGCATCTTCTTTCTGGCAATCATGGGCATAAACAAGTTTCCACCTTAGTGTAGCATCATTAAAAACCCGGAAGAAGAATTGCTACATGAAAGAGTTTTCTAGTGAAGAATGTCACAAACAGTAGTACTTTGGTTTTGTTTCATGTGTTTGTATTTAGCAGAAGAGGAGCTCTCCAACTTTTTAATAAATTTGACATTCTGTTATTAAACTGATTATGAAAAACAAAATTAGAATAACTGTTCTTTTTGTTGATATCTACCACGACAATTTCATTTAGCTGTGAACTTATGAATCTTGTGTTAATCAGCCTGTAAATATTTACAAAAGTAAATCAGGCAAAAGTACTAATTTGATTGCAAAAGATAAGGTTTAAAACAGATTTTAGCTTGCTTCATTTGAATCCAACAGTGACAATGGACTGGAACCAGACTTTTTCTTTTTGTGGACAGCTTCTAATCCAACAGAGAAAACCATTTTTTGTTGAGTCCCCCCTACACTCTATGACTCCAGAAAAACTTACCTAGAGGATTAAGGACCCCTTGGAAGGTAGCACTGGGGATTTTGAGGAATGGAAAAATCACTCTTCCTCTTTCATGGGAGTGTCCTGAGCAGAATTCTGCTTAGGGGATCCAGCAGGAACAAACTCTGAATCTATCCCAATTAGTGTTTAGACAGCAAAATTACTTTTGCTCTTTTCACTTAAAATTATGGTGTAAGAGCTGGCATCTAATACACTGCCCAATTCTATGTATTTTCATTCAGAGGCAAGTCTCATTGTTATTCCTAAGCATTCAAATACTTTCAGCCTTATTGTAGAAACTGTACAATAAATAGTACATATCAGCAAAACAAACTGTTTTTTATTGCAGTAGCAATAATTCATTTTTTTGGTCTCACCTGTATAACTTGATTTCAAGTATGGTTATGAAGAACTACCAGACAAAAGCAATTCAATTTCAAAAAGCTCTCTCTTTCTACAATTCCCAGCTGACTATTCATTAGCAGTAAATATAATTTATAGTTAACTCTGCCCACTGCTGTGCATTTAAGGGTCTGACAAAGCTATTCTTTTTACCACTATGCTTTTTAAGAGAAAAAGAAAAATCTTCCTTCCTGTGAATTTCTTTTCAGAGTTGCTTCAACATGAAATGATTTAGTGGAAGTCCTACCCAGCTGGAATCTTGTCTTAATTTCCCTGTAAGCCTCATTTAACTTAATGAGACTTACTTCTGAGTAAACACCTAAGGGGCTGCACTATAGAAGAGGAAAGTGCTTTGGCTCCAGTTTTGCAGTCTCCCTTTCACTGACAGTCAAGGCAACCATTTTTTTAAAAAAACAAATTGGAATATTTTTTATTACCTGTGACGACGTAAAACCAGACATATGGAACGCAGAAAAGACTAGGGGTAACTCAGCCTTCAGCAACATCTCAACATAGTGTGCACTGCAAAAATAGATTGGATGGATCCCAGACGCTGCTGTGTCAACGGGCAGGTGAATCTGGTCAATGAAGCAACAATACCCAAAAGGATCCTTATTATACAGCTTTTCAAAGGTCTCCCTTCAAAAAAGATGTCACCTTCCCTCTGCCCATTCATTATCCACATGCAGAATAGAACAGTGATCGCTTTTCCTAATTTATGTCTAGCTGTAGAAAGTTTATTTGCTCCCAACACAACTAGAAAAAAAAAATACGGCAAAGTAACCAGTAACATTTACCATTGCTTTGGGAGCAATGGGAAGAAAGGACTACCTGCTTCCCCCTTCCCTCCACAGCCCCCTGATAATCTGGTCCTGAAGGCTGCCCCCCCCTGGGAATATGGGACATAAGTGATGGGAGCTGCAGATGGATGGTGGAACTGGCAAAAACTGCATGTCCCTCTTAAATGAATGGAGAAGCGCCTTAGGATCCAAGTCACAGTCCTTGCCAGGGCCAGACATTTGGCTGTCTTCAAGCAGCTGCATTGCACATTCCAAAATGTGTGTTTCAGGATCCCTTGGAGTGTTGTCGAAGGTGTTGTAGCACACCTCTAATGCTGGACTGCTTCACGTAAACCAAGAGCTGCACACTAGAAAGAGCTGTGGCTCTTCAAGGAATCCTGGCATGCACAGAATTCCTTGGTGCCTAATAGAAGCATTTCAGTCCCAAGTGGACTGCTTGGGGTCTTTCTGCTGACCTACCTTTTGCAAGGAGGTTTACTATCTCTAAAAAGTAGTGTACAGAAAAGCCTGTTCTTGCCAGAAACTCCATGAATTGACTGACAGCCTGCTTGCCTTAAACTGAGTTTATGACATTTAACTGCTAATTTGAGTGCTTTGTTACCAGTGTTAACAATATGATTTGACTTGTGGCTTCCCTACTAGATGTGACCCATTGCTTTGACCTCTAATGGCCTTAGAAACAAACGGGCATCAACTGTGCAAGCGTCGAGGAAGTTCCAGAATATGATTTGGAATTGTCACATATGCATAATGTTCGTGAGTAGCACTTCTTGATCATGCCCTACACTATTTCTTAAACTCTTTTTCAAATCTTAGTCCCTCTTGTCATATGGCTTTATTATTTTGGGGTGCTGACATGTCTCAAGTGGGGAGCCACACTTGCCCTGTTTGCTCAGTTTTCTAGTATGTGGAAGTTTATGTTAGTAGGAGAGTAAAAAATTAAACATACAAGTTTTCATTTAATTCTGTGATTATTTATGTTAAAGGAAACTTGTATAAATATCTGAGATGCTAAAATAGTGAGGCTCTGACTAGCAGTGACAATGCAAGCTGGCTTACTTTTTTCCCCCTTATCCAAAATTGCTACTTTGTATCATTTAATGATTTTATAATAAAACAAAAGCTAATAATCTAAAGCATGAGCTTGCACATAGCAATAATAATAAAAAGGCCATTCAATAGTTCTATCTGCCTACATACAGAATTTAACTCTACTAATAAAGTGAATTTTATGGCTCACTTTAAAATTCAATAACACCACCACTGCTATCTGTCTACCTGTTTCTTCCCTAGTTCCAGACAACCATTTGAGCAGATGTCAAATCCATATTTTTCTGAGAGAAATTTTGCAGGGCAAACATTTGGTTAAAAAAACCTTTAAGTAACTGCATTGTGTTCTGTTTATAAACAACTTTGGAAATAATAAATTTCATTTAAAATGTTCAGAGCAATCTTGTCAAGATGAAACCTTTTTTGAAGTCTTACAGAACTGTGCAGCCGTGGTATCCAAAGGAATGCTGACACAAGAAGACGGGAGAACTGGTGGAGAAAATTTAATGTTTTTCCCCTGTCTCCCATCATTATTAGAAATACAGAAGATGCAAACCAATCAAAGCCGACGTATCCTCCCTGCAAACCACCTGTAGGAAAACGTTCAGGAAATCCAAGGGTTTGTTGTTAAATGCAGAAAAACCCTGCCATCAAAAACACATCTATTAGTAGACCATTATTAGAAAAGGATCAGGCCTAGATACCAAATCCAGAGACTTAAGGGTATTCACATGCATCATGTACAAAGTACACCCCTTTCATTGCAATTGTGAATGCAAATCTATAAGTGTGGGATGTCTGTGGATCTGCTTTCTACACTGGAGTAAGTGGGGAAACCACTGTAGATTTTAAAAAAACTCTGGGCAGAAATAGAAACTTAGATGGGAGAGCATCTGCTCTGGAAAATATGCCTGTTGAGAAAGGAAAATGTTATGAAGTTCCTGCCTATATGGCACAAATCTTTGTGCCATCTTAAATAATTCAAGAAGGCATCTTAAAAATTATTTTGACAGTTATACCGACAAAAGACTTGGTGATGTTTATATTATGAGAAAGGATACGCAACGATGTCCTTAGAACTGCCTGTTGTCGTTTCAAAAAATTTTCACAGTGCATTATTACATGGCATAGATCATCTTCTGCATTCTCTCTCAGCAGGTTCAAATGTTTACCATAGCTAAACCAAAAAAAAAAAAAAGTTTATCTTAACTAGAAGCTATACACATTTTCATTTACTTATTTCATTATGGAAAAGAGCACACCAGACATTAATGTGAGTGATTTGTAGCCAATTGGCAGAAGCCTTAATCCACATCATATTTATAGGCAATCTATACTGGGAAAACATGTCTGCAGCTGTTTCTTTCTTTTAAACCTTGCTACTTTATTTAAGATGCATAACATTACACATAAAATAATAATCTGAATACAGAGAGCTCATGGAAGGGCTTGATACAAACCCAACAATATTTGTGACTCCTTTATCAAACAGCTGAACTCCATCACCACCACCCATGGCACATCATAAACTGCATTTGAAAGTCCCTCATTCCCAGATTAAACAGTTTTCCATGTGGCTTAGATGGCTGGTCTTTAAAAGAAAGCACTCTAAAGGCCCCTTGGGTTCGTGGTACTAGTTTAACGGTTCTTTGAATCCTGGCCTGACCTCTCTCTCCAAGTAAAGCACATTCTGCCACTTAAATGAGACCGCTGGTTAATTTCTGCGTGAAATGTATGATTTAATGGATTAAGGCACTGATTTGACAAATTTATGCTCTTTCTGTCATAGATGCTGCAACTGCATGCAAAAAATGATGCAGTTACTCAGATTGCTGTTCCACTAATGTAAACAATAATCCCAAACCTTCTTTATGCCCAGTTCCAACCAAAGTTGTTGGTGGTTTTGCTGGGGACATAGGAGCTGGGTGTGAAGCCTCAAGCTAGGTGCAGGAAGGTACAAAAAAGTATATTAAATACACATCAGATTACATGTTCCCAACCACAACTGGCGCCGTTACAGCAAGACCAGGATGCATAAGAGGAACGTAATGTGCAACATAAAAATAAGCAAAACAGAATTTTTGAACCTGTACCTGGTACTTTCCATGACTATCTATCTGCATCTGCTTGCAAATCCTATTTGCCTTTTTAAAATTGTGTAAGTGTCTTCTCATCAAGGCAAGGTAGCAAATAGAACAGAAATAATGGCACAACAGTATTGTATAAGCATTTGCACATTTAAAATGTTAAAACAAATGGGCTGCCCTACAACTGTAATATGTGCCAGCCTAGTGAAAGCATAGGTGTGGCGTGTATTTATATATTTATATAAAAAATATAGAGCAATAATGGCTAACCTTTCTGGGCCTGAGGGCTGCAGTTAACCTTGAACAACCCCCTGAAAACTGCATACCAGCAGTGCATGTGATCAAAAGTGTGTGTAGCCATCTCACTCCCTTGCACACACACACATGCATATCCATTGATACTAGACATTTTTAGTATAAAAACTTATTAAATTCTTCCACAAAGCATTCTGCTTTGCTTCAGGCTTCCATTTGCACCCCACTGTTCACAGCTTAAGTCAGCTTTAAAATGCACATTATGTTGATTTAGATTATTATTCATTCTAGGAAGATCAAATAAAGCATATACAATGGAAATGTGTTGATAGTTTAAATAAATGAATGAAACATTAGTGGTTCAAGAGCAAGGAAGAAGATTACTAGGTCTCAGTTGAATTAATATGGAATTATTAAAGCATCTGTTAATAGTATTTTGGTAAAAATATAGTGTTCAGAGCTTGGTTACTCATACTAGAACAGCTTACTACAAAAATAATAGTATGTATTATAAAGATGTTTTTAAAATATCTGATACTCCTGTTACTGCACTTCCTATGAGGAATGGCTTGAGGGAAGCAATGGCTTCCTGTTACCTTACCATGTAGAATTCACACTGTTGTTCATGACTTTAAAAGCCCTAAAGGGCAGAGGCCTGGCTGATTTAATGAATCAAGGTGACCACAGATTCAAAGAACTGTAGCGTTGGAAGGGAACATGAGGGTCATCTAGTCCAATTCCCTGCAATGCAGGAATATTTTGCCCAATGTGGAGCTCAAACCCATGATTCTGATATTAAGAGTCTCATGCTCTACCAAATGAGCTACTGCTCACTCCTAAAGCCTGGTGTGAACTTATTCATTTATTTATCTCCTGCCCTTCATCACAACTTATCTCAAGGTGAGTTACAAAAAAGTTACAATATGATAAAGCACTAAAATACTGTTAAAATCATCAAAGAAAACCCATATGGTTGCCTATACCTACTCTCTGTAACTGTGTGACTACACAGAGATATTTAGAAAGCATGATGGAAGAGACAGCAATTCAGCTGGCAATGGAAATGAATGGCATCAGCTCAGTCTTGGAGAGAGGGACATTCCTTAACTGATGGAACCAGCGCTGAGAAGCCTCTAATTACATTTTTGGTGGTACTGTCAGAAGGACCAACCTAGCTCATTTCAAAGGCTTGGCAGGAGAATATAGAGCAGGGTAGGGCCACCCACCTGTCAATCACCTAATGTCATAAAGATGTCACAAGGGTCTTGCAAAGTTCCTAAGCTTATATTGTAAAATAACCAAGAATGTTCTTCTATTTCACTATTGCTCCTACTGTGACCAACAGGGACCTTTAGATAGACCTTCTCAGTAGAAGTCATACAATTATAAAATTCTCACTCCTGAAATGTCTGCTAGTCAGAACCTAATCATCTAGAAGCACTCTCTAGTTTGGGGTGGCCTTTGGTGCACCAGGTTAATTCAAATTGTTAACTGGTTTCAAGACAAAACAAAACATGATTTTTGTATTCAGTTAGGGGGTTTATTTTATCATAGTAGTAATCAAGCACTTTTCTTTTTGTGTAATCTGGTTATATATTTTTTAACCTGCACTAGGCCTCCGGGGTAGAGCAAATAACCAACCTCAAATAAATTACATTCAATGTGTCTGAACACCATTATTAATCCCTTCAGTGGAACAAAAAAGAATAAAAGCAAATTCCTAGTTTTGAAGGACAAGCTAAATGACCTTTATCAAATCTATTCTGAAAACAACAATTATGGTAATTATGTTGAAATATACAATTCAAACTTACTTAAAGGAATGAAAAACATACAAACCATACCAGGAATTATATACTGGTAAGAAAATCAGTATTCCTTATAAATCTCAGCTATGAAGTCACTGGGGTGACTTAGGCGAGCCTTTAACTCTTCACCTCAGCCTGCCCTCCTTTTCAATGGCAATAATGGAATATTTATTTCTTTAAAAATTACTGACAACTTTTCAGGATAAAAAAATGACAAGGTTGTTTACAAATAAATATAGTACAATAAAAAATAAAGCAAACTATCTAGAGTTCAGTAAAGCTGGTACTAAGGATTAGAGTCCAGGAACGCCCATATCAAATGAAAAGTTTTTACCAGCAGCAGAACATCTGCGCTGTAGGTTCCTGTCATATCTGTAAGGGGAGGTCATTCCAGTGTGGGACACTGGTCTATTTTATACAGGTCGTCTTGTGAGGATTACCAAGAAAATATATGATAACCGCATTGCACAATATTCACTCTCCGTCCAGTTTACAGCAGGTGCATGGCTTCTGAGCAGGATCCCCAGAGGGGAACTGGATGCAGCCCAAAGAGAAAACGCAAAGCCATCATTTATACAGCACAACTGATCAGTCGGCATAAAAAGGTAAAAATAAAGAAAAAAGGCTAACGAATCCATTCTAAGACGGGTACTACTTAGACCTGAAAGCTTGTTATTGGCACACACAAAAACAACCAATTATGCAAAAATGGAGTATTCCATTTGCAATGGGGCACTAATTTTAGTACATCTTTGATAATGAGTATTGTTTTGTTTTGATAACATTAAAGTATCCCTATATAGACACTTAACTTGGTCTGGTGTTGTTTCAGCACACTATAGCCCCATCTACCGTATTTCTATGATGCTTCATGGAGAACACCCAAAGGCAGACAAAGCTGGCTAAGAGGTCACTTAAAGTGATGTAGGTGCTGTTCTGCCGGTGGGGAAAGAAGCCCGCCAGCAAACCAGCCCTTACACTGCTGCAGGTCACCCACAGAAAGCTCCACAGACATAGATGTTCTGCTGCCACTGAAACACTGAGGGGTTGCCCAGTGTTTCATGGGCAATGGAGGATCTGATATAGTTCAATCAATCGGGTTTGGGGGTTTTTTGTTACAATTTCAGATCAGCCACTAGAATATAGTCCAACACATATAATTTTACAGAGATTATAAATTTGGGGTTACCAGTACTACCAAAAACTAGGGTATGTTTGTGCATTGCCATACATTCATAATCACACTAGAATGAGTTTTTTGAGTGCTAGTGTGGTTGGTAGAGAGATGTAATCATCTGGTTCCTGGTGATGCATGCTGACGTGCATAATTTTGCCACATTGATGAGTCTGGTGTAGTTAATTCCCTTCCGTTGGCTGCAATGAGGGGTGTGGGGGGAAAAAGGAGAAAAAAGTCCTTGGACCCCCCACAATGGATGCAGTGAGCCAACAGGGATTGGGAAGTAGCAATAGCTCTACCGTAGGATCAGTGAGAGGAGGAAGAGCTTGCTTGGCCATTGATTCATGGAACATTACAATATTTTGGTGATGTATCTGGTCTGGAAGGTGCTGGCAGCAGTGAGAGAAACCGTGTGCAGTTCTGTGGTTCCAAGCCATTCACGTTACAATAATGATTTTCACCATAAAATTGTTCAATTTAAATGTTGTATTATGTCGAATGGATGGTTTCAATAGCATTCAAGTCATAACAAATTAAAAATGAACATTTTATAAATACCTAAGTGAAATGTTTTGACGTAATGTACCTGATTGTCATTTTAATGCCAAGCTGCTGTACAGATGAAAGAGTTTTGATCTCCACATTTGCATCAGCTGCAAAGAAAAGAAAAAGTCACATAAAAATAAGTTCAGGTAGGTAGCAGTGTTGGTCTGACGCAATCAAAATAAATAAATAAAAATTAAAATTGTCCAGTAGCACCTTAGAGACCAACTAAGTTTGTTCTGGGTATAAGCTTTCGTGTGGTGTCTGAAGAAGTGTGCATGCACACGAAAGCTTATACCCAGAACAAACTTAGTTGGTCTCTAAGGTGCTACTGGAATTTTTTTTTTTTTAAAAAATAATTTATAAAAATAAGTGTTTAACCATTTTAATCTGAATTTCTAAGAACTGTTTAAAAGATGAAGTTTGGTGGCGATCCATAATACAGTGAATTTAGTGAAAGCAATAAATAATAGTTATTATAGTTACAATAAGACAACATTTTGGACTATCTATGGCCTTACTTTTAACAACTGAACTCTACAAGCTTCCATTTTATGACAGATATAAATAACTGTCAGCTTATGGTTCATCACCCCTTACAACTTCATAAAACTGTCAAAGTGGCACCTTGCCTAAATACTGTCTGTAGTACTTATGCACAATCCTATGGGTTTTGCGATGGAGTTCCAGGAACCATAGGGTTTTGCAGATGAATCTCGCCTTCTCCATGGGCTCTGAAGAAGCTTCATCCAGGTTGCTATGAAAAGATCCATAGCTACTACTTCCCCACAGAGAAGAGGACAAAAGGGAGCATTTTGCGGGTGGATTTAAGTGGTGTCTTTGGATCTGCTTGAATTCAAAGCCCTTTCACTCCAAAACCATCGGGAAAGAATGCCGACCCTTTGGCTGGTGTCCTTCTTTTCCCTATTCAAATTCTTGGAAAAAAAACTAAAAGCCAATAGGAGGAGAGAGAAAATGGGGAACAACACCATCACACCACCTTCTGTCCTGACAGTGCATTCCCAGAGGGCTTTGGATTTTGTGATTTGTCTTCTATAACTACTAACCACTCCCAACACTGTTGCTCTGTCTAAGCACTTATCCCGCAGACAGAACTTGACATCAAGTGCTCTTCTCCAATATTTGACTCAACTCAGCCTTTTGCCAAGTATGGGTAGCATCCAGTAAAAACAATAGCCTAATTCACTATAATCAAAATGAATGAACAGATTATCCTGTTTCACAGTCTCTTATATATATGTATCTATTCATGACATAAATTAATGTGCAAAATTGTGGCTGGGTTGTCATTATAGCTATGTTTTCCTATTCCGAAGATATTTGTATCAATTCTTTCAGTGCAGATTTTAAACTCTTCACAATTGAAGTACACTTAAGATTAACCAATGAGTGAAGCATTGGCCTGGTGCGGTAGTTCTTAGATTTTTCCAGGCTAACAATATTTTCATCTGCTGTTTATAAAAAAAGTGGGCCTACAAGTCTTTCTTTGTACTTTATTCAATACATTAGGAGCTCAACACCTCTACAGGGGAGGGGAGGAGGCACGAAAGCTGCAATTGTAACGATGCACAAAATGTACCTTGTTTATTCCAAGATACATTATTTAATTTCCCCCAAAATCAATGTGAAACCCATTTTATTAAAAATGTCTTGAAATAATGTGGCTTTCAGAACAAAAGCATCAAAGGATCAATTTTCTCAATAAGAAAACCATTTTCCCCTTAACAAAAGGCAGAGTATCTCTGAACTGTCAATCAGACAAAGAGGTGAAACTGCTATAGTAGTTAAGCAGAATGAATAAAATATGCTATGGCAGCAGCTCCCAAGCTGCCAAATTCAGGGAAAAGATTTAAGTACACCTCACAGTTCAAAGAGAAATAAAAATTGCACAGAACATGTGTAATTCATTTTTTAAAGAAGAAATCAAACATTCAATTGGATGTATCACAATTCATATTTAATTTCAATGTATGGTGACTGTCAGAATTCCAGATACAGTCATGCTGAAAACTTGTGCTGAAGTAGTTTAACAATATTGACCATTTTTGTTTTTCAAAACGCATCCTTAATTCAGAGTTCACCGGCTTCTAAGCAGAATAAGGCAGCCTCCCCACCACCACACACCATTTTTAAAATCAGATCTATTGTGTGCAGTTCTTAGGTTTTCTATCAAATTTAGATTCTAAAGTAACAATTTAATAGTCTATTAAAAAATACCAAAAAATGTTGGTACTAGTTGGATGCCATTAACATTGATAATTACAAGTGTTGGTGTCAATTTTCTCAAAAGGAATGTGACTTCCTCTTCTTAGTGTTAACAGGGTGCTATTCTTGACATCCAAGAAGCACAATTTATTTTTGCATACAATATTAACTGCATTAATCCATAACAAATTTAATATCTTTATAGGGGTTCTTCCAACCCCCGGACTTCCCCCCACTCCTCTCCCCAGTTTCCAATAATTATCTCTTCTCTTTTCTGTGACTAAATACTTTTATCTAATCTATTAAGTCTGCTTTTTCAATACCCTTTATCAAATTATATTACAAGTGCTAATCCAAGCCTGCTAACGTTTTTAAATGTTTGCAATGCTCCTACATATGTTCTATGAAGTTAATACATTCATTTCTATTTTTTTTTTTTTTGTCCTCTTGGTGTCTAATCTTCCCATTCAATTTCGCCATTTTGGCATAATCCATCCAGCTCTCTTTTCGCACAGAAGGAAGCTGCTTGAGAAACTGCTGCTTTTCCACCTCCATACTGTAGCTACTGAAATAGGAACGACCTGGACAGGCAATGGGTCTCTCTCCCTGAAGCCACTTGGACCCAGAGGCTGTATCTGATCACCCTGATGTACTAGCAGAAGCTAACTTAAGGATTCCCACCAGTGCAATGGGACCTTTCCCCTTCTCATCCCCTGTGCCCCCCCCCCATATGCTCCAGAGGATTGGGAGAAATCCCAAAACAGTGCATGGTGGAAGGAGAGAGGAGACCTTAACTGCAAGAGTGAGAATACGCAGAACCTAAAGAAGGCCTTATCTTTATGTTTATCCCATCAAGAGGAATCTGGATGGCTCTCATGCTGGCTTACAGAGTATGATAGAAAAAATAAAAAATAAAATCCAACATAAAACTAAAACTCAAAAGAAATATGGTAACAGTGGCTGAAAACAGCAGCTAGAACACAATTCAGTTTAGAAGTTAAATGCCTTTCATAAAGGTCAAGAAAACTAAAAAAAAGATAACAATGAATAATCTTCTTTCCTAGAACACAAAATTCCAATCTCTTACAAATCTACACATAATAAAATAATTCTTTGCACTTGCATCCTTAGATACCATCTAGCAGATGAGCAATCCTGTCCTCATGCTAAATTACTACTGGTAAGAATAAAGCAATTTCAAAACATAAAGGTCAATTTTTAAAAGTGCAATCCATGTTCCAGGATTTTCAGCTTTTATTGCTACCTTGAAAGGAGATGCAAAATAATGTGTATGATCTGTCCTAATTCTAATTACATGAGACGTGTTCAGCTCGAAATATATACAGCTACTTATTTCTAAAATGACATTACATTTGCCAGAATTTTAAAGACTCTCTTCAGCTGGAATTGTTTCTCTATTAACAAAGTACTCCTCAGAGTTTTGAAGGGGAAAAAAAATAAAATGTGAGCAGCAGAAGTGCAGTCTTAGTTTTATAGAGCTCAGTAACCCCATGTAATCAAATGGCAAGCATGAAAATAAAAATCCCGTGGAAGACAACAAAGTAAGAAATGTTCTTTTAATAGCCAAATCCCAAATGGGACATGCAGCCCAATTTGTAATGTTTGCTATGCTCTCCAATTAAAAGGGAAGCTTTGTCCACTTTCACTTCATTGCCAAACTATGGGCAAGAACTACATGGAAGGGAGGGATGAGAGGAGATACTTTCCAGAAAAAAGGTCAAAGGTTGCTTTTAATACACACACACACACACGAGTGAGGTTATAATGTTTGGTCTTCTCTCAGGACAATCTAGCCAAGTAGGGTCAACCATTAATGATGGGCAGGAAATGATTTTCATTGTCCCACTTTTAGAGATCCTTTAATAAGAAATAAGATTTCAAACCTATGCCTGAAAGACATGCCCAACATGTCTGACTATTACTCCATACCAAAACTAATATTACAAAACCCAATCCAGAGACATTTAGGATGCCTGTGAGACGGATCCTAAAATGAGTTTTGTCTTCACCATGCTAATTTTCTGCAGAAAAATATTAAATCTTGCAGAGGGGCCCAAAAAGCACAGCCCAAAAATAGGTTTGCCACTCCAAATGTTATCTTATGAGTAGACTTAAATCTGGGGTTTCACAAATGTAGCTGGAAAATGGCGAATCTACCACCTTAGCATCTTAATTTATAGCAGATGATCTGATGCAAACATAGCTGTCAGGACTAGCAAGTACTCCAGTACCACCTCTAGGGCCAGCAGGCTGCCATATGGCGATGGAAAAGAGAAACAAAGAGGAAAGATTTTAAAAATATCTAGTGTCAGTTTTGTTGTGGTGGTTTGAGCTCAGGAGTGATATTTAAAGTTAAATATAGCTATATGCATGGATCATATTCATAAGTCATCCATATATTATATGAAAGACAGAGGCTGGATTTCCAGAAGTCTTTTTTCATAGAAGCTTTAACTTTAGGCGCATCTTCCACATAAGCCGACAGACAGGCAATATAGAGTTAAGTGTTGCTATTGTTTATTATAATTTTTTTAAGCCCTGCAACTGTATAAATGTCAATATATTAGCTTATTATTCTCCCTCATCTTTAAAACGCTAACCGAAACTAATTTGATTTTTCCAGATTTGCAAATTTTATAATGGATTGGAATCCTGAGGGATTTCACAACAGCTGGATGAATTGTGTTATTCTAATTTCAACTACCCAAGGGTTTAGAAAGCTGCTGTAGTTTAAGATAATCAATTTCTCATTTCCAGAAACATGATAACACTGAATATCAATGCATTGTCCTGAAACTACTTTCATATAACACATTGATTCTATTCATTAAAAAGCCAGGCTAAACTATTGTTATACTCCCTGTTGATCAAAGCCTAGCCAAGGTGTGTGTGTGTGTGTGTGTGTGTGTGTGTGTAGAGGGGCTGCACTAAGTAGTCTGCTGGCTTATTAAAACTCAAATCCATCTGCTCCCTTTACAAATAATTTGGGATACCGAACATCCTTACATCAGATTTATTATGCTCGATGATTCTCTGTGGTTTATTCCAGTATATGACTCAAGGGCTCAATACAGAGGAGAAGACAAACAGGGAGCCATAGTGTAACAAAAGTGTCAAAGGAATAAGTTGAAAATATAAAATTATATTTAATTTTTAAAACATTTCAATTTCCATTGATAGGTGGAATAAAATGCACTACAGAAGCACCCAATTAAAAAATCATGTTCCAGCTACTCTTGAACCATAATGAGATGTAAATAGCTATGTGTTATTTCAGAGGGATCCTCCTTATTTTAGTGAAATCATGTGTGCTTTATGTCAGATTTATGCCTCTTGGAAAGGTATAAGAAAACAATTTTTTTCAAAAATGAGGTTACAGGGTCAAAGTGACTCTGCAAATCCAGCTAATGTTGAGAGTTACATGCTGTACCCCAGACACAGAGTGCAAGTGTACGGGACCAAAGATCACACACAAAGTGAATGGCTGGGGGAAATATGGCTTGTTGATTCAAGTTTTTCGACTTTCAGTAGGATATTGGATAATTGTGAAGATACCTCATCCAGCCTTTTAAAGATACAGTGAAGGGTCTTAATTACTAAGTGTAACTGCTCACAACTGGGGAACTCCCCCATATCAGATGTTAAACCATCATCCTGTGTTGAGAGTTTTTCTTTCGTATTCTCCTTTACAGGCTTTACTTTTGAAAAATTTTGAGTTGTCCGAGTTGGAGTGGCTTCTAAATCAATTAGAGGTAGGAAGCGATTTTGGGTTTCCACCGCAAAGCAATGCTCAGCATTGTCACTCCCTCTTCTATTCCGGTGTGGCACCAACCTTGATAGTTTTGGTTTAGGGGATGATAGGGGCTCGTCAAAGTCTCTCAAGCGTTTGTTCTGACCCATGCTTTCCTCAGGCCAAGGATTTTACGATTCTTAAAATAACATAATAACCCTCTCTCCAATTAGGATAATGGCGTTCTCTTCTCTTTTAGCAGCCGAGGCCGGCCCGCAGATAAGAGAGAAACAAGGAGCAGTCTGCTACAATCTGGAGCAGGGCCAAATCTCTCAGAAAGTTGCCATAGCATGTAGCTGCAGCAATTATAAAATGCTTCAAAGACTGACTGGGTCAGTTAAGATAAAATATAAAGAATTAAAAGAAGATTAAAAGAAATCCGAAGAGCACCGGTAAGCGCGTCTTACCTCGGCGCCATGTTGAACCCGTGATAAAAGCTAATAAAAACTGATAAAAGCTAATAAAAACTGATAAAAATAATAAAAACAGCATCAACTGATGCGGAGCTCAAGTCGACGCTACTACTAACGACGACGCCATCTTGGATCCTGCTCTTCTCTTCGAAGCTTCGGAAATATGGCCACAATTTTTTGTTGATAATGGAGATTGTTGTGGCATGGCAGCAAGGATCTTGGTTTTGGGTGGCCTGACTTCTGCATGATGTTGCCAGTCATGTGGGTCATCCCAGTGGTCGCTCACCCACATGGGTGCAAAGAGGCCAGCCTCAGTCTCCAGAGCTGCAGCCAAGGCCTTAGGGCAGCCCCACCAAAGAACCCTTATGGGGATCCGCCTATTTGTCTATGAATTCTGTCCCTTGTCCCTCTGCCACCAGCTGTATGCTGTGACAAATACTCAGTTTAGAATAAAATATCAAACTCAATATTCTACAACCTATGCATGTTGCTATGAGAAAGGTGAAAACCTCATCACTACATCATAAAATGCCAAGATGTGCCATCCTCCTATTATAATGTATTAATTATAATTATAGCCTGCTTTTCTTTTTCAGTCAAAAAGTGAAGGTCAGCTGGGTCAAACCAGATCAAGAGAATGGAGCCTGCTATTTCTACCTATTCCATTCAGTGCCACTGAGGGAGGCTCAGAAGCCAGAAGTATGGCAGTTACCTTTCAGTTGACCATTGCAAGCCAGAAAAAAACAACATGAGAGAAGAAAATTACCTTCACATTCTCTGCTGGTGAAGTAACATTCTGATGGTGTTTCAGAAAGATGCAAGACAAACATTTCCATTAATTCTGCCAAATCTGCAATAAAACCACAATGATTAAAGCATCAATGCCACAAAATTTCCTTTAAAAAAGAAATAATGTCATGTTTTGTGATTAGGGTGCACACAATTTTGTAACAATAAAATAAAAAAAATAATATTAAAATGCCACAAAGTAAAATGCAGAACTATATCAACCAGTTTGTTTGTTTCCCTTATACCCTGCCTTTCCAAAGGTGGCATATGTAGCTTGCTCCACTCCATTTTATCCTCTCAATCACCCCGCGGGAGAGGAAAGGCTGAAAGACAGTGAGTGGCTCAAGGGCACCCAGTGAGCTTCATGGCTGAGTGTGGATTGAATCTTACCACAGCACAACAGTGAGTAGAAAATGAACCAAAATTAAAGCCTACAGGCAACTAACAGTGTAATCTACTACATATGCAGTCAGAAGGTAAGTGCGTTACAGGATTGTAGCCTAAAGCTGTCTATACAACCGCATGTTTATTCACAAAAGTATGGCAAAAATAATTCAAAACAGGCATTCTGTTTTTGTATTCATAACAACATTCCTGGTTTAAATTAAAATTTTAATGGCTTCTCTGACAATCTATTCAGTGTAAACTGAAAGGGAATCGTTTGTTATCCTTGGATCCTCTAAGGATTACTTCGGAATTTGTTAGACAGTTTCAACATAAAGAAAATTAGCTGTAATTAGATTGCACTGCCTACATTCTTCTATATAGAGGTTCTGAGGAGGGAAGTTTGGCCTTCATCTTGCAGTAAAGGTCAATGCACTTTAAGAGTTTCTGTCCTCCTTTGTGCAAAAGGCGTTCCAACACAGCTACCTGCTTCCTTTTGCATCTCAGCAGGAAACTTTCCAAGCTCTCCATGGAAGTCTTTTGCACTTGTCTTACTCATTTAAATGAGTAAGAAAGCTCTAAATGGGAGAAGAGTTCTATGTTCTATGCACACAGCATATCTGAGTAC
The DNA here is from genome assembly GCF_027172205.1 of Podarcis raffonei. NCBI lineage: Eukaryota > Metazoa > Chordata > Lepidosauria > Squamata > Lacertidae > Podarcis > Podarcis raffonei. The sequence continues at coordinate 57,313,202 of NC_070604.1, forward strand.
GATTGTTTTTCATTCTTTCATGGATAGTTCCCAAAGTCATATTTGCAAACACAGGTTTGCCTAGAGCAGGCTTTCACCAACACCTGAGTTCACTGACCCCTTGACGAGCTTATAAAGTTGTCATTGACCCCCAACCCAAATTCATAGGGATGCAAATGAAATGACATCCAGAAATATCAATGTATAATCAACCTTTTTAAACCACCAATCACCATTACTAGGAATCATAAAATGGAAAAAAAAATAAGGAATACTGTCACACTGTAAAATCATCTATTAAATACAGAGGCTCCTCACTGGCAAGGGAGATGCACTCTGTACATATTAATATTCTTTATTCCTGAGGCTTGTTGCATTTCCACACTGTCCCTTGTGGCAATCTTTTCCACCCCTAGGCCGTTTCTGACCTACTTTGGAATTCTAGATCTTTTATTCAGCCCCTGCACATTCACATCAATATCAACCACTTTGGGAAGCCATTGCCTAAATAATGTATAATTCTGATGTAGTAATTCATTTGGAGTAACTCTGTCAGGGATTCTTAGAGGAGTGTTTAGGATATACTGCTATGGATACATGATGTCTCCAGGCACTGCAGTTGTCTGCAAGGGATTCCGGTCTGGCGGAGTTGATGCTGTCAGGCTTCGTGTCACATTTGCAGACATCTTTGGAACACAGAGTTGGTCTACCAATGGGCCTGGTGCTGGAATCCAGCTCCCCATAGAGCAGAGGAAAAATAACCATGGGAGGAGTGGAGAGAGAAGAAATGCCATGGTGCATCTGCTGCAGCACAACTGGATGCCTTCATCTGCCCCAGATGCAGCAAAACATGTCTCTCCCACATCTGTCTCTACAGCCACAGCAAGCGCTACAACCCAGCAACAGTTTGACTTCACCTCAATTGTCGCTGGAGACAGGCATATTCCAACCAATTTAGGACATAGCAACATATAATGCAAGCTGGTTTAAATGGCATGTCTTCCCCTTTGACAGTCCTCCATCATACCTCACTATAAAGAATCATCAATATAACATAGTAAGGATAAGCAGTTTCCCTTTAAAAATAATTATACTTACTGGTTCCACTCATAACAGTAGGTTTGTTTTCCATGATTTCACAAAACTGTCTTTGAATATTTTCAATCAATTCCAGCGGTTTATCTGGATTATTTAAAGCACATGCAAGCTTGCTAGCATCGCCATCTAAAATGAAGATGAAAATATTGCTTTGAAAGCTATGGTTTTACTTTTGCCTAAATGATCACAACAATCAGTGAAGAACTTGGTAAGTCTGCCTCAAACCAATAAAGCGCCTATACAAGGAAATACAAAAAGATGTTCACTGTTCATAAGAGGACTGGACTGTGAAGGTGAGTTGCTTGGCTCAAGCAGCAGATGGGGGCTGGGAGGCACTCCCCTCCCGCCTGGCTGCTCTGCCTATTTAAACTTCATGCAGTATTAGAATTACTAAATATTACCATAGTAACAGCATTTTCCTGAAATTAAAAGTCCTGCTTTTTACAAACAGGTGCTTAGAAATAGCTCTTTATGAGCCTCCAAAAGCTTTCAGTGAATTTCTTAATTGTAAATATCAAAGTGATCAAGATAATTTCTCCCTGCTATCATCCTCTTCCAAGTTCTTGTTTGTGCAATATCGTACCTGTTTCTAGGCTTTAAAATTGCCTAAATTCATTTTAAGTATACACAATAAAACATTTCTGTAGTCCGACTTTAAAAACTTTGGTTCTTTAAGATACTTATTATTCCTGCTTCATTTCAGCATTTTAGTATCCTAGTTAATATTCAACTTCCTAAATGAAATCATCACTTGCAAATGCCGTTAGCCTTTTTTTATTAAATAGAAAATATTTGCTTTCTGTTTCTTTCACCGCATAAAATGCATTTTAAAATAGTGTTTGGACTTTAATAATTTATACTTAAATTGTTTTCCCGTCACTGGAATTCATTTGACCAACCCAGAGTATTTCACAAAGCTGTTCAACTAGTACAATTCTTCCAATCTATTCCATATGCACATTCAAATGCCAAGTAATTACACCAGAAGGCTTCATTTCTCAAAGGCCCTCACTGGCACAAGCCTAATTTAGTTCTTCATCTAATGTTCACTTCATGCAGCCAGGCACAGGGAAAAAGAAGCTTCATGCGCAGATTAGATCGTTGTTGGTGATGAAACTCCTCTGGCCCTTTCTCCCTGTATGATCATGACTTGTTCCCACTGCCAAGGAGGAATTGTTATTCATTTCCTACTTTCAACACCTTTTGTTTATATCTATTTGTAAGTGTAAGGTATTCTATATGTCTTATCATGATTCTCAGGATCCCACTTTTTGGCTCTACATGATTGCCCCTTCCTTTTACGAGAATGAAAGGTGGCAATAATGTAGAAGACTGGAAAGTACTTAACAAGAATAACTTAGAAAACTTAAGACTGTGTCTGTTAGGAGAAAGATTCAATTCAGGGCCACACCAAGAAACGTGGCTGCTTAAGCAAAGTATAGGATTATAATCTACTGTCATCTGAGGCAGTTGCCTCATTTTGACAGCCCTGATTCAACCCCAGGCAGAAAGTACTAGGGTAGGGAAAGGTTTTCTAGAACAAAACTGAGTTTCCTTTATAGGTTATCGGGTGGGAGGGGAAAACTAATTTGTTCCCGTATTCTGTTTTCCCTCAGTTTGATTTTCATACGTAAAGGAATTGGGTCCCAGTATCTGATTGCTTTTATTATAAAAACCCTGCTGTGTTTGTATTAAATTCAAGGAACAAGTGTAAAGTCATCCTGTGTTCAATTTAACACTTGGTAATATACATGTATATTAACAAAAACGTTAAGCCTAATGGATAATGTGTGCATCTTAGAATTGAAAGGGAAAAGCACAGTAGACACAGATAAACCATGCAATCCTGGCAGGGTTTGAATGCGTAAGACTCTTCTTTGGGGAATAAATGCTGCCTATGGGACATGGGATACATTCAGTAAAATTCCTTGATTTGTAGAGTTAAGCTCCACAAAGACTTTTATTTTATCCTCTAAAGAGCCTTAAGTGTTTGAAATGCATGCCGTTATTGTACTGTTTGCCTGGACATAAATATCTGCACCTACTGTGTTCTCTCTTTCACAAGGGATTTTGCTTGGAGCTACCCTCTTTGTGACAACACCTTATGATTCAAATGTGAATAAATACAGATCCATATTGCATCTCAATGATAAAATACAAACCAAGCAATGCAAACAGAAAATCAAGAGATACAAATAAGAAAAAACTATCCCAAAGGAATATGGTAAACTCCAGCTGCCATACAGATACGTTCAGCTCATATTCTTTACCCTCGTGAGCCTTTCAAAAGGGTTCCTCAAAACAAAACATACCAAGATTTATGCACAGACTAACACACAACCACAAATCTAAAATACATATTTGTGCTTTTCACATACATTACTCCAGTAAACTAACATATTATACCTTGCCTTGTGTCAGTTTTTCTTGGAAATTCAGCAAGATAGCATGTTGGTAAAGGATATGATGAAAACATGGGCCAAGGATATGGATCATCACCCTAAGGGAGAACCACCAATAATAAAGTGATGTTATAACTTACTGATGGCTTGTCTATTTCATTCTGTCGTTTGAAGAATCTGCACTCTGTACTTACAGGTAATCTTCAGATATTTCATGCATTACCCACATATAAAACATAGTGCACTTGACACTGTACTTTAATGCTATCAGTGTAATGAGTCAGGATGATTACACAGAACAACTCTTTAAAGCCCACTCAAAGGGCAATAGCTGCAGTTAGTCAGCAGAGGTTCAATGGAATAATCAGCTCTAAATAAATGGTAGAAATAATAAATAAATCTCAGTCTGCAGCACTTATCTCCAGAGAGGCTAAATGTGAAGAAAACTGAAAAGCACGTTTACAACCTTATGCAATATTCTTGGAGGCAAGATCCGTTCCGTTGGTCCACCAACATGATTTATTCTAACAAGAATATGGTTTCTCTCTACTGATAGGCCATCAATTATAAAGTCTCTGCAACAAAACAAAATTGAATTGCATGTGGAAATTGTCATGAGTCTCATGATTCTCAAGAGCTAGATTACTGAGAAAGTACTTCAAGTTCGGTTGTTAGCATGGACACTGAATTGCAGTTTTGAACAAGGTAACAAAATCCTGGCGCTGGATTCAGGAGAATTCAGAGGTAGAAGGGAATGCACTATGTGTGCTTTGCTTAGTCTTTTCTGACCAGAATATAATACAAACTACTCTTTTTATGGCATTCAGTATTTATGGTGCACTGACCAGCCCTAATGGTTTTTGAGATAATATATCAGCACTTCCCAAGATCAAATTACAACACAGAAGCCAAAAATGGGTTGTGGTTAACGAATAGTTACTTCAAAGGAGTAGCAAGCTTACAAATTATTCCCATCCTTGCCAGGTCAATAAAGATTGTGAATACATCAGGGATTTTCATTCTGCCTCATGTTGGTTGTACCCCTTCATGCATGCTTCCTAGTGACTGTATGCAGCCAAGTAGTAAAGAACAATATGTAGTCATCAGATAAAACTTCCAAGAACAGTTCAAGTGGCACAACAATGAGGACAATAAACACAACCCATTTTCATGCTTTCAATACCATAATTTTTGTATCCCCAACAAATGAAAAAAAGAGTCTCATGCCAAATCCCTTAACTCAATGAAGCCAGACATTAATATATTGCTATTGTTGTTGTTGTTGTTGTTGTTGTTGTTATTATTAGCAGAGCTGCCTTCTCCACTGATATTTTTCTTTTGGAGGGTAAGGCTGTGGGTTTATGTGAAAAGCTCCAAGTAAAGATTACACAGAACTATAGAGTGGGGTGATACATTTTTTCAATGAATATTCCTTACCGAGAAGTTTCAGAAATGTAGATGGTATTTTCTCTTTGGGCATCTAAGAGCACTTCTGATACCTTATACTGAGATTCTAAAAGTAGAAGTGTATCTAGATCACAGCAGAGCACATTTAATAACCTGCAGAATGTAGTATTTTGAAATATCAGAACATTACAAGTTATGGGAAATGCAGAGCAGCACTACACAAGTTTAAATATTTTGGAGTTGAGTTCTTTTTTTAAAAAAAGAAACAAACTAACTGCTGTAATACAAAGCAGAATTAGGAACCTGGGACACAGCATATGGTTTGCATGTAGAATACCACTGACCTATCCTAGAACACCATTCAAAACAACACTGTTATCTACAGTCAAGGTATTTCTATTATATTCTTGCATGTGCACACTGCCTTTTTATTGCTTCTTGTTGAATACTGCTAAACTGACTGTCAATTTCTTATTGTCAGTTTTGTTCCAGGGAGAAGGGGCTTTAATTACCAGTTCTTCCTTTTATTTTTTCTTCTATTTTTTATACAACAACATTGTTTTACTATACAAAGCTCCTTTCTGCAATAGGAACAGAAACTGATAGGGAACAATGTAGAAAGGCTTTATAGAAACAATTTACAGTCGTACCTCGGCTTACGTGTCCCTCTGGTTACGTAAACTTCGGGATACGTAAGCAGCAAACCCGGAGGTATATTTCTGGGTTTTTGCCGTGCGCACATGTGCAGAAGCGGTCCCTCCGGTTGCGGAAACCTCGGGATCCGACCGGAGCTCCGGAATGGATCCTGTCTGCAACCGGAGGTACCACTGTACAAGCTATTCATCAGTGAGCCCACTGCTACACAAAACAGAAAGAAGCAAAACAAAAACCTGAAACTAGGAAGCTTGTATCTAAAAGCCCAGAAGTGATGAATACCCTTCGGGATGTCCACACCAGACAGGGTGCGTCCTCCAGTTGTGTTTTAATTTATATACCAAAAAAATCAGCGGAAATTTTGCCAGAAAAGGGAGCGCACAATGTAAGGAAGTAACAACATCCCAACAATGCCACCCATTTTCTCTGAAAAAAAGTGAATGAACCAAGGATGGCAACAATGCAAGCAAGCTAGCATGGAAACAACCTTTGGTCCCTTTATGAAAGAAAATTGCCTTCCCAGTGTTGCGATCCTATACCCATTTATATGAAAGTAGGCGATATGATTTAGTCCTAAGTAGACATATACAGAATTGCACTGAATTTTACATGGCTGGTTTGTCCAAATTTATCTCATCCATGTTATGTAACCCAAATGCTCCATTTCATGAATAGGTGGAAGAAGAGCCCAACATAATATTGCAGTGGACCCAGCCTTCTTTCTCATTCGGCTGCTGAAAAACAAAGCTACTAGAGGCAATGTAGTAATAACTATTTTTAGTTTCAAAAGCCTATTCATTTGCTTGAATGTTTTATTCATAAAATTATTCTCCATAATCTTCAGGACAAGCATTCATTCGTTAGTATATTTCAAGAAGTGATACAGAGAGATTAATAAAATCAATACTGAGACATTTAATGCTTTCATAAAGATTTATAGGACGAAAGAGAAGCATTCATATTTTCATTACTGATGATCATGTCATTCTAAAACATTTTTAGTATGAAAAGATTATTATGAATTACTTATGAGTAATCAGTGTGGGGAGAAACATTATGATGCATTGAGAAAATCAGTGTGATATCAAAATAATTTTTCATACACAAATGCCCTTTTCTGCATGGCATGCCTTTGACAGTTTAATTTGAATATTACTAGCAAACAAAGGAAACAAAAGCACCCATTGATATTAAAACTAGAATACTTTAACCCACTAATCCAGACCATTTTCTATCCACGTTAGCCACACTAAATGCCTTTGCATGAATTATACTGCACTTTCATGAGCTCCTAACAGATGCACATCTTCTATGTAACTTGTGAAATAGCTCCTGGTCACCACTTTATCCCTTGGTCTAGGACTAAAAGCCCTGATTGCTCTTTTGTGCTCATAGCCAATGCTCCCTAGTTGTTTCAAAAGGTATGGAAAATGTGACACTATTATTTAGCCCTCTGTTCTGTATCTGATATCAGTAATGGCGGTTTCATATTGCAAATCTAATGCAGTTCAAAGGAACTATTTCCATTTACTGTACTTGTTCTGCTAGCCATGCTATTTTAGGTCTTTCCATTTTTTTCGTGTTAACTTCTGTTAATCTTGCTTTTCAAGATTTCAAGTGTTGCTTGAAATTTAAAAACAAATGCAAATTGAAGTGCTTATGTACAGATTGTGACATGAATGTTTTACTTAATTATTTGTTTCCTGTACCTGCAGTCAGGTTTTAATGCCACTGGAAACAGACCAGATGTGAATATATAACAAAACAGGGATTCCCACCCCCTCATTAACATATGACATGTTAATTTATCCTCCTCCATTGACAATACTCAGATTCTGTAGAACATGGTACATTCGTTTAAAAGATACAGTTCCCTAAAACTATTGCTGAAGATTGTTTACACAACATAATTACAATTCCAGTAGAGAAACTGGAGGAAAATACAATCTGTTTTGTTTTCCAAAACAAAAATTAGAACGACTGCAATATCCTGTATAATTTGCAGTAAATATTTTTTTCAAAAAAACTATAGGTAATACACTGATTGAAAATTAACTAAGTTTTGGCTGACAGAAGCATATTCCCAAGCAAAGTTTGTGTGCAAACTAGACAGGGACTACAGCAGCAGGCTCACCTTCCTATCAAACCAGCTTCCCTATTTGGATCAGGGACTCTGTGAGAAAGAACTGGTCTACAAAGACAAATTATATGATAATGCTATAAGTAGTTTGGACCTCAGTCTTCTCAAAATCTAAGAGGAACTAGTTGTGGTTTGTGAGCTTGATTCTACCCACCCCCCTGTTCCGGATCTGCAAAGAAAGGCGAGTACAGAGCTGCTTCCCTGTGCTTCTCCTGAGAGCATGAGCAACTATGAAACATCTAATACAGGAAATGAACCAAAATAATGTTATTAAAAACTAGAGTTGACAGGTACTAAGATTACTGGAAGAGAATAAAGGTTTTAATCCAGATAATGTATCTTCAAAGTAGAGAATCCAATTTAAACTCTTGATGCACTAATGGAAAATCTTGTGGCACTTCAGGTACAAATAAAAAGCTAAAATTAACCTGAGGCTTCTCATTATATGTTCAGAAAGAAGGACAGGCACATAACCTAATGACAACTACTTGCACATATTTTCTTGAGAACACGATGAGCTAGTTTCTTTAGGGGAAAGCTACACATTCTCCTGAGTGTTAATTAACTGCAGCTAGGGAGCTTGGGAAACTGCTGCCTTTTGAGCCAAGATCCATTGGGAACTTCATTTCTCAGATTCCCTAGCATACAGGCCTCCCCAACAGACAATGATAAGTTTAGGAGAAAGGGAAGCAAGCAGTGAAGGCTTTCCCCTGGGAAAATTGTTTTTGAGAATTGTTTAAGAAAACTCAAAAGGGCGCCTGCCTTTCACCAGACTTGAGGGATATCAATGTTTTGCAATATCCATCTGATGACTTGGTTGTGGACCACTGAGATTAAGACCATAAGGAATACAATTCTTTCACTTGTATTAATGTGAAACCTATTTAAAAATCCTACTGCAAAAAAGGAAAAACAAACCACAGGACTGTAAATACTCTCTAAAAAGATATAGCAACATTCACTTCCTATCTGAGACAGTTTTATTGTGATAAATATGTTAGAGCAGCTAGACTAAGGACAGGGAACCGTTAGCCCTCCAGAAGCTGCTGGACTCCAAATCCCAGCAACCCCAGTCAACATAGCCAATAGTCAGTGATGATAGGACCAGAAGTCCAACAACAGCTGACCATCATTTCAGTGGCCTACTGTCTCAGTTTTTATGGTGGTTTTACTGCAATTTCGTTATGCTTTAAATTGTTTTAAACCCTTTTTGTAAGCTATGATGTTGACAGATGAGGTATAAATTTTAGAACACAAATTACAATAATCTCTGATAAATGCTTCAGCATATAGTATTGTTTCACTGCTTTAGCATAGTAAATTTCATTGCTATAATGTAGAAAGACGTTAGAACTGACACTGGATTTGGCAGTCTCTTTCCTATAATTAGTTTGCATAAAATAATTGTGTTAGCATTGTTTTAGACATGGGTTGAGATATGGTGGGAAACAGCTCTAATATGTGGATCTGGCCCTCCAATGAGTCCTCCTCCCTCTGACACGTTGCTGCGTTAGATGTAAACTCACAACTGTCAAACAAGCTCTACTGAAGCTGATCTACTTCAGCAAAGGAAATTTGTCAGGAACAGGGAACAGGGTCTGCCACATACTAACAACACCTTCCAATCTGAGGCAGAAGAAATAGAGAGATATTGGGGACAGACGGAGGACCAGAATAGCACAGCACATGGCACAAGTCTAAAATTACAGCAGCTAGGAATCACACTTTCACTTCACACAGAAGTGAAAGAAATTGACCTACAGAAAGTGGTAAAAGTGAGTGAACTGAGCAAGAAGAAACTTATTCATTCTGTGCTAGCAAAAGATAGTAACTCCTGAAGCATCCTTCTGCTGATTAACTTGTTAACATATATAAAGCCCTGAGCAACTTGGGACCAGGTTATCTGAAAGATTGCCTGGTCCAGTATCATTATTATTATTATAGTCACTGCTATTGTTGTTGTCATTTATTACCAAGCTGATGTCTGTGAGCTCCCAAAAGGGCCTTTGGTCCACTGGAAACCCCCACTAACTGAAAAGGAGGAGGAACCCATTTTTGCCAATTCTCTCTTCTCCAAGCTACCTTTCACATTGCTCTGGAGGGGCCCCCAACCCTTTGAAGGCAATTTTCAGGGTGTGTGCTGGGAGCTGCAACGGAAGGGTGAATAGGGTTGCCATATGTCTGGGAATTCCCGGGCATGTCCTATTTTCACGGTCCTACATGCCCTTCCCTTTGCCATACACGAAGCACGCAATCATCAGTTGCTTCAGATGTGAAAACTTCTCTTCCACTAACCCATAAGACTGGACCCTGTTTTAGATGTTTGAATCTTCAAGAGTTTTTTCTCTCACTGTTATACTTTTTAATATTGCTGTTTTACTGGTTTAGCTTGTGCTTTTTTGGTTTAATAATCTACTCTTTGTTTGTTACACTATACACAGCTTAGAGATTTTTGTAACGTTAAATAGTATATAAACGCTTTAAAAAAATTAACAAAAAGATTGTGTTCATCAAACCAGGCACAGGAAACCCCTGACATTCAAAGATCCAAGACTGTATAAAGCCAATAAGCTACAAAACATCAGTCAAAACCACTGCCGCTCTTGATTAAAATTTCAGCATCCTATTTCTTTCCTCATCCAACAAGAGACAGCAAGGAGTAACGGTTCAAGTGCCTAAGTTCTTTCTATTGTGTCAGCACAGCAAAAATTGTAGACTGCATCCCAAGCAGCTAAGATTTCCAACCCCCCAAAGCAACCTATGATAAACAATATAATGGGGGGTGGGGACACCAAAGATTTGCGTTGAGAGGATTTTCTCTAAGCCTCATATGAACTTGGGTACAATAAAAGTTGTCTAGCGGAAATACTTCATTTGTGCATAGTCTATTTTCCCTGACTGTATATTGGTCTTCATTGCCATACAGCACTCAACCTGTATATTTCACTCACAGATACCTCTACCCTCATTTTCATATTGTCCCGATTCATAAGCATTTTACCAAGTCAGCACTGCAGAACAGAAGAAACTAGCTGATTATTTTACCTTAAGTGAATCAGAAAATGTAGTATCTTACCTCAGGCCAAAGATATGAGACTGCTCATAATTGAACAATGAATGAATTTTAGCTTCTGTGTTCACAATTATAAGCCTGTCAATGATATCCTGAAATATAAGCACCAATTTTATTAATATGTGACGAGCACTTTGAGTAGACAACATTATTACTCAACCATTTTTATTAAACCACATTTTTAAAGTATATGGACAAGTATATGATTTGGTTGTTACATTTCCTCACAAATAGCTCTTAAACTGGCAACAGGCAATTCAGCAAACTGTTCTTGTGTTTAAAAAGTAAGTATTTTCCCCATTTCATTCCAGTCAGTTTCTCTGACTCAAATGAAAACAGAATCATAAAAATAGTCATTATCAGATACTCTACATGTATTTAATACCCAGTGCATTTATCTTTAAATCTATGTGTACATCTGGGGAAAACAGAGTGAATAAGTATAGAATAGAATTCCTATAAAGGAAAAGTGTTCCTAATTGGAAGTTTACTTCCTTAAACAAGTAAATTTATACAACCTTGCTAATGTGAGATTGTAAGTAATCCACCAAGAATAGAGACTTGGCAACATCTTTTGATTTGATCTTACATCCAAAGTACTTTGACACCTCAAACAGCTAACCAACTCCCTCTACACTGAGCGAAAACACTTTTGCCCAGCTGTAGCAGCCAAGAGTAAGGTTTCCAGTTTCTTTCCCAAAACCTCAGAATAAATGTGAATAGCCAAAGGGGATTTGACCCTATACTATTTATTTCAAGTCAGATCATTGGTCCATATAGCTCAGTACTGTCTGCACTGACTGGCAGCAGCTCTCCCAGTTTCAAGCAGGAGTCCTTCCCAGCCCCATATGGAGAGATCAGGAATTGAACATGGGGCCTTCCATATGGCAAGCAGATGCAACTGAGCAACAACCCTTCCTTAAATGAGAGGCATAGTGTGTTTGCCATGGTAGCAGGGGAGATCATAGACATTATGCTACCTGAGACAAAAGACAAGATAGCATATTGCATGGTCAGACTGGCAGTAGAATTTTATTTCAACATGATGACAGAGTAATGCCCTTCACTGCACCAGAGAGTAGCAGGCTAGGTTCTGGGCACAGAGCAGGGTTACAAAGCACACACAGCTGTATCTACTTCCTCCCTTACCATCTTTGGAGAGCAGGGCAGGTGATTGGCTTTTCACCATGTAGAGTACATGATTTTTGGTTGTTAAATGTTTATAGTGTTCAGCTGAAGTAAGAATTAAGTGGATGAAGTGGTATAAAGTGTGCAAAGAAAGTGTGATGGCTGAATGAGTAGTATCCAAGTATGGTTCTTGAATTCCTGATTTGTATTATTCATTATAAGGATACTTTTCTGCAATATTGGTGTGTGTGTGTGTTTTAAAGATAATATTGCAATTATGTTGCATTCTGTTGCTGTATTTTGCTGTTGTATTATATTGATGTATTTTGATGGATCCTTGTTTTGTATAAGATTTGCTTTTGTTTTTTATTTTACATTGTTTAGATATTTGTTATGTTACTTAAAACAAACCAGCTATAGTCACATAGAACTGATCTAAGTCCTACTACAGAGGGATAGAAGGATAAAACTGTCATGAAACAACCCAATGCAACTTGATCAACATTACACCATTACATTCTGGTCAAAAGGAAGAGCAACAGAATGAACCATTTACATCAAAATCATCTACAGTGATGGCAACACAGGCAGACATCTGCTTGACCAGACAGCCCACATATGCATCACTGGAAGTGGGAAGAGCCATCCCCAAGATTCAGGAGCTGTCCTCAAAAAAGAAAGGTCACAGACACCTTTATGGTTAAATTATCTTCAGGGATGGCATAAAGCACAGCAACACCAAACACAGTAATGTCTCTACCCTGGATATCCCAAGTGGGCCACAGGTAAAAGACCAAGAAAAGGAAAATCACATTCCAGTTCAGGGAACGTCAACCTTTTTGAGGCAGTGGGTGCATATGCAATTTTAAGGAAGTGCTTGAATGCCAGCCACTAAATGGCTGCCACAAGGGCATGGCGTAACACAAAAATGGCTGCCATGTCTAAAAGAGCAGGAATACAAAAAGTATTCAACCCTTCCCTATCAATGAAGAAAAGGCATGTGCATCAGTCACCACCATGCTCACTCACAGAGGAAAGCTCTTTGCACCTCTCCTCTGCTCAGAGTAGAAGGCTGGGTGTCCAATCCTGGCATCCAATGAAATGTGGGCATGTCTGAGGGGGCATGAGGAAAGGCCGAACCAATGCAAACACAACCTGAACAGGAGAAGCATCGTGCATCGTGGATTTTTGAAGGAATCTTATTGAACCCTTTCTCAAGAACCATAAGAGGTGCTGCTAGGCAGGCTGGCACACACAGGTGCCAAAATTGTGGCTCTTGTTCTACTTTGACATTGGTTATAATTCAATATATCTATATTTCTTTAGATATGCAAAAGATTTTTATACATATACAGATTTTATATGATATAAAGAATAATTTTATTATAATCAAATCCATTGCTTACACTTGAAAGAAGAGATTTGTCTTTAGACAAGAGAAAGCAGCATCTGCAGATTATTATTTAAGTATTACATTTTCCTGTGACTGTAGGAAAAATAGATTCACACTGAGGACACTGTGCATATACTGCCCTCATGCTGCATGCAAGAAAGAAATGCTGAAAATGTACTCAGAACCTAAGCAGCAATAGAACACCAAACCCATATGAAGCTTCTTATTTTTACTGAACAGATTTGTAAACCACTCATCATATGATTGTCAAAAGGAGATACAATAAGAAAGCAATAAGAAAACATTAAATCCATTTGCAAAAAGAGCTTGTTTCATCAGAGCAAAATAACCATTCAAAAGAGCTTTTCAAAAAGGATTGAAAGCCAAGCTACTTACTATAATATCTGTAGGAACTTCACGGAGAGAATATTCTGGTTTATTAGGTATCGCTTGATCACCTATCAGTTCGTAAACAGCAGGGTAGGATAACAAGTTTATCAGAGCTAGAAAAGACTAAAGCAGGAAATGGTGACACAGTAAACAAAATGATTACTGGCATTTCGTTCCAGCAGGTGTTCTAAATGAATTCTGATGTTATAGTTTTAACACATTTTTAGTCTTATTGTATCAAGTCTTCTGTACACTGCTTAGAGGCTACTGTCATTGAGTTATACAAATTGTCAAAATAAATAAATAAATCTAAAGCCTGTTACAAAAGCCGTTAGTACTACTTTGGTCTTCACAAATATGATATATAAAGAGTGACCTTTTATTGGACCAACTCCTATCAGTGTGGGTGTTTTCAAGCTGTAGCGTTGAACAGAATGGAAAGGTAAGTTTGCATCCCAGGCAGAACAGGGCTATTTAAAGATAATTAAAGACATTTGCAGAGCGCCTACTGTGGAAAAGAAGGCGGAAAGGAAATCTAATGCAAACAGCTGGAATGAACGCCCACTGCAAATCACAGACATTAAAGCAATACCAGTTGGCTTAGCCTTTATAGGAGCAGGGGTGGGAAAATGGCAGATCAAGCAAGGTTGAATCCAGGTATAAGGAAACAAATTGCATTGAGGGCTGCCACAAATCCAAACGCTGCTGCCTTTAGCTAGAATCTCCTTCAGTGAAGCCCAGACTACATTTGCACTTTAAACCTGGAGGGCAAACCAAGGCAATACAAGTCTAACTACAGGGACACTACCTTCCAGTACAGTAACTCTGCACCATGGCATTGTACTGACAAGAGTTAGCATAGCACAGCCATTATTTTCCAATTAGACCATTGTAGCAGGCTGGATAATCCCCTGCTTTAGGACAGGCATGGCCATTCATAGACTAGGCTGCTGAGAGCAAATAGGATGAGCTCTATGTATAGCAGTTTCTCTCTCAGCCTGAATAATGTATATTTAAAATATACATGGCTATGCTCAACCCATAAGATCACTGAAGAGTGATATTGCTGCATCACACAGAGATAGAAAAAAAGATTGTACAATAAAATGCAGGCAGTCTAGGGTGCTTCCCAAAGGAACAGCAACTACATTATGAAGTAGGAACAGTCACTTAGTTTTTATTTCTCAAGATATGCTTGTTTAAATTCTACCAAAGAATTACGTTGAGGTGGTGATTATTTGCAAGAAGTGTGGATTGTGACTTTTATATGGGTACTGTTTTATTCTGGATAATTGTCTTTATATGTAGTTGTTAGTAATTATGTTTTGTATTATGGCCTCTGGCCGAGGTAATAAAACTGATTGAAACATATTCACTGAATCCTGATGCGATTATACGTAACTCTTCTCAAACTGATTTTGCTCCTCTTCTTTAAGCTGCTAAACTTCCAAAATATTAACACTAAACAAAGTTAGCACTTCTTTTTCTTTTTGAATTCTGGAGTCAGTCTCTATCCTTATTAGCAAGTTTATCAAGAACACATCCTCAATAAAAAGCGTATCAGAGCATGGTACGGCAATCCCATGCTAATCTTTTATTGTTTCCCCAATACTCTACCTTAGCATAATACATAATTTACAACCAGCAAGCTACAAGCAACTTAAGGAATATCCCAAGGAAAATGTTCTGCTTCAGATAAAAACTATATTCACATATTAATGTGCAAAAGAAAATTCAAACCACCTTCTGACAGCTCCGATCAATGGGATCAACTGGTGTTGATCTGGGATGAGTTACTCGGACATCATCTCTTCCACACTCTAGAACACCCCACAATTCGGTAACAAGTGCTTTTATAAATCCTAGGAAGAGAGTATTTTATTCACAAGGACTCTGTTATATTTTATAGCAGAGGTCCTAGCAAACGTTATTGGACAGGAACCACACTGAGAACACTTTCCATAAGGGTTAAGCTGATAATGCTACCACAGCTCTTCACTAATGAAACTATCCTCTTTCATAACATGCACAATTTCTAACATGGTGTCTTAATCTGTACTGTTTCACACCATAATAGATAGGAACAGTTGGTGCAGCCACCTCCACATTTCAGGTGGGGGCTCTGTTTGGTTCCACATGGACTTTGCTCTGGAACACTCAGGGCCTCAGTGGGTGGAATTCCATGTAGCACTGGGGTGTGCACATGGGAAACAAGGCCGCTCGTGCAATGGGACTTTCCCACCTCTCCAACCCCAAAGCCCTCTAAACCTGTTCTGAGGGTTTCCCCAATCCTCCAGGGCAGGTTTAGGAAGCCCCGTTGAAGCCTTAATCCCACGCACACAACAATTTAGTTGAATCCCACATCATGATCTGACATTACATGACCAAGCATGGCAGCATCTTTGGGCTTGAATGCTCCTCTCCCTCCTTCCCTTGCAAAAAATTTCTCCCTCATTTCCTTGTTTGATGCAAATCACGGCTTTTGGAAAACCATGGCTTGCCTTTTATTCAGACGAGCAAAGTAGGGAGGCATTTGCAAAGTGGAGGATGGAGAAGAAACAGATTTTCAAATATATAATGCAAAACCATGGTTTGGCATTCTGTCTGAACTGTCCCATACAGAAGCACAAAGACAGGATGATAGAATAAAATAAATTATTTGCTCTGATGCTTGCTGACAAAAGTCAAAGCTATAGACACAATTCTAACTATGTCAATAGGAGTTAAGTCCTACTGAATTCAGTGGTGCTTGCTCTCCGGGAATTGAGATTAGGATTGCAGCCTTAATTACCAAGATTTATTCATGATAATCTATACAAAAAGTTACCTGAACTCTGCAGAGCTACAGCACCTGCAGCTGTTGCAGCTACTTGCGATACAATTGCTCCATAGCCAAACTTTTCAAATCCACAGACCTAGCACAAACAAATTATAACAAACCATAAATTTCAAGGGCTCAAACACCTTAGCTATACAGGAGGAACACAGTTTATACAAGTTAAGAATAACGGTGCTTTTTACATATTGTTTGTTTTGGAACAAACAATTAATTCCATAACCAAATGTATCGTTAACAAGCATCACCTAATTAACATTCTGATGCTATTATACTGCTTTAACAGAGAAAGGTTATAGCATAGGCAATAAAGACTGCTCAGGCAAACTAAGTGATGAAAATATTGTTTCGTGTGTGTGTGTGTGAATGATTATACCTACTTGGAGGTTTTTTGTGAACCTGTTGAACATGAAAGTCACACACTCGTTTACTGTTCCTGTATTCTGCAGCAGCAAAAGCCCTTTAGGTGTAGCTGCAAAATTTAGCAAGTCATCCAACAACGTCTCTTCCAGTACAATACTGGAAAAAAGCAAACAGATAAAAACTAAATTAAAGTACCCACAAACAAACAACAACCACCACCAAGTAACCTCTCCCCCAATGAATAAAGGGATTCTTTTAGTAATGTTTTGCATAAAAGGCTCATTTGTTATAGCAAAGACATAGACTGGTCTACCAGTATATAATTTCTGTTAGAAAAAATGTTTCCATTCAATATTGCTTACACTACTCAATTCACCATCTGGGTGCAATTAATTCATTTAGAAAAGCAGCTGTATATCTGTGCTTGTTCTACCTACGCGACAGCTGTCTCCCCCTGAAGGTCTAAAGCCCTTCTCTTGGATCTAATAGGTTTGTCTGTTAACTCTTCTGACACATTTCCCTCCAACAATGATACCCTTTCACCATATACAAAAGAGGCCGAGAGCAAAGCAAGAGTTTAACTCTATTACTCTTTTGATTATTTGCTTAAGTTTCTACTACCCGACAAAGAGAGAAACAAAATAGGTAGTAAGGCAGCAAAGCATAATGGTGATAATGCCAACTCAGTGAATTGCACATACAAGCAAACTCTTCCCTCAGCAGGCAAGGATCCACAAGTTGCACCTATTGTTACTGACCATAGGATGGTGCTAGCTGTGCTCACGGTACCCAATCCCTAGTTCTTAAGTTGTTTTCCAGATCATATATATGCATGCTTACCTACTGAGAGTTCAACAGAATTTACTCCTAAGCATGCGTATAATTGTATTCTAAGGTTCAGTGCAGATGTAATGTGAACCTGCTACAAACTCAGGTCTGCAAATTTGGCAGCCTGAAGAATACCCACCCCCTTGCTTTCCTTTGTTTGCCTTAATTACATTTTAATATCATTAATTGCTACATTCAGATGATCAAATCTTGAGTAATCGGCAGGCAGGCCCTTTGCTCCCCCTTCATGTGAACATAGATGCAAGCTAGGAAGCAATAGTCAACCATAACTTCCATTACTTTCCCATTACTTTCAATAATTAATGGATTCCAAATGAGACAAAACCTAAAGCTTACTTACACTTGCTTTTCAGAACCTGGCTTCTTTAGAAGCCATTAACCAAACTTCCTGATTCTGATGTAACATGAAGCTCTGTTTAACTACAGCTTCTCATCTTGTTCATTTACTTCTGCAAAGGAGCAACGTGTGGAAACATGAAGCTTGTGAATATCTTCATTCGTTAAGCTATGGATCGATTATCTGAATGTGGCCAGTTACATAAAATGCATACCTCGCCCTTCAGTATTACAAATAATGTAAAACAATTAAACACAAAAATCACATACAAGGCAACAGAAACAACGGAACAGTAAAATCATAGAAGTCATATGCCTAACCTGAAATTGTGGGGGTACATTGAGAAGGGCACCTGAAGATGATCTTGGCGTACAAAAAATCTGTGGGAGAAGGCAGTCCTAATATTACACCTGCTCCAACACTAACCCTAGTTAATGCTAACCAGGTTCCTTCTTAATACAGTTCTTAGCAAATCTATGTGATATTCTGGTAAGTCTAGCTAACACTACCCATGATTAGCATTTGTACGGATGTAACAGAAAAGTGTTATTAAAGGTGACAAGGAGAGAAAAACAGGTGATATCTGTGTTGGAGTGGGATGCGGCATTGGAATGCCTGCTCCCAAGGCTGGTTTTTAGTAGGCAAACCATAGTTTGCAGCAAACAAGCATTGCACCAGCAAGGGATCTACTATTAACCCAAACTTTGTTCACCACTCTGAAAGGCCTGGAAAGAAGAAAACACTAGAGCAACATAATCATCCAATGAGAAGAGAACATACAGAAACCCACCTAAGAATACCCATCTCTAAAACTGAATTCTTCACTGGGGAAAAACTCTTATAGAAAGTGAAATCTGAACTATAGAGTATCTCTAATATTGATATAGGTATCCAAAAGCTACCTATATTCAGTGAGACACACACATTTTGAGGCTACTAATGTACCACAAATTTCTTTTATATTAGTACAGTCATGGGGAAAAGAATGTGCACCCTCTTTGAATTCTTTGAATACGGAGACATAACAACAATCATCTGTTCCTTACCAGGTCTTAAAATTAGGTAAATACAACCTCAGATGAACAATAACAAATGACATATTACACCATGTCAAGATTTATTTAACAGAAATAACGGCCAAAATGGAGAAAACATGTGTGAAAAACTAAGTACACCATTACTGCATCCATAGGAATTAAGAGGCCAAGTAGCAGACAGATGCTGCTAATCAAATGCACTTGCTTAATTGATCATCAGTAAATGTGCCCACCTCTATAAAAGCCAAAGTTTTAGCAGTTTTCTGGTCTGGAGCATTCAGGTGTGTTTTAACACATTGCCAAGGAGGAAATATGGCACAGTGCTCTTGGAGAAGCAAGTGCTGCTGCCCATGAAACTGGGCTAAGGGTTCTAAGGCCATCTCCAACCAATTTTAAGTCCATCATTCTACAGTGAGAAAGATTATTCAAAAGTGGAAAACATAACATTCAAGACAGGTGCAATCTTCCCAGGACTGGATGTCTTAGCAAATTCACCCCAAGATCAGACCGTGCAGTGCTCAAATTGCAAAAACCCCAAGAATTACATCTCAGGCCCTACAGGCCTCAGCTAGCACATTAAATGTTAAAGTTCATGACAGTACAATTAGAAAAAGACGGAACAAGTATGGTTTGCTGGGAAGGGTTGCCAGGAAAAAGTCTCTTCCCTCTAAAAAGCACATGGCAGAACAGATTAGTTCAGTTGCATCTTAACAAACCACAAGATTTCTGGAACAATGTCCTTTGGACAGACAAGACCAAAGTGAAGATGTTTTGCCATAATGTACAGTGCCACGTTTAGCAAAATCCAAACACGGCATATCAGCACAAACACTTCACACCGTCAAGCACGGTGGTGGAAGGGTAATGATATGGGCTTATTTTGCAGCTATAGGACTTGGGAAACTTGCGGTCATTGAGTCAACCATGAACTCCTCTGTATACTAAAGTATTCTACAGCCAAATGTGAGACCATCTGCCTGACAGCTGAAGCTTGGTTGAAATTGGGTCATGCAACAGGACAAGGATTCCAAGCAAACCAGCAAATCTACAACAGAATGGCTGAAAAAGAATAGAATCAATCGCCCCATCAAAGTTCAGACCTCAGTACAATTGAAATGCTGTGCGGGACCTTAAGAGAGCTGTGCATCAACAAATGCCAGCAAACCTCAATGAACTGAGAGACTGATAAAGTCCTACAGAAAATGATTACTTCAAGTTATTGCTGCTACAGGTGGTTCTACAAGCAACCGAATCGTAAGGTATACTAAGTTTTTCACACATAGCTTTTCCATTTCATTTTATTTCTGCTAAATAAATCATGACACAGTGTAATATGCCATTTGCTATTGTTCATCTGAGGTTGCATTTACATAATTTTAAGTCCTGCTAAGGAACAGATGATTGCTATTATGTCTTCATATGTAAAGCCACAGAATTCAAAGACGGTGCACTTCCCCCCCCCCATGACTGTATGTTTTAGGCATGTTAGGTATTAAATTGTCACATGAGAGCTGATATATCAATTATGTTTTAATCCAAACTTTTAAAACGTTGTTTCAAAAGCTATTAAACGTGATTTTATATTATACAATGCTTACTTTTTAAAAATGCATTTATATGCTGCTAGATTTTTTTTCTATGGAATTATCATTGTAAGCAACATAATTTTTAAAATAAAGTGATTGCTGTCTTATAGTCTGACAGTAAAATGACTCACTTCATTTTATAAATAGTCAGTGGGTGCTGACATTACAAAAAAGAAAAATGCCTGTTGAAAATGATTTAAACCAATTGTAATTAATATATACCCATAAACTGTGGTGTCTTCATTGCCTTGGCCAATACATCTTGCATGGAAAAATGACAGCTTATAAAAGCTAAACAGAATTTATAGCCTGTTTCAATTTGCATGTTACATGTCATCATTATGAAAAAATAATATGCCAGATTCCCATTTCTAGGAATATAGACTTAGGGAACAAGTGATTGAAAATAAAAAGTATGAAGCACTGTATTGACACATGGAATTCAGAAGTTCTTAAAATGCAGAAACCACATAAATAATAATTATCTCTATAATAGTAACATTCAACGGTGAAAGCTGATAGCTACACACACCCAAAGAAGAGGAAAGATGTTCATATTCAGGAGAACTACATGCTATGCAGAAGTAGAAAAAATGGGGGGGGGTCCCTAAAAGTGGACATATTTGCACCCCAACCACTGAAACTGCATCTCATGTACCATGTGCCTGCCTCACCCAGGTCTTTTCCCATGTGAGGCTTGCACGACAGATGTCAAAAAGCCACTGGAAGATTTCTTTCTGAATGTGTTAAGAATTGAAAACGAAGGAACAAGAAAAGCAACAATAACATTAGTAAACAAAACGGGGCTGGGGGCAGATGAAAAAGAGGAAGCAGATGTAGCTGACAGGAAGAGTAAGACTGAAAATACGGAGGACTGATGAAGGCAGAAGTGACAACATACTGGACAGCTGAAAAGCAAATGAGAGGGGAGGGATGGAAATCACAGTGACAGAGGAAACAGAAATCAAAGAGAAGAAAT
Organism: Podarcis raffonei; assembly: GCF_027172205.1. NCBI lineage: Eukaryota > Metazoa > Chordata > Lepidosauria > Squamata > Lacertidae > Podarcis > Podarcis raffonei. Next base: position 57,334,853 of record NC_070604.1, read on the forward strand.
GGGAGAAACAATACGGAGTGAGGAAGACAGAGCGAGCAAAGGGAAAGGGAAGCAAGAGGCTGTGCGAGCCACTAAACTGTATTTTATTTTCCCATGCAGAACTTTGCTGTTGCCTCTGCCTGGTAACAGCAATACAGCTTTATCAGAAAGATTTCTCGTTTTTAAATGTTACCTAATCCCCATGTTGCAGCTTTGAGGACTTTTCTCATGTATCTCTGAGCAGGTAACCCAAACTAGTACTTACAAGCTCTGTGATTCTTGACTTGTTGATGACACACAATCTGCCCCCGCAACGGGCGTTGGAATTCTCTCCGAAAGCAAACTAGTCTGTCAGAAATGAAAAGCAAATTACATAAATTTACTGTTAGCAACAGTAGCAAATCTAAATTATGATCGCTAACAACATAGTACGGTAAGGATATTTGATTAAGCATCAGAGACATCTTAAGGGGAGACATATCTGCAGATTGTCGGAGGGCCTCTCTCCGAGTGCCTACCACCATTTCAGATCCCAGCAGTGACATTACTGCAGTTATCAGTCAACATTGCTTGGCCATTGTTGGTGGGGGTGCTGCAATGACAATGCTGTTTCTGCTGTCTGATAAACCCACTTGTGTGCAGGGGTGATGGTGGGTGCCTAGATCCCAGACCATTATAGCGCCACTGCCAGATATGCCTGTTAAAGAAACCTGCCAGCTACCTGCTTCCAAGCGTGCTTTACCCAATTGCAGCAACACTGCAATGCACCAGAGAGCCAAATGGATGCTTGGATCCTTCACCACTTACATTAATAACCTAATAATAAATCCTGATACCACCAGATAAACTAGCTTGCAAATGTGCAAGGTGAGAAGCAGCAGCTGCTGCAGCAACCACCCGTGTGATAGTGGGGCGCTGGGAGCTGACCAACTTATGGGCATCACGAAGTTACTTGGTGAATGTTTCTAATGTAACTCTTGGAACCAAAAGCAATGCATGCAAGAAATGCAGCACTTGACTTTTCATGACTAATGAAGATTAACAAACAGATCTACTTGCCAACTTTAAAAAATACTTCAAGCTCCCAACATCTATTCAAGCCTATTTCACATATAATATAAATTAGAATGCACACATCTGTATACTATACTGGCAATATTTCCCACAGCCTGAGAGGACAAGACTTGTCTATTTTTTAACTACAGCAGTACCTCGGGTTAAGAACTTAATTCGTTCTGGAGGTCCGTTCTTAACTTGAAACTGTTCTTAACCTGAGGTACAACTTTAGCTAATGGGGCCTCCCGCTGCCACTGCACGATTTCTGTCCTCATCCTGAAGCAAAGTTCTTAACCCGAGGTACTATTTCTGGGTTAGCGGAGTCTGTAACCTGAAGCGTCTATAACATGAAGTGTCTGTAACACGAGGTACCACTGTACACGTGCAGTGTTGGGATCCAAGAGAAATTGCTACTCCCCTTCCCTCTTTGCTATGCTTGTTACAAAGAGGGGGAAACTAATAATCATCTTTGGGTTATTATAATGTTAAGGTGCCACTTCCATGATAAAATCTGTACTACATTACATTTTCAGCATAAAAAGTACCCTTTGGGAACAGATGCACACACAAGCAAACATAAACATCCTTTGCATAACTTCTATACATATACTTTGTATAAACAAGGATAGGACTACCTTTTTCCAAGCCTCAGAAATAGATCCATGTAAATGGTAAGGTAGCAAGACCTCTAAGCCTTCGCAAGTACTATACATCTGGTGGCATATAAAGATGAAAGCACCTTTGAGCACTGGCAACATCTCAGACCCAGAAAGAACAGAAATGTCTTCATCAAGAAGCTTCTTTGTAAACTGAACGATAGTATGTGCACCCCTAAGGCTACAAAGAATGAAACATTTCAAAAAACAATGTTTTATTGATTCGGCAGAATTATGATGAAATAAAGCTTTTCAGTTAGTAATTGAAATGTTAATCCTTCTTCTGCTTATACAATATGCTGAGACTTGGCCTAAAGAAAGACTTACTGCCTATCATCTTCCCATGTAAGATGGGAACAAACATGTGCAAAACAAACCAGGAAGGCTTCTCTCCTCCTTCCACAGAGATCACCTATAAAACTGCTTTATTCTTAGTGAAGCTAACACATCCACCACGTTTTTGAGCAGCATGCTTAGGACTTGGTATGACTGTTTCTTAACAAATAAGCAACAGCAAGACCCAATCCATATTGAAACCATATTGTTGGAAGATGCTGCATAACTCTCTACACCACCACCTTCCCACCCAATTCATTTGGATTGTGGTCATAATGCAGATTATGACCCTTTGCCATAGCTGCTCTTTGTTAAGAAAGTGATATTGCATTTGCAAGTTTTTCCTTTTTACATTTTTTTTAAGAACTCCATTAGTTTTATATATGATTTATATCAACCCACAGGACGTAATCAATGATACCAGGTGCTAAATAGGTATGATCTCAACTATTTAGAAATGTTTGTGCTCATTTCTAAGACAGAGCAACCTGGTTGAGGGAAGGTGTATGAAGGCATTTATACTGCTGTGAAAATGGTGATGTATTCTGAGAAGCACACAATTTTCATATCTCCACATTTCCCAGGATAGCAGAAACACATCTTCAATTTAATTGGGAATATGTTTCTTTAACTATTTCCTCTTACATGCCACCTTCTCCAGAATGCTGTGGAGATGGAAACATTCCACTTCGATTGTTGATTAACCACAGTTTATGATATATGCAAATCATAAACTGTAGTTAAGTCTTAGCTACTACTGCAACAAGCCAACCTCATTAATCCAAGGTTTCCCACTGAATTCAGTAAACATTAGTTAATTCTACATTTGTATGGGTTCAGACACAATGTTTAATTGCGGTTAGTTTAAAACAGAAATGAAACCTTCTGATATCCTCTTATGGAGAGAAGGTAGGTGAGAGTACACAAGCCTGAGGTTTGTTGACATAACAAAAAAATCATAGTTTATCATTACAACCAAATGCAGTAATACTTTAAGCCAAGAAACAAAAGCATGACTAATGAGAAATAACATGAAAATTACAGTGTACGGACCATTCAGGTATTGCATGCAGACTGTTTTCTACAGGTGTGGGAACTATCTCCTTAGGTACATTTGCATAAACAACAAAACATTCAAGCTGTTCATTTTATAATTCAAATCATGGAAGCTTCTCTCAAGACTTATATACAACTAATTAGATATGACAGACAAGAACTTATTTCATAACACTGTTTTTGTTCTTTTAAAACACATTCTCTTACCTACCACCCTCCATGGCAGAGGGCTTCTCTCCTCCATAGAGTAGGAGTGAAAGACCATCATCTGCAGCAGCAATCCTTGCCAAAATATCAGCTATATATATTAGAGTTGTTTCAGGAGAATTTAGATGCACCTGCACATACATTTTAAAAACTCTGAAGATTAATGTTTTATAGAGACTTTTGTCTACAAACCTTGTGTAACTAAAGGCAAATTAATGTAACAAGACTGAGACATTCTTACATTATAATCCAGCTTATGTCAATGGAGCTTTGATTTTTATTTTGATTTTTAACAATACAGTTGTAAATGATACTGCTGATTTGTATTTAGCTAAAAGTAGCCGTGAGGATAAATCTAAATGTTAACTGACAAACAAGAACAGAAGAATCCCAAGTCCTTTCAAAATGAATTAACATTTATTTCAAATATAAAATAGAAACAGATGGGGCTAACTTCCAAAATAGACCAGCATGCCAATTCCACATTCCTTCTCTTACTGAAACAAGGATGGAAATCTATGACTCTCCAGATGTCAAAAGACTATAATTCTCAACATCCCTTATGATGGAAGCTGGAATCCAACAACTGGAGGGTTATAGGTTAGCTGCCCTTGACTTACATGAAATGCAGCTTTCTTCATAATCTTCCCTGTCTCCTTTCCCCACAAATCCCAAGCTCCATTTTTAACTTTGGCTCTTGTAATTCATTACAGCTTAGCCCAGTCAACAATATGTTTTATTTCACTGTGATGTGCACAGCTGTATTGAAACAGATACAGACACAATGGCCCCAATGCAATTCTCACTCTTTTGCAATGCACATCTCCATTCACTAGTTATACGCAAGACCACATTGTGCCTGACAATTAAATGGATCACAGCCATTACATTTTTCTACATTGAGTTTTATTCATGTTTATTTGAAGGAAATACAACCAACCTCTGTTCCATTCAGTAAATAATGTATTGGCTGAAGAAGTGCTTCTATCACTGTATTAGTATATAGACATTCAGTTGCACATTCTTTTCTCTCACAAAGAATTCCGAGCACATCAGTAATAAGGCCTGCTGGAGAATAATTGCCTGACAAATAAAAAGAGACTTGTTTCAAAATAGTAAAGAACAACAGAGTGAGCAACACAATCAGATAAAGGAAAAGAAACAAGTGATATTTCTTCCCTCTTGCCAAGCCCACCACTTCAAATACCCATCAGATGTGAAGAGTCATTCAGTTTTCACTTTAAATATGATGTCATGGTGTCTACAGACACAGAAATGATTAAGAAATATGGAAGTGAACAAACCTCTATTCACAAAGAAGAACATTAAAGAATAACAGAGCAAATATAAAGGGCAATGTTACCTGAATGCACTGTAAGAGTCTTTGGGCAATTTGGGGCGCAATAGATAAGACGAGTAAACATTACGACAAGGTCTGTCAAGGACATCAAATCTACAAAAAAGAGAATGGGAAAAATAACTTCCTGTTACTTATAATTTAATTAGCAACAACAAACGAATACCTGAATACAAATTTAAGTTAAATTGCTGTAGCTTTTCTTCCATTTCCAACTGCTTCACAGACAGAAACCATTTAATTTAATTTATTACTGGTAGAGCTATTCCACCAATGTCAAATAAACTGTTGGGTTCATGTTTTCCCTCCTGGAAAATAATGTAATCAAACGTTTTTTGTAACAGCCACAGGCCAAGGAGGACAGATGGAAGAATATTTAGATAATTGTGTAAGATGATAATGTGTACTTCTTCATAGCCATAAACCAACCTGCCTTGGAAAAACCATAAGTCAGCACTGCATGAATAAGTACAAGCGAGCCCCAGGCACTTGTCCTCACCCTCCTCTTCCAGTACAACAGCAGGAGGTGGAAAATAAGACAATTGTGGGTTAAATGACCTAGAGTTTTGTTGCATCCCACCTAGGGAAACTGATTAATTTAAACTATGCCATGTTTGGAGAATCATAAACTGTGATTCGATGCTGTCTTATTGCAACTAACTATAGTTTAAACTAACCAGAGTTCCAGTTCCATTGATATCAGTTCTCTTACTGAGCCATGATAACTTCCCCAAAGGAAGCAAAGTATTCCAATGCAATTCTGTCTCACATACCTGTCATTGTCTCCAGCAAAGAACTCAAAAGCAGTATTCTAATTTCCCCATTTTTCCACAGGTACATGCAATAGATGTGTCCATGCAAATTTGTGAACTGGCACACTAGCAGATCTGGTAACTTCCCTTCACTCCCAAGGTTTGGACATAACAATAAACACCAGTTAGTTGAAAACAGAAAACACATGCTTCCTTGAATCCTCCTCAGGAAAGATGGGTTGAAGAGAATAAAAGTGCATGAACTGAAGGTTGTTTACACTGCACTAAGCTATGGTCTAGCATTATGTCCAAATCAAGTCACCATGTTAGTTTTGATAAACATCTCAGCTTCGCCACTGTTACAGAAAACAACAAAGTTTTGTTATAAATAGGTTTTAAAAAATCCAGATAAAAATAGTGAGACAGGAATTTATGTGTGATCCTTCTATATAGAACAGCATGGGATAATGAACCAGGCACTTCAATAACTGTCCTGCTTACGTAATTTATGCCACATAATTTACACCCTGTTGTACAATCTCTTTTGGATACCTATAAGCCCTCTCCCACAAACATCAGAACCAAAGCTGAAAAAGAATTAGAAAAATGGCCCTAATAGAACACAATGTCATGTTTCTATGCTTCTGTGTTCTTTAACACGCACTTACCTTTTCTGTTTTTCAGCTGAATAGGAAAAAGTCTTCTGCCTTGTTTATATATCAACAATCTTCCTAAGAGGCTCAGGGAATGAACAAAATATATATACTGTAATTCTTTTCCAGTGTAAACATTCTTCTGTTTATTACCTTGAAAGACAAGACAGTTCATGTCAATAAACCTGTGCTGTCTCTTGCTTCATTCTTGTATACTAGAGTCCAAGCAATCACTGCTATCATGGGCAATAATGTATTTATAAAGAAAACTGCCAAGATCACAAAAAATGCAACCACCAATAAAAATTGGATTTGCCATTTCTAGGTGGGAGGGAAGCCTCACACAGTTGAAATGTTATTTAGAAATTCTGAGATAGAACATATTCTGAACATTTGTCATAAAAAGCGCTACTGGAACACTGCTACATATATTATTAAAATGTAAGCAAAAAAGAAGACTTCCAATAAATATATATTATTCAGCATATGGAAAAATTACTTACCATTATGCAATGTGGAGAAAGAATTAAACCTGCCTGTTTTATCAATCACTGATTCACAAGTTTCAAGATAGGAAACACACTGCTCAACAGATGCAATAATCTGACGAATAAAACAACAAGGTATAACAAAATTCACAGGAAATGCCTATTGCACAATTCCCTTTATTAATGAAGATTCACTTCACTCACATCATTAGCAAATTTGCATTTGACCCTTTTCACATGAATTTTGAGTTGGTAGAAGTACATACAGGCAGTAGTGTAAATTATAAAGTCTCTGCAGAACATCATATTTAGAATGTGAAACTGAACTTCCTAAATGGTCATATTGATAAACAAAAATCAATTAAGGAGTATGTAATATCTTAAGATATGTCTTGGTTCAGTTGTAATTGATATGTACTTTGTTCCTTGTATTGATGAGAAAGGATATTGACTGATGAAAAAACAGACTTACCAAAGATTTGTATTTTTTTTCAAGTAGCCTTAGCACCACTGTTCTGCTATAATATGCATGCTAAAATGACAAAACAGACATACATTACACTTAAAGCACTGAGTAAAAAATCAAAATGATTCAATTATTTTTCAACTGATTACAAGATCAAAATTGCACAATAAGTTCTGAAGCTAGTCCATGTTAATATATATTGGCTTGGAGACAGGTGTGTAGAGAAGCAAATAAGTGCTTTGTATTTACTGGAAAAATAGTTCAAATTGTCCGTAAACCTACAGCACTATTTTAATTTCATTTTGACTACTGCCTATTGACACCAAGGACAATTCTACCCATACTCTACAGCAGGGGTGGATGTTGCTGGATTTCAGTTCTCATTAGCCCTAGCCAGCATGGCCAATGGCCAGGGGTAGTGGAAGTTTCAGTCCAACATATGGAGAGCTCCCAATTCACCATCCACGCTCTACAGCATGGGTAGGCAAACTAAGGCCCGGAGGCCAGATCCGGCCCAATCGCCTTCTAAATCCGGCCTACGGATGGTCTGGGAATCAGCATGTTTTTACATGAGTAGAATGTGTCCTTTTATTTAAAATGCATCTCTGGGTTATTTGTGGGGCCTGCCTGGTGTTTTTACATAAGCAGAATGTGTCCTTTTATTTAAAATGCATCTCTGGGTTATTTGTGGGGCCTGCCTGGTGTTTTTACATAAGCAGAATGTGTCCTTTTATTTAAAATGCATCTCTGGGTTATTTATGGGGCATAGGAATTTGTTGTTTTTTTCTTCCCAAAATATAGTCCGGGCCCCCACAAGGTCTGAGGAACAGTGGACCTGCCCCCTGCTGAAAAAGTTTGATGACCCCTGCTCTACAGCCTTCTAAAACAAGGGGACGTTCCACATGCGTAATAGATTAAGTCATCTATTTCTTAAGCACAGTCCAGACACCATGCCTCTAAGATGCATTTCCATTGTAGGGATCATGCAATTAATTTGCTTATGGTGGGATTTAGTGTTACATCCATCATGTGCTAGCAGAGTGCTATAGTATTCCTGCAGTGCGAGTTTTTTTGGGGTTTTAAAATACAAGTAGTCCTCCTCCTGCCATGTTCTTAACTAGGTTTGGTTTAGTTTGAAATGTTACTGTGGGTTGCATTCTATCCTGGTGAGCCCATACCATTCCCAATAAGCCAGATGAAGGAGAAACCTGCAACCTTCCGTGCAATTCCTCAGAAATTGCAACTTATCTCATCTATTGCATTACACTGACACATTCAATATCAACCTCTTGAAGAAAAGGACTAAGAGGATTATTAGCTCAAGGCATTATCAACAAAGCAATAACCTTGAAGGACTAACAGAAGAAGCTGCAATCAGCAAAATACATACATTTGCTTACCATCCATTTTTTAAACCAAACAGCCTTGAGATCAACTAGAGCCAAGAAGTACACAGGATCCAAAGAAACAGGGTGGCTTGACTCACGCTTTGCTGACAAAAGTGACAGGGTACTCTCCATTATTTCTTCCATGTACCTAAATATGTTATAAAGAACGAGCTGTTAAATAAAATCCCAATGTTCATACTGATGCCCTTTGTATTTAGACTCTTCATCATTCAAAAAAGGAATTTGAAAAGGGAAAGAAATCAGATGCATTTTAATATTTTCTACTTTACTGTGAATATGATTTTTTAAAGTCAATAAATTGTATGTACTATTTTTATTTTGTATACACCAAAAGAAAGTCACCTTCAAAAGGAGATTAAGAAAGTTACAATGAGCAATATTGTGAGTATGTTTACTGGGGTACTGTGAATACATTTTGGAGTTAAACTGCAATAATAATTTAGAGTATGCAGAACACCATTCTCCATGCTTAAATATTGTGAAGACCAGTTGAAAGGGACCAGTTGAAAGTGATTGTGATCCTAAATCACCAAACAGGAAACAGAAGTGTCACCTGTAGAATCCAAATCAGGAAACCAGTAACTGGCATAGATTAAATAGCACAAAGAGAATAGTTGGTTTGGGGAGTTTTAAGTCAAGGTACTTTGTCCTCATAGACACAGATTGACTTATCACAGCAAGCAATGGAACCAAGAAACTTCACTATCAAAAGACAGATGAGTAGCAGTAGTAATTTCATGTTTAATAAATCACTGATTTTAGTAATTTAGCACAAAGAAATTGCAACAGGCAAATGAAAACTAAGGAAACAATTGGATAATTGTGACATACTTTTCTGGATGACGAATCCAAAAAGATGGTACTTCCCTCTGGTACTCATTTAGCAGACGTATCTATGAATAAAAGAAAAACAGCTTGTTTGCTTTTTTTAAAGTCTAGATGGGGAAAATAACTAAATTTGAAAAAGAAATATGGGAAAACTGATTTGTACCTTTTTAAGTAAACGGATTATATCTGGGTTGCTTATATCAATACCTATTGATATGGTAGGAACATAACTATCTTCAGAAAGGAAGTACATCTCTAAATACTTTGCTGTAAAGAGATAAATAATTGCCAAATAATTTAAGAGGCAAATTTTTAAAATGGTTGCTGGCTACAGAAAGCAAGTAACATTTCTCCATTTGACTTAATGAACTTACCCAAACTTATATACAGTTCCCTTGTCATATTTAGTGGAGAGGAAGAAAATGTCTTGGCATAGAATTTCAAAACTTTGTCCTGAAACAGTAAAAATGAAAGCTAGTTCATAAAATCTAAACAGAATTTCAATGTTCTGCATCAGCAGCAATGTTATAAAGAATATCTGACTTGTTAATTTATTTCATTTCATTTTTTACCCAGCATTCTTCGAAGGCGTTTCGAACTGTTGTCTTTCTGCCTCACAACAACTGTGTAAGGTAGTTTATGCTGAGAGACAATCAATAGCCCAAAATTACCTAGTGAACTTCATGAGTGAATGGGGATTTAAATCTGGGTCTCCATAGTCCTAACCTGATACTAACCACTATACCACACTAACTTCTGTAGCTCTAACATACACCAGATGCACCTGTAGACTTTTCATTCAAAAGCTGAAAATTATTATAATAACATAACTCCCTGTATTGACAGCTGAAGCACTTGGGCCTATATATAAACACACAAACAACAGGCTATACAGTGGTACCTCTAGATACGAATGGGATCCGTTCCAGAGCCCCATTCACATCCTGAAGCAAATGCAACCTGCGTCTGCACGTCTGTTCGTGCCACAATTTGCCGCTTCCACGTATGCGTGTGACGTCATTTTGACCGTCTGCGCATAAGTGAGCGGCGAATCCCAGAAGTAACACGTTCTGTTACTTCCGGGTGACTGCGGAGCGCAACCCGAAAGCGCTCAACCTGAAGCAACTTCAACTCAAGGTATGACTGTATACACTAAACACGTTGTATAGAGGCCATGCCAAAATGTACCTACAGGACCTCTCCCTCAATATCTGGAGTTACCTTGATGGGAGATCACACCACCACTGTATCAAACAATAAGATAGCTTATTGATATATTACTATATTGGAAGGCAGAAGGTTTGCTATAGTCCTGCAGGCTTTCTATTTCAGTGTTTACCTGAAGGAGCATCTCCACTCCCATCCTTCTGCCTGGACACTGAGGTCCAGCGCCGAGGGCCTTCTGGCAGTTCCCTCACTGCAAGAAGCAAAGTTACAGGGAACCAGGCAGTGGGCCTTCTCGGTAGTGGCACCTGCCCTGTGGAACACCCTCCCATCAGATGTCAAAGGAATAAACAACTATCTAATATTTAGAAGACATCTTAAGGCAGCCCTGTTTAGATACGTTTTTAATGACTGATGTCTTAATGTATTTTTAATCTTCTGTCGGAAGCCGCCCAGAGTGGCTGAGGAAACCCAGCCAGATGGGCGGGGTATAGGTAATAAATAAATAAATATTATTATTGATATTTTACATTCATTCAAAAAATGTGTAACACCACATAGCCCAAAGGCCAAATGAGACCCAGCAGTGCTCTCAATTTGGCCCGCAAGGCTGTTTTCCCCAAACCATGTCATATGAGGCAACAAGTGTGGGGCAGGTAAGGAAGTACTTACAAAGGAACAATCAGGAGCTTAAACTGAGCTTGCAATTATTCTTTTGCAAGCAGCGACGCTGTGATCACCCATCAGCACTGACAGTGAGCATGCCTGAAGTTGCCACCTGATGTTGTAATGGTATGAAGTGACTGACAGGTTGAAAGCTCTGTTCACCTATCAAAATGGCTTGTGGGGAAGCTCAGGATTCAGCCTACCAAATAGAAAAGCTTCCCGATCCCTGCGATACAACAGGGACAATTAAAACACTGCATATATATGCATGCTATTCAAGGAAGAAGTAGTAGTAGTTATAAAGAAAGATATACTTGACCTGCTTCATTTAAAATCCCAGTAGTCACTTTTCTCCATGGAATTTCTGAGAGGTACATAAAATCTTTGCATGTGCTTTGATTTTGCACACTATATAAATGAGGAATGGTAAAAAATAATTTCCTTACACTGAAACTGGAATCCGGATCTGAAAGTGCTGTTGCAAGATGTTTACGTAAATTAGCCCAACTCTCACAGTTTAATATATCAGATGGAGGAGCAGAACACAATGTCTGCATAGCTTCCTGACGCACCTGCAACATCAAGGTAAGATGTGGGTTTAAAAAATCACAAAGGGTATTATCATAATAAAACAGAAATCTTCAACCAATGTGATGATGCGTGCACGCACACACACACACACACACACACGATAAGGTAAAGGTAAAGGACCCCTGGACAGTTAAGCCCAGTCAAAGGTGACTATGGGGTGCGGCACTCATCTTGCTTCCTGGCTGAGGGAGTCAGCGTTTGTCCACAGACAGCTTTCCGGGTCATGAGGCCAGCATGACTAAACCACTTCTGGTGCAACAGGTTGTGTGTGTGTGTGTGTGTGTGTGTGTGTGTGTGTATACCTACACACACAACCAGTGGACCACAGAATCGTCTACCCTCCTCTATGTTTTCCACCTTTAGCTCTCCTGCACAATGCCTCCATACTTCTGCTTTCTAGATCTCTCCTTCCTCTTCCTAAGTCTCAAGCCCGCACTCGTATAAAGAACTAATAATCAATCATGCCCCCTCCAAATGAGACTATCCAAGTTCACTCAAGCAACGTGAGCTTAAGATGTGCTAAAATAAAAAGTATTGTCTAAGTGGGTGTGTCCATTTGCCTTTTAGACTCACCTCCTTAGGTTGTGCCGGATCAAGCCTTTCTACCAGTAGTTGCAATTGTTCTTGATTCATGAATGTGTAACTCTGTAACACATTGCAAAATGCTCATTAAGTAACTCATTAAATTAAAAAGATTAATAACTATAATAATTAGCTATTATTAGTGAAATAAAAATTATCTTTAAGGGATTCACATTATCTTAATGAAATATTAAGAGGGGTATTGTTAATTATCAAATATAAGGGGAAAATGTTACCTTTCTATTTTTAATAACCTTTCTATTTTTAATTATACAACATGTGATACCAACCATAACATTTTGTAGAAATAAAAGTAAGACATTTTGGAAAGACCTAAACTTTATAGTGTTGCTCCCAGTAAAAAAACCCACAGAATCATAGAACTGTAGAATTAGAAGGGACCCTAGGATCATCTAGTCTAACCCCTGCAATGGAGGAATCATTGAGAAGGTTTAAGTACATAGCAAACATTTTGAATATTAACTTTTATCTGGGAAGTAAAGTATTGTAATTAGGCTTAGTACTTAAATTGTATGGGGTGCATGTACACCTTTGGTCCCCACCCTGCACTCAGCTCTAACCTGTGGCTCCTAGAAGCTGTCAGAATGTGACAGCTGGCCAGCTAAACCAAGTGAAGATAGCTGATGGAATTAATGAATTAGGCACTTCCGCCTGCATGCGAAGACAGGCTCTGGCGTATTGAGCCCTAAGGCGGTTGTATGCCTCCTTCCAGCAACTCCTGCAGTCAAGCTGGTGTCAAATGTATAGTTCTGCTTTCCGTTGGGCCATAATAGCAAGGCCAAGAGTGGGGGTCTTGTCATCTGGGCAGCTCAGGACCTCCATACACACTGCCCAGGATGCATCTCCAGGAGGTCACTTCAGTGGTGCTAACACAGCAGTTTGACTACACCCCTGGAGGAGCACTCCATTGTCTCTCGAGACACAGATATACCAACAACAACTTAAACTGACTTCAATATTGTGGGTACCCTGTGCACAAAGCGGAGATGTGTAGAACTGCACTGAGGTTGATGGGAAATCTTAACGCTGTGAGAATTCTATGCATGCCCTCAGATAAGGTATTCTAACTTTCAGTGGAGATAATGCAACCCCATAAAAACCAATAGGCTTCCAGCCCTCGATCTAAATGGAATGGATTTTATCTATTGATTTTGCAGTAACAATCTAAAGAAAATATAGCCTCAACTGGCAGTGTAAGTCAGAGAAAAGAATTTCTCATTGATTTCATCAGCAACAAACAAGAGGAACATGAAGATGAAATCACAGAAACCAACTAGGGCTCTCCATTAACTCTAATGGGAGTGTATTTAGATATGACAGCTATTTTGGTGGCATAGCTCTATGTCATCAGGGAAGTAAGGCCCAGCCCAGGGGAGGATAGAATGGCAACTATGGCCAACTAGTCACTCTTCCATTCCTTACCACACCCGTGCCTTCCCCTTACACCCTTGTTGTTACAACAGCATAAAAGATGGTGGCCCCACAAGATTATTACATAGACTTGGCCATACCTGATTAAATGAAGAATCACTATCAGAGCAATTATCTGTATAGTAACTGCTGTGCTGTTCTGTTTTCACTTTCCTCTGAATTTCCTTATAGCGCATCTGATCTTCTTCAAACTTGTTAATTAAAGATTCAACTACAACCATCATAACATTCTTCAGAGAATGCATCATTTCTCTATACCTTCAGAGCAGAACAAATGTTATAAAAACAAGCAAGTTCACAAATCTTATTACACACAGGCTGAACTCCTAAGCACGAACATCAATGGGACTTAGTTGTGGGTAGGTAAGTACAGTCAATAGGAAGTGAATGGTCTCTTTTTGTGGGGGCTTTGCACTGGTAGCATTACAGTCAGAACAGAAACTTCTAAGGCGAAGCAATGGTTGGGAAGTTACCTTCAGATATGTCCAACCATACGAGAGGGAAACCATACAAATGTTAGTACCTATTCACTGAAGGACTTTTACACAATAAACTTGAAAGTGGAGACTTAACTGGAAAATAGAAAAGGTCACAGATTGCCATAGCAAACTGATTTACATTCAGATACAAAGCAACCAAGCCAGTATTGGGACCAAAGAGCAACAGAACAGGAAAATACAGTCTCTGTATTGCTGAACCACAAACCATATCTTTGGGAAACCTAGTCAAGGCTGCCTTGGGTGTTTTTAGGTTCTATATATTTTCTGACAAGATAAAGGTGCTGTTGTGGGCAGGTGGGGAATAAATCTGTTCTGGATGAAGCCACTATCCCCTGTAGGAGCAGATTCAAAGACTATACCACTTTTGTTGCTTGAGGCCCAAATAATCTCAGTTCTAGGAATGCCTATCTCCAGTTTAAATTGATGTGCCTTCCTAGATTGCAACAGCTTTGCTGCAGTGGTCCGTGCTCTGTTGAACTCTGGATTTGACTACTGTAATGCAATCTACATGGGGCTACCATTGAAGACAGTCTGAAGTTGCAGCAGAACACTATCATATTATACTTGGACTTTTGGAGGAAGAGAGGGCAACTAGCCCCATTGTATATCGGGGGGTGGGTGGGTTGTGTGGAGAGAGTCTCTTCCTTTAAATTCCTGGGAGTTTATCTTAGTGAAGGCCTCACTTGGAAAAACAATATAACTCAGGTGGTTAGGAAGGCCCAGCAGAGATTCCATTTCCTCAGGGTCTTGCGAAAGAACAATGTTAAACAACAATTGATGACCTCCTTCTACCGGTCCACAATAGAAAGTGTCCTCTCATATTGTATCACAGTGTGGTACGTTGGCTTGACAACCACGGAGAGAAAGTCTTTATAGAGGGGGGTGAACACAGCACATGATATCATTGGCTGTCCCCTGAGCACGCTAGATGACATCGTAAGGATTCGTTGCCTTAGGAGAGCGAGAAAAATTCTCAGGGACGATTCACACCCCGGCCAGCACCTCTTTAATCTTCTACCCTCGGGCAGGAGATATAGAAGTATAATCAGTCATACCAACAGGCTAAAAAACAGTTTCTATCTGTGGGCTGTTAGGCTGCTGAATGGAAAATAATATAGTGCAACTGACTTTCGGGGTTGGTGTGTTGTGCAACAAGCACACAGAGTGCAATGAGATTGAGTGTTGGGAGGGGGAGGCTCGGTTAATTTCATTGTACACAGGTTGAACACTGACAATAAAAGTATTACTACTACTATTATTATTATACCTATCCTTCTGGAATTGCACTAAATGCCCATTTGCTACCAGGCCCAACTCAAGGTGTTAATGTTAGCATATAAAGCCCTAAACAATTTAGAGCCCAAATGCTGGAAATACTGCCTCTTCCTGTATCTGCCTAGTCAGACACTGTAGTCTGCAGGGTAGGTCCTTAATGTGGTCCTGTCAACAGATGTATCAATGATGCAAGATAGGGCCTTATCCTTGGCAGTGCCCAGGTCATGGAACTCCCTCCCACTAGAGATACAGTAGTCCGTCCTCCCAGTGAAAAGGGAAAGGGTACTGTGAAGTAAAGGGTATATGGGATATTTATTTGTGCTTTTATACACTGCCTTCCTAATCACTCCCCTTTACAGTCTTAAAAAAGAAACCCATGAAGATTGAGAATCCTAAATAACAGTATCTAGCCTTGGGGTTTTTTTATATAAACAAGGACTACCCTACAGGAATGAACATAGCCTGGCATTCATCTGTGCTCTCTAAAAATTATTTCTTTGTGCGGTTGGCTCAAAACTGACATGCCATTCCTAAATGTAAATAAATGGCTTATTAAAAATACAGCAGTCCACACATTAATTTATAAAAGCAATTAAGCACTGATTAAGTAACGAAGTTTTTCACAATGACATTTCTAATTTCCTCTCACAGAACAAGGCCATCCACATATCATTGAAATTACTATTAAAATGTTCCTAAGATTGATCTCATCATTAGAGGTTCACTGAACTTTTCTACAAGGGGTCCTCCTTACCCTTGGTACTTTCACATTTGTATTGCAATCTCCCTCTGTCTGAAGGTTATCTGGCTATATTTAAAGTGATCAACACTTCCAGTAATATTTTGTTTGGTAAAAACTCATAACTGGGCTGACAGAAACATTTCCACAATTAGTATTTATTGAATGCACTGCTTTCCAGTTGTAAATAATTATAATTGAGTTCTAATTTTGCTACTATTCACAGAAATTGTTGACAATCATATACCCTAATCCAATTCCACCTATGAACACAAAAGCACAAGCATACACACAGCAGTGTCATGCTCACACAGGCATCCCCAATTAATGCCAAGGACAGATATGTCCTCACATCCGACAGTACCAATGTAATTACACTGAACAGTGAAAATCCCACTTAACCGAAATCTTTTTACTGGACCACCTGATGGGCAACAGATTATAGTTTACAGTCCCTCCCTGAATCCCTTCTTAGAGGTAGTAAAGATGCATAAACATTGTGTGCATACCTCTAGCTTGTTACAGTGAGGTATTCTGCAGCACAGTGCTTTAAAGTAGCATTAAAAAAAAAGATGCAGAAGAAAAAACTACTGCAACAAATACAAAAAAAAAACAAAAAACAAAGAGTAATTTTTGGTGACGGCTTTTAGATAATAAATTGGCTGTACTTATTGCACTGCTTCCTTCCAGAGACATTTTGTAAAATGTACTGTAAATGCAGTGAAACTTTGAACTTAGGGGGCTGCGTTGCATTCTTTGGTAAAGTACTTACTGTAAATAGCTTATTGTACAAATTCATCTGAATTAGTTTTAAGCAGGATATATCTTCTCAACATTTCTGGTCAAACTACACTCTACAATTTTGGCTACAATTCCATTTACATGGAAGTAAGACCCACTGAACCCAATTGGCTTACTCCTTGAGTACGCATGTATAGGACTGCGACACCATGCCATTATTCCATGGTACCTAGCACACTTGTTTGAACAAAGCAGCAGAAACAGTCATTCAGAAAGAACAGGTGTCTCAGGATAAGCATGAAATGTGAGGTGCACATTAATACCAAGTCTTCCCATGCTCATACTTATGGAATCAAAATCATACCACTGACACATGAGCGAGGTATAGGCAGACTCAGCATAATTCTGAGGTACATACAAGTACCAAAAAAACTCTGCGGGGTAGAAAGCTAAGGAAGGGAGACACCAATTCAAAAAACAAACAAACAACCCAGCCCCTGAACTACTCCACAGCACAAACCAAGAAGATTAGAAGAATCTGCTGGATCAGGCCAGTAACCCATCTAGTCACCATCCTGTTCTCATAGTGGCCAACCAAAACTATTGAGATGCAAAGGAAAAACTAACATGGTTGGGTGGGAGCAGAATAGAGCTGCAGGAACAGAAGGAGACACACACAACAGACATATTGTTCACACTGAAAAACTAGATCTTGACTGAAAAAATAATAAATGTAGCTGGAATTGGATACCAAGTGCGTCTACCCCACCCCACCCTCAAAAAGATCCCAAAGGAGAGGAAAAAACAACAACCCAAAATTAGCCTAGTGAGGACTGGATATGTTCAGTGGGCCTGGGATGCTGGCTAACATTCAAGGAGAGGAGAGGAAAACCAGGGGGTGAGGACAGGATACAATGGCTGGAAACCAGTATTCTACACTGCAGTATTTTGTTGCAGGGCCACTTGTTTGAGTTTTAATGCCAGCATAAAGCAATTTTTTCTGGCTTAAGCAAGGAAATATTACAAACAATGCCAAATCTGAAGCCAATCTTTCAGAAGAGTTACAATAATGAAGGGACACGATTTCTGAAGGACAGTGCCAGGAACCGATAAAATCAAGTATAAGCAGGAAAGAACATTTGAGAAAGTCATTCTTTTTGGACACTGTAGGTTTTTACATGTGTTTTGTACATGTACTCACTCTTTTGATTCTCGAGTCTTTTTAGTAACATGCTGTACCAGTGTATCATAGCCAGATCCTTCACCCTGATTTTGTGCAGATGTACATTTCTCAGTTTCTTCTTCTATTACGGAGCCCAGCATGCTACTTATATATTGCCTAAGATACTTCACAAATTCATAGCTGTAATAAACATGTAAAGTATAACTTACTTTGTGCTGTTGTATTTTCAATGTTACATAAACTGTATTTCATCAGGCTACTGCTAGAATTCTGTACAGCAGGAGTTGGTCTAGGAACCTGTGGTCTTCCAGATGTTACTCCTATCATCTCTGACCACCAGCCACGCTGGCTGGGGCTGATGAGACATCTGGTTGTTAGATTCCACAGGTTCCCCACCTCTGCTGTAGAGATGTCATGAAAGATTAGCAGGTTTTTAACAGTAGATTTGCAGAGGTGAAAAGAAACTAGGTATTTAACTCACACCGAGCTTTAAAAGAATTTGTGGTCTATCTGCCAACTGGAAAAAATAAAGTATTTCTCCATAAATACTTAGTGTACATAATCCTGTGGCTGCAAAATTATCAAACACACATAAAAAAAGAAAATGTAAAGATATATCTAATGTCTCAAAAACCATAGTTCACAAATGTTTTCAGTTATTATACATAATGCCACAAAGCAGCCTGCTAGTTTTGTACAGATGGCTCAGTATTTTTTTTCATTCCAAAGTATCTTACAATTAACCGCTTGCCCACAGACCTGGGGCAAGCAATAATTCTTTCCACATGAGTAGCTTGGTAGAAACACCCTGTGAATGACAGACAAGCATTTAACTAAGTTGGAAATTGTTTCTTAAAGGCATCTGCAGGATTGTAACATCTCAATTTCTAAAATCAACTGACTTGAACATTATATGTATGAGTACCCGCAATGTTCTAACAACACACTATCAAAAACATTGCTTACTGCCAGTCATCAGCTGCAAAACTGCAGCAGCAAGTTTCCCCACATGGATCAGCAGTCACTATTCAGTTGCTTCAACGATGACACAAAAATAAACTTTCAAAAAAATTACTTGTGAAAATTTTCATCTGTTTCCTCCAGATGTAGAAGAATCTCTTCTGCACACTCTACTGATGGCGCTCCTGTGATTTTTTCTTTGACACTTTGCAGTAACTGTCTGAGCATAGACTGCAAAAGAGCTTCATCTTCACTAGAAAAATGAGACATCTAAAGAAATAAGCATAAATATCGCATTTCTGTAATACTCTAATACACAACTCACTCTAAGCTTTTACAGATTTAGACTGAAAGGAAATGAAGCGTAGTAAGTTCTTAACAGAAATGTAATTCTAATTTTATATGATTATTATCTGCTGTTGCTGTATTACCTGCATTCCCTAGGCCCAAATTCCTGGTTTTTTCTTTCCTTTACTGCCTTTCTCTCAGGCAGCCGTGACACAGGTAAAAGGAGTGCTATTTTATCATCTTTATTAGCATGAATGGGCCTACAGATATGGCTTTGGGCTGACAGTGGATGATCAAGGTCATAAAAAGAAAGTGTTAGGTTTTCTTGGCACCCGTAAATAATTCCTCCATTCTTAGAAATGTGAAATCCATCAAAGTTTGGGGGAGTAAGAACAAGAGGCACTAGGAAATTGATTTTGGGCAGAGGTAGAGAGACCTTAATAACTTGTGAGGAACTTAGGGTTGTATCCAACTAAATCGTACTCAAAGAAAACCCATCAAAATGAAGTCAGCTAAGTTAGTCATGCCTATACAAGGGGCCACTCTGAGTTTTATTAACATTAGAAATGTAGTACTGAAGACAACTCAGTTAACACTTGAAACTTTCATGGCAAAAGACTTCAGTGAAACTAAATGAATGCTTTATGTATTTTACCACATCAAAAACAATGGCCATACAAATGGAATCATGACTACACCCAAACAAAAGTGAATTCAGAGAAAGAAGTGCCTAGGGAGCAATCTATAGGAAGAGCAAGGTTAGGATCTGGCAGATCTCTGGCTGAGAGTTGCCAGCACGGCTGGGCTACACTGACTTAACTCCTTCCATCCTTGGCTTAGCAAGAGATACACCAGCTTATCTCCCCTGCCCCTGCCATGTTCCAGGAACATCTCACCTGATGGTCTTGGCTCAGCTGGGATGGGGGAGATATGCAAAAGGGTGGTGTAACTGTTTTCAAGGATTGTTTTCTCTCTGCCAGGCTTGGGCCAGCTCAGCCAGAAGTAGCCCCATTAGGCTCTGGTGTATGGTACTTTAAATCAGTTTAACTTGGCACTACTTTACACTAGCTTCTTGTGTATAGGATTGCTTCCCTAATGTCACATTTCTCTGCACCTTGAACTCAGGAATAAATCCTCCTAAACTCCGTAAAGATACTTCCAAAGTAAACATATACAGAATTATCAGGGCCGGATTTAGGCTTGATGAGGCCTTAAGCTACTGAAGGTAATGGGGTCCTTTATATGTCCAGCTGTCCTTTGTCAACAATAAATTGTCGCTGTTTTTTGTGTGTTGAATATATGCTATATGGTAATTTATGGACCTAATAGGTATCTAAAGCCATTTGCACATAACAAAATATGCAACCAGTCCATGAAGAATGTAGGCACCCTGTGTATAGAAATGAGCAAACCAGTGATATTTTAGGCAACAGGATAGCAGGCCATTACTTACATCTTAGCACCAAACACTGCTGCTGTACGTAGGTTTTATTTTTATTTTTTTAATCTTTTATTTTGGAACTGTACATTGAGGGTTTTTTTCCCTTTAATTTTTTTGAGGCCCCCAAGAGAGCCTAAGCTATAGCTTGTTTAGCTTATATGTAAATCCAGCACTGAGAATTATGCAATTAAAAAGTTTACTGTGTACTTAAGATTCCACCCATTTCAATGGGTTTTAGCTGTGAATTGAAAACCATCAACTACCTGCCCTTACATATTCTATGTTTGGGTGGGGAAACCAAGAGCTGGAAGGTTCCGTAATGGGGCAGAAAGGCAGGAAGAAAGGTGCATTGCAAATGGCAATACAACATGGGTAGCTTGAAACCTGAGCGTTGATTTTTCGAGACAGCAGAGTGGCCAGCTGACATGGGAGAGCCAGGTTCAACAGAAGAGTTTCAACAGCTTTTCACAGCAACTTGGTCCGCAGCAGTTTATCAGGTTCCCTTCCACCGCGTTCAAAGCGTCACCCGCAGCGCAAACTCCTACTTTGCGCAAATGGCACCGAAATGAGTCACGGGGCGGCAGAGAGAGCATAGCCGTGGGCGGTGGGACAAGAGCGAGGAGAGACCAGCGTGGAAAGAGCCCGGTAGGTGTGCCCGCCCGCGACCCTGCGCTGCCAATCCCGGGGGAGCTCAACTGCCCAAGAAGCGCGCCTCACGGGAGGATGGCAGCTTCAGGCTGCGCGGGATGGGGAGGCGCAGCGAGAGCGCTTACCTTGGGCGAGAGGAGGGCGCTCTCTGCCCTCGGCCGCCGAGGGGACTAGAAAAGGAACTGGGGCGCTCTCCCGGGAAGGAGCCTTCGGAGCGACGCCCTCCGCTCCGGGAGAAAGAGCGAGGGTGGGATTCGCCTTCCAGCTGCTACACAAACCCTCAACTTCTCCCCCGGGCGCGGCCCTTAGCAACCGCCCGCCGCAGCCTCGCTCGCCGCACGGACGTCCCTAGCAACGGCGCCGGGGAGAGATGCGCCGCGCGGAGGTTGCCGGGAAAGGGGCGGGGCGAGCAAGTGAGAATCCCAAGCGCGCTTGATTATTCCAATAAGGGGCTCTCCGCCCACAAGGCGGGGTGCAAAGGCTTGAAGATCCCGTTTGCATTGAAATCAACGTGGCACAGATCGTATTGCATAGCTGCTCCATATTATATGTGTATTGACTTGCTGGCTGCATGTTTCCACCGCCCGTTGACAAGCTCTCCGGACAGTGTACAGTAAATGTTGTTTGTTGAGGCTGCGATCCTATGCTCGCTAGTCCAAGAGGAAGCCCCATTAAATTGAGTGCATGCGGTCTGACTTAAAAGGATAGGCTAGGTTAGGGGGGGAACCCCAGATTGCGTGCCCCTGAACGATTGTTTCAAACCACAGTCTACCTCCATGTTCCCTAACTTTTCCAGCCCCGCCCCTGGTTGCATAAAGTCACCCCAAGGGACCCCTGCTCTATACAAAGCATTATTTAGAACTGGTTTGCACAACCAGCTGAGGAAGAGGATGACAAATTCAAAACAGTAATAATTCATTCAAAATCCAATTAAAACTAGTTTAATTAATTCAACAAAATTGATTAACTTGAGCCTGTGATCATCATTTACACCTCTAGTGCCCTTCTGCCACCCCCTTGCCTTAGTGCCCCCCTAGGTGATCACACTGCCCCCCAGGGAGCAATACAACACACTTTGGGAAGCAATGGGCTGCCTTATGCCCTGGATGATTAAATCCAGTCAAAGGCAACTATGGGGTGCGGCGCTTATCTTGCTTCAGGTCAAGGGAGCCGGTGTTTGTCCACAGACTGCTTTCCGGGTCATCTGGCCAGCATGGCTAAACCACTACTGGTGCACGGATGACCATGACGAGCGCCAGAGCACATGGAAACGTCGTTTACCTTCCCACCACAGTGGTACCTATTTATCTATTTGTACTGGTATGCTTTTGCCACTGCTAGGTTGGCAGAAGCTGAGACAAAGCAACAGGAGCTCACCCCATCACGGGGACATAGCTGTCAACTTTTCCCTTTGCTTGCCAGGAATCCTATTTGGAATAAGGGAATTTCCCTTTAAGAAAGGGAAACGTTGACAGCTATGCACGGAGATTTGAACCACTGACCTTCCGATCAGCATGCCCAAGAGGCTCAGTGATTTAGACCACAGCGCCACCTGCTCCCACAATTTGTTGTAGAATGCAGCCAGTAGAAGTCTTGCAGATTGCACAGGAGGGTCAGCAATTGGATGGCTAACCAAGCTTCCTTTCAGGGACATTTTCCACCATTATCTTTTCATTGAGGCATTCCTGATAAGCTTCCCAGGCATTTCAAGGTTTCCTGGAGCATAGCTTGAAAGTGCTGCTGCTCCATGAGTACAGCTTTCTGTGACCCAGAAGATCACTGCAATTTGTAAAAAGTATTAAAATAATACATTTTTGTGAAAGAGATGCAACATGGTCTCTTGGCTCTGAACGCTGGCTTGAAGAAGAATTCAAGGGGCTTGAATGCTTGCAGACCTTTTATAGAGCTAAAAAGAGAGTGGCTTATCTTGGCCTTGCCTTTTGTGAGACTGAAGATACCTATCATCAAAGCAAAAATTGGTGTTGCCCAAGTATGATACAGTATTAGGAACTAAAGAAATTGAAGGTGCCCTGTGGCATGAAATCGAAAGCAGCGTATTTTGCACAAGTTTTCCAAAACATATGGAAGATAGTTCCAAATACTATCTACTGCAGGGGTAGCTAATGCATAGCTGTCAACTTACAGATTTGAAAATAAGGGACCAGCAGCCAAAATAAGGGATTTTAGTCAACCAGCAGCCAAATGAAGCCTCAAGCGGTGGTTCCCACAGCGCAGCAACCCGGCAAAGGGGATGCAGCAAGGAAAACCACCGTCAACTCTCCGCTGGGAAGCGCTGAGCAAAGGCGAGTCCCCAGGCAACGCGGCCGATTTGATCGGCACAAAGCATGCAAGCTCCACCCCCCAGTCGTTCTTAGACTCCTTATTGGGTGAGCAACGCAGCCAAGCAGCACAGTTGGAGCCTCCCTCCTCCCTGGCCAGCAGGGAGGGAGTGAGAGGAGCTGCTTCCTTTGAAACCCGGGAAATTTAAGGGACATCATCAATAAGGGACAGCAACGGAAACGGCGCTAGGATAAGGGACTTTCCCGCCAAATAAGGGACGGTTGACAGCTATGAGCTAATGTACCCTCCTGGTGTTTTTTAACTACAATTCCCATCACCCCTCTTTACTGGCCATGCTGAATGAGCCTGATGGAAGTTGTAGCCCTGTCAATACTGGAGCAGTGGAAGTACCGAGGACCCTCTTTTATGTGATCTGCTCTGTCTTGAGTTCCAGTTTTCCAGCAAGAAGACAGTAGCAACAAATTCATTTAGCCATATGGATCCCCTGCCTTCCCTTTGCAAACAGGGAAGGGATCAAGTAGCTTATCCACATCAAGAAAGTAGCTATCTACCACCACAACTAAAAAAAGTGTGAATTTTACCACCACTTGAAAATGCCTGCTGCAAAAAGTTTTTTGATTACTTTTATTTTTAAGTAATCAAAACTTTTTGCAATGAAGACATTTCAGCTGGGTTTTAAAAAACCCTTCAAAGACACATTTGCAATGCAGTGCAATGATCTTGAAATGTTAAACACACACGCCATAGTTAATCCTGAAGGAGATTCTTTCCTTCTTATAAATGATCGCTAGAAATGTGTCAGAGTAATGCTGCATCATACATATTAATAGATGGAACACTTTTCAGCAGCTGGCTGTTCTAAATAATATAGAGATGCATTACAATTAATACACATCATAGAGAATTATGATGTAGAGCATGTATTATACATAGCTAAGCGTTGTGCAAAGGCTATATCACTTTTAAGAATATTTATAAAGATGTTCTAGTTATTTTGTACCCCAAATAGGCTTAAAGTATTTTCAGTGCTTATCATTGTGGCTGCAACATAGTGGTAATATTGGTATATCCTATTCAAGTGGACTCTTCTGTATGTCAAATCTTTCTGAACATAAAGGTGTATATGAAGCTGAGTTCAACTATGTCTCCAATATTATTTACTTTGGTGGACAATAGCTTTCAAGGGCCTCCAAGCAAAGTTTCCCATCACCTGCTACTTACCGTATTTTTCGCTCTATAACACGCACCTGACCATAACACGCACGTAGTTTTTAGAGGAGGAAAATCCGTAGGCATGCCACCCGTAGGCATTTCCTCCATAACACGCACAGACATTTCCCCTTACTTTTTAGGAGGAAAAAAGGGAGTGTTATGGTGCAAAAAATACGGTAGTCCTTTAAAAAAAAGATATGTCGGGTTGAACCTTGGACCTTCTACATACAAAGGATGTGCTGTACCTTCCATCTGATTGGGGGTGGGGGGAGCACATCTCAAGGATTTGAAGTGCCTTAGCTTTGTGGAGGCCTCAGCAATTCACTTTTTGACGACTGAGGTTCAATATTTTATACCCTCTTTAATGCAGAGTGTACCGACAGATGTGAGCATGACTGAGTATTGTGTCTTTATGGTGATTGCTCAGTTTGTCATCCAAACAGAGGCAGAGAAAAATGATGCCGTCACTGAATAGGTAAAACTTTGCCTGGTTTAAGTGGACTATCATTTTAGCCAGGGGTCAGCAAACTTTTTCAGCAGGGGGCCAGTCCACTATCCCTCAGACCTTGTGGGGGGCCGGACTATTTTTTTGGGGGGGGGAATAAATAACAAATTTCTATGCCCCACAAATAACCCAGAGATGCGTTTTAAATAATAGGACACATTCTACTCATGTAAAAACACGCTGATTCCAGGACCACCTGTGGGCTGGATTTAGAAGGCGATGGGGCTGAATCTGGCCCCTGGGCCTTAGTTTGCCTACGCATGGTTTTAGCTATATTGGGAGTTTCCTGGACCTCTTTATTCCACATCTCTAACTTTTAATGAGATGCTGTGTGTGCCTCTTTCATTTTGCAAGTTTCCTACTAAATCATTGAATAATTATATTGCTGCTGTATTTCATTCATTAGTCTTCCATTTATGTACCTTATGGTGTTGTTGGGTATTAGATTGCATATAACTCAGATATTTGATTGCATATAACTCAATATAATACCAAGTCACTGATTTTCATCAACTTAACAGATGTCTACATTGTATGTCAAAAGAGCTATAAACAAAAGGTGGCAAATTGTTGTTTTTCTTTAACATTTACTAAAGGAAGAGCAGAACACAACAAATACTCTCATTACAAAGAAATATATTAACCAAAGATCTAGAGACAATACCATTCTTGAACACCATATCCCATATAGTGTTTTTTCAAATTTGAATTTTAAACAGATGGCTTCATTTTATAACACACCATTTGTCACCATATTCTATATAAAGAGAAATAACATGATTAAGTTTCATAGAATGGTAGAGTTGGGAGGGACTCTGATTATCTGTAGTCCAAACCCCTGCAATGCAGGAATATGCAGCTGTCCCATATGGGTATCGAACCTGCAAGAATCCAACATTGTTGCATAGTGTTATCTTCCATACCACTTTTCCAGGAGGCACAACTGAGCTGAATTTGAAAATACCCAAGAATATGTGTGGACACCATGTGAGGTTTAATTTGCAAGGTTTCGGTTGTGCTACTAAGGGAAGCAAACACTAAAATGAAACGAGCGTTGACTAGCCTGCTTTTGATCCTTATTTTTCCCTGTTTGGCCAAGGTAATAAATTGTTTTCTCAGTGCTGCCTTACCCAAATCTTTCTTGCAAACAATAAAAAGAGGGGATATGTTCTATCTGATTCATGGTTGTTATGTGCTGGTGTGGTTGCCCAAGAGCAAACAGGCAAGACTCCAACCTGTCTTTTCCAGGCTTTATTATCTGTACAAAACTATTTACAATGCAGAGCGTCGGAAGTCCATGTCTGCTCAGTCGCTAGCAGAATCTGGGAGTGGGCGGTCCTTATACCTTCCCCAGCATACCAGTCTTTTGACCCCCATCCTTCTCCTCCCCTCTCTGCTCGCAAACCTACTGCGCAGAGTGGGCATTGGCAAAGGGGGACTTGCCTCCCCTCCGTTTTGCTCAGGCTCGGTGTTGAGGCTCTCCCTAGCATCTTCTGATCTCTGCATCCCTTCCCCACTGGAGGCTTCCCTCCTCGCCAGAGGAAGAACTGCTTCGCAAGATCTCCGGAGGCTCCCTGTAACACAACTGCTCTTCCACCTCTCGCCTCTGAGCTGATGGCAGTTCCCTGACAATGGTTATTTACAAAATCAGGTTATTTACAAATCTGTGTTAATTTGTGCAATTTGCAATCTATAAAATGACAAAACACAGTTGCATACATCTGCTTTTCTAGTTTTTGGTTTTTGTTTTAATGGCACACAAGCAAAACCTCGACCACTGCGATGACAAACATTGCCATAATAAAAAAATTCCTTCCAGTAGCACCTTAGAGACCAACTAAGTTTGTTATTGGTATGAGCTTTCATGTGCATGCACACACGAAAGCTCATACCAATAACAAACTTAGTTGGTCTCTTAAAGTGCTACTGGAAGGAATTTTGTTTGTTTGTTTGTTTTGACTATGGCAGACAAACATGGCTACCTACCTGTCACTAAAACAGTACCATGTTAGCAAAGCCTCAGAATTGGCCTTTTCACATGGAATATTTTTTCCAGGATGCAACTCAGTCAGAGGACTTTCAAGGTACAATGTTAGTAAGACCTGTGAAGCATAATGAGACCTTGACCGTTTATTCTTAAATCTCACTTTTTGGATGATCTAGCGTGCTCAGCTATGTTTTTGCACTCAAAACTATTGATCTCTGTTTCTTCATAATTGTTGTCAGATTCAATATGCCTAGATAGCAAGACAGAGATAGGAAGACAATATGCCCAGATATTCAGCACAGGGACTAAATTTCCAACTGCCTGGATTATCCTTTTCATGCTGTCCTTCCATGAGAGTACATCCCACTAAGCAAAGTGAGTCTTGCTTCTAAATAAAGTAAACATTCATATGATTGCACTCTATTAAAACCAACTGCCTTGCACTAAATCTGACCACCATAATTCTATACGCATTTTTAAAAGGCCATTTTCATTAGAAGGCAATTAAACTTCCATCTATTTCCCAGTGTAAGCGACTACTCTCCAATTCAGGTGATAGTTTGAGGAGAGTTAATGAAGATAGCTTCTTTCTCAAATAAGTTTAAGCACATCTGCTGATTCAATTTTTTTGCAATTAGACTGTTGCCAAATGTATTCCTAAAAGCTGAAATTTAATATGCTATTTCATTGAGAAACAGCAATGGTATTAGAGCTATGGAAATAATATGCTACTGAGTACTTGCTAAAGCAAGAACAACTCTTTTTTTGTTCTTGTATGTAGGGTTGCCAACCACAAGAAATTGATTGCCAATTCTCTTTCCATGCCTAGGTAATATACCACCTAGGCACACCATTTTTTTCTAGCCCTCCAGGTTATGGATAAAAAATCATGTTAAGGGTGCAGTGAATTAAAGTTGTTAGATCTGAAATAGTCTGGTGAACACTAATCTTGCTTCCTCTCCCTATTATCAAACAGGAATTTTACTCATATCAAGTTAGAGTCTATTGTGTCTACAACACAGATAGCCAGTATTGTGCCTTCCAGATGTTGGAGCACAACTCCCATCATCCCTGACCTGAAGCTGCTTGGGAATGATGAAATTTGGGTTCCAACAACATCTGGAGGGGACCACCTTGGCTACCCCTGGCCTACACTTGAGTAGCAGCAGCTAATCAGGGTGTCAAGAGTTTTGCTCTTGGTACTTTTAACTGGAATTGCCTGGGATTGAACCTGCAACCTTCTGCATGACAAACCATGTGCTCTTCCACTGAGCTACAGTCCCTCTCCAAGGTTTACCAGCATTTCTTACTCTTCAGTTTAGATCCAATCAGTTTTCGTTGTCATACATGACTATACAAGCTAATTTTAGACATGGACATTGATAATTTAAATATGCCATTATTCTCTTGCTTTTTGTGTTTCCACTGGGTTGTGGGGTTTGTTTGTTTTTTGTTTTATTTTAAAAAACCATAATCCAAATAATGAAAAAAGAAAATGCATTTTAAAAATAAAAATAATAATTCATTGAAATTCTCATGTCTGGGGTACAGGCTTACTATACGTACTTTTGAGGTGACCAAGAAGTGTTTGTGAGTGCCCTTTCTTTCATTCTACAAAGGATCTCCCCGGTGCTCTGCACTCTGCAGCCTTCCTGTGTGCCTGTACTCCATTGAAAGCCCAGGGGGAAACATTGTGAGGTAATTCCTCCCAGGGGGCTTTTTCAGATGAGGAAATACAAGAAGACTGCAGAGTGCGGAATACATTTTTTTCCTTGGAAGTGCGGAGGGATCACCTTTTGGCCACCTCACGAAAAGGTAAACTGAAAACCCCAAACTCACCAAAATATGGAAGCAACCTGAAAATGAAGCAGAAAACTAGAAGCCTCATTCCCAGAGGAAGGAAAACTTTGACAAACATCCTTAGAAATTTATCCCATTATTCTTGAGGGGCAAATTCCAACCAGATTTTCATAATTGGTTTGTGGTTGCTTTTTTAGCTTTCACAGTGAGCATTCAAAAAAAAAAGCTTGGCTGCTGTCCAAATGTTGGTGCATGCACACCAATGGTGGTTTGAATTTATCATATTGCCTCGGGAATTATACATTGGTTTCACCTGGCCTCATAGCACTAGTCATGGCAGTGAAGAACTCTGCAATATTATTTATTTGTCGGTCTAAAGCTCTTCAGTCAAAACCAGCTCCCAGAATGGATTACAAAGATCAACAATAAGATAGTCCCTGCCACCAGGCTTGCAATCTAAAATACACAACACAAAAGTTAAAGAGATTAGAAGGGAGGAGGGGAAATACAAATTCAAGAGCAGTACTTCATAGGATGATTGGCTGGAATGAAAAGAGTTCAAAGAAAGGAGGAGCCAAAAATTGCTGGTCCCAGTATTATAGTATAAACCTCCATTTAGCATGTAAGAGTCAATTCACCCCCATACTGGTTTAACCTTATCCATTAAAATTCAGCCTGAACCAGGTTTATCACACTTTTGTTAGTCTGCAACTTGGACTTGGGAAGACTCCAGAAGAAGATCATGCCCACCCATCTGCAGGCTGCCATTAATCCAGTTTTGTTCTGGTTCAATCACAGTCAGTGTGTCTGCATTCTTAGTCCCCCACTGTGAGGGAACCTAATTCAAAAGTCAATGTTTCATTGGGAGTGGAATGTTGTCCTGGGCTCACAGCCAGCTCACATCCTCTTCTGATGTTACTTTTTATTGGCACAGATCTTACATATATGAGCTTTGCTCCCAGACACATTCATGATACATCTCTGGAGAACAATTTACCTGTAACTTATACCTTTCGAATAATTCTTGGCTGACTTGACTGAAACCCTTTAGGTTTTCCGAAGAGAGTTTTGTCTGCAAACTTGGATAGAGACCTTGCCTAACTTTTTTTGATGGTTCGTTCATTTTCTCTCTCAACATCAGATTGTCATCTTTAAAACTGGATTTGGTATGGTCCGTCTCTTAGGATAATATTAGCAAAAAAAGAATGAAAGTTCAGGTTGTAGAGCACTTTAAGTACAGTATAAAACAATGAAAGTTAACTGTGTTAGCTATTTCACAACTGGGACCTTGCAACAAAATGTTGCTGTGTATCTCTGGTGGATGGATACTACCTGTGACTGACAGGGCTGGGGCGGAATGATAGACAGATATCCCGCCTCTAACTTGGGTCTTATTTAGCCCAGGGGAGACAGGTTCAGCAATTGATGGCAGCAGGTGGTAAAGAAAGCAAAAGCAAAGTCAGAAAAAAGGGGCTGCATTGTTTGGTAGTTGGCCATTACACCTCATATTCAACTGCTTCATTCCTGACTGGCCAGCCATACCCTCCACAGGAAGTCTGCAAGCAGAACCTAAGTGCCACAGCTTCCTGTCCCTCCCTCTGTAATTTCCAGCGACTAGTATTTAGAGGCAGACTAGTGGACACAGAACACAGCCATCATGGCTAGCATACCTACCCTCCATGAAATTGTCTACTCAACTTTTTAAGCCATCCACACCGATGGCCATTGCTACCTCTTGTGGGAGCACATTCCACAGCTGAACATTAACAATAATGTTACTGTGTGAACGTATACCAAAGTCGGGAAAGATGGTAGCTTTTGGCTCATCCTTCATTTGATGGAAGGTAGAGATTGGTGAGCATCCCTTCCGGTTTCTCTGATTCCCATCTCAGCTTTTCCTTGCCTCTGCTTTCACTGCCTTTTATCCTTTTCCTGCTATCTTACAAGTAGCCACCCCATGTCCCTTTCCCAGTTTTATCCCAAGTAAGTAATCTTGGGACAATGTCTAGGGCGCTCATCAACTTTGCTTCAAGCTCTTCTCTCAATGTCACCTTCTGTGTATCTGCTCATGTGACATAGCTAGCTATCCCTTTCCTAATAGGCAGCCAGGGAAGGGCTTTGCCTAGTATTAAGCTCACAGGCCCTCCAAGTGTCCCTATTTTCCAGGGACTTCCTTGATTTAGAAAAGCTGTCCTGGTTTCTGATTTGATCCCAAAATGTCCCGCTTTTCCTTAGGATGTCCCTATTTTCACTGGAGAAATGTGGGAGGGTATGGAGTTATCTGACCCCCGAGCCACCTGAAGGCAATCCTGTATACGGAAGTTCTTTTTACTGTTTTATTGTGTTTATATATATGTTGCAGCCCAGTAAGATGTGTGGGGTATAAATAGTAGAATCATCATTATGGAATGGGACATCCCTATTTTCATCAGAGAAATGTTTCAGGGTATGAGCCCAGGGCATGCAAGCTGCCTACAAAAGGAATGGCTGAGACAAATGCATGAAAACCAGATGGTGCAGATGCCAAGTCTTGAAGGAAAATGGGTCTGACTGAGTAGTGTAGAAGACGACTCCTTCTATTAATGTCTTTGGATCCTAAGAGCAGGGATGTGAACCAGAACGTAGCCCTTTTTCAAGTGTTATTGGAGACAAATTCAACTCTTAGAAGGCAAGCAGGAAATCAACTCATAGCACAATGACCTTTTAGATTGAATGCTGCTGTAGAAGTTTGCATGTCCAAGTCAATGGATGTCTTGCTAATGGCTCCATATATATCTCAACCAGGACCACTAAAATACATCTGTACTTTTCATTCAAGCATGAAATACTGCATTGTGAGAGAACAAAGGAGCCACATTGAATCATGTTATTTGGTGGCTTTTAAAAACCGAAAAATAAATGACTGACATTCTCCACATTTGACAGCATGTGTCATGCAGCCTGCAGTGCTTTTTCGATGAGTGCTTTTAAACAGAAACAGAGGTTTTTAAATCCTGCAAAGGGGGGGAGGGGGTAATAAAAACTACTGAAAATCACAGGAGAGAAAAGAAAAAAATGTTCCAACAAGATGTACAGCTAGTGGATGAAGCTGTAACAAGGTGGCTAAAGGATGCTAATCCTTAGTAAATTATCCTGAATATGCATTCTAGAAATTACTGCCAATCAGAAAGTTTAAATCATATATGGCTAGGATAGGAATTTTGTTAGTTAGATTAAACAGAGCGGCTAGTAAATCTTGCATCATTAGGGGGGTTGTGCATTTACAAGAAGTCCCAGACTCTTTGTTTCTAATCTCCAAAATACTAAGATTCATGTGTCTAAGAAACATATTTGTGATATTAGTTTTAAATGGCCATTGTTTTGTGCGCATTTATCAGAGGTTGGAATTGATCCATTTACTCTAGAGAGATTCACTGCCTGAACTTAAGAGTTTGACAGCAGGCCCATTCTCTCATCCTCAGTACTTTTAAATTATTAAGCTATGCCCATTTCAAAGGACTAAAACAAATTGAATCTGGCAGATGTTTGTTTCCTATTAAATGGGGAGAAAAGCATGGTGGTGGTTGCTGTGAAATAAATCTCATTTTAAATGGGAAAGCAGTCTGTTTACTAATCCAATACTGCAAGTGCTGTTTATTTATAATTTTTTGTTGCGGGGGGGGGGGGGGGAGAGACCCAGAGGACAGCAAGAATGCAGAATCCTTGGAATCTGTTTTGAAATTGCTGATCATCCAAGTTCCGTGTTCTGTATTAGACACACAATTACCATTGACTGGCAATAGTGTTTAGCTCAGCCTCGGCGGATAGATCTGTCAAGCTGGTGGAGAAATGCTGAGCCGAGTTTTGGAAACCACATCACAGAGCCATTTCCCAAATGTAACTGTGGTTGTTGCCCAACAGTCTGAAGAAGTGAGAGAGAACAAATGGAAGCATGAAATCAGAGTAACAGATGCGTCCATAAGGCGCAGAATACCAAGAGAAATAGGACAGAGAAACTAAGCAATTGTGAAGTCACGCTTTATTCATCGTTTCTAACATCTGTTCGTGTAGGCTTGGGAAAACACTGAAGGTAAAGAATGTAAGCTTTCGGTGTCATTTGGACTTCACAATTAAGCACTGAAACTCAGGAAGAGCTAGATGACTATTGCACAACTTTCCATAGTTCTGTATATGCCCTACAGCAGGGGAGGGGAAACCTCAAGCACGGGGACCAAACACAGACCTCCATTTCTCTCAGTCTTGTCACTGGGAGTCTCCCAAGCTTCACCCTCTCCCCAGCCACATTCCCTCTCCTAAGGTTGCATCCGTCACCAGGCCTGCTTTGCACCCTCTTCGGGTTTTCCCTGGTTAGAATGTGTGCTTGAATTCTGGTAATGCTTTTTACTTGCCTGGATGCAGAAGGGTGTGCAAATGTCTGTAGAAACAAGTCTAAAATTTACATTGTTGCTTTGCCTTTTACCGCAAGCCCCACCCACCCCTGGCAACTGGCTCCCAGATGAGTGTGCAGCCCTTGGGCCAAGAATGGTTCCCCAGTCCTGACCTATAGTAGTATATTTGTTATGTTCCATTCCTGGTTTCTGCAGCATTTTTAAAAAAAATGAAAACCAGAACAATGGGTCTTGAAGTGTCATTCAACTACACAGTGGCTTTCAGGTTGAAAGCAGGAGGGTTGCATCCAGTGGTGGCTTGCACTAGCAGAAGTGCTTCTGCATGCCCATTGTCTGGTCCTCCATTTTCACCCATCCCACCACCAGCAATGGCAGCCCCCTCTTCTAGCCTTTCTCAACCTTGCTCCATCAGCCCTAAGCACCTGTCTGTCATATTCTCTGTGCCTTATCCCATTCTGTTCCAGAGGGTCCCACAACCCTCAGGAGAAGCTCTTGGGAGACACACGGTGCTGCATTGGGATCAGCAGAAATCAGATGGTCCAGTTTGCGCAAATGGAAATGCACAGAGTCTGTTCGCACAGAGTCATCACTGGATACTGCATAGAAACTTAGAATTGGATTCAGCCTTTTCAGAGGAACAACACATAGTATCTAACCCAGATAAGGATGGGTAACCAGGCCCTTGGCTGAATATACCATATGGCCTTTTAAATGTGTTTGTGGGAGAAGGGTTAATGAGTTTTGTTTTTATTTATTTTCCTGTTACGTATTCCCCCCCCCCCAATATTGTATTTTTATGTCGTGAACTGCTCTGTGATCTTCAGATGAAGGACAAGATAAAAAAATGAATAAATAATAATAATAATAATAATAATAATAGTAGTAGTATTTTAGAATGGTGACTGTTCTGAAACTCAGTAGGTATTATGAGTTGAGTCCAGACTTAGTCATGCTTACAACAGACTCGCTCAAATCAGTGCATTGTGTCCAACTAACTCTTACTGAGACAGACCCAAAAAAATTAATGGGCTTACAATAGTCATGCCCATTAATTTCAGTACATCTATTTGAGTAGGACTGAGACTGGATACAACCCAATGGTTTTAACTTAAGTCTCATTGATTTCAGTGGATCTACTGTAAGTATGACTAAGTCTAGATTGAAGCCTTTGCTGCCTGACTCCTTGTTTCATGATGATGATGTTCTCAGGTACCTTCTAGATTTCAAAACAAAAAACACATTGTTATCCATCAATGAACACATCTCTCCTTTGTTTACCTATAGGGCAGTATGTGTGCAATAAAATGTAGCATGATGATTTATTGCCACCTCGATCATAATCTCATTGTGAACTTCGATCATCAGTCAACCAACCATTTGTGTATCTCTACACTTTCAAATTAGCCAGATTGATTGCTTGGTTAAAGTCGCAATGTGAAATCATGTAAGATCCTGCTTCTAAATTCAATTAGATGAAATTGCCTATAAAATAAGTACACAGTTGCCCTTCAGGATCTGTCTCCGCATGTGCAGAAGGGCTAAAGCGATAGGTTTGGCCACTGTCCAGCTCCAGCAGCAATTCTAAAGCCATACAAAACTGAAAATGAAGAAAGCATACTACTGTTGGCTTTATCTTTGCATATATGGATATATACACACACACACATTCACACACACAGGTGTTATCATATCTGCATATTATAAATACAGGGACGCATGTGGCACTGTGGTTTAAACCACTGAGCCTCTTGGGCTTGCTGATCAGCAGGTTGGCGGTTCAAATCTGCGCAATGGTGTGAGCTCCCGTTGCTCTGTCCCAGCTTCTGCCAACCTAGCAGTTCAAAAGCATACCAGCACAAGTAGATAAATAGGTACCGCTGCGTCAGGAAGGTAAAATGTGTTTCCTTGCACTCTGGCTTCTGTCACGGTGTACTGTTGCACCAGAAGCGGTTTAGTCACGCTAGCCACATGACCCAGAAAGCTGTCTACGGACAAATGCCAGCTCCCTTGGCCTGAAAAGCGAGGTGAGTGCTGCAATCCATAGTCACCTTTGACTGGACTTGACTGTCCAGGGATCCTTTACCTTTACTTTTTATGTATTATAATTACATGCTCCAAAATTCTATCCTTTGTAGCTTAGATACATCATATTAAAAGCTTTATCTTCCTAGATATCATTTTGCACTGATTAGTTTAATGTAAATCACGTAAGTATTTTGAACAAGCCTTTTTTTACATGTTTTACATTTAATAGAATTTAATTTTAAAACGTATTTTATAAGTAAATGCATACTTACTCACTGGAGAATGTACTGCTTTCAAGGCAGCATTCTTTGTTTTTATCAGATAATGTTGTTTCTGTTTTCTTAACGAAAGTGGATTATTTGAAGTGTAAAAACTGCCAGTAGCTTTAAAAATAACATTTTCTACGATTTATTTCATGATAATAGACATTCACAACCTTTGAAAAAGTTAGAGTCAAAGACTATTTTCCACAGCTTCTATTTAGATACATTTTCAAATAATGATTAATTATTTGCTTTGATTTTTTAAAAAAAACCACAAGCAACAAAAATCCAAAGAACAGAAGATAGAGAAATGCCCTATTGATCACCTTATCTGTCACTTTTTTCAACAGAAGTTTGTTTATAGAGTGTGGCTTCAAAAGATTACACTAACTGAAAAAAGAATCTCATGGGATGTTTTGTTTTATAAATCCAGGTTCAGAGTTGTTCATGATCCTGTTATTTCCTTGGTAGGTAATCTGTTGGAGTAATTGTTTACTTTTTATTCTGATCCCCTCAGCAATATATGATGATGTTCTGAGATGCTCAGATAGCAAATGCATCATTCAATTTTCCTTTGAGAAAAGGTCACAGCACTTGGGGCTTTTTATTTTAGAAAAAAAGGCAGGGGGGGGCATGATAGATTTGTATAAAATTATGCACAGCGAGGAGAAAGCTAAGTTTTTCTCCCTCTCTCATAAAGTTAGAACCTAGCGCCATTCATTGAATCTAAATGTTGAACAATTCAGGACAAAGAGATAAAGTGATGGCCACTAAACTGGGTCGCTTTAAAAGAGGATTAGACAAACTCATGGAGGTTAAGAGTTTCAATGGCCACCGGCCACAATGTTTTCCACTGAGCTTGGAAGTGGTATTGAATTGGGTGGCGTTCCTCCACCCATCCCTTGCATCCTCCAGCAGTAGAGCTTCCCCTCCTGCCTGCTGAAATCACTGCTGTTGTTGTTTAGTCGTTTAGTCGTGTCCGACTCTTCGTGACCCCATGGACCAGAGGACGCCAGGCACTCCTGTCTTCCACTGCCTCCCACAGTTTGGTCAAACTCATGTTTGTAGCTTCGAGAACACTGTCCAACCATCTCGTCCTCTGTCGTCCCCTTCTTCTTGTGCCCTCCATCTTTCCCAACATCAGGGTCTTTTCCAGGGAGTCTTCTCTTCTCATGAGGTGGCCAAAGTATTGGAGCCTCAGCTTCACGATCTGTCCTTCCAGCGAGCACTCAGGGCTGATTTCCTTAAGAATGGATAGATTTGATCTTCTTGCAGTCCATGGGACTCTCAAGAGTCTCCTCCAGCACCACAATTCAAAAGCATCAATTCTTCGGCGCTCAGCCTTCTTTATGGTCCAGCTCTCACTTCCATACATCACTACCAGGAAAACCATGGCTTTAACTATACGGACCTTTGTTGGCAAGGTGATGTCTCTGCTTTTTAAGATGCTGTCTAGGTTTGCCATCGCCTTTCTCCCAAGGAGCAGGCGTCTTTTAATTTCGTGACTGCTGTCCAACCATCTCGTCCTCTGTCGTCCCCTTCTTCTTGTGCCCTCAGTCTTTCCCAACATCAGGTCACTGCTGGCAGCAACCAAATGAAAGTCCCAAAACAGGTTGTCCCAGGGCAGGAAGGGTGAGAGACTGAGTCCGCCCAGAATCCCTTGGATCCACATCCTTGGATCCCCAACTGCCATCAAATCTTGAAACTAGGCCTGATCCAAGCCTAATCACTGCCCTAGCTCCAGGCTGGCACAGTGATTTGCCTCCCCCCACAACCACCACCTCCAACCCTGGCCAGGGATCACAGCAGGGCTGTGAACATGGCAGTAGTTCCACTGCTCCATTAAGCACCCCCTCTCCCTAGGCAGCAGCCAGGGGTTGGATTGCACCCTTAGCCTTGTATTGAAAGCAGCACTAAGCAACTGTTCGACCAGTGCAAGGATCAGTGCCAGATTTACGTATAAGCTAAACAAGCTACAGCTTAGGGCCCCACTCTCTTGGGGCCCCCAAAAAAAATTGAAGGGAAAGAAAACTGGATATAAGAGAAAAACCAAATAAAACCGACATACAGCAATAGTGTTTTGTGTTGCATAGGCTCCTATGACGTAAGTAATGGGCCCTGCCTGCTAGCCTGCTCCCTAAAATATCACTGGTTTGCTCATTTCTATATATAGGGTGCCTACATTCTGCATGGACTGGTTGCATGACAACGTATGCAAATGGCACATGTCTAGATACCTATTAGGTCCATAAATTACCATATATTCAACACAAGAAACAGCAACCATTTGTTACAATTTGTTGTTGACAAAGGACAGCTGGACATATAAAGGGCCCCATTGCCTTAGGGCCTTAGGTAGCTTAGGGCCTCATCAAACCTAAATTCAGCCCTGGCAAGGATTCCCACTTGCACAACTCCTTTGCCTCTCCGCACCCTCCCCAAATTTGCTTGCGGCGGGGGGGGGGGGAGGCAAAACAGATTGTGGGGGTGGCAGGGAGGAGAGTAGGGAAAATCTTGTTGCACATGCTTAACTCCATGTGCTGACAGGATGGTTAATAAGCATTCTTTTGGACACAAGTCTTACTGTATGCTATTTTGTATGCTAGTCTGATTGTTGATTAGCACACAGACATTTCTGGACTGAACTCATTGTGATCAGGGCTGCAAAATCATTATCCATAAGACCAAACAGTGCAGGAAGTAGGTTTTACGGACAGGAATCCCAAATTGTTTCATTTTGTAACTTGATGTTTACAGCAGCCTTTCAAAACATGCATGTAAGATAGGCCTGTTTCATTATCCTCAATGTACAAACCACGCAGTAGCAGAAGTTGAAAACTAAAATAAATGCAGTTTGTGGAGATCACAGCTTACAATACACACACACACACACACACACATTAATAATACTATACCAGAATATGGATCGAAATCTCTTTATGTTGCAACTCCCCCTAGTGGGACATAATTTATCATTTTAATATGTATCCACTGCTAACAACATGAATTTTCCTTTTCAATAAAAATGTAATTATCAGTCTTTTTCATATATTTGGGTAATCATTGACACAGACAAACTTCTTCTGAGATTGACATATATTTTTGAAAGCAGAATTAATTTCAGTTGTGTAGCGATTACTGCTGGACTGTTAAATGTATTCAGAAACAATTATAAACAGGCCTTGAACATTGAAAAGGAGCAATAACATAATACTTAGTAACAGGCTTTTTCTCCCCATATGAATTTGCAGAACATAAAATGTCTACTAATCAGCGGCAGATGATGTGAGAAAGTGGCAGGACTCACCTTACCGCTGATCTGTCATGCTGCGGCTGCTGCTTACCAAGAAGCAAAAGGGGTAAGGCAAGGGCACTGTGGGGCACAAGCACTGTGGGGCTGCCGGATTGGCGCCGCTGGTGCATCTGCCCCATGCTGATCTCCTCTTCCCAGTCAGCAGCAGCAACATGAC
The DNA here is from genome assembly GCF_027172205.1 of Podarcis raffonei. Classification (NCBI taxonomy): domain Eukaryota; kingdom Metazoa; phylum Chordata; class Lepidosauria; order Squamata; family Lacertidae; genus Podarcis; species Podarcis raffonei. The sequence continues at coordinate 57,374,277 of NC_070604.1, forward strand.
CAGCTGAAGGTCAGGTGAGCATCACTACCATGCTACACATCCACTACCACTATAAAGGTTTGCATTCAATATAATATCTAAAGCTGCTTAACAAGAGACACTTGCATTTTTGTTCATTTCCTACCTCAATGCAATGATGGCCAGCAGTGATAATAGTAAAGTGAAATGGGTTGGATCCAGATGCCTAGAGCATCTTGAAATCAAGTCCTATTTATTTCAGTGGACGTGTAGCCTCTTCTGTAATAGAAAACAAAGGGAGTGTAATTTTAGTTTGTAGCAAAGATGGGTTGGATCCAGACTCACACATGCTTAAAGTACGGTTCATTTCAGTGGGTCTACTCTAAGCATGACCAAGTCTAGAGCCATCCCACTATGAAAGCGCTCTAAAAGTCAAGCCTTTTTTAATTATTGTAGTTCAGCATCTCTTCTTTATGTGAGCTGGTTTCTTTAAATGGCACGCAGGTGTCCTAAACATTGTACAGTTTGTGCAACATATACTGTAGGAGAAAATATTTAAATAGTTTTCAAGTCTGAAACATACTTTTAAAGAGCCATCTCACACTTTTTTTTAAAGATGGACTTGTAAAACATGTGCTGCTGCATTTTTATAAAATGTGTTTTGCGGGTGGCTATTGGGTTGTTCTTGTTTTTATTTTGATTACGTATTCTGTGTTTTTATATTGTGATTTTATCCTGTGAAACTCCCTGAGACCTGCAGGTATAGGGCAATTTAATAATAATAATAATAATAATAATAATAATAATAATAATAATAATAATGGTGCACACCATAGAAACAGTCCAGCAGCAGGTTGCATAATACAAATAACCTTGCATAGATACCAGGATGTTCCAAAGGCCTGGATAAATAGATGGATCTTTAGCTGATGATGAGAACTCAGCACCGAAGAAGGCTGAACCCCTCCCCAAGGGCTGGAAGTTCCACATGGTTCCTTGGTAAGTATATGCTAGTGGGAAACAAGGGAAACAAGGGTTTGTTGTGCAATGCATCATTGGGAATGCTATATAAAAACACTTTAACTGCATAAACACTAGGTGGCAGAGTAAGTACAGAAAAATCTAAATGTTATGTGCTATTTCTAAACTTTACAGCAATTTGCACAAGTCAATATATTAGGGTACACTTTTTAAATTTGTAGTAATCTTTTTCCCCATTTGTTTTTCTCTTCCAGAAATGCTCCTGATCAGGTGTGAAACTGCAGGTTTTGTCATTCCTCTCCAAAAAGCAAAACATATGGGACATATTAAAGCTTACAAGGAACGCAGAATAGAATGTCAGAACTGAGTTCGCACAATGCTACTTAAACAACACATTCATATTTACTGTATATGCGGGGTTTAATCCTGTATGCACTTACCCGGGAAAAAGCCCCATTGAACACAATAAATGTCTGTGGTTCTTTTTCATTTACACCATGGACTGAAATAAACTGATTTGTAGCAATCTGCCTCAGGAAAAAAACATATGTTTACTAAGCTTTCATATATTTGGTGCTAGGTAATTTGAAGGTCCCCCCACATATTTAAGATACTTAATGTGATATGGCAGTAGGCCTCAGCACAGGATGGGAATGGAGGAGAAATTCAATTCAGTTCACATTTCAAGGCGATCCTACCAAATTTGTACCTTATGAAACCATACGCAAAGAAAAAGCCCATCCCTCAACATTCTCTCATCTCTGAATTTTGCAATGCAATCCTCCAGACAAGTAATATGTACATAAATGCATAAGCTAGGATTAGTGTGCTTTAAAATGCATATGTTAATAAAATAACACATAAAATGCATCATATTAGGGGGGAAATGCTTTGCAAACATGCATGTTAGGCATACCAAAATTTGGAGCAATTCACATTAAAATGATGAATTTCCATGATTTTTATTTTTAAAACAACAAGAACAACAACTCGTGAATTGTTGCAGAAAACTGAATTTAAGATTGGAACAATGAGAAACTAAGAAAACAAAAACTGACAGTTTGATCCATCCCCAATAGAGAGGGAGGGAGGGAGAGAGAGGCGGGGAGTAAATAAGTCAATGATTCCTTTGAACTGGGTAGCCACTGAGGACATGAGTACAGAAGTCTTCAAGCTGGCTGCATCGGGCAGAGATTGGTATTGTAACGTGGTGACAACACATGCACATTCCACCTTAGGATTCTTACAATATACAGTCTCATAACTTTACCACCAGTCATTTCTTTTCCCCTTCTACTCCACACACACACACACACACACACACCTGATACACACCTGATTTGCTTTGTTGACATTCTAGCCTGATGAAGAGTTTTGAAGAACACAAAAACTTGCACACTGATTTGGGACATGTAGGATGGAAACAGCAAATCAGGTTCCCCAAGAAGTAAATTCAGCTTGCTGCACCCGCATATAAGCCATGCTACCAGCCTTCCCAAAATAGTTGCTTCCAAATTGAATTGCACTTTGTGGCTGTGCTATGTTGGTCATGGGTTCTAAAACAGGATGGGCTGCTATGGACCTACAACCTTAGCTTCTGCGGGCACTATACCAGCCTGCAGTGGTCGTGGCTGGATAGGAGTCTTTCTTCTTCTCTTTGTGTTGTTCATCCTTCACAGATAAAAACATATCTGGGGGAGTGTCTATGTTTGTTCTTGATTTTTAAAACATAACACTGCCTTGTGGGCTCTTTGTCAAAAAGGCAGGGTTTTAAAACTGTGATATGTAAATAAACACCCAACTCAACAGGGAAGAGACATGCCTAAGGGCTCTTTAGGGGAAAACTCTCTTAAGAAGTTCTTGGGCTGGGGAGGGCTGGACCAGCGAGGGACCATCCAGCTCTACGGAACCAGCGGACCTCACTTTGCCAGCAGACAGCAGGTGTCTGGATTACAAACAGGCCAGCTATGAAGCAATGGGTTATGGTGACTACTTTCCAAGAACAACAGATTTTCTGCTGTCTTAAGAGCTTTAAGGTCTTAAGAGCCACAAGGAAGACAGATTTTAAAGGCACAGTTCTTCCCTCATGATATTGAAGGAATCGGTGGTGCTGGTGGAGCTTTGCATGCTAAACTTTTCTCCTCTTGGTTTTTTACTTTTTGATGCTTATGACTTCTTTTGTATTGTTTGTAGTTACAGAACTTTTTATATGTTGTAAGCCACCTTGAGCAGGGTTTTGACTATGGAAAGGTGGCATACAAATAAAACGATGGATTGAGGGATGCCATGAGTATGCAGATAGTATCCAACTCTGCTTCTCCTTTGCATCTAAATCAGGTGAGGCTCTGGGAGAATGGGACTGGTGCCTTTGAAGACAGCCATTGAAGGTGGTCTAGAAACTTCAGCTGGTTCAGAATAACACAGCCAAAGTTCTAATCAGGACTGTTTGGGCTCCCTTGGTTTCTGATTCATTTCCAAGCCCAATTTAAAGTGCTGGTTTTGAGCTGTAAAGCCCAGCATGGCTGTGGACCTCAGTAGGACCTAAACGAACACCTCTTCTTATAACATACCATCCAGTAATTTCTCTGATGAAAATAGAAATGTCTCATTGCATAATGATAATTTTACTATTTATACCCCACACATCTTACTAGGTTGCCCCAACCACTCTGGGCAGCTTCCAACATATATAAAAACATAATAGAACATTAAACATTAAAAAGAACTTCCGTATACAGGATTGCCTTCAGACAGCTCAGGGGTCGGATAACTCCATGCCCTCCAACATTTCTATAATGGAAATAGGGACATCCTAAGGAAAAGTGGGACATTCCAGGATCAAATCAGAAACCAGGACAGCTTCTCTAAATCAGGCACATCCCTGGAAAATAGGGACACTTGGAGGGTCTGCCATAGGCACCTACTTGGAAAAGATCAATGGAGGTTCTCTGAGTGCCCCAACAATTTATGGTGGCTATGATGCAGAGAGTCTTTTCCATCATGGCGCCTGGGTTGTAGAATACTCTTTCCAGAGAGAGCCCTAACTGGCACCTACATATTTTCCAAGCACCAGGCAAAGACATTTTTATTATCCCATGCCATTTAACATCTTAGCAATATATTTCAACATATTTAATAACTTTGGGGGTTTATTTTATTTTTAGTGGCTTTTTGCAGGGCCTGTAAGACAGAGTTGTTCTGCCTGGCCTTTGGAATGGAGTCAATTTGATTCCTTCCCCCTCTTTTTTCCTTTCTCCTCCTGTGATGAGGCTGCATTTTAATATTTCAATGTTTTAATATCGTATTTTAATCTTGTTTTTAAGTTGTATTTTTTCAACTTGTTTTTATTATTGCTTGTTAGCCGCCCTGAGCCCAGCCTTGGCTGGGGAGGGAGGGGTATAAATAATAATAATAATAATAATAATAATAATAATAATAAAGATTGATCTAAAGATAGATGTTACTAGTTTTGACATTGTTCTGTCTTCTTATATATTTTTTAAAAAAATCTTAGCCCTTTGAGATTGTTCTTAGCTCCTCCTATGCCCTTTGGCAATCTGAGTATGGTGATATAACATGTTTGTATTCTCTGTGCTGGGTCTGGGCTTTATTGTGACATTTGATTGCTCTACTTGCGTTCTGTCTTGATGTTTGTTTTAGATGCTTCTATTGTACTCTGCTTGGGGGACTTGGTTGGGAAGCAACTAATAGATGTAAACAATAAATAAACATGCTGTCTTGTTTGCTCACACTCCTAAATCCAGAGGCCGAAATGCAGAGTTGGCTTCAATGAAAATCCATGTAAACAGTAATTTGAGATGGAAACCAGAAGGATTTTTCAATGTTATTCCCGGCTGTACTTCACAAGTTTATGTTTTGATCTTGTTAAAATGCTTACTGCCACATTTAAATGCTAGTTCTACAATTTTCAAAGGCTCACAATAGGCTTTTAAATTAGTGTTCCATATCTGGATTAAAAAGAGCTCTATGAATGTTGAGAGGTATTTTTTTACATTATATCATTTAAACCTGGTAATATTAAAGCCGATTAACAGACATGCTATTTTAAAAAACAAAGGGTATAATCCAACCCAAATTAAGTAAATTTTAAACCCATCAATTAAGTAAATTTTAAACCCATCAATTTCAGAGAGAGAGTTGAGCACTTTCCTAAATCTCTGTCATTGAAATCAATGGGATTTAAAGGTACTTAGCTTGTATTTATTTCTCACATAAATAATCAACTTTGGTTAGATTGTGGCCCAAATCTACACATGATGAAATGGCAAGTGCTTGTCTGTCCAATTTTTTTGTACACTTTTGTAACACAATTCTAAGTAGCATGGTATCATTTTATAGGTTAAATATCCATATGTAAGAATGAAAATAATTTCGCTTCACGTGATTCTGAAGTCCATTTGACCAAGGATCCTTATAAATGGTGGATTTAATAATATAAACCTTGCCAGGGCCTTTTTCCCCCCAGCAAGAACTCAGCAAAACTCAGTTCTGGCTCTTCTCAGGTGGGCACCATTGCCATTATAAGAGAACCAGGAGGCATTCATGGGGAGTTCTGGCACCTCCTTTTCTAGAAAGGTAGTGCTGAACCTTGCTGATTTGGATCAAAGGCCCTACTATCCCAGCATGCTTCACTGCCATGATAGCAGGGACAGTGCTGGGAGCTTTTCCGCTGCCTCCTGCACCTGGCTTTTAGCACTATGCAGGCACCACTATGCTTGGGAACCAAACTCAGCCATAGTGGCTTCAACTTCTGGATCCTTGACTCATCCTGGGTTCTGAGAAAAGGCCAAAGGCCTTCTTCCAAGTCAGTCATTCTGGGCAGTGAGACCAGACAAGGTTTGTTACGGTAGCTAGAAAAGCTTTTTCAACTTAGTTTTCTTTTTTAAGAAAAGCCTTTTTGAAAAAAAAGAACTTTAAAAAGCCTTTCAAGCCACAGTGGGAAACCACAACAGTGGTGCAGCCATAGTCCTGGCCACTTCTCCCAGAATGCTTCACTCTGAGAAGGAGGACACCTTTAGCCCTTTCTCAGAACCCAGGTGAAACTGGAAGATGGAGGCAGGCAGCAAACCAAGCACCATGGATGGCAGCCAGGCATTTCTGCAGGGCTCTGGGAAGGTATTCTGAACAATAGGGGATAAGGTGTAAAGCACTTCGAGGGAAGGATAGAATCATCCAAAACCTTTTGTCTAATTTGGGGCAATTTCCAACTTTTCAGAAGCCCCTTGTGCTCCATCTCAGATTGTCCTTATCCTTCATAGAGACTTTCTGGGAAATGCGCTTAAGTGCATAGGAAAGCAGGGATCATGAAACTTTACTTCTATGATAACTTAGGTTGGGATCCAATCCATTGAATTTAGCCCATATAAAGTATGGAGAAATTTTGACACTATTCTACCAACTTACTCACTGGTCTAGAACACACTAAACCCCACTGAATTTGATAGGTTTTATTTTTGAGTAGACACGCATAAATTGCACCATAAATGACAGAAAAGAAACAGCCCAAGGTTTCCTAAAACGATATATACACATTTCACAAATATACCCCCCAAAAAATTTAAATAACATTCCAGGCAAGGATTTCAACCCTTTGTTTCATTTCTCTTGTGTACAGAAGGGGGAGCCAAATGCAAAAAAATGAAGGCCATGCATAGCCTTTGATTATATGCAGTGTTATTGTATCTGATTTTTTTATTTATAGAAGCTTTTAAAAAAAATAAAAGTATTCTACTTTCTAGGAAGTGTACTATGCTTAATCACTTGTAGTGGTAGGCTGAAGGATGCTTTTCATGGAGCAATTTTATAAATGACAACTGAAGGGACTATATTTCTAATTTTTGGCCAGCAGGCAGTAAATCAGGGTTGGTAACTAGGGTATTCTGAGACTTTCTGTTCAAAGCAGACAGCACAGAGCATCTGTCAAAGTCAAGTCATGGGGGCAGAGAGCTGTGATATGGCCTTTGGCATCAGGAATATACTACTGAAAGTTAGAACTTGTTGACTTCTCATATTTAAAAACTTTGCTGCAGAAAATGAATCCAGACAAGAGAGAAGTTTAGAAAGCAGGAGGATTAGATAATTTGAAGACTTAAAGATTGCTATTAATGATAGTATCACACTCCCTTTGGAAAACAGAAGGATAGAGCTCCCCAACTCTGCACTGTTCCTGGAGTCCCCGGCGATAGCAGTGTCCAAGATCCTTTTCACTAGCTGCTTTGCAAGTGGGATCTGCCCCATGCGCTACCAAGAGATCTTGCAATTTGCATCCATGCACTGCATGGATTTAGACTATGGCCTAAATCTGCAAAGAGGTGTCTGTGGAACTTCTCTTGAATACAGTTTGTAATCTTCAGGTGGTGCAGAATGCCAAGGCCTGCTTTACGGCATGCACAGACCATGAAGGACATAGCCCTGTTTGACAGTCTTCTAATCTGAAAATATAGCACAAAGGAAGTTGTGGGGATAAAAAACTAACCCCATTCTACCCATCCATATCCCCATCAACCTCCATGAGTTGAAGAAAGACTATCTGAAATGGTGAGTCACCTGCACTCATGGAGGCTGCCTGAGTGATGCAAAATCTTGGAAAAATCAAGGTTCCCCCTGCAGAAACCGCAAATGGTGCATTTCCAGATTAGAAGGATATTGCACTGGTTTCAAGGCACCTCTAATGGCTAACGATGAGATCCAGGTTGAATTCATCATGGGTTGAAGGCTGTTGAAGGGCAAAGAATATTCATCTAAAGCCTGTGGATAGATAGGCTATCTTGGCAGGAATTTATTTATTTTATTTGAGAAATCTTTAAAATATCCATTTAGAGGGGATTTAGTGACAATAGGAATTGGAAGCTGAATTATAATGTATCTTACTGTTTCTTTTTCAATTGTTATTTTCATGATGGCCAATTAGTTGACATTGCTTTTATTTCCTAAAACAGGCAACATACATTCTATTGTAATCAATCCCATTGATTATAATTTCTCAAGGTAGCATCCCCAAACAGTGGGCTTTAAAATTTCAGGAGTGGCCTGTGAAACACCAAAATTTGGTGTATCTCCCTCCCCCCATCTTGTCTTCCCTTCTTGTGGCCATGCTCCCTGAAGCACCCTCTCAGCTCAGCACCCAATGCGGGCGAACTGGTTGCACTCCCCTAAATCTGTCCTGCCCAAAGTCTCAAATAATATTTTACACTTTCATTTAAAAAAACAACCAGAGCTCTGCTTTTACTAGTTCGCAGAGCCTGTGTGAATCTTTTTATTACATCCGAGCTGAACTGGGGCCTTAGCTAATCCGTAAGCCTATAACAGTGACTAAGACTGCATATTAGCTGGCATATAATAGTTCATCTGAGGTCATTGTGAGAAGAAATGCCATCCTCCCGATTAGCTGCCTAATTCCCCTGAACAGCGGTTGAGAATATTTGTGCTTTGTGTTCTGGTCATCTGGTCTTCTTGTTAACTGCCTTGCTCCCTCAACTGATTGGAAACAGGCTACTTGGTTCAGCAGTCAGTACAAAGGAAGATGGCCTCATGCATCATCAAAAAGAAGGAAGGGATCATCCAAAAGGACCAAAGAGGATACAGATTTGTAAAATAATAAAATAAAATGAATGCACATACTTATGTACATGCATAGATGCAAAATTTGCATTGATATGTTGCTGTTCCAAATTCATTTGTATATTTTGCAGTGTACTTTTGTGCATTGAGTCGCCTCAAGACTTTTTAGCAGTAGGCATTTAACAGGTGGTGATGATCTCAACAGGGACGATACCTTTGGCTTCAAAGATTAATAGCCATTGCTAGACCGTGTAAACAACTGTAACCTTTATTAAGCCCGATGGCTCAGGAAACTGCTCTGCATAACAGCTGCGGCATAAGGTGCAGAGGACAGGCAGATTTCTCTACCAACTTAGAAATGTTGAAATAACTGGGCCCCATGCTGTCATGTGACAGCAGTGAAAGTGGTTCTAAATCTAATGGATCTCCTAATGGATTCCCAGCCAGCTCAGCCCCTGTCCCTTCCTACTCTTGGAACATCACCATTTCAGGACTTTTTGCTAGCTGCTCCTGATGAGAATCTCTGCAGCAGCCTCCCAGCTGTCTGCATGGGCAACAAGCAAAAGGAGTGGTCAGCACCAGAAGACCAGATCATCCAGGAGAGCTGGGCAGGGGGACGCCTCCACAGTTTCCAGTACAACACCGTTTCCACACACAGTTGAGTAGGTTGCATTGCTCTGCAAACCACATTTCATATTTCTGTGCACTATATTTGCTAGTTATGCACTTTTATTATTCTCTGTGCTGGAAATTTTTAAGCTGCAAATGGTCATTTTAGGATATTGTGTTTTTAATTATTGTTTTATCCAGCAAGCCACCTAGAGAACAATGCTACTGGGTGGCTTTCTAAGAGCTGAGTAAATAAAAATGAGTAGATAAACATCAATGTCAGCATCAGCTTATGGGTATTACTTGTCTGTTACAAGCTCTTCTTGCACTTTTTCCTGACGCCACCCTCGGGTGTCTTGCAATTCTTCTAGAGAAATTTCCTCATCCCTGGCAGGGTGTCAACTGCTGCTCTTTAGCCATAGTAGTTTGTGAAGGCCAGTAAACATGTTTAGACACCATTTAACAGATAAAAGCAGCTTTAGTTAACGGATATGTGTGTACATGCAGCTGAGGAGAGTCTGCCCAGATATGAGTGACAATGGCCTTTGGACTGCAGGCCACGTGACAACCCCATTTGCCTAATTAGTGAATTCTTTACATACTCTTTATTTTCCCAAGTCCACTGTTGGGCAATATCTTTATTAGGACTCATGAAAATGTCACAAAATAGTTTCCAGGCTTTTGAGCTTTCCAGAACTTTGGTTGTGAGCCTACAGAGTCTATGTGGGATGCTGGCTCCAGCAACCTTTCAGGAGAAGAGAGAAGATGTCACTCTTCTTCTGGGCATTTGAAGGGAAATTATTGTGATGCTTCTTGCTGTGTCTGCATTCTTACTTTATTTTTGAGGTCTTAGGAAAATAAAATAATAATAATAATAATAATAATAATAATAATAATAATAATACACAAATTGGATTGGAGAAATGAGAGCGGAAAGGGGTAAATTATGCTGGATCTTGAATTACTGAAGTTTGCCTTTAGGCACAGTGTGAAGATGGAGATTACAGACTGAATTCTGTCTTCATTGTGTGCCTGCAGGGACTTAACATAGGTAGACTAATTCAGACTAGACTCTCCATCTTCAGACTGAGTCAAAATGCAGACCTCAAAGCATCAAGAACCAGCCTTTAAAAACTAAAACCCATTGCTCTCCTTCTCCTGCTTTGTGCAACATCTCACCTGATAAAGCGTTCTGGAGAACCCCAAAATCTTGTTGACTAGTTTTGCAAAACATCTGGGAAGTCCCAAAAAAGCTGTTGACCACCTGAGGGGTTGGGGGTTTCCATTATGGACCAACACAGCTGCCTTTGCTCTTTATTTTCCTTCTCTCCCAGTTAATGGAAAATTAGAGCAGACTTGAGTTTCACAACTTAATTTGCATCTTGTGAGCAATTTCTTCAGAAGAAATGTTCACAGTGTGGGCCGAACTAAACCCACTTTCCTTATAGCCCGGGTTAATCTTATCAAAAGCAACTCAGAACAACCAGAATAATCTCTCTTCAGCCAGTAAAATCTTATCTGTGTGATGCAACCTCCAGCTTCAATTAGACTAGATACAATGGCTTGGATCAGAACTTCCCTTTCTATTGCAGTTCCCTGTGCACACACACACACACACACAGAGAAAATTTGATTCTTGAGGCATGGGTTGTGGTGTAGAGGGCTGCAGTCGGAAGAAGGAAGTTGTGGGGGGAAACTGGGGGAGGGCTGCTCATGCAACAGAATGTTTGGATCCAAGCAACTTTTGAACAGAAAAGTCCATCATCTTGTAAGCGAGGGTTTCCTTCCAGATGTTGCTAGCCGACAACTCCCAACATCTGTAATCTTTGGTCAGACTGCTGCTGGAGCTGATGGCAGTTGTAGTTCAAGAGGGCACCATGCTGGCTGCCCCTGCTGTAAGTCTTTTACTAATAAGAGAAACATCTGGTTTCTGCTTTCCTTGGGATTCCTCTCAGACCCATTTCCATGAATGTGTCTAACCTTTTTTTAAAAGGCCACTTGCACTAGCAAAAATTGCCACATCATGTGGCAATGAGTTCCACAAGTGTCACATACTATGAAGAGGTCCTTTATTTGTTCTGTCCAGAACTTAACCTGTCAAATATTTCATTGTGTGAGCCCAAGTTCGAGGGATATGAGGTATTTTTTTTGTTTGTGTTTGATGCTTTGTAGCACAAAGACCATCAGTATCAGTTGGCAGCACTATGTAGCTCTGAAAAATAGTGTTTGTGTTTAGATTAAGAACCAGAAAGCCCCCTATTACAGGTCAGATCTGAACTTTCCACTTACAGTACTTAGCATACTTTACCCTGGCATTTCTGTAATTTCCTGCTGAGCTCAGAAAAAGGAAGCAGGATTCTCAAAAATGATGTTTTGTTTTGTTATTCAATTAAGTTTTTCCATGGAATCCTGAAATGATGAATCCTAACATTATCTAAACATTATGATACAAAGTGCCAGGAAGCAGAAGGAAAGAGAAAGTCTTTCAGTTCATAAACAACAAACCTCATCAGCAAGTCAGGTGAAATGGCTGAATTTTTATATGCTGAAACCCAGTAGTGAAAAGGCTTTTTGTTAATTAGCTACATTGGAAACCAAATGTTGTTGAACGACTAGGAGAAAAATATTAGAATAATTAAGCTCAGGCTCAACGTGTTACTTCAGGTAAAAATAAATAAAAAGTGGTAGTGAATTCATTAGGTTGACAAATTCTTCAGGTCCAATATTATATCTATGTCTGAAAATACTGGGGAAATGGATCAATATAAATGTTATGACAGCACACCCACCCAAATAATAATCCATGGCATCATATTCCATCAAATGCCTGGGAGAAGATGACCATTTTAACCTGGTACCAAAAAGATATTGGTGTTTGTGCCAGGCAGTCTTCTGAGGAGAGCATTCCATATTTATACAGTGGAACCTCAGTTTTCGATTGTCTCAGAAGCCGAACGTTTCAGAACCCAAATGCTGAAAACCCGGAAGTAATTGCTTCTATTTTCGAACACGCCTCGGAAGTTCAAAGGGCTTCCAAAGTGCGTTTCTCAATTTTCTCAATTGATTTTGCTGACGGCCCATTGCGCCTTGGTTGTCGAATGGGAAGTTGAGCGGTCTTCCGGAATGGATTACGTTTGACAACCAAGGCTCCACTGTAATTATGTATCTACTTTCTACCATCACTGGAATCCAACGTACCAAACATTGTATCAAACTTTTAGATAGCAGTGTTCGACTGAAAGAAGCAGTTGAGTTTAGATTACCTACAGATAGCTTTTGAAGGGACTGAGAAGCATGCTCTATACTTCTGAGCTCTACTGGTTCCTGTCCTTTCAAATGAGGCAGCAATGCAATCAATTGACTATATAAAGCCCCCTCCCCCCATTTCTGACACTAAATGGAGGAAAATTTGTCTTTGGCTGCACGCACACCATAAACTTAAAGCACATTTCCACCCCAAAGGATCCTGGGAACTGCGAATTGCAGCTCCGTGAGAGATAAACTACAGTTCCCAGAATTCGGGCCTGTGTACCTTAAATGTCTATGTAATGATACTTGCCTTCAACTTTTAATATCGCTTGAGACTAGCCAGCTATTTGTATTTATTCTGTTTTATTTGTTTATGATCCGATCAAGATTTATACAGTGGTACCTCGGGTTATATACACTTCAGGTTACATACACTTCAGGTTACAGACTCTGCTAACCCAGAAATATTACCTCGGGTTAAGAACTTTGCTTCAGGATGAGAACAGAAATCGTGCTCTGGCGGTGTGGCAGCAGCGGGAGGTCCCATTCACTAAAGTGGTGATTCAGGTTAAGAACAGTTTCAGGTTAAGAACGGACCTCCGGAACGAATTAAGTACTTAACCTGAGGTACCACTGTATTGGAAACATAACACAGTGGATATGGATTTGGATTATATACTGCAGCTGGATAACACAGCATGCATGTAAGGCTTGAGAAACAAGTGGAAATGTGACTGCTTTTCACTTATACACCGACGCCTGTCTGTTATAAAGATTGTGCTATGGTATCAAAAGGTTGCTAGCTCAGGATGAGCACCATCCGGGTGAGGGCCTTTGATGAACCTCCTGAAACCCAGCAGTGGAGCAAGAATCCTCAGCTGTCAAAATATAGAAATACAACGGAACAATAGTCTTACTGAACTATCCAAACAAGATGAGCTGCTGGAATATTTGTTATGCCTTCCAAGGAGTTGCCCAGCACTGAAGGGTAGGAACACAGTAGGAAGGAAGGACAAAAGACACTTCTAATTGGCCACAGCACATAGGACAGTCACGAATCTTCCAGCATTTAACACTTTCCATAGCAGTGTCATCTGTAGGTTGGCCATGTGAAGCCGTATCACAACAAGACGGTTCTGAAGTGTTTTTTTCTAAGGAGGGAATTATTCTACAAGTGTTTATAAGGGACTGGTTCCAGTCCAAAAGCAGTTCTGCTCCAGGACAAAGAGAATTCTTGTTTTGTTTTGTTTCCAAACTGTCCTCAGAAATATGAATGTCCTCCTTTGTGTTTTGTCCCAAGAATTCTTGGTGAAAACGACACTGCCCTTTCCTTGGACCCCTCACACAGAAAAACACTTCAGATTTCACCTCCTCACATTTTGATGTTGATTATTCACCGCCTTTGAATATTTGCCAAGAAGTCATGCAGTGTTTAACATCTACATCTCAAATGGTGAGCACGATTTGATTTCAACTGGACGTACAATGATTTTTAATCCTTGACGGTTGATGTGCAAAGGTATTTTGATGTCCAAAAGCACTCAGTTTTCAAGTACTAAGATAAAGCTGCACATTCAGTGCTCAGATTCCAAATTTTACATTATAAATTTGAATAGTGAAATAGGAAATGTTGCCAAAATATTTGCAAACATTTCTTTCAGCTTAAGCTGCAAGCCACTGTCCACCATGGCAAGAGTACAAGGTGTTTTTTCCTGCTGTAACTGACAATGAGAAGACCTATTCTTCCCATGCAAGACTATGGGACTGAAAGTGATATGTACATCACCTCAGTCATATTGACAGGCCAGTGGTAGCAGGCCCCAAACTGTGTTCTGGTTAATGTGAATGAGAAGGAAAGCAAATGAGAGTGTGATAACCAAATAAACAAATGTTTGTACTCAAGACTGTCAGCGACCCCCTTCTCAGAAGATTTTATCTGGAAAATGGACAATGAGTGAGGATTAAAGGTGATTAGGTCATGTGGGCCACTCTGCAAGTGAAGGAGCCTGACCAACTAGCTAAATTCGCACATTTTTATAGGCAGACTTTAATTAAAAACTGAGCAAGAAGACTGAACATTTAAAATGAACAAAGGTGTGGTTTGTTTGCCTGCTTGTTTGGATTTTTTTGCATTTATACCCTACCTTTCCTCTAAGGAGCCCAAGATGGTGTACATAGCTTTCTTCCTCCCCACCTTATCCTCACAACAACCTTATGAGGTTGGTTAAGCTGAGAGGCAGTGACTGGGCCAAGGTCAACCACTGAGCTTCAGGTCCTTGTCTGACACTAACCACTACACGATCCTATAAATGTCTATGTAGAAGTCATACACTCCAACACCTGGAAGCAAAAAACTGGGGCACCATCTTCCGGGATGCCATCTTCCTGTTTTTCCTTGCAAGAGAACAGTTGCCATTTTGGGTGCCATGATCTCATGTGATTTTGCACCGCAGTCCCCCCCCCCCCCAAAAAAGCATGCACATTTGGGGACACCTTGTGAAATCACAGCCTCCAAATAGTGCTCTTTTAAGAGGAAAATCAGGGTGCAAAATTGTGCAAGATCACCCCATCCAAAATGGTCACCATTCTCTCATGAGAAAAAACAGGATGCCCCATTTTTTCTAGGAAACTTGTGGGGTATGAGAAGTCTAGGGTCGCATTTTGCTGGCTGAAAGAATGGCTGCTTCTTGAGAACACAGACATTTTGGATTTAGAAGGCTTTAATAACGTTTTTGGGTGGCATGCATATCTGTGGTATGACAAGGTTAAAGCACACAAAGCATTTAAAAACCATATTGTCAGGAAAGCATTGTTTAATGTCTGGATAAGATATAAAGATTTACTTGAAAACAAAACCCCAAGGTGGTTATCACTGATGGAAGCGAAGGCTCAGAAAATGCTCAATATGGAGGCCAAATGGCCGAAATATTGGGAGATTTTGGAACAAGAAGGAGACAAATTGAAATTGCAGAGTTTTGAGAAACTAAAAGATAAAGTGCGAGACTGGCTTTATTACTATCAAATAAGGGAGGCTTACAATCTGGACAAAAAAATTGGCTTCCAGGTGGAAAAATCAAAATTGGAAACAGAACTGTTAGACCCCAAAACTAAGATACTATCAAGAATGTATAACTTGCTGTTGAAATGGAATACTCTGGATGAAACGGTTAAATCTGCTATGATTAAATGGGCACAAGATGTTGGACATAACATTATGTTTGCTGACTGGGAACAGTTGTGGACCACAGGTATGAAATTCACGGCATGTAATGCCTTAAGAGAGAATATTATGAAAATGATATACAGGTGGTACATGACACCAGTCAAGCTTGCAAAAATCTACCATTTGCCCAATAATAAATGTTGGAAATGTAAAGATAATGAAGGCACATTCTTTCACCTTTGGTGGATGTGCCCAAGGATTAAGGCTTTCTGGGAGATGATATATAATGAAATGAAAAAGGTATTTAAATATACCTTCTTGAAGAAACCAGAGGCCTTTCTCCTGGGCATGGTCGGCCAATTGGTGTTAAAGAAGAATAGAACTTTTTTTATGTACGCTACAACAGCAGCAAGAATACTCATTGCAAAGTATTGGAAGACACAAGATCTACCCACCCTGGAAGAATGGCAGATGAAAGTGATAGACTATATGGAATTGGCGGAAATGACTGGCAGAATCCGAGACCAGGGAGAAGAGTCGGTGGAAGAAGATTGGAAGAAATTTAAAGATTATCTACAGAAACATTGTAAAATTAATGAATGCTAAAATGATGTTGGAATGAAATGAAGCGGTTTTAGCAACAATGTTAAAAAGGAGTATGTAAAAATGGATTGTTAATAGATGAAAATATAAAGTTATAATATGTTAAGATAAAGAATTAAAATAAAAACAAAGAGGGAAAGGATTTGCTGAATTAACCATTCGAACCGGAATACAAAAAAGGGAGGTGTGAGGAGGTCAGGGAAACAAGTAAATGAAAGGCAAGACATGGAAAGATGGATTTATTTTTAATTGTTTTTATTTCCTCTGTATTTTGTATCTTTTGTTTTCTTTTTTCTATTTTTTTATTACTTTTGTAATTTCTTTTGAAATTTTAATAAATATCATTTTTTTAAAAAAAAGAGAAGTCTAGGGTCGCCATATTTCAAAAACTATAAACCAGGACACCTCAAAAGTTGTTGAGCTTCTTTTATGAAGACCCCAAAAAATTGTTGAGCTTTTTTTTTTTAAAACGCATTTTTTCGATTAACTTGCAAACATCCAGGACAAAGTGCCACATTGCGGAAATTCATTTCTGCCTTTGAAATTCCAGTAATGTCTAGACGTATGGCAGCGTTATGAGAAGTTGGCCCACTGAGTTAAACGAAGCTTACTTTCAGAAAAGTGTGTATATGATTGCCAACTCAAAACTTAAACAGGACTTGGACTGAAGGGGAAATCTACATTTTTATTTTTAACTCACACAAAGGCTATACCATGGCTAGACTTATATAACCTATATACAAAATTTTACCCCTTTCAAAATTAGCTTTAGTCTAGGTTTCTACTGCAGTCAGGCAGAATCTCTGCTGTAGCGGGATTAGCTTGTGGCCCTCCAGATGCTGCTGAACTTCAACTCCCATCAGTCCCAGCCAGCATGGCCAGTGGTCAGCAATGATGGGAGTTGGAGTCTAGCAGCATCAGGAAGTCTCAGGGCCAGCTCTGCCATTAGGCAGCATGAGTCAGGTGCCTCAGCGAGGGGCAGGTCTGCAAGGGTAAGGTGCTGGCAGACAGGGCCGTGTGTGCTACCTGACCTGACCTGTGTCTCCCAAATTAGCCTGCAGTTCTGTTTCCAGTGTTGAAGTAAGATTTCACAGCCTGGCTAGTCAGCTTTTTTATATGAAATAGGAGAGGACACTCTCTTTTATTCTGAGGTGTTCTGAGGGCAGGGCGGAACCAGCCCAAGACCTACTGGATCCCAATCTACTGGATCAATGTCACTTCCATCAGACAATGAAATCAGGCCCAAAGCATGGATTCCTGAAGGATAACGCTATCAATGGCTACCAGCCATGATTGCTGAATGTAACATCTGAATGCTGCTTGTGGGCTTCCCAAAGGCACCTTGTTTGGGTCACTGTGAGAGACAGGATACAGTAGTTAATAGTACTGATCCCTGACCCAGCAGGGTTCTTCTTCTTCTTCATTGCTGTTTTGTTCAATTTGTTTTTGTCCACCCATACCAATTTCCAGAGTCGAAAGGAAGATGAAAAGGCCATATTTAAACAAGACCAATCTGCTGCTCTGCACTTAAAAAACAACAACCAGGCAAATGGGTTGTGTTAACTGCTGTGGTGAATTTCTTCTTTGGGCTTGCCTCCCCTTTCTCAGTGTTTCCACATGGTGCTTTTTTAGCATGGCTGTGGAATTGCGTGAGGAACCCCTTGCCTCGTTCAGAGAGCAGCCGGCTGCCCTGTGCCAAGATGCCTATTTCCAACACTTTGCTGGTATTCCCTTTTTTTTTCCCCTCGCTCCGTTGGCAGAAGTTTTGTTTGTGCCACCCTGGAGTACTCTCTATGTACTGTATGCGAAGTTCACCGGACAATCCAGCAGAAAGGAGGCGAGAAGGAGACACAAAACTACAAGTTCTGACAGAATATGGGAGTTGGCACAGGGGGTGGAAAGAAGCCCATCTCTTTCTCCACACTTTGACTCTTTAAGAGCTGTGTGGGGAGTGCGCACCTCCGTCTGATTGACCTGAAACGGTGCCAGTGCAGTTTAGGGAGGCACTGCTTCTGCTACTAACACCCAGGCAGCTATCGGAAATTCCTGTAGGCCAGCTGCTGAAGGAATCCACTTCAACTCATCGCCACTGGTCTGCAGCAAATTCATGATCTAGACAAACCACGCACCTTGGGAGAGTTGTATTTCATACCGTAAATTAAACTGTGTCACTTCCCTACAGCAAGACGGCTCTGGATACCGTCCCAGTTCGGTCTCTTTCATGTATCCCACCCCCCTTTCTTTGCAAGTTTGTGCTTACTCAGCCACTTTGATGCTCCCTCCTTTCCCCTCTCTCTCTCCCCACTTTGCCCCCACCCCATACTGTCTACAGCTTCTGTCTTCTCTCCTCCTTTCCTCCTCCCCATTCCTTGGCAGCCCCACCTCTTATGCTTTCACCCCTCCTTTTCTCCTCCTCCCTCACAGTTAGTGGCTTGAAAACTTTTTAAAAGCTCTTGCAGCGCTTCAAGTTAGGATGAAAAAGGGGTTTTTGTTTTGTTCTGTTTTTTAAATGAGTTCTCAGCACTTTTCTTTCAGGAAAGGGGGAAGGAAAGGACGTCACAAGACAAAAGAGCAGGGGACTTTTAAAGTTTAAATAGGCAGGTTGGGTGCCTGAAGAAGTTTCTGCCTTTTGAGTTTTAACCCTCTGAGGAACTTTGTTTGACTTTCTTCACTGCTGACAAGCAAGGTAAGGATGGAAAAGGGTTTGGGTGTGAGCGGGGTTTTTTAACTTCAAGTTAGTTCCAAGCAAATCTTTTCAGAGGACTGTGATTACCTCAGACTTTAAAGAAATGAATATTTTAAGTGCAAGAGTTTTACTACTGTTCTTAAAAAAAAAATCCTGTTACAGCTGCAAGGACTCCTCTGGGTGTCCCTCTTTGGGGGCACATTTTAAATGTACCAGAATTTTATCAGAGAACTGTACTTGGGGAGAGATATCATTTATTTCAGTTGATTTGGGTGCTTCATTTTCACACTGTAACATTTTATTTGCCAGGTTTTTCCATCTCATTTACCAAGGGAGCCTGTTTTATTGTACCTCACCCCATATAACAAAAGAAATTCTTTCTGTGGAGAGAGCATCCAACTTTGGGGCACAGTAATCACACCACAACAGTGTTGTGATCTCTCAGTTGCTTTGAAAGGGTCACCAAGTTAAAGCAGTTAGATCCTACCGCAAGTATTTCCAAGTACCCCCTCTCAGCACACGCGTACACACATTTCACTTTCATATGGAAATCATGGCTTGTCTTTAATAGTTCATACAATGCAAGGTCCTTAATTAGGGGCTTTGTTCAAATGCTGCCTGGGCTTCTGTTAACTCGTAACGGGATGTCTTTCAGGCGGCCTTTGCTTATTTCCTCCTGATTTTCTATTTTGAACAACTGAGCTAAAAATTGATGGGGATTTCAAGGGAATCTGTACAGTTAGTGTTCAACCCCAGATGTGGACTGTGTGGAAGGGATCTTATATCACCGCAGGCTGGCAATGCTTGCGAAACCTTTTGGTTACTCTAGACTGAAATTGCATATTACCAAAGTCTTTCAGAGAATATTGTCTCTGTCTGCATCAAGCTACATTTCTGCAACCTCTTATGAAAACTATAGTTGGAAAGGAAAGAGTCTTGGCATCTACCCTGAAGCTGGTTTTTTTCCTTTTGAAGGTATAGCAGGGTGGCTCTCAGAGTCCCTGCTATGAGTAAGCTTCTTGTCAGGAAGGGAAAAACTAATTCAAGGCAACAAAAGTGGATTTTTAACATCACTCCCCCCCTTCAACTTTCACACACTTTTATGCCCAGTTTCACCTCTCTGATCAGGTTCTGCTGTAGTATACATCGCTAGTCCTTCAATCTGGTGCATTGTGTTTTAGAAGCAGAAGAATGTTCACAGAGAGATTTGTTAACGCCAACAAGGTCAACCAACAGAGGAACATGTCTCTGTGATTTCAGAAATCTGTTTGTTTCTCAGGGAGGAAGGAGCTGGGGGGGGGGGTGGGAGAGAGAAGGAGCTGACCTGCCTTGAGCTTCCATTCAGCCATATTAACATCTGGAGTTTTGAAGCCTCCAGACTTTGAAACTGTTTACAGTAATGTTTGCTGGAGGTTGGGGGGGGGCGGTTGGCCGTGTTCAAAGCTAAACATTGGCGCTGAGCCATGATACCTAACTAGAATACAAATGGGAGAAGGATGAACAGGCGGAATTTGAAAGGGTCAAGGGGAGATGATGGGAAAAAATCTGAGATTTTAAGAATAATGCACTCTGTACCAACCATGATAAAGCAGCAATCATAAGCAATTGTTGTTCAGCACTTTTAAGCGTGCAAAAGAACTGTACTGTTCATCCTTTCAGAGAAGCTCTATGAAGTGGGACGCTTCCCATTTTATATGAGGGGGTGGAAAGTGAGCCTTAAGGAAAAGCAATCTTAGAGAGTGGTTAACTGAGCAAAGAAGCAAAGGGGCCTATGTATCTTTGCTCAGAATTTATTTCAGGGAGATGTGCAGCACAATCCTCCTGTATTTAATGGGTCTTCCTTGGTGAGTGTCTTGCTGCTATAACTTTGCAGTAGAAATGAGCTCAGAATTGCAGTCTTGACTCCCCATATCCTACACAGTCAGTCCCACAGAGTCAAGTGGTTTACTCAGAGTTACTACTGCTTAAAGATGCATGCACTCAAACAGATGCCAATCAAGTAAACGCAGAGCTCCATCTAGCAGGCAATGGCTCTCCTATCTGGCCTGAAAAACAAGCTGTTCTTTGGCACTACGAGGAAATGCTCCTTGGGGTTGAGTAGAAAGGCACTTGCATGGATGACATCTGTTCACCACCAAGTAATATTTCTGAGTAAACAAATAATCTCCTCGAAGCATGCTTAGATTGGGCTATCTGATATGTTGTTTGCAGGCCTTTTTATGAATGATTACAGGGCTTCCTTAGCTGTTGACCTCAGTACCACAGTTGAAACTCCTCATGGTGCTTTTCCTCCTTGCATTTGACTCTCCCTGCATCTAACAAACGAGCTTGGCGCCTTATGCCTTAATCTTCAAGGTGTTAGCTGGACTCCCTGTTGATCTCATGCTTTGGTAAAAGTGTGGGGGGAAAACCTCGCTCTCAGTTTGGAGATTCAATTTTGGGACTAAAGAAGGGGAAGAGCCTTATTGTCCCATTTCTCTGCATACTGATTTTGGTCCCAAATGTAGTCCCTTTAGTGATTGATTGCATTTCTTTTTATCTCACCTTGATCCAAAGAGATCAGGAGGTATCTCCCATTGAATATTCACAACAACCTTCTGTTCAGGCTGACAGAAGTTGACTGGCCCAAGGACACCCAGTGTTCTTTGTAGTTCAAATGGGATTTGAACCTGAGTCTGTGCAGCCCAAGCCCACTGCTGTAACCACTGCAGCCCACTGCCTCTGTAGTGAAATCCTACACATTTAAGACCTTTAGTGTCTCAGCTGGAGCTGGGTTTGTAGCCTTGTTGGACAGTAGGAAAGGCATTTTGGGTCCTTAGATATTTTTTTAAAAAAACCCAACAACTGTAGATCTAGGCAAAATGTCTTTTCCGGCTTGCATGTGAAATTTTCTGTTATTTTTCTCTGCTCACCAAATCTCATTTTCCATATCCAGCCTGGTCCTCATTGGTAAATCACTAACCATATCTTTTCTTAAGAAGTTCTCATGCAATTTCTGACCCTCTCTTTATTGTGTCATGGTTACTCTTTGGAAATGCCTACATCTCACATGCTTGTACTCTGTTAGAATTCCAACAGGTAGCTGGCTGAAAGCACAAGTAGTCCCAGTTTTTTCTGTAGGATTTTATGTGAACCAAAGAACTAGCCAGCCAACTGCAATATGCGCACATGCTCCCCACCACAATCCCACAGGACCATGACAAATCCTTCCTTCTGACCTTCTGACATTATGCTCAGTCATCATCCTAGAACACTGAAAATGTCTTGTGTGCCCTGGAAAACATGAGCCATAAGTTATGGCACACGGCACAGCTTCACTTTCCCAATTGTGGTTTGCAGATCAAATTTTTCCTGCATATGGTCACTTAAACGCTAACCAAGTAGTGCTGCCATTATTTTATTCCTATGACATGCTCTTTTTCTGAGAAGACACTAAGGACAGGCCCCTTTTAAGATTGGATCTACTGTTCTGGCACCTCTGATCGCTACTCATTATTTGTATGGGTTGCTTCAGACGTGATGGTCCCACACAGCCAGCAGAATGTACAGTTCTTTCCCTGTTTGGCTGGTGGAACAACATCAGTGCCTCTGAAGGAGGAAAATAAGCAGAGATGTTGCACAAGCAGTGGATACACATCTACAGCGTGTGCATAACTTCCCTCCATGAGTTCCCCGGGGGATGCAATAATCCTGCGCCACCAGCCAAGTGAAGTGGCTGCACGTTCAGCTGGTTGTTCGGGATCACCCCATGCAAAGCTTGCCTTGAGCTGGTCTCCTGAAGTCTCTGTGTGTCTGACAGGGAGTGATGCAGAGCTAGTGCTGACTGTGTGGAACTCACATCTGGTCTGGCGGAGCGAGAGCCAGATTGCGGCACAGGGAAAGGCACCTTGCATTTTCCACAGATACTTCCCAAGGACTGAGCCAGCAGCGCAGCAGCCTTCTGTATGCAGAAATAGAATGCAGTAGAAATCTGGCCGAAATCTTCTTGTCATCACTGGGCACAACACTGCAAACCACTGCAGACAAAACTGGGATTCCACCTGCCCAAACTATACGGTGCCAAATCATTAGTTGGTTTTTCAGCGATTGGTTCCTGAATTGTAGCTACATTTATTTGGAAATATCGAAGTTCAATTGGTTATTCTGCTAACTTTTCCCAATCAAGTGACTTCAAAAGATCAATAATCCTGTTAATGTTTACAGTGGTACCTCAGGTTAAGAACATAACTGTTCTGGAGGTCTGTTCTTAACCTGAAACTGTTCTTAACTTGAAGCACCACTTTAGCTAATGGGGCCTCCCGCTGCCGCCGGGCCGCCGGAGCACGATTTCTGTTCTTACCCTGATGCAAAGTTCTTAACCCAAAGTACTATTTCTGGGTTAGTGGAGTCTGTAACCTGAAGCGTATGTAACCCGAGGTACCACTGTACTCAGAAGTCCCATTCAGTTCAATGTTGCTTATGCCCTAGTAAGTGTGTATAGGACTCGGAGATCAATCCTGAATTGACTGTGACTAAATTGGATTTTCTATTTCTCCTGGACCTGCCCTACCATTAGGCAGAATGAGGTAGCTGTCATAGGCAGTTGATTTTGGTGTCCTGAAAAGACAGCAATTTGATAGTTACTGAGGGTTGTGCTCAACTAACTTTTATTCAGAGTAGAACCATTAACATTAATGAACCAAAGTTAGCCGTGGTCATTAAGTTTTACTCTGGGTAAAAGTTCCTAAAATATAACCCCAGATTTATTGTTACTGTATTTTTACTGACATGGAGGAGGAAAGGTGCTTGTGGGATTTTCTGACTGTGATCTCAGACTAATTTTTATGTACTTCAACTTGAGCCAGAAGGAAAGAGCATCATTTGCTGATCTGACTCAGGCAGCAGAATGTCTTGGGCTGGCCCTGCAAGTCTGCCATGCAACTATAAAACCTTCATGGGCTAGGGAGTGTTGGCTTTCTTCCACTTTCAATCCTGCATTGTTAATATTCAAACATGGAAGAAGTGACTTGTAAGAAATTAAGATGCTTTTGAATGTCATGCTTAAAAACCATTTATGCTGCGGTGTGTTGCTACATAAGTGATTAAGTCAGGGTGTGACAAGTATAAAGCATGATTTTATGCCAGCACTGCAGGAACAGCATGTTAGGAACATAGCTAACATCATAGGTGGGCCAACCTAAACATTTAGGATCAGGGTTTGATATTTATTTACATTCAGCCCTCAGTGGGGATTATAATATGAAAGCTAGGATGGATATTATTCCAAGAGTTACTTCCATGGTGTGTTCACCATGGCCATTCCTCACAATGATCACATGCCATCTCCGGCATCAGAGACAGCGTTGCTCCCATGCTCCACTTGTGGAGCTTCCTAGAGGCATCTGGTTAGCCACTTTGGGGGACAGGATGCTGGCCTTTGATCTGATCCAGCAGAGTTCTTCTTGTGTTACCTAGGACTTGTGCTCAGGATCAAACCATTCAATGCAATCCCATGCATGTTGACTGAAAAATGCCACCCTGTGTTCAACAGAGCACATTTCCCAACAAGAATGCTGTGAATTGCAGACTTCATTCATTAGCTGCTAAATCAAAATAGTGTCACTCAAAAATTAATAAAACTAAAGACCTACACTAATGCCATGGCTTTTCACTGTGCAGTGCAGCTTCTGGGCCGCCTCCTCTCCACATATGTACCCCACACCCTCCTAAATCTGCCCAGGAGAGTTGAGGGAAACCCTAGAGCAGATCTAGGAGGTGTACAGGGAGAGGAGAGGGTGAGGAAGTCATATTGTGCAGCTAAAAGTTGTTGCGTTAGAATAATTGTTTAGTTGGATACCATTCTAATTTCCCCCAAAGGGGGATAGGATTCCTTGTCTCTTTAAAACTGTATATCTCCTTAGAATCTTCTGATGAACTACTAGCAGAGCTTTAGGGATATTTGCAGTGAATAGTTTTGTTGAAAAATATTTGTGTTTTTAGTAATTCACCCAAGAAATGCTTCTTCCTGAAGTAAATACAGTATAGCCTAGAGAAAAAACAAAACTTCATTTTGCCTACTAAAACAAAATTTAAAATTATTGATAATTTGAAAAGAAATATTGCTGACATAGAGTTAAACAGCTAAGACTTGGAATATATCTTCCCATATTAATGGACCAGAATGTAATTAAAAACAAATAATCCAAAACTTTCTAGCAATAATGCTTCTTTTGTCTCCAATCATACTTTCAATCTGAAATAACACGATGCTGTGAAAAAAACAAAACACCATTAAGCCTGGAGGGAAGTCTGATAATGGCATATTTTAACATCGGCACCAAGCTAGTTAATGAAATCAAGAAGTTATTACTTGACAGCGGAATGGCTCTCTCTCAGATAGAATGAAGAAAAAGGAAGCCTTTCAAAGACAAGCTTCATAACTTTCTATTTAAACACTTGTGGCTTGCAAATCTACTTTGCATTCATAGTCACCCCACGCAACCAGGATGACCTACATGTTAAAGCTCCCACAAATGGTTTCTGCCTCTTGATGAAACCCTTCATGCACAAAACAATGCTACGCAGGGGCAAAATTCCAACATTCACCACAGTGTAATGTCACCAATCACTTGTCTTGGGGAATGATATCAGGCACCTTGTCTCTCCCTCTCCTCATGAGTTATGAACACTGTCAAGCTGACAGCACCAGCCACCTGTCCCAGCAGAGAAATCAGTGTGGAATTATGTCCACAAATCCCACTGTTGTATGTTAGGGGCTCAGGACAGGGGCTACAGTCTTCACCAGACTTAATGACCCGCAAACATCTGTTGGGTACATGATCAGTCTTTGGGGTGGTAAACTTAGTGGTGAAGCACATGCATGGTATGCAGAAGGTCACAGGTCCTATCTCTTTCTTGATCTATAGTATGAAAAGAAATAAACTACATAAACAAATGTGAAATTGCTGAGACCCAATTATGAATGCTTAGAACTAGAATTATGAGCGCTTAGAACTATACTCATATTTATGAAAGTGGTAGATTTTCTAGTCTTCTGTGTTTTAGCTCTAGTTGCTACCATATCTCTTGCAATCCATGATTCAGGTGTGACAACTCATGCATCTCCCTTTAAAAGCACACCATTTTGACTGTACAGCAGGCAATACTTGAGCAATTTTTGTTGTTTCTCTGTAGGTAGCAGGCAGTGAAGATGGGTGACTGGAGTGCTCTGGGAAGGCTCCTTGACAAAGTCCAAGCCTATTCCACCGCAGGAGGAAAGGTGTGGCTATCTGTCCTTTTCATTTTCCGAATCTTGCTGCTGGGGACAGCTGTGGAGTCTGCTTGGGGAGACGAGCAGTCAGCATTCCGGTGCAACACCCAGCAGCCTGGTTGCGAAAACGTCTGCTACGACAAGTCGTTTCCCATCTCCCATGTGCGCTTCTGGGTCCTGCAGTTCATTTTTGTGTCCGTGCCAACCCTCATGTACTTGGCACACGTATTTTATGTGATGCGGAAGGAAGAGAAGCTAAACAGGAGAGAAGAAGAGCTCAAGGTGGTGCAAAGCGAAGGGGTCAACGTCGACCTCCACCTCAAGCAAATAGAAATCAAGAAATTCAAGTATGGGATTGAAGAGCATGGCAAAGTCAAGATGCGTGGGGGGCTGCTTCGCACCTACATCATCAGCATCATCTTCAAATCTTTCTTTGAGGTCGCATTCGTGCTCATACAGTGGTACATCTATGGGTTCACCCTGCACGCCATCTACACGTGTGAGAGATATCCATGCCCACACAAGGTGGATTGCTTCCTCTCCCGACCCACGGAGAAAACCATCTTCATCATCTTCATGCTGGTGGTGTCTATCGTCTCCCTTAGCTTGAACATCATTGAGATTTTCTACGTCACCCTCAAGAGCATCAAGGATCGCATGAAGACAAAAAGCAACCCTTTCTCTCCCAACAGTGGCATGAGCCCCTCCAAGGAATGTGGATCCCCAAAATACGCCTACTTCAATGGCTGCTCCTCTCCAACTGCCCCCTTGTCGCCCATGTCTCCGCCAGGATACAAGCTGGTTACTGGAGACAGGAACAATTCGTCCTCCTGCCGTAACTACAATAAGCAAGCCAGCGAACAGAACTGGGCAAATTACAGCGCTGAGCAGAACAGGATCGGACAGGCTG
Source organism: Podarcis raffonei (assembly GCF_027172205.1). Lineage (NCBI taxonomy): Eukaryota > Metazoa > Chordata > Lepidosauria > Squamata > Lacertidae > Podarcis > Podarcis raffonei. Next base: position 57,401,266 of record NC_070604.1, read on the forward strand.
GGAGCACCATTTCAAATTCACATGCCCAGCCCTTTGAATTCCCCGATGATCCTGAGAACACGAAAAAAATGGGCTCTGGGCATGAGCTACAACCTCTCAAGGTGGTAGACCAACGGCCTCCAAGCAGAGCTAGCAGTCGAGCCAGCAGCAGACCTCGACCTGATGATCTGGAGATCTAACCCTCTGTAGCCACAGTAATACTTAACACAACTATGATATGAAATGCATTAGAAGATGCACATGTGGTGTTCATGCAGTTCCATTGGAGGTGGTACTTTAACAATCTCAGCCTGGAGATTTTAACAAACAAAAAACATTGGGATTTTTTTTTAAGTGGGAAGCTGGGGTGATTTGGAGACATACAGCACATGTTGGTATTTAAAGTAGTCAGTTTTTAAAATTTTAAATGCTAATTTTAATTTTTTTAAAACTTAGTCAACATTACAGTAAGTAGCTGGGTTTGGGTTTGTTTTGTTTTAGAAAAGGTTATAAAATGCCTGGATATGTGTGTGTATAATATGCTGATTTTTCTAAAGAGTTTTGTTTTTGTTATACTAAAAACAAAAGTTAAACCTGAGAAAATTCTTTTGGTCAGGATGAAATGGAGATGGTATTCTTTTATTGAATAACTGGCAGTCTTAAGTCAGAGTTTGATCATTTTCCTATAAAGAACATTCCATTGTTAATGTGCACTTTGAAGGAAAATTTCCTGGTATAAACTTGTCTGTGTCTATACATTCAATCATTTAATTCCTTGGAATCAATCCATCAATCAACCTACATTTCAGTTAAGGCCCACCCACTATGCTTTGCCCAGTTGTTCCCAGGGTTTCAGACAGAACAATCTAATTGAGAGTGTAGGTTGGAAGCCCTGTTCTGCACCATCATTGCTTGTTATCTTACAATCACAAGCACCTGCCACCCATTCCCAGGTGTGAAATGTAAAGCTGGACACTGAAGTCATTTTTATTTGTTTAATTTGTGTTTGTTTAATGCTGTCTGCTGTCAGCAAACCAATTTATGACAGAATTCTATTAACATCAATGAGATTTGAATGGTGAAGATCGAATCCCAGCAACTAGAATGCCGTTAAAATTAATGGGAACGCTTCCACTAAGTTCAACAGCATATGGGTTAGGTCTATTCACTGCCCCACCAACCCTTTCCAGAGCGCTGATATGCACATATCCAGTTAAATTACAACTGCTGTTTAATGGAGAGATCTGTGCATACATCAGTACCCTTAAATCTGTGTTTACTTCTGTGTTGTTTTTAAAGACAAGGGTGCCTGGAGTTGATGAACTCTCAAACTAATATGCACACAAAAATTCTTAAGCATTTTGGGATATTATGGGTCACTATGATGTTTACATTAAATGATTTCAGCAGTGCAAACAAGTCAAATGTTAGTTTTACAAATCTTAATATTATTCCCATGCATCCTGTAGTGGATAATTTACCATTTTTACAAAATACGAATGCCATCTTAAGAACCAAGCCCTGACAACCTTTGAAAAACTTCCACTTGCATTCCAAATAGAAGCATTGCTTGAACTGTGAGTAGAACACCGAAAGTCGCATGCTTCAGAAGTTCTCGATTATTTTGCTTTGTAAAAATTAAGGAAGAAGAAACCTGCTAGGTTACTGAGTCCATTTCTCTGACTTGTTTTAACTTATGCTTGAATAACAGAGATGATAGTACTGGGGGTGGGGAGGGGGAGGGGGGAGTGTTAGCCTGCCAATAATGTGAGAGACTTGGGTACAATTTACACATCCATGTAAATCACGCAGTAGCTGCAGTTACCACATGATAGTTTAAGGTTACGCATCATAGATCCCATCATTGATGGAACAAAGGAATGTGAAAGAAAGCACTTGATAACTGCAACCTCAGTGGATTGTGTGAATGGACCCTTATACAAACGGCTTTGAGCTGTACTAATAATATGATGCCTACATCTGTTTTTATAGAAACAAGCATATCTTGCTTGTCATTCACTTACAAATCAGTTCAACTATAACATGGTTCAGTTCAATTTTGATAGTTCATTCCTTCTCAGTGACAGCTTTGATATTTGCACATAATTTTTTTTGTTTGGGGTGTAAGTGAGGCTGAAAGAGTACAATTCTAATTTATTTGAAATATATGCTAAGGAAATATATCCGTTTTTATTTTCTTTTTCAACCACAGTGCCTTATACTTCAACACAGTTCCACAAGGAACATAGCCTTGGTTTCATTGTGCACCTGTACAGAGTTTTGGGTTAATATGCTAGGTTTTTACTAAGTTGTTTGACATTCCATGTTAAAACCATTGCCGAGCTCATTGATTGCATGTATGCCGCCATAGTTCATCAAATCACCTTGTCTGGAGAGCAAACCTTAGTCAATAAAGTTTAATTTAGTATAAATAAAATTGCCAATAGTCATTTTTGTGTGTGTGTATAACTTGAAATTGGGTATTAAAAAGGCAGCGTAGCCTGCAGTTTTCATCACAGAGGTATCTCCCATGCTGTAGAGGTAGGGGAGAAAACACACTTGCTGCTCAGTTACACTACAAGCCAATGCCTTTTGAAACAGGCAGAAATTCATAGTCCTGGTTTGCTTCTCTACAGTTAGGAAAGGGGAGCTGGTTGCTGAAGCAGGTAGAGACCAGCAAGCAAGGAGCATTGGTAAGACATTGGCAGACAGAGCTATGTGTACCACATGGCCTGTCCTGCAGACCTTAAGACAGTCTACTGATCTGCAGCATAGGATACTGTCCTGTCACAAGCCTTGAAGTAAGATTCCTCTGCCAATCCCATCAGCTTCTGTATGTGGAACGGGAGGGGGTGGCATCAGGCTGGACATCAGTGGCTGTTCAAGTTGGGCACTGGCAGAGGGCCCCATGGGCTACAAGCCGCCCCCTCACCAGCCTGACACGGCTGTGTTGCCACTTAACAACCTCTGGGTGACCATTTCAGCAGTGGGTGGACAGAGCTGCTGCTTTTGAATGGGAACTAAGGTTGGCTCCTGTCTGCAGTGGCTGTCCACCATCTTAATTTACCCAAAATGCACATGCTCAGCTGCTGCTGCATAGCAACAGATAGTTTTTTAACAAAACCATACCTCATTGGGAGAGTGGGTATATGGATGTTGGGGGGGGCAGGATCAGTAGCTTCAGGACAAGAGGGGGCCCCTGATGCCTGTCCTTTGATGCCATCTGATTCTTCACTTCAGGCAGCAAATGGTCTTGGGCCAGTCCAAGCTGTTGATATCAGCTTCATGGCAATTCATAGAGCTCTATGTACCAACTTGGACCTTAGGTTCTGCATTCTGCCAATTCCCTTTCATCCTCATAGAAGCACAGTGTCCGCTGCCCAGCACAGCCAAGCCTCACAGGATTTGGGGAGAAGCCTTCAGTTACTGATGGGCACATTCTTTTATTCCCATTCCAGGAAAGGTTTGGTGGAGCAAGCTTTTCTATTCAGTTGTCCGCTACCAAACATTCTGCTTTTGAAATCCATTTTGGATTGTAGAACACCCGGCTCCTCCTTGAAGCTTATCATAAACCTTCAGGTTCAAGTCTGGCAATTCCAGAAGTTTCTCCCATGCACAGGTCTCCTCTGTGATCAGTCACCACACAGCACAGGACATCTCTGTACATGTCAGGTTGTGTCTACTGTGTTGAAGAAGTTTCTAGAACTGAGAACTGTGAAGTTCCAGGCTGTTCTCTTGTCTGTTTTTAGTATGGTTCCACCTGACAAAAATGACAAATTCACCTGTGGCAAAATTTCAACACTTTTCTAATGTAGGTTGATCATACCTTGTGTAGCACTCCTAGGGATTAGATTTGAATGAATGTGTGAGAGAGTAAGTTATGAAACACAAAACAAAAGCAAGCTAAGAGTCTGGTGCATCATTTAAAAATTGCCCCTTTATGCCAAGAACTCAGGATTCTAGTCAGCTTCAGAATTATACTTTGTTAAGATTAATGTGTGTTCTTTACTGTTCCTTCTGCCACTCCTGCATTCCACACATCAGAATATGCCTGGAGTCCTCTTCCTGACATATTGCAAAATGTTTCACCTGAAGGAGAAGGCACTGATTTTTTTGGCTCTTCAGAACACTTCATAGCAATGATAATTATTGTGTCATGCAAAAATAATTGCATCCTATGATGTATTTTTATCATTTCAACTTTAGCCAGATACATATGTGAAATCTAAAATACTCACTGAGGGACAACTTGTATTTCAGGAGTAGGGAGTTGTTGTTTTTTGTAAGACATTTCTATGTTTGAAAAATAATGTGGATGTTATGTACTGAGTTGAAAAGGATCCAAACTGCAGCAGTCTGATTGGTCCTAGAACAATAGGATCCAAAAGGCAGCAGTCTGATTGGTCCTAGAACAATAGGATTCAGAATGCAGCAGTCTGATTGGTCCTAGAACAATGCAGCAGTATGATTGGTTGGCAGGAACCACCCAATCATGCTCCAGATAGAAGTGAATCCACAACCTGATTGGCTTACAGTAGAATTCCGGAATTAGCCAATCATGTGCAGCCCGTTGTGTAAATAATGTATATAAAGCAGATGCTTTGAGGGGACTTTCATTCATTCCTCCTCACCACTATGAGCTGAATAAAGAGCATGAAACCACTTTGCGACTCTGAGTATATTTCAGTGGGCATGAACCGTCCTTTGAAGTGCAGATTGTGCCCACTGCCTGAAGATTTACAGTCTTACCGAAGAAAACAAAAGAGAGTAAAGGGGAGTGAGAATCAACAGTAGAAAGCCATGGTGAACAGTTGCCCAAGCAGACCACATAAGAACATAACAAGAAGCCTTGCAGCATCAGGCCAAAGGTGTATCTGGTCTAGCATCCTCTTCTCACAGTGGCCAACCAGATGCCTATGGGAAGCCTGCAAGCTGCTCCCAAGTAAAACAGCACTCTCCTCTCTTTCTGGTTCCAGCAAACTGGTATTCAGAGGCGTACAACCTCTGACAGTGGAAGTGGAACATAGCCATCAAGGTTTGTAGCAATGGATAGCCTTATCAACCATGAATGTATCTAATCCTCCTTTAAAGCCATCCAAGCTGGTGGCCATGACTATATCTTGAAGGAGCAAATTCTTTAGCTTAACAATGGCCAGCTGAAAAGTCTCTCTTGCCTTTTGTCTGATGTAGAGTGGCTGCTGGCAAATGCTGGAGTCCAAGACAGAAAGGACTTGATGGTTCTTGGGCCAGGCAGGCTACGGGGAAAGCTTGTTTTTAGTCTAGCTTCCTCTGCTAAGCCACATAATTGACTATCGCATAGAGGCTTAATTTGCAAATTGTCATTGACAATAGGGTTATGGGTTTTTTTGGGGGGTGAAGGGGTGTTATTTACTGGATTTCCCCCTGAAAGGATAAATCTGGATTAAATGGGCTGGGGAATATGGACTGTAATTGTGATGCCATCATCATTATACGATGCACAAAATTTGCATGCATGAAGAGTACTAATCCCACAAAAATACTCTCCTAGAAGCACCCACAATCTGAGAGGGAAGGGACCAGTGGAAGCTGGCCTTTCTCCTTCCTTCTCCTAAACTGCAGAATAACTTCATGTGTGTAAACTCCATTTACACACAGAGGGCTCTGGAGCCTTCCTCAGACACAGAAATAATTATCCTGCCTGGGAAACAAAATGTTTCATATCGCCATGGGCTGATCTCACTTTACCTTTTGTCTCTGACAGATGCTCAGATACGGAATGCTTATTAAATTGCAGTGAAGAGAATGTGGCTGTCCCTTTAAAAATGCTCAAACCTGGGACTCTGCTACCTTCCTTACTGCCGTTTCTGAGGTTTTTTTAAAGGAGCACACAGCAGATTACACTTGTTTTTTCCGTGTTCATAAAACACAGTGAGGTGCCTTTATAGTACGAAAGGTAAATTGACCCTATTTGTTAGGAAAGAGAAACTCTTTTTGACATTATTGCCTCACTTGTGCTGGCAGGACCAGAAGAAAGGAGCCCTGTGTGCGAAATCCTTGCTCTTGGAATGATGCCACAGCCTATATAAGCTGCCCTAACTTGCCTGCAGATTAGCCTTCTTTGCTGCAGTCTCCAGATCAGGGGACTGCAAGGTTAAGTTCTGAACAACTGTTCTATTGCCCTTATGATCCACTTTTCTGCTTAATAGCCAACGCAATAGCTTACTATGCTTTTTCATGCCTAGTTTCTGTTTCCCTTGACAGCTGGTGAAAATTCTTTTCTCTGGTGAATTTCTGAAAGGATCTGCCATAAAGTTTGTAACCTGAACGAAAACGACACTTTTGAGTGCTGTTTATCTCCTAGTTCCTCATGAAATGCATTGACAAAGATGACAGGCACATCAGGTCTTAAGTACTTAGAGCTTTAAATATATTATTTACCTCGCACACAGACATGGAACCTTCCTTACTTGGAATCAGCAAGTAAACCAAACAAAATATGTTATTTTGCACCCAACAAAAATATGTTACAACTACAATCCTGTTCATACATACCTGAGAGTAAGCCTCATTGAAGTGAAAGTGGCTTCCTTCTGAGTAGACATGCATAAGACTGCATTAGGCATTATAGCCTCAGGAATAATGATAGCCATCACTTTAATTGACTTAATTTATTCCTTTATCTTTCTATTAAAATGCTTGAGGCGCTTAGAATAATTACAGTGAGAACATTGCAAGATAAAACCACAAGATAAAAGATAAAGAGAGAAGAGCAAGTGTTTAAAGAAACCCTCCAATAAACAGAGGTTTGAAAAAAAGTTTGGCAAGAGAAAGGTCTGCTGGAAAAGAAAAGCCTTTGCAAAGTGGTGGTGGTGGGAAGCCATCAGGGAGGGCTCAGCGCTGAGGCTCCCTCAGAGCACAGTTCCACAATTTTGGGCTTGGCTACTGAGAAGGCCACCACCTTTATCTCAACCAGATCTCATTAGTAAAGATTGAAGGGGAGCCTCACCATCAAATCTTACTCTCATATGGAAGAAGATATCCTGGACCTAACCTAAGCACTTGGAATTGGACCCAGAAAGGAACGGGAATCCAGTGAAGCTATTTCAGAAAAGGAGTCACCTATGTGAGAAAGTGTGGATTAGGTACCAGCTTAGTATATCCACAAACGGAAGCCTGAAGACAATCTATAGAAACATAGTCAATCTATGAAACATATCCAAAATAAAAGTACTTGCTTACATTTTTTTAAAAAAGTCTTAGGCCCCATCTGAACATACACAATTTATGCATAGCTAACTTGTGTGCATATGCGCTTGGCAATTAAAAAAAACAATTTAAAAGGGGTGGAAAGCTAGTGGTTCTCTGGGGAAAGACTTTGGCACTCCCACCTACTATTGCACCCAATGTGTTTTGACAATACATGATTTTGGCTTTATGTACTGTCCCCCAGAATGTAACCCTTGGGTAAGCTGAGAGTCACCTGCATACATTTCTCAGAGTGGTTTAATAACCAATTCCTCTTCCTAGGAAACTCTGGGAACTGTAGCTCTGTGTGGGGAACAGTGGTAAAACTCTCAGCCTTAAAAACTACACTTCCCATGATTCATTGGGACAGCACAGTTTTCTGTGCTTTGTTTCAGGGGTGTGGAAGCATCAGGGACACCCGCACTTCCAAGCAGGAGAACTTATAGAATTACCATAGCTGTCAACTTACAGATTTGAAAATAAGGGACCAGCCGCCTTGAAAATAAGGGACCAGCAGCCAAAATAAGGGACCTGCAGACTCCAGTCTTCCTGTCCTCCTGCAGTCTGGTCAAACTCATGCTGGTAGCTTCGAGAACACTGTCCAACCAACTTTGTAACCAGAGGTTCAACTGAATAGAATCTGAATCACATGCACCACAAGGCCTATGCAGCCTCAACTTAAGATGGCTCCCCGGCCTGGCTTTGCACTGCAAAGTTTGCAGCAGCACATGCAACAAAATGGCGTCCAGCATTCAAAAACCCCCTCAGCTTGCATTAACTAGCCCCACACAAGGCACGCAAGCTCCACCCCCCAGTCGTTCTTAGACTTCTTATTGGGTGAGCAACACAGCCAAGCAACACAGTTGGAGCCTCCCTCCTCCCTGCCAGGGAGGGAGGGAGACGAGCTGCTTCCTTTGAAATTTAAGGGACATCATTTAAGGGACATTTAAGGGACATCCATCAATAAGGGACATCAGCGGGGCATGGCGCTGGAATAAGGGACTGTCCCTTCAAATAAGGGACATTTGACAGCTATGAGAATTACTAGCTTAACATGAGTAATGTTCTGTTAACTCTGTTCAATCCTGCTGTGGCCCATTACAGAAGCTACATTATATGGGTCCCTCTCCTCCTACCCCCACTTCTCTTCCTCTTCAGTGTATGGAAAAGGAAGAAAGAAAATACTGTCCATGGTTATTAGAAAAATAACAATTCAGGGCCCCTACAAAATGCCAGGCCTAGCTGAAACAATAATTTTCAGTTTCTGCTTTAGCCTGAACCACAGAGTTTGCTTTATTCTAAAGACTAGTTCAATTCAGAGCTGAAGCGGCTCTGGAATCACTCAGTCCAGCTGTTTAAATAACAACGCCATTTACTATGGCTGTTCACAAATAAGTGCTGCAGTCAATAAGCACAACAGTTTGATCTGTTGGTGATACAATGTCAGGTTTCAGCACTCGTTTCCCCAGCTTTTGTTTGTGCATCAACCCTGTTTTCACATTTATGGTTGCCCAAAGAAATCCAGTTCTCTACAAGTGTCATGTGCTTTGAAGAATTTCCTCACAGCTGTCTGAATCTCAGCTAAGAATCAAGTAGCAATTTGCTTAATATGTATGAGTAGAAACATGTTTCTTTAGCTCCTGTAAATTATAGGGTCTGTTTCCAATGTAATCATTCCCCATTGACTTTAGTCTTTTTCTCCCCAATGCTTCATTCTGGAAATGTGCCCCACAATCCTTTGCATCAGCATATTTGAACAGCACAATCCTATGCATTTTTTACCCTGAAGTAAGTTCTCCTGTCTCAGTGGGGCTTACTCTCCAGTCTCCTCCTCACAAAAACCTCCCTGGACCCAGAAGTGTTAGGCAACTATTTCCCAGTGGCAAATATCCCCTTTCTGGGCATAGTGCTTGAAAGGGTGCTGGCAGTCCAGCTTTAGGGAAGCCTGGATAAGACTCAGTATCTGGATCCATTTCAGTTTGGTTTCAGGCTTGGTAATGGCACTGAAACTGCCTTGGTCATACTGGTTGATGACATTCTCTTGACAAATGAGGGAATGCAACCTTGCGCTTTCTTTTTGCATCAGAAATTCACCCTTCAGAACCCAAGGGGCAAAGGGAAGGAGGGATTGATAGACTTGAGAAAAAAATACGAGAAGGATTAGAACTGCCTGAACTTCCAGAATGCCATTGAAAGATGGCACTGGATATGGTGCTGTTTGGAAACAGATTGATTCACAGACTGGCTCTTGCATCTCTGCAGTGCAAGACTTACATGCTTGATATTGGTAGTTAAATTTGCAGCAAAAGTCAACTTGGAGGGAAAATCAGAATAGCAATAAATGCAGTAGGGCAATCATGTTAGCCTTGTGCAGGTGGGGTGGGGGGAGACAACAAGAGCCAACTTTGAATGCAAAGATGAAAAGTATCCCACAGAGTCAGCCCAGTTTAGGAATTTCTTTAAAATACAAGAATGCACACCCTAAATATCACTCGCTGAACAACTTGACTGAGCTGAGAACGAAGATTCTCCATTCTCACTTCCTCCTTCTCACTTCCTATTCAAACAAGTCAAGTGTCAGGTGGCCATTTCTAGCTCTGCCAAGGAGAAGAACAAGACTGGAGCAAGTAGAGGTGACTGAGGGCAGATGGTCTGAAATGTGTTGCAGCAAGAGCTGTATAGGAGAAAAAGCTTACAGATGTACAAAGACATGGTGGAAGGCAGTTCTTTGAAAGCCATAGCAGAGATCATAATCTCTGTTGTAATACTTCACTAGAAATAAAATTCCATTGGAGATATCAGGCCTTCTACGTCAAGAAGAAAGGTCCTCTGCTGGGGAGGTGACTGGGAATCTTCCTGAGAACTATAAACTTATTTGTCAGCAATAGTTCAATCCAAAGTGAACAAGGGCACATAAGCCTCCTTAAATCAAGGTCATCAGCTTTGGTGATAGGGCATTGAAGGGGAGAAACTGTTTGGACTCCTCACATGTAATGAGACAAAATAAGGATGGCTTTAGGCAGTGTTTACATTTGTCCACAAAAATCAAGGACAGGAAATGAAAGCAAAACAATGAATTGTACAAGTGCCCAGTGATTCTAAGATACCCAGAGAATTATGCCAGGGGAGCACAGAGCATGTGAAAACATCGTCCTGCACTGAGATTAGAGACACAAATGGAGTTTGTCAGGCCCATAAAATGCTGACTGAGACTGTTGGTAAGCAGTGTAGCATCCCTGGTGTTTTTAATGCTATCGGGATGCTGGAGGCGAGGGAGTGGTGAGACACAAGCGGCAATCCTATTCACAGCTACCTGGGAGTAAATCCCATTGAGCAAGCATACATTATTGATTCCTTGCTTTTTGCTCCATTTAGAATTAAAATACTGTAGGTGAGGCTTGTAATGATCCTGCTCAGCGTTCCAGCCAAGATACTCTATTACTTTATAACTTTCCCTGCTAAGTTTTCCCTTTCTTTACCTCCCTCAGCAATCAGTCAGCATGCTGTGCCCTCTGAGGATCCTCAGTCTTCGTTGGGCTGTTTTGAGGTTGTTGTTTTGCTTCCAAAGATTTTTTTGTACTTCTGAAAACCTTGGTGTTCCTCCAGGCCTGCTGATCCCTCCTTGATGTGTTTGGATGTTGTTGTTTTGACTTCATGTGGATCTGCTGTCATCTCTAAAGTTTGGAAATAGAAAGATGCAGGACCACCATTCAGCTGGCCCTGCCTGGTTAAGTTCTGTTCACATTTCAAGGGGCAAGGGGAGACTTTGAACTCTTCAGCAGGAATCTTCACAATATACACACAAATTGCTTAGTCCCCCACCCTCTTTTTTCCACAAGACAGAGCCCTATTCTTGTTCCTACATATAATGCACCCAGGGATTCTCCTTTCCCCAACCATATTGAAGCAAAGCTAGCTTTCAAACTTTAGGATCCCCTATGCAAAATGGGGAGACCAGGGATTATTGACTGGGTGACCAGAAACACCAAATAAGCGGCCCTCTGCCCTTCCTCGGAGTCTGTGCTAGCATTTATTTTTTGTTTGCAGTTTGGGAGAAAGAGATGTGTTTTCTTACTGGATTGTATTGTCAGGGCAGTATTTAAATATTTTTGAACATCCTGTTCTATGGAACATTCTTTTCAGCAGCAAGCTAGTACTTAAGGCTTTCTCCAGCTGCACAGCTCAGGATGAAGCCTGCAGGTGTTACTCATTGTAATTAAATAGTTTGGGGGCCGAATAGCTGGAGAAGCCATTTTATCTCTCCCTTGACAGTTGCACAAACTTGCCTGGGCTTTTCGTTTCTGCGGCACATTATAATTAAGGCAGACCGAAGTGGCACTCAAGGTGCTAGTTATCTGGATCTCCCAGTTCCTAGGCTGCAGCAAGAGAAGCGCGGGCAGTGTTACAAAGCAATGAATTCATCCAAACCTTCCTTTTCATGTGCATCCCAACAGGGCTTATGAGCAAGGTTTCCATCAATGACTCCTTATATGCTGCATAAATAACAACCCATTTAAACAAGGTCTTTTTATCTTCAAAGTGCTTTGCAGCCATTACATATTTAATGTGGTGCCAAGTCATCGCATATGATAATTTCAGATGGTCCTGATGATCTATGGTGAGAACAAAGAAGAGATTCTTCAGCCACATGAAACAAAGGGAAATCACCAGGCACCATCACTTTTTAATAATATTTCATAGAGAGAGCAGAACAGGGGCCTATCAGTTCTTAATAGATGTATGATGTATGGCTGAGAAAAGAAAAAGCCAACATTAGCATATTAACAATGCAAAAATTGAAAGCCTCTTTTTGTGTCTAATAGGGCACAGAATGTCCAGAATTATTTTCCAGGTCTATAGATTTGTCACGGGGATTCTCAGTTTTCTTTAGCGCTTTTTGCTTTGGATATCTAAGGAAGAAATTAATGAGGATTTTTTTCTTTCGTGTGAAAGCAGGCTTTTTAATGAGGGCTTCTGTCCATGTGTTTTCTTACGCTAAAGCAGTAAACTAAAATTTGGTGAGTGCTCTTATGCTCCAACTTGGTACTTACCAGACACTTTGGACCACAATTCCTATCATCCTTGGGCTCTGCTGGTTTTCTCTGATAGCAGCTGAAGTCCAAAATATGTGGGCGCCAGGTTGGGAGAAGACAGCCCTAAAGGATAATTAAGGTGGAGAAAGAAAGATACACATTGTTAGGGCCAATGACTACTTTCTGTGTATGATAGTTCATATGCTTTCCTTTTAGCGGAGAAAAATGTTATCCTTACTTATCAGGTTTCAAATTCCAAATATCCCTCTGCTAGTACCTTGCATTTTCATGATTATCTTACCTGATGTGTCTGGACTAACAGATTTCCCTCAGCAGAATGCTGGATTTAGTTGGCTATTATTTTATTTTTATATTGTTTTAGTGCATGCATCACCTTGTGGCCATATCTTGCTTTTTTGTTGCAAATGTTTTCAAAGCTCAAATAAATAAATATACCAACAACAGAAAAAACAAAACCTGCAGCTGGAGAGTTGATAGTTGAGAAGAGACAGCCTAATGTAGCCCCAAAGCCAGCTGGATATTAAAGAGTGGTGTGTTCCATTGCCATAAGGCATTGAAAATTATACAGCCCCTCCTTGGGAAGATGTAAACCTTGATCAGTACTAATTTTATGAAAAGGTCTGAAGAGTTATATGGGCTTAGTAAATCCCACTTCTTACACTTCTTACATTATTAGAGGGAGTGGCTGCATTCAGATGATCATATCTAGGCTTATTAAAGCCAGAAGTTCCCTTTTGTTTGTTTTTTGCACACACACACACACGCATCCCTTTTTCAGTGAACTGAGATTGAACCAAGAAGTCTCTAACTAACCGAACAGACAAACTATGGTTTCCTGCTTCAGGGAAAAAGCTAGGATTTTGAACCATAATTTGAAGATAGTTTAAGCAGCTGCTTGTTCCAAAGCTGCTAACCATAGTTTCATGGTTTTGACAAAGGGGGATTCAAGTAGAGGATTTTCACAGCACTGCCTACCTGAGAAACTCACACTGGGGATATACCAAGGATTAAATCTGGAACCTTCTGCATGAAAAGCATGTGTGACATATGAGTCTCTCCTGGCACTGTGTCTCAATTCCCATTTGTCTCTCTCCCATTTGTTGCCTGGAAAGGAAGCAACATATATAAGCAGTTAGCTGTCTGAGGCAACTTGCATGCTTGTACATGTGACATCAAGTTTGGGGGAGCAGAAAAGGAGAGAGGAAATCCTAGAAAGAAATATAATCAACTCAGAAAGAATTTACAGAAAGAATTAGAAGTGAGAATGACAACCTAAAAATGTTGGAGTCTTACGGCTGGGCAATCCTGCAGCTTTCACTTGCTCAGTCTTTCCGATGATACTAACGTAATAAATGTTTCTTCCCCAAGAATGTTGCTTTTAGGAAAGAGCTTTATTCCAAATAGCATTCATTTGCTTCATGAAAGCTGAATGTGTGGTGTGGTTCAGAAGCAGTGTTTCTTAACAGGCTCTGACATCACTGAAAAGGCTACTAGCGACTGTCTCATGTCAAACAGTGTTTAAAAGGACCGACTGCCCCATAGTAACTATGTGGCTCATACTGTGTCTGGAAACAAGCACAGGCTTAGCCTCACGTACACTCTATTTTAAGGATCAGTCATTTCAGAAACTTTATCCTCTTTTCCTGCTAACTAAAAGTATTACACAAAACCATAAACGCAGCAATATATCTCAGGTTCTGCCACCGAGAAACTGTTTGTGCTCAGCTTCCTTGGCTTATTTTTACCTCAGAGTCCCACTTTTGGTCGGTGAAGAGTATTTCCTCTGCCACTTTACCCCAGAATGAAGTCATTACAGTAAGGTCAACAGATGATCTACGCAGCTATCTGGCATAGTAAAGAATATAGGAAAAGATCTGCTGGATTAGGCCAAAGGCCCATCTAATACAACATCTTGTTCTCACACTGGACAACCAGATGCCCATGGGAAGCCCACAAGGATGACTTGAACACAACAGTGCTTTCCCCACTGGCATGTATCCCTGCTGTCCACAGTACAAGTAAAAACCTACAAGCTCTGCAATCCTCTGAGTCCAAATTTAGAGCTATCGCTATTAGAACTCTGCCTGCCTGCCTGTCTGTCTGTCTGTCCCTGCTCTACTCCAGCTATAGTATGGAAGTAAGAGCTGGACCATAAAGAAGGCTGATTGCCAAAGAATTGATGCTTTTGTATTATGGCGCTGGAGGAGACTCTTGAGAGTCCCATGGACTGCAAGAAGATCAAACCTATCTATTCCTAAGGAAATCAGCCCTGAGTGCTCACTGGAAGGACAGATCCTGAAGCTGAGGCTCCAATACTTTGGCCACCTCATGAGAAGAGAAGACTCCCTAGAAAAGACCCTGATGTTGGGAAAGATTGAGGGCACAAGGAGAAGGGGACGACAGAGGACGAGATGGTTGGACAGTGTTCTTGAAGCTACCAGCATGAGTTTGACCAAACTGTGGGAGGCAGTGGAAGACAGGAGTGCCTGGCGTGCTCTGGTCCATGGGGCCATGAAGAGTCGGACATGACTAAATGACTAAACAGCAACAACAAAGGCAGGGGAGAGATTTCCAGGCTATAAAGGACCATTAAAATGGTTCCTTACATATTTATTGTGGGTTAAACCACAAAGCCTAGGACTTGCCGATCAGAAGTCGGCAGTTCGAATCCCCGTGAGGGGGTGAGCTCCCGTTGCTCGGTCCCTGCTCCTGCCAACCTAGCAGTTCGAAAGCATGTCAAAGTGCAAGTAGATAAATAGGTACTGCTCCGGTGGGAAGGTAAACTGCGTTTCCGTGTGCTGCTCTGGTTTGCCAGAAGCAGCTTAGTCATGCTGGCCACATGACCCGGAAGCTGTGCGCCGGCTCCCTCAGCCAGTAAAGCGAGATGAGCCGCAACCCCAGAGTCGGTCACGACTGGACCTAATGGTCAGGGGTCCCTTTACCTTTACCTTACCTAAAGATATATATGCCACAAATAAACAAACAAAGATCGTTAATCAACTTCCCTATACAGCAGACACACAAGCAGAGTTACAGGCCCATTTGTGTTAGACAAGGTAGTCCAGACTCGTGACACTATTAATGCAAGAGATTGGAAGGTACCTTTAATGTGCCACGTCACCTAGCTACTAGTCAATGTTATCACCAGTGTTCTGTATACAATATTCAGAGTTCATCTCCCCATGTCTATTTTACTCTCACAATAACCCCGTGACTCAAGGGCCATGATTTAGGTTAGACTGACAGTCAAAAATCCAAGGTCATTTAATCCTGTCTCAAATCCCAATCCTAGTCCTACACCCTGACCACTGTAGCTCTCAGGAGCCATGCAGTAGCAAGAGGAGGAACGTATCTTTGGAGAGTTTGCATTATACAAAGAGGACCATGCTTTCCAAATCACCCTCTTTAGGTTTAGTCTGCGGTGTTGTTGCTTAGATTTATATCCCACTTTGCAATTTGGCTCAGAGTGGCTTGCGGATAATACACAACCATGGGGGGGAGGGGACCTACAAAGCTATGCAACTGCCAGACGAAACGATTTCAAAAGAATCTCAGTAGCCCTAGATTCAAACAGTCAAAGAATGAACACAGGCAAGGTGACGTCAAAGCGTCTCTTTTATTCAGGAGGGCGATGACACGACTGTATTAAAAGACCTAATGAAGAAGGAAAACCACAAAGCAGGCAGGATGCCTTTGATTGTGTTTATAAGAAAAGAAAAATAATTTAGATTTGAGTTTGGCTGAATCATGGGCCTTACCTCAGCCCATTACACTATTAGAAATATTTATATCACAAGCGTGCTTTAAACATATTTCCTGGGCAGAAACATTAACAGTTTCCCCGCAGCTTGTATCTGAGACAGTGAGACACTATCATAAAAGGTATAAAGGAAGTTGGAGAGCTACTGGATAGGATGTCCCAGGAACGTCTTATGTTGACTCCTCTGAAATGAATGGAGACTGTTTAAGAGCACTGCTTCTTTCTTACTGGACTCAGGCACAGTCAAAATAAATATGGCATTGCACAAGAACACAGCTGTGTCCTTCTCAGTCATCCATCTCAGTTTTCAGGAGGGCTAACGTAAGATATGTTCCCAATGGACTGCTTGCTCTTACGTCCTAACCTGTTGTGGTTCTCTTTGCTTTTTTTTTTAATCTTCTCCATGATTTCTTTGCCTTTTGAGAACTTTTTGAATATCTGTTTCTTTGCTAACCAACTATTGATGACTTTACCATGAAAATATTTTGCAGTCACAACAAGTCTCTAGGTGTTAATCTATTTTTGCATGGCGTAGTCATTTCAAACTTGCAAATCCTTGCCAAACGACAAAAGTGATCCAAGCATAGCCTTCCAAATACTTCTCTCCTTTTTTTAAGTCATATCTTTAGTTGCAAATGATTACTCTGGGTCTTTGCACCCAGAATTCTTGCCGCCAGAGTCCTAGAGAATCAACAGCAGGTACTGAAATAAGAAAAGGGAGATGTGGCGATAGCAGCAACAGCACCTGTAGGAAAGCTGTAATAACAGTGCATCTGGAGTCTAATTATACTATATGTGCATACTGTAGAGAGCTGCTTATGCTGCACAAAAATTAGCATTTATTTGCCATGGATGACAGTGACTCACAGAACAATCATGCAAAAATAGACAAGCCAGCACAACACGAATGATTCCTCGCATGTTGCATGAACACACATGCCTTGGTTGCATCAGGGCCGCTCCCGTGATCCTCACATCTTGCTAGCCATAACACACACACAGGCAGATGTAAACCTGATGGGGCTTTCGCAGCAGTGTGCTGCTGTGCATGCACATAATTTTAGAAGAGGCAAGCACCCACCTTGGGAAAAATTGACCCTAAAATATAAATAAATAAATGTCACAAACATAGGCATTCCCTGCACATTCCATTATTTCAAGGCCCTGTCTATCTGGGAACATAAGAAGCTGCCATATAGCAAGACAGACCATTGATCAATCTAGCCCAGTATTATCTACACTGACTGGCAACAGCACTGCAGGCTATCAGACAGAGGTCTTTCTCAGTCCTGCCTTGAGATTCCAGGGATTGACCCTGGAACCTTCTTCAGGCAAAGCAGATGCTGCACCACTGAGCTATGCCCTCCCTTTTTACTCCGGTATATATGTAATTTGCAAATCCTGACGTATTTGTATATTAACTCATCATAGCACATACCTCCTTGATGAAATCCAATTCCTGTTGACACTACAATTCAGAGCAAAAACAAAGAAAGCATTTATTACATAATCTCTGTATTAAAGGAAGGCTGAGCTCGAAACAACAACAACAACAACAACAACAACAACAACAACAACAACAACAACACGATTTAGAAATTTGGAAGAACACAACTCTAAAGCAGGGTCTCTTGGATTGTTTGATGCAAAGCTAACTATTTTGCACTCAGGAACATTCTGTAAAGGAAGTTGCTACCATTCCAGTTCAAGGAACTCTACCTGATTCCCACTATATGAATATAAAGGCTCCAGTATAAATTGCAAATAAATACTGGTCCCAGCAGCCCTTATCTCCTTTTATTCCTCTTCAAACCTCATCCTCAGTGACCTAAGAAAGGAGAGAAGCTGTACTGGCCAAGGGGACAAGGCAGCAGTAGGGATGATCTCCCAATGTTGTTTTAAGGTAGAAGGTGCAATGGAAGACAGCGCACCTGTGTTTTTAAGAGTAGCACAGGTGAGGGAATTGTGTAGGTGCTACTTCCTCATTGTATAATGCCGCAGAGTTGAGAAAAAGCTGGTATCTGATGAAATGTCATCATCTATACAGCCATAAGTGAGATAAACAAGTTCTTATCTTCTGTGGTGTCTTATCACCTCAACAGTAGCAATGCAAAGTGTCAGACTAGGCCAGGGATTGTTTCAAACAGTGGTTCCAAAGTGGGTGGAGCTGTTCCTTGGGGTGGGGGCAATGGGATTACCTAAGGGGGTGCTAAGATGCAAAGGAGAGGTAGGGAAGCGCTGGAAATGTAAATAACTATGAAAAGCTGGTATCACTGGACCACCTTCATCAGCTTTGTTGTATTAAGTAAATCAAATACTTTTTATTGGATTTTGAATAAATCTGCCATTAATTGCTACTGTTTTGAATTTTATTGCACTGTTATCTTCCTTTGTGGGTCTTGCCTTATTCTGATTAATGCTTTTCTAGGGTAGGAGGCACTGGAAATGAGTTTATGGGAACAATGGGTGCCCCAGAAAAGTTTGGGAACCAACCACTGGTTTAGAAGCTCCTTTTTCTCCCCTCTCCCCAGCCCCAGCCCCATGTATTACAAACCAAAATGAGGAGTAGACTGCCTACACATTATACTGGTACAGTGGTACCTCAGGTTAAGTACTTAATTCGTTCTGGAGGCCCGTTCTTAACCCGAAACTGTTCTTAACCTGAAGCACCACTTTAGCTAATGGGGCCTCCCGCTGCTGCCGCGCCGCTGGAGCACGATTTTTGTTTTCATCCTGAAGCAAAGTTCTTAACCCAAGGTACTATTTCTGGGTTAGCGGAGTCTGTAACCTGAAGCGTATGTAACCTGAGGTACCACTGTATTCTAAAACATGGCATCACAAAGAACCAGGCAATTATCAAGTGGAAATATTCTACTACATTGTCTCATATCAGAGCCTAATTGAGCTGTGCACGAGTCCTGCACCTTTGCTCAGTAGAGGAGACGTGTTTAATTTACCATAACATTTGTGAGTTTAAAATAATAATAATGATGATGATCTCTCTCTCTCTCTTGCATATGTATCCAGATTCCTGACAGCACTTATGGAACCAGGCAGTGCACTGAACACCGTGTTAAATGATATATGACATCTCCTGTAGGGGGAAAAAATGTCAGAATGTTCCGCCAATTGAGCCATCTGATTAGCTTCAGGTGTTTTAGAAAAGAAGTGGTATGCACATATCTCCAAAAGTACTGAGGCAGGCCTCACAGAGTGTAACTAAGCTGCTCTGACCATAATCTCTGTGTTCCCAGTGGATGTCACTGTGACGAGGGGAAACAATCAAAGCTCTGTCATAAAACAGGCCAGTGCATTTGATAGCAGCATGGACTTCTCGGGACAGAGGGCTTTTGGCACTACTGCCTGATGTTATTGACTAGGGAGCATGCTACTCAGTTCAGCTTCGTTAACCATTTTCAAGTGGTAAAGAGAAAATGCTTGCTAATAGGCTAATTTCAAGAAATGTTTCGCTTTCCCTACCCAGCCCATCTTTCTCTAGGAATCTATCCATTTTCTGGTGGGGGGGGAATCCCCCTTAATACATCAATTAAAAGGTCTATATCTGTACAGTATTGCTATTCTATGCGGAATATGATTCATTGTTATTGCTTTTATAAATCTAGTTTATTTATTTTGGGGGTATAATGATGAGGAAATGTCATCCAATCAGCAGCATGTGTAGGAGGGGCTGTGTCTAGGGCCAGGCTAGCCAATGAGGTGTCCTCCAGATGTTGTGGATCAACACCCATCAGGCAGCTGATGGGTCAGGAGTGGTGGGAGTTGTAGTCTACAGCGTCTGGAGGCACCACATTGGCATAGGGGCAGCCATCACTCCAAGAGTTTAATGTGCAAAGTTGTTAATTTCTGGTAATACACAAAGAGAGATCCCTTAGACTAGAGATTCAGCGGCTCGTTCATAGCAGTCTTTGTATCTGCTTGAAATGACCCTCTCACCCTTATGTGCATAACAGAAGGTAATGTGGCTAAGAAAGAGAATGGCTAAACCCAGAAAAAGACAAACCCACCATCGTCTTTCACGTCATCTAGGGTAAATGAATTGTGGCCTGCAACCAACAATGGATAGCTGCATCAGCTAGACCTGTAGAGCCCAAGAAAACAATGGAAAATATTGGTCAGCAACTTGGACACTGACCTCTATACTTAAATCACCTAATGCTGTACACGTAATAGTTGTATAGAAGCCACTAAAAATCTAAATTGGAATATGTGTCATAGTTTTGAAATGCTAAGAAATAAGTATTGGGAGGTTGAAGGCAGCCTTTGTTCACCTCTATTTTCCAACCACAAAATAGTATTCTTCTCTTTTGAAAGACACACCCACTGCTATCTGATGGCACTGTTGTAATTTCTTTTACATCATTGCATTGCTTCTTCCATCCCCCCCCCCAAAAGACAGCAAGCATCCATTTGGGACTGCCTGTTCTCAAAGAGGAACTGAAGATCATAATATCTGTATACCTAGAGTAAATGTACCCCAAAAGCAAGGTATATCTTTTAGAATTAAATTTATACATAGTAATAAAATACATTGGAGGGCAAAATTCTCAGCAAGATCGAAAAGCCTTCTCTTTATTTAAGATTAAATTGAATGAAATCACTGTATTTTGAGAGTATTTCTAATGGTTAGGTTGTTCTGTAATCCACCTAAATCCTTTTTTAAAGCAAAGTAATCTGCACATTTAACATGCATGTACCCATTTGAATTATTTTATTAATTTTAAAATAATTTTATACCACATTTCATTGAAAAGAAAACTTCAAGGAGTGGTACAATATTAACAAAGAACAATTCAATATAATTACAGAATAAAGTAGGCCAAGAAATAGCTGGCAAACGTCAGGGCGAATAAGTACATCTGAATAGATGGTGAGAGCACACTACTGTAGATGCCTGTTGCATGTGAGAGGAAGACCATAAAATAGGTATCACCACCTGGGTCATGTCAGGATGGATTAGTTCCGGTCATGGCATCCTCCAAATACAGCATGTTCACATAAGAGACAAAGTTCTTTCACATAACCAGCTCCCAAGTTATTTGGAGCCTTATAGGCCAATAGAAAAGGGACGCGGGTGGCGCTGTGGGTAAAAGCCTCAGTGCCTAGGACTTGCCGATCGAAAGGTCGGCGGTTCGAATCCCCGCGGTGGGGTGCGCTCCCATCACTCGGTCCCAGCGCCTGCCAACCTAGCAGTTTGAAAGCACCCCCGGGTGCAAGTAGATAAATAGGGACCGCTTACTAGCGGGAAGGTAAACGGCGTTCCGTGTGCTGCGCTGGCTCGCCAGATGCAGCTTTGTCACGCTGGCCACGTGACCCGGAAGTGTCTGCGGACAGCGCTGACTCCCGGCCTCTAGAGTGAGATGAGCGCACAACCCTAGAGTCTGTCAAGACTGGCCCGTTCGGGCAGGGGTACCTTTACCTTTACCTTAGGCCAATAGAAGAATCTTAAAGTTGGCTCTGTAACAAATTGGCAAACAGCACAGTTCCTTCAAAAAGGTTTTACATGATTGTGGTAAGAAGATCTAGTTGGCAGCCTAGCCACTATATTTGGCACCAGTGTCAACTTTCGAACAAACTCTAAGGGCAGTGACACACAAGAGTGTTTTACAGTAGCCCAGTCTTGAGTTTACCAATGCATGGACCACTGTGGCAATACTATCCTTATCTATGAAGTACTTTGGTTGATGTAAAGCAGGTGTAGGCAACCTAAGGCCCATGGGTTGGATGTGGACCAATTGCCTTCCCAATCCGGCCCATGGACAGTCCAGGAATCAGGGTGTTTTTCCATGAGTAGAATGTGTGCTTTTATTTAAAATGCATCGCTGGGTTATTTGTGGGGCATAGGAATTCGTTCATTTTTTTCCTTCCAAAATATAGTCGGGCCCCCACATGGTCTGAGGGACGGTGGACCAGCCCACAGCTGAAAAAGGTTGCTGACCCCTGGTGTAAAGGTAAAAGGTGCTCTAGGCACCACAGCTGCTTGAGCCTCTGGTAACAATGATGAATCAAGGAGCAACCCCCCCACCATAAAAATCCCTTTTCTACCTGCCTTTTCAGAGAGAGTTCAGTTACATCAAGAAAACAGTCTATCCAATTCCTCGATCCAGAAACCACTCATCCACAGGGCATCTGTAATTTCATCCAGACATATTTGAGTATAACAAATATATATATATACAGAGAGAAAGAGTGCCAAGTGTCATTTTGAGAACACCAAATCTCTTAATGACACCGGGGGAGGAAGAGGAGTGGGGGGGGGAGCGCACCGCCCCCGGCAACGCAATCCTGGTGGGGTGCCATCGTGGCCATGCCGCTGTGGGCAGCGCGCCACACCCCCAGGACGCGTGCCAGCCCCGCCCCCACCTGCTCTCCTCCCCCCCCCGGTGCCAGAGCATGAAGCTCCGCCACTGCTTAATGACAACATTATATAGCCATTGGCTCTCTGTGTTAGGGGGGAATGAGACAGTCACCCAACAATTATCACTGAGGATATATAACCAGCGAGCTGACTCATGAGAAATAATTTTGGCAAGGGAGGTGTTTATTTTGGGGAGGTCTCTCCCCTAACTGTTGTAGTATTTCCTTCAAAACTGGAAGCTTCTGCAGAATAGCAAGTCTTGGCAATTTCCAGGAAATGATTCTTCGTAGTTGTTTTGTTAATGCAAGTTTGTTTGTTAGTAGCATAGTGGAGCAAATAGTTTTCCAGCCCCTGCTGATTTGGTATGTATTAGCAATATCAGTTGGAAAAGAGAACTCTTGCTGAGACTTGCCCAGATGTTCACTGAGTCAGTTTGTGAAAATGTTCACAGCTGTTATGGGATGCGTTCCTACCAATTCCTTCCCTTCATCAGCATACTGTGGATCTCTATAAAATAAAGATGAATGAGGGGTGTGTGTGAGAGGGAGAAAAAGAGCAGCTCAGCCAAAAAATGCAAGGATCCTTCACGGAATTTCCCCCCACTTCCATCTCCATTCCAGACTTCATGCCAAAATGGAAACAGATAAAAAAAAAGCCTTCAGACTACAATCCTGACCTAGTTTTTCACCTACAAAATGCACCGATTTCAGTGTAACTTGAACATGCATTGCAACATCCACAATTGCCACCCTAATAATTAAGAACCTTTAATAACAGGCTTTACAACTCCAGTCTAAGAAGCTTTAAAATTTTGCACAGTCAGTGCAGGAGGTGTACTTCATGATTTTGCCAGGAAGCTATTGAAGGGGCAGGAGCATCCTTTGTGTTTAGCTATTGGCACCTGCATTTAAGAAGATCTTGCTTGTTCTAAGTGGGAGGGGAACAAAAGAGCTCAACCCTAACTCAGTTATTTCCTCAGTTATTTATCCCTAGAAGTCTAGAGAGATGACATTCTGTATTCAGCAGTCTCAAGAGTGCTCACACATTCAGATGAATGTGTGGAGGCAGAAATTGATGACAATTCATTTCCGCCCGCCAACTTCAATGCATGGAGGTAAGGAGTTGGGACCAACAAATTTTGCATTCTCCCCCTCTGTATGTTCACCGGCATGTAAACAAAGTCTTTTATTTCTTAGCTGCAACCTGAAAAGATTCCTTCATTAGGATATCTATAGCAGGCTTAGGTAGCAAAACCTTATCACTTCTGTCTTCTCACTGCACATGTTGGGTTTTGCTCGTATTTTGTTGGTGTTTTATGATTTCTCACTGCAGGCCAAAGTCCAATATGCTCAGAAACCATTCTTCCCCATAGCCTCTTGCATACCTTTGGCCTTTGAAAATCTGTCAGCTCCCTTTCCTATAATCGTTTTTCAACCACATACTTCCCTCCTCCTTTATAATGCTCAGCTGACGCACTAATTTCAAGCTGTCCGAAATGGAGAAGGCCTGCAGACTGAATCATCAACCTTGTGTATTAGAGCACCTGGACTTTCATTTGAGGCTTCCCCATTCAAACACTTTGCTGAACAGGCCTGGCCTTGTTTACTTTATGTGCCCTGGCACCATCACAGCCCAAGGTGATATGGCTTCTGGCCAAGGGCACAAAGCACTTGGGTCTCGAGCGTATGGAGGCACTTATTCCGCACACAAACACAAAACCTTTAGACGATATTGTTCCCCTGTCGCTCACCGAATCTCATATACCCATCTGTCTAAGGAATGCTTTCAAATCAAATGGAGAGCTCATTGTACAAATGTCTGTTTAATTTTAATGCTGGCTTTTGTGAGTGTGCAGAACAATAAAGGAATGTGAAATGGAAGGCCTGTGGATCAAAGGGGAATTCGATGCTATGCTTATCACGTAATAGAGCTGCTAAACATACTGGCAGAGGGAGCTCTTGTATCTGATTGCATGGCAAACGTCTTAACTTTGCAAAGAGGTGCTTGCAAAACACACACACACAGACCTTTTTTAAAAAAAGAAGGGTTGAACCAATAGTGCTCTCACAATAGGTACAATTCACCATACAAGTCTACTGAAACAGAAATGAGATTCATGCCAAGATACAGGCAGGTATGTTCCGGTAAAGAATTCATTCAATGGGCCTTGTGAAAGAGAACTTCCTGGCGAGTGTGCACTTACGTTTCCCAAGAGATGTGCGGGTGCTGCATCTCCCTTAGCAGTTGATGCAAGCATAACAAAAAGACGCAAAACAAAGAGTGATCCATTATATGAGGAGTACAATACTAGCAGTGCTGCTCGCACCCCTAGGCTGTGTACACACTATATCCTTAAAGCACATTCAAAGCACATTCTTTTCCTCAAAGAATTCTGGGCACTGTAGTTTACCCCTCACAGAGTTTATTTATTTAATACATTTGTATTATCAGTTCCCAACACCCTTAACAAACCATGGTTCCCAGGATTCCTTGGGGGAAGTATCAATATTTAAATGTATGTTATGGTGTGTATGGTATGCACGTTATTTAAACGCATGGTATGTACAGCAAATACAATAAGCTCATTAAAACAGCAGCAGAGGGACAAAAAAACAAGGGTTTTGTTTTATGGTTCACAGAGTTACAATTCCCAGAAACCCTTAATGAACTACAGTGCCCAGAATACTTCGAGGGAAAGAAGGTGTTTTAAAAGTATGCTTTAAGGTTTTGGTGAACATTATAATGCAGATGAGAATATTTGTCCTCTTGTGCATCTACATTAGCTTTCTGTGCAGAAACATCATTGCACACAATGACCTCCCTTACTTGGGGCATAACAGTGCACTCCTGCACATGCCTATTCAAAAGTAAGCTTTGTTGAATTAAATGAGACTTATCCCCAAGCAAGTGCATATAGGGCTGCAGTGTGATCACCCAGCCACTGATGTCATTTTGGGCAATACTTTTCCCTAATTGTTCCCTTACAAGCAATGTAAGTCTAGTTTCACACTCATCTATTATTTTTCTATGCAGCTGTCCTGCCTGTTTGTCCACACTGATTTCTATAGAATCACCAATCATGTAGAATCTGAACATTCTTAATTCCTATAAAAATGCTCAGAAATTTTCACTCCATTTGACTGGAAGAAGCAGTCCTTGAATAAGAAAACTGAAATGTAATCAGTGGAGTTGTCTCCAAAGTGTAAATGTAAAGATGAGGTGAAGCAATGGGGTGAGTTCCCATTGCTCTGTCCCAGCTTCTGCCAACTTAGCAGTTCAAAAGCACACCAGTGCAAGTAGATAAATAGGTACTGCTGCGGCGGGAAGGTAAACAGCATTTCCATGCACTCTGGGTTCCGTCACAGTGTACCGTTGTACCAGAGGCGGTTTAGCCATGTTGGCCACATGACTCGGAAAGCTGTCTGTGGACAAACAGCAGCTCCCTCAGCCTGAAAGCGAGATGAGCGCCGCAGCCCCATAGTCGCCTTTGACTGGACATAACTGTCCAGGGGTCCTTTACCTTTTTAACCTAAAAGAAAAGAAGTACTTTGCTATTCAGTTTAGATTACTGATTTCATTAGATGTAGCTTTTATCGCTACTTATCCTGGCAATAATGACCCGAATTCAGCCCACAGTGTAAAAGCCTAAAGGTAATGATCAATACTAAAGGTAATGATTGAAAGCAAAGGACTTGAAAAAGCTAAGATTTGAGCTCATGTGTGAGACATTTTCTTGTGTACTTTGACTAAGATTGCAGCAGCACTTCAGGTTTCTCTTTTTCTTTCTCCTGGGAGACAAAAACAAACAACAGTGAGGAAGGAAGACATTTAAGGATAACCAAACATTTTGTTCTTCAAATTTCAGTGCTCATAAAACAAACTTTTCATACAAACTTTTCACGCAAAGCCTTATTTCAAAATGCCTTTATGAGATTTCCAGATTTATGTGAACTTTTTCATTAAAACATTTAACGTGTAGTTTTGAATTATAGCTTGAAAACCATGCTCTATCAAGTACTCCCCTCTATGCCTCACCAACAAATAAATAAATACTGGAAACAATTGCATCACAAATTATAAGTAGCTGATTTGGTTAGATTTTCCAAATATAAAGGTGAGGAAGGTAATGCGAACATGAAGTGAGGGGGAGGAATTAGTGAACATTTTATTTTGCCTTGCAGTTACTGTAATCCTGTAAGAAGCCTGGACCCAGCACTTTATGATCCTGACTTGATACAGTTGGAGGACTAAAGGATTCTTTCTGAGGAGCTTTTGACAAGGAGATGCTGAGAGAGAAAGTTGAAAACAGCAGAGAAGAAAGAATACAAAGGCCTCATCCTCACCATCAAAAGTCTCATTTCATACCTTGAATGTTCATGCATTTTTGAGGGAGAGACCACATTCCCGGTGTTCTGCTGACATTTTGCAAGTGTTGTAGCAAACACACAGTTTTAACCTACTGTCTCCAATGGTAGTCATATTCAGAGTAGACTTATGGAAATTAATGGGCATTGCTGACTTAGGTCCTTCAATTTGGATGAGTCTACTCTACGTTAAACATAATTGGATGCAGCCCATAAACTCTGGGGAAGACTCCCATCCTTCCATGATCCATACTCATGCTTAAGAATCTATTTAAATTTAATTCATACAATGCTTTGTTTTTCCTCAAATATCATTCCATATCGTGGATGACTTCTAAACAGTACTGCAGTTTTAAAGCAACATTTGGTCATTTAATTCTGCGAAGGTAGGAAGGCAGTAAACGTCTTTATGGTATTATTGGATTCAGAAATCATTAAGCCCAGCAGGAAGAAAAGCACTTCAGAGCTTTCAAAAAGATAACAAGCCTTGAAGTGCTAAGGAATGAATTTCTTTTTATTAGAATTTTCATACAAACACAGGCCTCATGGGCTGCTCTAATAATAAGAGCTCTTGTAACAGGTCAAAAAAGGAGAATCAAAGATAAACAACCAGTCAGATTTTTTTTAAAGTGTCCTATAAAAATAAACATCAAATGAAGAACAGATACAGGTTTAGCTGAATCAGTAAAATGTATGGGCACATTTCAGGCAAAGTGGAGCTCTTTTTAAATCCCTTTATTCTGCTAGGAGAACTAAGCATGCAATTATATCTCTCCCCTTGAAAATAATGAACCATCTAATATTATCCTATGCATTCAATATTATCCCAGGCATGTTGATTCAATGGGACTTCCTTCCAAGTAAGCATGCACAGAAATGCAGCTTTTAATAAACTTTAACTTTGCAAGGATTTTATGCTACAATTGCATCAAGTGTTTACAAACATACATTTGCTGCATGATTGCATTTTACAGTAAGGTTAAAATATGCATTTTAGGGTATGCTTTGTTAGTCATATCTAACAAAGTCACAGTGAGCATGGCTAATGTAAGTCCACTTCAGTGGGTCTACTCTGAGTATGACATAGTTGGATAGACCAGTCAATAGAAGCTAAATTCAGTAGCTTTACCTTGCAGTTGGAGAGAATATTCCCTCAGAGAAAAACGGTCTCATTTTCAATTGATGCAAAATCCTCTTCCTCCATTTTAGGGTCTTCCCACTGAATGGCAGAAGTAACTATTTTTCTGGTCACAGAAAAAGCAAAGGTAGCAATGTTGATCCATAAGAGAGAAAAATCCACATGTTCATATTAGCGTAATAGCTTTATTAGACCAAAAATAAATCACAAAATTGTGTGCAAACAAATAATAATAATATATTTTTGTCAAGCTATGCAGTCATAGTTTATATATACTGTGACTTCATTACTGACAAAATGCAGACACTGAAGCCAACACTAACTCTAGTAAAAGGACATATATGAGAGCATTTTGATAATTTGGGTTCGTAGTTGATGTTTCTGGCACAGCCATATGAAAAATGAATATCAAGCTGACATTGTTCCCCAGAATGGTGTTGGACTAACCTTCCTAGCACACTGTGTCTACCACTAAATTTATTATAAATGATCCCCCCCCCACTCTTTGCCTGATAAATGACTGCTGAGATTCCTGAAGCACTGAGATGACATCATTGAAATGGCAGTTATCTAAAGCAACATATTTCTTTATATCAAAAACATATAACCCAAGTGATGCAGCCAAACTTCAGTCAAAGTTCACGATGGCTGATACCGTTGTGCTTATCATGAGCATGGCAGGTTCTCCTTCCTCTTCCAACTCTTTATCTGCACCAATGTATCACACTGACTTGCATTGTCAAACTTGCCCGCCACTTTCTCAGTGACTCGTTTGTATCATGTTTCCTCTAGCATTGGAAAAAGAGATGGTACAGTGAATGGAACGGTGTGCGGCTGTGTAATAGTAGTAGTAGTAGTAGCTTGCTGACTCAGTAGTCTGACTGCCATCAAGTCCATGCTCTGGCCCTGACTGCATGCAGCAGTTGCAACAGCTGCATTTATGGACCCAATGTTTTCTCCAGCTTTCGGAGGGACCTTGGGCAAGACGCCTTCCATCGGCTCCTTCCCACTGTGAGTCTGTTACCTCACTGCCATCATTGCCACCTGCTGCTGCAGCTCCTCTTCCTCATCATTGTTGCCCTGTGTTTGGATTCCAGGCATAAAAGGGCCAATAAGCTAGCAATAGCACCTGCTCCTACTCCTTCTTGCCATCGCTGTCTTTTGGTCCAGAGTGAGAGGCAGGTCAACAAGCAGGCAGGTTTCAATGGTGAAGAGGATGAGCAGGTCCAGGGGGCTTGTTGAATGTGAGCCCTTGGCACTGTTGGCATCTAGGGGTCAATAGGCCAGCTGGCTCGGCTCCAGCTAGAACGTCTCCGTCTCAGCCTTGCCACTGCAGAGATTCATTGACCTCTGGCTCCGACATACATCAGCGACTCAAGCTTGCAGACTTGAGCACACTTTACTCAGCAGTGTATACTTTTTTCCCCCTTTCAATAATGTTTATTAAGTTTCTTACAAATATAACACAAACTAAAAAAAACCAATAAAGAAAAAATAGAAAGAGAAATAAAACAAATAACAACAAATAACAACAAGAAATATAACAAGAAATACACAAATACAATACAAATTAATAATTAATTAAACTTCCAACCTTATAAACATATTACTTGACTTCCTCCAGTCCCTCCCATCTGAATTTCCTTGTAACTAAATGTAGCAGTTTTCCAATATCATTATTCAAAAACAATATTCCAATTGTAGCCAAGTTTCTTAACTTTTCTTAACCTTCTAAATCTCATTTAATAATTAAGAAGAAGAAGAAGAAGAGTTTGGATTTGATATCCCGCCTTTCACTCCCCTTCAGGAGTCTCAAAGCGGCTAACATTCTCCTTTCCCTTCTTCCCCCACAACAAACACTCTGTGAGGTGAGTGGGGCTGAGAGACTTCAAAGAAGTGTGACTAGCTCAAGGTCACCCAGCAGCTGCATGTGGAGGAGTGGAGACAGGAACCCGGTTCCCCAGTTTACGAGACTACCGCTCTTAACCACTACACCATACTGGCTCTAATCCTAATTTAATCCTAGCCTAACTGATACTTCCAGGTAACTTCTAATTTTTAATGTTACAATATCTATTCAAATAGTCTTTAAATTTCTTCCAATCTTCTTGATATTCCTCTTCTTCCTGGTCGCGGATTCTCCCAGTGAGGTCAGCAAGCTCCATCATCTGCCATTCTTCCACAGTTGGTAATTCTTGTGTTTTCCTACTCAGCAGTGTATACTGCACAACAGAAGAGGCTTGAGGCTGTAGACACATACTAACTACGCATTTATTAAACATAAATCAGGACAAAGAAACATGTCATCTCTCCTTGCCCTCTTCTCAGAGAGAGAGAGTAAAAATACAGAGCGGAAGTTCCGCTTGCGCCAGCACTCTGTGCTGGAATGTAAACAGACATGTGACGCACAACAATCCCATGTCTGCAACAAAAGGTGGAATGGAATCCCAACATCCACATGCCCAACCATGTCGAGCCTTGACATTACAGTGATGCAGTACAGCAGATTTGGCTACATGACAATCTTACAAAGTCATTTTTAAAAGAGGGCAATGCTTCGTGTCCCAGCTCTCTCCACAGGCAACTGATGTAAGAATGAAAATATCAGTCCTAACGTGCTGTATGCAGTTTATGAGCTAATACATTTTGTTTATCGAAGGCTTTCTATGCTACGTAGTAGGTGCACAATGTCCTCATGTTTATGCATTTATTCTCTATAGGTTTTTTTTTGTTGTTTTTAAAAGGAAATAATTGACAACGCAAGAGTATTGGAAAGAAGCAACTGTTTAGCCGAAGGTGAGTTTTAAAAAATAAATCAGAGGCAACTATAAATCTAAAAAGCTTTTCGTTAGGACAACTGGCATTCTAACACAGGCACTTCCATCCATCATTCCTCTCCTATTAGGGCACTGCCAATTTTGTGCCCTTTAAGAGGGAACATGAAAAAGTAAATAGAAAGCCTTGGGGAAACATAGCTATTTCTGTCTTCTTTGATAAGTCCATAATTGATCTGTTTGGTAATTAGAGCCTTTGTACACTAAACTACAGTGCGTTGCCAGAATTCGTTTATAATGGTATGCCACACACACCCCACTGTGGATTTTGTTGTTGTTCCATAAGAAATACAGATAGAAAAAGAGCTGAGGAAAATCATTTATGTTCCAAAGAAAATACTTGAGTTGGTCTTGTTAAAGACATCACATCAGGGCTCGATGCAGCTTCACCATTCCTGTGAAACCTTAAATCTTTGATGTTTTAGAAAACATTTTCATAACCAGTGGAGAAAATGTAGAGAAATCATTGTGACAAATGCTAGCCCTTTTAAGTTGTATTTATTTCTGTGTAATTTAAATTTCTTTGGGCCCCAATGTAGTGGAAGGCAGTTCTAGCAGGGCAAATGCCAACCTAATGGAGTCATGCTTCTCATGCTTGAACATCAGTCGAATCAACAGCACAAGAATAGTGTGGAAACTAGTACTGTGTCAAAATGTGTCTGCCAGTTTCTCAAAAGTACTACCCTCCACCCCGCCAGCAAAAGAGACTTCCATTTGTCACACTTTCTGGAAAGTCATAGGAACAACAGGCAAGCCCATGAATTACTATGCCACAAATTACTATGAATTACTATTCCATGTCAATATATTTTGTAATTGAAGAATAGCACACTGTTTGATTCGTGTACTGTATATGGAAGGATATAGAAATCATTTAAGATGTGTCAGGACAGCATTTTGTTTTTTTAATGTGTTGATGCTTAAGCTGTTTCTGGGGAAAAAGAGAGATCACTAGGCAAAACACCTAGGCATAAAAATATTTTGGATATTCAAGTGGATTAAGAAGTTACTAAGTTAAGAAGTTACTAAGTGCATCTCCTGTGAATTATTATAGATATTTTGGTCTATATACAAATTGAGAGGGACATCTCTTAGGCACCCTCAGGACAGAACTTGAGCACTTAGACATTGCTATATACAGTGGTACCTCGGGTTAAGTACTTAATTCGTTCCGGAGGTCCGTTCTTAACCTGAAACTGTTCTTAACCTGAAGCACCACTTTAGCTAATGGGGCTTCCTGCTGCCGCTGCGCCGCTGGAGCACGATTTCTGTTCTCATCCTGAAGCAAAGTTCTTAACCTGAAGCACTATTTCTGGGTTAGCGGAGTGTGTAACCTGAAGCGTATGTAACCTGAGGTACCACTGTATTCCAATTTTTATAACCAGACTTTTGCAAAGGTAGTTGTAGATAGCTGTGACATTCCTCATTGTTTACCATTTGTCAGACTTGCTGACTTGACTTCCTTCAAGCTGGGCAAGTGGTATTTGAACAGGTCTGTTTCTGACCTAAAGTTTGCCCCTACTAAAGCATACATTGATCCTGCTAAATATCTGGTAACAAATAAGCAATTTTGCTTTCTTTGTGCTTTCAATTCAACATTCACTTTCACTAGTTACTGGGTTTCTAAATGCCAAAATAGGAAACCAGGGACCAAACGTATTTATGAACTAGAGGCAAATAAAATAAGATAGAAGTTTAGCAGTAGTTTAAAAATATTTACAAAAAGAAATGCAATAAAAAATGAATGGAACAAAAGAGTCCATATGCTATTATGAATGTATAACGCTTCTGTTTTTGATGTATTGGTTTATATTATGTATGTAATGAGCTCTCACAGACGGCAAATAATGACAGTTTTAGAGCAAAAGGTTTTTAGCTACTTAAGAAACGTTTTAATGCCAAGTTTTCTGACATTTTTTATTTCACCGTGTTTACATTTGTGTGACTTAAACATATAAACTATACTAATATTTAGTCTTCATATGCTTCGTCTTATGTTTACTTTGCTGATGGATAGACTTACAGAGAATGATGTATCCAGATTGTCATCATAACGCCATCTAGAATAATAATGATCCAACAAAGAAAAACTTGATTTTAACATTCAGTTGTTTCCAACACTCATTGCAGAACCTTGATTGAAATTACTCATTTACAAATAATGTCATTCAGTGTTTTAAAGCACTGGTGAACTTTAAAATGTTGACAGAAGTGTTTAACTCCTATTACTATTAATTTCCGGACTGTTATACTGCTGGTAAATGTATATCATGAAAGAAAGCAGAAACACATAAATCTCCATTAGTAGTAAAAATGAAATAAAGGATGTTGACTAGATAAAATGTAGAAACTTCTCACCAAACAGACAAAACAGCAGAGACCATTTTGGTTTGTAATGATAAACACAAAGGAAGGAAGACCTGGCTCACACACACCTTTCTTTCTTTCTTTCTTACAGAATATAACTCATGTAAAATCATAGTCACTTATAGTTATAGACCCAAATTTTACACATTAGAATATCCAGTGGAGGGAAATGAACAGAAACAACCAGCAGTTGCTTTGGGGTGTGTGAACCTTAGTATGAAGGGTGTGCTAGAAATTCTCAAGGTTTGTTTTCCTGCTGCCAGGAGCCCTACTCCTGAACAGAGTTTGGAATAAGGAAATCTTATGCCGGTTTAATTTAAACTGGTGTAAATGACATTGGCTTCTTATATTTAGGATTGCTCTGTTCCTCCCGGGTAAGTATCCTTAGGATCCCTAGGATTGTATCCTTAATATGATTAATAATTTTTGCTTCCTTCCTTGCTTGTTTAGGCTTTCACCATCAAGGTAAGCTAGTAAAAGACATCAGCCACAAACAATGCAGCTCCTGAAACTTAATCTATGTTGGACTGGGTTACAATCCATATTTAAAGCCTCTCATTTTGTGGAAAATCACAACATAGTAACAACTCATTGAAATACGTGTGCTTGTTCCTCTGACTCTGAGTTACCAAAGTCGAGTACATGAAGAAATAGAGCACATCCAATCACTGTGAAAGACATTCTAGATTTTGGCTTCTTCTTTTGATACTGACCTTTGAAATATACCACATAATTTTGTATGACCTTATCTAATTATAGTGCTAGTCCTTTAATCATATTCAAAAGTTAGCAAAGTTGAAAGATTGTACTGTAATATCTATTTACCCAACTAAGGCAACTGAACCGGGAATTGCATGGCAGTGGTAAAAAGGGCAGCATGTCACAGAAATGGATTGGCAAGCTCTGACCTAGAAATCTCTAGAGTAAATCATTTTACTGTTGCCCAGAAAATTCCAGGAAGATGAAAAATGGAGGGCATATTGTGGAATCCATTTCCACGATATCAATAAATAGGAAGTTTAGAACCCAAACAAAATACATGCATACCCTGCAAGAAAGTAATTACTTTGCTGCGCATTTTGTCATTCCATCGAAAATAAAATGATTGTTAGTTTAGGAATACTGAATAAAGTAGTCTGCCATTGGCCCTCTTCATTCTCTTCTGCCTTTCCTGTCTCAATAAACTCTGCCAGTTTTCTCCCTAATGCACCTCCTGATCATGTTCTGGACCAGGACACATCTACAGATAAATTGGTGCTGTGTGTGCAGTTCCCATACTGTCCCATTTAAAACATTCAGCACAGACTGGAGAAAGTTGATAAAGAGACTTTGCCGTGCAGGACTTCCATGAAGCTTAGAATTATAGAATTGTAGAGTTGGAAGAAAGCCCAAGGGCCATATAGTCCAACCCCCTGCAATGCAGGAATCTCAACTAAAGCATCCATGGCAGATGACCATCCAACATCTGCTTAAAAACCTCAAAGAAGAGTCCATAACTTGCTGAGGGAGTCCATTCCACTGTTGAATAGCTTTTACTGTCATAAAATTCTTCCTGATATTTAGACAGAATCTAAATGAAGCCATTGGTTTGGGTCCCACCCTACAGAGCAGGAGAAAACAAGCTTGCTCCATCTTCCATGAGACAGCCCTGTAGATATTTGAAGATAGCTATCACATCTCCTCTCACTCTCCTCTGGGGAGGGCCCATGTGAATTCTCTGTTACCACATCACTGCCCCAGGATTGTCATCAAATGAATGCTTGCTTCTAATGCTAGATAGCACCCTAAACTTTGTGATGCCTGGTTTACTCTGGAGTCACACATGTGGCAAGTGTTTACCACAAGGAAATGAGGATTTAACAATATTTATAAAACAATAAAACCCTTAACAACTTGGGAGCAGTTTACTTATAAGATCACCTTACCCTACACATTCCACTTGATCACTTTGATCAGCGGAATTGCTGCTCTTATAGGTACCCGTTCCACATTTATAAGGGCCTGCAGTTTAAAAGTACCTGCCTGTTGAAATCAAACAGGCGCCTTCACAAGTCTACCCAGATGCTTAAAAAATTGAAGTAATTTTAATCTGCTTTAGTATTTTCGTTTTTGTATGTTTTAAACTGTGGCTGTAATTCTTTCTTGATCTTCTTGTTTTATATTTTTGCAAAATGCTTTGAGGATTTCTTTAACAATTAAGTGGTATATAAATTTTATGAAATCAATAAATAAAATATCAATAAATAAAATTTTTAAAATCCTCAGTGTCCTGGCATGAAGCAGAGTGGAAAAACAATTACATTTGCTACATTACATAAAAGACTAAAATATGCTTTGATGTTACTAATTCTCACGGTGATACTAAGAAGTGTTGCATTACTTATTTGCAGATAAAGCAATTTCCTGTTGAGGATCTCAAAATACTACACAGGTGACCATTTACAATGTCTCAAATTATCCATGCTTAAAACACTGATAGTATACGGTGACCTTAATTCTTTCATAGATAAGTCCCCTTGTAAATGTGGTTTATGGCTTTATGGCTTATGTCTTCAAGTGCTGTCAATAAAACTGAGAAAGTACAACACAAACAACCTGTAGCATAACTGGAAAGAGAACACAGGTACTCTGGGTCCCTGGGCCCATGTATAAGTCAAAAGAGTATCACATCTCCTGAAAATGTTTTCATTGGTAAATAATCTAATTTAGGTGTCACTTCTTGTGCCAGAGAAAATATTTTCAGGAACACACAAAAAAATATAAGAAGAAATGAAAACAGTTATTTAACTGCACTCTCCAGATCTAGACCTTCTCAAGTAACCGATACAGTGCAGCGTTCTTCAGAATGAACAAAGCATTCACTACATGGCTAAGGAATTATAAATAAAACCCTTTCAAGATGGACAATAAATTAGCATTGCATCTTTCTGGGAACACAAACACATTAGCCTCACAAGCGTAACAGTGCCAGGATACATGAACTCTCCATTGGTGGATGACCAAGGAATTTAATTGCACAACTGTATATCAACACATGCTTATGCCAGTCCTTGGCACCAAAGAAATATGGAGACAAAACAATGTCTTTGGGGTGTACAACTGATGTAGCCTCTGCAGTCTAGTTTAGGAATCATTCACATTTTCAAAGCTGTGAGACAGTTATGGATGAAAAAAATGGGTCCCTGAAATGACTAAGGTGGTTGTTGTTTTGAAGTATAGTCTTCCAATATTTCAGGACAAATCTAAGGTCAGCAACTCTCTGGTTACACAGAAAGTTCTGCAAAGCAGAGATTCATTCATCTGAAATTAGCTAACCCACAATGTATACACCTTGCCAAATATGTAAAAAAAAAAAAAAAAAGACTAAGTCCATCCAATGTGAAACGAGGCTCTGGGGCCAAGGTCTTCATCATCTTCTTAAAGTCCTGTTGTTACACATTCTCAGTCTGCCATTGTCTGTTTGCCAGGCCAGAAAAATCACAGGCCAAAAGGAAGGTTATAATCTGTGGTTGATCTTCTAGGAAAATAAAGATATATCTGGTGAAAAGTGCTCTGTTTGGAAGAGTTATTCATAACTTGGGGAAACTGCAGTATTTCAAAACTACACAAACTCTTTAAGAGCATCACTTAAGAAAATGACAAAAATAACATCCTACAAACAATCATGACATTACAGCTGTGCATAATATTGTTGATTACGCTGAACTTTCACAACAGGTTCTTTGAAAAATTGGCACGTTCCGAAGGTTGCGGTGGACTCTTTCATCTACAAACCCACCTACTTTGCAAATGACAGTATACTCTTGGGAAGGTTCATCAAGATTTTGAAAAGTATGGCAAGTGGGACACATCTACATTTCCTAGCTTCCCAGCAGAGAAGTAAAGTAAAGAACAACAATTTATGATATTGCACCATGAGGGAATGGCTCAGTGTAGTCTCCTTTACCAGAACAGTGCTGTCAGAAGTGATCATCTTCTTGGCAGGTAAAGACAGACAGGTAGACGCATGCACCAGCAGGAAGGGAACCCATTTCATTTTCATGCAATGCGGCCAGAGTCAAAGCAACAAGAACAATGGATTATGTAGCCTAACCAATTTCTCAAGGCAGGACACCCTGTATCTAAATTATTCATTGAAGACATTTGGCCAACTTTTATGCTGTAGTAGCCAAGGGCCAAACCAGAGGAGACATTAATCACTTGAATGCAATTAACTTGCAACTTTTTTGGTATGTAGGAGCAGCCAAAACAGCCTCAGGAGCATGGTGGGTGGAGAGGAAGAAGTTTAACTCTTCCTTTTCCTGATGCTGCTATTTATTGAGAGGCCAACACACATCTCCCTTAGTTAAGGCCGCCTCAATAAATGTGCCCATGGGGCCCCCTCTTTAAATGGAGCATCATTTATTGAGGTGGCCTTAACTAAGGGAGATGTGAGGTGCCAGGAATATTGCAGCTGAAATGTTCCTGTTGCTTCAGCCATGAGCTCACAGGAATTATGCGAAAGCTCCCATCTCTCAGCCGCCTGCCCCATCTAAAAAGTGAGGTTAAAATATTGGCTCATTTTACAGGGATGTTGTATGGATTACTGACATGAAGGTCACATAGCTGTCAACCTTTCCCTTTTCTTGCACGGAATCCTATTCAGAATAAGGGAATTTCCCTTTAAAAAAGGGAAACGTTGACAGCTATGGAAGGACATATGAAGCTCTTAATACATATGAACCCTAACCACAATGATTTCTTCTGTATCTCTCTTTAAAGGTAAGGGTAAAGGTAAAGGGTAAAGGGACCCCTGACAGTTAAGTCCAGTCACGAACAACTCTGGGGTTGCAGTGCTCATCTTGCTTTACAGGCCGAGGGAGATGGCATTTGTCTGCTTCCACAGACAGTTTTTCCGGGTCACGTGGCCAGCATGACCAAGCCGCTTCTGGTGAAGCCAGAGCAGTGCACAGAAACGCCATTTACCTTTCAGCTGGAGCGGTACCTATTTATCTACTTGCACTGAGTGCTTTCGAACTGCTAGGTTGGCAGGAGCTGGGACCGAACAACGGGAGCTCACCCCATCACGGGGCCTCGAACCCCCGACCTTCTGATCAGCAAGTCTAAGCGGCACAGTAGCTTAAACCACAGCACCACCCGCATCCCATATATCTCTCTTTAGAGTTCACTTATTAAAGTTCATTGTAGCAATTTCTGAAAGTGGCAGGAAGCACTGAACAATATTGTTGCCTTCTATTACTCTGGTGAATGTCATTTAAGGCAGATGCAGGTCTGATTCAAATGTTACCTTTGTGGCATAGAAGCTATTTCAGTGCAATCTGGTCTCATGCGGAAGTGTTAGCACACGCACCAGATAACATCAGTTGCTTCTCAAGTCACCATGACTTTGCCTGAGGGGTTAAACTTTCTATCATATTCTTGTTCATGCACATCACTGGAGAAGGGTGAGACCAGCTCAGGTTAAAGTGACCTTCACACAATAGAGCAAAGATGCAGAACCTGTGGCCTCCTGGTGTTAGACTACAACTCCCGTACTTCCAAACTATTTGCCATGCTGGCTAGGACTGATGGGTGTTGGAGTCCAACAAAAACTGCAGGGCCACATGTTACCCATCCCTGCCCCAGAGGTACTGTTTACAGAGGGTCTGGCAAACTGGACTCCTGAACTCTGCCTGGGTCAAGTAACCCCATGGAAAACAATGGGAGAACTGGAGAGGATAACCATGTCATATGAGGCCCACTGGATGAGACCCACTGGATGAGGCCAATGGCCCAACTAGTCCACCATCCTGTTCTCAAAATGGCCAACCAGATGCCTACAGGAAGCTCAAATGCACCTGGTGCAATAGGACTGTCCTCAGCAGCTAATACTCAGGGGCATACTGTTAGTAGCCACAGATAGCCATATTTCCATGAATGCCATTACATTGTTGTTTATGTGCCAGCAGGGCATGGCAGCAGAAACAAAGGCATCAAGAAATGTGAGAGAACATATGGGGAGAGCTATATCTGGATGCAAACCATGAGGACACTTTTCTGCAGGGATTTCAGAGCATGTGTGAAGGGGGTCATTTAGGTTAGTCCTAACCCTGCTGCCATGCCTTCCCCCTAGCTATGCATTCAGCCAGCATAATCCATTCTGTCTTATGTACATACTGTAAAAGAATTAGTATCTGATCTCTCGTGGAGAAGCTCTACATGTGTAACATCAGTACATATGTATAGCCTCTTCTAATGCTAGCAGAATGCAGAGTCGTGACCTTGCTGGGGGGAACAAGGCTAGCTCACATAGTCCCCCCCCCCCGCAAGCTTTTAACGTCTGTGGGAGGGGGCTGCCTGTAGTATTTCCCTTACAGGACACACATTAAGGAATATCCTTTGTCATCTTACCAGGAGATCTGTGTTTATACCCAAAGGTGTACTTTAAACACTATTGATTAGCACAATGCTGTGGTCCAATCTGGAAGAAGGTTAGATTATTAAACAAAAACAAAAAAAATACTTCTGTAATAAATGAATGAATGCTTAAGAAAGGTCCAGTAAATCAGAAACAAGAATCTTTGGACCGTATACTCAAATCCAGAGAGGAAATACGTCTCCATTTTACAAGCCAGGTAGGAGTCTTCACCTGAACTCTTCTGGGGTTCATTTGGTGATGATAAGCATAGCAGCTAACAGACATATCAGTGGTAACTGACTTACTCATCTATACCTATTTATCAGTATTTGAAAAAGAATCTGAATAGATTTGTCACCCCATCCATGTTCAAGTTTATTTTAATTACAAAGTTAGAAGCAAGCAGCCTGACCAGTTAGTGCTGAAACTTCCTGAATGTGTTTATATATGCATGCTATAATGTCAGCTTCAGTCTCTGTTTTTTGTATTGTCCAGAGAAAGGTATGACAGCTTTTTGTTAAATAAAGGGGTGGGGGGAGGAAGGAATTGTCCAGTTTCCACAGCAGTTCTAAGCAGATTTACTTGGAAATAAGTTTCATCAAACACAATTTAGACTCCCAAATAAACACATTTTGGATTACAGGCTTTCAGGCAAAAATATCTTCAGGGGTTTGGGCTTTGTTTTTTAGTGTTTAGCTGACCCAATTTTTAAAAATATACAGACAACAGAAACAACCTCAGTGAATGGGAAGAAGCATGCTGGCGTAAGAGTAACTGAGATATATCATTACATGCTGGGGAAAATAAGGACTGAAATTTCTACAAGGCAGAAAGAAGAAATTCTACAGGCCAAATGCTTTGTGCAGCTAGCATTAATTTTGAAAAGACCTGAGAAGAGAAGGCTGGTCCTGATGGGCAAATTTTAATGCATTTTATTGCACTTAGTTTGATGTACCTTTTGTTTGTAACTGTAAGCATAAAAAAACCTGTGCTAAATCCAGAGCTTTGTTTTAGTAGGCCTGTTCACCCAGGTCAAAAACATAGGAAGAGCACTCATCTGAAATGTCTGTAGTCCAAAAAGACACAGCGCATAAAAGCATATCTTGAATTACCCCCATAGTTGGTGCATTAACCTATCTCTATACAGGAAGGGTGGGGAACTTGTGGCTCCAAAGTTCCATATATCTCATGCCTGTTCATACACATCTCTGGAGAAGGGTGAGACTAGGCCAGGTGTTAAAGTGACTTTCACAACACAGAGCAAAGATGAAGAACATGTTGTTGCACTTCAATTCCCATCAAACCTGACCATTGGCCCTGCTTCCTGGGCCTGATGGGAGTTGGAGCCCCCAAAACTATCTAGAGATCATGTGCCTCACAACATGGGACAGTTGGTTTCTATAGTCTCTAGAATTGAATCAAAACTATGTGTGTCCAGCATACCTTTGGCTACCCTTTTGAGTTTTTGTCTAGGTCTTGGACGTTAGAAAATGGCATGCGTGACAGGACAGGACAGTTTTAATGCTCCAGGGGACTGTACAGTTTGGCTAAGCATAATAAAACTAGAAATAGCCAAGCTGAACCTTAGGCAGAGCCTGAAAGCCCTACCTGCACTTTCTCACAGTTCCACCTTAGCCTTGCCTCTGTAATAGGAAGGATGTAACATAGACACTATAAATGGACTCTGCCTGAGCTTTGCTTCATTCAGATCAAGGAGCCTGTCCAAACTTGATTAGACCAGCTCAGGAATCATACATCTCCTTTGCTCCCAAGCTGAAGCTTCCCTAGCTATCTCCAGTGGGCTAGATGAAAGAGATGGGCTATCTGTAAAGCATGAGGTTTGGGGGGCAACTCTGAGTTGTGATTAATGTCTGCGGTTGGAGATGAAAAAGTGGAGAATCACTCTTCAATATGAAGCAGACATGTAAACTTTGTCTTTGTCAGCTATTATGGAGAAGAAAAGCATGGTAAAAACCAGCACCTCATTTGACTGGACCTACAGATGACAGGCTATCTTAGTAGGCACAGCTTACATGAGTATGTCTTAAAATGGCAACCACATGCAAAGTCGTTGTCTGTCCTTTCCCCATACCGGCTAAGGCAGATTAAGTGAGGCTCACTAACTACAATAGCTTTGTGTTATCTCTAGGCACCGTGCCTTTGAACAGCAGTCACTGGAGAACAACAGCAGGAGAGAGCTATTGCACTCATGTCCTGTTTGTGGTCTTCCTGAAGTCTTCTGGTTGAGCCACAGTGGGAAACAGGCTGCTGAGCTAGATGGGGCTTTGGCCTGGTCTAGCAGGGTTCTTCTTTTGCTGTCATGACTGTAAGTCAGTAATAGAAAGGGTCCTTGTAAGCAAACACATACTTTTTTGTTTTTAAAAAGAAAACACTGCATTTTCTTCCAAAGCAACATTTCTTTCCATTCAGTGCTAGCAAAAGGCAGCTCTGAAAAGGAGAGTGGTCTCTATGGTTTGCACACTAGCAAAGGAAGAAGAACCACAGTCCACATTAAGCAAAAGATGTTTGCCAAAATGCTTGCATAAGCTTTGAGGTTAA
Organism: Podarcis raffonei; assembly: GCF_027172205.1. Classification (NCBI taxonomy): domain Eukaryota; kingdom Metazoa; phylum Chordata; class Lepidosauria; order Squamata; family Lacertidae; genus Podarcis; species Podarcis raffonei. The sequence continues at coordinate 57,443,321 of NC_070604.1, forward strand.
AAGAGAGAAAGGCCACATGTTCACACTTGTCAAATAAACATTGCTGACTGGAAGTTTATTTTACATAAAATTCCTACCTCTTACTTTTCTAAACCTAGAAATAGTTCATTTACATTCTTGCATATGGTTAGTGGAACTCTGTGTTTCCTGCTCAGCAGTTCAGCTGCTTTCAGTCTTTAAGAAGAGCAATATCTGACTGGGAGAAGACTGTGGTTACTATTTTATATCTCCGTCATAACCAATTTATCATATGATAGCTGATGGGTATTGTGAAAATTAAATGGCTGGGAATATTCCCGGTATCTCCATTTATTCCCACATCTTGCTGTTGTTTGAGCCCACTGCTGAAGATGAAGACAATGACCTGGCAAAAAGGACCTCTCCTCTGATCCTTTTATGCTCACTCTTCACTCCCTAACCATACTTGCTCACCTGACTCAACCTGGTGTCCTCTGGATGTTCTGGAGCACAACACCAATGAGCCCCATTCAAATATTACATGGGGCTGATGCTGTAATCCAAAACAGCTGGAGAGCAGCAGGTTGGCAATTACCTAATTTCCCATGATTTATAATGTAATCATTATTATTATTACTTTTTAAAAAATCAGTTATTGCAATTGCTCACCCTCTATTTTGCCTTGAGTTGAAATAGGGAGAACCTCTATCTTTGAAAAGAATCACGATAACTACTGGTGATAGAAAAGAAAAGAAAAACTTCAGAAGACATATGATTATGATGGGGAACCCTTTGAAATATAATGCACACCAGATGGATCAAATCTTTGGGCTCCATAAACAATTTTATTTAGCAATGGCAAGCCTTAAAAAACAATAACCCCAGGGGAGGGGTGTTTGCTTAGCTCTATCTAAGCAGGAATTTGTGTCCAGGACCTGAACTAAAATGTACTTAAACTGGCATCAGAACTCAATTTAAAATGTAATTATTTGACTCCCTAGTCAGAGGGGAAAGGAGTTGAAAGCAATTAAACACAGGTCCTACTGACCAGCTCTGCTCTGGGCCAGCCAAAGACAACCTTGTAGCGGCCAGAAGCAACATGGATCAGTTGAAGTTCATTACCTGAAATGGGCCAATTTGGCATCTATTTCTATGCTCACACCCAACACTGTCTGTTGTGCTGTGACCCAAGATCAGCTGGATTTGGGTCATGGGCGGGGCTCTTATTGGATGCTTGAAAACACCCCAAGAAGTTCTGAAAATACAGATTTTGAAGCTCATACTATTCCGCCCAGCTGAAGCAAATCTCTGGACTGTAACAAGACTTGACTACGCAGTGCCAACAAATGCAAATCTATGCCTACTCCTGTATATTGAAAATTACAGCTCTGTAAACTATCACTGTAACACAGGCTTAGACTGGATGATCTGAGTGCAACAATAATAATGCTGAAAGCACATGGTGCCTCTTGAAGGCTCCAGCCCTCCTAATGCCAGTGCTTCCCCAGTGGCGCCATGAATCAGCCCCTGCTAGTGAAATGATCTGTACATCAATACATCTCTTCTTTTGTCGGGGGGAAAGAAGGTAAAAATATAGATCGTTCTTGTTCCAAAGGCTTTCACTCTTAATCTTCAGAAGAGCTGATTCCTGTGAGAACATTCTTGCCACATTTATTCATAGTATTGGATTTTATTAGGCGCTCAGACTTATATGTAATACAGTTACACTTTCAAGGGAGGTGAATTTAAGGGTTTGGATGCGAGTCTTGGGACAGCTTCTAAATTACATTTAAGCTGTTTTTGCTCCAGCCTTTATGTTAGTCTGGCTCTTCATATTTGTCAGATGTAGAAAGATACTGTGTGGTTCAATTGCTTACATTACTTTGGAACCTCATCTAATAAAGCGAGCTGCAGTGCCCAGAGATTACAGAGGAATGCAAAAGGTTCAGGATGCCCCTAATCAAACATATTTTTAACTTAGAAAGGCTCCTTTCTACTTATTTACATTCTAGATCTGGGGTGAGGAACCTGTGGCCCTCCGGATGTTGTTGGATCGCAACTCCCATCAGCCCCACACAGTGTTCAGGGATGGTGGGAACTATAATTCACCGATATCTGGAGTCACAGCTTTCCCATTCCTTCCCACATAGCTCTATAATGCCATAGACAGACAGACAGATATCTGATTACACACATTTGCACACGCAAGCACAAATCTATCTGTGCTGAAGCCTATGAATATTGTTGATGGACTTCAGAATGGCTTACTCTGTGCAGCTTTTAGCATTTAAAACGGTTGAGTTCTCCTCTGAACTGAAGGGTTGTCTCCAATGCTGGTCCTACCTAGTTGCCTACAGCCCCAAATACTTAATACATATCAAAGTTCGAGTAACTAAAGATACATTTTGACTGAACATTATGGCTCTTGGAACCATTTATGCAAGCAACAGAGTGCCTGGTGTTCATCTTGCATCTGTCTCTTTCCCTGGAGAGTAGGGTGCCCACTTATACATCATCAGCAACATAAAGTGATCACAGTTTCCCCTAAAGCAGGCATGGCCAAACTTGGCCCTCCAGCTGTTTTGGGACTACAGTTCCCATCACCCCTGACCACTGGTCCTCTTAGCTAGGGATGATGGGAGTTGTAGTCCCAAAACAGCTGGAGGGCCAAGTTTGGCCATGCCTGCCCTAAAGTGTTCAAATGCTAATTTATAGCTACACGTTGCAAATTCAGAAATAATTGTTGCAATTTAAATAAGATCATTGTGTGGGGAGATTTGGGGGGGGGGGGAGACTGTGGCCAGGTACCTTGTGTGGCTGGTCCATCTGCTAGGTATTAAATGCTGATTTATAAAATTGGGGAGGAGGCAGTACTTTTCTTTCTCCAGCTTGCAGCAATTATAAGGTCACAAGTTTGCTACTCAGATGACACCCTCACCCCCCAGGAGCCACTGTGGGGGACCAGCTGGCATTTTCCATGTACCCGATGACAACTGATGATGTGAGGTGATGTCAAAAGTCCACAGGTCTCATGAATGGAGATGAAGGCAAGTCCGACGCCTGTTTATAAATCCTTTCCCTGCCCTTCCTGCCTTTGATCAGAGACAACCTAAGTCATTTTGGTGCCTGAGGCAAAATAGTGACCTGATCTCCACACCACCACAGTTGTAAAACATCTTTGAATAATTGTCCACTTCCTATCCTCTAATGAAGGAGGACTAGTAGGGTCCAAAACATGTTGGATCAACTGACATCTCTTTACTACCTCATTGCTTCTAGAAAGATCCTACTTTCAGTTCCTTTAATGCAGTCTTTGCCAACCTGCACATGCTGGCCGGGGCTGATGGCCCAGGAGCAACTGGAGGGCAAGAGGTTGGCAAAGCCTGCTTTAATGGCACATCCATTTTCCTCATCTGTAGAAGACTGCTGCACCCACTACCTCTGTCTCTGTTCTGTGGTCTCCGCTACCAGGATATGGAATAGCTTGTTGGCCTGTGAAGTCTTCTGCAGAAAGCTTTGAAAAAGAAAAGAGGGAGGTGGGAAGTGTTCTGTTGCTCTGAGCATCTGGGAAATTGAAGGTCTGCTGTATTATATAACAAATGTGTGTTTTATTAAATGTGCATGCCCAGGCAAACTTTGCCATTTGTGCTTTTTTATGGCTACGCACTTCGTACCCCTGCACAATTACTGACTCGCTGCTGTTACATTTATGACCATTTTTGTTTAAAAAGGGCTTCTTGTGGTTGTTTAATAGCTGTACAAGTGGCTCTCTGTTCTGAGTGTTTCTGACTCAGTTTTGATGCCGGGAGGTCAAGGCGTAGGTGGGAATGGTTTACTTGACGGCCCCTGCCCATGTGGCTGTGGCTTTCATGAATGCTCCTGGATGGTGAGGTTCCTACAAGTTACAGAAGGGGGGGTTGTTGGGGGGGGGTGCGTGTGAGCCTGGCCCAAAGTCCTTCTCTTGTAGCCTCCACTCCACTATGTTTCACATCACATTCATTACAAATGCAAATAAGTGAGGGTGGTTCTTCTTCCAACCTAAGTGCACTTAAATAGACAAAGGATGGAGGAGGAGGACTGATGAGGACACTGTTAATAAACACTTGTCTAAATGTTCTTTTCCCTGTGCGAATAAAAATAAGAATTAATCACAAAGAATGGGAGTTCCGTTTTGCTTAAGCACAGGATAACTTTGTGCAGCAGGACTTGATTTTCTTATTGAGCCACTTAATGTAAAAAAAATGATGTTAAACTTGAACATTTCTAATCTGATCCCAGCCTAATTGTAGTAATATCAGGGGTTCATCATTGCTTTAATTAGCTAATGCCTTCGCAGTGGTTAAGCGCATCTGTTTTGAAGAATACCATTTTATTAAATTCCCAAAGAGTTATTATTTGAACCACAGCTAAGACACTTTCATTAATTACGGAGCAAGGGCATGAAAGGCAAGAATTCTGCTCTGCCCATTATTATGGCAGGAAGAGGCAAAGCAGCAGCACTCGTGAGCCTGCTTTTCCCGCATCTTCGTAATGTTTTGAAACAGGTTGGCTTTGACTTCCAGCCAGATCCTGCAGTCATGTGAACCCTGTTGGCATCTCCCTTGGCACAAGCAAGATGAAGCATGAGATCACAGATTTTACTTGCCATAACTTGCACGGTCAAGTGCAATCACCAGGAGTTTTTCCCATGGGTGCAAAAGTCATCACGTATCTAGGTCAGACTAAGGTGATGGGTTGGGGGGCCAGGGCTGCTTCCAAAATACAATCCCCATTCCCCCAAAAAGGATGCATAAAATAAGGTACAGTCACGTGGCATCTTGAAGTTTTACAAGTGTATTGTAGAGTTAGGTTTCGTAGAGTGCAAAAATTAATCTGAGCGTGTGCTCAGGTCAGACTAAGGTGATGGGTTGGGGGGCCAGGGCTGCTTCCAAAATACAATCCCCATTCCCCCAAAAAGGATGCATAAAATAAGGTACAGTCACGTGGCATCTTGAAGTTTTACAAGTGTATTGTAGAGTTAGGTTTCGTAGAGTGCAAAAATTAATCTGAGCGTGTGCATTTCTGCAACTCTAAGCAAAACGCACACAAATTTTGTCAACCTTGATATACAAAAAGAAAGTACTCTTGCATATGTGCAGTTTAATTTTTTTAACTCACTTACCTCATTTGATTTGTTCACTTCCTGCCTTGGGCCTAACATACCTCTCTCATAACTCTCAGCCTAACATACCTCACATGATTTTTGTAAAGATAAAGAAGAAGATATAAATGGTTGCAAAGGAGAACTTAGTGTTTTCGTTATAGATATCAAACTGTGGTTCCTTTAACCAGAGTTATGCAACACTGTAGTTTAAAGGGTCATGTGTTTTTTTCTGAGCCTGCTGCAAATTAGTACAATGGTACCTCGGGTTACAGACGCTTCAGGTTACATACGCTTCAGGTTACAGACTCCGCTAACCCAGAAATAGTATCTTGGGTTAAGAACTTTGCTTCAGGATATGAACAGAAATTGTGCGGCAGCAGTGCGGCTGCAGCTGGAGGCCCCATTGGCTAAAGTGGTGCTTCAGGTTAAGAACAGTTTCAGGTTAAGAACGGACCTCCAGAACGAATTAAGTACTTAACCCGAGGTACCACTGTGCAGCTCTAATCTGTACCTGATTAGCAGCAGGAAAGAAAGTGACACTAAAGGACAGCAGCTCTTTTGGACCCCAGGGATTCCTATAGCCTGGTAACCTCACTTATCAATCACAACTCTGACTTCATTATTGGCTGAAACTATGAAAGTGGGGAGCGGCCAGTCTGGGTCATCTGAGAGAAATTGCTCCTTCTAGGGCTAGATGCTTCCTTACTTTAAAAATGAAAGCTCCAAGTCTATGCTCCCTGGTAGGTATGGGCCCTGATGCATAATTATAACCCAGACTTGCCGAATCAGTCCTTAAATAATCTTATATATTTGTGGCTTTTCACCCTCATAGGCCTGGGAAGGACAGGCAGCTCTCAATCGTCACCACTCTCTTCCTCTCCCTTTTTGGTTGGTGTTCTCCATTTTAACTTGAGTTATTTTAAGTCAGCAAATAGCAAAAGAGAGAAATTGCAACAAGAGAGTGAAAAGAAAGGCACATAAGCTAGGCAAGAACTGCAAAGTGATCAGGGCTGTGTGGATTTTATCATAAGTCAATACGGCCATGTCACACAACCCTACATAAGGCTGGGCTATGGGTAGAGAAGAGGCACTCGGTGCTTGGCCCGTATGGCATTCGTACTCAAAATTCTCAGTCTGTGCTGATATTTCAGTGGATCAAAAAAAGACTGCCAAGGCTTACAGTAGTGTGAACTAATACATTGGCATGCCGCCCATTGAAAAATTGGAAGTCATGCCACCAGTTCCTAAGCAGATGCCCACAATCCACTATGCACGGTTTGGCATACCTTCAAGGTCATGTGAATCATCTGCCCTCTAACTCATTGTGGCCAGTATAGGCAGGCCCAGCGCCTTTATGCTTCGGAAGGCACTGAATTGGGAAACGCCAATAGCAAGCATCCCCAAGGCCTATACCTACACAGAATGCTCTCAGTTAGGATGCGTGAGTGCTTCCAGCTCTTTATCCTTTCTCTCCCCTCTGCTTTTAGCATACCCCACATTTAAAGCCAAGCATAGGTACCCAACATATTTAAACTATGAATGATACACCTAAAATGCAATGCAGGCGAAAACCCACTCTCTTCAAATACCACAAAAAGCCAGGAAAGGACATGTGGTGCATTTGAAAAATACCCGGAAGTGTTGTAGCTTTGGTAGAAACAGGCTTTTAATTATTTAAAATATTGTTTTACCACTGTATAGCAATGCTTCCAAGGAAGACCCCCCCAATGTCCATGATAAAATACAAGACTCAAAATAACATATAATCAAAGATGCACAGATTTAAATTGGCAATACATTAGAATAATCTTTTTTAACCTTTCGCTCACTTTTACCATATTGCAATGGTGTGGAACCTTTGTTCTGGTACTGAAAACCAATCAAAGGTACCCTGTTCCTTAATTCTAAGCATCTGTCTTTTGCAGTAGGACCTGGTGGGTGGATGCTGGTGTTCAGGTTGACAAGTCTGAAGTCCATCTACTTCTGTTGTAGAGCATCAGCATTAAGAAAATGGGTAGGGGATAAGTGGAGACATTGTTTCTGAAGACCCCAGTTGATCCTGAAAGCATCTTCTAGTCCTCTTCCGGCTATTTTAGACATGCATAGCTCTTTCACATTGAAACAAAGGGCATATAAGTGCTTTTAACATAGGCTGTATCAAGCCCTTGGCTTTTACCCAAAGCACATGCACAGCTCATCTCAACACCTTCCCACTCTGTGCTTTAGGAACAGGATATGAAACTGATTCTTAGACAGAGGACGCATATTTCTGAGGTCATGTTTCAGCTGAGCATCTGCATAACATCTCATCATCAAGCCCTTTATTTCATCTCTTTGCTTACCGTTTCTAAAATTATATTATTTTGGCTGGCATTCAGGTGGATTTCCCCCCCCCCCATTAGAAACTAACAAATGACAGACAAAAAATACCTAGGGTGGTTAAACTTACATTTTTTCCCCTTGTGAAACTGTCTATGAAGATAAACTGAGGATCTTGGATGAATGCCTGCTGTCAAAGAAGGCACTGACGCACATCTCGTTTGCTGCAAGGAGGGCTTTACAGTATTTCAGAATTGTTGCTTCTGCAGCATGTTTACACCCACATCCCAGGTTACTTTCACCAGTGAGAAAAGTCCTTCGATAGGCCTCCTTTCCTGGAGTACCTGCTGCCACACTGCTGGCCTTGGCAAGCTTAAATCCAGGACTTATATTCCCCTGAGGAGGAAGGAGGCTTAGTAAACCATGGATGCAAGGCTCCTTTGACCCTGGTCAGTGGGACATAGATGGACAGCCTGAAGATAACCTCTGGCTGGGGGGGGGGCGTGAAAGCCAGGCCTCCTTTCTCTGTGTAGAGGTCCTATTGAGGTCTAGCTATTCCAGCTTGCTCCCTGTGTATCCACTGACCCAATTGCTCTTCATCTTCTTCTTCCTCCTCCTCCCCCACCCTCCATTTATATTATCCAGATTTCCACACCCTTCCTTCTGCCTGAGGCCCTGCAGCTGGGCTCCTTCCCTTCCACCATACAGATGTCTGAGAGTACCACACCCTGCTCCATCTCCCCCAGGTGTAGCCTTCAGGCAATGACAACATATGATGGCCTCAAGAGCCATTGCCTGGTTGGTGCTTGGTGGTGTGGATCAGGGCATACTTAAAAGGCAAGGCGCCAGCAAAGGATTGGCAAGCACTGGCAGCCTATCACATTTATGGACACTTAATTTTGGGCCAGTGTAAACAAATCCGGGGTATCTGACAGCTTTGTTTCAGATTTCTTAATTTTCCTGCATTCTAAAAAGACTAGGCCAGCCTTTCTCAATCTGGTTGGGGCTGATGGGAATCGTAGTCTAAACCATTGGGGAAGGCTGAATGAGACTCTTGTGTTTGCTTTCATTTAAAAATTAAATTCAGCACAAATATAAATGACTTGCTATACCTAGGGTGTTTAACCAGCACAAAAATGGCCACAGTTGAACAAACGCAGCCAGGTTAAAGTGAATCTCTTGAACATGTCTGTAAATCACTTTAGATCTCTCCCCTGTTTCTTTTTGCCATGGGAATGATACTACACAGAGTAACTGCCATCAAAATGGCTTAAAATAATAAGGATAAAGTATTCTGTTCCGAAATGTCAAGTTAGTTCTACTCTCTGTTGTCCTGTCAGCTGATGATGAAACTGTGGCTCCAAAAATAGGCAGTGTAAACCAAAGACATGACGTTCTTTCCATATTTGCCAAATAAGGGCACTTTCTTTTCTTTCTTTTTTTATGTTAAGTGAAAAAGAGATGGGGCAAAAGCCACGAATAAGCTAGATTCAGTTGACTGCTAGGGAAGTCTCTGTTTGATGGACAACTTGGGAAGTCTTACTGCTTGCAGAATTAAGACCCACTGGGAAATTGAATGGGAATTGTTTGATTTATAGATTGATTTACAGAATTTTAGGCTTCACTTTATTAAAATTTCCAAAGCAGCTTACACCACATAAATACTAATAGCAAAAAATCTGTTAGTAGCAAATGGCATGGTGAGTTGCCACCATTCACCTGATATGTGGTTAGTCACCAGATTATAATAATTCTCAGTGGCTTGATATCAATGACCATCAAAGATGAACAAATAAGTTTTTGAGAGACTAAAAAATCCAACAGTTGGCAGCTACTTTATTTCAGATAAAGCTAGACATCACAACAGGAAAGGCCTTCCTGGTCACAGCCAGACGTAATTCTGCAGGCTGCAGCACAACCAGGAAGGCCTCAATTATTATAGAAAAATGGAACACAAACCAAATGTTTTGAACATTCTTTGAAAAATGTAAAATCTTTTCCATTCACTTCTCCTGCTTTACACTCAATGGGCAATAGTGACTGGCTCTATTGGCTGAATTCAGGCATTATACCAGACAGCGGCTTGTACTAACCACAATTAAGAAACCATACCATGGTTTGAGATTCCAAATGTAAAACAGGCAAAACATGATACAGAGAGGCTGGTCTGCTTCCATTTTCCAACTGCTCTTGTACTTAGCTTCTTAGGTTCACTCCTAGATCTGTGGTGCAGCAGCCTGTGGGGGGAGAGAAACAGCTGGAACAGGTTTGTGAACTCAGGACTGTTGCTATACTCTTGCTAGATAAAATCTGAAAAGCGGAATGAACCAAGAGGTGGTGAGAAACTGGTGGTTGATGCATATCCCTGATATGCCAGGGCATCCTGTTTACTGTTTGCCATGTTTACTGTTTCACCACTTTTGTACCATCTCAAAAGGATCATTCATCCAGCATGTGTCTGTAGTACATGTAAGTCTTACACGTGTAAAAAAAGCCACCAGAAATAAAGCAATTCAAATTCAGCTATGAGTTATTGGGTACACAGATATAAACCAATTCAAGAATCCACCCCAAGTAATATTGAATTACCGTATATGTAATATAATTATTGAATTGCATGAAGTATAAGCACATATCACAGCTTCTAACCAGAGAAATTGGAAGGATCTGCCAATTTCAATTCCTTCTGTTTCTCATTTTTCCAATTTAAATTCAGTTCTCTAAATTTTGCAGCGATTTGTATCATCATCATTGTTATAAAATGCTTGTGAAAATTTATCAGCATTTTAGTGAAAATTTCTCCAAATAAACACATTTTTGCAAGACACTTTCCAAAACGTAATGCATTTTATATGTTATTTTCAGTAATAACTTCCTTTTTATGCAGACCTTCTCCTATCATGTGCAGATTTGTAAGCAGGGTTTGGGTAGACAACAGCATCACAAAATTCAGGTAAGTGCGAATACTCTTCATTGGAAGTCTTAAAACGTTCACGAATAATTTTTTGATAACTAAATAACAACCGAAGTACTCACTCAATATTGAAGAAAATATTTTGTCTCTTAGCAAGCTCATTTGGGGATGAAGTAATTCCCTGGAGAACCGGATTCAGAATGCAAACCTGCTTCCCTTTTTGAAAAAGCAACCCTTCGTGCCTTTCAATCATTTTGTCAGGTTTGTCTCAACCTTTCTATTAAAATCCTTGGCAGAATATCATGCTTATAAAATTTTAGGCATGTTAGGTTAGTTTTGGAAGAAAATTAGGCTGGGTAAAAATAAAGCTTGAATTGGAAAGCTAGTTTTCCAGCCTAAACTGTGGAGAGAAAATGAATGGGAAAGTCTTCCAAGGTAAACAGCGAATATCTGGCTGTGAAAATCTTGTTTATTTTCAGACCAGTACCTCTGGTGCCGTCATGATTGACTTTCCGGTCATAAACCCCAAACCTCCTTTCAATGCATTTTTGGTATATTTAACTACTGGATACTTTGATGCCCTTCAGTAAGTGAAATACTTCAGTTCTGTCCATTTACAATGCTTTCCTATATGGGCCCTACTCAGAGTTCAGTGGGTAAGCGTGTCTACGATTTCATCCTTAATGGTTTTGGACCGATAGGCAATGCAAACAAATCCTTCAATGAACAATCAGGAAAATGACCATTAGAAGAGTCCTGAAAGACCAAGCCAAAGCCCATCTAGTTAAGCATCCTTTTCTCACAGTCGCCATCCAGATGCCCATGGGAAGCCTGCAAGCATTCTTCTCACTTGCGATAGCCAGCAACTGGTACTCAGAAGTATACTATGTCAGCGGGTGGCACTGTGGTCTAAACCACCGAGCCTCTTGGACTTGCTGATCAGAAGGTCAGCGGTTTGAATCTGTGCGATGGAGTGAGCTCCCATTGCTCTGTTCCAGCTCCTGCCAACCTAGCAGTTCAAAAGCACACCAGTGCAAATAAATAAATAAGTACCGCTGTGGAGGGGAGGTAAACACCATTTCCATGAGCTCTGGGTTCCGTTGCACCAGAAGCGGTTTAGTCATGCTGGCCACATGACCAGGAAAGCTGTCTGTGGACACAAACGCTGGCTCCCTCGGTCTGGAAGCAAGATGAGTGCCGCAACCCCAGAGTCACCTTTGACTGGACTTAACCGTCCAGGGGTCCTTTACCTATTCAGTAGCATACTACGTCCCACAGTTGTCATAGAACATAGCCATAGTGGCTATTGATAGTAATTTGATTGTCTTCTGTGAATTTGTTTGAGCCTCTTTTAAAGTCATCCAAGGCTATCACCACCTCGAATTCATGGTTTTACTGTATACTTTCTGTTTAACTCTACTTTTTTTGGATCTATCCTACATTTTCCAGCATTCAACTTCATTGGATGCCCCCAGGTTCTATTGGTGTGTGTGTGTGTGTGTGTGTGTGTGTGTGTGAGAGAGAGAGAGAGAGAGAGAGAGAAAGGGAGAGGGGGAGAGAGAGAGGGAGGGAGGGAAGGAGAGAGGTTTCTCCCTATCCATTTTCTCTTCCATTACTCATCTTTTCTTACAAAGGCTGTATGCTTATGAATGCTAGTTGCTGGAAAAGGCAGAAGGGGAAAGTTCTGTTGCACTCAAGCCCTGCCTACAGGCTTCCCATTAAGCATGAGGCCGGCCACAGAGAGAACAGGCTGTTGGACCAGGTGACCAGCAGGCTTCTTCTCAGGCTCTTAAAAAGCCACAAATGTTGTAACCATTTTTCATAGGGGAGTTGCCCCAACGCTTGATCCTTTTAGTTGCCTTTTCCTGAACCCTTTCCTGCTCTATAGTCTCCTTTTTGAGGCGATGTGCCCAGAATTGCAAGTGTAGAGTCACATTGTAGATTTGTGTGTTAACAACTTTGCGATACTGGCAGTTTTCTTTTCAATCTTTTTCCTAATATTTCTTCGCATGGAATTTGCTAGTACAGTATGCAATATCTTGCGCTGATTTTTTAAAAAAGTGGGTAGGAATCTGCCACGCAGGGGGTGAGGGTGGCCTTGCCATTAGTTGTCTGTCAGTGGCGATATATTGAGTCTATTTCTTAGCAAATGGAGGAATTTCTTAGCAAATAGAGGAATAAAAGCTAAAGGGAAGTGGACAGGGTTAAATGACTTCATGGCATGAAGGATAATGTTCCTAGGAAAATGTGGTTCTTGAGGTTTATCCACAGACAGTGCTGGGCTGTCTGCATATATAGAAGACATATTGGGCAGCGTGCCCTTCCTTTAACTTCCTGTTTGAAAGTTCCTAGTGTTTTTATTCAGGGCTAAATTAAATTTGGTTATGAGTATTCTAGCCATCATTAACCAATGATGTTTCACTTCCCGGCACCTACTGGCGAAATGTCTCCCTGAGTCTCTGTTTCCCTCTTTACCCCTGCAAAACAAAAGTTTCAAAAGCAAATCCTCTCCCTACCAGTAATATCACCGTCCAGATTTGTTGTGCAAAATATTGGAAGGCATTTTAGATGTGATATATTTTTACCGCCACAGTTAGGCAGCTCACTTTGGATTTGGTGATGTGGCATTCTCCACTTACTGGTTTTGGAGGACTTGCTGACAAGGCACTTCCATCCAAACCACACTGCAATCTGTTGGCTTCTTTTGCCCCCCCCCCCCATTTCAGTGGGCTTTGGATTAAACAGGATGTGCATTTAACCGCAGAGATTGCTAAAATGTGCAGCACTTTTCATATCTTCCATTGTAATACTTGCTTACAAATACAAGATATGGAAAAAAAACAACCAAAGGAGGCCTGAGACATATTAAAGGTCAATAACTATGGTGTAAGCTTTTATGGACTGCAGTTTACCTCATTATGGACAATAAAAGGTGTGTGGAGGGACTTCTTCCAATACATTTTCTCCACAATATGCATAATTTTATATATCTCTACCATTTGCATGTTCAGACCCACAGACCTCCCCCCTAAATAAGTTCACACATGACTCAAATTTTAGTTTTGTTTTTGGCAGAATTTAGGCCACAACTTTATTGATTACAGAGAGTGATCTGCATAGGCTCTGGTTCGACTAGCTCCCTGTACCCTTGCAAGCAGCGCTGACCCAGGGCACCAGCATAGGCCAGCTAAAGGTGAACACCTGGGAAGGTGAAAAGCCAGGAGCAGACTATGTTCACCACCCAGATGCCCCCCTGGACTCAGGCACGGGCACAGCCCCCTCTCAGGGATTGACCAAACCAGTTGAGTCCCTGGATTCCTTTAACGGAATACCCTTCACATAGGGATGGCGAGACCGCTCTCCCATCCCATCACCTAAACCAGTGCCTATCCACAACCTTACAAGTTGTGACGATTTGCTACGCAGCAGGCAAAACCCAAATGGCAACAGCCAATCAGCCAAGTAGAGAAATTCCTGCCATGCCCCTGTCCCAACGACAGATGACACACCACGGCATAGCAAGGTCAGTAGCACAAAGCCCTAAAAGTAGGGAGAGGTGGGCGGGTGTTCCAAATGCACGAGCCGAAAGAGGAAACTCTGGGTCATGTGCATGGGTATATATAGGTCCTTCAATCCATTTAGACTGCGCCCCATTGGCCAAATTGAACCCAACATTGAGGGACCTACCAATCAGGTGTTGTGGCTAACCAGTCAACCCACCCACAACACAGGGAGTCAGTCTCCAGGTCTCACTGCAACATGTGCCCTCTTTTAGGGAGGATACAATTTCCCCATACCTACCTTTTACCTAAACTAAACTTCCCCCCACCTATTTGCTACTGAATTCCAAAGGCAAACCAGCAACTTCCTGCCAGCATGATGCCCTACACACTTTATAATGGAAGCCTCAGCCTTGATGTTGTCTAAAATAGAGGTCTCTCGGGGGTGAAAGAGGACACCTTATTTTTCTAGCTTGCATAAACAAAAAAAACCTGGAAGTGCTAAGTTCATTCCTCAGGCAGATTCTGGCACCTATTCACGTCCCTTTTTGTATATTCCAAGAGAAAAATGGGTGTATTTCATAAAAGTACCACAGTCTTTAAAAATATGTAATAAATGCTTTTGTATTAGCAGTATGTGTTGGCAGAGTTCTTGAAGAAAAAAACTATTTTAAAGCATAAAGGCTTTGGTATTAAGGAATACAGTGTTGAGAATATTATGGTTTTGGCCTGGAAGATTTTTTTATGTCATTGGCTTCTCTCATCTTTTATTCACAAGCCAAGAGTGTTCAAGGAAGTATACTTGTTTACATTAATATATGTTTTTAATGATCTCTGGTAGTAGGTAAAAAATGTCATGTTCCCACATAAATTCATTACAGATACTTCACTAGTACATGTTAAAACAGGACACGGAAGCTGCCATTATTGCTCAGCACTGTGGGTCTGGGTTCAGCACATTTCTTTCTAATTTATTGCCATCTGTCTTCACGGTATATAAATTATGAAATGGACTCCCTTGAGAGGTTGTGGACTCTCCTTCCTTGGAGGTTTTTAAGCAGAGGTTGGATGGCCACCTTGATTCAAAATGGTGCCCAATTATTGCCATAGACCCACTCCTCAATTTCAGGAACCATCATGCCCAAGTATATAGTAGTCTCATTCTGATTTGTTTGCTGGGAGGTTATACCACAATGAGCATTCTTCCTGATTTGCTACTGTGGTATTTGTATGTCTATTTATTAATCAGTTGTTCATCCCACACTTTTCAGTGTGTTTCCCTATCACTTTCCTAACAGCAAATGTGTCAGGTTGGGTGTTTTGTTTTGTTTTGAAGTGTGTTTGTTGTGCCAGCCCTACAGAGTGTTTTCATCCACTTTGATTCTGGAAACTTCTTTGTTTGGTATGCGCTTGAATTGCTTCCGCAATATATTGTCAGCCTGGAGACAACCTTTTATGCTTTCCTAGTTTCTTCCTTTGAAGCTTCCCATATTATTATAGCTTCACCGTCAGCTTGCCATCTGAACAGAACAACCCATTTTTGGCAACTACTAATCATTGTCCCTCCCTGGACGTGTCCCAGCTTGCATAGAGTTCAGAGTTTGATTCATATGTGCTTTGGTTTCTGGATCTGTCTTGAATCTATGTCAAATTTTTTCCCCTTACCAAGCAAACTCTGCCACTTGCATACATCAAATTCTACACCAAACAATGCACACGAGCCCAGGGCTGTGCAGAACTTGTCTGAGGCCCAAGGAGGAAGTCTTGTTAGAATAAAGTTATGAACCCTCCCCATTGTGCTAAGCTAGTAGCAGGAGGGGACTGGAATCATCAGAGCTGTCTCTTTGCCAAGTAATCCTGGCTAAATTGACCTCTGGCCAGTTCTGGGATACCCATCATCAGGAACCAGCAGGAAACCAGAAAGTTGCATTCTAAGAGCAACGCAGGATCCGCTGGATTCTGAGCCAGACTCATTGCTGTTGTGTGATGGCATCAGAGCCTAATCACTGTACTCAGATTAGAGCTGTCTTTACAGATCATCCTGCCCACCCCTTTCATAGCAGCTACCAATAGAGGCAGGACATTGGATGTCACAGTGACCGCTGTGGAAAGCCCCAGTGGCAGAGTGGAAGTTAGACTTACACCCTAAATCAAATTGAGAGTAGACCTATTGAAATCAGTGGACTTGTGTTAGTCATGTCCATTATTTTCAGTGGGCTTTCTCTCAGTACAACTTAGATCATGGCTAGGCAAACTAAGGCCTGGGGGCTGGATCCGGCCCAATCACCTTCTAAATCTGGTCCACAAACAGTCCGGGAATCAGCATGTTTTTACATGAGTAGAATGTGTCTTTTTATTTAAAATGCATCTCTAGGTTATTTGTGGGGCATAGGAATTCGTTCATTCCCCCCCAAAAAAATATAGTTCGGGCCCCCCACAACGTCTGAGGGACAGTGGACCGGCCCCCTGCTGAAAAGGTTTGCTTACTCCTGACTTAGATGGTGACGACACTTTTGCATATATTTTACTACTACCAAAAGTGGCCAAGGTAATTGCTGCTTTTGGTATTGCAAATATTTTCTTGCCCTAGTGATCTAAAATCATCCAACATGTTTATTAAATTTAAAATCCACCATGTATATGTAACTAGCTCTGTAATCCAATAGTGTTATGATTGTTTCACACCATCCAGTCTTCTTCACACCATCAGTTTGTGAAATAATTCATAACTGTGCTGTGTCACCCGGCAAGGTGTCCGCAGACAGTCTTAATGTCTGCCTTTGGAAGTGTAGAGCTATAATTCCCAACACCTATAATGAACTACAGCTCCCAGTTTGGGACAGGCATAGTGTGTGTGTGTGTGTGTGTGTGTGTGTGTGTGTGTATCCCTATTTCCAAATAGGATCATCTTATTTTATCTTGCCCTTGATGGCCCTACAAAACTTGAGCGAAGATGTGGTTAATAAATTGGCCACAAATTCCATTGTACGAAAGAAAAATAAGTCTCCATGTGTATTTCCTATCATTTTTTATTTTTTTTACTGCAATACTATCTTGTAGACACGTACTGGAAAAGCAGAATGTCACTGCCAACCTTCCTCTGCTCAAGAACCAAGTTTCTTCTTTCTTTTCCTTCCTGCTATTTTGTATATATTTACTGTCATACATACAATAAATGCAATACTATTAAAGTAAAAAGAGAAAAGAAATTTAGTTTCTGTCTGGGTATGCCACAAAGAGAGGACCATACACTGTGTCGTATTTTGTTGTTGTTGCTGGAGTCTGTCTGTTTCTTTCCGTGATTTCACGTGCTAATGTGAATCGCCTGGATGTCATTAGTCATTGAAGAAGGCAAAAAGAATTAGAGCTGCCGGAAAAGTAGAAAGAACAAGTTCTTTTTGTTGGCTGATGTTAAAGACTTCTTGGCTGAATTTCTTATACTGAATTTTCCCACCTGTCATTTCTTTCTAAAAGACTTCTTGGTTTCAAAACTTTCTTAGACACTTTAGCATTACATGCCCCATTAATGGCAAATGAACAATTCAGACAGGACACAGCATGCGTTTAACAAGTATGGTATTAATTCAGGGAGCCAGGAGCAATAAAGGGAATAAAATATACTTGTGAATCTTATTTTTTTACATGAATTTTATAGGAGAATACAATGTTTGGAGTCAAGTACTAAAAAAAGTGATAAAGAGTTCTATACATAAATCTATAGAGTGATAATTAAAGTATATATACTTTTAAGCTCTCCCCCACCCTGCCGCCAATAACATTTCAGTTCACAGAGCATGTCTCATTGCAATCCATGAAGCTAACGCTACAGAGATAAATGTTTTGTATTTTATCAGCAGGTTAGTTACTCAACTTTTGTTCAAATAACAAGAACAGTGGATTTAATATGCAGCACATGGGGCTGAAGATTTGTCAGGATTAAGGGATTTTCACTCAATCAGATTTTGAACATTGTTAATGAATAGGTAAAAACAAAACAGAATCACGGGAAGCTAAATTTAAATCCATCAGTAAAAGCAACTTGCATTTTGGGTTGAAAAGCTCCTTCTGGGGAAAGAGAGTAAAGGTCCTTTCCCCTGAAATGTCAGTTAACGTTATTGGCACAGAACAGTTTTTGTAAATGTTGTAATTGGGTACATTGGGATTTGAGTGTTTTGAACAGGAAGTGTAATGCAGGTAAAAGATACAGTATTACTTGCAATTTGCTTTGAGAAAAGATCTGATCACAACTTGAATGCCTGTTAGGCTGGTCTGTAAAAATAAAAAGTGCCTTTAAAAAAATACCCATAGCCGGATGAGTTACATATCCCATGATCCACTGCAAAGTCACGAAGAACATTTCTCTTTTCAGAGTGTCAGATGCAGAATATTGTTTTACTTGAAAATTCCAAAAGTCGTAATTGACACCACCAGTGTTAAAGTACATTTCAAAGCAATTATTCCCCAGGACATCACTATTAACTCATACAGAGACACAATTGCCTCTTAAAATAGTGGCACAAACATATAGGAAGCCTTGGAGGCTGGTTCATAAGGGAGAATAGCCTCCTTACAACAAGCCTGGTGTGTGGCCCTGAATGTCAATTTCCTTGCGGGGGGGGGGGGAATACTAGAATTACTGGACTTTGCATGCCATTGGCTTTGGCTCCCCCTACAGGTGGTCTCCCTGTCTTCTGCCCTACCAGTCCCAATAGGCAGTAGTCTCCACTGTTAGGAAGTATATGGAGAAGTTAGGGAGGGCTGAATTAAGCTGTCCGGAGTTTGTAGTGTAGATAATTATTTCCAACTATGCTTGATTTCCACAGTAACATGACGTGAAGACCAGAAGCCCCTTCATCCCAACATCAAGGCAGCTTAAACAGCATTCTCTTCTAAACTAAACAAGTTCTGTCCCAGGTATACACACAGATACAGTTATGTACTGAAGTTCTCACCCTGGGCCAGCAGGGGGATACTGTAGATAGTTATGCAAATGAAGGATCGAAAGTGACGTTCAGTGATTGGATAGTTTGTATGCAAATGAAGGATCGAAAGTGACGTTCAGTGATTGGATAGTTTTAGAAAATGGCAACAGTTACATTGTTCTGGAGCTCTATATAAGCAAGCTGACTGAGCTCCTCAGATCAGTTCTGTTCCAGCTTACAAATAAAGAACTGCTTTGGAAGAATTGCTGTGTCGTCTGATATGTTTGCTCACAACCTAACAGATACAACCTCAGGCTCATGGAGGTCAGGTATGGTAGCATGGCACCAGCAGCCACAATCCTAATTTTACATACACACGGTTACTTCTCTACATGTATTATGGATGGGAAAGAAATTTTTTTAAAGATGAATGAGAGAAGGAAAAAAAGATGGATGAGAAACTATATAATTTGTACTTCTAATACAAGAACCAAAGCACAGCTATCCTTTGAAATCTCTGCTTTTTGTGATGCACTTCTTCAAACATTGTGTACAAAAATGCATATAAAGAAAAGTGTGCAGATGAAAATAACAGACAAAATGCATCATATTAGGGGGAAATGCTTGCAAAGATTAGTCAAACATGCAAAGTGTATTAGTCAAACATGCAGACAAAAATGTGTTGATTAGGAGAACGTTGCACTAACTTGCTGCCAAATTTTCATAGAGATTTTTATAAAAATACAAATTGCTGAAGAAATATGGGGGAATGAATTTAAGATTGGAAAAATGAGGAACTGAGAGTAACCAAAATGGACAGATTAATCCATCCCTAACACATGTACAGCGTCAGTACAAAGTTGCTGGCATCCAACAATCAGCCTCTCTGCCAATGAGTATTGCTGTCAGAGTTGGAGAAGCAGCTGGTTTTTTCTTCTATCTGATTGCTTTAAAAGATATTCTTTCTTGCTCTTCCAGTGTAGAAATGAAATGCCTAAAGCTGCAGCATACTTATGATGCACACAGGAAAATAGGTCAGCTTAGGGCTGGGACAACTCTGGCTGCACCTTTATAACCTGTTCATTTTTTGTAAGAGCAGAGGGTCATGCTCTGAATAAATGATCTCTCGCTCTCATCACGTCCCTGCTCCTTGTGCGAGAATATCCCTAGACCACAAGAGAGCTGGTGGGAATGCTGGTAAGCCACCTTCATTTTACTGCAGTGGATGAAATATAGTGTACATATACTCTGTACATATACATATATTCTGTTCTCATCCTGAAGCAAAGTTCTTAACCCGAGGTACTATTTCTGGGTCTGTAACCTGAAGCGTATGTAACCCAAGGTACCACTGTACATGGGAATGTTCAGCAGGACATGAAAATAAGATTCAAATCCCTCTGTGCAGACCAGTAGCCATGAACATAGTTTCATTATTTTGTGCACACTTAGATCCTTGAATCATTCTTTCATTCACTGAAATATATATAGATCATCAAATAGTGGGCTGGGTACAGTGAGGGTTTGTTTTATTTTACAGTGGTACCTCGGGTTAAGGGACGCGGGTGGAGCTGTGGGTTAAACCACAGAGCCGAGGACTTGCCAATCAGAAGGTTGGCGGTTCGAATCCCCGCAACGGGGTGAGCTCCCATCGCTCGGTCCCTGCTCCTGCCAACCTAGCAGTTCAAAAGCACGTCAAAGTGCAAGTAGATAAATAGGTACCGCTGTGGCGGGAAGGTAAACGGCGTTTCCGTGCGCACCTCTGGTTTGCCAGAAGCAGCTTAGTCATGCTGGCCACATGACCCGGAAGTTGTACACCAGTTCCCTTGGCCAATAAAGCGAGATGAGCGCCGCAACCCCAGAGTCGGCCATGACTGAACCTAATGGTCAGGGGTCCCATTACCTTTACCTCGGGTTACATACGCTTCAGGTTACATACGCTTCAGGTTACAGACTCCGCTAACCGAGAAATAGTACCTCGGGTTAAGAACTTTGCTTCAGGATGAGAACAGAAATTGTGCTCCGGTGGCGCGGCAGCAGCAGGAGGCCCCATTAGCTAAAGTGGTGCTTCAGGTTAAGAACAGTTTCCGGTTAAGAACGGACCTCCAGAATGAATTAAGTACTTAACCCGAGGTACCACTGTATTCTTATACCATCTTTCAAGAATAAAATTCTTCCTGAGGCAGTTCACATGAAATACCACAATAAAATACAGCAGATAATATTTTTTTAAAAAAAATGTCAATAAAACAAATCCCACATTATTAAAAGTAGCAACCCAGCATCAAAAAAATTCGGCATAGCACAGTCACCAAGGCCCAACTACACGATGAGATTCCCAGCCACACTTAGTTTCTGAAGTACGAATATGATTTTTCTTACAGCAGGCCTGGGGAACATTTGACCCTCCAGATGTTGCTGAACTACAGCTCCCATCAGTCCCAAAAATCATGGCCTCTCCCAGAGGATGATAGGAGTTGTCATTCAGTAACATCTGGATGGCCAAAGGTTCCCCACATCTGTCCTAGAGGGTCTGAGGTTACATTCTTAGTCTGCTCTCTCTGTGTGTTCTTGATCAGATTTTCCACAGAAAGATCAAACCTGGATTAAATGGCAGGGGGCACAAGTTAGCATCTTGATGCCAATGATGTGATTCAGATGCTGTGAAAAGCCTGAATGTGTGAGGAGCCACAACCCCACAATAAACACTGTTCTGTATCCAATCTTACTCATGGGACCTGCACCAAAACATTGCTCTTCTTCAGGGTGCCAGCTAACCATGAGCATTCCCAGGATATTCTCCAGAGTCGCATGCAAAACAAAAAAACAGTAGTTGACTTACTGACCAATAAATATAGGATTTCAGGTAACCAAGAAGAAAACCCAGATTCTGCCAGGCTCTGGCAATGACTCACCATATGTTGTCAAAGCCCATCCTATCAATAACCCCGTTACGTTCTGCACTGCAGGGGGTGGGGGTCATAAGGTCCAAGCTATTTTTCCGCCTGAACCACAACAGTAAAGTCACCACCCCATGCCAAGGTTCATCAAACTGAAGGCTGGCCAAGTTATTTTGGCAATGAGGCCGAAAATTCCAACAAACATCTCTCTCCCTGGGAGTAGAAATTTGCTGCCCTTTCCTAACAGTCCAAAGCATCTCCCTGAGGCATCTGTCTCACTCTGCTTATTGGCAGCAGAGCATGGGCTTCGCATGCAGAGATTCAATCCCTGGATTCTCCCTGTGACCCCAGGTGAGACACAGCAAGTCACATTAGACAGCATAAGGCTAGTAGGATCAATGGCCCCATAGCAGATCATGGTTCAGTATGCATATAATGGTCTTGTTATATGCATATATGGTTCTACCTCTGCTTGATTGTGACTGTTCTTCCAACCCTTAGACATGCCTAGGGAGACAGTGTTGCTGAAGCCCAAAGTTGGGAACTTTGAAAGCAGCTATTTCACCACATGTGTGTTACATAAAATGACCAAATGCATATTACAAAACCATGCAGGACAAGCCAGGGCTTGTGGGGATTGTGTGTGGCCCCCCCAGATGTCATTCTACAATTTGCATCCTCTCTGGCCGCTGGCCATGCTGGCTGGGGAAGATGAGGGTAGGATCCAACAACATCTGGAAGCCACAGGTTCTCCATCCATGGTGGGCCATTTTAGGCTCTAAGACGTCCAAAAAGGAAACAAACATATTCCACCCTTCAGACAAATATTTACCATTCATTGTTATGAATCTCAAACTCGCATATTTGTTGTTGCTCTTGTTATTTCCTGTTATTTTTTCTTGTGCTTTTAAGGGGGTTCTGTTTGTTGAGTCCTGTTGAACGCTGTTGCATAGCTACTAAATTCTAAGATGCTTTGAACTGACTGCCCTTTTATCTTTATCAGATTAAATCTCCAAGTTTAATGAGAGGCAAGATTTATGAACAGGTAATCCTTGCCCAAAGGAGCAAGCAAGTTTCCCAATGCAGTAAGAATTAGATCAAAGTGCACTCATTACTTCAGACTTCTCAATGCAACTGCACAAGAACCAACTGTTTTCAAGGCATGTGGTAGCTTTATTGGGAGTTTACCTCTTTAAAAAATGGGCTGGTGTTCTTCAAATAGACATTAACATTTCTTGACATCCTCCTGCTTTTGCTGAAACATTGTATCTATGGCCTCCTAATCTTCCAGCCTTCTAATCTTCTCTACGTGATCAGTGACCCATTATATGCTGTCAAATCCCATCTTCTCAATAACCTGTTTAATCCATCATGTGTATGTTGGATACACATTGAGATCATCTGAGGGTACACTTTTTCGTTTCCATCATGAACCAGAAGAACAACTCATTTCAACTTCAGTGTGGTGGGCCCCCCTATCTGCAGCTTTTTCCCATTAGAAACCAGGCAGGCACCATTCCTGCTGAATTTCAGTTGTCCGGTTAAAATAGCTTTCTTCATTCGGGAGGTTGGGAAAACCTCCAGAACAGCAGAGAGGGAGATTCTTCTGTCTGGCAAACTGAAAAGCTTGCACTGATGGAACAACTGTCATAGCACTACATTGAATTCTTCCCTACAGCTGGTCTAGAACAAGGTTACAGGGTTAGACTTTGTGGTTTGACCATATTACTCTAGCTCTTTCTTAGGTTTTCCTCACTGTGCTTATTTTAATCTTTAAAGGCCTGAATGCATTGGGGTCAGACAATCTGAAAGATTGCTTTCTCCCATAGATTCTGCCTGAACCTTAAGATCCTCTCCAGAGGCCCTGCTCCAGGTGTTCCCACCAAATAAACAGAGGCAAGCAACCACTAGGGTGAGGGCCTTTTCAGTAGTGGCACCCAGGACATGGAATAGTCTTCCCAAAGAGTTTTCCCAACCTTTGTTGTTGCTGCTGAAAGTTCTGCTTTGTTGTATTGATGTAGTTTTTAATCTCCCTCCTTTTTTTAAAAAAAAAGTTTTATGTTTGGCTTTGTTATGTTTTAATTGTGGGTGGCTGTTAGTTTGCTTACTGTAAGCCACCCAGCTAACTTTTTTTTAAGGGGGCTGCATACAAATGTCACAAAAATTCAAACAAAGGATGTGGAAGGATGTGGGGCTGTGCATGCCAGCTCTGCCCAAAATGTTCTGCACATGTCCCAGCACTGCATGCTCCATCAATATCAAGATATTAAGCAGGAAAGTCCGAAAGGGGCTTCTAAGTGCATTTAGCAGAACATGGTGAGAAGTGTCCTCATTACTGGGGACCCTAATAATGCAGGAGTGGATGGGAACACTGGCGGAGGAGGCAAAACTGCCATTCCCTGTTCAGGCCTAACACCTGCAGAGGCCTTCAGTTTTCTCTGGCCAGAGAGTGTATCCGCAGGGTTCAATAGAAAAGGCTAAATATGTTTAACCGAGTTAGCATTTCAGTTAGCTAAACATTTTAGCGCATATCTTTAATTATATGGTACTGTGCTATGAAACAATATAATTGTCTCCAGAAGTGTGTGGCAACTTTTAGGAATAATTAAGTGCTTAAGTCATAGAGAGTGAGAGTTATAATTTCAGAGGCATCAGCTTCAGATTGCAACCATAGCGTGGCTTAAATGTGATTTAAGGACAAACTCTAATAACTAAAATAACTTGTTTTGGGAGATTTGCAAGCAAGCATGTCCCCAGTTCTGGGTGGCATTGCTTCCTTCCCACCCACCACACAAATACGCACACTACGCAAGTGTGCAGAAAATGTCTTCCTGGGAATAAATTTAGAGAGGGGTCATGGTTTTGATCTGTTGCAGCAAACACAACACATGGCATCTTATGGCATCTTGTGGCCTGAAGGCTACAATTTGCTCCTCTTTAATGAACCACAAGTCTTCATTGTTCATCTTCTCTGCTGTTCTACCTTCAGTACACTTCCTTTGAGGACGCTTTTGTGATGCAGAATCCCCTTAGAAACCCCCCCTCCCTTTCCACCCAGAACAGAGAGAGTTCACCATTGTGGCACTCCAACCTGTTTTCAGATTTCCTTCTGAAGAGGGCCAATATTTAGAGGACACTTTTGTTTCTCTTCTTGGCACACTGAAGGTGGGGTGAGGAAAGGAATGCTATTCTCTGAAAAAGTTCAAAGGGGTCTTCCCTTCCCCAGAAATGTAAAAAAGGAAAGCAAACTACAATTGAATTACCACCCAGTGGGTGGCAAAACAAGCACAAGCTCTCTGGTTTGGGATTCCTTCTCACTTCCCTGCTACGAAAGTAGCACAAGCAGAGACAGGGAAGGCAACAAGTTATAGCTGAGCATTTATTCCAATTCTGATTCATACTCCAGTTTGACTTCTTAGGCTTGTGTATTGCCTGCTAAGGAGCTGAAAAAGCTTAGGTCAATTTGTGTGTGTGTGTGTGTGTGGTTGTTTTTTCAGGAGCTGGCCCACTTATCTGTACACTAGGTGGTGATGGAAAATGTGAGAGTCAGAAATACACAGATCTCCTATGCAGACAGATCTATATGCTGAACTAAATTGGTTCTGGAGTCCATAAATCTGATTGGTCCAATTTACATGTTATATTCCGCCCGCCCCCCCCCCTTAATATGAAGAGTGCTGGGACACAAAAAGGGGAATGTGTAAATGATTTGATTTTCCATAAACTCATCACTGTTCATCACAGCTGACCATTTCAGCTGCTGATTCAATGCATTAGTATTACAGCATTGTGAGCCTGACCAGCTTGAGGACATGTTGCTAATTCCTAGAACTGTAGCATGGACAGCTTTCTGAATGGGTCATTCACACTGGGGCTTGAAGGCGTTCTGTAGCTCAAAGAGATGGGAAAATATGCCCCTCCCCAGTTTTTATGTTTTGCGATTCTCCTTGAGAATGACAGGAACACCACGACGCCAAGGCAGGACTTGCTGTATTGCAATCAAAGCATGTGGAGACAATGAGTCCAGTGCACTAGCAACTGTGGGTGGCCAGACAACTTGTTTATGAGCTTCTTAAAAAGGCAATAGATTTCTGAAGAACCAGGCATGGTAGCCATCAAGCCATTGACTGGTTCAATGCTATGGAATGCTCTTTCAGTAGAGATTCAGCAAGCATCTTTGCTATTAATTTTCAGGCATCTCTTGAAGATTTTTTGTTTGTTTGTGCTTGAAGGTCTGTGCAGTTGTTTACAACTTTTACTGAGAAACAATCTTTGTTAGTCAACAATTACTGAGTGCAGTCGTTTGCAATTTTTATTGAGTAGTCAGTTATTTTAATGATGGTTCTGCACTGCTTTTAAAAGTTTTTATGTTGTGGTATGCCACCCCAGTGTTTAGTGAGAGGGTGGTATAGTAACGTGTTTATAAATAAGTCTAACTGCCTCTTTTGTGCTTGCTTTCTTTTTCTTTCTTTTTTTCTAAATGTGTTTCTATGTGTTTCCCTTTAAAAATTCACAAAAATGTAACTGGATCGACTCACTGCTTTTCCCATGAGGAACTGAGAGAGATCAGACTTCAATTGGCAAATAAAGCAAATTATTTTAAGCAACTTGTCTCCAGTGTTCTCCATCACCATAAGGAAATTAAGCCCTGTATTATTCCTCCTGAATCATCTCATCCGTCAGGGCAGTGGGGAGCATACAACATGACTATGTGCATTGGTGCGCATGGTGGCTCTTAATCAGAATAACTAGATCCTCAAATGTTGCTTATAACAATGCCCTTCTAGAATAAGAACAGTATGCATAACAGACATACATCTACCTCAGAAGCAGTTCAATTTGTCTCATATTCATACATTTAGTCAACCTGCTGGTGTTTGGCTTTGGATGAAAATATGGCAGAGAAAACAAAATGAGCAGTGAGGCTATTTCAATTCCCATTGCCCCAACAACTCTGACACAGATTCTGAAGCTATGTGAGTTGCTAGTGCATATCTAGGCTTAAGTATGCCTACGGACCTTTTCTGATTTATATTGAACTGCTGGTAGGAAAGTCATATCTCAATGAAATTTTGGGAAAAAAAGAATCTCTTATTTCCCTTCACCCTCATTTTGAAATTCAGATCTAAAAGCCCCTTTTGAGAATCACTGCGAGCAAGACTAAATGTTATGTCTTGCAGATAAGAATTATGGCACTCATTTTATATACTAACTTGACAAATTAGATAACTTGTGCCCTGTTCAAGGTTATGTAAGCTTTACATTCAGTATCAGCCATTCTTGGGAATGTAAAAGTAATTTAAAAGTAGGGATAACGAAAGATCCATTTTGTAAGCAGACCTGAATTGGAAAAATATGTTTTAATATTGCTCCCTCACACATTCCTACCGCTTTACATTTGAGTCCTTTCAACCAGGTTTTATGCCTCGATATTCTTTTGTAAACACCAGAAAATCCAGAGGCCTATTTTTTTTTTCATAGAGGAAAGAACCTCAAGTAGTTTACATCTACTTCTAGAGCCCACATTCATTATAATAATAAAGCCATGCAGCCAATGGGAAGACACTAGAAATCCTGTGGTCTGAAGTATGCAACTTGTCATCAACCTAGATTATATGAAAAAGGTATCCTATGAACCTTGTTTAAAGCTATAATCCTAATTTACACTAGGACACTCACCTGGAGGCCATTTTTCCAGGAAACTGTCATCCTATCCTATTTAGAGTTTTCTGCATTTGTCCTCCAGAGACAGCAGCCTTTCCACTTTATTAAAAACCCAGAATGTCCTTAAAGCACTCAGTATACTCTTCTGTACAGATTAAAATCCTCAGAAGGGTGGAGTACCTTCTATATTTAGCAAAACAAGTACCTACAAATGACTGATACTTGCAAATATAGACCCTTGTCAACTGTCATTGAGCAAATGCCAATGGAGAATGTGTATATAATTTTCTGTGTGGGTTTAACAGCTGTGCATATTGGTATGTATACTACAAGCCTCTGCATGGTTATTCTGGGGATAGCCAATGACAGATTACACTTTTACGATGCAGACGAGCCAAGAATAAACATAAACTGAAGAACTAGGTCATATTTAAGCTTACCAAGTCAACAATTATTTTCTGTATGACAGAGAACAGCAAAAATCTATTATATCAAATTTTATTTTTAAAAATGCATGCAGTTAACCAAATGGTCCCCTTCATGGATCATTGCCTTGCCGTGGCGAAGGGGCTTGAAGAACTCAGAGAAGCTATGAACTACGCCGAGCAGGGCACACAAGATGAACAGGTCATAGTGGAGAGTTTTGACCAAACGTGATCCACCTGGAGGAGGAACCGGCAAGCCACTCCAGTATCCTTGCCAAGAAAACTCCATGGACAAAGACAACAGGCATATAAAAGTTATGACGCTGGAAGATGAGCCCCTCAGGTCGGAAGGCGTCCAACATGCTACTGGGGAAGAGCGGAGGGCAAGTACAAGTAGATCCAGAGCTGATGAAGCGGCTGGGCCAAAGCCGAAAGGACGCTCAGTTGCGGATATGCCTGGAAGCGAAAGGAAAGTCCAATGCTGTAAAGAAAAATATTGCATAGGAACCTGGAATGTAAGAACCATGAACCTGGGTAAGTTGGAGGTGGTCAAAAATGAGATGGCAAGAATAAATATTGACATCCTGGGCATCAGTGAACTAAAATGGACGGGAATGGGCGAATTCAGTTCGGATGACCATCACATCTACTACTGTGGGCAAGAAACCCGTAAAAGAAATGGAGTGGCCCTCATAGTCAACAAAAGAGTGGCGAAAGCTGTACTGGGATGCAATCTCAAAAATGATAGAATGATCTCGATACGAATCCAAGGCAGACCTTTTAACATCACAGTAATCCAAGTTTATGCACCAACCACTGGTGCTGAAGAAACTGAAATAGACCAATTCTATGAAGACTTACAAGACCTTATAGAAGTGACACCAAAGAAGGATGTTCTTCTCATTATAGGGGATTGGAATGCTAAAGTAGGGAATCAAGAGATAAAAGGAACAACTGGCAAGTTTGGCCTTGGAGATCAAAACGAAGCAGGGCAAAGGCTAATAGAGTTCTGTCAAGAGAACAAGCTGGTCATCACAAACACGCTTTTCCAACAACACAAGAGACGACTCTACACATGGACATCACCAGATGGGCAGTATCGAAATCAGATTGATTATATTCTCTGCAGCCAAAGATGGAGAAGCTCTATACAGTCAGCAAAAACAAGACCTGGAGCTGACTGTGGCTCAGATCATCAGCTTCTTATAGCAAAATTCAAGCTTAAACTGAAGAAAGTAGGAAAAACCACTGGGCCGGTAAGATACAATCTAAGTCAAATCCCTTATGAATACACAGTGGAAGTGACGAACAGGTTTAAGGATTTAGATTTGGTGGACAGAGTGCCTGAAGAACTATGGATGGAGGCTCGTAACATTGTACAGGAGGCAGCAACGAAAACCATCCCAATGAAAAGGAAATGCAAGAAAGCAAAGTGGCTGTCCAACGAGGCCTTACAAATAGCGGAGGAGAGAAGGCAAGCAAAATGCGAGGGAGATAGTGAAAGATACAGGAAATTGAATGCAGATTTCCAAAGAATAGCAAGGAGAGACAAGAAGGCCTTCTTAAACGAGCAATGCAAACAAATAGAGGAAAACAACAGAATAGGAAGAACCAGAGATCTGTTCAAGAAAATTGGAGATATGAAAGGAACATTTCGTACAAAGATTACCATAATAAAGGACAAAAGTGGTAAGGACCTAACAGAAGCAGAAGACATCAAGAAGAGGTGGCAAGAATACACAGAGGAATTATACCAGAAAGATATGGATGTCTCGTACACCCCAGGTAGTGTGGTTGCTGACCTTGAGCCAGACATCCTGGAAAGTGAAGTCAAATGGGCCTTAGAAAGCACTGCAAATAACAAGGCCAGTGGAAGTGATGGTATTCCAGCTGAACTATTTAAAATTTTAAAAGATGATGCTGTTAAGGTGCTACACTCAATATGCCAGCAAATTTGGAAAACTCAGCAGTGGCCAGAAGATTGGAGAAGATCAGTCTACATCCCAATCCCAAAGAAGGGCAGTGCCAAAGAATGCTCCAACTACCGCACAATTGCACTCATTTCACACGCTAGCAAGGTTATGCTTAAAATTCTACAAGGAAGGCTCAAACAGTATGTGGATCGAGAACTCCCAGAAGTGCAAGCTGGATTTAGAAGAGGCAGAGGAACCAGAGACCAAATTGCAAACATGCGCTGGATTATGGAGAAAGCTAGAGAGTTCCAGAAAGACATCTACTTCTGCTTCATCGACTATGCAAAAGCCTTTGACTGTGTCGACCACAGCAAACTATGGCAAGTTCTTAAAGAAATGGGAGTGCCTGATCACCTCATCTGTCTCCTGAGAAATCTCTATGTGGGACAAGAAGCTACAGTTAGAACTGGATATGGAACAACTGATTGGTTCAAAATTGGGAAAGGCGTACGACAAGGCTGTATTTTGTCTCCCTGCTTATTTAATTTATACGCAGAATACATCATGCGAAAGGCTGGGCTGGATGAATCCCAAACTGGAATTAAGATTGCCGGAAGAAATATCAACAACCTCAGATATGCAGATGACACAACCTTGATGGCAGAAAGTGAGGAGGAATTAAAGAACCTTTTAATGAGGGTGAAAGAGGAGAGCGCAAAATATGGTCTGAGGCTCAACATCAAAAAAACGAAGATCATGGCCACTGGTCCCATCACCTCCTGGCAAATAGAAGGGGAAGAAATGGAGGCAGTGAGAGATTTTACTTTCTTGGGCTCCATGATCACTGCAGATGGTGACAGCAGCCACGAAATTAAAAGACGCCTGCTTCTTGGGAGAAGGGCAATGACAGGCCTAGACAGCATCTTGAGAAGTAGAGACGTCACCTTGCCAACAAAGGTCCGTATAGTTAAAGCCATGGTTTTCCCAGTAGTGATGTATGGAAGTGAGAGCTGGACCATAAAGAAGGCTGATCGCCGAAGAATTGATGCTTTTGAATTATGGTGCTGGAGAAGACTCTTGAGAATCCCATGGACTGCAAGAAGATCAAACGCATCCATTCTTAATGAAATCAGCCCTGAGTGCTCACTGGAAGGACAGATCGTGAAGCTGAGGCTCCAGTACTTTGGCCACCTCATGAGAAGAGAAGACTCCCTGGAGAAGACACTGATGCTGGGAAAGATGGAGGGCACAAGGAGAAGGGGGCGACAGAGGATGAGATGGTTGGATAGTGTTCTCGAAGCCACAAACATGAGTCTGACCAAACTGCGGGAGGTAGTGGAGGACAGAGGTGCCTGGCGTGCTCTGGTCCATGGGGTCACGAAGAGTGGGACACGACTAAACGACTAAACAACAACAACAACCAAATGGTCTCCTCACAAACATGGGAGGGTGTATCTGTCAATTTCAGTTTCTCTCTGTTTCTCATTATTCCAATCTTAAATTCAGTTCTCTATATTTCCACATAAGTTTTTTAAAAGTCCTTGTGAAAATTCACCAGCATTGTAGTACAAATTTCTCCTTATGTGCACATTTTTGTATGCAACATCCCCTTGTATAAAGCTTCTTTGCATGTCATTTTCAGTAATATATGCATTTTTATGCACACTTTACCCCAGCATATACATTTGTATACACATTACGTGGCTGGAGAAATGCATTGCAAAATTTGGAGACGTGCAAATTTCAAAGGATGGCTGGGTCTGGATTCACAATGCACAAATTAGGCAAGTCCACCTTTAAATGCAAACTGGATTGAATTTCTTTCTCAACCTTATTCTCAAGTGCCCCTTCTATCACTGAAAACAGTATTTGGTAGGTTCCATATTTGGTGCATGGCCAGGGTGTGTGGATACAGCTCAGACCTATTTTGGGCTGCCCTTGGATAAGATGCCTTCAGTGGTGCAGTTCTTTCTCAGGGCTATTCATTTTAGGTTGGGGTGGGGGAGTCAATAGAGGCCAAACTGGCCACTTAGTTGGAGGAAATCTTTTCTACTTCAGATAATAAAACCCTGCCTTCAGGTAGTAGAAGATCCTTTTCCTTCAGTTGAAGGTCCCTATGATGAAAGGCTAAATTAAGTACAGTGGTACCTTGGGTTAAGTACTTAATTCGTTCCGGAGGTCTGTTCTTAACTTGAAACTGTCCTTAACCTGAAGCACCACTTTAGCTAATGGGGCCTCCCGCTGCCGCCGCGCCGTCAGAGCATGATTTCTGTTCTCAGGCTGAAGCAAAGTTCTTAACCCGAGGTACTATTTCTGGGTTAGCGGAGGTTACATACCTGAAGCGTATGTAACCTGTAGCGTATGTAACCCGAGGTACCACTGTATGTCTACAGTCACACAACAAGTAAAGGTTGGCTCATAAGAAATAATCCAAAATCCATTTTAGGATTGTACCTGGCAGTTCACCTAAAATTAATTCCCACCTCTATTTATCTTTATTTCTGCATTCTGTCTACCAGGGAACCTGTGTCTTTCACCTAATGATAGAGGCCAACCTGGGTCACAACTGGTTTTGTATTTCCTGAAATGGAGATTCGGCCATTGCTATATTTTATCTTCCCCGTGGACCTTGGTGCAACCTGATACCTTCATAGCACCTCATTTGACTGTCATCTCCTTCTCCACTCAGCCTTAAGATTCTTACAAGATTCAGACTGGGGGCATTACCAGCAGTAATCTCTCTCTCTCTCTGATTACCATCTAACCTGAGTTCTGGATAACTTGAATGCTTGTACACTATTTTGTGAATTTTTTGGGTGCTTTAAACGAATTACCCTAATGTTGTGCTTAATGAGTCAGCCATCACCAAACAATAGGATAACAAAAGCTGTTTGTCAAAGTGTTTCCTTTACTTTCACATAACAGCATGTTGTATGTGTGGAGCTGGAATCACCATGTTTACATCCACTGCTGCCAATAAGATGCCATAACTTTTCAGTTAAAGGAAAGGATTTTCTTTCCCAGCAGGTTCACATAATTCAAAGGACTCATTTTGTCATATTGTTGTTTGTCAGATATTTTCTTATGAGTCACACAGGGTCAAGCTCTTATATAATGCCCCCCCCCCATCCCGTACCTTCTCAAAATAATGCTAGTTGATTCTTGGTAAATTAAGCAAGATAATGCAGATGGCTTATGCTAAATGTG
Organism: Podarcis raffonei; assembly: GCF_027172205.1. Taxonomy (NCBI): domain Eukaryota; kingdom Metazoa; phylum Chordata; class Lepidosauria; order Squamata; family Lacertidae; genus Podarcis; species Podarcis raffonei. The sequence continues at coordinate 57,476,186 of NC_070604.1, forward strand.
CCAGTATTTAGCATATTGATTGAGTTTGGTTTTCTAGTGAAAAGTTTTACATTTCACCTCTGACAGCTTCGGTGGCTAAATGGGCTTTTAACTATAGCGAAAATGTGACTTTGTGCATTAAGTAACCTACTTTTCTTTTCTTAGTTTTCCCCCCGCAACTGAAACTGTATTGCCAGAGGAATGGAGCAAATAAAGAAATTGATCACAGTAATGGATTTCGGCAAGAGCTCTCCTGAGTCTCATTTCCCTTGGCTTCTCTACTGCCATTTTTTTTTTTTTTTTGAAATGCTATTGTGGTTTGATTTCCGTACTAAATAAGAGATTTTCTTGATGGAAACTTGCCTTTATGCAGCAATACTGTTCATCACAAATGTATTTTGATGCTGTAAATTGAGAAAAGGGTTCTTTTGGATTAAAAATTCAGCAGTTGTGGTGGATCAAAAAAATTTGTGGCTGGGGTTTCTCAAAGGTTAGGAGGAAACTATTGTTTTTTCAGAAAGTTGAGCACTGTTACTGTCCATGATGCACCCACACAGTTGTTTCAGGTCAGCAACTTTGACCAGACATAGAATTTAGTACATGTAGCAATTCTCAATTCTATTTTACTGATATGCAAAACAAAAACAAAACCAGAACCTGCTATGGTAAGCTCCTTCTAAATCCCCCCCAAAAGCACTGACTGAAAGTAAAAGGATAGTCTTTGTGTGGTCATTTTCTGATTGGAAGCTAGAGATGCCTGTCATGCCGCCACCCCTCCTACGCCTCAGACTCTTTCCTCCTGGTGTTTTATATTTGTGAGTGGTTTCAAAATATGTATCAAATGGCCAGAAAAAAAGTAAAAACACCCTTCTGGGGTGGTTCTGAAGCAATAAGATTTTTCCTTCCTTGGTTTTAACTGCTTCAGAGTGACCTAAGTTACTTCAGATCAGGCCATTTCAGTTTGGTTTGTGCTTCATCTGAACTGAATGCACAACCGTATGCTTTCTGCTCTCTTAAAATCTATTGTCTATCTCCAGCAAAACTATTTCACCTTGCTTCCCCTGAAATATAAATAGCTGCCTAAAATTGCAAACAACTAGAACCTCAGTGTGTATTTGTTTGTCACTTTTGGATTTGTAAAACATCCAGGAAGACATATGTGGCTTTATTCTGAGCTGCATGGCATGTTAAGCTAGGAAAGGGTGACCTAATACATGAAGTGGAAAATCTGTGGTTGGATCCCCCAATATATTTTTCTTTCCTTAGAAGCAGCACTCGGGGCCACAGAAGAGTCCTCAGGTTTCCCTTTCCTCATCCCTCTTCCAAGCTACTGAAATAAAAAAAATTGTGGTCTTATGTATATAATGGGTGTTCATAAATGTACCAGGCAAACGTGTACATATACGTATGGACCACATGTCTGAGGCAGCAGAGGAAAACAGCCCTTGAACCATTTTGGCTCCCAGACTGACCAAATGTTTTCTCTGCCAGGTCAAAGGAAAATGGAAAAGCCTCCCCATTGTCTTTTCATTCACACAACCTGTCTTAAAGCTATATCTGTGTATGAATAGGATGAGCCTGTGACTTGGCTCAGGAACTAAGTATTTATCATTACAAAAGACTGGCCAGGCTCCCCAGGGTATCCAACAAGTAAGCATTAACAGGTAACTTGCCAGAAAGGAGATAAACAACGACAGGAGGTACACAACGTACTCAGATTTCTCTTGAGCTACACCCCTTTCTGTGATGTAGGTATGATGTGTCTGGGGGGTGGTCTTGGACTCCAAGGTGGGCAATTTAAAATGTCTATATAAGGGTGAACACACCTTGGTTCTGGGTCCTCCTCCTTCTCCTGTGTGTGAAGGAGTTCAACAGTTGCAACAGTTCAATAAAGATCAGGCTTACTAGCTGCTGTGCTTCTCAATATTCTCTGGTTGGCCTCTGTTATTTTCTCCAACCGATGGAGAACCTGCCAAGGACTCTAAAAGGGCTCTTGTGTCCCCCATAAGGGAATAAGGGCAGATTTTCGTTTATTACACTACTATTAATCGTGAAGGAGAGGGGGGGGGAATACACAGTGCCTATCTTTAATCCATTCAATCGAAAAATTAATTCTTCTTACCACTATGGCCAGAATCTGTCCTGGGTCCCTCACAGCTCTTGTTGGGTGAAGATTAGCATACTGGGAGATCTGGTCATAGTTAGGGTTAGGTAGGATTGAGTGTTAGTTGCTGTTTTTGTTTATTCTGGGAATTAAACAAGATCTACTGTGAATATTTGCCATTGGTGTTAAAAATTAATTACAGTTTGATGGAGGAACTAAAGAACTAGCCCTTCCCACAATGCTGCACTTTCCCCACTGTTTAGAGCTGCAGGGTTTAGAGCTACAGACCACATAACACCGGTCCTGAAAGAACTACATTGGCTCCCAGTATGTTTCCAAGCGCAATTCAAAGTGTTGGTGCTGACCTTTAAAGCCCTAAATGGCCTTGGCCCAGTATACCTGAAGGAGTGTCTCCACCCCCATTGTTCAGTCCAGACACTGAGAACCAGCGCTGAGGGCCTTCTGCCCTGTGGAACGCCCTCCCATCAAAGAGATAAACAACTATCTGACTTTTAGAAGACATCTTAAGGCAGCCCTGTTTAGGGGAGTTTTTAATGCTTTGTTGAAAGCCGCCCAGATGGGCGGGGTATAAATAATTTATTATTATTATTATTATTATTATTATTATTATTATTATTATTATTATTATCTTTTCCATTGTGCCTCCACTTCCACTTTTCCTCGGTGTCAGCTGGAAAAGAGTGTGGAACAGGAGTAACCATTTCTCCTGGCTCCATATCAGCAAGTCAGCCACTGTTGCTGCTAAAACTAATTGATGGTAGGGGTGGACAGGAACCAGGTTTTCTTCAAAGATTTGCTGAATAGGTAAAAGGCCAATGAACTTGTATGTCCTGTTCCAAAATCAGCCTTAAGAATGCTAGGGGGAGGTGTGGGCGATGGAGTCATGATGTGTAGTGAGAATTGTTTGTGCTTAAGTACTAACACATAGTTGACAGAACAGAGGCATTCAAAGGGAAGAGGTTATTGTCTATAGTGTTTGGTTGCAAGGTAACAAGGTTTAATGCTTGGGATACTTTCATGTCCAAGACACATTACAAAAAAAGGGGGTGGGGATGGCAAATTGTTAACAATCCTGTGAGAAAATTCTCCCAGCAGTTCACAGGACAAATGCGCTGTAGTGACAGGAAAGCAAAACAGAATCCCACACAGGAAGTCAAGGGATCTATGTATGGCCTTGGGGATGTAAGAAGCACAGCGTGCTCTGGTCAAGAGGATGCCCGCATGTAAACAGGAAGTTTTTGCAGGCACGGCTAAGCCCTTCAATGTGCTCTACGATGCCCTGAAACCAAGTAATGGGCTGCTGGTGGTGATGATCATTTGCACAAACACACTAATGGGATATTGTTTTGACCTGTTTTGGTACAGGTGAGATAACTGGAGCTTAATTTTGGAGACCGACATGGACCAGCAGTATACGGGCGCAGATGTGTAAGTGGTAACGCAGTCCTCAAGACTACATGGGGTTTTTTTCTGACTTGGTTTCTAGTCAAACTGGTTTTTTTGTTTGTTTGTCTTGTTTTGTTTCTGCAGCAATTCAAGCAGTGTGGAGGGAAAGCTGAAACTAGTTTTCTGGCCAAAATGTACACCACATCTTCTCTCAACCATTCGCCATAAATTAATAAGAAAAGGAGGTGCATTATCAAGGGGAGGGCGGTAAAATTCTCACAGGTCAAGTGCAGCTGGGCTTTTACTGTGCTGACTTTAATAGAAACAGACCAGAAATGGACTGATGGGTGATCTCATGTGCATTTCAAATAGTAATACTGGCTTGCCTGCTGTAACCATCACCAAGAAAATTATGTGAAACCTTTCTGAACACTTGAAGTGTGCTCACTATTGCGCAGGCAGGCAGAGACCCCCCCACCCCAACCCAAGGCTGGCTCCCGTGTGGAATAAAGACACACAATACTGTGCTATGGGATTAAAATTGGCCACAACTTTATTTAAGATTCAGATATAGGGAGACCTTGGCTTAGGCCTTGGGCGTTTATCCCTCCCAGTCCCCAACCGTATGGCCAATGACTCCCCTCAGAACAACCCCTTTAATGGGGAACCCTGGGATCGCCACTACAGGGGGGAATGGGTCACCGCTTCATGGCCCCCCCATTTTAGGGAAGAAAGACTAAAGGATTCCACCCAAGGCCTGAAACCACCAAAGTTGTGACATTTTGCTACGGGGAAGGCAAAACCTGCCAATTCAGGAAAATTCCTTTCCGGCCCTTTAACAGCGACCAATATGTAGCAGCGCCGGTATACTTGCGAAGAAGAAGTTAATCTGCAAAAGAAAGCTTAACTGAGGGAGGGCAGGATGGGAGAAGCTCTGGAGCTGACTGTGATCCCCCAGGTAAGTCCCACCCTCTATTGTGTGGCTGGGGAAGTCCCACCCCCTACCTGGCCAACTCCCTTGGCCATGCCTCCCCCACCGGGATTGGTTGACTGTCCGAGGTTGGGCGGGAACCTCCAGGTATCCAGCCTGGAAGGGGGGGCAATGCCAGGCAATACTGCTAGGAGCAGTGTAGGATCAGGGGTGCTGCGCGCATCTGCGCAAAGTACGCCCCCCCGTTTGATGTGGGGAGCGGTCATTCTTTGGCGATCACTCGTAGCCGAGTAAGACTGTCTTCCATCAACATGGTTTTAACCATGAGTCTGTAAGTGACTGTGGAGGCCAATTCTGGACCCACATGTCCTTCCACAGTGGGGACATTGATTGATCACGGTGTGGATTTGCCAAGCGTGCCTTCCTCTTAGCACATTTTTCCCTATTACAGCTCCATCACTTCCATTTATCTGATATTGCTCAACAAATTACCACTTCTTCAGCCTTCTAGGGGGACAGTGGACATGATTTTCACTGCTCAACAGCTTCAGGAAAAATGCAGAGAGTAAAAACAACCCCTGTATATGGCGTTTATCATGGAGCGTATTAGTTGGTGGACTGTCCAGCAGTCATCGGCGCTCGTCATAGCTCTGGTAAGGAGCACATCACAGCGATCTTTAGCATGGACACTATTACTGGTTGCTGGATACAGAGAAAAGGGAAGCTCAGCAGCTTTCACAGAACTCTTTAATGCAGCCTTCTCTACCCCTGGTCACAAGATCAGTAAGAAGTGGTAATTTGTTGAGCAATATCAGATAAATGGAAGTGATGGAGCCGTAATAGGCTCATATAATAGCAGCAGGACTTCAGGTTTTTCAGTGATGCTGGCAGCCAAAATTTAGTGAATTGGACATGAAATTCCTAGGTTTGATGTTTGCCGGAAAAAGCCATGCCTGTGAAATTGTAGGTTTTTAATTGGGTGTTATGAAAGTTCATGCCACACTGAGTTGTTTTCAACCTGTTGGTATCAGGCAACCTTTTAATCTGTGCAGGGCAGGTAGAGGTCAGCTCACCCTTCTTACAACAGTATTAAAGGGAAAGTATTTCAAGGGGAAAGGGAGCTGTAACTTGCCGGACACTTTCAAGCCGAAGCATCTTTTTAAGTGCTGTTGCTCAGCATGTTGGGGGGGGGGGAATCTGTTTTTTTAAATTGTGTGATGTGGCACAGGACATCTCATTCCAGACATCTGTGCTGATTTATTAGCTGGCATTCATTTTACTGACATTTTGCTGTAACAGCCAGAGAGCACTTAAATGCTTGGATTTAATGAAGCCTAATTTCTTTCTGATGGCTGATGATGCACAAGCATCATTCAAAGGATTCAACCCTACCCACATTTTCTTGGGAGGCGGACTCGACAAGGTTTATTTTTGAGGATGCCTGCCAGACAGACACAAGAGAAGGGCAAGAAGAATTAAATAATACAAAGCAAAAATGGGAAAGGAAGGGGGCTTCACTAAAAACACTTGTACACATAATAGTTCCCTGATTTCAGTTGGAACTAATTATCATTTAGACTTGAACAGCACAATCCTATTATGCATATTCAGTCAAAAGGCATAGGGACTTCGAAGTTGCCTTTTTCTTTTTATATAAAATAGCTTGCTAGCTTTGTTTGTTTGTTTGAAATGAGAAGTTTTCCAAATTAAGAAAGCACCCAGCATCTCATGAAGTAATAGATAAATAGACCATTGTCTCCCTTTTGTCACAGGCATCATTGATACCGTTCACTGTTGTTCTAGGTGAGTCCTTGCTAAGTCCTGGTCAAGAGCCTCTGCTGTCTAGGATAAAGTGATGTGGATCTGGCCAGACTAGATCCTGGTTCATATTAGTATTTCTAAGATAAAGAGACAGAGATATCTTAGTGCTGTCTGGTTTTACATTTGTCATTTAATAAGAGAGCTTCAAACTCCTGCACTACCTTAAATGTAGTATGGTTTCATGGTTATCCCCTCAAAGCATCACTGAAACACTTGATGCTCATCCTGGAACATCTGTGACAATAAAATTTACCACATTGTCTACTCTATAACATGTCTCAAACACTTCCTCCCTGCTTGTGTTTTATAGAAATCCAACGGTTTTCTTTACTACTCTAAATAAAATGCTCATAAAACACTCTATAGTCCTCTTAATGTGACCCTGGTTTGCTTTGTCCTCTGCTATTGATGTTGGACGTGTGTGTGTGTGTGTGTGTGTGTGTGTGAGAGAGAGAGAGAGAGAGAGAGAGAGAGAGAGAGAGAGATGAAGTGAATTTCAGGCAATTACCTTACAGGAAAAGAACTGTGCATTTTTATTACAACAAAATTAAAATCGGACATAGTATTTAGTTCTTAGAAGTAACAGCTATCCCAAACCCGAAGAATCTGGGCTGTAATAAATAATGACAGCTTATTTCATTCCTGGCTGCCCATTAAAGCAATCTTTACTAATTTTGATAAATAACAGTAATCCACTACAGTTGACTAATGAGTAGCTATTTATTTACCATTAAGATATGCTGCCTAATTCACTTTCTTGTACCTTCAAGTCAGTTTGAGCTATTCCCATTTTTAAAAAACTGACATTGGGGAGGGGATGACAACTTTGAAATACTGATTCTAAGGGGAGATTATCAAATAACCAGGTCCTTTTCTTTTTTTTAACATGGTTCTTCCACTTTTCTACTGTATGGCATCTCTACCACTCAAATATCCGCAGGTTTCTTTGTCAAACTGATATCTAGATTGTAAAAGGCATGCTGACACTTAAAACTGTGTGTTGTTTTGCAGCAGGGATATGTGTCTTTTTAGTGAAAATATGATTTCACCTGTATGGACTTCTACCCAGATATGTTAAGAAGTGAAAATAGTGACCTAATTCATCTGCAAGCAAAAGAAAATCAAAATCTTCAGAATTTTTAAAATTATTGTTTTGTGTCCCATTTGTCATTCCTCTCCAGTCTTAAAGCACTTTTTGTACAGCATGAGTCTGTGCCCAGAATTTGACTGTGTATGTTTTTGAAGAAAAGCTTGGATTCCTCAGAACAATTGGGAGCTTATCCTCCACAAATGGATTTAAACCATTTCCACTGGATTTCACACCAGCAACCTTTCAGTTTCAGTGACAATGGAGAATGGAGAACTTGAAGAACAGACACACCTCACTAGTTCCTCCAAACAGGGAGAGCTGTGTTTTCCTTCACTAAAATTCTTTTTATAGGACTTTCACTTACACTTCGTACAACTATTTAACGGGATAGTTGTGTGTGTGTTTTCCCCACACAGTTTTCATATTTCTTCCCTTGGCTCCAAAGCAATCAAGCAAAATCATGGATATCTATTTAAAAAGATGGTCACAGTCAAGCCAAAGCTAAGCATTTGTAGCTTGTGTCACATTAATACTATCTTCAGCTAATGCTGGACACCTTAAAATATTTCATTTTATAATGCAACATAATCAAAATTTAAATGCATTGATGTTATTACTACTTCAGCTTTTGAAACCAGATGCATCTCTTTATGGAATCCCATGCCCTGCTTCTCACGTAGAATATTCCATTTCCTAACCATGCACATGCAAGACCTCTGCATGTGGATTTCTTGTGTTTGGAATCTTGCCCATGAACTGTACTGTGTGCACAGCTTTTCCTGAAATTCGGAAATGATTTACAAGGATGGGGATAAAAAGGAAGGAACCGGTGCTTTTATGTATGTAATTTTCTCAGAAAATAAAAGAACACTGTAACTACATAAAATAGCAGCTCATTCAAAATTATAACAATTGCTATGAACAACACTTCAGTTTCCTTCCATTGTAACACCAACTTCCTGAGTGTGTGTATGTCCTTCTAATCATAATAACTTGGCACATGACTGTTATGGCCACTGACAAAAATTGATCTATTCCTTGGGGTTGGGTTGTTTTTTTTGGTGTACCGTGGGTACCATTCCCCTCCCCCACACAAATGCATACACATAGGATGCATGTAGTGGATATCCTGGTTTGGGCCACAGGCTGAGAATCCCCTGCAGATCTGTTTCCCACAAGTGGCAGCATCTATTGTTATGAGCACAATGAGCCCATGAGAATCATGTGAACTGTATTTGCTGAGCAATTGTAGATATGGCAGCTGTGACGTTTGCTGCAGGGAAAACCTGTCACATCTTGCTCCTTCCTGTGGGAACTTTACTTCCTAAAGTTTATAAATACTTTCAGGTGCGACATAGGATGGTCTTAATTTTAGCAAGAAAAGGAAAGCCATTAAACAGGAAAGACATTGACACACAAATGCCATCTGCGATTCACAAGTATTCCATACTCAGAAAAAAAAAACACTGAAGATTTCAGCTGCTCTTCTTTTGAACTATGCAGTTCATTAAAAGCAGGTAAACCATCCATTTAATATACATTTTAATGGAATGTATATGAAACCAGATTTAGGTCAAACTTTAGGAAGAATGTCCTAAGAAACAATGGGCTGTATTCAACTAAAGCCTTTTCAGTGTTGACCCACGTAAATTAATAACATTAGTCATATATATTAAATTCAATAGGTCTACTCTGAGAAGGACTAGCATTGAATACCACCTTACAAACTGTCCAAGTATGGAACAGACTTGCCTAAAAGGTGCTGGACTACCTTTGAGGTATTTTAAGCAGAAACCAGGTGGCCACTTAACAGGGATGCCATAAGAATGATTTCCCTGTGTTGGCAAGGAGTTGGACTGCATAACCTTTGACATCCCTTCTTAGCTCTATGGGTAATATCCAACTAGGCCAAACCCAGGGTAGACCCATTAAAGCTATCTGAGTTAGGTAAATACATTGGTTTCAAATATCGTACCAGCATTGGGTATCACCAGATGATCTTATGACCTTGCAAGAGCAATGGAAAAAGAGAGGACTAAGTTCTTTCTCAAGCCTAATCGCCTCAGGTAGGCTCATACATGCACACCCATTGCTTAAATGCAGGTGTTTCTGCATATGAGCTCACAATATGACTCTCACAATTGTCTTCTGTGCTCTGCAATGTAGACTTTACATCTCATCCATGTTATCAGCCTTTGCCTTCACCTACAAGCATACCGTCACCTTGAGTCCTGGCTTTTTCCATATGCAGAAGGAGGAACAGAGAGAAGATTAAAGCAAAAAGCAAAAAAAAAAAAAACCCTTGTGTTGAAAATGTAAATGTCCACTGAATTGTCATAGAGCTGTACCAAGCAGAGCAGCAAAAACTGATCTGACAAGATCAAATTTTGTATCAACTGTCTTGTGAGATTATTTTTTTAAAAAAACCATCGGAAATGTGCACAACTATTGTTATGCTTCTGTCTGCTTCTCACTTGAGACAGGAAGCGGGAATGTCACTATAAAAATAGACCTTCTTGAGCTATGTTGAGTATGCCTCAGCCTGCTTTCTCATTACTTCCTCCTCAGTTTCTCTGCCAGAAAGTAGGAGCGGTAAATGAAGCTAACTGGAAGTGATGCTTACATTTTGCTCTACCATCGCATAATTGCCTCTGTCCAGAGACAGGATAACCAAACATGGGTGGCTGAAGTTGCCACCAAGTGAAACTTGGGGCTGTGAGGTGAAAGATACAGCAGTACATAAGAGGCTGAGCTCAAATTTCACCTCAGCCTATTTACATGCCTAATGGGGCAGAAAAACAAGACTGGATTTCTCGAGGTTTGAGTATGTTTTAAACAGCCATAAGGAGCTTTGGTTTTGATGAGAGTGGTGGCACTTCGGTGGGGTTCCCATACATCCGGAATTTTCCAGACATAGCTGGTATTCAGCCCTCATAAACAGGGTGGAAATCGCGGACATGTTCAGTACTCAAGCTCTAGTCAAAGCTGCTTTAAATTTAAGTGAGGGTTTCTCCCTCATCTGTCACAGCCCTAATTATCCTTTGTCATATTTATTTTGAACATCTCAAATGTGTTGGATAAATAGTAAGTGGTACTAAGTTTTGCTCATTCTGGACATGTAATATTTTGCTCAAGGAACACTTAACATTTAACATTTTGCTCAAGGGACTACTACTGCAGCTTAAAGCATGATTCCAAATACCGGTGCACTAAATTTTAGCAAGGGAAATAATACGACATTTTAAAAGCCACCCAAAGAACTGGCTGTATCATTCATTACAGCACACCTGGCCTATAATGTGCTGAATCACAAGTTCTCACACTTCAGCATTCTGCCCCAAAATGATGAAGCTCCTGTGAAGACACATTCTTGTTGTTAATGCTTCACATCTGTGCAGATGAAACAGATCGAGTGGCTTCATATTTCAGTTATTGCTTCAGGACACCATTTTAAACATAAGAATGTAGAAAGGTGGCTTCTAATATAAAATGGATATCCATTATGGCTTGTGTGTCCCAGTTTTTTCGTAAAGTAGAAATCGGTGATAAAGCCTTTCCTGAACTACACCAGTTCAGACTGCAGATAAGGGTGGAATGTATGGATGCATCTTCCCCCATGCAGAACATCCTTTGCATGTAGAAATCTAGCATGTCAAGAAGAATTCAGCCTAGCTTTCTCTCAGGCTTACTTATTTTCTTTGTACAGTTTTTTTGTACCAGGAATAGATAGATAGATAATAGATAGATGATAGATAGATATAGATAGATGATAGATAGAGATAGATAGATAGATAGATAGATAGATAGATGATAGATAGATAGATAGATGATAGATAGATAGATAGATGATAGATAGATAGATGATAGATAGATGATTGATAGATAGATAGATAGATAGATAGATAGATGATAGATAGATAGATAGATAGATAGATAGATAGATGATAGATGATTGATAGATGATAGATGATAGATGATAGATAGATAGATGATGATAGATAGATGATAGATGATAGATGATAGATAGATAGATGATAGATAGATAGATAGATAGATAGATAGATAGATAGATATAGATATAGATAGATAGATAGTCTGATTGCCAACCCTTCCCAGCTAGGCAACACAATGGAGACAAAAAGACAACATGGAAGTATGGGCGACAAAATGGAGACCAGCATGCAACAGTAGCACAATTCCCTTAATTTTGATTAGTTCACTTTATTACTGCCACTCATTACTGCCGCTTAAAATCTTTCTCGGCAGTCTTTCTGGCTGCTGAGATTTTGCCAGGCTTTGCTCACACAATTGTGAGCATAACAACATCACACTCCTAAGGACCAGGAACTTGCATTTCATGCAAAAAATAAATGAAGGCTGCAATCCTGTACACACTTATGTGGCAGTTAACCTAGTTAGACTTATCTCTGAGCAGACATGCATAGGATTACAGTTCAAAACTAAAATTCTCAGGGAGCTTAAAACAGGTGGCGCTTTATCATTACTTGTGAGAACTCACGGCATCTACAGCCCTGTTTATAGTAATTGTTTCATGCCCAGAGAGCCAAAGAACAGGCCCAGATGTCTTAATAGAACCAATTTGTATTCCTTTTATTCACAGCGCCTGAGGGGGGCTAAAAAACTAACTGTCTAAAATGAAATCTCTTGGCAGGCAGACTTTATGCGGCATTTATTTTGTGCAGCTTTCATGCTCAGCTATGCGTAAGTAGTCACTGGAGTGACTTTGGAGGATTAAAGTCTTAAAAACCCATGGATTAGCATGTTCAAACATATCTTTCAGCTGTCAATAACTGGAAATTTTGAAAGCGTAGTTTTGTGAGTAGTAGATATATTGTGCTTTTTTCCATACTGTAAGAGACCCAAGGGAGAGTTTTGATTTGCATGTACTATCCAGCCATTACTCTCTTTAGAATCCTCAGAATCTCAGCTCAGAGATTCTCCAACAGAGGAACAGAGAGAGCAGGGCAACCTAAACACACAGCCAGCATTTTGAGATATCTAGGCTGCAGAGTGAAGATCTGAGCACTTTATACCAGTGGATCTTTAGTCAGACAGGAGGAGAATTTTCGAAAATGAACACATATATAATATAGGGATAATATCAGCCATTTATTATAACTATCACAGAATTGGAGAATTGGAAGGGATCCCAAGGGTTATCTCGTCCCACCCCCTGCAATCCAGGAATCACAGCTAAAGCATCTCTGACAGATGGCCATTACACCTCTGCTTTGAAACCTCCAATGAAGGAGAGTCCTTCCGAAGGAAGTCCATACCTTGCTCTTTTATTACATAACTGAGAAGTCATATCTGTCCTCTTTGTGTTACAGTGGTACCTCTGGTTACGAACTTAATTCGTTCCAGAGGTCCATTCTTAAGCTGAAACCATTCTTATCCTGAGGTGTGCTTTCGCTGATGGGGCCTCCAGCGCGTGATTTCCGTTTGCATCCTAGGGCAAAGTTTGCAACCAGGAGCAGCTACTTCCGGGTTAGCGGAGCTCGTAACCTGAAGCGTTCGTAACCAGAGGTACCACTGTACTTGTAAAAGGCAGTTGACATGAGTTTTTTTCTGCCTGGACTTTCCCAGTATTTTCAGAATTGTGTTTTAGAGTTTGGTTCAGCTTGTGGTTGCTGCTTTTAAACCATGAGTGTGCATTACACAATGTAACTGCTTCAAATACAATATGTAGCACTGCATTTAAGGTGTTACTCTGCAGCTTTGATTGCATCACTTTCTGCAACTTGCCATGTGACTTTTAAACTCTATTTGTGGTTTCAACCACCTCTACTTATAGATAACCATTATACCTTACTCAATCCTGTTGGGTCTTTCAGCATCACGTTCAGTTCACTGGTCATTAGGCCATGATACTCATTTGAGAACAGTATCCACAGAATAAGTACAGTGGTACCTTGGGTTACATATGCTTCAGGTTACATGCGCTTCGGGTTACAGACTCCGCTAACCCAGAAATAGTGCTTCAGGTTAAGAACTTTGCTTCAGGATGAGAACATAAATCGTGCTCCAGTGACACAGCGGCAGCAGGAGGCCCCATTAGCTAAAGTGGTGCTTCAGGTTAAGAACAGTTTCAGGTTAAGAACGGACCTCCGGAATGAATTAAGTTCTTAACCTGAGGTACCACTGTACTGCAAAAGCATCAGAGCTCAGTTCCACACACATACCCCCAAATGATCCTTTGGAATCTTGTTATTTGAATTGACTGATGGGCAAGTGACTAAAGTTATGCTAGAAATGTGTGGCGAAATGCCGGTACACCTTAATCTTTGATTGTCTGGTCATTAGTAGCAAGGTGTGTGCAGTGCAAACCTGTGCATGTTTACTCAGAAATAAATCCTGTTATATTCCATCTCTATAATTCTATGACTCTATTTTCTAGTCCCATCATTCCCAACCAGCATAGCGAAAGGTCAGGGATGATGGGAGTCCCATAACATCTGAAGGGCCACAATTTCCTCTGCTTTAGAAATATCAGCGATGAAGAATGCCCTTGCTTCCAAGCCTTTTTCAGAATTCTTCTAATAATTGTTTCCAGAAGCACTGTGTGCTTCTATCCTGTTATCCATTAGCCCACATTCTTAAGGGGGGGGACCCACATTCCTACACACCATAAAGTCACACTTCTCTCTCCCACCAAGAAAGATTTGGGGCTTCTTAGACATCATCTCCCCTGGCATAAAATTTACCCATGGCAGGTACCGTATTTTTCGCTCTATAAGACACACCAGACCACAAGACGCACCTAGTTTTTGGAGGAGGAAAACAAGAAAAAAAATATTCTGAATCTCAGAAGCCAGAACAGCAAGAGGGATCGTTGCCCAGTGAAAACAGCAATCCCTCTTGCTGTTCTGGCTTCTGTGATAGCTGCGCAGCCTGCATTCGCTCCATAAGACGCACACACAATTCTCCTTACTTTTGAGGAGGGAAAAAGTGAGTCTTATAGAGCAAAAAATACGGTACATTTAATATTCAACCAACAGTATCCTGAAAGCCAGAGAAGGGGGGGGTGCTAATGAGTTGAAATGAAATCTTTTGGCAGGCAGTTTTTGACAGCATGTGGTCCTTGATGCAATTTTCTTCTTCAGTCAATTCTACCAAGTCTCCATACTCTGTAAACAACAGAGCCAATGTTAAATGACTCAGGTGAACTCAATAAGAAACAGTAGTATTTACTCACTTAAAATAATCATAATCATCTGCCCTTTTTTTGAAAAAAGCAGTTCAGCTGAGGCAACCTGGGTTGAAAGCCAACTACTTCCCAATCTAGGATCATCTGGACAACAGGAGGGAAGGAATTAGAAACTTGCACAAATGGCCAGATGTGGGTGGTGCTACTCTGAGTAGCAAGTGGGGACATCATCACTAGGAACAGCTTTTGGTCCCTTATAAACACCATCCAGATTGGCTCCTCAGTAGCCCAGTGTTGAGCTTGTTATTTGATCACTTTGATTCCTGATTGTGTAAAAATGCCAATTTGGTTCTCCTGCCTGCATGAAGATCTTCTTTGGAGGCCCTTCTTCCTAGCTATCTGAGGTGAGGTGTGTGGCAAGAAGGGACAGGTGCACAAAAAATAATAATTCCCACTTTGAAAAGGAATGGACTTCGTTTGGTTAGGAAAGTGACAGGAAAATGGACAGAAAAGTGTGAAATGGGTGAATGGTTATATAAATCCCCTGTAAGCAAATCAGGATGAATGTTCACTGTGTAACATCCCCACAAACAAATTAGAACAAATGCTCCATCAAGACAAGATATAATCTCACCTCAGCATAAGCTTTGCGCAAGTAAATCAGGATGAATGCTCAATAAATAGGTTATCTGGAGAAGCCCTTAGAATTGTCCATTTATAACTGTGTGATGGATGCATTTTTGGGGAAGGGAACCTTTTCAGCAAAGGGCTTTTGGTCATATATGTGATGACTACACATTTCCAATAATTTAGAAGCTGTAAAGGTTTCATAGCTTTTCCTGTAGACATTATTAATTAGCCCACTGCCAGAATCTGTCAGAATAACCAAGGATTCCAGGAGTTAGCCATCATACCTAAACATTATTTGTGTAAATCCATGGAAGTGATGCCCTACGTTAAATGCAACAGAGAGAGCAGCAGACTTTTAATTCTAGTAGGACAAAGTATAGTCTCTGAGTGTCCTGTGCAGCTTATCTGAACCAACAAAATGCTGGGGGAGGAGAGGGGAAAACCCTGCCTCTCAGAGCTTCTCTGCAGATGGCCACGCTTAGCATGGACGACCTTGCGCTCCCTATCATCCGTTGCTGCAAAACTGCCAAAAAGGAAACAAATTGGTCCGGCCTTATCTGTATACCAAGGACCTTGAAACCTTTCACCATTGTATTGTTTGAACTGGCAAGCGCAACGATAACACCTTGAAGCTACTGTCCTTTCCCCAAGGGTACGCGTGCAGAGCAGCAGTGCCACAAAATTACAAACAGTTCGGTTCAGTTCCTACAAGTAACACAAACATGTACTGTATAACTAGCAACAGATTAGGCATTTCTATCTCTCCCAGGAGGGAATCCTATGTCAGGGAATGAAAGTAATAGTGGGTTATGCCCACACCAAACCCACAAGCGGCGGGAAATTTCAGGGGTGCCAGTGCACCCCTCGAGTGCAGTTTCCTCTGAATTAAGGTCTCTGTGGTGTCTTTGTGATATATGATTTTATATGCAGGATAAGCATAACATGAGAAGGGCTCACAGCACTAACACTCCAACAGATCTTGATCCTCCATTAGGTTTTGGGGTAGGTTCTCAGAGAGAACAAAATCAGGCCTCTGTGCAGGGTAAGCCTGGCTTTTCTTCTTTCATACTCATCCATAGCCAAGGGAGAGGAAGGGGGGCTTGAGCCCTGATTTCTCAATGGCTCTCCTTCAAGAATTTCCTGTCCATTGAGATATATCTCCTTCACAAAGGAAGGTCACTGAGATTGTGCCAAGGGCATCAAGGTAACCTTTAGCAGTTGTGTTTGTTGCATTGGCTCTCTCCTGACCAAACCTCATAAATCCTTGGTTGAGCATCCAAGACAAATAATCTGTCTGGGTCAATGCTCTCTCATTAACTGCATTCAGGCTTTTAACCTCACTCTAATCCTGTTTTCTTCTAAGCTGGTGCCACCTGTTCTATCTAGCTAGCTTGCAAAGCTTGAAGCCTTGCCTGCCTTCTGCTTCTTATCTCTGTTATTTTTCTTTCTTCCTGTATTCACAAGACACAAATTAGGGAAATGGCTGGAGATGCACAGCTTTGCAATATGCAGAGATGCCATTCAAGTGATATCCAACAAAACCTGGCATGTCTCAGACTTAATTTAGTTACCCTTTCCCATGCGGGAGGGCAGGGGCTTTTCCCACACACCTTAAAAAGCAAGAGTAGCAAAAAAGAATTTCAGAGAGGCTATGACCTTTATTGGAAAGCTACAGGAACAATCTGAAAGTGCTGAGAATTGGGGTGGGGGTAGGGAGGGGGCTTCACAGTTGTCATTGGTTATGTTTAAATGATGCTTACTTTGGCATGTCACTTCCAGCCCTGAGGATGGATCCCTCTTGGCCACCTGTTGCTCACTATACAGAGTCAGACCCTTCCATGCCAGGAGGAAAGCAGGGCTGGCAAGAACCCATTAAGAGTCTTTGAATGGTTACCTAAGGCAAGAATTTTAATCTTTAACAAAGACCTGGTCAGAATTTGGATTTCCTAAGGAGGTATTTCATCCCATACTGTGCAAGAATTAGGTGGATGCTGACAGCTGTCTTGTGAGTTTCTTCTGCTTGAATGTATACGGTTGTGTCCTGGTGTGCACAGGTACCAAGGCAGGTACCAGGTGTGAGGGGGACCCTGGCAACAAGCATCCAGTGGACCTACCCAGTGTCGCCCCCACTCCACTGGTGGTGGCAGCTGCACTACAATCTGCAGCAAGCACCTGCGAGCCACTTGCCATTTTGAAATTCCCACAATGCCCTGATGCAGCCTCACTCCAGGGCATTATGGGCAGGGCTTTTCTTCAGGGGGAACTCAAAGGAACTCAGTTCCGGCACATCTCAGGTGGACACCATTGCCCTTATAAGAGAATGAGGGAGGTGCTTGTGGTGAGTTCCAGCACCTCTAGAAAAATAGCACTGGTTATGGGGGTGCCAAAATAGTGGTTGACGTGCCTCCATACCAGAGACGCCACAGCAAAGGCAGGTGGGAGAGCCCTCTGCAGTGCCAGACAGTGCTGATGGAAAATGAGCCAACTGGATGCCTCTCTTGTTTTTCATGCAGAAAGGCAACAACAAGAACAGAAAAAGCAGGAGATGTTTGTGGGTTTAAAAGTTCTGAAAGACTAGTGCTGGGGGTCTTTTTCTAAAGTAGATTTGGGACTATATCTACCTGTCTTTATATCACCCACAACACAAAGAGAGAATATCTGGGCTTCAGAGTGAGAAATAGCAGCTAGGAGTCCAGGACTGAAGTGTTCTTCTGCATTATTCATACAAGGACTCTCTGAGTAGCTTTTGGTAATTCATTGTCTCAGCCTCAGCTTTCCCAGTCTGACAAATGGGAGTAACAAGGAACCAACATCTCAGTGAAATCATTGTTAACCTTAAGGCTAAGTTAGGTTGCAAACCTAAAGTCCAGCACATTCCTCTGCTGTAATTTACTTTCAGAGAAATCTCTTAATATATTCTTGGACTCCTGCTGCTTTGTTTCTGTGTTAAATATTTTAAAGGGTTTCAGTGTGGCCAAAGGGTATGGGTCTGTTGACTTAAATAGGAGTTGTTTGCACAAATCTTCAGTCTGAATTTGTGCCTCAAGTTGATTTATTGCATACAGTTTGCCTAAGGCCATAAAACATTTCCCCCCTGATAAACTAGCTGTCTGTAGAGAAATACAGGCATAGGCTCATTACTGCTGGAGAGATTAACATTCACTTGTCATTTCCTATCTTCTTTTACTATGTTATTTTGGCTTTGAAATGATAGGGATATTTACTGCAGGAAAAGAAAGAAGGCAAGGGAGAAGATTGAGTATGATTTTTTAAAACATCTATGGCTACAGTTCTCAAAACCGCAGTAATATTTAGCATGAATCAAGAGATGTACAGATGGCAAGATGCACTTAAGATCCACTAACCAGATGGTGCAGAACAGTGGTTGTAAATTAGAGCCAAGCACCTGCTTGAAATCTCCCCTCCTCCCCGGTGAGCTCACTGAGACTGTAATCTAGTTCTTGTTGGCATCCGTCTGTCTTGAGAGACAATGGAGTGCACCTCCAGGGGTGAAGTCAAACCGCTGTGTTAGCAGCACCCAAGTGACCTCTCCGTGGTGCAAGCCAGGGCAGTGTATACGGAGGCCTTGGGCTGCCCAGATAACAAGACCCCCCCTCTTGGCATCACTGATGTGGTCCAAAGAAAAGCAGAGGAAGACATCTGGCACCAACCTGGCTACAGGAGTTGCTGGAAGGAGGTATGCAAGGTGCCATCCAAATGTCTTAGGGACTCCACGCTGGATTTGTGTAGGGTTTGCTCCTTAGCCTTTTCTTCCCCCAAAGATATCCTGCAGCACAGGAGCCAATTCCTGGGGGCCGTAGGGACTTCAGCCCTCTCAATAAAATATTTGAGGGGGCAGGGCCCCCACAGAGTTGATGGGCATTCCCATTCAAATGATGTTTGTGCACTGTATCATGTGATCAATTATGTGAGGCAGGGCTTACCTGGGCCCCCACAATATTTTATTCAAGTTTGCACACCTGCCCTGCAGAGTTTCCTTCTCCTAGATGGGCTACTTTCCCAGGCTGACAAGCCCCATCTGCCCCATCTACAGCACATGCCGAAACCGCCTTCTTGACCATTGGACCCACTATCGATCTCAACCACTCAATCTGCCAGAGCCTGTATTTGCATGTCTTCAAAGAACTGGGGAGTAAAGAGACACAGGAGAGACCGTAAACAGAAGAGAGGCTGCAGAGGAGGAAGGCAATTAAGGCAATTAAGGCTAAAGACACAACATTATAACTTACCGCTTCCCAGCATTTTCTATGCTAACGTGAGATCTTTGGGGAATAAGCTGGAGGAGTGGAAATTGTGGATAGCAACAGAGAAAACTGTGAGTGAATGCTGTCTTCTGCTGCTTACAGAAACTTGGCTGACACCATTTACTCCTGACTCAGCCATAGAACTAACGGGCTATACACTGTTCCGCCATGATAGAACAGAGGACTCTGCTAAAAGAAGGGGGGGAGGTTTGTGTGCATACGTGAATAACAGCTGGTGCACAAACCACGCTGTGATAGCTAGCCACTGCTCTCCAACTGTGGAATTTATGACGCTTAAATGCAGACCTATATATATCCCCCGAGAATTTACAGCAGTACTGATAACTATAGTATACATTGCACCTGATGCGAACACCAAAGAGGCAATGGGTCTTCTGCATGATGCCATTAGCAGACAACAAGGCAAGTATCCCGAGGCTGCATTTCTTGTATGCGGGGATTTCAACCAGGCAGATTTGAAAGTGGTTCTACCTAAATTCTATCAACACATAAAGTGTGCAACCAGGGGAGAAAAGACTCTGGACAGGCTGTATACAAATGTTAAACAGGCCTATAAGGCCGAACCATTGGCACATCTAGGCCAATCTGATCATGTGTCCCTGCTCCTGACTCCTGAATATATTCCATTGAGGAAACGGACTCCAGCTATAAAGAGGGATATTACAATATGGCCAGCTGGAGCATCCCAACAACTACAAGACTGTTTTCATGACACCGATTGGGAGGTATTCGCCCAACAGGATGTAGAGACTCATATTGAGCAAGTGTTGGACTATATCAGGTTCTGCACTGACAATGTAACACAGAGGCGCCGGATAAAGATCTACCCAAACAGGAAGCCCTGGATGACAAGGGAGGTCCAGGGGTTGCTAAAGGCAAGAAATACTGCTTTCAGAAGTGGAAATAAGTCGCTGTACAGCTTAGCTAGAGCGGATCTAAAGAGAGGTATCCGTGTAGCAAAGGAGGCGTATAGACAGCGGCTGGAGAATCATCTACAAAGTAACAACACCAGGCAGGTGTGGCAAGGTGTACAAGAATTAACAGGGTATAAATCCAAGGATTCCCTGGCAGACGAGGGAGGGGCATCCCTCGCAGAGGATTTGAATGCCTTTTTTGCCCGTTTTGAAGTAACATCTGCAGCAACACCTGCTGAGGCTTTACCACCACCACCACCACCCCCTGGGAAGGCTTTGCCATCATCACTACCATCACCATCATCAGTACAAAGGAATGTAGCAGTCTCTGTGGAAAAAGAAGAGATGAGGAAGGTGTTGAAGGGAATCAACCCAAGGAAGGCCACAGGGGCAGATGGGGTAGCTGGAAGGGTATTGAGAGACTGTGCAGATCAACTAGCAGGAGTTTTCACTGGGATTTTAAATCGATCCCTAGCCCAGGCTATTGTTCCATCCTGCCTAAAGTCCTCTATTATCGTTCCAATAGCAAAAAAACCTAACCCGGAAGATCTGAATGACTTTCGTCCAGTAGCACTCACACCTATAATCATGAAGTGCTTTGAAAAGCTGGTACGAAATCATGTCATTGCCTGCCTACCAGAGGGACTGGACACATTCCAGTTTGCTTATAAAACGAAAAGATCGACAGAGGACGCTGTGGCGATTGCCCTCCATGCCGTCCTTGCACATTTGGAGCAGCGGGGGGGGGGGGTTATGCCAGACTGCTTTTTTTAGATTTCAGCTCGGCATTTAATACCATTCTACCACAGCGTCTGATGTCTAAACTGGAAGATCTGGGGCTTCCATTATCACTTTGTGGGTGGATATTGGACTTTTTGTCAGACCGCTCCCAGAGGGTTCGGTTGGGCCCTTATACCTCTAAAATGCTTAAGACTAACATAGGAACACCACAGAGATGCGTACTCAGTCCGCTCCTTTATATTCTCTACACGTACGATTGTGTCGCTGCTCACCCTAGTAATAGGGTTGTCAAATTTGCAGATGACACAACCGTGATTGGGCTCATCCCTGAAAGGGAGGGTGAAACGGACTATAGAGATGAGGTGGAGCAGCTGACAGAGTGGTGCAGAGCTAACAACTTGCTCATAAATACAAGGAAGACAAAGGAGCTTGTGGTGGACTTCAGGAGACAGAAGAGCAATATCCAGCCACTTTTGATTGATGGGGTCTGTGTGGAGAGGGTAACAACGTTCAGATTTTTGGGCATTGAATTACAAGAGGATCTGTCCTGGAGTGTCAACACAAGGGGGCTTGTGAAGAAGGCGCAGCAGAGACTGTACTTTTTGAGAATTCTAAGGAAAAACCATCTTCCGCAGAAACTGCTGCTTGCCTTCTATCACTGTGCCATTGAGAGCGTGCTCACTTATGGCTTATGTGTGTGGTATGGAAGCTGTACTACCCAGGACAGGATGGGGTTGTGCAGAGTTGTTAAGGCAGCAGAGAGCATTGTTGGCTGCCCACTCTCCACCTTAGAGCAGATTTATGCCACAAGGTGCCATAGGAAGGCACTGGACATAGTAAAAGATCCATCGCATCCTGGTCACTGTCTCTTCGAGCTCCTGCCGTCGGGACGGAGATACAGGACGATGAAGACAAGAATGAGCCGTCTTAAGAACAGCTTCTTCTCCAGAGCGATCTCAGCCCTGAATGGGAAGCCTGGACTTTGAAAGTCATCTAATCTTCCTTGCTGTATTATACTGTATTGTTTTAATTAGTGTTTTTATGGAGCAGTCAAGTAATTTCGTTGTCCCTGAGAGGGGGCAATGACAATAAAGATATTTCTATTTCTATTTCTATTTCTATTTCTATTTCTAGGGGAAGTCCCTAACTCACTGAGCATTTGAGACCCATCGACTACCCTTGTCTGATTTATCTGGCCAGTCAAAGCTAAATTTGTGAAGACACAAATTCTGGGGGGAGCTTATCTTTTCCATTACCTGCTCATGTTTTTATAAAGTGAGTCAGATAATCATATCCTTGGAAGAGGCTGTGAAGCAACCACTTGAAAATGCTTCAAATTGCATCCGTTAGGCTGCAGATGTAGCAGATGTCCCGCTGAGAGAAATTGTGGCATTCTTTCCTGTGACTCCACAAGAACGAAACCTCTCTTTATGCTAGTAAATAACAACATTTTCTGGCCATTTGTCTAAAGCCAATCATGTGTGAAATGAGGCTAAATGTTAAAAGTTACTGGCAACAAAAGATTTTCGGACTCAAACATCTGCACAATGCATTGCAGTGTTTTCTAGGTGGCTGATGGTAGAGTGGTGGCTTCCAATAAAACCAAAGAGCAGAGAGAGAGAAAGAGAGAGAGAGAGAGAGAGAGAGAGAGAGAGAGAGAAAGAAAGAAAGAAAGAAAGAAAGAAAGAAAGAAAGAAAGAAAGAAAGAGAAATTACAGATTTCAGGAAGGGGACAAAATTCCAAACTTGGTTTAAGAAATATATTCAATAATACATTGCTTTGAAGTTAAAGAGATGTGCTGTAGTTACTCTTAAATAAATAAATAATAATAATAATAATAATAATAATAATAATAATAATAATAATTTATTTATACCCCGCCGATCTGGCTGGGTTTCCCAGAATAACTGCAGGAATGTTATTAAGTCAGGTCAACAAACATTCTTTTTTTTTTTTAAGCAAAGGCATTGTACCTTTGACAAAGGGTGTCTTCCACAACAATAGTCATTTAGTATTTAGACCCAATGAGTGGTCCAAAAATACTGATGTTTCTGGGGAATAATCACACATGGTCCATGAGAGGGTATGATACCTTCACTCTGCCACCTCTAAATGATTCACCTTAGAGCAGGGCCAGGAAATCTGTGGCCCTCCAGATGTTGTTGTTGTTTAGTCGTTTAGTCGTGTCCGACTCTTCGTGACCCCATGGACCAGAGCACGCCAGGCACTTCTGTCTTCCACTGCCTCCAGCAGTTTGGTCAAACTCATGCTGGTAGCTTCAAGAACACTGTCCAACCACCTCCTCCTCTGCCGTCCCCTTCTCCTTGTGCCCTCCATCTTTCCCAGCATCAGTGTCTTCTCCAGGGAGTCTTCTCTTCTCATGAAGTGGCCAAAGTACTGGAGCCTCAGCTTCACGATCTGTCCTTCCAGTGAGCACTCAGGGCTGATTTCCTTCAGAATGGATACGTTTGATCTTCTTGCAGTCCATGGGACTCTCAGGAGCCTCCTCCAGCACCATAATTCAAAAGCATCAATTCTTCAGCGATCAGCCTTCTTTATGATCCCGCTCTCACGTCTATACATCAGACTGCAACTTCCACCATCCATGATTATTGGCCATTAGTCTTACAACATCTGGAGGGCGACAGGTTCCCCATCCCTGTCGTACGCACAGGCATGGAGTGTGTGAGTATCTGAATGAGTGAATGAGAGATACAAAAAGTCACATTTCTAAGGGAGAAGCTGTAAAGATCCACAAATGTAACATTTTAATAACACTAATAATAAACAATTGAAATTGTTTTCCCCACCTTTTTGGGGTTAACTCCCATGATACTAGCCTATTGTTAAAGTTACAGGGCTGTGAAAATTTAGCAGCACACCTTCTTCATTCTAAGTGTTATGTGGGAATTCACAGGTCTCTCATGTAGTGAGAGATCCATGGGCAACATGGAGAGATCCTTTAGTCCTAATACTCAGAGAAGAATATTTTTTTTTAAAGCACTAGTCCCAGACAGCCATTGCATATTTATATTCTTTTAATGTTCAATAGCCACAAATTGGCATGGGTTTAGTTATGGGAACTGAAGTGTCTCCTTGCGGTAGAGTTGCTCAGATAATATAATCAATAAATACACAAGTATTTTTGCAAATAAAGTGCTTGCTTTTGGCTTGCTGTGATTCGTGTGGTCATATTATCTGTTACTCATTAACATTTGGACTACTGCTGGGAATTTGTGAAGTTATTAATGAATCCCAGATCCACCACAAGTTTAAGACTGCATGTGTATTCTTTAAAGTCAAACCAGACATGTTCTTTTATTTAGGCAACCCTTTGCTTATTGCCCTGGAACAATGAAAATATATCTATGAAAGCCTGCTAATAAAGTGGGCACAATCGACTGGGGACATTACATGAAAAAAATGAGTGCTTTTAATTGAGTCTTGTTTAGGGCACATCAGGTATGCCCAATATCATTAAAGGGCAGGAGAAAATAATAAGAATATGAATATGAATAACTTAAGTGTTGTTTTGCAGGAGCAATCCATAAAGCAAATAAAAATATATGCAAAATGATGAATTCCAATATATCAGCCACTTGCATGAATTCAGAGTACCTGAAGTCTGATTTTATGATTATCTGGTCCCATTTCTATCTAGCTTCAGAAACATAGGAAGCTACCTTATACCGAGTCCAACTGTTGGCCCATCCAACTCAATATTTTAGCCCTGACTAAGTTGCCTGGCAATAGATTTCTGACATGTCTGGAAAATCTCTAGGTTTTAGACTGGGAATATGCCAGAGGCTAAACCTGGGATAATCTGCAAGCAAAGCTGATGTTCTATGACTAAGATATTCCTCTTCCATTTGGAGTTTGGCACCAAAATGAGTTTGGTCACCCTGGTTGATGACCTTTTGTTGGAGAGGGACAGAGGAAGTGCCACCGCATTCAGTCTCCTTGAACTCTTGGTGATTACATTTTTTAGGTGCCAGTGAAAAGCATATCTATTTATTGCTTTGGGTTGCCTTGACCAACAAATTTAATAAATAATAATAATTTTAATCCAGGTCTTTGGTAGGAAGGGGTCATAAGAAGGTGTACTAGGTGGAGGTGTATTGACAAAGAAATTCATTATTATATGCTGTGAACTTAATTTTTGTTGTTGTTGTTATTTAATGGTTGTTACTGTATGTTTTGGTTTTATTGAAACCCACCCTGAGATCACCGTGTGATGAAGGATGGAATATAAATTCAACAAACAAATAAATGTTGTTCAGTCAGTAGTTCATTGTATTAGATTCAAGTAAATAATTGTGCAGGTAGAATGAGGTCCGCTAGTACAAAGGGACTTTCCTTCCCCCCACCCACCCCTGTTCATGCCCCAAATTTGCTCTGGATGGCTAAGGAAAAGCCCAGAACATATTGGAGGAGGTGGAAGGAGAGGGGGAGAACATTCCATTGTGCATGGAGAAAACCTTGTGCTAATGAAACATTCCACTTAGCGTTTTTTTGAATGCAAACCTGAACTGTCTAAATGAAGAGTAGAATATTGTGATATTCGTGCCTGCAGAAAGCAACCTCTAGCTCTATCGCCCATCACCTGATGAGTGATATGGCTGATGTCTCAGGCACTTTAAAGCACAACACTAGGCTCACTCTTTGCAATTACTATGCGGTGCTTTGAAGTCCCAACTTCAGGACTTAAAAGCACCTCCCCACCTGTCAAATTTGGCCTGCAAGGCAAGGATCTGAAAAAGGCTCTGGTCCATGGACCCCAAAAACCTCTCCACCCTGCTCTAGCACCTTACCTTCCGTGGCCCAAGTGCTTAATTTATGTACCTAGCAACACATTGAGCTTTGAGGGTGCCACCTACGCTGCAGGACTTGCCTGCCTGAGCACTCTCTGTATACTGGGCACTGTGAAGCTGAGCAACTTGTCTCATGAATGAGCATACTGCCTGACTAAGCAACTGTGTCCATTCCTTGGTTGCTCCTCTGGAACTTGACCTGTATCTGGCAGCTGTTTCTGGTCCTCTTGATTGTCATTTGGTGTCTTGAAACTTGACATCTGCCTGTTTGACACCAGGCAACTACTTTGGTCACAATTGAACTAATGATGTGGAACCCAGCCACTGGACCATATATAATATATAATGAATGGAATTGTGAAGTCTTAGCATGAGTACATCATCACCGGTACCCTTGTTCTGCTGCTAGAACCTGACCTGCACTGCCATTGATGCGGAAATAGTCATTGGTGCTCCTGCATTAGTAGTGGCTCCCCTTGGCCATTTCCATGGGAGAACAATGCTGTGCAATCAGAAAGAGGGGAGCACACCCTTATGTGGTCTCTCCTATTGGTCTTTTCAGTCTCTACTAGCTATAGTTAGGGAAGGGTTGGCATTTCTTTTAAAGTAGGACAAAGCCAATTCTTACATCACCAGTGTGTTTATATGGGTTCTTTATTCATTTTGCAGCAGAGAAAGCAATGTGCAGATTTATAATCTTCCAGCAGCTGAGAACTGTCAGAAGAATTCATATTCAAAGCACCTAAGGGAAAATCCAGACAGAATCTATCAACAAATTCCCAAAGACATTGGACTCTTTGAAAGAATAATCAACATACTCTTTTGCTATCCTGCTTAGTCAGAGCTACTCTGAAACCTTAAGTTTAAATTCAGGGTTGTTTGGGTCTATGCTATGGGTTGTATAACTCTAAATCTCTGCAGGCCTCAGAGTGCAAGGCGTGGGGACTCTGAGAGCTAGTGTTTATTCCTACTTTGAAAGCTTACTGAATGTTTACAACATTCTAAAAGTTTATGTAGCATTTCCCTTAGTTTTCAAAGCACTTCACATTCATTATCTCAGTAATCCTTATAGCAACATCTCAATATAGTAGGGCAGAACTGGCATACAGTCTTTCAAAATTAATTTGAGTGTATTTCCCTGCTCCCCTCCTCGCTCCACTCAAAAAGTAGCAAGCCATTTAATCTCCACATCCTAACTCTCTTTCAAGCCAAATGGGAGAAAGATGTGGCAATGTCCCTTGCCCCAAACTCGCAAGGCATCCTGAATGACACAGGGGTGGCTCAGCTGGTAGGAATGCCAGTTCACCTCCACTTTGAATAGAGCAAAGGAGGAAAAGGATTCATACACAACCTGCTGAGCAGAACTGGTCCCTCTGCCATCAAATAGACAGATGCTCTTTCGATCAGTCTCCTTCCTTTGTACAGTGTGGAAAGAGGAAGGAGAAACATAATGTGATGGTGGCAGCTCTGTGGGTTAAGCTGGGAATGAGGGAATGGCTCTTTTCCTATTCAAGACAAGCTCTTGACTGGGTTACAACCACAAAGCTTGCACAGGTGGCAAGAGGGACTTCCTACATTAGATCAGAAAGGGCAGGTAGCCCCAACAGAGCCATGGAGTTCAGCTAAGCATGGAAGAAGTATCATCTCCACACTGAGAACCACTCATATTAAATGATGCAGGTGGCACACAAGTTCTATGCTCTCCAAAGGATTTGAATGATCCTGGGAGTGTGACCTCCCTTGAGTTACAAAAACACAAGAAGGAGGAAGTGATCAGCTTCCCACACTCTCTGAAGGGACTGTTTTAGACTATACACAAAGCAAAGCAAGGTCTTTGGGATGTGGTAGACGACCCACAGAGGCAAACACAGCCTAGAATCCAGGAACTGTCTAGCTAGCTTTTTGACGATCTATTCCATAACTTAAGTGTGAAAACAATATGAGGTTACATTATTTTACGGAGGGTCTGTTTTCTTATGTAGAGCAGTGACCTCTACAAGAGCAAACAGGATCTTTCTGTTTTGTTCCTGGTGGGAATTGCATCAACAAAGGAAATATTGTTGACTTCTCTGAAAAATACAGCCTGGAAATGCAGTTCCAGAACAATTATGGGAAGCTGTTCTAAAGCATGTCCTCTTTAGCATGCAGAGAGGGAAATGCTTGTCTTTTAATTTGAAGTTCAAAGATGGGACATTGTGAAGCTCCTGAAACTGGCTTCTACTTGAGATATACCTATGGAACTCAAAAGAAGACAATTTGTTTGGAGGAACTGATATTTGCCATTTGTTTTAAATAGCCATGTCAATGATAAAAAGGAAACTGTTCAGTGAGGAACCTCTGCGAATCTGGCAGATAAAACTCTTCTGAAAAGTTGTTAAACATGAAGCAATGAAGCTTGCAGAGACAGACTCCAGAAATCACTCTGTCACTGCCACACTACATATTGGACTTAAAATTTGCATTGGGTTTCTGCATTTCACATGGGGCCTTACTCATTTAGCAGATCACTGTCATGGAACCTGTGTGAAGCATGAAAATATTCATTCCTGTCAATAACAGTTCACTATATTAAAATAAGATCTCACAGTCTCCCCATAAATACCTTAACAAAACAAGCACACTAACATGATCAGTCTACAGAAGTTCAATGAAAGATTTTTGCAAAGTGCAAAGGATTTGAAGCAACATGTAATCACCTGAATTCAACTGAATAATTTACAACTGTCTCTCAAAATCTATTCTGGATTAAATTCTTTTTTAAAAAACAACAACACACCAAACATGTATTCAAAAGTCACAATACAATTTGGTCCACTGCCATAATACCACAGAATGATCACTCCAATGTACTTCCTGAATCATGCCTTATGCCTTTGTTCCTGGCTTCTGGTTATAAAGCTGAAAAAAAATATGTTTGGTTAAAGGGTTCGTTCCTGGTTTACCACAACAGAAAAAAACAAAGCATGTCTGGCATGGAAAACATTGCTTCCATCTTTTGAAGAAAGAGTGGGAACCATCAATGTTGCTTTCTACAAGAATGATTTGTTGGCTTTTTGCATTTGGTTTTCTCTTTTAACATCCGTGTCTGGCAGCCATGCACCTGGCCTGTACCTAAAACACCTGTGTCCTTTACCATTAGTTGTAACGTGACATTTGGGAATCAGAAATGCATGACTCAAGCTGCAACCCTAAACACGCTTACCTGGGAGTAATCCCCACTGAACCCAGTAAGATTTGTTTCTAAGCAGTTACACAGAAACAAACTGTAAGTGTCTAAAGAGTTCTTAAGTTCTAAAAACACAGTAGCATGGGGGGCTAAGATTGTGGGTGATGGAAAAGAAAGTGTATCAGTGAACAGCAGCTAGATTTGGTCCCGGATAGTCAGTGCTGAACTGACAGCCCTAAAATGAGAGATGCGGGAGGTGTGATCCTCCTTGATCTCTTGATGGCTTTTGATAGCATTTCCATAGTATTCTTCTGGAGCTTCTTCATGGATGGTCCTGCTCCTGCCTTCTAAACATCTATTCCATACAAGGTTGAAATGTACACACTGACAAGTCAACAGGGTGGGAACTTACATATGCTATCCCTTCAGGAATAGGTTCCTAGCTTCAGCACACTCTTGAATCTGGCTTTTTGCCTGAGTCAACATGTGTTGTTGGCTGTGAAAAGAAGCTCTCTTGAATACCTGTGGTTTGTGTGCCACTGGCTACCATTCTTGGTGAAGGTAGATCTTACCACAGTTATGCATGCATGGGTAACTTCCAGGTTAGACTTCAGTAACACATTCTACATTGCATTATCCTTGGAAAGTGTCTGGAAACTTTAGATGGTAGAAAATGCAGCCTGTATTTCAGTGGTCATCCACTGGAAGCACAGTCTAGCCTTTCTTTGGTCTCTGCATCTTTGGACTCAGATGACTGTCAGGTTCCTCTGGGACTGTGAGCACTTAAAATCCTTTGGAATGAGAGATTAGAATCCGGGCTCTACCAAGCAGAGATATACAAGCCTCCAATAGAGTTATTACTTCCCTAGTCCTCTTCCTCTATTCACAAATCCAGCTCCTTGTCAGTAGAAGTTTGTTTACAAAGCCAAACATATTTATTTATTTATTTAATAAAAATAAATAAATTTGCTTTTCTGATAACATTCCCCATCAACAAAGCATAAACAAAGAAACAAAGAAAAACAAATAAGTATTTTTTTTAAAAAAACAGCCAACGAAAAACGACTGGCATATTAAACTGTTAGAATATGGAGAGTTAGCAGAAATGACCGCTAGAATAAGAAACCAAAATGATGAAAGATGTAACGAGGACTAGACACTATTTATAGAATATATAGAAAATTATTACAGTGGTACCTCGGGTTAAGAACTTACTTCGTTCTGGAGGTCCGTTCTTAACCTGAAACTGTTCTTAACCTGAGGTACCACTTTAGCTAATGGGGCCTCCCGCTGCTGCCATGACGCCACCGCACGATTTCTGTTCTCACCCTGAAGCAAAGTTCTTAACCCGAGGTACTATTTCTGGGTTAGAGGAGTCTGTAACCTGAAGCGTATGTAACCTGAAGCGTATGTAACCCGAGGTACCACTGTATAAGCAAACAATTTACCTAGCAGGATAGTAACATTTTCAGCAGAGTAAGAAATAAATAAAGTATATAAAAGTGGTTGCAATAGATGGGGAGAACTAAAAAAACACAAGGAAAAGAGGGGTTGAAAGGAACCATGGAAAGAGAGGATAGGAAGTCAAGGAACGTTTTCAGATTTTTTGTTGATTCTTTTAAATCTTTGAAAGGAAACATTTTTTCTTTGTTGTATTGTTTTTGTTTATGCTTTGTTGAGGATAAATTTCTATTTAAAGGACTACAGTTATCCCAGAAGTTCTTTCTCCCCTGTATTACACAACCTGTTCTTATCTGCAATCCATTTGAATGCTGATTTAAGGTTTATTCGCTGATACATTAAGGCAGCATTTCTACATTCCTACTGGGCAACAGCAGAGATGGAATGAGTCATGTTTACTTTGACAAGTTGTGAGAGAAGGATAGGAATCTTGAAGATCTTAGGGTTGGCTTTTTAGATAATATTTTGACAATTGCAAATGCTTCTTTCAAGGAATAGCTTAGTGAACTCCCAAGAACTTGAAGCATCACTGGGGGCCATTTTTTGGAATAGATGTCAGCCAAGGGTTATCTAGGTTAACAACTGTGTAAATGATGAAGATTAAAAAGAAAGCAAACAGCACTTCAGTGAATACACATTACAGTTGTACCTCGGAGGTTGAACAGAATCTGCTCCAGAAGTCCGTTCGACTTCCCCAACATTTGGAAACCAAAGCGTGCAGGAAGCTCCTGCAGCCAATTGGAAGTCGCGGAAGCCCCATCGGATGTTTGGCTTCCAAAAATAGTTCGCAAACCAGAACACTGTCAGCATCGCCCTTGAACCAGTGTCACCAACTGGGCTCATCCACTTCAGCCCCGACTGGGCTAGGCGAGCTGGGTAGCACTTCCAGAGACCACCTTCTGCACAGGAACAGGTCAAAGTGCTGTAGACTCACAACTTAGAGTTGTGAGCACCGGATTCACTCCCACAAGAAGACAGTCGTCGCACAGCAGAGTATAGCAGAGTATAAACGACTTGGAGAGCAGCTCTGTAGAATAACTTCTTTATTCTATCTACAACTATCATACAAACTATATACAGAGCTAAATGAGGTCTAAGCATAAAGAATGCTGCACTGCACTGAGTGTCTGCAGCTGCTCTTAGCAGCAACCTTATCTATACACACGATCTCTAACACTCAGTCTCTCTCTCTCCAACACACTGACTGACTGACTGACTCTTTGATGTGGTACTGGAGTGGAATAAGTAGAGAGCAGAACACTGCTCCTCCTATCTGGAGAATCAGCAGACTCATCAGGAGATTCTTGGATATGGGCGGGGTGAAATCTCCTCAAACACTCACTTCCAAGTTTGCGGCATTCGGGAGCCAAAACGTTTGAGAACTAAGCTGTTTGAAAACCAATACAATGACTGTATTGCAGTTTGGGTTGACTTAATGATAAGCTATGAACTCACAGAAGTAACACAAAAGCAGCAGCAGCAGCAATCTTGACCACATGGTCATGTCTGCATAGAATGTTTTTGGTTGCCTTCACCCAGCCCTTACAGCCAACTGCACCCATGCAAGCATGACCTTGCCATCACCTCACCCTTTTGGTACATGGCAGTGACGCCCCTGCTGAGGAGTTATTGCTGTGGCTCATGTTCACAAGTTGATGGTATGCATACTCAGTCATCTTTAGTACTAAGGAGTATTTCCAAAGCAGTCAGGGGTGTGAGTGCCCTTTCTTTCTTTCTTTCTTTCTTTCTTTCTTTCCTCTTTCTTTCTTTCTTTCTTTCTTTCTTTCTTTCTTTCTTTCTTTGAATCATCTCATCAGCGACCTGCACTCTGGAGCCTTTCCAGGTGCCCAAAGAAAGTCCAGGGGAAGACATGAGGGAACTCACCCCATGAAGCTTTTTTCAGGTAAGGAAGTGCAGGCAGTCAGGGAAGCTACAGAGTACTGGAGAAATGTTTACTAGAAAGGAAAACATAGTACCACAAGTTGAATTTAGGTATCTAGTGATTTTGGACACAGTGTGACCAGTTAGGAGCCTGGACTATTCATATATATATATATGCACTTCCATAATTACTTTGACATGATATTTTTTCACAACCAAGTAGCCATGAATCATAGCCAGCTTCAAACTCAGGAAAGCTGCTACCAGCTGACACCTTTCTTGAAATCCTGGCAGCAAGAGTTCCTAGTGAAACACAATCAAACTGATGTAGATATATGCATACCTCTCTTAATGAACTCAGGTGGCTTTCCAGCCATGTCACATAAATTAAATCAGCAGTGAAATGTTTTCAAGTAGCCTGAGGCTTTCTGTCAGTGGTGCTGCAAGTATTTCTGAATAACTTAGGGCAAAGCAATGAAACTGTGAAACAAAAAGTGAGAAATGCTTAAGAAATAAATGAATGCATGTAAAGAATAAAATAATCCAATAGTAGTTTTCTAACTAGTGCACTGCTCAAGCTTAGGTGTTAATTGCTGTAGCAAGTGGGGCCTAAAACTAAACTATGATAGGAAAAGAGCATAGTCTTCCCTAAGTAAACATTAGACTGCAACTCTATATCCCTTACCTAGAAGTGAATACCATTAAACTGAGTTGTGTTTGCTTCTGGGGAGAAAGTTATAGGATTGTGATGTTAACGAGCATAATGTTCTCTCTGAGAGAAAGACCAAAAAACTGAGATGAACATTACTTAATATGCAGATGAAACACAGGCTGTTGTCTAGGACCTCTGGCAAAAGCCAAGAAGGGGCCATATAATGCTATCTCACTAATGGGTGGAGAGTTCACAGTTCCACAGTGATATACCTAATCTGAAGCTGACTCAAGACAGTCAGCAAAAGACAGCAGTTTTGATATTAGTGACTTTTAGATGGTGATTGTGAAAGCAGCCCTAACTTAGTCTATTGCCATTGCATATTTTTAGAATCAAAAATCTCTTTGATGGTTTTAAACATTCTTTCCATAGCAGTTTCTACTGCGCTTGACATTCTTTCCATTCTCGACCCTGACACATCATGGCTTTAGGATTTCCTTCCACCAGTGTTACGATGTTGAATAAATGGATCAGAAATTCTTGGTCTTTCATTCAAGAATGGACTATGTCTTCGAAGAAAAACACATGGGATGTGTTTACAGTTGCTACCATTGCAGATTTGCTGTCCTTAAGCATCTCCTTAAAGTGCACTATATTGTAGTCATTCCCTGCTACATTTATTTTCTTTTAATCTGAAGGATTCCTTTATCCATAAAACTCCAAACATCAAGCGTGGGAATAAATATATTCCCCCCATTTGTGCATATTAAATTAGACCTCATTCTTCCCTTTCACTGCTTTTAAGATTTTGAATATTACGCCCTCCTCCTCCTTCTTCATTCGTCCAACTCTCTGATATTTGTCTCACATTTAAGATGGCAAAATATTGGTTGTTGGAACAAAGACATAGTGTTCTGCTGCCTCTGTTTTATGTAATGGGTACTCTATGAACCCTCTGTTAGGTGAGTGTTAAGATGCTGTCATATTTTGAAGGAAAATTAAATCCCTTGGTATTCTTTATTTTCCATTGATCATTCTTATCACACCATCTCCTGTATACATTACATAATTGGCTTTAGACTTCAGGATTTTGACCATACAGGGAGGGAGTCAGGTATACTTTCCAATAAGCCAAAGTTTTGCATAGATCACATTGGCATCTATACAGAAGTCATTGCAAAGCAGCCCCAAACATAAGATGAGTAGGAAAGGAGGGATAGGAAGTTCAGAAGTGCTTGGCCTGCTAGTGAGTTTGTGGATCTCTAAATAAGGACCTGTATCACATATGAAACCAGGGATGATGGGTCAAGGAATTATTCCATGTGTGGCATGTGGCCTCTGTACTAGATTTGAGACATTATGTAGTTGCAAATACTCAGCTTTGTGTCTTCATAGAGACATCAGGTGAGGCGGTAGAAAAGATGAATAGCTGTCTAGTTTTAGTGGTGGGCTGGAGGAGCACCAATAAAATGAAGATTAATACAGAGGCACCATCGGTAGATGGTTCCCAGGTCTGGGAAACCAAGGCTCAATTTGGTCTCATCTTTGATAGAATTCTGCCCTCAAAATGATTTTTCACTCATTCTTTCTGGCAACAGGAAAAAACCCACTACATCTTTATATGTAGAAAAAAATGTTTAATTCTGCTGGACTGTTTTTCATCACTGGAGTATGAACAGATGGTGTTAAGTTTTAGCCGCCCCCAAATGCTTTTCTTTGCACTCAAGTTTCTGAGAAGTGGTTTGTTTAAAAATTTTAGGGGCTTGCTTCTAAGTGACAATGGGTGCCTGTTAAAACCAGCCTAGATATTTAGTTTCAGATTAAGGATGTATTTAAACATTCAGCTGTATATAGTATGTTTTATTGGCGGTCGATAGCTTATAGTTTCATCAGCTTCCAGTCTGCACAGCTTCCCTTTTCTTTTTCTTTTCTTGCTTGTGTTGTTTTTGACGAACAAATGGAATGTAGAGTCATGGCTGACTGCTTGCTTGCATGCATAAGGGACACGAAACGTAAAAATGCTGATTGAGAAGCTGGATCCATTGAAGAAAATGGGACCGAGGTTTCATTCGCTGGCAGTGGGTTGCTTATTGTAATGTGCAGTACTAACCATAATTGAAAGGAAGCTGCTTTGACATTCATGGGACTTATTTAAAGGTAAGCATGGATAAGGCTGCCCTGTAAAATCTTAGCCTTGGAAATGTATACTAGAAGGCCTACATCTATGCACACTTTCTGTGAACTGAAAAGTTAAACACGCCTTTCTTCTACGTACTTGCACTGGCTCATTGTTGGTGCTCTGCAGGTCCCTGGTTGTACTGTGCCCACTGTCTCCTTCTGGGAGGGGCCATACCTTTGGCCCCCTTCAAGGGGGTGGAGCAAACATCCTATGAATGAAGGTTGCAGCGTTTAGGTTTTTTAAGGCTACAGAAAGGGCAAGCAAGAGGTGATATGATAGAAGTGTATGCATGGCATGGAGAAAGTGGGTGGAGAAAGGATTATCTCCCTCTCTTCTAACCCTGGAACTTATGGACACCGCATGAAGCTGAATGTTGGAAGATTCAGGACAGATAAAAGAAGGCACTTCTTCACACAGCAGATAGTTAAACTATGCAACTCACTCCCACAGGAGGCTGCGATGCCCATCAACCTGGATGGAGAAGAAGATGATGATGAAACGTTGGCAGCATTAAGATAAATTCAACAGTGTAAAGAAGTTTTGATGTATGTAATAATGGAATTCTGTTCCATTATTGGGCCTGTATACCTGAAGGAGAGTCTCCACCCCCATCGTTCAGCCCAGACACTGAGATCCAGTGCTGAGGGCCTTCTGGCGGTTCCCTCACTGTGAGAAGTGAAGTTACAGGGAACCAGGCAGAGGGCCTTCTCGGTAGTGGCGCCCGCCCTGTGGAACGCCCTCCCATCAGATGTCAAAGAAATAAGTAACTATCCTACTTTTAAAAGACATCTGAAGGCCACCCTGCTTAGGTAAGTTTTTAATATTTAATGCTATATTGTTTTTAATATTCGATTGGGAGCCACCCAAAGTGGCTGGGGAAACTCAGCCAGATGGGTGGGATATAAATAATAAATTATATTATTATTATTA
The DNA here is from genome assembly GCF_027172205.1 of Podarcis raffonei. Taxonomy (NCBI): domain Eukaryota; kingdom Metazoa; phylum Chordata; class Lepidosauria; order Squamata; family Lacertidae; genus Podarcis; species Podarcis raffonei. Next base: position 57,512,338 of record NC_070604.1, read on the forward strand.
TTACTATTATTATTATTAGATTGAATGGTTTAGTTTTTGTAAAATATGCAGGGATTTATGATATGCAAAATGAACCATGGAAAGAGAAGGGAAGTCATTGATATTTTAAGGATATTTAAATGAGTATTTTAAATGGTAAAACAGAAAATTTAATTAAAATTATATTTATATTAAAAAATAAAATATGATGATGATGATGATGATACAAATTCATGGAGACTAAGGCAATCAATGTCTACTAGCCATGTTGGTTATGCTCTACCTCCATTGTCAAAGGCAGTATGCTTCTGAATACCAGATGCTGGAAGTCACAGGAAGAGAGAGCATTGTTGTACTCAGGTCTCGCTTGCAGGATTGCCACAGGCATTTGGTTGTTCACTCTGAAAACAGGATGCTGGGCTAGATGGGCCTTTGGTCTGAGTCAACAAGGCTCTTCTGACACTCTTAAACTTTGCATTATGTTGAGCAATGTTGCAGAAGCGCATCTGGTGAAGATGGTTGATTGCAACGTAGCACACAAACCAACCATGCCACACCATTCCAGATCAGTATTCAGCAGGTTTAAAGCATCTGTGCAGCCTAAATTCTAATAGTGTCAGAATTTGTAGAATGCTCTTTTTAAAAACAAAAAACTTCAGCTTCATCATCAGAAAAAGAAAGATATTTTTCTTGCTGTTGTTTTGATTGTCCACCAAAATGAAAGCATTGTTTGTCAGACTCTTCCATTAGAGAGATGTCTGCAGTCTTGTTTGTTTTTATTTCAATCTCTCTCCTCCCGCAGCCTTACCTGCTGATCTAAGCATCTTTTCAGATGTCAATGTTAGGCCACCATAATTACTGTAAATTCAGACGTGGACAAAGACAAACTGGCCTTTATTCTGAAATACAAATTTGCTTACTAAGTCACCAGGACTACATTTCAAAATCACTTTCCCGAGAACTTCTTTAATCGCAAGCCAGAGAATAAACAATACCAATAGGGAAGATTTGTCTCTGTGCTTAACATAAGAGCATGCCAGCCAAATGATTCGACAAATGTGAATCAGTGCTAAGACTACAAAATCCTCCAGCTCTGCTTAATTTTCATAAAACCATACTTCTCCAGGAAACTCTGAAATGAAGTCAGGAATCAGGGGCTCATGATCTGATGTTTCCAAAGCCGTCATTAAAATTATATGGCTCCGGAATTCAAATCAACATGACTATGGCAGTCCTCTTCTGTAAGAACTCTGGTTACATATACTGACATCATCTGAATCTTAGTCAAGTAACAAAAGACTCCCCCACTTCTGCCACACTCAGTTGTATCCTGTTTTTCACCTGCTACAGGTACATACACACAAAAATCAAGCAAGCATTTTCAAACAATTCTTTTTGCCAGGAACGTTATTAAGGTCTGCAATAAACTTTCAGTCCATTGTGTACATTTTACTGCCATAACTAAAAAGCCAGGCCATAAAATGTGACAGCGTGCAGAATGCTTTATTGATTACACTTCCAATAGTTTGTTCAGCCTTCTTTACTTACTCCTTGGATCGCTACCATCCATTTTATGGCCCCTTTGCAATTCTGTTACTATCTTTGGGGAAGATTTCAAGCAAACTAACAGTTGAAAAAGGGAATATTTTGCAATGCAGTTCACTTGCTGGAATCCTCTACTTTTGTCTTTTGTTAAAGGCTGGCCAAGAACACTTACACAGAGATGATGTGAGAGAAAGAGAAGTATGCAGAGAATCACATTTGTTCTTTGCCGGTGCCTGGGGCGCACATGCCGGGCAGCACCGGGGGGGTTAGGGCACGGAGGTTGAACAAAGCCCGCTGTGCCAGCCCAGCCCTCACCACTGATGCCACTAGGTGGGCATGGCACACGGAGGGTTCACAGGACCATACTGGTCACTTTAATCTTCTCCAAACAGGGTCACAATTGGCATACCAATCTAAGATGTTATAGGTCCCTCCTAGTCACTGCCACTAGTGGTTTCCTCCAACAGTTCTGAGTCCAATAGAACCCCAATCTCCATACTTTTCACAGGGAGTGCAACTCTTTCTAGGACTTGTTGCAAATCTCCATCTGGGTCAGACACTTTCTCCACACACAGCACCTCCATGTTTGTCTAGATAATGTTTCAACTCGTTCACCCTCATTCACATCAAAACCACCCCCAGACATCAGTTCAAGAATTCCATGGCCTTCCTAGAATAAGCACATACAAACAAGAGGTAAAGCTGTGTGTTATCCACATAGTGGAAACACTTCAGCCCCAATCTCCAGATGGTGATTCTCCTCAGTGGTTTCATGAGTGGAATAACATGGGGGGGGCAGGGGGGCATAGAATGAAGACACTTCTGTGTCCCTAAAATGGTTGTGTTCTCTCTCACCTAGAAAAGTTGTTCCAATTTCTGTTCCAGTTGGTGAGCTGAGCTTTGTTGATCTTGAGACAAGAGGGTGAAATATGTGCAAAGGTTGTTTTGGTTCCTGGGCTGGGTGGTATGTTCCTGGCTCGGGTGAGGCACAGAGATGGGGAGAGGAGTGGAGAGTGTTTCAGCTTAGAAGTTTGAGTCTGTTTAGTTGCACATTTAAGTGCCTAGCTTGTTTAATCTGCTGTGTTCTTGAAGCCTTTGACGCACCTATAAATGTTGCGATGCAGACTGTTTTGGAAAGAGCATTTCTTTGTAACCCACCCCTTGGGATATGTTGGGATCAAAATCTGAATGAATGAATGAATGAAAACGTACCACAGGAAGGTCCCACGCTATAGCACGGTATTGTCCATTATGGTGAGATAAGGAGATGTAGGTTGTCTAAATATTTCCTGGAGTTAAACTTTTGTGAAATGAATTAGCACAAAAGCACATGAGACTCAACAAGATCTGATAAAGCCCATGTGACTTTCTAGGCACATAATCTGATTACTCGTTTAAGCACTTGCACAGTTCATTAGAAACCCAGTAGGAAACCACATCACTGCCGGTCCTGGACTGACTAAACATACAGTACTTGATGCATGGGCTCTTAGACACTAGTCTACCTTCTTCTTTAAAGCACCTCTTCCCTTTTCAATAAAGCTACTGAATAAGTATTTGTGTGTGTGTATGTGAATAATAAAATCCAAAATTATCTTAAGATGTTTATTCATCTGTTTCCACTTGGGAAGTTGCTATTATTACTACCTTGAACACATGTTTATGCTGATCTAGGGTTGCTTTTTTAAACAACCACTTCTTGAGAACAAATTGCACTGCAATCCTGGCCTTAGTATGACGGGGAGGGAGCTGAATGAGTTTTCCAGTGTACAAAGCTGTGGCAATATTTGATAGGACTGCCAATCTGAAAGCACCAAAATTTGCAGGGGTGTGCATAAGAATGACAGTGAAATACACACACACACACACACACACAGAGAGAGAGAGAGAGAGAGAGAGAGAGAGAGAGAGAGAGAGAGAGGATGTTGTGAAGGAAACAATCGCTCAGTGCTAGATTTGCTTTCTTTTGTTCCAGGCCATTCAGAATATTTTGTTTTGGAACTGAAGAAGCCTCACAATTGATTCAACCACATATGGGCAAATTCAGGTTGCACCATTCAAATTCCTTTAGCATTCTTGCGCTACAAATCTGTCCCGCGCTCCCCACAAAAAAATGGACTTTGTGTGATAAGGAGAATTCACTGGAAAGTCTACGATAACATTACTTGATGCCATGTCATCCAACCACCTTGCAAGCAATCAGAATGTTCAATGAATAACCAACATCATCTACCCTCCCCACAAACTTTGTGCAAACAATTCAGGATGATTGCTGAACGTTCAGGTTATCTGGAGGCGATGTGAGTCAAGGGAAAGTAGCCAAACTGGGTGTTTAGCACTGTAATCCAATATATGTCTACCCAGAAGCAAGCCCCATTGAATTCAATGAGTAAGTGGGCAAGATTGCCACCTATAGCATTTGTTATTTACTACATGTATATGTCACCTCCCAAACACTCGAGGAGTTTTAACATCAGCTCTGGCTCCACCCACCACTGGCTTGTGGCCCCAACAACAACAAACAGTGTCCACCCCCTTGTGTGCATTATCAGCTACAAAGCTCTTTCCAGCACATTGGTATTTCATGTACCTGCAACAGAATTGCTATGTGTGACTATCACACACGACACTCTTTACATGTCTTCCTCATCTCTCAGTGCCTTTTCTGTGTCTGAAACATGTGATGCAAGACACAAAGTAAGGTATCACTATACTCAGGGTATAAACTTGCTTGCTGGGATCACGGGGTTAAGCAGCAGCTAACCTTTTACATCCCATCGGAAGGAAGAGCCTGGCTTCTTGAGGGACATCCTCAGTCTCCACTTCAGGAACTGGAGGAAAACTGAAGGGCATGGCTTTTCATAAGCACCGGGTCCCTTATATGAGAAATGCTTTTGATTCCTGCTCACCCACGTCAGGGTACATCAGATGGTTTTGATAAAACGTGCAAGAGATTAAACTGTTCCTGAAAATGATAAAGGGTTTATAACAGACGGTGTAATTCTATTTATAGAAACAACAAAATGCACAAACAGTGTGCAGCATTTGGTCCTAAAAAAAGGAGGCTGGGTTTTGTTAAGAACAGAAGTTTTTTGTTCTCCCAAATCCTTTCTAACCCCAAAGGAAGCTCTCCTCGATTTGCTTTTCGAATGGAAAACATGCAGGGCTCTGAAGGCTGCGCTGCCAGACAAGTTTGCTTACAAAAGCTTAGGAGCATTTCAAATGTTGATGTTTATCACAACAAACATGGAACATGTGCTGCAGGGAGTCTATCCAGGCATGCAATTGCCATGTGCTTTCAAAACCCCACAGGATCTCAAATGTGGATTCTTTCTTTCTTTCTCTCTCTCTTTCTTCTTCTTTTTATTGCTCTTTAAAGGCTTGAGAGAAACAGATGTCTATGAAGGTGACAACCATTGTTGATCTAAGAGTGTTTCACCAGATCCATATGCAGCAGGGTTCAGACACCTCTGTTTGAGCTATGCAACGTGATCTCCAATTAACTTCTGAACCCATCTGGCCTCTTCTTGACCATGCTGGGGCAGAAAATAAAACAGGCTTCAGTTCACACTTGTAGGGAAGAATTCCTACACTGAGCCCCAGCTGGCTGGCAAATGTCAACATATTCTCAATGGAAGGTTCCCCCCCCCCATTTGCATTGTCAAGCTAATTAAGCCCCAAAGCACAACCCTAGTATTTGCTTAATCCTAGTCTCTTTCTCTTTCCTGTGGGTCAAGGATAACCAATGGGGTGACCTCCAGATGTTGATGGACTACAATCCCCAGCCAGCATAGGTAATGGCCAAGGATGATGGGAGCTGTAATCCAGCAATATCTATAGGGCATCACTGTGGCTACTACTGCATTAGTTGTTTGCTAAACGTCTGCTGCTTCTCAAAGGAAACCAGCTCTAACGGGGCCTGAGCTGCTGTGTCCAGCCCTACTATTAAAGAGAAATAGATTGCTTCGGGCTAAAAGCAAAAATGCACCACAAAAAAGTGACTTCAGAAGACATTGATTTGCATAAAATGTGCAGGTCTGATTTATATGTAGATTTGCCCATCCTTGGTTGCTGCAGCCATGCATCAGTAGCCTTAACTACACTTCCCTCTTAATATACCCATATTGGTACTTTGTATATAGTTTATTATTGGTTATTCATGGTTTAGAATATTTCAGTTCTTGTAATTTTGTAAAAATTGATAGCAGTTCCGTGATTTAAAAAAACAATTCTAAAAGGATCCAATCAAAGAGAACACACATACTGCAGCCAGGACTGCATGCAGATCTTCCTTTAAGAAAAACCAAAACCTCACAAATTAGCTCTTTATGGTGTGGGAAAGGGTGATGAACTAATTCAAGTCATTCTACCACTCCCGGAGGGCTGACTGATATCCCTTCACACAAAGCTGAAATCCTGTGTGCAGCTCTTGAGAAGAAATTTTGTGCGTACAGCCCCCATTTTATACATGTAGTATCTAGCTATGAATGTAGAAAGGTACACAGCTCCTTGCTAGAACGGGTCAAATGAATGCTACCCAACATACATATAGGTTACTTCACTCAGATGTAATCAGTTTTTCTGCACACCAATTGTGGTCCAAGCTTGGATTAAACGCTTTAAGCAATGTCACATTTCAAACAAACAAATGTGCACATCACCAGTTTAGGAAGGAAATAAAAGGGAGAAATAAAATTCAGTGTGGCTAGAAAAGGAGGTGGTGACATTTGATGGGTGGGGTGGGGGGTGAATTATATTTTATGAAATTTAGCAAAAATTCAACAAAAATTTTCAAGTTGGGGAAATAGGAAGTCTGTAAAACAGGTAGTCCGTGCAGGAAAGAAAAAGTCAGAAAGATTGTGGAGAAAAGGGGAATCATTGCTGGAATGCTATCACTGCATAAACCAACAGACCTAGAGGAGTGCATTGTAAGATTCTGAGTTCTCCTTCCGTGCTGAAACTTCTGCAGGGATTCCAATCCCATAAGAACTGAAAGTCTGGGCATAAATGTTGGTAATTCTTGGAAAACTGAAATGACAAGCCGGGTTCTTTGGCAAAGGATCTAAGTAGGAAGACAGCTGAAGGCTCTGCAGTCAACACAGCACTTGCAGGCTTCCTTTTTATCTGTTCCATATTGCCCACTGATGGGAACCTTGGCTTTGTTTTGATGAAAAGCAGATGCTAGAGGCAGATGTTTGGAGCTCAAAGGAATGAAACGCACACTTATGAAAGGCTTCCCTTTTAGGCAACCCCAGCAACAAGCAAAAGGACTGCCCGCCTCCAGTTCCAAACTCTGAAAGTGGCTTTCAGTATTTCTCTGCACTGTGCGTGGTCAAACCATGGAACTAACCACCACAAGGTGAGGTGATGGCTACCAACTTAGATAGCTTTAAAAGAGGATTAGATAAGTTGAGGGAGGATAAGGCCGCCATAGCTAGTTTCTAACTCCAATGGTGGAAGCAGTATGCCTCTGAATGCCAGTTCACAAGTGGGAAAAGTTGCTCTCAGTCCTGGTTGGCCACAGAGAGAACAGGATGTTGGACTAGCTTAGCCTTGGCATGATCCAGTAGGGCTCCTCTTCTATTCCTATGTTCCTCAGGCCAAAAAGGTAAGTTAAAAGGTCTGAAGCAATGAGAGAGGAAGATAGAAATACTCCACCTCCCACCCTGTTCCTCCTTCACCTACCACTGCTTGGTGCAGAGCCAAAGTCCTACTTGCTTTGTAGGTGGTGCTGGAGGAAGGTGGGCAAAGAACCTTCCGCACCAAGAGCCAGTGTAGTCAATGTGGTGCCTTCCAGATGTTGTTGGACTACAACTCCCATCATCCCCACTCATTGGCCATGCTAGCTTGGGTGAACAACATCTGAAGGGCACCACACTGGCTACTTAGAGAAGCAAATATATGATCTCTGGGTTGATAGCTGGCAATCTACTTGGGCTGTATCCAAGAAACTATCCTGAGAGCGCAAGGATGTCCACTTGTACGATGAGACTTTGTCTCCATCTTCTTTCCCTGCATGCCTCCTGCACACACACACACAAACCAAAAATCCATTCCAACTGAGAAGAAGAACAGATGAGACTGTGTATAGGTGGCAGTTCCCTAGACATATATCCAGCTGAAGTTCAATGGACGCTTCTTCATCCAGCTTAAGGACTCTTGACATTTTAAAACTTCTTCTTTCTGCAGCTTTCAGTCAATGCTTAGTGTGTTTGTGGTTGCATGTGTTAAATTCATTAATCCTCCCCCGAATAATGAAGTTCTGGGAAAGTGAAATGGAGATGGTTGTTAGCATTCCTCAGGAAGCTATGCACTTTTATTTGCACATTAGTTCAAATCACAGCAACAGAAGCTGATGAAGAAACTTGTGCTACTTAGCAATAATACAGGGGCGAAAACTATGGTATGTTGTTGTATATATTTGTTCTGTAAACAAATACTGTGCCAGTGGCCTTGCCTTATGGTCCTCAGGAAAGAGGAGCAGTGAGGTCCTCATCAAGCTGTAACAGCATTTGCTGAAAAATTACATACAGAAGTTTGTATGCCAAGTATAAAGTTGATCTGATGGTTTCTCTAAGACTTATATGTTACTGTTTCTTTCATCAACGGTGTCTTGCTTTTTAGCCCTGGTATGAATGCTGTAGGCCAGGTGACCTGTGGTCCTCCAGATGTTGTTGGACTTCAGCCCCCATCAGCCCCAGCCAGCATGGCCAATGGTCAGGGATGATGGGAGATGTAGTCTGGAGAGACACGGGTTCCCCATACCTGCTTTAGGCAGTGGATGAATACAGTCAACTGGATGTGAAGTCTCACACTGTGGCAAATTGCCATTTAGTGCCTGCTTCTCTGCATTCACTCCAGTTGTGGGCTTCCCATGAGGCATCTTGTTGGCTGCTCTGAGAATAGAATGCTGGTCTAGGCTTGATGTGATTTTCTTACTCATTGTATGAAACAAACTGAGAATAAAGGTGAAGGTTGAATTGAAAGACAATTTTTGTTTGTGTAAAATACTTGGGGGTGAATATGACTGCTAAAAATGCAAATTTATTTAAAGATAATTATGAGAAATGCTGGTCAGAAGTGAAGAAGGATTTAGAGATTTGGTCGAATTTGAAGCTTTCCTTGCTGGGTCGGATTGCTGTTATTAAGATGAATGTATTGCCGAGAATGTTGTTTTTGTTTCAATCATTACAAATCATTGACAAGATGGATTGTTTCAAGAGGTGGCAAAGAGATATCTCTAGATTTGTCTGGCAGGTCAAAAAGCCCAGAATAAAATTTAAGATACTTACTGATACTAAAGACAGAGGGGGGTTTGCCCTGCCAGACTTAAAACTTTATTATGAATCAGCAGCTTTTTGCTGGTTGAAGGAATGGCTACTTCTTGAGAACACTGACATCTTAGATCTTGAAGGTTATGATAATGTATTTGGGTGGCATGCATATCTGTGGTATGGCAAGGTTAAAGCGCATAAAGCATTCAAAAACCATATTGTCAGGAAAGCACTATTTAATGTCTGGACAAGATATAAAGATTTTTTGGAGAACAAAACCCCAAGGTGGTTATCACCTATGGAAGCGAAAGCTATGAAAAAACTTAACATGGAGGCAAAATGGCCAAAGTATTGTGAAATTTTGGAACAGAAAGGTGACAAGCTGAAATTGCAGAGTTATGAGAAGCTCAAAGGGAAGGTGCGAGACTGGTTACATTATTTTCAAATAAGAGAGGTTTATAATCAAGATAAAAAAATTGGTTTCCAGGTGGAAAAATCAAAGCTGGAAACAGAATTGTTGGAACCCAATGCTAAGATATTGTCAAGAATGTATAATTTGCTGTTGAAATGGAGTACTGAGGAAGAAACGGTAAAATCTGCTATGATTAAATGGGCACAAGATATTGGTCATAATATTTTGTTTGCCAACTGGGAGCAGTTGTGGACCACTGGGATTAAATTTACGGCATGTAATGCCTTCAGAGAGAATATTATGAAAATGATGTATAGGTGGTACATGACCCCAGTCAAGCTTGCAAAAATATACCATTTGCCCGATAATAAATGTTGGAAATGTAAGGAGATTGAAGGTACATTCTTTCACCTTTGGTGGACGTGCCTGAGGATTAAGGCTTTCTGGGAGATGATTTATAATGAAATGAAAAAGGTATTTAAGTATACTTTCGTGAAGAAACCAGAGGCCTTTCTCCTGGGCATAGTCGGCCAATTGGTGCCAAAGAAGGATAGAACTTTTTTTATGTACGCTACAGCAGCAGCAAGAATACTCATTGCAAAGTATTGGAAGACACAAGAATTACCCACCTTGGAAGAATGGCAGATGCAAGTAATCGACTATATGGAAATGGCTGAGATGACTGGCAGAATCCGAGACCAGGGAGAAGAGTTGGTGGAAGAAGATTGGAGGAAATTTAAAACTTATTTACAGAAGTATTGTAAAATGTATGAATGCTGATGACATTGAATTAAAATGAAGGGGTTTTAGTAATAAGAGATAAAAATTTGAAATTTGGGAGGTAAAATAAATAAGGATAAAGTAGTAGGATACGAATTTGCTGAACTAATTGTTAAAAAGGGATATAAAAAAGGGAGGCGTGAGGAAGTCAGGAAAATAAGTTAATTGAAGATGAATAATTGGAAAAGAGTGATTTGTGTTTTTCTTATTCTACTTTTTGAGTGTTGATTGTCTTTTTTTGTTTTTTTTTGTTAAATGTTTGTATTTTATGTATCGTGAAAGTTTGTATTGTTGTGTTTTATATTTTCTTTGTGCTTTTATTGTTCTACTTTTCTATTGTTAAACTTAATAAAATATTATTTAAAAAAAAAATTTTTTTGTTTGTGTCACAGAGAAGCATAGGGAAGTATTTCAGTTTTGCCAACTCTAAACAGGGGTAGAGAACCTTTTTCAGGCCACATTCCCTTGTGAGCAATGTTCTGGGGGCCCCATGCTAAGCTGGGCAGCACCAGGGGCAAAAGTGGGCAGACTAATGGTCTGTCTCTTACTTTTGTCCAGAAGGGAACATTCCAGCCATACAAAGGCTGGAGAATTCTTCACATACACTCACCTCACCATCCTCCATCCAGGCAAGCAAGAGGCAATTGTCACAGTTAAGGACTCAAGGAGTGGGTGGAGCAGGACCAGTAACGGATATGACTAGGCGCAAAAAACTTGCAATGGTCAGCACCAGCCATATTTGAAAGAGGGAGCTCCAGCCATTCATTCCCATGACTTAAGCACAGCTACTTATTTACTAGACAGGTCCGATGTTCTCTTTCTCAGCCCTGCTTAAGAGTACTTCTGGCTTGCCTGGCTTATTATCATGGAGAAGGAGGCCCTCAAAAAGAGCATTCTTTGTAGCAGAAAAATGCATAACATTATTTGAAGTGGGGGGGACACCAATCAGTGGTTCTATCTTCTACAGTAAAACAGTATGAGGTGTATTTCAATTTTATTTTATTTTAATGTTCTGGTAATTCTAATGCAGTATAAGTTAAGACATGAATTGTTAGACATTTCCCTTTTGTAATTCTTTTAAAATTACTATTACATACATCAATACATTATATTTGATCTGACAGACATTTCTCTTTTGTATAAAGTAGTGTGGGGAACTTCAGGCCCAGTGGAAGAATGTGGGACCCAAACTCTCTTATCTCAACTTCAGAACTCACCCCAGACCACCACCACTCCTCTCCTCAGGCCATATCTTTTCCCTGCCCTGCCATCTGGAGTGTTTTGGCTTTGCTGGAATGTGTCCTTGAACTCTGATAGTGCTTCTTGTTTGCTTGGCTGGAGGATATAATATCTCTGTGTGCATGCAGAAACTAGTTGACTGGACAAAGGTAAAATTTGCATCCATTGCCTCTAGCTCATCCACCACTGGCATGTAGCCCAGAAAGCAAGATGAGCACCACAACCCCCTAGTCGCCTTTGACAGGACTTAATCGTCCAGGGGTCCTTTACCTTACCTTACCTTTTACCTACCCAGAATGGAATGTGATCCTCTGGCTGAAAAAGCTTTCCATACCCCTGATACGAAGCCAACTATTTCCTTCCAGAAGAGCAAACTAAGGAGAAGAGTCAACTTAAGTATTACCAGTTCCCAATCAGGTTGCAGGTTTTCAGTTGCCAAAGTGGCACAACTGTACAATCTGGCTTTGCATGTGGAAAATTGCTTGAGTGCCCCTCTCCCGCAATGTGCAAAGCTTTGCATGTTGCAAAGGTTGTGTCAAGAACAGCTTCTCGGTTCTGCTTTGCATGGAATGCAAGTTTACCCAAGGACATTTGCCAGTCTTCCCTATAAAAGGAAGCTGAAAGAGGCTGCAAGCAGGCAGGTCAACAGTTCCCGCTTAGAGCCGCTTGCTATGCCTTCTGGTTCCTTTGCCTTGCTCTGTTCTGTCTTAATCCTGGCTGGCCCGTGTGCCTGTTCCCTGTGTGTTTGCTCTTGGGTTTCCTGCTGACTCAGGTATGGCACCACATCCTGAGGGAAGTCTGGATGGAGCCACGTTTCATATTGGGTTGCCTTCAAACAAATGATTCCATACTGACAAGTGAACTTTGGACATGGCCAATCCACACCATGAGGCAATTTGATAAAGTTGTATTAGGCAGTGGGCTTTGGGGTGTTGGCAGATTGGTACCCCCAGGCCCTCACTTGCTTTGTTCTGCTGAAGGCCCAGGCGGGTCCACAGAAGCCTCATATGGGTGGCTGCCTCACTCTGAGAAAGGGTCAAGAGGAACCTTCTTCAGAATGAGACATTTTGGGTGAAGTGGCTTGGAGGCATCCTGCAGTGGCACCCAGAAGATTTGCTTGTCAGGTAAATAACAACAACAAAGTTATTTCAAAGTAAATGGGCAGCAGCGAGAACAGGGCAGGAAGGGCAGCAATGACAAGAGAAGCAGCTGATGGGCAGAGTGGAGGAGAAGAAAGCAGGGAGAGTGAGAGAGACATAAGGGGGGAGTGGTTCTCCTCACTCCTGCTTCATGAAGCACAGACTTTTGCGCCACTGCTGACTTTGAATGTGAAGAAGTGAGCTTTTCATGCTACCATTGACAAAGAGGAAGCATGTGCATTTATCCATCTCTAGTCCAGTGCAGTAAATAGGCCCAGATCAGGTCTCTTGCCACAATTTGCCAGTGGCTAGACCAGCTTAGAATCTGGAAAGTCCTTTGCCAATTCAGCTCTTGACAATACTTCATGGATACCGGTATGTCATATTTCAGAATGGCATTCATTTGAAATAAGTCATACTGAATTGTGAAAAAGATATTTTCAGCTAGATGAGGCAAGACCACATTTCCAGCTTAAGTTTTTGTTTCATAATGGAAAACCATAAGTGCTGGGAAATGATTTTTCCCAGAAAAAGTCCTGCAATTAGTGTTTTCCCTAAAGGAGTCCCCTTTTTGACTTGCACACATGATGAAGAGCACATGAGAGATTCTCCTCTTTGTTCTTTATGACATGAAAAGAAAAACGATGCAAGTGAAGTTGCTTTTGAAAATCATAGTTAATATGTGAAATCAATATTTTACGCAGAGAGCTGACCAGACACAATTTCCCAATAGGGGAACGAGAACAGATGCTTCTTCCTTTTTCAGATGCAACTTTGGCACAGCTTTGAAGAGAAGCCAGGGCAGATGGACCACTGAAGATGATAGCAGAGTACAACAAAGGCCTCTTTTGGGGTAGTGGTAACTCAAATGGTGTGGGGTTTGGCCACATGCTCAGTTTCTTTCACTGCATCGTATGGGCAAAAGTTTGCAACATGATACTGAGTTTAACGTAATCAAAAGCACTTACCTCTTGCTCTTCTCTTTCCAGGCACAGGTCCTCAATTAAAAGCTCTGTGGCCAAGCATGGTCCCCACCCCCCACCCCCGGAGCTTTCCCCATGAAAACCCACTCTTTAGCACTCAATTGGAGCAAATGGGAATAGGAGCCATTTGCTCCAACTCAGGGTTAAGAATGGGTTTTCAAGGGGGAAGTTTGAGAGCAAAACAAAGGGCACTCAGACACAGAGCTCTAAAGCATGGGCTATGCCTGGAAAGAGCAGAAGAAAAGCAAGTGACAATAAGTCTACATTCTTCCAATTGATCTTTCGACAGCCTGGCAAACTTTATTTCGGTTCACAATGTCTCACTCAGATAAAATAATACTTAAATATGTATTGTCTGACAAAAGACAAATTTAAATACAAATTCTCATACAGAACTGTTTTAATAAAAAAAATCACAGATTAATGCTGATTCATCTATATAAATGGAAAAAGTTTAGACACATCAAAAGATATGAATGTGAGCCATCTCATGGTTTTAATGAACTACAGACAGATTATCTCTCTGCTCACATGTCTCTCTCAGTTAAACATTAAGCCCGAGTAAGGAAGCTGTGAAACCTCTCATTTTCTGTGATTATTTTTGTGTTTTAGTACAAATAAAGATAGTGTTTCAGTTTGCATATCAGGGCTCTCATGCCAGGCCACCACCACCACCAGTATGGCTCCCTACATTTTGTCTACTGAAATGTAATTATTTCCTCCCCTACTCCTGTTTATTCCCAGCCCTTCAAGTTATTAGGATTTGGATGAGTGCTTGGGTGAGTCTTCAAGCCTCTCTTGCAAACATCACATCTCCCCAGGTGTCCCAAGAGCCCAGCCGGCTTTATCCCAGAGATTAATTTTTGCCAACTAATTGTGTTTATAACAATAGCTGGGGGAGAGCGTGGGAAACCAAGAGAGAAGCGCTTTTCACTGCCTGTGTTCTGATGCAGGATATCAGCACAGAATGCTGTCGTATGATAGAAGGTTAGGGGCTGATAGCAATAATAACGGCAAAATATGGGCTTGAGCAAAGTCACCTAGCTGAGCTAATGTTCCCTTTCTTCATGAAAGCTCAGAAGGATGGCTGCCTGCGCTGGCTTTTAGAAGTGTGCCTTGGACAAGAACACTCTGAACTAACTTGGGGATGTTGGCTGTTTGCAGTATGGTAACGCTGCAGAGAGCTTGCTGGGGAGACCATGCATTAAAAAGTAAAGGACTCAAAAATAACTTAAACTAGGTTTTAATAAGAAAAACAAAAACTCCTTTTACACTAAATACATTAACAACCAAACCAGACCCAACCACCAACCCATCCCCCAGGGTAATGGGAGAGCTAGGTGCTGCTCCTTATATACTACACCCAAATGCTGACACACCTTAATCAAATACAACTCAGCAGCACCTGCTATGCTTCACAGCTGCAAAGCTGGGTCTCGTTATCTTGCTCTGGCCCTTGCTTTGGCCCCTTAAAGACATACACATCGGGTGCAACAATGATGAACCTTTACATTTAAATAAACCATTCAACATTTCCCCTGCGGTTCATCATTGTGGAACAAAAACATAAAGCATATTTTGTACATGTCTTTCATGTGTAACCTTTGGAAGTGCTTTAGTAAAAATGTCCGCAATTTGATCGTCACCTGGAACATATTCAAATACAATCATTTCATCAGCAATTAGTTTCTTTACAAACTGTAAACGTAACCTTAAGACTCTAGTGCGCTGCGTATTGGTCTCTGAACACAGGATAGCAAGTCCGCTCTGGGAATCAAGGTAAACTTTTACTGGTAGTGTTACTTGCATCTGTAGGTCTGCAAATACTTGCAGATACCATTCTACATCACGAGTGGCCTGAACGCATGCACATAATTCACTCTCTGTTGTGGAGAGACAAATAATGGTTTGTGTCTGGGACTTCCATTCAAATGGACAACCGTTATAACAAAACACCATACCAGACACACCCCTGCAATTATTTTGTTCCACTGCATGAGATGCATCGCAGAAAATTTCAAAACCTTTGTCAATACATGTTGTAAACTGCAACCTATAATGTTTGGTGTGTTTAAGGTAATTTCTGAACATCATTGTAGCTTTTTGGCTCAAAAACTGCCTTATTGGCATACACAGTATTAAAATGTTCATCTGCAAAACGTTGTGGCTTCTGTCTCTTTCTATCTGAACGTCTTAGTCCAGAAGGAGAGTCAGACTCCTCAGACTTAATGGGACCAAATGAACCACTAGTTTCAGGTTGTAAATCATTGTCAGATTGAAGAGATGCCTGTAGGCTAAGCTCACGGTCAGAAAACTCAAGAGAATCTAACCTCCCCTTGGGTGCCTTTGACTTTAAATCATCAAACAAATCAGATTCAACAGACTTTTTGTCTTTTTCCATTAATTCAGAAGCACCATTTCCTGCTGCTGCTGCTTCTTCCTCTTCTTCCTCAGTATTATCTATACCATCAGTATCTTGGAAGACAGCAACTCCATTCCAATTTACAGTTTGTATCATGCTTCTGGTAATATGAAATTTGCCAGTTGCTGGTATGTAAATTCTGTACGCCCCCTGCTGGTAGCCCATTAATTTTCCCTGGACACTACGCTCACCCAATTTCTCTTTAGCGGGATAATGCATAATTACATCTGAACCCCAAATGCGTAGGTATTTCAGATTAGGGCGTTTTTTAAACAGCTTCTCATAGGGGGTGACATCTAAACCAGAATGATAACTGCGATTTCTAACATGGCAAAAGGCATTAAGCGCTTCAGCCCAAAAGTCTTTGGGCAGATTAGCATCGTGCAGATACGTTTTAACCCCTGCCTGTAGGTCACGCTGCACAACTTCAACAAGCCCATTTTGCCAGGGACTTCGGGGGCAAGATAACTCATGAGTAGTCCCCTGCGCTTCCAGGAATTTCTCAAAATCCTCAGAAACAAATTCCCCGCCCCGGTCAGAAAACAGGTTCTTAATTGGTTTGTTAAAGTGCGTTTTTACCCAGTTGCAAAAAACTTTGTACTTCTCAAATGCTTGGGACTTCTCAGCTATTGCATAAGTCCAACAATATCTACTATACTGGTCTATCAGAGTGAGCCAGTACTTAGAACCTCCTAATGATGGTGGGAGTGGCCCAACTAAATCACAATGTACACGCTCAAATGGCTCAGTTACTTTCCTATCTGAGCATCTACCCTTGCGTGCAACCTTAATCTTATTCTTGCAACAGGATAGACATTGCATAAAAAATTTACATGGTTTTAAGTTGAGGCCATTAACAATATTCTTTGTCTTAATTACATCAGCAAAATTCAGGTGTCCCAGAATTCTGTGTGCCTCATGGACACACCCAGAATGAGGCCTTGCATTCCTCAACCCCTGGCTTGACTGTGCTGCTCTGCAGTTTATAGGCGATTGGGAGTAGGTGCAAAAATACAGTCTATATAAACCATCAGATTCCCGGGCATACAATAGACGTTTGTTCCCATCGAAAAACTCACACATTGACTTTAAGAAATGCACAGTTATGCCTTGACGAGCAAAGCACCTTACTGACAATAAATTGTCCACTGACGGGCAGTAAATGCAGTTCGCTATTGTAATGTTTAAAGAGTCAAGTTTAACAGTACCCCTGCCAAGCGACTGCAAGACTTGTGAATTGGCTAAATGTACATTACCAATTTCCTCTTCGAAAGAAATAAACAAGCTCCGATCATTGCAAACGTGCTGAGATGCTCCTGAGTCAATAATAAAAGACTTCCACTTGGCATCTTTAATTCTTTTATGATCTGTTGTCCGAGCATGAAAAGCTCGGGGCTCGTTTCTGTCTCTACTATACGATGTCGGCTGCTGGGCTGATGACCATGACTGACGAACAGAAACAGACTTAGGAGTACTTTGCTTTCTTTTGGCTCTGCAGTCCTTTGCAAAATGTCCTTGCTTATTGCAGAACCAACAACGCTTGGCAGCTTTAAATGCAGTCGTATCACCACAAGTTTGCATATGGCGTTCCTCATTACTTCTGGAAATAGGAGTGCTTATGGCACAAGCCTCCCTTCTGTCCAACTCGCCCATTAATCTTGCCGTCACCCCTTCCACAGTTAATTGTGCTGGTGGAACGGCAGATATCTGGCTAGCTATACCATCGAAGTCCTCATTAAGGGAACAAAGAATGATAAAAACATACTGAATATCAGGTATGTCCATGTCCCTTCGAATTAATTCGCCGCGTATTGCCTCCAGACGTCTCAAGTGTGCTGCCAAATCACCACCAGGCTGCAACTTCGTCTGGTACAACTGCTTGAAAAACGTCAATGCAGATGCTGACTCTTTTCTAACATGCACTGCTGCAAGACTGTCCCACATTTCTTTGGCAGTTTTCTTATTTCTTATATAGACTACTTGCTGGTCGCTGACTGCCAAATTAATTATCGCCCTGGCTTTTGCATCTCCTTTCGACCAAGCATTAGTCACAGGGTCAGGAGGGTCATCAGTTAGATAGGTCCATACTTCTCTAGAGGTCAAAAGCGCCTCCACCCGAAAAGACCATAAACTATAGTTCTCATCTGTTAGCTGTGGGAAGACCAGAGCCTTCTCAGCTTCAGGAACCCGGTCAACCATTCTGGAACTCTTCCAGACCCACAGAACTACGCTAACAGGAGAAGGAGTTTTCAAACCTTTCTCAGAGTCCAAAAATATGCAGTCATCCACTCAGCAGCTGGGCCCATAACCAAAGATGTTGGCTGTTTGCAGTATGGTAACGCTGCAGAGAGCTTGCTGGGGAGACCATGCATTAAAGAGTAAAGGACTCAAAAATAACTTAAACTAGGTTTTAATAAGAAAAACAAAAACTCCTTTTACACTAAATACATTAACAACCAAACCAGACCCAACCACCAACCCATCCCCCAGGGTAATGGGAGAGCTAGGTGCTGCTCCTTATATACTACACCCAAATGCTGACACACCTTAATCAAATACAACTCAGCAGCACCTGCTATGCTTCACAGCTGCAAAGCTGGGTCTCGTTATCTTGCTCTGGCCCTTGCTTTGGCCCCTTAAAGACATACACATCGGGTGCAACAATGATGAACCTTTACATTTAAATAAACCATTCAACAGGGGAGAGGGGGAAGAGGGGGGGCCCAGGAGCCATGTGAAGAAGAATAGGGGAAAGTGTTCTCTTTTAGAAGCTTTTTTCTTCCTGCCAACTTTCTGAGGGTTTTTATTCTGCTCAGTTTGACACAAAAAGAGAAAAGGCCAGAGTTAAGGCACAAATGGACTTGCATAAAGGTAGGGAAAATTCAAGCAGGGCAAATAATAATAAAAAGTTAACTCCTTTCTCTCTTCAATTGGGCAACCACCATAAGTACCTCTAGTCTACTGTGGCTTTTGTGTGGGATTCAGGCACATACCTGCACATTCAAGTTGCACAATTATAGCTGATAGGAAGCTGCTGTGCAACAAATCACTTTCCCCCAAAGTTCAGACTTTTCACATTAAGGAAAGTGGCCAGGAAATGAACTGGAATGTGTAGGACGACCATTGCTTTTTCACAACATCACCTAACCTCCCTGCAAAGAGGGAATCCTCATTCAATGGCCCTGTTGTCTCACCTCCCTGCAACGAGGTCAGGATTGAATACTCAATGAAGAGGCCATCTGGAAGTGGCCCATGTCTGCCTTCCTGTTAAGGGGAAAAGGCAAGACACAGGGAAAAAACATAGGAGGGGCAAAGTGAATTCCCAAGGCAGAAACTTTGTCCCACGTATTAGATTTCTGAAAGAGAAATAGTAGTATATTTCATATTAATGCTACCATCCTAAACATGTAACTCAATGATTCTCCATCCCACTTTTAAGTCCACACCCTACTGGGATCATGTCTCACCAAACTCAAGAACTTCCAAGCTATCAGGACTACAGTGGTACCTCGGGTTAAGTACTTAATTCGTTCCAGAGGTCCGTTCTTAACCTGAAACTGTTCTTAACCTGAAGCACCACTTTAGCTAATGGGGCCTCTTGCTGCCGCTGCGCCGCCGAAGCACAATTTCTGTTCTCATCCTGAAGCAAAGTTCTTAACCTGAAGCACTATTTCTGGGTTAGCAGAGTCTGTAACCTGAAGCGTATGTAACCTGAGGTATCACTGTACTTTGCAAATCCCACCAAAAGCAACAGAACCTAAGTTATCATCATGACTAGCCTGTTCTATAGCTTCAAGAAGACTCATAGCTACCTGGAAGCAAATCACACCTTGCCCAGTAGGACATATGCACTAGCAGTGCTTCCAGGATTTCAGCCATAGTAAGGAGCACAACCAACTCTGGATGAGTCACAGGGAGCCCAGGACCAGTACAATAGGACAGTATCCAGTTTCTGTCATAAATCCTCTTTTAATTGTGCAGTTGGGTCTTCCCCAAATGTGGAAGTAAGGAGGCAGGCCAAATCCCCTTTATGCCAGGCTGGTTTGGGTTAGCTTGACTGATTGAAGGCATCCCTCCACCTGCTTCTGCTGACACAACTTGCCACCGGCCAGCACAGACATCCATTTCCCACCTAACGAATGTGTGGGCAGGCAGAAGGCCCATCAGTCCAAGAAATAGCCCCAGGGGTGCAGGTGGGGCTGAGCTGCCCTGGAATCCACTGGTTCCAGAGCTGCTCTCACAGCTGCTGGTGACCAGCACTGGGTCTGATCTGGGGCCAATTGCTGCATTAGCCTGAACCTGGCACAAGGATCTCTCTGCCTTGCCCCCATCTTCTGGTACCATGAGTAGCTCGGCTGCAGAGATGGTGGTAGCTCCTCTGTTCTGTGGTGGAAGCAGATTTAGGTTGCACCTTCTGAAGTTAACTTTCAAGTAAGGAAGTTTAGGATTGCTGTGTTATTTTAATTTCCCCTTTATGACTTTGTTACGATTTGCATGTGAAAGTTCCCTCAAGTAAACACAGGGATCCCACAAAGGAAAAAGAAGTGGGAGGCAGTTTGTTGTCTTCAGGGGTGTGGTGTTTTTTTTTAGGAGAAAATGCTTCTAATAATATGGCACTTCATAATCTAATCCCACAAAAGCTGATGCCTTTATAAATTGTGTCTTTAACTTGCCACATGATTCTGTTAGTTCCCTGCTATCAGTTGATTCTAGAAATGTTCTCGTTTAAGATTCGCTATGCACCACAGACACAACAAATTGCAAATTACATTCTTCTAATTGCACAAGCAACTTTTACAAAGCCACTTCTGTACATGCTACTTTTTAGTATCCTACCCAAAAGCATAAATAAGGAAACACAGATGGCAAATGACAAAAAAATGAAGAAAGGCATATGATTTTTTTTCATTATTAAGGCTTAGATTTATGAAGCAATCAAAACAGTGGTTTTGATTGCTTCATAAATCTAACGCAACAGTAACCTTAAAGTTTTCAGCGGGACTATGCTGCAGTAAATAGGCTGAAAGCGTGCTTATGCAGCAGTGGCTGCAATTCTCAAATTAATTGCATTTTTCACCTAATTAAATAAATGGTGAGGCATCTATTAGCAAACAATGCATGTCCATGCTGGAGAGGCATTTCCATTGCAGGCTTCACCTCAATTTATGAACCTTCATAAAGGTTCCTGTGAGCAGCATTTATATACACCCACAGCCTCCCCAGAAGAGAGGTTGAAGGTTGGGGAAAGAGACTGCCTCTGTAATGCTGCCCCTTGTACATTCATTGCTCCCTTGTGAATGCCTTAAATGTGCCTTAATCATTTATAATTCAGTAAAATAATCCATTAATCTGTTTCATCTGAATCCATAAAGAAAACATCAGGCTGGATCTAACAGCATCCTTCTGCAAGTGGAAGACATGTCCACTAGTGTAATGAAACCTCCCTCTTCTCCTTTTCCCCTTGTGTGCCCTTGGGCATCCTGATCTCGAGGGTTAGGGGACCCTGAGGACTACATTTGGGGGTGCAGGGGAGGGGGAGGGGAAGTTTCAAGGTCTGCTCACATAACATTGGATAGAGCCCAGTGGTTCTGAAAGGAAAAGAACATCTTGTTTTGGTTTAGACAACGGACATATTTGTGACAGCAGGAACCATTTTAGAAACGTTGTCCACTTCTGTGTAAGAAAGGGAAAGAGCTGTTATAAGGTGGTGCTTGTCAATAGTATTTGTAACTGCTTGTAATTGAAAATGATCACTTCTTTTTAAATTGCTCTCTGATTCACCTAGAAGGTGACATTTTAGTCAAACAAGAGGTTTCTTCCATCGTGTAATCTAACGGATTAGTTTATCAGATGTTGCGGTCCTACAAATCATTTAATCTGATGGAAAATGGTGGCTTCAAATGCCAAATTGAATGCAGTAAACTGGAGCTGTCTTGTGTCCTTGTCAGGAAAAGGCAGGGTTTAAATATATAGTATATAATAATAATAATAATAATAATAATAATAATAATAATAATAATATGAAGCCGCTCAGTTATCCTCTGCTCCCTCTCCAATGGGAGGCGACAAGAGCTGAAGAAGAAATTCTGGAACCTGCTGGGTCTCCAGCTCAGCACTCCTCTCTTCACCTTCCTGTTTACCTCCATTTAAAAAGGCAGAGGGTGGAAAGGGAATCAAAAAGCCAACCCTTACCTTACGTGACTCCTTTTGAAGGATGGCAGAACCTGGCAGAGATACAGATCTGTTCTGTCAGGGTGTTATTCTTATTCTGTGTGACCAATAAAATAGGTACGATGTGAGCAATCCAAAGGGGCGCTGTCACAGTGAGTCTGGATTTTCTGAGTCAACCTCGTTACCAGAGATCCCTCTGGAAGCACATCCAAAATCCTACATTGGATCAGGGTGCCATGTCAAGAGTTCCAGTGGAGGCAGGGCCTAAGCTGATGAAGAGATTTCAGCAACTGGAGACAGCATCTGAGGAATCACCATAGCTCAGGACTGGAGCACATGTAGAGGGTTGCAGGCTCAATCCCTGGCCTCTCCAGGAAGGGCTGTCTGGGAGCTGCAGCCAGTAATACTGAGCTAGATGGCACTTCCTGTGCCCTAAGATTCACAGCAATATTCAAAGGGTTGTTACTTAATAAACAAGAGACTAAACTGCAACAAAAGGGGGTGGATAAGAGAAACGGCATATAAGAAAAAAAATTGCAGTTACTTTTTATATTTAATAATAACCAGAGATATGTGGGGTTCCTAATGAATGTGGTCTGAACATCAGAAAGAACCTTCTACCATTAGAGTCAGGACAATTGACCTGTCATTGACTCTGACATTACTGGGCACGTGTAACACCTAAACTTGCTGCCAATGGCAGGGGGGAAATATCTTCCACAAACAAGCTGATTCACGTGCTTTCTAGCATGTCCTTCAAACCCACAGATCACTAATGACTTGGGAGTGTCTTCCAGTTGCATGAAACTATGGCGAGGGATGTGATAGCCAATTATTTCTCTTCCTGAAATTCATCAGTAACTTTTTTCACTTCCATGACTGAACAGTTCCCAATAGTTCCCACACTTCTGCCATTGTTCTTTGGTTATTCAAGCACAGCAAGCCTATTGTTGAACAAAGAGCACTTCCTCCAGGCAGCTTTATGAGAGGCAGACCAAACAGTGTAGCCAGCACAAAGATTTCATCAGCCATCAGAAGTACCAGGCTTAATAGGGATAAAGGTGCAAATCAAATACATTTTTGAAAAGTGGACTGATTAAACCACCCTTTGGACTCCTCAATGGAAAGAACACATAATTGTTACTTTAAAGTCAATACCTCTCAATCCATCTCCCAGAAATGACTCAGTCATAAAAATATGAAATATCATAAGGGAAAGACATTCCCCTTAAAAAAAAATCATGTTAATGTTTATCTGTCTTCAGCCACAGAGATCATGGTTCCTCACTGCAGGGTAGAATTCCATCCTTTCATTCACCATGACGACCAGACGATGCAAAAGCCTTTCCTCCCACAGGACAAAACCATTTACAGGTAAGTTATGCAGGAGAGGCTTAAGAAGCAGAGAGCTGTACACAACCCACTGTTTCAAGAAATGATGAAAGTGGTTCTTGGGATGACATGACGCAGTAGGTGCTGTTTATGACTTTTCTTTGATTTGGCGCCAAATGTAGGCTTATGGCTGAATATTATTATTACAGTCATACCTTTTATTGCAATGCAGAAACTCAGCCAACGCCGATCACTTCTTCTAAAGCAGCTGTTCTCGAGCTATCGCATCCCAAGCTCCTAAGGTTAAGAGGGGGAGGGTTTTTAATTTTATTTTCCTTTATTCCCTCTCCAAATGCAGCAAAGGCCTGTCAACTTGGCTAGGGGAGCTAGCGGGGCTGTGCAAGTCTTTGGCACATGAAAAGCTTGCATATACAAGTTGCTGTAGGGTGTGTGTATGACAGTTGTTCCTACACAGGAGAAGCACCCACCTAAGCTGGGCTCACATGCATATGTCTCACTTAACACTTGACGTATGGCAGCTATTATTTACAGTGCAATCCTATGTGTTTCTACTCAGAAGTAAGTTCTACTAAGTTCAATGAGTGTTATTCCCTGTTCCTTAAAGAAAGGCTGATGGTTTTGGTTGGCCATGTCTCCAATAACAAATTCTGGATCAATAAATCCTGAAGTTTCGAATGTGGATGCTAGAACTAGTATTTTTTTATTGAATGACAAGACATGTGGGGTTGAAGTCATACTCAGAGTAGACCCACTGGAATAAATGGATGTGATTTTACTGGATTGACTTTGGCTATGACTTATTTGTATAATACTCACTTCTTTGGGCACTATGGGCAATATTTGCCCTGACATTTGCCAAAATAAGGGCATGTCTGTTAAAGGAAGGAATTTAACAGGCTGCTAATGTAGTGTTGACTGTATAGAGATTGTGCATGTATTATATACTTTATTTTGAATCTGTTGTTTACATTGTTCTGCTCTGTGCTGCTACGGGTTGATTATATTTCATGCTGGCTTTTGGATGTGAGAAACCTATTCATTCAAAGATGGTATCACGATTCTCTTGCTAAAGCATGCAGAAAAATGGTAGAGAAAGGCATCAAATAGATGCTTGCACTTTGCTTAGCAACATGAGGGCTTGCCTCACCCATTTAAAACGATGTAAGGGTCTTGTAACATTGGAAGGGTGTGTATCACATTTATTGTAGCCTCCTTCTTGTAGGCATGTTCCTTGCTGGTGAAAACTCATGCCACAATAAATGAGCTTGCCTCTAAGGGCCAAACTAGACTAGATGTCAATCATATCTTTAGTATTTGTGCTATATTTGCAGCTACTGGAAACTTTACTCCTGGGGAGAAATGGAAGCCATGTGTGTATGTGATGGGGTGATTTCAGTTAGGACAATGCTGTGGCCCTGATCCAGTTGACCCTCCACCATGACTGCTAGCTAGGGATGATAGGAGCTGTGGTCCAAAAACAACTGGGGACCCAAGTTTGAGAAACCCTGAAATAAATAAAGACACAAAGACATTCAAGCCTGCTTAGTGTCCTATTTCATGTCCCCTTTCCCCAAGTGTTGTTTCTAGAGAAATGAGTGTTTGGACAAGGTTTTTCTCAGGTGATAAATGATAAGTTTTCCAAGCACAGGCTATTACTATGTCTTTGTAGTCATCAGATTGGCAAATTGGTGTAGGAAGAGCAGGCATCCACGTGCCTGTGCACAGACAGAACGTGATACAAATAAACAAGAAATTCTGTTTCGTTTTCAGTGTCTGAATTAAGTTTGGTACCTTTGATATTTGGCAACACATGTATTTTCAAAGTGTCTTACCCTAATCCCAGCCAGCCATCTGATGCCATTGTTAAAAGAATTATTTAATCCCCCATCTCTAAAGGTAAGTCATGTCCAGTTCACAGTTCACATACAAGAGTTATGGGAATGAAAGCAGAAGGATTAAAGTGTCATATTCCCATGCTGCGGAGACATTTCTGCACCTAAGGAAAGCCGTGGGTCCCAGAGGTCATCTGGTGCTAAATCTGCAAATTAATGCTCTGAGACAGTTGATGACTGAGCTGGAGGTCAATGCAAATCCACTGGCAAAGTATCTCAATTAGAGTCAAACTCTTTGCCAAATTATTTAGGCTACCTGAAGTAGCTCTTCTCAGATCTGCCCCAATGATATCTTGAGCTCCTGATTAATGAGGCCAGAAGCAAGGGAGGCAGCAGAACAAATTGTACAGGGTGATGTCATCGAATGGCTCCCCTGAGAAGGGAGGACAAGTGATTATTCTACAGCTGCAGTTGCCCTTATCATGCCAAAAAGGAGTGAACAATATCGGCAGAAGGTCAATTAACATCCTTGAGCAGCATAGCTTCAAGAAACTGTGTGTTTGTGAAACTGCTTTCCAAACATATGCACTTGCCTTATCAGTGGCCCCAGTTAAGTGTAGTTTGTGTGCATGCCTAGGGACCATTTGCCAAAAATCCCCCAATAGACAACATGCAGCCAGCCTCATCTTTTTCTGTTGGCGGCCCTTCTGTGCAGAAGATTCAGAACTGAGCAGAGGCAGCTTCTTCTAAAAGAAGACAGCATGTTGGATTTCAAGCTGCTGTGAGGACTCAATTTTGGCCGTGCCTTTAACTGCAGCTTGGTGCACAGACAGGAGCAAATGGCGTTGTTTATCCCCACGCTGTGATTTCAGAAAATCAAGCTGCTGTCAAAGATGGAGGCAGTGTGTGTGTGGCCAAACTGGAACAAAGGAACTTCAAAGGGAGATGGCAATTTGAATCCACTTGAATTACACTTCTTCAAGAAGTTCAGTGCTATCACTTGTGGACTGAATTGGAACAGGCACTACATCTGTTAACTAGCTTGCCAATGTCAGGTTTATGTGTTGTATCAATAACTTTGTGTGTGTGTGTGTAGCCGCTGTTAGTAATGCAATGATCACTGTCTGTACTTTACTGCATTCCATTTCCTTCTGACTTCACCATTTAAAATTTCCTCATCACGTATCTATATACCTGTAACCCAGACTTACCCATCTGATGAAGTGGACTATAGTCTGTGAAAGGTTATGCCAGGATATTTGCTAACCTTAAAGGTGCTACAAGACTCCTTTTGTTGCAAGGGACCAGCACATCTACATATCCCCCTCTGGGGGAACATAGCAAGACTTTGATTGCTTTTCTATTTTAATTTTCAGTCTGTGTGATTAGAACATTCTTAGATGTTTCTTCCTGTGATATTTAAAATCCATGCCTTGGGGAATAGTCAGTTTTCTGTCAATTTTACATACAGATGGGCCTGATAGATATCTGTCAACTGGCACATATTTAGGAATGGGCAGATCTGTCAATTATGCTTTCTTTCAGTTTCTTATTTTTCCCTATTTTAAGTTCAGTTCTCCACATTAGTTTGCAATTTCAAAAAGTACTTATCTGCATTTTAGTGTGAATTCCTCACAATATACACATTTTAATGCTATTTTGGCATTAAATATACAATTTTTGGCAAATGAATTTTGCCTAATACAATGTATTTTTCTACATCATTTTCACTCACCTTATCACACCTTTAACCTTTTGCTAAGAATCTTAAAAGGCAGGAGAATCAAAATCTATGTCTCAACAAGTAGCACTAGAAGTGGCCCTTGCTGAGAATTTTAACTTGGTGAAGTTTGTTTTCTATAAAGTGCTAGAAGAAATGTACAGACCAAACCTAGCCTATGGTAGATTTATTCCATGAAGGAGGGGAAACAATTGAATAACGTTACAGTGTAGACCAAAATAATATCTCTTTGCAAACAATGTTTCTTGCAGTTAAGTGCAGTCAAGAAGCGATATACGTACAGAAGCAGACATTCGTCAAGGGGACCATATTAGGCAAATCTATTAAACAAGAACAGAGTCATGCCTTGTTTTGACATGAAATTGCTCTTTGCCTACTGTTTTATGCAAGAGTGAAAGTGAACTCTTAGACTGATTAATGGGATGAGATCTTTCAGTTCCGCAGAATATGAAAGGAAGGGTGGCATCCTACTGCAGAATTAACATCCATGTGTGATGCTTAGGAAATCTGATGAACAGAGCAGCAAAAGAAACATTTGATGTGAAGGATCTGTTGCAGGGCTGTGCTGTTTTCAGACTTAAGCGAGGAAGGGAACATGTTAACTATCCCTCTACACAAAACACTTCCACATAAGAAACTAGCTTATCAATCAAAAGGCTTGCTGAGAGACATCACCCTGGCATACTAGTTTTGTTTGTGAAGAAAGTATATAATATAAGGAAGCAATCCGGCATTCAGTCCCCTACACCAGCAGTTATGATGGCGCAACCTGGCAATTGATAAGTCATAAGGAAGTCCTGATTCTCTGTTTTGTCTCATACTGTTTCAGCCAGAAGTATTTTTATGCCCAAGCTTGGTTACCTTTTAAGCAGTACAGTTTGGATTGCCAATTATGCTTCAACCAGCTGTACTTGGCACATGCCCCCACATAGAGACTTGGAAGGCAAACTGGCCCCCTTGTAAATTACAATGCCCTACTTATAATGCATGCATTGTACACCAAAAGTAAACACGTTTTATGAAGACGCCGTATACGGATTATAAAATGATACCTGAAAGCCGACCCAAATGACAAGCAGCGCATTTAGCCAAAGAGAAAATAAAACAGAAAAGGAGAGAGAGAGGAAAGAAGAGGCTGCCTGTCATAAAGGAAGCCCCAGTCCACCATTTGCAATACTCTTAAGAAGAAATGAAGAATGCAGAAAGCAGAAAGCAGAGCCATAGCTATGAGGGGACTAGATGGGGTTTCTGCCCCAGGAGAAGCCTCCAAAGGGACACCATTGCGGCTCCCAGCCTGTGTGTGTGTGTGTGTGTGTGTGCACAAAAGTGCTTGGGGTGTGTGCCAAACTGGGTCTTTGACCTGGGTGAAATAAAGCCTAGTTTCACCCCCACAGAAAGGCATGTTGTGTCAAAGAAGCATTGGTCATTTCCCCCTTGGAAAACGTGATGCCAGCATGTATTCAAACCTGAAAACGCTTGACCTAGGAACATGTTTCTAACACAATTCAACCTTTCAGTTTTTGCATCATGTGAAATATCTGCTGCACTTGCTATGTTGCAAGGATCCAAGCACCATTTTCGTTTGTTATCATTACACATCTTACATGATGCAACCCTGGCACAAACCATGATGCTGCTCTCATGCTTACATGGTGTGGCACCTGGGATCATAGCAACAGTGGCAGACTTTGGGTCTTAAAATTTCAGTAGCATCCTGTGCAATGCAAAAATTCAGTGCCTCCCCCCGCCTCTTGCCTTCTGTTCTTTGTCATAGTTGCAGCACCCCCTGCAGCACTCTTGGCTCAAGGCCCAGTGTGGGCAAACCAGTCGTGCTCCCCTAAATCTATCTCTGTTAGCAGCTGCAACTCAGGCTCCATTTTATATTGCTGAAGGCCTTTTCAGCACTGAGAAATAGCAGTGCTGTCTCCTGTTTGTTCAATGAGACACAATTGATTATATGTATTCTCATCTATATATTATCCTTCATTTTCTACTGCCAGATAAAGCCAGTTTGGTCTACGTTTATGTATTGATTCATTGTAGAATTTAATCTTTTTGCCAATATCCCTGTGAAAATCCTATAGTCTATATTTAAGAGATAGGTGGCTCAATAAGAAGATACATTAGACATATATTTCCTCTCTTTTGGAATTACCACAATATTTGCCTCTTCACAAGAGTCCAATGTTGTTTTCTTTTCCCATATTTCACTGATGGTTTTCCTTAACATTTTAACTAGTTTTAATGCAAATGTTTTATAATATAAAGCCATAAATTCATGCGGTCCTGATGCCTTATTTTCTTTCCATGCTACTGGTTTGTCTAAATTTTCCTGATCACATGGTATTGCAATATTCCCTTTAAAAATCTATATTGATTTTCTTTGGATTATCTGTCTGATATAGTTTAGAATATTATTCTAAAGAATTCTGCTTCAATATATTAATTTATCCTCATCTGACTTCCATATTTCAAGGAGGAGCACCATAAATTCTTTGAACTGCCCTGAGACCTTTGGTATAGGGTGGTATATAAATTCAAATAATAATAATAAGCATTTTTATTTTTAAAAATCCCTAAATGTAAGTAGTTCAAGGAGAAAAACAACATGCCATTAAATTCTAAACAGAATCTGGAACAAGGTGTATAGGAAGAAAGGGGTCCCCCCCCCATATTGTGTTGTTTAGTCATTTAGTCGTGTCCATAGACCGGAGCACACCAGGCACTCCTGTCTTCCACTGCCTCCCGCAGTTTGGTCAAACTCATGCTGGTAGCTTCGAGAACACTATCCAACCATCTCGTCCTCTGTCGTCCCCTTCTCCTTGTGCCCTCCATCTTTCCCAACATCAAGGTCTTTTCCAGGGAGTCTTCTCTTCTCATGAGGTGGCCAAAGTACTGGAGCCTCAGCTTCATGATCTGTCCTTCCAGTGAGCACTCAGGGCTGATTTCCTTAAGAATGGATAGATTTGATCTTCTTGCAGTCCATGGGACTCTCAAGAGTCTCCTCCAGCACCATAATTCAAAAGCATCAATTCTTCGGCGATCAGCCTTCTTTATTGTCCCCATATTGTACTCTCCCCCAAATCTCTGCTGAAGCTGTTATTTGCCGTGGAAGGGAAGCTTCTGGTATCCATGCAGGCAGCTCAAAGTTGTGCATCTGAATGGTTCCATGCAGTTGGGAATCACTTACATTGCAATCCTGCCTTCAAATTTAGTCTCCTCAGGTGTAAGTTCCATTGGGTTTTATGGAACTTAGTCCCAGGTAAGTAGGAATGGAATTGCGACCTTACTCTCCTCTAAGTGTGTTTCGGACTGCAGCCTCACTTTGGTACTTGACCGAATTTTCAGAATGTGTCTTTTAAGCTTAAAATGTTGCAGGCAATTCTTGAAAGGTTTTTTCTTTCTTTCAAGGGCTTTGATGTGGCAAAGTCAGACTGTATTTGTGCCTTAAACTGCTTCTTTCCTCTGAAGTGGAGTTTGTGAACTGAATGGTGCTTTGCCAAACATGATCTGACTTGGTGACTGCATCAAAGGTGCCAGCTTCCCAAACTATACTGTCTTTGTGCTTTTCAGCTCTTTGAAGAAGGAGGAAATGGAGCGGATATTGGGACATACTAATTTTCTTAATCTGTCACATACAGCTGAAATATCAAATGCCTAGCAAAGGTATCATAAGTTAACATTGAAGAGCTGTGATTTTGTGCCTGATGTCTTCCATTAAACTTTATTACAAGTGACTGAGGCATATATTGAGATTCAGTTGTATTTTAAAGCAAGTGCAGATATTTGATTCATTGATTGTAAAGACTGTATAGAATTTTCATTGCTCAGCCAGAGATATTTTCATGCTGGAAAACAAAAAGAAATATATTCCTCAGTAGGGAAAAATATGTCATCTGAATCTCCACCTTTGTCTTCTCCCCCACCCACAAAATGAGTCCAAGTGCCTAGTTATGACTGTTGGCAACATCTTAGTGCAAATAAGAAATAAATTCACTTGTGATACACACAATGATGGATCCAGCGTCTCATGTGAAAGGCATGCATTTCGAGGGGACAATGGAACTCTTGACATAGCAGTCATAAGCATCTTGCTTCCTTAATTGGTTTTCTTTTGTGATCTGATGGCGTTTGAGAGGATGCAGAAGAACTTGAGATGGAATGTGTAGGGAACTAAGGAAGTACTTTCTGCACTGCCACATTAAATGAAACAAAACAGGCTGCGATAGTCAAATGACACTATTGTTATTACTATTAGTAATAACAACTAATTTACTAATTAATTAATTTACTAATTTAAACAACTAATTTGTTTATTTTGAATATGCTGGTTCTTTTAGTTTCCCCTACCACACCTCAGAAATTGATATTATGAAAAGTCCTCATGCAATTTCCGGTCTAATATTGCTGACTTGTATATTTGTTGAGAAAACATGAGGTTGACTGGCTTCTTCTATATGCCCTAGTCCTAGAGGCCACTGGACTGTGGCAGTAGCTCAGAGAATCACGCAAACAAAACTATCACAAATGGAAATTTCATGCACCGAACACAAACCAGATTGTGCTACCCTACGCATGGGCAGGAATAAGGGAGATGCTGGTACTGACCCCTTAAAGTGCATCTTAAGAGCTGTTCATGATGCCAAGAACTGGGAACACTCTTCAAACTTTTGTCTCCTCCCCTAGTGAAGGCATTACCCAGGCATTGGATGGCTGAAAGAGACTGTTTCTGGCAACAGGAAATTATTAGCTGTGACTGTTTTAAAAAATGTTTTTAGATCTTCTTATTCTTTTTTATGTTTTTAATATGTTTGCATTTTATTTTAAAATGTATTGTTTTATTGCTTGGTTGTTTGCTACCATGGGCTCCTTTTGGAGGAAGAGAAGCATGTTTAAAACTACCACCATAAGCCACTATTTTGTGTCCCCCCCCCCCAACAACTACTAAGCTCTGTATCCCTTCTATGGGTATATTTCATTACTTTAAATTAAAAATCAATCAATCAATATGAGTGAATGACCGAATACATTTGCAAACTGATTCAGAAGAAGGGGGGGGGGGAGAAACTGAGAGAAAAATGATAGGTTTGTCCGTTCCTAACATGACACACACAACCTGCACAGAACCATCTCTTAATTTTCTCAAAATTCTTACAACTCCCCTCAAAGCTGGCACATTTCATCTAATGAACACTTTCCAAACCCACCTTCAATTTCACTCTAGGGCATGGCAGCCGAGCTGTGGAGAATCTAAACTATACTACCCCTTTCTCTTGGGCATGGTCGGCCAAGTGGTGCCAAAGAAGGACAGAACTTTTTTTATGTATGCTACAACAGCAGCAAGAATACTCATCGCAAAGTATTGGAAGACGCAAGATCTACCCACTCTGGAAGAATGGCAGATGAAACTGATTGACTGTATGGGACTGGCAGGATTGACGAGCAGAATCTGTGACCAGGGAGAAGAGTTGGCTGAAGAAGATTGGAAAAAATTCAAGGACTATTTACAGAAATTTGAGAAATTTGTTATCTAAAAGTATGGTTTATGAATTTTATGCTGTTGTTTAATGTTTCTGTTTGTTCTGTTTTTGTTTGTTTGTTTAAAAAATTGGAAAATTTAATAAATATTCTTTTTTAAAAAAAGAATCTAAACTATACTAGATCAGCTTTTACCAACCCTATGTCCTCCATGGTGGGGCTGATAGGAGTTGTGATCCAAAACAGGTTGGCAAAGGCCGTCCCTCTCTATGATTTAATGCTATTGTTTCCAAACAGATTTTTTTTCCTTTGCCATTTCTCCTGTTGATAGCATTGTATCTGAATTTAACTGCCAATAAGTGTCACTTCTAAATCAGCTGTAAATGCATTTATGGGAATGTTGTGCCAGTGTCTGAAATTTAACACCAGGGAAAATGCCAGACAGTGCATTATTTGTGAATTCACATGAGGGCTGTGGTAGGAAGCAATTCAAGCAAGCAATACATAACAGACCAAAGTGCTGCTTTATGTGCAGTTGGAAACGCAACCACTGTGAATAACAGGAGTAGAGCTTGATGTGAACAGATGTTTGTGTAAATGGACAAAAGATTGTGCTTCCACAAATAATGATTTTTTTAAAGGAGGCAAGCACTTTTTCATAGTAACAGCTGTACAGTTAAAAATGATACTTTGAATTTTTTTTAAAAAAAACAAACCTGAGGAAAATTCCCAGTATGCCACATTGGCATGTTCCAAGAATCCTGGACAGCATATGATGCATCAGGCCCAGTTCCAAAAATTGACTCATATTTCATACAGCCTGTCAGAAAATCATAACCACTCTAAATGGTTAAGTTGTGGATATCAATGATCAACTGAAGCTACCAATCCCATATTGAGATTTTAAGAATGGCTTTCAAATACATATTTTTGGTTAGGGTTTTTATTTGTTCATACTGTCCATTCTGAGTGTAAACAAGGTGCTAAAAAGGGACTAGGCAGTAGGATAAAATGTAATATTCTTGTAAGCCCCAAGTCACCGACCACAGCTGAGCCCAAAATATCTCAGCACAGTGTGGGAGTAAAAAAGACTGAGGGAGTACAAAGTGGGTAGGTTCACTGGGTTGTGTGAACTAGGCCATTGTCACAGGAATGGCCTCCCTGCAGTGGAAAACTCACAGGAAGTTGCCTTCTACCTAATAGGAACATTGGTCCATCTAGCTCAGTACCATCCACTCTGACTCCCTGCGGGTGCCAGGGGTTGATACTGCGCCCCTCTGCATGCAGCTCTAGAACTGAGCTATGGACCCTTCCCAACAACAGCTCTCCGTGTTCCCATTGGTTCTAGTAGAGAGCTGGAAACTGACATCATGATGGCTCCGATCTGCTTAGCAAGCCCTTGCCAATGTTGTGATGACTGATAGTCAGTTGAAACATGAAGGTTCCTGTTAGTCTTTAAAGTGCTGTTTTTTGTTTCTATTACTTTCTGGTCTGGAGGGTAGTGGCCAAATCTTCTATGCAAAATGTGGAGGAGCCGCCTTCTGACCTTGTCATCTTAGTCTTCAGTCTTCTCCCAAATGGTTCTCCTAAATTTCCCTCTGGTCATGGAAATAAGATGTGGCAAATGAGAAGAAGAGTTTAAAGTAAAGCTTAGATCATTGTGTTTGGGACTGATTTTGCTCCATTTCTGACTACTATATCAGCATACACGTCAACTGTCCCAGGAAAACCAGGAGTCTGGGTGACGTGATTGTGCACTATGATCTTGCCCCCCAAAAGCACTTTGGGGGACAAAATCTCACATGACACCCCAAAACACACATGTTGGGGTGTTGTGCTCTCAAGCAAAAACACCAGAGTTGCATGACTTGTACGGAAGTACAACCCTGGAGAATGGCATCCCAGTTTTTACCTTGACATGTTGGAAGGTATGCAACTGGACTTCTCCGCAACCCTTCCCCTCTGCAGGGAGGTGGAACCGATTCGGATGGTCCACCCCCACAACTTAATGGATCCAAATGGTTTCCAGAGAGTGGTAGGGGATACCTTATCCAATGTTGATGGCCTTTCAGCTGATTCCCTGGTGGCCCGCTGGAATGTGGAGTTAACCAGGGCTATTGACTGTTTGGCTTCAAAGCGCCCTCTCCAATTGCATGGAGCGCGGACAGCCCCATGGTTTTCCACGGATCTGAGGGCAATGAAACAATCGCTGAGATGGCTAGAGTACCAGTGGCGGATAACTCATTCTGAAGCTGACCGGACACAGGTTAGAGCTCAATGTCGAGCCTACCAAGTGGCAATAGCGACAGCAAAGAAGACTTTCTTCTGCCTCTATTGCATCTGCAGAAAACAACAGCAGGAGACTCTTTCGGGTTGTTCACAATTTAGCAGAGCCACCTGCTCCATCGGGGCCCAGTACGGACCACATGATCTCCTGCAATGATTTTGCAAAGTTTTTTTGCAGATAAAGTTGGTCAGATTCAGGAAGAGGTAGACTCCACCATGGGAGCAGGGCAGGGGTGGGAGAGTGCTAGAGTCCTGTCTAGTAAAGTTGAATGGGATCAATTCCAATCTGTTACCTCTGAGGATATGGACAGGCTGCTTGGATGAGTGAAACCAACCACCTGTCTCCTTGATCCTCACCCATCCTGGCTTATAAAAACTAGATGGGAAGGGCTGGACGATGGGCTTTGTGGGGTGATGAATGCTTATCTCTATGAGGGAGCCTTCCCAGACCTGCTGAAAGAGGCGGTCATTAAACCGCTTCTTTAAAAAAACATCTTTAGACCCGGCCAATATGGCCAACTATCGCCCAGTCTCAAATCTTCCATTCTTGGGCAAGGTGATTGAGTGAGTGGTTGCTGAACAACTCCAGGCATGCCTGGAAGAAGTGGACCATTTAGATCCCTTCCAGTCGGGATTCAGGCCTCATCATATGACTGAAACTGCCTTGGTCACACTGGTTGATGATATCCGGTGGGCTAGGGACAAAGGTGAGTGCTGTTTCCTAGTTCTGCTGGATCTCTCAGCGGCTTTTGATACCATCGACCATAACATCCTTCTGGACCGTCTAGAGGGGCTGGGAGCTGGGGGCACTGTTATACAATCAAAGGGCAAGAAGGAGAACCAGAACATTCTGTATAGTTTGTCCATTCTCTTAGGAAGATACTATGCAATGAGCTCAGAGGGAAATACAGGTCAGTGGGAGGCTGAGATAGTAAGGGGGCCAGTGATGCATTGCCAAAGAAGAGGATTTGCATCACCAAAAAAAATTACCAAATTTGCATAAAATGTGCACATAGTGACATATATTTATAGGTGCAAATTTAGACATAGTTATTATAATTTAAATAGAAGTACAATACATCTAATCATGAAGATACCAGGTGACTTATGTGTGCCTGCTCAGCCTAGTGAGCAGATGCAACGGATTGTTGACGGACACCTTCCAGGGTCTCCCTATTCATGGTTCTTTATCTTTAAACCAGACCTGGAATGGACAGTCCTGAAATAGGGGACATCTTCAGAAATGAGGATTGTCTTCTGAGAGCCCTTCAAAACAGAGGGCTGTCTTCTGTAAAGAGGCCACTCTTTACAGTGGTGAAGATGACGGATAAGCACAGGCAGAGGGCACCTTTCAAGCATCTTGCTCAAGAGGTACCAATAATCTTGAATTGGCCTGAAGGAATAAATGGTGCTGGCCTAGGATTATTTTCCCCTCTGTAAAAGATGGAGCTAATTTTATCTTACTGGATAAGATTAATCTGCAAATGTTGGGCAGCTGTTCAAGCCAGCCTAGAATTCCAATGTCAAATTTTAAAAAAGAAGATCAGCTTAAACATATTCTGTGTTGTTGTTTTTTAAAAATTGTAATGCTGTGCCCCTAAAGCCCTTCTTGTCCTTATGTTTCAGTGTGGGCGGGGGGACGTTCCACTTGAAATCTTGAATTCTTTGGGGAAAACACTTGAGAACAAGAGAAACAGAGAAAATCTAGTGAAGCGACAAGAGCATCTGTAGTGTTTTGGCTCTTTGCGAAGGTTGCTAATCTGATCTCTTCAAAGACAGCATTCTCCCCTTTGTTTTCTTTTTAAAGATCTTACCCTGTTTAAAATTCATCCTGCTAAATCATGGCTATTTGTTCCCACTTACCTTCTCAAGGGCATGTTTTTCCTAAGCAATTTTAAAACAAATATTATTTTCTTCACCAGCGCCTAAAAGTTGCATTTGTCATCTCTGTGCAAAAGGCAATAGATGCTGGTCGATCATCTATAATACAAATCTAGGAAGGAATTTAGCACTGCAATAATAAAAGAATAATAAGCTGAAGGGGAACTGACCAGAACACAGCCAGTTCCCTGTAACTTCCTTATTTACTTTGCTGTCACTGCATGGTTGTTACTTTAATTGTCTGATTTCCACAGAAAAGCCTCCAAGTGACTTACAGCAATAAAATTCAGAGTTGATACAAATGCAGCATTTAAAATCAATAATAACAGACTAAATATGAGCATCCTCAAATAATAATTATTAAACAAAACTGCTCTCTCCTCAGTTTTACAACACAAGAATGAACAACAAAAATCCCAACTAAAATAGTCACACATACAAAATTGAATGGCATTAACACTGAAATGTCTGGCAGAATAAAAATACCTGCTCCAGACACCCAACAGATGTTAGTGGTCAACCTAGGATATATTTAAAGCACTATGATACCACTTAACAGTCATGGTTTCCCCCAAAGAATTCTGGGAGTTGTGATGGCCTAGGTGAGCCTCTCGGGGGAGAGAATTACACAAATGCCACACAAAGAGTCCATTCTCTTGTTATCACCCTCCATATGGGGGAAAGTGGCACATGAGGTGATAGGATTCTGAGCCAAGGAAGGCTTTGTAGGCTAAAACCGGCACGTTGAATTGGGCTCTAGGTTTGGGGAGCAATTCCTGCTGCAACAGTGAAGCCCAGGTACAAGCAATCTCTATCCTCAAAATGCTTTGCAAACCAACTCATTGAGGGCCACTGAGGGTTCTGCCACCTCATTTGAGCCGACACACTTGTGGGCCTGAACCACCTAGGAAATGTCACCACTGGGTGACATATAGAGAAAGTAATGGAGCCAGCGAAAAATGGGAGAGCATTTTGACAAGTATGACATCGTGTAGTTGCTGCATAAAGCTGGGGAAGGCTCATAGCTCAGTGATAGAGCACCTGCTTTGCATGCACAAGGTCCCAGGTTCTGTCCCTAGGCCATCTCCATGTAGAAAATGCTGGCAAGCTGCTGCCAGCCTGTGGAGACAAAACTGAGATAGATAGAGCAGTGGTTGCACTCAGTATAAGGCCTGCCACATGCACGAGCACCATGATGTCCTCAATAATCTGCATGTGAATGAACCACCAGACTTCTTTAAGGTTTCACATGGGTCAAAACCACCACATAGGACTCGGAAACTACCTGGTAACTAGAGCAAATGTTTTAAAATTGTAGGAATCCAATCAGGCTGCCTAGCGCTCATCAGTAATCAGGCAGCAGCATTCTCTACCCACTGACGTTTCTGAATCAGTATGAGCAATGCCACATAGAGCACATTAGGGTAATCTAATTTGATAATGCTGGCAGCCCTGCTTGGCAGGGTGGCTGTCATCAGCCATAATTGTGCCTACGTTTCGTCTTCTTAGTAATTAATTATGAAGTCAGAAAAGGCACATTTTAGAATATGAATCAAAACACAATTTCAATTATTATTATTTTTTGCACAGTCCATTGTGCATCATATTTAATGCACGGGGAACAGGAAACCTCACCCCCCCCTTTTCATTGCTATCCATTCATTATTATTTTTGCAGTTCTGTATTTTGTGTCTTTGGTTTCTGATGGGATCTATGCCCCGTCCACATTTAATCTGTATTATGCTGTTCCTGCAGCCAAACAGGGGAAGAAAATGTGTCCGAACCTAACCAGAAAGCGTGTTCTCCCTAACAGAGAGCACGTGTTGCGGTTGGGGGAACAAGCCACCCTGCAGTGACTAGGCAAATTTGGTAAGGAACCCAAGCCTTTAAGTGGTTAAATTTGGGTTGCTGGGGAGTTTTGATTGTTGCCAATTTGGAGGAGGGGTAAGAGTCTTTAAATACAGGGGCCAGACGTTGGACGTCCTCTTGGCCGTTTTGCACCGGATCACATGGAGCACTTGGACAATCTTCTCATTGTCTGGTTACATTTCTTTATTTCTGTATTTCCCCTTTCCTTTTAATCCTCTCTAGTCCCTTAAATAATTTAATTCCCCCCCTTTCCTGTTCAATTTCTCCCCCACCCCTTACCCTGCCCTGTGGGAAGATTCTCCCTGTATCTATGGCTTGCCTTTCCCAATAGGGAGAGAGCCCCCGTTAGGGGCTTTCTTTTGCAAAAAGGTTTCCCCCATTTCTCTTGTGAAATTGTGGGGCTAGTTAGGGCTGTTCCCAGCTTAGGTGGAATCACTTTCGTTATAGTATCCCCGAAGGTTGGCTTTATTTTGAGTGTGTGCAGCGCTGTTGGCCAAATTTTAAGATAGCCTTGGGTGGGAGCACTATTTTGAGTTCCTTTAATATTGCTATGAGACTAAGATTCTCAAGATCAGAAGCAGGGAGGCCTATTCGGCCTGCACATAACTTCCAAGCCTAAGTCTGTTACAGGTAGCAGTTAATTGTTAAGTCTCTGTGACACGTGACTCATTCTCGCTATTGGAATGTATCTGCTTGCAGGCCCAGTTGCTGTTAATGTATATCTGAGGCAGACAGAGGGCCCCAGGGGCTCCCTGTGCCTCCAAGGACTATGAGCACTCTGTATATGCTCTTGAACTATGCTGTTTCTGAACAAGTTTATTTTCTTTAAGTTTGTTTTGCCCTGATAGTGGCGACTGCCATTTTAGAGACGAGCCATTGTGGCTTAGTGGCTAAAGTATAGGACTAGGACCTGGGAGACAGGGTTCATATCCCCCTCTTAGCCATTGTTATAACAAAACAAAACAAACTGCTCCTTTTGGGCTATTCTGTTGCTGGGTAGTTCAGCCCATTCGTGATAAAAGAACTTTGGGTTTTCTTGAAGGGGTGCTTCCCTCTAAAAGGGCAAGCAGGGGTACCTGGACAAGCTGTGGGCTACCTCAACTCTGCTATTTCAGTGGAAACATTTATGCCTGGCTTAGCAGGTGATCCTAGGGCTTTGCCCTAGAATTTAATGGCCTGGAAGCGTTTCCGGCCTGAATAGTGTCCCCATGTGGTCCATGAAGCATTGGTTTCACTGGGTCAGCGCATAGTGCCGGTAATGCCTAGGTTGCAGGATTGGTCCCTGTATGGGACAGCTGCATGCTCCCCCATTGCTCTACCTGGACACTTAGGTCCTTTTGGTGGTTACCTCACTGCGAGGGATGTAACAGGCGCCACGTTTGCAATATGCAAGTAGGTGAAAGCACCTTTGCGTGCCCGCATTGCAGTTTGCTCTGTGCGTTGCAGGGCACGGCGCTGCACAGGCTGCAATTGCATTGCATTGCGTGAGAGATTTGCAGTTGCATTGCACGGAGGGTGTGTGCATTGCATGGAGGGTGTGTGTGCATTGCATGGAGTGTGTAGTTGCATTGCACGGAGTGTGTTGTTGCATTGTACGGAAGGTGTGGTTTCATTGCATGGAGTGTGTGTATGTGCATTGCACGGAGGGTGTAGTTGCATTGCACAGAGTGTTTTTTGCATTGCACAGAGTGTGTGTGCATTGCACGGAGTGTGTAGTTGCATTGCACGGAGTGTGTAGTTGTATTGCACGGAGGGTTTGTGTGTGCATTGCACAGAGTGTGTAGTTGCATTGCACGGAGTGTGTTTTTTGCATTGCACGGAGCGTGTAGTTGCATTGAACTGAGTGTGTAGTTGCATTGCACGGAGCGTGTTTTTGCATTGCACGGAGCGTGTAGTTGCATTGAACTGAGTGTGTAGCTGCATTGCACGGAGGGTTTGTGTGTGCATTGCACAGAGTGTGTAGTTGCATTGCACGGAGTGTGTTTTTGCATTGCACGGAGCGTGTAGTTGCATTGAACTGAGTGTGTAGTTGCATTGCACAGACTGTGTGTCTGAAAAGGAAGCTGGCTTGGCGGCAGCTTTGTCAGGACTTCTTTAGGGGTTCTGGCCAGCGTCGGCCCTGTAAATTTACATATCATGATGGCAGCACAAGATGCCCCCTGCCCAAGCGGGGGCTGGAAGCTGGCAAGCAATAGCTCAATACCTTTTGCCCATATTCCCATTTTATTTAGGGATCCAGTTGGATATCGTTGCTAAAACATACCACTTGCCTATGGAGAAGCTGTCTGCCTTGAAGGAAGTTGTTTTGTAATACTTCCTCTGTAGCAAGTGATGCTTCATCAGATCCGATTAATCTTCCCACTAGGCCAGGCTGCCTACGGCCTGAGGTCCCCTTACCTTTGTGTACGCCTACCAAGTGTGGTGAAGGCAGATATCAGGCGATGGTAGCAATTCCTGAATGTATGCAATAGTAGTTCGCCATGGCAGGATACCTTGAACCCGTACAGGGATTTTCAGGTTCATGCTGGTGCTGCTGGATCTTTGCCCTTTGGTTTTTATTTCAAGGGCTGCTGGTGTGCAAAGCTATGGCCTCAAGCCCGGTGTGGTGAGGCAATCATGTGACATAACTTTTCTTGAGTTTTCCCCATTGTAGTAGCAGTTCACATGTGGCCCGAGGAGTTCAGTGACCATCAGATCTGCTTTTGGTTTGATAACCAGGTAGTGGTGAGCGTCTTGGCAAAACAGTCCTCACGCTCTAGCACAGTCTCTGCCCCTCCGCTCATGCTTTCGAGCTGCGCCGCTTAAGGTTTAATATTGTGCTTTCTACTCTCCAAATTACGGGATCCTC
The DNA here is from genome assembly GCF_027172205.1 of Podarcis raffonei. NCBI lineage: Eukaryota > Metazoa > Chordata > Lepidosauria > Squamata > Lacertidae > Podarcis > Podarcis raffonei. The sequence continues at coordinate 57,553,570 of NC_070604.1, forward strand.
TAATGATGTCGCTGACACTCTATCCCATTTTCAGATGAAGCGCTTCAGATCCTGAGCTCCAGACTCAGCTATTGCCAGACTTTTCCAGACCACCGGTGGCATTTTGACAACAATTAGTAATTACAGAGAGCAGCAGCTTCCATTTCCCCTTCTGCTTTTAGCTCTTATGGGAAGGCCTGGATGGATTTCTTAGCCTTAAGCTGGCAGTCCTCGGCCATTCAGATGAATTGGCCCCCATCCTCTGAGCAGATCCTGCAGTATTTGGTCCACCTGCTGCAGATTGGGCATGCGGTTATAACTATCAGAATTCAGTCCGCTGCAATGTCTGTTACACTGAAGCTTTATTTTTCGGAGACCCTTGTATAAAGTTTGTAGTGCGCAGGGACTTGGAAGGTTGTAATAGGCTCCAACCTCATAGGACAGTGGGCAGGAAGTCGGTCAATTTTTACATATGCAGTATCTTCAACAAGTTAAAACTTGTCTGCTGGTTAAAGATCAAGGCGAGACTCCTTTCAGTAGTCCATTGCATTTTTGCACTGAGGGTTGGGAAATGGTTGTTGGAGCCAGCACGGGGCTGAGAGTCTGGAGGCTTATTGCTTCAGGACTTTTCCTTATCCTTTGGAGCTTGTCATTAGAGTTGGGAACTCAAAAACAGACTTGGTGGGCAGGAGTGCCACAATCAGGCTTCCCGCCACAGGTGAGGAGGGCCCTTGCCCGGTTATGGATAACAGAATATTTGGCTTTTTATTCCCTGGGGGCTGGCCCGCTCCTAGTGCATGAAAATGGGTTCCCGTTAGCCAGGCATCAATGTGCTTACGTCGTGCACCAGTTATTACGGCCTATGGCTTGCTTACTGCTGAACACGCCTCATTCCTTACGATTAGGTGCTGCTGCAAAGGCTGCACACTGGGGGCCTGTCAGGAGACAGGATTGTGAATACGGGTCATTGGAAGTCTGATGCTGACAAGGGTTATATCAGGAAGTGTCACAATGATGTCTGTGCTGATGCTTGTCTGTTATTTCCTTTTTTTTTTTTTTCCCCATAGGAGCAGCTGTGCGCATTTGGGCCACAGCATTGTACACTAGGCTGGCAAGCATGTTGACAAGTTTGGACTGGGGTGCCATCTCAGTCTTCCTGCCCATGTGAACATATACTGGATGTCCAGATGGGGAATGCTTTGTGAGGAGATGCTTCCTTTGGTGCGGTCGAGTGTGACCTGTGCAGGTCCTCCCGCAGTGCTGGTAGTACAGCTGGGCGAGAATGTTTGCTGTCTTCCTCCAGCATAAGTCTGCATCCCTGCATGCAAGAGGGCTTGGATTGAGTTGATGGCAGCTCTCCCTGGACTCAAAATAATTTAAGGCATTGGTTCAAGGTGGTCTGGAGGGGGGGGGGTTGGAGCACCTGTTCCCTCCAATGCGCAAAGATATTCCATTAAGGGAATCCAAGGATTCGCCATGCTTTTGTCGACCCCTTTCGAGGGGTGGGGCCACGCAAGAGTCCCTGGGAGCATTTGGGGGTGAGCTTGAGTCTGATCCTGGTTCATTGCTCCCCCACGCTGTTTATTTGTACTGACGATATGGTGGGGCCCAGTCGTCAGTGCTGCCCTGCTGAGGTCAGGTGCAGCTAGTCGGGAACCAATGCCTAGACAAACTACCACCGAGCAGGCCAGAAAGCATGTTAATAAGGTGGTGGACAATAGAATAAAATAAATAAAGTAAATAAAATAAAATAACAAATAAAATAGGTCCTTGCTTTAGGTGGTTCTGTAATATTGCACCCTGCTATTTTCTTCAAGGCTGTTGCCCTCTTTAGGGCAGATGGGGCGCATCTTTCCCCTATGGGGAACGACACCTGGCGGGATGCGGTTGCCTTGGGATTCATTGCTCCCCCACAATGTTTGCTGGTACTGACGATATGGTGGGGCCCAGTCGTCAGTGGTGCCCTGCTGAGGTCAGGTGCAGCTGGTTGGGAAGCAATGCCTAGACAAACTACCACCGTGAAGGCCGGAAAGCGTGTTAATAAGGCAGTGGAAATAAAATACAGGTCGTTGGAAATTGAATGCATTCAAAGGTTATGTTCGTTAACACTATTGGTGTCTTTCAATTTTTGCTTGTTTTATCTTAGGTTTAGCAGCTGTCCGCATCTGGATGGTGGGGCACAGCCTCATGCATTGGGCTGGCATCAGTGCACGGCAGTCCGGATTGGGACCGGGTCTTGGCCTTCCTCCACATGTGCAGTTGCCTTGGCTGTCCAGACGGGGAATGCGCCGGCCAGAATTCCTGCCACTGATTCGGAGGCAGGTGCTGCTGGAAGGGCCGCCCACTGCTGTTGGGGTGCAGCTGGGTGAGAACGACCTGGTTTCCATGGACTGTTTTTTCACCACGTGCTGCAATTTTGGGTGACCTGGAGAAGCTGCGGGCAGTGGTGCCGACAGCAAAGATATTTTGGTCAAAGCTTTTGCAACGATGTGTTTGGAAGGGTAGTCGTTGCCCAGCTGCCACTGAAAGGGCCAGGAAGCGCATCAATTCTGCTGTGTCTAAAAAGATCGTTGAGCTGGGTGGAGATGTGATTTTTTCACCCTGAGATTCTTTTTCAGGTGCCATCCTTTTTCCGAGCTGATGGCGTGCACCTTTCTGCTTCTGGGAATGAGGCTTGGATAGGTGCGGTGGTGGCCAAGCTGAGGTCTTGGCTGGGGCTGTGAGTGGTTTGGCGGTGAGCTGTGGGCTCCATGGCGGTTAGGCATTGGTTAAATTGGTTCTTGGAGGGGTAAGTGCCTATCCCTCCAAATGATGCGGAAAGGGAATTCCGTTAAAGGAATCCAGGGGCTTGCCATTCTTTTCGTCCTTGTCCCCGGAGTCGGACTTGGGCCGTGCAAGCCCCACAGGAACATGAGGGTGAGAAGTGAGGGACTGTTGCCCAGCTCCATTTCCTCACCCAATACTTGTTTCCCACGCTGGCTTCCGCCGGAGTCCGGAAGGCCAGCTCTGTCCCTGAGGGCAAGGACAGATAGTCATAACCAATGCCTAAGCAACCACTCACATTTTTTGTATTTTGAATAAAGTTGTGGCCAAAATTATGCCAAAAACCTTAAACAAAAATTGATGTGTGAAGTGTGAATTTTTTGGGGGGTGGCATTGTGGGACTCAACACGCAAAGCGTGTTCTCCCTAACAGAGAGCACGTGTTGCGGTTGGGGGAACAAGCCACCCTGCAGTGACTAGGCAAATTTGGTAAGGAACCCAAGCCTTTAAGTGGTTAAATTTGGGTTGCTGGGGAGTTTTGATTGTTGCCAATTTGGAGGAGGGGTAAGAGTCTTTAAATACAGGGGCCAGACGTTGGACGTCCTCTTGGCCGTTTTGCACCGGATCACCCGCCCTCCCCCCCTTTTATAGGGTGGTTTTTCTTGATCACTTGACCTTGCTATGCCTGTCATGGGGTCGTCCGCCTTGGAGCGGGGGCCTGGTAGGAATTTTGCCATTTGGCTGATTGGCTGGTGCCATTTGGTTTTTGCCTACTGCGTAGCAAATCGTCACAACTTGTAAGGTTGGCGGTTAGGCATTGGTTAAATTGGTTCTTGGAGGGGTAAGTGCCTATCCCTCCAAATGATGCGGAAAGGGAATTCCGTTAAAGGAATCCAGGGGCTTGCCATTCTTTTCGTCCTTGTCCCCGGAGTCGGACTTGGGCCGTGCAAGCCCCACAGGAACATGAGGGTGAGAAGTGAGGGACTGTTGCCCAGCTCCATTTCCTCACCCAATACTTGTTTCCCACGCTGGCTTCCGCCGGAGTCCGGAAGGCCAGCTCTGTCCCTGAGGGCAAGGACAGATAGTCATAACCAATGCCTAAGCAACCACTCACATTTTTTGTATTTTGAATAAAGTTGTGGCCAAAATTATGCCAAAAACCTTAAACAAAAATTGATGTGTGAAGTGTGAATTTTTTGGGGGGTGGCATTGTGGGACTCAACACGCAAACAATGCATCTCTTCACTGCCCTTTGATATGTAATTCTTCAGCTTGAGCAAGCACAGTTGGAAGAAACCTTCCTATTGTTAGTGCCCTGCTGAGAGTTCTTAAAAAGCAAAATAGTGAGTGGGGTACAATAAGATGCCTAAACACCCTGGAGAATTAGAGCCATTCTTAAATTTCCACTTGTAGACCATATTTTATTATCTTTCCCTGTATTGAGCAAGCCATTCCTAATTAGTTGCGGGCAGCAAAGAGGTAGCACAACAAGAGAGCAGGGGAAAGGAGTGTTTGAGAGTCCACCCTGTGCCTTTGAAATGCATGTCGCTTCATGCTAACACAATACATATTGCTTAGTTTACAGACTAAATTACCCCATTCTCTGATTGCAAAATCTCCTTGTGAATTCCATCCTTGAACGCCACTGTGTAACATTTCTTGCAGGGCCATTTGCTAAAAAGCAGCTACTGGGGCTGTCTTTAAAGCAGCAATTACCTAAACGAGGTGTGTGGTGCGGACAGAGCTCTTAATTGCTTTAAGGATATAAACGAGCAGCCGCCTCCCACCGTGAAGTTGCTTAATTAGAGACCTTGAAACTTTCTGGAAGGAAGCAGCCAGCAGAGGGGCACCTTCTGCTCTCCCCCCAGCTGTGCCAAATATCCTGGGTTGCCTTGTCTTTTAGCAAAGTAATTCCCTTATCAGCTGAAGCATTACTTTGTTTTGAGTTCCTCTCTTTTAGATAGCAGCAATCAGAAAAACAGGAGTCTTGCGCAGCTGCTCAAGTGCGGGAGTGGGTGACGTGGGTGCGTGTGTGTTTTTAAAAAGTGTTCCAGATAGCGTCTTCAGAAGCTAGATTTAAAGCCAGGGAAGATAAATTACCACATTCAGCTGCGAGACCTTGGTTAACTGCTTTACATATCAGAGTATCTCCTCTGCTAACAATCTGTGCAGCTGCTGAACTTCCAAAAGTGTGCTGATACAAAATAATTGCTTGGCTGCATAGGAGAGGCACCAAAAGGCAGAGTGTTTGATTTCTGCTTTTGGCTTAGAAGCATGCACACTCCTTGGAGCATATTCTTTAATGTCCAGTCCAGGAAAACAGGTACCCTTTTCTCCCTTCATGTTGCCAGAGCTCTAAGCACACAACAAGACTTTCCCGGCCTTCCTGCCACATGGGAACCCCACCTCTGCCCAACTGAAGCCCTCTCCTGAGGGTTGAGGAGTGGGATGGAGAATGGGGACCTGCAGAAGCATGGGGGAAATCAGGCAAAGTTTGGACCTGCCTGGAGCAAGCGGAAGTACCTTTTTTCAATTGCATAGACAAGTTCGGTTCTGAGCCAGGGTGTTTTAAAAGCACTTTAAAATAAGCTGGTATGGAATGTTGCTGGATTCTCCACATCTTCTGCTGCGAGGAAATTAATGGAAAAGTTGCAGATCATCTTGTTTTAAAACTATATCTCTTTCATATGGTGCCAGAACAACGGGAGATGCTTAGTTTATGAGTCCTGAGGGTTCCTTCCCCACCCTTACCTTCATACCCACATGCAAACTCTATTCCAATGAGCCACGACTCTGCTAGGCTTTTGGGAGACAGACACCCAGTAGCTGGAAATATATTATGCTGAAGTAAGAGATAAAGAGTTAGGTGAAAGGACGATCTGGACACGCTCCTCTATTCAACCTGTTACGGCTTGTGCTACTCCTGTGGTTTCACATGGGAAAATATCTAGAACAATTATAGTTATAGTAAATACGTGTGTGTGTGTGTGTGTGTGTGTGTGTCCTAGCATACCAAATGTTGACGAAGAGCTTATCTTATATGGGAACACAGAAACCAGTTTTTTTGGAATGCAGAAACTAATTTTCAAGGGTTATAATTGGATGTCTCTAAATCTGCTTAAGTGATGTCAGCTTGCTCCTGTGGGTGTATGATTCCAGCAGTCTTTGCCAACCTGAGGGGGTTGCCAACCTTATGGGTGGACCACGATGCTAGCTTCCTGGCTCGTGAGTCACTGTTGCTTACTGGGAGCCACTATGTGAAGGCATGGCCAAAGGCAATCTAAGTGACAGCGATTGTAGTTAATGATGTGTGGAAACAGAAATGGAAAGGATCCATGAGTGTGCAAGGTCGCCAAAAGAAGATTGGCCTAGTTGTCAATTGGACGCACTGCAGAGAACTCACATGGTGTAACAACTTGAGTCCAAAGCTGATATTGAACTGAGGGATGTCAGACTAGGCCTGAATGAATGTGGGAAAGGTGGCTGCATCTCCATGAAGCCACCTAGCGCCAATGCATCAGGGGTCCCTTCCAACTCTACAATTCTATGATCCTTTATGCACCAGATTCAGGCTACCTACAGGCATCTGATTGGCTACTGTAAAGAACAGGATGCTAGACTGCTAGTGGACCGGGTGGGCCATTGGCCTGATCCAAGAAGGCTCTTCTAGGGTCTGATTAAGTCCTTCAGAGTCCCGAAGATTATGAAAAGTTTATCATGCCCATGTGCATAATTCACAATAAAAACAGTACAATAAAATGTAATTTTTCAAAATGGCACAGAACGTACAGGTTTGTTGAAATAGACATACATGCATATAATGTGCAACGCATTACAAGATCTGTCTTCCTGTTTAACTGGGGATAAGGAATAAAAAGAGAACAGAAAAGCGTGGAATGGAGTGTAAGAAAGTCTTGACAAAGGTCTAATTTTTCCCATGATAACTACTTCAATTCTTTTTATAAAAAAATCAAATGTCAAATTCCTTCTGGAATTTCTCTCTCTCTCTCTCTCTCTCTCTCTCTCTCTCTCTCATATCCCTGCTTTGCTGATGCCCCAAGCACATGGTTAGTCTGCCTACTGGGTAATCTAGCACTGGGCTCATCTTATACCCTTCTTTGATTGCTCAGGCAGTATAACAGCCAACATCATGGGTGTAGCCGACAGGGAGCGGCAGCTGCCCCCCTAAATCAACAAAAATCAATAAAAATACATTGCTAAGTGAGGTTCTTCCCCCCCCCCCAGCAAAAGGCCTGCGCCCCCAACAAAAATCCTGGCTACGCCCATGGCCAACATGGTGTAGCAGTTAGAATATCAGACTAGGACCTGGGAAGGCAGGGTTTGATTCTCCTTGGCTATGGAGTTCACTGGGTGACCTTGGGCCAGTCACTGCATGTCAGTGTAACCTACCTCACAGGGTTATTGTGAGGATAAAATGTGGAGAGGGAGAGCTATGCCACCTTGAACTCCTTGAAGAAAAAGGTAGGATATAAATCTAAGAAATGGAAAAAAAAATTGTCTTACCCTCTTTCATCTGATTCAAAAAAATCACATTTTTGGTGGCATTTTCGTAATAAAATAAAATAAAAGATCAACAGCTTTCAGGGTTTGAAATATGGCAACCCACAGGCCCATGAAACACACCATTTTTAGACACACACATTGATCCTCAAGTGAAACAGCTAGGTGGTTGAAGGAACATAGGAAGAACAGACAATATTAAAACAGGATTGTCTAGTGACTTAATTGCTATGTTTAGAAAATTAACTTTCCTTTTCATAGATGATATTCTTAGAGGCTGCCACAAATGAAGGTCAGGGTGGAGACCTCACTGGTGTGATGAAACGCCGGACAGCATGCTCCAGATGGGAAGGAAGCTCACATTATCAGGATCTCTCTGCTGACCCACCCATGATGATACATGCAAGACAATGTAATTTCTGCAACAAGCTAAAACAAACCTGTGCATTTGCCGGCAGTTCCTCCCACTCAAACCAGATCATACATTTCCGAGTAACTACGTTTTGGAAGTCTTATCTGTTTGCACTGCTTGGGTGAGGGTGCATCTATGACTCAGAAACTCTATCTACGTGCTGATGTGACTCTAGCTGTGCTAAAAGCAATGAGCTAATTTAGCACAGCCAAACAAGTCATTGCTTAATTAAGATTTATGCCCCGGTCTTCAACTACATTACTAAAATGATTTACAATACAATATTTTAAAAACCATAATGAAATACCTGAAAATAAGCTTTAAAAGGCAGAGGCCGGTGGAAGTAGGTGGAGGAATGCCGCCGCCCAATACACCACCATCCCAGCCTGACACAAAAGGAGGCTGGATTCCAGAGTCATTCCAAAAGCAGACATTGGTGGAATCTATACACATATAAAAATTCTTCTGAAAATGCTTTTTTTAAAATCATTTTTTAAAATACATTGAATTTTCCATAAGTCTCACCATCAAGTGTCACACTGTATATTGCACTTAAAACACTCTTAAAACATTTTATTTGCAGCTGTATAGCTGAGTCCCTTAAAGCCCACCTCCTTCAACCACATACACACAATCACAGTCGCTAAGAAATGAGCCAGCTAAAACATCCACAGGATGCTCAGCCCAGCTCTGAGGGCCTTCTGGCGGTTCCCTCACTGCAAGAAGTGAGGTTACAGGGAACCAGGCAGAGGGCCTTCTCAGTAGTGGCACCCATCCTGTGAAATGCCTTCCCATCAGATGTCAACCAGATAAACACCTATTTGACTTTTAGACAATATCTGAAGGCAGCTCTTTACAGGGAAGTTTTTTATGTTTGATATTTTATCTATCACTTTTTTAATATTCTGTTGGGAGCCGTCCAGAGTGACTGGGGATAAATCATCATCATCATCATCATCATCATCAAATGCCCAGGGAAGGAGGGAATTCTTTGACTGTCACTGAAAATATGTCAGTGCAGATCAGGGGTCAGCAAACTTTTTCAACAGGGGGCCAGTCCACTGTCCCTCAGACCTGATGGGGGGGACGGACTATTTTTTTGGGGGGGGGAATGAACGAATTCCTATGCCCCACAAATAACCTAGAGATGCATTTTAAATAGAAGGACACATTCTACTCATGTAAAAACACGCTGACTGTCCGCGGGCCGCATTTAGAAGGCGATAGGGCCGGATCCGGCCCCCGGGCCTTAGTTTGCCTACCCATGGTGTAGATGCTGGGCATGTCTCCTTGGGGACAGCATTCATGATGGGTGGACCACCACTAAAAAGACCCTTTCCTTTGTTTCCACCCTCCAAGCTTCTGTCAGATGCGGTACTTGTAATAGGGGCCTCAACAATGATCCAACAGTGATGAATCATTGATCAGTTTTCCATCTCCAGGTAAGGCTAGAAAAGAACCCTACCTAAAATCCTGGAGAGATGCTGTCAGTCAGTGCAGAAAACATGGTGCTAGATGGACCAGTAGTATGACACAGTACAAGGCAGCTTCTTATATCAGGCTCATGTTGGAAGAGACTTTCCATAAGCTATTGTGGTCACAACCTAGCAGAGGAGATCTGGACCTGAGAGAACAGGGTCCGAAACACTGTTCTGTCCTAAAACCACTGTGCTGAATTGCCTTGAGGAACTCATTGGCTCTCATCCCCAGGTTCTCCATTTGCAACATGGTGACTTTTAACAGCATCCGCACAGGCATGTCACATGGATTCCTAATTTATTGTGTTTCCTCCAAGGAGCTCAATGTGGCATACATAGTTCTCCTCCCCAACAACAACCCTGTAAGGTAGGTTAGGCTGAGAGTCAGTGACTGGCCCAAGGCCACTGAACTTCATGGCTGAGAAGGGGACGTGAGCCATGGTCTCCCAGGTCCTAGCCCGATACCCTAACCACTACACCACTATTAAACAATGAAATGCTTTATGGGCAGTCACAGATCGAACAGTAGCATGCTTTTGAATGCCAATTATCTTGTAGTCAAACTTACTACAAAAGCCTTTTCTTTTTAGCTGGGGAAAAATCCAGTGCTTTCTGATTGGATTAGTTTTTAATGCCGGAAAAGGCTTTCTTTCATGAATAGCAGATTGTAAGGTAATTCTTCGATGCCCATAATATAGCTGGTTTTCCCTTGCCTCGTAGAAGAAATCTGCTTCAGATTTTATTGCTGAAGCAAACGTCCGTTTGTGCCGCTTTTTGCAAAATTGCATTCCTTTCCTTTCCTTTCTTTCTTTTTCAAAGTGAGGAGGATGTTGAGCACACCTGCAGCACCTTATTAAAGTGCTGGTCCTTTTGAGTGAAATGTGGAAAATACTGAATTCCACTGAAACAATGCGTTTCCTTTATAACCCAGACCCCTGCCCAATGTGGCAATAATATATTACAAACTGTGATCTGGAAATGAAGTGTCAGACTGCTGCAGCGCTTGCCGTCACTGTCGGGGGGCTGGAAAGCAGTGGAATCACACACATGTGGACCGCAGGCTGCCTCCTTGGCCCAGCGCAGCCGATGACCAACTCTCAATAAAATGCTGGCTGCTGGACATCTCTTGGCCAGATAATTGGAAGCAGAAGGACCCAGGCCTTTGGTGCCTTCCTTTCAGTCCCAAAAGCCTGCTCTGTTACAATTTGTGCAATCTTGGCTACAAGACCTGCACACTTACTTGGGAGACTGCCCACGGAAATCAGTGTGTCTTCCTTCTGACTAAACACCCATACATTTGGGCTTATTTATCTCGCCTAGTTGGAGAGGAATTGACAAGACAGGAATTCTGTCCTGACAAGACAGAAGTACTGTTTTGGGAGGACAGGAGGCGGGCAGGTGTGGAGGACATCCTGGTCCTGAATGGGGTAGCTGTGCCCCTGAAGAACCAGGTGTGCAGCCTGGGAGTCATTTTGGACTCACAGCTGTCCATGGAGGCACAGGTCAGTTCTGTGTCCAGGCCAGCTGTTTACCAGCTCCATCTGGTATGCAGGCAGAGACCCTATCTGCCCGCAGACTGTCTTGCCAGAGTGGTGCATGCCCTGGTTGTCTCTTGCTTGGACTACTGCAATGCGCTCTATGTGGGGCTACCTTTGAAGGTGACCCAGAAACTACAACTAATCCAGAACGCGGAAGCTAGACTGGTGACTGGGAGTGGCCGCCGAGACCACATAACACCAGTCTTGAAAGACCTACACTGGCTCTCAGTACGTTTCCGAGCACAATTCAAAGTGTTGGTGCTGACCTTTAAAACCCTAAACGGCCTCGGTCCATTATTCCTGAAGGAGCGTCTCCACCCCCATTGTTCTACCCGGACACTGAGGTCCAGCACCGAAGGCCTTCTAGCGGAAGCCAAGTTACAGGGAACCAGGCAGAGGGCCTTCTTAGTAGTGGCACCCACCCTGTGGAACGCCCTCCCACCAAATATCAAAGAGAGCAACAACTACCAGACTTTTAGAAGATATCTGAAGGCAGCCCTGTTTAGGGAAGCTTTTAATGTTTGATGGACTACTGTATTTTAATATTTTGTTGGAAGCCGCCCAGAGTGGCTGGGGAAACTCAGCCTGATGGGCGGGGTATAAAGAATAAATTATTATTATTAAGCCCTCACTCAGGGGCAGGCAACACAGCACCCTCCAGGTGCTGCCTAACTACAACTCACACATGTGGGGTATCATTCCTGTTGCAATAGGACAGGCACCCGCTCTCTGCACTTTTTGAAAAATACCTGAATATGCTTTTGTTCTAACAGGCTTCCTCATCTGGATGAAATGATTTTCCCCATGAGTGTCCACTTGTTAGCGTCTCAGTTTGAAACAGGGTCTTCTTTGGATTGTATTTGTCCCTTTTCTGTTTCAAAATGTTTTTAATTATCTCTTGCGTAAATCTCCTTGAGATGGTGGAATAGAAGGCAATTCATAAATCAACAGTAATAATAATCAACATCTGCCATGTTGATTGAGGCTGATAGGAGTTTTGGTCCATATGGATGCCACTACATTTGCTACCCCTAACTTAAATATGTGGGGCAGAGGACTATTTATCACTGTGAGCAGATAGTGCAAGTCAAGATCTTCCTGCAGCCACAGGAAGATGAGGGAGAGACACTTACCCTTTGCCAGGACTGACCACAGCCTGTGCATCTCCACCCAACATGACTGGATCATTCAAGATCATCCTTGGACTAAACTGTGGTAGTTTAAGGTGCCACAAAGTGGAGCTGCCCTTGAGAGGTTTGGCTCCACTCTAGAACTGGGTACAGGCGAATCATGGAGGAAAGAAGAAGAAGAAGAAGAAGAAGAAGAAGGGGGGATATGGAACTGTTGGGATGTGAGAAGAGTACACGCAAATCTCCACATGTGGGAGTTACGTTCTTGGCCCCCATGCATAAGTGAAATGTGCATAAGTGGGGAGCCCGCTGCAGTACATACAGCTTCCCAAGTGACAGCTGTTGAAAGGGATAGTGCAGCAGCAGTGAGATCTCCCACAAACCATTTTGGAGCCCTTTGAGTCTCTTTTCTGGACTTTTGGCTCACTGGTGTCCTCTTTGGGCTCTCCTCATGAGCCACAAGGACTTTCCAGCTCTCTCCTGTCATTTCAGGTTGGAATTTATTTATTCACCTCACACAAATGTGTTCATGCGCGAGTTGATCGCATGTAAGTTGGGATGCCTATACTCCATTTAAGCTGATGGTTGACAAATCTCCTCCAATACTCACAAATAATCTGAAAGGGCTCCAACAAACATACCCAAAAACGATCAAAGTTGTCCAGCTGCTAGGGAGTGTCAATCCACTATCAATGGCTCCCACTTATCTTTTTTGTTTTCCAGCTGCACTGCCACTGACAATGCTGGCCCCACTGGGGGCATTGCATGTCACTCTGTGAATTTATTTTTCATTCAAGGGAGAATGCCATCACAAACCCCATTTCTTCCCCCTAGTGGCAACACTGCTAGAGAACTTGCCACTGCCAACAAATTTGAGAGGGGTCAGCTGAGTCACAGAGAAGTCATGGTGGGTTGTATCCAGCTCATATACAAGCAAGCTGAGCAAACACTGCATTAACGATAAACCACATTTCTGATAGGCTTGTGGCTTGAGAGGAGGATTACACAAGGGTAAAGCATGATTAATAAAATATCAGAAAACTTTCCTCTTGTTTCCACCACCACGCCCATGAAATTTTCAAGGTAATATTTCTTTTTTCACTACATTTTGATAGACTGTCCAGTCAATCATAAGCAAAAATGAAAGCATCTACAAAGTAAAAATATAATTATGAGTGAAACATTCAGTCACATGTTCCCATACTTCTGATGCATATCAAATCAGTAGGTATAAGGTACAAAACAACACTTTCACATCATGAGCAAGCTTAAAAAATGTGCCCCCTTTTGAAAAGGCAGAAGTCAATACTTCATTGTGATGAGTTACCTTTCCCACTGCATATAAATTCAATATTATTTTCATATCACTAGGCTTTTGCTGGCAGTAAGAAATATAAATGTTATAGAAATGATGACTAATCATTGTCATTACTATGAGCAGATATGGATTGCTAAACTTTTCTGGTTAAACATAAAATGGTGGGCATCGAGTTTGGCGTAACGCAAAGTGGCTGCTGCAGCTTATGAAAACAGAAAAGTATTCCTGCGATAAGAGAAAGGAAAGGAGTAATGGAATACATGTCAAAATTTATGAGGGACTTTACAGTAGCTGGCTTGTAATGTTTAGTTGTTATTGTTAGTTTCAGTTTATTTTTTACTGGTTGTATTTTAATATTTTTGATACACTTGTATCCAGCATGCATGTATGTACATTCAGTATATATCCATATAAATCTATATTTCCAAAAAAAAAGCATGCCCCCTCAATGAGCAAAAGCACCTACATCAGAGAGAAGTTCTTTGCAAATTGCCCTTGTTCCGAATGGAAGAGTGTCCAGTCTAGGCACCCTATTAAATGTTGGCTTCTTTAAGGGAATGTGTTCAATGGCTGAGAGGCCAAGCCAGTGCAAACAGGAACTGCACAGAAGAGGAGACATTTTCTCCTACACTGTGCATTTTTCAGGGGATATTTTCTGAGATCTTTCACGGGCGCCAAAGAAAGTACAGGTGCCCATGGGCACTGCGTTGGCGACTCCTGCGTTGGTGTCTACCTGTGCCAGGAAACGAAAAACTAGGTTGTAAACTATCCTTTTCCTAATTCCTAATTTCACCTTCCATTTAGCCTAGATTGGACTGTGTTCAGGATAACTTCTTGATGCTGCTGAGTAATCCATAGCTCACGCCACCCCCCCTCCCCTTTCCCCTCCACCTCATATCATAAGAGAGCTGGGACTGTGGTGATGAACAAGCCACTGGGTGCAGTGAGTTCTTACACCAAGGCCACCAAGGCCTGTTGACACATATGCTTCGTGCACTTACAAAACCAACCACTCTGTCATGTTTCCAGAATGCTATGACGCTAACCACTCTTTCTGTAAACTACCCTCAGGGATCTGTGTTCACACCATTATAGTGTAATGCTGCACAATTTATTTCAGCCCTCCCATAATTATATTTCACCGTGAAAGAATTTTGCTCTCTCAAGGATTTCCCTTTAACTTGCTTCACAGAGTTTGCTTGCAAACGACATACCTGCTGGAAATCGTGTGTGCCAACTTGGAAATACTTTTCCTGAGCTTTTAAGCTGTAAAGAAAAATGACAATATTTCGGCGCAATCAAGCAAGAGAGGGGAAGGTTTGTGTTTGTTTCATGAGTTTCCAAGACACCAAGGGGGGTGGGGGAAGGATGTACCACAATATAAAGTTTTCAGATTTCTTTAGCATGAGGGAACAATTTCCAGCTGTCGGGAGATTCTTTATTAACTGATGGCTTTATATCACCTGATACTTCATCCTTGTGCTTTCATAAATCATCCCTCCAGTGCAACATGAAGGGGGCAGCCTCCTGGGGTCTCCCCAGATCTCTTTTAAATGAAAAGGGTTGAGGTGTTTCTTATGCAGCAGAGAGGGAGATATGAGCCAGAAGTTAGTCTTTACAAAGGGCCCAGATGGGCTGCCAGACATTCTGAGGAAAACAACACCCCGTCCTCAGCCATCTTGCTTTTTTTACATGCCGATTCCCCAACCCCTTGAGATTGTCAAGAGTGGCAAAGAAAGTGCGAATAACAACGAACAAATCTGTTTTGTATCAGTTCCAACCCCCTTGAATCGGAGGTTCTTGGATTAAACGTAATCCCATGCCAAACAGGCCCAGCTGGCATGGATATTATCATCTCTGCTGTTAAATATCCAAAGCCTTACTCGTGTCCTTGGATTAGAGATGGAAATTCCTCTGGAAAGCACTCTCTTCCCTTGGTATTTCCGTGGAAAATACCACTGGATTACCAGCTGTCCTGAAAAATGGGGCGGGGGGTGGAGAAAACTGTATTTTCGATTTATTTCCTTTCAGACATTAGGGGCACTTTGGTCTTAACAGCAGCCTGCTGTTGACAGGGAAACCACTCATTCTGTAGCATTCCTGCAGCTAACTAATCAAGGGGAGAACCTGCTTGGGGCTCTTAGCCTACTTCCAAATCCACAGCATTAAATTCTTTAACTTGCATACCACAACACTACCCATGAAACAAGTTGGGTTTTGTGATTCCCCCCTTCCTTTAATGAAGGATTTGCAGGCTTCCCCCCACCGCCACCTTCTCTCCATGGCAGCAAGCCTGGACATTTTTGTCTCTGATCCATCATAAACACTTAGCTTTCCAGCTACCCACATTCCCGCTCTTTGAAAGCCAGTGGGTACATTTTGGCAAAAAGCCCACTTTAGCTCTCTTGCCAAAATGTAGGCACATAAAGCATTATCTATTGAGGTTAGTCTTATCCAACCAAAATCAAAGAACATCTATTGCTGTTCTTGCTATTCATGAAGTGGGGGGAGACACAAGACCCTATCCCTTCTTCTGCCATGGCCTGTGTACCAGAGTGAGGATAAATGGCCCTTTTTGCCTCTCAAGGCAATTCCTCCTTCCTCTGCCTTGCTGTTCCCTGAATTGCATAATCTTACTTTTCTACTCAAATGGGCTTTTTGCAATTAATGCTTAAGGCTGCAACCCAAAACACACTTGCATGGGAGCAAACACCATGGGGGGGTAGGCATGTATAGGACTGCACTGTAAGGCAGCAAGGGGGTACAGAAGGCATGGTGACCCTCTCACTCATGGACCAAAATGGGTCTGGTAGAGGTTTCAATTTGGCTGGTGAGGCAATTCCTCACAAACCACGCCCAACCACTCCATGCCTGACATCATATGAGAAATCAGGTGTGGGGTGACCAACATGGTGACAAAGGAGTAAACTGAAAGCTTAAAGTGAGATCTTTTGCCAGAGTAAGAAGCGCGCCCACCACCCATTAGCTAGGAGCACACCTTGCTCCAATAGTGAGGCATCTGATCATAACCTGCATTTTAATCAAGGCTTATATTTTGATCAGATTCCTGTATTCTAAAAATGACCTTAAAGAAATATATATTTGTAAATGTTTGTATCTCTCATGCCAGGCAGAAACCATACTCTGGCAGCTGTTTATCTTCTTGATCAAGGGCCCCCCTGATCTATAGCAGTGTCTCAGGGTTGTAAAAGGAAATTACAGGCTAGGAGCAAAAGGTCACACTGACCATACAAATTATAGAATACAATCAAGGTTGCAAAAACACAATTAAATAGTAATAATTATTGTGCCTCCCATTAAACTTGAGCCACATCTTCCTAAGGTTAAAAGGGCAAGAGCTAATACAAACAGCAGCTGGCTAGGGAAGAGGCTTCTCTCTGAAACTGCTTTGAATCTTTAGAATTTAGAATTTAGCTTAGCTTTTACTAAGTTCCCTTTCTTCTAAAAAACTATATATGTTATGAAATATATTGGCTTAAATGTAATTATGCAAAGGATTTAGAAGAGTTGGAATAGACCACGAGGGCCATTGAGTCCAGACCCCTGCCAAGCAAGAAAAACACCATCAGAGCACTCCTGACATATGATTGTCAAGCCTCTGCTTAATGACCTCCAAAGAAGGAGATCTTTCATTGATAATGTGTGGGAAGGTGAACAAAAAGATCTGTTCAGATAAAATTAGCCACCATCTGTTTTGGAGTGAATAGGGCAATAGGGCAAAAGATGAAATGTTAGTTAAGGCGCCTAGTCTAGGGCAAAAGATGAAATGTTAGTTAAGGCGCCTAGTCTAGGGCAAAAGGTTATCTGGTAATTAAGGTGCCTGGTCGAGGTAAATGTAAGATATATGACTACTTATTTGCCAATTATAAATAGAAGGAAATATAGCTCTTTGTCTCCCATAAAAGGTAATAGGAAATGGGTGTATCTTTTATGATTGGTTCTAGCAAACAGCCAATAGGAATTTTAACCAGGCTGATTGGACAGAGGCAGCCAAAGGAGGAGCAAGGGGGCTGAGCTGAGGGAATATAAGTGCTGGCCATAATGGCAGGAGGCCAGGCCAGAGCTTGGTAACCATATACCACTGTGCCTCTTATTTATTTGTCTGACAAATAAATTATTATTTTAATTTCTCTATTGCTGCGTTGAATATTTCATTCCAGCTAAGCGTTAACCACAAGCAGGGTGCTACAATAGCACAAAGTGGTTTGTATTGAAGCCTGCTGAAATTGAGCTTTTTTCTGTAGCTGCTACAGAATAATAGCAACATCACTGTATGTTTTTATTTGGCTTCAAATGTGCTCTGCATGGCATCCATGGGCACATATGCACATAGAGTCCTCTGTTGGAGAGAGAGGTTTGGGAGAGAGATCCTTACTCTCTCGGAGCAAAGTTAAGCACAATGGTGATTGATCCAAGCACATTAAAATGTGGTTAAATTTACATCTGCCTTCATCCACTTGTAAACAAATGTTCCCCACAAAAATATATAGGCTAGAATAAATCACAGACACTTAGCTTTGTGAATAAGTGAATGTTTTACTTGCAGATTTTCCAGATGTAACAGTAAACAAGTCTCCACCCACTGGCAGCAAAACAAAGAAGGAAAATTCCAAATGACTTAAAAAGAAAAGTACTTGGTTTCCATACAAAAAGAATCCTACAATTTTGGGGTTAGCAAGGATGCAGGCTGTAAACTCTCATTTTAGAGCAAATCAGTTCATTTGTAGGGAGCCATGGCACATGACTTCTTGCTTGTTCCAGGAAGAGCAAAGAGAATCAGGAGCAGAGGCTACTGCAATACTGCTAAACTACATCTGCTAAACTAAGGGCTTAGGTTAACTCTTTCATGCATGCAGGTGTCAGTCAGTAACTGCATATTACAACAAGGCCTTCCCTGTTGCCCACAGGATCTCCTTTGTTGCCTCTGCTCACTGTTGAAAAAAGCATTTGATTATAGCCAACAGACTAGACTGCGGCATGTTTATCTCCAGTTTGCAAATGTGCCCACAGGCCCAAAGCAGGTTGGTGACCCCTCTTCTGCAGAAATTCAGCAACACAAAAACAGAAAAAAAGTTTATGAAGAAAGAATCTGACATTGAAACAAATTCCTGGGAAAGAGGACGGGGCCAAAACAGAGAAAATACTGGTTTTTTTAAAACCCCAAACCAAACCTTTTTATAAGTGCCTGCCAGAAAACTTTTTTTAAAGTAAACTGCATAAAACATCCACAACAAATGTCTTGTTTCTCCAGTTAGAGTGGCAACCTAGCCCCATCTTCAGCATTGGCCTTTTCACACACCAGCTGTGAAATGTCACAAACACTTGCCAAATGCCTACCCGGGCTGATGTGTTATATATATTTATCCCTCTGGGAGAGCACTGTTATGAGGACCCAGCTCTGACAGCCAGCTAAGGGAGCAAGAATCTGAGGGTTGAGTAAAACAGGCAGAAACCATAAACAGAAGGGTGCTAGTGCAAACAAGAGACAGGACTTCTTTTAAATTGGGCCTTGACCTGATTCACCAGACCAGGGCGGAGATGATCTGATCAAGATACCCTGACCAATATTAACAGTACAGTCATACCTCGGGATAAATGTGCTTCAAGTTAAGTATTTTCGGTTTGTGCTCTGCGGTGACCCAGAAGCAACGGAGCACATTACTTCCATGTTTCGTTGCGCGCGCATGCGCAGACGGTCAAAATGATGTCACGTGCATGCGTGGAAGTGGCGAAACGTGACCCGCACATATGCAGACGCGCGGGCGCAGGTTGTGTTCACTTCAGGATGCGAACGGGGCTCCGGAATAGATCCCGTTCACATCCCGAGGTACCACTGTACAGATTTTTAGATGAAGAGGATTCTCAGCTCTTTTTGGAATATGTTGATAGTCTTCAATTCTGTATATAATAACTGCAACTGATGTATACATGTTATATGTATTTTTTAAAAAAGGTAGAAAGAGGAATTCCAAGTTGTTGAATATCTGCTTTTTGCCACCTGACTTTCATTCATTTTCTGCCACATTCTATTGCTGCTGTGTACACAGAATGTCTTTCCTGCAGAATATGGCAGAAAAGGAATAAGTCAGACTCTATGTGTTATATTACAGATGCTTACCTGCTAAGTGAACTGTTTAAACCATTATTTCAATAGCTGGATGTACACTGGTTTCATGTTGCCTTTTTTTATGGAACAGGAATAAATAAAGACCTTTCAACTGAGTATGAAGCAAGCTTTTTCTACCCTCTGGGCTGTCCCAGGCAACCTGTTCGTTGAACATTCAACTTGATTTGTCTGCAGAGAGGTTAGATGAATCACAGAATTGGAGAGTTGGAAGGGACCCCAAGCATCATCCTGCCCAACCCTCTGCAATGCAGGAATCTCAGCTACATCATACATGACAGATGACCATCCAACCTCTGCTTAAAAATCTCCAAGGCAGAAGAGTCCACCACCTCATGGGAGTCTGTTCCACTGTCTATATAATGTTGGCTATTTAATGAGCATTCATTCTGATTCGTTTGCGGGGAGGTCAGATGCAGCTGCATCTAAGCAAGTCTTATCCCACACTTCCCAGTGCATTTCCCCATTGTTTTCCTCACTGCATTGCAAAACATCGGATCTTTGGGGGAAGTGGGCTTGTTGTGTAAGACCTGTCAACCAATCACAGTTGTGGAACCTGAATTTGCCAGGCTGTGATTGAATCCCACCCTAAAATAACCACAGTTTGGAAGTGTCCCCGTTATGCTCATGGCAGTCACGTGCAGACATCTAGGTGCAGTGAATATGGCAGATGGACAAGACAATATGCGCATAGACACCAAGGCTCCATGCAGTCTGGAGCCCCAACCCTGAACACCAGAAAAGGGCATTTGTGTTCGCCGAATCTAAGAGTCCTAGCCAATTTATTAGCACAGAAGTCCCGAGGTGATTTGTGACATTACTGATGGGATTGTACTTGGAGTAGCAAAGAGGACAATTCCTTGTGAGTGCATACAGGGTCACTGAGAAGAGGGAAAGACCACACTATGGAAGAAGCTGAAATGATGCTGCTTGGAATCTGATTTTTTTCTATCCTCATATCGTCCTCTCCTTTATCCAAGTTGCTCATTTGCATTAACAAAACAAAACCCCACAGATACAATCAAAGGTTATAGGGAAGAAAAAATGCTATAGGGCAAGTGGTGTTTGGAGGACTCCAGTTGCTTGTTCCATGTTGCTTGGAATTTGCATGTTGGAACAAATTAAATAGAAAATTAATTGGTCAGAAAATTTGTATGGAGATGAATGACTACGAGGAATCGAATAAATGACTCTGCTGACAGCAAGCAAACAAGCTTTATGTGGGGCAATTGCACTTAGTGGGCCACACATCATGCTATCAGCTCTCTTAGCACAGGAACAAAGGACCACTTGTTTCACCAGCTAATCAACTTAGAAGCACACTCATGTTGACAATCAAGGCAATACATTTGCTTTTCTGATTCTGTTTGTTGTGAATTACCCAGTGCATACCATGATGTGCATGTTTCATTTGCAGCTTTTGATGTGGGGTGATTTTCTTAATTCCCAGTGACTGCTGCCAAACCCAGAGTTTCTGACATGCTCTCTTTTCCGTCCTCTTTCCTCTGTGCTCACATCCGTTCCTTGCAAAGTTGTAGTGGAAGACTAGCGACCCTGTGGGTCTCCCATACAGTGCGCAAGACAAGGGCAGGGACCCATATGCAGAGTTGGGGATCTGCTCAATTTTTCCCCATGAAAATCAATTAGTGACTTAAAATTGTTTAACTTGGGAGGTGTTTAACACACACTATTTCCTGCCTCTCCAAAAAAGGAGGGGGAGACAAAAAGACACCCCCACCCCCCACTTGACTAGGCTGTTGGTGTCTAAAAGAAAGGCAACAGAAACAACAGTGACTAATAAAAAATGGACTCTCCCTGAAGGAGCTACTGCATAGTTTAGGGGTGCTCTCGGATCCAGTTCTCTCCCTGGAGGTGCAAGTGTCCTCCGTTGTTAGGAGTACTTTTTACCAACGTGAGCTGGTAAGACAGCTATGGCCATTCCTGGATTGGGATAGCTTGACCAAAGTTTTGTCCATGCATTGGTAACATCCTGGTTAGATTACTGCAATGCACTCTATGTGGAACTATCCAATGGTGCAGGTGGTGCAAAACCAGTGAGCCTCTTGGGCTTGCCGATCCGAAGGTTGGTGGTTCGAATCCCCGCGACGAGGTTAGCTCCCGTCGCTCTGTCCCAGCTCCTGCCAAACTAGCAGTTTGAAAGCATGCCAGTGCAAGTGGATAAATAGGTACAGCTGTGGTGGGAAGGTAAATGGCATTTGTGCTCTAGTTGCCACATGACCCGGAAAGCTGTCTGTGGACAAACACCAGATCCCTCAGCCTGAAAGCGAGATGAGTGCCGCAACCCACTAGTTGCCTTTGACTGGATTTAACCGTCCAGGGATCCTTTACCTTTTTTACCCAATGACTGCAGCTGGGGCTTGTGGGATTTGCACTGGCTGCCAGTCTAATACTACAGAGCCATAATTTGAACAAACCACCCATTTAAAGTTACGGTACCTCCAGGCTTCAACATTTTGTGTACTAACTGATCGGACTAACCCTGTCCAGAACTGTGTCTCCAGATTGGCCAAAACTATGTCCCTCCTCCTCCTCCATCATCACCCTCCTACCCTTTTGTGTATAACCCTGACCAGTGCTTTTTCTGGGGGGACATATACCCCTAAACATTTTGTGAATCTAAGTCTGGCCTCATTGAGGGGCAGTATTTCAATATGAGTAGGAAAATGAGAGTACCCCTAAACATTTTTTTTAGAAAAAGAAAGCACTGACCACAGGAGTGTCAAAGTGCCTGCTTGCTGATCCCTACAGAAAAGACTCAATGTTGCACCACGTTATGGTAATAGCAGGTACCAGTTTCTACACTGTGTGTTCCCCATAATGCAAGAGCCATGTTTTTTCCACATACGCACACGGTTTGGAGCCATGATTGGCCCTGTGTCCTCAGCATGTATATTCTGCATACAAGCAGGACAGGGCTGAGTGCTGGGGAGTACGAATATTGTAAAATACTGAAATTGACATATTTGTTGCCACCTACTGGCCAAAATGCAGATTAGTTTAGCAATATAGGATTGAGCATGCTACTGCAGTTCAGTTCCCCATCAGCCTCCTGGATGCATGTCAGGCTGAGAACGTGTGAACTCTGAAAAAAACAACTCTAGCTGGCATTTTTGCTGCAATTCTTTCTCCTGTCCCCTTTTTCCCTTAGAGGTACAGACACAACCTTAAAAGAAGATACAGCACTACAGAACCATAACAAGAGGGCCATGTGCATCCTCATCCACACAAGAATGCTCAAGATCCTTCCTCACAGAAAGGGAAGAAAATATTCACGATAACTCAGAATACTTCACTTGTTTTCTCCATCCCACCTTTCGGGACAAGAGGAGCAAAATAGAACATAAATACCAAGGCAAGGTTGTTGGCTCCTAATACAGTAGAGGAGGTCAGTAAAAAGCTGGGGATAATTGAGAACATTGTTTCTGCCCATCAGAATTTGGCAGTGACTTTACTGTTATTGTTTCTTGTTATTACAAAAGGAAGGTACCAGCGCAGCGTAGATGAGGTGAAAGTTTTGCTTTGGATAATGTATCATAACTTTGGTGCTGAGATGGGAATGCGATCAAAGTTAAAAGAGATAAGAAGAAAACATTTCCTGGAAATGCAATTGTTTTGTATGGAATTCTTTAGAACACACTCACACATCTAAAATGAAGACAGATTACGGGCAAGCTTTGTGCAATCATTATCATCACTCTTAATAATTAAAACAAGAGATCTAAACACACACGCACACTGTATTGCAAGACTTAACAAAACTATAAGTGAAATCGTGCAGCTTCCTAGTTTTGGGGATGAGGTGGTAGAAGGCGCTTGACTGCAAATTGGAGAAGGGGGGCATTAATGTGGGGAAATTGTGGCTGGAGCACTAAGCACTCCTTCTTCCTCCATGCTGCCTCTCCACATGAAAACACACACAGTCCCAAATCTGCTTTAGTTTACTACCTGAAACTGATTATCAGGGCCAAATATGGGCAAGCTTGTGCCCCTAAACGCTGCTATACTCATTAAAAGAATACTGTTCTTTTATTGGTGCACCACCAATTTTCTCCTAGGAACAACCTGGTGATTGAGCATTTATCCTGATTTTTGGGCAGGGAGATTAGACAACACTGGGCTATTTAATGATCATTCACTCATTTGTTTGCAGGGAGGTTAGACGCTGTTGCATCAAAGCAAGCAGCATCCCACACTTTCCAAGCACATCTTTCCATCACTTTCCTTATCACAAAAAGTTCGATCTTTGGGGAAAGCAAATTTGTTGCACAAGACCTAGGAGTCAACTGTAAATGCATGACCTCAATTTACCAGAAGGTGTTTGTGGCCCACTTGAAAATAGTAAGAGGCTTTAGAAACACTCTTAGACAGCTAGAGGAGAGATTATCAAATATTACTTTGGATTCAAGTTTTTGACCCCATTCATTTCCTTAACAATAAATGAACATAAGCTCTTGGGATGGTCTGGTATCTCTGCAGCCCAGAAAATGTAAGATTCTGTGGCCTTCTAAGAGCCTACCAAGCCCTGTTTACCATTTAATCTGCAGAATGAGCCCATAGCAGATAATTTCAAGCACTCCCATTCCAGGCAATAGTTATCTAACCCCTGTGACATTTATAAACAAGACCTTCTCCCTGTTCTCTCATCCCTCCCTTATTTCTTCTCCTGGAATGAATGATGCAACTTTTTCAGGTCCTTCCACTTATATTTCCTGAACTACTATTTGAAAGTTGTGAAAAAGGATAAACCTATTTATGGGAGCAAGGGGAGATACATGCAAAGAAGCCATTATTTTCTGTTAGATGCTTACATCTAATAAAACCATCTCTTTATAGACAGTCATCATTGTGACAGTGCCTGTAATGGATATATGTGGGGTTTTCTGTCTGGGTTTAGTATCTAGAAGTTGTTTTCCTCCTTTTATATATAGTTGTGGCTTGTCCTGCATATACCTCTAAGATATGTCCCTGAAGTATCATTACATGCCACCCCAATCTCTGCAGTGGTATGAGATTCAAGGAGTCCAGGCACTTACCCAGGGTTTGTGTTTTCTTTTGGAACTGAGGCACAGTGGAGATTGTGGTGTATTCATGATATATGGCTTATTTATACATATATACAACCTAAGCCTATGATGGAGGGGCTCACAGCATTACACTCCAACAAGTTTTTGTGTCTTCCCTGACAACAGTCTTAGATGCCAGCCATGGCATTCGGTCCCTCTTCTCCAGCTTGCTGCCTTTTACAGACTGCAACCTTGCTGCCAAAAACACCAATCCTAAACTTTCCAGCTCAGCCTTTGTCTCCAAAATAACTCAGAGCCCATCCTATTGCCAAATGGCACAAACTTTGGCTTCTTAGTGGCCTTTCTTGTGATCCATTACCTTCCCTTTGACTGTGGTTAATGTCTGATCTTCCAGGCAATCTCCTAAACATGAGAAGCTGAATCGAGCCATTAAGAGCCTGAATCCCAGTTTAACTCTCCAAGCAATGATTAAATTCTAACACTTACTAAATAAAATAAAAAAATAGGGAAATCTGGCACCCAGAAACCCTGGCACCCAGAACTCATTAGCAATATTTATTCAAATTAACAAGTGAATGCAGAAACACAAAGAGTAGCACAGACAAACCACAACAAGTTCAGAAAGTTCCCACTTCCTCCTGAGGTCTCCATGTGTTAATGTCAGGCTATGTCCTTTGGTCTTCCTCAGTCATTTCAAGGATGCAGTCTGCAAGTTGGTGACTCACACTTTGCTCTGGCCAAATGCAAAGTGTTGAGAGTGTTGCAGTATACCAACCCAGCAGGTGGCAGCAAACAGGTTCCTGCAGTTCATTTTGTTGTTCCTCTTGGTCTCTGCAGCTTCAGCCAATGGGAACGGCAAACCAGGGTCCAAGTTCCCAGAAGCCACTCTGGTAGCTGTGAAAAGAGTAGGTGTGGAAAAGATCTAGGGGTCTTAATACACCACAAGCTTGACATGAGTCAACAGTGTGATGCAGTAGCAAACAACAACAGCTAATGCAACCAAAGTATAGTGTCCTGATCAAGGGGTGTAATAGTACCACTCTGTTCTGTCTTGGCTAGACAACACCTGGAGGACTGTGTCCAGTTCTGGACACCACAGGATACTGACAGTGAGCAGAGAAGGGCAGTCAAGAGAATCATGGGTTTGAAAACCAAGCCTTATGGGGAACGGTTGAGGGAGTTGGGTATGTTGAGCCTGGAAAAGAGAAGTCTTGAGAGGTGATAAGATAGCCATCTTCAAATATCTGCAGGGCTGTAACACAGAAGATGGAGCAAGATTGTTTTCTGCTGCCGTAGAGTGAAGATTTAATGGATTCAACTGATAAGAAAGGAGATTCTGACTAAACATCAGGAAGAACTCTCTAATGGTAGAAGCTGTTCAACAGTGGAATGGACTGTCATGGAAGGTGGTGGGCTCTCCTTCATTGCTGGTTTTTAAACAGAGGTTTGGTGGCCATCTGTCAGGAATTTTTTTAAACTGTGATTCCTGCATTGCAGCAGGTTGGACTCGATGACCGAGTTGTCTTCACCAAGGGTTCCTTCCAACTCTAGAATTCTATGAGTCTATGGACTTCCTATGTACCCATCCCTTTGAAGATCTGGGTTTTAATATTTCTCTGCATGCCCGTCTAGTGGTCTGTGTTTTTACTCAGCCATCTGTTTATTTAATTAAATACTTGTTTATGTTTAACATCCAACTTTTTAAAAAGATTAATATTTACTTGTTTAGAGCCAATCTGGGAGGTCCATAGTAAATGATGTGGAGGTATACACTGGTTTTCGCGAGGCATTGTTAAATGCTACAGAATTAAAGATAATGACTTGAATAAGAGTTTGGGTTTCCTGTTTCAGCTTAATTGGTACTCTCAAAGAATTAATTATACACTTCAGGCAAAACCCAGCAATTTTCTTTTGTAAATCATACTTGAATGGCTTTATCATGTGGGGTAATTGCAACCGGTGGGGTAATTGCAACTGCAGATTTTAAATTGTATAGGGCTGCAATAGATATGAGAACTATAGTGTGGGAAACTGAGAGCAACTTTCTCTGAACAAATTCCAGAGTCAGGAAAATTTGCTGCATGGTCAAGTGCACTGGAGGGTCATGGGACAGCATTCCTCATTGTTCCTAATCCCTGGGTTGCTATTACTTTTATTTACAGCAGCAGCATGGGAACCAAGCAGGGACTATGGGAAAGGCACCATACACCAAACCCTCTACTGTATCTGCAGAATAAAGCTCATTGATAGGAGAGTTGAATCCAAAGTCTCGAATGGGCTCAGGAAAAATAACTTTCTGGTTGGTTGGAAACTACGTGATTTTACCTTAAGACAGGGGACATCACCTGTAACCACTACCCACGTCTTTCCCTAGTTCACGCTTTGCATATTTTGGGGGTGGGGAGTGTGAAATATTAAAGATTAAAATGCATTATATTTTGGGAATTTGGCACAAATGTAGATGTTGGGCAAAACTGCATAGCAAAAAAAAAAAGTATTACTGTATTAGGAGTAATGTGCAAAAAAAATAAATGCTGACCTATTTTCCTGAGGACTAGAATAAAGTCTTAGAAAGGAATGTGTAATGCTGATGAGCTTTCTCAAAATGAGAAAGTAAAATTGACAAGATTTGTGCGCCCTTGGTATGCAAACAGCAAGCGGTCTACTGTACATGGAAAGGCCATTACATTACCTGAGGTGTCTTTATATATATATATATATATATATATATATATATATATATATATATATATACACACACACACACACACACACACACACACACACAGTCGTACCTCGGGTACTTAACTCGTTCCGGAGGTTTGTTCTTAACCTGAAACTGTTCTTAACCTGAAGCACCACTTTAGCTAATGGGGCCTCCTGCTGCTGCCGCGCCACCAAAACACGATTTCTGTTCTCATCCTGAAGCAAAGTTCTTAACCTGAAGCATTGCCTATGGCTAAATAACATTACAAAAGAAAGAAGTAATAGAAAACATATCCCTTGTTTTGGTCTTTTCTTCTTGCTTTGAATGTTATTATTACTAACTTGATTAAAAATATGAACACCAGTAATCATTTTTTAAAATGATTTTGTCTATATTTAATATTAGTATTTATTTATTAAGCATTTTTTATTGCCCTTGAGCTGAAAAGAAAGTTTCCAGAAAGTGTTATAAAGATAACTAATAAGACAGTCTAAATGACATGACATGAAAGGAAACAAAATTGGGAGGGGAGGAAGCAAACTGAGGCACTAGTTCTTAGTTAC
This sequence comes from Podarcis raffonei, assembly GCF_027172205.1. Lineage (NCBI taxonomy): Eukaryota > Metazoa > Chordata > Lepidosauria > Squamata > Lacertidae > Podarcis > Podarcis raffonei. The sequence goes on from NC_070604.1 coordinate 57,581,168, forward strand.
AAGATGACACCATTAGCCCAAAAGCAAATGGCTCTGTTCTAGTCACAGTCCTACCCTGCTGGTACAAACAACAAAGAGGGAAGAAGGTGAAGGTGGCAGTTTGACTTGCTGAACCAACAACAGCTGGTTCCTTCCAATGCCTTCTTGAGAGAGAGGAGGCAGTGCCATTTTCCCAGAAGGCTAGTAGAAAGCGTTGCACTGGTTTAACACCTAATGCAAAAGAAACCACACTGTAATCAAGAAGGCCCCAGTGTCTGCCTTGTAAATACCTCCCAGTTAGCACCAAGGCAGCCAGGTATTTACAAGGCAGACACTGGGGCCTTCTGGGGCCTCGACACAGGTTGAGGGGAAGGCTTTATTCAACACTTCAAAGGGGAGCCGACAAAACCGCCACTGAAGTTTGTGTTCTTTGTTCACCTAATTAAAACAGACTGATAAATTCAGCCTGCTAAGTCTGCACAATTCAGGTCATTGTTTCCAACGGTAGCCAAACAGATACCTCTGGGAAGCTCATGAGCAGGGCATGCAGCCCTGCTTTCTTGTTCCTCCCAAATATCTGGTGTTTGGGAGAATTCAATATAAGGATATAAGAATATAAGAAGATCCCTGCTGGATTGGAACAGTGGCCCAACTAGTGCAGCATTTTGTGCTCATAGTGGCCAAGCAGGTGCCTATAGAAGCCCACAAACAGGAGATGGGTGAAACAGCCGTCTCCAGTCCTATGATTTCCAGCAGTCAGAAGCATGTTGCCTCCAACAGTGGAGGTAGAATGTAGCTATGGTGACTAGCATAGCAGCAGCCTTGTCCTCCATGAAACTATCGAATTCTCTTTTCAAGCTATCCCAGTCGGTGGCCATCACTACATCTGATGGGAACGACTTCCATGGTGTAACTGGGCACTGTGTGAATAAGTTCTTCCTTTTGTCTGCCCTGGATCTTTCAGTGCTCAGCTTCAATGGGTGGCCCCAGGTTCATGCCTTATGAGAAACAGAGAAAAACTTATTTCTGTATCCACTTTGTCCACATCCCTTAAGGTTTCTCCAGCTGTTAAAGATTTCACTGATACAGAGATGAAGAACCTATTGTGCAACTACATTTCCCATGCTACGTTTTTATATATGCAGAGTGGCTGGGGTAACCCTGTCAGATGGGTGGAGTACAAATGAATAATAATTCTTCTTCTTCTTCTTCTTCTTCTTCTTCTTCTTCTTCTTCTTCTTCCTGGCCCTTGGCCATATTGGCTGGAGCTGATGGGTGTTGAAGTCTAGCAACAGCTGGTTGGGCCACCGGTTCCCCACCTCTGCACTAAAGGATAAAAAAAGGTAAAGGACCCCTGACAGTTAAGTCCAGTCACGAATGATTCTGGGGTTGCTGCATTCATCTCGCTTCACTGGCCGAGGGAGTCGGCGTTTGTCCGCAGACAGTTTTTCCAGGTCATGTGGCCAGCATGACTAAGCCGCTTCTGGCAAAAGCAGAGCAGCGCACGGAAATGCTGTTTACCTTCCTGCCGGAGCGGTACCTATTTATCTACTTGCACTTTGACATGCTTTCGAACTGCTAGGTTGGCAGGAGCTGGGACCGAGCAATGGGAGCTCACCCCGTCACGGGGATTCAAACCGCCGGCCGTCCAATCGGCAAGCCCTAGGCTCAGTGGTTTGGACCACAGCGCCACCTGAGTTCCAGCACTAAAGGATTGCTGTTGCTGTTTAGTTGTTTAGTCGTGTCCGACTCTTCGTGACCCCATGGACCAGAGCACGCCAGGCACTCCTGTCTTCCACTGCCTCCCGCAGTTTGGTCAAACTCATGCTCGTAGCTTCGAGAACACTGTCCAACCATCTCGTCCTCTGTCGTCCCCTTCTCCTTGTGCCCTCCATCTTTCCCAACATCAAGGTCTTTTCCAGGGAGTCTTCTCTTCTCATGAGGTGGCCAAAGTATTGGAGCCTCAGTTTCACGATCTGTCCTTCCAGTGAGCACTCAGGGCTGATTTCCTTCAGAATGGCTAGGTTAGATCTTCTTGCAGTCCATGGGACTCTCAAGAGTCTCCTCCAGCACCATAATTCAAAACCATCAATTCTTCGGCGATCAGCCTTCTTTATGTTCCATGGTTTTCCCAATAGTGATGTGTGGAAGTGAGAGCTGGACCATAAAGCACTAAAGGATCGTTCTCAGCAATTGCTACTTTCTTCCCTACACGTATCTTAAAGACGTGAATAGAGAAAACTTAGTAAGATCAGTTGTGATATTATTGGTGGCATTTGCCACACTTCTGAAAAATCACGTGCAAATAATACTCATTTCTTGTGTTTAAGAAAGACTGTAATACACAGCTTAGTGATGGGCTGAGTTGGGGGGGGGTCAGCTGTATGTGGCAGGGACTGGTAGTGATGCTCAACAAAGAAACAGCAAGTGAAGCAGCCACAGCAGCCACTGCTACTGTCATTTCTTGGAGGGGGGGAATAGGGTGTCAAGAGTCCTATAGGGCTCATGCCTACCCCACATCAAATTGTGTGCTGGACTATTTATAATTATTATACAATCATATGTACGCATGAATAACTAAATAAAAAAAAACCTAACAACTACAAATTCATTAAAGAAAAATGGTAGGACACTTTTTTAAAAATTCAATTAACCATGACTACATCAGCAGTCTTTTTTGCTAGTTGTTACAGAGGGAACTCAGCCCTCTTTGGTCAGTTTTAGGGGCTCCTCTAGTCTCTCTGCTTGCCCCCCCCCCCCAATTCTGGGCTCCATGCTTGCTGAGGTACCAAAGATCCTAATTAGGTGGGGTACCCTGGTTTCAAATCCATTGTGTACAATCTTCTCTCTCTCTCTCTCTCTCTCTCTCTCTCTCTCTCTCTCTCTCTCTCTCAAAGTCACAAACTGTATTTTGGGTGTTTTACATTAGCATTGCCTGTTGGGAAGTTCTGTTTATATTATTTCTGTGGCTAAAACATTTGGACTAAATATGAAGGGAGAAAAGTAATGGAAGGAATTCTCCAAGAAGAGAAATGCGCTCCACACCCTTATTACAACATTATGTCTGTTGAGCCAAATATTTTCCTTTGACAAATGACCTGATAATAGAACCTAATTAGGAAAAGGTGTGAAAGACCTGATGCAGCCAGGCTGCTCGAGGAAAGAAACTCTGGCAAGCAGGCAGGCAGGAAGGAAGGAATGGAAGAAAATGGAAACAAGGAAGAAAAACAAAGAAACAGAATGGCTTTAATTTTGTCTACAAGTAGATAAGAAGAATATGGAATGTGTACCAGCTGAATAGACAACAGGACAGAAGTATCACCCTCATGTATACACATGCGTACACCCCAAGTAAGAACAGCGAGAAATTTCCGCAACACAATCCTAAGAGGTCATAAGATCAGTATGAAGGACCAGGGTCCTATTCTGTTGATCTCTTGAGGCCACAGACTGTTAGGTGACCAAAGGCAAGAGAATGTCTTAAACTTTAAATGTCTTAAACTACATTTACATCTAGCTTGCAGATTTTTTTTAAATTACAAATTACATCAGCTGTATGTTTGTGACAATTAATGGAATCAAGGTAGACTTGAAGAAGGGATCCAACCCTATTTTCCCCAGCAGCAGTCATGAGGAAGATCTCTCCTCTGAACATGCTATTTGCATTGTGGGTGGAGAATCTGCCCCTGGCAGCTGTGAGGGATTTCTTCCCCCCACAGCAAATACCAGCTTTCCTCCAAATAGGAAGAAAGTGTTACCTTCCCCCTCCACACCTGCTCTGATCCCATTGGGCTGCAATCCTAAACACACTTACTACAGACTAAGAACCATCAGACATGGTGGAACCTATTTCTCAGTAAACATGATTAGGATTGAATTGTATCTTTAGGACTGCAGCGCTAGGCCCACTGTAATTTAGGGTTGGGCTGATAGAAAAGGGCTCCTGCACTTTTGATGTTTGTGTAGCAGAAGGAATTTCCCTCTGCTACACAACTATTAAAGGAACGGAGCCTTTTACATCTGGCTACCCTAATAAGATCTGACTGCACATGTATCTTCATTGCCCTAAATTAAAGCATGACCAATGATGGCCCCAACCATTTAAATTCTTCCTGCACATTTGTAAGTGTCCTCTCCCGCTCTTGAATTATTCTGGTGTTTATTAGGGTTTCTTTCTTAAAATGTGGGTGAATATAACACAATCTCTACTATGAAACACTTTAGGTAAGTTGGAAAAAGTTGACCCTGCTACTACTTACAATTTTCTTTGCTTATGTGAACAGACTAGGTATGTCATGGAGTAACTAATGTCATGGAGTAACTTAAATGAAGTTATAAACACATGTCTTCTGTCTCCACACAAAGAGGACTGAAAATTCTGTTTTGTTTAATTGATATAGTTTAGACTTCATTTACCTACTGAGTCTGCAAATTATTTGCTAATAGAAGATAAGGTAAAAGCAGGAGCCTCTTTGTCCAAGGTTTATAGCTTAATGCAAAAATGATGTTTGGTCTACCATTAAGAACAGAATTCAAGAGTGTGTCCTTGAAGCGAAACAACTTTCCACAAATGATATCCGCTTGTATATCCAAAATTTCCCTCCTTTGGCTGACTGGGAAAATATTACAGAACAGGGGTGAATATAGGTCTGTGCCAAATGTCTGATGATTTAAGAGGGGCAAAAGCAGTCTTCTCCAAATTTATTTAAATGTACCGTTTTCCATTTTTGTACATGGCTGACTGCAACCTTGCTGCTTCAACACTTCTTTAATGCTTTTCATAAATATTTCTTTCTGCAGTGATCCAGCCAATCAAGACCCACATAGTGAGCATGATTATATCAGGACGCTACAAAGCCAATTAGATTTTACTGAATCATGACATCAACAGGAGCAAACATAATCAAGTCTGGGTGAGGACACTGAAGGAAGTAGTCACGTCACTCTGAATAGACTTTCTTTGCCCTTAGCCAGAGCAGCAGCATTGTGCAATATAATGAGTTGGAATGGTGGATAGTTTTGTTATTACTCCAGTGATGAGTACTGAGTAGGACTATGCCAGACACAGTAGGAGTCTGCTAGGTTAGAAGATGCATAATACGGTACCTCTGCTTTTATTTAGAATGGGAGGGAATCATATGAAACTGTCTTCCATATGTTTGGACATTCACACAGAGGGCCTAATTCATACCAGAGATTGTTTGCATGATGGAGAGTAGAGGTCCTCAATGTGTGTGATGAAATTCTGTCTAAGAAAAATTATCTTGCTGGATCAAAGTTGAGAGGTCTGGAGCGTGGCAACATGAGAATGGGCCTTCTCTGCAGCGGCTCCCCATCTGTGGAATGCTCTCCCCAGGGAAGTTTGCCTGGCGCCTTCATTATACACCTTTAGGCTCCAGGCAAAAATGTTCCTTTTTAACCACGCCTTTGGTTTATTTACATCCTATGCCCTTTTAAAATGTATTGGGGGGAATATTGGGTTGTTGTTTTTATTTTTATTATGTATTTTGTGGTTTTTATATCTTGATTTTATTCTGTGCCCTGAAACTCCTGGGTATATAAATTCAATAAATAATAATAAAGTCTAATCTCACCCACTGTTCTGTGACCAACATGGGAAAGTCAGATCCATAGGCAGTATGTCTCTGAATACCAGTCTCTGGGGAGTGCAAGCCGGGAGACTGCTGTTGTCCTGAAGTCCTGCCTATGTGCTCCGCAGAGGCATCTGGTTGGCCACTGTATTAAACAAGATGCTGGACTAGATAGTCCTTTGGTCTAATCCAGCAGGGCTCTTCTTATATTCATATGGACACATACTAGCAAAGCATGAAGATGGTCACCTTCTCCTGTTGCTTGTACCCAGTACTTATTAGCTGAAGTTACATACCTGCATCTGTACAGGTAGAGTCTGTTGAGATTTTGTAGCTCAAAGACCATGAGCTCCATGAATCTACCCCATTGTTTTAAAAAGCCATTTAAGCTAGTGGCTAGTTCACAAAAACCTTTAGCTTCAACTGCCTAAATCAATGTTTGTGCAGCTGCAACTTAAGCCAATCAATAGGACTGAGATGTATGCAATCAGAAATCAATGGAATGGAACTTCTTGGATACTGAATCAAGCATTTGGACCATTTGTTGAAGTTCTGTCTTAATGGCCTTGTTGTAGATTAGAGCTGTGGCTGAGCCATACAGGGTTAATTGAGGTCTATTGAAGGACATTTTCAAACAGTGCTAGTAGAATGAAGCAAAACATTTGTGCTCAAGGTTCTGATGTCTGGTGAGGTTTTCCTGTTTTCAAATAAAACAAAAGCCAGTAGTTAAAACCCACAGCTTTAGCACCTCAGAGAGCTGGGAGATTAATTTATCATTAGGTGTCCTCAAGCGAAAGCCAAATTTGCTCAGTCCACATCTGCTCACCAAATGAAAATGTGGTGTGTTTCAATAGCACCTTGATCACAAGAATTTATCTTAAAATGAATCTGGATAAGATTTATTCATAAGTAGCTCATTTCCTGCTGACATTTAAGGATCTCCTTTTTAAAAGCACATGCAAAGGTTTAAAGTTAACTATTCCATCATTCCTTTCATAGCACAGGATCTGTGTTTCAGCTAATGACTGCAACTGGATAGACTTGCAGAAACCAAAAAGTCATATAGCAAATGGAATGTTCCATACCTATTTGCACATACAGATGTTGATGCAACATAAGTATGTGCTTGTGTGTTTGCACACGCATCTGCTATTTGCAAATATTTACATAAGAAAAAGATGTGATTTAATAACAGCTAACAGATGTACTGAACTTCTTTTATCTCAGGCTCCTCCACAGCCACTTGACAAACATTATTTGCAGTTCTCAAGACGTACAAAATCATATCCAAATTTCTGGCAAACTAAACATTTTGCAATCTGCTTTCATAAGAATCTCTATTTGGATTGGTTTTTGAATGCCCTATCTGCATCTGCACAATGTCCTTATACAAACCAACATATGTTCAAATGTTGACTTTCAGAACATGAGGCCTGTTATTTTCTCCCATGGGCAAATCACACCTGCAGGAGGGAGAAGAATTGAGTGGCAAATAATGCACCTCTCTTTATAGGAACAGGACATGGTACATTCACCAACTCATGAGAACCACATTTCTAGGGACTGTCACTTGAGTCGATAACCAGTGATGTTCTCCACATCACAAGTTACAATACACAAATTGTAAGAGGAAAAAATTAGTGAAGGCTGGAAATATTTTTCCACAGGGCCCATTGAAATGAATAGGAACCGTAAAAGAGCATGGAGAACATCTCAGTGGATTGTGACAAAAACTTGGAGAAGGGATGCTTGGTTTGTTGTTGTTCTTATTTTTATTATGTGTTTTGTGGTTTTTATGTTGCAATTTTGTGTTGTGAACCATCCTAAGATCTACAGATGAAGGGCAGCATACAAATTTAGTAAACAATAGTAATAATAATTCTGGGCTGAACGAAGTCTAGCTGCTAAGCCCCACATGCTTGCCTCAGATGTCCTTATTGTAGGAGCTGTTGCGTGGCTATTGCCATCTACTGGCAAAGGAAGAGTGGCAATGTCCTAGAGCCCTCCCACCTCCTTCCCAAAGCTGGGCAAGTGCTTACTAGGTTTTGGTAAGGAGGTAGAAAGGTGCCCACTTGGCCCCTGCACCCTGGGGGGGGGGGGCAGTCATGCTGCCTTAAACCCACCTCTGCTTTCAACACAATCCAATGCGTATCTACACAAAAGTAAGTTCCAGGAAACTGTGTATGGGATTGAACCTGGATCTGTGGTTTAAGGAGTGCTCTACACAGGATGCTGCTCTACTCCACAAGCACCACATCTACTCAGAAGCAAGTCCCATGGAGTTCAGTGGGACTTCTCCTCAGGTAGATGCACATAGTTTCAAAGAAGGACTACCATTAAAAAGAAAGCCTGAACTGGAGCACTGCTGTTCTGCAAGCTGACATTACTCAGGCTGGAGTTTTCTACTTGTTGAAATGTTGCGAGCATCTGCATTAATAAAGAAACAAATAGCACCATCTACTGATGCAGCAACAGCATGTTCAGAATCCCAAGTAGGGCTGCAAAGACATGTTATGCAACAAAGGATCTGAAAATGTTTATATTCTATAAGCCTTCTAAAAATATTGCTAATAGTAACAGCAGTTCCCAGGACAGATCTTGCAGCCAAGCTCTGCGCAGACGATTGAACAAAGATAATAAAATAACAGATAATAAAACAAAGCAGGTAATGAAAGAGTGGGTGGAATAAGATTGGCATAGACACTGCGGAAAGGCCACTTCATTCGACTACCTGGTTAACAACTTGCGAAAGGCAATTATGGGCAAAGACTACCAAATCTGACACCTTACATAACATCACTATTTATTGGCTAATGAGGGGACATATTTGTATGTGAAACATCACGGCTAAAAAAACCCTACTTGCTCAACCTTTGGAACCAACAAGTTTAGTATGTCAGTAACAAGCACAAGGCCAGGAAAATCCGAGTCCCAGGACAACATTTTCTCATGATGCCAAGGTACTGCAATATGTGTTTGTAATGCTCTGGGGACTCTGAGACATCAAAGGCCAAACACAGTGAGGTGAAGTGAGGATATAGTCGATAGGACTTGCTGCTATTCCTTTCCATTCCTGTGTTATTTTAAGGCTCTAGGAGAAAGGCAGTGAGCACAATTTTCCTTTAAGATACAGTTTACTAGTGACAAGGTTGAGCCTGCACTAAAGACAACTCAAGGCTTTTCCTATCCTGCTCTCCTTCTTCCATATTCACTTTGACAAGTACTAGCTCATTCCCAGAACAGACCACAATTTAACATAAACTTTAGTATACTGAGGTCCATGGAATTCTGAGCTGTTTCCATGGAAACCTGCCTAGCCCCTTCCATAGCCTTTCTTCTACTTGCACCCAAACAGCAAAATCTATTTCCTGATGTGCAGCCTTCGTGAAAATGCTTCCACCTCTTCCTTTTACACATCTTCCTCAAAATTAATTTTAAGCAAAGTCTTTCTTAAACCAACCAACTGCAACTGGTATTCAGAAGCACCCTGCCTCTGACAGTGGTGAGAAGGAATATATCCATCATAATTAGCAGCCACCAATAGCCTCAACCTCGTGAATTTGTCTCAGCCTCTTTCAAAGCCATCTAAGTTTTTGGCCATCATTGCCTCTTGTGGGAACAAGTTCCACAGTTTAACTATGTGCTGTGGATGAAGAAGTACTTCCTTTTGTTTGTCCTGAAACTTCCAATATTCAGCTGCGTTGGCTATCCAAAGATTTGAATACAGTGGTACCTTGGGTTAAGTACTTAATCCATTCCGGACGTCCATTCTAACCTGAAACTGTTCTTAATCTGAAGCACCACTTTAGCTAATGGGGCCTCCTGCTGCTGCTGCGCCACCGGAGCACGATTTCTGTCCTCATCCTGAAGCAAAGTTCTTAACCCGAGGTACTATTTCTGGGTTAGCGGAGTCTGTAACCTGAAGCGTATGTAACCTGAAGCATATGTAACCCGAGGTTACATATATATCCAAGTTATGGTACTTTCAATGGAGGCTAAGCCTCTAGTCTGTCTGACCTGCTGCTGCTTACATGTAAATGTTTTATATTGGATCTTAGTTTACTGGCATTGTGTGATTTGATTTATTTTTATTATGCTCAACCACCTTACAATTTCATTTGTAAAGAAAGGTGGTCTATACTTTTTGTTTACACATATATACACGTTTGCATTCGTACACACTGCTGAGAGGAGAGAATTTTAATGTTTAGGGCAAAAACTTGGTACAGTCACCATATTGTGAATACTTTAAATTACTCAGTGTGATCATTCCACACAGCAAATTGTTCTAATGCAGTGGCTCACCAATGACTTAGGATGAGGCAGCAGCAGGATACATTTGCATTGGAGTGTGTATGGAGCACGCAGTAAGCTTATTGAGTCGCTGCAGGTGCATATCAACAGCGGTTTTTTAAGTGGCCTCACATGGTGGTAACATGGAAGACAGGCAAATATGTTCTTTCAGGTAATCAAGGCTGTTTTGAATCAAAATCTATACAGTGGTACCTCTAGATACGAACGGGATCCATTCCAGAGCCCCATTCACATCTAGAAGCAAACGTAACTAGCAACGCACATGCGCGTCGCTTTTCGCTGCTTTTGCGCATGCACATGACATGAAGAATTTTGCCCCTAGTGTCCCAACTCAGTTGTGTTAATCCAGATTCTGCCCAGCTGGACAGCAATGCAGAGGAGGTATGACCGCTTAACGGGCTTTCCAACTGACATATACAGAATGCTGCGGCTAGAAAGAAAAGCCAGGAGTCTTGCTGAGCTTTTAGTTCAAATGCATACATCCAAATTGAGGTGTCACTGGTGGGAGCAGGCAACAATTCTTGCTGGTTTCCCCTTCCCCCTACAGTCCTTTTGCCCCCCCCAAAAGAAAATCTACTGTGGAGGGTTGGAGCAGTCTCCGGGGCAGTATGAGAGGCAGCTCAGGGAGAAGGGGAGATGGACAGCAACAACAAAAGCCGCCACCACACACACACACACACACACACACACACACACACCCGCTCCACTGGTTCCCAGCTCCTTCCATGAATGGAAGGCTAGTGGGGATCCAAGCCAAAGATTCTCTGGGATGTTTTTGCAACAAGAACAAACAAACAAACAAAAATCCAAGAAATTAGTGATGATTAGTCAGCTGTTCTAATTAAAACGACTCTGTTCTATTTTCATATATTTGCAGTCATGGAAAATTCTTTCCTGTTGTTGCTGGAGTCATTTGTGTGCCATGAAAAAATAAATAGGAACTGTTTGCCTTGAACATTTTTGGATGATTTAAGACTAGGAGGCCCTTCTTTTACACTGATAGCACATGGGATATATTTGATACATCTTCCTAGAGCCCCACTGCTGGGCTCAAGTCAGAGTAAATCATAATGGTGTTGTTTTTACGCCTTTCCTGCCAGGTTAAATACTTCTGCAGACAGATCCACATCCGCCTGTAGTGCAAATTGTAATACTGCCAAGTTCAGTCACTGGCATCTCTGTTCCAACGGATCTCAGGTGACAGAGCTGAGAAGGCCTCTGGCGGAAATCTGAGAGAGATGCTGTTGGTCAAAGTACACAGACAATACTGAGAAAAATGAACCAATGGTCTGTCTCTGGATTAAGGCAGTTTAATATCAGCAAGAAGGAGGCATAAATGGCTGTGAGTAGAGGTGTGATTTCCTCAGGCTTCTCAGCGTTGTTGTGATTACTTGTTACGTTAGTGATAGCATAGGAGACCAGTGGAACAGGTTCCCCAAAGGCCTTATTTTTGTTTGTTTATTTTGCAGACCATTGCAATCTTCTCTTGGGGTCCATTTGGCTGGCAGGCACACAGAACAGAGCCTTTTCAGTGCTGGCCCTGTAGCTGAAGAATTCAGTTCCACAGGCTATCAGGTAGGTCTCATTGCTCAGTGTTTTTAAATGGGCTTTAAAGGCCTATCTTTTTAATATAGCTTTCAATGGTTGGTAGAAACAGTGCTATAGTTGTGTTGATATGGCATATGGCATGCTGAGTGATAACTGCATAAGCTTTTTAGTAGCATGGTGATTTATGAAACTGCATGTTTTAATTATACTTTATTGTATAATGTGCCGTTACACTATTGATTACGTTGTAACACTATTTTGTAAACTGCTTTGTGCAGATGTCTTTCTTGAAAAGTGGGTGATAAGCCTGTTTAATAAAATAAAGAATAAAGAAAGACATTCTGTGGACTCACAGTTGCCCTATGCTCATTCTGTTCCTTTATTCTGCCTATTATTGTAGCCAATCTGACTTTATTTTATCTTCATTACTCTTGAAGAGGCTCATCAAGCTAATTAGAAAATCCACTGTGACAAATGGATCTAAGAGAAGCACAATAATGTATTTGTACAGACCTTTTCCCTCTCTTTATATATAAACACAAATTACCCTACACACAGACACACACACACACACACTAGCACACCAGTGTAATGCCTATTTATTACAATATGTCAGCCCATCCATGCAAAATGTGAACCTATCCTCCCTTGGATAAAATGTGTTTTCACCAATTTATCAAGTGTACGAAAAGTGCATTCTATGCAAACAGAGTATTATTGTTTTAAATTACACCCATGCCTATCTACATTTATGTTTTAATACACCAGTGCTCATTCATTTTAGCCACGCAATGGATCCCTGTTATAATGGAATTCAATTATATGCTTTAAAACATTGTACTTTATTAGAACTGAAAAATGAGCAAGCATTTATATAATTTGTGTGACTGTGGCATTATTTCTGAGCTTGAAGTGGCAATTCTGCATGTTCTCAATAGCAGCACCCCAACTCTGGCATAGGGATGCGGATGGCGCTGTGGTCTAAACCACAGAGCCCAGGGCTTGCCGATCAGGTCAGTGGTTCGAATCCCCGTGACAAGGTGACCTCCCCTTTGCTCGGTCCCTGCTCCTGCCAACCTAGCAGTTCGAAAGCACGTCAAAGTGCAAGTAGATAAATAGGTACCACCCCAGTGGGAAGGTAAATGGTGTTTCCATGCTCTGCTCTGGTTCACCAGAAGTGGCTTAGTCATGCTGGCCACATGACAGCTGTCTGCTGTCTGAGGACAAACGCCAGCTCCCTCGGCCAGTAAAGCGAGATGAGCGCCACAACCCCAGAGTTGTCCGCGACTGGACCTAACAGTCAGGGGTCCCTTTACCTTAACTCTGGCATGCCTTCCCCTCTTGGATGTGAGAACTACCAACATTGATGGAGTTTCAATAGCAATTAAAAACACAGCTATTCCGCCAGGCATTTGCCTAAAGTGGTGCCCCTCACTTGACAGAAGGAGTTATGTTGTTAGTATATTCTCCAGGTCTTAGTTCAACACTCCCAAGTACTACACTACACAACACAGCATCCATGCTGCTGAGGTAAAGCATACTCTCCCACATTTCTTCAATGAAAATAGAGAAGTCATAAATAAATAAATAAATAAATAAATAAATAAATAAATAAATAAATAATATTTGCAATCCAACCATCTGACTGGGTTGCTCCAGCCACTCTGCGCAGCTTCCAACATATATAGGACTGCCTTCAAATGTCTTCTAAAGGTTGTATAGTTACTTATGTACTTGGCTTGGAGGTCACGTAACTCCATACCCTTCAACATTTCTCTGATGAAAATAGGGACATCCAGTCCTTTTTTTCTAAAAAAATTAAAAATGTTTAGGGGTACTCTCATTTTGACTCAAGAAAATCACCATTTTATAGTTCAAATCAGGAAAAATAAATACAGTAAATGGACAAAAGCACAAAGAACATGCATTACTTCATATGACACAGCTGACAGCTCACAGTAATTTTCCTACTCATATTGAAATACTGCCCCTCAATGAAGCCAAACTTTCATCAGTAAAACACCACATATCCACATTCTACACTGCTTCACAAATTAAACGCTCGCTTCCGTCTGAGACTCAGGAAACACTGGGAAAGGAAATGAGGCCGCCATCAGGGGTAGAAACGGAACTGATGATTCACCGTGCTAGAGAAGAAACTAAATTTTAGTATCTTCTCCCGTTAGATTCACAAAATGTTTAGGGGTATACGTTCCCCTGCGTACCCCCAGGAAAAAAACACTGGGGACATCCTAAGGGAAAGCAGGACATTCCAGGATCAAATCATAAACTGGGACGATTTCTGTAAATCTAGGACTGACCCTGGAAAATAGGGACATATGGAAGGTCTGGGTAAGGTTAAAGGAGCCCTTCGAAAAGAGCAGATGAATATTGGTTGAAAGAATGGCAGTTTCTTCATCAGGTGACCCAAGAAGGCCTTCAACTGCTTCCAGTGTGAACATGAAATTATCCGCTGTCTGGAACAGTCTGCAGTTACAGAACACTCATGTGCCTTTGACTCCTGGCAGCAGAAATCTTTCCAGAGTATGCAGCCTTGATGACTTGGCTCCGATTCTTGCCTAAGGTAAAGAGCCCTGAAAATACAAAGGAATCATTTCAGTTCTTATGACTTCGGGTGTGTGAGCCACTGGTTCTGGTGGGGATATGGGCCCATTTCTGTTTTTTCTTTTTTTCATTACAGGAATAGTTGTACAGGAAAATTAATGGGAAATGATGCCCAGGAATGCGGTTGGAAACCGAAGAGAAAATTGTTGATATAAAATACATATTCCGCACTTCATAAAACACACATAAAGGGGAAAGAGAAACCTAAATGTTTTGGAAGTGATGGTCGAGCCTCTTACAGTTTGGTTCAGATAAGCACTCAGAGGCTTGGAAGCAAATTTGCAGCGCTTGGAGCTGGTCGCTTAGCCTGAAAGCCCCATGGAAACAGACTTGCCAGCCAAAACTCTACTGCTGTTTTGTTTCCACTCCCAGATGAAATCTAAAGCTGTAACCCTTAACCTGCTTAACTCAGTTTAGCCCCCAATGAAATCGATACATCTGCTCTGGAATAGGAGCTTTAAGGGCTACAGATTGAAACAGGAACATGGGGGGCGGGTAATGTTAATAAAATCCTACAGTGGCGGCTTGTTTCCTCTTGATGTGTTTATGCAGATCCTATTTACCCCTACTCGTCCTTTAGAGGGTTGGGGCCAAAACACACTTGCTGGCAATGGATCCAAGTCTTTATTTGTGTAGCAGCCCAAATCATGTAATAAAAGCAGGTTTCACTTATGATTTAGAGCACAGGTGTAGGATTATGGGGGCTGCTGAACCTTCCATCCACCTCCCTACACATTTCCCCCTACAGCCCTCTCTGTCCTAGTGGTGGTGGTTTTCTACTCAAGTTGACTTGCAGTATGGGAGCCCAGCTGTGGATGCGGGTCCATGAGGCCAAGTGGGGCAGCCCCCCACCAACTTCAGTCTGCCCTCAGCCATCCTCCACCTTCCTGGCCTGCTTACTTACAACCTGTCCAGGAGGTGGCACAGCCTGTCAGCTTCCTCCTCCTCATTCTCAGACTTGCTCTTGTAGGGAAGAAGGATGGGTAAAAAAAGCTGGAATGTGTTGGCTTTGACTGTCATTGGCTCTGACTCCATCTACTGATAGACCCCCTGCCTTCTGCTCTACCAATCCATATGGACACCAGCCACTACTATACAGACCACAGCTTAGCCCGAGAGAGGGCTGTACCAGGGAGGTAATACAGTGGTGCCTCGCAAGACGAAATTAATTCGTTCCGCGAGTCTTTTCGTCTTGCGATGTTTTTCGTCTTGCGAAGCACGGTCAGTCGCAACTGCACCTCTTCAAGCGGTTTTAAGAAAAAGGAAACAAACTCGCAAGACGTTTTCGTCTTGCAAAGCAAGCCCATAGGGAAAATCGTCTTGCGAAGCAACTCAAAAAACGAAAAACTCTTTCGTCTTGCGAGTTTTTCGTCTTCCGAGGCATTCGTCTTGCGAGGTACCACTGTAAATGGAGATGTTACTTCAAGGAGAGACACCCCACCAGGTGGAATGGCTGTAGACACCCAGTGTTAAGAGAGGCTTTCAGACTCCAAGGAAAGATGTAATGACCATCATCTTATTAGCCCTGTCATGAAAGGTAAGGGGGAGAAATAGCAGGCTTACCATTGGTAAGTAAGATGAGTCAGCCAGATAGTTATTGTGGTGTATGTGTGGGCTCCTGCCACAGTCCCAACTGGAATTTTCTCCCCCATACCTGCTATTTGAAATGGGGGGGGAAGAGCCCATTGGTGCAAATGGGACTTTTCTACCTCCACTGCTGGTGTACCAATTGCTGGGAATCACAAGTGAGGAGAGTGCTGTTGAGCTCATGTCCTGCTTGCAGGCTTCCTATAAGCATCTAATTGGCCACTGTGAGGTGAAGATGCTGGACCTTCGGTGTGATTCATCGGGGCTCAATGGAAAACCATTTCCAATGAGGATCACTGCAAGGACAAATGATTAAATCCCCTCCTCGCCCATGCCATGGTCCCAATCTCACACTTTCCCCTACCCTATTGGTACCAGCTGTTTCTTTTTTAAGCAATTTTGCCTGCCAGAGCTATCCACACGACATCTGAAAGTAGTTTATGAAATCTTCTTTCTTAGGAGTCTCCAAGGAAAAGTTTGGGTATCTTCACAACAGTGTCAGAGATGCTCTCCATGTGTAGGACATGGGCAAGGGATAAGACCAAAACACTTGAAGCCTTCCTTCCAGCTCTATTATTAATCAACAAATCCACTGAATGAAGATTGCCAAGGCTGATTTAAAAAAAACAAAAACCACCCACCCAAACTCCACAAGATGAGCAAAGCTAGCTAGCACATGTTGCACACTTAGTCATCATGATGAATTATAGACTTCATTGTGATTTACTCCATTGCTATTGTGGCGGTTACTCAGTGCTATTTTTCTAGAAAAAGAGGTGCCAGAGCTCTCCGCGAACTTCTCCCTTGTTCTCTTAGAATGGCAATGGTGCCAATCTGAGGGGTGCTGGAACTGAGCTCCTGTGAGCTCCGGCTTAAAAATAAAGCCCTGGGGTCACTGTTGTTTAAGATTATCGGACAGTTGACTTTTTATTTTATTTTTTAAAAAATTTAAACACAGATGTAAATGAGAAACATGATAACCAAAAGGATCATGCAAAAGACATTCAGTGCCATTTAGTTACATTCCTGTAATTCAGGGGTACCCAACATGGCGTCCTTCAGATTTTGCTGGACTCCAGTTCCTATCAGCCTCAGCCAGCATAGCTAGTGGTCAATGATTATAGGAGTCATAGTCCAGCACAGGGTCCCTGCCTCTGCTGTCTTGTTAACAGTGAACTCTCAAAAAGTTCTCCACCGAGGACAGCTTCAGATATGCACATATGGGTCTTTCTTCCCCCTCCAAGTACAGTGCTCTCCAGCATGCCCATGTGTGAAGGGGATGCCGCAGGCATTTTTAGCAACATGCATCTGTATAATTTGCAAGCAAAAGAATAGAAAAGAAGCACAGTGCAACTTAATGTTCAGACACTGCTGGGGCTCAGTGTGTAATGTACCCAGGTCTGAAGCAGCCCATCAGTCCACAAGCCCTCACAGATATGGCGTAGATGTGTTTGTTGTACAGCTCTCTGCTTCAGATGTGTTTCTTTTCTTTTAGACTTTAGAGGTGTGGTTGCCACCAGAACAAGGAACTGTACCAGCATCTTTATTGCTATGTAGAGTGGCTGGTAGAAAAATTATCTGGCTCAGTAATCAGCTGGCTGGCAGATGTTTGCCAGCATTTCACATGGGCTGTGTTGTTTCAACCTTCTGCGTGTAAATCATATGTTCTGCCATTGAGCTAAATCCCTTCTGTAATGTCTGCTGTGGGTTGTTCTCTTTTTAGTGCCAAAATGGTGAGTTGGGGTCCACTGAAATTATTAAAAGCTCTGACAGTTATCCAACTATTACTGACTGGCAGCACAGAGCCAGCACAGATAACAGAATAATAAAATTGTGGAGTTGGACGGGACCACAAGGGTCATGTAGTCCAACCTGCTGCAATGCAGGATTATTTTGCCCAATACAGGGTTTTAAGACCATGATCCTGAGATTAAGAGTCTCAGTCTCCACCAGCTGAGCTGTCCCAGACAATGTTAGACGCCAACTCCCATCCTCCCTCACCTCTGGCCATGCAACATTCAACTTCTAGAAGGCACCACATTGGCTACTCCTGGACCAGCACATAGATTATTTCCAAATTACAGTACAATCCTATGCATATCTGCTCAGGCATAAATTCCACAGAGTTCAATGGGGCTTATTCTCCTGTAAGAAGGTGCAAGAATGGTGCCTCCATCTGCACCAAAAGGACTGGTGTGTCTTTCATACTGCATTTGGAAGCTTAGTCTATTGATTCCCACTGACAAACTTACCTTAATACTATGGTAGATGTAATGGATCTTGATAGCCATATTTTCAGCGCTAAGTGACTGCAGCTGGCACTTCTAGTTCGCGAACTTCAATGTGATGGAAAATGCCTGTTAAACTGAGAAAAATGCCTCTTCATTTCAGGAGGCATTTTTATAATTATTCAGCTAACTAACCCCCCAAATTCCCTACAAATAAAGACTAGGTTTCCAGAATGCATTTGCTATGAAGTGTTTTCATCTGAGCATTATAAAAGCATGGCTCAGCTTGAACTTTTAATTATTCTACACTGACTCTCAGATTTCAATGGTCATTTCATGATGGTAGCTCTGTTTAGACCCCTAAAAGTGCTGGGAAGTTTTTAAAATGGTATATTAAATCTTCATAGTTTTATTTGGCTTTTTTATTTTTTAAAAAGTGGCCTAGTAAAAAATTTAACAACTTTTTCTTTACATTAACTCCATTTACTGGCCTGTTTGAAAAACTCACAGTAAGAAGGCATTTCTACCCATTTATATTTGGACCACATGGGATGGATAATGGCACCAACATGCCCAGGGCTAACTTCAGGGGGACAAAGCTATTTATAAGGGCTGCCTGTCTTGAAAGAATGTGTTCTTCAGAGAAAACATACACACACCCCACCAACACACACACTCAACACGGTGTAATCAAAAGCATATTACTTTGCCAAAGTTTGAAAAGACCTTCTGACTCAAGGCATGCTTTTCATAATCACCCCCAATTCTACAGAACACCCTTTGACTCTGCTTACATTAGGCATGTTTTTATCCCAGGGACACTTTCTCATTTTGAATCTGATGTAATGTGATGTAATTTATCACTTAATAAACAGAAACTATCATCAAGTTAAACATTTTCTTTCCTTGTAATATGAGTTCCAACACATAAAGTTTTAGTTGACAGATCTGGAGTTTATATCAGTTCCAACTACCGGTTGTTCATCCATTCATACTTATATGCCCTATCAACTTGAGTCACAATTTGACAGGGACCCAAAAAAACTAGATGGGGGGGGGGAGGTAAGGGCAGTGGGGAGCAAGGAGAAGAGCTCTGAATCCAAGGATCCAAGATTTGATGAAGGGCAAAATATCCTGTGTGCACAGAAACCTGCTCTTTGCATCCCCGTTTTCTTTTTTATCCAGTGGGAAGAAATTGTTCTTCAAGTGAGTGAGTGCGGAGGCAGGCAAGGCAAGTTGACAAAAGACACCCATTTCCTTCAAATAAGGAGGTCATAATAACGCAGTAACGCACCAACCACTTGCTCTCTTAAGAACAACAGAGGAAAAAGAAATTGTGTCGCGGAAAATTTTAATACCAATTTTCCATTGCATGCAGCACATTTCAGTATTTCAGAAATATAAACCACCTGTAGCAGGAGCCCTAAGGGATTAGCAGTAGTACAGGCTGGGCCATTAACGTCTTGGACCCCCTCCTGTTTGCAATACATCTCAGGCAATCTTTTTTTCCAATGAATGTTTCATGATCTCCTCCTGCAATAATTATCTGGAATTCATTTGTAATAAATGCCTGATGTTTCTCTATAGGGAGGCATATACGCTGAGCTTTCACAGCCGTTAGTTTGTGGAAGGAGCATTCCACTAAGAACTGTAAATGAAGGAAAATAAAATTGAGTGTGTTTATTTTAGCTCAGGCAAGGAAATAAGACATGTTTATTATGCACGTCCATCAGGGCCTTTTCATGTCGTATTTTCCTTAGAAAAATTAACAAATGTTGTTGGACAGCCCCAAATTATCCTTGGATAAGTTATTCAAAAAGTTGTGCCAAAAAGGAAGGTTAAAATTACCACTCACTTTCAAGGTTCATTTATACTGTGCATCGACAAAACTACTAACTTTGAGCTCAAGTTTTAAGCAGTTACTCACTGCTTATGAGTAACTGTATTTAAATGTAAAGGAAGTGTATAGGCAGTGGTACAGTCTCGACAGGCTAATATATTCTTTTAAAATTCTATGTGCACTGCATGAAAATGTCATTCTACATCAGAGAGGTGCTCAAAGAACCTGCACATCATTTGCAGAAACTGACCATGCATATAACATGAGTCCAATCCAAAATCCCATGCTGTTGGATAATGTTAGGATTCACCACTGGCTTCAGTGCTACATATAAGAACAGGTATATGTTGGCTTACCTGCTGCTGATGCCAATGGAACTCCATGTTCTCATTGGAATTGTTGTACCTGTAAGGAGCGATTCAGAATGAGTATCTATTAAATGATATTATCTGGCCATGTCTTGAAGAACCGAAGCAAGGAATTGTCCAGGAAGGAATCTCACATGCAAATAATTCTCTTTAGGACTGCTGGATAGGTCTTGTGCCAGCAGTTGGCCAGGTCAGGCACTGAACAAGTGCCCCAGCAGCTCAGAAGGGATCCTTATAATGATAATATTTTATTTATACCCCACCCATCTGGCTGGATTGCCCCAGCCACTCTTACTTGTTCAACCCAGCTGTGTTGCCATACCAACCCTCTTGCCAGTCTCCTGGGTAGACATTATAGTGTTGAGGGGGCACTTTTGAACAGGAGCCAAGCAGTAGGGACCCCATGTTTCCTGGACTTCTATAACTTTTAGTTTTTGTCACATACACTGAGACATTCTAGCTGTATCAGTGGAGGTGCTAAATATACTTTAAAAATAAATACAGTGGTACCTCGGGTTACATACGCTTCAGGTTACATACACTTCAGGTTACACACTCCGCTAACCCAGAAATAGTGCTTCAGGTTAAGAACTTTGCTTCAGGATAAGAACAGAAATCGGGCTCCGGCGGCGCGGTGGCAGCAGGAGGCCCCATTAGCTAAAGTGGTGCTTCAGGTTAAGAACAGTTTCAGGTTAAGAACGGACCTCCAGAACGAATTAAGTACTTAACCCGAGGTACCACTGTAAATAAATGAGAAACAGCAAAAATCAAAGAACAATTGTAGCAAGTAATCATTTCTGAATGGTTCAAATGATTTTAAAATATTTTAGGATAAGGTCTACAAGCTTCTTTGAAAACAGCAAGCACCCTGTTGCATTTACATAAAGAACAGTCAATTAAATGGAAAATGATCCATTCTTGCCAATGTAATTTAAGCAAATTAAATTGCCCCTTTTCCAATCTATTCTCCTATAATCCTTGCATCCATAATACTAAAATATCTGGTACTGGCAGTAAGGGAACTTTTCTTAGGACATTAATCCTTTCTTATCTTCTGATGCATGTCATCTGGAAATTCCTGCTGCCAGAATAAGTCAATCAAGACGGCTTACTACACCAAACAGGGGTGTACTTCAAAGCCAAATGTAGAAGAACTAGAAAGATGAAAACTATTATGAACATTACTGATATTACGGTAGTCTTTGATAGTTATATAACTAGTGGTACCCCTGCCAAGGAAGTTGCAATAGTGATGTGAATTACTGACATTTGTACTATAACCATATCTCTGAAGCATTTCAGTGTCAATTTCAGCTTCGTAAAAATGGGATACAGGCCAGCTTTGAAACCACCTGCAAAATGAGAGCAAAAAAACAACAACCCTCTATGTCTTCAACAGCATATAGACCTTACCAGATTAAATTAAAAAGTGCTAACATATAGTTGATGAATAAGACAATGTGTTGCACGTGGCCTCCGAGAGGCTCAGTTTTTTAAGATGGGGCAAAGCTTTAATCAGGTGAACCAGGGTATTTGTAGGATTCCATTTGCAGCCTGGAGATCCAAAATATTACAATGCAGTGATGATCCGGACAATGAAATTGTTGACCAGTTGTGAGCAGGTGCTCAACCTCAGCATCTTTAGCTGTGGCACAAGTGGGATAGGGCTGGTCAGGAGCCATCTTTTCCCCAGGAACTGGAGAAGCAGCTTGCTGAAGGGCCCCTTAACAGAGAAAAAATGGTGCTTGAACCAGGCGTCCTGCATGTACTCAGTCACATTCTCCAGGCACAGCCTGTGAGTGGACTGTTCTCCTCTTGGGCATGGAATTCCTTGATGTGCTGCTGTAGTACAGCTTAGAGAAGCAAGTGGAATGTTCACAAAACATACATGACAGGCAAGCACCAAAGCACTTGAACTTTTTATGGATCTTTCATTCTAGTTTGTTTGGGAGGTGGGGGTTAGAAGATGTTACATTAAGCAAATGTTATTCCCACACTTTCAAGCGTATTTTCCCATCACTTCCTATACTGCAAAAAGTCCGGTCTTTGGGGGAAGCAGGCTTGTTGTGCAAAACCTATAAATCAACTATAATGGCAAACTATTGCACAACCGAATCTTCCCCCAAAATAAAAAGAGACTGGAAGCACCCTGAAATTGACCACGGAAGTGCGTGGTCTTCCTCATTAGAGTGACTAGTTTCTTGAGTCAGCATTGCAGGGAGCGCACAGAGTGCCAAGACAATATCTAGGAATCCAGCTAGTTTCAGAAGTTGCTTTGAGGAGCAGTGCAGAATATGACCGTAGTTAAGAACAAAAAAATGCCAGTCATTTTTTCGGGGTTACTTGTTAGCAGACGCTTTGCTTCAAGGCAGCTGCCGCCCTGCTTAAAAGAAACTTGAACCATGGTAGCATTTTTGTGGGGAAGGTTAAAATATCTGAAAACCAATTCAGCCTGAATTTTAGAAGAGAGAGAGTGCTTGTCAAATATGATATAATGCTTCTGCAGTTGTCCAAGAGCAGCCTTTGCACTGCTTTCCCTCAGTGTGTTGAAAAATGCAAACAGACATGTTAAAGCCATGTTTCCACGCCAATCACATTCCCGAAAGAGGACTCTGAGTAAGTGCTAGACAGGTCTGTGTGTTCCAGGAGTGGCAGGAGGCTGCTGAGTCATCCTATGCTGAGTCATCCTATGGCTGGAGAGATGTAAGGAACCAACAGGAATGTAATTCTTGCTTAATATTAGAGTTGTTTTGCAGCTTTGTGATTCCTAGATTTCCGTTTTGCAAAAATTGTGCGTGGAGAAGTGCATTTCCGGTTGGTTTCACTTTATTATGTTCACTCTAACTGCACGGTTGTTGTCTAAGGATGTGTCTTCATGGTGCTCTATTCTGACCTCTGCTAGGACTGAATGTTTGATCCCTCCATGTGTTTGGGAGACTTTTACTTGCGTTTGTCTCCTCATCTGCAAGGTTTGGGAGAGAGAAAGCGGGCACATGCCATTTATAAACACGTTAATTTAAGCTTCATAATTTATCAAATTATTCAACCAGTTAAAGAGGTGAAGACATTTTTTAAAACAAACAAGCAAGCACAATGTCCAAATGGCTATTCCAATATGTTTACAAAATGGTTCCAGCTTTCAAAAGGTTAGCTTTTAGGATTTTCCAGTTCTTGGTCCATGTTTATAGTTACTGAAATATAATGAAGTAATGTTGAATATCTTCCTGATTTTGGCAGAGAACAAACTGGCCAGTCCTTCCATATGGCAGATGTAGTGGGGATTTTCAATGAACAAGAAAGACTAAACTGAAACACACTTACTAGAGGATACAACCCACAAAACACAGTGTTTTCTCACATCCTTATAAAATCAAGAGATCTGTGCTAGCTTTACAAATTAGTTGTTCAGATTTTTCTGTGTGATTCCTTGCTATTCCACCGCTTGCTCCTCTCACCAGTGGATGGAGCCTAACAGAAAATATCCCAGGTAGGAGTTTTTCATCTCTCCCCTCAATCATTCTTCTCCATGCTTCCCCCCGTTAATTTGCAGGATTAAACTGCAGTTGTGTTCTTTAATCATTAGTTGTTACCCAACATTTCTGTTCTGTTAGTGCAAGAAATTTCTGCTTGAAGAACAGAGCTTCTCTTCTTCTCTGCTGTTCCCTACACACAGTCAGCTCCAGGGGGTTGAGGGAGGAGAGGAGGTTCCACTGCATGAACAGAATTCCCCTTTGGGAACATTGGCTACATTCCTTTTTTTTAAAAAAAATATAAATGTACAATTCTGATTTAACAAAATCGTGCAAGATCTGAAATATTAAAAGCAAATTTGGGTTGCTTACTGCTCTTCATGCTAAAGAACTTCTTTGCCAGCAGTGATATATAATGGGTTAGCAGCTTTTCGGTGGTAAAGGGAAAACCAGATTAAGGTAATGGCTTGCATTTTGATGATGTCTTGGGGATGCTGTGGAAAGCTTCTGGGGATGCACAGCACCACTGTAAACTGCCCTGTGGAACTGCCTAAAATGTATAAGCCTTATAGAAGCCACTGCTCTCTCAGCAGCCCATCTCCCTCTCGGGATGGATTCATCTGTCAATTTCAGTTTCTTACTTTTCCATTCTTAAAATTCAGTTCTCCACTTTGCACAACTTTAACAACAACTAAAAATCTTCAAGGAAATCCATCAGCATTTTGGTGTGAATTTCTCCTAAAATACACATTTTGATTTGCAGTTTTGGATAATATGCATATTTCTGAAAGCAATTTATTTCCCATAATGTATCTTCATATGTTATCTTCACTAATGTGTCATTTTTATGCATGGTTTTCCCTTAATATATGTGCTTTTGTACACAGCTTAGTTGGAGAACTACACCACAAAATTTGGAAGAGTGAATTTCATTCAGGGCTTCAGTTCACATATTGGTTCTAGAAGCACAGATTACATAGTTTCTCATTAAAATGGGAAATAAATCTGAATGTCTCCCACCCTGCCCAATCTGGAGATATAATACTGGCTTTCATTACAAGACTACTTATATATGAAGTTCTTTGAATACTTGGAAGGTGCTATATCAATGCTAAGTGTTATTGTTACTACATGGTTATTTGGAATATTAACCAAATGAAGCTCGAGCCAAAACAACTGCATCAGTGGCTTAAATTTCTCCATTGCAGAATATAAATGATACATAAGCACTGACTATACAATGGAGTTGGCAGCTAGACATTTTAAAATGTTAGACTAATTGATACCATCAGCACTTAACCGCACAAATATGCCACGGAGTTTACAGAAATAAATGGGTCAGAGAAGATAAGGTACATAACATACGGTAATGGTTTAGCAGAGTGGTAAAAGAAAAATGCATTGCGTAAAGGAAGCTGGTTTCGCGCTACTGGTGGTAGATGGTTGCAGTAAGACACGATATCAGTCTTTAAATGAGAACAGAAGATTTCTGTTCTTCCAAAGACCTTTAAACTTTTCTGCTCTGTGGTCATAGTTTACAATGTAGCCTAAGGTACCCCTGCCCGTCAGGGCTAGTCGTGACCGACTCTAGGGTTGCGCGCTCATCTCGCTCAAGAGGCCGGGAGCCAGCGCTGTCCACAGACACTTCCGGGTCACGTGGCCAGCGTGACGAAGCTGCATCTGGCGAACCAGCACCAGCGCAGTGCACGGAAACGCCGTTTACCTTCCTGCTAGAAAGCGGTCCCTATTTATCTACTTGCACTTAGGGGTGCTTTCAAACTGCTAGGTGGGCAGGAGCTGGGACCGAACGACGGGAGCTCACCCCACCGCGGGGATTCGAACCGCCGACCTTTCAATCAGCAAGTCCTACGCTCTGTGGTTTAACCCACAGCGCCACCCGCTTAGCCCTTATTACATCAATTCTCTCAAATGCTATGCAGAATAGTGTTCGCTGCTGATTTCTAGCAAAACGTATGGTTAAAGCTACTATCCTATTGACATATAATTGTCATCATCAAAGAGCAATGGCAGAAAATGAGAAGACAGAAGGAATAGGAGTATGTGCAAGAGATTTTTGAACTATCCAAAAGGGGAGAGGAGAGAACAAGAGGGGTCACCAGAATAAATGAACATCTTTTCTGCCCCAGGAATTGTGGGGCAGCTCTCTGGAAACTTGTGACCAGCAAGCAGGGATGAAATTTGATTCAGTTTGCATTTACAGGTGAACCTACCTAATCCACACTTCCAGAAACAATATGTGAACCAAGGCAGAGCCATTTTTAAAATTTTACACTTCTTCAATTTTGTAGTGAAATTCTCCATCGAGAAGACCAAGAATAACAGGCAAAATAGTGTTTTTCTAAAGGTCCATGGTGGACTAATAATAATAAAATTTCATCATTTGCCAGAATAATAGAACGGTGCATGACCTTTTGTTTCGTGTTTATATTCTCACATTAAAAAGCCATTTATACATTCCTAATGTGAAGCCTATTTTCCTTTAGATTAAAACAGGCTTCACAGCACAATTCTCTGCATGTTCACTCCGAAATAAGGCTGCCATCCTTACTATGTATACTCCGGGGAAGGAAGTAGGGATAAGTCTATAACCTTAATTAATATGTTTGACAAAGGGTCATGGATTCAATTTTCAAAGACAACTCTAAAAAATTATTGAGTCCTACCCTATTATATTCATATTGCATTTTAAGCCAAGTTACTATTTAAAAATGAATTAAAACACAACAGATATATAAAAAACAAACAAACACTAATTACATTTTAAAATCTGATTTAATGGAAACCTTTTAATTAAAAATAAGTAAGTCCCTTTTTATCCACCCTGACCTCAAGACAAGAACATGGCATAGCATGAAGTTTGTTGTTTTTCCATATTACATACCATGACTAATATTTCTGTAGGAACTTGGTACTCATTAAAATCAAGAGTTATTATTTCTGGCATCTGTCAAATCTCTTAAAATATTTAAATATTTTTTAAACAAATATTTGTCTGTAGTGATCTTAAGGCCCACTCACAATTGTCCTCAGTATTCTTGGACCCTGCATGCAAAAACCTAACCTTCGTATGTTTGTTCAATGAAATCCTACTCAGGGAAGGCATTTTTCCTCAATTCAGGGAAGTCAGCAACTCAGCTGGCAGAAAAGACCAAGCAAAATACATGTCACTCCAAGATGCACAGAAAGAGCTCAAGAATACCACTAAGTTCACTTCGCATTACAGTCATCATATTCTGTCACATCCACCTCTGTTAATTTAATTTAAGGAAACGTTGAAAGGGGCACTCCAGGGCTTGGAAGAAAAGCAACACTAAAGCATAGGTCTTGTGAATTCAGCTGAGGGGCCAGAGGATGATACAGACTTCCCTCTCCCTGGCTGTATAGTCACATGCAGCCCCTTCCCCTGCTATAGCCACAGAAAGGACTACCAACATTGCTGGTGGTTGGGGACATAGCAGCTCCTGAAGGAGCATCTCCACTCCCATCGTTCAGCCCGGACACTGAGGTCCAGCGCAGAGGGCCTTCTGACGGTTCCCTCACTGCAAGAAGCAAAGTTACAGGGAACCAGGCAGAGGGCCTTCTCCATAGTGGCTCCCGCCCTGTGGAACGCCCTTCCATCAGATGTCAAGGAAATAAACAACTATCTGACTTTTAGAAGATATCTGAAGGCAGCCCTGTTTAGGGAAGTTTTTTAATGACGGATGTTTTAGTGTATTTTTATTATCCTGTTGGAAGCTGCCCAGAGTGGCTGGGGAAACCCAGCCAGATGGGTAGGGTATAAGTAATAAATTGTTGTTGTTGTTGTTGTTGTTGTTGTTATAGTATACAGATTGGCGGTCGCTTTGGACCCGCCAGAGCAAACAAACATTACCTGGATATGCACCTGGATCAAGATGAAGAGTATGTTAGCCTTTGAGTTAGTATATTTTATCTCCCATTGAAATCAATGGGAGGAGGAAACCAAGGAGCTGTTTTCCTCAACTTCTGCCCTGGCTGGCACAAGCCTGGCAGGGCTTAGGAAGTCATGGTTCCTTCCACCGTCATCCAACATACGATTGCTTGACCTGACTTGCTTTATACCAGGTTAAACTACTTGTTCAGCCAGCCCAGTACCAGTTACCGTAATAGCTAGCAGCTCTGCAATATCTCCAGTGGAAGTCTTTCCCTCCCAAGCCCTGCGACCCAATTCTTTTAACTCGAGATGCCAGCATGTGCTTTTGTGCATGTTTAGGATTGCAGTCTAAAACAATTAATTTAACCTAGCACAAACAATTATACAGCAAAATAAAGCAAAACAGCATGTAGCAGAATAAAAACCAATGGCACAGCAGCAAAGCATGAATAGCAGGAGAAAGGCTCAGTTTAAAAAAAAAAATGCATAGCATTCTGTTTGCTTCATCTGGATGAAAGAAAACTGGATATTTATGGAGGCTTTGAAATGCCATTTCCAAATATACTAGCAGAGCATTTTGGAAACAAATAGACGCTCATAGAGAAGGCAGCAAATCCACTAATCCTGAATAAAATTCCCAGGGAACCATCTTTTACCCAAAGATTCTTCCCCTTGCAACCATTTCCTCCCCCCACTCCATCTCTCCCTCTCTCCCTAGATGTTTCCAGATTGCCACTATTTTGTGAGTGAGATTCAATTGCATGCCAGCAAATTCAGGTTGTGCACTTAAAGTGGATTTGGGGTCTTGCACAACAAACTCACTTCCGAAAATGAGATTGGACATTTTGTGATAAGGAAAGTGACAGAAAGATCTACTGGAAAGTGTGGGAAACAATTGATGCAACATGGTATATTCTCCCTGCAAAAAACTCAGAATGAATTCTCAGTGAATATTGGATGTCATATAACTTCTTGCAAACTAATCAGAATGAATGACTAATTAAACAGGTCATCCGGAAGAGACCTTTCTCTCAGCTGTCTAACCTTCTAACTTCTCTGCAAAACAAACTCCAAACTATTTCCATTTGTTTTCTGTCCTTCATACCACATTTCAGAAGACAAGAACTGAGAAAGTTTCCGAGGAGTGCCTGGAAAAATAGCTCCAGCATTCTGAATATGTTCCCTCAGTTGGGGAGGCGGGTGGTCAACTTCTGTTTTAAATGCCCTTAGGTCTACCACACCTTTCCAGCACTACTGTTATATGTTGCTCAGATGGAAAAAAATCACCCCTTCCCCCCACATTTACTCCTTTGCTGAACATCTAGAAAGAAGCCTGAAGCCTGGATCTTGCAAAGATGCATAGCTCCCTGGAGAAAAGGATAAGTAAGCTTGCATTATTTGATCTCCCAAACGTTAAGCTTAGCAACTGCTTTGTCGCAGATAAAGTTATTCCGCCTGCATTCTCTTGATGAATAATTCAGGAGGGACTGGGAGTACCAGAACTATAGTCCTTGCCAATTATGGATGCTAAGTTACATAAGACAAAAAGCATGGTGCTCTTTGCTGTAAACAACTATTCTTTTCGTAAGCTTTCCCGAACGCTTCCTTCTTCCTCCCCATCCCCTTCGCCCCTGTAAAATGGGCCTGTAAAAATAAATCAGACTCATTCAAAGCCCTTGAGTAGGCTGGCTTGGAACAGTGTGGCAAGTTATTCAAGGACAGAATGGTGACATCCCATCCAGGGGGAACAGTTGGGCACTATTTCCAAAAGGTTCTTCCCTTTTTTACGAGGCTGGGTTTGCCAGCAGCTGCACAGCAGTGACCCCTTATGGAAAAGTTGCTTGTGTCGTTAGGTTTCGCTCCCTCTTTTCTCTCTCACACACTCACTTTCTTTGATAATTTACTGTTCACTTGGCTGTGTTACATGGTTTATAAGAAGTCCCCCCCCCTCCAACATGCACATCCCAGTCTACAGGTTGCAGTAAGAAATCCTGTTTTATCTTGTCATAAAATAAATACTGGTACTTGGTGGTAGTCAGCAGCAGAGCTACACAGAAGGACTCGACAATAGAGCACCGCAGAATTGCAGTCCTGCTGCCTGGAGGAACAGGGTTCTACTCTCGCAAGCCTGTCTCTCAGGAATGTCAAGAATGAATTCATAATCTACAGGCCTGAGAAACTATCAGAACCATAAGGCAGGCCTGCATAATTGTTCTCCATCAAACCAATCACAGTCCATCTGCTGTAAATGGTGTGCCATCCACCCCACTGACCAAAGGCTCAAAAAAACCTTGAGAACTACTGAGCAATATATATCAGGTGAGTTGTCTGACAGATCAGAAATTTTGCCAAGCGGCTATGCATGCAGTTAAGAAGGGAGTTTGGGGTAGAGGTGCGGCTAGTCAGATGTGTATATACTGGTACCTCGGGTTAAGGTCCATTCTTAACCTGAAACTGTTCTTAACCTGAAGCACCACTTTCGCTAATGGGGCCTCCTGCTGCCACTGTGCTGCCACTACACAATTTCTGTTCTCATCCTGAAGCAAAGTTCTTAACCCGAGGTAATATTTCTGGGTTAGCGAAGTCTGTAACCTGAAGCGTATGTAACCCAAGTTACCACTGTACCTGGTAATCAAGCCTTACTGGAAATTGCAGTCAAAAACCAGAGAGCTTATGGTCTTCCAGATGGTGTTCAACTCCAATAGGACCCAGCAGGCATGGACAGTGGTCAGAGGTGATGCGATGTGTTGTCTAGCAACATCTGCTGGGGTATAGGCTCTCCATCCCTTCTATACAGCTTAGTCTGTTCTCCCACCACTACTGTGTGGAAGCTGACTACTGTTATTCAGCGGTGATGGAAATACATTCAGTTCAGGCCCGGTGATGTTCCAGAGCTGAACTCCAATATGTCTTGCTACAATTTAAGACCTGGCTGGATGGGTTACTGTGATGACTGCTCAGATATGCTCCAAAAATTCTAGGCCACATTTAGACACTCTTGTGCATTAGAGTGGTTTCACCTGTGCACTTTCTCTGCCCACAGTGACTTTCTGGTAGCTTGTTTTTCTAGGCATGGTCCTCTAGTACTCAAGACTTATATCTCCATATGTCAGCTGCTATGGGTGAACATCACTCTCCTTCACAAGGGATGGGAAGAAATGCATCTGGACACATGGGAAGGGTCCATTGAAGTCATCATTCTGTGAGGAATAAGAAACACTTCACAAATTGCTTTTTGAACAAATTTAAACCAACCAGTATGTTTTTCATTTTATTTCTGACATGATCATCAGATATAATCATCCGTAAAGGACCTTTTTTTTTATGGACTGTAAAATGATCATGCATTTTCACGGGGCATACGCAAGCTACCCACAATGGGATTGACACCCCCCCCCCCCAGTTTCCACACTCTTTTTTCATTTTCAACCTGACTCTTGCTTTCTGCAAATATGGGGGTTATAAATAGTGTCCAATCACTTTTAAAGTTTCAAGGGTGGAGCGTCTCTGTGCCATAACTTTAGCCTTCAAAATCCTCTTTTTGGAAGAGAAACCATGACATGGCCTGCTTTTGATTTTTGCGGTTTTTGAGGAGTTGTCATTATTTATATATTAATTTCTAGATTTGGCACTGCATCTGTGAATAAATTTGATTTCCAAGAGTATGGAAGCCAAACATTGTAATTTATTCCGACCGATAATGTCTAATGAAAAGAAACAAATTGATGTCTGAAACATCCTGTAGTGACAAATCTCATTTTGAATACAGCTGTTCCATTTTCTGCTGCAGTGACATTGCCAGTGCCTTCCAGATTTATTTACGACATTCTTTTGTCCTGAGTGCTTTACCACCAAGTGCATGAGAAGAACAAAAACAACAACATGGCACTTGATGTGATGCTCTAAACAACATGTTCCTGCCTCTTACTTCTGCAAGGCTTCTGAAGAAGGATCAAATGGCATCTTGAAGCCGAGTGTGGTATATACTGGCTTCGAACATGAGTTGAGAAGAATCTGATTCAAATCTCTGCTCAGTCGTGCTCTCAGAAGTCGGTCCTAGACAAGTTACTATCGCTTGATTTTAGCCAAAAGGCTGAGAAGCAATGACAAGCTACTATCTCTGTGACATGGGTATCATAATACCAAGAAATACCAATGTTTCTCTCTCAGTGTTGTTTTGAAGGTAACGTTGAATGAAATGGTTTGGGGAATGCACTACATGAGAACACTTGCTGTTTCTCATCTTGTAAATCAGGGATGGGAAATCTTTGGCCTTATTCCATGATATACGAGCATGTTGCCTTGCCCAGTTCATGATGCCGTGCCCGCAGGTCTGAACTTTTTTCTGAACCAAACTTGCAAGAATTCAACAAAAGGCACTAAATGTTGGGACCCTATGAGGACAAATGTAAGTTCCAAAGGCCAAGGAGTATCAGCGTCCAACTGCCTTGATCCTATCTGTTGCCATTCTCCATTGGGCCATGGTGGGAGCCCTTCCAACTGTGCTGCAGCTGGGAGGAGGAAAAGCCCCACCCACCATGGCCAGGCTGCAATCTCAGCTCCCCTATGATTACAGAGGTAACACCCATTTTGTCCTAATGTACTTACTAGTCCAACTGATTTAACTGGCTTCATTATTCCCTCACATTGCTTCCCCAAAATTTTTTATAGATCTGAAGTCATGAGCCAAAGTGTAATCACTGATTAGAGATGACAAATACATGATTTAGGACCTGTTCTGACAGTCTTCCACAAATTTTGTTTTATTTTTATTTTTTATTTGCTGGAGAATAAATGCAGAAAGGGGAGACAACTACATTTCTTGTCAACACAGAGAAGCAGAAAAATGGTTTTGTTTTCAAAAACTCGGAAAGAGGTACAATGAGTCATTAAACATTACTCAAAGGAGATTAAGGACAAATAACAAAAGTAAATCCCTACTTCTACAGCTGAATACTAATCTAGTACCATGGGAAGAAAGTAAGCATCAGCTTGTTTCTGGCTTTAGTACAAGCAAGCCCAAGTTCATGTCCCATTGTATTTTATGGGCTGTAGCTCAGTGGTAGAGCATCTCCTTTGCGGGCAGAAGGTCCCAGGTTCTATCCCCGGAATACTAGGTGGTCTTTGAAACCCTGAAGAGCTACAGCCAGTCAGCGCTGTAGACAATGCTGAGCTAGTAGGACCGGTGGTTTGATTTGACTAAGACAGCTCCCCATGTTTTCAGGATTACAACTTCTTAAAGTCTCAATGAAGGGAGGTGGTCTTTACATTCATCATAATGTGGCTATTGAAAAGCAGTTCAGAGGAAATTTATAATCCCATTGCTACACTCAACAGGAAAAAACTATGATGATGATAATTTATTAGATGATGAAGATGAAGATGATGATAATTTATTACTTATACCCCACCCATCTGGCTGGGCCTCCCCAGCCACTCTGGGCGTTTCCAACAGAATATTAAAACATGATAAAACATGAAACATTAAAAACTTCCCTAAACAAGGCTGCCTTCAGGTGTCTTCTAAAAGTCAGATAGTTGTTTATTTCCTTGACATCTGAAGGGAGGATGTTCCACAGGTCAGACGTCACCACCAAGAAGGCCCTCTGCCTGGTTCCCTGTAACCTCACTTCTCATGGTGAGGGAACCGCCAGAAGGCCCTTGGCGCTGGACCTCAGTTTCCAGGCTGGACGATAGGGGTGGAGATGCTCCTTCAGGTATACTAGTCCAAGGCTATTTACAGCTTCAAAGGTTAGCACCAACACTTTGAATTGTGCTTGGAAACATACTGGGAGCCAATGAAGATATTTCATTGAGCAAAGCATGCTAGCGAGAAACTTTAATCAACATTGAAAAGAACATTTGCTTTCACAAGTCTTTCTTGTGAATATACATTATATATA
This sequence comes from Podarcis raffonei, assembly GCF_027172205.1. Taxonomy (NCBI): domain Eukaryota; kingdom Metazoa; phylum Chordata; class Lepidosauria; order Squamata; family Lacertidae; genus Podarcis; species Podarcis raffonei. Next base: position 57,614,534 of record NC_070604.1, read on the forward strand.
TTATTTATTAAATTTATATCCCCCTTCATCCCACAGGCATGGAACATCCATAGAAAAGTAACACTAAAAGGGCACTAGCATGGAGGCAACCCTTTGGTCATTATCTATGATAGTGTGTGATAAACTCCTGCAATTTAAGTTTACCAAAAAGTAGGGGTGGCTGAATCTGATAGTTTTGGATTCTCTATTTCTTGTTTTTCCAATTCCCTACGTTTCCACATCGGTTTGAAAATTTTGTAAAATACGTCCTCCTGAAAATTCATCAGAATTCTGGCACAAATTTCTCTTCTTACACACATTTTTATAAGCACCTTTGCTTAATATACACATTTTGGCAAAGCAATTTCCCCATACAACTTGCATTTTTGATGTGCTTTTTCACTAACACATTCATTTCTATGCACAGTTTACCCTGCATTTCTGTACACATCTCCTGGCTAGAGAACTGCATTGCAAAATTCAGAGATGTGTGAATTTTCAAGGGTGGCTGTGTTTTCATTTGTGTGGTGTTTTAGAAAGTAAGAACTATATAGATAGGTTCATATTTAAATGCTCACTGAATCTCATTTGTCCCCCATCCCTACCAAAATGTAACTTTTTTCTCAATTATACACCGCGGAAGAAAACCAGAACACAGAAACTAAATGGGAAGGAATTCAGTGACTAAAGAACAATTTAAAGTGAGATAGGAGCATTTTTTAACCATGTGGATTTCATTACAAGTGATCAAAGTATGACATGGAATACAGAGAAAGGAAATAAACCCACATGGGCCTTTGATTGATTAAATGCGACCTAAATCTAGCAGTTTGACTGCTTTTAATAGTTAAAGATTTATATGGACACAGTTAAGTTTTTAAAATCAATCAGGTTGGTTTTTGTTCTTTGAGCAGTGCTATGACAAGCTCTCCATATAAGCAGCAGATGCAGCTAGACGAAAAACTGTTCACAATCCCGTTAAGGCTGAAGTCCTATACAATTACCTGGAATAAGTGCCCTTGAACTTAATGGGGTTTACTTCTGTCTGGACATGTCTAGGATTGCAATGTTAGTAGCCTTGCTGCATTAAACAATACATGGACTTCTTGCTGGAGAATAGTTATACATGAGAATAGGTATTTAGAGTCTCTTGTTTTTAACAAGACCTCTATTACCAAACCCTGGCCTACAGTTATGTGAAAAGCGCCATATAATAAATGCTCAGAAATTGCATGTTCTGTAGATTACAAAGTGGTAATTACATCTGAAGTCACCCAAAGGCACAGGCAGTGATTAGTGGGAGACCAGAAATTTTGAATCACCAGATTTCACTTTAGGAAGAACCACTTAATTACCTGACTCTTACGTGGTCCGTGACTACCCTATAATTACTAGCACTTTAGTAGAACCCTACTGAAAGGATAAGCTTGTTGTGTGAGATGGGAGCTCTTCAAATGCATTTGATCTTTTAATGGCTATGTATTGAAATCCATGGGAAGCAGTTCCCACTATTAATTCCTCAAGGAGCCAGAGCAAGCCTAGATTTCATCAGCTTTAATTTTAAGAATTGTCTATTTGGGAAGGCAGAAAATCACGAAAGACCAAAATTGTGCCTGTATCAGCTGTGCTAGTGAGGACAAAAGTTCATACAATACATTTCCAACTATTTTTACAGAGGGAAACTTTTTTTAAAAAAACTAATTTGAGGAATTAGTACAATTACTAATTTTTCGCACATAGAAGCAACGTACTCATAAAAATGGATTTTTAAATATTTCTGCGATTTTACACGTACACATGAATCTAGATGGAATAAGAATATTTTAAAATATTCCCTAACACCTAACTATACTCTATCCATAATGGCCTATATATAAGTGGTATTTTATGTCTTTAAAAAACTGTAGTTTCTTAATAGCCTTAGTTTTTAAATATCACAGTGTATTTATTTGGGTTCAGAGATAACTATGATTGAATCTCTGTAAGTAGTAAATGAGCTCCACAGCCCTAAAGCCCTGCTACCTCCTCCTTAAAGCCTGGCCTTGGGAAGAAGGCTGGGGTGATCTAGGACCCTGTCAGAGCCCTCATGCCTCCTTCCGGAAACCAGGCAAGCACTTACAGGGCTTTGAGAAGGCACCCTCCTCAGCAGCACCCCCAGTGCTCTGCTCACAGTGCCCCAAACCATCCCTGGCTGCAGTCTGTACTGTATAAGGGCTATTTCATGCTGGCCGGAAAGCTGTCTGTGGACAAGCGCCTGCTCCCTCGGCCTGAAAGCGAGATGAGCGCCGCACCCCATAGTCACCTTTGACTGGACTTAACTGTCCTTTACCTTACCTTTTTTACCTTATTTCTATATAAGGGTTTGAGCCCCACCATTGCAATAGTATCGTTATTCCCACAAGCCTATAATTATTTCCACAACAGCATTGTAGTCTGCTGGCAAAGCTGGGCAGTATTTTCTCAGCAAGCAAATGTAACTCAAGTCTAGGATTACTCTGACATAGTGTTACTTTGTCATTACGTGTTCCACACACACACACAAAATCATTTTCAATACCCATACAATGTTTCAGAACTAACCTTCTGAGGATAGCATGGGTCTTTTATTTGAACTTAGTTATTAATTCCTTTTCACAACTTCCACATCATTTTTTTCCTTCAACAGAAACATTGTAAAAGAGGTAGATGGAAATGGACATGTTTTACAGCATACAAGATTTGCATCACTCAACCACTAAGTGCTAAATGATTGCTTCATGGGGGGAAAATAGACTAGGAACGGTTTGGGATGCTGTTAATCTGGTAAGAAACTAGTGACAGTCACTTTCAGGAGGTGATGGGGGGTAGCCCTGGAACATAGAATCTATATGAATCTGCCTTATATTGAGGTGCTCTTTACTTCAACCTGGTCTCCTCCATGTGTTTTGGTCTACAACTTCTGTCATTCCTAACCACTGACCTTCCTTGGTGGAGATGATGAAAATTGCCCTCTAGAAGCAATTGGAGAAGGTTGGCTTGCCCCGACAGGTACTTGATGTACTGAGTCTCAAATGGTGGCCTTTCCAAGACCAACTACCTGAGATCCTCTGAGCTGAAGATGTCAGGGATCTTTGTGTGCAAAGCATATGCTCAGCCACTGAGTTACTCTCCTGAATTTGCCCTATTTTAAGACAGACCAATAGCCAGAACTACTGATCCCTCCTCACAAATTCTCTTTATCTTTGATCAAATGCTCTTTTTGTCGGAACGGACAAAATGTGACCTCTGGGCTTCTCCAATGTTGCTAAAACTAGAACGGGTCAAAATACTGCTGCATAAATTTACAGCTATCCTTCTGAGCAAATTCCATCCTCCAGCTGTAGAAAGAAGAATTTTACAACAGGAAGTGGAAAGATATTTTCATTCCAGCCAGAATATGAAGAAAAAGGTGGTGGTGAAGGCAGACTGGATTCTTTGTCTACGTAATGAAGAGGCCCATGCAAGTAATACTTAAAGTGGATGCAGGGATTAATTTGAACCAGAACAGACCAGAACCATCAAGTAATAATAAAGATGGAGTTCTTTGAAGAGTATTTTGCCTTTGAGGCCAAGTAACCTCAGTCAGCCAACACAAAGTATCCAATATTCCAGGTGTGGGGAACATTTTGCCCTCCAGAAGTCAGTGAACTACAACTCCCATCATCTCTTATCACTGACGATGTTTGCTGAGACAGATGAGAGTTGTAATACAGCAACATCTGGCAGGGGGCATATACCAGCAATATTCTATAACATAATTTTATGGAAGGGGAGGTGTCAAAATCAAAGGTTGTCATTCAGACACTTAGGATGCTGCCTTGCCTTATAGCCCAGTACTGTCTACTGAGTGACAGTGGTTTTCTCCAGGATTTTAGATTGAGGTTGTTCCTTTCTCTACTTGGAGATTCCAGAGATTGAAGCTGGGACTCTGTCCCTGAGATATGATTCTTCATCTTTTCATTTTAGAAATTTAGCACTCTTGTCATGCTCCCTGTTACAGTCATACTTAATTCCTTTTACAGTCGTACCTTGGAAGTCAAACGGAATCTGTTCCAGAAGTCCGTTCGACTTCCAAAATGTTCAGAAACCAAAGCACAGCTTCTGATTGGCTGCAGGAAGCTCCTGCAGCCAATCGGAAGCCACAGAAGCTGTGTCAGGCGTTTGGCTTCCAAAAATAGTTCACAGACCGGAACAGACACTTCCAGGTTTGCGGCATTCGGGAACCAAAACGTTCAAGAACTAAGCTGTTCGAAAACCAAGGTATTACTGTATTTGTAAACACTCCTCAATATAACACAGTTTTCAGAATTATTTGTGCTGCAATCTAAAACCTTACTGGAAGTGTGTAGAGGGGAATAGAGAAAAGGGTTTTCTGACAGTTATTTGTCTCCCGATACGAAACCTGTATGCAAACCAGACCTATGACGTAAACTTTGTGGAGTGGGATGTTTGCTTTTTCAGTCTTGATGGTGATATCATTTGCAACTCATTTAATCAAAAAGATGCAGATGGAAGATGGGGTTCACTCTTTTTTAAAATCCTGGTTTCTTGCTATTTTGTTTCCCTTTTTTACATTTTGTGTGCTATTAAAAAATAACATAGGAAATTGCATTAAATGAGAGGAAATTGAATTAAGCAAGAGGAAATCAAATTAAGCAAACCTGCTCCACTAATGCTAGGCTCTTGACTTAAACCAGGCTTGGGATTCAAAATGTCTGAGGCACCCTTGACATAAGCAGGATATTAAGGACCCAGAACCATGGCAGCTGAAGAAAAAATTAACTAATTTCCCTAACTAGTTACTACCCCTTCTCTACTTTATTCAGACCAGCTTAAAAGTGCCTGTAAGTGTTGCATCTCACATTCAGAGAAAGCGGTGGGAAGAGAAGTGGTTGTGCAAATAGCAAATCTGAGTTTTGCACTTTCATATAATGTTTGGAACAGAAACTTGCAGCATATTTCCACTTAGAAGAGGTACTTTTTCTCTCTCTCCATATTACCCAGAATTCACCCAAACACCCACTTTTTGCTAAAGCAGTTTAGACAGCTCAGTTGGTTATGTCGGGATTCAAGCCAAAAGTCAGAGCCTCCAGCTCAGCTCTTAGTCCAGAGGAATTTGGCCACCCTCCAGGTGCCCGGCTTGAATCCTTTTGACCTCCTGTCTGCGACTCCCGGCAAGATCAAAGGAGGTCTCCAATCGGCGATTCTCCTCAACGTGAAGGAGAACACACCACTCCCCCCCACTCCTCTCCCAGGGAGGGGGAAAGAGTCAGACAGAAATATATTTACATGTCTTTATTCCTGTCGTTCACCAGTACAGAGAAAACATGTCTGCACACTCTGCTTCCCAGCTGCAGAGAGAGAATAAACTCCACCCATGTACTTCCAGTACAGGGTCATGTGCTGCTCTGAGGTAACATCCGGCTCTCAGAGCACTTTACAGACAGTCCCAGTTTCCCACGGGACAATCCAATAACATCAGTTTCCTGTTTACCATTCCAGCCACCTGGTGCTTGCTTCTGCATTGCTCCTTTTTCGTAACATCCTCCCCCAAAAGAATCAATGCGTGTTGCAGCAAGCAAAGCATGGTCCAGAGAAGAAAACAAACAGTTGTTATACACATAACACTCCCCTGTTGTTTCAGTTCCACCCTTGGAACTCCCCGCCACTGGTTTCCCCAGTGTACCTCTCTGGTTGTCTGGTTTCCAAGGAATGAGTGCATCTGCATTACCTTGGCTAGCAACTCTCTGTTGTGTCTTTGTCTCTGACTTAGACACAGCTCCAACCTGTCCTCGGTTGTGTACAACAGCAACACATGCAACAGCTAAGTTAGCAAACTCTTTTGAGTACCTCTTGGGTGGTTGACCCTTTGTAACTCTCTCAGACCTCCGTATGAGGTGCTGATCCTCTCTGCTCACTGGTCCAGTCTCAGGACTCTTTGGAGAACTAGTTCCAATGGTAAACAGTGGTTCATCCTTCAGTTGTGAAGGCCTATCTATTGTGTGAGACTTCCTCTCAATGACTGTGACAACTGAGCTTTCCGAGCTATCAGTGTCATCACTTTCTGTACAGCTGAAATCAGTGAAATCATCATCATCTGAATCGTCCTCAGTGGGAAAAGTGTGTACTATCACTCTCTCCTGTTCAGGAGCACTCTCTAGAAATTTTGTGAGAATCACCTGACCAGATTCAGACAAAATTACTCTGTAGAGACCCTTTTCATACCCCACAAAAATGCCTCTGGCATTCTTTACTCCACCTGGAGCTTCTGTCCTCACATGAGACCCAAAAACCTTGAAATGGGCAACAGAAGGTTTCCTGTGGAACAGTTTCTCAAAAGGAGAACTTCCCAATTCTTTTGAAACCTTTCTCACTTTCGTATAACAGAACGACATTAGAGACTCGGCCCAGTACTCATGTGGCAGATGTGAACTTAGCAATTGCGCTTCCATCCCCTTTTGCAATTCTCTGTTCACCCGTACACAGACACCCCTGTTCCACGCTTCCGCTGAAACAGCAACCTTGTGTCTTATTCCCTTCTTCTGCAGGAACCTCTGGAAATCCTGTAAAAGAAAAATCTGCTTCTCATCTGTGAATAGACAATCAATGTTAGCATCATGCATACTCTTAACTTTGTCACAAAACTCCTGAAACCTCTCCAAGGCTTCCTTTGGCTTTCTCAACACATAAACCCAGACATAGTTAGAGAAATGATCCACACACACAAGATAATATCTTGCATTGCCTCTAGATGGTTCTAGAGGACCAATCACATCAGCATACACCCGCTGAAATGCTCTGTTGACTCCGGTCTTCTTCTTGCTCACACCTGCAAGAGAAACTAGGTTAGACACAGATGAATTACATTCCATGTAATCACTTTGTGCAAAAGTCAACAAATAAAGTCCATCCTTCTGTTTGGCAGAAAGATATAACTCTCCATCTTTGTAGATCTCGCAGCTCTCAGCATCATAGGACAGTTTCAGTCCTTTCTTTGCAATCTGCGAAACACTCAGCAGATTGAACTTCAATTCAGGAACCAAGTAAACATTGTTTATTGTCAAGTCCAGACTCTTAAGATAGACAGTCCCCACGCCGGCCGCTTCTAGCTCCTGACCATTGGCCTGTGTCACAGTGAAGCTTTGCTTCTTAAACGTTGAAAAGAGTCCTCTGTGTGGGGACATATGAAACGTGCATCCAGTGTCAATAACAAACGAGTTCCCAACATCTGGCGTGGTTCCTTTCGCCATCAAAGCCTTTGCAGGTTCCACCATAGGCTTGGTATGACCTTTGCCTGACGCCTCAGGCTTTGCTGAGCGGCCCTTCGCTCCTTTTGGCTGACGTGGCTTCTTACAGCTCCGCTGAAGATGCCCAGCCTGTCCACAATTGTAACACTGGACAACATTCAAAGCTACAGCATCCTCTCCAGTAGCTTCATCGGTGGGGGGATTAGAACTCCGTTCCTCCCTCCCCCTGTCCTTTACTTCCAGTGCAGCATGCCGGCTGTGTTCATCTAGAACCACGGCATTCAGGGGCACTCCCCCCTTCTTGGCATCCATGCTGAATCCAAGGGTCAGTTTTACACTCAATCTCAAGCCAGCTTTCACTTTTCAAGCCAGTAAAACTCCAAAAGTCTTTGTTTACTGCTTCACTGGCAGGCAAACCTTCGGGCTGTTTTTTTCAAAACCCTTGCACAGCTGCGCAGATACACTTTCGATTTCCCAGGCTCTTCTTAGGCCACTCAGTAACTGGCAGACGTTGCCTAGCAACCTGCTCAGGACGGAACTCCTTATCTAAACCACAGGAATTTCTGGTATGCAAGTTTGCTCTTTCAGAGCTGTTGTTTTTCAAACGCAGCTCTTCCTTGTGAACCAGAAAATAAGCCTTTCTGCGTTCATTCTCTCTTGCCCAAAATGCAGCATACCTTTTCCGTTGCCTTGAAACACACTCCTCTCGGTGTCCAGCTGTCTGTTTCAGCTTCTGGCTGCAGGCAGACGCTTTTCTTTATCTCCTTAGGTGCAGAGGATGGCAACGATTCATCGACCTCTCACCTCTCATGCAGATTCTCATAGATCAGATAACCACCGGTCTGCTACCAGTTGTCGGGATTCAAGCCAAAATCCAGAGCCTCCAGCTCAGCTCTTAGTCCAGAGGAATTTGGCCACCCTCCAGGTGCCCGGCTTGAATCCTTTTGACCTCCTGTCTGCGACTCCCGGCAAGATCAAAGGAGGTCTCCAATCGGCGATTCTCCTCAACGTGAAGGAGAACACACCACTCCCCCCCCACTCCTCTCCCAGGGAGGGGGAAAGAGTCAGACAGAAATATATTTACATGTCTTTATTCCTGTCGTTCACCAGTACAGAGAAAACATGTCTGCACACTCTGCTTCCCAGCTGCAGAGAGAGAATAAACTCCACCCATGTACTTCCAGTACAGGGTCATGTGCTGCTCTGAGGTAACATCCGGCTCTCAGAGCACTTTACAGACAGTCCCAGTTTCCCACGGGACAATCCAATAACATCAGTTTCCTGTTTACCATTCCAGCCACCTGGTGCTTGCTTCTGCATTGCTCCTTTTTCGTAACAGGTTAGACCAGTGGTTTTCAACCAGTGTGCCATGGCACCCTGGGGTGCCTTGAATGATAGTTAGGAGTGCCTCAGGCAACACTGGCCTCTGTCCCTCTTTCCTTCCCTCCCTCCTCTGATGCCTTCTCACATCTCTGCCTCCCAAAGGCTTGCACAGCTGTTTGTTGCTGGCTGCAATCTCCCAGGTAAATGGTGCCTCTGGGGCTGACCAGGGGGTGATAGTTGCCAGGAGCTGAGGTGGCTCAGAGACCAGGGGTGACCGGCAGCTGCCTGGAGGGCTCCCAAAGAGAGGGGAGAGGAGAGGAGGCTGAGGGAACACTCCATAAGGGAGGGTGTTTGAAAAAGGGTGAGAGGTTGCCAGCTTTGCAGGCAAGGGATGACAAAACTGGGCTCCTGAGTCCCACAGGGATACCACAGAAATAATGTAGTTGATCAGTGGAGCCATGGATTCAAAAAGGTTGAAAACCTCTGGGTTAGATGCTTAATTTGACATTACTATTTAATCTACTGATATGGAGTATGTTAGGCAGCAACAAAGCACTGTAGGTAAGGGTAAAGGGACCCCTGACCATTAGGTCCAGTCGTGGCCGACTCTGGGGTTGTGGCGCTCATCTCGCTTTATTGGTCAAGGGAGCCGGCATACAGCTTCCGGGTCATGTGGCCAGCATGACTAAGCCACTTCTGGTGAACCAGAGCAGCACACGGAAACGCCATTTACCTTCCCACCGGAGTGATACCTATTTATCTACTTGCACTTTGATGTGCTTTCAAACTGCTAGGTTGGCAGGAGCAGGGACCGAGCAATGGGAGCTCACCCCATTGTGGGGATTCGAACCACCGACCTTCTGATTGACAAGCCCTAGGCTCTGTGGTTTAACCCACAGCACCACCCACGTCCCATATGGAGTATGTTAGGCAGCAACAAAGCAATATAGCAGTCTTTAATTGAAATTTAGGAAGTAGGTACTTCAAGTTGTTCTGTAAGCTTTGATTGGTTTGAACATAGGAGGCTTTATATTGAAATTCAATACATGGAATTGGGATCAAATCAATGATAGCCTACAGACCGATATGGAACACCTGTTCAGAAGTTATTTGAAAGGAGTCTATTCCCATGCAAGATTCCATTGGACTGCAACCATAGTTGACTAATTGCTGGCGTGAATTTTTATCACTGGGGCTGAAGGCACTGTTGCTTTTAAAAAGTTGTTTGAATTCAGGTACATTGCTGAAATATCAAAGGAGACCCAATGTCTTTTTGACCACTATTGCTCTGTGTCAGTGCAGTTCCTGATGGGTATTTTTATTCAGATATTTGTGCACTGGTATACTGTACAGTTTTCTTTTTCCTTTTCTCGATGGAAACACAACCACAAGACCATCTCTCCACTCCCTACCATTGCCATGCCCATTTGGACCACACAGGCCCTTCCGCCGAGTGCAACTTCTAGCCCAGCTGCCCAGACTTGGGCTACCCTGGGGTGCTGTCTAGTTTTAATGTGCTGGGGCAACACAGCTGTCAAGCACTACAAAATATTTGTAGATCTAGAAATGCAAAAGAAAAATATTGGTCTTTGCCTCTGAAACATGTGGATATCTTAATGGAGTTCTGTATCTCTTGTCTTTTATTAAAATAACTTTAAAACAATTGTATTTGATTACCACTGGGATTTGGATAATTGCATCATTTAATAACTAAACTTTACTAGCATATTGCCGCTAGTGTGAGGTTGTTGGGTTTTTTTACTTTTTAGAGCTAAAAACAGCTGGAAAACTGTTTTTCAAATGTTTTTCTAGCATTTTGTTTCTGTGTTTTGTGTGTGTCTGAGAGAGAGAGAGAGAGAGAGAGAGAGAGAGAGAGAGAGAGAATTTGATTTTTAGCAGCTGAAAGAGAGACAGGCCATTATCAGACTGGCCATGGTGTGCAAATTCATTTGCTGGCTCCCTTCATTGCTCTCAACAGCACAAGTATGGTTCTAATCAGGGGTAAGATCTCTGAACTCTACCTTTGTGATTTCGATTAAGGGAAGACATTTTTTTAAAAGAAAAAGGAAAAAACCCACAAATGTAAACAAAACCACAAAAAAATCTGTTGAATAATACCATTTTTCTCCAAATGATTTTTCCACTTCTGCTGCCAAAGCAAACACATGGTACATGTTAGGCAGTCGGGTCTACATCAATTCATCAGTTGAATGAACTGCACCAGTTCAACTGCCAAACCTGTTACACTAAATCCCACTGTTTTTAAAGCCTAACTCCAAACATCCTTTTAGCCTTGCAGAGAATTCAGAGTACTGCTTACACATACTGTATTTCTAAAATTTCAAAGAGAATTTCTCTCTCTTGCAAAATATCTTTACAAAATATTCCTCTAAGCTGGAAAATAAAGCTGAGTTGCAGAGACAGTACAATTAAAAAAGAAAAGCTTTTTCAGCGATTCCGAGAAATGTCTTTCCTTCTGAGCAATTTTTCAGCATTCCTTGCTTACATGTTTGCTTATTCATTCACACTGCGCTCGGTTGCCCTTAGTGGGATCATCGCATAGCTAAACCTGGTTCTATGTAGCAAAGTGACATCATCCCAATTACTGTGTGATCTCCAATTGGATAGGGACATGCATATGACTAACAAGGGAGTAGGAAGCAGCTGCCACAATGGAAACAAATGGCAGTTCCTAATAAGATTCTGAAAGTGAATAGTCACATAGTCAAATGTTTGGGAGAAGATTTCTAGTTTCTATCTGAGAGCATATGCCTGTTGCAGCGCCAACTGAAACTCAAGGAGCTTAAGGGTGGAATTCAATTATGAACACCCCATCAGCATAAGTGTTGCAGCTTGTCAGGTGGACCAATCCCAACTTCACCTCCCCTGTTTCCCTCCTCTCTAAAGCCCTGTTCTGTGGGCTGCCCAAATGCCCCTCCCTGAGCCAATTTTGGGGGGCACCATGGGAGGAGAGGGGGGAGGCCCATTGCTCAAGGGGAAGCACTGATGTGCCTCATTAAGGGAATCCCTCCCTCAGCTATTTATAGATGTAGCATGGGATGAGGAACTGAGATAGTTAAATCAATCCAAGTGTAACTTTTATATATATATATATATTTATATTTTTATATATAAAAATATATAAATATATATATAAATTTTATTGGTATTTTCCACACAACAACATGAAAGATATCGAAAAATAACAATCCAAGTGTAACTTTTAACTCACAAGTGCAAATTCGGTGAGTCAGTTTCCACACTACACCACATTACCATGGTTCAGATCCAGCAAAGAAGTTAGTTAACTTCATTGCTAACTTGTCTCGTTGGTTTCTATGGGACCCAAATTCAACCAACTAAGTGCACGTCAAGCCCCTTATGTTTAGAAAAGGCTCATGTCAGCAAAAATAGCTACAGTCGTAGCTTGGCTCCCGAACGCCTTGGAGTCAAACGTTTCCGCTCCCGAATGATCAAAAACTGGAAGTGAGTGTTCCGGTTTTCGGACGTTCTTTCAGAAGCCAAATGTCTGACGGGGCTCCCGAGGCTTCTGATTGGCTGCAGAAGCCGCCCTTTGGAAGTCAACTGTTTTGGAAGTTGAACGGACTTCCAGAACAGATTCTGTTCAACTTCTGAGGTATGACTGTACAACTAACACTAATGGTAGTGTACCTGAATAGGGTAGTCTATACATTCCTTTTCTCTTTACTCCCCCCCCACACACACACAGATGGACTTTCCAGCTCCCATATTTGCTGTTCTAAAGATCATTTCTGTCTCTGGAACCAAGTAAATGGAGGGTTACCAGGGTTTTACTTCTCCCAACACATCTTCACGTTGACTGAATGTTCATGCCTTCATTCCAATGTAGGCGAACATTAAAGGCTATGCAAGGATCACCTGTATCCAACAAAGGTTATATGCTCCCTTTACACATCTGGAAATTTGGGTCAATGCAATGTATAGTGAAGCAGTAGTATTAGCATATACGTTGTATGCATTAAGTCTCAGAATGATTCCAAACCCATCCAGGCAGCCCTCTGAAACCCTGGAGAGTCACTGCCAGTCAGCACAGACAATTCTGAGCTAGAAAGACCAATGATCTGATTTGACAGAAGGCAACTTCTGATGTTCCTCAGCAAGTCTGTTTCCAAACTCATCCTTATACATTAGAGCAGACACAGTGAACTACCAAACTACAGGTCAGATGTGGCCAGCTGAGCCTCTAATCAAGCCCTGAGCTTCCCCTTCTCAGCCCTCTCTGTGAACCATAATTACACTACATTAATTGAGGCCGCTAAGCCTAAACTCATGCAGGAGTCTATTTGGGGGTGGGGGTGCATCTGGGAAGTAATATCTGCCTTCCCCTCTCAATAAAAAGAAAACCTGACCCAAATTTAGGCATGTTCACTCTCATGTTAACAGTACAAAACAGAGCAGAGACCATCCTATAGTGTACACTGTGATTTTGCCCATTGTTGAACTGGGTCTTTGTACGAATGGGAAATTCATGTAGGATTTGTGTGTGGGATTAAAATACTTGTTATACCTTTTCCATGGGAGACATGGATGGCAAAAGAGGGCTAAAAGGTCCTAGTGTTTTCTGGTTTGATCATGAATAAGGTTTCAACACTGACACTTTCTTGTAGAAAGAGTAGCTGCCAGTTTAATCTGGCTTCTCAGAATTCTTTTTTACCTGTTGTTATGGATTTGAACGTGCCAAAACTCTGCAAAACATCCTAGGAGTTTTCTTCTCCCATCATGTTGGGTGGTCTATTTCATTTGAATAACTATCAGATGGTGCCCATTTTGGGGGAGGGGGGAATTCCTTACATTTCGGCATGCACCCTTGGCTATGTTGTTTATACTTTTTGTTGCTTAATTTGACCACAAAAGAAATTCCTTGCTGGTACATGACAAAGTGAATTATCGATACAAATGTTCAGTTAGGCATTCAGGATCAGATATAAAAGCAACAATGCACAAGGGAAACCACAATATAAATTTGACATGATTTGGCAGATAATAAAACATGTCTGGAGAAGAACATATCTGAAAATTCAAGCAAACAGTTTGCAGCTTCATAATTAGCCTTAATAAGTCCCTCGTTCTTTCCTATTAGCAAACCATGTAATAATTGAAGTTGCTTTCTGCTTTTAAAAATGGAGCCCACTCTTTTTCTTTTCAATTATTCATAATTCACTATATCATATAGTTCAGACGTGGGTACTTCATCTCCTAAATGCTTCAGGGTTAAGGCTTTTCATCTTCGATGGTCAGCAACATAAATCACAAAGCAAGCTTTGTATTTGATAAGAAACCTGCTGCTGCCAGAAGGAACATGAATTTGGTATGTTCCAGCACAGACACTCATATTCTTAAACAATTAGGGACAGATGACTCTGTAAATTTTGGTTCTCTAACTCTCTCATTTTTTCCCAATTTTAAACACAGACCTCCACATTTCCACAGTGATTTGTTTTGTTTGGGGGGGAAAACCCACATGAAAAATTATCAGCAATTTTGTGCCAATTTCTCATAATAAATTTTGTCAGCAATTTTGTACACAGTTTTGACTAATATACATATTTTTGCAGAAATTCTCCCTATTCTTTTCCTTTTCATTAATATAGCCTCATTCCTCCACTAATATATGCATTTTGTACATATTTGTTTGGAGAACTGCATCACAAAATTCAAAGAAGTGAATTTTGAAGGAGAGCTGTTTTTCAGTTCATGTGTTGGTTCAAGAAGTGCAAATTACACAGTTTCTCGTGGATATGCAAAGAAAATCAAATTTCTCCTCCAACCCTAAACAGTAAGCTATTTGAGCTTTCATACCAAGCCTAGCTAAAACCATGAATAAAGAACAATCAATGTAATCCCAGGACAAATGGAAATTTAAACGAGCCTTAAAAACATTAAGAAGCATATTCAATTAATGTGAAATACCCAGGACTGGAAAGCTCTGGAGCAGATTTGGGGGTGAGGGCAAAGAAAGAGGAAAGGAAACAGAAGTCCTGTTCTGTGTTGGATACAACTCTAAGACTACAATTTTTTTTCCATTAATAATGTACTAAGAGAAATTAAGGCATTGGACATGTAACAAAGCCGTTTGTCATGGAGAAATAAAACAAAAGCCAGTAAAATATGTAAATGACTTGCACAAAAATACTGAAATAATTACTAGGTTTTTGAATAATTCCAGGACAACTGATTTCCAGGCACACAGTTTAGAACAGTGTTGAAAATGGATTTGTTGTGGCAAGGTAACTGACTACTTCAATCCACTTGCAAACCTTTGATTATGCAAACCTCTGCACTTGAATCGCTCCTGCAAAATGCAGACAGTCTGTAGGTGCCCTTGGGATGTGTTCAAACTAACCCGTTTGAGAAAAACTACATTTTTTCACTTTAATCTGGAATCATTCAAGCTGGTCCTCAACATGCTGTTTTCAATCTACACTGATTCTGAATCCTGCCATCCACAAGGATGGGTGTGATTACTTGGTATACATTTGAAAAACTTCCACTAAAGTTATCCATTTCCCCCCCTTCCTGCACATGTCCCTGTTGAAGAAGGATGTGGTGTTTGCAATCTCGGTGGAACGCAAGATGGTGATGAGAAGGTTGCATCTCCTTTGAGCTCTGCAGTCTGCAGTTTGTTTTTAGTTAGCTTTTAGTCTCTGCTTATTAGCCAGGTAAGTTTTTATATAGTTAATCTTATTCCAATACTTCTTGGGTGGTTTTGAAACCTTCAAGAACTATGAGTGAAGTCAAACAACTCTGTGAGCGAGCAGAAGATATGCTCTTCCAACTTGGAAAAGACGATCAACGTCAAGCATTTAGCCAACACTTAATTATCTCTCTTGGCCAGGAGAACCCAAGAGGACTTGAAAACAAGAGTTATGTTGCTTACCAGAATCTTGATATAAGCCCACCCATGATGTCATTGGGCAGTAGTGGATACGCCCGCCCACCATTGTTAAGACTACCTACATCTCTTTTCAAATGGAAACACTGCAAGATAATGCAGAATCAATCTGTAATAAACTTTTTGTTTTGCAATGACACCAGTTTCTCAAGAAGTGTTTTTCAGGTGCTAATAATATGGGATAGATCTAGATTGTGCATGTACTACATAGAAGTGACAAGTGTGCAGTCTCCATTAATTCTAGAATAAAATATTATGTGTGCAACGTTAGTCCAGCAACATCTGAAGTGCCACAGATCCCCTGCCCTTCTCATGAGAGAGATGTAGGTCATGAATCTACTCAGATTGTTTCTACATACCATGAAATACAAAAGGAGACTTTTGTTGCAAACTTTTCAGCTGGAGAATTCTTTTACTTAAAAAATCCACTTACACTTTTATTTTCTTTACGTGATTATAGCTCTGCCCTTCATTTATAGGAAAGTTTCCTTAAAGGATTTCTAACACTTCACATTGGTAGCCCACATTTTCCTGCTTTTTATCTCTCAGAGGAGAAACAAGCCAGCTCCAACATAGTAAATGAAACCAGATCACTATTTATTAACACCGTTCAGCTGAGACCACTTTGATGCCTGAAAATCAAATCCTTTGTGGTGCCCGACTCTTTTCACATTAATTGAGAATGACTGTTTGGCTTTTGTGTTCCTCTTTAGAGCATAGTAATAAAACACGTTTTTATTGAAGACAGTGTGTCTCAAACTTTATGAAATCTCGACCCTCTTCCAAACTACTTTGATCTCTTCCCACTCCTTTTCAACCCCATCATGTAAACCTGACTGGTCCCTATATCACAAGGGCAAAGAATCATCTTCAATCTGAGGGCCAATCCAATCGGTGCATGCCCCATGACTACCTGCTAAAATCCTGTAACTTCCTGTTTCATAAATGTTTTTCTCCCACTTTTGCTGCAGTATAGAGCAAGAGTGTTAGAAGCATCGCAGAACAACTAAGCAAGTAGAATGATGTGTGGCTGGTCCAGTATAAATTTACAATGAAAGCACTGTTATTGGGTCAATAGCATTTTCCAGAATACACTTGCAAAAAAAAAAACCATCAGTCTATAGGGACCCTGAAAAGTGCCAAAGCTACAGCCTCTCTTAGGGGAGCACAACCAGTTTGGTTGCACTGGGTGCAGAGCCTCAGGGGCACTACAGGGGGTGTTGCAACTATTATATAGAATTGAGGGAAAGAGGTGGGGGCAGAAAATTTTGGCATTGCACAGGGCACCACAGAAATTTGAGACCCCAAGGTCCACCACTGTCTCCACTCCACTCTTTTCCCCAATTGGCTTTTACATATACACTCTCCCTCCATGCCATGTGTGATCCACTGCATTCTTCACACCAATAAAACACACAAAATTTGTTGGTCAGGCAAAAATGGGGATAGTGCTCCTGCTTCAGTGCTTCAAATTGTTGCTTAGAAGAGCGAATTTTAGCAGCTGTAGCTTGTCATGATGACATTCCCTCTTCTACACAACTATTAAAAATGCAGAAGCCCTGCCCTCCATTGTCATCTGGCCGCCATATGCAAAACAGCTCGCTCACTCCTTAGGCATTCCACACACTTTGGTTTGACAAACACTGATTTAAATAATTTGCTATAGGTCTGTGTAACTGAGCAAACTTCTCACAGCGATTGGTCAGTCCCTAATCAACTCACCCAACACATACTCACCAATGTATCAAGTTTGTCTCTCATGCTGCCCTGTGTGGGATCCAGGACATATTGAGTGAAAGCATGGTCCTCAGAACTGTGAGGCATCTTCTTGAGTTCGTGCACTCTTTTGCTGCATTCCTCAGTCTCTCACTGAGGGAACTGTAGGCATCCTTAATCAAGTTTCCCAAGAGAACCACAAAAACTTCAAAACATATGAATAGCCGTGCTTTGTTGAGACCAAAGGCCTATTCAGTTCAGCTTTCTATTCCGATAGGGTCCAAACAGAATCATGAGAACACTCCCCACCCCCACCCTCCGAAAAATCAGGACATGAACACAATAACACTCTCCCATAGTTTAGACTTAGTCTTCCTAAGGCAGTGTAGGGAAACCTGTGGTCCTCCATTGGTCATGCTGGCTGTGACTGATGGACATGGAGTCCAACAATACCTATCCGAAGGTGTTCATGGAAGGCCACACCAGTGCTAACCAAAGCCCCTTTCTTTGAGTTTTTATAAAGCTACATAGCTATGACTATCCTGGTAGCCCCAATTCCAAGGGCTTGTTTACATGTAACTACTAAAAGCTGCCAAGGATCAGCAACTTTTGGGGGCCCATTCTTCCATTTCCCAGCTGGAGAAATCTAGCACACGCTGCAACCTCTGCTACAGACTACAATTGAATCCTTCTCTCAAGTTGAATTTCAGTGGAGGGCACCAAGGAAGGATGGATGCATCTGCACTCATGGCTACCACATTGTCAACCCCTGAGCTATGATGATCTCAATTTGAAGAGCAAGACAAGGATAATACTGTTCAGCAAATTGCCAAACTACCCCCTTTTCTCATTTCCGACACACAGACTGCATGGAACATCCATTTGGTATCCTCTCTTTTAAGAACCCCCAGTATATTAAGCATGTAATTCTGAAATGAATGTTTAAAAAACACTAATTCAAACCATGGAAATCAGCTGTAAATGTTCTAAATATCAAAGCAAGACAAATCATGCTTTCATAGCTTTAATTTTTGAATGCTCTGAACACATTTGTAATTCATTTTTATATTATTACTTTCTCTAGTGTGTATTTTTAATTTGTTTGTCTTGCAGCTAACTATTTTTCCACTGTTGTTTCCCACTGCTTCATCTCTTTGCCAAATTCATAATGGTCCTGGAACCTAGCTGGTTTGTTTCGGACAATACAAGGGAGCCAGTGTTTCTACCTGCATCCAAACATTACTTTTTTGTTTTTTTAAAAAAGAGAGGTGCCGTTAGTTCAAGACAAATTACAACTCAGCAACATAATTCAGCCAATCTTTCTGCAAAAGCACCCATTTACATGAGACATCACTTGAACCGGTTTGCACAATTTATTTTTCACACTAGTTTAATAGTATATCATCCATCATGTGCCACCCTATGGACATTAAAACAAAGGACTAGACATTTCATATATTTCAGACAGCTACATTGCTCACTTTTGGGGCAGTTGTACTCTGCAGTGGCAAGTAGTGACATTCCCCCACACACACACTTGCTATGGGCATGATCCATCATGCTATGCCCTTGCGAAAACTTTGTTTTTGTGGTGTTTTGATTGTTTGCTGGGAAGATCAATTATTTTATCATAAAAAAACTCTGAAGTTCACATAAGTCAGGCAGATGTGCAGCGCTGAATACTTGCAATTATTGTTGTTACAGAAAGGACCAGTTCAAATGAGGTGGCTTCATAAGCGCTGTTTTATGAAGTCGGGAATAAGCATTGGGCTACACCCTCCCTCCCCAGATTCAGAATAGAGATTCTGGTTTGTTTAAAACAAGCATTCTTTGGTAAGTCTGTATGGGGAAGTCTAGTTTAAAGTTGGTTTACTAACCAGGGTATGAAGCCAGAATGAGATCAAGTGAACAAATTAAGCAAACTAGGATTTCCATTCCCAAATGTGGCCTGCAGTCCCAACTTTATGTCCAAACCAGCCCAGTGCTTTTTAGCAATAAAAATGTTCTGTCTCAATTATGGAACCCTGCCCTGTCTGTAGGTCGTTTGTGGTGACCATGATACTTTATTCGGTATGTCTAAAAGAAAAGTGGAATACAGAAGCTTTCATATAAATATTTGTCAGAAAGGGATGGAAGGACTGTCAGTTTTGGTTCTTCCAGTTCTCCACAATTTGTGATCTTTTAATATTTCTAATAAAAAATATTTGAGCATTTTAGTGCAAATTTCTCCTTACAAACACATTTTTGTATGCAGTCTTGACCAAGGCACACATTTTTGTGAACAATTTCTCCTAATGGTGTGTTTTATTATGTCATTTGCACCAATATATTCATTATTTATGCACACATTCCCCCCAAATATATGCATTTTTGTAAACATCATTTGGTTGAAGAACTGCGTAGCAAAATTCAGGTGTGTGAATTTCAGAAGTTGGTTATTTCCCTCTTTCTAATATTGTTTCAGAAAGTGTGAATTTCTCCCCAATCCATACTATTGGCATATCAGTCAGAAACACTGGATTACAGTCCCTGAACAAAATCCATAAAGAATAGCCACTTCATTGACCCATGAACATCACTGTCAGTATTCTGTCCCTATTTCTGACTTTTGGTGATCCTAACTCTAAGTTAGGATGCGGGTGGTGCTGTGGGTTAAACCACAGAGCCTAGGGCTTGCTGATCAGAAGGTTGGCGGTTCGAATCCCTGAGACGGGGTGAGCTCCCATTGTTCAGTCCCTGCTCCTGCCAACCTAGCAGTTAGAAAGCAAGAAGTACAAGTAGATAAATAGGTAGCACTTCGGCGGGAAGGTAAATGGCATTTCCATGCGCTGCTCTGGTTCGCCAGAAGTGGCTTAGTCATGCTGGCCACATGACCTGGAAGCTGTACGCCAGCTCCCTTGGCCAGTAAAGTGAGATGAGCGCCGCAACCCCAGAGTCATCCGCAACTGGACCTAACGGTCAGGGGTCCCTTTGCCTTCAACTCTAAGTTTGCTGGTGTGAATAGCCAATGTCTATACTGAATATATTGGCTAAATCAATGTCAGAATGTAGCAGCTGGAGTCAATATGGAGATGGAAGCTGGCCAACAAAGCTGGCCCACCCATGAGGTAAGGTGAGGTGACCACCTCTGGCAGCAGAATTCACCAGGGGCAGCAGATCCCAATGTCAATCTTTCTCCCCACTTTGCTCCTGATGTCTTCCCTCACCCATTTTCCCTGCTGGGCAGGGGATGCCATTTAGGGATTCGCCTCTGATACCAAAATGCCTTTGTCCGGGCTGCTGATCAAGCTGGTGATATTTCAGCAGGGATCCTGACCTTGGCATGTGGAATGTTACATACACAGGTTCCTATTTTCACCTGTGAAATAGTGGTGGGATAGGCAGTTGCCATCATCTGTGAACTTCATCATGTGAGATTTGTGGGCTCTGCAGCTTCAGAGATCAAGTAGCCAATGACACAGATGATTTAGTCTATGCAGAAAAAGTGGAAAATATTGCACAGTCCTTACTGAACTCCTGTTCTTAAATGACTGCCCAAACCTATGCATCTCCACTCAGAGGCAAGTGCCACTGAGTTGATGTTCCCCATCACTACAGCAAAAGTGGTGGTGGGACCATCCATAATAAATCTGAATAGACTCTTATTTTCCATGGCCACTAAAACATTCCAGGCTTCAACTGCCCATGCCAAAAGCTTTGTTTGAGAACAATCTAATACAATAAAAAGTTAACATTATTGTAAACACTTTGGGTTGGGTGGGAGTACAACTTCTACTAAGCCATTTGAGAAGGACAAACTGTACTTCGCTCAAGGAATGTCAAGGGCAGAGCCAAAGCTTTATTTATATTGTTATATTACACAACATGAATGGAATTGTAGGGTGGAGGCAAAAGGCTTCAAACAGCACCTGATCTGTTCCTAGACTGGGCAAGGCTCACTGTACCTGAAGGTCATGGAAGTTGTTGATCGATTCTGGTGCATAAGGGTTGAAATGAAAGCAGGTACTTAGGTTTCAAAGATCTAAACATGGTTAGTGATTTCACTTGTTATTCTTTCCAGTGTCAAAGGCTCGGGACAAATAAGTCACATTGATTCCAATGGGAGAGCTCTATGTGCATGCACAATTCACCCATTGAAATTATAGGGACCTAAATTTGCTTAATAATGATGGGATTGTGGTCTGTATTTATAATGCTGGTACACAGTCACAAAAATAAGCTCATAAAAGACCTATTAAAGTACCCTATTTTAGTAAATTTTAGAGGCATATGGTAAAGCTTTTATAGAAGAACATTTACTTAAATATTTTCCCAAAGGACAGAGATGTTTAACATGCACTGCCATTATGAGAAATTTCATTTACAGTCATGCAGGTAATTGTGTTTTAAGGTTAGCCAGGATCTGCATGAATGTTGCTTGTAGCTGTCTCTGACACCTTTTATTGCTCACACATTCATTTCATTTCTAGCCAATTCTATAGGGTACAACTAGCAATACCAACCAGGTCACGCTTGCCAAACTCACTGTGAAAGTACCTCAGAAAAGTTTGATGATGGCAATTTCATAATACTATGCAGTAAACAGTAGACTTAAATGTGTTAATTTTTATCAATAGCCCTTAACACTGAAGAAGTAAAGCAATAAATTTGCTTGTACTGTATAGTGATTGCCCCTGGAAAGGCAGGGGAGCCTAACCTAGATCAATTCATCACTAAACAAAAATGTACCCAAAATTGCTACCCAGCTACAAATGTCAGGGAGTTCCTAAGAGTTGTGCAGGCCTTTCCTAGATGGTAGCAACTTATTTGTTATGGTGATCAATAAAGTTTATGCCCTGGGTGTATTTTATTGAGCCAGACACAGAATTCTGCTTATTATTTTGGACAGAAGGGCTATTAAAGTTTTGCTTAACTGAACACTTTTGACATTTCAAAAAGCCTTCACCTAGACTCCTGACTCCTGTTAAGTACCTCAGCCTAAGCACTGCCCAATAAAGAAACCACTTTAACTTTTCCCTGGCTCCTGGCAGCTTCACAGAAATTATGTCTGCTTTGCACATGCTAAGGGGACTCTATTCTTTCTGAATAATTCCCATCTTCCAGAACACTGCTTTCAGAAGGTTGAAGCCAAGGCTGAATACAGCACACAATTCCTTGCACAGATGCGCCTTGTCTGTAGTGATGCCTTTCTTATGGAATGACCTCCCCTCTGGACACAGGTAGGCACCATACATATGACATTTCTTTCTGGACTCAATGGAGATTGAGTACTCGTTTTTTCTCCACAGTCCACACACAATCTAGATCCATTGCACATTTGTTGTCCCTGAAAAGCACTTCCTGAGAAACTAGCTCCTTGCCAAAAACAAATGCTCATTGCAGATTGATTCTGCATTGCCCTGCAGTGTGTCCATTGGAAAACAGATGAAAACAGATGGAGGCAGTCCTGGCAATGGGAGCATATCCATTCAATGAAGTTGTGGGTCGGTGCTTGCCAAGATCACAGCCACCACTTCCTTCTTCGTTCACTGGGGGCAGGGGCAGTGAGAAAAGGCACAGATAACCTAATCAAGGGGAGTGTTTTCAACACATATCTAGTACCCACACACCCCCTTGTGGAAGGCTAGAAGCAATCTAGGTAGAAAACATATTGAGCAGGAGCATGAATGATCTCTGATTGAGAAAAATGACATTTTTGTGCTGCAAATGGATTAGCGTGTATGCAACTGGTGACATTTCAGCTCTGAACCTTTGCTGGTGTTTAAATTCCAGTAGGTGGCTATGATTTTAATTCTAACCTAAGTTATCTTCTGGCTTTAATTCTGCCCTAGGTTATTTATTTTTTTATTGTGATGCCAACGCTACATTTTCAATACCTTCTGTACCCCAGTTTGAGATGGATGTGGGAGGAATAGAAAAGTTTAAATGGCTAAATAGTGATTTCACAAGCATCCCCACCAGATAGCAAAAATAATTACCGGTAATACATGTGATCATTTAATGCACATAATGAATAGGTCACCCTATAACTTAAGGTCTCTGCATAGCTTACAAAACCTGAAACAAACAAATTCATAATCAAACAATGCCATTATAAAACTGCAACTCACTTTAAAACCGAGAGAGGGGGATAATAAAGCAGGAAATCGGTTTAAAAACTGAGGGCAGAACTTCTCCCTGTTCAGGAAGCAAAGAGGAGGAAAATGCCTATCATAAAATAAGTGGAATGCAACATATTCCTCTATTGGATATTTCAAGAGTGGCAGACAAAACAAATGGCTAAACATGCAATATAATTTTTACTCAATGCATCATTGTGCACTACAGAGCAAACCGAGTTGTCGAAATCTTTTTTATTAAAATTCATGCCATGTGGTCATGTGTCAGTAAATGATGAAGTCAAAGGACATACTGTCAGAAGTTGGATTAATTGTTGACACTCCTGTCAATGTGTGGCCTGTTGCATTAATAGTGATTTATTTTCCTCTTACAGCTCACATTCATGAAGTTTTAATTTCTCTTTGGTCCTATTTTTTATTTGTCTTTGTTCTTAATTTATTGAGGTCTTTCTTGTCATTTTCTACCTGAGACTTCTAGCAGTCAAAACAAGTGTTCAACCAGTGAGATGCAACCCATCCCCAAGGATCTGAGTGTTCATCATAAAAGCGGGTGAAGTGGCAATGGCTGAGTCATGCATCACAGAGTTTCCAGTTCAAATGAGACTTTTGCCCCTAACTCGCTTGCCTTAAAAAAAAAGCCTCAGACCAATTCCCCCACCTACAATGAGGGCATAACAACACTGGCCTGCTTTTCAGGCTCGTTGTAAGGAGGTGTTCAAAAATGCTATAGCACCACCAGCAGAACTATCCAATTGATGCCTGCTTCACCCAAACATACACCTATCTATTGCAGAACTTTTGGTTATGTTGTGCCAGTGCTGTAAGAACTACAGAAATATGGAAAGGTCATTCAACCAAAGCACATGACAAGAAATGGCGTAACTGTTGTGAATACAGCAGACAATGACAGTCCAACAATACCATCTCCAGATCCCTGAAAATATATTTTTTGTACAAAGCATAAGAGCATCCTGTACAGTGGTACCTTGGGTTAAGAACATAATTCGTTCTGGAGGTCCGTTCTTAACCTGAAACTGTTCTTTAACCTGAGGTACCACTTTAGCCAATGGGGCCTCCCGCTGCTGCCACGCCACCGGAGCACAATTTCTGTTCTCATCCTGAAGCAAAGTTCTTAATCCGAGGTACTATTTCTGGGTTAGCGGAGTCTATAACCTGAAGCGTATGTAACCCGAGGTACCACTATATCTTATTCAGTATCCTTGTTTCCCACCTTTCTCAAGGTATATCATTCTCGTCCTTTATCTTATCAGCCTAGCTATTTCCATCTCCCAGCCTATGAGCCTCAGCACTGTCTGCTAATTATTACACCATTTTAAAATTACTGGTGATTTGTTTGTTTGTTTTTCAAATTTGTCAATCCAAGTGCCTTGATATATCATCTGAAGCTTAGAAAACTGCCTTATACTGTGTCAATCCATTGGCCCCTTCATTGAGCTCAGTGGTTAACCAGGGCTTCAGACACGGAGTTTGTTCTGGCCTCAGCTGGAGATTGAACCTGAGAACTTTTGCACACAGCGCATTATCTCTTCCATTGAGCTACTGTCCTTCCCAAACAGTATCTGACCACACTGACTTATCTCCAGCTTACAGATCCATCAATAATGAAATAATTTCTTCTCTTAAACTAGGGGTCAGCAACCTAAGGCCCGTGGGCCACAAGCAACCCACAGGGGTCGTTTTACCTGCCCACGGGCTGCCCCCAAACCGAGCTGCCTGCTCAGCAAGCCCCCATACGCTGCACTAAACCGGCGCAGCGTGGCGTGGGGACTCGCTTTCGCGGTGCCGGAAATCGCATCTGCACAGGCACAGGCACCGGAAATTGTGGGCACACGCTTACGCATGCCCACAATCTGGCCCACGTAGGGGGCTCTGCGGCAGTGAACAGGCCCAGGCAAAGTAAGCTTTGCCGACCCCTATCTTAAACTATATATACTGTATTTACAACACACACACATTCACATTAATATGTTGCTGATTAGGGAAATAGGTAGGATTTTTATTTTATTACAGGTACTGGATTCAGTCTGTGCTGGAGTCACTTTTTTATGAAGTGCAACTTATGCTGCACGAAGAGGTAAAATGGTATGAACTCATAAAACCAGCAATCTTGGACCAGATGGGTCTCGCTCGAGGGACTCATGCTTCACCCTGATCAATTTAAACTTAGAAGAACATCACAAACAGCATTTCAACAATAACGTTATTTATAGCCTAGTCCTGGCCATGTTTACTTGAAAGTCAGGAATGGTACATACTTAACACATAGGTGCTGGTAAAAACAGGCTTCCTGTAAACAGCAAATGGCCCGGAGGCATCTTAAAGGCTGATTTACTGCGGCATAAGCTGTTATGAACATGGAGGCATATTCCACAATAAATCTATTAATCTCTTGGTGGGGGATTGCTGCAGCTAAATAACATGGTTACCTCTCTGAAATTAAGTTTCCCATAGTCCATTATCCCAATCCTGGCCATAACATCTGTAACTGTTTACCATGCAAATCACTGCCATCTTGTCAAGATGATCCCAAAATGAACATTGTTCATGACTGTCGTTGGCAGCACAAAGAACCTGAATACAAGAGTAGCTTGCCATAAGGGAGGCTGGTTTTGTGGCAGGTTTGTGGTATTAATATGGACACCTGCCCTATGTTTGGGTTAGCCAACCTGATGTCCTCCAAACAATTGCCATCATCCCTGGCCATTAGCCATGCTTGCTAGGGCTGATGGAAGTTTTTGTCCAACAGCATTGGCCACTCTTGTCCTATGCCATGTTGACTTTCTCCAGTTAACTGTGCACAGGGGTGAAACTTTGATCTTGGGCAGCAACTCAGCAAGGATGCTTAAGATTGATTTATTTAAGATCCTATGTTCACTGGGTGCCATCTCCATGTTACAGGCTTAGTAAGCCCTGAAATCCTGGACAGTTGCGATTCGACAATAATGGCAATAATGAGATGGTTAGAATATTAGAGCCACTGATCTCTCCGATCAAGAGCAACAAATTACATGTGTAGATGAAATCTTGCAGAGCCTGCTTCATGTACTCTCTATGACCTATGTATTGCATGTAAATCAACTACAACACAACACTAGGACAGCATATGAGGTAACTGCTTAATATTTCCAGAAGGTTCTGTAAGATCCTTCCATGCTAAATTGGAAAAACAGATAGGAGATGTAATTTATTTGGCAGTACACAATGAATCTTTTCATTTGTGAATTCCAGACTAAATACAATCACTGGGGCACATCAACCCAAAATCTTCCTGGCACCAATGGCACTTCCTTCCTAAGGCAGCTTTATGGCTGGCATTTGTATGTGTGCCAATTTTAACCAGGGGCATAGTGTCTGGGGGAGTATTATTCCCTTTGCCACAAGCTGTCATCCCAGGTATTTGTAAAGAAAAATACACAATATTGATCAGCACATACACACCTAATGGTCTCCTTTGGACTTCAGATGCTCATTGCATAGAAATTCATGCTGTTTCAAGGAGTACCAACATTTCAGTAAGAGACTTTGCCTATGGAGTCACTTTGGCTTAGGACACGAAGGCCATACTTCTCCTTTAACAGCAACAATTGCAGGATCCCCAAAAGAGATTAAAGCCTGCAGGTAGGGGAGGCAGGAAAGCCAAAGACCCTGTGTTCCTACAACAGTAATTTTTTTTAATAAAGCTTGAAGGCCACCAAGAATTTTTTTAAAAATACCACAAAGGAACAAAATGGGTTCTGAACACTTTAGATGAGTTGTTAGTAGCGCATGTTGGTTTGGCCGGTTCTATACTTTTCTGTGGGATTCATATTATTTTTCTGGGAAATTATGTGCACTTCTCTTCAATTGTTCAGAGAACTTGCCAAGACTCACAGCCTTTCTTGAAGGTCAGAATAAATGAGCTTCACTATTCATAGGAAGTGTCCTCTTCCAATTACTGTCAGTTGTGCAACACACATAGTCCCATACAAATATGGCTGGCAGCAGGGTATATATGGCCTTTGGTAATGCCTTCAAAGGGTTGCGTTTGGATACAGAAACCCAGGGGAAACATGAGGAGACGGCTGCCATCAGGTGGCTGTTTACAACTGTCGTGAAGAAACAGGATGATGAATTGCAGGCTTTGAAGCAGAAGGTAGCTACTCTTGAGCAGGATATTGCTAGAGAAGAAGACTTATGATCGACCACCTGTGAGGTCATAAAGGACTCTGCTACTGAATTACAGCAGAAGGCGGCACAGCTCATCTTAGCATGCCAGTATGTCTCCCCAGTATGAATACCAATTTCCAGCAACTGGTATTCAGAAGCATTGCTGTCTCCAACTAGGGACAAGAAAGTAAATCCCATTGTATCTGGAAGATGTATAGAAGTCGTTCTTAATGTTTTTGGGGTCATTGAAAAACTGATGAAAGCTATGGACCCTTTCCCAAGAATTCCCCCCCCCCCAGCAAAGATCATTCTCAACAGGAAGGAAATCAAAGAAAAAAATGTTTGCTCTTGGTTCATGGACTTCCGGAAGACCATCCACGAACTCCTTAAGTGTTCGTGGACTGCAGGTTAAGAACCCCTGGTGTACAGAATCATGGCTGTGGATGAGAGCCATATGAAGATTATTAGAGGGGAAACAAAGTGTGTCATGTGCATCAGATGAGGAAATCCCCAACCCTTCTCCATCCACTGGAACAGGCAATTGGCAATGTGGAAACACATCAGAGCATACTTAGGAGTGCAACAATGAGAAATTTCAATTTGAAATGCAGACCTCATTGTGTTTCAAGCTGATAATATGTGCACAGATAAAGTAGTCCTTTGCCTATGACAAAAATATACATCTAGCAGACATTTGCTACAAAGCTGTATCCTAGCTGCTGCCTTAGCTGAAAGGAGTGCATCAAAACTTTGGAAATAATTCCCCTCCTCTGGCAAAGATACCCCCTGTCAATTTAGAAGGTCCATTTCCAATTCACTTTGGCAGGAAATAGAACAGGAAATGCCAATGGAGCTTATCTTTGCACCCGTAACAATGAACACAATACTGGTTGCAGCCTCTCTGGGTTCCAGCTGTGCGTTTTGGCATCCCTATAGTCAAAACATCTTCCAGAAGAATGCTCTCAGGAATCTAAACTTTATCAAGTCTTGTCACCCTTTGCCTTCAAATGGATGTCTTCCCTTCAACAAAACTAGACAAGCCTTGCAGTTTGGGGCGTTACATTTTGCCATTTTAAATGCCATATTCCTTCTCCACCACCACCAAATACATTCTTCAAGTCTTTTATCTTTTACAGAAACCACCATTGTTCAATGTATGAAAAGAAAACTATCTGAATTTCTCAAGAAGGATTCCAAGCACATCACTAGTAAACATTGTGTGTCCTCTCAGATGTAGCTTCTTGGATAAAAGGATAAAATGCATTTAATTAATCTATACCCTCAGGTATCTCGCCATCTTATAACACTGCATTCTCATACTAAAGTTGTCTATCTGAACATGTTACCTCCCATGATAACACATTACAGATAGTTCTTTTCCATTTGCAACATATAATGTTATATATATAATGCAATAGACAGTTCTGTGCTGGCTTCTGAAGTGTGTAGTAAACTGACCTTTTCCTTTTTAAAAAATAGAAGAGTTGAACAGAATGTGTAATCTCACAGTGAATCTGGTTATACTTATCACAGAACAGAAACATTCCACATTCCAGTTCATCTGCTGCAGCAAAAACAACAAAGAGGCTTGTGGCATCTTCAAGGCAAACCCATTTATTATGGCATAAGCTTTCCTGGACAGCCCACTTCATCTGATGCATGAAGTGTTGTCATGAGTTTCGGATGTGCATATGCACATGGTTGGGGATGGTGTGGTCAGAGTGAAATGGAACGTTTACTGTCTGAAGAAACCAGGGGTGGACAACCTTTTTGAGCCAGCGGGCACACTTGGAAGTTTAAGGAAGTGATGTTGATGCCAATCACAAAACGGCTGCCACACGGATATGAAACAGGACCACAAAAATAGTGCAGGCATGTCCCACCACCACCAATCAATGATAAAAAGGCACCTAACATTTGCAACATGGCCCCCTCCCCACAAACAACATGCCTGCAGGGTAAAACAGAGATAGATATTCACCAAAGACAGGCACAGGTGGTACAAAAACGGGGACAACAGAACCACATGTTTCTGCCACTGAAGTCAACATGACGAAGTGATGGATATTTTGCTTTGCTGGAACAGAATTCAGAAGTTAAATTGTTTACAGCATTCAAAGATTAGCAGCATCAGACCCAGATTTGTAGTGGAAGCAGATTTCAAGCTGAACGCTCAGGCTATGGAAAAACAAGGAGAGACCTCGCACACTGGTTTGCTTCTGATCAGCCTGGCAGCCTAGACTCATCTGAAAGTATCTCAAAGCACACATTCTTAATGCGGAAGATTTCTGACACCTACAGGCCAACTTAGCTCACTGCATGGCATAATTCTTCAAAAAGCTGTAGAGCAGTGATGGCCAAACTCGGCCCTCCAGCTGTTTTGGGACTACAATTCTCATCATCCCTGACCACTGGTCCTGTTAGCTAGGGATGATGGGAGTTGTAGTCCCAAAACAGCTGGAGGGGCGAGTTTAGCCACCACTGCGGTAGAGGGAGAAATCAAACTGGAACAATCCACAGAACAATTTATTTTTTAAAAGATGTGTAATTTTTGCAGGTTTGTGAACAGTTCTGGGCTAACACATGATTGGGCCAGCACCAGATCCCCAGTGCTATCCAGCTGGATGTAAGAACAGCTCAGAATCCAGCAGATTCCAGGCCACCTCAGGACCTCCCTCACCTCATCCTCAGAAGGGGCTTTCCGATAGGTTCCACTGGCTAGGATACCAGCAGTGAGCCTTAGAGTCATACATTCAGCAACCAGCAGCAGGTCAGCTGAGCCAACAGAAGTGAGCAGAGTGAGGCATCCACTCAATCCAAGCTCTCCATAACCTGGCATAAGGTTGGCTTGCATCTTTACCAAGATACCTCTACGTGGGGCTACCTTTGAAGGTGACCCGGAAACTACAACTAATCCATAATGTAGTACCTAGAATGGTGACTGGGAGTGGCTGCCAAGACCATATAACACCAGTCTTGAAAGTGCTACATTGGCTCCCAGTACATTTCTGAGCACAATTCAAAGTGCTGGTGCTGACCTTTAAAGCCCTAAGTAGCCTTGGTCCAGTATACCTGAAGGAGCATCTCCACCCCCATTGTTCAGCCTGGACATGGAGGTCCAGTGCCGAGGCCTTCTGGCAGTTCCCTCACCATGAGAAGTGAGGTTACAGGCAGAGGGCCTTCTCAGTGGTGGCAACCGCCCTGTGGAATGCCCTCCCAGCAGATGTCAAGGAAATAAACAACTATCCGACTTTTAGAAGACATCTGAAGGCAGCCCTGTTCAGAGAAGTTTTTAATGTTTGATGTTTTCTTGTGCTTTTAATCTTCTGTTGGGAGCCTCCCAGAGTGGCTGGGGGAACCCAGCCAGATGGGCGGGGTATAAATAATAAGTTATTATTGTTATATTATCACCATCTGTTAAGCCTGGATACCTGATAGTAAAAACAATTCTTAAAGAGAATGAACACCTATCCTACCCCTACACAGAAAGACACCTTTTCATCGTTTAAAGACTTCTTCACTTTGTAATTACCACTTTTCCACTTATTGTTCTATGTTGTGTATGTCTGTTGTAATTGTTATGCTTAGAAACCACCCAATAAACTTCATTTTTATAGGTGTGACCCAGAGCATGGCACTCGGCACACACCTATGAATCTTGCTTAGGAACAGAATAGAAATGTCTAAAAGAAATATACATTCCTAAGATACTTGTATTTTTGAAGGATTTGGAAGATAAATGTATCAGTGTGTTATGGAAATAAGGACCTGTCAAAAGTTTTGTCCCTCTTGTACCAGGGGAAACTGTGACCCTTCCAATGTTGTGGGACAAGATCTGTAGGGCCGTCGGTTCTCCATCCCTCTTTTACATAATGCCATTAAACTTACCATCACATTTTCTCCCAAAGTCAACTAATAGCGAACTCTGGAGACCCAGCTGTGTGAAAGATAATTAATTTGGAACTGAAACCCTGGAGCCAAATCAAGAGTTTGCTCATCTCCCTGCAATTCCAACAAACTATAATTGTCCTTGGTTTGTTATAGCAGCCAAAAGGTTTTTAATGAACTCAGAAGAGGCCCGCACTTGCTCAACTATACTGAAAGACTATGGGAAAATAATTTCATGTGATTGCCACACGAGGCTCGAACTTTTCCCTGTACAAATGCATAACTGATCCTTAAAGCACAGCGCTTTGGTTGCAGATGTTTGGCTTAACAGGAGATTACTTCACCGCTGCTCTCTCCATGCGTTGCCAGCTTTTATGCTTGTCAACACCCCTTCCCACCAACAGAGCACAGATCCTTCTGCCTGCAAAGGCGGAAAAATTAGTGCGACACACAAGTCTACGCTTCTGGCTCCGCTACAAAAAAATAAAGGGAAAAGTCAACATCTATTGGGCTGGAGACACGAGGAGGACACTCCAGGATCAACGCTATAAACCAATGTGGGGATCATGCTCCACTCGCCTTGCCTTGGTAATCTGGCCTGCACTTGGCCACAATTCCCTTTGTGAATTCCTTTTTCCTCCCAGATTATTTTCTTCTCCTCGGACTATAGGTTTTCCAGTTAAGTATGAAGAGAGATATTCAGTTAGCGGTAGGTGCACTACTAGTATATTTGGCAAATCAACAACTCACTTCAAGAAACTTGGGGAGAATAAAAACATACCAAATGCCAGCCATAGAACTGCAGTTCTAGTATTTTTTGGCAAATGTACAATATTTCTCTCCAGGAGCAAACTTAGGAAAATGGTTCTGCCTGTTTGCATTAGATGCTTACTGTGCTAGCTCTGACTGGCAGACAGCAAGGGTGAAACGGAAGATTAAGTCAGTATTGGAATCAGAAGCAAGTCCATCTGTTTGCTGTACAAAGATGAGACAAGATGGGCACAAACCCCCCCCCTCAAAAAAGTCTTTTTATAAAAAAAAAACACAGAATGTGCCAACACCTGTTTTAAGCATTTTCCATGTCTGATTACATGGACTCTGGTCTCCAAGGCTTATGCCATAAAGTATTTCTTAGCCTTCCAAGTGACACCAAGCTTTTAATCATTTACTGTTGTGTTGTGTTTTGAAATATAGCCCTTGGGAATTCCTTCTTGCCTAGGAAGTCAATATGTGAAAGCTTCAGCACAATTCTATATGTGCCTACTCAGAAGTAAGTCCTACTTTCAGTGACACTTACTCCAAGATAAGTGGAGACAGGATTGCAGCTTTAATGCCTTAGTGGTTTTTGAAAGCTTTAGAATCTACAGAGGAAAAAGAGATGCATTTTATAAGTTATGGGCCATATTCAACAAGCATGTTGCTCTAGCGGAAGTCATCACAATGATTCCCACTAGCGCAGCAGGGCTTCCCTCCTCCCCCTCTGTGCCCTCCCCAAATCTGCTTCAGAGGGTTGGGAGGACCTCCCAAACACCCGCAAAACAGCATGCAAGGAGAGGAGAGGAGATACTTGTTTTATCAGAGAAGCAGAAATGCTTGCGCTGATGGAACAATCTTCTTGGCATTACACCGAATGCAACCGTAAACTATTATGTGTGGCTGTGAGTGTGGAGGAATGCTAGGCCACAGGTCAGTGGTAGTGAACGTGTTTTGCATGCACAAAGCCTCAGGACACTTGTTCCCCCTTATCTATAAACTATAGTTGTTTTCCATGTTAAGACTTACTAAACGCATTCATCTAATTCTAAGAATTCAGCAATTCAAATTTCAGGCCAACTAATTCTCCATTTGCAATAGCTATTTCGCTAATTGAATTGAGAGCTCCTTTGAGCACATTTAAGTGCTTGAGCATGTGCATTGTTGTGGGTCAAAGCTGGATGAGAGAGGCCGACACTGGAAAGCAGGGACTTGGACGCCTAAACTGCACACATGTGGAAGGGAACTGACTAATTGGTCCATCTCTGCCTCTTATCAATCTTCTCAAGCCAAATGTCTCTAATTAACAAACTTTTCTGTACAAATTTTTGTTGTGTTTTATTGCTTATGCTTGCGCCCAGGATTCCAAACTATGCACAGCAAAAGGCATTTCACCACAAGCGAAAAGATCGCCACGCTTATTGCACAATGAATTTCTTTTCTGTTATGCCAACGCGTAGAGAATAAGGAGACCCGTTAAGGGGAAAACGTAAAAACACCAGAGAGTACATTCTGTTCATTTGTTCTCCTAACTTCCTCCTTGGTCTGTGTGCAATAATTGATACCAATTATTTTCATAATGTCTTCTAGCCCTGTATGTGCTCAGCAAACCAATTGAGTCAGCAGCAGGAGGGGGTGAGAATTGGCTATAGGCATGCATCCAGCGACACCTGCCTATTGGCTCTGAAGTCAAATATCCTTCCGCATAAAGAGATTTAGCATGGCAGCTTGTTTGTGGCCAGTTTGGGGAGTCACTGGGCTAGATTAGGAAGTTCCAGATTTGGGGTTTCTAACAGCCCTTGCCACTGCAGGTCACCAAGAACCCAGGGCTACAACATTTAATTTGTCAGCTTTTGGCTCCTTTGAAGACTAGCAGCAGGAGAGGGAGGAATCCCACTGCCACCCTCCTGCCAACAGAGCCTACGGTGGCCATGGGATAGGGACACACGCACACCTTGCTGTCTCATATGCATCCACATGTGAAATGGTGTGCCAGTACATCACAGCAATGGTGGTGAAGGGAGGTCAGGTATATAAGTTATACCCTGAACAGACTTGGACCAAACAACCCTTCAAACAGAAACAAGGCATATGGTGACCTAAGTCAAACAAGGCCTAGTGAATAAAAGTGTTCCTAGCCACTGCTGAGACGCAACATCACTGATGCAGAAGCAGGTCCAAGGAAAGGCTGTGGCTCCATGAAGGCAACATACAAGGGGCGTCTTTGCTCTCGGCATTTCTCCTGCAGCTGGTGCAGTGAGAAAACCATGTCGACTGTCGACTTCTGAGCTCTAAAGCCACATTGTGATAGACCCTGTCAGCAAGTGACTGTAAACTTGCTGAGAACTACAATGGCAAAGGCTTTTTCCATCACAGTACTCAGTAGGGAGATTCCACGGTAGTTGTTAACAGTTATGGCAGTCACCTTTGTTATTGTACAGGGTCGCAATGCTTGAGTTTATAGGAAAAGGTATGTTGTACTTTTGATTTTATTTTTGTTCTTTAAATTCTAGGAGACTAATGTAAGAGCACCATAACCTATCACCGTGTGCTAGATGGCCCCAGCGGCAGAGAAGGTTTATATGCAGGTATGTATGGTTTGGTGGGGGGTTTTCCCCCCCAGAACTGTTGTTTAAGCAAACAATGTAATTAAGCAAACAATGTAATTAAGCAAACAATGTTTTTTCTCCCAGAAATGTGTGAATAATTAAGCAAATAATGTTTTTAACTTTTCTTCGTGATTTGTTTAGAAGTGTTGGGCTCTAAAAACGAATCAGCTAGGCCATCAAAAGCTTAGAATCGTTTTGGAAATTGAAGCAGATGTTCCACCTGACATTTTACCAAGAAAACGGAGGGCAGCTGAGATCCAGTGTGAGATCCACCATAGTTGTGCATGAGTCTTCTGTGAGGAGTTACTAAGAATCATAGAATTGATCAAAAGATGTCAGATTGTTTAAATAAATATGTTACATTCTAACAGATTCCTCAATAAATGCCAGAGCACAGGGCTTTGGAAATAAATAGAACATGAAACATTTGTTTTAAAGGGGGAAAATTAAACTTATTTCTCCGAGCCCCACCTGGAGATGCTTGGGGGTTATAGATGCCATGACTTTCGAAACCAGAGGCTTTTCTCCTGGGCATGGTAGGCCAATTGGTGTCAAGGAAAGATAGGACGTTTTTTATGTATGCTACAACAGCAGCAAGAGTTCTTTTAGCAAAGTATTGGAAGACACAAGAACTACCCACGCTGGAAGAGTGGCAGACGAAGGTGATTGACTATATGGGACTGGCTGAGATGACGGGCAGAATCTGTGACCA
Source organism: Podarcis raffonei (assembly GCF_027172205.1). Taxonomy (NCBI): domain Eukaryota; kingdom Metazoa; phylum Chordata; class Lepidosauria; order Squamata; family Lacertidae; genus Podarcis; species Podarcis raffonei. The sequence continues at coordinate 57,649,999 of NC_070604.1, forward strand.
AGGAGAAGAGACGGTGGAAGAAGACTGGAAGAAATTCAAACATTATCTTAAGAACTGTTGTAAAATTAATGAGTGCTAAAATGTCATGGGTAAGGTAAAACAGATTTGCAGCGGAAAATGACTGGGTAAGAGAAAAAGGATTAAAGAAAGTGAATTACAAGTAATTGAGATTAGGGGTTGCTGAAAAAGTTTAAAATAGGGATGCAGAAAAGGGAGGCATGGGGAAGTCGTCGAAATTGGGCTTAAGAAAAAGAGGTTATGAAATTATACGTGTTTATATGTTTGTTTGTCTATGTATTGTGAGTTGTAATGTGTCTAAATTTATGTTGGAAAATCAATAAAAAAATTATAAAAAAAATAATATATAGATGCCATGACTTTCATTTACAAAGCTCCAGAAGCATTTGATCACAGCAGATTCTGTCGTGTATTTTCCGCCCAGCCATGGGCAAATCGCTTAATAAAGCCTTTATTGCAGCTCCATCATCTCTTCACCTACAAAATGGAAATAATACTCTCGGCAATGAGCTTGCAGGAGGAATTTGAGATCCCTCTTTCGCACCTGGCAAAAGGACATGTATGGGCCCCGTATCTCTGGGATGACTCATAAGACTATAAAATGATTCAGAATGACTCATGAATATTTTCAATACCTACAAGCAAACTGATACTATCTTAGGATGCAAGTGCTGGTGGCATAAAACTGTCACGGCACATTTGCAATAGCCGGATTACCCCTCCCCAAATGCTGGATTGTCGCACGCCACGGATGAACTCCTAAAGAGCAATTGTGTGCGTGAACTTTTATAACCTGCAGGTACAGCTTCTATCCAGCATGCATGCAAGCTGTATCATATCACACAGTACTATCAAGAGCCAAAACAGAGCTGATATCATCTAACCAGATAGAACCCTTGAAATGGAAATTGGAGACAGGCTATACAGATCCAAGGGTTTCTACAATGAGGCCTTTAGCCAACATGGTTTTCTGACCTTGAAAGTGCCTATTAGACACATGCATGCAACAACTAACCAGAAACACATGGAAGTTCTTTATTAGAACCTGCCACAGAAGCATTACCAGACTCTAAATCCATGCCTACATTAGCAACACTAATAACAGCAGTAGTGGGAATATTAGTGGAATAAAGCCAATTTTTTTAATGTAATTCAGATGCTGGCTAAGTTCTTATCAAAGTTCACTGCTTTCAAGGGAGTTAAATAACAGCTATGTTTGGGCTAAAGAGAGTAGCTCTGTATTATTAATGATATATGGGAGACCTAATCCTAAATTTGCAGCTGCCCAGGATTAACCTGACAATCCAAAAAGAACTTTTCCCTGGATATTTAGGCTCTTTGCTTATGAATGATGCATACAGAGATTTCTTAGGATTTGCAGTAAGTAAAGACACCTTCCCCGCAAGGCATTTCCCAATTCACCAAGGCTTCAGCTCCACTCGGCTTTGTCTGGACAATTCAGATGGTGCCAGTGCAGATTTAGGGCTAGAAAAATGGGAGTGTTGAGGTGAGGAAAGTGTTCCCACAACTCATACAACAACATGGATGTCTCGGGTGTGGGGAATGTGAACACTGTTGCTTACAGAATCTCTACATTCCAGACGGGTATCTGCTATAAGGTCGGTGTTCCTCACACATGCAACCCTAATATAGAACTACCATGCATGAAAATCCCTTTCAGACGATTCTCCCAAATGCATTGGTGGGGAAAGGCCCAAAGCTCAGAATATCCAAGGCAAGTTAAAAAGCTCAGATCCTGAAGTCCCAAAGTCAAGAGGACATAGGACTGTGCAATGGCTGCAATCTAGCTGACTGCAAGCAGATGGGACTCAATGGATAATAATGGAGAGACAATGATTTATGGTCCCACAGACAGCATGTAAACTGTTATGTACTGAAGTTCTCACCCTGGGCCATCAGGAGGATACTGTAGATAGTTATGCAAATGAAGGATCGAAAGTGATGTTCAGTGATTGGATAGTTTTAGAAAGTTGTTACAGTAACAAGGTACTGGAGCTCTATATAAGCAGACTGACTGAGCCCTTCAGTTCAGTTCTGTTCTGGCATCTGAATAAAGAAGAACTGTTTGAAGAATTGCTGTGTCGTCTGATATGTTCACCCACAACATAACATAAACGTTTTTTTTCCACAGAGAATTCCGGATCACAGCTAATGTTACAAGATTTTTTCCAGCCGAGGTGTCAGTCAGAGACTTTTATGCCAGGATGCGTATCACTTCGAGTTTTAATAATGGAAAAGAATGAACAGTACTGTAAAGTTCAATGTTTCTTTTCAGCATTTTTAAAAAAATAAAAATAAAATACCAATGGTGCTGCACTTGTCTATAACATAAATCAAGTAAGTGAAATGAACTGGGCACAGATTCTTTGTGTGAGTATTCTGCAAAGCACTCTGAATAAGAAATAATGGCTCTTTGGCATATTAACCAGGCGGGTACAGCATTTGTTTTCACTTCATTAGAGTCCCTCCTCCTTTCTCTCTCTTGGCCTCATGAAAAATTGTGAACAATCAACTTACTGCTGCCAATGTCTGGGACCCATTAAGGAGCAGTAGTTCCGTTTCATAACTCCGTAGCCAGTTAGACTTAGAATAAAAGTATACAGCTGACCACAAAAATTAGCTTTGTACTCATAAAATCTAACCAAAAAATGTTGATGGGGGAAAATATGCGACTGAAAACTTTTTATGCAGAAATGGTTTTGTTTAGCGCCTCATCACAGCCAGCCTTTGTAAAAGCACTTCGGATTTATATGGTGCCTTCGGTGGCAAAGGATCTCAAAGTACTAGCCAGGGAGGAGTCTGTGCACAAGTGAATTACGGGCTGACTTCCAAGGGAAGAAGACAACACACGGGGGAGAAAATGTAACATGCTAGTCCTCACCTTACAGGGCTTTAGCCAGTGTGTGCAATCAAGAGTTGTGACTGGCAAGGGACCTTCCTGGCCATCACCAGCCAGAGCTGTCTTTCTTCCTGCTTCTGTCGCACTGCTGTCCAGGCATTGCAGATAATGGTGTGTGAACACTGCATGAGTTTATGTCCTTCAGCAGCAGTAGCCCTTGTGCACAGCTGCCCACAGGGCAGGATTTAGGTTTGATGAGGCCCTAAGCTACTGAAGGTAATGGGGCCCTTTATATACGATATTTTAGGGAGCAGGCTAGCAGGCGGGGCCCATTACTTACATCATAGGAGCCTAAACAACACAAAACACTGTTGCTATATGTAGGTTTTATTTCATTTTTGTTTGTTATTGTAGCACCCTGCTTGTGGTTAACGCTTAGCTGGAATGAAATATTCAACGCAGCAATAGAGAAATTAAAATAATAATTTATTTGTCAGACAAATAAATGAGAGGCACAGTGGTATATGGTTACCAAGCTCTGGCCTGCCTTCTTGCCATTATGGCCAGCACTTATATTTCCTCAATCCAGCCCCCTTGCTCCTCCTTTGGCTGCCTCTGTCCAATCAGCCTGGTTGAAATTCCTATTGGCTGTTTGCTAGAACCAATCATAAAAGATACACCCATTTCCTATTACCTTTTATGGGAGACAGAGAGCTATATTTTCTTCTATTTATAAATGGCAAATAAGTAGTCATATATCTTACATTTACCTCGACCAGGCACCTTAATTACCAGATAACCTTTGGCCCCTCTTGCCCTATTCCCTGCAAAACAGATGGCTAATGGTTCTAATTTTATCTTAAACAGAGATCTTGGGTTCATCTCCTCACACACCATCTATGAAAGATCTCCTTCTTTGGAGGTCTTTAAGCAGAGACTGACAACCATATGTCAGGAGTGCTCTGATGGTGTTTCCTGCTCGGCAGGGGTTTGGACTCAATGGCCCTTGTGGTCTCTTCCAACTTTATGATTCTATGATTCTAAGAAATAAGAATCTAACATTTCTTACTTTCTAAATCCTTTGCATAATTACATTTAAGCCAATATATTTCATAACATATATAGTTTTTCAGAAGAAAGTGAACTTAGTAAAAGCTAAGCTAAATTCTAAGTTCTCTAAAGATTCAAAGCAGTTTCAGAGAGCTGCTTTGCCTAGTCTAGCTGCTGTTTCTATTTGCCCTTTTAACCTTATGAAAATGTGGCTCAAGTCTCTAATGGGAGGCACAATAATTCTTACTATTTACCAACTCTTAATTGTGTTTTGCAACTTGATTATTCTGTAATTTGTATGGTCAGTGTGACCTTTTGCTCCTAGCCTGTAATTTCCTTTTACAACCCTGAGGCGCTGCTATAGATCAGGGGGGCCCTTGATCAAGAAGATAAACAGCTGCCAGAGTATGGTTTCTGCCTGGCATGAGAGATACAAACATTTACAAATATATATTTTTTTAAGCTCATTTTAAAATACAAATCTTGATCAGATGCCTCATTATCTTATATTTTGGAAATGTACATCCAGGTGTTTTTTTCCTTTGATTTTTTGGGTCTCCCAAAAGAGTGGGGCCCTAATATAATTCGTTTAGCTCATACGTAAATCCGGCACTGGCTGCTCACCATTCTCTCTTTGTGCACATCCAGCATAGGTCCAAAGAACCCAAGAAGCATACACATTAAACAGCAGCAGTTAAGATGACAATAAATGTTTCAGTGCAGCTTTTTGATATATATTCATTTTATTTCCAAGGAATAGCACAGTACACAGCTCACCTATCAGCTTTTTTGAAGAGATATAAAAAGTGTACATTCAGCTTATGATGGCATCGAAAAGTTCTGGTAATTTTTATAGCTCTTTATATTTACAAAATATTTTTTCTGGGCTGAACAAGAGAGTTTATTTGTCTAACTAAACAGCCTGTTTTGAATGTGGTCCTTCCCAGCATCATTTCTTGGGTCTAAGGCTAAAATCTTAATCCCGTTTACCTGGATGCAAACCCAATTCCATTCAATAGGATTTACTTTTGAGTGGACATGGTTTGGATTCTGCTGTAAGTCAACTGAATTTACTTCTAGGGTTGTAACTCCCTTCCATTCTAATTGACTTCCAGGGTTGTACCTCCCTTCCATCCTAATTTTTAAAGCAATTACACAGTGTTTACTTATGCATCACTGTCAATATTGACAGGAAACTAATACTATTTATATATATATATATATATATATATATATATATATATATATATATATATATGACTAACTGATTTTGACAATTAACCTTTACGTGTGTGTGGTTTTTTTTGTTTTGTTTTTTGTTTTTTGTTTACATTTCCACTGTTGGCAAGCTTTTTAAATTTTATTTTGGCATGGTCTGATAGAAGCTGGATTCCAGAATTCTGGCAGGCAACAGGTTTCCTATTCCAGCATGGTGTAGTCTTAGTGTTAGTGTGTTGGACTAGGACAGGGGTTGGCAACCTAAGGCCCATGGGCCACTAACGGCCCACAGGGATTGCTTAACCAGCCCAAGAGCCGCCCCCGAACTGAGTCACCTGCTCGACGAGTCCCCACACGCTGCACTAAACCAGTGCAGCGCAGCGCAGGGACAAGCTTCTGTGGCACCGGAAATTGCGTCTGTGCATGTGCAGATGCTGGAAATCACCTCTGCGTAGACACTGATGCCAGAAATCACGTCTGCACAGGCACCGGAAAGCGCAGGCAGGCACGATCCGGCGCACGGAGGGATCTCCACTGGAGTGAACTGGCCCAGGCAAGGTAAACCTTGCTGACCCCTGAACTAGGACCTGGGAAAGAGCCTCTCAGCCTAACCTATGTCACAGGGTTGTTGTGAGGATAACACAAGGGGGACATGAACCATGTTCACCACCTTGAGCTCCTTGGATGGAAGGTATAATATAAATGTAATTAATAAATTCCTGCACTTGTGAGAAGCAACCATCAGAATATGATCCACTGGATACAATCAGCCTGCTTAAAAAAAGAAGAAGTTCTGCAACTGAACCATAGCTCTTTGTTAGCACAACAAAAACATTTTCCTGTCTTCCCCTCAGCAATAATTTGGTATTTTCTAGACATAAAACCCAACGAGCAATATTCTGGTTTTAAGGAGAGAGAAAATCCCAGGGAGGAGGAAGATGAATTAAAGTAGTTTCCGTATTATAGAGCCAATTCTGAATATTTGTGGGATGAGAACCACTGGTAGATAAAATGAAAAGTAAACTGGGGTCAGGAAATCTTTCTTGGCAATCAGCAAGGAGTCAGGGGCAGGAATGTATGAAAGCCACTGAAATTCCATTGCTAATTCCACATTTTCCAGAACCAAACAGTAGATTTCTGTGGAAAATCCTTTGTCCAAATCAAAATTTGGTCAGTTCATTATGGGATTCTATTCTTTACTGCTTTCTGTATTAGTTGGATCACTAATTAATTAATGGACTTGAAAGATTTTTTGCCTGTAAACAGCATGCCTCCCAAAACGGTTTGCAAACTATATATCAACATATACATATTAAAAACCCTTTTAAGCACTCATTTAAAACATCCATTTCTTTCAAAACACTATTAAAATCCAGCATAAACCATACAATAATAGCAACCAATTTATATTGTAGACCCATAACACAGTACTGTTTCTATAGCCCAAGCCATGGTTAGCCACCAACATCCTTGATAAAAACACAGGTATTTGAGGCCTTTTAAAAGTAATGAAGCCTTGGGTTTTTGCCTGGTTTCAGAACTGAGTTCTACAGCTGTGGGGTCACTGCCCAAACAACTCTGTTCCATTCCAAGAATTTATAAGATTTCCATTAGGCATGGATCCTATGGTGCCTCAAGCAAAATGTGTTCTGTGTTTCAAACATTTGTAAGGTTTCCCTTTTATGTGCTCTCTTGTGCACCATAATAATAATAAATAAAAGGCAAATGTCATACATTTACTATACTTGCAGAACCATTCCAAGTCTGTTTTCTCAGAAGTAAATTCTGCTGATCTCAACAAAATTTACTCCCAGGTGTGAATAGACTTGCAGCTGTAAAGCTGTCTGAACACACCATTTTTGTGCATTTTCAAAATCGCACTGCATCGTGGGAGTTGAAGCAGCATGAAGGCACCAGTGAAATAAAGAGTAAATATTTATTTCACTGGTGCGTTCATGCTGCTTCAACTTCCACGATGCAATGCGAAAGAGTGAGAAAAGGTATTGGATAAGGAATGGGCGCAATTACAGGAGGTTTGGTGCAAAAGTTAAAATATTGTGGGAGTAACTTTGTTACAGCAATGGTGGTGGAAAAAATTCCTGGATAGACATGAATCAAAGGTAGTTTTCGGTAAAGCTGCCTGTAAGTTCAGCACAATATTCTAGTCTGACAAATTTCAGTTTGAATTATCCTGTTACCAACAGCAATAACCACATCTAACCGCAGCAGTAGCCCTAGTCAGCTACGGTTAAAAATATAACACAAAGGACTTCACAGTTTGATCTATATTGCTTGAGGACAACGTCAGAAAGAATTACTATGGCTATTGAGTTAATCAGCTGTGTACACAAGCTTCATTCCTGTTTGCAATTTCACCATTAATTGAAGTTCAGTTTTGACTTCACTTACCTCAGGTAGGGCTGCACTGCCACTGTGTGGCAAGTTTGCAAACCTAGCAGTGGTTTCTGTGGCACAGTGAGCAGAAAGGGCACAGCAAACTGGATATATAAATGTGAAGGTCAAGTGGGGAGGGAAGGGGGGGGAGAATTCCAACCCCTTCCCACCTCTGTTCCTACATTGTTATGTCACAAGGTCATAAAGACTGAATTCAGGAAATCAATTTTTTGTGACTTAAATGAAACTTATGCAATGTCTTTTAACGTGCAGCCATTCAAACACCAGTTACAGTCTGAATGCTTTTTCCAAAAACATGGTAATCCCCATGTGTTGTGTTGTGTGTGTGTGTGTTTTTGGGTGGGTGGAGGTTTGAAACAACATGTATAGTTGACCTAAGATTCAGTGCTCTAGCAGATATATTCACAGGATGGAACTTGCAAGGTTTCCCATCATACCAACGTGTCAGCTCCCAAGGAAGTGGAACTTTGCTCACATAATGTGATTTTCCTGGCCTGCTTGCAGAACGTCCCAGGTTCAATCCCCAATATTTCCAGGTAGGGCTGGGAGACAACTTCTTTGGAAATCCTGGGAAGGCACTGCCAGTATGGATTACCCTGAGCTAGCTGGACTAATGGTCTGGCTCACCACAGTGGTACCTCAGGTTACAGACACTTCAGGTTACAGACTCCACTAACCCAGAAATAGTACCTCGGGTTAAGAACTTTGCTTCAGGAGGAGAACAGAAATCACGCAGCGGCCGCGCAGCAGCAACGGGAGGCCCCATTAGCTAAAGTGGTACCTCAGTTTAAGAACAGTTTCAGGTTAAGAGCGGACCCGAGGTACCACTGTATAAGGCAGCTTCCTGTGTTCCCTTGAGCCCGCCCACACCTCAAAAGCTGTTCCCTCTGGGACAGCATGTGATGGGGCAGGAGGCAGCAGCAGTGGCAAGGAAATTGCAAGAATCTGGCAAGTCTGCCTAACTTTAAGGGCCTCTCTGCTCATGCAAGATATTTTTGCATGCAAGTCATTGCCACCAAGTATCACGTATTAAATACAGATTTTTTAAAAACATCCTGCACAAGTGTTTCAGTTTAGGTTCCCAACATGTCTCTGAACATATGTTTGGGTCTGCGAAGTTCAGTGGAAATTGTGTAGGCATGCTCTTTCTATACGTAAACCAGTAACATTACGCTTATTGAATAAGCTTACTACCAGAAGTAAAAGAAGAAGAAGTCAAGACATGGTTCTTTCACCACCACTTTTTAACATTGGAATGACACTGGCACCACCTTGAGGTAGACGTTAACAGTATACAGTATTGAAATTTTGCAAGAGTTTCTTTTTAAGAAAATAAAATATTTTAGCAATCATATAATTAAATAACAGACAGTGTTGACACTGTTATTCACAAATTCAGGCAATTACTTCTTCATACCAGCCTCTGAATGGGATCATACATAAATAAATATGTATAGCTGGGCTAGGATATTGTTGTTTTTGATATGAAAATGATGATACAAGAAAGTAACACATTATTTATGTGGAAATTGTTCAGTTTGGTTGTGTACATTGTGTGTGTGTGTGTTTCTTATGTTAGTTTTTTTAAAATGATATTTATTCAGAATTTCATCAATACCAAAACAAAAACATAACAAGAAAATCAGAAAAATACAGCAAAAAGTAAAACAAAAAGAGAAAACCAAAAAAGAAAAATACAAATCTCAAATTACAGCTTTCCATTTGCTTATTTCTTGAACCTCCTCATACCTCCCTTTTTGTATTCTAGTTTAATTCATTATTCCAGCAAATTCTTCCCATGGTTCTCAATTTTAATTTAAATAATTAATCTTCACATTCTATCTTATCAATTAATTCAACACAACCTTTCCATCTTTTAATATAATCTGTTATTCAATTTACCTTAATCTTTTTAACCTTATCTTATCTTAAAAATCTTAAAATTTCAAAATTTAGATCATATTCATTCATATCTCCTTAAATCATTTCTGCTAAAGCCAATTTGGTTCCTTTCCAGCATGTTCCCTAATATTTCATTAATGTTACACTAATTCCAAAATTAACAAAAAAAATTCCCTTGATATCTTATTTTTATCCAACGTCCCTTCTTCCTGGTATCGGGTCATGTCAGTCCTTTCTGTCCATTACATCCAGTCCATCAATCTGGTGTTCTTATGTCCGAGGCCCTTAAGTCTCTTCTTGGCCCCCTCTGCACATTTTCTTGTCCTTGTTTGTGCTTGCGCACTTCGTCTATTGTTAGCTTCTTGGGGAGTGGGTCTCTGGAGGGTTCCATCCAGTAATAATTTCCATTTTCCTTCATCAGGCTGGTCCCTTCCCCCCAGTCCCACTCCCTGTCGTCATCTTTGTAATCCAAAAAGTATTTATCCAAAAGATAGTTGTTCACCTGTTTCATAGTCCCACTAGAGTTAAGGACTTCCTTGACTTCAAACACTTCCCAACACACTCCAAGTTCAATCAGTAACTTTTGTTCCTGCCGGACTTTGGATCTCTCCATTCGTGTTGTTTGAGGGGGAATCACTGCCTCTTCCTTCTTCATCTGCCCTTGGACCTGCCTTGTCAAACCAGATTCTTGAGTTGGTCGCTGTATAACTTCTTTATCCTTATTCCCTGTTATATCGTATTCGCTAGCCACAGCGCTCATCAAATCCAATTTTTCATGCATCGAATTCATTTTCTCATGCAGCTGCTCCAGCATGCCAAGGGCAGACACTAAACCTTCCTTCCAACACATTTCTGTGCAAGGTCAAACGGCAGGTCCCACGATCCAAATCTTGCAGCTGTGAACTACAACAACAAACTGACAGGCTCCCTCTAGGGGACACAGTTTCTTTTTGTATCCATTTTTAAAATGTATCCAACAAAGGAAATTACTTTCGATTTCAAATCCTTTCGATTTTCAAATACTTTGTATCTTTAAAATACAAAAATGCAGAAGGTGGCGTTGAAGTTAATTTCTCTTATTTTTTAATACTATCTGTCAAAACACTCCACTTTCAATCAATGGACGTCTCAAACAATTTCTGTCCCGACACCCCGTCCCCAGGTTTGGGACGATGGAGACTTAAATTCCTTTACTCTCCTCCTGCAGGATTAAACAGTCAAATTCCCCCCCCCCTTTTCTCCTGCTTTCAAGGGGGGTTTTATTAGTTGTGGGTGCAGGAATTTTCCAACTTTAAAGCAGTTTTCCAGGCTGTTAGTTTGCAAGGTCTTTGCTTCAGTCTATATACAAAAAGCGGAAGGCGGACTTCCTGTTTAAACCTTCCCGCTTGTGCCTAATTCATAAATTTTACAAATTTCTTGATCCAATTCTCTGTTTTTACTCACGGGTACTTGATTTAGAGTCCAAATCTCATCAGGAAAAAGTCACCGCTCTCCGGCGATGGCTGTGCGGCTTCCCTCCATGGAAATAGCGATCGGTTCGCAGCACCGCGCTGCTCACCCCACTTCACTCCGGAGCCCCGCAAAGGGGTTTCCTCGTGAGTAGGGGAGGCGCTCTTGGTGCTCTGCCGAACCCCACGTTCCCAGGCTTCTCTGCCTGGGATTTCTAGCAGGCCCCCGCCTTCGCCGCGGCGGGAAGACCCAATTTCCACGGAGCCCGTTCCTCCGATCAGAGGAACTCCGCCATTCGTCGTTGGCGCTGACCCGGAAGCTCAGTGTGTTTCTTATGTTTGAAATCTATTATCTTTTCATGTTGAAGCCGCCTTGAGCGTGGTTTTAAGCTATGGCTAGGTGGTATACCAATAAAATCTCAAACTATTTCCTAGCCATTATTTTCCATTGACGAAACACCAACCAATATCCCAGGCCACTAATAAGCAAGCCTGTTAGCAATGAAAGGCATACAACTTACAAGCATACACACTATTAGTGCAGCTAGATTATCAAAGCCAGCTTTCCTACCAAAATGAGGGGGGAAATGGCACCAAAAATATAAAAACGCTTGACACATTTCTTTCAGAGGAGCTAGACTGATAGCAAACCTTCGAAGCATTAATGAACAGAGGAATTATTATATTTTATCTGGAAGGGGTTGAGTAAGGAAGAAATCCACACATCAAGATCCACATTTCAATTTTTTCAAACTCATTAAAAGCTTTTAGACAAATGTATCCTGCTCCACCTAGCATTATGGGCTGGCCCTCACTTAAAAGCTTTGGAGAAAACATAGCACAAATCATAAAAACCCAGTGCTTAGTTAAGTCCTATAAAACCTTCCTCTACTAGTTCTGTACACCTATGACCTAAATCAATTTAGGATTGAGGAGGCTGAGGCGCATAGTAGTGGTAGACATTATGTGACTTTTGTCCATTCCAGGCTGATTGCTCCCAAAAATATGAGAGACTCTGCCCACTATTCTGGGCTTCTCAATTAAACAGCCTCCTCATATGTTTCTGAAGTGCCACCTTTTTTTGGCAGAAAAGGCTGGAGGGTAGTCAGGTGGGGTTTTTTGCACTGTGGTCTTAAGTCACTATCGCACACACCAGTGTGAACACTCAAAATAGAAGCTAGTTCTAGACCACATGCAAATTACAAATGTCACACAGAAGTCACAGTGCACTTTTTTAAGGTCAGCAATAGTTAACGAGCTGTACATACATTGGCAATTTTCAGAAAGTGTCATCTTTGAGACTATGCAATGTAAAAATTGACGTTGAGTTTCTTTTAAAATTCAGTTTAATGAACTACAAACTTGTAGCTGTCATGAATTGAATTGATTTCTCAGCAGAGGCAGGTATCATTCATTAGACCCTTAAATTATTTGATTATCCAGCAAATAATCTTTTCCTTCATTGCAAGTTATAGCCATGAGTGGAAATAAATCCAGGACACTTAAAAAAAAATTAAGAACAGATATGCTTGCATCAATTCTTTCAAATCTACTTAAGCAGCATGATGTATTTTTAATTCAGTTGAAATATTTGTAAGTTCAAGGGCTATTATTATTAAATTTATTTATCCCTTACCTATTCCTTGACAAGAACTCAATGCAGCTTACAGATAAAATAAGAACAGTTGTCAGGAATCATGTTTTCAGATGTGTTAGTGTTGCAGATTCATATTTCTCTAAGTATATAAATGCTCTCCCATCATTTTGATTGCCTTAAATAAAGTTCTCTCACTGAAGTGATCTATTGCTTTTTCCCTTCCCCAACAAAATGGATTAATATTTTCTGCCATTTTTTCCTATTCCTTTCTGAGGAACATTCCAAAAATAAAACTAATTTTTTTATGAAGGACAGTTGCCATATAGTTCTTCAGATGTGCCCACTTATTTAAGTCATTTTCTTTTGCTTTCCACATGAATTTATTAGGATTTTTATTCTAAGATCTCTTTCCATTTTTGTGTGATCCTAGATATTTAACTGGCTGTCTCTCCAAGCAATGTGTACTGTCTTCTTTGGTAGGTTTGTCTACATCAGGAGTTGTCAACCTGGTCCCTACAGCCCATTAATGGGCATCTCAGGATTCTAGGTGGGTGGTCGAGGGTTCTATGGCACAAGCTGAATCCTCCTTCCATCGAGCACTGGTGGGCGGTAAGGAAATTTTACCATCAAGAAAGATGCATTTGTCGGCGGTAGGTATAAAAAGGTTGACTATATTATAGCCAATTCATTTGGGTTTTGTATCCAGAAAATTTGTATCTATTAAACTTTTACCCAGAGACAACCAAAAGGTTAAGAGTTTCCCCCCAAAAAATGTCAGGATTGGGTACAGTATATATAATCTAACATCACCAGCGCACAAAATAATTTTAAATACTTCCCTGCATATTTTGACCTCATTAATTGGCAGCTTCCCAGCCACAACAGCCTACTGCCTACCCTACTCCCCCCAAAAATAATAATGACCAGTTTTTTAAAAGAGCTCGCTGCTCTTTCAGGGCCCAAAAAACACATACATTGAAATAATGTGTGAGAGGTGGGGTTTTTTAAACATCTGCCTGCACATTCCTGTTGCAGAAGGGACTCTGCAACATAGAGGGGGAGAGCCATGGAACACACCTCAGCCTAGCAGCTGGAGGAGCCCGGCCAGCCTTTACCAGTTTATTGTATTGGTCTTGTAACTGTCACTATAACACTTTTCCAGATGTAATTAAAGAGTATCACAGTGTTTTAAGACCATAATACTAGTCGTTAGGAAGATGATTCATAAACATAGTAGTGATCAGATTTATTTTTAAGGAAAAGAAGAAGAATTCTAAGATGTGCAAATGGCTTTAGATACCTATTAAGTCCCTAAATTACAATATATTCAACACAAAAAACAGTAACAATTTGTTGATGACAAAGGACAGCTAGACATATATAGGGCCTATTACCTTCAGTAGCTTAGGGCCTCATCAAACCTAAATCCGGCCCTGATGCAAAGCACCTGCTTCTGTCACCAATAGCTAAACCCCGCCCCAGCTATTTCTACGGGTGCAGATCTTGGACCGCAACCTGCATTACTAGAAGCGTGGCAACTTCAGGGGCAAATACTAGGCTTCTAATTCCAAAGCCACCGCCTCCCAACCCAGAGCCTTTCCCCCCGCTTCTTTAATTTTTCACCACCATTGAGCCTCGCCCACCTTCCTTCCTTCCCTCCCCTTCGCGCGCGCCGCTGCCGCTCCGGCGTTCCATTCTTATTTGGAGAAGCTCCCCATGATTGGCCGAACTTACGGCTCTCTCCAAATTTGCATTCCACGTCAGTGGAAATTTCCGTCTCCCGATTTATATATTTATTTATTTATTCCGCACCCGGAGCCAATGGGAGCCCCTCCGCTCTCTCCGACGCTTTTCCGACCAATGAAAGGCGAGAATTCTCGCTGTTGTGGCACGTGAGGGCCGCGCACGTGGACTCGTTATGTAAAAGGCGGGGCGAAGAACTCGCGAGGGCCCCCCCCCGCCGCGCGTGCGGGGCGGTGCGCACGCGCCTTGCGGGGGGAGGAGCGGGCAGGCAGGAGGAGGAGCGGCGGCGACGACGGTATTAGCAGCGGTAGCGAAGGACAACGGCGGCACCGACGGCCGAAACTGCCTCAGGCACACCTCAGCGGGCGACGATGAAGCAGCAGCAGCCGGTAACGTCGGCGGCGAACGCGGGCGCCGCCACCGCAGTCCCGGCCTTCCTCAGCAAGCTCTGGGCGCTGGTAGGCGACGCGCCGAGCAACCAACTCATCACCTGGAGCCAGGTAGGCGCTGAGGAGAAGGAGGATGGGGGCCAGGGGAGCGGGATGAGGCGAGGCCTCCTCGCTCGGTAGGCGACGCGGCGCGGAGCGAGGCGGGAATGAGGGAGGGGATCGGTCTCCCCGCCATCTCCCGTCGCCGTTTCATGGATCCCGCGCTGCTTCCTTCCTTCGCACCCTTTTTCTCTCCGTCTCCCCTCAGCCGCCCATCTTCGCGTCTGTGTTGCGTCTTGGGCCTTCGATGGGACAAAAGGCCGGGGGGGGGGGAGAGAGAAGGGAAGGGGGCGTGGTCAGGAGTTGGTCACGCTTTCTGTTTTCCTGACGGGCGTGGGGGGGGGGCTTCACGCGGCCTACCCGCGAAGGGCCCCGTGAGGCCCGAGGCGCACTCGGGTTCGCTATTAGGGCGCCTTCGTCCGAGGGAGCGGGGGGGGAGAGAAGGAGGCCTCGGCAGCCGTCTATACACACCACACGGCAATCTGAAGGCCGCGCTTCGGTTCCCGCAACATGGAACCTTACCCCCCCCCAGTCTACCTAATGGCTGCGAAACAAGTTCCAGGGGAAGGGAGGCGACAGGCAGCCAAATATAAAGGGGAGGAGGATGTGCCGCGCGACCCTTCCCAAACGTGGCTTTGACGTAGGCACGTGTGGATCAGCACATATCTACCCGCGTCCTTAACACGGAGGTGGTTCGCATGTAGGAGAAACGCCTTGTATGGAAATAGTCCGCAACCAGAGGGTGAGGGGTGTTCCTGCGTGTGGTGTACACACAAAAAAAGGCACGAGTTAAGAGAACATACTTAGGTCGTGAGCATCTTACTGACTGTGTTAAGATCTGGTTTGAGGGAGTCCCTGGTTCATGCATTATTATTATTTTCTCCTTAGGCATGAACTTGGTCAGTGGTTCTAGGTGAACCATTACAGTATTATCTTGCCTATTACCTCCACAACATGGGGCTTTACAAAACTGTTAAGCAGGAGTGGCAGAACTGCCCTTACATGTACTGGCTCTTCTCATGCACTCTTCTCATGCACTAACACACATACCTGCCATTTTATTGACTTCCAAGAGTCCACTAATTTTGGGAAGGAAACATGAATACACACAAAGTGTTGGAGTCAGTAGAGAGGTTTAGACCTCTGTTTGTAGCTCCAGGAGATCAGCAAGGGCTGAAGGTGGTTCTCAAGTCAAAAAAGGTTAGTCATTTCTCTTGTAAACAGAGGTAGCCATGTTGGTCTGCTTTAGTCAAAACAGCTGTCTTGTGTATTGAGATGTGGATAATTTTGAATGCACTAAAGTGCTAAGTAATCACTATAGTTTCTTGTCCTAGGTTTGATTCTAGTAGTGCTCCCCTGTAGGTAGGCTTATATGGAGAAGAGGAGGTGGCAGCTCAGTAGCTCCGTAGACCATATTGTGCTGCAGGTTGTTAGATTACTGCTTCTCTGTTTTGCCCCAAATAGACAAATTCCAAGAATTATGGAAGGAGTTACACCTGTATGAATAAAACCTTATGGTGAGAAGCAAAGAACTGAGATTGTTATGAACAAATTGATGAATGTTGAGTACACTCTTTCTGTAACAATGTAGAAGAGGTCCTCTTTCATTAGCATCACAATTGTCTGGGAACTTGTACAAATTGGAACAGCAGGGTAGGAAAGCTTTGGTGATCAATTTTCAGGCAGTCTTTGTATGCCTAAGGCAAACAATGTCCAGATCTCAGGAGGCATTCATCTTTTGCATAGTTTTTGTGTCACATTCCCTATCCTGCTAACAGTGACACTTTATTTTTAGCATATGAAGTTTTAGGTACGTAATTCTTTTGTTTGATTCCAGGCTTAGGAACTATTTGGTAGGTAAAAATAGGCTATTTAATCATCTTAATATAAGCAGTAAGATTTACACTGCATTCCTATTGCTCATTTGCAGTCCATTTTGTATGTCCATGCATCCATTTCAGGTCTCTTTAAGAGGAAGGACACTTTCTATTAAGGATACAGTTGCAGGAATTTGTGCAGTCATGTACACCAGTTTGGCAAAGAAACAAAAGCCAGGGTGTTATGGGTAGATGAAGGGGCAAACAATATAGAAAGGGCATTGGTGGCAGCAAAGGTTAAAAGTTCTGCCTGAGTGCTTGTCCAGGAAATCTCTCTTCATCTTCCCTTGCAGCATTTCTATGGAAAGCTGCAGATGTGGTGACTTAGTCAAGTCTTCATCCAGGTAATGGGAACAATTGAAAACATCCAATCTCTCCTAAAGACCTTTCAGGAAGTAGTACAATAAAGAATGCTTCCGAAGCGTTTGACAACAGGGAAGCAGTAGGTAACAGACGAAGGACAGTGATGTAGTCACTGGTGCCACCAGCTGGAAACCCAAAATTTGCAGGGGACAAGCAGAACAGGCCAAATCTTGCAGTTAATTTTGTAAACAAGAATTTTTAAAAAAACGCCAACACCACCAATAATGTACACACTGCACATGTGCTCTGATGTGCACATGAAACTTTTGTTCAAGTAGACTTTCACGGAGAGACAAGTTGGAAGAATAAGCCTTTTGGCCTGCTCCCTTTCATGACCAGAGCATTTGAATATTTTCTCAATCAAGAATTCTCCTCTTTGTAACTTTCCAATTACTGAGCAACATGCATACCATACTAATAGGGAATATGGTCTGCCTCCTTCATGTTTTATCTGAGTAACCTTGAGGAGTTGTGGAAATAAGCTTGTGTTTTGTCTCCGTTTTTATGTAAGTATAAATAACAATTCTGAAATATTCCAAGCTCAGCCATGATAAGAATGAATATTACTCGGGTATGTATCCAGCAGAATCATTCTGCAGTTGATTCTCATTTATCTGTTTCATTTTTAATTAGCCCCTTCTTCCTGATTTACCTGATCTTGCTGCACTCTGCACATTGTTTCAGTATGCACAAAGATTAGCATAAAAATAGTGGGGAGCAAGATGCAATAGATGATTCCTAACTTGTATCAATGGAGTTGCATTATAAGTGGTCCATATTTCACAAGCATACAGTAAGGTTGATAGTACAATAGTTTTGTAAACAAGCATTTTGGTTTCCCTGCGAATGTACCAGTCCACAAACACACTGCACTTCAATCGGGAGAAAGCTGCACTCGCAGAGCTCAAAGGTTGTTGGATTTTGGCGTCAATGTCACCCCTTGTGGAAAGATAACTGCCCAGGTGGGGGAAGTGATTGACGCTTTCCAACATTACACCACTGAGTTGGATTTGTAGCGCTGCAGAGGCGTTGTTTTGTGCTTGTTGGTACAGCGCTTTGGTTTTTTGGATGTTGAGCAATAGGCCAAGCTTTTTATAAGCTTATGTGAAGATATTTAGGATGGTTTGGAGGTCATCCTCTTGAGTGTGCACACGCTATGTTGTCATCAGTATGCTGAAGCTTTATGCAGAAGTTATGGTAACCTTACTCTTTGTTTTCAGCCTACTCAAATTAAAGAGCTTTCCATCTGTCTGGTATGATTTCTATTCTGGTGGGAAGTTTCCCTTCGACAAAGCGTAGGGTCATGTCAATGAAAATAATAAATAAAGAGTTGGGGTGATAACACAACCCTGTTTAACACCTGATCCAACTGTGAACGGTTCACTTTGAGAGCAATTATCTGCAATTGTTGCTGTCATATTATCATGGATGAGCCAAAGGATGTTCACAAATTCATCTGGGTAGCCGATTTTAAGGAGGACAGTCTACAGGGCAGTACGATTTAGTGTCAAAGGCCTTAGTCAGGTCAGTAAATGCCATATACAGGGATTAGTTTTGATCTTAGCATTTTTCTGGAAGCTGAGCGGTGAAAATCATGTACACTGTCCCCCTAGAAGGTTGAAAACCATTTTGGGATTCAGGAGGGGTAGCCTCGGATATTGTTCAGAGACAGTTTGCTAAGATCCTTGCAAGAATTTTGCAGGCTGCAGCTAATAAAGAGATGCTTTGATAGTTTCCGTAATTCGGTCTATCACCTTTTTTGAAGAGATTGATAATTTTTGCATAGAGATTGATAATTTTTGCATCCCTAAAGTCTGCTGGGATCTCTCTCCCAGATTTTTTCGATGAGCTAGTGAAGTTGTTGTGTAAGTTTAGCTCCGCCCACTTTGAAGACTTCAGCAGGTATCCCATCACATCCGCTGGCTTTGTTGTTTTTCATTTGGTTAATGATAGTCTATGCTTAAGAAACTGTTTTACATTGCTAACCACATTATTTAGGCATTGAATGTGATTGTGATCTTCATTGCAGAATGGACAGAGTTTCCTTGTGTTGGATGAACAAAGATTTGCCAAAGAGATTCTTCCAAAGTACTTCAAGCACAACAACATGGCAAGCTTTGTGAGACAGCTGAATATGTGTGAGTTTTATAACAATATGTAGTATTAACCTTTAGATATACTGGTCTACATTTAAACATTGAACTCCATAGAATTCTGTTCTGAGATGGATTCTACCTTTTATTGTAATAACAGATTCTAACTATTCCTCAGTTTTAATCATTTATTGTACGAAACAGTATTGTAAGGCATTCAGCTGCAGTCACTGACTGGAATGCAAGGGAAAACAAGCAGAATGCATACTGCATATTGAGTGAATCAAAGAAATGTAGACTTGGAAGAGACCCAGAGGGTCATCTATGCAGGAATCTCAACTAGGAGAAGGACAGCTGACGCTAAGAGAGAATTGATTCAAATCAACAAGCTTTCCTCATAGCTGCAGCCTGCAGCTTGGTTTTTGTGTGAACTTCAGTCATGTTTGACAACCAGTAATAAGGGTTTTTATAAGCGTTTTGAGAGCATGTGTGGCAGCTTTATAAAAAAGAAATCCCACGATATTGATAGTATCTTCTTCCAGAAGGGACAGGTTTTGACATGACACGAAGCAGTATAAGTTCATCTCCTTATTTTAGGAAGGACACCCATCTTGTAACACAGCATTGCGTTGTGATGATTGAATGTGTATGTCATATTTTAAGTGGCACTTTAAAGCTAGAACTCTTAGGTAGAGCCTTTATAGTACTAATATATGAAGGCTGTGGTTGGCTTTGTTGTTCTGCCTTCCGCTGCTCTTATGAGAACGGCCTTGTTATCCCAAGATAAAACCTGGGGCTAATAAGGCTGGAAGGGAAACAAAATGGGACCCTGCATAGGTTGATAATGCACCTAGGGTTAGTCACACAGAAACTTGCACAAATGAAGGGCAGCTTGTAGCAGAATAGCTTTCACTAAAGGTAAAAGAAATGTGAATAGGCAGGGCTGCTACCTGCACAAAGACAGCAACATTTTTCACTCAGCTGAAGGAGTATTGTAGCCTTGATTATTCCAGTAGGCTTTTCCATAGTTGGTTTATTCTTTTCAGATGGTTTCCGTAAGGTAGTCCATGTTGACTCTGGCATTGTCAAATTGGAAAGAGATGGCCCTGTTGAATTCCAACACCCCTACTTCAAGCAAGGACGGGAAGACTTACTGGAGCACATTAAAAGAAAGGTTAGTGAAAGGGAGCCTGGAAGCTTTGAACCTTCTGTAAGCACTGATGTAGATCCATGTGAGAGTTTGCCAGGATCTTACAGATAGTGTAAGTGGGAACAGAAATCTAGATTGCAGAAAAGGAACAGTACAATTCAGTTTTATTGAGTACAAAGCAATGCACATGCCAACAAGACTGCCGTGCAACAGTTCAAAACAGCTGCATGCAAGCCTTCAGTCACATCAAGATCTAGAATTACAGATCAAGGATGGCTTACTGTAACCTAAAATACGCCTTCAACAAAGGGGGATGGCCAGTTCTCTGATCTAAAGGCAGAAGCAAGTCTTGGACCTATTTCGATCAGTCTAAGGAAGCGCTTCACCAATGAAACAGAAATCCAGGGAGATTGAACATCTCCCGGATTTCTGTTTCATTGGTGAAGCGCTTCCTTAGACTGATTGAAATATCTTATCTTCATTTGGCACAACTTGACCTATGTCAGATTTCACTTGCTTACCTTGCACACTTTTTCTCCTCCTTTTTACAAACCCCACTTCTTCCATCCTCTATGCTTGCAAAAATTGTCATCTGACCTCATGGAATGTTTGCACTATTTATTTCTTCAGTTGCTACTTATTTGCTACGATACCTGCATAAAGTAGCTTTGGTAAGCATCTGGGTGAAAAGGGAATTCTCTGTAAGAGATGGAACAAGGCCCTGACCATCCAGCTTGAATATCCCTCCATTATTCTCTTGACCTTTCCGCCCTATAATAATCATACATACGTACATAGCACTCCCCTTTTTATTCTTTTTGAATTATTTGAATTCAGCATAGCCTTTGTTTATTTAGTTCATTTTCAGATGGCATATGATCCCTACACGATCTTGCAGATTCCATCCATGTGTACATTTTTGTTAATTGAAAGCAGAAGTACAAAACTCTGCATGGATTCAGAGCAAAACCTTATTTATCAGTTAATAGTCACTGTAATCCATATTTTTTAAAGTAACGTGTTAACTTAAATTTGTGGTGATAATTCTTACAGGTTTCTTCTTCAAGGCCTGAAGAAAATAAAATTCGTCAGGAAGATCTGTCTAAAATCATAAGCAGTGCTCAGAAGGTTCAAAGTAAACAAGAGACTATCGAATCCAGGCTATCTGCTCTGAAGAGGTAAATAAGATTTCTAGCTTGATTTTTCAGGAGGATGAGTATGAAAGACTACTACTTCATCTAAAACTGTTTTTAGATATGCTGTAAGCTTCCCAGAGTGGCTGGGGAAACCCAGCCAGATGGGCAGGGTATTTACTACTACTACAATTATTATCATCATCATTTATATCATTACTGGTGGGTTTATGGCACTTTTAAGGAAACAGTTGTTTATTAAGGCTGGTGCTCACCTAAGTGTTACTCTTGAGTAGACTCATTGAAATTAATGGCCATGACAGGTCAGTGTCCTGTTGCACCAGAAGTGGTTTAGTCATGGTGGCCACATGACCCAGAAAGCTTTCTGTGGTCAAACACTGCCTCTTCAGCCTGAAGCAAGATGAGTGCCCCATAGTCACCTTTGACTGGACTTAACCGTTCTGGGGGTCCTTTAACTTTTTACCTTTATCTAGGTCAGTTAGTAATCCTTATATTGACTGTAAACATTTTGAAACAGAGAAAATGAATCTCTTTGGCGGGAGGTAGCAGAACTGAGAGCAAAACATCTGCAGCAACAGCAAGTTATTCGAAAGGTAATTATGTATCTTCTTTCTTCAGAAGAATAATTTAAAGTCATTTATAAATGCAGTGCAAAATTGGAAGGGAAGCAGTTATTTGTATATTGTAAAGGGGAAGGGGTTTTAGTGGAAATTGGTAGCTTGAATGGTAGGTGACTTGCAAGAATTCAGTAAAGCTTGAAATTATCTTCTCGGAGATAAAGTGGGTGGCAAAAAGCTCAGATGATCTGTTTAGGATATGGTAGCATGAAATGTAAAGGGCATTAATAATCTAATTTTGTTAAAAATTGTATAACAAATGGTTACGAGATAAAACGCAGGGATATACACAAAATATAAAACTTGCAGAACTCCATGTTTTATATTTTGAATGCCTTTAAGTTCCATCTGTAAACATTCATTTCTTCTCAAAAATTTTAATTTGTTTTTAGACAAATCTGATATCTAAACATACAAAAATTAGGCTGTTTAGGGATTTGCACTATTATCTCTGCATTAAATCATCTTGTCCTTAACATTCCTATTAGGAAGGTGACTCTAAGGCTTTGATATTTCAGGCTTTAATTCTAGCCTACTTGACTGTGTATAGTACCATAAAATAAAATTGAATTATTGAGTTCAGTTGAACTTGCTCCTAATTGTGTGTAGGATTTTTCTAAAGGCAACATTCTGTCTTTCTCTGCAGATTGTACAGTTCATTGTCACCCTCGTTCAGAATAACCAACTTGTGAGTTTGAAACGAAAACGGTAAGCATCGGGTTGACGATACTTGAATTGTAAGACAGGTTTATTTTGTGAATATATAGTGTTTATAGAAGCATAAGTTTAAATCCTTGTGTTTTTTAGAAACATTTTTTTTCTTTTATGATTTAGCCCATTGCTTCTGAATACTAATGGGACACCGAAGTCCAACATATTCCAGCAGATAGTCAAAGAACCAGCAGAAAACAAACATCATGTGAGTTAATTCTGAAATTTACTTAAGGAAAGTATTAAAAAATGGACAGAATCACTGCTTGGTTGGACAGAGAAAATACAATATTCCCCATGAAAACGAGTACAGTAATCATTATTCACATAGCCCTTGTGTTGGCTGTTCTCCTTTATATGGAGTGAAAATAGATCAGGCATATAGCAGTAAGGTACCAAGAATGCTGTTGACAGAAAGGGAGGGGGCACCATGTCATAGAATCATAGAATAGAATCATAGAGTTGGAAGAGACCACAAGGGCCATCGAGTCCAACCCCCTGCCAAGCAGGAAACACCATCAGAGCACTCCTGACATATGGTTGTCAAGCCTCTGCTTAAAGACCTCCAAAGAAGGAGACTCCACCACACTCCAAGTGATGCTTTTCCATAGCATTTACACCCAATACTGCATTGTCAGATTATTGTTTAGTTTTGATAAGCTAAATGGGGTGGAAGCAGGGTAAAATATTCAGCTAAAAGAACAGGTGTCATTGATGTGGGAGCTATTTTTTTCCTTAGACACAATCTGAAGAAGTCTTGTCTGTACACATTGTACAGATTTTGCATTCTTTCTGCATCTTCTCCCACAAATTATTTCACTATGTTGTAACTTTCTTCCATTCATCTTGAACCCTCTAAGGCCCACATTGGTTGTGAAGGAGAAAATGTATTCCCCCCCCCCTTTATTGTGTACACACAAACTTCCTAATTAGGATGGCAGCTTTTGTTCAGAACTGTACTTACTGTCTCACCCTCACCTTACAAAGTTAAGCGGAGGGTGGTTTCTCCAGATTCTCGTCTTAAGCTGCTTTTTACATTTGTCAATAAAGCTCATTTGGAAATTGTATCATTTTCCTCCTAAATGTTTGTTTAGTATGATGTCTGAATTTCTAATGATTTATAAATCTAAATGGGTTTCAATTTATGGTTGATTTAAATTTTAAAAAAATCATTATGACACTATTTTGGTTCTTGTAAATGGGCAGGTACCACACAGCAGGACTGATGGCTTAAAGCAGAGAGAACAGCTGTCAGACGATATTATTATTTATGATGTCACTGATGATATTGGTGATGAAGAAAAACTTCCAGTTACTCCAGAAAGCAGTGAAGATGCTGCTTCAGACTCAAAGTAAGAAAAAATATTTGTACATATTTGGAATTAAATATCCTCAGGCACACTGACCTACAGAAATTATGTCCCTATCTTACTTGATAGTTTAACCCTCTAGGTCTTGTGTAGATCCCAAGATAACTGTTTAATCAAAAGATAAGATCCAAGATATCCAATAGGTTAGTCTATAAATTTTAACATTAAATCAAAATTGTTCTGAAGGGTAACTGGTGAAAGGTGTAAGCTTAAGGGAGCCATCCTAAAGCCTATGGACCGCCTCTCCTGGTATGCCCCGCAGAGGACCTTATGGTCCACAAACAATAACACTTTGGAGGTCCTGGGCCTCAAGGAGGTTAGGCTGGCCTTGACCAGGGCCAGGGTCTTTTCAGCTCTGGCCCTGGCCCTGGTGGAATGCTCTGTCGCAAGAGACCTGCGGGATTTGACATCTTTCCGCAGGGCTTGCAAGATGGAGCTGTTCCAACAGGCCTATGGTCAGGGCCCATTCTGGACCCCCCCCCCCCCACTTTTTTTTGTTATAAGACCCAGTATACAAGTGGCTGCCCTAAGCCTTTCCACCGGCTCATATAAGACCAGCACAAACAGTTGCGCCTGGTGAGCACTCAGTGTTCCCATCCCCTATAGATATAATCTGTGAAATCAGAATAATCTGATTTTATTCTACTCCAAATTTGATTTTAAGCTGTTTTTTTAATTGTTTGTTTGATTTATGTTTTTAATGTATTATACTTTGATGTTAGCTGCCCTGGGCCCGGTCCTAGCCGGGGAGGGCAGGGTATAAATTATTATTATTATTAGAAGTGGAGTGAGTGGAGCTTTGCAGTGGGATGTGATATAACACCTGCTAAAGTCTCCCTGATGTACACTCACAAAAAGCTCCACAGGCATATACTCCCAGCAGTATAGGATGAAATGGGGTGTGTTGGAGCAGATTCCTGGGGGCAGGATAAAAAAAAAGAAAATTAAAATATGCTACCACCTGCCGTCCTAGCCACATTTGAGTTGGAAGAGCTTACCTCTCTTCTCTTTCCCTGGACCCCAACAAACAGGTACTTCCCTCTTCTACCCTTCCTCCAAAAAAGAAAAGAAAAAAAGAAACGTACTGGTATTCTCAGTATTTGAGCATTTAAGGAAGTGCAGAACAATGGCATTATGTAGCTCATAACAAGGGCAGCAGTTTAATAGCTGTTCTCTACATCAATATGAGCTGCAAAGGAAATGTGGGTGTTGCTTCTCTTGAATCACATTTTATCTATGTATTGCAGTTATAGTCCTGACATTGTAATAGTCGAAGATGACAATGAGGATGACTATGCTCCTATAATCCATGAAAATACAACTGCTGAACCAGCCACAGTTCCATCCAGTGATTCTGTCAGTCCTTCCCCATATGGTGCAAGCCCATTAATGTCTGGTGCTGTTCAGTTAAACAGCCAGTCAACCTTAACAGCAGAAGACCCAGTCTCGATGATGGATTCAATACTCAGTGAGAATGGAGTGATTTCACAAAATATCAATCTTCTTGGAAAGTGAGTCACATTCTTCAAATCATCTTTAAAGTTCACACTTGTTCTCTCTCTTTTTAAGAGCTTCAAGAAGAGCTACATGAATATTTAAATTTGCACTAGTTCTCTGATTTGTTGCTTTCTGAACATGGCATAGTGGGTGAGATTCAAATGTTTCCCAATTCTAAATGCTGGTGCTGACCCATTTACACAGTTCAGGACCTCAATACCTTAAGGACCGCCTCTCCCCATACAAACTAACATGGACCCTGCACTTGTCATCCAAGGCCCTTCTCTATGTCTCCCTTCCCCAAGATGTTCAGAGAGTAGCAACACAAGAATAGGCCTTTTCAGTGGTGGCTCCCCGTCTGTGGAATGCCACCCCCAGAAATGCTAGCCTGGTGCCATCCTTACATGTCTTTAGGCACCAAGCAAAAACATACCTCTTTACCTTTGGGTATTAAATAATCTGTGGCCTGTTAAGGAGAGGGAGACTTACTATTATATTTTTTTATATGCTCGGCCAGTAAAGCGAGATGAGCGCCACAACCCCTGAGTCGTTCGTGACTGGACTTAACTGTCAGGGGTCCCTTTACCTTTAACTAAAATATGTTTTTGATGTTGTACACTGCCCTGGGATCTTTTGAATAAAGGGTGGTATATAAATCAAATTAATAGTATTTCTTCAGTATTCCTCAGTTTTGGATTCTGTAGTCAAGGTACAGATAGCTTTTAGAGTAGGTGCTTATTTCCATAATAATCTCATGCTTAGTGTTTACTGAAAGACTAGTGGTCTTCTGTAGAATCAGTGCATGCTTGATCCACTATATACCCCCACTCAACATCATGGATCACTTGCAGATACCTAGAATTATACTCTTACCTGTTGAATTCCAAATAATCATAGTGGTTGTCCTCTTTACCTTCATTTTTCTTCTGCACTTTGATTCATTTGTACAATATATTTCTCAGAAAAGGTAGAATTTCATGGGGTTTTCTTGCACTCCTTTAGGGTGGAACTTCTGGATTATCTTGAGAGCATTGATTGCAGTTTAGAGGATTTCCAGGCCATGTTGTCAGGACGACAGTTCAGCATAGATCCAGATCTCCTGGTTGATGTAAATATTTACACTATATATATGTATATTTTACTTCTATTTTCCTCACAAATTTGGCTTTACAAAGATTTTGTGGAAGAAAAATACATTTGCATTTTTTAAATGTGTTATACCTTAAAAGGTCTATATTAACAACAGCTTGAGACTGCAGTTTCAGAGAGCAGCAGAATAGTAGTTTGTGCTTGAGGATTTGTGCAGAACATTTCTATTTGTGGCTATTTCAGGCACAAAAGATTAGTTTGGTTTATAAGTCACCCAATTTATATCTAGAATATAGAATTTTAAAACTTGGTGTACATTTTGTCTTGTCCAGCTTTTTTCAAGTTCCGTGCAGATGAATCCTACAGGTCATATCAATAGTACAAAAGTAAGTTTTAAAGTAGCACAGCAGTGGGAAATACGGTGTAATGTCAATGGCCAGTTGTCTAATTAATCCAGATGCATAGCATGTTAATATTTGTTTTAACATTTTGTGTGCCTTAACAAGGCTGATAATGACACATTATTTAAAGATGCAGCTGTTTTCCTTTTTGTGCTTTCCATATTTTTTTTCTGCATTTTGAAAAATTACACATGTGCATCTTAAGTTTTCAAGTTCTATATTGGGGGGCAGCACATGCTGCCCGGAACATCAGTTTAACACATCATTATTTTAAAAAGTTATTATCAAAGTACATGTAGCATTCAAAAGAGGGCGAAAAACACAGGCTAAGAACTGCTTTTGAAACGGGAGATTTGCATCATTTTGAAATGTATTCTCCTTATTTTAGACATGCTTTCTAGAGTAAAATTTGAATGTGATTGGGTGGATATACCCATGGTGACAGTCTAGATTTCTAACACTCCTGTGTCCCAGCTGCTAGATAAGTTCCTGAACATTTGCTTGTAGCAGTTACCTTCTAGACAAATGTTTTCTCTGTTCCTAAAAAAAATTAGTACCAAGTCATGTGATTTTTGTAACCATGCTTGCTTTTAAGGTGGAGACAAAGGGAATTGAAACTATGAAGACTAATAGTGCTCAACCATCTACACAAGATGTGCCTAATTCTGACCCCAAATCAGGTTGATATGCAAGTTCTCTTGGTTTCAGAAATGTAGATTGGGTATAATTTAACCTGCATTCATAAATACCCTTATTTTAGACACGACATGAATAAAATACCGTATTTTTCGCTCCATAGGGTGCACCTAATTTTTAGGGGGGAATTCAAGTAAAAATATATTATTTAGGCTCTGTTCAGCGCTCCCTTTCACAGGCCGCATGGAGTGTGGGTGTCGCTCTTGGGGGCTTTTCCCCTAGGAGGGAGAAGGGCAGCCAGTCAGTGATGGGCTGCCCTTCTCCCTCCTAGGGGAAAAGCCCCCAAGAGCGCCTCTGCAGGGCAGCGGGATGAAGGCTCGCTGCTGCCCTGCCGTGCGCTCTTTAAAGGGGCTGCGCGGCTTCTACTGGCTTTTCTAGGAGATGGGGGAATTCCCCCACCTCCCTGAAAAGCCTGCAGACGCCACGCGCTCTTTAAAGGGGCTGCACAGCTTCTACTGGCTTTTCTAGGAGATGGGGGAATTCCCACCTCCCTGAAAAGCCTGCAGGCTGCCATCCGCAAGCATTGGGAGCCTGGCGGGAACTCCTGCCAGGCTCCCAAGGCTTGCGGATAGCTTCCTGAAGCCTGGAGAGCGAGAGGGGTCGGTGTGCACCGACCCCTTTCGCTCTCCAGGCTTCAGCGAAAGCCTGCATTCGCTCCATAGGACGCACGCACATTTCCCCTTCACTTTT
This sequence comes from Podarcis raffonei, assembly GCF_027172205.1. Lineage (NCBI taxonomy): Eukaryota > Metazoa > Chordata > Lepidosauria > Squamata > Lacertidae > Podarcis > Podarcis raffonei. Next base: position 57,678,446 of record NC_070604.1, read on the forward strand.
GGAGGGGGGAAAGTGCGTCCTATAGAGCGAAAAATACGGTAGTTAACCTGCCCAGTATGTTTGGAAAGTGAGTTGTAGTTGTGCTGTACATTGCACAAGTTTCTCTTCATTTTTTAGCCTTTTCTATAGGAATATAGAGCAGTTGAGTAATTATTGTGGTTTGGTTTGTTTCTTGCCCTGCAGATAAACAACTCATTCAATATACTGCCTTTCCCCTACTTGCATTCCTTGATGGAAATCCAGGCTCAGTGGAGAATGCAAATATGACACCTGAATCAGTATCTTCTGTGGATAAACCAATAGAAGTAGATGAACTCCTGGAAAGTGGTCTGGATCCTCAACCAACCCAAAGCAAACTGGTTCGTCTGGAGCCACTGACAGAAGCAGAAGCTAGTGAAGCTACACTATTTTATTTGTGTGAACTTGCTCCTGTGCCAATGGACACTGATATGCCACTGCTGAACAACTAAAACGAGAGAGTTAAAGCAAACTATTTATTGAGGCTATTGTTTGGGATCTATCTTTTGTAAATGGCATTTTGTGAGCAGCTACTGTGGAACCTTAAACAGTTTGTTCTATCACTTTCCCCAAAACTCGGGTCTCAAAAGAGCAGTTTAAACATTTATACAAACCATCAACAGTTCACAATGAGTTCATTCTAGTGCTGTCATATTTGGAATTATGTATTCAGAATATGCCAGGTAATTGGATGCTCTGTATTAGCCACTCGCAGTTTTTCTTGTTCACTTTTAGTCCTAATGTATGACATACACAAGTAAATAAGTAACTCTGGATGGAGGTCGTAGCACTCAGAGTTTAATTCTTCTGTACTTTGTTTTCTATTTTTACAACTTTGTTTAAATAAAACTGTGTTAGGGGACCAGAACTGAATATAGTGCTTCATTGAATTGACAAGTGTCCATCTTAATTTTATAGTCGTAAGAGTATCCACTACTTGCTTCACCCCATAGGCACAAATGCTGTTGAATGGGTTAGGGGTTTTCTGTGAATGTGTTCTTTGTTAAAGGGGATTTTCAGTAGCAGGCTAGAGGACGTATATTCAGTACTCTGAAAATGTATGGCCTACAGCCACATTGGGTAAAAAAACAAAACAAGACTAGGAAGACCTAAACAGCCATCTTTTCTGAATGTTTACTAAGTTATAGCATACACACAAAATGACTTTAATATTAAAGCTACCTTGAAATTGCATTCATGTTGAGCCTAAGTCAGCCATTAAATATATATAAGTATTTTTTTATAGAAATTCACCACTGATACTCAGTAATGCACAACAGTGCTGCTACAGCTGAAACTGTTCTGTCAGCTGTGCAATCCTTAAGGAAAAGCAAACCAGAACTGTACCTTCCCATTCAAGCAGCAAAGCACAGTATTTGAAGATTTCCAACAAACAAAAACACCTAATAGTTTCTGTGTTATGTAGACTTAGGATTTTCCAGGTACAAATCCACTGCCGGCAATGGACACACAAAAGATAATACCTTTGACACAAGAATCTAACTAAAAATGAGTATTGGTATACATCAATTTATCCAGGAAAGTATTTTTAGAAAGATACAGAACAACTTGATTTACAAACTAAGCTCAATTATACCCACTCAAGGAACAGATGGAGCGAGGATATTTTTTTAAAAAGTAACTTTTTAAAAAGCTATAAAAATAACAGCGGTACCTGAAGTCTACCTCATCAGCGTGAAATATACTATACTACAGCTACCAGCAGTGGGGGACAGCAATCCATTTCACTCCTTAATTTCAATTTAATGAGCGCTAGTCCTAAATACCTTCCAAGTATTGATTAGGTTTTTTTAAAAAAAAGACTTATCTTGGTATCAAATGGTTACAAAAATGAAAAGCCTAGAGCATGCATTAATATTTCACTGCACTTCACTTTAAAAAACAAATCTGGTCAAAATGGCAACTATTTTTGATACCCCATGCACATTTTGAATAATTTCAAGTACAACCTTAAACATTTACTCCTGTTCATTCTTTAAAAGAGGCCTTGTACTTACTCAAACCTGCAAGTACAAAAACCAGTCCTACAGAATTGTAACTGTTTTCTTAAATGCTCACACCAGCCCTAGTGACAGCTGGGGACCTTTGTCGTTTAAAGTGTGGAAGGGGGGAACCCTCCACAAATTGATTAAAATGGCAACTGAATCACAGGTACATTCTTTCCCTTCCTACTAACCCTACTCCTTGCTCTGCTCTATCATCAGCTAAGGCTCATTAGAGTTGACATTCCTGTGCTCCTGCTCATCTGATGTTTGTTCAACAAACAAAAGATCATACCTCCTACAGATCAGCTATGATCTAAAGGTAACCTAGACTTAACACACACCTGATATGCGATTCTCATTCAGCATCAGACTCTCCTAGACAACCATCCATTCATGCTTCAGCTGAGGTAATACAGTATCCTCCAAAGGCTTACAACCATTACTGTCTCTCCTATCTGTCATAGCCATATTTTTCTCATCTTTTCTGAGCAAATCTCTCAGTTGCGAAAGATTATACTTCCTTGCTAGACCAAAGTTGATATTTTACTAACTAGAAAACTGCTGTGTAACAATTATTAAGCTGCAATAAAGGCCAGCAAGATTGTCATAGATAGCCCTAGCGTCTAACACACTTCATGGTTCCCCATCCGATTATAACTGCAAATATCTGACTTTCAACCCCGGCCTATCTACATGCACTGAAAAATACTGTTTTAATGCACCTTTGACTGTACACGATCTAGAAATTCTTCAGTAAGCAGTAGGGCTGAGCCAAATATTTGTGGGGTTTGAAATACATAGAACTGTTGTTCTCACATCTAGTTTGACCCTAAATCCCTCTCCAGGTGCTAGTTAGGGGGAAGGAAATATACAGAAGGGAGCAGTGGGAAAGATCACACTAGCTCTGCCCAACATTGCCTTTTTCATCACTTTCCAATTGGTGATATTGTGAAGCGGAGAGATGTTTGTATCTGTGGAGGCTCCCAAATGGAAAACCAAGGTTGTCACCCACAGAAGCAGGGAGTCTCCATGGATGCAAAAGTCTCCCTGCTTCACACAGTCACAAATCGTAAAAGTGACGAAAATAGCAGGGTGGTGGTGGTGGTGGTGGTGGAATCTTCACCCCTACTCTACCCACCATATGTGTTTACTTTCCCCCAACATTGGAAGAGGGCTCAGTATTAATCATTAATATGTATTATTATTATTATCATCATCAAGCTCAACTAGAAAACAGTCACTGAAATAGCAAGTGAACATGATTTAAAAGTATAACCATGCAGAAGACATGATAAACTATTCAGACGATACATACACGTATTATTTACAAATTACATCTCGATGTTGAATACTGTTAGCTTCAAATTAGCAACAAAATAAAGCAAGAGCTTTCAGATGAGACACTTGGCTTAGTCAAATTCACGGTTTGTTAGAACAAGTGGAGCCACCAGAGTCCACACGTAGAGGACTATGCCAATCCAGCTGGAAGAGATCTTCACCCAGACAGATGGCCACTTACTGGTCATTGATGCAGAGGCAGGGTCAGGGCTGAGAAAGAGGGGAGAGAAAGTGTTAGCCGACTCATTTGTGGAACTGAATAACTACCTTTCTTTTGATAATCACTTATTTTATTAAAATTGAAAAAATTATGTAAGAATCAAATTCACTGCCACCGATAATCTATGATAAATGGGAGAGGAGATTATGAATCCAACATCTGCCTCTCTGCCCACTTCAACCCCAACGGGTGATCAGCACTGATAATGCCAAAAAAATGTAGTCTATGGAAGTGTCGCCCTTCCATAATTTCCTGCAAGATCCACATACCTGTACCAGTTGGTTAGGGTCATCATGATGTAAAGCGAAGCAAGAAAAAGCATGAAGTGAAAGAATGAATAACTGTAAGTAACTCCATCTCTCTCATTATCAACAGCACGGTGCAAATCATCTCCTTCATCAAGAGAGCCTTCACTCCTGGGAAGTCCATCTTCTATCAGTGTTGACTCATCACTGGTTAATGTCAGTTTATTTACCTGACTATTATTGGATGTCCGAATGCTGCAGTTAAAAAGTGGATAGTGTCACTAGATGTCCTTTTTTAAAAAAATAACTGAAAATTGGAAAAGGTTTTCCAAAAGTTCTGCTCACCTTGAGTACAGAACACACATTAAGAACAGGATGAGGCCTACAATTCCTTGGGCATCCCACCAATGGACAAACTGACCCTTAGTTGGAGTGCTTGTGGAATTATAGCCAATTATGTTCAGCAAGCTTGGATTGCATTGTCTGTCTAGATCAGTAAAGACAAACAAAATTGAAAGTCGGATTATTCTACACAAAACAATCTATTTCTCACAGAAGCAATGTCCAACATAATAATATACAAGAGGTGCTAGCCTTTTACACTGCTTGAAACTGTTTTTGAGCTGTTTGTTATGTAGCTTTCCAACTGCAATGAAATACAGCTATGGCCTTTCCATACAAAGGATATGGGATTAACAGTGCTTTCTTTGAGCACTGTACTAGCAACATCCCCATGCAATAGAAGGACAATGGCTAGTCTTGCTACTGTGTGGTGAGAGAGCAAGTGTTCAGAATAGTGTTAGAAACTGATATATGAAAGCAAGGAGATGAATGGCACCCTAAACCTAGGTTATGGGCACTGCAACCGAGTATCTAGGTGCACTTTTTTAATAACAAGAATACAAAGCTAAAAATGAATGAACTGCCCGCCCTACAAGAAGTCTTTTGTATACAAAAACTGCAATCCTAATCATGCTGACTTGGGAGTAAGCTTCATTCACTTTAAGAATCATTTAGATAACCACAGATTCTCTAACAATCAACAATTTATAGCATTCTACCTTGCACTCTGAAATACTTTTTGTTTAACAGTTTTTTGTCCCTTCAAAGCTCCAAAACATTCAAAAGTTTTTAAATCATCCAAAGTAGGTGTGACAGCAATAAACAAAGGAGTTCTGCCAGAGTCACTTCTGGATCATAACAATAACAACAACAACAACAACATGAAATCTCCTTACCTGGCTCATTGGTCATTGCAGCCCAGGTTAGATACATTGTATAAACGGTGATCACAGATGACTGTAACAACCCAGATCTCGGTTGTGATTCCTATATGCAGACAGAAAGCAAAACAATACAGGTAACTTGCATATTGCGCTGATTTTTCTTACGTGATCACAACTTAGCACAGGGTGGGAGAGTAGGAAATGAATGAATGAATGAATGAATGAATGGAGAGCAGAGGAAACCAACTCTCCATTTACTTATCCCCCCCCCAAAGCTGTAATTACAGGCTTGCCAGACTTCGGGAAGGTGGTGTGAGGACTCTGGCAATGTCCCAGAGCCCTTGTGCCTCCTTCCCAAAGCTGGGTAAGGAGTCCTTCACCTTGTGGGGTGCTGGGAGCAGTTCCAGGGTTTCCTGGCTTTATATGCTTTTGCATGTATGCAGAGACCATACACCCCCGAACCAAATGCTTGGATAAGATGTGAATTACATGTATGTAGAAATTTGACAAACGGCTGATGTATTAGCCAGATTCTTATGAAAACAAATATCCACTTAATGTAACCTCATACCTGGATTTTAGGCAGAATTGACATTACAGATGCTCCAATGCACAGCAGCATATTGACACTGATGAATGCCTTATTTTCAGAACAGCCATCGGGCAGAGTATAATAGACATAAAATAGGACAATTGCCACCAGAGACAGAAGATAGTTTAATGCTGTGGCAGACAGCAAAGCTGTGAAGAAGCAAACAAAACTGGATTCAGGTTTTATTAGTACTTTTGAAGGAGGCTCACTAGAGCAGTGATGAAAAATAAATCCTATGGTAGACTGTTGGATAAGAAAAGTGATCTGCTGGATTAACTTCAGGAGGCAGACTAAACTACTATTGCCTCTAGAAGATCTGGAAAAACTGAATCAATCCTCAGTAATTATAGTTGTTACTATAGCCGCATCAATTCAGGCACAACTTTCTCCTCTTCTGACCCCATGTGATCAATACCATTATTATGCTTCTGGGAACACCAATTCCCTCTTAAGCATGGTATGTTGGGGATGGGAGGGATTCAGACTCTCAGTTCCGCACATGCACAAAAGCACACCCTTCCATGGTCAGCAACTAGCAAGTGAAGAGCAACATCAAAGAGTTCTGAGCTCATGACTCCTACAACTTAAATTTGAGCACTGCATGTCCCAATTTTAATAAACAAACCCTGTGATGCTGACCAACAAACCACTACATACCTGCATACCAGCATCTTGAGTTTCCTTCTTCCATCTTTTCGACCCAAGATTCATTCCAAGAGTGGGCAAAATCAATAAGTAAAACCAGCTGGATAAGAATGAAGCAGAAAGCACCAGCCATGCCTACATAAAACCACACTAGGAAGAAAAATAATTAATATATTAATTTTCATAAATATTTTTTCTGTTTGAATTGTTAGCATGTATTGAGTGATTCAGAGTCATCAGGGTAAAATTTACTCGTAAAATTGACAATTAAAAAATAAACAAGGCTATGTCCCCAGGTAGTTTATAATCTAAAACCAACAGTAAGGGAATCACAAGGATTTAAGAGATAAATATGAGTATGTGACTACACATACATAAAACTAGATTCTTTGGGAATGATAATTAAGGGATTATGCTGAAGTAAGGAACCTCCAGCCTGCAGGCCAGATTTAGCTCAATTTGGCCCACAAAACTGTTTTCCCTAAACCATGGCCACCTGACATCATATAGGATATCAGGTATGAGGCAGGTACAGACAGCACTGGATTAGCTGTGTAACTGAGCTCAGCATGGGGAACTCAATTGGACAGCCGATTGCTGAGGAATGTAGCTTTGCCAGTCCTAAACTGGCAATACCCCTTGTGCTATGGTTTCCAAATGCCCGACAATCAGCTGGCTGTTGAGCACTTGAGAATCGCTGCTCAAGGGACACTGACAGGTAGTTGGGACCACCCATCTGTCTAAAGTTGGCAAACTGAGGTAGGGCCAGAAAGGTTTCCCAACCCTGGATCATGCCAAAGACCTACACATCTTCTCCAGTGTGACAAATCAGAACATTAAGATCTGTTAAATAAGAACTCAGTATCACATTGAAAGCTATTGGAAACAGTTTCTGTGCAAAATATACATGACTTTCAATGCAATCATACCTGTTGTAAAGGGTCCTTCTGGAATAAAAAATGCTCCAACTGTAATTGCAACAGCTGTGATGAATTTAAAGAACCAGAATCTGAAATATCACCAAAGAACCATAAAAGTTAGGGTATCAGCAGTATTTTTAAAATTTATACTTTACATAATATACTGTATATAATATTTTATATGATCTCTTCACTGCCCTCCACTGAACAGCCTTCAGGTTTTGTTATTTACCGGTATATACCTTGTGCAGGAAACACAAGACTACAATTTATCCATATCCCTCTCTCTATATCTATCTATCTATCTATCTATCTATCTATCTATCTATCTATCTGAATGAATTTATATACCACCCTATACCCAGAGGTCTCAGAGAGGTTCACAGAATAAAATGAAAATATAAAACCAAAATACAAAATACATAATCAAAATAAAACAACAACCCAATAACCCCCCCAAAAAAAACCACATTTCAAAAGGGCATAGGATGCCAATAAAAGCAACCAAAGGCCTGGTTAAAAAGGAACATTTTTGCCTGGAGCCTAAAGGTGTATAATGAAGGCACCAGGCGAACTTCCCTGGGGAGAGCATTCCACAGACGGGGAGCCACTGCAGAGAAGACCCGTTCTCGTGTTGCCACCCTCCAGACTTCTCAAGAAGGCACACAAAGGAGGGCCTCAGAAGATGATAGGTTCATATGAAAAGAGACAGTCCTTGAGGTATTGCGGTCCTGAGCCGGTTAAGGCTTTATAGGTCAAAACCCGGAAACTACTGTATTTTTCCGTGTATAACACGCTCCCATGTATAAGATGACCCGTTTTTTTGGACCTCATCAAAAGGGGGGGAATTGATCAAAGTTGTTGTGCTTGGGGGGGGGAGACTGCCCACAGTTGCTGAGCTTTGGGGGTGGGGTCAGCATCGCCAATCGCTCTACAGCCTGCCCGCCAATCAAAATCGCATGCATCACTGCGGCAAACAATCGTCTGCATGCACACCACCAAAAGCCCACCTGCACGCTCAGCACAACAGAAGATTGCACACACACCTCGATGATGCCGAAAATAGCACGCACAATTGCCAAAGCCGCAGATAATCGTTAGCAGGACTTGCCACAGCAACCTATCACACGCCCTATCGCCTCTGCAAATGTCATGCTGGCTGATGCCAACAATCACCCATCCCCCCTCTGCTCTCTGTGTACAAGACGACCTCCTATTGTTGCATATTATTTCATAGGAAAAAATATTGTCTTAAACACAGAAAAATATGGTAATCAGTAGCCAGTGCAGTCGGACCAGGATCATTGTAATATTCTCAAACCATCTTGCATGAGCAACCTGGCCAATGAATTCTGCACCAGCTGAAGCTTCCAAACCGTCTTCAGAGGCAGTCCTGTGTATAATGCATTGCAGTAATCTAACCTTGAGGTTACCAGAGCATAGACAACAATATTTAGGCTGTCCCTGTCCAGATAGGGGCATAGCTGGGCCACCATTTCTTCTTACCCATTGTGTATTGCTGCCCTTGGATCACTGCTGCTCTTCACTTTGATCATCATTAAAGAGAACAGGAGAAAGAACATGGCCATACCAAAGCACACCCGATATACTGCTTTATAGCCTACTAGAACATCACAATTCACTTGGCCATCACAAAATCCAGGAATCTGTAATGAACAACATAAAATATATTAACATATGTCAATGAAGAACCCAAACTTTTTGTTTTGTTAGGAGCCGACTATGACAGGATCATTTTAACATCTCTTCATTACTTGAAATTTGTACAGATCTAAGGTTCTCACAAGCCAATGTTAAATTGAAGATTTAAATACATAATATATATATTTAAATACATAAAATATAGTCCCCCGGTGTTTTCAAAAGCCACATACATACATGTATGTATACTCCTGGTCTGAAATAATAGCTAACTAATACGGGAAGAAGGCAAGGTTTTACAGACAACCATTATGCTAAATGTTAAAACACTTCAATGAAAGGCAGTCATAATGAGAGAACTGCTCCATAGTTAGGCCTTAGCCTATGTAAACAAAACACTAAATAACATTCTAGAATAAAAGGAGGTGCGGATACAAAGGTGCTCTCTAGAGCAAGCAGTGCTTCTGAAAAGATAAGAAAATACAAGTCAAACCCAAACTACAGTAGCAGTGCCACAATAATTCTACCATAGTTGTCTCACGAGTAAACTGACCTTCTTCAGCTGTTCTTCCATTCCTGGAATTAACATCACACATGCAACACCCACTCCAAGGAGCAAGAACAGAGCATATATCACCCTTGTTATAGTGGAGTTATTTCCACTGGGGCAGCATCGGCACAGCAGACATGGGGCACTGCCACACAAACATGGTATCTGATGAAAGAAAGGGAGGAGTATGAGGACAAAATAAAAAGTTATGCTCAGTTAATTACGTGGTTAAAATGTTTAACTACTGGTTCTGATGTCATAATATTTAAGGATAACACCCCCACTAATGTAATTATTTGTAATCTCATATTCTGTATTACGTTTTCCTGTATACCCATTACTGCAAAGGCCATGGTTTTGATAGTAAAATGTGTGCAGATATGAGCAGTATGTCCTTTGGCTCTTGATTCAGTGCCATAACACTAATAGAAGCATGAACAAGTCCTGCAAAAAAGTAAAGGTGATGTTGCAATGCTGCTTCTCAGATGGCTCTGTGATTGCCCCATGTACAGCCAAGACAGTCATCAGACTGTTTACAAAAGTTATTAGTTATGCTTACCAGGGCAAATAGTGATGTACACCATAGCCAAGAAAAAGTGTATGACTTACAGTTTGGTGGAGATTTGTTTTTACTTTATGCCTGCATCAAAGATATATACTGAATTACACACTTTACTTCAATATCCTCAGAGGTGTAGGGGAAAATATAGGACAAGCTCTTACTCTAACTTCCAGCAGATTAGGAGGAATGCACAACAGTTAAATCAGCAAAAGTTTAAGCAACATTCTATCAAGTTGCCCAGTCTGACCATTGTAACTTTCCACTCTGCCTTTATTATTCCATAGGAGGAATTTATCCCAGGGAACAGATAAAAAATCCACAAATTTCAGTCTAACAAAACAATAATATGAATTTCTACTACTGCTCAAGATATTGTGTTGTTTTTCCTCAAAAAGTCCACATTTTCTCTAGATTGATTTGATTCTCTCTTACACACCTACAGATGATCCTACTTTAATGCAGGGTTTGTCAAAAGGAGGTAGAAGCCACACTTTCACTCATAATTTTCAGTTCTGTAATCCCACATATACTGCTAGCATGGTGACTTAGCATACACTGCGGAATAAAATGGTACAAACATTTGCCAGATGCCTTGGAACAATAAACGACCCTGTAAAATTAGAGATGACGAAACCCCACCACACACACAAACACCTTTCACACTGCAACTTCAGAACCCCTTTATAGAGATATTCCTAAAAATGACCTTAGGAAGCTATCCACAGAGGAGGAAAGCATGAGGGCTGGATAAAAGATGATGCTGGTCTGGGGGGGGGGGCGGAGCAACTACCTAGATAGCAAACTGCCCTCCAGGAAAAAAGCGAGGAACTGTCAAATTTCAAAGGGCCGATGTTTAAAGAGGCAACATCACCAATCTATAGCTTAGGGCCCCACTCTCTTGGGGGCCCCCAAAAAATTAAAGGAAAAAAACACCGGATGTAGATTTCCAAAATATAAGATAAAAAACAAAAATTAAATAAAACCTACATACAGCAACAGCGTTTTGTGTTGTGTAGGCTCCTATGATGTAAGTAATGAGCCCCGCCTGCTAGCCTGCTCCTAAAATATCACATATAAAGGGCCCCATTACCTTCAGTAGCTTAGGGCCTCATCAAACCTAAATCCGGCCCTGCACCAACCCACTGCTTTCCATTACTAAGGGTTTTTAATTTGGGGTGCGTTATCATTTTGCCATAGCACCTGCAAGGCGCAGACAACAGGGTCGAGACGTTAACGCGCCTCCTCCATCAGTTCTAGGGCGTTGGCAAACGAAATCATATTTTATATGATTTAAACAAAGGGGACGCATCACGGCCAGGGAGGCGCCGCCTCGCCGCAGAGAAAGAACAGCGCGCGGGGATGCATGGGGGGGGGCGCAGTCAGAGAGCCCCCTCACTGCGCCTGCGCCTCTGGAACTGCTGCTGCTGCCACAGCCGCCGCCCCCGCGACTCCCTAACCCAACGAAGTGGGGCCCCGAAGGAGGAGGCCGCGGTTCCGGCCACATTACCCAGCTCGCCATGGAGCAGAGGCCCAAGACAGCCCCCATCTTCTTCTTCCTCTTCTTCTACTTCTTCTCGCGGCGGTTGAGTTGCGCGGCAGCCCTTTAAAGATGGAGCCAGCGGCACCGAGCGGCGAGGGCTTGTTTACTCTCCAGCCTGCCTCGCTCACTAACCACGAGCTTTGACAGGCAGCAACGCGTCACTTCCGGGCTGAAGGAGGAAGTACAGCCACTGGCCACCTCCCACCTCAGCGCACAGGATTTAGTAGGGTAGACTCGCACGGGCATCTGACTTCTGGGTTACCTTAAAAGTATTTTATGTTATGCTGTTTGGTTTGGTTTTTGCGGCAAAACAGTACGGGGAAAATCCAGGGTTTAAACGTAGGTGTAGGGCAGCAATGTTTCCTGTCCCCATTCGCTAAATGTAGCTTTAATGTATTGTTAATCTTTTGTTAGAAGCCGCCCAGAGTGGCTGGGGAGACCCAGCCAGATGGGCGGGGTATAATAATTTTTTATTTTTATTTTATTTTATTTTAATAACCTAACCTCAACAGAGGGACGTGGGTGGCGCTGTGGGTTAAATGACAGAGCCTAGGACTTACCGATCAGAAGGTCGGCGGTTCGAATCCCCGCGACGGGGTGAGCTCCCGTTGCTCGGTCCCTGCTCCTGCCAACCTAGCAGTTCGAAAGCACGTCAAACTGCAAGTAGATAAATAGGTACCGCTCTGGCGGGAAGGTAAACAGCGTTTCTGCACTGCTCTGGTTCGCCAGAAGCGGCTTAGTCATGCTGGCCACATGACCCGGAAGCTGTACACCGGCTCCCTCGGCCAATAAAGCGAGATGAGAGCCGCAACCCCAGAGTCAGCCACGACTGGACCTAATGGTCAGGGGTCCCTTTACCTTTTAACCTCAATAGACAGAATCCAGCTCCTCCATCTCAGAAACAATCATGCAGCATGTGGTTATGATAGCTGGAGGGCTGTCCAAATTATTGCAGTTTTGAAACTTTGAGTCCACTATTTTGGTTGTATCTAAAGATAAACCAGAATCTGCTCCTTGACCTTAGGAACCATCATGCCAGTTTTGGCTACTATATCTTAAGCAGTGTCCAGTTCAATGCAGTTTTCTAAAGGTGCAGTTCATCATTTTGTTTCAACATTGCAACCAGGAATATACAAACATAGACAAAAACCTGCCCCATTACCTCAGGAATGACCATGCCAAAATTGGTTAAGATCTCTCAGGAGGTGTCCCAATGTGTATGAACAAACAATCAAAATATATGATGGAGAGCCTGTGCTGTATTTATGGTGTTCTGTTATTTTCCCGCTATTGTTTATTGTTTGCAGGCCACTTGTGGCATTTATCTGAAAACTCTTGCATGTGTAGTACATGATAATAATAATAATAATTTATACCCCACCCATCTTGCTGAGTTTCCCCAGCCACTCTGGGCGGTTCCCAATCGAGTGTTAAAAACAATACAGCATTAAATATTTAAAACTTCCCTAAACAGGGTTGCCTTCAGGTGTCTTTTAAAAATAGGATAGCTGCTTATTTCCTTGACAACTGATGGGAGGGTGTTCCACAGGGCGGGCACCACTACCGAGAAGGCCCTCTGTCTGGTTCTCTGTAACTTCACTTCTCGCAATGAGGGAACTGCCAGAAGGCCCTACTTCAGGTATACAAATGCATTCTAGTAGCATTAAGCAAAACATTTGGAAGTCCATGTCACCTGACATGAATACAGGAGTGGGGAACACATTTCTTGGAGGAAATTGTAATGTTTTTCATGCCTCTCAGTTTTCCCTGAAAATGTTTCCCGCTTCCCCTGCTACTTCCTCCACTGGATTTATTTCTAGAGGCCAACTGAGAAAGATGACACCCTAGCTGTGGATGGGGAGGGGGGGATCAATAGCTATGGAAATTATAACCCCCTGATTCTTCAGCTCCTTTCATGCCATTATGAGGCAACTGCAGGGCTGAAAACCATTGTCCCCTCAAAACGTGTATTTCTGCCCTAACTTCTAGAGGTCAGTCTAAGCCAAGAAATGGATGAGCCCTTTAATGATGACCAGCTCCTAAAATGTACACCCTCCCTAGGCTAAAGCAGATTGTGTTTTTCCCACTCAGGGATGTCAGTTTGAAAAGTGTCATCCAACTAGCATTACCACCATTACCCAGAATGTATTTGTGTACTGAATATCTCCCTAGATGGCATTTATTTATATATAAGCTGCACGTACAGCAGCATCAGTACAGATGATGGCCGATATTTTCAGCAGGGCAATCATTTCCATGACAACAACTGTCTGTGGCTTTCCAAAAGAAGAAATGGATTCTTAGGCTACAATCCTCTACCCTTTCCTATTGAAGTCAATTAGACGTACTCGTGATGAGTCATGCAAAGGATTGTGCTGTCAGTAAACAAATGTTCCTTTTAAAATGCAAGTGAAGCCGGAAGTTCTTAGTTTAAACAAGATCAAACACTGTACGTTTAATTCTGACCTTGAAATACATACAATATACAGGGAGCAGCCTGTTTAAAGAAATAGCCTTGAGATGGGGTAAGAGCTTTCAGATTACTATGCTAGAAAGTACATTTCGTTGTTCTCTGAGTGCTGAACTGCTTGGAAGAACACACAGTTGTACAAAATGTAAAAGACTCAAATAAAACAGTGTGTCAAGTGTTCCTTTAGTAGCTGTGTCAGAGACTCCCAGCAATGTGTCACAAAAGAGCCCAGCATCCTACTGTGAAGTTATTGCAAGACTTAAAGCACAATCCTAATTTTGATTATCATTCCTAAAATAAAAACCCTTGTGTGATGTGTCTTGGGTTCCTTGACACTGTCTTTTCTTCTCCTCTTCCTTACTTGCCCTATGTGGGGAATGTTAATGTAAATGAGTTTCGCTGCTTGCTATAACAAGGCCTGGACAAGGTCAGGGGAGGCCTGGGTTGTTGCTGGTGGTACTGCCACTACTAACAACTAGGGAACTACTGCAACCTTTTCCATACCCCATCCTAGTGCTGCTGCTGCTGCTCCAGCCTCTCTCACACACCACCACTACATGTTTGCAAAATGTGCACAGTGGCAAGCCTTTCTTAACTATATTGGGCAGGGTTCAATCCTGATTGCAACCCGTTACCATAGAGGAAGGAAGGAACACTGATATTTGGATGTAGCAAAAAGTCAAGCCTGCTTATTTTCTACAAACAGGTATATTTCACCTCCCTAATCTTTTGCGACAATTCGTTCACCTGGAATTTTACCAATGACAAATCAGGTGCGGTTGAGAACATTTAAGCTATAACGTAACACCTTAGACCGTTATATGGTTTGCCTTTACCCAAATGTATTATTCAAAACGCTTCTCGGGGAACATTAATTCATTTTGATAAAGGGCTGGACTGCTATTGAATGCTATCTTGGGAAATATATTTAAAAACCCAACATTGTCAATTGGGTGAAACAGTCTATAGGAATTTGCTACATTTACACTATACCCAAATGTGTTGTGCCTTAAAGTGGGTGTACTTCTTTTGATGCTCAATTTTTGTCAGTGGCTTAGTAGCCATTGTGCTATTGCTAGTTGGATACTTCTACTACTCATTTACCCCAAGAAAGAATCCAGCAACTTTCCTGTGATCCAGGAAACTGTGAATCCAGCAACTGTCCCAAGCGATACATTGTATCTTCTATACAAACAAAATCTTTATTTGACAAAGGCATGTAACCTAAAAATAGTCTGTGGAATCTGGGTATTTTTGGCCGTGGCTTAATAGGTCAAAGTGAAACCAAGACAGTTTAATTCTAAATGGCCTTGAAGCTTTGCTCCTGATATCAAAGCTGAGCTTATACACAGATATCAAGTCCAGATGGTACTTAAATTAATCTGGCTTCTGGATACTTTCCCTGCCTGACCATCTTAAAGTAAAAGTGTTTCCAAATTCTGTGCATGCCAGTTACTGACAACATGAGCAGCATTTGCACATTTCAAATTAAGCCAATAGGCAGGTCTTTTGGCTTCTGTAAACTTTTCCTGGCTCCAAAAACTGTTTGCCATGATATATATATGCAGAGTAGAAGATAAAGGCCATTAGCTGAGCAGATCTCTGCATTGTGACCATTATATTTTTTCTGATTTTTTTAAGGAAGCATGTTTATCTGATCTGTAGAAAATGCAACTTGAAAAAAGAGACAATGCACGTATTTTTGTAAACTGAGAAAAATATATTGCATGTTTATTTAAATGCTGAAAACTGATCAATTCCAAATTTCTCCTTAGAATATGAGAGTTTATTTTTTAAGAAAATTTATCTCCTACTTTTCCATTGCGTGATAACCTTTGAGGTCTTTTCCAGTTCTATGATCCCAAAGAAGGTTTACAATAGATTGAAATAACACACACACACGTGTTCAGATCTGAAACCTACACAGCCTGGCCGTCCTTATCCTCCTGACATGGTGGATGTGCCACAGAGTGATTCCTTTCAACTCCACTGTCTCAGGAAAACTGGCAGCTGGAGCTGGGTGCTCTTTCTGACAGGGTGGGGCAAGCAAACTCCCTGCAGCTCCTTCTTCTTTCAGGCTGATGGATGGGGCCAGGCTGGTCCTGCACTCACTGTGTTCTTCTTCCTGCAACCTCTCAGTGACACTTTGGCTCCAGGGTTTATTCTAATGAGCAGCTAGACACATTTTGTGCAGCATCCCAAAAAAGAAAAAATAGTTTGCGGTGTGACATGTGCACTTGGGCATATGGGATTTAACAAGAAGCTAAGTAATTTATTGAAAAAAGAAAAGAAATAGATGAGCAAAGATAAAAAGAAATGGAAAATGAAGATGAATCCTGGTTCCTTTCAAATCTGCACGACCTTAATAGTACATGATGGGGCTAATTACTTGACTAGTCAAAGGCATTTATTACCTCACATTGAACTCTACTTACACAATATATGTAGGTTTTTAATCGCTACGCACCAGTACAAAAGGAACAGATTACACAATTGTGCCATGGTGCTTCATCTCACATTATGTTGAGCACATTAAGATTTCTTTTGTTTTGAGAAGGGTGGGAGCTCAGCTTCATAGTTATGCTTTGTAGGTTAAGGAATTTAGATCATTTATTCCCCCAAATAATTGGGGGATCTCTTTACTTCCCCCATTCTTTTCAAGGCACATCTCTCTTTCTTGCTCCCTCGCTGCCTTTTTTATTATTTTCCCAAACTTTCTTTTTCTGTTACGCTTTTTTTGTTACCCTTCCTATCTAGGTAAAGGTAAAGGTACCCCTGCCCGTACGGGCCAGTCTTGACAGACTCTGGGGTTGTGCGCCCATCTCACTCAAGAGGCCGGGGGCCAGCGCTGTCCGGAGACACTTCCGGGTCACGTGGCCAGCATGACAAAGCTGCATCTGGCGAGCCAGCACAGCACACGGAAACGCCGTTTACCTTCCCGCCAGTAAGCGGTCCCTATTTATCTACTTGCACCCGGGGGTGCTTTCGAACTGCTAGGTTGGCAGGCGCTGGGACCGAGCAGCGGGAGCGCACCCCGCTACGGGGATTCGAACCGCCAACCTTTCGATCGGCAAGCCCTAGGCGCTGAGGCTTTTACCCACAGCGCCACCCGCGTCCCGCACCCTTCCTATCTGTTTCTCTATTAATTCTTATTTTCTCTTCCCTCTTTCATTTTTGTTCTTTTGGTTAGAATAATTCTCAGGGTGGGCAGAGTGATGGCTACATGTGTGCAGCAGGGGGGAAAGTGTATAAATAAACCCTGCTTGGCTCTTTGGCCAATGGCAGGGACCAGAATGAGTTTCCCTTCAGCTCGCATCTGACTCACAGATCAGAGATCTGAACTTCCACAGCTCCAGGCTTTCATGATCTAACCACCCCAGCCCACGGTTTCTCAGCACACCTCCACGCTCCTAGCATGGTTCATGAGCGCCTCAGTGTGCAACACAATAGCTGGTTCATAAAAGTGCATGTGTTCTTCCTTCTCCTCAAAGACGTACCTGGCTGTGAGGTGTTTGGGTGGCACTGTGCAAAGCACTTTGCAAGCCCTGGACTCAGCACTTCCTGAGCTGGTCAAGAGAGGACAGCTCCATGAAAGGAAAACCCCAGATTTTCAAAAGCAAGTAGGCAAACCAATCATCTTCTGCTGGAGGCTTGGCTTGGAACCCACAAGGGGAAGTCAGAAATGTGCTGTCTCAGCAAGAAGGTGGTGCCATTTGAGGTCCTGGGGAGGCAACGTCAATACTGCACTTGACCACACCTCCGGGTGAAGCTGTGCTTCCTCAAAGGGCCCTTTGCCCAGTTCTGCCAGGGCTGACATCTCTAAAGTGATGGAGATGTTACTGGGGACTTGTCCTTATAGTCTGAGGAAGGTGGGGGAGCTATGTCCTCAGGTCAGGAGGTGTAAGGGACTGGCTGGATGCAGAGAAGTGGGAGGCAGCAGCTGGGGAGCGCCCAAGAGAAGAAGGTTCAGAGCCAGGGGGTTGGTGGTGGAACAATGAGTGGTCAGAGAGAGAAGAGGGAGCAGACTGGGGGGAGGAGGTGTCAGAAGCTGGAGAGGTAACAGGGCTTAGTGAGCGGGAAGAGGTTATGGCAGAGAGCAGTCCAGAATCAGAGGCAGAAGCATAGGCTGGAGAGGAGGTGGGCCAAGAGGCAAGAGGTCAGGCAGACTGCTGAAGAAGCCTGGAGGTTCTCTCCCTTCCTGCTGTGGCCTGGGGGAGAGATGCCTGGAGGGCCTCATTTGGCTCCAGGCCTGAGGTTCCCAACCACTGCTGTAAGAGGTGGAAGATGCACTCTCACTCGGACCACCTTGAATGTTCAGTGCAAAGTGAGAATGGTAGCATTGCTGGGATGGTGGGCCTGTTGCCAACTCTTGGACCCTGAAGAAGAAAAATGACATGCTGCAAAGTCACATCCAAAATATACCAACCACAATGGGGGCGGGGGAGAAAATGCCATTAAAACTACCCTGGCACTTCCCTTTCTTGCCACCCTATGGACTTGTCTCAGATCTTTATGATTCTAGACGTACAGCACAACCTAATGCCTGCTTACTCCTAAATTCTATTATGTCTAATGGGGCTTTCTCCCTAGTGTATGCATGCTTTGGGTTCTGCTTTGATTAAGGCCTATCACCAGCCTTTTAGAAAGCAAATCTTTGTTTGCAGCTAGCACCATTGAGAATTCTTGAATATAGTCTCCAACCATTTGTTATCAGGAGTCACATCACCACCACTTAGATTCTCTGCTTTCCAGTTGCAGTCTGCACAGTTATTTCATTAACCTTGGACCAATACATTTATACCTGCAAGGCACAGAGCAGATTATGCACTTCATTTCCTAAGAGCATCTTGCCAGTATTAGTGAGGAATCTGTTAAATCAATGCAGAGATAGCAAATCATGATAAATGACCTGAAATAGAAACTGTGATCATTTATTCATTTGAGACAAGTCTGTAGGAAAGAGTTGGCTGTAGCTATTTCTGAAGCATGCATTCTTGAGGAAAAATTGAACTTCTCACCCCTGTTACACACTGAGTTTGGGAGTGGAAAGGAACACAGTAGTGAACTTTAAAAAAAAACAACCTTGCTGTGTATGCCACATCGGTCAAGTTAGAAACACACAACTCAGGAATATTTTCTTTGCAAAAGGGAGGTGCAAGGTAGGCAAACTAAGGCCCAATCGCCTTCTTAATCAGGCCCGTGGACGGTCCGGGAATCAGCATGTTTTTACATGAGCAAAATGTGTGCTTTTATTTAAGATGCATCTCTGGGTTATTTGTGGGGCATAGGAATTCGTTCTTTTTTTCTCTCTCTCTTCAAAATATAGTCCAGCCCCCCACAAGGTCTGAGGGACAGTGGGCCCCCAAAAGTTTGCTGACCCCTGTGCAAGGGTATTGGGATATGAGGATAACAATCAGATCAAAGTGACCTCCATGGGACACAAACCTGGGCAGTGTGAATAGAGGTCCTGGGCTGCCCAGATGCCAAGACTCCCCTCTCAGTATCAATGATGTGGTCCAAAGGAAAGCAGAGCAATACATTTGGCACTAGCTTGGCTGCAGGAGTTGCCGGAAGGACCCACTCTGGATTTGTGTAGGGTTTACTCCCTAGCCTTTCCTTCTCCCAAAGATCTCCTGCATGGCTGTGAGTACAGATTTTTCCTCAGAGTTTACTCACAAAGCCTTCTCACAAATGAGTAGAGCCACAAGGCAGTGGAAGTTTAGGACCAGAGTTTTCCTTCTCTTAGATGGGCTACCTTCCCAGGTTGATGAGCCCCATCTGCCCCCACTTCCCTTTTTGACTCTTGGACCCACTATTGGTCTCATCCACTCAATCTGCCAGAGCCTATCTTCACATGGAGGGGAAGCCCCTAACTCACCTTGGGCTTGAGACCCAATGGCTGTCCTCCTTTCCCCTTATTAGATAAAGAACAAAAATATCTACAGTTAATATTTCCATTGCATTTTTTAGGTGGACCACTTAAAGCCAGTGCTGAAATCGAAGGTCACTCAGATTTCATATTTTCACACCTTTGAGAAAATCAACATGGAACATGTGAACATTTCACAGTAAAATACACATTTTGAGGTGACGCGTTCAAACCATGGTCCCATTCTATAGTAACTTGTATCATTCATATGTACAATTTCCAAATTGTTGCCTTCTATCTGTTTCAGCTTGTTGTATATTTACTGTTTTTGACACCACACTTAAATTTGCATTTGAAAAAGAATGAAGGCCCTCCAGTTTTGCTTTTCAATCTTTAAAAATGCCTTTTATAATGCTGAAGAGTTTCAGCCATGTAACAGCTGAGCAATGATAACAGCTTATAGTATCATATTGTCTTATGTCTCACACATATTACGAAATACCCCAGGAGATGCATAGCTGGCAATCATACACATTTATTTAATTGACTCTGACTTTTAATGAACTTTTACTCAACAGATTTGATAAGAGGTTCATGAATATATTTAAAATTATAATTCAAATTATATGGTACTTTTCTTATTCGCAAGAAGAATCAAGCAATATGCAGCCATTTTTAATAGTATACTCAACTTGCAGAACTGCACTTTTAGCTAATTAATCCCAGTTGGTTTTACATTCATCAGAATTCAATAGGATAGAAATAATAAGGGCAAAAAACCCCACCCACCTTATGATATCTTTACTTTGTCGGTATGATTGAGCTGAGCTGATGATTATATTAATTATCAAAGGATCTGTTTGGCTCTTCATCACAGGCATCATTTAAAATGCATGTCTTTATCTCTAATTGTGCTTCCAAATGGCTCTGTAATTGCTTGTTCACTGTTGGGAGCATGTTTGCATGTGGATGTGGGCACACTGGGGAAATGACTCCTACCTCCTGGCCCCTGGTCATCCAACTCAGGCCTTGCATATTCACTAACACCCAAGCTCTGATCTAGCACACGGAGTAATCTTGTGCATTCAGATAGAAACCTCATTGGGTTCAATGTAGTTTACTCCCAGGTGGGTGTGCATAGGACTGTTGCCAAACTGTAGGCGAATTAGGGCCTAAGATGTTTGATTCTTAAGGAAATCAGCCCTGAGTGCTCACTGGAAGGACAGATTGTGAAGCTGAGGTGCCAATACTTTGGCCACCTCATGAGAAGAGAAGACGCCCTGGAAAAGACCCTGAAGTTGGGAAAGATTGAGGGCACAAGGAAAAGGGGACGACAGAGGACAAGATGGTTGGACAGTGTTCTCGAAGCTACAAACATGAGTTTGACCAAACTGCGGGAGGCAGTGGAAGACAGGAGTGCCTGCCGTGCTCTGGTCCATGGGGTCACGAAGAGTCGGACATGACTAAATGACTAAACAACAACAACATGTTTGAGGTGGTACGTAGATGGCATCAGTTTTCATGGACTTAACTGCATTCACCTTGCAAACTATAGTTGTCTCCCTTTTCCTTCAATACTTTGGACCACTGAGCTCTGGTCCCTGCTTTTAGCTGAACTCCTCCTTTTCCCTTTTCAACCTGTGTTTAACACGCTGATCTGATCACTTATTTGTTCTGCCCTTCTTTTTTAAAAAGTGCAACACTTTTCATATTAAAAATGCTCCTAAAAGAGGAGTGGTGGCTTTGTGACTGATACAATGGACAGCACTATGCTGTCTGTTGCAATAAAGAGAAACAGGTTCTTCTGAGCTCTCACTAGGGGAAGAGATTGCATGTGTGCAGGCCCATGCAAACAGGCAGGGGTGGTAGCCAGGTACACTTGTCTCAGGCCCCGGATGCCAGGGAGCTGCTGGACTTACGCTGTCATGCCAAGAACTCCCTGTGCCTCCCTATCACTAATGCCCCATGGCAGTGCTTCTCCCTTTAACAATAATTATTATCAGGGCTGGGCAGCTGGATCAGGGAGCCCCTATTTTAAGTTTCCCCAATGCCTCTTAGTGCAGCTCCAGGCCATTGGTGGAAATTCTAATGGCTGCTTTCAGAACACTGCTGCTACCCACCTCTGTCACTCACTAAACCAGAGCGGTAGGCAACAATGTTAGAAAAGACACATCAGAGGGCACCTTGCCAGCACCCCTCTCAAATCTTGAACCAGACTTATTATTGTGATGCAAATAAAATGCGCTGAAC
This sequence comes from Podarcis raffonei, assembly GCF_027172205.1. NCBI lineage: Eukaryota > Metazoa > Chordata > Lepidosauria > Squamata > Lacertidae > Podarcis > Podarcis raffonei. The sequence goes on from NC_070604.1 coordinate 57,700,559, forward strand.
AAAGACGAGATGGAAAAAAGAACAAAAAAGGGCAGACACACTTTGAATGGAGAGTCAGCTGTAGGATGACAAGAACATTATGATAACTAGTTATTTGCAGCCTCTCATAACTTCTGAAAGCTTTCCTTCCTACCCTGTCCCTGTTAATATATATATACATATTCCGTTTCTCTCTCTGTCTCTCTAAGCAGCTTCTGATAATGTTGCTTCTTTCTGGAAATGCTTCTTGTAATCCTGGTTTCTGACTGCTCATATATTTCTTTGCAAAAACTGCAGATCAGACACAAGCTGGGATGAATGTATGGAAATTAGCTAGTCAAGGAGAATCTTGGCAAGGGCATTAACAAATCTGAAGTGGGGGCGGGACATCAAGGAGGCTGAAAGCTTGTCTCCAGGAGCTTGCTGAATGTGTGTGTGTGTGTGTGTGTGTGTGTGTGTTCATCATTTTGCAAATGAATCATTAATTAGAATGAGGTAAACCAGGCAAAAAAGGGGGTGATTCAGTTTGTTAAATGTGGCGGTGTAATTTTTTTGTGATGTTGACAACATTCAGAATTACCTGTTTCAGAATACCAGTGCATCCACCTTGCAGTGCTTAGCTGTATGATGAACCAAGCTCTCCTTCCCCAAAAGTTGCTATCTAGCACAAAATGGAAGATAAGTTTCAGTGCACGCTTGATCAGTATTCACAAGGACATGTGCAAAAGTGTTTTTGGACATTAAAGCCCATACTGCTGCTGAAACTACAGTTCATGGTAATCAATTAGCACTGACCAGGTTGCTCAGCCAAGCAACTTTTCTCTGTTCTGGTTGATGTCCTTGGTTGTTTATTGCAAACGTAGTATTTGAGTGTTGTCCCACCCTGACTCACCCAGGTCTAAAAACCTGTCATTCCCAGGTGTGTTTGGTTGAATTTCTCTAGGTAGGCTGATGTTGGGAACAGCCATTCGCAGGGGGCAACAGAATAAGGTGCATGCCCATGACACCATTAATATGCATGTGCCAATCTTATGAAGAAGTAAAATACTCTTGGAGAACAGCCAGGTTCCCCCAAACACTTACCAAGAAAGCTTGTAATTCCTAAACAGATTCAGAAATGTGATGAGGGCAACTCAACATTTCTTTTTATTTTAAAGTGCCCTTGTTTATTTACAGCTTCATAATGCTGCTCCTTTTTGTGCTCCGAACCTTCCATTTTTCCGAACCTTCCAGTGGTTTTCCGTGGCACCCTGGGGTGCCTTGAATGGGGTGCAGTGAGCAACACTGGTCTTGACACTGTCCTTCTTTCCTTCCTTTCCTCCTCTGATGCCTTCTCACATCTCCCAAAGGCTTGTACACCTGTTAGTTGCAGCAGCCCTGGCTACAAGCCCAGCAGACGAATGGTGCCTCTGGGGCTGGTATGGGGCTGCTGGCTGCCATGAGCTGAGGTGGCCTCGGAATAAGTAAGCAAGCGGGCGGTGGAACCCAGCCAGCCAGTCCACCAACCCTTGCTGTTGGGAATGGACAGGCAAGTCCCAGGCCCCTGTGGGGCAGTGTGAGGAGGCACCTCTCTTGGGGGGAGGGGGCAGGTCAGAGACCAGGGGTGGCAGCAGTAGCTGCCTGGAGGAATCCCAAGGAGAGGGGAGAAGAGAAGAGGCTGAGGAAACACTCCACAAGGGAGGGTAAGAGGCTGCTAGCTCTGCAAGCAAGGGATCCTGAGCCCCACAGGAGTGCCACAGAAAGAATGTAGTTGGTCAAGGGAGCCTTGGACACAAAAAGGTTGAAAACCTCTGCATTAATATGTAGAGACGGAGGTGTGGAAGGAGGAAGCAGCTAATTTGGGGAGTGTGTATTTGAACAGATGCTTGAATAAAGGAAATGTAATCTCTTCCTCTTAGAGCTGTCAACTTTGTTTAGCTGGCTCTGCTCTTCTCCCTGCTGCTGTTAGCCTAACACCCAGAGCTGCTAGATCAAAGCAGAAATCATTCCAGGATCCTGGCTTCTTTGCAAATTAAGGGTGTGATGATCCTATGCATTCACTGAGATTTACTTTTCAGAGAGAAATGGAACAAGCTGCAGCTTGGCTGCAGGTAAAGTACGGTACTTTAGAATGCATGGACTCTGCCTGGGTAGCTGACAGCCAGCGGCATTTATTCTGCCTCCTAGGAGTGTTTGCTCTTTGCCTTTGCTTATGCTCTGCTTATTATTATTTGATAATAAAGCAAATATTACAAGTCTCCAGTATTCTCTACTCCAAATGATATTAAGGCTGCAATCTCACACGCACCTGGGGGGAGGAATCCTATTGAACTCAGTGTTGCTTACTTCTAGGTAGATATAGATTTGCAGAATCATAGCATTGCAGAGTTGGAAGGGACCCCTGTTTATATTAAACTCACATTGTTTAAATAAAAACCAACATAGTATTTTAGTATAGTATAGCATAGTATAGCATTTTAATCCAACTACTTATAAAAACTGGAAGTGGCAAAACCTATCTTTAAACAACTGCTCTTCATTCCCACTCATGCAAGATCAAATGCTTCTTTATCTAAGATGAAGATTTGCATCATCTAAATATACGTACAAAGTTACAAAATCTAAAAAGCTCCAGAGAAAAAGGTGGGATATATATAATTATAGCAACAAACTTTAAAACTTTATGACTTTCCCCCATTTCTTTTGTTCTACTCATATGAAAATCTAATTAAGGGGAACACACCCAACCCTACTGCCCTGGTATGCATGCCTACTCGAGTCCTATTGATTCATTGGGACTTACTCTCATGTAACTGCGTCTATGATTGCAGCCTAACTGGGGACCGAGTGAAAGTCCTCATCGGGACTTGTCCTCATCCCTATTAGCAGAGATGTCGCCACTATGGGAAAAAATCCTGCGGGCTAGCTCAGATTATGCCCTGATCTTTGAACCATTATGAAATATACTCAGAGTCGCAAAGTGATTTCATGCTCTTTATTCAGCTCATAGTGGTGAGGAGGAATGAATGAAAGTCCCATCAAAGTATCTGCTTTATATACATTATTTACACAATGGGCTGCACATGATTGGCTAATTCCGGAATTCTACTGTAAGCCAATCAGGTTGTGGATTCACTTCTATCTGGAGCATGATTGGGTAGTTCCTGCCAACCAATCATACTGCTGCATTGTTCTAGGACCAATCAGACTGCTGCATTCTGAATCCTATTGTTCTAGGACCAATCAGACTGCTGCCTTTTGGATCCTATTGTTGTAGGACCAATCAGACTGCTGCCTTTTGGATCCTATTCAACTCAGTACATAACACATTAATTGCACGCGTGCTTTCAAGTACATGCACTTCCACGAACACTGACGGAGCCTCCCACTGATCCAATCCCTCTCATTGGGCATCAGCAGCTCCTCTCCTATCACAGCGCCAAGTATTTAACACGATCGAGCAGCGCGCTGTAAATCTCCTTAGATCCCTTGCTCGATCCCGCCTACAAACCAACCGGGATTTATTAATCTTCTCGACAGCTTGCGCGGTGGGGGGAGAGGGGGGCGGGAAGAAGGGGGGGGAGGAGAAAACTGGGATCCAAGCAAAACGCAAGAGGGCAAGAAACCTCTGGATCGCTTTGCCCCTTGCGTCAGGAGAGCCGGATCCTTGGGGTTTTACGGCGGCCGAGCTGGGAGCGGAAGGCAGGGCTGCCGTCCCTTCCCTTCTGGGGACCGGTAGGAAGGATTTCATAGGATCTTCCCCTGCCGAAGCCGCAGCGAGCGCCGCGCGAGTTCCCGCCTCCTGCCTTCGCTCATTCATTCCCGCCGCCGCCAGCAGCTGCTGCTCCATTATGAGCGGCTCCTTCCTGGTTCCTCGTTGCCAGACGCGCGACTTGGACGGCGAGCCTGAGGCGGCGGGAGCCGGGAAGAGGAGGCGGCAGCAGGAGAAGCCCGGCGAGAAGCCCTCCTTCCCCGCGCCCGGCGCCTCTCGGGGTTCCTGCGCCGCGTAAAGAAGGAAACCCAAACAACCCGCGACGGGTAAGGACGGGTCGCCGCGAGGGGCTGCTGGGCTCAAAGTTTCCGCCGCGGTCCGGGCGCTTTGGGTTTGTTTCTCCCCCCCACCCCAACACCTCCCTCCCCTCGCGATCTGCCGTCGAGCTTATGCAATAGAGCCAGTCTTGTCCCAGGAGAAAATGGAAGCGCCTTTGGGATTTGTCGCGCTTTTGGCCCCCTAAAGCGCGCCAGCCAAAGGGTCGGCGCGTCTGGTTCGAGCCCACCCGGGGATGGTTTGTGGGCAGGATTTCTGCTTGGCAGGGGGTTGGACTAGATGATCCTCGGGGACGCCGTCCAACTCTACGATGCTTTGATTCTAAGCCCCGGACAGGAAGGGCTGCCTTGTTTTGCTCGTTTCCAGGGGGAACTCTCCGAAGTAATGGTTTGTGAGGAGGGGGGGTTCTGTGCGTCGGGGTGGGGGTGAAAGTGGGGAAGTATCGAACTTGCTTTTTCTTCTCAAAAGCGTGGGAGTTTGGTACAGGAGCAAATTGGGTGAGGGGCTGTCCCCGCTTTTGCTTCAAGCACGTCCTGGTGCTGTTTGATACCTGCTCTTGAAAGTCTCCTTTGCCCAAGTTGTGCGCACGTGTGAATGTTGGTGATTCGTGATAGGAAGCGGACAAGAATCTGGTGTATATGTACACGTGTGTGTGTGTGTGTGTATTCTAGCTAGTGGAGGGATTATATCTGCAGGTGTAAATATCAACAAGTGCCCGCACTCCCCAGCCAGCAGGTGGGCAGTTCAGGACTGCAATCTTGTACACACTTACTGCTTAGTAAGTCCCGTTGAACTTGGAAGCGCCACAGAATCTGCCTTACAGGCAGAAGGCCTCAGGTTGAGTCTGACATCGCCAGGTAGGGGCTGGGAAGAAGCTTGCCTGAAATGCTGGGAAGCTGCTGCCAGTCAGTGTAAAGAATACTGAACTAGATGGACCAGTGCTCTGAGACAGTATAAGGCAGCTTCCCATGTTCCTTCTGAGATATGCATCGGATTGTGCCATCAGTAGTCCTCTTCCAATCCACTGCCCCAAAAGAATTGTCTGTTCCTGTTACCCCTTCTGGAGTAAAAAAAAAAAAAGTTTATATACTCATAATGGTCCTGTGATAATTTGGCATGTTTCTGTGATCCTTGTAGCTCTATTTCTGTAATAGGCATTTTCCTATTTATTTGCAAAAGAGGAGTGTTGCTCAGTGTGATTAGGCAGTCAGAAAACACAGGTTCCCAAACTGTGGGCCACCCAAACTTCTTCGAGGTGGTTACAGTGTCTGCATTAAATATCCAGTATAGAGGTGATGATAGCTTTTTGCCTTCCAAGATCATAAACAAGGATTACCAAGCTGGGGCTCTTAGGCTCTAAGGCAGGATGCTCTTGTGCTGCCTTTCCCATCTTCTATATTCAATCAATCCTATCCCAAGCCCTGCTGGGACAGGCTGCTGGTTGTGGGGAGATACTGGCAATGCTGCAGCCAAGAGTAAGGGTCAAAACAGTGGCCGTTTCACAGCCCTCCGTCGTTCATGCTTTTAAAAAATATGTCCTGCACCCAGTTTTTGCCATCTCAGTCTTCTATATTTCACACTTGGTTGCACTGATGAGGTGCTCTTCCAGGTGACTTTCATGTGTGTCAGACAAAATGATGTATTTTCAAAGGTTAGTGCTTATAGCACTTTAGTGGAGGTGTTCTTGGAGGTGGGGCAGAGCTGTTGCAACAAGCGCTGATAAACCTGCTACTGGCACAGCCTCCCTTAGCCTTGAAGGCAAGTAGGTAGCTGATATGAAGACGTAATTATTTTGACATGCTGAGTTGCCAGCTGAACAGTGTGCATCTGGAGAGAAGAAGAGTTATTGCCATAAATACTAACAGGATGAGCTAAGCTGGTCCCTCAGTAGCTTAGGAACGAAAGCTTTGGTTTGTTCACAATATTCTCTAAAGCTGTGCATATACTGTAATTAGGAGAGATGTTGGTTGTGCATCACCTTCTGCCCTGGAAACTCTTAACCCTTATCCCAGACTGGAAGCTAGTTTTATTAATGAGTTGCAAAAAAGAAAAAAAAGAGGCAGTTCATGATTGCTTAAGTGTTCCACTTCCTCCTTACTATACCGTATTTCTCCTGTTCTTTTCCAAGATCTGGTGCCAAAATGGCCTCAGCTAATCATTGTATGAACTAATAGCGAACCCCAAAAGAAGCACAGTGAGAACTGTGTGTGCTTGGTGGCCATGGAATGCTCATTGACTTTTTTGGGGGTGTTTGGAAACATGGGGGGAGGGCGGAATGGAACATCTTTTGGGAGGGCATTGTTGGAACCCTGAACATTCCATATGGCTACATTTTGTCACAGGCCCCTTGTATGTGTGGATTATTTCTGCAGCCAATCAGAATGCGTTCTTCTTTAGGTAATTCATGGATTGCAGAAATATGAAATGGCAAGTTGAAACACAAATCCACCCTGATGGGTGCACACAGAGAGAGATTAGTCTGCTTCTGCACACAGGCCTTCCTGGCTGTGTCTGGCAAATACATGCTCAGAAACTCCTTTCGAAAACAGCTCGGGAAGGAAAGAATTGTTTGCTCAGCAATGTATTGATCATAATTAGTGTTTTCCTCCCGTGAAAGTTGCAGTGATATCATAATTAACTACTAGATGTTTTATCAGTTGCAAGTCACGTAGGTCTTCAGTTCTATGCACAACAAAGGCAGCAAAAGTACATAGAGTACTGCAATCTCCAGTGGTTCATTGAATTACAGCAATAAAACAACACAGTGGATTTGCTCCAGCTCACTGTGGGTGCAACGTCCTTGGGCGGATCCCCGTAGGGCATAATGTAGCTCATTTTCCCCCTTTCCCCCCACTTATGGGCACTCAGTGCACCAGACCATTACAGGAAAGGAGACTTCTAGCTCAAGTTCCATGACTGAGTGGGAGGAGGAAGAGGAAGAGAAGGGCTGGATGGGGTTCCGGAAAGTGTACAAGACTTTTCCTCCATAAAACACAAGTCTAGAGTGAGAGTCTAGGGTGATGTCTGCTGTTTCCAGGATCTCTTTCCATTGTGAGACTTTTGTGGGTGAGCTGAGTTTGTTTGAATGCTGAGTGAGAACCCAAGACTGAGAGGAAGGGTTTGTTAGAAGGAAAATGAATTTGTGTTGATTTGTATACAGTATATTAGTAACTTTGTATAAATGTACCATTTTTATATGTAACTGTGTATTTTCAGACTGTTCTGTTTAAGTTTTCTGTTGTTGCTTCAGTTTTTTTGTACCCCACTTAGAGATATTTTTATTATGTTGAGCGGTATGGAAATTCAATAATCAATACTCAAAGTGTGCACACTGAAAAGGGTAGTGGGGAGGATGTAGGGCTGTTATTCACTGTCAGGAGCCTTTGCACCCGCAGCATGTAATCTTCAAAAACTGGATCCTGGTCATTGACAGTAATAAAGTGAGTGATTCATACTCTTCAAAAATAGATTTTATTGCAGCAATTCAAAACTGTTGTGGCTTACACAGTGGGATTATTGAGTTGTAATCTCCAAAGTACAACAAGCTTATCTTTCTCTTCTGGTTTAATAAATATCTCCACGTGGTGACTATGTTTGGCATTATTTTTTTACTGCCATGTGCCCAGGCAGCAATTCAGGGGGTGCAGCTTCTCTTGCATTGAGTTACAGCAATAGGGAAATGTTTCTTTTGAATTTTTACTTGAAGTACAAGCACATGCACTTTTAAAATGAGCTCCTGATACATCACAATGACAGAGGTTTGTCCTGACTTATTTAGGACTTGCTCACTTAACCCTGAAAAGGTTAAAACATTTATTAATTTGCCTATCTCTGGGCACCAAGTGAAAACTTTTTTCTATGACCAAGCTTTTGGCTGATTAAACAATATATGGCCTTTTAAGTGTGTTTGTGGGGCAACTGGTTTTTTTGGTTTTTTTGTTACGTACTTTGTGTTCTCCTTTTTTTTTATGTTGTAACCACCCTGATATCTTCAGATGAAGGGCAGTATACAGATTAAAAAATGAAACCTGGGTTGTGTTTGATACTTACTTACTTACTTACTTTTACTAATCCGTTGCTGTTGTTGCTGTTGTTGTAATATTGTGTTTTTATGTGGTACACAGTCTTGTTATTTTTTATGTAAGTGTGGTTTATAAACATTTAAATTAAAATGTATAATGTTTTGAGGAGAGGGTAATTATTGCCTACCAAAAAGTGCAGAGGTTACATTGTCTCCACGAAACCCAATTTTCTATGCACTTTCTTCCTGTTTGCCTTGCAACCTGTGTGAACTGCTGTTCATTGTTCAATATGACAATGTTTTAAGGACTGAAAAGCACCGGAACCTTTCAAGTTCTTTTTCAGGCATTAGCTTCAGGGTACTTGATCGGTCCCTGCTCCTGCCATCTTAGTAGTTCGAAAGAAAGCACGTCAAAGTGCAAGTAGATAAATAAGTACCTCTCCGGCGGGAAGGTAAACGGCGTTTCCGTGCGCTGCTCTGGTTTGCCAGTAGCGGCTTAGTCATGCTGGCCACATGACCTGGAAGTTGTACGCCGGCTCCCTTGGCCAATAAAGAAAGATGAACGCCGCAACCCCAGAGTCGGCCACGACTGGACCTAATGGTCAGGGGCCCCTTTACCTTTTATTAATAAGACTGAATATTTTCCTACCTGGCTGTGCTAGGTTGCTGATCACTAGGGGCGCTTGGAGATCAAAGAGTGGTCTGGATTACCAATGAAGTGTAGAACTGAAGAGTTATGCCACTACTATTATGGTGTCAAGACTTTTAGTGGCAGTTCTGTTGTCTCATATCTTTCACAAAATGGATTATTGCAATAACGTTTGCATTTGAAAAAAGCAATGATAGTCTTCCAATATTCACCTACAGTGAATCTCTAAAAGCATAATCTCTTTTGTTCTCTAGAATCCTTCCAGTGAGGTGTGATTGAAATATCAAAAGCATTTACCTGCTAGACATTCCAGGTATCTGCTGTCTCATTTAACTGGTGCTTACTGGGCCATTCTCATGTAGCTGCTGATTTGCCTTGGAGCTTGCAGATCACTGGTGCGCTCACATGGCATGCAAATGTCCCAGTGTATTGCGGGGAGCATCTGTTAAATGTCTGTGATATGAAACACCTTAATGTGCAAATGCTTTCTGCGGGGGGGGGGGGGCTTGTCACATCTATGTCTATCCATAGCTTTCTGTTGTTATGGTATAGATAAATGCATGGCTGTTTTTACCCCCTTTTGTGATGTGGATTAATACTTTGCCATACATTTGCATTTTGGTTTTCCTTTACTGGTTGGTTATCAGGTACATTTTTGCCTAAGAGCAAGTGCATATGGTATTAGAAATAATACCTAGCTTGTAAACAGTATGATGTTTATAAAACTTTGTTGAATATCACCCAATATCTTTTTAGGGGTTTGATTGATAATTCTTAATGTGGCAGGATGCACCCATGTCTGGTTATGTAATGGCATTCTCCTAAATGATTAGCTGTCATCTTAGAAACCTAACAAAGTAATTTAAACTTATGTCAGGCAGCTTGCATACTTGGCAGCTTATGGTTTGGAGGATTTTTCAATTCTATGTTGAACGTAACCTCCTTGCAATTTAAACCAATTACAGAAGGATTGAATTACCACCACGCGGGTTATAAACACATGGGCTATGTTTAGCTTGACCTGAAATGCTAGGCAACGGAATACTGTGATGGTGTCCTCCCTGCACCCTCATGGTCCATCTGCATTCCTGAAACTATCATAAAGAAATTCACCTTCCTCTTTTCCTGGACATCAGAAACATTGGTCTTTTACCCTCCTTAAGATGATCTGCTTAGCCTACCACTACCCATTCCCTCCGTTTGTGCGACAGCAGAGTGTGTACAGTACTTGGAAACCACAAATCCTAAACCTAGGATATCAGCCAATTGTTCTAGGGACTTACTGGCCCCCAAAGAGCCAGGCCACTAAGAAAGAGAAGTCTCTGCTTGATGCCTCACCAAAGACAACCTTAAACCTGCTGTTAACCTGCTTTAATGTCATGGCTCTCAAACAAGAAGTGTTGAGACTTTTAGGACCATGAGGGAACTCAAACAAAACTTCTTCAGATCTTTCTAAGCAGCCTCAGAATACCCAGAGTTCTTTGCATAACATCCGTCACTCTCCAGAATGACTCAGTTTTTCTTTTTATGTAGAAGAAACTTACAGAAACCCAAGGTTCAGAATTCCCACTTTACTTTTTCATTATAGCGGTGCATCCCCTTGTTCTTGTTCTCACCAGAACTGGCTGTTCATTGTATACCTCTGAATACAAGGGAAATTCCTAACTAGAAAACTTTATTAAAGCTACAGATAGAGAAATGTAAAAATGATCCTAGCGCCTTCTCTTGGCGTTCCAATCACAGTGATTGCTGAGCATTTCTAGGCACAAGTTTGGGATTTCCAGGTCCGAGTGCTTTTTATTTTTATCTTTTTGCCCCACCATTTCCCCCACGAAAACCCACTCTTTACTGCTGAATCAGTGCAAAGAGCAATCCATGGGAAACCTGAATTGCCGTTTGCTCTGATTCAGCAGTAAAGATTGGACTTTCCTGTGGAAAATGTCAAGGCAAAAAAGAAGTGCTCACATGCAGACTTGGAAAGTGTGGACGTATGCCTAGAAAGCATGGCACAAAAGATAAATGTGGATGGTGCAGGATTGTTTTTCATGCTTTATTAAATGCCTAAAGCCACTGCACTCAGGTACTTCCATGTGATAATCTCATAAAATAATGCTTTTACATGTAGTGTACTTTAGACTCATTAGCCATTACCTTTTGAACTTCCACTTTTCTAATTTCCCTATTTACCTCATGGTATCTATTTACCTCATGGTAATTCTCCAGAGCTTTCAATTCTGAAATCTGTTACCTCTTATGACAGCGCTCTGCCTCCTCTCACTTCTCACTTTTGTGCCATTTGTTAAATTTCCTCTTTTTGTCCTACCTGGGGAATGGAAAGAGAGAAGCATTTATTCAACCTTAAGAGAGATTCCTCCAGCCTATGACTCTGAAACTTTGCTTTGTGATCCCAGCCCATCAGCCAAGTTACAGCCCATGTGACTGCGGTTTGTAGCCAAGCGGATTAGAATTAGCTTTAGAGAGTGGGTTTTATAAGGCACTGAATCAAAAGCTTAACTGAAAATACAACACAGCAACCACTTCCTCAGTTCCTACTAATTTGATTGTCTTAGGGAAATGTGTCAGTTTTGTCTGGGTGGCTCTGTCATCCAAAAATCCATTTTGCTTATCTTGGATGGTTTTAAAATTTCCTAGATATTTTGTGATTTTTCTTCCCCTGTGTTAAAAGCAAAGAGTTGGTGTGTCAAGATTGCCCAGGATGCTTTTGTGCCTTTTCCTTTTTAAAAAAAAAAAAAAATTTCTAAATATGTGTTCTTTTTTCATTTTGTCATAATTCACTGACATCCCACCCGCAGTCTCTCTCCCAGTTCTTCTCTAGACAAACCAGACATGCTGGTGGTGGCTGTCTTCTTCCCAAGAGGAAGCAGAAGTTGAACTTGTGGGCTGCTGATTTATGCAAATGAAAGTACACATCAATATGCTGAACTGTGCAGGCATTTGGTCCCTAAAGTATTTTTGATACATCCATTAGGAATGGCTCTCTGATACTATTTATTGGCTCCCCCACCCCATCTGCCAAAGAGGGGCCTTACAAATATCAGTAATAAGACCATTCTTGCCCTCACACTCATACATACAATCTAGAAGACATGATATGAATGGAAAAGGAATTGGTAGGGAGGAAGAAAAGTACAGTGGTACCTCGGGTTACATATGCTTCAGGTTACAGACTCTGCTAACCCAGAAATAGTGCTTCAGGTTAAGAACTTTGCTTCAGGATGAGAACAGAAATCGTGCTCCGGCAGCGCGGTGGCAGCAGACGGCCCCATTAGCTAAAGTGGTGCTTCAGGTTAAGAACAGTTTCAGGTTAAGTACGGACCTCCGGAACAAATTAAGTACTTAACCCGAGGTACCACTGTAAACGGGCTTGGACACTCAAACACTTTGTCATGTCCAATGGCTTCTAGTCAGTTTCTGGGTCCAACTCAAGGTGCTTGTTTTGACCTTTAAAAACCCTAAGAGACTTAGGGCTATTTTAGTTGAGGATAATTTCCTTCCACATAGTCCTGCCTGTGAGCCTCCTGAGTGCCTGACCTGGATGACAGTCGAACTGGTGTTAACCAGTTTGGCCAGAGGAGCAAAAGTCATGAAGCTAGCCCAAGTTTTCCAATCTTTCACATGGATTAACCTGGACAAGAAACAATAATATCCTTAAGTGGCTAGTTAGCAAATGGCTGAGAGATGAGAGCCTACCAAGTACCAGTCGTGGTTCATTTGTTCATCGTTGCTATCTCCACTAAAGTGCTTTCCAGTGTTCAAGCCTATAAAACTAAAGCTTTGCACTCTTGAATTTTGTAGGCATAAGTGTTGAGGACTTCAAATCATGTTATAAGCTCTTGAGCTGTTAACAGTGTTCACTACTTGGCTCCAGTTTGCAAACTTTTCTTTACGCTTCATGGGACTAGAAACTTTGAGGAAAACTTAGAGTTTCAGTGTCCCAATGAGTGAATGTTTCTTCTTCTTCTTCTTCTTCTTCTTCTTCTTCTTCTTCTTCTTCTTCTTCAAATAGTTTGGATTCAACCTATTTTCTTTTAAATTAGAAAATGGGCGAGGGCAGGAATTTTAAATAATTGGGTTGTATTCAATCAGAGTAGACCTACTGAAACTAAGACTTTCTCACTTGGGTCCATTAATTTCAATGGGTTTACTTTGAGTAGGATACAAGCCATTGTCCTTTCTCCCTTGCTGCTTCTTACCCTGAGTCCTTGAAAATAAGAACTGCAAGTAGAGCCTGTACTCTCTACAGTTCTTTCACGTACACCTAGAGACTTGGGCAGAACTTCGATTATTTTATTCAACCACATTTCAGGCTACATCATGGACTCTATAGGGGCTGACTGGTGGCAGTGACCACTGCTGTTAAAAAAGAAGGTCAGAATAACTTGCTGAGCATGTGGAATTGATAAAACAATACTATTCTTGTTTACGTGGGAGTTCCACTGTGCTCAGTGCTTTAGAATTGGAGCTTCAGAGAACAAAATTTTTGAATAAACATTAAGTGTCTTTCTGTGTTCAATGCATTGACACACTTTCCAGGAGTAAGCCCCATTGAACAAGTTTGTATACATAAAATTATCTAGAATAATACCATTAAACACAACTTTACTGTTGAGTAAACAGTCAGTCTTGCAGTTGTCTGGATTGGAGCCTTAATTCAGATTTGGAATTTAGTTCATATAGATGGAAGATTTATAGGCAACGTTACCAGATTAGGGGCTCTGTGGTGGATTGTACAAAATATGAAACTGGCTTCCCAAATCTTTTCTGATACCATCTGTCCCTTTTGCATATTATTATCAATTATTCTGATATTTGAAACTCATGTGTTGAAACCTTAGTTTATGAAAACATGTTGACTTTTCTTTGTTTTATGTTTGTCTCTCTTACCCGACCCCTTGTGTGAAAAATGCAGAAATTACTTGAGACTCATGAGCTGAACAATCTAATTTAGCACAGTGGGCTATCATGAGTCATAATTAGGAAGATCACAGCCAATTTCAACGCATGTTAGGCACACTTTATTGCCACCAGCTGAAACTTTTCCCATTAAAATGTACATGACTACCTAAAAGAGAGGTTTGTTCTCTGTGTGCTTCATACTGGGTTTTCCTTTTATATTTGTACAGCAGTGCTTGCCTTAAGTGGTATTTCTTCATAGTCAAGAATCAATTACTTCCGTGTAATTACTTCCATGTTTCAAAGTACACTCCCACCAGTTGTGTCCCCTCCAAAATGGGAGAACAGAGAGTTCCAGCTTTACTATCAATGTTCAAAACTAATGAATCAGTCTCTTAAGCCATCAGCTGGCTTAGAAATAATTAGTTTTAAAATAATAAGTTTGGGCTTATCTGCCTTTTGGTTCCTGAGTGGAAATTATATTCTCGTCTTTATAATAATTAGGGTTGTGTTGTTGATTTTAACTAACTTAATCACATCTTTTCTGTTATTTTTGATCAAGGTTCTAGCCTAACTTGTCGCACCCAGTTCAGCAATAAAGCAAACTAGCATTGTTTGTATTTGTTGTAACCAGCGTGTGGCAGCTTTTGCAATCATTTTGTCAAAAGTCCGCTCCTCAGATTTGTCAGGTTGTCAAAGAAAATTCCTCAAAAATACGTAGGATTTCTGCACTGTCTTCACTTGCTTCTGTGCAGGCAGAGTCAAAAATTTGCCCTTTGATTCAGAGATACTCAGGACAAGCCCAATTGGCTCTGAGTAATATAATACATAAAGCTTAATGGCATTTTATCTGTACATACTAAAGAGACCTTTCTTTTCTGAGATAAGTGTTTCTTTAAAATATCAGCCAGCTGTTTTTGTGCCCTGAGAAGAGCAAATATAAAAAATTCAGCAGCAGCGTTCATGTTCTTTTTTGCTCTTAACACACAGTCTTTTAAATAGCTTCTCTGGAGTTGGGAGAGTTCAGTAAAAGCTCATGCTAATGAAGTCTCCAGAGGAAATGGGAGTTCTTTGCTAATCTGCTATTAGGATTTATTTAAGGCTGCCTGAAAGATGGATTGTGTCTCTTGCTGATCTGGCCACACTTATGTAAACCGGTGGAATCTTGTTCCCTAAAGTTACAGAAGCAGCCTGGTGCTTTTGTGTGTTTGAATGAACATGTGTATGTTATGTATTCAGTGGTCTGTGTTTGCCTGAGCTTGAGTCTGGATTCTGAGCTCCTGTGTTCTGATTCAATACATGATATCCAATCACAGAACAATTCAGGATTTGGACCTCTACCATTGGCCTTTAAACTCTGAGTTATGATTCGCAGCTTGGAAGTCTAGACAGCCAATCACGTTGGGAGTGGGAGTGGCTCAGGCCTTCAGAAATGTATAAGCAGTTGCTTTGCTCATGTTGTCTAGGCCTGTCAGTTCAATAAAGGTTTTTGCTGCTACCACTGTGTCTTGCCTCGTGGGAACCCACCTACACTTCAGTGTACTCTGGGAAAGGTACAAAAACCCACATCTTATAGCACATGTTATATTTATATTTCTGCCTGATTAGTTAAGAAACTTTCCACCCTTAACCTTGGGGTATGAAAGCTCAAAAAGATTTGGACCCAGAAATGGGTGGGTATGGGTGTACATAACTTGAACAAACAGTGATTTCTCTCTACCTTGCTTTGGCAAAATGTTGTAAATGATTATAATTCTCCCTAAGAAACCTAGAGCATTTCTGATCTACTCATTTCATTCTTTGTGATCCTGCTATCATAGGTTTATTAATCCAAACAAGGTATCAGAACAGGACACTAAGGAATATTTGTGACAGGTTATGTTTTGACTGAACAGATGACCTCTTTTATTCTCTCTCTCTCTTTAAAAAGAGCTACATTCACATCTAATCTGGAAATAATGACTCATCCAATTTTTATTTTCACTATAAATTAATGGCTTTCTGGATCCTAGCTATAAAAGGTATGAGAAATCACTCAGCATATGAAACATTTAGAGAGATCTTAGGGTCACCAGAAGAGCACTGGGCTATGGTGCCAAGAATCATGACATAGATGCCCTTTTTATGTCTTAATAGTGGTATTATATTTTCTGCATTAAGTAGCCATTACATATATAGTAAAAGAGAGAGAGTTCTGAAAAGTGGGGTGGGTGGGGGAGAAGTGCAACTGATTCATACTTCCTCTACCCCCTTTTTCATATCTAAAGTAGCTATGAAACTTCCTGGCCAGAATAGAAGAAGTGGGATGTGGGGTATACTCCATAAATAGTTGAAATGGAGAAATGTTTTGCCCCTACCACATCATTATCTGTATTAGGAAAATGAGGTGCCTATATGCAGGTACTTCAGGATCTTAAATGAGATACAGTGTAGGAGAATGGAGAACTTTCGGTGGAAGGTGTCCTACATCCCCGCAAACTCCAAAAACCAACAACACACTTGTAGAAAAATCTTGTGCACAAGAACTTTCTTTGAATGTTGGGTGATTCCTGCTGGCTGAGGAACAGGGATACCCAAAGGGAGTGAGCAGCCTCAAGGTCAATACAATGCAATATAAAGTTCAGTGCTGTGGCCTGAGAGGTTTTCTTTATAACTGATTTGTGATCTTCCTCTTTGCTTGAAGATACTTGGGTGCCTGATTCAGTGTCACTGTTGACACAGGTGGAATCTACACACACATTAAAAATGCTGTGAAAATGCTTTAAGAAAACATTTTGAAAAATGCATTGAATTTTGCATAACTCACTTTCGCCATCTAGTGTCTCATTCATATATTGTACTTTGCAACACATTTAAAACGTTTTATTTGCAGCTTTGTAGATGAGTCCACAGGCTTAGCTTAGTTGCTCTTGGGTCAGACCCAATAAAAAGAGGCAAAAATAATAGCCAAGAGATCTTTAGCTCCATAACTTCCTTTAGTTTTGGACACTGGGCATGATCCACCCAAAGTGAAGCATACTTAAAACCAATTCATTTTAATGAGAGAGATAAATTAAACTCTTTCTGTTGAAATGGGTGGGACTTAGATGGGTTGAATAGATTGCACTACATTTCTCCCCACACCATTTCCATATCTTACCATTTTCCTTCCTCCTTTGTGCTACCATCTAAAACTACAAGTCATTGTTCTCTTTGAAACTCATCCTGTGCTGCTTTTCCTCTCATTTTCTTCATCCTTTTTTCATCATAGTTGTCTTTAGCAGAAGGGCTTATGTAGGCTGATAGATATAGGATTCTAGTGAGAGCATCCATCTTCCTTAAAACACAGTAGGTGTGGCAAGACAGCTGTGAGGTGGATGATAAATCTGTCCATTATGTATCTAGATGGCGATTGATGGATGGTTGTTTGTGAAGCCTTTACTATTAAGTCCTTTAATGAGGAGTTTTATGCAGCAAGCAGGTAGGAGAATCACCTTTAGCCATATACTTGAGTGACTGACTCTTCATATATAAGTCATTTTTCTTTACCATTATGTATAAAAGTCAAGCATCCTTACATATTAGGTTACAGCATCATGGAGCCCACTTCAGGTCAGATATAATAAGCACTTGAACAAAAACATTTCCCATGGAGAGGAGGCTGGATGTCAGTTTTCAAAAGCTATTGTAGTAAGCAGGGAGCCTGTTGACAGGCAACAACAATAAGGAGGGCAATAACTTTTTTATGGGGCTCTAATAAATAAACCCCTTTTTTCCCTCTTTCTGCCCCACAGCCTGTGCCATCACATCCCCCATTTATTTTGCCTCTTGTTGGCTAGATTGCAAATAAATAGTTTTATATTTTAAAAAAAATTACTACACAACATTAGGTGCTTATAAATAATGTAAAACATTTTTTTTTTGTCAAAGTGAAGACATTAACTGGATCAACCCTTGTGTTTCTTAAGCTTGATTCACTAAAATAACAGCAAGAGAGGATAGCTGACACCTATCTTAGCCAAGCACTGCTCCCTTGGGAAAGACATGGTCTGATGACTTCTGCTTCTGAAATGGAAATTGCTGGATTCAGCGCATTTATAAAGATTTGGCCCTACATCAGGGATGGGAGCCCACCCAGGAGAATCCAGACCAGTTTTGTGTTTGTTTTTTGTGGGTATATTCTGGAACATGTCAGTGATGCAGTAATACAGTTGGGTTACAGACGCTTCAGGTTACAGACTCTACTAACCCAGAAGTAGTACCTCGGGTTAAGAACTTTGCTTCAGGATGAGAACAGAAATCGTGCTCCGGTGGCGCAGCAGCAGCGGGAGGCCCCATTAGCTAAAGTGGTACCTCAGGTTAAGAACAGTTTCAGGTTAAGAATGGACCTCCGGAACAAATTAAGTTCTTAACCCGAGGTACCACTGTAGTGCATTTGTGGTGGATGTATACTGGACCATCCAGACATAATTTTTCAATTTTCAATTGGGTTTTATATGCAATTTGATTGTAGCAAGACCTCTCCGTGGTTTACAAGATATATTAAAAGTGTCAATGAAAACAGTTTAAAACATCTGAAAATAATTAAAGTGAAGGAGATAAAACACGTCAACAGCTATTTGTCTTTGTGCAGGCTTGCCTAAACAAAAATGGTTTAAACAGGCACTGGAAAGAGTACTGATGTTGATCGGCAAAGTACTGTATCTTTAAGATGGATTTCTTGCAACTTCATTAGTTCTGTGATGCTTCCCAAAAGTTTTTGCGTTATTGCTGTCTGGTGGAGGGGCACTCTTGCACTACAGTGAAATAAAAGGGATGTATGAAGGGCTCTTCAGTTTGCAGTGGGGCGGGGGGGGGGCAACATTGGAGAAGCCTGAACGAACCACAATTTGGGAAACGCTGAAGACAATAATTAAACAGAGAGCCAGTAAGGCATGATTTTAAAAATCAAAGATATTAATGAGTTGATGTGTGTGGATGGATTTACTTTGGATGAGCAGCATCCCTCCCACTCAACAATTTTCTAGATGAAAGACTTGTGATTCAGATGAATTAGGCACTCTCACTACTAACTGTTCGCAGGTTGAAGATGTAGAGGCAAGGCTACAAGAAAAAAGGTGTTTTTATCATAGCGAGCAAAGCCATTCATTGAACGGTAACTAAGGTAATCACTTATGGATCTGATCTGCAAGCAGAACAATTAAACAAGCAAATAAAATATGTTACCACTACCTGCCCCCCCAATTGACTTAACAAAGTCAGGGATATTCCAATTAAGTGCCATATTTATAATTAGGTAAAGGTAAAGGTACCCCTGCCCGTACGGGCCAGTCTTGCCAGACTCTAGGGTTGTGCGCCCATCTCACTCTATAGGCCGGGGGGCCAGCGCTGTCCGCAGACACTTCCGGGTCACGTGGCCAGCGTGACAAGCTGCATCTGGCAAGCCAGCGCAGCACACGGAACGCCGTTTACCTTCCCGCTAGTAAGCGGTCCCTATTTATCTACTTGCACCCGGGGGTGCTTTCGAACTGCTAGGTTGGTAATTTATAATTACATACCGGGTAATTAACCTTTTAATTGACATTCTTGAATCTACCTTTATGTGACTTTTTGAATTCCCTCTTTGTTTTTTGATAGTATTTTAAACAAAAATGCATGTTAAGTAATTGCTACTTTTAACCTTTTCAGGAGGAAAACAGGGAAGGAAGCTCAGCGAATGCTTCATTTTGTGATTAAGCGTCAGTTTTGTGGAAAATAATGCAGATGAACTGTGTTTAAATATCCATATGAAGGAAAAAAACCTCATTCTGTTGTCATATGTTACTTTTCTGTGGGCTAGGTCTCCTTCACTTCTTTTGCAGTGCAGAGACTTTTTAATAAAGTTGTATTCAGGAAGGTTTTCTGAAGATAACTTTGCTTTGTGCTCTGACATCTTTGGGTAAGGAAAAGGGTTTGACAACAGGATGCTTATATAACAGAAAAGACGTAAAGCAAAAGGTCATGCTTGATGGGGGCTCCAGAAGCATCCTGTGATGGACATCTTGTAGACTTGATTTGTCAGGACCTCGCTACAATTGCTGCTGTGCTCAAATCCTACAAATACAGCTTGTAAGCTGGGGGCTAGTATGACAGCTTGTCGGGGTAGGAATGATAAACTTTTGTTTTCTCATGGAAATTATTGGAAGTATGCTGCCTATGCAGTTAAAGGTTGGGGTTATTGTGCAGATTGAAATGTCTGGGTACTCTGGGGAAGAACCAGTGTCTTACCATCTGAATACAGTGACACCTCTGGTTAAGTACTTAATTTGTTCCGGAGGTCCGTTCTTAACCTGAAACTGTTGTTAACCTGAAGCACCACTTTAGCTAATGGGGCCTCCTCCTGCTGCTGCACAATTTCTGTTCTCATCCTGAAGCAAAGTTCTTAATCCGAGGTACTATTTCTGGGTTAGCAGAGTCTGCAACCTGAAGTGTATGTAACCTGAAGCGTATGTAACCCGAGGCACTACTGTATCCATATAGGTTTATGCAATAATGGGTAGGGACCCTTGAGATGTTACTGGACTGCAACCCCCATCAGCCCCAACCAACTTGTCCTATGATCAGGGATGATGGGAGTTGTAGTCCATCAGCATCTGGAAGGCCACAGGTTCCCCACTCCTGCAGTAAGCAATAAATCATGGCTTAGCACTGGCAGCATGTACTAGTGGTCTGAAGCACTGATCCTCTTGGGCTTGCCAATCAGAAGGTCGGTGGTTCAAATCCCCACGACGGGGTGAGCTCCTGTTGCTCGGTCCCTGCTCCTGCCAACCTAGCAGTTCAAAAGCACGCCCGAAAGTGCAAGTAGACAAATAGGTACCGCATTTCCATGCGGTGCTCTGGTTTTGGTGTTCTGTTGCGCCAGAAGCGGCTTAGTCATGCTGGCCACATGATCCGGAAAAACTGTCTGCGGACAAACACCGGCTCCTTTGGCCTGTAAAGCGAGATGAGCGCCACAACCCCAGAGTTGTCTACGACTGGACTTAACTGTCAGAGGTCCTTTACCTTTTACCTTTTTTTTTTACTAGTGTACTGCTTATTTGATCACTTCCACTTCGTTCCACTCTGCCTGGAGCCAAGAAAAAGTGAGCCAAGAATAAACCATGGTTTCCTCATAACTTGAGAGAAACAAAGAAACCAGGCAGGGAGACAAACAAACCAGTTCTAGGCAGTGTTCAAAATTACTCAGGCACATTTTGCTACTGTCGTGTGTCCAGTTGCAACTACATGGAGATTTCTGAGCACTGGGTTGGCGGCCACAGTTTAAAAACCTCTGCCATAGTCCATAATTAATACAATCTCCATTTCCACTGTGTGTGTTTCTCTTTCTTGCACACTGGGACAAGTGAATTGTTGTAAGAGCAAGCTACCGTCAAGCAATGTAGTTGAGATCATAGAATTGTAGATTGCAGCACTGGATGGGATTCCGAGGCTCATCTAGTCCACCTGCCAAATAGGTGTTCTGTTGCGTGTGGACCTGCACATGGTGTTAACAATTGTGTGGGTTGTTTCCATCTTCTATTTTACTTGCTAATCTTCTAACATACTAATATACTTGTTGATCTCCATGAGCCTGGAAGGAGGGGTACCTCCAACACAAAATGTGTGTGTGTGTGTGTGTGTGTGTGTGTGTGTGTGTGTGTGTGTACATACACACACACAGATGTACATATTTGAGTATACTGTGACCCCCCATACAGACTATTCCACGTGCCTTTCAAATGGTAGTGTGACTCCAGTGCACATGCACTTCCTCTTCCACGCTTCATTCCATGTTTTTGTGTAATATAGATAAATGTATGCAAACACATGAGTAGCTCGCAGGAGCTATTTGATATCTGACAGAACGTGGCGTATTGAATAAGCAGCCTTCTGTGTTGCATTTGTTAGCAGCACAATGTATTCATAGTGTCAACCTTCTGAAATTCTTTCCAAGCCTTGCTATTGAGTCATTTGCCTCTGTCCCACATTTCTCTATCAAGACTGATTCTTTGTGTGATTCTTCAGCACCCCCCCCCCCAAATCTATTCACGTTTAATTTCCCTATTGAGTGAGATCATGTTCTTAAGTAACAATGGAATGACTATGCATGTTTGTGGACTTATTTAGAGATTATGTAGATTCATGCTGAAAAATGCCATAAACTGGATATTTTTATTATCACTATCTGTTAGCCCATTCAAGTGCTGACGTGGATGATTTGTACTAATGTTTGCACAGTTGATCTGAAATGGTGGGAGAGCCATTACACGCCTTATTTGCAGTGAGTAAACAGCAATCCAAGCTCAATACAGTGGCAGCAATGTTCTTGTCACCCGTTTGTCTAATGTAGGTGTTACTTGAACTTGCTTGTTCTTGGGAATTCATGTGATTCTCTACCCACATTCTGAAATGACACCATTCCAAAAAGGATTGTTATCATGTGCCTTTTTATCTTAATGAGATGGAGGGGGGGTGTGATCTAGCAGGTCTCTGTGCAGAGCTCAGTTTACTGAATTATTCCTAAAGAAGTATTATGCTGCTGACAGAAGAGTATTCTTCAAAGAAATGCCGAATGTATAAACAAGCCTGTTTTTGGGGGGTATAGGTGTGTGTCCCATTGCAGCAGAAAGAATTGGGAAATTCAGCAAAATGATACCTTGCAGGGGGTACCACCTCCAATAGCAGCAGCCTGGAAATAGCTTTGAAATGTTATTGAGACATCAAGGAGGATGTTTCAGGAGGGAGAAGGCGGGGAGTGACATATATATATTTATTCTGTCCTACAAGGGCTGTGCTGTGTTTTCTAGATGATTCAGAAACTTCAACTGGTCCAAAATCCAGTAGCCAGATTACTGGCTGGGATTCCATTTAGATCTCACATAGCCCCCATTTTAAAACAGCTGCCCTGGTTCCAAGTTTGGTTCCAGACCCAATTCAAGGTGGTCACATTAGGGTTTAAAGACCTAAATGACGAAGGCCCCAAATACCTGAAAGACTATTTGCTTCCCTGCAGACCTCTTTGGATGTTAGGATCAGTGGAGATCTCTTGGTTTCACCATCCTCAGAAGCTCCTGGAACAGAAACTTGAGAGAGAGCATTCTCTGTGGCAACCCCTAAGTTGTAGAACTCCCTGCCCACAGAGGTGCATCTTGCACCTCTTTACCTTGGCTGTTGATAGTTGCAATGTATCTTTTCAGGACCTCCCCCCACCCCGCTTACGTCTGTGATCATAAGTTGTTTTAAACTGATTTTCACATTGTCTTTTAATAGTCATAAGCCACCTTGCAGTGGATAGTAATAGTAATAATAATAATTAATGGTAACAATGATGGGAGATGTGTCCAGAACATGAGGGCAGCCACTGTTTTCCCCTCCCCTGCTTTGGGGTGCAAGCATGCCTGAAGGAGCGAAGTGCCCTAAATTCAACTGCCCCAGATTGGTGTTACTAAACATATCACACTTTAGTTTTTGGAGTGCATCAATAATACATTATACAGAAAGTAAACACACTGCTAGGCAGGGCCTCTCTCGCCTTATTTGATGTAGAGCCAAGTATTGTCATCTCTCTTGATCTATTTCTTACCCTTCCTAATGAGCAAGCTGACATTACAAGCTCATAAATATCTCTCTCCCAGAGCACACATTTCTTTTTGTTGCCTGAATCTCTGAGAAAGCAGTACCTTCTTCCTTGCCACCTAGTTACACTTTTTTCTTTGCTTTCTTTCTTGTGTATTACATGTACATAATACCAAGTAGTATTATAGTTCACACTCACTAGTTAAAGCGATGTGGGTATATTTATATTGTTCCTTGCAATATCTAACTTGATAGACGGGGCAAGCACTATATTGCCAGATTTCAATTTTAATTTCTACACCCTGGATGCCAGGCATTCTGTCTCTTACTAGATTTGCATAGGGCCTGGCAAAGATTATTGCTTGATAGGCTTTCTCTTTTTTTTTTAATAATATTTTTATTAGAGAATTTTTATAACCACAGAAACATAACATAACAATACAATAAACACAACAAATACATAAACAAACAAAAACGAAAACAAAAGAAACAAGTACAATTTCATATCTTAATTTCTTATACCTTTCTTCCCCGACTTCCTCATGCCTCCCTTTTCTGTATTCCAGATTCTAATCAATTATTCAGCAAATCTTCCCTTATTTTAATTTAATTTAATCTTCCTTATTCTCCTTGTCTTAACCGTTACTAATAGTAACCATTTACTTTCTAGTCCAACATCATTCTAACTTTCATTAATTTTGTAATATTTCTTTAAATAGTCCTTGAATTTTTTCCATTCTTCTTCCGCTGCTTCTCTTCCCTGGTTTCGGATTCTGCTCGTCATTTCTGCCAGGCCCATGTAGTCAATCACCTTCATCTGCCATTCTTCCAGAGTGGGTAGATCTTGTGTCTTCCAGTACTTCGCAATAAGTATTCTTGCTGCTGTTGTAGCATACATAAAAAAAGTTATATCCGTCTTTAACACCCCTTGGCCGACAATACCCAAGAGAAAGGCCTCTGGTTTCTTGGGGAAGGTATATTTAAATACCTTTTTCAGTTCATTATAGATCATTTCCCAGAATGCCTTAATCTTCGGGCACGTCCACCAGAGGTGAAAGAATGTGCCTTCCTTTTCTTTACATTTCCAACATTTATTATCAGGCAAATGGTAAATCTTTGCAAGCTTGACTGGGGTTATGTACCACCTATAGATCATTTTAATAATATTTTCTCTTAAGGCATTACATGCCGTAAATTTCATCCCGGTGGTCCACAACTTCTCCCAATCAGCAAACAAAATGTTATGACCAATGTCCTGAGCCCATTTAATCATACTTGATTTAACCGTTTCATCTTGTGTATTCCATTTCAGCAGCAAATTGTACATTTTTGACAAATTCTTAGTACTGGATTCTAACAATTCAGTCTCCAATTTTGATTTTTCCACCTGGAAGCCAATTTTACTGTCCGATTTAAACACTTCATTTATTTGGTGATAGTGCAACCAATCTCTCACCTTCCCTTTTAGTTTCTCAAAACTCTGCAATCTCAGTTTATCCCCTTCCTTTTCTAAAATATCCCAGTATCTTGGCCACTTCGACTCCATATTTAACTTTTTAACTGCCTTAGCTTCCATTGGCGACAGCCACCTTGGGGTTTTATTTTCCAGCAAATCTTTATATCTAATCCAGACATTTAATAGTGCTTTTCTGACAATATGGTTTTTAAAACCTTTATGTGCTTTGACCTTGTCATACCACAAATATGCATGCCACCCAAAAATATTGTTAAAACCTTCCAAATCCAAAATATCTGTATTTTCAAGAAGCAGCCAATCTCTTAGCCAGCAGAAAGCTGCCGCTTCATAGTACAGTTTAAAGTCTGGCAGGGCAAATCCCCCTCTTTCCTTTGAATCCGTTAATATCTTAAATTTAATTCTGGGCTTCTTGCCCTGCCAGACAAATTTAGATATGTCTTTTTGCCACTTCTTGAAACAGTCCATCTTATCCATTATTTGTAATGCTTGGAACAAAAACAACATTCTTGGCAATACATTCATTTTTATAACTGCAATTCGACCTAACAAGGAAAGCTTCAAGTTTCACCAAATCTCCAAATCTTTTTTCACTTCTGTCCAAGTTTTTTCATAATTATCTTTAAATAAATTCACATTCTTAGCTGTCATATTTATACCCAAATATTTCACTTTTTTAACCACAGTCAACCCTGTCTCATTCTGAAACCTTTCTTTTTCAAACTGTGTTAAATTTTTCTCCAATACCTTAGTCTTTAACTTATTCAATTTGAATCCTGCCACTTGACCAAACTCATGAATTATTTCCAACACTCTTTTCGTACTAGCTTCTGGCTCTTGTAATGTAAGTACCAGGTCATCTGCAAATGCTCTCAATTTATATTGTTTAGCTCCGACCTGAACCCCTTTAACCAACTGGTCCTTCCTAATCATATTAAGCAAAACCTCCAGAACCGATATAAAAAGTAGTGGGGAGATAGGGCACCCCTGACGTGTCCCTTTTTCAATCTTGAACTCTTCTGTAACCACATTATTTACAATTAATTTTGCTTTCTGTTCAGAGTATATTGCACCTATACCATTTTCAAACCCTTGGCCTACCCCCATCCCCGGAGGTTCTTCAACATAAAACTCCAAGATATATTGTCAAAGGCTTTCTCGGCATCCACAAATATCAAAACTGCCTTAGTGTTTATATTCACTTCCAGTTTTTCCAAAATGTCAATTATATTCCTTACATTATCCGACAAGTGCCTTTTCGGGAGAAAGCCCGCTTGGTCCCCATGAATCTCCTCCATCAAAACTCTTTTCAATCTCTTTGCTAAAATGTCAGCAAAGATTTTATAATCCACATTTAGTAGCGAGATGGGTCGGTAGTTCTTAAGTTGGGTCTTTTCAGTCTCTGTCTTTGGTATAAGTGTAATGTAAGCCTCCCTCCACGTATCTGGTGCCCTTCTCCCCTCCATAATTTCATTACAAACTTCCTTCAAAGGTTGTACTAACCCTTTCTTCAAAACTTTATAATATTTGGAAGTCAGTCCGTCCGGTCCAGGAGATTTGCCCAACGTCATACTTTGAATGGCACCTTCTATTTCTTGTGCTGATATTTCCTGATTCAAAATTGTCTTACTTTCCTGGGAAATCTTTTTCAGCCCATTTTTCTCGAGGAATTGTTCTATATCCATTTCTTTCTGCGGCCCTTGTGTATACAGTTGTCTAAAGTAGCTCTGAAAACAATTCCTAATCTCCACTGGGTTAAATATATTCTTTCCATCCACTTCTAAATTTGTTACCGTGTTGAGTTTTTGTCTCTTCTTTATTTGCCAAGCCAATAGCTTGCCACATTTATCTGCAGATTCAAAAGTCTTTTGTCTCATTTGTTTAATTTTCCATTCTATTTCTTGATTCATCAGTTCCATAAACTGTGTTTGATATAATTTAATTTCTCTTAAAATCTCTTGCGATTTTGGTTTCAGTCTTAATTTCCTTTCCCCTTCTTTTATCTTTTCCAAAATTTTCTCTTTCCTCTCATTTTGACTTCTTTTCTTTAGTGTATTTTGTTGTATCAAAAATCCTCTCATCACGGCTTTACTTGCGTCCCATATTATTCTTTTTTCTACTTTAGTCCTCAAGTTAATTTCAAAATAATCTTTCAAAGTTTTTTGGGCCTTCTTACAAATCTCCTCATCTGCAAATAAGGTGTCATTCATTCTCCATCTGAAGGATCCAGTTGTTGTTTGCTTCATCACCATCTTTACCGCGTTATGGTCGGAGAAGGTTTTTGGGCAGATTTCCACTTTCTTTATACTCGACGCCATACTGCTAGTCACCCAAATTTGGTCAATCCTTGTCCATGTCATTTTGGCTTCAGAAAAGAAGGTTCCCTCTCTTTCTAATGGGTGTTTTGTTCTCCAAATGTCAATCAAGTCCATATTGTCAGTCATTTCAAAAAAAGTTTTTGGTAGTCTTCCGTCTTTTGTAACTACCTGTCTTTGTGCTTTGTCCATATTTGTTGAAACTACTCCATTCATGTCTCCCATCACAATTAAGTTGTAATCCATATAGTCCATCAAAGTCTCATGCAACTTTTTAAAAAATTCAGCTTTCCCCTCATTTGGTGCATAGATTCCCACTATCAAAAATTTTTCTCCTTGAGATTGAATTTCAATTGCCAAATATCTTCCTTGATCATCTTTAAAGATTTGTTTCGGCTGCAGTCTTTCCTTTGCATAGATCACCACTCCTCTCTTTTTTACTCTGTCTGAAGATATAAATTCTTGTCCCAATCTTTTATTTATCAGTAATTTTCTATGTGCTCTTGTCACGTGAGTCTCTTGTAAACAAATCAAGTCCAATTGGTCTTTCCTTAATGCATGAAATATATTTTTTCTTTTTCTGGGGATATTTAATCCATTACAATTCCAGGTTAGAAGTTGCAAAGCCATGATGGGGTTATTTACTCCTTCCTCCTACAGCTCCCAATTGTTGTTCCTCTTTTGTCGGTGATTCCGTATCCGTATCTAGTGGTCCCTTGCTTGAAGGATGCCCTTGTCCCGGAAACGCCTCTTTCTGTAGGTCTTCTTCGTGTTCTCCTAAAAACTTGTCTTTATCACTCACTGTCTTTATTCTTCTTTTCTTCCCCTTGTATTTAAAAGACAAGCCTTGAGGAAACTCCCACCTGAATGGTATGTAGTTCCTTTTCAGCAGTATCACCAAGTCCTTGTAAAAACCTCTTGCATCTAAAATGCTTTTGGGAATATCTTTAAAAATCTCAATGTGAAAGTCATCAATTTGAAGGGTTGTTTGGTAGTGCAGGTTCAGTATTTTATCTCTCTCCTCCTTTGATCTCAAAGTTATTAAGCAGTCTCTGGGTCTGTTCTTCCTCTGCCTTATTCCCAGTCTAAATGCGCTCTCTATCTTAAATTCTTCCTTATCCAGCTCCTGCTTCCAAAAGTCAGAAAATTCTTTTGTCAAAAAGTCCACCAAGTTATCTCCTTTCTTTTCCGGCACAAGTCTAATCCTTAAGTTCCTCTCCTTCCGTTGCATATCCTGCATAGAAAGTGCCAATTCATGCTCATCTAGTTTCTTAAACACCGGTGGAAACTTTTCCTCAGCAGCCGTTGCAATTTCTTTAGCTTCCTCAGCTATCTTTCGTGTTGTAGATGAATCCTCCAGTAGTTTCCCAATTGCTTCTGCATTAGAGTTCACTTTATTCCCAAGGTCAGTTATACTTTTTGTATTTAAATCAATTTTCCCAGAGATTTCTTCAATTTTCTTATTTGTTTCAGCAACTTGTACTTTAGTTTCTGCTCCTTGCTTTTTTAGTTCCTCCAAAGAGTCATTTATTTTCCCCAATACTTTAGCAAGTGCTTCTTCTGAAAACATTGTTTTCACTTTTGCCTTTGGGACAGCTGCAGTTCCAGAGGCTCCTGATACAGAAGCCCTTCTTTGCATAGAAAGATCAACTTTGTATTGTCTGCCAGATCTCAGAGTTGTTTCTTGTGAGTCCTCTTTCTCTTTACCATCTGCCATAACAAAATCTTTCACTCAAGGTCATTCCCACACTCTTAAGCTGTCAAACAAAAGTTCTCAAGTTTTAAAGTCCACTTGTTGCTGAAACTATTCACAAGTCCTCTAGAGGGCGCAGAGCAAATTCTTTGCTTTCAAATCAGTCCCACACTTTCCAAAAACAAACAAAAGCCCTCCGAGTCCCTTTCAAATATTTTTAAAAGATCCAAATCAATAGTATCCTGCGTATAACTTTGCAGAGCAACAAAGTAAAATGTTTCTAAGTTGAGAGTAACCAAAGTCAATATTTCAGTTACTTTTTTACCTTTATGTAACAACAGTCCTTAGCCGGTTTCCTTTTCTCCGGCAGTCCGATCCCCAGGTTTAAGAGCAGCGGTAAACAATCCAATCTTTTTTAAACAGGCAGGAAAATACTTTAAAATCTTCTTCCCCCCCCCCTGCCTTCGGGGAGGGAGCTCTTTACTTTGGTGGTGGATTCCTTAATTCCCACGACTCTCCTTTCAAAAGTTACAGCTTGAATGCCTTTTGCTTTGATCTTGCTACAGAACGGAAAGCAGACTTCCTTTTTAGTGCTTGTCCGTCTCGGTGCCCAATTTCCTTAGTTTTAGCGCCCAATTGATCTTTAAAGTTCAATCCTACTCACGGAAAGTTGTTCTTATTAGTCCAATTCACCGGAAGAAATCAGCGCTCTCCGCTAATGGCGACGCGGCTTCACTTCGCAGGCTGGGTGAAAGCGACTCTCAGCACCGCTCCACACACCCTCCGCTGTTCCGTAGCCTTTAAAAAGGCTCCTTCACAGCGTCGGGGGGGCGCAAAGGTGCCCGCCGAGTCTCCAGTTCACAGGCTACGCGCCTGTGATTTTTGAGGGTCCCCGCTCCGCCGTGGCTGCTGGACCCGAACCCACGAAGCAGATCTCTCTCGGGAGCTCCGGGAGAAATCCGCCATTAAGCGCTGGCGCTGACTGGAAGTCCTCTTGATAGGCTTTCTCCTGTTGGCAGGTAGCATGTTTCTAGGCAGTGCTTTTTTCTGGGGGGGGGGGCAGATGCAGAGGTACGTATACCCCTGAACACTTTGTGAATCTTTGTACTTTTGTCCATTTGTGGTGATTTTCTTGAGTCAAAATGAGAGTACCCCTAAACTTTTTTTTTAGAAAAAAGCACTGTTTCTAGATAATAAGAAAGTTATTTCACCAGGGCAGCTGTTTCTAAAAAGAAGCTCTCAAAGGATAGCATATTTCTCACCCATAATTCGATTTATAATTTTAATATCCATTTCAGTAGAAATGCACTTCGAAAAAAGACCTACACATAAATGTAAATTATTCCATCACATGTGTTAAATAATGTGACCTGCAGAACTGATTCTTACTATAATAAATGTCACAATTTGTACATTTTAAAATGCAACACACATTAGTTGATTCAAATTCATCCCCTCTGCTTAATACAGTAACAGCACAATCCTACATAGGTCTTCTCAGAAATAAGTCTCATTGAACTCAATGGAACTTTTCCCCCAGGCAGGATTCCAGTCAAAGTTAATTTCAGTGAACCAGTTATTGGCTAGGACTTGTTTAACAACTGCAGGGCAATAAATCTTCCAACATTTATTATTTTTTTGTGCTGTCAGTAGATGAAACAAGCTCAACTTTGTCCTTTGATTTCTTGCAAATGACTCCATATTACAATTACATAGCAGTTGTGTCCATCAGCTCTTCTTGACTTCTGGTGTGCTGTGAAGACATCGTTCTTTCTGTGGGTGAAAGTTGATTATATAGTTCTAGCTGATGCTTTTGTAGTGCAGTTTCTGCTTTTTTTTATGATGTGATTTCATTCTCTTTAGGCTGCTTTTTATTATTCTCCTTTGGAAGCTTGTTAATGTTCTCTTTTGGCTGACATGTTTTTAAATTGTATTACAGGCAACAACC
Source organism: Podarcis raffonei (assembly GCF_027172205.1). NCBI lineage: Eukaryota > Metazoa > Chordata > Lepidosauria > Squamata > Lacertidae > Podarcis > Podarcis raffonei. The sequence goes on from NC_070604.1 coordinate 57,731,152, forward strand.
GATTTATGCACGCTCAACTGATGTGCAACCACACACACGTGCATCACAGTGACCCGGAAGTGGCTGGAAAAGGGGGGTGGGGTGGAGCAGGCTTATACATGCTTCATCACTGTGTGCAGTGACCCAAAATGCAGCCCCATCACCAGTCAGGGGATTGCCTGTATTATGTTGTCTTATTTTTGTTAGCCATCCTGAGAGGTCTTTTCTAATGGAATGGGTTAATCTCTCAGTGAAAAAGAACAATACTGTGTGTGGAATATAGTTTTCCACCACCACAAATAAATGGTGAAGAAGAGCCTTAATTGGGTTTCCTGAGATTAAAGGAGGTATTCACTTGTTAGTTTTGACAAATGTTTCTTCTCTTTGATCCAAGAAGTTGTGAGGTGCTCTTTCCCCCCCATTCATCTCAATGTTATTTCTTCAGCAGATAATACAGATGACATATGCTGCCAATTATATTCAGTAGAATGGGAAAATATACTAACCCTATGCAAGCAAAACCACTTACATGGTTGGTTGGTTGGTTGGTTGGTTGTCTGTGTGCAGTGTGAACATTGTGAAGATTCCTCCATAAATACCAGTGGATGGGGCTAGTTTGCGTAGCCCCACTCAAGTGCTGTGGTTTCATCTGTGTAGATCTTGTTTTGATTGGCTGGTGAACAAATGTTGGCAGTAATCAAGGTTTTGTTCAATTTGACTGTGCCTGAATCACCTGCAGCCTGTCTCATCCAACCCATACTAATTTTGACACCGGAGCCTTTGTTTCGGGAATATAGTAAGTGGCAGGCTTTAACAAATGTTGGTGGTTTGTTAGGAGAATTGTTGGGCCAGTCACTAGCCCTCAGACCAATCTACCCCCCATGGATGCTGTGATGATAAAGAAAAGCCCATGTATGGGACTCTGAGCTTCTTGGAGAAGAGTAAGCTACAAATACCGTCATTTGGCTGAGCTTTCAGTAGTGGCAAGCAAGGCTACAAGTTGATGGAAGTTCGCTTCTCATGATGTTGAATGAGAGGGCAAACAATCCAAATGCCATGTAGGCAGTCCTGAACTGTGATGGATACAGAAGATAGGTTGCCTGGTTGGGTAGCATCTATAGAGTTGACCTTGTAGATTTCTATAGCGTATATTCTGATGTGAAGCAGGTGGTATTTGTTTATATTCAAGATGGGCTTGATAAAGGGATTTTTTAAGTTTAATTGCACCAGCATTGGAACAGCACATCAGCGCTGGGCATTGGGATTGGAAATGATTTATTACCTTTTGATTCACAGGGGACTTGAGATGCTAAATGTGGTAGTTCACAAATGGAACGGAATGCTGAGCAAGTAACTGTGCAGGTGTGGTTATTTGCAAAGGTCTTCCATTTTTGAGACAGAGGCACTTGGGGAAAGTATATTTATGAGGTTTGAGCTTCTAAAGGAGACAGAGCCCCACAACTGCGACCTAATTTGCTGACGTATTACTCGGTTGTGTCAGAATGTGCTGAGTGATAAGTATCCTGAAGTCATGGTCCTGAGCGATAAGTATCCTGAAGTTGGCACTAAAGGAGAACGAGGAAAGCATGAACTAATGATTTAATGTTCCCTCAAGTCAACAAAGAGGCTTGAAGGAGGAGACCTTGGATTTATATCCCCAAAATGAGGGCATATTGGCATTCCAACAGAAACTTCGATGCACTATTTTTACCAATGGAAACTACAGGCCCAAACATGATGGGTATTTCATTTGCCACCGGGAAACATTACGTTGAAAAAGCATTGTCAATTTTCAGACACAATTTTAGCAGCACCAAAGAAGGAAATCTCTTCTTTTCACCTCTCCTGCTTTCCCCCTTCCTTTCTTCTTTGCACTCATTCCCATGCCTCATCTTCTCTCCTGTTCTGCAGTCCCCTTTGCACACAAGCCCCCCAGGATAACCCATTACTCTGTCTATAAGATAAACAGAATCTGAAGAGCAAGCTTGTTCAGTTAGAGACTATTAAATTCAGTCGGCAGATGCTATACACATATGTTATGTGTATATTGTTAATGAAATATCTGTTCTACACTACTGCATGGAATCTGGAACTTCTTATAGAAGATAACCCATGCTACCAGGAGTGAAATACACTGTGTGAAGTTACTATGAAATGTATGAGGGCTCTGCATCCTTTATCTCTGATGAGGCAGCTGAAGAATGGAAGAGAGAGGCATTTGAGTACAGCGAGGAGGGAGTAACACTGACATATTCCCCTTCATTTCTCCCATTGCCTCTTCTTACTCCACCGCACTGCAAATGCTCCTTTTAACCCTATTCACTTCCACCTGCCTGCTCCCCAATTCTTTCTCCTCTCCAGCTTTCTTCCCTACTGTCATCAGAGCCCTGAAACTGTCACACACTCGCATCTACCTTCCTACCTCTTCCTTTTCTCTGCATCACAAGAGGACTGAAACTGTTGCACACAGAGACGCTCTCCCCCTTAGCCCCCCCTAAATAATTTACTACAGACATGAGTCCCTATTTTTTCTTTCTGCCCCCTCCTTCCCCTGCCCCTGCCTCTAGAACCTGGGGAAGCAGCCAATAGGAACAGCACAATGATGGACTAGTGCAAATATTATATATCCACTTACTTCGGAGCCATTGCATTTTACAGAAGACCCCTGTTTGCTGCAAGTGTACACTTCTTCTTCTCTCCCTCTCCCTCCTCTTAAGATGTCGTTAAGTCTGATTGGTATCGAGTGTAGAATACAAGGTGATTTAAGAAGTTGCTATGGTAACTTCTCTTTTAAATGGGATGATGAAGTATGTTTGTGCTAGAAAAGCATCAAAACCAGTTTAGGGAATAATAACCAGCAAGCAAACAAGTTCTCCATTTCCCTTCCTGCCACTTTTAAGAAATTGCACTGTCTTTATTTAAAAGCCTTGTGATACATTTGCGACTCCGGTCTCTGAAGCAGGTTGAAGGAGAAGTCTGTCCTCCTTGGCTCTTTCTCCCCACCCCCCACCCCCAATAATATTTACAGTGGTACCTTGGGTTACAGACGCTTCAGGTTACAGACGCTTCAGATAACAAACTCCGCTAACCCAGAAATAGTACCTCAGGTTAAGAACTTTGCTTCAGGATGAGAACAGAAATTGTGCTCCGGCGGTGCAGTGGCAGCGGGAGGCCCCATTAGCTAAAGTGGTGGTTCAGGTTAAGAACAGTTTCAGGTTAAGAACGGACCTCCGGAACGAATTAAGTTCTTAACCCGAGGTACCATTGTACTATATTGACACTTGACAGCCTTTTATCTGAGGGCAGAAAACCAGCCTGGCATTACTGTACTGTACTTCATACTCAAAACACTCATGTCTAACATCAGGTTTAGTGGAAGTAGATGCCTTATAAAATGGTAGCAAAGGTGGGACACTGTGTGAGATTGTTGCCTTTTTTATGAGTAAAGCCAAGACTGTGGCTACCTATAGTAAAGGAAGCTGTTTTATCACAAATCAGACCATGGCCCATTAGCCAGCTCTTGTACTGCTCTATTCCACTCTGGTCAGACCTCACCTGTTCTGGGCTTTGCTTACAATGTATGTTCCCAGCCAGTTGCCCCTTGAGGATAAAATATTCTTTAAAGTAAGAAAGAACAGAAAGGTAAGGTGGACCTGAGAATATGCTCAGTAAATGTAAGAACTGAGGGTGCTGTTTTTAAGGGGAAGAGAGAAACTATTTTGACAGTGAGGGTAACACCAGCAAAGAGAATGGCCAGATTCAGGATTATATCTTGGAATTGATTTTGGCATTTAAATCACTGCACTGTGATAAAACTGACTCCTAAACTGGCGTCTCTGTCTATGGCGAAGACAGGGACTCAGAATAAATTATTAAAAAGTGAAGATGCAGTTGTTAGAAGCTACAGTGACAGGTGAAGAAATCTTTCCTTTGGCTGAATGTTAATGGAAACCATATGCGTGCAAGGATTTTGCATAATGTATTTTTGAGAGCAAGCAGATTCCATGTGTGACGTAAAGACTCAGAGTAGAGGGCAATAATCCAGCTTTTGATAATGCATCCCTGTCTAATTTTGGTTTTCAGCTTTTTCTTTTTTCTTTTTGCCCTAAAGCAGGTATAGAAGTTCTTCTGTTGTGATTATAGCAGTGAAAGCTTCCACAATGGCTGAGCTGGTGGAAAGAGTCCAATAGCACAGGTGTCCCACCCACCACTCAGGAAAATAATGCTGCTACCAGTGTTTTCAGAGGAGACATGGAACTGATTGTGAAAAATCTCCTTGACCCTTTGGTTAGAAGCCTAATGTTATGAGAGTGGGGGAAAGCAGGATTTCAAGCAAGTCTGCTTAGTGAGAGGCCAGGGGCCCATGTGGCAGTCCAATTCTGGTGAACGCAGATCAGTGTTCAAAGAACCAGAGGCAGGTGATTAAGGCAAAGGTGGACCTGTGCTTGGGATCCAGGGCGAGGTGAGAGAAGTCTGTTCAGCAACTTCTTCCAAGAGTTATTTCCTTAGACTGGAGATATGGGGAGGGGAGAATGTAGAGACCAGAATCTATCAGGAGATCTCTAGGTGGTTTGCAGCAGGTGACTAAGGGTTTGACTCCCAGTTGCTTTAACCGTAGAAACCACCTCCACCTTCCCTTCAAGTTAGGCTGCAGAAACGAAGAAAGCTTGGAGAGGAAACCAAGAATGTATGTTTGCATGGTAGAATAGCATGCCCAGTTATGGTGCTGGAAGCATATTCATGGGCTATGATGCCTGGTAGCACATGGGCAGGTTGTGCAAGCTTTTGAGCACCAGAACAGAGAGCTGCACTGAGGAAGACTTTTTGTGAATATAAGGCTAATATTATCTGGGCCAAGAACCAAGCAGGGGTCTTAGAGTTAAACTCCACATACTAATTGAACAAATCAGTTCCTTGTCTGCTGTGCGCCTGAATTTCCCACTATGCAATAGAATGGTAAAGATAGCATAGACATGAACTGTCTCCTCCGTCTCCATTTTTTCCACCGAGCTTTGGTTTTCCTAGTTCTTTCTGCATTTTGTATTTTAACTATACATGAAAAATAAATGAGGACTGTCTCCCAAACGGATCCAAGGATAGCTACTGGTGCAACAAAAGCCGCTCAAGAATATGCTAATTTATGAAAATAAATGAGGTTGCTTTGCTGACAGGCTGTGAGGCAATACTTGATTTAAGGAAGTTATAGAAGTTGAGTTTTAGAAGCAGATAATTTGACAGCCTTAGCAATTAGTGTATTTTATTTATTCATTCATTCATTCATTCTCCATTTTCAGAAGAGAAGCAAAACCTGTTTTTTGCCAGAATGCTAAGGTTGCCACTACGTCTTTGGCTGTTTTCATACCGCTGTTTGCTGTAGACCCAGTGCCTTTCCATTTCCCCCTTTTTTTTAGGTGGGGCAAATGGTCCAAAAAGGGGACACATTCTTATGTTCTTGGCAAAAAGGGTGTAGATTTGTCTGTAACTTATTTTTCTCAGCAGATGTCCTTCAAGATGCTTGCTGCACAACTCCAGTCCGTATATCAAAGCAGCAGTGTTGTATTACTGAAGGATTTACTGATTATGCAGATCTCCCTTCCCACTTTTCCTTCCTCCTGTTATTAAAGGAAATAAAATGCCATGTAATGAAAACCAACCCATCTAAGCACAGCTGCATATTAGTAATATGAGAAATCAGTTTGGAGCACTATGCAATGGACCTGACAGAAAAGGTGTTAAAAGGTCACAGGTATCTAGGTGGGAAAAGCAAGAGCTTAATATCCAGACACTAAGCAGTTACTGTACCATTTGTTACCACAGATTGAGTTGGGTTGGTTATGCTTCATACTAGCAAGCCACGGTTTAGCTAGTCCTGAAATGGCATCGTGGTTTGTTTCTTCCCAAGAAGCCTTCGTCTTCTGTTTGTGGTTTGTTTGGAAGAAATGAACTTTGAGCCTAGGCTGTGTGCCAAACTTTTGCTTGTTTCCTTCCCTGAGTGGCCCAGTAAGGAACAGGTGCAAGCCACGCACTCATGCACATCAAACTGTTGTTGAAAAGAAAGTATAATGTTGTGTGCAAATTGGGTCATTTTTGTTTTATCAGTAAGCCTTGCAGCCAGCATTTTCTGGAAAGGAACGTACAAATAGGCTGGCAGGAAACCTGTAGGTGTAATTAAGAGGGCTCTTATCTGCATTGTAGAAAGTGAAGTTATAGGGAAGGAAAACAACACTGACAAGTTAATTTGAAAGAAATATAGGGACAATGCATGTGTAGCGATGGAGGTGCAATTCACTGCAAGTGCTAGGACATGATCTGAAGGGATAGCCAAGGATGAAATAAAGGTTGAGAATGGAGGTGAAAAGCAACACTATCAATTTAGCAGGAAGTGGGCAGGACTGCACTGGCCCTTTGCATCCAATCATACGGCCCTACTAAATGCCTGACACAAACCTTGCACCAGCTGTAAACCCCTTTTAGATGTAAGCAGCTGCCTGGACCTGCCTTGTCTCTTGCGCACTGCACTGCTATAGTTTTCACTGGCTCCCCAGAATTATCCAGATGCCAGTATATATGTGTGCGTGTGTTCTAGCTATCTGGAGATTTTAAAACTTCAATTACCAGGTTCTGGATAGACAACAGAGTCAGAATGAGCTTTCTTTGAGGATGAGTTGCATTTCAAATCCAATTTTATGCTGAGTCACCCTTGTGCTAGTCAGATTTCTATTCGTAATTTCATTTAATTCATTAAAGCAGGAAAACATTATGGAGATGACGCTTGGAGATTTATATTAGAAGAGTACATAAAGTGTTAACATTATAGCTACCATGCATTAAAAAAGAAAAAAAATGACATTTAGTAGAGAGCTATGGACAGTGGCAACAGAAGCCAATAAGGGAGTGAGGTCTACTCAGGGGAGGGCCCCATGAAGGCATCTCGCCCAAAGACCCTCCAGAGCCTGGAGGTCACACTGACTTCAACCAGCCTGTTATAAGATTTTTATTCCAGAGCCTGTGTGTGTGCTGCAGTGCCGATTAGTGAAATGGCTGCCTTGAAGCACTTCTCTGTTTCTTTTTCCACTAAGTAGAGAGAATTCTGCTAGCATTCTGCCGAGGAACCTCAGACCAGGGCCCAAATGTGTGTGCCCCAGGAAAAGACCTTTTTAATGTTGCACCAGCTAACTAGAGTGCACAGCTCTTTTCTTAGAAACTACTAGGGAGGGTAAGTGGGCCTATTTGTGTTTTAGTTATGTATTTTGTGATTACAGTTATATCTCACCTTTGCTCCAAGGAGCAAAAGGTGATGGACGTGGTTTTCCTTCTCCCCATTATATCCTCACAACAACCCTGTGAAGGCAGGTAAGGTTGGGAGACAGTGGCTAGCCAAGTGTTTCTCAGATTTGTAATCCAACAACAGCTGGAGATCCAACTTCCAACATCTCTGGCCACTGGTCCCGCTAGCTAGGGAAGATGGGAGTTGTAATCCAATAACAGCTGGAGATCTGAGTCTGAAAAACACTGGCCCAGCCTAAGGAGACCCAGTGAGCTTAATGACTGAGTGGGAACTAGAATCCTGGTCTCCCAGGTCTCATGGAATCATGGAAATGTAGTAGAGTTAGAAGAGTCTTGGCTAAATACAGGAATCCCAACTAAAGAATCACTGGCAGATGGCCATTCAGCCTGTGTTCAGATACCTTCAATGAAGGACGATCCATCACCTTCTGAGGTAGCCTGTTCCAAACAGCTCTTGCCATCGAAAAATTCTTCATAACATTTATTCTGAATCTCTTTTCTTGCAATTTGGATCCATTGGTTCGGATCCTACCTGCCACAGCAGCAGGAAACAAGCTTGTTCCATCTTCCTCATGACAGCTCTTCATATCTTTGAAGGGGTTTCCTTTGTCAATCAGCCTTCCCCAACTTGAAGGCCCCCAGTCATTAGAGGGAACCAGACTAGGGACACTTGGCAGTTCAATACTAGCCACTATACCAGACTGTCTCTTCTGTTTATAAACAGGAGTAGATAACTTGCAGGTGCCAGTTATTTTTCTATATTTATTATGAGCTATGGGATTTTAAATATATTACATTTATAAAACACTCATATTCAGTGGTACCTTGGGTTAGAGACGCTTCAGGGTACAGAAGCTTCAGGTTACAGACTCCGCTAACCCAGAAATAGTACCTCGGGTTAAGAACTTTGCTTCAGGATGAGAACAGAAATTGTGCTCCGGCGGCACGGCAGCAGCAGGAGGCCCCATTAGCTAAAGTGGTGCTTCAGGTTAAGAACAGTTTCAGGTTAAGAACGGACCTCCGGAATGAATTAAGTACTTAACCCGAGGTACCACTGTAAATTGTTCTTCTGCGATTTGATTTTGAATATATGCAAGAACGATCCTTTAAGCTATGCTGAGAACCCACCTCCAAACAAGAAATCTGAACCGTTGCCTCAATCCAGACCTTAGCACATGTCAGCATTGTCTTATCTTTAAAAGGACAGAATTTACGTCATCTTTGCAGGTGACTGAGAGTGTTTCAAAAGGGACAATCTAAAAACAGCAAGTAGCAATGTGTTTTTCTTCTCCTTTCAGCACCCTGTGTGGAGTGGAGGCAATTGAGCTTTATAACAATTCCCAAGGAACTGTTTCCTTTCCTGGGTGAACTATTAAGTGTGCATTTGTATCCATCTCTCCCAGCAGCACTCTGCACTTGCGTGTATGAGCCTTGCGTTCAGAGGGGAATAATAGCAGAGGAGAGGGAAACAAAGGACCACGTATGTCAGAACTTCCTCGTAACAGAGGGTGTGAGATGGGCACATACATTAAAATATTCCATGGACAAACTCTTCACTCCCATCCACGATGAACCATGTTTGAACCTGAGATAAACTACTGTGATGGTGCTTTGAGAGATCTGTGTTCTTTTTGTTACTTGCTTGAAGTGAATTCTGTGAATCATTTCCCACAATTAAGCTGGCAGTGAGGATAAGCTGCTGACATAGTCCAAATAAAGAATAAGCAATTTCACTCCCTTTCTTGTATCCCTGCAGGAAAATTTGTGCCACATCTGGGCGAACTGTGCTTGCATTTTTTTAATGCTTTAGTTAACAACCATCTTGGAATGAATCATTAGTGACAGTTGGAGCAGATGCGGTAATATTGACATGTTTATCTTGATCAGGTTTCAGAAGTTTTATTTTACATATTCCCTTGAGGGATAAACACCAGACAGGCAAGCCCTGCTCATTTTTAAGCTCACACTGGGTCTGATACTTGGCAAAAGAGAAATGTCTTTATGATGACTGGAAGCTTCCGGAAAGATGGATAACTCTTTCAGCTGGAAGTGAATTCTTGAGCCATATTTTTATGGCTCAGAACTTGGCAGTGAAAATCTTAGTTTTTGTTTTTTACTTGAAGGCATGCTCTGATGTATACCAAAGGTTTACAGTGCCAAAGACAATTAGAAAGCACTTATTTATACAGTGGTACCTCTGGTTAAGAACTTAATTCTGTTCTTAACCTGTGGTACCACTTTAGCTAATGGGGCCTCCTGTTGCTGCCGCACTGCCAGAGCACGATTTCTGTTCTCATCCTGAAGCAAAGTTCTTAACCCAAGGTAATATTTCTGGGTTAGCGGAGTCTGTAACCTGAAGCGTCTGTAACCCGAGGTACCACTGTATGTGAATTAATTGGTTGATGGCTTTAAAACACAATCTTCTACATGTCTACTCGGAACTCAGTAGGGCTTACTCCTAGGTTAAGTGGGTACAAGGTCAGTAACTCAACTGACATGATTTTATAGACCGATTATGCTCAACATAACCCCCCCCCCCCATAATAGTATGCAACAAAAACCACTGAATACCTATAGGTCTCATACATTTATCTGAACCAAATAAGATAATAGTAAGAGCCCTGTAGCTGCCTACAGGATTGCAGCCAAAGTCTGTAGTGTTTTGCACACAAACCTGGGAGTAATCCCTGTTGAACACCGTGGGACTTGCACCTGAGTCAACATGCATAGGGTTGCTCCAGAAGAGTGTGAACTAACGAGAGCTTGAATCAAGTTGCTTTTATGACTCGTGGCTTGTTTTCAGCTAGATGGAGTATTTTGTTGACATAGTTTTGAGTGCATGACCTCCACTGCCCTTACGAAGGCCAGATGACAAAAAATATCTTTTTATAGCTGTGGAGTTCTTGTTGTGACTAGAGCCAGTCCTGTGAAGTAATAGCCATGTGTGTGAAGGAATTCATACAGCACCACCTGCTGCTCCAACTTCAAATCTAGGCGATTCCATATGCAGCTGAGCCCTGTCTTATGTCCTGCTGTGGTCCATGTATCCTAATGTGAGCGAAAGTTTATTCGGTCTGTATGGTTATTTCTCATTTTAAATGAGCCTCAAGCCCGGCTTTTCAACTGGATGCTCCCCCCCCCCAGTACAATATTATTTCATATCAGGGAATCAAACTTAAAGGGTGGCACTTGTTGTGGACTGGGGTGTTGCAAAGAGGCCCATCAAATGGAAACTCTGGGCAGGGAGGGAGAGCACTAATCTGAATTTATCACCTTATCCTTCCTGGTCCTAACTCCTCTTATTATGGGTCTTCACATCCAATCTCCCTTTATGGCTGCATTATTCCTGCTTCATGGGGTCAGATCTTCACAACTGCACTTCTGCTCCTGAGCAACCACATCACTGGTTCTGTTATGGGGAAGAGCACTTTGCAAGTTCCCAGCAGCCCCAGGAAAGGCTCTAGAAATAATTGGGGGTGTTTTCCCTTGTAGTTCAGGGGTGTTGAACATCTGTGGCTCATCACTGAACCACTGCCCATGCTGGTTGGGGCTGGTAGGAGCTAAAGAGCTGCAGGTCCATCCGTCCCATCCGTCCCATCCCCCGTTGTAGTTACATGATAGCAGAGCAGTACTTCTTTCTAACTTCAAAAATGTGCTTCCTGGATTGCAGAGAAAATACATGTTTTTAATGCTAATACAGTGGTACCTCGGGTTAAGTACTTAATTCGTTCCAGAGGTCTGTTCTTAACCTGAAACTGTTCTTAACCTGAAGCACCACTTTAGCTAATGGGGCCTCCTCCTGCTGCTGCTGCACCGCTGGAGCACAATTTCTGTTCTCATCCTGAAGCAAAGTTCTTAACCTGAAGGCACTATTTTTGGGTTAGCGGAGTCTGTAACCTGAAGCGTATGTAACCTTTGTTGGGATACTGCCAGGGAGATAAAGTCCATCTTAGCCCCAAGCTCGGTGCCGGACGATCCATCGACCTCCCTTAGTCATGCAGTATCTAGCAATTATAGCGACACGAAGCCTCAAGAAAAGATAGCCACATTCTTGGACTTGTGCACACTCTATCAGCAGAATTCACACAACAGAAGTTGCACAGCATGAGAGCAGAACATGCATATTTACAGTTTATTAGGCGTTGGTCAGAACAAAGGAGACATGACCGTCTGCTCCGACTGCTCAGGCAAAACAGCCAAAAACGAAACGAACTTACAACATAAACATCCTGTGAGACAGGAACTTACGCAGGCTGTTATACAAACATCCTGCTCCCTTTTAAGGTGGAACGGAAATATCCTAACATCCTCCCCCTTTCCGTGTAACCTGTAGTACCTGTGGTTCAACCCAATTGCAACCTTTGTGCGTAAACCTTCAGTTGTTCTCTGTTAACAACCTTAGACAACAGATCAGCAGGAATTTCATTTCCTGGCATGTAGGACACCTGAATGAGTCCTTTCTGAATACACTCTCTTGCACGATGTAGCTTAATCTGCAAGTACTTGGTTCTTTGCTTGCAACTCTCCGAGTTCAGCAAAGCCAAACAAGATCTATTGTCTTGATACACTTGTATAGGACATTTCACAGAAACCCCAATGTCCTTAAACAGTTGCATCAACCATTCACAATCCATGAGTGAAAATGACAGAGCATTGAGTTCTGCTTCACAGGAACTTAGGCTAACTGTTGTCTGCTTTTTGCACAACCAGTCAAACAGGCAGTGGTTGTACATGTAGCATACTCCAGAAGTGCTTGTACCATCCGTGGTGTCACTTCCAAAACTTGCATCTGCAAAGATTTCAAGACCTCCAGTCTTCTGACTGGTGAACCTCAGCCTGTAGTGCATAGTCCCTTTCAAATACCGGGCTATGCGCTTCAGAGCTTTCCAATCCTGTACAGTAGGATTGTTTGCATGTCTGCTAAGCAGGTTAGTGCTTACAGCAATGTCAGGTCTTGAACATCTAGCAATGAAATTCAACTTGCCTAGAATGCATCTGTACAGCGTTGTGTCAGAAAACGCTTCAGCAGTACTGTCTACCTGGTAACCTGTCACCATCGGTGTGTCTGCTGGGTTTGCATCAACCAAATTCAACCTGGTTAATACATCAGTAATTTTCTGTGTTTGGTGTACCAGAAAATTACCTGCTTGGTCCCTTTCCACCTGCAGAGAAAGATAGTTGGATACCTCACCAAGATCCTTCATGTCAAAGTGCTCCTTCAGCTGAGCTAGGGTGCTTTGGTAAAAAGCCTGATTCTTCCAAAACATCAGAAGATCATCAACAAAACATAAACAATACAGTTTGTTTTGCCCCTCCTCCTTGACAAACACACACGAATCAGCTTTGCCCTGGTGAAAACCTAGAGAAAGCAACGTTTCAGTGAGTTTTGTGTTCCAACACCTGGCACTCTGCTTGAGACCATATAAGGATTTCCGCAGTTTACAGACCATTCCCTTCTGTATCTGCATTCCATCAGGTGGAAGCATGTACAGCTGCTCGTTCAAAATTCCGTACAAAAAAGCTGTATTTATGTCATGATGGGAAACATGCAGTTTCTCCTCCGCAGCGATCTTGAGCATCAGCCGAATGCTCTCATATTTGACCGTGGGTGAGTAGGTCTCGTGGTAATCCTGCCCTGGTACCTGTGAAAAACCTCTGGCAACCAATCTGGCTTTGTGTCTGACAACCTTGCCATTCTGGTCTGTCTTGGCCTTGAAGACCCATTTGCTGCCAACCAGTCTCATCCCTGGGACTACCGGTACCAGCTCCCAAGTCTGGTTCCTGTTTAAGGAATCAACTTCAGCCTTCATGGCTTTAAGCCAAGGCTCAGCATCTTTAGAGGTTAACTCCTGGACCTCTTTGAAGCTTGAAGGTTCCCACACCTTCTCTGAGCTACTAAGAACAGCAGTTGCCATCTTAGCAAACTCATCAGCAAATCTCTTTGGAGGTTTGCCTTTGGTCGCCCTTTCAGACCTGCGAACCAGACGCAAGTCTTCTGGACTCATCTCCTCTTTCTTAGGAGAAAAGTGACCAATGGTGAACAGTGGTTCTTCCAGTTCATTGTCAGACTCATCAGATGGTCTGACTGAGGCCTTTGCGCTCTTGTAGTCTGCTGTGTCATCACTGTCACTGACAGCAGCAGCAGCGCCGCCCACTGAACTGGAATCCGAACTCTGATCATCATCATCATCATCATCCTCAGTTCCCTCAGCTTTCTCAGCATGATCTGCTTTCTTCACATCACCTACATCTTCCTCTGGGTAACTCTGGAAAATTCCCACATTTCCCCCCCACTTAGGATTGTACTCAACACTCCTTGTGAACTTTATGGATTTAGAGTTAGTCATCCATACCCTGTATGCACCTTTTTCGTACCCCATGAACAAACCATGTGCCCCACGCTTCCCAAGCTTGTTGCTTTGTGGGGTGTGCACCCACATGTCAGAACCAAAGATTCTCAAGTGCTTGGTGTTAGGTTTCTTACCAAACATTTTCTCATAGGGAGTGCAGCCAATAGGTGATGACAGTCTGCGATTAAAACTGTAAACAAAATTCGAGAGAGCCTCCCCCCAAAACTTCTCAGGGAGGTTGGCATCATGCAACAAGGTTTTTATTCCTTGCAGCAACGTTTGATTTGCTCTCTCCGCAAGCCCATTCATCCATGGCGATCTAGGCGTTGACAAGTCATGCTGGATTCCCTTCTCAGTCAGGAAAGCTTCAAACTGCTGAGAAGTGAACTCCCCGCCCCGATCAGTAAACAGACAGCCAATACGTTTACCATGAGCATTCTCCAACCAAGCACAGAATGCCTTGAACCTAGGAAATGCTTGCGACTTCTGCTCGAGCATAAACACATGAATGTACCTGGAAAAAGAATCAATTAGAACCATGAAGTACCTTGCTCCTCCCAAAGAGGGCGCTAGAGGACCTACCAGGTCTGCGTGAACTAGCTGGTAGGGTTTGGAAGCCTGCCTGCTAGACTCCTTGCCTTTTGGAGCAACCTTCACCTTGTTCTCTGCACAAGATACACATTTCATGTGAAACTTACAAGGTTTGATGTCCAAACCTTCAACCAACCCAGGCATCTTGGCTAGCGCTTGCCAAGAGAGGTGACAAAACCTGCGATGTGCATCATGAATGCAACCTGCATGAAGAACCTTGTTAGTTTGTGCAACACAACAAGAATCAGCATTAGATATAACAGCATTGTCATCATAAGTTAGACAGAACAAACCATCCATCAACTTTGCATGCAAAATGTCCTCTTTGCCTTTTCTGATGACACAGACAGTCCTCTTGAAGGTAATTTCAAAACCACGCCGATTTAGCTGTGGTACACTAAGCAAATTGTCCGCAGCTCCTGGAACAAAAAGTACATTGCTAATGGTCGTATTCAGACTTGCAAGTCTCACAGTTCCAACTCCTGTAGCTTGCAAAGTCCTTCCATCAGCCAGCTGGACCTCTCCATCTTGAGGTGTGAAGGAGATAAACAGATGGCGGTCTTTGCTGAGATGGCGCGTGCAACCTGAGTCAACAATAAACCTGGCCTTCCCCTTCGAAGCAGATTTGCTGGCAAACAAAACCTTGTTTTCCACCAGCGTGGGCTTTTGCAGCTTGCCTTTAGCCTTTGGTGAAGCTGTGCCAGCAAACATAGCCTTGTTTTCCACTGGCGAGGGCTTTTGCAACTTGCCCCCCTGCTCCTGGCCATCAGACGTGCCTTTAGCCTTTGGTGGAGCTGTGCCAGCTAACATAGCCTTGTTTTCCACTGGCGTGGGCTTTTGCAACTTGCCCCCCCGCTCCTGGCCACCTGCAAGCATCTTGCTCTGTTTACATCTGGTCTTCCGGCCTCTGCAAAGGCTCTGACCTTGGTTCTCACGAGAAACAGAGCTCTCAGCTGCCGACTCCTTGGCTCCCCCTGGAGGCTGGAATGCTGCCTGGGATGACATCACAGTCAGCTCCCCCTGCAGCTTGCAACCGGTGCCCTCGGCATCTCTGCATTCACTCGCATTCTGGGAAACAGCCAGGACCTCCGACGCAGTCAAACTCTGGGCTGGGATTATTGGCTGGTGGGCCTTTTTCAAAGCATCCCACATGTCACGTGCCGTGAGATTTCCAGCAAGCGTCTTTATTTCCTCCAGAGAGACGGATAAGACAATAATATCCATGGCCTTCGAATCCTGGCCCTGCCATTTCTCTGTCCGAGGAACTGGAGTGGTCTCAAATACAGTATGCCAGACTCCAAACTGACGCAGCAAACTCTCACACCATCTTGCCCAGGTCTCATAATTGTCCCGATTTAATTTAGGACACTCAGCAGCTTCAGAGGCTTGGAAAAACTCCATTCCAGCTTTTTACTTTAGCCGTGAGCCTTTATGCGTTCTAAGACTTCTTATCTCGGCAGCCCATAAATCACGATGCCTCTGGCTCGGCTCCCAGGCCAATTAGGCCAGCCGGACATCAAAGAGGCTGCCGCGGCAACAGAAAAGCCTCTGCTTTCGCTTTTCCCACACATACCTCAGCAGTCTGTCGCAGTCTTACTCTCCTGCAAGTGCCGTGAATCTGGGCCCATAACCTGTTGTTGGGATACTGCCAGGGAGATAAAGTCCATCTTAGCCCCAAGCTCGGTGCCGGACGATCCATCGACCTCCCTTAGTCATGCAGTATCTAGCAATTATAGCGACACGAAGCCTCAAGAAAAGATAGCCACATTCTTGGACTTGTGCACACTCTATCAGCAGAATTCACACAACAGAAGTTGCACAGCATGAGAGCAGAACATGCATATTTACAGTTTATTAGGCGTTGGTCAGAACAAAGGAGACATGACCGTCTGCTCCGACTGCTCAGGCAAAACAGCCAAAAACGAAACGAACTTACAACATAAACATCCTGTGAGACAGGAACTTACGCAGGCTGTTATACAAACAT
Organism: Podarcis raffonei; assembly: GCF_027172205.1. Lineage (NCBI taxonomy): Eukaryota > Metazoa > Chordata > Lepidosauria > Squamata > Lacertidae > Podarcis > Podarcis raffonei. The sequence goes on from NC_070604.1 coordinate 57,747,346, forward strand.
CCTGCTCCCTTTTAAGGTGGAACGGAAATATCCTAACAACCTTAAGCATATGTAACCCTAGGTACCACTGTATTTAAAAAGCTTTTCATATGGTTGTGCAACCAGATCACATTACCATAAAACCATACTATGAATCCCATTTGTATCTATTTTCTTCAGACGAAAGCCTGCAGCTAGCTCCCAGCCTGTGCCATACATTTGAAACAAAAGTTTCCATTCTTTCTTCTCCCCCCCACCCCATATCTTTCAGAATTGTTGGGAAGTTTTCTCTCCAACTTAAAGAAAATCCTCCTCTGAGATAGGACAGTAACACAGAAAGCTGGTCATCTTCTATTTGGCTGATCAAACTACCCGCAAAATACACAAAACAAAATTGCCTATTCAAAGTTGTGAAAGTCCACAGATGCTTTTCTTTGTACTAGTCATGAATGTGGAGAGTTTTCTATTATGCCTGCTCAGTACTGGTGGTTGAAGAACAAATGGGAAATGGAGAGAAAGGAAAAAGTGGATTCTGAGGATAGAATTTCAGCATCGGTGTGCTGAACCCCCGACATTTACTAAGGAACAACTGGTTCTGTGCTCCCTTCAGCCAGCTGACATTTGGGTTTTCAAAAGGCGAGCTACCTTCCTCTGTCAAATAGCTGGATGACTTTGTTCTCTGACACTAGACTCTTGAAGCTGACAATCTTCTTTTTACTCTGTGTTTTTCAGTCAATGTTGCTATGAGGAAAGAAGTCAGAGATGACTGATGTGGAGCCTGTGGTCACAGATTTTGCAGCCTCTGGACGGGCCGGTCGCCGAAATGCCTTACCAGACATTCTGGGTTCTTCCGCTGGTGCTGGAACATCGGACCTACCACACAAATTAGCTGAGCTCTCAATGTCTGAAGGTAATGCAGACAAAACGATTGAGAACAAGATGTTACCCCTCATTGATGGCCAAGGGTTGTACTATTTCCTAGCTAGTGACTGCCAACTGTACGGGCCTACTGGTACATGCTTGGATTACTGCAATGTGCTCTATGTGGGGTCTTCCTTGAAGGTGACTCAGAAACTACAACTAATCCAGAATGCAGCAGCTAGACTGGTGACTGGGGGTGGCCACCAGAACCATATAACACCAGTCCTAAAGGAGCTACACTGGTTCCCAGTACATTCCCAAGCACAATTCAAAGCGTTGGTGCTGACCTTTAAAGCCCTAAATGGCCTCAGCCCTGTGCATGTGAAGGAGCATCTTCACCACTATCATTCAGCCCAGAAACTGAGGTCCAGCTCCGAGGGCCTTCTGGCAGTTTCCTCGCTGCAAAAAGCAAAGTTACAGGGAACCAGGCAGAGGGCCTCCCATCAGATGTCAAGGAGATAAAGAACTACACAACTTTTAGAAGACATCTGAAGGTGGTCCTGCATTGGGAAGGTTTTAATGTTTGATATTTTATTATGCTTTTATATTTGTTGGAAGCTTCCCAGAGTGGCTGGGACAACCCAGCCAGATGGGCAGGGTATAAATAATAATAAATTTATTTATTTATTTTGGGTGCCAGAGGAACTCAGGAACTTCTGAAATGTATATCTTCACAACAAAAAACAGCAACAGGCTACCTTCCATGTAGTATGTAATATATACATGCTTTTTTCCTGCACAATGAAATTAGCATATCATCTCCATCATCCAAAGCTTTATTGTAGAACCTCCCAGATTCTCTGAATTCCATATGGTCCAGTATTAACATAATCCATTTTTAACTCGGAATTCTCTTCACCAAACCTCCTAACGATCAGAATGTTTTGACCAAACTGTTCAGGGTACATCTAACATGTTGTTTCTCTTTAGATGAAGGAGCTGCTGGCGGGGAAACGTCCTCTTCCAACACAACGGAAAATCAAGAAACGGAAGGGAAGAGCATGGATTCCTAATATTTGTGAAATGCTTGGTTTGTGGAGATCACCAACAGATTCCACTCCCAGCTTATGCAAGACTCTGAAATACACAATACTTCAAACAGCTGGCAGACATGAATAAGGAGCTGTTGAAGGTTTTCAGTGGTGTTACTTAATCCATGAAATAACAAGTTATTTGTGTGCTATAGTCCACAGCCAATATCTGCAGAATGCATGTCAAGGTTTTAGATTTGTTTTCAGTCCTGTAACAAAATCAGTGCCAGCATATCCTCTCGGATACAGTGTAAATAATCAAATGCAACAACCACCCAAATACTTGCTGCTGTTAGGTTGATCTCTAGGGGGCTTTTCAGAGGATAAATCCAAAACATTTCCCTTTGTGTTTAACGTGAAACATTCCTAGCCCTGATTGAGAGCCGGAGGCGCACTGTACTAATGTAAAAGATGTAGGGTTCACTGTGCTGCAGCAACGGAGCTTGACCAAGGCTTTAAAAAAGAAAGCAGAAAATGAATCCTGGGAGATGGGAGCTTCAGAGTGGAGCAGGAGAGTTCAAACTCCAGAAATAACAATCCATTTCTAAAAGCTGTAAAATGGTAGGGCACTGATGCAGGAAAGGCAGACTTGCCAGTGTGCTTTTTGTTTTAAGAGGTCCCTAAGAACTCTCCTTGCAGCATTTCTGTAGCCCAGCCAAAAGGAGCACTATCTAAAAATGTAAACAAATGAATAACATGGGAGCGGCCTTATACCAGACCAGATTATTTGCCCATCTAACTCAGTTATTGTCTACATAGACTGGTAGCAGTGTTTATCAGTGTTTCGGGCAGAGATAGGGAGACAATAAATTGTACAACCCCACATTCACACAATGTTTCAGGAATGGGGAATGTTGGGCAGGCACCATGGGGACAATCTAGTAGGTGCCCATGGCTCTCATGCAAGCACAATTCACACAACAACAGCCATTGGCTGATGGGAGCTGTGTTCCACACAGCCGTCACCATGGCAATGGGCTGCTCTGAGTACCACATTTTCCTGGCCAGAGAATACAGAGTGTTCAGAACATGGAAGTATCTCTGAATCGTACGAAAGGTCTCTGGATCCCTTGTAACAATGGCACAAGTGTTGTGCTACTATCTGGAAAGCCCCTCCTTTCTTCATTTCTAAGGTAACCTTTTTTCTCTTCCCCCAGCCCTATCATTTTTTTAATTTCTCCAGAATCCGAGGCTATATTAAGCCGTTTATTTTTGACATAGTAGGCTGTCTAATCTTTGGAGGAAATGGAATGCCACCTGTCAATAACCCCAGGATACCCTTTTGAAGTTTGGACTCTAGAGACGTCCTGGTATACAGAGGAAAATGAAAAACCCTCTTTCCTCACTCCTTCAAAATGTCACAAGGCACTGAGATCACTTAGGATTTTAAAATCCTTTTGAGAGCATTCTGCGCTGCCCTTTCTCAAATCTGACTTATTCAGTGATCTCAACCTTCTGTGTATCCATAAGTTTCTAAAGTGAACTAGTGGCATTTGTAATTGATTTAAACTTTTATTTCATTTCAGCATGAAAAATGAAATTGGTTATCTCTTCATTTGGTCTTTGTTTGTCTTTTGTCACTCGTGTCCTCACAAGACCCAGGGACGCAAACTTTTCACTTGAGTTAGGATGTGGGTTTATTGGCTCATAACTGATCCTGTTAAAATCAACATTCAAAGCATTTTCTTTCAATATATATTTTGCCTGTACCAAAGGATTGATTCACGTTTTATAATAAAGGTTGTATTTAAAATAAACTGCATATGTTATTTGTACAGCAATTCAAGAGCACACTTGTATGAATTCTTGCACCCATAGCAGTATATTTTTGGATGGGGTACCATCCAACTTTGTTATTTGCTCTGGCATCAAAAGTTGTTGTTGGCATCCATCTGTCTTGGGAGACAATGGAAGAGTGTACCTTTAGGGGTAAAGTCAAACCATTGGAGACTTACAGCACCTGCTGTGGCTGTAGAGGCCAATACGGGAGAGACATGTTTTATTGCAGGTGGGGCAGATGAAGGCATCCATTTCTGCTGTTACAGATGTTTCTTCTCTCTGCACTCCTCCCAGCAGTCATTCCTCCTCTGTTCACTGCTGTGGATACACAACCTGACTATCTGTCTCCAGGCACTGCCAAAGATGCCTTGGGTAATGAGTTGCAAAATGTAGTGGGTTGTACAGTTGTGCCAATAATTGCCATCATTACCACATGCCATGCATCAGCATCATACAGAACTATCATGTAATACAGAAATTAGAAACAGGCAAGATGATCCCCATCCTTCCTTGCCAAGGATTGACCCAAGCGGAAGTTTGGCTATCAGCTAGAAAAAATAATGTATACATCAGATACCTAGCAATTGCTTGTTGTTATAGGCCTTGCAAGTGACAAGTCAGCAAAGCAGAATTTTCTCACTTGTTAGGAACACAGGAAATGGCCTCAGGATCAGTCAGATCATTGGTTCATCTACTGTAGCTCAGTATTGTTCAGGGAGGCCTGTGGCATCATTTGACTGCACCCAGGCTGGGTTCTGCTAGCCAGTCTCTTGATAAGAAGATTGCATGCAGCGCCAGCATACCTTGGTCTCTGCTGCAAACAACATTCTGTGATAGGGAAATGGGTTTCTCCTCCCATCTATTTCACACCACAGATGCTGCATTCATCCTCCTATGCTCCACGGCAAGTCTGTAGCAATTTGTACCAAATGTTGTGGCCTGCCTCTGGGCAGGATTCAGCTGAGTTGTGTGCATGGAAAAAGGCCTGCTTGCGCAATGGGACTTTCTCCCCCTCTTCCCTCCTGTGTGCCCCCCAAGTCTATTCTGGAGGGTTGAGGGGTAAACCAGAACAAGTTTAGGGGAAACTCAGGGAATAGAGGAGGGGAAAGTCTCATTGTGCAAGCGAACCTCATTCCATGTGCACATACCCCACTTGGTACTACACTGTGTTCCACCCAGTGCTGGATTGACATATAAGCTAAACAAGCTATAGCTTAGGGCCCCACTCTCTTGGGGCCCCCCAAAAAAATTAAAGAAAAAACAACTGGATGTACATTTCCAAAATATAAGATAAAATAAAATAAAACATACAGCAACAGTGTTTTATGTTGTATAGGCTCCTATTTGTTATGTACAAATGGCTCTAGATACCTATTAGGTCCATAAATTACCATATAGCATATATTCAACACAAGCAACAGTGACAATTTGTTGTTGACAAAGGACAGCTGGATGTATAAAGGTCCCCATTACCTTCAGTAGCTTAGGGCCTCAGCAAACCTAAACCCAGCCCTGGTTCCACCCCACTGAGTCCCACATTTTGGGGAGGGGGGTAATTGAAATGTTTGATAGTGGTAGATACTACAGTATTCTGATAATGCTTTCCTACAGGTAAAGGTAAATGCTTTCCTACAATTCACTTAGAAAGGTCACATTTCCTCATCACATGCAAGTCAATCATGTGCTGGCTGTCAGTGATTCTGCATCTATTTTCCAAAGCTAAATATGATGAACTGGAGTGTACGTATATGTTACCTTAATGTTGCAAAATATGAAAACCATTCTGCAAAGTCTTTTACCCTTTTACTTGTTTCCAAAGTTCTTTACAAGCTGTAAAGTTCCAAGATAAGGTGAATGGGCCACGAAGAACAGGCAAAGTTGTTATTGCTTGCTGCAAGCAGTAGATGGCACTCTGCACCCATTTGAAGTGAAGCATGCTACCATTTAATGTCCTGCAGCATAAGCTGTTCCAGGCCTTCAGTTCAATAAGGCTTGTGCTAGCTGAACTTTTGAGGAACAGAACCTGTCTTGGACATGGATTTCCCTCTCTGCACAGTACTTCCAAACACACAGAAACTCCTATGCAAACTGCATTATTGTTTGGTGATAGTCGTAGGCTAGCAATGCACTTCACACTATTGAGCTGTGGAGAACACATGCTAAACAGCTAGAATATATTAATACATTTTTATGACACCTCCCACATTGGTCTCAAGGGAGTGTACAAAAGTTTTAAAATAACATAACATTACAACTGCAATGCAGTTTAAAACACAGCTCATAACAGCAGGAGTAAAGGAAAAGCAATGTACTGAAATTATAACAATGTAACAGCAAAGGCTGGGGGGATCCAAGTAATGTTTTTAGAGGACACTTAAACCTCAAGGGTTGTCTGAGCTGGGAGAGAATATGATCTCAAGAGAAAGGGAGCCACCACATACCATCTCATGCCAGGACACTCTGAGAAGAGGGTATGAGAAAAACTGGACTGAGGGAGCAAAAAGTGTGGAAAGGCAGTGATTTGGAGAAAAACGTCATAAGGGCAGTGGAAAATTGCTGGTGGTGCAAGAAGCTTACTATCCGCATTAAATGGCAGTATGGATGAGCCAAATAGTAATCTAACCTTCTAAGTCCTTGGAATTTCACCGGGTCCATGGAATTTCACCATCAGATAGCTGTGTACACAGGATTTGATCATTTCTAAACTATTTAGGAGACCTTATCACAGCGGAAAGATTAAGGCAGATTCCTGCAACTATTTGTCTCTTGAGAAATTTCCATTATGGCCCTGGTTCTATCAAAAAGGATGCTTTCAAATGGTGGACGTGCTTAGATAGGAAGGAGATACAGAGCCATGCCCCTTTTTGAGCATTCAATGGGTGGGGGAGAAATGAAACCAACCCCAAAGTTGGCCACCTAACCGTAAGGTCATAGGAGTGCTGTGAGCTCCTCCTGGGATTGCGTGCTTGCCCCCCAATATTTCTCCAATGAAAATAGGGACGTCCTAAGGAAAAGTGGGACATTCCTGGATCAGATCAGAAACCATGACAGCTTCTGTAAATCTGAGACTGTCCCTGGAAAATAGGGACACTTGGAGGGTCTGTTGCATGGATGCACAGGTATTTAGTTTAAAAACTTTTACATTGCCTTTCATTAAAAGTACATCTCAAGGCAATTCACAATAAAACAGTAAAAATATAGTAAAAGCAACAAATACCACAGCAACAGGTGAGGGACGTGGGTGGCGCTGTGGGTTAAACCACAGAGCCTAGGACTTGCCGATCAGAAGGTCGGCGGTTCGAATCCCCGCAATGGGGTGAGCTCCCGTTGCTCGGTCCCTGCTCCTGCCAACCTAGCAGTTCAAAAGCACATCAAAGTGCAAGCAGATAAATAGGTACCACTCCGGTGGGAAGGTAAACGGCGTTTCCATGCGCTGCCCTGGTTCGCCAGAAGCGGCTTAGTCATACTGGCCACATGACCTGGAAGCTGTATGCCGGCTCCCTCGTCCAATAAAGCGATATGAGCGCAGCAACCCCAGAGTCGGCCACAGCTGGACCTAATGGTCAGGGGGCCCTTTACCTTTACCTTTTACTGCAGCAACAGAATCCTAGTAAATTCAGCATCCTACACCACAGCATCAACTAGCTTAAAATGTATCAAGTAACTCTGGGGCAGCTGTTCCTGCATAGCAAAAGTGTCGCTCCAGTTCTCTTGATTTCCTTTGGTGATTGGAAGAAGAGGCCATTGGGTTTGTTATCCCTGAATGCCATGTTCATATGTGCAAAGTATGACAGTGGCGGGAAGCATATACCCTATACTGCCACAGTGGCTATCTACCTAACAATTTGGGAAGCTGCTTTATCCTGAGTCAGGCCATTAATCCATCCAGCTCAGTATAGTGACTTGCAGTGGCTTTCTAGGATTGCAGACGTGAGACAGTTCTACTGGGAAATGCCGGGGATAAAATCTGGGAGCTTCTGCATGCAAAGGAGATGCTCTGCCACTGAGCTAGGACCTTCCCCAAAATTATTGCTACAAACACAGGAAACTGCCTTATGGTCCATCTAACTCAATATTGTCAGCAGTCTTCCAGGGTTTCAGTGAGGTTCTCACCTAACCCTTCCTTGGAGATACTAAAAGCTGACACCTTTCGAATGCATGTGCTGTATCACTGAACTACAGATTTATTGCATGTTTTCTTGGTGACCCATACTTCTGCACGTAAGGGTGGGGGGAGCAGTCAGTGTTAAGTCACAGATCTTTGGGCCTGAGTCTATTCAGAGTCAGAAAAAAATATTTTGTGTGCACTGCGTTAAGTGACATTGTTGTAACAATATTTTATACTATATCTCACTTCTTAAATACCCTCCATGTTCCTTGGGGAAACAATGTCGCCTTAGTCAGTGTATATTACCCCACCTATTGATATATTCAATTCCTTTTTGGTATGGGTTGGGGGATTGGAGGGGTGGGCAGATATGCTAATTCTATCTTTCATACTTTCCTCTTTTTAGGGAACAAGGGGTTAATCCCTGGTTTTCTTTGCAAGACAAATAACAGCCCAGTGTCTTTTTAAAATCTTCACCAGCATATAGAGTTTCAGTGGAAACTAATCTGAATGTCTTATTGTGTGGCTCTCCCTTTTGAGGCCGCCACCTCCCTATGCCAAGTTTTCAAACACAACTTAAAAGACCCTCAGACATTTTTACATTCCCCTCACTCACAGAAGAGCCTCTTCTTCTCCCTCCCCTGATTGCCAATCTGAATAGGATGGCTAGTCCAACCAGCTCTGTTGACCCAGTGGCCTGATCCAATCATCTAACAGACTGGAAACCTTCCTCCCCCCCCCCTTTACTCTGCCTCAAAGGAGCAATGAGGAGGCCTGGGTGGAGCCTCCAATTTAAGTTATTTTCGAGTTTGCATGCCTCTTCTCTCAGTAAAGAAGGGGCTGAGCTGGAGTGAAGGTGCAAGATTCTAACACAGGAATAGTAACACCTGCTCTCGTACCAGCAGTTGTCTATCCCTCTCATTCAACAGCTAAAATGGTCGAGGCATTCTGTGCTACCTGGAAGCTGATTGACAGCCAGAACTTTGATGAGTACATGAAGGCACTGGGTATGTAGAAGTAACTGCTTAAGCCAGGTCATCCTAGGTAATCTACTCATGCGGTTTGTGATTGTTTCTTCTTTAGCACAGTTATAGAGTTTGGGATTTTGCAGCGTGCTAACCCATTACAGTGATGTAAGTCTTGTGATACTGACCGAAAAATGATTTTAATATTTTAAATAAGCATGCATTGCCACAGGGAAGATGAAGTAATTTAGACCGGTATGAACTAATCCACAACTGCTTGAATTTAAGTACCAGTAAATGCTGTTTGCAAGTCTAAATATGCTTGTGAAGAAGTAAGTCTGAATGAACTAAGGCTGAGATTCTAAGCATGTATGGTTGGAAGTGCACTTATATTTATTAAATCAAGTGGATTTGCTTCAAAGAAAATATAGTTAGGATTGGAATGTAAATGTACATAGATATTGCTAGCATCATTTGAATGAATGTTACTCCCAAGTAAATATTTTCAGGAATCTTAGCCTAACAATATGATACCCAAGCACACTTATTAAAAAGTTCCATTGGAAATTAATGGACTAAAATGCTCATCGCAGTAAATATTTGAGCATAATAGAATTGGAAACAAAATTCTCTTTCAGTATAGCTGTTGTGGGAACTGTTTTGTGTGTGAATTAAAAAGCAGCTGAGGGACAATGAGGGTGCACTGGCTCAGCTCTGTAATGGACAGCCCATGCTTTGTGTCGCTTTATTTTTTGTGGAAAATAAATGACATCTGTTGCAGTAGCAACGGCAAATATAAACCTGGTGCTGATTAGAGCAAAAATGTCATCTGTGTGAGCAAAATGCAGCAGTCAGTAGACAAGGTAATGAATTGCATCACGGATGATTCTATATCCTCATTATTGCTTTTCAGTGAGCTAGCTCAAGCAAGTATTGGAAGAGGGGGAAATCTCCATGTGCATAGACAACTATGCAATGAGTTGCAAAGTAGATGACTGAACAGAAAAATAAAATTCATGAGATCTTCTCCTTTGCAGGTTGACTCTCATGTAAGTCCCATGTAACTGCACTAGGATTGCAGACTTAACATTCACATTCTTTATTACAATTACTTTATCTTGATTCGGTGTAATCTCTTGCACAAGTGCTGATTTTGTGAGCAGTCTTGAACAGACCAATGGAATGGTGAGATGTAAATACATAAATAAGCAGAAGGAGATCTAAGTACTTCACTGGGATGGCTTTAAGCCGAGGCTGGATGGCTTGGTGCCATGAGTGCTGTAGTTGCGTTCTGCGCTGATTCTACATTGAGCAGGGAACTGGACTGGATGATTGTAAAATTTATTTGTTTCTAGGGGAAACATGATTTTTTGAATGGGGTGGCAAGACCTCCTCCCCTTTAAACTTCAGAATCCAATATATAAAATAACCCAGTTTCATTATTTTCATTTTAAATTCTTTTTAAAATCTTAGGAGTTGGCTTTGCTACTCGCCAAGTTGGGAATGTGACCAAACCAACTGTGATCATCTGCCAGGAAGGAGGCAAGGTGGTGATCAGAACCCAGAGCACCTTCAAGAACACAGAAATCAGCTTCAACCTGGGAGAAGAATTTGATGAAACTACCGCAGATGACAGGAACTGCAAAGTAAGTAAGAAACAGCTTGAGCTGCCATAGAGGCTTTTTTTAAAAAAGCTAATCTTTCAGAATTGACAGGAAGTAAAAGAATACAGATATTTTTTGTCTGTTACTGATGGGAGCACTAAGTAAATTTTAAGCAGGGCTGTTTTTCAGCCAGAACTCACCAGAACTCAGTTCCAGCACTTCTCAGGTAGGCACCATTGTCATTATAAGAGAACAAGGGAGGTGTTCTTGGTGAGTTCTGGCACCTCTTTTTCAAGAAAAATAGCACTGGTTTTAAGGAAGGCATGAAATAAAGAATGATTGATTTGAACTTATTCAGCACATTGAAACAATGAGGTTATAGGGTTTTATTAAATTTTTGGGCCACCTAAGATGACACAAAGCACACCTACTTGGAAGATCTGTTCAAACCAATGAGATCTGGTTCTAAATAAATGCATTCTACTGAATCTAGGGATGTGATCGTATACTTACCTTTCATCTTTTCCAAGGCCTCTGGGAGTGGCATCACCCCCTTAGCAGAGACCTCTGGGCATGCATGGTAGGCATAGTGTATCTAATGAACACTCATGACTCCATTATGCATCGCCCCATGATTATGTCTCAAATGGTCCAGAATCTGCTGGATAATAATGGATCCTTGTTCTGTTCCAGAAATGCTTCTGTTCTGATCAGAACCTGTGTTCTTGACTTGAGATCAAACTCCACGTTAGTATTTAGCAATCTGACTTTTAGAGTGAAGGATTTCAACTAAATATTGAATCCATTTACTGGATGATGTTAATCATACCCAGAGAAGACCCACTGAAATCAATGAACTGAAATGTAAGCCCATTGATTTCAGTGAGCCTACACTGAGTATGACTTGGTTGGATGACATCTATTACCATTCACTGAAATGTGTGAATGGTCCCTACACCAGGTCAAATATGAATTCTGGTACAGCTTTATTTGAACCAACTACGCATATAAGAATCAAATTATTTTTTATATATAGTTTGCATTTTATTACCAAGCTGTTTTTAACTGTATTGTTACCAAGTTCATTGATTTGAAATAAATGCTTCTGACTAATAATTCAGAGATTTAAACATATGATTAATTTATCCATTGATAATCAAGAGATTTTGAAAGCCCTTAACTGTGGCTGGATGGGCTCAGAATTATTTCGATAAACTTAATGACACTTGTCCCATTCTAAACGAAACATCTTGTGTGTGTTCTTTATACTCACAGTCAGTGGTGACCATGGATGGTGATAAGTTAGTTCATGTACAGAAATGGGATGGCAAAGAGACAAACTTCGTTAGAGAAATCAAAGATGGTAAAATGGTCATGGTAAGTAAATAAAGGTTTATTGAGGCTATATATGCTCATGTTGATAACACTATAAGGTATTATGTCTCAAACTTTCTCATAATTCCCCCCCTCTTCTGACCACTTATAAAGAACATGTTTCGCAGAAGTAACATCTGCAGTTCCAATAAACTAAACTATAATGAACATTTTAAAAAACAGTCAAGGTGTAGCCATCTTACTTCTGAGTAGACATGGTTAGGATTGTGCAGTAAGTCCTACTTAATGCACTGGGGTTTACTCCTAGCTGAGTAAGATTAGGATTGCAACCTCAGCTGGAAGTTAGTTGGGAATGTTCTAACAATTCCTCTTCCTGCCGTCACATATTGGCGGGAAATCCATTACTTTCTTCTTCAGACATCTAATGAGAACTCTCAACATATCATTGAAAGGTCTGTGAAGAGGCTTCTCTTCATTCCTTGGTTTCCCTTGAAATTGCATTTTGTTCCATTGCATTTTGAAAGCTTCTTTCAAACCCTAATGGTTTTCAAAACCTGCAGCGGTACATTCTAATGTGAACATCTTCGCCCTTGGTAAAATGGTTCTTGACTCGAACCACATTGTGCAATATACTGATGAAATAAATCATAATGCAGTATATTGATAAGGTAATATACTACGCAGGAGGCCCCTTCTCCTTCCCTGTTTGCACAATTTTTGAACTGGCTGGATCAGGCTGGCCCATCTAGTGCACTATCCTGCTCTCACAGTGGCCAACCAGTTGCCTGTGGGAAGCCTGCAAGCAGGTTAATTTTTGCAACAATGGCTTGTTGAAGAATCACAGGATCCACATGGTGCTTTGTGTTATGTTCAAATGGCACATACTGGTCCTAATCACCCCATCTCTCCTTGAATTTGCAGACCCTCACCTTTGGTGATATTGTTGCTGTTCGTCAGTATGAAAAAGCATAGAAATGTCAATCTCTTGTTGGAGTTTGTATGAAGAACTGTCTTCAGACTATCATCTCTGAAATGAGCAATGCTGACATGGAAGGAAAACCAAGTGCTAGTTTGTTTTTTACCTGTATATCATCAAATTGGCAAACTCTTGCTCTGTAAATTGGCAGCAGTAAAACTTTGCAATAAATTTCTGAAATTCTTGCTTGTCTACTTAAGGATTCCAATAATATTTAACACCAAACGAAACTGAGACCAAGAGAATCTTCGGGCTTCATACTAATGGTACAGTTCAGTGAAAATAATTTTGGTGGGATAGCCCTTTTATTCAATAGTTGATCACAGGGAGGGACAAACTACATGTTACTCACTCCACTCCATCTGTCTTTAAAACATATACATATTCTCTTACATGAACATCTATATCTTTTCTGTTACTCATACACATGCCAGGTGTGGGATACCTTTGGCCCTCCAGATGTTGCAGGATTACATCTCCCATTATCCCTGGCCTTTGGCCATACCTGATGGAGCTGATGGGAACTGTAGTTCAGCAACATCTGGAGGATCAAAGGCTCTCAATCCCTGTGGCATATGCTTGAATCCCACCTGCAAAATACTGGACACACACAATCCATATTATAAAAGAAAAGAGATTAAATTCCAGTTTCTATTGCCAATGTCCCATCTTATCAAACTTCCCTATGGGATTTTATATGTAGTTATACATCCATATACACAGAGGCTACCGTGTTCTGGCCGATGCACCTGGGGAACTTGCAGCCCTCTCCATGATTGTGGCTATTTCTAAAATGCTGCTGTGATTTTGAAAGGTGAGGTCATCATGTATCACTGCAAGAAGTAATTCGATGGTGTATGAATTTATTGTTCACAACTTCATAAGCTGCAATGATTCTGGACGTTTATAGAATTCCAAAGCTTGTAGCACACACTCTAAGTGGCAGAATTGTAAAATCCAAAGTGTACTCAAAATTGGGTAAATGCTTTATCATGGTGGTGTATATTTAGAGGTCCTTGTCTCTAAAGATCTAACAAGAATAAGAACGGTCCTCTCCAGCATTCTTGACAGGCACCCAAGAGCTGTAGTTATTTCTGCTTAACTAAGGGACGATGAAATAGAGAATCCACGAAACATACAAGAAAGGCACCATATCGATCAATTCATAGTTGTAAGGCATGAGAAAAAGCTAAGTTATGTAGTGCAGCATTTACATGGTGGTGCGTGGGGAACACAGTTGAATACCCTTTGAGAAGGTAAGTTTAGTTCAGGGGAGTGCCTATGCTCTTCAGATGTTGCAGGACTACAGCTCCCATCATTCCTCACCATTGGCCATGCTGCTGGGGTTGATGGGAGTCAGAGTCCAACAACATCTGCAAGTCCACAGGCTCCGCACATTGGTTTAATTGATGGTTCCCTCTGCACATTATTAAAAGGTTGGTGTCTGGAGAACACACACTACTTCTGTCAGTACTACAAGGATGCAGTACTGCATTTTCAATGCTTTGGGGAAACATTTTTGATTGGATGGGAAGTTATATTCATAAAGCCAGTGCTGAGAAGAAATGACCACCCAGTCTAAACAACTCTTTTTGCTATTGGTTCCATCCAGACAGAATCATAAACAGCTTTGGAGACAACTGGACTGAATCTGCTATGGTGGGGAGTGATGAAAGTGTTGAAGTCGAACCTTTTCTTTGTCTTAGGGTTTTAAAATACTCCAGCATTCATCCAAGAATCTTCTGTGTATGGGTGCTGAGCTTGCACTTGAATTGGTTTGGGTCCTTATTCATTAACTGCTACAGATTTAAATGTATTTATTTATCCAATTTAACAAGCCAAAGATACTACACTGATTGCAGTGCCCATTTTATATTTTCTTTGCCATCAATTTGAAATATGTGCAGACTATTACTTATTACAGCAGCACATGAGAACCAAAGCAGCTTACACTGCTGACAACTCATTCCATCCTTTTATTTCATCATATACTTGAACTCAGAGCCATCCTATAAAGCGAAAAGTGTTGTGTCTGTAATGAGGCATGCATACTTAACCAGCTTAAATAACAATTGCATGGTTTTCACATTTTTAAAACTTGTTACAGGCCATTAGTGCTACAGCTGGATTACAGCGTTCCCTTATCATCCATGAGCAAAGAAAAGGTCCTTTATTATTTTACTTAACACAAGAAACGTTAGCACCCCATGGGATGCAACAGGAAGTAAAAAGCTCACATTTAAATCAGATAAGTGGTAGCATTGCTTTCAGTTGCAGTGGTGAAGATAATCATCTTTCACAAGGCTGATCAGAGATATAGCAACATTTGACACTATTTCTCCCAAAGAACGCTGTAAGTGTTGAACGCATATCTCTCCAATGAAATCATTGTTGCCTACAGCTGCCTTTACAAACACTAGTTTTTCCTCACTGCTGTCATCAGCATCGCTGGAAGAGCAACCAGTACCACTTTCCTCACTCTTTTGTTATAGCAGTGACTGTCTTACATGTGCACAGTATGAGCGTATGAATGAGAGGCTACCTTACATTCCTTGCTACAAGCTTTGTCCTCAGTTCTGTAACAAAGTTACAGAACATGCATTTGGCAGGCAGGCCCACCTATGAGACAAGCTGAGGCGACTGCCTCAGACAGCAGGATCCACAGGGACCACAGATCCTGATGTAGAACTTTATTCCCCCTCCTTCACCCTTTCGTCCCTGGTGGGGAGGGAGGAGCCATTTGGTGGTTCGCCTCAGGTGCCGAAATGTCTTGGGCCAACCCTAACATTTGGACAAAAGTCTTGAAGGTGGACAGGTGGGAGACACCTTTTTAGCCAAAGGGCTGCATTCCCTCATGGGTAACCTTCCAGGAGCTGCATGCCAGAGGTGGACAGGGCCAGAGGCAAAACTTAGTGGGTTAACAGATATGACTTAATTGTGTACAGTAGGTGTCAGAGGTTTCTACACACCGAGACACACACACGCACACGCACACCACATCCTCCATCTAGGCAAACAAGGGGTGCTATCACAGTTCCAGGCCACATTCCATCCATGCAAAAGCACTCAATGAGATTCAGAGCAGGGCTATTGGAGACCATTGCCATGGGATGTGTGGTTGGGGAGGAGTCCTAAGGGCCATGTAGAGAGGCCTGGAGGGCCAAATCCGGATCTCAGGTCTGAGGTTCCCCACGTCTGCCACAGTGGAACATAAGGGGCAGTGTCAGATTTATATATGGATATTATTATTATGCTGTGATGCAGGGGGTGTGCTAGGACAAGGGTCTGGTGAGCATTGTGACCAGCACAGTGCAATGGGTAAGCTTTGGAGATGCATCTGGGGACACTTGAGAGTGTGTCTGCTTTTTTTATATACTTTTTTAAATTTTATTTTGGGGTTGTGTATTTTCACCTCCCCTGCAGGGCTGAGCAGCTCTAGGATATAGCAGCTGTCCACTTGCATAGCTATAGTGTACTTCTACAATCCAGTATAATTGGTGCACACTAAGGTTGCTCTCAATTATAAGTAGAAATCATTCAATCCTACTGGCATGCAACATGTCTTTCTTCATGTACTTGGTAATTAAAACTGAGTTATGACCCAGATGTTCAAGACCACACTTTTATTATACACTCTTTGAGGCTTTAGGGAAACCACAGTCTCTCTGCTTCAGCCCCACAACTGTAATATAGGGAGAATAGTGAGCTACCTTTCAGGGTTGTTGTAAGGATTACTGAGATAATGTGAACTGCTGTCAAAATTCTATAGAGCTACATAGAATACTAGGTAAAAAGGTAAGTTAAAGGGCCTGTGGACAGTTAAATCCAGTCAAAGGTGACTATGGGGTTGCAGTGCTCATCTCGCTTCAGGCCGAGGGAGCTGGTGTTTGTCCACAGACAGCTTCCGGGGTCATGTGGGCAGCATGACTGAACCGCTTCGGGCGCAATGGAACACCGTGACAGAAACCAGAGTGCATGGAAATGCTATTTACCTTTCTGCGGCAGCGGTACCCATTTATCTACTTGCACTAGTGTGCTTTCAAACTGTTAGGTTGCATGGATCCAAACTGCCAAACTTTTGATCAGCAAGCCCAAGAGGCTCAGTGGTTTAGACCACAGTGCCACCCGCTCCACTAAGCACCCAGGAACTGCAGTAAACAATGAGGAAGTGTTCATGCCTGCAGAAAGACCTGTAGATAGAATTAAAAATATTTCCAGGCTGCTCTCCTATCCAGCACTATATTTGGCAGTGGGTCCTACACTGGGAGCTGCCGCTGCTAGTGTACTAGGAAGGTCCAATGTATGGATGGAATCAATGCTGGAGTGTCCATGACAATAGCATTTAACAATAGCATTAAGCAGGAAGTTCTGTCAGCACTAGTTTTCAGAAACTGCAGCCCCAGTACAGATATAGAATCATGATGTATGTGTGTGAATCTATGCAAGACTGTAACTTATTTGTGTAACCTCATAATACTCTTCTTCAGAGCTTGCAATGTTTTGTGACTGCAGTATGGTAATACACATTGTGTTTGTAATCCATTAATACAGCTCACATCACTGCTGTCTGGCTTGTGAGTTCAAAACAGATGACTGCCTTTCCCAGACCTCCCATTCCCAGGGATGTGAGAACAAGGTTCTTGACTTCATCTCCATGGAAAAAGCCATCATTCGAGTGGCGTTAATTTCCATGGCAACTGATTTATGGTGGTACCAAGCAAAAGAAAAAAGACAGATTAGGTTAAAGGTGGGGAGGAAAGAAAAAAATGGTTGGAAAGAATTCTGGCATATATACTATGTTTAAATGATAAATAAATATTTGACAACGCAGTCTCTTCTGTTGTGTGATATTCTTCACACACATTACAAACATACTGTACTTCAATTCTCCCTTCCCTTCTTTTAACTACATACTTCATGTTATGCATCACAACTTTACGGACTTGCAACTTCATATGTAATCGATAACTGTGAATATCTAAGGACAAGAACATGTTGCTACTTGCCACATCTTTTGGGATGCAGAGAAATTAGGCTGGCTAGCTGCTTGAAGATGCAAAACTCATGTAAAACACAAACAAGGGAAACTATGTATTTCGCGTGGAAAGTTTACACAACATGTGAGCCCCTGGAAACCAATTAATCAGCAGGCAAAACGAAAGGAGAAGTGTTCCTCCCAAGTTAGTACGAAGGTTATGCTTCCTCAATCGAGGCAGGCAAAAAGTGAAGAAGTGGATCATTGCCTTCCATTGAAATAAGGGCAAGAGACGGCGGTGGGGCAGCTACACCTGTTGGGCACCTGCCGCCGGTGGAGCCCTTCTAGGAGCGGGGAAAGAGAGAGGTGGCTTTTGCCCGACGCTTTGCATTTCCGCGACGGCGCTTCAGGATGCTTTCCCCCGCTTCCTGATTTAAGAGGCGTCGGCTGGCTCCTTTCCAAGCTCCTCTGAGCAGGCCGCGCCGTCTCGAGAAGCAACCGCCTTTCCTGGAAAGGGCTTGAGAAAAAGAAACCCCAGCTGCTCCTTCCCCAGCGAAGGGAAGCGAGCCAGGCTTCTCCGCGCGCCTCGCCGAAGGGGAAAAGCCAGCTTGGGAAGGGGAGCCGAGTGTTGCGCTGCCGCAAAAACCCTCGCCTTCCTCCTTCCGCGGGGTTGCAGGAGAGGCCCAGCCGAGAATGGGAGGGCGGCGCGGCTCTCGCGGCCTGGCCCTGTGGGGACTTCTGCTGTGCGGCTCGCTGCGGGACCTGGCCAGCGCCGCCCCGGCCTGCGCGGCGCCCTCGGACGCGGGTGAGTCGGGCTAAAGCCGAGCGCGGCCTTGAGTCAAGCTGGGAGCTGCCAGCCGTGTCGTAGGAGCGGCGACCAAACAAGGCGCCTCCCTCCTTCCCGCCATAACAGAAAAGTAGGTCGAGGGGCCGCTCCAGTTGGAGGCGAGACAGGGCTGGCCGGCTGGCGCTGGGAAGGCTGGCGCGAAAGCGCCGAGGGAGGAGCGCCTTCTTCCCCCGGGCTCAGCGGCAACTCAGCGCCGCAAGGCTTCGCCCTCGCCTTTTGCACCCACCTCGGGCAAAGAGCGCACGCTTGCATCGAGGACTCCTCGTAGCAGCGCGTTTTATTGGGCCTCGAGACAGCATTGCGCAGAAGGCGTTAGCAAATTAATACTGATGGTTGTGGTTATGGTTTATTGCAATGATAATAATAATAATGAAGGCAGGTGGTGATAACAGTGGGCGTTGCTGACAGGTGAGTAGGCAGAGGATTTCAGCCATCCATCCAGTGCTGCAGGAGCCTGATGCAAGTTGCTGCCATATGGAAACTGGCAACAGCAAGGAAGTACTGTCAGACAATCTGGATGGAGCTGGTAGAGAAAATATTCCTGTAACTAGGGTGACAGATAAAGCGTTGGCTGCATGAGGGAGATCCCATTGCTGATTTCATTATTGCACAGGTGTTGCATACGGAACTATGAACATAACCAAGGGGCTGGGTCACATCAAAAGTCTTGCCTAGTTCAGTATTGTGGCTCTTAAAAGTGGCCTGTCAGATGCCCTTGTGGCATTCATAAGTGTGGGCACCCAAGAAGAGCCTGCTGGATCAGGCCCAGTTGCCCACCTAGTCCAGCATCCTTACATGCACCTTAAGTGGTGCTGATTCCAAAATGGACACAATCTTGCCCAAAATTGGTGCTGATGACGGATGTGCTTCCCTACTAATAGCAGGTGGCAGGAAAGACTCACAGGGGTGCTGCCTCTGGGGCTTCTGCTGTCTGGGGCAATAGCTGCACCCTGTCCCATGGCCTGGCTCTGTCTGTTGCCATAGAGACAAATGAGTGGGCATTCCTCCCTCACCTGGCTGGATGTCATGTCCTATGGGTGAGAAAATAACAGGCCAGGGGAGCTGCTCTGGATTCAGTGACTGAAATTGTGATAGGAGCGACAGAGTAGCTTGACTTGCTATGTATGCTGAATCCAAAGCTATGGCTTTGGGGGACCCCACTAGAAAACTAAGATCCTCTGGAATATCAATGTTGCAACCCCTTCCACCCTGTGCTCAGGTTGTATATACTTGTAAATAAAACCATATATCCTAAAGACACTATAGTCTCCACTTTTGTTCCAAGGAAACTGAACCTTCAGTAAGCACTGGAACCCTGAAGTCTCTGTTTCTTGGAGATTGGGGTGCACACAACAATACTTTGCAGTGAGTTTGGGAGCAGAGCTTGAGTTTGGGAAAATGGGAAAGAGGAAGAGAGGTAATTGATATGCTCAAGCCACTGCCCTGGCAGCTTAAGGGAAGTATCATGAAGGAGGGATTAGAGTACGGAGAGTGCTTTCCCGTCTCTAGAACTTCATACCCCACAATATTTCTTCTCAGACTCAATGACCTTTATGTCCCTTGCATCCCAATAATTTGATGGTTCTATTATTCCATGTCCTCAAGTAGCTTTTACCATCTGGGACCGTTGTTACAAATAGAACATAACACATGCCAAGCAAATAACTACCTGAAGTACAAAGTAAGTAAATGGATATCTTTTAATTAAATCAGTCTCCATTGTTGAAAGTATTCAAGCTTTTGAGTCTATTGAACTAATCAAGAATTCTGAACTTTTATCACTATTACGTTCCCTTTTGTGATGTCATTCCCAAAGAGCTGAGCAGTGTGCAACTGTTTCCTCTTTTTCCAACAGGTTGCATAATTTCTTATCCTTCTCTATTCTGAAAACAAATAAATCCCAATGTGTAGCAATAAGAGAGCTGGTTGTGTTCCATGCTGTATTGACGTCACCTTGGCTTAGATCCAAATCTGCAATAGCAAAACTCTGCTTGTAATGAGACTTTCCCAACGTCTGCCCTCCTAAAAAGTTTCCCCTGATGATTGGCAAAACCTCAATAAAATGGTGTTTGACGTGGTGCATAGGAGAGAGTAATTGGTTGAAATTGGAAAGCCCTTTCCAAGTAGAAGTGCCTTCTGCTAACAAGCACCATTGGATCCTTTTCTTTTTCTTTTGGTCTCAAAGCACAGTCTAAGCCTTAAACTGTGAGCAAAGGCAGTTCCTCATTTTCTGTGTGATTTACTTTCCCCATTATTTCTAGAAGTGGCATGTTTGCATGTTCTTCTGACTCATGTTCTCAGATCCATACCACTGAGACAGTATTGATAAAATTTCTTAAGATTGGCCTGAAAAACCCAATTGCCCTGAAAAAAGAATGATAACACTCAAAATGTATTGGACATCAATCTGGTTTGACTAACTGTTCCATTGCTCCTTTTGATATTTGTCTCTTCAACTTTTTGTAATTACACAATGACTTCTGAGGAAGAAATTTAGTTCTCAGAGACTTGCTGCTGTTGCGTCTTCGTCGTCTTCTTCTTTTTAAAAAAGCTCATAAATTTAGGGCTCTAATCCAGTGTTGTTGTCAGTTTTGTCCCAGACAGTGTTAAACTCCATGTAAATCACTTCACCATCTGTATGCCATTTTCAGAACTAAAAATTGTTTCATTACATTTAAGAGACTTGCCTATTTAAAAAGTGAGTACCAACCGAAAGGTACCAACCAAAAGTATTGCTTAGTGTTAGAATAAACATTTATTAAATTCCATATTTTTTCAGATCTATGTTTTGGTTAGTCCACTACCTATGCACAAGTGTTTGTGGTATGTTTCAATTTGTCTACTGTCTTGACCTTTGCCTGATCAGAGTGGCTTTCTAGGCAGGAAATTGTTGTCAACAATTGCCATTCCTGGTCAGTTATTTCATAGCCATTGATGGAGAAAATAAACCTTAGTTGCTGTCACCTTTTAAATCTTCTTTAAAAAAAACACAGTTGTGTAGCTGCACAGCTGTGCTTCATGAAGTGCCACAGATTACTTTCCATTTTTTATCTCCCCGTGCCCTGGAAGTTATGGGATCCAAAAAATCCCCCCAAACACTGCCAACTATCAAGTAGCCTTCCATTGTAATCACTGCCATGTGGCAAGGAGTTCCTTGATTAATTTATGAGGAAGAAAACACTATAGTACAGTGTGTAAAAGCACCAAGAGCACGCCCATTTATAAAAACAAAGCAGTAAAACAATGCCTCAGCAGTGTAAAGCTGACTGGTGGAGATTTGGCCCAAGTTTGGAGAAACAACATAAGTAAACCTAGGATTACTTTCAGAATTGTTGTGATACAATAGTTCATATCTTTCATTCAGAAAGTTCTGTA
Organism: Podarcis raffonei; assembly: GCF_027172205.1. Taxonomy (NCBI): domain Eukaryota; kingdom Metazoa; phylum Chordata; class Lepidosauria; order Squamata; family Lacertidae; genus Podarcis; species Podarcis raffonei. The sequence continues at coordinate 57,769,241 of NC_070604.1, forward strand.
AATCCAGACAAGAGTTAAAAGAAAAAAGCCTAAAGTTTATAGTGAAAGCTTAAAATTCTGCAGGAGTTGATGATTCAGACTTTGTCCTCACCAGGGAAAAACTTTCTGGTCAAATGAATAAATAATTTCTAGGTACTGACCAAGGTGATGAACAGTAACCCTTAATGGGAACATGGAGTCATAATGGGAGTTTCAGGATTTTTCAGTAGCAGTATTTTTTTACATTTTGCTAAGAAAATGTACATCTAATTCTCAGTTTTTTCTTCTCCTTTTGTCTGGAAACAGGCCAGTTCTGGCACATCTCTGATTTACACTTGGACCCCACCTACCACATTACAAGTAATCGCACTCAGGTTTGTGCCTCTTCCAAAGGAGTGAATGCCTCAAACCCTGGTCCATTTGGAGATTTCATGTGTGATTCACCATATCAGCTTATTTTATCAGCTTTTCAGCACATGAAGGATTCTGGGCAACAGGCATCCTTCATGATATGGACAGGGTAAGTAAGAAAGACACTAGTATTTCTGATGTAAAGCTAATGAAAGGTTAGAGTAAATGTATTTGGCCATTTCATAGCCTTATTTTAACTTATGGGATTAACTTTAAGGGCCAAGTTACACATTTTATTTGACTTCTGAAGCCTTGATTGACTTGTCCCTGGGCTCAGCATGCAGGCAAGTGGAATGGTGGGGGGGAGCCCAGATAGATCCTGTTTTTTGGGACCCGGGATTACAGTCTGGCTGACAGGAAATGTTGTATGCTACATCCTGGGTTTTTCCCCTCTTCATATTGGCAGATTCTCCAGTACGCACAAATGGGAGGGATAGTAATATTGTTTCCTGTAGGTTAGACAGATTGCAGGTTACAAGGACTGAAGATTGCGTGCATTGAAGCCCAAAATGTCCTTTGAAGGGCCTGCAGTTTCTTTTAACTCTGGTTAGTCATAAAGCAATTTATGTAACACATGAAAACATTTCATGCTTAATTAATTTCTTTGAAACTGTTTGAGTACGTTAATTATAACTTTAATCACTCTCAATATGCAGTACTGAAGTACTTTTAGAGTACTACAGAGAAACTAATGTTTGATTTCAAAAATAATTACACAACTACCAAGTTGAGTTTTTTCTTTTTCTTTGCTTTTCTTAAAGAGACAGCCCTCCACATGTTCCTGTAAAAGAACTCTCTACAAAAATTGTCATTGACATTATTGGTAACATGACTTCTACCATAAGAAGTTTCTTTCCAGATCTCCAAGTTTTCCCTGCATTGGGAAATCATGACTATTGGCCACAGGTAAGACAAATTCTTCAAGAGAGTGAATAATTTGGCAACCTGATCCTATGTTTCTATACTCCTTGGAGGTTGTGGGTACAAGTATAACTTAGCTGGGCACTATCTGCCTTTGATTAGTAGTCAATTTATAAAAGATGGCTTAACAATACAACAATGCACATTTGCTTTGAAGAAAGTGCTGCTGAGTTCATTGAGACATACTCTCAAGTCAGTGTAAATAGTATTACAGCCTAATGTTTGTACATCTCTTAAGTCAGGAAAATCCTGTTGCCCCAGAATGAATTGCTCATAGAAACACAGTGTGTTTCAGTGCTAAAGTACAGAGGAGCAAGCAGTTGGATAAAGTGTGTTGTAACGATATGGAGTTAACTGCTTATGGTTGAATTCTTACCTGTTTCAAATACATTTGTCACTATTTGAGGATTCAGATGTTTAGGGTTTTTGTTCTTAAAAGCATCTCATGCACCTATATGAGAATGTGACCTGATCTACCTGTAGTGCAAAATGAGGTGGGGTAACTCTGAGACGATAAAATCAACAATGCTATTTCAGAATGTAGGTGGGGGTACAGAATGATACTCTCCTTTCATCCAGTGTAGAGATTGGGGTACATTCTTGGTACATATCCAAACTGAAAAGCTAAGATTTGGACAAATAATGATTAGAAAAGCATAGTCTTAAGGCGATGTCTGTATTTTAAAGGATCAGTTGCCTGCATCTGTCAGTGAAGTTTACGATGCTGTAGCGGATTTCTGGAAACCTTGGCTTACGGATGAAGCAGTCAGCACCTTGAGAACAGGTAGGATGGATAGTAAAACAGCACACATTTGGTAGGTCCGCTGTCTTTATTTGGCCGTGCTGGATATGGGTGAAATTGACATGGTAAAATTTCTAATATTGGGTTCTTATTGCAAGTGAAAATGTTTCATATTTCAGGGCACTTTCTGTCCCTGAATCGCCAAGGCCTAATCATTCTACTGATTTACTAAACATTACAATTATATGTGACAACACCCACGATGTTGTATATTTTGAACTGTATATCCTTGATAGTTTGCATAGGCGTTTCTCAGAGTTTAAAGTGTTTCTAAGTGTTTAAAGTCAATGTTAAGGATGTTGTTTACAGGAACAGAATGGTGTGATACAAGATATAACCCTCCTCTTTGTTGTTGTTGTTGTTTAGTCGTTTAGTCGTATCCGACTCTTCGTGACCCCATGGACCAGAGCACGCCAGGCACTCCTCTCTTCCACCGCCTCCCGCAGTTTGGTCAGGCTCATGGTTGTAGCTTCGAGAACACTGTCCAACCATCTTGTCCTCTGTCGTCCCCTTCTCCTTGTGCCCTCCATCTTTCCCAACCTCAGGGTCTTTTCCAGGGAGTCTTCTCTTCTCATGAGGTGGCCAAAGTACTGGAGCCTCAACTTCACGATCTGTCCTTCCAGTGAGCACTCAGGGCTGATTTCCTTAAGAATGGATACGTTTGATCTTCTTGCAGTCCATGGGACTCTCAAGAGTCTCCTCCAGCATCATAATTCAAAAGCATCAATTCTTCGGCGATCAGCCTTCTTGATGGTCCAGCTCTCACTTCCATACATCACTACTGGGAAAACCATGGCTTTAACTATACGGATCTTTGTTGGCAAGGTGATGTCTCTGCTTTTTAAGATGCTGTCTAGGTTTGCCATTGCCTTTCTCCCAAGGAGCAGGCGTCTTTTAATATCGTGACTGCTGTCACCATCTGCAGTGATCATGGAGCCCAAAAAAGTAAAATCTCTCACTGCCTCCATTTCTTCCCCTTCTATTTGCCAGGAGGTGATGTGACCAGAGGCCATGATCCTCGTTTTTTTGATGTTGAGCTTCAGACCATATTTTGCTCTCTCCTCTTTTACCCTCATTAAAAGGTTCTTTAATTCCTCCTCACTTTCTGCCATCAAGGTTGTGTCATCTGCATATCTGAGGTTGTTGATATTTCTTCCAGCGATCTTAATTCCGGCTTGGGATTCATCCAGCCTAGCCTTTCGCATGATGAATTCTGCATATAAGTTAAATAACCAGGGAGACAATATACAGCCTTGCCGTACTCCTTTCCCAATTTTGAACCAATCAGTTGTTCCGTATCGAGTTCTAACTGTAGCTTCTTGTCCCACATAGAGATTTCTCAGGAGACAGATGAGGTGATCAGGCACTCCCATTTCTTTAAGAACTTGCCATAGTTTGCTGTGGTCGACACAGTCAAAGGCTTTTGCATAGTCAATGAAGCAGAAGTAGATGTCTTTCTGGAACTCTCTAGCTTTCTCCATAATCCAGCGCATGTTTGCAATTTGGTGTCTGGTTCCTCTGCCCCTTCAAAATCCAACTTGCACTTTGGAAGTTCTCGGTCCACAGACTACTTAACCCTGCCTTGTAGAATTTTAAGCATAACCTTGCTAGCGTGTGAAATGAGTGCAATTGTGCGGTAGTTGGAGCACTCTTTGGCACTGCCCTTTGGGATTGGGATGTAGACTGATCTTCTCCAATCCTCTGGCCACTGCTGAGTTTTCCAAATTTGCTGGCATACTGAGTGTAGCACCTTGACAGCATCATCGTTTAAAATTTTAAATAGTTCAGCTGGAATATCATCACTTCCACTGGCCTTGTTATTAGCAGTGCTTTCTAAGGCCCATTTGACTTCATTCTCCAGGATGTCTGGCTCAAGGTCAGCAACCACACTACCTGGGGTGTACGAGACATCCATTTCTTTCTGGTATAATTCCTCTGTGTATTCTTGCCACCTCTTCTTGATGTCTTCCACTTCTGTTAGGTCCTTTCCACTTTTGTCTTTTATTATGGTAATCTTTGTACGAAATGTTCCTTTCATATCTCCAATTTTCTTGAACAGATCTCTGGTTTTTCCCATTCTATTGTTTTCCTCTATACAAATGATCAAACAATAGTTTATTACATAAATATTCAAGCAGTGATCATAGAATTGTAGAGCTGAAATGGACCACAAGGCTCATCTAGTCCAGTGCCTTGCAATGCATTGTAACGAAGCCAAATAATTGAGGTCATCATTTATTTTTCCCTTGGTTAACAGTTTGCAAATAGTTAGCATGATATGTATAGTTAAACTGTTCTATTTTTGCTCTGAGATAAGCAGGAGCTACAACCTGCTTATATAATCGGCAAGCAAATAAATTTCCAAATCAATTGTAGCCTCTTAAGAATTAGAAACTGGAAAAAGGGTTTTTCCCTTGAATTTGATCCTTATTTTGCACATTAAAATTCAGGAAGTAAAATGGAGACCTGTAAATCAAATTTTAGGTTACATATTTTTTTCCAGCAAATGTACAGAATATTAGAAATATGCAGAATTCTTAAATGTTAAAGATGTTAGAATTCCTGCTCCATGATTGCAGTCGTGGGATTTTAATCTATCACATGATGGTGTATGTTTTGACTCCACAAAGTGGGAAGTGACGGAGACAGGATGTTTGTGTTACTGTGTTCTGTGAAGTGGGACTATGGTCCTTTGTTCTTTTTCTCTTTGCTGTCTGATGCTAGAGAGAGAGAGGGAGCCATGTTGCAGTGCTCTGTGTGTGTTTATATGTAAATAAAGTAGATTAGCCAAAATGCTGAGTTGCTGAGGTCTGTTACGCAAGCTGCGAAGACTCTGCAGATCTCTAAGTGTGCCGATGTCTGTTGGCATCGGTCGCCGTGATGTTCGGGCTGAAGAAAGCTTTTGAAGCTCCCAAACGATCGGCCAGGAGGGAGAGAACATGCCAGTCAGGCATGTGTCTCTGCCAGGGTCCTACTCGAGTGTAGAATGAGCTCCTGACAAAAGATGCAGAAGTTATATTCCATTACTCCTGTTTACCCTTTATTAATTATCCCATTGGAATTATATCCATGGAACATCTTGAAGAATGGTATTACCCAACAGGAATATGTATGTTAGATTTAGGCCCATAGAAAGGATATTGCATTTAATTTGCAAGCCAATTCTTAGATAATTCTGTCCTATTCTATTCTACCTGACTGGAGAAGACAACCAAAAATCGGTGGAACTTATCCATAGTAAATTAAAGACATACATCTTCTCTCCACCCTCCCCTAGGTGGTTTTTACACACAAACAATTCAGTCCAACATGACTGCACAACCTCTTAGGATAATTAGTTTAAATACCATCTTATACTACCCTCCCAACACTATGACTCTGAATATGACTGATCCAGCAAACCAGTTTGCATGGCTGGAACGTGTATTAGAGACGGCACATCAAAACAAGGAAAAGGTAAGGATTTTTTAATAAAAAGTAATATGAATGAGAAAAGGGTAACTATTTGTTTCAAGAAAGTTTGCAGTTGGTGGGACCTTTGAGCAAGGTAGGCATGTCCTCTGAACTTCCACTGCTCTGAGTAGAAAGCATACTAAACTTGTATCAGTTAATCCAGGGGAACTCCTAACTTTGGTAATAAGGGAGCACCCCAAAGGCCACCCATACACAATGCTAAAGTATGGGGACACTCTTACTCAGTCTGGTATGCTGCCAAAAGTATTCAGAGCGCCAAATACCAGGTCCCACCAAATAGTTTGGTGCTGCCAAATGCCAAGAGTTGGAGTTGCTTTAATCAGTAAATGTGAATGGGTTGAAAGCATGTGAGCTTTTCTGTGTGTGCTTGAGCCTGGAGCAGGTATAGTCCTGAAGTTTGGAGTGTCATCTAATTCTTCATGGTGCTTATGTCTATACTGGGATCATTAGTTCAAGGCTTCTAACTCCTAAATACATCAGTTGTTGTGGCCAAAAAAGGAAGAGACTAATTAAGATAAGTCCTACCTGAAATACTACAAATGCTGTTTGAATGCAAGACTTCTTGTAACAAAGGTTTGTGCAGTTAATAGGAAATAAGTTGTAACTCATGCCTCTAGTCAATGGCATTGTAGAACTTTGGTTTATTCGACCTGTAATCTATATCCTCCAAGCTTGTAAGCCTTTATGCCTGTTTCACAAACTCTATGACTTCATTCTTGGTAGGGGGGAAAGTGTTTACCTTTCAGAAAGCAACGAATGGAAAAGTGAGATTATAAGCAATTTCTTTCACGTCAACATTATAGTATACACCTAATGTATTTGATGTAATATTAAAATGCTTTTTCTGATTTGTATATTCTTATCCCCTAGGTTTATGTGATAGGACATGTGCCAATAGGTTATCTGCCTTACTCTCGAAATACCACTGCCATAAGAGAACACTACAATGAGAGGTTGATCGAAATATTTCGCCGGTATAGCAACGTGATTGCTGGGCAGTTTTTTGGACACACTCACCGAGACAGCATCATGGTTCTTCTAGATGAAAAGGGTAATGATGTTTGCAGATGACAGCTTTCTTGGCTGGTGACACAGATTACATAGTAATGGGTGATCTTTTTTATGGTGTTTTGGGGATAGGCAAAGGCCATATTCTCTAATGGGATAAATCAGAGTTAACCCATACGATGCCATTCATATGTTGTCAGGTTGCAACTCCCATCAGCCCCAGCTAGTGTGGTCAGGGAGGATGGGCACTGCAGTTCAGTAACATGGAAGGCATCACAAAACTTGGCCCTGCAGTTGCCAGCTTGAATCCTCCTCCTCCTTCGTACCCTTGCTTCATGATTTTTGTACATTCTTACCCTTCCTAAATCTATCGGTTCTATTTAAAACTATCACAAATAATCAACGTCGCAGAAACTAATTCCACTTTGAAGAAATAGATGGTTAAAAACAAAGGGGCAAAACCAACCACATTGAGTAAATGCATCCCAACAACTTTAAAATTCACACTGGTATTATTACAATCAGTACTTTTCTAAGTACCGAAACGTGTTTTGCAAATGGTTTGACTTGTGCTTTATTTTCAAATAGGAGCCATAACAGCTCTTTTGTTAGGTTCGCACTTCATCATAAGACAATAGCAGATCCTATACAAAAATCTTTCCTTCCTGTTTCTTCAGAGACAGTCGCAAATTACACTGGCCAGTTCCTACCCATTGTAGGATGTGTCAAAAGGAAATGTTCTCAAGCTTGTTAGATATACTCAGTTTTTCTGTGTGTTTCCTGCATCTTTACTAGGTCTCTGTCTGTACTGGGTTCCCTGCTGCTTCACAGTTAATTAAGACAGGAACAGAGAGTGAAGATAGAAGGAGAGAGGAGTCTTCTAACCCATAATAATCTGTAAAATGTAGCCAACATCCAACTTTCAAGATTATATGCAGTATTATATATTCTTCTCTAAAGTTGTTTCAGATTGAACAAAGAAACTTGCAGCAGCAGGAAGCATTAAAATCTAAGAAATACCACCTAAATATTGTATCCCTTTAAACATCATGGCCTAAACAAACTATAAGCATATTGGCTTAGTGTTGCATTTGCTGGTTCAGACATCATGCTAAACCAAGGCACGTTGTGGTTTAAATGAACAAATCACACAGTGTTATTTGCAAAGGCAGTTGTTATCTCAGTAAGGCACTATATTGAGTTTCCAATAGTGATATAATCATTTGGTCAATTGATTAAAAAGCAGGTGCTTAACCAACTGGATGTTCTTTAATTTGATGTCAATCCCAATACAGTGGTACTTCAGGTTACATACGCTTCAGGTTACAGACTCCACTAACCCAGAAATAGTACCTCGGATTAAGAACTTTGCTTCAGGATGAGAACAGAAATTGCACAGCAGCGGCGGCGCAGCGGCAGCAGGAGGCCCCATTAGCTAAAGTGGTGCTTCAGGTTAAGAACAGTTTCAGGTTAAGAACAGACCTCCGGAACAAATTAAGTACTTAACCCGAGGTACCACTGTAGTAGCATTCCAAAATGACATAAAAAATAAGCAAGTTCAGTGTCTGTATTGTAGAAGATCCACATTTGAGACATGCTGGCATTCATTCCAATTGATGACAGTCTGCTTCAGTTGCCTATGGCTTAGAAGGGAAAGCAAAATAGTTTAACCCAGAAAAGCAGAGCATGTACTGATTTTTTATATACATAGTGATAATCTATCCTCTTCATTTAATCTGGTATCTGTAGATGTAAACCAGTCTGCTTGTGTAACCTGAACAACAGCAGGTTTTTGAAGCATCCAAAATCCCTTTGCTTGTTGATAATTGGTGAGCAATTAAATCTTTAGTCCTGGAATCTGGAACTGGAGAGCCTCTGGTTGTTCAACTACAAATCCCATTATCCCTGGGCACTAACCGTGCTGGTTGGGACTGATACAAATTGGACTCCAACAGCATCCCTTCTTTAGCTGATTAATTCAGTTAATTGATATGCAGCCAAATCCTACTCATGTTTACTTGGAAGTAAGCCTGACTAGTTCCCATGGAACATACTGCCAAGTAAGTATGTGACAGGTTCCAAAAGCTTTGAACTAGTCTAGTTAATAATGCCTGGAAATTTCCACATGTTAAGTAGAAATACAAGTAATTTAATGATGTGAATGCTGATGCAATTTGACTTTTTTTAAAAAAGCGGTCCGTGTATTCTTTATGGACAAACTCAGTGTAAATAATTTTTTAAAACCCTAAGTAGTCAAATTGAATTGTGTTTTTCTTTTTGGACAACTGTGCAGTACAAATTTGTGTATGTTTACTTAGAAGTAAGTCCCACATGTGACTGACTCTCTAGTAAACGTGTTTAGGTTTTCAGCCTAAATTCATCTGAAGAAGTCTTGCTTTTACAAAGCTTTCTTAAGCATGGCTTTTGTAGAGATACCTTGACTGCCTTTCAGAGGATTACCGTATTTTTCGCTCTATAACACGCACCTGACCATAACACACACATCGTTTTTAGAGGAGGAAAACAAGGGAAAAAACATTCTGAATGAAACAGTGGATGTATCATTTTTGTGCTTCATGCTGTGGCCGCAGACATGTGATCTGATGGTGAATTTGGGGTGACCCAATGCAAAAATCCTGAGAATCCCTGTGGATCCATGCTTTGTAACCACGTTTTTGCACCATTGCAGCCCCAGGCAACAGTGGGTGGGTGATTTTGGGGGGGCAGGCTGTAGCCATGGACATGCTATGTGCTCTGATGGTGAATTTGGGCTGACCCAATGCAAAGATCCTGAGGATCCATGTGGATCCATGTTTTGTAACCACGTTTTTTGCACCATTGCAGCCCCAGGCAACAGTGGGTGCGTGATTTTTGGGGGGCAGGCTGTAGCCATGGACATGCTATGTGATCTGATGGTGAATTTGGGGTGACCCAATGCAAAGATCCTGAGGATCCATGCTTTTTAACCACATTTTAAGTGGGGAGGGAAGGAAAAACACAGAATGGACAAGGAGCACGAGAGGGGTGTGCAGAGAAGCAGCTGGCTAAGAATGCAGGAGAGGGGTATAACGGGAGGGAGGAAAGGAAGGCAAAAGTTTTCCCTCACCTACCCACCCAAGTCAGCCAGCTCTCTCTCTCTCTCTCTCTCTCTCTCTCTCTCTCCCTCCTGCATGTTTTCAGCAGCACCGGAGCACAGAGACGACACTCTGCTTTCCCCTCTGCTTGCCTGGATGGGAGGGGCTTTCCCTGCTCTTTGTTCCGTTTGAGCAAACACAGCAAGGAAACAGAGGAGGGTGGGCAGTAAGACCCTGAGGCAGAATGCAGGAAAGCAGCCGCTTCCTCTTTTCAGGTTTCCCTTCTCCGAGACGCGCGATTTGATTTTTGCCTGATTTTTTTGCCATTTGGCTCCAGGGACCACACATTCGCTCAATAAAACGCACAGACATTTCCCCTTCCTTTTTAGGAGAAAAAATATGCGTGTTATAGAGGGAAAAATACGGTACCCAGAATCAGATCAAGACAAGGGTCATAAAAGTTGCTTAGGTGCACACAAGGGGCTTTCAGTGGCTTTTTAAGTCTTTTTTACTCTGAACAGTAGACACCCCTCCCAATTTCAAAACTGTGTTAATTGTTATTTAAATCTATCCATTGCCCAAAAATGTGAAATCTCCAAAATAAGTTTTACTTCAAGGAGTTGGCATAACTTTAATGATTGGCAAGCATTGATGGCTGAATCAGAAATTGTGGCGAGGGGTTCCCATGTGTGGTTATTGCATAAAGATTTTTAATAATGTGCCGGTGGAAGAGCAGGACACAAAGTACATGTCCTAATGTAGTGAACATATGTGTAAGTTTAAACATTGCCACTTATTAAAACCTTTCTCCATTTCCCCAAACTCTTTGTTTTGTAATCGTTCAGAAAAGCCAGTAAACTCCTTGTTTGTTGCACCTGCTGTGACGCCAGTGAAGGACATATTTGAGGTAGACTCAAACAATCCTGGAGTGAGATTATATCAGTATGACCCTCTTTCTTATAATCTACTGGTAAGTAAAAAAACAAAACTAAATCAGGTCTCCTGGAAAGTAAAAAATTAATGTGATGGGTTTTGTGATTAGTTTTTCAGCTAACACTAACTTCTGTGGTTAGTGGTAAAGCCATTTGTGCTTCCTAAATAGTCATTTTCCATGTTTCCATAATTGCGTATCAATGTTTAACGTATATGAACGGAATTGAAACCAGTAGCTAGAAATGTATGAAGAAGTATGGGGAAACGTCTGTACATTTTGTATCCTTACCTGTCTCCCAAGTTTCACATGCTTTAGAATTCCCTTGTTCCTCCCTTCTTCCCCAGTGATCGCACAGTTATTTATTTATTACACTTTTTTCTCCAAAGAGCTCAGTTGCTCCTCTCCCCATTCTCCATTGTTAACTTCACAACAACTTTGTTGAGGTAGGCTGAGTGATTGTGGTTGCTTAAAGGTCACTCAATGAGCTTTTTTGCCAAGTAGGGATATAAACCCATATCTCTCTAGCCCTAGTCTGGCACCCTAACCTCTACACCACACTTGTTAGAAATAAGCTACTGTCCTTTTTGCTAATCCTACAAATGGTCTTCTCTTTCATTCAGTGGTGCAGTTTAGACTCTGGACTTAATGGTCTTATGCCCCCTGCATCCCTCTTTAGATGGCAGTGCAAATTACTCCACTTACATTAAAACTTGGTAATCCATCTCTGCTGTATTTGTGGGTCCTCCTGCTCATTCTGCTGTGTGTGGCCCTGGACTCCTGCCCTGAAGGCTCCACTGCTTTTTTCTTCATTCTGCCTTGGTTTCTCAAATTGTTTTCATTTGCAGGAAAGGAAGAGCAGCAATCAATATGAGGCAGCTCTGCAAAGAGGAGGAGGAGGGGTTGGGGAGAACATGCCTTGTTCAAATGTTATTTGTAGTAATTTATTGAGGGAGGTGTAAATCACAGTTCTGCCGGAAGCATTATCCAAAGCGGTGTTACATTAATGAACCCTATTATCGCTAAAAACAATGGGATAAAACAAGCCACAGACCAGGATGGGGGTGCAAGCTGTAATTAAAGCAGCCAATAAATCTGCAGGGCTTGCTTGTTAGCAGGCATTTACCAGTTGCTGAAAGACCCATAATGCAAGGACCACCAGACAAGCATTTCCATAGTTTGGAATGTGTCGCCAGAGAGACCGGGAGAATTTGTCCACACCTTCACTTTTAAAAAGGAGGACACAGAGCAGGCCTGCCCCAGTGGATCTGAGAACATGGGAATAGATGTATGGGAGGAAGAGACCCTCCCTAAAGTGTGCAGACCTAGAGCATTTGGAGCTTTAAAGGTCAGCAACTAGGCCTGGAAACAAAACATGCCATTGAGCTAGAACTAGAACAGTAAATGACATGTTCCCATCTGGTGTCACACATTTTTCACTGGCTGTTGCTGCAGAATCCTCTTCAAAGGCAGGCCCATGTCGACCACATTGCAGTGACCCAAACAGATGATTGCTGAAGCATAGATAACTGAGGCCCACTTTCTGTTTTAGAGAAGGGGTTGGAGTCAGTTCCTCAGCCTAAGCTGGAGAAAGTAGCACTCCTGATCACTGACACCATGTAAGAACCTAATACTAAAGCGAGATCCATGGGCATACCAAACTCTCAGCCAGCCTCTGTCAACCTAGTGCCCTCCCATCAGTATCGGCCAGAATGGGCTGGCTGGGGCTGATGGAAATAGTACCCCAGACCAAGAAGGTGCCAGTTTGACAAAGACTGCTCTAAGCATTGTCCTTCATGGGGTGTCTTAACTTCATATGGGAATGCCACATTCCCTTCCTGTTTTGGGCTGTTGCAAGGTCATGATGCTTGTTCTGTCTGGATTCAGTTTCAGTTTGTTAGGCATCTTCCAGCACATAAATACAACAGGGCAATTGTTCAGGAAATCCATTGTTGTTCCTGGATTTGCTGGGAAAGGAAAGCTCATGCTGGATGCTGAGTGACGCAGCACTCCATGCTGTCAAAGAGCTCTCTCAGCAGTTGCCTGTAGATGTTAAAAGTCTTGGGGCCAAGATACAACCCTTTGGTATCTCTGGTTCTGTTGGGTTTATCAGCTGCCTGTCAGGTGGGAGTGAAGCCTCCTGCAGAGCAGTGTCCTTAACTCCCAGCAGTCTCAAGTAGCACAGAGATATCTGATTATATAGTATCAAATGCCACTGAAAGGTTTAGGAGACTGAACAAAGGTATAACTCTTTCTATTCCAGACACAGGTAATAGACTGGAGCAGCTAAGGTGCTTTCAGTCACAAACCCTTTTCTGAACTTCTATAATATGGGTCTAGAAAATATTTATCATTCAAGAGGTTTTGTTGGTCTGGTACTTTCTGGTCGAGGAAGGCAAATTTATACTGTACTACATATGTTCAGATCAACTATCTCAAATGAATATTATTTTTTTTAATCACGAGAAGGTGGATTGCAGCATCTCTTAAGCTTATTGGCACCATCCTCTACTAGTATGTGAGAAGCCAGCACCATGAACTATTGGGTTCTGAGACCTTTATCAGTCATGCACATTTGCATAGTTTCACTTCTTTTGCCCAGATTATTCTACCATAATGGAGAGAGAAAAAGAGTCCTGAAATCCTACTACACCTACTAAAAATCTACTTGGCCAACAGGCATTGGCCTTGCACACATTCAAATATAATTTTGCACTAATGTGGTGCAAAAAAGTTGAAGGTTTTGTTCGCAAGAGGCTATTTTGTGCTCAATTCCACACTCATGGGACACAGAGAGTAATGGGTTATGTTGGTGTGAATTTTCCTTGAGCTGGATATATTGTTTGTCTTATCTGCAGGCCATGCCCAAGAGTGTTGTTTTTGTCTCTTTTCTTCCCATCCTTTCCCTTCCCCCAGTATTAGCATATGACAGAAACTGAGCTATATATGAGTTCACGTCTTGTGGTGGGACATGACCTTTCTCTTCAGTTGTGAATAATAGGCAGTGACGGCTTCTTAATCAATACATCACTCTAGAAGTTTAATGAAGCAGTGGATACAATTGTGCACTTTTTGTTTCCGTTTAATTCCAGGATCTTTGGCAGTTCTACTTGAACCTCACAGAAGCCAATGTGAAAAATGAATCAGTCTGGAAACTTGAGTATGTGATGACCAAAGCTTATGGAATCAAGGACTTAACGCCAGAAAGCTTGTATGAAATGGCAAATCAACTTAGTGTACCTCACAGCAAATTGTTCCAAAAATATTACAGCCACTACTTTGTGAGTTACGATGATCCAAGCTTGTTCTGTGGTGAGCACTGTAGGATCACCCAACTCTGTGCAATTCAATATTTAGACCTCACCTCTTACACTGATTGTATCGAACATAAAGGCAAATTACATGGGTAAAAAGTAGTGCCCGGCGCTTCGGGAACACATCCGCAGCCTAGGCAGCCCTGCGGGAGTTCCCCGCAGGGCTCCCCACGCTGCGGATAGCAGCCTGCCGCCCGGCACGAGGGTCACCCTGAAGCAGAGCGCCCCTCGCGCCGGGCAAACATCGGCCAGCCCCACAAGCTCGGGGGACAGCAGGGAGGCGCAGCGCTGCCATCCCGCTGTTCCTCGACCTGGTTCGGTTTCCCCGACCTGGTTTTGGGGGGGAAATAAAGGGGGAAAAAATTCCTTTATTTCCCCCCCAAAAAAACTAGGTGCGTCCTATGGGACGGAGCGTCCTATGGGACGAAAAATACGGTAATCAAAAGGAATGTTGTAGAAAGAAACCAGGTATTTCATCAACTGGAAGGGGTGGGATGGGGTGCTTCCCTGTACTTTTAAAGCTTAGCTGTTTCTTCAATCAACTCCTGCAGTGTATGCAAACACACAAAATATCTCATTCAAGTGGCTGTAAGCGTATATAGCTGTATCTTGCAAGCCTTTTAGAGAATTTTTCTTGAATGTATGATTCATTTAAAAATATTTTTAGAGACATTTATATGGAAATTGTACAATTTGTATGGTAAAATTGTCATACATTGAATCATAGAAAGTATCTGTATATATACAAAGTTATGGCTTTGTTTCTTTGTAAGTTTTAAGAACTTGTGATTTTGCTCAAGGGCAGGCAAGAATTCATATGGCCATAAAATAATTATTTTTCTGACACAACTGTGTCTGTCATCCGTATCCATGGGGAATGGTGTTGAAAGTAAAACAATGAAAGGAGGGAGCAGTCTAGTTTCTTACCACAAATAAAAGATGAAAATAAGAAGAACACAGGCTACTCAATTTGCTTCATATCTCAGGTTCAACAAATGCTAGAGTTGAACTTAGTTTCATACATGTGATTTTTCACATTTTCTTTCAAATGAAGATTTTGGGTTATATATTTGCTTTTCTTGCTGATTTATATGAATGGCTTTGTCTAGCTGTTTGTATAGGCTTGGATCTTAAGTTGCTTCTCAGTTCATGTAATAGGCTTGGATCCTAAGTTCATGTACAGGCTTGGATCCTAAGTTGCTCCTCAGTTCATGTAAAGGGCAGATTTTTGACCATTTCCTCTTTGTCTGTAGCCCTTCACTCATGCCATATCCAGGAATCCCACAACCCCCAGGAGCAAAAGTTCAGGGGCTGCAGTTGGATGGGGTGAGGCCTGAAATCCCTGTTTTGTGAATGTGAACTCTGTTCCACTTATGGAAAGAAAGTTAGGATCCAAGTCATGGTGTTTAAGAAAGATTTGGTTTTATGAATCTTTTAGGTCTGGGTTCCCCTTCACCCTGGAATAAATAATATGGCTTGATCCTAAGCATAATTTACTTCTATTGCACACAGGCTTGCAGAAATTAATTGGTGGTGTACTAGCTCAGGGACTTTCACAATCTTATTTTTCATTGTGTTAAAATAAAACTTGCTCATTCCAAGTAGATCTGCTAAAAATGTGTATGTGTAAATGTTTGGGTGTTTATAAAAGAAGATCTATAAGAGAAGCTCCAGTGGAGAAGATGGGGACAAGTTACATATTTTTGTTAGCAGATCAGTAATTTCACTTTTGAGTTATTTGGGAACTTTCTGGTGGATGCCATCTGTCAGTTTTTGTTTTGTCAATAAAGTCTAGTACTTATCACCACTATTTGTCTCAGTTCCTCAGGCTCCCTGTGAAAAGTTGGTTAAAGCACATGGTCTACCTTATATCTTCCCCTGTGAAGACAGGTGGAAAACATTTATTCAGTTTCTTTGCAATCTCTGTTAGCACATCTTTGACTCCCTTGTCATCCAAAAGCCCAACTGCCTCTCTAGTCCTGTTCCTGCTACTAATGTATTTAAATATTTTTTGCATCTTGGTCTTCATGTTTTTAGCAATGTGTTCCTCAAATTCTTTTGTTTAGCATCCCTTTTTGCCTGCTTGCATTTCACTGGAAATTACTGAACTATACAGATCAGTGATGACAACTCAGGATAAAGCAGCAGTTCCCTTTGGGCCTATTTGTACTATGGAGAAATCAGCTTCCTACATACCTGGGAACACATGCCTGAGTGTCATTTCTGTACTGCAAGGCACATTAGAAATGAGTAACTAGTGCTGGATGTCCCAGCATTAGTGAAACGGCAACAGAATAGGAATCTGTTCCATTTATTTTTATTCAAAAGTAAAATTACAAACCACTTAAAAAAAACAACTTAACACTGAGAAGGAGTGGATGCTGTAATGCCTGAGTAGTTACATCACTAACATAGTTGTAGCATGGGCACAGATTTAATATGCCACCAGGGCTTCTTAGGAACTCTGCGCTAATCCTTCAAATGGCCATGCAAGAATGCAGTGAATTAGAAGAATCTTTAAGCAGGCTGTTGTATTCACTCTATGCTCTTAAGATTCAAATCACTTCCACAGCAGAATGCTCTCATTCATTGGAAACTGATGCAGATTTCCTATGTGGATGGACTTTAAGATATCTGCATTTTTCATCAAACATAAATACAGCCTACACAGTTCCTGGAGAATAGCCTAGAAAGCAGAGAGAATCGAAAGATGCCCTTTAGCTACCCATACTATTGCTGCAATCAAGAAAATAATAATAATAATAATAATAATAATAATAATAATAATAATAATAATAATAATAATTTATTTATACCCCGCCCATCTGGCTGGGCCTCCCCAGCCACTCTGGGCGGCTTCCATAAAAACCAAAAATACAGTAAAATATCACACGTTAAAAACTTCCCTGAACAGGGCTGCCTTAAGATGTCTTCTGAATGTCAGGTAGTTGTTTATCGCTTTGACATCTGCTGGAAGGGCGTTCCACAGGGCGGGCGCCACTACCGAGAAGGCCCTCTGCCTGGTTCCCTGCAGCTTTGCTTCTCGCAATGAGGGAACCGCCAGAAGGCCCTCGGCGCTGGACCTCAGCGTCCGGGCAGAATGATGGGGGTGGAGACGCTCCTTCAGGTATACTGGACCGAGGCCGTTTAGGGCTTTAAAGGTCAGCACCAACACTTTGAATTGTGCTCGGAAACGTACTGGGAGCCAATGTAGGTCTTTCAAGACCGGTGTTATATGGTCTCGGCGGCCGCCCCCAGTCACCAGTCTAGCTGCCGCATTCTGGATTAGTTGTAGTTTCCGAGTCACCTTCAAAGGTAGCCCCACGTAGAGTGCATTGCAGTAGTCCAAGCGGGAGATAACCAGAGCATGCACCACTCTGGCGAGACAGTCCGCAGGCAGATAGGGTCTCAGCCTACGTACCAGATGGAACTGGTAAACAGCTGCCCTGGACACAGATTTGACCTGTGCCTCCATGGACAGCTGTGAGTCCAAAATAACTACCAGGCTGCGCACCTGGTCCTTCAGGGGCACAATTACCCCATTCAGGACCAGGGAATCCTCCACACCTGCCCGCCTCCTGTCCCCCAAAAACAGTCCTTCTGTCTTGTCAGGATTCAACCTCAATCTGTTAGCCGCCATCCATCCTCCAACCGCCTCCAGACACTCCAACCGCCTCCAGACACTGAAACTTCTAAGGATCATAAATGTGTATATATGAGTGAACAGCTTAAAATAAGCTAAATTTACTCATTCCTGTGCTTAATTTGTACCTGCTCAAGATTATGTTTCTTATGTTTCTTATTTTTCTTCTACCAGTGATCCATCCAGGCACTGAACAGACCCATGCACGCGTAACTTCAGCAAAGCGATGGCTTCATGTGCTTTTAAATTGTTCTGTGATCCAAGCTGTATTTATTTTAAGGCATTATATATAGTTTTTCAGACATAACAGTCTCCCAAAGTGGGTTGAAAAATGCAACAGAATCAGTAAAGATTCCTAAGGCACAAGAAGATCATGGCAGATGAGCCAGAAAAACTCATCACTCAAAAACCAGAGATTCTGAAAAGGCTGTGTGAATAATAATAATTTTGGATGGAATTCAAGATCATGTGAATGTTAGTAGTCCACCAGCTCCAGCATTTCTGCTTGCCAGATGGAACAATATCTTCCCTCTTTTCCCCTGCTCACTGGTCTGGGTATTCTCCCAGCCCTTGGGGAATTTATGTTACACTTGCAAGAGTCGTTGCATTCTAGAGCAATGGATTAGTTGAATCTGGCCCAAAATGTTTTTACTTAATGTGGAAAGCTCCAGGGATGTAGCACCACAACAGAAAGTGAAACTGAAACTCCACCTTCATGCTCGTGCAATGGATTATTGCACATTAAACAATATTCTCTAGTGCAAAAGCAGGACATGTTGTTGGACTACAACTGCCATCAGCCCCAACCATTGACCCTGCTGTCTGGGCCGGTTGGGAACTGAAATTCAACAACATCAAGAGGACCATATGTTCCCCATCTCTGTCCTAGTGATACTTGGAACACCAGCATCCCAATCCCGTGATTACCAGACAAAGGAGATGTGTCATGTACATATATACCTATTCCATTTAAAAAGACCTCCAGTTCCTTCAGTGGAAGAAAAATGCTCCTCATATAAGCAAAGACACATGTGCCCCCTCCCACCCCCTCCAGTCCAATGAGGTATGACTCTGTTCTGGGCTGGACTGGTGCAAATGGGGCCAGGGTGGCAGATAGCAAATCTATATATACCATATCGGCCTGAATATAAGTCTCACTTTTTTTCCAAATTCCGACCAAGAAAAGTTAAAGTGCGGCTTAAATTCGCAACCTTACAAAAATTGACTTTTACAATATTGCTGCTGAAGCAGACATACAGTAAAATGGAACAGGTGTTCGTGCCTGCGGAATTTTAAGGGAGTGGCTTATATTCAGGTATTGTCTTTTCTTCTTTTCCCCCTTAGAATTTTAAAGGTGTGGCTTATATTCAGGTGCAATTTATATTCAGGCCAATACGGTACATAGTACAAAAATGAATTAACTAAAATTTGTAAGTGAACGGCTGACTTTAAAATATGCATAACAGTGATATGCTCTTAAGTAATATCTGTGCTCAGATATTCCAAAGGCCACAATAAATGTGGCACCGTTGTCTTCCGTGCACAACTTCATCTTTGAATATGAGAAAATACCAAAGCTGTGTAAAAAGCCACATTTCCTTAGAACTTTAAGATGATGATGATGATGATTATGCAGAGAAGCTACTTCACCACATACAGATGTGGTACAATTTTTAGCTAAGAGCTTTAAAAGTATCTAAAACCACACTGGCAGAAATCAATGTGATTAATGGATCCTTCTACTGTGGAACAAAAACTACACAGGGTTGTCACTAGATAGTTGCTATGGTTTCTTGAGCCCTCCTGGCAGCAATTTGCTAGCTTAGCAGGGAGGAAAAGTGACACAATAGAAGAGAAAAGTGTTCCATCGACTGTTCACAGTCATTGCAAACATGTCCCTCTGCATACGTCCTTGAAGGTACGGTTTCAATTTTTAAAAGAAGAAGAAAACATTATTAATGACAAATATATTTTGAAGTAGGTCACACAAGCAAAATGTTTTTGTTGAAAAGCAATCCCAAAGATTCCATCTGGTAAATAATGGACTAACCATAAGCCCTGGCTAGTGCTGTCCATGAATTTATGATGTAATAAACCAAGATTTAAGTGATTGCTAGATGCCTCAACTTTAATGATGCTTAACAACGATTAACATTTAAAATTGGTTTAGAATTATGTGCAAAGGCTTTTAAATAAACAGCTTTCATTATAACACATAATAGATTATTTAATTGATACATAGGGCAGCACTTCCAATCCTTAATCAGTCCAAGCCTGTCCAGAAAGTTCCATGGTCGATGGTTTTCGAAGCTGCTGAACAATCCAGAAGAATCAGCAAGACAGAAAATTTGACCATAAGAGAAGTTTGAACCAAATACCAGTAAAGGCTGTGGGAAGTTCCTCTCTGGTGGTATTCGAGCAAACACTTGATGAGTCATTTCCTGGGGATGACTTGGTGCTGGCTTGTTTGCATCAAGGTCAGGATAGCCTACAAGAGTCCTTCAACTCTATGATTCCCCCGTCTCTCTTCCAGCATAGGCCATCTGTCAGAGTGACCAAAGCGGTTTCAAAGCCAAGCCCAGGCATGAAATCTAACTGAAATGGAACTAGGAACTCCACCTCATCCAAATAATGGAGGCTCTGTGGTAGGCATGAAGCCAGAGTTAGTTAGGTGTGTCATTTTTCATTATTCCTATTAAGAAATAATTACTGTTGCTAATGATCATTTTTGGCTTGGCTTCACTGGTGAGAGAAAGGGAAGAAGCCACACCAGACACAGCACGCTTGCAAGTTTCAAAACATAAGCACAGAAAAGCATTCAAGTTACCACTACATTCACAACCCAGTGATTTGAAGACTGATGTGGATTATTAGGAGAATTAGTTGTCATTTTATGCCATTAGCTATTTACTTATAGCTTCATAAGCTTCCGCTGTGATGTTCGTGTACATGGAGGAAAACTGTAACAAAATCGGTACCTTCACAAATACTCCTCCACCCACCATAAAGACCAAAACAACTTGATCTCACAGAGCTATGAGCCATGTTACAAGAACACAAGGAAACCGTATGTGTATGTTTATTGTACTTAAAGGTTTGTAGTGATGTACATTGGTCTCCAATTCAAGCACTGACCAAATTTGACAGTGTCGAACAGAAGGTTGGTCAGGACCTCCCAGTAGATATCTAAGATACTATTGCACTAGATTAGCCAGAGATTTTACAGTAACAACACACTCTCTCTTGTGCCTCTTAGCATTAAGAGATGTGCTTGTCTCTAACAGTGGAGGCATAACGTAGCCATTTTGGCTAGTAGCCATTGATAACTTACCTTCCACGAATTTGTCTAATCCTCTTTTAAAGCCATTCAAGTTGGTGCCTCCTATGAGAACAAAAATCATAATTTAACTAAGCACTGTGTGAAGAAGCCCTTTTGTCTGTATATTTATCTACTGCCATTAATATGCAAAATGAGCCATGCGTTTCAAAGCTATTTGGGATTTGTGGGTCACACTTCAGAAATTATAGAGAAGGAAGAAATGTGAATCATAGTGTTCTGCTCTTTTTCCTGAAACAGAAAACTGGGAGGGTGGGAGGTGGGTGAGACTAGAGCTAGTTCAAAGGTTAGAAAGAAGAATCTCTCTCTCTCTGAAACATTCATGTTTTATTATCCAATGTGTCTATATGAGAAAGAGAGAGCCATAGTTCATTGGGTCATATACTGTACAATATTCCCTTTTAAAATATATTTGGCACTACATTTCAAGGCTTTTTCCCACCCTGGCAGAAATCACTCCTCAAACAATACAACCCTTTGTTAGGTAGGAGCTTAGTAACAATTGGATTGTGTAGAATAGGCTTTCAGGCTCCTTTTCATTGAATCCGCGTCCATCCATTCTCAACACGTTTGGCACTGCCTTTAATGAGCCTGCCTGAACTGTAGTAACCCCTCTGGCAATTTGTAAGGAAGAGAAATTAGATGGATCGCTCTCCTCTGTGTGTTGGGGATGAAGCACTCAGCTTTCATTACAGGATTTTCATTTATAGGTAGCGAATCTCACCCAGAAGTTCCAGCACTCTCTATGGGCATATGGAGTATTTTACCATTCCAAAGGGTCAAACAAATGATCTCGTGTGACTACAGCTGGCCTCCCACTCCTATCTTGCAAGTAATTTGGCAACCTTCGAATTTCTAGCATTTAATGATAATTGTTTCATGTTAATGAAGT
Organism: Podarcis raffonei; assembly: GCF_027172205.1. NCBI lineage: Eukaryota > Metazoa > Chordata > Lepidosauria > Squamata > Lacertidae > Podarcis > Podarcis raffonei. The sequence continues at coordinate 57,791,027 of NC_070604.1, forward strand.
TAATTTACCTGGCATGGTGAAACCGTATGTTAGGGATATATTGATAGCTGCTAAAACAGTATGGAACAAGCACTAGAAAAAAACCTCTTAACCAGGACCAGCCTATGCATGACACAAGGTGAGACAACAACTTTAGCTGGCAGGATCCACAGGGGCCGTAGATCCTGATTCCCCCACCTTGTTCCTGATTTAGTTCTTCACTCACTCCTTCCTCATCAGTGGGGAGGGAGGTGCCATTTTGTGGTTTGCCTCAGGTGCCAAAATGTATTGGGCCAGCCCTACTCTTAATCTAGCCGCCACCGTTTCAAAATGGATAATTTACCAGACAGAATTGATAAGAAAGGACTACTCTTCCAACCCATTCATGCTGCAGATAAATGGATGGACTTTATAGCTTATCAGAATGTGCCCTGGCATCAGAAAGAGTTAGTGTTTTGCTTCTAGAACCTTTCTTATATTTGATTTGTTTCATTTTGTTTTCCAAGGATATTTTTATTTTTAAAAAAGGGAGATATCTATTTCTTTGTTGCATTGATATCCCACCCTATTCTCCATGCATGGCACACCGCTCTTCATTTGATCCCCACAACAACCCTGTGAGGTAGGTTAGCCTGAGAGGCAGTGAGTGACTAGCCTATGGTCATCCAGTGATGACTTGGCTTCATGGCCAAGTGGAGATTTGAACCCTGATCTCCCAGATCCTAGTCCAACACTCAAACCACTACATCACACTGATGTGCATGTTTCTTCACATGACCTTATTCTCCTTCTTCCGAAAGGGGCCATGCCTTTCTTAAAATAAAACCCAAACTTAGAATGAAAGCGCATGGCCAACTGGCTGAAAGCAAGTGAGAACAAGGGAGCAGATTGTGCAGATTAGATCTTATGAATTTAATAATGCTCTCAGTTGTCACATGCAGGCACAAAACCTTTGGCTATGTATACATTAGTGGTTTAAAATACAGCTGATGATGTTCCTCCATATCCCCATCCCCCATGTTTAAAGATGCTTACTTATATTGCTGTACACACCGGGGGTGGTGGCGGCGATGAGGATGCCTTTGCTTAATGCGCAATTCAGTGAAACCATCTTCTGTGCATGTGCAACAGCTGTCTCCGCCTTAACTGCAGCTTCCATTTCCTAATGATGGAAGCTGGTTTGAGGCAAACAGCACCAAACAGGAATATTTCTCAAAAAGTGACAGGATACCAATGGGTCGTCTACACCCCTTCAAACACTAGTGGTGGGTGTATACCAGACCTGGGGTAAATGGCAATGTGTACACAGCCTTTGCTTTCTCTGATTGGAATCAGGGCTTTCTTTCAACCAGAACTCACCAGAACTCAGTTCTGGCCCCTCTCAGGTGGGCACCATTGCCATTATAAGAGAACAAGGGAGGCATTCATGGTGAGTTTGGCAACTCTTTTTCTGGAAAAATAGCACTGACAGGAGTATATGGTTTGTGCAAATGTTTCCATGATCCAAAGACATGCTAAAACAGGCTTTGGAAACATTTGAGATATTCATTTCTGCCATTGCTTTCTGTTTTCCGCTCCTATTCAGTAATCGGCAAAAGGTGGCAGAGTGGGGCAGCTGCCTCAATCAGCAAATTCTGAGGGGCAAAAAGTGGATGTATGTTATTCTAAGCTTTTTGAAGAAAGACTGGAATAAGTAAAGCAAGTGAGTAGAACTGGCTATTATAGCCATGTTCTTAAAGCCAATGGCCAATGCTGTGCCACTTCTTGTGCAAGCTATTTGTGGAATGGCACCACCAGCTAATTTCCTTCTGTGCTTGTTCTTTGGATCCAACCCACAGTGCTCTGCTTTTTGAAAAAGCAGTACAGTGGTACCTCAGGTTACATACGCTTCAGGTTACATACGCTTCAGGTTACAGACTCCGCTAACCCAGAAATAGTGCTTCAGGTTAAGAACTTTGCTTCAGGGTGAGAACAGAAATCGGGTGGCAGCGGCGCAGCAGCAGCAGCAGGAGGCCCCATTAGCTAAAGTGGTGCTTCAGGTTAAGAACAGTTTCCGGTTAAGAACTGACCTCCGGAACAAATTAAGTACTTAACCCAAGGTACCACTGTATTTTCTGAGGGCTTCAGCAGCCAAACGACGTATCACGGAAGTGTTTCCCTCAGCTATCTTCGTCTGTCTCCCACCTGAAGATCCAGCTTGCATATCACAAGGAGCAGAAAAAAATTGTCGCCTCCTGTTACCACATGGCATAGTCGCCAGCCTTTAACTGAAAGAGCTGGCAACTGTCTCTCTACTGAATGCAAGATTTCCTTTGCTTTCATGCTCGGCTGGTGCTTTGTTAGACTCTGAATGCTTTTTCTTTAGCCGTCTTTTGTAAGGACAGATTTAGCTTCAGTGTGACAGTGTTGTACACCGACTGCTCTGCCATGTGTGGACAAAACATGACCAGTTTGGCTGCAGCCAGTCATCGTGGATCTTCTCCATTACATCACCATCAGACGATGGCTTGGCCTAACAACGCAAAACAGACTTCAGCTTGTGGGAGGTGGGTTTTTTGTTTTGTTTTTTAAGTTAAGAAGAAAGCCTGGGGGGAAAAAACACTGGTTCCCCAGACTTCTTTTTTGGTGAGGGGAAGAATAGTTGAATATCGTCTGCATGGTAATAAAGAAAACCAAGTTGGAAACATCATATTCTAGATTTACACAAGGTGGCTTCAGAGTGGGGAACGGGACAGAGAAATGTTAGGAAGCAATATCTTCACAATTCCACAATATAATTTATTGGAAGAGAATCCAAGGGATAAATAAGGGATATTGGTTTCATTACTCTCTTAATAAACTTTTCTGCAGGAATACCATGACCAAGCAACAGAAAATAAAAAGTGATCAAAGGGATCATTTGTAAACTAGTACATTGGTGTTAACCAAATAAACAAGTAACACTCATTTCTAGTCCTGCTATAGCTCCAAATCAAATAAGGCTTCCCCCAAAAACATTTTCATGCCATATCTCCACATAAATATGACACATTTTTTTCTCCACATTTCCTGAACAATGGTAGGTTCTGCGTTCTTTGAAAGAGAGATCATGAGACTCTTACAGATTTTTGTTGTTTAGGTTTTTAATTTTTTACAATTTGTGTATTTAGGAATTAACAGGTTGAGAGGAGTGAGGAGAAGGAAATAGCCAATACACACAAACCTTTCTTAAGCCAGGGGTAGACAACACATTGCCCTCTAGACATTGTGGACTACAAGTCTCATGATCCCTTACTATTGACCATGCTCACTGGACCTGATGAGTTATCTGAATAATAATAATTTCCTGTTCATCTTCCCAAAGGAGCCCAGGGGAATAAGTAGAATCACTAGAATCCAACAAGTCCTGCATAAATCCAACACTCGTAAACTATTGTTGCGACATACCTTTGGTTTCTTTCTTTAAATCTGAGACAATTCTTCAATTTAACCATAGCAGTGATTCCTCAGTTTTTTCTATCCATTCTTTAATAGGCAGAGTACAAGCTGATTTCCACATTTTTGCAAAAAGAATTCTGACTGCAGGCAGCATGCAGGGAGACCATTTCATGATGTTCTATTAGGTCACTAACACAGGTTTGTGCTAAGTCAGTCTGCTGTGACTGTGGGTCAGTGGTGGATCTTGGGGTCTCAAATTTCAGCAGTGCCCTGTTTGGCACAAAAATTCAGCGGCCCTCTGCCTCTCATCATCCATTGTAAATCATAGTTTTTAAATATATATATATATATATATATATATATATATATATATATATATACCCACATACCCATATTTAAGATAATATCTACTTTGGCACTGGGAGACCACTATTATATACTCTTTGAGTATATAATACAGTGGTACCTCGAGTTAAGTACTTAATTCATTCTTAACCTGAAACTGTTCTTAACCTGAAGCACCACCTTAGCTAATGGGGACTCCTGCTGCCGCTGCGCCGCCAGAGCCCGATTACTGTTCTCATCCTGAAGCAAAGTTCTTATCCCGAGGTACTATTTCTGGCTTAGCGGAGTCTGTAATCTGAAGCGTATGTAATCTGAAGCGTATGTAACCCGAGGTGCCACTGTATTGGCAAGGCAAGCAACCTGGTGCAGATCAGCTGAAGCTTCTGGACAGTGTTCAAGGGGCGTCTCACATAGTGCACATTACAGTAGTCAACTCAAGCGAGGACTGTGGCAAACACCAGCTCTGAGGGAGTGTAGCTTTCCCTCATCCCAATCTAGAGCAGCCAATCCCATCTTCTTTACATCCAACAGCCCACCCATCACCACCACCCATTCATTATAGTGTAGAGATGCAAGTTCACAGCCAATACCATCGCCCTTAGATAAACAGATGATGGAAAAAGCACTATCATCAGCAGACAAATGACAACAGTCCCCGTGCCCCCAATTTCACTCAAGAGATTTCATATAGATTCTTGAAATTGCTGGGGAAGTTCTTGAAGTGCTGAGATGCCTGCACATTTCACCTCTTGTAACTTTATTTCAGGTCAAATCTGATGTAATGACAGTTGATAGCAGGAACCATTTAAAAGCAGAAATGAGCAAGTGACCTCTAAAAGTACTCTGTGACACAAACAGAATATCCTCTCTCTCTGCCTCTAATAGGTTATTGGAGGTCTAGTAACTGTTAACTGGCCTTTAATGACAGACAGACAGACGGACAGACTCCCTTGATATGCAGGGGAAGGGTATAGTAGCTGATAAGAGAACATGTGCAATGGATCCAGCATTTACAGCAGATAGGGCATGATCTGAGCAGTTAATTGAGCACCATCTGGTGGAAAGGCAAGATACAAATTTAACAAATATACAAGAGACTTCCCATTGACTCCAACAGATAACAGTCAAACATTTGCTTAACTCTTCAATTAGGATCAATGGGATTTTCAAATTTACCCTGATTGGGCAGGCCCATAAGGATACTTTAGAATAGTCCCCCCCCAAAAAAAAAATGTTTAGGGGTACTCTCATTTTCCTACTCATATTGAAATACTGCCCCTCAAAGAGGCCAAAGTTAGATTCACAAAATGTTTAGGGGTATGCGTACCCCTGCGTCCTCCCAGAAAAAAGCACTGCTTTAGAGTATGCCCCATTAAATAAGTTGGGACTTGCTTCTGAATCAGAGGTTTGCACTTGTCATGTATACATGATAAGGCCAATAAAATGATTCCAGCTCCAAAATCTATTTTAACAGCTCTTTCCAAATGAAAAATCATTGTGCAACTCTTTAGTGCCCTCCTCTGGTCCATTTTAGAAGTGCTACATTCTGGTGAGGAATCTTAATTTTCAGGAAAGAAGCATCTACTCCCCTCAAAAGAAATATTGTGAGCTATGTGTTATGCAAAAAGTAGCCTTTCCTATATCCAAATATAAGCATATCAACTTTTCTAAGATTAAAATGTGATGGTAGTGAGATTGCAGCACCCAAGGGGAGAACATTTATTTCAGTGACACACCAGTTCTTAATACTTTCCAGAGTGTCTTAGGTATATACTGTGAAATCCAAACTTTGGTCAGCTCCCGGCAGGGCCAGGGTCATAGCCCCAGTCCTGCCATTCACATCAGCCAGGGTGGTGGAGACAAAAGTGATTGGGCCAAGATTGGGACTGATTGTGTCATGTGATGGTAGTGGGGTCCACTTCGTCTGCATCTAGGCCAGTTTTAGAACTTATATGAAGGAGGAAAGGAAGCCATGTGGTCCTGTTTGTGGTACTGTCTGGTTACAAGTCCAAACCTTAGGCTCCAAGTGCTCTGACACAGTTTCAGTCAAGTATCAGATGTGTGAATCTTGAATGTTTTGTGCACTCGTGGCAATAGAAGTGAAGTTATTGTTCCTCAAGTTCTGTCATTTTATTCTCTCCAACCAACCTATCAAATAACACACATGCTTATTAATTTTTAATTACATTAAGATGGGTAATTAATTCACCATATTTATAATTGTTTATTATCTGTTTCAGATCACAGATCAACCCAGAATATGAATGATGTAATGATAGTTTCCTGGAAGGTCATCCTAGAGGAAACAGGATAGGTCACATATATAACTCTGATGTTAAGATAGAGAAATCTGGTATCAGAACCTCCCTCCTCCGCAATCCTGCCCCAACCAACATCAGAGCTCCAGGTTGGAGGAGATCAAAGGGGAATGATTTGGGAAGCAGCTTGGATCCAAGATTCCAAATCCTCCTGGTTTACAGGTAGCTTTTTAGTTATACTCTTGTGCATGACTAAATCTCTCCCTCCCCATTCCTTCCCACTGCTTTCAATGGGAGAGAGGTTTTTTTTAAGCTGAAAAATGTATATAGAAATGTAGGGTATTCCCCTCTCTCTCACTTCTGCCTTGCAAATTCAAGCTCAGAGTTGGATATGACAGTGGAATCATCTCCACATTCCCAACAGTCACTGTTATTGAACATAAAGTAATACAATTCCTACTTTTCAAAATATGGAAATATACTGATCAAACTTTATTTTAAGAATACTTTATAAATTATACATGGTTTGTGTTCTTGCAGTTTCCTTCATAAAAAAGTTTCTAATTCACTACATTACAAACTTGACAGAGCCATCATAGCCATATGCTAAAACAATATATTCATTATGTTTGCCAAACTACGGCAATTGTGCATGCACAGTGATAAGCACATGTGCTCAGCTGAAATAAATGGGACTAGTGTAAATGGTTGACCGTGCAGATTGCAGGCAACTGCTTAGGTTATTTAGCCCTAAAAATAGTATTTCTTTAGATAATAAATTATTGGAATATCTTTAAATATGATTCTATTCTTGATGTATGATGAACTGCTACATACTTTGAAATGTTTCATGAACCATTCACAAACTGTGTAAACTCCGTAATTTGTGAACACTTCAGATATTCATTGTAAAATAGAATTTTACAAAATCATAATTTGTTACAAGAATACTCAGTTCAAAGTGCCTAGCATTAAACCAAGGCCACTTTCCATAAAGAGTAGCACAGGGCCAAAGTTCAATTCTTTCTCTTCACGATCAAATCACAATGCAAGTGATAGATTTTTAGTATAAACAGTAAATGTTTGTAAACCAAACACTTATGAGTCAAACAGTAATTAAGGCTCAAATCACTTTAGTGTACAGCAATGCAGAGCGAACGCATTACAACCATCTTTTTTTGACACAACACAGTCTGGAATGTTTCCTTAAACTTCATTACAGGCCTCTAAGGAGGCTTGCATTACGTTGCGCATCTAAAGCCATCTGGTCGAATGAATTGCGATTTATCAGGTCTCTCACTTTTTCTCTAAGGTCGTAAGATGCTTTGGCTATTCTCCTAGACTCGTCGATAGCTGCGTCCTTGTGCCTTAGAATCTGATTGCTTTTCTGAGCTTTCCTTCTTAAAGCTTCTTGCATTTCCCGTAGGTGACATTTTTCGTCATAATCAAGCTTCTGTTTGCGAAAATGGTGGTTCCGTTCTTTCATACAGTTCAGCTCTCTCACGCGCTGCGATCTGTCCCGGATATTTTTGGACATGATTTCTCTGGCCTGCTGGATCTTCATCTCAGCTATCTGCAGCAACATCTCCTTGCGCCTCCTCTTCTCTTCCTCTGTCTCTTTGGCTCTTACCTTGGCTATCAAGCCCTGCTCTTCTTCCTTTAAAGTCTTCTCCTTCAGTTCCCTGTTCCTTTCTTCAAGCAGCTGCTCCAGGATTTCCTGGGACCTCTGAAGCTTTTGTTCGATACACAGCCTCTTGTACAGCTCATCGGCTTTGACCCGATCTTCCACCTGGTCCTTAGCGCTCATGTGCTTGGTCTGCTTGTAGTCATTCATATCGATTTTCCTCCTCTTCCTTTCCATATCCTTTATCAGCCTCTTCTCCAGGGCCTGCAGCATCCTTTCCTTGTACAAAGCAGAGTTCTGCTCTTTGGTGCGCCTATCGCTTAACCTTTTGTCCCAGAGCTGTTTTTCCTGGCACCGTTTCCGATACTCGGCCTGAAGCCGAGCGTTCTCCAGCTTCTCCCTCCGCCTGCAATCCTGCTCTTTGGCCAGCTTCTTCCACTTCTTGTCCCGAAGCATCACATCCCTCTCCCGGGCTGCCAACAGCTGCTGCTCCTCTAGCCTGAGCTTGGCTTTCCGTTGATCGCGGTCCCTCTGCCACTGGTCCAGGCTGTCCACCAACTGGTACTGCCTCTCCTTCTCCGCCCTGGCCTTGTGCTGCTTCTCCTTCCTCCTCATCTTATCCCAGGCGTCAGAAACCTGCAGCTGAGGGTCCTTCATCTCTTCCTCCTCCTGGTGCCTGGCGAGCATGAGGGCCGCAATCTTCTTGTCCCTTTCGGGGATCAGGTCCTCGTACCTTTTGTCCGCCAGGTCCTGCAGGCTGACCTGCGGGTCTCCCTTGCGGGGCTTGCGGCGGGGCTTGCGGCCCAGGAGGCGCTGGTGCAGGTGGGCGCTGGGGTCACGGGGCAGATAGGCCTGAGGCTCCTCCTCCTCATACGGCCTCGCCAAACAGTGCATGAGGTCTGCCAGGCTGTGGCTGCTGTCACAGGGCTCCTGCCAGTCCCTCCGAGGGAGCTCCTTCTTCTCCAGGCGAGGGGAGGCCTTGTTGTCGAACTGGGCGAAGGAGAAGGAAGAGGGGCAGATGGAGGGAGGCTTGCTGGCGTCGGTGGGGAGATCCGTGCCGTACTCCAAGGGCCGAGGCACCGGGCTGGCCCACTGGTCGTCGCGGAGCAGCTCCTCCACGCGGGTGCACCTGCCCACCGGGGAGCGCGCGGGGAGATCGGGGTGCCCCGGGAAGTCCCCGCCGTAGAGTGTGGTGCAGGAGGTGGTGCACGGCGTGGCGCAGCCTTCGCCCGCCGGCGCCAGGTGCTGCTGCTGCCAAGCGGACAGGCGCAGAGGGGAGGCGCAAGAGGCAGAGGCGGCGGGCCGCTTGCCGCGCGGCGCCGTCGAGCAACCCTTGCCCTTGCGCGGCGGGGGCAGCAGCAGGCCTCCCTCGTCGCGGTACGCTTGCGCCAGGAGGTGTCGCCGCAGGCCGCCCTCGCCGCCCGCCACCTCGGGCTCCGAACTGTAGGCGTCCGGGAAGGGCCGCGGCGGGGAGAAGCGGCCGGGGCTGCTGCGTCGCCGCGCCATCCTGCGCGGGGTCTCGGCGCCCGACAAGCTGCAGCACGACGTGGCGGGCGCCTTCTTGCGGCCCTTGCTGGCGCTGGGCGCGCCTCGGTCGCTCGGGGAGACGCGCCACCCGGGCTCCGCCCCGAGGTACTGGCCCGACCCGCGCCGCGGCCGACGCCGCTGCTGGTGCCGCCTCATGGCCGATGTGGCCTCGGGCCCTGGCGCACGCCGCCCCCGGCTGCGCAGCAGCACAGTCGGCGCCCGCGCGCGTCACAATGCCTGGCCAAGGAGGGCCTGGGCCGCAGCTGCCTCGGCCCGCCGGCGCCCTCCGCGCAACCCCGCCCGCCCGCCTGCCCGCGCGGGGACCCTGGTGCCGGCTTGTTCCGCACCCGGCCTCGCGGTCCCCCCCAGCGCCATCTCCTCCCTTTCTTCCATGGCGCTATCTTCAGACGCGCGCTTGTTCTCGCTGAAACCAATGGGGTGAATGAAGTCATTCCACCCCAAGTTTGCATTCAACCCACTGTTTCTTTGGCGGCCTTCAGTTCGGTCCTGGGGTACAACAAACATGTGAAGGGCACCTTGCACGTGTAGTTTACCGAGCTACACTTCCCAGGATTTTTCAGGGGAAGCCCTCTGCCTTCAGGCACATGTGGTCTGACACTTTATCATATAGCTTTTTAACGTGAGCTTTTGTAGGCAAGAGTGAGAAAACTCATCACACAGTAAAGCAGTTTGGATAATCTGAGATGCTTTCCTGTGTAAACCCAAGTGGTATTAGAGAGAGACTTAAATTTTGTACAGCGACTTAATGGGATACATAATGCTATGCTAAATATAGCTATAATGCTAAATATATGAATTTTTCAGTGACCTACATCTCGGTTAATACCATATTCCTACGCAAGTCCCATTAAGTACAAGGTGCATTCTGAGTAAGCGTGCATTGGATTGCAGCCAGGATTATTGAAGTCACAGGATTACAGTGTTTTAGGCTGCAGTCCTCATGAAAGTAAGCCTTATTGAATGCAGTGGGTTTTAACTCTCAGACATAGCAAATGTGCATTTTGAAATAATGTTGGCAGCCTTTTGCAGACAAAAGATTCAAGTGTAGTATAGGAGCAGATAGTGTTTTGGACTTGGATCAGGAAAGAAAATCTTGGTGTATGGCAACCCAAAAACTACTTTTTTAAAAAAGTTGAACAGCTTTGGGCAAATCTTTAAAATGTCACAATTTAGTAGCTGAACAGTCACCCCAGTTTATCTGGAAAGTGTTGGTGAAGTTTCCAAAGTCTGGATGAGCTTGTGCAACCAGCCCCTGCAGTTCACATTGCATTGCAGCTTACTTGTATGCAAGGTGCTTTCACCCTGACATACAGTGTTCTGTGCTGTTATAAGCCACACTGATTTCTGAGATATGTGTTACTGCATCACCAGTCCATTTGCACCTGCTCTGGAGTAGCAGCACCAAACGGCACTGATTCAGCCTCACCATACTCTGAAGGAGGCTTCTAAGCACTTTCCGATGAAGGTTTCTGTGGGAGAAGGATGTTAGAGGCCAGGCTTGCATGCGTGACCCTGCTGCCCTCTTCACTGACTGAATGCTTGAAGAGGACTTTATTTACAACTGAATTTCAGCACCTGCTTTTTATGCAGTAAGTTAAAATGTGCAAACTACTGCTTTTTAATTTTTAATGTATTGCTGGGTCTCATTTTGACCTTTAATTAAAAATTATGAGTGCTGACAAGCTATTTTGAGAAGATATAATTCCTCATACAGTGATACCTCGGGTTACAGATGCTTCAGGTTACAGACGCTTCAGGTTACAGACTGCTAACCCAGAAATAGTACCTCGGGTTAAGAACTTTGCTTCAGGATGAGAACAGAAATCGCGCAGCGGCGCCGTGGCAGCAGCAGGAGGCCCCATTAGCTAAAGTACTTCAGGTTAAGAACGGACCTCCAGAACGAATTAAGTTCTTAACCCAAGGTACCACTGTACCATCAAATCTAGATAACTGGACTAGGGGGTGTAACTCATTAAGGTCGCTTGAAGGGGCTTTCTGTCTTCTTGAGAAGATGATAAATATACCAAGTATTACCACATGTGCAGGAATCAGGCTGTTTCAAAAACGAATAAGCATCCTATAGGAGGTTGGTTTGGATTTAAGGGGTTAATCTGTTTCCTGTTACCAAGCCTTGCCTCTCAAGTAATCAAATTGGAATATATTATAATTTAATTAGCAAAGTTTGGTGCAGATCCTATGGCAGAGCTTTCCCAACTTTTCCTGTTGGTGACTCACTTTTTAGACATGCATCATTTCGCAACACAGTAATTCAGTTTTACAGTGGTACCTCTGGTTATGTACTTAATTTGTTCTGGAGGTCCGTTCTTAACCTGAAACTGTTCTTAACCTGAAGCACCACTTTAGCTAATGGGGCCTCCTGCTGCTGCCGCGGTGCCGCTGCGTGATTTCTGTTCTCATCCTGAAGCAAAGTTCTTAACCTGAGGTACTATTTCTGGGTTAGTGGTGTCTGTAACCTGAAGTGTATGTAACCCGAGGTACCACTGTACTAGCAAACTGGAGGTTAAACTAGCCCCTTTCCAGCCCCGAGAGGAGTGCGGGGAGCATTTATGTGACACACCTCCACAATGCAACTGACACACTAATGTGTTGTGACACACAGTTTGGAAAGCTCTGTCCTATGGTTTGGTGCCATAGGATCGATAAAACTGTATTTTCTTCAATGTTTTGAAATATTTGTGGATTTAAATGTAAATCACAGCTTAATCCAGGTTATAACTAGCTGGTTTATTGCACTGGCATTTAGGTCAGGAAGGATCGCACAGAGGGCTTAAAAAATTGACCTAACAAGATTCTGCCAAGTCTTTAAATGTTAGGGACTGTCTAATTATGGGCTAACCAGATGTGTTTATTCCTATGTTGATTTCTGTCCGCTCCTTTTGGGAATTGCTTTGTATGCACATAACCACTCATCTGCTTAAGCCTCTTCCCCGTCTAAGAACAACTTACTGTTTTAGTAAACATTTAACCATGATTCATAAAACCTTGTGGTCTCCGTTATTTTAAGCCATCCTGCATTTATGAGCCAACAAACACCATTCTAGCTAAAGAGAAGGAAGGTTAAGGTAGCCAGGGAAAAGCAGACTTTTGACCTGGTGGCTGTGGATAGCTCATTGTAAGGGAAGGCAAAGTAGAGAAGAACACATTATTTTGGCCTGATCTCCCTTCCCTTCATGGTCCTGGGTGCAGCTGGGGTGCCATGACACCACAGTATGTGAGAAAGTTTAAACAATGGATCTTTATGCCTCTGAAGAAGTGGGGGTTAGGTTAGATGCATAATCTTATTCCAAATGATTACAAGAGCAGCAGAAGAAAATGAATGAAAGACCTAAGAGCGAGAAAGTCCAGAGACTTCTGATTGTTGCATAATTTTTTTGTGCAGCTATGGGTGGATAAGATAGTAAATTGCCATGGTGTACATGCAATTGTTTGGTAAGCCACCGGGTGGATACTGATAAACCTTTTGCCACGCCATCTCTCACACATTTTACCATGTTTTGTGCACCTTCATACTGCTGTGTGGCAGCCATTTTTCTGTGGGACTATCTCATGTTGCAGTGGGTCAGCTGATCAGTTGAATGGGCTATTTTCATATAACCCATACTGGGTGTGGGTGTCTGAATTTCAACTTTCCATTTGGTAGGGTAATACATTTGATGGGCACATTTGCTAGGACAAACTGAAATTCCCCTTACTAAAAAAAGACAGAAAAGAAAATGTATCTACGTGGTGCCAGTACGTTATCCTGGCTGCTTCAAATATTTGTTTCAGTAACAACTGGAAATTCAGCAAGCTGCAGAAAGAACCATATGCCGGAGGAAGACATTTACCAGGAACATAATTGTAATTGAATTTAAAGTTTAATTTTCTGCCTTAGTAACATATCATAGGATTAGCCATTTTGACCAGACATTTCGTAGCAAAATTTCTCTGTGATACCTGAGGACCCTTCTACAGTAATTGTGTGACTGCACTCCACTATAAAGACTCGACTATTGCATTCAGATCTCTGTGTCTTTTTTGCTCATTGCATTTCAGGCAAAGTGACAGTGAATTGATGTGCTAAGGATTTGCCAATTGAAAATAAATGATAGGCAAAAAATTGGCACTTATTTTTTAAAGAGAAAGATTAGGGGAACTGCAAAACTTATTGGTTGTTTGCCTTTGGGCACTTCCAGACTCCCACTATTCTCATGTGGGCTTCAGTCGCATCCCAACAAGTTCAGGCTGGGCAATTAAACCTGTCCTGGAGCCCTTACGAAACAAATCTGCTTCCCCAAAATGATTAATTTGGGATAAGGAAAGTGATGAATAAATGCACTGGAAAGTGGGGGATAAAACTTGCTTGGTGTAACATCGTTTAATATCCTCCAAACAAATCAGGATGAATTTGTTTTAAATAGCCAGTGTTGCCTAAACTCCATGAACCAATAAAGTTGAATGATCATTATAACAGGTTGCCTGGAAACAACCTTTGTTACTTCTGTGAATAGGGTGCCTGCATTCCTAAAAACAGTTTCATAAAGGCATGGATGGAGAAACTGTGGCCTTCCAGATATTGCTGGATTAAAATGCTTATCACTCCTGAGCTTGGGCCATGGTGACTGGGGATGATGGGGGTTGCAATCTGACAATGCCTGGAGGACCACAGGTTCCCTGTTCCTGCATTAAGGGATCTTCCACGTGTCAGTGACTCCATTGCCAGGTTATGCTTCATGCTGTATTGGGAACCATGGTTTGATTTAAGTCCCCCTTCTCCCTCCACCCCTTTTCTTATTTTTTCTCCTTTACCTATTTATTCATTTTGCCCCTGAAGTCTAGTTTTCATGCAGTTATAACCACTCCCTCTTTTCTGTTTTGCTTGTACGATTCTGTAATGAATATTCAAATAAAAAATGGAGGGGGGGGGGAGGAATTTGTGTGTAAGAAATATTCCACCCAGAGTCCAGTAGAGAGCACTAAGGGGCCATTGGAAGTGCACCAATCTGGGAATTACACTGAGGGAAATAATTTAATTCTCCTAATTTCTCTGGAAACCTAAATCTAAATATGGCAGTATTTTTAATGGTATAATATGTTTTGTAATTACCTTTATCACATCTATGGTCTTACTTAACAACTGCCAATTTTTTTGCTGTTCTTCTTCTGGAGGAATTTCATTTTGACACAAATTCTTCCCACATGTTACATCATTAGGCATGTCTGAATGGACACAGTTTAGGAGAATACACTTCTTTTGAGGCACTCCAGTGACAGCAATAGGGCACTAGTTATGCAGGCTTCACAAAGCATGTGCTAGTTCCACAGTTTTCCTCATCAACCATTTGACTTCACGGCATCATCACTGCAAAGACAGATAATGGTTTTCAAGGTGAAGAATCCTTCTGAAGGTAACTGGCGCTAAAACTTCATTGACGGTTCCCATTTTTCTGTTTCAAAAGTACTGACATTTCTGCCTCAGGACTAAAGCAACTTGGAAGGAAGGAAGGAAGGAAGGAAGGAAGGAAGGAAGGAAGGAAGGAAGGAAGGAAGTCAAAAAGAGAATCAGCAATATACAGCTCCTACTATCTAAATGTCACTTTGCTAAGTGGAATCTATTATACATAATAATCAGAATTTGTTGGTGTTTTGTGATTTTCTGGCCACAACTTACATGCTTTTTCTGTTGAGTTAAAAATCAGAAGTCTTAAAAATAATAATAAAAACATAGATTCAGGTAGGTAGCTGTGTTGGTCTGACACAGTCTAAATATATTAAAAATAAATAAAATTGTCCAGTAGCACCTTAGAGACCAACTAAGTTTGTTCTTGGTATACGCTTTCGTGTACATGCCAAGAACAAACTTGGTCTCTAAGGTGCTACTGGACAATTTATTTATTTATAATAAAAACATATTAAAGCAGTCCACAAAAGAGTATGCCACAATAAATCTATTAGTCTTTAAGGAACCACAAGACACTTGTTTTTGCTGCAAGAGATTAACATGCCTACCCCTGTGGAAATAGTTACATTTTGATAATGAAAGGTCAGTGTTAGCCTATATAACTGTAGACTGTTAGAACTGTATGTACTACTTAGGAAAGATCCCCACCATACATTTCAAGTACCTCTAATACACATTTAAAGCATGTGGCTTCTTCCCCCAAAGAATCCTGGGAGCTATAGTTTTCCCCTCATGGAGACCCTTTCTCAGCATACTTAAAACTACAGTTCTTAGAATTCCAAAGTCACATGCTTCAAATGTGTGTTGCATGAGCTTTAAATGTATGGTGTTGATACATGCAAACCCCCCAAACACAATCAGATTTGCCCATAGAAACACAGAAATATAAAAGCAGTATGTTACCGCCAGATTTGTTTTCAATCACTTTGCAAGTGATCCCCAATACGTAATTCGCCTTTTTCACAGTAGCTATACACTGGGTCAAAATTTTCATTGAGCTATCCTCCACAACTTTAAGATTCCTTCCCTGGTCATTCATTGTCAGCTCAGACGTCAGCAGTGTATATGTGAAGTTGATATTCTTTTGCTCCGATGTGCATAAGTTTACACTTGCTTCCACTGAACTGCATTACAATTTACTGCTCATTTGGAGATATCCTTTTTGAGCTCTTTGCTATCCCTTCTTGTTATAACTACCCTAAACAATTGGGTTCCATCAGCAAACTTGGACACCTCACTGCTTACCCCAACTCTAGATCATTTATGAACAAGTTACAAAGCACCAGTCCCAATGCAGATCCGTAGGGTACACTACTATTTACATTCCTCCATAGCAAGAGCTGTCCATTTATGGGTACTCTCTGATTCTGAAGAACATAAGAAGAGCCCTGATGGATCGAACCAAAGGCTTATCCAGTCCAGAATCCTGTTCTATTGGTAGCCAACCAGATGCCTATGGAAGCCCAGAAGTAGGGCATGAGCACAACAGATCTGCTTCATTATTTAGTTTTGTTATTGTTAAGATGACCTCTCTCTATGACATGATGGCCAAGTTCAGGAGTTCAGGAGTCCTTAGCAAGTGACTTTGCCAAATGCCTTCTGAAAAGTCAGGTAAACAATGTCTCCTGTATCACTACCTATCCATAAGGTTGTTGACACTCCCAAAGAACTCTGAAAGGAAAGGAGACAGGACTTACTTTTGCAGAAGCCATATTGATTCTTCTTCAGCAATATTTGTACTTCCATATACTTGATAGTTATATCTTTAATAATAGGTAAAGGTAAAGGGACCCCTGACCATTAGGTCCAGTCGTGACCGACTCTGGGGTTGCGGCGCTCATCTCGCTTTATTGGCCGAGGGAGCCGGCGTACAGC
This sequence comes from Podarcis raffonei, assembly GCF_027172205.1. NCBI lineage: Eukaryota > Metazoa > Chordata > Lepidosauria > Squamata > Lacertidae > Podarcis > Podarcis raffonei. Next base: position 57,807,534 of record NC_070604.1, read on the forward strand.
TTCCAGGTCATGTGGCCAGCATGACTAAGCTGCTTCTGGTGAACCAGAGCAGCGCAGAAACGCCGTTTACCTTCCTGCCGGAGTGGTACCTATTTTTCTACTTGCACTTTGACGTGCTTTCGAACTGCTAGGTTGGCAGGAGCAGGGACCAAGCAACGGGAGCTCACCCTGTCGCGGGGATTCGAACCGCCGACCTTCTGATCGGCAAGTCCTAGGCTCTGTGGTTTAACCCACAGTGCCACCTGCGTCCCAGTATCTTTAATAATAATATTATTAAAATAATATTATCTTTAATAATACTTTGCACCAATTTAACCAGAACAGACATTAAGCTAGCTGGTCTTTAATTTTCTGGATCCTCACCCCCACCCCCCTTAAAACAAACCTGGACGCTCAAGTAAGTCCAACTGGACCATCAGTGAAGACAGAAAAATATCTAATTATGTTACTGCACTGAGGATGATTGGACAAGACACAAATACTCAAGCCACCCCCTTCAGTACAGTATAGCAGTTCTTCTAAATCCAGCTTGGCAGACAGTATGTTTAATGATTGGTACATGATTGACAAGGCGGCATGTTAACACGGGCTAGGACTAATTCTCTGGTCTGATGCCTCCTTCTCTGAATGCTAATGATGTCTGTCCCAGTGAAATGAATGAAAAGTACATCAATCCCTCGTGGCTTTGTGCAGATGCTCAGTTGTGACAGCTGAATTTGCCCAGGAGAAAACTCACAGCTATAGGGCCATCTGGTTATATAGCATAAACTTTAATCTGTCCAGCCAAATGTTTGGCAAATCAGCAGCTGATAGAAAAGGATTTATTGTTTTCATGCTAGATAGCGCCAAAACCTCACAGGAAAGAAACAGCTATAGTTATGTTATGGGAAATGTGTAGGCTAGGTATAATGAAATTAAGAATCATTTCTGGACTTGGTCAAATAGACATGATTATAACTAGCAAGAAAAGCTGAGAAGTAGTCACCATATAATGAGAATACAAAATAACTGTGTGTTTCTAGTTATTCTGGATAAACTAAGCATTTGCTCTGTTCCAGGCTCCTTAATAATCTTATTATATCCAGCTCCTGTTATAAAACCCATGACATCCCATATTGTATCAATAAATCATAACCTTTTTTTCAATATTTTTAAGTAGCATTCTCACAGAATATTATTTCTGAGCTGCATAGTCTATCTTTGAGTATGACTTTTAATATTGATGATGGATTCACACTCCTCAGTGCTTATGAAAGGTAGCTGTTACATCTACTGAGGCAAGGAGACATAACGCGCCATCAAGGACTGAGGCATCTGGGTGGCTAGGAACATTCAGGAAAGACCAGAACATGGATGACATCCATACCATACATCTAAAGACCTTTTGGTGCCACTTTTGCAGTCATGGCTGGCCCAAAGGATCCTGGGAACTATAGCTTGAACTAGGCACAATTAGCTATGGAAAGCTCCTGTCTATGTGCTTCCCACAGATCTCAAGTTGGCCCCTGTGGGAAACAGGATAGTGATAGTCCTTTGATTGACCTGACTCATCTGAGCTCCTCTTAAGTCCCTGTGACATATTTTGTTTGGCATAATGTAAACTCATAATTTAACAAAGTTGCTCTTCCAGCAACGGGCGATTCCGTTTCCAGAACCAGGCAGCCAACTAGGTAATTGCTGTAATTCTCCCTCAATCTCAATAATAAAGTTATCATTCTATTCAGTATCCATTTTGGCCTGGTTTCTGCCAAGGCATGACCTCACACAAGCTGTAGCAAAAGGAGTTGACGGGAGTTGAAGAGGTTTAAAGTAGGAGGTATATCTTACCTTGCAAATCTGTCGTCTTAGTGCCTTTTTAGGGGTGTTTCCAAAGAGGCATGAAATTGTGCTTAGAAAGGTGGGATCCCTTCATCTGTGAATATGGCTCATAAGGTGTCATATCTTCATTAGCAGGCTGTTTTGCTTGCTGCGGAAGTAATGCACACGGTGGAAGCATATATATATATAAAAACTGACTTTGCTATGCTACTCAGTTTCAGTTTTCCTTCCAATATTTCTTTCATGCCCACATTTTATTTCCTTTTGTTTGATAAATGTAAGCACAGTTTTATTGATCTCCTTTTATCATTCTTGCTTTATGGTGCAAGAACTAGAGTGTCGTCTAAATCAGTTTGATATTGCAACTGTCATCAAACATGTAATGATTTCCCCTCCAACCCTCCCATCTTGAAGTAATATCAAGGGAAGATTTATACATCCATCAGTGCAATATTATTTGCCCAGTGGCAAAGGCAAATTTTACATAACGGAGAGAGCAGCAAAACCAAAGAATTCAGTAGCTTCATATGCTGACTTACAAGGCTATTTAATTTTTATAGAGTCCTGTTTATTCTTCTTCCTTTTCTTATTTGATCCTGATGACCTTTTTTCATTTTACTCCTCCAGCACCAAACACATGCGCACAAGACAGAGAGATTTCCTTCTTACTGCAGTTTGCAATCATTACTGAAGGATGAAATTTCAGTTTATGTTCAGTGCGGGAGTATTTCAGTCTTATGTTTCTAATGCTCCCTAATATTTTCTGAAAAAAGTCTTAACATCAATAACAAAGCAGGAAGGTCTTCCTGTTGTAGAGCAGTTTATGTTACATAAAGCTGATATTAAATACAAAGCATGAGTGTAACTTTATAGTATCCCAGTTCGCAATATACTTGCTATCTCCAGCTGATCATTTATTATTCCATTTCCAGTAGCCAGGCTGTGAGTGCTGTTGGTTATACACACCAGACATCTAAAAGTGCAGGACTTCCCCCAAAGAATCCTGGGACCTGTCATTTGTTAAAGGTGCTGGGAATTGAAGTTCGGTGAGATAAATTACTGCTCCCAGGATTCTTTGGAGGAAGTCACATGCTTTAAACAAACTATAAGTGTAGGGTGTTGGCAGAGGGTGCTGCTGCTGCTGCTTGCTCACTCACTCACAGAGGAAGCTGAAGAGATGTGCTTTTGAGAAGACTTGCTCTGCTCCTCCAATGCTAGGAACAGGGCACAGAGCAGATGTGTGGTTTGGGGGAAAAGGCTTCACAGGCCAAATTGGACCTCCTGGTATGCCCACAGATATAGATGCCTCACCCCTAGTGCAGATTCTGCGCTAGATGGACCAGTGGTTTCACTCAATATAGGAAGGTTCCTATATATCCGCATTTTACTTTCATACACACACAGAGAGAGGGGGGGGGACAAAAGTATTTGATCCCCTGCTAAATTTGCCCGTTTGCCCTCTGACGAAGAAATGACTAGTCCATAATTTTAATGGTAGGCTTATTGTAGCTGTGAGAGACAGAATAACAATATATATGGAGTGTGTGTGTGCGCGCCCATTTTCCCATGTATAAGACGCCCCCCCCCCCTATTCTGGGGGACTCAAATTTAAGAAAATGGGGAAGATCTATCCGTGTATAAGACACTCCCAAATTTTGGACATTATTTTTTAGGGGGGAAAACCTAGTCTTATACATGGAAAAATACGGTAATTCTTTTCTACAACAACGTTAAGCTCATCCCCAAGTACATGTGCTTAATATCAAGACACCAGAATCAAACTCTATTATTGTTTAAGTGCAGCTAAAATTCAAAACCGCACATGCATAGAGTATTATTCTTAAAATTCATTGTTGGCAAACTGTGTTTTCTTTGTGTTTGACTCTAAGAATCAGGAATGCAGCAGCAGTTGTAAACTATGGAATGGTTGCGGGATTATGGGGAGAGAAGAGAAATATTAACTGGGTGCTTCACAACGTAAGTGAAACACATGACCACCTAAAAGGAAGCATTAAGGCCAAAGTCTAAAATTACCTTGCTCTATCACTGATCAAGGCAGTAAGTCATTTTCAAGGGAATACTTAAATTGTGTTGGTTTAAGCAAACTGACTGATGTTTTCACGTTCTAAAATACGGGGCTTATCTAGGCTGCCACCTTGCGGAACACATTAATCTCTTTTACATGTGGCTTTAATGTGTGTCTCATTTGTAAGATCTGCACAGGGCACAGCTGGTTAGAAGTGTAGTCCCTAATGAGTGTAGCCATGGCTCAGTGGGAGAGCATCTGCACTGCATGCAGAGTCCCCGGTTAAATCCAGGTAAGGCTGGGAAATATGCTTGCCTGAAATTCTAGAATGCCACCGTCAGTCAATGCAGACAAAACTGATTAGGTGTGATTCCTGTGTACATTACCAGGGTGTTTGTGTGTTGGACTAGATTACCCTTTCAGACCCTTCCAACTCTACAGTTCTGTGAGCTAGATTGGAGGATTGGCAGCCAAGTTCTAATCCATTATGTGCAAAAACAGGAAGAAATAACGATGTGTGTACTTCCCACTCTGTTTCCGTGAGTACTCAGCTGACGCACAAGTGATGAGCTCTGACAATGCCTATAGACAACACATTTATTGAGAAGTTATCCTTATTTTACTTGCACAAAGCTTATTTGGAGGTTAGACCATACCTGAGCTTTATTGAGCATTCACTCCGATTTGTTTGAGGGGAGGTTACAGTATAGGACCGTGAGCATTCATCTTGATTTGCTTGCATGGTGTTTATACGTTCGTTTGTTCCACACTCTTCAATGCATTTTCAATATGGGGGTACTTCGGGTTACATACGCTTCAGGTTACATGTGCTTCAGGTTACAGACTCCGCTAACCCAGAAATAGTGCTTCAGGTTAAGAACTTTGCTTCAGGATGAGAACAGAAATTGTGCTCTGGCGGCGCGGCAGCAGCAGGAGGCCCCATTAGCTAAAGTGGTGCTTCAGGTTAAGAACAGTTTCAGGTTAAGAACGGACCTCCGGAACGAATTAAGTATTTAACCTGAGGTATCACTGTACTTCCCAATCAGTTTCCGAACAGCAAAAGTAATTGTTGCACTAGGGCAGCAGAGTGCTTTAATTCACTCCAGTTGTGCAACCCTATACATCCTAATTTGTTCTCAAATGCCTCCTGCAAAATACTGAGTCTGGTGATGCCCTTAAGGATATTGTGAATTTTATTAAGCTGCTGCATGCCACCCCAATCTCTGAGCAGCACAAGATTCCAGGGGTATCAGACACTGACACCGGATTCTAGCAGAAACCAGCCTTGGCTCACTCTCTCTGCCTTTGCAGCCTGCAGCTTTTGCATCCAGCTTCTAGCTCACACCACTCAACTCTAGCCTTTTGTTTTTCTAACTAACAGACAATTGAGGGATAGAGGCTCACCCATTTGCCCACAGAGCCACCCGCTTTGTTCCCTTAAAGACTTATCTTTAGTGGGCCATTACCAGACTGGCCTGGCTATTCCAGCAATGGAATCCATGCTGAATCCAGGAATTAAAAGTGGGGCTCAGGCACACAGCGCCCGCCCCCGCCCAAACTCATAACAATACATTTTGTGGGTTTTATTTTCATCTTCCAGTAATTATTCTTTTATGGTGAGCTGCTTACTTACATAAAAAAGTGCAAATACTTCCCCCCCCTCTTTTTCCTAGAAAATGAATAGGTGATCAAGGGGGAAAGAGTAAGAAATCACCAGTCCTGGGACCACTGCATTTTCAGTCGTGATTCCTGAGACAGCTTCTGAACTGACTTACAAGAACAAAGTCATGTAGAGAACAGCACTGCAGAAACAGTGGCTTGGTTTTATTCTCCTGCATATTGTTTAATTTTATTTCTGGCTTGCATGTGTGATGACATATTGCTTCTTCCCCCCTTTTAATGCTCCGAACACGGGAAAGAATAATCAGTACTTTTAATTGCTGAATTTAAAAACATCCAGATAACAAATGCCCCCTACTTATATAACATTTTGCAACTTCAAAGTGGTATGCAGATCTTAACTCATTAATCTCAAAATATCAGTGTGAGGAAGTTAATTAAATATTACTGTGCATATTTTAGAGATAGGGAAATGGATTTCAGGAGACTGGTAAGAGCCTCCAGCAAGGTCACAAAGCTATAATTCACAAAACTGCTTCAACTGGAGTCCTTAAATTTGAGGTGTTGGGCAGCGAAAGCGCTCGTTCAGCTTCAACAGAGCTGAAAGAGGTTTGTATTACAATTGGCAGAGACTAGTCCATTAGGGGAAATGACACACTACCCAACCAGTCTTAGTCTGCCCTCAGTCAGCCTCTATCTTCCCACTTTCTTATTTATTACCTCCAGTCCAGGGAATGGCCTTGGATTCTTCCTCCTTAGTCTCACTGTTGCCCATGTAGGGAGGAGGGCAGGGACAAAACCGGAATTAGTTGGCTGTGCCTGTCATTGGCTCTGGCGCCACCTACTGTTGGCCTCCCAGCCTCCCACCCCACCAGTCCCAATATCACTAGCCACCACTGATTGTACCAGCCAAAGGAATAGGCTTTGCTTATCAAATTGGGCCGAGGAAAAGGCAACAATCTCTTTGCAATCAAAGAACTGTCACTGAATTTCTCGAAATACTTTTAAAAAAGAGAGAGAGAGAGACACCCAGAATTGTGCTTGTTGCAGAGATCTGGGCTTCCAGAGTTTCATGGGACACAATTTAACTGGCCATGGGTAGTGAAAAAGATAACTAGGCCAGGTAGCACACAGAAGGTGACCCATGTGAGGTCATAACATGAGGTCCCCTGAGACCATGCATTCCTGAATACACAAGAGAACACAATTTCCTTTCAATGGCAAAAGATGTGTCTAAGCATATGAAAACATGCTGACAATGTTCAAATTTCCTGTCTTGCATTGCAAGAAGATGGCTTTACTGAAACTAATGTCAAATTGAAGAAAAGCATGTGAGTATGGGATTATCCTAGATATTTCCAGAAATTGTTCACAAAATGGAATGCTAAATCTAATACTGCAGAAAACTAGAATTGGATCAAAGGGAGGAGGGATTTAGGCTATGCCTGCAACAACAGATGAAAATGTGAACAATATTGTTCAAGCTAAAAGAGTAGTTCAGGGCAACTCATTGCTAACAAAGGTAGAAAATGAATTTAGTCTTAGGAGTCTCTCTCTCTCTCTCTCTCTCTCTCTCTCTCTCTCTCGTGTTCTTTAGATCCTTCAGAACTACAAGTATCATTTGGAATACATTGTCATTCTAATACTTTTTTTGAGGTACCTTCTGTGTGCTAAGCATGGATAAATCCCTTGGTTGTGACTGAGGAACCAAACTAGTTAATTCCAAAACTATGAGTGCAATTATATGTACTAGATATGACAACAGAGGAGATTAGGATTTGTCCTAAGTCCTAGATTAGGGGTCAGCAAACTTTTTCAGCAGGGGGCCGGTCCACTGTCCTTCAGACCTTGGGGGGGGGCAGACTATATTTTGAAAAAAATTAATAAATGCATTCCTATGCCCCACAAATAACCCAGAGATGCATTTTAAATAAAAGGGCACATTCTACTCATGTAAAAACACGCTGATTCCGGGACCGTCTGCGGGCCAGATTTAGAAGGCGATTGGGCCAGATCCAGCCCCCGGGCCTTAGTTTGCCTACCCATGTCCTAGGCCACCACCAGTGTAACATTACACCAGCCAACAAAAGATGTGGTAAGTCATAAGTCTCTGGCACACAGGGACACAGGAAGCTGCCTCATACGGAGTCAGACCATTGACCCAGCTAGTATTGTCTACACTGACAGGCTGGGGATTGAACCTGGGAATTTCTGCAAGCAAAGCAGATGCACTACCACTGAGCCTCAGCCCTCCCCTACTCTATGGAGAGCCACCATCTGGTATTCTGCAGACCCCCCACTAAGCCAGGAACCTCTTTGCAAAGCCAGGCTTCCCCCTATATACCATGGGTAGGCAAAGTAAGGCCTGGGGGCCGGATCCAGCCCAATCACCTTCTAAATCTGGCCCGCGGATGATCTGGGAATCAGTGTGTTTTTACATGAGTAGAATGTGTCCTTTTATTTAAAATGCATCTCTGGGTTATTTGTGGGGCATAGGAATTCGTTCACCCCCCCCCAATATAGTCCAGCCCCCCACAAGGTATAAGGGACAGTGGACCGGCCCCCTGCTGAAAAAGTTTGCTGACCCCTGCATTGCACAACCCCCAATATGTCTAGACCTGTCAGCATAACCGAGCATCCTCTCAAACAATATTTTAGAACGGCGGCTATTTTTCCATGTGTTTACTGGTGATGCATCGCAATGAATAATAGAGAAGCCAGCAGGCATAGGGGCACCTCTGGCGCACTTTCCTCACCAGCAGCGCAAAACATAAATCAAATATTGATAGAGCTTTAGTTTTCAGTTTCACTTTCCACAACTGCAAAGTTCAATAGTTTCTCATTGTGCCTTTCAGCAAGATGTCAATACTGTATTACTAGAGGGGGGGGGGAGGGAATTCCCAATTAACCTCTCTGAAAGCCTCTTCTACCCTAGAGCAGTCTCCATCCCCATAGCAAACTGTAGATGGTGCTGAGCCCCAATTTCCACCAGCTGCAGCTAAAGGTTGACTGCGGTGGGACTTGTAGTCCAAAACAGCTGCCTGAGAGCATTCATTTCCAAGCTAACTACAACGAATGAACATTTCCTTCTTTGTTTAACACACACTGTGTTTTTATTCCCGTTTTCCTTGTGTAATATTTGGACTGTAATATTTGTTGGCTGTTTGCAGTTTAGTAGCGCAGAGAGCTTGCTGGGGAGACCATGCATTAAAAAATAAAGGACTCAAAAATAACTTAAACTAGGTTTTAATAAGAAAAACAAAAACTCCTTTTACACTAAGTACATTAACAACCAAACCAGACCCAACCACCAACCCATCCCCCAGGGTAATGGGAGAGCTAGGTGCTGCTCCTTATATACTACACCCAAATGCTGACACACCTTAATCAAATGCAACTCAGCAGCACCTGCTATGCTTCACAGCTGTAAAGCTGGGTCTCGTTATCTTACTCTGGCCCTTGCTCTGGCCCCTTAAAGACATACACATCGGGTGCAACAATGATGAACCTTTACATTTAAATAAACCATTCAACATTTCCCCTGCGGTTCATCATTGTGGAACAAAAACATAAAGCATATTTTGTACATGTCTTTCATGTGTAACCTTTGGAAGTGCTTTAGTAAAAATGTCCGCAATTTGATTGTCACCTGGAACATATTCAAATACAATCATTTCGTCAGCAATTAGTTTCTTTACAAACTGTAAACGTAACCTTAAGACTCTAGTGCGCTGCGTATTGGTCTCTGAACACAGGATAGCAAGTCCGCTCTGGGAATCAAGGTAAACTTTTACTGGTAGTGTTACTTGCATCTGTAGGTCTGCAAATACTTGCAGATACCATTCTACATCACGAGTGGCCTGAACGCATGCACATAATTCACTCTCTGTTGTGGAGAGACAAATAATGGTTTGTGTCTGGGACTTCCATTCAAATGGACAACCATTATAACAAAACACCATACCAGACACACCCCTGCAATTATTTTGTTCCACTGCATGAGATGCATCGCAGAAAATTTCAAAACCTTTGTCAATACATGTTGTAAACTGCAACCTATAATGTTTGGTGTGTTTAAGGTAATTTCTGAACATCATTGTAGCTTTTTGGCTCAAAAACTGCCTTATTGGCATACACAGTATTAAAATGTTCATCTGCAAAACGTTGTGGCTTCTGCCTCTTTCTATCTGAACGTCTTAGTCCAGAAGGAGAGTCAGACTCCTCAGACTTAATGGGACTAAGTGAACCACTAGTTTCAGGTTGTAAATCATTGTCAGATTGAAGAGATGCCTGTAGGCTAAGCTCACGGTCAGAAAACTCAAGAGAATCTAACCTCCCCTCGGGTGCCTGTGACTTTAAATCATCAAACAAATCAGATTCAACAGACTTTTTGTCTTTTTCCATTAATTCAGAAGCACCATTTCCTGCTGCTGCTGCTTCTTCCTCTTCTTCCTCAGTATTATCTATACCATCAGTATCTTGGAAGACAGCAACTCCATTCCAATTTACAGTTTGTATCATGCTTCTGGTAATATGAAATTTGCCAGTTGCTGGTATGTAAATTCTGTACGCCCCCTGCTGGTAGCCCATTAATTTTCCCTGGACACTACGTTCACCCAATTTCTGCTTAGCGGGATAATGCATAATTACATCTGAACCCCAAATGCGTAGGTATTTCAGATTAGGGCGTTTTTTAAACAGCTTCTCATAGGGGGTGACATCTAAACCAGAATGATAACTGCGATTTCTAACATAACAAAACGCATTAAGCGCTTCAGCCCAAAAGTCTTTGGGCAGATTAGCATCGTGCAGATACGTTTTAACCCCTGCCTGTAGGTCACGCTGCACAACTTCAACAAGCCCATTTTGCCAAGGACTTCGGGGGCAAGATAACTCATGAGTAGTCCCCTGCGCTTCCAGGAATTTTTCAAAATCCTCAGAAACAAATTCCCCGCCCCGGTCAGAAAATAGGTTCTTAATTGGTTTGTTAAAGTGCGTTTTTACCCAGTTGCAAAAAACTTTGTACTTCTCAAATGCTTGGGACTTCTCAGCTATTGCATAAGTCCAACAATATCTACTATACTGGTCTATCAGAGTAAGCCAGTACTTAGAACCTCCTAATGATGGTGGGAGTGGCCCAACTAAATCACAATGTACACGCTCAAATGGCTCAGTTACTTTCCTATCTGAGCATCTACCCTTGCGTGCAACCTTAATCTTATTCTTGCAACAGGATAGACATTGCATAAAGAATTTACATGGTTTTAAGTTGAGGCCATTAACAATATTCTTTGTCTTAATTACATCAGCAAAATTCAGGTGTCCCAGAATTCTGTGTGCCTCATGGACACACCCGGAATGTGGCCTTACATTCCTCAACCCCTGGCTTGACTGTGCTGCTCTGCAATTTATAGGCGATTGGGAGTAGGTGCGAAAATACAGTCTATATAAACCATCAGATTCCCGGGCATATAATAGACGTTTGTTCCCATCGAAAAACTCACACATTGACTTTAAGAAACGCACAGTTATCCCTTGACGAGCAAAGCACCTTACTGACAATAAATTGTCCACTGACGGGCAGTAAATGCAGTTCGCTATTGTAATGTTTAAAGAGTCAAGTTTAACAGTACCCCTGCCAAGCGACTGCAAGACTTGTGAATTGGCTAAATGTACATTACCAATTTCCTCTTCGAAAGAAATAAACAAGCTTCGATTGTTGCAAATATGCTGAGATGCTCCTGAGTCCACAACAAAAGACTTCCACTTGGCACGTTTAAGTCTTTTACGATCTGTTGTCCTAGCATGGAAAACTCGCGGCTCGTTTCTGTCTCTACTATACGATGTCGGCTGCTGGGCTGACGACCGTGACTGACGAACAGAAACAGGCTTGGGAGTACTTTGCTTTCTTTTGGATCTGCAGTCCTTTGCAAAATGTCCTTGCTTATTGCAGAACCAACAACGCTTGGCAGCTTTAAATACAGTTGTATCACCACAAGTTTGCATATGGCGTTCCTCATTACTTCTGGAAATAGGAGTGCTTATGGCACAAGCCTCCCTTCTATCCAACTCACCCATTAATCTTGCCGTTACCCCTTCCACAGTTAATTGTGCTGGTGGAACAGCAGATATCTGGCTAGCTATACCATCAAAGTCCTCATTAAGGGAACATAGAATGATAAAAACATACTGAATATCAGGTATCTCCATGTCCCTTCGAATTAATTCGCAGCGTATTGCCTCCAGACGTCTCAAGTGTGCTGCCAAATCACCACCAGGCTGCAACTTCGTCTGGTACAACTGCTTGAAAAACGTCAATGCAGATGCTGACTCTTTTCTATCATGCACTGCTGCAAGACTGTCCCACATTTCTTTGGCAGTTTTCTTATTTCTTATATAGACTACTTGCTGGTCGCTGACTGCCAAATTAATTATCGCCCTGGCTTTTGCATCTCCTTTCGACCAAGCATTAGTCACAGGGTCAGGAGGGTCATCAGTTACATAGGTCCATACTTCTCTAGAGGTCAAAAGCGCCTCCACCCGAAAAGACCATAAACTATAGTTCTCATCTGTTAGCTGTGGGAAGACCAGAGCCTTCTCAGCTTCAGGAACCCGGTCAACCATTCTGGAACTCTTCCAGACCCACAGAACTACGCTAACAGGAGAAGGAGTTTTCAAACCTTTCTCAGAGTCCAAAAATATGCAGTCATCCACTCAGCAGCTGGGCCCATAACCAAAGATGTTGGCTGTTTGCAGTTTAGTAGCGCAGAGAGCTTGCTGGGGAGACCATGCATTAAAAAATAAAGGACTCAAAAATAACTTAAACTAGGTTTTAATAAGAAAAACAAAAACTCCTTTTACACTAAGTACATTAACAACCAAACCAGACCCAACCACCAACCCATCCCCCAGGGTAATGGGAGAGCTAGGTGCTGCTCCTTATATACTACACCCAAATGCTGACACACCTTAATCAAATGCAACTCAGCAGCACCTGCTATGCTTCACAGCTGTAAAGCTGGGTCTCGTTATCTTACTCTGGCCCTTGCTCTGGCCCCTTAAAGACATACACATCGGGTGCAACAATGATGAACCTTTACATTTAAATAAACCATTCAACAATATTTGCTGTTATTCAGTGGAAACTTCACCGACTTTGTTAATATGGAATTAGGCCCATGGATTTTAGGCTAGTTAGCCTAATATCGGACCCAATAAGGATTTTTTTTTAATAATTATATTTTATTGATTTTCAATCAAAAAAAGAAAAAAATACATTCACACCACATTACAACTTCTATTAATTTTTCCATTTTTTGACTTCCTTCAGCCTCTCTGCCAATCATCCCAATTATAACTTCTTTAATTACACATTTCCAAATTTTGCTATTGCCTTTATGGCTACCCCCACTTCTATTTTGCCTTTTTACAATATTTCTTATGTTATTACAGAGCTTCTTTAAATGCCACTAGCGTTATTCCATTATCACTTATACATTCCCAATACTCAACTAACTTTCCCCAGTCCTCGATGAACTTTTGATCTCGTAGATATCTGATCTACCCAGTCAGTTTATCAAGTTCTGCATAGTCCATCAGCTTCATTCTCCACTCCTCCAACGTTGGTATTTGTTCTTGTTTCCATTTCTGGGCCAGTAATATTCTTGCCACTGTTACTGCATATTGGAAGAGTTTATGATCCTTTCTATTTATTTCATCACCGACGATTCCTAAGAGAAAGGCCTCTGGTCTCTTAACAAATGTATAGTTCAACATTTTTTTCAGTTCATTATATATCAGCTCCCAGAAGCCTTTCACTTTCTTACATTCCCACCACATATGATAAAATGTACCATCTTTTTCTTTACATTTCCAACACTTCTTACATGTTTTATACATTTTTGCAAGTTTTACTGGTGTAATATACCATCTATATATCATTTTCATAACATTTTCCTTTAATGCAGTACATGCAGTAAATTTAATACTTTCATTCCATAGTTTTATCCAATCATTAAATTGTATATTATAACCAATATCTCTGGCCCATTGTATCATAACTGATTTAACTTCTTCATCCTTTGTATGCCATTCCAACAATATCTTATACATTTTGGATAGAATTTTATATTCATTATTTATTATTTCTATTTGAAATTTAGAATCTTTCTCTGCATATCCATATTCTTTAAAATCTTTTTAAAACATTTCATTTATTTGAAAATAGTGCAACCAGTCATATACCGACTCTTTCACTTCTTCATAGGGTTTCATTTTCCATTTCCCCCCTTCCTTAACAATCAAATTTCCATATGTAATCCAATTCTTTCTCATATAACACTCATAACCTCTAAAGGAGACAACCAGTGTGGAGTTTGACCCAATAAGGATTTTAAAGCTAAAATCACCAAACTTACAGAATGGCATTTGCCAACCTGGTAGTCTCATAGCCATGCAGGGGTGAATTTTTTTATTTGTGGGGGAGGGGGGAATGAGGATCATGGCTGGGGATGGGAATGGATAACTGCCCTCTCCCGATGTGCTGCAGTCCCAATAACAATCCATCTTCCCACACCTGTAGTTAAGTAAAGATGAAAACCAGCTGCATGGTATACACCTTGTATAGTTAGCTTAAGAGGAGTTATCACAGAGGTGTACAAAATTATGCATGGTAGAGAATTTTTTCTTTCTCTCTCATAACAGAAGAACTTGCTGTTTATAATTTTATAAAGTTCAGAGACAAAACTTGATGTTTAACTTGATCAGTTGATTTTCATATTTCTGGGTGGTTAGAGAACTGCAGGAGATGATTCTGACTCCAAAACAACCAAGTTATCAGTGTCATGGCAGCACTGCTCTGGGTGAAGAGATGCAGCAGCAAATATATCGTAATTCTGAGTGGAAATATAGCCAAACAAATTGTACAAATCAGCTAGTCAGACTGAGTCATCACATGCAGCCAACTTACTCTTGAGGTTCAGAATAACATAATAATAATGTTTGCACATATAAAAGAATCAACCTTAAGAAATCAGATTCTGAATGTGTGTGTTTGTAGGAGTCTTGCAAACAGAAATTAAAATTATATATCACTTCTATTCCTCCTTTTTTTTTTTGCCATGCATGCCAAATCAGCAAATCAAGTAATGTTTACAGTGCTTCAGTTCTATAATTTAATGAAAGTCCTTGAGAATATCACATAAAGACTGGCATATTCTTTGGTTTCTTAATTCCATCTAGACCTTTTCTATGCACATACAGTGCATTTGGAGGAGCTTTGGGATCTGTCTTAGAGGGGGGAAAGGAATAAATATTCCATAAGTGAATTTTTGCTATGAAACTCATCCAAGTGATTAATCAAAATGATATGCTGAGACTCCCTGTTTATGGCTTTAAATATCATGAAACAGTTTAGCATCTTGGCCACCAGACACAGAAATGACAGGCAGCTGCGTCTGAATTATATTGCAGATGCACATGTAAAGGTCAGAGAAACCTGGTGACATTTGGAGATACATATTTACTGGAGACTATTTCCTTTGATACAGAACTAACATGTGTCCAGATTGAAAAACCTATTTGTTGTCTTATCCCATGATATAGGGGTTTCAGAAGGTGCAGATTCATCACACACACACACACACACACACACACACACACACACACGCTCTTCTTATTTGTAGACAATATAGCATTTCTATAGATACTATGAACAGGTTGTTAGCAAAATGTATTCTTCAAATTATTGGATTTTTCCTGGAAAGTGTGTATCTGCAATAAAAGGGGAAAATCCTGTCGGTACTAACAATCCCACGTGGATGCTTTGAAAAATTTGCATGTGTGAAGAGCACCCGCCCCACAATAAACATCTGTCTGGAAACATCCTCCTGTGACAAGCCCTCAATCTTCTTTGTGTACCACAAAGTCTTGGTTTAGTAGCCGTATATCCATGTAAGAGAAGAACTGTACGTTGGGTATATACAGTATACAATCACAGGGATTTATGGAGTAGAAAGATGTGAATACTGTGAAGAACCCCTTAGGTGAGATGCATCTCCTATGCACAGAAACACTGTCTGGTACCTTGTCAGGTGTACCTCACTGGAGGCTGGGGAACTATTGCCAAGGATGGGCAGATTTTGACCCTACATTGAGCGCCCTGGAGTGTGATACTTCTTCCCTGTAAGAGTTATTGGCAGATAACTAAAATGCGATAAATGTGTGAAATCCGGAACAACCATGCCAATATTATTGTAAGAAAGTAAGAAGAGCCTTGCTCCATCAGGCCAATAGCCCATCTAGTCCAGCATCCTGTTCTCACAAAGGTCAACCAGATGTCAGTGGGAAGCCTGCCAGAAGGAACTGAGTTCAGCTGTGGCAAAAGAACACAGCCATTGTGACTAGTAGCCACTGGTGCCCACCAGCTTTGAGTGTGCCATTTCAAAAGATGTCTTTTTGCTGCCAAAAAATTATGACATGGTAAGAATGATTCAAGGAATACAGATGAGAGTCGCATCATCTGCTGTCAACCGCCGCTCACCTTTTTATGACCGAACCGATAGCCTGATCCCTCCCTTACCATTTATCACATATTACTGGAAGTTACTGAAGCAAAACCTTATTTAATAAGATGGAAGCACTACTGAAAACATTTTCTTATAGGGAAGATAAATCCATGGGAGAATACATACCACTTTAGGTCAATTTCCAGTTATTGGCTTGGCTATGGCAGTCATGTTTATACGATATAAAGCCACTTTTTCAGTATACAAAGATCTATGCAACAATCATCACGCACAGAGTCAAGGGCAACTATAGCATCATCTAGATTTTCCCCTCAAGTGGAGACTGAATTGCACCTGTCAATCTATGATCGTCATAGGGTTGGACATCACATATTTAGCTGTGATTTGACACCTTGTAAGCAACTCCCCCCCCCCCCAGTCCCCTGTGATGTGATGTGGTGGGTGCTGTTGTGACACCGTGATGTCCTGGCATCGCACATATGAGCATCATGCCTCCCTCCCTAAGCCGGATAGAAGCTTCCCGGCTTTTGGGAAGGAGGTGCCACACTTTAATATTCTAATTGACAGGAACATTTAGGGGACAAGCCTAAATATGTGCCTGTCCTAGAGAACCAAGAAACACTTCCAGGCACTTTCCACTACAGTACTTCCTATATAGCATTGAGCCCATTTTCCTGCCCTTGCCCTCGGGGTCGTGTCCTTTGGCCTACATAGGTATGAATAATCTATCCAATATTTGAGGCTGTTATTGACCGGCTGGCACCACCTTGCTTTCGGCGGCTCCAAACTGCCTTGCCTTTAGCCCCAATCCTGTAAGGCCTCGGGCCCCAGGGAGCGCCCCAAAGCAACCGCCCGAAGCAACTCATCCGGCGCCACTTTGCGCACAAAAGCGCAACAGGCAAGGCGCATTGGGGCGCAGGGGGCTTTCTTTTTCGGGTGCGTGTGATCTGGCTTCTACGTTCCCGATTCCGAGCGTAGATCGGGGAGGGTTGGCAGAGCAGGTGGCGAGAGCGAGGCACGATGCGGGGCGGCTGGTGGGGCTGGGCTCTTCTTGGGAAAACGCCCCTCCTCCCCGCGCCCTTCCTTCAGCTTCCTCCTCCCGGCCAACAAAACCGAAGACTAGCGAGCGAGAGGAAGGGTCGTGCTGGGTAATAACAATGCGCGCGCGGGGGGCGGGGGCTGCATCGGGAGCCACTTGCCGCGGCGACAGCAGCAGCAGCAGCAGCGACGGCTGCCGCCCAGGGAGCCTTGATTGACGTCGACCTGCTCGCGAAGCGGCGCATTGAGCGCCAGGCAGAGCCAAACAGCCGCCGAAGCCACCGGCTGGCTCGCGCCAGAGGAGCACAAAGAGGCGGCAGCTCCATCTTTCCCAGCGGCAGCGAATCGGCCCCTCCGAAGAGGATCTCCGCCCGCCTCCGCGCCCTGTCTGCGGCCAGACGGCGCCGGCATCTGGGCAGGAGGGCGAGGAGGAGCAGGAGACCCACATGGGCATGTCCTTGGCTCGTCTGACCGCGCTCCTCGCCACTGCTTCCCATCGCAGGGAGCTGCCGTAGCTGATGGATGCCGGAAGGTGCCGCATTGCCTTGTGTGGCTTTGCAGCCTGCTTTGCTGGTGCGGATTACTTGGCTGTTCCCTTTTCGCCCCGGATGCCTTTCTTCTGGCGGATGGCTGTTCTGTTGCGAGGCGACTGAATCCTGTCTTGTCCTGCGACTCTGTCTGTCCTCGCGGGGAGCGGGGCGGGTGGTGGGGAGGAAAGGACCTGGAGGATATTTTTGCCTGAGAAGACCTGGGAGCGAGCGAGAGGGACATGCGACAGTCTTGCTGGTAGTGGATGAGATCACTGTGTACGTAGGAGGGGAACTGGGGTGGGTGGGTGGAGGGCGAATCCATCCCAAGCTCCATGGGCTAAAAGGGGTGGGGTGGGGGTGCAATTAAGAACCTCGGGTTTTTATTTTTATTTTTTTAAAGAAGCACCCTTCAGCAGACCAGTTGCATGCCCTTAGCACCCTGTCACGCACTGACTTCTAAATCCACGAGGATCTGAGTTTCTCATTTTGAGGGAGGGAGGAAGTCCCTGGTGGAAACATTGCATTGCCACCTGATTTATTGATACAGCTCTTCTTGCTATCTCCATTGCACCAGTACCAAGGGTGAGATCACTGGTTTGCAAAGAGGAGTGAGGTGGGAATATCTGAAGACAGTGGTGGTGGGGGGAGGGGGAGGAGAGAGATATCCAGTACTGATCGCCCCCAGCTTGGGGAAAGTCACTGTACAGCAGCTGTTTGGCCTTCCTCTCTGCCATCATGTTGCTTTAACAGTACCTGCTGATCAGGGAATCTGGTGATCCAGCCAACATGACTAGTTAACCCAAAGGACAATATTGTGTGGGAGGGAGGCAGGGAGCACCATTGCCAGAGCCAGGCTATAAAGAATACTAGCTCCATCTACTTGGGCCGTGCCAAAGCCATTATTTCTGTCAATCAACAAGCAATTGCAGTGGAAGGATAGCAATTGGGGGTTTGGTTATATGCAAGGTATAGTTATACTGCAGCTTCGAGCTGTTAGTGGGTGTGGGAAGGGTGGGAATTTGAGGGCGAGGAAGAAAAGCAGCAGCTGAGTGGAGTCACTGTGAACGGGCCACCGTGAGATGGAAAGGAGAAACAGGAGCTGAGCGGGTTGTGCACACTGGACGACATCAGGGTATTTGCTTCGGAGAGATTCATGCTGTGAGGCAAAGGAGCACCAAACTTCTCGGTTCTGGAAAGGGAAATAAGGAACTCCCCTCTCTTTTTTTTGGAAAGAAGAAGAACAGACTTTGTGGCATTAGGGGTTGTCTCCCTTTTTACTTAAGAGGAGTATTGGACGTAGTGGCACAATGACTCATTTGCAGGCAGGCCTGTCCCCAAAGACGCTGGAGAAAGCCCGGCTGGAACTGAACGAAAACCCGGACACCCTGCACCAGGACATCCAGGAGGTGCGGGACATGGTCATCACCCGGCCAGACATTGGCTTTCTCCGCACGGACGACGCCTTCATTCTCCGCTTCCTTCGGGCCAGGAAGTTCCAGCATTTTGAGGCGTTTCGCTTGTTGGCCCAGTACTTTGAGTACCGCCAGCAGAACCTCGATATGTTCAAGAGCTTCAAAGCCACGGACCCAGGCATCAAGCAGGCACTCAAGGATGGCTTCCCAGGAGGACTGGCTAACCTTGATCACTACGGCAGGAAGATCCTGGTTCTGTTTGCTGCCAACTGGGACCAAAGCAGGTAAACATAAGAGTTTTGGTTGTGGGCAGCTGGGGTCAGATGAGACACTCGCCTGAATTTACCATGGTGCTGCAATCTAGAAATGTCACCTCATCATAGCAAACTGAAATCCCGTTTGGTCCCAGTGATGTAATGATGTTAATATTGCTTTCCCAGCCAGCAGAATGCTGGGCATAAGGCATCTTGTTTTGTCCTGAGTTCTCCATGTGGCAAATTGCAATTTTGATGATCTGATCCAGATGTCCTGTCATAGTGGGGTGGTTTGATAGGTGTCCTTCAAATTCTTTCCAAACACAGAGCTCAGAGACAGGGAGAACCAACATTCTTAGGTTCACATTTGCATTGGGCCAGGTTGGGCCATAAAATGTAGGAGAGGGGAATGGTGAATGGAAACTTGTTCTTTTATCTTGGATCCTTCACTTGGAGGGCTGTCGGCTAAGGCATTGTAGAGATCCAGCTCAGTAGGGGAAGAGGGATGGTCTTGATATACCACCTTTAATATCTTTCTGTGACAAGAGCTGTGATGCCTGTAAAGGAGCAAAAGTGTTGGCCGTTTGTCCTGTCACTGACATATTTATCCAATGCAGTTTTGCCTGCTTCTGTGAATTAAGCAGTCAGCTGGGACACAAACAGAGGATGACGTTCAGTAGTTTTCATTTGCATGTCACTGTTGTCCACTCTTTCCAATGTGGCCTGCTGTTTCCCAGCTCTCAAAAGCAGCTGAGGATGTACAGTAGTGTTTGTCCTTCACACTTTGAGGACTTGAGATGGGCTTTGCCATTGTGGGCAAAAATTTTTGCACAGAGGGGTCTGTCCATCAAATAGGACAGTTGGATTTTAAATTTTGGTATGATAATATTTTTTACACCATTTTAATATCCCTAATCCTAATCCTGGCTGCGACATATAAATGTGGCTCTGGGGCTAAATATTTGTCATAATTTCACAGGAAAGGAAATATCTCTTCTTCCTAAGCTGTGTTAACCCAAATGCTCGAAGGGTGGGCACATAGACGTGCTGTGGGCTGCCCAACACCACAACATTGTTAGAACAGCCTTCCCCAACCCAGTGCCTTTCAAATGTAGTTGGACTACAATTCCCATTGTCCTTTGCTATTTGGCCTTACTGGCTGGTGCTGATGGGAATTGTAGTCCAGTAATATTTGGAGGGCACCAGATTGGGGCAGGTGAAGTAAGTGAAAACAGCTTCTTCTGGTCTCTTGGAGTGAGGACTTTTAATGTCATCCTGTTACCTATGAGGGATATATTTATTTATTACATATTTTATTGAAGGAGCTCAAGGCTTCTCTCCCTCTTCTATCTTCACAACAGCCTTTTGCATTAGATAAGTCTGAAAGATAGTGTCTAGCCCATTGTCACCCATTAAGCTTCATTGCAGGAGTGGGGATTCCAACCATAGTCTCCCAGGTCCTGGTCCTACACTATTCAACCCATAATTACTCGGAATTTGCCTCAGTTTGGAGGTAATTTTTATAGTGTTTCCCTCTGGTAATCCCCCATGTTGTAGCAGCAGAGTCTGAACTTCTGCATCAACATGGGTTGCCCAGAAGATAGAGGTACTTCCTAAGACAACATTCCACTTCTCTTGGTATCTGCATGATGGAAATTACCCATTGTGATATATAATTTCAGATACCAATGAAATGTGGGAGCCAATCATAGTGGGACAGAAAATTTGAACTCTGACTTGTTAATTCTACCACTTTGGTTCAGTGGAAGTTGATGGAACTCAGCTGAGATAAGTGCTGCACACATGCTGATTAAGCACTCTGTCACAATGCTACTGAGCCCACAAGGAGCACCCTATGCACTTGATCCAACCCTCTTGCAGGTACCTTGGAAAAGCAAGGACTTTATCTTGGAGGCAAACTCCATGACTCCTGCCAGTAAATCTATTTATCCTAAAATTTATCAGATGCCTTTCCAGGCAATGAACATCAGTTGCTTAAAATGTAGTGAAATGATAATGCAAATGCAAAAGCAGAGTAGTCCTAAAAATATATTGTAGCAGGAAATTGAATATTCATCCCTAAAGAAATGCCTTTATTCTCATAAAATCCTGCAAGGCTCCATCAAGTCTCCAGAGCATGCAGACTTCCTGGCCCAGGCTGGTCCCAGTTTCTGGTGTGTGTGAGCACAGGCAAGGGACCAGCCTGGTTTACACCACTAGATTCTCTGATGTGCTGGGGATGGATATGCTTTAGGACAATGATGGGGAATCTGTGACCCTCTAAATATTGCTGTACTGAACTCCCATCATCCCTGACAAGTGGCCACACTGTTTTGGGTTGATGGACACTGGAGTCAAACAACATCTGTAGGGTCACAGGTTTCCCACTCCTCCTCTACAGTTAAAAGGGGATTGGCTATCAGGTCTAGCAAAGGCTTTGCCCAAGGTTTTGGAGGGCAGGAATTACTAGGCATAAACAACCTTGAGTTACCGGTACATGTTCTGTGCTGCGATTGTTCTCGTTTGCTCATTCTCTCATGTATATACTGAATGGATGGAGAAGGGAACAGAATTAATGTTTGGCTCCATCTTCAACAGGAACAGTAAAACAACAAAATAGGCCTTATTATTATGGCATAGGTTTTCATTGACAACAGCTGTATTAATCAGATGCAGGAACTGAACTGAGACGGTAGGAGGCATGAGGTGAAGTGTAGTAGAAAATAAATCATACTAACCTAGTTCTGAATTTTCATTCAAACCCTTCCATTTATCAAACTAATACATGTAATACAAATGATTGTACATAGAGCAGAGTGAACAATACATATCTTGTCAAAATGACAACAGAAACAGAAACACAAGGAAGCCATATTTGCTTATAAGCACTTACACTTTGGGGGGGGGGAGGCAGTTACACCCAGGAGTTGATGTTAAACACTGCCACCATCACAAGGTGATGGGGGGCGGGGTTTAATTAAAAAGGTAAAGATGACATCATCAGGATGCTGGATTCTGTATTGTCAGTTTTAAGCTTTTCCTGCAATTGCACATAACCATGAAATAGGCACAGCCCTGATTAAAACCTGCTGAAGCATAATTTGTAAATTAAGCCTTTCCAAAAGGAAATTCTACTCTGTCAATAGTTTATCATTTACGCTGGTACAACCCCATGCTGTATCAGTGTGAAAATAACAATAGCACAATCCTATATATCTTTGCTCAGAAGGAAGCCCATTTTGTGCATGTTGGGGATTACTCTCAGGTAAGTGTGCATAAGATTGCAGCCTCAGTATGTGCGTTTACTTTTAAATATGTTTTGAGAGTTGGCAACGGTAAGAGTTAATTTTGCTTATAGCACACAAGTGCTACAACCACTTTACAGATGCGTAATTGTGTCTCTTTTCTTAAGGCATACAACACTTTAGAAATGGGATAAACAGTGGTTTTCTAACAGCATGCATAAATAGGGGGCATTAAGCACAGTTAAATTAATCATGGATCTCAGATTATCTTTAGAAATTAGTTATACACTACTGAGTACATAAATGTGACCCATGAGACACTATAAGAAAACTAAGTTTCAGTGAAGGCAGCTGGATATAAAATAGAATTTAATTTACTGGCATGCTAATGCAAATTTTCTCTATGTTACTGAAAGGCAATAGTTCCTAATTTGCTTTTTCAGCTCTTGACATCCTTTACTATTTATTTGAGAAAACTTGAAGATTGAGAAGGAAGAGGTTACTCTTACTTAAATTGTGTCTAATTTTGACTTACAGACACCCTACAGTGGCCTTTGGGAAATTACACATAACTTCATATGTGGCAACATACATACTGCTTACTTTTAATCACTTGATAAGACATTGAAATGGGTTGGGTAAATATTTTATAGGCACTCCCAAGTTTGAATTAGCTCTGAAACAAACTCTGGGGCTGGGGGATCCTGAAGCATATTCTACAAACTCAGTTTGTACACAGAAATCTGAATGCATGTTGACCCAGTCCTCCCCACTCCGCACACAGTCCTCTCATGGATAGTTTTTGATGTGGTGGTAGTTGTAAAAGCACTACATTTCCTTCAAAGAGATTTACAGGATTGCAAATTCAAGTGTCCCTCAGAACTGAGCACTTGGGAATTTTTCAGAATTCAAACTCTGAAATGCTGGCAAATTTCAAATTTGAGCAAAACTTCGTTTCAGCTCTACTTCAAACATAACATTTAAGTCCTTAAGGTCTGTTTCAGAATGGAGCATGTGTTGTGTTTCATCACTCAGGAGAATACGTTAATGTAATCTGTCACGAGCCTGTGATGGAACTTCAAGTTTACATTCACCCGCCTTACTGTGCTGTCAACATAAATAACGATAAGGATGAGGTGAAATGTTGGATATTGCAAGTCTAGGGTGAATTTATGCAAATAGTTCCTTCTGTGGGAAGACTTCAATGCAGATGTCTTTCATCATAATTTGCTTGATGCTGCTGCTTTGAAAACAAAAGCTTACAATTTGTGATTCCTACAATGTATCATGGGGCTAATGGTTCGGATGTCTTAGCCAAGTCTGGAATCAAGACCTGGTGTCCTAACACCAGTTGCTGGGTTTGTCGGCTGCCATTTACACTTCCCAGGACATTCTGGATTAACATTATGTTGGGCACTTTGGAGCATTGCTAGAAATTTAAATGCCAGCTCTCAACCATCCTTGCGACTGCCCATCCATTTTCAGATATGCTTGAGGGATCCAGCAACATGAGAAGGGAGACACAGAGGGCATTTTGCTCATGCCTCTTCAAACCTAGCTTTGGCCCTGGTTTATCACTGAGCTATTTTTTTTTAATAAAAAAATTGCTGCCTTAAATTGTGTCCTGCAGTGGATATTATTATTCATCAGTGGTGGTGCAAAATGAAGCTTCCTTATCTCAATGCCAAGTAAGGCAAGGAGAAGGCCACTTAAGAAAACCAAGGTATCCCACGGAGATTGCATATTGACTGCTATTTTTAAGTACTTTTAATAGGTCTTTCTGGATGAACAGGTTCTTTAAATGCTCCGTTCTTTTTAAAGTTAATGGCTCCAAACCTGGAAACAGTTACGCTTCAAGAATCCAATTGACTTCCATGAGCTTTAAGCAACTCAACAGGGAGCAGGACTGCAGCCAGTATTGCTACTCTCTCTTGCTAGCTAGCTAATGAAAATTCCACGGCAGGTAAATCATGGAGAGGCATAGAGAAACATACTGAAGGAACATAGCTCAGTGGTAGCGCATACACTTTGCATGCAAAGAATTCCAGATTCAATCCCTGGCATCCCCAAGTAGGTTGGGAAAGATTACTTCCCCAAGTCCTTGAGAGCCACTGCCAGTCAGTACGGACAAGAAAGGGATGGGAAACCTCTGGATATTGTTTGCACCATCCCTGATAGTTGGCCAGCTGGCTGTGGCTGGTGGGAGCGAAGTCCAATTGCATCCGGGGGACCCTGGTTTCCAGACCCTTGAACCTAGTACTAAGCTAGCCAATGGTCTGACTAGGTGTTAACACCTTCCTATGTGGATGAGGCTCAGTGAGCCTGAACAAAGTGCTGGGCTTGCAAACTCTCCCCTCTCTTCCCCCTCTGCCTCCTCTGAAACTGGAGGAAGGATTTATGCTAAGTTTAGTTTCACATTTAATAAGAAGCCAACTTCAAAGCTTGGGCTCTTATTAAACCAGGCAAAGTTTGTTGCAAGCCAAGTAAAGCTAAGATCAGACTCTTTAAAACTGAAACTATAAACTAAGAAGGGGGTGGGGGTGGAAGTGTACAAACCTGACACTTCACTTGGACTCATTGAGACTCAGCCACATAAGTTTCATGTTTCATACAAATACTGCTGTGTTGCAGTGTCACCCCAGTCTTAAAGATTTGTGTATTTATCTGATCACATATAGTGAAACTGTGATTACCATACTTTATCATGTGCAGACTGGATACTTTGACAGCAGATTGCAAATAATATCTTTTCTTCTAGCATCGGAATATTCTTAGCTAGCTTAATACGATCTTGTCTTTGTTGGCAGGTACACCCTGGTGGATATTTTGCGTGCCATACTTCTTTCCTTAGAAGCCATGATTGAGGATCCTGAACTTCAAGTAAATGGATTTGTTTTGATTATAGACTGGAGCAACTTCACTTTCAAACAGGCTTCTAAACTGACACCAAGTATGCTTCGATTAGCCATAGAAGGCCTTCAGGTAAAAAACCTTTTTAAAGCATTACTCATATATCTCCTAATCTTCCGTCCTCCTCACCCCAACCCCCTGCCCCCAGTTGGTGTGGTTCCATGCTAAAAACAGAACAAGAAGAATATAAATTCAAACAACCCAGTAATTGAAATGTTAGGATATATATTCATTTCTCTCAATTTGTGACCTAACTGAAGAATAATGAAGTGGTTGTTTATTTTATGGCTGAGAAACTGAGTCACATATTTGATGGTTGCCTCAAATCAATCAGCTCTAAATTATTATTGAGGGAAGAGAAATAACAAAAACTCCCAAAGGAGGCAGAGTTGGATTCCTGATGGATGTTGTGTGTTGTCCAGCCAAAGCAAGTTCCTCTTCAATAGTGGTATTAACTTTGGGATTCCCAAATGTGGAGTATAAGTTCATTCCCTATGAACTTGTTTGGAGTCTTCCCTCTGTGTTGTGTCTGTCTCACCTTTACCTGGGGCACATACTAGTCTGGATTGCAGCAGTTGACCTCTTGCGGGTGGGGAAGAGCATCTAGATGCAGGGAGGTGGTTCGAAACCGGGAAAGGGGGGGGTGGGGCTTTGGGAATTCAAAGGGTGTACAATTATACTCTGTTTCCTTTTATTTTGTTTTGCTACTAATATAAAAATGGGGAATTCGTGGAAGGGAATTGGGGTCAACCTTAGAAAAAGATTTTTAAGAATAAGTACTGATGTATAAAGACTGAGGTTTATAAGTTAAAATTAGTTAACTAAAATGAATTAAATATAATAAGGTAAAATTTGGGGACAAGAACTTGCTGAGCTAAAAATTGGAACTGGAATGCAAGAAGGGGAGGTGTGGGGAAGTCAAGGAAATTTGTTATTGAAAATAAGGAATGTAAATTTTATGTGTTTTTAATTGTTTTTTTTGTTTTTTCTCTATTTTTTGAAAATTTCAATAAATATCTATAAAAAAAAATAGATGCAGGGAGGTGGAGTCAGTGGCGGAGCTTCAAGCTCTGGCGGGGTGTGTGGAGAACAGGCAGGGGCGTGGCTGGCGTGCATCCTGGGGGTGTGGCATGCCACCCGCAGGGGCGTAACGCATGTCCTAGGGGCGTGACACGCATTCTGGGGATGTGGCGTGCCGCCTGCGGGGGTGTGGTGCCCAGCGCGCGGGGGGGGGGCAGCCGTGATGGCACCCCACCAGGATTGTGCTGCTGGAAGCAGTGCGCTCCCCTGCACCCCTGTTCCTCCGCCAGTGGGTGGAGTCGATGGCATTTTGGCCTCTTCCTTCTGTAACTCATGGTTTTTCACTGATATCTTTTCTAATAACACAGAATAAGTTGGTTGTGCCAGTTGCTATGTATCACATGTAAGAAAACTGAAATTAACCCCCCCCAACAAACCTATAATGTAACAGATGTGCTACATTAGGTTTCTGGTGTGTTGTGAGGAGAGAGACAGAACACATAACTGGATATCCATGCTTGTATGAATGGTTGCAGAATTAATTTTACACTAGCCACGCTTCGGCCACCTCAGGGCTATGGAAATGCATTTCTGAGATAGTGAAGATCTTACTTTCAGTATGCAAAATGTCATTCCTATGCAAGCTTCCCACCTTGTCTGTTTCTAAGCATCGCTCAGCACATGAGTTGAGTGTGTGTGTGTATTGCACAGCCCTGCCAGCTGCCACCATTGCCTTGAGTAATGCACAGTGGCCCTGTTTCATGTGGTGAATAAATGCTTCACAGCATTTATTTGGGAGGTAGGAAATTTGCTACTGGGACATTGACCGCTGTGGTGAAAGTAATGTCTAGATTGGCTAAAACATATCTTCATGTCCTCAGGATAGAGTTCTGAGGTGGCCTCAGTAGTTCACAAACCACATGGAGAGCTTATTGTTTGTAGTTCCAGGCTATACCGTAAACTGGCTGTCACCACACACCCAGTTCTCTCAATTTTCTACCATGTTTAGGAGTGGGGTGATTCTTGGCCTGGGGGCAACAGAAAATGAGTTCATTAGTGTGGTTAGAGGCACCACAGCACAATGTTTTCAGAGGCCACTATGCAGTAAATGGTTGTGTGATTCAACCCTGTATCTTGAGAGTTTGCTGATACCTTAATGCTTAATGGAGGTTGCTGTGAGCTTTTTCTTAGCCATTAACTGCATACTTGATTAAAGTTATCTATAGGTTAAAGTGCTTCTCTTGCAATGTTAAATCATTGAATCATGGTACATAAGTGCTTTATGTTGTATTTAATAAATGCAAAACTATCTTCATCAAAGCAAATGTTTATCTAAGAGGGAACTGAATTTTTATATCCAAATATTGAGGTTTTTTGCCTCATTTCTTACTGCAGTCAGTTCTGCTTTTACTCGAGGAAATTCTTTCATTCCCTTACATTTCAAGCTCTGAAATGTTTTTATGACTCCTATAAAGCAAATGAGCAACCATCTCTATGAGCTTTTATGCGCTCTGATATTGCAGTCAATTTTAGCAGGGCCTGCCGGAATTTTCATCGTTCTTCTGTAGAGTTATGATCTAAGGCCACTTTCCCATGTCGATTCTACACCCAATATATATCAGGCTAATGAAATGGATTCACATGTCCCTGGACTTGACACAAGACTGTTAGATAAATGCCAGCTTGGTTGAGGAAATGCACATTTTCTTTAGGGCTGGGGCAAAAATGACTCATTTCTCACCCTCCCCCCTGAGTGCAGAAAGTCACTTTCCATTTCTGGAAACTTTAGACACACTTATTTGTTCTTCTGGGCACCATTTTCCTGCTTCTGTGCAGGAATGTGCCCATTCTAGCACATTCTTCAGGTCTTCTAGCTTCTGTGTGGCAGAACATAGGAGCAGGGCTGCACTCAGTAGCCCTGCCTCTAATGTGATGCAAATTGAGAAGCCAGTCTGCTGGCATCCACACATAGAGAGTAGATGTCTACTGGGAAGGTGCTCCCCCATACATACAGCTGGATGTACAAACATCTACAGATGTTCTCACTGTTTGCACAGATGCTGGGAGAGGGCCTTCCCAGAACACATGATATTAGGAGGTGGATACTACTTGGCCTGTTCCTGCTCCTGTGTCACTGCAAGAGTGAGCTAGAATGCCTGAAGGGGGCTACTGTATTTTGCCCTGTTTGCCCACCCGGTTGTTTAATCTGATTGGTGGTGGTAAGCCATGTGACGTCACCATAGTATTCTGACATGATGATGCCACAGGCATATTGAAACAAAATCACCCGAGCCCATAAGTTTAAATGACATTGTGGGAAAATCAGAAAGGAAATAGTGCTCAGGAAACAACCAGAAGAACAAAAGGAGCAGCATGGAAACAATGGAAATGTTCAGTTGGAACTTAAATCTGCCTCTTATGTATGTTGTTTTCCTCTTCCATTCCACATGAGCTGTGGTTACTCTTCCCTTGAAAATGCCCACCCTTGGAGTAGATAAAGACATCCCACAGGTTTTTCAAACAAAAACTAATCTAAAGAGGTAGACTTAATTATAGAGCAATCCATTACATGTCTTCTCAGAAGAAGTTAGTTCCATTGTGTTTACTGTGGCTTGTTCCCAGATAAGTGGCTATAGGGTTGCAGCCTTCAGTGCCCTTCTCCTGACACCTCACATGTGGATTTGTTTGGGGGTATTATACTTCCTTGAGATACATTGGAATTTGGCTTGGGGGCTGTCAGTTGTTCTACAAATCATCTGTTTGTTTATGTTCCTATTTATCAATGTTAAAGCATTCTTGTACACTGCAACATTAATTCAGCAGCACCCACCAAAACATTTTAAGGAGCCATTCAGGACTCATGATGACTGCCCTGAATGGGCTAAAGTGTTGTGTTGGGAGGCCACTTGCTGAATCTGAATGAAAACCTTCAGGTGACAGTCAGAAAAAAAGAACATTTATAAACTGGTTCCTTTCCTTTTCTTGCCATATGATGTGCACATCAGAAACTGGTCTATCTGAGTTGCAGAGCAGCTTAGAAAAGTACAGATGGGAGATACTGAAAAAGGAGCGTAACCAATAAGTACACACGGCGTACTTGCTGTCTTGATAAACAGCTACGCTATTTAATCAGTGGAATTGTATTTGCTTTGGCTTACAAGACTTTGCCGAGATCACATGGCAGCTGAGGAAGAAAAAAAAAACTAGCACTCTAGTAAATTAATTGCTTTTACAGAAAAAGAAAAAAGACATAGAGATGGGTGGATGGGAGACTCCAATAGACTAACACAGGCTGTTTAACACTAAGTACACCTGTATACCAAATCAGCCTGCTTAAAGATAGCTAACATTTTGTACTCCAGACGTTGCACTACAGCTCCCATTATCTCTGATTGTTGTCCATATTGGCTGGGGCTGATGGGAGTTGGAGTCCATCTGGAGGTCACCACATTGCCAGTCCTTGATCAGCAGTGACCAGATGGTGTTGGGTGGAGAGCAGTCTACAATAGCTCCTTAAGCTGCAGTTCTAACCCCACTAACCTGGAAGTGAGGTCCATTGAGGACTTCTGATTGTGCACATGAGGATTGAACTGTTATTCCAAAAAATGGTTGGAATGCATACTGAGTGATTCTTTGGTGACCTTTTTTCCTGCAAGGTACAGAAGCACCTTGATTGTGTGTGAGAGATAAGGGATAAATACATGGATGTGAGTCCTCCAGGATGCCCTTTTGTCTTGTCTCACTTTCTGGACCCACATGCATGATTTCCCTCTGGATGTCATTAGGCAATATTTGGTCCAACTCTACCTGATTATGTTGTACGGATGACATTTGAATTCCAGAAACAGTTCATGAGTTGAAAAATAATTTAATACAAGTGAAATGGTAGAGTTTGGTGCTCTTCTTTGAAGGACAGCTTGTTGTTTCATAGTTCTTCATTTTCATCGCTTAGCTCAGAAAAATCTTGCTCTTGGTGTAGAATGGTAAGCAGTGTCATTAATCTGATCAATTTTGGTAGTCAAGCTGCATAGAAAGCCAGATTCTGAGTGTTGTGATGTGGGGATTTGAACCCTGTTCTCTCGAAAACAACAGGCATGTTGGTCAGAGGTGAAGACTGAGGGCCACATTTTCTTCTAGGCTGTCTTATACCAGTGCTGGGCAAGGCAAGAAGTCAACGTGAATAGATGCAAGAGGTCGAGCGTTGGGCTTACGCTATGCTCAGTGCTGTGGAGCTTGTAGAGTTGAGTCAGTATGGGAAAACTCATTCATTGTGTCTCCTTCTGCATCATAGGGATTATAATAAAGTGCATTTTCATGTAAAAACCTACCACAAGACTCTGAAGCAGTGCTTTGGCAAAAAAAGAAAGAAAAGTGTATCAAATTGTATTGAAGCTTTGTAGGTAACCTGGATTGAAAGTGTGGCGGCTCTACTGTTGAAACAAAAATCACACTGGAGCTTGTTTGTTTGTAGCAAATAGTTTTCAAATAGTGTAAAAGTCTTAAGCACTTACTGCTGCCTGAGCAGGGGACAATGAAGCCAGACAGATCTGATGTTGAGCAGTTCCATGTTGTTGCAGTGGTCGTTACGCAGGATTGGGCTCCCAAGTCCCCTCTTGCCCAGCTCCCCTGCCTTCAGGGGTTGGTGAAGGAGGTCTTCTTGTCTGTACAGTGGTACCTCAGGTTACAAACGCTTCGGGTTACAAATGCTTCAGGTTACAAACTCGGGTTGCAAACTTTGCCCTAGGATGAGAATAGAAATCGCGCGCCGGCAGTATGCTGGCAAGCGGGAGGCCCCATTAGCGAAAGTGCGCCACAGGTTAAGAATGGTTTCGAGTTAAGAACGGACCTCTGGAACGAATTAAGTTTTTAACCCGAGGTACCACTGTATTATTAATGCACCCAACAGCTAACAAGCCTAGTGTTTAAAAATCTGTCCCTGTTTCCTTTCCCCCTTTTATGTTATTACATGTAATTGGCCTTCACACATCGCTGAGCATTTCCAAGGAAGTCTGCTAATTAATTAAAGCAAAAATTACTTAATAGGGATCCTTTTAAGAACATACAGCTCTTCCTTGCATGAAAATATTGTGATGTTAATTAACACTTCCATAATTTCACACACATAGGAGAAGCTCTGTGTGTCATGGCGCTTCCTGTTGTCAGTATAACTGAGTGAAGAACAGGGACTTACACCATGATCCCTGCCCCACACTTCCAACACCCTAGCTACTGGGAATACTAGAATTTTCTTTCAGTTCTCAGGAACCTTTTTCAGCCCAAGGGCCACATTCCCTTCCATGCAACCTTCCGGGGGCCACATGCCAGTGGTGGGCAGGGCCAGGGGCAAAAGTGGGCAGAGCAACAAGTGGGAATGTGATATTTGTTTCTTCACACACTTGCACACCCCTCCCTATCCTGCAACCAGGCAAGCAAGAAGCATTCCAGCTGCACAAAATGGGGTACTCAAAGAGGATACAAAAGCATAGCCAGTAAGGGGTGTGGCATGGGAACAAGGGTGTGGCCTGGAGAGAATCCCAAGGGCCAGACAGAGAGGCTTGGAGGGCCACATTTGGCCCCTGGGCCTGATGTTCCCCATCATCCCTGATCTGCTTCCATATTCCCCTTTCCTGCATACAAGCATAATAACCTATCCCCACTTCTCCTCTCTCTCAGTGCTGAGTGCTTGGCACCTCCCGCAGGGCCAGTGTTTAGTAGTTATATTCCCAGGGACTGATGGGTTATTTGAGAATTGTCCAGCATCATACTGATTCCCAGGTACCTCTTTGCATCTCGACGAGATTCATTTATACTTCCCCCTGACCCCTGCTTTCCCACCATTATGTTGTCCAGATAAGTTTGATATTTGAAAGCCTCCTTAGAGAATGGCATTCAGCATGACGCTTTGGTTCACGGATGGCTGGGACAAGGGGGCAGCCAGGCCTGTTCTGTGCTCCCTCTCTTTCTCCTGGTTTTGCTGAGCTTACTGGCTAGTTGCTCACATTATGTCGCAGCATCAAAGGTTAGCGATGAGCTAGCAGATCAACACACTGGATGGATTTCTGTGAAGGTAGCAGTGTAGTAAAAGGTGTTTGTGTGATTGATATATATATATATATATATATATATATATATATATATATATATGAGAAAGGATAGTCAGAGTGCCACATTATTAAAATGTCTGTGTCAAGGTGATATTTAACTATTTGAGGCAAAGTACAAGGAGGGGGAGGGAAAAGGATATCCAGTTTAGGCTGCCATCCTTCTAAGGGAGCAACCCTAACTGAACACAATGGGATTTTCTTCTGAGAAAACATGCATAGAATTGCACGCTGTGGATGTGTAAATAAATCACGTGATAGGACTACTTTTAAAAAAATCACTTCAAATGAGGGAAGGGGAAATAGGGAATGTTCCAGGTGTTATAAATTGATCGTGGGTGGACTCTTTAGACAGAATCATTGTTTTTTACATCTTTGTTTGGAAACACATGTTGGGGGGGAAACTTGCTCTCTTTAAGGGCTTATTTAATGTTACACAAAGGCAGAAGGCAAATGCCAGAAGTTCTTTTAAAAATTATTATCATTCCATCTCTTTGGAAGTATCTTAAAGCGAAACCAGAGAAATGCTAAAGCTGCAATTTAAATTTGAGTCACAGAAAATGTATTAGAAAAATAGAGCAAGTTTGTTTATAAGAAGCTAAGCTTCCCAGTGTTGTCATTTGGTGAAGTCATTTCTGGGATCTGCTGCAACAGATAAAAAACAAAAACCAAAGTAGGCACAGTGGTACAATACTGCTGCTCTTCATTTGTGTGCTGACAGATGGGAGAATGTATTGTTCATGCCTGAGAGGGACAAGGAAGGGCTGTCTGAGTTTGCACTTACAGTAGCTTTCTCTACATTTTGAGCCTTTTTTGTGTAAATAAAGTTCTATCTATTCCCCAAAATGATTTTGTAAAAGGCTGGCATAGGCAATGGGAAAGAATCTGTATTTAATCTCAGCTATTCAATTTGTATTCATGTTTGTCTAAGGTAAACCTTCATTGCTTTTACTTGCTGGGTTTTGATATGATAAGGTATATAATTTTGAAAAAGGGTTCCTGCATCTTTGTCCAGTGACAACCTATCATCAAACACATCCATCCATGAACTCCCATTTCTTTTCAAGTCTATTGAATGGAAAGGGAAGCAATCGTCACTCTTGTCAATGAGCAATTAATTACTATTGCTTGTTCTCCTGTAATGGCATAAAAAACCATGCTGATGACATTAACGGCTGTTATTCAAGCCAGGCTAATTAGCAGTTCTGGTCTAAGGTAATGTTGAGTTGCAACGAAAATCATGTCAGAGTAATGCTGGAAATATTGTCAGTTATCAGCATAGTTCTCTGTATACTTGGATGCCAAGCAGTTCCTCACTTAAGCTGACAGTTACCATGGTGAGCCTTGATCAGTTAGTATGCAAACATGCATTAAATTGTGGTACAGGAGAATAAACACAGATCTTAGATGCTTAAAGCGGGAGGCGAATAGTTGTGAACTATGTGAAGAAAATTGCTCCATTTCTTTTCTTTCTTTCTAACTCATAATGTTTCTAAAGGGCAGCCAGTAGGTTCTTAAGATACATTAGAAAACTTGAAAATAGACAATTTAAAAAAGTAATCTGCCATTCAAACAACCCCCTGCTCTTTCCTGACTGCTAAATGACTGATCAAATTAGGCTTCATGTTGGTTCTAGAGCAGATTTTGGTTGGATTTTCTTAGCCATCTGAAGAAAAAGAGTCACCTAATGAACTTTCCACAATTGGATTTGCTGCTCTGGGGGCACCACACAGAGACCTCTCTCAATTGACAGTAAAGTTTGTAACCAATGGTAGGGAAGGAAATGATTTGATTTTTTTTAGTTCCTCCAAATCAAGCAAGCAAGCAAACAGGTCAGAATTGTTGTAGCTTTGACCTAAAAGGCAACGTTCAGGCATATTGATTTCTAAAAAGAAAAACTGGAATCTGGAGAAAATGAGTGATAGGTTTCAAAGTTTGGTTTGATTTTCTTTGAAAAATACGAAGGACGGCAACATTCAATTTGTTCTGTTAGGGTTTATGGATGGGGGCTTGGCCTTCTGTCAGAAACTATGCAGCAATCAGACAATGCACTATTGGGGTTTTATTGCTATTTTCCTCTTCTGCTTTTCAGGAAATGGGGAGGAGGAGGACAGGTACACTGAATTGTTTTCTGGCCTGTTGGCAACCCTACTACAATTACACGGTAGGCGTGGTTGCAAATTAGCCAGTCGAATAGATTGCAGATGGACTTGGTGGAGCAGAAATTATATAAATCTGTAGCAGGGAAATGACTTTGTAGAGCTGTGACTTCAGTGCTTAAGAAGCTGAGCAGAAATGTAGTGGTAGCAACAGAATCCAGGAAATATGCATAGATTAGGTGACACCTGGAAATAAGATTTCATTGTTGAGAAAATAGCTAAGGGTTGTATCCAATGCTACAGTTGCACTTGCTCAACAGACCTCGGCTTGTACAACAGAACTTCCTGTCGTCCCTCTCCTCTGCATTTCCTTTCCTCTCAAAATCTTCTCCAGAGCGTAGGCAGACCCTTCAGAACCTGTTTTGGGGGAACACAGAGAGAGGAGAGAAAGAGAGAGTCCTGTTGTGCAAAGAGAACTATGCATGTTCAGCACTGGACACAATTCTCAAGTACTTGTTGTTTTAGAGTACAACCTTATGCATACCTACTCATAAGTAAGGCCTTTTATATTCAGTTGGGCTTGCTTCCAGGTAAAAGTCTTAGGCTACAATCCTGTACCCCACTGCTTCTTTTTCTGAGAATATATTTATTTGTTGCTGCTGTTAAACATAGATGGTTGGACAACAACTCAGCATTTTATTGTTTCCCTCCAATATCCATTCACCTCGAAACATGGCCATGAAGGGCACAATAAATCCCTCTTTTTCCTCCATAGGAATGATGGATTTTCTTTGGCTTTCACTCACATTATGATGACAAAAAGCCTCAATAATTTTTATTGCTTTGTGTAGGAGAGTAGCACTGAAGGAAACCTTTATGTAAGTGTAATAGAAGAATTATTTAATGACCGTATTATTTATTTATTAATATCTTGTGGACCCAGTCTAAGCTTTCAGCTCTTAGACTCTGCGTTCAAATGTTATGATTCCTACAAGAGGGTTTTTCTGTGTGTGACATATATATGATGTAGTTTATATAAGGGCATGTTAACCTGTCAGCATCCTCCGTTTAACAACTGCTGCTTTGAAAAACGACAGTTTTCAAAGAGCTATATATCTACATTTATTTCTGTGAATAAAAACAAGCTGAAGGAGCTTTGTTCTATCCAGTATTTAGTTCTATTTCTGAGTTGCAGAACCCATTCAAAGACCTGTTGAGGTATTCTGTGTGGACACACACACAAACACACATGAGAGAGAGAACTTTGTGTACAAATTACTGAATATAATTATTATAAATTATGTTTATATTTATACTTTTTGTTCTGCCACAGGACACTTTTTATATGCATGTTATATGCATTATGAAAACCATCCTTGTCCATTTGGGGATGAACACTTTTAAGCCTAGATATTGGTGCTTTTGGTCAACCCCCACCCATATCTGTATAAAAACTTCATGATTAGTGTAAATTTAAAACTTGTCTAAATGCAAGATATTTCAATCCTCTTTAGTTCCAGTACAGACATCCAAATGTGGATGGTACTTATTTTCAAAAATCATTAAGAATCCATAGGGTCATCGCTTTCAGATATGCTGCCAAGACGATGTTTAGGCTTGGCAGTCTCCAAATATTCCCTCAGAGCTTCTTTGTTCATACAATATCTAGCAGTCATGTTTACACCGCCTACACTAATACTGCAGTGGGGGTTTCCTGCAGGAAACATATATAGCAGGGATGAGGAAGCTGTGGTGCTCCAGATATTGGTGGTCTACTGCTGCAGTCACCTGTGATCATTGTTTGAGGCTGGCGGGAGTTGGAGTCAACACCTGGAAGGTCACAGGTTCCTTGTCCAAGATACATAGTGTGGAGGGCAGGTGTGCATCTCTAAATATTAAAGAACACACATCAGGAAGCCATGATTTGATGCTGCTCCCTTACACACGTCCACCATGCTCATTCAATTCAACCAACCTATTCAAGCCCTGAACAGGGTTCAAGATGATCACCATTAGATCTATGTGAGCTGGCATGTAGCATTAGCCTGAGGTTCTTTCATGTCAGTTACTTCGTGACTTTCATCAAACTTAACAAATTGAAATGACAACAACTGAGAAAACCTGAAAAATTTGTTTATTGATTGACCACTGGGCTTTCCGCAACTACTTTTTGGGTGTCTCCAAGCGATAGATTTGTCCCTTAAAAATCTTGCCCTCACTAATGGGCAATATATTAATGTGATTAGATTTTCCTGTTATGGTCTGATTTGTGAATGATGTTTCCAAAGCCAAGCAATCCTATGATAATGAACAGTGCATGACGCTCATGTTGTGTGAATGAGCTTGAAGAAACTAAACATAATTAAGTGAACGTTCATCATCTGGAATAGTTCAGGGTGAATTCATACTTGCACTTTCCAACAGCAGTAAATTAGTCCAGCATTAAAGTACCTTACTCTGGACTTTCCACACAGCCAAATCAGTAGGGAGCTGGCTAGCAATATAGACAGTAATGAGGTGAAACATAACATTGTTGGAGTTACTGCTGGAATAAAGTGATGCTGTTTGATTGCATAGATGCAAACACACAACCCTTGGTGGTTTTCCACCTTTCCTTCCAAACAAGTTTCAGTATATATTTCCACAATAGAGGGTGATTTCTTTTGAATGTGAGAAGAGCTATATGGTGTGCATTTGTTAATATTTATTATTTATCGGGCATTTAGACAGTAGATTGGAACAGCTACTAATCTCTGTAATTATGTATTTAAACAGCAGGCAATAACAGCTCCAGAACAACCATTAAAACCTGTCTAATCAATAGTGTGCAACTTTCTGAATGTTTACTGATTTAAAGCCCATAAACTCATAAATGTAATACTGCTGGGACAGCATTCTGTGCATTTTAAATTCAGGCGTGCAGCTGCAGATACGATCTTCAGACAAAATCTGTGCTGTTCAAATTGCTGTCAGCAGTTAGAATGGGCCACTCTGAATGCTTCAGGGAGTTCAGTGTGCCAGGAAAGTTGTTGCAGGATCACTAGGCTAATGGACATAGCCCATTTGTGTCTTCTGGGCATGCAGTTACCATCCAGCAGCCTTTAGATATCAGTCTGTCTTAGTTATGTGATTGGTGCATTTCAGCACCTCCAGGGCTCTGGACAGAGCAAGCATGGCTTGGAGTCAATAAGTGACTGCTGAAAATGAGCAGAATACTTGTGAATTCTAGTAAGCAGTTTCTACAAATCTTCCCCAAACCTAGGCCCTTATATCTATTTCTGCTGGAATTTGAATGAGGGCAAGAAATTCTGAGTAAACTTCCTTCCTTCCTCCTTGTGGGGCCCAGATTGATTCATGGAATTTCCCTCTCAGTTTTTGTCCATCTAATGGTTAGGCTAAGGATGCTAATATCATTAAGATTATAGACTCATGTAGCTGGAAGAGAATGAATCACCCCAGGACAGTACATTCACCAGCTCTCTATAATTCAGCCTTGTTGATCAAGGTGACAGCATGTCACATATAGGGGAAAAGGTGAAAATAAACGTGGCTGGAAATAGTGCTAGCTTATCACATCTTTTGTGCACAGGCCATGGAATATGGTAGATTTCAATCAACTTGACCTTTCTGAAGGTTTTAAAAGAAGTACGCATTTCTGGGGCATAGCCAGCATTTCACTTCAATTTATTAATTGTGATAAGTCACTGCTGAATTTACAGTTCTTGACCCATTGTTCATTCCATTAAGCAAATGCAACCATTCCTAGTTGCCTTAAAAAAAGAAAGGAAAAAAAGTGCACAGCAAGTTTTCTTACAACTTCAGGATGCAAAGAAAGATTACTTTGTTTATGTGAAGCTAAGGGAGGAATTTTAGACCAAAGAAAATAGCTCAAGTTGGAATCTAAGCTGAATTTTAAAGATACTTTTTGAGGGTTACTTTTCCAAAATGTTCAATCCAAAACTATTGAGAGCCTTTTAGAATTTTGTTACTGGTTTTAACAAGGTGCCATAGAATGCTGTATGATCTCATTCTACATATGTTGTTAGTACTTCAGTTTTAGATGCGTCATGGAAGTAGAAAAGTGTTGCACTGTTGCTTCTTAGAAGAAGCCTAGACAAGGGACATTATTTTTTAATTCTATTAAATCAGAACATTGCGTTGTTTTGAACTGCCAACATTAAAAAGATAATACTGTATTTGCAGCTTACAGTGCATTTTTGCTGAAACTACTTCTAGATAGGGACGTGGGTGGCGCTGTGGGTAAAACCTCAGTGCCTAGGACTTGCCGATCGTATGGTCGGCGGTTCGAATCCCAGCGGCGGGGTGAGCTCCCGTCGTTCGGTCCCAGCTCCTGCCCACCTAGCAGTTCGAAAGCACCCCTAAGTGCAAGTAGATAAATAGGTACCACTTTATAGCGGGAAAGTAACGGCATTTCCATGCGCTGTGCTGGTGCTGGCTCGCCAGAGCAGCTTCGTCACGCTGGCCACGTGACCCGGATGTGTCTTCGGACAGTGCCGGCTCCCAGCCTCTTAAGTGAGATGAGCATGCAACCCCAGAGTTGGTCACGACTGGCCCGTACGGGCAAGGGTACCTTTACCTTTTACTTCTAGATATGCCCCTACAAGCTAGAGGATATGTATTTGGCGAGCTTTAGTTTGACAATAAATTATTTCAGGAAGCTCCAGCAGTAGGTAGCTTCTGTTTCTCCTTGGGTATTTGAAAGGGATGGCTCAAGTGAATTGGGAGTGGATGGATCAGTACCCTGTACAATTGCTAGTAGATACTACCAGCATCAATTCTTTACTAAGTAGGGTGTGCAGAATTGCAACCATAAATGGATTTTCTGTGCCTTCGGAGCAGAAGGGAAATATTAACTTTATACAGTCCTTATTCTGTCACCTTAAATTTATATCAAATGACTAATAAACACCAAATAAAACATGTCAATTTACTCAAGTCTTGATAGTTTGGGGCCAAAAATCAAAAATCAAAAATCACTGCTTTAAATCCCGCTTTATATAAGAAGACAGTTTCAGCCAACATTGCCTTAGATTCAGCACTTTGTCTGGCATTTGCTCTGAATACACCCTGCTGCCGCCAACCATGTGACCTTGCACCTGTTATTGACTCACTCAAGTGTTTGATTGCTGGCTCCTTTTGTCTGTGTATCTGTACGGAGGTGTGAAAATGACTTTTTTTTGTGACACGATCTCTAGGCTGTCTCAGCACCTGCATCCTCTGTCAATGGCAGATCGGCATAAGCAGAGTCAAATTGCATCAAGCAAGAGCAGTTTTGATTGTGCCTCTGCTTGTCATATGGCCTCACTGACGGAGGCTGCCTGCAGCTGGTGAGAATATGCCTCTTTTCTCCAAGGGCGGCTCTTGACTGTTCAGTGAAAAGATGGCAATTCTCATTCTGGGATTAAAGCCTCATCCTCTGGGAATGCTGATGCCGCAGATGCCATTTATTTAAGAGGAGCTTGAGCTCGCAGATCCCTTTAAGGAGCACTCTGGTGCAAATCTTTTTGTTGCACACTTGGGCATTGATCTAGCTCCGGTAATGTTATTTATTTTAAGGCATTCTGTGCCATCTTCCTGTCAGACATGACATTCAAAGCAGCTTATAGTTTCATAAAAGCAGAATGAATTTTTCAAAAAGCAAGAACCCTGAAAACCACTGTAAGAACAGAGGGTGATGCCTAGCATGGGCAGGCACACAGGGTGTGTCGGGTGTGCAGTAGCAACTGGAAGGAGGCACCATATATCTATTTATATACTGTGCCTCACCCCGCGTGTTTATCAAAATACATACCAGCTCCATTCACATTCGGATGTACATCTGTGCTCCACTGAAATGATGTGCATCTCCTATCCAGAGCCACCCCTTTAACTGCCTGGTGATCATGTCACAATTTTTATGTAGGGTGGTGTAGAGATTAGGACTAGATGTTGCATTTTTTGTTTGCTTTTCCCATTAATGATACTGCTTTAAACTGCTGCTCCTAGATTCTTATCTGATGCTTCCAATTTATTTTGTGGCCTGAAGTATTTGCTCTGTTCTTCTCCTCAGCATCTGCAGCTTTGCTGTAATTCATTATCTGGGTTGTATCCAACTAAGTCATACTCACATAGACCCACTGAAATGAATGCACTTACATTAATCATGCCCACTGACTTCAATGGGTCTTCCCTTATCTCACCAAATTCACAGCATTTCCATGACTTCTGCCACCTCTTACCATTTCTTGCATCGTCTGACCACTTTGGGGTATTAACTTCTCTTACTTCAGAACCAAGAAAAAAACTCTTAGAAAACAATAAGGAACTTCATAAAGAAATCACAAATGTTCTTCCATCTTGAAATGGATGGAATGTCCCTAGCTTTTGTCTTCTAGCAGGTCAGTCAGAGATCATTGCCCTTGCAGATCCTGAAGAGCTTCAGCTGTCATCTCCAACGCCTCATTTATCTGAGCACTTCTTCCAACCGACATCATGCTTTCTGTGATGGTCTGGTTGGCTTGCTCTCCTAATACAGAAGTTGCTTCTCTGCTAACTCTGCTCTTTGTCCTGGACTCTGATGGCTCCCCACCCCCAATAATAGACTCCCCAGTCCTCCCTGCCCCTGAGCCTACTTGCTTGATGTCATGGGCAGGCTGGATGCAAAGAAGTGGTGGGAGGTACCAGCTTGGGAACCCCCAAGGGAACCCCCAGGGGAAGACGGCTCAGAGCCAGGAGATTGGTGGTGGGACAAGAATGGTCAGAGAGAGAAGAGGGGGCAGACTGGGAGGAGGAGGTGTGAGAAACCTGGAGGTAACAGGGTTTAGTGAGCAGGAAAAGGCGGAAACAGAGTGCAGTCCAGAATCAGAGGCAGAAGTGGAGGCTGGAGAAGAGTGGGGGCAGGACTGAAGAAGCTAGGGAGTATTTGTCTCCTGCTGTGACCATCTCCCTTCCCTTCTAGTGTTCCAGAACACAGAGAGGAATAAAGAGCTTGGAGCAAGAGAGACAAGACAAAAGAGCCTCAGGTTGTTGGGGAAGCACCTGGGGGAGGGGTCTTAGAGACCAGTGGGAAGGTGGGGACTTTCAGTCCTTGCAGCTATTGGTGTTGTCCGCTCAATCTATTGGAGCCTGTCTTTGCATGCAGGGGAAGTTCCTAACTTATCTACGGTTTGAGACCCATCAGCTACCCTGGTTTAGCTGGCCAGTCAAAGCCAGGGTGTAGCCATTGTTGCATGCTGACAGCTTCTAGGGGACACAGATGAGAGCTGAGTGGAGACCAAGGCTGACAAACTATCCCAGAAGGAGCATGGCATGTACCCCACCAGAGGTACTACCCCTACCCCACAAACCCCTGCAATATTATCTTACATACTCTGTCCTGGAGTCTATTGGGTGTTCCCCTCCTTGCACAAGCAATACTGCTTTCACTGCTGAGAGCAAAATCTGCAGAGACTTGTGCTTCCTATTTATCTCTCTGTAAACAAGTGAGGTTCCTTTCTTGCTGCTTTTACTTCCTGCCAAGTGTCATCCTGGCCTTTATGCCCATTCATAATTGCCTCCTTGGCGAGTATCGCAGTGAACAATGATTTTGGTAGATTCCTTCTGTAGGGGTTCTCTTAGCTCGCTCTGAAGGGCTTTCCCAAGGGTAACCAGCTCTTATGTGGTTTCTTGCTACTTCCTTCATGTTGCTCTTGCCTCTAAGCAGAACCTTTTTTTTGGTCATCTGTTGTATTTACTTTAAAATGGTTCCCAGAAAGCTTAGCCCTTCAATTATCAGGGCTTGGGGGGCATTCCTTTGGTTGGGTCCTCAGGCTACCAGCCTTTGCCAACCCTTGCTAGCCTTTGCCAACCATGTAGAGGGCATCAGGTTGGTGAACCTTGAGCTGAGGAGCTTTTTCTTATAAAAGGAGACACATGAAAAGACATACCCACAGAAACTTCAGGAGGTATGGATAAATCTAGTCAGTTTATTCAGAGGACTTCATTTTGAACAAAAGTGAGGTTTAAAAAATTAGCGGTTTTTTTCCTTGCAGATCTATCTGCAAAACACACGAAACACACGAATCAGCTTTCCATCTTATAAAACCTCATTCATCAGTAATGAAATGTGTGACCCATAGCTAATGAAATGTGTAGCAACAGCTGTATACCTGAGGGGATCGTAGAACAGGAACAGATCTGACAGCTCCAACTAAACTCCTAGATTCTGGTTTTTTCCATTTCTTTCATTGATATGTGTCCCCCCC
The DNA here is from genome assembly GCF_027172205.1 of Podarcis raffonei. Classification (NCBI taxonomy): domain Eukaryota; kingdom Metazoa; phylum Chordata; class Lepidosauria; order Squamata; family Lacertidae; genus Podarcis; species Podarcis raffonei. The sequence continues at coordinate 57,850,376 of NC_070604.1, forward strand.
CCCCCAATCTGAAGGCATCAGCTGCATGTTATGTCATTCTAGGGTCATGTCAACCACAGATCAACTTTATATTGTAAAATAACAGGGGGAGAAGTGTGCTCTCATCCTGGGAATATGCAGTGACGAACTATATGGCATTTTAGCTTGGGGATTTAGTGGACCCATATTTAAAAGTTCACGAAGCTGAATGAGAGTTTCTGATTTGGAACTGCAATGCACACAGGAACATAACTCCAGAGAAATGATCTGTTGGTCAGTTTCATGAGTCATCATTGTGGATTCCTCAAGCCTTCTCTGAGTTGAAAACAAATTGGGAACACTGCTGGAGTCTACACCGTCATCATCAGCAGTGTGGTTGAAGATTTTGTATCCACAGCTTTTAGTATCGATAGAAAACAGAAAATCCAATAAACTAGCCATTAAGCTGCCATAGGAACAAAAGACACAGGTACTCCGGGTTTTATCCAAAGTACCACATTGCTTTCAGGAGAAAGGAAAAGAAAAACCACATGTGAAGATTAGCACTTGTAGACTGATGACCCTTACTGCATCAAACGGCTGATTCTGCTGTTTTATACTCTCACCAGGTAGCTTTTCCTGTTTTGCTGACCATGCATTCTGCAACTCAGGTGTTCTGTAGGGAGGGGGAGAGAGAAAGAGGTGGATGATTCAAGAAGATAATAAAAGTCACATTTTAAACTTCTGCTGAAGTTTTAAGTGTGTCTGCCTCACATTTAGAAAGTGGGTGAACGGTTTATATATGAGGGCTCCCATGTGAGGAAGGGCAATATATTATGAAATCATGAAATCATCATCAGAAGATGTTGAACTAAAAAGGGAAACAGTGAATCTCTTAACAGGAAGTTTAGGAAAAAGTCAGTGGGATGATTTCTGAGAGAGGCCCTCAGAGTTGGGAAAACATCTTTGCTTGAATTGTTCATTTGAGAATAATCATGGTGCAGGCTTGACTGGAAAGCAGGAAGGTGACAAAGGGTACATGTCTACTGCATAATAGACTTGGCTGTTAAGTTTGAATTAATATGATCCAGCCTCTTCGTAAATCTTGACAGTCGGTCAGCAACCAAAAAGTTGACCTGATTGTAGTACAAATATATCGTAGCATTAAAAATTCCAGGTGCTATTTGTGTTGTTCCCTAATCAGCTCTTGCAACTATACAGTTGTACATGGATATTCAGCAATTACATTAAATTGACATTTAAAAATCCATTGTTCCTTTGCACAATGACTTGTATAATTTCCCTAAGAGCTAGTGAAGTACAACTAGAATATTGCCTGCAGATATGGTAAATAAGGTTCCAATCTTTTACACACACAATACAATGTTTGTTCTGCACCTGCAAGGAATAGATCTTTTAGTGTATATTTGTAAATAATAGATAGTCATGTATACTGTATTTGATATCTATGTACTCATGTTTTTAGTGTATTTGCGTATGATAGATCTTTATGTATATTTGTTTAAAAGTCTGTTAATTTTATTTATATTTTGATAATTTTATGTCTACTTGTTTTTGAAGTCTGTTGATTTTATCAGTGTTTTACTTAAGGTACACAAGGTATTCTTTTTTTATTAACCAGTCAACAAATCTTGCTTTTAAAATAATCCCCCTTTGCCAGGAACAACACTACATCTTAGTCTGGTCTACCTCACTGTGTTGTTGCAAAAATAAATCAGACACTTCTTTTTTTTACACACACACTGATGTGGTTGTTATAGTGGTAGCCTAAACATCTTTACTTGGATGTAAGACCCACTGAGCTTAAGGCAGCTTCCTCCTAGCTGATTAGTTTAGGATTGCAATCTTGCTAGGAAAATGTGACATAAATAAATAAAGTTTATGAGCATATCCCAGGACTGAGCATAGCAGTAATGTATGGAAATGCACATTGGGTTGAGGGGCAGTATATAGGCGTGTCTCCCCACTTATGTGGGGGTTACGTTCCCAGGTACCATGCAGAATTGTGTATAGTGCAAACACTATCTGAAAAGCCTGTAAACACCCGAAAACTATTGAAAAACCCTTTAAAAACCAGCAGCACTTACCAGACTGGCATGAATGGTGGCAATGATGTCTCTTAGCCTTCCTCATCACTGGAGGATGATGTGAAAATAACGACAAAGGGGGTAGACCCAGCACCCGAAAGTGGGATTGCAGTTGCAAAGGTTCCTGGGATTGCTAGGTGTTTTCTTGCTCTTTTCAGGCTGTTTTTGCCCTTTCCATGCCTTTTTTGCAGTTTAAACCTATTTATTTACTTATTTCCTGGCTTTGCATGTATTTGCTGTTGCACATAAGTCAAACATGTGTCGGGGTGTATGTGCCTGTACTGAAGCGTAAAACTTTAAATAACTGAATTTATTACTTGGAACCTGCCAGAAAGGATATTCTTGATAATCAAAGCTCTGCTGAAACTTATGAAATTGCAGCATTTCTCTTGCTGCTTAAAATTAATACAAAAACTACAATATGTTGAGAGAAGGATGTGCTTTAAGTGATAACTTGGAAAGATGTTGTAGACAGAGGCTATGATTCTACAGAGAGGATGGATAATTGTGCGCACAGGGAGAGGTGTATACGTGGCATGAGAGGAAAAAAGTGAGAGGGATAGATGGACTGGAACATAGATAGGAAGGTTCACCTAGGTTACGTTTTCAAGACTTCCTTTTTTCTTTTGCAACAATGAAGCCTTGGAACTTGCATTTTAATATGAAAACCCAACATTCCAGGGTTTTAACAAAATCATTAGAAACCTGCCCCTCTGTACACAGATTCTGTGAGCCGCCAAGTAATGCAACAGAGTCAAGTATTGCTTGTAAAATTGGTTTGCACGGTTACATTTTCCATTCTTTCATGTTTCTTTAATAGCCGCCTGTAGAGAAACAGCCAAAACCAATTTAGAAAGCAGTTCAGTAGAGAAGCTTTCTCCCTACATTTCTTATAGAAAAATCTCTCTGAGTGTGCAGCATAGACAGAGGTTCATAAATATTCTACAGTCACATTTAAAGAATACATAATGTAGTTTCAGCTTTATGATGTATTGTGAGTACTGAGTAAGTATTTACCTGTAAATCCCTCGTCTCTTTTAATAATCTATAACATAGGAAAGCAAATATATAATTGTTAGACTGAGGAATGGGACAAACTACTGTGTTAATTTATTGAAACATTTATAGGTTCCCCCTCCCCAATCAAAGACTCACAAGGCAGCTAACAACATATATAAAACAAGAATAGTGTTCATTCATAAAAGATAAACGAAAGTGAATTTGGGTACATGGATGGGGAAAACAACTTTAGATGGCAAATCTTGTATCTAGAATGAACATATTTGAACTACTACCTAGCAGGCAAAATTGCTATCTCTTTATCTGAAAGATTGAGAGAGAGCTACTGACAGGAAATTGGGCATCTTGGTTATTGCTATCCTGAAATGAAAAATTGGAATTCCATTGTTTAAATATTACCTTACTTTTGTTCTTTGACTTTTATGTTTAAAACAACGTGGCTACATTTTAGGATAGAGAATTCAAATGCCATGCATGAAATGACTTAGGTGTGATAATTGCCAATAGAATATTGGATTTGGAGTGAGAAGGTCTGGATTCAGATTCGCATTCAAGCATGATTGCACTAGCCGAAATCTCAGCCAAACCTACTGTGCAAGGTTGTGTGAGGGTACACTTTGCGATGAGAAGGAAGCAAATTGCAACTGTGATGAATAAAACAAGGCCACTAACCATCTTTTATATGTATTATATCCTAGGACAGTTTTCCAGCTCGCTTTGGAGGAATTCATTTTGTAAATCAACCATGGTACATCCATGCCCTCTATACAGTTATACGGCCATTTTTGAAGGAAAAGACAAGGAAAAGGGTATTTTTCTCTTGTTTGTTTGCATGGTTTTGCAAAATTGTTCTTTGTTTCTAGATTGATCACTTTGATTGGCAAGCAACACAAGCAGCAGAGGCAGTGCCCCTAGTATTGAAATAAATTCCTTATGAAACACATTCACTCATTCTAAAACTATGTTTGTTTCATCATGCAATGTGCCAATGGGGAATGGCTTCTGTTATTCTATTAAGAGTTTTAACTTCCAAGATATTAGGAAGCTTTGCAAAATCGTAATACAGTAATCATATTTTTTAAAGAGTAAGAACAATTGTACATATATTTTATGTAAGAGATAAAACATTGATACTAATAGACTTTAGCATCCAGATGATAACAGAGACTAACTAAATTCACCTTCAAACACTGTTCCTTGATCAATCAAAGCTAGCCCTGATTTTATAAGTTTTACAGTGCTTTAAAAAGTTATGAACCTAATGCAGTAAGCATAGTTTAAAAATGCTATGTGTAAGTTAATAAAGAAGCTGTCATGAAATGGGACATAATCAAATTGCCTGTGTTTTAATTTATGGGGAGGTACATTTTCACAAATCTTGGTTATGTTGGGTGCAGGTTAATTCCATCCTATAACTGGACTATAGTATTTTGTACCAGCTGATACTTCTGAATATCATCTCTGCAGATGATATTCAGAAGTATCAGCTGGTACAGAATACTATGTTGATTAGTCAAAGTTATAAAGTCATGAATGGCTCATGTTAACTTAACATTAGACAAAAATACGACACCTGTGTTTTAACATATGGTGATGTACATTTTCACAAGAGTCATAAATGGAAATCTGACCTGCTGGCTTAAAAGAGAAATGGTGGTTGGACTCTGGGGCATTGATTACTGCAGCACTCTGTGTTTTCATTGCCCATTTTCATCAGTCCAGTGTACCAATTTGTTTGATGTGGACACTAATCAAACTCCAGGAAAGTACACCAGCAGGAAAACCCACTCATACTGTATGTGTTAGGGCTTTTTTTATCCTTTCCCCAAGAACAACTCTTGCACCACATTCATACGCTGCCTTTGAAATCCATAGGAAATTCAAAAGCAGCTTGAAATGACATGCTAAGTAGCACTATTCTTTGAAGGGAAAGAAAAGAAAGTTCCACTGTACATGCTGGAGCCCTTGAGGGTACATGCAAAGGCTAGCTAGATGGCAGCTACTAACTATCTAGAAGCAAAATGCGATGTCCTGCTGTAGTCAGAGCAAGTGGAATTTGATGAAGGAAGAAGAAATAAATTCCATGACACACATCACAGATCCCACTCAGTAGGATATTTAAAAAGACCCTGGCGGGGTGCTGTGGTTTATCTTAGATTTCTGAGAAGCAGAGATGCTGTGTTATCCAACTCATTCTGGGTTTTTCTCTCCAAAAACACTGTAGTGTTTTTCGGTCATATGTCAGATTTTTTTATTTTTTAGTCTGGAAAATATGCTTGGGGATATTTGGGGGCACTTATGAACCTATGATTGCCTATTCTTTTAATATAAACACACACACACACTGAAAAGCCATCTTGATGGATATATTTGCATTCTCCCTTCAGCTTCTGCCACAAAGTGTCAGCTGCATGAAACTTATTCCGGCATGAGATGCACTGGAAGTGGTCCGAATTTTAAAATTCTGCCCAGCGGGTTTGTATCCAGTGCTGTGTGAATGGAAGTCCACTTGTACCAAGAAGTATCTTTGCAACCATTTGCTTGCACTGGCTACTTCAACCTAATTTTGGCAATCCTCCTTCCCTTTTGTACCCTCCTGCCCCACACCTCAGGCCATACTTGAGAATGCCTGCCCTTGGAGAAGCTTTTCAGTGGGCACAAGAGGCTACATTGGGGAAGAGGTATGTGAACTTCTAATCGCACTGGGTACAATCCAGTACGCATGATTTCTAATAAATTAGAAACCTTTAAGTAGTCCTAAAATGCAACATTCCTTAGAGTTTAGCAGAACATATACATACACATTACACACATACATTTATTATCTAGGATCCATAGAATGAGATACATGCACTAGTGGGATATTTTTTTTTACTTTTCCTTGTTGAACATCAGACATCCCCAACATAGCTGCTTTTTGAAAACCCTGCATGGATTTGCCTTGTGTCAGGAAGGACTGATATCCGCTGAAGGTGCTGGCTTGTAATGTCTTTGATTCATCCTTTTAACAGATATTTCTCCATGGAAATAACCTCAACAGCCTGCACCAGCTAATCCACCCTGAGATTCTGCCTTCTGAATTTGGTGGAATGCTGCCACCTTACGATATGGGCACGTGGGCAAGAACGCTGCTTGATCACGAATACGACGACGACAGCGAATACAGTGTGGACTCATACAACACTTCTGCAAAAGAAGTCGAAAAGGACCTGTCTCCCAAATCCATGAAGCGGTAAGTTAGTCAGGCCTGTTGAAGCAGAAAAGAAGGCTGTAGACAAAATGATACCCTCCAGATTTTTGGATGGACTACAATTCCTGACCATTGACGATGCTTGGATGGGGCTGATGGGAGTCGGAGTCCACAAAGTTCTAAAGGGCATGTCAATAGCTATCTCTCATGTAGTTGATTTTCTAGACTAAATGACTTCTGCTGAGGGCCAGGACAGTAGCATATTATTTCCTAGGAACATAGGAAGCTGCCATGACTCAGTCATAGTGTTGGTCCATTTAGCTCATCACTGTTGACACTGTCTGGCAGCAGGTTTTCAAGCAGTATTCTTTATCTACTTGGATATATCAGGAATTTTATCTGAGATTTTTGGATGCAAAGCATGAGCTGTGGTGCTTCCCCTATGTAATTTAGCCATTCCATTAAACTGTAATGCATATTGATGCAGTAACATTCATTGTTTTGTATTAATGCATTTTGAAGTGGAAAAAGAAAACTCCGCTCAAGGCAGCTTGCAACATAGAACATTACATTTTCATTAATGATGTAAAATACAAAGAGAGAGGGTCAGCAGTTTAAAAAGATCGTAAAAATATTGTCTGTCTCATATAATAAAAGCCTGCCAGAACAGAAAGTAGTGATGGAGAGGGACCAAATGCACTTCATTGATTTGATTGACTATGTATTTCTACGCCACCTTCCATTCAAAGGAGTCCCAACGTGGCTTACCAACAATAAAGAACAGCCACAGCTGTAGGCTACAATTACAATGTCTGGGCAATTTAGAGCTGACCCCACCAAGGCATATAATACCATTAACAAATCAACAATCACATGATCATAGGTAATTAGAAAACAATTATAAAACAGCAGCTAAAACACAGGCTAAACATTCACCCTCACCCCTCTGCACATACTGCCTGAATAATCATTTACTCTACTGATTGAAATACAAATCCCAGCAAACAAGAGGACATTGATTCAATAGAAATACCTACAAACAGAACCATACTGCAGCAAACGCCTTGTCTCCTACACACTGATCACAAAGGGGTGTGTTTGTGGGCAGCAGCCCCTCTACTGTTCCCTGAAGTCAAGCTCTCAGCAAGAGATTGGGATAAGCCTCCTCACAAGCCATCTCAATCCCAGCAACAGACAAAAGCAGTGATATCCTATTACAGATCTATAGGTGGGCTGTCCAGTAATTGGCAGCGGACACACCTCATCTCTCTTCCCAGTAGCTACAGCTCATCAGTGTCCAGGCTGCTAGAGCTGCCAGTGAACTGGGTGGGTGGGTGGAATTAGTTCCCTCCCCCCCTTGCTCGTACTACCTGGTAGTCTGACAGCCAGTCAGAATTCTCTCCATCCACGTTTCATGCTCCAGCTGCTCACCCCTATGGAATTCCTCTCTTTTGTCCCACGCAGCTGTGCTTCCACACTTAGCAGGACACAGAGGATGGCCTCTCCTTCTGATCTAAGGGAGCAGGCGGGATGGTGTGAAGTTATTGCAAGTCATGGCACTTTCATATCAGCCCTGTGGAGTGTTGTGTGATTCCAGATGTGGAGGACAACCCATTGGGACACAGATATCAGATATTATCATGGGGGAACCAAGTGAATTCCCCCTTCAGGCATTATGCTGGAAGAACAAAAGCTATGGAATTGAAACACGAATCCAGCAAAGCAAGCCCAAGGAGATATGCCCAACTTGTCAGACATTGCTCATTTGCCACACCTGTGCAAGCCACGCTGTGTGCTACAGAGCTCAGAAATTCAGGAACCAGAGAAATAACCTCTCAGTAACAGGTTAGACAGTATTGTTAGGAACCACATATGTGACTACATTATTATGCTGAGATCTGAAGCCATCCAATTCAACAACATCAGTAACAAATATTAAATTACATTTGAAGGGAGGACTTTAGAGAAAAAACAGCATTGCATTTCCAGTGACTGCAGTTTCTTTCTGATGAAAAAAAATTTAATGGAATGTAGCTGCATGAACTCTGAAGCTTTGTTCTCTGTTAGTTGACCAGCTTTGCTGAAGGAAACGGTCCTTGCTCAGTGATAATAGGGTAACATATTTCCCTTTGCGTTGTCAGAAATATTAGTGCAGGCTGGTTGCCAGTCCATTTAAGTTCAAGTGCAGGGGGTGCCATGTGTCACTATCCCAAAGTATCTGTTTGAATCCTTTCTTCCTAAGCCACAGCCTGAGCTCATCCACCCACTCATGTTTTAATATTCTCCTTGGGCATTTCCAAGCCACCCACCAGAGATCTACAAACAATTTGTTTCATTAGTCAAGTAGATTAAGCTTTTCTGTTGCACCTCGGCTAGTGGTCAAGTTAATCTCAAGAAGCTGGCGCATGTATTGCTTCAGCCAAGAATCATTCTGCTCCATGGCTTTGGGGTAAATACTGTTTTGGGTGCCTGCTAATGCTCCTCTTGAAAAGGCCAAGTAGGGCCTCTAGGTAGCATGTGATGCCAGTTTCAGAGCATTATTAGCCAGATGGTGTGTTGGAAATATTCCACTGCCAGCAGCTTGCAGCTGGCAAGACTTTGTATGAAATCTAATCCCCTTTCCTCAGTAACAGGACGTTTTTACCTTACTGCTAGCACAAATGCATGGAAATCCTTGCTTGACTTCAGTAATAGCTAGTAAAACTATTTTTTCGTAAGATTCATTGAATTCAGATATGTGTGGTTTTTTTAATCTGATATTTCTACAGTCAGAATTTTATTTTTATTATTTCTTGGATTTATATACCGTCCTTCATCACAAGATCTCAGGGTGGTTTGTCCTCTTTGATCCATAGCAGTTTCACTTCTACTAGGTAGCTGCCATCCTGTGAATTAAGTTGATGTCTCTGCACTCACTCAGGACACATGCACCTATAGACATCTGTGCACTGTGTTCAGGAATAAGGCCTTTTGAAACACAAAAGACTGGAAGGGACTTTAGCTCAAATGTGCTCAGAATTACTTACTTGGAACCCTGGTTCTTCTCTGCTGGAGGGCAGACTGCTGCCTGTTTGGTAGAGATGCTTTTGCCCCACCTGGAACATGATACTTTTGCCCAGTTTTGGGTGATTTCCCCTCCTGGTGCAGCCCCAGACCATACAGGAGCCCACTGACCTGCTGAAGGGGCTTTGTGGGTACAGGGGGCTGCAGAGGAAGAGAAAGGTTGGTTGCTCAAGATGCCTTCTGCTTGCACCCACCAATGAATTCAATTCCATTTGTATAACTAATGTTTCTCACACTATTTCAACACCTGACTTATTTCTGTATCTAAAATGAGTAAATTGGATGTTGAAGTGAATTATAAGAGGTTCACTGATTTGTGCAAGATAAGAAGCCCTTAACTTCTATATGTTTTTATCATGGAGTAAGTGATCATGTAAACTTGAGAGTACCCAATAGAGTGCTCTCCAAATGTTGCTGGACTCCAAGCCCCTGCATCTTCGCCCATTGGCCATCCTAACTGGGGCTGATGGGAATTGTAGTCCACAACATCTGGAGGGCACCACCTTGGTGATCCCTGATATAAAGAATTCAGTGTTGTTCTCTTTGGTGAGTGGATCAGTTTCATCAAGAGAATGGCACATGGATGACCAAAAAAATGTATTCTTTGTTAGTGTAAAATAATGATTGAAAGTGATTTATCTGTTAGCATAGAAAGAATTTGTATCTCAGGGTAGCATTCTGGGGTGACAAACCTCAAAAAAATACATTTTGAATCTGTCCTGAGAAAAGTTTACCAGCTTTCTTTAGAGGACGTATGGAGAAGCTGTAGCCCTTTAGGTGTTGTTGGACTATAGCTGCCATCATCTGTGACTTAATAATGACAATTTTATTATTATTGGCCATGCTGGCAGCGTCTGATAAGCATCGATTTCCAACAACATTTGGAGGGTCATAAGTTCCCCACCCCTGATATAGTGTGTGTAGGAGAGGTGTACATCTTTAAATATTAAATATACACTGGTTGTAGGTATCACACCATATTTCCCAAGTGATTTTCTAGATACTGGCTAGCTTTTAAAAAATAAATAAATAAGTGAAGTCTACTTTCATTTGTCTTAATATCAGGCTTTTCTTTAATAAAAAAAATACTTTTTTCCACAGGTCTCAGTCAGTTGTGGACCCTGGAGTGTTAAAGCGCATGGATAAAAACGAAGAAGAAAATATGCAGCCCTTGCTTTCTCTTGACTAACAATGTCTGAGCATCGAACATGAATTGGGGTGGAAGGTATTGCCTTTCGGCAACAAGCAAACCATTGGGAGGAGAATGTGTACCAGCCGGAATCCTATTTTTCATGTTAATGTAGCATAACATAATGAGGCAGCAGGTTTTGCCAGTCAGCCTGGAACATGCCTGCCCTGGGCTGGAAAACAGGGTGGAAAGGAAGAAGATGAAAAGGAGCAAATATCAATAATATATTCTGTTAAGTGCCAACCTGTTTGTAAATAGAGTCTATTCCTTCTCTCTGCATTTGTAAGTAATGGTAGGGATGTAGTACAGGAAAGGGAAAAAAAGAGTGGCTATTAAAATATGCCAGTTGAATGCACTGTAAAAGAACGAAAAGCACTCTGAGAAAAAAGAAAGAAATCAGACCTAAGTAACATTCATCCTTTTTATACAAAGCCATATTACACCTTTCATATGGACTGCTTTATTCTGTTCAAACATTTTTTCTTTAAACGAGAAGATATAGGGTCCTGTAGACATCGTTGTAACTGGTGTGATGTTACCTGTCAATCAGATTGTATTTCACAGACATTGCTGAGATTCATGATGGAGACTAGAAAGAGAAAGAAAGAAAGAAAGAAAGAAAGAAAGAAAGAAAGAAAGAAAGAAAGAAAGAAGGCATAGACACAGGGAGCCAAGCACCTTTCTTTGGCATATAAGACAACTGGTTTTTAATCTTTTAATACTAAGTTTGGGGTTTTGAGACCCATTTGGGTCCTGGGCATAAGGTGGGTCTGCCTCTTATCTGGTCCCCATTTGAGAACTTGCCTCCTTGACTGGATCATTTGTAGTAATGCTCAGCATTCCACCCATAATACTCAGCAGCAACAGATTGATGCATTTCTAAACCTTACAAAACTGAAGTCTGAATACATATCTATATATTTTTACCACTCTCTACATATAAAGTGTCATTGGTAGATAAGTATATGTAATCAAGGATTTATAAAAACAAATCATACCTATTTGGTGTGCTTAGAGTTTATTATAGATTGTATATTAAGACAATGTCATCGTTAACATAGTAAAAGATTAAGTACTGCATCCTACTTGGAGCAAGATTTAATTGTTATAAGTACGGTGTAGTACAATACCATGCTAAGGCCATCTTTTGTTTTGTGATGTAATTGTGTAGATGAAACATGTGCCATATTAGACAGAAAATACATTTTTACCTCAAAAGACCAAACAGTCCCTAAAGTGGACTGAACACAGTCAGCTGTAGTTTAGGGGTATATATTCATCTTTGATGTGTGCTGATATGCCTGTGTATTTTCGCCGTACATCAAGACAAGAATGTACCCTACAACTATACAGATCTCTTTCATCAGAATTTAATATGCCACTTGAACAGGAATGACAAGATCTCTTTCTCGCAAAAAAACCAAAACGTTACTACTGAACTCTTAAGGGCTCTGAAGAAATATATTGGAATTAATTATTGGATATTTAAGATGCCTAAGATCAGGCTTAATGCTGCGACAGATTGTGTTTCTATTGAAAATCCTCAGTTTCAAGACAGTAGAATGACTTGTTTGTTTTAAATCACCTCCATACCATTCAGAGAAAACCTTCAGATAATTTTTGGGAAAAGAGGAATTAAAATACATTCTGCCTGTACTGTCTTTGTGTAATTCAGATACTCTGTTGAGACACTATATGCATGTCTGCTATCATTGATTTCCACTGCAAGCTAATGTTTAAACAATGTGAGGCTGTAGTGTATTCTAGACCACTTAATGCTCAGTTAAGAGATTCTTATTTGGTTTATTTTTTCTTTTCCTTATTTAAATTATGACAATGGTGTTCTTTGCAGGCTAGAGCATTATGCTTGGTTACATTATAGAAGCATTCATCATTCTAATAACATGGTAAACAAGCAACCTATCTATTAAGCAGGGAAACCTTCATGGTGGGAACACTATGATGAATGCATTAACCAAAACGGATCTGTTTTTGACAGGAATGGCTTGTAGTTGACAAGAACTATGTTTATCACATCCAGAGAGCTTAAGTTGAAGGCTGTGATCTTAAAACAATGACTGCCTATTGTATGATATCAATTGCCCTTGGGCCACCTCACTGAATAAACACTTAACAGGCAGCCATGGCCAATCTAGGCTATCTGGCATATGTCCCAGGACCAGCAACTGTATCTGCTTTGACCCTTGGTGGTAAGTAAGCAGCCTAACTTATCACAAGACTGCAGCCTCAGAGTTTTCCTAGAAATACAGCTGCAGCACCTTTAGCAACATCAGCAGTAAGAACATTGCATGTCTCTCCATGGGGCTCTACATCAGTTCCCATGGAGTAATTTGATTAGATATGTGTTATTTCTCAATTGAAGCTCGGGTCTCTAACTTTAGAAGTTTCCTGTATAGCACTAATACCTTTTTGCATGGCTCCATAGGAATGAGCAAGCTGTTTAATGATTGGAATCCTTATGCTTCCAAACTGATAAGAGTTAGACAATTTGGAACAGAAAACATGCTAGGCAAAATGAAATGGTAATTTGTTCTTAGCTCTATAGTGGATAAGCTTAACTGCAGATGCAGACATTTGTAGCAATGCCAGACAAGAGGACTCTGTCTTGGTGTAGCACACAAAAAAAGAGTCTGGTGTTGAAAACAAAAATGAAACACATTAGTTGGCACCCGTCTGTCTTGGGAGACAATGGACAAGTGTTCCTTTACTGGTGAGATCAAACTGTTGGCAGGTTGCAACACTTACTGTGGCTGTAGAGACTGATGTGGGAGAGACATGATCTGTTGCAGCTGGGGCAGATGGTGACGTCCGGTTGTTCTGTTGCAGATGCACCATGGCGTTTCTTCTCTCTGTGATCCTCCCAGAAGTCATTTCTCCTATGCTATGGATACATGACTTGACTGCCTGTCTCCAGGCACTGCGGTCATCTGCAAGGGATTCCCATACAATGGGGTTTATGTTGCCAGACTTCATGTCATGTTCACAGACATCTTTATAGCACAGCGTTGGTCTGCCAATTGGCCTATGGAATCCAGTTAAGAGATCAGCTCACCTATTATGCAATTTCATCAAACCAGAGTGGCAGCAACATATAATGCATGGCTCCGAAATTATATGTGTGAAATGAATAATGGCATTTGTGGTACATCTTGAACTGTGTTGTGTACATAGATCTGGGTAGGTGGTGAATGAATGATCTTTCTCACGGTTAGAGTCGGGAGATGTTGTGTCATATGGTATGTTAGTCGCTCCGAAATCTTAAGATTTGAGATCTGCCAAATACATACAAGTTGATAGAGATAGGAAGCTCCAGGAACCCTGGAATTATGCTACAGTCAGTTTCTCATTGTACAATAATATCCTGGCTGAGGCAGTAGGCAAAGAGCTAAGCAAAGGCTTTGTTGAGTGGGAGAGCTGCTCACTTCATTATGAGCTACAGGAGCTATCCTTTCAGGACCATATGCACCATCTGTTTCCCTATAAATCCTTGTTCTCTGGCAAAAAGCTTTTATTCAGAAAGCCTAGGGTTTTTCGGGGGGGGGGGATAAATGAATTCAAGCCTCAAATACTGTGTTTTGTATCACTAGGGCCTGTCCCCATGATTCCTTCCATATATATGCTGTCGTGAAATGGATTATAGGTGGGTCTATTTCATAGGCTGAATCACTCTCATTTAGAGCAATAAAAAGATCTTTTTTCTTGCAGTGTCAGAACTAATTTGCCCAGAGTTAACATGTTCCATATTTAAGCTTCAGTCAAGTCAGCGGTGCTTAAGCCACAGTTGACAGTTTCCGAATGTACACAGACAGAACTGCTGCTGGTGTGACTGAGCATAGCTTTATTAATTCCACTTTACAAAAACTGAATTTCATTAAGGCTGTTATCCTGGCCTCACTTACCTGGGAATAAGCCCAGCTGAATTCAATAGGGCTTACCTCTGAGTAGTCATGGTTAGAATTGCGGTGTAACTCACTTTTAACAGCACAATCCCATCCAGGTCTACTCATTGGATATTAGGTATAGAAAGTGAGTATAGGTTGGCATCTCTAAAGGTTCTTATTTTTGCAATCTTCATGAAACTTCATAAAGGAAAAATCAATTTTACCTCATGAAACCTCTGTATACTAAGTGGCTCGCTTTAGTTTTATTTTTGCATTTGAATTCTTGACTCTATGTGCAATTTCTGAAATGCATCCCGATGTCTAATTCAGCTATTGCTGTAATGAACACTCAGATAGTCCTCTCAGGAGGTAACACCATGATTTTACATAATTCAGCCTCCATATTTTGCTGAGAATAAACTGATATGTTCCAAAGGAAGTACTCTCACTGGACAAAATCAGGTCTTCAGAGAGCACCAGCAGATTCTAGGCGCACTGTATGTCCCATAGCCACAAATTAATTCAGCAGCAGATTTTCAGAGGTGGGTAAGGGAAATTAATAGCTTATTCCTAAGCAGGCTTCCTCCTTTTATGAATTCAAGAAGGCTTATGATGCCAGTCGAAAAAGTCCTTCAAATGAGAAAGCCAGCCCCTTTGATAGCGGTGATCTAAAGGAATATAGGACATGATAAAATCTTACTCAGTTGAGCCTTCCTTGGGTACAACCTCAAAAGCAGTTTAGGAACCTCCTGTATCTATTTTACATGTTTGCCTGAATTATAAACTAAAACATACTGAGAGTTAGATCCTTGGCAAAGTGATTGTTTTGAATATCACATCATGGAGCAGCCATGGCCTGGAGGTTCAGCACCTAAATCTCAAATAAGAACACATGCTGCACATTTTTGTTACAGGACCAGCAATTTCACATTTGAGAGAACTCTTGGGGGGATTCCACACTGACCCAGTGAGTTGTTCACTTTATTTCTTAGTAAAGCCTACGACTTCATCTTTTGTCACCACTGCCTCAGATGCTGACTCCCTTCCCGAGAAAGTTAGTTCAGGGATCTGCCTTACATCTTCCACAGTTAAAACAGATGCAAATAATTCATTCAGATTCTCCACGGTCTCCTTTTCCTATTTTAGCAGGCCTTTGACTCCTTTGCTGTCTAAACATCCACTTACCTCTCTGCTCCTGGTGTTTTTTATTCTTGGGGATTGTTGGGTTTAACATTTTTAACAACATGCTTCTTAAATTATTATTTTCCTTCCATCCATTATTGTCTACTTGCATTTCTTTTGCCAAAGTTTGCATTCCTTTTCGTTCTCATTTCGACAACACCTCCATTTTACTTCCTTGACTGCTTGTTACCCATTCTGGCACCCTCTTGGTCTTGGTGGTACCTTTTCCAGTTCTAGCTAAGCTTCTATTATTGTGGTTTTTAATAACCCCAAGCATTCTGGAGAGAATGGTAGCTTTCTGCCCCTCAGGGCACAGCTGGGACCTCTGCCATGGCAATGATTTCACCCCTGCAGTGTTGGTCCCCAGCAGATATGCAAATGTGCCATCCTGCCGCCACACCCTCCATCAACATTGGTCACCACCAATATGTGGGTGGCAGCTGTGTTAGGGTCTCTAACTCTATTGGGTTGTGACTGTTAAATCTCAGTGCAAATCATGACTTCATTGCCACTGTTTTTATTACCACATCTAGTTTATGTGTAGCAAAGGGTTTACCAAACCCCTTGAAACAAGTTCACATTTCAGCCTAAATTAAGTACATTCTTACCGTTCTGAATGAAATATCTGAATTTTGACTGGCTCATGCCAAATCTCAGTAAAAAGACAGGCTTCTAAGAATACCTTTTGGTTTGTTGCCATCAACAGGCTTCTAAGATTTGTTAGAAGATTATGAGACCAGAGGCAGAAACTACAGCCAGGCAGTTTTGTGGTTTTATTTTGGATTAGATGCTTGATAGCAACTGATAAGGCATTAACATGGATGACAATATTAAGCATAAGTATGTTAACATGAAATCAAGCTAATGAGATGTCATTTCTTTTAAAGCTTTGAGATGTACTGTAAAGTGCCATATTAATGTGTATAGTAGTGCCTGTTAGATATATAAAGATGCGCAAAGCATTGCTTATCATATTGTGCTGGCATTATATCAAGATTTTTGTTGTTGTTTGTGTCACCGTTCTTCAGGTGAAAAATAGAAATTGAGGCCTAAATGCATGCAGATTTCAGATCTGTATTCTTTGCTAATTAATGTTTGAGGCTGGTGGAAAAAGTCAAGCTGGTAACTTCCCAATTCTTTTCCTGAAATTGCTCCACGTGGTCTGATTGAGAATTAACAACACCCTAGAAAATTGTAGGAAACATTAATCATTGGCCCATCACATAAGGATGGTGGAAACTTCATCACAAAAAAGGGAAAATGCACCTCAGGGCAACTGTTCTGTCGAAAAATGGTGCAAATCAGGCAAATGTTGTCTCAGAGGAAATGTTGGATGACTTGTCCATACTCTTAGTTGAGCACTGCTAGTCTGTAGTGATTAGAAGATTACTAATAGCACTAGCATTTGTGCTATTTTTATATACACATCTAACATTATGTCTTTTGGTCTCTGTGTGATGTGTAGCACAATCCTTCATATACCTTACTCAAAAGTAAGCCTCGTTGAACTCAATGGGGCTTACTCTCCCAAGTAAGCGGATGTGGGATTGCAGCCAGAAGCACCTTTCACAGTCACTCTCTTTTGTGTTATATGTCTGTGCTACCTGCTCATGTGACGTTTTTGATTAGGATGGAGTTAAGAATGGAAAGCAAATGATGCCGACAATTTACAGTGGCTTTGTGTAGACCATATTGCAGCCAAGTTACCTAGAGCTGTACATGCTGGATTTGAAAGAGAAAGAATAATCTTTTTTTTAAAAAGGAAACACTGGATGGTTAATTCAGAGAGGGAAATGGAACTGATTATTTTCCAGTGTTATTAAAAGCCAGCCAGTTTTCAGATGAGGCAGGGACCACATTCCCATGTTCGTTTTTGACGAGAAAGTTACCACATAATGACATTACCTTTTCAATTTCACCTGGTGAGTGTTCTTATAAAATGCACCTCCACATGGTGCCAGGTGGTATTTATCACATTAGGAAATGCTTGTGGCCTGCCAGGAGCCCCAAGGCGATATTAAATAGCAGGCACATTTATAAGAATGACCCTCCCTATGAAACTGACAGGGTAAAATTGTATTGTGATTGAATCTGGGAATTGGACCAAATCCATGTTGCTAATGAGAGTTCTGCTGAGAGAGATCTTTTTTCTTGTTCACTGTACTGACTGGGAAGAACGTATATTTATTGTACTACATTTGTGCCAAAACTGATCAGTATAAGTACATGGAATAGAATGTTTCATATTCATTTATTCGCGCAAGACTCTTTGAAAAGTTGTAACAAACCTTTTCACTTATTTATATAAACAATATATATTTGAACAAAAATAAACAACTGAAGCTAATTAGTAAGGATGGCTTCAATTTTGTCAAAATAAAGCTTTGATGAAAAAAATGGCTCAGGACATCTTGATTTTGTCTAATTTTTCATGGCTTTTTCCTTTTCTGACAGTACTGAGAATCAACAGTTTTAAGAAAAAATAGTAACCTTCTGATATGTTGCTTAGATGATATTAAATATAAACATCAGCAAATTTTTGAATTATTTTTGATCCAAACTCAATTTTTTGACCGGACCTTATTATATTTTTAAAAGTTGTTTGCATATCATAAAACTGAATTGCCTTCCTTCTAGAAGGAGCTCAGGGCAATGTACAATAAAAATCCCACCAGAACAGAAGAACATATCAAATGAACAAACCATATACAAATCAGTATACATTCCCTGGAGAAAGGGGAAAGAAGGCAGCATGTGATGTGTAAAAAGAAGAAGAGATTTGGAGGCTTTAAAAAAAATACTGCAGTGTTTTGCATTGTCTAGGAACTATAGAATGAACTCTGCCTCCCTAGAAGGTGAAGCTATGGCAAACCTGTTTTGTTGCTGTCTGTTGTCTTTGAGGATGGCTTTGCTGGATCAAATCAGAGTCCATCTGGTCAAGCATTCACAAACAGAGCACATTGGAAATAAATACCGTCTTCAGTTGTGTGTCTCCAGCCACTCTTAATCAGAAATGTACTGCCTTTGAACACAGAAGCCCCGTTCTGATTTATTATGGCTAACAGAATTTGTTTCATTGATTGCCCCAGAGCTCTAATGTTTTGACAGATAGATAATAATATCTCTCTATTAGCTCTTTGCACAATTCAATTTTTTTAACCACTATGTTTAGTTGGCCTGATCCACTGGGGCACTTATGTTCTTAATCCAAGACACATTTTTCTCCATCCTTAATACAGTCACATGCTTAGCTGACTGCTTTAAGAATGTTGCTGATGCTATATCTGAATTCCTTTTTCCTTTAGGCAGGCAAACATTTAATTACATGCTCTTTACAACACTCATGTTTACATCTTTAGCACGCAAGATCAAAAACATAAAGGTTGCCTATTTTACATCATGGATATAGTGATATCCTAAATTAATTAGCTACAAAAGCATTTCTAGCTTCAGAGTTCATTTGATGTTCTCTCCAAGGATGAACCTCCTACCTACTCGCTGCATTAAAAATAATAAAACTAGAACTTAATAATAATGTTTCATTTAAAATATGAATTTACACTTCTGAGAGACGGGACATATCTGCAGAACACAAGCTTAGGGCAAAAGTAGATGCACAAAACATGAAATGTAAATAAACAGCAGTCAGGTTTGGGGTTCAACATTTCTGGGGTTTGAAGGAGGTGAGATACCTTAGCCTTGGAGTAAAATGTGATCTTTCTCCCCTCTGGTTGTCTTCCTACCTCCCCTCCTTCTTGACAAGGTGTCTGAATGGGTTCACACACTGTGTACTAGATCTTGTGGCTTCCTTGGGTGCCTTGCAATCTGTTAGGGAATGGGGGGCCTTGCACTCTTTCCCTTTATTCAATCCACGCACCTGTCTTTGCCACCATTGCACACATCTTCTGTTATGCCTTTGGTAAGATTCTTTCCAGATCAAGTGTTGCATTCCCACTGTGATGCCCAAGTTCCCTGTGCCAGAACTCAAGGCAATCTGCACTTGCATAGGACTTTATCACTTTTGCCTGTTTCCTTGTGCAGTCTAGTTCAACAGCAGCCTAAAGGCTCCAGCTGGAAATTCCCCCCGGACGTTAATTCTGCCTTTGAAATCTCAGATTCAAGCAAATTTCATTGTATTGCCTCATCTGCTGTTACTCCACAGCTTCTTGGTTGCAGCACTGCTCTACAGCCAGCTATGACGGTTGCTCCTGAACTTAATTCCAAAGCCAGTAGGTGGAGGAGAATTAACAGTTGCCATGGTTTATTTCAATTTTATTGGGCATTGTGTGTGTGTGTGTGTGTGTGTGTTCCCCAGCAAATGATGAGTCACCATGGAAAGAGTTCATTGCAGGTTGAAAGTTGGAAAGCAACCAATTTATACTGGTGCATATTTCTGTTCCTGAGTGTTGTGGTGGATCACAATGTCTTGCTGCTGCACTGGATTTGAAAGATGCATTATGGCAGCAATTACAGCACATGGCAAGACAATTTTGTCAGGAAGCATGATGAGGTTTCTGGGATGGGGCCATCTAAGGTTAATGAAGAAGAAATAGATGGTGTCGCTAGCAGTTAAGAGGCAATTCGAAAAACATGCCGGTGACACTGATGGGAGAGAGAAAACCACAAGGTGGAAAAGTCACATACAGAACTGGGATGGAGGTCCACAGGCGGAATACAGCCCTCGGGGCAGGCCATGCCCCACTCCCAAGCTCCACCTCTCTCTGCCCCTGCTCCAATCTCTCCTTGAGAGCTTTTGTAAGGTTGGAACATGTCCTTGAACAGTGGCAACACTCCTCCTTGTCTGGCTGGAGAGATGCAGAAACCTTTGGCTATTGTGGGCATGGAATGTAACCTACAGTACAAAGGAAAGAGTCACATCCACTTTAGCTTCTGACCCTGCTAACCTTTGCCTCTGACCAAGCTCTGCATTGTGTTGGCAAAGCAGCAGACATTTCTGGCACTGATCCTGCACTGTGCTAAGCTCCCAGCTGCCTTGAAACCCCCCTGCCTTGGTAACTTGTAGGAGGGCAATGCAGTCTCACCTGCATCACATTGCTAGCTGCTATTAGCTACCATCAAACATGGACAGATAATAAACCCTCCTCTTCCCTTTTTAATGAGAAGCAGCAATCAGGTAAGAACCATAAGATTCAAGTTTGGTTTTCTTTCGCTGATTTCTCTTGCCGCACCATAAATGTATCCTTCCTCATGTCACATATGAGGAATGGAGGGTGGCTTGCACATCCGTTGAACTCATTAACTGGCTTGAAAAGCTGAACACAAAATGCTAAGCCCTGTGGCAGTGTGTTATAATTGTGCTTTCCCAATGGGAACAGAGTTTAACACTTTGGGGCAGTCTGGCAGAGAGCCAGGGTGTTCTCTAACGAGGATGGTCAGAAATGAGTTACAAAAGAGGATAGAGGAGTCCCCAGAGATAATAGCTGAATAATATGAATCCAGCCATGACCTACCTGTGAATGTGTTAACTACCATAATAAATCTCCACCTATAGAATCACCTGGATAAAAGCAGGGAGTTTTTTCCAGCCCTGCAAAACCTCCCTTTCTAATAAGCTGCCTGCAAAGGTTGGAAATAAAAGAGCTGCAGTCGTCCACTTCCACCTACCACCATGGCTGAAAGCGTCCAAACATTTCTCAGAGAAGCTGGAAGTTCCCAGGTTAAAAAACAGGAAAACCTAGAAAGGCATTGAGGCCCTTTAAACTATTAGGGCCCTTTAAACTGATCATGTTTTAGGTTAGGAGAGGGAAATGTGCATGTGTACAAGCTCACCTGGATTCAAAGCAAGACCTAGTGCTTTTCTTCTAGAAAAACATGGCTGGTGCCCACTATGAAGTTATTACAGTAAGTGCCACAATTTTAACCCTTGAGTATCTCCAGAAAAAAGCACTGGTCAAACCTTCTAACACATCAAGGCGAAAAACTGGGACACTGTCTTCTGGGGCCACGCTTTTGGGGGGGGTAAGATTGTGGCACCCAAAATGGCTGCTGTCCTCTCACGTGAAAGAACATGATGTCCCGGTTTTCCCCAGACAGTTCAGGGGTTTGCTGTGTGTGCAAGTCTCAATTCCTTCTTCTCGATTAGCTCTGTTATATTACTATTGACATCAAAGGAAATTTAGCATGCCCTCTTAGAAAGCAGTTTTATCATTGCTTCTTAAGTGGGCCTATTAAATTTCATTTGAATTCCAAAGTGCTCTTTTACACATGCATTACGTGGCTTTGTACATACAACATTATATTTTTGTTGTTTAGTCGTTTAGTCGTGTCCGACTCTTCGTGACCCCATGGACCAGAGCATGCCAGGCACCTCTGTCCTCCACTACCTCCCGCAGTTTGGTCAAAACAACATTATATGATCATCCCCATATTGTAGATGGGAAACTGAAATGGAGAGAGTTGAACTCACTTAGTGAGTTAAAGGCAGGGGCAGGTTCTGAGCGAGAAACTTCTTGTTAATGCAGCTCTGTTGTTTACCGACAACACTATGTCAGCAGCACTTCTGTAGCCTCACCTCCAACCCCAGTCACCCATGATGCCTAAAAAGGTGTTCCCCAAACCGGGAAGATTTGTTGAGCATAGCAGTATAAGATGATGCATTTGGGAAAAGAAGGGTAAGTTCAAAGTGCCTAATCTATTGACAAGATAAAGAGAGGAAAAGGAAATGAAGGTAAGTATCTAACTTTGTGTTTAGATTTTGTGAGTCACCATAAAATGTCATAAAGCCACATGATTATTCCTTCGTGCTCATGTAGCAAAAGTATTGGAGTACTGAGGATTTGGAAACAAGGAAGCAGTGAGGCCATGGACGCCGATATTACGTTGTTTTGTGTGTGTTATAGAAAGGCATTCCGCCTTCACATTAGTCCTTTAATTGCCCTGTTACATTAGGTGCCTCTAAAGCAAGAGCAATAGTCCTACCAAACCTCATAAATATTAATAGTCCAGAAATAACTTTTAGGCTAGTCCCACATGAATGGCTATATTATGCAAAAGAACAGCATGCAAGCACAGACAGGCAGACTTGTGGGAGGCGATTAGAATGTACGAGCGGATCTATCCAGACATCTAAATCACATTTTCTAAATACCATTATTCATTTCAATTTCGGAGCTAGGATTTTTATGAGATTTATTGTAATTTGACTCCCCAGGTGCTAAAGAATTTAGAATGGCTGTCAGAAGCTGTATCTTTGGGGAATTGCAATCTCTAAATAACACTGAAGGGAAACGTGTTTCAAAGTAATGGGAATTACATCAAATATTACCTTGGTCCCTGCACAGCCCAACATTCATTAGCTGAAACAAATGTATTGCTGTGCTGTATTTCCCAAGGGGCCACAGAACCCCCAAAAGTTCTAGCAAATGCAACCCTATGAAGGTTGGGGGGAAGAGGGAGATAGTGGTGGAGAAACTGCCACTTCCTAAACCATGCAGGGCTCATACCTGGGCAGGATGGAAGGGAGCAACATTCCCCCTCCTCACTGTTGTTTTTCCTTTTTAGGATATTTCCCCTTCAGTTTGTTCCAGTGGGAGGGGAAATGTCTGAACCAGATACAAGGCTGATGTAGTTTCTGACCCATTCAGAGCCATGACCTAGGAGGGGCTTTGGACCTCCCAAACTTGCCCCTGATCTGCCTCTGTCCTAGGACACCCAGTTTTGACCCTTAATAAAGGTGTATCAGCAATGGCAGCAGAGTTTTATTTGATTGCACAGGGAAGGTATCCAACCGTGGATCGCCCTCTCCATCTGCAGAAAAGGAGGTT
The DNA here is from genome assembly GCF_027172205.1 of Podarcis raffonei. Taxonomy (NCBI): domain Eukaryota; kingdom Metazoa; phylum Chordata; class Lepidosauria; order Squamata; family Lacertidae; genus Podarcis; species Podarcis raffonei. The sequence continues at coordinate 57,873,772 of NC_070604.1, forward strand.
CACCGTATCCTGCAACCTCTTGCCCACTCTCCAGAGGAGCGTAGGATTGCTCTCTTAGTTGCCTTGTGTCAGAAAACAAGTACTTAGGGAAGGGTGGATTCAAATTTGCCTCCATGTTAAATCATAGCTGTCAACTTTTCCCTTTTCTTGTGAGGAATCCTATTCGGAATAAGGGAATTTCCTTTTAAAAAAGGGAAACGTTGACAGCTATGTGTTAAATAGATACCAAGGTGGAATGTAAAGATCATGTATGCCTGCCCTCATAGCATCATGAGCATAAATCATCACGGATGGGCAATAAAAGGGGTGGTTGAAGAGGCCCTTTGACAACCTGCATAAAGCTCATTCTTAAGTTATCCTGCTGCTGTAGTTGATAGGCTGAAAATATATAAAGACAGCCAGGGCTTCTGTATCACTAACAGAATCATAGAATCACAGAGATGGGAGGGACCAAAAGAGTCATCTGGTTGCACTGCTGGAATCTTTTGCACCACAAAGGGCTCAAACCCATGACTCTGAGATTAAGAGTTCCTTGCTCTACCGAATGAGCTATGATCCAGCATGAATGTTAGTAGCTTCAGCTTCACTGCTGCCTGATAAGCCGGAGCAGCCCAAATATTCTCCTATACATCTACGCAAGGCAGAGGAACCCAGCCCATATTGGCTGCTGTTTGGTGCTGAGAATATAGGACATTGGAGGCAGACACTTGTGCTAAATGGGATCCCAAAGAGATTTGGGTGAGTTTAAATATCAGAAAGTCCACGACAAAGAACAGACCATAGCAGTTTAGTTGTGCTGCCAATGTTTGTGTGTGATCTTGCATCAGGTTAAGAGGAATTATTCACTCTTGTCAAGAAGGGGCAAAATATTCTAGAAGCAGTGGTACTGAGTGAGGGCTGGGAAGCCAAGGAACAGAGAAGAAAGGGAAAACCAAATCTCACATTTCTACTAACAGTGCAATCCTGCGTAAGTATACATAGTAGTAAATCCCACTGTGTTCTATGAAGTTTGTTCCCAAGTAAGTGTGCATAAGGTATGGCAGGCTACATCTTTGGCAGCTGAGCTTCAATGGATAAATACAGTGTTTGTGCACAAACTGAATTTGAGATGGACATGGCTCTTTCAGTTACTGGCATGCCTGTGGCTGCCAAGTCAATATCTTAGGTTAGTGTAAATGTTTGAGTGACAAGTACCCATTTGCACATGAATCAAGTATTTACAAAGATCCTGTTCTGAATGACATGGAAATATATGCCCTCTGTGTATGTCTTGGCCCTCTACCAAAAAAAGAGTATAGTTTCCTGCTGTGTAGGTACCGAAGTGGAAATGCGTGAGCGTTGTAAATTATAAAGCTCATGAATACAGGAAAAGGCAATCATAAAATGCATGGGCTTCCACAGTTTATATCAAGTTTATGGTACAAATCAAATATATTTACTGGGCAACAGGTTTTATAAAGCTGAATAAAGACAAAAAGTCAACTTGTTCATGTCTGGCATCCTCAAACACTATAATAAGGATGAGGATAAAGAGGAAACAAATGTGAGATATATTGAAAAATCAGTACTGGTAGAGCAACAACCACCACCAGTAATAGTAGTAGAAATAATTGATAATGATGAATTCTACTACTGTGGTGAATGTATCACAACTGGGTCATCATTGAGGGGAACCATCAAATAGCTGAAGGGAGGAAGTTCCACAGCTAGGGTGCCACTGCAGAGAAGGTCTTGTCCCATGTTGCTGCCAAACATATTTTCCCCATAAGCAGGATCACCAACAGGGCCTCCAGTATATAAATGATATAGGCCATTCATAGAGACTCTGAAAAATTAACGCCAAGTTGCATGGAATTGCATGAGGGCAGTGAAAATATCCAAAGCTCTCCTATATCAGAATTGCTCTTCACTACTTCCAATCACTATAAAGTTTCATAATTCTTCACACATTTTTATAGCAAATGTATTTTAACAAGCATGCTCCTTTAAATGCTGCCAAACCCGTCAGTCTTACCCTGATGACTGAAGCATTAATTTTCAGGAGGAAGAATATTCATCTATTTTTATCTCGTGGCCACTTGCTGTTTTGATTAACTTATGCTGTAAAAACCAGGATCCCTTATCCCCGAAATTATATTTGTCCTGGATTAAGGCAATTAAATGATAACGATGGTTTTGCTTTCACAAGGCTGCTGCTGACACAGATAAAATCTGACAGATCAGATCTCTGACAATGTAATGGTGTCACAATGGAAGCATTTCTGCTCCACTTACATCTGTGAGGAAAAAGCGACATAATTGTTCAGGAGGAGAGAGAAAAAGGCAGCGTATACTGAAGCACCCAATTAAGCCACCTCTTTAAGGCCAGCTTTCTGCTGGTCTGATATCCTTAGGCATGTTATCATAGCTAGGAACCTGTCCAGAGACATATGTGTTGTATTTGGAAGGCACCACACAGGTAAAATCAGTTCACATATGAGCGTGCAACATCATAGCAGCAGGAAAGGGCTTGGTCCCTTTCTATGGAGACCTATATCTGAATGCATCCATATTTCCTGAGTCGGATCTGTGAAGAGCGAAAGGCTGTGTTCACTCCACTCCATCATTGTTGTGATGGGTAGGGTGGAGGGAAGCTGTTTCTCTGAAACACCATCTCAGCATTGGGGAGAGTGTCTGCAAGTGTGTGTGCTGCATGTGTGGGTTTGTGTGTGCTGAATATGTGGCGAGTGTGCATGTATTTGTGTCTCTATGGTGTGTGTCTGCACACATGTAAATAAACATTTGCCACAGTTATCACTGGAGGCAACCCTGGTAGAGGTGGCCAACTGGTTAAAAACAAGTTTTGCCGTCCAGGCCCTAAATTGTGATGAAACTTGGCTATGGTTTGCTGAAAGGATCCTGTTTCTTAAAGTATGGTTTGAAATTAATAAGGTCAGTTTGTTGAGGTTAATCTAGATCAGATCAGAGGTTTTCAGACAAAAAGGAGGGAGAGGGGAGAATAGGTGAGGTGAGGCTCATCTCTGCTTGTTCTCTAAATGATAAAATATGATTTACCAAGCCACTACAAAGGTAACACATGCATAGACACAGTAGCTCACCAGGCCCTGGAGATTTGAATTCCTTTAAAGTATCTAGGTGTTCCTTTACCACCTCTTTTCTTATCTTGAACTGCAGCTCCCTCCTTACAACATTTGTTCTGTTATCACTGGGTTGGGCATCACTTTCCTTTTGGGTGAAGACAAAGACCAGGAAAGTGTTGAGCATTTCCACCTTCTCTCTGCCACCCAATAGCATTTCTCCATCTTCTCCATGCAGAGGACCTACCACTTTCTGGTTCTTCTTTTTGCTTCGAACAAAGCCAAATAAACCTTTTAAATTATTCTTAACCTCTCTTGCAAGCCTGAGCTCATTCTGAGCTTAAGCCTGCCTCGTATTCAGCCTGCAGCTCTTGGCTACTCATGTATACCCCTTCACGATTTCCCCTTTCTAACATTTCTTATACTTGCCCTTCTAATATCTCAGCTCATCTCCTTATGCAGCCACACTGGTTTCTTTAGATGCCTCCCACTTTTCTTACTTGTTGAATTGTCTGGATTTGTGCCTTCAGTATTTCACCTTTAAGAAACTCCCATCCATTTTGGACTCCCTTCTCTTTGAGCGTTTCTGACCATGGGATCTCATCCAGTAGGTCCTTAAGCTTTTTGAAATCAGCCTTCTTAAAGTTCAGAGTGCATGTCCAACTACATTCAGTTCCCTTACCTCTGTATAATGAAACCTAGGAGGACATGATCACTTTCTCCCAAGGTTCACAGTACTTTTACTTCATTAATCAGTTCCTCTCTGTTGGAGAGGACCAGGCCCAAGATAAATGATCCTTTGTTGCTTCTTCCACCTTCTGGGACATGAAATTGTCAGTGAGGCAATTGAGGAATCTGTTGGATCTTATATTCTTGGCAGAGTTTGTGTTCCAACAGATATTAGGGTAGTTGAAGTCTCCCATAATTACTGTATCTCTCATTTTTGAATGTGTGGTAATCTGCTGTAAGAAGGCATCGTCCAAGTATTCAGTCTAGCTTGGCAGTCTGTAGTAGACATCCACAATTTTTACCCATATACTCTCAGTCTGCCTCTAAGGTCATGGATCTCTTCACAAGTCTACACATCCTTTACTTATAATGCTACTTCTCCTTCCTTCCTGTTTGGTCTATTCCTTTTGAATATGTTATATCCCTCAATTTCTACATTCCAGTCATGAGTCTCATCCCACCAGGTTTCAGTAATGCCAATTAGGTTATATTTGCCATCCTGTATTAAGAGCTCAAATTTGTCTTGTTTCTCACACTCTGTGCATTTGGTTTAGATAGGCCTTTGGTTTCATTCAAGAGGACTCATTTGTTTTCATTGATTGCATTAGGCCCATTCATCCCTACCTCCAAAATATGTGTTTTTGTGATGTAGAAAGACTTGCAGCATTGTTCTATTTTTCACCCCACAGCAAATATATGGTATATTTATTTCCTTGCCATTTATTTCTTACCAATTGTGATATTACTGTAGTAGAACCAATTATAATACACCAGAGAACAATTTTCTCTTTGTGTTAAGACATTTGCTGAAATAATATAGAAAAGAAAACTAATGCATTGATTTCAATCTATACCGAAGCCTAGGTTTAAAAAATTGCTTCAATTTTAACTTTGGGGTATATATATATATAGTAATGAATTTTGAAATATGGTTGCTATCTTAATTTATATAGACTACATTGTGGTAGTGGCTCTGTTTTTAAATTAATATGGCTCAGAGAGGACTAGAAATATTGAGTTAATTTCTTTTATCTCTATTATTTTCTTTTGCTGCTCCACTTAGTTAACAGAGCTGATACATTTAAGCAATTAAATACACCAGTCAGTTGCATTCAGATTTTCTCTATGAATGGCTTCAATATATATTTCAGATTCTGCTCCCAATTTAAAAAAGAAGATAAATAACAAGTTTTTCAGTCCCCTAGGATACAACCTATAAAGGACAGGTTCATAAGGTGTGCATCAATTTATGAAACATATATTAGCTTAGGCTTAAAATGCATGTTTGCCAATATGCATAGTAGCTCTATTTCCAGTTTTGGTTGAGGTCTTCAGATTTAATAAAACAGGCATTGATTAGAGTGAATGTATTTCTATAAAACAAATACACTGTTATTTTGTAAAGGGTCTTGCAATCTAAAATTTGTTTAATAAATGAAAGTTGTGGAGGATAAGTAGCGTAAAACACACTGTCTTAAAGCAGTTCTACATAGTTTGAAGAGGGAAGGAACTGTCATCCAGCCGACACACCAACATCACTCTCAGTCTATGCAGTCTAGGTCACATTGTGTCACAGGCTAACACATGATCTAGCAGAGAAAACAGTTCCAGATTCCTCAAACAAGCAAGTAAAGTGGCATGTTGTAGGAGAAGGCAACTTTCCATAGATTCTCTAATCAAGACTGGCTCCACAAGCACAACCTGCTACCTATGACTCAGCCTCTGTTGCTAAGCTCAGGACTCATTTAGGGTCATTTAGATCATCAATCCCAGCTGAGCTCCTTTGCCAGTCAGTGCTGTGGCATGAAGCCCATTGCTCTGGCATGAGTTCAGTGCTCTTGCCTACAGACCTGAATGTCTTGCCATTTGTATGTTGTGCTCTCTGCATTTGATCCAACATTATATCCCAGGCAACTGAACATTGATTGTCACGGCATCAGTTTGAAATAGAGACTCAAAACAGATGTTTACATTGCCCCCATATTTGTTATATCCCTCAACAATAAGAAGCAACGTTCAACTATGATATCTGTGGCCAGCACCCTATTTGCTGCAGACTGAATTTTCTTTCATTGTAAGAATGGCTGATGGAAGCTTCCCTTAAAGATAAATAGCTACTTCAACAGGGGCAGGCAGAGGAAGAATTGGCGAAATGGTTTAACCCTCTTCCCACAATCCCAATTCTGCTCAGTTCCCCACCAACTGCTATTTAAAGAACAAAAACTGTGCATATTAAGTAGTTACACACATTCAAAATAATGTGTAGTTTGTGTTGTAATATACAGTTACTGACTTGCACTTGCATGCATAAAAGGGTTAACCTGAGCCCTGAGCTCAGTTTCCAGTTGGGAAGGGCTCAGCAGGCCACCAGAAGCATTTACCTCTTCCTTTCTCTCTGTCCTTCCTGGAAGAAGCTGGAGCTGCAGTATGGCTCACAGTTGAAGACAAACCACGTGAATGAAAAGTCTTTCTAAATGGAGATTTTTACCGCTTGCATCTTTCTGCATGATTCTTTTGTAAGGAAACAAGTTCTTTCTTTTTAAGTCATTTGGAACCTCCCTTCTTCTTCTTCTTCTTCTTCTTCTTCTTCTTCTTCTTCTTCTTCATTTTACTGCCAGTGGTTGGAGAAATGTTTGCTGTAACTCCCGGAACTGTGAGTAATATTTTCAGATATTTGCAAAGCTAAGTGGCTGTGATTTATTCTAGCCTAAAACTTTTTGTGAGGAATACTTGTTTAAAGGTGGATGAAGGCAGATGTAGATCTAACCAAGTTTTAATATGCTTGCACCAATTGCCATTGTGCCAAGTCTGCTGTGAGACAGTAAGAATCTCTCTTCCAAACTTCTCTCTCCAGCAGTTTGACCATAAGTGATATTCATCCCCACTACAACCCCACCAATTATTGGGGCTTGTTTCACAAATAGGGACTGGAGGGATGTGCATGATTGGTGGTGATCCTAAGTGTGGGGTTACTAACATGGAGACAACCTGGTGTGTGATGGTGCTGTCTCCATGTTTTCATCAAGATTGTTGCGTGATTGTTATTTTCATTACAGTTTTATTATTCTCCATTCTGATAATGTTTTCATTGAAATGCAAAGGATATTGTTTTTCAGACACTACCACGACCACCCACATCCACACCCAACATTTGGGAAGAGTGCTCTTAATGTTCGCTTAATGGCTCTACCACCTAAAAGAATCAATATGCAGAGTAAGGAGATGGTCTGGTCTGTTTGGACCAAGTCCCCTATCAACACAGCACCAGCACAACCATCTCTTTAGTGCAGAGATCCTTACATGTGGAGGCATCGATGGGCACCCTTTGAACTGAGCCAAAACAATTCTTTCCCAAAGGCTGTTCTAAAATGGAAAAGTTGAGATCACTATGCATGTATTCAGCTAAAGAAGGAATCTGCCCACTTCCAAGCCATGGCTTTATATCAGAAAGACAGAAAGAAATGCAGTTTGGCTTCAGCTCTCTATTTTTGTCTCTGGATTCTTCCATTATGTGCAGCTGAAAGTTATTTTGGTTTTGCTGTATGTCAGAAAATAACATAGCTCTCCTTAAGGGGCTTTGATTCTGCTTATGCTATTCTAGTGACCTTCAGAAAAGGAGGTTTCTTGTATTCAAGGGCAGAAAGCAATGTCTTTAGTGATAACACCAGCACATTATAGGATGCATGTGCGGCATGAAATGTGTGACTTTTTAATTGCAATTAAATATATTCAGGATGTTAATTGCAGCTGGAGGGCAAGACAGTTTGAAGGCTGCAATAAGGATTAGGAGCTAGGGCTGGTGGTGGAGGGAAGGAAGGCACTAGTGTCAGGGGTTCGGGGGGAAGGCAGAGGGAGATGAAATCCTAAGGGTTACAACAATAAAGACTTTTTATTGGCCCCCCAAGATTCCAATTAACATTCTTCTTAGGAGCACCACAATGATGCTTTCTAGTGTGCTGTGTAACTAAATTGGGGTTAGGGAAAAGAAAGGAAGGAGGACCTGATCTGCCTCCCTGTAATGCAAAAACAGCACAACCAGAGTCTTATGCCCTAAAGGGAAGAGAAGCTGATGGAAAGCAAGCTACTTAAGCGAAATCTGGAATTCTGTAGGTTGTAGAGAGCACTTTAGCTTTATTGTCTATGGCAAGATTGCTATTATATGGAGGCAACTACCTATTGGTTCCATATAGTCACTGGAGTTAGGAGAGGTTAAGGGGAATACCTTAACCATTAGCCAGGGCTGTGTGTACTTAAAGAAATAAAAACCTCAACTCTTGCTGCAAGGCAGCCCAAAATACAGTACTAAGAGGCGAATTCTGACTATTTGACCTAAATCTAAGAAAATAAGAAAATTTGCATACTTGATCTCACATTGCATAATTTGCTTTGCTTCTTAAAACTATTATTCATTGTTGGTTCTTGTTCTGTCACAGGAAGAGGCAAGGAAGTATTCAGGGCACTGAAGTCCTGCCTTGCAATCATTGGAAATCTTATCCAGCCAACCCTTTGGCTTCTGAAATGAGAGTGGATCCACTTACCTTTAGAAATATGTTCACAGCCATAAACGTCTAGAAATTCACTTTGAAATTATATACAGTCCTGCTGAAAAATGCATCTAAAGCAATGCCCCACTCAGCCCCCAACCCTCAGGTGTTGATTTTATTTTTTGTGTGCATCTTCACTTGAATGCAAGTTGAACCCTTCACATGATCAGGAAGCTTTCTTTATCAGAATCTTCAAATATTCAGAAAGTTCTGCTTGCATTCACATGAACATGAATAAAAGCTCTATTTGGACTTTTGCCACTCAACATGGGAAAGGTCAGGGACTGAGCAGACTAGGTGATGTGCACCAGGATGTTAGAGTACATGCCTCTGTCCCATATACCAGGCACCCCCAAACTCGGCCCTCCAGATGTTTTGGGACTACAGTTCCCATCATCCCTGACCACTGGTCCTGTTAGCTAGGGATGATGGGCGTTGTAGTCCCAAAACAGCTGGAGGGCTGAGTTTGGGGATGCTTGCCATATACAGTCAGAGCAGTCACATGCTCTGTCAAATGCTGAAACATGCTTTGGGTGATAATAGAGTCAAGTGTTGGTAGTGTAGTTTGGCTTTTGTGATTCTGAAATACTGTACTCTTTCCTTTAGTACTGGGTACATTAAAAAAAATAGCCATAATTTAACTGGGCACCGTATGAAGAAGTGCTTCCTTACGTCTGTACTGAATTGATTGCCCCAAGTTCTAGGATTAAGAGAAGGACTTCTGCATCTACTTTCTACACACAATTAATTGGCCCAACAGTGGCCCATTGGATCATGCAATAGGCACACTGGTGAGGAGGCCTCAGCATAGCTTTCCTTCCTTCTCCACTTCCCCTAAAAATCTATCTTGTTCTAGGGACATGCTTTGCAACAATTGTCTTGATAAGACCATAATTATTTTCCAGGGGAGACAGGAGATAAAATTATCACAGCAGTGTCCCCAAAGAACTCACACATACAATTAGTCTAACTATTAGGTGTGTCTGCAGTGTGCCCTGTGCAGAAGTGTTGTTGAGGCAGCAAATATTCATTTGCCTATCAGAGACATGAAGTGCCTTTGAAACCTGCATAACTGTTAATATTCTCAACAACAGGAAAGGGGCTATTGGGTTACCATTACACACAGCTGCAGTGAAATGTGTAGCTTGGCCCTGTTCATCCAAACTCAGGCATGTTTACTCAGAACATCACAAATGAAGCTTATTTCACAAGAAGTATTAAAGCTTAGAATGCATAGGTTGGAATGACATCAAAGAATAACATAAGAACTATGTATGTATGTATGTCCTGTTGAAGAATATGGGGCTCTGAGAGTCCATGTTACACTTCTCCAGCTGAACCATGAAGGTCCAACTCATCCAAAGATCTAAAAACTGGGAATTAGAGTGTCAGCTTTGGCACAAAACTGGTGAAGACCTGTGGAATTGTACCTGCATCATAAATTGTCAATAGCACTGGTAGTATCTCAGAGATATTTCATTGAGAGTTGTTCTTCAATATCTTGGTATTTGCTAATCTTGTGCATCAAGATGAAGAGGGATGCAGCATGGACCCAAATACCCAGTTACCTGGACTATCTCCAAATCGAAACCTGTTTAGCACAGAACTGATCCATGTTAAGTTATGGGTGAACATATCAGACGACACAGTGATTCTTCAAACAGCTCTTGTTTATTCAAAGGCCAGAACAGAACTGAACTGAAGGGTTCAGCCAGCCTGCTTATATAGAGCTCCACTACAACACAACTGTAACACTTTCTGTAACTATCCAATCACTGAACGTCACTTTCAGTCCCTTATTTGCATATGTGGACCTGAGTGAAAACTATCTACAGTATACCCCTGCTGACCCAGGGTGACAACTTCAGTACATAACAATCCACACCTTGCAAATTACCAGGATACCTGGTAGTGTTGCCCCACAAGTACAATGCTAGCAGTATTAGCAATAATAACATGCAGGCTTTTGTCATGTTTGGTGGAGATGTCCTTTGGGTCAAATATTTGGATTGGTTCATGAGAACTGCTGCAAAATATTTTGGTGGCAACAGATATTAGCACAGAACTGGACATCTGGTTTATGCCCCAAAGGAATGGAATGGTTCTTTCAATTTCTTGCAACTGCAGAAATGGGCACGCAACAACATCAGAGAATAATGTTAAAATGCTGAAAATATTATAAGAATTATTAATATTTAGGAGAGTGGGCTCACAGAAAACTGGGCCACCCTACTTTCAACTGCAACAAGAGGTCCTATTTTAATTTTTCTCTATATAGTTACTTCAGGCAGAGCACTTTTTACCAACACTGAGATACAGACTTCAAATTTTCTTGCAGTTGCTGAGAGGCTCAGAGAATATTGTGTGTGAACCTGGAAGAAAACAAACAGCAAGCTATCAAAGTAAATAGCAGTCAGTTGAAAAGGCTGAATAGAGGTTAATTCAATTATTTAATGGATGTCTACTTCTGTTCTTTCCTTCGGGCAGCTGTGCTTTTGCATGTTCTGCTTTCCACTCCAGACATATCTCTTCAGAGTTCTTTCCCCTAACAGCAATAATATTTCACCTTCCTTCTTATATACCTTAGTCTTCAGCATTATGACAGTCTTCCCATACAGTTGGATGCCTAAATTTTGCTGTGCCCACTGGTAATGTGAATGACACATTCAGTCCAGTAAAAATGTAGGGTTTTTTTTTGGGTGGGAAGGTTTTTAAAATATTAGTGGAGAAAGCTTATGAGCAGGCTGTACCTTTATTTGCGTGGACAGGCGGAGTCCCCAGATCCCCCGCGGTCCCCCCGTCATGCGGAATAACGACTCGAGACAACGTGCTATGGGATTAAATTGGCCACAACTTTATTGAATTTCAAATGTGGGTAGACCTTGGCTCAGGCATTGGGTGTTCTCCCTCCCCAGTCCCCAGCCGGGGATCTAGGGAGCATCAGGGTTTTTCAGTGTGTGTGTGGGGGATGGGCCGGCTCTGGAGAACATATGTTCAAGCAGAGACAGCCGCCCCCGTTACGCCGCCGCCGCAGGGGAGAGCAATGACAACCTTTCGGCGCACGGCCAAAGCCTCCCTTCAGAAACCCCTTTAACGGGGAACCCTGGTATCGCCGCCGCAAAGAGGAAGATGGACTAAAGGATTCCGCCCAAGGCCTGATACTGCCAAAGTTGTGACGTTTTGCTACGGGAAAGGCGAAACCTGCCAATGCAGGGAAATTCCTTTCCGGCCCTTTAACAGCGACCTTACGTAGCAGCGCCCGCATACCTGTGAAGAAAAGTTAACCTGCGAAACCTGTGAAGAAAAGTTAACCTGCGAAATAAGGCATTAACTGAGGGTGGGTAGGGTGGGAGAAGCTCTGGAGCCAAGTGAGGATTCCCAGGTAAGATCCTCCCTCTATTGTGTGGGCAGGTAATCCCTCCCCTACCTGGACTGGTCTCCTTGGCAACGCTTCCCCCAGGTGGGATTGGGCAAATGACTGAGGTAGGCGGAGACCTCCAGGTACCCCACCTGAGGGAAGGCAAGGCCAAGCCTAAGCTATTGGAGCCGCTCGAGATCCAGGGGCTGCACGCGTCCACGCAAAGGGCGCCCCCCGTTTTTAAGCGGGGAGCGGTCATTGCGTGGACAGGCGGAGTCCCCAGATCCCCCGCGGTCCCCCCGTCATGCGGAATAACGACTCGAGACAACGTGCTATGGGATTAAATTGGCCACAACTTTATTGAATTTCAAATGTGGGTAGACCTTGGCTCAGGCATTGGGTGTTCTCCCTCCCCAGTCCCCAGCCGGGGATCTAGGGAGCATCAGGGTTTTTCAGTGTGTGTGTGGGGGATGGGCCGGCTCTGGAGAACATATGTTCAAGCAGAGACAGCCGCCCCCGTTACGCCGCCGCCGCAGGGGAGAGCAATGACAACCTTTCGGCGCACGGCCAAAGCCTCCCTTCAGAAACCCCTTTAACGGGGAACCCTGGTATCGCCGCCGCAAAGAGGAAGATGGACTAAAGGATTCCGCCCAAGGCCTGATACCGCCACCCGAGACCGCAAAGATTGCGGTCTCGCCGCCAAGACTACCTACATCTGAAAAGCGCCTTTGCCATCCTCCAACCAGTCAGTCAGGCCATGCCTGATGTCGCTCAGCCAACGCTCGTTACCAAGGTCCGATAGGTGCACGCCATCGGGCCGAAATAGCTCCTGCATGTAAACTTTAATGTTGGGGTGTTTCACGACGCGACCTCCCATGCGAGTGGTTGCAGAGCGCAGTGCCCTATTGATTTTTTCCACAGTGTAGTTAAGTCTGGTGGGTTTGATGTTGCCACGCCAATGCAAGCGTGGCAGAAGTTCGGACCAGAAAATCGTAATACTGGGGTGAGTGGCGTGTATGTTTTCCAGGTCTGCGATAGCTGTTTTGATCAGAACTATGCTTTTACGCACGACCAAGTCGTTTTCGCCAAGGTGGAGCACAACCGCGTTTGGCGGGTGGCGGAACGCAAGTTCGTGACGCAACCGAGGGAGCAGGGCATCCCACCGCATTCCACGTTGTCCGAACCAGGAAATGGAGATCTTTGGCTGAAGACCCAGATGCTCTCTGCCTGGACCAGTAGTGGCATGGATGGCCGCCCAATGCACAATGCTGTGGCCGAAGATCCACACATGTTTGGGGGTTGAGCCTGAAAGAAAGGATTATATGGAATCTGTCAATGCCTGTTGGTAGTCTCTAATGTAGCCTTTGAAGGCAGCTGAACGCCACCGCCCCATTGTCTTTATGTGTTCTGCCGGGAGGCCGCTTGCAGCTGCCGTGGTTGCTGCACCGATGCGAAAGGAATGCCCGGAAAATTGTGCCGGGTCGCCTCCACAAGCGTGGATGGCCTTGCGCATTATTGAGACAAATTGGCAACGGGTCATGGGGCGGCCTGATGCATGAATGAGGAGAGGGCCTGGTCCTGGAGGACGTACCTTCAGGAATTTGCGTGTGTCCGCAACAGGGCATGGTCCAGTGTGCGGGGAGGAGGCTAGACTTAGCGTGGAACCCCTACCTAGTTGATCGGTTTTGGAGGCTCGGATTTTGACTTGTATCATGTGCCTGTCAAGGTTGATATCAGCCACAGACAAGCCCCTGCGATGAGGTGACAATGTGCCCCCTATGCACTCTCCGATACGGAGCGCACCAAAGAAGGCCAGGGAGAAGGCTGCCCTGAAGAGCCTGACCTCATAGTTGGACCAGCAAATACTGGGGAGCGCATCCCATATCAGCTGGAGGATCTCTATGGTTACTGGCCTCCTCTTATCTGGAATGGGCGGGTGGGAGCGACGCCACCCCGCAAGAAGCTTCCTTACGTGGAAAGTGTTACAGGGGTCTGGGAGCCAAAAACAGTTGCTGAAGTAGGAGATAGCGGCCTTGTGCAGGCTGATGGTTTTAAGGGCCATGCCCCTACGCTTTAGGTGAACCAAATATTTTAGAACATCAGACTCCTTAGCTGTACGTCTGCGTCGTGAGCCAAACTTATCTCTGAACCCCTCGAATTGGGACCATGCTCTGGTGTAGGACCGCAGCGTTGATGGTGCAAGGGCACTCAGAACTCCTGCTGTCACTTCTCCCGTCCAATTTCCCAGAGGTCCTCCGGAAAGGCTTCTGGGAGTTGATCGGCCTCGGGTGCTAGGTCGCGAAAGCGCTCCATCTGAAAGCGAGACAGGGCATCTGCAATGTCGTTATTGAGGCCCGGGATGAACCGCGCAGAAAAGGAGATGTTACCTTTCAGACATTCTAGCACGAAGAGACGGAGCACGCGAATTACCCTGTTGGATTTTGCGGATTGCTTCGCAATGATTCTTACCACCGCCTGGTTGTCCGACCAGAAGCACACCCTGGTGTCCTTGAGGAGGTGCCCCCAAACACGGAGGGCCACTAGAATTGGGAAGAACTCAAGAAAAGTTAAATCACGTGTAATGCCCTCCTCGTGCCAAGATGTCGGCCAAGGCTGCGCGCACCAGTGACCCCTGAAGTAGACGCCGAAGCCAAAGCGACCAGAGGCGTCAGAGTGCACCTGTAGCTGTTCCTTAGGCAGCAGCCAATCTTGCCAGAAGGATACCCCATTGTAACTTTCCAGGAAGGTTAGCCATATTTTGAGGTCTTCCCTTATGGTGTGGGTGACCCTGATGTGGTGATGGGGGGCAACACCGCCAGCCGTGAGACGGGCTAAGCGTGCGCAAAAGGCGCGACCGGGCGAGATAACCCTGCATGCAAAGTTGAGGTGTCCTAAGAGTGTCTGGACCTGACGCAACGTGGTCTTTTTCTGGGCCATCATGTTAGTTATCAATTCCCTCAACGTGGCGAGTTTGGCCAGGGGCAGGCGTGAGGTTTGGCTGACAGAATCCATTTCAATACCCAGATATGAGATGACAGTGGTTGGACCTTCGGTCTTGTCCGCCGCCAATGGGATGCCCAATTCAGCTGCCAGCTGAATGAAGCATGCCAGCGCCCTAGCACACGCGTCAGAGCCTGCTGGCTGCACGAAAAAGTAGTCATCTAGGTAATGGGAAATGCGGTGGGACCCCGACCTGCGTTTCATGGCCCATTCCACGAATGTGCTGAAGGTTTCAAATGCAGCGCATGCGATGGAACAGCCCATGGGCATAGCTTTGTCAAAGTACCAGTGGTCCTGGAATTTGAAACCTAGCAACCAGAAGTCCCTGGGGTGGACTGGTAACAGACGGAAGGCTGATTCGATGTCACATTTTGCCATGAGCGCGCCCGGGCCACACTCCCTAACCAGCCTGATTGCCTGATCAAGAGATGCATATTTGACTGAGCATTGTTCTTGGGGAATGGCATCATTTACTGACCCACCCTTTGGGTAAGAAAGGTTATGTATTAATCGAAACTCGCCTGGGGCCTTCTTAGGTACAATACCTAGTGGAGACACTATGAGGTTAGGAAATGGAGGTTCTGTGAAGGGACCTGCCACTCGCCCCAGCAAGCGTTCTTTGGTGATCTTCTTCTCGGCAATGTGTGGCATATCTCGGACAGACTTTTGGTTGGGGGGATTGGTGCATGAGGGGGTGCCTACCACTGGGATGCGGAAACCTTCCTTAAAGCCCTCCTCAATGTATTTTGCTGCCTCTTTGTTGGGGTACTGGTGTAACAAAGGCAGCATTGCTGATAGAGATATGGGTGAGGGGGCTAGGGAAAGGAGAGCGCTATTTGCGGGCATTGTTTTTGCTTTGCTGGGCGCCAGAGGAGCCTGTAGAGGCTCCGGCCTCTCTTTTGTCTTGAGATGTGCTTGCGCCTGATCCGCGGGAGCCTCGAAAAAGCTTCTTCCCCCGAAAACATTTTATGGTGGGGTGAGATCCACTACAGCGCTCGCATTCATGAGCAAATCGACATTTTTCTCTGAAGCAGGAGCCGTTGTTATACTCCCAGCAAGATCTCTTGGGGGCCTTGGATTGATATTTGGACTGTTTCACATTGTCGGGCCCTTTCTTGAAGAACGGGGAAACCAACTCAGACCACACGTCGTCATCTTTGATATCCCATCTAACTGTGTCGTCCTCTGCCGCCCGCTCCCTGAATGCCTGGTCATAGGCGAGTGCCGCCTCCCCCCCCGCCATGGCTTCAGCCTTTAGGATGATGAGTAGGTAGTTGGTGAGGTGCCAACCCCTGTCAGGGTAACTGGCGACTATAATACCCATGTAATTGGTATATGCAGTGAGCCAATTACGAAAGGTACGCTCAACACTCACTTTTTTATCTTTTTTTCTCTGCTCGGCGGATTTAGATTTTAGGGCTGTCGAAGCGGCAGGGGATAGCAGATCAAACAAATCCACGAACTCCCCATTAAGGATGCGTTCCCGCAACTTCTCACGGATGCGAATGCCTGGGGGCTGGTCGGTTCTTTTGTGGTTGGATTTCCTAATTCTACCTCTGGAGTCAATGCCCTCCTCCCCGCACGGCGCGATAGCACCATGTTCACGCCTGTGCCTCCGGTTGCGGCGCCGCCAGACCCAGTGCGGCAGCCCTGGGGCGTCGGGGCCTGTAACCCAATAGCCTTTGATGCTCCCCCCCTGTTCACTATCAGTGGAGCTGGACCTACCTGAGGAACTAGATGATCCAGACGAGTCCCTCTTGGACTTGTGGCCCCTCCTCCTGGATTTGTGGTGTTTCCTCCCGCGATGACGCGATCTGCGCGACTCAGGGCTCTTGTCACTCTTGTACCTGTCCGAGGAGCTGGAATGGGGGGACCTACCTCTGCGCCTGGTGGATGTGGATGATGAACGTGACCCGCCTTCCTGAGCACCGCGGTCAGAGGAGCTGCTACTGCGCCCTCGCCTGCGGCCGTGAGGTGACCCGTAGCTCCCTCTGCGCGAATCCCGCCGCTCCAGGCGGCGCCTCAGCCGGGCGATGGTCCTGTCCCTACTGTCTCCACGCACCGAGTGCGAGAGACTGCTACTAAGAGAGGAGCGGGTGGAGGAGGAGCTCTCTGCACGTCTCGGCTTGGCAGCCAACCCCCTGCCGGCACGGCTTGCCAAGGCTAGTGGGCTTATGGACCCAGAAGACCCTCTAGGTGCCGCTGCCCTCTTGGGCGCGGCTTTCTTGGGCTTGGGCTGCTCCTCCCTGGTTGCACGCGCCTTCCGCTGTCCGGTTGCCTGTCTCTGGGCAGGCTTGGTGGGCGCACCCCTTACGGTGCCCCTTCTGGTGCGGGGAGGAGAAGCAGCCTGACGCTTTGGTGGCATGGTGTGGGGCTAATAGAGTGGGGTATGCTAAGGAATCCGTAAGAAGGGGGGGCAATGGTTGGTAGGAAATGCCCACTATTAATTTGCAAACACAGACTAGTGATAAAGGTAAGGGTACAATTGATGGGAGGGGAGGGGATAAGGCAAGAACTGAGTCGCAGCAGGGATCGCTACTGAAGGCTGCAAAATAAGACGAGCAATAGTTTAGAAAATCACTGCACAGGTTTCAGTTGGGGTCCATGGGTCTCCCCTTGTTGATAATGAGCGCGATGCCTGCTGTCCGCTGCACCTGCTGGCAAGCCATGATGGTGAGATGTAAAACCAATACGTACCGAATGAGGCCATAGGTGTGATGACCACCGCCATGCAGCCAGATCCAGGATGGCTGCTACCATGCGGCCACCGGCACAATGGCTGCCGCCATGCGGTCACCATTGAAATGGCTGCAGACGTGGAGCCACCATTAAGCAGGCCCTGCCATGGTTTATGGGGGTGTGGGGCAAGCAGAGGCCCATGCTGCCATGCAGAGGCCATCCCGGGGGGGGGGTGGTGGGTATGCCCGCCGGGTGCAGAAGACCCCCCCGCCGCCGCCCAGGGGAGGTTCCAGGGTCGCCAGAGACATGGCGTAGGCCATGTGAGGCGGCAGGACCTCCCTGCGCCCTCACAAAGGGCCGGCCAAAGGTGGGGGAAGGCCACATGGTGTGGCCTGCGGCCCCCCCACGGAACGTGGGGGCGGCAGGAAGGCCCCCGCCGCCCAGGGGAGGCTCCGAGGCCGCCAAAGGCCCAACTAGGCCGCACAACCTGGCGGAGACTCCCTGAGGCCCAGCCAGGCCTCCCGGAGCCAGGGGAGGGCACGGGCCATGGCCCGCGCCCCCCCGGCGATCGTGGGTGTGGCGGGAAGGCCCCCGCCACCCGGGGGGAGGCTCCAGGGCCACCGGAGGCCCGATGAGAGGCTCCAGGGCTGCCAGAGGCCTGCCTAGGCCGCGAGACGCGGCAAGGCCTCCTCGAGGCCCAGCCAGGCCTCCCTGAGGCCCCGCTGGGCCTCCGGAGCCGGGGGAGGCCGCGCAGCGCAGCCCGCGGCCCCCCCGGCGATCGCGGGGGTGGCGGGAAGGCCCCCGCCACCCTGGGGAGGCTCCAGGGCCGCGGGAGGCCCGCTAGGCCGCCGGATGCGGCAGAGCCCCCCCCCCGAGGCCCAGCCAGGCCTCCGGAGCCGGGGTAGGCCGCGCGGTCCGCGCCCCCCCCCAGCGATCGTGGGGGCGGCGGGAAGGCCCCCGCCGCCCAGGAGAGCCTCCCGGGCCGCCAGAGGCCTGATTAGGCCGCAAAACGTGGCAAGGCCTCCTCGAGGCCCAGCCAGGCCCCATTGAGGCCCAGGTAGGCCTCCGGAGCCGGGGAGGCCGCGCGGTGCGGCCCGCGGCTCCTCTGGCGATCGCGGGGGCAGCGGGAAGGCCCCCGCCGCCCAGGGGAGGCTCCAGGGCCGCGGGAGGCCCAACTAGGCCGCGGAATGCGGAGGAGCCCCCCTTGAGGCCCAGTAAGGCCTCACAAAAACGCGGCGGGCCTCCCTGCGGCCTAAACGAGGCCGCTTGGTGGCCTCCAAGGCCCTGGGGGGTGACTGGGTACCCCCCCGCCACCACCCGCCGTACCCCGGGGCCGCCAGGCCTGGCGGGGAAAGGGAAGTGCCGCGTGTGGCGTTGCCTCCCCCCCCCGCGGCCCACACGCCCCCGCAGGCATGGGGGGGCAGCTAGAGGGGCCCCCATGCCACCACCCAACACCCCGGGGCATCAGGGCCCGCCTCGGGATAAGGATCCCCTTTTAAAAGGGGTATCCTGAAATCCATTACCCCCCCCCCGTTATCTTCTGGGAACCCTGTCGCGGGGGGGGGGAGGCCAAAGGCCCCAGGCTTACCTTTTGGAGCAAGGAAGTCCAGCGACGTCCTTCCTGGAGAAGCTCTGGAGCCAAGTGAGGATTCCCAGGTAAGATCCTCCCTCTATTGTGTGGGCAGGTAATCCCTCCCCTACCTGGACTGGTCTCCTTGGCAACGCTTCCCCCAGGTGGGATTGGGCAAATGACTGAGGTAGGCGGAGACCTCCAGGTACCCCACCTGAGGGAAGGCAAGGCCAAGCCTAAGCTATTGGAGCCGCTCGAGATCCAGGGGCTGCACGCGTCCACGCAAAGGGCGCCCCCCGTTTTTAAGCGGGGAGCGGTCATTATCAAATGAGTAGTTTTAATAATCTCATACCTTTGGCATGCAACAGGGCCTGAAATTTTGGGCAACTTATGCCCATCATTGCTGCACCTTCAGCTCTTGAAACTACTTATAAGAGGCAGGGTCTGGGTATCTTAACCAGGTCTCACCAGAGTTGCTGCATATTTTCAGACTGGGGTGGCTTGGACACACAGTCCAGTCCAAGTATAATTTACAAAGATGGGCCTCCTGTCAGTTTGCATTTCTTTGTACAGAAGGTATTGATCTGCTGTATAAAATATTTCCTATTTTATTGATTCAAGAGGGTTCTAGAAGCTTCTCTGTGTGATACAAGCTAGTGCAAGCTGTAAGTTTCTAGCCGAGAAGCAAGTTTCTGTTCTGCCTAGAAAGAGGCAGAAGGTTCTGATGTTTGGGTTATTCCTTCAGAAAAGCTGAACAGCTGGTTTAAACTGGTTCTGTTATCTCTTTCACTCAAGGTCATGCTGATTATAATAATAGGCCAGAAGGAGCTTGAGTTTCACTTTCTATCTCTCTTTCCTTCTGGTATGGTGTTCTGTACATAGTATGCTTAGCGTTAAGGTTTTGGTCCTGTTGTAAGTTACTGTAAGTTTAAGTTAAGACTGCTGCAGCTGGATTTCTTATGGGCAGTGCCAATCCTTAATGTATGGATTTTTGACCATTATGCTCATTTGCCTTCACTAGCAGTAAAGCTCTGCCAGATGAAATACAATTGCCTCTGTTGTATTTTGGGGGGAATCCTGCAACGAGCTACGTTTATTTTACTGTGCTAACTATACATTGGAATTTGCTCTGGATCAATATTGAGCAGAATTCTTGACACCTCCATCCTAAATCCACTGAAAAAAATCTGGATATTATCAGAGTTCGGAGGTAATTTTGTCCTTATATAACACCTTGCTCCAACATGCTGGTTAGGAGAAGAAAGACAAACCTGTTAGGGGTTGCAACCATTTTGGGCCATGGAGTTTTGAGAAAAATAGTTGCTGTGGTGCATATGGCAGAACACAAATGGTTGCCATGGGGATATGGCATAGCACAAAATGCCTCCCACATGTAAAAGAGCAGGGAAAGAATGACAAGAGCACAAAATGGTGCATTGTTGGTTTTTGTTGGAATATTTACTGAGACCTTTTATAGGCTCTACAAGCAGTGCTGGAGTGGCAAATCTTGCTGTACATAATGGTAGATGCAGCACTGCCCCATCCTATCAGAATGATGGAGATTCCTGTTCAAAAGGAAAGTGGACTTGCTTAAGGCTTTTGCTTCAGATTGCTTTTTCTCAGCGCAGGACAACAGCTGTAGCAGTAAGGCTAATAGCTAGTTGACACTATGCACTGCACATTTACATGCTTTCCACAGCAGTTGAATGAGATGCTTGGAGAGGGGAGATATATTTTATAATGCAGCTGTCAAGACATTGCCGCCAGAAAGCATAACAGGTGCCGTTATGTAAAATCCTGTCCAGCTGTCAGATTTCGCTTAGATTTATGTTAGTTGGTGAAGAGATTGAAAGCAGTAATGGTCCTTCAAAAATAGAGGAAGAAGACCAAAGTTATATCATGGTACTGTGCATGTTTGTTTATTCAGAAGAAAGTTCAGGAGTTCTGTGGGTCTTTCTCCCGAGTATCTTTGCATAGGATGGCAGCCATGATGTTACATAATATTTTTGGGATAACATTGGTATGGGAAGGAATGTTCCACCATGTTGTGTTCTGGTTGGTTGTTAGAAAATGATTGGGGTCTGTTTTAGGGGCTGACCAGAAGTTTAGAAGTTCACAGGAGGGTCAAATGTTTCGTTGAAGGTACTTTGAAGATATAAGAGTGAAAGGTGGAAAGAAGCACAACAGATTTTAGGAATCAAAACTGAAACAGCATTCTGCTCGAAGCTTGAACTATTGGAAAGTGTTAGCATGGTTGGAGTACTGTGGCAGAAAGGAGGAAGGAGAAGACCTCTAAGGGACCCAGGGAGGCAAACTGAGAAGTATTGGTAGGTTAGGGAAATGGTCCAGAACAGGCATAGCAATATCAGCCCTCAGTCACTCCAACTGAGCCCCTTGGGAGTGCCCCTCAGAGCCACGTGTGCCATAGATCTGTCACATGCCCCTTAAACTAGCAACTTGCCACCAGGTACACTGGGGTTTTTTATCCCATTGCCATTGCTGAAATAAGGTTTCAGTCCAGTCCAGTGAGCTGCTGTACATGGGTTGTGTGGGTGGATGGGTGGGTGCCATCTTGTCATATGCCTCAGGCAGTCAAATTTCTTTGGCCAGCCCTGGGTTATATAGAGAGATCATGGAGCACATAGCAGTGTAGATATAAAAACTTGTGATATTACATTTTGAAAGTTTATTATATATATAGTTTGCTCTGGATTTTGCTGTCCAGAGAATGCTTTTCTGTCACAAACACTTTCTTTGAAACATTAAGTTTGTATAGGCTTGTTGAGGTTTGCTGTTCTGCTTTTGCTAGGTTTTCCTTTAGCCATAAAGTGGCCCTAGAATAGAAAGGGGGGGGACCCATTCACTTTCTGTCTTCTTCATCAATCATACTACGACAACCTATACAATCCATTGCAGAGTAAAAAGACAACCACTGTCTGACTGGGAAATGTAGCAATGGGATAAGTAATGCTTGAGAAATCAGTAGACTGTGACTAACTACGGTTGATGACTTTGCATGTCTCATGCGAGCTCTTTAGTACTGATGCCAATATCCACTGACACTTCCCAGCAAAGGCAAGGAAGAAGCCTTTATTTACATTGTCATTCAACATACGTCAATAACAATAACACAAAATTAGAAAGAACAGTGTGGTCCATTTGATAGAAAGCTGGGGAGACCACATGCAAACAAGAACAGGGGTTCTATAGCTTTAATGAATATATTTGATATGGTAGGGACTTTTTTTCATTACTTCCTTCATTTCTATTATTAAAGACTTCTTTTGTTTTTCATTCTTAAAATTATATTCATTTTCTTATTAATTCAGTATTCTTTTATTTGTTTTCATTATTACGTTTCCTTGCCTTTCTCCCACACCCATAACTTATTTTCCACTTCCTGCAGATGTGGTAGCAATCAGAACTGATTTGGCAGCAGCCATGTTATTTAACCAGAATGCCCCAGAACAATGTAACATACAAGGCATTGGGATGGGGGTGTGTGTGGTAATGGCAGCCACCACATAAAATGGTCTCTGTCTCTGTCTAGAATGCTGACATTTTTTCTCAGAACACCCCAGAATGATTAAACACTGGATATATTCTGGCAAAATAAAATAGCAGCTTCTAGGAGGCAACTGCTGAGAGGACATTGAGTGCTGATGGGGAAGGCAAGTCCACCCCTCCAAATGAGTTATGAATGGGTATGAATTGGGAAATGAAAGCAAACCCATATTGTTTCATAACATATTAAACTTCAACCACCACCAACAACAACACTTTATAACGGCCGTAGACCAGCGTAAGTAGGGAGGGGTACAATCACTTAAAATCATTTAAAATTTAAAAATAAAGTTAAAAAAACTAAAAGGAGTATCAACAGAATACAGTGTGTGTGTGTGTGTCCATAAGAATCCAAAAGAGGGTAAGAAAGTCTAAAAGAAGGGTTAGAAACATCAGACAAGAGTGAAAGAGTGCAAAAGGCTAGTATATATAAGACCACAGCTGTCAGTCTACAGACCACTTCAATACGAGTGCTCATTATATCTAGTTTGTGGCACAGATCATCATCTGTCGAATCTTGAGCGCTGCTGTGCAGCATCTGGCAACGTTGTATGTTGTAGCAAGATTGGAACTTGAACCAAGCGAACCCCATTCAACACATTTTTTTATTATTTACAAAACTATGTGAAAGGTCTTGCATTCTCTCAGGAAGGATGAGGTTGAAGCACCAGAAGTGCAGTATGGCTTGTGATTAAAAGAAGTCCGTTTAATCTTAATGTTATACAGTACGTAGCTTTTTACCTGGGTGCGTGTAAACAGAAT
Organism: Podarcis raffonei; assembly: GCF_027172205.1. Lineage (NCBI taxonomy): Eukaryota > Metazoa > Chordata > Lepidosauria > Squamata > Lacertidae > Podarcis > Podarcis raffonei. The sequence goes on from NC_070604.1 coordinate 57,897,055, forward strand.
ATGAGAATCAGAAAGCAGAAGGAAGCCATATAAGAATGAGGGTGAGGGAATAGTCTTGGGTGCCTCTGGATGGTACAGGAAGACATCAAGCTCATATCCAGATCTTTTGCAGATTGCAAATAAATGGATAAATAGAATTAAAAGTGTGGGATGAACAAATACAGTGGTACCTTGGGTTACATATGCTTCAGGTTACAGACACTTCAGGTTACAGACTCCGCTAACCCAGAAATAGTACCTTGGGTTAAGAACTTTGCTTCACGATGAGAACAGAAATTGTGCTCCGGCGGTGCAGCAGCAGCAGGAGGCCCCATTAGCTAAAGTGGTGCTTCAGGTTAAGAACAGTTTCAGGTTAAGAACAGACCTCCAGAATGAATTAAGTACTTAACCCGAGGTACCACTGTAATAAGGAAATGTGTAAATTTCCCACAGACAAATTAGGATGTTTACTGTCATATAATCACTCCATATATAAATAAGAATGAATGCTTAATAAAAACTCGGCACGTGCAATTGTCTCCAGTAAAGTTCCCCAGAGGAGTTTTGCAAATTGCCCAGAACTGACCTTTTAGTTGAATACATGTGTAAGATATTTGTTCTTGTGATCAAGAATACAAAAAGGATTGGAAAATGTTTGTAGAGTATTTTAAAAATCAGTATAAACAAGTGAACAGATTAGTAGGACTTGAATAAATTCAGCAGTAGAAGAGGAAGTAGGAGATTATTAGTAAGAAGTAGAACTAGGTAACTTAGATTATGTGGAAGAGAGGGAAAACAAAAGATACCAGAGGAGAGAAAGGTAAATAATACTTAAAAAAAAAAAGTATTTGTTTATGTGAATGTTTGCATTGGTGCACTACAGATCTTGTAACAGTTGAGCCCCTATATGCAAAAAATAGTTTTACCTTGTTTATTATTACTATGCTAATGGTTATGTACTGGGTGGTGAAATTAACTAACTACATCTTAATGTTTACATGCAGATTGATGTATCCATTTCCACTAAGAGATACAATTTCTTACTAAATATTAATTGGTTCCTTTTGAAGCAAAGAACAATAATATGACATTGTTCATACAAGTAATTGCATTCAAATTACTGTTGCAGGTTGTTTTTTCCTCATTTTAAATTGAGATAAGTGATGCCAGTCCAATTTATTACCACCATATTAGTCCATATTCAATACTAGGAACACAAGCTACATGGCTGAATTAGAAAAAATGAAAGTTTGGATTAAATTTTGATCCAGAAGGTAACATTGGGAGATGGTAGCAGTGGGAATATGTTGGTCCCATGAGTAGAAGCACAGAATTAAAACTACTTGAGATTAAAGCCTGGGGGAGGAAACTTCACTTGGGTTAAATGGCTGGTGGGAAAATGTTAACGCTTCTTCTTCTCTGCTTATGGTCATCCCTGCTTGAAGCAGCTTTCCGTGCTGAAAAATGGCCAATGGATTATTATTTGCGCTGCAGAATTTGCACAAGATTGAGAGTGGTTTTTCTCCCCGTCTCTGATCAGAACACCAGTTGGCATCTTATTCTATTTTCCTATCCACATCCTCCCATTTGCTTTGGCTTTCTTTTAATTCCGACTCCCTGCCCTTGCAAAGTCATAGAAACATCTGATGTTTTTTAAAGTCACGAAAGGAAGGGGAAACAACATTCAAATGGCAGCGACAGAATGATGAAAAATGCAAGCTCTGAAATACTTGCTGGGGGGCAAGAAGACTTGCACGTGTCCCATCATCCGCCATGGCTGTGCTTAAACTGACTTTTGTTGCCATGCAAATCACAAACACCTCTTCGTCACAAATACGCTCCATTCAACCCTTTTCTTATTTGCAGAGTGGATTGCACAGCCTAGGACAGGGATTAAGTCACAACCATAGGTTGAGAAGATCTTTCTTTCAGCCTGATTAGTATTGGCTGTAGCCGTGCCAATGAGAACAAGTGCCTCTGCCACTGAAAGTGCATCTAACAAGGGCAGCTGAGGCAGAGATACTGCACAGTCCTCTTTGCAAGCCCATAAGAGCGATCTGCCCTGCAAATTATTACAGGCTCCACCCCTTCATCTTCTTCCACATTTTTCTACGATTCCCAGTTTGCTTTTCCCTCTGCTTCCACCACACCACACATCTATTTCTTAGGACTCAGTTACACAGCTGCAAATAAAACGTTTTAAATGTGTTGTAAAGTGCAATATACAAATGTGACATTAGATGGCGATGGTGAGCTGTGCAAAATTCAATGTATTTTTCAAAACGTTTTTAAAAAGCCTTTTCACAGTGTTTTTTTATATGTGTGTAGATTCCACCTTAGACTTTTTCGCTTTCCGTTAGCTCACTTACTTCTGCTAGCACATCCTCTTCAGTGATTAGGTTTTTCTAATCATACAGGCAGCTGTGGGTGGAGTGACAGAATTCATCTATTGGCTGCTCTGCTGCAAGACCAGCCATGTTAGCCTGTTTTCTCTCACTCTCTTTCTCTCTCGCGCGCGCACACACACACACACACACACACACTGCATTGTAGTTTCTAGACGGGACACTTGAGTGGCCTTGCATACTGAAGATATTCCACACTGAAGGATATGTATTGGATGCCTGAATATTTGAATGACCAGAAGTAGAATTTTAAATCTGATAAAATGTAAATGGTAATGGGGAATCCTCATACAGGGAGAAAATATACTTCAGAAGGCCAGGAAGTACAAAATCAGCATTTATTTATTTATAAATGTTGGTTTAATTTAAGGCTATTTGTCCCACAGCTTAACAGTATTTAATATTTAGGGAAAGTATAACTATGCCTGCAAATGTGAAGTATTGAGTTTTTGTGACAGTTTGTACCTAAGGCATGTTCTAATGCATAATTCATTTAAGCTGTGTCAGAGAACAAACTAGACCTAGAAAATTATTTCCTTAACAGCCTTTGAAAATCTAGAGTAATGCAAGGGGGTAAGACATGTTATTTGCTAAGTTCACAGTGGCTGAAATCTGTAATTGAATGTGCTTGCTAATTTAATTTCCTCTGCTTGCTCATGAGCAAAATAGCATCCTCTCTGATCTGCACAGATTAAAAGTGAAAGGACAGACTATTGGGGTTTGCTTATACCTTTGGAAACTAAAAAGATGTGTAGAATATGTAGAAACTCAGCGAATGTGGACAGCTATAGATCAACATGGGTCCTTAATTTCAACATATGCTATGGTGGAGACACCTACTGAATATTGACTGATATTCCTTCTCCTGTGTCTGACAAACGTACTAGACTCACGGTGGCAGAGAGGTCAAAATGCCTGACTGTATCCCTCATGAAATGAATGAATGAATGTTCATGGCCAAGCAGGGAGAGCATCACTGTTGAGGTTCAACCTCCCACCTGCCACAGCTAGTATTGCGCCAGAGGGAGTAAAAGTAGCAAGGCCAATCCTTCACTGTTGCCAGAATTGCCAAGAATATGAAAACATTCCTAGGGAAAAGAAAATAGAAAAAGCAAAGAGCGTGAGTTATCTCCATAAAGACTGAAGGGAAAGATAGCAGTTGGCCATAAAGGTGGAATGAAACATTGAGCCAGAAACTAGCAAATAGCTAGTGTAAGTCATGTGGTTCCTGTGGCCAGTAATTATGGGGTTCCTGGGAATGGTAGTGGTTGCAACTAGGACTCGATAGTCATTTATGGTGGCAAGTTATTACAGGTGGGTTCCTTGTGTATGTGTGATGGTTTGTTCATGCATAGCCCTGATATTAATGACATATTTGTGGTGGGGCACTGCAGTGTAGGCTGTCCCTGCCCTACACACACAGCCCAGTGGAGCATAAGGACAGCATGTGCTGATAGAAACTGCAGACATGTATTGGCTCCACACCACACATCATGCTTTGCATGTGTGGGGTGGTTGATGGTTTGTGAGCCCCAGGCTTGTGTCACACAGGTCACACCCAAGGTATCAGTTTCCCTTCTCTCCTGTTTTCTTGCTCTCAGCTAGTCCTGCACGTTTAAATTTTGCATTATCTCAGATAATGCGAATTTGTTTATTCAGACTTTGCATAGTCAAAGGGAGTAGACAATAGCAGGTCAAATGCCAAACCCCAAATGACCCTACATCAAGATGTGAATATCCAAGCTTAGGAACGTGAAGCAGTATCATTCTGTAGTAGAGGCTCATCTGTTAGGCTGAGTAGAGCACTGTCCCCACCAATCTCAGTCTGCCATAAGCCAGACTAGTTCAGGTGTGCCACCAGCTATCAGTTTGCTCCTCCTTAGTCTCAGTGATGGCCCTTGTAAAATTCGGCAGGGAGAAGATGGAGGACAATTTGCTGACTCCTCTTCTCATTGGCTTGGGCTCCACTTACTGCTGGTCTCTTAGCTTTCCATCCCCCAGTCCTAATGAGCACAGACTGCCACTGGCAATCTGGAGAAGATTTTGAATTATGAATAGTATCATTATCAGATAAGGAAGCTGTATTTAACTAAAATAAATGGGAAGCGGTGTTGAAATAATTTGCATTTTATTTAGGAGAATAGGTGAGGCCTTCTAAAATATGAATCACTGACACGTTTTATAACATTGGGCAGTTTGACATAAACCAAACAGTGCATTTGTTTGTTAAATGCCTCTTTGGGTAAGTACAACCTCAAGTTTCCAAACAAGCATCTCAAACTAAAGGATGATATGCCCCCTCCCTCGTCCCCCCCCAAAGTATCACAGAATTAATTACAACATTTAGGAGATGACAAAATATCTGCTATATCAAATATATTTTGAAGAACAAAGATATTAAGGAGGCATACACTTGGAACAGAAACATTTTAGTAGTATGCCAAGGTGTGTGCCAAATAACTATCTAGACGGAGAATGCATTCAAACACACAAACAAAACAAAACAAAACATTTCCTGTCCTTGGTTAATTTTTCTTTTGAAGAGCCTTTTGGATGCAACCTTCATCACAACAAGAGCCCACAGATATACAATAGTGAAATGAATTGGGGTTGTGATAGGCAGGGCTAAAATGTTCTTTTGTGTGTGCGGGAGACTATGTTTCTAATTCAAGCACCTGTAATCAACCACTGAGTGCCTACTAGGGCTAAATAATAATGCCCCATTGTCTGTTTAAATTCCCTTATCATGAAATTAATCAGAATTTCCAAGAGAATGAAATAGGCATGATAGGCTTGATGTCCTGAGATCTGGAGAAAGCCTTGAATCTAGTTGTGTCTTTGCCTCAGCAGAAAGTTCTGTTCACACAAGTTCTGTGTGGAAAACCTCTAGAGAGAATGGGTATGGAGTGATGACCTACAGGACGTACAGAGGGCTGGTGGAAACCAATAACCAATAGTCATTTAACACTAAGTGCTAAGGAACATAGCATAAACCCATTGTGGGAGCTGCACAACAGCACTATCAAACCCTGATAGTGTGTCATTGTTTCTCAAAACTCAAGACCAAACATTTCACTTTCTCATCCAGCTTATACTCAGTGTCTGCATGCCCTTCACTTTCCCTGTGCATCTTCTCTCAAATTTTCTCAGCATTCCTCTCCCAACTTCAAAATGGTGATTTGTCCCTGTTTCCCCCCTCTTACAGCCACTTTTTATGCTTTCATCTTATGACTCTGTTCCCCTTGCATTTGTAAAACATGTCCGCTTCTGTTCACTGTGTAATAATTCTCAGATCTTGTGTCCTTTTCACATAGCTTCCTAGCCATATTTATACTCTGCTTATTTACACACAAGTGCCTCTAAATCTACCAATTCCCACCATAGTATTTCTCTTTGCTTATGCTTGAGCTATTCCCAGAGTGATTCATGTAGTGCTGCTACTTGGGCAACTGGGAGATCCATGCGGCGCCTCATACACAGTTGTGAAAACCAGTCTTAGGTCGTATTCAAATGTTTACTTATCAACGTAACAGAATTTTTTCCTGTTACCAATAGCTCTATTTTTATTTTATGTGTTCCTCCCCTGACCTTTATTTCCTTTTCTTGAAGCTCTTAGAGTGCAGTCCTAATCTGTTGATGTTAATAGCTAGAGTAGGGTTAGAATGACACTTTGCTTCCTCTGTGCTAATAGGGCAAAAATACTGCCGGGCTTCAGGTGATGGGCCACAAAACAGGGTTTTTCAAGGGTGGGGGCAGCTTTGGATCTGCCAGATCCAGTCCTCCCATGGACTCCCCAAAGGGCTACATCTTTTGAATCCCTCAGGTACACTAGCACATGGCATAGTGAAAAGGTAAGGAAAAAACATCTACCACCCGCTTCTATCCTAGTCATTGTTAGCTAGCAGGACCTGACATGTGATGTCTGCTACTCCTTCCTGAACCCACCTAGGGATGCTGTACAAGATGTCTAACAAAGCTTTATGCTTCTAATCCCTATCTCCTGTCAGAAATTTAACCATAACATATTTATCTTAAAACACTGGGACCTATATTTTTGTGATGAAGATTTTGTCTTTTAACACCAGGTCTCGATGCATTCTGGTAAGAATAGTTCTTAGACAACATCTCTTGTAGTCTTTGCCTTCACACAAAAACATATTTTTTTTTTAGGAGTAAAGGATTTTGGCTAAAGATGTTGAGCGAAATTGTAACAATGCACACATTGAACATGACCCATGTAGAAAGAGACTCATTATATTTAATTCTTGGTGATAACAATATGAGCATGGACAGGAAATTTGTTTAGAGCTATACATAAACAAAGCTACTTTTAGGTGCCCCCCTCCCAAATTCTCACACTGATAAGAATGTACCACAGCCACTAGGAGACATGCATTTTGTTTTGCAAAATCCCTAGCAACAAATATACCCATCTTTCAAAGTTAAGTTTCTCTGGATAAAACATGCAATTCAAGTAATAGTATATCAAGGTTTCAGATTAATTGGCTTTATGAAGCAACATTCAACTCATCTGCAAAGCAAAGCAATTAATATTTCTGAGATCAAGGGCCAATGTCTGATTCATACCACTTTGACATTGTGATTAGAGCTATCTATTTATTTCCTGGTCTAAGCCCTTCTGGTATTGGAAGGAAAAAAAGAAGGAAATCGGTTCTCAAATGCACTATGGTACTTTCTACAGTTAAATAACACTGAGAAGGTGAAATCTTCAAAAAGCCCAAATTAAAAAGCTAAAAAAAGTTTTAGCTGAAACTCGCAATAATGAGCAACAAATGAAATCCTCAGGAAAACTTGTGCTAATTCTTTGGCTTAAAGAAAGCTAAACTGGCAGGTCTTTGGAAAGCCAATTCATCTATACTACACAATAGACAAAGCTAAGAAAAAGAAATGACAGAACCTTAAGGTTTCTGTGTGTCATAAGGTTGGAGGTAGATGCCATCCATCTACAAGAGGCCAGATCCTGCATTTGGGGTCTGAAACCTCTGCACTCATTGTTTAGCATAGTTCATTCCTGATCTAGGTGGTCTGGTGACAAATTAATCTGACACCAGCTCCGCAATTTCACATCTTGATCAGGCACTGTTAAAAGTCTTGATGTTTCTTATGAGGTATAAAGTATGAATTATTTCACCAAGCGTGACATGATATCATAAAGGTCAGTCACTTTTGTATCTATAGATACAGTTGCATTGAGAGATATCAGAAGTGCCTTTTGTAGATACACTGAAAAGGCACTAGAGTTGTTGTTTTCCAAAACAACTTCGTTGGTTAAAGTTCTTATCCTTACTCATTTTACTTATCCATGGAAAAGTCTATAGCAAAGGAAGCAGTCCTGCAAGTCTGTACTTCCAATGAGCTATTCTTCTCACTGGACAATTTACCATGTAGTTAAATTACTTAGGTCTCTTTTGATTTAGGCTTCTATCTTATACCCAGTGTCCTGGAAGTAAGCCCTGCTGAACTCAGTGGGACTTACTTTTGAGAAGCCATCCGTAGGATTGCATTACCAGGTACCAGTCCAACACATAGTGGACTTCCTCCCTTCCACTAGTGGCAGTAATTGGACTGTTATGAATTCCAGTCACTTCTAGCTTGACCTAGAGGTGAAAAAAAGAGATGTCCAAACATTGTCGCGAACTGGTCAAGTCTCTTAAGGCACAGTTAATCTGAAGAATTGTACCTTCCTATAAAAATAAATGCCAGTTCTATGGTAATGTTATCTTCCTCCTGGAAACATAGTATACACAATAAAGTTTACATGTGTTAAGTAGATTTGTCTAAAGAAGTATCCTACAAACATTCATGAGGTTTGACATTGTAACTACAAGTGTAAAACAACATAGACAAAACACGACTATATGGAACAACTTGTTTGCAAGGACACATTATTATTTACAGACTTACTGTGACTGACAATTGGAATAATGATATTCCGACATCCTTATCTAGACCAATATTGTGCATTTCATTTTGATGCTAAGAAATCAGTCTCAAAACATAAAATGAAGATAGACTAGGAGTTAGATGCTCATTTCAAGTCTCCAAACTAAAAGTAATTAAGAGTGTAGTGTTTGTGGAAATGCAGCAAAACTGAGCATAATCTTACTTTATCTAATTGGGACAGTACTGCACAAAATAAGACATATATAGCTGAGTACATAATTTGCTGCAATAATAGTAGCATAGTTTCCCATTGTATCTCTCCAGGGCCAAATAGTTAACTGGTTTTTCCCATTTATACATTGTATGCTAATACTGAATATGATTTGGAATAGTTTGGGGATAATGCATATGAAAAAATTTAAAACACCAAGTCCATGTCTAAAAACCCCTAAACCCTTTATCCTTCATTTAGTTCATCTCTGCTAGCCCAGCATATCCTCCATTTTTTAAAAGCAAACTGGGAAATAATTGAGTTTATTTTTACAGATACTTAAAAACAAATATATGGCAGGTTTTCATTTAATGCCTCCAAAGAGATCATCAGATTGCTATACAGTGTATTCTTTAAGGACAAAAGAAAAGCTCCTGAAATAGAGTTATGATTCAGCAAATAACTTTGGCATTGATCCATTTAAATGAACACAGGCATAGATTGAGAATACTGTCACAAATTATTCTTCCTGTGCCTAAGTATTTTTGAGTGGGACATTTGTTGTAAATTGATACTTGGAAAATGCTTTTTGTTCCAACAAGACTTGAAAAACACAAGACGGAAACATCTGTAAGAACATCCCCCTACACACACACACACACACACACACACACACACACACAACTTTACTTTTTGTCAAGTACTATTTCAGCACCATGCTTCCCTTCAGGAAAGGAGTACTTGGAGATTCTCTAAAATGCTGTTACATCTCCCCTCTTTTTGCCTCTGCTCCTCTGGAGATGAGCAGACAACCTTTCCAAGTGCATGTGACCTATTGGATCACATTTCTATGATCACAGGTGCCAATGGATTTCACGTGGCCCTCTGTAGAGGGCACAAAGTGCAAAATTGTCATAATGTCGCAGGTTGCGTGACTCTTATTGTTTTGGTGCCTTGGTCTTTGGCCCAGAAGTCTTTGGCTGTCCGGCCTTCCCTTTGTAGTCTGGAGCTGGAGTAACAGGGTGTTGGGATTTATGCCCATTGTATCCATTTACAAAGACACACTGATAGTAGCGGACAGCAGCTGGGAAGGAAAAGAAAAGAAAAAGAATGGTCATTAACATTTTATTTTGGTCACTATTGCATTAAAATGGCATTACAGTGGTACCTTGGGTTACATATGCTTCAGGTTACATACGCTTCAGGTTACAGACTCTGCTAACCCAGAAATAGTGCTTCAGGTTAAGAACTTTGCTTCAGGATGAGAACAGAAATCATGCTCTGGTGGCGCGATGGCAGCCGGAGGCCCCATTAGCTAAAGTGATGCTTCATGTTAAGAACAGTTTCAGGTTAAGAACGGACCTCCAGAACAAATTAAGTACTTAACCTGAGGTACCACTGTAATTTGAGGAAACACAAAGTTTACCAAAGTGTAGGCTGACATTCCTACTTTACTTCTATACTGACTGTTGTTTGACTCTAACTCCCATCATTCCTGACCATTCGCCATGCAGGCTGAGGATCAACAACATCTGGAGGGCCACAGGTTCCCCACACCTGATATATATATATTATACTCAGATAGCTCCCATATAAATCTATAATATTGTCAGGATTGACTTTCTTCAACATAGAGCTGGTGCCATCACACCAAGGTGAATGCTAACCGCTCTCCCCTGCAATCTCATCTCCCCCATGCTTGTTTACCTCTACACAACAAATCCAATATTATGACCTAGAAATGACATGATCTTTCAAATCAAACTGAAATTGAACCTCACATACACCATTCTTATTTTATTAATAGAAATAAGATACAGTAAGAAAATATTCCAGTTACAAACTCACATTTCTCTTTCTTTGTTGCACTTAGATCAGTGTGTCCCTCTATAAAAAATGTAGTAAATACAAGGTTCTTTAGTAAAAAGAAACTTAAAACAATCTTTGTGTTTCTAGGTCAATGATGGAAAAGGGGGAAAATATAAAATCAGCACTGTTTGGGAGGTAGAATTCAGATATTGCAATAGAAATATAGTAAATTCTTGACCATTTGCATTGATTATTAGTTTGCTTCCAGGTATGGCTCAAAGTGCTGACCATACACTGCACACAGGTGATGTAGAGACAATAAAAGTTTTTTTATTATTATTATTATTATTATTATTATTATTATTATTATTATTATTATTATTCAGGCACTGCAGCGGGGTGGCTAACCTTCTCTTGAGTCTTACAGTCAGTTCCCAATTCTAGATCCAGATGACAGGATTGGGCTGATAAGTGTCTGAAAATATCAGGCCTCTAGAAGGAAGGCAGTATGTGAACAGCGCAACCCCAAAACTATGTATTTACGAGGAACTCTTCCTTATCAAATATATATATATATGCGAATATATATTTTTGCATAATAATTATTGGGCTTTCCATCATCTTCTGAAGTAACAAAGCTAAATGGAGTGTAACAGTGACCCTGGTTCCTGCAGCTAAAAGTGTAAGCCCTTAGCTGTATGTGTGTGTGTGTATCCTGTTCAGTTACCATGTATTATACATGTCCTTTCTCATCTGCTCGTGTTTATCATATTGGAATTGGAAGGGACCCTGAGGATCATCTAGTCCAACCCCCTGCAATGTAGGAAAATGCAGCTGGCCTATACAGGGATTGAACCTGCAACCTTGGCATTATCAGCACCATGCCCTAACCATCTGAGCTATCCAGGCCCTGTGTATCAACACAACCAGTCAAGTTTTCCAAGAAAGCTTTCTTCTTTTCTTAAATCCTTGTGCCTTGCATATGTTTCTTGCATGATGCATTTTGAACTTGGGCACATACACCCAAGAAAATATTCAGGGGAAACCTTTATGTGAGTGAGCCTGTGGTGAGGCTAGCCTTTGCAGCCCCACAATGCCCCTTGTGTTATTTCAGTGTTTGTGGAGGGTCACATGAACCTCCCTAAAGACACATATGCACAGGGACACACATTCTCACTCGGCTAATTATTGAAGACACACCGATGAATAATTGCCACTTTTCCCTACACACAAAAGGAAGCCAGGTAAGAATGAGGCATCTGTACTTGAGCATAAAACATACAATAAGAAGCTGCCCTGTACCTTCACTAAACCAATTAAATCCCTGCTCTGTTATGAAAACGCCATAAACTATTGATGCTGGTCTTCTTCAAAGTTGTTTAAAGACTGTAAACAAATAAAATCAAGCCATGAATCTTGATTTGAATATAAAAAACTGTTATTTTGGCTAATTAGAGGCATCTCTGGGCAATTCGACCATGAGCAAAATATGTAATGAGTTATGTGTGTCAGAAGCAGGTCACCCAGCAGACATTTTTAATTAAAGCAAAGTAGTTTGGCAGAAATGGCGATGCAGACAGGTTTTTCTTAAGAGACAATGTGAAAAAACAAAATAATTATTCATTTGTATTGACACGTTAATTGAAGACAGGATCAACATTATGGATGGAAAATTCAACATAGTGCTAAGGCAAATATTTCATTAGCACAAGGATTTATTATTGCACAAAGGTAAATGTCCTCCCTTTCCTCCCCACCCTGCACTCCTGATTACTGACCCTTTATTTGGGTTAAGTCATTTTCTAATGAAATCAAACAATTTCAGTAAATCTATAGCGATGACAGGGCAGAAAACCTCCCTGGGCCTCTGCCTAGGCTACAAAGTACTCAGCCTGGGCATTGGGAGTGTGTTCACCAGCTATTATCCCTTCTTTGAACTCTTCAAATGGTGTGTGAAGGACACCACTGCAGAAGAAATAAGTTGACCAGGAACAAGGGGGTTTAACCAAAAGAAACTGAGCTGTCCAAGAGGTGGGAGCCCCTGAGAAAGAAGAGGAACAGAAACTCTGCCTCCATCACTGGCAAGCAAACAAACCCTGAAGTCAGGACTGGTAGTCAAGAAGCAGATCATGGATGATGAAGATATGACAAGCAAAGGTGACAATAAGGGCAAAATACAGGCAAGAAGTCAAAAGGTGCGAAGACCTAACCACTCTCAGCACTCTAATAAACTACAACTCCCAGGATTTTTTAAGGGAAGCCACAACTGTGTAAACTGGTATCACGAGTTGAGTGGGGATTTGAACCTTAGTCTAGTTCTACGTGCTAATCAATATATGGTCCCTAAAACATATGCTGCTCCTTTGACCATATTACAGGGCTAGAAGGAGTCCTTGACTTTTTCTTTACACATTTTGTTTAATAAATTAATGTTTTATCCTTATTTCTGAAAAAAACTGACTCATAAATTAAGGGTATCTTGGGGTGCAGCTAAACCTATTGATTTTGTCTTCATTTGGCAACCATGACAGGTTAATTATGGGGATAGCAGGTCTCAATGAAACATGGTTTTATTTGCTAATCATAACATTTGTTTTGTATTCTCTTTATATCAGGTCAGTTTTTGTTGCAACATCTAATTCATTGTGTAATATTATCCCTTGAGAATGTACTTTCTGTGGTGTCAGCTGTGAACCCCCCTTTTTCGCACAACTTTCCTTTTGTTTTGTTATTTTATTCTATTCTTTATTTCTTACCATATTTCTTTTTTTTTTAAAGGAAGATGGAGGTCCAAAACATCGGGAGGGGAGCCAGTTGGGAAGGCTGGTTTAGATGCTACTTTATTTATTTATTTATTTATTTATTTATTTATTTATTGTCTTTAGATCCACATATACTTCTACAGCCACCCTAGTCTTTATTGTTCACTGGCACTACAGCAGGAAAAAAGCCCTCAACCTCTAGGCCACTGTTGGCATATTTCAAGATGCTGGAAGAGATGATGAGCAGGTTCTACCTTACATATAACAAAATGAAAGGTCAAAAATGTTCCAAGACAATTCACCCACCTTTTAAAAATGGCAGTCCCTAGAAATACTAAATGTAACCTATTAGGTAGTGGGTTGGGGAAAGCCACCCGTTTTTGAGGAAACCCCATTATCCTCTTTTCGGTCTGGAATGTGCACTAAAAGAAACCCTCGAAAAACCACACGCATCTCTAATAGAAACTGATGGCTTGTAATTGAAGCACAGTATCGTATGACTTTATGCTGGGAGGTATTTTGCCTAGCTTGGGTTCATGGATGGATGCCTAATGCTGCAGAAGTCTCCCCCCTCCCCTGCCAACAACTGAGGTTAACCAGAGTGTGGTTATATAAGACTCTCTCTGTGTTCTTCTGATGAAAGGCAAACAGCATTAGGCTCTTTTGTGGGGGTTATGATGGAGGGAGGGTTTTTTTTTTGGGGGGGAGGCTGTTCTTTACATGAGGAACACACACACAGCAAGAGGCAGGCATCTCCCTCCCCTGCTTCACTAATTGTAAAGGGGCTGCCATATTTGTAATCAAGTAGGCCAGTGGGCAATATTTAAAGGGTTTCTACAACGTGGAAGATGTACCTTTTTTAGATGATCAAGAAACAATAATCTACCATGCTGGCCTACAATAAAATTTTGCCGGAGTCCAAAAAGGAAACAAGATTGTGACACCCTCCACACAGAGATATCCTCAGATAATTGCACAGGACCTTAATCTAACGTTAATCTCAACCCTTATTTGGAATTGAAAATATGATTCCTGGTTGTGCAGTGTTTATACATGCCCAGTTTTTAAAGAGTGTTATTGTCCTCCATTTTACTCTGCCATAGGTTGGGTATTGAACAGATCACCTATGTTTGGGGTAGATAAGAACATAATAAAAATAAAACCAGGTCTAATCATTTCTTCAACATGCAAAGTTAACTAATTAGTCTTAGAGCCAGTAGAGGATTATATTCAATACTGGTTTGCAAAGTGCTAAAAGATACACACAGATACCCCTCTCTGTGACAATAATCCCCATCCATTTAAAAGAATGAAAATGCCATTACTGGCCTGTGAATTGCATCATTAAGCTGTCATCTGTCAGATCTCTTCTTACAGTTTGTTAGTCTTACATTTGCATTGCCCTGAACCTAAGCACTGGTATCAAAGTGGGTTGGAAATTTGTAGTTTTCTAACCTACTAGCATAAGGGATTTAGTATGCCAAATTATAAGAAAAAACCCAAAATATATTGCAGGATAATGGTGATGAAGACTCATGTCTTTAAGGCAATTCAGTCACTGTAACATTCAATTACCTGCATCTTTCATTTGGTAGGGGTGTGCATTTGTTTCTGTGGGCTTACATTTTCTCTTTTAGCTACCTGCAAACTGCCACCAACCTTAGCAGCAAAATTCAGGAATTCTGTCGAAGCAACTGCAGTGTTCCATGCACCAGAAACCATTTAGTCATGCTGGCCACATGATCCAGAAAAGCTGTCTGAGGACAAATGTTGGCTCCCTTGGCCTGAAAGCGGAGATGAGTGCTGCACCCCATAGTTGAATCTGATTGCACTTAACTGTCCAGGGGTCTGTACCTTTATCTTATTGGAAAGCCTGATTGACTGTCTGGTGTGGTCCACATCAAAACCACAGTGTTAGAATTTCCCATTATTTCTCATGTGCAAGTGGCAACAAAACAAAACCCTTCGCTCTTCTGAAAATTGACTTCTTGTTCAAATCCCATAAGAGAATAGCAGCATCAGGAGTAGTACATTTATATTTTAGGATTAAAAATGTATTACATTTCCCGATAGGCCTATGAAGTTTTCAAGGACAAATGACTCATTCTTTCTCAGTCCCTGACAGAATAAATAACAATATTTTTTGATAACCCAAGTTGTGTTTTGTACAATACTGACATGTACTATATGTCACCTGAGAATCAAAGAAGTTTGCAGTGTTGTTAACCCTAAGCAGAACTTACTTGCTCTTGCAGCTTTTGAAATCTTGTCTGCAAAGGAAAGAAAGTTGTATGTCAGAGAGACAGAGAGAACTTGAAAGACAATTGAACAACATAACAGCCACCCTCTTTGCTTATTAATACAGGTTTTGATGAAGTTAACTCAGATGAATATATGAAGTTGTCAGGCAGTGATGATGACAATATGCCCTTGAACAACTTCTTTGATAATGTGATTGGAGAATGTTGCTTTGCCCAGGCAAACATCTAAGAAACCCTACTGTTATCTACCATGGTGGGTGCAAAGGGTAAACGTGTTTGAAAAAACAATAAGCTCCAGCAAGAGACACAGCTTCACTTGTCTTCCTACTTGCTACCTAATTCATTCATCTTTCCCTGGGGTGCAACTTTACTTATTAGAATAAAGAGCAAATGTAAAGCTCCAATTTATGCGAGCTGCACTCAGACTGCAAATGATTCGAAATTCTAATTTAAGAAAACACCTTTAATATGATCTAAACATGCATTAGGCAAGTAAAATGGCACATAGGTTGTTATGTAGGGCAAACAGTTGGCTTCTGCCACTGAAAAATGAAGAGAACCATTGTTGTGAGTGGTGGGATCCTGTGCACGTACTGCACTTGGGAGTGAATACGGGGCTGGCAGATTGGCAGTCCAAACTCAAGGTATACATGTTACGATAATGAAGCAATGCTGCTGCAAAGTCCTAGCTTGAAAAGTAAACATGATGGGAATGTTGGGACTGTCCATGGGAAAAAGAGGGACAGTCAATTCACAGTGCGAAGCACCGGAATTAGCTCAGAGTGAAATATGAGCTCTTCCGTTTATTCCTGTCCGGGATGTACAGGAAGTGTTAGTCACAACACTGCTGGAGTATGGAGAGAGCAGTTATGTTTTTTGTAAAGCTGCAAAGACAGAAATAAAAGCGCGTAAATACGTTTCTGTCTATCTCTTTCCCCTGCCAGGGGGCAGGAAAGAGGGGGGGGGTGTTCTTCCCACGTTTGAGAAGAATCGCCGATCGAGACCTTGCCTGCGCCTGCTGGGGAATGCAGCCAGGGAGGTCAACAGGGAATCAAGCCGGGTGTCTGGGACTGCTGTCAGCTTCTCCTGAGAAGGGCTTGAATTTCCCGACAATACATTCATAAACATGCACTTCATTTTTTATTATAATAGAGTCCAACCTGCTCTGGTTGTAGCTCCCAGGTCAGCCAAACAACTAGTGACTACATCTCTTCAAAACCAGACTCTGTTTTATGAACCACATGAACATTTCATTCCTCACAGAATGCTATGGGAGAATCCTGGATGTGTGTGTGAATGGCACCAACTAATAATCTATCCCTCTATACTTTGGGAAGAGAAATGTGGTCAATAATTTCAAGTGAATAAAGTTGATTAGCAAAGATTATAATCCAGTAGGATCATGTGCAGGAACATTTTGAATGTTTTATGTAGTTTTATGTAGTTTTTTATGTAGTTTTATGTAGTTTTGTGGTAGTTTTATGTAGTTTTTATGTAGTTTTATGTAGTTTTGCAATTTCATTGTCCTGCATGGGACAATGACAATAAAGATCGATCTATCTGTCTATCTATCTATCTATCTATCTATCTATCTATCTATCTATCGACCACCAGTACAGTGCTGTCAAGTAACATGGGAAATATTATCTGAGCAAAAAAATCTGGTAAAGTAGGGGAGTGGTAGAGTTATCCTCACCAACTGACATGACAGTACAGGTGACCAGCTTGCCAAAGTAAGAAACACTGAAAACAAACATGGGAAATCATCATGTATGATCCTTGGCTTAAACTGAGAGAAAGTTGTAAGTTCCATTGAATTCAAAAGTAACATTCAGTTATGGCATATTATGCCCATTAATAGACAAATCCCATTCATTTTAATTGGATTTAAGGCCTATTTTCTTTGGGTTGGCTAATGTTTATATGGTCATCCCTACTAATATTCAGCTTGAGCTGTACGCATGTAGCCATTAGAGGACTGGGTGACTTTGGAAACAGAGCAAAAAACTGTTGATTACCTGTTGTCACATTGTGATGGTAGTGGGTTTCCTTTACTGCTGGGACTGTTAAGCAAAATAGAAAGATCCAATTCATTTACATTCCCAAGGTCAATTAAGGCATTAAAGTTCCTCATTAAACCTACTATGTTTTATATATGTTGTAAGACGCCCAGAGTGCCTGGAGAAACCCAGCCAGATGGGTGGGTTATTATAACAACAACAACAACAACAACAACAACAACAACAACAACAACAACAACAACATCAGTTGCATATTACCCTGTTAAGCCACATGCATTGTGCAGGTTAAAACAACAACAGCAATAATATTTCTGATGCTAATATCACATTTTGGTGCCCTGTTAAACACATTTTAATTTCTAAGAAATCTTTGGAATTGGGCATTTAAACAACATGCTCAATTAAAACCAAACCACAAAAAATAAGGAAAGGGACATTCTTTTGGCAATTTGCTGCAGGATAAGAGGTTCTAATAGGATACTTCACAAGAAACTATCTAAGCAGCATGATCCTATATAGATTTCGGGCCCCAGAGAGATCAGACTGGCCTCGACCTGAAGATTGCCACTTGTCCAGTTTTAATTTTAATTTGTTTGAATTAATTGTGGGATGTATCTTAATTTATTGATCACTTGTTTTTATGCATTGTCTTACTTGTATGATGTTAGCCACTCTGAGCCTGGCTGTGAGCCCGGGCGGGATATAAATAAATTATTATTATTATTATTTGTACCAATGTCTCTAAACTAGGGCTGAGCCCAGGTTTCATGTTAATCTTCATGCCAAAATCTGTATTTTAACTAGATCAAATATTCTGCCAAACATGCCTACAAATTACACAGAATCTGAATATGTTTGTTCATCCCCATCCCGACAACCCAGAGAAATAGGACTGATGAGAGGGAGCTTTGTAATGCTACTGTTTAGTTAAGGGGAGTAGAAATCTTAGAAATTGCTAAAGCTTCAGGGAAATCAAGGGAGACAGCTCAGGGAAGCTCCTGAGCCTTGGGAAGTGTGAAGTCTCTGAGCTACTGTAGAAGTAGTAAGTTTCATAACTGCTACTATTAATACCTGACATTGTACCATCTTGTGAACATCCACACTTAACAAAGGCAGCCATCTGCAATTCTTTTACAGTCTGGACATATGCAATCATGGTTACAATGTGCAGAATAACGGGGAAGAAAAAGCACATCCTGGTCTCTTGGAGCTATCATTTTTGGGTTAGAGAATCATTTAGAGATTATTACTTAATAGTGGAAAATCTTTCAATTGGCTGCTGAGAACCGAAAATTAAGAACATTATTTCTCGCCTTTTAAAAAGAAATAAATTAAGGGATGCATCCAACGTTATATTTCCCTAGCTGTCATTTGAAAATACTTATAAGGAATCCACCATGAAATATCACACATCTCTTTCTGTTCTAGTAAAAATATTATGGGGAGTGCATTTGACAAAGTTGCTTCCTCACTAGAATCTTGTAGCATTTCTGAGGTATTGCACTCATTGGGTAATTAGCGGAAAGCAGAATTTAAATGGAGCTTTTACAGAAGCTCTTTATACAGCATTATAACCTATTTCCCCCCATGATTAAGAAGTTTCTATAATGTATGCTCAAAGAAAGTCCCGTTGACAGGGCCTACCCACTTAGTGATAAAGAGCCACACTATTGTGTCTCATTCAGGATAGCTTACGTTTTGGAACATCACAACAAAGTGTGCCAAAAGCTGGGTTGGTCTGAATTCAGTGTGTGGAGATGGCACAGATTCATTTCTCGAAGCAGTGGTTGATATGTAAGTTTTATTTGTGTGTTTTTTGTGTAGCTGCCACAGGTTGGCCCAGCACACATTTCCACTATATATGATGTACAGAGAGATAATATTTTTTTCAACATGGAATGTAAATCAGCTCATCACTTCTGGGCTGCCATACGATCGATACTCATGCTTCACACTTCTTTCTACACAGAGCTGTTCTCCATGCAGGAAAAATAAATAATTGTGTCAAATGTTCCTGATATATCCCGATGATGGAGGGCGGATGGCATATAATAATGTGATGTGCAGGCCAGATAATTCTTTTGAGTATACAGGCATAGAAACATGTGCGTTAGCCATCTCTGTTGGGTGAGTTCTGCAGGAGTTTGATTTAATTGCTTTGTAGGAAAGCTAAGCACACCCTTATTATTTTAGCTGAATATAATACTCTAGAATTTTGATGTTCTTCCTGTCACTGAAAAGAAAATCCCACAAAATATAAAACCCCTGATTTATGGCTTACAAGGTTTTATATGTAGCTCCTTGTATTACCTGTGACCTTTTTTTCTTTGAAATGTGCCTTCTCCACTTTTCCCCCTGTGTAGATCAAGAAGTGAGAAATAAAGTACAGTATAAGAAGCTGAAAATCAAAATATGCAATGCACATTGTTGATTCTTTTTTCAGGATGGGGGGGAGCAATTTGCACATCTGCAATATAACAACCGTTTAAAGAAATCGAGCCCTTACCTTCTTTTTCCTTCAAAGGCGTCTCTTTTTTCTTGGCTGGGGAGATTTCCAAGGCATAATGATTAAACCTTAGTAGCCTTGAATATTTGCACACTTTAGTTTTAAAAGCACCTGAAGGACATGTCTGCTGTGTCACTCCATCAGCAGTAGCAAGAGCGAATGTGACCAGCAGTGGCCTAGTTACTATATTTGCACCATTCTATGCCGCTCTATGAACTTCCATTGAGCCATATCTCAAAACCTTCTGGAATACACATATGCTCTTTTTCAGGCTTCCGAGAACAGAGTCAATCATCTGTATCTTCACACAAGTAGGCAGATTGAAATTAACAAAGGTGCAGTGCTGCAGGCACTTTCGCCATTCCCTGCTGAGAACAGCAGCAACTATCTGGCAGTCTGCCTTGGTTCATCCCTCCCCCCCCCCTGCCCCCACCAACCTGATCTGGCTCACTTTAATACAGCTTGGTTGAGTGTCTTCTACAGCACAAACTATCTGCTAAGCTGCAAGCTGGGCTGCCACTAATCAGACCAACCTAGATCAAACTCCTAAGGACCTGGCGTGCCCAATCCTATGCAGAAGCAAATCCCACTGATTTCAATAGGACTTGCTCCCAATAAGTCTCGAGTTACAGTTGCAGCAACTGTGAATGAATAAAATAAACTGACAGTTTCAGACAAATCCGTTGATAAGGCAAGTCTAATCAGTTTTCATGGAGCTCAGTGGATATGGCAGTTTTTATGAGCTAAAGATCTAGAAATGCTAGGCTCCGTTAAGTCAAATGGTGAACCTGTTCTTATTGCTCAATATCTAAGGGGGGAAATGATGTTTACCTGCTACTGTGATTTCAGCTGATGGTTCTTCAAGGAAGGTATGCATGAGTATACGGAAATAATAATAAAAAATTAGAAAAAGAGGAAGGAAATAAGCGGAAGATCTTGATAATTGGATACGATGACACTTTTGTTAACATGTGCACGAGCTATTAATTTGACACTGGGCACACGACTTTCCTGGGTCCATGCATAAAAATATCACATTTTAAAGGTAAGCCCTACAACCCTGTGGGGTGTCGCTACCAAGCACAAGCACACGTTTGGATTCAAGTCTATGTAATTTGGGAAATGCAAATCTTTAATAATGGGCCATCACAATCCTTTTCAGACTCAAAACACTTAAGTCAGACGTTATTCTCCCATGATATAATGAGGCATTGTTTCTGCTTTGGTATATATTCTGGTTTCACTGTGAACCTTCCATCTCTATTACCTTTGAGATCACTGGAAAAAAACAAAACCCAGCACTACCTTGTTCAAATACTTCTTCCAAAATAATCTTGGCATCAATAATGGCATTTCTATGATAATGAGATAATCACTGTTTCATTAGAAAAACATTGTCTCCTATTTTAGGCATCAAGTCACAACAGAACTTCTTTTAAAGCAATCAGCATGCATTAACAATTATTTTAATGTGAATAAAGCGTCTGATGTTGCAAAATTATCAACTCGTGCCACAGGCAATTAATTAAAGATAAATGGAAATAGGATGAATTAGTAATTATTTTTTAAAAAATACAGTGCTAATTAATTTCCTTGATTGCTATTATTATCTATGTGTAGATAATTTAGGGTTTCCTTTAAGTGCAAATATATTTGCATGATCTAGCACAAAGATTACAAAGAGGTTATAAATCCGTAGTTAATTAACTTGATATATTTTGAAATCCTGCGCTACAACAGTCTGTTGTTATACCAAGAGATGTGAAATAGTCACTGCATTGATAGATTTGGTTGTATAAATATTTCTGAAGTTTCACCCTTTCACTTCACAGTGAGATGCTCAGCAAATCTTTAGTTAGATTGAGCCAGTAAAAAATGCTGGTTGTCATATCAGTAAACTAAAACTACATGAACACACTCTCTGTGTGTTTCCTAGGATAAGGCAGAACAAAGTATGCATTTTGTGGCAATGCATTCTAGACATCAAATTCTGCTGAAGTCTTTAAAACAAACATTCATAAGGATCGCTGCCATCTGCTGGCTCCATTGGGAATAGCACAGCAAGGATTTGCCAGAAAATTTTCACCAGTCATTCTGTTTTCTGTTTTTTGTTTTGCAGCAAAGTGCTATCTGACCACAGTAATTCTCTAATGGATACACACTGTTTCTAAGCCACTGGGCAGTCTGCATAAATCATAAAAAGGTATACCTACCAAGAACAGCAGCAGCAGCAGCTCATATTCTCTCACGTAATCTATCCAAAACCCTGTTTAATTACATTTAGATTGCAGTGTGGCCAATTCTTCCTATTTTACTTAATATTGCTTTCCACAAAGCAGTGAACCATTATACATATTTCATGGACTTTCATCGATGGGAATTGAATCAGGAGTTCTAAATCTAATCCTATGCTGTAGGCTGTGTTACTGCATTTAAATCTCACCCTTCCTCCAAGGAGATGGGAAATTTCTCATTTTACCCTCACGTCAAATCTGTGAGGGAGGTTGGGCTGTGAAGTGGTCAGTGGCCCAAGGTTAGTGTTCTTCATGGGCAAGTGGGGCTTTAACTCGAGATCTCTTTATTTTTAAAAAAGCATATGTATAAAACACCTCCTTATAAGTGCAAAAAGTGCAAAATATTCTTCAGCATGCAAATTGCATTTACAACACAATTCTATGCATGCCTGCTCAGAAGCAGAACTCAGTGAGCCTTCCTTCTGAGCAGAAATGCATAGGATGTGCCATAAACTTGGGAGGTTGGCTTCTGCATTCTTTTTACTGCTAGTAAAATTTGCTAAGTTAAGTTCTGCAATTATTATTATTATTATTATTATTATTATTATTATTATTATTATTATTACTACTACTACTACTAACCCACCCTTTACACTATGCTTCCAGGGTGGGTTACAACAACGCAATGTTAATATTAAAACACAATTTTACTATTACACAATATTAAAACCAGTTTTAAGCAACCCAATGTTACAGAAATAAGGTGGGTCCTAAAAATATCAAGATGTTCTTGCCAGAGAAATGAGGGTAGGGAGAGGCGTTTTTGCCAAGTTCCCTTTCCTTTTGCAGCTCCTGGTGTCACTCTCCACACTGTTCTGAATAGTAACCCCAGTATCTGGAACAGATGTGGGGGCTGCAGGGGGAAGGAGGTAATCAGTGAAATTGCTTCCTCCCCCCCCCCATTTCACCTGTGGAGTCCCTCTGCTAGATCAGAATCTTCTGCACATATTATTATTATTATTATTATTATTATTATTTATTATTAAATTTGTAAACCACCCAATACCTGCAGGTCTCAGCAGTAGCATAATTAGCACAACTATTTCAGAAGACTGAATGAAGAAAAACAGAGAATAGCTCTGTTACCATGCATGCAAAGTTAGTTTTCTATTGTTAGAAATGTACTATGGCACATACTTTTAGTTTCTTTAGGCTTGGCTGGAAAGAAAAAGAAGAAAGAAGCATATGAGAACGGAATGAAGCGAGAGAGCTAATGCTGAGGTATAGGCCTTGGTTTGGACATACCGCACTGTGTATATTCTTGACATACATATTAGAATGTGGTGGTACCCTCTAGAAGCATAATTTTAGTGTGATATTTTATTTATTATTATTATTATTGTTTAAATAATAATTAAAATATCAAACTAAACAGTTCCAATAGCAAAATGACTTTTAGCTGGGCAACAGAACTTCATCCTTCCTCACTTGCCACCACATCTGGTCCTCCCTCAAGCCTCCAGAACAGATTAGTTTTTTTGGGTGGTGGTGGTGGCGGCGGCAGCGAGCTTGTGAGGAGAGGAGGGGGTTGGGAAGTTAAAACTCATTGTGCTAGTGGAATTGTTTAGATGGATACCACACATTATATTTATGATGGAAACAATCACTGAATATTTGCAGTTGCTCAGATCCCTGGGTAATTCACCTGATTTTTCTGTCCCATTGGAGTCCACCTATACAACATTCCAGAGCATCTCTTGAACCCTCCAGAGCATCCTTTGTGTATGTGTGCAGGGGAAGCAGCCAGAAAAGGACTGCTGTGCAAGTAGAGTTCTGCTCAGTATTCTCTGGATCTAACCAGACGCATCTTTTGTCACTCAGTGGGGTTAACCCATTCTGCTACAACTAACTAAAGGAGTTGTTGTTGAGAACCTGACCAGAGTAGGGCTGTGACTAGCTGGGCTTCCTCTAGCAGCCACGTATATCCTTTAAGCTCTAACACTTAAAGTTTAAAGGGCCAATGAAGGTTTCTGATCATGTTAAGGCCCTACAAATGGACCCATTATCTTTCCATCACCCCAACTCCCAACTCTAACAGAAAGGAATAGCATGGGGGGGGGGCTATCAAAGCAGTCTGGATGTATTTTAGGTGGGAGCTTGTTTCTAACGAAACTGGAATATGTCCTGTTTCAGGAGAATACTCTTAATATTTTGCATAGGTCAAATACAATTAGCATTTTTGGTATCGTATATACCACATGTAATGGTATGAGTCAAATGTGTAAGAGGGAATGTTGAATTCATGGACCGTACTTTCATATGTGGTGGGACTTTGTAAAGGTGTCCAAAAATTGGTCTGAAGTATATATCAGAATATTCAGAATTACTGGGTGGATGATACAGATCTTTTCAAATAATCTGACAATCTTTCCAGGGTGTTACTCAAAGATTTGACTGTGTTTGTGCTCATATCCTCTAGGCTTTGAAACATTGTTTCTTTGGCTGTTCTGAGAACTTCTTGTCTGACAACAGATGATGTATAGAATTGCTGGGAAAACTTACCCATCAGCACTGTCTTTCCAAAAGACTAATCAAGCCAAATGCTTTGTATTCAGCACAACACCTCTCTACCTGGTGAAAATCTGCCAATCTTTTTGGAAATACTTGTTTTGCTCACTCCTGCCTGACTTTCATCAGAAGAGTTTTTTCTTTTGATCTCCTAACCAATTTCTGTTGGGTTTAGTATTCTTTCCCTTGTTCCCCTCCCTTGTTTCATTGTTTAATTATGTATCAATTGTTTTAAAGATATATGGTAAAAAGAGTTTAAAAAGAGTTTGAATATAGAATGATCACCAAACAATCTTAGGTAACTGGTAAACATTCTCTATGGAGGTCATTACTGATTTGATTAGAGATGGGAAAGCAGAAGAAGCTGTTTGCTTGCTTGCTTGCTTGTTTTTTTGGCATACATTTATGTTGAACAGGAATAATGCCAGGTGCCCAAGGACATATTAGTCTGCTGGATTAGTCAGCTCTCCTTCCTGCTTTGCCAAGTGACTGTGCAACTATTACAATTTTCTTGTTTGTTTCTGTGTATCAAATGGCACTATTTGGAATGGATAGGAACTGAAAATAGACTATACATTAGGCGTGGAGGAGAATTTTGTTTGGTTTGCATTTCAAGCAAACCAATTTAATTCACACCTCCCAGACTAATGGGACATAATTATCCTTCAGATTTCACACTAGAAAGATTATGGGAATATTTCACTGTTGATCATTCCACCAGCACAAGCATATTTACCCGCCGGATGGAATAATCTACCCCTATCCTCCCCCCATGCACTGTACTGTGAGTCGGCCTCCCCCCCTTGAACTGATGGGGACACACACTGTGTGTAGGGTAAGAAGAGGGGGAATAAGTCCCATTGCACTAGCAGCACTCATTGTGCTGGCTCCCACTAAACAACTGTTAAGTTGAATCTGTGCTGATGCATGTAAGGATAAAATACATTTAGTGATGCATAATTTGGGATAAAATACACATTTAAATAAAAATGTCTCCAATTTTTTTTAAGTAATAGATTAACAGGAGTTACAAATGAGCAGGAATGAAACTGAGATGGAATCTACACACATATATAAAAAGCACTGTGAAAATGCTTTTTAAAAAAAGTTTTGAAAAATACATTCAATTTGGCATAGCTCACTGTCACCATCTAGTGTCGCATTTGTATATTGCACTTTACAACACATTTAAAATGTTTTATTCACAGCTGAGACCTAACATGGACTGGAAATCCTTCTGTGCTTATACATACCTGGTTTTACTTGAGGGACTTCTTTTTCATGCTTAAGGCTTTCTTGTTCTACAAGACAGAAGCAGCATAAAATAAACAAGGAGCCAATTTGTCAAATAACCCCTGATATGTGTCATGAAGAGGGCATCACAGGATAACTGCATGTCCCATCCCCAAATGAGCATGTATTGCTATGCTCATGTATAGAACTTCCCTATGCAGACTGTCCATCCCAATGTGTTGATGTCTAGGGATGAGCCCAGCACCAGGCAAGACACGGCAATCTTAAGATTCATGCAAGAAGGGGGCTTCTTTCTATTCTACTTCCTCTGAAACTAGATTGGACCCATTCAGGCACCAAAAAGACAATATTGTACTGTAGAAAAACACAAATACGAACATTAAGAAATGCTAAAATATTTTCAAATATAATTTTATGTATCCCTACACTACTCCTACCCAAAGTCAGTGGAATAACAGAGGAGGTTACATTACAGAAGGCGGGGGAGGGAAACACAGCATAACTTCTATAATCCAGATGTACATTCCAGAAACAGTTTACTAAAAGAAAAAAGGCAACTACTTCATACAAGAATTAGTGAAAGCTTATTTCTGTAAATGGAGCCCATCTTTCTATCTTAATGGGAGTACAGACTTCAAATACTTCTGTTAATCACCTTAATAGGGTAAAATAAACTTGTTAATTTTCCTTTAAACTCCAAAGCCCCAAGAACTGTAATGCATAAACAGTGGACCCCCAACCATGGTTATGATCTAGAGAACAAGGAATTATATAATGGAAGCAACTGGGCTTCCATTTGTGTGATAATTAAACTTCATAAGATAAGGGTCACATTACTCAAGGGAGATTTAAAGTGAATTGGTTCTGAGGAATCATAATGGATTGCCAATTAGGAATGGCATAGAAGTACTTTTTTATCAGAATGAATCTAGTTAATAAGGACCAGTGGAAGATAGATAATGCTGCTTAAGTCCAAGCAACCATCAGCTGCTACTTTAGAGAGAGCATGTTTATATGGCAAGGCCATAATATCATACAAGAATGGTTTGAAAACACATGTGTTAATAGCAAATAGATTTTTCCTACATATTTGCTTTCAAATACAGGTTTGCTTTCAAATTATCACTCAAATGTATTTGCAATTCTAGTGTTTTCGATATCATTTAAAAAAATGCAGCGATTCAGATTCTGTCATGGTAAGATTTTCAAACAGAAAGAGGAGGGGAGTTATTTGAGCTGCCTTAAGAGAAGGATAAAAAATAGATCGATTTGTCAGCTCCAATTCATGATACAGTGGCAGAAAGACCCTTGTAGCCCTGAGAGAAGAGGGACACCAGGGAGGTGGACAGCGTCACTTCATATTTAGGATTGAATTTTTGAAAAGTGTTGCATGGGTTTTCTGAAAGCACCAAAAAGCTCTTTGTCTATTATTGTGCTGTGGAAACCAGGAAATGTTATTGATGGGAGGCAAAATCTCTATTCCAGCACCAGGACAGCATAGTTCTGGGTCCTTTTCTGGAGCAGGCCAGAGGAAAAAGGGCTTTTTGTAACCTGCAGATTGCAGACCACTCTGCCCCAGGATGCCCCTATTTTTTATTATTTCATTTTATAAAGTATATAAAACAGAGCACATATAACAATGGATGAAAATTAAAAGTTGAGAAACAAAACTGCAAAACAGGCACATAGAATGCACATGAGTTAAAATAACAAAGTCCAAGTAAAAACTATCAGTGTTATCAGATCATCAGGTATGGCTCCAGATTTACCAGGCTTGTGATGAAGACAGTATTGAAAATGATGATTCTGCTGCACATGTCAAATAACACATTCCTTAAAGCTGCTCTGGAGTGCCGGGGGGAAACCCAGAGCAATTTTGTGGGGAGAGTACAGGCAATAAAATCCACTGGAATTTGAAAGAAGGCTTGGCATAAGAAAAAACTAACAACCTCTTGCTTTAATATTCAAAGGAAGGGGCTCATCTATATAAAAAACATAAAGCAAGTGCCTTGTTTTAAGGCGCATGACATTAGCACAAATAAACTTCAAAAACATACATTGACTTCTCTTTAAACTAAAACTGAAAGTCAATGTGTTAGGGAGAAGGTGTTTTCTATTTCCCCCAGATTCCTTTCTTTAATTCCTTACTGAGCTCCTTTTGTTCTCTAACACACTTGCCAGCTGATTGTAAGAACTGCATGCTGCAAACTGTGCACTCAGCTCCATTGCACAGCTGCGTAACTCCAACTGACAAGGCAGTTTGGATAGAGTCAAAAATATGAGGAAGCCACTGTTTTACATATTGCAGCTCTTGTCACACGTCAGCTGAATTCTAGCATGCTCACCATCATCCTCAGTGGCTTTAGATTTACCTGGCAATTTTAATAGTGGATAGAAGAGACAGCACTAGCATATAATACCAGGGGCAAAATTGAGGCAAAGCAGCAGAAGAGGTTCAAAACTATTGCTTAGCACATGAGGAATCTGCAAGGAGTAGCAGTATTTATTTTATTGATTTTATATCCTGCCTGCATCACAAGTAAACACAAGTCACAGTGATTATGTTGTTGGACCCAAAGCATGGTGCTAGGGGGAGAACAGGAGGACTAAGAAAATGGACTAAAAATGGCCACAACTGTATTGTTTATAGGTTGTGCATGACTTTGGCCAAGGATCCAGACACCGAACACCTTGACTGCTGACCAATGAGCCTGAATGCCGGGAAATGCTAGTGGGATCAAGGTGAGATCATGGCCACTCAAAGGTGGGCAGATACCACAGGTATTGCATTCCCAAAACCAGGATTAGGGTTACTAATATGGAACATTTTCATTGACCAAACAATGGCATCTTTGATCAGTATGTATAAGCTAAACAAGCTATAACTTAGGGCCCCACTCTCTTGGGGGCCCCCCAAAAAAATTAAAGGAAAAATCCAAACACTGGATGTACATTTCCAAAATATAAGATAAAAAACAAATAAATAAAATAAAACTTACATATAGTAACAGTGTTTTGTGTTGAATAGGCTCCTATGATGTAAGTAATGGGCCCCACCTGTTAGCCTCCTCCCTAAAATATCACTGGTTTGCTCATTTATATATATAGAGTCTTTACATAAATATATATTTTATGATAAAATACATATTTTGTTATGTGCAAATGGCTTTAGATACCTATTAGGTCAATAAATTACCATATAGCTTATATTCAACACAAAAACCAGTGACAATTTGTTGTTGACAAAGGACAGCTGGACATATAAAGGGCCCCATTACCTTCAGTAGCTTAGGGCCTCATCAAACCTAAATCCAGCCCTGTCTGTGACAATTGTTTGTTCATTTTTTTATTCTGCTATGCAGTTTAGCAACTTACTTGGTGGTTTGTGTTCCACTTTCTTGCCTAGAAAAATGCAAAAGACAACAATGAGCTACATTCATTCATAAAAATAAAGACTGCAGATGAAACTCATTTGAGCTCCATAGCTTTACATTGAAATAAGAAGACGCACCGGGGGAGCATTTGGGAGACATGGTATAGCGCTGTTTCCATGGTGCCACGTTATTGTTGGAATTCCCTTCCCTCTGAAGTATGACGGATATTTGGTGCCAGCAAAATACTTCTTTACCCAGGCCCTGTACAATATGTACAGCTATCTGTGAAGTGACATTGCCAGTCTGTTGGATTGTTAATATTATATCTTTTATGCTTTGGTTTTAAATGTTATATTTTAATTTATAAGGTGTTCTGCACCCTCCACACTTCAGACTAAGGGACTGGGAGCGGCCGTCAAGACCACATAACACCGGTCCTGAAAGACCTACATTGGCTACCGGTAGGTTTCCGAGCACAATTCAAAGTGTTGGTGTTGACCTTTAAAGCCCTAAACAGCCTCAGTCCAGTATACCTGAAGGAGCGTCTCCAGCCCCATCGTTCTGCCCAGACACTGAGATCCAGAGCCAAGGGGCTTCTGGCGGTTTCCTCACCACGAAAAGTGAGCTTACAGGGAACTAGGCAGAGGGCCTTCTCGGTAGTAGCGCCTGCCCTGTGGAACACTCTCCCACCAGATGCCAAAGAAATAAACAACTTTAGAAGATATCTGAAGGCAGCCCTGTTTAGGGAGGTTTTTAATAACTGATGTTTTAATGTATTTTTAATCTTTTGTTGGAAGCAGCCCAGAGTGGCTGGGGAAATCCAGCCAGATGGGTGGGGTATAAATAATAAATTATTATTATTATTATTATTATTATTATTATTATTATTAGGCCTTCTTTGGTGATTTTACGGCATGGGTAGGTATGTAGCGGCAACAGTGTGCTCATTAACACAGTGCCTTTTTCCTACAATTGTGTGGGACTGACCCATGCCAAATGCATTCTAGAGCTCTAAATCCTATCTCAGTTGATAGAGTGTAAATGGTGTCACGTGCTCTTAGCATATCACTACACAGAAACAGCACAAATGGTTGGTTGTGTGCACGGTTGGACAGATAAGTCTTTGTCGGCTCTGCCTTTGTTCATTCATAAGTCCACCACAACTCATTTCTACATTAACCTGCATGGTTTATTTATGTTACAAAATCACAAAAAATAAATAAAGACACATGTAGATGTGTATTTTTGATTGTATCTTTTTACAAAGTGCACAGCTACAAACATATTTTCTCTCAATGTGGTCTTTTAGCTGACAACTATATCTCAACATTCTGAAAAGGGCACATTAGCACATTAATCTGGGAGGTGCAGATCAGGCTAGTTCTTATCAGAATTCACAAATAAGTAATTCCCCGAGCATCCCAAGTAAAATGCTAACCACACTGAAATGGTTGGAGAATAAACAGGCATGGCTTAAGGATGAATTGATCCTTTTGCAACATGCAGCATCATCCTATTACTTTGTCATACAACAGGGATTGTCCAAAACAAAAAAGAGACTCTCTTAAAATAATTGATTCCAGGCTCTTATGCCCAGATATCGGTGCCTGAAGCTCTATTTTTGAGGGTCTCTCTCTCAAGTCATCAGTTAGTACTTTTTTCTATATATTCATTTCAAGTGTTTATAAAGTTGTGCCTTTATCAGAATGTCAGAAAGATATTAATATAAACAGCACCTTCCCCTCCCACCCATGGACGAATGATTGGGATTCAGGATGAAAATCTTTCAGCCAAGTGAACCATAAATTAGTAGGGATAAAAACAGAACATATTTTTGATAACTTGTCAGTTACTAAATCTGCCTGTCATTTAACAGAATGAATGTCCGTGTCTGTTGCACTTGTGTTCATGGCTGATGCATGCAGTGAAAGAAAGAGGATTTGTTAAGACACAGAATAGCAGCTATTCTAGAACGGGAGTGGGGAACCTCAGGCCCAGTGGGTAATTGTGGCCCTCCAAGCCTCTCCGTGGGGGTCATCAGGACATTTCCCAGGTCACACCACTTTCCCCAGACTTACTTCACACCCTCCTTGAGTGTTTTTGCCTGCCTGTGGTGTGTCCTCAGGTAATGCTTCTTACTTGCCTGAATGGAGGATTGACTGGGCCGTGTGTATAGGAACTAGCCTACAGCACAAAGGCAAAATCCACAAATTAACTGCTCTGCCCACTGTTGCTTCTGGCTCTGCCACTTAATGGTATGTGGCCTCCAGAACGTTTTCCAGAAGGGAATGCAGGCCTTCAGCTAAAAAAGCCTCCCCACCCCTGCTCTAGAACCATTACTTTTATTCATAAGAACCTAAGGAGACCCTGCTAGAACAGGCCAGTGGCCCTTCTAGGCCAGCATCCCGTTCTCCCAGTGACCAACCAGAACGTGACATAATGGGCTACACAGCTTTTCAGATATATTTGGTTGCTGGTGCAGTTTAAAGAAAACGGCTTAATTTATTAATAAATTCTTTTTAGTTGTGCAATGCCCTCTGTCAGTTACCATGGCTTCATCAATTCATCATTATTTCGAAACTGAGACAATCAGCCAACATTTCCCCCTCCATTCATCTTGGCCTTTACAACATGATCCACAAAACCAATTAAGAGCGTGCCAAAATAACTGAAAATGAAGTAAGACACATGTCGGTATACTTTTGAAAAGTATCCATCCAAAACATATAGCTACTAGATGAAGATAACTTTGTTGCAAGAATTTCAGTGGTCAACAAAAATTAATACAGCTGTTGGTGTCTGGATTATTTATAGCAGTGAGGAAAAAGACTTTACAGGGCACGAAAGGGTTTGTCTCTTGATACTATAATAGTTTTACATGCATTATGTCTATAAGTTGTATCTTATTATTGCAATGGCCACTGCTTAAACCAGAGGTAGCCAAATGGTGTGTTTCAAGTATTGTTGGGCTGAAATTCCCATTATACTTGCCCATTGGCCATGTTGACTGGGGCTGGTGGGAGATAGCAGGCAACATTTGGAGGGTACCACAACAGCTATCCCTGTTTTAAACAATACAGTTGGTTTTGGATAGGCAGCATTATTATAATAATGCAAATATGACTGAATAAAAATATACAACTGAACAAAAGTACATATTTTGAATGCTGGTGTCACTCCATTGATAATGTCAGGCCCAATTACAAACTTGTGAAAAGTTGTCTCTACACAAACAACATGCACATCTAATTATAATATTGCTCTTGTCTATGCAAACATTATCATGGATGAGATTCTGTTGAGAAACTTTTGCTTTCAAAATTATTCTGCCACTTGGAAAATAAGCTCAATGACCCTACTGGGGGGAAAAACTGTATGGACAATTTGTGCATTGCACTGATACCACAGTATTTTAAAATGTCATACTGGTTGACAGCTAAGCAAAATGACATGAGTTTGTGAGCTGACATTATGGTAATACATTTGCATGACACACAACATGCAGCAATGCCAGGCACCCACCATTACATTTTTATTTTGGATAATAGAGGCTCACAAAATTGCTGCTGAGA
Organism: Podarcis raffonei; assembly: GCF_027172205.1. NCBI lineage: Eukaryota > Metazoa > Chordata > Lepidosauria > Squamata > Lacertidae > Podarcis > Podarcis raffonei. Next base: position 57,929,915 of record NC_070604.1, read on the forward strand.
TGTTGGAGGTCTCCCATTAGAGAAATTAAGAACTGAAAAACGTATTGTTAGATATATTGACATTTTCAAATTGAGATTATGCCCTTCAAATTGACGAGTGCAATGCTTTATCTAGAGGAATAATTCAGTCTGTAGAAAGCACAAATGCTTTCTGTTAAATACAGAAGTATCCTATTACCTGTTTTAGGTAGACTGACTTCCTTTTTTATGCCAGGTTCTGAGGTAAAAGAGAAACAATTTGTTCAAAAGTCATAACTGCTTGCCATAATTCATTTTACTGTGTTCATTATTTCTTGCTTCCTATATGTGATACTGGTTTTATATTGAGAAATTATCTTTAATTGTCAAGCATATTCAATATAAAAGTTGAAACAAGCAGCTCAGCTCATAAATCACACAATGAATTGAATCTTCACCACAACCCCCCCCCCCAAATTATGGAAAGAGATTTGATAAGGTGGGGAATAAGCACCATAGCATCTATTTTCTTGTTGGGTGCCTACATGCTATGTAACATTGCCTTGGATTCCCAGTTGCCCCTCCATTAGCAGAAGTGCTTCTCACATTCACCAGTGAAACCAGGGGGAGGCAATTTTTGCTGTTCTGGAAAGTCCCCCAGCAATGATTTTTTGGAAGGCACAGGGGGAAAGGGAAGTTAGCAAAAAATATAAGTTGTGTGGGAGGGGCAACGCCAACCTTTCCACAAGTTCCGCACTTGGGAAGTTAGGGTTAGGGATGTCAAAGATAGAAATAGGAGCAGAAATCACCAGCCAATGTTCACTTACTCGTCCAATGTATAGAATTGAAATCAATACATTTGTTGTTACCACTTTCAGACTACAAAGCTTGTTGCTTTCAGTTCACACACATTATGTAATTGATTTCTTCTCCCTACCCCCCACTGAAGTTGCACTAGGTTTCCTTTGCATTAAAATGAATGGGATGGAATAACATAATGACAATGTAGGTAACCCGTGGTAGCTACCCCATGTCAACAGAAAGGGAAGCAGTTTCCCAACCTTACCTTTCTGTAAAAAGGTAAAGGTAAAGGACCCCTGACAGTTAAATCCAGTTCAAACGACTCTGGGGTTGCAGCGCTCATCTTGCTTTACTGGCTGAGGGAGCCGACGTTTGTCCGCAGACAGTTTTTCAGGGTCATGTGGCCAGCATGACTAAGCTGCTTCTCTTGAAACCAGAGCAGCGCATGGAAACGCCATTTACCTTCCCACCGGAGTGGTACCTATTTATCTACTTGCACTTTGATGTGCTTTTGAACTGCTAGGTTGGCAGGAGCTGGGACCCTGTCACGGTGATTTGAACCGCTGACCTTCTGATTGGCAAGCCCTAGGCTCAGTGGTTGACACCACAGCACCACCCACATCCCTTACCTTTCTGTACTGGAAGGCAAAAGTGGAAACAGGGGTGGGGGTACTCAAGCCAGCGGCACTGTGAAAGTGCAAGGTTGCTGGCGTAGCATGGTTGTTGACATCAGCTGGTGCAATCATCCAGTCAGCAACTTTGCATTGCTCAGTGCTGGCTCTGACACCTTTTGCTTCCGCTACCACCTTATAGTTTAGAAAAGCAAGGTTGAGAATGACCCCCCTTTGTTATGACACCATGAACTGCTTCCACTAAATAAAGACACTAGACAATTTCTACAAAGAAATAGCCCACATCTTTTTGCTCATTCTATCTTCATATGCAGCACAGACCTTTAGAGAATGAAACAGCTAAATTGCAAATAGTAAGAAAGCTGTGAACCTTATAATGCTAAATGTCTGTCACAGTCAAAGATGCACAGATGGTGAAATACCTTTAATCTAAATAGCAATGCTATAGCTGCATAGTGCTTCTTTGCATATTGTTATAAACTACATGGGGGAAAAAATAAGAGTGAGTCTGTCTCTGTGGGTTTCTACAGGGCACTGAATCTTTATAGTCACCAGAGCTATTCTATCTTTTTGCAAGGCCCTTTTTAGACCCTATTTTGTAGGATCTGTGTGGTATGTCACTTATTATTGTTTTTTTAAAAAGAGAGGTCTAATAAAGCACAGCACTGCACACAAGATGCTTGCAGCCAATTTACACATAGGGGTTATGTTTTTCTGACAAAATGTCAATGTTCTGTCACAGACATTCAACATCACGGTGCACATTCAGTTTACTCTGGAAAATACTGCGTTCATATTATATAAATTCCAGCAGATAAAAATGACTGAGAGCTGGTTCATTGAAATCCCTTGTGTGGCACAAAATGGTGTGAAAAGATGCTTGCATGTGCCATTGTGTAAACAAGTTCATGTGTGAGTTGGACCTATTTGCTCAATATCTTTGAATTTCTCCATCCTACAAGGATCACAGATCTTGGACAAATTGTGCATATGTTCATAGGCATGAATGCTTGACTCACAAATGTGATATAATTTGTGAAGTGCCAGGTATAGATATTTCCACGGCCCAGATATTTCCATCTATTAGTAAGACCTTCCCATGCTAAATGTCTCAGCCTGCCCTGAGTCATAGAGTGACATAACTCCATTGCACTGAAAAGGGGAAGTCAACAGTTCTTCTCCAGATCAGATTTCAAACTGAGCCAGAAAAGAATTTGGGGGGCTTGTAAACATCACCTCTGCTTTGGAGTGAGCTATAAGCAGGGGATCTCACCTAATAACATCAGTACTGAAAAGGCAATATAATAAGAAGCTAACTTTCTGAACCCTCCTCACCACCATATGTTTATATTCTGGAAGAAAAAGCTTTATTTAAGTTGACAGAAAAGGAGTGTTAAAACATGGATCTGAGTGGGATTTTGCTTAACATATAACATAGCATGATAGTTGCATTTCTGAGCAACTAGGGTCTTCCTTCATTTTTGCTGCCTCTGGAAAAAAAAATCCAATTTACTTAGTTTACAAATATGGAAATATTATGGTTTAATTAGGTGCACTCTCTGCACCCTGGGAAATAATATACATTCCAGCTTAGCATAAGATGCTTTAGCTGTTGCAGAATGGCTGCAACGGTGCTTCTGCTGGATTAGAATATAGCTAAAGTTGACCATGAAAGTAAAAAATGAAATATACTTCAACATCCACCATTTTTTCTATAATGGAGTCACGGTAGCAGCTCTATAGTCAAAGTGGGTGGGCTTTTCAGTCATTTTGGAGCCTGAACATTCTGTTCATCATAAAGTTAAAACAAGTTCATCTTATGATAGATGTTTCGTTTGTGTGCCTTTAGTTTCTACAGTGAACGCCCATTATGTAGTCCTAAAGTTTGTGGAGAGGAAGACAACTGAGGTTGATGTGTGGCTGAATGGAGGCTAAGTTGTAAGTGAGCATGCCTTGTGTTTAGTGCTTAAAAGACACAGAAAATGTGGCCTGGTGCCCTGTAACCAATACTGTGCTCACTTACCGTATTTTTCCCTCTATTACACGCAGATTTTTTCTCCTAAAAAGTAAGGGGAAATGTCTGTGCGTGTTATTGAGCGAATGTGTGGTCCCTGGAGCTGACAAACGCGAGTGAAGGCAAAAATCAGGCAAATATCAAATCGTCCGGAGAAGGGAGGAAAGCTGCTGCTTTCCTGCATTCTGCCTCAGGGTCTTACTGCCCACCCGCTTCTGTTTCCTTACTGTGTTTGCTCAAACGGAACAAAGAGCAGAGAAAACCCCTCCCCTCCAGGCAAGCAGAGCGTCTAATTCCTCTCCGTGCGTCTGGGACTCGAAGGCAACATGCAGGTTGGGGGGGGGGAGAGAAAGAGAGAGAGCTGGCTGGCTTGTGGGGGGGGGACTTTTGCCTGCCTTTCCTCCCTCCGGTAAAACCCCTCTCCTGCATTCTTAGCCAGCTGCTTCTCTGCACACCCCTCTCCTTGTCGCTTCTATGTTTTTCCTTCCCTCCCTACTTAAAACGTGGTTCCAATCACGGATCCACATGGATCCTCAGGATCTTTGCATTGAGTCACCCCAAATTCACCATCAGATCACATAGCAATGATCTGATGCAAAAACAGGGCTGCAATGGTGCAAAAACATGGTTACAAAGCACGGATCCACATGGATCCTCAGGATCTTTGCAATGGGTCACCCCAAATTCACCATCAGATCACATAGCATGTCCATGGCTACAGCCTGCACCAAAAAAATCACGCACCCACTGTTGCCTGGGGCTGCAATGGTGCAAAAACGTGGTTACAAAGCATGGATTCACATGGATCCTCAGGATCTTTGCATTGGGTCACCCCAAATTCACCATCAGATCACATAGCATGTCCATGGCTACAGCCTGCACCAAAAAAATCACGCACCCACTGTTGCCTGGGGCTGCAATGGTGCAAAAACGTGGTTACAAAGCATGGATCCACATGGATCCTCAGGATCTTTGCATTGGGCTACCCCAAACTCACCGTCAAATCACATGTCTGTGGCCGCAGCATGAAGCACAAAAATGATACATCCACTGTTTCATTCAGAATTTTTTTTTCTTGTTTTCCTCCTCTAAAAACTATGTGTGTGTTATGGTCTGGTGCGTGTTATAGAGCGAAAAATACGGTACAACTTAGCTGACATGCAGTTCAGTTATACCTTTCCTTCATTTTTATCAACTAGAGAAAACATCCTTAAACTTTTGATAATTTCTCTGCTTTCCGTTGTGTGTGAATTTGTATATGTCTTAACTCTCAGCAACAAAAGTCATTCTAATCTTAGAATAGTTCTGGTAAATAAATGAATAACAAGTTTGCAGCTATCAATTCTCCATGAAAGAACTCATGAACTTAAAAAAGTATGGAACTTTACAAATAGCACCTTTCTCTTTGGCAGCAACTGGAGGCTTCACTTTTTCTTTTGCAGCATCTAGGGGAAAAACAATCATTAATCCTGTGCTTACAAAATGTTTCTTCTCTACGAGCCCTGAGAAGTATGTGAATAGTTCTAAGTGTTCAGTTTTCAAACTTGCATTGTGAAGTTTTACAGCTTCAGAGATCAACAAGCTCAGCTGTACTTATGAGATGATTATAATAACAGTCAATTTGTGTGCCCTGAATATTTCATTTGATGTAGCAAAATAATCTGGCCACATGAAGTGCCAATTATCAGTAATTCCTCCCACTAATATGGCTTTCCAAGCATCTTAACTATCCTTGGAGGCTTAGGAAAGAGATTGGGTCGAGGAAGAAGACTTAAGATGTTTAATGTATACCATTCCCCAATTCCCATGGGGTTCTGGAGTTTTCAGGGGTTTTTTTGTTTTACAGCATCTGTGAAGAACTACATTTAGCAAGTGTTAGTCAAACCCAGCCCAATACTGAATCTATGTAAAATAATGTGAAATATTTTGTGACTGAAACAAAAGGACATTGAAGGATCCAGAAGCTCAAAGCGAATGGAAATGGATAAATGAGATACTAAACTGAGTATTTTGAAAATTGTAATCAATTAACTTCGTAGTGTAAAAACTAAACATTATCCGTCCATGAAAGCAAGGAGCTTCCTGTTATGGAAGGAGAGTTGCATTTGTGGAAGGGGCCTTTTCCATTCAAATCAATTCAATTCTCCTTCCACTTCTGTCTGTCTGTCTGTCTGTCTTACCCCATCCTCCATGTGTTGACTTAAGGACTTGCCATAACTGTGCTAATGCAGACTAAATACGTACTGAACACAAATTTAAAAATATGGGTCTCCACGCCTTCCTCTAAAGTCCATTCACGTCTCTCAGTGTTTTAGGTTGGAATTCTATAATTTGCTTGGTGAAGGCTAGAGTTTTGTATTTTCTACGTAATTACAGGGTGCACCTATTGTATTGTTTTATTTTGCAGCAGCTGTCTTCAATGCAATTTAACCAAAGCTGGCACTGAATTTTGGCATTTAAAAATTGCCATGACCGGCCAAGATATTGGGAAATTTTGGAAAAGGAAGGGGACAAATTGAGATTGCAGAGTTTTGAAAAACTAAAAGGGAAGGTGAGAGATTGGTTACATTATCATCAAATAAATGAAGTGTTTAAATTGGACAGTAAAATAGGCTTCCAGGTGGAAAAATCAAAATTAGAGACTGAATTGTTAGAATCCAGTACTAAGAATTTGTCAAAAATGTATGATCTGCTGCTGAAATGGAATACACAAGATGAAATGGTAAAATCAAGTATGATTAAATGGGCTCAGGACATTGGTCATAACATCATGTTTGCTGACTGGGAAAAGTTGTGGACCACCGGGTTGAAGTTTACGGCGTGTAATGCCTTAAGAGAAAATATAATGAAAATGATTTATAGGTGGTACATAACCCCAGTCAAGCTTGCAAAGATCTACCACTTGCCTGACAATAAATGTTGGAAATGTAAAGAAAAGGAAGGTACATTCTTTCACCTCTGGTGGACGTGCCCGAAGATTAAGGCATTCTGGGAAATGATTTATAATGAACTGAAAAAGGTATTTAAATATACTTTCCCCAAGAAACCAGAGGCCTTTCTCTTGGGTATTGTCGGCCAGGGGGTGTTAAAGACAGATACAACTTTTTTTATGTATGCTACAACAGCAGCCAGAATACTCATTGCAAAGTACTGGAAGACACAGGATCTACCCACACTGGAAGAATGGCAGATGAAGGTGATGGACTACATGGGCTTGGCAGAAATGACGAGCAGAATCCGAAACCAGGGAAGAGAAGCGGCGGAAGAAGAATGGAAAAAGTTTAAGGACTATTTAAAGAAATACTACAAAATTAATGACAGTTAAAATGATGTTGGATTAAAATAAATGGTTACTATTAGTAATGGTTAAGACAAAGAGAATAAGGACGATTAACATAAATTTATAGTAAAATAAGGGAAGATTCGCTGAATAATTATAAGAATTTGGAATACAGAAACGGGAGGCAAGAGGAAGTCGAGGAAGAAAGGTTTAAGAAATTAGGATACGAAATGGTACCTGTTTTTTGTTCTGTTATTGTTTGTTGTTTGTTTATGTATGTTTTGTTTGTATTAATATAAAAATTGTTTAATAAAAATATTATAAAAAAAAAATGAAACAAGGTCAACTTTAAAAAAAAAAAAAATTGCCATGACCTTGACACTGCAATTATTTTAGCAATTGAATAAATAGCATGTGGTTCAAATCTTGCTAAATGTCATTTCCTGTTGGTGTTGAACCACTGACCTTTCACATGCCGAGATCAGTGATGCTTTGGTAGGAATAGATTGGGACTGATGTGTCGGAAGACGCAAAATCGTTTTGGGACTTCCTGAATATCACTTGGTTGGAGTCAAAGAATGCTGTAGCTTATAGCAGCCCTAATTGCATCCGATTATAATCTGCTTGACCTGATATGGTATTTTAAATGCAAGCCTTCTTGAGGGAATGAATAGGCAAATGTCAAGACAGATGAGCTTCCTTATATAAACTAAATGTACAAATGATCACATTCCTTGTTATCTCACATCCTATTGATACGTGCAAATACAAGACTAGTTATGCTGGGTCAAGGCCAAATATTTATTTAGTAGCCTTGGCAGCTTTGAATGGGACAAACAAATGAAAAGCTGTAGAAATTTTTTACCCATGAAACTAACTGTAACATATGTAGAGGGAAGCCACATATATATCTTAAGGTGAGAAGAACTGATATGACATAGGTTCTACTTATGAGTTGGAATGGAGGAGAAATTTGATTCAGTATGCATTTAAAGCCAAATCTATCAAATTCACACTTTCTAAAACACAAACTAAAACACAGCTATCCATTGAAGATCACACTTAACTGAAATTTATGATGCAGCTCTCCAACCAACCAGCATACAAATGAGGATATTAGTGAAAATAGCATACAAATATACATTATATTAGGGGGAAATCCTTTCAAAAATGAGTACATTAGCCAGAGATGCACATGAAATATGTTTATTGGGAGAAATCCACACCAGTATGCTGATGAATTTTCATGAGGACTTTTTAAATCAAGAAATTGCAGATTGCTACAAAATGTGGGGAACTGAATTTAAGACTGGAAAAATGAGAAACTGAAATAAAGGAAATTGACAGATCCTAATGCATGAGTATAATATAAGATTGGGAGATTGCAATGTAAGTGTCTCTTAGTGGTGAGCCTGGTGACACAGGGATTTTAGATTAGAATGGGAAAATGGAAGTCAAGGATATCTGGTCTTTTAACAGACTTGGGTGTTTAAATGATTAGAGTGAGTGTTTTTTAGCCTCTGTCTTAATGAAGTCCTGAAGGCATGTCTGTCTCAATCACACCTTCACACCAACCCATATGCTGCTGTTTGACTCCATTTATGTTATATTTGGTTTAAACTGTATTTAAACCTCTCACATGTGTGCAGAAATGTGCAGAAATGCTTACACTTAATTTGTGCAGAAATGCTTATATTTAATTTGGCTTAGTCAATTTTGCGTGAGCTATTTTTTAATTGCAGTTTTGATTGCAATCATTCTGACTTACATCTTTGTTTTCGATTGCATGGCATTACCTTTGTCTTTCAATGCTGGATGATGCTTTATTTCTTTTTCTTTGGCATCTTCTGAAAAAAACAACCCGCCACCAAACAATTTTAAACAAGCAATAGACTTGTTAAAATGTGTGTAAATACATACTGACCAAATGACAAGTAATTTAAGTAGGAATGAATTATTATGAGTGGGATCCAAATTGCCTGTTCTGCAAAGAGCTCTTTCTGAAAAGTTCATTCTGTTTACAAAAAGCTCAGAGATCCAGCGGAAGTTCCCTACTGGTCAAAGGGAGGAGAGAATCTTGACAAGTATCTCTTCCTCCTGCTACCCACTTGCACCACCCCAATGCTGCTCTGAAGGGTCCCCCAACCTTCTGGAGTAGCTTTTCAGAAGACAAAGGGGGGGTGCAGGGGAAAGGAGGTACCGGTGCAAATTGCCTCCCTAGCCCTTTCCTCCAGTGCAAGTAGACCTTGCTTCTTCATTTAAAAACATAAAAAGGTAATACACACAGAAGCCCAATAAAACAGTGAAGATGTCCCATTAGGCAGTCTCTAGAGAATTAGGTAGTTTCTGGAGAAGGGAAGGTGATTTCTGTTGGATTCTCTGCGGCCCCATCTTGCCACCTTCCATGTTGTTCTGGAAGGGCTACAGGGAAGCAGGAGTCAACAACAACAAAAATCACCCTCCCTCTTCAATAGGCACATCCCATGAACAGCATTCCAGTAATGAGAATTGCAGATCCAAGCTATCTTAAGAGGGCCTACTTAATATTGGGTTGTGACCATTAGCAAAGGTGGTTCATCTGAATTTTGATTGTAATTTTTTTAAAAAATTATTCATATGATTTTCCTTGATGTAAAAAAAACCCTCAGCTCTCATATACCATGCACACTGATCCTAAACATATCCTCTTCCAAGATTTCAAATGAGCTAGTTTTTGCTGAGGGCTTTATTATTTTTCTTCTGTCCTCATGAATAATAACATTTAAGTAGAGCTTCCCAATTTATTTCTGGAAACTGCAATATTTAAAATCATGGACTAACTTAGCTTATTGATTCAGAAATTTTCTTATAACCACCAACAGGAAATATGCACTGCCATTACTAGGAAGAGCTTTATGGCAATTATTTCAAAGAAAGTCATGCTGATTACTTGATTTTAGGAGATCAAACACTTTTGGAGTCTGACTCATTACTGATGTTGCCTTAAATCCCAAGTGATCTGATAAACCAGAAAATCATGCCGGAAATATTTCAGAAGCTAATGTTGTCTGCAGCGGTAATTTAGCATTTGTGATGCTGTCTTACATGTGCAATACAAATGTGGCTGAGGAACTGGAAATAAGTGATTATGGCTAGCTCAAAAAGAGTTTATTTCAGTAATGAAATATATGACTTACTTTTTGCATATATATATTTTTAGTCTTTGCTTGATTACATCAGACTACATATATTGCCAGCAAACCTTGCTGAAGTTAACAACTTGAACTATATTTCACTTAAAATTGAAGTACTATGATTTAGGCACAAATCTAAGCACATTTTCTTGGAAGCAAGCACCACTGAAATAATTGTAAATTAGGTAAATCTTTTTAGGACAAGATAAAATAGGAGATACATTTAATCAGTGTTTTTTTCTGGGGGGACGCATACCCCTAAATATTTTGTGAATCTAAGTTTAGCCTCATTGAGGGGCAGTATTTCAATATGAATAGGAAAACTAGAGTACCTCTAAACATTTTTTTAAGAAAAAAAGCACTGCATTTAATTATCACACATGGAACACCACTCCCCTCATTACTTTTATGGAAAATAAAAATCTAATTATCTGAAGTTTGCTCCTCCTGCAGGACAGCATATAGATATATGTTTATTTATATGCTCCTTTATATGGTGTTTTATATTTTGACTCGTATCTATCTGTCTATCTGAACATACTAGGTGAGATTCACCTAACAAGCCTTGTCACTACAAACCCTGTGCAAGGCCTTCTGCTTGCACAATGGGGGTTCCCTTTTCTCCTCCCTCTGTGCTCACCTCACCCCTGAAATTGGCTCAATGGGGTTGGGAGAATTCCCAGAACATCATGCAGGGGGAGGAGAGGGGGAAGAGTTCCATCTGGCAAGCTGCAACACTTGCAATGATCACCATAATGCGATGTTGAATTATATATTTTTTCCACCTACCAATCTAACCAGCAAATCTATCTATTTACAGTGGTACCTCGGGTTAAGTACTTAATTCGTTCCGGAGGTCCATTCTTAACCTGAAACTGTTCTTAACCTGAAGCACCACTTTAGCTAATGGGGCCTCCTGCTGCTGCCACGCCGCCAGAGCACGATTTCTGTTCTCATCCTGAAGCAAAGTTCTTAACCCAAGGTACTATTTCTGGGTTAGCAGAGTCTGTAACCTGAAGCGTATGTAACCCAAGGTACCACTGTATCTATCTATCATCTATCTATCATCTATCTATCTATCATCTATCTATCTATCATCTATCTATCTATCTATCTATCTATCATCATCTATCATCTATCTATCTATCATCTATCTATCTATCTATCTATCTATCTATCATCTATCTATATCTACCTACCTATCTATCTATCTCCTCATATGAAGTTGTGACCCAGATATTACAAGAGACAAGAAATATGAGATGGTTTATTCGTATTGTGTCCCTTTGCAGACATAACGCTCCTCGATTCCATGGAAGTTTCCATCGGCGGAAAAGGAGGAGGAGAATTTTGATAATTTCCCCTTCTGTCTGCACACACCCACACCCTGCACTCCCAAATCTGTTCAAGAGGTTTGTGGAACAGTGTGGAGATTGCTCAGGAGACGGAAGGAGAATATGTGAATTTGCAAAAGTCACATCCTTACTTTTTGGCATATAGACCGCCTCCCCCATACCAAACAGGAAATCTATAGAAGAAAATTGGTGCAATGTGGTTTTTCTAATTGTGATGATGATGATTATTAAAAATTACAATTACAACTATCACACTGCGCTTTTGAAATATTGTTGAATTTACCTCATAAAACGTGCTTTTTGTGTTGTGCATTAGCAAAGTGATCAATTGTGTTATGGATAACTATGCTTCTTGCAAGGCATACTGCATTTACTTGTTGTGCTCCAATTCATGCCTTATTTCTTGTTTTGGTAATGTTCAAGCTAAAACATTTGTTGAACCAAAAGAGTTTTAAAAAATAATAATAATCCTGTGTTATTCTGTGGTTTGTTCAAAGAATGTGTCTGCGTTGATCTTGTTGTTTCTTAAAAGGCAGAAAATGTGAACAAATAGTATATACAGGAAACATTATTGCATAAAAGAGTCACAGACAATGTCATATGGCTTACTTGATTCTTTTGGTTTTGGTTTCTCTGCAAAAAGAAAAAAGTAACAATCCCTCAATTCCCTTCAAATTACTAAGGCATATAATTTATTGTTAGTTTAGGGTTAAGAATAATCTGTTTAGAAATGTAGCATTTGCAGAATAATTTTGTTGCTTCATACTGTTTCCTTGCTCACCAACACATAGCAAAAGCTCTTGAGCTCCTATTTCCTTCAATCAGATCTGACTAAATCCTTAACGCAGTGTCAGCCCTAAGAATCATCATTGGACTGAAACGATGACAGTTGAGTATGATGGATTTCTAATGTTACCCAATGGCATTTCTCTTGGATGAAATGAAAGACCAAATATTTTTCACATAATATTTTATTTCTGTTATTGGTGGTTCATTTCACATAACCAATGTTGAAAGGAAAAGGTCACCATTATGGATGGGACAATTATTTGAATCAGAGACGCTAAACAAGGCAAGAGCCCTGCTCTGCTTGAATGCAGGTGGTCCCCTTTTGAGGCAAACACAGTCCGCCCCACACTGAACTTGTCTGGATATAAATTGGGACTTGTGACCTGCTTCAACAAACATTTGCAGCTGAATCGTTCAGAAAATTAATTCTACAAATCAGATCAGTTAAAACAACTAGGGCCAGAAATGTGCACCATGTCACAGGTAAATAGAATAGTATGGCCACTTCTCCATGAACAAAAATGTGGACAACAGCACCCACAGGTTTGTATAAAATTTGGAAATGCTGATTTATATGTATAGGTGCACATTTAGAAATAATTACCAGTACATAATGGTAGTTTCATTAGCAGTTTCATAGTGGGGAAGACTGCATAGTGTGGCTGCTTAGCCTGCTGTGCCAACTGCTGGTGAGGCTCTTTAATGATCCCTGTGCCCGCTTCTCAGTAGTGGCGCCCACCCTGTGGAACGCGCTCCCATCAGACATCAAGGAAATAAACAACTATCTGACTTTCAGAAGACATCTGAAGGCAGCCCTGTTTAGGGAAGTTTTTAACGTTTGATGTTTTATCCTGTTTTAATATTCTGTTGGGAGTCACCCAGAGTGGCTGGGGAAACTCAGTCGGATGGGTGGGGTATAAATAAATAAATTATTATTATTATTATTATTATTATTATTATTATTATTATTATTATTAAAAAGTGGATTTAGAACAGGCATCCATCAAACAAAGGACTGTCTTCTGCGAGGTAGGACTCAAGGCCACCACAAAACTGAAGATGACTGAATAGGTTAATTCCAGTCACTGCAGAAATATGACTAGTGACACAGAAACTGAATTTCATCAGAAACTTGATCTAGAATTATCTGTCAAGAAAGAATACTAATAGCTAGAGATACAAAATCAAGATGGTCCACTTTTTGAATGTGATTTTATTTTTAATCGCTATGGCGCTCTCCTTAGATAACATCAGCTCCACTGAGTTTCTCCTTACCTTTCTCTACCACCTTCAACGGCCTATCTTCTTTCTTTTCATGTACTGCTGCAAAACAAAGATAAGGCTTTTGTAACACTTCCAGTCCCAGGAAGAGTGGCTCATGCAAGCTTTCTCAAAGCACTGAAAACGCTGCTGCTTATTTGAAAGCAACTGACATTATCCTGATATTGATCTAATCTACCTTTCTAATAAATGTTATAAAACTGTAGAGTTACTTTTTTTTGCCTTCCGATAAATCTGCAGGAAGAATGAAGCCTTGCACAGTTGCAAAATGAATCATGGAAAAGTCAGCTCCCTATCTTACCATTATAAATGCTGGTATAAAAACATAGGAAGCTGGCTTATGCCGAATGAGACCGCAGGCTCACTGGTTCATGAATGTCTACAATGGTTGGCCATGGTTGTCAAGGGTTTCAATCAGCTTTACCTGGCCATGCTAGGGAGAAAAGCCAGGACCCATACTGGTTGAAGGGAGCGAGGCAGCAGTAAATCAGAAAGAGTTGAAGTTAACTCTTTGTACTGTGCTGACATCATCGCCATCTTATCCTTGCTCCTCTACCACCCATACCCTGCTATCTAGTCTGCTACTGATTCATCTGCTGGAGCATAGATTAAGGTTCCCACATGACACCATACACCCAGCTCCCGAGATTATTAAATTGCATGGAGGTCCTTCCACAAACCCATCCTATGTTCAGCTTGGCCATGGACTCAGTCCAAACACTATATATTGTATAAATTTAATTTTACAGTAAAATGTAAACAGTACTGACCTTTTGGCTTATGAACCTCTGTGGTCACTGTGAAATAAAACAGAAAAAACATTGTGAACATTTAATGGACCTCTAGGATTTATCCAAAACACTCTTGTTAGGGGCAGCTGTGTAAATGGAGAAAATAAATCAATAAAAAGCAACAGCTTCGAGTTGCTGCAACAAAGGTTTCCCTTCAGTTTTAGCAGAGCTTTCAATGCAAATCCTTTTCTGGTTCAGGAAAGGGTTTGCATCAGAGTCCCCTGCTAAAATGAAGGTGGTGGTGGGGAAAACATTCATTTTAGCAGCACCTTGGGGATCTGGGTTGTGGAGCAAAAAAGCTCATGCCATCTCTGCTTTAAGGAAAATGAATATGCTTTAAGGAAAAGGACAATGCTTGAAGTGGTAGAGCACTTGCATAGCCAGTGGAATGTCTCTGACATCTCCACTTTTTAAAAAGGAGCACTGGTAGCAAGGCTGGGGAAACCCTTTTCCTAATACAGTGGTACCTCGGGTTACAGACGCTTCAGGTTACAGATGCTTCAGGTTACAGACTCTGCTAACCCAGAAATAGTACTTCGGGTTAAAAACTTTTCTTCAGGATGAGAACAGAAATTGTGCGGCTGTGGCAGTGGGAAGCCCCATTAGCTAAAGTGGTACCTCAGGTTAAGAACAGTTTCAGGTTAAGAACGGACCTCCAGAACAAATTAAGTTCTTAACCCAAGGTACCACTGTACCTGATATCACTGCCAGGTTGAGCAACAGTGGATTAGATGGACCCATTATCTGTCTCAATATAATGAAGCACATGATAGTACAAGAAGCCATAACATTATACTGTACATATATTTGGGATATATATTTAAATTTTAATCTCTCACCTTTTGGCTTATGAGCTTCATGTGTCACTGAAAAATTAAACAAAGAATGTCAGTGTGTTCAAACTACATATATACAGCTCAGGGGGGAAGGGGGATGGCTCAGTGGTAGAAGTACATGCCTTGAATGCAGAAAGTCCCATGTTCAATTCCTATTATCTCCACAAAGGAGAGGGAAAAGATCCCTGTCTGAAACCTTGGAGAATTACTGCTAGTCATGGCAGACAATAAAGAACTAAATTATAGCGCATTTGGTTTGACTCGGTATACGGCGGCTATTTATGTTCCTATGTGCTGTGGCCACCTGAAACAAAGCTCTTGTACCCAAGACCTCAAGCAAACAGATGCTTTGACCAAAGGATCCATCAGTAAATCATCCCATTTCAAACTGGTGTATTAATAGTATTGAGGGCCACAATGTATACATTGTCTGTATGAAATTTACATGCCTTAAAAAAAAAGCTGGCCTGCTGGAAACACTGTGATGGGGAAAACCATTGCAATGAACAACAGGTTATGATATTTGCTTTTTGGTTAGTTAGTTAGTTTTATAAATATTTTTATTGATTTTTAATTTCAAGTAACAAAAGTAACAAAACATATCCACACTCTTGTTGATTTGTTTGCTCACGGAATTTAGATTCTACTTTTTAACATAAAAAGCACAGGGAACCCATGGTGGTTAGAATCTCCTCCAAATTATTTCTAGCCGTGTTCTCCATTTGAATTCACTAGTTAATTGTTGTATAGCATACTGAATTTTATAGCATTTAGTTAATTTAAAATTTTAGCTTAGAGATAAAATAGGAGAGCATTATGTTCTATGATAACGTTTCCCTCATGTCTTACCAGCTGCTTTGACAGGCACATCCTTCTTTGGGAGCTTGGCTGAAACACAAACATAAAAGGAGAAATAGTTGGTTATTACATATCTGGAACAGGTGCATTATCAGTATGTTTAAAGAAAGCAAAGATTTGAAAATATGAGCATATTTACCTGTTTCTACTGGCTTTTCTTTTTTGTGTGGTTCTACAAAGTTGAAGGAACAAAGCCGGATAAATTATTTCTGCATTTTGAGGTTCACAGTGAATATTAGAACCATTACACAGAATGAGATAGCAGACTGAAATTGCACAACTTTCAAATGCATTACTTTAGCATGCAGGCAGGAGGCCATATTTTGAATGTTCCCCCCATATAACCAACTTCTGCATGTAATAAGTTGGGGCATGAATGAGCAGGTTATGCAAAATCTTTTTAATGTACCAGTTTACTAGATGCATGGAGTGGGCAACATTGAGAAATACCTAAACTGAGTTTAATATTGTACTAGTAGTAGTTTGATTATGATCTTGATCTAACATGGTAGAATGCGCTCAAGCACTTTGTTGGATTCCACTCAGAAGTGGGGAAAGGGTTTTTTTTAGCTTGAGGGATGGAAAATTGTGGTGGCCATGGCCAGAGACAAACATGGGTGGGGCCTGAGGTAAAATGGGTAGATAAATAGATGTGATGTTTTGGCTCCGGCTACTGAGTGCTGAGACTCTTTTGGTTCCCCCAATGGTTGTTGTTTTTTAAAATGGGCCCGGCCCCCTAAATGTTCAGAGGGCATTCAGCTTCAACCTCTGCGCGATGTCAGGACATTGCAGGATGTCACGCAACATCGCGTGCATGACATCAGGACATCATGTCAGGCCCCCTCAATCATGTTGAGAAGATGGCACCTCTGTTACAGCAGGTTACATTCCAAACATACAAAATTCAAAGGTTTCTACACCCAGCTGTAGAAACATTATCACAGTTCAAGAACACACTACAGTTAGGTAAAAGGACTTGGGGAACAGCACCAGAGAGGGGTATGGCCTAGGGCAGGCACGTCCAACTCCCAAGTGACAGCAATCTACTCACAGTATTAAAAAAAACAGGCAGTGATCTACCTCCATTGTCACTGGAGGATGGACAAGAGTTGTTGAGTTTCTTTTAGGAAGCCAGAGTTGTTTTTGGAGGAATATCACTAAGGGTTTGAAGATCGACCAGGATCAACCAGGGCACCCTGCGATTGACCAGTGGATCGCGATCAACTTGTTTGACATGTCTGGCCTAGGGAAAGCCCTATGTTCCAGATGGAGAGGCCTGGAGGGCCTTATGTAACTGTTTCTGTGTTTATTATTTTGAAATTCCTCATGTCATAGCCTTTGATTAAGATCAAACTACGTGAACACTTCTCTATGAGCAGACTCTTATTCATTGAGCTCACACCCCACCTGCCATCAATGGCCTTCTATCTTCACACTAGGGGAAGGGATGGCAGAAGGAGTATGGGCCATGTGTGTACATGAAAACTGGCAAGAGAAGAGAGGATATTTGGGTGTCTGGTGAAGATATGCTTGCATGATCTTGAGGACTTGCTAAGCCAATTAGGGAGTTGTTTGTCCTTCCCCATGAGAGAAGCCTAAGGTTGTCTACTACGTTCAGGGAAGCTATGAACCAATGACTTTTTAGATCACAGCTCAGATCTTAGCCTACATGCTAGAGTAATTCACACACAGCAATAGACTAAGTACTTGGTTCTAAATAGTATACCTTGTTTGCAAACCAACCAATTCTCAACAATCTTAATGTATGTTTGGTAGCAGACATGTCCTTTAAATAACCTCTATTGTCAAAAACGCTGACATGTCATTTTAAAATCTCATCAATATAGTTTTGATGTAAATTCATAGTTTGCTGAAATATGCTTCAGGTTTTTTCTCACAGCTAGCTTGCTCCCCCTGCCTGATTCATGCAGTAATCTCATTGTTCAAGTAATCTTTTCATTGTACTCAATTATGATTGCTGAAAAACATGAATCATGGTATCACATCTGTCAGCTTCTTACAACTGCCCCTGACGACACACACGTATGCTCCCAGTAAAATTATGATAGGAGAAAGATGTTCTGAAGTAAAGCTTTAAATGGAGTTTTGGGCAGATGACTATATATACACCTATGTCCATGTTATTAATAATTAGAGGGAACCAGATTATGTTGCTGAAAGTGCTGCAGAAAATCTATAACACACTCTAGGCACTGAGGTTCCATGATGTCCAAACATGGTTTCTTGGAAACAGAGGCATTGGGATTTAGTGGACTCCACAGAAGGACCTCTGTTAGGCCTCTGCTATGGCCATGAGCCTGCACTGCAGTAGCCAAGGCCATGAGGAACTTGGGGAAACTTTGCAGTACATGTTTCTGTACTGCAGTAGCCAAGATGGTACCCACAAGATGTTACTCAACTCCACCTCCCATCAACCCTACCCAGCATGGCCAATGGTAAATAAGTGGGAAGTGGATTAAGGCATTTATTTGAAATCCTATCCCCTCTTCTTTATAAGCCTCTTTAGGCCACAAAATATGGGTATTTAAATGTTTTACAGTTCAGAGTTTATTTTACGTTTTGCAATTTCTTTTAAATCCTGTATCACTCATACAATTTTAAATTAGATAATCCAAATCTGCAGCTTTGAGTGCCATAACTCTACAAAATTCATCTTTCAGCTTAGACATTTAATTCTTTCAAATTTTCACATTCAAATATCCTCACACATAACTTCATAGTTTCAACACTGAGGAATGAGAGTTTAGGCTGTAATCCAACCCCTTGGCTGGCAGCAACAGGGCTTGATGGAACGGCATCACCCATGGTGAAGAGGGTCATATTGGACATGTTGCCAGATTAGACATCATGTGGCAGAAGCAAGGCTGGCTCAGAATCCAGCAGATCCTATGCTGGCCCAACCCCACCTCCTCCCTTCTTTGTTTTAGGGGATTTCATAGGCTATAGGCAGTGGTGATACCACCAGAGGTAGCTTCTGCCTGAGCACTGCTTGGACAGGCAAACTGTGGTGTACTTTTGTTGGTGGGGATTTACCACTAGCAGAGGCTGGTGAAGCCAGGCAAGCCCCACCCCAGGCAGCACAGTTAGCTATTTTATTTTTATTGTTGCATTCTGGCAAATCATCTATCTTAAAGCAGCATGGTCCTAGAAAAAATTCACAAATTCCGGCTTATTTTTTTAGTAGGCAAAATATTAAAAAACAGAGATTGGTTTGCATAGCCTCTGCAAGCCTACCTGCTATTGACTTCTTGGCAACTGGGGGGGGGGGAATGGAAAAGGGAAATTGTTTATTTTTCTTGTATGTACCACAGTGGAGTTTTGTACAGGAAATAGTAATTGCTTTATAATGTAGATATAATTCTGCTGTAGGATGTCTTCATTCAGCTGAGAAACACTTATACAATTCCCCTGAACATGCTTTAAGTGTTGATTTTATATTTCCAAAGGAAACATATACTTCAGAATGCAAGGTCTTCTTTAAAACAAAGGAATCATATGCTGTCAAGGAAGAGTAGTATTTGGACCCGCAGGAGCCTGCAGTTGCTTCATGCTATGCTATCTAGGGAACAGAACTATTAACGATAACTTGCAGTACATTTGTCAACTGCTATGAAGGCTATCCTGGTCAGTAAGTGGCGCGCTAATGAAGTCCCTTCTGACACACAGTGGTTAGATAAAGTCTGGGATATATCCTATAATGTGGAATTGACCCATCAAAGGTTAGTAAGCTTAGACAGGTGTTTATGGCTCATTTCTCACACATGGATAGGATTGTGGTTTGCTGTTCCCATTTATGATAGGGGAGGATTAAAGCAGAAATGCACTCACAGTACACATCATTGTGTGCACCATGGCATGTGAATGCTGTCAACAAGAAGCTCTCCATATAGTCTTTGTTTTGCGCTTATTGATCACTGACCGCTTTATAATAATTTTTGTTGCCATTAGGCTGACTGCACCCTTTTCAATTTCTGTCTTAAAAGTTTTATAACTGCTGTTTGGTAATTAATTAATAACACAAGACTTACTGCTAATGTCTCATCGTGTTGGGTAACACTGTATCCAGTATTTTGAATGAATCTATCACATTATGTGGATTGTGTGATATATATTGCTTGCAAAAACTATAATAAATCAAGTGTGTAAAAAAATTCAATAAAGTTTCTCTTCCTTAACACAGTGGGAGGAAAATAACATTGTTCTGATGTATTTCATTTTGGATTAAAAATAGTTAATTTGAGGACATAAGTACATCTCTCTCGAGGGGGGTATCTCAAGAATGATACCTCATTTGAAGCTCCACCCAATTCAGTCTTCTTCATTTTAAAAAATGCTGTCCTGACAACATGCAGGATGGACAAGAGGGGAGGTCTTCACACAACGCATAAACCAGGCATAGGCAAACTCAGCCTTCTAGATGTTTTGGGACTACAACTCCCATCATCCCTAGCTAACAGGACCAGTGGTCAGGGATGCTGGGAACTGTAGTCCCAAAACAGCTGGAGGGCCAAGTTTGCCTATGCCTGGCATGAACTGTAGGATTTGCTTCTGCAAAATATTGTGGTGACTACCAATTTGGATAGCTTTAAACAAATCCATGGAGAACAAGGCTATTGATTGCTACTAGCCATCATTGCTGTATGCTACCTGCTGGTATCGGAGGCAGTCTTCTTCTGTATATCAGTTGCTGAGGAGCACAAGAGGCAAGAGGGTTGTTGTACTGATATCCTGTCTGAAGGCTTGCCATGGGTATCTTGTTGCCCATTGTAAGCCCAGGATACTAGCCTAGATGGGTGCTTCTCTCTGCCCCAACCTTGCCACCAGCCTGCTTCGTCCCAGCCCCATTCAGGTAAGGTGCACTGACAGCAGTGTTGAGAGGTCAGCTCCATGGCTCTGCCCCACCACATAGGCTGTTATCATTTAATGGTCAGCAGACCAAGTTGCTAAGTGCCTCTTTTGAAATAGAAAATACAAGGAAATGGCCAGCAGGCGTTTTTTCAGTAGCTGCCAAACAGCTGGAAAGTCTTGGACTGTTCTGCCTCTGTAGCTCAGTATGATGTGGTCTAAGTCTGTGGGTGATATTCAACCAGGTTTCATTCACAGTTGGCCCACTGAAGTTAATGAACACGACTACATCATGTCTTCTAATTTCATCATGTCTACTCTGAGTAAAGCTTAGTAGAATACCACCCTGTGTGTCTATGAAAAGGAGTGGGGCGGAGGGGAACTTGAGTGTTGGTGTCAGAACTGAATCAGAAGCAGAAAAATAGCTCTGGGCTCTGGAAGGCACCTTTGGGTGGGGCTTCCTCTCTGGGGATGATGAGGAGCAGTGGGATATGCTG
The DNA here is from genome assembly GCF_027172205.1 of Podarcis raffonei. Lineage (NCBI taxonomy): Eukaryota > Metazoa > Chordata > Lepidosauria > Squamata > Lacertidae > Podarcis > Podarcis raffonei. The sequence goes on from NC_070604.1 coordinate 57,951,046, forward strand.
CAAGTTATACAGTGAGTTGACTTTGGTGCAATACGTCTATTATAGAAACATTGTAAGTCTCTGGCGAATTCTTCCTCCAAAGGAAACTAGTCCCTGGTAAGCACTGCTACTGGGGCTTCCACACTTATCAGAAAAGTTGTGTGTACATATAACATCAGTGAAGGATTTTCTTTCTTTACATGCAACACTTGTTATGACACATGTTAGGAACTACAAACACATGTTCATAGCAATGACACTGCACCATTATTCCTACCCAACACAAACCAAAAAGAACATTAACTTGCAGAACCCAGCAGATGGTGCTATGATGCAATGAAATGCACCATAACCAGAGCAGTTGATTGAATACATTGAAAATAAAGCAAGAGAAAACAATTTAATCACTTACCTGGTGCTGCTACTTTTACAGAAGCTGGTTGGGCTGCAGGAGCTTTTGCTGGCTCTTAAAATGAGAACAAATTAAAGCAATTACTGCAAAGCATTCTACAGCAAAAACACAGAGACATGGGGAAATTTCAGATGAAAAAGATTGCCCTTAGCATCTCTTGCATAGGAGAGCAGAGAAAGAAGATTATTAAAAACAAAGTGCCTATCTGCATTCTACTCAATCAAAGGCATGGAAAAAGTAATGAGCAAAAATGGTTATTTGGAACCACTTGATAATTGCTTTCATTAACAAATATGGTTTTACTATTGTATCACTCTGCGCTGCATCTTAGTACAGTAGTAGTTTTCTTAGTCACATGCAACATTTGCATATATGGCAGAAATAGTTATGGGGAAATGCTCCCTCCCCCCACCCCCCCCGAAGGAAAGCTCAACCTTCTGAAAACGCACAGCATTAAGAGTTTCCAGGATTCTTGAGGATTCAGAAAAAAATAATACTACAACAGGCTGTTTCCTGAATCTCTAGCCTAGATTAGAGTCACCTGTGCTGTGCTAGTGTCAGAAACACATAGGACTGTGAGGGTAATGCCACTGCAGCATGAAACAGAAGATGTTTCGGTTGCCCTTGTTTTAGTCACAGTTCTCTTTCCCCCTTTTCTTCCGCTGGAATACATGTCTTAAACAATAGGTTAAATAAAAAGAATCCCTTTCGCCAGTCCCAGCCCTACCCTTATGCTGAGCAAGGCAGCTACCTTAGGCAGCTGATTTTGGGTGTCATGAAAGGGAAGCAAATTCTTAGTTGTTTATTTTATTTTATATTATTTTAATTGCCTGGGAGGTGGAGAGACAATGGCGGGATTTTCTGCCTCTGGTGCCCAAATAACTTGACTGACCTTGGATATATGCATCCTCATGGCATGGGGTGGGAGCACCATTGGGTACTCTGCCTCAGGCAGCAGAATGCCTTGGGCCAGCTTGGCCATCCATTTTGTGAAGATGGAGTTAGTGCTAATAGCACAGTTCTATGCATGTTTTCTCAGAAGCGAGCCCCACTCTGCTCAACAGGGCTTATTCCCAGGTTGCAATAAGAACTGTTATTATACCTCAAGTCAGGTATAGGGAACCTTTGGGCCTACACATGTTGTTGAACTGCAACTCCCATCATCCTTGGCCACTGACCATGCTTACTAGGGATGATGGGAGTTGTAATTCAGCAATATCTGGAGGTATCTTCACACCATTATATTATACCTGTGTAAATAATACATAGAAAGGACTTTAATGAAGAGTCACTTGTTTCCCACTGAATACAGCTCCACTGAAATGGAGACTGAAGAACAGTCAAGCTTAGGCAAGTGCTTCCTATATGTTTAAGGTCACGGCATACACAGAAAAGGACAGATGCACAAGCTTCCCAGCTTTTCTTTCCAGTTCTTGACCACCAAGAACATGTTCAGCTGAGATCACAGCTGACATTTCATTCCCCATGAAAGCTCTGCTTTTTCGAGACGTTAGATTAAAAAAAAAATGAGGAAGGGAGGCAATAACTGTCAGTCACAAACAGGAATGCAGAACTGGAAATACAGTGTGAATTGATTTAGAATGGAAGAGGCAGCTGAAGTCTAAACATGTCATTTTAGAATTATAAATGGTGTCACCACCTCCTTATTTGCATCTTCTTGCAATTTCATAGCACTATCCTATGAATGCCTCTTCAGACATATGTCCCATTGAGCACAATGGAACCTGCTGTCAGGTAAGGGAATAAACGAACGAGCTGTTTTTAATTTGAGTACATTGAATCACTATCATTTGGGTACATTGGAACAGGCTGTTTTAAAACTGAGCTATATAAAAAACAGGATGTACAACCACAACTAAAAACGAGACATACTTTTGAGGTCTTTTGTCAAAACAGCTTCTTTCTTATCTGCAAGAATAAAACACACACAGAGGAATTAGCAGCGGCATTGTACCGAATGCTATCACATATATTTACAAGTGATTTGATAACACAAATGCCCAAAGAACACATTTGGAGTCTTCATCCTTCATTTTGCAACACAGCACAACCTCAGGTAGAAAGACAGCCAATAGGATTTATCTGATCATCACAAAAAGAACCATATTTATTGTTTTATTTTTTGCAGGATTCCTATTAAATGCCCTTTCTTTGATCAAAAGCAATAAAACGCCTAGAAATTTCAAGGGGAAACTCAATTATTCTTGGGTGTACGTACATTGCTCTCTGAACTAAAAATATTTCTGGGTTAATCTGCTGCCTCTATTAGCATGTTTTCTAGGAATCACTTCAAAGCATGCTAATTACCACATTCAGATGAAATTAATCATAAAGCAGCTTTCGGCCATGGGGGTCTGCTGAAGCATTCAAGAAACGCTTTATAGTTGCCAGATATGGAAATTTTAAAAGGTGTCACTTGTAGTTGATATGAATCATTTATCACAATAATCTGGCATTACTGGAAGCTATAAAACCTGAATACACAGGCAGCATTATATGCAATACCAGATGTGAGCTACAATTAAATACCCCGAGCTCGCTTAAAAATATTCTGAAATATTGGGATAGTGTGATATATTTTGGATAAAGAATATATTTTAAATACCTTCTTCATAGCTGTGGTCCACACAAGTGTATTTCATTGTTGACCTATTTTTCATACTTAACATCCTGATGCTCCAAAAGAGTCAAATAAGGAGGTGATGGAATACTGCATGAACACTCAGGAGTATTCTCTCTCTTTTTCTTTTTATCTATCTCTCTACATATATATATGAGGTTTACATAAACACAATAAAATACAATGGCATTTAATAAAATTTCCTTTAAAATAGATAAAAATGGGGTTAAAAACAAAATTATGTAGCACAAATAAATTTTAAAAAATTAAGTCTACATCTCCTTCGAATATCTTAAAGATTATCTTGGACTGTGAGTACTCCTCACTATACATTCATTATATGATCAGTTCCTTATTCAGCATGCATTGTATCTATTGGAGAATGAGGATCTTAAGTTTTCAAAACTGACCAGTAGTGAGATACAACTATCTGAGCTGCAACTATGAAAAGAAATTCAATCGCAAATCAAATGTTTATAATGTTGCCAGGATTTTTAGTATGCTGCATGAATTAGTAAATTACTCATTAGTAAATCTCATTTCTTAATCCTTCAAAGGTTTATAAAGTTTTGAAGTAGCTTCCTCTCGCTCCTGTCCAGTGATGTTGCACAAATACTGGAGAACTTAACTGAATTCACATTCTGACATGGAAGTAATATAACAATGAAATTATGGTCTGGACAGAGTAGCCACCTTTTGACGAAGGAATCAGCAGGCCACCAGTTCAAGCAGTAAAACTGAAGTCATAGAGGTATATTGTACCTGACTGACAAAAACAGACCAGGATTTCTTAAAATAAGCAGTACTAGCGAAAGTAGTGAAACTAATTACTCTAAGAACACTGGCACATTTGAAAATAAAAGTAATGCTTTATGAGGGGATCATAAAAACTAGGAATAGTAGCAATAATGTGAACGTTTTCAAGAAATGCAAGCCACACATTAATTATAATGGATTAGCAAAGTATCAATCATTTTGGCTTGTAGGAGGAAGGAATTATATTTTGCAAGGTCAAGTACAGTTTGTCACCTTGCATCTCCCCACCCCAAAATTCTTACATCAAACATGATATTATTATGAAGTCTAGAGAAGGGCTTGCCAATATTTTGGGGTCTGTGAACACATTTACAAACTGAATAAACTGCAGTGGGCACCATACACAGGCCACAACTCTCTTCCCCCCAAATCCACCTGACACAACTGGACTTGAAAAAAGCCCTTTGTTGGCTAAGGAAGGCTTCTTTGAAGCATAAATTCAGCTGAGGGCCAGGGGGAGGATGGGACCCTGCAGGCTCCAAGGCATGGGAGTGAGGGACGGAATATCAGGACGAGGGATGGAAGTACTATCTACACAGTAGTAATAAAAACAGCTTGACTACTTTTTTCCAGTTGGAGAACAAGTGGTTCTGGAAAAGAAATACTGTACAGGTAAACACTCTGTTTCTTCATTTTAACAAGCAAATATTTTGACAAACATGATCTGTCTGTAACCGTGTGTGTGTGAAAATATATATATGAAAACAGAAAAGCTCAGTCTCCTTCTTTCGGCACAAGCCACTCAATTTTACCTCAGGCCTTGTTCAACATTCCTTTGAAGTAAACTAGCAGCAATACAGTAGCTGCAAATGACATCTAAACAACACACAGGGTGATAAAAACTAAAGCCCCCCCTTTGTGCCTTTCATACAACTATATCCCTAGGTGGTTTATAATAAACTGCTATGCGATACTGCTATTTTTCAGAAAATAGACACTTGGAGCATTTTATTTTTTTTACTGAATCTTGAGTGAGTGTGAATCCCAGATTTATGTTGCCAAGCCTCCACAAAAATGTTTTGTAGAGTGTGCAATTTAGGACAATGACAGACCAGCTTAGGCCATCTAGGACAGGGGTGGGAAACCTTTGGCCCTTCAAATGTTGCTGGACTACAAATCACATCATCCCTGACTATTGGCAATGCTTGCTAAGGTTGGTGGAAACTGGAGTTCCAACCTCTTGATCTAGGATTTCATAGAAAGGCAACTGTCCAAGTAACTATGATGAGGCTTAAACTCAACACCATTCCATTCCAGCTATCACTATAATGTTTCTATTATTTAGTAAATAGCCATGGCCATGACTCGCTTTCATTATGCAGACTTGGGCCAAAGTGTTGACAGATAAACTAAATTGTTCAATATGTTTCTAGAAGATGAGCAAAAACAGGGAAATGTCTTTCTTCTTCCCTCCCCTGGTTGGAAGTTTGTATCAAGGGGTGTATGCAAGAGGTTAATAGTCTGGCAGTCCTCGAAATGGGTCTGAAAGACACACAGAAGACTTGCTCACTATATTAAGGCATTGGTGTTTCCCTTGGAAATCTGATAGGGAGCAATATCTGTTGGTGTTCATGCCAAGGACCTTCTGCCATCCAACATATATTGTAAATAAAACCTTGCATGACAGAACTCGTGTCCTATACAACTTGGGATGTAAGTACCTAAAAGGGCACATCCCCCAGTATTGACCATCTCAGGTCCTACAATCAGTAGGTGAGGGCCTGTTGATGGTGGTTCAACTGGCTGCTGCCTGGTTGCACTGATGCATGTCAGGACCTTTTTGGTGGTGGTTCCCCATTTGTAGAATGTCTTCTCTGGTAAGGTGCATCTGTCTCTGTCTCTGTCATTAATGTTAAAGAGGAAGTTAAAAACATTTCTGTTTGTGCAGGCATTTGGTAGCTGGAAGAGACATTCCTGACCATATTTTGGGGGGTGGGAACATTCCAGCTGTGAGTGGGACTGAAGTCAGTTGTGAGCTTGGCCAGACCTGAAACTGAACAGTGTGCACCCGGCTTTCTCGCTCTCTGTTTCTGTCTCTCTCACTCCTTTTTCTTTCTCTCTTCCCTTGCTCTTGCTTAAAAAAATAAATAACTCTCCTGGCCATTCATACGAAATCGGGCTAAGGGCTGTATGTGCCCCTGGGTCCACAGGTTACCCACTGTGCTGTAGAGGCTCAGGTGGACTGGGAAAATAAGAACATAAGCGGAGTCTGGTAGATCAGGCCAATTGCCCACCTAGTCCAGCATCCTTTACTCACAGTGACCATTGAGATGCCTGTGGGAAACCCACAAGCATGATCTGAGCACAACAGCACTGCCCTCTTTTGTGCTTCCCAGCAACTGGTATTCAGAAGCCTACTGCCAGAATGCCAGACACTCTAGAAATAAAGAGGCGCCATACAAGATATTTCACTAGGGAAGGAAGGATCATTTCCCCCTTATATTTCGAATCCATACAATGCAATCTTATGCATACTTACTGAGAAGTTCCATTTTGTCCAATAGAACTTACTCCATTGGAAAGGTGCTTAGGATTGTGGCCTTACTGCTATTACTGACTTGCTGCAAAAATAAATTACTAATGAAATGACTGAAGTCTTTCCGACTTTCGGCTCACCGTCTACAAACCGATCAGTGGTTCCACTTACATGGTTATATAAATCTAGCATAACCACTTCCAAGTGCTTCCAAGAAACTAGATAAGCAGAAGGTTTCTAGATACAGTATGTCGGCCACATGTGTGAAATCATTTCCTGCACATTTGACACATTAATGGGAGCTTTTAAACCAATACATCATGCATGGATGGTACTTAACGTTCCATTTGCTGCCCCGAGCAAAGTGTCCAAATGTGTTAAAATAAAAGCAGCAGCAGGTGGCATACGTTGTCTGAAAAATAGCTTAGCATCTGAACATTTTAGTCAATGAGAGACCATTCTTCATATAGACCAGTCTTAAATAGCAGATTTGCCTGACTTTATATATTTGTTGCTGAGCAATGTATTTTATTTCTATCCAGCGATCTAAAAGCTAGATATCTATCTGGCCAAAGCCAAGAATGAACTAAAATTAAATCAAAGCCATTACATTTCCAAAGCAACTGTTATCAACTATACAGCAAAACTCTACATCCATGTCTGAGTGTATTTGAAAAGCCTGATAAGAAGAATTTGTTTATATTTGAGATTATGTTGTTGGGATGAAATCAAGGTTATCAAACATACATTTAGGGTTATTGTGGTGGTGGTTGGTTGGGAAGAGGCCTGGTTACAGTTATGTTGTTTTCAACTGGATCTTAATTGAATATTTTGCAGGCAAATTCAATCTAAAATTGTCTGTTTGGAGCTCTAAAAATACAGTAAGCTATACATTTTAACATATAAATACAAGTGTATATTTTCAATGCGATTGCAGTGATTTGCTGCAATTCACAAGCACTCCTGTATACTTAGGCCATCCTATTCCCTATAATGGAAGATGTAGCACTAGATGCATCTCTCTTTCTGCAATGGAAACTGCCCTGCAGTTACTGGGAAACCCCACTTGTGGAGAAGCTCCAGAAGTGCACATGATGGACCATAAGAAAGGATCTTGATCTAAGCATTTGTTTTCCAATTAGATGCAGACTGACTGGATAAATTGTGATGGAGAAGCTGCTATTGGCCTGCATTTGTTTGAGGATAGTAGTGGCTTCCTAAGAACTTTCACTGCCCTTAACAAATAACAGTGCCCAGGATTCTTTGGGGGAAGTCATGGCTGTTTAAACTGGTATAATACCACTCTAAATATACAGTGCAGACGGGGTCTCTGTATTCATTTACAGAACCTCCATTTTTAATCAACAATAAGGATACTCAACACATCATGGCTACGTAAAAATGATTGCCTAGAACATTAGAAAAAAACAAGATTAGAAATATATCTGATTACTTTTTAAAACTGTAGTGGGTTACTTTGATTTTTGCCTTGTTAATTTTTGTATTAATTTTATATGTGTAAATTAATAAAAAATAGCAACATCCAGAAAGCTACTGCATATGACTCAAAGCAAGATGAGCAAATAGAGAGCCATTTCATTCAAACCGAAAGAAACTATCGGTTATGTGACATTGACCTGTGTTTCTATTTTGCAGTGTTTACTGCTGCTTAGCTTAGAAAATCTTTAACTACCGTAAAAAGGAATGAGTATTACTTCCTGTTACTCCAACAGTTACACAAATGGATCCTTGTATACTAGTGTTGCATGTAGAACCCTAAAACTGCACAATTTACAGTCAAGAAGATGAGGACTGAATTCCCATAATGTATTATCTATTCGATGCTGAGCTGGGCAAGTGTATTGGCAAGGCAGTGACAGCAATGGCTCACCTCTCTGAAATGGTATGGGAGAATGAGATGCTAATGTTCAATAGCAAGATGAAGGTCTACCAGGCTGGCGTGTTGAGCATACTGCTTTATGGAAGTGACTTGTGGGCAACTTACTAGCGTCAGGAGCAACACTTCAATGCCCAGAAGATTTTAGGCAGGATGCTTTTTCAAATAAGGATATGCTCTCCCAAGCCCACATTCCCAAGATGTTCATACTCCTGTCTTAGCGATGTCTCTGCTGGCTAGGTCATGACCATGATGTCCCAAGATTCCTGAGAATGTGCTTTACAGGGAGCTGGCTTCAGGCAACAGGCCCATAGGCAGACCAACTTTGCATTACAGAGATTTCTGCAAACATGACACGAAGGCTGGAGACATCAGCCCCGCCCTGTGGGAATCTCTTGCAGATGATCGCAGTGCCTGGAGACAGACAGGCTGTGTATGTATAGCAGAGATCAGAGGAGGAATGACCATTGGGAGATGAACAGAGACCATTGGAAGAAACGCCATGGTGCACCTGCTGCAGCATAACTGGATGCCTTCATCTGCCCCAGCTGCAACCAAGCATCTCTCTCCCATATCGGTCTCTACAGCCACAGCAGGTGCTGCAACCTTCCAACAGTTTGATCTCACTGCCAGAGGCACACTCCTCCATTGTCTCCCAATGCCAACAACAACAACAACAACAGTCTATTTGATATTTGCCACTATTGCTTTGTAAGTTGAAACTAAGGTCTTACCGTCTCCTACCAAGTCATGCACTTGCTTAACAGTTCAAAGCAAGCAGCGGGTTGCTTTATCACCACACAAGCTGAATGTAAGACCTTGGCCCAAGTAACAAAAGGATATAAAGAAGCCACTTGCTCAGGCAAAGTCTCATTAAAGTCAACAGGAGTACATCTGCTGAGGGTCTTCTCTGACATCTGTAAAATTTCAAAACTAAATGAAGGTTTGAGTTTGCAACAGGAGAAAGGATCTGTCTGATATTCTTTTGAATATCAGGGAACAAATACCTGCTGATTTTTTTTATATTTGCAGTGGGCATGATTGCTTTCTGCTAGGACATTGCAGCAGAATCATTAAGAATTCTGTTAAAAGTGTAGTGCAGCCTTTACTGTGCCCATTAACCACCACAGAAGAAGAATATGCAATAATTATGGTTTTCAGTATATTATATCCCAAGCTGTCTCATTAAACCCACAAACATGCTTTGATCAGGGGGGGAAACATTATGAAAGATGTTCATTCTATGCCACAAGACTAGCTCTTCAGATCCTGCCTATCACATCTTTCCTGATTGTGTGCATCTCTATGCACAAACAGGGGGGAGTTCAATGCTAATCTAAAATCACTGTTTGTTCATTAGCGACTATTTAACACAATTTTGGAGTGTACTGTCACATTGTACACAATAATTTGCCAAAATGTGCATTTTATGTGTACTTCAGAACTTTCACACAAGAGCAAGTATGACTAATATGGTTTCTACTGGCCCATTTTAGCAAAGGGTGTCATACATTCTCTTAAGTGCACTCTCTTAAGTGCTCAACCACATATATTTATTGCAATTATTTTCAAGAACATCTGCACATACCGCTAAGTCAATCATTATACAACACTTCATAGAACTTAATAGCTCCAAGTCATCAAAAAGAAAAAATGGAGGATGGCGCTGCATGAAAAGGAAGGGAACTACAATTCCAGCTGCCTAAAACTGTACACACATTGAAATAATCACATAATTAAGGATGCAATGGAATACCTTCCATTTATCTCTAACAACTTCTGTTGTTTCCATTGATCTCTCAAAGATGAGACATTATCAAATTCAGCAGTACATGGCTTAACATGCAAGAGCTTCAAAGGGACAAATTTCACATTGGACAAAATGGCGGAATTGTGGTTTGAACCACAAATTCTGCACCTGTGGTTTGGATTAATGCACATTAAAATGCAAAGTAAACCTAATTCCCCCCCACTACCTACTTGAAGGTACGCATGAGTAGTTTTTAAGACCTCTCTAGTCCTTTTCAGGCACAGAAAAGCATATGTGGGGGCTCAAACTGGATAGGGATGTGCCCATCCTACTACCCAGTTTGAGACCATATATGGATGAATAGAGCTTCTGGAAAATTCAAATGTACAGGGACACAGATCTGAGCTATACAGTTCAAAAGGATTGTGTGATTCATCTCTTGCTGAGCAGTAGGGATTCAGGCTGCTGAGGACTGACTTACATGCTTGAAAGTTCCATCAGTACTTGCATGCTAACTTGAGGTTTGAAGTGGTACAGTCCAGCAGGACTTGCCAGAGTCTGGAAATGGAATGGTTAACTCTTTGTAGTCCTTGATAAGATTTGGTAGTTTTGTCCGAAGTTAGTAACTTGCTTCTAAACATTTGCACCCAAAAAATTATGTGGGTCATCACTGGGATTTTTCGGTTATCACCTAGGTACCAATTTCCACTGAGAGGTGGTGTGTGTGTCTGTGTGAGAGAGAAACACTAGTATTTTGTTGTGGTGTGTGTGTGTGTGTGTGTGTGTGTGTGTGTGTATATATATTGCATTCCTATATCTGAAAGCAGAAAGGAGCAAAAGCTAGACAATGCCAGAAAACATCAAATGAGGAAAGCTTTGCAGGTACAGGGGAAGAAGTGTGAAGGAATGGAGATGATAAGAGTGCTAAGGGCTAGTTGTGAAGTAAGGATGAATCAGTCAGCAGTCCACAAGCTAAAACTCAAAAGGTAAGAGCATCAGTAAAAACAGATAGCCAAAATAAAAATTATGCCTTTGTTGTTATTTGTTATCTCAAAACTTCAAATACTGCAAAGGCCTTAACCCAGTCTCCATTTCATGCTGAGCGCTATAAGATATCCCTAATCATCAACTGAACTCCTTGATCTCCCTTCCTCATAAACCACTTGCTTTGGAATATAGTGATATTTAATAGGAAGAAAGCAATAACATAGGCAAATAGAAAAGCCCAAAAGAGAGTAATGGATATTTAGCCACAAGGGGTCACCAACATTTCTTTTGTGAACAAAATCAAATCTATTAACATAACGAAAGTTACATGAGACTTTAAAGAGGTCCTTTCTTCTCAAAACATCAAGAAGTTTAAAAATTGTCACAGGACTTTTTAAAATGTGTCTATAAAGCAGAGTAACAAAGGCCAACTTGCGAGAGAATGGCTTGGCCTTTTCTCCTCATTTCCCATGTATCGGTGCCCTTTTGAAAGCTGCAGAGATTGGCATTTCAACATCACAGTATTGATGACAATATGCCTGCTGTCATGCTATGCAAAAAGGCAGCAGGAAATGCAAACACAGGCTTGTCTCTGAAGCCTGTTCTGTGCTCAGGTGGCAATACGGTTGATCCAGATATAGCCGATGATAGCCACGTATCTCCAGGTCGTAGGACTTGTTAGGCCTAAGCTACGTAAACTGTTCACCATGTGATAAAGCCATCCTTGAACCACACCACTTCAGACGACAGCTCATGTTAATGAATGCACCCTAGTTGTGGTTGTTATTTTTTTTTTAGAATTTTAAAGTTCAACACTGGGGCTTTAAACCAGTCCCAGAACAAACTGTTATCCATTTGTTTTGGTGTTCTCTTCTTGTAATATGACCAGAAAGCACTCACTTAAGAAGATGGAAGGGATCTTTGAGCTCATGTAGTCCAATCCCATGTTCACAACAGGATTTATAATGCAGGTTGCAACTACTGCATCCCAGACAGATGGCTGTCTAGAGTGAAGGAAAGCCCACTACCTCCCAAGGCAGTATGTTCCGCTGTCAGGCAGCTCTTTCCATTAGGAAGTTTCTTTCAATATTCAGCCCAAATCTGCTTGCCTGTGATTTCCACCTATTGGTTCTAACCCTACCCTCTGAAGCAACAGAGGACAAGTCTACTCAATCAAAGATTCAGGCTTTTGACAGTCACTTAACACTCCAACAGCTGTGAAACAATCTGCCATATAAACAGGTCTGTGCAACTATCACGCCATGCCCAGAGCAGTAGAAGGCTGGTCTATGTGGATTTTCAAACAGGGTTGTGCCAGATATTTGTTTTGCCAGTTATGTTTGTTTAAACAAGGCTTCCAAGTCAACAACAGAATTGTCTGGTGTTGTGATCACTGTGTGTTTCCTCCAGACCAATTAGCACCATGTTTTTGCATTATTGAAGGTCAGAGGATTAATGTGTTTTATCTACACGAACATTTTAAAAAGCTAATTAACAATCCTCGGGTTCATTTTGTGTTGAAGAGTGAAACATTCAGTATTAGTTTACACTGCAGGAAATGAGAGCGAATAGAAGGAAGACTGGAATAGAGTAAATATGAATGCAAATACATCTCGCATTTAGAGGGATTTGGTTCAGTGATGCACCATGGATGAAAGAGCCCTATTTCTGAATTGGCAGAAATCTAAATATGTATTTGGCAATTAGAGGAACCGTTTAATGAGCCTGCAAAACAGTGACCTTTAAATACAGAAAACCAGAAGGCTGTATACAGAGAGGTTTTAAAAGGGTGTTGGCAAACCATTTTCTTTTCTTAAAAAAAAAAATATTTTAGGTGACTGCCTGTCAAAATAGTCTTATATTTTCCAAGGAAAGATGGCTAATGTATGAAATGCAAGAACTCATAGAAGCAACCAGCATATGTGAAATTTGGCAGGGCAGATAGCAGAAGAGGAGCAAGAAAGCTGTTATAATTGACTCCTGTCTTCACATATCTCAACCCTGGGAAAGAAATTAGTATTTTCTAACTCTTTCCTTTCATAGATTTTCTGTCTGTAGATGTCTCTGCCTTCTCAAAGCTAGTCTGTAACAACTTATGCTTTCCTCCCCTCGCTTATATGAAAGCTCTTTCTTGCTTATTTCCCCATCTGTTTCCCCAGCAGAGTCTCCCCACTTCGCTCTTTACCTCCTTTGACCCCTATCCAGTATTCCAAGTCCAACACACTCCTGTGTTTGTGCCCTGGAAATTCAAAACCTCCTCCATTCCTTCCATCACACAGGCTTCGGTTACTGCTAGTTTTTGCTTTGATAATAGTGCACAATCAATATTAAAGAGAACTCTTGCCAAGGGAGGCATTAGGGTAAAAAGTCTTCACAAAGAGACACAGCATCACCTTCCTTTAGTTTTTTTCTTTAGCACAGATGTTGAACTGAAGGAGGTCCTCCTTTCAGCAAGCTGCATTTTTATTATTTTATTATCAGGTTCTGCCTGCAAAATGCTATATGAGGGATTGAAAAAAAGAAAACAACTGGGAAATCAGTAGATATTTGTGCATGCAAGTGATATATCTTTCATCAGTCCCATATTCATTCATTTATTCTCTCTCATCCTCCTCACAATAAAGCACAAAGGCTGCACACCTACACACACTTACTCATGAGTAAGCCTCACTGAAATTAGTGGGTGTAACACAGAGAGAATGAACACACTATTTAAAGACTTGAGGCATTACCTATAAAAGTAACTTAAACACATGAGGAAGCCAGTGGAGATGAGTGTGCAAGATCCTAGGGACGTAGGAGAATTCCAACAAAAATGGAAAATTAAGCAGAAATTCCTGCCATTTCCAGGTTCATCTGTGATCAGAAATGGGAATCAACTAAGCAAATACAATTGGTGTTTGTTCACATCGTTGGCTTTTAGAAGTTCACAAATGATGCATACTTAATGTTTTTTTTTACATTGTTTAGATGTTTCCTTTATATTTAATTATATATTTTTATTTTTATTTAAAGAAGTGTAAATTATGTAATGTGTGTTGCATAGCTGACAGCATGACAGAAACATAATATTTGGCAGATTATTATTTGATGTATAATTTGACAGAAACCAAACTGCAACAGAATGGAAACATATTAAATATATTAAAATGTCATGCATTAAAAGCTTCCCTAAACAGGGCTGCCTTCAGATGTCTTCTAAATGTCAGGTAGTTGTTTATCTTTTTGACATCTGATGGGAGGGCGTTCCACAGGGCGGGCACCACTACCAAGAAGGCCCTCTGCCTGGTTCCCTGTAGCTTTGCTTCTCGAAGTGAGGGAACCGCCAGAAGGCCCTGGGCGCTGGACCTCAGTGTCCGGGCAAAACGATGGGGGGTGGAGAAGCTCCTTCAGGTATACTGGGCTGAAGTCGTTTAGGGCAACTGAAATGATGACAAAAGGGAGAGGAGCTAGTGTGCTTCTCCCTATTGCCTTGCTACTGAGACTGCCTTGATTCAATCTTATTCCCTATGCTACTTAACATCTATATGTTATTTTTGTGCTTTTATGTTGTAAACCACCCTGTGATCTTCAGATGAAGGGCGGTATAGAAATTTAAGTGACAATGTTAATAATAAAAATAAGATGATGAAGAAGAAGAGGATGAAGCCACTGGTTCTGTCACTAAGGGATTTGGGGGATGAGGTATTATTAATATGTGGGCTCTAATTCCCCCCTCCCATTTGAATCAGATGTAGAAATAGAGTGTAGACAGTATTGGGCAAGGTGGGCCAATGGTCTCATTAGGCTCAGTTTAAGGCAGCTTTCTATGTTCCTATATTCCTAACTCTTCTTTATAGAAGTTGTGTGCGGATGACTCAATGGGGACAAATCAATGTGCATGTGTCTGAGACCATGCTCTTGGCCTCCTCCACAGCCTCCATAATTAGATTTGATCTTCTCCACAGACCCCCAAATTGATCTCCCAGCATGAGTTGACTGCACCGGATAATATGTGCTGATTTAATGGGCAAAGTTTCTTTCCTTTGGCAAAATCTTTTCAACAACCCATGATAAATAAATAAAAACTGTTAAGCACAAGAAATATATATTCTGTCATATGTACCACAGACTTACAACTTGAATTCAGCTTTATGTGCTTGGCTAATAATAAATATAGTAATGATAATAGTAAGTGGGTTGGCATCTGCGAAGGGGAAAAGATGGCAATTGCACCATCCATTGCACTCACCTTGGGAAAGTATCTGGCGGTGCATGGAGAGTATTCAGTGGCACAGCTATGAGCAATCAGAGGTTCTGAGAGAGTCTGTTTTGACTATACACAATTTTGGATTTAACCCCCATGCAAGTTGAGAGTTGACTGTATATCAGCCATTAAACACACAAAGTATCAGTCCCAACAAATACTTTGATTTAGCAACTGTTGCGAAAAGCCACAGGCCACGACACAATTAGAGTGTGGACAATGGCCTAACAAATAGACAAACCTTATTCCAACTAAGACGCTTCATTCTGGCTACTCTGTTATCCTTATATAACCCTTCCATCTTACGATTAGTAGTTCTTTCATCTCTGTCTGCCTTTCTAATATATACACCAGGAGATGTCAAATTCCCCAGGTCTTAGTCATATAAGCACAACAGAATGTTGGGACAGTGGGGTGAAGTATTGATAACCAATTGGGGGGGGGGGGAGAGAGAGAGAGAGAGAGAGAGAGAGAGAATATCTTTGTATTCAAATCATTGAGAAAACAATGACCTCTGGTTTTGAACTGGTGCACAACCAAAGGGATGTAAACAAATAATTATTTAGCAGTGTTGCCCTCCGAGGGGCATGCACCAGAATAAGACAAGCACTGAAGAAGTTTTAACGAGCTTCTAAGGTGAAATTCCTGTCAGAAGCAGCGTTTATACTTCTGTGTTTGACAGATTGCGTTCCTTTGTTTTTAGCAAAATGCTGCAAATAAAAACCAACAATTTATCTAAAAGAATCCCACAAACCATCTCAGGAAATGAGACCTAGTTGCTATGACCACACATTAAAAAGTGCAGTTTGTGCTGCATTATCTGAAGGGTAAATGTGGCAAGAATTATTGGTGTATCAAATCAACAAACAGAGAGAATTTATTTAAACTGTGACATATATGCAGCATGTGTACCTAGAATATATATATATATTAATACTACAGTTTATTAAATTAAGAAAAACACAGATCTGTAGGGGTGGCTTATATCGTGTTTTGGCAGATTCTTTTGGAAAGTGAGTCATAAACTGTTAGTAACTAGACAGATGAATACTTTTACTTCATATTGCATAATTCTCTTCAAGTGGAATATGATAAGGGGAGAAACTGCATTCTTACATAATATGCAGTCTGAAATACAATAAATTGTGAAATGTTGATTGTGATGATCCATTTTAAAAAGGCAGTACAGAATTGGAAAGGTACATTTTCTAAGTACTCATTTGAAAAAAAATATTGTGAAGCAGATTAGAGAAACAAACTAATACACCACTTCTACATCTAATTAACTATGAAAACTCATGCCATTATAGGCAAGTAATCCTGAGCACATGTACTAAGGAGTAAGGCTCCATGAGGAAAGTTGTGCCTACTTCTGAGTAAAGGTTTCTGGGATTTCTCTGTTGCTGCTTTCACAAAACACACAGAAGTAACTTTTGAATTTTGGGTACCTATTTAATGGTATTTTTATCCCACTACCTTCATTCAGATTTTCCAGTTGCCAATCTGCCACAGCCTCATGGGAGAACCAAGGGAAGGAGCTACACTCAGTTAATTAACATATATTGTTATAACTGAATTAGAAACTTGTGACACCAGATAGCGCTGTGGAGCAGTCAAAAATAGCCTATGGGATTTTACATTATGAGCTTTATGACGTATCTTCCTGTAACATTTTTTTTTAAAGACATGTCTAGATCCAGCCAAGGTCTTTCACTTTGAGCAAGGGCCTATTATTCATAGAATCATAGAATCATAGAATCATAGAGTTGGAAGAGACCACAAGGGCCATCGAGTCCAACCCCCTGCCAAGCAGGAAACACCATCAGAGCACTCCTGACATATGGTTGTCAAGCCTCTGCTTAAAGACCTCCAAAGAAGGAGACTCCACCACACTCCTTGGCAGCAAATTCCACTGTCGAACAGCTCTTACTGTCAGGAAGTTCTTCCTAATGTTTAGGTGGAATCTTCTTTCTTGTAGTTTGGATCCATTGCTCCGTGTCCGCTTCTCTGGAGCAGCAGAAAACAACCTTTCTCCCTCCTCTATGTGACATCCTTTTATATATTTGAACATGGCTATCATATCACCCCTTAACCTCCTCTTCTCCAGGCTAAACATGCCCAGCTCCCTTAGCCGTTCCTCATAAGGCATCGTTTCCAGGCCTTTGACCATTTTGGTTGCCCTCCTCTGGACACGTTCCAGTTTGTCAATGTCCTTCTTGAACTGTGGTGCCCAGAACTGGACACAGTACTCCAGGTGAGGTCTGACCAGAGCAGAATACAGTGGCACTATTACTTCCCTTGATCTAGATGCTATACTCCTATTGATGCAGCCCAGAATTGCATTGGCTTTTTTAGCTGCCGCGTCACACTATTCCTTTTTCAGACTTGTGCCTTTCAGAAGCACATAGATGTGTGCATTGGTTAGATCATGTAGCTGAAACAGCTAGATAGTAGCACTTGCATTTAATATAGCTGTTTTCTGTATTCAATTCATTGACTGCTATTTGTATGGATTACAGTAAAATGCATTCTCCATGTCACTTTTGTTAAGAACTCTTATTATTTATGGCACCACAGTGTTTTGCTTCTTGCTGCTAGACTTACATTATTCCCAGTATAATATTTCTAGTAAGTCTCAATGAAAACATTACTATTTATTGATGTGAGCGTGCATTTAGAAAGGCAATCCAAAGGGATGATTCACAACTAATTCATATGTGGGTACAACTGTTGGAATCAAGAGACCAAGTTGTGGCCTTTGCATGGTTCCCTAGTGAGGCTGTTCCAAAGTCAGCAGTTTGATGAATGCAGCTTAGTAAGTAAGCAATATAGTCCCTGGTATACTTTTCAAAGATATTTTAATCATGGGGAGGGAGGATCTCTGTACCAAGTGATTTTGCATAGGCCAGACTGAAATGGTTCACTGGAAACTTTTCTAGCAAATTTGGGAGATTCAGTGATGGATAAAACGTCTGGAAGGAAATGGGATTGTTTTGAAGAACCACTTCAAACTGCTGCAATCGGCAGCCAGGCAGGCTGTCATATTTTCCCAGCAGAGGCAGTTTCAGTGTAGCACAACTGGTTCCGTTGCACTGGGCAATGTGCTGCAAGGGGTGCCACAACAATACTGTAGAACAGAGTGGGGGGGGGGGCACCAAATTTTAGCACCATACAGGGTGCTGCTGAAATTCGAGACCCCAAAGTCCACCACTGCTTCCAGAATGCTTCAGCTGCAACAATGCTCTGTCATAATGTGGCATCACTAACTCAGGTACTGTTAGAGAAAATAGATGGTGGCTGTCACTGTTACCCAGGAAGTCTTTTTGGACAATTCTGTAAGGTTAGGAGAGAGTTCTGTTTCTAGATTTCAATGACAGCCTTTATGATTTTTAGCTGGATAAGGGTTAAATGGCTGTAGCAATGGTTTCAGTGGCATTTGTTTTTAGTGCTAATGTATTTTAAATGTTCCAGGTAACATCTAGCTGCATGGTTTTCAAATACTACATTTTGAGAGGCCTGAGCCTTTGTTGAGTTAAAACTCCAAATAAATGGAAGAACTAACAGCTCACAGTGCTAAACTCCTTTGCATGTAAATAAATATACTTCCCCCGCTTAATGAAACTTAAATCTGGGTAAATCATGTCTAATACTGAAGCTTATTATTGCTTAAGTGCAAGCACACTGTCATTTTAATTTTAGTTTTTTGCTTGTAAATCACAGCCATAGGCTTAGTAGCTATGGAGAGGCTGAATTAATTTGTCACGATTTTGGACTGGTGTGGAAAAAAAGAGTTTCAGTTCCACATAGGCAAACCAATTTTTATATATGCCTAGTAGCCATATTGTTATAAATTATATTATACTATAATATCTACATATGACATTTACATAATGTTACAAAAGCCATTTCTCAATTACATTTTTTGCCTTCTGGAATTTAAAATGCACTTTCAATAACACCCTTCTTTGTGCAACGAGCATGAGCTTATATCAACATATTGTAATGACTGGGAATGAATTTGTGTAGACACTCCCCAAATCTCCATAGGAGATCAGGTGCTACAGGTATGAATGGCTTCCCCATTTATTGCAATACTGAAGGTAGCTCTGTGCATTTTGGAAGGGGATACACATAGGAGGCTGACTCCAATTCTGCACTGAACAAGGAAGTTCTTAAGAATGCAAGAACTCTGCTGGTTCAGACCAGAGGCCTATTTAGTTCATCATTCCATTACCACAGTGGCCAACTAGTTGTCTATGAGAAGTCCACAATCAGTACATGAACACACTAAAACTGCCCTGCTTGTGTTGCCCAGCAACTGCTTTTCAGAGGCATGCTGCTTCTAATCAGTACTGGAGATTAATAGTAGCTAGTGGCTGTTGATAGCCTTATTCTTCCTGAATGTATCTGAATCTCTTCCACAATCATCCGAGTTGGTGGCCATTACAACATCCTGAGGTAGCAGAAGGAGCAACTGATGCAGTGCTGCATCTTAGCTGAGAACATCTACTTTGGGGGGATTTAGATCCAGTCCTGAGATGACATTTTACACACATAACTTGAATTAGACTATGAAACCTTTGCTTTGGCAACTGACTCAAGGTAGGTAACACCAGTTTACCTCCAAAAACAACCATACTAGGCTAATACATCCACTAACAAACTGACATGAAGGCTAGACGCCCATTTCACTCACTTAAGACAATGGACCATCAACCTCACTGCCTAACACCAAAATGCTATTATTTAAGTATCACGGAACCAAACAGTGTGGTGCTTATGTGGTTTTCGAGTTGACTGCTGAACAGCAAAGGCAAAACTCAAGAGTCATCTTCAATGATAAAAACATTTCAATGGTTCTAAACTACAGCAGTGTCAAAACTAAGAGCAGATGTTTCGCATGCAGAACCTGGCAGGGCAGAGAAAGCCTGATGTCTAAAACCCTGGAGAGCCAACCGTAATATTGAGCTAAATGGCTTTACAGTGGTACCTCTGGTTATGTACTTAATTTGTTCTTCAGGTCCGTTCTTAACCTGAAACTGTTCTTAACCTGAAGCACCACTTTAGCTAATGGGGCCTCCTGCTGCTGCTGTGCCACCGGAGCACAATTTCTGTTCTCATCCTGAAGCAAAGTTCTTAACCCGAGGTACTATTTCTGGGTTAGCGGAGTCTGTAATCTGAAGCGTATGTAACCTGAAGCGTATGTAACCCAAGGTACCACTGTATTCAGTATTTACAGCATCTTTTGGGGCTCTTAATAATAAAATTAAAATGAAATGATCTCCAGGAACTATCAGCATAGCTGGTGGGTAGGATGGAACAATTTAACCAAATGCAAGTATTCTGAGTATATGGGAGGGAGATATAGCCTCTGCCGGTTCCTCCCAGTGCTCCCAAGGTGATAAGCACAGTTGAGACTGACAGTGCTCAGCACTAAGTGCACAGATCTTAATCACCAGCCCCAGCTGCTGGATTCAGAGATCCAGCAATGGGCATTATGCACAGCACCCTTTTATGAATGAAGCTACTGTGCCACAAGAAGATGCACATGCAAAAGCTTGCATCTATATGAAATGTCGTTGCTGGATGTTTGCGGATGTCCTTGTAGCTAAAAAAGTTTAACATGTTTAAAGCAGCATGAATCTGTGAGCAGGTAAAGGTGAGCAAAGGGAGCGGGTGGTGCTGTGGTCTAAACCAATGAGCCTCTTGGGCTTGCTGATTGGAAGATTGGCGGTTCAAATCCACATGATGGGGTGAATTCCTGTTGCTCTGTCCCAGCTTCTGTCAACCTAGCAGTTCGAAAGCACACCAGTGCAACTAGATAAATAGGTACTGCTGCAGCAGGAAGGTAAACAGCATTTCTGTGCACTCTGGCTTGCGTCACGGTGTCCCATTGTGCCAGAAGCAGTTTAGTCATGCTGGCCACGTGAACCAGAAAGCTGTCTGTGAACAAACGCTGGTACCCTCAGCCTGAAGCGAGATGAGCACCACACCCCAAAGTCGCCTTTGACTGGACTTAACTGTCCAGGGGTCCTTTACCTTTACCTTTTAAATCTGTGAGCACAAACATTCACATCTATTTCCTGTTCATTAGGTAACTAAGTATGTTGGTTGGTATTGTGCTCATAGTTATTCTTACGTAGGACTTGGCTTTTATGCTCATTATTTCATCTAAAGAACTGCCTGCATATGTCACTCTCCTAATAGAAATCTTCAACTGACACCTAGAAGTTATTTTGTTTTACTGATTGCAAGCCAAAGCAGAACTGCTCTGTAGATGTAGAGGGTGTAGCAATTTTAAAATATTTAATACTATAAAACAAAATAAAGAACGTATTAAAATGCAGTTTAGTTATAAAGCAGAAAACTAGATAAAAGTGAGAAGCATTTCTGTCAAAAACACTGAATTCATAACATTAAAAAAATCAGAATTTAATGAGCTCATAATTTACATACCTACCTAATTTAAACTTTTAATGTCTAAAAATGTACACATATAATAATGGGATTTCAGAGAAGAGAGTGACAGATTGATATTTCTTACCTGCTTTTTTAACTTCGGGGACAGCTGTCTTCTCAGGAGCTTTCTTTCTTTCCTCCTTTTTTTCTAAAAAATAATTAAAAGGAAGCCATTTTATATGCTAGAAATATGAATCACACACTTGAATGTGCATTCAACCAAGCACAAGGAAGAAAATGTGACATTCTCTGATCTAAATAGCTTCTCCCCAACTATTTTAGTTTCCTAGTCATAGAACAAGGTTCCCAATCCAGATCCCTCTGGGTCAAACTAGGGCCCTATCTGCACTATATATTTAAAGCAGAATCACACCACTTTAAATAGTCATGGCTTCTGCCAAAGGAGCCCAGGAACTGTAATTTGTTATGGGTGCCCAGAGTTGTTATGAATAGGAGACCCTTCTCCCCCCAGAGCCTCAGTTCTCAGATTTCCCTGGAAAGGGGGGTCAATTTTTAAACCACTCTGTAAATTGTAGCTCTGTAAAGGGAATAAGGGTCTCCCTGCTGAGGGAGGGAGAGGGATGGAGAGGGAAAGAATGTGCACGCTGGAGATCCACGCGGCGATTCCTGAACCGTCCGCAAGCCGGATCCAGAAGGCAATTGGGCCTGATCTGGCCTGCGGTCCTTAGTTTGCTGACCCATGTCGTACAGTATGCTATTGCTGTCGTGAACACACCCACCCCAACTATAACTGGTTGAATAATATAATATAAAACAAGCACCTTCAAATAGCCCACTTTTTGGTTTAATTTCAGAAACAACCTTCTTCTCATGGGTTACCACCTTCTTTTCTTTTTCTGTTTCTAAGAGAAAAATAAAAAGATGGCTTTGTGTCATAAGGACCTCATGTACCATTTTTGGTTTCATAAAAGTTAGACAAATACGTCATAGGAGCAAAGGGGGTGGTGTGTGTGTGTTTGTGTGTGTGTGTGACACACAGAGACAGAGGGAGAGAGAGAGAGAGAGCGCTTCTGTATTCCACCCCAAGGCTCACTGGTGCTCATGCATATGTAGTGCTAAACTATGGTTTCTTGTTGCATCTTGGTTCCAAGTAATGTGTTTGTTTATTTTGAAATGCATATCCTGCTTTTCTCTATAAAACAAATGCAAAACAGCTTACAAAAAAGTTTGTAGAATACATTGTTGTTGTTGTTTAGTCGTTTAGTCGTGTCCGACTCTTCGTGACCCCATGGACCAGAGCACGCCAGGCACTCCTGTCTTCCACTGCCTCCCGCAGTTTGGTCAGACTCATGTTTGTAGCTTCAAGAACACTGTCCAACCATCTTGTCCTCTGTCGTCCCCTTCTCCTTGTGCCCTCAATCTTTCCCAACATCAGGGTCTTTTCCAGGGAATCTTCTCTTCTCACAAGGTGGCCAAAGTATTGGAGCCTCAGCTTCAGGATCTGTCCTTCCAGTGAGCACTCAGGGCTAATTTCCTTAAGAATGGATGCGTTTGATCTTCTTGCAGTCCATGGGACTCTCAAGAGTGTCCTCCAGCATCATAATTCAAAAGCATCAATTCTTCGGCGATCAGCCTTCTTTATGGTCCAGCTCTCGCTTCCATACATTACTACCGGGAAAACCATGGCTTTAACTATATGGACCTTTGTTGGCAAGGTGATGTCTCTGCTTTTTAAGATGCTGTCTAGGTTTGCCATCGCCTTTCTCCCAAGGAGCAGGCGTCTTTTAATATCGTGACTGCTGTCACCATCTGCAGTGATCATGGAGCCCAAGAAAGTAAAATCTCTCACTGCCTCCATTTCTTCCCCTTCTATTTGCCAGGAGGTGATGGGCCCAGTGGCCATGATCTTCGTTTTTTTGATGTTGAGCTTCAGACCCTATTTTGCACTCTCCTCTTTCACCCTCATTAAAAGGTTCTTTAATTCCTCCTCACTTTCTGCCATCAAGGTTGTGTCATCTGCATATCTGAGGTTGTTGATAATCAGTGGCGTAGCGTGGGTTGTCAGCACCCGGGGCAAGGCAAGTAATTTGCGCCCCCTAACCCATGGATTTGCGCCCCCTAACCCGTGGATTTGCGCACCCT
Organism: Podarcis raffonei; assembly: GCF_027172205.1. Lineage (NCBI taxonomy): Eukaryota > Metazoa > Chordata > Lepidosauria > Squamata > Lacertidae > Podarcis > Podarcis raffonei. The sequence goes on from NC_070604.1 coordinate 57,974,812, forward strand.
AACCCTAACCCCCAGATGTTGTGCCCGGTGCGGCCGGCCCCCCCTGACCCCCCACGCTACGCCACTGTTGATAATTCTTCCGGCGATCTTAATTCTGGCTTGGGATTCATTCAGCCCAGCCTTTCGCATGATGAATTCTGCATATAAATTAAATAAGCAGGGAGACAATATACAGCCTTGCCGTACTCCTTTCCCAATTTTGAACCAGTCAGTTGTTCCATATCCAGTTCTAACTGTAGCTTCTTGTCCCACATAGAGATTTCTCAGGAGACAGATGAGGTGATCAGGCACTCCCATTTCTTTAAGAACTTGCCATAGTTTGCTGTGGTCGACACAGTCAAAGGCTTTTGCATAGTCAATGAAGCAGAAGTAGATGTCTTTCTGGAACTCTCTAGCTTTCTCCATAATCCAGCACATGTTTGCAATTTGGTCCCTGGTTCCTCTGCCCATTCGAAATCCAGCTTGCACTTCTGGGAGTTCTCGGTCCACATACTGCTTAAGCCTGCCTTGTAGAATTTTAAGCATAACCTTGCTAGCGTGTGAAATGAGTGCAATTGTGCAGTAGTTGGAGCATTCTTTGGCACTGCCCTTCTTTGGAATACATAAAGAATACATAAAGCCCAGTAAAACAGTCCAAATCACTCAATATTTAAAGGCCTTAATGCCAGGTAGATGTACAGTACATTCCCAGGCAAAACTACACAATTAGGTCAGCACTATACCCAAATTGCTTCCACATGCTTCGTTCTTTATGGGTGAAATTCAGCTGTGTCGATCTGTCAGCAGAATCGACACCATCATCAGAGCAAATTCCATCCCCAGCCTCACTGTACACCCCAAAATCTGCCCCAGAGGGTTTGAGGAAGCTATGGGGAAGATTTGAGGCATGGGGCTAGGTGTGGCAAATACAATGGGATGCTGCCACAAAGCTGCCCTCCCAACACTGGCATTGCTGTCATTTACCTGGATGGTGCAGGAGCAGGTCAGTGGTGAGGTCAGCATTGCACCTGTACATCGATGGGAGCACTGGATTGCCTCTGCTAGTCCACCCCAAAAGGCCTGACCTCACCATCACACCACACCACTCACCCTATTCAGGTAAGTGGCAGCAATGCTGGGGTCAACAAGGTAGCACCACCTGTTGCACCACCCCTGCATGGAAGGAGGGTCCAGGGAGAGGAGAGGAAGAGGCTAAAGTGACTGCTTATCTGAATCCATCCAACGAGGCAAGTATCCATCATACAAATTCAGTTCAGTAATGATCTAGCAATGTGCAGATAGCTTACCTTTCTTTTTAATTTCAGGAATAACTTTCTTTTCATGTGTTACCTTTTTCTTTTCTTCTACTTCTAAAACATGAATCAAAAGGTGATGATTTGGCTTTGCATCTTACGGAATTACAGCAGGCAGAGTTTTTTGAACATCAGGTCAATTAACTGCCACATCTTAAAACCAGAAACACCCTACCTTTTGTTTTAACTTCAGGAATAGCTTTCTTCTGTTGAACCACTTTTTTTGCTTTTTCTTCTTCTAAGGAATAAATGCAAAAGGCACTGTTTCACTATGCATGTCTCACTTAAAATGTATGGATCTTTTATTTTGAGGATCAATTTCCACACTTGAGGAAAAATAAGAACTTAACAGGACCCAAACCCAGAAAGAATGCAAAGGTAGCAAATGTTGCCTGGCCAAGTTGATAGCACATATCAACACAAGGGCAGGATTCAACTAGGTTGTTGCATGTGTGGAATGAGGTCTGCTTGTGCCATGGAACTTTCCCCCATTCTATTCCCCGTGTCCCCTGAATCTGCTCTGAAGGGTTGGGGAAAACTCCAGAACAGGCTTAGGGAGCATTTGTGGGGCCTGCAGAGGTGGAAAGGGTGGGAAAGTCTTGTGCACGAGCAGACTTTTATCCCCATGTGCATACCCACTAAGAACTACATTGAATTCCAACCAATATATGCCAGGGCTGCAATTCAGTGCGGCATTTCCCTATTCATTTTAATGGGGGAAGGAGATGCCTGCATCCCCTTGCATTGACCAATCTGTTTCTTCCCTTGAATTTAATAGGACAGGGCAAGATGTCCAAATAAGAATACGGTGTGTGCATGGGGAGGTCTGAATCAGGTTGTGTATCCCCAATGCTTTTTTTCTGGGAGGACGCAGGGGGATGCATACCCCTAAACATTTTGTGAATCTAAGTTTGGCCTCAATATGAGTAGGAAAATGAGAGTACCCCTAAGCACTTTTATTCCAATAGGTTTGCTTATTGTTCAGGTAAGCAGTCATTTACCATGTAGTCTTATTGGAGAAACACTAGACTAGCAACACCTGCAACTTTTGAAAGCAGAAGATATTTATTTTGCATTATGCCCCTGCTCCCACCCTGGAACGAGTTTGATGAAGAATGTGTGTGAGCTCCTGACTCAAGCTTAGTAAACCGTAGCATCTGGCGTGGTCGCTGACACATTGCCAAAAAATTATAGATAAAATAGACACAAATTTGCATTAAAATGGCTTATGTATATGTATAGGTGTAAATTAAGAAATATTTACTATCCTTTTAAAGAGAAATATAGTATAGCTCACTGCAGTGAGAAAGATATGGACAGTAACCTGTGTGTCTACTGAGACTGCTGTCTGAATACTAGTGGTCGAAAACCTTCCGGAGGCGGCGCGACTTCCGGAGGCGGCGCAAAACCGTGATGGCGGACCTCTTCGAGCTCTGAAGAGGGGCACCGCAGAAAAGGGTTGCTCGCGACGGCGCAGCGGCAACCCATCAAGATAAACCACGGGCAGAGTGAGTCCGTGGCCGTGGGACCCGGCGGGCACCTGGAGCGACCCCGAAATCACGAAAGGAACCCCGTAAGGGGCTCCGGAGTGAAGGAGGGGGAGCGGTGCTGTGGGTTCATCGCTCTTTCTGCGGAGGCGAAGCCGCGCGGCTGTCACGGATGAGCGCTGACCTTTCTTCCAAGAAACATCGGGCTGAAACATCAAACCCGTGAGTAAGGACTTAAGATTTTACAAATTAAATCGGAAAATTTGGCTAAAAACGGGAGACGAGAAAGAGGAAGTCCGTCTTCCGACACTGCTTTCAAGATCAAAGCAGACGGTCTAAAGAGCGGAAAGCGCTGTGAACAGGGAAGCTTTGAAGCTTTAAATCGGGACTTTCGTGCACATTTGATTTTCACTTTTAAAGAATAAATACAGCATAAAATTGACCTGGAGCGGACACCCCAAGGGTAAGGGAAGACTCTAACCCCAAATTCCCGGGTGGCCGGGTAAAGTTGTTTAAACTGCGGAACTGTTGCAAGCTTCCAGATACTTTTGTAACTTTTGAGCTCATCTAGCTGAAGTGGATACAATTGCAGGCACCTTCCTGGAACTTTGTTATATGTTGAAAAGGGCTCTGCAGGACTTTTTTTTTTAGCGTGCTGGAACTAATTTGCTTTTAAAATTGTTTTTAAAGTTGGAACAAAGAGACTTTAATTGTGGAAAGTTACCTTCTTCTCACTAAAACTTTGGTGGCACTCCCCCTAGAGGACATTGGGAATACAGAGGCCTGGGAAAGTTTTTTTTTGTTTACCTTCTCTCAATAGACTGTTTTTAATTCTGGACTTGCCTTTCCCATGGGATTACAACACTTGACCTTGAACGTTGACTGATGAGTGGCACAGGAAAGACAAGAGCAGCCAAAGCTAAGGAAGCTAAGGAGAAAGAGAAAGTAAAAAAGCAAGCACAGCTTTTGCAAACAACTTTAACTCAGGGACGTAGATTATCAGTTCCAGCTGTGCTTGCGACACAAAAAGTAGAAACCGAAAAGCCTGAAAAATCTGAAGAGGAAGATATGGCAGCAGGAGGAGCGGAGGCAGTACTGAAACAAGTTTTGGAACAACTGTCAGTAATAAATCAAAAAATTGATAATCAATCAACAAAAATTGACCAAGCAACATCCTCGATTCAGAAATTGACAGATCAGGTTTCCCAACATACTCAAGCAATTGAAAAATTGCAAGGAGCAACAGAAGAGAATCGTAAACTGGCAGGGGAAGCCGTTCAAATTGCAACATCAGCTAAAAAAGAAGTCGAGGAAGTTAAAGCGGAAGTCAAGCCTCTTCATAAACAGATAGGGGACCAACAAACCTATCTCTCGTTGGTGGAATTGAAAAATCGCGAGACCAACCTTAGACTAAGGGCAGTCCCAGAAATTGAACAAGAAGATTTGAAAGGATTTTTGACAACAGAGTTTACAAGGTTCTGGGACTTAAAAGAAGAAATTGATTTTAAAATTGTATCGGCTTTTCGGTTGGGAAGATTAGTAAGAAAAGATAGATCCAGAGATTGCTTAATAGCTTTGAGATCAAGGGAGGAGAGAGACAAAATACTAGGCCTACACTTCAAAAACTCAATTGTGATACAAGAGAAAAGGGTGGAAATTTATCGAGATATTCCTAAACAGTTATTGGACTTGAGAGCCACCTACTCAGATTTGGCTAAGTTACTGAGACTCAACACAATTCCTTATAGGTGGGAGTTCCCACAAGGGTTATCATTCACTTACAAACAGAAGAAGGTTAAAATAAGATCACCAGAGGACTTACAAAAGTTCCAGCACGACCACGGAGAAGACCTCCAAAAAGAAGCAGCAGCTAATTGGCCTATACCCAACCCAGGTGGAGCAATACCTGCACCTTCGGAACCAGAAGAGAAAGAAGATACACCGCTCTAGGTGTAGCAGAATAGTTCAGGATGTCTCTGCGGCTACTCAGTTGGAATATAAATGGCGGAAATTCCCCGGAGAAAAGAAGGAAGTTATTTTACATATTGAAGAAAGAACAATTGGACATTATTTGCCTACAAGAAACCCATGTGACCAGGCTCCACAGGAAGGTTTTGGTAAATAAAAGATTAGGCCAAGAATTTATTTCGTCTGATAAAGTAAAGAAAAGAGGAGTGGTGATCTATGCTAAGGAGAGCCTGATACCTAAATTTCTATTTAAGGATGAACAAGGAAGAATTTTGGCAATTGAAATTCAAACCCAAGGAGAAAAAATATTGATATTAGGAATTTATGCCCCAAATGACGGGAAATCAGAATTTTTCAAGAAGCTGCATGAGACGTTGCTGGACTATCTGGACTATGCTAACATCATAATGATGGGAGATATGAATGGAGTGGTGTCTACACATATGGATAAGTCTTACAACCAAAACTTAACATCTGATGGCAGACTGCCCAAAACTTTTTTCGAACTGACTGACAATCTGGATTTGATCGACATATGGAGGACAAAGAACCCCCTAGGTAAAGAAGGAACTTTTTTCTCTGAGGCCCACCTGTCTTGGTCAAGGATCGACCAAATCTGGACCTCCAGGGGGCTGGCACCCAAGACTAAAAAGGTGGAAATCTGCCCAAAAACATGCTCCGACCACAACGCCTTGAAAATAGAACTTAGATTAACTCAACCCGGTTCCTTCAGATGGAGAATGAATGACACACTACTAAGAGATCAAGAGATTGTGAAAAAGGCCCAAAAAACATTAAAGGACTATTTTGAGATAAATCTGAATACTACAGTTGAAAAAAGAACGATCTGGGACGCAAGTAAAGCTGTTATGAGAGGGTTTCTGATACAACAGAATTCAATCAAGAAAAAACTCTGGAACGGAAAGAAGGACAAAATATTGGAGAAAATACACCAAGGAGAAAAAAAACTGAGAACCAAACCAAAGTCCAAGGAGGTGCTGAGAGAAATTAAATTCCACCAAGCAGAATACTCAAAATTGATCAATCAGGAGATTGAATGGAAAATAAAACAGATGAAGCAAAGATCTTTTGAATCAGCAAATAAATGTGGAAAGCTGCTAGCTTGGCAGCTGAAAAAAAGACAAAAGCTAAACACGATAACAAATCTAGAGATTGATGGAAGGACCGTACAGAAACCAGAAGAAATTAGGAGGTGCTTCCACAGATACTTCAAAGAACTGTATGCACAGGGGCCCCAGAAAGAATCAGAGATAGATCAATTTTTAAAGATAAATGGACTATCAAAAATAACTCAAGATAAAAGATCAATCTTGAACTCTATAATAACCACACAGGAAATTGAAGGTGCCATTCAGAATATGCAACTAGGCAAATCTCCAGGCCCGGATGGACTTACCTCCAAATATTACAAGGTTCTGAAGGACTATTTGATACAACCTTTGTTGGAGGTATGTAACCAGATTATGGATGGGAAGAGGGCACCAGAAACGTGGAAAGAAGCCTTCATCACATTGATACCTAAGTCAGAATCTGAAAAGACTCAGCTTAAAAACTACCGTCCCATCTCACTCCTAAATGTGGATTACAAAATATTTGCAGACATTTTGGCAAATAGACTTAAAAAAGTCTTAAATGAAGTAATTCATAAAGACCAAGCTGGCTTTCTCCCTGGTAGACATTTATATGAGAACACTAGAAACATCATTGACATTTTAGAACTTTTGCAGACTAACAGGAACACAAGGGCGGTGTTAATCTTTATTGATGCGGAGAAAGCATTTGACAATATATCTTGGATGTTTATGAAGAAGAACTTGGAGGGGATGGGAGTGGGACGGGGGTTTGAGAATGGATTATATGCAATCTATTCAGAACAAAAAGCTAAATTAATAGTGAACAATGTGGTGACGGAGGAATTTAAAATTGAAAAAGGGACACGACAAGGGTGCCCTCTATCCCCTCTGTTATTTATTTCAGTCCTGGAGGTGCTATTGAATATGATCAGAGAGGACCGGTTGGTACAAGGGATAGAGGTCGGAGTGAAACAATATAAACTGAAAGCTTTTGCAGATGACCTAGTTTTGACACTGCAGGAGCCAGAATCCAGTACAAAAAGAGTTCTCGAACTTATATCTGAATTTGGTCGGGTGGCGGGATTTAGGTTGAATAAACAAAAAACTAAGGTTCTGACCAAAAATTTAACAATTACAGAAACAGAGGGGTTTCAGAGAGAAACAGAACTGAATGTGGTTAAAAAAGTGAAATACCTTGGGATCTATTTGTCCTCCAAGAATTTGAATTTATTCAAGGATAATTATGAGAAATGTTGGTTGGAAGTTAAAAAGGATTTAGAAATTTGGTCAAGATTGAAACTTTCCTTGTTGGGAAGAATTGCAGCTATAAAAATGAATGTGTTGCCGAAAATGTTATTTTTGTTTCAAACCTTACAGATCGTGGACAGAGTGGATTGCTTTGGAAAATGGCAGAAGGATATATCTAGATTTATCTGGCAGGGCAAAAAGCCCCGAATAAAGTTTAAAATATTAACAGATACGAAAGAAAGAGGGGGGTTTGCCCTGCCGGACTTGAGGTTGTATTATGAAGCTGCAGCCTTCTGCTGGCTGAAAGATTGGTTTTTGTTGGAAAACACCGATGTCCTAGATCTGGAAGGTTTTAATAATGCTTTTGGATGGCACGCATACCTATGGTACGACAAGGTTAAAGCACATAAATTGTTTAAAAGCCACATTGTCAGAAAAGCAATTTTTGCAGTCTGGATGAAATATAAAGACTTACTAGAGAGTAAAACTCCGAGGTGGCTATCACCAGTGGAGGCCAAGGCCCGAAAAAGACCCAATATGGAGGCCTATTGGCCGAAATATTGGGAATTGACTGAAAAAATTGGAGACAATTGGAAGTTGCAGAGCCAGGACAAACTAAAAAATAAGGTGCGAGATTGGCTACATTATGCTCAAATTCAAGAGGTTTTCAAAATGGACAAAAAAGTTGGTTTCCAGGTGGAAAAGTCGAAACTAGAGACAGAATTGTTAGAACCAAAGACAAAGCTGTTATCTAGAATGTATAACTTGCTGCTTATGTGGAATTTACAGGATGAGACAGTTAAATCTGCTATGATTAAATGGGCACAGGATGTTGGACACAACATTATGTTTGAAGACTGGGAAAGGTTATGGAACACCGGAATGAAATTCACGGCCAGTACGGCCTTGAAGGAAAACATTATGAAAATGATATACCGGTGGTACATGACCCCAGTCAAGTTAGCTAAGATACATCACCTGTCTGACAATAAATGTTGGAAGTGTAAGGAAGCAGAGGGGACTTTCTTTCACCTCTGGTGGACATGCCCAAAGGTTAAGGCTTTCTGGGAAATGATTTACAATGAGTTGAAAAAGGTATTTAGGTATACCTTTCCCAAGAAACCAGAGGCCTTCCTGTTGGGCATGGTAGACCAGAAAGTGTTAAAGAAGGACAGAACTTTGTTTATGTATGCTAGTACAGCAGCAAGAATACTCATCGCAAAGAACTGGAAGACACAAGATTTACCCACGCTGGAGGAATGGCAGACGCAGTTGATGGACTACATGGAGATAGCTGAACTGACCGGCAGAATCCGAGATTTGGATGTAGAAACAATTGAGGTGGACTGGAAAAAGTTTAAAGACTATTTGCAAAAGTATTACAAACTGTATGAATCTTAAGACGGTGCATGATTTGAAAATGATACGCTTTAGCGATTATGATTAAGTAAATAGTAAACTAAGTGATAAAAGAGAAAAGGAGATAATATGAAATTGAACATGTTACGTTTATTTTAAAGGTATAAAAATTCTGACATAATATATTGAATATAGATACATAACATGTAAAAGTTACAATAAGGTATGACATAAGGTAACAAATTGCTGACATTGTTAATATAAAGAACGCAGAATCGGAAGGGGTGGGGAAGTCCAAGTTGGGATTTTTGTTAAAAAAAAAAAAAAATGGTTTCTTGTAAACTCCTTATTTGTTTGTAATGTATAAAATTTGGAAAGAAACGTAATAAAAAATATTATAAAAAAAAAAAAGAAAACCTAAAACACCTCCTCTCCTCCCCTTCTATGGTTCTTTAGCTTTTAAACTGGGCTTGGACTGGCCAGCCCTTAAAATAGAGTCAAATAAAGGAATGTCTTCAGACAGTTCTTCCAGTAGAGGACTATACCCTGCAAAACACCCAGTGTGTGCCAGAGTTTTACACCACTGGGCTGCAGATGGTACTTATATAATTGGATGCTCCTCATACCATTTTTAAAAACCCCTACATATAGAAAAACTAGGTGTCAAGATATAGACTAGGCCAGATTCCTTCTCCTGGACACCTAATTTTCTATGTGCATTTGTGTTGGAATAGTGATGGTGTGGAGGTATTGGAGCTGTCATGACTGAAGTAATACACTTTAAGCCCTGTTCATGCAACTGAATATGTGGGAAGAGGAGCATGGGGGAAGAGGAGCATGGGAATGCAAGAGGAAGTCCTGGCCCTGAATCTATTCACATCCATTCAATTAATCATGTGAACAGGCCCAGTGTAGATTAACACAAATAATCAGAAACCCTGTTTTCCTTTGTCTTCTCTCTCTCTCTCTTTTTGCCATGTGCCTACTCAAATGAGCAAGAAAATGCACATAAGGTTTTTGCAGGATTTTTCTCTCTCTATGTGCAATATAATGCAAACCAACATAGAAATACCAACCCAGCAAAAACAAAAACAAAAACGGGTGTGTGTGTGTGTGTGGATCCATGGTTTCATTTTGGGGTGTGATGGCCTGTCTAGAGTAGTATAAGAAGGTGGCACAAGTGCCTGCAGGGAGGGGGGAAGAGAAAGCAGCAAATATTCTCATCCTCCTTCCTCCGCAAGGGAACCTCCACTGGATCGCAGTGCCTTCCATGAATGGAAGAAGCCCTTTGCCAGATGGCCAATTTGGATCCAATCCAGTGTCTCCAATAAAACAAACAGAATCTGCATGCTCTCAGTATGCATTAGGATTTATTCCTGTGAGCAATTAATGATGCACAGGTCAAGAACTGAGCTTGCTGTTGAATTCCTGCTTTATTCACACACACATGTAGTGTATCTAGACTAGTCATATGAAGAGAGCTTCAGTGAGAACTAGGTATCACTGATAACCTAAAAACAAAAGAAAACAACAATTTATACTACTTACTTATTGGCTTCGTAGTTGTCACATTAGGTTTTCCAACTGCATGAGCAAAATAATATAAATATTATTTTTTAAAAAATATATAGTTAAACCAAGGAATAGAAATAATAAATTACAAAGGCTGAAAAGCACAGCGGGTGCTCAGAAGCTCTAGCAAATGTGATTGAGAATATTATAAAACAGATATTTTCTCAAGAGCTAGAAACCACATAGTCATTTTGCATATAGCTTCCATAAATATAAGCAAAAACTGTAGGGGAGGGTAAGGGAGTGTTTAGAAACTTGACAGAATTTGCATGAAAACCAAATTGAATCTGCCTGTATGACAAACAATACAGTTCTGTGATATCTAAAATGCAATGGTATCTCCATTAAACTGTTTAGTCACATGAGTAACTCCATTTTAGACCATTTTTCTTTTCACTCCACAGTGCATGGGCCAACTCAGGTTGACCAATTCAATCCACCACAAGTATATCTACAAGACAGATATATTCTGCATGTAAAAAGGATACTGCTTGGATTAAAAGTCCTCAAATCTAGCACCTTGGCATAAACCCATGACCTTCAGAAAAGGGCCATCGCTCTGTGGCAGACCAATGCAGAAGGTCCTAGGTTTAAACCCTGGCATCTCCAGATACCTCTGGGAAAAGAGTCCTGTCTGAAATGCTGGAGGGCTGCTGTGAGTCAGTGTAGACAATACTGAGCTAGGTGGGCAAATGCTCTGAGTATAAGGCAGTTTCTTGCATACACATGCTTGTTAAGGGATGCTTAATACAGTAAGCTCTGACTGTTTATGAACACCTGTTTATAAAATGTAATGTCTCCCCTTGTATGTCCAACAGCCGATCTGTACTAGTAGACTTAACAGCAACTACCATCTGTTCTGTGTATGGCTGGATTTTTGCCAAGGCCCACTTCCCCCTGCAGCTCCCATGTTGCCTTCCATCCTGTTCTAGAAGATGCCTCTTCTGAACCATAAGTCCTTCCATGTGTGCAAGGACACCAGTTGGATTCCACCCTGTCTGTATAGTGTCCTTACATAGTTTAGTCACTATATGGAACTGGACTTAGTTATAGCTGGATGGTGTGTCCTGTAAGCTTTCATAGACCACTCCAAATACATTGGCAGTCCCAGGAACTTCTTAAGCTTATTCCAATAAACATGATGTTTGGAGTAAGAAGTATTATGCAATAGGCACTGATGTGGGAAGATTTAAAAACAAAGCACAGAAGTATGATCTTTGGAAGTGTGGGAGAAATGTATTCAGCATTTGATGGGAACAGGGAATTTTAAGAAGGGCATATCGTGTTTTCTTACAAGCAAGTAGGCTGAAAAGAACTCATTCCAAGGTAAGTGTACATAGGATTTGCAATCCAGGCCTCTTACATGTCTAGCCTCTTTTCGGAATATTCCATTGCATTGACCTGTCTCTGTCTCCCAAACATGTCATGACAGCTTCTTCTCTTTCACTCCAAGCCTGACACCTCAGAGATGGGAAGAATAAAGCATGCTAACAGCCCACATAAAGAATTACTGGATCAAGGAGATTGCACACTCAGTTTGCCACAATATATGCAGCTTATTTAGGCCTTAGCAGCATTTCCAAGGGTGATCTTCTGTGATATCAAAGAACTGTTTTTAAAGTTTCCCAAACCGCATTTTCTTCTGCAGGCCCTATCCTACCTGTTACTGTGCAGAATCCCAGGTTTATGGGGAAGGTTCCTGGGAAATTGCCTGAATCAAAAAGGTGGTTTTCTAAAGTGAAATTTAACTTTTAAAAGTCACTGAGATTTATTTCTGAAGGAGTAAAGGATTGAAAGATGTGATGAGAAAAATAAGAAGGATTTAATGTTAAGCCTAAAAAGGTCAGGCATATTGTGCTGAATGGTCTTTGGTGGCTTCTGCAGCACCTCGTGTTTTCCACCTGTGATGTCAAGTATCTTTTAAGAGATGGAGAGGAGGAGGGGAGTAAGAGTGCTGGCTTTCAGCCAAGTGTCCTTCAAAGTCGATTTGAGTGTAACAACAGCCTGTTGATCTGCTGGTGATGGGAAGCTCTAAATATAGCAATGCACTTGAGTTACAAGGCATGGTGTTACACAAATGAGACCCTCTCTGGAGAAATGCACTGCAAGGATCTGTATTTTCACACTTAAACTTCAAAGATGATACAGGTAGTAAGTCATATTAATGCTGACTCTGAAAGTGCTTGCCTGCCCATCCATCATCTGCAAGAGGAGGAGGTAAGAAAGGTGCTGAAAAAAAGCTATCTTCAATATGCTGTGTTGTTGGGGTACGGGTGGGGATAACCAGAAGCAAAAATAAACTACGCAGGAGTGAATGCCAAAAGGGCCTACAAGGTGGTCTGGTTCACTTAAGTCTTTGATGCATCAAATGCTTATCTTTTGCTTCTTATCAAAATCCCTGGAAACCGTTATGGAGAGACTTTTGTGGGAGATATTTTATATATTAGCTCAGCTTTTGATAAAATATTGCTTTGAAGTTAGAAATGAAAAAGTATAGGAATATAGAAATGAAATGTATTACTATTAACAGAGTCTTTCAAAACTAATCAGCGACATGCTTTATGTTTGAGATAGATGTCTGTCCTTGCACTAATCTATATTCATGCCAACTCCAACAACATTGTGTTTATGTGACACAGATATTATTAAGCATTACATAAATCTTTAAAACTCCACATTAAGACTATAATTCATTTTGGCTAGGTCAGGCCTATTTAACGGTACAGGTACAGGTAGCTTTGTGCTACATGTTTTTGAACTTGATTTTGAGGTGAGACAAACCTCCAGATAAAAACCTGGCGAACCAAAGGCTTATATCGCCTAATAGACTTTTATAAAAATAACAAACCCTTGTAACACAAGAATACAAGACAAACTAGAAGACACCCAAATGACCTGGTTAACACAACACCAACTACATGTCCTCTTAAACAACCCAACAGTAAAATCAGCAGCAACTAGGCCCCTGACAACCTTCGAAAACCTCCTCCTAACAACAAAGGGAAACGGTAAAGGGAAGGTATCCGCAATATACAAAATACTACTCCAAAACCCCGCAAATCCCCTAGACGCAATCAAAAAACAATGGGAGAATGACATAGGCTATGAGATTAACCCCACTCAATGGACCAGAATGTGGTCTAAACCCCCCTTTAAATCCATATCAACGAAAAGAAAAGAACTCACACTGAAACTCACCTACAGGTGGTACCTAACACCAAGGAAACTAGCGCTAATACACCCAGGAACCTCACGAAAATGCTGGAGAGGGTGCACCTCCACAGGCACATACCTCCACATGTGGTGGGAGTGTCCCAAAATTCAACTATTCTGGACAACAGCCATACAAGAAATATGTAAAATAACTAAGCAAGTAATAGACATCACCCCAGAATTGGCCCTACTAAACATCTTCCAAGACAACAATGCCCATTTACACCACAAAGAACTCATAACCCACCTGCTCTCAGCAGCCAGAAACACCATAACCAGACACTGGAGAGACCTGTCAGGAGTAAGCATGGACCAATGGTACCAAATAGTATGGGAAACAGCCCTACTAGAAAAATTAACTAATAAACTGAAACTGACACGGGGACAAACAGAAGAAGACGCCTTCACCCCGGTATGGCTCCCCTTTATCACATACACAACCCAACAGGACAATGACAATAATCCACCAACAGCATACAAATCAATATGGCTAACCTGATCTAAAACACACACACACCTCACTCACACACGAAAACAAAGATCACCACAGCCAATCACAAGCAAACAATCACACCCTAGGCCAACCCCAACCTCTCTCACCACCAAAGGAACACAAGTGAACAACACAAGCAACACTTAATAATAGAACATAATAAAACATAATAGAAACATAATAGAAACACCGCCACCCGACCCCACCCCCATCCATCTTCCCTCTCTCCACCCCCCCTTTCTTTTTTCTTTCTTTTTTCTTCTCCCCCTAATGCCTCAACAAATGAAACGGATTTGTAAAAATGTTACATGGAAGAAGAAGAAAAAATACGAGGCACTACACTTCTGTAAAACAAGAAAATCCTTAATAAAAAATATTATAAAAAAATAAAATAAAACCCCTTACTTGCCAAAATGTGGGATGGAGAGGGGTGTGGGATATGTGTAGAAATTGCCTGCTGCATGAAGAGGGGGAAACTTGAAACTTTTCAGTGACAGTCCTGTATCACGTGTGTAGCTCCCACCTCAATGCGCTCAAAGTCAGAAATGCTCTATTTTCCATGAAGAAAACTGTCATTTATCTCTCATCTATTTTGTTGCTTTTTTTTAACCTACAATTTTGTATGTCAGTTCAGCAAACTGTTTCGTTAATGCTCGCTTTCAAAGAAATAATTATCCTTCCATTTTTAATCATTATTTTGTTCATCTTTGCTCGGAGCTTTTCAAATGCAAAGTGTCACTCTTGTTCCAGAGAATACTAAATTTATCTTTCTTGGTCTCTAGAATTATTACTTAGTGCTCCATAATTCCAGACTATGCCCACATAGACTATCCATATGATCCACATTTCTTTCTCAAACTTAAATGCTGGACTACAGCTCCAGACAACCAGCTCTACGCAACATGCTGTTTCTTTATGTCAAATTTTGTAAGGAGCTCATTTATTGCCTTCTTTTGGCTCTCCATTCTTGAATAAATCCCAATGACTTCTGATAACTGAGTTCTTGGGAAGAAAATATGGCCCATTTATTTTTCTACAAGGTAAATGGATTCAGCTGTGTATGCCTCGTTCACCATTACTGCAGCTGCATGCATTAAGTAGCTAAAACGATTGCATACAGCCACCACTGATATGAAACATACATTGTTCATTCAATAATGGCTAAAACTCCTCAAGAAGATGCAGAAGTCATAATTCTCAAGAATAGAAACTAAATATTGATTTCATTACTTTTAAAACTTAAAGTAGTGATTACATCTTAAGACAATGTATATTTACTATTATGACAAACAGGTTGAAACAGCAGAATTCAGTTCCTAAAGGATATGGATTTGCTAATAAGCAGACGAGGAGCAGAACTGTTGCATCCATCAAAAACAATAAGAAAAAAAATCTGCTTAACACCAGACATTGTAAGGTTCAAACTGGGGATCAAGGATTGGTTTTTTCCCTTGCTCTAGCCATAGGACAGTCTGTCAGAGGAACTTGCTTTTTAATTAGATAGATAGATAGATGATAGATAGATATAGATAGATAGATGATAGATAGATGATAGATAGATAGATAGATAGATAGATAGATGATAGATAGATAGATAGATGATAGATATAGATAGATAGATAGATGATAGATAGATAGATAGATAGATAGATAGATAGATAGATAGATAGTGTATGTGTATAGATAGATAAATGATCCTTTAAAACATGCTGATCATTACAAGAAAAGCAATCTGCTTTCATTTTCATTTTTAATGAATATTTTATACTATTACAAAAACCAAGATTTTTTTTTATTAAGTGGTATATAAATCTTCCTAAGTAATATTTAAAAAATCAGAAGGGGAGATTTTCACAATGCTTCAACAAAACTTTATTACATTTTCCTCTTGCCCATCTTTCAAAGTGCACAGGGTAGAGTATATGATGTGTGTCTCACACACTCATACCCTGTGGCCATTTTACCCTGAGAGGTTTAGGCATATTGCTGCTGTGTAGGCTGCAAAATGAAGCCTTGAAACATGAAAGAGAATTGAGTAGCTTCACAGATATTACACAAAATTTAAAGGGAAATTGTAGGCAGAGAGTAGGCTGAAAAGATGAGGGAGATAACAGATGGAGTATTGTATTCAGTTCTGAAGAGCACAGTTCAAAAAAGAACATTATTGACAAGTTGGAAGAACTATGAGGATAATAAAAGTTTTAGAAGACAAATCACATCAGGAAACCCTGAAAGAGCTTGGTATGTTAGCTTAGAGAAAAAGAAGATTAAGAGGGAATATGTTGGTAGTTTCAAAATATTGCCAAGAAAGGAGAACTGTTTTTCACTCTACCCACTGTGGACAGGAGAGCAATGGATTCAAATTACCGTAAAATGCGACAGATTCTAGTGAAGCATTAGAAAACGTTTCTAGCTACAAGGATGATTCGGCAAAAGAATAAACTTCTTTAAAAATTGCAGAATCTTTTTCTTTGGGGGGGGGGCAGTTTCAATACAAATTTGAACAGGGTTGTCAGGGCTTGCTATTTAGTTATGGCACGGGACACCTCTATTTCAGAACACATGTTATTATCATCCAGGCAAACCCTATTATTTCTTTCCTGAAAGGGCACACTGAACAACTGCTTTCTGACTCAGGGAAATGGGCCTTTGTACTACATACAAATCCCTTTACTTCACAAAGGGTGACTATACTGTGCTCACAACATTGCCATAGTTATTATGAAGTGTGAAATATGATTGCAAAAAAATGCTCTTAAAATACGCTGCTGTCCTCCCCTCATCAGTAAAAATCTTTGAAGACACCTGCTGTCCAAAGGCCTATGTAGTCCAACATCCTGTTTCTCAAATTAGTCAATCAAGTGCCTCTGGGAATCTCATTAAACAGGACATGTTGACAATAGCCACAACCTAAATGTGGATCCTGGGTGTGAAAAGGTTGAAGACACATACAGGCTGCCTTCATGTAGAAAACAGTTCTATGACAGACCTTCAATGAGAGAATTGTATAAAGTCAGACACAAGGCCAGCCTGTTTTACAGTTAACCTATGAAGCAGCAAATGGTAACTGTTTTCAGACCGAATCCAATTGAATCTATGCTGTCCTCCTATTCACAGAAGCCTCTTTGATCCAGCAGAAGCTTGTGTTAATGGAAGGGGAAAATGAGTGGATTTTTGAAAATTCACCCTTTCTCCTGTAGTCCCCTGTTTCCCCTTCCACAGAGAGTTTCCCAACCCTCTGGAACAGATCTGGTGGTGGCAGCACAGGGAATTGCAGAAAAAAGAGGGGAATAATCGCCTTCCACAAGGGGTACTGTTGGATACAGCTCCTAAAACTGCCGAGAAAAATAATGTATTGATTGAAAAATATGGATGCTTAGAGTCAAGTGTGATTAAGTGGCACATAAACTGCTAAAATAGGTAAATATTCAAGGCTGTTAATCTGCAGCTTGCAGTCTAAAGCAATGGTCTTAAGAATGCAGTAGCAAAAATGAGTGAGGATCTACTTATATAACTTGAACCTGTTTAAAATTCACTAACGTTATTGGGTTGTTGTCAATACTGTGTGATCAGAAGGCAGATTGTGCAAGGGTTAAGGCCATCAGAATAGCCCTGCTGGAGCAGAACAAGGCCTTTCTAGTCAAGCATTTGCTTCTCAAAGTGGCCAACCGATGCCTGGGGGAAGCCCACAAGCAGGGTCCTAGCACAGTAGCACTCTCCTGCTCATGATGCACAATGTCTTCGATCCTAGACGTAATATAGCCAGCATAACTAGCTGCCATTTTCATTCCTGTCTCAGCTCCCTGTACTCCCCATGAAAAGTCATCCCAGAGTGGCAGAGCAGGAGAGGCAGGCAAACATTGTGAACTGTGTCCTCTGAGGAATCCACCTGAAATTGGGTGGGAATCCTGCTCTACTTGATCAAGGTTCACGATTTTGAGGTGATTCCACTGCAACCTTCAAGACATAGCCCACAATGTTCAGTAGAACCCCCCTAAACAGCCCTAGAGACTTTATGGGAAATTCATTCATTGTGTGAGCTTCATTTCTGCCCACACAACACTGGATACAGTTCGTAAGTCTGGCCTCAGTAAAAGCAGGGTTAGGCTTCCCCATAAGAATCTATGCATAATTTTTTAAGAACAGAAACTGAACTTGCCTTCAACAGCGGAGATTGCAGGTGTCATTGCTGGGGTCTGTGGAAACCAAAGGTGAGGAGGCGGCCCTGCACATAAGACAGGAATGAAAGAGCATTGATGAACAAAGAAAACATTATTTTCAATGTAGTGCCTACTTAAGTACGCATGGAATGCACTTTCTTGTTAACAGTCTCTGAGCAGCCTGAACTCTCTTCTGAATTGTTTGTGTATATTACTAAATACCTGTCAGCAATAGAATGGAATGGCAGAACAAACAAAACTCATCGGTTCTGTCTTTTAGATTGCTAAGCAAGAAACTGCAGAAGTTAAGTAAAAGAGCAGAAACTTATTTTTTGAATTATTTGCAATTCAATATTTCTTCAGGACTAAAGAACACAAAAGATCTTTTAAAAAAATAAATAAATTATTAGGTTTTACATTTTAGTATTCAACACATTTATCAAATAAACAAAGAAGATAGAATAGATAGAAGATAGAAATTAAAACAAAACCCCACCCTGTGACTTCCCTCAACTTCCCTTTCTGGTTACTTTGTTACTTCTGCTTGATCCCCCCCCTTGTTTTTCACCTTTTAATTACGCACTCTCTTAACTTTTACCGTTGTTTTCTTAATTGTAAGTGTTTACTCAAACCCTTTTCTGAGTAAAGAACACAAAAGATCAATATAATAAAAAGCTTTCACATTCATGCTTCCTTTTATGAATGACAGTACACATTCTTCTGCTTTTAACATAGAGGGCCAGTTTCATTAACCAATATCCAGTGGATTGTACACTTTTTAAAATGTAATAGTTGTTTCCTATTACGTATACTGTTCTGCCTAGAACTATAGCGCTACGATGATTTAATGGGCTGCTATGTTATGTTCAGATGGTGTGTTCCTCTCAGGACAGCTTTTTACATCACATAGAAAGAAGAAGGAACATGCATGTCCCACTTACATTTATCACACTTATGAAATAATATGCAATGGAGAAAACAATGTATTTCCCACAGGTGTCCGTGCATCATTGGATCATTGTACAGCATGGTGGAATCTACACACATATTTTTAAAAAATGCTGTTAAAATGCTTTTTTGAAAAACGTTTTGAAAAGTATATTGAATTTGGCATAGCTCAGTGTCACCTTCTAGTTTTATTTGTAGCTGTATAGCTGAATCCTATGTCAGCCTGCCCCAACCTAGTGCTTTCAATTCATTATTGGTCGCCGCTTCTTATAACCTCTGACCTTTGGCCCCGCAGGTTGGGGGTGATGGGATGGTTGGGCATGATGTTCAGGTGTTTGCCCGAACATGTGAACTGTATCTGTGGACTCAGGATGGGCACCTACACAAAAGCCCCATCCTAATGTCCCTGCATGCACCATGCACCATGCTCAGTTCCCAGCCTTCTTGTGCTGAGCATGGGTCTTTTACTTGTGTTTGCTTGAACATGAGTAGAACTCTCCACAAAAGCTGGGTCTCCTGTTGCACAGCATTCTAGTCATGTTCAAGTGAGCTTGAGTAGAAGCCCCCTGTAGACCTTCACTGCTCAACAAGGAGACGATCAGGGGGTGAAAGGTGTGTCTGATGGGTGTAAGAATTTAGCAATGGAGCTTCAGTATGTGCCCCTCCCTCCTTCCACTGATAACAGTGTTTAGAAGTTCAGGCAATGCCTGAACACACCATATCCTTTGGGGCTTAAATAAAACAAAACTGGAAGTAACAGCAATCCATGGGACTAGAATATTCTTGCTCTCTGCTAGTAAATAGCTCCATCCATGCTTGGAGGGTAATTAAAATTAAAAAGTTGATTCTTCACAATCCCACCAGCCCCAATTACATTTGAGATGTGCTGGCAGTCAATTTGGCAATAATAAGTTCCTGCGTCTGTTGGGTTTGGTCTCATGCATCTTTCTGCGATGTGGTGCCCCCTTACTCCTTTTGTATTTTCTTTTCAAAACAGATATATTACCCTTTAGCAATATTTTCATAAATATTGAAAACAGGTGCCACTCACAAAAGGAATAGTAATACTTATTACCCAAACACCATGGTGTAATATGGATGCAGAGCTAGGACACTTTTATAGCAGAGATTTTTGCAGGGACTTTTAACAGAGTAGCAAAGTAGAAAGTTACAGAAGCTTTGCTTCTATCATCATATAACAATATTTTTTAATGCCCACATTCGTGGGAAATTATTTTGTAAATATACATTTTCAGCTTTCGTTCTGGTATCCCAGCCTTCAGAGCAGATGAATGAACAAAGGTGTGCTTTACATATTTTGAAAAGAGATCTGACAGTTGATCTAGGGTTTTAATCTGAAATTCCTAATGCTATCCTGAACACACACCAAGGCAATCCTATACACACTTACCTGAAGAGAAGAGTTTGGATTTGATATACCGCTTTATCACTACCCTAAGGAGTCTCAAAGCGGCTAACAATCTCCTTTCCCTTCCTCCCCCACAACAAACACTCTGTGAGATGAGTGAGGCTAAGAGACTTCAGAGAAGTGTGACTAACCCAAGGTCACCCAGCAGCTGCATGTGGAGGAACAGGGAATCGAACCCCATTCACCAGATTACAAGTCTACTGCTCTTAACCACTACACCACACTGGGAGTAAGTCCCACTGAACTCAGCAGAACTTTCATTTGAATAGATATCTATAGGATTGCACTGTTTAATTCAATAGCTCAATATTCAAGACAAATATGGCAAGGTAACCTATTTTACTTTTTTCCTGTACTTTTTTCTGCAGAATTTGAGTTGAGAATTGAACTGTAGAATTATATCCTAAAGGTGTATACCAAACTACACCCTCATTCAAGGCAGATGTTTAATTACAACCGATTTAGCACACAGAAACCCAAAACACAGAGATGGAGGAAGGATGCTTATTTAAACCTGAAATACAGAATTATGGGAATAATTGTAGCCAATTTCATTCTAATATCCTATTGTTCAGCGGAGGTATCACATTATCATCAAACCCAACAGAATGCAGATTGGGCCAGCAGTTATAATACCGCACTTTGCTTGGTGCATACTCCCCAAACCCATGCAAATTCATGCTTGCATTTGCATAAAATGCAAAACATGCAATTCATTTAAAAATGTTATATCCAAATTTATTTTAAAAGCATGTATGTATCTGTTTTGGTGAATAAAGCTCCTACAAGAGTTTTTTGTTTCTGTTAATAACGGGGAAAGGCTGCATAGCTCAAGGGGAGAACACATGCTTTGCATGCAAAAGATCCAAAATTCAATCCCTGCCAGCTCCAGATGCTGCCAATCAGTGTAGACAGTAGTAATCTAGAGGGACCAATGGCCCTACTAGGTGGAAGGCAGCTTCTTATGTTCCTCTGTAATCAGAATACAATGTTCACTGGAGAATTCTAGAAGCTAATGAACCTCCCACACTTTTATACTTTGGAAAATTGCATGGAAGCTCGCAGGCGTTTGCTTGGTAAGACATTGCCACAAACATCACAAACATTACCACTATAATATATATATTTTTAAAAGTTATTTATTAATTTATATACAGCTTACACACCAGAATGGCTTCTAAGTGTTTTACAACTATAAAATCAATTATAAAATACATACATAATTTATATACACAACCAAACAGTTCTATCCAAACAGCAAAACATAATGAATTAAAATACAAACAAAACAAGGCAGTTAAAAACGTATAGCAACTAAAATGGTATAGAACAAACAAACAAAAAATAGCTGGTGGGATGCCAATGCTGATGGCGCCTCTTGTATTTCACCAGAGAGGTCGTTCTGCAATACTGATGCCACCAGTGGAAACCCCACCTCTGTGTTACCAAAAAGCAATCATCATCAGGCCATAGCAAAACTCAGAACTTTGTTGTTGCAGAGTTAAACCAGATATCATCCAACTTTGCCACGGAGAGCTGCCTAAACCCATTCTAGAGACACATGTCTCACATCAGAATACTTCTGAATACAATTCATGAGGAATTTTGACCCATGACTTCCCAGCTATTGCCCAAATCTTAAAAACAAGACTGGAAGGCTTTGAAAGCTAATGGTGAGTACATCAGAAGCAATTATTTTCACACATGAATTATTTGCTATGGGGAAGACTAATGATGTCACCAAAACGTAATTACCTGGTTCAGAATACAAACCAAACAGTATTCTGCACCATGCATTCTGCCATCAGCTGATCATACACCCCCCAACTAGCTGCATTTTAGGCCCTTATGCAAAAGCTCTGATGTTTTACTCTGAAACTATCCTAGATTACTACAACATGAAATGAAGTATGTATGTGTAGACTGGTTTTTCTTGCCCAAACTCCTGTTGATTACTGTGAACTGCTTGCCTGGACCACCTGACCAATTCTTATATTACATGAGTATTTTTCGTTTCAGTCAAATGCATTTAGCTGTTTTCGCTATTTCTATTATTTTTGTACCCAATCCAAATCTAGAACCATCTTTTATTCCTGTTTGTTTTGGGAGTTAGGGTGGTGCTTTAATTGCTAGGCACCATACTTGACAGTGTGCAGATATGGCACCATCCATGTGTACCAAAAATACATGCTAGGAGACAACTGTAAGAAAATAGATGAGTTCTCTCATGCCTGCATACCCCAAAAGCTAAATGCTCACTGAGGAAGCCAGTTCCAAAAGGAGTTGATGCATTGCTACATAAAACTCCTCAGACATTTCTTATAATCGGACACCTCATCCAACATGGTTCTTTCAAAGGAGGCAGATTACATATTCAGCTGCAAATCACTGAATGTTCAGTAATCAAGTGTGAAGATATCAAGTGGACTATGAGCAAGTATGAACCATTCTGAGGACAGGTGAGGACAGGTGAGCAGAGATCTCTTGTGAAGTTCAGGAAAAGTTTTAATAAAGAAATTGAGCTAAAGGTTTTTGTGTGTGTTTTTTTAAAAAATAGTTTGATAAAAATTATTTAAAGCCCAATTAGTTTGCCCATTGCCATGCAAAGCAAATGTGATAAATTACACAATCAGAATTAAAAAATAATTATGGAAGATGATAAAGGGCTGATGCTCAGGAGGTTGAGTAAGCCAGTAATGAAAAAAGATGGCTGATCATTAAACTGCCACAGACTTCCCCAGAAGAGGACATGGTCTAGCACCTACAGGTGTTTGCTTTAGGGCCTGAGTATATAAAAAAAATTAAAACAGAAAAAAACTTCGACTTGGCAGATGAAAAAAGACCCCTAGGTCAAAATGTTTCTTTTGAAAGGGCCCTCTTCTATCCTGATAAAAGGCCTATCTTATGTTTCCATGTGTTATTAAATGCCTCTCTATTCACTTTGATGAGGAGACAGAGAATAGAAGAGCTGAATTAATATTTTATCCATTCTTTTGATTAAATATGTTAAAGGGGGTATCCTAAGTCAATTTGCCCTCCTCTGAATAGGTTCAAAGCACAGTTTTAAATTACCTCACAACCATACTGAGAACTGAGAAAGTGGAATACAAATATCATTACAGTCCATGTCTAAATGGTCCTTGACATTAATGCCAGGCTGTATATAAGAAAAGGCTGACCACCCGCCTCTAGTAACCCTGCTGTTAATAAGATTGTAGTCAATCAGATGTTTATTGGAAAAATAAGTGGTGGTCATTCATATTATAGCAGGACCTTGAGGAAAACATATCCATTTAGAGCCTTTGTAATTTTCAACCATGTTGATAGATTTAAAACCCTTTGGGCAATATCCCTAAGTCATACTCATAGCAGACCCATTGACTAACCACCTGATAATTCTTGCTACTTAACTCGGCACTGAAGCATAATTTTTGTTCTGTTATTCCTATCCTGCCTAATTTGCCTTGTATAACTAAAACTTACCATGACAGCCCATCTTCAAAGCTAATGTCAACAGTGGCTGGTCCTAATCTGCTAAATACACCAAGCCTGAACCTACTAGCCATGATTGTCCAAGACTTGCAAAGCTAAAAAAAAAAAAAATCACTCTAAAGAGAGGCTGTGCCTAAGAGGAGTTTCAGAAATCACCCACCTAGGTAAAAGGCTGCTTACCTCTGGGAGTTGTCATTTTTAGGGCCTCCTCAGAAAACTACCTTCCCTTCAGAGATAGAAATAATAATTATAGTAACCTTTTATGTCCATTTCTAAATCGTTTGCATTTATTGATGCCTTTATCTCTCAAGAAAAATATCATTTTTGGTGAAAGGTTCTAGATTGGAATAACTCTGCAAGCTCAAATCTAACCCCACATGGCTACATCTTCAGGTAACAATAATGATCTTCAGAAGACCATATACATTGAGAATGCAGAAAGAAACCCAGCAACCCAAGTACACCTTCTTGAGTGGTCTTTCCAAGATGTCCACCTTGAAGATGGGAAGCACAATTTAGGGGTACTGGTTGCAGCTAATTACCTCTTTGGCATAGTTCACAAATGGAGGTCTTAGAACCTACAAAATCCAGTAAAACAGGGGCATTCAAATCCTCCTTCGTGGTCAGGTTTGTGACAGGAGTAATCAAAGGTAAAGCTAAGGCTTTGTACCCAGCCAAAAGGGGATGCTTCTGATGTTGTCAATGTATACAAAATGCACAGGGGGGGGGAGGTGCTTTGAAGGGAAGATGAGAAACCCATTCTTTGGTGTTGTTTGTTAGTGATGAACTAACTATCCAAACAGAAAGAGCAGGCAGGCAGTGCTGAGAAACATAGCTGGGTGGATGGCGTGTAGAAAGAAAAGAGCAGAAGACCAATAATATACTCCTGTTTCATGAATTCCAACAGATGGAAGGCCTATTCCTGAAGAGGATACAATGACTGAAGAGAGGAGCTGGATTAGAACTGATACATGGAAAGTTAAGGCCTGGTAGAAGCCAAACCAAAGAGGGTACTCAAGTATATCACCATGCTTTCTCAATGCACCATCTCTATGCAATGGAACAAGAATACATTTGCAGATACTTTCTCCAAGAACATGAAGAATAAACGAATAAAGTTAACAGCCATCCACAATTTCACTGATACAGGGTTTCCCACCAAACTGCCAATACTGATACAGGCTTTCCCACCAAACTGCCAATACTTCTTAGTCTAGCTTCTCAGCTGACATCACACTTTTATTTAAATAATGGCAAGTCATAAGTTTCTGGCTAACTTTGTATCACAGGATCTCAGCTAACTATTACGCAGTGTATTCTCGTAGTTTAAAAGTGGAGTGGTGGGTGAAAAACAAGGAACTCATAATTATGGCTATCTTTAGGAGGCTCAGAGTAGATACAACTCCCATTGCAACCAACTGTTCTGTGCAGCTCAGAACCAAGCACTTAATTAAAAAGATTATTGCTGATATTACAGTATCACAACCTCTAATGTTCCATGAGGTCAATGTATCCTGGGGATGCTGTAATAGGACTGGTAAGCTCAGCTATAACAAGCAGCAATGCAATTAATCATTTAAACGTTTATAATCTGGTACACTTGCTATCTACCAGGGAGCATGCAAGCATGCTAATAGGATGACCCCTGCCTCCAGTATGAGGGATTAGATATTGACCATCAAAATATTCAGTATGTTTTGCTTGATTTTTTAAAAAAGACTTGAGCCACTGGTGGAGGAAGAGGAGTGGGGGGGGAGCACACTGCCCCTGGCAGTGCGATCCCGGCAGGGTGCCATCGTGGCTGCCTGCCCCTGCAGGCAGCGCACCCCACCCCCAGGACATGCGCCAGCTCTGCCCCCACCTGCTCTCCACCCCCAGTGCCAGAGCATGAAGCTCCGCCAGTGATTTGAGCCCAACCTTTCAGAAACTTCCAGGCAGATTCTGGAAAAAAAGAATGGTGTACCATCCTCTTCCTAAATGGCAGAAGACAGGAATAAAGCATGATTGTGGACAAATGAACAAACAGATATATTTTTAAAATGATTTATATCAAGGCAGACCCTTGGCTAATCTAGCTTTCTATTGCCTATTCAGACTGGCAGTGGCTATTCAAGGACTCAAACGCCTTTCTTAACCTTGTTATATGAGAGCCTTTAAGTTGAGCCCCGAGCCCTTGGACCTTCTGCATGCAGACTCTATGCCACGTAAACACATTAACATGCTTTATACCAAATCAGACCATTGGTCTATTTAGCCCACCATGATGTACTGGTGCTCTCCAAGATCTCAGGCAGAAACCTTTTCCAGCCCATTTTTCTTTTAAGTGAAGATCCAGTCACTTTAAAGTGAAGAACCTAGGTCCTGCACTCTTCTATTGGGCTATTTGCACTGATCTAGAGCTAAATTGGGGCATTTATATTCTGAATAATTATATTAATATATTTTACTATAGGGAGGAAAGTTGTAAAGCATATTTAGAATGATAAGATGAACATAAATACATTTCATATATAGTATTGTTCCCAGTTGTGAGCTAATCTCTTCAGATAATGATTGCTGATGGATACATTTTTCAGATGTATTTTCTGAATGGTGCACATAATATGTCATTTATTATTGTGCACTGCAGCCTTCTAGAAATTCAGATTGCAGTTTACAGGATCAATTAGGCACTACTTGACACAAAGCTTTTGCTCTGGTGTGAACTGTCAGCTTCACTAAGCAAATATAAATGAAGCTACCACGAAAGACCAAACTATTTTAAGTCATAAACCAAAGGGAGCAGGTGTACACAATGAAGACAAACTTTAAAAGAGGAAAGCATTGTTTTGAAGAAGAGACATAAGTTGAGACAATTGCTCTCGACACTATTTCTGGAGCTAATGTGAAGCAGCAGTGGTGAGAATTTCTATATAGCTAGAAAATATTCCATGAATCCTAACAAGATGGATTTAATATGACAAGAAGATGTCATTTGATTCCCCAGGATTCCTTTCTCTTTGTCCCCTCTGCACTCCAGTGGCCTTCTTTGCTGACAGAAGAGCCCTAATAAGCAGCACTCTTCATCATGCTCACACTGCTCAAAAACGACAAGAGCCTATGTGCAGTACTGAAAAAAGACAGCATCTTTTTATGCAGTTCCCAATACTAGCTAATGGCAAGTTCACTAAACTGAAAAGAAAACACAGTGAGCAGGACTTCATTTTCAGGACTAAGCTATAAAAGCCAGGGCTGCTTAACTGGGGTACAATTTATTGAGGTCATCATCAGCATCATGATCTCATCCTTCCTTCATTGAGCTCTGCAAGCATCCTTGGATCTTCCCCATTCCATCCTCACAGCAGCCCCATGGTGTAGATCAGGTTGAGTGACAGTGGCTGGCCCTTGCCAGCCAGTGAGAGTCATGGCTGAACAGGGTTTGGATCACAAGCCACTCTAGTTCTAGTCCAGCACTGCAACCACTATACAACACCGGCAAGAGGTAGGAGAAAATCACACGCACACTTCTGTTTCTGATCACATATCATTCTTTCTATAAGGAGCATATATATCTGTTGACAACTCGCTGGTTCTGCAAACTGAGTGACTATTGTTAGAAACATATATACATTTGGAGCTTGCTTCAGTCATTCACTTGCAAACTTGTCAAGGGGCTTTGCAGGGAACCTGTGGGACTAGCTCCACTCAGCCAGTGATGCCACACCTGCCAGCAATACTCCTGAGCCAACACGTGATTTTCTGAATCTGAAGGAGAGCACCTTCATTACTTGCAAGGTTTCCAACACTGGGATGGGAAGCTTGTTGGGCAATCTCAAAAGATGGTGCTAGAGGACATCTATGTGATGCCCTGAACACTGGCCTATGTGGTTCCAAGAGGTTCCAACTTGCCCCCCTGCTATTTATTTAACATGAAGGAGAGTCGCCACCCCCATCGTTCAAGCCGGACACTGAGGTCCAGTGCTGAGGCTCTTCTGGCGGTTCCCTCCCTGCGAGAAGCAAAGTTACAGGGAACTAGGCAGAGGGCCTACTCGGTAGTGGCGCCCGCCCTGTGGAATGAATTCCCACCAGATGTCAAGGAAATAAACAACTATCTGACGTTTAGAAGACATCTGAAGGCAGCCCTGTTTAGGGAAGTTTTTAATGTTTGATATTTTACTGTATTTTTAACCTTCTGTTGGAAGCCGCCCAGAGTGGCTGGGGAAACCCAGCCAGATGGGCGGGGTAGAAATAAATCATCATCATCATCATCATCTACATGAAATTACTGGGGGAAATCATTCAGGGATATAGAGTTCAATGTCATCAATATCTGCGTGACATTCTTTGCCTCTCTCTCCCCTTTTCATCTTTCTCTAGGGAGGCTGCTGAGGTGCCAAACCAACATCAAACTGAGCAGAAGCAACAAACTGATGCTTAACCCTGACAAGGAAGCTTATTCTGTTCAACAGAGCTGATCCAGACATGGGGATTCAATCTTTGTTGGATGGGGTAAGGAAATGTAGGTTCATATTTGGGAGGTTTCTTGGATCCAACCCTGACCCTGGATGATGATGATGATAATTTATTTATTTTTGTACCCCACTCATCTGACTGGGTTTCCCCAGCCACTCTGGGTGGCTTCCAACAGAAGAGACAAAAATGCAACAGAATGTCACACATTAAAAGCTTCCCAAAATACTAAAATAATAATAAGAAGAATAAGAATTTGTTTGTTTCCACAAGATCAGAAGTGAAGCTAGTATGATAACTGTGACTTTTGAAAACTGCCATTTTGGCCAGAACAGCATGTGTTACATCACCCTGGGCTACTGTAAAAATGCACTCATGTAGGCTACATAGGAAAAATATTTGGAAATGGCAATTAGTCCAGAACACTGCCTGGGTTGTTATATTTAAAAATAAATTATAGTGGGCCACATATAGGGTGCACCTAAGCCCTTTATAGAAATAACTGCACTGGGTTCTAGTGGCTTCTAATTCATTTGCATTTGGAAGCAAATGAACCTTTGAGGAAATCCTATTTCCATACCAGCTCTCCCCCCCCCGCCTGCTATTCTATTTATCAGAGTCCCTCTTGTGTGCATCAGCATTCCCAGATGTATGCTTAGCTGAGACCAGAGAGAAGGTCTATTTAGTGACTGCACTCAGACTTCCCACCAGATAACTAAAACCTATGTAGGAGAAAGAGCAAAGAGTCTTGTGGCTCCTTAAAACTATTTATTTTTAAAGGCATAAGCTCTTGTTGGTTTCATCCCATGCATGAAGTGAAGTATTATTTGGCAGCTATATTTAGGAAGGCTTTGGGCATGTTAACAGTTTAAGATTCTGAACATTTGTGTTTTAACTTGCTACACTGGGGCTGTTTTTATCTCAAGTGGATGTCTATTCACACTAATGGCTACCTTTTATCTTGTTTGTACTCTGCTGCTTTTTGTAATTCTGTTCTTCACTTACTACTGTCAGCAGCCTCGAGAGGTGGGCTATAAATGTTTCAAACAAAGAAATCTTTGTCAAAGAAGATCTACAGTGCAGGGCGTAATATACAGAGATGTTTCTTTGCCCAAGCTCCACTGAACTGAATAGGAGCTGGGTGCAGTTCTGCTACATTTCAATGGGGTTTGTGCAGAAGTACTTCCTGACAAATTGTGATCAAAAAAGGGTTGACACAAAGTAAGCTACTTTTTGATATTTTTTGCATAACTGAATAGAAATATAAAGAAACGTCTCTGGTGCTGGCAATTGTAATTACAGAAAGAATGGTGCGTGATAAATAATACCTGATTAGACTTAAATGATTCAGTGATTAAGTCTTAATTTTCTATGCTTCTCCTAGAATGTGCTTGAAATTATTCTGTATTATGCCTTCCCTTTCAGACAGATTTAAGAATGTGCAGAGAAATGATCTCAGCATGGTATCAAAGGAGGAAAAGACAAAATGTCAAACCAGCAAATAATCCCCAATTTTGTAATCTTCATCGGCCATCAAATAAACGAGAGCTTTGGCAAGGATACTGGAAAGCCAGTTAGCAAAGTCTCATTTGGATTGGGGAAACATGGGTAGAAATCTCACCTCAACCATAAAGTGATTTGGGTGGCCTTGGGCAACTCACCATTTCTCTATCTGAACTGTTGTTGTGAACATCAAAAGGAAAAATAAGCCCACACAAATTACCCTGACCTTCTTGGCGAAACAGTGGGATACAAATGTAGCGGCTAAATAAAAAACTAGGGCTTTGCAGTGACCACAAGATGTATCTGTAGCATTTGGAAGCAACTCAACCTGTTTTAGATCCACAACGTGTCATTCCAATTTTATTTGTTACTCGGGTCTGAATCTGATCTGGTAAATCTGAAGCTTTGTTTTGTTCCTGTTACCTATAATGAGGAATCTAAAAGCAGCTATAAGCCCTTTTTTTGTTTTCACATAAGTGGATGAAACATTTAGGCAAAGTCCCCCCCCCCCCCAATTTGCCCCAAGTGAATTCCGGTAAACCCGTAGGAAACATCAGTTTTAACTTACAGTCTCTTCACAGATCTCTCACATGCCATAGAAGCACCTCTTATAACCCATGTCTAGCTGAGCCAGGCAGTAGCTTAACATGGAAGAATTTAAGTACAGCCTTGAGCCTATTCATTTACACTGAGTGCAAGTAATCAAAGTCAGGAACACTCTCCCATGGCAGGCAGCAACTCAGATTACTAGGAACTGAATCACCATGGGTATTTTTAAGGTCATATGAAAAAAGAACGCTCAATGAAATGTTTCTTTTAGAAGCAAACAAGGGCACATGTAAAATGTACACATATATACATTTGTTGTAAGGGAACCATATTTTTTCTTGTTGGATTTGTGTGCATGACAGGCAGGAATTCAACAAGGCCCTGGGAGCGGGAAGGAGACCATGATGTGACTACACAGGAAACCAAATAATGATTACAGGTGAACAATCCTGTTTTCTTTTCTCCATTGTAGTTTTTGTGCAGTCTCAGATATGAGCTATATCAGAGTAGCATGCTTCCTTACCTGAAAAGGGAAGTAGATAGCTTCCTGAAGAGAAAACATCAACATTCTCTTGTTGTGTAGTTCCTCTCAAAGACAGCAGCAGAGGACCATTGGATTACATTACTCATATCGGGCATTCTTTTACTCCCCACAAAGGAGGAATGGTTAGTTAATGGGTATTTGATAAGAGATTCTGAGGTGATATTGTAAGACTCGTCTTTCAAACCACCACCACCACTTCCCCCAGTGCTAAATAAGATGCTGAATGTTTTACACAGGTAGGAGGAGAGTAGTCTTCTGAATGCAAGTGAGTGAGAGTCTTTGTGTTATTTGGAAGTGTGGTGGTGGGAGGAAATCCTGTATGACAATGTCTTGCAGGTCAAAAAAAGTTGTATAGCAAAATAAGATGTCTCAATGCCTCCCATGAGAAAACCACTGTGGCCTGACCTTGCAATGCAAAAGCTAATTGAGGTGTTTCAGCATATTTTTAGAGTAATTTATCTGGGCTTGACTGTACTGTTGGGGTATTTTGCATTTTCAGAATTCTATTAATATATTGGTATCCTTTATTACATTTTATTTAGTTATCTATTTGCACTTTTATGAATTGTTGTATGCTACCTTATACTTTAGGGACACGGGTGGCGCTGTGGGTTAAACCACTGAGTCTAGGGCTTGCCGATCAGAAGGTTGGTGGTTCGAATCCCCACAATGGGGTGAGCTCCCATTGCTCGGTCCCTGCTCCTGCCAACCTAGCAGTTCGAAAGCACGTCAAAGTGCAAGTAGATAAATAGGTACCGCTCCGGCAGGAAGGTAAACAGCGTTTCCGTGCGCTGCTCTGGTTCGCCAGAAGCGGCTTAGTCATGCTGGCCACATGACCCGGAAGCTGTCTGCAGACAAACGCCAGCTCTCTCGGCCAGTAAAGCGAGATGAGCGCCGCAACCCCAGAGTCGGCCACGACTGGACCTAATGGTCAGGGGTCCCTTTACCTTTTTATCTTATACTTTGGGGGGGATATAAAAGAACAAGACAGTGGAAAACAAAACACTAGGTTGTATCCTTCTGTATGTGCAACAGAACTTCCTCTCCAGCCCCCCCAAACCTCCCAAATGAATACATAGGGTTAGGGGAGGAAAGGAAATAGAAGTCCTGTTGCATGTGTGCAAATTAGCTTGTGCAGCCTTGGATAAATCACTAGAAGGAATTTATTTAACTTCTTTAAGTTCAGTTTTTACACAGCATGAAGAACTGTGAAATGCCCATAGTACAAAAGCAATATATTTAGGAGGCATTAATTACTGTTAACTTGGTAAGAATAAGCTAGCAAAAATAAATGGAAGAATCTACCATAATGGTGGAAGTAGTAGTATCTGGGTCCTGATATGGTAGAACAAGTCACTTGATTTTTGCCAAGATTTAGGAGCCTCACTTTAGACATCTGGCACTGACATTTTGGGCTTCAGTCCTATGTACCTGGGAGCCAGCCCCATGAAACATAATGGGACTTACTTCTGAGCAAGCATACACAGGATTGTTCAGTTTGGCCAGCTTTCTGTGGAACAGACATTCAAAAGTGCAATTGAAATCAATGAGACAAGTAGCTATGCTGCTCCTGGATCACGAATAGCAACTGTTTTACATCTAACCACTACATTTATTATATAGAGGATCTGAGTTGTTTTCAAGTTTCTTCCATAATTTCCTTGCAAAATTTTTCATTGAACAGTTTCCTAGAACATATTCAGTGAAGGGCATACCTTCTTTATAAGTGGTCATGGCTCAAACATCAGAATCTCATAAATAGGTGTTTTGTCTAAAGATTATTTATATTTCACATGGGCAAAAAGGCAGATTCTTTCTTCACCATTCATTCTGGTGGTAAGCTCATCACAGAATACAGTTCATTCATTGATACATACATACCCTATGCACATGTTCAAAGCTGATGCCTGATGGAACTGATACCCTCAGGTACCATAAGGCTTTAAGTTCACTGACAGCTCCAGCATGCAAAACCATCTTAACCAGCAACCATCACAAATTAACAGCAGTGAACACTGGAGTGACATATGATGAATATACTCATTGTGCTGGAGATCCCATTCTAAATTTTTAACAGATGCGTTTCATATGAACGTTTAACATCTGCATGTAACAAAAAGAGTAAGCTTAAATGTGGTGGGCTTTCTCATTTTCTTTACACTTTTGAAGATGACATAAAGAAATTTAAACCAAACCACCTCTTAACTTTACACATCTACCCCATCCTTTCTATGGCATAAATGCATGCAAAAGATATAAATTCCACGCCAATTGATGGTTAAGGCAAATGGTTTAATTCTTTCTTAGGTTTCCACTGGCGTCACCTTTTAAATCACCATTAATCTCAATGCATGCAATTATAGAAAAGAGTATTAGAAGCTTTAATAATATAGCCATTAGTTGATATGCTTTATTTAAACTCTCTTTGCACAGGCTTCATTTCAGCTTTTAACAAATGAAAAAAGCACACACATTCCAGGAGCACAACAAAGCAGAAGCTCTCCGCGAAACGGAGAGTGCAATGATAGAGTTCAGTTCAAGTACCTGTATACAAATCCCCGTGCGAAAACATGTCAATCATATAACGACAGAATGCATATTGATCTAGCAGAACAGAAAGGGGGGGAAGAGTAATAAGACACAGTTTACAGGTCTTTTTCAAATCAAGCACTAAAGAGAGAGCTTAGCACTGAAACAAAACCTTTGCCAGTTTTTCATCTCCTGCTCAAAGTAATCAATAACCAAACAGGTGGTGAAATTCATGTTTCTGTTCCTCTTTTTTTAAAAAGTGAACTGCCACAGGAAATGCCTTCTGGCTCTCTGCACAGTGATCCCCTGATAGCTAATTGCATCTAATCATGTAGCTGCCAGGACTAGATTTCAGAGGCAAATCTCAAATACAGGCAGATACTCTTACACACTGAGGGTGCTACTAGTTTGGAAGACCCCAACACAGCCAGGCTATTAAGGCAGGGGACTTCTGGCCCAGAGAACAAATGCTGCTCACTATTTGTCTGGCTCTAGGGGTTCTCACCAGGTCACACACCTTACTGCCCCTGCAGCACACCCTTCTCCCATTCTCCTGCCTGGCTAGCACATGTCACTGAACTGTCACAATGCATCTTCTGTTTGCCTGGATGGAGAGATGTATGTATGGAACCTCTGACCTTTTATGTGGCTAGGCAATAATCTATGGCACAGAGTCACATCTGTTGCCCCACCCACCAGTGGCATTTGGCCCTCTGAAGGTTGCCCAGTATGGAATGCGGCCCTTGGGCTGAGGAAGGCTACCTACCCATGCTCTAAGGGAAATAAAAATGGCCTGTTTTGAAATATCCATGGGACGGGTTAAGGATTGTTCCTCAAACTTCTTACATTGTGATTTATGTTACTGTAAGCAACTTTTTTATTTCATTAACTAATGACTTTGGCTATGCAAACATATAATATTGTTCTCTCTCTCTCTCTTTCTAGTCAATGTAGAAAGCCAGAGAGAGCCCTGTGCTGGCATTTGCTCACATTATAAACTGAACCATGACATTCTGTGGACTGTGCCTCTCATGTTTTACATACAGCTTCATATACACAAATGCATGCTCCAATGCAGGACAATGTGTTAAGAATGTCACATTATTGTGTGTTACATGCCATCGGTGCCTGATACTCATACGCTGGGTTATTTTCACTGAGCTGAAGAAGAGCCCTGGCCATTTCCAGTATATATTTTAAATAAGTAAATAAATATGCAGGCCAATGCAGAACGTCAGGCACACCATCATTTTCATTCTACAAAACACACACAGATTCATCAATGAGTATGCATGTATCAAAGAATGAGAAGAACTTACTGATACAGCAGGGAGGTGGGATGGGAGTGGGAAAGGATGCAGTAATCTGAAAGTATTTGTTCAGAAAGCTAGCCAGCCAGCCAGCCTGCCTGCCCTGAAGTCTTAGATGAATTTTGCCCTCGCATCAGTGAACCCAAGGCTTCATGTGCTACCATAACGCTCCTGTCAATGGTCTGATTCATTTATCTAGCAGTGATAGGTGACAGTTTTGGAATCAGTAATGAGCATTTGACTGTCAGCAGGGTTTGCAACTGACCATTTCAGAATAGTTTCAGTTTCCTCCTCTGCTAGAGCTAGCAGCTTCCCCTTAGGCAGAATTTGTGATCCAGTTATATATTTTCTAAGCTAAGTTATGCAAGCCACTAAGAATTAAGCGTTCAGAGATGACAGAACATTAACCGCATGATAAATTCATGTAACAGAAGTGATATATTACTGATTCTAATTCATTTTCATTTTTCATTCAATAAAACAATATGGGTTGGATGCAGATTTAGTTATGGCTGCATCCAGCCTTGTATTTTTTAAAAAATAAAAAATCTGCAGGTGCTACAAAATAAGTAAACAACTGTACTCAAGAGATGGAGAATTCTGGATGCTTAACTAAAGAATTTAGGTCAAGTTTATCTTTCTGAGCTATCACAGTTCCAGAAGGAATTTCCATTAAGTACTACTTCTGCACCAATCCCACAACATAGAATTGAGCTTCAGACAGCATAAGTAAAGCTTTGTGGATCAACTCCTGTGATACTAATCTGGAATAGGGATGTGTAAAACCACTGCCTTTAGTATCACTGATTTGTTTGAAAGGGGGGGGGGGACTCTGCATGTTCGAATAATAATAAATAAATAAACCAAAGAGAAGTTGCACACATTGTGGCAAAGGGCTGGTACATGCACTAATGCATCTGCAACATTTATTTTATTTAAAATATTCACACTTCTGATGGTTCACATCATGACTGAGATATCCAGCACCAATTTGCAGTACCCCCTCTTCTTCCACAGGATGTAAGGAATAGCAGTAAATCTTATACACTTTACAGTGGGTCCAGAATTGATACTATATCTGTATGTGGAATCTGTTTTGGAAAACTACCACAACATTCGCAATCAGTAAGGATTATTTTGCACTAGCAGTTTTCTGACACAGCATTAAAATGAATGAAAACTGTTAACAGAAGCATGGGGTGATTTCTAATATTTAAGCACACAATCTAAATGACATGAAAGTGACTGGGGGGGGGGAGCGGGAATCCCAATGTTTTGACAAACATTAAGTCTTAGATTGAAAATACATATACATGCCTTCTATGGAAGCCCCATTAAGTCCAATGGGACTTTCAAGGAACTGTGTGTAGGATTGCAGCACAAATGCATTTGCTCATTCCTTCTGAACACAGAAGGAGTGCCAGAGGAGTCAACAGACACCCTCGTATTTAATTAATTTTATAAATAATAACAGATTTGTAGAGTTGGAAAGGATCCTGAGGTTCAGCCGAACCCCTTGAAATGCAGGAAATCTCAACACGTGGTCCCTTATCCAATTTGAAACCATACTGGCTCCCAGTGGCGTAGCGTGGGGGGTGCAGGGGGGGCCGGCCGCACCGGGCGCAACATCTGGGGGTTAGGGTTAGGGGGCGCAAATCCATGGGTTAGGGGACGCAAATCCACGGGTTAGGGGGCGCAAATTACTTGCCTTGCCCCGGGTGCTGACAACCCACGCTATGCCACTGCTGGCTCCAACTTAGCTTTACAAATATGCTAGAAGTTTTAAATACAGTGGTACCTCGGGTTAAGTACTTAATTCATTCTGGAGGTCCGTTCTTAACCTGAAACTGTTCTTAACCTGAAGCACCACTTTAGCTAATGGGGCCTCCTGCTGCTGCTGCGCCGCCGGAGCATGATTTCTGTTCTCATCCTGAAACAAAGTTCTTAACCTGAAGCACTATTTCTGGGTTAGCGGAGTCTGTAACCTGAAGCGTATGTAACCTGAAGCATATGTAACCCAAGGTACTACTGTAACACTTAACTGCGATAACCTCTAAGTGGCTTACAAGGATTCAATAAAAAAAAAGTAAACATCAGTTAAAACTACAAAAACAAACTTCAGTTAAAATCCCTGCTAGATTAGTTTTTTTAAAAAGAAGTATTCTGTAGGCACCACAAATTCAGTAGGGAGAGATCCTGTTTGACCTCAGGTGGAAACGAGTTCCATAAAATTGGACCCATAATACTAAATGCATGGCTTCTGGTGGGTGAAGACTGTGCATCTGAGCCACAGCATTTTGCACTGGCTGGAGCCTCACACAGAGCACATTGCAATAATCTAGTCTTGAGGTTAACTGAGCCTTGGTATCCTACACCTCTGAAGGCACATTAAGCCATGACAGAGAGCATTAGGCTCAAATGACCTGTTATATTCATAGCCAGTACAAATTACTCAAGCTCAGAGCCCACAACCCTTTTTGGTATGAGCACTGGACTTGTGCCTCCACATTTCTATATGAAGCATCTAAGAAAAAGACAAGCATACTAGTATAGTTCTGGCTGGGGGTGGGATGGGCTATGGAGAGGCAGTAAGAATGTGACCATGTTCTCCTGTTAAATATACTTTCTACAATAGTGCAAAATATTTCAAATAAAACAACATTTTGCAATGTTTGCCTCATGTGCCACAGCTAAAGATTCATGTTAAACAAATACATCTTGTGGAAGTAAATATCTGTGATTCAATTAAATCCTAGGAAGAAATTTGCAACTGAAAAGCTAAGGGTTTTGGTCTAACAAATGCCCAAACCTGAAACCTGCTGGTATTTGTTTTGTGCTCTACACTACGGTAAACAGAGCAATTTTTATAAGTGCTGTGCAAATTTTATTCTCATGTATACCTGTTATCTTTTCCCAACTAGTCATGCTGATAAATTTCTAAGGAAAGGACAATTCAAGATTGCAAGAGCCTACACGCCATGCTTTGCCGTTATTTTTGAGCAATTATTTTTCAGTTCTTCAATGACATGGAAACTGCAACAGCTTACAAATCACAGAGGCCAGGATGCCTAGCTGCACATATAAAAGACGTTCACTAAAGACAGATGCTTCAGAAAGACACAAAAAGCACAGACAGAAGCCTAGTGGGGAATTTTCAATGCTTTGAAACATATATTAATCCAATATATTAATAGCACCTCATTCTTTGAGTGTGAATTCCTATGCAGCCAAAACAGTAATATCCATGCATCAGAGGAAGGATTGAAAATTTGAGGAGATCCTAAAGTCTGCAGAAGCACAAAATATATTTAGG
This sequence comes from Podarcis raffonei, assembly GCF_027172205.1. Lineage (NCBI taxonomy): Eukaryota > Metazoa > Chordata > Lepidosauria > Squamata > Lacertidae > Podarcis > Podarcis raffonei. The sequence continues at coordinate 58,012,764 of NC_070604.1, forward strand.
ACAAAACTAAGTAGCCGCACCGAAAACTGCTTAATGAGGATTGAACGTTCTCAGTGGGATGACACCAAAACTGGTGGGAAGAGTGAATGGAATGGAGAATCTTGAAAGGGCATGGCTGGCCGGCTGGCATCCTGAACAGGAGTTAAGGAATGGAATGGGTGGTCTGGCTGGAACTGGCCAGTGAAGTTGCATGCGGCTGCAGCTGGCAGGAGAGGCTAACCTGAGAGAGAAGTCACAGTGTACAGAAGAGCAAGGCAGAAAATGGCAGCTGGGAAGCTAGTGACCCCTCTGTAGGGAAGCTAGTGTACTGCACCCGGCAATCATTCAAAAAATAAAACTTTCTGCACAAGAGGGGAGAATGGCTAGAGCAGAGACTCTTGTCTTTGATGCTGATTTTAGCCCTCTTAAACTCAGGGAATGCCCACTCAACAGAGACACATTTTTAAACTTGTTTCATATTAGACCAAAAGTAAAGGAGGCTGGCTTCCTAATTGGTGGTGTCGCAAAGGGACCTAGAACAGCCATGTTCTGTTCCCCTTTCGTTCTGGTTTATGAGGGAGGCCCTCTCTCTGCTGAAAGGTTTCTAATTCCTCCAACTCTCCTGATTACTGTACGGTCTCTCTCTAGCACCTACACAGCAACATGAGAAGAGCCCTGCTGGTTCAGGCCAATGGCCCTTCTAGTTTAGCATTCTGTTCTCCCACACACCAGACACCCATGGGGAAATATGCAAGCAGAATACTTGAGTGAAACAGAACTCTCCCCATTTGAGCTTCCCACTGTCTGGCATTCCAAGGCACACACTGCCTCTAACAGCAGAGCTAGAACATAGCCACTGGGACTAGCAGTCACTGATAGCCACACGTTCCATGAATTTGTCTAATCCTCTTTTAAAACCATCCAAGTTAGTGGAGATCACTACCTCTTGTGGGAGCAAATTTCATAGTTCAACTCTATTTTATCCCATCCTGAATCTTCCAATATTCAGCTTCCTTGGATGTCCCTGACTTCTAGTATTAGGAGAGATAGAGAAAAACTTCTTAGCCAACTTTCTCTACATCAGTTTTGTCGACCTGTGTCATGTCCCCACTTATTCGCCTTTTCTCTAAACTAAGAAGCTCCAAATGCCATAACCTTTTCTCATAGGGGAGTCGAGATGTCTGCCACTCATGCTGGCGAAACAGTTCAGGAGGAGCAAGGAGACCCACAGAGCTTAAGAGAGTGGAATATTATATAAATGGACTGATGACATAGCTCCTTCTTTCAGCTAAGACGAAAGCCTTTCACCTCTTCGGTCTTATATTGGGAAACCCTTAGGAATGGAAGATGTGTTCCTTAAAGAAACATGTGGATTGTAGAAAGAATCATTAGTCAGAGGAGCAACACATTAGCCTTCCCAGGCATTTTGGTTTCATTTTCATTTTAAATGTGCTAGAATCCATTGCATTCTTAACATTATTTTCATTCTCGTGTGTTAGGGATAACTCTCTTTTTTTTAGGAGTACGTGTAAGTATCTGGACTACTTTTAATTCGCTGTCTGAATTTCTTTACCCACGCACTTCAGAGGTCCTCTGCTGCTGTCTGCTAGCATTGTTTACCTTTCTTCTCAGACTTTTCTGTAACCACCAGTGCTGTCTCTTCCTTTGCTTTGACTTTGGCAGGCACAACTACCTCTGCTTTGGTTTCCTTATGCTTCACTTTTTCAGGTGCCTTGGGTTCTGGTTTTCTTTCCTTAACATCCTTCTTAGCCTTGTCTTCAACCTTTATGCTCTTCTTGTCTGTAGATTATATATATATATATGTAAAAAGTCAATATAAATTTTTTTTGTGCCTGCAGGAAATGTATTTTTAGTAGCTCTTACTGTCCATGCTGCTTTATAGTTTACCGTTGATTTTATAAATTGCATGTTGTCATTTGTATTAAAAGAAAAGAAAAATAGTCCCCAAAGAATTTTAATTATTCCCAACAAACTCCTGGACATATTGAAGAATAAGGCAAGGAAATATCTTTCGGAGCAACTTCCCCTCCTTTTTTCTTTTTCAGGTTCCACCTATTCTGTTACTGAATTATTATTTTTTAGACCCCCCCCCCAATTGCTATAAAGACAAGCATATTAACTTACTTTTGAAAGGGAAAAAGTAATCGACACATACTGGGAGACCCATGTCTATAGATATATTGATTTCTTGTTTGTTTTTTGAAAGCTAATCCTATCTAAACTTCATCAGGGATTTTGGTACAAGCAGACATGTACAGTACACTTATAAAACTGACAATGAATCAGTTCACAATTAGTTTCCTTTTAAATGCAATAGTGATGTCTTATCATTTTTCAAAACTGCTGTTAAAATTAAGCCATATTTTATAGGAATCAGATTTAAATGACTGTGGCATAACTTTTGCAATAACAATAGCTTTTAAAAAATCCTATTTCCATTAGCAATTCCAGGAGCATTACACAGGACATATTTATTTTTCTTATGGGGTTTCAACTACATTATTATCATGTTCAGCTTTTCATGTTGCATTATATTCAACAGTAGCTCAGAGCACATGGCAAATGCAAATTAGTGCTGTGCTGAAACCTTTCCACCAATTTCTCAAAAACCCTTTTTCCTGGGCAAAAGGAGTTTCCATTTTTCCTGCCTCTTTCTTAGGGCAGTTTACAATTTGGGGGCATGTGGGGTTGAGCTCACCTCATCATTGTAAGGTGGCTGTGGGTGGTGTGTGTTTTCCCTCCTGGTCTGAAGAAGCCACATAGGGAAAAATTCTTCTTCGAGCTTTAATCAAAGCATAGGAAGCTGGGGAGATGGCTTCTGAGTGCCTGAGATAAGTGTACTTGCTGATTTCATATTTTTAAAAAATAAATCTTTCTGCACTGATTTCTTTAAAACCTGTGTGTGGAAATGGTGATCAAGGGTGCATAGCTGTCAACTTTTCCCTTTTCTTGCAAGGAATCCTATTCGGAATAAGGGAATTTCCCTTAAAAAGGGGAAAACATTGACAGCAATGCAAGGGTGTGAGGGCGAATAACCTAGAGTTGAATTTAGTGAAAGGAGAAGTAATGCCAGTGGAGAATGCATAGGCCTTGGAAGGAGTTAGCATGCATGTTCTGGATGAAATGGAAGTATCACCATCAGAACTTATTTTGAATCTAGGTGTTCTCTTGGGTCAATCTCTACTCCTGGAAAAGCTGGTTGCTTTGATGGCCAGCGCTAAGTTTTGCAGGCCCTTCTTGGAAAGGGGTACTTTGTTGCATGCTTTTGCAACCTAATAATTCTAGACATGTCTACTCAGACTAAGTCTCACTGTTCAGTTGGAACAATTCCCAGGTAGAGATGGACAGTTTCTCTCTCACACACCCATCTTAAGTTCCCTTAAATTTCCACAAAGGTTTGTGCTCCCCTGCTCCAAAAACATACCTGTGAAAAGTCCCAAGTAAATTCATCAGAATGGAAAACCATCAGCATTTAGGTGCACAATTCTCCTAATCTTATATGCAATTTTCCCTCATGTGCATTTTTATGTGCATTTTCTTTTAATATATCCATTTTTCTACAAGCGAACTAGATTGCAAGCACAGGTTTTGTTTCAGTTTGTGTATTGTTTTGGGAAGTGCAAATTAGGTAGGTTCTCATTAAAATGTGAACTCCCCCACCCTTACTCCCAGGAAATTATGAAAAGGGACTGCAAACTTAAATAAATAATTTTATCCCATTTGTAAGGGGGTTTTGTCCATCACAAACTTTACCAATCATACATATAAAGGCTGGAAGAAAATTAGATTGATGAGAAAACCTAAAGCTTTTCTTCTTTCAAAGTAAATTTAAAAATAGAACAGAAAAATGAAGAATAGAAGTCCTCCTCCTCATCATCACTCCCACTACCCTAGAATGTGTGTGGTAATTTTGAGATAGATGCATCTTATCCAGGCATCTTTCCTCGCCTTGCTGTAGAAAGAAGTGAAACTGTCAGTGACAGAAACACACATAATCTGCTGGAATGAAAAAGTTGGTGCAGTAAATAAAAGAGGGAAAATGAACGCCTATTTTTAGATGCTATGAAAGTCGCAAACAAAGAGATGGTAAACAACCCCAAAAACATCCTGATCCTCACTAAATAGAAAACTGATACACAGGTAGAAAAGCTTTGTTAGAAACACATTCCTGGAATCAATTTTGGAGGGGTAAGGTAAGGGAAAGGACAACAACCACCTCTTATACAATGCCCACAGGATATTACCAGAAAACTCTGGATATTCCCTGTGTTTCCTAAGAAGAAGCACTTCATGAAAAGGATATGCTATGTATTAGTACTGGGTGTGTGGGTGGCTGCCGGCGAGCTATGGACAAATGTCATGCAGCTGCTCTAAAATGAACACAAGCCGACTTCCGGGTCAGCGCCATCGATTAATGGCGGATTCCCTCTGAATCTTGGAGGGACTAGCTCCGTGAGATCGGGTCTTACCACTGTGGCGAAGCGGGGACCCTTCAAAAATCACAGGCGGGGGAAGCCTGTGAACGTGGGGACTCGGCGGGCACCATTTGCACACCCCCAATCTGCAAAGGAACCCCGTTAAGGGCTCCGGAGCGGGACGGAAGCAGCGCGGTGCTGAGAGTCAACTGCTTCTTCCGCGGAGCGAAGCCGCACAGCCGTGATCGGAGAGCGCTGACTTTTTCCTGGGACAATTGGATTTCAAAGTAACTAATCGTGAGTAGGACTAAAAATTGGATTTAAAAGGACTAAAATAAGCTAATTTGAGACCGAAGCGGGAAGGTATAAACAGGAAGTCTGCCTTCCTTTCTTGTAAATAGATCAAAGCAAAGAGACTGTAAAGCGGAAGCCTGGAAAGACGTTTTAAAAAAGGCTTAAATCCTAACATCAAGAAGGTGGTCTCCCCTCCAAATTGCAGGAGTGGAGGGGGGAAAGCTGTGGCTTAATTACCTGCAAAATAAGAGGAAAGGGAAGCTAAAACCCGCTGCCTTAAACCTGGGAACGGACTGCCCCTAGATAAGGAAAGCCGCTCAGTGGAAAGCCTATCGGTAAGCAGAGGACTTTTGAGAGCTAGCTCTGCAAAAAAGATACAGTGTTTCTGGACTTCTCCTGGTTTTAAAGTAACTTTTTAAGTCGACTGAAACTGTTATTTTCTTTTTAAGTGAATTGGGGGACTTATTAGGATTATATTTGTATATTAAAAGTTGCAAGTTCTGGCTACTGTGTTCCCCTAGAGGAGGTTGACATTGTTACAATAACAACTGGGTTGGAAAATTCCTTCTCAAAAACAACCTTTCAAACCGTGGGACCGACCTTGGATTCTCATGAGAGTGTTATGGCAGATGGAAAAGCAAAACTAGAGCCGGTGCAAGAAAAGACTACTAGGTCTGGCAGGCAATACCGAACACACACTGCACAACAGCGAAGGGCCTCAATATCTGGTGCAGCTGGAGTACCAGGGGTTGCTCCCCCACAGGTTAAACCAAAAGTTATGTCATCTGAAGATGTTTTAGCACAAGCACTTGGAAAAATTAATGAATCTTTGGAAAATTTAGCCAAGCAAGTAGCTGAGACAAATAAACAAGTATCTGAAGCATCAGTTAAAATTGATCTGAATACTACAAGCATTAATAATTTGGGACAGAAAGTTACTACCAATACACAATCTATTGAAAAATTACTGCAGGAATCTGCTTCGACCAGAAAGATTGCTGAAGAAGCAAAAGACATAGCAACTGCCACCCAAGAGAAGATACCACCAGTATATAAGCAATTGGAGGACCACGGTTTGACATTGTCTATGATTGAATTGAAAGATAAACAGAAGAATTTAAGAATTAGGGCGGTACCAGAACGTGAGAAAGATAATTTGGCTGACTTTCTTACACAGGAATTTACAGATTTTTGGCAACAGGACTTGGGCAAGGAAGAATTTAAGATAGTGAGTGCATTTAGACTTGGAAGAGGACAAAGGAGGAACAAGGTGAGAGACTGTTTGATTACTTTCCGATCAAAGGAGGAGAGAGACAAAATTTTGAATTTGCACTATCAAAGGACTTTGGAGATTGATGACTCAAGAGTGGAGATATTCAAGGATATCCCAAAACATCTTTTGGATTTAAGGCTTAACTACAGTGACCTAGTTGCCCTGCTGAGAAGTAACAGAGTTCTTTTTAGGTGGGAATTTCCCCAAGGACTATCCTTTAAATATAAAGGAAGGAAGATAAAAATAAGATCAGTCAACGACAAAGACAGGTTTTTGAAAGACCACGGAGAAGACTTACAGAAAGAAGCGGAAGTCGGAAAAGAGCCAAGAGCATTGGAAAAAGGAATACTAGACAGAGCAAACCTATCTTTTGGATTACACGGCCCAGAGAAAGAGACACCACCGACAGAACAAGAACAGACACTTGGAGCAGTTGGAGGTAAAGTGAAGTAACCCCACCATGGCTCTGCAACTTTTAAGTTGGAATTGTAACGGTCTTAACTCCCCTCGGAAGAGAAAAAGTGTTTTTCATCTATTAAAAAAGGAACAATTGGACTTGATTTGCCTACAAGAAACCCATGTAACAAGGCTACACAGGAAAATACTCATTAACAAGAGATTGGGACAGGAGTTTATTTCATCGGATAAAGTTAAAAAAAGAGGAGTTGTGATATATGCAAAGGAGAGACTATTACCGAAATTAATTTTTAAAGATGAACAAGGAAGATTTTTGGCAATTGAAATTCAAGTTCAAGGAGAGAAATTTTTGATCGTAGGAATTTATGCACCGAATGAGGGGAAGTCTGAATTCTTTAAAAAGTTGCATGAGATTTTATTGGACTATTTGGATTATAACATGATCTTGATGGGGGACATGAATGGAGTAGTATCTACAAACATGGACAAGGCACAAAGGCAGGTAGTCACCAAGGATGGGAGACTACCTAAAACCTTTTTTGAGATGACAGACAATATGGATTTAGTGGACATTTGGAGAACGAAGAATCCCTTGGGAAGAGAGGGAACCTTCTTTTCTGAAGCCAAGATGACATGGACTAGAACTGACCAAATATGGGTAACTAAAGGAATGGCACCAAAGATAAGGAAAGTGGAAATCTGCCCAAAAACTTGCTCCGACCATAATGCTTTAAGGATGGAGATGAAGCAAATATCATCCGGCTCCTTCAGATGGAGGATGAATGACACCTTATTTGGAGACGAAGAAGTATATAAAAAGGCCCAAAAAACTTTGAGAGACTATTTTGAAATAAACATGAACACCAATGTAGAAAAAAGAGTAATCTGGGACGCAAGCAAAGCTGTTATGAGAGGGTTTCTGATACAACAGAATGCAATAAAGCAGAGAAGTCAAAATGAGAAGAAAGACAAAATTTTGGAGAAAATAAAAGAAAGTGAGAAGAAATTAAGGGCAAAACCAAAGTCACAGGAGATTTTGAGAGAAATAAAATTATACCAAGTACAATATAAGGAAATGATGAATCAGGAAATAGAATGGAAAATTAAACAAATGAGACAAAAGACATTTGAATCAGCTAACAAATGTGGGAAACTGCTGGCTTGGCAAATGAAAAAAAGACAAAAATTAAATACTATTACAAATTTAGAAGTGGAAGGAAAGAACATACATAACCCAATCAAGATTAGAAACTGCTTCCAGAAGTACTTTAAACAATTATATTCACAAGGGCCTGAGAAAGAAATGGATATAGACCGATTTTTGAAAATAAATGGATTACAGAGAATTTCTCAAGAAAGTAAATTAATGTTGAACTATAAAATATCTGAACAGGAAGTAGAAGGTGCCATCCAAAATATGCAATTGGGCAAATCTCCAGGACCAGATGGGCTGACTTCTAGATATTATAGATCTTTGAAAGAGTGGCTATTACAACCTTTGAAGGAAGTCTGCAATGAAATTTTGGAAGGGAAAAGGGCACCAGAGTAGTGGAAAGAGGCGTATATTACACTTATACCGAAAACAGAGACTGAAAAGACTCAGTTTAAGAACTACCGCCCTATATCGTTACTTAATGTGGATTACAAAATTTTTGCTGACATTCTGGCCAAGAGATTGAAAAAAGTATTGATGGAAGAGATTCATAAAGACCAAGCGGGTTTTCTCCCGGGAAGACATTTGTCTGATAATTTGAGGAATATAATTGATATATTGGAAAAGTTAGAAGTGAATATAAATACTAAAGCAGTTTTGATATTTGTGGACGCGGAGAAAGCTTTTGACAACATCTCTTGGAGCTTTATGAAGAAGAACCTACAGGGGATGGGGGTAGGCCAAGGCTTTGAAAATGGTATAGGTGCAATATATTCTGAACAAAAGGCAAAATTAATTGTAAACAATGTGGTGACGGAAGAATTTAAGATAGAAAAAGGGACACGACAGGGGTGCCCAATCTCTCCATTGCTTTTTATATCGGTCCTGGAGGTTTTGCTGAACATGATTAGAAGGGACCGGTTGGTTAAAGGTATAGAGGTCAGAGCCAAACAGTACAAATTGAGAGCATTTGCAGATGATTTAGTACTGACGTTACAGGAGCCAGAATCTAGTACTAAAAGGGTTTTAGAACTAATTCAAGAATTTGGTCAAGTGGCAGGATTTAAACTGAACAAGTCAAAAACTAAGGTTTTAGAGAAAAATTTAACACCGATTGAAAGAGAGAGGTTTCAGAATGGGACAGCTTTAACTGTGGTCAAGAAAGTGAAATACTTGGAGATTAATATGATAGCAAAAAATGGGAACTTATTTAAAGATAATTATGAAAAATGTTGGACGGAAGTGAAAAAAGATTTAGAAATTTGGTCAAATCTGAAGCTTTCCTTGTTGGGTCGAATTGCAGCTATAAAGATGAATGTTTTGCCTAGAATGTTGTTTTTGTTTCAAACATTGCAGATTGTGGACAGAATGGATTGTTTCAAGAAGTGGCAGAAAGATATTTCTAGATTTGTCTGGCAGGGCAAGAAGCCCAGAATAAAATTTAAGATATTAACTGATGCAAAGGAAAGAGGCGGATTTGCCCTGCCAGACTTTAAACTTTACTATGAATCAGCAACATTCTGCTGGCTAAAAGATTGGCTGCTTCTCGAGAACACAGACATTTTGGACTTAGAAGGTTTTAACAACGTTTTTGGTTGGCATGCATATTTGTGGTACGACAAGGTTAAAGCACATAAAGCATTTAAAAACCATATTGTCAGGAAAGCATTGTTTAATGTTTGGATAAGATACAAAGATTTACTGGAAAATAAAACCCCAAGGTGGTTGTCACCAATGGAAGTGAAGGCTCAGAAAAAGCTCAATATGGAGGCCAAATGGCCGAAATATTGGGAAATTCTGGAACAGGAGGGAGATAGACTAAAACTGCAGAGCTTTGAGAAACTAAAAAACAAAGTGCGAGATTGGCTACATTATTATCAGATAATGGAGGCATATAATTTGGACAAGAAAATCGGCTTCCAGGTGGAAAAATCAAAATTAGAAACAGAACTGTTAGAACCCAAAACTAAGATTTTGTCAAAGATGTATAACTTGCTGTTGAAATGGAATACTCAGGATGAAACGGTGAAATCTGCTATGATTAAATGGGCACAAGATGTTGGACATAACATTATGTTTGCTGACTGGGAACAGTTGTGGACCACAGATATGAAATTCACGGCATGCAATGCTTTAAGAGAGAATATTATGAAAATGATATACAGGTGGTACATGACCCCAGTCAAGCTTGCAAAAATATATCATTTGCCCGACAATAAATGTTGGAAATGTAAAGAAACTGAAGGTACATTCTTTCACCTTTGGTGGACGTGCCCAAGAATTAAGGCTTTCTGGGAGATGATCTATAATGAAATGAAAAAGGTATTTAAATATACTTTTCTGAAGAAACCAGAGGCCTTCCTTCTGGGCATTGTCGGCCAATTGGTGCCAAAGAAGGACAGAACGTTTTTTATGTATGCCACAACAGCAGCAAGAATACTTATTGCAAAGTATTGGAAGACACAAGAACTACCCACTTTGGAAGAATGGCAGATGAAGGTGATGGACTATATGGGATTGGCAGAAATGACTGGCAGAATCCGAGACCAGGGAGAAGAGGCGGTGGAAGAAGATTGGAAGAAATTTAAAGATTAACTACAGAAATATTGTAAAATTAATGAGTGTTAGAATGATGTTGGATTGAAATTAAGTGGTTTCCAGCTGTAATGCTTTAAGAGATATGGAAAAAAAAGGATTATAAATAGGTAATAATATAATGGTAAGGATTTGCTGAACTAACAATTTGGGGTGGAATACAAAAAAGGGAGGTATGAGGAGGTCCGGGAAACAAGTTAAAAGAAAATAAGTAATTGAAAATGTATGTGTGTTTTTCTTTTTTTTTAAAAAAAGTTTTGTTATTCTGTATTTTTGTTATTCTGTTTTTTCTTTTTTTATTTTATTGTGATATTATAAAAAATCTTAATAAATATCTTATAAAAAAAAATGAACACAAGCCCAGGGAAGGTTATTGCAAAACAAATTTGTTACGCTTTAAGGTGCCCCCAGGACATTTGATCGTAATAGAGAAATGTGAGTAATGAAGGGATTAATAGTTCTTCATCAAAACACAACACTAAGTACACCAAACCAAAAGTGTTAAATTCATGATGGGCAGAAAATACAAAATGGCAGCCACTGGTGAACAAAATGACAACAACTGGAAAGTTGCACATGAATTGGAAGCTGCTCATGAATTGGGCACCACGGACCAAGCCTCCTTGCCTTCCATTCTGCCACAGTTAATGACACCCAAAATTCGCTGCCTCATGTAGGCCATTTTCACTCTGCCTCATGGTAGAGCCACTTCTCCATGAAATATAATGAGCATTACCTTTTGGGGAAGGTGGTGCTTTCTTTTTTGGCTTTTCTTCCTTTGCAGGTTTCTCTTTGGGGGGTTCTAAAAAGGAACAGACACAACACAGCACTTATACAAAAAATAGCAACTGAAATCCATTTGTTTCAGTGGGTCTACTCTAATTTAATTGGGTACAATACTATTTACATTTTACATATCACCTATGAAAATCCACATGTGTGGTTTGGTCTATGTTGTACACTCTATGCAATGGCAAACAGCCAGGGATGCATTCACATACTTTCAAAAACAAACAAACCAACCAAATCCCACCAATCAGCTGTTCAGGAGGGCATTGGGGGTGTGGATTCAGTGATTGCAATCTAACCTGAAATCTCTCCAAGGAGAGAGATTTCAGAATTTAAACTAAGTATATAGGCTCAGCTACAGCTCATCTTTACACCTCTGTTTGACTGCAGTCATACATTTGAACTTCTTTTCAGCAGAGAGGGTTATTTGAAACAACCAGAAATTAAAGCTCAACACAACATAAATATGGATATGCCTGTGCCACACAGACACTGATAATGAGAACCTGAAATCCTTTTAAACCCTGGTTTATCCATTGAAGTTATTTCAGACAATAGCTGTTTTGTCAATCGATAATCTCATTCCCTGCAGGGTATGAACTTTAACCCCAACTGGCCACTGCAAATACTGAAACATGATTATGCTGGAAGGAAAGTTTAAATTCGATAAGCTAAAATGAAAAATGACCGTAAGTGCTCCTGCAAATACCACATGTCCACTTGCCTTAAGCAAGTCATTTCCTTTTCAGGCAAATACAATGTAATTAGTTTTTCTTTAATTATCATCCATCAACCTTGTAAGTAGAGCACGAGTGGATTCTGTGCCTGGGAGGACACTGTGTTTTCATGACAATTTCATGGAATAGTCATATAACAGGTACTCCATGATTTCTGTAGAACCAGCTAACATAACGTTGGACAAGTTACCCCACCTGAATCTTAGAGCAGGTATCATTTCCCTATCCCATGAATCTTGAAAATACTCATGGGAATAACTTCGTCATCATTTCCATTTTCCAGATGGAGATCTGAAGCTGAGGAATCAGCTCAGTTCATTCTCTGTCATAGTTCCCATTCATCCCAATGAATGGCACTTGTGCAGGAAGCACTCTTGGTGCATCGGGCCTTTGGTCAATAAGATACAATTCTAGCTATATGTAGATAAAAGTGCTTTTACTTTTCTGAGCCAATGTGAGGTATGCCCGTGAAGCCATGCACCTAAAAATGATTGACAGTGTGCACATGCATTGAAAACTTGTAATTTGTTACTCAAGTCCCTAAAGAATAAGGCAGTTAACATTTTACATAACACTTATCTATAAACAATCCGGCAATCACTAAATTAATTAGCATATCCCCCCCTCCGCATCTACTGCCGCTGTTGCAACCAGGCTGGCTCATTATCTTATTTAATTAAAACCAGTGTTTCATATATATTTTTTCACCTCACTGGCCTTCCCATAATTTTGAAAGCTTGAAACTAATCAGATAAAGTTTTAGGCTTTGCACATATGAATTTTTAAATCTGAAAACAACTGCAAAAAAGTCTCTACTCTCTTGCAGCTGAAAGTGTTAGCTTCCTACAAAAAGCAGCATTGTGGCTTGATCCCCATATGGAATAGGGAGCCACCTGAGAAGGTTCGCCACCATCAACAGTCATTCATACAAATGAGATTTACAGCTACAGCAAATCCTGTTCCCAGCTGATAGGAGAAGTGTCCCTGTTCAGCAGCCTTGTAGCACACTCTGGAGCATGGGTAGGCAAACTAAGGCCCAGGGGCCGGATCCGGCCCAATCACCTTCTAAATCCGGCCTGTGGACGGTCCGGGAATCAGCGTGTTTTTACATGAATAGAATGTGTCCTCTTATTTAAAAAGCATCTCTGGGTTATTTGTGGGGCATAGGAATTCGTTCACCCCCCCAAAATATAGTTTGGCCCCCCCACAAGGTCCGAGGGATGGTGGACTGGCCCCCTGCTGAAAACGTTTGCTGACCCCTGGAGTATACAGCGTCGGGATGTCTCAGGAGGAAAGGAAGTTTGCATAAAGCTAATGAGGTAGAAATCATAGCTCATTCAGTAGGTGTCAGTCACCAGTCCAGTCAAATGGGTGGGGTACAAATGATAAAATTATTGTTATTATTATTACTTTTATTGATTAGAATGTTGGACTAGGATCTGAGAGACCAGGGTTCAAATCCTCGTTCAGGCAAGAAGCTCATGGGGTGACCTTGGGCCAGTCACTATCTCTCAGTTTAACCTACCTCACCGGATAGTTGTGAGGATAAAATTGGGAAGGGGAAGAAGCACGCATGCCACGTTGAGCTCCTTTGAGGAAAGGTAAGATGTAAATGTAAAAATAAATATAGTTCGTGGAATGGGAAGAGGCACCAGCTTACGCTTTTCCCCAGGCAGCAAAATGTCTTGAGTTTTGCCATGGCTAGAGCGTCACACAATGGCATTGTTTCACTTCTCCCCAATCTCCCAACAGTGTGAAATTCCAGGGATCCCAGGCACTTACCCAAGGTCTGGTTTCCTCAGAATGAGGGACAGCAAAGACTGTGGTGTCGTCAGGACATGTGGTTTTTTTTACACAGATATACAACCTGAGCCTACTATGGAGGGGCTCGCAGCATTAACACCCCAAGAAGGTCTTGCTTCTCCCATAGTCATAGCCTTGGATTCCAGCAGAAACCAGGCATGGCTCTCATTCTCTGGCTTCTGCCTGAAGCCTGTTTCTAGATTTAGTTCACACACATGCCTTTTTCCTTCTCACCAATAGCCAGGTGAGGGAGGGGTCTACCCATTTGCCCTCTGGCAAAAAGCCACTTCTGTTGCTACCCTAATGAGCCATACATATGGGACTACTACCCCTATGTATGGCCTGGCTATTCCAATAATTGAATCTTTGCTGGATCCAGGAATTAGGTGGGTCTCAGGCAGACATACAGCCTAACTCTCTGACCCTCCAAACTCACAACAGTATTTCTCTTCCCAGGGGACAACATGAGAGGTTTGCCTGCCATTTCAAGAGACAGGCCCTTTAGTGGCTGGTGGATCATAACTGGTCCCCCCCCCTCCACCCCCCGGCAAACGTAGCGCTTCCTCTCAAAGTAGGGCATCATCTCTCCATATCCTGGTGGTTTATTATATGAGTCAGAACTCTTGAGTTGCTCTTTATAGAATTCATGAAAAGCAGCGATTACCTTTGGCTTTCCCCACTTTTTCAGGTCGTTCGGGTTTGCCGCTCCTGTCAGGCTTTTCTTTCTTTTCGGGCTTTTCATGTCTTTCGGGCTTTTCTTTGTGTATCGCTACAAAAGGACAAGCATATTTAGGTACAAGATATAAAAACGGCATCTTGGTCAAATGGTACCATAGCACAATGGGGCTTTCAGACTAAGCTGAGGACAGATAGCGTCCCCCCCCCCCCGGAACTGCTGCCTCTTACCTTCCCTTTATTTCAATGAAACTCTGGCATGCTTGCTGAGGGAATCCCATTTAAATGAATGGCTACGGCACAGCAGCAAAGCATAGGGGAATTTGTTCCTATCTCCTATCTATTACTGGGTTGACCTGCTGTTTGTTTGTTTAATATGGGGAAAGCTAATTATCATTGCCATTTTTTCACAACGCACTGGCTTCCAGTATCTATTTTCCTGACAAAATTAACTACTGACAGCTAGTTTTAATTTTTAAAGTATATCCACACACACACACACACACACACAAATTGCTAAGCTACTAAAACACACACATATAAACCCCATAATATAAAACTGGCAGGTGTGGGTGCTAAGAGTGCCAAGAAAAACTGGCTGAGGGCCAAAACAGATGTAGCGCCATGGTCTTGAGGAATACACACACACACACACACACACACACACACAAACACACACTATTTAAGCACAGGAGGAAAGCTCCCATGAGTGCCAACATAAACGTCCTTCCCAGGATTATCAGGAGAGAGTGCTGCGCTCAGGTTCTGCATATGGCTCCCAATAGGCATCAGGGTGACCATTGTGAGAAGAGGATGCTGGACTAAATGGACTGTTGGCTCTTCTTATGTCCCTATGTCCTTCAGGGGAGGCATTTTCATCAGGACCATATTGTGGGTGGAAGATTACCCTGCTTCCCCGTGTCCCATGTTCATGGTCCTGCAACCCACCACCACAGCTGTTGCCTTGAAATAAAAAACACATTAAATTCATTTGCACATTTAGCATCATGTCTATTTTTGGCCCCGAACCTCTTGCATAAGAATGTCATTTGAGCTTTTGCTACTATGCAGTAACAATAACAAATCATCTCTAAAAATGGCGGAAATGTCCTAAACCCTGGTGCAGTGCTTTCAGGGAAAATGGGCATTTATGTATTTCCCAGTCTGGCTACCTTTAGCAAGTAAAGATGTAGTCCAAATGACCAGTCAGGGAAGATTTTATAAGCTTGAAAAGAATCATAGACTTGTAGTGTTGGAAAAGACCATGAGGGTCATCTAGTCCAACCCCCAGTAATGCAGGAATCTTTTACCCAATGTGGGGCTCAAACCCACAACCCTGAGATCAAGAGTCTCACGTTCTACCAACTGAGCTGTCCCCAAGAGTTGTTCCCATTTTCATTTTCAATTGTCTAAGCAGGAAAGCAAAAAGGGTTTGTTGGCCAGTAACTTTTGTGAATTAGAATGGGGCTGACCACACTGACATCACTAGGATTTAGGTATCAAGGTCTGCAGCTGATAATTGCAAGAGATGGAGCTTTAGGTAAAAATCTATATTTTGCTTATTTATATATCCCTCCCTACTCACTCCTTCAGAATAAGAGGTTTATTTCGCCTGCTTGCTGTGGAGCGCTGGAAGCCTGGGGTAGATGCTTGAAAAGCAAGTGGAATGAGGGCGGGGGGGGGGGGGAGCGGCACAGTAGTAGACATAGTCTCAAATGACTTAAATCAATTTCAGTCAGATCCTGATTCAGGGAAGCAGTTCAAAATGTCAATAAGTGTTTTCATTAATGAATGATCCTGTACGCTGCGGCATTATGGTGGTGAAAAATAGCATGCCATTTTCAATGAAAACTATTATCAGTGAGCGGCTTTGCTGGGGTCTAGAACTTTAAGAGAATAGCAAGTTGATACGAAACTGCTTTGTCCAACTATACCACATTAAAAAACAGCTAGCGCGGGGTGTGTTATTTTCACATCAAAGCAAAAGCAAGAGAGGAGGGCCGACTCCGTCTCTGGCCTTGATTAACAGTATGATTGTTGCAGAGCATGCAGGAATGTGAGCACTTGTTCAAACCAAGCAAATGACGGATGTTTGTGGAGGCAGCTAATTACCCTCCAATTTTATTCTGGTTATTGTTTTTACACCCGCTTCTTAAGCACTTCACTTGACTGGAAATTAAAACCAGATATTGCTTCCTCTCTGCTGAGTCAAATGAAAGTACACAATACTGTGGCTTTCACAGAGGAATCTCATTGGAAGAACTGCACTCTCTGCCACATTGGCCGAGAAAGACTAAAACACTTTCTCATTGGCCTTAATTACAAGACATGATAAACCAGACCTGGCCATGCCAGAGGGGCACACACATGTGGGTGCCCAGAAGGGAGCTCACACCTGCTTTCTCCAGTCTTTTTTTACTCCTGTGACATGCTGAGCTAGGCCAAGGCTAGGCCTAGTGTGTTGTCCAAATCAAGGCTCATGCTTAAGCTTGCTAACCACAAGCGCAGGTTCGGTTGACATGCTGAGCTCTTTCCTTGCTAACCACAAGTTGTAGTCAGGAATGAATTTTGGGTGCAGTATGTGATTAGCAAGGAGAGAGTGTAACCACATGCTTAGGTTCAGATAACATGCTAAGGTGAACTTTAGCTTAGCTCAACCCAGGAGTAATGAATACCAGGAAGGAGCAAAGCAACTGTGAGCCCTTCTCCAAGAGCCTGCACATTCACAGAAAGTCATAGTTTGGCTTATTGTGTTGTGTGAACCAGTTCACTGTGTTGGAATTTGGGTCATAGCAATCTTATTTATAGCAGCTGTGTTCCTGTGGTTAAGGTCATCACGTTATCATCATTGGTGCCCACAGGGCAAGACTCTGGTGCAGGCATCCAGGGCCCCACTCAGCAAGATGAACAGGAGGGCCACCAAGCACAGCAGGACTGGCTTACCACATTTTGAAGCCACACCCATTGTCATCTGAAGAGGGACCATTTTGCTCACTCACAATACTTTCTCCTGTGCAGAAGTACAGGGGCACGTATGCACTGCAGCTATGTCCCTCAACTAACCACTTACCTTTAGAGATTTCCCTTTTTTCAGGTTTTTCTACTTTCTCTGGCTTTTCAGGTTTCTTAGCTTTCTCTGGCTTCTCAGGTCTCTCAGGCTTCTCTGGCTTTTCAGGTTTCTCTTTGGGAATTGCTAGAAATAATAACACCAATATATTCATGTATCTGAAATACACATATATCTTAGAGAGGTGCAAAGAATAGAATAGTGTCTAACTTGAAAATGATTTATAGGTGGTACATGACCCCAGTCAAGCTAGCAAAAATTTATCATTTGCCCAATAACAAATGTTGGAAATGTAATGAGACTGAAGGTACCTTTTACCACCTTTGGTGGAAGTGCCCAAGGATTAAGGCCTTCTGGGAAATGATATATAATGAAATTAAGAAGGTGCTTAAGTGTACCTTTTATAAAAAACCAGAGGCTTTTCTCCTGGGCATAGTAGGCCAATTGGTGTCAAAGAAAGATAGGACGTTTTTTATGTATGCTACAACAGCAGCAAGAGTGCTATTAGCAAAGTATTGGAAGACACAAGAACTACCCACACTGGAAGAGTGGCAGACGAAGGTGATCGACTATATGGGACTAGCAGAGATGACGAGCAGAATCCGTGACCAAGGGAAAGAGACGGTGGAGGAAGACTGGAAGAAATTTAAACTCTATCTTAAAAACTCTTGTAAGATTATGGAGTGTTAAAATGTCATGGTTTAAGCATAGCAGATTTGCAGCGATAAATGATTGGACAAGAGGAAAGAAAAGGGTTAAAGAAAGGAATTAATAAGTAATTCAGACCAGGGGTTGCTGAAAAAATTTAAAACAGGGATGCAGAAAAGGGAGGCATGGGGAAGTCGTTGAAATTGGGTATATGAAAAAATTTATGAAATTATACTTGTTTATATGTTTGTTTGTTAGTTTTGTTTGTTTGTTTGTTTTTTGTATTGTTTTACATTATATGTTGAAAAACCAATAAAAATCTTATAAAAAAAAATAGAATAGTGTCTAACTTGAAAACACGCACTCATAGGTCCTGTGATGTCTAACACATTGAGGAATAGTGACTTGCAGTACAATTGTAAGCATTTTTATTCCAGACACTAATGCACATGAACACCTACACCCTCTCTCTGCCTTACACACATGCACAAGCACACACACAAGCAGATAGACAGACAAACACTCTCATGGGCGTGCAAACAGACACAACTTGCTAACTACAATATTGTAATTTATATTGTAATTTAATGTTGTGAACTGCCCTGAGTTCCACAGATGAAGGGTGGTATACAGATTTAATTAATTAATTAATTAATTAATTAACAACTCCCTCACTTGCCTTCCCTCTCATTCAGCTCCCTAATCCGCTGTTGAATGGAAGAAGGCACACAGTCTTAACAAAGAGGGTGAAGTTCACCATCGTGCTCTTCGAGTTGTTCCATCGGTGCAAGCATTGCAGCCAGATGAAACAATTGCCCCTCTCCTTTCCATGCATGCTGTTCCAGGGTTTCTCCTAACTCTCACCCAAGCCAATTTCAAGGTTGCCGGGTGTCAGAAGAGGGGGGGAGCATTATTGTACAAGTGTAAATCTGTGTGCAGAGCTTCTACTGACAGGAATGGTGAGGTGAATTCCACCTTATGATGCCACCATGTGCCTCCTCAGCCAATTGGTGTTGGGAGGAGCTGCAGAGTTCTCTGGTTGGTGTCTGAACACTGACAGTTGTTTGGCTGGCTGAGGAGAATGTGATTGCCATCTTGAGGTCCATGTTGTGGGACAGCTGGGCAACCCACAACCAGGCCCCCAAAAAGGTCTGTGAGGGCCACAGGAAGTAGGTTGCCCTCGTGTGTTTTATAAGTCTAACCTATTCTGCATTGGTGGTGGTAGCTGTCATTAGAAATTAGTTTAGCTTCAAGATGGTGAATTAGCAACAGTGTTTCTTTAGTAAGTGTATCTCTTCAGGGAAATCTGCATTTTCAAACACTGCTAGCTCATGCCTGCCACACAGAACTAACACCCACAGACAGCTGCCAGCTTACACTGGTATTGCTGCTGTTCCCCGTTTCTCCATTAAAGACATTAAAAAATCTTCAGAAACTACTTGGGAAAATGCTCCCTCAGTAGGGGAAAGCAAGACTTTTCTGATAAAAATAACTTTCCCTTGAACTTTAGCAATATTCCTTATCACAAGAGAATGACTGGTGAGCGATGAGTCTGATGAATTTGGGATTTTAGGCAGCCCTTTCTCCCTTCTTGCAAAAGCTTCTGGTAGACAGCAGAGGACAGTTGTTGCATTATTCCCACCCTGCCCTGAGAATAAACTCCCAGATCCTAGATTTAGTTCTTTGGAGAATAATAACAATGGCACCATCAATTTATAATGAAACAATAAGAACGTGCATGGAGTTTCCAGAAAGAAAACAATGGAGGGGGCACTGTAATGGCAACAAAGGGAGAAAGGTCCTTAAATAAAAAAGGATGCTTCTTTTTTTGAGAAACTTTCTTCCTTTCCCTGCAGGAGCTTCCAAAACTCACCCCGACACAATCCATCATTTACATCCTCTGCCGTATCTCCAAGCCATCACCCTAAGAGCATTTACACCACCACTAACCCAGCATGACACACTCTCCTCCATGACCCTTTTTGAACCCCTTCTCCTGGTTCCATCCTTCAAGCCTGAATACAACCACCACCATAGCACTCCTTTTCCCACTCCCAGTGCTCCTTAACAACTGCTTGTTCTGGGCTCTGAAGTGCCACTTTAACACCCTAATTTTTGTTACTTGTGGCTTCAGGGACATTGAATCCAGTGGGTGGTAGTGGGTGAAAGGTGGAGAACCACTGACTTCCTTTATTTTGAAAGTCATGCTGAAGCCCCGGCGTGCTTCCATAGCCTTGCCCCAGAGAATATTCCATGTCACCAATCCAAGCAATGTCAAAATGTTTAATTATCCCTAGAATTTGAAGTCTCCTATTTTGGCAGCACCTGCCATTCTCAGATAAGCGCATAGCCTTCAGACACGGCTCTTTCTGCGTCCTTATGAGGAAGTGGTGGTCACTGTTGTCCTACAATCCAAGATTAGCATATTGTACTGTGAGGATGCTGCCAAGGCTAACCAGGCAGGCCTGGCAAACTAATTAGAACAATCCCTTATCCTATATTTGGTGGCAGGAAAAGAGATTTGCTCATCATGCCAATACATTCTGCAGTTATCCACATTCCCCTCTGTTTACCCAGCTAATTGGTTGCACCAAGGAGACCTCAATGCTGCGTAATTCTTTTTGAAACATTTTTAACGGCAAACGGTGTAAATGTTACTGGTCAGTTTAAGTGCAAAATGAATGCTTTTGGAATTGGTCCTCTGCATCACAGTAAATGTTTCTGTTTTGGTTTGCACCATGGTTGATTTTAAGCCAGCCTGATATTTATTTATTTTTGCCCATGGCAAGTTTTTAGTTCCAGCCTCCGAAAGGCTGCTCAGCAACACAGCAAAAGGTCACTCTGTGTTCTCACTGCAGCTGCTTCTGTCTTCACGGGAGAGTGAAAGAGGCAAGATATTTTGCGGTGCTCTCCAATGCCTTATGAACACAAGTGTCTGCAATGAAGATTAGCACCTATGCATTTTGCCTCATATATCTGGTTCTACAGGGGCTTGAGACTTGCTTCTCAAGCATAAAAATGAAAGCACAGATTCCTGGCCAGCCAGTGAAGCTAACAGGCTCTTAATGCTGGGTTAGCAAGTCATATGACTGAGCTGAATGGGCTTAGAGTGCAGTCTAATATCCATTAGGGTCAGCTCATCTGGCCGAGCCCCCACTGAACTGGATAACCTATTGATTGGTGGGTAAGGCTTTTCACTCCCAGAGCAGATATTTATGTGTTTTCAACTGTTTCTGAGGACTTCTGCACATTCTTACAAACAGAACACACTTGGAATAAAATACATAGAAATAATCACCTTTGGGTGGAGGCTTCTTTTCAATTTTCTCATGCTTTACAGGCTTGTCTGGTTGGATTTCTGAAAGGAAAACACCAGTTAGTTCCTGGAAAGCAATTTTAAAAGTACGGTACATTGGAAAAACAACAGTGCCAGTTAGCTAGTGCACCAAAAATTTGAAATTATTACAATTCTTATTTTGTTTCAAAAAAATATACTCTACTTTCTTCCATCCACAAAGATGCTGCTCAAAGAGGTTTGCAAATATGAACGCAGCAATGATCCAATCATTAAAATACAAATCATGAAGATAGTGAAAATGGCCACCAAAAGTAAAACACAGAAAAACACAACCACTACATGAGGCAGCAGGATAATTCAACAATGCTTTCAACTGTTGGCAGAACATAATTAAGGAGGAAGATGTCCCAACAAACTAATAGGGGGACAGACAGAGAATTCCACATAGAGAGCACCAGCATAAAAAAGCCCCTTTGCATGTTGCAACCAATCTTGACTCAGCTTGCACACACAAAGGGTGCAACTGCCTATCATAAAGGATGGGCAGATTGACAGAAGAGGAGGTGGTCCTCCAGGTAGCCTGGTTACTTGAAGCCCAGTTTAGAACTTTATTGGTAATATCCAGCACCTTTAATTGCACTCGGAAATGCACTCACTGGAAACAGAATAAAGGGAAGAAAACATACAGAACATACCCATAATAATTTAAATAGAAATTATTACCTTTGGGTGGTGGCTTCTTTTCAGTTTTCTCTGGTTTTTCAGGCTTATCTATGTGGATTTCTGGAAGCAAAACATCACTTAGTTATTGAAAGAGATACTATTGTCGCAGGAAGGCAGTGGAGAAAATACGTCAAAAACACATCAAAGTTACCTAGCTTAGAAATGAAACTTTTGAAATATTGAAAAAGAATATATATTGCCTAGACACAACAGTGTTCTTGATAGTGTTGCTGTTTTCAAAATCCAGTATTTATTCCATGGGGGCGGGAGGGGGGCAACAGTTCACTCTGTAGGGTCAAGCTAACAAGGAAGTGGAAGGGACAAAGCCACTTACTAGGACAGGAAAGGGAAAGGCAGTAGAAAGGTAGCGGATGCACAGATGCTCCTCAGAGCCAATCCAGTGCTCCGACTGGCGCATCCACACACCACAATGCCAGTAGCGGAGAAAGGGGGTGCGGTGGGTGTCATCCTGAGGGGGGTGACATTCGGCGCACCACCCGCCCATGACTCCCAAGCCTATCCAACTCCTGAGCTGTCAAAAGGAAGGGGGAAGACCGCCAGCAAAGCAGCACAGCTCCTCTCTTCCCCCGACAGCTCAGGGTAGAGTCCTGAGCTTTTGGGGGAAGGGCAGAGCTGCGCCGCTTTGCCAGCATCTTCCCCCTTCGTTCTGACAGCTCAGGAGTCAGGGGAGAGTTGGGGGCGGGCAGCTAGCCCCTGTGCGAGGCTAGTCCCCCTGGGACACATGCGGCTAGCCCCCCTGGGACACACACAGCTAGCCCTGCCCCCGGGTGCTGTAGCATCTAGCTCCGCCTCTGCACACTGCCATCTCACACGCTAACACAGTAAACAATTTTTTTATATATATATGAATTTCTTGTTTCATTCCTTCCTTTAAATTTGCAAAATGGTGCAAGAATGAAATTGTGCGTTAGTGCAACTGAGCAAGACCTCTTGCCTCACGAGTCTTTAGCAGTGAGTTGCTCTTTGCTCCCCCCACCAGACATTTTTCAGGTGCAGCCTCTTTTGAGCTCCCTGTTGATTTTATATCCAGGGCTATGCATGTAGAACAGACTCCATTGCAAATGACTACCATTGAGTTTTATGGGGCCATGTTCACAGAGAAGAGACAAATTCCTTCACCGCTCCTAAGAGTCCTGATGTTCTTGGGAAAAGGTACTGATTTAAACCCACTACCACATTTGGGTTCCTGATACAACCTGACTGCTACTCAGTGGGGTCAGTTTTATAGCCGAAAAACAGCATCCCTAAAGAACTTGTAACATTTGGGGCGGGGGAGAAATCACATCCCCCCCATCAGCTTCCTTTCAGTGCCTTTTTTAAACAGCATCTGCTTTATTCTCTATGACAAATAGCTTTAATTTTCTGCTAATCACATCATATCTTTTTTGCTGAGTTGCCAAAGCAGTTGTATTCTCATAGAAGACTTGCATGGCCAGTTGAAAGGATGCAATTTATCTCCATCAGAGAGGCATATTGTTAATAAATCCTAAATATTATGAATTCATGTTTAGAAAACTGACAGAATCCAGCAGCAGCAATGATAATCTCAGTCACCAAGGCAACCATCCTGATTCTCTATAAGATGACAGTACAGTTTATTAAATTATTGTGAGAGAGTATGTATTTTTAAAGAAGTATTTCATTGCTAAATTTTCATTAGCTACCAAGGAAATCCAGAGGGGGGGGGATCCACAGCTTTCTTTTTACACTGCTGGTTTCACAGCAGTTTAGAATTTTATTTCCTTGATTGTGGATATCACCTTTTCTGATAATAGAAAGATACACATCACCTGTAGGCAAATAATTATTTTATATTCTCTAAGATGAAAATCAATAACCTGTTCAACTACAATTTTAAAATATTGAGGAGATATGTTTCTATAAAAGTTTAGCAGATCAGCATAGCCTTGCACTGCTCCATTTGGAATTCCCAAGCCACGGCACAGATTTTACAGATTATAATATGAAATTGTTTTCCACATATACACTGTGGTATTTATTCAGACTGACTATTCTCCCTGCATTATTGTCTAGGCTTAAACCACAATAGCAAGAAAATGCTTGTGTGCAAACTAGATATATAGATATAGTTTTTGCTTAATTATTATGTTTCATGTATAATCACACAAAAAGTATGGTTCAGCCAAAGTTCAGCACTAATTTCATCCACATGCCACAGTAAGACATAAATTGTGGCTTGCTGTGCATGAGCAAATGGGTCTTACTTCTTTCCATATTGCTCTCCTGGCCTGCACTTGGGAGAAAACAAACCATGATCCCTGACTCAGCTTTACATCCGAACCAGGGTTTGTTTCACTCCCAATAAACAATTATCTATAGCCAATGCTTGGGTTGTTGTTTTTTAGCTTTCTGATCGTGATTTGTTGGACTCAAACCAAACATGATCTCAGATTCAGTTGTAATATGAACATAATGTAGGATCCAAAATTGCACGGGCAAACTTCCACTTGTGCAACAAAACCATACATTTTTCTCTTCCCCCTGTAGACCCCATGTGCCACCAGATCTTCTCCAGAGTGCCACCAAATCCTCCAGAACAGCTTTTAAGGGCATGTGGTGGATGCAGGGGGCAGAAGGGGAGGAAGGTGAACTTCTGTTGCACAAGAAGTTTGTTCTGCTCACACTTGGGCAGAATTAGATACAATCCATGGTTTGCTTCTCCCCAGCTTGGTGCATTCATGGTAAACCATTAATTATGTTTCACTGTGTTGCATGAACTGAGCCGCAGTAAAGTTCCTCCATGCGGCAGTAGAATTTCAACTACTTAAAAGCACCTGAGATCCAAGGCTAAAGGGCAGCATGCAAATTCAGTCATTCAATCAGTTAATTACTAACTGTCCCATTGAGATCAATCAAATTCAAAAGCACAAACATTGCTTGGATTATTCCAGTTTTTTGATACAAAATCCTGGAAGATTAGAGTTTGATTTCAAATGATGAAATATAATCTTACATTGACCAGCTCCTGCACCAATATAACATGAACTATTTAATTTTAAAGCTCATATTTGAGCATTTGGGGGTGAATTCTGACAGCAATATGTCTGTCTTGATTCCTTCATGTCAAATGCATATACCAATATAGGAAAAGGCAGAAAGAAAAAAGCCTATATTATAGAAGTAGTTTGGCAAGCAGTGATCAGAATAATTTTAGCTAACCATTGTTCCTCTCCTCTGACTGCAAAAGTGTTGGGCTCAGTGAGTGGGAAATAACATCTTTAGCAATCTAATTAGCTTGATCCTTTTGTAGTTTTAACCACAGATTAACAAGGGTTTATCTCTATGCTGGCTTGCTGCTTTGAAGTCCTATTTTCTGTCAATTCAGGATGCTAACTGCCCCATACTGATGTCTACCAACCATTCAAATCAGAAAAGGACATCAGATTTTGCCTTCTGACATCCAAGACCCCATTCACCTGTCCTGTAGACATTTTGCTGCTGCCTTCTGAACCACCTTTGTTGCCATCACTGTTCTTGTCCCCTCGGTCTTCCAGTTTAGTCTTTTCAACATCTTCGGGGTGTTTAACAAATGGATAGTGAATGAACACAAGCTGCAACGCAACCCTCGTGTACTTGGCATAAAAAGTCAACTTCTGCTGACTTCTGTATGAAAAATGCATTGGCAATCAGCTAATGTACATTCTGGATGCAGAGCAAGCAAAGAGCAGGAGATAGAGGGCATGTGAACATGAATGTTGACTGGGCACATGAAAAACATGGAGCATGTAGAGGATGAATAAGCATGTGCTTAGAAGATGAGGAAAACTAAAGGATGAGATTGAGAAAAATAAAAGATGAGATTGAGAAAGAATGGGTGGAAGAATGGTGGTGGCGAAAATCTTTAAGAAACATCTTTAAGAGAAATACCATAGCTAAAAACAAATACAAAGTGTATTTGTGTAGGTTAGCAGGGTTAATTTTGTGGTCACAGTGCCACCCTCCCCTGGATAGTGACTAAAGTAAGGTGCAATAAAATAACCCAATCAGATGATGATCTGGATTAAAATGGCCATTAAAATGTAGGCGGAATTTGGCTCAGGCATTGGGTCTATATCCATCCCAGCCTCCTTGCTGGAGGTCTGATACTTTTTCAGGGCTGTGCCAAGGATTATGGTTTCCCCAAGGCGCCGATCTACTGAGGTGACTTTCCTAAGGTCACCACTGGAAGCTCTATGGCCTGTCTGCCCCACACTTGGCTTCTGGACATAGACTTCCACCAAGACCCCTCTAACAGTGTGCCCTGAATACGCTTCTGGTTCAGGACAGGTTGATGCGCCACTTCACCCAAAAGCGACTGCACTATGGAAGACACACACAATCAACTTTTATGTGTTGGCACTGCCCATCTGGGGGTCCTCTGATTGGCCCGTTTTGAACTTAAGCTTTTGGCATGAAGTCGCGCCCTGTGACCCTGCTGGCTGGGGAATTCTCAAGCGGCCAGCCCACCACATGTATTCTGGCTACCAGGAATCGTAGCTGAGGGTGAGGGACCGCAACCATTGCTCACCCAAGAAAGGGGTGAGCGGCCATTTTGGTCTTTTGAAGACACAGAATTACTTTTTTGTGTTTATAGCCCGTCAAATCTGATGTACAGTGGGCAGATTTACATTCACAAAACATTCATGTAAATGCCTGTTATGACTCTAAGCTATCCTCCTAAACCATAACAAATGACAGAGCACCTCAACTTCCTGTAGAAACACACAATGCTATTTCAATACAGAAATTCAAAAAGCAGATAAGTTATTGGTTAAAAAAAGTAAAAGGTAAAGGACCCCTGACAGTTAAGTCCAGTCGCAAACGACTCTGGGGTTGTGGCACTCATCTCGCTTTATTGGCCTAGGGAGCTGGCGTTTGTCTGCTTCCGCAGACAGTTTTTCCAGGTCATGTGGCTAGCATGACTAAGCTGCTTCTGGCGAAACCAGAGCAGTGCACGGAAACACTGTTTACTATACCGCCGCAGCAGTACCTATTTATCTACTTGCATTTTGATGTGCTTTCAGACTGCTAGGTTGGCAGGAGCTGGGACCGAACAATGGGAGCTTACCCCGTCATGGGGATACGAACTGCCGACCTTCCGATAAGCAAGCCCAAGGCCACACTAGATATTTGAAAGGTCACTTGACATGCAGCTAATCCAGAGTCCCCACTACAAGCTACACTCCTCCATGAGACTCAGTGTGATTGATTGCTTCCTTGTGTTCACTATCAGGCCATTTGGCTTTCCACAAGATCCCACTGACATGATGGGAAAGTGAGATGAGCTCCACCTTTGACTGGACTTAACTGTCCAGGGGTCCATTTCCTTTAGCTTTACATGCAGAAGATTAGAGTTTGTGATCAGTATATGCCTTCTTACTGCTGTGCTAGACATAGTGTGCTAAGATCAAGCGGTTTGCTCTGTGTGCCACAGTAAACAAAAATACTATGGCTGAGAATCTTAACTGTTCTAAAATATTTCCATTGCAATCCTGGAACCATTATACAGTACACCCTTCCCTCCCCGAATTACTTTACTTGGATCCACTGAGAAGCAAACAACCACTTTCAGGTCTTAGAAAACCCAGCAGCTCTGTGTTTACCAAAGAGATAGTTGAAATAGTCTGACTTTATGATGCATTCAAATACAAGTCTATTTTGTTTTCAGGAAGAGAGCAATACAGATTTATCATGGATTAAGGCTTTACTGCTGAGAATTTTAAGCGATTTCCCCACTGGGGTGTAGCTCTATTGAAGCCCTCAGTGATGAAAATATTAGTGCCAGCAAGTCAAACACATCCCTTCTTCTCCACAGCAGCAGGTGTTTTGATTTGAGAGATAATAGTTTTGATTATTTCTTTGTTGGGCAATAAGGCAAAAATGGGAGAACTGCATGAAAGTACTTTTGATCTCCCAAAGGGGAACAAATATCACAATTGGAGAGAGACCTGTTGGAATGTAGTGTAAAAGTGCTGTCTAAAATGCATAAAATATTATTGGAATGGGAGACAAAGGATGAGCAAGTAAAATCCTCAATGATACACTGGGCAATAGATATTGGTCATAATACAGACAGGGAAGCATGGCAAGGATTGTGGAATATGGATATAAAATTTACAGCATGTTATGGTCTAAGAGAAAATTATATGAAAATGATATACTGATGGTATGCAACACCAAGCAAATGGGCAAAACTGTATAAATCTAAATCAAATAAGTGTTGGAAATGTAAAGAGAAAGAAGGTTCTTTTTACCATATGTGGTGGTCTTGTAGTAAGGATAAAGCTTACTGGGAAATGAAACATAATGAAATGAAAAGGATGTTTAAAATACTGTTAGTAAAAAAAAAACCCAGAAGCTTTTCTTCTGGGAATTATAGGGACCAAACTACCTAAACCATATAAAAACTTATTCATGTATGCTACAATAGTGACAATAATGTTACCAGAAAATCCTATGGCCTTGGGATGGTTAAATTCAGAGCTAGCTTAACAATGTGGTAACATAAAACAAATGTTTCAACTGGAGCTGACAATAGTGGGCTATAGTGGCAGTCTCATCAGTAGCAGCAGTCAGTGTTGAAGGATGGTGGTGTTTTCCTGACCTGTCACTGCCATTGGATACTTTCCAACAGGGGGAAGGGTCAAACATTAAGGAGGTCAGCATGGTGCACCAGCAGTAGTACTGGATTGGCTCTGCTGGCGCATCTGCACTGCACCAACCTCCCTGCCACCTCATCCCTCCCTGTTACCCTCCCAGTACAGCACAGCGATGCTGGTGGCAGAAGGTCAGGTAAACACCATCACCCTTCCATGTGGACTGCTACCAAGGCTGCATTCACAGGGCAGTTTATTCCATTTTCATGATGTTTTCCACATTATTGTAGAGCTTCCACACAATGTAAAAGCTTTTTTCTCTTCTGTTTCCTTTCTATTCTCACACCAGCAGCTATATCTCTCTTCCCTGTACCTTCCTTAAATTCCCATCTAATAATTCTGCATAACATAATCTCAGCATGTTGCCTCCTTTTTGTCTAGGGTGCAAAAAGAGAACAGGAATTTAAGCTACACCTCCTGTTTTAATTAAGCATACTGTTTTCTTTGACTGAACATGATAATTTCTTTGCTCAGGTGTGGTACTTTAGGTGTGCTGCTATGGTACGGATGGATCCATGCTGGATTCATTTATGAAGGACATTCATTTTGTGTGTTTTTTTCCTGATGCCTGAAAGGTGGCCACTGATTTCAGGAAGCTTCCCCATGCACAGTTATGCACTACAAAAACAGTTATGCAGTCCTGCAGTCTTCCAAAATAAAAGTGTGTACATTTTAACACAAAGTGCTTTGCAGGAAGATTCACAAAATTGCCTTCCGGTGAGTAGTAGTTAAGAGGCAGCAAGCCCCCATTGCAGTCCACAGTAAAAGCAATTCACATACAAAAAGAAGCACAGTGCCATATGGAGATATAAAGAGAAAATCAGCTAAACTCTGAAAGCACTAAATATGCAAATTGGGATATTCTTTAGAGACGAGTGAATGGAATAACTAATTACCCAAATGGTGCCAACATCAGCCATACTGGCAAACTCTATAAAACCCCACAGGTTTCAGGAGAGCGTTGTGCTATTCTAGTGCTTGTATTTTAAGTGGCTCTGCAGTCTGAAAGAGGGATTTTGGATTTAGATAAGGATTGGTGTTTTTTGTTGGCTGGTTAAACAATTTCCATAAACATGAACATTACCAAAATGTTACTGCCACCCCGAATATTATTTAAAGATTGTTGAAGTGAAAGGAGAATAAGAATTTTCAGTCCTAAGCAGGTGGACAGAAAGGGGACAGCAGAATGTCAACAAGGTGTTAACATTTACAGGTGTGTGACACATAGGCCCTGGGACAGTGCAGAGGCAGTATAGCATTAGATTTTGTTATGAAAGCAAAGCATTCTCAGTAGTCTTAATGGCATATTAATTTTATTTAACATCTCCTGCCTTACACACAGAGAAAGACACTTTTTCACAGAGCAAAAGATCAGAGGTGTGACTCTAAACCGGGAATGGGGAACTCAAGAAACATATTTCTTCTTGGGCAGCCTCCCGGATGGCAAAAGTGGGTGTGGCCAGACACACAGCGCTTTCCATCCTCCATCCAGGCAAGCAATGGGTATTATCACAGGACACATTCTAGCCAGGTAAAATCACTAGAGGAGGACACAGAACAGGCCTAACAAGAGGGGTAGCAAGACAGGCCAGATAGAGAGGATTGGCAGACCACATCCAACCTCTAGGTCTGGGATTCCCCAACACTTCTCTAAGCAAGAAAGCAGATTCTCAAGAGCTTAACTGGCAATGCATATCCCAGTACATTACAAATCCCCTGATCCTCCCTTTTCCCCACCACCCTGCTCTGCATCCCATTGCAGGATTCGGCACACACTGCAAATTCACTTGCAAACCCACAAATCTCCAGATTACACTGCCACAAAATGGCAGCATTCTGATGTTACAAGTACCGGTGTTAAAATTCTTTAGTAAGAAGATCAAAAGCTAGGGAGAGGGCTATCATCATCATCAACAACAATTTGGTCCAAAGACACACAAGGATAGGGCTATCTGCGGTCATTAACCATCTCCAGGAATTACATTTGCTACTTGTTTCGGATGTATGGAAGTGAGAGCTGGACCATAAAGTAGGCTGATCGCCGAAGAATTGATGCTTTTGAATTATGGTGCTGGAGGAGACTCTTGAGAGTCCCATGGACTGCAAGAAGCTTAAACCAATCCATTCTTAAGGAAATGGTGAGTGCTCACTGGAAGTGCTCACTGGGTGCTCACTGGAAGGACAGATCGTGAAGCTGAGGCTCCAATACTTTGGCCACCTGATGAGAAGAGAAGACTCCCTGGAAAAGACCCTGGTGTTGGGAAAGATGGAGGGCACAAGAAGAAGGGGACGACAGAGGACGAGATGGTTGGACAGTGTTCTTGAAGGTACCAGCATGAGTTTGACCAAACTGCGGGAGGCAGTGGAAGACAGGAGTGCCTGGCGTGCTCTGGTCCATGGGGTCATGAAGAGTTGGACATGACTAAACAACAACAACTTGTTTTGGGAAAGATTTAATTTCCAGGCCTTTGCCCAGGCTTTTTGGTTTATGGAAATGAAAAATGGAGATACAGAGCACCCACTGGAAAAAAGTTATCTGGTCTTGATGTTCTTTTTTATTGAAATTGCTAGATATGTTGCTCAAGCAGCAAGCTCCAGATTCACTTCCAAGCATTTTGATGTGTCACAATATGTGGAAATGTTATTATTATAGCTGCGGGCAGGGGTGGGGTGGGTGTTATACCTTAACATTCGGTGGAACTGACTGCCATTCTTCATGCATTTACATCTTAATGATTTCAAAGAGTAATGGTAATGGGGTAATGGATTCCAATGGATAATGGATTTCATGAATCCATAGCACTTAATTTTTAAAAAGGTCTTTGGTCAATATTTATTTTTACTTTGGGACAGCAGTGTCAGAGTCTAAATGGCATCTCCTTATTTATAGCACAGCCCTATGCATGTTTACCCAGAAGCAATTCCCACTGAGCTGAGTGAGACTTGGTACCTAGGAAGTTAGGCAGGCTGATACAATAGGTATTAGAACACTGCAATATTTAAAAGAAATTACAATAAATAACTAGTGACTGTAACAAGCTTTTAAGCAGTAGACAAAGCCTGCATGTGGCCATAACTTTATCTATTTCTATATCTAGTTCTTTCTAACATCATTTATCTCCTAAACATTATAACTAGTGACCCACACACCAAGTGATGGGAATATGTAGGAAAATATGGCTGTATGATAGAGTTTGTGGATGACTGTCAACCCCACAACCTCTCTTCCCAGCTGGTTTTGGCCCACTTTTATTTCCCTTGTTCCTCTCCCCTTCCACACTTGCTCTCCATTCTCTGCCTCATCAGATCAGTCTCTTGCCTTTTCCCACCTCCACTTCTATTTCAGCTGTGGCTTTTCCATCTGAAGTCAGCCACCAATGTATATTCAAATATAAGCATAGAGATGAACTGTAGCTGTGTTAGAGGTAGCCCATCAAAATTTGGCTTTGCCTCCTCGCCCATTTTCTTGGCCTCTACATCCTGCAACTTGTCACTTCCCGCCCCCCTTTTACTGCTCTTGCCACCTGATAGGCCAAATTAAATATCTTATAGCCATTTTGAAATTTGCAAAATAGGCCAATTTAGCAATTGCTGTTTAGAATGCTTGGTCATGCAAACATGGATATACTGGTTGATGATGTCACAACTGCCCTTTAACTCGGCTCCTAACAGTTTTAACAGTTCTCTCTCAGGCAAAATCTCACACGTTATCCAGATATGTTATAGCCACTCTACCACTGTTATCTTTCTGAAGGTAGCTCTCTTGCCCATGGCAGTGAAGCAGTTCAGCAGGGGTAAGGCTGGGAAATAGATCCTCTCATTTTTGAACATCTGAAATTTTATGGTAGAAGATGAAACTAAACTAGCTTTGAAATTTGCTTACCTTTCTTTTTGACCGGTGGTTGGATTCCTTCTAGAAAGAGAGAGAGAAAAAACATAAAGTAAGGTTAGTTTGCAGTTTAGGTATAGTTCAATAAACTGTTCTTCTGCATTCCAGTCATAAGCTGTTCATGTAAAAGTAAATTATATTGGATCCACTTCTGTATGGATAGAGGATGAGGTTATGCATTAGTGGCTACCTTTTGTATCTGAGACACTATGCTGAGAAACACAAGCAGGAGATGGCTATTGCTCTCATGTTCTCCACAGGCATTTGGCTGGCTACTGTGAGATCAGGATGCTAGACAGGATGAGCCTTTGGTTTCACCTAGATGGGACCTTCTTATGTAGAGTCAGGGTACTAATTGCCAATGCTTTCTTTTTTACCATTAAGCATTGCTTTAGTATTAGTATCTCTGAGATAGTGAGATAGGAACTGATACCTGGACACAGAAATATATACAATAATGTATTAGGAGTTGGCCAGACAATAGAACAGGGATGGGAAACCTGTGTCCCTCCAGCTGTTGAACTCCAACTCCCATCAGCCCCTGCCAGCATGGGCAGTGGTCAAGGATGGGAATTGTAGTCCAGCAACACTTGGAGGCAGGCCACATGTTCACCACTGCCCCTGCTGTAAATGAAGGCCCTATCCACCTAT
Organism: Podarcis raffonei; assembly: GCF_027172205.1. NCBI lineage: Eukaryota > Metazoa > Chordata > Lepidosauria > Squamata > Lacertidae > Podarcis > Podarcis raffonei. The sequence goes on from NC_070604.1 coordinate 58,045,868, forward strand.
CTCAGCTCTACATTCCCATCTGGGGGGGCGGGATGCAGAAATCAGAATGGCTCCCTTTGTGATCATAGCTCTCCTGTCTGAAGTTTTCATGAAGGCGGGAGCTGAGCCACCCTCGCTCTGCTACACTCTCACATGTCACTTGAACTTGAATTCTCATTGTTGGCTGATTCTTCCTACCTCATTCTCACTTCCTCTTAGCTCAATAGATTCAATATATTACGTTACTCCTCTTCTGTGCCTTAAATAGTTGTGTAGGAGGGAGATCTTCAGGAAGCTGATATTTTCCTGTCATAGTACTTCAGGAGAAGTGACACTTGTTATGTTATACGATGTGTTATAGGGTTAGATCCAGACTCGCCTTCCATTCACAGAAGAAGGACTGAGATCCAGCAGAGGCTCCTGCTGTTCTTGAGGGTCTCCCAACCCCCCACAAGAGTTTCGTTTGTTTGTTTGTTTTTTTGAGCATCCAGTGGGCTGCAGGGGAAAGAGGGGAATTAGTGAATATTCCTCCCTCCTTTTCTTCCAGTAGAGCATGGGTAGAGTTCTGGATCAAGCCCACAGTTTATTTCTTTGCTGGCATTCAGCTAAAAAAAATGTGGTATGTATATTCAAAATTCAAACATACAGCAAATTATACCTGATACTACTTATTTTCCTTCTGTATAACAACAAGAGGAGCAGAAGGCATGTCCTCTGTTGATTCTGGCAACCATGTTTCCTTTCCATCCCTGCTCAGTATATTGTATTGTGTTCTTCAATCTTGGATCCCCCATATTTTACTGCAACTCACGTAATCCCCAGCCAGCTTAGCCAGTGGCCAGGGATGGTAGGACCTCCAGTCCAACTACATCTAGGAACCCAAGGTTGAAGAACACTGGTATATTGCGTTGTCTCAAGGCCAGATATAAGCTTTGAATGATAGCACAGGCATATTTTTGTGCTAATTTCTGTACCATTTAAATTGTCCCTCTTCAGCAGTCAGTAAGGTGTCCTGTAATATCAGGAACCAAGGCTTTTGGTGCCAATAGGAGGCTGTTCAATCTGATTGAAAACTGATCAGGAACCTTTACGGGCAGACTTTCCCAAATCAAAATGTGGGTTTGTTTTCATTTCATTCTGGTCTCCCCTCTGTTCTGTTAAGATAACAAGTCCTGACTACTTGAGCAATGAGTTCCCAAGTATTTCTGCCATGCTCTTTTGCTTGTCAGTCTGTGTATTTGTTCAAGGGACTTAGGGAAACAATCTCTCATTTTTCCTGCTTCTTTGTGGCTTATTGCCTATAACAGCTGGAAAATAGGCAGAATCCAATATGCTTTTTCCTAATACAGTGAAGGGGGTGGAGGGAATCTGCTCTTGAATTAATAAATGCCAGGCTGCTAAAGATATGGGAACTCTGCCAGAAAAAACAAACAAACAGAGCAGTCTAATTCAGGTGCTATTATTGCAGGTTAGCATTGCACAGGATGCTCTGAAAATGAACTCTAGTTGCAAACCCTTTGGAGCTTAGTAGCTTGTGTGCATGTATTGTCTCCATTAAGCAGTATCCCTTTGACACTCACATTCAGCAGTCCAGCTTGATACTCCGTGTGTACAGCACAGGAACAAACTATCCTGCATGCCATGCGAATGATTTTAATCTACAGAGAGGATGCTCAATTAGTAGAAAGATGTATGTAATTAGCAATAAGCACTGGCAGCATGCAGCTGCATTGTTCCTGCCTAATACCCATCTAATCAAACAAAGCATGTGACCTTTTATAAAGATGAGCAAAACCAACCTTTTATTTTCAAGGAAGGCGCCACTTCACCTAAACCAAGAGAGAAAAGAATAACCAGATGAATAGCAGCATAATCATATATTAGCAATATATATATATAACTCCATCTGGGTTATCTTCATATTTAAATGAAAGACTGAGAGATTTTTATTCTGATGCTTTTCATATAGATCAGGGAGTTTGTAGCTTTTTTGGGCTCACACATAATGAGAGGCTTAATGGGAGTTTGAACATTATACCCATGTGGGTCAAGATACATGTGGGTCACATACACTGGAACTGCCTCCCACAATTTCCTATTCCAATTGCACTCTTTGTGCTCCCCCAAAGGTACCACTCCCCCAACTCAGGTGGGGTGAAGCTGGATGAAGGGACTGCAAAATTCCCCATATTTTTGGATCCCAAAGAGAACATTGATGCCTTGATAACCTGAAATGTGAAACTGTAAGAACTAGTCATTGTGTATTGAGTCATCACATATTTCTTCCTAAATTTAGAATTACCAAAATCCAAACAGACCATATCCTTTTTAGAATGTAGAACAAAACTAAAAATAAAACAAAAATGTATTCCATGCTAACTCTTAAAAGGTATAGGATCTCTTTCAGATTCAGGGCTTGATAAAGTTAATCTCCCAATCCAGATTTTCTAGGAGGAGTTCATAATGTGAAGTTCTTAAAGTCATAAAAGTAGCCCTGAAGTTATTGTTCTTAGCTGTCTTGGTTTTGATAAATTATGACAGGCTTTCTATAATGTTCACGTTTCCCTTTGCAAGTGTGTTTGCATTATTACATTACCTTTGTGTTTATTTCATGATTTATACATAGTATGCTTTTCCCCAGAAGCAGTTTCTGAGATTAGACCAGAGCCTCAAAAGCCTATTGTTGATGCATTCAAAACTAAAAAATTAAAAATTCTACTTCAAGTTTGTCAAGGATTATATTGAGGAACTGCAGAAGTACACAACAGAATAGGGTCTAGTGTCAGCAAGACCTGCTGGTTAGTATTCACATGTAATTCTTATTTAAGAGCTCTGTGGTGGGAAAAACTGGGTACTACTTCAAACTGATGAATCTTATTTGGAGGAACTCATTTTTTAATTCCAGCTGGGTTTTAATTGTATTTCTTTTGAAGAGTGCTTTCTGAAGCTACAAAGGAATACAGTCATACCTCAAGTTGAATGTGCTTCGGGTTGAGCGCGTTTGAGTTGCGCTCCACAGCAACCTGGAAGTAACGGAGCGCATTACTTCCGGGTTTCGCCACTCACGCATGTGCAGACGGTCAAAATGACGTTATGTGCATGCGCAGAAGCGCAGAAGCGGTGAAACGCGACCCGCACATGCGCAGTCGTGTCTTACATTCGGATCCCGTTTGCATCTCGAGGTACCACTGTAATGACTAGAATCACAGAATTGGAAGGGCCCACGAGGGTTATTTAGTCCAACCCCCTGCAATGCAGGAATCTTTTGCCCAATGTGGTGCTCGAACCCTTGACCCTGAGATTAAGAATCTTATGTTCTACTGGCTGAATAATAGGCATTACATACGTCACCTGTGACCCAAGTACCTATCCACTACAAAACTGATTATCTTTTGATGTTCCATTAACAGAGTGTCACAGTAGACTGCAGTCAGGGGTAATGCATTTTAATTACAATCCTAAAGCAACAGAAACACATGCCTACAGAGGCTTTTGATTATTTTGCCCAAGTTGCTGGCTATGGTTACCTGCATTGCAGGAGTTTTTGAAGTGAAATTAACAAAAGGTTTTAAAAAGTGCTAGTTATGTGCTAAGGAGTTCCATTAGAGTTGCACAGGAGACAACAGATATCAGCTTTTTACTTCTTCTGTTTAAGTAGCCCCTGTCACATTGCAACAAAATAATCAAAAGCCTATTTGGGCTTGCAGAGTTAGTTGTGCAGTTTCCCTGGATTCCAGCCAGTGTTTTTATTGCCTAGACCACAGGTAGCACATTAGAACTCAACCGCTATTGTCAGTTCCAGCCACAATGCCAACTACTACTCAATATCAAATACGAGGTTGGTCTTTGAATTCTAATGTATCCAGTGCCCATTCATTGCTCAAAGGGTATACAAAATTAAGTAGAGAGCCTTTGGAATAGTTGCTACTGTTCCTTGAAGTTAATTCTTTGGCTGTAAGCATGCATTGTACTTTTCCAGTTTTTGTATAATCTAGCACAACTAGAGTTTTAAGTAAAAATAATGGCAACATTGTAATTCTGGCCTCCTTTCCATAATTGGAGTATTAAATACCATACAAGAGCTGTTCAAATGAGAGGTCAGCTGTCAGGCTATAGTGGTCACTTGATGAATTCTTGCCTCTTAGCTATCTATTTTTCTTGACCCTACTGGACGGCAGGATAAGAATGCAGCTCTATAAAACCAATCACTTGAAAGCATCTGGTTAAAGAATACCTCTTTCGCTCTCATCTTCATCTTCAAATATGAGGTCGGTCAATAATGAAAGAAAGCCATACACCCAGTCTGTTGTATCTTCCACTGCACCATGTACAAGTCTCAGTGGATCAGTGGTGAGCTTGTTTACAGATTGCCCTGAATGCAAAATATAAAGAAGAGAAGTTTGGGAAATAAAACACATTAATTTGACTGACTGATTGATAGCATTTCGATTAAAAAAAGTTGAATTCTCTAAAAAGTTGACTTTGATGAAGCAATCCTAAATGTGTGGGTGCCTTTTCTTTTGTAGGCAACAGATGTGATCCACAAAAATGTGAGCATATTTAAGGGCACCAATAATTTGCCCCTGGCCAGATATGCTAAATACACAGGCAGATTGTTGCCTACCTGATACCACAGACCCTGTTTTGGATCAGGAAGAGTATCTTTAAAAAGTGAAGTGCCCAAACAAATAATCTAGTTACCATATGACGACTTTACTGCCTCAGCTCAGTTCCTATAACCTCAGGGTAGCTAAGATCAGAACTTACGTTAGTATAAAGCCAATTGGCTTGTTGCTGAATTAGTGATTCTGCCATCGCAGGTCAACTTCTAACAGATATTCTTCTTCAGTCTTCCAGGAAACAAACTTTCTTGCTTCCCATTCCACAGATGGATACAACCCGAACCAATTTGCTGTTTATTAAAATGCCACATGGATTCTATTTGCACTTCTTCAGAGAACCAAAGCTTTGGCCTAGAGGCAGCCTGTCTATGTATCTAGCATAGACTGGAATAAACCATTGTTATGCTTCCATTATTTGTACAATACTGTATAAAACATATGGAATGAAAAATAAAATATAATGAAAAATAAAATCTGATTAAGAGAATTGTAAGTCAGCTGTGATACAACTGTGCAAAGGGAGGAGCCTGCGGAAGGCAGAACTGTGGTAAACAAAAGGGGAATAGCGCTAGGAATGATGTGTGAGATATACGTATGTACATACATACATACATACATGCATGCATATATAATCCTGGGTGTCCAGGTTCGTAGGTCATCAATAAAACAATAAATCACCCAAGGCCAGTGAAGTTAACTCTTTATTCAAGGGAACAAATCACAGCTCAGGCCTAATAGCCTCAGCAACTCTTGCCAGGAGGTCTTGCCCCAATGAAGCAGTTGCGAGGACTGAAGGTCCACACCTTTCCTCCGCTCTCTAAGGCTCCTCCCTTGGTTCCTTCCCCAGCAGCCTTAGGCTTTGCCTTCTTGCCTCTTGTTCCTCTGCCCTCTTCGTTTCTCTGTGTGTGCTGGGATACCAGAAGGGAGGAGAGCTGGGTGCAGCAGGATGAAAAGACTCTCTGTCTTCTTCCACAGCCTGCCTACACTCAGCTTCTGAGTCTGCAATGCTCTCTGCCACCACCTCTTCCTGCTCATTAAACCCTGTTGCCTCTTCTTGTCCTGACACCTCTTCCTCCCAGTCTGCTTGCTCTTCTCCCTCTGACCACTCACAGTCGTCCCACCACAAATCCCCTGGCTCTGAGCCTTCTTCCCTTGGGGGTTCCCTAAAGGGCTCCCCAGCTTGTGCCTCTCACCACTACTCTGCATCTAGACAGTCCGTGACAATGGGTCACCTGTCTTCTGCTAACACAAGCAGTACAATCAAGGTGTATATGCAGACTCTTATTCGTGCCTCTTAATAATGTGCTTGTAATAGGAAAAGACAAGGAGCCTTGGGCTGCCCTGAAAATCAATCAAGCCCACTGAGTGCTCAAAAACCTTTGAGGGAAGTTCAGAGTGTTTGAAAGGAGCATTCATATTGCCCAACTGATGCATTTACTCGCCCAAAGTGGTGGTGGTGGGGTTTCACTGAAGGGACGACAAGTGATGGGGTGAAGGGTTGGGGTAGCAGGTGGGAAAGGATTTTAAAGGTGAGGTCTGTAAGGCTTCTCCTCTTTCAAGCAAATTATAAAGGCAAAGTCATTTACAGATGGGGATCACAGGGATTGTAGTTCAGCTCAATGATGCCCCAACAACAGAAGACATGGCCAGAATCACCTATCATAAGGAGGAGAGGGGTGTATCTGCATCACTTGCTACCTCATCCCGTTTCAACATGGTTATTCTTCCCATCACCTTGTCCTTGGGAGAGGGGAACAAGGTAGCAGATGGTGCAGGGCTTGGAGTGAAAGCAGAACCGAAGTGGGGAGGCAGCTCAATGTTGGTTGTGTGCCTGCCTTGAGTCAAGAATTCAAGCAGGAGTGTTGAATTTTCAAACCCACCTTTCGTTTTTAGCCTTACCAATCCCTATTATTATTATTATTATTATTATTATTATTATTATTATTATTATTATTATTATTATTATTATTATTCTGCTCAAGCAAGGTAACCAAGTGCAATAGAAAATAGTGGTTCAGCAACTGCAGCGCTTCTTGCATTTGTAACACCCTGGACGTACTCTGGGGAGGCACCTGCCAAAATGCCCCCATATGGAAGCTATTGTTGCAATATGTTGCACTTGGTGTTTCCTTCAAAAACAGCTCAGAATTTCTAGTTGGATCAAAATAGGGCTACTGGAGCTGGCTGATGAAAAACATTCAACTAGTACTTTTCCACCTACACCAGACTCATTTCCAGACTCATTTTAAAGTGTTCATGTTGCTCTTTAAACTCCTAAACAGCTTTGTCCAAAGTACCTCAAATGCTGTCACCTTCCTGGACTCTTAGGTCATCTGCAGAGGTCCATCTCAGGCTGTCCTCACCATTTAAAGCCCTGTTTGGTGGCAGTGGCACCTTGTTTCTAGAATGCCTTCCCTAGATAGGTTCCCCTTGCACCTACTTTATGATCCTCCACAGAACAGGTCTTGCTGCTGCCTTTTTTACGCGTTTTAGTTTTGTGTTGTTTTATTCTTGCTTTAATAGTTATGGTTTAATTCTTCTTGTTCACCACCCAAAGAATGTTAGGTATTGGGCAGTATGGAAATATTGTTATTAAATAGTCTTAATACTAGTAGAAATAAGTAATAAATTAAAGATACAAGAGTCTGGTCTTATTTCCAGCAGAGGAGCAATATTAAACTCTGCGATTATGCACATTCCGTTATCATTTTCTTTTTCACAATTGTGATATCTAAGTATTCAGAAAACCACATACAAATCTGTTTTCTTGTTAATTGTATACCTAATGTTCACAACAAATACTAGTACCACCACTTCACCACCTTAAGCTCCTTACGAATTAAAATATATACCACATAATTTGTGAGTTATTTGAAGAAGACCATAAAAGGTTCTCAGAAAGAGGTAGAAAATGAAGGTTAAAATAAAATGCTGAAAGAAGAAGTAGATAGATAGATGATAGATAGATAATAGATAGATAGATGATAGATGATAGAAAGAAAGAAAGAAAGAAAGAATGACATACAAGTACTCTAATAAAATATGGCATAATGAATTTAATAATGTTTTAAGAACAGTGTTTGATATGGGTGCACAGTAATAAATTGGCTTCTTGCTGCCCAACAAATGGCTGATGGAATGGGAGGCGAGCCAGTCCCAACCCCTTCTAAGATAGGTATCTGATGTTGCAAACCTGACACACTAATTCCAAATCCAGTGTCAGGCTTCATTTGCAAATGATCTCAATAGCTATGATTCAACTCCAGAAACCATGTGCATAGCACACCTTTGTGTATATGGTACTTCATCCAACAAGAAAACACACACACAAAAGCCTGCCCAGTTCTACACACGCATCACCTTTGATAGAATGCAGAGATTGTCAACACACTGTGTCAGGTGTGGGGAACCTTTGCCCCCCCCCCCGTGCTGTTGCTGAACTACAACTCCCATCAGCCCCAGCAAGCATGACCAGTGGCCCTATGTAGTTTTCAAAGGCATTAAAACGACTTTTCTTTTTTAAAAGAAGAAGAAGATGGCATTTACGTGCAAATAAACCCTATCTATTAATCATATTTATACCACCCTTTACCCCAAGGAACTGAGAGCAGCTTACATGTGATTCCCAGGTGTCTTCAGTTCAGCATTTGAGCTGTATTTTTTCAACCATTCTCAGAGCTCATTTACAGTGTACTTAAGCTGAAGTATTTAATGTGATTTAATGCCAATTCGCAAATGTACACATAACATTTGTTTTCTCTCCACGACAACTTCCCACTGAGTGTGCAAATTGACTCCATTTACAAGCATTGTGTTTGAAGTGCTATGAAAGTTTGCTTTGTGCTGCTTGACTTGCTATGGTTCATTCATGCATGCAAGCCCCTACTTAATTTTACAGTTATCAAATATAAATAAATGGATGTGTGACCCAGTCCTAATAGCTCCATTCTCTTCAATTCGAGTACATTGGCTTAATATTTAAGTCTTAAATCTTCCTTCCGTTCTTCCTTAACTGCTTTTTGGATCGGCACTTGTGTCGGTTTTACTCCTTTTACCTCAGAGCATTTAGTTCCCAACAATGTATACTGCAGGTTTATTATGGAGTGTCTATATATGTCCTGTAATTTGGAAAAACAAAAACAAAAACCCTTTGCAGCAGTTGTGCAACTCAATATGATCAAAGAGCATGACAGATATGTTTGAAACGTGGAGAAAAAAAATAAAATGGGTTCCTTGCCTCTAGGGATCTCAGCTTTCCCCACATCTTTGTCAATATCAAGTTGATGTATTCCTATGAGAACAAAATACACATGAAGTAAGAGTAAGAAGAGGAAAAGTTAAACCTGCCTTCCCAAGCCCCTCCCCTGTTGGCTTCCCACTACCCAGTCCTTCTACTGCCTTCCCACCCCCCCCCCCCAGGATTACTGAGCAGTAGGGATGAGGGGCTTGCTTGTTATTATTCTTATGGGCATCCAGGGACACTGCAAAGCTAAGTGTCTGCCTGGAGCCATCTACCATCTTTATATCCCAAGGATGCCTATGGGGCCCAAAGGCATTAAAGGAAATGAATGTGATAGGAGGGGATAGGGATCAGTGCTTCACTTTGAAATGTTCCCAGCTGCCCTGAGGGAGGGGAAAAAACCTAAAAATCAAAAGGAGTTTTGCTGGGCAGCAAGGATGGTATCTGTAGGTGCACTGGGAAATCCCAGGGTAAGGCTACATACATTTTTACTTCCGGTTAGCGCCAGCGCTTAATGGCGGATTTCTCCCGGAGCTCCGGGAGAGATCTGCTTCGTGGGTTCGGGTCCTGCAGCCACGGCGGAGCGGGGACCCTCAAAAATCACAGGCGCGTAGCCTGTGAACTGGAGACTCGGCGGGCACCTTTGCGCCCCCCCGACGTTGTGAAATAGCCTTTCTAAAGGCTACGAAACAGCGGAGGGTGTGTGGAGCGGTGCTGAGAGTCGCTTCTACCCAGCCTGCGAAGTGAAGCCGCGTCGCCATTAGCGGAGAGCGCTGACTTCTTCCGGTGAATTTGGATTAAAAGACCAATTTTCCGTGAGTAGGATTGAACTTTAAAATATAATTGGACGTTAAAATTAAAGAATTTGGGCACCGAGACGGACAAGCACTAAAAAGGAAGTCTGCTTTCCGTTCTGTAGCAAGATCAAAGCGAAAGGCATTCAAGCTGTAACTTTCTGACAGGAGAGTTTTGCGAACTAAGAAATCCACCACCAAGTAAAGAACTCCCTCCCCCGAAGGCAGGAGGGGGGGGGAAGAAGACGTTAAAGTGCTTTTCTGCCTGCTCAAAAGAAATTGAACTGTTTATCGCTGCTCCTTCACCTGGGGGTCGGACTGCCGGAGAAAAGGAACCGGCTAAGGACTGTTGTTACAAGAAGGTTAAAAAGTAACTGTAATATTGACTCTAGCTACTCTCAACTTGAAATACGTTACTTTGTTGCGCAGTAAAGTTATTTGCAGGACACTATTGATTTGGATCTTTTAAAAAGAAAAAAGAATAATTGTAAGAGACTAGGAGGGCTAGTTTTGTTTTTTGGAAGGAGTGGGACTAATTTGAAGGCAAGGATTTGACTTTACGCCCTCTAGAGGACTTGTGAATAGTTTCAGCAACAAGTGGAGTTTAAAACTTGAGATTTTCTTTTTCTGACAGCTTAAGAGTGTGGGAATGACCTTGAGTGAAAGACTTTGTTATGGCAGATGGTAAAGAGAAAGAGGACTCACAAGAAACAACCTTGAGATCTGGTAGACAATACAAAGTCGATCTTTCTATGCAAAGAAGGGCTTCTGTATCAGGAGCCTCTGGAACTGCAGCTGTCTCAAAGGCAAAAGTGAAAATAATGTCTTCAGAAGAAGCATTTGCTAAGGCATTGGGGAAAATAAATGACTCTTTGGAGGAATTAAAAAAGCAAGGCGCTGAAACAAATAAGAAAATTGAAGAAATCTCTGGGAAAATCGATTTAAATACAAAAAGTATAACTGACCTTGGGAACAAAGTGAATTCTAATTCAGAAGCAATTGGGAAACTACTTGAAGATTCATCTACAACACGAAAGATAGCTGAGGAAGCTAAAGAAATTGCAACTGCTGCCGAGGAAAAATTTCCACCGGTGTACAGGAAACTAGATGAGTACGAGCTGGCACTCTCTATGCAGGATATGCAACGCAAGGAGAGGAACCTAAGGATTAGACTTGTGCCGGAAAAGGAAGGAGACAACTTGGTGGACTACTTGACAAAAGAATTTTCTGACTTTTGGAAGCAGGAGCTGGATAAAGAAAAATTTAAGATTGAGAGTGCATTCCGATTGGGAACAAGGCAGAGGAAGAACAGACCCAGAGACTGCTTAATAACTTTAAGATCAAAGGAGGAGAGAGACAAAATACTGAACCTGCATTATCAAACAACCCTTCAAATTGAAGATTTTCACATTGAGATTTTTAAAGACATTCCCAAAAGTATTTTGGATGCAAGAGGTCCATACAAGGACTTGGTGACACTGCTGAAAAGGAACTACATACCATTCAGGTGGGAGTTTCCCCAAGGCTTGTCTTTTAAATACAAGGGGAAGAAAAGAAGAATAAAGACAGTGAGTGATAAAGACAAGTTCTTAGGAGAACACGAAGAAGACCTACAGAAAGAGACGTTTCCAGGACAAGGACACCCTTCAAGCAAGGGACCACTAGATACGGACACGGAACCACCGACAAAAGACGAACAACAACTGGGAGCTGTAGGAGGAAGTAAATAACCCCATCATGGCTCTGCAACTTCTAACCTGGAATTGTAACGGTTTAAATATTCCCAGAAAAAGAAAAAATATATTTCATGCTTTAAAGAAAGACCAATTGGACTTGATTTGCTTACAAGAGACTCATGTGACAAGAGCACATAGAAAATTATTAATAAACAAAAGATTGGGACAAGAATTTATATCTTCAGACAGAGTTAAAAAGAGAGGAGTGGTGATCTATGCAAAGGAAAATTTGCAACCGAAACAAATTTTTAAAGATGATCAAGGAAGATATTTGGCAATTGAAATTCAATTTCAAGGAGAAAAGTTTTTGATAGTGGGAATCTATGCACCAAATGAAGGGAAAGCTGAATTCTTTAAGAAGTTGCATGAGATTTTGATGGATTATATGGATTACAATTTAATTATGATGGGTGACATGAATGGAGTAGTTTCAACAAATATGGACAAAGCACAAAGACAGGTAGTCACAAAAGACGGAAGACTACCAAAAACTTTTTTTGAAATGACTGACAACATGGACTTGATTGACATTTGGAGGACAAAACACCCATTAGAAAGAGAGGGAACCTTCTTTTCTGAAGCCAAAATGACATGGACACGGATTGACCAAATTTGGGTGACTAGCAGTATGGCGTCGAACATAAAGAAAGTGGAAATCTGCCCAAAAACCTTCTCCGACCATAACGCAGTAAAGATGGTGATGAAGCAAACAACAACTGGCTCCTTCAGATGGAGAATGAATGACACCTTATTTAGAGACGAGGAGATTTGCAAGAAGGCCCAAAAAACTCTGAAAGATTATTTTGAAATCAACTTAAGGACTAAAGTAGAAAAAAGAATAGTATGGGACGCAAGTAAAGCCGTGATGAGAGGGTTTTTGATACAACAAAATACATTAAAGAAAAGAAAGCAAAATGAGAGGAAAGAGAAAATCTTGGAAAAGATAAAAGAAGGGGAAAGGAAACTAAGATTGAAGCCAAAATCGCAAGAGATTTTAAGAGAAATTAAATTGTATCAAACACAATATATGGAACTGATGAATCAAGAAATAGAATGGAAAATTAAACAAATGAGACAAAAGACTTTTGAATCTGCAGATAAATGTGGCAAGTTATTGGCTTGGCAAATAAAGAAGAGACAAAAACTCAACACGGTAACAAACATAGAAGTGGAGGGAAAGAACATATGTAACCCAGTGGAAATTAGGAACTGTTTTCAGAGCTACTTTAGACAACTGTATACACAAGGGCCGCAGAAAGAAATGGACATACAACAATTCCTCGAGAAAAATGGGCTGAAAAAGATCTCGCAGGAAAGTAAGACAATTTTGAACCAGGAGATATCAGCACAGGAAATAGAAGATGCCATTCAAAGTATGACGTTGGGCAAATCACCTGGACCGGATGGACTGACTTCCAAATATTACAAAGTTTTGAAGGAAGGGTTGATACAACCTTTGAAGGAAGTCTGCAACGAGATCATGGAGGGGAGGAAGGCACCCGATACGTGGAGGGAGGCCTACATCACACTTATACCAAAGACAGAGACTGAAAAGACCCAACTCAAGAACTACCGACCCATCTCGTTACTAAATGTGGATTACAAAATCTTTGCTGATATTTTAGCAAAGAGATTGAAAAGAGTTCTGATGGAGGAGATTCATGGGGACCAAGCGGGCTTTCTCCCGAAAAGGCATTTGTCGGACAACGTAAGGAATATAATTGACATTTTGGAGAAGTTGGAAGTGAATATAAATACTAAGGCTGTTTTGATATTTGTGGACGCCGAGAAAGCCTTTGATAATATATCTTGGAGTTTCATGTTGAGGAACCTCCGAGGGATGGGGGTAGGCCAAGGGTTTGAAAACGGTATAGGTGCAATATACTCTGAACAGAAAGCAAAATTAATTGTAAATAATGTGGTTACAGAAGAGTTCAAGATTGAAAAAGGGACACGTCAGGGGTGTCCTATCTCCCCACTACTTTTTATATCGGTCCTGGAGGTTTTGCTTAATATGATTAGGAGGGACCAGCTGGTTAAAGGGATCCAGGTCGGAGCTAAACAATACAAACTGAGAGCATTTGCAGATGACCTAGTACTTACATTACAAGAGCCAGAAGCTAGCACGAAAAGAGTTTTGGAAATAATTCAAGAGTTTGGTCAAATGGCAGGATTTAAATTGAATAAGTTAAAGACTAAGGTATTGGAGAAAAATTTAACACAGGTTGAAAAAGAAAGGTTTCAGAATGAGACGGGGTTGACTGTGGTTAAAAAAGTGAAATATTTGGGTATAAATATGACAGCTAAGAATGTGAACCTATTTAAAGATAATTATGAAAAAACTTGGACAGAAGTGAAAAAAGATTTGGAAATTTGGTCAAACCTGAAGCTTTCCTTGTTAGGTCGAATTGCAGTTATAAAAATGAATGTATTGCCAAGAATGTTGTTTTTGTTCCAAGCATTACAAATAATGGATAAAATGGACTGTTTCAAGAAGTGGCAAAAAGATATATCTAAATTTGTCTGGCAGGGCAAGAAGCCCAGAATTAAATTTAAGATATTAACGGATTCAAAGGAAAGAGGGGGGTTTGCCCTGCCAGACTTTAAACTGTATTATGAAGCGGCAGCTTTCTGCTGGCTAAAAGATTGGCTACTTCTTGAAAATACAGACATTTTGGATTTGGAAGGTTTTAACAATATTTTTGGGTGGCATGCATATTTGTGGTATGACAAGGTTAAAGCACATAAAAGTTTTAAAAACCATATTGTCAGAAAAGCACTATTAAATGTCTGGGTCAGATATAAAGATTTGCTGGAAAACAAAACCCCAAGGTGGCTGTCGCCAATGGAAGCTAAGGCAGTTAAAAAGTTAAATATGGAGTCAAAGTGGCCAAGATATTGGGAAATTCTGGAAAAGGAAGGGGACAAACTGAGATTGCAGAGTTTTGAGAAATTAAAAGGGAAGGTGAGAGATTGGTTGCACTATCACCAAATAAATGAAGTGTTTAAATTGGACAGTAAAATTGGTTTCCAGGTGGAAAAATCAAAATTGGAGACTGAATTGTTAGAATCCAGTACTAAGAATTTGTCAAAAATGTACAATTTGCTGCTGAAATGGAATACACAAGATGAAACGGTTAAATCAACTATGATTAAATGGGCTCAGGACATTGGTCATAATATTTTGTTTGCTGATTGGGAAAAGTTGTGGACTACCGGGATGAAATTCACGGCATGTAATGCCTTAAGAGAAAATATTATGAAAATGATTTATAGGTGGTACATAACCCCAGTCAAGCTTGCAAAGATTTACCATTTGCCTGATAATAAATGTTGGAAATGTAAAGAAAAGGAAGGTACATTGTTTCACCTTTGGTGGACGTGCCCGAAGATTAAGGCATTCTGGGAAATGATCTATAATGAACTTAAAAAGGTATTTAAATATACCTTCCCTAAGAAACCAGAGGCCTTTCTCTTGGGCATTGTCGGCCAAGGGGTGTTAAAGACGGATATAACTTTCTTTATGTATGCTACAACAGCAGCTAGAATACTCATTGCAAAATACTGGAAGACACAGGATCTACCCACACTGGAAGAATGGCAGATGAAGGTGATGGACTATATGGGCTTGGCAGAAATGACGAGCAGAATCCGAAACCAGGGAAGAGAAGCAGCGGAAGAAGAATGGAAAAAGTTCAAGGACTATCTAAAGAAATATTACAAAATTAATGAAAGTTAGAATGATGTTGGACTGGAAAGTAAATGGTTACTATTAGTAATGGTTAAGACAAGGAGAATAAGGAAGATTAACTTAAACTTAAAGTAAAATAAGGGAAGATTTGCTGAATAATGGATTAGAATCTGGAATACAGAAAAGGGAGGCATGAGGAAGTCGGGGAAGAAAGGTATATGAAATTAAGATATGAAATGATACTTGTTTTTTGTTTTGTTTTTGCTTTTGTTTGTTTATGTATTTGCTGTTTTTATGTTATGTTTGTGTGATTATAAAAACTGTTTAATAAAAAATATTTTAAAAAAAAAAAGGCTACATACATTTTATATATGCCATTTTATCTATCCCCTAAATTTTCCTGGTGAATGCTACACTTCCAATCTACAGAATATTCCAGGTCAATTTTGAAGATACACTGAAGAAATGGGGAATTGAGAAACAGGGCCTGTTACACGTAGGAAAGCAGGGTCATATTTCACTTCAGTTGCAAGGTAATTGGAGTTGTTACATGTTATAAGTGAAGACCAGTGGAAACATCTTCCACAATATTTGCACATTTCACCAGAAGACCAACCTCTGGATTTGGGCCAGGGCAATTCTTCCAAATTTTCCTATGGAATGAAATATTACATAATATAAGGCTATACAAAGTCCTTAACAGCTTGGAACCAGTTAACTTCCAAGGTTGCCTTGTGCACTATGTGTCTACTTGACAGCTTCAGTCTGTGGAACTGGCACTACTACAGGTGCCCCATGATACTCTGTGCACAGTTGTAAGAAATTATTATTTTAGTGTGGCAGCAGCTACACTTTGGATATCTATGCCTACTGACATCAGACTTTTGCTGTACTCTTTCTAGTACATGCTTAAAACATTTTTGTTGAGGCAAGTCTATCCAGAGACATAGATGTTGATGCATTTTAATCTCTTTTACTGTTAATTTTAAAAGCTTTCAATTTTTAAAAATTGATCTAAATGATTAATGTCAATTTAAACTGTTTTAATTGACCATTTTACAGTTCTTGTAAAACGCTTAGAGGTTTTGTTACAATTAAGCTGCATATAAACTTTGTTATATACAATAAAATAAAATATGATAAAATAAGATAAGATGAAAAGTTATATAGCTGGATCTGCAAATGCAGGTCTATGCAGGGCTTTGTGGATAAAAGTTTATTTGCCTGATTCTCAAGGCTGGCTAGTTCTGCATTCCACATATTAGCTACCTGAGATCCAGCCACCTTTGAAAATAGGCAAAGAACCAAGGAAGAGAATTATTCTACCTGAAGTTCCAACACCTTCAAGATTCTTAATTGTCAAAATAGCTGGATGGTCCAGCATATAAGCAAGTTTTAGCTGTCCCTTTGCCACCTCCAATTATCTATACTATATTTGGGCTGAAACAAATGCAAATAGACAAATTCACTTTCAAAATGCATTTGAAAGTCACACCACAAAGTTCACAAAGTTCACAATGCCTGCAGAATCAACAAAGAGTCGCTTTAAAAACAAACCCCCTGTAATGCAGGAATATGCAGTTGTCCCATAATGGGATTGAACCTGGAACTTTGGCATTATCAGCGCTACAGTCTAACTAACTGAGCTATCCATGTCTGGTCATGGTCAGAATTAGATCTGCCAGAAGTTCCATTTCTTTCTTTCTTTCTGAATTTAAATCAGACTTCTTCAATTTTTTTAAAAAAGAAGTAGATACCAAATCCCCCCCTCAATTAATTGCCAGTAAGTCAAGTCAAATGCAAGTTTAACATAGTATTTGAGACATATCAGGCAAAATTCAAAATTATGCCTTTAGAGAGCTTGTGCTGCCCATTTGCTGCAAGAAAACTGGGAATTTGCTTTGATTTTCTTTGATAAACACATTCAATATGGGCAAAGGTTTTCTTTATCTTCTAGGAATTGCTGTGAGGATTAAGCAATGCTGAATCTCATGAAACCCCAGATGGATTTGAAAACTAGTTCTCATGCTTATTATATCCAAATTGGATTAATCTGTTTCTTTGTCTGTGGTGTTCCATCACTGTTGCTGCAAGGACTCCGGTTTGGTCCAAAACATGACAGCAAAAATGATTGTATATTCCCAAAGGAAACAGCCACACAAAATACACTTCTCCAACTCTGAATTATTTGTCTCACTTTTTCTTCCTAAGTAGCACAATCTTAAGCAGGTTTACCTGGAATTAAACACCACTGCATTTAGTGGGCGTAGTCCACAGGTAGCACAAATGATAACCGCCAGACATTGTGGACTACAACTCCCATTATCCCTGACCATTGGCTATGTTAGCCGAGACTGATGGGAGCTGTAGTCAAAACTTCTTGAGGGCAAAACACTGGCTTTTCCTGCCCTAGTTGGTGTGCTTAGGATTGCTGCTCAAATTATTTTAAAATAAAATCTTACATGTTTTTAGTTAATGAACTGGTAATGAACTGGTAGAGCCACACACTGGGGCTTCATAGTTTGAAGTACAACACACACATTGCTCAAAATCCATAAGAAGATCTCAACCTGAGCATTTCATATTGCTATTTTGCATTTTGTCACAAAGCAATTTTGTTTTAGATTCTACCACATCACCACTCGATGCAAGTCTAGTCAGTTTTGTTCCATTCAAGAATGCACCTCATATGTGTCAAACAGTTTGCCTGAATTCTCCATTTATATCGTATTAATACAAAGCTTTTTAAAAAGCTTCTGCCACCTCCCAATATACTTTTCTCTGTTTCTCTTTCTAGTCCTGGAAACAAAAGCCCCTAAAATCTGATTTATAATGAGAAATTAGAGAAATGTGCAGGCTTGATTTAGCCCACCACAGCACACAGCTCACAGATGTTCCCAAACTTTTGGATGAAGGGATCTGTACAATCCTGGCCTGGAGAAGCTGCCAACCTGACTGAGCTAGAGCTAGAAGAAAGTCCTTTTTCTGGCTATGGGGAAGCTGATGCAAGCTCCATATCCAGCCATACCTGAAGTCACATGGCCATGGCAGGATGTGGGGGGGGGGCAGGTGTCTTACACAATGGATATCATTCAGTTGGGTGAAGCTTACAAAACAATCCTCATGAGAGGCTAGAGACAACCTGAATGGCAGAGCCATCATTGCATCTGAAGAACTGCAAAGTTGGGAAGGCAAATTTGAGGGCCCTGTGTGAGATTTGTGGGGGTTTTGATCCCATTAATGCAAAGCCTCTGGTACTCCAGTCTATCTGTCTGAGGGGAGATATATCTCTCCACCAATGGGAGCATTGCTGGCAGCAGCTTCCTATCTACTATGGCAGACTTGGCAGAACCTCCTCCCCTCCTTCCATCTTGTTCTTCGGCCATGACTTTTGACTTGGGTGTTATTTGTTTAGCTGTTTGAAGAAAGGTCATCTTGATGAGTATGCAAATTTCAAAACAAATCTAGAAATTCACAATAGTTCAGCACAGCCCTAATGAGTGCTCATATGGAAGCATGTAAATGACTAACAGATTGGTCTGTGCAAATTATTTTGCTTAATTTTCTAATTTTAATGAGAGCACAGTGGATTAAACCTTGGTCTTCAGTTCATTTCTGTGATTGTTAAATAATTAGACGAGTCATATTTTAACTGGCTTTGGATGGATTGCAAAGATTTGTTTAATAATTGATTTTTTTCAATTATATGTGAAGATATCAGTATATTGAGTGCAATTAAAATAACTGTACAAATGAGGGTACTTTATGCAGACAGATTTATTTATTAGATACAATCTAATTCCCTAATAATGGCAAGCTATTGTATGTGTGAATCCTTTTAGACTAATTTCTGTCAGACATGAAAGATATTTAAAGCATTTCAATAGAATGAGTACTCAGAAGCATTTTAGTAGAGCTTGCCTGCCTGCCTGAAATGAATATACAGTGTTTCACCTAATTAATATTTTGAAAGACTTACATCATTAATGGTATTTAAAAGAAGACCAGTGTATCTTATATGAACCTATTAAATTGAGTAGACCATTAGAGCTATCCCATATCTTGCTTATTGAATTCCATTTAAGTACATGAGGAACACAAACCTTCTACATTTGAAAAACCCCTCAGAAAATCAGAGGGTTTGATCAGATTAACATTTAAGGGAATAATCTTCTGACATCATCTCACAAAGAAAAATAATTCAACACGTGTGTGTGTGTGTGTGTGCATACACACATACACAAATTCTTTGAAACAACCTATGAGAAACATATATAGCATAATGTTTTCTGCTCTAGACTGTTTATAACTTATTTCTTATCTCTCTGTCCTGCCTGACACTGTAGTACCCCATCATTGGGAATGCAGATGCTGACATCTACAGTATTGTACAATAAACTGATGGGAATATTCTAGGGGAAAGCTTGTACCTCCCACTTTCCCCAGGACACCATGTTAACCACTAATCATCTACATTTGCAGACCTAAAATAACATTCGTGATGTCAATATAATGGTAACCTCTGGATATAAATACCAGCTGACTGTACTGAATCTTTTAAAATTAGACAATATACTATTTTCAATTGTTCACTCCCACACTTAGCTTGGAAATAGCAGTCATTTAGTGGTTCTCAGAAGGACCTTACAAACTGTATCTACTTTGAAAGTGATTACCTTACATTTTGTAAGATATACGAGTCTCACCTGCCAGGGTTTTGTAATCTACCAAGTCAAACATGACAATGGCCACAGCTGACCAGGTAACAATGAGTGCAGCGACAAGTAGCCATGCTGCTGGTGAGCTGAACGTGGTGGCAAAGTCTTCTGAAACTTTCTTGGACACTTTCACATGTGGCATGGGGACTGTTCCATTCTTGTTGTCTATCACTGTAGTGGTGGACACAGGTCCTAAGAAACAGGTAAAAGAGATGATATAAATGCACAAGTCTTGACGGTTGCACCTCCCAGCATTAAGGAAACATTTATACATTTGTAGAATTTAAGGCACAATAAAAAAAATGAGATTTTGCTCTCAGAGCTCAACAATAACAAAGTTGTGGATGGAATCATGAGAAGAAAATTCAAATTGCATATATCTATAGCAGAGCTTGTTTGAAGGACTGGATCACCCTGGCTTAGTTCTGGAAACTGCCTTCAGTTCCAGAACAGGTAGAAGGCTTTTGAGCATGAACACATGTTCTCTGTCTTGCCACAAATAAACAACATCTGCTGTAGTCTCCACATTTAGGAATATTGGGGCTAGGGTTCAAATAAACCAAAATAAGTCTTATTGTACAAGCCAAAGGCCATGACAAAGCCCTATACACACTGTCAGGAAAAGAAATAACTGTATATAAAAAATAGAGCCACTGCCTGAAGTCTAGGGTTCAAAAGCTGTAGGGCATGATTGCCTGACACCTTTCAAGTCCTGGCATTTCTCCAGATTCTACTATAGTTTAAGAAATTAAGCACTGATCAGAAGCAGTAAGTATTTAACTTACAAATGGGCAATCTAACAGCATGCTATTATGTACGCAAGTGCAAAGATAACTGAATTCTTATAACACGCTGACACAGCTGCTGTGTTCCATCACATTACTTCCACAGAAAATAAATTTAACATGGGGAAGATGTCTCAATTGCCCCTTGACCCTTGTATTTAACTAAAATCCTCAACAGAGTTTGATTCCCCCCCAAAAAGTCATAAAATGTTCATGGTGCAAGTGAAATAATGCCAAATGAAGGCTACACATCAACTTTATTTTTGACTTTTTAGAAATTGGACCCTGCCTTTTCCCTAAGGAGCTCAGTGTATTGTGGACTGCATTACACACTTGTATCTTCACAACAACTCATTGAAGTAAGGTTTGTATGAAAGAGAAAGATTGGCTCAATATCACCCAGCAACCATCATGGCAGAAATTTCTACTCAAGTCTCTCTAGTCCAAGTCCAATGCGTTATTTGCCTCATCACACTATTTCTCTAAATATATGCAGATCTAAAGTTATACATTTAAATGAACCTCCAGACCCTTGGAATAATAATTTTAAAAATCACAACATGTCTATCTAACTGGTAACCACTGAACGTCTTTCAAAATATGAGAGCTAGCTAAGCTGAAGCTCAAGGCTAGATTTCAGCAAAATATAGTAAGGTAATGCCATATGCCAATTTCAAGAAAGTCATCGCCACCTGTCTGCTGGCTAAGTGATAGCTACATCTTTATGACACACTAGTATTTAGTATACTTCCATTTTAGCAGTTAAGAACACTATATTCTGCACACAGTTCAAGAGAGCGGTAGTCTCTGGTTTCATTATATAATATTCCATAGTGCTAAAATTAAAATACTTAAAAGCAACAAGCAGAAGGGTACTTTCACATGTTTTTCTCTACTCTAACTACCCCAACCCCACCTTTTTGCTTTTTGTAATGGGCGTGGTGATGCCTACATACATCCACACGGTCTGCATCAGTTCTCCATTCAGTTGGCAATGCCAGCAGTCCATTGTGAGCCTCTGTGTAGCTCTGATTGGCTAAATGTTGTCACTGTTGCCAGGATAATGTCCAGGTTGAAGACCAATAAGGCACCAAAGCTGCATCCAATCAGATCCAGCTATGTGACTTGATGGCAAAGCTTGTTAAATAGGCATTGTACTCACTCTAAATGATTTATTTTGCCCTCTGTGAGCCACAGCTGCGCCATGTATTTAAGGCACTCTTATACCACTTTAGATGATGCCTTCCCCTAAAGGATCCTGGGAGCTGCAGTTTGTTAAGGATGCCGAGATGTTTTAGGACACCCCCTCACAGAGCTACAATTCTCAGAGCAGTTTAACAATCTTCTTCACAGAAAACTCTGGGATTCTTTTGAAGGAGCCGTGGCTATTAATAAAGTGGTATATAAGTGCTTTAAATGTATGGCTGATTGGTTACACAATGATATTAATGTTACCCAGATAGAGAATTATTTTGGGAGAAGGAGAAGATTTAAAGCAGCAGACATTTGGACTGTGAACCCCAGAGAAGAGATGTGAAAAAGGACCACTTTTGCAGTCTCTCTAAAAATGTTTCGGATTCTTCCAAAGCCTTTATTCCTTGGCTTTAAAAGCTGCCAAGGAAGATTAACTATCTTCATATTGATAAAGAAGTAATCAACCTGACAACAATTGTTTTCAAAGCTACAGAAAGCCCAAGAATTCACACTTTCCTGGTGATCCATTTTAGGAATGTCCTAGTAATTGTATGTTTTTACATTATGTGGATTAATGCACTACCATTTAATAGTCTGCAAAAATATAGCACTAAAACAAATTCCACATTCAAAAGATTGTAAGGTTGGGTACAGAGGGAAAATGACGAAGATGGTGTCCCATTAGAATTCAAGTGCTATTTTCACAGATTGCCTATTACCCTCAGAGCTAAAATCTTGGAAGCACTTGACTTTCTTATATTAGAAGGTGAGATGCTTATGGAATGCTTCACTATCAAATCCCTCCACAATTTTACAGGATAAAATGTGAATTTACTTTTCTAGAAATGTTTGCTATGAGTACTGTTAGAATCCATGGCTCTTCTGGGCTGAATTTTTGAAGTGGGTAGCAGGTTGGGAGTGAAGGAAGAGGTAGTGGTGCTGCAGTTGTAGAAACCTATTTTCACATCTAAGGAAGTATCTTGACCTCTTTATGTAAATAAAAGAATTTAGCATGCATCCTAGGGTTAAGAAGCCCTAGCAAGGCTCAGGTCCTCATGAAAATAATTTGATTCTCTGTTCAGCTCAGTATTTCAACATGCCTGCTATACTAGGGGGTGGGGAGAGTACAACTTGGTACATATTGGGACAGTAGCACTTCTAATAGCAGCTATAAGGTAGAGTCTATGGGAAAGGTAGGCAAGGTTTCTTGGGATGCCCAAGGGATCATTACAATGTCCTCTACTGGCAGCAGATGCCTGCTGGTCTTGCACCAAGCCTAGGCATTCAGTTTTGACTGACTGGTATCCAGGAGGATCAAGACACCTTGAAGGCCCACAGTCATGGACTGGAAGTCAATCTTCACAATTGGAGCTATTGTCCTTACATTCATTTGTGAAGATCACAGACTCCCTCAGTCTCGCCACAGAAGATTCTAATGGTTTTCAGAGCTGACAAAAGCTATTCTAATTGGCCTCCTTGTCAGCTCGGCAGTTCTAACCCATTTTGCTTTTGTACACAATTTCCCTTGTTCTTTGTCCTCTTTTCATCTCACATTCCTTTCAAACATCCCAATGCTGATCAAGTGATTTGTTTTACACTCAAGATTTCTAACTTGTGATGTCGTGTAAGCCGAACAAGATTGGCATGCTACATAGCTTTTGCCACTTACATGAAATGTGGTCTTATTTATGAATGATGCATTTGGTTCATGAATACTGTCTCATATACTTAGATACAATCCATATGCTTATTTCTTTTTCATTTTAAATACATCTCATATTCCATGTCCCTAAGCATAATTTTGGTTCAGTCAAATTGCACCAGGAGGGAAAGTCTGCTGAGTAACAAACAGTTATAAAGATCTACTACACAATGCAAAATTACAAATCAGTAACATAACACATTCAAAAGTTGAACTTTGGTGATTACGAGAGCTGAGTGTGCATAACTAATTCTTCTTCTGCTGCTACAGTGGCGGCTACTATATAACAGTTATATAGGTCCATTGGTGCCAATATACGTATAGCATTACCTAAACCAAATAACTAATGGTTTGAAAAATCTACAGGAGCCACATCTTATATTAAACATTAAGAAGCTAAGCATGAAAATCTAGTGTCTGAAATTCTCCTGATCTGATTCACAGCACCACCAAATTTTGGAGTTTCAAGCCCATAGAAAATAAAGGTACAGAAAGGGGCAAATCATTTCATTCCTAAGTAAACTCACCTGACTCCCCATATTTCTCCCATGGAATTTCCATATGGTGTCCAGCTTTTTCCAGCTTCACTTCAAGACACAAGAGGTTGAAGAGCAAAGATGCTTGCTAGGCAGAGAGGTGAATCAAGTCTGAATTACATTGCTTGCATGATTGTTCTTCAAACATAAAAAAGGGAGTACTGGGGATAATTCAGTTCTTTCCTCCTGTGCCTCAGTCTCAACAAAAAGCTCCCTTCATCAAAACTGTTATTCGGTATGGTAGGATACTCCTGTTGCCCTCATAACAAACATCAACTTTAGATGAGTATTTTTTTTATATATAAAAAAGATGTAACCTTGTGCACAGGGCTACAAATGATTTCTACAACACATATCCTTGTTTATTGGTACCAACTGTTGTGAAGTCATCACACTAAAAGCTATTATTAGTTACTAAAAAGCAGGGTTGGATTAATTGTTCTGCCGATAGCACAGTGCTAGACTTCAGCTGAATTATGAAAGATGTTATGTATTTATCTGGAGCTCGCAGTGTACTGGCTTGCTCATCACTACAAGTTTCCCCTTGTGGTCTTCAAATGCAGGGTGTGCTCTGGGGGTTGATTTTCAGAGTAAATACAGATGACCATTTACCAAGATGGTAACTTGCTAATGCTGAGGAAGTTATTCCATTCACCAGGACGATAACTTGCTGTGATAAGGATATAATCACTGGGAAAACATATATCATTTTGTCAGATGGGGAAGTAAATCTCATCCATATGGGGACAGAGCTGACTTGAGTTCTCACAAGGACTCCACTCAGGTCTGTTCCCAGGGAATAAAAGGGAAAACTCACTTCACCTTCCACCACATCTCCCATACATCCTCCCTGTAGTCAGGCTTGCATGTACCCATCATTGGGGCTAGTGGTTTTGTTTTGTTTTTACCTTGCTACAGATTATAATCAGTTGCTGTTATTTTGGGCCAGAGAAGAATTTTTCCTTCAGGTAAATTGGCCAACATGGGGTTTCTGCCTATCTCATAGCAACTGTCACAACTTTAGTGGGTAAGGCATTGGGTGAAGCCTTAGTCATGGTTGAAGGGGAGGTTGTAAACCTCTGCCTGCATCTCCAAGGGAATGAGGTATTCTGTTAAAGGGATCCTGGAATAAGTGCTCCTCTCCAAATGCCCAAATGCCCAGATGCTATGACTAGGGTCATAGCATCCCTTCAAAAGGGGAACCACATGGGGTAGTACCTTTTTAATGTATGTCTTGGATTTCCTCACCACTGGTTCAACCTCTGAGAGAATCATCCAGCAGGTGGGCTGGTTGATACGGGTTACACCCAACGCGTAAGCCCAAACGCCCTACATCTGTAATCAATAAAATTGTGGCCTAATTTGAACCAAAGGATTGTTGTCATGAGCGGTCATTCAGTTACATTGTACAGAGCAGGTCGGCAGGCTCACGTATTCTGGGCATGCAAAAATTACCTCCCTTCCTTTTCCATTGATGGAAGTTTCTGCTGGATCAAAACGTTTTCCATCAGCAGAGAACCATGATGCGGCCAAAGTTTCAGGTCTGGAAATTTAAATGTCATGTTCCAGAATGTGCATTGCCCACTGTACAACAAAACATTAGTGAGATCCTGTGCTGCATGAGGGCCTTTGCAAATGAGGGTATGAGCCATAAGCTCCAAGTACCTATAATTAAAAGGACCTGAGGAAATGCAGTTGGGAAAAACTTTTGGCAACGATTGCCCATTAGAATAAAGTAGACAATACTAGGTTGCATGTTGTATATGGCAGCTTCACGTGGTCATACTAATGCTTGCAGAGGAATATGTATTATGCTTCCGAGATGAGGGGCAATTCAGAATATGGTTTTATCTACTGCAGGATTAAATAGAAAATTGCACTTAACAAATGAATGTACAAGTTGTCATGTAAAATTATACACAAAACCATCTTTCCTACATAAAGGCCTAATAGGGCTTTGCATGGGAAAATCCTACACAGAAGAAATTTGAGAACTGAGCTTTTAAAGGCAGGGGACTACAGACAACACTCTCTAGAAACAGTTTCTGATCTGCTTATTGCCTCTGCCTTCTTTCTTTTTAAAAGGCATTTGCATGAAAACAAGATCTCTCTTTCTAAAGAGTTCATCAGCTCCCGCTGCTTACATCCACCTGGAGTCATAATCCTGCCTTTGTGATATCATAATCATTTTCACATCAATATATTGTGAGGATTATGGTTACTTTAACTGAGAATGAAGCAGTGGGGACATCTGGTTTTTGTTTTTGTTTAAAAGCAGTATACTATTTTAATGCAAATATGTTTAATAAAAGGCCAAAAATGTAAACTGTGTGAATGTACTTTTCTTTTCTCCTAAACAGAATATTTTTCAATGGCTCCATAGTGCATTCATATCCTTACAAATTAAAAAGCAACAAAAACCAGAGATTTCCAAAACTTGATAGCCATGTCCGCATTATAGCGGGGGCAGGCAGAAAACTGATGAGGCTCTAACGGTAGAACTCAGTATAATGCACAGTAGATCATCATGGATTTCTGACTCCCAAATACGTAACAATAGCAACTACAAAACAATGTTTGTTTGCTTTATTCCTAATTAGTCTGAAGATGAAGAAAGGTAGTAGTGGGGAGACCAATAATGGGTTTTTGTGATAAAATGACTGTGTGCTGATTTTGGTACCAAAAGGAATTTCTGCATGTGTTCAGGGGCATTCTCTGTCTTAATGCTAACTGCACATCTACCCAACACCCCCAACCACTATTTCACACCTGGTTCTGGTTGGTGGACATCAGCACTGTAATAAAAAGCAAAGTAGTTTTCAAAAGCTTAAAATCTGCTCATCCCTGATCTGAAGAGTATAGGAAATATCTAATTCATGTACCTGTTTCCTAGCATGAAATAGAAGCATCCCATATTCAAATATATTTATTTATAGCCAGCAAAATTCTTGCTAGTGCAAGGGGACTTTCCCTCCACTCCTCCCCACATGTGCCCCATAATCAGCTTCAGGTGGTCAATGGGACCCCCAGAACACTGAGTATAGAGAGAGCAAGAGTGCAATAAGATAATTTTCAGAGAGGAGAAACACTTGCACTGATGGAACGATCTCCTTAGTGCTATGTTGCACACAATTCTTAGTATGGCATAAGCTTTCATGGACTCAAGCCAACTTTGCCAGATACATGGGCTTGAGTCCATAAAAGGTTATGCCTTAATAAATGTGCTAGACTTTAAGGTGCCACAACACCTTTAAATCATTTTTGCTGCAAGAAACTTAACAAACACATCTCTGGAAATTTATTTTAAAGCATTTTAGCCAATACCTCCTCCAGGAGCTTAAGGCCACATACATGCTACTTCTCCCCCTGTCTAAAAAAATTTAAAATCCTATGAGGTTGATAAGGCTAAGAAAAAATAACTGGCATTAACTCTCTAATCTATAAGAGCACAGTCACATATTTCTAAACCTCATCTATAACTTCCAGATGGCAAGCATACCACGGAAAAAAGTGATCTGGAAGACTTTTTTCCCTTAAAAGGATTGGAGTAGTAATTTCATGGCCCATTCAAAGGAGAATTTTGAAAAGCACGCTCAGTTTATTGTGAATGTATATGAAGATGAATACTTTTCCTATGAAGACATTTGGACCCCTCTTTTTATGTAACCGTAGAATTTTATGTAAGGGCTTTTTATGCGCTCCAGCTTTATTCAATCGTTACAACTTGGGAAAGGGGATTAGCATCAAAAAGTCTTCAGACGCTATTGTTGATCCTGTCAAAACACTCTCGCACAATTGTGAGTGTATTGTATAGTCCCACACAATCATTTCTGCTTTAAATGACTGTGAAGAGAGCAAAGTCCTAAAGCCTAGGTTTCAAATACTTAAAAGAACATAATAGCAGGTTTTAGCGGGATACTGTGTACACAGTCTATGTCATCTGTAGCTACATCACCTTTGGCAGGTAATCTCT
The DNA here is from genome assembly GCF_027172205.1 of Podarcis raffonei. Classification (NCBI taxonomy): domain Eukaryota; kingdom Metazoa; phylum Chordata; class Lepidosauria; order Squamata; family Lacertidae; genus Podarcis; species Podarcis raffonei. The sequence goes on from NC_070604.1 coordinate 58,073,838, forward strand.
GCAAAGACCACGAGATCAGCAGGATTAACAGCAGCTGGTCCAAGTATTCTTAATAGCACCTTTTCTCTTCAGCAGCATGAAATACTGTGTAGGTTTAAGAGAGCAAAGCATTTTTGAACTTTTGGATGGATAGAAAGCAGGGCTATACAGGAGGAAGAGAGAAAAAGAAATTCCAGAAGCCTGTGGTAGAATGAAAATAGGCTCATGAATCCAGAAACAGCAGTGTTAAATGGCAGTAGCCACGTTATTCAAACTTCCAACAGACCCAGCCAGCAGGGCCAATGGTAAGGGTTAACAGAAGTTACAGTCCAGTCAAAGTGGAGGGCCGAAGATTCCCCATCTCCGATTTAAAGGTAAAGGGACCCCTGTCCATTAGGTTCAGTTGTGACCGACTCTGGGGTTGCGGCGCTCATCTCGCTTTACTGGCCGAGGGAGCCGGTGTACAGCTTCCGGGTCATGTGGCCAGCATGACTAAGCCACTTCTGGCGAACCAGAGCACCGCATGGAAATGCCGTTTACCTTCCCGCCAGAGTGGTACCTGTTTATCTACTTGCACTTTGACGTGCTTTCGAACTGCTGGGTTGGCAGGAGCAGGGACCAAGCAATGGGAGCTCACCCTGTCGCAGGGATTCGAACCGGCGACCTTCTGATCGGCAAGTCCTAGGCTCTGTGGTTTAACCCACAGTGACACCTGCATCCCATCTCCGGTTTAGACGCCAGTATATAGTTGATTATGAAATGAAAAAAAGGAGAGTCAGCATTCTAGTTTGGCTACATGGATGAATCTGTCAGTTTTGGTTTCTCTCCATTTGCTATTTTTTCAGTTCTTCACATATCCGAAGAAATTTGTGGTTTGCTTTTATTTATTAAGTTTTTTAGTACTCATGAAAATTTGTCAGCATTTTTGTGATAATTTCTCCTAATATATACATTTTTGTATGCAGTTTTTACCAACATACATATTTGTAAGCAACATTTCCTAACAGAATGCATTTTTGTATGTTACTTTCACTAAAATATGCACTTCTACACATGCTTTCACCCAGATATAAACAGTTTCTTGCTGGAGGACTGTATTGCAAAATTCAGTAAAGTGCAGATTCTGAGCAATAACTGTTTTCTTTCATGCATTGGTTAAGAAGTAAGCAGGTCATCATTAAAAAGCAAATGAAAATTAATTCCTTGCCCCACTCTTCCCCCAACATCCACTCTGTTCTTCAGGGATGAAACAGAACTGATTCATTCTGGAATCCACCAAAACAATTTTGCCTACTCAGTTATAGTGGACAAGACGAAAGTTTCCAAAACTTTGCCTTTTTGAATTTAAAATAACCTGCTGTTATTGACGCTGGTCTGTGACCATATTAATAAATTCATTCATTCATTCAACCTGCTGTTATCCTAGCTAAGTTGAAAATAGTCTTCCAAAGTTTCCTTATTACTAGCACAAAACTTTCATAATAATAACTTCACCAGCCTGATGATATTATTCAGATCTTAATCAGTCTGTTTGATATTTATAATAAGAATAAAAAAACTACTTATTTATTCAACGTACACCTCTGCATTTCACAGCCTACTGGATTGTGGTCATTCATCATGTCACCTTTCTTTATTCATTTCCTTTCCTGCTATATAAATAGTGCTGGACTTTGACATTAATTAGATAAGCAATAATCATAAAAAATGTGTACTTCCAGTTTTATTGAAACTGGGTATTCACAATACTGTTTTAGCCTCTCACAACTTACTGTTGCATTACAGATTTTACAGTTTACTTCTTTCTTTTCTTTCTTATTTCTTCAAAAGTAAAATAATTATGGGCTAAATCCAACCCAGATAATTTTGTAGCAAAATGAAGAGCTTTATATGTGTGGTATAAAATAAATTAACAGTAATATGGGCTATAATATCCACAAAGCAAAATAATCAGAGATTCAGTTCACAAGAGTACTCCTGTTTTGCCATAAAATTAACGAGCCATAGTCCTGAAATTACAATGAGCTTCTAAAGATATGGAAAACCATCCACTATCTGCATATTCTCCAGAAATGTCACCTGAATCCAATGGAAAATAAAATATAAAATAATGAAACCTTGATTCTCTAGCCATTTGAGCTAGAGCACTTAAATAGACTCACTTAGCTCCACCCAGGAATGAAGAGGAAGAGGGGTGGCAGACTGAATGTGGACTTTCACAGTTGGATTCCATATTAAGCATGGAAGAAATATAGGGATTGAAAGGCCACTTGAGAATAGGGATTACTGGTAAGTAAGAAGACTGAATCATTGCATATTTCCTATAGACCCCCTTGAGTGTTAAGATCAGCAGTGGGGGCCCTTTTAGTAGTTCTACCACTCTCAGACATTTGGGGGGTACAAGCCAAGAAAAAGCATTCTCTATGGTAGCACCTTAGCTGTGGAATTCCTTCTCCGCAAAGCATCTTCACAATGTTCATTTTGTCGGATGCTGAAGACGTACCTCATTATCCTGGCCTTTTACACCTGAGATATATATTTTTGGACCCACCTTATCTTCTTGATTGTAATCAGTTTTGCCCGCTTTGAAAGTCTTTTTTAATTGATGTAACGTACCCTGGGACCTCACGGTGAAAGTCAAGTAAGAAATTAATGATAACAATATTCATTACTCCTATTCTTAGAAGAGAAAATTGTAAAATAAAGTGCAGCTAATCTAAAGAACATAACTTAAATGGATAAAAAGCCAAAGAGAAATATTTGCAAACAGAAAGTACAGTGGTACTTCAGGTTACAGACGCTTCAGGTTACAGACTCCGCTAACCCAGAAATAGTACCTCAGGTTAAGAACTTTACCTCAGAATGAGAACAGAAATTGCGTGTGGCAGCAGCAGCAGGAGGCCCCATTAGCTAAAGTGATACCTCAGGTTAAGAACAGTTTCAGGTTAAGAACAGACCTCCAGAACGAATTAAGTTCTTAATCTGAGGTACCTCTGTTTAAGAAATTGTTCATAAAGACCAGGTCATCTACGTGTAACATGTTATGCAGCAAGTTGTCTTATGTTTACATAAAATACATACATTGGTGGAGACACATTTCATGTTGAAAATAGCCATGATACGTTGCACTCAAAAGGTCATGCCAGCTCTTGCATACTTAACACAGGTGTAATTAGCTCTTTCAACTTAATTATATGCTGCTCTCATCACAAATTGGGTAACTGTAAATTGCACAACTTATATGTCCTCTTAGAAACCATATACCTATTTCTGTAATGTATGATCTTCAGAAAATTCAGAGCAGTTCATAATGTGTATCCAGATTTCATAGCTTATTATTTAGTTGTTCCTTGATTGAACAATTTAAAGAAAACCACACAATCAGCAGACCATAATAATAATGAACAATTCATTACCAATTTGATTTGCAGATAATGTCTGAGGGGATTACAAAGTCTGGTTGTGCAGATTGGCAGAAGAAAAACCAGATATAAGGGGTTTAGTTGCATATCCATCTTAAAAGAATGAGTAATGTTTGCTCAGTCTTGAAAAACAAGCCAAATGATTTCAAACAATGGGAAGATTGCAACTGTAAGGCATGGGCCCTGATCCAGATCCAGAGCGTGTTCTGGATTAGACCCCTGTGACTTTTTCTTCAAAACAAAAGAAGCATGTCCCCACTTCCCCTCCCCTAGTATTTTTTTATTGTAAACCGTAATTTGACCCTGTGATGTGACTCCTTTCCTCCACACCCTATGCTCTGCTCTGCTCTCCCTTGCCTCTTCCTTATGACATTGTGCTTGTATAGCACTTGTAAAAATTAAAAGATATATTTTAAAATACAGTTGAGTACATAGGAACAAGAACTTACAATTTCCCCATCACTTAGATGTTTATAGGTTTAGATACACGTGCTTTTATCACCTCTCACTGCCAGATGCATTAGTTTATTCAAGCTGACAAGCAAAGGTATGGCAAATATAATTTTGCGAGGAACATTTTTTTAATCAGCTTTAATGAGGAAAGAAACCCCAACACATCGCTGCCTTGAATAATCACAGAAAGAGTTACCTTAAATAAATTTATGCTAACTAAATATGATTTTGTAAACCCCTAGAAATCAAATCTGCATGCGTTTATGTGTGTGTTTTCCCTTAAGGCAGCTTTCAACATCAAAAGAATTTTTAGTGGATAAAATTGTTGTTGTCACTGTCAGCAGATCCTCTTAAAAATCAAATAAAGTAACACTGTTTTGTTTTGCTCTTTACAAGACAAAGGGAAAAAACAATCAGCAGCAGCAGCACTTTGGTAATGAATTGCTGTTGAGTGGGAGGGGTGAATTGGTCCATGCCTTTTTAATGTCCCGGACAGATCATTACAATGAATGCAGCAGTGGTGGCACTTGGGAAGAGTGGAGCAGCAGCCATCTCCCAACACCTGCACCATACTCACTAAGAAAAGCAGTGGTCAGGCTGGGAGAGCTACAAGTCAGTGGTAGCCTCAGAGGTGTGCATTGCCCCAACGCAAAGCTATCTGGACCTTGCCACCACTTGGACCCAACCCATCAGGGCAAGTGCAGCACTGTGGCTGTCCAGAGGGCAATGCTTCTGCTCCACACACACTTATCCACATGCCATTGCTGTTATAATGCATTCTGTATGGGGCTTCCTATGAAAAAAAAACGAACTGGTTCAAAATACAGTAGGCAATAGTTAAAAACCTTAATTTGCTACCAGTTCCCCTCTCCTACCCTGGGAATAATTCAAAGAGATAGTTTTAACCTAAAGAGCTCTAAACACACTGGACCAAAATATCTTAAAGGCAGCCTGCACCAGTCTGAACTTGCTCATTTGCTAAGACCTTCAACTGGGGCATGTCTGTAGGTTTCCCCACCTTCTGGGAGTAGTAGATGGGCGCTTACAAGAACAGGGCCTTTCCTGTGATGGCCCTCAGACTCTAGAACACCATTTCCAAGCACATCCACACAGATACCTGCTTTAATTTCTTCTATAACAAAGAGGAAAACAATTATTTTCTCTCTCAAACCTTTGGCAGGATATATGAAGCTACCTTATATTGAATCAGACCATGGGTCAACCTAGCTCAATACTGTCAATACTGACTTGCAGCATCTCGCCAGATTTCAGACAGGGTTCTCTCCCAGCTATATCTGGAGAAGCTGGGGACCAAACCTGGGATGTTCTGCATACAAGGCTGATGATCTACTGCTGAGCTACGACACCACTACAGAAACGGCTTGCTTAATTTTATCTGCTGGTATGATTCTTCTTGTTGTTTCTATTCTATTGATTTTAATTTTTCGATTTCTTTGTCCTGTAATGCTTGTATGATGCCTTGAAGACTGGCCACCAGAAAGACTGTATATAGACAGACAAATAAACCAATCTGTCCTATGCCTTAATCCTCTATCTATACCAAGCCAAAGCTTAACTCCCATCACAGATACATTCTGCAATATTTTCCCACCGGGGCAACTGCAGCTGCTGTTGATGTAAAACTGTCTGTGCCCCATGAGAGAGGGGAGCTCCAAAGAATGTGCCAGTCCACAATTTTACAAAACTGGGTGCTGACCCATCCTCATCATGACGATTTCCATGAGCCAAAGACCTCAAATTAGAAGTCGGGTGGACTAAGAAGTCTATTTTAATGACTCCCTCCACTCAACGTGTGACTTCAAGCCAGATTGCTGAGAACTATTAGATTGCATTAAACGTCTAAGCATATGTCAGTTACATTTCTGAATACCCCAGAGACTACAGGCAAGATCTAGTGTAAGACTTTACCCGTCTCTTGATTTGTTCTGTTTTATGCCTGTGGCAACACTATTGTGGTATTGCAGCAGCATTAAAATGAACGATGAATTACTTCTATGTATCAGTGACAAAGACATTATATTCCATTTATGTGCCACAATGTATAAAATAAATCATAGTAGTAGTAGTAGTAGTAATAATAATACAGTGGTACCTCGGGTTACATACGCTTCAGGTTACATACGCTTCAGGTTACAGACTCCGCTAACCCAGAAATAGTGCTTCAGGTTAAGAACTTTGCTTCAGGATGAGAACAGAAATCGTGCTCCTGCGGTGTGGCAGCAGCAGGAGGCCCCTTTAGCTAAAGTGGTGCTTCAGATTAAGAACAGTTTCAGGTTAAGTACGGACCTCCAGAACGAATTAAGTACTTAACCCGAGGTACCACTGTATATTATTTATACCCCACCCATCTGGTCGGGTTTCCCCAGCCACTCTGGGTGGCTTCCAACAAAAGATTAAAGGTACATTAAAACATCAGTCAGTCACTAAAAACTTCCCTAAACAGGGCTGCCTTCAGATATCTTCTAAACGTCAGGTAGTTGTTTATTTCCTTGACATCTGAAGGGAGGATGTTCCACAGGGCGGGCACCACTACCGAGAAGTCCCTCTGCCTGGTTTCCTGTAACCTCATTTCTCACAGGGAGGGAACTGCCAGAAGGCCCTTACCACAGTCCTCACATCAGGTAGACACGTTGTAACATGTGTGTCCCAACATTCTTGTGGTAATGTCACAGAAGCTGTCATCTAGGCATAATATCTTGCTCAATTATTTCTGTTACAGCAATTAGATAAGCACTTCTCAGTTGTGAACTAGGGAACATGGGTGGACCTCAGCCCACTTTCAGGTGGGCATCAGCACTGCAGCCCACCCTCTCTCCTTTCAGATTTTTGATTACACAGAAACACAAGAGCCAGGCAATAGATCAATCTAACTTAGTACTGTCAACAATAGCTCTTTGGAATTTCAGACAGGAGTCTCTCCCAAACCTACCTGGAAATGCTGGAAACTGAGCCCAGGACCTTCTGCATGTGACACAGTTGTTCCACCACTGAGTGAAAATCTTCCCCCAGATACAGGAAGCTGCCTTACACTGAACCAGATCATTGCTGTAGCCCAGCAACAGTTCTCCAAGATTTCAGGCTAGGGTTCTCTCCCAGTGATACTGTACCTGGAGGGATTGAACTTGGCACATTCTGCATCCAAGGCATGTGATCTACCACTTACCAATGCCAACACCAGCAGTCCCCCTGCCCCCATGTACAGTACGTAGGCATGCATGGGAGTGAAAGCTGTGCAGGGGAAATAGTGAAAGAATGGAGAGGAAAGAGAGGAGAGGGGCAGGTGGAGAAGACTAGGAGAAGCCAGGCTGCTACATGTTGTGTTTCTGTTACACACAGACACACTGAAAGCGCTTCTCCTTCCTTCCCACTCAGCTGCCTGCCACCTCAGGAGAAAGGGCCAAAACATGGCATTGAAGGCAATGTGAAAGACTTAGTACAGTGGTACTTCAGGTTAAGAATTTAATTCGTTCTGGAGGTCCGTTCTTAACCTGAAATTGTTCTTAACCTGAAGCACCACTTTAGCTAATGGGACCTCCTGCTGCCGCCGCACGATTTGTGTTCTCATCCTGAAGCAAAGTTCTTAATCCGAAGTACTATTTCTGGGTTAGTGGAGTCTGTAACCTGAAGCATCTATAACATGAGGTACCACTGTATTTAAAAATAAATAAAGAAGTAAATGTGGAATAGAGAAGAATGGAAGTTGTTGCAGGAAAGAAGTGGATGTAAAAGGAGCAGGGAGGAGGGGTGAAAGAGGGACATTTTTGGGAAGGAGGAAATTGGTACTAGTTACACATGAAAAGAGAAGGGGATAAGAAAAGAAAAGTGAATACTTTGAGAGGTATTTCAGGGAAAGGGGAAAGTAGAAAAGAAAATTCTTCATTCAAAACCTCTGCACTGACAAATTCTGCCTAAAATGACATGGGCTCTGAACATCTGTTCAGAGCAGGTGAGCAGACTGTTGTTATATTCATGACCTGCTTGCAGGCTTTCCATAGGGATCTCTGTGACTACCATGAGCACAGGCCGGTGGACCAGGTGGGCCACTGGGCTGTTTCAGCAAGCTCATATGTTCTTAGGAATCGTAACAGCAGAAAACTATTCCTGATACACACCATTGTGTAACTGGCTCCACTCTGCAGCAGCATTTTGTGACTGGTAGGCCTTAGTTCAGCTTTCTCAAGTGGGCCCTGGTTGCAGAAAGTCTGGCATGACACCCCTGGCCTAGATGATACCTGCGCAGCTGTCAGTATATAACGAAGGGATAGACGGATAGGTGCATCTAAGAATAAAACAAAAATGCATATCCAGCTGGTGAGACAGTGCTTCCATCCCTGGTGTCTCCAAGTATGGCTGGGAAAGGCCACTATTTGAAACCCCAAATAGGCTTTAAGTTTCACTGAAGACAAGGGAACTAAATGGACCAGTGGTAGCATCCTACATTCTAATGGTTCTTAGAGACCTAAATTCAATACACAGCCAGTTTTTAAACCTTAATAGATCTAACTACTTGGAACTTTTTTTAAAAAAATGGGATCAATATATTTCTTCCCAATAGCTTTGAAAATCTGGTGCAACCTACGTATATGCCAAAATTGACACTTCTCTGAAATGGAAATGTATTGCCACCAAAAGGCCTCCCATACTCTCCATGGTGCAAATTAACAGAAGTTGTAGCAGCAGAATCGAGCCTACAATGCAAAAGGTACGTTTCTTTCCCATAATTTATATCCTGCCCATCTTCCAGTACATTCAATCAAAGCTTTAGATTTTAAATTTCTAATTGCAAGACTCAAGCAAAAGCAAATTAACAATGCAGATACTAAAATAACTCACCTTGTACAAATGCCCAACATATTTGTTTTAACAAGAGAAATAATACTTAATTACAATTTGTTTTACTCTAATTAAAGATCACTCAGATATGACACTTTATTACATTTTCCAGAATTCCTCCCCCTTTTTTTAGCAACTGAATGCTTGTGTCCCTCCATGTCAGCTTTATCTAACGTAAACAGCACTCCCATTTTTCCAGACATTTTTGAATTGCTGCTTCTCCCTTGACCCACAAGCAGTTAGAATAGGAATTACCAAGTCAAACTGTCTACAGAGTTGGCACATTGGGAATGCTTTACAGTAGGGATCAGCAAAAGGATGTCTCTTGGGCCAAACAGACACACAGACTCCTTTCTGCTCAAATCTATCTTGCCTCTGGCTTAGCAACTCGTGTGTGTGTGTGTACTTGTCAACCCACAAGCTAGAATTTGGTGAGTAGAGAACTTGTTCTGACAATGGGACTTGCCAGCATTCTGCTTTAGGAAGCGGGTTTGCATAGTGGTCCACAATCTTCTATAAACATAGCTACTGGCATAGGAGCAAACTTCTAGAGGCAGAGTTTATTTTGCCCCCCTAAAATATTTGAGAGGGCCGCCTCTGCCCCCCCCCAGTTGATGGGCATTGCCATTCAAATTGTGTGGGTGGGTGTCACGTCTTGTGACTGATTATGTGGGGGCAGGGCTTACCTGCCCTGCCCCCCCATATTTAATTCAAGTTGTCACTTGAATAAGTGCTTGCCACTTTCTTCCAAATCTATTCATGAATAAAATTAATAGCTTCTTTCTTTCTTTCTTTCTTTCTTTCTTTCTTTCTTTCTTTCTTTCTTTCTTTCTTTCTTTCTTCAAAAATGTCTGTAAACCTAAGCCTCCTTGAGTCAGCAATGCAAAAATAAGCTATTAGAGTGAAATAACTTTAAGTATTTTTTATGAAAATGACCTGTCCCTCTGCCCTCTTGCCACACTCTTACTTTTCATCTGCATTTTCTCCCACAAACACTATGTAGGTCCCGGAGACCTCTGATGAAAATTTATAACTGCATCAGCTTTATTATTATTATGCAATGCTATTAGGAAATGTACTATTGACTATGAATATGAGCAAAGGTTCCTGGGCTCCATTAATTTTGCAATCTTTACAAAGAAACAGATTCAGTCCCTAATAATGCTTAACACAAATCCTCTTACATGAAGCATATTTTGCTTTCATATTTAATTAATAACGGCAGTGACTTGGGGCACAGTGCCTTGGTTTGGTGAATAAAAAGTGCACAGAATATTATCTGAGAGACTTTTTTATATATAAAAAAAGCACAGTAATAAGCTTGGGGAAAGAAAATGGAATGATCCACAATGGAAAAGGCTAGTGTTAGATTCCATTGTAAAATTGAATATTTGATTTTTAAAAGCCTGCATTTTAAGGGGGGGAAAAGAGTCCCCTTTTTCATTCTGTTGGATAAAATGTTATTTGTATATATTAATGGTCAGGACATATTAAAATTATTCATGAACTATTCATATTTCCCAGATAACCATTTCTTTATTTATAGGATCAGATCTCATTCTTTTTACCCGCTGCTTAGGCAAAGTTCTCAAGGGACTCTAAAAGTGTATTAATTGCTTAAGGCTTCCAGGATTAATATTGTGTAGCCTTGTATCAAGAACTGAACTTATTTTCAATTTGACACATTATGGCACAGTCTGCTATCTTTAAGTCTTGATCATATCTTTAAGTTACTGTTTCTCGGTGGTTAGGATCCCAGTGTTTTGCTCAATCTGCTTCATCCTGCACTGGATTAAATATGGAGAAATGGGACGGGGGGGGGGAGGGTGAAAAGTATTCCATAACTGCTAGGCAGTAAGTCAGCCAACACAGATAAGAGAGAAACAGAGATATAAGGGCCTCTTTACTAGGGATAGGCGTATCTGTCCATTTTGGTTTCACTAGGTTTTTCCAGTTCAGCTCCCTACATTTCCACATCACATTCTTTTAAAAAGTTCGTGAAATTCCATGTGCATTTTATAGTGTGATTTCCTCCTAAAGTATGCAATTTTGCCCAACATATACATTTTTGCAAAGGAAGTTCTCCTGATAGAAAGCATTTCTGTATGTTGCTTTCACTAATATATGTATTGGTATGCATGCTTTACCCCACCACACATTCTAGTACACTTGGCTAGAGAACTGCATTGCCAAATTCAGAAATGTGTGGATCTCAAAAAATGGCTGTGTTTCAGTTTGCATTTAAAGGGGAACTCGCCTTATTCACACTTTCAGAAACAATATACTAACTGAAACACAGCCATTTTTTGAGATTCACACATTTCTGAATTTGGCAATGCAGTTTGCATGTTGTTTCTGAAAGTGTAAATAAGGCGAGTTCCCCTTTAAATGCAAACTGAATTCAATTTGTACCTCATCACTTGTCTTCACACTCTACTTTTTTTTAGGTGCACACATCATATTTTATGGAACAGGTTATTTTTAATCACTAACCTAAACATGTAAAGTTATGAGCAGTGCAAAGAGTACCTAAAAACATCTGATCATATAGGAGCCTACTCATCAGAGTATCTCCCAGTGGAAGCATAGAATTGTAGAGTTGGAAGGGACCCTGCGCGTCATCTAGTTCAACCCCTTGCAATACAGGAATTTCAACTAAAGCAGAGTGTGTGCTCTGTGGCAAACTCAGCTTTGATGTCCAGCAATGTGTGGAAAGGCACATTGTCAACTTATAGGTGCAAAATGGAATTTATGAAGCAGGAAAGACAAGGTAATGTGGTTTCTTAAAAAAAACATTATTCAGCAGGTGAAAGGCAAATTCAAAGAAAAATAAATCTTATTCACAAATGTGTGTGTAGCTCCTACAAAAAGCATGAGCACCAAACAAGATGCTAACAAATTATATCTATATCTGCAACGTCCAGTTTTGAGATGCTTTATTTCTCCTTACTTTAATCTCTGCACTCTCTGCCTAAGCGAGCATTGCTGAGGTTATGTGACCAAGGCTATTTTTAGAGGTGTATGATGATCAAGCTTTACTAACTAGTACAAATTCCAGCTGCCGTAGAAGAGCAGCTTCTTGCCTTGAAACTCGCCCTACAGCAAAAACTGCAATTCCCTAGAAGCCAGAGATCATGCTCACAGGCTGAGTCTATTAAAAAATGTCAAGGCTGAAATCTTTTTTATTTCCAGGCAATTAGAACATCAAGATTGTTACAGTACCTTCTGCTGTAATCTCTGTCATAATGGTGACGGCAAGGAACACTCTGGTGAAAAAGGTTAAGTTATACTGGCAGCTGAGAGGATGTGACCAGGGTCAGCGCTGACTTTTGCAGGAGACGGCAAATTGAAGGGTGGGAAGTCCTCTACAGTTCTGATTTTTCTTTGGGGGTCTTTTCTTCTTCTTTTGAGCTATCTTCTTAGTGAAGCCCTCCCTCCCCACCTCCCAAGACACTAACCCCTTTCCCAAGGCAATGCCTGCAGCCCAGACTAAAGTATCAGCTCCTTACAAAAATAGCCGTGGCTCTCAGCAAATCTCTAGCGCGGCTTTTTTGGCATCCTAGGCACCACGTTCAGGGACCAACTCTTTCCTTGTTTTCTGTAAGTGTCCAGACCCAAATAAGACAGCAAAGCAGGTCAAAGCAGCAGCAGCAGCACAAAGGAACCGAAAAGAACTGTTTTAAGCCCCTGCAGCTTCTTAAATATTATTACAGTTCTTTTGAGGTCTGGGTCACAAAATATGAAATATAGACTTGACTGTAATCTTATCCAACCAAGCTCAAATGTATTCTTAGCACACTCTTAGCACATTCTTTCCGGGCCTTATTTGGGTTGGGGAGGGTGCTATGAAGGCAGCCACAATGACTAAAGAAGAAAACAAACCTAGGTAAATTTCACCCTGTTAAATGGCCTGTGGACACTTAAAATCACCAAAGTACACCGTTTTACCCTCTGCTGCTTCTTCTTCAGTTGTGGCTGTTGCATTAGTTCATAAGAAGAAGCCTGCTGGATCTGACCAAGAGTGCATCTATTCCAGCAACTTAATCCTTAAATCTGTGAGCCTGCATATTTAGAATGACAGCGTATAAGCTTCTAGTATGCATTTTAACAAGCGTTTGAGCAGTCAGAAAAATATTAAGCAGTGACTTCTTTGAGATTCAAGTGCACTTATGCCTAAGGTATTTTATATTAAAAACATGGAGTTTCAAGGGTGTTAATAGATGCATACAACTCCTTATTAAAATACAGGCTGTCTAGTGTTCAGATTTTAAGCTTACAAAAGGATCCCAGGTAGCTAATAAGAATTTGCAAAGTTATTGTCCCGATACTCTGGAGGGCCACTGTGGTCAATGACCAGGCTGGACTGTATGGACAAATGGGCTGATTCATTATATTGCAACTTCATACGAGTTTTGCAGAATTAGAAAACTTTAGCTGGATCCTCTATCGCTATCTCCTTTCTGGCAAGGAAGTCGGAGGTGGCCCAATACGATTATTACCCCAGCTGCATAGTATCTGCTGCAGCACTAGGGTGGCCATGTGTCCTTATCTGCAGAGAACAGTCCTCTGTTTGAGGGGCTTTTAACATGCAGCCCTCAAATGTCCAATCCAAGTTCAGTGTAAAGATAAAGAACCCTACAAAGAGAGGCTTGCAGTGGCCTTGAGTTGCCTATCAGCTGTAAGCACCTAGACAGTAGACTGATGAGGCATGCAAGTAACTTCGTCACAGTTATCTACTCTATGGGAAGATATTTCTATTTAAATAATAGCAATCATTTCTAAATTTTCACACATTGCATGTGTATTTTTGTGCAAATGTGCATCCTCTTTTCTGTCAATGCACTTTCTATTTTTAATGTGATATAAGTGGTTCTCCTGTCTGGTACAGCTTTTTCCTCCAGGCCATCAAGAACCCTGGGGCCTGGACCACACAAAAGAAGCCCATGCTCCAGCATCACTATTTATTATTATTATTATTATTATTATTATTATTATTATTATTATTATTACTACTACTACTACACGATCTCACATACTATAACATACCGTATTTTTTGCTCCATAAGACACACTTTTTTCCTTCTAAAAAGTAAGAGGAAATGTCTGTGTGTCTTATGGAGCTAATGCGTGGTCCCTGGAGCCGAATTGCCCAGGGGCAAAAAGCAGATCGTGCTCTTTTTTTTTAGAAAGAAGGAAGGGAGTTTTGAAACAAAGCTGCTGAGCAGCTGAGCAGCGATCGATCGGGAGGGGAGATAAGGGACACTAGAGATAAAGAAGGCTGCCTGGGAGGGGGGGAGGTAAAGACAGCTTGCAAGGAGAGGAGACAGGAAGATTAAAGCAATGAGGAGAGAAATTAGAAGAAAAGGAGGAGCAAAAAACTGGTCCAGCTAAGGAAAAGACACTAAGGCAAACAAGAGGGAAGGGGGTGTTGAAACAAAGCTGCTGAGCAGCTGATTGGCAAGGGATTGGGAGGGAGATAAGGCCTCTAGGTATAAAGGAGGCTGCCTGGGAGGGGGCAGGTAAAAGCACATGGATCCTCAGGATTTTTGCACTAGATCACCCCAAATTCACTATCAGATCACATAGCATGTCCATGGATACAGACTGCACCAAAAAAACCATGCACCCACTGTTTCGTGGGGCCACAATGGCACAAAAATGTGGTTACAAAGCACGGATCCACATGGCTTCTCAGGCTTTTTGCATTGGGCTACCTCAAACTCCCCGTCAAATCACATATCATGTCTGTGGCCACAGAATGAGCCACAAAAATCATACATCCACTGTTTTGTTCAGAATATTCTTTTTCTTGTTTTCCTCCTCTAAAAACTAGGTGCGACTTATGGAGCGAAAAATAAGGTCTTTGTCTCTGTATTTTATTTTATTTTTGTTAACTGCCTTGCTGAAGGGCAACATGTCAATCTTTAAAATAACTCATATACATAAATGAGAGTGCATCATCTGGAAACTGAGTTAACTGGTTCCTCCAACCCAGTACAGTACTTCTCTAATAATTCAGTAGCCCTGTAAGGACCAGCACCATTGCAGTCTCTGTTCAACTGGAATAACGTAAGTTGCAGCACATATCAGGGGCACCAGCAGAGAATGCCACCTGTTTCCCTGGCTGGAGCGTTGGAGTACTGCTGCCACTGCAGTGGTAGAGCAGGCTTACAGCATCATTACTACCCTTGCAGGAAGATCATAGTGACATGCTCTGGCTGCTATGAGTTCTCTCTCTCTTCCATCCCCCCCGCCCACCTCTCTTCTGGCAGAGAGAGGACTCACGCACAGAAGAAGGCAGAGGGAAGGGGATCAGCTAGCTAAGAGCAAGAAACAGGCAAACACCCAGGAGTTTTTTTTAAAGGCCATGCTATCCTTTCTCCCACCCCCAATCCCTGGCAATACCTGACTGCTTAATGGAACTCTGGGCAGGCATTCCCCTCACTGTAAAGGACCCTACTTCCTCTTTTAGCAGTGTAGCTTGCTGACCTTTCATGCTGTGCAGCCAACATTTTGAGTGATGGAGCCCCACACAAAAATACATATTTAAATATGTATTTTAAATGTGCATTTAATTATGTCTTTAAATTCTTATTTTAAGTACACAGTTAAATGAACACTCTGTTTCAAATAAGCATCTAAAGACATTATTTTGATATGTTAAAAACTGCTGAGAATCGATTTGCAACATCTGAAGAAGTGTGCACATTGGTAGATAGCTTAATTCCATGCTTTAGTCTAGGAGGTATGCATCAGGTCATTTGATGTATATATAGGAGTTTCAGAAAACCAAATTCCTCAACCACCCTTAAATCAGATTAGGTTGGATCCTAGAGGGGGATGTTTACATGGCTGGTGGAAGACAGCTAACAATTCAGTCCTAAAAATACAGTACTCCTGTATATAGGTTGATAAAATAACATGCACAGAGTGCTGTGGTTATGCACATTCATGACCTACTGCATTACACTAGCATCATGAACTGGTTCTGAGTGTTATGCCTGACAGCATCAGTAACAGAAGCAGCAACTTACTATAAAACTAAATTCTTGCAAATCACAGATAAGGAATATTATTTAAATATCTGATGAAACCTTTCTACCAGTTGGGTCTCCTGGAGCAGGAACAGCTGATGGGAGGCTCAGGATCCCAAAGATATTCTGTCCACCACTGGAATCCTCATGTCCCGACAATCCTACACTTGTAGGTCACAGTATGGTACAGGAATTGAATTACGACTGACGTACAGAATGCAGCATGGGTGATGACAAACTCTGTGGCTATTGCCAGCACAGACATTTCAACCCTTGGGTGAATTCTTAACACCCCTGAAGATATGGACATTTTTAACCATCTCCTTATTAAAACCAAGGATTACACTGCAACTTGGGTCTGAGACTTGTAAAATTATTTGACTTTCAGGTGGGCTGTTGGGCTGACATAGTGTAAAATTAGTCACATACTTATCTTTAGTTTCTGAGATACAATTAATGCCTCCAGGTTTCACCATCCTGTATTTGTATATTGCAAGTAGAACCATAAGTAAATGAAGTGTGTGTGTGTGTGTGTGTGTGTGTGTGTGTGTGTGTGTGTGTGTGTAGGCAAGGCAATATCAGCTTCTCAGCATTGTGGTATATCACCAGCCAAACATATATGACACTACACCACAATGTTGACAAAACAAGTTGCATTGGCCTCAACCTGCGAGGCGCCGGGTGAAATTGCCACAGCTCTCACCACGGAGCTGAGGCAGTTTCACCCCAGTGCCTAGCGGGCTGGGACAAGGCAGCTTCTTTGTACGGCTCAGCTGGGGCGTGGGAGGGCTCCCAATCCCCAGCTGAGCCATCCCCGTGCTGCCCCCACTTGCGCAGGAGACAGCACCGGGCTGGGGTATCCTTTAACTGCTCAGCTGAGGAGAGCGGCAACCGCACACTTCTCAGCCGAGCAGTTAAAAGATGCAGAGGGAGGAACAAGCTGTATTGGTGTCTCGCCGATGCAACTTTTTTCTGCCTCTGCACAATATTAGGGCAGAGTGGGATGGCAATGTTCACAAGAGAAAGTCACTAGCAGAGGGACTCTGGAGCAGTGACAGTTTCACCAGCGATATGCCACTGAGTGAAGCTGACATTGCGGTCTGCTCCTCATACTGGTCCTGGGCGATATATTGATATATCGCCCAGGCTACACACACACACACACACACACACACACACACACCTTGCAAGGAGCTTAAGTTAGAGAGAACATGGAGTTATCTCATTTTAATCTCCACTAAAGATCTATTTACATTAGGTGGAGTTATTTGTGCAGTAATCTGATCATTTTTAAAGTGATCAGAGCTGATCATTTTTGCCACATCGGATTCTATAACCATTACCTGCTAATCACATTTCTGTAACTTCAAATTATACCACCATCCAAAGTTATATAGAACACAGGAATGATCTAGAACTTATGGTACCTGAACGTTTAAATAAACATATACATATTTTCAGAGAAAAGTTATGCTTTTAAGATAGACAGAACTACAAAATTCACAAGAGCAGGAAAGACAGACCTTTGTTATGACCAATCAGTGTTCATTCACTGAAATATGACCGATTTCAGGATACACAGAACTGTTCCTCACAGCAGATATATGCCCACAGAGTGCATTGTAAGCATTGATAAAGGTATTATTTTGCAAATATAAGTTGAGTTGTATTTCAATATATTATTGAAGTGTTATTGTAATATTGTAATTTTATATGCTTATATTTTGTTTACTTTCTTGAGTGGAATTGGTCCTGAAAGATAGTTAATATGTATTTAAATTAAACTGAACTAATCCTGTAGATTCTGTGTTTATGGAGCAACACAGCCCTCTCTTTTAATCTACTGGATGGCACCCAGAAATCAGCAGTCAATAGTCTGAAGGCAGAAGATGTGGTTTTGTTCTACTGAAACTAGGCAGGCCTAGCCCTGAAAGTGGCCTTGGACCCATCTGCATCCCTCTGGCGAAAGAGCAGGATTTAAGTGGTGAGGGAATCTGTTAAAGTCATTTTGTTTCAGAAATAGATGCAGGTGACAATGTGAGGTGCTCAAGGTCAAAGCTGAAATTGCCAAAGTCAAGAGTCCACTCTCACTTTTGTATTGAACACCCTGAATGGAGAGCCTATTTTATTTGGCAAGTTGTGGTCTTTGCAGAGTGTGAATGGGAGTCGTGAATTAGCAGATCCTCAGCGTCTCAAGGCAGCTGCAGCTGTTCTGAAGGAGGACAGTGAATAAAGGGCATTTTAAGAGAGGGAGAGAGAGAAAAAGGAGGGGCTAGTTCCTTAATGGTCCTGTCATTCAGTTTGGCTTATGTATTAGTGTCCCTGAACAATATGTCACCACTTGTGATTGTCAATCAACATAAATTCTTGACCACACTCCAATACAGTCAGCTCTCTAATGCACTTGAGCATTTTATAATATTGTGGTCCAAAGAAACAAATATTTCTTTCTCTGTTCCTCATGCCCATAAAATTCCAGTTGGAAGTGTGATACCAAGATTTCAGCAGGAAGCAAATAAAACCTTAAAAAAATACCCAGCTTAATCTAGGAACACAGAAAACTAAAATTATGTAGTGTTCCAAGAGACAGGGCAGTTTAATACTATATCTTAGTTACAGTCACAGTAACCCTATTAAAAAATAGCACTAAACTGCTATTAAGGTGTAAAGAAGAGCCAGGCTGTCCTATTCATCTGAACTTACAAAAATAATTAACATCCACACAAATGCAAAATACGGTAATGTAGACTATTGCCTCAGAGTTGGCTCACTATCTGCCTTGCTGGTGAGGACCAACTTGCATGTATAAGGAGCACTGGTTCTACAAAAAAACCCCACACCCATCTGAAGCTCCTTAACTACGTATTAGATAACTGAAGCAAAACTAGCTCAAATTTTAACCAACATTCATCAATGTATTAAATTTTATTAGCATTCAGTTGTATCAATATTGTATCAATATTCAGTATGCAATAGGCAAACTGAGATTAGACCCACTGAAATTGAGGGGCATGACTAACATAGTTTATTAATTTTGCTGTGTCTACTTTGAGTAAAATTTAATTGAATACAGCCCATAATCTTTGATTTCAGACAACCCAAACTGAAAATGTAAGAAATCCATTAAAAGATCCAACCCTATTTTAGTTAGGTTTAAAAATAAAAACAAACATTGTAGCAATACCAATACAAGAGAACAAAAGCTTCATAGTATCTCACAAATAAAGGCTGTATCATTATTGTGTAACAGAGAAACAATACTTTGAGATCAGGGAAATTTCACAGGCAAGATTGTTTCAGGGTCATTATGATTGTGCTTTTTGTGACAATGTCTAGAGTGGCCAGGTATTTGAAAAGTGTAAAGACATTTTTGAGACAAATATTTTCATTTCATTGCAGGTTAACTGCTACAAATCAGGATGTACCAAATGCACAAATATAATGCTTTCAGAGGACATCTGCACCCAAAACTAACTGGTGTTTTTATTCATGACTGTTTACAGTCACTGTGTTTTCCCTCTCGGCTTCTCCTTCAATCCTGTTTTTACTGTTTTTGCTTTACTACGCTGCCATGTAAGGCTTAGGGAGCTTGCCAGAAACCTTGACAATGACTCTATTATCCCTCCCCAACATGAACAGAACAAGAAACCCCAAGTCGCTGATATGACCATGTAGTCCAATGCCACCTGGTTACTCAACTATATAACAACATTATCCACAAAACACATGATCATCAAGCTAGGGATCACCTACTGAACATGAATTACAGTGGTACCTTGTGTTATGTACTGTCCCCCTTATGAATGCTGTGGGTTACGCACTCTGCTAACCTGGAAGTAGATGCCCTCTGTTGCGACTTTTGCCCTAGGATACAAACGGAAGTCGCGTTCTGGCGGCGCGGCAGCAGTGGGAGGCGCCATTAGTGAAAGCGCGCCTCATGTTACAAGCGGTTTCCTGTTATGAACAGACCTCCGGAGAAGGGACCGTCTGATTAAAGGTATTCAGGTCGGAGCCAAACAATATAAATTGAAAGCTTTTGCAGATGACCTAGTTTTGACGTTACAGGAGCCAGAATCTAGTACGAAAAGAGTATTAGAATTGATTCAAGAATTTGGTCATGTGGCAGGATTTAAGTTGAACAAGTCAAAAACTAAAGTGCTTGAGAAAATTTTTACACCAATTGAGAAAGAGAGGTTTCAGAAGGAGACAGGTTTAACATTAGTTAAGAAAGTAAAATATTTGGGGGTTAATATGACTGCTAAGAATTTAAATTTATTTAAAGATAACTATGAGAAATGTTGGACAGAAGTGAAAAAAGATTTGGAAATATGGTCAATTTTGAAGCTTTCCTTGTTGGGTCGAATTGCAGCTATAAAGATGAATGTATTGCCAAAAATGTTATTTTTGTTTCAGTCATTGCAAATTTTGGGCAAGATGGACTGTTTCAAGAAGTGGCAGAAAGATATTTCTAGATTTGTCTGGCAGGGCAAGAAGCCCAGAATAAAATTTAAAATACTAACTGATGCAAAGGAAAGAGGTGGTTTGGCCCTGCCAGACTTAAAACTTTATTATGAATCAGCAGCATTCTGCTGGTTGAAAGAATGGCTGCTTCTTTAGAACACAGACATTTTGGATCTAGAAGGTTTTAATAATGTTTTTGGGTGGCATGCATACAGTGGTGCCCCGCAAGACGAATGCCTCGCTAAACGAAAAACCCACAAGACGAAAGGGTTTTCCGATTTTTAGCGGCTTCGCAAGACGAATTTCCCTATGGGCTTGCTTCGCAAGACGAAAGCCCATAGGGAAATCTCCGGGGACAGCGGGGAAGCGCAGCGCGCCTTCTCCTCTGTTCCCGGACCTGTCCTGAAGGCTTGCGGTGGGAGGTCCGGGAACAGAGGAGAAGGCGCGCAGCGCTTCTCCTCTGTTCCCGGGGCTAGCGGTGGGAGGAGTTTTTCCTCCCCACCGCCAACATTCAGAACAGCTACCCCTATCCGCAGCTTGGAGAGCCCTGCAGGGAAGTCCTGCAGGGCTCCCCAAGCTGCGAATGTCTGCCCCGCGCGAGGGGCACTCTGCTTAAGAGCGCCCCTCGTGCGGGGCAGCAGGCTGCTATCCGCAGCTTGGAGAGCACTGCGGGAAAGTCCTGCAGGGCTCCCC
Organism: Podarcis raffonei; assembly: GCF_027172205.1. Lineage (NCBI taxonomy): Eukaryota > Metazoa > Chordata > Lepidosauria > Squamata > Lacertidae > Podarcis > Podarcis raffonei. The sequence goes on from NC_070604.1 coordinate 58,094,734, forward strand.
AAGATGCGAATGTCTGCCCCGCGCGAGGGGCGCTCTGCTTAAGAGCGCCCCTTGCGCGGGGCAGCAGGCTGCTATCCGCAGCTTGGAGAGCCCTGTGGGGAACTCCTGCAGGGCTCCCCAAGCTGCAGATGTCTGCCCCACGCGAGGGGCGCTCTGCTTCAGCAGGCTGCTATCCTCAGCCTAGGCAGCCCTGGGGAACTCTTCTGAAGGCTGGCTGCGGGAGAAGGGCTTTTCTTCCCACCGCCAGCCTTCAGAAGAGGTCCGGGGACAGTCTGTCCCCGGACCTGGTCTGAAGGCGGTCTCCATAGGAACGCATTAATTGATTTTCAATGCATTCCTATGGGAAACCGTGCTTCGCAAGACGAAAAACTCTCAAGAAGAAAAAACTTGTGGAACGAATTAATTTCGTCTTGCGAGGCACCACTGTACTTGTAGTACGACAAGGTTAAAGCACATAAAGCATTTAAAAACCACATTGTCAGGAAAGCATTGTTTAATGTCTGGATAAGATATAAAGAGTTACTTGAAAATAAAACCCCAAGGTGGTTGTCACCAATGGAAGCGAAGGCTCAGAAAAAGCTCAATATGGAGGCCAAATGGCCGAAAAATTGGGAAATATTGGAACAAGAAGGAGATAAATTCAAATTGCAGAGATTTGAGAAATTAAAAGATAAAGTGCGAGACTGGCTTCATTATTATCAAATAAGAGAGGCCTATAATTTGGACAAAAAAAATGGCTTCCAGGTGGAAAAATCAAAATTGGAAACAGAACTGTTAGATCCCAAAACTAAGATACTTTCAAGAATGTATAACTTGCTGTTAAAATGGAATACGCAGGATGAAACGGTTAAATCTGCTATGATTAAATGGGCACAAGATATCGGTCATAACATTATGTTTGCTGACTGGGAACAGTTGTGGACCACCGGTATGAAATTTACGGCATGTAATGCCTTAAGAGAGAATATTATGAAAATGATATATAGGTGGTACATGACACCAGTCAAGCTTGCAAAAATATATCATTTCCCCGATAATAAATGTTGGAAATGTAAAGAAAATGAAGGTACATTCTTTCACCTTTGGTGGACGTGCCCAAAGATTAAGTCTTTCTGGGAGATGATCTATAATGAAATGAAAAAGGTATTTAAATATACCTTTCTGAAGAAACCAGAGGCCTTTCTCCTGGGCATAGTTGGCCAATTGGTGCCAAAGAAGGATAGAACTTTCTTCATGTATGCAACAACAGCAGCAAGAATACTTATTGCAAAGTATTGGAAGACACAAGATTTACCCACCCTGGAAGAGTGGCAGATGAAGGTGATGGACTATATAGATATGGCGGAAATGACTGGCAGAATCCGAGACCTGGGAGAAGAGTTGGTGGAAGAAGATTGGAAGAAATTCAAAGACTATCTGCAGAAACACTGCAAAATTAATGAATGTTAAAATGATGTTGGATTGAAAATAAGTGGTATTAGCAACAAAGTTAATAAGAATATGCAAAAATGAATTGATAATGGATGGAAATATAGAATCATAAAATGTCATGATATAGAGTTAAGATAAATGAAAGAGGGTAAGGATTTGCTGACTTAATTATGTAAATAGGAATACAAAAAGGGGAGATGTGAGGAGGTCAAAGAAACAAGCAAAGGAGTTTAAAGATATGAAAAACGGATTTGTTTTTAATTCTTTCTTATTTTTTCTTTGTCTTTTGTATGTTGTATTTTTTATTTTTACTTTTTTTCTTTTATGTACTGTTGTATTCATGTTTTTGTAAAACTTTAATAAATATTTCATTTTTTAAAAAAAAATGAACAGACCTCCGGAAAGGATTAAGTACGTAACGCGAGGTACCACTGCACCTCAATGCCATGCAACCAGACGGACTTACTACTATGACAACACCACCAAGGAAAAAACAAAGTCCCTTTGTGAAGGCCATGCTTCCAGTATCACAATGCTCTCACTGGCCAGGAGAAGTGTGTGGTAGAAATAGGGGACATGGAGGAAAGGGGAGCATCAGTAAAAGCTGGACCACTCCAGGCACTGCAGACATTTCATGTCCCACGATGCTGTGATAGCATTTGTAACTGGAAAATCAATGGTTTGTGTGATGCAAGGTAAAGGAACAGGAAAAGGAACTACCTTTTCATTCCTTTGGAAAACCATGCTTAGATAACATGCTTATGGAGGAAAATTAAACTATAATGATGGTTATGAAGTATTGCCACTCTCCCCTCTCTCCTCATAGCCTTCATTTCTTTTCCTTCCTTGCTTTGCTCTCTTCTCTTTCTTCTTTATTGTTGTGTTTATTGCTTTTTTGTGTATGAGAAAATGAAAATAAAAACAATTATAACAAAATAACTGTTTCAAAAAATCTCAGCTAAGCACCAATTATAATTTCCACTGTTTATATATAGACTTTGAACAATTATTCAATTTTATTGACCAGCTAACCTATTCTTCCTTCACACCAACTTCCCTTCTTATTTATCAGAACTAGTTATTTTCCTTTACCCTTTGTTCTTTCTGGTTTACATGGGCTATGAGCCTATTCATATGACATCATTCTCCTGTTACTATTCAACTTGATTAAGGTGGAGCAAGGTGATTTTACTAGGTCAATTTCCTATGGTGAGAATTTCATTAGAAAGTGCCCTCATGTGGTGAGCAGTAGTATTTAACACATTATCTTACAACATGAGGTCACAAATCGAGGGTTCTTTTGTTTTGCTTTTTGCTCTTTACTAGATATAATATTCTTAGATCTGTTGATTGTTATTCTTTATAAAGTGCATGTACTGCCTAAAGACACTTAGCACAGGAGCACAGTAACAAAACAAAAAACGTATTGTCTTCTGCACATACCGTATAATAGTCAAACATTAAGTTTGATTGTGCTGTCTGATAATCACCATAAGGAATATTATTGCATATATGTTTGTACTACAAGTTGGAAGGACTAAGAGGAACCAAACTGTGAAAAGCATGGCCACCTCAATTGGGGAAATCTTTAAAAGGCAGGCTAGCACTACCTCCAGCAACTGGGGCATTTACTTAGGAGTAAGATTGATGGAACTCAATGGGGCTCACTTCTCAGTAGACAATTTCACTGCATCTTCGAGAGCAAAGGAGATATTTTTGTCAGGAAAATTGCCTGCCTGCCACAATTCTGATCATGAGAGGGGATTATTGCATTGCTATTTCTCAATAAACCAAGCCCAGGAAAGACTCACACCTGAGTTTGCTAAATCCATGCAGTGGCCTTTCAACCAAAGTGAAGCTGTACTAACAGGCACTTAGGTTAGGATGCCATCACAACCAGTACTAGCTACCTTGGCAGACACTTTGCTCAAATATAATTGCAGCTGGCATGCACAAACCTGCAGTGACTGCTGCAAGGACAAAGCTATAGCTTTGCTGGTGTGAGTTGATGTACAGCAAGTACATATGTGATGAGGTATCCATCATTATCCATGGAATGCAACTCAACTAAATGCAAAGGTATCACTGTTTCCCTCCCCCATCTGTTAAACCTTTTGAAGCATTCCAGACTCTTTATTTAAGTGTTTCCAGGCAGAGGGCCTTCTCGGTAGTCACACCCACTGGGTGGAACACCATCCTATCAGATGTCAAAAAGATAAATAATTATACAACCTTCCGTAGACATCTGAAGGTGGCCCTGTACCAGGACACTTTTAATGTGTGATGTTCTGTTCTGTTCTTGTAGTTGTGTTTTTGTATACTCTGTTGGAAGCAGCCGACAGTGGCTGGGGCAAGCAGGTCAGATAGGCAGGGTACAAAAAATAAATTAGTAGTAACAGTAGGAGCAGAAGAAGTAAAACCACCACTAAGTAAGACTGTTGCTCAACATCAGAATGACATGGAAAAAATTCATCTGCTGCTACTTCATAAAATATATTAAGCTGGAAGCACATTTTAAGAATTCTAAATGCTTTGACAGATTTGTGAGAGGAAAAAACACCAAACTCATACAAACTACTTTTCAAGTTATTAATGTTGATGATTTCACTAGTAAAATGATTATATGTATAATTTTTGAATATATAAATAACCCAGTGATTTGAATGAACACTTTAGCTTTAAAAGAGCTTCTTTTTTTAAAAAAAGCCTTTCAAATCAAGTAAGTTTTTTTGTGTTTTTATAACACAGTGGAAAACGAAAGTAAATTAGCACTAAGATGCTGTTAGCTGTTATTCCCAACCAAGCCTACACAAGTTGCAATGTAATCAGTATTGAAGATGACAAACAACTATCTCTCACAAGCTATCTGAATCATGAGAGGCAGTTCAAGTGCAGGAATGATACCCGGGAGATGGTAATGGCCTGGATGTGAGTCAATGAAATGAATCCAAAAATGGTGGTGGTGTTGGTGGTTGTGTGTGTTGTGGGCTCTTGGGTCTGGAGAGTAAATAGAAGCCTTGCTCTGGAAGGAGGAGCATTCCTTTGGAAAGATCAGGTTCACAGTTTAGGGGTACTCCTTGACACAGCACTGTTGCTCAAGTCCAAGGTGGCTTCAGTGGCTAAGAGAGCCTCTTTCTGACTCCAGCTAGTTCAATTACAGAGACAGAGACAGCTTGGCTATAGAGCGCCATTCTCTGGTCACTTCAAGACCAGACTAGTTTTCAAAGAGAATAGATCCTGAGCAAATTTCAGCAAGTCCAGGACACTTTGGTCTAGAGCAGCATTTCCCAACCTTGGGCCTCCAGCTGTTTTTGGACTACAACTCCCATCATCCTTAGTTAGCAAGACCAGTGGTCAGGGATTATGGGAATTGTAGTTCAAAAACGGCTGGAGGCCCAAGGTTGGGAAACACTGGTCTAGAGAACACCTCTAGAGATGTTTTTTGGATGCATGTTTTCTCAGTGTGTCTTGTTTCCTCAGGATTTCACAGAATGTTTAATTTATTTGTTTAAACTATAAAGCTTAATGAGGAAAATGAGAAAGATCATTTGGAGAGGTTTGTTTTTTGTCTGCACCTGTGGAATGCCCTGCAGCAGTTCCATTCTGCCTGAGCTACAAATGCAGCAGAAAAAGGTAGGAATGAGCTTGTAAAGGTCTAAAGTGGAAGAATGGACTATACCATGTCAAACTGCAAGTGGTAGAATCATGTTTATTAATATCCTTGAAAAAAAAGTCCTAAAAGTGAAAAATGATGACAGTAAGGAACAAGCTGGGATAGCACCTCTATCTTGCTGTGCTAGAGTTTTACTTGCATGCACATTTTAAAATTAACCCTTTACCTAGAGTCCGATTTGGAATAGCCTTTTCTAACACCTCAGGATTTTTCCCTTTATTCTGCTGCTTGCGTGGATAGACTAAGTCAGTGTCCAAACACCAGATAAAAATGATAAGAGCTCCAAAGTTAAAGTCTTCACTTGTTTTGGACCACAAATGCAGAAATTTTAAGTACTCTGTTCTTAGTATACCATGAATTGTCTCAAACTAGCTAAGGTTATAAAACAAGACTGAATAAAATACTTGAATGAAAAGGACGTATGCTCTTCAGAGAAAAGATGAGACTCTAGAATAGTGGAATGAGAATTAGCTATTTGCATCTCTTTCCCATCATTACTGATCTTGATTTTTAAATTAAAACCACAGTATGTCTTCTTATTAGATCTGTAGATGGTCCAACTACAAATTGCAGGCAAATGGAGTTTAGTTGAAGACTCCTTAGGAGAATCCAGCTCTCTCTGGCAAAAAATGCTGTTGCGCTTTGCCACTCGAATATTTTGTCTGCAGCTGCCCAAAGTGCAATTATCTCTTTGTGCATACTCAGAGACAAGGCTGCTCTGTCGGCTGTGCCACTGCAATCAGGGCAATAGGAGAGCACATACCAGCCAAGCAACAAGGGACTTGCCCTTGATGTGGATCCATGGCAGTTGACCTAGCTGCTGGTGTCTGTACCTGCAAGAGGCAGAAATTAGCAGGCATTCACTTCCCAGCAATATTGATCTAAGTATCCCCCATGCCCTCTGGGAAACCCTTTGCTCCTTGAAGTAAGACTGGGCTCCAGCTGAGGAGCACAAGCATTAACAACTGTTTGTGTATTGTGCTTTTGGTTTCTGTTTCAGACAACTGTTTGTGTATTATGCTTTCAGACTCACCTCTGCACTGAAAATCAATGGCCGGGTACAAAGAACATCAGGCTGATACACTGAATGCCAAGAGGGTTCTGAATGGCAGTCAGGGATGGCATGACATAAATAAAGAGCAAATTTTTCTCTCTCTTTCTCTGCAACATGCCGGGAGTCTCTAGTGATACTTTCCACCCAGTATGGAATCATGGGTGCTGCAATTTCATCTAGCATAGCACTCCATGTGCTCATAAGCACCATTCATCCAAGGCTGCAAGACAAATCTTGTGCATCTTTGTGGGGCCCTGCAATTTAGCCACTTCATCATCAGATTCCTCTAGGGCAAGTTTGCCTGTCGTACATTTAAAAAATCAGGCCCATGTAGTCCAGTTTGAGGAATGAGTTCAAAATCTTCCCCATAATTTGTAATATCCAGAATTTCTTTTTTAAAACTCCTCTTTCTGTTTGCTAGTGGGGGGGGGGAGGTCTGTAATTGCCTTTTTGTAATTCAAAGGAAGCTCAAAGTTCCCTTATCCCAAGGCTTTCTAAAGAAATCTATTTTTAAATAGCAGCGTATCACCTCTCTTTCCAACTTCAGAAAGACCTACCAGCCTCAGATTTAATCTTTTTTCTCCTTGTCTTCCAGAGCTACATTTTCTTGTGAGCCTTAACAACAAAAGATTGATTCCAGAGAGTCTGACCTTATTCTTCATTCTATCTACAATATCACCAAATAAGCTCTCATGCTCAAAATGTTTTGGGACATTTCATATACACCAGTTGTTGGCATTTGTTTATAATTAGTGCATTAAAAAAAAATCCTTAAAGGCAGTCAGTAGAGACTAACTGGGTGGAACCTAGACTGGGTGGGGTGTCTAGGAGGTCATGTATGGGCAACATCCAGGAGGTCCCCATACTCCTTTCTTGAAAAAGTAGACAAAAAGTAGCATAGCATCAGCTTCCAGCCAGAAATTATGGGATTAGTAGTCTCAGCCCTAGTCCCTGGTAGAAAAAAAGAATGCTCTACTGGGATCCTGGGAGTGCTCTCTGCAACCTCCACCACTGCCTGTACCTTCCTGGATATGCTCTTGGGTTGGGGAAAAGGGGGAGAGGATTTGCAGGATCCAGGTGAACCAAGGAGAGAGAGAGAGAAAGCACATTTGAAAGCCTGCAGCACTATCCTTAAATGCAAAGAAAACTGCATTGGCTATCTAGCATCAACAATGTACTTCCCATGGATTTCAAGCCCCCAGAAGCCTCTGTTCTGGCCTGCCCTCATTTGGGAAAACTAGGTTCTTTAAAAAGGCTCAGACTAAGAGAAAGATGACCATGCTGGCTGAGCAGAGACCCTAGATTTCTCTGCCGCAGCCATCTTCCTCTCTACGTTTTTAAATGCTGTCTCCAGCTCCTCAAGAAAAGGCCACAAAGGAAGGCAATGCTTTCCCTATGCAGGCAAGTGTCCCCTTTCTCACAACCCATCTTGGCACAAGAGGAAAGATCTGCTGCTTCATGGCTGCCATTTCTCTCACCCACCCTAGTTTTACAATAAAAGCAAAGGGCTTTACAAGAAAGAAAACGTTTTTGCCTTCTTGCCTCAGTGAATAGTTGTCCCCCTGACTGATGCCTTATGGTCAAAAAAAGAAAAATGGAAGCTAATCTCTCTCTTTCTCTCACTGCTACAAGCATATGAGATTAAAATGGGCTCGCATACTATGTGTCTTTCTCCACACATACAGTTTTGAGAAAGAAATGAAGTAAATAAGTTTACTACATCCTGGCTCCAGGTGAATTGTGTATATCCTAAACACTTCTATTCAATTGCAGTTTTCTTTAAAAACAAATCTAGAGTTATAAGCTTTGCTTTTTTTAAAAGTAATATTTATTAAAATTTTAAAGGTTACAAAAAGAAAAAAGAGAAAACACCAAATTAAACAAAAACAGTACAATACATCATTATGAGAAAAAAGAAAAAAAATGAAAAAGAAAGAAAAAACAGAAAAATAGAAACAATTAAAAAACACAACGAACCCTCCCATAACTTATCTTTCATTTGCTTGTTTCCTTGACCTCCTCACACCTCCCTTTTTTGTATTCTAGTTCAGTTAGCTATTTCAGCAAATTCTTTCCCTCTTTTTCAATTTTTGTCCTGTAATTTATCTTAATATAATATAACTTAACTTTCCCTCCTTTTACCAATTAACAGTCTGTTTTTTCCTAAACCTTTATAACCTTTCTGCTAAAACCACATAGCTTCATTCCACCATCCTTCTAACATTCATTAATTTTACAATGTTTCTGTAGATAGTCTTTAAATTTCTTCCAATCTTCCTCCACTGACTCTTCTCCCTGGTCTCGGATTCTGCCAGTCATTTCCGCCAGTTCCATGTAGTCCATCACCTTCATCTGCCATTCTTCCCGGGTGGGTAGATCTTGTGTCTTCCAGTACTTTGCAATAAGTATTCTTGCTGCTGTTGTAGCATACATAAAGAAAGTTCTATCCTTCTTTGGCACCAATTGGCCGACCATGCCCAGGAGAAAGGCCTCTGGCTTCTTCAGAAAGGTATATTTAAATACCTTTTTCATTTCATTATAGATCATCTCCCAGAAAGCCTTAGTCCTTGGGCATGTCCACCAAAGGTGAAAGAATGTACCTTCAGTCTCTTTGCATTTCCAACATTTATTATCAGGCAAATGATAAATTTTTGCAAGCTTGACTGGTGTCATGTACCACCTGTAGATCATTTTCATTATATTTTCTCTTAAGGCATTACATGCCGTAAACTTCATACCTGTGGTCCATAACTGTTCCCAGTCAGCCATCATAATATTATGTCCAACATCTTGTGCCCATTTAATCATAGCTGATTTCACCATTTCATCCTGAGTGTTCCATTTCAACAGCAAGTTATACATTCTTGACAAGTTCTTAATTTTGGGATCTAACAGTTCTGTTTCCAATTTTGATTTTTCCACCTGGAAGCCAATTTTTTTATCCAAATTATATGCTTCCATTATTTGGTAATAATGAAGCCAGTCTCGCACTCTATTTTTTAGTTTTTCAAAACTCTGCAGTTTTAATCTGTCTTCCTCTTGTTCCAGAATTTCCCAATATTTAGGCCTTTTGGCCTCCATATTGAGCTCTTTCTGAGCCTTCGCTTCCATTGGTGACAACCACCTTGGGGTTTTATTTTCAAGCAAATCCTTATATCTTATCCAGACATTAAACAGTGCTTTTCTGACAATATGGTTTTTAAACGCTTTATGTGCTTTGGCCTTATCATACCACAAATATGCATGCCACCCAAATACATTATTAAAACCTTCTAGGTCCAACACGTCAGTATTTTCAAGAAGCAGCCATTCTCTCAGCCAGCAAAAAGCGGCTGATTCATAATAAAGTTTTACATCTGGCAGGGCAAATCCACCTCTTTCTTTAGCATCAGTTAATATCTTAAATTTTATTCGAGGCTTCTTGCCCTGCCAGACAAATCTAGAGATATCTCTCTGCCACTTCTTGAAGCAATCCATTTTGTCCAAAATTTGCAATGTTTGGAACAAAAACAGCATCCTTGGCAATACATTCATTTTTATCGCAGCAATTCGGCCTAGCAATGATAACTTCAAATTTGACCATATTTCTAAATCCTTTTTCACTTCCATCCAGCATTTTTCATAATTATCCTTAAATAAATTCACATTCTTGGGAGTCATATTAACCCCTAGATATTTCACTTTCTTAACCAGTGTTAATCCTGTCGAGTTATAAGCTTTGCTGTTGCTGCTGTTGTTCTAAGTAATTAGCACTCATAATTGACAAAATAACCCTCAATTGCAGAGTGTCTGGATGTCTGAAAAACCCAAAAGCAAATAAGGCAATTCTGAAATGATCATTCTCATATGTTGTTATTGTAAGCCTTCCAGAGAGCTTTGCTACTGAGTGGCATATAAATGCTGTTAATAGCAAAAGCAAACACACCAATATTTCCCAAGTTCAATTTACCGTTTTGAAGAACAGTTACGGAATGTTTAACATTTAGGCTCAGCCCAGCAGTTTGGAATCTTAAATGGTAAAAGGGGGCTTGTTACATGATGGAACATCTTGCACAGCAGCCATCAATACTATAACATTCTGTAGTCTGCATATGTAGCTATGTTTGGACATTGGGGGGAAAGGGTGTGTGTGCATGAAAACAGCTCATGACACATTTCTTGGATAGCTCAATTCCAAATTATTCCAGCCCGATTCTTCAGTTTCATTTATGAGGCTGAACTTCCTCCTTTGCAGTATGCAGAGTTTTTGCATACTAATTAGACTGCATCCCACCAAAGGGCCCTATTAACCTACTCATGCTGCATTCTAAAGTAAATTGCTTTTAAACTCGTCTTTGCTGTAGATAACAAATGATGATAGCTAGGGGTGTGCTATAGAGACCCCTTTCTTTCCAGATTCCTTCATTTCAGCTCTATGTTTTAAGATATCCACAAAAAACCTATCAATGTCTTGGTTATCCTCGCTTTCTTGAACATCTGCACATGTAACAATCCTTGTTATTTTGTAATCACAAAATATCAATTGCAAACATATATTATAGCATAGGGGTGCAAAAACCATGGCTCTCCAACTCTCATTAGCCCCAGTCAGCATGACCAGTGGTCCAGGGGGATGATGGGAGCTGCAGCCATGTTCCAGCAAGTGGCCAGCCATGAATGTCAGCATTTTACATGCGAAAATGCATGCGCACCATCACCGATTGGTTAGATAATGTTCAGTTAGCACTGAATATATCAGTTACCCTGCAACTTTGAAGTGAGTCTGAAACCACTTCACTGCAGTGATGAAAAGGGGCTTTCTAGGGGGAAAATGCCAAGGTGAGAACAAAGCTTTTGATTTTCACCACTGCTATTTGCAGCATCTGAAGATAATTATTCAACCTTGTATTAATCAGCACTGAATTTCCAACTGCACCACTTTTCCCCACCTTCTGTGACCAGCATGCATGTGAGGGTTTGCTGTTGTTTTTTGTATTAAATCTCATCAAGGTTTTCAGTATTGCAATACAATACAAAAAAGGAAAACAGATATAACTTAAAACAAAACACACAAATAGCAGGCAGAGGCAACTGACTCGTCTGGATGATATATATAGTGTTACAAGTTTGTGGGTGCTAGACAGCCTACATTCCTGGAACCAGTATGTGTTAGAATTTAATTAAGGCTCAGGGTGTTATAACGCTGGGTGCAAGATCAATGTGTATTAAGTTGGGTACTAGACACTTATTGTCCTGGAATCACCAGCTAATTAATCCAGGTTAAGGTTCCTGCATGAGGCAATAGCCTGGGGAATGAGCTATTAAGGCTAAAAAGGTAAAGGTAAAGGACCCCTGGCAGTTAAGTCCAGTCACAGACAACTCTGGAGTTGCAGCGCTCATCTCACTTTACAGGCCAAGGGAGCCGGCGTTTTACCGCAGACAGTTTTTCCAGGTCATGTGGCCAGCATGACTAAGCTGCTTCTGGTGAACCAGAGCAGCACACGGAAACGCCGTTTACCTTGCCACCGGGGTGTGCTTTCAAACTGCTAAGGTTGGCAGGAGCTGGGACCGAGCAACAGGAGCTCACCCCATTGTGGGGATTTGAACCACCGACCTTCTGATCAGCAACCCAAGAGGCTCAGTTGCTTAGACCACAGCACCACCCACGTCCTGTGCCACCCACATCCTTAAGACTACAAAGGATCAAATGAACTCTGTGTGAGACAGTAAATGGGAGGGGGCCCTCCCTCAACTCAGTTACAAGATAAAGCCAGAACTTAGAGCTTAGAGTTAGGAGTTATGTGACCAGGAGAAGAAAAGTAGCAGGCAGAGCACAATGATTAATGGCTGCTTGAATCTAGGGCTGCACATATGGAAGAAGTAAGATCCTCTTGGATTGTTGATGCTGTTAACCTCTGTTGTAGGCTCAGGTTGTAGATATGTATAAATAAACCATATATCATGAAGACACCAAAGTCTCCGCTGTGCCCCATTTCCAAAAAAACCCACGACCCCTGGGTGAACCCCTGGAACCTTGCACCACTGTGAAGATTGGGGTGGCATGCAGCAATATCATTGAATAGAAATGAGAGGGTGAAAATGTGAAGGAAGAAGTAAAAGTGCAGTAAGTCTTTGCTGTCTTGCAGAACAACCCACCCAGAAAAAACTCCCCCACCCAGCCTTGAAAACAGAACGGGATCTGGACTTGCTGGGAACTATCCTGGAAGAAATAACAATAACTTTTCAAAGAACATACCGTGTGGGTCATTGAAAATATGAGTAAAATTATTCCCCAGCCATTTATATTTAAGTTGCCCCTTACTAGATTTTCATTCTGCTTCAAAAAAAACCCCACCCTGTAAAAGAGTTTATTTTTTATGACTCATAAGGAAGCAGGAATTGGAATTTCTTTCTTTTTTTAAATGATCTCTTGCTTTTTCCAGTTGACCATGATAACTTGAGATATTTTCAGCTTCCAAGCAGCAAAAAATGTATTTGCTATGTTTTCAATGCAAACTGTAATTTGGTGCAAGTGTTTAGAATTCTGTTATAAGCTGCAGCCCATCTCACAGATCTGCAGTTCCTGAGTTACCCTGGTGAGAATGAATGACTGTTAAACAAGTTAAGTAGAAATCTGTGATGTAAATATGACCTAACGCTTCCAATCTTTGTTGCAAAATCAACTTATATAAAAGCTAATGGAAAAAGGAAAGCAGCAAACGAAAGTAATTACAGGCCCCTTTTCCAGCACCGTAGCTTTGCACTGGGTTACACACACAATTTTGCATTTCAGGGCTCAGTGTGAAATTAGGAACAAACTCAGCGCTATAGCCAGTTTCCAGGAGATAACATGCAGTTGCCAATCTTGTTAAGCAAATCCTTCATATCTAGAACAGCAGCTATAAATAGCTTTTGACTATTAGTCATACGTTTCCATATAGATTCCCTTTAGAGTTTATATTATTCCAGCTCTATACATTATCTACATTAAAGTTATGGATTTTGCTGTCACCAAAAGATGATATGTAGTAACCACTATTTCAGGAAACCTTCCTGCAAAGTCTGATATGGATCAGGACTAGTAGTAGTTCAGCCTCCAAATCTGGTTTTCAGTGCTGGGAATCGCCTCTTGAACACATGCATTTCAGCAAAATAGTACCCATAATCATGTAAAAACAGCTTTTCAATAGCACCAAGCTAACAATACTCATCCCTTGCATTCCCAGAAGTGGCAAGCCTTTCTTTTTTTATTCATTCAAACAGTATTCACATTTGAATGTATTAAGTAAAACGATTAATAAACATTACAGAGTGCATCACAAGTCAGTCCTAATATCTTGGTTTTAGGTCCAGAATATATGATGGGGAAGTATCCAGAATCTTCCCGTATGTTTGCCAGTGGAATCAAGGCATTTGTCCTGAATTCCAAACTCCAAAACAAGTGACAGGCCTTCATCAAATTTCTAGACAATAAACCTGGGTCCACCAAACCTTCTAGGATGAAACTAAGTGGTTCCTCCCAGCTCTTCCTCCAGCTCTTGGACCACAGTAATCCTAGTTTAGTCTCAAATTGCCCTGAAACTAGTAGAATAATTAACTGATGATACAAAGTTATTTTATATCACAGCTTGATCCTTTAGGCAACTGAACAAGCTATTTTACACTGTGTAAAATGCAAAGTCATGACACCTCTGACTGCTTTGTCAAAGCAGCCAAGTTAGTGCTGTCTAAAGATACAGATTCAGTATAGGCTTGTGCAAAACCACTGGATATACCAAGTGATAGCTAGGAGGAAGTATAAAAAGAAGTGGGAGGTTTGGGACTAGCTCTCCTAGGTATAATGCTTAACAAACTTTTTAATTATGTCCTTTTGGAGCAACACCTTGGTTTAAAATGTGCTGAGAAATTCAACACTATGGGAAAACAAAAGTTGTGAAACACTATTTCCCGTTTCCCCAATTCAAAAGTATGCCACATCCCACTCCGAAGGGCCGAGAATGCTAATGTTAAAACAGGCAACAAATTCTATTAATATCTAAGGGGGTGGGGATAAATGAAGCAACACATAACAACACTGAAAGCCCAACAGACTACTTCCAGTCTACACAATTTGTGATCCGCCAAACAAAGTGTGGCTTACTCACTCTGCACTATATACACAGGGCTTTTAAACCAGTTTTTAACAACAACAGACCCTCCTGACAAGCAAGTAGAATTTTACCTGGCCAGTCACAACTTTTGAAGGCTTGTATTACTCACGCAACCTCTGGGTTGTAAAGACTGCAGAGAGAATAAATGGGTGCACTCTTCCCACCTTAGATCTAATCTATGCTGTCAGATGCCATAAGAAAGCTGCAGAGATAGCGCAGGATAGGACGCACCCCGGAAATGATCTCTTTCAGCTTCTGCCTTCTGGAAGAAGGTATAGGGTTATAAACACCAGGACTAGCCGCCTGAGAAACAGTTTCTACGCAAATGCAATTCTGGTTCTAAACGCAGCATAAGGAGTCTCTATAGTATAGTGTATTTTAAAATGGCGTTTCACAGTTTTTAGGGGGTTTTGAATGTCTTATGTAGATTTTCAATTTCATTGTTCTGTATGGGAGAATGACAATAAAGATATTGTATCGTATCGTCCCCAAATTCACTTGGAGACACATTTGAAGGGGGGGAAATATGTTCCACAGAGAAATCCCATGGAGAGGGTTGGTGGTGTGAAACCCTTACAGCCTGGTTGAGTCAGAGGAAAGTTCCCATAATGCTTCATCAGCTTCCTGGGTCTTACCTTTATGCAGAAGTCCTCTTAGATCAGGCATCCCCAAACTCAGCCCTCCACCTGTTTTGGGACAACTCCCATCATCCCTGACCATTGGTCCTGTTAGCTAGGGATGATGGGAGTTGTAGTCCCAAAACAGCTGGGGCCCGAGTTTGGCTGTCTTAGATCTAGAGGGGAAAGCTCCTCTTTCAGCCCCAAAGAAATAAAAACAAACACCTGAAATACAAGCTAGAGAAATGCCTTAATTTTCCAGTAGATTTGTATTCCTTCCCCCAGGTGGAGATCTTCCCAGTCATGAAAGAGGCAAGACCACTAATTAACGAAGGGCGTGAGCTTTCCTTATGGGGCTCTTTAATCCCTTAGTTCTTCCTGCTTAAGGACTAACCATTTTCTAGCTAATCAC
The DNA here is from genome assembly GCF_027172205.1 of Podarcis raffonei. NCBI lineage: Eukaryota > Metazoa > Chordata > Lepidosauria > Squamata > Lacertidae > Podarcis > Podarcis raffonei. The sequence continues at coordinate 58,110,050 of NC_070604.1, forward strand.
ACTGCTTCCCCCTTCCTTTTCTCCACACACCCACACCCACCCACCCACCCACCCACCCACCACTTTTTCCTCCTCCTCCTCCTCCTTGCCCTCCTCCTTGGGAGGGGTTCTACTCTCTGTTAGCTACTCCCCCACCAGCAGTGGTTCTTCCCTTGAAGTCCTTGCCCCTTCTTTAACACTTTCTGCTCCTGATTTGGGCAGCTCTGTGTGAACATAGCCACACATCTTTGAAAATTAAGGGCCTCTGCACAGAGCCCTCCAGCATGCAGGTATATGAGAATTGAGGATTGCTCAGTGCAGTGCATAATCCAACAGAGTGGGCAGCAGTAAGCGAGCAGTAAATCAGAAGCAAGAATGTGAGCAAGATAATGTGCTTTCCTGCTGTGTCCCCCCCCCAAAAAAAAAAGAAAAATGCTTGTGGAAGTTTTGTTTTCATCTCCCAGCCTCACCCTTTCAGCAGTGCCTAAGAGAAGGGGTTTCCTTTTTCCTAGAACAGTGTCACTGAGGGCATGGAAAGGGCTGACTGATGTTGCAGCAGAGCAGGGGTAAAAACCCTACAGTTGCTAAAACTGTATTTGCTATAGAGGAGCAGCTGGTGTGCCCTTGATTGCCACTGCCTGAATTCAGTGGGACTTATTCCTGTGTAGACATGGTTAGGATTGCACGGGAAGAGGAGGGGTGCAGGAAAATACCATGAATTAAGTCCCTCCCCAGCACACTTGTACAGGTTCACAAGGGTTCTGAAAGGAGGGGAAAGAGATAAAACTGTGAACATATGGACAGTTCCCCTCTCCCACTTTCTCATCTAGAGGTGCTGGCTCTGCCTTCCTCATTATTATACCTGCTCCCCGAAACTTGTAGAGATGTAACAGCCCGAATAGAGGACTCTCTTGTACTGGCAGAGACTCCTCACAGATCTTTAAAGCATTTTCAGAGCTGTGAAATGTACAGGGAGCATCCCCCAATACAGAAGTCTCCTCACTTAAGGCTGTTGAACTCCAAATTGTGGAGGTTTGGTAACACTGACAGCAAAGGGGAGCAGAACTAGCACACTTCTGCCCAGATGCCTGCCCATGTGTTTCCTCTACAGTGTACGCTAAGGATGAAGGAGAAAATCCAGGTGAACCTACCTGATTTGCACTTTCCAAAACTACATGAGAACCCAAACATAAGCATCCTTTGACATTTCCATTTCTTTGAATTTTGCAATGCAGTTCTCCAGCCAAAGTAACATGTACAAAAATGTGTACACACACACACACACACACACAGAGAGAGAGAGAGAGAGAGAGAGAGAGTGCTAGGGTAAAGTGTGTTTAAAAATGCATATATTAGTGAAAATAAAATTAAAAATGCATTCTGTTAGGAGAAATTGCTTTGCAAAAATGTGTATATTAGGCAAAATTGCATACAAATGTGCATATATATATATATATATATATATATATATATATATATATATGATAAATTTCTGGTGAATTTTCGTGATGACTTTTAAAAAATGCAAACTAATGTGGGAATGTGGAGAAATGAGCTTAAGATAGGGCATATGAGAAACTGAGGTAATCCAAAACTGACAGATTTACCCATCCCTACTCTATACTGAAAGGCAACGCCTGAAGCTGACTTAGGTTAGAAAAGAAAGTGTGCGACAGACACCAACAGGGGCTCATGGATCACTGTGGAAAGATATGGAGGACTGACAGCCTAGGAAAATATGCAATGCTTGATCAATTACTGATTATATAGTTGTATTTACTGTTGCTGTGTTTTATTATTACTAAAATTAAAAATTGGTCATAGAAAATGAAGGGCCTTTGAATGGAGCCCTTTGCTCTCCCCCAGTATATGAGAATCAAGTGAAATGTGTTCTTGGGCAGAAAAGTAGCAATTTCTGTAGTTGCCAGTGAATATCAAACAAGAGTAAGTGAGGTTTGTGTGGCGCACTACAGACTATAAGCAACATAGAGGACTCAGATTAAAATCATAGACGTGGGCGGTTCAGTATGGATGCAATCTACCTCAAAGGGTTGTTGTGAGAACAAAGGAAATAAACATGCCAAGCACTTTGTTTGTACACTGGAAAGTGCTAGAGAAATGATTTGCAATCATTTAGGCAAGCATGACTAAGCACTCAAGTGCCTCCATTCGGTGCTAATGGCTATTATGTGCGTACTTCCCCTGAGCCTTGGTTAACAATTAAAGTTATGTAGTTATTTATGAATCCTCAAGAGTTTAAGAAGTGGACACTTATGGGTTTAGAAGCAACACAAGAGTAAAGAGGGCTAAGAAATAATTATTTCAGCATATCAGTAATTACAAAATTGGCATTTCACTCTACAGGCACTGTGAAGGAAGGAAGGGGGGAAGCAATTACGAACGTCAAGACAGTTGTTGCTAGAAATAACATTGGAGAGAGGTTAATGAAGGAAATTTCTTAAACTGTAATGCAGGCAGATTGTTGTTGAGAGTGTACTTTTAGAAAACAGTAGGCGGTATCAGTGGAGAATGTGATAACAGGATAGCGGTGGGAATTCAATTTGGAAGGAGCTGCCGCATCCTCCATCTGCACCTCTATTAAAGAAAACCCATTTTAAGACTGTTGACAATGAGAAACTCATAGTTGTGAAATTCAAAAAATACATATGGGCAAGGGGTAGACATCCCATAGGTTGAACCACAAAGGATTTTTCTTCTTCCCATGACAGATGGCGAGAATATCTGCATAGTTCGTCAACGATGGTGAATCCATACATATCACAAATCAGATCTAAAATAATGTTCTGACTCAAAATATTCAGAAGCATTTTGGTAATAAGAAGTATGTTTATTGTTTATGAAGTGAGCAATTAATTTTGCATATTCTTTTGGCTACCAGATGTTCAGTTGCAGGATCTGAAGGAAGCTGTAGGGGCATGAATAAGGAAGAATGTCACAAACCTTTGCCTTGTTGGTTTCCAGGGTTTCAAAACTCCCTTAGCATTCATTATTTATTTGTATTTTTTCCTACATTCTCTGAGGGTAGAGGAATAGAGTTGGGAAGAGAAGAAGGCAGAGCATAAGAGTATCAAACGCTGGGGGGGGGTGCCAGAGATTTTGACACAAAGATCTAGACACACAAGTTGGAAACAACAAACATACAAGAAACATTTTCTGCACACAATGTAGGATTTACTTTGAGGTGTAAAAACATGAGCCCTCAACATAGGATAACTGGTGGCCATTTCCTATAGCAAAATTGATCCCTTGTAGAAGTGAATAACTACCTGCACATCACCCTGACAAATGGGCATATATGTTTCACTTCTACATGAGTGGCACACCACCAACCATCGTGGTTTCCTGCTATGTGTACACACAATTAGACTCATTCTGCAGTTATCACACATATTGAGAACAAAGTTTCAATTCTTGGAGAAGACCAAAAAACTGGCATTCCTAGCACTGCAAGCCCAGATCAACTTGAGCTAGGTTCTTGCAGGTTAGGTCTCAAACCCCTTGTTGCCAAGGTGGTGGTGGAAGGCAAGTACCTGAATGGGATTGGAAGAATCATCTCACTACCTTGAATAACTGCTTCACCTCCTTCACTCTACTGGAGCAATGGTTTGCCAGATTGCATATGGTTTAAGCATTGCCCTTCTCCACCAGCTTTTTCACCTTTATGGTAAAGCAGGCTATTGGAGAGGTGAGCCAGTTTTTTTAATGAATCACAATAAAATCTGCATTCCCTCCCATCCTATTCTCATACATACACCATTGATTAGTATAATACAGAACAAAATACACTGAAACCTGGCAAGTTCTTCCCGCCCCATATTTTAACATTAAAAAAACATTAAAACATAAGCTTCAAAGAAGCTCCCTCAATTTAAATATCAGAAAGGAGAAAAAATAATTAAGCAATAAAATACCAGCAAGGCAGCTATTACAACATGATAATAATTCTCCAGGGTGTTTTCAGTGGTCTCTAATCCCAGCTATAAATAGCATAAAAACAAATACTGAAGCTTTCGTTTTGCATTCCTTTTCTGTTTTATAACTCTGCGATGCAGGCAAAAGGATGCAAGATGGTGAACATTTAGGATGGTCTACAAAATGAGCAGTAATGAAGGTAACAAGGTTCAGCTGGGCTTACTGAAACCCTTAAAATATATTAAATTTTACCATTGTTTATCTTACATTTCAGATCAAAACATACACAAGACTACTGTCTATCTGTATGCATGTTTTTCTTGGAAACAATCACAATGGGTTTCGTTGAAATTGCTTTTCAATGTGTATGTAGCCTTACAGTCCTCGTTTACAGAAGGACTCTTCAGAAATGACCTATTGATATCCATGGGGCTTACTCCTAGGTAAGTGGGTATGATTTGATTGCAAATTCTGTCCTTCTTGGGTATTTAAGAAAGTTTCACCATTTTGTCACTGGTTAACCACATAGATAGCTAAAGGTAAAGGGACCCCTGACCATTAGGTCCAGTTGTGACCGACTCTGGGGTTGCGGAGCTCATCTCGCTTTATTGGCCGAGGGAGCCAGCGTACATTTTCCGGGTCATGTGGCCAGCATGACTAAACCACTTCTGGTGAACCAGAGCAGCACACGGAAATGCCGTTTACCTTCCCACCGGAGCGGTACCTATTTATCTACTTACACTTTGACCTGCTTTCAAACTGCTAGGTTGGCAGGAGCAGGGACCAAGCAATGGGAGCTCACCCCGTCGCGGGGATTCGAACCGCTGACCTTCTGATCAGCAAATCCTAGGCTCTGTGGTTTAACCCACAGCGCCACCCGCGATACTAAGGATTAAAAGGACTGCTGCTAATATTTTCTGGATGTCTTTGTGGCAACTGTAATAAGAATCTTGATTCATATAGCTGGACAAAATCGCTATGTAGTTTTCTTATAACCACCAGATCAAAGTAATGGTCGCTTGCTCCTAAGTTATGTTTAGGACTTGGAAAGGGACCATAGCTATGAAATCTCCACTCTTGATTGTCACCATACCTGCATAACAAATCAGTCTTTGGCCCAAGTCTTTTTCACATGGAGGGCTCCGATGTGTTGCGGCAGGAGCAGGGCTTGTTCTTATCCATGCCTGATATTGCATCCCTGGGCTAGTCCTGCCCTCCAATGTCTACACACTGAAATGGTGTCTACACATTGATGTCACCTAACGTGTGAGCAGCTGCTGATAAACAAGGGCTCCACATGCTTGGAACACCTACACAATTAGGAATCGGTTTCCTGCTTACGCAGTCAGGACTCCGACATCAAGATTCCTTTTCAGACATCCATACTCATTGTGAGGCTAGCCAACATTGGTGTTGGGCCAAGAGCACGAGTCCTTTACACATGAGTGCTGTGCACATGTAACATGTAGCCCTAAACAGAGCTACAAACAGTTAAATAAGTGAAGCAGGAATGAAATAATCTCTGTGCACTTAGAAAAGGAGGATTAGACAGGTATTACACCTGCTACTTTTACCTACAAAATTAATTGGTTTAACCTCCTCACCTCAGGCATCCCTACTCCTGCTGAAATTGAGTGATTAACAGAGCCATTATCTAATTAGTGGATGATTTGGCTAAACTATGGCTGCTAGTGGTTTTACTTAAAAACAAAGCCTGTGACAGTCATATTTGCTCTGATAGGTATTGTTCATAGTCCCATAGAGAAACTTAGTCACCTATGAATGATCTCAGCTACTCAAAATCCCCAGTGTGGGGGACTCGTTTTGGTGTAGGCAAACTCCATTTGGATTCAGGGAAAAGCTAAGCCAATGTAGCAAGTTTCGAATAGAGAATTGAAAGTAGAGATGTGCTTCAGGAGAAAAAATCCACCTGCTGGACCTCTTGGTGGCTTTTGATACAATCAACCATGGTATTCTTCTGGGCTGTCTTGCTGGGATGGGACTTGAGGGCCCTGCTTTACAGTGCCTGTCCACACACATACCTATGAAAACGATTTATCCAACAACCCAAATGACAGCAGCAATAAGAAAGAAAAAAATTCCCTTCAATTTGCACTTACTTCCCTCCTGAAGGAGATTCTTATTTGCCCAAAAGTGACCAGAGGAACTGAATAGCTGTCTTATATGGCCTGGTAGCACAGCATTAAATATGTGGTTTTAAAAGTTGATTTCAGAATGGGTATGGACACTGTGTGTTCTATATCTTTAGACATGACATTAATAGTTTTACCAAAGAAAACGAACAAAACAGGCACTTTTTTAAAAAAACCCCGACACGACTTCCTGCATGATCCTCAAAACAAAGCCAAGCATTGTGTTGTATGGTAGGTGTCATCAGGAGATTGAAATCTGTGTCTGTGATTATGATCTCAGAGAGTCAGGCTGAGACAGAAAGGCACACTTCAGCTGCAAATATGTAGCAATTACCATGAAATGAAGTTCCTGGCACTTTTTCTTGTTTTTCTTTTTTCTTTTTGCTAATCACCATGGAAACCTGTATTTGGTGGATTCACCCAGGAAACACTTTAAAGCATTTTAGGTTTTATGACTGAACTGTTTCTTAGAAGTATGATACTGCAGCCTTGCATTTTTGGCCAATAACCTTTGCATATATCTAGTGGAACTAAACAAATAAATATTGTGAATGCCCCCAATTGCTTCATACTTTATTCAGATTACAGAGGGGAGCTCTATCTTGCATCAGAATTTCAGATTCAGAACACTCGTGTACTATGCTAATTCCCCCCCCTTCTATTTCTTTTGGGAAGGCTGAAAGTTGTCTCTTTCTCCCATCTATCAATTTTATGCTAAATCTAAATGCACATTTCTTACTTTTTAATAAAGACAAGAACAAATGGCCTTCTCATCTAGAACATTATTTGGAAAAAGTATTGCAAACCTGGAAATAGAAAGAACTGAATTTGTATTGAATATGGTCTTTCATGTCATTATCAGGAGCTGTTCATCCACAGAGGTGTCTATGTGGCTATTTCAGTCACAATTTTGGAGGTTTAGCAAGAAAGTCTGTTTGCTTCCACTGCTGGATGAAATTGAGCAGCATTCATTCTGCACACATCTGAATCTGTGTTCTTAATCTTTTGTATATATGTATATGCTCATGTACTTGGATGCACATAAATATGTATCTATGCATATGTGACCAGCAACGTGGAGAACTCACCTGGGCAGAATAAAACTGTGAAATGGAAGAACTCAGAGGAAGTAGTGTGATTCTGTTTAACACAGAACTTTATTTGAAATAAAGTTAAAAATACAGACAAGAAAAAAGACAAAGATACTTAATAATAACAACGATTTCTAATAAAGTGGGGGGGGGGGAGAGAGAGACTCATTGAGTAAGCTTGTACCACAACTGAGGTGATATAACCTAAAGACTATTGCCCATTGAGAGAGTCTGTGTAATTTATATATATATGGTTGAAAAGTGATCAGAAGCTTAAAGGACTTCTACAAAGGAGAAAAACAGTAACACAACATCTATTGTTGACATAGATTTTACTGCTTGTTGCACTTGCTGAATTAAGGAAGTACAAAATATCCCATTGCGCTGTTCTTTATAAAGTTGCTTGGGAAGCTTCCAAGCGCATGACTTAGCTGCTGTACTGCTGTATACTATTGTTTAAGAAAGTCTTTATGCAGGAATTCAGGATTGTTAGGTTCAAAGTTATGAGAAAGCATAGTTTTAGTAGTTACCTGCAATCTAACATGGATAACTTTCTAACAATAATTAGTAGCTATGTTCTAGATTCTAGAACATTTGCACTGTTAGACATTCCCACTCAAAGTGAAATTATGAACAGACTAATCTACACCTGTTCCAACAATACTAACTATAGATGCATTAGTTATTCTTTTTAACCATACCCCGTCACGTCCCAAGTTAAATAGTTGGATGAATATATGACTTCATTACATCACATGAACCTTTAGAATAATCTTTTCAAAGGACTTATACTCTGGCACATGCCACCCAACATAAATCTAAAACCAGTGCTATTCTTTTTACAGTGAAATACAGTGGTGTCTAAATTGAAATTACTACTAGCTAAACATTTAGTATTATCAGCCAAATAACAGGTAACGTGTAGCAGCATCATGATGTCTAAGTGTTCCTAATATGAGAACATTTGCATAGCAAACCAACTGGGATTGCTATACTGTCAATCTATGCACCTAATAAGGGTTTTCTTTTTGTTTCAGAATAATTATGTATACAGAGATTAATGCTTAAATAAAAACAAAAAAACAGAGACATGAATTGCCATACTAACACATATTCTCTGAGAGGCACTGGTAATCTAAATTAAGTTCTATAGGGCAAAATCATATTTCCCTGTAGATCCGAATATCAAAGGAAACTGTACTTAGACGTTGCATAATGTTGACTCTTTTACCCTTGAGACAGATGTGATTGTCTTATCATTAGTGAGGAAACAGCTAGCCAGTCAGTTGGTGTCAATCAAAAGCTACAAGACATTCACAAATTAGTCCTTATTGATATATAATGATATATGAATCAAAAGCAGGAGAAGGAGCAATTTGTCATTCTAACAGCCAGGTTCCCAATTAGCCTTTTTAGCTATTATTTGCTGCAGATGCCATGCATTTTTTAAATAACTCAATGCATTTTAATTGAATACCAAAAATGCTCAGAGGATATGATATTAATCCCTACCAAAATCTTTGTTTTTAATTTAATAAAGGAGAAGCACTTCTTTTGTGTATTAAACAGAATTATAAAAGGGGACAAAACACTCTTTTCTGATGTTATTCTGCACCTAACTTCAGGAATTACTTTGAATTGCTGTGATACTGGGGATTGACCCTGGAGATCAGGCAACATTTTAGGACCCAGTCTTGAATGTTGAGTGGCTGCTGGCAGGAGTGTGTTATGTTCAGGAGTAGAAAGCCATTGTTCTCAATGTTACGACCATAGCTTCATTTTTGAGGGTATTATTGTGAATGCTATCCACACAGATTTTTCTTGTAGCTTCTTTTGCTGGCCTCTGGACATCTGGAAGAGTCGATATTGAGACTAGACTTCCTAGCTGCAACAGATCCATTGAAAACGGGAACTGCATGTAAGGCACTGATGCTGTGCCTTCTCAATCCCTGTCCACCATGACTGATAAAATCTAGCAGGAGGGCATTGACTGGATGGGCCCAGGGAGTGTTTAACACATGCTGTCAGTTGGGGACACTTGAAGGACATATTTCCAACAAAGTAACAAGGAACCAGGGAAGGACACTGACAGTGAGACTTGGTGGTGCCAACAAAGCACATCCAATATAATATAGAGAATGATCTGTTACAGTGGAAAATACCCGTAATTTTGTTTGCATTTGTGGAGTCTTTATCCAAAATACCTAAATCAATATTTGACCAATATGCTTTTCTGTGAAGAGGCCATACAAGAAATCCTTCCTTTTATTCCCAGCAACAGAATAGAAATGGTGTATTCCCAAGAACTAAAAAGCAGGTAAGAAATGAGACAAGACTAATGAGACAAAACTGGAATGATTAGTTCCTTTTTTACTGAGTCCTGAAAATGCATAAATAATTCTCCCAAAACTGGGTTGAAAGCCACAGAAAGGAGGATAGATAGTTAATGTTTTCTGAAAATGATTCTTCTGTTTAAGCTATACTTTATTTGGATTGTGGCTTCAGATCAGCAAACCTTTTGATTCTTTTTATTTTTTAAAAATGCAAACTTTCTGTGTGTATTGCAACAGTCCAGTAATCCTACTTAAATTATCCTGAGCTGGTATTATTGTAAATTCTAGCTTTTAGAGTTTCATGTCTCAGCTTTGCAAAAGCACACAGAGTTGCCACTTCTTCAACAACTAGGACTCACAAACTATGGAAATTTCATTAAGAAATCTTTGGCATATTTTAAAATCAACATAATGCTAAAAGAGAATGAGATGCATATATTTTAAATTAAAAGAATCTGACTAAAGCCTAAACTTTTAGCCACTGAAATGCATTAAATAAATGCATGATACCGTTGAATAATCACAAGTGGGGAGGGGGAACACACCAGATAAGATTTGTACAGATGAGGATCTTGCATCCTCCCTCTACACACTGCCATGCCCCCTCAAATTGGCTTGGGGTGGGGAGTTCAGAAAGAGAGAGGTGTTTCCTAGGGGCACTATTCCCTTGCAGAACTTGTAGCCAGGACTGCTGCAACAAACAGCTGTGCAAGCCTTTGGGAGGCAGAGACATGAGAGGGCATCAGAGGAGGGAGAGAAGGAAAGAGGGACAGAGGCCAGAGTTGCCTAAGGCACCCCTGACCATCATTGAAGGCACCCCAGGGTGCCATGGCACACTGGTTGAAAACCACTGCTTTCATGTTAAGGTAGGCCAGCACCTTGATACTCATTCAAGTGTCCTCTGCATCCCCTATAATGAGTGTGTATTTGTTTCAAAATGAGTAGAAAGCTGAACTGAATGGAGATATTCAGTTCAGTTTGCTTTTGTACCAAAACAGATACCACATCTTCTGAATGGATGTGAATGAGGTTCATCACGTTACCTCATTCACACCAATTTGTCACTTATTAGTGGAGGGTTTCATTATTCAATGGCAAGAGAAGCCCTTTTGGCTGTTGCCTTCTTGCAGCTGCCATTTTTATTTCCCAGAATGCCCCATAGGAGTGTGAATTCTGGCTACATATACCCCCAAGCAATGATGGACTTCTATAGTTATAAGATGAAACCAGAAATTTTAGGGGGAAATAATCACCAAAGCCTGCATGGTCCTATCAATGTGTTTTGACTAACCAGACATATTGATCTCCCTTCTCCTTCCCTGTGTGTACTGGTGGGCACATGGAAGAATAGAGGGGGGGGGGAAGTCCCATTCTGCTAGTGGGAGACCTTGAACTGTTGGTGGGATAGTCTGTCCACAGTTTCCCATTTCATCCAAATCAGGGAACTATGGTTAGCAACTTCAGAACAAGCTAGGATATTAAGCCAACTTCAAACCCAGTTTAATATCCTGGCTTGTTCTGAAGCTTGTAACCAATTTCCTAGTTGAGCAAAAGTGATAGTGTCAGGGAATCAGGAGCAGGAGCACTGGGGAGAGAGGATTGGGAGAGCGAAGGGGAAGAATCTGAGGGCAGCGTAGGGGAGTATGACAGTGGCCCGAGAGATTCCATGAGCTTCTCCAGCGAATCAGAAGATTCCCAGAAGGGGGCGCCGATGGTCAGGGCAAGGGGGGTCCCAGGGGGGACGCACCAGAAACAAGGAGCCAGAGGGGAACCCCAAAGCAGCAGTGGAGGATCGGGACCAGTTTCCCCACCAGAGCATAGTGGGGGGGAGGAGTCACATGTGTCAGGGCCAGCGTCTCCTCCAGAGAGGGAGTCAGGGCTGACCACGCCTCCATCGGAGAGTGGGGGAACGGAAGGGAGGTCAGTTGCAGCTAGCCCCCCCGAAGGGGGAAGCAGTGGCAGCAGCAGTGAAACGGTCAGGAGGAAAGCTGCTGGCTGGGCGCGCGCGCCAAGTTCAAATGTGCAGGCGCGCGGAACAGCAGGAGACCCGGATGGGGAACCAGCTCCTAAAGCCCGCCGGAGGGAGGGAGAAGGCTCAGGGGAATCAGCGGGAGAAGAGGCTAGAAAGGGCGGAACCCCGGCGGGCAGGCGGACCCAGAGGAGGAAGGAGCAGCGGAGAAGGTGGAGCAAGGCTAGGATCTTAAATTGGTATCAGGGGGGAGGAGACTCAGACGGAGCATCAGTGGTCTGACACTTTAGACGTGGGGCTGCGCGCTGCGGCTCTGGAAGTGAAACTGAACTTCAATAAAGACTTTTATACTTAACAACGAAGCAGCGTTGGTCCTTTGTGAGCTGGGACCTAGGGCAGCCCTGACAGATAGTGAATTAGAGCTTCCTGGTTTATTCATGGTTCATACAAAAGGAAGAGTAAAGGAGCTCAGGACACAAGAAAAAGGCTCATGCACATTTCAGCTTAATAAACCAAGATATGATCATCCAAAGCAGCTATTAGCAACTTCCTCCATTATCAGTGATAATGAGTTTTTCTCTTAATTAAAACTGAACTTGATATATGACTTATCTGATATCTTTGACTTTTGGGAATATAAATCTGAAAACTGTGCTCTACATCATCTTTATAACATTGGGTGTCAAAATACAATCACAACCTTTGAAGTAGGGTTGATTGGCAAGGGTCAACCTGTAAATAAAAGGACTAGTTTACACACTTTGTACTAACCTTGGTGAAAAGCCACATGTACAAATCTGCAGTTACCAAGTTGTCTGAATCCTGAGAAGAACTGTGAATGGATGGAGCATTAATTTACTGTCTCATGCAACTTACCTCCTTGTGCATTCAGCATGCTTACCATTATAGCGTAGCAATGGCTCACGCTATTTGATAAATATGAAAGAAGAAAATCTTAGTACTTTGTAGACTGTGGAATGTGCTCACAGCCCAGCAAGGGACCGGTTGCCATGACTCCTGACTATAAAAGCAGCTGATTATAGCAATATACTATCTATATACAAGAAAATAAAAATGAGACAGGGAAATAATCTCCATATGTTTGCCTTCTGATGGCATCAGTCTTTGTGGGATGAGCTCTCTCTTTTTTTAGTCTTGTGTGCCTACTCCCATTCGTGCTACTCAAAGACCAGTCACTCTTCCCAACAGGATTGTGAACAAGTTCTCCATGCAATTCCGACCTTAGGATACACCTACTGGGTGAGGATAGGATCATAAATCCCTTGTACTGGCATCACTCAAAGGTGCACCTGTGAAAACAGGTGTATAACATTTATTTATTTATTTATACATACATACCCCACCCATCTGACTGGGTTGCCCCAGCCACTCTGGATGGCTTCCAGCATTAGAAAAGCACAGCGAAATGTCAAACGTTTAAAATGTGCCAAGAAAGGGCTGCCTTCAGATGTCTTTGGAGAGTTGTGTAATTGTTTATCTGTTTATTTCTTTCACATCTGATGGAAGGGCGTTCCACAGGGTGGGTATGGCACAGCAATATTATTGTGCTAGCATAATGCTGTCTGATGCTGGCAGGACACTGCTTCCAGAAGGATTGAGTTGCATCATGGGATAGTACTTTTGGTCAAGTCAGTCTTGCATTTATAAAAACCCCTCTATGTGTTATACATGTGAAGGGGGATCCACATTATCAAGGAACAATGGAGCCACCCTGCATGGTCACCTGCAGGCATGGTCACCTGCAGGCAGAAAGCACTTACGGGAGCTGAAATTTGTGATTGCTAATACAAGCTACAAACATGAGTCTGACCAAACTTCGGGAGACAGTGGAAGAGAGAAGTGCCTGGGGTCACGAAGAGTCGGACACGACTAAATGACTAAACAACAACAATACATGGACATTGGGGGCAGGGGTAAAGGCAGGACAAAACCACATGATTTCAAGGGCAAAGCATGTAGTGTGGCCCCACTGACCCACATGGACAACGGACCCTCCAAGTGTCCCTATTTTCCAGGGACATTCCTGATTTAGAGAAGCCGTCCTGTTTTCTGATTTGATCCCAGAATGTACTACTTTTCCTTAGGCTGTCCCTATTTTCATGGGGAAAATGTTGGAAGGTATGGAGTTATCTGACCCCCGAGCCATCTGAAGGCAATCCTGTATAGGGAAGGTTTTTTTAATGTTTAATGTTTTATTATGTTTTGTTGGGTGTAGTGAAGGGTTAAACTTCTATGCCTCGAGCCTGAGAGGTGGGGCTTACAAGGGAAGTAAGCCAGGACGTGACAAAAGCAGCTTGGAATGCTGTGTACTGAGTGGGAATCGAAAGCATTCAGTTAAGACGCTGCAAGCAGAGAGAGAAGATGCAGCTTAACACGGATGGCTGTTGGAGATTGTAAATACGCTATTTTGTTCCAATAAAGAGATATTAGGACAGAAGAAACGTTTGGGACTGATTTACTGCTCTTTCGACACACGACTGCTGTGTAACTTTGCTAATTTGCTAATTGCTTTACGGCCGTACTAAAGCCACACTGCGTAAACAGAAGTTGCAGAGACGCCCAGGGGAAGCGTGGCAGGGCGCCAACAATAAAGTAATAAAACTATCCAATATGTTTTTATATATGTTGGAAGCTGCCCAGGGTGGCTGGGGCAAACCAGTCAGATGGGTGGGGTATAAATAGTAAAAATACCATTACAGAATAGGACATCCCTATTTCCATCGAAAAATGTTGGAGGGTATGGGACAATCCTTTAGTCAAACAGCACATGAAGGGAGCTTACATCCAATTGCAAATGGAAGTCCTAAAATTCTGATTTGAAGTAGAAATGATATATAGCTCATTCAGTCTTATATCAGTATGGCTTGTGGAAGCTGTTGTGAAAAGTATCCCACAAGGGACCTATGGACCAAGAAGCCAGGGCAGCATAATGCTTAGACCCTACAAACCTTCTTATATTTTAAAAAGTTACATGGAAAGGAAAGTTGTGGAAAGCCAGTTGTGGTTCCACCATTGCTACAGCATTGCGGATTTCTAAGACTAAAGGACAGTGTGGCCTAACAGGTAGCAGGATGGGGTGAAATGCCATGTTGCATTTATTGATTTGAACTAACCAGCCTATCCTTGGCCTGCAGCCTTCTAGTCTGTTAAGTACATCTTCATACTTAAAGTGCCATAGTCTCCTTTTTAGTATTCACACACACAGTTTACAGATATTATTTTTTGGTAATAAATCTCCTTTTAAATTTAATTTCTAAATACAAATTCATGGAGAGTAAGGTTCTCACTGGCTACTAACCCTGATGGTTATATTCCACCTCCACTGCCAGAGACAGCATGCCTCTGAATACCACTTTCTGGGATGGATGGGAGCGGAGAATGCTATGGCACTCAGGCCGTGCAAGTGTGCCTCCCACGAAATCTTGTTTGTCCCTGTAAAGATAGGATGCTGGACTTGTCTCATCCAGCAGACGCTTTTTATGTTCTTATCAATATGTTCTTATGTTCTTATTCATTTTCCAAGGGTGTGCTGCTCTTGGAAGATTTAATAAATAAAAATATTTAGTTAATTCTCCCCCTCCCCCACCTCATCCCATGACAAAAGTTAGAAATGGTGTGGAATAGTGGGGTGTGTGCATGCACACACTCACACACATTTTTATACAACCAAAGAACTGACGCATCAGAATTGCTTGCAGTTGCTTTTTCTTTCTCATTAAAGAGAAGAAAAAAGAACTCGCCAATTTCCTCTTAGTAATTTCATAGATCGCCAAATTAGTTAAAAGAACAGAAAAGGAAAGAAAAGTTGTTATCTTCCCTCCACTGTACACCAGCTCTATTCTTTCTTCATTCTCAGAACAAAAGTTCAGAAGATGGTTATTTCTTTGATAGCCCAGTCATTACTGATGCTTGTGTGGTGTCAGTTTGCTACAGGATTACAAGAAATTTCATGTTCAGCTACAATGAGCTTCGGGAAAACCAGTTGTTTTCTGAGCTTTAGCAGCTACCAGGTAAGTTCCAAATCATTACCCAGACTACATTATATTGCCACAAATGTATAACGGAAGGGTCCCATTCTGCTCTTCCATTTATACCAATGAAACATCTGTCATTTGCTTTTAGATGGGCTAAATCAGATCCTATTTGCACAGAGATTAGCATTGCAATCTTATGCATTTCTGCTCAGAAGTAAGTCCTTTTAAGTTCAATGGGATGTACTCCCAGGCAGCCTAAAACTTTTTAAAGAGCTGCGACCTTGTATTTCTGTGCTGTGCAGTGTAGATAAGTAGTAAAAAGCATGAAGCATAAGGAAGACCTTTGTTATAAATGTATTTTATTTTTATTTCACAGAATTTGTATAACATATAATTATAAAAACCTTTCAGCAGTTTGCATGAAATATAATATATATACATATTAAAATCATCAATAAAAGTCATCAAGTTGACCTAAAAACATTCAAAATATAAATAAAATCAGTAGTTAAAAATCCGGGGTGGAATTCAATACCACACTATATCAATACTTGTCAACTTTATAGCTTCCTATGAATTAAATGGCTTTCAAGGATCTTCCAGCTCTACAATTTTATACTCCAGGAAAGAGCCTCCATGGAAGCAAAGATATTTACACATAGGGGGATAGTCTGTTCAGGAAAATAGTTAAAATTTAAACACATTTCAGCTTAGAGATCATGATGACCAAGGACTAAGTCTTGCTGAAAGCAATGGGACAAATTAGTAATGAATTGTTTTCAATAGAGCTTGGCCATGACTTATTTTAGCTGTATCAGGCTATGTTATCTCGCTACTGTGTAAAGTGAACACTCTTTGTATCCATAGTGGAGATCTCATAAGGCTACTAATGATCATACCAAACAAACGTAATGCATGTCATGGAGAGCTCAGCAGTTGTGAAGGCTGGGGATTCTTGTTGACCATCCGCTGTCACCAAGATTCTTCTAAGACAGTCCTTATACAAACAGCAGCAACACTGGCACAGTAAACATTACAGTATTTCAGAGCAAAGACTATTATCACAACGATCCTCTTATAAATTCTTCTATGGACAGCTTGTAAAGATGGAGCTTTTCCTTTTGATCTGTATGTGATAAGCATTCATCCCTAAAGCAATAGCCACATGAGGTCACTGTTGTTCATATGAGAATTACAAGTTGAGACCTTGATAGGCAAGTTGACTTTTCCCAGGATGTGACCAGTATTAAATAAACTAATAAAGTCAAGTAGACCATGTAGCAATAGAGGAGATTTCCACTGCTTAAAGTCTGGTTTGCATCTACAAAGGATTAAAATAAGAAGCCAATGGACTAGAAAACAAATGAGAACATGCAGTTTAACTGTCTTGAAATTATTGTATATATTTCAGGAAAATGTTTTAGAAGTATTATATTCAAATTCTGAATTTCAGTGGTCTAGTTCACATCATGAACACGGGTGGCGCTGTGGGTTAAAGCCTCAGCGCCTAGGACTTGCCGATCGAAAGGTCGGCGGTTCGAATCCCGCGGCGGGGTGCGTTCCCGTCGTTCGGTCCCAGCGCCTGCCAACCTAGCAGTTCGAAAGCACCTTCAGGTGCAAGTAGATAAATAGGGACCGCTTACCAGCGGGAAGGTAAATGGCGTTCCGTGTGCTGCGCTGGCTCGCCAGATGCAGCTTTGTCACACTGGCCACGTGACCCGGAAGTGTCTGTGGACAGCGCTGGCTCCCGGCCTATAGAGTGAGATGAGCGCACAACCCTAGAGTCTGGCAAGACTGGCCCGTACGGGCAGGGGTACCTTTACTTTACCTTAGTTCACATCATGCTAAACCAAACCATGGCTTAGCATGAATGCATGAGTGTGGGGGTTCCCAGGAGGGTTTCTCTGCTCCCCCTATGCAGTGATTTTGCTGAGATAACCAAGTTTTGTTCTTAGCTTAAAGCTTGGGATATGTTCAGGACTCCTAAACCACCAGCTCATGTTTAGATGACACACTGAGCCAAGCTGTGGATTAGCAGAGTGTGGGGCAGAAGCAAAATGACTGAGAAGGAGTGAAGTAGCTGTGATCTCATCTCTGGGAGCCCACACTCTTGCATGTGTGAACCAAGCCAATAAGCAGAAAATGGATTTGCATAAACTGCTGCCTTCACCTTGGGGCTGTTTGTATAGCCATAGTCATTAGTGTTATTGTGTCATTTGTATGTGTCAACACAGTTGAACCACAGAAAGGAGGCTAAAGAATGAGCCAGCAGCACGAGGGCACTCATGACATGGAAAGCTAGGCTAACTCTCCAACACTGCTGCTACTATTTCTTTCTTGAACCAAACCAATATACCTGCAGATGTTCAAAAAATGTTTTGGCTAATTATACACCAAGTCTGTTGTCTTATCTCCTTCCTGCCCACTGGAATTCCAGTCCTTTCTAACTGGTATATCATATGAGTTAGGAACGTGACATTTTGAGAACACATCGGTTGCCCTTCACTGCCTTTCACATCAGCTTAAGAAGTCAATTCTAACCTGCTTGACATCTAATTAAGGCACTGCTAATGAGGCTGTAAAAATTGGGGTCTCTAGAGAGCAGCTACTGACATCCACTGCTCCCTATATCTGAGCAATATATAGCTGTCTGTTTTTGGTCATTTACAGGGATAACATCCCCTGGTGTAACTTCATTCAATGGTAAGTTTTCAAGGGTGTAGCTATCTGTTGCAAGGGAAAAAAGAACAAAGTAGCAAAGCCAAACAAACTTGTGTTGGATTTGTGGTGGTCTGCACTTTGTATTCAGGCAGACAGATAATATTTGTGATGTGACTGTTGTAGTTTCAGCACAGCTTGATAGGGCCATATCCAAACAGCGTTCAAAGAAGTGACTATAAACAAATGAATGCTGATGTCATTCTGAAGAATTTCATATGCCTGCAATTTTCTAATTAGGAAAATGAAAGTTATCTAAAAGGCAACATATTGTTCTATGCTAATGGACCATTATGGCATAACTTATTTACTTAACAGAGTTATCTGCTCAAGCTTAAATTCAATTTCAGCAGTTTTGGACACAAAAGCCCCATAGGCTTTTGCAATTTACGTGTCATAAAACCACATCCAAATCCAAGTCACTCTTCGTGTTTTTTTCCACCTCCCTAAAGCTTTGCTAGCAAAGCTCACATATAATGCAGTCTTTAGTAATATATTTAGATAATATAATTTTCCACTCTCAAGGCATTACTGTTGTGGCTATCAGCTCAGAAAACTCACAGCACCAAGAGTCATGTGCCCACATATGCTCACATGCAATGATGAAACAAGTCAGAACAATTGGCTCCTTAATACTCTTGCCTCTTGTATTCTGCTTACTTTTCCGCTGGTTTGTTTCTTTGCTTCTCTTTTCACCCTCCCACTTTCTCTTGTTCTTACCATCTCTGACTATTTCACATCTCCTTTTTTGTTATTCTGTAAGAGTGATCTTTCCCTCCATCAGGAGCTTGGAAATGACAGGGCTGAGAAGCAGGTGATGCAGTTGGCCACAAGCCAGGTGGGAACTTGACGCAGACAAGAGGTTCCTTAACCCTGATGTAAAGTGTCATTTACACTGATGGGTCTACGCAGGAGTCCTGCTACTCCCACTGCTCTACTACTATTACTAACAGCACAATTCATATGCATAGCTACTCAGAAGCAAGTCTCTTTGAATTTAATTAGTCCCAGAAAAGTGCATACAGGATTGAAGCCTAAGTAAATAATAAAGCTTGGGGGAAAGTTGAATTAAAAATACATTTCTGCAAATCAAACTGAAAGAAGCAATCAAAGATTTGACTGATCTGCTGACCAGAAGGTATAGTACATTCTTTCATTAATGATCATATCCCTCTGTCCTATCCAGCAGGCATTCCCTTTTGTAAAATGCTGAGCCCAAGGCAATGCACTAATTCAACGTCCCGAGTATAACAGAATATTCATCTCACATGTTTCTTAGGGCAATTTAGTTGGGCACCTGGAAAGCTTGTGTAAGGGCTATCCAGCCTTCCTTCTGTGCCACACTTTCCAGGCAAAGGTCCATGCTTTCCATGTACATGTCTGAGAGGTGTGTGGTTTTTTTTTTTTTTTGTCCCAGCGCTTTTCTCAGGAAACCCACTGTTTACTGCTGAATCAGAACAAACAGCAATTTGTGGACGCTCACTTTAAGCTCCTGACAGTTCTTTTCTAGTCACATCCTTACCAGCCCCACAGCTAACATCATATATTATGCTGGGCCTGATCAGGTTCATAGGCCAGCAGTTCCCCACCCCTGATATAATGCATCTGAGGGACCAAGATAGGAAACTGGGAAGATACACCTTTTTCACATTTGCAACAGTGACATATCACTGCAAGCACTATATGCTACCACTGCCAGAGACTACCTGAGAGCTCTCGAGGAACAAGGACCCTGCTTTTTATTACACCTCCTAACCCTAGCTGCTATCAGGGCTAGTTGAACACTGCAAATATGAACAGGCAGGCCCACAAGTAATTCTGTTCTGCAATCCCTATTTAGCCAGTGATTACTCTATGGCAACATCCTGCCATCAAAATCTCTACACAGTTCTGCATCAGTGCAAACCTGACAGTCAGCTGCAAACCTACTCATGCTAGTTTGATCCTATTCCCATAAATATCTGTCAGTCATCCTTCAGTTCAGCAAGAAAAAGCAAGAGGGATGGAGAATGCAGATTGGCCATTAAGAGTTCTTTGAGGTTTCTTTCTGTATACAGTACATGGAATATATATGCTTGGGGTGATGAAGGCTGACTGGTTAATGTACATAACTGTTCACATTCCCCATACTTCATGTAGAATTTGCACATGCCATGAACAGTCCACGAAGAGTGAATTGTGCACATTTCCTGGTCAACATGCATACTCTCCAGCATCTTGACAAATGTGTATACCTCAACAAGTTGTATATTCCCTGAACATTCTGCATAATCTCTAACCAGCCTTTGGACAAAGTGCATATCTGACTGCATTTTGTATATTCTCTGGGCAATGTGCTTACTCTCCAAAAAAATACACCCTGTAATTCAAGTCTAGGGTACCTCATTCTCTAATTTATTGTGGCTTGTGGTACCCTCTTCTGTCGATCAGCTGAGCAGTGGGGAAAAGAGAATATAGCTTCAGCCTCTTTTCCCTCACTGCCCAGTTATTGTGGATCGAGGGCCCAACCCCCGCTATGTGAAATAAACACACAAGGACACGTGATATAAGGTTAATGGGCAAGAAAAGGCCACAACTTTATTGATTACAGCAGTGAAAAGGTATTGGCTTAGGCATTGGATGACTATAGGAGGTGGGTTTATTCAACAGTAGGTGGAGCCTGTTGATGCTAATCCAACTATAGGCTCACCCCTGATGTCACCGAGGGTCGTGCCATGGCCTCCCGCCAAGCAGGCATCGGACGGAATACACGACCGCCAGATTCCTTTAACGGAATAACCCACGGTAGATAGCATAGGCGATTGCCACACCTAGCCCTTGACACTCGCTGCGGGACGACGACGACTGAGGAGGAGGCGAAGCTGGCGTCGCAGCATTAAGCTGCTAAACACACACCCCTGAGACACCTGGTTGGCTGCCTCCGGTGGGCGTGGGCGCCAGCCAGGTGAGGAGGGGCGGGGGCTAAGGCCCCCGGCCAGGGGCGGAGCTCGGGCTCCCGCCCACAACCACTCCCCTCTCTTCCAGGGAGGAGAGTCTTTCCTCAACAATCCATTGAGATTTTGTGGTGGGCAGATGATTGTAAGGTTAAACCTTCCTATAATTCTGAAGATCCCCAGCGCATTTTAGTGGCTGCAGCCTCCTTTTTCCTGCTGCATAGGTGTTCCCTGCCAATCAGTTGAGCAGCATGGGGAGGGATGCAGGACGAAGGACAGTTAAACCAGGGAAACAAAGAGTTAAAGTTCTACCCATGCTGCTCAACTAAGCAGTGGGAGAAGGGTGACAAAAGGCTGCAGTGATGCCTTCCCCCTGCTGCTTTGTTGGTTGGTGGGAAGGAGACCACGCACTACATAAAATTAGACACTGCCTGCAGGAAATTAGGCTACCCACTTCTGAATGAGTGACAGAAACAAACGGCATGTTTCTTAGAGAGTATTCATACTGTCTAAAAATATACTGCATGCAGGAGATATGCACATTCCTCAAAGCTTATTGGAGATTATGCATAATGACCAGAAAATGTGCATACTTCCTTCTACACAGATACATTATGTGCACATTCTGCATGAAGTATGGTGAATATGTACAATGACCAGTTGTTAAGCACATGAACTCCTCAAGTCCCATTATCCCTAACATATATGCAATGAGAAATGCCAGAAGATGGTATGTTATGCCTTAAAAGGTAAAGGGACCCCTGACCATTAGGTCCAGTTGTGGCCAACCCTGGGGTTGCGGCGCTCATCTTGCTTTATTTGCCAAGGGAGCCGGTGTACAGCTTCCGGGTCATGTGGCCAGCATGACTAAGCCGCTTCTGGTGAACCAGAGCAGTGCATGGAAATGCCGTTTACCTTCCCGCCAGAGCGGTACCTATTTATCTACTTGCACTTTTGATGTGCTTTCGAACTGCTAGGTTGGCAGGAGCAGGGACCGAGCAACGGGAGCTCATCCCGTCACGGGGATTTGAACAGCTGACCTTCTGATCGGCAAGTCCTAGGCTCTGTGGTTTAACCCACATGGCCACCCGCGTCCCATGTCATGCCTTATCAGATATATATACCTTATGCACTATGCAGTATGCAACTTTTTCTAAACGTTTTAAGTAATTTTTAAAAAGTAGAATAAATTTGAAGGTGCTCCACCTTCTTTTCCAAATCCCCATTAAAATGTACCCTTCTTATAAGCACCTTGCAAAAAAAGGCTTTTCTCTAGATTTCCCCTACTCTCATTGATTAACATGGTTAAAATAATCCATTGTTGTTTTTTTACCCAGGAGCAACTTGACACTCAGGCTATGAACGCACACCACACTTTAAAAGCACTCCTTTGCCTACAAGAATACTGGGAACTGTAGTTTAGCCATCACACAGCTACTTTCCCCAGCACCCTGAGCACAAATTGGTTTTATCTTTGGGAATTACCACCATTCAACCCAATTGTGGAACAGTCCGCCTCACAAGTTGATCTTACTGCCTCCCACAAGTATGGTTAAACAATCCAATAAACTGCTCAATGACACTGGAGAGTGCAAAAATTAAATGTGGCACTGGGCTGTTTAGGGTGAGTAATTTCTTTATACACAACCCGGTGTCTTCTTGAAATCAGTCCTAAGCTATTTTTATTTCATTATAGCCTTTGAGGGAACTGGCTAAGTAACATTTTATTTCTGCTAACTCTCGATGCTTATTAATTTTTGCCCTCCAGTTGTCATTTGTAGTTTTATTGTTTAATTATAACCCCATTTAGATTCTTCTTCAATGGTATTATTACAGGAGCTGCCTTGGGGACTCTCTGTGGGCTGAAACAAAGATTTCAAAAATAAATAAATGACATATTTTAGTATCATATTATAAATTCAGTTTATACCCCACTGTCAGGGTTTGCTAAATACAAATATATTTGCTAGTGAGGTGAGAAGCTCCTACACCTGTTGACTTCCTCTTCCATGCGCAAGCTGGCAGGGCAGCCATTTATGCCTATGATGGGATGGCGTTAACATTCTTGTGGGCTTCCAACATGATTAGTTGGAATTCTTTGATTAAAGGAGATTATTACGTTTGATCATTATCCATTTAATTCTGTTAGTGGGGAAGTTGTCCTGTATTATTATTCTGAATTTCTGATTAATGGTCAGTTCTCCAAGAGAAATGTCAATTATGCCAATATTCTAGTTCTCTTGGTGTTTGTCTCTCACCTCTCCTCACTAGTGTATGCAGGCTTAAATTTAGCAAATATTGTGGTTTCATTAGTACCCCAGTCTTCTACTCTCACTTCTATATTGTTAATGAAGGTGTTAAAGAAGATTGACCTATCACTGACTCCAGTGCCACTTCATCATTTTAATTTATCATTACCCTTTGTTTGCAGTAATTTAGCTGGATTTCATGCCATGTGACATATTCATTATTTTCAGATCTACACCAATTTGAATTAACTTGGGCAAGATTTTGTTAAAGGGTTACTCTAATGCATCACATAAATCAAAATATGCATCTATCACATTACTTACACCCAATATTTCTGTAATTATCAGGTTTGTTCAGGAGAGCCACTTTTAAAGTCACGCTGTCTGAAAAACAACATACACTATAAATAAACATGTGATCATTTGTGGAAAAATTTATTGGCTCATAAGAACATTAAACAGGACATACTTTCCCATTCATGGAGCTTAGGTGAGAAAAGAAGGTTTTAAAAAATCCAGATAGTTAAATGTATTTTTGAGGAAGTATTGGAAGACTTCTAGCTGAATATATAAATAATGATTGAATATGAAAACTCTCATTGTATCTGAAATATTAAAATAGAGAAAAACAATTCAAAATATAATTGCTACTTAGATTTGAGGCATTTACTTCTAATTTACAGCATTAGCAAATTTCAAAGTGATTTGGGACTTTATGAAGATTTTAAAATAGTTCCCCAAAAATGTCTTACATAAAATGAAACTGATGGGGCATAACAATATGTCTGTCTCTGTCCCCAAACATTGAAATGTGTGATTTGGACCATTAAACCCCACCCTCAATGAGTTATTCATGAATTTACCAACAGCATCAAACATATTAAATGTAAATAATTAGCACAATGCAAGGCTCTTTGTATGTTCTTATGACTAGCTTAAATTAGGAGTAAAGAATTAATCAGTCCCAAAAGATCAGGAAGGATTTCACCATACAAGCCCTCATTTACAATTTGAAGAGCAACAGCTCAGTCCTGTGTAGACCACCTCATTTGAGAACTAGAGCTGAAGAGTGATATGCCTGAGCCTGTAATTCTATACTCACTGGCCTGGGTGTATGTCCCATTGAACTAAGAAAACGCTTACAGGATTGCATTGTTAATAGGTCACAAGAATATGAAAGCTTGCTATTAATTTGGCAGGTGCATTGTCTTTTTTGAAATGTCAGAGATGAAATAACGTTGCATCTCTCTCTGCTTTTCCTGAGACACTCTAGATTTTTACATCATGTTAAAATGATGCATGTGTTGTAAGAAATGGGCTTGAAGACAACTAATGACTAAAGGCACTTTCTATGGCAGCTGAAAAAAATGTTCTGCTTTATTGGAAAATAATGATCATGTCTAACAACAAAATATTATACCACTGCATTATTTACAAAGCTTTGAGAAGACATATTAGAATACTCATTACTAAGGAAGCTTCTGTGTCTCTTCTCCCAACACTTTGCAAATTTAAATACTCCATGGGATAAATATATACAGTATTTGTAATACTGTTTTGTCAGCTACCCGGCAGGTGGCAAGCTGCAGTATCAGTTTATAAAAAAAACCCCTGTTATTTCATGATATAAATCCCACTACTCAATTTTTGATATAGTTTTTCTTTCTAGGACTCATGTCTGTATTTTGAGATCAATCTAGCCTTTTTTGATTAAACCCTATCCCCACAGTCAGAACAACAAATCAGCAAAATGCTCACCAAGTGGTGGGGATGTATATATAATAAATATGTAGGTTGTTGGGTACCTCTGTGTTCCTAAATTTATTCTTTGCTCCTTTGCTCCCTTGGTCCCTGTGTTGATTACTGGACATGCAGATATGTCTGAGGGGATGGATATCACTGATGCCTCCCTAAAGAAAGAGGAAGCAACAATATACCACAGAGCAGGTCCAAGGATTAAGGGACATTTGTGAGCTCTCTCCAGGTTAAAATGTTCAGGTTACCTAACCATATTTCTCCTTCTCTCTCATTGCAGATTGTACTTTTCTGACCTAAGTCAACAAAGACATTCAGTAACAGGAGGAGAGAGTAAAATAGACCTGTGTACAAATATACCTACAGTAAATTGGAACATGGTTTTATTTATAATAACATCAGATGCTGGGAATTTGCATAGCACTTCAGAATATCATTTATTTATTTATTTATTTAAAATATTTTGATACCACTCAGGGTGGTTTACAACACACAACAATAACACACAATTAAATTTCAAGAAATGCAGTAAAAAGAGCTGGACACAGTCCATGGTCAGTTCTCAATAGCATTTCTATCAATGGCTAGAAATGACCTGAGCAAACAAATATGTTTTCAGGAGGTGCTGAAAACTCAGGAGCTTTGGTGCTTTCCTCAAGCTATGTGCCTCCAGCACATTCAGGAATCTCTCTGATTTCAGTAAGTCCTGGGGGCTGACCATCTTAATGTGGGTCCCACAACTCTACCAGGAAGACTACTGCTGTAAGACCAAACTTCAGCAGAAAATATTCTGACCATGACAACCCACTCACTATCTCCATACCATGCTTCTTGCACTCTGAGGGAAGTACTAAATTGAGGTTATGTCCTGTTCTATGTGTATAGCTGTTGTATGGACTATGAAGTCCTGAATCAGCCCATTTGAGGTGGCTTTGGTGTGTATGTTGAAGTATGTGTGTTTCTCCAACACTGCCCCCCCCACTTGAAAACCACTTCTTTCTGTTAGGATATTTCCGTTCCACCTTAAAAGGGAGCAGGATGTTTGTATAACAGCCTGCGTAAGTTCCTGTCTCACAGGATGTTTATGTTGTAAGTTGGTTTCGTTTTCTGCTGTTTTGCCTGAGCAGTCGGAGCAGACGGTCATGCCTTCTTTGTTCTGACCAACGCCAAATAAACTGTAAATATGCATGTTCTACTCTCATGCTGTGCAACTTCTTGCTGTGTGAATTCTGCTGTCAGAGTGTGCACTAAGCCTGAGGCTTAGTGTCGCTGAATTGCTGATATTGCCTGACTACGGGAGGTCGATGGATCGTCCGGCACCGAGCTTGGGGGCTCAGATGGACTTTTATCTCCCTGGCAGTATCCCAACAACAGGTTATGGGCCCAGATTCAAGGCACTTGCAGGAGAGTAAGACTGCGACAGACTGCTGAGGTATGTGTGGGAAAAGCGAAAGCAGAGGCTTTTCTGTTGCCGCGGCAGCCTCTTTGATGTCCGGCTGGCCTAATTGGCCTGGGAACCGAGCCAAGCAGGCTTCGTGATTTATGGGTGCCAAGATAAGGAGTCTCTGAAGTGAAGAAGACTCACGGCTGGCGTTAAGAGGTGGAATGGAGTTTTTCCAAGCCTCTGAAGCTGCTGAGTGTCCAAAGTTAAATCGGGACAATTATGAGACCTGGGCAAAATGGTGTGAGAGTTTGCTGCGTCAGTTTGGAGTCTGGCAAACTGTCAGTGAAGCCCCTCCAGTTCCTCTGACAGGGAGATGGGAGGCTCAGAATTCGAGAGCCATAGACGTAATAGTCTTGTCCGTCTCTCTGGAGGAAATTGCTATGCTAGCTGGCAACACGACTGCACGTCAGATGTGGAATGCTTTGAAGATAGCCCATCTGCCAGTCATCCCAGCCCAGAGTTTGACTGCGTCGGAGGTCCTGGCTGTTTCCCAGAATGCAAGTGAATGCAGAGATGCCGAGGGCACCGGTTGCAAGCTGCAGGGGGAGCTGACTGTGATGTCATCCCAGGCAGCA
Organism: Podarcis raffonei; assembly: GCF_027172205.1. NCBI lineage: Eukaryota > Metazoa > Chordata > Lepidosauria > Squamata > Lacertidae > Podarcis > Podarcis raffonei. Next base: position 58,137,177 of record NC_070604.1, read on the forward strand.
TTCCAGTCTCCAGGGGGAGCCAAGGAGTCGGCAGCTGAGAGCTCTGTTTCTCGTGAGAACCAAGGTCAGAGCCTATGCAAAGGCCGGAAGACCAAATGTAAACAGAGCAAGATGCTTGCAGGTGGCCAGGAGCGGGGGGGCAAGTTGCAACAGCCCACGCCAGTGGAAAACAAGGCTATGTTTGCTGGCACAGCTCCACCAAAGGCTAAAGGCACGTCTGATGGCCAGGAGCAGGGGGGCAAGTTGCAAAAGCCCTCGCCAGTGGAAAACAAGGCTATGTTTGCTGGCACAGCTTCACCAAAGGCTAAAGGCAAGCTGCAAAAGCCCACGCCGGTGGGAAACAAGGCCAAGGCCAGGTTTATAGTCGATTCAGCATGCACGCACCATCTCACCAAAGACCGCCATCTGTTTATCTCCTTCACACCTCAAGATGGAGAGGTCCAGCTGGCTGATGGAAGGACTTTGCAAGCTACAGGAGTTGGGACTGTGAAACTTGAAAGTCTGCATACTACCATTAGTAATGTTCTTTTTGTTCCAGGAGCTGTGGACAATTTGATAAGTGTACCACAGCTGACTGGGCGTGGTTTTGAGGTTTCCTTCAAGAGGACTGTCTGTGTCATCAGAAAAGGCAAAGAGGACATTTTGCATGCAAAGTTGATGGATGGTTTGTTCAGTCTAACTTATGATGATGTTGCTGTGTCTAATGCTGATTCTTGTTGTGTTGCACAAACTAACAAGGTTCTTCATGCAGGATGCATTCACGATGCACATAGAAGGTTTTGTCACCTCTCTTGGCAAGCGCTAGCCAAGATGCCTGAGTTGGTTGAAGGTTTGGACATCAAACCTTGTAAATTTCACATGAAATGTGTATCTTGTGCAGAGAACAAGGTGAAGGTTGCTCCAAAAGGCAAGGAGTCTAGCAGGCAGGCTTCCAAACCCTACCAGCTAGTTCACGCAGACCTGGTTGGGCCTCTAGCGCCCTCTTTGGGAGGAGCAAGGTACTTCATGGTTCTAATTGATTCTTTTTCCAGGTACATTCATGTGTTTATGCTCGAGCAGAAATCGCAAGCATTTCCTAAGTTCAAGGCATTCTGTGCTTGGTTGGAGAATGCTCACGGTAAACGTATTGGCTGTCTGTTTACTGATCGGGGCGGGGAGTTCACTTCTCAGCAGTTTGAAGCTTTCCTGACTGAGAAGGGAATCCAGCATGACTTGTCAACGCCTAGATCGCCATGGATGAATGGGCTTGCGGAGAGAGCAAATCAAACGTTGCTGCAAGGGATAAAAACCATGTTGCATGATGCCAACCTCCCTGAGAAGTTTTGGGGGGAGGCTCTCTCGAATTTTGTTTACACTTTTAATCGCAGACTATCATCACCTATTGGCTGCACTCCCTATGAGAAAATGTTTGGTAAGAAACCTAACACCAAGCACTTGAGAATCTTTGGTTCTGACATGTGGGTACATACCCCACAAAGCAACAAGCTTGGGAAGCGTGGGGCACATGGTTTGTTCATGGGGTACGAAAAAGGTGCATACAGAGTATGGATGACTAACTCTAAATCCATAAAGTTCACAAGGAGTGTTGAGTACAATCCTAAGTGGGGGGAAAATGTGGGAATTTTCCAGAGTTACCCAGAGGAGGATGAAGGTGATGTGAAGAAAGCAGATCATGCTGAGAAAGCTGAGGAAACTGAGGATGAGGATGATGATGATGATGATCAGAGTTCGGATTCCAGTTCAGTGGGCGGCGCTGCTGCTGCTGTCAGTGACAGTGATGACACAGCAGACTACAAGAGCGCAAAGGCCTCAGTCAGACCATCTGATGAGTCTGACAATGAACTGGAAGAACCACTGTTCACCATTGGTCGTTTTTCTCCTAAGAAGGAGGAGATGAGTCCAGAAGACTTGCGTCTGGTTCGCAGGTCTGAAAGGGCGACCAAAGGCAAACCTCCTAAGAGATTTGCTGATGAGTTTGCTAAGATGGCAACTGCTGTTCTTAGTAGCTCAGAGAAGGTGTGGGAACCTTCAAGCTTCAAAGAGGTCCAGGAGTTAACCTCTAAAGATGCTGAGCCTTGGCTTAATGCCATGAAGGCTGAAGTTGATTCCTTAAACAGGAACCAGACTTGGGAACTGGTACCGGTAGTCCCAGGAATGAGACTGGTTGGCAGCAAATGGGTCTTCAAGGCCAAGACAGACCAGAATGGCAAGGTTGTCAGACACAAAGCCAGATTGGTTGCCAGAGGTTTTTCACAGGTACCAGGGCAGGATTACCACGAGACCTACTCACCCACGGTCAAATATGAGAGCATTCGGCTGATGCTCAAGATCGCTGCGGAGGAGAAACTGCGTGTTTCCCATCATGACATAAATACAGCTTTTTTGTACGGGATTTTGGGGGAGGAGCTGTACATGCTTCCACCTGACGGGATGCAGATACAGAAGGGAATGGTCTGTAAACTGCGGAAATCCTTATATGGTCTCAAGCAGAGTGCCAGGTGTTGGAACACAAAACTCACTGAAACGTTGCTTTCTCTAGGTTTTCACCAGGGCAAAGCTGATCCGTGTGTGTTTGTCAAGGAGGAGGGGCAAAACAAACTGTATTGTTTATGTTTTGTTGATGATCTTCTGATGTTTTGGAAGAATCAGGCTTTTTACCAAAGCACCCTGGCTCAGCTGAAGGAGCACTTTGACATGAAGGATCTTGGTGAGGTATCCAACTATCTTTCTCTGCAGGTGGAGAGGGACCAAGCAGGTAATTTTCTGGTACACCAAACACAGAAAATTGCTGATGTATTAACCAGGTTGAATTTGGTTGATGCAAACCCAGCAGACACACCGATGGTGACAGGTTACCAGGTAGATAGTACTGCTGAAGCGTTTTCTGACACAACGCTGTACAGATGCATTCTAGGCAAGTTGAATTTCATTGCTAGATGTTCAAGACCTGACATTGCTGTAAGCACTAACCTGCTTAGCAGACATGCTAACAATCCTACTGTTCAGGATTGGAAAGCTCTGAAGCGCATAGCCCGGTATTTGAAAGGGACTATGCACTACAGGCTGAGGTTCACCAGTCAGAAGACTGGAGGTCTTGAAATCTTTGCAGATGCAAGTTTTGGAAGTGACACCACGGATGGTACAAGCACTTCTGGAGTATGCTACATGTACAACCACTGCCTGTTTGACTGGTTGTGCAAAAAGCAGACAACAGTTAGCCTAAGTTCCTGTGAAGCAGAACTCAATGCTCTGTCATTTTCACTCATGGATTGTGAATGGTTGATGCAACTGTTTAAGGACATTGGGGTTTCTGTGAAATGTCCTATACATGTGTATCAAGACAATAGATCTTGTTTGGCTTTGCTGAACTCAGAGAGTTGCAAGCAAAGGACCAAGTACTTGCAGATTAAGCTACATCGTGCAAGAGAGTGTATTCAGAAAGGACTCATTCAGGTGTCCTACATGCCAGGAAATGAAATTCCTGCTGATCTGTTGTCTAAGGTTGTTAACAGAGAACAACTGAAGGTTTACGCACAAAGGTTGCAATTGGGTTGAACCACAGGTACTACAGGTTACACGGAAAGGGGGAGGATGTTAGGATATTTCCGTTCCACCTTAAAAGGGAGCAGGATGTTTGTATAACAGCCTGCGTAAGTTCCTGTCTCACAGGATGTTTATGTTGTAAGTTCGTTTCGTTTTCTGCTGTTTTGCCTGAGCAGTCGGAGCAGACGGTCATGCCTTCTTTGTTCTGACCAACGCCAAATAAACTGTAAATATGCATGTTCTGCTCTCATGCTGTGCAACTTCTTGCTGTGTGAATTCTGCTGTCAGAGTGTGCACTAAGCCTGAGGCTTAGTGTCGCTGAATTGCTGATATTGCCTGACTACGGGAGGTCGATGGATCGTCCGGCACCGAGCTTGGGGGCTCAGATGGACTTTTATCTCCCTGGCAGTATCCCAACACTTTCAACTGAGTTGCAGAGGCTGCTAGGCAGCAGGGTGGGCCTTCCACCAGCAGCATCTCCAATCTGTATTGGTGACCCAACATCTGGTGCCACCCCTTGAAGTCTGCTGCAGAGCTAAGGGAGATACCACCTAAATGGACCACTGCAATTTCCTCCAGCCTCCCCAAGCTTAATTGGTGCTGCATGGAGGCACAGCTGTGTTGTGTGAACTCCATCCAGCTCGCCATCCAGGTATCCATAACATATGCCACGTTAGCTACCTCAAATCTTGAATGACTGAGACCTTAATGAAAATTAATTTGGCAAAAAATAACAGTGCCACCAGACTGAAAAACAAATGAGCAACCCAGCACCTGAAGAATGGAGGAGCATTTCATATTTACTACCTCAAAAATTCTGACAACAGCTCTGTGAGATGCTGTTTTTTTTGCATACAATTGTACTATGCAAAAATATCTCACAAAAGACAAATTACTGGTTAAGCTACAAAAACAGTCCTTTCATATAAAATTGCCAGCTTCATTCTCCATGTGGTATATTCCTTAAAAGATGAATAGAAAGAATGCAGAACCAATTGAAAGTGTAAGTATGATATTAAGTTTCAACGCATAGCCCAAAGCCCAATAAATGGTGAGTAAACAATGAAGCCTGAGGTCTTTCTTTTCCTCTGAACATTTTTGAGTCACACTGATTCTTTCCATCTGTGGTTTGCATTTTCTGAAATAAAAAGCGTATTTTACTGCTGGGCTCCACCTATATAAATTGTGGTTCCTTCTTCTATCTGTGGTTGCTTAGCTGTTCTAACTAGTGTGTAGTTGAAAGGGTGTGATTATGACTAATAAATTTAGTCTTTGTCCACTTTATACTTCCTCTGCCATTGGGGTGGGGAGAGGGAGACTAGCAGTGCCTGTGTGGCAAATAGTACTGAATTAAATTCACCCAAGAAAGGCATCTCAGAAAATATGCCCACAGTTACAGAAAAACAGATAAATGAAGCATCACAATCTAAAATGTTAAGAATGTATCACGCTCATCTTCTGCTATCCAAGGATGAATTCACACAACAAAGTAATTTATTTTATCCATCAGCTTGCAGAGAGAACATGATTCTGAGGCTTCCTTTTGTATTGAAGCCTGGAAATTCAATAAGATTCAATTGCACTGGCTCTCAACAAAGGACAATGAAAAGAAAACATGCTGCAGCAGGGGGGAAATGTCATATACCTCTCAGGAATGCCTACTCCTCTATAGACCTTCCCATTCCCAGACTAGAAGATAGGTGAATTATCCCTGGTTTCCTCGCCTCAACATTGTGAAATACTTTGGTTTATATCTGAGCCTAACTGAATTCTGGAAACAAGTCATGTCCTCCAGTGAGTCCCACTCCGCCCATCAACCCCCTCCCTCATGCCTCCATAGCCCATTTATTTGCTTGTTTGCAAGCGTGTATTAAACTGCTTAACATTTTGTACATCTCTTAAGTGGTGCACAGTCTAAAAGCAAACACTGCCATGAAAACAAGAAATGCAACCTAAAACCAATTAAACAACAGCATGAAAGCATATAAAAACAAACTGGCAATGGACTTGGGTCATTGAAACACATAAAATGGGGTCCAATCTTGTGGGTGAGGGAAAACCTGGTGGAAATGATACAGCAGCGCTCTGGAGCAAGTGGAGACAAAAGCCCTTGGTAGACTTTGGGAAATGGAGTTTTTCCATGGACTACTACACTGACAGTATTGATTGGGGGATCTACATCTCACCGGGTGGGGGGGAGCCTGGTGGCAGAGAGGAGAAATGCCTCCATTCCTCCCCTGCACTGGCTTGCAGCTAGAGTGGCACAGCTACAACCAGAAAGGAAGGGAGTTGAGGCAGTGGTGGAGCTTCATGCTCAGGCACTGGGGGGGGCAGAGAGCAGGCGGGGGCGTGGCTGATGCACGTCCCGGGGGCGGGGCACACCACCTGCAGGGTCAGGGCACCCAACGTGGGCGGGGGGGCAACTGCGATGGCACCCCACTGGGATTGCACTGCCGGGGGTGGTCACTCCCCCCGCACCGCTCTTCCTTCGCTAGTGAGTTGAGGTCCTGGGACTGTAGTGCTAACCTCCTTCTAAGGCAAGCAATTGAAGAATCCTGTTTCCAAGCCTAGAGGTTTCACATACCACCCTCATATATGGGGAGAATGTGTCCACAGGCTAGCCCTGCCCCCCCCCCGATAGCTGATGTGCACAGTGGCTATGCTTTGCAACTTGGGGTGTTTGAGTAGCAGCATCTAAACCCAAAACAGCCTTTCCAATGACATCTATAAGGCCTATTGGTTAGCTGCCTTCCAACAGCAAGCTATGTTATTTTAATTTTCAAAAGACTGCTTTTTAACTGAATTGATATTTCACATGTTGCCTTTAGATTATGCCATTTTTAGTTATTATTATTTATTTTGTTGGCCAGTATGTGTTATTTTATGGGGAAAGTGATCCATGGTTGCTGCAAACAAAATAGAAATTGCAGGCACCTTGGTATGCAACTTATAATGAAACAGGCAAACCTTAACAAATAACGATTACTGTAGAGTTGGTTTTCCATCACAGTCTCTGCCTCGAGACCTTCATGTTTGCCAAAAGATTGGGAACAGTCAGACACAAGCAGAGCTATGGAGCCACTGCATGTTAATCTTGGAAATGGGCCCTTGATGTTGTGATGACCAGAAGCTGTTGCCAGGGACAGGTGTAGTATCCCAACATTTTGAATGTTACAAGGAGCCAGAAGCTAGCACAGAGAAAGATGGACCATCTGGTGCTATTTGGTAGCTTAGTTCCCACACTGAATTCCATTTATCCATATAAATGCAAGTGATTATATTTTTATTTTATTTTTTAAAATCTACATATAAAGACACTTAACCAAAGGAAACTTGAAGATGCTGGCAATATCAGAACTTTCAGTGGCCAATGCTTCAATCTATGATGTACTTTCCCATGTCATACATTTTATTTGATAATTGGCAAGAATAATAGATAGCTAGCCTTTTATATCCTGAAGAGTGCTTCTAATATATCCATTGGCATCCTTTTAAGATGGCTAACTTCCCCTAGAGGGTCAAGATAGATCATCAATTTTTGACAGCAAGATGGTAAAGCTTTTAAGCATTTTCTTTCACAGAGTGCTTAGATCAGGAAAAACTGGGGAACATTTAGCCCTGAGGATGGAAAGGGGAAAATATATGTCAGATTCAAAATGACAAGAAAAATAGAACCACCCAAAATTTATTTATTTTTTCCAGATATATCTGACTGTTAAAATGTTAATAGCAAACTAGCTAATTTGCACTAGGGCTTCATCCCATTTTTAGTGGTCTGGCTCAACCATAGAGTGAGTATAGCAATGATGAAAGCAATGCCTCTGGGCTTGTTCAGAGTGCCTGCCTCTAACCACACAACTAAAGTTGAGGCAAATGGATTACAGGGCAGGGGTATAATTTTTAATATTAGCCTTTCCAAGCAATGTGCATAATTATTCATTTGTTGCAGGGATACTAGACATTTTGGGTAGCACTTCTGCTGCAGGGATATCAAATTTTCTAAGCACTGAAGTCACAAAAAGTTGTTACTTGAAAATGCATTCCTTGCCCTAGATTATCAGGTCTGCTGCGATTGGGAGTGATGTGTGGAATGCAGGTGCACAGGTATCACAAGTCCCTAATAAATAGATCTGCAGCATGCTTCAGAGAGAAAAGCAGCAGGCAGCAGGTGTAGGCTTGGCCCATTACAGGACCTTGGACAGTTCCTTTATCACACAAAGAGAGCACAAGAGAGTTGCTATATGCATACAGAGAAGTTCTGACTAGATTTCTTCTGGCTATGTCACTGTGTGTGCTGGTGTTTGAGTTTTGTTTGGAAAAGAGAGGTAGCAAAAGGCCCCAAAACAGCATGCGTTAAAACTGCTCCAGGGAAATGTGCCGCAGAACCTTGACAGAACCTTGTTCAAAACTCTGACACCCAGGAAACTTGAGGTTATGGTGAGGTAGAATAGAAATTATAAAATAAACCAACCATCATATATGCAATTGGCATTAGGCTGCATTTGACACTGTAAAGGAGGATTTGTGTATGTTTGTTGTTGTTTTTTAAAAAAGCAAGATGTCTTCATGGAGTTTTAGCTATTTAGAAGAGAAGCAACAATTGTCATGGCATTATTGCTTTCAAATCACTAGTCATTTAGCTTCAGTACAAGAAAATAATTCACAATACTATTGGACTGTAGGAACAGTCTCAGGATAAAATTCTGTGCACAATTCCATGGAAATAAGTGACACTGAACACAGCAGGAATTTCTTCTGAGTGAAAATGCACAGGATCGAGTTTTCTCATTTTGCTAGGCTAAACAAGTAATTCACTAGTTGGTGACAGATTACTTGACATGTCTAATCAATTTCTCTACTAATTGCCACTACCTTGACCACATGGCATACTTTTTGCTGTTTTTATGACTGCTTTTCCAGCTTCTTCACGTCCTACCTTTCTGCAGGTATCAGCATAGTTCCTCATTACTATTTGTTTTTGCTTCAAGTAAATATATATTTACTAGGCTTCAGGCTTGTTCTGCCACCCACACTCTGTGGATTATGTGAATATTCTGCTCCAATATCTCTCAGGCTATTTTACTGTGGGGTTTGCTAGGCACCAACACAACTCCCACAGTTTCTCTTGTAGCACTCAAGTTCCTATCTTTAGTGCTCACCAGTAAATTCAGGCTACTATCTCCATTCAGCACTGAATTAATTTAAAGCCCTCATAATTAAGTTCACGATATCTGCTGAAAACATTTCCCCCATTGCTCATGAGGTGCAGCCTTGCCCTGGCAGGAATCCTGCGTTAAGGAAGTTCAGATTGTGGCCCCAGGAACTGAAGGTCTCTTGTCAACACTGTGTATGTGGCCAGTAATTCACCTTAAGCATTCTTCTCTGTTTGTAGCCATCTACTTTTTGAGGAACAATGACAAGAGCCCCACCTGAGTCCCATGGTCCTTTATTTTCCTCCCCAGAGCATAGAGCAGCAGGCAAAAATGTTTCTCTATAGCCAAGCCTTTGGCGATTGAACATTCTATGGTCTTTCAAATGGGGTTGCGAGGGAGGTTATTGGTTTGTTTCTGTTTTGCTTGTTTGGTGACACTGAAATAGCTCAGTCAGTAGTGCATGAGACTCTTAAGCACAGGGTAATGGTTTTGAGCCCCATGTTGGGTTAAAGATTCCTGCATTGCGGGGGGGGGGGATTGGCTTTGGTGTTCCTAGTGGTCCCTTCCAACTCTAGCCCCTAGCTCCTAATACTACACACTTATGTCCCATACATGAGTAATGTTTGGACAGGGATTAAATGCAGGTATGCATCCCAAAGTCACCAATACAAATGCTTCCCAGAATGGCAATGGATAGATTTGTGTTGATGACATTACTGCAATGGAGATTATTAGTTTCCTTTTCCAGTGTTGGTCCTGCTGCCCCCAGCCTCTTCCCTCTCTCTACCTGCTCCACCTGTTGCAACTTGGACTGGGCAGGAGGCAGGTAGCCTCCTTCTCAGGAGCTTGTGGTTAGCATGGTTCCTGAACATCACCTTGCCATAGGGCAGGACCAAAAGGGTTGGTTCTTGGTAATCCCTGGCAGTCCATCAGAAATTCTAATTATGCATAGGATCAGTCTGTTGGACACTACTTGAAATCTAGAACCTTGATGACGTCTACAGATTTACTGTTCACTCAAATAATGGAATATATATATATATATATATTTAAAAAACTTGGTTACCATCAAGAAAGTAAATTTCCTCCAGTTGATGCCTGACTGGTTAAACAATCTTTTAAGCTGTAAAGGGAACAGGTAAATTGCTTCATTTTTGTATTGCTGTCATGTCAGAAAATCGTTGGCATGGATGCACTGAATTCGCTCATATATATCTTGAGTAATAGGTAGACCCATATTTCAAATTAACAAACAGAGTGCCTATTCTGCAAGTATATGCTTTCTAATTTGAAATAATAATATTCATCTATGTTTCTGTGGTGTATTAAGCCTTTCAAGGAGTAGCCCAGACACATTTCAAGGACTGCATCTCCCTTTCAGAACCTCACCAACCGTTAAGGATTCAGAAGTCATGCCTCCCAATCCTTTGTACTGCATTGAACCCAAAAAAAGTCTATCAAAGGAAAGGAAAGACAGCGAACACCCACCCTCTGGCTAGAAGATTGAGAAGACAGTACCCTTCTCACCCAGCACAAACTCCATTAGAACTACCAGTTGTCCTCTTGATTGCTGCAATCACAATTTCTGGATGTTTGGGAGCTCTTCACAGTTCATTGGTGGGACACTACTTGAGTTAACAGAGCTCCCTCCGTCCCTCTGTGTGGTTAATGCGTGTATTTTCTCCCTCCTAACATTACTACACCTGTGCTAGGTGTAGTTCCCCCCGATCAATGTGCAGGGGTGGGGTGGGGAGTGGATTCAGTATCCTGTCTATCAGCAAGACATCTATGCTAGCAGGAGTTTTTGTGGATGTACTCCAGCAGTGTAAATGCCATCTGGCTTCCTTTAGTCCTCTATCTGTAATTGTAACTCTCTTTGAATCTTAGGATAGAGTAAACTGCATTTTGAAAAATGATAAAGAAACCCATAATCCACCCACCATCAAACATTTTTGCAATTTATCAGCCAAATATGACCATCTGGATTACTATATCAATCCACTCATGATAAAGAGCCAGTGTTAGAAACTGAGATATGAAAGCTAGGAGCTAAATGGCACCTTAAACCTAGGTTGTGGGTGCAACAACGGAATGTCTAGGCACACTTTTTTATAACAAGAATACAAAGCTGTAAGTGAATGAACTGCAGCTAAAATCTTATATTCATTTTTCACATGGTCTAGTCCTCATCTGAAGACTGCAAAAACAAAAAAACAAAAACAAAGCCATGCTTCCCCTGCCCACCTTCCTAATATTCTTAAGAAGGTCTATTCTCCAGTCTTCAGAGAGTGGCTGGAATTGGGGAGGCAGAAAAAGGTCCTCCTTTCCTTCTACTCTGCAGTTTTAATCTGAAACCTTAGGCGCAGCACTGTGCCCAGAGTTCAGAAACTGCTCGTGCTAATGAAATTCCCTGTCGCAAAATGCGCCTACAACAATGGGAGTTTCGAATGCTGAATAGAGGATTTCTGTTGGTGACTGTTTCCCATAGAAGGTGGGTGAACTGAGCAACAAATCTGTTTTCTTTCACATTACTGGCTAAGTAGTTAAGGCATCAATGATGCTGAAGAGCACAAAAGGTCTCCAGCATGTTTGCAGTTGTCAGAACCAAAGAGGTACCATATGTTGATTTAACTGTTGGAAGTTTTGTAAGCCACTTCCTACAAACAGAAGTCAAGAAAACTCCACTTTGCAGCTTGTTTTGTCACCAGGTTAAACTCCTTTCATAAGGTTTTTTTATCCCCCCAACCAATTGATGAGTGATTTAATGAGTAAGCATCATTTAATACATCTTGCTGTTTAGTTAAACAAGGTATTTCATAGGGAACTTCCATATTCATAAAGCCATTTTAATGCACTGAATATCATCATTATTTTTTCAGCAGGATCTGTTACTTAGTTAAATGGATTTGAGACATCAGACTATTATATGACAGACGATTTTGTCACTATGCAAAATGTGAACCCTGTAATCAACTTGTTATGGCATTTCACAAAAGTATGTGACAGTAAAATAAGTAAACTGTCATTTGGGCAATCAAGCTTTGAAATCCTTCAGGACGAGGAAAAAGGCATTTGACACAGTCTTCATCGTAGCAATGAGGTTCAAAGATAATTTAAGACTATTACAGTCATACATGACTGCATAGCTGAATACAATAATATAACAGAATGTATTGGAATAGTTGCTGGTGACATAAATGTGAATTTCCAGTAATTTTTCATAATATTTTAATCACATTTTCCTCTTGATTTTAACCCACATATAATAGTAACTATAGACAGATAGAAATACAGATATATAATTGCATGCAGAGGGTGTGTTTCATGAATAAAAGCATTATTTTCCTTTCATGGAGGTCACTCATATTCATGGAGGTTTTTGCTAGAGGAAGCTGGGGAGGGGTTTTTCTCAATTCCCCTTTAAGAACATTATAAGAGCCTGTTGGATCAGGCCAATTGCCCACCTTGTTCTCAGAGAGGGCCAACCTGTGGGAAACCCCCAAGCACAATTCAAGCACAAGAGCACGCTCCCCTGCTGTATTCAGAAGCATACCTGACTCCAACTGTGGAGGCACAGCATAGTTGACATGGCCTTCAATAGCCCTCTCCTCCATGAATTTATCTAAGTCTCTTTTAGAACGATCTAGGTCGGTGGCCATCACTGCTTCCTATACCACCTCCCATACTGTTCTGGTGGGGTCTCCCAACCCTCTAAAACAGGTTTTGAGGGGACAAAGAAGGCTCTGCAGGGAATTCTTGACATGCAATAGACATGCAATGAACTACCAAACAAGCTATGATTCATACTAAAATTGATTATGTGGGCAAGTATCTATCTTGGAAATGTCTACCCAGGAATCAAGATGTATGAATAGGTGAGAGACATGCCTGAATTACTTGTGTTGATATGCAAAACACTCTCTTGGCCACTGCAGATGCAGTATTCTCCATCTGCAGTCTATAATAGCTAATGCTGCAAAATGTAATTCATTTCAACTGCCTGAATGGTGCTTGCTTTGGGCTGACATCATCTTGGTATGGTCTTTAACCAAAGATGGGGTTTTTTTGTAAGCTTGCACAGAATTGGTTCTAATCTTCCAAATGAAAATATAAGGAAATATTTCCTATTGTGATTAAGCAGTAGCCCAATGATGTGTTGAATTTCCTCTTGAGTAAGTTGTCATGAATTACTTTCATGCCTTGATGATGCAGGAAAGAAAGGCGATAGCTTCAGTCAAGGGCAGGAAAGACAGAAGAGAGCAGCCTAAAGCAGAGCAGCCTAGAATGAAAAGGCCAGGAGAATATAAGCACAAAAGGAGCACTGACATGTGGAATAAAAGGAGGAAGATGTATGGATGGAATGAATGAATGTGGGGAAGAGAGCTGAAGATTCAAAGGGTGGGAAGCGGAGGGGAGAAGTAGCAGACAGAACAAAGGAAATTGGAAGGCTGACCTGGAACTAAGGTTGGATGAATCTGCCCATTTCAGTTTCTCATTTTCCCAATATTAAATTTTGTTTGCCACACTTCTGCATCACTTTGCACATATTTTTTTTAAAAAAAACTTCTCTGACTTATCACTTTATTTCATGTGTATCCTAATATACACATTTTTGTATTCAGATTCTGCCTAATGCACACATTTTGCAAGCATTTTGCATAATGTAATGCATTTTGTGAATGAAAGTGTTGTTTATGCATGCTTCCCCCTAATATACTTATTTTTAGTTTGGAGAAGTGCATCACAAAATTTGGAGAAGTGCAAGAATCTGGAGAATTTCAAAGGATAGCTGTATTTTTTTTTGTTCACGTACTGTTTTGCAAAGTTCAAATTAGGTAGGGTCCCACTGCAATGTGAACTAAACCAAATTCCTCCCTCCCACTCTTATCTGCACAAAACAGACAAAAACAAAAACATTGCTAAAATGATTAAAGATGAGTGAGCTTACCCTGAAAATGTATGAGCACCATTTCAATGCTCCTTCCACTTTCCAAAGAGTTGGGAGAAGGAGAGGTCTGGCAGTCCTCTCCCGTTTTTAAGGGAGCCTTCTTCCACCTGCAATCCATTCCTTGGCTCCAAGATAAGTTTTTGCTCCTTGGGTGTGGAGGACAGGAGCTCGAACAAAGACATCTTAAATCTGAGCAGGGGTGTTTGCATATGCAAAAGCTCTACTGTGCACATGTACCCCATCTCTGTCAGAAAATGAAGGTCAAAAAATGAGTAAACACCATCTTGGTTCTGTGAGTTTCTTTGCTTTCATTTGACAGCTCAAAATTAATTCAATTTAAAACGCATACAACTCTGTTGTGTTGTCTAAATCCTGACCCCACCCCCTCCAAATTTACTGATTCAGGGTGTGGCTGCAGTAGCTCTCTACTGGTGGAGCTCTGCCAACAGGCAATGAAGTACTTGTACGTAGAGGCCCCCACCACACCCAGAGAAACCTGGCATTAGGCCCCCAAATGGAGCATTCCAGGGACACGGTGGATCCAGAGCCCCTCTATTCCCTTGAGAGATGACAGCCTGCTGTTAGTGTGGGTAATCTCCCCTCACCAACCCATTGCAATGTTTACTTTAAAACCCTATCAGGGCTAAAATAAAGAAGCACATTGCTTCCCACTTCTCACCCTTTCTGGTGTAAGCTGGAAGGTCTTTTGACAAGAAATATCATTAACCACTTCCCTCCCGCTTAGGGTTGCTTAGTAAGACACTTATAAATTCATTTACGTGCCAAAAAGCATGGGAATTATGCCATGTAAGCAGGAAACACAATTCTGCAATCTCTCACAATTGTGCTTGCTTGCTTACAATTTAACATCTACACAAACACACTTGTATAACAATACATGCTATATAACATATTTGGCCGGTTGTTGTTCATCCATTTATTTTTAATAAAATATAATATTAATGGAGTGAGTGGGGACATTATTGTGAGGTAGATATTTTTAACATGTTACTATAGGAAAGGATGATTTTGCCTCAGTAATTTTCTGATAACTCGAGCATCCTTTTTCTTAAAATAGATCCATCTGCAGAGACCTGCTCAGCTGCTGAGGTGGATCGTCCACCTGGAGTCTCTAAGATGACTGTTAAATGAATGAACAGGCATCTTTTATCTCTGTCAATGCAGAACCATGGGCAGAATTAGAGGGGCCTTAAAAAGCAGTATTGTACTGGCTCCTTTTGTATAAATATAAAAGAGAATGTGTATTTATAAAAGGGAGATGCTATATATTTTCCAGTAGCATTTTGATTTGGAATTGAACTCTGTCTCCCACTGACAACAGGCATAACTATATGGGGTTGTCGCCCTTTCATTGGGTTTTCATCATCCTTTGACCAGGTGGAGGTTTAACAAATGTAACAGTAAGTCATCACTAACTGTAGTGGCTACCGTTAATGAAAACTGCAAAATTCACTCAGGCAATACTTTTGATGGTGAGGCTGAACAGAATGGAAGAATGCCTAGAAATGCCTATCCATTCATACAAATCACCAAATAGCTCTAGTTCATGCAACTCCTGGTACTATTTTATGGGTTAGTTTTCTCAAGATACTACATGTGCACTTATGCGCAAGTGAACCATGTAATCTGCTCTGTTCTATATCGGTGCATTCAATGTAAAACCAGTAATCACCACAGAACGATACCTGGGCATATGCCAGCTTTGTTGGTTGTTGTGACTCACAAAGGATACTGGTGAGCTGGAAAAGGGCAACCAAAATGGGCAAGAGGTTTCAGAAGCTCCCCTCTGGGGAAATGTTGCTTATTTAGGGCTTTTTAGTTTGGAAAAATGGAGTGCAGATTTGTATGAAATTGTGTGGTATGGAAAAAATGGAGAGAGAGGTTTCAGAATACTATAATCTATTATTATTATTATTATTATTAGTAGTAGTAGTAGTAGTAGTAGTAGTAGTAGCCTGTCTTTTCCTGAGACTGGGACTCAAAGCAGCTTACACAAATGATAAAATACAAAATGCTAAAAACATTTAGAATATAATAGATAAAAAGTAATTAAACTCTAATAGAATTAAAGCAATTAAAACAAATTTATTAAAGTACAGATTAAACACAGCACTCTCAAAAACCCTTTAAAAACAGTCACAAATCATTTTATTGCTTTTTTTGGTGGCAGCGGGGATTCCTATGATTTTGTTTGTTGCTTTTCTCTATGCATTTATATGAACATAAGAAAAGGAAATCTAGTCCAGGTGTAGCTAAAAGGGTGCTCTCCAGAAGCTGTTGGATTCCAGTTTCCGAAAACCTCAGTCAATGTGACCAACAGTCAGGAATTAACGGAGCTGAAGTCCAAAACCTTCTGCAGGGCACCATGTTGGCCTCCCCTGATCTAGTCTAATATCCTATTTCCCACGGTAGCAAATCAAGTGCCTCCAAGCAGCCTGCAAGGAGGGCAAGAAAGAACTAGTCCTCCCATGCTGTCGGTATTTATATTGTACCTGAAAGCTGAGGTTATTGGTGTTACGTAAGCAGCTGCGAGATCCTTTTCAAAAAAAGCAGCTGTAGTATCTTTTTTTGGTGTTGATGATGTTATTATCATGTCAAGATGTTTCATGGAAACCAATTCATAAATCAAAATATAAATACATAACAGTATCTTCCATTCATCTCCTCTTAAAGCAATTGCAATCAATTATAAAACTTTGCACTTGACTGTGTAGGTGGAATAATACCATTTCTGAAATGTAATTGTTTTGTTTTTAAACCCAATGTTTGAAGTGGCTTCTTTCAAAGTCCCCACAAAAATGAACCAGGCTAGCCTTCCTTTTCTCCTCCTCAGAAAAATAAAAATGACAGCTGTGTCTGTATCCCCTTTGCAATGTGGTGTGGGAAGAGGGAATTCAGGAGGCCTTGGTAGGTCCAACCTACCTATTCTTTTCTTGAGGTCTTGGTATTTAAACTTTTACTGAGGTAAATAGAAAATGTAGACTTAGAAAGTCAACTCTGTGTGTAAAACTTAATTTTAGTCAGAGGCATATACATATACCCTCACACTTCATTAAATAGACTGCAGCACATTGCAGAACGCCTCGTTTTGGGGTACCTGTATGTCTGTTTGGCTCACCCCATAGCCTGGGGTCGAGGCACCCCACAATTTGACACGATGTATTGTGTGCCTCATTGTCATCTATGGGGACCTACCTTTTTCTTGAGCCTTTCACAGGTGAACGCCAGGACAACCCTTATGGGGAACCCCCTCCTTACTCAAAACTTAGCCCAGGAAAGGCAAGAACGACAGAGACGTGCTCAGGCCAAAAAAAACCAACAACAAAAAACCGAAAATGGAAAAGTTGGACTCCTCTGCGGCTGCTACTGCTTTCGTGTTTTGTTTTGTTGTGGCCACTGCGGCTGCTGCTGCTTCCTCGCCCAAGGCCCAGCAGGCGGCAGCAGAGAACTCCGCGCTGCTCAGCCAGTTTCTCCGCACCTTCCTCCAGAGGCGCCCCCCCCCGCCCCCATTTCCCCTAGACAGCGAGAGAACGCTCGGAACCAAAGCAGCGTCCTCACGTGCACCGGGTGGGCGCGCGTAGGCGTGACCGCTGGGCGGGGGCGGGCAGAGTCTCTTCCCGCCAACACAGTACAGTTGCCGGGGCTGGCGAGCCGAGAACAAGGATGCCACCGGCTGTCTGTGTGGGTCGTCGTCTCTCAAACGTCCTCTCCTCCCGCTGCCCGCCACCTCTTGTGTGAAGGGAAAAAACACCCTTCAAAAGCGGCAGAACATTTCCCTCAAGTTCGTTGTTTCCTCAGCGACGCTGGCGGGGGTGGGGAAAAAAAAAACCGGGGCGGAGAGAAAGAAAGAGAGAGGGACGCGAAAGCGGGAGCGGAGGCTGTGTTGGCGCGCGCGCGCCTGCCTCTGACAAGGGAGACGACCCCGAAGTCTAGAGCAGAGCCAAAGTCATAAGGGGATTGGGAGGTCCTCCTCCGCTCCTTTCCCGCTCCCCACCCCACCCGCCGCCGCCCCCTCCCCGCCTTCTCCAAGCTGGGCTGGAGCGGCGGCCGCCGTTGCCTTGCTTACATGGAGAGACAGCGCCTGTCATGCTTGTGAGCAGCGGCAGCCGCCGCCAGCTCCCTGCCTCCTCCTCCTCCTCCTCCTTCTGTTGCTGTGCTGCATTGGGAATAACCGCTCTGCCATTGACTGGAGGTGGACTCGAGCCCTCGCGAGGGGAATAATACCTGGCCGAGCGCGGAGCCTGGGAGGCTTCTCGGCCGCCCGTCTGAGGGGGGACGACAATAACAAGAGCAGCAGCGAGAAGTGCCCGCGGGAGGAGAGGGGGCTTCCCGGCCGCCGCCGCCCGCCGGAATGAGCTGAGCTCACTTTCGCCCGCCGAGTGGGCTGGATGGCTCGCGGGCTGAGCGCAGGCGGCTGGCAAACTTGCAGGGCCCGCCGAATGCCTTCGGGGAGCGCCGCTGCTCCCGCCGGCTTCCGGGACGCCGCCACCGCCGCCGCCCGCGCCGCTCTTGGCGGAGGCATCTTGGCACAAGGGGAGTGAAGGCTGCAAAGGCGGCTGCTGTCCGCGCAGGGGGTGCTGCTCACGCGGTCCTAATGCCTGTCACTTCTCGGGACGCGCTGGTGGCAGCGGCGGCGGCGGCGGCGGCTGCAGGCGGGAGCCCCCCGAGTGCTGCTCCGGCTTGCTTGGCTTCTTCCGGCATCTGATTGGATACGGCCGGGCTCTGCGTGGGACAGCGGAGCTGTGGCGAGGGGCCTCCGAGAGACAGAGAGAGAGAGGAAAAAAACATGGGTTATTGCAGCGGCAGGTGCACGCTGATCTTCATCTGTGGCATGCAACTGGTACGTGAGTCGCTGGTCTCCTTGATTTCCCTTTTTTCCTGTCTGAATCCTCTCTCCAATAAAACAAAAGTATAAACAAACCCCCGAGAAGCAAGAGGCCAAATCCGATGGCTGTTTGTCGTTCGTGAGGGGAGAAGAGGTTAGAGAGGAATGGGCTGCAGGAGTGAGCTCAGGGCATGCCTACTCAGAAGTAAGCATCCTTGTTTTCAATGGAGTTTGCTCCCTGGCATGTGCGTATAGGCATTGCGGCTTGTGTTGTAACAGAGACTCCCTGAGTGACATTCACGTGGGCACGGGGTAAACTTGTTTGAGGCTGCAGTTCTGTGCTGGTTTATTTGAGAATGGAAGCGATTGGGACGTAGTGAACATGCATAGGATGCGACTACTAACCTTAAAAATTGACACACACATCCGCCCTTTCTCCTTGAAGGCTCAAGAGATCTCAAAGAGATTTGGGAACTTTGAAAGACTGAGCATGGTTTTTGTTTGTTTGTTGAAAGGAAGGCAGTTCATAGGTAATTACAATGGATGGAGTGGCTGATGAGAAGCATTTAGCTTTGCAGTGAGGGATGAAAAGTTAACTCATCTTAAGAAAGGTATGAGGTAGAGACTAGAGGTTTCCTTAATTAAATGGAATGAGCACTGTTTTAGGGATGGTTATGAACTTGAGCCAAGATAATCAGATAAGAGACAAAGGGTGTGTATGAATTCAGCAGGATGATTGTTTTGAAGTATGTGGTAAAAGCTTTCATTGTTTCCAAGCAGTGCTAAAATTATGTTGTTTCCAAACAAACAAAAGAGAGTAAACTGTTCAACTCTACAGTGGCCACATATCGAAGATCAGATACTAACTAGAAAATCTGTTGCAGTGCCTATTTTATGCATGTCTAACTTCACAGATGGAGTTTTTCTGAACACCCTGAATGGATGTTGCTGTTATGCAGATAGCCTCAGAAGATGCCACATTTCTGAATGTACCTTGAATGAGTTGTCTATGGTAGAACAGGTTTGGAATAGGGCCTTCAGGGTGCAATCCTATACACTCTTGTCCTGGGAGCAAATCCCATTGAGGTCAGTGGGACTTACTTCTGAGTAGGCATTCACAGGATTGCAGTGTTAAAGCAGTTAACCTTGAAAAGGGAGAAAACAGTTACAGTACACTCTTCCAACTGGCAGAGTATCACCAGTTTTCCCAAAAGACAGGTGCTTAAGAAGACTGCATGGGAAAATAAAATTACCATTCTGGGAACAAAATCAGTACATGGGAAAGATTCACTGACCGTCGCAGAGCCTACACATCTGTGATGTTTCAGTGAATCTATCATCTTTGTGTGTAGTAGGAAGCATTCTGCTTGTCTAAACCCTGTTCTTCACAGAAGTATCTGATCCTGTGTGTTTGATTTATTCTTGTGCAAGTTATTTGAAAGAAACCCTCCCCCAACCCTGTTAAATGTAAACAAAATTGTTGGAACGCAAGCTGTTTAACATTATCACTGGAGTTCCTCCCCCAAAGCTAAATGGAACAATAGTTTTAGGCTTTCTATGCCAAAGGTCAGAATACAGAAACTGCCCAGCTGGACCAGACCAAAGATTCACCTGGTCCTGCATCCTGTTTCCAGCAATGACTAGATAAATGCTTCTGGGAACTTCATAAGCATGATGAGGGCAACAGCTTTCCCCTCCTTGCTGTCCCCAGTGTCTGATATTGAAAGGTTTGTGCCCCTTGTTGACTTGACCCAATACAGCTACAACAATGTATTTAAAGGTAGCCACAAGAGTATTCAATGTATCCTAGAGGTTGATTATAAACTTCTGCATCAACATTAGCTTGGGAGTGAGATGGCAAAAGGCAGATAGATATACATTTACCATTTCTTGGGGTCTGTGAAGGAACATAGATTACAGGACTGAGTGTGAGAATAAAAAATACAACCATCCTAATACTGGAGCTTATGAAATATGCCTTACTGTTATTACTTTAGCTCTGCTGGGCCCTGGAATGAATCAAATGTAAATGTTACATGGCGCTCATCCATAGAGAGAGAGAGAAAAGATTTGGTATTTTAAATTATAGGACATAATGACAGCCTGGATGGTTAGACTGTTTATAATGCAGGATAAGTAAATATCTTACAGATATGTTCAAGTATTGAAGCAGATTTCACGAACATAGAACAATGATGGAGAGATGTTCCTTTCACACTAAATAAAGCTTATCATTGCAATGTTGGATCTGATGGAGTTAGGAACTGCAATTGGCTTTCAGTGACCACCAAATTTTATTCCCCAATTCTTCTCATTATGCACTGGCTTTCAAATGCTCACTCATGAGTAGTCTCAGCACTATGATGGATATCAGTGTGCAAGATGCCACATGTGAGTTTGTATTGGGTTGGGGAAGTATGAATAAGGCAAATGCCATGCATAGAGCTGTTCTCATATGAAAACCATGACTGGCTGCAGCTTCCTGTTGAATGTACACTTGGTGACAAGCCTGAGATTGATGCCATATAATG
This sequence comes from Podarcis raffonei, assembly GCF_027172205.1. Lineage (NCBI taxonomy): Eukaryota > Metazoa > Chordata > Lepidosauria > Squamata > Lacertidae > Podarcis > Podarcis raffonei. The sequence goes on from NC_070604.1 coordinate 58,158,198, forward strand.
TGTGGAATAGCCCTTAAATGGCTTGGGTTTGGATAGTGGTAATCTTGTGAGCCTTGTGAGATACTTTGTCTACTGTGCTTATCAGGTACTGGACTTGCACAAGAAAAGCTTGAAGAGAGGTGTTAATTTGTAAGAGACTTATTGTGTGGAGGTTGTATGTGGAGGTCTATGTCCAGGAGCAGAGATCTTGTCAATATTATCTCTATGTTCCTACCACTATTAATCATTGTTGTACATTCACTTCATACCTAGTTTGTTGGGGAAACAGGTTCATGCTAAAAACAACACCAGGTTTAAATATAAAATTGAAGCAATAGTTTGTTGTTGTTTTTTAAATGCACTTTACAGTTTGATTTGTTGCAGTGATGCACATGGTTGCTCAGAAGTATTACTCACTCAAGACAGTGTGACAAACTTATGAGCCACTCTGTATAGTGGGTTTCAGAAACATGTCACCTTCCAGGTGTTGCTGGATTCCAACTTCCATCCTTCCTGACCATTGATCATGCTGGCTTTGGCTTATGGGATTCGAAGTCCATAAATATATGAATAATCACAGGTTCCCCACCCTTACTGTATAGGATTACAGTCAATATTATTTATTTATTTATTTATTTATTTATTTATTTATTTATTTATGTATTTATGTTTGTTCAGCCTGGAGGCAATGTGTTAATTTCCTCTTTCAAAATATGTAAGTAATTACTGTGTAGGTAAACATCTGATATAATATATAAAGTGGGTTTTTTCTCTCTCTTTCCTTTGTCATGGTAGGATGAGGAACAGTATTATGCACTGTATAATGCTTTAAAATTTGAAGAATAATCCACATGCTTGTCTTAGTTGCATTCTGTTCTTTCTTCCATTTTCTTGTTAACACATACCCACATGCCAACCAGCTTTCATGTGTGTCATGGAAAACCATTTCTGACAGCTCATTTTCTTCTGAAACCTATATGAGAAATAATAGAAGGTAATAAGCTTAACCTGCTGATAGCTAATGCTATTAATTGAATCAGCATATTAAAATTTCCTCCTAATTTCTCAAAGTTGTTAAAGTGAGAGGCTATCTTGAAGAGAGGTGATATTGTGGACCAGAGTGGAATATGAAATGCTGTTGTTTATTTTTTCATTCAAGACTACAGCAGTGGAACACATTGCCTGAGGCCCCCAGTCTTAACACTTAAAACACTCCATAGTGAAATCAGAGCAACTTTAAATTGAATCCAGAAACAAAAAATGAGCAGTGAAGGCTGCTGATACAAAATTAGTAATTGTGACCTGGCTCTTTTTTATCCAGATCTGGTTGCAGTTAGTGAACCAACCTAACCTGGTAAAAGACACACCTACCTACTGAGATTGCCTGTGCCTCCATAGATAACACTGGATCCTTGAGTACCTCTAAATAGTGCATCCAATAGTGCATCCAAATAGTGCATCCAAAACCAATTGCAAACCTCAATCTAGTTCAACTCACAGTATTTCTATCTTATTTTGATTAAGATTTCAGTTTGGCTGCCTATTCTGGAATAGCATCCAGGTACCTGGTTTCTGTTGCATCCCTGTAAATCTGTGTACCATCTGCATACTGCAGATACCTCAGCCTAAACATCTAGATAACCTCTTTAAGTGAAATTCTGTGACACCCCCAATGCTGGTGGCCATGAGTTGACATAGTAGTCCTTCAATGGAGTGTTCTGGACTCTTCCAGAAAGGATTGTTGTCACTGTAATACTGTGCTTCCAGGCTCCACTCTGGCAACACAGTCAGATGGATACTATGGCTGGTGGTTTTGAAAATCACCAAGAGCTCCCGTGGTTGTTCTTCTTTACATCCAGGGGTGCCAACTTGTGAGAGAGATTGGGTAGGGAGCAACATCACACATGTGACATCCCAATGTTGCATCAAGACATCAGAGGAGCCAGGGGGCAGAGCTGAATGTGGCAGCAGTGCAGCTTCAATGGCAGGTGGCTCTTTCTCCTGCCACCAACACTGGCTTCCCCATTCCTTCCCTTCTGTGGCAGGAGGAGGAGCCAGTCACTGAAGCTGTGTGATGCTCAGATCCATGCTTGTGCCCTGATTTTTTTAAACATTGCCCCTACCCATATTGGGGGGACCCAAAAGGGTTGGGCTTCTGGGAGTTGGTGCCCCTGCTTGCATCCATCTCCTGATGAAGGTAATTAAAGAGGGTGACCCAACAATTTTAGCCCCATAGTCAGGGTGAAGCAGACTGTATCAAAATAATCAGTGTCAACCAAAGCTACCTGGAGTTGAAACATGATAATCTGCTCCTCTATCTTGCCCAAAAGTAATTCTGTGGCTGATCAAAGTGTAAGGGAAAGTAGAGGGATTTAGCTGGGCCATTTTATATTAATGAAGAAAATACAAGTAAAATATAAATGTTAAAGACATAATATGATAGTGTTTACTAATAAGAACATTGTCACTGGCCAAATGTTATGTAGGTGGTGAGTGGTATTTTTAATCGCTATGCACACTGCAAGTTTTCTGCAGTTTACTTTGTGTATCCCTCTTTGAATGCAATTTTGTGAAAGCTCTTACGTAAGAGTACTCTTGGAAGTAACAGCCTTTAACAAAATGACTGTGATTACTATGAGTCAGGCATGTAAGTAGCTGCTTGCTTTGTCATCTTTGAAGAAGAAAACTTAGCTCTACATGACTAGGTTCGGAAATATTTTACAATTGTTGAAACTGCCTTACAGTTTTGAAGGGGAGGACCAAAATTATGTGGGCAAGTGGATCAGTAGGAACTTTGTGATATCTTCACTTTCATGAGTCCACTGGCAAAGTTAAAAGGCAGTTAAAAGATCCACACCTATAGTTGTATCTGCAAAACCCCTATTTACTGGCAGGGTTATCATTTTATCAAGTAGTTTCTGTGCCTGTGTCACAGCAGCTTGTTATGTAGACATCAAATACAGTAATTGATTCTTGTTATTCAGTTTATACCCCACTCTTCTTTCTGAAGCAAACACAGCATTGATTGTATATTTTTAATAAAATTCTAAAAACAGTCAAAAACATTCCAAAATAGTTAAACCTTCTCTCAGCCAGTGATCTCATGTTTGCCAGAAACAGTGTCCTTTAGCCATAAGAAGCTTGAGTGAATGCCAGTGTAGTGTGTGGTTGAAGCATTAGGCTAGAACTTGGGAAACTGCCACTGAAAATACCATATTATGGGTAAACACCAATTGGGCAATCCTCAGGCACCACCAGCAAGGGCTCACCTGCTGATTGTAGAGTCTGAAATGGTGATACTGTTTCTCTGCATACTCTGGAAATCTTCCACTGTTCATTTCTCCAACAGCTGTGCTGTTAAAGGCACAACAGCAGGGCTGGCCAGTTTTTCTTCTTCTTGCCTCGATCAATTGGCAGAAATAAAAAAGGGTGTGCTTTGCATGCAGAAGGTCCTGGGTTCAATCCCTGGTACTTCCAGGCAGGGCTGGGACAGATCCCATCTGAAACCCTGTCTGTCGGTGTAGACCAGGAAAGAGGAAACTGAAGAGATGGGCCCTTAGCTATCGTTGGACTCCAGTTCCCTTCATCCCTGGCCATTGGCCATATTAGCTAGGGCTGATGGGAAAGCCAGCAACATCTGGTGGGCAAAATATTGCCCATTGCTCATGTAGGCTATACTGAGCTATGAGAGCCATTCGTCTGACAGTATGAGGCAGCTTCCTGTGTTCCTGTGGCAGCACTGTTTACTAGAATTCATTTTGTATTCAGAATTCAGATTTTATTTTCAATAGTATGTAGAAATGTGATTTTTTAAGATAAAATTAGTTATAGTGTACTGTATAACCCCACCCCCTTTTTTAAAAATGCAAATATAACTCACACTTTCCTGGTCTTTCTTCATGGTGACATATAATCTGAACATTCACTGAAAAACATTTCATATCTGGAAAATGCTTTCATCTGAAAATATTTTAAGGCACATTTCTCTACCTTAGTAACTTATAAGTTACTTTTAAAACTTTATTTAATTGTCATTGCCTTACACAAGTTCTTATACTTGGCTTGCCACAGGTTTCATCCCGGGAACAGGTTTTACAACGGAGCCAAGTTTCCTTTGACATTCCCATGACTCCTTGGGGAAGTCATGACAACTAACTTGCTTTAAATTCATAATGTCCTAAAGAATTTGAAAACCAATTATTGTTGAAGTTTTCTGGGGCTAAGCAGCAGAGCTGGGACTCGTGAATCCAAAATTGGACATATTTGGTTACTGGTAATTTGAGTGGTGAAAACAGTAATCAATTTTGTTTCATATGGAGTTTCTAAAGTACTTCATACATCAATACAAGTACAGTTACCAGTCTCATGATTAATTGGAATAATTCTACATTGAACTAAAGCCATCGTGTATATGAGCACAGTACTAGCCATAGATGTATTATTTGTGGTTCCTAAGGTATTATAAACTTGCATATAAAGGACGGCATATGTATAATATTATGTTTGTGCAATCTAGCAATATCGTCAGAGGCATCTAATCTTCAGAAAAGACAGTACTATTATTCATGTCTTACAGCATTTTTAATTGTCTGTATTGCATAAATGGTAAAACAACGACACATTTAACCACATAGAACAGAACTCGATTCTCTATACAACAAGTATGTCTTAGATACCACTTGTGCAAGGGTTATGACATAACCCATTTTTGGCTTAAAGGGCACAGAATCTCATTATTCATTTAATGTCTCACAAAGCATAGCACTCAGAGATTCATTATTTCTTTCAAATGAGACATTTATGAAATTGTCACAGTTCACATGAGAAACTTTGAGACTGCCCATGCCTCAATGATAGATTCAACCAGCTTCATACTATATCATATATTCATGTAGAGTGACACAGTTTGGTAAGATGAGTGGGGCTGTTCAAGAAAAGGCTATGTTTCATAGTCAAATAGTTTATCAGCTACTCTTGAGAGATGGAACTGTCAATGTCACAGGTGATGTTACTCGTGGAGCAATATCAGACACTTTTTGCAGTTGTATACTTCCCATATAATGCCTGCATGTTCTACAAGATTAAAACAAACCTGACAGTCTCCACATCTTTATAGTTTGAAATATTATCATTATCTTTTATTAACATATTTGTAAGCTGCCTTCAATAAGAATTTTCAAAGCAGTGAACATTTTACAACAAAGTACAAAAATAATGCACCAGCAATAAAAACATAATACCATAAGAATTATCAGTTATTGGAATACATAGTCACAAAGCAACAAACAACTGTGTGCTCATATACTCCCATATACTGAATGAAGCGGACAGATTTTTCAATAGGTGAGCAGAAGATACCAATGAGAACTCCAGTAGGAGGGAATTCCACAACTGGGGAGCCATGACTAAGAAAGCCCCTGTCTATGGCCAGAACTGGCTTTGTCATACTGCATACTGCAGTATTTGAAGGGAGGGCCACTCTGTCTTCATGTGACTGAGATAGGAGCTGGCAGCCTATGAGCCAACACCAGCAATACTTACCATTCAAATGGACAATGTAGCCCTATGCATCTTTACACAGGTCCCACTCTGTTCAATGACATTTATTCTGTGGTAGTCAAGGGTTGCAGCCATAATCTTAATTGAGAAATTCAATTTTAAGGCTCATCTGTGTGCTCTTTCTTGTATTATGAAGCAGTGCTGGAAACTATTGGGGAAAGGACATTTTAGTTTACTTGCTTTTGATATCTCTTGGGTAAGAGGGCAAATCATGCATGTCAAGTTGTCTGCAATGCAAAAGAGAAAATTCAAAGAATTAATATCTGGTAATGAAGGAAATCCTTGGAGGGAGAGAGGAATAAAATTAAGACTGTGTTCTGTTCTCTTCTTGAAATTAAATGCAATGCATTGATAATTATTTACTTCATGAGACTTGGAGGTTGTGCAAGTTCCAAATAAGGAAAGTTTATAAGCTATTTAGGTAGTGCTTTTTTGTATATAGATAGAATGCAAGTCTAACAGTGCAATATTTACAGTTCAAGGGGACTTCATTCCAGATAAGTGTGCATGGGATTGTAGTCTAAGTGACATTTTTGTGTTTTGGTTTTTCCAATACACTCTGCCTATTTAATATGGAGGCATTCACCTTGTGCTCAAAGATTCAGACATTTGTCTAGTACAGCCTAGCGGCACCTGGTGTCCTCCAGGTGCTTTGGATGCAAGTCACATAAACCTTGACCACTGGCTAGGGTTGATGGGTTTTAGACTCAAACACTATCTGGAAGGTGCCACATTGGGGAGAGTTGCGCTACCTTGTAATATTTTCACAGAATTCTATGGAATATTGTTGCAGTGATACTTTTAAAAGACATCTGAAGGCAGCCCTGTTTAGGGAAGTTTTTAATGTTTAATGCTGTATTGTGTTTTTAATATTCGATTGGGAGCCGCCCAGAGTGGCTGGGGAAACCCAGCCAGATGGGCTGGGTTAATAATAATAATAATAATAATAATAATAATAATATTACAAAGACCCATCATTACTTTACCAAGCAGTGCTTCTGTATAGTCAGCCCTCATTCATTTCAATAGGCTATTATTTGTAACAATAACATATTATTGAGTGTTTCCATTAGGTTTCATAAAGCTCATTTCAGGTTTTGTTTTTTTTATAAATATTTTTATTCAAGAATTTTTCCATAACATACATAAACATACAAAGACAAAAACAAAACAAAAAACATGTACCATTTCATATCCTGATTTCTTAAACCTTCCTTCCCCGACTTCCTCATGCCTCCCTTTTCTGTATTCCAAATTCTTATCAATTACTCAGCAAATCTTCCCTTATTTTAATTTAAGTTTAAACTAATCTTCCTTATTCTCCTTGTCTTAACCATTACTAATAGTAACCATTTACTTTCCAGTCCATCATCATTCTAACTTTCATTAACTTTGTGATATTTCTTTAGATAGTCCTTGAATTTTTTCCATTCTTCTTGCGCTGTTTCTCTTCCCTGGTTTCGGATTCTGCTCGTCATTTCTGCCAAACCCATGTAGTCTATCACCTTCATCTGCCATTCTTCCAGTGTGGGTAGATCTTGCGTCTTCCAGTACTTCGCAATGAGTATTCTAGCTGCTGTTGTAGCATACATGAAAAAAGTTATGTCTGTCTTTAACACCCCTTGGCCGACAATACCCAAGAGAAAGGCCTCTGGTTTCTTGGTGAAAGTATATTTAAATACCTTTTTGAGTTCATTATAGATCATTTCCCAGAATGCCTTAATCTTCGGGCACGTCCACCAAAGGTGAAAAAAATGTACCTTCCTTTTCTTTACATTTCCAACATTTATTGTCAGGCAAATGGTAAATCTTTGCAAGCTTGACCGGGGTTATGTACCACCTATAGATCATTTTCATAATATTTTCTCTTAGGGCATTACATGCCGTAAATTTCATCCCGGTGGTCCACAACTTTTCCCAATCAGCAAACAAAATATTATGACCAATGTCCTGAGCCCATTTAATCATAGCTGATTTAACCGTTTCATCTTGTGTATTCCATTTCAGCAGCAAATTATACATTTTTGACAAATTCTTAGTACTGGATTCTAACAATTCAGTCTCCAATTTGGATTTTTCCACCTGGAAGCCAACTTTACTGTCCAAGCTCATTTCAGGTTTTGGACCTGCAGTCACAGTAACCTGGTTGATGGAACTGACAAGGCCAGAAAATGCAGACCAGCAGAATGGTTTTCTGGATCTGCAGTCCATGACTGGGCTGTTCATAAGGCTGCATGTTTTTTGGAATTTTATAACTTTTTTTGCTGAAATATTTAGGCCAAGATCCAAGAACCATGCCAACTGTTTCTATGTGCCCAATCCTATATGTGTCAGGGCTGGTTCAGCTGCAGGTCAGCAGGGAGATTCAGAGACAAGCAGTAAAGTTGATTCTTTATTCAAAAAACCTGAATACAAACAGAGAAACCTATGGTGAGACTGGCCCCGGTAAAGCAGTTGCCAGAAGGACAATCTGGGCCTCCCATTCCCCTCTCCTCTCCCAAGTCTCCTCTCCATCTGGCTGTTTTCCTTGGAGTCTTAAACTCCATCAGTCAGGAGCCCCCTGTGCTTTTTGTGCTTGTTGCTCCACTACATCCAAAACTCTTCTAGCTCTATATTCAGGAGCTCTATATTCAGGAGAGCTGAATATAGTAAGACTGGCAGGTTCCTGTGAATCTGTTGCAGCCTCAGCTCCCCGCCCCCATCAGCTGCATGTTGTATTTCTGTAATGTTTTCTGCCTCATCTTCCTCTCCATCACTATTTCCTGTTGCACGTTGAGCATCCAACCATTCTGCCCCCATTCCTCCTCTGACCTGTCTTCATTGTCCCATCACCAGTGGTGTGCAGTAATTTTTTTTATAGGAGAACTGTTTGGGTCAGAGGTGCCAGGGGGGGTGATGGGGGGGGTGCAATGTCATACATGTGACATTGTGACATCCTGATGTCATGCACATGACCATCACGCCTCCCTCCCTAAGCTGGTCAGACGCTTCATGGGCTTTGTGAAGGAGGTGCCAGGGCTCTGACAGCACGCTAGAGCCCTCCTGCCACCTCCTAAAAGCCGGATGGGTTTTGGGAAGATGGCAGGATGGATCTTGGACCCATCAGAGTCTCAAACTTCCCTCCCTAATCAGAGCAGAAGCTTTCTGGGCTTTGGGGAGGAAGCACCAGGTAACATTTAGGGGACTAGCCTAGTTCTCTTAGTCCAATGACCGCACGCCACTGCCCACTCCTCCTCCCCTGCCTCTGAGCCTTAATCTTCTGATGCTTCCCTATGGGTTCTCCAGCTTGAGCCTCCCACCACTCCTTATCTTCCAGCCAGTTCCTGGTGTGCCTGTGTTTAGTAAAATACACAACCCTTTTTGTATTTAGCTAGGTTATCAGTGATAGAATATTAATCACTTTTTCTCATGTTCCTATGGCTTACTGTTCAATGTATATTAAATCTAACAAATAATAAAACAGATTATTGTACTAAATGCCATAGCTTTATGGAGGAAAATTTAATCGGCACTAGCATAAACAGCCAGCCATTTAACTTTGCTCTGTGTTTAACTCCAAGTAAACATGGATTGGGCAGCTCTTGGTATTAGTTTGCTGGTTCTCAATTTGGATGAAGGAAAGGTACTGTATTCTATAATTGGTTTTGAGCACTCTCTATTCGCAATCTGTGAGATATTATATATATGGATGTGTGTGTGTGTGTGTGTGTATATATATATATAGATATAGATAGATAGATAGATAGATAGATATATGAGAAATACTGGAACAAATTATATATTCTTTGACATTTTGCTGGTGGAAATGATGCTGGGAGAATGAAATTGCCTGTCTTTGTACTTGCTAAAAAGTAAACATTCATAGTGAATAGTTCTATTTCCACATGTATCCCACTTATGCATTTTTAATAATTTCTTGATTTCAGTTCATCCATAACTTATGAGAAATGTTTATCGGTTTACAACTCTGTGAAGGTCCCAGGTAAAATGTGCACACATTTTCTGTATCTCTCAAGTGTCCTTTCTTTTAAAAGCATATTTACCGTTACCACACATTCCCTGTCTTGCATATAAATCGTGGCATAATGCAAATAATTGGGGAGCGGACCATAGCCTAGTGATAAAGAACACAATCTGAATTACAGAAGATCCACATTCATTCCCTGGGGTCTCAGGGGTGGAAAAAAAGGAGGGAATATGTATTTGTGTTCTGAAAGGTCCCTCCCTGTCAGTGGAAGGTGATCTGCTAAGGCTGTTGGGGCACAGCCCTTCCAAGGAGAATGTCAAACAATAAAAAACGCCCTTCCCCCAAACCCCCTCAAAGCTGAACACCAGTTCCTGTCCCACACACATTCTATATTTCTATTTGAACTTGGAGAAGCTCTGCAAACATTTCTGTCAATCGGTAGCACTCAGCCAAACCTAATCCAAACGTATAGCTCTGGCAAAGAGATCCTTCCCATGTGCTCTAAGCAGGAAAACAACAACAGCAGCAGCAGCAGCAAGATGTGATTGAACTGCCTGTCAAGGTTGCCCCACCATAAAGGCTTCCATTCCATCTCTGCTTATGAAGGCTAACCAGTACACACAGTATTGGTCTACTAGGGCTGCCTTGAAGGGCAGTCTGAGATTGCTCAGAGCTCTTTTCTTGAAAGCCACTTCTCAAAGCACATTCTTTATAACTAGCCATGAGAAGAGTGTGGTTGTTAGTTTGACAAGGTTACTTTTCTATTTTTTAAAAAATACTATTTGTTAAAACCGAACAATGGTGGACAGAGTGTGTATCATTCTGTAATATCTTTTTTTTTACTTAATTAATAATTACATTTCTTATTGTAAATGGGGAGGATTGTGATGAGAAATTGTGGGTGGCTTCTGTGTGTGTTGCAACTTTCTACACTTTCAGAATGGTAGGGTTCTTTATACATGGGGCTTCTTTTAAAGGACTCACCCTGTACTTGAGAGAAGTACAGTGGTACCTCTGGTTAAGAACTTGATTTGTTCCGGAGGTCTGTTCTTAACCTGAAACTGTTCTTAACCTGAGGTACCACTTTAGCTAAAGGGGCCTCCCACTGCTGCAATTTCTGTTCTCATCCTGAGGTAAAGTTCTTAACCCAAGGTACTGCTTCCAGGTTAGCGGAGTCTGTAACCTGAAGCGTTTGTAACCCAAGGTACCACTGTATAGAGATTTTTCCTTTATACAGAGTTTTCTTTAGGTTTAAAAATGCTGTGTATGTTTGTTTGGCTTCTATGATAACAGGGTGCTGGGCTATATGGATCTTTGGCCTGATCCAGCAGGATCTCTGTTATGCAGAGGAGACCCATTGTAGAATCACCTAATGAAATACAGACAGAGGTTCCTCACTGATGAGGCAGATGCACTCTGTGCATGCTCATGCCACTTTTTTCTGAGGTTCATAGTTCCTAATCAGAAGTCTGTAATAGGCAGTGGTTCTTCGCAAATAGGACTTGCTAGTACCAATAGTTAAACCTCTTTGGCTGCATCACACTTTGACTGGATAGAATATTGCCTACATTTTTTCCTTCTCAGTAAACCAATTGTCAAGAGCCTCCTTGTCTTCATACTTAGAAGAAACAAGCACAACAGAGGATCTTCAGATGACTTTAAAACCCTCCTCTCTGTTGCCGGCTCATTCTGTGGTGTTGGGAACATTATCATGGTATTTTTTCAATCAAAGGGGTAGCCAACTAGACATGGCTTGCAGCTGAAATTGAGCAATAGTCAATCAACACTTTAGAGGTTAGCTCAGGTTGTATATACGTGTAAATAAATCATATATCACAAAGACACCACAGGCTCCGTTTTGCCTCATTTTCCAAAAGGCAACATGTACTGTGGGTAAGAACATTTGGAACTTCCTAGAATTTTGCACTGCTCAGAGATTGAGATGGCGTGCAACAGTATTATTCCATAAACCTTCATGGATTACCAAGAATGGTGCATCTGGTGGACTTTAACCCCCAAAACCTCATGCCATTATGAGTTTTGATAGTGTTTAAGGTGCTAGTACTGTTCTTTTTGTTATTTGCTAAACATGCACTATGGTCTATTTTAGAGGGTTGTTGTGGGGATAAAAATACTATAAGACACTCTAGCAAACATAAGATGCTGTTACAAAAAGTATGGTGGTGCAGAGGATGGTTCAATGAGAACAAAGTGTGTGGAGCCTATATGTAGTAAAAAAAAATTGGATTGCACCTTGTTGGCACACTCTACCCCGGGAAATTTGTCCTAGCAGACAAACAGTCCCTTTATTCCAGGGACTTGTGCATACAGTTCAAAGTTTGTGGCCCTGAATATTCTGATTGTGTCCCAGATTCCTTTTTCTTTGATTTTTAGGTAAGGCTCTTTTTTTTCATGACTCCAAACTTGCCCCTCTTCCCCAAAAATCAAAATCAGGGGCAGGCAGCCTAGAGGGAATTTATTTTATTTTGTTCCTTATGAAGATTTCATTCACTTTGAAAGCACTTTGCAAATGTTAAATATTATCATTACTTATTGTTACCCAAGTGTGGTATATAAAATAGTTTACTATAAAACTTCATTATAGGAAGTAGCTTTGTTATAAAACTCTTCCTTGGGGGCATTTTCTTCTCTTATTTCTTGCAATAGACAATAAGCATTTGTTTATGCACTAGTTCTCTCTCTCTGTAGCACTACATCTGTCACTCTTCTATGGAGAATCGCTAAAGCACAAAAAAGTGTTAATGCACTAGCATGTGGTACATCTTATTAAACTATTTACTGTCTTTCGGGGATCTGTCAGTTTGATCTGGCATGGACCTTCCCCTAAGTGCTCTGTATTTATGATGCATTGTGATTGGATCATAATTCTGTATTTTTATTTTATTTTACTGTTAGTGGATTTCTATATTCTTTCTGTTTTATGTTTTGGTTTGTTTTAACTTACTTTCTTTACATTTAGTTGCCATTGCTTCTGCTTTATGCAATATTTAGATGACATATTCCAGCATTATTATTTTTTAGAATACTGTATCATAACATTGTATAAACTACAGTCACTGTCACCAAAATTAAATGTGGATGCATTAGTCTTAGGGTCTATCAGTAGGCAGGAACTAAAGCCAACACACGGAGCACAATATTATTCTAGGATAGTCTTAAGGGGGGGAATTTCATTGAAATTTGGCATTGCATACTTCCTATTTGCAGAGTATAGCCAGAGTGACCCCATGATTCTCTCCCACCCACCGCAGTCGCTCCACTAGGGCTAATGCTGACATAATGTAGTAAAAAGTTTATGCTCAGCCAGCCGTAATATCAGAAGCACAACAATATCTGCAGAAACAAGTGCCAACTGAGCAATGCAGAGACATTCTCACAGATTGTCTTGGTAACCCAGCTGCCACCACAAAAATGAGTCCATTCACTGACAACAGCCTACGTTAGCCATGCAGGGAAGGTACCAATCAACACACGATGGTGGCTCTCTGACCTCATCCAGTATGCACATAGCTTCCACAAACAATGTGTAATCAGGCAGCTATAAAGAATCCATGAAGCCTGCTGCTGTTTGGAGATACAAGATTGAATCACTTAGCAGTCCAAACATAAGCAGCTTGCGAAGAGTCACCCTTTTGCTAGAAAAAACAGCCAGGGCCACAGGTCACCCACTGAAGTAAGGCATGCCGTTCCAGTTGCAACATCCAGCCAGTTCCAGTAAGTTTGAGACACAAATGGAGTGTTTCCCCAGGAGAATTGTTGCAGCATTGCTAAGCAGTCACAGATGAACACCTAGCAGAACATTGCATGCAACTCAGTTCTATTTTCTGCCTATGTGAAGGGAGCTAGTTCTGTTTTTCAACAGAGAGCTGTGCATCAACTAAGAGCTGAAACTACACCACTAGACTCACAGCAACAAACATGGAAGGCTACTTGATGACTTGGAGCATTGCAGTAGAAACTAGGAGCTATGGGTTGAGTACCACCACAGGAAGACGTTCCAGTAATTGTTAACAAGGCAAAGCTTACTTCTGGGTGTTCTGCTAACTTCCTTTTTCATTCCTGAATCACTGTTGCTTGTAGAAATTGAAACCAAACACTGCACTTTACAGAACAACTCCTTAATCACAGGAAAGGACAGAAGACAGAACTTTTAGGCTTCCTTTGTAGAATGAAGTATGTATATCAGAGGCTCCCTTGAAATATCACCACTAAATTATAGAATGCCTTCCAAAATGTGATTATATTATTCATAGCACCTGTGTAATTTCAGAAATTCACAAAACAGACAGTTTGGTCAAACTACCATAGTTGCGTAGGACAGAGTCACTCCTATAATGGAGTGATCAATATTTCAATGAAGCTTCTAGCATCCTTGCTTCCTGCTATAATCAACCATGTATGTAGTTAATTGCATTTTGAATAGGCATTTATGATATTCCCTACTCCCTGCCCTGATAAGTGTTAGTTTATTCACAGGAGCAGTTTACTCTACATTCATGGAGAAACCTTGAAGTAAATTGTGGCAGGGGCATGTTTTTGGTCTTGAATTTGCAGCTGGCAACAAAGGTGGATTCTTTACTGATTTCAGTAGGTTTTTAGGGGCAAAATTTGGGGTTTGTGTGTTGTGCCATTGCAGCAATGATGGCAGCAGTTATATAAGTGGTCCTCAATAGTGACTACGCTTTTCCAGAATAAATCCTGTAATGTGATGGCATGATATAAGGAGATTTTAAAATAAGTTTTACTCAGATAAGAGCCAATTTCAGTGGGTCTACTCTAAATAAATTACATTGAATACCACCCATAGTGTTTGCTGGAAGGAAATATCGGTTCTTAAAAATATTATTAATTTTATTTATAGGTACCTACTACAAAAATAGTCTGAAAGTGGCTTACAATATACCGGTACATTACAACACAAAATATACAGAAGGTTAAAAAATAGCAAAGCACTATAAATAGTTGGAGATTAACTCTAAAATAATAATGAACTAAACCCTACTTCTCTCCATCACCAAGAAGGTAGACAGTTAAAACACCCATTGAGATAATAAAGAGGTTAACAGTAAAATGCCTGCTAGAAGAGAAAGGTCTTCGCTTGGCACAGAAAATATGTTAATGTGGGTACCAGGTGAACATCTTGGGGAAAGCATTCTACAAATGGGTGACCACCACTGAAAAGGCCGAAACTGGCCCCTATTAATAGTCTGGCTTCTGAGTTCAACACTAGCTGTAGGTTCCATACTCTCCAAAGGCAGCCCCTCATGCACATTGCAATAATTTAATTGGGGTTAGGGATGGCTGAGTCTGTCACTTTCTGTTTCTCTTCATTTCTCAATTTTCCAATCTTCAGTTTAGCTGACTAACAGCTATTGATAGCTTTGCCCTTCATGTATTTGTATAACTCCCCTTTAAAGTCATCTAAGTTTCCATAGTTTAACTACAAGCTCACACTGGAGACAAGTTGCTTAGATTGAGGAGAAAGCTCTGAGGCAAAGATTCAGCTGGGAATGATTGATAATGACAGGCCCAAGGAGTCATCTTATAATACCCTGGTAGGCTGGTACTGTATTTCAGTTTAGATGGTGCCCATGAGCCTCAGACCTCAATCTTGCTGTGAGACCAGAATGCCTGTGGTATACTGCAGGGTGCTTATTTCAAGCCCTTTCCCACCCCTGGAGCCCTACAATTCAGCAGTGAGACAACATTAAAACTAAAGAATAAATAAATTTTGTATGTTAAGAATGCATACTCTTTGATTCCTGGAATATTTTTGTTGATCAAGATAAAACATGGTCCACACACATCTTTGAAAGGTCAAGAAGTAAAGATGATTTATTTCATTCAATTGAAATTCAACAAGTCTCGTGTGTAGGAAGAAAGAAATCTAAAATGTTAGATGCATTCATATTTTTCAGATTGAGAACCAATACTTGAAAAATGGTTCAGCCACTGCTGCTTTGCAATGAAATAGCAAATGTCCAGAGCTGCATAAATATTTCTCAGTTGTAATATATTTTGCTATAATGAAGTGTTCCAGTTCCTCCCCCCCCTCTTTTTTGTCTTTGACCATCTTCCTTCCTTGCCCTTCCCTTGTTGATTACTCACCCACTTCTAAGCAAAATGAATACACTACATGAAGCGGTGCCTTCAAAAGAGGAAAATCTGCTTCTGCTCTAGGTGGATGGTATCAGAAAGGAGGGGTGAATGGGTGTTATAGATTTAGGGTAAAACCTAGAAATTATTACAATCTAGGATTGTGAGTATTTGGGGTGGGAAGGGAGAAATATAAGCTGCAGAGGAAGGCCCATTAAGAGAACAATAAAGGGCTATTGAGGATCATTGCCAATGCAAGAGAACTCCCCCAACCCCACTCAGCAGAGAGAGGGGCAGGCACCTGGCTTTTGTAACAGGTGAGAAGTGGGCATTTCATTCTTTCCTTACCTACTTATGCTTTGCTTCCATTCTCCCGCAAACAGCTTCCTGCATAAAGGGTTTTAATGTGTATTTACCACATTTCAACCTGTCTTTTTGGGGAAGGGGCGATTACAGTTTGGAATGGATATAACCTTTCATGAGGGGCCTTAATTGGAGGTGTCCAAGTTTTTTTGTTTTTGTATATATATATATATATATATATATATATAGCCACTTGGCTACCTAGTGTTTTGTACTTATAAGCAAAATTTCTCCTAGATGACATTGCCATTGCCATTACGCTTGAAGTGTGATGTGGTTGCATGAGTATTATAGGTTTTATTATTATTATTAAGCAAATAAGCTTAGTTCTACTAATAGTTCCTTAGTAGTGCTGTTAGTCGTCCCTTAGTAGTGCTGTTAGTAGTAGTTAGTTTCTCCCCTGCATATCTGCATAGATTTGTGGACCTTACATTTTCCCATGTGGCTATAGATCTTAATGGTACATGTGGGCTCTCTCCCACCTCTTTGCTTGTTCAGAGTGAAAATGCACTAACAGCAAGTTAGTAAAAAAGGACAAACAGATTCATAGCAGATGGTGTTAGGCTGTAAGCCAGCCTTTCCGAATCTGGTGTCCTCCAGATATTTTGAACATGGACTCCCATCAGTCCCAGCAAACATGGTTAGGGATGGTGTGAGTTGTAGCCCCCAACATCTGAAGGGCACCAGATTGGGGAAGGTTGCTGTAAGCTTTGCTCAGTTCTTACCGTGCCTGAATTATTTAGCACAATCAAGTTCTAACCAAAGGGTGTATAAAGGAACCTGTTATATGTAAATATATCTCTAATTCTATAAAATGAACTGTCAGTAATTGATGATGGGATGCTAAATTTGTACTCTGGTAGCCCACTGGCCTACTTAGTTGTAAACAGATGACTTTTCCCAGTGCAGTCATGAATTGTTATGACTTAAATATACAATAAACGTATTAGTAATGATTTCACAGCAAAATCTTTAATTGACTCATACCGTAACTGGTTGACTTTACTCATGTGGATTTATGGGCAAGGTTCAATAAAGTTTTATGGCTGGTTTTATATTTAATGCATAAATCAACAATACAAAGGCAACATTTTTCCACCTGCATTTTTTCTGCTTGACTGAATACAGATGTCAATTCCCACCTAATCAGTAGTGCTCAGTATTGGATAGAAATCAGAAAACTGAATGTTGGTAGACTACTGTGAGCCTAACTATTCTATATTAACAGGAGCTGATAATTATGTAACCTTTGCAATAAAATATTCAAATCATGCTGAAACTAGGGATTAAGGTTAGAACATGTTACTTAGTTGCTTTGTGATGAGATTGGAAAACAGGGAAAGAGGTCAGCCTAAATACTTGAACTAATGACTGTATTAGATGCTCTGTTAGTAAGGGGGGGGGACACATGCTAGAAAGCTGAAATTAATAGGAAAAAACAGCATAATCAGATGAATTTGTTTGTTTTATCAAGCTATTTAGTAGACAGGCATAGCTCCGAGATATTGCAAGTTTGGATTCAGACCACTGCAATAAAGCAAGTCATACAATTGTGTTTTGTTTCCCAGTGCCAAGTTATGCTTTATATGTAGTCTGTTAAGCCCATCCTACCTGGCTGAAGGAGCTGCAGGAGAAAAACCTGTCTCCAACCCTAGCCCGCTCCATTCCCCTGGGCCAGAAGAGGGATGACAATGGTGACTGGGGGTCAGACTGCCTGTATCTGCACCAATGTCCTCATAAGGAACAATATGTGTGAAGTGCAATAAAGTGAAGCACAATAAAATGAAGTGTATAAATTTTGGACAGCCTCCAGATATGTGCAGATTGACTGCTGCTATTTTTATATCCTTAATAAATTGTGTGATACAATTTGAGAAAAACTCATTTAAGAAATGTTGAAATTAGTATATTAATAACATGTAAGTTTGCAACAATCATATTATTTTCATGTGTGTGGAATTTCATCATGTACCATCAGTATGCTAATTCCTTAGTGGTAGTCATAAGCCCTTTTATACAAAGAACTGAGGTGTGCGAGTAAAGCATTATACATCATGATTCAGGACTGAAGCCCATGAAGTGGAGGACTGGATGTGTCATCATATAAAATCTCACCAGGAAGAGAAACCCTGAACAAAAACTCATATCACTGAATTTCTAGTTATAAACATTCTGACAAGATCTTTGTGTATTTTCCCCCAATGAGATTTTTAACACAACCAACCATAAAAAGAGAACTTTTAGAGAAGTATTCTACCATATCCCATGTAAGCAGCTCATGCACCCGTCGAGTGAGGCTGTGCAGGTTCTGGACCAGTAGCTGGCTCCTATAATAGGTGGCCCATTGGGATGAAGATGAAAAATTGAAACTGAATCACCATAAGATAGAGATGTCATGATCTGGTGGCTCCCAGGAAAGGGAATGAGGTGAATGGTCTATTCTTGAAAGAGCAGTTGTGTACTGTGGGTATGTACACCTAATTTCCACCCTGTCACTGAAGACCTAGGTGTCTTCAGTGACTCAGAGTACCTTTCTCCAGTTCCTGAACAGAGACAGCCTGGCCATATTAATCCACGCTCAGATAATTTCCTCTTTGGATTAAGGGTGGCTCTTGAAGATGTCCTGGAAGCTATTTCTAGTGCAAAAGGTGGTAGCTTGACTTCTGAGCGGAGTTGCTAGTCATAATACCCCTAGTCTCAGAGATGTGAGTTTTCAAAAAATATTGGATTGGTGGGTTGTTGTTGTTGTTTGCAATTCAAATTGGGGTAATTTGCATAGTGTAATTTGCAGAGGATGGGGGGCTTCCATCAGAAAAAGATTCTGTTTGCATAAGAAAATTTTCTGATGCCCTAGAAAATGGTTTAATTTAGGATACTTGTTTTACTTGTATTTTGTAAGCAAAGCCAAAAACTTTGAAGCTGCCAAGCTTGCCTACTGTTTATTTACAATTAGTATCCATCCATTGTTACTAATGGACTGCTAAAATATTTTCCCCCACAGAAGAATAAAACCCAGAAAATTCCTCCCTTAAAGCTTTGGTAACCAAAATTTGTTCCTGCCATTATTCTCCCCTCTACTCCATCCGGGTCACCAATGGCACATTTAAGGAGCAAGGAATTGCAGGTTTCATGTCTTATGGTGAGGAGAACATGCAGTGATTGATAATGCACATGCCAAAGAGAACATTGCATTATTGTGGAGCGGGGTGGTTCATGGAAACTTTCTGCACAGTCTAAGCACTCTTATTATTTAAAATTATTATATAGGAAAGCAGTGGAGCACACTACTTTGCCTTTTCTTGAGACTAATAAGTGTGAAAGTAATTTCAGAAACTCAGCCTGATCATTTAAAGTTCTCAGCTGGTTCAAGCCCCTAGTGTATTCACTGAAATGAAACAGTCTAACATGGCCAGAGGGAACCAATATTTGCCAGCCTATCTCACCTATCACATTTTAATCTTTGATTAATTGAACCTCACAGGATAGTGTGATTCTAATAGCTATATTGGAGTTTTTATCCTCTTAAGTTCTAAAAGATCTACATGACGTATTTAGTACATAAAGGTAAAGGTATCCCTGATTGTTAGGTCCAGTCACAGACGACTCTGGGGTTGCATGCTCATCTCACTCTATAGGCCAAGGGAGCCAGCATTTGTCCGCAGACAGCTTCCGGAGATCATGAGGCCAGCATGACTAAGCCACTTCTGGCAAACCAGAAACTTTCCCCTTAAAAATGGGTTTAGTATTGGAGGTTAATTTAGGAAGTTATTTTGCCCTTCTGAATAAATGGTGTCTTGATATTCAACATCTTTGCATGCCTGCAAGGAAAGAGAGCCCTTACATCAATAGCCAGTCCTTGCATTCCAAAAAGGGATCTTTATTATGCTGCTGATCATCTAAAACTAGAGGCTATATACTGACTAAGATAAAGCTTATGAGAGCTATGCAGTGTGGATTTTTGTCAGATGCAGATGGTTCCACTGTTCCAGGTTTAAAATAAACTGGTAGGAATGTTCATCTTCTCCATAGCAATAGAATCAGAATGCTGTTTCTGTAATTATTATTATTTGCAATTCATAAAATTGAAATCTACATAGTACAGCTGTGACATGCAGTTTAAGAGCCCTGGGCAATCTTTATCAGACTGGTTGGAATAAGTTGGGCCCTGTTTTCCATGGGAGACTGAAATGTAAAAAAGAAAGCCTTAACAAAGCTGTGAGGATACAAATATGAAAGAATGGGTGCTTAAGTACTTGCATTCTACTTTGAACATATGTAATCTCCTCTGTGGCCCCAATGCAAAAACAAAACAAAAATTCCCCCACCAGACAAACAACAGGGTGGAAAAGAATGATGATGGAATCGTAGACCGATTGGCTAACAGAAAGAACTGAGATATGCTTTGCAAACTTTGTTAGAGTGGATTATTTTAATTAGAATTGTCCTGAATTCCCTCAGTTCAGGCATGTCTAAAGTCCATTTCGGGGGCCTAATCTAGCCCCTGTGGCAGTTTATTTCCTGGGGTAAAATCCTAAAAAAACCTCAACTTCTTCAATCCTAAAAGAAGCTCACCAACTTTGGTTGGCCGTTTGGTTGGCCCCCACAGCCCTCTTTGAAAAAAGTTTGGACATCACTGCCTCAGTGGAAAAGATGACAGCAAGGTACAGCCAGGTCTTTGGCGAAGGATGGGGTCACTCCCTCCCTGGTTCAGAGTTTTTGGAGGGATTAAATTTCCACCTGGTGCTATAACCCTGCTTTGAATCCTAGTGACCCTGAGATAGACTGAGCAGTACTGACTCACATTGACACCACTTTAACAGTTATGGTTTCCCTTAAATAATCCCGGGAACTACAGTTTGTTAAGGGTTCTGGGAATTGTAGCTCTGTGAGGGGTAAACTGCAGTTCCCAGGATGGGGGCATAGCCATCTTCCCAACACTGGTGTGGCTGTGGCTTAACTAGATGAGGCTTGAATGCAGGGCAGGTGAGGTCAGAGCCACATGGTTGGATGATATAAAGTTTTATTGAGTTGCTGATTCCCCATTTGTTTGCACATACAATTTATTATATCTATCTAATGAATAAACAATGTTTTCCCTGGTGTTGTACAAAGCCTATATACCAGCAATCTTCAAAACTGACAAAGATTATATTTTGTGACAATTGCAAATTAATATTGACTCATAAATCAAGATTCTAAAATATTCACTGCCACTTTAGCGGAGCAATTCAAAGAGTAATGAAGACTATAATTCATAACAATCAATCTGGATTCATTAGAGGATGACAGGGATCTGATAACATCTGTCGGTTGATTGATCTGATTGCTATCACTAAACACAAGTGAGACCCAACTGCTGTTTTATAGTAGGATGTGCATAAAGCATTTAGACGCATGCCAATCTGAATTCAGACTGGAATTAATATTTTTTGTTTGCTCTTCTAAAATACGTCACTTTTCTGAATTTTAACTGGATTGAAATTATTTATAATTCTCTAAAGAATTATCGAATTGATTATATTATGTGGCTTTTCTACTTAAATGTGATACAAGGCATGGATGCCTCCTCTCCCCTATCCTGTAACCAACATTTTTGCCTGCTCAGTTGAACAAGCAGGTAGCATACATGACATAAAATATAAAAATGTAGGACACAGCATCCTATTATATATTATTTTGTTTTCACTTTGAGGAAGTGCTCAAATGCAGCCATGCCTAAATTAACAATATTTATAGAGAGAGTTTTGGCATCATTTGAGTAAAGTCACATATTGAGAGAAATACAGTGGTAACTCTGGTTAAGAACTTAATTCATTCTGGAGGTCCGTTCTTAACCTGAAACTGTTCTTAACCTGAGGTACCACTTTAGCTAATGGGGTCTCCCGCTGCTGCCACACCATGATTTCTGTTCTCATCCTGAAGCAAAGTTCTTATCCCGAGGTACTATTTCTGGGTTAGCGGAGTCTGTAACCTGAAGCGTCTGTAACCTGAAGCGTCTGTAACCCGAGGTACCACTGCAGGAGGTGCTACGTCCTTAAGCCAAACAATATATATTTAAAGTCTGTTTTTTAAACTAGATAGCCTGCATAAAGCTTGAAGATCTGTTTCAGGTTGCAACCTGAAGAGATAATACTTTCAAAAGGTGCTAACTCTTGCTCTATTATTCCATAAACTCTACTACAGAATTACGGGACATTTATGTAGACATGGAGAAATGGCAATTGCTATGCGTCAGACTTTGGTGAAGATTAACACAATTAACATGAGAAATGCCTCTCATCCTAATCCTAGTTGCTTATCTTAATATAGCTAATATATTGGTATGTCATTTCTTTTGAATAAGCCATATTTCTTGTCCTGGGGAACATAGGATGCTACCTTATACCAAGCTAGACCATCTAACTCTGTATTGTCCATACTGACTGGTAGTGGGCCTTTGAGGTTTTGGACATGGATCATTATCAGTCATTCGAGAAAATATTGGAGGCTGAACCTGAAGATTCATTGCATGCAAGGCAGAAGCTCTGTCAACAGATGGATAGCTCAGTCTATTTTTGGTCCATGTCAATTTCACACGTGTTCATTCATAAATTCATTCCATCCTATTTCTACAATAATCTTTGGTTTTACTTTTTAAATTCATATTTAAATGCGTATTTTGTGATTAAATGTATTTTATCACAAAATATGCACTTAAATGCATATATTTGCTCAATGTGTTTTTATACTTTTTTGAGGCCAGGACTATCACAGAGAAGTGCAAAATCCGATGATGTTCTGGTCCATATATTAGGCTGAATTAGGTCATTTCACTTAAAAAAAATGCAAACCAAGTAAAGTTCTATTGCATCTCAAGATCTTCCACTGAACTATTGTCAGAACACAGTACAATTTGACTGATCAGATAGGTCACTGCAGAAACCTCACAATGATCTAACTCTGAGGTAGGCATTTTTGACCTTTTTTTTTAAGGGCACAAGCATTAGAATAAGTAGCATCCAAGTCATTTCCACAATTGCTGATGCTACCCTATGGTGTGTAGGGCTGAGACTTAAAATCTAATCTCTAACTCTGAGAATCTAATTTAATAGACCAATCCTGACCTGTTGATATGAGGCAAAATATTAGACCACTTGAGAACCTACTATCTTCAGTGAACTAATTGGACCTAGATTTTTTGGGATTTCACTTACAAGTGTGTGAGCTTGCTGGGACACCCCAAAAGCAGTATATCCCACTTAAACAACTCCCTTACCTCTACATTTGGACCTTGTGGTCTTTCTCTTGCTTCCTGATCTTGAGGCATTGTTCCCAAGCCTACAATATATATTAATGAGAATTAATGGCATGTTCTAAATTAGACAGAAATAAATGCTGAGCACACTGGGAAGAAGAATTGAGGTCATACATATATATAAAAAATGGAAAACAATATTGATAGCCATAAAACAATTTAGCCTTGATGATAGATGAAGATTGATCCAGCAGAAATTAATTTGGAGAGGCTATTGGACTTCGTTCAGACTTTATCAAAGGGGTATGCATAGAACAGCTCCTTGTGGAGCTTTGAGTGAGGCTTTTAATCCATATGATCTCGTTCTGACAAATAACCCAGCCCCTATGGATGGAAACACGGGGCCTATGTAGGAGCTTGAGCATAATTTTGGAAAATTCACTAACCTTCAAACAGCTGTTCCTGAAACTTTGACTTCTACCTGCATCCTGAACATTAAATGGGAGAAATTTCACTTTGTTGGGGTGTGCTTTGATGGCTACAAGAGACTTCCACTACAGTCTTGGAAGCTGTAAAATTTAACATAGGAAATAGCCTGATGTTTGATAGAACATAGAACCGACCTAGTTCAGTGTCCTGTTCTCACAGTAGCCAAACAAATGCCATTGAGAAACTCACAAGCAGGAATGGAGTACAAGAGCACATTCCCCTCCTGTGATTTCCAGCAACTAGTATTCAGAAGCATTACTGACTTCAATCTTCTCTTAAATTCTGTTGCTGGATTAAAGAAGTGCCTGCTCTTGATTATACTTGATTAAGTCAAGTATAATCACAAAATGAAACTGGACACTTACCTTTCTATCTGGATATAATAATTAAGACATTAACTTATTAGAAGCACTGAATTATAAACGAATATACATGAGTAGCCAAAGGATGCCGGGAGATGGTCAGGTAGGCCAAAGCTCAGAATGAGCTCAGACTTGCATGAGATGTTAAAAATAATGATAAAGATTTATTCAGCTATATTTGAAACAAGATGAAGAACAAGCAAATAATAGGTCCTCTGCCTGAAGAAGACAGAGAAAAGGCAGAACAGCTCAACACATACTTTACTTCTGTCATCACCCAAAAGGAAAGCAATTCCCAACTTGGTGATAACAGAATGATGCAAGGAGGGAGCTGCAGCACAAAATAGGAAAAGAGATGGTAAGGGAAGACTTAGCTACTGTAGATGAATTCAGATCTCCAGGGCCTGATAAGCTGCACCCAAAGGAACTTGCAGGTGTAATCTCTGATCCGCTGTCTATAATGTTTGAGAATTCTTGGAAAACAGGTGAGGTTCCTTCAGGCTGGAGGTTGTCCCCATCTTCAAATAGGGGAAAAAAGAAGATCCAGGTAACTATTGACTGGTCAGCTTGATAATGATGCCAGGAAAGGTCCTAGAACAAATAATTAAACAGTCAATCTGTGAACATTTAGAAAAGGATGCTGTGATTGCTGAGACCCATCATGAGTTTCTCAAAAACAAATCATGCCAGATGAATCTCATTTCCTTTTTACAAGCTTGGTGGATCAGGGCAATGCTGGGAATGTAGTATGCCTTAATTTCAGTAAGGGTTTTGACAATGTCCCCTGTGATATTCTTGCAGAGAAGCTGGGGTAACTGTGAGGCAGATTTGTAGCTGGTTGATCGACCAAACCCAAAGAGTGCTCACTAATGGTTCCTTATCAATGAATTTCAATAGGGACAATTGTAAGGTTCTATACTTAGGCAGGAAGAACCAGCTGCACGCGTATAAGATGGGGGACACCTGGCTTACTAGTAGTGCATTTGAAAATTATCTAAGTGTCTTAGTAGGCCAGAAGCTTAACATTAGTCAACAGTGTGGTGCAGCAGCAAAAAAAATGCTATTCTAGGTTGCATCAACAGAAGTATAGTGTCATGATCGAGGGAAGTCATAGCTGTGCTATAGTCTGCCTTGGTTAACCCTACCTGGAGTACTGTGTCCAGTTCTAGGCATGACAATTTAAGAAGGATATTAACAAAATGGAACATGTGCAGATGAGCAACCAAGATAAAGTGCCTGGAAATCAAGCCATATGAGGAATGGTTGAGGGAGCTGGGTATGTTTAGCCTGGAAAAGAGGAGACTGAGAAGAGATATGATAGCCACCTTCTAATTCTAAAGGGCTGTCACATGGAAGATAGAGCACACTTGATCTCTCCTGCTCTGGAGGCTAGGACCCAAATCAATGACTTCAAGTTGCAAGAAAGGAGGTTCTGACTAAACATCAGGAAGAAGTTTCTGATAGAGCTGTTTGACAGTGGAAGAGACTCCCATGAGAGGTGGTGGACTCTACTTCTTTAGAGTTTTTAAAGCAGAGATTGCATGACCATTTATCATGTATAATCTAGCTGAGAATCCTGCATTTCATGGGTTGTATTAGATTATGCCCTGGGTCCCTTCCAACTCTACAATTCTATGATTCTCTAAGGGCAAATAAGGTTCTGAAAGGTCAAGGTCTATCATGCACATGTCGGTTGGAGGAAGAGGAGAAATCTCTTTAGAAATGGTAACAGCAGCAATTCGAACCATGGTTTTTTGACCAGCACCACTAATTGCACTCATCTGAAAGATGATTAAAGGAGGCGTGACTTTTTTTAAAGGGAGGGAGAATTTTTCTACCAATGTCTCCTAGTGTACTCTCAAGAGACATGGCTCCAGATTTCCTCTTACCCCTATTTGATCTCAGTAGCCCTGGGCATGGGGGGGGGGGGAAATCAGAAAAAATGATCCATACATCTGCTCTTCTTAGAAGTAAAGTTGCATCAGTATAATGTTTATCATTTCCACTTAAAAAGCAAGAGTGTAAGAGCTATGAAGAGTACTTGTATTCATGTGTGCTCCTTTAGTGCAAGAAGATCAATGCTTGTTTTTGGTAACTACATTTAATCTCTGAGATGGTGTTAGCTGCACACTTTTGTCAAAGCAAATTTATGTGAAAAGCAAAAGTGACAGAAATTATGGGTCTGACAATGCTAAGTAGTTAAAAGCATACATATCTGGTATAACTGATGACTTGGAGATGGATGCATTGCAGTTTGCTTTTTGTGGCTGCAGTGTTGAGGATATGCAAAGCAACTCTTATCAAGCAGCTTACCTCATACAATACCTTCATGACTGGGAGAAATGTAGCAGTTTCAGCAGTTTCTGTGCTGGGAAAAGCTCCACCTGTTGTATTTAGCTTTTTAAAAGGTGTAGGATTCCTGCCAGGGGCAAATTAGGCAGCATTAGTGGGAGGCTAGAAACACCATGGGATTTGAGCACACGACAAACAATAATTGTTTTATTTCTACCCCACCCCAAGACAATATCCACTTTTCCAACCTTTAACATCAGCTTTGTTGTTGTTTAGTCGTTTAGTCGTGTCCGACTCTTCGTGACCCCATGGACCAGAGCACGCCAGGCACCTCTGTCCTCCACTACCTCCCGCAGTTTGGTCAAACTCATGCTGGTAACCTCGAAAACACTATCCAACCATCTCGTCCTCTGTCGCCCCCTTCTCCTTGTGCCCTCCATCTTTCCCAGCATCAGTGTCTTCTCCAGGGAGTCTTCTCTTCTCATGAGGTGGCCAAAGTACTGGAGCCTCAGCTTCACGATCTGTCCTTCCAGTGAGCACTCAGGGCTGATTTCCTTAAGAATGGATGCGTTTGATCTTCTTGCAGTCCATGGGACTCTCAAGAGTCTTCTCCAGCACCATAATTCAAAATAACATCAGCTTAACATAAAGAAATCATGCAGGTGAAGCTTTTCCTAGCATGAGATAAGGTGATTGAGAAATCTTTACTCCTCTTATGTTTAAAAATAGGCAAAACATTATAGCAGGTAATTGCATAGGGTGGACAGTTTTAGAAAGCAGAGATTCACAGGTTACAAAAGTGTCAAGTGATCATATACTAAATGGAAAAGGTATCTGTGTCTTTAAGTGGTATACAGAAAGTAAAATTCCACCATCTGCAGCTTCACCTGCTTTGATACACAAAAGAGCCACATCTGTTATAATTTTCACTTCTATGAAGTTCTTACCAGTGAAATTTTGGACAGAGAAGCTCATAGAGACAGTGTGGAGGTAAGATAAAAACTGGAAACTGATTTTTTACTAACAGTTTCATTAATCTACAGAGGGAGGAAGTCAGGGTGGCATGGTGAGCTCTAGTTCAGGCTACGCCTTTGCCCTGCAGACTGGCTGTTTGTGGAGCACATAAAGGGCGTAGTGGTTAGCTTGTTGAACTAGCACTTGGGAGGCAGAGGACCCTCTGTAAATTAGGATATATGGTCACCCTAGCCTGAACTCCTAGGAGGATGGATGGAATAAAAATATATGTTATGGACTGCCAGGGCTCCGATGGGTGTGTAGCAGAGGCAGAAGAGGGGACTAGTGACTTATGGGGTGAGATGCTGCCTGCAAGGCAGGATACAAGGAAAGTCTGGGCAGACTGAGATGGATGAAGGTGTGCCAGATGTGGTGGAAGAAGAAGAAGAGGCTGTTGAGCTGATAGAGGGGTTAGTAGACTGTCCACCTTCACCCACCCCACTATCTCCTAGGACAGTGCATTCTGTGCAGGAGAAGTCTCAGGTTGTAGGCATGCAACCCATCATGGGATGGTATATCAAAGCTGGCAGACGGGTGGGACTCACCTGTTGCTGCAACTGCTCCATTAGGGCCCAGACCTGTGGACAACTGCCTAAAGGCTAGAAGTGTGTATGCATGTATATCTGGAACACCTTATCTGAGATGGGCCGTGACAAAGGTATTATTATCATTTATGAGAAACCAACATGACGGGCTTAGTTTGGCTCATTCCCTCTGTATCTGGCAATAGTTTTGCTGCTTGAGATACAAATTATGTTATTTTTTGGAGACTGGCAAGGTGAGTAGGAACCCAGGACTCATCTTGTCTCCCCTCATGAGCTCAAATCCACAGATGGACCACAATGGTGGCTCTGGCCTTTTGATAGCATGTATCTAAAGTTAGCTGTTGAAGCATCAATTAGGAGTAACAATTCAGTGTCATGTTCTGTAGCACTTCATCTTTAATTTTATGATGTAGTATAAGTAATATTTCATTAGCTAGCTCATTTGTCAATTTACTCCAAGATGCAAAGAACCTATTAAAATCACCAATAAAAGAAACCATCCCTATCAATTATGCTCTTTTTTTAAAAAAAAGTGTCGCCAAGTCAAAAGTGTAGGGCTTCACTCCAATCTCTATAATTGTTATCTCTCTGCTAAATAGCAGAAGTGCGTTGTGTCAGTAAAGAACTAATGTGACTATTTTTTTAGATAGCTTTCCCACCGATCTACTTAGTTATTTTCTACCGAGACAGTATCAAATCAGAGCATGCGTTTCCCCCCCCTACAGAATCTGTCTCTTCCTGATTCTTTTTGTATGGCTGGATTATTTGAGTACTTTACAATCTAGTCATAAGTCTTGAAGTGTCTGCACATAATTGCATAGCACAGGCTATGCAGATGAATGACAAAAATTCCAGTGCAATATTGGATATTATTACGTTTTGCTGGCATTGCAGCTGAATATGTTGGAATAGGATATATGTGTTAGTACTGTTACCCAGCTCAATCAGCAGCACAAAACCAATTTACAAAATACATTTTCTACATTTTTTCTAGAACGCTGCACATCCCACCATATGAATTCTGCTTATACAAACAACAACCCTCCCAACTTTTATTTTACATATACAGTGCTCTCAAAGCAGGATTTTTTTTAAAACCCAGAAATCTGATATGAATATTTTGAGTGTCCCAATGTATAATGAGCAAGTTTGTACTGTTCATGACCTCAGTTACTTGTAGTGGAGTGTTGGAGAATATAATGGTGCAGGTGTTTGACTTGGTTTCCACCCACAATCCTAACCTTCATGTTCCAGAGCGGCTGAAATCTCAAGACAGCTGCATCAGCTAATAGTAGGGAAATAGCGTAAGTGACAATCACTGTGACATTGTTCCACTTCAGGGGTATAGCTGTTGTCAGAGATAAATGAACACTGAGATGATTTTATTTTTGTCTCTTAGGATCAAATGCTTCTCTTTTTGCCAGAGTATTTATAATATATGTTTTCCACATGAGTTGAATGAATAGTGGATTATTCCATTTTTTTGCAGAATATATATATAAAACCCTGTTTTTATGGAATCTCTTGAGTCTTCTAGAACCTCCTCAGTGTCTCCTACTTGAGACACACTCCCTTCCACAGACATGGTAGATGCACAATAGTTGCTCTTGTTTTTCACAGTCTGTCAGGAATCAATAATGGAATGTACAAAATAACTCTAAAGAAAAGTAAAGAAAAGGCCTGGAAACGATGCCTTATGAGGAACGGCTAAGGGAGCTGGGCATGTTTAGCCTGGAGAAGAGGAGGCTAAGGGGTGATATGATAGCCAGGGAGAAAGGTTGTTTTCTGCTGCTCCAGAGAAGCGGACACGGAGCAATGGATCCAAACTACAAGAAAGAAGATTCCACCTAAACATTAGGAAGAACTTCCTGACAGTAAGAGCTGTTCGACAGTGGAAGTTGCTGCCAAGGAGTGTGGTGGAGTCTCCTTCTTTGGAGGTCTTTAAGCAGAGGCTTGACAACCATATGTCAGGAGTGCTCTGATGGTGTTTCCTGCTTGGCAGGGGGTTGGACTCGATGGCCCTTGTGGTCTCTTCCAACTCTATGATTCTATGATTCTATGATTTCTGAGCATGTGTAGACTACCTTGCACTTCAGAAATGCTGTATTTAGGAATTTAAAAATCGGCGTTGAGAAATCCACAATGGTGGGTAATTATATGCAGCAGCATATAATGCTATATATATTAAAAAATACAAACTAAGAAAAACTATCAGCACAGTTTAGTGAGGTGAGATTTGGTCCTACTCTCTCTGATCCTTCGGTTTGGGTATTTAAGGAGAATCATGAACACTGCTGCTCTGTGTCTCTGGAATGGCAAAGTATTATTCTTTTATTTAATGTAAATCAGTATTCAGTACCACAAAAGAGTAATGACGCCTGTTTAGCTTAGGGGAAAAATCCTATATAAAACAACTGATATGATTAAATAACACTATGCTAACTGATTCAGATATTTTTGCATAACAATTACTTTATCACTTTTGGTTTAAGAGCAAAACAAGAACTTGTTTCTGCCTTTCAAATATCGTACTTATTAATATGGCTGCTTGAAGATGTGGTGTCCTTGGCCGTGTCCACTGAGGCACCACAAAATGTACTCCGAGCAATGTTTCATATACTTCTTTCTGTACTCTAATTTCTTTTGCCGCTTTGTATTAGTTAGTTCTATTCCCCCATAAGTCATTTTGAATTTCTCAAATTGTAAAGTTTGATGTCATTTTGAAATGCTGCATTTTAGCAAATTGGGAAACTCTTCCTTTAGGCTTTAAAAATTTGCAGTCTCTCTGGCAGACCACAGTGACAGGTGAGACACCATTTGATACCAACATTGTAATGAAATAAAATGAAATGAAAACCTGATGCAGTGAAAAAGTACAGAAATTGCTAAGGCAGCACAGTAGTTTGAAAAGTACTTTTCTGTAGTCAAGACAAATTCTTGGACTGCAGTAAAGGAAATTAAAAGAGTTTAGAATGAATTTATGCAAAAGCCTGTATACAGGTACTGCTTTTCCTGGAAAGGTGCCAGATTCATTATGGGTCAGGCCTGTGATTTGTCAATTTGGACATTATGCCAAAATAAAATTGCAGTGAAAAGTGTTTTTAAACCATTTGTTGTTGTTGTTCTGGTTTGTTGTCTGTTTGCAAAGAATGTGCTGCAATATGTTCATTATGCCTAAACTTACCTAAGCTTCCTTAAACACAAGCCTCAACTGCACTTGTGAGGAGTGAAATTAAACCCTCTCTTGAATAGAGGGGGGGAAGGGGGAGGAAGTTGATTTTTATCATGTGATCTCTTAAACAGGTACAATTTTCCTAGAAGGAATCTGGGACATTGCCTTTATCAATGATTTAAAAATGGTAAACAGCCTATTAATTTCTTTTTCCAGAACATACAAACCTGCAAGTGTTGTGAACACCAATGATGAATACAAACAGAGATATCAGCTGAATTAAAAAAAGAGATTCAACCTAGAGAAATAGTACATTAATGCACACTAGGTAATAATGTGCATATGAAACAAATATTTAGGAAGAGGAAGCTGTTTGGAAAAATGAGGGCAGAAAAATAGGCTTACAATATGCTTTATGAAGAGAAATTAATTCTGAGCTTTTAATTTTGGTTCACATGAAGGAGGATCCTAGGTATTATTATTATTATTATTATTATTATTATTATTATTATTATTATTTTCAACATCTGTTTATATAGCACCAAAAAATATGTGTTTGGTAAGGTACTGTTTTGTGGAGATAAGCCAGAATATTGATTTTATAAATCAAAATTGCCATAAATTTCACTACTAAAAAAGAAACTCATTTCCCCCCCCCCCATTCTGCTATCTTTTATTGCATACATCTCTGGCCTTGAGAAAACCACACACTTTTTGCTTGGGAGTCTTCTCATGCCTCTGGAGAATGTCATATCACAAGTGGTTCACAGTATGCATTATGAGATGTAAGTCACTCAGTTGAGCTCACAGTTTGGTATTAGGTAAACTGTTACTTCTTCCCTGCCCTTTTGGTAAAATGCGGATAAATAGTGGTTTGTTATTGAGTTAGTATAGGAATTACTGAGGAACACTCCAGCACATAAGTTAAGCATTATTTAAGTCCCATCAGTTTCATGGGGTGTTATAGCATGTATTAAACACCCTCCCTCTTGAAATAAATTAACTGTAAATGATCTTAAATTGATGGGATCCTATACTTAGCATTTACAGAACTGACCTTTTTTTTTTACAAACCTAGGAATAATGTTGGCCCATCTAACTCAAAGTTGTCTGCACTTGCTGGCAGCAGTTATACAGGTTCTCTCCCAGCCCCATTGGGAAATGTTGGGCATTGAACTAGGGACCTTCTGTACACAAAGTTGATGCACAACCACTTAACCACAGTCCTTTACTGGGTTGTTTTTTCCCCATATTGCTATGTTGCATTGACTACCCACAAGGTGGCTGGTACTGATAAATCCATTTATTTTCATATGCTCTGTACTGAGGGAACAGGGCACTCTGGTGGTGGCACCAAACATTTTGGTTACTTCATTGGTACTGATGCTGCAGTTCCAGGTATGAGATAAAGTACGGTAATTGTGTTTGAACCAGTTTTTCAAAAACAGATGAGAAAGCAGTATTGCAGAATAATCCGGCTGTATACACCACAAGCAAGGTCGACTCCTTCATACCACTTTCTAATGTTTCTCCAGCCATAACCAGCTACGCTGTCTCTTATTTCTCCCTTCCTAAGAAACCACCCCCAGCAGTTTGGATTGACTGGGTTGGGTTATTTTATTTAATCTTGTTTCCTAGCCCTCTCTATTTAGTTATTTAAATTCCTTACTCTTTTTTATATATAAAAAGGGCATGGATGCTTATTCCACACCTTATGTGTATTTTTAGCTGAACAAACTGATAACAAAACCTCCTGACAATTGTTGATACCAGTGGCAGATAGTAATTTCCATTGTTGCCTATGATTTGAACATTTTTGTTCTTTCATGACTTAGATCTCTAGCCCTTTAAAATGGTTCAGAATTTGACAAAGAAAACTATTCAGAGGAAAAACACCCTTTTAACTGTTTTTGCTGTCATAAAGCATGACAAGAAGGTTCCATTAAACTGACCTGAATTTGTTCTAAAATAGACTTCAATTGACCCTACTTATTTGAAGACATTCATATATTTAATGGATGGGGGGGGGGAGAAATAGTTTGCTTTCACTTTGATTACTGCAGTCGTTTCCCCCCCAACCTCTTGAAATATGTTGATGATTTTATTTATTTTTTGTCCTCTTATGCTGCCAGTGATGACCACAGAGGCCTTCTTCCTACAACTTTAATTCCATCTGATTGTCACAGGATGTAAAAGCTAAATTTTATTGCCAGCTGTATTCAAATAACATTTAAGGTTTAGAACTATTTTATGCAAAAGTAAAATCTAAAGACCTAGATTGCGTCCTATGTATGATTTACAGATTATGCATTTTTGTCCTGAAATTCTCAGTGATGCCCCACCTTCTAAATTATTTCAGTAATATTGTGAATCTTTTCTGTTTGGTGAATATGTTGTATCTCTCTCTCTCTCTCTCTCTCTCTCTCTCTCTCTCTCTCTCTCTGTGTGTGTGTGTGTGTGTGTGTGTGTGTTTACACAGTTATGCATTTGCATTGAAAACTACTTATTGCTTATTGTGGCTAATAATTCTACGGCTATAGGCTACTGCACTTAATCCTTCCAGATGGTACTGACCAATCCCGTTTTAGACCCTATGGACTAATGCTGAAGGCTGGGTTGAGACAGTGGTTAACAAGATATTTTATACCACCCTTCAAACAAATTCTATGTCACTGTACATCAAAAGAAAATATACAGTAAAATAGTTAAAACAGCATATTAAAAATACAAAACACACACACACCTAAAAATGCATCACTTGCATCAGTCAGATCTGAGGAGAAGCCCCCCCCCCTTTTTGTTGTTGTAGCCACTGGCTTGGCTTCTCTTCAGTCACAAAGGCAATGGGCTTTTTATTCATTCAGGGTTTTTCTTAGTAAAAAAATAAACCTATTTTGTAGATGCTTGGGGTGGTGCCAAAGGTTGTAATTCTTTGGCAACCCAACAACTTAAAATTTGTAATGATTTTAAGAGGGCTACTTAGTCTAGATTAAATTGCATGTAGGAAGAAGTGGGATCCAAAGCACATTTATTTGGAAGTAAATCTCACTTGTTTAAAGTGATGGTTATTCCTACATCCCTCACATAAATGCTGCATTAAATAGTTCTGACATACTACTGCCCAGGTTATCGGCATTGGATATTGCTTAGTACCATCCAGAAGCTGACTGGGGCTTATTGGAGTTGTAGTCCAGATGTTGTTGGACTCCAGCTCCCATCATTCCTAATTACCAGCGATCCTGGATTGGGCTGTTGAGGGCTGGAGTACAACATCTGGAGGGCCACAGGTTCTCACATCACTGCTTTGTAACAACAAACCCATTATCTCTATATAATTATCAATCAGCACCTGTAGGATGCACAGTAGAAAAACAGTCTAACTGAAATTGCTCACAATGCTTTGAAGTTTTCTTCCTTCTTAAGTCCTGTGAGTAGTCTAAAGCAGTCCAGGCCTGCCTACTGAGCAGGCTTCAATAGCTAGCTCCAGCAACAGAATAATAATAATAATAATAATAATAATAATAATAATAATAATAATTTATTTGTACCCCGCCCATCTGGCTGGGTTTCCCCAGCCACTCTGGGCGGCTTCCACAGAAACCAAAAATACTGTAAAATCACACATTAAAAACTTCCCTGAACAGGGCTGCCTTAAGATGTCTTCTGAATGTCAGGTAGAGTACCGTAAATGCCACACGTTATGCTGGTAAATACAGACGTGCTGGGTTTCTGGTCAGTATTGCTACTAACACAAACACTAACAGCAACAACAAATTTGTTATTTGTTTCTCCAGCCACTCTGGGTGGCTTCCAACAAAATATTAAAAATACAATACAACATCAAACATTAAAAACTTCCCTAAACAGGGCTGCCTTCAGATGTCTTCTAAAAGTCAGATAGTTGTTTATTTCCTTGACATCTGATGGGAGGGTGTTCGACCGGGCGTGCACCACTACCGAGAAGGCCCTCTGCCTGGTTCCCTGTAACTTCATTAATAATAATAATAATAATAATAATAATAATATAGCATGGGTTACAGTATGTTTACAAATTAAAAGTGAACAACCTGCCTGAAAGCTAATTAGAAGGGGTAATAACATTAGATTTTGCTGGTATGCACGTCTGTGATTTAAATGGCAAAGCTGGTTTGAAGAGCACTGAGGAATTTACAGAGAGTTACTTTAGTGTTATGTCTGTGTTCAACCATTCTCAGTATTGTAAATGTCCTAAGCTCTCTTGCCCAATTATGGATTTTCTCTTTGCTTATCTTCACACAACATACTGAAGCCTTAGCCTGAGCTGGCAAGTTATTGGATTTTTCATTGTATGCCTTTTTATCTAAAAGTGGTGGTGTTCAACTATATTTTGATGGAAACAAACTGTTACTACAATTGTGATTAATCTGTTAGTTTGTTCTTTAAAGGTTTACATTTCCCCCCTGTACTTTTCTTTCTTTGGGATCCAGCTTAGAAAAATTCGTTTTTGGAAATCCTTCTTAATGCTTTTTAAACAGGAGGTGTTTGATGACAGGCCAATGCAATTTCAAACCAGAAAGTTTATCACTAATATCTGTCAGAGGGTTAAATGGACAAGAGTCAAGTCCTGCCATTCGAATGATGGTGCCCTAAGGATTGTTCCAGGTTCATGCTAATAAGTTGGAACTAATTTGACTTGGCGTCAGATAAGTTAGAAAAAGAGTTTTTCATTTCCCTTTCAATTCCAAAAATGTTAAAAGACAATTTAACTAGCTTATATCAATGTCACACACAGCCCTTTTCCTACTGTGTGAAGCTGAAGGCTAAGAATTAAGTATACATTCATTGCTCCTGTGGGTTAGGGCAGTTCGAGATCAACTTGGAAAATGCCAGTTGAATTCCTTTCTTCCATGTTTGTTTGATTTTCAAATCAAGTTGTATTGTGTTAGCTACAACTATGTTGATTAAGTGGTCTACAAATTGTGTGTTGTATGGAAGAAAATAATCACTTTTCTAGTCTTCCAAAGACTGTATAGTTGAGAAGTTTTTTACATGGGCTAAGTTGATTACAGTTTATAGCACAACCTCTAGAGCAGAGATTGGGAACTTGTGGCCCTCCATATATTGTTCAAATCAAACTCTATCTAACTCTATCTAGTCCTAGACAGTGTGGCCTTGGGCTAGGGACAATAGGGGTTACACACTAACAACTTTGGGGGGGTCACAGGAAGTTATGATAGTGGGTTTCCATATTGGAGGCTACTTGGCAGTCACTCCAATCTGAATGGCTTTTTGTTGATAACTATTTAGATTGTGGAATATGGATGGCTTTTAAAATGTTGTAAGTGCCAAGAGTTTATGACTGTATTTGATTATGTGAACAGCTCAATGTATGGATGAACCATCTCACTTATTTGATGCCTGATTTGAGCTTTTTCCCCTGCTCCCCATTTCTATATGCAGTTAAAATATTATTTGCTTATGATAACTTGTCCCAAGATAAATTCAAAGTTCCTTAATCTTAATCACTTATCATCATCAACAAAATCATTCACCTTTTATAACTTTAGATGGAAATAGTGATTGCTTTTAATAAAAAAATGGAATTGGAATTATGGAACAAAAAGCACTTACTCAAGCAGAGCATTGTAAAAATCAATAAGCTTGCTAAATGGCTATGTGAGGTTGGGTGGGAAAAAGCTTGAGAAAGCATCCAGAGTCTTTGGGGATTTAAAGGCATGGACTTCCAGTTTGAGTTCAGTACTCCGTGTGTGCAGCTGAACTCCTGCCTTGTTCATACTTAATTTGGCAGGGACAGGATCGAGCCAAGCCCTTTTAAGACCCATTTATTTCATTGGTAGGGTTCAGCAAATGCTCACATCTTTCCCATTGAAACAAAAATGCTTAACTTTGGCTAAATCATGCTCTAGAATATGCTTCTTCAAAGAAGCATAATTTTCCAAAGCACCCTCATCTCCAGTGATGACTGATCCTGCAAATTTTATTTTTAACATGCTGTAGCTTGAAGATTTCTCCTTCAGAGTATAATGCACTCCTCTGCCTTTTTTCACTTCAGTCACTACCTTGATATGAAGGTATCTTCATCCTCTGCCCTTTAGCCAGGGGTGAATTTGCCTCACACCCTTTCTTGGGATAAGACACAATTCAGTCTATGTAATGTAGAGTTGTTTTTGGGGACCACATGGCAGCAGTGTCCAATAGGTGGGGAACGATCAGACTCCCATGTAAGACTGCTCTGCCTTCAACCCTTCCTTCTTCTATTTTGTAGTGTTCTCCTACACTCTACAAATTGAGGTTTTTTTCCTAATAGCCTTTTCCGGGGACTGAGTATGAATGTGGTAGCCCCTGATTGGACATATTTGGTCTGTTTTGCATTCAGGGCAGGCAGGTAAGGGAACTTAAGAACTTAATTGGCAGGCACGCTGAGGCATTATGGAGTTTAAGGTCACTCTTGAGTCACCTTCCACAGCCTTGGGCTTGGCAAGCCCTTAGGACTGCCCTTTAGGCCTGGCATGCGCACTGTGAACATGTTGGGTTCACATAGGTTCACTTAGCAGGCAGGGAGAATCTTCTCCCA
Source organism: Podarcis raffonei (assembly GCF_027172205.1). Lineage (NCBI taxonomy): Eukaryota > Metazoa > Chordata > Lepidosauria > Squamata > Lacertidae > Podarcis > Podarcis raffonei. The sequence goes on from NC_070604.1 coordinate 58,195,865, forward strand.
GTCCCTTATTGGGGATCCAGGGAATGCCTGGTGGAGTGGAGTGGAGGGATGCTGCTGTCATATATGAATGTCAGTTCAAACCCAGCTGCCCATGCTAGGTAATTTGGGTATTGTTTGGCAGATCTTCTGTTGTTATATTTGACTAAATATGACATTTTCCACCATTACTCTGTCTCTCAAATCTTCTTAGATGATGTGTTGGCAAAGATGATGTGTTGGCTGCTTTTGAAAACTATTGTTTTATTTCTCTTCTCACTGGAAAACTGTTGCTTCCTTGTTAATTTAATCCCAAATTGATTTAAGCGCAAACTGGTCTATTGAGGCCTTTGCTACATGATAGAGTGTTGCTGTCCAGCTTCCTATTTACCTCCTCTCTCTGGTAAACTAAATGTCTAGGCACCAGCAATGACTATCTAGTGTCAGATCAAGTTAGGCATAAAGGTGTCAGCTTTAAAGGATATTACCTTGTGCTCCAACAAATCTGCTATTTTTGCTCTGTTATGTTTAAAATTGCTGAATAAATTCTTTAATGATTTTTTTTTTGGGGGGGAGAGATAAAATGTTGGAACCAATGTCACATGGGCGGATGGCTGCTACGCAGTAGATCGTTCCCTTCTCCCCTCCACACACTCTGTGCCTCCGCTGGGAAATTATGGGAAGTGGATTGAACAGCACAGACGGTGGAGTGAGGGTCTGCAGTGGCAGTAGAAAATTGTCTGCTTGCCCAAGGTGTATTTGCATGTGCTGTTCTGGTGAAGCATTTCATGGGGTGCAAGGGACTGCCTGGGGAAAGGCAGGGAAAATCCATTCTATGAGTGGTCATGCACTTGTTAAGTTGGATGCAGTCCACTGCTTCATTTTGTTTTGCCTAACTTTGATAATTTCTTCAGTTCTGTTTTCTATGAGGAGCTACAGTGTACTCTTTTGAACTGAAGGCTTGGAAGGTAGAATTTCCTTTTGGTAATAAATTTCTTTTTTAAAAAAAGAAACAACCCAAAAAATTGACTGTAGTTTTCAGACTACCTTTAATGACTATAAATGAGATTTGCGTATTTCATTTTTAAATAATAACATTTCTATTGCTTCCCCCTCATTAAGACATTATTATTAATCCATTCTTAATAGAATGCTAAGAGCTAGCACTAAAAATAGCATCCTAGATGCCTTCCCACCTAAGGTTAAAGAACCGAGCAGTCTAAATCTGAACACTTTAAGCTATATAAAATAATATCAGCTCTGTCTCTATTATTTGCCCTCATTTGATATTTCCTATTGGACCTGGTCTTTCTGAATCGCACCTCCTTTGTTCTGCAGGCGAACATCCGGTCGTGCTGCACCAAAAAATTTATATGTCATAAAAGCAAGACAGCAATGCAACAAGATATTTCTGTGCAGTTATGATACCAAGTAAAAAAAAATAAACACATGGTACTTCAAGTCTGAACTACTTGTGTATTTATTTTCAGCTTGTCTTTTTGTAATACATATGGTTCACTTATCACTTACGTGGCTAAAAATACAAATGTGTTGTTCAGTTATGATGCATGGAATGCAAATGTTCAAGGATACACATTAAATTCAAAGTGTCTCCAAGGCCTATGAGTCATAGAGTTTATGGCTCAATATCCCCACCCCATTGTCACAATTTTCCATTTATTTTTCCTAAAATATGGTTCTCATTATCACACCTATATTGTTTTCTTTTATTCTGATGAGTTTTGAAATGCTGATTCATGTGTGCAATATAAGGTGTACAGCATCTGCTATGTAGTTCTGCAGCTTTAGGCTCATTGTGTTAATTTGGGAGTAGAAATTATCTTCATTTCCTGAGACCTACATGAGTGACATATGCTTGGTAGGATAATTGAGGGGAATGGAGAGCAAAGAAATTTATTTACCTAAATCTTAGAAGTTCAGATAAGACATTCACAGAGAAGATGTAGAAATTGCTTTCAATATTACTATTGTAGGATAAGATTGCATGCCTCACTGCATAGAATAATTTCCTGTGCCAATTGGAAGCTGTATTTGCAAGTCCAAGTTATTTCTCAAATAGTGCTTGTTCAACCTCTCTTTAAACTTAGTAGATCTTCCTCATCCTTCACTGCCTACTTAAGTATAGAAATCTCTTTGGTTAAATCTGTCTAGCTCATAAAACTATCCCCTGGGCCAAATCAGTCACTCTTGCCTATAATCACTTATTCTTGCAACCTTCACAGTTTGAAGTGGTGTGTGATATGCTATCCTGTTTCTTTTTAATGGATGTAAAACAATATCAGGACCCTATGTAGAGCCACCCAAGGCCTAGGCTTAGGTTTTGGCTGAAACAGCAGCTGTCTATCCAAGTGCCTGCCTGCTGACTCCACAAACAGCTGCAGTCTAGGCAAACCTAGAAGATGGAAGTGGGACCTGATGAATGCTAAATGTGATAATATTCGAAAGGACCTTCAACCACTTAGAAACAGCTGTTAATACTTCAGTCATGCTAATGACACATTTTTAATGTGCATTCAGTACTATATTATCTCTCTAATAAGAAAACATTTTTCTAAAAATAGCATTCAGTCTGATGTGTATCAGCTTGGCCTTCCACTACAATCATTTTATGCCTGAAGCTTATGTAAAATGTTTGGGAAATGGACAGTATCATGCTGACTCCACTTTTTTTCTGAAATGAGATAGTCAGCACTATGGATGCTATCCAGTGAATTGCCTACCCAAAATATCCTCTGAGGATTAGGAAAGCCCCATAACAGATTTAGGGAGCATGGGGGAGAGGAGAAGGTGGGGAAGTTTCATTGTGATGCCAGAGGTCATTGTGCTAAAAACAGCACTTTGCTGGATATTGCCAAAGGAGAATATTTGGAAACTTTTTTGAAGGCATGCTGTACGGTATCTAATATTTGGACACATCCATTAGTGTGTTTGACTTATTATATAGTGACTCTGTTCATTCTTTGGAATAACTATGTTAATTCTTTGGAATATCAATTGAACACAACTATTTCAAAGCATGAGTGTATTAATTCAAGCTTGTTAGGAAAAGGGTATGTAATTATAAATATGGTAAGTGGCCCATAGCCTAAACCGAGTCTCCCTCGTTTCACATGGAACCATCTCATTCCCTTCCCTCTTGGTTGAGCACTCTCCACATTACTTTGCCACCTCACTTTATCATTTTCCACAATTAACTGAGACTGCAGTATGAACTCCTCATTCCTTTCTGAAATCCTAGTGGATTTGCAGGCTGCATGTTTGAAATCCGTAGCTGTGACAGTTTAAATCATAATGTTTGTGCTGTGCTGCCCTTCTTCCCCAAATACTTCAGAAATATATTCGATAATATTATAGGTTTGTTTTCTGGCCCAATTTAAAGTGTTTTAAAGCCCTGCAGCTTTGAACCTGGTTAACTGAAAGACTGCCTCATTCCATATCTATCTTACTAAACCTGAAAATCCTCTTTGGAGTCTCTATTCTGGCTGCCAAGTGAAGTGAGGGAGGTAACTACTAAAGAGAAGTTCCTTTTGGAGGTGGCACCCTGCCTGTGGAGTAACTTCCACAGAAAGGTTCACCTGGCACCTTTTCTATTATATTTGTATTTATTTAACATGATTTATATACCACTTAATTAGCAAGAACATGTAAGTGGTGTGTGTGTAAAAAAATGTGAACTATATATAAGAACAATACCAACAAAATCAAACTTAAAAAACATATTTTTTAAAATCAAAGATTAGATAAAACGTTATTTGGCACCTTTTAATTCATCTAGGCTTTTATATTGTATTTTAAAACTAGCATTGGGCTGCTGTAGCTTAATGTGATTTTAATTTGAGTAGTAAACTGTGTTGTCTCCGTTACAAGTATTATTATTTTTGCTGCACAATATTGCTTATTGATGATTTTAATTATTGCAAACACTGTATTTTTAATACTTTCTTGTTTGTAAGCTGCTCGGTGAATTTTATTGATGGGTTGTGATGTAAATTTAATAAATAAGTGGGAATGGGTATAAAATGCCAAACAGATTTGAGTTGGGCCACACGTAATTAATGAAAACGTTTTCTTCATTTATTGCTAAAAAAAAATTGTTGAAAAAGTGGTGGAGCTAACTTAATGTCACCCTGTGCAAGTAAAGAGAAAGTGTGTGTGCTTTAACTGGCAGAAACAAAGCTTCCTTTCTGGGAGGTGGGAGGATGCCTGGCTCTGATGTGTAACTGTTTCAGCAAGGAAACAAACAAAATACCTAGCAGGAGATCATTAAAAAGTACCCTGTCACTTCAGGGAGACCATGTATTGTAATGCAGATTATATTGATTTTCTGCAGATTCATGTGTGAAACTAAAGGCTCCTCCAAGTGAGCATAGGTACTAAATCTCTTTGAGTTACACAATGGGAAGCGGCAGGATGGTTGATGTGGTGCTTCTCTTATCCAAAAGTTGAGATCAGGAGGTTAATAGTGGGAAGCTTCTGGACTTCCTCTTGAAGGCTTAATAAATTATTGCATTCACACTTGGTGGATTGCTAAAATGAAGAGATTTGGGCACCAGGGTATTGAGCTTTTTAGCTGGAAATATACAGTACATTATTATTCTTCCTGCCTCCCCGTCCCACTTTTGTGCACATTAAGTCCCTTTATCTGGGGAGGAAGAACATTATCCTAGATATAAATTCGGAGCTTGTTTTCAATCTGTCTCTGTAATAACCAATGCTGTTTTTTTTATTCCCTACCTCTGTCCCCCACCCAAAAAATATACTCATTTTTTAATCTGAGCTGCGCATTTCCAGCTCTCATTACAATTAGGCATATGGAACTAGAGATCATTTTACTAAGAAAAGCTAATGGACAACAGTGCAAAAAGCAGAATGAAGGAATCTTATACTAATAAAAGTGGGAAATTATTTTATTTCATAAAATTTATACACCACTTCAATGTAAAAAAACCCACACACTTTGAAGTAGTTTACAAAAAGATTAAGTCAATAAAATCAATAAAATTTTACAGCCCTACTTTAAAACATACAAAAAATACTAAAACTGGTTAAAAATACCTCAACTTTCTAAGCATCTGGATAGGCATGTCTAAACAAGAATGTTCTTAGCAGGTGCCAAAAAGAGTAAAGTGGAGGTGCCTGCTTGATCTCAATAGGCAGGGAGTTCCAAAGTGCATGTACTGCCACATTAAACAACTGAGTTCTTACAAATGCAGAATGGGTATTGTTATGTGCCGGCATGGTTGCTCGAGAGCAAACAGGCAAGACTCCCACCGGTCTTTTCCAGGCTTTATTATCTGTACAAAAACATTTACAGTTCAGAGCGTCTCAAGTCCATGTCTGCTCAGTCGCTAGCAGAATCTGGGAGTAGGCGGTCCTTAAACCTTCCCCAGCATAACAGTCTTTTGACCCCCACCCTTCTCCTCCCCTCTCTGCGTGCGAACCGACTGCACAGAGAGGGTGCTGGCAAAGGGGGACTTGCCTCCCCTCCGCTTTGCTCAGACTCGGTGTTGCAGCTCTCCCTAGCATCTTCTGATGTCTGCATCCCTTCCCTCCTCGCCAGAGGAAGAACTGCTTCGCAAGATCTCCGGAGGCTCCCTGTAACACAACTGCTCTTCCACCTCTCGCTTCTGAGCTGATGGCAGTTCCCTGACAGGTATTATGTGACACATGTAGTAGTGCCAATTCCGCTGATCAGAGCAGCTAAGTGGACACATGTGGGGTAAGGTGATCTCATAAGTAAACTGGTCCCAAGTTGTTAATGGCTTTATATACTATTAGTAACACTTTGAAATTTGCCCAGTAGATTTCTGTGTAATTTGCAGTAAATTGGCAAGGATATCAGATACCAAATAATTTTAGTACTGGGCCATATTATTCAGTCCAGACTAGTTTTTAGCATTTTGTGGGTAGGGAGTGGATTGAAAACTTTCAGCTGGAGTTAGGCTAACTTTTTAAAGATGAAGTGGCTGAGGGTCTTAACCTCCCTGGGGGGTGACTTTACCACCCCCCTACCATCCTGCTAGCCAGCCGCTATCCTGTACCTGATTTGGGTTGGTCAACCTTGGGGTTTAATTGAAAACGGATCAGCTGTTATTTTATTTACTTGCTGCCATTGTCTTAATTTGTACAGTAAAACTTTAAGGTATAAAAACCTTGCAGATGCATTGCTAGATGGCAAAATAATTTAATCATTCACCTGCACACAGTTTTGGACAGCTGTGGCATGTTAACAAGATGAAAGAAAAATACAGTGCCAATTATCTTCCAGTTTACAACAAAATCTATGCATGGTTGGCTGGCAGTGATAATTACTTTCCACAGGTCACACCAAAGCTAAAGGGAGCTGGCCAGACCACGTTTTCTGCACTTCGTCAAATGTTGAGATGGATTGATGGAAGGAAATGATAAAATGAAGCATGACTCTGTAAGGCAAAGGGGAGAGTGCCATGAAACTGCTGGCGAACACAAACCCCTGTGTTGCAAAATGTAACAATCTACAAAAATGGAAATGTAACACGTTGGCTAATAACTGTTAGTGAATATATAATTGATTATGATGTCATTCAAAATATACAAATATTGTATTTTTGTGAGATGTGTTGTATGATATATACATCATTTTGAAGTGGCTTACTCGTATATTTTGAATGACATCATAATCAATTATATATTCACTAACAGTTATTAGCCAGCATGTTGCGTTTGCATTTTTGTAGATGAAACTGCTGGCGGGCACATGAAAGATCCTTTGGCCTTTCCTTGCTTGTTTGCTCCCAGTTTAGCGGCTAACTTTTGTACCAGGACAAGTAGTCATTGACTGGAGACTCTGCCCATCTTCTGGCTAGATAAAGGGCCAGTGCAGCTGTGGACTCATTCGGGGTGATGGGGTTTCCAGTTACTGAGATCTTTTCTTGGGGCTCTCTTTATCCCCCAAGGAACCAGCCATCTGATTCTACTGACAGAGGTGTCTTCTCAGGCCTCAGGGGATCAAAAGTAATGCAAATGCTAGTTTGGTTGTATGAAATACCTAAAAATGCCCTACGTATCTTTTGTATAAACAATGGCATTATGGTTCTGTTGGAAAAGAAACACACACCAGCAAATAAAAAAAGAGGACACAGAGTTATTATGCTAACTACATTTTTCATAGTTCTCTGCTCTAATTTGCTCTCCTTGCACATACTTGGTGTGTTTGTGGATTGTGTTATTATTTTCGCTACAGGGTGGCACTGGACTTCGTTGTATCTGGGTGGAGTGAGGAGTTACCTGCTGCTGTTGTGTTCTTGTTTAATGGACATACTAAGGTTCTTATCTGGCTTTCTGACTAGTGTGTCCTCTAAGTCTTCCACCCTTTAATTTAGTACCAGAATTTAGTTTTAATGAGCTCAGTTTTGTCTTGGAATGCAAATGCAAATAGCAAACTGTGCAATTTCTAGAGATGTCTTGAGGCATGAGGAGAAATTTTTTAGCTGTCACTTTGAACTGCTTCACTTTTATGTAATGGGTCTGCTATAAAAGAGGTAACAAATACTACAATTGGTGTATTCAGAGGGGATTATCTGCTTCATATGCAGTCTTTGTGGGATTTAGAAAACAGCTGTCAGACAAAATAAAAATACATGATTTTTTTGGACTCATCTCTTTAATTGATTTTAATCTATTTGCATCCGGCCATAAAAAGTTCCTTGTTGATGATATGGCAAATAGTGTGAATGTAATTAGTTAGCAATTCAGTAAGCCTTCCGGGGGAGGGGGGGAGAGACCTTTCAAGCCTCTAAAAACAGCTATTGTGAGTTCAATCCTGAGAAAGTAAGCATTTCTATGCCTTACAGAAATCAATATTTACATCCACAGTGAGGCACTTACTCTGTCTTTTGCTCCTAGTTCAGTTTTCTGAGTAGCTTCTGTCCTGTTCAAATGTTCTGTTGAACACACAGAAGGTGTGAAATCGCACATACACTGTCCTGACTCCCAATCCTGTAGTATTAAGCAGTCATCTTAATGTTTGTAATAACCTGCATGTGTATAAACTGTACATATATCATGCAGATCATGCAGATGTTGAGTATACGAAAGTCAGAAGTAGAGACAGACTGTGCTTTTCTACTAGAAAAAAAGGTGCCTGTAACGTGTGCCCTAAAAAAAAATCACTGGAGAGAGACAGCACATGAAATCCCACTTCATATGTTAAATGTAAATAGGCCGAACATTTTTGAGTAGAATAATATAATGAGATATAATAATAATTGAGTTAGAACTAGCATAGCAATTACTAATTTCTGTACAGCTGGGGTACCAAGAGAGACATTGGAGACAGTCAGTAACATAGCAAGCCGGGGGGGGGGGGGTTACTCCTCACCGGATGGGAGCTGCGTAGGGTGTCATGGGGGTCTGTAAGCAGCATTGGGGTCTGTAGTGTGGCATATTGGCTACTGTGCATCTGAGGGTGGGATTCTGGGTGACAGGAGCTTGAGGGTGGCACATTGGTAGCTGTGTGTTTCAGGCACTGAGCGGGGGGGGGGCATGTGCGGAGTCACTTCCTGTCCCTGAAATGGGCAGCTACAGAATTATTGTGGCTGCCTTAGAAAAAGCTCAACAACAACTTTGATTTTCTAAGAAAAGCTCAACAACTTTGGTCTGCTCCAGGTGCTGGCGGGTTTGCTATGCCGCTGGATACAGCCATGTAGTCAGAAGTGTACTAGGGGCTGGTCAGGTTGGCCCCTGCTAAGTGCAAGGAACAGAAAAACTGTGCATCTCTTGGTGCTTGGGAAGATAAATCTGGATGCTGGCATGGGCTGTTGCAGCAGCCCTGTGGAGTCCCCTTCCCAGTTGGCCCTGCCCTCTGCTCCCCCAACTTGCCTCGCTGTGGTGATGTGGTGACTGATAAATGTCACGTGAGGCTATTAATTTGCCACAGCTGAGTTGCTTTTCCCTGGTGTTTTTCCTGCATGTGCCACTGCATGCTTATCTCAAAGAGGAGGGGTCATTTATTTAAGCAGGGTTTACTTCCAAGTAAAGTGTGCACTGTGGCACATCCTCCCATTTAGTTCTTTTCTGCTGGTGCCTTGTTGGAAGTAACAGGAAAGGCATGCAATATATTGTTAGAAGTTCCTGCCTACGGCTTGCTAGATTTAGGCTGCAGTCCTGTACCCAACTTTTTGGGAGTACGCCCCATTGAGCTTGGTGGGATTTACTGTACTTTTGAATAGACATTTGTAGGATTGTGCTGTTAAACACCCAGTTTAAGAGTAATTTGAGACGATTTAATTATGTCATTTTTTTCTGGACATGGTGGGGAGAGTGTTGATACATCTCCTTACCAGGAGCGCAAGGGAGCCCCGGTACACCTCTGCATGTAGTTGAGTGCATTTTTCTCTGGAATCGCATTACTTTCCTTATCTGAAACTTTCCAGGTTCCTTTAGTGTAAACAATGAGCCAAGCTGTCTGAAGATTGATAGTACTTAGTGAAGTTTAACAGACAAGCAAAGTGAATTCCTATCTCAGATTATTGGATCCAGGAAATCGTACTAACATACCAGAAATTCATTCCTGTAGTGCTTTAGGTTATTTTTCTCTCTTTCACTTTTGTGATCTTATGATTTGAAACAGACAGTCATTATTTCGACTGGAGTGTTCTATGGTAGGTATAGATTTTGCTCTAGATTCATGGTGCTACTGTAGTACCTTAGCCTTGAGCTCATTTAAGGGCATTTAAGGGCAGAGGCAAAAAGAGTGGTATACTGCTGCATTATTCCAGCATTGAACCACTAGGATTATGAGAGTATGTATCATCAGTGAGTCTCTTCTTTGGTTCACTGACTTGAGTGCTTGCAGGAATAAATCATGTTTTGTTTCTACTCCAATTAAAATGATGGATGTTTGAAACCACTTGTACAGGTTCTACATCCTCTAATCTAATGAAGCCTGTATAAATGAATAGGTGGTCTAAGGATGAGTTTGTGGGGGAACAAAACTTTACTGAACATTGCTGTCTACTGGTAAGTATGTTCCACAATTAAATGAATTAGCAACAGCAAACAGATTACTGCCAGTGTTTTTATAACCCTCTTTAAAAAGTTTTGGGGGAAATGCCAATGGAAATAAGAAGTTACCTGTGTGTTGTATTTTATAATGCTCAACATAGTGAATGAAGGTTAGGTCCTGCATTCATAGATGTTGGCCTGTTCCAGTTCCCAGGTTGCTTTTTTGTTGAGTTCTACAATGATACAAAACATATCATGGATTGTCATGCTGAATAACGTTCATCTGCTTTAATTTTTTAAAAAAAGCATAGTCAGATAATAAGTATCTCAAAGATATTATTACTTCTGCCATCATGAGCAGACCATGTGGAGTTAACACTGGCAAGTTACGCAGAGACAATTGAGTGTTTTTGAGTCCCATTGAAATCCACTGAAGCACAGTTCTACTGCAAGCACCACTCATTTCAATTGGTTTTAAGCCCCCTTCCCTTTCTCTAGATTAGATGTTGCCAATGCAGTGCCCCCCCCCACCAGATGATCTCCCATCACCCCTGGTTGTTGTTGGCTTATGCTGGCTGCAACCAATAGGAGCTGGGAGACAACATGTGAAAGGCACCAGACTGGTTTTCCTCACTCTAGATCAGGGCTGTCCAATCACGATCTACTGGTCAATCGCAGGATGTACGTGGTCGATCCTGGTCAATCGCGCCCCCCCCCCACCAAAGCTCAACTGCCAGATTTTTTAATAGTGGAAGTAGATCACAGTCTATTGGAAGTTGGACAGCCGTGCTCTAGATTGTGCTCATAGGTTTCAGATGCAAATAAAAATAAGAGACTAGCATTGGGAAAGGAATTATACAAAATCAAATTTGCATGTAAATTCACTACACCATCCTAACCAATGTGTGGATTTGATGTCTGTTGGATGTCAGCTTTCCAGATCACCTAGTTGCACATCTTGTATGAAGTGGGCCAAGGGCTGACTTGCTTGTGCTTAAAGAGCAATTATAGCAGCCTACAAGTGGCTAACTAGCACGTAGGGATGCTGTCACATATTGAAAGCATGGCAGCAAATTCCCCTGGCAGTGACACATCATTACTGCCATGCGTTTTCTATACAATTTCTCCAGAGAGTGAGTGACAACATGTCATAAAGTCCTGGGGGTGGGGGCCTTGCAGCTATGTTTTCATTGCTTTCAAAGTATACAGTGGCAAGAGCCCCACATTTGTACACAACTGTAATAACATTGTAAACACAAGTGAGAGAAGGCAGAGGCGGCTCTTAGACCAGCTCAAAAGCATGTTACTAGATTTCTGTAAACTAAAAACATTCTCAGGTGGTGTTGTTTTTTTAAATAAATAATTTGTGCAAATTCCTTTTAAAATATCTAAATATCTGCATGGAATCAGGACAAGGCAGGCATTACACCAGTCACATGAGGAACTAGGACCATCTAGAATTTGCTCTTGGTCCCATTCATACTTACATCAGAGTATGGATCTTCCTTGAGAATGCTCACTTCCAAACTTTGTCTATATATGTGACACCAAAAGGCAGTAAAGCAGAGGTGCCAAGGAAAACTCTTCATCTTCTTTATCTGTGCTTGACATTGACACTAACTCTCTGTGTGGCTCCCCTGTAACTAAGCACCCATTAAGATTTCAGGACTGTAGTTTTGTCAGGATTATCTCACTGGTCAGAATTTCAAATAACAAAGTAGGTGTTCCCCAAAAGCCATTCCTTTGTTCAGAAACTTCCATATGCAGATATACACAAACTAGGAACTGATTCAGTTTGACATACTTGTATCTACTATGCAAACAAGTGTGTTGGCATGTAGTAGTAAACCTTCCTCTGTTACAGTAATTTGTTGACTGAAAATGGCAACAAAAGAAATGGCTTTGGAAAGATGGCTACATGTATTTAGCTTTTTTCTTCCAGGCTTGTTTACACAACCATTTGACATCATTGAATAGGAATATCTGGCTGAAATGTGAATAAATGAGCCAGAAATTCCATTAAGGAATAGCTTCCATACTTCCCATGAGGTTTGCGAGAGGAATTGTCTTAGGTGATCATCATTGGTATAGTCTCACCCAACTAACACAAAAGAGTCATGTTTGATTTTGCCAGATAAAAATCTCACATACCATGTAACCTTTCTTTGTACCATTGCAAAATGAGCTGCCAGCAATAAAAAGATCTAGAGTTATTTTGATTTAATTTCTTCATTCTGGTCCTGAAACAAAGGTAAATGTAGGGGGAAAGGTAAGGGACCCCTGGGTGGTTAAGTCCAGTCAAAGGCGACTATGGGGTGTGGTGCTCATCTTGCTTTTTAGGCCTAGGGCAAACAAAATTAGGGTGTGAATTGGATGAATTCCTTTAATCTCTTTGAGTACCAGAGACCAGAATGCTTGTATTGCTTGAGTTTTCTGCATTCTAATCTTGACTATTATGGGTTTTGATGCAGTGGGATATTCTCAGTGTAAAAACAGCTGGTCACAGACAGGAGCTGAAGGCTCCTCCCCCCCACATACTTAATTCTGTCTCTGAAATCTTTATAAAGTACGGCTATCCAGCTCATCTTACTTTATTTATTGGAATGAGTGTACTGAAAAAAGTGTGTGTGTATGTGATTGCTTGAGAATACATTGAGTAAACTCTGTTTAAATAAAAACAAGGCTCCCAAGCCAACAACTGCAGTATTCTTTGAGCTCAAAATTTCATGGCAAAAGTCAAAAATTCTTCCTTTTAAAGTCTTGTTTTAAAGTGAAGCCTTGCTCTAGGTGCATGTCACTGATGAGAAGCTTATTTCACTGGAGGGTCTACATTTCGTAATGCCAGAGCAGTAAATCAAATTCCAGAAGATAAATTAACATGGAGCAAATTTGTACTGGCTCTGTTAATAACTAATCTGGCATTAGGTTTTTATTACATGCACAATAGGAGCTTTGAGAAGCAAAGAGGATGACAAACAGGCTCATACTTTGGTATTTTATTTAAAAGTTAAAACTCTACTTGCACAAGCACACTTGTTGCTGTTGCTGTTGTTGTTTTCAAAGTGCTGATGTCTGCTTATTTCTCAAAGCATATATTATTGATTGTCCCCCCTCCCCGCATTGACAAACTTTACAACTATTGTTGGGTCTGCCATATATTTCCAATTCTTCCTCTTTTGGAAAATGAAAAATAGCAACTGAGTGAACATCATGGTATTTCATGACATTTTCAAATCTGAACATCTGGGAAGTTGAGTGTGACACGGACAACAAAGCTGACAATAAGGTTGATTGTTTTACAGCATCTGTATATAGCTGTGTCATTGGTGCCTGCTTTTTTTAAAAAAAACAACAACCAGCTAACTACAGCCTTTCTGTTTTTGCCTTGAATATAAAATAATATACCACATTCATTTTCAGGCTTTACATAGAAGTTTGTGTGTCATGTGGTTCAAAAAGAAAGCAATGCAGATATTCACTAGGGGGAGGGCTAGGCATTATTTTATACTGAACGAGGGGAAACTCAGCTGCAGAATTCAGTATAAGTGATGACATTGGGAGGATTTTGACAATCAGACATCTTTCTGCCTAAAATGAAAATGAAGCAGCTAAACATTAATTACTCGTACTATGACTATTATATGTTGTGATATAGAAGAAGATAAAATCAGAGATGGGGAAGGTTTCCCCCCACCCCTGTTATGTTTTGGAAGTCTGGATTGGTTAGTGGGTTGAATAAGTAAGAGGTTTCATAACAATCAAAAAAAAATTTGATAGGATACAACGTTTTGTAAACTGCTTTGACAATTTTACAATTTTACAATTTTATTACAATTAAGTGGTATATAAATGTGAAATCAAATAAACTTGTAGAGAGGGTTGAAATGGTTAAATAAAAGAACTGATTTGTCTTTTTCTGCTGTATCTTATGTTGAATATGATTTTTAGTGCTCTTTTGTTGTTTTGTATGTGTGTAAAAAAAATACTTCATTATTATTATTTTTTAAATAAAATTTTAAAAACAATCTTGAAAGGAAGGGAAAGTGAAGGCTGGGGAATTAAATGAGAATAAAAACACTTATGTAATTTTACTAGTTGCTATATTTGTATCAATTGTAATATGATTTGTTGAAAGCTCTAGATCAGGCTTCCTCAACCTTGGCCCTCCAGATGTTTTTGACCTACAACTCCCATGATCCCTAGCTAGCAGGACCGGTGGTCAAGGATACTGGGAATTGTAGTCTCAAAACATCTGGAGGGCCGAGGTTGAGGAAACCTGCTCTAGAGTTGTATGGCATGTATATGTAACCTTACTCAGGCTGGGCACCCCATAACCTGCCTCACAGATATTAGAAAAGTGTTTACATTCCTGGATATGAGCATCACATTTTGCTGGAAGATCATCATTCTCTAGTGTTAGCCCTTCTCTCCCTTTGGACAAGGATCATTGCTCAATAAGAGGACATATGTTTTACACACAAAGGGAGACAATATTGAGTCCCTGGCAACTGCATCCAAAGACCCCTATCTGAAACTCTGTGATCAGTGTGAATGATACTAAGCTAGATGGACCCAATGGTCATGAAGCAAGTTCCCATGTCATACAAGCAGGAACAAAATGGCTCCTCCATAGCTCAAACAAAGTGGCATACCAGTTCAATTCAATTCAAAATCCTTTATTAGGCATATCACACCTCACATTAACAAACAAACATCATATACAGACTGTATAAAATACGGGCTCAGCGAACACAATTTATCCCAGTCCTATTCTTAACTCCAAAAAATAAATCAATGTACATAAATAATATAATACAACACAGCAACATCACCTACCATTAAAACCACTAAGTCTCTTTATCATGGCCCATTCTTTCTTCATGGACAGCACTTAAAAATTCAGCCGCTATTAAAGTAATTTTATCATCGCTGTCCGCCAGCAGGTCCTGAACAGTTGGTTGTGTAAAAAACTGTCCATTAAATTTTAGGGCCTCAAATAATTGTCTTCTGGCATAACTGCCAAAATCACAGGAAAAGAATATATGTTCTAGAGTATCGGGTTCCTGTTTTCTGCATTTACAGAGACGCTCTGATTCTGGGATAGCTAAGTATCTTCCTCTCACTACCGCCGAGGGAAACATGTTAAATCTGGCCAACATAAACAGCCTACACGATTCATGTTTCTTCAGATTTGTCATGTATCCCTTTTGGAAATCTCTACACAAAGGGAGATTTAGGTGAATAGGAGAGCAGGTGCTGCGCTTTGCAACCTCAAGCATGGCGAGAACACTTTTTTCTGTGAGGGTCTTCCTGATAATTTCCCATATATCTTTGGGATCAGAGATTTCAAAATCAGTTAAAGTGAGCCCTATCGAATCCAGTTTTCTCCTACAAATCACTGATAGATTGTAGATTGCCCTATCACTTAAAAGATCGTAAAGTATAGTATTAGGGGATAGGGCTCTATAATGCAGGAGGATCCAATATTTCAAGGTCCTCAGCCATGCCCTTACTGATAAAGGCAGTATTCCCAGCTCACAACATATTGTTTCATATTTTACAGAGTTTGCAAGTCCTAATAATGACCTCAAAAGGGATGCGTGAAATTTATCCAACCTCTTGAGGTCACCTGAAATCCACACTGGTGTGCCGTATAGAAGTTGGGCACAGAGTTTCATGTCAATCACTTGCAATACAGCTGGAATAAATCTGTTTCCTACTGGAGAAAAAAAATAGGATTTAATATGGTGGGCTGTTACTTTGGCCTTAGCTATTGCAGCACATATATGTGTATTCCAATTCATATTATTTTTGAATGTGATTCCCAGATAATTGAAGTGCTTAACTTCCTGTATTAGATGTCCATTAATTATACAGCCTTTTGGGTTCCCTCTCTTTCTGAATTGCATAATCTTTGTCTTATCATAATTAATTTTGAGATTATTGAGAGAGCAGTAGTTTGAGAAACTCTTAAATAATTTTTTTAAACCCAAAACAGAGAGTGAAATAATTACAGCATCATCTGCATAAAGTAATAAAAAGAGTGGGCTATTGTTTAAATAAGGAGTATGAGTGGTTGCATTTTGAAGAAATAATGGTAGGTCAGATAGAAATAAATTAAATAGGGTAGGGGCCAAGATACAGCCTTGCCTAACTCCTCGATTATTCAGAATAGGACCTGCAAGTCTACCATCTTTTGATACTTTAACATATATTTGGTTATTAGAATGTAAACTTTGAATCAGTGTAAGTAGATATGGGTCGATACCAAGGTGTTCTAGTTTAGTCCATAGTTTATTGCGGTCGACCGAATCAAAGGCACTTTTTAAATCCACAAATGCCACAAAGAGTTTTCGTTTATTTCTCATGACATATTTATCCACAAGATGACTTAACACTAGACACTGGTCAAGAGTTGACGAGCCTGCCTTAAAACCAGCCTGCTCTTTACCAGGTAGACCTTTTGTCAGCATCCATTCTTCCAATTTAATAAGCAGAGATTTGGCATAGATTTTACTTATGCATGGTAATAAACTTATAGGCCTGTAGTTCTCTTGGCAATTCCTATCACCTTTTTTAAAGATTGGTACCACTATTGAGTTGTTCCACGACTTAGGTACAAGAGCTGAGTGATAGATAGAATTAAAAAGCGGTACAAGTTTATTGGCCCACCATTCTAGATCTAATCTCAACAGGTCTATTGGAATGCCATCCATACCAGGTGATTTCCCTTGCTTAAACGAAAAGATTATCCTTTTCATCTCCTCAACAGTAATTTGAAATTGTGTGGTTTTTGCCAGAGAAAATTTAAAATTTTCCTTTTTACAAACTTGGTGATCATAAAAAACGGCAGTAAAATGTGAAATCCAAGCCTCATCGCTTATATTAGGGAAATCAATGATATCTTTTATTGAGAGAAGTGACCAAAAAGTTTTGGGCATACCAGTTTATTAGCTCTGTTAAAATTAGCAACTGGTACAGTGGTACCTCAGGTTACAAACACTTCAGGTTACAGACTCCACTAACCCAGAAATGGTACCTCGGGTTAAGAACTTTGCTTCAGGATGAGAACAGAAATTGCATTGCGGCAGCGGGAGGCCCCATTAGCTAAAGTGGTACCACAGGTTAAGAACAGTTTCAGGTTAAGAACAGACCTCCAGAACAAATTAAGTTCTTAACCCAAGGTACCACTGTACTGTAATTGGAAGGTCGGTCACATCATACATGACATGCAGATAGGGTGACCTGGTGTCACATGTTGAAAATATGGTCCTCTGTTTGAAGGGCTGTTAAATCCAATGTTAGTATAGTGATAATCATTAGATGGGAAATCAGGGATACTGAAGCTGCCCATCAGTAATTAGAACACGGATATTAGAGTAAGCAAGCACACAGGTCACCAACTCATAGCCTTCCCAATTATGGTGAGATTGTTTTCTTCTTAAAATTATAGTAATTATTTCTAAATTTTCAGCTATGCATATAAATTAGGACATAGATTTAAAAATAAATAAATGTAGAGGTTGCTTTCTTCTCAGGAAGGCATTTTTTCCTTAAAAAGAAGAAGAATGGGCTTACTGGTCATGGATACACAATAATATGTAACAAAATCAGTTGCAAAATTTGTATTCCATGCTATAAAGATTCGTAAGCAACTTCTACAGAATTGTTAGGGGTACTGGCTTTGATTTTGCCCTAATTTAATTTTTTTAGCGGTACATGGAATCAACTTTATTTTGAAGGTCTGCGGACTATTAATACATTTTAATACCAAATTCCTTGGAGGCTTTCTGATTTAGTCTTCTGTGAGTTTTGTCACCCTAATCGTATGGTTTTACAGAATTGCATGCATATGAATTATTAGTCAGCAGCAACAGAACTTTGCATAAGAACATGTCTTGTTTTAAATGTAGCTACTCTGCCATTATACAAGGATGACTCAGTGGAGAGGGTGGCTGTATGTTGGTGAGTAGCAGCTAATGGATGAGTTGATATCTGAAAATGATAAGCTCTAAAAGGTGTTACACAAGTGGTTGGATTTTAAAAAGTGCATTGCCTACTTGCCTTAGCACTTATATAAGTCTTAAAACATTTATTGCAGTAAAAAAGTATTTATAAAATTGCATAGAAGGAGGAAGTGTGTGTGGTTAATTCTTTAAAAATGTACAGTACTTCAAACCTCATTGATTTTAATATTCATAATTTTGAAGATAACTTGCATTATGATATTGCCAAAACAAAACCAAGCTACTGATATTTGAAGTGCTAGGGTGGTATTTGACTAAGTCATACTTGGAGAAGTCCTATTTCAATCAACTGAGTTAGTTCATACACAAGCAAAGTCTATGACTTTGTTGGGTACCACCCTAGGCAGCCTAATATATTGAGTTTAGAGAGGCTTTGTCCTTGTTTTCTGTATTAAAAATGCTCCCACAATTCCTATTTTTGGGGGGAGGAAATCCACGACAAGAAAACCAGTTTGCTGTAGTTATCATCAATAATTTTCAGCAAACAGGGTGCTTCCAAGAACCATCTATGGGTCTCTAGACATTAGGATTAATTCTGTTAGGGCTGGGAAAGGCTCTTGTCTGGAATCCAGGAAAGCTACTGAGTCAGTATGGGGCAGGTTTGTCCAGTGTGGAATCTCCAGATCTTGTTAGACACAGACTCCCTTCGGCACCAGCCAGTATAGCCAGTGGCCAAGGAAGTGGGCTAGCCTTGGTTTAGACAGTACTGAGCTAGATGTACAAATGCTCTGATTGAGGAGCATAAAGCATAAAGCAGCTTGCTATGATATTGTTAGGGTAACTGCTGTTCTAGCTTTGCTTACCAACAAGCAGAACAATGCAACATATTACATCTATCAGTGACAAATTCCTGCTGTACACTGAGGTACAGTTATAGGTTATTTATTTTTATAATACACTTTTTTGGTTTTTGGGGGGAGTTTTTCCAACTCTTTTAAGCTTCTTTTGAAAACAAATCCTACTTACTGAACTTTCTAGTTTCTCTATGCTTAGTCATTTTAACTGGGAAGAGTTTGCAAAAATTATTATTCAGCCACCCACATCATGTTTTGCACTTTCTAGCACCATTTTGGATACATTGTCTGCTGTCTTATTTTTACCAAGTATGTTATGATGGTCTGAGTCATGGGTTTTTCAAGGTGTTTCTTTTTAAAAAAAATATGTGAAAGCTTGTGTGGAAAACACATTGCAGTATGTATGATCTGTTTTAAGGGCTTACAGCCTAATCCATATCTTGATTTAGCCAAACTGCTTGGGTTTATGTGAATTTTTGACATTGGCATTAGTGGAGCCAGCAGTTAAAGTTTTTGTCCAACAATACTGACCTAATGTAATGGATCAGGATCAAAAGAACTTGAATTTCCTCTGTGCTGGAATGTGTTTTCCTTACAATTATAGCTCCTTATACCACACTAGAGACCACTTCCAAAGTTCTATTAAGAGAAGAATATAAGAACCTTTTTGGTTCAGGCCTATCTATTCAGCATTCTGTTGTCAAGACCGCCAACCCAGTCAGTTCTGTGAAATGCTCAACAATATTCTCCTGCCCATGATCCCCAGAAATTATTATTCAGAGGTAATATAGCTTTCATAACTAGTAGCCATTCTTTGCATTATTTTCTATTAATTTTTCTATTCTACTTCCAAAGCCATACGACTGGGTGAGCATCACTATATCATGTGGAACTGCATTCCATAGTCTACCTGTTACCTATGTGCTGTTTAAAGACCTACTTCCTCCTGCCTCTCCATAATCTTCCAACTTTTTGCTTAGTTGAACAATATTCAGGTTCTAGTATTGTCAGAAAGGGAGAAGATTCTCACCATCTACTTTTCTTACACTATACACACTTTTATACACTTCTGTCATGCCCCCACCATTACTCACATATATTTTTTCTAAATTAAAAAGCCTCAAGTATTCTGGCTTGACCTTAAATGACAGTTGCTAATTATTTCTATTTGACATTTTCTGAAGCTCTTCCAGCCCTACAATATCCTTATCTTGAGGTGTGGTGACCAGAACTGGTGACCAGAACTGTACATAGTTTTCCAAGCATGGTCGGAATATAAATTTATATAATGGCATTATGAAATGGACAGCTTTGTTTTCAGTCTCTCTTCCCAATGATCCCCAACATGGATTTCACCTTTTTCACAGCAGCTGCACGGTAGGTCGACATTTTAATTGAACTATGCACTATGGCCCAAAAATCTCTTTCCTGATTGGTCACTGTGAATTTATATCCCGTTAATATACAAGTGAAGTTTGAGGGGGAAATTTGCCCCAATGTGCATCACTTTACACTTGCTGATATTGAGTGATTTCCCATTTTACTGCTCATTCTCCCAGTTTGGGGAGTCCCTCGCAACCCCTTTCAGTTATGAACAAGTTAAAAAGCACCAGTCCTTGAGGCACCACACTTCTTACATTTCTCCATTCTGAGAAATGTCTATATATTCCTGCTGTTTGCTTCCTTTATTTTTAGCCTGTTACTGAACCATAGGAAGATCTGTCCTCTTATCCCATGGCTGTTAGCTTTATTTGGAAGTGTTTCATGTGGAACTTTATCATGAGGTATTTGAAAGTCCAAATATAGAACATCTACTGCAGCTTGCCCCAATGTTGTGGACTCCAGAGGTTTCAGACTATGAGTTCTGTTCTGGCTGTTCTCTTCTGGCTGGGGCTGAGATGTGGCTTGAGGTTATCCTTGGTGAAGGCTGGTGCAGCGGCGTAGCGTGGGTTGTCAGCACCAGGGGCAAGGCAAGTAATTTGCGCCCCCTAACCCCTAACCTGCCACCACTGCCAGCTTCTTCTTGCTGCTGCCTGGGCTGGGGTATTTACGGTAAGGTAGCCACGGCGGCGGCGGCGGGTCCGTGTCAGGTGATCTGAGGCGAGTTGCCGCTGGCGCTGCCGCCCAAACGACGCCGCTTGCCCGGAGGAGGAGGAGGGCAGAGAGGCAAGGAAAATGCAACATGGCCCAGCAGCCGCAGCAGCGAGCGCTGAGAGCCGCTGCCTGCCGGACGCCTTCAGCCCGGACGCGCGCACAGCTCGTCGGTTCCGCGAGACATGGGGCTCTGCTACAGCCTGCGCCCAAGGCTCTTCGGCGACTCCGGAGGCGGCGAGCGCGCCCCCCCAGATGTTGCGCCCAGTGCGGCCTGCCCCCCCTGCCCCCCCCCATGCTACACCACTGGGCTGGTGTACTGGATCATCCATATCCACATGCTCTGAAAGGTTAAAAGAATGAAGAGTTTTGATATGGCACCTTAAATGCATAAGCTTTCATGGAGTAGACTCCATAAAATACCTAAAGTGTTACCCTGAGTTACAGGTGCATATACATGTGGATGATGGTGGTGGAAGGGAACTTAAATGCCTAATAGCACGGATGGTGAATTGCATAACTAACAGTGATAATTCATAACTTGAGATGTTTACTCAGAAGTATGCAGCAAGGCTTATTTCCATGTAAGCATGTACAAAACTCGAGCCTTAAAGCACGTGTTAATCTGGAGTTGTAATCCTAACGTTCCGGTTACCGTTTACGGCATACTGCCTAAACTTCCTACATACCTCCCTGCCCCCCTATAAGTGCTCATGTAAAAATATCCCTGGAGCAAAACTAGCACATGTAGCACTATAAATACTGTGAATTTAGTTGTCAAGAAATGCTTGTGGATCTTTTAAACCTCTGAAGCAAGTTGGAATGAATAGGCTATAAAAGTGACATAAAGTTGTGTTTTGCTTTCCATCCTTCGGCTACTAGTTGTCATCTGCCCAGTGAAAATGGTATATAATGAGACCAGCCTTGGTTTAGATTGAAGTTGCAGCTTTGCTTTCCTTGTACTTGCATGTTTTACAGCCACTGTGCAACAAACTGAATTTCTCTCCACTCAAGCTGGTATCTTGATAGTAGGTTACTTTATAAGTCATTGCACCTAATGCACAGTTCTCTGTCAACATAAAATAGAATCTGAATGGTAACTCTTAAGATAAATTCTCTTTTATCCATTATCAAAAAAGTCTATTTCCATGTGAGGATAGAAGTTTTAAAATACTGCTATTTAACCTAACACTGTGTCATTGAGTGGCTGGCAATTCCTGATAGAATTGCTTGTGACCAATAGTAGTCCAATCCAAACCGTTTATTTGTTATCGTATAATTGTATACATAAAATCAACATAAAATAAGATAACAAATTATAAAACTGTCATAAATATGGAAAACCATGAGTAAATGACAGCTCTGTCTATATGTTCTACCTTTATAGCTATTCAAGCATGTGCGCACACACACACACAAACACAAATATTCAGGCGTGAGCAGATTTTCTGTTTTCCTTTATTATTATTCTGGATTGCTCAGATCTGCATCTCACATTTTCTAAAAATTAGTTAATATACATGGATTTGTAAAAATCAATCCCAGAATTTGCTTGAAGAAATTGCACCAGTTTTCTCTATTATGTGTATAGGTGCATTCATAAAACAATGCTCCTGTTTTGTTATTCTTGGCATGCTTACATGTATGCGTGAATATAAGGTCCTTTTGTGAGGTGTTTTAGTGATACATGTGCTACTGCTGCTGCTGCTCAGTGGTTTAAACATTTTTGTGTGTGTGTGACAAGTTAAAGGCCAAAGTAGATGGTATGGTAGCTTGATGCCCTTTTAGGGCATTTTCTGAGTCTCTGCTCTTCACTCTGTGGGAGCTGCCCATGGACTACTGCAACATCTGTGCTGCTGTTGCAATATTGCCTGGGGTTCTGTGAACCCATCTATCTCTGCTGCAGGGCTGCACAACATAAATTCCTAAACTTTTATTTTCTGTCATAATAGAAGCAACCCTGAAAATGTTATCACAAAGTTAGATTGCTGTGAACCATTCCTGTTCATGCTGTGAATTGCTCTGTCTCTAGGTTTAGCTGCCTGCAGTGGCAAGATCAGTGTTTTCCTTTTTAAGTTGCAAGTTTAAATAATAGGTATAAAAAGATACATTACAATAGATCCAAAGCCTTTATTAATTCTACACTCCAGTGAAAGTCAATACCAGCAGGATAACAATGGCACAGCAGAAATTTATTCAGACTGTGTTAGTGTGCCTAATGACAATGCTCTATGGAACATGTATGGCCCCCTTTTAATATATATTACTTATTTAACCAACAGGTACAGATTGTTGTGCACACACACACACACACACACACACACACACACACACGGTTCTCCCCCACCCCCGTCTATAACATATAATGTACCTTGTAACCAAATACTGTGGCATAGCAGTAGGTTAAAACCAGTATTCCTCACTTTTTGAACCAGGGTCCACCTTCTGAGCTTATTCTACCCTGTGTCCTACCCTACCTCATCACCCAAAAGATGTTTTCGACAAATTTTGAACTAAAAATTTCACATTGTTTGATTATAGCTGCCATCTGAGAGGTAACAAAGGTGACTCCTGTCTCTCTCACATACACAAAATATTTCTACTACTGCTGAACATGTGCAACACGATCCTTTTCCCTCTCTTGCAAGCACTTGGAGTGCCTGGCGTGCTCTGGTCCACGGGGTCATGAAGAGTCGGACACGACTAAATGACTAAACAACAACAACAGCTTTCTTAAGATGAGAGCTGGTCCTGCCCCTAGGCATGAGGCCTCAATCTCAGGCAGCGGATGTGGAGGGCAGGGTGGGAGGGAACAGCAGCAATGTGTTGGAGGACAAAGTGGTATGTTTCTGCCATGTGCCTCCTAAGCTAGTTTGCTTCTTTAGGTACAGTGGAGGAAGCTGTCCTGTTGCCAATATTTAAGTAAACTTCCAACTACCCATCCAGTTGATGTTTTAATCAGGAAATGTAAGGTGACATAGATTGATTTGAATAAATAAAAAAAATTATTAATAGTGCCTAAGTGGTTAAAGAAGCATTTGCAGAAGTCTGGTGAAGAAATTTATATCTGTCTTCCCTGCATAGGTTACGTTGGCTGTGAATGTACAATGAGAGAACCAAGATTTTTTTTTTAAGCATTGAGATAAATATAATTAGACAGACAATAGCTTCTGTTCCAGCAAGAGACCTCACCTCTGCTTGATGGTGAATGGTACCATCTTCAAACCCATAGCAGCCTTCCTTCCATTCCATGAGTAAGATATGACTAGCCAAATTGGACACATGTCAAACAAAAATTTTGTGTCATGTTAATGTGCAGTGAAACTAAGTTTTACAAGATGGCCCACAGAGAGGTTTGTTAACGTAAGAAGTAGATCATAAGTACCTTCTTGCAGAAACAGACAGCTAATTCCAAGAGAGAGGCTGAGCTGTAAAGCAGGACTTGGAACCAGAACGCTTAGAAACTGACAGTTCATATGCAATACCTGCTTCCACAGGAACATAATGTCAAGTTCATTTGGAACTGAGTGAGAAATGATGGTTCATATTTTTCTTCCTTAAAAAAGGGTCTGTAGAAAAGTGAATGGAGAACCATAACATGATGGAGGCACCTTTTCTCCACTGCACAATTGCGTTTAAAGGCTCAGGGACTGATATCAGAAGAGGTGTAAATCCTAGATGTACTGGAGTTTCTTTTCTCTGAGTTCTATAGCTTGAGATTGCAGCTATCACTCTCAGCACTCAGAACTGCACGCCAGTGGTTGTAAATATGGAATCGACTTTCAAGTGAGATGGAGCAGTAAAAATGTAAAGCCATAATCATGCCTGTTTCTCTCCAGTGCCCAAATTTTGGCTTCAAAGAGGAACATATATTAGAAACACACACAAAGTCTTTCTCTGTCATGTTTTACTATTTCTGCTTGTGAATGATTAAATACTTCCAGGTATGGAATAATATTTGTTGAGAAATGGCAATAGAATAAAGGCGAAGGAAACAATAACAGAATAATGTGTGCATTTTAATTCTATCCATCTGTTTTATGGGTTTTCTACATAATTATTGTAAAGTCATATTACATGTGTGCAATTCAAAGTTCTTGTTTAAAATAGAATAATCAATAAAATGCACACAGAGGTTATATTGCCCACATATCTGGATTATCACATTCCTTGTAACCTCAGTCCATCCCATAGCATTAAATGTCAACTTCTGGAATTCCCAAAAACATTTCTTTAAAAATCCCATTTTAAATAGGTATTTAAATTACACAGAGAGTACTGATACTGTAATAAATTGGTCATAGAACAAAGTATCAAATGGTATTTTGAAGAACTAAATCCACTTGACAAAGCATTGTGGATTAACAGGATCAGTAACCTGATTCACAGAGCATGCTGAGGACGCATTTGGTTCATCCTTAAGCTACACAGGTTGAAAAAGTGAGACCAAAGAAATTATAAATCTTAGAAAATGTGAACACAGCAACTCAAAGTTCAGCATCCCTTATTGCATTGCTAGCAGTTCTCACCTCACTAATGAATTACACTTTGCATAATTTATTATATTTCTGCCCTTGTATCTCAGTAACAGGAAAGTAACATAGCCATGGAAAACTCTGCGCTGAAGAAGTCATTCTGTTTTAACCCACTGTGTAGCCCAAGGAAAGCCAACCTGGTGTCCTTCAGCTGTTCAGTGTTGAATTCTACCTCCCATCTTCTACAGTCAATATGGGCAATAGCTGAGGATTATGGGAGCTGAATTCCAACATCTGAAGGGCTGCATGTTGGCTATGCCCATTCAAGCCTAATGTTCTTGAATGACTTGAGCTCAGAGGTTGAGGAAAAGTTCCAAGGTTCAATCCCTAGCACTTCCAGGTAGGTTTGAGAGACCAACCCTCTCTGAAATCCTGGAGAGCCACTGCCAGATAGTGTACTGTAGACAATATTGAGCTAGTGGAAGGACCAATGACCTGACTCATTATAAGACTGCTTTCTATTATTATGATTCAGTTTAGATAATAATTAATCATATTGTAAACATTTGACTGCAGTTTTCATAGGGACAATAGCAAGGAATCTCTAACGGCACCTTGTGCTGAATGAAACATATATTTTTATTTAATTGGCCTGAGACAACATTTCATGGGATTTTCAGTTTTTTTAAAAAAAGCCCCCCCCCCCCCCGAAGAGCAGCACTTTCTTAGAAGGAATTTTCCTTTCAGTGCAAAATTGGCGTCCTGCTCACACTCTTTGCAAAACACTTGCCAAGGGGATTCTTCTGAGCATTACACTGGAGATTGCTTCTTAAGTGGCTACAACAACTACTTTAAAGAAACTGATCCGTAGTACAGTGGTACCTCTGGTTACGAACTCAATTCATTCTGGAGGTCTGTTCTTAACCTGAAACCATTGTTAACCTGAGGTACCACTTTAGCTAATGGGGCCTCCCGTTGCCACCGTGCCGCCAGCACAAGATATCTGCTCTCATCCTGGGGCAAAGTTCTTAACCTGAGGTACTACTTCCGGGTTAGCGGAGTCTGTAACCTGAAGTGTTTGTAACCTGAAGTGTTTGTAACCTGAGGTACCACTGTAATATAAAGGGCTGGATTCTTCCCAGTCTTGTCAAGAGAGGAGAGCAGATGCTGCTGCAAATTATACTGCAGATGAGGAGAACATTTTCACTGCTGTTTGTTCTCAAAAAAGGGATGCTATCCCTTTTTTTTGTAAGGTTTATCTTATGATGTTTTTCTTACATTCCCCTTGAGTCTGAACTCCATGATGTTTGGGAATATAACTATATGCTCATCTCTGGTGTGTGCATTACACATTAAAACTTATTGTAGTTATCTAGGATAGACAGCTGCCAGCCTAGGGACTCATGCTGGTAACCACGGTTTCCCCATGTGGCTCCTAATATAGCCTCAATCATCCAGGCTCCCCTGATTAAAATGTTCACACATCCCTATCTCATGTGTTGTAGGACAAGTCACAAAGTTCTCTAACTTGTACCCCAGAGAGGTTGCTTGGGTGCTGCTAACACAGCGATTTGATTTCATCCCTGGAGATGCATTCCATTGTCTCTCAAGACAGATGGATGCCAACAATTATGCTTGTTGAATGATATGTGCTGTCTTCTCTTCTCTTCTCTTTTTTTCTAAAATAAGCTTTTAAAAATTGACCTGAAATTTCTTATTTTTGCATCTATTTATAACTATTGATTCCAAAAGCATGAAATGATGACATCTTATATTCATTTCTGCTTAACACATTTTAAAATGACCCATGCTTACTTGGTGTATCAGCATTCTACTGTGCTGCAAATAATATGAAATTATGCTCACAAATTTTACTCAATGAAATTTGGGTCAGAATGCTTTAGTGGTTGGCAGGAATATTATCACAGAACATGCAGAAAAGCTTGAAATTGCTGGTATTAATTTATTTCACAACAATGTATTTTACCCAGTAAAAGTGATGGGAGGGACGCGGGTGGCGCTGTGGGTAAAACCTCAGCACCTAGGACTTGCCGATCGCATGGTCGGCGGTTCGAATCCCCGCAGCGGGGTGCGCTCCTGTCGTTCGGTCCCAGCGCCTGCCAACCTAGCAGTTCGAAAGCACCCCCGGGTGCAAGTAGATAAATAGGGACCGCTTACCAGCGGTAAGGTAAACGGCGTTCCGTGTGCTGCGCTGGCTTGCCAGATGCAGCTTGTCATGCTGGCCATGTGACCCGGAAGTGTCTGCGGACAGCGCTGGCTCCCGGCCTATAGAGTGAGATGAGCGCACAACCCTAGAGTCTGGCAAGACAGGCCCCTACGGGCAGGGGTACCTTTACCTTTACCTTTTAAAAGTGATGGGAAAACATAAAATATTTTCAATCTAAGCACAGCTGAATATTGTTTTATTGCATTATTGAATATAATTATATATTGTACAGGGATTTATATAATCCAAAAATGGAATCATGCCTAGGTGTGAAAACTTAACTGTTGAATTTCCTATCTTTTGAGTAGGAAGCCATACAATTTTATCATTCTTTTGAAAGAAACCATTTGTATTGCATTCTAAAGTATCTGGAGGATTATGAAAACTAAATCCCTTCAGAAATAGGTTATGCTATACTGGATATGACATCAGACGGAAAACCCAAATCAAACTCTTTCTAATCCAGACTACTTGCCATATCCATCACGCTAATTGGTATGGTAAGAAATCAGCCCAATTAACAGTTTCGTTTGGCCCTATACAGACAATATATTTCTGACTACTACACTACTTTAGATTTCTTCAAAGGCAGATTCACTGGGGTCTTTTTAATGATGATAATGTGTACTGAAGTCTTAAAGAAAATGGAATTGTATAGTCCTATTTAAGACTCCATTTGGTTATTAGAGTTCATTTCTGAGCAAATGTTCACTAATTAATTAAGAGATGGTTTCTAATGCTAGAACTTCCTTCTTGTTCAGGTTCATTTAGATCGGTTATCAAGACATGAATTTCCACCAATGTAGTATAGGAGGAGTGTACGGAATGTTAAGTCAGTTTCATCATGCTAATGCCTTGGCCTCTTCTCTTGGAGTAGTAGGAATTAGTTTCATAGTCAGTACATGCCTCTTGACACCTGTAAGAAAACAGAAATGTGTGAATACTTTATTCCAGAAGCTGTGATTCATTTAAAAGAAAGTGGCATGGAAAGTCAGAAATGACATTGTCATGTTCTATCATTTCTTCTGTGCGTGCCTCAACATCAAACTCAACCAAATCTTTATTCTTCCCTAGTAAGAGAGCTAATACCTATCCCAGGAGTTAATTCCCAGTCAATTATTTTATGTTGGATTTAAGTGAATTCACAGTATTTTTTTCCAGTTTGACAACACGGTTAGTTGTTCTGCAGCTGCTGGTTTCCTTGCAGCTAACTAAACAAAATGTACCTTACTGTACATTTTCTACTATTTTCTACTATTCAGCTCTACTATTTTCTACTATTCAGCCCTACTATTTTCTACTATTCAGCTCTACACACAGATTTGAAGTTAATTCTCCTAATTTCCTATTGATTTATAGTGTGGCTTAAATTTGTGTTAACATTAAAAAAGGAAAATTATTTTTAGTTTCTTTGTTTCTTAAGTTAGATTAGCCAGAAATCTCATCTGTAATGACATAATTTTTGTATAAGATAATGTTACTCCTGGAAGTAAGGTATATAGGAAAATAAAATAAATACAGTGTTGTGAGTAGGAACATCATTTTTTCTCATTTCACCTTGTATTTGTCACATGCAGGACTGTTTTCATTCTGTTGCAATTCATCTTTCACCCAAAACTTTGTTGTCTCAATGTTCACTGTGTAGAAATTAGATATTAATTACCTAAGTTATGTTGCCATAATGTTCTTCCACCCCATTCAGGTCAATGGAGTGGAAGTGCAATACAAATGGGGGGGGGGCATAATCTATTTTGATTATGTGAACTCACAAGAAATTCCTGAACCATATAAGGATAACAGAATGTCTGGCTATGTCGTCTTATGCTTATGTTAATTCAGAGTACTTGTATTTGTAATTTTCTAGTTAGAATGATTGTGGCTATGTTTGTATCATAGCAATTATATTGACCCTCAGCTTAGTTTCTAATTGAACATGATAGATTTTAGATCTTAAAATACAAACAAACCAGAAAATGTTCCCCTCAGTATATAAACATGCATCTTCTGAGGCTAAACATAACCCATGAATGGAGAGACACGCAAGAGAATTAATATGCTAAGTTTCAATAGCTTTGAAGATTATATGAAGAGAATGTGGAAGCCAGTGAGATTAATCATAAACATAGAGAGTGGGTGAGTAAAGTTTGGCCAACAATGCAGCTAAATAAATTAAGTGAAAGTGTCAGACTGAAAGATCTGGAACAGCAGAAAGTGAAATTTAGAATCAAGTGGCAACTTTATTATTATCAATAATAGCTTTTTTCAAGATTTACACATTTGTTTTAATATCTAAAAATTCCTTTTAAAATTTTCACCTCTATGCCCCATAAATAATCAAAATAACTATACTTTAATGTGTGTTATTCTTTTTATTTTATTCATCTATGAATTACTTTATGAATTTAGACAACCTATTATAAATAGTTTTGGAAGACTGGATATAATATTATTTGGTTTCTAATTAATTGAATATTAATTGTTCATTATCATTTAAAACATTGGCATTTTGATTAAATGGATTAAACTTATTTATAATGTTTATCAATCGTGTTATGAGATCATAATATTCAGGGTGAGCAGTATGAATTAGGTGCATGGAAGTGTCTTGAAGCGAATTGAAGTGTGTGGACTAAGAAAGAAAAATGGCAAAACAATGCAAGAAATAATAGCAATCTGAGGATAGGAAAAATAATGGATTTTGAAAATATGAAGATGGAGGTGCTGAGAGGGGAAAATAAAGAAATAAACCAGTGCCAACATCAATATTGGGAGCTTGTAAAATGAAAAAGGCAATAGTGATACCGAGAAAATGAGAAGGGAAAGATTTGTTAAAGGCGGGGGGGGGGGAAACAGTGTGATTTTAGAAAAGTTAAACTGAAGGGAAGGTAGGATTAAAACATTGTGGCTGAAAGTTGTTAGCATAAAGGTAATGCAGAATAGCTCCGTTGGTAGAGTAAAAAGGTAAAGGGACCTCTGACTGTTAAGTCCAGTTGTGGACGACTCTGTGGTTGCGGCGCTCATCTCGCTTTATTGGCCGAGAGAGCCAACGTACGGCTTCCGGGTCATGTGGTCAGCATGACTAAGCCGCTTCTGGCGAACCAGAGCAGCGCACGGAAATGCTGTTTACCTTCCCGCTGGAGCGGTAGCTATTTATCTACTTGCACTTTTTGGCATGCTTTCGAACTGCTAGGTTGGCAGGAGCAGGGGCCGAGCAACGGGAGCTCACCCCATCGTGGGGATTTGAACCGCCGACCTTCTGATCTGCAAGCCCTAGGCTCTGTGTTTTAGACCACAGTGCCACCCACGTCCCATGTTGTATGAGGCTCTTAATCTCAGGGTTATGGCTTCGAGCCCCACCTTGGGCAAAATATCCCTGCATTGCAGAGGGATGAACTAGATGACCCCTGTGGTCCCTTTGAACTCTACAGTTTATGATTCTATGAAATGGTACAGCTAAGGAAAAACCATGGTAGACAAGACCCCAAATGGAGTCTTGAGGCTCATATAAGGGCAAGAGGAAGGAAGAGGCCAAGTAAAAGAATCTATAGAAGTGCCTGCATTAAGTACTAATATGTAGTATTAGTAGTATAGTAATAATAGAGTGGCAGGTGAGTTAAGCTTGAAACCACGAGAAAACCGAACTTTTGAAGAATATGACTGACAATGTCAAAAGCAGAAGACATTTTGAGGAGGAGCAGAACAGAGATGTCTTGAAATTCGGCCTGAAGAAGATTATTTGAAATTCAAGCCAGACTGCTTTTTAGTTGAATATACAGAGCAAAGCTCTGATTGAAAAGGATTGAAAAAAGAGTGACAGAAAAATCTGAGTGAGAGAGAGACTGGAAATAACATGTTCTTTGAACTCAGGAAGAAAAGGAAGGACAAATGGGTGAGAAATAAATGTGACTACCTGCTCTTCCATTGAAACATCATTCCAGTATAGATATAACATCAGATTTTGTTGTTTTTAGTATACTAAATGATTTGGTTATAGTTGGGGGGGGGGAATTGGTAAATCTTTCTTCTTTGAATCAATGGGACTTAAATTCTTTAATCTCACAAATCCCAGTGTATTTAGGGTTTGTCTTAACTTTATTTGGAAAATGCTCTTATTTTTAGGATGGGGGTGGGGTGCCTTGCTGGATCAGGCCAATGGCCCATCTAGTCGAACATCCGGTTCTCACAGTGGCCAACTTAACATATGTAGGAAGCCCACAAGCAGAAAATGAATGCAACAGGGCTCTTTCTATTTGTGCTCTCCAGCAACTGTTATTCAGGCTTACACCATCTCCAATACTGGAGGGAGTACACAGCCATTATGACTAGTAGGCCCTGATGGCCTTATTTTCCAAGAATTTGTCTAATCCCTTTTTAAACTGGGTGGCCATGATTGCATCTTGTGGGAGAAGCGGAATTACATAGTTAAATATGTGCTGTGTGAAAAATGTTTCCTTTTGCTTGTCTTTTTGTATTCCAATATCCATTTTCATTAATGGTCCCAGGTTCTGGTATTTTGAAAGAGAAAAATTTTTTCTTTCCATTTTTTTAAAAATATACATTATGTGTAATGCTGTGCACAGTCGCATCACCCAACTTCCCTGCTCAGAGGGCAGTTGCTCCAGTCTTTTGATCACTTTGGTTGCACTTTCTGCACCTTTATCATCCCTATCATACCTTTTTGAGGTGTGATGGCCAGAAGTATATAATGGTTTCCTCTCCTAATTATTCCTGACACAGAGTTCACTTATTCTACAGCTGCAGTACGCTAGGTCAACATGTTCATCAAACTATTCATGACACCCCATTATCTCCTTCCTGGTCAGTCACTGCCAATTCAGATATATTTATTTATTTGTTTACGGTATTTCTACCTACCTTTCAGCAGCAGGGGTCAGGGAAGGGTATGGCAATTTAAAATTCAGAATTATAAACAGTTAAAATAAACTGCAGTCACAAGAACAGGGAGCACCCTGAGCACACATATTTCAAGTGTCAAAGTCCAGGATAAAGAGGTGCATCTTTAGCATGCATTAAAAACTGTACAGCGAAGGTTCCAGGCGCATCGTTGTGGGGGGTGCCACAGAGGATGTTCTAGGTTACACGTGCCCAACTTCTGAAGTGGTGGAACTACCAAGAGCTCCCCCCCACGGTAATCTTAACACCCAAAGGGTCTGTAGGGAAGTTAATATTTACTTGCCCCTGTGTGCATCATTTTACACTTGCACTTGAACCATATTTGCTGTTTTAATGGCATTAAACCCAGTTTGGAGAAATTCTTTTTTTGGTTTTACTACCGCAATTTTGTGTGTGCTATCAGTGTTTGGCTACCTTGCTGTTTATCCCAACTCCAGATAATCTGTGAACAATTTTTTTAAAAAAATGGGCTTAATACTTATCCTTAGAGTTTGATTCCCATTTTAGAAATGATGAAGGAATCATAAGCTCCCAATGGGAATCAGGGTATCACCCTCCCATAATTTACTAAGAAGATGTAGCATATGCAGTATATATTTGTTCTTTCGAAGTTAACTTTTTCAATATCCTTCTTTCACGTCTTTATTCAGATTTTATGTATGCAGGTAACATATTAATCGCTGCTACCAAGAATGGTGTGTAAAACCATTCTGAATACCTAAGCGCTGAAGCACCAAAACATAGCATTGTGAAAATTAGGGAATACCAAATGTGATCTTTAAATAGACAGCCACTCTACTGGAAAGAGAACATTCAGAAGTCAGCAGGTCAAGGAAATAAGGTGGCGAGGCCATTTTTGGAAACCATTTCTATTCATTATACCAGTTGGAAATTTACAAATCCTCTTGTTCTCAAGGTCCACTTTAAATAATTGCAAAGTTTAGAAATGGAATGAATGAATCCCAGAATAGATGTAAGGCTGTTCATTCAATCCAAGGGAAGGACAAAAGAATCTCAAAGCACAAAAGTATATCTGAAAGTACCTATCTTTATTTAGCTATAATGGTTTATTAGAAGAGGAATAGGCAGATCAAAGGAAAAAATGAAGACAAAATTGTCACTTCATATTTTTACATTTACAATACGCTCAGAGCAAGGAAGAACTATTTGTCAGTAATGTCATTTGCCTGGGATTCTGTAATGAAGAGTGTGAATAGGAACATTTCATTTTCCTCTATGCAAGTTATTTTTCATCAGTGGACACAAACAGAAATATGCTTGTGCAGAGACTAGAATGTTTATTGGTCAGATTTTCTAAGCCTACTTTACCATTTATATTCCACAAAGCGTGTTCTGCTTCATGGAGAGCACGTGTTGCGGTGGGGGCCGCCAGGACACTCCAAAGTTGGGGGCGGGCTAACTGATCGTTGGCCACTGATGCGATTGGGGCTTCCCTTGTTGTTGGGAAGAAATTAATGTTGCCATTTATTGATTGACAGCCAGAAATGCTAAAACTCCTTGCACGAGGCTAGGACTTCCTCTTTTCGCCCGTGCAGCGGATTGCCCGTCCCTCCCTCCCTAGAATAGGGTTGTTCGCTTTGACCTTGCTATGCCTGTCATGGGGTCGTCTGCTTTGGAGCGGGGGCCTGGTAGGAATTTTGTCCATCTGGCTGATTGGCTGGGGCCATTTGGTTTTTGCCTACTGCGTAGCAAATCGTCACAACTTGTAAGGTTGCGGTTAGGCATTGATTTATGGTTTGGTTGGTTGAGGGGCATGGATTGGCTGTGCCTGCCCCTCTAATGCTGCTGCTGCAAGGGATTCCGTTAAAGGAATTGGGGGCTAACTATTGCTTGTCCACTCTGTCAAGGGGGTTCGGGCCATAGCAATGAGCTCCTGGTTGCATTTGGGGTGAGGGCAGGTTCCGTGCTCCGCGTAACCCCCAAGTGTATTCCCCCATTCTGACTTTCGCATCGTGCGGAATGTCAGTCTGTCCCCCATGGTGGGGGCAGATAGTCGCAAGCAATGCCTAAGCAACCACTCACAAATTTGTATTTTAATAAAGTTGTGGCCAAAATTATGCCAAAAACCTTAAACAAAAATTCTGTGTGATGTGTGAGTTATTGGGGTGGACCTGGGGACCTTGACACGCAATAATTAACATGCTGAACATTTCCATGCCAGTACCATATATTTTAAATATCTAGCACTAGAACAGATACCGTCACATGCAGTTCATGTGGTGAGAACCTTATATAATTTTATATGGTCGCCACTTACCCACATGGTAAGAAGTTTCAAAAGCATAATTACAGGGCATATTTTCACTGGATGAACCTACCTGAGTTATGCAGTTTCTTTTTTTTTAAATAAATGTTTATTAAGGTTTTACAAAACAAAAGATTCATCATTTCAAAATGTGTCATTTCCATACATAAAGTTCATATAAAAGACAAATACAGCAGAATAACAAAAATATATAGCAAGAAAAAAGAAAGAAAAAAGAAAAATAGGAAAAAAGAAAAAAGAAAAACCCACTTTCTTAAATTTATAAAGTTCCATACCCCTCTGTCTTGACCTCCTCACATCTCCCTTTTTTGTGTTCCTCTTTATTCCAATCAAATTCAGCAAGTTCAAAACCTTATTTAAACCATACTTTATTCTTCTAGTTATTATGTCCCGATTTTCCATTATTTTTGGTCCGTACCTCATCTTATATACTATGACATAATAATGTTCTGTTCATAACCCCCTATCCTTTTTTAACATTCTTCTTTTTATTCACATTTAACCAAATCACACAAACCCTGTTACCTTCACTTCCCACATCATATTAACACTCAAAGATTTTACAGTATTTTTGTAAATAGTCCTTAAACTTTTTCCAATCCTGTTCAATCACATCTTCTCCCTGGTCACGGATTCTGCCAGTCATTTCAGCCATCTCCATGTAGTCGATCACTTGCGTCTGCCATTCCTCCACGGTGGGTAGATCTTGTGTCTTCCAGTACTTGGCAAGAAGTATTCTTGCTGCTGTTGTTGCATACATAAAAAATGTTCTATCTTTCTTTGGCACCCATTGGCCAACTATGCCCAAAAGAAAGGCCTCTGGTTTCTTAGGAAAGGTAAGTTTAAATACCTTCTTGAGTTCATTATATATCATTTCCCAGTAAGCCTTGACCCTTGGGCATGTCCACCAAAGGTGAAAGAATGTTCCCTCAGCTTCTTTACATTTCCAACACTTGTTGTCAGGCAGGTGATAAATTTTTGCAAGCTTAACTGGGGTCTGAGTTATGCAGTTTCTGCAATATTTGCTTTATTTACAAATACATGAACAGCAAAGAACTTTTTTTGGAAGCAAGTAGGCACTGCTGCGGCAGCCAGGAAATCTGAATTCCAGAAATACCCTCTACACACCAAAAATTATACCATGTCAACCATCCCATAGCTCATGTGTCCCGTCCCTGTCCCCCACTGTGTGGGGGGGTAAACCTGCAGTCTGTTGCTCCCTCTCTCTAGCTGGAGGGTGTAACTTTTTGAACTTTGGTGGGTCTTACATTCAAAGACTGGGTAAGGATTCTGAGATATCAAGGTTCTTCAGTTAAATCCCCTGCTCCCATCAAGCAACAATTTATGCAAAATCATAGTGGTAGATTGACATAGTAATCAAAAAGGCCCAAATAATCATATTACAGTGAAATATGCCATCCTTACAGTGTTGTTTTTCAACTGCAGCTTCCAGTGCTTGCTTTGTTATCTTTATTCATGTGTAGAAAGTGGCAACATTTGTACATCATGTTAAACAATAGTGCTTGGTTAATGAGTCGTTTATGGTTTACCATGAACATTGAGATCACTCATGCTTTTCTCCAATAAACAATGGTTGGGAAGCCAAGAACAAACATTGGCTTCATATTGTTTGGAGCACAGGAAACACAATTCCAGGTTCAGAGATAATACTAAGCCAGGGATCATGGTTTGTTGCTCCTGCTTATACCGGGACTAACCAGGAACTGCTAAGAAGAAGCCATCTGAACATCACAAACCATAGTTAATGCACAAATGCAGTAATGAGTTCTTCAATTATCTGTATAAGTACACCTTTAAAAAGTATTTGATGTGGGATAACAGCATTAAGAAGGGATTTTCCTGTTGTTCTTTTCTTTTTACTGACATACCCTAGGAGTCACCAAACATTCATTGTGGTTGTTTTTTAAATGCCTACTTGCAATAATATTAAGTTAGTTCTTAGAGACTATGGGGAGTGGACACAAGTTATTTCCAAGGATGTGAAGACTAATATTCAGCCAGGGATTTTATAAAGCAGTGATTAATACAAAGTGACAGCCCTTCATTCTCGTCGTCCTCTTTAGAGCTAAAGTTGGAGTGCAAATGCAACCTCTGAACAGCAAAACAAACAACCCACCCCAAACATGATACAAAAAATAGGAGTTCTTTGAACATTCACCTCACTTCTGCTTCAGGACTGGCATCTACTTCTCATTGCTACCTACTTTTCAACATGATGTGCTATGATGCTGTCACTTGTGCTATGCAGCAAAGCCAGGTGGTCACATTTCTTCACATTACACCAAAAGATAGCCGGCAATGCTAACTGTATTTTGCTAGTATCAACTTCATCCATTTCTTGCTGCATATCAGATCCAATTCAAAGTAACTGTTGGGAGGTGTGCCCCCCCCTTCAAGTGCTCGAAAGTGGATGAACTTTCTTATCTTAGTGCAAACCTGACCTCAGGCAGAGACCAAGCTTGGAAAATGTCACTATGAAATATGACTGCTTCAAAAAATGATGAGTGACAGAAATCATAGAAATGCAGTTTTGTGCGTCAGTAAAATATAATAAAGGCAACCTACACTTTTTATTCTGGGTCTTGTGTGCAATGTTTTACATACATTATCATGCAACACTTGGATAACACAGGGTGACTGTTTCTGTCATTTCTCATCAGTGCCAGAAAACAGCTTTATATTATGCAATCATGAAACCGAACACTAGCTGTATTTTTTTAAAAAATGTTTTAATTATAGTGCTATTATGTTCTGGAAAATATTTAGTTATAAATGCACTTCACTGATCATTTTAATTCTAATGCTATTTAAATATCTGGGCACTGGATTTACTTAGTTACCCCTGTCTTAGCAAAGTTTCCCTTGATCATATGAAAGAAGCATGATTGGAGAGAACAACAGAAAATTGTAAGTTTTCAGAATACTGGCGACATCTGTTAGCAGAACACTGCAGCTGTGCTATGAAAAGACAATCGGAACCTCGTTGTTAGTGCTTCTCAAAATAAAACTATTTCACAAAGTGTTTCAGCACATACTGTTGATGGAAATGTGCTATTGTGAAATGAAAATATTGTGATGCCACCAAATACCAGAAAGCAAGCTGCTTAGAAGATTTTCTGGCCCCGGGGGGGAAAAGAGGTGCACAAAATTTCAAGCAGTAGTTCCTCAACTCACCCCGCTCCACGGACCACGTGAAAATTGCTTGAGGGTCTTGGCAGATGACTTTGTGATTTTTCTGCCTTTTGTAACAATTGCAATGCACTGTTGTTAGATGCTGTATGATTTTTAATTGTATTTTTATTGCTTCTTCTGTTTCTTATCTATTGTATTTTCTTATGTTAGAATCCAAATTATAATACAAAAACAACATAAGAAATAACAGAAGCAATAAAAAAACCAAAATAAATATTTAATTTGATAGGTGTGCCAACTCCCACCTTCAACTACAAATTCACAGACAATGTGCAGACCACCTGAATGAAACTTCCAGGCCACTGGTTGTTTGTGGACCACAGTTTAGGAACCCCAGTCTAAAGCATTAAAAATATTAATAGCTGCATCATACCTGGGTAAAGCCAACAGAGAGTATCTACTAAAACAACCCATTTCATTCCATTCTGAACTGAGACTGTATATATCTTGAACTCAGGAACAACAGATTGCTGTCTGTGCTACATTTGAGACCTTTCTCTGCTGGCAGATGAGGAAGAGAAAAGACCTAATGTAGAGCAGTGCTTTACTTTTTTATTCACTGCAGTTGACCATGCAAGGACCTTGCCAGGCTGCTTCAGAGCCTCACTACACTGATTTCAAGCCCAGGAAAATCTTCAAGTGCTGGCCTGTTCTTGAGGACTTTCCTGCACAATCAAACTCATATAACAACTGATAAACTCTATCAGCTTTGACAGTGCTAGGGATGCTGTCAGTGCTGGCCCTGCCATGAGCAGCTGCCTCAGGTGGCAGGCGCTAAGGGCTGGAGAGCAGACAGATTTGTGTGAACCATGCAGCCTGCCCTGCACCCCGGATTCAGAGGAGGACTCTTTCCTATTGTCACTGTTAAATCATTGGCGTTGCTCATGATTAACTGCCCTGGAAAAGCAACAAGTTTGCAAAATGTTTTTCTCAAGAAAAAGCAATGACTTGATGGTGTTATAATTAAGCCATTTATGTCTTGATTTGGGTTTTTTAAAATCAGCTTGGGAGTTTGCTGTGTGTGTTTTTCCTAGGGAGTGAGGTGCAAAATCTAAGTCTGCACATTTCAATTGCAACCATGTACAGTCGGGGTGGGGGTGGGGTGGGTCACTGGTATGCACTAGGACCATGGTGTAGAAAGAACAGAGCTTAACTTCTCCCTACTGCTTTCCTGCTGAAAATCCCCCCTCCCAAATGCTACTATTTACTTGCATTGCAGGTGCAGAAACAAACAGGGTGTTCGATATGGTTTCAAAAGTTAAAGGGGTAGGCAGTGCAGTTCAAGGAGGATATATAGATACTCAAACATGTCCAGAGAACGACAAGTCCTGTGAGGAAAGGCTGAAGGAATATAGAATTAATGGGATGGTGATTCAGTGAAGAAGGGTCTCCTGTGCTCTTTAATACTGAACTGCCATTAATGATTTATAATGTGCCATTCCTATCAGATCAACTTCAACATAAAAGCCAAAATACTACCAGTAAAAAAAAGAGAAAAGGAATTGTACAGCATGGCATTTCGGAGGACAGTGAGTGTGCCGAGCAGTTAATGAGACGTAATAGCTTCCTTTTGAAAAGGAGACAAGTTGTTTTAATCAAAAAGGTCATGCATGTCAGATAACATTATTGTTTTCGATGTTAGCTTGACTTAACCTCAATCTGTGGGAATTAGTTTTCAGCGTACATTACTAATAGAAAATAAATTTGTCTGGAGATGTTGGTAGAAGTGATTTTGCTGATGCTGTGATGTCAATAAATAATAAAGTATTGGCATCAAATTTTAAATTAATAGAAAATTTTGTCCATTGCTAAAGTTCCTAGAGACAAGCAAGTATTAAATATGCAACATGGAAATGACTACGCACCCACCCAAACCCACACACAGCAGAGATGAATGGCATGAAGTTTCAAGGCAGCCCCCTTGGAGTTAAGTTCCTTTATGTTCCAATAACTTTCTGTTGTTCTCCATATTATTTGTTCATGTCTTTTATACATGTTGAATGGGTTACCTCCCCACTATACACTTAAAGCACATTCAGTGCACATTTAAAGCACATGACTTCCCCCAAAGACTCCTGGGAACTGCAGTTTGTTAGGGTACTGAGAATTGCATCAAGCTACAATACCCAGGATTCTTTGGGGGAAGCCATGTGCTTGAAATGCACAGTGTTGAAGTGGCCCTAGTCTTTATATGTCCCCAACCGCATCTGTCCCCAGAAGCAACAGCAGCCTCAAAGGTAGTCTTCTCATAAAGTCATTAAAAGTTCAGGTTTGAACACTAGAATTATTTTCTTAGTCCCTACCCATGGAGAGGATACAAATTCTAGGACTTGAAATAGCTAATTAAGCCTATTAAGCAAATCATGCAAATTAAGCCATCATGCAAAGTAAGGGAATGACTATATTTTGGATTTTGTATAGCTTGATCAAGCTATACAAAATCCAAAAGAAAGTCATTTCCTCATTTTGCATGATGGGATATTATGTTCCATAACAGCTTACACACTTTTGAATGTGAAGCAGAAGCCAGTTGCTTTATCCACCATGTGACCTGACATATTTGTTAACTATAGTGATAAATATTTAGAAATGAGGGGAGATTTTTTGGAATACATTTTCCAAAGGAAATTTCTGAGGTTTTTCTTTTTCCACCCACATAGAAAATTTCCTCAAATATTGTCCACCATTTTGTGGGTGAGTGTGGCAGTCTCATTCACCTCTCATGGTGACCTAGAACAACTCTAGGCCAGGTGCATTGTGGGGGATACGAAATGATGGCCAAGCCACCAGTTCACTTGTGGTGGTCGTGGTAAAACACCGAGGGGGGGGGGGAGAAGCTGTGCAATTGCTACTGTGAATGCTGAGCCCCACCCTCAAATAAATGTTGAAGAATTTCTCATTCCCTGGATAAATTTGGTGAAATGATTCCCCACCTCTGCTGCCTCAGTTTCTCTGTCAGCAAACAGAGTGGAGAACACTGAGATGCTATTCATACACAGCTCTTTATATCCTTCCCTTTAAATAAACCCCCAAATTCCAATTCCAATACAAAATCAAATACATAAGAATAAAATAATTACAGAGAACAGAAAACTGGCTTACGGACGGCTAAGGGGACTAAAAGTGTTTTGTGAGCTCTCCACCCCCTCTCCCAGCAGTTGCTTTTTGGCAGTTGCCTGAATTGTTTTTTGAGGACAGAAGAGAGAAGTGGGAAGCTGAAACATGACTAAAATTCACAGGTTCATTAGCATCGAGGATCCATCTATTCACATCCCTCTAAGATTTGAAGTGAGTTCAGCATCGTGCTTGGTGACTGTAAAGAAAGATGATAAAGTATAAGATGGCAAACTGTTGCCTCCAAAAACTGATGCACTGATTCTTATCATTACTTAGGAAAGATTGTGGATGTATGTTCCATTCTATAGTCTCCTTTGCTGATGCTTTAATCTTTGCCACCCCCTACCTGTT
Organism: Podarcis raffonei; assembly: GCF_027172205.1. Classification (NCBI taxonomy): domain Eukaryota; kingdom Metazoa; phylum Chordata; class Lepidosauria; order Squamata; family Lacertidae; genus Podarcis; species Podarcis raffonei. The sequence continues at coordinate 58,237,342 of NC_070604.1, forward strand.
ATAGTTCACTGAAGTGAAAACTGGCAGGTTCTTTCCAGTTTTATTCCTCTCCTTCCTTTATCTAGGGTTTTTCTCCCCTCTTGGAAAGGAAATTGAATCAAGATATTTTTGGCTCTAAGGAATGTAATCCAGTTTACAAAATGAAGCCTAGTTAAAGTATTGGGAACTAGAAATGAATGCCCATATTGAAGAAAGTCAGGCATAGGTCACATTGGCTTATAAAAAAGATATGAGTATACTGGATACAGTATTGCATTTTTTAAAAATGAAAACGTAAATACAGTATGATAAATGAATGTGAACAGTACCTTTGACTGTAATGCTGGCTTTGGGTGGCAATGGGGATCAGAAGAGTGGGACAGCTGTATCTCTTTTCTAAAAAACTGGGGAACTTTAAAAATCTTTCCCTGTATTATTTTTTGAGGATGGAATTTGTCATTTTACAGTGTACAGAGGTTAATGCACAAGAAAAAGTTGTGAATGTTGCTGAGTTATTAAGTGGCGGCATGGTAAATGTGAGTTTAATTGCAAACTGGGTGCCACACTCTGTATAGGCTTATTCTACTTTCACTCAACACACCAGTTTAGTAGTTTAATTTGCTCCTGAACTGACAGCTGAACAGTAATACAAACACCTTGGACGATCCTGATCAAACACAGATCAATGCCAGGTCACATATTCCAAGGTAATGAATGTGGATTGTAGTGCTTTACTCAGCTATTTATGAGGGGAGGGGAAAGAACTTTAAAGGGGAATTATACAAATCAATTGTGAAGCCTCATATAGTAGAGAAAATGGCCAAATGGCTCTTGACACAGAATCAGTGGCTTCAGACCAACTAGGCAATTGGTACTGAATTACATTAAGATGAAGTTTTGTTCTGATACTAGTAATTGGATATCCAGGGTACAGGTCCACTATATCTTATTCATCTCCCACCCATGCCTGCTGATAATATGGAAGCTATGTAATGTGAGGTGTGTATACACACACACACACACACACACACACACAATCACTGCATACTTGAATATATCCTGGTTTTGTTATCCCAGCACCCCCTCAAAGTAGAAACAATAATAATAAGAGTGTATATCTCTTATTATACAATAATAAGAGTGTATATCTGAAATCCCAGACTTTTCCTTTTTGCTTGAAAATATCAGGAAATAGTTGTTAAATGTCCTCTTTTTGAAATGTTATTCCCTGGGGGTTAAGAAGACAGACAAAGAGCAGGCCGCAACTGATAACCTGATGCCTCAAATGAGCATAGGGACATGCTGCTGAATCCTAACTTGGCTGCAAGTGATGGAATAGCACTGTAGGATGCCTAGTTAAAAGCAAGTTCAGTAATGAGTCTTATGATTCTGTGGTCATGCTTGGTCTTAGAAGGTTGTTAGCATGGCATCCTGGGGCTTAGATGGAGTTAGCTGGTGCACAGTTTTTTACTTTTAAAAAGCAGATGTGTCTATAAAAGTGCACAGAAGGATGGCACCCATTTCATACGTTCAAAAAATGGGCGAGGAGCATTACACTGGGGAGCAGATACCTTGGCAACACAGATTTCCCGATTACAGGAAAGCTTATATGTACATTCATTCATTCATTCAATCAAACAAACATACAACCCCTTCTCAGACCTTTCAACAACATGGGAAGCTCAGGGCTGAAGTAGGTGTCCTCAGCTACCACGCCTGTGTTTAAAGCCTTACTCCTTTTTTTGAATGCATAAGTAGGGCCATGGGCACATGTTTATATAATTCTACTCGACCAGTGTTATGTTTGCTTAAAGTGTTTGTCAATCCAGATTATTCACACAGGCTATCTAATTTAGGACTTATCCACACTCCCCCCCCCCACTTTCCAGGCACTGGTCCACACTTTCAAGCTCAGTGCACTCCCCACCATACCCTGCCCCCCTGCTGGAGCTGTCCCCTCAAAAGCCCACTCTTTAAAGCTGAAGTGCAACAAACTGCAATTGGGGTTTTCTGCTGCTTGCTATTTGCTCCAGTTTAGCGGTAAAGAGCAGGTTTTCATGGGGAAAGCTCCAGAGCAAAAAAATAGAATTAAAAGTCACTCAGACACAGAGCTTTAAAGTGTGGACCATGACTGGAAAGCACGGAAGAAAGGTACGCATGGATAATATGTAAACCATATAATGTGGGTAGTGGCAATGCTGCTAGTTCTTGTTGAAGGAAATGGCACACATGCTAAGCATGTAACATAATTGTTGTTAACATTATTGTTAGGACTACTATTACTACTTTTTTTAAAAAAACTTTGAATAATACTTCCTGGAGAAAAGTTATGTGTTATTAGGTAGCCTGCTTTCAGCATTTTAGATGTTAGTCCACTCAATGAAGTTATTGGTTCACATGCTTTGAATAATATCTGCATTCAGTTCCTCTACTTTCCCCTAACTCTGGTCCAGTTATATTACTTTTTACTTATTTCTCACTTGCTCCAACATATGTCAGCTTGCCTTTCTGTATCACAGCAGTGTGCTTCAACTAAGAAGGCAGCCATCCATACTTCATACAGTCAAGGGCCCATTTGTAATTAGGATCAAAGTCTTGCTTACAAGAACGGCAGTCAGCGATGCTTCAATTATAATAGAAAGAGCATATAAATCCATAGGATTCATTAGCCTTTAAGGCATCTGAAATTAATTGGCTACCATACTGGAGATGCAGATTATCTGTTGCTTTAAAATGGCTGAAGCATTCTTTAGAGTGATCCAATTATCCAAGATGTTCAGATAAGTTCTAAACATGAAACGGAGCATATGGACATCCCTGTGGGAGTTCTCTATGGCCCTCATAATCTCTTTCCATATGACATGTGTCAGTTTAAGTGAGATGCCATCTGTATATTAGATAGCAGAGAAGTATACTATTTACATAGCTATACCATTTTCTTATACAAATGAAAGCCCACTTGCAGGTTGTTGCTCGCCTGGTGTAAGTAGCATTTGCAACCACCTTAGAAGAATGGGAATGACATCCACCCCACCTCCCCTCCAGTTTTCCCTTTTATAGTGGACTTTCTGCTGCCTGAAAAAAGAAGAGGAAAACTGTTCTAAATGAAAAATTCTAGCCACTGTTGCAGCAATGTAGCACATACAATAGTCTGGATCCTAAATCACTTTCTGTAAGGGGCTTGTAATTTCCATCCCACCTTCCAGCTGCACCCCCCCCCAATTCCATATCCTGTACCATTCACATGGGTCTCCAAACTCCCCAAATATATATATATATATTTTCCATGCAGGCAAAAGGGTGTGCAGAGAAAAAGAGGAAAAGTTAAAGTCCTCTTCAGTGAGCATGAACACTGTTCTGTTCATTGAAATATAGGATTCATAACAATATGGATTCAGTGCTTGCCCACACCAGGGTTTACTGTGTTTTTTTTGCAGCTGTTTGCATTTCCATTTAATTTACACAAACCACATGATGGATCCACATCCTCAGACAATACCAGTTTAAATGTAGGTTTACATGATATGGCAATAATCCAAAAAAGGGGGCAGGACATCAAGCTCCAAACTGCTCCACTAAGTGTTGCAGATGATGTGTTTTAGGATGGTGGATTACTCATCACTTTCTGCTATTTTTCTTTTCACATCCACTAGTTCCTCAGGGTTTCCATTTCTTTTCTGGTGTGTTGTTGTTGTTTAGTCGTTTAGTCGTGTCTGACTCTTCGTGACCCCATGGACATACTCATCACTATTTCTGATGCAATCTGGAAAAAACCAAAGTGCATGTGCAGCTATTTATCCATGAATGTGCATGTCTGGACTATTGCAGTCTATTTCAATTGGGGAGAAAGTGAACTAACAGTTAAATAATGCTGAGAAGTGGAGAGGCCCTTACTAGACTGTCCCTGATTAACAATATAGACGAGTGAAGGAGAACAAAACCCTGTCTGAAATAGATTCTTACTTTGGGAGATAGTGACACTTTTAGCAAAACGAACTGGAATACCCAATAAATATTTTGAAATATTATGCAAATATAATGTTTTCCATTGTAGGTGGTGTGTGTGTGTGTGTGTGTGTGTGTGTACATATACACATACTTAGTTAATGATGCTTGTTTTTGTGCAGCTGAAGGCGCTCCACATTTACTTATGTTTACTAAGTTCCATGGTGTTTGATAGTAGTTACTTCCAGCTGTGCATAGAATGGCAGCCTTAATAATTATTAGTTCCCTATATGTCTCTTTTCAAATGTTTAGTAGTAGTATTTTTGGAGTTTTGGGTTAAATATATAATACAGTAATTTAAAAGAAACACCACTTTCCAAATTAAAAACTTCTGTGACATTAGCAGCATTAATTAAATTAGATTCTGCTAGTCTATATTTGGTAACTGGATTAGATTTGATTTCATGTCTGTGAAGTTCTTCAGGAAAACCTGAAGAATGATAAATGGCAGCATTATGCTGCTGTATAAAATATATCAGAAGATATATGAAGAAAACCCTACAGAAAGCCTAGAATTCATTAATGGAGTCCCCCCCCCTCCACCTTTCCATATAATACAGTTGCCAAAACAGCTAGCCGCAACAGCTGCTAATGGATTTAATAGGGTTGACCACTGGGTTTGAATACTTGAGCATGCAGTGCCTTAAAATGAAAACTGTGTTACTACCTCAGGACAAACTGTATGAATTTTTAGTGTTCCATTATGGGACTCGCCACAGCATGGATATAATCTCTAATTCCTTGAAGATTCCATGCTGCTTTTAAGAGACGTAGAAGTGTGTTTTGGTGCAAATAAAACTCCAGTGACCTTTTCATGCAAAAGGGAGGCTTTCCATTTAGATAAGCCCTTAAAACCTGAAAAGGTTGTGGAAACTAAGGGGAATAAAAATAATGAATTCTTCGAGTGCTCAGACGAGGGATGTTTTAAGGAGCCAACCTGTCCAAAGCTTTCACTGTGTGGTATGTGTGTTTCTGCTGGGTAATATCCTTTCCACAGATAAAGATTTTGAGTACAACTCATGTTTAGCTTTAAAACAACTTGCCCCATTTTAAGCCACTTTTGGGGGCACTCACAGTTTCCATAGGGGCATAGGCTTATTTTGTACTAATTGTTATTTACCAGTATTTGAATAGGCTTAATGGTAGGCAGCTCAATGTAGTTAACGGTGGTGACAGGGGCTTTTTTTGGGGGGGGGGATTTATGCTCCATCAGCAGCTAGAGGCCACCTTTCTTTGCCGTAGCTGCATTTATCTTGTCTACTTCTGTGTAAGATAACTATGCAGAAATCTTACTATGGTTTTAATGCAGACTCGGTGAGAGATCAGACCACAGGTAAAGGCCTTTTTTGGTAGATATACGTAGTAGGTGGGTTCAGGTTTGGGGTAAAGGCTGGATGGTTGAGCTATAGAAGCTAATCAAGACCAATAGAGGCACTTACTAAAAATTGTGGTAGTCATGTTGGCTGATATCAGCTATTTTCTATGTGTTTATTTTTCCTAACACAGTTCTATAATTTCAAAACTGTGTCATGATCTTGATTACATAAACAAGAATGTGCTGGAAGCGAATATTTCCCAAATGAAGCTTGCCTTACTTCCTCCTTGCTTTCATCAAAATCTTATTTGACCATGGTGGCAGCATTCTGAGCAGTGCCTGAATAATGCTTCAGGAGCCAGAGCCCCTGAGATGTGTAACAGGGATTTCAGATGTTCTAGAAGCCACGCGTCCCAGATCTCCTTGTTCCTTGTTCCTGGTGTTCTGCTAAGAAACTCACAACAAACGGATAAAGAGCTGTGTGCCATGCATGGTGCCTAAATCCCTACTGGAAAGCTACACATTTTCAGATTCCTTGTTGACTTGTATATACTCTGTATCTCAGTTTACATTCACAGAGGGAGCAGAAATTTTCAGGGAAATTGTGTTCCCTTTGTAGGAGAACAATATGGCATGGACAAAATTGTACCCTTAACAAGGTAAACCTAAACTTCAATGACCTGTCAAACTCTGATACAGATAGGAAATACCACAAAGAGGATGCTTATAGAAATGAATAAATCTTTTTATTTTGGGAATTGATGGAAATAAGGCTAGGACTGGGCCAGGACTATAATTTAAATAGATCCAGAGCGCCAAATTGCATGAGTGTTACTGTAGCTTTGACCAAAGCCAGAAATTCAGGAGAAGAATTTGCAGCAGAATTATTTTGGGATTTCACCGTTGCTTATTATGGATGCTGTACACCTTCGAAGATCTGACCCAAAGGGCATATCATTTGAATATGACTGTGAGGACTGATTAGTTGAGGAGGAGGGTGGGGAGTGGAACCAGGGATTTGTCCATGAGCTAGAATTTGCAATTGTATGATAAGAATCATCAACAACATGTAGTGCTCAACATCATTTTTAATTAACATTGCTACCTTTGTCCTCTGAAACTCAGGAGATTAAAAGTCTGTTCTACTAGGAAAGATGACTTTCCCAATCAGCATCTTTATTCATAGTTAATCAAGACTGTTGGAAAATGGCAATGGCAAATAAGATATATAGCAGGGACAGTGGCCGAGAATATATATAGGCATGGATCTTTCAATAAGATTTCTAATGTATACAAATATTTATAAACTGACCATGTATAAAATATCAAGGTGCTGTACAGCAAGGTAAGCATGAAAACAGTACAAAATAATAGAATTATAATGGGCTCCTCTTAAGAAAAGTTAAGGAACTGAATAGGCCTCCTGGCACAAAAAGGTAATCAAGAGATGCCTGAAAATTAGCAGTGAGAATGCCTGTCAAATATTTGCTAGTAGAGTAACTCACAGCATGGGATGCCCAATTTCTAGTTTAAGCTCAGTTGGTCATCTGGAACACAGTAGACAACTAACAGCACTCTTCTGGATGATCTCAGTGATAAAGCTGGGATATAAGGGCTCAGGCATTCCTTAAGGTATCCTGGTCTCAAGTTGTTCAGGGCTTTTTATATTGATACCATAAGTTTGAACCTGGCCTGATACCATATGCACAGCCAGTTGAGATGTTTAAGCAGAGGTGTTACATGCTGTCAGCTGTCTGCCCCCATCAACAGTTTAGCTGTTGCATTCTGCACTAACTGAAACTTCTGGGCCAGGCCCAAGACTGCAGTACTCCGGTCTTCATGCACTCCAGTGGCCAGGCTATTCTAAGCTAAATGCAGCCATAGCACATACCAGATAAAGTTGGAGCATCTGAAGGCAAATATGTTTCTAGTAGTACCCTACATACATGGTCTTTCATAGGGTGTGTACCCCCATCCAGAACAGGCAGTTGACCTGTCTTTCAGACCTGGGAACCACCTACTGCTGGAGCTTCTCAAGATTCAACTCACTTTATTGGCCTTAATCCAGTCCACCACTGTATTCTGGCACTTGTCCAAGCCTTGAAGAGCCTTTGCTGATTCAGATATCATGGAGAAACAGAGATACATGCCAGCAGCATACTGATGACACTGGGCTAGAAAACCCCTAAGGACCACTCTCAGTGACTTCATGCACATCTACTAAGAAAACTTAAGAAAGTTCATGGTATGAAAGCTTCTCTCCTCATTCCATCCTTTGCCAGCAACCATCTTCACTCCCTCAAAAGCCACTCTGGAGGGTCAGAGGGCCTCTAGCCAATTTGGGTGATTCTTTTCTAGTCCAGCATCACTCCCAATATCATCCTGTAATATTTAGGAAGGCCCTCAACCTTGGTAAAGGTTTTCAGAAAGTTACACTTCCTTGGGTAAATATAAACATGCCTAATTACTCTGATGCTTCCTGAACTAGACATGCATTAATGATGTTTTGGTGGTTTGGGGGGCAGGGAATGTGTTGGGGGGGGTTATGCCATCAGAATAGAATTAACCTATGTGAATAATTGACATAACCATCAGCATGAACTGAGAACCCAAGAAGGCTTGTGCTATGCATTTATAAGCACACCATAGGTGAAAACTGAGTACACTTACATTATGACCAGGCCATTAGTGAGCTTTGGACTGATTGCATTCTACTCCAAGTTTCCAGCAATATGAGGAGATTTGAGGTCCCAGCTAAGAGCTTTAAAGTGGGTTAAGGTAATCAAATTATAGTAGTTCTATTTGAAGCTACAAGAGAGAGAGAACAACACTTCGTTGTGCTGAAAGTGAAGGATTACACTGGAAGCATACTTAGCTCAAACAAAGTCCTCATTCTGTCCTGTATAAGAAGTAAAACATAGAAAATCTTTTTCCCCAAATCCTGTTCCCCAGGTAATTTATTTGTATTCATAGTTTTGTTTTGTTTTTACTTGGTGCTATTTGTTCAGTTAAGAAGACATTCAGAAAGGGGAGGGGGATAATTAGCACCAGGTTGCATCTTGTATTGCTCTTCCAGCAGAAATCTCCACTAGTGGAAGGGGGAAGATGATTCTCACAAATTATTCTGGTACTGCCTCTTACATTGTACTGCTTGTTCTGCCAACCATCCAGAGCAGAAGAGGAGCTAGAGATGGGAGGGGAGGAATCTGTTAGCATTGGTCTCCACTTGATCAAAAGTCCTTCCACAAGTGGAAGGACATTATTAACTACAACTCTTAGTGCACAGGTTGTCAACGCAGGACCCATGAGTATCAGTGCACCTGCTGAAGACTTGTATGGTTTTTCTGAAAGTTTTCAGGAAAATCCCCCCCCCAAAAAAACCCCCAAATCAATTCACAAGACACTGTATTACTGTTTGCCTGTTCTGGCTAGATTTCCTCCCAGATTGAGCACACACTCTTAAATATGATTGGATGGCAGGATTGGACTCCCTTCCTCCCGTATGTTCAGAACTTTTGAGTGCTGTGGTGGCTGAGTAGCTTCATTTCCTTTGATAGTGGTAGTAGTTGATGAAAGAGCCTGATGGAGGCAGTTGGCATTGCCTGACTGATTTGGGTGGCAACTGGCGACAGGTTGGGTTATTTCCCATTATCCTAGCCTTGCTATGTGCTCAGTGCATCCCCACATCATAGCCAAGTTATGATAGGCCACTTCTTGCAACAGCCATTGTGAGGGTCGTGTCCACAGTATTCTATCTAATATCCAAATGTGTGCCTGGGCTCCAAAAGGTTGTCAACCAGAGCCTTAGTATTCCCTCCTCTTCCTGTTTTATTACAGTCTGCATTGTGTTAATAATTGAAGCTATAGAGGAATACAGTACTGTATAACCTTTCAGTGCTTGTTTCTGCACCAACCTTTTACATCAGTTAACACTAATCTCTGTTTGTCACACATCTAGAAAAGCTTTCCCCAGCTAGGATCTATTGCAAATAGTAGAGTCAGAACAAATCCTCATCAATTTCTAAGCAGAGAAACATTGTTTCCCTTATGCCATCAGAGAAAGTAGCAAGGAAGCTTCAGAGGGAATGGCCTTTTAAAGGCCCCTTTGCTCTGTCTTTGTCTGAAGCAAAACTGACTTCCGATTTAAAGTGTCAAGGTGCTCATTCTTGTGCAGTCTTTTCCTGAAACTGAAAAGAAGTAAATATATAGTTGCTTTTTACACAGGTATTTCTATGTATATATTTGCTTCTTACAGAGGTATTTCTGTCTTTGTCCCATTCAGCCTATAAGTGTACTACGGCTCCTAAATTTTAAAGCATTTAAAGCATTATAACACTAGTGTTAGTGAACTTTATAGCACTACTTCAAGGAATAGAGTGGGATATTTGTGATCAGCCTGTATTAGGCATGTTTTCTGCTGACACTTGACTATTGAATTTGGGCTCCACACAGGTGTTGGCAACTAAACAAATTTATTAACAGTGTCCTATCCATGATCTCACTACAGACCTGTAGCAGTATTCCTCTTAGTCCATGTAAAGAGTGGAGGGGCGAGGGGATACATCTAGCTTGGACTTAGGGGGATGGTGCACAGTTCATTCAGAGTGCCTGAACTAGGGATGAATGAATCTGCCAGTTTTTATATTCCTGTTTCTCATTTTTCCATGCTTAGGTTCAGTTCAGTTCACATTTCCACATCAGTTTCTGAATTTTTTAAGACATTATCTTGCAAAATTGAGAGCATGTATCCTGCATTTCTCCCAAAACAACATATTTTACTAGCAAATTTCCCTAGCATAATGAGCCCTTGTATGCCTGCCAGGACTTGCTTGTTGTTGCAGCCAATCACAGGTGAGCAAGGGTATGTGGCTTGGGAGTGAACCAGAGGATGCAAAATGGTAATATCTCTTTATTGATATTAGATCCAATTGGCTCTTATCAGGATAGTAATACTAAACATACAAACCCAATAATGATAGAATTCTATTCGAAATTCTTTTCAGCACATATTAACTACAGCCTGCAAGCATGCATATGACATTAAGAGTAACAACTTCACAGCAAGGGATGAGGCTTTCAGGCAGGCTTGAATCCCATTTCGTTTCATTAAAAAATATTCTCAGATGCCCTGGTGACTGTTGTAGGATGATACTAAGGGGACATGGCTACAGCCATCTTCTCTGTTGTTACTGTAGAGAGGTTGGGTGTGTATCATAGATTTGCTTTACAGTTCCAAACCTCTCTAGTATTTTATATAAAATTTAAATTATAATATATACTAATTTACAGCTGTGAATTTCAAGGAGATTCCCACTGAGACAATTCAAAGTCTCTCAATATGAGAGCCCTAGAGAAACTGAGAATAGTTTCTCAATACCACTTTGAAGTGCCACCTAATTCAGAAGTCCCTCAAAAATCCAAAATCCTTTTTTGCAACATTCCTAGATCTTCCTTCTCAAAATTACCCTGAACAGCACAAACAGAAGTGTGTTGTAGCTATACCATTATAATATATGTTCCTTACACAGTCCCTTTCATATACCATATAGATGACTTTGTGGGATAATAAGCCTTCTGTATACACTTATGTGAACCAGTTGCTTAGTGTTGCTCTCTCTCTCGTTTCTTAAGACCTGGTTTAAATGGAAAGTGAAAAGACTCAGAGCAGATGGCAATGAATTTCCATACCTGCTCTTCACTGTGAGGTCATCAGGCTGGGTTGCAATAATTTAAAAATGCAATATTAAAAATGCAATATGGCCAAGAGACTAGGGTAGTCCTAACGTGTGTGTGTGTGTGTGTGTGTGAGAGAGAGAGAGAGAGAGAGAGAGATGTGCATCTTAAACACATAATAAAAGTGACATAATGAAAATGCCAGGTGAACCTCTTAGGGGAGAAAATTCCACAGCTTTGGGGCTGCCATTGAGAATGCCCTTTGGTGCACTGTCCCAACACCCAAATTTCTGAGGGCAGTGGACCTGCCAAAAGGGCCTGTCCCTTCCAGGGGAGTGCAACCCTGTCCAGAATATCCATCAGGTTATCTCTCCATTTCCTGGATTCTAGAACTTGGAACACAAAACACCTCTATCTTTATAGGATTCAGCTTAAATATATTGGCCCACATCACCACCACCATGCATGATTTAACACTTCAGCTGCCTCGCCTGTTTCAGATCGAAGAGAGACATGAAGCTAGACAAATGTTCCATCCACTGTGAGTAGAGCTTCTGCTAGAAAAGTGTGTTAAGGAATTCAGTTACACAAAACAAAGTGCAGAGGGATTGAACTCATGGTGGATACTTTAGACTTTTCAAAATAAGAAAACTTTTCTGGGGACAGTAGCAGATTATTGTTTGGGAACCATTCTTAGTGTGGCTAGGGTTGTGAAAAACTTTGGACTAAGCTGTTTAGAACAACAACCAATTCTTTAGGTCTGCATCCTCAGATGGTTCCCTGCTAAAAAATTATAAAAAGTAAATAGATCACAAATTGGTATTAAGTGATTGACACTATTCCATGTGGGTACATTGTTATTTTATTTATTTATACTTGTTATGAATAGCCAGTTACTAGGCAAGACAAAAAATGAGGGACAAGAGTTGATGCCCGGAAGACAGATGACAAAAATATACATCTCAAGTTAGACAAACTTGTTTTGCTGTCTCCCAAAAGAGGGGTTTGACACTGTAAATGTCAGTATTGCAAGCAAGCTAGCACCATCAAAAGGATCACAGGAGAATCACCTAAGAGCCTCACCAAGTTTTTCATGGCAATTGGAAAACAGCCTCTTTAAATGAGCATAAGAACTCTGCCTTATGTTCTGTTATGTTCTCTTTCCATGTAGCTAGTAGAAGCCCCTTGCAGAATCCTGATGAGAGGCTTTCTTTAATTTGACTTTCCAGTCACTGCTGGGATCACTCAACATTCTGTTCCCTGCAGGAAGTCAATGTCACCAACCACTGCCTTGGGGAGGGTACTCAGCAGCCGTTTCAGCTAGAGTGTGAAACCTGCTAACCCTTCCTTGCTTTTCCCTACATGATATTCTTTTGATATCATTAAATGAGCTGTGGACAACCCACAGTATACTTGTATCCCTGAGGTTCTCTTTCAAGAATAATAAAAAATGACTGAAGAAGTATGGAGTCTCTCAAATATTTTAAGAGGTTTTCCAGACCTGAACAGCCATAGAGTTCTTAAACCAGTCTGCCCCTATAAGTCTTAAGGTTTGGGAAATCAGAATAAACTCCACAAATAGAATGCATGTGGGGGGGTTGTTTTAAAAAAGGAAATAAGATCTAGTATTTAATCTATGCTGTTTCATACTGGCCTAGTTTGCACATAATGCTAAGCCAAACCCCAGTTATATGTGAACACACAAGACTACAGGTACTCTCAGCAAAAATTGTGGTCACTTACCGCAATTTCCTCCCTGATCTTTCTGCTATCACTGTGCTATCCAGAACTAAGTCCTGGTTTGGCTTTGAATTACATCTGAATCCAGGCTCATGTTTTGTCTCACTTAAGACAAGCACAAGCTGTAACCAAAGTTTGTTTTTGGCTTACCACTTATAGTTTGTCTAGGGGAGATAAACTACAAACCTGGCTTAAAATGTAACACTAAGCCTGTAATGGCTTTAGGGGTTGCTTGTGCGCAAGTTACCACCGCTCTGGGCTAGGTTGCCTGGTTAAACCGTTTCTCGCTGGACAGCCATCCACTCCGTGGCTGTTCAGTCGCTGGCAGAATCCGTCAGTGGGCGTTTCTTGAACCTCTTCCAGCAAAGAAGTTCTTTGACGCCAAGTCGCCGCCTACTTTCCCTGCGCGGAAGTCTTCTGCGCAGGGTGGGTGTGGGCAGCGGAGGACCTGTGCTCTCCTTGCTGGTCTCCTGCGAAGAGTCCTGGAGCCTCCCCTCTGCTTCCCCCATCGGCCCCCCTCTATCCCTGGTGTTGCGCTGATTTTCTTCCCCAGCCGGAGACCTGCCTCTCTCCCTGCTTGGCCCCTCTCCAGCATCGCTGTGGAGCCTTGCCTCCTCCGCTAGTTCCGATGGCAGTTCCCTGACAAAGCCATACCAGGGTTTAACTCTCACAGCAAGAGAAATTGATGAGGAGTGAAGGAACCGTGATTTTTGCCATGAGTACCCACACACTTGTGTATTAGCCATGTTATGATCTAACTGGTCCACTGTGTCAAATGATTGGTCCAGAAGCATTGGGTGAATGTTATATTCCCTAAATTATGTCAGATCAGCATTAATTCACCCCATCCCAAACACTTATTTGCTAGCATAGCAAGTAAGAGATTGCTTTGTTTGTCTAGGGATGGGTTGATATGTAAATTTCAGTTTCTTTCAGTTTTTTCATTATTCCAGTCTTAAGTTTGGTCCCCCACATTTCTGCATCTGTGTGCAAGTAAACAAGTGTCCTTGGATACCACACTTCTGAAAATACTTGAAAGAGGTAGAAGGAAATGGACAACATTACAGGCTTATCTGAATTTAGTGGTTTGCTATTTAAAGCCCATTAGGAAACTGCTAGACAGGAAGGAAGCAATATCTATAATTTATCACAGTAATTTATCTCTGTGTTAGAACTATATTTGCTATTGATATGCTACACACCAGTTTCATCCACAAGGTCAGAAAAACAGAGTGAGGTGATAAGTCAATGTTAAAATGAAATGAAAAGGGTTGGGTTGAAGTTGACAAGAAATTTTGTAATGGGCACAAGGGCAAATAGGGCTATGTACATAGGTTCTGGAAAAGACCCAGTTCATGAAGCCTTTTTGCAAATCAGGTTCAGGGATTGTGGTCCTAGTCAGCTGTTTTTGCTTACCATATTCCGGGTGTTTTCTGGCCATTATTGTGTTGTGTAGGTGCCATAGTTGTCACATTGGACACAAATAGGAACCTCAGGTCCCCAAACCAAGTGTGGCCCTCCAGGCTTCTCTATGTGGCCCTCAGCACTTTCTGTAGGCCAAATCCCTCACTGGCCCTGCATGGAGGATGGAGGGGTGTATGCAGTGCTTTTTTCCTGGGGGGACGCAGGGGTATGCATACCCCTAAACATTTTGTGAATCTAAGTTTGGCCTCATTGCGGGGCAGTATTTCAATATGAGTAGGAAAATGAGAGGACCCCTAAATACTTTTTTAAGAAAAAAAAGCACTGGGTATATGTGTGCATGTGAATCTGTATGGGTATATGTATATGTGTGTACCTCTGACTTTTGCTTGGATTGAATGTATTCAACTAAATCTAACACACATCTTAACACACACAGGTCTAGCAACCAGTTTTATCACACCAGCCTTAATGATATCCTAACACTAAGTTGATCTGGAGTATAGGGTGCCCTGCACCCACAGATTCAAAACACTATATGAACCAAACCATATTTCTCCTCAATCCCTTTTGCTACAGACATATTCTTCTAGGTTGAAAGGAGAGGATAAAAACAGTAAAAAAATGTTTGCAATTGTTTCAGGTGTAAAAAAACAAAAGTGATGAGATGGGGCTCAGGGAGCAGAGACTGGTTAAAACACTGGCCTGCAGAATTGGACATGAGTAATGATTTGGAATCAATATAAAAGGTTGACTGATGCCAATAAGTGGTTTATGGAAGCAATTTATTTTAAAATTAGAATGAGAAAAATTGCACAGTCTAAAGAAACTGCAGCAGATTTTCTTCAAAGCAAAATGAAAGAATAGGGAGCAGTTACATGATTTAGAAAAGAGCAGGGCAGACTCAGCATGGCAAAATGCCAGACCACTGCCATCAGTTAGATATTTGTGTTATAAGTGTTAAGAATAGTATTTTGTACTTGAACGTATGCCATTTGTTCTGCAGGATTGTAATACTATGTGATTATGAATTTATCTGGAACTTGAGGGAATACCATAAATCTACTTGACTTAGTTAACATGACTGAAAGATGTGGCAAAGGAGGTTGCTCTCTCTCTTTGGCCTAGATGTTAAGAATGTGAAGATGCTACTATTCCCTTCACAAGTGTCTCCATTTTGCAGCTCCATGTTGTTGAAGTCTCAGACAAAGAGTTTAGTATTCCTACTTTTACACATATCTAGCACCAGCTGTGCAACTGAAGGAATACAACAAGTAAATGGTAGCTGTCAAAAGGAAAATTATAATTAGCAGCATTTTAACATATTTGGCTATGTTTCTACTCTAGGCTTGGTACTTTTTCCTACTGATAAAAGAGTAATTTAAATGGAAAGCAGATTTAAAATTTAATTGTTTTTAAATAAATCTCAGTTAGTTTCACATTGTCTACAAGATATGTAGCACACAGAAAATAACAACTTCTTTAAAGAATACCCAAGGACACTAGTTATTTTGTGGCCCGGTGGGAGTGTAACTCGCCTGTGCTTTAGAGTTCTTTCAAAAATTCCAAAACTTTTTATGTCATTCTGTGGGCCATATACCTGCCTAAAAGAGATAAAACACCTCTTCTTAGGATCAAAGCTAACTTCAAAATGAATATGATCACCACGGCTTATTTCAGTGTGCTTTAAGCTTATTTGTTTCCCCTTCTTTTAGTACCACAATTTTTCTTATTAAAGTTTTTCCCCTGGAGTGGAGATACACCTCCTATTTAAAAATAATTTCATTTCTGCTTCCAGCTCAGTGGTGCAAACTGATTCTCATTCATCAACAAGAACCAAATTTCAGAGCAAATCTCTCCCCTACCGAACTTAGTAAAATGACCCCCACTAATATCTAGTTTCTTAGACAAGGGGGGGGTAAGTATCAGACTAATGATTGCCCACTGCATAATATTTTATATGATTCACATTTTCTCCAGGTTTCCAGATTTTGTGGAAACACTGGAGTGCCAGTGTGGAATCTTATTTGGAGTGTCTCCTATTTCCCACTTTCTCTCTACACATCTTCTTCTGTAGGTACTCATAAGGAGGATGCATTAGCCACTTCCTCTTTGCGATAATCTTTAAATTTGAGGGACTTTCCCCCTTCTAAACAATGGAGTAGTATATGAAAGCAAGGGGACTTCATTGAGCTGTTCATTGAGTTTGGGTTTGTTGCTAAATCTAGAATCGTGAGAATTAAAGCGGTGTGAATATCACTGCTAATACTATGGTTCCTTAAAAGTCATTTAGAGCCAAAGGATCCTTACATAACATGCCTGTATCCTATCTGCATTTGTGAATCAGACCCAAGCACATTCCCTGAAAAGAGCAGAACATAGGACTTTACATACATAGCAGGAATAGGAATGGCTTTACAGTTCTTGTTGTCTCCTGTCGAAGTATATGATTTTGTCCATTAGATTGCTGACATGTCAGGATCCAATGATTAACACTAACCTATTAACTTGGTGAAATCCACTTTCATTCCAGCTAGACCAAAACAAACTGAAAAGCCGGGGGTTGGAAATGTAGACTCTGTGGCTGTCACTCTCCTGTTAGACTCTTCATCCTATTTAGCCTTAGAAAGTCATAAATTGCTTAGGTGATTAGAAGTGCCTATTGGCAGAGTTGCCTTGACACATGAAGTGGGACACACAAAGGCCATTGGCATAAAAGCATCCTCCTGGGAGTATGGGAATAGTCAAGTCCTTTCCCCATTGAAAAACAATTTGGGGAAAGTGGCACAGGGAAAACACAGGCTCTGTTTGAAATGCCAGGACCCTGGAGGTTCTGTGGTAGTTTCTTCTCCTATCCTGAGCTGAGCTTCCTTGATCCAGGTTTGGTTAGCTGTCTGTAAGCATTGATGACAGTTTTTCTAAACATCAGACACAGACACAGAAAAAGGGTTGTGTGTATCCGTTCTGGATGAAGATCCAGTAGGAACTGGAGAAGTGGCAAAATTTGTCCTACGCTCCAGCAATAATAAATCTAAAATATATTACTCTATGGTAAAATATTTTTTCCAGTATAAACTGTTCACATAATATTTTTTATAGGATACTAACTAACTAACTAACTTCATTTTAGCTCTTAAGGATTTTGATAGGTATTGTGCAGACTCCTGTATTTTTAAATGAGGTAGCATGCAGTGAGATGAGAGATAGGCAGAGCGCTGGTGAGCAGAAAATTCCTATGCAGCAGTATGATAGTATGTGACCTCTGGAATATTCCTAGAGTAGCACTGGCAGACTAATGGAATAAGCCATACATGTGTGCCTTGGTCAGGTATTTTCAGCTTTAGCATGGCATGATACAATTTTAAATAGCTAACAGAATCTAACTGGCTTCTGCATATAATAAACTATTCCATGTGTACCTACTAATAAAGCATTCTATTTGTAACTTATATCATTTTTCTTTCATTTTTCTTTCAGAACTCATTTCTGAAAAACAGTTTCGGGGTGTGTGTGTTTTGGTTGTTTTAAAAAGCATGAGAAATAATAGCCAAGGTACTGTGGGAAAGAAATAGCTCTTTGTGTAGGTGATGTGTTCTATCCTTTGTTCTCAGTGTTATTTGATTGAAAGGCATCTGAGGTGATTTAGTTAATTTAACAAAGCTGACATCACATCACACTTGGCACATTAAGATAGAGGACAGAGAGCTGTTTGCTGGTGGTTCACTCATTAGTGACAAATGCCATTCCACCCAAAGAGGGAAACAGACCTCTGAATTATTAAACATCTGGATCAGCAGCTCAGTTGGGAATTTTCTTGGGTCATGAATGTTGGCAGGTTGTCAAGGAAACGGGAATAATGCAACTACATGCTTAGGTTTATTGTGAAATGGCTTCATCTTTCATTTTTTGCTTTTGATTACTAATACTGTCTGCTAGACGAGCTTAGTTAACGGCAAGAAAATAAAACTAATGTGCTTTTTATTTGCTATCAACACCTGCTATGCAATAACATTCATGGGCTTTTTTCTGTTTGTTTTCTTAAACTTTTACTAAATACTTTATTTTAATGTGGCTCTGAATGGCTAATATTCTCCTGTATTTTAATGGTGGTGTAATGAATTAAATGAAATCCTGCAGATTTGGGGCAGGATTCAACAAATTAGTCCCATCAGTGGAAGCCCTGCACAAGGACTTATTGCATCATGGAGCTTTTTCTCTTCCTCCTACATGTCCCCTGTGCCACCCAAAATTGGCTCGGGAGGTTGGGAGATTCCCCCAGAACAGTGCACATGGGGAAGAGAGGGGAGATCATTCCATTTGGCAAGTTAATATGCTTGCTCTGACACAATGATTGCCTCGCACAATATTAAGACTCAGCTACATTGGCAAAGAAAAAGCACTTTATATGCGTTGTATACAATATGTGATATAACACTGTGATACCAGATGGCACTGTGGAGTCCTGTCTTTCCCTAACAGATTTTTCTGTATGAGTTTAAAACACCTTTAACCGAATTGCTTCTTTGACATGTCTAGATCCAGCCTTAGAACACCAATTCATTCAAGACATCCACTCAAGACAGCTATCCTGTAGTATCAGTACAGTGGTACCTCTGGATGCAAATGGGATCCATTCCGGAGCCCCGTTCGCATCCAGAAGTGAACGCAACCCGCGTCCGCGGGTCATGATTCGCCACTTCCACGCATGCACGTGATGTCATTTTGACCATCTGCGCATGCGCTAGCGGCGAAACCCGGAAGTAACACGCTCCGTTACTTCCAGGTCACAACCCTAAAATACTTATCCCGAAGCTACTTCAACCCGAGGTATGACTGTAAAAGATTTATAGCAGAGAAAAAATGTCCTTTAAAGGAAAGGGATCACATTTGATTCTCAGTTTTTGTTTAAGTGAAAACAGAAGGGGAAAATGTGCTTAGATGATTTAAAAAGGGAATTTAAAGAAATGTATGACATTTAATCATAGAATCATAGAATCATAGAGTTGGAAGAGACCACAAGGGCCATCGAGTCCAACCCCCTGCCAAGCAGGAAACACCATCAGAGCACTCCTGACATATGGTTGTCAAGCCTCTGCTTAAAGACCTCCAAAGAAGGAGACTCCACCACACTGTGGTGGTGTTTAGTATCAAGTGCAGCAGAATGTGAATTTGTTACTAAAACACCAGAGGTAGTGCAGATGAAGCAGAAATGCCTTATAAATTGCAGATACTATTTGCAAGGGTTACCAACCTTTGGGGGCCAGTGGGCTCTTTTGGGATTTGGAGAAAGTGCTTTGGGTGTGAATCAAAAAGCATCTGTCTTGAAGGCATGGTACAACACAAAATAGCTGCCATGAGGCATAGCATAACACAGGTGCAACGAACCTGTGGCTCCTACAGATGTTATGGTCCCCATTATTCCTGACCATTGCGTCATGCTTGTTGGGGCTGATGCAAGTTGCGGTTCAGCATCAGCTGTCATTACACAAAATGACTGTGGCATCTAAAAGAGCAGAGAAACAGAAAGGGCCACATTGGTATGCACATGCTCCCCTCCCAGAAACTCCTCCATCAATGGGAAAAAGCACCAGCACCAGCCACTGCCATGGTCCTTCACAGAAAATAATATCTTTGCACATCTCCTGTGATCAGAACAGGAGGGAGAGTGTCTAGTCCTGGCACCCAAAGAAATACAGGCACGCTTAAGAGGTTGTGCTTGATACAGGAGAGGCTGAGTTGTTGCAAAGAGGCACCAAGCAGGAGGAGCAAGCAGTCCCTCATGTGTTGTGGATTTTTGAAAGGTTATTTACTGAGACCTTTCACAGACACCATCTATGTGTATCTGGTGGTCCTGTACTGTTGACATCAACATTTGTGTTGTGTTGTCAAGACATGGACTGGATTTCCTTTGCTGGGAACTGGTTGAAAAGAGGTTAACATATATCACCTCTATTTATTGCACAATAAAATATGTGTGGGTAGAAATCTCAATTTGTAGACCATTGTAGTTGTCATGTGGTATGGCTGGCGTTGCTGTCATAAAATCAGTGGCGCAACAGCTTATCACTGAAATGACAGATTGTGCTGCTGTTAATAATAATAAAAATACTAATTCTATGCTTGGAACTCCCCCACAGAACACGGGACCTCCTCTACCTTCTGTCAAACTTCTTCTTAAAACTCTTTACAGGAAGGCTTTGGCTTATCCCCTTAATCTTCTTCCCTAAATGAAATAAACTCTTGAGTCCGTTTAAATACAGTCATCGCTTGGCCTTCTCCACTTCTCTCCTCCCATCTGTGATTCTGGATTGTAACTGTTGGATCAGGAATCTGTTTTTGTTGTTACTTTATAAGGTGCCAACTATGTTGATGGCCCTGTATTAGAAGAAAAATAAACAGTCTTAAGTCCAGGACAATATTGCTTTTCACTGGCAGGTTTTGCAACGAAAATCACTAAAAATAGCTCTAGCATCCCCATTTTTATGTTCACTTTTCAATGCCCCAGTTCCTCTATTTAATTCCTGTGTGAATTGTAGCTTTTGTACATCAGACTTCTCTGGCAGTGATTTCACACCCCAACCTGTGTTTTTGAGATGTGTGTTACCCTTAAGTAATGCTGTTTTCATCTCAACAATTCAATTGCACCAAAAACTAAGAAAATGTCATCTTTTAGAAACCAACCCTTTTATCTCATTTTGTGTCTACATTTGAAAGATCCTTGTACTTTCATTTGACAAGCTATATTATCAATTTCTCTGATAATCTGTTCTACATTACCATATACTGTTTAGTTCTTTACAAGCAAACCTTTTTACAACTATAACAACAGCAAATTTAATTCCCTGTGTTGCCTGTTCATAAAAACTGGGATACAATCTGTACCCCATAGCAATCGGTATCATCAAGCCCATTTCTTATCTGTTTCAAAGGAGTTTCTTTAATGGCTAATGAAAGCTTTGGAAAGATTAGCTTTTGAAGAGGAGAGAAGCTTTCGTTTATATTTCTTCTTGTATTCCCCTTTTGCCATCAGCTAAATTTTATAAACCATTTTGTTACTCAGTATTAAATTCAACTGATGCACTATCAAAGGGTATCTTGGTGATCAAAGTTTCATTTCTGTTGTTATCAAATGGCATTCCCAGGCGGAAACTGGTCAGCCCAGATCTCATAGATAGCCAGTTTCAGTATAAGCGTCAAAGGCTATAGCAGTGAATAACACAACTAAAATTACTGTAGTTATAGTTGTGGAAACTTTCATATGCACAGGCACTGAAGAATAGTTTCACTGCTTCCATTAGTGAATGGAATGGAATTCACTGGTTGGAGAGTCATGCTTCTCCATGTAATTTTCATGTAAACGATCACAGTGAATAAAACTTACATTATAAGTAATGTTCATTATGCTCTTTATGGCATTGATGGCATTGCATATACAAAACCTAGCAGGTTCAAAGAAGACAAGTAATAAATAAATGTTTTTGTTTCCCAGTACAATGCTATGAGGAGCTGCCTTCCCTTTTATATTTCAAAAATAGTAATTGGCCCCAACACTCATAGTTACTAAGAATACCACCCCCTGGTCAAAGCTAACATCCAAGAGTGCCTTTAGGGAAGGAAGCATTCTTCTAGGTGTTTGGCACTCTGGGACTTTAAACACCAAATGAACACTTTTAATTGGGTCCAGAAACAAACTGGCAATCAGGGTAGCTGCTTTATCGCAGGAGTTATAGGAGTTCTAAATCCACAAACTACCGTACATTTTGGACCAGTGAAGTTTCTGAGTCATCTTCAAGAGCAACTGTATGTAGAGCATGTTGCAATAATACAATCTGGACATAACCATGGCACGGCCAAGTGATCTCTGTTCAGTAGGATCCAAATTATATCTCCAGGTTGGATGAATAAGAGAATGTGATTTGATGTAAGCAAATGTAAAGTGATGCACAGATTTATTGTTGAGGTCTGAACTGGCAATGAAACCAGCAAGGGAAGGAATTGCAAACTGCCAATATCATAATGCCATTTATACAAATCTATGGTGAGACCTCACTTGGAACACTGTGTACAGTTCTGGTTGCTATACCTCAAAAGTAAAATTGTAGCTAGGAGGGCAGTGTTGCCTGTCGGAAAGTCTTGTAGGCCATACTCATCTCTCAGGCCTGAGATCCCCCACCACTGCTTTAGATCTTAGGCACCTCCAATGACTAGCCCTTTGTAAAGGGAATTGGGGGTTGCTCGTGCGTAAGGGGGCTGCTGCTCTAGGCAACATTGTCTGGCTAAACCTTTCCCTGGCTGGACAGCCCTTTCTCCATGGCTGTGTCAGTCACTGGCAGAATCTGTCGGTGGGCGTTTCCTGAACTTCTTCCAACATAAAAGCTCTTTGACGCCAAGTCTCCGCCTAGCCTCCCTGCGCAGAAGTCTTCTGCGCAGAGTGGGCGTGGCCAGCGGAGGTCCTGGGCTCTCCCCGCTGGTCTCTGTGGAAGAGTCTTGGAGCCATCTCTCTGAAGTCCTTCCCTGCTCCCCTTTCTTCCTGGTGTCACGCCAATTTCCTTCCCCAAAGGAAGTGTTCTCTCTCCCCCTGCTGGTCCCTTCTCCTGCATCGTTGGGGAGCCTTACCTCCACTCTTGGCTCCGATGGCAGTTCCCTGACACTCTTATTTTCTTTTCTTTCCTGAAAACATCTAACTGCAGCTAATCTTGTCCCAGTTTGCCTGTATGGTTCAGCGAATGAACTTAAGGCACACTCAACTTTCAGAGTTCAAAAATGCTGGAGACTTCCGGAGGCGGCACCATCAGTAATGGCGGATTCCCTCTAGTTTTGAGGGAGTAGCTCCGCGGAAATCGGGTCTTGCCGCTACAGCGAAGTGGGCTTTCTCCCAGGTAGACACTTGTCTGACAACACGAGGAATATAATTAACATTTTGGAGAAGTTGCAAGTGAACATCAATACTAAAGCAGTTTTAATCTTTGTAGAGAAAGCCTTTGATAATATTTCTTGGAGTTTTATGAAGAAAAACCTTCAGGGGATGGGGGTTGGTCAAGGGTTTGAAAATGGTATAAGTGCAATCTACTCAGAACAAAAGGCTAAACTAATAGTTAACAATGTGGTGACAGAGGAACTCAAGATAGAGAAAGGTACACGACAAAGCTGCCCAATATCCCCATTGCTTTTTATTTCAGTCCTGGAGGTTTTGCTAAATATGATTAGAAGGGACCGTCTGATTAAAGGTATACAGGTCGGAGCCAAACAATACAAACTGAAAGCTTTTGCAGATGACTTAGCATTGACGTTACAGGAGCCAGAATCTAGTACTAAAAGAGTATTAGAATTGGTTCAAGAATTTGGTCATGTGGCAGGATTTAAGTTGAACAAGTCAAAAACTAAAGTTCTTGAGAAAAACTTAACACCATTTGAGAAAGAGAGGTTTCAGAAGGAGACAGGCTTAACATTGGTTAAGAAAGTAAAATACCTGGGGGTTAATATGACTGCTAAGAACTTAAATCTATTTAAAGGCAACTATGAGAAATGTTGGTCAGAAGTAAAAAAGGACTTAGAAATATGGTCAAATTTGAAGCTTTCCTTGTTGGGTCGAATTGCTGTTATAAAGATGAATGTATTGCCAAGAATGTTATTTTTGTTTCAATCATTGCAAATTTTGGACAAAATGGATTGTTTCAAGAAGTCGCAGAGAGATATTTCTAGATTTGTCTGGCAGGGCAAGAAGCCCAGAATAAAATTTAAAATATTAACTGATGCCAAGGAAAGAGGTGGATTTGCCCTGCCAAACCTTAAACTTTATTATGAATCAGCAGCATTTTGCTGGTTGAAAGAATGGCTGCTTCTTGAGAACACAGACATTTTGGATTTGGAAGGTTTTAACAATGTTTTTGGGTGGCATGCATATTTGTGGTACGACAAGGTCAAAGCACATAAAGCATTTAAAAACCATATTGTCAGGAAAGCATTGTTTAATGTCTGGACAAGATATAAGGACCTACTTGAAAATAAAACCCCAAGGTGGTTGTCACCAATGGAAGCGAAGGCTCAGAAAAAGCTCAATATGGAGGCCAAATGGCCGAAATATTGGGAAATTTTGGAGCAAGAAGGAGACAAATTGAAATTGCAGAGTTTTGAGAAATTAAAAGATAAAGTGCGAGACTGGCTTCACTATTATCAAATAAGGGAGGCTTACAATTTGGACAAAAAAATTGGCTTCCAGGTGGAAAAATCAAAATTGGAAACAGAACTGTTAGATCCCGAAACTAAGATACTTTCAAGAATGTATAACTTGCTGTTGAAATGGAATACGCAGGATGAAACGGTTAAATCTGCTATGATTAAATGGGCACAAGATGTTGGACATAACATTATGTTTGCTGACTGGGAACAGTTATGGACCACAGGTATGAAATTTACGGCATGTAATGCCCTAAGAGAGAATATTATGAAAATGATATATAGGTGGTACATGACACCAGTCAAGCTTGCAAAAATCTATTATTTGCCCAATAATAAATGTTGGAAATGTAAAGAAAATGAAGGTACATTCTTTCACCTTTGGTGGACGTACCCAAAGATTAAGGCTTTCTGGGAGATGATCTATAATGAAATGAAAAGGGTATTTAAATATACCTTCCTGAAGAAACCAGAGGCCTTTCTCCTGGGCATAGTCGGCCAATTGGTGCCAAAGAAGGATAGAACTTTCTTTATGTATGCTACAACAGCAGCAAGAATACTTATTGCAAAGTATTGGAAGACACAAGATTTACCCACCCTGGAAGAGTGGCAGATGAAGGTGATGGACTATATGGAACTGGCGGAAATGACTGGCAGAATCCGAGACCAGGGAGAAGAGTCGGTGGAAGAAGATTGGAAGAAATTTAAAGACTATTTGCAGAAATATTGTAAAATTAATGAATGTTAAAATGATGTTGGATTGAAATTAAGTGGCATTAGCAACAAGGCCAATAAGAATATGTAAAAATGGACTGATAATGGATGAAAATATACAGTTATAATATGTTAAGATATAGAGTTAAGATAAATGAAAGAGGATAAGGATTTGCTGAACTGACTATGTGAACGGGAATACAAAAAAGGGAGGTGTGAGGAGGTCAAGGAAACAAGCAAACGAGCTTAAAGATATGAAAAAAATGGATTTGTTTTTAACTTTTTCTACTTATTTCTTTTTTGTACTTTGTATTTTCTTTTTTTATGTATTTTTGTATTTTCTGTATTTTTTCTTTTTCTTTTTTTCTTGTCTTCTTTTTATTCTGTTAATTTTTGCTTTTTGTAAAATCCTAATAAACATCTTATAAAAAAAAAACAGAAATGCTGACTGACTGTAATTTCGGAAGAACCTGAGTTAGATAAAGAACAATTCAGCAAGTATTGACTAGGACTGACCTGAAATTGATGCTAATAAATAAATAAATAAATAAATAAATAAATAATAGCTGCTCCAAATGGCTCCCCACTCATTCTTGACATTTATTTCCAAGTGGACTATGTAGACTGATATGAGCCATTTTGAAAGTAAGCCAGCAACATGTTGTAGGAGGAAAAATTATTTAACTTATTAGAAAAACTGATACTGTGTAATTGAAAAGTTAAGTATGGGGAATACTGCACTCAAAAGTGCAGTAACATAGTATTATAATAAAAGAAGATGTTTTGAAACGGTTTTGCATATTAAGAAAAAATTGTGCCCTTTTGAAAAAGCAGGCTAAAAATCAGCATGGGAAAAGTAGTACTGTCCCTGAGAAAAACAATATTTATTTCAATTGGGACTGCATAGAAGGAGTGCTGCTGAGTGAATTAAGGCATTAGTGTCATCATTTACATGCTGAAAATAACAAAGACGTTTGTACATTAAAAGGACTCAATACACAAGAGATCCAAAAAGACTGGGCACCTTCAGGTGGGTGATAGATTTTGTGTTAACTTCAAAGACTTAGCAGCAGAAAGGTGTTTCATTTACTTTCATTGGTTTCTTGGGCCATCTACAAAAGCTGTTAAAACACACTTTTCTTCTTCTTTCACAATTCAGAATGGAAATGGAATTTTATGTAAGAGTTTTATAAATAGTAATTTGCATATTTATTAATTAAGCTGAACAATTATACAGTTTAGCCATCTATGGTAATTTATTCCAGTTGCATAGTGTTGAAAAATGTTCAGACACCATATATTTCACATATTTTAAGATATATGACTAATTAGTAAACTGGCAGTGCTTACTATTTAAAATTACATCTGCATGGAATTATATTATGAAATGTGACTCTTCGTCAATATTATGTATAGCTTCATCAGATGTATTGATCCGTTTATATAATCCTTCTCAATTATGTTATAGAGGGTACTAATAAGTTACTGTACATAAGCAGATAAATTTTAAGGCCTTTATTCACATGCTTTTCATCTGCTTTCTTTCCATAGTGCATATTTCAATTTGTAGCCTCGTAAGTTAACTCCATCACAAAAAGTGGGTTTATCTTAGTATCTCATTAAAGCAGTAGGTGCAAGGGCTTTATAAGACATTAATAAATTGGAAATGGAAATAAAGAAGACAGTCAATAACACTGTGCATAGATGCCAACTCACTGGGGCCACTCTCAAATTTTGGTGCTAGGGCCATGCATGCTGCATGGCACCCACGACCCCAGGCGTCCTTGGTCATGGAGCCTAGCTGACATTCCTGACACAGTGAAAGCTCAATGAGCCTCAAACCTGGAATAAAAAACCAGAACGTGAGTGATGGGTGAACTAAAGGACACAACTTTATTTAACTTTCACAATGTAAATCTGCAGCAAAGGCATAACTACCTGTTCAGTAATTGGCTAAGACATTGGTCACCTTGCTGCCTCCTCCTTACCTGCATTTTGTGAGCAATGCTAAGCCTGACTAGGCTAATATTGCCTTAAGCATAAGCAGTAGATACCTCCAGTTCTGTCTGACAAGCCACCCTCTCAGATGAGTGGGGCTGGCAAATGCAGTTCATTGTGAACAAGCGTAAAGTGATGCGTAAAGTGGGGGTGAGGAGGGCATCTTAATTTCATATATACGTTTATGGGGTCTGAACTGATGGTGACTGACCAGAATGAGACCTTGGGATCATAGCTGATAGTTTAATGAAGATGTTAACCCAGAGCATGGCAGCTGTGAAAAAGGCAAATTCCATGCTGGGATCATGAAGAAAGGAATTGAAAATAAACCTGAGATAAGGCCATTATATAAATTTAGAATGCGACTGTATTTGGAATGCTGTGTACATTTGTGGCTGCCTCACCACAGAAACAATACAATAGAGCTTGAAAAGTTCAGATAAGGGCGACCAAAATGATCAAGGAAATGGGACAGGTTGAAGGATTTGAGTCTTTTTAGTTTAGAGTAAAGGCAAAGAAGATTCGACATGATAGAACTTTATTAAATTATGCATGGCATGAAGAAAGTGGTTAGAGAAAAGTTTTCTCGCTCTCTGTGTGCAGGATAGCAACCTATGAATTATTGGATGTAAATTATGTTTCATCTGCTTACCCATTGTCATTAAGAATGGGGTTGCCACGAGCTTGCCCAAGTGGTGCACTTATCAGTAGAAGACTTTCTTCATGCCCCCTTCCTTCAATCTGATTGATGTGCAATTATAAGATAGAGGACATTTTCAGTAGTGCCAACTTGTATGTGGAATTCTGTCTCCAGGGGAATTTGCCTTGCACTAGTGCTGATGTATGTGAGATAATGTTGCGAAACACCATTACAGCAAAATCACAAGCTGATGTGGAAATGTGGAGAACTGTATTTAACACTGGAAAAAATTGAAACTGAGAGAGAACAAAATTGACAGATTCATCCAGCCCTTCTGGTACTCACATCCTTCCATTCTGATTGGTTATAGTTTTTTAGCTACTAAAGCAATACATGCTGTTGAAATTTAGGGATAGGAGGAAGAAAGGGAGAGGTGAAGGAAAACAGGCCAGATATTATAATCACAGCACCTCCATACCCCCCAACACTGTGAAGCCCAAATGCAGGATGCCATCTTCCCAGACGCCATCTTCCTGGACTCCCTTTTCTCATTTTTTTATCATGAGATCCCGACATTCCTTTGGGTTGCTCTGATCTTGCACAATTTCACACTGTGGTTCCCCCCCCCCCGAAAGCCAGTGTGATGTAGTGGTTAAGAGCGGTAGATTCATAATCTGGGGAACCGGGTTTGCGACTCCGCTCCTCCACATGCAGCTGCTGGGTGACCTTGGGCCAGTCACACTTCTTTGAAGTCTCTCAGCCCCACTTACCTCACAGAGTGTTTGTTGTGGGGGAGGAAGGGAAAGGAGAATGTTAGCCGCTTTGAGACTCCTTAGGGCAGTGATAAAACAGGATAGCAAATCCAAAACTCTTCTTCTTCATCTCTTTTCTTTGGGGCATGGTGCCCCAAAACACACATTTTGGAGCACCATAGCAGATCTCAACACTGGAAAGGGGTTTTTTTCCTGCAGGGGGGAAATGCACCTTGAAATCGTATCTGGTCTTGACAACCAAAATGGCTGCTGTTCTCTCACGATAAAATATGGGATGCCCTGTTTTTTTCTGGGACACATGCAGGGTATGTACCACTGGTTTCAAACTTCTAGTAGCCATGCTGCTGTTAGTTGTGCTTTCAACAAATCTGCCTAAAAGACTGGCTGGCACAAACAAGCTTTATGTATTCCAGGGATATAAGCACTCTCACAGTATTTCAACAGTAAATCGTTCATATTCCCACAAGGCCTGATGACAACCATCTTCACCTGTAACAGTTGCAAAGCATGCTGCCTTAGGGTTACAAAGCCTTGATGTGATGCAACCATGAATGAAGTGTATGAGCTCAAAAGCATCCAATATATTAAGTGAAGAAGGAAAAATGTAAATAGAAACCATGTGAAATTGAAATAGGCAGCTTTTATTTTTATTTTTTCCCCTTGCATAAGAGGCCTGCTCAGGGACAGGAAAAGGGAATTAGAAATATAATTCTACCTATAGGCTTCAGGCATAATTACTTAATAGTGCAGTCTCATGCATGCTTACTCAGAAGCAAGCCCCACAGTTTTTCCTTAGGTTTTCCCCCAAGCAAATGCTCATAGTAGGACTGCTGCTTAAAAGCAGTATGTTGCAAAGATTTTGGCCAAAAGGTATGTATATGAGTTGCTAACTGTAATAACCATAGGGAGCAAGCAGGAGACTAGTGGCTCATCTGAAAGATGTGTTGGCACAAACAGTTATTGTGCCAACACTTTTATTTCCATGAAAATGTAGGGACTAGCAGCTGCTATGCATAATACTCACATTTTCAGCAGATTTTATTCATGTCTGCCCTTGTCTGAACAATCACTGCAAGCATCATGAATAACAGCTTAATACTTAACAGAGGGGGGGCAGGGATGGTAACCTAGTAACCTTTGTGTAGTTGAAGGCTTAAAAATGAGGCTAAGTGGTTCTTTCATGGCAAGAGTGATTATAGTGTTGCAGCTTATTTCACTGTATTACATTTTACCCACATTTTTAAACAAAGTTGATGCATGGTTTTCAGAACCTAATTCACTAGTATAACTTACTGTACTAGTAAAGTTACAATATTACTCAACATAAAAATGGCTGAGGTTACCATGTGGATGGCTACTTTGATCTGCCTGCGTCATCCTCAACCACTAATAATAATACTGTACTTTTCTGTGTATAAGATGCACCCTATTTTTTTGAACCCCAAATTAAGAAATCAGGCCAGACCCCGAGCCCGAGCCCAGGCCATCCACACCAGAGGCCAAACCTGAACACCTGTGCATTCACTATTCATGTACAGTGGTACCTTGGGATGCGAACGGGATCCGAACGGGATCCATTCCGGAGTCCCGTTCGCATCCCGAACAGAATGTAAGATGTGACAGCGCGTCTGCGCATGCGCAGGTCTTGTTTCGCCACTTCCACGCATGCGTGTGATGTCATTTTGAGCGCCTGTGCATGTGCAAGTGGCGAAATCCGGAAGTAATGCGCTCCGTTACTTCCGGGTCGCCGCGGAGTGCAACCCGAAGGTGCTCAACCTGAAGCGTATTTATCCTGAGGTATGACTGTATAAGATGACCCCTAATTTTTGACTATTTTTTTTAGCAAAAAACATTGTCTTATACATGGAAAAATATGATATATTATTAATCAGACTAAATTATACGTGTTAAACAAACAATGCCAAAACCCAGTCCATCCAAAGCAGGATCTAATAGTCTCTTCTTCACCTGCCTCCTTCCCTTTCCTGCTTGACCTTTGATGCCCCTGTGGTAGGTGACAACCTAACTGGAAGTGTCTGATGAGTACCTTTCACATGAAGGGGTCAATGTTGCTAGGGACAATGGAACTTGTTGGAGAAAAGCAAATACATATCCTTCTGAACTTCTAGTTATTGCATGTGCAAGTTTAAATCACACAAGGGCACTGTTTGTGTAGCAATATAGCCAGCATTTGTTTGTAAGCCTCTATGTTTACAGTAACCCCACCTCTAAAAAGCTGAGATTGTTTGTTCTTCTCTCCAGATAAGATATCTGCTATTTATTCTCTCATTTCCGCTCATACTGTAAATGGTTTCTGCATGAATAAAGTTTTTGAATTCCAGAAACAGTGAGTGGTTATTTCGGTCTAATTTAACCCAAGCTGCAAGGTCTGCAGTGCTAACAGAACTTGCCATTGGTCCTACTCCTGATATTACATTAGCCCCCTGCCCTCTGGCATCCATTTACTAACTGTGGACAGCTGAGTTGAGTAGGCTGCATGCATAGGCAGTTTGTATGGTAACTGGAATCCTGTGCAATCGTGGTTCCACCTTCCACAGTCTATGTAATAAGCTTCTCCAGCTCAAGATGCCCATGAACATTAGAGGGTGGGGCCAGGGAGCTTTGCAACCTCAAAGACAGGTCCAGCATCAGGACCAAGATGCTAGACACAGCTCTGCCATGGTTTGTTTAGCCAGGGTGTGGTGTGTTTGGAATATTCCATGGTTCATTTTCTGACTTATGGTTGTTGTTAGCTTATAAACCATGGCCTGCTTTTAACGATAGTTTGGTGTTGTGCCTGAACCCATTGCCTTGTTTAATCATGGTTTATTTGGCCATGCCATCCCAGACAAGCTCCAGAGAGGCAAGAGCATCTGGAAAAGAAGCCGAGCTTTGGAGACAGCTTGTGGTTTGTTGAATAAACTATGGTTTAAAAAAACCATATCTTAACCATGACACAACCATTGTCTGGAATAAGACTACCAGGAAACCAGCCTGGAAATTTTGAATGAGAAAAGTTGCCTTTCATTTTTGCTTCTTATGTTTCAGTGCTCACCCATAGCACATAAAGTAGGTGGCTGCAAAATGAGGTGATGATTTTTAACATAACCTTTCAAATTATGAGCAGTGTGTTCCTCCCAGACCTCTTGCTGTGCAGTCCAAAAATGATTTCAGTGGCACAGACAAAATGATTTACTGCCACCCAAATAATGAATTAAAGAACATAAGCAATGAAATGAATGTGTTGAGGTATAACAGTAGGTCGTCTTTACTTAAGAGTTGTATTTATGAGGGAAGGAACCATAAGTAAAGCAAATAGGTGATTATACAGAATAATCACATCATAAATTGAATATAATCTGTTTTTTATAAGACAGATTTTGGGTCTCTTCTACAGAATCCATCTTATTTAGAAAAGTTTATGGTTTTATTACTTCCTAAGGTAAAAAGTGATACATTTTTAATGTTGGAAAGACCATGAGATGAATAGATTTTCATTAGAATATATTTCTAACTGTGATTAGGGATCTCCAAGGAAATTTCCTCACAGGCTCAGAACACTAACTCTTGATCACATGTATGCAAATAAACTTGAAGAAAGGAGTCTTTGCTCTCATCTAAATAATTCACCTTCAGCTGGAAAGAATAATGGAAGCTGCTAAGGAAGTGCATAAAATTAAATGCAGAGTTTGCTACCATATTTCAGCCACTGAGCACGAACAATTCATCCCTACCATGCAGTGTACAAAAGTAGTTGTAGAGAATAGTAGGGATGCTAGATTTCATTTGCAAGGAGACAAGTTGTCTCGTAAAACCCAGCCATGCTTAAGGACAAGGACATGGGGAGACACGAGGAGTGTTCAGGCAAAAATGGTTTCACCTAATTTATGGGTAATATAAGTTACTTGAGACAGACCTTGCTGGTTTTCTCATATATATATATATATATGATTGCGGAATGAAAATAAAGCAGTATTGCTGAAAACCTTTATCTGAAGCCTTCAATAAGAAGGGATTGGTATCTTGGTTTGATGAATTAGAATTTGTCTGTGTGTCAATTTTTATCTTGTTTAATAAAATGTGTATTTTGCAGGACAATTCTTATTTTTTGTGAATTAGAAAAGTGTGGGGGAAGCCATAGATCACTGAATTTTTAGAAGAGAAAACTGATATTTGGCAGTCATCAATAAATCCTATGTATGTTGCAATGGAAATACTTTCATTTTATTTGAGTAGGACAAAACTTTCTTCTGTAATATAAATGAGATTGATGATCAACAGTGATCTGTGTTAACTTTTAATAGGTATGGGCAATGTCCTTCCAAACTGCTTTGTTTCTCCATTTGTTTCCATTATATTACAAAAGCTTTGGCTTTGTCGCAGACATTTGCTTCCCTCCCCCTCCATTCCCATTTATTTTTGTTACCATTTATTTCAAAGTGAAAGCCAGCTGTTCTGCTGGTGCCTTTATATTCGGTGTTTTTCATACTATTGACACATATTTTCAGGAATCCTACTTCCTATTCCCCCCCCAAAAAAAACAAGGGATCAAACCTGCAAAATTTCAGAGGGGGAATCCCAATTTATAAGCAATTAAAATGGCACACCAGGCTTAAGATGGCAGATTTTACAAGAAAATGGGCACAAATAGGCAGACATGGGGAGCAGACTTGACAAAGCAGAGGACAGAGGCAGATTTAGGGGAGTGCAACTGGTTCAGTTGTACTGGGTGTGGAGCCATGCTGGCACTGCAGGAGTTGTTGCAGCTATGCCGTAGAAGGGAAGGCAAGAGGTGGGGAGTGCTGAATATTGGCGTCGCACAGGCACTGCACAGATGCACATAAGCAGAAGACAGCATAATAGTAAAGCAGAGGTTCTTACAATGGCATAGAAGCTAATATAGAGGCAGGCCTAGAAAGCAAGCTAAAAAAGCATAGTCTGCAGGTGCATGAGAGCAAAGGCACTGTGAGAGAATGCTTCTCAGATCATCGTAACTATACACAGAGGAAAGATAAATATGTGTGTAGGGTGGTAGTGGATGCAAGCACTTCCCTTTCAATTTCCAGAAGTAACTTATCCCCGCAGCAGAAGGATAACAAGAACTTTCACGCCAGACTATTTCAGTTATAAACCCTAACTCCAGCCAGGCAGCGTTGCTGTCACACACACTTCTTGGAGTAGCTTGGGATCAGTGTGACAAGTTGCATTGCTCCAAAGCCACCCTAGGAAGCTCAGCTAGCAGGAAGCAACCAATCCACTTACTGGAATGGTATGGAAGCAATACATTGTGACATTTCATTGAGCTACTCTAGGAAGTGCAGGAAGTGAGATGAGACAAAGAGGGCCCCTTACCACTGTGAGCAACATGGGACCCTTTTTAAAATGAAAGAAAAACACCCCTGCCTTGTCACGTGGTTAAGGGAAGGGCATCTCCCTCCACTCTCTAACTATTTAACAGAGAATTATCCCATGCCATATAGCCTTTTGTTTGATTAAACACACACTTAAAATGTTGACCCACAGAGCAATCAGGTGTTTTCGTCAATACTAAATTGAAAACTACTGCCTAGCCACAACTTTTGCCTTTCTCTGGCAAAATGTGTATTTTATTTTCTCATTTTCTCATCACCTCAAAACAATTTTTAATATTACTTTATCTTCTCTGAAAGATACCTAGTATGTCTTTATCTTTAAAACATGATGCTATAATGCAGGAGTATTATAATGCATTGTGTTAAACCACATGTTGTTGATGCAGATTTCCTGCCAGATCAATCACCTTTCTACTTTCATATACATTTTTGCCTCTGGCCACAAGTAATTGAAACCAGTGTCTATCTTTGTTTAATTTTCATTGAATGATAAAACATCCATGTCACTCAATACTCTGCATATTTACTTGGAAGTAAGTCCGCTGAGTTTAATGAAGCTGGCTGCCATGTAAGAGTGCATAGGATTTACAGTGATTTGATTTGATTTATTATATTTCTGTGCCGCTTTTCAGTCAAATGAATCACAAAACTGCTTACGAACAATAAATAACAATAACGTAACAATAACATAATAGAATATCACAAATACAACATAAATCACATAGAATAATTAACAAATCATCAGTGAAACAATTAAACAGTCTATAAAACATTATTAATAAAGCAATTGCATACATGTCGTCCCCCCACCCCCCTATGGAGGACCTACTGTGTTCACTCGGACTTAATTCAAAGTGCCTCTCCCCCTATGGGTGCCATGGGTAAACTTATTCAGGTTTCCATGTTCCAATAGGTTCTGCATTCCAGTATGCACTCGGCAAAAATGTCATGTACGTTTACAAACAGCTTCCTTAACTTGAAGCACAAAAAGACAATAACTTTCCTGTAGATAAACCAAGCAGGTCATGCTTTCCACTTACACCAACATTCAAAGGAGAGTCCACTACTTTCTAAGACAGGCTGCTCCACTGTTAAACAGCTTATACAGTGGTACCTTGGGTTACATACGCTTCAGGTTACATACGCTTCAGGTTACAGACTCTGCTAACCCATAAAGAGTACCTCGGGTTAAGTACTTTGCTTCAGGATGATAACAGAAATCGTGCTCCAACGGCGCAGTGGCAGCAGGAGGCCCCATTGGCTAAAGTGGTGCTTCAGGTTAAGAACGGACCTCTGGAATGAATTAAATACTTAACCCGAGGTACCACTGTACCACCAGAAAGTACGTCCTAATTTTTAGTCCCTTTTCTTGTAGTTTGAACCCATTGGTTCAGGACTTTCCCTATGGAGCAACAGTAAACAAACTTGCTCTACCACCAGTGTGACAGCCCTTCAAATATTTCAAAATGGCTATTGTATTGCCTTTTAATAATCTTTTCTGCAGGCTAAACAAACTCGACTACTTCAACCTTTCTGCACAGAACTTGGTCTTCAGACCTGTCACCAACTTTGTTTCCCTCAAAAGTGAACTCGGTTCTCATTTTATATCTGATATCTTGACTACAGTTTCAGAGCAATACCAATTATATTATTAGTTTTATCTGAAATTAAACCATGTTGCCCAAATACCAATACTTGCTGGCATAATCATAATGTGAAATTTCAGGACACATAATACAAACAGTAATCATTGATAGTGAAATATAGTCATGATAACTGGCAAAAACTGCATAACCTATTTTAGAACAAATCTAGCAATAGATTAACTGAACAAATATTTGTTTATCTAAAAGCCTGTGAATTGCCCTATTTCCATTAAAATTAATTGCAGTATTGCGGAAGATAATACAGTGGTACCTCAGGTTAAGAACTTAATTTATACCGGAGGTCCGTTCTTAACCTGAAACTGTTCTTAACCTGAAGCACCACTTTAGCTAATGGGGCCTCCGGCTGCTGCTGTGCCGCCGCCACACAATTTCTGTTCTCATCCTGAAGCAAAGTTCTTAAATTGAGGTACTATTTCTGGATTAGCTTGAGTCCGTAACCTGAAGCATCTGTAACCTGAGGTACCACTGTACTTGGATCTACGTAGTTTAGGAGGGAATGGATAAGAAACTCTTCAGGGTGTGGATGAGGTGATGGGAGATCTGTAATGAGATCCCCCACGTCTTTTAATTGCAGGAGAGCATGCATTTTCTCAGCCCGTTCCAGGCTGCTAATGACCCCATGGAACAAGGCATCTACACATATGTATTTTTGGCCCTGTGAGGCATCTAGCAGCTCCAGAAGTGATTTGGAAATCATCATGGAAGGAAAGAATTAACCATTCCAGTCCTGCAGTCCCAGTGTGAATTTGAGCCTCATTGTTAACCTATTATAAATCTGTCTTCATCACATCCATGTTGGTTCTTGGGCAGGCACATATTTGCCATATGAACACTGGGCTAAATAACAATACAGTATACTTTCCTGATGATGGAAATGGAATTATTATTATTATTATTATTATTATTATTATTATTATTATTATTCCACCCATTTTACTGGGTTGCCCCAGCTTCTAACAAATTATAAAACCACAGTAACACATCACACATTGAAAACTTCCCTATGCAGGGCTGCTTTCAGATGTCTTCTAAAAGGCAGGTAGTTATTTCCTTGACGAGGGTGTTCTGCCCCCTGCCTGGTTTACTGCAATATGTTCCCTGTAACCTCATTTCTTGCAATGAGGGACATATATTGTGGATCATTCTGGAAGCTGAGTTGGCCTGGGAAGGCGATTCTGTCAAAAAATAACAGTACAAATGCACTAGTGACCAACACTAGGGGAACCACATATGACAGAGTTCTTCAAGTGGTTTTATGACTACCACAATTTTTTTTATTAAAAAAAGCTGTAAAAGATTTATTGTATATTACTTACCCTTTTGATGCAAACATATTACTAGGGCAGGATCCCCAGAACTGACATTTTAAAACTGGGTTCTAATATTTTGCATAGCATAAAGTGTAAAGCCTATGTAATTGGTACTTCCATTTATGTGAAAATTTTGATCACCTGAATGTTCTGGATGTCATCCAATATATAAAGAAAAATGAAGTGATCCAGTAATGCCTCTAGGCTCCCATCCATCATGATCCATAGTAGTCTCATTGCAGCCAGTATTGGGATCTCCATTTTTTTGCACAGCATTCAGATTCACATGAAGATAGGGGCCACATTCAGTAAAAGGCTTTTTGGGAATTTCCTTTCTAGTGAGCAGCAGACAAGTCCACTACATTGGTCATGTGAAATCTCTTTTATATTCTAAAGGCCCTTGATGAACTGTGACCCTTCTCTTGGCTGTGGTGATTTGGGGGGGGGGAGGTTTTTGAAGGTTTCCTATGTTTAAAGAGCAGTTTGCAAACCAAAGTCTGATGATTATCCTCTCCCCCAAATTCCTATGCTACATAGCAAATCCAGTTTTTAGTTTTGCCCATCTGTTGTTTCACTGCCACACCGTTATTCTCCAAATATTGGAGATGAAAACAAGTCTTACATATGAGGTAGTTATGAGTGTACAGCTCGATCTCATTTGTGTTTACTCAGAAATAAATCCCACTTCATTTAATGGAGGTGACCTCTAGGTAAGTGTGCACAGCCCAAATTGTTATGCTGTGTTGTTCTAGTAGACCTGTGTAATCTTTTACTTTTATGAGGTAACCTGAATCTTTACTCAGTTAATATTCAGGGAGGGGGGATATCAAAGGTAGTCAGATGACAGCTTGAATGTAGCTTGAATCTCTTTACTGCATTTTTTCAAAAAATGTTTTGTTCTATAGACTTAAGTTTAACTAAAAGTATGTCTAGATATAATAATAAAATATAATTCATGCGCATGTGTGTGTGTGTGCAGTCGCTCTGCACACTTTCCCCCTTAACCCAGGGTTTGTCAACCTGGTCACTACCACCCACTAATGGGCGTTTCAGGATTCCAGGTAGGGGGTTCTACGACACAAGCTGAATCCTCCTTCCATTGAGCAGTGGTGGGCGGTAAGGAAAGATTACCATCAAGAAAGTTGCATTAGTGGGCAGTGGGTATAAAAAGTTTGACTACCCCTTCCTTAACCTGTGTTTTATCTTGTGAGCCACATTGTATAAAACAAGGCTGTGTTTCCACCTTCATTATAATTGGGTTGATACCTTTCCCCCTTTTGACCAAAGTGGATGAAATTAACATGTACTGGTACTTCTCCAGATTTGCTTGCCAATTTGAAGAAAAATAGGTCAAGGGATAATCCCTTATGCAGGGAAGTGGGTTATCTATTTCTTCTTTTAAAAAAAGAGCTGGTGAAGGTGTGTGCATTCCTGCTTGTACATTTTAAAAAATATGTTGTAGCTTCATATTGGCCTATTTTCTAGTGGTTTCTTTGTGCCCTCCAATAGGCTTTGCAGCTCTTTGATAGGCCTTGCAATGTGAAACTTTCCAGAATGCTGCCTGCAGAGTTCTGAAGAACTCTCTTTGTTGTTCCTGTTAAAGCAGAACAGTGTAGGATTCTTTAAAAAGTTAGATGAAACTTCTAATTTCAGCTTTAAAAAACCTTCCAGTGCTGTGCTACAACAACAAAACAACAAAAATCAGGAGCTCTTTGGTGCTCCACAGGGAACATTTTCAACAGTGTCACTTCTTGCAAAGCCCATGATTCTAAACAGAGATACTGTGTGGGAAATCATAGAGCTGTATATGCTCAGAAACTATGCTTTTGTAGAGATGTACAATCTAATTTAGGGGGCAGTTAATGACATTGCACTTAAACTAGGGAGTGTCCTCATTCCGTATTCTAAACTTTCTGTTCTGTGCAGTCACTCAAGTTCTTTGCGCAACTACACTCTGTTTGCATCAACAACAAAGGCTATAAAGGTATGTCCTTGTACCACTTAAATATGTTGACGTTAAGGAGGGTGTTGGAAAGGCAGCGGTGCTTTTTTCATGTGGAACACACGGTATCTAAATATAGGCAAATAATAAATCTGTATCATTAATCATTAATGGGTTAGTAACAAAATACAGGCTCAGCATAATCCCTTTGGACATTGACAAGTGCATGCTGCCACCTTAAATAATGGCATAAAAAGGCTGCACAGCTACCCAATATAGATTTACCATAGCAAATGAGTTTGTGTTACTGTATATATTTTGTTGTACATCCCTCTATTATCAATAACATTCTTTATGCCTCATAAAGGGCAGCCCAAGCAGGAAAAGAATAATTGCCATTCTGCATGGAGTCGGTTTATTGATGAGGTGGACAGAAGTAATATTTTTAGCCTGCTGGCTGTCCATCTGTAAGCAGTTTCCTGGAGCTGCCACTTCTCCTTTCTCAGGAAACTGTTATGGCTTTGTCTACCCAAGGAAAATAATGAGACCCATCTATCAAATGGCAAGCAAACAATAAACTCTATACCTTCCAATTAATTTGTTTTTTCACCTCTGTTTACCAATGTGCATGCAGTTAACTATCCATCATATTATAAGCATTTAAAGAAGTACATTTTTCAAAGGCTGAATCCATTAACCCCTTTGCTAGCAAATATATCTGAATGCCCTCCAGCTAAAGAGGGTATTTTACAAAATCAGTCATTTTAGAGAGGCAGCAACTTAACCATATAAAGTGCCTAGTGAAGCATACTGAAATGGTCTCAATCAAACCCATGGGATGGCCAGGTCTTTATTTTCAGAGAATGTTGGTTTTAAAATGCAACACGTGCTAGATGAGTAAATAATACCTACTTCCTATTCTTATTTTGTACAATGACACCTTTGGATGATGCTAATACTAGCATTGGGGGCATTTGGGGATTGGTGCACACAGATCTACAGAAATGAATAGTAGAGGACAGTTTCTTAGCAGAAAATGTCCCATCCCCCCCCCCCAGATTCAAAGTGCCTTTTCAGTTTACTTTTGCTACCACCTCTTTAAGTCCTTAATAGACTTCACATGCCAGCAATAAGTTCTTGGAAGGTAGTGTGCATGCCACCTGTGCAACATTGCAAAAGGCAGCATCATGTTGCGGGCAGCTGGTGCAAGTGTTTGATTGTGGCCTGGTAAAATGCTTGATTTACTCTTCATTCCTAAGATACTCATGCCAACAAATAAGTGCTTAGCCTAAGTAGCAGCTGCTACACCTCCACAAGGTCAAAATTTATGACTTGCACCTTGAAAAATACAAATAAACAGCTACAAATTTCCTTGGTGGCCTTGAACACTGATGAACATTCCTCACATAGAAAACCCCAATGGTCC
Organism: Podarcis raffonei; assembly: GCF_027172205.1. Taxonomy (NCBI): domain Eukaryota; kingdom Metazoa; phylum Chordata; class Lepidosauria; order Squamata; family Lacertidae; genus Podarcis; species Podarcis raffonei. The sequence goes on from NC_070604.1 coordinate 58,277,494, forward strand.
CCACACACCCATCTTCTCTGTCTGTTGCAGATTGCAAGCCCTCCTTTTCTGCATCCACTATAGCATATAGAGCATTGTACACCAAACAAATATTGACAGAGTAGCAGAAGCTGAAATATACATGATATCTGGTCCACCTAAATGGGGCTGCTTAGATTTTGTCATTATTAGATTTCGGGGGGGGGCATTATGAAATAAGCCAATCAACAGAGGTACTGTTGAACATAATTGCCCGGATCAGAAAACTTATTGTAGGTACACCATGGTATTGTAGGTAGACCATGTCCCCTACAAAATATATAGTGAATTATTTTTATTTACATATTCCATATATAGTAAAAGATTTGCCATGCCATTGGGATAAGGGAGGAGCTGCTGTTTGCGAAATTCAAGCCTAAGTGTGCAGTTCTTTGGAACCCAGACAGTGGTATGAACAATGGCAGATGCAGCTTATCACAGTATACAGTAGTAACAAAGGAAAGGAGGACTTATAACATCTAGCAGTATTTGGAATTTACAGTCTTAGGGTGAAACCATGTATGAGAGTGAGTGTTGTCCAGGCATGAGTAGAACAGACTTCTGCCCACACAATGGAACTGCATCTTTATCTCCTCCTTCCTGTAGCTCCCCCCCCCCAATTTGTTCCAGGGATCAGAGCATTGGATTGTGCCCTTGGTTCATTTTTTCATTGTGCCTAAGTTTGGAAATATTTTCTCTTGAGGTGCAGTGGTAAATCTGAAGTACACAATGTCATGGTGATAGCCATAATAAGCCATGTCCTCAAGGTGAGACAAGCCCGCAAAGAGATTTCAGGCGACTGTGTTGATGCAATATGTGAAACACATACCAAAGAACAACCTGACATACTATAATGCCTCAGTGCAATTCTGCACATAGCTTCCTGGGAGTAAGCTTCACTGTACTCACCGGTGCTTACTTCTGACTGCACAGGTTCAGCTGCATACATAAAACATACTGCATTTTAGCAAAAGACCTGAAATGCATCCTTTTCCATTTAATTTGAAATTCAATTAATATTGCAAAGTAGTACTATTTAAGCACAGCATGTAGTAAGAATGCCATCAAAGGAAAAGTATCTAGCCTTTGCTTCCTCTGTGCTAATACGTCAGAAATAGCCTTGAAAGCCTCATTATCACCTTGTTCACTTGCTGGAGCAAGGAAGCTCTATCACATGGGTAGGCAAACTAAGGCCCGGGGGACAGATCTGGCCCAATCACCTTCTAAATCCGGCCCACGGACGGTCCCGGAATCAGTGTGTTTTTACATGAGTAGAATGTGTCCTTTTATTTAAAATGCATCTCTGGGTTATTTGTGGGGCATAGGAATTCGTTCATCCCCCCCAAAAAAAAAATATAGTCTGGGCCCCCACAAGGTCTGAAGGACAGTGGACCAGCCCCCTGCTGAAAAAGTTTGCTGACCCCTGCTCTATCAGTTACCAAGTACTCTCTGGCAGATGATGTCATCACTCCTGCTCTGAAGAAAATTGTGAAGCTGTATTCTCTAAATATCTAAATGATATTCTTCCCACATGTGGTGAATGAGAAAGATTGATATTTCACATGCCAGACAACCATACAAAGCTGTAATATTTAAGTAGCACATACATGCGCCCAGCTGAAAAGCACAGCTCATTTCCCTCATATAGCCAAATCTTGGCATAAATGTATTGTTGTAAAGAGAGTATTGCATATTTGGTTGTTGCTTTATTTTTGTAAGAGTTTGCAATGGTTTGAAAACTATTATGTTACTGATTTTGTTGTTGTTGACAGAAATACACTTGAAGAAAAAGTCAGATAGAGGTCAGCTCAGTGTAAGTTAGTTAATTAATGGGGCAGATGCATGACCTGGGAAGACATCCAGATCCATCTTTTTAAAAAATGAAACTGTCCAATATTGGCTTCACTGAACAGTTTCCCCTCTATTGCTATGCCACTGCAAGTGTAACTAATGGTGTTCAAGCCCTTTGACAATAATCAGCAGTAAAAATATTCTGTCTTTATTTGCAGGTTATGTGCATGTGTGCTTTCTTTTTATTTAAATATGCATTATAAACAATAGCTTCCACTTGTCAAAATTCACATTACTGGATTCTAATCATTTAATGTATGTGTGAGGCATAAGTAGTTTAATCCTGCTGCCTTTGTTGGTGGGCACACATTTTCTGTTGCTGCCATGTCTGGAATTACAAAGGTTAATATGGATTACCCATAATGGGAGCAGCAGTTCACACAAGCATTGGGACAGTTTTTGGGTGGGGAGTGGGGTGGGTGGGTATGAAAAGAGCTCTGAAATGAACTCTCCAAACTGTCTGAAGGGAAACAAAATGGCAAAAAAGATTCAATGTAACTTCTTTTGTTCCAGATTGATTAACAGTATCAGCTATTAGCCCTGGAGGAATACTTAGAAGGCAAGAATAATATTTCATAAGAAAAGACTACAAACCCTGTAGTACTCATATTACGTTTAAAGCAATATAATCCGTTGTGATCAATTGCAGATTTTTTTTTCTTAAAAAGCTCAAAGGCTGGGAAGTATTTTGTGAGAAAAAAAATGCAGTGTGAGTGTCTTCTGCTATTAAATAAATAATTAAATAAATGGCACAGGAAATCAGTGAAGAACGAGCTCTGTTTAAGAACAAACCTTCCAGGCAGCTGACGTAGATTGAATCCATGTTATGCTAATAACTACCAATTGATGTAGGGTCATTTTTGAATGAGACACACATTTAACCCCACAACACAAGAATAAATCTCAGTTAATGCTCAGTACAGATGGATCACACATTTGTTGGATTGCTGTAGGCACTTCCCATGCTAGTTTATCTATTTTTCTCTCACAGGCCCTATATTGGCCATGATTATTGCTGTTCTGAGTTGTGTAGATGGTTGGTTCACAAACCCTGCCTAATATTTTGGCAATATTTAGGTGCTTCAGTGGTTGTGGAGCTGGGGTAATGCAGATCTACTGGGTGGTATTAAAATGCTATTAAAAGTGGACAAATCTCTGAAACAGATTCTGGTCAAGGTGTCTGCCTGTTGCTCTTGCCGCTTAGACTATCCTCCTTCCAGTGATTATATTTTTGCCTGCTTTGACTACTTGATTGTAATAAATAGGTTTATCTGACCCTTTCACAATGAGAAAAGGCTGCAGTTTTGTATGCCAGCTTTCAGTCAACATTGGATTGCAGTGGAAAAGCTGAAGGTTCTCTTTTCAATAAATAAGTCAGATGGATCCATTTGCCACTAGCAGCGAGCAGACCAAATCTAGACTGATTTCAATATTTGACAGAAAACTGGTAAGGAAGCCACTCATCTCTTACAAAGTTACACATCTTCAGCAGCTTTCCAGTTGAATCACCTGGTGGATTTTACTTTTAAGTACTACAGTAACATAAAAATTGCCCACCAGTAGACCACCTACCCACCCTGAACCTATTAGTCTGAAATTTGGCATGTTTTATCTACTTGAAATTTGCATGCAGGGTAATTCCATCAGTTTATGTAGAAATGTGCTGGTGCTGGTAGGAGCTAAAACCATGCTTTTGATTTCCCAGTACTGCACAGATCCAAAGTTGAATCGGGTAGTCCTTTAAGCACTTTGGATTCAGGTGGTCTGCTTTTCAAAGTGCAAAACTAGGTATTAAACCAATTTGTTTGATCAGTTGAACCCTAGTATAAAGTTTTGTGTGAAATATGCATGTATAAACAGATAGATAGAACTTAGCTTCTCAGAGATCAGCTTAAAATGTGTTGGCATATGTGAGGGTGTGTGTGTGTGTGTGTGTGTGTGTGTGTTAGGGTAAGAAGCTTGAAAATAGTAGCTGTATGGAAGAACAGCCTTGGGTGAAAGGGGTCTGTCTCAAACATTTGTGAGGTCAAACTCTTGATCTTCACAGCTGGCTTTAAGGAATCATTGTAGTAGCTTCCCATCAGCCAATTAACCTAAGTCCAGGAAGAATCCCCTTTCTTCATTGCCAAGTAATCTACCTTTAGTACTGCCTGCTGGCTGGTGACTGTGGAAGGATTTTTGAAAAGCTCCTTCCAGGTTTAAAGGATTGGATTCTCTGTTACTGTAGATAATACTTAACACATATAAGAAGATAATGTTTGTAAACATCAAGGCCTGTGCTGCCTGATAAATAATTCTACTGAAATAGTAAAGGACTGTTCAAGGATTGCTGTAAATGTCAGCATCTTTCCTCTCACGACATTCCTCAAATTGACTTTTGTTCACAGGAGAAATCACAAATGCCACTATATTTAAAGATGGTATGAACCATTTTAATAATAATAATTTAAAATTCATTCCATCAGAAAAAAATAAACAGAATTTTGTAAGTAAGCAAGCAAGCAAGCAAGCAAGCAAACAAACAAAGTATATAGGAAGTAGATCATTTCATTCACATAAAATTCAAGGTCATATGTTTCAAAACACACTCCCTGTTAAACCTGCAAAGTTTACAGCCCTTGTAGCTTTGTGTTGTTGGTCAAACTGAAACTATAAACTAAATATGAAAAATACACAGTTGTCTAGGTCATTTCACTTGCCAGGATTTAGAGAAAGTATAAAGGAAGCAATAAACGCAAGCTCTTATTCTTTCTAAATCATGGTTTTTATAGCCTGCCAGCATTTGGCCACTTACAGAGTAAGTTTATTTGGGGTGATGTCTACAGCCTTTGCTTCTGTCACATTCCTATCTCAATAAATACATCCAATCTTAAATTAATATATGGCTCCCCTTAAACTCTTTGTAACACTATAGCCATCAAATAGATTGAATAAGTAAGTTAAATGACACAAACTCTTAGCGCTTTTTTTTTTTTTGGTCTAGGTATAAACATAATTTTCTGTAGCCTTAGATTACATTCATACAACCTTTTAAACATATTTCCTGCCTCTACTTCTTTGGGCAGTGAAGCTTAGCTATCTTTGCAAGGCACAATGAGTTAAAAGGTCATGTGAATGCGCCTGTTGAGCATAATTGTGTGTGCGCAAGTGTATGTAGTTTATAATAGCACAAAATCTGCCAAAATCAATTCATTCTAAATTTGGGGGTGATAAAGCCTATTGTTTAGAGGAAACATTCAAGACACATCATCAGACACCAGATGGTAGCACAGCCTGCTGTCAGTTTCAAAATTCCTAGCCAGCGCTTGACACAAAGTAGCATGGTGAGATTAGCATGCCTTATTCATTGGGTAGGAATACTGACAACTTTTTTTAAAAGTAGTTTTTAAATGCTGTTTTAATTTAAAATGCAAATTAATGTCGTCGTCCCCAAATTGTAAAATAAAGTTTTCCCAACATCAACACCTTTTGAAAAGTTGCAAATTTAGTTGTTAACAGGCAGAGCTTAAACTTGGATGCATCATAGGGATATGCAAAACTTTCACTTTCATAGATTTATTTCCAGTTACCCACATGCTGATGGAGTAACTATAGCAATTAAACTCTGCCAAAGTTTAAATCTGTGTGCATATCTGAATCATTATTGTACATACATGCTTTGTGGGGAATTCTTTGTAGCAACTGGATGTGGTTAATATTTCAGCATTTCCAGTTGAGAAAGAAACAAGCACAGAAAATTTCACTATTGCATGAGAACTTGTTCATCCAGTTATCACACTGGCAGAGCCAAACCAGCCCTCCTGCCAGTGCATTCACACAACTCTGACCTCCCTCAACATCTCCTCCTCCCCCTCCCAGTAAGTAAGGATCTGTCCTTCCAGTGAGCACTCAGGGCTGATTTCCTTAAGAATGGAGAGGTTTGATCTTCTTGCAGTCCATGGGACTCTCAAGAGTCTCCTCCAGCACCATAATTCAAAAGCATCAATTCTTCGGCGATCAGCCTTCTTTATGTTCCAGCTCTCACTTCCATACATCACTACTGGGAAAACCATAGCTTTAACTATACGGACCTTTGTCGGCAAGGTGATGTCGGCATAATACATTTCAAATCCAGACCGAGAATATGGCATTGTATTATCATTAGCATTATAAAACAACTTACTTTAAGAAGATGCTTTTCATTAAATTAAATTGGTTCATTAATGTAAACTAATTCATTGGAATGCAATTTTGCACTGGCAATTTTGCTAGTGTGTTGTGTTCTACGGGACCAGAAAAGCAGCAGATTTTGTAGCGAAAAGATAATCATCTCTAGAAATACTATGTTAGGCATTAGTATTATTTAATAGTATAATTTTGCAATAATGAAAGGAAAGTAAGCCAAAATATATTTTTTCTAGAATATCATGTAGGCCAAATAGTAGAAATGCATGTTTCTGTATACAAGAGATCTAAATTAATCCTGTAAGGTAGCTCTGTTGCTTGTTAAAATGTCATATGTTTTCCTTGGGGAAAGAAAGAAAAAAGGTTTCCAGGGATAAATATATTAGCAACCTTGAAGTAATTGTGTGCATGGACAAGTTAGATGGCTCATCTGAGTTTGGTTAAAAAAGGAAACAATATATTAAAGTAATGTAATATGGAGGTGGCAAGTAACAGGGTTGCAAAAGTGCATTTATTTTATTTTTATTTTGCTTTGAGATGGCATAGACTGGATGAAAGAAAGAAAAAAGTACTCTCAACCCTTTCCCATCTTGGCTTATAAGATCAATGGATGGGCCTAGTTAGTGGTGCAGATGCTTCCATGTGGCAGGGAGTTGTGCTGTCTGCCTTGAAGGGGAGAGTGGTACATCTTCTCAAGAAGACCTCCCTATCACTCAGAAGTGTGTGACAACTACTGTCCACACTCTGGAATTGTACTGCTGATCCTGCCAGATGTTGCATAATGCACAGATCCTCTACAGCAGGGGTAGTCAACATGATGCCTTTTGATAAACTACAACTCTCATCACCCCTGACCATTAGCCATGCTGACTGCAGCTGGTGGGACTTGTAATCCAACATCTGGAGGGCAGGATGTTGCTTTCCCTGCTTTACAGGACCTGAAATCCTGCACAGTCTCATTTGACATTTTGAACTAGAAACAACTTCTAGAGGAAATCGCACTAAGTTTGTATTCCAGCAGAGCATTATGAACTTCACAGATTCATACACCAAGCTAGGTAATTGCAGTTTCTGGTCTCATCATTGTCTACAAGTTAAGGACTGTGAGGTACTACTGTTCCAACAATCAAGATACTCTCATACATTCTGTGTACATGTTGTAAACCAGTCTTTTCTTAGCAGTGCTACATAGAGTTATATCATGCTATTTCAAACTTGCAGATTGTAGCATTTTACAGGGATATCACATTTACGTCTAAGTGCTCTCTCTCTCTTTGAAGGAGTTTATCAGTAATATTGTAAACAGCTCTCTGGGGACTTCATTTTTATTTTCCTCCTTTGGAAAATAATAGGAAGCGATCATCTTTTTCCACCAAGCGGCACTGTATTAAGCATCAAGTTCAGCAGTCCTCTTGGGGAACTGTTGAATGTGTTGCCTTTATGGCTGGTTTAGAGATTGAAAAACCAGTTGGCAAAATTAGTGTGTCTTTATATTGGCATGTGGTTACACGTAGTTATGGTGAAATGCATTTCATGTGTCTAAGGCTCCTTGGATGCAATTGCTTTCATGGGATAGTTTATGGACCCAGCAGCAAGGTCATTTAAAAAGAATCAGCAGCACTTAGTGCTGAATGCCAAAAGAAAATAAAACCTTGAATACACCAAGCATTTATCTAATGAAGTAAATAAGCGTGTTTGCATGAATAAGTTATTGCTCTGTCTCCTTGTTAATCTGTTTGACAGCAGGAAACCAAGGTGATGTATTAGTGCTGTAGTTCTCCTTCTGTTTTAATGTCATGTACTAATCCCCTTTGTATCAGATCAGAAACGTTTGACACAGTATTTTCTGATAACTTCATTTCTCTTATGGTCACTAGTAAATTTGTATGAAAGGTTGTAATAATTTAATTGAACACAGGTGCTTATAGAAAGTGATGAATAACCCCAGGTGGAGACTTTTGATTTATTTATTTTTTTAACCAAAAGCTTCATTAGAGAAATGAACAATGGAATCTAAAATTTCATTCAGTTTATCTATGGCAAGAAGTATGAGGGTCTGAGATCTGTTCAGATGTGTTTTGATTCTTTTACCACAAAGTATTTGGCAAGCATTTCCCCCTCACACCTTTGTGGTCAATTTTTGTGGTCTTTTTGGCAAACAATTTCTTCCTGACTTTGTGGTCAGTTACCTTAAATATTTATTGGAATACTGTACAAGATCAAAGTCTAGCTGGATCTCATTAGAATGTGTTTTTAAATAAATGACTCAATGAATTTCCCCAAAGACAGGGAGGGGCACTTGCAGCCTTCAGGCCAAAATAGCCCTTGTGGGGGTTTTAATTTGGCCTGTGAGGCTGTTTTCCTGAGCCTCCAATATAACATGTAGACTATATAAAGTGTGGAGTGGGACAGGTAAAGGATTGATTGGAGGCCTGATTCTTCCAGTTATTCACCTGCAAATAGTGTTTGCATTTGACACTTTTAAAATCTGGTGCCAAACAGAAGCACTCCTGTGATCAGCTCCACTCAGGAGGAATGATTAGAGGTCCCAAGTGGAGCCAAATTGCACAACAGATGTTTTTGGTTTTTTCCCCTTTTAAGACTGACTTGAATTCAGGCCAACCTGCAAAAGGAGACACTTTACATGATGTCATATTGTCACCATGTGATTGGCAGGTGGGTGTTAAACCATCACAGGACCATCTTGGTAGTGCCTTGTTTGTGGAATGCTCTCCCTGAGGAAATGTTATCTGTCTTCCTCATTATTAACATTTATGAAGAATTAAACAACATCTCTGTTTACCTGGGCATCTGATGACTGAAATACACTGTTCCTGGCAACCTTGAAATTATTAATTGTTAGGGTATGTGACTGTTTTACATAGTTTTATTAATTCCTAATGTTTTCAAAGGTTTTATTTATTTATTTATTTATTTATTTATTTATTTATTCTAAACAGTTTTGCTTTATATTTAACAGTATTTTAATCGGTTTGGTGTCTGTTGGCCTGGGTATCTTTGTGAGGAAGGGTAGGATATAAATTTAAATAAATAAATAAATAAATATCCCAGGCTCTTTTTGTGCAGGTTTCCTCTGCATCTGAGGAGCCGCTTCCTAAGTCCCTTACTGACCCTCTTCATAGTCCCGCAAAGGTTGTCCCTCTGATGCTCATACAGTGCTGAGGCTGACCTTATCTTCTCAGTTCAGCAGGATTCTCTCGTCAGTCAACATATTTCTGCTGGAATGTAACCTATAATTATGGTCCAGTAGGTTTGAATGGATTGTCAACTCAATGACCAATCATAAACTGGCCACTTTGGATCCTACTGCTAAATACATAAAAATGGAAGTCTTGCATGGTGCATCACTATCTCTTACATAATAGTAAGGAACTCTGGCAGGCTATCACCTCAACAAAGGAAAATAGTCTAGTTTATATTTTAATATTAGTTGGATCCAGGGGTTAGAAGGATTTCACACACAGCCTACTCCCATACTCCCCCAAAAAACACCTTCATAACAGTAAGGCTCCATATAATTGTAACGAAGCATAACTATGTAGGAAAAATACCACACCTTCTGAGTCACAGATATTATGAAGATACACAGAACATATTTTCCATTCAGACTGAAAATGAATAAATGAATGTCATTAGGATAGTACACATTATACCAAGGTTTCTACTCAGTAGTTTCTAAAAGTAAATAGATATTTCACATAGGTATCAGGGGAAATCCCAACGGTCTGTAAAAAGGTGAGTTTGGAAAAGTATTAACTGCATTGTCTCAAAACTTTGCAGCTGCTTATTTTTGTGCAAAGGAAGGCATCCCATAGGAACTGCCCTTCAGATTGAAGACAAGAATTATATGTTTAGGACCCCAGTAGTGACGGAGCTGCGAAAGAGTGTTGGCCCTGGGGAATGTGTGTTTCATACTCTCAAACTTCAGAGACCACAGTAACTTTTAAATTGCATCCTATTTTTTATTTGTACACTGCAAACTGATATGTGTGTTTCAGAGTAATGGTAATTTGCTCATTCTTAGCAAATGTTGATCTTTTGAATTGTAATAATATTTATTTATTTATTTATTGATAGATTTGATTTCTTACCTGCCCTTCACCATGAAATCCTAGGGCAGGTAACAACAATAACATGTGCAATTATAAAACAAATACAACTGTTAAAACCATAACACACGGAAAGTGCAAAAACAATTAAAAACAGTTTTATATGTAAAATAACACCAAATCCACACACACACACACATGATGCAAAGAAAATGATTCCATATATAAATGAATCAAAAATAATTCCAATACAGATGCAGACTGGGGTCTCCACTTAAAAGCCTTATTGAAAGAACAAAGGGGGAAAACACAACAGAAAAGGAAACCACAATTACAGAATCCAAGCACTTTCCTAAGGGTAGGTGCCAGCACACTAACACCTCAGTTCTTATATAATAAAGAGCAGACCTCCCATACATCTTCTGCAGAGCATAGTAATTGATTAGGTATATAAGGGTATATAATGATCATTTAGATATCAAAGTCCCAAGCTGTACTTGTCTCAGAGGCTAGTTGGCAGTCAGCTCAATTCTTTCAGCAGCGGTGTAACATGATGGTGATCAGTGTTTTTTTCTAGAAAAAGAGGTGCCGGAATTCCCACCCTAAATTATTTAGCTTTTTTTAAACATCTGATGCTGCAGCGACTGCAGCACTTCCAAAAGCCTCCAGAGCACAGCTATGAGAGTCGTTCCGGCAGCAACATTAAAAGATGCTAGAACACACCAAGGAGGTGCTGGAACTAACCATGGAGGTGCCAGAGCTTACTTTGGGTGAGTTCCAGCTGAAAAAGAAAGCTTTAGTGGTGATAGTCTGCTCTGGTGAGATTACCCACACATGGATGACAGTGGTCAGGCAATCTTGGTCCAGAAACAGCTGTAGATGTCCAACTAAGACACTCCTAGCCGCTGAGATCACCGGGCCTTTAGTGACTGAGATGGATCTAGACTATGAACATGGTCCCTTAGAGGGAGTATGATCCTGCTGAAAGCGACATGCTATTTTCACACATCAAGCTAAAGGTTGTTTTGCCATTCCACACAAAAGTGTGTAATGCCTACGTTGCGTAGAAAGTACCGGTATGTTTAATGTAAAATATACTCCCTTCCCTTTTCTGTCCTGTGTTAACAACTTTCACACAGGGACACAAATAGTTCCAAGGAGATTCTGAGGATTTCTTAGTGGCATGTGATGGAGTATCATTAAATTGTTACCGTTCCTTCTTATAGCAAATTCACATAGTGAGTGTCAGTAGGATTTTAGCCAAACTGGGATCACAGAGAAACTAGAGGGAGGTATCAGCATGCTTGGGGAAACTCCGAGGTGCACAATTTATACTTTTCTTTCTTTCTTTCTTTCTTAAAGAAAACAATCTTTATAATGCCTAAAAAGAGTCCAAAGAGGACCAAGCATTCTCAGTAGCCACAGAAGTCATAGAAACACAGAACTGGATGAAGCGAGGAAGAGTGGCAGATGCTGCTAGAGGACAGATGCAGGTCCCACTTTCACTGATAGTTTTAGCATAGAATATGTTCTCTGCAAGCATAATTTGCTTGATTGTTGTGTCTTTAAAGGTGTTGTTCGGTCTACATATTGCTTGAAGTGCTGTTGGCAAGATCAGAAGATAGCTTTCTCAGTTTTGTTATCCACTCTTTGGAACTCCTTGCAAGGTGAGATCTGTTTGACCACTGCTCCTCTGGTGGCATTTTGGTGTCTCTTGAAATCTTCTTTGTCCAGACAGGCCTTTGATTTGAATGTTGATTGATTTTCCTGGTTATCTTCAGTTTCTAGATCTTGTTGCCATTTTATTTGCATTTGTTTGCTTATATCTTGGTATGTTTTATGATTTTAATTTTAATGTTCTTTGCTAGGTAGGGTTTATTTTCTTTTTGTTTGGTTGTAAGTTGCTTTGTGTTGCCCTTGCCCTTGGCAAGATAAAGTGACTGACAAATTTAATAAATAAAATAAAATAATGCTGACTGTGTCTGGTTCAAGGATCAGCCTTTCTGTTCATAAAGGTAAAGGTAAAGGGACCCCTGACCGTTAGGTCCAGTCACTGACGACTCTGGGGTTGCGGCGCTCATCTCGCTTTATTGACCAAGGGAGCCAGCGTACAACTTTCGGGTCAGCTTTCTGTTGATACCTGAGCATAAATCTGAACAAATTCAGATTCGGCAATCTTGTGTCTCATCCTCCAAGAGAGGAAAGCTAAAATCAAAACATGGAAACTTCATTATTATCTGTTCATTTCTGACTGGTTTCACATGACTTTATTCATGGAATAAATACACTCTGTCTACAATACCAGTAACTAACTCAGTTGGTCTCTAAGGTGCTACTGGAAGGATTTTTATTATTATTTTATTTTATTTATTTTGCTTTGTTTCGACTATGGCAAACCTACCTGTAATTAGAGCTTTTTTTAATATATAGCATTAGCATACTTGGGGCTGCTGTTGATAAAACACACTTAATCCCTCATTATTACCACTTCTCTAAAACAGTTTCCTGCCACAAAAACCTACTGCATAACTGGAGGGATGCTTTTATCTGTAAATTCTGGATTTACTGGAAGGAGGAAATGTTTTGGCAGGGAAAGCTGGTAAACAGGCTGTGAAAGCCTCCCTTGCTCATTTTTGGTTCCCAGTGCTGCTGCTCCTGTCATCTCCTCTGAAGGTGGAGAAATTTGTGCTGATTGAAACCCTGTTGTAGCATGGAAGATGCTCTCACAATCTGTAAGTCTAATTTGCCTGATTCCGGCACCTGGCATTTTTTAATTCCACTGAGAAGATTGCAGCCTGTTTTCCTCCAGCTGGTTATGTGTGTCCCCTTCCCCCTCCTCAAGTTTTCATAATGGTTCAGTTTTCTATATTAATAATTAATTAAAATTCAAATAAATTCATATTATAAAATGCAGCCAATGGCCACTAATATTTCAGTGTCTGCTAGAGGAAACAATACCTTAATTTCAAACAATAAGCATAGGATTACTTGTAGCAATACCAGAGCTCTATTGTATTGTATTGTATTGATCTTTATTACGGCCATTGGCCCATCACACGACAGTTTCCCATACCAACATAATGGACTTAAACCTCCAAATTTAAAACCGCCAAGACTTACAAGAAACAGACAAGAACCAAAGCAAAACAAAAACAAAAGACCAACATCATACATTACAACAAATTTGTAACATAAACATCGCCCTCTACTCATAAATTAGTAGAAGACATCAATGGTGAAATCACCTAATTACATCCTAAAACATAGATCATAGTTTAAAGAGATTATCCGAGCCGCACAGGAGTCCGTTCCTCTTCTTTAGGGATAGGACGCTGATCAAGAATCTGGCAACCATGAGTGATCTTAGGGGGTCATCATCATTTAATAGATATCTCAGTTTGGCTTCATTCGTATCATTGGCAATTCCCTTTAGATATTGAGCAAGAATACCAGAGCTCTAAATTTAGCATTCACAATTTGTGACAGCTATTGTCAATATAGCCAAAACATGTATATTCAAAGTTCCCCCTCCTCTCAGTTTCACTCATTTGTATCTGTCCTCCAGAGTAATATATATTTATTACCTTATTTATTACATCTATATCCCACCTTTTCTTCAAGGTCACATACAAATTTCTCCCCTCTCTATTTTTATCCTCAAAAGTACCATGTGAAGTAAGTTAGTTGATAGAGGGTGACTGGCCCATGGTCACCCAGTGAGCTTCATGACCAAGTAGGGATTTGAACCCTGGTCTCCCAGGTCCGAGTTTAGCACTCTAACCACTATACCACACTGCTTTTCAACTACCATTGATTATTGGAGAGGAGCCTCTTAATTAGACTGTGCTACTGACAGGAGTGCCAGCTTGGCCCCGCGACTGTGGGTGCCCGGGGACGTGGGTGCCATGCAGCATGCATGGCCCTAGCACTGATTGTGGGTGCCTGGCCCCTTCATGGGGAATTTTGTGGGTGTTCAGGCCCCAGGGAGTTGGCACATATGTCTATTGATCTGTGTTTTCTTCATACTAGAGAGCATCAGCACCCCAAAATGTTCTTGTTTCTCCCACTGCTGCAGCCTTGGATTCAAACCGAAACCAAACATTGTGCTCTGCCTCCCTGGCTTTCTAGCTTTGCTACTTCTAGGTTACATTACAGCCAAGCTCAACTCTCAAACTCTGGCTTTGTCCTTCTAACTATCTAAGAGTTCAAGGAGGGGCCCCACCTATTTGCCATCTGGCCCAAATACCCCTTGATTATCTTAATGGCCCAAGCATTTCCTCACCAGGAAGCTGGTCTGGCTTATATTTTAACACTTGCAGGATCCAGGGATTAAGGGAGCTTGCTTAAATTCTAACACTTGCTGAATCCAGGAATAAGAAAGATCTGGCACCCAGAAACTCATAATAATACATTTTAACTGTGCCAAGTCTCTGGGAAAAGAAATACCCTCCTACCCTGAGAGCTCAGTTGGCAGAAGTATTAGAGTTACTTCCTCTGGGAGTGTAAACGGAATATGAACTATAGTTCCATATGGTCAGAGTGCTGTACAGACAAAGAAAAAGTGTAAATGCCACTAAAGTAGAGCAGAAAATGTTTTTTGGAGGGTGAATAAATGCTGTAGCCACAAGTTGAAGCATGAGACATTTTGGAATGAACAGCACTGATCCAGTGATAACACTTTCTCAGTGTGATTTCTGTAAAAGGATTTGATTGGCATAAATGCAATGTCTTCATCAGATATTTTCTAGTGGAACCAAATGGTATTTGCACACAGTGAGTCTAATCCTAGTGGAGCAGATAGGATGTCCATCACCATCATTAAGGATGTTGAGTAGGAAGGTCTGTTGGAACATCTTTTTTTTAATAAGATGTATTGCCTTATCAAAAAAATAAAAATACCACTCAGAATTTAAACACCCTTGGAGATGGGAACAAGCATTTAGCATCATAAACCCCAGGAAGCTATCAAGCTAATTATAATTTCTTAGCTCTAATCCATCTGGCTAGCATTTAGACCATAGTGTTCTGTGAGATGTGTGCTATAGCTGCTGTTCATGCAATTATGTAAGGGGTTTCGAGCCATTTCTGGTTGTTAGTTTGCACTCATTGTGGGGTGTGTGTGTAGCTCTCCAACACAATAAGCTTCATCACAGTACAGGGATGAGGAACCTTTGCTCCTCTGGATGTTGCTGGACTTCCATCAGCCCCAGCTGGCATGGCCAGTTGTCAGGGATGATAGGAGCTATAATCCAACAATGTCTGGAAGGCCACAGGCTTCCCATTTCTGACACAGGATGTCATCTTGCATTGTGGTCAGTTATTCAGAAGGTCTTTGTCCATGGAGTTTTCTTGACAGGGATACTGGAGTGGCTTGCCAGTTCCTCCTCCAGGTGGCTCACGTTTAGTCTAAACTCTCCACTATGACCTGTCCCACTCCTGTGAAATGGCAGCTCCTGCTGTGTCCCCTTTGACTGACCAACTATTTCAGAGTCAAGTTGTTGCTCAGCCTCTGTACCAAGTCGTATGCCTTTCTTCATGACTATTAAAGTGGTGGAATACTCCATTAAACATGTAGTGTGGATGGGGCCTTAGGCTTCAGTTTGCTTATAGCAGTGTCCCATGGAGAGTGAAGCCATGGAATATCCACACTTCACATCTTCCCCAGTGCACATGAGGTGTAGAGTACAAAACATCATTGGTGGGAATTACCCCATCCATTACCTTTAGAAACACAATAAGAAATTTTTACAGGGGAGTGACAATGAGGTGCATCATAGAAGGGGATGTTTCTAGGACCAAGGTGAAACTCTCATGCTCCTTTGTTATTTTTTACCATTGACAGATGTTTTTACACTTGAAATATTGAAATGTGATTTTGTATGTTGTTATTACGTAATTGTTTTAATTATTTCTCTTATTATGAAATTGTTCTTTAACTTGTTGATTTTGTTACAATAGTGCTTTGTTGTAAGTTGCTTTGAGTTCAAGTGTGTGTGTGTGTGTGGACAGGCAACATACCAATATAATGAAAAGGTGAGTTTGCCATGCTCCCATTTTTGCACTTGAAAGGTAAATCCCAAATTCAGGAGAAGAAGAGAAAACCAGAAATCTGTGGCTAATAATACAATGGCTGGGACCAACCCTGTTGGCAAGCTAAAGGTATCAGGGTTACTGCAAGCTAAGTACCATCTGCTGTGTAAACTGTGGGGATTGGGTGGTACTAAATGAGTGCTTCCAGTTACTTAAAAAAATAACCAGTACAGATATACCTCTGTCTTACCCCAAGCCACATCCATCCATCATTTAGGTGAACGTCCAGACTCAAATTCTCTGTGTCTTAATTTCCTTCTGAAATGAAAAGTATGCTTGCTTTACCCAGTTGTTGAGGATTTATTAGCAAAATGCCCATGAACAGACGAAAATATGTGTAAAGGTTTATTCCCATTCTTGCTCCTAACAAAGCAATAGATGGATAGAATCAGCTAGCGGCCTGGCATATTGAAAGTTTTCACGATGCTTTCTTTCACTTGGGGAAAACTGAATTTTATTTACAACCTGTTTTGTTTTCTTCCATTCTGCTCTGATTGTTTTGTGGAATGTTCCCTCCATCCCGACTTCCATTTATGTTCAAGCAGGTATATTACAGAGGCTTATGGCTAGCAATCTGTGATAGGAATTAAATATTCATGGGAATGAAAGATTAACAGCACTGACTAGAGGCAGGTACAGAAATGGGATGGCACTATTCAGTCTTGCTCAGCTGGGTCAGCAAGCACAATCCTCCTCATTTCTGACCCACAATAACCCTGCTATGCCAGCCAGAGGCCTCTCTTGAGAAAGTCTGAGAAATTATATTACAAGAGAGGAGTGCAGCTAGAAAAAAATCACGTATTAGCCTCTCAGAAATGACATCAAAAACCTTGTTGACACTGAGGGCGAAGTGAAGCCATGACTCATCTTCACCAGAGATATATGAAATAACTTTCCCTGAATGCATTTCTATTTCTTGCCCAAATCTGTACTTCCTGTAAAATGGATCTCAAGAATTACAGTGCAATAAAAGGGTGGGGAGGATTGTCAACTTTTCTCGGTAAAGTTTAAAATAAAGTCTTCCCTTTGTTTTCAATTGTCATATTGATTTGAAGAACTCTAGAGGGGGCACAGATTCCCCACCTCTGGCAAGGACCATCATCTGTTCCATGGCCACTTGACTGTCAGCTAGTTATCGGGTGATCCCATTCTTTCATTTTAAATGGTCATATTGATTTGAACTACTTTTCTTGTTGCTAGTATTCAGCTAGACTCACTGAAGTTCCATTAACCTTAGTTACAGTTTGCTCAGTATTTTGTCACGAAGTTGTCTACACATCACCTGCCTCTCTCTCTCTTTTATTTCTGGTCTCAGAGCACTTGTTTACTTTACACATAAATCAAACCCCATAGAGTATGATTGCTGTTAAACACGTCGGCGTACACTTGTGACTTGTTTTCTAGGAATCAATTATTTCCCTTCCGATGGGTGTATTTGCAACCAAATATAACCATTTATTTATGACAGTGCTTCATACACAGTTTGAGAAATTGCATGTTAAAGATGAGTAATGGAACCCACTCCCAGGTAAGAGAACATAGGATTGCAGCCCATGAACACTTATCTGGGAATAAGTCCCCAGAACTCAGTGTGAGCTACTTTTCAGTAGACATGCACAAGGTTGTGCTGTTAGGCACTTGAATGCAGATTAAAGACAGATGTGAATGCAGATTAATAGCAGCATTCCATACTTTTCCAAGAGTTGGAAAGATTACCTGTTCTTGATGGAGTCACGCTCCTCCTGAAGGAACAGGTGGCAAGGAATACCTATCCCAGCTTCAGCTGTTCATGAACCAGGATAGTTGAGATACACTAGTACATGCTCTGGTAACCTCATGCTTAAGAGTTTTGTAATGTGCTCTCTGTGGGACTCCACTTGAAGCCAGACTGGAAGCTGCAGCTAGTGCAAATTGAGGCTGTCGGGTTACTTACTGGTGTCACAAAATAGGGTCGCATTTCCATAACTCCTAAGGAGCCCAACCAGAATCCTGTTTGTTAAGAGGCCCTATTTAAAGTGCTGACCTTGATGTATAAAGCTGTATATGGTTTAGGACCCAAATAACTGAAGGATTGTTTTTCCCATTATCTGTGGAGGGCCCCTGCTTATGGCTCCGTCAATGATTGTGATTCATTGTGTGGTACTGTGGAACACAGCCTTCTCAGTTGTGGCCCCCTGGTTGTGGACCTCCCTCATTGCAGATATAGCTGTTTCCCACAATTCCTACACCAAGTAAAGTTTAGGGTTTTTTAATTTAGACTTTTAAAATGGCTGAAGAACTGGTTTTTTCCCCTGTTGCTGGATTGTTCTTTATGAAAGCTATTAGTTTTATGATTATTAGTTATTAGTTTTGTGATCTTTCTATATTGCTATATTGTGTATTATCTATCTACCGTACTGGGTACCTTTAGGCTGAAGGATGAGATGCAAATTAATTAATTAATAATAATCAGAAATAAAGTGCATTGAGTTCAGACAAACTAACTCCCAGGTAAGTAAGTGTAGTTCGGATTGTAGCCTAAATTTGCACACAGAATTTGTATCATAGCCATTTGCTTCCATCTAGCATATTTAGTATTTAAATGAAAATGCAATTCTCACAGATTTTGCTGCATCCATAGTGCATTAATTGGCAGTGCACCTTCTTGACCTGAAAGGAACACAGAGTGTTCTGCCTTAGGCAGGCAAATTATTCAGTCAGGTTTTGCAGCGACATGGAGCTGATGAGCAGCTCTTTCAAATGAGTTCAGTATAAAGTCATTGAATTACAATATGCTTAACTAATAAAGTCCACATTAGTTAGTGTAGTATTCGTATGCCCTTAAAAATGCAGAGCTAATCCCATCATTAAACTCCTTGTTGGACAGTATTTCTCTATTATATGCATGTTCAGGTTTAAACCTTTCCACATCACTTCTAAGACACTGTAATTTGAGGAATCATTATTAATCTACTATTTTAATTAGCTAAATGGAGGCTTCAACAAATTAAGGAAATTAGAGATAAAACATAAGGTTTTGGTTTTTTTTGTTTTGTTTAAAAAAACCTGTAGGAGGAGAGATAATTCGGCCATGACCCACAACAGTATAAAAACTTTCAGGGTGCCAATGAATGTAGTTTCTTGGCTAAAAATATAAGTTTATCTGAAAACCCTACTAATGGTCACTAGTTTCAGCCCTGTTCCTTGCTCCAGCAGCCCATTACAAATGGAAACAGTGGACACCTGGCACCCCCTTAGATTTGATGTTCTTTATTTGTACAGTGCAGAATAAGCAAGTTGTTGAAAAGAAGGTTGTCTGAATCCTCCTTTGAGGAATAGTTTAGACAACCATCCAAAGGTGATGATATTGGTCGGATAAAAATTTTTTTTACCTGAAGTGAAGTACTCAGGTAAATTAGTTCAGAGCTCAGTATCCAAACTGGTTTCTGAATTTTTGGTTGGAATTGAGTCTGCTGAAACCATAACTGTTTAGGGAAGTACAAAGGCTATAGTCTGGAATTTACTGACTTTGTTACATTTTTCCATAATATGGCTAGCCTCCTGCTGCGCTAATTACATATTTTAGCCAGAATGGCTGTTAAATTTATCTGTGCAAAGAAGATAGGTGGAAATGAGTTTTCTCTTGCTACCTGTGATTTATATTTCTAGTTGCTATGGTGTCCGGGAATACCTGAATATTTTTGAAGCCTTTGTAAGCCTTGATGGGTGTTTTCCTTTCATACTATTTATTTTAAACATGATTTGGCACAATGTTATTTTGGGATGAGGGAGTCCTGAGTATGTAGGAGGGATTATTTTTAAGCTATTATTTTTATTACCTTCATCCAGCCTTGACAGTATTGAGAAAATTAAAGATTAAAGTAGAATTTAAATAACTATACCACCTAAAATAATTTCTGAAAAGAACCAAGCAAAAGGATGGAGCAGTCTAAAGTTGTTTTGTCAATTATTTATTTCATATTTAGACATGAAAGCTATGAGAACTTTGTAGACTGAGTAACAATACAGAATAAGGCTCCTGTCCTAACCCCATTCAGTTGAATAAGACTTCTTTTTCAATAGACATGTTTAGGATTGGGCTACAACTCTCTCTCTCTCTCTCTCTCTCTCTCTCTCTCTCTCTCTTTCTTTCTGTGTGTGCGTGTGCGTGTGTATCTTTAGGCACTATGCAAAAAACTTTCCTCTATAACCATTCCTTTGGCCTTTAACTATCTGTGGCCTTTGAGAAGTAGGTGGGGTGTTTTTTGGTTATTTAGTTATTTTTAGATACCGTATTTTTTGCACCATAACACTCACTTTTTTCCTCCTAGAAAGTAAGGGGAAATGTCTGTGCTTGCTATGGAGCGAATGCCTACGGGTGGCGGGGGGGGGGGATCTGCTGCAGTTGTGAGCAGAGGATCCATGGTTCCCCTTCCTTCCCTCCTCCGTGGCTCGCTTTGAAACAGCAAAGCGGGAGAAGAGCCGCTGTGTGGGGAGGAGAGAGGGACAGAGAGCCTGCTTGCTTTAAAGGAGCAAAGCGGGAGAGGAGAGGAGCCGCTTACACGAGTGTAAGCGGCTCCTGTCCAGTTGGCTCCTTTAAAGCAAGCAGGCTCTCTGTCCCTCTCTCCTCCCCACTCAGCTTGCTAAATAGCATTATTAGCAGCATCCTTCTCCACACACCCCATGCGTGCTCCTTGTCCCTTGAGTGCTTTTCCTTCCCTCCCCACTTAAAACGTGGTTACAAAGCACGGATCCACATGGATCCTCAGGATTTTTGCACTGGGTCACCCCAAATTCACCATCAGATCACATAGCATGTCCATGGCTACATCTTGCACCAAAAAAATCACGCACCCACTGTTGCCTGGGGTCGCAGTGGTGCAAAAACGTGGTTACAAAGCATGGATCCACATGGATCCTCAGGATTTTTGCATTGGGCTACTCCAAACTCACTGTCAGATCACATGTCTGTGGCCACAGCATGAACCACAAAAATCATACATCCACTGTTTCGTTTAGAATATTTTATTTCTTGTTTTCCTCCTCTAGAGCGAAAAATACGGTATTTCTTTTTCCTCTTTGTTTTAATATATCTTTGTGTGTTTTGTCTGTTTGTTTGTAAGTTGCTTTGGTTCCCTTGAGCGGGATAAAGTGACTAACAAATAACAACAACAACAATATTCTTAGTAAGGGATAAGGATTAATGGGAGATTAAATGGCAATTCCCTAGGAGCAATATAAATGGACAAAAAGAAAGGTGCAAGCTTTTCAAGAAACAGTAAGGGCAACATCTACCCAGTGAAGAGGAGAAAAGGCAAGAAAGGGTAAGAACCACAACCAATACAAATTATTATATTTTTTATTATATATCTATATATGAAATGCTATAATTTTTAAGAAATTGAATAAAATATGCATGCCTAGCAGCCCCTCCAGGGTGAATAAAGACTGCCAAATTACAGGTATATAGGTTCTATGTGTGTGTTGGATACCTTTTAAGGTTTAATATCTTTTTCCAAAAAGGAATACTCTCTCTCTCTCTCTCTCTCTCTCTGTATATAATGTATAACATTTTTAGGTACTGTAGCCCCCTTTGAGGGGATGAATCTTGGCAAATTTAGAAAGGATAGCTGTTTTCCTGTAAAGGCAGCCTTTACAGTTTTGTGGCAATTAAAAAATGAATCATGTCTTAAAACATTCCTTTAAAACAACATTAATTTGTATGGTGCCTCTAGGAAAGGAACAAGCCAAACTGTAGACAAACAGGTTCAGGTTCGGCGGCTATGTTTGTTTCACTAGACACTTTTAAAGCTATTGGTGGGGGATAATTAAAAGGTGTTCACTTTCTTCCCAGTGGTTTGGTGGGTAATAACTTTATTATGAAAACAGCACCTACCAAAGAGGCACTCCATGGTAATTACCCTGCAAAAAAATTACCCTGTAGGGACTAAATAGTTATGATAAATGGGGTGGGAAGAGAGTTTCAGACTTGTGTTCTGTTGAATTGCCACTAAAATTCACAGTAACCAAGTGCAAAGTTGACTTGACATGAATGGATGTGTGGGCCACTGAGGGTGGGACAGAGGGCTACTAATGTATTGGGCCTACAGCAAGCAGGGTGCCCAGACTCTGGGTTTTTTAAAAATTATATTTTAAGTAAGATTCTAGCCTCTTGAACACAAATGTTTTTAACCAAAATGTGCAGGTATCATTCAGAGTAATTACTTTGTGAGAAATGAGCCTGTCATTTGTCAGTGTTTTTAGCAAATTAGTGAAGTCAGAGCCAGATTGATGAGTAGGGTCACAGAGAAGGGACTTCCTTGCCCATTTTGAAGCTGTTTTGACATCTTTCTTGGGGTTGATTTTTCACTCTAGGTTCAGGAAACGGAAGACAGCCTGGTTAATTTTGAAGGGGCTGCCTTGTTCTTTTCATCTTCCATGGTAGAGAAGCAATTGTTGCCCAGAAAAAATAGCTGAAAAATCCAGATTTTTAATGCAGCTCTCACTGGGCAACAGCAGATCCATCCAAAAGCAAGAGGTAGCAGCAAAATATGTTCTCTGTTAACTCTGGTATAATTTCTCTCTCTCTCTCTCTCCCTCTCTCCGTCTCTCTCTCTCTCTCTCTCTCTCACACACACACACCTTTTTTTCCTAGGCATATATTACCAAGCTAATTCAAATAAAATTCATCTTTAGTATATTAATATTCCAGGAAGCGCAGGATTTTGGTTGAGAAAGGATGGGTTACACCAGTCCTGTAAAGTAGTGTTGTTCTACAAATATTGCTGAGGGGAGCCTAAGAAAGACTGGTGTATGACAACCCAGCACAGTAGTCCAATGTTGTTACCAAGTCTCTGGGAGCAGCAGTATCTGTGTTGGGGTGGGGTGGGGCATGTCATGCTCCTTCTGGGATAGTCCGTCCAACTTTGGTCCCCACCCAGCAGCATTTTCCAAGCAAGCAACTCTAGCAGAGCCAGCAAAGAGCATTATGTCTTTTCCCATGGATATCAATACTGATTTAAGTGTATGGGAACAGGTTTAGAAGAAATATTTACAATGGGAACAAACAAGGCAAAATTGAATTGGTCTCAGTCCAAAGTTCTTTGGAATTCTATATCAGTTGAGCATGATCGTTGATCAGTGGAACAGACATCTCCCTTTCCCTAGAGTCAATTCCACTGGGGCATTTTGAAAGTCACTGCTTAAAGGGAGACCCACAAACACCTTGTCTGAACTAGTAAGCCCTCTCTCTCTTTCCAAAATTGTTACGGTTTCTCCTTACCATCTCATGAAAAGTCACTGAATATCATCCCAACTTTTGCAAGGGACAGATGATTGGCCCAGCTTTATTCCATGCCTGCTATTCCTGGTGTTTAAAATACACAGTGCCCTTTAATGCTTTCTCTTTCTTCAGTCAGATAAGGAAGAACAGAGGGAACAGAGACTGGCTTATGGTTCCAAAAGCTTTGTAAATTTAAGTTGCTTAAAAGGGTGTGTTTATTATTTATTTTTTAAAAAAGACACAATACTGCCTCAGTGTTCTAGCTCTAACATGCTTATATTCTCAGGAAAATGGCGTGGGGAGTGGGGAGGTTAAATATAGTGACTCTACCTGGCACAGCAAGGAATTTTGTAAAACTGGGGTGGAGGTAATATAGTCCCCCTCATTTTCAAAGCAGTGATGTCCTCCTACGCATTAGACAACCTGTTCACAGGCTGCAAATTGCCAGGTGCACAGCTGTGCAAGGTAGTTTGCGTCTTTCATAACTCTGCAGCATTTTGTAGAGAGAATGCAGGGTTGCATACTTAGCTATTTTTGCTGCTTCACTTGCATGACCTTACATCCTCCTTTGTTCTGGATTATTGTATTCATAGAAATAATTTTTTTTTTGCTACGTCGGTGACCTAAAGTAAATACCTTCATTCACTTTGCTCCCCTTTCTCTGCTGTTATCTAAAACAAGTATGAGGCAATGTTGTGCTTAATTTTAGCTACAGAATTCAAGATGAAGTAACAAGGGGTAGGAAGTTTTGTATCTTTTCTAACCTTCCTAAAAAGAACCCATTGGGGGCAATTGCTTTGTGGGGAAGGGCTCAAATAGCATGAAAACACTTGCATGAAAATGAAGGCATCCCCATCACCAACACATATGAGGTTGGTTCAGCAGCAAGGCATTCCCCATGCTCTCCACACCAGGTTAAAATAAGGACCAAGCATTGGCTTCATTTGCCCTCAGTGATGTTTGTAAAGCAAAGGCTTCCATGCTTGTTTCGACAAGCTTCCCTTTAGAAGTGCAGGCTGTACTTCTTGTTTTCTCCAGTTGCTTTCAGGATGGAAGAGTGGAGTCAATTATTACTTGCACAGCCTGCCTTATTTTAAGGTGTGGAGGCAGGGGACTTGCCTTAAAATATAGTGTAACAGTTCTACAAGATCTCTTGATATGCATCAATATACACTTTTTCTTCCTTTATGCATTAAGTGTGAACAAGGTTTTTTGTATAGTATGAGAATCAGGTATGTGGCTTGAATTTGTTGGTTTATGATGCTAGTGCAGCGGGTGTGTATTTGTGAAAGAGACTCGGGTGTCTTCATGTTCCACATTTCAGTTAAGACTATTGTCCTAGAATTATCTTCTCTAAAAAAAAAAAAAGAAATATCAGAAGACTATGTTTTAGTCTTTCATGTGATGTTGCAATTTGGTCAAAATGAATTCAGCAACTGGCAAAGCTGTTCTACTTGTATTTGCTTAGTGCTTCATTATAGATTCATTTATGTTTTATTTAATTAGCAGGGCTCTAGTAGTCATCCCCCTCAAACGCTGCAGTCTAATGTTTATGGAAGTGCATGTGACCTTGGAGACAGACGCATAGCCATTGCTTTTCCCTGTCTTCTGAGAATACAAAACCCATATGGTGCACTCCAAAATGGGCAGCATTTATGCTGCATTGATGCCAAATTAACTGTCATTACATTTGAATAAAAGGTGAACAGTGTAAGGCAGAAATCCAATAATCATCTAGTGCCGCTTAGATTGTTTGTACAAATTGAACATCTACATTTTTAATAATAATGCAGAAGACCAAAGTATATCTTTGTTAGGCTGAATATGTGAAATAAGGAGATGAGGCCACAAATGAGGTTAAGTGCCACAGCTTTATTGACTATTAGCACAAGGATCTGCAATGGGAAAGGATTTACTATCTCAGTCTGTGCAGGAATCCTAACTGGAAGAGACAGATAGACATATGTCCCACTCTCTCCCGTGAGCTTCATGGCTGAGTGGGGATTTGAACTCTGATCTCCTAGTCCCTAGTCCCTCCTCCCATTGTAACCACAACACCAAACTGGATCTTCAGCAATTGGTTGTGTTGGCAAGGGGCTGATGGGATTTGGAGTCTACTGGCATCTGGATGGCCACAGGTTTCCCATCCTAGTGGATCGTGCAGTGCATTGGGACACATGGTGAGATAACAAATTCATTTTTGGGATCAGCAGCTGTTCACATGCCTAGCAAAGATTAGAGCCTCCATGGACTAAGGCAGTTTATCCATAAATCTTGTTTGGCCACTGAGATACTTCTTGTTGCTCTGTTCTGGCTCCAGAATTTGGGGTGGGCCTCTCGCACAGCATCCTATTGAACATTTTCAAGAATTAAACACAGCAGAGCTACAAATTTGATTTCAGTTTTTCAACACGCAGTGTTTCTCTTTTTGTTGCAGAACATTGTTGATTCCTGCTGCTTAACCTGTCTAAAATATGCATCTTTCTCTTATGATAAATAGAAAAATCTTTAGTCACTCTCACTTGGAATATTGTAATTTCTTCAAATATTTTCGAATATACCTTTTTCATGTTTATCTGTTTCTCACTTGAAACCTCTCTCTCTGCTTTGAATCCAGTTGCTTATCATTCTTATGCTCATTGCTTTTTGACCATGCTCCCTTTTTTTGTTTGCTGTGTGGCTTTGGCTTTCTTTTATATTCCCTTTGAGATGCATTTAAGCATCTGTACTCTGTTACACTCTTTCCTGGCTTTTCATGGCACTCTTTCAATATTCTCTCATACTCTTCAAAACTTATGTTATCCTTTGTGTTTCTCACCTATATGGGTTTTCTCTCTGGACCTTAGTTTTAGGAATGCTATTCATATATCCTCTTCAATTATAAAATGCCATCTGAAAACCCATTTTCTATCTCAGTTATTTGGTTTTAACAGAGCAGCTTAGTAAAAAAAAAAAAAAAGCAACAGCAGCAGTAGTATGCACATATTTTTCAGTATAACCTCAGCTCTGATCAATCATAACATGTGTTCTTCTTGAGGTTTTGATCTTTTCATTTATTTATTTATTTAAATTAATTATTCATTGTAAATATTTTAAATATGTATATGTGCCTCTGGACTTAAGGTGCATTGTAAAATCTAATTTATTATTTTCATTATTTATTAATAGCAGAAGCCACTTTTTGAGTGGCATTTAGTATATAGTTTGCATTTTCACATGAGGTTTGCAAAGGACTTGATGAGCAGAATTTAGTGTGTGTGTTTGTGTCTGAATTTGTGTGTGTATAAACAATATTTTTTAAAATGGAACAGAGCATAGACAAGAGAAGTTAGGCTATCCTTGTCCAGATAGGGGTGCAGCTGCCTTCACTGTCACTTAATAGGCTCGGTAATGAACCCTCACCACTGTTCTATTGCATTCAACTGGAGTTTTCCTCTGCTCAGGGATGATTGTGTCAATGGCCTGAGAGATTCACATGTTCCAGAGGTTGGCCAGGGCTTTGCAAGAGTGCCAGTCATATCAGCTGGAAAATCCATGAGAGCTGTCTGGAAATTTACTGGATCCATCAACCTCCAAAGACAGACCATATTAATAGGTCCCCCACCTCTGCAGAGGTGGAAGGGTGCTGAAAGCCTACATCTCAACAGGAAATGATCTGACCATGACAAGGGACTGATGTCAATATCCCCCACTTTCAGATCACCCTCTTCCTGCTCAGTTAAACAAACAAGGTCCAGAGTGTGGCCTGCCACATGCATTGGGCCAATGACATGATAAAACAGCTCCATGGTTGTCATGGCAGTCACAGTCCTGAGCCACCCTAGAGCCAGTCATGCTAGAGCCAGTTTGGGAGGCCTCAACACCACCTCTGGGATCAGCTCTGTCAGCTCAGGCAGGGAGACTGCTGGGCAGCAAGCTGGGCAGTAAACCAGCAGAATCCCTATTCTGTCTCGATTGCCCAACTCCACGAACACACACTCTAGATCTCTCTTCAACTGGACAGGGAGCCTGGGGAGAGAGAGATGGCATTTCTATAGACTGCAGCAACCCTCCCCAACCCTCAAAGTCTGCTCTGATGCTGCACCAAGTACCCAGGTTGGCACAGCAGTGTGAAACCAACTCTACCCTGCTCACTCACCCAGGTCTCAGTGATACAGACAAGCCTCCTCATTCACAATCAGATCATGGGTGAGGGATATCTTATTCAGAGCTTACCTGGCATTCAACAGCAGCAGCCACAAACCCGAGGGCTGGCTAATAGGACAACCAGAGTTCTCCAGGTTGGAGGAAGGGCTGGCATTTGGCACAGTCACTAACCGCCTTGCTATGTATCCATTACCTGGCCTGCCCCTTCCCCACCCTGGTGTACAGCACAAAGTGACTCTCTCAAAGCAAGCAAGGATTCAACCCGCTATGCCCCAAACAGCCCACAGTACTGGTGTGAATGCCAATTGTCTCTCTTTAAGCTTGTCAGTACTACTGTCATTAAATGCAGTGTATAAGCATGTAGCGGTAATTCCTTGAAAGTATTGTGACAGTTTCTGTTTAGACATTTTGTGCGACAAGGCTGAGAGACTACTGCTATCCAGCTATCTAACAAAGAAAGGAATATATGATGGGGAAAATGGAAGACATTGAAGTGCATGAAATAACAAACATCCTTTCACAATAGTATCATGGTTCATCTTTTTACATTTTCCTCACTAACAGTAGCTGAGAAGCAAGATTTGGCTCCCTGACAACTTTTGCATTGTGAAAGTTCAAGGCATGCTGATTTGATTATTTATTCACAAGATGTGTACTGTATTAAATGTAAATTCTATAAAATCCCCTTATTGCCAACTATGTATTAGGATAGTACAAAAGAACCACTGAAAAATATCCAGCAGATGAACAATATATCACACACACTTAAGGACCTTAAAAGCACAGGTTGTCCCTTGAAATTAGATTTGGACGGTATAATTGAAGTGCAGTGTGAGTGCATTAGCATCGTATTCAAATAGTACCTTGTAATGGTATCATGGAAAGGTTTTGCTTCTCATCCAGTCACTCTATCTCTGCATCCGTAAATCTTTTGTAGAGCTAAATTGACTTCATTGGTAAATGATTATTGCCTTCCAGAATGGGAGCTTCTCTGCCTCTAAATATAAAGCATTACAGCTCTCTTCTAACTATGCAAATAGGCCTGCTGCTTGCAGATGTGATCTATAGTCCCCTTTTTGTCAGTGGAAAAATGGCCACAATAAGGGTGCATTGCCTGTATCTTAAAGCATTGCACATTAAATTCCAGAAATCATGAATTCTAATGGAAAAAATATCAGCCTTAATAAATTAACTCTGCACTGTACAATCAGGTAAAGGAACCATCCTAATTCTGACAGAGGATGTCCCTGGACTGTGCACTTCAACAAAATGAGGAAGGATGGTGCATGTTACTTGCTTCACCTTTCCAGCAAACACTGAAGTGAGCTGGCCTTGAGGGGAAAGTCGCAGGTACACTGTTTACACAGAACGTCCCTGGATTGTGACAGCACTGCTTTTAATGATGACAGCTACGTTAGTTTGTTCTAGAGTGGTAAAAAAACAACCCTTTTTATCAGTAATCAGAAAGGTTCCTATAATTGTAAAAGCAGGATAAAAGGTAAAGGTAAAGGACCCCTGACAGTTAAGTCCTGTTGCGAACGACTCTGGGGTTGTGGTGCTCATCTCGCTTTACCGGCCGAGGGAGCCGACGTTTGTCCACAGTCAGTTTTTCCAGGTCATGTGGCCAGCATGACAAAGCTGCTTCTGGTGAAACCAGAGCAGTGCATGGAAACGCTGTTTACCTTCCTGCCAGAGCGGTACCTATTTACTTGCACTTTGACATGTTTTCGAACTGCTAGGTTGGCAGGATCTGGGACCGAACTATGGGAGCTCACCCCATCGCGGGGATTCGAACCGCCGACCTTCTGATCGGCAAGCCCAAGGCTCAGTGGTTTACGGCATAAGTTACTTGAGCCCCAGATGCCCTTGAAGATTGCCTGTTTCAATCATACCCCCCCCCCATTGCAATCATTAAGATTTTTATTTTTTAATTTTTTTAAAAAAACACCACTTGCTGAACCTGGCACCTTGCTGCCCATGGACATCACGGCATGCTCAGACACACCCACCCTTAGTGCCCATTAAGGCCTACTGCCACTTCCAATTTTAATTCTTTGAAATTCTTACCATGGGTGGCACTGGGTCGGCAGAAAGTAAAGTGCAGGCATCCACTCAACAAACTCCCTTTACCCTGTATGCTAGGGAGAGACCTTTGCTTGCTTTACTGTTTTGGTTGTATGGAGTGTGCTTTGCCTGCTTTTTCTTTTGTTTGGTTGAGTGGAGGTTTGTTTAGGGAGGGGTGTTTCCTGCTCTTTGCTCTGTGTTTTGTTTGATTTAAGTGGGGGGGAGGGGCTGTCTGTTGTTTTGAGGGTGTTTCTAGGGATCAAAAAATCTGTAAAATAGGTATTTTTCTGCGCACACTACATTTTCTTAGATTTCCATTTATGTCCGAGGTCCATATTGTTTCAGTTCCAGTACCTATGCAACTAGTTTAAATATCAAGACACATAAATATTTTTTCTCATTAGCTGACTTGAATTTAGTTTGCTTCACTTGAGGATTTACCACAATCCTAGCCTAAATTTATTTTGAAAAATTATGAGCTACTGTAAAGCACTCTATGTGGGGCTGCCTAGAAGGCAGGTCTTGAAGCTGCAGCTAGTGAAGAACACAGTGACTAGATCTACCGACTGGGGCTGTTTACCATGAGCCACTTTTACAAGAATTGCCCTGGCTGCCAGTATGCTACTAATTCAGGTTTAAAGTTTTGTTGCAGAGTCATTAACATCTTGAAACAAGGCCCCGATCATTCTGCAGCACACAGGAGTCTGCATCAATAGGTCCATCTTTCAAGAATCAGGATGAGGGCCTTTTTGTTATGGTTTTCACCCCACGGAACAACCTCCCCTAAGAGATCAGACAAATGCCTACAGTTTGTGGGTTTTGGTGCTTCCTAAAAACTTGCAATTTCTACCAGGCCTTTGCTGTCTATTAATATTAATGAGCTGACTTTACTTGGAACATTATCATTAAACTGGAAATAAGAGAAGCATCCCTCAAAATGTTTTAACTATTAATGGTTAGAGTGAGAGTTCTGTCATATTCAGTTTCAGATTTGTACTCTCCAAAAGCTAGTACTTAAAAGTGTTGGCAGTATTTCCTTTTAGTTCCTGGAAGTGACTCTGGACACACTGAATTTTATGTGAGGCTAAAGAAGTCAATAGTGGCGATTTCTTCTTTATTACAAAAGACAGAGACTAAGGGACTCAGGGACTCAGGGATGGAAGAGGTTGCATTTAAAGGTTTACTTCTCTAGCTTGCTGGTCCAAATATAATCCAAGACAGAAGCAACAAGATCTTATCACTTTCTAACCACTGATTTATGGCTTTAGTCCATTCCCATTGACAACTTATGAAAGCATGCCTGTTGGTATCCAATACAAATAACTGGGGTCAGTGTGGACTATTGACTGAAATCACCTAATGAAACTCTTTGCCCTCCAATTTCAGATGTTTCCTGTTGGTGGACTGATGACGGAAACAGGCACTGTGGTTTATTGTGTCACAGATGCCTAGTGCACTTGTGTGCGATGTATCCTACTAGCATCTTTCTGCAAGTCCAAGGATTAAATTCTTTTATATTGTTTCAGCGTGTGCCCCACCCATAATATAACCACATTGTAGTACATCATCAACAAATTTTTAAAGGGCTTTGGTGGCATGCAACTCAAAAAGCATATTTTCAGAGGAAAGAAGAACAAAAACCTAAGCCCCAGAAACTGCACCTCATTGTCTCAAAATGGATATGCAAAACCATTTACTTGAACAATATTATCTTGCGATTCCTTCTGCCATTTGCTTCACATTTCACCAGTACTGCAACCCTGCAGCACTATAGAAAAATATTTTTCACTATCACTTTTAATAGTAGTAGGACTCGTAATAGTAATAATCACCATCCTTTTCCTAAATGTGAAAAGCCAGCGCTTACAATAATATTACTAGTATTATTCCCATATCACAGATGTGTGGCTGAAAGACAGCCCTTTCCATAAAGTCATCCATGGCCAGGGAGCTATTGGCTGTGCTGAGATTTGAACCAATGTCCATCTCTATTGCTTACACTGTTAGCCACCACTCTATACCAACTCAGCACTGTTTGCTTATGGAGAAGTATGAATTAGCACAGAAGCTGAAGCAGTGGAAACAATGTCAGTGTGTGTTCTCACCAAATCCAGAGATGTGCAAATAGATTGGACCTGTTCTATAAATAAATACTGGGATGTAGATTATTCTGTTTTGTTGTTTGTCTAGCACCTTTTCAAAGCTCCTGAGGCTTATTTCAAGCATTGTCATGTGCGGGCAACAGAAATAAAATCCTCTAGTCAAATCCTTGACTAATTTTCTTGATTCTGTTCTTTGTGGAATGCAGAGTTTATTCTTTTCTAATTAAATACAGAAAAAGGGAATGGTGTTTTTAAAAAAGTGATATGTAGTTTTATTACACATTTCTGGGCCGTTGACCTGTAACATAAATTGGGTTGCTTTTATTTCAGTTGTTGTCCCAACCTGAATTACCTTTTCATAGCATGTTGCTTTTCTCAGCTTTCAGGCACTCAAATCTGTCTTATTACTTTCATGCCCTTTTCTCAGTAGAATCAATCGATAGAAAGTGTTTTTAGCAGTGACACATGACACCAGTTTACTGCAGTGTAGGTGCTGGATGGTATTAACCCTGTTGACCTCCTTTTACACTGTGTTTTGAGTTAAATAGTAGGTATCATTTGTTGATTCTTTAATATATGTCCTCAAGGTGCTTGAACATGCCTAGAATTAGGCTTGAGTAATATACATGCCTTCTTGAATTCTAAAGGGACTCTTCTTCCACTTCACAATTGCTTCAGATTATGTTTAAAGTACAATACACTCCTGTGTCTAAAAGTCCTTTATTCCAAAGGAATAGCCTCCCTCCCCGTTCCCAGAACTGCAGTTCTCCACAAATAATTTGTTGTTGTTATTGCCAAATTTGTGGATTCACATCATACTCATCCCAGGCTGGTTTTCATCATGCTACAAAAGGTACAGTCACATATGCATTTGTTTAAAACGGGCTTCTAAAAAACCATTCAGGAAAACACACCAGCACAGATATATATGGGAACTTGGTAAACTTTGCCCCAAATACCTGGGAGAATAAAAATGTGTGGTGTAGTGGTTAAGAGCGGTAGTCTCGTAATCTGGGGAACCGGGTTCGCGTCTCTGCTCCTCCACATGCAGCTGCTGGGTGACCTTGGGCCGGTCACACTTCTTTGAAGTCTCTCAGCCCCACTCACCTCACAGGGTGTTTGTTGTGGGGGAGGAAGGGAAAGGAGAATGTTAGCCACTTTGAGACTCCTGAAGGGGAGTGAAAGGTGGGATATCAAATCCAAACTACTACTCCTCTTCTTCTTCTTCTTCTTCACTTGCTGACAGAAACTGACCAGAGTTTATCTCATCCATACCTCCAGCAGAAGGGAGTTTCACAGTTATGGGACCACACAGCAGGGCAAGACCAGTAGATACAGTGCATATCATACTGTGATTATTTGTCAGACATGAGAGAAATAGTTATGATATATGTATCTTGCAGGTGATTTCTGCAGTACCTGAAAGGGACTTTTCTGTTAGCCTTAATCCTCAGCTATTGTTTCTTACCATCACACAAATATTCATTGATGCCCATAAGAACTTCAACAATAGTTGTTGGTGTGGTGGGACAGAGCTACAGAGACACCCTCCTGACACTGCCATCACTACAGCTTACCTGGGTGGGACAGAGTGTTGGCAATGTCAGGAGCTATGTGGATGCATTAGCAGGTGTGCCAGATTGCATCTGCGCAGCCCTAATCTTGCCACCATCTTGCCGCACCCAATTCCCATCTAGGGAAAATGTAATAGTGGTTGGAGGGCAACTCTGCAGCTCTGTCCCACCACCCTAGCTACTACTAATCTTAAATAATTTTGTTTCTTCTGTGTAAACGGACTGTCAAAAGCTTCTGGAATTTAACTAGATAAAAAATACACATTTCTTTGTGTAGAGAAGTGGTTCTTAATGTATGATCCATGGACCCTAGGGGATCCATGATGCGCTTCAGGTCTGTGCACTAGGTACACGTACACACACAAACACACACACACTTTCCAGATTCCTTCCTGTTACTTTGAAAATTGTCTTTGTGTGTGGGGGGGGGGGGACTGGGGAGGGGATCCATAGCTTTCATCAAATGCTCAAAGGGGTCCACGAGTTTACAAAAAGATTAAGAACAAGTGGCCTAGAGTGCATGTGTCTTGTCCTGTTTCTACATAAACAAATACTGAACTGATTTATTTAAAAAACTCAATGATATGCTAGTATGAACAGTGGGTATATAAAAGGACATTAAATGCATGGAATATACATTCTTTTCATTCAGGCTTAATACGGCATTAATTCTCTTTTAAAGTATTTGTTGTACATATCCCATGGAATGATGCATAAATAACAGGGGAAATAATTATCATATGAATATAGCTTCTGAAAATATTTTCTGTAACTTCTAAGCCCTGAGTTTAGTGACCCTCCTCAGCACATTAATTTTCCACAGTATACGCAGTTTCTCCTTCACTTCCCTTTTCTTATGCCCTTATGAACTTTCATTTATACGATTTGTATGCCTTTTGATAAACTGATTGTATTGGCTGAGTTGTGAAGTATAAATTTTCATCTGTCTCAAATCAGCACTTCCTCCCTATTTCAACTTTACAATTCAGAAAAATATTGTAGATACACCACATTAATCAGAAACAATCTCTTCCCTCCTTCCCTCCTTAATATCAAAAATGCATATTAAGACCACCTCATCTTGGAACTCTTTTGATGAGTTTTTATGCTTCTCTGATGGGGGTTGCCAGAGGTTTTTACTGGTGCCCTCAGTGTCCCCTCTCCCCACTAATATTAGCCTTGAAGGAAGCATTATGTTGTAAAGTTGATGTCACCTGTTCCCTGGACTGTTTATGGATGTGTGTTGAAAGCTACAAATAAATTTCCACGGTAAGACCAAATGTGTATCAGTAAGCCTGGAACAGTGGAACACCATCTCTTGGGGGGGCAGCAGCAAGCTGCTTAGGAATAAGTTCACTGATTGGAGTTCATTTTGATCCCCACCCCGCCTCCCATGAGCAGAGGGAAATGATTGACAAAGTAGAAGATGAATACTGTACTTGAGAAAAGAAATAAGGACATTACATAATCCCAGGGAACGTTTCTGATCTGACTGCCTTGAGAGCCAGAAATAAAGGCTATGTCTGAGTGAAACTCCAGGGCTATGAGTTTGGTTCCTAAACTATGCATCATATTTTCTGTTCTGATGGCTACTTGCTATCAGTTCAACCATAACTGCTCAAAGAATAAGAAGATATTTTCACACAGAAGCTCTGAAAGCCCAGTATGCTCTCCCATGGAGAAGAAAATAGCCATGAAATGTTCTTTTAAACTCACTTCCACTGGGGAATCGGGAGCAAAACAGTATCTCCCACAAGAAGATCAACAGTACCTTATGTCTTTCAGTTTTATTCTCCATTGCTATGCAGTGGCAGAGGTGGACAGAAGTGTGGTTTTGTTTGTATGTTTGTTTTTGTTTGTTTTGCATTTTCCAACCACCTCTTACAAACATTGTCCAAGAAGGAGAAAGGTTCCATTTGCATGGTGGATGCACCAAAACAGAGACGTATCAGCCTGTGCATTGGTGGTTTTAACTAATGTATGCTGCTATAGGCTCTGCACTCACCACCTTCCTTATTTTACAGAGGATTTTGAAAAGTTATTTCCACAACCTGATAGGCAAGTTATGTTTCTTTACATTTTTCATATTATCATTCAACTTAGCTTCAGCAAGCTGCTAGCCTCATGCGCTCTCAGACCATACCACATAAATATTATAACACACACACACACACACACTTAAATATGATAAAGATAATGTTACTGTGAAAGGTATGTTGTTCATAATCTTTTGGAATTTTTTAAAGCTAGCATCTGTTTCTTTCCTACAGGATCATTCTCAGCAATTTATTCTTGATCTTTATCTGCTGCGCTGTGGTCTAAACCACTGAGCCTCTTGGGCTTGCTGATTGGAAGGTTGGCAGTTTGAATCCCCACAACGGGGTGAGCTCCCATTTTTCTGTCCCAGCTTCTGTCAACCTAGCAGTTCAAAAGCATGCCAGTGCAAGTAGATAAATAGGTACTGCTGCGGCGGGAAGGTAAATGGCATTTCCATGCACTCTGGTTTCTGTCACGGTGTCCCGTTGCACCTGTTTTATTATGCTGGCCACATGACCCGGAAAACTGTCTGTGGACAAACGCCAACTCCATCGGCCTGAAAGCGAGATGAGCACCACAACCCCATAGTCGCCTTTGACCGGACTTAACCGTCCAAGGGTCCTTTACCTTTTTCCTTTTATGGACTGGAGGCATCAAATCAAGACAGATATAGTTTGATAAAGGTTACTGGAGATTCTTAACGAGATTCATTTTTCACATTAGAACAAAACAACTAAACCTGCTGCATTCATCAATCTCTTTCATGATGTAAATAAGGTTCTTTGTTTAATACTAAATTATTCCCCCACCCACACCATTTTTAGATAGATTTTGCATCTGAGCAAAATTGGTTTAAGGTCTGAACATCAGGCCTTCAGATTCTGACTTTGCTTCGGTATAACACAGAAAACAAAAGCTGAGGTTATACAGTAACAATTACTTTTCACCATGTTTACATAACCATGTTCTAACTGATATACAAACACTCATGCACTTTAGATCCAAAAGAGGTATGTTTGCCTCTCTAATGTTACAGAGTTTTCCTTGTGCATACAAATGTGTATATTCTAAAATATAGAATATCAGAGGTATCCTTTAGCGTAGTTGCATATCATCACTGAATGGTGCACATCATCGTGTTCACTGGAGGATGCCTCATCACTGCTGGCCTCTTGGTGATGCACTGGAACTGGCTTCCTAGCAAGACGCGGGCTGCTGGTCTTCCGGATCTCCTGGGCGGAGCGTTCGGCAGATTCCGAGGCTACAGCCTCCTCAATGGCTTTCTGCAGCGTGAGGTCTGGCCTGGCGAGGAGACGCCGTTGCAGACGGATGTCCCGGACCCCACAGACGATTCGATCCATCAGGGCATTGTCTAAGTCTCGGAACTCGCAGTGCATTGCAGCTTGTCGGAGGGCGGTGGTGTAGTTGTTGATTGACTCCCCCTCTGCCTGGTTCCGGTGGTAGAACGCATGGCGGGCAGCAATCTTGGACGGCTTTGGTGCGTAGTGGTTGCGGAGCTTCTCTTGGATCGTGTCCCACGGTGTTTCCTGGACTGCTACAGGCGCAACCAATGCTCGGGCTGTCTCGAACACCTCAGGCCCACAGAGGCTGAGGAATAGGCCCCGCTTCCGCTCCTGTGATACTTGCGTCAGCTCGTTGGCTTGGAGGTAGCAGTCAAACCGAGCGAGGTAGGAATCCCATGATTCAGAGGCTGGCGCAAACGGTGGTAGAGGCACAAGTGAAGCCATGATTCCGATGCCGGCGTAGAGGGCGATGGATGGAACACTGTGCTCTAGCCAGAACAGTCAGCTCTGAATTCGTTCTGTTCAGTGATTTCGCTCAGTGATTCAGCTCAGTGATTCAGCTCAGTTCAGAGGGTGGCTGCATCTGGCTGTGCTCTGATGTCCATCCATCCCATCCTCGTCGCCAGTGTTAAGTTGTGGGCGAACATATCAGACGACACAGCGATTCTTCAAACAGCTCTTCTTTATTCTGAGGCCAGAACTGAACTGAGCTGAAGGGCTCAGCCAGCCTGCTTATATAGAGCTCCAGGACCTTGTTACTGTAACAACTTTCTAAAACTATCCAATCACTGAACGTCACTTTCGATCATTCATTTGCATACAAACCATCCAATCACTGAACGTCACTTTCGATCCTTCATTTGCATAACTATCTACAGTATCCCCCTGCTGGCCCAGAGTGAGAACTTCAGTACATAACAGTAGTAGTCTGCTGTTTGCGTGTCTATATACTAATGACAGTCTCCACAGAGGAGGCTATTTCCTTGTTAACAGATTCTAGCAGAACAGAAAGTGTGTGTGTAACAATTTCCTACTTTGAAACTCTTGTCAGATTATCCTGTAATGGTGCCTGATGTCCATACCTACTCCACAAACTGAACCAAATTAAACCAGATCATACTAAACCAAAGTTCTAAAATAGGCAGACTTATGCAGAATATGTCAAGCACTGATCTCTTATCACATTGCCACAGGTTCTGCTTAAAGTAATGTTTGTTTCAGCCACATTTATGATGTAAATATAAAGCCTGCATTGGCTGGAGAGCTCATTCTCATTACTAACACCTCTCATCCACATTAGCAGAAACTAAAATATCACTATAATGGCTAGAGAGGTCTCTTTCGTTTCTGTTCCTGCTTTCTCCCTGTCTTTTCTTCTGCACTGCATATCTTTGATCTTGCTGCCATAGCTTGGGAAGTTCCAGGGTTGATTGGATTGACACAGTTATATCAGCTGCTATAGGATCTCTCTGTGAGTTCTCTGCATTGAAGTGACTCATTGAGCAGGGTAGTGGAGGCATGGAGATAGATAGATATATGACAGATAGTACAACAGCATGCTGGGCTGCTGGCATGCCTACCGATCACTTTAATTGTATGGAAATTTGTATCATGGGCCTGTGTCCAGAGTCTTTCACATACTAAGCAACACCCCTGGGTCAGTCCTATGCAGATTAAAGTATTGCTCTAGTTTGCACATATCCAGGAGGGCACCAGATTGGTGAAGGTAGAAATAGGGTTACAGAATAGAGTCAGGAGCCACCAGGTCCTGATCTGGAAACCTTCAGACGTGTGTGCCAGCTGCATGTTGTAGCTGCTGATAGCATCTGCCTAGGCAGTTAAGTTACCTCAGGCCTGGCACTGCCCACTCAGGCCGGCTACTGGGGACTTCTAGACATGTCCTGCTCGATTCTATGCACTCGGCTCAGGCCACAGTGTTGATTCAAATGAATAAAACTGAGGTAATGGATGGTAAAAGCAAATATGTGCCAGTAGGAAGGCCCTTGGGATACAGCCAAGATATAAAACCCAGTGCTGAGTCATGATTTTCCAGTTCATATGCTTAGCAAAGAAAACACTTTATAGAAGGACTGATAAAATGTTTTGCAGCTTAATGCCTCTTTTTTCATGCTGGTTGCACTAATTGCAGTTATAGCTAAACAATGGAGTGCAATCTCTATAATTATTCAAATAAGCATATTTGCTTTTGTGAAGCAGCTGTTAAAAAGGAGGCGAAAAAAATATTAGCTTTCCATGCAGTTTATTTATTTATTTTAAGATGGAAAACATCAGACTACTCATCATTGTCAAGAGATCTTAGGCTTCTTACTATTATTTGTACTTGGGCTAATTTGATTGTTAAAAGTCCAAATTAGTTTCAGGGTGTTTGAAAGAATGAATGGGTGTTCTAAATGAACTGATCCATCTTGGGATGATACATACATGGAAGCAAGGTTCTCCATGCATCTTCCTAGTTGATGGAGCATAACAATGGGTGTTGGCTCCTAATTCTACAGCCAGTCCCACAAACAAAGATGTGCTCTCCTAAACCCACATTCCCAGCATGTTCACAGTCTCAGTGACGTCTATGCTGGCTTGGTCACGTGGAACTGGGAGATAAATGCAGTCAGCGCTATTCCCTTTTCCTTTTCAAACAGTTGATTGGTGGATTTGGGATTCATTTGATCGAGAGCTGTTTGTTCTGTTTCTGCAATAGCGCCAGGTGCAGTACAATGACCTCAGAATAAGGGCTTTTCAGGGACAGCATGCTTTAAAATAAGAGATAGTAGAAGAAAAATAACAAAACTTTATGAAATATTAGGCAAAAATAGAACCTGAATATTTTGAAATGGTGTAGAAATAAGTTTTGTTTGTATGCCTTTGACATTTCCTCTCTTTGGTCTGGAGAAGGGCTATGAATTGGGGTAGTGAATGTGCTTTGCTTGCAAAAGCTTCTTCAAGTAGGGCTTTGGCAGGCCCTTTTCTGAAACCCTGGGGAGCTGATGCCCATCAGTGTCTTCAGACAATATTGAGGTAGATGGACCAATAGTCTGGATATAGTTTCCCCCCCATGTTAGTTTCTTTAAAGCAGGTATGTGGTACCTGTGACCACCCAAATTTTGCACTACAATTTCTCAGCAGCCCCAGCCAGCATGGCCAGTGTTCAGGAATGATGGGAGTTGTAGTCCAACAACATCCGAGAGGGTCCAGATTCCCCATCCCTGTTTTATGTAATGAGCAACTTTAGTTAAGCCAATAAACAAACATGTAAGCAGTGCAAATCCAAAGCCTCTAGCCCATCCCACAGACAGTAGTCTAGCAGTGGCATGGCCATCACTGAGGGAGAGATGAGGTAGACAAACAGTGCATATGTATTTCCAGCCTTAGATATTGATCACTTACAGCTTTTCCTCAATTGCTTACATCTCATTTCCTAGCTAGATATTGGTGCCAAATGTTTGAGCCTCTTAAATCACAATATCTCTGTCAGGGAAGTTATAAAAATAATTACTCTAAAATGGAAAATACACCATTCACTTAGACATTCCTAACTGTTAAGCACTTTACTGAGAGAAGAGAGGTTCTGATATTGAAAGAACCTGAAACGTATCAGATAAAGGTCTGCTGCACTTTGTACATTTTGGATGGCTGAAGGAACTGAACAAGGCAGTGCCTTAATCTTTTGAACATTGACTCTTAACTGCCCTTATGAACATAACATGAAGAGAAAATGGATTT
The DNA here is from genome assembly GCF_027172205.1 of Podarcis raffonei. NCBI lineage: Eukaryota > Metazoa > Chordata > Lepidosauria > Squamata > Lacertidae > Podarcis > Podarcis raffonei. Next base: position 58,317,913 of record NC_070604.1, read on the forward strand.
TGTTGTCAGAAGTCAGTAATGTTTTTCAGTCGTAGGCCAATTTGATCTCACATTATCAGACAAAAGCCAGTTTGAAAGCTATTGTTTGTCCTAGATATCTTTTAAGACATGGGTGTCTAACCTGTGGTCCTTCATATATTTTTAGACTCCAACTCCCATCAGCTTTGGCCAATATGGCCAAAGGTTAGAAATGAGGGCCACAGATTGCCAACCCCTGCACTAATTTGTAACATTTATCTTTAGATGTGCTATTAACTGCCCTGAGATCTTATGATGAAGGGTGGTATATAAAGTTAATTAATAACAACAAAAAATAAAACAATCTGCAACGTCAAAGAAAGCTGTGGCTTAGAGATCAATTCATCACTCTCTCAGCTTCCCTAATGTGATATTAATTTGTACAAGTCTTCTGACAGTCTTCAGCCATGGCCAAGATTCACCTGGGAGCATCCCAACTAGCCATTCACTTAAGAACACTCTGGTTACTGGAGATATAGCAACACTGTATGCACCAAGTTCTGAACCTGATTTGTGAGCAACTTTGTGAGGACATAAACAGACTGGTTTCATTTTTATTTTTTTTAGGTTAGGGATGGAGAACCTGTGGCTTTCTAGATATTATTGGACTACAGGTCCCATCATTTATGACTATCAACCATGTTGGCTGAGGCTGATGGTAACTGGAGGCCAATAGTATCTGGAAGGTAGTCCTTGACAGTTACAGTATTTTGTTTTGTGAGATTGACCTCTTTTGCTGAATCTACTACCAGAAACCCCCACTCCCCTAATACAGAGGGATAAGGCGAGGGTGTTCTGTGGCAAGTATATATTTTGCATGTAGCAACATATGAACACATATAGAAAACTCTGGAATTCCATAACTAAAAAAGAAAAAAAAACCTGGCACATTTTCACCACATGATAGAATATTTATCTGCCTAAATAAATGCAAGTTTCCCTATTGAGTCATTTAAGGCTTTAAAAAGTGTTTAACATGTCTATTATATATGTTAGAACTTCAGCATAATAATGCAGAATTATCGAGCAGTCCCACAAATTCAATAAGGGAACACGCAGACCAGGCTTGTCAGAAACAATAATGATGTAGACTCGTGCAAAATCAATGATCCAGCAAGAGTTTTGATTTTCAGTTAAACGGTTTCCCTGAATTATTGTAAATCCTTCAAGAGTGGCATTTTTCAATAGGCAGCTTGAACTCACTGTAACTATTACTCTGGTTGGCAAGTCGCTGGGAACACTAAACTGAAGCACAAGGTCTATTGATCCTGGCGAGGCTTGAAATGTTAGGTCTTGCAAATCCAAACAATAAAAAGAATAAATTTGGGGTGGGAGATATGCACAAAAGCCACCCTCCTAACATTTCCATAATTTAAGGTCAGATTTTGATATCAGGATCCTAGGAGGAACAGATTTCCTCATAATCATGTAGTTTATGACCCCATGAAAATAATCTAAAACACCACCACTGTTACGGCTCTAATAGAAACCAACAGTGAATATAGCCTTTGAGCTACTGATTTACTGAAACTTTTTGAAGGACTCTTCTGAGCGGCTGTTTGTAGTGCTGGGCTGCCAGATGTGTGGTCTACTACAGATTCTGAATCTGGGACCTGAGAGATGCCAGGAGCAGTGAGTCAGACTGACTGGCAGTCTCTAGATATGGCTAAAGAGGGAAAGTAAAAGGAGATAACCTAGGTGAGCAGTAACATGCCAGAACACCTATAGGCCAGTCACCTATTAAAAGTATTCAGGTGAGCCTTGCTCATTAGTATCAGCAACAAGGGCAGGGATGTGCAGAAAGCAGCTTGGAGTCTACGGACAGGTCTCTGGGTGATTTGCAGTAGATCAACAAGGGTTTCTGACTCCCAATTTGTTTAAAAATAGCAGCAAAACAACTTGTTCCACTTAAATTAGGCTGCTGAAATGAAGAAAGCAAAACAGAAGTGGATTTTGTGTGAAAGGAGTGTTTAGCTCTGATGTTGAAAGCAATCCCTAGGCTCTAAAGAATGTGCACTTTTAGATTAATTATGACAAACCTGAAGTCTGTCCATCCCTGACTTGCTCCTGTAGTTCCTTGTGCTGGCTACACTTGGTCCTTTCCCTGCCTTGCCATTGCCTCTGTCTCTTCCATCCCAGCCCTGATACGAACTGGGCCTGGCACAACGCAAGGACTACAACAACATACTGAACTTCTAATAACATTATTCGGGTTGGTAATACTGATGAACTATTTCTGATACATTACTGACTCCCACTCAAACACAATACTCGGACTTTCCACTCAAGGAAACCCGGAAATTAGTCAAGAAGTCAGCACACAGTGAAATTATCAGCCCAGATGCTGGAGGCCCCTTGGTGATAAGACCAGAATCCTATCCTCTTGACTCTCCCATCACCTCTACTTTGGCAAACCTTGACAGTTCGCCACCCATCTCCTTGGTTGCCGTGGAACCTTGCATTCAGGGGGCAGAGTGGTGACTTTCTCAGGTGGCTCCTCCTCCCCTTCTGTGTGGTTCAGCAACAATGTGGCAGAACCCTCTCCCAAGTCATTGCTCAACCTCTGTTTCCTCTTCCTTTGACATATCTTCCCATCTCATTCCAGGAGGCACTATGGTAGCCAGAACATAATCTAGTGACTTTCCTTTATTTGGAACTAGCAGTCTTGCACCTGGCCTTGCTTGGGAAATCTAAGAAAAATTAAACCAGTGCAGTTTTGAAAGTTTCCATCCGCCATCTTTATTCAAAATGGCATCCAGTTTTATCTATACATAGATGAATACACGCTCCTTGATCTCAGGAACTGTCATTCAGATTTGGTTATGATACCTTAAAGAGTGTCCAAATGCAAAGAAACAAGCAAACAACTTTCCAAAATATATGGTACATGAATGGAGAGTCAGAAAGTCAAGAAAGTAAAGTAAATGCTAGCTGCTGCATGTGAGGATCATTTTGTACATTTCTCTGTATTGGTCATGGTAAGCACAATGCACATACAACTTATTCGGGTTAATCACATTTAAGTATGGCTTGAGAAGTGATGCTCAGTACCTGCATGTACAATATCAGTAATATTTAACCAGTAAGTATATAAATACAGTATCGCTTCTCAGCTCATTGAAATCTTTATTTTTAAGCCTGCTGCTTCACCATATGAACCTTTAAGGAGCTCTTCAATAATTGCATGTGGTTTCACAATAGTCGTGAAAAGAGTACTGGTAATCATTTTGTGTGAGTCTATGTGTGTGTGTGTGTTTAATCCTTAATACTTTCACTGTGCCTTTGAAATGAAAACATGGAAAGCAGCAAGTGCCTCATTAGCTGTTATTATTTTTTCCCCATATTTATTATTTATTTTGATTTATAATACATGAAAAGCTTTCTGTGCTCTTATGCCATGAATGAAAAATGCAACCATAAAAAGATCAAATCAGCTGCTACTGTTCATGTCTGAAATAGAAAGTAAATTCAGTCAAAATTCATGGAAAAACTTGTGGGAGTGCAAAAGAAATTGAATCTTCATTCAGCATTTCAAGCTGTCTCTTACATAAATGTCACGAGATGACAAGGGAAAGAACAAGCAAACTATGATAGTTGCACACAATACAACCAAAATTAAAAATTGTTTGAATATAGCTTTTCCTTAAATATGAAAAATTGCATGTCAAGATTGCTCCAGTCCTCCCTTAAAGTCCCAAGGATCTTCAAAACCCCACAGTGTCTCTTATTTTCAGAGACCACCTGGTGAGCCCATTGCTCTCAGAAACCTGAATGCTCTTGCCATCATTAATACTGTTTGTTTTATGTTTTATTTCCTCAGCTAAATAGTCCTGATTACAGTCACACAGGGTAGGCTCCCTACCTCACAGAATTCCTTCTCAACTCCCTTAAGCTTGCCATTGGATGTTTCCTGGTCCCCTGATCTTCCTTCCTTTCTAATGTAGCCCTGTGGCAATAGTTGCCAGCTGTTCCTCCACATCTCTCTATTCTCTTCTCCCTTAACTTTCTCCTTCTCTTCAGTTCTCCTTTCCTGCACTCTTTGTTTATATATCCCTAAATGCTACCTTTTCATTCTCAGGACCTGCAGAGGATGTGCAGCCAGTGACTCTTGTATCCCCTAGCTCTGTGTGGCCATTTGGCTCCTGCTGTGTTACTGGCCCACATCTCCACTTCTGGTCTATCCTGGCCAGCTCCCAGTTGGGATACAAGATTAAAGGAGTAACAGGAAGGTTGCTGTGATGCTCCCTACATGACTGATCAGTCACAAGGTAGAGAATCAAGTTACCATGTGGAGTCTAGAGCTGGCCACGTGCTAGCTGAACACTTTTACAGAGTGCCAGAACAAGCAGGAGCCCCTTGAATTCCATGACAACACCACACTGCTCTCTCCCATGCTTTTATTTTCTGCAAATCCATATATTGTTGGGGATATATTTACTTAAGCTGGGGTATATCTATTTGGCATAGGATGCTTCTCTTGGTAATGGAGCATCTGGCAACTCCACTGGTGTCACTTAGCAGTCCTTTTCTTCCAATCAAGTCTTGGCCTGCATCTGACTTACTGAAGCCAAATGAAGGAGGGAATATAAGGCAATGAGCCAGCTCCCCATTGCCTCCTCCCACAGTTGAGTTACAGCAAATGCTATGGCTACAGTTCTCTTTCAGTCCTGCTGGAGACATAGTGATCTTCTCACATTAAAGCTATGGAAGACAACAATTAAAAGCAGATTGTCACTATGTTTTGAATTCAGATAGCAGGAGCAAAAAGTAAAAGAAACAAAAACAAAAACCACAATTAGTATGGTGTCTGGAGTTATTTATCCCACCTGCTACTCCAAGAAGCTCAAGGTTGTCCACATGGTTCGCCCTCCCCTCATTTAAATCCCACAACAACCCTGTGAGGTAAGTAAAAGGTAAAGTAAAGTAAAGGTAAAGGTACCCCTGCCCATATGGGCCAGTCGTGTCCAACTCTGGGGTTGCGTGCTCATCTTGCTTAAGAGGCCGGGAGCCAGCGCTGTCCGAAGACACTTCCGGGTCACGTGGCCAGCGTGACGAAGCTGCTCTGGCGAGCCAGCACCAGCGCAACGCACAGAAACACAGTTACCTTCCTGCTATAAAGCAGGACCTATTTATCTACTTACACTTAGGGGTGCTTTCGAACTGCTAGGTGGGCAGGAGCTGGGACCGAACGACGGGAGCTCACCCTGCCGCGGGGATTCGAACCGCTGACCATACGATCGGCAAGTCCTAGGCACTGAGGTTTTACCCACAGCGCCACCTGCGTCCCTACCCTGTGAGGTAGATTAGACTAAGAGGCAATGACTGGCCAGGGGCACTGAGTGAGCTTTTGCCACCCAGTTGAGAGGACTGACCTGGTTCAGTACACCCGGTGTGAAAGCCAGGCTGATTGCCAAGGCTAGAAGAGGAAAGGATCCATACTTTTAAAATTCAGAATTATACAGCCTTTCATCAGAAGTCTAGGGTAGGAATGGAAAATGTATATAGTAAGCTTCCGTGGCCCACAGCCCTAAGGGACAAAAGACCCTGGACTGAAAGAAAAATGTAGGGCTCCATGCTCCCAGCCCTTATTTTTCACTTTTGTTTTGAAGTGCCCTTTCCTTTCATATTAATCAGGAGAGATGCTGCAGCCATCACATCTCTGCTACTTGTGTCTTTACAGTTAGGACTCTATAGCTGTTCCCCCACAGAATAGTCACACAGGTACTTCCTCCATGATTGCATCTATCCTTTGGGATCTAAGTCACAGATGTCTTGCAACACATTTGAATCAATCTGTCTCCGGAAGTGAGCTGTGGCCTCTTTCTTTCCATGTCTCCTTGGGTAGTAAGGGAGCACTCTCATTGATCTTCCCTTTGTCCTTATTTTTCTTCTGTTTGCTTTGTTCTCCTTGAATGATGATGTCAGTAAGTATTAGCTTCTTTTGAGGCAACTGGTATGCAGGTCCTGGCTAATGGTGCTATTAATATTGTCATCCCCACTGGCTAGCAAAGGTGAAACACTGCTGTACTTGTACTTTCTTGTATAGAAAGGTCGCAGAGCAGTCTATTATTCAACGTCCTTGATCCTGAGGAAAGTCCTCTACTTGATTTATTTGAAAAGGGGTAAAGGGTACCTCTGAGCTACTAACATCAGGTCCAGATCAATCCCAATGTGAAATTTCTTAGGAACCAAATCCCATATGGGCTATATTGTCAGGAAATGCACAGCAAACCACACTTTGAAATTTTCATGTAAGCCACCCCACCTTGAGCATGGTTTGAACTGTGGAAAGGTGGCATACAAATAATAATATTATGTATGTATGTATGTAGTAAATGATGTGGGCAATTAATCCACTCAAGGAGATACTGAGAATTCAGTCTGTTTCAGGGACCTAAATGGCTGAAGAAAAGACTCAAAAATAAATCTTATAAAGATGGGATCATTTTGAAGTAATTCAATTTTTGCTCTTTCTTAAGTTCCAAAAGGGAAGCAGTGTGCCTTGTGCCACACAACAAAAATTGAGTATGTAACTTAACCTATTAAGCCACACACACCCCAATCCCATTACAGTTGTACCTCGTTTTGTGGCCACTAGCTGAAAAGGACACAGGGCAAACCTGTTCCGGTATTTTCAGGTTTGCCATGGACGTTCGCAGGAATGGATGCTAGATAAGGCAGATGTTTGCGGAGGTATTACTGTAGTGCCATCAGAGCTTAGAAATGTTTTCGCTCCTCTGCATATTCTTATAACCCTCAGATAGCTTTGTTTAATGTTGTCAAATAAACATTCTTGTCCAAAAACACAGAGATGCACCAGTAACTACCACTGAATTACCACAGACTACCTTCTATTAGTCTGTAGTCATACAACATATGCCAGTGTGAAATCTTTTTCATTCATATATACATGATTTTATATTGGCTTGTATCAGGAGTTTAGCATCTTGAGACCAAGAACCAAATACTTCTCTATTGAGCTCTAAGGATTCTCCTGAAGGCTGTATCACTTCTTTTCGGTCCATACCCCTTACCAGTCTTCTTGTGCATCCTCATGTGCTTTTACTTGGACAGAAGGTAAGAGTCTAATCTGTTGCCTCACCAATATTTTGCCCTAGGTTCCACCCACTTTTTCCTTCTATCTCCTGCCACCATCAGCATATAACATGTGGAAGCTTCTCTACAAGGGAATATGATCCTAACCCCTGCCATGTATGTCATTATTTTTTTTAAAAAAAGTATATAAAATGAGTTTAGAATATAATTGTGCTATTTAAAAGATGGCACTTGTGTTTGCAAAACCTAGTCAGACTTCCAGTGACAGGTGCAGTTTTATAGACTAATTTGTCTCCTCTCCAAACACCTTTAAAGAAACATTTTGGCCAATATATGATTGTCTTCTGAAACCAGTGCTTGGACTTTTAAAGCAATTAGGTTTAGGCTTTATTAACGTTCCAGAGAATGGATTCCTACAAAGACTAGTTCTCCTATGCATCCTCATCACTTACACTTTGTGAATATGAAGGCACAATTTTTCCACATCTTTTCTGTCACAATACTGTCTTGGCCTGTCCATACAACTGCTTTCAGACAATTGGTTCACAGAGCTCAGTATTGCTGTCAATGACTAGCTGGAGTTTGCCATGGTTTCAGACAATTTCTTGCATATTCTTATAGTTTTAAAATATCTTTCATTCTCTTCCCATTAATGCCATCAAGCTGTGCTAGCTGGGTTTGGTGGGAATTATAGTCCAAAACATTTCAAGGGCACTGTATTGAGGAAAGCTGCCTAGACTGAGTCTATTGAGAATATAACATGACATCCACTCTTATAACATGGAACCTGCTGTGAGCATATAGATTTGTGTGTGAGAGAGAGAAAGATAAAAGCTGTTGACATAACATCTGCATCTTTATTGACTTCTCCAAATATTCTGAATTGCAGAATATCAGACATTAAAAATCAGATATTTAATGTTTCCTTCTGTGAATAGAAATAGAGAGAACTTTAGAAGAAAAATGGTGACTAGAGCAATAATTTGTAAGAAATAAAAGATGCCTAAGAATCGATAGGAGCTGCATCAAGCTTGCTTGGCAGCCATATCATTCATATGATCCCTGAGAAAGTTGCAATTGACCTACATCAATGAATGAAGTTTTTCAATCAAAGTATTGCTATAAAGATTAACCATCTGGGGAAGCTTCTAGAATTACATTTGGACAAAACTAAATGGAGTATAGATTTCTGAAAGTTGAGAAGAAACAAAAGACATGTTCCCCCCCACCCGGTATATAAATACTAGGATGATATATTTGTCCTTTCAGAGCTTTGTTAGAAATGCAACATGCTATGGCTTCCTTCCTAGTCCATGGCCATATAGAACCAGAGGACACAGAGTATGGTAGAGTCTCAGTCTTAAGTTTAGAACATCTACACTCTCCAGAAACAACCCTTTTCAAAAATTGTATGTTGAAAATGGGCCAAAATTGCCCATGTAACACACATTGAGTAAATACTTTTTCAATAGGTGGTGACGTTTCGTGTCCTTCAACATCACTCCTTCACTCAAGGTGGGTATTAAATTCCTCTAGTCTCTCCTATCTATTCAGTCATGGTAAGCAAGAATCGAGAACACAGATGCTCACCTGTCACTGAGATGGTAAACTTCTATTTCAGCTCTACAATTTCAAACTGCAGCTGATTGCACAGATAACTGATTCTCTTCTATATGGAAAACACCCACACATATACAAACACCCTACACATAGAAAATTAGATTTCAAGGAGAAGGATTCTTTCTAAGCCTTCTTCCTAACATGCTAGATTTCTGCAAAGGAACATTCCTTTATCTGAGTTTTCATTTGCAGGCTGAAGTGGTACATCAGGACCCAAGCTTACTAACTCAGTAACAGCTAGGCTTCAATCCATGGTCACTGCAGCAAAAGCATACGGCCATATACAAAATCTGTTATATACGGTATTCCCAAAAGAAAGGGTTTGAGCTAAGCAGAATTCACTCCCCATGAATGATGATTTGACTTTCAGCAATTTATTTTTGTGCTCATCATTATGTGAATGGCATGGTTATTTTTTGTTGTTGTGTGAATTTTGTGGATAAATGCTTTTAGTGTATTTGCTTCATTCTGAAGGATTTTTATTGTATATTTTGTCTATTGTCCTTGAAAAACACTCCAGGAGTCCTTCTGGCAGCATGAAGCTATAGAATGAGAAATTATAGTGCTAAACATTGTCTCCAGTTATTATAGGTTGGAGTTAAGACTTCTTCCTTTATCTTATTCTTGTAGGTACTTTCATTTTCCTATGCAGATGGGTATTTATTGATGAACAGGTTAACAGCTTCTTTTTCTGGGCCTACAAAGTGAGCAACCCTGCTGTATCTTTCTATATTATATTTGCAGTAGTCCATCATTGCACTGTTTTCATTTACTGTTTTCCAGGGTTCTAAAAGCAAGAAGGGGGAGGAGGGGGCAGTGAAAGGCAGGGGTTCATGTCTGTAGTAAATGACCAGGAGTGCAAGGGAAGATCTGGGTGAGGAAAAGCAGGATCTGTCTGGCAGTCCAGTGACATAGGGGGACAGAGGATAAGGATGAATTAGAGAAGGGGGGCGGTGGAATTGAGTGGGGTAAAGGTAGCATTTGGAGGACTGAAGGGGTATATAGGAGAGGGGGAGGGAGCTTTAGAGCTTTGGTGACAAATGTAAAGAAAAAGAGAAGGAAGGGGAAGATTGAAGTGGATGGGGTTAATGAGGGCACTTGCAGTGCTCTGGATGAGCAAGAGGGTGCATTGAGATAAATGAAGGAGATCCATTTTTGATAGACTCAAACTTCTCTCTCTTCCATTCCTCAGCTGTGTTGTGCAAGAAAAAGAAATGATGTAGAGTTCTCAAATATTCCATAGCACTCCGCACAGTGTATTTCACCCTTGGTACCACGGGTTGTCTTCAACATGAAGACTCAGTGTACTAATTTGGAACAGATACCACACTGTGTGCAAGATGGATTTGAGAAAAAGGAGGAGGGAGGGAAAAGGGTGGATGCCAAAGGTGGATGCCAAAAAGGGAGTAGGAGGGATTAGTAATGGGAGTGAAAGTAGGAGTAGAAAAGAGGCTGCAGAATAGGAGGGGATGGTGATTTAATTATTCAGCCAAAGGTGAAATGGGTGTTTAGATGCAATGTGTGGAAGGAAGAAAATGCAGGCAGTTGCCATGGGATGGTCTGTATGTAAGAGGGGGTTGAAGAAAAGGAGGGGAAGGGAAGGCATAGATGTGGGGATAACACGAAAACAGGTGCACAGCAGGGCTGCAGAACAGAAGAGAAATGTGGCTTCAAAAATAGGGTTGGGAAGGTATAGCTCTATGGAGTGGGAAGGGGAAGCTCTAGAGGGTTAATGTGGAGAAATGGCAGAGGGCTGGAAAGCAGAGCTGGCAGGGAAAACACACACATACCCCAGTATTTAAGAACTTAACAAAAGCAATACTGCATTGTTTATGAAATAACTGTGAAAAGCGAACATTGTTGGTTGGAAATTCAGTTCATTGGGTATCCAGATTCTAAGATGCTAAAATAAATCTCACATGCTGAGAACAAATGGGATAAGACTGATAAAGCACATTCATGTGCTTAAAAATAATTATTGTGATGTTAGACCAAAGGGTTTAGGACAAAACAGAAAATGAAGTCGAAACAACTTGGATGAGGAGGAGATGATTATTAAAAGGTTCAGGGAAGAGTTTTAGATTCACATAAGTATTTTCTTCACTGCCTCTGAAGGAGTGAAATTGTAACAATATTAACCTCTGATCTTGACGTACTTTAACAAATGAGCAGTGATAAAGAGGGAAAGAATAAAAGAACTTAAGCAAACAATGCTGCCAAGCTCTGCTGGTTTCATTATAGACAATCAATTTTCTACTGTCCTGCGAGCCTAACATATTATTTAATGCTTCTGATACTTTACAAAACAAGTCACTTTTTTCTTCTTAGAATTATTTCATATGCATTCTCAAACTCTGGGTGAGACTCAGAATGTTGCACAACACAGAGAAGTGCTGTGGATTGTTTATCTACTGATCTCCATGCTCTGATTTCCAGGTGTTAGAAACAAACAAGAAAGGGTAGCTATCACCCATTTCCCCAAGCTTCTGATCTTCTGAGGGCATCTGGCATGGAAGACAAGATTAACTTTCTCAGGGTGCATTCAGACCTAGGAGGGTTGTGTATGTACAGATGAGTGAGTACACAGCCATTGTTTGTTTTTCATTTCACCATAATCCACATTAAGATGGGTTGCAACTGCATACATACAGTACACTAGCTATATGAATCAGGCCTGAAATGGAAAAGTGAGGACAACTGTTCTCATGCAAATTAATAGACACAAACAAGAGCTGTTAATTACCTAATTATTGCAGTCTCTTTCTTCTTTCCCCTCTGATCTCGTTGTTACAATCCGCTCCTCCTGAAACTGTGTTTGTGTTTGTATATGTGTGTGTGTACCTGCAACTACACGGACAGAGCAACTTAGGTCCAGTGTAATTTTCTTTTTTTTTATGTTTATTAAAATTTTCAAAAAAGAATACAAAGGAAAACAGAAAAGAGAAAAAGAAAAAAAGAAAAAAGAAAAGAAAAAGAAAAACAGCAATTTAAAAAGTTTACCATAATTATATTCCATACCCAATTTCCTTGACTTCCCAGCACCTACCCTTCTTGTATTCCAATTCCAATTTTTAGCTCAGCAATTTTTATCCCCCCCACTTTACCTTATTTCCTCTAATTCAATTATCTTAAACAAATTTTAACTTCTAAACCTCTATCTTTATATTTCAAAACTTATTCTTAACATACTTTCCCTAAATTCCTCCACAGGATGGAGGTCCAGTGTAATTTTCACTGGTGCTCAGTCATAGATCCATTCTGGTGTGTAGCTGTGTGCGTGCATGCTTGGTTTTTCTGAAGTTTTCAAAATAACACAAAATCTGTATGTAAATTAATAATAATAATTTATTTATACCCCACCCATCTGGCTGGGTTCCCCAGCCACTCTGGGCGGCTTCCAACAAAATATTAAAATACAGTAATGCATCAAACATTAAGAGGTTCCTTAAACAGTGCTGCCTTCAAATGCCTCCTAAAAGTCTGGTAGTAGTTGTTCTCTTTGACACCTGGTGGGAGGGCATTCCACAGGGCAGGCGCCACTACCGAGAAGGCCCTCTGCCTGGTTCCCTGTAACTTGGCTTCTTGCAGTGAGGGAACCGCCAGAAGGCCCTCAGCGCTGGACCTCAGTGTCCAGGTAGAACGATGGGATGGAGACGCTCCTTCAGATATACTGGACCGAGCCCATTTAGGGCTTTAAAAGTCAGCACAAACACTTTGAATTGTGCTCGGAAACGTACATATTTTGTACACAGTCTCCCCCTAACATTCAACTTATGATGTATTTCAGTGCTTTTCAATGCATTTTCATCTGAGGTATACATTTTGAATGCAGTTCTTACTTAAAATGCATATTTATGTGTACACTTGTTGGTAGTGAAATAGCAAAATCTAGAGAAGAGCATTTGCTCTGCAAGCGAGGTTGATATGCTAAATTGGGTTGGTCCACTGTGAAAAGTGTCCTGAATAAATTTCTCTTTTATTCCTACTTTCAACTCAGGATAATGCTTCATGCATCTGGTGAAGTCAAGTATAATCCATGAAAATATATGCCATACTATATGTGTTAGTCTAAGGTACCACAAGATTTGTTGTTTTTGCAGCAGAATAGGATGGCTACCTACCCATCTGGAACTAGAAAAGGATTTGTGTTTCTAAGACATGTTGTACCCTGAGAAAGAAAGAGACAAAACTGCCCTTAATTGAAATATATAGCTTTAATCAGTAAAACTTCTAAGCTCATTCTGTGTTTGTTTTCATCAGTCTCAAAATAGCACAACCCATTTTCTTACTTATTGAAAACAAAACAGCATTACTTTTTCTGCACATTTTTGCTTCTTCCTCTCTTAGGATAGGCAGTAGCAACCCACATGGTTTTTGTTGCTGTTTCAGTGCATCAGATACTATAACAGCATGGGTGCCCATAGTAAAGAAAATCATATGGGTTGCTGCAACAAGGTGAGCAAATTAGCCCAAGGTCAGTGGGGGAAAGAATAAGAACGTGGTAGGAGAAAACAAAAGGAAGGACACCAAACAGCCTTGAAACAATACACATGCTCAGGTAATGATTTGTTTAAAAGAATTTGGCTGTGTGAAATCTGTTACTATGGAGAAAAAAGCATAAAAATTAAATGATTACTGATGAAGCTATTGCTACAATCCTAAAGGTTCTTACTAGGGAGTAAGCCCAACTAGACACAGTGGAACTTAAAATGTATGACTACCTGTTGGTGAATCGGGGTTTGGTGTTGTCCTTTAGCTGAAGCCCTGCACCTAAAAACCAAATGAATGCCTGGCTTTTGTTACAGCAAAATCTCTCCCCCTCTCCCTCCTTTGTGAACTGCTCTGTCTCTTTTCTCCCCCCCTTTCTTGTGAACTGCTCTTTTAAAGATAAATAATACATGCTTTTGTATTGTGAAGAACTGCAGTTCTAAGTTAACTGATATTGAAGGTGTACTGTTGCAAGGCAGATTTTAAAATTCAGGCCAAAAAATGTTAGTATAATAATAACTCTTAATAAGGATCATAGCAGTGAAAAGCAGTTAAAGGAAATTAGGTATCTTTTGTTGGAGGGGTAATTTAGGAACTACAGACACTTTACTTAACTTGCAGCCTACCTAATGGCATCTACATCTTCTGGTTCTATTCATGGCAGCTGCTAATTTCTGAGAAAAAGAAAAATGTAGCACATTCATTGAAGGTACTGCTGTTCATCTTGAGCTTTGCACAAATTTGTAAAATAGCTTTTCAGTGAAGAATCTCTCTATTTTGCTGTAAGCAACAACCCTAGGAGTGCTCTCCTTTCTGTGGTTGGTGCATAGAATGATTCTGAACAAGGACACATTAGGTACCCAAGCATTAGAGTTAAACTATACAGCAATTGTGTCATGAACTGGCAGGCCTATGGGGAGGAGGAGGATCCCAGTGAGGGCTGTAGCCGGGACAGGGACATACTGGGACAAGCTGGGGATGAGGAAGGAGAGGTGTAGGAAGTACTTACAGAGTGACAGAGGATGATGAGGGGATGGAGGTCAGTGCACAGGAAACATAGCAGCAGGACCCATCACCAGAGTCAGTGGGGCCCTTGTCTCCACAAACACGGTGGGCTCTGAGGTGTAGGGAGCAGTGGGTGGGGTGCTCCAGGAGGCAGAGGCAGGCAAGGGCCTACAGCCAGCTTCAGTAGCTGGCCAGGTGAGGCTTGCTAGCTCTGGGAGGACACATGGGATTCTTCAGCTGGAGTAGACTTGGAGCAGGTGAGGGTCACATGCCTCATCAAGCCCAGATGCTGCAATCAGCAGGCATAGTAAAAAGGATAGCAGAGCTCAGGTGCTGTGTCTGCTCATGTTGAAGGACCATAGCTTGGCTGCTTCAGGATCTCTGCGGAACTGTGCTTCAGTTTGGACATGTGGATTGACCCTGGACGGGGGACTTGGCATACTGACTTGCTGCCAGGTAGGCCAGGGGTTCAGGACATATTGTTTGTGAAAGAGGGTGAACTGTGGGAGCAATTGTGATTGACACATTATGGCCTAGTCCAAATCAGTGCCTCCAGTCTCCCAACCACTGTTATTGTTAACCATGGCTAGGTAAGAACCAGCATTTACCATTAGAGTTAGAAATAGGATATCCTTAATGTTGCTGAATTATAACTCTGAACTATGGTGACCATCTTTGAAGAAGAATGGTGTAGGGTAAATTTGTATGCAAGAGGGAAGGGTACACTACTACACCATGACTGGCAGATGAGACTGTGATTGCACTGGACACTTGAACAAATGCAAATTACATCCCCAGAATGCATACATTGAGAAATTAAAATGGGATTTATTTATGAAGATGAGCACTGTTTGGGCAGATGTGTGGCAAATTAAGGGTGATAGTGAATCAACTTCAGCATAAGCAGACATTTTCTTTGTGTGTTTTTTACCCTAGTCAGGAATGAAAAAGACAATGTTTTAGCTGTTTCCTTCTACCTCATTTTATTTTGTGTGAACATCCTTATATATTGAGATTTTAGGTGATGTGCACCATTATTTAAAATGAATTAACTGGTTAAAAGGCAGATGATTAATCAACTAAAATGTTTTAATTGATTGTCAACCTTAGTTTCCTGACATTTATTTAGTGATTACATTGCACTGATACAGTATGCTTTTAGAAACTAAATTGAATTAATGAAGCAATTTGTGAATACAGTTCATGTTCTATAAACCTTTATTTACCCATGCCTCTCTATAATTTATACAAAAGAGATTTCCCTAGGTGAAAACAGGCATTATTCCACAGAAAAATGGTTGTCGTTGTTTCTTTTATAACAGCAAATTAGCAGCAATAACTTCTCCAAAGTTCTGGAAGTTTCTGCCAAAAAAACAGATCAAAATAATTATTTGATATGGGAAGGAATTCCTTAATCAGGGTGCCTTATGGGTTGAGCATGCTGCTTTATGGAAGGGTGTTGTGGGCAACTTACAACTACCCTGAGCAACGCCTCAACACTTTCCACATGGGTTGTGTCAAGAAGATTTTGAGTGGCAGAACAGATGCAGGGAATGTGGGCTGAGAGAGCGCATGTTCACACTCCAGTTCAATGGCATCTGTGCTGACTTGGTCATGTCCACAGAATGGAATATGACAACATCCCCAAGGATGTGCTCTACGGGGATCTGGCTTCAGGCATCAGGCCCGTTGGCAGACCAACTCCGCATTACAAAGATGCCTGCAAATGTGACATGAAGGCTGCCAAGATCAAATCTGTCTTGTGGGAATTCCTTGCAGACAACTGCTGTACCTGGAGATAGTCAGGTCATGTATCCAGGGCAGCAAACATATAAGCAATAAAACAATAGAACTGAATACATCTAAATTATGTTTAGGGAGGTTTTTAATCTTTGATGTTTTATGTTTTTAATATTCTGTTGGGAGCTGCCCAGAATGGCTGGGAAACCCAGCCAGATGGGTGGGATATAAATAATAAATTATTACACACACACACACACACACACACACACACACACACCACATATTTTGCAGGACTGTACCATGTTGGTGAAGACCGCTATCAATAAAGCGCAAATAGAACAGTTATTCCCAGTTCTGACAGTAAGTTGAGCAGCAAGAACTCATCCAATTAGGCTGAGCAAGGAAAAAAGAGCAAAACCATTAAATTAAGCCAATTGTCTGCAGGTAGGGAGGAAATATATGCTGAGCTAATTAGGCTGCAGACCTCTGGCGAACTCTGAAGTCAAGTATCACCCATTCTGTTCTGGGATATAATGAAAACTGAGAAAAGTAGCTACTGTAATTAACTCAACTGTAATAAGAACAGTTATCTCAAGATAGGGCTATTATATATATGTATTTGTTTTATTGACCTCAGAGGCCTATGTAGCTTTTTCTCTGGCGATCAAGACAATATCTATCTTCTCTGAAAACTCAAGACACTATTCACAGGTTGCTTTTTTTTAATGTAACAGGGGCCAAACAGCACTTGTTAAATCCTTTTTATGAAGGATGGCATACTAATAAAAATAATAATTTATGGGAGGGGAGTGGCACTAGCAAGAAATACGTTGCTATTCAGGATTCAAGCCTTCCAGCTATGATATATCTTAGAAGACTACATTCTATTCCATTCTCCACCTTTTCTGTTCCACCCAGCAGTGACAGTGCAATCCCATACATGTGTACTCAGAAGTAAGTCTCATTGACCTCAATGGGCTTACTCCTAGGTAAGTCAATTTAAGATTGCAGACTTGGTGTTCTGTGGCTCATTCGGTTGTTAACTTGTGGAAGGGGAGGTTGGTCCCTTAGGGTCCTCTGTCAAATATTTTTTTCCTGTATTTCTACAAACTTTGGTGTTCTGTCTGATACCTTCACCTAGACTGTCTGTGGCCTGGCTTTGGCGGCAATTCTGTCTCCCTTCATGCACAGAGCTTGCTATTAGAGGAAGTGGTACATTTCTTTTTTTAACCAATTACCTATTTTTTAATCTTTATATTTTAACATGTGTTCAGCTGCTAAGTTTTATAAACTAGAAAGCCCTGATTTGGGCCAATGTCTTGGTCTGTTCCCTGTCTTACAGTCACGAAAAAGAAAACACTGTTTTCAGGAGCCATTGCCAAAAACAAAGGTTTGGGCAGGTACAACTGAGATAGGGCTGTTCAAGAGGGCTAAGACGAGGCAGAATAATTTGTTAATAGTGGTGAAGGGTTATCTGGAAGATATGAGAAAACTAAACGATGGGCATAGCTACAATAGTGAAAACGACAGTTAAAACCGTTAGTAGGTTTAGGTTGCTAGTCCCATTGTAAAAAGCCCAGGAGGCTTTAAAAATTAAGAAATTCCAGTACAACCAGGTTTTGTCATTGGATAACAACCCCATATTTATTTTCCAGACCACAATATATTCTACCTGAAAATAATGGAGTGTTGATTGTTATGCTGCTATGATTATTGTGCGGCATGTAATTCCACAAAGCTAATTGACTCCTACTTGTTGGTGACATAAGTGATCATTAATGCTATTTTTAAAAAATCAAAATTACTTGATGTTTGTGTGTGCCTCCTCTATAAGAGTAGTGTTTAATAGTTTTGTTTATTAGGTAGTCCTGAAAATGTACAGTTACAAAATATAAGGATTTCAATTATATTTATCAGCGCTTGATTTCTAAACGTAACAGCCTTGGCAGTAAATTCTCCCTGGAAGCAATACGATGTGTCCTATAACCTTTCTTTTTATGATACTATGTCTCCCCTTCTGTATTACTACATCAAATATATTGAACAGGTCTTGAACCTGGCTCCAGAACCAAACCTGGTGAGCCCTGGAACACATTTAATTCTGCTTAAAAGATCAGTACAGGATATACTGCTGCCCTAAAGATTAAAATTCTTCCCTTGGAGCAAATCATTGAAACTAGCTAGATCTTCTCATATGTGTATGCTCTTACTTTGCTCACTGCTTTGCTCCTGTTCTCTTTAAACATTGAAAGAGCAAGCAAATGCAGTTGTGTGGTACTACTGCTGTACTTGCATTTTTCCTCAAAACTGTCAGGCTAGTTTGCCAGTCTTTGGGTCTTCAAAATTTGTTTCTCTGTGAAGGCTCTAATCCCTTTAAGGGTGAAAATTCAAGGTAACATAACTTTGAAGCACTTAAGAAATGAAATTACTTGTATTCAAAATGAGTTAAGTCTGAAAAGTATTAGGATACTACAATAATATATTAAAACAATTTAATGTTCACTATTTAGCTTTTGACTTAGGATTTTGTAGATTTATTTTTTGCTTATAGCAGATATTTACCCTTCTAAATAATTTTTTGCTTGCAGAACAAATGGTTATTTTCATGTATTTCAGTCTTCTCCTGTGTTCATCAAATCAAGTCCTTGAACACTCATTCTTATCTTTATTGCTTGGCTATCAGCGTTAGAAACTGAGATATGAAAGCTAGGAGCTAAATGGCACCTTAAACCTAGGTTATGGACACAACAATGGAATGCCTAGGCAGGCTTTTTTTAATAACACGAATACAAACCTGAAAATGAACTAACTGCAGCTAAAACACTATGTTCATTTTCCACATGATCTAGTCCTTCCCTTGCCCAACCACCTAATATTCTTAAAAGGCTCTTTTCTCCAGTCTTCAGAGAGTAGCTGTAAGTGACAGAAAAAGGTCCTCCTTTCCTTCCACTCTGCAGTTTTAATCTGAAATCTTAGGCGCAGTACTGCACCCAGAACTCAAACTGCTTGTGCTAATGAAATTCTCAGTTGCAAAATGTGCCTAGAACAATGGGAATTTTGAACATTGTCTGCTATCTCATCCATCTCCATTTTATGGTTCTAGAAAAGATAATCAAGCAGTCAATCTGTGACCACTTAGAAAAGGATGCTGTGATTACCAAGACCCAGCATGGTTTTCTCAAAAGCAAGAAATGCCAGATGAATCACATTTCTTTTTTTTGTTAGAGTTACATGCTTGTTGGATCAGGGGAATGCTGTGGACATAGTGTATCTTGATTTCACCATTATATTCTTGTGCAGAAGCTGGTAAAATGTGGACAGGATAAGGTAACTGTTAGGTGGAGTTGTAGTTGTTTGGCTGACCAAACCCAAAGGGTACTCACTAATTGTTCGTCACCATCCTAGAAAAAAGTGTTACGTGGATGCTGCAGGGTTCTGCCTGGGCCTATTGTTGTTCAACATCTTCATAAGTCACTTTGATGAAGGTATTGCAGGAGTGCTCATTAAATTTGCAGATGACACCAAACCGGAAATGTAACCAATCCCTCTAAAGGCAGAATTGGGATTCAGGATGACCTTAACAGATTGGGGAATTGGGCCAAAATTAACAAAATGAATTCCAGTAGGGAAAAATGTAAGATTCTACACAGGCAGGAAGAGCCAGTTCCACAGATACAAGAGGGAGACACCTGTATTGCCAATAGCAAATGTGAAAAGGATCTTGGGGTCTTAGTAGACCACAAGCTTAGCACGAGTTAACAGTGTGGTGCAGCAGCAAAAATGCTAATGCTAATCTAGGCTGCATCAACAAAAGTAGAGTGTCCCAATCAAGGAAAGTAACAGTACTTTCCTTGAACCAGTACCTTGCACACCTGAAGTACTGTGCCCAATTCTGAGCACCACAATTTAAGAAGGATATTCACAAGCTGAAATGTGTGCAGATGAGGGCAACAAAGATGATCACAGTTCTGGAAACTAAGTCTTATGAGGAACGGTTGAGAGAGTTGGATATGTTTAGCCTGGAAAAGAAGAGTCTGAGAGGGAGATATGATTGTCATCTTCAAATATCTCAAGGGCTGTCACATAGAAGAGAAACAAACTTGTTTTCTCCTGTTCCAGAGGGTAGGACCTGAACCAATGGCTTCAAGTTACAAGAAAGGAGATTCCAACTAAGCATTAGGAAGACCTTTCTGACAGTAGGAGCTGTTGGACAGTGGAACAGTCTCCCTCTAGAGGTGGTAGACTCCCCTTCCTTGGATGGTTTTAAGCAGAGGTTGGATGGCCATCTGTCATGGATGCTTTAGTTGAGATTGCTGCATTGTAGGGGGTTGGACTAGATGACCCTATGGGTCCCTTCCAGCTCTACAATTCTGATTCTAAGCATACATTTTGTTTTCAAGTACTACTCACTCTTTCCCTCTCTGTCTCAAGTTTAAAGGATTCAGAATGGTGGTAGAAAATAGAGAGCTGAGAAGAAATTAAAACCAAATCAGCAGTAATATCTTATAGTTAATTTCATAGGTTTAAGATAGAAGGTCTGTGCCTTTAACAATGTTTTATGAATTAACCGAGCACTGAAGTATGTTGGCGTGAATTAATAAGCGAGTCTATTTGTGTCTCTGTACTTAAGTCGAGTTTCTTGAATGGTGTGTGTGTGTGAGAGAGAGAGAGAGCGGGGGGGGGGGAATAATTGAAAATACGTGTCTTGAAAATACCTATGAAGCCATGTTTATACTAACATTGCTCAGTCGGTAGAGCATGGGACTCTTAATTTCAGGGTCATGGGTTGGAAACATGGGAATCTCAGAGAAATAAAAAATGATAGATTTGTTCATCCCTAAGAGCAGAAGTGAGGAAGTATTGGCCACCCAGATGTGGATTTTTAGTTCAACAGAAACATCTGGAGGGCCAAACGTTCCTCACCCCAGGTGAAGGACATTAACAGAATCAAGTTATTAAAAACTCTTCTCCCCATGCTGTACACGGAGGTATACCAAGCAGATATTCTGTGTGAATGGGTAGTACAGTATTTGAATATTTTAAATAAACAAATTGACATTAATCATCCTGGAGCAAAAATATCAGTTCTAAGAGAGAATATTCTCTCTTAGAGTATTCTATATAAACTTTATACATTGCCTAGAAGTATAAATATTTTGTTCAAATGCTTTGATTTTCAGTTGAAATTGCTAGAACCTGTAGCCCATTCTAAGTGTTGTTCCATTGTAAAGGTAAGTAATTCAATGCTATACGGGCTACTTCACTCATCCATTCCTTTCACTCCTCACTGCTTTCCTGTCACTCAGCATCCACTCCACATACATCTGGACCCTTATCCTGAACAAATAATAAATGCGGCTTCAGGCACTGACCTTGTTTGTTGCTATTTGTTCCCGTGGTTTTATGATTGATAGTACTGCTGTAGATTTGAGAAATTCCTTAAGTGACAGTCCTGAAACCCATTCTCCGGTGGCCAGTTGTGATTTCTTATTGTTTAATGCAACAACTCTGAAGCATGTCCCTTCAGGAAGGTACTCACCTATGTCAATATTATAGTTATATGACTGCAGTTGGACTTGCATTAAATTTGCAGAACATTAATGATAGAGAATATAAAGAAATAATCAAAATAAATAAAATTAAAAAATCCTTACAGTAGCATCTTAGAGACCAACTAACTTAGTTATTGGTATGAGCTTTCGTGTGCATGCACACTTCTACACTGAAACAGAAGTCACCAGACCCTTATATCTAGTGAGAGGGTGGGGAGGGGTATTTACTCAGAAGGGTGGTGGGAATGGGTGATTGCCTGACAGGTGTGGTAAACCTGTTGACGACTGTTAACAACTGCAATTGGTCTTACAGGAAAAAGCATGGGGTGAGATGGTTAAAAATAGCTTTATCATGTGTAGTGAGATAAGAATCCAATGTCTCTATTCAGACCAGGTGTCTCCATGGTTTTAAGTTTGGTAAGGTAAAGGTAAAGGTACCCCTGCCCATACGGGCCAGTCTTGACAGACTCTGGGGTTGTGCGCCCATCTCACTTAAGAGGCCGAGGGCCAGCGCTGTCCGGAGACACTTCCGGGTCACGTGGCCAGCGTGACATCGCTGCTCTGGCGAGCCAGAGCCGCACACGGAAACGCCGTTTACCTTCCCGCTAGTAAGCGGTCCCTATTTATCTACTTGCACCCGGGGGTGCTTTCGAACTGCTAGGTTGGCAGGCGCTGGGACCGAACAACGGGAGCGCACCCCACCGCGGAGATTCGAACCGCCGACCTTTCGATCGGCAAGCCCTAGGCGCTGAGGCTTTTACCCACAGCGCCACCCGCGTCCCTTAAGTTTGGTAATAAGTTGCAATTCAGCAGCTTCTCTTTCCAGTCTATTTCTGAAATTCTTTTGTAAAAAGACAGCTACTGGTTTCTCTGTCTTGAGATTCCTAATATCAGTAGGAGCACACTTCAATCTCCCAGGACATTCTATACAAGATCTCAAAGTAGATGTCTTATTACAAAAGAATTTCAGATATACTTGCCCTCTCATCACAAGGAACCACAGTGAATTCTGCTGGCTGTTAATATAATTGTTGCATCCATATTCACTCACTTTTATATTGTGCTTGAAGAATACACATACACACCGCTATATCCAATATTATACCTCTCCTTCATATCTTACAAATGGATCTATTTGGGATCATAATAGTAAGAATCACAAAGCACAAACAAGGTCTCTGGTTATAATGGAAGATTCTTTGTCAAACTTAACTAATGAAAATTGTAATCAAGGGAATTTCAGCTTGTTTAATGACAGTGGGACATACTTTCTGTGCAGGGAGATTAATTTCTAAAATTGCATTTTCCTCATAAAATTAATTGACAACCTACTGAACCTATATAGTAGCACATCAACCTTCCTTTTGTTTTCATTTCCACCCTTGCAGTTCAAGCAATATAAGGGAAATGTATGCTATTGAGTTGATTATTTAATAAGTTGTTATTGCAATGTATATCTGGCCTTTGTGTCCATAGCACTCAAGGCAGCTGATGATACATTGAAAATGCAATAAAAGTAAAAGAACATGAATAGGTAAAAAACAATGCAAAGGCCAAATCAGGATACAAGAGTTGTGTATCCAGCTCTGCTCATCTTAAGGTTTTGCATGCCAGAGTTTAAGTCCTTTTCTGTACTAGCTCTGAAAAGAATGATCACTGCAATACAGAAGTTTATTATTGTTGTTGTTGTTGTTACTATATAATTATCATTAAATATTTATACCATGCCTTTTCCCTGACAGGAACTCAAGGCAGCTTACTCATAAAAATAAGAACGACTAAAACATAAGTGGAAATCATTAAAAAAACTATCAAACATTGGTAGATTAATTCTGTCTATAATCTATTAAACCGTACAGTCAGTTCCCAAAAGTCTGTGAAACAAGAAAGTCTTCACCTACCAACAGAGGTGGGCTACATTTATCCTGTAATCCAAAAAGAGCTACCAAGATACTTATGCTAGAAAATGGTAGTTTCAACCTTCTTTTTAACTCTCTCAAAAAATAAAAGTTAAATTTATTTCTGTTGCTCACAGCTTTGGAGATAAGCCTGAAGACTGGAGGGCACAGTGCTCACAAGTGATTGCAACCAGCAGGCAAATAACAGAGAATTCCACATTTATACATTTAGAATTTTGTGTGGAGGTAGATTCTGATTCAGATTCATGGGCAATGGCAATTTCAGGATGCTTCATCACCCCAGCTCACTGTTAGACTGAGGACATTTTAAATCACATACTTGAGGCAGAATATATTGCAAGGCAGGGAAAGCCTATGGTACTGTATGCAGTCTATTGAGAGGAGGTGGAGTCCATCTACTGTATACAGTCGACTGAAGGAAGGTGGAGGTATCGGTAACTTAGGGAGACAGTGTGTGGGGAAAATGGCACAGTTCCCCAAGAGGAGTGAGGCTTGGCATACTAAAGACAGCCTTGAACCAGGCTATATGTTTTCTGGTGCTTCTGCCAAGAAAGTGACCTTTTGCATGAATCTTACTGATATTACAAAAGTAACTGAAATTTAAGGCATCACTGAAATGCTGACCACATGTGTCTTGCTGGATATGTTATCATAACTGACAGTGCTTTTAAAAATATAGTAGTTTTAAGAATGTGTCTTTTTGGTACATCAGTCAATACAGATTAAGCAAAAGTGACTGTGCAGTAAACAGTGGCGTAGCGTGGGGGTGCAGGGGGGGCTGGCCGCACCGGGCACAACATCTGGGGTTAGGGCAAATCCACGGGTTAGGGGGCGCAAATTACTTGCCTTGCCCCGGGTGCTGACAACCCACGCTACGCCACTGCCAGTAAATAAAGTAGGCTATTAGTAGGTCTTAAAGTCCAGCCTCCCTCCTCCATAACATTTTATATAATTTGAGCTGCAATAATAATTGCCAGCCTTTTTTATTATTATTACAGGGACAAGAAGTCTCTGAGGTTTGCTTGTGACTCAGTGTGTGTATGTACACACACACACACACACACGACTATAAATAAATAGCATTTTTATTTTATATTCTATTTTCAACTTTCAGAGGATAGTGGCAAAACAGCAATAGCCACACACAAACAGGATATACTTGGAAGCTTTGGAAAACAACAAGGTTTCCAAGAATTACAAAACAATTATAGGAAGAAACAGCCCATTAAGGACTGAGCATGCTCGATGAGCATGGAATACTTATTGGCTATTGTGGGGTGGGGTGCGCAGTCAGAAAACAGGGTGGGGGGAGGAATAGAATGGAGTGCTTGGAAAACAGACATAGATATAATATATAATACAGCCATCTCATTGGACAGGTCAGCCTGTGGTTCACATTGAGAAGCTATTGTTAAATGAGAGCTTCCTATAGAATTCGGTTGAGAAATCCAAGATTTTAATGAAGCCATGAATAGGAACAAGTAGGTATGCTCCACCACCACCCCACACCCCATCCTCAAGCTAGCACCAAATAAAGTTCTTGGTGTAAAATGTTTTAGAAAAATAAATGGCCCTGCTAATGCAAATTCCAAAGCAAATGCAATTAACTGTCTCAGGTTGGAAAGGTTTGTGGTTGTAAGAGAGAATGATTTAGAACAGTCCTGCAATGTAGTTTACAATATCGCATATCAAGTTCTGAGGGTTTTACAACAATCCTGCAGTTTTGTCTGGATGTTTGGACTGAGGGAGCAGCTGGATTTTATCCCCACATTCTGGGTTAGTTTGAGAGTACTAGACAAGAACCCTGGAGGTCATGCTATGGCTATACCTCATTGCAGTTTGGAAGATTGGGATTGAGAAAGGGGACGTGGGAGAGGGAGCACTGCAATGTAGTCCATTATCAATACTGTATTAGGTCTCAGATCAGTTAGGATTTCCAGTCAAAACCCCTCCATACCCTTTAGGTTGCACCAAAGGTCATTGCCTCCTCAGACCTCCCACCCAGGCCAAATCAAACACGCAGTTGCATGCAGAAGCTTCATGCTCCATTCGTTTGCATGCAGACTTGTTGCACTTTTGAATGTTCAAAAGCTTTTGTTGTTGTTTAGTCGTTTAGTCATGTCTGACTCTTCTTGACCCCATGGACCAGAGCATGCCAGGCACTCCTGTCTTCCACTGCCTCCCGCAGCTAGCTAAATAAATAAATAAGCATGAGAAAAGACCCAAGCTACATCAGGGACAACTGTTTTTGATAGTGCTAACATCTGTTTTCAATCCTATTACATGTATTTAAAACACACAAATGCACGTACATGTACAAGGGTACCCTGCAACTTTTTATTATGGGGGCCTACTTGTTAAAATAATGTGGCATTGTACAACCACTGGTGTGACGGTATTAGGGACAATGCCCCAGATCACATTGCAGCTTCTGGGTGAAACCAGAACAGCATTCCTGTACCATGAATCAAATGTCTGTGGCTCTTGTCACCTATGCATGTTAAGCTGCATCTGCCAAGAAACTCTCTCCTGAAAAGCAGCTAGTGATATAGCTTCAAAGGAGGATGTGAGTTCATTGATAAGACTCTAAATACAACCAATGTTTTTATCAGAGTTTTAAAATATTGGCTTTATATTACAGATTGCATGTGATACAATATTATTTCTACCTCTCTTCTCCATTCACAGTTGTTTTACTAGGCTGCAGTTTTCCATTCAATGTAATGAAAAGAAAGTGCATGCATACAAACATGAAGTGCATAGAGCTAAAGAAGGTGCTCTTCTAGACTCCTGTAAAGTGCAGATCAAGCACCTCACAGATAAGTACTGGCCACTGTTCCAATAAGTGCTACTTGTTAGAATGAGAGCAAACAGAAGCATTTGTGAAAAAGCATAACATGTTTAGACATGTTCACTCTTTGAGGTTCAGTTCCCTTTCGACCAAGAGGCAAGAATAGTAAATGCACACGAAAGTTAAAGCGCATTCATTTTTCTCTATACACTATACACTACATGCAGCATAATTGTAGGGGACATTCTACAAGAGGTTTCTGAAAAGGCTTTCAATGCTTATTCTTTAAAATTCTCCCAGGCACCAGTTTTCCATTGCCTGTCTGATAATCTTTGATTAAAGAATTGCATTTGTTGATGTTAATATTTATTTTAACAGGTGGCGGATTTATGGCACTGAGAACAGAACAGGGAAAACCTGTCTTTGTTTGGTTTCTAGAAAACAGTAACACAAGTGAAAGTTCATGTAAATGAACAAAGTGATTCTATTTGTTACACCATCAACAACTTCATTTCTATACTTAGCTCTTGCTTGGCGGCAACACTTACTCAACCTTTGAACTTTTTACTTAGTGCTGCATGGGCAATTTATTTAGATTGCTCAATAACAAAAGACTTTCCAAATACTTAACAAAGTGTAATTAAATATATTGTCTTGAACACATTTACTCTTTAAAGCCTTTTTTTATGTGTTGGAATCCAGCAGAATTCTTTGAGCTAATTTCCATAAAGTTTGTGGCCTGTATTATTGCTCCTGTTTGTCTAGAACTGGCGAACTATCTTGGTCTGCAAGTGTTTCTCATATGTTCAGACTCTTTTGCAAAACGAGTGCCCATAGGTCGGGGCTGGCTGCCCCTGTAATATGCATGTTTATCTGCACGTCTGCAATGTGGCTGTGTGCATGCCAATGCACATATGTTGGGGGGTCAGAGCCTGCAGCCCTCACTCTGCACACATATACTGAACACATGGAGAGCCTTCGTGTGTGAACACAGCCTGTTTTGCTGGGGTTTGAAGCTTGCAGGGGAAGTGGGCAGTAACTCCTGTTGCAAGAAGCAGAAATTGTTATAGTAATTAGAACTAAGTCAGATGCTAGCAGTGAGGCAAACTTCTAAAGAAAGTAGTCTTTCCTCAATGCACTGATTAAGGCTAATCAATGTTTTAAAATGGTATCAGTTAGACAAAGCTCAGACCTAGCCTCGCTACATTATAGTAAAAAGCACTGGATATTGAAACTATCCTCAGATATGCTTTCTCTGTCCCAAAGGTCTGCATGTGCTTTAGACCAGTCATGGCTAACACATGTCTCTGCAGCTGTTGTTGGACTCCAGTCCCAGCAGTCTGTCAGTATGGCCAATGGTCAAGGATAATGGGAGGTGTAATCCAGAAACACCTGGAGAGCCACAGCCTAGCCACTCCGGCTGCACATGTGTCCGCATAACTATTCTCAATTCTCTGTTTGAGGCAAGGGATAGCTATATGGTTGTAAGGCATTCAGGCATACAACTGTCAAAGAAATAGGAGTCCCTCATCCCCATGCTCTTTGCCAAGTGTAGCCTGAAACATTATCCTATTCAGAATAGATAAACAAGAAAGAAAGTGTTTTAAGCTATGAGAAAGTAAATCTGAAGTAAATATGAAGAAGGTTGAAAGGCAAATTCTCCCAATTAAACAGCGACATCTTACTAGAAGACTTTCAAGACTTTCAAATGTTCAGGGCATTTTTGCTTAATATGTTTTAGGTTATGAGTTCTCCCTACAGTGCACAGATTAGGGTGAAATGGTCTTCTGGAGTCACGGTTGTGTGATTCTAGCAAAGAATTTAGTAAATTTTGTTTTGAAGTCCTCTTTTTACACACACCTTGTTTGGATTGCATCATTTCCCTCCCCACTCCTCCTTGGCAATAATTATGGTTTATCATAATTGTTGCAGACATAAGCACAGTTACTGCTGATCATAGTTTGCACTCATTTTCTTCTCAGATTTGATAGGAAACCAGGGTTAATGGTAACCATAGTTACACTGTTCAGATATCATGGTGAACCATATGATTGCTAACAAGAAATGGGAGAGTGGAGAAAAGACGTCTGGGAGCCACCAGGGCACTGCCAATTGCCAATCTAAAGGTTAGCAATAGCTGAGCACAATGTCTGAACCATGACACCATAGTTAACACATTCAAACCTTTATGGAAAGTAAACTCCACATGGGTTAGCAAATGACATTTATCCCAGAAGCAAACAGAAAGAATATCCAGTACAACAGGACTGCGCTTTTCTGTACTAAATAACAATAAACTGCATCATAGTAAAATACCTTTTCATTAGCATTGTTTTCATTCCTTTCATGTAATGCATAATGAAAGTGTTGCTATTCATAATAACTCCTTAGGAAACTATTTGCTGCAATGAGCAAATTATTCAATGAATTCAGCTTCATTTTTAAGTTATCCATGCAAAGCTTTGCTACTATTTGTGAATTTGTTAGTAATTTAATATTGTTCAACAAATGCATACTGGAAATAGATTTGAGCATGTGAATTTTTTTTTTTTTTTAAAGTCTCTAGTGGCCCTGGCTTTAAGTATCTATTATTTCCACCTTGTAATTAGTGGTCTATAGCTTAGTCCTAAGCAGGGCTTTTTTTCCCAGCCAGAACTCACTGGATCTCAGTTCTGGCACCTCTCAGGTGGGCGTCATTGCCATTCTAAGAGAACATGGGAAGCTTTCAAAGTGAGTTCAGGCACCTCTTTTTCTAGAAAAACAGCACTGATCCTAAGATTAACTGAGCTAGGAAAGACATTTGTAGGATAAGGAAGACCAGGTTGGTATGCTGTTATGAAGGGTAGTATTACACCAGTATAATATCATTATGCCAGTATTTCAAGCAAACATGTTAACATGCATAGCTAAGATAGTTGTGTATTCTCATAGTTTTGAGAATAACGTAAGAACTGTCAAGTACAGTCAGAGCAGTGATCATAGCTGTCAACTTTCAGATTTGAAAATAAGGGATCAGCAGCCTCGAAAATAAGGGATCAGCAGCCTCACCTATCCCAGGGACAGTCTATGGGATATCTAACAACAATCCGGGATAGCAGTGGGAAACAGCGCTGGAATAAGGGAATTTCCCGCAAAGAAAGGGAAGGTTGACAGCTATGGCACTGATCCCTCTAGTTCATCATTCCATCATCCAGCAGGAATCAGTCACATGCCATAGGGAAGATTGCAACACAAACAAAGCATGATGGTGATGTTTGTTGCCAAGTCCCAAGCTGTCCATGAACAGTTTTTTCTTCTTCTTGCTTGGTTGGTTATTTTCACAATATCTATCCTAACTGTGTATTATCATATTCTTTTAAAAGACCGTATATATTAGTGGCCATTCCAATCTTCTATGACAATTAATTGCGTTGGTTAATTATATGTACCAGCGGTGTGCACTGACTGCAATATTTGACTTGTATCTGCATGTGCAGCTTTGGGAGAGCAGTCCACTCTGTTTTGGACTTGTTCTGTCTTTCCAGTTTGACTCATTATCTGTGACTGAATTAGCTCTATTAAAAATGAAGCTGTGTCCCCACCCACCCCATCTAGTGTATATTTTGGAGGGTAGTTTTTCTGTCTGTCTGTTTCTTGAGATATCATCACCAAACTCAGCATGAGGTTTCCCAAGGTCAGATTGATAGTTTCCATCAACATTTGGATGCCAAACAAACTATCTGAAGAAGTGTGCATGCACACGAAAGCTCATACCAAGAACTAACTTAGTTGGTCTTTAAGGTGCTACTGGAAGGGAAAAAAAATTTTGTTTAAACTTTAGTGTGACTGTGCCCTTTTTTTTTTTATCTGTTTGGCCACCACCAAGATATTGCCAAGCTTGGCACTAAGGTTCCCAAGGTGGGAGGTCTTGTCAATGTTTGAACACTAGGCTCCATTTTGAATCAAGATGGTAGACCAAAACATGACTTTGGTGTAACTTCACACAAATTTTAGCGTGACAGGTCCAAACTCATAAATTACACTATGCATTTAAAAATCATAAAAGGTTTTTGGTTTCTAAAAATTCCTAGGCAGTGCTGGACACTTCCTACTATTTCAATTTAATAGGGACTCTAAAAAGGCTATCTCATTTCCCCGTTTTCACAGAAGTGGATGAATGTTGCAGGCAATCGTCCGCTACGAGTGGATTAATTCTGCAAATTTGTAGGCAGATCCATCTTCCACTCACACAGGCTGCTTTAATGCACGTGGGAGAGACTGACAGTGAGAGAAAACTGGCCTTGATGTCTGCTTTGCTGACATATAACTGGATTTCTCCCCCTCTCTTCCTTTTGGAAAATGCACAGGGAAATTATTTGGGAGAAGAATGAAATTGGGGTAAATAAATCGAAGGGGAATTTGAGTGGTATCTATGGGAGAAATTCTTGCAGATGGCTTTAAAAGGGGATTATACAAATTCTTGGAGGATAAGGCTATCAACATGTAACAACTTATGGCTATGTGCTACCTCCAGTTACTAGGAAACAACAACAGTGGGAGATAACTATTGCCCTCTTCCCCTGCTTGTTAGCTTCCAAGAGGCACTTGACTGACCCCTGTGGGAAACAAGATGTTGAACTAGATAATCTTTTGCTCTAATCCAAAAGGGCTCTTACGTTTTAAATCAGGAGCGGGAATCCATTTGGTAGGCCTCATCCTTAACTTTCTCACCCCATGCACACCAACTTTGACAGGTTGGTGTGCCATCCACCTGTCAATCGCCTGATGTCACAGTGATGTCAGGTGACCTTCTTTGCATGGCAATGCACAGGAAAGCTCCAGTGATCAGCTGATCATCATAGTTGGCAAAACTTCAAGCACAACTCTATGCAAGCCCTGCTGATCAACTAATTGTGAACACTTATAACCTACATGCAGAGCAGATACCTTAAGGAATTCTATCATTCTTTCTGAATGCACTGTAGTTTCAGTCTGGATTATATTGATGTATGGGGGTGGCAATATCATGTATAGCTGACATTGTGTTTCAACAGTGGACTTGTAAGTATACACAACAACTGTAGATAGATGACCAGAGTGTTTTCTATAGGCTGCAACTATTGACCCATCAGACTTCATCGCTTGACCTGCCAGGCTTTTCTCCTTGACCCAATCAGCCTTTGCTGGTGGGAGATTTGAAGTGATTCAACTTTTGGCACCCAGTGTTTTGGAGATGCAAAATTTCAGCACCAAAATACACATTAAGGCAGCCTTTCTCAACCTGTGGGTCCCCAGATGTTGTTGAACTACAACTCCCATCACCCCTAGCTAGCAAAGCCAGAGCTCAGGGAGGATGGGAGTTGTAGTCCAACAACATCTGGGGACCCACAGGTTGAGAACCACTACATTAAGGCAATATGCTTATTAGATCAACCAAAATGGTGCAGAAGAGTGTGCAATGTATAGGCTTTCATCTTCATCAGGCTGGATGGGTGATGCTGGAGGCATGGATCGAATCTGTATGGAGTCAGTTTTAAGATGGAATGTGGGATGAGGCAACAGACATTCCAAGGCAGCACACTGAAGTGCTCTGCTGGTTTCAGTTTGAACCTACGGCTGATGGGAGGAAGAAACATGCAATATTTGATCCCCCACTTTTGAAAATATAAAATCCAGTTTTTGTGTAGATGGGTAGGCTTTAAATGCCAAGGAGAAAATGTTCTAACAAGAGTAGCAGATTTTATTCGCTGTCTTGGGTCTGCAGTCCCATCAATAGTGTTGCTGATGTTTTTAATTTAGATAGATTAGGGAAGTAGCTAGGAAACACATTCAGTTGCTGTTCTCACAGTTAAGTAATTTTCTAGTTCATTTTTTTAAATTTTTAATTATAACAGCCAGTGGTCCATAAATTACAAGTGCCCTTGGATTGTTAAGGTTGGATTTAATTTTCTGGTTGAACATTTTGTTGAATATTCATTTTGATTGAATATTTGACTCCAAGAAAATAAGTAATCCTGGAAACTAATAGGAATAGTTCTAAAATTACGGCTGGTAAAGAGCAGCTCTAGAAAAACATGTTTTTAAAAGATAATGATCCAATTGGCAAAGTTATATGTAAAAAGTAGACACAATTAACTCTTATTCGTAATACTATTTTCCCTTCTTTTGCAACATGGATAAATGTGTGTTGTTGCTATTTTAAATACTTCATTTCAGGTGGCAAAACCTGAAGGAGTACCAAGTAATATAGTGAATGCAGCAACTTACAGATATATCTCTAAGATTTGTTGCCTGATTGAGTCTGTAAAATACAGTTGATGGGGACTGACAGTTTGTGGGCTGTATTTGGCTGGGTGAAGTTCACAGCTCAGCTGATTTCAGAGGAGATGAATGGGTGATCCCTAAGATGGAGGGAGCAGTTGTGTGAAGCATGAACTCCCACCAAGTGTCCTATTGTCTTCCCAACCCAAAATCATGACCTTTGAAAAGAAGGAGAAACTGGTGGCATTGTGGGCTCTCTAGCAACAGGAGAAACCTTCCTAGCAGCTCCTTAATTAGAAGCAGTGCTACTGAACTTCCACAGTTGTGTTAGTGCTTGCCAGTGAGCATGCAATTTATTGTCTTCCAAACTAAATCAGGAAAAATTCCTGAGGGTTTTTCAGCCAGAACTCACTGGAACCCAGTTCTGGCCCCTCTCAGCCATTGCCATTCTAAGATAACAAGGGAGAAAATCATGGTGAGCTCCTGCACCTCTTTTTCTAGAAAAATAGCACTGCTAATACTTTGGTATGAAAGGGGAGAAAGGCCTGACATGACATAATCTGCAGCAGGAGTCAATAACCCCTGGCCCCCTCTTCGACTCCACTCTCCATACAGCAATTAGTTTCTGTGGCAGGACGTTCTGCTCACATGAATTTAACTGATTATTACTTTATATCTAAACAGGACAAGTGCCACACAAATTATGTGCTAGTTTTTCACATATAATGTGTAAAAGATATATATGAACCCCCAACATTCATGAAAGGATTGTGTGCCAAGATCTACAGGCAGTTTGTGGAGATTAGAGATGGCTGGGTGCATGAGGCAAGGCTGAGAGTTGAAGATCTTGAAGTCATAATAATAAAACAAACATATACCCATTTGGTGGCTTAGTAGGGGCATTTTCTGTGGTAGCCCCTAAGTTGTGGAATTCCTTCCCCAAAGAGGTATGTCTGGCACCTTCACTGTATAGCAAATGCTGAAGACACACCTTTGTGCCCTGGGTTTTGACACTTGATATGTGCCTTTTTAGAACTCACTTTATTTCTTTGATTGTAAACTGTTCTAAGCTGTTTTAAAACAATCTTTAATATTATATTTTAATCCTTGCCCTGGGATCTTAGGGTGAAGGCTGGGTAATTTTTATTAGTATTAGTACAGTGAATCAGAACTCCGACTTTCAGTCACTGCCATAAATCTCAAACCCTTACCAGTCTTAACATTTACCCTAGAGTAGCACTGCCAAAGTCAGTGGGATTGCTTTAGAATTATGTGTAGCAAATTGAGTAGCAATAGCAATTGTAGTCTCTGGGTTAGTCTGTATTTAAATCTTCCTTTCTTCTCCATAGAAAAATATTCAGTCCTTTGCCAAGCTGTATTAATGTAATAGTTATGAGATAATATTTGTCATCGGCGGTATGAATCTTTTGTACATCTATTTTAAACTCTCATTTTCTTTGTGAAATATGTATCTAATAAAATTACTTTCTAGTAAGATAAAATATCATAAATATGTGTACCACTGATGCACTTACTATGTGGCATATTCTTTAGCTTTCATTACTCTTTGATTGATGAAACCTGCTTGGTATCTTAGCCTTTGTACTGAATTAATGTTGGCCCCCTCGGCACAGATATCGGTAGCTAAAAAATAATAGCTGGGTAATATTATTCATTCTGGCTCACTGCAGTGCCATTTATTCCATCATTCCTACAAAGACCTAAGTTGCACTTTGCTTGAATATCTGCAAATATACCTCTGGGGCAGTGTTTTCTGGAAAACCACCACTTATTTTTGAGAACTCCTCCCTCCATAGTCATACATTTTCCTAGGCAGCTGACGAGTCTAAAATTACTATCATCAGTGTATATATAAAGTAGCAGTGGGTATCTTTCTCAAATATTATAAATGTAACCAATTCAAACACATACAGTTTATCTTGCAAAAAACTTCAATTAAGACATTAAATAGCAGGAGGATAAAGTTGTTTGGATCAGAAGAGCTTCAGTGTAGAATTGTGTCTTTGCAGTTCCTTTCAGGAAAACACATTCAAACAGACAATTTGGACCAATGGCGATATTCCGCAATGGGGTTTTCCTCCCTCTCTTTCACCTCAAGCACTCTCAAAATTACCTCCGGGTGGGCAAAGCATGGCAAGTGGAAGAGACGAGAGTGGATTGTTCTGCATGACATGTTTGGAGTTTGGGGCTTTGGGAAAGTAAATCCAGTGTTCCCCCTCTCTCCCCCCACTACCTCCACCCCAAAGTATTGAAGGGAG
This sequence comes from Podarcis raffonei, assembly GCF_027172205.1. Lineage (NCBI taxonomy): Eukaryota > Metazoa > Chordata > Lepidosauria > Squamata > Lacertidae > Podarcis > Podarcis raffonei. Next base: position 58,352,624 of record NC_070604.1, read on the forward strand.
GTGTCCTGGGCAATCTTCCAGAGCCTTGTGAACTAACTCTAGAACACAAGAGTGTAGCTTAGTTATGCAGTCTAAAAAACACACACAGGGAAGTTTATAGTGAATAAATGAATAAAATTGATAATGTTTCTTCAGTTAAAAAGGATTGTGACAGCTGTGCTGGGCTGCAGTAGGAAGTCACAGCCATGTAAGTGCATGAGCATATGTATTAACAGTAACTGAGGCCCCACTTACCTGAAACAATATGGTTTGCACTGAGCTGTAGTTACTTCCACATTCTTAGTCTCCAACATTGTAGATTGCATAGTTACCGGAGATAAATAGTTTTTCTGCCAAATTCCATAATTCAGCAGTGAAATTTAAGACGGCCTCACCAGATTCCATGATGAATTCTGGCTTGATCATCCAAGTGTGATCAAACATTTCCAGATGATGCAACATCAACGCAAAAATGGGTAGCAGGAGTTTTTGGTGAGCCCTGTGACCTTGTTTATCTGCTGTAACATAGCTGCCAGACTTATTTCTATTTATTGTGTTCAAAAAATAATAATTTAAAGCTAGGTATAATCTAATATGACTTGCACCACTTGCATTTTTACATTTCTACATATGGAGCAGCTTTAGAAAAGGATTTTCTCCAGAAGCAACCAGAACATTTTCAAATATTAAAAGTCACCCTTTGGGTGTGCAAGTAAAGGGAGGAAAACGATCAATTTTCTTAGGAAAGCATTTTAAGAAATAAGCCTTTATCTATAACAGAACATCTTTTCTAATCTTACCAGAACAAATGTGCAGTTAGTTATGGATCTGTTGGCCTCTCTGAAATGTGAGTACATTTCAAAATTTCCTACAGCTGTTGGTTTTATACTCGGGGGGGGGGGCAACTGAGTGGCACACCTAATAGCAGACCTTGAGTATTGCGTCACAGTAATCACTGGTGGATTTTCTGATTGCAAATTGAAGGCTGCTTTACATTTACCTGATATCCAGAAGGGTTTTCTTCCTTTCTCGTTTAGCTCTGATTTGAAGCTTTAGGAAACAGCACAGCATCTTGTTTTCAAATGTATAAAAAATGATTTCTTAGAATACAAAAACAGGATTTCAAAAAATGAAGTACAACAACCAATTAAATGTTACTTGGTTTCATTTTCAGGTTGGGGCATTGTTTTCCAAATACCCATGATACCTGAGAGAAGGAGGTAGAATTCTGTCACATTGTCCAGGAAATCCTTATCAAAACACAGCTTGGTTCTCTGGTGGCCTGGGGTGTAAGGCTTGATAAGTGAGTTCTATTTTGTAGCCTGAACACCGGTTCTTTGTTGCAGAGGGCATTTATTAAGGAAACAGATGGAGAGACATCAGTTATCTTTTGTACCTTCTGTTTTCTACAAAGGCCAGGAATCACAGTCAAAATAATTGAAGGCGTCATAGAATAAGTCAGGTATGTCAGGAGAGAGCAGCTTTACTAAACCTTCAAGTCTTGGTGTGGTTCCCAGCAAAGCAAAGCATTTTAATCTTTATGTTTGTGTTTGTGAAGGATGTTGAAGAAACTCAAAAGGATGAAAAGGTTTTTTCTTTCTTCGTTTTTCACTGATGAATATAGAAAGGCGAATGGGTCTTTAGAACCAACAGCCGTTGTTCAAAAAGCCCTTGTTGCATGCCTAAAGTACTTTATCTAGAATGTGTACTCCCCCCCCCCCCCGCCGCATTAAAATTCCTTGTATACTTTAAGATATCACTTTAGAGGGTGCCAGACTTTCAAGGGTGACATTTATGGGTGAATAAGGAAAGGAGCATCTGAATTGCCCTTGTGCACATCTGGGCCCTATCCAATAAGTTTATATCACCTGAATAATTTCTATAGTGCTCCTCCCCCTCCCCCATGTTTACTTACTGGTTGCATCAATTATTCTGGAACTTGAGCAACTATAATGTCCAAAGACCAAACATTTTTTGCCTTTAGTCCATAGTTAGTTAGTGAAGGGAGTGGGGAAGAGATGACATGTCTCAACCATTTCTTGCCACTCTACATTCTAATGTCACAAGTGAAGGGACAGGAGGACTGGCCATGTTTACTCATGGACAAGCAAGAGGGGGAGAAAAATGTTTAGGAGTTAATTTACTACTTCACATGTTTCAATTCTAGAATGAATTAGAATTTGTTCAGCTTCAGGATGTCATTTCACCCTCCATGATAATGAATAATTGAATTTGGCAGTTATTTTGGGATAATATTTTTAAGTGTAGATAATAGAGAACATTACTTCTTTATATGGGAGTACATACTATCTCCTTTGAGATGTTTAAATTGAATGGGGCAGCAGACTCTAGATTATTAATAGATTAATTCTTATTCTTTAGGGTGTTTCTTAATCCACCAAAAGGCCCTGCGAGAGGTTAGAGCATCTAAAACACAATACAATTAAAACAATGAAAAACAACTCCTCACACATAACCCCAAAACAATAATTCCACACAACTTATTACAGGGAGGACACCAAAATCCATTCTACAAATTTCAAATGCAAGGATAAAATATGCATTCATAACAGCACACAATGCTAAGCTGTTAAAGCCCTGTACATCCATTCTGGACTGGGCTACCATAGCAACACTTCACAGCTAAAGGATATATGGGTGAGGTATTCTCTGACAATAATGTATTTGTGGTGTTTTCCAGAATTAGTATGACATTTCTATGGCAATTTTATCATTCCATACTTTGTGTGTCACATGTGCAGTATGGAATTTGAAGTGCCTCTATAAGCATATATAACTTAGTTCTAATAGTCCATTCTGCTTTGTTTTAATTTCAGCATGTACACCTCCCCCCACCCCCATTTCCTTAGGCCTAGTGTGTTCCCCAAATACAAAACCTCAGGAGTAAACAAACTGACAGTTTAAGGCTTGGAAGCAGGGAATCACAGATTGCTTGAAGGCTGCCTTAATTTCAGATGTCCTTGCAACTTGGAAACAGTGTTGGCCGGTGTGGTGTTATAAAGGATCTGCAACCATGTGGAAATGTAGACTACAGAATAGTTAATATATGGATGCTCTCGCTCAGTTGCTATGCTGCAGCATTCTTAACATAAAAGCTAACTGATGATGAGTTGATTTAGTACAGTATGATGAAGCTTTCTAAAATGCTGTCTGTGACTCTACTGTATCACACCCACTGCATATGCATCATTACCCTAAAGCAGCCTGCTCACCCACCAGTCTTTCACCCTGAAACTTAATAAGCAGTGGGTTCATTACTGACCACTTTTAGAGGATGGCAGGTGGCCGATAAAGCACTCCATGGAATTTTCCATCTGGCTTTCCACGTTTGTTCCTATCCAGGATTTGCTAAAAGATACCCTTTCTCCTCAAACTGCACACTTCAAAATGCCAAAAATCATTTCTCTTCTGGTGCTCTGACTTCCATAATGCTTCATCAATCTGACATGACTTTGTGATGACACACATTTTTGATTTATTTTCTAGAGAGACATTGTATCCTAGGTATACACTCTTCATGGTGCCTTGGCATTTAGTGCTCAGCAGCTGAAAAGCCCTATTAAAACGGAATAAATTCACACCAGGGGCATTTTAAAAACACACACAAAAATCAAATCAATTTCAATGTTGTACAGGAAATTCAGCAATCAACCTTTGCCATAGTTAATGCTAACCAAGGTTCCCCATTTAACTGTACTCTGTGGTTCCTTAAAATATAAGAAAAGCAGCACCCGCCCCCCCACAATAGCCTAGTAATAAGGTTTGAAGGGCCTGCATAGCTTGATTCATCAATGTGTCACCAGAACTGGGAAATAAAACCATAAAAGGAGTCCACAAAATTGACTGTGATATCTAAAGGATTTCTGAAATGATCTTTAAATCATAATAGGAAACAGGAACTTTGATAGGAAATGGGAATGGTTAGCAGTAAGCATGATTAAAAATGGTGCTGATATTTCCAATAACTCTGGGAGAGGGGGTGAAAGGAGCGGGGGAAGTTATCATGACAGGCTCTCAATCTTTTAACCATGGTGAAGGAGGAGGCATTGAACTGCTTTGTACTAGACACTAAATCAAACTATGGTTTAGCACAAATGTGTGGTTGGTTTGGCTTAGCATGTCATCTAAATCCAGGCTCAGGGTTTGTAGAGCTGTGGCCAAGGGTGTTTGTTTGTTTGTTTTTGAGGTATACAAATTTATTATTTGGCTTCTCAAGACAAACCATGAGCCCAGGTACAGATGACATACTAAGCCAAACCATGGTTTAGCTCACTTTAGCACAGCAGGAAGAGGACTAGGAGAGAAGCACAGCAGCTATGATATCCTCTAGAAAGTAACGCTCTCACTCACGCATTCATGCTGAGCTATGGTTTGGCTTAATGTTATGTGTGAAGCAGTTCAACATGTCTGCACTGACCCTGCGTGTGGTTTCACTCCTATGCTGCTTACATGTCAATAATTTGTGATGGCATGATATCTTAGACTTTCTGCAAACATGCAAAAAATGAGATTAATGTTTCCTGGAGTAGCCTGAATGACACTGACTTAGAAAATAATGCAGTACTTTCATAGGTGAATAAACTGGGTTTTATTTCACAGAAAGCCATGCCAAAGCATCTTTTTTTTTACAGATAAGTCTTAGAAATAGGTTTTTCCCCAGGCTCTACCACTCAGTTACTTGGGTGACCTGACTCAATTAACTTAATTGATTCTTGGTTAGATTGTCAATGGTAAACACACAGTGCTTCAGTGCCTAAAACCTATTAAAAATCAATAGGGATAACTAGACCTGCTAGGAAGCCGAACACTCTCAATCCGTGCATGAATCTGTATTCCACTTAATTTAAGAAGTGGACAAACAGCAAAGCCCTGAGTATTAGGGGGCAACCCTGAAATGGGCAAATCCAAGAATACTGCTGTAGTGCAAATGGTTTAATTACTGTTCATATCCATTATAGCCTCAAACATTTTGTCAGTGTTGGGACATGAGCAGCCAGGAAGGTAAAGTTGTGGGAAGCTGCAGGGAGTGGGCTGAGGCACAGTGAAGTGCTATAAGCACAGGACAGCCACTTGGGGTTTAAACAAGCCACAGCTTTATTGATTACAGATGTCAGCAGATTTTGGCACAAGCATTGGGTGTGTATTCTGAATCAACCATCTTGCCTGCTGGTAGACCAGTTGGTAGTATTAACCAAGGTTCAGGATAGCCCTATGATGTACAACAAATTGGAAGACCATTGAGGGGGCCATCAGCCCCTGTCTGGGTGTCTGGACAGCACCTCCTTGTGGATCCCTTTAATGAGATACCTTGATTCCTTGGACTGGAGGGGTGTCCTGACCCCTCCCCGCCATCCACCTATATTAAGAATCTAACCCAATGCCTCCAGTGCCAACTGAGGCCGAGGGCTATGCATGGCTGGATTTTATGGCCAGGGAGTGGACCAGAAAGAAGACATTTCTCCTCTGGTCCACTCCCTAAACTGCACTATCAAGCTCATCCACATTTGGCTGCAACCACAGGTGAGCCTCTGGAGCCAGCGCAGCCAGCGGAAGAGCAAGTGACAACCTCCCCTGGCTGCGCTGAAGCTAGAAGATCACGCCACTGCTGCACCAGGCTGCAATGTCCACTCTCTATTAACCAGCAGGCAAGCGGCCATTCTCAACAGACAGAGATGGGATTAGAGCCAAATGCAGTGGCGGGGCTGGGCAGCAGGTAGAGAGAGACTAGGGCGCTAGGCAGGGAAACTGGGAAAGGTAGCAACTTAGAAAGCACCTATAGATCCATATATTGTGGCTGATAATGGTCTTCCCTGTGCAAAGAATCAGAGTTACCTGGAACCAATTATGGCAAGGCCAGAGGGAAGCAGGCAATGCTTGGGTAGATGAAGCTATGCTAGAACCTGAAGTATAACAGCATTCTGCAACCTTTAATGTTCTGCTCCAATTTGAAGCCACCTGGTTCTAGTTCTGGTTGTCTCTGATACATGATATTTGGATCTTTGAGCTCTGCATCTTTCAGAATAGTTATCATTTATCCAAGGGTATGTGGAATCTGGTTTATTGAAATCTGGCACAGAATACTGAATTGCATATTTTCTCATTTAGGTCATTAAAGGCTGAAGAATTACCTTTTTATTGGTACATTTTGTTTTTAATTAGCAATATTGTCATGAAGAATGTATGTTAGAAATATGTTCAAATTGGCTAGCACACCTAATTTAGCGTTTTCATTGATATGGTCATTTAAGCAAAAAAGCAGCAACTCAATGGCATTCAGTGTATTTTTATATTGCTACCAACTGCTGAGAATTTCTGTTGCTTACGAACTTAAATGGAACATTAGATTTCCCTCATAGCTTTCTTCTCCTAGACTAATCCATGTTAAATGGGTCAAAAACAATTGTAAACACCTAGCTTTTTGCAGGTCATGATTGCATAGATAATTGCTTCTTACCATTCAAAGAGGGTCATTAGCTAACAAGCCAGACTACTCAAAATGGACAAATTTAAGTGGCTAACCTGAAATTTTCAGCTCACTTTTTTCCTGATAGGCACTGCAGAATAGTCAGGCGCAGACAGTTTAATTTGCCTTTCATAGCCTGTGACAAGGCTCATGATTATTGCATACAACAAATATTCAGTGCAACAAATTAGCAGATTCTGCTGTTTTGGACAGGCAGCATTAAAAACCCTGCCACTGAATTGTTGGCTGCATCCCACATTGCCAGCATAATAATTACTGCTGAGTTTCTGGACCTCATCAAGTCAGCAAGGTGATAACCCTATTGTATCAGATAGGGATATGAGAGATGGCCAACAGAAAAAAGGACCGAGTACTGAAATGACAACATCTCTGTGTTAGAACCCTGGCAAGTGCCACTTGAATTATGGCAGTTGTTTGGCAGGGGCAGGGCTGTTCTGGAGAATAGCTTGCAGCAACACTAGATTACAGCATTTGTTGCTTCCAAGGGGAATTGCTGTGAGCACTGAAGCAAAGAAACCAAATCGGAGGGTGGGGAAAGTGAGGATTAGAAGGCAAATGTAGTATGGAAAACTGTGATTTGTGACAGTGTTACAAGCTCTTGTTTCACTGGACTTGCTTGCATTTTCTGCCAAGGAACAAAGTCCATGGTATAAGCTAAAGAGGAATTATATTCTCCTCTATTTTCTCTTATAGTTTAGCAGGACGTGGTTGAAAAATGATTGACAGTGTATAAATTTAATGCTGTTCTTCTAGCCTTATCCAATGGACACTGGTTTAAAAAAAGTGCAGCAGCAAGCAGGATATATAATATCAACTGAACAGATGATTGCACAGTCTGGCTAGACACTGTGGATGACCTATGGGGGTGTCTAACTTCTCTCTCTCATACACACACCAGGTGATCATCATTGTCAGAGCTGGCTATTCATATCATTGTTTAGGAGAATCCTGCACAAAATCAGTCCAGCACAGATCACTGCATATGAAGCCCTGTGTCAGGTTTTTACCCTTTACCCATACAACATCCTTTGTTAAATGTATGACAAAATCCAGCAGATATATCCCATTGTGCTAGCAGGAGTCCTTATACAGGACTTTCACTTATGCAGCAGGTTAGGTGAATGCCACCCATGGTCAATTTTATAATAAATGTTTAATATATACAACAATATACTTTTCCCCATACAAATCTCTACATTTAATTTGGTTAAAGGGCATCCTGTTTGTCATATACAGCACGTATATATGTTAGTTTTGATATAATCTCTTTCCTTTAGGGTTAAATTTACCTCCATTTAATTTTTGTATGAATGAAAAATATTTTTCCAAAAATAAATGCTAGAGGTGTGAGCAAGACATTTCATATAATAAAAATAATAAGTAACTTCATATCTTGATAGAATTTCATATTTTTTATATTTGTCACTTGCAGTAACTTTAAAGATTCAATCTGTTCCCTAGGATGTGTAGAATGCAACAGTGTCTCATTAGATTTGTGCTTGGCTTGTTATTGCAGTTGTTAATGAACAGGAAATCAAATATGGTATGGAGACTACTAGTTCACTGCATCTCAAAGATTATATTACGCACTGCAAGTTTGTAGCATGGAAATTGCAAATAAGCAATATTGAACATCTAACACAGAACAGTTTTCACATGGCTAGCTTTCTCAAGATGCTATTTTTATAATAGATTGATATAAATCTTGTTACTCTGTGTCAGCGAATGCTAGATAGTATGCAGTTCAGACTGTCTTCTAAAACACATTGATATTAATCTTGTCCCTGTATATCAAGTTGGTAACTCAAGTATCCATACATACTAAATGTAGCCTGAATAGCCTCTCTTCATTTGCAGGACCACTTGTCCCTCACTAAAGGGGTATTCAGAAACTTTCAGGATATGGGTAAAGTTTTAAAGAATTCTCAGAGGATGGTGGGCTTACGCTTTTCACAACTGTGGAACATCAGTATGTCACATTCTACCATTCGGAATCAAAGATCACAAGTCTCCCAAAAATCTACCCCAGGTTATTCTGACAGCCTAATCTAGCAGCTTTAATGCAGCCTCCCTGGGCCTCCCAAAAACTTTTCTAAATCAAAGTCTTTCTTGCATTCTCTCTCTCTCTCTCTCTCTCTCTCTCTCTCTCTCTCTTTTTAAAGATATTTATTGAAATTTTCAAAAAATAAAGAAAAAACATAAAAAATACAATTAAAAACACATAAAATTTACATTTCTTACTGTCAATAACCAATTTCCTTGACTTCCCCACACCTCCCCTTCTTGTATTCCAGTTCCAATTTTTAGCTCAGCAAGTTCTTGTCCCCAAACTTTACCGTATTTTCTCTAATTCATTTTAGTTAACCAATTTTAACTTATAAATCTCAATCTTTATACATCAATACTTATTCTTAAAAATCTTTTTCTAAGGTCAGCCCCATCATTTTAGTTAACCAATTTTAACTTATAAACCTCAATCTTTATACGTCAATACTTATTCTTAAAGGTCTTTTTCTAAGGTCGGCCCCAATTCCCTTCCCCAAAATCCCCATTTTTATGTTAGTGGCAAAACCAAATTAAATGAAACAGAATATAGTTATACACCCTTTGGATTCCCAAAGCCCCACCACCCCCTTTCCCGGTTTCGAACCCCAACAAAAGTCCATCAGTCCATCTGCAGTCAGCCTGGCGACCTCACGTCCAAGGCTCTCAATTCTCTCTCAATTCCTCTTTGCCGGTTTTTTGGATAGTCCTTTATATTAAACTCCAAATCTCGAAGGAGCTCTGTCCCAGTAAGGTCCATGTTTCTTCCAGCCAGGCCTCCATATTTAAAATGGAGCCAAAATCTTGTTTCTTACTTCTCTTAAGTCCAAATGTCCCAAAAGCTCCAGTTTCCACTTTAGCCAGGCTTGTATTCCATAGGTCTTCAGATCTCCACATAGAGAGATCTCTCCATTCTCCCTTCTTCAATTCAAACCAAATTTTCATCATCCTGATCTTATTTTCCTTTATATCCATCTTAACCGGCCTCTGGCTCTCCTCAATCATCTGTGGCATTATAGCTCCTCCTTCTTTTTCCTTCAAATCATCATGTTCCTCTTTCATCACATTCTCAGATTTCTCAAATTTCTTTTCTTGTTCAGCTGCAAAAAATTTTAAGTCAACTGCAAAACTTTCCTGTTCAGCTGCAAAAACTTGAGTCAAGTCCCTCCCAGGCTCAGCAACTTTATTTACTGTTCCATTCAGTATTGTAACATTTGTAGCCAAAACATCACTCTGTTCCTGCAACTTTCCCAAGAGAAAAAAAGTCCTCTCCAGTTCAGCCAGTGTTTTTCCACTTACAGACATTTTTGTAATGTCCTAAACCCCCTCTAGAGGGATTCTAGTTTCTTAGTATCTTCCAGTTCCAACCCAAAAGTCAAGTTAGCCTTTTCTTCTTTATTTTTAACAATTTGTTACCAAATTGTAACGAATATAACCAGCAAAGACAGCAGAAACAAAGTTCTCCTTTTTCCCCAACTTTGATAGCTAGTTTGACAGCTGTCAAAGTCTTTATGTCTCTTCCGCAGGCTCTCTCACCGATCGCTCCCGGGTCTTGGGGGAGGGGTGAATTCCATTCTCATTGTTAGCTCTTATCCTCCAGCACAATCACTTAAATTGCCAAAACCTGGAGTTAATTGCTTTTATCCACAAAGAAGAAAGGTATTCTCACAACCTTAGTTGTAAAATCCTTGCTTTACGATGTTTACAAGGCGGGTAGGCGGACTTCCTCTTTACACCTTACCCGGTCATGCCTAATTCCCAAAGAAAATTTCCCTTTTAAGTCCAATTTCCATAATTACTCACGGGTTGTTGCTTTTAATCCAAATGTTCAGAGAAAGAAGTCAGCGCTCTCCGTCCATGGCATGCGGCTTCACTCAGCAGGGGCATTCTCTCTCTCTCTCTTAAATATAATTTGTATTGATTTTGAAAATGTGTGTGTGTATGTGTATACCGACATTACAAAATATTCAAAACAAATAAGCCACTCAATAATTTACAGTCCAAACAAGAAAAAGAAAAGAAGGAAAGGAAAGGAAAGGAAAACAAATTACAGATTAAGCATCAGAGTCCTTTTAAACTGTTTCATCTTCTTTATAGGGTTTAGCAAATGCAGTTAAGGCACAGAAATCTATTTCAGCTACAAATCATTCCATATACCCACATACTAAGTGAGGGTTACTGGAACCTCCATTTTTCATTAATAAATTTGATAAAATCACACCATATCAAAAAGTACCTTTTTTGTTACTCCTTTATGTAAATGTATATTTTGGGTTAGCTTTTCAGATAAAGCCCCAAACCAGACTTTATTATGCCAATTTTTGAAGCAAGTAGGGGCATTTTCTTGAAGCAATTAGGGGCATTTTCCTAATATTTCCAGAATCTTGTAATGGTTAACCTAGTCACCAGTAAGAGGAAGTGGATTACGTCTTTATTCTTACAATCAAGATTTTGCCCATCTCTGATATTTAAAAATGCAATGGATGGAATCACAAGAACATTTAGGTGAGAAATCAAGCACCTAGCACTAGAATCTTTCCACCTTGTGTAAATTTACCACGTGTAAATAAGTCGCTTTTGAGATCTATGTGTGACAGGTGTCAAGTGCCATCCAAAAAACAATGTTAAGGTTTGTTTCCTTACCTAATGCTGAAATTGAATGCATAGGTTTAGTAGCCCAGATTTTTTTTTTTGTCAAGCATCTACCTTGAGTTGAAAGCTAAAGCATTATTTCCAGCAGTCTTTTAGTGCCTGAAGGGAACCCATATTGATTCCAATCAGTTGATAAGTCCAGCCCTTGCTATAATTTATTTCAGAAAGAACTGCATTTCATATGCATTCAAGTTTTTGGTGGCACCTAGTGAGTGGTTTTTGCTGAAGGGGCTACTGAGGTGCTGTTCATAAACTTCGCTAAGCATCTGTAGTACTGAACAAGCTGTTCTGTAGTTACAGTTGCTGATATCTGATTGGTGCCAGTCTTTCCCACTGCCAATAAGCTAATTATACAAATAAAGATTATTGGCAATGTTTCAGTGTTAAAACCTTCTGTAGTGATTGCCCCCTTTCCTTGTATTTATGCCTATATTTCTCAGCATTTCTTTCTTTCTTGTTCAATATTGCACATTTGGTTATATTTGATTTTTGTCTTCATATAGTGAATTCTGATTGGACTTAAATACTTTGTTCCTGAAACAGATCTTTCCTGCCTGTCCATATAATGTATTTTCCATTTTCTTGAAGCAGTTCTTAATTTCTTGAAGCAACCTCTTGCCCTTACGGTGATCAAATTTTCAACCCTTTCATTGCATTTCAGTTAACAGTTTTGGTCCTCCACCAACCTTCTAGAGCAATTTGGGATTGGTGCAAGGCACATGTGGGGAGCAGAGGTGGGAAATCCTGTTGCACAAGAGGAAGTCATTCTGCTTCCACAATTATTTAGTCGAACACAGCCCATCGTTACCTGCTTCTTAACTTTCTGCCCTAGACTTTATAACTCTCAGTAAGTTGTCACAACCCATGCATTATACAGATGTCCCATGATTCCTTTCCTTTGGCAAAGTTGTTTTATATTCCTCCAACAGTGCAACTGAAAAATAATAAGTGTGATTCTGTGCATGTCTCCTTAGAAATAAGTCCCGTTGAGTTGAATGGGATTTATTGCCAGGTAGAAAGGTATAGGATTGCAGCTATAATTGTCTGTTGAGGACTATTTTAGTACTCTCCATTTCTGAAGTGAAAACTGTGTTTTGCCTTTAAGGGCCATGTGATTACAGAGATTAGTCATCCTTGGAAGAGTACTTTTAAAAACATTGTCTTATACCTAAACATACAACCCATTCCCACAATCATGGCTAGTCATACTCTGCTAGATGGGATAAATACAAATAGCATCTTAAGAACAAATCCAATGGTATATGATAGTCCAAAGAGAGATCAACAACTGATGCAAGATACAGAAAAGTTCAGCATATGAAGTTTCCGTCAATGACAACACTGCACATTGATGACCAGATAAACCTTACTTCAGAAGTCCTTAGTACCCACATTTATTGTAGTATATTTTAAAAAGGAAAGTGTATTTTGGGCAGTAATTGGCAGCCACTAGGGACACCACTTTCCTCTCAGCACACATACCATCTAGCCAGTTTAATCTTATGGAATTGTCATCTTGAAAATTTAAGTCAGCGGATACATTTTTAATTTAATAACTCAATGCATTATTTACTTACCCATGTTGTTTTCCTATTAGGTTTCTACCTCACAACCTTGGTAATAAAATAGATACAATATGCACATTACTGGTCTATAAAATACTGGGGGGGGGGTAGGGGATGAAAAAAATTAGGAGAGCAAACTGAGGAACCAGAATGAAATACAGAGATTTGAACAGCATGTTGTTCTGGGGAAATGTGTTTAAAAGTCATCACAAAAAGGCCCATTTATCTGTATGGTGCAGGGCTTAACCCCCATCAACCCCACCCAATAATTTTCTACTTTACTGTGAAAGGGAGGGGGGAAATGTGTTGTCTCATTCAAGAAAGCTGTATACCTACTATAGAAAGATATGACTGAACCATAAAAGATACATAGAAGGACCATCAAAATAATTGGAAGCACGAAAAAAATATTTGGAAGGAAATTCTAGCATGTTCAGGGCTTTTCAGCTTAGAAGAAAAGGCATGTCTGAGAGCAGGAGGGTGGAAAAATAGATGTGTCATAAGTAGTGTGGGAAAAGTGAATAAGGTACTATTACCTGCTCTCTTTCTCCACACCAGTTGTGACAGGCTTATCTCTCCACCCTGTCATAACACACTGTTGAAATAAGCAGTTATTTTAAGTTGATTATTATAAATCTTGTAATAAATGTCTTCAGTAAAGTACATCTCTGGGATGGGAATGTGAACCACAAATGTAAACATTTTGATCAATGGTCATGGTAATTTTTTTTCTGCATTAATTGTGTTTAAGAAGTGAAACACATAATCAGCAAGTTCACATGATGATCGGCTGTTAGACAACACCACATCAGACTATAGCTGGAGAACTGAAGACTTGGTTGCTCCCTGATACAAAATAGTAATAATAAACATCCTTTCACATAACTACTGTGTTTTGGAGAAGACTAGGCTAAAGCTCTTCTCATTGCTATACTAGATTTTTGAATATGCTGTAAGGTTGCTCTCAAACCTCTGAAGTTATATACAGTGCAGATCTATTCATGTCTACTCAGAAGTAAGCCCTATTGAGTTCAATAGAATATAGTTCAGGTAACCATGTATAGGAATGTAGTCATAGTCAAGCAACAGACATCAAGTGGAATTGCTGATCATGTCGTTTGACTATAAATTCAGAGCACAAAAAACTTCAAAGAAAGAAGATGGGGAAGATCTTCCTTCTAAAAAGTGGGGGGGGGAGCAAAAAAAAAAAGCCCAGAAATACACTGTGACTATATCTACCTTGCTCATAAGAGACAATGGATCAATTGAATTAGGCATTTATGTCATGCGGGTACCTTAGTTAATTTAAAAGTTAATATTGGGGCCTGAGATTAAGTATCACCAGAATAATTAATTTTGTTTACTGATTTTATTTTAATTTAGAAAGGCATTCAAGGACATAACCAATCAAACTCTCCGGAGGGAACTAATTCTTATCAGTCTGCTGCTGAATATTTGCCCTCAAAAGCCAAAATTGATTCTCATGTAATCCATTCAGAAATGGTGATGTTTGTGTTTATTCTGCATTCTGCAGTTGGGTCCAAAAGTACCACATGAAGATGTTTTTATACAGTCTGAAGCAAGAGCCCCTCTTTAGGAGCACTCCACCACTGCGTTTTCTCAAGATTATTAGGAAATCATCACACCTCTCTCTCTTATCAGTTCAGAGAATCCACAGGATCCACTACAGTGCCCCATGTATTTGGTGATAATTGCTGCTAAAAACAGGGCCTCGATGAATGATTTGTTCCAATATGTGTTGGACCTGGAATAAATTTCATTTCAAGCACCCTCCTACTCAGTATGAACAAGAGGTTCCTTCCATACAGAGCAGCTGAAAATAAGATAGAAGGTAGAATGTTGGTGAATTTAGTCCTTTGTGATGTCCATTCATAGCTGAACTGTAGCTCCCACTGATGGATTGATGCTGTCTGTTATGGAGTTGGAACTTGATTTCTCCATCCAGATGTATGACAAAGAGTCTTTGATTGGTCAAAATCAGTGCATTGAGCATTGCTTGACATTTTGCAGAAAAGCAGTTTCTGGATTCTTCCAGAGTTTGGTGCAGTTTCAATGATGAATGTATTAAGCACACTTTTTGAACTTAGAGATGGGCAAATTTGTCAGTTTTGGTTTTCTCAGGTTCTCATTTCCCCCCAACCTTGAGTTCTCCACATTTCCATCAGTCTGCAATTAATTTATTTTTAAAAAGAGTCTCTGTGCATTTTAGTGCAAATTTCTCCTAATAAGCACATGTTTTTATTCACTTTTGTCTAATATGCAGTATTGCAAAGCAATATTCCCTAAAACATTATTTTCACTATCATATGCATACTTTTTTTACCTTAGTACAGGGGGCACAATCTGCGAACCTCCAGATGGTTGTTGGACTACAACTCCCATCATCCATCATCACTGGCTATGCTGGCTGGGAGTTGTAGTCCAGAAACATCTGGAGGGCCACAGATTGTGCACCCCTGCCTTAATAGATACATTTTTGTATACACTGGTTGGTTGGTGAAATCCATTGCAAAATTCAGAAAAGTGTGAATTTCAAGGGATGGCTGTCTATTGTTTGCCTGTTGTTTCAGAAAAGTGCAGATGAAGGAGGTTCGCCTTTAAATATGAACTGAAATGAATTTCTCCCCAATCACCTTTTCTATCATGTAGCAGTTAACATCAGCTGTGATTTGATCTGCACAAGAAAAGTGTTAAATCTGGCAGCATATTTTAAAAAGAGCATTTCTTTTTGTCTTATTGATGCACCATTGCTCTTAAGGGGAACTGGACATATTTTACTTTTTTAAAAATTTAATGCCCCCCCCCCAAGACTCAAGGGGAGAATTCAATGTAAAATATTAAAATGTATGTAAAAAGATGTATGTACTTTACACACATTTTAAGCATTTTACGATTCCCCCTGAGAGCGATGGCAGGTGATCAAATTCTGTAACTTCCAGCAGGCCTTACTACTGTGATTTCAATCTGCATGGCAACAAACCACTTTTTAGGCTAGCTGTACATAGCTGGATGAAATCGCTTTTTAAAAACAACATGATTAGGCAGGCAGCCCCCAGATCACCTTGTGAGAGCTCACAACTTAGACCACCTCGTAAATGGTGTGAGAGTTGTTATTGTTTTACAACCAAGCAGTATATAAATTTTATAAAACAAAACGTTTTTCCCCCTTTGTTTTTTTCATTTAAACAACTTCAGTGCAGATTTTAAAGGATATATACTTTGGAAACCTGTCCTGAACAACCCACATGGAAACAGGATGGAATGGAATTTTGTCCTGTCCCATGATGACATTGATTTATTCCCTGGTTCTATCCCTAGTTTTTAATAACCCAAGTAGGTGAAAAGTGTGATGGAAAGTAGCTCCAAAAGGGTAGATTTGTATGTGATGTGATATATATAGATATATAGATATATAGAGATATAGATAGAGATATAGATAGATAAATATAGATGATATAGATATAGATATACATATACATATAGATACACACACATGTTTAAACAATACACACATATCTCTTGGTTATAAGAAATTTATAAGAAATGTATCTGAAGCAAAGGCTAAGCGAAAGGATGAGTTGGTACAAATAGAGGGGAATGATGGGGTAGCTGTGTCTTTAACTTGGCTTGGACTTCCAAACCAGCTGGTGATAGAGAGCCTGTCAGTAATAACAGTAATAAATGACAGATGTAGTCATGCTGTACCTGCTTCAACTAAAGCATCTCCTTGAATGGGAATAATATCTTGGCAAAATTGTCCTTGTGAATATTTTTGCTATTGGATTATAACTCAATGGACTGTCACAGAAATGCTGTTTTCAGTAAAACAAAAGGAGTGAATTGTTGCAAAGTCATCCCAACTTTCCCCCCTGCTTCCTGAACCATATATCTAGTGAGGCAATGTTTCTAGTGGTGGTAAGTGAAGAGGGAAAATGCTTTCCAAAGCCTCTGACTATTTTTTCTCATGAGCTATTCTAATCAAATCATTGTTGCTGTTTAATCCTAGGTATGTGTGCTGGAGAGACAGATATTTGATTTCCTTGGTTATCAGTGGGCACCAATCCTGGCAAATTTTGTACACATTATTATAGTCATACTTGGCTTATTTGGAACCATCCAGTATAGACCTCGCTACATAACAGGAGTAAGTACCATTCACCTTGTATCCTTAACTCTGTATTTGCCATGTATGGTACAAAACAAACAAACTTGGAGTTGGGAAGAAATTTTATTTGGAGATTTGAAGTAATATGCCCAGTATATCTAGGTAATTGTTTTCAACACATTTAAATGTACAGTGTGTTTTTTTTTAAAGGGGGTGGGAGTATATTTTTAAAAAATCCTACAGAAATATATTGCGACATTATTTATTACTACATTATTGCTATACATATGAAAACTTAAATTATTTCTGCTATTGTTTCTATAGAGAAAGCAGGAATACAATCTGGCTCTCTTCTCTTTGCTTCCAAAATGGTTTAAACTTGAAAACCACCAAACAGCAGAGGAATCCTGCAGAAAATGGCCATAGTAAATACTGAAAGCCAAGGAATAGATGGAGAGAAAAGATTTGCAGCCTGATATTGCACATGTTTGATGGGTTTCAAATTAGATCACAGCCTTAGAACAGTAGGCTAGTAACAAATCTAAGTGTGTGTTGAAAGTCAGGTCGGAGTTAAAGTTGAAGGGTGATCCAAAGAAGACAAAACTGATGAGCTGTAGTGAAGCATGGTAAAAAGAAATCTGTTAACAACCCTACAAAAATACTACATCACAATTAGGCTATTAAAAGGGGATGCAATGCAATACAGTTAGAGCTTGGATCACTGGTCTCCAACATTTCTGGTCCTATGGACTTGTCTGCAAACTACAACAACTGTTATGAACACCACACACACTCTGGCTGCAACTTCACAAAATACCCCATACCACAACTAGGCTTGAAGAAAAAGCTTTCTGATGACCAAAGAAGGCTTCTTTCAAGGCTAATTTCAGCGTGAGAGGGAAGACTATGGGCCCTGGAAAGGCCTCTCTGGGCATATGTGTGCCTGCAGTTGCCACATTGGCAAACCATGAACTAAACCAGTGGCTAGAGATAACGTGGATATAATCCTCATAAGAGGGAACTTCTAGATATACCACAGATTTCTGAATTTGGCAAATGATACTGAATGAGCAAAATAAAAGTGAACCTGAGATTCCCCTGCAGCAAACTCATTCCCACTTTCCTACATTGCAAACTTATTATCCATCTCTGACCATTTCCCCAATTTATGACATGCCTTTTTAATATCAATTTGCAAGCCCTCGAGTCAAGGACTATCCTTAGGCTTGGTTTGCATGTATTTACCAGCTACAGATAAAGGGGATGTGGTACCCTGCCCACTAGTCTGGGGGTGCCTGTCTTCTACTGGGGTGCCTGGTCTTCTACCAGGCTTCTCCTTGTAGGTATCCTTGTTAGTACAGAGGCTAGATGTGAAAAATCCAACAAGTGTAGGCTCAATTGATATAATCTACAACCCACATACATTTTGGAAATTGGCTAAATGATTCAGACCTTGGTGCATCAGCTGTATTCAAATATTATGCCATTGGTAGATGTCCTTTGGGCCCATAGGCATGGATGCTGCCCAAGGGCAAGGCAGAACAGTATCATCCCATTGCCCCTGTTGCATATGGCTGGCATGTTTGTCCAAACTAGCTTACTTAGTGCAGATTAAAATCTGGCAATCTTTAAAAGTATAATAAACCGCCATTCCTTTAAAAAAACCCCCACCTCTTATTCCTTTCTTTATGATCTTAGAACTTTTATTGCTCAAAAACATTAATAAGGCACACTATTCATGATGCCCCTACCTCCTAACCTTTATGAAGATCCTTCTTTCTTTAGAATAAGTCCTGTGAAATAACATCAGAGTGACTTGTGGGTTCTTGACATTTTTACAAGCAATCTCCTTCTGTACTAAATATATAGCACTTTGTACTGGATAAAGCACAGATCAATGAACTATGTGGGTGCTTCACAGATTACAAGCATTGTCACTCAAGGATGAAGAAATCTTTCTTCTGGCTTGGAATGGCTCACTTTGGTGGTCTTCCTGTAACCAATATAATGAAAAGGAAGTTCCTATTTTTTGCACAGCAAGTCAAGTCCTCTTAATTTTTGGTAATGAACCTTGAAAATGTGGAGTCTATGTTTGTATCTTCAGGTTGTTTACACCCCAGTCTTTCATACAGCAGCCCATTTCATATTTTCATGTGAAATCAAATGAATACATGCCAGGGAAGTAGCACTGTGTAAGTAGGTTCCATACCTGACCTACATACATTCATTAGAATGCATCTAGGCTGCTGCTGCTGCACTGTGAGTTGGGAAGGCCGCTCCCTCCTCAGGCTAATTCTACCTGGCCCAGGGGGCGGGGCCCAGACTGACTCACCACCGCCACAGCTTAAGAGGCCTCATGAGGCACTGGGACATCGCTGCTGCTACTGCACTATGAGTTGGGAAGGCTGCTCCCTCCTCAGGCAGATTCCACCTGGCCCAGGGGGCGGGGCCCAGACTGACTCACCACCGCCACAGCTTAAGAGGCCTCATGAGGCACTGGGACACTGCTGCTGCTGCTGCACCGTGGGGGTTGAGGAAGGCCGCTCCCTCCTGTAGGTCCACTCCACCAGGCCTAGGGGGGCGGGGCCCACACTCGCCACCGCTACTGTCTTAAGGACACTGGTGTTGTCGCAGCAAATGTTTAAAATGTTTTTATATATTTTAAAGTGTTTTATAGGGGTTTTTACTTTTTACTTTGTTGTACCACCGTGAACGGTGGTTTTTATTGATGTATTTTTATCTTGTTCCATTTTATTTTGGTTTGGGGTTGGATATTGAGTGGGGTGGGGATTTGTTTTGTTGGTACAATTGTTTTTGGTTTGATTTGTTTTTCTATTTTGTAAATGGAGGTTGGTTTGAGGCTTGGGATTGCTACCGTGGAGGGGCGAGGGAGGTATGGCGGTGGGGGCAGATGTCATAGGCGAAGGGGATCGAGATACGGATATGCTCGTACCCCTTCCAATCTGCACCCCATCCCAAGGGACGAGGGTAGGGTGAGCAAGGATTACTCACCTCCGTCATTGGTGTTGTGCAATGCCAGGTCTATAGGCAACAAAACCGCCACCCTCCGAGACTTCTTCACCTCGCACGGGGTTGACCTGGCTTGTGTGACGGAGACCTGGGTGCGCGAAGGGGAAACTGTTACCTTACGGGAGATGGCGCCCCCGGGTTTCTCCATCCTCCACCAGTCACGGACTGTGGGCCGGGGGGGAGGGGTGGCATTATTAATCCAAGAAGACTGTTCTTTCAGGGCTCTACCATCGCCATCGATCCCCGGCATTGAATGTGTTGGCCTAGTGTGGGGCTCCGAGGTGAGCTTGGCTGTCTGGTGTACCGGCCACCTAGCGCACCAGCAGCCACCCTGTCAGGCCTGCTGGAGGCGGTGGCCGGCTGGGCCTTGGAGTTCCCTAACCTATTGGTATTGGGGGACTTCAACATCCATGCTGATGCCATTCCCTCCTCACAGGCTCTGGACCTGGTGTCTTCCATGGCGACACTAGGGCTCTCCCAGTTTGTTTCGGGCCCCACACATCAAGCAGGCCACACGCTGGATTTGATCTTTGGCGCCGGTATAGATGTGATCATGTCTCCTTCGATGAAGGTGCCATGGTCTGATCACTACGCACTGAAAGCCAGGATTGATTTTCCACCCCCACCCTGCTTAGGTGGCGAGCCAATTTGGGCTCGCCCGCAGAGGCTGATGGACCCTGATAGATTCCGTCAGGCCTTACAGGACCTTGCTCCCCCTGGCGACTCATTGACCGAGCTTGTTGAGGGCTGGAATATCCAGCTCCTAGCAGCCATCGATGAGATCGCACCTAGGCGCCCTCTGCGACCCCGCAGAAACCGGGCTCCCTGGTTTACCGAGGAGCTTCGGAAAATGAAGCGGGACCTCAGGCGGCTAGAGCGAGTATGGCGGGGTGCCCGTGACGGAGCCTCAAGAACATCTTATAGGGTTTTTATGAAAACCTATGAGATGGCAGTGAAGGCCGCTAAGAAGTCCTACTTCTCGGCCTCCATTGCCTCCGCTAGCTCTCGCCCGGCGCAATTATTTAGTATAATTAGGTCTTTAACGTCCCTTGAAGGACAGCCAAATTTAAATAACAATTCGATACACAGCTGTGAGGCATTTGCGAGCTTTTTTGCGGAGAAGGTCCTGTTGCTCCGCCATGACCTCCCTGCCAATTTGGATACAATAAAGGAACTGGAGGCCCCTCGACTGTCCTCGGGTCCAGTATTGGACCACTTTGGCCGGATATCCCCAGCCGATGTGGACAGACTCCTACAAGCTGGAAAGCCCACCACCTGTCCTCTTGACCCGTGCCCGTCTTGGCTGATCAGAGGGTGTCCAGACGAGGTGCGGGCCCCCCTGGGTGATATCATCAATTTGTCCCTTGGCACCGGGATATTCCCAGGGGAACTGAAGGAGGCAGTGGTGCGTCCGCTCTTAAAGA
Source organism: Podarcis raffonei (assembly GCF_027172205.1). Classification (NCBI taxonomy): domain Eukaryota; kingdom Metazoa; phylum Chordata; class Lepidosauria; order Squamata; family Lacertidae; genus Podarcis; species Podarcis raffonei. The sequence goes on from NC_070604.1 coordinate 58,373,948, forward strand.
AAACATCATTAGATCCTTTAGATCTATCCAATTACCGCCCGGTTTCGAATCTTCCATTCCTGGGTAAGGTGATTGAGAGAGCGGTTGCTGAACAGCTTGGTAGGTTTCTGGATGAAACATCAGCTCTCGATCCATTCCAGTCCGGCTTCCGCGCTGGTCATGGGACCGAGATGGCTCTGGTCGCCCTAACAGATGATCTCCGCAGGCAGCTGGATCGAGGCGGGTCGGGGCTGCTGATTCTTCTAGACCTGTCAGCAGCCTTCGACATGGTCGATCATGAACTCCTGGACCACCGCCTTGCCGACGTGGGGATCCAGGGCACAGTCCTTCAATGGCTGCGCTCGTTTCTCTCTGGTCGGGGACAGAGGGTGGCGCTTGGGGGGGAATTGTCATCGCGCCACTCCTTGGTGTGTGGAGTGCCTCAGGGTGTGATTCTCTCCCCGATGCTTTTTAACATCTTTATGCGCCCCCTCGCCCAGCTTGTCCGGAGTTTTGGACTGGGTTGCCATCAGTATGCCGATGACACCCAACTCTATCTGTTGATGGACGGCCATCCTGACTCAGCCCCAGATACACTGACCAGATGTCTGGAAGCTGTGGCTGGATGGTTACGTGGGAGCCGGTTGAAGTTAAATCCTTCGAAGACAGAGGTCCTCTGGCTGGGACGAAGCGATATGGGATTGAGGGGGCAACTCCCATCTCTTGCGGGGGTGCAATTAGTGCCAGCACCGTCTGTTAAGAGTTTGGGTGTAATCTTCGATACCTCCCTCTCTATGGAGGCACAGATTACAGCTATAACAAAGGCGGCATTTTTTCCATCTCCGCCAAGCTAAGCAGTTGGCTCCTTATCTCTCTCGCCCTGACCTAGCCACTGTGATCCACGCGACGGTCACCTCCAGACTGGATTATTGTAACTCGCTCTACGTGGGGCTGCCCTTGAGACTGACCCAGAAACTCCAGCGGGTGCAGAATGCCGTGGCGAGACTCCTTATGGGGTCTTCGCTGCGAGATCATATTCATCCGGTACTATACCAGCTGCACTGGCTCCCGGTGGAGTACAGGATCAGGTTTAAGGTGCTGGTTTTAACCTTTAAAGCCCTATACGGCCTAGGACCCTCGTACCTACGGGACCGCCTCTCCTGGTATGTCCCACAGAAAAATTTACGGTCTGCAAATAAAAACATCCTAAAGATCCCAGGCCACAGAGAGGTTAGGCTGGCCTCAACTAGAGCCAGGGCTTTCTCGGCCGCGGCTCCAATCTGGTGGAACGCTCTGTCACAAGAGACTAGGGCCCTGCGGGACCTGACATCTTTCCACAGGGCCTGCAAGACAGAGCTGTTCCACCAGGCCTTTGGTCAGGGCGCAGCCTGACCCCCTCCTCTGGCAATCTGCACAGAATTTTGCTTGATGGTTGCCATTAATTTGATTTTAATTTGATTTTAATTAATTTTATAATGAATGTTTTTAGAATGTTGGACTATTTTGATTGTTGTTAGCCGCCCTGAGCCCAGCTTCGGCTGGGGAGGGCGGGATATAAATAAAATGTATTATTATTTATTATTATCTGTAGAGAGCCCACAATGCATATGAACACTGTTGTGTTTGTGTATGCATAGCCACACTTGATAGGACAAATTGGCAGTTCACGTTTTCTGCCAGAAGCTTTTCCTGTCAATGGCACAAATTCCATTCAAAGTAGCACAAAAGTGGAGAACAGATGCAGTACCATCAAGAGAAGAATTGCACCTTAAAATATTAGAATATATAGAACTTGCCAGCATGACAAACAGATTAAGAAATAAAGATGATAAGAATTTAAAAGAGGACTGGACATCATATATAGAGAATGTATAGAAAAAAATAGTATAACAAGAAATGAAGTGTAACAGACTGAAAAAAATACTCAGCAGTAGATGTGACAAAGTGGGACAGCGTAAGGTAATGAAAATAATTTAGTAGAATAAGAAAACGCAGTCAAAAAGACAACAGGTAGGATACCAGAGAAAGAACAGAAGGGAGTTAAAATTAAGGGTCATAGGAGTCAATTAAATTGGAGAAATAAGCTGTGTTACTATTATTATTTACAGATATATGTCCTACACTTATGTTATTTCCCCCTCTTCTTACTATCATGTGTTTGACTGCAACATACTATGCATTGATAATATGATTTAAAAGTTTTTTAAAAAAATAAATTCAAAGTCTTTTACCTGGTAAAACAGTTCACTATCACCAGTTTGAAGTGGGTAAAACACAATCTCAACTATTTGATGGATATTAGGGGTTATGGAACTCACCTATGAGAACAGAACTTCAGTTTCTTTGCAGTCTGGTCCTCCAAGTCTTGGTACTCTTAAGAACAGCAGTCTATCTATCTCATTGACTCCTATCCTTGGTATAAGGATGGATCCTTCATTTGGAATGGCACTTGAATGGCAATTCTGGAGCACCTGTAGTGCTATTTATGGTTCCATACTTCCTTTACTGAGGAAACTTCCCTCCCCTTTTAAAATAGCAATACGTTCCATTATGTAAAATCATAGTTTCTTGTTAATATTAATAAAGACTCAAAGAGCATTATTATAGCAGGTAACATTTAGTAATGGACCTTTCAAACCTCTCGGATGGGAAAAGTAAGTAAACAAATCCTCAGTCTTAAACTGGAGATTAGCAGTTAAAACTAGTCCACCTTTCTATTTTTACAGTGCAAGATGGTGCTTTAACTACTTCTATGTAATCCTCTGCTTGAGTTTCAAGAGCTAATATGGATTTATAGGATAAGGTTGCAAACTGTCATTTATTAGCCTTAAGCTGCAATCCTAAACACAGATATTTGGAATTAATTTTGGTGAGATCAGTGAGATTTTCTTCCAAGTAAATTGGGATTTTTTTGTTTGTTTCATCTGTCAGTTTTGTGGATTAGGTGTGTTGATGAGAGGATAAGTGATGGTGGGGAAATGGTTGGGAGGATGCTTACCATTGGGTGCACATTCCCCTCTGCCAGAATCCTTTAAGCTGTGAGGAGGACTGCCACCTGATCATTTAAAGATGGGGTGTAGGGTGTGGGGTAGGAGTTGTTTTGCTGGGACTTGTTTCCCAATGGATTCACAGATTTACCAGGCAGCTAACAGCTGTATCTCAAACTCTTCTTGCTTCCTAGCTTTGTAGTTTTTTCTAGGTAAATTATTCTAATGTCCTGTCACTATGAGGAGGCAACAGTGCGAAAGAGATGGCAGAAGCGTTCTCTGAGCTGCCCAAGCCATCCTTGTGCTAGAGGAAGGTCAGGACCTTGGACAGGACCCTGGACCTGAGTGCTAGACCACAGTGCAATAACAATAGTTTCAGGACCATGGTTAGCAGTCCTGTAGCTGAGAGCAGGAGGGAACAAATTTCCTTGTTACAACTATCCAAGCTTTATAGCCATATCTCGAGGATATAGACTCTACTCCCAGTTTGCTTCAGTCTGCTAGTTAAAGGGCCTGTGACCTATATGCAGCCCCCTCTAGGTGGTAATGCTTTGGGATGTGGGGCCTTAGTTCGTGTATTCTCTGCAGCACTTCCATGATCCTTAAAGGAATCATTTGTTGATTCTTCAGAGTCCCGAGGCAAAGATACATCTTTGGTGTTTGGGTGGCTAGGTGTGGAATCTGATGCTGGTGGGTCTACTCAGAATGAGCTGGGGAGTGGATCCATTTCTTCCCTGGAGCTATTACTTCTCTAGGACTCAAGGTCTGAGGACTCTGGATTTAGAGCCATGGCACTAAGGTGACAGCTGCAACCAAGATATTGGGGCATCACTACCACATGGTTTCACTTGTATATCAACTTAGCAGAGCTGTTAAGAAAGATGGGATTCTATGGGGTGGGAGCTATGCTTAACCTCCAAGAGCATGGCTCTTTGGACCACTGTTTTGGCCAGTTCCATAGAGCTGTTATGCAAGTGCAGAGCTATTAGCAAAGGGATATAACTTAGTGAGAGAGCACACAATTCTCATGAAAATGGTCCCAGGCTCAACCCCTGGCATCTCCTGGTAGTGCTGAAAAAGACCCCTACCTCAAAGTTCAGACAGCCATTGCCAATCTATGCAGACAACACTGAGCTAAATGACACAAGGCATCGCCTTATTTTCCTAGATCTCACAAGACATCAAACATAGAAGAGGTAAAGAGAAGAGGCAGGGGGGTTGTGAATGAGAATATGAGATGAAAATGATGGACAGGGACAAGCAAGGTAGTGGGAGTCGGCAGAGGGAGAGAATGTTAAAGGATTATCTGTCTGTCTATCATCTATCTATCTATCTATCATCTATCTATCTATCATCTATCTTTATGTACCACTCATACAGCATAGCTCTCTCAATTATAAGCCAAAATTTTAATGAATTTCTTGCTGCCTTTGCCTTTCATTCCTCACCCCAAGGATCCTTTAATCAGTGATAGGATTTCTGCCTTGCAGCATAGAGAGTGGCCTAGAGTTTACATTTTTTATAGGTTCTCATCAGCAAAACCATCCCAGAAAACAGTTTCCCCATAGTTCCCCATGTTGCAGTTCATTCAAAGATGTGTGTGCAAAAGGGAGAGACTGAATAACTGTATGTTTGAGAAATGCAGTCCTTGTCAATTATGATAGGGACTGACCTGATCTGCACTTCCCAGCCTAATATGTGGACTGAAATGTAATGTATTCATTGGATTTTGCACTTCTCTCAAGGTTGCAACAGGGTTCACAACTCAACATTATTATCTGTGCTCCACTTGCAGGAGAATGAGCAGCATGGGGGGTGGGATAGCATTGAACACACCAATCCAGTAGTGGGTTAAATATGCCCACCACTGTAATACTTCCAGCGTGTCAGAGCTTGGTGTAGCACAGGGCAAGGAGCCTACCATCAGGCAGCCCACCTGCTGCTCAGCTTTTCCTTCTCTTGTCTTCTCACTGGGGAGAACAGGAGGGATCTGCCATGCTCTTAAGTCTACCATGGCGTGTAGCATTCTGGTGATCCTGCCCACAACCTGCTTGTTTGGCAACCAGCCTTAACGCTGTAAATTGGAGCTGAGACTGTCAGGTGGCTCCAGCTAAAACTTTTCATGAAGCTCCTTTTAGTAGGCTGTTGATCCTGCCCAATCTCTCCTGCCATATCAATTTGTGATTAAAAAATAGCATAAGAACAAGAAATTCTTTATTCTTATGGGAGTGGTGAACTCTTTAATGCTTTACTGAGGCAAGGTGAGGTGACTGCCTCAGGCGGCAGGATCCACCAGAGCAGCAGATCCCAGTGTTGATATTTCTTCCCCACTTGTTCATGATGTAGATCTTCCCTCGCTCCTTGTTCCTTGGTGTGGAGGGGGAAGCCCCATCAACCAGTGTGGCAGGCCACAGTCCACAAGCATTCTCTACTTTTTAGGAAGGGTGGTTAAGTTGGGAGCAGGGAATCCTGGCACCCATGGCATCAATTTATAACCTAGGAGTGGGCCAAAGTTCATTCCATTGAATCCTCTGATTGGCACTCTCTGTGTGTCAGGGTTTGTCCTGGGCTCCAGCACCATGGTGCTGTTCCTGCTTGAGTGCTTCCCTGCTGGCTGCAGAAGCAGCACAAAGGAAGTCCCCCATGGAGATAGTGGCGAGCCAACAATTATTTTTTGTAAATATTTATGCTCCATCCTTCTAGGGCCTAAGCAGCATTCAGTGCATAGTTTGAGATCAAATACATTTAGGAATGTGTGTTTCTAGAGGAACATACAATTTTTGAGCAAAACTGTGGCAGTACATGTGAACGTCACATGAATCCAAAATAATATTGCCCATCTATCCCTAGTATATCCATTACAATCCTTCCCTGATATTTTTTGTTTGAGCAGACATTTTCTTCACAATGTGACTGTATCTGCTGGGTGGCCAAGGCAGGTGGGGAAGGGGATGTTCCATTGTTGCCCTGAAGTCATACTGTGAGACACTCACTGTACCTTTCACTTTTTAGCCACAATGCTTTGTGTAGTAACACACTGGCTGGCTTTAGCTTTGTTTTAAAAGCTGTTTCATGCTGTTTGCCTTTCTTCCATGAACTTATGCACTGAGCCCCCTGTAAATCTTGTTGTTATGATCACTTTAAGTGCTTATTGTTTCAACATGTTCTTCACTTTCTTGGTGGTCTGCAGGAAAATAGCGAATTACTTTTTCAAACCATCCCTGTTGTCATGAGTGCTATTACCAAGAAAGAAACATTTTACAGCTGACACTGAAAAGCAAGATAAACAACATGCATGGTTGTAAAATGCAGCAGTAAAGAGGTTTCAAAACTTCAATTCCTCACCATTTCCATAGTTTGCCTGTCAATTGTGCTGTTTATTTTGAGATTTGCTTTATTGTCTATGCACAGGCCCAAATGATAAGGCTACACATATTCTTGTCAGATAAGCTCAACTGCAGATAATAAATTTGAAACTTAAAGTAATAAGGATCTCAGTGAAGATGCATCTCATGTTATGTGAGTTCAGCAGATACTGTGTGCATTATAAATGCCGACCAAGGAGGCACTTTATATAGTCTTTGACACAGAAATAATTCCACCCCTAAACATTTCTACTGTAGCCTCATTTTTATCTTTGTGAGTTCCATGATTTGTTAAAAAGAAAAACATTGTGAAGAGATAAAGAGGAGCTACTACTAAAATAGGTTCTTGTCACTCCCTTGTTCAAATCCAGTGAAAAGTCAGCCAATTATGTATCTCAAAACTCTTTATAGCATTTTGCATCCATTGCAGTATTCACTGTTTCTTTGTTTGAACACAGAGCTAAACAATTTCAAGCTTGAAAATCCTCTTCATATATTATTTAAGAAATTAATATCTGCTCTGTAACCAAATTAGAGCACCATTTGTTTATCTGTAAGGTTCAGTGCATGACATGAGTTGCATAGCTCATCAGTGTGATGAGTTAACAACAGAGATTACTTTGGGTATAATCTTAACATTAGTCAAAGGAGAGGGTATATTTAGATTTAGTCAGTTCATTCTGGCCAAAGTTTGCATATGGAAATAACATATTTTCTTTCCCAGTAATTGTTTATTTGTATCAGTTTGCTGGAATGTATATTTTAATTATTATATAAAAGTAAATTTGAGAAACTTACTTAGGTGCAAGAAAATTTTGAACAAAAATCATATGTTATTTTCATAATTCTGGACATTTCTCAGCATATCCTGGTAAATTTACTGCGGCATGATGGAAATCAGGAGGAAATTGGATCACTTGTTGAAGACAAATGTCAGGTCTATTTTGAACACTTACCAATCAGCCATTGTATATGTCATCCTTCACTGCTAAATGAGGGAAATGAGAATGAAATTTGGTTATTAGCCAAAGGCACTTGGCTGACACTGAAATTTACTGGTAATCAGAATGTAGCACCGGTTTTCTATTTTGCTAAAAAATATATTGGTAAATGTCAACATTCTTCATAACATTTATTCTTAATGCATTCTTGGTGTTCTTTATGCATCTGATGAAGTAACCTGTTACCTACAAGAAGTCATATCAAATAAAGTGCTGGTCTGAGTGCTACAACAGCTTTTGCAACCAGACCCAGGCATAAAGAGGTGAAACACAAGTGTTGTGTCAAACTAGGGTTACATTTTGTTAATAACATCTGCAATGTTATTAACAATAATGAGAAGGCCAGGAAGCTAACTTCAAGCTTTGATGATATTATTGAAGGGAAATTATGGGATGATATCAAAAGTTAGTCATACTCAAAACAGCCCTATTGGAATCAATGGACATACATTGCCTATGACTTAGTTTGATATCAACGCCAATGTGCTAGATGCCCTTTAGATCTGCAGCTGCAATAACTTGCTCTCGGTGAATGTGAATGTCATGTGGCAAGGCAGTTTTAAATCAGCTCTCTGACCTACTGAGTGAACTCTATTGTTTGTTCTTTTTCTAGAAACTGCTTTGTGATCATTTTTCAAAATGAAAAGTGACATACAAATGTGTGTGTGTGTGTGTGTGTGTGTGTGTGTGTGGTAAATATAGAATAATTGCCCTCCCTTTAGGAATTAAGCATTTTTTCATATTTCACATTTTCAACAATACTGTTGGTAAGCATGAAAATGTGATTTCTTGCACTAGAACAGATAGTGGCTACTTGAAATGACATCAGATGGATGCACATAGAACATATTTCAGAAGTCAAAACAGCAAATAATCTTGTGGCACCTTAAAGACTAATAGATTTATTGTGTCATAAGTTTTCACGGTCCACAGCACACTGTCAGATGCACCAAGTGTTGTCTTCTCTTGGCAGATATATATACACACATGAGTACGGAGGGGAAAAAGAATTCAACAGTAGAGTCAAAAGGCCATGAAATGTAAGAAAGGTTCAGTATACTATGCCAAAGCCCAAATGCTTCTATGATAAGAACCGAGTAACTCATTTCCAGCAGCGATCACAGGGAATAATACTTTCTAGCTATCTGGTAGTTTGTTTCTCATTTGCAAGGATATCATCACCAGCGACTGTAGAATGAGAAACCTTTCCTCTGCGTGGCTACATATCAAATAGCTTTAATTTAGCCTCACATTTTTAAACGATTCATCCTTAAGCAATGTGCAACTGCAAAACCTGTTGCTGCTGTAGATACCAGCTGAGGTCAAGAAGGTTCCCCAGCAACTTCCTTTAATTTTCAGTAATTTTTCTTTCCTTTCTCTGAAGTGGCAGGGATTGTCATGTGCTGCTAATGTGTAGCATTAGATTATATAAGCTGATGCCTAGGAACGCTTTTGTTAAGGTCTTTTGTTAAGGTACAGAATGCATACATACAAAATGAGATACAGGAGTGCCAATATTTCAGCTATGATTTAATTTTCCATTTATATTAGAGCTGCCATCAAAATTTGACAATAAAGGAATTTTTGTTATCTCTAAATATTACTCAGAAAATTTATAACAAGCCTAATAAAACCTGCATTCTCATCCATAAAGTTCTATTGGTCAACCCCCCCTCCCCCCCCCCGCATGCCAACATTCTGCAGTAATAATTGCTATATATTATTGAATTATTTAACCCTTCTTCAGAAGACCATCTCCTGTAGTTGCATTAAATCCCATGCTATCAGTGAAATGCATAACGTTTTACAATGCATTCCTATACGTATTAACTCAAAAATAAGTTTCACTGGTTGTTTGAAACAAGTGCTCCCATATGGGATGGAAGCACAACTACCACATCGGCTCTCAAAAGAACTGATGATCACAAAAGTGTGAGTCCTGTATGCATATTTCCCCATACTCTCAACCTCCTATGAGAGCAACAGGAAGCTTTGGTAGCACAATAATAGCTCAGCCCATCAAGAAGATGAAAGTGTCAACAAAGGCATAAGACAGACCTCACCAGGGAGAGCATTCCACAGATAGGGAGCCCCAACTGAAAAGGCCCTCTTTTTTGTCATCACCCTTCAGAGGGGGTTCCAGAGAAGGGCTTCCAGAGAAGAAGATATGTGTGTCCAGGTAGGTTCATATCAGAAGAGGCACCCCAGAAGCTATTGGGACCTGAGCCGTAAAGAGTCAAAATCAGCCTTTTGAATTGGTGTTATAAGATCTGTTCTCCTTGAAGAGTTGGAGATCTGCATTCTGTACTAACTGAAGCTTCTGAAAAGCAACCCCATGTGAAGTGCATTGCAATAGTCCACTCTTGATGTTACCATAGCATAGCTAACTGTAGCACATTCCTTTGAATACCTTACTATACATGGAACATGTCCTAAGAAATGTCTCAGTCCTGCTGGGTCAAGTCTGAGGCTTCCATGACTATTAGTCTCAATGAACAATGAACTCCATAACTGTCATTGTATATAATAGCTTAGCTGAATAGTATCAGGACAGAGCGAGGTCTTCAATATTCAAATACTGTGAACTTTTGTCAGAATTGTAAAGGCTCTATGCTATGGCTTGTACTGTGGTTTGGACTTCATTCTCAGGCTTCATTAAAGTCCATAAAAAGACTTTCTGGGACTAAATTACCAGCAGTCATTGAAAATTGTAGCTTGCTGTGTTCCATCAGAGTTACTGGTACAAATTTGTGCTAATGTGTGTAGCTGGGACTCTGCATCTGAGTTTTTCCCTGGTTTTAATCTCTTTTATTTCTTTAGTTGTGAATTAATTGAACATTATCAATATTTTAATTATGTGCATGTGCCTGGAAGGCCTTTGGCTACTGGGCAAACATTTAATTACTGTTAATAATGTTATTGCTGTTGCTACTGTGACTGCTATTATTACTAGACTATAATAATATAAGAAATAACATAAATGGAGATTAAATGAAGTTAAAGAAAGAAGAAAGGGCCTGAATAGGTCTCATGAGGTTACAAATACAAGACATAATCTGTACAAGTAATTTTCTGTTACATCAATACTTCAGTGCCTGCTATATTTAATCCAAAGCAAGTTCTGAGCTTTGACTTTTTTTCACTAGGGAGCTTCTATAATATGGATCATATCATGTATTGGTCACATAAATAGCCCTATTGCTTGCTGTCCAATTTTGATTACTGTTCCATAGTTTCATGCCCTAGATGCTTCCCCCATCGTACCCTAAGAGGACCATTGCAATATTGTTTATCATCTAGGATGGGCAACTGTTACTTGTTCTGTTCCCACTCCCATGGCTACTGCAATAAACTGGAATATTCTCTATATGACATGCAGAAGCCCAAGTTCTCCTCTTTCCTCTTCCCCACACGCTCCCATTCACTTGCTTTCTTCTAGGCAACAGCAACAAGCAACAAACCCTTAGTTTTCTTCCCAGAAAATTGTTTCTGTCTGGGCAATAAAAAATATCAATTTTACAGAAGGTTTAATGGAACTTCTAACTTGGCTCTGCCTGGCATGGTAGGGGCACTTAATGAAATCTGGGTGAGCCATATTTTGATTCTCAGCTTCAGTGAGTCCCACTTACACCCAGGCTAACACTGAATAATAATCAAATTTGAGGGCATCTTGACCGAAAACTGGGGACATAGAGGACAGAACCATTCAAACCCAAATGCTTCCAGTCATTTTTCAGTGAATATCAAATGCATTTCATAAGTAGTCTGTCCCTTCCCTTGTTGCACTACATTGAAAGGATATAGAAAGGATATAGTAAGCTGCCTTAACCAGGTCAAATTATTTGCCATTCTACCCTAATATTATCTGCCCTAACTAGGAAGGACTCAACACTGCTTCAGGCAGAAGTTTGTCAAATCTCTTGCTATCTAATCTTGCCTGAGATTGAATATTGGAGAGATCTTTTGCATGCAATGCATGTACTCTGCCACTGAGTTATGGTTCCTCCCTGTGTCACGGGACTATTTCCACACATCACTTGTCAACAAACTGGCTTTGCCACAAGTGTCTGTTGGACAGGGGCCTGCAAAGAATTGTGGCTCATTGATTAGTCTATCTGTATGATGGTTACATTGTGCTGGAACGTCACTTACTCTTATTTCTCTACATTTTTATACCACTTGTTTGTAATAAAATGCCCAAAGCACTTTACAAAATGAATAAAACAATAACATTGGTCAATTAAAAAAAACTGTTTAAAATCAAGTATTTGAAACATGCAGTAAGCTAATACCAGATGAAAACACACAACAACTTCTAATCTATGGAAAACAATGTGTGAGGCAGCATTTTATATTGAAACTCATATTTTCTCATTTCTGCAAGCCTCTTACCCTGGCACAAGAAACAGGAGGATGAAATGAGAGTTCACCAGGATATTGATCATATTTTAACTGTTAATGAGGTATAGATGAAATATTCATATATACAGTAGAAACCTCTATTATTCTATCCGCCTAAAATAGCCTGCTCCTGACAGCTGTGTAAGTTTTGGGGCTGTCAGTGAGGAAATGTTAACATTTGGAATTGAAATTCTTTTCTTTGTGATACTCAAGGAAAGTATAATTAAACCAATATATGTGCAAGTAACAGAGACAGCTTATGATCAGCTTAACAACATTCACCAGATTTCAATTTAATGTCTTATTGGTTTATCTGATGCCACATTCTATCAGGAAATAATGAGTGTTGGTGAAAAGTTTTGCATAATTCTTCACCAAATAAGAAAAGTTTGGCTATGTATGGTTATAAGTTTATTATTGTTAAATTACCAGGGTTCAGGGTCTAGTCACGTGACTACAGATTCAAGTTTGTAAATCTGTTTAACTTTCCTTGAATGAGTCCCAAAAGAAGGTACCAATTAGGTTAATAAAGAAATCCTTTTAGCTTTAAGCCCTGTTACTGAACATGTAAAAAGGGAACAGAATTGCATCCACTGTGTCAGCCCCCCATTTTATATGTGTTAGTCATTCCCCCCCCCATTTCTTATTGAAGCAACTTTGGTGGAGAAGGACATTGGTCAAGATCCATAGGGGAGTTGGGAGTGGCGCCTCAAGGTCTTGAAGCACCTGCCCACATAACTGAACTGGCTGGCAGAACCCACAAGAGCAGCTTGCACCATGGTGGGCCTTAAGAGCTTGTCAAATCCCACATTGTGTCCCCATCAGACAGGCTGAGTGACTAAGCAGCCAGAAGACAGGCTGTCTGATAATTATTGCCCTATGCCAGATCAGCCTCTGGTAACCAATCAAGCTGTGGCGTTGTCTGACCCATAATGGCCTTTCTGTGCTCAATCATTGCTCCCTTGGATTATTCCTAGCTGTGCATGCATGGTGACCAGAATACTGACAATCTGGAGATGACCTAAACCACAGGTCCTGAGATCCTTCCTTGGATGTTTACAATGTTTAAATGTATGTTCACATTTGAGGATGAAGGCCTAGTTTTAAAAACTTGGTCCCTGTATTTTTATAATTTGCATGTGAATTTTTTTAACACAGTCACCTCTACAAGTAGGTGATAAATTACACATACAGACACCATTTGGAGGATTGCCGACTAATTTCACACCTTTTAACTGCAATTAAGTGCTTGCTTCCAGCATGCTGAAAACGGAAATATCTTCCTGATAGCAATTCATATTTTAAAGGCTGTTGGCTGGCGCTACAGTGGGACAGTCCACCAGTTATGTTAAAAATAAGATCTTAATTCTGGGAAGCACTACAAGGTCTACATAATCAAGTGCCCTGCCCTGTGGCAAGATCTTTCCAGCATTGGCACCTATAGGCTCTCTGTATTATATAAATTGCCTGAGTTGCAGTTCTTATTCCAGTTGCCCTTCCAATTAAATCTAATTGGAATAACTCATGATTAGTTCATCCAGGTTTATTCTCAGAACAATTTTGCAGAGCATATATTTACTTATTGCCAGAACAAAATCCCACACAAAACTTCCTCTTTTGAAAGACAACATGGTAAAGAACTGCGTAGAGCTGACTCAAACGTTTGTGAGATTCAGCTTTTGTTTCAAGACTTGCATAACTGATGAGGAAGAACCTTTTATCAAACTGCCAAGAAAATGGCCTTTAAAAAACTTGTGATTCTGGGTATTCCAGCCTGGAATGATGATAATGATGATGATGGTGATAATGATAATATAATTGTTTTCCCACCCTTGCCCTAAGGTTCCAGGGTGGGTTACAACATTAAAACATTAATCACAGCTTAAGGATACAGTGAACTGTACAGTGATTATTATCACTGAGTTATCACAATGGGGCATAGCTCAGAGAAGCTCTGAACCTAGGAAACAAGAGATCTGTACAGCCCTTAAGTTGCTGGGGGACAATGTTCTGACATACACTTGTATAAAGGGAGTCTATTTGTCATGGCTTCCAAACCTGGCCTCTTACAGTACACTGAGGAAGATACCAGTAGGGAGGACAGATAGACTGCTCCACTTGATGATCATCCTCAACAACGCCTTCCCTGGGGCCCTCTCAGCAGGAGAGGACCTAACTCTTGAACCTTCCTAGGACTCATAGAATGAAGCTCAAATAGCATTCCCATGCCTTGCACAATCTAGAAGTCAGTGTCTCCATACTTACGCAAGAGCCCTTTAAGTCAGCACAACCAGCTCCTTACGGAAGCAGGGCAACTGCAGTACAGGCCATGCTACCTTCCATAAGGCTACAAATGGGTCCAGCTCTTGATTTAGATACCACCTTTGAAAACTCCAAAGCTCCAGTAGCAGGGCCCACTGGGAGCTGCCCAGGGTCCTGACCTATTAAGAAAGTCATGCTTCAAACTGCTTGCCTCGCCAGACTTATTTCTTGCTTCCACTTGCCCATAAGGTCCACAGAGCAGAAACTCTGGCTCTTTGGAGAACTTGGTCAGATAATTATTGGATTGTCCTGTTTCAATTTTAGAAATTTGTCATCTGACATATTCAGAAATGATTACAATTAATTTATTTTCCACTCCTAAGTTAGAGAGATTGCAGTTCCTTTGTAGCCAGATCATTATATCCATCTATTGCATTTTTTTAAAGTACTTGTTAAACTGAGTCTGAAAGTTTAAAAGCAACATTCTATTATGAACCCATTTTACCCCTAAATTATCTCTACCTACGTGGATTCTCTTCTATCCACCAAAGCTTCATTGGTTTTCTTACTTCCAGCTGTATTTATTTCTCACCTTTTATAATTGCTTCTCTTCCCCCACCCCCTTCTTTCTACTAATCAGTACACACATTACCAGTATGGCTCTAGCTTTCAAGTATCAATACACAATCAGATTTCTATTTATTGTATCCACAAGCTGCTTGCATTAGTAGAAGGATATGATGTTTTATTAGTATTCCAAGAAAGATTGGAAAGTGAGTTAATTACTGGGAAAATCCTTAAGATGTGTACTCAGGAGCATCCATTGCATCTCTGTCTGAAGAGGAGCAACCATTCTTTGCTATGGCTAAAGGAAATAGGGGAGTGAGGCTTCCCTAGCATTGGACTTGATTGTTCCAGCCTCGAGTGTGTAGGAGGGATCACTTTAAATCCTTCTGAGCATACCCCTTCCCCCCATACAAGTGAATGGCTACAATTTGCTTCTGGGACACTATTTCAGAGGTAGCCAAGCCTCTCCTTTCTCCACTGACACTGGACATCTGACTCCCACCGGCATAGATTCCATTGGGGGCAAAGCATTTGTGGATTTAGAAATGCATTGTGTCTCCCCCTCTCCCAGTGGATCTTTACTATAAAGCTTTTTAGGTCTGTGTTGTGTTTATAAATTTATGCAGTGACTGACACCAATCCAATTCCTAAATGGCAGGAATCTTGCTGAACACTCCAGGAATACAGATGTATGCTAATCATAATGATGAATGCAACTGCCTTTTCCTGCAACACAGGCCACTTTAAATGCTCATAGCCCTGTAAGTCTACACGTGCATTTACTACGGTCCTGTTCAATGTATGCCTCATCCTAGGATTCCAGCTTTAGATTTGCACATTATAATAGGAAGCATTTAAGATTTTGTTGTTACCTAGTCAAATTCATCTTGGCTCTAAAGTAGGCCACAGTAATATGAATCTCTCATATCATGTATGAATAAATGGTGGCTAAAGTACAGCTAATATTTTGTTTATCCAGCATCAAATTACTGGTGTCCTAGGACTGTGTGACCCTGTGAGTGCAGAACTGATGTGATAAATGCATTTGCTGCTTCCTTCAAGTGAAATTAGTTTTCATGAAAGAAGCCAGTTTGGGGGCATTAGAAAATGAATCATGGTTTTATCTCCTGAATATTAGCACAGCATGTCCCCGCCTCCCTTGCTCTCCAGCATATGTATCAAAACCTTGGCAAAGGAGGAGGCACACCAGTTCAGCCTTCCTTCCTAGTGTTCATTTATGCAAATTCGCCATGACCAAATATTTCAATCTTTGGCCTGTCTGCCACATCCAATCTAATCACAGCAGTTTCTGCTACAGAACTCATTACACTGGTGCAAGTGCTTTATAAAATTATACGTCAGCAAAATGTGAAAGTGATTTGGCTTATAACAACATCTTCCTTTTTTCAACTGCATCCATTATATTACCAATTATAATTTATTTACATATTTGCTTTTCTGTTACCTCTTTCCTATTGTTGCCCTTTTCATTTCTACTACCTTCCTTTGTGGACAGCTGATCATCATTAAAACCACCCAAACTTTTTTTCTCAATGTGATGGTTGTTGATTTAATAACAAGACACAGTATTTAGTTTGTTTCCCATGTTGTTGTTGTGTTGTTTAAACACACACATATATATGTTGTTGTTGTTTAGTCATTTAGTCGTGTCCGACTCTTCGTGACCCCATGGACCAGAGCATGCCAGGCACTCCTGTCTTCCACTGCCTCCCGTAGTTTGGTCAAACTCATGGTGGTAGCTTCGAGAACATTGTCCAACCATCTCATCCTTTGTTGTCCCCTTCTCCTGTGCCCTCAATCTTGTTTGCCATAAAAAGGTAAAGGTAAAGTACCCCTGACCATTAGGTCCAGTCGCGGACGACTCTGGGGTTGCACGCTCATCTCGCTCTATAGGCCAAGGAAGCTGGCGTTTGTCCGCAGACAGCTTCTGGGTCATGTGGCCAGCATGACTAAGCCGCTTCTGGTGAACCTGAGCAGCGCACAGAAATGCCGTCTACCTTTCCGCCAGAGCGGAACCTATTTATCTACTTGCACTTTGACATGCTTTCAAACTGTTAGGTGGGCAGGAACTGGGACCGAACAACGGGAGCTCACCCCGTCGCGGGGATTCAAACTGCCAGCCTTCCGATCGGCAAGCCCTAGGCTCTGTGGTTTAGACCACAGCACCACCCGCGTCCCTCTTGTTTGCCATAAGGTGTTCTAATTGTGGCCTTTCACTATAGTAGGGTAAAAGAGCATATTGTTTCAGGTTTAGCCTAAAGCACAAGAATTGTGGAATCATACTGCTAAAGAATATATTGTGCCAAACAACCCTGTCTAATCACACATAGCTTTAATTTCCCCCCCAGCATTTTATCAATACTCCATTGTGAGTTTTTCTCACTTGCAAATAGCAAGTGCAGGTGTCTTGATCCAGATCAGGGCCACAGTGAGGAACAAATAATTAAAGATCCCTCACCCCTCTCATGCCAGGGCTGCCCATGCCAGCTAAAGTAAAAGCAGCTACACAACAGAAAATTATATTCAAAAGTCACATTTTAAAAAGTAAGTTTGACTCTTACTAATCATGGGAAACAATTATCAGGTTCTTACCAGACATATTATAGATATGCAAACTTGTGGCCAGTTTGGTTAATTTTATTCTCATATATATATATGTGTGTGTGTGTGTGTGTGTGTGTGTGTGTATATATATATATATATATGTGTGTGTGTGTGTGTGTGTGTGTGTGTGTGTGTGTGTGTGTGTATATATTGATATATATATGATATATATTTCCTAAATATATTTCTAATATTGACATGGAAAATACAGTACTAAAATGCTTTCCAGCTTTCCATTTTAATTATTGAAAGACATGTGGGTAAATTAGGTGAGTTGCATTTTACTGAAGTAGTAAGAATGCTTGAGTCAGGACTTTGAATTTATGGATTCATTGTTGAATCTTTTTTTTTTTTTAAGTCACATTTTTCTCTTTGAGATCTAAAGCACTTAAGCATGTTTAAGTGTGAAATAATATTATTTTTCCTAAACTGAGTCTGAACTTTTGGCTGTTTTGTTTGACAAAGAAGAGACAAATACATATTGAAACACTTTGCATATTGATATCATTAAATCAATAGGGTCCATTTGAAGAGCAATTAATATTTGCCCCAAAAACAAATGCAAAAACCAACCTTCATCTCAAAATGGGTTGACTATTAAGTCACAAGGGAATTCCTTATAACCTTTGTTAGGAATTCTGACAAGGGAAGGCAACCACACTAATTTGTGCTGCTAAATTGCTGTGGAAAAAAACTGCCCTGTTTGTATGATTGTGGTGCTTGCAAATGAATCAATAAAGCCATCAAAACTGCTCAGGCATTTGGCCACAAAGCAACAGGAGTTTAAAGATAAGGCTATAGATTTTCTTTCAAAAGGACATTACAAGAATATAAGAAGGTTTTTTTTAAAAAAAATGAAAAATGAGTTTACAGTATCAGCAAGAGAAAATAAAGGATACATAGCTGATTTCTCTCTTCCAGCCCCTTGTCCTCAAGTGTAAGCACATGCTGCCATTGCCATACACAAATGGGGTTGTATCCAACAGTTGCTCAGTTGATGCTAAGGCTTCCATCAGTGGAACAGGAAGGGAATCAAATATGATGCAGGGGGACCTTCCAGATTTAAAGGGGCACAGAAACTGCAGGGGGAGGGAAAGTTGTTGAAAACTGCTTTTTTCCCCATTTTGCTGATGGAAGCCTTACTCTCAGCTGAATTACACCATTGAATACAACACAGTTTGTATAAAAAGGTTCAAGGTGCAGTCACTAGTATACAAAGCCTTCGCCACCAATGGCTCTGATGTATGCACTCAGTTGTCAGGGAAGAATCTCATTCATTAAGCAGAGAGTCAGCTTCTTACCTGTAGGAATCAGGAGATCCATTTTTAGAAGGGAGAAGATCTAGCAGTCTGTCCTAGCAACCTTAGCACAATTTGGTATGAAGTAGTTTGCAGACCAGTATTACCAATCAGAACAAAAGCTGGAAATGGGTCATTTTTAAAAAGCGAATCTTTGCCATTGAAGTCAGTGACAGCCAGCCAATCCATTTTTGCTCCAACATTAGCCTTTAATTCTATCAAGATGCTTGAAGAAGTGACCCCTTCCATTTGAATTTTACCCGTTTGATGTTTAAAATATGGGTACATTCAAAACTGCGGTGAAAATTGTAACTTAAATTTTCATATGTATAACGTACATTTTTTCCATACATTATCATTTATATTATTTTTTATTATATATTTCATTTATGAAGCATTTCCTATGAATCCTCTCAGGGCGAGTTCACAGTACAATAAAAACATATCTAAAACAATTGCATATATAAAAACAATTTGAAATTCAATGCAAATACCCATTGGAATAGAAAAGGCCACTTTTTGAAAGAAGGAGGTCTTCAGCGGGCATTGAAAAGAACATAGAGGTATGGTGCCTGTCTGAAATGCTACAGGACAGAATTCCAAAAGATAGACGATGCCACACTGAAAGCTTGATTCTGACATTGTGTGTCATAGACCTCCTGATCTCCTCTCCTGCTGAGCACAGGGATCTGTTGGGTATATTATTAAAGGGGTGGGATTTTGTGTAGTTATCTTAGCGGTTGTAAGTACCGGCACCTGGATCTTAGCTCACCAAGTTGTAGCTTCCATTAATATTTTTATACAAATTTACTTTTCTCCAGTTCAGCAGGCAGTAAAACACAATGGACAGGAAAGAAATTTTCAGCAATTTCCCCTCCCTCTGCAGGAACAGATAAGTGTGGTTGGTTGAAATAGTAGAGCCATGAAACCAGATCCTCAGATACTTAAAAGAGTCAGCATGTTCTAGTCTTATGGCCATCAGTGGTCCAGGAATGCTTTCCTTGGCCTTTCTTTTTGAAAAATTCATAACCTTTATTTTCATCATTAATTGTTTGAAATTCATTTCTACAATAATATGCAAATCCAAGTAGTAATCTAGTTATCGGTGGTCTGACTGGTTGAAACAGTGGGCTATTTAAACAGCCAGCATTATTTATAACTACGTCCCCAATGCAGTTAACAGATTCAATAAAACAATCCATCAATTAAAAGGATAAACCAAATACCAATAAAACCACCATAAAATAGATCATTGCAGTACTTTTTCCACCCAGTACTTCAGGATTTGCATAAGCCTTTACCCATCACCAGTTTTCCTATTGCTGTTGAAATCCCCATGAGAACCAGTGATGGGTCTCCATCACTGAGCAATTCCTTTGTTACCAGTAGTCTTGCACACCTGTAAAAGACCCAGACAATTAACTGATAGTATGATGCACAGATGTGGAATGTGCTGTAACATGTATCCTAAGGTTGTTGTTTTTTACTTATGCATAAGTCTCATGGAGTTGAGTGGAGGTTATCCCAAAATAAGTGTACATAGGTTTGCAGCCCAACTCATTCTGCAACCTATTGCAGTGTCAAACAAAGCTTCCTTTCCCATTTCAGCACCTTATTCATAAGTTTTTCTTCTGTTATTTGTCTTTGGTTTGTTCTGCCTTCAGTTCTTTTGCCTTTGCATGTAGGTGCTTCAGCAGCATTCTATTGTTCTTCTGTTCAATAGCATCTTCATTTTATGTTGCTATAATAAATTATTGCTTGCAGTTTCACAAAAGTGGTTGAGAAATGCAAAGGAACGTTGTACACCAGTGTTTTGAGCTTGTCGGGGGGGGAACCTACTTTGTGCAAAAGAACTGGCAAGGTTGTGGATGCTGCCTGTCAAAGGCCATTACTTGGCGCTAAGACCCAGTCAAACACTCCAACTGACTGATGAGTGGGCACCAGGCCATCAAAGCAGATGGACATGAGTGTGCAGAGCCAAAAGACAATGTATGTGCATCAAGTGTAAATGTTGATGGCAGGTTTCCCAGCCAGTGTCTAAGCTTATGCATCTGTAGTTACAGAAATGCCAGGCTTGTTCTGGATTAAATTTTCAAACAATTAAAAGGAATGCGGGCAGGGGAGGAAATGTTTTTTAAAGCAGGCCTGGGTAGAAAAGTGAAAATAGAGAAGGTTTAATGTTGGGGATCTCATCTGCTAAATTCTCTCAGAGACACTTCCGCAGGTTGAGCCACAACCAAAATTACTATTGACTGGATATTATTCAATCAATAGTAAATTGACTGAATAATTGACTGAGCCTAGTCTTAAAATCTTTTTAAGCTTCCTGCTGAGCTGTGTTGATATGCCAAATCCCTAGTATAGAAGCTCATTGGGTCTGATGGCCTCATCTTCATAGCACAGTGAAGATTTTTCTGGTTGGCTTTTGCAGACTGTTGGCTTTAAAGTATTTTTCAATGCAGAGCCCTTTTAATGATAGACATTCACATTTTGCAAAACCACAGGTAGACTTTCTCTCCATTGTCATGGGGGATGGAATGCAGGATTCATTTCAAACATGTTATTTTCAAACGGGTTGGCTTCCTCTCCTATCAGGGTTGCCAGCCCAGGCTTTGAAACTGTTTCTTTAAAAGCAGTGAACCCTAAAAAGTAATATCTAGAAAGAAAACTGCCTAGCCAACTCCTATTGTTTACAGAAATTGTGGCGTTTCAAACATTTTACTTTGGACTGAGAATGTTAAAACTAGTCTTCTCTTTATGAGTGCTATCTTGTTCCTATGGATCTTTTTAAAACACAGTGGTGTGGCATAAGACTGGCATACTCAATACTTTATATTTGCACAATCTCTTTTTAATGAATAATTAGTTTATATTTCTGTCCTTTGCGGAAATAACGTAAGAGCTGCATTGCTGGCTCATATAGTCCAACATTGTCTCTCTCAGTTGACAGTCTATGTCCTGGTTTCATTCATTCATCCATGTATCATTTCTATGTGTTCAGCTCTTCAAACTACTTTCTAGTTTCCCAATTCATTATTGCAATAATGCCCACAGTTTGTACCCTCGTTACTTTTATACCCTCTTCCCTTTTCATTCCACTATCTACACTTGCATCATTTCCTCTCAGTGTTGCTCGTGCCTTTTATAATCTGTGGCATACCTTTGCTTTTATTTTATAATAACCTCACATCTCATACCAAGTGAGTTGCAGGGTCCTAGAAAACACAAGAGAAGACTGAGCTGGTGATGGCAAAAGCAGGAATGTTCAATGAGCTGGTGACTGGGAGGCAAACAGACGGTTCATCAGGCAGTACAACAGCTGGGTGGGAGCCTGTTGACACCTCCTGTCACCTGATCCTTGCTGGGCTGACAGCTATGATCTGCCAAGGTGGCTTAGGGATAACTATCTTCCAGAGCTGCCAGAGTCACTAGTTTGAGACTTCTGGTCCCTTAACAAATAAACAGGAAATGAGAGAGAGAGAGAGAGAGAGAGAGAGAGAGAGAGGGAGGGAGGGAGTGGGAGAGAGATGAGCCTAAGGAAGGGAACAGCAGCAAGCTGAATCCTGCAAAAGATTCCATGAACTCTACAGAGGTTCAAGCAATCTTTTGTAAGTCTTGCTAGGCATATTTTATCTCAACATGTTGAATGCTGGCAAGCCTGCTGAATCCCTGCCTGACTTTCCCAAAGTACAGGACCCTCTGCAGTCTCTCTAGTCTTGAGACTTCAAAGCTTACTTTCAACCTCTCATTTCTGAGAGAGTTTCTCATTTCATTTGGAAAATGACAGTGTTGGGTTTTCTCAACCACTGTCCGCATGTGTGCATGATAAACTTGATAGTATTGTGGTTACTCCCCCCCCCCCATTGGTGCTGTAGCTCTTGTATCATTCCCTGCCTTGCGCTCTTGAGCATTTGGCTTGAGAATTCTGTTTATGAGGATCCAACACAGTAGCTGAGCTATAGTGATTAAAATGGTAAAAAGATATGGGACAAAAATATTATAGCAATCACTTCTCATGCAGTGATACAATACTGCAACCATCATTGCATGTTTTCTTCCAGACTGAAGGGATTTGTAAGTGTTTACTTCTAAGAAAACAACATTTTGGGGTACCTAAAGCACTCCTGTCTAATGTTGCTAACTTTCACTTCAGCATAATGGTCCTAGCCTGAGCATTTAAAAAATACAAAGAGTATTTGATGGAGACATTGTTGATATAATTGCAGTTATCTCATGATAACTTGGGTGTGCAACAAGCTATTATCCATTATGACCACAATCAGTCACTGATGGATTGTTGCTTTGTATTAAACAATTTGCTCAAGAACATGAGCCATACTAGGGGACAATAAGCTTTTTAGAGCTAGGCTATTACCTATTGCATGATGAGTATCACACACTCCAAATATCTTTAATAACCATGGCAGCCTGTGTTTTCTGTTCCATAGTAGAACTTCTCCTATTTTTGCGTTTAGAAATGTTAGTTATTGTTTACACATGTGTACGACAATTATTCACATTTCAGCTATCTCACACACAGCCGTTCAGGTGTATCAGAGATGTTTGAATTCTAGCGCATGGGCCTAAGAATGAATATCCATTGAACTGCTTCCTTTTCATCCTGTCCTTCATAAGAACATAACAGTCCTGCTGGATCACACAGAAATAGGATCTTGGCCTTATGCCATACCATTTTCCTCTGTGAAGCTATAGCTAATAAAATGTTACAGTCATCATACGTTCTGGGTTGGTGACCCTGCTTCAACTATGCTCTTCTGGTTACAGCTATATGTGCAATTGATGAAAATGCCATGCTTTTGTGTAACATGGGGCCACCATGTTCTGCCATGATGGGAATGAGTTTGGGACAGGCATTATCCCCTATTTCCTCCAATGTCTACACTGAGGAGATTTGAAGCTTTTGCTTTGGTTTTTGATTAGCTACACTTTAATAACAGCTTGAGGTCTGGATATAATTCTAATCTTTGTTGAACAAGCCTGCTACATGTTTTGAAGTTGGCTTGTTTCAACAAACCATAGTTAAGATTAACCACAATTTGTTTGGTTCAAACAAAATAGCAAACTATGGTGAATCAAAAACTGTGACCAAAGTGGAACGAAATGATTTTCATTGAATTGTAGAACAAGAACTACTATTCTTATCAAAACACAATGGGTTGTGTTCAGACTTGCCTGAGATCCAATGGAAACTTCCACTGCAGGAAGAGGAAGGTTATCTTTACAAATACCAACTTTCTCCTATAGCCTACAGCTTCACACACACCCCCCCAGTTGTTCCAATTTTGGAGACTTCTGGAGCATCATTTTAGTGGTGAGGAGGCACAGGCAGAATGCAAAATAACTTTCCCCTTCCTCCACAATGAAGCTCCTATATTGGTCTGGATCCAGTTATTCCGCCCACACATAAACACACTTTTATGCAAAGATTGCATTTGAAATATAACATATGGTACACACAGCAATTTATTATTATGAAAAAGGATGTCAAAATGTGGAAGGTGGTCAAAAACAAAAGCACTGTAATGACCACAGAAATATGAGCTATCAAACTAATAAAAAGAATTTAATGATGACAGTGTGTAAAATTAAACTAAATGGAATATAATAACATTGAATAACTAAAACACAGCCACAGTGTTTAACGTGGATAGAACAACAAAGAACATTTACTAAATAACAAAATGAGGATGCATAGCCTTATGGCTGTGTTTATAGTAGCTTGGAAAACAATTTTCCACATAAGTGATATAATGGGCCTGTATAATCAATTTAATTATTGTGAAAATGAGGTACATTAGCATAAAGCCCCCCCTTAATTTAGTCTTGTAGAAATATCAGAGGTTGTTTTGGAATTTTTGTTTGTTTGTTTGTTTGTTTTGGCAAAGACTCTAGCAAAGAAATAAAAAGGGGTGCATAGAAGGTTGGTCCATGAATGCAGATGCAATAGAGAGAAGAAGGAGGGTTACAAGGAGTAACAGAAAGCTGTGCTAAATATGGAAGTCCTTCCCCTGTCCTCCTTACACTGTTAGAAACTCTCCATTGACCTAGTTTCTGAATTTCTACACCTGTATCAGGCAGTTTTAGAATTTCAAATATTCATCTGCAGCCATGGCACTTAGAAATATAGAACTTCTTTGTCATAAATACTGAGATCCTTAGCTTTATATTACACTAAAGTCTTGCCACAAGCTGCAGTTCTATGTAACATGACATATTAATACCCCTACAAGTTTTCTAAAACCAGCAGCTATAACTAGTTTGTTCCAAGTGGAATGGAAATATTTTCTTTTATGAATGAAACTCCACATAGCTTTAATGCATCAACAATACTAGGGTGTTGTTGTCATTTGAGATTTGTAGTTTAAGCTTAATTTAAACACTGCTGATTTTGGGATTCATGATGCATTATTCCTTTTTCCCTTTTTTTTACAGTACGCTGTCTGGTTAGTCCTCTGGGTTACATGGAATGTATTTGTTATCTGCTTCTACTTGGAGGCTGGGGACCTATCAAAGGTAATTTGCCATCTGATATATCTAAGCCAACTGATGCTAACACCCTCCGAATTCTGAGGATGTTGCTTTGTATCTATTTAAACTCCTTCCATTTTTTTAAAATGAAGAAATCACCTTGGGAACAATGAATAAATTGCATGGCTTTTGCTGTGCATGTCCTAAATTGTTGCAGAAATCATGTAGGTCTACAAGCTACCTACATGATTTTGTGCAATTTAGGGTGTGTGTGTGTGACTTCAGATGTGAGAAATTTCATAGATCTCATACTTTCATTTAATGAGAACTTCATATCTGTAGTTATCAAAGCTGATAGTCAAGCAAAGGATAAATACATTTGTATTATGTAGCTTGCTGCTTTCTGATTCCTTTATAGAGTTGTGAACCTAATGTGAAAACATAAAATAGTTTTGCGAGAACTGAGGCATGATAGTGAGCCAAAGCATTGGAGTGTTACGTTCTCTACTCCTTGACCCCTTGTTAAGATTATTGTGATGGGTTGATTAGTTTGTGATATAAAGGATATTTAAAGGAGTGGAAGTTTTGGTTGTATCTTATATTGTATGTGATTTCAGTGGACTTCCTTTCACAAATGTAGAAGACACCTGTGGCTGAGCAAGAAGTACTGTTTCCCTTTGGTGCTCTTCTGCCTTGAGTTTTATTAGAGAACATAAACACCTGCCTCCTTGAGTATATATTCTACTGCATCTCAATTTACTTGAAGCTCCATCATTTCCATGCTGTAGGAAAATAAGCCATGATCTGGCTTGTGTAGTCTGAACCCATGGCTTCTTCCTCTCCCAACAAGCCACTAGCAAAAGTTAAGGTTTGTTCTTAGCTACAGAAAACAATGGGATCTAAATCTGAATGCTGGTGGCTTACTGCATTTTGTTACCATTATCACAAAAGTAATGTAAAGTTAGTGCATATGTTTCTTTCCTGGGAGTAGAGACACCTGAGCACATTGATCTTTGCAAATTCCAGTATAAACCAACCTGATCCACATGTCCTGGACTAATTTCAAGATTGGTTTAACAATCAAACCCTCTTCCCAAGGAACTCTGGGAATTGTCGCTCTGCGAGGGGATAGGTGTCTCCTGACAACCCTCAATGCCCTTAGCAAACTACAGTTCCCAAGATTCTTTGGAAGAAGCCACAGCTGTTTAAAATGGTTTGATATTGCCATATCAAAGTGCAGATGGGGCCTAGGTTGTTGAGTTCAATAGCTTCTCCTTTGTCACATATCTTTACATATTTCTGAAACTCCCTGCTAACAGCTGTATCACTGGATGATGACCTATTCCTGATGTCCTCAGTCACCAATCCATCACAGGCCTGCAGAGATTAGAATGTTAATATAAAATGTCAGTACAGTATAAGATGGTGGTAGAAATAATCTAAAAACGTAGAAAATGATTTGACCTAGCTGTAAACCAGCAACCATCTTGGCTATGAAACTCTAGTGTGCACGTTGCAGAAAATATTCAGGCTAGTAATGAGGTAAACTGTGAATTTCATCTAGAAGAGCATCTGTTAGATTGTCTCATAGATATCTCATTGAATTCTTTGCATTACTTGAATTTGCAGCTGAGAATAAATATGACATCAAATGTGTAATGGCACTCCTGAGCATTTCCTCCTGCTGGGAAAGGAAGATTGAATCTTTAAAAAAGAAAGATATTGCACTGAATTAGCTCTAAATAGAGAATAAAAAGTAACCTTTAGGGAAGCATAGGGCTAAGCATTATCTTACACGAGGGACATGGCTGAGGTTGTAAACCATGAGAGATAATCTTGCACAAGATGGTTTTAGGAATTGCTAAGTAAAAATTACAGTCTAATAATTGCCCAGCTGGGTATACTTTGTTGTATATGGGTATGATTTATGGCTCTCTGCCACATAAAATATTTGTGGGGGTGGGGAGAGGTAAGTTTTGAGGCTTACTTCTCTTGCCTACGTATGGCTAGTTTTCTATCATTACTCAGTAATATCAAGATGCCAACAACACATTTCAAGCTACTGGCATATCTTCTGTGGAGAAGTTTACTAATGGCTGCTTCCTTCGCCCCCCCCCTTCCCCTTGTCACAGAGGTCATGTCATTTTTTACAGCTGCTCTTTATTGAAGTGAAAAGAGCCCTGATAACGATAATGGGCTATTCAGAACGATGAGATTACCACCTCCTCATAAGATTGAAGCAGTTAAAGAACTGCCAGTGAGGAGCCTAGCAGAGCTGTTCACATCACATTATAGCCTGGGACAGATACATAGTTTGAAGTTTGGCAGTGGACTCAGAACACTTCATGTCATTGTGTCACTGCTAATGTCTTACCTATGACAGCATGGCTTTCACAGCCTGTCAAAATTATTATGATCATGTAGCCTGGTGACAAAAAGAAGGACAAAAGATATGTTTTAGAAAGCCGCTCTATACACATAAAATTTGCTGTCAGGAATTCGTATCACCCAGAGCATATCCTGTTACACAAGTACTTTTAAATCACTAGTCACCATGTTGCCACCACCTCAGTCATATATCTGCCTTACTTAGTAGAAACAGACTAATTTACTATTTTTTGATGTTATTTTTTAAGACAGAAATTATTTCTAATTCACAAACTGGATTCAGTGGAGGTGCATCTGGTGCCCTTACTTCAAAGAACTACAAAGCAACACTGGGTGTTTGCATCACGTTTTCATTTCCCTCTTACTACCTTTAAAGAAGGTAACTTGAAAGTATTGGCATGGAAAGAGTTTGCAATGTTATACTGAACACAAGATTAACTGAAAATATTTCTTTCTTTCTGCTTGCGGAGTCAAACTTGCCATGGCATCAAGTGTAACTTGGCATTAAGAAAGATACATCAAGTGATGCTCCAAAATCTTCTAAGTCTGGAGACAGCACAGTACTATACAGGTCCACCCCAAAGCAAGTCCCATTGAGTTCAGTGAGGCAGTAATTGATGACATAGTGGGGTGGTAGTACTTACCACACCTCAGATTTGTCATGTTGTTGCTGCTTTCCAGGAGATGGATGGGCAAGCCAGTGATGGCAAGGCCAGCATGGTGCAAGCACACTGGCAAAAGCACCAGATTGGATTTGCCCATGGGTTCGCACCATACAGACTTTACTGCCACCCCCTACCTCTCACTTAGCAGCAACATGACCGATGGTTGGTCAGATGACTGATGCCCTGTTACACCATCCACTATTCCCTCAGGGCCAGTGTTAATATGGCACAGACATCACACATTTGTCCCACCGCACTCCTACTTCCAGTCCTCCCCTGTAAGCCCATTTCTTCTTTTATGCATCAGTGTGAACTGCAACAATATAGTTTCATTCAGTATTAACTGAGATGAAGTTTCTCAGAAAAGGCTTTGCTGAGAATTTTCTCTTCCTTCTCAACACTGACTATTGAAGAAAATCTCCACCATCCTCTTTGATGATATTCAGCTTAATGCCCTACTACTTTCATCCCCATCAAATGGGGCAGACTACTTTTGCTCAGCCTTCCTTTAAAACCTGACTCTTTGGGAAGACTTTTGTGGCTAGTTGATTATATATATTTAGTTTCCAATGGTTTGTTTTTGGTCCTGTTTTGTTTTATGAGTTTCTGCTGCACAGTAGTGTTCATAATTTTTACTGTGGTATTATTTTTCTGTGTTTCTGTTTTATTTGTTTTTTGTAATAGTTCTAAATTACTTAGACTTAAAGAAAACTCAAAGTGGTATACAACAGTAAAAACACGTGTTGAAACAATTTAAAACTAAAAACTAAGAACTAAGAAACTAAAAACTAAGAAACAGATAAGTTTCTAGTTCAATTGGTCAGAGAAAGTCCAAGCAACCAGATGGGATTTTACTACATAAATTCTGTACCAGCTGCAGCTTCCAGACCATTCTCATGGTAGCCCTGCATAGAGTTCAGTAATTCAAATAGAACATCAGCAATGAATTAATTTTATTGTTTAAATGTTTTGATATCAGTTCCTTGATGTCAGTGCCCTACACATGTAGCTTTTACCTTTTCACACATGTTCAACTCATGGACATCAAGGGGGGGCTATTGGGATGGGGCTACCTAGATCTGCCCAGCTCATATGTTGATTTTAACATGTGAGCTAGCTTTTGAAAAGGACTTTATTCCTAGACTGCTTTACAGACTGCTTTTAACACCAGGTGATTTTGAGCTCAGCCTAGAAAGAAACTGGTAGCCAGTGAAGGCGACTTAATGCATACATAATATGCTCTGGTTTGCAAACACCATCCTCCCTCCCTCCCACCCCAGATAGCAGTCATGCAAACACAGGCTGAACTAGGTGAAGCTTCCTAACTAGATTCAAAGGTATAGTTTGGATTTAAAGATATTAGCTTCTTTCAATGATATTTTACATTGCCTTAATTTTATTGTACATATTTATCTCTCACTGTCCCTGTGCTAAAGATATGTAGGCAGAACAATTGTCTGAAGCACTAGTAGCAAGTCACTGAGGATAAACTGTCGCACATTAAAATAAACAATTACTCCAAAGAGACAAATAATTGGAGATACTAAATATCAAGCCGCAGATTATAGTAGCAGAGAATGCCTACATTTGTTGAAAAGGGAGTTATAAATGGAGACATTCCCTTTGCTTGTTTCCCCTTTCTAAATCTTTTTGAATGGGTTTGGGGAGAGCTGTGCTTTCTACTTGAGAGAGTATTGAAACTGAACATGGGAAACCAAACCAATTATGAACATATTAGATGGTAGTGGGCAAACTGCATTGCGACCTGATAGCCGGATAAAGAAGACACATGGGGTGGGTTGAACTGGGACTGCTTTATTTAAGATTAAAACCCATTAAAAAAAACCCTGCTGAGGGAAACACTATTGGTGCAGGAGCAAGCATGAATCTGAAATAAATTGCAGCCTTTAGGGCAACCAAAAGTCCTGCCTGCAGGACCTGGATGCACAGTTGTCCAGCCTGCCTCCCATTCCCAAGACCCACCATGAAGGTGAGTAAGAAGGCCTATGCTCTTCCACCCCACACACCCTGAGGACCCATAGCTTTTGTTCAATAAAGCAGTTTAGCCTCAAGGGCAGCCCCAGAGCCCAGAGAGTAAGCCTCAGGATGAGCCCATCACCCAGAAAGGTGCATACTCCCCTTCCCTCATCTGAACCACCAGAGGTAATGGGATTAAAGAGCAGTTCAACCTAATTAACAACATAGGAGTCCTTCTAGTGCCCACCACCCAGTCACTAGGGCAGGGATTTTCAACCAGTGTGCTGTTGCACCCTGGGGTGTCTTGAACGATGGACAGGGGTGCTGTGGGCAACGCTGGCCTCTGTCCCTCTTTCCTTACCTCCTTCCTCTGATGCCCTCTCATGTTTCTGCCTCCCAAAGACTTGCACACATGTTTATTGCGGTAGCCCTGGATATAATCTCCCCAGGCGAACGGTGCCTCTGGGAAACACCTCTCTTTGGGGCACAGGGGGCAGCTCAGAGACCTGGGGTGGCAGTGGCTGCCTGGAGGACTCCGAAGGAGAGGGGAGAGGAGAGGAGGTTGAGGGAACACTCCACAAGGGAGGCTGCTCAAAAAGGGGCAAGGGGCTGCCAGGTAAGGGGTGACATAACTGGGCTTCTGAGCCCCACAGGGGTGCCTCAGAAAGAATGTAGTTGGTCAAGGGAGCCGTGGACCCAAAAAGGTTGAAAACCTCTGCAGTAAGGAGTAGGACAGCCCTTCAAATAGAGAATAGTCCTCTGTAATGTAAGACACATGGCCACCCTATGTGTGCTAGGACAAAGCTCTGGAATATATGAAAGAATAATATGCCACACATCTATAATTGGAAAGGTTTTGTGAGATGGTGACGAAGCATGTTCCTGGCTGTAGCATAAAATGATGGGTTCACTGAGATATCCACATGCATGGGAAAATCACTGGTGCAGTGCCCTACAGAGCAAAAGATTGCCTTCCCTTATTGATCCAGAAACACCTGCAGCAGCAGCAATCTACCTTGACATGCTGCTGCAGCAGCAGCTGCTGGGATTTCTGGAGTGCAGAAGACTTTCCCAAAGTACAGGACCCTCTGCAGTCTAGATCAGCGACAGGGGCTGGATCTCTAGACATAAAAAACGCGTTTCAGGAAAACACATTGTAAACTTCATAATGAGAAATCACGTTGGCAAAAGACAGGACTCCACATCGCCATCTGGTGTC
This sequence comes from Podarcis raffonei, assembly GCF_027172205.1. NCBI lineage: Eukaryota > Metazoa > Chordata > Lepidosauria > Squamata > Lacertidae > Podarcis > Podarcis raffonei. The sequence goes on from NC_070604.1 coordinate 58,405,171, forward strand.
ACAGTGCTACAGCGCATATAAAACACTCTTTCTTTACTAATGTCTCTCACACTAATAATAATAACAATTTTTTTATTTATACTCCGCCCTTCCCGGTTCAGAAAACTGGGCTCAGGGTGGCTAACAACAAAATTAAAACACTTAATTGTAAAAGCAGCATAAAATACAGTATAAAAACATGAATAACAATAAAAATCAAAAATCAATTTGGGGAAAATCCATCTAATAAGCATTAGATAGTCACTAGGGCTAGCTGGCTGAATTAGTCCTACTAGAGAGCCCTGTAGCAGTAAGAGCATAATGAAATGGACTGTTGAGGTTCTCATACACAGCATGCATTGAGGACCTGAGGTCCATACAAATACCTAAGGTAGCACTTCCAGCTTCCTGGTATTAAATTTTCAGTAATGAGTCAGTTAAATGTGACATTTCAAAAGGATGTTTAACACACCAGTTAAAAATACTAAGTGTTTTGTAATGTTTAAAAGGTAGGAAATTAATTTTTTAACATGACAATGTGGTGATTTGTTCATTGTATTAATCCTTCCATATTAGCTACAAGAGTGATTTGGCACTAAAGATGCATTGGTGCCTTATTAGCTTATAACCATCAAAGAAATAATTAAATTGTTGTGGTTCACATTTATAATGAAGTGGTTAGCAGTTAAATTTCAGTGTTGCGTGTATTCTAATAAGGCTACCTGCAGGATATTTAATTTTGAACACATTACCTTCTTTGGATATTGGTTTAACAGATGTTCTGTTAAGATAACGGTGAAATTAAATTAGTTTTCTTCTCAAAGCATCTGGTTAACTTTGTAGGTAAATGCCTTTGAGCACAAAATCTGACCAGGATTTTTTGGACAAATAGCTATCAAATTTTTTTAAGTAAATGACTTCATTTTATTTTTCCAACTTCTATTACTCAGGGCAGATTTGACATGGTTGATCATATATCTAACAAATGAAAATTGAAAATAGTGCTGGGATCCAACAGCGTAGGATTATATTGAAGGTAGTTTCATGGGCAGATACTATTAAGCATGCTTGTGGTTCCAGTTAAATTGGTTTGCTGCATATTTTTTTTAACCTCAGCATCTCTACCAGTTAGAATGGAACTGATTACAAAATTAAATTCCCCATTACTGTAGATACAGCACATTTGGGCAAGCTTTCATGAACTCTTCCATTTCTGTACTCTCAACTAATAATTCATATGGTAATGAGAAGTTAAAGGTGATAGAATAGAGGGGGAATTGTATTTATGGTCTGTTAGAAATGCTTGGATACACAGCAGCCTGCACTGGAGGTTTTGGGCTAGTTTTTTATTTAAATGTAAAAATGCCCAACCTTGAAATCATAGGGTGGATAACAATAAGATAAAAAAGAGGAAACTAGCCCTTCTTGAATTTCACATTTGAAATACTATTATTAAAACAGCCAAAAACATATTGCTGCTGAAACTTCCAATACAATTTAACCACAGTTCCCAAACTTCAGCCCAGATATCACAAAAGGTTTTGGAACAGTTCAAAAAAAGGGGGTTACACCAGTAGTAGTTTTTAAGTAGTTTATATGAGAAGGAGTTACACACTTGTAAAACAGCTGTTGAAAATGCTTTTCTATATGATCTAATAAAGTGCCAGACTCTGTTCGTTAGTTGTCTTCCTGCCTTCCCTTTGTATAATCTGCATGCTAATTCATTGGTCAATGGATTGCTAGTGCTTGGTTAAAAAGAAAAAGAAAATCCATGAAACATCAGGCCTGACAGCCTATCTGTACTCCACATCAGTAGAGCCCCTCCTCTGAATAAGAGATCAGGTTGCTATCTGTTTGGTATACTTGATCGATTTTACTGTCCATGTGGCATACATCTATGTAGAATTGCTTCCTAGAATTGGTGCAGAGACAATAATTTGCTCCAGACTGCATACCCTCCAACATTTCTTCGAAGAAAATAGGGACGTCCTATTCCATAATGATGATGAGGAGGAGGATAATACTCTGGGTGGCTTCCAACACTTATAAAATATAAAACTATATAGGACTGCCTTCAGATGTCTTCTAAAGGTTGTATAGTTACTTATCTCCTTGGCTCTGGGGTCACATAACTCCATATCTTCCAACAATTCTCCAATGAAAATAGGGACATCCCAAGGAAAAGCGGGACCTTGTGGGGTCACATAAAAAACTGGGGTGGCTTCTGTAAATTCAGGATGTCCCTGGAAAATAAGGGCAGTTGGACAGTCTGACTGGTGTAGCTGAGGGTCCCAATCCTCATATTACACAGATGCTCAATGGAGCTTTGCATACATAGGATCCAAAGCCACCAATACTCCTATGTAACAAGCTCCATTTTGATATTATCTGCTGGCAATAGCTTCCTGCTCAACTTGGTGAAGCTCAGGTGGCCACTGTGGTGGAGCTCTGACAACGAGCAGCACGGTGGAGGCCAGAATAATGTCCTAGCAACCACCCCCAACCCCACTGCCACACACATCATCCACAAAGGAGTTAGGAGTGCACTGAACATCAGCTAAGTCTAATAAAGCTACCTAGTACACAGCATGCTTTTAAATTTATTTTTATATGCCTGAATTACCTTTTTTTCTAAATAAATCTTAATTTTGTTGTGATTATTATTTGTTTTGCCAAGGCTATTCGGCAGTTCTTGACTAAATCTGATATTTAAAAGTGCAGCACTGTGTGTAGTAAGGGGAAAAGAAAATGGATGGGAGACCATCCATTAAACACAAAAGGTGTGCATGAACTATATCGGGTCTCCCCTAATAATTTCTGAGTTTCCAGCTCTACAATTCTATGATTCTGTGATCTTGGGAGAGATTGCCCATCTCAATTCATTAAGCATATCAACTTCACTCCTGGTTGTTCTATCTTTTAGAGCTCCCATCAGCCTAGGTATTTAAAAAATGGTATCAGTATTTGATAACTTGAACTTAGCTTAAAAACAGAAAAAAGCAGAGGTGGGGGAGAGAGATTTTGAGAATAAGAAGCATATGCCTCATCCAGAACCAACTTCTGGGCTTTTAGGAGACACACCAGAAGGACAGTTAATGCACCTTAAAATAGAAAAATGGAACTCTATTTTAATATTTGGAAAATAGTAATAATAGAGCAGTTACTTAATACATTAAGATGTACAATTACTTTAATTAAAAACAAGTGCTTAATGCATTAAAATAATTACCTAACACATTATTAAAGAGGTGTCATTCTGATAAAGTTCATGTGCAATTAATCAGCATCACTATCTTTGTGGTATATTGTAGAGCAGCTGCCTGGCAGATACCAGTGACTTTCACCACTCAGGGTAAAGTGTTTCATAAACATGCCACAGCTTGCTCAGCTCAACCTGTGAATTTAAAATTGTTTATCTGCACAATATCCCAATTTATTGTAATGTGTTTTTTCATGCAAACCTACTGAAAATTTGTGATGGGCTTAAGATGCAGTCCAACACCCATTTGCCTCATTGTTGAACTCAATAAGACTTTCATTTGAGTAGGCATGTAGAGGATTGTACTTTACATTTCTTTAAACTTCCAGAATTACCAAGAACTTTAATATATGTTTTGCTGCCAAATGAAGGTGGGGTAGGAAATGGACAAAATCATACCCAGGTGCTCTTTTCCTCAAATGTTTCTTACTATGCTATTTTATAATGGAAAGTCAGGTAAAATACACCTTATTCCATTTTGTCATATAATGTCATACATTTGTGAATTCAGTCCTAGAGAGTCCAGGTCGAGCTTAATGCATCTCCTTTCAACATCTGCAGCAACAATTTCAATGGGATTAATTTAAGGTGTATGCTATCTATTCAGGAGTCGATTGCAGTAGTATAGCATTATATTCCACTTATCAAGCTACTGCAAACACCTATTTGGAAAGAAATTGGATTCTGTGTTTTGAGGGTAGGACTTCATTGATTAAGTAACCTTATGAACTGAAGAGAAGTGCACTTGATTGTTGGTTTCATACTAAGAGTGTGCTCTTCAACAAGCAACAGAATAACAAAGCCCCTTTCTCCCAAAATAGCTGACTAATCCAGCAATTCTGAGGTGAAAAGAACTTTATTAATCTGATATTTCTTAGTGGTAAATTTGGTCTCACATGCTGCTGATACCATATGGCACAGGCTGTGGGACAGAGGTGTCTAATTAGCCCCTAGTTGTAATTCCTCCAGATGATCCATTAAAGAAGCTTTCAGACCAATTGATAAGTACAGTTTCAGTAAGTTAGAAAAGCAATAACTGAAAATACAAAAGTGGAAGAATTTGCAAACAGCCAAGCTATCATTGGCTGTTCCTGTTTCCTGTATCATTCCTGTATCTTAGTTCCTCCCCTAAGTGTACAGACAAATGGGGACACCCCCCCCCCTAATATTAATAACTACTTGTTGCTGGTCAACATGGCATTGGTGTAAAGGAAGACATTTCTCTAGTGGGAAGAGGAATCCTCCCCCTCACCTTTTGGATGGGGCTTAACAATGGAAGGTAGGTCATCAGGGCAAATGGGGCACTGCTCCCCCAACCTCAGTTTGTGCTCTGTCTGCCACCATCTGTCTGCCTTCTTACTTGCAACTATTCCAGGGGGTGGCAATGTTTCTCAACTTCTTCCTTAGTCTCAGTGCTGCCCTGGTGCAACTCCAGAGGGAAAAGGGTAGGAACAATAGAATTAGCTGGCACTACCTGCCATTAACTCTGGTCCCATCTGCTGTTGGTCTCTCTGCCTTTTGCCCTACCAGCCCCAGTGAGCATTAGCCACAACTGGGACTTGTTTGCTAGGACGAGCCCAATATATTTTGTGACCTCCACCGGCCATGGAAGAAGGAATGAGCGTATATCTACATCAGGAACAAAGGTGGGAGGAGATCAGTGGTGCCTCCTATTTGCCAAGAGGCCACTGCAGAGGCAGCATTGAGGGCAAACAGGGTCAGCATTGAGGGCCAGCATGGCAACAGCAGTGGACAATACATACTTTGGAGGCTGGATTTGCTGCCCCTATTGATTCTGCCACCTGAGGCAGTCATCACTTTGCCTCATGGGTGGGCCAGTACTGACCTTGGCAATAGCATATCTTATTTCTTTTTCCTAAGGAAAGGGAGGCTTGGGGAAAGGCTTGCTAGATAACTAATTACAACTACTATGTAATTAGTTTTTCTTCATTAGTACCCCCCCCCCAAATTCTGCTACTTCAGCTGACAACAGAAACTATATTGGCAACCTGGTCATAATTTTGTATCCACCACAATCCAGAGTTGTTCCATATTATGGGAAGAAAATGATGGGAATATTTTGAGAAAATTCTGCAAAGTGGCCTTCTTTTAGTAGTTTGTGGGAAGTTAGCAAGTGGGGGGAACTCCAAAATTTCCTCAGACAACTGACTTCTGATCATTTTTTGGCTTAGCTCTACTACTTACTATCAACAGTTTCTACCCTTTGGCCTTCCACAAATCCATGCAGGGACACAGCTGAGAACTGCTGGATGCTCAGCTGATTCCCCTTCTCAAAGTAAACATTATGGGTATGTGTGTGTGCATGCTTCACTTTCTCAGTGTGCTAAATTCATGCTGATCTCTTTTAACCCAAAAAGAGCACATGGAAAGTTCATTGAAAGTAGTTTCATGAAATTAAAGACAGAGAGTTGAGTGAAACTGCTGAGCACTGATCAAAGAAGATCAAAGTTCTAATAGCAGGCAAAACCCAACTATTGTTCTTTTAGCTACTTCCTGGGTCATTATGTGTATGTTTTTTCATTTTTAATAAGGGGAAATGTGATGGGCTCTGATGTAATCAGGCATTTGTTTGGAAGGGAGGCTTGGGGAAAGGCTTGCTAGGTAACTGATTACAACTACTATGTAATTAGTTTTTCTTCATTAGCACATATAACCTGTTACAGGAATAAGAACATAATGATAATTGCACGACTCTTGGGTTTTGCTCTTTGAAATACCATAAGGAATGAAACTGGAGTAATTAGGAACTGTTACAAGAAATGTTTCCTTCTCACTTATTTAAAGTAGGCTTGCTTCCCTGGCTACTGAAATATCTCTTTAATTTTGTATTGACTTTTAAGAATTAAGAACACAATCCACTGATAAATTCTCCTCTGTAAACCCTTCTGAAATTCATGGAAGTTGCACATGAGCACAATAGTATATAATATATACGGTATATATATATTGTGTGTGTGTGTGTGTGTGTGTGTGTGTGTGTGTGTGAGAAATTTGCATACCATACCACCCTTCATCCAAAAATCATAGGGCAGTTCACAACATAAAAGTACAAAATGAGAATACAAAATACAAAAACAAACCCATAATCCTCCTCCCATAAACACATTTAAAAGGCCGTATAACATTAATCAGCCAAAGGTTTGGTTGAAGAGAAACTTTTTCACCTGGTGCCTAAAGATATGCACAGTGGTACCTCGGATTACGTACTTAATTCGTTCCGGAGGTCCGTTATTAACCTGAAACTGTTCTTAACCTGAAGCACCACTTTAGCTAATGGGGACTTCTGCTGCCGCCGTGCCGCCGTAGCACGATTTCTGTTCTCATCCTGAAGCACAGTTCTTAACCTGAAGCACTATATCTGGGTTAGTGGAGTCTGTAACCTGAAGCATATGTAACTTGAGGTACCACTATAATGAAGGTTACTGGATGCAGAGTAAACAGTAATATGTACACAGCTTTAACTGGTCAACAGAAAAGGAAACCACTGCTTCATTGGCTTGTGTTTTGAACTATGGCAATTCTTTTTTTTAAAAAAAAAAAAGATTCCAGTTATACCGCAACAGAGCTCCCAGATTTGACTGGGGCCACACAGCACAAAAGTGAATCCTAACCTGACTTTACTCTGCCAGATCTTTGTTTCTTTCCACTCAACATTCCCACAAGTGCATAAATGTTAATTCACCATATACTATGCTTATTTCTACAGAAATTTATTTTAGTTCTTTTCTTCTAGATTTTTTTTTAAAGTAGGATTGGGGAAGTGTAAGGATTTGGACAATTGTGTTTTGCTTGGCATTTAAAATAAACTGTTGCAATTGTTGAGAAGTACATCCTTCTGTACTTCCAGAGGCATAAAACAACATGGTGCAAGTTTCAGCAGACAATTTCAGTCAGCTTTAATTATGGCTTTAGAAGTGTTTACAAGCCAGTTACATATTCATATGTCATTGACAAATAATTGGGACTATAGCTAATAGTTCAAACTCTCATACAGTTTTTGCACCTGTGTTTGGATTCTTGCTAAACTGTTATTAAAAAGCCTGATTATGAGATTGACTTTGTTCATATTTGGATATTTAATCATAGCTGTCTCTTTCTGGAACATTTGAATATTGCTTGGCAAAGCAGGAATAAATCTTAAGAAATATTAGATGTCCAAAATATATTGAATATAATCCATTTGGAAACTGGTTTTTTCACCTAAATCATGTATTTGGAATTGGAGTGTTTAATGGCTTACTACCTCAAGATGTTAACACCAAATGTTTGCTCCAGTATCTATACCTGTGACATTATCGCAGTCCTGAAATATATGTGTAAATAGGATATAGCATTGGCAATTATGCTAGCACTGCTTCAGCAGCCTTGAGGGTCAGGCTATGAATCTCCTTAAAGCCTATAATTTTAGCTGTGCTGGGTTGTGGATTGGATTGCTTGTGATGAACATTATGTTTCCAGGGATACTGATATAAAAGCTTTTCTAACTTTGCCAGCAAAGTTCATGTGCTTCTGTAATATTCTGAAAGCTGTGCCCTGTGAATTTTGGGTGAGGGAAAATAAGCATCTGGCACTGTGTTCTAGTTTTATGCACATGAGTATCTTGTGTTTACAGTATTTTCTTCAGTTTTTAATAACTTCAGGATTTCATAATATTCCAGTTTGTATGAAAAAATACTAACCATGTGAGCTTTGTAACATAAACACAAAGTAAAACACTAATGAATAATTTTACCAACAACTATTCCATGTTCACACCTCAGTCAAGAAAAACAGATTTACAATGGAATCACACAGCCACCGCTTTGAACTAAAAATGTTTTATTCTTACAAAAGCTTTGAAAGGTGGGTTAGGCTGCAAAGGAGAGGGAGACTGAATTGGACCAAGGTAATCTAGCTTTGTGTTTGAGCAATCCCCATTCCCCTGGTACCTCAGTTCATTACTTGAGATTTTATGAGGTTGTTTTGATTATGTTTGTTTTAAAAGAGTATGCATAGTTGTATGCTAATGTAAATCAGCACAGGTCAGAAGTATTGTGCATGCAATTTTAAAGTCACCATCTCTCATACAATTCCATCCTCAAAAGCTGAACATGAGTTGCTAACATTTCAGCACCCTTTTTTGGCCACCGTTTTTATCTGTTGGAAAAATTTGGCATAGAGGAAAGGGTTATTTTCCATCATGATTATAAATCATCTCATGGATGGGATAAGCCAACAAGTGCATGGTCAGCCAAGCCAGTTGCTATGGTAATGGCCCAGTGCATGTCAGCTCAGTGTCCAGGGTCTTGTGTTGCTGTGTCAGTCAGAGTAATGAGTAGGAGTCTCTTACATCCTGAATTGCTGGAGCAATAGAAATACTTCCTATTTGTATATATCTGCACCTGTATCTCCAAAGCCTGCAAGTTGTATGTATATATCAATGTCCAGAACTGTATTACTGAAGCCTTATCCTCTGTAGCAGTAAACTACTTTGGTCCTTAAGCAGCTTGTGCGGTGACTGGAACTGAGGGCAACTTCCACTGCGTGAGTATCTGACCTCAGATTCCCAAAAATATCATCTTAGGGAGACTCGTGACATACTCAGAAAATTAATTATCTGTAAATGAGAACAGATACCTCCCATCCTTCTCCAACTCCCTTCATCCTTGAACCATTGGACCTTGCTGACTGGCCCAAAACATCTAGATGGCACCAGGTTAAGAAAGTCTGCCTTACACACTGACTTCTGTGAAGGGAGCTGTCCAGGTGCTGGTTTAATTTTCTTCCTCTCGTGTATGGCTTTAGCTATGTTTATGGTTTTCTATTCAGTTGTGCAGGCAGTGCAACATAGTCAACAGAATGCCTTTTCTGACACAATCTATGCTCTTTGTATTGGACAGCAAACCAGGTTTTGTTTTTTAAGTCTAAGTTTCTCAATTCATGGGAACAATCCAACCAGTCTGCTTATTGGTCTGATATGAGCTATGGTTTTCTACCCCTTCTAAAAAAATGCTGTGGTCCCTAACCAATATTTTACAAACAGAACAAAAGATTTGATGCACAGTGTCACCTAATATGTATATACTGAGCATAGGAAGCTAGCTGGAATGCATTTTACAGTACTGTATAAAGCATAGGAATATTATACACTTTTCCAAGAGGGAATTTGGTTAGGTTGGCCAGGGCACTTCAGTGCAGCCCAGGGTATTGTGATTTTTGGCAATTTCTTCACTTCAGATTGTCTTGCTTCAGTATCACATAGCAGTGTTTCTAACATTTTCAAGTGCATATTAAAAATGCATTTACTCTTGTTTCCCTAGTTTTCATTGCAGGCTTAAAGTGATACCTTTTTTTTAAAAAAATGAATTATCGAAACTTACAATACTTCATCTAAAGTTGACAATAGGTAGCATTAACAAAATAGTATTTTATGCAAATGGAAGTTAAATAAAAGCATTTCCCCACTTTCAGTACCCCCAAAAAATGATCTCTAAGGGACTCTCCAGAATGGGATGGGGCATGGGTGGAGGTTTCCATTTGCACAAATGGGCTATATTTTTATTGCATCATAAGATGCAATTTGAAAGGTTGTCCTTTTAAAGGAGATGCAAATGTATTTCAACAGAATACCTGCACAAACTTCCTTCTCTCTCTTTCTCTTACTTGCACACCCGCACACACACCATATATGTGCCTCAATTCATCATTGTTTTGAAAATTTATGCAGCCTTCAAATGGTAACATGAAATATCAGTTGTAAATATGCGCCTTGTGGGATGTGTATCATCTCTACTCCCCTCAATGGCTTTTGTCTGCAACTTGTATCTGACCCTCCTGGCATTTGTAATGCTCCCCTATAAATGGTTCAAGTATTGTAAAATGAAGAAGAATAAAATGCCTACCACATAATGTTGAGATAGTAAATGTTAGTCAATGGCACTTTTAAAAATATATGCCATCTTGGTTGTCAATGGCTACTTTTTAAATGTTATTCATGTTCCATTTAATGGGCTTATGTAAGCTATCTATCACTGATTTAAAACTGTGTGTAATAACTCCAGATTTCTGAAGACAAATGTTCTGGCGTAAGTAACTGCAGTTGCTACTGCAGTGGAATTAAATGCTGAGATGCTTGTGGAATGGATAACGATAGTACTATGAAATATGTTCTTTAGAAGAAGTGGCAGGGCGAGAGTATTTATGAAGCAAAAACTTGCTGTATTTGAACTTAAATACATTTGCACTTAGATATGTTGCACTTAGATATGTTGTAATAAGATTAGGATTAAAAAAATCAATTCAATCAAAGTGTTCAAATGTCTGCACTCATTAACAAATTGTGAAGTTTAAATCCTATTTAAGTATGCTCGATTTTTCTTACTTTAATTAATCTCCAGATTAAGATTGGTTTGCTTTTGTGCCCTTTATCCCATTCTTAGTTTATACCCACAAAACTTTCAATGGAATGTGTTGTGATATATGATTTGGGTGCTCATCCACTGCACTTAGAAGGCCGCCTACTGCTACATTTTGGCTGCCAGAGGCCACATAACAGTTTAGAGAACATTTCTTACAAGGAGTGCAGTGGGTTTTTGTTTTGTTCTTTTGCAAATATTTAACTAACTCACATCTTACTTAGCTATATTTTTTCTTAGCAGAAATGCTACGTATCACTGCAGACTTAACTCATACTGCGGAGCTCTCCTTGATCCTCCTCTTTTGTCTAGCCTGACAATCTCAGAGAGGGGAAGCACTTCTGAGGGTCAAGGCACTCTCTGGTATGGGGGATTGGGACTGCAGCAACAGGGAAGATTCAATGAAATTTCGGGTGGCTGCCTTGCATAAGCCAAAATGCCTTGTTCAAGGTAGGTTTGGATTGATGCCCACATATCCAGTATCCTTGGAAAGGCTTTGGCAGATAGAAATATTGTCATTCAATTCAAAGGTGAGCCTTCTGCTCACCTATTGCTCTAGAGGAGTCTTGAGGGTGCTGAGATATACTGCCGCCGCTGCCATGTGGTAGGAACAGCCTCTATTGGTCAGATTTGTGGGACTTGCACTACCTGCACACTAGCCAATGTCTGGCCTGCTGCATGGATCAGCTGTTTTAAATAATTTGATATATCATATTTGCTTAATTATTATTCTTTTGTAAATCGCATATGACAAATGCAATATGGCTACATAAAGGCATACAAATGAATACATGCTGTACCATGCTGTACCATACTGTACTTTATTCAGCAATGAAGAATATTTAGTATCATAGGTCTTGAATACAATGAACACACATTCAAATAAATGTAGAGTATATAGAACAGCACTGTACTGCAAAGAGAGGGAGAGGGAGAGGTACATGGATTAAACAGGATGTAAGTAACTTTGTCATTCCATGCCAGATAGTTTTGCTGGCAAAGATCTGAACAGCCACACTGAACAAAGGAAACATCTATATGTAATGTGTCCAAAATAGCAGTATGATTTTGACTACTTAGTCATTCCACCTTTTTATTTACCTGACTCAACATAATGTGATTAAAATGGCATGCATGCAATTAGAAGCAATCATGGGTGATTGCAGACCACTTTAATTATTTATAATTTGCTCTCCATCTCCTTCCAACTCACTAGTTTTATGATCAACCTAATGTAGTATGCCTAACTCTTTCCCAGGCCACTCAAGACTAGGAAAAGTAAATGTCTTGCAGTTCTGTCCCATATCAATATGTGATTTTCCAAATGCCGTGGAAAGGCTTTGCTGTCTAGTTCTTTTATATTGGCACTTAAACTAATCAGAAAGCTAGTGAGGAAAATTAATTTAGGGGCAATTCATATTTTCTCAACGACATTTCTGATCTTCAGGGAAGAAGTCATGTTGGAAATGCGCACACATACAAATAGTCTGTGGACTACTGAACAGTCCTAAGGGTGACTGGCTCATTTCTATACACTTGGCATTCCAGTGTGCAACACAACACAGGGGCTACACTTTTTCTTGGTATAGGTTGTTCCATGCTTTTGCTCTGGCTGGACAGAACAAAAGATGTTTAATGATGGTAGGAATAAAATGGCACCTTCTCTGCTGATTTACAACATTTAAAGGCTGCTGTGCTTGGAAGAAAATGCCAGCTTCTTGGCTATAATTGTTGGTAATTTGTTGGAAGGCTTGAAATCTAGTTGACACATGCAAAAGAAGAATAAAGCATCTGCACTGAATCTCTTTTTTTTTCTTGTGGCATGGAAGTCCCTTTGTATGAGAAATAATGCACACGGCACTAGGAAATGCACAGCAGTTCAAAAGTCCATTACTGCTCAGTTCCTGAATACATTTCCATGTAGATCAAAGGTTATGTGACTTTTCACTCATAGATTAGCACTTCGAAAAGTGTGGTGAAACTTTTACCGTGGATAATAATGTGCCATAGTTGAGCATGTACTCTAATCAACAACTTCTGAATACCTCCAGGGCCTCCAGAATAATTGTATTCATAGAATATATCTCTAATAGGGAAAGCTCCCCCCCCCCCCATCGTTGCTAGAGACAGGTTCCCTAGCAGTGCACATAATATTTATAAGAAATGTTCAGTCCTCATTGGAAAAATAGGGGCAGGGGATCTGATAAATATGTAGCAGGTATTTAGTATGTCAGTGTGAACCATATGAAATGTAGAGAAAATGAAGATTGCACCCACTATTTAAATCTCACCTGTGCTGCCTTTTAGCTGCCTGGGCAGAGCAATCCAATGAGAAAGGGCTGAAGTGAATGAATCACCCGATCCAGTCCTGCTGGGCTCATGCTAGCTGAAAGCAGGTGGAGATAATCAGATAGAAAATCAGTACATTAACTCCAGGGGACGCGGGTGGCGCTGGGTTAAACCACAGAGCCTAGGGCTTGCCGATCAGAAGGTTGGTGGTTCAAATCCCTGTGACGGGGTGAGCTCCCGTTGCTTGGTCCCTGCTCCTGCCAACCTAGCAGTTCGAAAGCATGTCAAAGTGCAAGTAGATAAATAGGTACTGCTCTGGCGGGAAGGTAAATGGTGTTTCCGTGCGCTGCTCTGGTTTGCCAGAAGCGGCTTAGTCATGCTGGCCACATGAACCGGAAGCTGTATGCCGGGTCCCTTGGCCAATAAAGCGAGATGAGTGCCGCAACCCCAGAGTCGGTCATGACTGGACCTAATGGTCAGGGGTCCCTTTACCTTACATTAACTCCAGAGCTTGCATTTCCCTCTTGTTCAGGAAATGTGCCAGGGTAACATGAGAGCTGTGGATCCAGAGCCTCTCCTGATCATAAGAATGTAAGAAGAGGACTGCTGAATCAAGCCAAAGACCTATGTAGTCCAGTATTATTATGGGAAGGTTGATGAATATATAATACATTGTGTTTTAGGATGCTGCTTACTTATAATGAGGTTGTGATCCTATACCATTAAAATCACTGGAAGCCTTGCCTGTAATTTCAGTTGGATATGGCTTGCATATGATACTCACTTTGGGGCTTTCATTTCCCTTTATGGTGGTATTAGCCATTACATCCAGTGATACCCTGAACTTATGTATTTCCATAATCACCCATTGAATCAAAATTTTATTATGGTGTGAATACGTCACTGAGGCCCACTTTTATAACTTTGGGGAAAAGATCTGTTTTCTGAGTCAGTTATGCATATAACCTGATAGTTGGGGACATCGCTAGCATGATGTGGTGTCTTTCCTGAACTGGAATTTAGAACTACGAATTTCTGAAACGAAATGTACATGCTAGTGTAGCAATATATTATTGCTTCCTATGCAAATCTTGCAAATAAATTACCCATTCTTCCAGAGAACTCTCAATATGCTATCAAAAATTGTTTCTGTTGTAAGCAAGAAATTTATTACCACTGCTCACTTAGTTAGCGATGATTCCCTCCCTGTTAAAGATTACATTAAGGTGTCTAATTTTAATGCAGCAGAAAGCGCTACAGTAATTGCATGGCATCCTCCCAAATGTTTCTGCTATCTTAAAGTTTAGTGTTTGCTCTAGACCTGGAGAGCTTCCAATTTACTGCAGATGAATGTATCAAGAAGTATGCCCTGTACCAAATGCCTGGAAGGCGAAATGCAAGGAAAACCAACAAGCAAAATGTCATGCTTCTCCTATCAGCGGCACCTTCAAGAACGCATTCCTTGAAGTCATTAATTTAGCTGTCTTTCATGTGGTGAACGGTGAAGAGATAAAAAGGGTATCTCATTTTGGTTTTCCCCTTTCAGTCAGTACAAATTATAAATGTCTAATTCATAATAAGTTACTATCTCAATTTTGGCAACCCCTGATAAAGTAATTTGCTTTATAGATCTTGTCAAGAATGTGAAAATGGAGAAAGCGTGGTCATATAGAGCAGAAGGTACTCAGGAAAACCTAACGTTTTGGATACAGCCTAGTCTAGATGCAGGTGAGAAAAGATCAAGTGGACTTGCATCAGTTCTGGAATAGGATGGCCATGAGATATTCCCAGGTTCAATCCCCAACATCTCCAGGTAGGGCAAGCAAAGATCCCTGCCTGAAACCCTGGACAGCTGCTGCCAGTCAGTGTAGACAATACTGAACTAGACTAACCAATTAGTGTGGTGTGGTATAAGGCAGCTTCCTATGTTCCTAAATACTAGCATACGCTCTTAGGAATTTTAATATACTGTATGCTGATTTGTATTGTTTTGAAACATAGAGGATACTAAAAATATTTCATAGCAAACATGAGGGGAAATGGGGAAAGCGTCACCTAACCTCTTACCACCATAAATTATTCTACCGTTAGCAGCTTTGGCTTAAGCAGTGCTCAGAGCCAGTACATAGAAACAGACCATAGATAAAATATTAAGTATCTAGAATGGAAAGAAACAGCAGAATCCCTTGGGTTTTAAGAACTGGTCTGTTGTTAAACTAGTGAAAGGGAGTGTGAATTAATTTGTGACTGAAATGGATGATGGAGAAATGCATTAGCGAAATGAACTATTACTTAGAAGATTCTCTCTGTGGAAGGACTGAGTCAAAGAAATAGTTTAATAGTAACCAAATGTGTTTCATGGGCAGGAATGCCACAAAAGTAGGGCATTCATTTCCATATTTGAGGCTTAAACCTGCAGTGTTAGTAGGGAGTAAGAGCCATTGAATATAGTGGGACTTGAATCTAAGTAGACATGCATAGCATTGCACTGTAAATAAGCTTTGACTTAGTTTCATCCTGGAACATAAATGCAAACCAGATAGCTGTGATGAGCCTGTTGACGACTGTTGCGGTCGTTAAGAGTCGTCAACAGGCTCATCACAGCTATCTGCCAATCACCCATTTCCACCACCCTTCTGAGTAATACCCCTCCCCACCTTCTCACTATATAGAAGGATCTGGCAACTTCTGTTTCAGTGTATCTGAAGAAGTGTGCATGCACACGAAAGCTCATACCAAGAACTAACTTAGTTGGTCTTTAAGGTGCTACTGGAAGGAAAAAAAATTTTTGTTTTGACTATGGCAGACCAACACGGCTACCTTTCTGTAACTGGAGCTTTGAAAAAATCTTTCCACATTGATTTCTTTAGAAGTCTAAAGGCTTCACTTTAGAAAAATAACTATTAACAGCTACCAGATGCACAGTAGGCAGCCTCCCCCGCCTTACCATGCCGACAGGAAAGCCCAGCTAAAGATGTCATGGACTTTTTAGAAAGCAGCCAGGAAGGCTGCAAAATGCAGGCCACTGGAGAGCTTATTTGTTGAATGAAAGAACACTCACAAACAACTCTTGGCCAAGCACAATAAACCACTGCAACCCATCCATCAGAATTTCCCTAAATTTTTCTCTTCACTTTGATGGTTTTAAAAAGCAATTTCTTTTCCAATTAACTGGTGGAGAACATTTAAAAATGCAGGATTTGGGGGGGGGGGGAGAGTATCACACTAGAAAGTAGCAGCCTGCAGGGTGCTATTGCTTTGGTCTTCTGGCTTCTGAATGCTGCATGTCACTGCCAGTTATCAAGTGGGCTGCAGGGGCAAGGAAGTGGGGAGCTTTGTGCATTGCAAGCACAGTGGTAGAGCCCATCCAGTGTTCCCAAAGCTGCTCTGTGCTGAGCTCACCGTCTCCCTCTCAAATACCAGCAATGATGCACAGCATTGGGAAGCCAAAATAGCAAGGTAGCCATGACCCACCAGCTTTTACTGGCACTATACCAAATATCCATAAATTCTGTCAACTATTACATTCATCCAATGATGTTTTCTGAGTACTCCTGTCCTGGTCTGTCTCATACACATAACAGTGTTCTCGTTAATTTAAACTGAAATAGCTGATCCATATGTATGTAACTCTGTGCATTCAAATCAGCTTCCACAACTTACATGAATAGGGAATTTTGTATATCAGGTTTGGGGAACCTCCACCCCCGTCTGTTTGTTGAACTATAATTTATATACCGCTATATCATAACAAAAAAATCAAAGCAACTTGTAATAGTATCCATATAATAAAAAAAAACACAATTTAAAATCAGAGACCATAGACTGTTTTGGAAAATTATTGTTGCAGGGACACATGAGATATGACTACAATATTTGTTTACTGACTGAATTGGTAAGGATTAGGGGCATAGTGTAGTTCTTTGTTACTTATATGGGAAACCTTGACAGTAAGAGGTAAGAGAATTATTCATTCTTTAGAGGCCAAATCCAATCAATGTTACATTTTTCAAGTCTTTTGAACTGCATGATAAAGCAACATGTTGAATTTCTATGAGTAGATTCACAACCAACACATTTTTTTTAATGATCTATATAATTTGCCTTCTGTTACAGCTATTGGCTGAAATCCTAAAATGATCTGAGAAGCTGCTATTGTTAAGAACTTAAGACCCTGTGAATTTCTAAAACCCTCACTCAGCTATAGTGACATTTCAATCCATCTCTTCTTGTAATTGCCAAATATATCTTACTGCATTATTTAAAACGCACAGAAGGAACACATTTATACATTTCCACATAGAGTACCTCAAAGAGTCTTTAGTAGGTAAAGTCTACACACCTTGGTCCCCCTAACTGTCTGGGAACCAAACTGGGCAAGACACTGGACATGCTGGTTAGCAGCAGGGAAGGAAAAGAGGGAAGAAACCCCCTCTTTACCCTTTGCTGCTTGACTGATGTACCAGCATAGGGCACATGTAGCTCATTTCCCCAGACTGCTGTGGCAAGATGTACGATTTCTAGGAAACTCCACAGACTAACTTGAGAGCGACTGACTGTGTCTACTTATCTCAAATCAATATGTGAAATTTAGTCCCTTCTCCCCTTGCCCCTCTGATATACTCAGTTTCTCTTCCTCTTTTATGCTTAGCCTTTTGTATCACTAAAATCCCAATTCTGTCTTTCCTTCAACTCCCTGCCTCTTCTTTAGTATTCCCCACTGCAAATCCTATGGGTCCTTCTGCCCTCCTTCCGCCTGCTTCTCAGGTCACTGCACATGTGTTCTCCTTTCTCCTTTTCATTCTTTGTTATCTCCTGGGCCCTCTTCCTATTCAGCTTCCCCCAGCATCCTCCGTTTCGGAGGACCCTTCTTTCAGTCCTCTACCTTTGTCTTCTGCCAGCAGCACACCAACTCTTTTCCTGTAGGGCAAGAGGCAGGTTATCTGATTATACTTAAGTGAATAGAGAACCCAAGCCACAAAAATTATAGTTTATTCAGAAACAGATTTAAAACATTTTGAAAATGGGTTAATCATCTAAATTTTCATGTACAGATAGGAGTGTACCGTTCTTCGGTCAAGGGTATACGATAGCTGTGCTCCCCTGCTAGAACCTCCAAACAAGCTAAATTTTCATGTATGATTCAGCGTTGTTAGGGTTTAATTTTCTCCCTGTTATTTAAATATTCAACCTGTGACTTTAAAGGGTTAAAAAAGTAATATAGCCATTGCTTTTCAAACTACTTTTCGTTTGACTTTTTCCTTCTTGTCCGTGGCTTCGTAAATGTGCCCCAATGTTGCCCCTACTTTATTATTATTTGCATATTTATATTCCATTGGCACAGAATGACTAGTCTAGATTACTGCCCCAGTGCTGTTGACCTTTTTCAGTAATCTGATTTGCATACTGTTAATTGTGTAGGGAAGGAAAGATGCAGGCATGGTGCCCTTTCCGCTTCTGTCTCCAGCATTATTGTGAAATGGCAAGATAAGCACAGATATTAACTCTTTTCTGTTACATAGAACTGAGAAAATAAAGACAACCTTTATATATAATCTCTGTCCCCATTAGGGTTTCAATGAATTAAAGCAGTTTAGATGACTAATTGCCTTTTTATTTTATTAGGAAAATGCAAATAGGCAAGTACAAAAAGTCATTCTAACATATAATGAACCTTTAATTAAATCAAAATATAATACTATTTTTTGACTAAAATAAACAAAATCAGTGTAAGTCAGAATGTGTCAGTGAAGATAATATCTATAGTTGAATATTATATTTATGTTTTGTATTCCAATGATTTGTAAATAAGCTCCACTTTTCAATAAAGTAGCTTTCTTGTAATTTTCAAGTTTTTTTTAAAAAAAAAATGCCCAAACCTCACTCATACGAGGATGATCTTGAGGTTTTCCAAAGCTACCAGTATCTGGTTTTTTTACCTGTTAATCAATTGCATAATAAATTTGAATAGTACCCAGATATTATTAAAGTTGTTGGCGATAGGCTATTTGCAGGACTGTAGGTGGTCATATGAATCTATCCATGCCTCCAGGCAGCAACGGTTCTTTTTATTGACTCACCTTTAAGATACCGTAATTTAGACTGACAACTACAAGTGACAGGGTTGTCTCTGCAGTGTTCCCTATGTTATAAAATTCCTGCAAAGGGAATGTATGGTTGACACCTTCAGTTGGAGTATTGAAAACAGCTACTAAAACAACACCGGTTTAGATTGTAATTTGGACATTCTGCTGCTGATTTATTTTTTTTACTGCTTTGGAAATGAGTTTATACGGGGGTCATTTATTAGTAGTAGCAGTAGCATTCATTTTTATTTGGGTTCTTTATCAATTTAAATTTTATCAGATAATATGCTTTTTGTCCCACAGCAGAGTGGCAAAGATGAACCCTGTTAACATTGGTTTTTTAATAATAATAATAAGAAGAATAAACATAATAGGAGCCTGCTGGAGTGGGCCAATGGCCCATTTAGTCCAATAGCCTGTTCTCTCAGTAGCTAACCAGATGACAGTGGCAAGCAGGATTATCTGAGCACAAATGCATTCTGCCCACCTGGGATTCCCAGTAGCTAGTATTCAGAAGCATGTTGCCTTTGGACAGTGGAAGTGGAGCATAGCCATTGTGGCTAACAGTCATTGACAGTCTTGTCCTTCATGAATTTGTCCAATCCTTCTTTAAAACCCATCCTCCTGCGGGAGCAAGTTCCATAGTTTATGTGCTGCATGATGAACAACTTTATTTTATCTGTCCTAAATCTTCCAACATTCAGCTACTTTGGATGTCTATGATTTCTAGTGTTATGAGAGAGTGGGGAAATTAGCACTAGCACTTTATGTTAGTGGAGAGGGGGTAGAATATACAAATGTATTGCTCTGCTTTCTTTTGGACCACATCAGCAAGGCTGAGAAGGGGGTCTTGTCATCTGGGCAGCCCAGGACCTCCATACACACTGCCCAGTCTTGCACCCCAAGGAGGTCACTTGAGTGCTGCTAACACAATGGTTTGATTTCACTCCCAGAGGTGTACTCCATTGTATTTCGAAACAGATGGATGCCGCCAACAACAACAACAACTGGGTGTAAATACTTTGATTTAAAGACTTTAGCTAAACTATCCAATACGCAATTCTGAGTTCATTGATCCTGTCACACTCTTGATGATGAAATTGGGTGTGCAAAGGGGCCTCTGAACACTTCTCCCCATGAACTCTTAAACTCTGCCACACCACCCTTTCCTCCTCCATATCACAAGTACTAAGGATCCTGGGAAACTACACTTTCTCAGTCTCCTTGGCACCTAGAATGCTGCAACAGTAGCATCCCAGACACTAGGAACCTCAATTTTATCACAAAAGTTCAAAATACAGTGGTGCCTTGGTTTGCATACATCTTGGTTTGCATACGTTTTGGATTACAAACATGTCATACCCGGAAGTGCTTGTTCCGGTTTGCAACCTTTTTTTTTTTTGGATTACTACCCATTTTTTTGGATTACGAACAATAATTTTTTGGAGGCTCCATTGGCGAAAGTGCGCCTTGGGTTACAACCTGTTTTGGTTTACAAACGGACCTCTGGAACAGATTATGGTTGTAAACCAAGGTACCACTGTACTTCAGAAGCCTTTCTTTCTTTGAAATATATTATTTTCCTTTTCACATATCCCAGTCTAATTTCTCCCCTCCTCAGATTGCCTTCTACCTGCAATAGAATTTCAGTACTTTGGTACAGATACTTTATATTCAGCTTCATTGATCCCAATCTGTGATAGTCACAAAGCATCAACAGTACATCTACAAGCTGCAAAAACAACTCTGCCTTGATCCCATTCAGCTGTCATCTGCTTTATGATATCTTTTTTGGCCTTTGGGGTCTCTCTTTCACAAGCAGTGGAACTACACTAACTGCTCTCACACTTCTATCAAAAACAGAGATAAAAGACACAGTAGAAAATCAGGTTGTTTAAGTTATGACTGGAAATATAATTCTGCTTGCCTCAATGTACACTGCAGGGTGAACCCTGCACAGGCAAGATACACAGAGAGAAAGAAGACACTTTAGGTGTTTTGTATCCCATAAATACATTTAGCAACATATATTTATCTTTTCTGGGGGAAGCTCCTTGACAGCATCCACAACTTCAAAGGCTGGCCTGTTTGTACACAGCATGTGGCACAGGTGCACATCTTTATAGTTTTATTGAGAATTCTATCTTAGCCAGCCCCTGCACATTTTGCTGGATTGTTATGTATGCCGATCTGGAGTGCCTGCAGGGCTGCATTGCACATTGCTCCCCAAGGGCCCAACAGCCAACTGGTTTAAGATGTTTGGGAAGCATTGAGCCTGCAAAGCACTTCCTGCAGCATTTCCCAAATGCCTGGCAGCGGCGCTTCTGAAGTTGGCTGTCCAGTGTTTGGGAAGCACTGCGCAAGGGACTTAGTATCTGGCCTACTGAGACCAAAATTTCCCCACTCCTGCTATGTATCATGGAATAATATTTGGGGGACTATATGCTATCGCATGGTATCCATAGGAATGTCACCAAAACTGGCATACCTGCAGTAAGTTCCCTTTACAGATGTACTGTTTATCACTATTGGTTGATGGGAGTATTGTGGGTTTTTGCCTTGGGTTTTGTTTTTTTACTGTGTCTGTTCCCACCTTTCTAAAAACAGATGTTTTCTCTCATAGCCAAAATACAGCTACCCAGTGACTGCCACTGCAATCATTGTTCCATTTTAGTTTACAGAGATTCATCCATTAGCTTCTCTAAATGGACCTAGTTTACAACTGAACATTTGGTTCTAATTTGTCCCAGTTTTTATTTTATGAAAATCCACTTTGATAATGCATTGCTTCCGGGTATTGCAAACTTACATAAGCGCCTAAAAACTCCTGAAGCACAGAAGAAAATGCACAGCATATAAGCTTACTAGGCTGGGATTTCTGGTGGCTTCAGCAATTCTTCAGATTCTCCATATCGAACACCAATAAGCTTCAGGACAGTGTCTTTATGGCCATTGGTTCTTTAGACATTATTTTGTCTCCTGAACACAGAACATAGGAAGCTGCCTTATACCGAGTAAGAGCATTGATCCATCTGGTTCAATACAGTCTATACCAGGGGTCAGCAAACCTTTTCAGCAGGGGGCCGGTCCACTGTCCCTCAGACCTTTTGGGGGGCCGGACTATATTTTGGGGAAAGTAATGAAAGAATTCTTATGCCCCACAAATAACCCAGAGCTGCATTGCGTGGACAGGCGGAGTCCCCAGATCCCACGCGGTCCCCCCATCATGTGGAATAACGACTCAAGACAACGTGCTATGGGATTAAATTGGCCACAACTTTATTAAATTTCAAATGTGGGTAGACCTTGGCTCAGGCATTGGGCGTTCTCCCTCCCCAGTCCCCAGCCGGGGACCTAGGGAGCATCAGGGTTATCCAGTGTGTGGGGGGGGATGGGCCGGCTCTGGAGAACATATGTTCAAGCAGAGATAGCCGCCCCCGTAACGGCGCCGCCGCAGGGGAGAGCAATGACGACCTTTCGGCGTATGGTCAAAGCCTCCCTTCAGAAAACCCCTTTAACGGGGAACCCTGGTATCGCCGCCGCAAAGAGGAAGATGGACAAAAGGATTCCGCCCAAGGCCTGATACCGCCAAAGTTGTGACGTTTTGCTACGGGAAATGCGAAACCTGCCAATGCAGGGAAATTCCTTTCCGGCCCTTTAACAGCGACCTTAACGTAGCAGCGCCCGCATACCTGTGAAGAAAAGTTAACCTGCAAAACCTGTGAAGAAAAGTTAACCTGCAAAATAAGACATTAACTGAGGGTGGGTAGGGTGGGAGAAGCTCTGGAGCCAAGTGAGGATTCCCAGGTAAGATCCTCCCTCTATTGTGTGGGCAGGTAATCCCTCCCCTACCTGGCCTGGTCTCCTTGGCAACGCTTCCCCCAGGTGGGATTGGACAACTGACTGAGGTAGGCGGAGACCTCCAGGTATCTCACCTGAGGGAAGGCAAAGCCAAGCCTATGCTGTTGGAGCCGCTCCAGATCTAGGGGCTGCACGTGTCCACGCAAAGGGCGCCCCCCGTTTTAAGCGGGGAGCGGTCATTTTAAATAAAAGCACACATTCTACTCATGTAAAAACACCAGGCAGGCCCCACAAATAACCCAGAGATGCATTTTAAATAAAAGGGCACATTCTACTCATGTAAAAACATGCTGATTCCTGGACCATCCGCGGGCCGGATTTAGAAGATGATTGGGCCAGATCCAGCCCCCAGGCCTTAGTTTGCCTACCCATGGTCTATACTCTCTGGCAGCAGCTTTTTCATTTTATGGTGCGGGTCTCCATTAGCCCTGCCGGGAGATGCCAGGAATTGCACATGGAACCTTCTGCCTGCAAAGAATATGCTCTACCCACTGATCTGCCGCCCTTCCCCAAAATACCTAAGGGTATTGTTCAATTCAAGTATATCTGCATTAACATAAAAAACAAATATATATTTGAAAACACCTCTGACATTCTATCAGATTTGGCTTTTTAATGCCAATTGGTTAAAGCAAGTTATTATTTTTATGGTTGTATGTAAAATCAGCATAGGCAAATTATTTTGCTTTGACAATACTGTGAACTCTTAAGAATACATGACATGTAGTAAAAGAGTAAAGTAAATCAAGTATCTTTATCCATAGCAGCTATAACCCACACTGTTATTTCCTTTAAGTGGGTAGTGTAGCCTCTCTTCCAAAGCTGTTTCTTTTTGTTGCTGCTAAGTCAGCCTCTTTCATATATGAAACACTATTTATTCACAGAAATGCCACCATGATTTTGTCAGGTTTAAGGTAAAGGTAAAGGTAAAGGTACCCCTGCTTGTACGGGCCAGTCTTGACAGACTCTAGGGTTGTGCGCCCATCTCACTTAAGAGGCCGGGGGCCAGCGCTGTCCGAAGACACTTCCGGGTCACGTGGCCAGCATGACAAAGCTGCATCTGGCGAGCCAGCGTAGCACTCAGAAACACCGTTTACTTTCCCGCCAGTAAGCGGTCCCTATTTATCTACTTGCACCCGGGGGTGCTTTCGAACTGCTAGGTTGGCAGGCGCTGGGACCGAGCAACGGGAGCGCACCCCGCCGCGGGGATTCGAACTGCCGACCTTTCGATCGGCAAGCCCTAGGCGCTGAGGCTTTTACCCACAGTGCCACCCACGTCCCTATTGTCAGGTTTAGTGCCTAGCATTTCATTGGTTGATGATCCCCCTCATCTTCTGTTACCCAAAAAGTTTCCACCAGAGATTTTACATAGCTCAGGATCAAAAGGGACCACACAATCATCTATTTCTAGCATCTACAGTATTGCATAGATTTCTGCCCCCCAAAATAAGATTCTGAAACCCACAAATGGATTATGATAATATGATGTTTCACAATTATATTATAAACCTTACAATTAGATTGCAAACTGGGGACACAGCGCCATCTCCTTTAATTTTCTAATATCAAATTGTAAATATCATGCAATCCATTTTCAGCTATGGCTTTAGCATGGGCTGCGAAGTGTTTTTCAAAGCCTTCCCTGGACTTCCAGAGCCTCACAACTTAACCCTCCTCTACCCAGTCTTCAGTACTCCCTTGTCAAGCCCTACACCCTCACTTCACCTTTGTTCTGCCAATCTCAGATTGTATGCCCTGTAGGCAAGAACTGTGTCAACTTCTGTGTTTTATGCTACCTCTCAGAGCTCCATGAGTGCTTTGATGCCAAAGAGACAGTGTCTTCACCCCAGGCTCTCTTGGATAATTACTCAGCATTTGGGTCCCAGCTTTGAATCAGGTTTGATACTTAATTGAGCCCTGAATCTCTTGCATGATGACATTCTGTGTTTGAAGCTTCCCATGGCATGTGATTCATTTTTCATGCGTTGCACAGGGTTGGCATTGCAGAGTCACCTTTTTATGTGCTGTGCCTTCTCTTTCCAAGTCACTTCTTGCTGCTGCTGCTGCTGCTGCTGCTGCTGCTGCTGCTGCTGCTACTGTTGTTGTGTCTGCAGATTCCGTCTTTACTCAAGTACTTCAAATGTGTTCCTTGGTAGTGTTTTTAATTAAACATCTTCTTGTGAAAACCTGTAAACACAGGCTCGGCCCTAGCTATTGTTTGAAAGACGATAAACTTCACATATGCAGATGCACATACACTCAGGTGCACATACAGGCGCTCTAGCAGCTTGATAGTATTCCTATAAATTACCATAACCACAAAAAAATCACAAACGAAGGTGACAGGGTTATGTAGGATTTGTAACATGCTTCTGCCCTAACTCCTAGAAATAGAAAGGCTTTATTTTTCCTCACTGTATACTATTCTATAGATGGCTAGTACTAGAAATGAATTATTACTTAATAATGCAAGGCATATGCCACAACGTGTGAGAGCCAGTGTGGAATAGTTGTTAGAGTGTTGGATTAGGACCTGGGAGACCAGGGTTCAAATCCCCACTCAGTCATGAAGTGCACAGGGTGACTTTGGGCCAGTCACTATCTCTCAGCCCTAACCACCAAACAGGGTTCTTGTGATGATAAAATGGAGAGGGGGAGAAGTGTGCAAGCTACTTTGACTTCTTTGGATCAAAGGTGTAATATAAATGCAATAATATATAAATATATAATAAACTATAGGTGGGGAGGGAATAAAAGAGCCAAGAGGTAAATTCTGGCTACCAGTACTTAGAGGGTTGAAGTGTGCTTTCTGAAGCTTTGCTTGTGCAGGCACATATAAACACATGGTACAGAGAACAGTTTTTATGAGGTCTCTCAAGGTTTTATGGGCAGGGGCCGCACTCCTGGAATATGGGATTGCATGTAAGTCATCTTCTGCATCGACACCCTCTATGACTTCATATAAAATTCCAGAATTCTGATAAACTGTCACAAAGAAAAATGATAAAGGGGTTTATGCTCAATTTTGCTGGAAGGGAGAAATGCGAGGGCTGTCAGTCTGGGTCTTTAGAACAAATGAGTCACAGTTCGTAAGGCAGCTCAATAAGGCTATCATTTCCCATCAGCTCCCATCCCCTGACAGTCACAAATTTATTGTCTGGGGAAAGCGAAAAACGGCTAGGTTTTGGTGCCAGGTGAGTCCGACACTATTACTCCATCAAACCAGACTTGTATAGACAAGAGCCTACCATGAATATTTGATATAACCTTCTTCCCAGAAAGAACACAGTGAAAGTGTTCTCTCATTTGCTGAGAAATGTTTCCTTTGTGTCAGCTTGAATCTCTTTGAAAAAAGGCCATTTGTAAACCACAAAGCTTTCTCTGGTGTTTTCACTTTTTGCTTGGATTGTTTGGCAGTGCATTTGTGGCATGCTTCTTATTTATAGCTGCAGAGAAATGAAACAAAAGAATCCTCAGCCTGCTAGATCTTTCTCTCTTTTTCTTTCATCCAGTGCATTTGTCATTATCCTTCTCACATGGTAGCATTATGCATATTGCAATGCAGCCACCTGTGTACCCAAAGAAAATAGACTTTGCCATGCTTAATACTTGTGTTTAAAATGTGCTGCTTTCTCAAGCAGAAAAATAAGGCTCTGGATAAAAATAAAGCATGGTATTTTTATCTTCTTACTAAAGGTAAGCATTAAGTCATAACTTTCAGTTTACTTTCCACTTACAACTGGTGGTGATCAAAGTCTTCTGCTGGAGATAAACTGTAGGCTCTTATTGAAGAGCTCTACATTATTGGGGTTTCTTAACTGAAATCCGTATCTCCTTCATCACCGAAGGTGTGATTTATGTTTTGAAGTTGAATGAAGTTTAGAGAGAGAGAGAGAGAGAGAGAGAGAGAGAGTGTGTTTAATGTATAACTTACATTAGTCCTACTTTAGTTGTATTTCTCTGTGTAATTTAAGCTCTTCAGAGTCATTGACCAAGGTCTTTAACTTTACATAATACTTGATCCTTAAAAAAAAATTATAGAGTTACTAGGGAGTGGACCTGAGACCTTCCACATGTATATCTTGTGCTCTAACACTGGTTGGTGATTCCTCCCTATCACCAAGTTCTGCTGTGAACTGAAATGAATAATTACAGCATCTGTATTTAGCAGGTTACCAACATCACTAATGTATGCTGCACCAGAGAAGCAGGAGCTCAGTGAAAAATCACACATCTTTATGGGCTCATATGCAAGTACTTTTGATATGGTCAGAGTATAATGCAATTCAAGAGATCGTAAAAAGCTTTCAAATTATCACTCAGCATACCTTAAGGGGAAAGAAAATCACCCATATGAGCCAGGTCTTTTATAGGTTTTTAATAACCCAAATATTTTCCAATCAAGTTGCTTATTAAATTATATCTGTATAACTAGTCTTCAAATCACGTTTTTTCCTGAGTGCTTATGTTCATCGTATTCATTTCAAAAAAAGAGTCCATAGTCAATTTATAGACTTCAGCCTTATAAAACTTTGTATCAATGTATTCTGCTCCCCCCCCCTTTTTTTTTTACTAGCAACAATGAATAATATGGCATACATTTCAGGCCACTACAAGCTAGAGCAAAATAGTGTACAATCACAAGAACATAAGAAGCTGATAAACATAAAGTCAGATCATTGACCTAACTAGCTCAGTACTGTCAACACTGAAATGCCAGGGGTAGAATTGGATACTTTTTTTATATGCAAAGCATGCGCCGTACCAATTAGCTATCCCCGCCTTCCCCACATGGTGGCTAGTGCATTTAAAATGACAAAGGAGGGAAACTGAGTCTTATCATTCACCATTAGTAATATATACCAGTATTTATAAGAGCTTTTTTTTAGCTCTGATGCAGTCCTTGTCAAACCATGGTTTGGAATGGTGTTGATGGTGTCTCCGTTATAATCTGTACTATTGCTAAGATGCTGGTATAATTCTCGGGTCAGGTCTTTGTAGGGCCTCTGGGGATTCAGCTGATATCAGGGTAGCTTGGATAGACTGTAAACTTTCTGAGTTCAGCATCTTGGTTACTTTTTGATTTAGTAGAGGGGTCCATTTGGCTCAGCAATGTGTTTCACCTGCGGGCATTATGATGGACTGAGAATTGTCTTGCATGTGATTTCTATTAGGTGGAGTGAAACTGGGAAATGGTCACTCTAAAATCTGGGTATCTCTATATTCTTTACACGTGGAAGAAGGTCTTCAGAGACAATGATGTAATCAATAGCACTCATCCTGATTCCAGAGAGGAAAGTGAACTCAGCTGGATGGTCCTTTCCAAGAGCACCATTTATAATGTAGAGGCTTAGTTTGAAAGACATTTGCGCTGGGCAGAGACCCACAAAGCTCGACATTTGGTCATTTGAGGCTCAAGTTTTAAGTGGGCCTTCAACCTCCAATCTGGTGGGGTATGGCAAAACTGTGTGTATAAGGTCTGGTTGTTTGGCCCTAGTCTTGCATTTAGGTCCCCTCCCAGTACCAACATTGTGTTTGAATTTTGCAGAATAAGGTCTGCAACATATACTTCCAGATCACCCCACTGGGCTCTGATCTCCAATTTCTGAAGCATCGGGGGCATGTAGGCATTTATAATTAACAAAGCCTTCTCAAGATGCAGCAGAGTAGCCATTGTGTATGTCTTAAGTGAAGGGAGGGACCTTGGTGTGGAACCAATGTTGGTAGAAATAAGGATCCCCAATCCCCCTTTTGCTCTGCCATGCCTCTTCCCTGGTACAGCTCCCAATGTAAAGGAGAGGTATCCATTTAATGATATGTCATCCCTGGTCCAGGTTTCCTGTATCAGTAAGATGTGATGTTGTGATAGAAAATCAGCTAAACAGGTGTCCCTGGTATATGCAGACCATCTGGCTACATTCCATATTAGGAGGGTAACCTTTTGTTGGCCTGTTGCCTGTCAATCCCTTTTTCCCTCACGGGGTGGTTGGGGGGCTGTTAATTCCACCTGTGCCTTTGGAAATATTAAAGAGGCTTCAAAGTGGGGGTCACTGGCCAGCAAGGAGCCAGCTTTGTAAGCAGGGACATCATTTGTCCTGTTCTGCCAGAGATGTAATGGGAATAACATCCTCTTGTGTCTGTGCCTCAATAAGTTCCTGAGTCTTGGAGGTGTTGGTCAGAAGTCCATATGTAGCCTGGATACTGTTGTGTGGCTTCAGCTGTCTGTCAGTAGCATGGGATTTCTTGGTTTCCTTAAAGATTATTAGCATAAGGGTAGCAGGGTTGCCAAGCCAGCCAGGGGAGGGCTGGCAGGGGTCTGCCAGACTTCTGCTGTCATGTCAAGAACAAGACTCCACCCTGGGCCTCAGACAAGCTCTGCATGGGCCTGCCACACCCATGTGTTTCAGTCTGGTGACCCCCTTTTGGCACCTGGCCCTCTCTGGGCTCCGGAGTGGGGCTGTCCTTGAGGATAAACTGCTTTATCAGCCTGGAGCGATGGGGCCTTGAAGGGGGAGCAACATAGGCCTTCCTGCCACCTTCATGGTGTGGCCTGAAAATTGGGGTGTAGGCAGTGGGTTTCAATCCCCTACAGCAGTGGTTCCCAAATTTTTTTCTCTGAGCCACACTTTCAGAATAAAAATTTGCTCGCACACCAAATTTTTTATTGCCAAGAAATACATTGGAGAACAAAAAGAAACAACTTGGTAGAACACAACTACTTCATAAGATGATCATGGGACATATAGAAAGCCTAAAACAATGCAGCTACGTAATAACATGAATCCTTCCCAGCACTCTATTTTAACTGCGATTCTGGATCACAACTAGGATTGCCCTCAGTATCACTTGATACTCTGGCTCTCATTTTGAAAATATATTTATCCACATTCTGCAAATTATTATTATTATTATTATTATTATTATTATTATTATTATTATTTGATACAGTGGTACTTTGGGTTAAGAACTTAATTCATTCCGGAGGTCTGTTCTTAACCTGAAACTGTTCTTAACCTGAGGTACCACTTTAGCTAATGGGGCTTCCTGCTGCCGCCACAGCACGATTTCTGTTCTCATCCTGAAGCAAAGTTCTTAACCCGAGGTACTATATCTGGGTTAGCGGAGTCTGTAACCTGAAGCGTCTGTAACCTGAGGTACCACTGTACTTTACTATGCTATACTGCAGGCATAGGCAAACTCGGCCCTCCAGATGTTTTGGGACTATAGCTCCCATTATCCCTAGCTAGTAGGACCAGTGGTCAGGGATGATGGGAGTTGTAGTCCCAAAACATCTGGACGGCCAAGTTTGCCTATGCCTGCTATCCTGCATGTAAATTTTAAAATGTTTCTTTCATCGTCCTTGAAACTTCCTGCCACATTTGCCATCCTCTCTTGCCATACCCTTTGAGAACCACTGCCCTGTTGGCTGCCGTTTCCTCCATTTGAAGTTTCCTCTCACACCAATAGTGTTCCCTCTGCAGGGTTTTTTGTTACCAGTTTAATCTTAAATAAAGTGGCCCTTTTTCAATCCAACCTCTGTGTGTCTCTTTATTCGGTCATCAGGTCACAATGTGTGAAGTGGGTCAGTGTCAGCCCTGTGAAACGTTTTTTATTCTCATGCACGTTAAAGGGGTTTGGCTTTCTTTCGTTCATTATCAGCTTAATTTGTCCGTGCTTTCTCCAAAGTGCCACTGAGTTTAGCACGCCTCACTCCCAAGTAAGAGTACAGAGAATTTCAGTTTTAGCCTAGAGTTTTAATCAAAATCTATGCACACTCCCAGTGTCCCTTTATATCTGCATTATATTGCTCTTCTGCTTCTCAGAGTTGGAGAATTTCAGCCATACATGTTTCAGATTGCTCAAGGCTTGTAAATCTGCCTTCTAGGAAGACAATGGAAGAGTCAGTAATGATGCATAAAATATAGACTTTGCCCAACTGTGCAGCAGAATAGAAGTTAGGTAAAATAATATGCATCACCGGAGGGGGGGGAACTGACATAAAATAATGGCCTTTCTCTATGCAACTCTCTCTGTAGCAATTTAAGCATGAATGCACAAGGCCCCTCTCTATGAATCACTTATCTGTATTCATATACAGGTGATCCAGGAACCCATAAGTAGCACCCAGGTGGTTCAAAATCTTGGATATAATATTTCAGAAAATATTTCTATTAACAAATATTCAACACAAAGGTAATTGGCCTTGGAGAGCTAGAATCTATCTCTAGACTTCTCATTGATTAACAGAATAGCCTCATTAGGTTTACATTGCCTCTGTTTAAAGTTTGTAAATTTTTCAGATGATTTCAAAATCCATGTTTTGCCTGTCAATATAAGCACTATGATTATTTTCTGTGCTTAAGTGTTGCCAGAGACCATTTCTTTAACACATCAACCATGAACATTCTGATCCTTTTTTATATAGGCTTCGGTCACAATCCTAAATGTATGTAAATAAAAGTAGGTTCTTACTACAGTTTCCTAGCTGATGAAGTCTGATCTGCACTCTGTTTAGAATGGTTTGCTTGCAACACTGAACCATTGCTTGGTGTTCTCTGAATGAGCTTATCAAGTCTCTGGCCACCTTCCCTTTTGTTCAACAGTCACTAGAGCACTAGAAGCATCTGCTTTCTGTTTTCAAATAGCCACACTTTGCTGTTATGTTCAGACTGGGTGTGAGTTAGTTTAAATGTTAATATATGGTTTATTGGAACAAGCTGGTAACTGGAACTAACTTTAAACTCAGCACAGGACATGCTGAGTCTAAACCTGGAAGTGAAAACTTCAGATCTCTTCCTCTAGCACAAGAAGAAAGGGGAAACTTGAACAGCCATATTAATATTACCGGTGATACTTTCATACTCTGCCACAAAATTAATTGTGTATGTAAATGTGAATGATTTAATAAAAGTGCAATGGAAGGAAAACCAGCCTGTCATATGTAGGGTCACTTTAAATTTCACCCGAAGTTTTAACCACAATTAGCTCAGCAGTTTGGGGTTATTACCTGATAGGCAGCAGGGGCCTATTAGAATTAACAAGCAGCTCATAATCTATTACAATTAGGCTTAATTGGCCTTCTCAGTCTCTGTTCAACAATGACAATCATTTCAAAATCTTAAAAGGTGGTTTTTCCCCTTTGGCCACTGCCAAGATCAGTGAAAGATATTGTAAGAATCAATTGCTAAGGAATGTAGGATTTTAATCTAGACGTCTGAAATTCTAAGGTTTACTCTTTCATGCTTTTCAAAATTACGATGCAATTAATTCTCAATACATGTCAACAGAGCCAAGGTAAATATATGGGATTAATAAAAGCTGTTTGCGCAACACCATCTTTATATGCCCCCCCCCGTTGAGCAGTTGCACGTGATGGAACCTGTATACGATGATCATTAGAGCTGGCCTCTGAAATTTTAAACATCCGCAAGTATAGTAATAGGTTATGTGGCATGTTTATAAGGTATTTGCTAAAGCACCTGGCTTCAGTTGGTGCAGTTGCTTTGTGGAGGTTCCTGAATAATAGACATGGAGAGTGTTGAATGGCTCTAGGAACACGGACGTTGCCTGTGAATGCCTTCATGTGGAACATGACACAGATTTCGTTGTGGATACATTAAAAATAAAAGCATAGGTGGTTTTAGCATGTTGAACACATTAGGTGTAAATAAATTAGCCTATTATGAACTGCTTTCATTCAAAGCATGCTAAGGCAATCACTCTGTCAGCACAAGCGTTTCTGCTTGCCTGGCGGAATAATCTGTTCTCCCTCTGCACATTGTTCTATGGGTTCTCTCTACCCACCCCCAGGCAATCAGAGGACACTGGGGCATGCCGGGGGGGGGGGGAGAGAAGAGAAAGCCCTATTGCACTGGCTCCCAATAGTGCGCACTGTTTGGTTGAATTCAGACCATTGTCTTCAGAAATGATTGTTTCTAATACTGACTATTCCTATTAATCCAGCATCAAAGTGATTGTTGTGATGTTAAAGCCAATCTGAAATGGACATAGTTTTATGTAAGCTTAGCAATGACAAGAGGAGAGGCCCCTTTGTGGACCAGGAACTGGTTACCTAACAGGAACCAGAGTAAGACTAAATGGACAGTTCTCCCAATATCCAGTTTGTAGACCAGCACTTACATAGTTCTTTGGATTGGTTTTCTGGTTTTCTTCATGTCAACAAAAAGCAAAACAGACTGGCGATAAAAATGATCCTTTCAATATTTCAGATTCTGTCTTAACTGTACACACACACACACACAAACACACAATTATGCAGGATCTTCTTAGTTTTGTTCCAGTATAAATTATTGATCAATTTTGTTTATTGTTAAATGTATGTAGTGTGTGTCCCTGTGCTGAGTGCTCCCTCTTCTGAAAGAAATGTTCTTCATTCACTGTGACCCCTAGGTATTGTCCCTGGTCAATCACTGCCGGATCAGACCATGTGAGCATGTATCTGAAATTTATTTATTGCCATGGCATGCACCACTTTATACTTGTTTACGTTGAGTTAAACAGGTCCTTCTGGAGCTCTTCGCAATCCTTTTTTGGTTTAATAACCCTGAACAATTTAGTATCATCAGCAAACTTGGCTGCCTTATGGTTCACCCCAAACTCTAAACCATTTACGAACAAGTTAAAAAGCATATGTCGTAGGGATATGTTACCATTTTTGTCAGAAGATCAACAATTTCACACAGAGTTCATTGAGAATTCTCAGGTGGATGCCATCTGGGTCCAGTGAATTGTCAGTTTTTATTTTGTCTGTTAGGCATAGAACTTCATCTCTCATCACCACTGTTTACCTCAGTTCTTGTGATGGGAATGGCGGAAGATTAAATAAGCGTGCTGGTGTACAGCCTATGCTACAGGAATAAACTAAGGACAGTGGTTGAAGTTTTCCACTGCTGCAAATTATGTTGAAATTGGACCCAAATTCACCATCTGAACAGCATGGTATAAATACAACATAGTGTACTTGCCATGTAACCTGCTGCATGTTTCACTGCACATGGCACATTTGAGTCTAGATTAGGTTAACCCCACCAGACTCCATCTGTCCACCAGACTCTGCACTGAACCTCAAGCTCTCGTGCCTGGAAGTGTCCCTGTTTTTAAACAATTGATTCTAACTGTGGTCAGTGAATGCATTGTCATACCTATTTTTTTCACTAAGCTTTTTCTGAAATGGTTGGTCTGCATTATTATTTTTTCTGTGGGACTACCAGATTCCTTTTCTTTTAGTTCAGTTTCCTCCCAGAGATTTATTCATCGGTGCTTGATACAGCTTTCTAGCTTTGATTTGGTTTTTATTTCATGGGGGGAAATTGTTCTCCTGGTATTGTAGCAGTTACTTTTAAATATGAATAACTTCAAGCATCAGCATTAAATGGCTGTGTGCCTAGTTTCTTCCTTTAAAAAACACACACACACAAAAAAGCCCCTGTTGCCTCCAAGGATGAGATCTGCTCTGTAAGAGAAATTTATGGATGAGGTCTTGAACAATTCCTTTTACAGTGGCATGCACAGCTTCCTCCTGAAGCTTTGAGCCAAAAATGTGAGAAAATGAAGGTGACTGAAGCCTGCCTGATAGGGAAAGAAATGCCCGAAGAGTGATTATATGGATCCACAGATAGCAAAACTGAATCTGCTGCCTTCACCGCATTTATTATTCAACTGGATGAAAACCTTTATTGAAACCATGATAGGTTGGAAATGCACAATTTTAAAAACTGTCCATCCAAGAATAATTGTGAAGCCCTGAATTAAGCAGCTAATTTCTTGTGTCATGGTGAAATCTCATCATTCAAGTAGCTTTTGCATTTATTGGATTTCTTCCTCATATATTAGCAGAGAACCACTCTCTTTCCATGGCTTCATTAGGTATGCAATCCAATGTGAATTTAGAACTCCACTGTTCAGTGATGAGTATTACTCCACATGCACTGTCTCTCAATATGCATAAGGCATCCCATGACATCAAGCTCTCCAGCACTTACTCACTACATGTGCACACCAGAGTCCTGTGAAGTTTTGAGCTGTGGTCAATAAAGTAGTATTCTTTTTTCATGGTGGAAGACTGAGCCAAAGATAAGACTTTATGAGG
This sequence comes from Podarcis raffonei, assembly GCF_027172205.1. Taxonomy (NCBI): domain Eukaryota; kingdom Metazoa; phylum Chordata; class Lepidosauria; order Squamata; family Lacertidae; genus Podarcis; species Podarcis raffonei. The sequence goes on from NC_070604.1 coordinate 58,440,169, forward strand.
GTACCAGATGAGATGGTTAGAAGGTGACTCGTGGGAAATAAAGTTTGTTCCTTGAGATCTGAGAACAAACATAACCTCATGGCCACAGTATTATAATTCACCTAGCACAAAATGATTCTGGGCCACCCCCCTGGTAGATCAACATGGCTGTAGACTTTTTGCAGAGAATGAATTCAAAGCATTCTCTCTGGCAGCAACTTTGGGAGAGAGCTACTTCACACATTTGGCTTCCCCTGAGAAAATCAGATGATAAAGACGGTGCCAGCCCAAAACATTTTGCTCCCTACTTCCTGCCTTCCTCTATTTCCCAGTCTTCTGCCATCTGAAGCTGGTTGCTGCACCCTGCTGCAGCCCTGGGAAAATCCATCATATGAAGGCTTTCTACTACCACAAAAACATGACGCCGACCCTTGAGGCAGATGCCTTTATAAATTGCTATTTAAATTTTGGACAGGGTTTTCCTCTGTATTCCTGCATAGGGTGATTTCTAATTTATCCCCCTTGTTTTTCTACCCCAGCTATCAAATCAATTCTGCAATAAAAGCACCTCAAGTGCCAAAATCCTTCCCTTTAGGCAGTGCTTTTTTGGTAAAAAGAAAACAGTAAAGTGCTGATACTCATATATCAATAAAAGTGTTACGGGTGCCAGCACCAAATAACTACTATGCCAATACTCTGTTCCATTTAGTACTATCAAAAAAGTCCTGTCTTTAGTTCTGTTGCACCAGTAGAGGTTTTCTTGTGTCCCCGCAACCCGATCATGGTAGAACTGGATATTGTGCTAGTAATTTTTGTGAACCACTCACCTGTTATTTTCCAATGGCCTTTGGGGAATGTCAAAGGAAAAGATTGGCTAGTAATTCCCTATGTGCCATTCTGAGCTGCTTTAAGAGGCAGGGTGGAAACATAAGAAATCAAAGTAAAGTTGAGGGTTTTTCGCTCACACACTTAACATCTGAGCATGAGCAATGCTAATAAATCTGCAATTCGCCTCTTTCAAATGCAAGCTTCTATATAGCTTCTAATTGCATGCAGTTCTTGAAGCATAACACCTTTTTTCAGCTGTGTAGATAGGCTGAAGACATTTCTTTCTCCTGTTCCAGAATTAATAATGAGAAATGAGGTTAAAGATCATTTTAACCAGATTAGGGCAAACTGCAGTTACAACTCAAAACTTTTTTTAAAAAAGTTTAATCTTATATAGTAAGGGACTGAACACAAACACAGTTCTTAAAAAGAAATGCAACAAACAAACAAACTAAAGAAAATTCCCACAACACTTAACAGGTACACACAGACCATGCTCAAAGCATGGAAAACACAAATAGGCAAGCTATCCCCAACCCCATCCCCACTAATCCCCCTGGCGTACCACCCATTATTCCACCATGCAGCACAAAACCTCCAGATAAAAACCTGGCGAACCAAAGGCTTATATCGCCTAATAGACTTTTATAAAAATAACAAACCCTTGTCAACACAAGAAATACAAGACAAACTAGAACACACCCAAATGACCTGGTTAACACAACACCAACTACATGCCCTCTTAAACAACCCAACAGTAAAATCAGCAGCAACTAGGCCCCTGACAACCTTCGAAAACCTCCTCCTAACAACAAAGGGAAACGGTAAAGGGACGGTATCCGCAATATACAAAATCCTACTCCAAAACCCCGCAAATCCCCTAGACGCAATCAAAAAACAATGGGAGAATGACATAGGCTATGAGATTAACCCCACTCAATGGACCAGAATGTGGTCTAAACCCCCCTTTAAATCCATATCAACGAAAAGAAAAGAACTCACACTGAAACTCACCTACAGGTGGTATCTAACACCAAGGAAACTAGCGCTAATACACCCAGGAACCTCACCAAAATGCTGGAGAGGGTGCACCTCCACAGGCACATACCTCCACATGTGGTGGGAGTGTCCCAAAATTCAACTATTCTGGACAACAGCCATACAAGAAATATGCAAAATAACTAAGCAAGTAATAGACATCACCCCAGAATTGGCCCTACTAAACATCTTCCAAGACAGCAATGCCCATTTACACCACAAAGAACTCATAACCCACCTGCTCTCAGCAGCCAGAAACACCATAACCAGACACTGGAGAGACCTGTCAGGAGTAAGCATGGACCAATGGTACCAAATAGTATGGGAAACAGCCCTACTAGAAAAATTAACTAATAAACTGAAACTGACACGGGGACAAACAGAAGAAGACGCCTTCACCCCGGTATGGCTCCCCTTTATCACATACACAACCCAACAGGACAATGACAATAATCCACCAACAGCATACAAATCAATATGGCTAACCTGGTCCAAAACACACATCCACCTCACTCACACACGAAAACAAAGATCACCACAGCCAATCACAAACAAACAATCACACCCTAGGCCAACCCCAACCTCTCTCACCACCAAAGGAACACAAGTGAACAACACAAGCAACGCTGACACCAAACTCTACATACATTAAACATAATAGAAACACCGCCACCCGACCCCACCCCCATTCATCTTCCCTCTCTCCACCCCCCTTTCTTTTTTCTTTCTTTTTTCTTCTCCCCCTAATGCCTCAACAAATGAAACGGATTTGTAAAAATGTTACATGGAAGAAGAAGAAAAAATACGAGGCACTACACTGCTGTAGAACAAGAAAATCCTTAATAAAAAATATTTTTTTAAAAAAGAAATGCAACAGCATGTATAAGCCGATAGTGTGGTTCTCTCTCTCTCTCTCTCTCTCTCTCTCTCTCTCTCTCTCTCTTTCTCGCGCGTGTGTGTGTGTGCATGTGGTTATGAAGGAAAGTTGTTCAAATCTTGTTGGATGTGAAAGTGTCTGTTTTTATATGAAAATGCTTGTCAGTTTCCAGAATATGTATCACCACCAGCATTCAGTTTCAGGTTATCTTGAGAGGAGGATGATATTGTAATTTCTTTTCATTTTATAACAATTTCTAGAAATTGTAGAGTATTGATACACACACACACACACACACACACACACACACAAACACCAAAAAAGAACCTATGTAGGTGTGAATTGATTTACCTCAGATGTATTGCCAAGGTTTGTTCAAAGACTGTAAATTTGCAGGTTCTTTTCTTCAGAGTTAAAAACCCCACCCATGTGTGAACAAACAATGTAGGCAGGACATTAACAGCTAGATACACAAACACAAGAGGTAGAGTTCTGTTGAGCTCAAAGTGCTGAATACTTTGCTGATATTATTTTGCTAGGAAATACTAGTCTCTGTTCCTTATAAAGATTTAAAAGAACACATCATTGCTCAGCAGATCATGCATCTATCAAAATGAGCTGTGCAAACCTTGTATTCATGCCCCCCCTAAATACTCCATGTACACAATTTGTACAATTAAACCTTAACCCACCTTTTAATGAATTTACCATGTCTAATGCTTTTTGTTTCAAATATGTCAACATCTATCATGTTAAATGTATTGGTTTTAGCCTGCTGCAGAAAAATAGCAACAAATCCTAGAAAGTAAGGAATACCAATCTATGACTGGCAGATGGTAAATGGATGTTGACACTGTGATTTATCAGTCTAGGTGATGGCAAGGACATAAGTCACTAGAAGTGTGTGTCAAAAGGCAAACAAACAGCAACAGTGATCATAAAAAGTGTGTTACCGGTACCCTTACCAAAGCCTTATGACATAAATTGGATCACTGCAGTATATTAGGGATGGGGCTGCCTTGAAGATTGTTTGGAAACTTCACTTGGTACAGAATAACATGGCACTATCTCTGGGCACTATTCAAAAGGCTCATTCTGGCCTAATAACATTCTTAGTGGCCTGTGACATAAGTGTGTCTGAAACACCTCACATATTTAATGTGGTAAGATTTTAATTGCTTCTTCTGATATCCTCCTTCAGTTGCTTCCATCTTTGTATTCATTTTTCGTTAACAGGAAAAATGCTAGGTATAATAAATAGAGAATTGCCTGTCTGACTAAGATCCAGGTTTGGAACAACTATACTTTGGTGAGAGAACCCCAGCAGAGATTTAAAATCACAAAACATGCAGCAAAGTAAAGCATGGAAACATAGGCTGTTATACCTTTAAAACATCCCTTTCTTGCTTCCAAAGTTCCCTTGTTCCCTTAGCATAGAAAGAGACCACACGTTTGGTAAGTTAAAAAGGTTTACTTACAAACTTTTCAAAGGTCAGATTCTGGTACTTTTTCATACAGTAGTAAGAAAACACAGACAGTAGAACTTAGGTGCCAAAGTGATAAATATTTCTGTATAGAAACAGAAAGATGGCTTGCTTAAGCCATGCAGGCTGAGCATGGAGCAACCAGCCCAGACTGGCGGGGTTCACATAGTGGAAGTGGAAAAACATAGGCTTGATAACCCTTCCTCCCAAGGTGAGGGGGGGGGACCTAGCAAAACCTTGCAGAACAGCTTGCTCTATGGTCTTAACCCCTTCATGCATTAATTAAACAAGCATTTTGGTTATATGACACTGCTTATCCCATCCTTTGGAGTTTAAGCCAGTGGAAATCAGGGGGGAAATATTTTTATGGTGATGTCTTATTGTGGACCGTCCTCCCCATATATGTTTGCTAGGGACTATCATTGTCAATTTTCAGGCTTCAGATCTGAACCATCCATTTTGCCTGAGTATTAAAGAGTAATTTATTATTTTGTTTTTGTTTTCTGGGCATCAGTTAATATTTTTATCTGCTGCTTCTGCCATTTCTTGTGCTGCCTGACTTTGCTGCTATTACTGGTTACTGTTATGTGATTTTGTAAACTGTATTTATTATTTGGTTTTATTGTTACATGCTTTAAGCTGACCTGGGAGGCAAATGCTGAAAGCTGGAATACAAATACTGTAGGCAGGCAAGCAAACAAACACATATTAAACACTTCCCAGTGACTGAAAATAAAGTGTTATAGAATTCAATTCAAAGCAAGAGTTGGCAGTGGAATTTTGGTGCTGCAAGTCCTGAGCCAGAACACTGGAGACAACCTCAGCAAGGATCATGAAGTAACCCAGAGCTATCGTTATTGGTTCCTCTGTCACCACATCTCAGACTGACGATGCCAGTTTGATCAAAGAAGCCACTGAGCAACAGGGTGAACCAGCCACAGCCCTCATTTGAGCACTCCTTGGCTCAATATCGGGCATAGACCCTCACAGCCAGTTCTAGGATGGAGGGGTTTCCTGGTGATGGAGATGGGTCTTGGGTACCACAACCCCCTCCATCCATCCATCCATCCATCCATCCCTAAAGCCTATGTTGATGCTGCACCAGGTACCCCAGCTGGGTGCAGCTGAGTCAAGTCTACTCCCAGCCTGCCCACCCAGGTCTTGGTAATGCATGCCGGATCATTCATGATTTAGTCATGGGTGAGTGAGCTCTACAGGTTGAATAAGTGCAATGTGCTCTTTGTAGAGCTGCCCCTGAGATTGGCCTAGAACTTGTATCTAATGCAAAACATTGTTCCTGCTGGAAGGATTACAGTGACTACCACCAGTTAGCTACCATGCTACTTTCAAAGCCTTATAAAGCTCAGGACCACGATGCCTAAAAGTTCATCTCACCTCTTATATCCCCAATTGATCAATGTACTCTGCAGAAGAGGTCCATCTGCAGACAATGTAGGAATCAGACTTATGGGGGGTAGTGGAACTCACTCCTGTTATATATCACACAGGCACCATCTTGATTGTCTTTTTGGTGCCTATTGAGGACCTTCCTCTTCCAGCAAGCCTTATAAGTGCATTTTAAAATCACAATCTTTATCTGCATTAGAAATTGTATTTGTATATATTTTATTTATTGTTTAATAGTACTTTAGGATGTTTAATGCAAAGTGATCCATAAATGAAATAATAATAATAAAACCAAGTGATCTCTTAAGATTTCAGGAAATGCTTTGGATAGAGTAAGCTCTGTGCCTCAAAATAAGCACATACACTAGACTGAGTATGAATTGAGATTCTGAACTCATTGAGAGTAGATTAATCAACAAGCCTCCAAACCATGAATTAGCTAAAAACAACAACCCAAAACTGTATACTTTACACAGTTGTTATTGTACTTCACTAGATTTTAACCTATTACAGTATTTGTAGGAATGGATTCCAAATATCATTGAATTTGTCCATGACAAGTCTATGTTTATATGCAAGTTGTTCATATGTTGCGAGTTTGTATAAGTGTTCAGTCCAATCATAGAAGGAAGCCATATTTTTATTTTTTGAATTCATCAGTATCAGTGGTAAGGGCACAGAGAGTCCACTCATATTGTCCTTTTGTAATGTGCTGGGCATATAATTCAAAAGGATATCAGTAAATGTAAGGTTTTTCTGTACAGTACTGTTCATAGTTTCAGTTACCTTCTGCCAAAAATCTTTCAATATAGGACAATGAAAAAATGCTTTAGAGAAGCATTATTGCTCTTGCATCTCCAGTGGTTAGATACTTTAAAGGTAAAGGTACCCCTGCCCATACGGGCCAGTCTTGACAGACTCTGGGGTTGTGCGCCCATCTCACTTAAGAGGCCAGGGGCCAGCGCTGTCCGGAGACACTTCCAGGTCACGTGACCAGCGTGACAAAGCTGCATCTGGCGAGCCAGCGCAGCACATGGAAACGCCGTTTACCTTCCCGCCAGTAAGCGGTCCCTATTTATCTACTTGCACCTGGGGGTGCTTTCGAACTGCTAGGTTGGCAGGCGCTGGGACCGAGCAACGGGAGCGCACCCCGCCGCGGGGATTCGAACCGCCGACCTTTCGATCGGCAAGCCCTAGCCGCTGAGGCTTTTACCCACAGCGCCACCCGCGTAGCCCTTTTTTAAACAAACCTTATGGGGTCCAGTATATTCTAAATATTATTTTTTGTTGTATGAACCTCAATTTAAGGTCCAGACACACCCTTGTAATAGCACTTAAAACAGTCTCCCACTGTGTAGTCAAAATTGAGATCTCTAATTCTTTGTTCCATTGCTCCCTCAATACTTGTATATCAAATTGGTTTGCTAGTAACAAACGTTCCATGTTGCAGTAGCTTATGACTAACGTGAGCTTGGGTAAAATGATGTCATGGGACTGGACAATATAACATAAGAAGTACTGGGAGTGTGAAATGGTCTATGAAGTAACTTATCCTGAAGGGTTTGTGCAACTAAGTGAAAACAAGGGAAAAACAAATTTTTCTCATTTTGCATTATTTTTTCTCTCAACCTGTATTTTTGAATGGGCAGTACTACAGCTGGTAGTTAATGTAGAATTTGATCTGCTCTTACATTAGTTGTGCTACTGGGGTATATAAAATGTTGCCAGAATGGGGTTATTTAAAAATAAATAAGTAGCAGCTTGAATGCAGATAAAGGTAGCAAATCCAATTAGGAAGTACATTTTGAAAAAATCTGAAAGCCAGCTTTATCCTCCTTTGCTAGAGAAACACAGCTGTGTGGAGTTGTGCTACTAATACAGTCTGCATTAAGCAGATTGCAGAGGAAAACAGATATCCTTATTTTGGACACAATTCAAATCATCTTCTGAGGTCACTTGCTCTACTTCATTATCATGCATAGAACTTGTTCATACCTTGTTATACACCTATCAACTCTAAGTGAGATATTTTCATGCTGCTTCTGTATTGAGAGGCATTGCATTTTGCAATTTACAATATTTAGTGTCCAAGTGGATAACTGCCAACCACAATTTACCACATAGCTACACATTTTGCAAAGCAAAAGCCTCTGTAAAAGTTGTTCATTATGCTGGACAGGCAATGTGCAGATGTTGCATGTAGAGCTACAACACTTAATTGATTAATGAGTCAAATCAAGGGAGGGGATGATCCAGTCCACAAGCCTAATTAGGCGCTTAATATGAGTCCCAGTTTGGCCCACAAGCCTGCTTTCCCCAAACATTCACCTGCCCCACAGCCAATGTCATGTCTGCAAAAGAAAGATGTCCATTTGCAGGCATAGCTTGATTCCAAATTGCCTGCATACAGACTTTAAAAGGGCTCCCTGGAGCAACTGACTGGCACCGACAGTGCATCTTCAAAGAGATTTGCTGTAATGGTTGATCAGCTGACTGTCAGATACAACAAGCCCCTTTGAACTTTGACACTGGTATTCTGGGGACAGAGAAGGGGTGAGTCGGCCTGGGTCCACTACTGTTGCTTGTCAGCACTGGGCCCAATTCAGGCCCAATCAATGCACCATCTCCAGGCTGGAGTGGTAATTTATGTACTTGTCCCCCAGCTGCCCATGTTAGCATGAACAGCAGGGTTGCATATGCAGCCATTGTTTGGCCACTCTGTTGAACCCTGCTGCTTCACAGGTATGGTTTGGATTGCACCGCTAAGCACAATTCTCAGTAGGAAGTCCCGCTGCATTCAATTGTAGTTACTTTAAGGTAAGTGGTACTGGATTTCAGCCTAAAACATGTACAATTAATTGACTAGATGGCTTTAATCAGGTGAGAGCCATAATTTCAACCGTTGTTAATTTGGTTCTAATTTGCTGTAGTGAGGAGCAGAATTTATGCTGATGATACTGTGAAAACGGTTGCTCTAACTTGGACTGAACACTTGGCTTAACACTTTAAATAAGACGGTAGAATGCAGTCATTACCAGCCCAGAAGAAGTGCAAGGTGGTTTCACCAGCTGGTTTCTTGATTATAATAGAAATAAGATTGTTGCAGTTTCACAAATCTGATACCTGACGTTTAGATAATCAACCACAATACATCTCCGTACAACAGATTTCTTCCAACGTTATCAAAGGAATGGATACTGGATTTAACAGAAAAATGTAATTTATTTCTGTAAACTTATCCTACAGCTGTTTCTGTCAGCTTAAGGCCTGTAGGCTTTATCAGGCCAACTACCACTTTTCACCTCTGAGTAACTGGCTATTGGTTGTGCTGCCATGCACAGCCAAGGGATAATCCTGTTTAAACTAATCAGCTAGTTAACTGCTTATTGCAGAAGCTGAGTTTGAATAGATGTAAGCCCCTATAAATGAATGCCCCTTACACCCGTCTACTTATATTTGATTCCTGGTCACTGAACAGCTGCTGGTTGTAAGGGAGTTACTAAAGCTGCCATTGTAGTAACCTTTCTCTTTGCAGCTACCAGGAAGCTGTCCCATGAACAACTATCTGTGACCAAATATCAAGTGCAAGACCTCTTAACTAGATCAGTGCTTGCATGTAACTAAGCCAGCTACTAAAGTTCTGGAATCAAACTCACAAGATGCTCATTGGTTGGGTATATTAGGTTTTAAATTCCTGTCATTACAAGCTGTATGTTTGGAACTACATGTGTGTTCACCCAATGCACACTCCCAAGAGGGTTAGGATCTTAGAGTGAAGTTAAAATGTGTATCTGTTATTCATATGTGTTTACCCTTAGCCTTAAGCCCAGAAGTTCACACGCCAGAGGAATGAAGAAAGAATGGTGTATGGTTTGAAATAAAAGTGGCAAAGTATATGGATGTTGCTTTCAGACAGAAAAGTTGCAATATAAGCAAGCAGCAAATCACACAGCATGCACACCTTGAACTCAAGAGGAAAAAAGGGATCCCTGTCAAAAGCCTAGCGAGAGCACGATCATTTGCCATGGTACCAACACACTAAAAATAAAATGAGAAAGGGAGGGGAAGGATATCCCTGTCTTGAAGCAAGCATGAAGTTGGCTCATTGTGAATGTAGAGTAAAAAGGCTTCCCTTGTTAGAGCTTGTAAGCTACCAGCCATCAAGAATCTGGGACTTGAGTATTATTCTGGACCAGTGTTACATTATAGAGGGAAGAGGGTTTATATTGGATATATTTGGGATATGTCGTACTGAGTAGAATAAAAAGGGGGTGTTTGAATACAACTATCAGTTCTTGGCTGTGGTCAGCAATCTAAGGTGAGTCAGCAGCCCAGCAGCCAGGGGACAAGCAAGGGCCATAGGATCTGTAAGAACCAAAGGCAGAATCAAGGAGCAAGCCAGATCAGGGCCAAAGTGTTAGGCAGGAGGCAGGACCAAGGAGCAAAGCAGAAGTTGGGACAAAAGAATAACCAAGAGTGCCAGAGCAAAGGAGGATCTAGTTGTTCAAGGAAGAGCCAGCTGGACACAGGAAGTCCCAAATGCTCCTCTGGCCAGACTGGATGGGTTGAGTCAGTCCAGAAGTTTTATTTGAGAAGGCTAGTAGCCTCAGTTCATGAATTCACCACATTTTTATTTCAATGTCCTTCCCCCAGTCTGGGGTGCAGGGAAGCTAAAAAGAGGGATAAGCAAAGCAACTGTACAGAAATGAAATATTTTAAAACCACAGGATCATAATAGCATCGGTAGAACTCTGCCTTTGTGGGGCAGCTTTTCCTGACAGCAACTGAGGGGAACAGCTCTTTCTTTTGAGACTTGGTTGAACAATAGATGAAGACAATTTGTAAATGAAGTTCAAGGCCTTTGGACAGTGGGTTGGGGGTGGGGAACTTGAAAGCCTGTGAGTTCTAAAACTGTGATTAGATGGTGATTACAGCATAACTTGGATGTAAAGATGTGCTGAACAAACGGGCGGGGGGGGGAGAGAAAGGGCTTGAAATAACCAAGACTAAGCTGGATTGCTTTCAAAAAGTAGTATGGGACAGAATTTTCTTTGTTATTGACTGTTCTCTTTTACCTAATAACAGATATAAACAGAAAACATACTTCTTTCTTAGTTATGAGCCACTCAAGCCCAACTTCCAGACATCTTGCCTGCCTCTGAGAGGGTATGCATTGTTAGGTATAATGTGCTGGCGGAAGAAAATAATTTTCCCCCCCCTGTTACTATCTCTTCCACTCAAATACAATGTCCCTGGGAAGTAAAGCATATCATCTTGTCCCATTACTTCCAGGGGCATTTGTGGTCACTTGATAAAATACTTTTTTCAATACACAAAAATACAGAATAAGGGTACAATCCTATAGTTGAGTGATGTGCCCTGTTTAGGGCAGTATCACCAGTGGTAGAGGTAGCGCAGCAGGACTTTCCACCAGCATACCATTCACTCCTCCGGCTGCTTGTCGTTCCTCTCGACTGGAAGAGCAGATTTGACACTGCTTCCAACTGCTTTCCATGTAGCCCATGGCCATCTTTTAGATTGCTCTGCCAATGAACACATCCATCTCAAGTTGCTCTTACCTAAACAGTTCCTTCTGTGGGAGGATGGGTCATGCCTTTAACAAAGACAGTGCCGGATTTACGTATAAGCTAAACAAGCTATAGCTTAGGACCCCACTCTCTTGGGCCCCCCAAAAAAATTAAAGGAGGAAAAACTGGATGTACATTTCAAAAATATAAGATAAAAAAACAAATAAAATAAAACCTACATACAGCAACAGTGTTTTGTGTTGTGTAAGCTCCTATTTTGTAATGTGCAAATGGCTTTAGATACCTATTAGGTCCATAAATTACCATATAGTTTATAGTCAACACAAAAAACAGTGACAATTTTTTGTTGACAAAGGACAGCTGGACATATAAAGGGCCCCATCACCTTCAGTAGCTTAGGGCCTCATCAAACCTAAATCTGGCCTAAATATTAATACATTTTCTTAAGCATAACCTGTAGTTTTTATCTCTACAAATATTTATTCTGGTGATGATTTCATTGTTTGGAATGCAACAAATCTGTCTGTCTTCTTCAGGAAACAGATGTTTTCAGTGCTGGGAGAGTCCTATGTTAGGATGTCTAGTCTTACATAGATTAGCCCTCTCTGTATTCTCAGCTGATTGGTCTAAGGTTCTCTGAAACTTAGTCACTACATATTAGAAAATACATTATCTATTGAAAAAAACAATACAGTGAGGAAAAAATACAGTGACCTTTTTCTGCACAGATTTGAAACATTTTAAGTGGTTAATTATTTGCTGTAGATTTTTTTAAAGGAAAATAAAAAGGTTATTCACATCAAAACCTTTATCATTCCTCCCCCAATTATTTTGAATTGTGAGAGCCATCCTGTGTAGTGGTGGTGCATATTTGTATTCCTGGGTTACTTACAAGAAGCAATGGTAAAGTATTTTCCTAAAATGAAATTGCTGCCAAAGAGCTTATGTTGTTTATCATTTATGTTTATATAAAATTATGAGTAGTGCCATACACATCAAAATAAACTCTCTCCTGATTCCAAAGCTTGAGGGAGAAAAGATGTGAAGCTGCAATAACAGACTCCTAAAATTTAATGATTCAATGATAAAAAAATAGATTTAATTTAGTTAAAATGTTCACTGCCAGTCTGTCAGCCAAAAGACTCCAGCAGTGTCTCCTTGTTTCTACTTCTCTCTTGTTTAGCAAGCATATGCAACAAATCCATACATTAGCATAGTTCAGTTTGAAAAGAACCTCAACTGGGCAATATGGGTCTTTTGACTTTTCTGCCATAGTTATGTTCACTATTTTACAGAGAAATGGTAAGTTGTGAAAACAATCACCCAGTCATTGTCTAGATCATGAAATTAGGTGGTAAAACAACAAACACAGACCAAAACCTACAGACTTGGAAGTATGTAGTTAAAAAGTGAGGGCAGTTCATAGCTAAATATAGGGTGCCTTTTATTCATCCATAGGCTCTGATTGTTCTATTAGTGACCTTCCACTGTCTAACATTCAAGATACTAACACATATTAGTAATATACTGTAGATAGTTATAGATATTCAGGGTGCTTGTTGGCTCTGTATTCCCCAAATAATGTGTCCAATTGATTCAAGACATTTCTATATCAGAGAGTACAGTACTAAGATGCCTTGAGGTCAGTGGCGTAGCGTGGGGGTGCAGGGGGGGCCGTCCGCACCGGGCGCAACATCTGGGGAGGCACAGAAGAGACTCGAGTGCTAAAATCCACGGGTTAGGGGGCGCAAATTACTTGCCTTGCCCCGGGTGCTGACAACTCACGCTACGCCACTGCTTGAGGTGGATTATTTTTTCCAAAAAGTTAAAATGCATGAACTCCCTGACTTCAACCAGAAATCAAGCTGTCTGGGGGAACACCCAGAGCTTGAGAGGGGAAGGTGGATAGGAAAGGAGAGAGAGAGAGAGAGAGAGAGAGAGAGAGAGAGAGAGAGAGAGAGAGATGGGGTATATTACATTTGGACAGACAGGACTACTTTTCATCACAGCAAATTATTTTTTGGTATCACTCCAATCAGAGTGATCTGGAGATATTGAGGGAGAGAGAATGAAGAACCCAAGTTGTTCCTCATGTGGGTTGTCATTCTCCTTTGTGGTTTGGCTGTGTTAGCATAAGCAGTGGAGTTAGACTATTGAGGTGGCCTGCTTTTTCCCATTTGTTCTTTTTACTGACAAACAAAAAGAAATAAAAGCTCTTTCTTTTCTTTTCGTCATGAAGGGTACTTCCAGGAACAAGGGGTGGTGGAAAAACCCTGTGCCTTTCCCCCCCCCCTTTAAAAACAAAGCTAAAATTCACCTAGCAAAATAGCCACTGAGCCCATTTGTCTGAACTTCAGCAGGTTTCTTACTTGGGGTACCTCCCTGATGTTCCCACTTTTAGAAATTGATGTACCATCAAAGATTATGGGATGAAATATGTCCAATGCCCACCCTTGCAAGAGAACCATCTAATTTGGCGGGTTTAATATCCTCAAAGGGGCGATAATGCCAGCAATTTGCATCTAATTCTGGCAGAAAATACTAATTTAAAAAGCTGGGTACTTTTCTTACAAAAAAGTAAAGCATTTGTACAAGAAAACTCCTGTCTGGGTCTGAGTTAAACATGGCAGACGTAATCCTCAGGAGGGGTACATTTGCCTACAAATTTCATCCACGTGCATGAAAAGGAATAAAGTTACAGTTTCAGATTTAACAGATGAGATCCGGACCCAATAACTAATGTAATTGGGATGGCACAGAACAGATTCAAAACAGATCGGGCTGCTTTTAAATGTTGCAAATAAAGATAAAAGGCAAATCTTGTGGTGGATTCACATAATTTACATGTCCATCTGTTAGTAAAAAGGAAGAAAGGAAACAAAATAAATGTTGAACCACTTAGTTAGGTATGTAGTTAGCCAAAATTTGTGGACCCCTGGAGATCCACTGTATTAAAATACCCACATTTTAGAATTGTTTAAAGTCATTTAACTGGCATTGTTGTTAACATTTCCCATCCACCATTAACAGTCAAATTTTTGGTAAACCAGATGGCATTTTGACTGGGATGAGTTAACTGCACCAATAGTTTATATGTTTTGGCCATTAGTTATATTTTGAGCAATTTTTAAGTCAGGAAAAGAATGAAAGATTATTCTCATTTTTGCTTCAGCTATCTTGTACTAATATGGGAACTGTGGGCCAATAAAAATACCAATATTTTTTACCATCCTGAACTTTTCCTCTCTTTCTCTATGTGAAGCTATTACTGTCAGACCTATACATTTAAATCTGTCTCTAGAGACACATATGCAGAGTGAAGGTTGAAGTTCCAGCTTTCAATTTTATTTTGTATTTATTTTGGTACTACATTAACGATGTTGTTGACATAAACGTTCCTAATAACCTCGAGATTTCGCCTTTCAGTTGTTTTTTATGTCATCATCACAGATTGATATTGGCCATTTGGTGATACTGAAAATGGAAAAAAAGAAGATTGCTCTTCACTGGAGCAGATGTAGAATTGCTGTTGGAAGGTCTTGAACGAAAATATCTTATATACTGGCTATAATTCAGGGCTCGAGACAGCTAGTCTTGAAGAGTATCAAAATCAGTGAGATGGCATTGTTTTCCTCCTCAGCAAAACAAAGTTTCAGGGCCAGTTCATAGGAAGACATTTTTTATATAACTGTAACTATCACATTACACTTTGGTTGTGCCAAATGCCTATTAAAGGTAAAGTCTTAGGTGAAAGAAAGGGCTTTATGTGTCTTATTCTGGGACTTGGGTAATAATATATTACTTGTACCCTGCCCATCATACATTAAAAACTTCACGATACAGCTCTGCCTTCAGAGGTCTATGGAAGGTTGTATAATCATTTTTCTCTTTGACATCTGAAGGGAGGGCATTCCACAGGGCGGGCGCCACTACCGAGAAGGCCCTCAGCCTGGCTCCCTGTAACTTCACTTTGCGCAAAAAGGGAACTGCCAGAAAGCCCTCAGAGATGGACCACATTATTATGCCTTCCAGTGCACAAACACATATGTTATGTAGTGGGGGGGGGCATGGCACTGGAAAAGGGACAGAGAGCTTGTTCTTCTACACAGTATGCTAACTTCACACATGTATACACACCCTTCCTTACCTAGTTCTACATGTGCGCATACAAAGGTTTTTGTGCATCTTATTGTGTAGAGCAATCCTGAGCATTTACCTGAGCATGCTTAGGATTGCAGTCTTAGCTTTGCAGACGCAGGCTATCCACAAGTGTGAGTAGTAAAGTGAAGAACATAGCAGGTTGACCCTGCCAGGGTCCTTCCCATAGCTTTCCTGGTGCATTTTAAGGGTGTTTAGGCTGTTCCATCATTCTAATCTCCAGTAATAGCTAATCTTTTTTGCCATAGATTTGCAAACAGTCTGGGGATTGATATGCTTAGCACTCTCAGTGGACTCATTTAAATATAATTAGATATGCTTTCTTACAGAAGTTTTCTGGAACTGTTGGAACAGTTCCACAAAAATGAATGCTCGAGGGGAAAATCTCTCTAATTGTATGTATGTTCATTTACAAAGTATTCTTTTTAGTGAAAATAGTGACAGATGGAGCTTCTTTTCAGGAAGAAAGGGCTTGAGAGGGCAAGTGGACTGAAGGGGTCTCTCCTATGGCTGTGTCACTTGACTGTTTCATAAATAACCTTGAAAAATAGTTAGCACTAGAGGAATGGAGAGTGATATATCCCTGCCCTGTCTTAGGACATGTTTCACAACTAAGATCAAGCTTGTGCTGCCTTCTAGTTCCAAGGCCTGGTATTCATGTTGCCCTGGCAGTGTGGCAGCTAACAGAATAGTGTGAAATGCCCCATATAACCAGGAAGAGTTCAGTTTGTGGCTTGCCTCCACACTATCATTTAGCTCTGGGCAACTAGCTTTAACTCTGGCATTGAATAGACTCCTGCCATGTATGTGTTCCTGAGCTTCTCCTGTTACCCAAGTGCCTTAGGAAGGAGCAATCCTGGTGTGATGTGATTCCTACATTTGTTGCCAGAGTAGCATAATGGCCCAACCTAACCATCTATGTGCATGTCCCGATCAATATTAAACATACTTACATTACACTGATTCTATACTTTGAAGATTGTACTGTCTGATGCATATCTTGAATTTCAATTTGTATTTTGTGTAAACTTGAATTTACAAGAGGTTCTTTTTCTTATGATGTCCCCTTTTCAGGGTTAGGAAAATAGTTTGCTTGCCTGCTGCTCTTGAAGTTAGTTTGTATTTTTTAAATTCAATGGAAAAGTAACCACAACCATTGAATTAATGAGCTTATATTTTCTTTTTTTTAAAAAAAAAGTTGCATAGCAATAGAATGTCAGCAGTACTAAACTGGCTTTCTGATCCAAGAACATTAAATTATTTTAATTACATTTTTAATTATGTTTATTTTTTAAAAATGCCATTATCCACAACACTGCGCCTATTCCACTTGAGGGAATTTCATGATTCTTCTATTTTTCTGTCAAAAAGTTTCCTAGTCTGAACTTTCAGTGATGCTTTTGAAACTATCTAATACAGTGTTACCTCAGGTTAAGTACTTAATTCGTTCCGGAGGTCCGTACTTAACCTGAAACTCTTCTTAACCTGAAGCACCACTTTAGCTAATGGGGCCCCCTGCTGCTGCTGCTGCCGTGCCGCCGGAGCCCGATTTCTGTTCTTATCCTGAAGCAAAGTTCTTAACCTGAAGCACTATTTCTAAGTTAGCGGAGTGTGTAATCTGAAGTGTATGTAACCTGAAGTGTATGTAACCTGAGGTACCACTGTACTTCTTGACTGTGTCAAAGTCTAGTTATAAGCCATACTGATCTAAGATGAGAGTCCTGCTGAAAGTGGTGGCAAAGTGCAAAATAAGTTCCCAACCCCACTCCCACCACCCCTAAAAAGTATCCACGGGCCCAGTACTGGTGCTGTAGATGTTTGTGATGTCCATATTCTTTAAGTGACACTTCCTGATGGGCCAGCATTACTTGTTCTTGATTGACCAATGTGATATATATATAAAACGTCATCCTTGACAGAGTATCATTTCTGAGAAAGTATTGTGCCCCTGTTTTGGTATCTACATATTTTTGTACCTTTTCACTCCTTGGCGCACAGCCTTACTTCAATGCCAGCTGCTGACCATTGACCCAGAAGAGCTCGGTGAGAAGGTCTCTTGTCCCCAACTCTTTCATTTCCCTAGGTAGACATGAGTTAGAACTGTTAGGTTCTTCTTCCTCTGATGTGATTGAGTAAGAGTCAAATGTCCTTGTTGTCTATCTTTGGTCTGTGCTGCCGCATTGTCTGGCTGATTGATTTGCAGGGCACTGTTTAACGGAGCACTGGCTATTTGTACTGAGGAGGGCACAGTGTGTGTGTCATTTGTCTCATTTTTGCCTTAGTGGATGGAGGCTTTGTTTATCTGAAAGTAGCATTGTCTAGGGACAGAGGAAAAGCAGCTAGTGCTAATTTAAGGAAGCCAAGAGGGACTGCTGTGGGCTCTAGTGGTAACTAATGAAGATGTAGAAAGCCAAATAAAAAAATCTGCTTCCTCGGCCAGCAAGAACAGGAAATATGTTTTTAGGTTGCTGTGAAGCCAAGTAGCTAATGAAGCTTCTGAGGGCAAATGCTCAACAGAAGGCCAAATGCCAGAAAGATTAAAGTCACAGTGTGATTCTAAGAGATGGAACACAGTCTCAAGAAATCAAATCACCATCTGCTGATACCCCCCCCCCCCCCGGTGAGCATTACCTCTGCTACAGAATTCCCTCCAGAAAGAAGTTAAGTTAGCCCTAACCATGGTGGTTTCTAGGCTGAAATAAACCCCTTTTTATTTTGCCTGGCTTTCTTTTTTTAAAATAATATTTATTAAGTTTTCCAATTTAACAATCCAATGAAAACCACATTAAAACATTCCACATTATAATACAATCAAAAAAGCCAAATTCACGCCAAATTATATGTCTTTGGGTGACTTCCATTTATTTTGCCTGGCTTTCAGTCAAGTTATAATTCCGACTTTTTTTCATTTCTCTGCTCTCTCAAGCTTTTAACAAACTTTTAAGTCTGATTGATTTCACTGGATCTGCTCTAAACAGAACTAAATCTGAATCCACCCAGTGTTTTAAACTGTTAACGAGCCTATTGTTTTAGGGCAGTGGTTTTCAACCAGTGTGGCGTGGCACCCTGGAGTACCTTGAATGATGGTCAGGAATGCCGCAGGCAACACTGGTCTCTGTCCCTCTTTCCTTCCTGCCTTCCTCTGGTGCCCTCTCGCCTATCTGCCTCCCAGAGGCTTCAACAGCTGTTTGTTGCAGCGGCCCTGGCTACAAGCTCTCCAGGCAAATTGTGCCTTACCATCTAATAAAAGAAATCTGATTTAAATATTTCTAAAATTAAGACATCATTATTTCTACTATATTTCTCTCCTGTACATAAGTGCCACCTTACTAAAGCATTCTAGCAACCTGTAAATACTATCTTTAATTTCTTTCTTTCTTGGGGGAAAACACCAGTACTTTAGTACATAAAGAGGTTGCTTATATACCTTGCTTTGAATTAAGTGTAATTTTGTTCTCTGAAAGCAGCCTTCCTAACAGCTTCTCACACTTGTGCAACTTCTCTCTAGTATAAATTGACATTGATTATCTAAGTGACTCTGGACAGGACATGCTTGCCGACAGAAATAATAAGAGGCTCTACTAATGCTTCTTAAGACTGAATGCCAAAGCATGCCCTTGAGGGACTTAAACAAGGGAGTTCAAAATTAGCTGGAGCACTGAGTTGGTCACTTGTTAAATAATTATCATTTACTTATCCTGCTGAATCTCCCCTATGCTAGGCTCCCCATTGGGCACATAAATTCTTTCCCATAGCTCAAATACAAATTATACATATGTGCTTAGCAGCTTAAGCCATCATGCACAGAAGCATGCTAGCAAAACTTTTATGATGTTCTTAAAATATTTATGCAACTGGATTCAGCGAGAGGTAGCGCTTCACCCTCTTAAGATAACGTGCTTCTATCAGCTATTGGCTCACATTAAAAAATAAAAGACATGTACCTTTGGGCAAAGCTTTTCACATTTATGGTGTCCAAGCATACCAGAGTGTGCAATTCATTTAAAATGCAGCACATTCTCATGGTATTTGAAAAATGTATCAGAAATCAAAGGAGTTTTTATAAGACTGGTTTCCAAAGGAGCCCTGGGATTCCTGAACAATATCAGTAGTGGTTGACACATTTAAGTGAAAGACAGTTAGTGGACCACCACCCAGCCTTTCCTGTCAGATGTACAACTGCAGAGAGCTGGCCACATTCTAGACTTGGAATGACAGCTAGGCCTGAACAGTAGCCCCACTGAAATGAATATGCCCCATAGAATAGTTTGTAAAGTGTTATGTGTGTAGGTGATGCTGCATAAACACCTAAATCAATGATACAAGTCAGTACGGAAAGATTTCTCTGAAGGCAGGTTTGAAAACCACTGCCATGGTAATATTGGTGTTGATGTTCATATGTCTTTTTGTGTCTAGACCAGGAGTTCCCAAACTTAGGTCCATTGACCACCAGTGGGCTGTGAGCTTCAATCAGATATCCACCGTGTGTCTGTGGATTTATGGTTGTAGATTGGAGAAAGCATAGCCATTGCACTGAATATTCATGTTGATTTTAAATTGTGTATTTTGTGTGTGTGTGTGTGTGTGTGTGTGTGTGTGTGTGTGTGTAGTATTGTTTTACTGTCAATATGGGCTGGTGGCCCAGCTACACCTCTATCTGGACAGGGCTAGCCTAACGTTTGTCACCTACATTCTGGTAACCTCTAGGTTGGATCAGTGCAATGCATTATATGTGGGGCTGCATCTGAAGACAGTTCAGTAATTGGTGCAAAATTTTGCAGCCAGACTGCTCACCTGTACAAGACAGTTTGAGCATATAATGCTGATTCTGGCCTGACTGCACTGGCTCCCAACTAGTATCCAGGCCCAATTCAAAGTGCTGGTCTGACCAAAAAGCCTTACCTTAAAGACTGCCTCTCTTCATACAAACTAGCCCAGATCCTGTGCTTGTCATCCAAAGCCCTTTTCTCTGTCTCCCATCCCAGAGGGTGCCAGCATGAGGTCAGGTGTTTTCTGTGGTGGCTCCTCATCTGTGGAATGCTCTTCCTAGAGAGGCTCGCCTCATGCCATCATTACGTGTCTTCAGGCAACAGGCCTAAAAACATCCCCTGAGTATTTAGAAACCAGGCTCTTATTTTTTTGAATGATACACAAAGGGCATTAAATGAGTGAAAATTTCTAGCTAGACTAACAGAATCAGTTGCAGGGCAGTGCACTTGACTGGCAGCTCGCTCTTCATAGTATAGATGCCCTTGTCCTATAAAACCCTTGAACTATTATTGCTTGTTTGAATCTTGCTGATATTTTTAGAAATACAGCACTATAGTAGAGTTACAAATAAAATGCTCTGCGCATTTACACTAGGTTCTGGTTTGTAGCCATATTTCTACTCATACAGGAAATAATTGCATTTACATATGCAAACCCAATCATCTCCAGTAACCTAGGACTCTGGAAGCAAGGTTGTTTCATCGTAATAATTATGTTTGTAAAGCTATCCTTAGCACAAATGAAAGGACAGACTACTGAAGGTGTCATTGGCCTTTGTGGCAACCTTTAGTGTAAAATTATAATTGCCTTGAAGGGAAGCTGAGTTCTGATCAATTGTTTTTATTTCCATGGGACAACTCAATGCCTGTGGAAGATTAATGAGACAAGAAAAATAGAAATGAAAGTTTTAGTGTTTTAGTTACACTCAATGCACCCATGGATATTAATGGACATGAACATGAGGTTGTAGGTTAGCTCCCCGTATGGGACAGCTGTATATTCCTGTATTGCAGGGAGCTGGACTAGATGATCCTCAGGGTCCCTTCCAGGTCTACAATTCTATGATTCTATGACCAAGTTAGGCTCATAATTTCAATGAATCTATGTGTTTGTTTTTACATTTGTACAACACTTGTCCAGCAAGAAACTGGAGAGAGCACTGAAGCAGTGGGTGACATGAGCTCAGAGTCCAGCAGTGATCAGGACACCGAGTTAGAAGCTCAGAGACAGTTCTGTTAGTGACCAGGAGCCCCCTGAATCTGAGGCTGGAGCTCACTAAAGCAGGCCCTACAGCACCATGGGCACCTTCCTCTAGTCCTGAGGAGATGAATGCCTGCAACCCTACCTTAATTCAGATTCAGGGCCAACATCCCAGGCTTTTTCTCCAGAGTTATATATCTAGAGGTCTGAAGCACAATGTACTGTTGCTTTTAACAGCTAACTGGTGTAGCTGGGAAATGACTGTAGAGTGGAAAATTGGCTTTCTGTTTACTAGAAAGTAGAGCTTATTGGGCTTGAGAAGGGGAAAACAAGCAGAGGGGAAGAATGCATATATTAATAAGACTTATTTGTCTTTCCATTAAAAATTGTTTTGATCTCTTTGAGTATAAAGAATATTGAATCTAAATCTTTGATCTGAGACCTTTAGCACAGCAGACATTTCTGCTTTGTGACATTTTCCCTCGCATTTAATTGATAAAAGGAGTGGTATAAAACATCAGATATGCATTTCATCACAAATGTTAAGAGCTTGATTTTAATAAATATTATACAGCTTTCAATTATGCTGTTCTTTATGCCTTTAAGGATTTTCTTAGCACTAAAAGGCCCACTACTTTCAGCAATCTGGTTCACAGCAAGGTGTTGAACTTGACATTTTATACAGCATAGATATTTGCATCCTTTGCCTTTTCAATTCCAAGCATGCTAATTGTGCATTTTCAGATGTGTGTGCATTTTTTTCACTGATCTTACTTCTACTTTACTTCTACTTCTTACTGCTCTTCTGATATAATGAAGAAAGAGGATAGGATAAATGTAAGCTGCTGTTATACATTTCAGTGGCCTCTTCTTCCCCAAGATCCTCCATGAGCTACCAGGTGAATAAGGAATCGGTTTTAAATTGCCATCAAGACATCAAATAATGTAGAGCCCAAGACATTCACAAGTTTGTAGATCAAAAACAGCATCTTACATTGGAAGGCCATAAAAAGCAAGACTTTACAGTATTCTGTTTCAAATGCTCCCTACCATAGGACTAATCTCCTATGGTCTGCTGTTGCTGCAGATGCCGATCAGCCTTCAAACACTGAAGATTGTAATTGAGTCTCAAGGTTACATCTGATGAAGTGAACCTTAGTCCATGAGAGCTTATGCTAAGGGGACAAAAGACCCTGTTGCTACTGCTGCAGCAGTGTGTTTAACTAGCATGGCTACTGGTTTCTGGGCCCTAGTTTTAGTTTTGCCCAAAGTTGTTGAACTTTTTTAGCAAAACCTCAAAAAATGGCTTGCTTCCAGATTTTCCCACACATTTGGCCGATTTCCACTCAGATACTGTTTGCAACAACAGTATTCTGGTTATGTACAGGAAATTCCAGACTTATGGCAACCCCAATCTATGCACAAATTTCAGGTGCTGTAGTACTCTGAGCTCTACGCTGGAACTATTTCCCATTCAACTCATATGCTTTGTCATTTTTCATTCTGCATAAAAAGACTTCCAGACTGTCACTATATTGGGATATGATTCAGTCACATGCTGGGAAATTCTGGTTGTGCAGTGGTAGGTGATTGGGAGCTCTTGCACAACAACAACAACAACAACAACAACAACAACAACAACAACAACAACAACACACACACACACCCTGTTGGAATTTTTTTGCAATGTCAGAAAACGCACTGGAAAGTATGACATAACACTTGCTTTGATGAAACATCATCTAGCCTCCCTGCAAACAAATCAGAATGAGGGCTTATTAAAGAGCCAGCATCATGTAATTTCCCCACAGACAAATCAAGAACAATGCTCAATAAAATATATTGTATGGAAGTGCCCATAGTTTATATTTTGCTAAGTTTACTGCTTCCAAACAACTTTCTAAGCATTAGCTACTATGACAACAAATTGTCTGACATTGGTCATCTCTTTAGTTCTGCTAAGACCCATTTCCCCATCAAAAGAAAACGTGCAAGACTATCTACTTAACAAAAGGAACTGCTCTGAACATGTTTTGCAATCCTCGTCTGAGGATTCAAATCTTACAGCTAACAAATCACAGGGCTGGATCAATTTTTTTTTTAAAAAAAAAGGGGGGGTTCACAACTTTTAGCAGGCTTAGCCTCATTGAGGCACTTCACCCATAATATGTTATAGCTGTCAAATGACATCTCTGACCATTAACTGCTATGGCAACAAATAACCCATGCCTGGCCAACTCTTTATACAAAGTCCCATTCTCCAAACAAAATGGAAATCTGCTGAATGGCTCTATTCAGTTGGCAAGAGGATTGTGTTTATGAGTGAGAGAAGGAAAGGTTTGTACTGCAGAAATTTGTTTTATAATCCTAAACTGAGAGTTTGCCATAATTGATTAAATGTTTGGGATTAGATGATTCCCCACTCTGTATCAAATATTCAGAAACACAAGATGGAGCCAAGCAGTCACAGTATTTGCAAATGAATTGGCTCAAATTGGGTCTTTGTCAGTTTCTTCATTCCCTTTTCTGAAATATCATTGAAAAGTCTCCTTGTCTCACCTTTGTAAATGACTGGACAGTTCCTGCAAAGCATCAGGCACACTAGTTGATTGGAAATGTAAGTGAACTCCCTTGCGGTATGGAAAGAGGTTGTTTCTGACAAATGGAAATGTCTGCCAGCAGATACATAAAATACCTAGAGAGCACCTGATGGGCATCCATCGATGTCATCTTGTCTATTGCAGGAGAAATCACATTGTGGGAGGCAAAATATCTGCAACCCTATTGTCCTTTGAAACAGGTTTTGTTACCAAGATGGAGTGAATCCTTGATATTCTGGTCAGGAAAACAAAGAAATGAAATCTAAAGTTAATAATTAACATCTCTCCTTTTCTCCCTTGTGTTATTTTTATGTGTCAGTATGTACATGTACATTGATTTCATCACTAAAAACAAGCCACCATATTTCACCTATTATGTTACTTTATATTGCTGTAACTTTCCCCTGCCTCATTTCTTTCTGTCTTTTGCTGTGTTCCCATAGCTGGGGGAAATTCATGAAGAAGATTGGGTTCTCTGCAACACGTTACAGCTGAAGTTCCCAAAGCATACCGTTACCTTTGGTGATAACAAAATGCATTTATCTTCTATGGCATTTTAGATAGTTTCACAGCCTGCTGTGTATTCTAATGAAACCTGTATCGCTACCAATTAGACACCTGCAGTAGAAGTGGGCTATGCAAATGCAATGTCCCAAATGCTATTTTCCATCTCGCATTAAGGTTTCAAACTAAATTTCATTGCAGATAATGGCTAAAGGCCTTCTCCCCCAAATTTCAGAGTGCTACATGGAATGTCGCCAAATATCTCCTACTGATTTTAATGGAGGTGGTGTGTTCGCATGTCTTTGAAAGTGCATTTGCATTGCCTCCTACATTAATAAACTTCCCCCTTTCAGGAAAAAAACCCCTACACTTTGATAGGCTTGGCAGAACTGTAGGTTATTGCTTCAAGCTTTTCATCTTCAGAGGCATGGAGTTCAAATGTGACTTAATATAAGTCACAGAAGACGTGAACAAACGCTCCCTAGTAATATAAATATGGTGCAAAATAAACAGCAGGTAACTGATTTATGGAACTGCATTTCTATCTAGGGGTTCAGGTGATAAAATAAACGATGAGAATTCAGCACACTTGATTTATGCTACATGCAGAATACCAAAATAAAATTATAGCTTCATAATTCAAAGTTACTTGCTTCATTCTTCCCAGACATAGGTCTGAGCCTAAAGTCACAAGACACAACCTGTTTTTTGCTACCTTCATCTTTCACCCTGTCACTGCTGCTGGCCTTCTCCCAAGCTGTACTAGTCATTTTTAATTGCTGTCCCGTCCCCCACACACCCTGGAAGATTTAAATTACCTTCATCATTGGCAGACAACAGAAGCCCTCTCCTGCCTCCCAATTTGTTTTGGGTTTTTGGCTGGGGGTTTTTATTAGACAATTGCCATTTTCTCATAGGCGTTGTGTTGAAGTCAATAGCAGCTCATGAAGAACGGCAGAGGGGCTGAACTGCTTACCTACCTTCCCAATGCCAGCTTTGCTGTCAGCTACTGAGAGGGGGGCAGCAAGACAGCAAAGGCTGTCACAGTGTGGGCACAGTGGAAGGAGCATAGGGTTGACTCTACTGTTGTGTGATAACACCACAGCTAACCAACTAACCAACAGTGACTCCAGCATTGGGAAGCCTGGTAAGTAGCTGCAACCACGTCCCTGCCCTGCCAGATGCTACTGAATGAAGTATAGGCTCTAACAGGATTTGATTTGTAACCACAGAAACACAAGCAATGCAAGCAATGTGGAGACTTCCAGAAAGTCATCAATGTGGGCTAGAGCAGGGGTCACCAACCTTTTCAGGCCCATGCACACATTGCAATTTTTGAATGACTGTGCTGGGCACTATGGAATGTGAGCCTTGGAAAGTACATAGAGCTAAAACAGGAAGCAGGAAAGGCAAAACAACATACATATCTGCATGGTCCTAAGAAAAGGGAAGTCTTTGGGATGTATCCAACTAAGTCGCAGACCCATCGAGCTGAAATAATTTTACAGTGGGGCAGGGGACATTGGTGACTGCATGCTTATGAAAGTTTTTCTGCGGAGTAAAATAGTGGCATATAGGTTTATAAAGCATTGTGTCAATATACCCCATTGAAAGCAAAGTAATAGTTTCACAGCTATTTAGATGTTCATTCCAATCCATGTCCACTTGCCAATCGTTCCTTAAAGTAGAATGAGACATATGGCAATATCTCCACAAGTAGCTGAGATCAGCTGGGGTAGAAAAGCAGGGGGGAGGGGGAAATGTACCAAGAAAGTAGATACTGATGCCCAGAAGCATATACAGTGGTACCTTGGATTACATACGCTTCAGGTTACATACACTTCAGGTTACAGACTCCACTAACCCAGAAATAGTGCTTCACGTTAAGAACTTTGCTTCAGGATGAGAACAGAAATCGTGCTCCGGCGGCACAGCAGTGGTGCTTCAGGTTAAGAACAGTTTCAGGTTAAGTACGGACCTCTGGAACGAATAAAGTACTTAACCCGAGGTACCACTGTACTGTATAAATCTGAGAAATGTCCAGCTGCTTTAATATATTTGGTAACAACTGTATTTGGGAAGAGAGTAAATCATTTTGCTATGTACTTTTAGTTCCATAAATAATTCTCAGGTTAAAGAGCACTGCAACATGCGTTGGCCAAGAATATACAGTCTTGATTATGGTATTTTGTAGTCGCTGCTTGCAGAATAGAAGAGGGAAGATTGGTTATTTTTTAATGAAAACTTCTATCAGTTTTCTTTTCTTTTGGGAAGAGCCTGGGAGTATGACAACTTTGTCTTATTGGACCAAAACTGCTTTGCATATGGGTCCGGTTGGGACAGCAGATAGACCAAAGGGACCGAAGGGACTATGTTTCATTCCCCTGGCATGGATAACAGCAGCATCTGAGCCAGCATTTATCCTTGCTTAATGTATGCATTATCAGTGTGATTGCATTAGCATCCCCCTTCATGGGTTCTGAGACTGAGCCCAGATATGCTGGCAAACCTTAGCTTCGGAATTAGGAAGAAAGGAATCCTCTCCATACCAAGTTGGACCACTGTCTGCACCAACTGGCTGGGGCTCTCCAGGGCTTCAGACAGGATCTTTTCCCATTCCTAACCAGGAGGTGCTAGAGATTGAATCTGGGGCCTTTCATTGAAGCATTCACCTTTTAAGACTTGCTAGATATGGCCAGATCACCTTTTATATCACAGAGTACAGTTAATAAGAAAAAACTGCATTTGGACAATATTTCGCAACTGTTACAGATGCAAGAGTTTCAGAACTGGACTTTTTAACCCTTCGCTATGAATGTATTGAGCACATGCCATTTGGGCCTTTTAGCTACTTTTAGGCAGTTGGAAAGCATGTCCTCTATAGCCTTTTCAATATTGCGGCCTTTTATTTATGCATACAACATGGAAGGGAAATGCTTTTCACAAAATAATACCTACTTTCACTTCACCGCTTCAGGTTTTATCTCATTACAGGAGCAGAAAATCAAAATAAAATAAGAATCAATGCATTATTGTAGAAATAAATCAGATGCAAGCAGAGAGAGAGATCAGAGTGGCCTGTGTAATATATTCATAAGCACCACAATAATAAGGGGGAAGTGGTGGAGGGTACCCCATAGAGTGCTTGTACACTCTATAGTCACTGGGCAGTATTGGGTTTATCTGGGTGGAGTCAGGAGTTTCCTGCTGCTGCTCTGTTCTTGTTTAAGAGACAAAAGAAGCTCTTGGCTAGCTCCGTGACATATGTTTCATAAGTAAGCATACTTGTGAGCTCATCCTACTGCTGCTAGGAGCCAGTTAGATGTTTCCTAGCAATTTCGCACCTTGTGCTTTACAGAAGTGCTTTGGCTGAAGTACATCTTCTTCCCAACAGATGCTTCTGTTTCAAGCATAACTGCCTCAAAAGTATTTTAATCTGAGGCACAATGGGGGCAATACAGCAGATGCCCTGTAGCAAACCTTGTGAATTTCACCTTCCTAGTGTGGCTTTGCTTCCTCAAAGCAAATGGGCAATCTATACGTGAAGGAGATTATTTATCACTGTTTGTGCATACAATAAAAGGAACAATGCCATGCTAGAAATCTGTTAGGCTGGAAAGGCTAGAACCTATTTGTGTCCACTTGCTGTGCTGGGTCAATGAACAAGTCCTGAGGGATTTTATCTTACAGTGGAGTGCTGTAATGTAACACTGGAACTCCTAAAGTACCAACTGAAAAGCTTCCTCTTGAGCTAGAAATTGCTCGATGCAGTAAACTTCCTTCTTCAAGATTACTCCAAAGCATTCTCTGGAATAATAGAGCCAGCAGAGATTTTCATTTCACAACATTTTTAATTTCTTTTAGCTTGTTTTTAAGTTTTTATGGTGTTTTTGTTTGGTTTTATGTTTCCATATGGTTGTAACCCGCTGTAATATATGTTTATGATACAGTAATCTAGACATATTTTAAATAAATAATGAACGTGGATAGGAAATGTAGTCTTATCTACCAGTGTTCTAAAAGGCAAAGCAAGAGGTGCTTACTGGTTTACTCTTGCCTCCTTCCTCTCTTCCAAACCATCATCGCTAGTTGCAACTATTTGTCATTTGGACAACCACAATTAGGTACTGTCGGAAGGCATGATGAACAGGTTTTCTACAAAGCAATTGTCAGGGACAGCATAATGATGGGTAAGCAGTGGTGATGTCACTCTTTCATCCTCAAGAAAATGTTGACAACTGGTCAGTACAGTTCCCCATCAGCTGTTCTTAGTATTCCAAAGGAGTACTGCTATACAGATGGTGGGATGGAAATGTCTGAATATCATCTAGGAACATATGCTGGTGCCTTATACTCACATAAGCTTAATTGTCCATTCCCCTTCAGCTGGTTTATATAATACTAGTCTGTGCTCTTGGTAACAGAATATGCAAAATCCCTGTTATCATTCAACTACTGCGCCGTTCCCAGTGGAGTGGACAGACTGGCCACCTCATCAAGCTTTCCACCTTTCATACATTGACGAATCAGACCTTGAGTTAGGTTACATAGGTCTTCTAAACACATCAGAAACATACTTGGGGACAAATCTTCATTCTTAAAATCTTAAAAACTTTAGAAATACTTCAGAGTTCTTTCTAACGAATATATAGTAAGTTGATTATTGTGAAATCAAACTGTTTTTCTAAAGCAATAATAGTGGGCAAGAAGGGCATATGAGCTTCCTCTAATATATGATGCACCCCCCCAAAAAAAATCCTTACACTGTAGCATGCCAAGAAACGTTCCCGTTCAACACCACGAACCATGATGTTACTTTAGCTTTTTGAAAGCATTGCATTGGCTCTGCAGGAACAAATAGTGGGAAATGTTTCTCATGGACAGGCCAGACATCTCAATAGATACTTTGCAATAATAATAAAGAATCACTCAGACAAATGGCTCTTTCCCCATATCTACTTTGCATATTTTAAAAAGAAACCTTGGGTGAAATAAACAGTATATTCTCATCAGAGTACATGTATTTTAAAAAGTCAATACCAAAAGTCTTTCTCTTACTTGAATAGATTGTCACATATTTAAAGCCCAGACACTAGCATACCTTTATTTTCAGGGTCACAATCCATTTATAAATATTTAGGATGCTGTATACCAGGACAAGTACCAGTGCTACAGTTGGATGTTTCCTATTTTCAGTATCAAACATTAAATCAAACAATTAACAGGAAAGTTTATATTCACTTGCTTTTTGAAGTGTAGGAGCAGCTTTTTACTTTCACTAACATATTTTCTGTGCTTTTGAGCTAAATGCCATTAAGTAAGGCTATTGTCCTCCCAGGGGACACCCGGTTGTTGAAGTCTCCATCAAAAAGGGGGCTTCTTAGAGTATGACAATAGCTGTCTGTGCACAGGCCCAGTTTTCATGATTCCTCTTTAAAGAAGAAGGGAAGAATGGTGCAGTATTAATAGTGGTGTGCCCACTTCTCTGTGCTATGATGCAGCCAGGGCTCATAGTGAGGCAAATATGTGAATCGCCAGCTCATTGTATTAGGTGGGTTTACTGACCCAATCACAGAACAGCTAGGGTAAGCCCTGAAAGAAGTAGGTTTGCCAGGAGGACTGAAATGTGCTGCCATGTTATGATGACCTTGTTTGGGTCCCAGTGGTTGTCTGAACTGACAAGCTATCCTCTCATGCTGGTGCTGGGACACCTTACGCTGGTTCATGGGAACTGCTGCCTCATGACTGGGATGCAAGATACAAATTCAGCTTCTGACTGCAACATTCAGGCTTGTGGTTATATATGGCTCATAAATAACCTGATTTTATTTTGTGCTAATGACTCATTGAACTTATGAGTGCTTCCTGGAAATTGGGGACTGTTACTGGAATCCATTAATGCATCAGAAGACTCATTAAGTCCCTGCATGACTACAAAAAATAAAAAAATGCTCATCTTCCTGTACCTAGGGCAGAACATTGTTTTCTGGGCTTTGGTTGTCTGCATATTAAATATAAAAATGTCTCTATATATGGTATTGTAGGAAATCTTCCAAGGGGAATGGCAGAGGTGTTCCTGAGCTCCCAGGCCTGGCAATTAAAATCTGGGCTCATGATACTTGCTTCAGTTACTGAATAAGTATTAACTTGTATCACTTTCCCATGTCCATTTTATATATATTCCTCTCCAGTTGTAGCAACGGTGTGGTGGTGAAGCAGTGGTTCTGACCTGCCCTCCTAATGGCTGAGTTACTACTGCTTACTGTGTGGGAGGAACAGAGGGGCAAGGTTGTGGGGAGGTCAGCACAGTACAGATGCCTTTGATTTCCCTTCCTGCCCAGCCTCTTTCCTTTAAATCCCACTGCTGGCAGAGCCAAGTAGCCACAGGGAGAGGGAAGAAGAAGGTAGTTCTCTCTCTACCATCTCTGGTGCCTGGCACATTGCACAACAGCACACCAAGAGTTAAGGCGCCAGTATGCCCCTTGGGAACCATGCCATAGTCATTGAGAAAACAAGGGGCACTGATGCCTTGTGTCTGCTATGCATCATTCCAGGAACCCAAGAGAGAAGGGAGGGATCCTCTCTTTTTCCTCCTCCTGTGGCTGCTCACAATCCAAGAAGTGCTGCCAGCAACACCAGTCAGTAAGTGGAGTTTGAGGAAAAGGTGGATCTGGGCCTGAAAGTGAAAGAGCCAGGCAGGGAGTGAATATTGGAGCCTCACATTGGCTCACAAATTAGCAAAGCTGCATCCTGATTTGTTTGGAACTAGCTCAGCTTAATTCCAACCCAATGCAAAAGGAAGGAAGAGGAGCTGCCCACTTCTAATCTTTTATGGATGATGGTTGCAGAAAGATGCTAAGTTTCACCAAAGATGCTAAGTAAATATTACCTACCTTTGTTCAGCTTTCTTTCAGGCTGTCAATATAATAGACCAGAACATCTGGAATCTGGCACCAGATCAGGTCCTTATTATCAGATGGCACACAGTGTTTTCAGGCTTCATTTTGGAGGAAAGGGGGGAATTCCTGTCTATGCACTGCTGTAATGGTTCTAGGGGTTGCTCGTGCGTAAGTTGTCGCCACTCCTGGCTGGGTTACCTGGGTGAACCCTTTCTGTCCGGACAGCCACCCATCCGTGGCTGTCTCAATCGCTGGCAGGATCCGTCAGTGGGCGTTTCTTGAACTTCTTCCAGCAAAGAAGTTCTTTGACGCCTAGTCTCCTCCTACTCTCCCTGCGCGGAAGTGGTGTGGGCAGCGGAGGACCCGTGCTCTCCCCGCTGGTCTCCGGCGAGGAGTCCTGGAGCCCCCTCACCAATTCCCCCATCTGCCCCCCTTCTCCACTGGTGCTACGCTGATTCCCTTTCCCAGCAGATGGGCTGCCTCTCTCCCTACTGGGACCCTCTCCGGCATCCCTCTGGAGCCTTCCCTCCGCCTCTGGCTCTGATGGCAGTTCCCTGACAACTACAATCGGGAGCCAGGAATTAGTTTTTATGAAATTTCGCATGAACCTGTTTAATTATTACACTGCTTCTAGAGAAGAAATTAAGCTGAATGGCCATAAAATGCACTTAAATCATATTCTAATCAACCTTAAGGATTCTGTTTACACTGTGAAGCTTTAAAATGTTCATTAAATATGCACAGCATTTTGCAAAAGCAGTATGAATTGCAACTTTTGATTTCTGAGGAAACAGTCTATTAAAAAGTATAGAATATTACAGTACAGGGCTTCTGTGGAAACCCACTGAGGCAATTTGTACTGGTGCTTAAACATTTTGTGAGACACATTTCAGATAACTTCCAGGAAACAAAGTCTACACATACTTAAAAGAGCTGAATATATCTTTCCCTGATTGGTTTTGCTGAGATATCTTCATTTTCTTTGTGAAGGCAAATATAAAATTAGAAGCAATCCTAATCTTTCGAAACATCGATAGAAAGTTGATTTCATGGCATGTGGATAATGTCTGCAAGAATGAAGCATCATTCTTGTTTTCCATACAATAACTGAGAAGGAAAAGCTCTCTATATAAGAGTTGGTACATTAATTTGCTTATTTTCTTCTTTCCTACCTGTTACTTTTAACCTTTAGTGTAATGTCTTTTAAATTACTAGCTGGCCTCATTCCTTGCATGTATTTATTTGAATGCAGACAGAGTACAATGAGTGATATACGGCAGAATACCTCAAAATTGGGTCTATAATCTAGCACTTGTGTTCTTTATCACCAGTATGAGGGTTATGCTTTTTTACCTAATGCTCCTGTTTTGTTTTGTTTTTGTATTGTGTTTTGTTTTTTGTTTTTTGTTTTGGATTTATGTTTTCTAAATCCACACATGTTCCAGTTATGTTTGCTTGCTTGCTTTGTTCTGTAAGAATAGCATGTGCAAGGAATGCTACTTTATTTGTAGACAGTAAACAGGTAGTTTAAAGATGAGGCAGTACTAGAACCGCAGCAATCAATTGTCAAGCTTAAGTGCTCCTGGCTTGCAAAAGCCTCTCCAAAACAGCCCAAAGGAAAGCCACACTACATAATTAAAGCATATGATTTGTGATTACTAAAATGCAGCTGTGACGGTTCAAGGAGTAGCTTGACCTGGTTGAATCTTGTGCTTGGTAAGCATGGCAAGTTTACTTTAGCATGCTGCTTGTCAGTCGCTCCTGGTACTAGGCGTCTGTTTCCTACTGTGTTTTGGAAGACAGGAAGAGATTTTGGCCAAAATCTATTGGGAACTACTTAGAATGTGCTTCACTGAGCAACTTATCTCCATTCTGCTACTAAGCCAGCCCCGTTCTCTGGATCTGACCTCAAATAAGGGAGTTCTCTCCTATAGTGGCGCAGACCTCAGCTAGTGATGTGTGAAACAATGCTAATCATGCCTCAAAAACCACTTGTGGTTTTCACATCTCCTTTTAAATGCTGAGGGGGGTGACAATGACTCAAAAGGGTTTTTGCACAGCCTTCTCTCATGCAAGCTCCCACCCGCCCCCATTTGCCAGAAAAGACCTTCCCTCAGCAGAGGAAGAACTGGTAGCGAGATCGTGAGTTCCTGTTTTTGCTGCTAGTTTTTGTTCTTAATTTGACAGGATTTACCCCAATGACAAATACACTAATATTCTGGATACTTGAACTGATTCATCTGGAGCAGCAATCACAAGCAGAAAAGGTTTAAGAACAAACCAGTAATATCCTTCTCTAGATTCTAGATTGGAAGTGACTAACTGCTTTTCAGGGGCCCAAGCATATCCTCACTCCAGCATCATGATGCAGTTTCCCTCCCTGATCATCAGACTGATCATGTACAAATCAGCTGAGAAGGTAGTCCTGGGTGCACAATTGAGAAAGTAGAAACCCACTTTTGACCACACCCAAGGTCAAGGGTAAATGTGACCCATAGGCAGTAAAGTTTACATGTCTCTGATCTAAACAAAGAGTGTTTCACTCTAGCCTTCTCTTTGTCTAATTGGCAAGACCTGTTTTCCTAAATCTCAGTTATTGCTGTGATTTTATTCATTGGATAAAAACAAAGAAAGGCAGGAACAGACTTATTTCTCACAAAACATGATAGTAAGAGGATAGTGGCTGTACCTTTTGCCTCCTATCTTTGGTTGAAGAGATGCTAAGAACTTGTTTTAAAAAATAAAGAAAGTTGGGCATCAGGGGAATGCAGGCCCAGGTGCAGCGAGGCTGTGGGAAGCCTGCAACTAACATGGGAAGATGAAAAAAAATCACAGGACAATCACTTTGGGATAAAATAGACCACAACTTTATTGATTACAGGTGAACATAGATCTTGGCATAAGCACAGCACCTTGGCATAGCACCTACCCCCGCTACTGGTTGATTTCTGAGCAGGGTTAATCCCAGATCACCCCTTGACATCCATCGTATTGGGGTGATTTCTCTAAGATCACAATTGGGGGGGTTGTCATGGCTCATCAGCCCCCATCTGGGCATCAGAATGGAAACACATCCCCTAGACCCATTTAATGGAGTACATTAAATGGAGTACACCAGTGGAGTACACCAATCCCTTTGAATGAGAGGGGGTCCCAACCCCCTTTGTCTTATTTCCTCATCCTCTTCTTTGGAAGTCAAGCGCCAACTGGACCTTGGGCAGAAGGTGCAACCTCGCTTTGTAGCCAGGGAGAAGACCTGAAGGGTAAGGTTCCTACTCTGGTCTGCTCCAAAGTCCCACCCCCACTGACCCACCCATTATTGGTCAAAATCACGGGTGAGCCACTATAAGCCCCTGCTCAGTGAGGAAACTGGTGTCCCCACCACCACCGTTGCTGCTGCACCAGCCCACAATCACTGCAGTTTTTACAGCTCATATTGGGAGGAAATAGCTTTCTTCTTCCTTGCAGACAAGCCATTCTTGTTCAATTGATAACTCCTGCAATGTCATGACATGCAGAGTTACAGCAGCATTATGGGATAACTTTGGGCATTCACAAACTGCCTTAAGGTTGGCACTGCTATGGCAGCAACAACCACTATTTTATTGGCATGCCCTCACCACATTACTTTTTAAACACTTTATCACCCAGTTGTGTATATAATACATCTGGAATCAGTAGTAGTTTCAGTGCCTATCCCATGCTTTGGTTTGGATGCTATGCCTAGGTTTATCCTATAATGCTTATGAAATACTGTGGGTCATAATGTCTGTTTGCAAGGTCAGTGGTTCATACCATTGGGCTATAAATTGTATTATCTCTTATTTGTACAATATAATTTCCAGAGTCCTCCTGTGTAAATATGAAATAATCCATTCTATAGAAAGAGGTAAAAATTAAACACTTTCCTTCAAATGAATGGGGTAGTGTTTTGTTTTGTTTGTTTGTTTAATATCTTGGCACAATATTGAAGGTATCAATTTCTATAGTGTTATTTTGCTAAAATAAATTTCCTTCAAAATAATACAGGAATGTTCTGGGTTCCCAACATACAAATGTATTTTGAACCATCTTTGCTTTGGAAAGAAAAGACTCCAATTTCTTCACATAAAAGCTATTTTTCCAATAGTGTCATCTGTTTCCTAGGAGACTCGATCACACTTGTGTTAACCTCTTTCAAGTTCCCCCTGGATGGATCTGTCATGCAATTAGGTTACTGAGGGGCTTCCATGACAAATAGGATTCTGTTTGCTTTTGATATACTTACGATCTGGAAGCTTTACTTAAGCTTTTCTGCTGGTAGATGGTGTCTTAGGAGTGCTGCATGCTGTTTTAACTAACAAACAAGCAAGCAAACACATAAAAATCTACCCCATTAACTCTCCAGCAACTTTGTTTCATTATTTTTCATTTATTTTTTTATTTATGATTTTTTAGACATTCTGTCCATCTTTACCCTCCACTGGAGTCACTCAAAGTGGCTAACAGAAGATTAAGAAGCAAAGAATAAAAACAGCAATAATTGTATCCAGTTCATTAACAGAATCTAAATACTGCTTAATCATCAAAGCCTCTAAGCAGTTTATATAATATGGCCAATAATCCAGCCATTCACACAAATGAAATGCAAACACAACATATCTCGATACTAGAAGCAGCATTTTATTTTTATTTTTTTAAAGGAACTAAGAGAACCAGAACTCACAATATCTGGAATACTAACAGTGTTTGATGAAGGGGGTGGGGTGGGGAGACAGGCCGCCTGATGCCGGCAACAGAAACAAAGATACAGATGTTCTAGCTTCTTGTGAAAGTGAGTTCCACGTACTGGGTGCTGCCACTGAAAAGGTCCTCTCACACATTGCCACCAAACACACCTCAGATGTCAGTGGCCTGCAGGGCCACACCAGCAGATATCAAATGATGCACTCAGGGAGAGGTGTTTTTTTCAAGGGCCTTGGTTCCAAACTGTTTAGGGCTTTAACGGTAATAACCAGCACTTTGAATTGCACTCTGTCATGAGCTGGCTACCAATGAAATTGATGCCATAAAGGGCTTACATTATCTCAGCTGGTCAAGATTTCAGCAGCATTTGGCGCCGACTGAAATGTCCAAGTGGTTTTCAAGGACCACTCCTCACAGTGTGTGTTAATGTATGTCCAGCTGAGCTGTAACTAGTACATGTATGGCAGTGAAGCCAGGGGCAAATGTGGGTGAAGCAATGGATGTAGCTGTTGCCTTTGTATAGGATGTGGCTTCCAGCCACAAAAAGTCAGAGATTTCTACACACACAGATCCATATGCATCGCTCCAAGCAAGCAGAAGTCTGTACCAGTTGCAGTTCCCAGACTATTTTCAAAAACAGCCTCATGCGGAGCACATTAAAATTATCTACCCAAGTTTACCAAAGCATGGGGCACTGCGGCCAGGCCCTCTGTGGCCAGGAATGACTACAAATGGCAAATCAGCCAAAGCTGAGAATAGGCAATGCCAATGACACCACGTGGGCTTCCAGGGACAAAGCTGAATCAGTGAATACCCTCAGACAATACGCCTTATTCCTTCAGAGGGCGTACAACTCTGTCCAGAATAGGAGACCTTCTAATTCACAGACCCCAAGACCCACCAACACAGCACTTCCACTTTGTTGGGGATTCAAACGCAGTATATTGGCCCTCATCCAGTTCATTACTGCTCTTGTTCAAAATGCATACTGATAACCTATTCTGCACCAGCTCTGTCAT
The DNA here is from genome assembly GCF_027172205.1 of Podarcis raffonei. Lineage (NCBI taxonomy): Eukaryota > Metazoa > Chordata > Lepidosauria > Squamata > Lacertidae > Podarcis > Podarcis raffonei. Next base: position 58,477,206 of record NC_070604.1, read on the forward strand.
TTATTTATTCATCATTTAGCATATACAGTGGTACCTTGGGTTACAAACACCTTGGGTTACAGACTCCCTAACCAGAAGTAGTACCTCGGGTTAAGAACTTTACCTCAGGATGAGAACAGAAATCGCTCGACGGCAGCGGGAGGCCCCATTAGCTAAAGTGGTGCCTCAGTTAAGAACAGTTCCAGGTTAAGAACGGACCTCCAGAACGAATTAAGTTCGTAACCAGAGGTACCACTGTACTCAGATACTCTTGGAAGGCACTGTTGTTAGTAGCTGCAAAGAAAAAAATACTTTGTTGGGGATCTGCTGTTAGGTCTGCTAATGTGGACTCCACCACAACATTAATCACATAATGCCCCCACACAAATTCCAACTGACTAATGGTATTATGAGTTAGCTATGAGGAAATACAAAAACTGTTTGTCTCATGCCGAATTGTAATTCTTCTTAGAAAATTATGCTGTGCAAATGCTGCATTGATCTTGGGAAAATATAACAGTAATAATATCTAGGGGGTTAATATTCTAATGATGTACGTTCAGTAATATTTTTCACAATTAGTATTTCATGATGGATGTCAGTGGTATTAATTTTTTTTCACTTTAGCAAGCAAGGGATTAGCTGTAAATAGCCTGAGAAAGGGCTGTAGAACTTTCTTATGAATAAATTAAGTGTGAATATTCATCAAAATAATAAATGTAACTTCTAATACCAGCTTGCATTGTTTTATGAACTACTCAAGTATATATATATATATATATAATTCAAACACATATAAAAATGTAGCACTGAAAGTAATTGTAATAATTAAGTTTTAAGACTTTTTATTTTTTCAGAGAAATGTGATAAAAATCTGGATATTGTTCGTTTTTTGTAAATAAATATATCACAACTTGTTACATAGTTTTATAAGCCATTTAACTTATATAAAGCTCTACAATATACTTGAGACAAGAGCTGCCGAAAGTGGAAGGTCACTTCATAAGTGGTAACAACACAGGTGCTGATGCTTAATGCATCAATGTGGTGTGTGTGCCAATTTGCTGCATATGAGAAGTTTACTGTGTGAGTTAAACAAAAAAACAAAACCCTTCTCATTTGACAGGTTTTCTTTCCAGGGCACCCTTTTCTGAGGAGTATAATGTAGCCAGTAGCCAACCCTACAACCTTAATTATTTCCTTAATTATTATTAAACTGGATGATTTTAATGAGCTCTGCATTTGGCTGCCTTTGAAACATCTCTGGAAACTTTGGTTGATCCCAGTATACAGCAATGATGATGTTAGTGGGTGTACACCTGTGGGAGACTACTGGTTGCTGGTTTGTTTCTGGGCACAACTGAAAGGACTGGAGATTACTTTTGGAAAAAGAAATGGTTTGAGCCTACTTAGGATACTTAGGGCCCATCTTTTCCCAAACCAGCCTATCCACTCCCTAAGATCTGTGAGGGTGGGATTCTTTTTTGTGTTCCAGTAATGGCTGAGGCAAGGCTGCTCGGGAAATAGTAGGGCCATGCCTAAACTGTGGGACTTCCTGCCTCACAGGTCTTTTGGGCCTCTTTCCTTATTATTTGCTGCCTGGCCAAATCATTTATTGCTATTACCATTATCATTTGTATTCTGCCAGGCTTTTGACCTGCTAGATTTACTTCTGTTTTATTATTGTTTATTGCTTGATTTTCATTGGACTTGATTGTGGAGGGGTTTTTTTAATTAAAAAATGATGTAAGCTGTTTTGAGTGTTGCAGATATAGTAGAAAAGCTAAGAATTCATTGTGTCTAGTCCATTAGACTAACGAAAGCTGCAGTGAAATGTTAGTCACTCCATGTACTCTTCTTCTTCCATTTGAGGATAGAATGATTTCTCCCCACCCCATAAAAATAAAAGTAGACATACAAAAGGGGTATTGACGTATCAGTGCTAACATTTCCCAATATTTTCAAAATAATGTGGCAGCCATCAATAAGACCACATTGAATTTTGCAAAACAGAACCCTGAGCTCCCTAGTGCTATTCAAGAAACATGCTCCTCTGCCCTAACAAGATACACTGACAAGTACAGAAAGACCTCTGACAATGCTTGGATGAACTGAAGATTTAACAATATACTGGAAGAGCTCTCCTGATGAGAGGACTATTTTATTTTATTTTTACTATCTAGTATGGGAAGAACCTACTCTACTGTAAAACACTGGGATATTCTGAATCTAAAGCTGCAGTCTTGTATCCACTTACCTGGATACAAGGTTTCCAGGTAATGCAATGGCTGATTAGGTATGTGTGGGATTGTACTGTAACACATTGCACATGTCTTCACAAAATAAGCTAAGTTATGCTCATGAAAAGAGAAAGAAAAATATGACCCCCTGTGGATCTGGTGTGCTTGGAAGGAATTGTAGTGTGTGCAGGGGGTGGGGAATTTCCCTGCCAACATAAGCACCACAAAATCCTTTGCAAGCATCCATGTCACATGGGGGGGGTGATCCTTAATAATTGTTGGATTTCCTGTGTTAACAGATGAGGCCACAGGCGCCAGCTCTTAGGGGTCAAGCCCTTTTGGTCCCCACCTATTTTTTGGGGTAGGGGCCAGATCTCCTCCCCTCAATGTCCCAAAAGCATGGAGCTGAAGTGCAGAGCTGATTGTAGTGTGCCTCCAACGGTCATCTCCTTCTTCTCCTTCTCCTTCTCCTTCTTATTCTGCTTCTCCTCCTTCTGCAGAGGGGAAGAAGGGTCGAAGCAGCCTTCCGCCAGTGGTGGTGCCAAGAGGAGGAGGAGCCTCTGGCCACTAAGCCATGCGGCCACCATGTTTAGCTCCACCCCCAGCTCCTCCCAATGTCCTGACATCACACACGTGACTTTGTCTCTCCCCTGTCCCCATTTGCCCTTGCAAGCTGACACCTTTGACAGAGGCTGAAAATCCTCATAATTAGTTTATGATGACAGAATGGCTGTAAAAGCTCTTGCTGCTGGATTTTATCGTGCATTGAAGCCAATTGTGGTACCTTTTCCCATTATGAGTAGCACCTTAACTATGTAAGGGCAATTAATGATAAAACAGTCTTATTCAAGAGAATGAGACACTGGAAAATCTGCCTAGTTCCAAAAGCTTTATTCATCATTTGCAGCATATGTATTGTTTTAATGGTCAAAAAGACTATCCATTTTTGTTTAAGCATAATGAAAGAAAGAAAGAAAGCTTTACAGAGCAAACTGCTTAGAGCCTGCTTGGTGACCACTAGTCTCATAAAATGCAGAGGCGTCCATGGTAAAATCTATGTGGAACCTTGTGAAAGACCCAATGCACATTCAGCTCAGCTTTGTGGTTCATGTGGCAGAAACACAGAAATCCGACTTAAAGGAAATTTGAAAACACCAAGCCAACTCTTTGTTGTGCTGTTCAGAGTGGGGAAATCATCAAGGGTTTAAAATATGCAGAAGCCTCAAGAGTCAGCAACTAAATAATTCTAGATGTTGTTCAGCATGGCCATAAGGAAAACACTGCTGACAGTGAAGACTGGAATGGTACAATGTGAACTGTGAATATATGAGCTGGAATTGTCTGATCAAAATGTCTCAAATAAGGGGCATATAGGAGCTGTGTGTAGAGCAGGAATGGCTAACCTGTGGCCCTCTGGATGTTATTGGACTCCAATCCCCAACTGCCCTAGCAAGCATGGACAATGGTGAGGGGTGAGGGGAGTCCAGCAACATCTGGAGGCACACAGATTAGACACCTCTGGTGTAGACGGTATACAGAATGTAATATGGAATGCATGTTAGCAGACCTTGGGACTTAGTTGAATTAGACTGGAATAATCACTTACAGCTTTCAGAGTTCAAAGGCTCATCTCCTTCAGCATTCTGTTCTCACAATAGCCAACCAGATGTCTATGGAAAGCCTGCAAGTAGGCCATGAGTCCAAGAGCTTTGAAAGCTAATGCCATGCCAAGTCCTTCCCAATTTATTGCAGGGAAGTTGTGGGATTTAAACCCATGTCTCCAAGATTAAGACCTAAATACCACACATTCTGTACTGCAAAATATTGGCTTATTTCCCCCTTTCTTCTCCTATACTCTGAGGAATAGATTAGATTGCTTTTATTTTATTAAACTGACTCCTGGAAATGTTTTCCTTAATGCATGTAACTGTAGAAATTCAGTTCAAAGAGATGCTCTTTAACTCTTCCCTACTGTTATAAAGGTTCTGATTGCTCTGTGTCCCCATTGGGTGTCTGCAGAAATCAAAAAATGTGAGGCAGGAATCAGATGTATGCTTCTCTTTCATGATGAAGGGAGAATAACGTACTCTATGAAGTAGAGAAACATTAATAAAACCATTCAAGAGTGGTGGGATGCATAACAGGATTCATCCAGGACTAAGATTTTTATTGCATGTTTAGAGAAAACATTATTTGCAAGAGAATTGCACTGCTTTGCATCAGCGGCAAAGAACATTTTTCAAACAGAGAGTTACATTCCCATCTGGGCAACCTTCCAGGACCATATGTCAGTGGTGGATGGGTCTAGTAGCAAAAGAACAATTGCTTTGTATAGTAATCCTGTTTGACTTTGTATAGTAAGCCTGTTTCTGCATATACACACCCTTCTCTGTCTGCCATCCAGGCCACCAGGAGGCATCTTCAGAGTTCAAAGACACACTGCAGCCAAGCAAACACTCAAGGAAGGTGAGAAATAGGGGTAGAGATGAGTGTGAACTGGAGAGAAAGGGATGTGGCTTTGGGAGAATGCTAAGGGCCAGGTAAAGAAGTCTAGAGAGTCACATTTGGCCCTCACATCTCGGATTCCCCACCCCTGCTGACAATATTAAAACCTGGGTGCTATGATCATGTTCCTCCTATGTTTCACCAACTGCCTGGCTTCCAGTTCATTTCTGTACCCCATTCAGTAAAAACCTGGTTGTCTCCACTATCAAAGCTGCCTTGTTGCTTTTGCTGTTGTGTTTATTTATCTACTGTCTTGTTGATGGCTAGGTAGTGAATTGGCAGAGTTGTAGATGAAAGCCTGTTTCTGAAATTGGATTAATATTGGTTTCCGTCCCCACTTTCAGGCAACCTTGCAATTTGTAAAATTGAGTCCTTGATCATGTTCTTTAGAGCACAGCCTGGAGATAGCAAGCACTCCTCCCCATGTCAGCCTTTCTGTCATCGCAAAATTTTATAGAAGTTTCCTCTGTTGGGGGGAAAAGATCAATTTACAGTGCAATCCTACGTATGTTTACTCAAACATATGTGCAACTGAGTTCAATAGCAAGTAAGTGGGTGCAGGATTGCATATATATCTTGTGCACAAACCACAAGATTTCCCATTTCAGTGCTTTGGGAAAGAGCAAGGTTCAATCCAAAGCTGTTCCAATTTGACCCAATGTCTGATTCTGACTCCAATATGGAATATGTACTGCTCCTATTCACTATTATGGGGAAATAAAAAATGGCTATAGCCTTTTCCCCTTTTGACAGAATTGAATGTAATTTGCAAGCATATTTCTCCTTTTTTAAAAGGGGCCATCTGTAACTTTGGAGAGGATTGTTTTTGGCAGAATATGATTAAATTTGCAAGTCCATTCTGAGGGGATGAATATTGTCAGATTTCAGAAGGATGTATGCAGCAGTTTATGTGCAGGGATAACCTTTGCAGTTTGGAGTGGTCAAAAAAAGACTCACTTAATCTCTCCTGTTGTTTTATAGGCAATTTGTATGAAAGTAGCATACATTAGACATGTGCTCCTGTGTGAGAAACCTGCCAAACTGAAGACAAATCAGTCCAGGAGTTTTGTACTGGGTATCTTGAAAGGTTGATTTGGCTGAAAACTAAAAGGGTTTTGCTTCCCGGTTTGTGTTTTGTGGCTATGACTGGCAACCACAGCATAGGTTTCCTTAAAAAAATAAATAAATACCCGGCACAAGGATGGAGGATTATGCTCAGGAACCCTCAGGAATCCAAGGGAGGGTACACCTTGCATCCCCATCTGTAATATCATTAAAAATCACCCCTCCCTCTGCTGCAATTAGTATTTGGTGGGAAACGTTCATTGGTGCCAACTGGAGGTTTTTTCCTATTGCTAACTGCCACATGGGAGAAGGTCACTCCCCCCACCAAATATTGCAGCTGTAGGTCTAGATCTACTCTCCCAACACACTGCGTTTCTGAGAACAATACACACATACACACCGAGAGTGCTTGGTATTTAATTTTTTAAGACCTTCTGTGATTGCTAAAAGCTTTGCGGCCATAATTGTCTCAATGATTTAGATGCAACATACAATATAAAAAGGCACAGTACTTATAAAATCATACTGAATCCTTATTCTGTCTTCAGCAGCATTGACTACCCCTTCCAGTTTGGTGTCATCTGCAAATTTGATGAGCATCCCAATACCTTCATCCAAGTCATTTATAAAGACTTTGAACAACAAAGGGCCCAGGAAAGAACCCTGCGGCACTCTACTTGTCACTTTTTTCCAGGATAACGAGGAATCATTAGTGAGCACTCTTTGCATTCAATCAGCCATCTACAAATCCACCTAAAAGTAACCTTGCCCAGCCCACATCTTACCAGCTTCTCCACAAAAATATAGGGGACTTTATCACGAGCCTTGCTGAAATCAAGATACACTATGACCACAGCATTCCCCTAATCCACAAAGCTTGTAACTATCAAAAAAAGAAACAAGATTTGTCCAGGCTGAGTTGTTTCTGAGAAACACATATGGGGTCTTAGTAATTACAGCATCCTTTTCTAAGTGCTGGTAGACTGACTGTTGAATTATCTGTCCTAGAACCTTTCTTGGTATTGATGTCAAGCTGACCGGCCAGTAGTTACCTGGATATTCTTTTCCCCTCTTTTTGAAGATGGAGACAACATTTGCTTCTCTCCAGTCCACAGGGACCTCACCTGTTCTCCAGGAATTCTCACAGATTATAGACAAAGTCTCTAATATTACATTCACAAGCTCCTTTAGTACCCTTAGGTGCACCCTTAGGTGCATCAGGCCCTGGAAATCGAAATTCATTTCAAGTAGCTAGGTGTTCCCTTACCACCTCTTTGCCTATCTCGGTCTGTAGCTCCCTCCTTGCATCATTTATTCTGTTATTAGGTTGGGCACTGCTTTCCTTTTGCGTGACGAGGCTAAGTGGATGTTGCGCAATTTTGCCTTATCCCTATCACCCAATAGCATTTCTCCATGCTAGGGACCTACTCCTTGCTTGTTCTTCTTGCTTTGAACATAACCAAAGAAACCTTTATTGTTACATTTAAACTCTCTTGCAAGCCTGAGTTTATTTGGAACTTTGCTCACCTGACCTCCTTGCAGGTGTTAGCTACTTGTGTATGCTCTTCTTTCATGGTTTCTCCTTTCTTCCATTTCTTATACATGGCATTCTTAAATCTCAGCCTCTCTGTAAACTCCTTATGTAGTCACACTGGTTTCTTTATGTTCCACCCACTTTTCTTTGTTGTTGGAATTGTCTGCCTTTGTGCCTTCAATATTTCACCTTTAAGAAACTCCCATCCACCCTGTATTTCCTTCTCTTTAAGCATTTGTGACCATGGGATTTCACCCAGTAGTTCCTTAAGCTTTTTGAAATCGGCCTTCTTAAAGTCCAAAGAGTACATGTCTGACTACACTCTGTTTCCCCTTGCCTTTGTATAATGAGAGTAGATTAAAAAGTGTTCCATTTATGTGGTACAGTTCTCACATGGGGACTTTGAAATAAGCCCATATGTGAAAATTTCACTCACTATGAAATATCTGCCACAACAAACAGGTAGACTAAGCTTACTCAAACAGAGGTTTGATGGGGAAGCTGGTAAACAAACAAAAAAAACATGAACTGCAGGTTGCTCTGAAACAAATATTTATGAAAATGTCATGATGTTTGTAATCCCACTTGAAGTTTGCACAAGGCTTTTGTTCTTCCTTGTGACTCCCTGGTTTGTAGAATCATAAAATCCTATGGTCATAATCTGGAGAACTTCTCAAATCCACATCATAGTGTTACGTTTATTAGACCAAGTAAATGTAATAAAAGTGTGCAAACTTTCAAGTTCTTTGTTTGAGAGAGGGTCTGACTCTAGGTGCACCCAAAGCCTTGTGCATGCACAGCAAGACTTCAGTTTTTGCCTTTGATGAGCCAGATGTTGGCACTCTTATTCCCCTGCTATCTCAGAAACTGGCCCTGAAACCCCCCTTTTGTAATTGTGAATATTATCAATCTACAGCAGGGGTAGACAGAGTAGTACCCTCCAAATCAACTCAACCATTGGTCCTGCTGGCTGTGGGGGATGGGAGTTGGAGTCAAATAACTGGAGAATACCATATTGGCTACCAGTGCTCTACATAAATTATTTTAGAAGGTTCTGATGAACAGTTGAGGTTATGAAGCAGATACACATTCATTATTATACTATATTATGCATTGTGATGGTTTTGTGAATGCTCTGGCATGATTCAGATGGTCAGTTACATAAACACACACACATACATATTCCAGCATTCTTTCTAAAGCTGTTTGATTCCAAACTTCACAGCATAGTTCATTGCTATTCAAAGTGTTTTATTTTAACTGTACTATCTGACATCCCCAAATCTACACAAATATACACATCTTTGGCTGAAATGAGTCCATTATAAAATAGTCTCAAATTCAAAGTGTCAAAATAGCAACTCATAGGTATTAGTAGATCAGGGTGGAGGGGTTAGAAATGTCATCAAGGTCAAAATCAAAATTGATTTAATCTTCAGCATTCTTGTGCCTAGTGTAACACTAATATTTGCAAGTTTTATAGAGTAAAAGGCCACATGAAATAAAATTTTCCTGAGGAGGAGAAGAAGAGACTCTCTCAGTAGTTTCTTAAACCAGTTTGTCAGGTTTAAAAAGCTACCAGGGACTCTGGACATGGACCTGCTGCTAGAGAAAGTGAGTTCAGGGATAAACAGAGATCATACCAATTTGGGACTATAATGGACCTCTTTGATTCTATTACATGCATGACAGGCTTCCTGGTGTACCCCAGCAGAAATCTTCTTTGAATTGAGCGTCAAGGACTATGGAGAGATTGATCATTTATCTGAAATAATGTTATTTCTCTGGTTTATTCTGTTTGTGCAACCACTGGAAAAATATTTCCTTTCTTGACAGAAGCATCTAACAGAGCTTATCAACCTCAGGGGGTGGGGATTCTTCTGCCACAATAAATGGGTTCCTTATTAAATATTTTTTTACTGTTATGTTAATACTAACATTGCAAATTAAGTACCTTCTAAAACATCTCCTTGTTATTAGTTGTATAACTCGTTTCTTTGTTCGTCAGGGCTGAAGGCTTCAGCGTTTTGATTTGTTTTTGAGCAAGGAAACAGAAAGGTTGTGCTATTGGCCTAGAAAAAGTGGAATATTAACCCATTGTGAACTATATCATAGAGCAGTGGGTTCATGTTGTGCTTGGCAGCCTTTCACAGGAAACTATGAACTGTTCCCAGGAGAAGGGTCAGTTCTTCCCTAGCCCTTCCAAATGGATGCTTTGCTTTGCTTTTGAAAAAGCAACCTCAACCTACTGCTAGACACTTCCAATCAATGTCTATTCTGTGCTCATTTATATTTATTTATTGAGAAGGACATGCCAGTTTCATTTGTGAAGAGCAGATGAGACAGCTCTCCATAAGTGAAACCAGCTTATTGTTGTTTGTGTGTAGTGAATATATGCACAAGAACGCTGGTGAGCACACCTAGCAATCATCTCCTAGGATAATTTAACCAACAGTGCTAGAGGAGGAAAGAGGTGGGTGGTGCATTATGCAATTATCTTCCCACCTCCAACCCCTGCTAGTTGCTTCTGATCTGTTTACATGCCTGAAGGGAAGAATCCTCCCTTTCAGCATTTTAACCAGGATGCATACATTTTGTCCCCTAACCCTATTTTAGGTATTTCTTTGGGACACTAAGGCAGTAGCTGTTCTTCATCTTCTACAAAGGCAGTTAAAAAAAGTATGCTGTTGTTATCATCTGACGTGCAGCTGAAGAGCTAGTGTTAACAATTAAAGCAACCCTTTTTATTTTATTTTTATTGTCTGGAAACACACACCAGGCAACCAAATTCCACATGGCAGTAAAGAGCATGTTCATTAAAATGTCTTGCAGGGTGGTGCATATGTAGGCAAGGAAACTCAGTACTCCTGCAGTGCACATGCTAGCAGAGAGACTAAACATTTGGATCCAGAACAACTATAGTGTACCATTGTACAGCCATTGCACAAGAATATGCCCTAGGTTTGGCACAGAGACACACAATTACATGTGACCTGGATTTATTTTTCCTTCTGTAACAGAATGGCAAAGCCCCCTGATGGGACAGAACCAAGCTGCTATTCTATTGCATAGGCAAGAAGAGCTAGTCTAACCTTAAGCACAGTAGTAGAAAGAGGGTTTGCTGGAACTGCAGACCCTTATTCCACCAAAGTTAACTTCCCTGGCAAATCTAGTAATTAGGATCACCTCAGTTCAGAAAGGCACCTAAACATTAAAGAAGATTTAAGCACATGCCTAAAAGTTCAAGCATGCCCTTAAGTATGCTAATGATTGAGTTGTGCATGTGATTAACTCATTTCATGAGTTTAGACTGTGGTAAATTGAAAGGCAGGCTAGGTAGAGAGATTACGATAGAGAGAAGTTTAGGCATATCTGTGTGGGGTCATGAATATTAATAGTTTTGTCTCTCTCCAATCTTTCAGCAAGCAGTTGTGATTTTACTTATCAGTCAAACACCTACGTGATTGTGCCTTGTCTTAATCAAGTAATAGGCACTATTATGAATCACATAACTCATCAACATACCACCCACCACTCCCATCCCATATTCACCTTAGGTTCCCACCCTAGGACTACTAACCTTAAGCATCCAAAATCATAAAATGGCTTTGGAAATGATTAGCTTTGAAGACATGTAGGTTTATTGATTTATAGATCCTGTACATTTCCAGAATTCCACCACCATATGTTGGAATACACCTTCCCACCTCATAATATCAGCTAGTTGGAGAAAGAAGTGGGGGTTCAGCAGTCTAATAAGGCCATTTGACTGCTTCAGGGTCTTCACGTTATGACAGTATTTTGCTACCAGGTATTACTTAGAAGTAGAGGACATGAAAGGATCCATATTTCTACTATGAAATTGAGGTAGCCACATTTCCCTAAACTTTAAAAATGTTTTGAGTTGAGAGGTTTTTGTGGAATATGCTTTATCAGCACCGGTCGGTGGGAACTTTGGGGAGCTGCACATATTAGAAATAGAGGTTTTACTAGGGTAGATAACTTACATAAATTACGAAATGCAGCTAAGAATTGACAAAATAGCAAGGCAACATATTTGTGACTCTTCATGGCAGAGTGGAAGGTAATAAAATGGGGAAAACAAAGAGATACATCCATCTCTAATTTGTTGTATACATATAGCAGGCAGATGTTAACAGTGTAAGAGAGACTTCTTTTCAGTCACTTAAAAGTTTACAGTGGTAGCTTGGGTTGCAAATGCTTCAGGTTACAGACTCCGCTAACCCAGAAATAGTACCTTGGGTTAAGAACTTTGCTTCAGTATGAGAACAGAAATTGTGCAGCGGCGGCAAGGCAGCAGCAGGAGGCCCCATTAGCTAAAGTGGTAAGGTAAAGGTAAAGGGACCATTAGGTCCAGTCGTGACCAACTCTGGGGTTGCAGCGCTCATCTCACTTTATTGGCCGAGGGAGCCGGCATACAGCTTCCGGGTCATGTGGCCAGGGTGACTAAGCCGCTTCTGGTGAACCAGAGCAGCGCACGGAAACGCCGTTTACCTTCCCGCCGTACCTATTTATCTACTTACACTTTGATGTGCTTTCGAACTGCTAGGTTGGCAGGAGCAGGGACCGAGCAACGGGAGCTCACTCCGTTGCGGGGATTCGAACCGCCGACCTCCTAGGCTCTGTGGTTTAACCCACAGCACCACCCGCGTCCCTAGCTAAAGTGGTACCTCAGGTTAAGAACAGTTTCAGGTTAAGAACGAACCTCCAGGCTGAATTAAGTTCTTAACCCGAGGTACCACTGTACTGTATTGCTTCAGCACAGATACACATCCCGCCATCTATCCTGGAGACCCATTTTTACACCTGAGGTGAAACAGGAAGGTGCTTCCCACCTTCTGCCCCCATCCCATCCCACCCTGGACAAAGCTGGGTGTTGCACAACAGTGGCTTCTGGAGAGATCCTTACCTATCAACATAAAAAAAACCCCAACAACTTCCCTATACAGTATTGCTTTCAGACAGATTGGGGGATGGATAACTCCATACCCTCCAACATTTCTCCAATGAAAATAGAGACCTCCTAAGGAAAAGTGGGACATTCTGGGATCAAATCAGAAACTGGAATGGCTTCTTTAAATCAGGGATGTCCCTGGAAAATAGGCACACCTGGACGGTCTAGAGATCTCTCTGGAAGCCACCACCACTTTTAAAGCAGTGGCAGGGGTAGATGGTGTGCCATGGGGGTGCTGCCTCATAGGATTCTTCCACCTGAGGTGGATGCCTCAGTCTGCCTCATGTGTGGGGCGGGGCAGCCCTGCTGAAGAGTTATAGGACACTTTTGCAACCTAGGTGCAGAAGAGATGGTTGCCTGGCATGTGATGTCAAGGCACACCTGTCTGGTATGCTGGGGGACAAAGCCAGGACCTGTGCTTTTTTTATCGTTTTTTTTTTCTTTTTCTCTTTCTTTCTTTCTTTTTTCAAGTTATGCCCCATCTCTGATATTATGAAATGGACATTAAGAATGAGGGGAATCCGTAAACATCTATCCTAGAAATCCAAATCCTTCAAGATTTTAACATGGAATTATTGAAGTATCAGATTAAAAGGCATTGCATATTACGTCTCAAATTAAATTAAATTAAATTGCCTCCTTCCGTGACTTTTTCATTAGCTTAATCATAGCCTTTGTCCTGGAAAATGATTTTAGCATCCTTTCTTACAGAGTTTTACTTTTCTGATGAGTAGAAAATAATCTGATTTCTAGCCTCAATGTATTCATGGTCATGTTTGTATCCTTGATACTTGCAAAACATATTTTCCCACCTCTACATTCTCCTTTTGCTTCACATTCTTTCAATGATTGTGTTCTAATTGGAAGTGAATTTTTAAAAAGAAAAGCCCTGCTAGTCACAGGGGGAAAATTAGGTAGAGTAATTACTAGTAGCAATCCTGACAATAAAAACACACCATCTGCATCTGTCATGGGGCACACTTTTTTTTTTCCTTTGAAGCTTTAAGCTGCAATTCATGAAATTTGTTGCATTCATTGATTGGCTTAAGAGGAGTTTGGCAATAGCTTTAAACTCCAAAAACCTGCTTTGAAGCCAAAATGTAGCTGTCATTGAATTGAATTTGATGTTCTAGCTTCCTTGAGAACAATGCCTTGCCTTTCAGAAGAGTCTCATGAAATTTAATATAATTGTCAATCTGATCAAGGGAGACAGGGAGAGCAGTTTATTAACATACTGTAGAAACCAGAGCCTCTTGTCAATCTACAAAGGGTAGGACATGTTGAGAACAGTATGGTGCATAGTTTAGTGTGAAACCACTGAACACACATACAAACTTCTCTCTCTCTCTCTCTCTCTCTATATATATATATATATATATGATTCATATTCACTGATCCCCAATAAAACGTATAATCTTTAGTGAAAATCATGTTTGAACCCGTGTAACTTTTTTCATCATGTTCTTATTTCCTTTAGTAACAATTTAAAAGCAATTATGAATGATTTGTTTAAAAATATATTTGAAGAGTACAGCAATTCAGGGGGAAATGTTAGCATACTTTGAATTGCCCTTCTACACATGATCCAGTGGTAACTATGCAGAGATCTATCACCATTTCTGTAAACATGGAGATATGCTTCCTCTGCTGAACTGAGCAGGGAAACCCACTTGTGTAAGTACTATGTTGCTGTATTGCAGAGACTGTAGAATTCTGGACTAGGCTACAGTTCTGAAATTCTTAGACTGTGCATTGTGTGTCATTAGATCTATTCATGCCTTCAGTATTCATGAATACTACAGTGGTACCTCAGATTAAGCACAGCCCTGTTTACGTACTATTCGGTTTAAGAACTCCGCAAAACTGGAAGGAGTGTCCTGGTTTGCGAACTTTACTTCAGTCTAAGAAGAGAAGCTGAACGGTGGAAGGGCACCGGCGGCAGGAGGCCTCGTTAGGGAAAGTTTGCCTTGGTTTAAGAACGGTTTCAGTTTAAGAACGGACTTCCGGAATGGATTGAGTTCGTAAGCCGAGGTACCACTGTAATTGCATAAAGAGGTTCTCAATAATGAGCCTCTTCCCCTACATACTGATGCATGCACCAGTCATGCCCCCTTCCAGGTAATGGGCATCCAGAATCAGTCTGAAGGAGACCTATTCACATAGGGTTTTATCCACAGTGATGGTAACTTAGGTTGACAGGTTACCATTTCTTTAGAGGAAGCCCATTGCACATACATCTGCCTACCTTTAGGCTGCTTCAGATTAATGCTCATGACATTATGTCATAAAGTAAATTGTTAACATGCCTCATCCTTGTTTTAAAGATAACACTGTTAATGCTGTTCCGCCAGCATTGGGACCATGCCACACAAGGAGTTTTTTTTTTAAAAAACCCTTACTTCCGTTTCTTTGAAATTTTCCCTGCAAGTTGCTGTTTGACCCTAGAAGCTAAGCTGTTATATGTTCTATTTGCAGCTTCTTCCCCACTGATAATAGTAGCTTCAGGGAAAATAGTTTTCAATAGGACTGTGGCACATAAGGAAATGGTTGCTGTCCATACACTGCAGCCACAATCCTGATTGGACGCCGCCACACACACCCAGCAGCTGTTTTTATAAGTTGAAAATAAGGCATGTTTAATGCATGCACACATTCAATATATCGTCTGCTATGGTTCTTTCATTCTTGTCATGCAGAATTTAATGGTGAGATTTATAGTATCTATTGCAAAATAGGACCTATTTATGGCAAAATAATGCAGAGTGTGGTGCATAGTTTTCAGAAACCACGATGAGTCAGAGAAATAAAATTAAATTATCAGCATAAAATGATGGGTGCTGAATGTCTCATATTGTCCTTCCACTGTGTATATTCAGGGGTGGCCATCAAGACATCTCATAAACTTCTCTTAGTTTTCCCCTTCTGTAGAAATGGAGTTTGCTATGTTTATGAATAGCAATCATACCTCAGGGCAGCAATTAATTCAAAAAGCTAAGTGCAGTTATTAAATCACTAAGCAAAATAATCTGTCTAAATAAATTTTAAAAGAATAATTAGCAGTTAAGCAGGATGCGGTCTTTGCCATGTGATGAGATTAAGAACCAGAGAATTCTATTTGAATACAACAGTAAGCAGGAATGGTGACTGATTTCCATAAAAGTTTGAGCCATATTTCCATATCTGTTTATTAAAACATAGAGACAGCTCATTTTTCAATGAGCATTCATTCGCCTAAATAATGGAATTAATATCTACTGCTGCCCTTGTCTGAAGGGCTTAATTTCTCACCACGCTTAAACACCAGCCCTGTTTTCAATACTGCAGCTCAACACAGAAAGTCACAATAAATGTGAAAAGATAATTGGAATGATATCCATTTCCTTTTTGTTCCTTTTTGCACTGTTTTGTTTTTCTGCAGGTGCCCTTTGTATATTAAACCATTGGACTATGAATGAAGGAATGTTCTAAAATAAAATATTGTTCAGTTAAAGAAAACTAAGAAGTTAGTGGGATTCCCACTGATAAACAGTCACAAAGGTTGCCAGAAGATATGATTTCCAGACAAAATTGAGAAAATTAAAAAACGGAGGTGTGATTTCCTAAGGAAAACTGTATTTAAACTAATAATTATAAATGGAAATTAATGACAATGTAAAAGCTGTAAGGAAAATCTATGTGCTATTTCATTTTCCAATTATGCATTTTTAAAAACAATGTCATTTTTTTTATTAGACTTTTTTTAGGGGGGGAACCCCATTTCTGTCTTTTAAGAAGTATGTATCCCTTTCCCAGCTTTATACAGTGTGAATTTCTAAAAGTAATCACTATCTTAATGTGTGGTAACTAGCAACAGCCTTTCAAAGGAAGTTTCACCTAATAACTGTCCTAATGCTTTTATGATCAAAGAGTGCTCATCTAAAGTTCAAAACAGTAGTGTGTAAGAGAAAAGAGTCCCTGAATAATTAGTGGTTCACAACACTTGTTTCTCTTTATATTAAGTGATAGAGTAGAGGAGTAGAGCTAAAAATCACAGGAAGCTTATGATCTCCAGGATAAAGGAGAGAGGGGCACGAGACACCTAGGCTTCCTCAAACAGAAGTGGATTTGGAATATTTCATCATCTACGGCCACAGCAGGTAAACTAGACCAA
The DNA here is from genome assembly GCF_027172205.1 of Podarcis raffonei. Taxonomy (NCBI): domain Eukaryota; kingdom Metazoa; phylum Chordata; class Lepidosauria; order Squamata; family Lacertidae; genus Podarcis; species Podarcis raffonei. The sequence continues at coordinate 58,493,654 of NC_070604.1, forward strand.
TTAGCTTCTGAAAAATATGCTCCACGTTCCCACTTTCAAGCTCTCTTTCGGTCACTGTAACCCTCCCACTGATTTTTGGGTACATGCACGCATATGTGAAAACATGCACACATACATACAACAGACACTTGTGAGCACACTGGTCCCAACAAAACACTGGCATTCTGAACTGTGTGTGCTGGTAGGCATGGCTTGGGAGTCATCATTTTGCGCCACTGCCCTCTGTCAGTTTCCTGAGGAAATGGCAGAAAGCAGTGGGAGTTCCAGGATCAGCCATACCTCAGGCAGCCACAGGTGGTTCCTCTCATCTAGACTCTTCTATTTCCTATACACCCACAGCATTAGAATTCTAGAATATACCCCCATTATATATACATTCCTGTGCACATGCTCATAATTCTGACATTTACTGGCTGGGGGAACTCAAGGTTACATAAGGGGTGTGACTACAGGAATGGAACTCTTCCCAATTCAAGCACAGTGCTCCATTAATGTGGAAGGGAAAAAGCACACTCACTCTCTCTTAACAGTGATATGTGACCAACAGTACAAAGAATCAGTGCCAAATTCACTCTTAAAAGCAGCCATACCATTATAAAAGATAAGTGCAGAAAGGCCTAAAGATAGTGGCTACAGCCGATAATGGGATCATGTGTGCATCATAATAAGCCATGAATCATGGCTTACTACCAAGGAGCAGTGTACTAATGCATGCTGGTCAATTGTTCTGTCCTGCCTGGCCTGGGAGAAATAAACCATGGGGCATAGCTTAGCACTGCGTGTGAACTCAGGCTTTGCTTCTCCACCCCACCCCCACCCCAAATAAGCCATAACTGCAAGGAAAGTTTTGTTCTTGGCTTATTGGAGCCAGGGAACAAACAACAAAGCAGCAGCAACTTAACAGCATTCATGGCAAACATTGGTTTGTTAGTATAATTACACTGGTCAACAACAAATTTGTTGTCTGCGTTTTTTCAGCTGATTTAGGACGAATCTGATGCGCTGAATCCAAAAATCACATTGGTTTTGCTCAATCAGGTCAAGTTTTTGAGGTATGACCACATGTCATTTTTTAACGTTTTTGTTCACATGTACGCTTGTGTGGAGCATTTTAGAAGAAGTTGGTGGGGGTAAAATGCAATGTCGAATAATTGCTTTGATTGGAAATGATTATTTTAATGACAAGAAGTATTCAGGTCCGATAGTTCTGGGTGATTGTGTCGAAAAGGCATCAGTTTGAAGTCATAAAACCTCGAAATCTTCCTTAAATTGGTGCGGCAAAGCATAAAGTTGGGGGATCAAAACTAAGTTAATGGGGCAGCTGCCCCACGAAGTGTAAAGCTTGGGTGCCACACATGGTGTGCAAGGCATGCACCGAGACTCTATGTGGGTGGACCAATGGCAAGAGGAGTCTGAACTTTGGAATTCCCATGGTTTGGAGGAGCCGACAAACCATGTCACTGACTGCTACTTCTGCACTGTTGATGTGACTGGGATCAACAGAAAGAACCGGAGCAGCCTCAAGTATACTGATCTTCAATCAGCACGTCGTTCTGTAGCTCATTGTGATGAAATTCCAGTGCCTATCTTCAGAGAACTTCCTGACATTAGTGACGAAGATGCCTCCAGTGTTGAAGGACATGAAGAAGAAGAAGTGGTTCTTGAAGATGATGCTCCACATCCATTTTCCCAAAAGGAGTTGAATGATCTAGTTCACGACCTCAGCTTGTCAAAGGTCTCTGCCGAACTGTTGGCATCCAGATTGAAGGGAAAAAACCTCCTCTCTGACAATGCTCGCATCAGCTTCTTCCGCAACAGGAATCAAGAGTACCTCCCTTTTTTCTCGGAAGAGAAGGTCTTGGTGTACTGTGCAGATATTGTGCAGCTTCTGCTCAAGCTTGGAGTGCCACAGTACGAACCCAAAGATTGGAGACTGTTCATTGACAGCAGCAAGCTATGACTGAAATGTGTTCTGCTATACAACGGCAACCAGTTTGCCTCTATACCCCTGGCTCACTCGAGTACACTGAAGGAGAACTATGAAGGGGTGAAGTATGTGCTGGAGAAAATTGGTTATGATCAGCATAAGTGGTTTATTTGTGTTGACCTGAAGATGGTGAACTTTTTGTTGGGACAACAATCTGGCTTCACCAAGTACCCATGTTTTCTGTGCATGTGGGATAGTAGGGACCGTGCTCAGCATTACACGAAGAAGGACTGGCCTGTGCGGGAGGAATTGGTGCCTTGCAGAAAAAGGAACGTCATCAACGACCCTCTGGTGGACAGAGACAGAATACTCTTCCCACCGCTGCACATCAGGCTCGGCTTAATCAAGTAGTTCACCAAGGCTCTGGACAAGGATGGTGACTGCTTCACTTACTTGTGCCAGGCTTTTCCAGGATTGACCATGGAGAAGTTGAAAGCTGGCATCTTTGATGGTCCTCAGATCCGTCAGCTCATCAGAGATCCAGAGTTTGGAAACTCAATGAACGAAGTGGAACTGGAAGCGTGGAAGGCATTTGTTCTGGTAGTGAAGAACTTTCTTGGCAACAATAAGGCCAGAAACTATGCAGAACTTGTCAACAACATGCTGACTGCTTTCAGAAACCTGGGCTGCAACATGAGCGTCAAGATGCACTACCTATTTTCACATATGGACCGGTTTCCTGAGAACCTGGGTTCAATGAGTGATGAGCAGGGGGACAGATTCCATCAGAACATGAAAGAGATGGAGACCAGGTATCAGGGTCACTGGGACGCAGTCATGATGGCTGACTACTGTTGGACTCTGAAGAGAGACCTCCCTGCCGCTGAGCATTCCTGGAGTTCTAAGAAATGGAAGTTCAAGCCCTGAAGTTTGAAAAATGGTGAAGCAACATGCAATTTACGTGTACTTACCTTTATCAATGCCCACCATTCAGTTTACAGTAAACCTGACCTGATGGAGAGAAACGGATGCCATTTCCTGATTCAGCACTGCAAAAATACCCTAAATCAGTTGTAGAAATCTAGACAACATTCAAAAAGTAAAAAATTGTTGCCCAGTGTTATTATTTTTTATACCCTGCCTTTTTCCCAGACCAGGACTCATGGCAGCCAACACAAATTAAAACAACACAGATAAAATACAAAAAGCTAAGAACAGATAAAAGACAATTGTTTTAAAGTAATTAAACTCTAATAGGATTAAAATAATATAAAAGAAACCTAATTAGAATACAGATTATTAGAATAAAGATAGATATTTATTAGAATACAGATAGGTTTATTTACCTCGGCTTACTACAACATTTGAAGAAACCTACTTATTCAGAGAGCTATAGACAAATGATGATCTTGTTGGCAATGCCTGTTCCTACTGTTGCTCTGGTTCAGCCCCCTCTTGGCTTTGGCGTAGCAGGAGTAGGCACTTCTGCCTCTTCTAGCTGCGCCAACTGCTGAGGATGCACCTGCCTGGCCCTCTGACCAATCACGGACATGCAAGGAGGTGTGGCTTGGGAGTGGACCTAAGGAGAACCTCTTCCCTCTGGTCCACTCTCCGGCCATATAAAGCCAGCCATGCTGGGGCTTTGGATTGAATCCTTAGTCCCTGCTCTTCTGTCTTGGGGTATCCCCTTATGGGAACCTGAAGAGGTGCTTCATGTCCAGATTCCCTGCTTGGGTTTTGATTGGCTCTATCAGCTCCACTTGCAGTGATCTTGGCCAGTCACTGGGATGTGATGTATTTTGCAGGGTGACCCTTAACATTGGTCAACCCTGTTTAACCATCAACCAGCCAATGGTTGGATAAACACCCGTTGGATACACACCCAATGGGCCACACCATCAGACATCTCTAATCAATAAAGATTTGGTCTTATTTTATTCCAATACTGTTGTCCTGTCTGTTTTGTTGTGCAATAAAATGTCCCCCTCACTCTGCCACTGCCTCTACCATGTCTGGGCCCACAATAGGCCTCTTTTCATTTCTAGACTGTGCAAACTAGGCCAACGATATCTGGAGTTACACTTGCACTCTCCTTGCAGAAAAGTAATAGGCACTGTTCCACTACATATGCTGTGTTTGTTAATAATTCCTTTCCCTATAATTTGCCTTTCACTTTTGTGCACACATCTGCTAGATCCTAAGATTTACATTTTTTTGTAAAAGATAAATGATCAAATATAACTAAATATGCTCTCTATTTTTTGAAAGAACATAACTCTGCAAGGACAAGACAAAATGCTGAGAATGCCAGAGATATTGTTGAATTGTATATCTGTTGAAGGCAGTCTCTAAAAAAAATCATTAGAACAAAGCGCATTTGAGATGAAATCAGCATGGTGACATCAGAAGTGATAATGCTATATGAATCACAAAAAGGAATGATTAATGGTATAAAGGAGTCACAGTTCCTCATACTGCATCCAAACAGTGAGAAACATTAAAGGGTAAATAGAGAGAAAACCCATTTGGTGCCTTATTGGCCACCTTCTGTTTTTGAATAATATTCAGTAACAAAGGGGAATAGATCTTTCTTTCTATTCTCCATGAGATCCATTATCTCTGATTAATTTCACATGTTTTATAAAACTGAGTCTCAAAAAACCCCGAACTATTCCATTATGTTCTGAGCAGAATACTGATGGGGTATTACCAGCCTTTTCCAAATAAAAGCTTAATGGTTTGGATGGCAAGGTTAGTTAGGCCAGGTCAGAGCACGCTAAGCCTTTTAGCATTGTGTACGGACAATTCAAATTTATTCATATCTAATGAAATAACTGGCTCAGAAGCTTGGAAAGCTTTAAGTACTGAATAAAAGTGTAAACTCTCAAAGCTGGAAAGCTTCAGTTTAAAATCTTGAAGAATAAAATCTTCTAGAAGCAGTCTGGCAGTGAGATCAAAGGTTCATAGGCAAGTTTAAACATAGTAGAGATGAACTTGATGGTATTGTATCAAAGAATATATATGAACAGCTTGTATAGTCTCCCGCAGTGGTCCCATAAGAACCATGGATGGTGGGTGTTTCAGGTAATATAATCTACAGTTGTGTCAACAGCCAGTTATACATTTGCACAATACATGCAAGAATTGTGCATAGAATAATATATAACATTTCCAGTGATTAAGGAGACTGTAAAGTTATATCCGTTAGGGTTAGACAGTTTACATACATTTTATATGTAAATGATCACCTGATGTACATGATTGTCCATTAAGAATAATCTTTGGTGAGCTTTATCTTATTTTTCCTATGTAAAGGGATTGATGATGATAAACATTAGTGGCTTTATTTTACGAATAGTAATTCAAAGCAACTTACAATGACAATTGCAGCAAAAAGGATTCTAAGGATTTTATTTCTCATGTCTTTGGAAAAGCAGACCCCTGTAAGGTCATCAGTATCTGCTTGTGCATTTTATTGGGTCTGGACTTCAAATCACATTCAGAGGTTCCCTGGAGCTGTCTACTGATCACAAATCCCCCTCCAGATATTCTAAGGTCCAAAAAGGGATCCCAGCTGTGTATCTTAATCTTCCCATTATCTCACCCTGGGGACCCCTCAGAGATGACTCCTCATTCCCTTAACTGTCTTTGTCAAAGTGTGACGGAGATCCTTGTAGTTGTGACCTCTCCAGCTGCCTTTCTGAGGTAACATTTTGGCTACCCTCATTCTCTCTTGGATCAGGAATCCACTTGAAGGCAATGAACTAGCTTCACACTTCTAATTTCACATCTTCAGCCCTGTATTGGGAAAATTTTAATGTCTGATGTTTTCCAGTCTTTTATATATGCTGTAAGCCTCCCAGAGTGGCTAGAAAAACCCAGTCAGATGGATGGGGCATAAATAAAATTATTATTATTATTATTATTATTATTATTATTATTATTATTATTAGCCGTGCCTCCTTCTTCTTGACAATGTATGGGCAATATCTGTACCTTCATCTCCCTTCAAATCACCTGATCTTTGCTAGGAGGCTGCCTGGCAATCCTTCTTGTTTGTTGTTTGTTATTCCTACAGAGCCAAAGGTCCCTTACATAGTTAGGCACCTTTCTTAGGCACTGTTTCATAGCACACAGTGGTTTTTTAATAGTTTTTTTGGCAATGGATATGCAAGTATAACTAATACATGAATTCAAAAATGTATGTCCTGTGGCATGGCTTAATTTTTAAATATAAGTTATGGAGTCAATTTTATCTGAAAATCATACTTGGGTCCTCTTACATGAAAGCTCTTCCTCTATCCAAGGAATAATTGACTTTTTTTTTTTAGTGAGAAAACAGTGGTATTCTGTGTAATGACACACTTTCCTAAGTATGTGCTGTATAAGACCTATTGTGATGAAAACAGCAAGGTTAAAAATTGCAGCCCTGCCAAGTGAAAATGTCACCAGTTTCCACTGCTGCTAAGAAGACCCACCAACCTAATTGCTGTCATTGGTGAACACACAAATCGGGCTTCTAAAGTGGGTGTGCTGATATGAGTGAAGACAGTCCTTTGGTAACCCAGTCCCAAATCATCTAGTGTTTTAAAAGTCAATACCAGCACTATAACTTGGACCCCGAAACACACTCGCAACCAGCACAACTGGTGCAAGGCAGGTGTCATATGTTTCAACCACCTAGGCTGAACAGCCACATTTTGCACCAGTTAAAGATTCTAAATCATCTTTAAAGGAGCCTGTGCAGAGCATGTTATAGCAGTCCAGTCTGGTATGACAAGTTGCTGAGAGGTCTGGGAGAGCCAATAGTATTCCAGTGTCATTTACCCTTGCTCCATCCATTCCCTGGTATAAGGCATCCACCAGGGCAACCAAAGCTAGTTCCTTCCTGAAACCAGCCTGGACTGGATTGGATCCAAACAAGGTACATGTCACTGCAGGAGCCAATTCATTAGCAATATCATATACAATTCAGTGCAAGGAAATTAACATTCTATCACTTATTCTCAGTAATTTAATAGTTATGGTGCTTGTGCCTTGTTTGCTGGAATGTTGCATTTCCTTTATTGGATAAACGTATATTCTTTTCATGAAATCTATATTTCACCACATTCTGTTAAACTACCAGCAGTATACTATTAATTCTGCTACTTTGAGTTCACATTTCCTAATGTTTTACAAGATTCTGAATTCTCTGAAGAAAGGGAGGAAGGAAGCTCTCAATATCATTTTCCCCAGCCAGAGCCCTATTGAATAAGACCAGCTTTCCAATTCAGAGTAATAAAAGCATCGATCTTCTAGCTCTCTGACACAGTAGTCCCTCTAATTCTGCATTAGCACTAAACACAAACAAAAAATTTAGTATAAGAAGCCCCAGGAGACAGTTCAACCACATTTCTGCATTTCCCAAGGCCAAATCAGCTACGGAAAACTTAATTTAAGAAACTGACACAGACACCACAGTTAGAATGGTAAATCTGCTGTCTGCCAGATACCGAAATAAAGTTTTCAATCACTGATTCAGCCTTCAGAAATAGGGAGTTTGGTTTCTAGCTGCCTCTCCAGGAAGTCATTCTTAATTAAAGTTCATTGCTTTTAGTGCTGAAAGGTATCTATCTGGAAGGACTTCGGGGAGTGAGGGCTGGTGGCTGAGCAGCTTTTTCTTTCATGGACTCAGTTGATTAAAAAACTGGGATGCAGAAAACGCTGCTTTAGAAGCTTCATTGTAAAGATAATGGAAGCCCTTCTGCGCCATGGGGTGTGCCATTTAGTGGGGAGAAGCTGTGTAGAAGGAGGCTGCTGGGCCGCCATAGCAAGGAAGATGAGAGGACTTCCAAAACTCATTCCACAAGCTGTGTGACCTATCAAGATGCCTTTGCACACTTGCTTCTGGATGTTACGTTTTATGGATCGAGAGGACGGAAGCAAAGTTCATTGACTTTCTCCCTTTCCTAGGGATGGGGGAGAAATTCAATTCAGTTTGCATTTAAAAGTGATCTTACTTAACTGGCACTTTTCGAAACAATGCATGAACGAAAATACAGCAATTATTCAAAATATGAACTTTTGCAATGCAGTTCTCCAGCCAAGCAATATGTACAAAAATGTATATATTAGAGTAAAGTGTCTGTAAAAATGCACAGTGAAAATATACAAAAATATCAGGGGAAACGGATTTGCAAAGAAAAATGTGTGCATTAGGCAACATTACACAAAAATGTGTATATTAAAAGTAATTTGCACTAAAATGCTGATAAATTTTCATAAGTACATGTTTTGTAAAAAAATAAAAAATAAACGTATGTAGAAATGAATTTAATGGAAAATGAGAAACTGAAATAAGCAAAATTGACATATTCTCCCAACATTACCCTATGCTTACATAGCTGCAAGTTTGAGTGGACTTCTAAGTATTCATCTAAGAGAGTTTCCAAGCAAGAACACATAAAGAGCTGAAACAGTCCAGGTTTGTGGCTTCATTCTAGTTGAGCTACATTGTCACTGCCTACAGGAGTGGCTGAAAGGGCTGTATCTGCAACTGGACAAGTCAGAGAGCAAATTTCTTCTCACATCACAGGATGACTGGATGTACTTGGCAGCCTTCTGTATTTCCCAGTACTGCCAGATTTGGGGGGAGGGGCATGTCTCTGTTTTAAAATAACTAACAGAACTAAGCAATGAATCATGGTTCTGCATCATTCATGTTTGTGCTATATTGCCTGATTTATCTATATTTGATAACTGTACTCTTGACCCAATGGAAGCAGAATAGGTGAACTTGATCCACTGAAAAGGCCTTGGCTTATGGCTACGGGAGGTAATATGAAAAATCTTTCTCTGGTGATAGAGTCTCCAAAGAATATAGCAAATTCCCAGTAGATTCGGGTCTCTAATGGCTGTAGAAGGCCTTGAGTGATGAACATGCATGTGTGAATCACACCAAGAAATTTGCAGAGTAGTGACAGACTGTGGGAAGGTCAAAAACACGACAATCAAAGATCCACTGTTTTCAGTGAGACTTTAAACATCAGGACATATCAAGAGGCTTCTGAGTGCTCGCCAGCAGGGCCTCAGAACTGTAGTTGTGCTGGAAAGTCCTGTCAAGTTCTTGCTGGGATCACAGTGCTGACTAGGGCTATCTTTTCTCTAATGCAGAGCCCTGAGTCTACAGTGGAGTACTTTTGCACATTGACTGCTCCTTTGTGCCTATGCATCAACATCCTCCATTGAAGTTCATAGGGCTGCACATTTGAAAATTGGCCATCTGTGTCAGTAATAAATCATAAGAACATACAGCCTGTTAGACCAGCCGATAGCTCATCTAGTGCAGCATCCTGTTCCAACAGTGGCCAACCAGATGCCTGTTGAAACTCTTCTTGAGCACAAGGGCACTTTCATTTCCTGTGGTTTCCAGCAACTGGCATTCAGAAGCATACTGCCTCTGACCATGGAGACAGAGGATATCATGGCTAGTAGTCATTGATAAGACTTATCACTGGATTGAACAAAGGGTTTGTAACCTTGAAGGACCTCAGTCTCAGAGTCATGTGTTCAGAATTGTTTAAATTAATGGACCTTCAACAGAGCTAGAGTTTATATCATACAGTGATGATTAGATTTCAGTTGTGTAGGAGAAGAGGTGAATAGCACATAAATTGCGGTCCCCTGATGGAGCCCCTATGGCCTGCTGGTATACATGCAAAGAATACTAAAATATTAGCTGGGCCTTGATCTATTCACCAATATACTTCTCATGTTCTTAAAAAGATCCTGGGCGCTTATGCCTTAACTTTTAAGAGATTGCCTGTATGCATTCTTGGTTTGTGAATTTAAAACACATTGCCAAATCGCATTGATCCTAATAAAAAAGAAAAAATGGGTACTATAAAAGACTGAAGCCAGTTCACGTGTTCATTCCAGGCCATGTCTTCCCCCTTCTATTTTTTTCACGGCCAAAGCTGCTATGCACAAATGAGGATTTGTGGATCAAGGCAAGTTATGTGGGTTCAACAATACCATACCCTGTAACAAAAATGTTTATCCAAACATCTGCTTTTCTGAATGTTTAGAAAATACATTTTCTCCAATCGCACAAATGAAAATATACAGCATCCAGACCTGTGCTTGGAAACGTGGCACATTTGAATGTGTCTTTTTAATTTTAATGACACATTAAAAATTTAAATAGTTACATTCTTTGTCTCTGCCCTTGAATTTATCACATCCAGGTGGAAGCTCAAGATTATTATTATTTTCTTAAATGACCATAAATATTTAGGTGGCTTTTGCCATCCTTCAGCAGCAGCACAGAGGATGATTGTGACATGTTTGCAATGTTAGCTTTTTGGTGCTGCATTTTTAAGCCTCCATTGACCTTTTATTTTCTACAGTAATTGCAATATTTCTCCAGACTGTTTGGACAATGCCCAGAGGATAGGAAGAATCACAGATCCAGGGTTTTTCAGAAGAGTGGATGGATGGGCTTGCAAAGTTTCTGTTTATAATTAGCAAGTCATAGGTAGAGAGAGCATCTTCTTTTAAAAAATCCACTTAATTGTTTACTACTTTCTGCAACATGCACAGTATTTAGGAATGCCAATTCTTTCTACCTAAAACTCCACCTATCCAGATAGGAGACCCCACAACAACTCGCAGTGCCATGCTATTCTGGCTTAGTGTGGTTACAGTGGAGACAGAACTGGCTATAGGCATTCAGATGGTTCAGAGGGGATGGGAGCATGAAGACAAAGCATCAAGTGGAGCACCCACCTCAAATAAACCGAGGCTCTGCTCTTACAGGTTTCATGGCTCAACTCTGAAGACTTAAAGGAAGGGAAAACCTGACCTCCTTTGGGACCAAAGTAGCAGCAGCCTCTGTATTTCAAGCAGGAGGCTGGAGCTGAGGAAGGCTGTCTGGATTGAAGCGCCTCCTGCTACACTCTTAATAACCTGCAGCCTGTCCTAAAGTAGGTTGAGGGTGGCAGTGTGAAGCCCCTGCCCCTCTTAACAAGCACCAACAAGGAGAAAGAAGTTCCCTGATGCCCTGAAAAAAATCTCAATTGCCTCACAACCTTGCTAACTCTAAGGTTCTCCTATTAAACTGCCATGAAGATGGGGTTTTATTCCCACCACTCCCTGTTTTCCCTTAGGGAAACTGGTTTCTTCTCTTTTGTGGGCCATTGGAGTCAAGGCCCTAATGTCACCTGGGTCCCAGCCACAATCTGCCTTCAACCCCACAGTAATTGAAAGCAGGAACCAGATCAACAAATCCCTTCCAGTCCCATGAAATAAATCCTTGCTTCTCTGCAATATGTTGGGGTGCTGGTTCAGTTTCAATAGAAATGACACTCCTGTATGGAAGGAGAGATCAAATACTTGCCAACATGTCTTGGCACAAAGAATGTCCAGGTATGTGCAGTTTTTAAACCAGAAGTCAGGAGTCAAGTCCTTTTTCTCTCAGTGCAAAAAGCTCAGCTCTAAGGCATTTACAGTAACATAACTAATAAATTGTGTGTTAATAATTGAAGTGAGTGCCTTGGGAGAGTATTTGCAGATCAGCTTTATCGCATCAACTAAGAATAAAGGTCTTCGAGACTTGACTGCTGGGCAGGCAATGCCTAGAATCTCTCCGTTTATACATCAGTAAATACAAAATTTGAATAGTGTGCTTGCAAAGTCCGCTCTCAATCATGGCCAGCATATAATGACTTTTTGTTTCACCTAACTGCCATTCTGAAGCTGGTAAGATTTTCCTAGAAAGATATATGCTGTGACTCACTGTGAAGCATACAATCCCTCTCCTTTAGATTAATGTAATTTCAACCTTGAAATAGGATGAAAATAATGTGCTGAGGTCCCACTGTTCTCACCATGGGCTATACTCCTGCACTGGTTTTCTCCCTGGCCTCTTGCCATAGTGGATGTTTCAGTGGCTAGTAAACCCACCAACCTATTTTTATGGAGGTTTCCTGGGACTCTTCTTTTTTGTACACTTGCTTCTTGCCCACCCAGAATGCACTTTAAGTCAGAGTTGGAGAACTCACATGCTTGAGTATTCTATAGTGCACATTTTTATCTTTAATACAGTTGTAACCTCTTTCAATTATTTATTAACTCTTTATAAAATATTGATGAAATGGAGCCTTGCCACAAAGCAATTTGCCATCTTGGCTGTTGTTAAGATATTTCACATATTAACTGAAGCAAATGTCAAGTGCAGGGAGCTAAGCAACCACTGCACACACTTTTTTATTTTAAATTCACTTAACAACTAACTGTAGATTTATTTATTTGTATTTTATCCTGCTCCGCTCTTCTGTTGGCTAACCACATTGCTTATAACAAAACTAAGGCCTTTGAAAGTGCACCAAATCAGAGATCCGTACCAGAGCTGGAGTAAACAGGCTGTGGGTGAACCTTTATATTGAACTGTATTCTAGGGCACATCACCTTTTCCCTAGCTATAAACAGCAACCACTTTCTTGTGTCTATTTCTAAAGATGTGTGCAGTGGCAAGAGCTGTGTTCTGCCACTCCCCTCTAGCCGACACTTGCCATAGCATGGCCCAGGGGCCAAAGCCATCACTCTGGATCCCTGGACCAGGCCACACCCCACACTGGCCCTGCTTAAACACTCCTTGAGTGTTATTACTGGGCTAGAAAATACTTTTCGCTTGCTGCTTTATAGTATTTTGAAATCACTTCAAATGTTTCATAGGAACTGATTTAATAATACTAATACTAATACTAATAAATACAAACAAGCCTACTGCACAAAGGTGTCCTGAATCCCTGGCCTACCTGGCAGCTAGTCAGTATGCCAAGTTCAAAGTCTGAGGTTCAATCCACACAAGCAAAGTCCAAAGACACAGTCAATCCAAGAAGCCAGGTCTGAAGTCCAACAGTCAAGATACAATCCAGAGTCAAACCCAAAGCACAGTTTCTGTAGAAATCCAGGAACATCCAAGTCAAAGTCCATCAACATGGGCAGTTGAGAAGACGCAGCGCCTCAGTTCTGCTTCCTTTCTGTACTTTGCATGCTGATTGCAGCATCTGGGTTTGACCCTCACCTGTTCCAAGTCTACTCCAGCTAAGGAATCGTACAATTCCTTCCAGGGCTAGCAAACTCCACCTGGCTAGCTAGGGAGCTGGGCTGTGGGCGCTTGCCTTGCCTCAGCCTCCTAGAGCACCCGTACTGCTGATCCCTATGCCTCAGAGCCTGCTGTGTTTGTGGGGACAGGGGCCTCTCTGGCTCTAGGTCCTGCGGCTCTGGATCCTGTGCACTGACCCCCCATTGCTTTGTCATCCTCTGTCACCCCATGAGCACTTCCTTCCCCATCCCGTTTGCCCCGGTGTGTTCCAGTCCCAACTATACCCCTCACCAGGATCCTCTTCCTCCCCTCCATTGTCCTGCAGGTTCATGGCAAAAGGTGACTTGTTGCTTCTGGTCCTGTCCACCACTGGGATACTGGCCTCAGAAGGTTACCTAGAAAGAAATGCAGCCTTCGTGTTGAAAAATGCCCCCCGCCCCTATGTTTTAATGTAGGAAATGTGGTGGTGCAGTTCCATAAGCTAGGCAGTTAACTGGCATTTTACATTTTCATTTTAAGTAGAGTATGAAAGCTGTTCTCCTTTCATATGATAAGGGACCAACTGCCATGTTCTATGCTGCTAGAGATTTTAAGGGAGTTCAGTGCAACATATCAAGAGATATTCTCTCCACAAAGAGATGTTCCTCATAGCAACATGTCAATTCATGCCCTAGTCGGGCTCAGCTAGTATTCAATTGCCCAATGGTTAATCTAGTCTTGAATGAAAGAGCAGAATTCACTTTGTTAAATTTATTGTGGCATGTAGAGCGAAATGAGATGACATATCATGGCAGAAAATTAGAGCTGAGTTGATGTAGTTTTCTTAGTTTCACGTTTGCTTTTGTTGAGAAGCACATCTGTTTTCCAGGGTGTTTTCAGCAGTTCCCAGAAATTAAATCTAGTTTTTATTTAATTTGTGGACACTAGAAGAAAATGCTCAAAAACTCCTCAATACCATTTTTAAGAATTGTGCTGTCCTTGAACTAGCTCACAGGGAAGTTGTACAATCTCTTAGGCTGTCAGACCAAATCTAAGGAAGCATAGTTCTAAGGAATTTAAGCAAAATCCTTTTTTATACTCCCTGTACCGCCTTCTCTCCCCAGCATATATGCTGAATAGCCGCTGCCCCCAGCCCTAACAACTATTTCACAATCAATATAAAGGGTGTATTCATTTAGGTTAGGGAACTTCATCAGGTTTGGCCAGACATACTCCGGAATTGTACACTTCCCTTACTCCAAAGATCCACGAGCTTTCCTGAATTGTGGGCAAAATTAGAAGCAGCACAGTACTTGGAGCTTTAAAAATAAGCTTTTGTGGCTTTTTTACGGTGCTTTTGTGAATGACTCTTACAAAAATCGGAGAAACAGTTCCATTTTCTTAATATTTGCTTAGCTGTTCAAAACTGCTTCCCATCATTGACTAAGCAAATTCCATCTTGAAACTCGGCAAACAATTCAGTTCAGCTCTACTAGACATGCATTTTTGTGTTTGATACAAGTTGGAATCACTAAGGGCTGGAACAAATTGTTTTGGTGAGGGATTTATAGTGTGAGGGAAATATAGTGTTTACTGGATCAACTTACCCACTTGCCTGTTGACACTATTAAAGATTTCTGAAGAGTTACTATCTAGTTTCAACTGTTCCAACATCAACTGTTCATCTGACATGAACTTGTCTCATCTAATACGTGATTCTTCTTGGTTGTGACTTTGTTTGAGCCTGAGGGTGTGTGTGTGTGTGTGTGTGTGTGTGTGTGTGTGTGTGTGTATAATCAGCAGTCATCTCTGCAGGATGATTTTGCAACAGAATGATTGGCAAACACCCTATGCTGCTCTACCAGTATCTCTTACAGAAAACCAAGAGCACTATTTCTATATGGATTGCTTTCCAACTGGGCTGGGGAAGAAAGTCAGTTCAGGTTGCACCGAAAGGCTAGCCTATTGAAAAGCCATCCATTGAAAGCCACACTTTTCCAGCTGTTGCAAAGCACTTCTCTAGCCAAGTAACTTATTTTTAAGAATCATATACTTGGGTAAAGTGTACATGCATCTGTTTGTGAAAATAGCATACAATAATGCATTATATGTGGGGAAACTGATTAGCAAAACTTGTGTAGTAGGCAAAAATTGCAGACAAAATGTGGCTATTAAGATAAATTTGCACTAAAATGCTGGTTTGTTTTCCTGAAGACTTTTTTAAAAATCACAAACTGATGAGGAAATGTGGAAAACAGAACCAGAGAGTGGAAACCGAGAGAAACCAAAACTGAAAGATTTGACCATGTCTACTTCCAGAGAGTGGATGGGGAATCAGATCACAGGTGTTTAAAATTATAGTTTCTAAGCTAGAATTAATGAGAGGAGGCATGCCTAGATAAATTCTTTCTTTTTAAAAAAATGTTACATTCTCACAGGCAGGCCACTTGTGAAGTTGTCTAAGCAAACCATGTTTCTAAGAATCCAGCTTGTGCCTTTCCATTGAAATAAACACATACCTAACCCATTTAGAATCATCTTTTGCCACCTTAAGAATGCCAAGCAAGACACATTTTTGTATATCACCCCCACTCCTGTTTCTCACTTGGACAGAATGCTAAATCTGCTTTAATACACTCATTTTCATTAGCAGGGCTTTCAAATATCATCAGGATTTACAAAAGATTGACTATATTCATAGGCAATAAATAAAACTTGCACAGATGTAGCTCTGTGTCCTGAAGAGGAAGCAACTGTTTGTTGAACTGGGATTATAAATTCATCCTCAACATGAATGCTAGTAAGAATACAATATTGACATGCCAAATGTGTATCAACACTTCCTGTTAAGTTCTACAGCTTCAAGGCAGCTGTTTCCCTGGCAGTCTTTGAAACACAGATGTTAAACAGAAAACATACGGCAACTACTCAAGGCAGGGTGGGAGAGGTCCCTTGCTATTATTGCAGACATTTTTAGAGTCCACTAAAAATTCATTCAGCCTGTGGTATGCACAGCCGTGTTTTAAGCAACACCTATATTAATAGTGTGTACAACAGCGGTATAAAACAGCACAGTTGTAATAGTGGTGTTTCATCTTAAATTTTGATGCTCCAAAATAATAGATGTGAACAATAATAAATTAAGCCACTGGTTTTTGTGCTTTAGTACCAGTTGTTTTCTTTAGTTACTAATAAGTTGAGCCTAAGCTGTGCCCTCAGCATACTTGTACTACCTAAAAGTGATCTATACTGTTAGAATTGACAGCATCAATTGCTTGTTGGGTGTTGCAGAGAGTGAAAGCTGCTTTCAGTGATCAGTGGAATCTGAAGAGACAGCACTGATCTCTTGGAGCTGTGAAGAGCAGCAGCAGAGATGCTGCCTTCTGCTGCATTGAAGTTCCCTTGATCCGTTTCCCCCTCCCCCCAAAAAATCTTAACTTGATTTGCAAAATGTTAATGATAAAAATAGTGGGATTGTCTGCATGATATGTGGGATTGATTGGGCTCAGAGAGGGCATTTGTGACGTGAGGCTTTGCCTTTCCTCTGCATGACTGAGCACATGTGCTGGTTCTCTTTCTCTGGATATTCCTTTCTACTGAATGTGCCAGCTGGTGGCAGACTTTCTTTTTGCTGAAAATACATGAGACAGCCACGGTGCCTTGGGAAATAGCTTTCGGCAATAAGTGTTGCCTTGTGAAGGGTTAGGAAAATAATAAAACGGAGCTGTGTATAAACATTTTTATGGAAGCAGAAGGGAAAAAGACAAGAGCTTGGTGTGATTACAATGTCACATGTATTATACATACATTTTAAGGACATCAGAAGAACCCTGTTGGATCAGGCCAAAAACGCACCTAGTTCAGCTTCATGTTCTCACAGTGGCCAAAGAGATGCCTTTGAGATGCCTACAAGCAGGACATGAGCACAACAGCACTCTCCCCTCTTGTAATTCTCAGAAACTGACATTCAGAGGCACAGCTGCCATCAGACACATTTATCAATGTGCCATCCTCTTTGGAACATAAATGGAATGGAAACAATTCAAATTCCAAATTCAGATTCAATTTTTATTTGAGTGTCATGAGTGAATGAGACTTTGAACGCCATACTTCATTCAGCTCTCATGCTTCTTCTTAATGGATCTATGTAGGTGCCTGTTCTTTCTAAAAGAAAATTAGACCTTGGTCCATAATCCTTCTTCTTCTTCTTGACAGGAAACAGATCTTATACTGACCTTCAACATCTCAATGCACCGTTCTTGGTGGATGGAGAATGGGCCAGGCTGCACAGTGACATCTGTGACCCCAGCCCCAGACTGGGCACCGGAGGACCATCGCTACATCACTGTCTCAGGTTGTGTTCTTGAATACCAATATATAGAAGTGGCTCACAGTTCCCTACAGATCTTTCTTGCAGTAAGTATCCAATTACCTCCTCTTTCAGCACCCTTTTGTGTAGTATATCCCAACAGAGTACAATGTAACTATACAGCTAGATAGGCATGGTTTAAGCAATCATTAAGTTTTAAGCATCTGTTTTTCAGTATGAATTGCATTCTTAAAGGATTACTGGTTAGTTGGCATCCGTCTGTCTCAGGAGACAATGGAGGAGTGTGCCTTTAGGAGTGAAGTAAAATTGTTGGAAAGTTACAGCATCTGCTGTTACTGCAGAGACTGATATGGGAAAGACATGTTTTGTTGCAGCTCGGGCAGATGAAGGCATCTGATTGTGCTGCTGTGGATGCACCAAGGCGTTTCTTCTCTCTGCGCTCCTCCCAGTGGTCTTTTGTCCTCTGGTCACTGCTATGGATGCACAACCTTACTTCCTGTCTCCAGTCACTACATTCTAATATTAATAGAGGGTGAAAAGTTAAGCAGTGTACTTCAGAATAACTGTAAACTATAGGTCTGGAATGCAAGCCTGAGGGTGCCATGTACACATTCCACACAACATTTGTGTATTACTACAAAATTATCACCAAAATGAATGCAACCTACTAGACAGTTAATTGACACCTGCCAACTATGTGAGAAGCTCTCTCCTGTCAAGCTTTGTGGTCTATCTGTGCAATCCTATGTTGGTTTATTCAGTTTTACTTGAGTTCATGAACTTGGTGCCTAGTAAATGTGTATATAATGTAGCATGGATGGCATAGCAGTTGTGTGCCCAACAATGATGGCAAATAGCAACTGAGGGAGGGGTTACACTGGAATCCAATGTCGTGTCTCTGCCTTGCTATTCATATGTGGACCAAGTAGAATCAGTGTGTTGGAAAGATTTCCTGCAGTTTTTTTAATTTGCATCTAGTGTTTCTATCATCTCTGTTTCTGCAGATAGGAGATACCTAAATGAAGTAATCCACATATATGTCCTTCAGTTCTAATATACCAAATTTCCCCTAGTTACTTTCTTTGGTTTAGAATGACCACAAATCATTCTCGGTTTCGTGGTACACTTCACTTGGTTCAAAATGATGGATTCTTCTTTCTTTCTTTGGCTTCTCTGTTTGACCAAAACAAATGTCTGAGGTATGAGCTGGTTTGGTGATAAAAGTATATTAACTCATGTTGCTCTATACATTAAAATGTCCTCATTCACTTAATGGCTATTGATTTCACCCGCCTGTTTCAAAGTCACCATTTCATTTTCAAATCCCTTGAGTTAACAAATATAATTCCATCAAAATAAAATAATCTTAGTTGAGATATCTTCACTACACATTTCAAGTCCTGAATAATAGCCTTATAAAAAGTGGACAAAGCAAAAAAAATGTTTTAAAAACCATCATTGTATGACATTTTCTTGTTGGCAACTGTCTTGGGAGACAATGAAGGAGTGTGCCTTTGGGGGGGTGAAGTCAAGCTGTTGGAAGGTTACAGCGCCTGCTGTGAATGTAAAGACTTGATGCAGGAGAGACATGTTTTGTTGCAGCTGGGGCAGATGAAGGCATCCGGTTGTGGTGCTGCAGATGCACCATGGCATTTCTTCTCTCTGTGCCCCCCCCCCCCGTGGTCATTCCTCCTCTGGTCACTGTTACAGGTTCATGAC
This sequence comes from Podarcis raffonei, assembly GCF_027172205.1. NCBI lineage: Eukaryota > Metazoa > Chordata > Lepidosauria > Squamata > Lacertidae > Podarcis > Podarcis raffonei. The sequence continues at coordinate 58,512,698 of NC_070604.1, forward strand.
CTGTCTGTCTCCAGGCACTGCAGTCATCTGCAAGCAGTTGATGTTGCCAGCCTTCATGTCATGTTTGCAGACATCTTTCTTTTTGAAGTGTGCATTTCAAAGAATGCCTGTGTTTTGGTTTGCATATTGTTTCTTAAACTGCAAGGTAGATTTGTCTGCAAATGCAAACCAAATTAAATTCCCTCCCTAACACTACTCTCTATATCCTTACAATGGCATGCAGCAGTTGTAGGATGAGCAAGTAGAGGATTAAAACATTTACTCACTTTGTCTGTGTTTGTTTGCCTGTTGTGTGATTTGTGCTATTTTTTCACATTCTTATCAATAATTTCTGGACCAAACAGCAGGAATTTTCATCCACTGTTGGGTTACCACTCTCCTACACTGCAACAGTAGTGTTTTGGCTGGGTGGATTATACAAATATATGGCAGATGGGCATAGATCACAAACATATATAATTTCTATCCTTCACTCCTAGTGATTTATTTTATGTTAAAATAAGATAAGCCACGTAATATTTGCAAAGCACAATCTATTGTTGTTATAAATCAGAGATTTATCATTGACTCTAGTACAAAGAAAAATCACACCTACAAACTGTTTTTACACAGAAATTATTATTACTATTACTGCCCTTCATCTGAGGATCACAGGGCAGTGTGTGTGTGTTTATATATTTTGTATATGTTTCAATGTTATCCTTTTGTAGGAAAACAAAAATCATTTTTATGGGAATTATTTCCAGTTTACCATTCAGTTCTACCACACTAAAGGTGGCTGTGTGTAGGGATGGATGGATCTGTCAATTCCAGTTTCTCTCATTGTTCCCGCCTTGATTTTAGTTTGCCACATGGCTGCCTTGGAGATATAGCGTAACACAAAGTGGCTGCCAGATCTAAAAGGGCAGAAAAGGAAACAGGACCACAAAATGGAGCAGATTTGCCCCTCATCAACTCCATCCCACCACCGGGGGGGGGGGGAGGGCAATTATATCAGCCGCTGCCACTGTTGCTCACAGTTGAAAAGCACTTTGCACCTCTGTTCAGTTCTTGGTGTCCAGTCCTGCCATCCAATGAAATGTGGGCATTTATAAAGCTGTGTGTTTAATGTAGGAAACACTGGGCCACTGCAAATAGGAACTGAGCAGGAAGAACGAACATTCTCTCATGCACTGTGAATTTATTGAGACCTTTCACGGGTGCCATAGTAGGTTCTCCTGGGCACACTGGCACCCATGGGCACTGTGTTGGAAACCTTGTCCTAATATGTGTATTTTTGTACACATTGTTTGGTTTGAGAACTGCATCACAAAATTCAGAGAATTTGAATTTTGAAGGATGGCTGCATTTCTGTTTGTATGTTGTTTCAGGGAGCGTGAACAAGGTAGGTTCACATGAAAATGCAAACCAAACCAAATTCCTGATCCACCTGTAGCTGTGAAAGATGGATCTTATGTGTGGCTTGTGTACTGAACTCCACTGACTCCCTTTTTGTGCTACAGGTCTCTGTCATACTAGGCATCTAGTGTGTACACACACTTCCTACAGGGGATAAAATAAGCAAAGGATAATTCAGTCAGTAGAGCATGAGACTTTTAATCTCAAGGTCGTGAGTTCGAGCCCCACATTGGGAAAAAGATTCCTGCAATGCAGGAGGTTGGACCCTTGTGGTCCCTTCCAGTTCCATGATTCTATTTGCGAACAGCAGTCCTAAGTTGCACTAATTGAACCAAAGAAAAATTATTTATCAGCTGCCCTTCAGGTGCTCCCTCTTCTCTAAATGCAATAAATGTGCTACATATGCTACTAAGCATAATTCAACAGTACTATAACAGAAAAAAATGAGCAAAAGTCCTTCCTTCATATACTGTAAATACATCATCACTAACAACTTAAATACAACCAACTACAATAATTTATATAAAGGCTGGCCATTTCCATATTGATCCTGCTGAGTGCCTTCCTATATAACATGCTATGTATTGACCACAATTTCTCTTTGCCTGCACTGAAACTAACGTAATACACTGCAAGAATTATCATGGTACCATTACTAACTTTCCTTTCTGTTTAAAAAACAAATCCCGTAATCAAGTTAGCTATTCTAGAGCTTTACAGTAAGTGCTTGCCTTTCGGGACAGCATAATTAATTTTAGGGCTGAGATGAGTATTTGGAACCTTGTAGTTTCGGTGTGCGAAGGGGGCCTAATATGTTTCTCCAAAGTCCTGCAAAAATTCAGATTGTTACTGTAAAAGGATCGAGCATCTGCAACCTCAGGGCCATTTTTGCCCTTATTCTGAACTACCTTTGTTTGCCTTTGAATATTACCACCAAGCAAAATCTTATTGTGATGACATTACCATAACTAGAAGGACTGTTTTCAAACAAAAAGCAGCAGCTGATTGGAGCTGCAAAGAGGTCAGCCACTGGGATGGTGCTGGTTGAATGCAAGCGTTGCAGCAGTGTGGGCTGTGTAGGTTATGTGCTGAAGATACACTTTTTCACCACCTTTTGTACTTCTCCTCCTGAAAAGTCATTCAAACGTACCCACACTATGCATTTAAGGTGCATTTATGGCACATTCGAAGCACATGACTTCACCCCAGGAATTCTGGGAAGTGTGGAGTGTTAAAGGTGCTAGGAATTGTAGCCCTGTGAGGCATTAACCAGCACCATGACCAGGCCCAAAGGCAGACTGCAGTGGAGCCGAGTAATATCTTCAGGACACAGATTCTCAGTTCAGAATCATTACCTTATGTTCACACATGCAGAGAAATTTCTAGAAGACCTAGTAGTTTTTAAGAATCCTAATTTCAAATCAAGTAGGTTTTAAAATGCAGGTTATGCAGCTCTAAGATCAACCAAATAAAACAGGGCAAGCAATGTGACACTGAATGTATTTTAACAAACAGCTGTTTACTGATTGTGGCAGATGTTATGGGCATTGTAATATGGATCCATACATTATAGGCTAAATGGTGGAGCGGTCAGTGTTTCCTTGCAGTGGTGGGGTCCTATTTAGATCTAGGTCCCTTCCAACTCTTTGATTCCAGGACTTTGAGCACTGCTGGCACTTCTGAGCACTGGTTCAGATCAGAACAAAAAGCTATGGCTGCAGTTGCAAGCAAGGGCACAATTTCCCCCACAAACTAAGGAGCTAATTCAGTTATGTAGAGCCAGTGGGGAAAGAGGAAGAAATGTGACCTGAAGTCAAATGCAGCTTGCCAGTAAAATGAGAGATATCCTATTCTTTTTTTCTCAGGTCTAAACAACTTTGGGACCTTTCCTCCAATCTCTGGTTGGGATTGGGCACTAAAGTAGAAGTGAAGACATATGGCTGGCTGGAAGACAAACTTGCTTCCTTCCCTCTTTAGTGTCCCAGCCACGAAGGGCATGCTCTTAGTTATGAAGAGTGCCTAGGTTTGGTTTGGTTTTTGCAACCGTGTTTGACTAGGTATCGCTCCCATTTCATTGCATTGTGTCTTTTGCTCTGAATATTTTGCTGTATGCAAATGAGAAAAGAGTCAGATTTGTCAGAACTTCAGCTCCAGTGCCTGAACCACTTAAAATCAAGTTTATGATGAATGTCAGTATGGTTACTTTCTGTTAACCCTTCTCAGAACAGCCAAAGACCTCTAGCATCCAGATGGTGAGAGTGGGGGCAGGGTGGGTGTGACAATTGTAGATTTCTCTTTCGCTAGAAGAAATTTTCATTATACTTCTGTCAATCAAACACTGCAAGAGGTTTTCAAACAGCAGGTGCTATCTATATATCCTTGGCTCACATCCTGCTGAAATGAGTAGCTTTCATGCCAACTTTTATAAGGAACATGTACATATTACATATCTGCAGCTTACAAGTGAACGCTCATCTTGAAGAATTTTCTTACAATGTATTGAAGAGAACCCACCAAGGCTTTCTGTGAATCAACAGACTGGCAATAATTTGTGATGTTAAATGAACCAAGATCTTTTGTAATCAAGTTTGGGCTCACTGGGCATGGTGGAGAAAAAGAACCTTATTTGATTAAGATGGAGCTCTTAGCTAGGTCAATACAATTCTTTTATTATTATTTTTTTAAAAAGCAGAACTATTGATTCTAACTGATATAGATAGGTGCCATAGAAACACTAGTCCTTAAGTCACGAACGAGTGAAATTAGTAGAAGGGAAGAAGCGTATGAGCCACCCCCCACTGATAATGTAATAACACCGTCATGTCTTATTAGCAAAGAAGTGACCAGCTTTAGGCTGCTGTGACATTGCCTCAGAGCATGGTATATTCCTGAGAGTCTGCTTCACAGTAATATTAAGGAACACCTCATTAGGGGTGGAAGTACTGAAAAAGAAGCTTCTTTTTTACCTAGCCGCATTAATGTATTGTTTATCAGGTCTGATTTACCTAGTCACCACAAGCCCTTCCTTTTTAAAGGGAATTTCATATACAAAACCTGCCCTTGATCTTTTACAAAGAATTTTTATTTTAAATTGGGTTTGATGGAAACTATATGGAATAATTCAACACTTTTGTCAGCTTCGCAATGAATTCCATGCCTTGGGCTCAGGGAGACTAATCCTGGACTGTTATCATTTTATCTTGCAGTTCATCATTACTATAATGCACTTGCCAAATGACTTTCATGATGATGGATTGGCTGTATTAGGAAGGAGGGCATTTATATTGCAAGGGCCCTTGGGAAAGTACAGAATGGTGCCTTGCACCCACCTATAGAAACTCAGAGAGCGCTTCACTTCACTTAGTTGTGCTTCCCATGTACTTCCCATTACCTCCAGCAACCAGAGAAGGAACCTGGCATTTTTAAACAGTTCAATAAAAGTATTATAATAGTAGTAGTAGTAGTAGTAGTAATTGTGCAAGTGCACCTGCTTTTTGTGCTTCTTGGAAAATATATGAATAGTGAAATCACACTTATTGAGATGTGCTAGTTCCCCATCCACTCATTACTATGAATGTCTCCAAATGTGGGTGCACAAATCACTAGGATATCAATTTTGCATACTTCCGGTGTAATGTGCAAATCTGTCCCTTGCTGTGCGTGTTTATGAATGAAAACGCTGCATGTATTATATAGAGGCAGGTTTGGGGGTAGAGTGAATGGTAGAGAGCAAAAATAATTATGGTTCTCATATTACTTTCTCTGAGAGATGCCTTTATTAAGCCCAAGTGCAGATTCTGTGGATAGCAGCTAATGGATTAAAAATTGTGGAAGTTTAAGATGCAATTAGAAAACCACTTACTATGGAGCAGTCCCAAAGGCATTCCACAATAAGTAGTTTTGGTAATGGTGAGAGTAAATAATCAGCTCCTGACTATGTGGTTTCAGGACTGCAGTGTAAGTGGGAATAAGAATTGCAAAGCTGGAGCCTCTAACATAATGAAATACCTTGTGGAAGTATTAACCACAAAAGATGCACAGTCTTTACTTTCCCTTTTGGCTTCTTACCAAATAATATGGGCCACTCCTTTGTAGATATGTGTATATAAAAGATAGGATGTTGGACCAGGGTTCAAATCCCAACTCAAGCCATGAAGTTCACTAGATAACTTTGGGCCATTTCACTGTCTCTCAGCCCTACCTGCTTCACAGGGCTAGTGTGATAGTAAAAGTAGCATAGGGGCAAGGAAGCTCATACTTTTTTATTCTCTCTTTCCCAATCCAGTTCCCCTGGGGGGTGGGGAATCTCAGGGGGGTCAATACTGAAGCATTAGGTAGGAAAGCTTCTGAGGGAAAAGGAAATTGCCCTAAATGGTACAGAAATATCTTGCACAGGCAGAACTTGCCTCTTCTCCAGCAGTCTCCCCTTTTCTCAAGAGAGTTCCCCAAATGCCCAGAGAGCTTTTTCAGAGGATACATATAGCTAAAGGCAGGAGTGGGTGAGAAAGTCTCCTTGCATGATCTTCCTTCCAGTTGCACTACTTGGGATGCAAACTTTATGGGGCATAGAGTATGTCGCGCCCTTTGGACATGATTTTGATTTCTCTCTCCCTGATAAGTAAGAAAGATAATAACTTAGTGGTGCAGTCAGAAGTGGCTAGCCTGGGGGGGACGGAACTGCAACACTAGCTTCCCAGCATCAGGGTTATTATTAAATCTCTATACCTCCCTTCATACAGGGCATTTTATAAAATAAGAGTTTCTGCAGCTTACTAGGTGAAGAAGTTGGGACACTATGGGCACAACAGCAGAAACAATCTTGCACTGTACCACATCACCCTTCCTGCTTCCTCAACCCTCTCCCAGGAAGTGGCAGTTCCATTGCTGCCAGGAGGCTAGTCTTGCCCCTCTGCTGTAACAGGTTAGCCATTTCTGAATGTAGTGATTGGAGACACAGGGAGAACAAGATCAAATACCCACACTGCAACCAAGTCACTGGTGACCTTAGGCAAGTCACTCTTTCAGCCTAATCTACATCCCAGGGCCATCTTGAGGCCCTTGGGGGGGGAGGCATGATATAAATATTAATTATTTAATTAATAACAGAGAGCTGTACCTTACAGTCACCAGAATATGCTGCTGAATAGGGGGGGTGCGATTTGCTTTGACACCTAGGAGCAATCATCACATGAAACCATGTAACGATAAAACAGTACCATGAGTTGCGGTACACCCATGGCCGCGATGGGTGGTGGTGAGAATGAACTCACAGTGTGTTGCTGATCAATGCAATGCATGGCCCTGAATGTTATGGCAGGATGGCAGTAAATTCATGGGATTGCTGATGGCTTTGCGTGAGGGTCATGTCTCATTTCTACAAAAGGGGTTAGTTTGACTAACATCTATGAGAACCTTCGTCGTTTTTGTTATAGGCTCTCGGTACTTGTCTTAAAAATATTTTTTTAAAAAATGTTCTGCAGGCTTCAATGAATTACCATCAGCTAGTTACTAGATTTTCATCTGGTCTGCACTGTAGCAGTGGAGTCTGCCTTTTCTCATGTCACTCACTGTGCCTTCTCAGGCAGGCATTCCTTCATTCTGCCTCTGCTGCTAGAAAGAGGCAGCGGCAGGCAGCTTGAAGTGAGCAGCTGTCCTCAAACAAAGAAGGTAGAAATGGAGGAAGGGCTGTCGAATCCATAACAATAAGCACATCATGACATAATTACAGTAAATCTCCAGAGTGATCTTTATGCACATAACGCCATATGTTTTCAGAAGAGGAGATGTGCCAGTGTGTGTATTATAGTGGAATGTAAGCATCTTTTAACAATATTCCTGGTAGTGCTGAATTGATTTTTTTTTAATCCAGGAAAGTAGTTTATATGTGATGAGAGAACAAATCAGTTAAGTAAGCTGTAGGTAAAATTTTAATAATGATTTTTTTTAAGGCTGAAGGGCATAAAAAGACAAGAGGAAATGATTGACAGACATAATAAATATTGTCCTGTACAGATCATCAATTTAACCCTTCTGAGCACTCATAAGTAATCATTTTTCTGGTACTTGTGTAATATCCTTTCATTAGCTTATGCCACTATGCTATAACAACAGTTATGGGAACAATTCTTTATCACTGGTGTTTTCATTTCACAGATCAAGAACTTATTGTCACTCATCCAGATACTCTCAGTTCTTGTTTTTATTTGCATGTGGTATATTTACTCCAAAAGGCAGCACAAATTGGGTCCACTTTATTCTCATCAACACTGTGTGTGAGAGTGACTCAAAATATTTTATCAGAATCTGAAGCTAGTTCACCCTGGTCCAAGTCCACAATACTATCCTTAATGCCACTGTGTCGCAGATGCTTTGTCACAGAAAAGCTCAAAGTTTTCAGGCACGCAACAACTTTTGCAGCACAAATTCATCGGGTAGAAAGCATCCTTTACTGACAGAAAACTGTCAAGGTTCTTCACATACAAAAACTGGATTGGGAGGAAACAAGGAATTTGTGCCAACTTTGGGGGAGAACCACCCCATATTCTAAGTCATGGAACCTGCTCAAAGCCATTCAGTGAATTCCTAATTGAAGGGGCATTTGGATCTTCTATACCAGAGTGGGGAAACATTTTTTTTCTTGCCAAAAGCCACATTTCCTTGGAGGTAATTTGTTTGGGGCTGTATGTTATTGGAGGCATTAATTTTAAAAGGGCATTGTTGTTCAGCATCTTTGGGGTTTATTCTCTGTTTTTATCATTTCCACTGGATGCTTTAGGGGGGGCTGCATGCCAGCAGGAAGTGGAGCCAAAAGTGGGTAGGGACCCCCTCTTTTCAGTCTCTTACTGCCACCCCATTCTCTCTCACTCTGTCACTTCCTCTCCCACTTCCTCCTGCCTGGCATGCTGGGGGCAGGGGAATGTTCTTCCCAGAGGTCTGACTCATCGCATCCAAAGGGCTTTTACTTTTTTCTTCATCTATTTCAGATTTCCCATTTTCCCTCTTTCCTTCCCTCTTCCACTCTCCAAGCTTCCCATCTCCCTGCGTGAAATTAGGTCAAGGGCTACATGTTGCCCTCAGTTCACTGGTTGGTCACCCATGCTTTATACATTGTATGACCCAGGTTACAAATGCCAATTCAATGTCCTTCTAACAATGCATATAATAGATGTTTCACTGTTCATTTTTTTCAATGTCTTTGTTTGACTTTGAGTCGGTTAACAGCATTTAATGCTCCTACATACAAAGCACTTGTCAATATATGCAATAGCTTGTGGTCCGTCAAAGATTAATAAACTGCACTCTCCATGCCTGCTTCAGGAAATAACTTAGTCTTCTGAAGATTCAAACAGGATGGTATTTTGTTTTAAATATGGGTGGAACAGCTTAAAAGCCAATTGATATTTTCAGTATTATCTGGTTAGACTACCCTGTTTTTCAGAAGATAAACAGCCTAATGTCCATTAGAAAGAAGCTGGCAGTGGACCTAAGTGGTAACAAATCAAAAGATCAGCCAGCTAAAGTTCAGTGACTCCAAAGGTTTACAAACTTCAGTTTTCAGGAATCAATGTTCTTTTTAGTTGGAGTGTTTATATTTGATATAGAGCTGTCCTAAATCAAGAGACAACATCATTCCATCTCTTTTCCCTTATTCCAGAATTTTTAGAATCATGCTAGTCTGAAATGCAGTATTTGTTATACTGAACCATCACAATGTGAATGTATTTTTCTTATTTAAAACCAAGATGCCAGACTTGCTGTTGGGTAGTATAAATCCTAAATGCTACAAGAGCTTAGTTCATTTTAGATTTCCTACTCCCATTCTTCTTTGCCAATCTTTTTGCTTTCTTAAAATTCATGTTTCAGATTTCCTTGAATAATCATTTCCTGAAAAGCTGGGCATAGCTGTCTTTCCCAGTTGTCTGTGATAGCACATTAATTATTCTCACAAGAAAAAGTGTTTAGGCTTAACACAACTACTCCTATGTTTTCATCATGACGAAATGAAACAAATCCTGAGACTGAATCTGACATGACATTTTAAAGGCACAGAGTTCACGCCATTATCTGTAAACCAGTGAATGCAGGTGTCATCCAGTGTCTATAAATGTAACCTGAAAAGCAGCACTTTAGTCTATTCAAGCCATATACTGCAGTTCTAGAAGGAAGTTACCAGGAATAGTGAAACTATACCCATCAATATCACTGAAGGACAAAGTTGCAACTTAAGTTCTGTTTTTTCCTGGGCACTTTGCTAATCAAAAGGTCCACCACCAGGTTCAGAATGCTTGAGAACAAAAACCCACATTTGATCTCTATGTCCTTTGTGGTTGCATAATAAGAACAGGTGTAGGAGTGGATTAAGATGAGTTTCCCTTTGGGGGCAGGTTAGAAGCAATTTCAACTTTTAGCTGTATCTTATGATGATTTAAGAGAACTTTTGAAGTCAGGTTATACAGTCGGAGAAATCACCCTTTCAAAAGTTTTGTAATTCCTACTTGAGCTAAGAAGCAGCTCTATCAAAGGTTTAAACCATGCTTATTGAAACCAAAGGCATTGCTGGCATGCATTGAACTACTACCATGTGACAAGCTGTGTTTAACCAAAAGGACACACTACGGAGCAACTTTTTCATCTTAATGAGGAAGCTAATGTATCCAGCATGACATGACACTAGAAGATGGACGAGAGAAATCAGTCTTCTAGAGTGAGCAACAACAAATAGCAGGGCAGAAAGGGGAATACCAGGATGAATGATGTTGCACTAAGTAAATGCAGTTACACATGCGCTGGATTAATTACCAAGTTCTGCAAACATAAGCAGGAAAATAGTCTTATTTAGGAATCACTACCAGAGATCAAAAGATGTGCTGTGGCAAATCAAGCAAAACCAACATTATGAATCCCTGGAAAGTCCAATGGTGCAAATTCATCACAAGCAGAAAACTGTATGCAAATTGCACCAATTAAGCAAGCAGTAGTACTTTGATCTATTTGATCTAATAAATCAGTAAGAGTTAATCTATTAGACATTAGCAGATGATGCTAACAATTATTTGAGATGCATTATTCTCGGGTCTCTGTCATAATAGAAAAAATATTACAATAGTAATATTATGAGATACAGGCACACAGAAAAAAAATAAATTGGAATTAGAAAGCATGGAGTGGTTTTACACCCCAGGCCTATGACTGTTTACTTGCAGGTAAGTTTTACTTTGCTAGTGGGGTTCACTCCTGGATTAAGTGTACATAGGACTGCAGCCCTGAAGAAAGCTGGCAACTCCAGATCCTGTCTGCTCTAAGTGTCTTCAGTGGATATGGCCCTCATTAAATCACAATCCACAAAAAAAAAGGGTTTTCCAATACCGAGCTGCCAGGTTTATCTAAGTACACCTCACACTGAGTACAGGAAAAGGGAAGTGGAGAAGGTACAGGCCAAAGCCAATGAGCAGCAGTTCTGTGCATTCAAAAGCTCCTCAGTGATAAGGCAGCCCTCCTGGAGATACTGCTGGGACAAAGAAGAGGGTAGAGGAAGAAACCAATCAAGCACTGGCTGGAGCAGCATTATTCGTGGACCCCTTGGGATGACTCCACAGCCCCCCACAGATCCACAGGCCACACAGGTTGGGAACCACTGGTTTAAGAAGCATTATATTTATGTATTATTTATTTATTTGGAGCATTTATGTCATGCTCTTTAGCCAAAAGGCTCCCAGAGTGGCTTACATATAATCAAAAACAAGACAGTCCCTACCTACAGGCTCACAATCTTATAAACCATGACACACAAGGGAAAGAGGACAAGGAGGGAAGAGGAAAGTCAAAATCAAAACTCATTACCTCCATGTGTGAGAGAGAAATATAGACCAGCAGGTAGAGGTGATGCTTAACCATTTATCTCCTGGTGTGTGTTTTTTCTGAGCAAAATCCATTCCCAAAGTTCTTTTTCATTCTGCCCACTGCAAAGTGTCTGGTTTGGTCTGAAGGTATTTACAGTCCAATTTCACATAACATCATTATGGAGACTCCAGCCTTTGTATTTGTGAAGAATGATTTGTCTGTTTGTTTATTGTTCTAAGTCGCTTTGAATTACTTTGGTTTAAAAAAAAGGTAACTAGTAAAGTTTAATAAATAAAATAAATAAATTGTCCCTGCTCTCATTATCAGGCAGTTTTATCAGTTTCCATCAGTTACTACTATTCAATATGGCAAGTACATGTAGGCACAATTTAAATATTTTATTTACAATCTGTATAATTTTTACCACATAACAGTAAATGACATATCTCACTTTGGCAAATCAAAACTTGAAATGTAAAGTAAGGTGAAATTAGTGTGTGTGTGTGTGTGTGTGTGTGTGTGTGTGTGTTTAAAAAATGCAAATTGCTATATTAGCAATGGTAAAATCACTTTTTCAGGCAGGGAAATGTGCTGCTTGTATATTGATGTGTTGTGCTATTCACTGTGAACTAATGCTTTCCCCAGAAGTTAATTAACAAACTGCAGGCTTGCATTGTTGCATTACCTTTATTTAAAATGTGATGCATAATGCAAAATTGGCTCCTGGAAGCAAACCTAGATATCATTCAGCAAGTTCCCTACACAATGCAGAACTAGAGATGTGCTACAAGGCAATATATGACCTTAATTTATTTTGTTTACTGACAAATAAATGCCTCTAAAGCTGTAGAGATAAGCAAGCTGAGATGCTGTGGTATCTTGCTATTTGGAATGTTTGTTCAGTAAGGAATTTTTCATCTCCTGTCGCAGAATAATGCACCTGTGACCATAGCAGCTGATTGGAACTGGAGTGGATGCACAGAGGCAGATGGATTAAAACTGTCATAATTGTGGGGTTTCCTGCCCCCCTTTCCTGGATTATAATTTTAACAGGCTCCAGGTGACTTCTATTTCTTTGTAGCATCACTCATCTCAAATAAGTCCCGGCAGGCTTGGAAAGAGAAGATAGATGCATTTGGATTCCCACACACCCCCATATGAACCCATTTGCATTGTGAGCACTTAAGAGAGTTGTGCTGTGAAAAAAGCAATTAGCTGCTTTAGTCTAGGGTGCCATTCAGAATATCCAGGTCTGTGCGCTTCATCATAAAATTGACCTTTTAAATTTTTTATGTCTAAGATTCTCCATATATATATATATATATATATATATATATATATATATGATAGAGCCTAGAGGGCAGGAAAAAGAACTGGTTGCACATATAGATTTTATTAAAAGAAGTCTAGCCCTAAAGTACTGCTGCAGCTTTCTTCCTATTACTATGAATACCAAGCATATGGTATTGCAGCCTTAATGTTTAAATAACTGATGTAATTAAGTAACATAATGACACCCATGATAGATGATAGATAGATAGATAGATAGATAGATAGATAGATAGATGATAGATAGATAGATAGATAGATAGATAGATAGATAGATGATAGATAGATAGATATAGATAGATGATAGATAGATAGATAGATAGATAGATAGATGATAGATTAGATAGATAGATAGATGATAGATAGATAGATAGATAGATAGATAGATAGATAGATGATAGATGATAGATGATAGATAGATAGATAACATAGTCAAGCTATGCTCAAGGGAGTTAACAGCAATTTTTTTACATGTGGCTCAGAAACTTTGTGTCATCCTCATTACACCACCAACACCACCATACACACACACACACACACACACACATTTGCTTTGTGATCATTGAAAGATGTCCTCTAAGAACTGCTCTATATTGCCACAGTCATGTGGCTGGTGCTGAGAAATCCTTCCATGTGGCATGAACAGCATGTGCAGGGGGCAGGACGTGCTGTGTTGTGTTGTATGTAAATGTCTTTGCCAAATGGATGTATCCACTGCTCTTGTCATGGCAACCCAGTAGGACCAATCCACACAACAAGCATCTTATGTTTGGCAGGACCTATTTAAGAGGATTGCTATGTGGATTGCCCCTGATGTGCTTTCACACCACTGGACATTCAGTTGCGAATGCTCGCAATCCCAGGTGGCTTTTTTCAAATGTCTTAAAATAGTTTCCCTCACATTTCATATATTAAACATTAATGAGGGCTGAGCTTCAATTTGAGGGTGGTTTCACACAGGGCATTTTTAAGGTGGCACTGGTAATGTATGCATTCAACAAATGCAGTTTTTCAACCACAGTGGGTTACAACATATCAGAAAACCCAGGATTGGCTTGGGCTTGTGGCTACATAACATTCAGTTGATCCAGAACAAACACCTATTTTCTGCCATGGGGCATGTGAAGTATCCCTTAATCAGAGTGTGTCTAGTGTGGAAATGGATTGGCTGGTAGAAGAGCTACAGAGTCATCAACCTGGAGCAGGCACCTTCTTGCAGAATGCATATGTTTAAGTTAGCTGCTTTTGCAGCACATTTGTGTACATGTTGCTTTAAGAAGTATGGCAAGATTATATTTCTGCACATGCTCAATAGGAAGCTGAAGTGTAGAGCAGCTACCTTTTTCTTTATCTTTTTAGAATTATACCCTGCTTTTCACTATCCAGGTCTCCTTGGGCCACAGGGAGAAACAAATATGATTTCATTTGCCATGTAGTTAGGAGCAGGTGTTTAGATAAGGAACAGTTGGTCACCTCCTTACAGTAAAGCCCACAGGAGCAGGCCCTTTTCCTTTACAGAGCTTGTTTTAAGAAGCCTGCTTTGGAACAGCAGAGAGTGAAGAATAAGGTTTCCTTTTTGTGAACAGCTGGACTAGGCTGCAAAAGTAAAATTATGGAACTGTTAGGGAACCTAATAAAAGAGATTACGTGGCATTATTCTGGAAGAGAGAACTTTAAGTCATCTAATGCATGTTTTATTGTGCCTTTTACTTAGAATCCAGACATGCATATATGTTCAAGACAGTATATTGCTTTATTTATGAATGTTGCATCCAGTGCTTTTTTCCTTAAAAAAATGTTTAGGGGTACTCTCATTTTCCTACTCATATTGAAATACTGCCCCTTAATGAGGCCAAACTTAGATTCACAAAATGTTTAGGGGTATGCGTACCTCTGCGTACCCCTAGAAAAAAGCACTGGTTACATCATGTTTGGCTTTGCATCGTTGTAAGTCCCTCCAGAGACCCTGAATTGGTTGAAATTAAATAAAAGCAGAACAGAATTTGGGAAAGAGTCACACTTTCACCATGTTTGCTATGACTAGGGGTATCAGATGCAAATAAAGGAAGTGAAAGCTTTATGAGAGAATTTCAGGAGAAGCATTTTTTCACTTCCTCTGTAAGACAGACTGCACCTGCCTGAGTTCTGTCTTTTATAGATTAATTAAAGGAAGTAGAGCTCTATGTCCCTTTTGTATATGGCCAGCCTATCTGCAGCCATTTTAATTTTCCCAGCTCAATTGCTTTAGCTGCAAACTTCAAGACAAGATTTAGGTTGGTGTGATGGTATCAGGTAGCAGTAATATTTGACTATTCTCTCTCTCAAATGAAGGTGATATTTCTTTTCACTTCTCTGAGCTAGTGGTGAACAGATGGGAAGGAGGGGACCATAACAAAGAATCATACTTTATTATGTGGTGGATGTGTGTGATCCATTTAGAATATTGTTGCAGCTGAAAACATTAAAAACTGTTTAGCAGAGCACCTTAAAATATGAGAAGGAAAATGGTGGCATAAATATCTCCATGACATAAAAATGACCACGTGAAATATTTTTTTTTTATCTAGGCCACCAGTTCAAATCTAGCATGATTAAAATCAATATAACTGTGTGCAACAGTTATATTCCTACTCTGGTGATTAATTGCTGAAAATCCAAACAATAGTTTATGCAGTTACATTAAAAGCAAAAGAGGAGTCACGTGTAAGCCAGCAGTCAATAAATGTGAACAAGATGAAAGGCTTGTTCTCACTAGTTATACCCTAGGCATGGAGCAGAGCCAGGAGGACAGTGAGAATTGGAAGTGTGAACATCAGTCTGTCGTGGAGTGTAGGAATAAAAAATAGACCAGGATCTTCCTTTGAGGAAACATAAGCCATAAACCAAAAGCACTTTCAAAAAGCCAAGGTACACTGTAAGTGCTCCCACTGGAGTTTCAAAGGTATGGCAAGGAAGAATCAAACAGAGGGATGTAAGATGCTTATAAAACTCAGTTTCCAAGCAGAAGAAGTGCCAGAGAAAGAGCTTGACCTGGATCATATTCTGGACACAAAAGAAGATTAGAACCTCTGACAGAAAACCAGGACCCATGAAATACTTCTGGAAGCAAGAGAGCAGGAGCTCTGAGAGCAGAAGAGAGAAAACAACAGCACTGTTGCTCAGTTTGGGAAGCCTGTATGTTTTTCAAGCATAAATGAAGAGGAGATTCCCTCAAAGACTCAGCTGTATCACACAAATATTCAAGGCATTATAGGATATTGGCAGGATAAGAATGGAGTAAAGTGTCACTGAAATGTCCAGATGTAAGGTGTTAGCCATGAAATGCTGCAGTTTGCTAGCAGACCTGAGAAACAGTACTCTTCATTCTCTAGTTCAGTAGTGGAGAAACTGGTGCACAGGCCTGATCTCTCCCCTCCCCTCAGTATTTTTATGATTTCCCCAAGCAGCAGAAACAAAAATTATATTGTATGGACTGCATTGGTAGACATTTTGCTTGGACAGAGCTGCATGGAGGTCTAAGCTTTACCTAACTAGACCAGGACTAGTGCTCTGAACTCATCCCATGTATTATAAGCAGATGTATTATAAGCTGAATTTTGAATAACTCCATAAAGACATTATTAATTTCCCCGCCCAGTGCCTTTAATGAAGTACTTACCTCAAGTGCTCTTCCACCTTCCTGGAAAATGTCTAAAATGATTGTGATACCTAAACCAAATGGAGGGAAAATCATATATTTAGAAAGTTCTATTTAATTTGCTAAGATACCTAAATATTCACAGCTTCTTTAGCAAGGAACTTGAATACATTAATTAATCATGCCACAGTGAAAGATCAATGTTGTTTTGACCTTACAAGACAATTAATGGACAATGTCAGAAATACTTTAAATGTACTACATCAGGCAGAGCAAACAAAAAAACTGACCTATTTGTAGTCTTGTTTGGTGATGTAGACAACAGACATGATAGCAAACAGCTTGGGCAGCATTTTGGAAGTAACCTTCAAAATTTCTTACAGTTTGGGTCTATATTCTTGAGGACATGAACTTGGTACACAGCTAGTTAAAAGCCACACTAAAGAAAACTGTCGCAAAGCTCATTTGGGTGGGGTGGGTGGGTGGACAATAGTTCTGCTCTGTCCAGCTTAAAAGCACACACACACTTTCCTCAGGTGGAGAGCACAAAGGAACCTGCAGCAGAGCACAAAGGAACCTGCAGCTTCCATTCACAAAGTTAAGCTAAACAGGTTGGTTGATGCTGCATCACTGAGGTTTTCCAAGTGTTCCAAGTGTTGAAGTGTCTCCTGGTGTCTTCAAGTCTTCCCTCATAGAAGCTTCTGGCCCTTGGAGCTTCAACCTGGACAACCCCTCTGCAGTGCAACATGGAAGAAAGAATGCTCAGGCAGAAATCTTTTTGTTCTGGAAGCCTCCTAAAGTTTAAATTTTGGGCAACAGCTCAGGGATAAATTGGCTACTTCCATCCATGCTGGTCAGGGCAGGCCCTGACTCCCTCTCACTAGGGCTTTGTAGTGACTTTAGGGTTCGGCAGGGGATAGCCTAGCTACAGTGTATATATGTCCCCTGTGTTTTCCCAGTACATTCATAACAATAGGTTGGATCCAGACTTAGTCATGTTTGGGGCAGATGCATTGAAATGAATGGGACATAAGTTAGTAATGACCAATTGTTTTCATTGAGTCCCACTGATTTCACTGAGTATCTAAACCTGTATTCAACACATTAAGAGTCCTTAAGAGGCATGTACAACAAACCCAAAAGCAGGCAGCAGAAGCGTGAGTTTTATTGAACTCCTGGTGGACCACCACGTGGCTGGTAGCTTGCATCTTACGAGGTGTGCCAAAAGCTTTATAGGCCTGCCTCTGTGTCAAACCTTTGGGACAAAGGTTTCTTCTTTCCTGTGCTATGATGCAATAGCTTCAGACTCCGGAGTCAGCCTAGCTTTCTTCTGTGAGTCAGGAAATGCTGTCCATGCATAATGAAGGTTTCCTGTTGTGAAGGTAGACTAGCATGGGAGGAAACATATTCTGAACATGTGCCCATCAAAACCATGCAGAACTTGGGTTTGCATGTCTAGTCTCCTTAGACTTTCTTCTTTCCAGATGGACAGCATTTAATCCCTATGTTATTTTAGTGCCCTCCTTAGTATTTTTACCCCTGTTTTATTTTATCCTCCTGGAGGTGAGATGATCTGAATTAGTTAATTCAAATTGTACAAGCACTTCAGACTGGCTGTGATGTCCTTGAGCTCTGAAGGAAACCAGTGCCCCTTGCATTAATTTAAATAGCACAGCACTGAAGATATAAAATGGAATTTTACTCAGGGCTGTTGTGGCAGCTCTCCAAATGGTTCCTTTTACTTTTAAAATATAAATGATTGTATAAGACTTGATCTGCTCTACTGCTTCACATGTATTACATTTAACAACAGATAAGGAAAGAAAAGCTACTTCAGTCGCAGCTCCAGCAGCTGATCTGCAATGGAATGCAACCATATCAGAAGCCATTCTAATTGCTTATGTCATTTTAATGGGTTGTGTGAATATTTATCATGCACTTTGTGTGCTTCTGTCAACATCCCACAGCTGCCTTCCTTTAAGGGTATGGATCTGATATTTCAGATACATCCAGGGGTCAGTCTTTTCCCAATACTCTGACTCTGAAGGCAGCAAGTTGAGATTATTTTGGAGGCTTCATTCTTTGGTAGGGTTGCCATATGCCTGGGATTTGGCTGTTGGGAATTGCATCTGGGTGGCAAGCCATGTCAGCAGTCCCGAACTCCACAAGAATAGCTCAACAACTTATTGGGGTTTTTTGAGATTTTACAACAACAACAACAACAACAACAAAGCTCAACAACTTTTTCTTAAAATCGCAATAAATAACTTTTGTGTCTGGATTTTCACTTTCTGAAATATGGCAACCTTATTCTTTAGTAAATGTTATTTCACCTGAGATGTTCCAAATGTAGTAATAACAGTTTATTTCACTAGATAATCAGGCTGCAATCCTGTGCCATGGCAGGCTGCTTAATTCCCACTCACTTTGGGATTTAAGCAGTCTGTGTACAGGATTGCAGCTAGTTATACTGAGTCAGCTTTGGTCAGTGATATGTCACACATCACTTTTATCATTTTTACATTAGAGAAGTGTGATAAATGCATTTGATAAACTGGATGAGAATTTTGTACTGTAGGTTGTCTAAATTTTCTGGTTTTTAATTGATTGACACTTTGAGACTTCTTTTGTAAAAAGCAACTAATAAATGTATATTACTTCTACTACTACTACTACTAGTACTCCACGCAATATGTAAAATCCACTCCTAAACACTTTTAATTGGAAGTTGTACTGATTTCAGTAGGTCTTGCTTTCAGACAAATATACTTAGCAGCCCAATCTACATACATATTTACTCTCAACACAAACTGAGTTCAACTAGAGTGAAAAGGTTGAGATTGGGGAAGAGTGTGCAACCATGCTATCTCTTTCCATGCCATGGAAATAACCTGGATATAAATTGTTGAAGAGGACTATTGTTTTCATTAAATTATTAGTGTTGTTTTGACGTTTACTTTCTTTAAAAATGCTGTAATGAGGTTGTCCACAATACTTCCACAATTCAGCCTAAATGATGAAGAACTTACTACTGAAGTATAGTGGTACCTTGTTTTACAACCATAATCCATTCCGGAGGTCCATTTGTAAACCAAAACAGGTTGCAACCCAAGGCACGCTTTTGCTAATGAGGCCTCCAAAAAAAAAAATTGTTCGTAATTTTAAAAAAAATGGGTTGTAATCCCAAAAAAAGTTGCAAACCGGGACACGCACTTCCGGATTTGACGTGTTTGTAATCCAAAATGTATGCAAACCACAGTACCACTGTATTAAAAACTGGAAGTGCCCAAGCTTATTTTTGAAGGATGGATTGATTTAACATTTAAGAGCTATCTCATCAATATGAAGCTCACAGTGGTTGGCTACTCTGTTTCCATTCCAAGATTTTACAACGTTGCCGAAATGTTTTGCATGTATTCTTATTTCCCTCTAGTCAAACTCCAGTCTATCATTCTCTTAGTTTACAGTGGTACCTCTACTTACAAGCACCTCTGGTTACGTATCCTTCAGGATATGCATGCAGCAAAGGCGGAAGTATTTTTCCAGGTTTCACAGCATGTGCATGTGCAGAAGCGCTCTACTGCACCGCACACATGCGCAGAAATGCTCTACCGTGCCACGTACATGCGCAGAACAGGCACCTCCTGTTGCTAAAACCTCGGGATTCAACTGGAGCTCCAGAATGGATCCCGTCCGCAACTGGAGGCACCCCTGTATTTCAAAAATGTTCATCCTGCTTCCCAATCAGTGGAAGTCTTATAAAGAGGTGGCCCCTACCATAAAAAATATGGTATATGGATTTATAAATCCATTCCATACAACTAAAAGATGGATAGACATAAAACCACAAGATACACTGGTAATCATAAAAATATAATTATCCTATGATTCCACTGTCCTATGATTCCACTGTTCCCTCATCTCCACTTGTGGCTTCCCAGGGCTATCTGATTGGCCATTGTGGGAAGAGGATGCTGGACTAGATGGGATTTGGGATGATCCAATAGGGCTATTGTTAGAATTTGCCATTTTTTATTCTGTGGTAAAACTTGTTACTCACCTGATAATAAATCAAGAGTCTACGAATTGTGCCATGATGAAACAATATAAGAGCCCAGCAGGAAGTGGCTGGAGGAAGCCAAGGACAGTCAGCCAACATAACTGGTACTGCCTTGCACAGGATAAAGGTTCATGGACCAAAAGAGAGGCCTAGGCAACTGCAAGCTTGAATCAACAAATTAAAGTTCTACTCCTCTATTTTTAAAGCACAGTGCAGGTTTATGCCATTGGATAATTGTATTAAACTTGGGGTAAAGACATAGTTGCTTGATTGATAAACCAATCAGAAGGAATGCTTTGTGTGATTAATGACTATGCCATATCTAATGGGGCACATGTTTAATAGTCTCCAAGGTTCTGACAAGTAAAATAGCAACTAATTGTGGTGCCTAAGAATTATTCAGTCCTCGAGGCCTAAACAAAAGTTTTCATTTGAGTTGAGGAAGGGTGGAGGTGTTGAGAAAGTTTACTTATCTTCTTTTCTTCAAACCACGCCAGCTGTCATAATACATATTTATTTTCTGAATTTTGCTTATTAATGGCTTATTTCACTTTAAGCTCTTTCAACCTACGCAGCAAGAAGCAGGCAAACACGGAGGTTTTTGCAAGCAGACAACAAAGGAAAGCGCTGTACTTACAAATCTAATTTTCATCTAAGTACTGTAGATTGCAGCTCCCTGAGGCAAAGTCCTTGATATCAGAAAACCAATTTCTGGCAGATTGGAGGGGTTATTCCCCTTTGGTTTTCCAGCATCAGCGAGGAGATGGGAATAGAGGACCCATTCTCAGGAGGCTGGCAACTTCACAAAAGAAAAAACAGATGGGACCTGACAGGCTATTTCCAGGAGATGGAGTCTCTGAAGCAGGAAGCAGCGATGCCTGAGTGACTACTGGGAGGCCCTTGCTTTTAAACTGGGAGAGTCAAGGACTCTGATGAGATGACAGCAGGCAGCATGCATTGTCAGGCTTCCACCTGTCCCGTCAACATTTACACTCCCCACCCCCTTCCTAATATATAATTTGCAGATTGTCTTATGAGTGCTGTATTGTTTAACCCTGTATAACACCCTTAGCTGTACTCTGTGAATATTTTTTATTTATTTGTTTTTGCAATTTTCCAGAATTTGAGGCTGCACTATGTAGGCATAGAACCTTCAGCTATTTCTATACTAAAATTATATCTCTGATTTCCTATCCTTCCCTATCTCTTTCCAAAGAAAGAACGTGCAAGGATAAAAACACTGGGGTGAATTCTGTATTCAGAGTCCACCTCAGAATATCCTACGTTCTGAGAGAAAATAATATTAGGCAGCTGTTTTCCCTGCTCTCTAAATCCTTCTGAAGCAAGCACTGTTTCCCACTTCCTCTTGGTATTTGAAATCAGGTTCTGTTTTTCTCTTCAAAGTCATATGTCGTCAACTTTCCTGAGCCAGTCATGAAAATCATCTGCTGGCATGATTTGTGCAGTGAAAACAATTTATCTACAGTTAAAGTTTGTATTTTGAAATAATTTTGGAATTTTGTACATGACTACCATTAGCTCTCAACAAGTTGTTTAGAGTCCATTTGACCCAAGCTTGTTCACTTATCTTCTCCCAGAGACCAATGAGGAAAAAATTATGCCCAGTTGTGAAGATACTTGATTTCAGCCCTTTATATCGTTAAAAGGTAAAGGGTAAAGCGACCCCGACCATTAGGTCCAGTCGTGACCGACTCTGGGGTTGTGGGGCTCATCTCGCTTTATTGCCAAGGGAGCCGGCGAACAGCTTCCGGGTCATGTGGCCAGCACGACTAAGCAGCTTCTGGTGAACCAGAGCAGCGCACGGAAATGCCGTTTATCTTCCCGCCAGAGCGGTACCTATTTATCTACTTGCACTTTGATGTGCTTTCAAACTGCTAGCTTGGCAGGAGCAGGGACCGAGCAACGGGAGCTCACCCTGTCACGGAGATTTGAACCGCCGACCTTCTGATTGGCAAGCCCTAAGCTCTGTGGTTTAGACCACAGCGCCACCCACATCCCCTTTTTGTTTCTGTAGCGTCCTCCAAATCAGTTTTAATATTAGTAGCCTCTGCTCTCATGTGTTTTGTTCAATGAGCAGGTGAACAAGTTTCAGGCAACTGAAAAGGCTTGTCTTTGAGGAATATAATGGGGTTTATATTCCTTGTCGTTTGTGCTGCTGGTGATAGCTGTCTTCTGAAGACACTTTTCCAGTGCATCATCCTCTAAACACATCAATTTGGAACAAATGTCTGGCGCCAGCAGACTAGCTCCAGTCTGAAATAAGTTGTATGGGTAAAGAATGTGCTAATAATGAGCACAAATACGTGAGCCCACAGCTTTGCCAGGAACAAACCCCATCTAGGTAGCTATTTTAGTCCATTTTCTGTCCTCACACACCAAGTCAAATCCATCTTCTTCTGCAACTAGTGTATTAAACTGGAATAAATCCAAGATCTTTCTTTCTACATGTGGAATTTTCAGTGTGCATCCCTGAAGTTCCCAAAACTTTGCAATCTGGTATTTTACGTTTCCAAGTGTCTTGTACTACTTCTTTTATTATTGTCCTCTCATTTGTGTTATTACCTGGGTAAGAAGCTGCTGGAATGTAATAAATAAGAAAAATGTGTGGGCAACTTCTTGAGAGTGGAGAGCACAAACTGTTTGACCTTTGCTTGTAACATTGATTGATAGGCTGGAAGCAATTGAACCAACTTGCTATTTTTCATCGCATCTTTTTTTCTCACTTCAGCTGCCCATCTTTATTTCGTCTTCATTAGTCTTAGAGTGGCTTGTGCAACTGGCTCTTGATTTAGACATGCTCACTAGCACAAAGTTTGTAAACCTCTGAAACAAGTGATTGTAACCAAGCTAGACATATCAGCCGTGAAGCTAGTGTAAGGTTCTAAATCAAGACTTTTTAATGTGCTTTTCTGGCAAGAGATTTTCCTTTTCCTACATTGAGCAAATTTTAATCCCTTGACACTTAATCCCTTAAATTTGGCTCTGTGTTATACTCACATAGGGCAAAAGAGCAAGGTGGACGACTGCTGGAACGTAAGTGGAGAAAAACTCCAAATGACTATAGTGAAACACTGGGTGAGTGTGCATTTTCAAGCATACTTATTGGCAGTGAAAGCAGCAAAGAAGGCATATTTACTACCTCCATTGCATCCTCAGTATGCCATCCTGCACAACTTTACTGGGTAGCAGGGCCTTTTGCATATTGGCCTGAAAGAGGTAGTAGAACAGACAGAAGTTTGCTGCGAATTGTTTGCTAAGCATTTTGAGGATAAAATTGCTTGCATACATGGGACCTTGACACTGTTGCTATAGCAGTTGAATCTTGAGAGCTGTCCAGAGCACTGTCTAACTCTGGTTTTTGGATGGATTTCAGCTGATGAGACTCGAAGGTGTGGACAAGGTGCTTAGACCCTTGCCCCCCCTTGACTCATAAAATGCAGCAGGGAAGAGATAGCTGTCTAGGCCAGGGAGGTGGTCAGTGCCTCTTTACAAGAGGGGGTCATTCCTGCCTGTTTGAAGGTGGCAGTAATAAGACTGCTTCTTAAGAAGCCATCCCTAGATTCTGAGAACCTAAGTAATTCCCAGCCAGTTACACTGTTAGGGGGTGGTTCTCTAGACTGGGTGGATGGGAGACTGCCTGCTCTTGAAGGAGTTACACTACCTTTTAAGGGGGTGCTCTTGGATCCATCACTGTCACTTGAGGTCCAGGTGGCCTCGGTGGCTCAGGGTGTCTTTTGTCAGCTTCAGTTGGTGGCCCAGCTATGTCCCTATCTGGACAGGGATAGTGTAACTTCTGTGGCCTACACTCTGGTAACATCTAGGTTGGATTTATTCAATGCATTATGCATGTGGCTGCCTCTGAAAATGGTTTGGAAACTTCAGCTGGCCAGACTGCTCACCAGAACAAAATGATTTGAGCATATAAAACCAATTCTGGCCCAACTGCACTGGCTGCCATTAACATTCCGGGCCCAATTCAAAGTGTTGGTGTTGACCTATAAAGCCTTACACAGCTCAGGAGCCCAATGCCTTAAGGACCACCTTTCTCCATACAAACCAACCTGAACCCTGCTCTTATCATTCAAGGCCCTTTTCAATGTCCCTACTCAGAGAAGTTCAGAGGGTGGCAACATGAGAATAGGACTTCTCTATGGTGGCTCCCCATCTGTGGAATGTTCTCCCCAGAGAGGCTCATCTGGCACCTTCATTTGATGTCTTTAGGCCCCAAGCAAAAACATTATTCTTTACCAAGGCCCTCAGCCATTAAATAATCTATGGCCTGTTAAATGTTGGGGGGACTGCTATTATGATTATTTTATTATTATGTTGTCTGTTATTATTCTGTCTGTTATGTTTTAATTATTATGCTCCATAGAATGTTCTTAATGCTGTAAACTGCCCTGGGATCATATGATAAGGGGTGGGATATTCATCAAATAAATAGTAAATAACAATAAGAGAGAGAGAGTATATACACACTAGGGATGGGGAAGAAATTCAATTCGCATTTAAATAGAAACCTAAATAATTCTTACTTTCAAAACAGCAGGGAGATTAAAAGACAACCATTCTTCAACATTCACACTTTTTGAATTTTGCAGTGCAGTTCTCCAGTCAAGCAATGTTTTCAAAAAAGCATATACTGGAGTAAAGTGTCCATGAAAGTGTGTATAGTAGTTAAAATAACACAAAAATATATTACTTTATGGGGAATTGCTTTGCAAAAATCTGTATATTAGGCAAAATTGTATGCAAGCATGTTTATATTAGGAGAAATTCACATTAAAATGCTGGTAGTTTAATGAGGATTTTAAAAAAAATGACAAGCTGATCTGAAAATTTGGAGGGCTAAATTTATGTTTGAAAAAAAATGACAAACTGAGAGAAACTAAGATTGACAAATTCACCCATCCCTAAAACACACACACATTCCAACACTGCTCAAAGTCTTGCCTTATATGGAACCAACTGTAAAGTTTTGTGTTGTAATGCTTAAGTAATTTTTTCACATCTTCAGATTCAGATGGCTCTCCAAAGAACTAGCCCATATCTTCATTTAAAAAAAAACCCACCTGCATTTCTATAGTGCTCTCAGGCTTTCAGAAGAAAATTAATTGTGTAAAAAATATGAAAAAGGAGCCAGTCACAGCCTGTCTCCTTCCAGGGTCCATCATCAGCCAGCACAATTTCACTGCCAGAGAGGGTGAGACACACTCTGTCGGCCAGCTGAAACCAATTTTATTATATCATATTAGCCAACTTCAGTTTTTCTTTCAAAAAGGGCAGGATATAAAAATGAAAAATATGAATTAAACGTGGTGATTTAAAGATGGAGTCAGATATGCTTCCTGTCCAAGTAGCTGCCTGTAGGGATGCAACTACATCATCTAGAAAGAAGAATGCAGATCCAGACATGGCCTTGTGAATCACAGCATCTTTTGCCAAATGATCTTGTCATCTTGATCAAATCATTTAACTCTCCCTTGTCCCCAGTTTTAGATGCACTTCAGGAGGCCCATCAACTGGTATACTTTTAATGTTGAGAATTTGCCTGTTGGGTTGAAGAGGTGAAGCTGAAGTGAATCCTTTATCCCATTTGCTGCCCTCCTAGAGCCGCTGTTAGCAACCCAATGACTCACCAGATTTATACCGATATTTTAGGTCTTAATTAACTTACGTAGAACTTACAGGCAGTTAGATTGTCAAGGAATATGAAAGCAGTGCGGATTCAAAAGGGCAAGTATTATATATTGTAATGTGAGGAACATATGTTCAGACGTCTAGTTCCTTCTGTTATCAAGACCATGGTGGTTTAGATAAGCTGTAAGCCAGAAGCAGGCCATTAACTACCAGATTGAAATTCTGTGGACAAGGATTTTCTCATGTTCTTCCTTAGATACTGACAAGCCAGGCAATGTGCTATTTCACTGCAATAACACTGATCATGTGAAAAAGAAATATATGCTTGTGTGCATTCAGTTCTAATTAGTATACCCTTTACCAAATCACTCTTTGGATGCCTGGTATCAAGTTCTTCGGGGTTTGTTCCTTAATGTGTGCTCCATTTATCACTTTTTTTAAAAAAATATACCAATTTAGTGTCATAATTTGAATGTATAATTGAATTTGTCAGCCTGACAGATGAATGAAACTGCTGCAAAACTCAAGTAACTTTTTTCAGTAGGGTTATGAAGACAGCCAATCTGCCATCAGCAGCAAGCCACAGCTATATCTTGGATTTGTACTGTTTAAATATTCGTGCCTTGCAAATAATAGAATAAACACTCCTTCCACCACCACCCCTTTATTCCCCTCCAAGCCCTCAAGATAAATATTAATAATACAAGAGATTGTGGGAAGATGAATAAAGCATAATTTGAGCTAAAAGCCTACAGATGGCAAAGAAATGAAAAAAGCTAAGTGAGGTGGAAGAGAAATGTGTAATTGAGCAACACCAGCACCATATGTCAGATGCTGCCATAAAACAAGACAGCAAAAGGAAACCTTTGCCTTTGCTCTGTGGAAAACACCAAAATGAGTGCTTGGGTGAATGTCTTTCTAACTGATGCATTAAGCTCATCAGGGAGATCTTACCTGATCTTGCATTTGACAAGTTAGTATCTCTTTTTATATAGAGAGTGACAGTCCGTTGGTCTTCTTTTCCTTTCTTGATAAGGCGAGAGAGCCATTCAAATTTAGCTGTAGCCAAAGTGATGAAAGTGAATTAGGCTGAAAGCACACACATCTCCTGTTAGATATCCTGGAGAGCTGCTTCCTTCAAAGCCCCCTCAAAATGTTTGAATTGTTTCCTCTTGCATATTTCTAAGCTGTGTGTCAGAGAGGATTTCAAAAGACGGGGAATGATCTGCCAGTCTGTCTGTCTAGTCTGTGATTGTGTGCATTGCTTCCCAAGGAAGATCAAAGAAAATGCTAGCTTTTCCGGAAAATATCACTTTGAAAAATAAACAAATAGAAGAATGTGATACTGTGGCCTTAGTTCTGCATGTATGAATAGGGAGATTTCTCATGGGCAACCACACAGCTGAAGTTTCATTATAAAACTCTGGTGCTGAAGTTCTGCTCACATACAATATTTCTATTACCAAATGGATAAAATCACTAGTGTTGCTTGAATTAAGATCAGATAATTTATGGAGTCATTCCACTTGACACAGATGAAGCACAAAGAAAGAGAAAGAGAATGGTAAGTACATGTAATGATGATTGCTTATGATTGTTTCATGGCATGAACCTTTGCCTGGCCCTCATTTTCTCAATAAGAAACTAATGTGATGCTAAATATTGGTCAGAGGCTGACTTAAATGCATCAAATTAACTCCAAGTTCCTGTTCCCGTTTGGCATGCAAGTTTGTCCCTTGAAAGTGTCTGTAGGCTGACTACAGGTTTCTTGTTTACTTCAGAGATGGTGTGGGTGAAAGTCAACGCTCAGTCAATGCTTGGTGGTGGTCTGTGTTGAAGTGAATTTGGAAGGCCACTCACAGCAAAGATTTGGAATGGACCATGGCTTGCACCATTAGTCTGGCACAGTGGTGGATGCCTAGCATCTTATGGAGTATGGCTTCCTACTGGATTTGTTTGAGCATCATCACAAAGAAGCCTCCTTTCTCATTAGGATGTTTGCATATTACGATGCCACCATCCCAGCAATGTACCTGAAGCATCTATTATGCCTGCATCTCCATACCAGCTCACCATGAATAAAGTATAACAGTGAAAGGGCTGTGTCCCTGCTTGCTGTACTGGCCAATCCTCCTTCCCTCCTTGCAGGGTTCCCAGCGTCCACTGCTGCTGAAATTGTAAATGCAGGCTTCTAGCTGATGCTTCCCTCAGCAGCAGGGTGGGAGAGGAAAGAGGAAAATAAGCTGCTTTCTCCCCTTTGTTTCCCCCACTACCATCACTGCTGCAGGAAGGGAGACAAGAAACTTTTAACGTGCAGACTTTTTCTCTCCCTACAGCAACAGTTGGGGCAGCAGCAAGGAGGGTAAGGTAACACTATAGAAAATAGCAGCGCGGGGAGTGCAGGAAGGCTTGCAAAGCCCATCCCACAGCAGTCTTTTCAACAATGAAGGTTGAAAGGAACAGCACAGGGGGCCTTAGACCTTCTTCTTTCCATCTCATGCCACTGCCCCTACTGCAGATCATGAGGCCTGCCAGCTGGCACTTCAGGGTGCCTTCCTCCTCCCTCATTGCTCCTCCTTCTGTTCTTCATGATGATCAGTAGTGGTGGTAGCAGGGGATTCTGAGGCCAGCTATAGAGGAGGAAAGTGAGCAACAGCAGCACCAGCTA
The DNA here is from genome assembly GCF_027172205.1 of Podarcis raffonei. NCBI lineage: Eukaryota > Metazoa > Chordata > Lepidosauria > Squamata > Lacertidae > Podarcis > Podarcis raffonei. The sequence goes on from NC_070604.1 coordinate 58,541,291, forward strand.
GCCTAAAGATCCGGATCTGACAGTCGAGGGCTCCAAGTCTGGCAGGCAGAAGAGCCAGAGGAGCTGACCACAGTTCATTCTGGCTGTTCCTCTGCAGGAAGCCTGGGCTGCCACCTCTCATCATGCTGTAGTTCACAGCACCACCTATTGGCAACCATGCAAACTACTGCATGACAACAGTGCAATGCAAATGTGTATTATATAATGTATTTTATAACTAAAGTATAGAATAGTCACCAGCTAATTAAGCATATATTCACAGTATCTCTGAATATGTCACACATAATAAAGACAGTATGCCTTACACATTCCACTAAATGCTTCAACACTGTAATATTTTTTTCTCTCTTATCTCCATTAAGCAATTAAAAAGAGAGATTGCATTTTAATTCCTTTATGTTTATTTAATGGTTCTTTCGGAATAATTGGTGCAGTTGGTACTACAGATTAATGGTAAAGCAGGAGGGAATGAAAAGGGATGGCATATTTTCAAGTTTATTTTCAATGGGAAAAAAGCCTAGGAAGAAATTAAGATCTCCCGAAAGCATACAAGCAGTCATTTTACTGTTTACTTTTGGAACTTTTTGTCCTAAATTACAAACTCTATGGAAGTGAACCATTATTATATTTCACCAGGTTTAAAGTAACAGTGTGGGGAAAATGACATGCTGGGGTGGGGGGAGAGAGAGAGAGGAGAGAGAGAGACCAACCAAGTTCATTTTATGAGTAAGTGAAGCTGTACTTAGTGTCAGAGCTTCAATTAACAAGATCTGGGAAATAACCACTTCAAGTTAAGATCTAAAATGCATGGCTCAGGCTGATTTTGCTTCAGTGAAATTACTTTTAAAAGTGTGTATGATCAGACTTTTAACAGGCAGGGAACTGGGCTTATTTCCAAATTGCAACTTTAAGATTTATTGTATTTTCACCCTCCCCTCTTTAGCCCAAGCCTTTCTGGCTGGCTGCAATTAATACAGATGTTATGGTTTTTGATTTGCATTGCTACAGCATATGAACTCAATTACTTTTCATTTGTAGCCCTGAAAATGGCATAAACCCCCTTTGTGATGAAGTTTTTCACTGCATTGGTAGAAGTTACTGAACCATGGAACCAGGCAGATATCAAGTGAGCCACAGAGAGTGCCTTCCTTTTGTTTCTGTTTAATATACTTCGCTTTCCTTATGTGTTCTGCTATGGCAAGAGGTCATTGAGGCAAGTGCTGCAGCTGATTTTTAAATGGCTCGTTATAAGATTTTCTCATGGGGAAAAATAAGAGGATGTCTAATTTTTGAATGCTATGACAAGGATAACTAAATCCATGCATAAAAATGCACAGGTCAAGATTTTCTTCCCATATTATCTACATATCTTTAAGAAAGCTTTGCTAATGAGTGGCAATTTTTACTAGCCTGCTTTCCCTCCTCCTGTTCTGCAGCTCTAATAAGCCCCTTTTTCAAATGCTATGGCAATCCCCTCAGATTACTTGGTTTCTGAGCTGCAGTCCTAGTAATCAGTAGTAGTCAGTGAGGAGGGCTGGCAACACCCATGTGGCCTCACGGTTTACCAGAAGAGAGCGAGAAAGGTGGCAAGGAGGTTGGGACTGTGTTGGCATATTGTGGAAACTAATCCATCATTAGTTTCTAATGTACAATGGTACCTCGGGATGCGAATGGGATCCGTTCCAGAGCCCTGTTCGCATCCAGAAGCAAATGTAACTAGCGACAGCATGTCTGCACACGCACGCATCGCTTTTCGCTGCTTCTGCACATGCGTGTGATGTCATTTTGAGCATCTGTGCATGCGCGAGTGGCAAAACCCGGAAGTAACGCGCTCCGTTACTTCCAGGTTGCCGTGGAGCGCAACTCAAACGTGCTCAACATGAAGTATATTCAACCCAAGGTATGACTGTACCTGCACCGAGCTAACCTCCCTGCCACCTCATTTCTCTACCTCTTGGTACCTCTCAGCAACTCTACTTCTGAGAAGCTAGGTGTGTGGAGGTAGCTGTCCTTACCCACCACTCCTACCGGTAACTTCCAGGAACAAAAACAGTTTCAAGTAGTGCTATGGCAGCTCAGGACTTCATGGCCTCCATGACAACCATGGGGTTCACTTGAAGCAGTGATGGCCAAACTTGGCCCTCTAGCTGGTTTTGGACTACAACTCCCATCATCCCTAGCTAACAGGACCAGTGGTCAGGGATGATGGGAATTGTAGCCCCAAAACAGCTGGAGTTTGGCCATCACTGACTTAAATCATCAAAAGTCCTGACTTTAAATAGTTTTGAATGCCACTTTCCTTTTTTTTCAGGCTTGTGGCTGGTGGCTTAAGTCATTTTTATTATGCTCTGTTATGTATGTAAATTATGACAATGATTTCTAATGATTTTGCTTATGGGGTACTTTATTTTATTTTATTCGTGAACTGTCCTATGACCATTTTGGTGAAGAGAGAAATATTTTTAAAATTATAGAAACCTCCAACTCCCAACAACCCCAGCCTGCATGGTCAACAATTAGGTCAGGAATTATAGCAGTCGGGAGTCTAACAACGGATGCTTCCAGAATATCACTGTTTTCAAGGAGGATTCAGTAGCATACCAGGAAATTCAGACTGAATGATTAAAGCTGATCTGGAGCTCTTGTGAAACAAAACTGCTTCCCCAAACTTCAGACTTTTGTGATATGGAAAGTAATGGGGAAATGCACTGGAAAGGGTGTGATAACACCTGCTTGATTCAATGGCACCTGATCTCTCTGCAAACAAATAATAGTGAATGTTCATTAAATAGTCAGTGCTGTCTAATTCCCCCTGCAAACAAATCAGGATGCTCATTGAACAGGTCATCTGGAAGTGACCAACATCTGGACAGCCACAAGTTTTTTATCCCTGCCCAGAGACACATTCCCCATCATCCCCAAAGTGACAAATCTCTTCTGTTTTGAGCCTAATCAGTGTCCTTTTTGTGTTCAGAATGATACATTTGACTGAGATTCATCCAAAGATAATTATTGTAAAATATCCTAGTTTGTAACTTTCTGCAAATCCTTTGACATTATTTAATCTCTGGATGGGTTGAAACATATCATCAGTTTCTAACACAGTCTCCTTTCCCCTCTAATACAAGGTTATTTTCTTTCTTTTCCTTTAGTTAGGGCAGAGGTCAATTATCATTCAGTCCAACTATAAATGGACTTCTGTCTCATTCTCATTGGCGAAAGTGAAGCCTAGCAAAGCATCCACCACAGTTCAGATGCAGTTCAAATCATGACCTACAGAAGGCTCATTTTTAACCACCCAGCTATAATTTCTCCTGTCATTCAAATTGCTCAAACTATAAAGCACATGAATTGTAGGAACTTAAAGTCACAATAACACTGTTATACTTAACGTTTATCTAATAATAGTGCCATTTTTTTGTTGCTGGGGAAAATGGTTTAGGAGGAAATAAAGCTGGACAACAGCCTGTGAACACAGCTGCCAAGCAAGGAAGCAAATCAACTAATCACATCAACACTTAAACCAATGATAGCTGTTTTACAATAGAGGGAAATTGAATCAGACACATCAAACACCTGGCACAGTAGGGCACTTGCTAGCCCCATAGAGATTTGTGTTCATGGTGGAAAAAATTTCACCATCATTACTGGCAAGGATTTATGATCATAGGATTTAATTGCTGTTGCTAGGATTAACATAGTCTGTACTGACAGAACATACATTAGTGGTCTTCTCAACTATAAGCAACCAGATCTGCTAGGTAGAATCACATGCATGAGAGTGTTCAGAACATTTCACAAGAATTACCTCAGCAGTTCTTACAACAGGCCTGCTGATGTGTGGCATTCCAGGCCAGATACATACATGGCTGCTCACATAGTGCTGAAGGACCCCTGATGTTCCCGCCTGCTTTGGACAGTAAAAGCAGCAGTGGGCTGTCAAATGCTTGGTAGGCCACAATACCAGACAAAGGCATCCTTTAGCTGTTTGTCTTACAAGCTGTGCAGCCTGCCTTACAACATCTCCATAAGGGAGTGCAGTATTATTGCCTCTTTGTTACAGATATCAAGGACTGGAGAGTGAGAGATAAACCACCATGTGGGATTGTGCCAAGGAAATATTTGGACAAAGGCTCCCATACGGACAAAAGCATCAGGAGTTGTGCTGGCCAAGCTACCTCCTCACACACCATAGACTGTGATTTGCCACATCCACCCATTTACAAGGAAGTGGCTCAGGATGGAACAGATTTTCATGAGACTAACATTTTTAATTTCATTTTTTGTTCTCAAAATAGTATATAATGAAATAGAAGAAATGGCAAAGGAGCCCAAGGAAACATATGAAGCAATTAATGAAGCAATTCATGTTGTATATTATAAAAGGAAAATTATCAGCATTAAACCCTAGAACTATGGAATTTCATCCACATTCTGCATTTTATTTGTGGAGGCTCCGTAGTGCCTCCCTGCTGCACAAAATGCACCCAGGGCTAAACTCTGGCATTCAAGACAGGCACTTGGGCAAAGATCTGACGTTCCCTGGTACATATTAAAGCTTACAAGGCAGTAATTGTGTTGATACAACTGCCTGTAATGTCAAAGAACCATGTGTGCAGTGCCAAACGTCACATTTATGATATTTCTGTGATGCATTGACTAGTACTTGTCTTCTGGAATGCACCGAAAGTATGGGATCAGTATGCAACTTTGTTCAATTACAACCCTGTTCAACTATGCTCTGAATAGATCAGTGACATGATTTATGAATGTTACAAAAGCATGACATGAACTTATGGTATATTATTATTGCATTATATCAATAAGACTGTTCCTGCAAACTCAACTAGGTGAAGAACCAGACCTTGTGCTCATTTTAACAATGGCATGAACCTTGTGGGAATTCTCAATTATGTATAGCAGGCCTCCCCAAACTCGGCCTGCCAGATGTTTTGGGACTACAACTCCCATCATCCCTAGCTAACAGGACCAGTGGTCAGGGATGATGGGAACTGTAGTCCCAAAACATCTGGAGGGCGAGTTTGGGGATGCCTGATGTATAGGCTACATTTCTCAAAATACTGTGCATGACAGCCTAACAGTGCAATCTTAAAATTCACAATGCCAGCAAATAAATGCAGGATACTGTGTTGAGGGTGAGTTTAGTACTAAGCTACATGAAATGTGAAGCATAGGAGATCAGGTATAAAGCTGAAGCACTGCTGGTCTTTCTTTTGGGTTTGCAAAACAAAATGCACAAGTTTATAGGTGCAAGCACCTGGGAATTTTCACTCCAAATGTTAATCTCCAAACTGCCTTGATCCATTTGAAAGAGTAATAGTGAGAAGGCAAATGAAATTCAATATAAAGTAATGTGTATTGGAGCAAAACACCCCAAATTCACAGACACATTGATGGGATCTGAGCTGGCTGATGCTCTCCAGGATAGAGATATTGGAGTTGTGGTAATGATCAATGAAATCACCAAGTGAATGAGTAGTGACAGTGGAAAATGCAAATTCCATATTAGGAATTATATTGATGGGGGGAGAGAATTGAAAGTAAAATGACCAGAATCAAAATGTAGAGGTGAACATTGGTTCCGTGTGCAGCTCAAATTACAAAGCAAGTACAAACAATCTGGGTAAGGTTTTCAAACGTCCAAGTCAGACTGTGTCATTAACAAGTCAAATCAACAACTCCCTAAAGTCCCAAGTTACTCTATAGACTCAGGTGTCCAAAAACACTGCATTTCCTTTTTTAAGTGAAACCAAACTGACTAGGGAAATGACCTGAATTTGAACAGGGAGAGGTAGAGAGGTTGGGTTGGATCTTTCATTTGATGGACAGGCCTAAAGTAGGTTTTAATCACAGTGAATTATTTTCCCACGATGCTCCAATCACATTGATTTAGGGGAGAAAAGTTGAAGAAAACAAAAGTGTTTGCTTTTCACTTGGCTGTTGTTTTGCCTGGGACAGCAGGGTGTTTAGAAAAGCAGCAGATTATTAGTGTCCTTCCCAATCACCTGGTTCCTAACAAGCAATTAAAATACTTCCATTGATCTGTGTTCATTCCACTCTATTTCTTTCTCCTCCCACCCTGGATCCTGGTTTGTGTTGGTTTGGCTACTAGTTTTCAGACTTTTGGAGAGCTCAGTATAGGGTAATTCTATTTTCCTGTCCCTCAGATCCATTATTGGGCTTTGCCTGTGATTTATTTTTCTTCCAAGTTTCAGTTTGCTTGCTAGAAGTTTCATTCTCTTCTTTTCAGTTTTAGAGTACCTGTGATTTCAGTGAATTTTGTTTTTGCTCTCCAATAATACAAATATTTTTATTACTGTTTTCTCCCTTCCACCTCTGGGCCTGGTACTTTCCCACCACTCAGCTGAACCTGCTTGCCCCTTAAGTTAGTGCCCAGGGGCTCCATGTCACCAGTTTTTAGACTGATTGTCCAGAAAACACTAGCAAAGGTTAATTGAGTTCAGTTCTACCCACCCCAAAATGGTGAAGTTTGCCCTTGTGAGAGAACCACTGCACCTATCATTCCAAATTTGGCAGGCTCCATCCCCAGAAGGGGTGACCAATGCATGCAAATTACATCCAATTCTGGCAGAAAAATGAAAGCTAGCGACTTTTTTCTTTTAAAAAATAAAATAAAGGTTTCCCGTGCAAACTCTCCTGATTGGGTCTGTTTGCAATTTGGCAGGCTTAGTACACACCAGAGGGGCTCTTTTGGCTGAAATTTTCATCTACTTCTGAAGGGGCAAACAATTCTTAAGGTTATAGCTGTTTTCAGATTGCCCATTAGAGTCAATGAGGGAAAACAGATCTTCAGGTTCAACAGATCTGATTTGGAGCAGATTAACATGTGGAATCAGAAAGAGCCTGAGTGGACTGGAAACAGTTTGGGTTGCTTCCCAATGCTGCAGATGCTGGAGGAAACAAGATGCCCTATGTCTGAGCTTCTCAGAGGCATCTGGCTAGCAAGATCCTTGAAATTAGGGTGCTAGATGCCTTTTGTTTCAGCTTGGATTCACAGGATACATGGAGGCAAGTAAGTGTGCAAATGGCTTGTTGAACACACAAAGTGTTGTTCAGCATGTAACAGCAGAACAGATGGGTGTAACTTGCAAGGCAGCATGCCAAATAGTGATTTATGCCCATGACAAGTATTTGAAAGGAGTTGGTGATATGGTGTGGATGGGGAGAGGATGGCTTTTGCATATACAGGAAGCAGATATGAGATTTTAAACAAAGATTGGGAGGGATCTGGTTGCTACTGTGAGTAGTGCATATCGGATCTAATTCAAACGTCAGAAAAGTGCATCTTCTTGCAAATAAAGCTCATATTAAAAATGTACCACAGAGTTATGCAAAACTTTTGTTGTGTTTGAACTGGCCACAAGTCCTCATCATAGATGTATGATAGTTAATGGTGACAGATTATTGTTCTATTCTAGAATGAGTATTTTCTGTAGCCTTAAGTAGTATTCATCATTCTAACTGTATATTGCTATTATTGCAGTATTCCCAAACATCCCAAGAAAATAAAAACCCACAACCCTTTGTAAAAAAGGTAAAGGTACCCCTGCCCATACGGGCCAGTCTTGACAGACTCTGGGGTTGTGCGCCCATCTCACTTAAGAGGCCAGGGGCCAGCGCTGTCCGGAGACACTTCCAGATCACGTGGCCAGCGTGACAAAGCTGCATCTGGCGAGCCAGCACAGCACACGGAAACGCCGTTTACCTTCCCACCAGTAAGCGGTCCCTATTTATCTACTTGCACCTGGGGGTGCTTTCGAACTGGTATTTAGGGCTAAAAAAACCTTGGCTAGAGGCCACACCTTCAGCTGCCATGGAAGTTCTCCCATTTGAGATGAACTCAGATATACCAAATGGCTAGAGAAATTTGTTCAGTCTAAGCAAGTTGTGTTAAGAATGAATATTAGAAAGGGAGGATATTGCAGGCTGTCTTCTAAAGCTTTTCAGTAGATACAGCCGAGAAATGAATTTTTGGACAGATATCGGCTTCAGATGAATCCATAATGTACTTTTTTTATACGTAATGCTCTCAAGACTAAGCAATATCACAATGACTAGTAATCATAACTTTTCCTCTCTCTCTCTCTGCATGAGAATGAATTCAATAGCTGCATTAAAGTCTCCTCCTGCTACCTTTTAGAAACTGATGCATAGATCTTTTCCACACTGTCCTTATAAAATAAAAAGGTTGAGGGCCGAGTCTCTTGAGTAGCTTTATGGCTTGGCTTGGCATTTTAGTCTTATCATGCAGCTGCACAGATCATCTGTCCTCAAAGATGGTTACATGACTTGGACACTACTGTGTGATGTCCTATTCCATTCTCTTATGTTCTGCCAATTAGATTATCCTGTTTCTCCTTTGATTCCGCTAAGGCAATGAATCCCTGTAATAAGGTCATACTTTCACTTTAGCTTAGACATTTTAAAATATATTCACACACATACATAAGGCAGTGCTCAGCAGAGCCATATTCCATTTACTCAGTCTTAGAATGCACCTATGATAGCACCTTCTCTGGCCATAACATTTCTTAATCATTTCTTTCTTGCCGTTTTGTTTTCCATCTATGACTTATTGTCTACAGTGTCTACAGCATATTCTCAGTCTAATGATTGCCAGGCCATTCAGAGATGGTAGGTGTTGTTGTTGTTGTTATTTGTTTCGAACAGGGAGGAATGAAGGGTGCAGGGTTGTGGAATCTGGGGTCCTTGATTGAAGAGTTTTCCTTTGTTTTGTAAAAGACCCAAGTGTACAAAGAAAGCTGTAAATAGTAAAATTCTAGCTGCACAGAATATTTTGTTGTGGTTTTTTTAAAACAGAAACTAAGAATTTGGAGTACAGTTTGTTTTTGTTTGTTTGTTTTTAAAAAGCGTATTTGTGAATTTTCACTTTTTTCGATTATGTCTGCTGCCTCTTCTGAGATTCCCCATCCCACCCCACCCCTTGTTTTACTACATATTCCTGGCTCCTAGTTCCTTCCTGGATTAGTAGTGTGCATAATTGCATGCAATCAGAGTTATTCAGTAAACAAGATAGTATTGTGTCATGCTTTTCTGGACTATATCACTGAAAGAAATGAGAGTTAGGGCGACCCTAAGGACATTTAAAAGGTAAAGGGTAAAGGGACCCCTGACCATTAGGTCCAGTCGTGACCGACTCTAGGGTTGCGGTGCTCATCTCGCTTTATTGGCCAAGGGAGCCGGCGTACAGCTTCCGGGTCATGTGGCCAGCATGACTAAGCCGCTTCTGGCAAACCAGAGCAGCGCACGGAAACGCCGTTTACCTTCCCGCCAGAGCGATACCTATTTATTTACTTGCACTTTGATGTGCTTTCGAACTGCTAGGATGTTTACTCAGAAGTAAAACCAACTGAATCAGCTGGATGCAAGAAAATTATGCAGTGGCAGCCTCAGGCAACAGATTTTGTGTGTCGTATGAGGGCAGCAAGTTGCTGGTTAAAAAATTTATTGTTATTGTATTTTTAGTCCTAAGGAGAGCCTAGATGTGCTCTTTCTCAGATGCCAGAATAACTTTGCTGGCCTTAGGTACCTTGACTTGGTGGGATTTGGACATTAGCTGGCTCTGCCTTAGGCTAGCTGTGGTTGAATAAGACATGGGCTGCTTGCACGCCACACATTTAAGGTACTTTTAAGTCACATAACTTTTCTCAAAGAATCCTGGGAACTGTAGTTTGCTAAGCATGCTGGCAATTGTAGCAATTGTGGGGGAATCCACATGCTTGGAATGTGTGCAATGCATGCTGCCTTACTCCTTTGTAGCAGTGCTTACAATTACAGCCTAGGCTAACACTTTCACAAGGAGTACTGAAGGAGAAGCATTTTTTCAACACTGCTAAAAATGCTCAGTAAAAATGGAACGTCTTTGGCTCAGCTGTATGTAACATTATTAACCTTGCTGGGCTTTCTACATTTAAAACATAAATAAGGGCAGGAACATCTCTATAAAAGGGAGGGAGGGAACAAAGTGAACATAGAAACCTAAGTGGATGTCTGGGCAGATTAATTTTTTTATTAAAATAGAGGAAGACGCCAGTAAATTTGGGGGAAGAGAATTGAGATAATGAATTGGATTAAATCCAATAGCTATCCAATGATAAGGAAGCGAGGGTGTTACATTACTCCCCCTTTTGTAGACACCTACCTTTTTGGAGATAAGATAGTGCTCTGCAACACCCCATAATATAACCACCAGAGGGCCAAAAAGCCTAATGCTACTTTCCAGACTCACTCCCAGACGTAAGATTGTAACCACTGTAACCCAGGGCCCCCAATTCCCATTCCCTGGAGCTGGTCCTGGAGGATACCATGGTCAGTGATATCAAAAACCAACAAGAGATTAAGAAGCAGGAGCAAGGTCACACTCCCCTTGCCCTGCTCTACAGAGCGACCAAGGCCAACTCTGTCCCATCACCAGGCCTTGAGATTGGAATGGGTCTATGTAATCAGCGCCAGCAAATAATGCTTGCAGTTGCCCACACACACCCCCTTTAAAGAAACATTTTTTCCATTACAATAAAATAAAATAAAATGCAGCTTAAAATCCCCCTCTCTGAAAAAACAATGCCAATCACTGTAGGCACTCCTGAGCAACATGAGCCATTGGTCTGGCATGAAGTAAGGCAGCATCCTATGTTCTGAGGTGCATTCTATAGCGCTCATAAAATCTCATTATAGCTCAGCGCAGTCAGCCGTTCTAAGACTTTTTTTTTTTTTTGGCATGCAAGCCTGTTAGCAATTATTTAGAAGATAATTGCAGAATAATTAATATGTAAAGGTATTTGAGGTTCTTAGAAGTTATTCTGAGTTGCTTTAATGTGGGTTCCATTAGTGCAAGTTCCTTCCCTCCTGAGATCGTTCACGATAAGAGAACAGTATCAACCACTTTCCTAATATATTCTCTTATCATAGTTCCCTAATATCAAACTCAGATGGTAGAGTGCCCAACAGAACCGTAACCAAAATAGCACACAACCACACCCATGAAACAAGGGGGACGTATCAGTATGCTCGAGTAACAAAAACTCAAAGGGGAGGGGTGTTAAAGTTCAATGGAGACCGAGCATGCTCAGTTGCCTCAAGAAGTCAGCAATAATTCCATAGGGTCAAGGCAATCAATGGAAAAGAACAACAAGCTGACATCTTATTATGTTTATCGCCAATCCCATGGAATATCTCCTTTACCCCACCTCCCATACCATTTTTGTACTAGAAATGAAAAGTAAGGGGTTGTGGAAAAAATAGAAGAAAGTGTGCTAAGGGGAAATTTGAAGGAGATGAGAGAAGGGGGACCATACATGTGTACAGGGAGGGAGCTGCATGTAGAACTCAAACCTTGTTTCTCTTGTTGTTGGTATCCATCTGTGTCAGGAAAAGAGTGTATTTGGGGGTCACGTAGTCACCAACACAAACTCCACATGTTAACTTTGTGTTGTGGAATTATTTCTTTTTAAAACGAAGCAAAAGAATGGCCAAAAGCAGTAAGGCTGAATAAGTCTTAGCAGAGTATGACTGGTAACAACTATAGGATAGGATTTACAGAACCTTAACTTCAGAACACAAATGCTAGCCTGATTCCGCAAAACTCCCATATTCAGTATTCAAAGTATACCTTTCAATATAACAAATCTTCCTATGTTAATTTTAATGTAAGCTCATTCCAAATACATGTTTATGTTGCAGACTGTTCCTTGATCCATATTTATGTTTAATTAATTACTTCTGCATTTCTGAGTCATGAATGTGTAAACAAACAATTCCCATCTACCTGCAATTTCACAAGAGAAAATCAACTGCAGGGGCTTGGACTAGACAACCCTTTGTGTCTCCTCCAACTTGGTGCCCTCCAGATGTTTTGGACTACAGTTCCCATCATTCCTGGCCTTGGTCATTCTGACTGTTGCTGAAGGAAGTTTCAGTCCAGAACATCTGTAGGACATCAAGTTGGGGAAGGCTGCCCAAAATAAATATGATACATAGTGACCATGCCCACTGCAAACCAGCTTTTTCATCATTGACCTTGCACAGCAATATATTTAAAATCATTTGAAGCCAATATTTTCAATTAAAAGAAGACCATAGGGGAAGTCAAGAGTAGATTCTCTAAATGTGCCTGGATTATTATTTTTTTTCAGAAAACTGAGACCCACAAATTATTATGCCTACAAGCCCAAGGGTTTCAGGCTGAATATTACTGTTTTAGTCAGCAGCAGAAGAGACTGTCTCAGCTGAAGCAGTTGGTGTTAAATAGGTCTCTGATGTCTGACAGGCTGAGGTCTAATTTTGACTTCCCTGGATCCTCCTAGCTGGCACCTTCCCAGACATCACATTATATTAACAAGGCTCATAAACTGTCAGAAATAACTCGTCCACTTAACTGGCTGGAATGATGCAGATTTTAAGGACATGGCCTTTCCGAGAATTGTCTGTCTTTATAATTTGTCATCTCCACAGCCAGTAATACAGTGTTGCTGGATTCCTCAGCTAAAAGTCTTTGCCACATTAATTTCTCAGGAGACTATGGGCTCTTTTGACCATTTACCCTTAGGGTGTCCTCTCACACCAGACTCTGAGGGTGATGCCCTCCAACAGAACGATTCCACATTATACTTCCTGACAAACAAATTACTGTCTTGTCAGGTATAGTAAGTACCAATGTGATTCTCCATTACATCTTTATAAGTGTCAGAGGCTGTAGATTTCTAAAATAGCTCTTTCTCAAAAGGGCTAACTACACATTGCATGGAAAACAGACCCCATTGGTTTTTTGGTGTCTTTAAATGAAAAGCAACTTGGCGAGAGGTACATGGTGAACACAGAGTGACAGGGAGGGGAGCTTAATCCTTCTTTGCCCACTCTTCAGAATAATGCCCAGGATATCTTAGGAATATCCTTACCTAAAGACCTACCTGAGAATTGGTGTCTCCCATTTATTCTTCAATTTTAGAAGAATGCTAGAGATGCCATGCTGGTTTTGGTGGCAATTCTTGAAGGGTAGCCTCTAAATGTGCCTTGCCTTGTGGCTTCATTTTGCTTCAGACTACTATGTTCTTTGTTCTTTCCTCCTTCTCCCTGAACCTTTCATATACAGTGTGTCCGTTACCCTTGTCATACCACCATCACAAGCCAATCACAGTAGTACTCTTATTAGAATCACATCAGGATCTTAGACTAAAGCCATCCACCATGGAGTAGTGTAATGGTAAGTCTGTCATGCAGCTCTAGGTTTCTAGGTTTCTAAAACTATTAACTGTCACCAGAGCTTTGAAGTGCGCTGCTTTTCATCGTACTAAAAGGGAATCAGTAAAGGAATCAATCATTGCCAAAAAGTCTTCTTCATTTCATTTCATATGTTAGGTTTCATAGTACTTTGTTGTTGTTGTTGTTTAGTCGTTTAGTCGTGTCCAAGTGTCCAACTCTTCGTGACCCCATGGACCAGAGCACGCCAGGCATAGTACTTACTTGATCACATTTGTTCAGCTGACCATGAGTTCAACCGCAACCATGTGGATAACCAAGAGGGCTTTTTGAGCATTCTGTGGGGCAGCCTACCATTGGTATTCTTGCTGCTGTTGTTGCATACATAAAGAAAGTTCTATCCTTCTTTGGCACCAATTGGCCGACTATGCCCAAGAGAAAGGCCTCTGGTTTCTTAAGGAAGGTATATTTAAATACCTTTTTCATTTCATTATAGATCATCTCCCAGAAAGCCTTAATCTTTGGGCACGTCCACCAAAGGTGAAAGAATGTACCTTCATTTTCTTTACATTTCCAACATTTATTATCGGGCAGATGATATATTTTTGCAAGCTTGACTGGTGTCATGTACCACCTGTATATCATTTTCATAATATTCTCTCTTAAGGCATTACATGCCGTAAATTTCATACCAGTGGTCCACAACTGTTCCCAGTCAGCAAACATAATGTTGTGTCCAACATCTTGTGCCCATTTAATCATAGCAGATTTAACCATTTCATCCTGCGTATTCCATTTTAACAGCAAGTTATACATTCTTGAAAATATCTTAGTTTTGGGATCTAACAGTTCTGTTTCCAATTTTGACTTTTCCACCTGGAAGCCAATTTTTTTGTCCAAATTATAATCCTCTCTTATTTGATAATAGTGAAGCCAGTCTCGCACTTTGTCTTTTAATTTCTCAAAACTCTGCAATTTCAATTTGTCTCGTTCTTGCTCCAAAATTTCCCAATATTTCGGCCACTTGGCCTCCATATTTAGCTTTTTCTGAGCCTTTGCTTCCATCGGTGATAACCACCTTGGGGTTTTATTTTCAAGTAAGTCTTTATATCTTACCCAGACATTAAACAATGCTTTCCTGACAATATGGTTTTTAAATGCTTTATGTGCTTTAACCTTGTCGTACCACAAATATGCATGCCACCCAAAAACGTTATTAAAACCTTCTAGATCCAAAATGTCTGTGTTCTCAAGAAGCAGCCATTCTTTCAACCAGCAGAATGCTGCTGATTCATAATAAAGTTTAAGGTCTGGCAGGGCAAATCCACCTCTTTCCTTTGCATCAGTTAGTATTTTAAATTTTATTCTGGGCTTCTTGCCCTGCCAGACAAATCTAGAAATGTCTCTCTGCCACTTCTTGAAACAGTCCATTTTGTCCAAAATTTGCAATGATTGAAACAAAAATAACATTCTTGGCAATACATTCATCTTTATAACAGCAATTCGACCCAACAAGGAAAGCTTCAAATTTGACCATATTTCTAAGTCCTTTTTCACTTCTGACCAACATTTCTCATAGTTATCTTTAAATAAGTTTAAGTTCTTAGCAGTCATATTAACCCCCAGGTATTTTACTTTCTTAGCCAATGTTAAACCTGTCTCCTTCTGAAACCTCTCTTTCTCAATCGGTGTTAAATTTTTCTCAAGAACTTTAGTTTTTAACTTGTTCAACTTAAATCCTGCCACATGACCAAATTCTTGAATCAGTTCTAATACTCTTTTAGTACTAGATTCTGGCTCCTGTAACGTCAATACTAAGTCATCTGCAAAAGCTTTCAGTTTATATTGTTTAGCTCCGACCTGTATACCTTTAATCAGACGGTCCCTTCTGATCATATTTAGCAAAACCTCCAGGACTGAAATAAAGAGCAGTGTGCAAATTGGGCAGCCTTGTCGTGTCCCTTTCTCTATCTTGAGTTCCTCTGTCACCACATTGTTAACTATTAGTTTAGCCTTTTGTTCTGAGTAAATTGCACTTATACCATTTTCAAACCCTTGACCAACCCCCATCCCCTGAAGATTTTTCTTCATAAAACTCCAAGAAATATTATCAAAGGCTTTCTCCGCATCTACAAAAATTAAAACTGCTTTAGTATTGATGTTCACTTGCAACTTCTCCAAAATGTTAATTATATTCCTCGTGTTGTCAGACAAGTGTCTACCTGGGAGAAAACCGGCTTGGTCCTTATGTATCTCTTCCACTAATACTTTTTCCAATCTTTTAGCCAAAATATCAGCAAATATTTTGTAATCCACATTGAGCAGGGATATGGGGCGGTAGTTCTTAAGTTGTGTCTTTTCAGACTCAGTTTTTGGTATAAGCGTAATATAGGCTTCCTTCCATGACTCTGGCGCTTTTTCCCCCTCCAAAATTTCATTACAAACCTCCTTTAGTGGTTGAATTATCCAATCCTTCAGAGATCTATAATATTTTGAGGTTAGGCCATCCGGCCCTGGAGATTTGCCCAACTGCATATTCTGAATGGCACTTTCTACCTCCTGTTCTGTAATTTTATGGTTCAGCATTATCTTGTTTTCTTGAGAGATTTTTTGTAATCCATTTGTTTTTAAAAATTGGTCTATATCAAACTCTTTCTGTGGCCCTTGTGTATATAACAGTTTAAAATACCTCTGGAAGCATTTTCTAATTTCCACTGGATTCTGAATGTTCATTCCTTCCACTTCCAAATTGGTAATAGTATTGAGCTTTTGTCTTTTTTTCATTTGCCAGGCTAATTTCCACATTTATTAGCCGATTCAAATGTCTTTTGTCTCATTTGTTTAATTTTCCATTCAATTTCCTGATTCATCATCTTCATATATTGCACTTGAAATAACTTTATATCTCTCAGAATCTCTTGTGACTTTGGTTTCGCTCTCAGTTTCTTCTCACCCTCTTTTATTTTTTCCAAAATTTTATCTTTTTTCTCATTTTGAGCTCTCTTCTTTATTGCATTCTGTTGGATCAGAAACCCCCTCATCACTGCTTTGCTTGCGTCCCAGATTACTCTTTTTTCAGTAGTAGTGTTCAAATTTATCTCAAAATAGTCTCTCAAGGTTTTTTGGGCCTTCTTGATAACCTCTTGATCTCTAAACAAGGTGTCATTCATCCTCCATCTGAAGGAACCGGTTGGTGTTAGTTTCATCTCCATTTTCACAGCATTATGGTCGGAGCAAGTTTTAGGGCAAATTTCCACTTTTCGAGTCTTAGGTGCCAGTCCTCTAGTTATCCAAATTTGGTCAATTCTTGTCCATGTCATTTTGGCTTCAGAGAAGAAGGTTCCCTCTCTACCCAAGGGATTCTTAGTTCTCCAAATGTCAATCAAATCCATATTGTCAGTTAATTCAAAAAATGTTTTTGGTAGTCTGCCATCTTTTGTAACTACCTGTCTCTGCGACTTGTCCATGTTTGTAGATACCACTCCGTTCATATCTCCCATCATGATAATGTTGTAATCCATATAGTCTAACAATGTCTCATGCAACTTCTTAAAAAATTCAGATTTCCCCTCATTCGGTGCATATATTCCTACTATCAAAAAATTTTCTCCTTGTGTCTGAATTTCAATTGCCACAAATCTTCCTTGGTCATCTTTAAAAACAAATTTTCGGTGATAGGCTCTCTTTTGCATAAATAACTACTCCTCTCTTTTTAACCCTGTCTGATGAAATAAACTCTTGGCCCAATCTTTTATTAATCAATACTTTCCTATGTAGCCTTATCACATGTGTTTCCTGTAAACAAATCAAGTCCAATTGTTCCTTTTTCAGTAAATAAAAGACTTTCTTCCTTTTCTCCGGGGAGTTAAATCCATGAATGTTCCAACTTAATAGTTGCAGAGACATGGTGTATTTATTTCGCTTCTCCTCCAACTGCTCCCAATAATTGTTCTTTTTCTGACGGTGGTATCACTTTCTCTAGCTTGTCCAATCCCAAAGGTGGTGGTACTACGTTTTGTATTCCTGGTTTTAAAGCTCTTTGCTCTTCTTCTTCAGCTTCTTTTTGCAGGTCTTCTTCGTGATCTCTCAGAAATTTTTCTTTATCTTCCACTGATCTTATTTTAAACTTTTTCCCTTTAAAGGTAAAAGATAGGCCTTGGGGGAATTCCCACCTAAAAATGATTCTGTTTCCTCTCAACAGGGCCACCAAATCTCCGTAGTTAGACCTAAGGTCCAAAAGATGTTTCGGGATGTCCTTAAATATCTCCACTCTTGATTCGTTTATTTCCAGGGTATTCTGGAATTGCAAACTCAATATTTTGTCTCTCTCCTCTTTTGATCGGAGGGTAATCAAACAGTCTCTCACCCTGTTCTTTTCCCCTCCTCTTCCAAGTCTGAAAGCACTTACTATCTTGAAGTCTTGTTTATCATTCAGGTTCCAAAAGTCTGCAAATTCCTGTGTAAGAAAGTCACTTAGGCTGTCTTTTTCAAGTTCAGGTACCGCCCTGATCCTCAGATTAGTCTGTTTCTCCTTCAGTTCAATCATAGACAAAAGCGACTGGTGGTCCCCAAGCTGTTTACATATCGGTGTTATCTTTTCCTCTACAGCCGCTGCTTTTTCCTTTGCTTCCTCAGCTGTCTTTCGATTCAAAGTAGATTCTTGCAGCAGTTTTTCAATGGATTCTGTATTTGAGTTCACCTTCTGCCCCAAGTTGTTGATGCTAGTAGTATTTTGGTCAATTTTAGTCGTTGCTTCAGTCACTTGTTTGCTTAATTTTTCCAAGGTTTCATAAATTTTACTTAAAACTGAAGTAAATCCCTCTTCAGATGCCATTCCTTTTGACCCAGCTTGTACAGGATCTTCCCCTTGTGGTGCAGAAGGGCCGGATGCAGATGCTCTACGCTGCTGCGATGCTGCACTGGTCTGCTGCAGTCTGACCTTGCCCGATCTTGTTGTCTTTTCCTGAGTCAAGCTCTTTTCCTGAGGCAGGTTTGCCATAACACTTTATCTGAGGATCAAGGTCAGTCCCACGGCCAGAGCTTGTTTTGCAGTGGAAATTTCCCTGGCTAGTTAAAAGTGGAAAATTCCCCAACTAATTGTAACAATTTCAGTGTTCCTCTAGGGGGACACAGTAGCAGTCAGTAATATTGCAATAAGGTAACTTTTCCAACTTTCCAGAGTCCCCCCTTCAACAAAATAAGCAACAGTCTCAAGTCCAAAGAAGCCCTTCAAAAAGTATCTCAATTGCAGAGTTAACTGTCAAAAAGTTACATTGTCCATAAATAGTGCGACTCTCAGTACAGCAATTCTATTGATCCTGGCAATCCGTTCCCAAGGATTAAGTGGTGGTCTTTATTCCCTTTTCTCTCCTTCTTTTCTTTTTTTGCAGGCAAAAAATACTTCCCCCTCTTCTCTTCTCTTCCCTCCCCTCTCCTGCAGTTCAGGGAGGGAATTCTTTTGATTTGACGTTAGGATTTAAGTCTTTTTAAACGCGACTCTCCAGGTCTTAGCTTAGACGGTCTTTGCTTTGTTCTATATACAGAAAACGGAAGGCGGACTTCCTGTTTACGCCTTCCCGCTTCAGTGCCAAATTAATCCTCTTTTTTCTTAAATTCCCTGATCTTTAAACTTGACCTACTCACGGGTAGTTGTTTAGTAGCCGAATTGTCACAGGAAAAAGGTCAGCGCTCTCCGACAACAGCTACGCGGCTTCACTCCACGGAAGAAGCAATTGACTCTCAGCACCGCGCCAGTCTCCCTGTCACGCTCCGGAGCCCCTTGCAGGGTTCCCTCGCAAATTGGGGGGGGCGCTAAAGGTGCCCGCCGAGTCCCACGGTCACAGGCTTCACCCGCCTGTGATTTCAAAGGGGTCCCCGCTCAAAGGGGTCCCCGCTTCAAAGGGGTCCCCGCTCACATTTATCAAACCCTAATTAACATTATTCCCTCATTAACATCCTTCTCATAAAAATTCTTATTACAAAATAACAGGCCTACAATGCACATGACACTATATTAAAGACATGTAATGAATTTGGATGGATTTGCATGTATGGTTGGTATGGGTTAAATCACAGTCACAACACTACTGAGTCATCTCAGCATATGTCAATTCACTGATTCAAAAGTCAATTTATGTTGATTTCCAAAAAAAAAAAAAGGAAATAATGACAAGAGTACAATGGATTTTTTTTTTAATGTAGACTATTAAGGTGTTGCCATTTTCAGTAATGCTTTTTCTGGGGGTTTTAAGCCATCTTTAAGAAATATACCACTGAAACTTGAATCAGGAGAAGAGCTTGTAGGTAACAATGTGCAAACAATTCTTTCTTTCCCTACTCTTGTGGCCACAATGCTAGGCTGTTGTGATTTTAAGATGAAAGAATGCTGAAATCTAGGCACCCATCATTCATATGCAAATCTCTCACCATATGCGTTTCCTGCAAGTGAAGGAGTTTGTACTCAGCAGAGAGGAGCTTGTCAGAGCTTGTCTTTGTTTACCAGAAAGCTTTGGGGTGTTCTTTTTTTGCTGCCGTCAGAAATACATCTCTGCAAACAATCACCACTGTCCTCAGAATATGCAGATCTTCTATATCCACAGGCCCTCAAATAAGTACCTAGCATTTATAATCATCAATTTCATCTAATCCAGGTGTTTGCTGGGTGTTTTTTCCTCCTAACGCTAGGCATTTATTTGGAGGGCTGTGAGCAGTAGGTGGTTTTGTCAGATCTGCAGTAGCATAAAGAACCAATTTTTCTTATCCTAATCCTATAGCTGTCTGGAAAAGGTGACACACAGTGAGACATAATGATAAGAAAAGCTCAAGCTGCCCAAGGCAGTCAGATACCAAAGCCGGATGATTAAACTATTCTGTAACATTCCCAGAGTCCCAGGGTGGGGGAGGGAGATGTGAATGGTTACTTCTCCAAAACCACCAGAGAAGAACGGACAGAGACAGGCAATGTCCTCCTTGCCTTCATATTCTTCCATACATAGAAAGTGGAGCCGGGTGGGTGGGGGAGAACCACCACACTTCTCTGTAATGTGTTTGGAGAACTAAAGGGCACACCGTGCCTACCTGCTCCATTTAGCTAAGCTGGGAATGTGTCAGTATTAAGCACTGACAGCTCTTACACTCAGCCAGTGCTGGGTAGGGAGAGGAGGGGACAGATGAGAAAGGAAGAAAAGGAATGGCAGCAGTTTCAGCAACTTCCCCTCTCAAGCGGCATCTCAAGCACAGGCCCCAAAATAAGAGGGAAAGATGTTGTTGTCCACATGTAGGGCCAAATGTAGGGGCAGGATGTAAGCCCTTCTGGCTCTACCCATGACTTCACACATTTCCAGCTGCCTTGTTTGGATACAGCAACACTTATCAAGCCAGGCAGGTCAGTGGTTTCAGCACCATGGAAAGCTCCAGTAAAGCCTGGATGTGAATGGAGGCCATTTGAATCCCTGCACATAGTCTACCTCTCCCAAGCTCCACACATGTGGATCATTAAATGACCAACTCCCTGGCCCTGACATGAGTGCTTCTCCTCTATTCTGTGACCTCCCACCTAACCTGCTCCCATGGATGGTTGGGCAGGGAGTGGGTGATATTTGACTCCTCGTGTCTCAAGGCATCCCCAAGGGCCCTGGCTCAGGTTCCACAGTATCCAGAATCTGTTCCAATTTCCCAGCCAGTAGAACAGCAGCCCCAGACCTGATCAGCTTATTCTGAGATTGAAGCTGATGCCACTCCCCAAATATCCATGTGTTGCTATGGATATCTTCAAAGAAGCTGCTTTTGTGCAGGGTCCTGGTTGCATTGAATCATTCATGCAGACAGCTATACACACAAAGCCTTTCCATTTGCAGATATCTGCATCAACCCATGAGCATCAGGTGTAGGACCAAGACCTGTGGTTTAGACCTAAGCTTGGATGCTGGAGGCAACATCCAAAAAGGAAAACAGGGCCAGCTGTAGTATTGCCAGTGAACTTCAGGGAAGAGCGCAAGTGTAGACTCCTCTGTAGGTTTTAAATACAAACATAAATGAAAACGTGTCAGCAGAGGATACCTCTAACATCCTTTAGAGTACCATTACCTCATCTAACAGTGATCTGTGACATTAACTCTGTTCTCACATTTGAAAGTCACATTGAAAATGTTAAGGAGAAAGCAGGGCTATTGTCCCTGACCTCCATTCATTCAGATGAATATGAGAATGTTGTTGTATGCATGCTTGGGATCTCTGACCTTGTGCACACCCTCTACTGTATTTCATAACTTCCACTTAACATTCAGGGGGCAGAGTCACTAGACGCAATCCCCCTCACCCATCCATGTGCTGAGGGTGGGTTTGAAGCTCTAGGATAATTATAGAAAACAATCGTTATTGCATTGTGCCTTCCAAATCCCCTTAACACTGATCTAATTCTACTCATATTAATAGAATAATATCTTGTCTCTTTTGTTCTAGTACTGAAAAAAATCAGTATAGTATGTTTTCTCCATGGTAACCCATCAGTCCCAAAAAATGAAAATTTTGCATAATTCAGAATTCAGCATATTTCCATCATTATAAACTCTGCTTTTGAGTAAAGGATTTGATCTTACCCCTACATGACAAAGCTTGCCTTTTTTATTTGATAAAAATTATGTATGAATGAATGAAGCTGATTTAAAATTTGCTAAATTTTATTGAAACTCGTTTATCAGGTATTGTCATATACTACATGTCAGCTGTCAAATAATTACTCTGCATGTCAAATACAGTCAAGCACTGACTGCTACCTGGCAGATACTGTCAAAACTACTGCTTCATGCTGGTGTCCAATACTGTTAAATGTTCATTGCTCCGTGTCAGAGTACCAACAGTAGCTGTGTATTAGATACCGTAACATGTTGGCATGAGAACATAAGAGGCCTGCTGGGTCAGGCCACAATGGCCCATCTAGTAAAGCTTCCTGTTCTCACAATTGCAAACCAGGTGGACACATGGGAAGCCCTATATTATGTTGGAAATACAGATACAGAACAACAAATGTTCAGGGAATATTTGGAGACTGCCTGCTAACATTTTCAGAGGACTCATTTCAATTATGATTTCTCATAGAACAGGGAGTGTCCTGAGGAATAGCTCAGATGGTAAGAGCATGGGACTCTTAATCTCTGGGTCATTGGTTTGAGCTGGTTGTAGTGTTGGGCACTAAAGGCAGTTAGACAAGGTGATCCATTCCAACTCTACAATTCTTTGATTCTATATATTTAATGGTTTTAAGGATGGGTTGATTTGTGTTTTATTGTGTCTTGCATTGTTGTAAGCTCACTTGTGGGCCCTTCAAGGCAGGGTATAAACATTATTGAAAACCACACATTTTATAAAGATGGAAGAGTAGTGCTAAGGTGACTGCTTGCAGAGATTGTTGTGCTCTTCCATGTCTTCTCAAGCATGTCATTATGTGAGTTTTCAAAAGAAGCAGCATCACTATGCTTTTGCTAGACTAACAAGCAGATGATGAGAAACAGAAAAACTATCACCATGCCCTGCCTTACTGTACACTTCAATACAAAGCCATAGAATAGTTTTGTGGTGCTTTTTAGTTTGGTGTTTTATTTTTGGTTGGGCTTCTTTTTTCCTTGAAGTGGAATCAAAGAATGGTTATTAAAGGAGATAAACATTATTCATCTTCACAGAAAGCAAAAGCCTGTTTCTGCTTCCAGATTCTCCAAGTCATTCATCTTCATTTTCACAGCTTCCTCTTCCTCGCCTCCTTCATCTAACCTCCGTGGTCTGTTCAGCTTCTCTTTTCTTCCTTGCCCCAATACTTTGGGCTTGACTGTCTCGCTTAATAAAGTTACTTCCTTTTGATGATCAATCTACTGTTTGAGTATTAAAAGGAAATAAGAGCATATATAAGAATTATGTGCTTTCATAGAGAGTCTCTCCCTAAATCCGACGGTGTTCTCAGTGTATGAAAACAATTTGTCTCCATAAAGAGGGTCAGGGGAAGTAGCGAGACAGTATTTTGATAAATATTGATTTTGCTTTAGTATGATCACAGCACTTGATGACCTTGGGAACTCCAGAAGTATACTCAGACAAGAGTCAAGAAAACTTTTAGCTTCCAAAACACTGTAAGATTAGATGGCTTAAGAAACATTATTTGAGATTTTCATAATCCTCTATTAGTTTATTGTGTAATGTTTATATGGCAGAAATCTAAGTGGGACAGAATATCAATTTCAAGTTATTGCATTTGCTTTTTTCTTTGGGTGTTCCCTCCACACAATTGTAATCATATGGAGAGGAAGGAGCTGTGACAACTGGCCCCACCTGTACTGTCACATCCCAATGTGTCTCACTCTTCATGTGTTTGAGGGGGAATGTCTTGAATATACAAAGGCTCCCCCACTATATGGTCTAGAACTCTACAATTATGTGGAATGAGTGCCATTTCGTGAAAATGGCCCATCCCCCTCAAACCCTTGCCATTTGAATACTGAACACTGTCCGTCTATATTGGGTGAGGGGGAGCATCCATACTCACAGTGGGTCAATATGTTGATTGCAAAGTGGGCTCTAGTCCATCAAAGTTTATACCGGAAATCATTATCCTTTTGGGCCCATGGACTTACATGGATTTTCTTAGTGAGTGCTGTACCTGCCACCAGCACCCCTCTGATCACTTCTCTCCTGCCTCACCCAGATCAGAGACAAAACGGGGGAAAGTACACAAACAAAGTTTGTTTTCCAGAGGATCTGGATAGGAGTTGAATCCTGCAGAATTAAGATGAGCCTTGAAAAGCAGATAGGTTGTAAAGGGGAAGGGGGAAGGAGTCTCATTCTTCCAATTTTATCCTTGTATCCTTATCAATGTACTTTCAAAGGGCATAAAAGATAATCACCCTTATCACCTTGTATGGGGAAGCAGCAGAAATTGAGAGAAGGCGCTCAGAGGCTTTGTGGACACCAAGGAAAACCTAAAGGGTGCCATTGCACCCACAAACACCACATTGGCAACTGCTGGCTTATTCCACAATAAATGTGTTACACTTTAGTGTCACAAAACTGTTGTTTTTTTCTACCATTGACTACATTCTTTCCCTCAATGAACTCTAGACATTGTAGTTTACCCCTCACGGAATTACAATTCCCAGTAACCCTTAATAAACTACAGTGTCCAGAATTGTGGGGGTTTTGGGGGGGAGGTGCTTCAAATGTGTTTTAAAGGTAGAGTGTTTACACAGCCTAAATATGCTATCCTCCTGAGTTTCTGTTGAGTAGTTTGAGAAGTAACAGTAGGGGGAGGGATGCTTAACCATTAGGACTTCACTATCAGTGGCATATGCACTCTGGTTCATAGTCTGAGTTGTTTTAAGGGAATGGATGCCATAGGGCACTTCTTGAACTGTTTCTGGGAGACTTTTTACACATTTAAGGTGTGCATCCAGTCAGTATACAAGTATACAGTAAACCTATAAATGATCCACAAATGGGGCAACAATCATGTGCTTGCAAAGAGATGTATCATAAATCATATTATATCATAGTAGCTAAGATTACCATCAAGTAGCTAAGATTAGCTAAAACTCTTTGTAAAGTGTGTGTGTGTGTGTGTGTGTGTGTATGTATGTATGTATGTATTAGAAAATGAGAAATTGTTCAGTGCCTCTGAATGGTTTGTGATACCACTGGACCAGGCTGCAATCCTAACCCCAACTCATCTGGAAGAAAGCCCCACTGGATTCAAGAAGACTTGTATTTGAGTACACATGGTTAGGTTTTTATTTTACTTGATCTCCATAACATCTGAATTCTCTCAAAGCTGGGGAGCTATGGATTGACTCTAAGCAGTATGCCTTCTTCCAGCTCTTCTAATCATTGCATTCTCCACAAAAGGAGCAGAGGTTTCAGGAAAGTTCTCAAAGGGCCGAAGTGTTTCCATGGCAGCATTTCTATCTTTAGGGTAATTCTCTTAAGGCAGAGATAGGGTCCTTCTCTCCATCATCCCCCAAAGACTCATTATCTCCTTTCTAATGGTGACTTTTTAAAAAATCAGACTCAGAACCTAAAAGGTAACTCAAGGCTGGTGGCATAATACACATACACACAAAAGTTGAGGTCTGTTTTCCTGAAATACACTTCCTCATTGAAAACACTATAAATCTGGTTGTATCAGATTCACACACACACAGCTGCCATTGCTTCTCCTTTCTATGCATAAACACTATTGGGAAGCAACTAAATGCCTATCCCTATGTGTGAACTAATAACCAATTATTAGAGAAAACAGAGTTGCAGATGTGAACTTTAACCAAAACTTGATTTAAAAATCAAGTTTAAATACTGGGGACACCTGTACAGAAGTGGTTTGCTGGGTGGGGCAGAACCCCTATGCTAGCTCCTAGCAGGTGGTTCAGTGTTGCTTACCAGGAGGGAGGGACAATAAAGCAAGGAGGTCCATGTGTGCAAATGCACCAGCAGAGCCAACCCAGCACACCTGTCATGCACTTGAACCAGACTAACCTCCCTGCTACTTTGTGTCTCCCAATCAACAATGGTGATCCACCTGCCATGAAGCTCGTGGAGTGACTCCACCTCACTCAGTGAGCCACTTCTGGGTTTGTTTCATGACTCTGCGTATCCAGGCAGAAACCAGCATCCATGTAAACATAGGAGGATGTTCACTGGTAAAAAATGTAAGAGTGAAAGTTTAATGAAAATTCTCTTAATCTTTCACTTGCTGCTTACCACTTGTTTGGAGCTTCTTCTTCCTTTGAACTGCAAATTCAATATGATTTTTGCTTAAATGGGTTCTTTGTAAGACAGGAGTTACTAAATATTTGGGCTTGGTTGCCTAAATTATGAGAAACTGTAGTCAGCATGACACATACACCACAACTCTAGACACACTGCAACCACACACGCATGTATGTACACATAACAACCACACATACACGCACACACTCACTTTCCCCCTTCTGCTTGAAAAATGTGTGTTTGCTCCCCACCCCCAGATTGATCTTCTTGGAGACTGCAGCTGGGGAGGCAAGAGTTAACCTGTGCTCAGCAACTGCAAGGAAGATCACACACAGCCTATGCAACAACTACATCATTAGAGAACTTTCCAGAGAGGGGTGGGGTCACAGCCAGAAAGATAAAAGTCAAGCCTTATTCCCCAGTTGCAACCCTCAAAATTGTTATTAGGCTTCATTTTTAGTTTTAGTTTTGTAATAAAAAAACCTCCCATCTTACATTAGCCCTAATATTTAGAGAAGAGAACGCATTCTAGTTGAAAAAGGTATGTCGTTAATCAGTAAGATTGCCTCCTGAAATTTATTTAATGAGTTTTTGCAATACTTAAGGGGATGCAACTGGAAACAATTAAAAGATCAGTGGTATGTACAATTTGTGCTACAGTACATTTGCTATGCGGTATGTGGGCAAAGGTTAGTTAAGAAGATATTAACTTTTGACATTTTAGCAACAGGCGTGTGGCAAACTCTGTTAATAAGAACATCCTCATCCCTGTAATTTTAGACCACTTTGGGGACTGTTGAGCTATAAGTGTGATCCATTGATTTGCAAAAATAAATCAAAGAGCCAGGACTTGCACATGTGTGGGTTAAACAGCCCTTCAACTTTTGGTCACGTTAAGTAAAGGCTATAATAGCTCAATGAGGCAAAGACGGCCTGCTGACAATCACACAAGGTTTCACTGTTCTTTGCTACAGTGCATGTTAGCTCCTGCAGTGAGTTCTCATCCCTGCTAGTGTGAAAGCCTCCCAGCAGAGCCTCATGACAGATGTGAAATAAATGTGGGATTTAGCTCTGATGTAACATAGAATTGTAGGTAAGATACAACCAAGACTATAAATGCTATTATTTAAGGACAATGTCCCATATATCAGCAGGTCTGTGTTTTTGGACTTGTGTAAATGAGATGGGCACTACCTGAAAGGGAAGATTATAGTATCTGAGAAACCTGGAGCTTTTCACCTGGAAGCTAACCCCCCCCCCCAAAAAAAAAGGTTCATTTTTTCATGGGAAGTAGTGCCATTTTCTTTTTTTGAGGGATTCATTTAGGTCTTTACAAAGAGTAGCACCTGTGGGAAGATTTGGATTGCGGCCAAGGGGATCAAAACTCTGGCCATATGCCTTGGGAGAGGGTGAGTCTGCAGTAGGAAACAGAACAGGGGAAGTGTGTGTGATTTTTTAAAAAAATACTTGCCTGCTATCCATGTTTATTATTTACTTTCAATGTCAGGAATCCAAACAGATCACAGAGCCTTGTGCATTCCCTTTAAGCCACCCTGCCAATATCATCATGCTTCTATACAAATACGTGGTGCAGCCACATTAGGAATACTGTGTACAGTTCTGGTTGCCTCACCTCAAAAGTGATACTATAGAGTTGTAAAAAGTTTAGACAAGGGTAACCAGAATGCTCAAGGGGGTTGGCCAACTGCAGTGAAGCAGAGCACCTCCATAGCAACTCCCACAAGGTGAAGCCACTTCTGCTATTGAATCTCATCTAAGGAGCATTGTGAGATAAGCTGCAGGCAGGAAGGGTTTGGGATTCCCATCCATGTGCCCCTTTTGTTCTGAAAATTGTCCCCTGATGTATACATGATTGGACAGAACTGGGCATGAACAAAGGGGTTTGCTGTCTTCACATCTAAACTGGCCCTCAGTTTTGACCTATTTTTAAAGCCACATTTCCATACCTGTTCCCACCATCTGGTGGGCATATTGATAGTGAACAATAATTACTTAATGGCAATGTTGTGTCTGTAATCAGATTGGCATGAAGAGATCTCTGAAAGTAGGTTTTATCTTAGCAAGACAACCTACTGTAGCACAAATGTACTATTGCATTTCATGCCTCAGAAGTGATTGAATCAATAATTGCATCATCCAAGAACTGGAATAAATTATTCATGCTAGCCATTTTGGATATTAACATACAAGGCAGGTGGAGACCTTGTGTAATCCTGATCCTTGTTTAGATGCGTATTATGTTAAATTTGTGTACTCTTTGGCTATTAATGAACTAACATATACTGTACAGAGTTTGTGAAAATGTGACTCATCGTTTTAGTTTTTTACTATATTTCCTTCCCATTCTTTTCTTTACTATTGCCTGATATCTTTACCTGTCAAATGTGATCATACATCTTTTAACACACCTTTATTCACATAGTGTTTAGCATGGGAATTGTGGTAAATTTCAGGTCTGCTAAGTGCTCACTGTATTAGCTGAAGCCAGGTAATATAATAAATAAATGATTCCTAAAACTGTACAGCAGAATTTCTCACATTTTTCAGCCTAGTGAGCTTGGGGATGTCTCCCACCACTTTTCACTGCACAACTGTGCTAATTTAGCACTCTTGCCAATGGCTATGTTAGAAAGATGTGAACATTTTCTGCGCAATGGCCAAAAGGTCAGAAAGTGCCATTGCTTTGCCGACCAGCCTCTATACACCCATCTAGGGCTGATCACCAGCTGAGAAATGGCAATGAAGAGGATGCTTCAGTGAGCAATTATAATTGGATCTATTTTGAGGCATGCTTGACAAGCTGTGCTGAGCCACAGCAGTGAGTCTCCTTATGCTGGTTGGGAAGTACTGTTCTACAGAACTCAGCTAGTGACTATGTTCAAAATGTGACTCTGCTATCATACACCATTAAAATGATCAGCCCTATCTAGTAGCTGCAATATCCATGCAGGGCTCCAAAAGAGCAGGGATGTCCCATCCTGATGTGAGGAACAGCTTGGTCTGCACATCCACCTTGCTCATATGAAGTCTTCCAAGCATCAAGGAGAATAGAAGCTCTGTTTGTAGAGCACACCATTTTAACACTTAGGCCCTATTGAGCTTTGAATCGTTGTCAGCATTATAAAGTGTTGAAGAAAACATATCCTGTAGTACTAGTTTTCGTAGAAATAAATGCAGGTGCAGAGAATCAAGTGATAGGAAGTTCTTCTGATCTCAGTAATATCAAAGGAAAGATGAAAATGACCATTGATTTATAAGGAACAATTTTCCCTGATGCAATATGTGAAGCAGAATCATATAATTCTACCAAATTTTGTCGGGTGAGATAACAGCAGCTCTTAATTTCACCCCTTATTTTTTACCAGCACTTGGGAAATGTTTGCACATAGCCTTGGTTGTCCATCTACACAAGGAACCTAGGAGTGAACCCTGCGGTAGTGCACCTCCCACTCTGTGTATACCCTGTAAGAACAAGGGGAGGTTATGTGACACTGCAAATAGGGCCTGTGCACGTAGGCCTAGTATCATGACGTTGTATACACTGGGGAGGAGATTGTGAGCCTGAAGGTTTTTCTCACACTCCACTGCATTGATAGCCTACAATAATAATACAGTCATACCTCAGGTTGAATGTGCTTCGGTATAAGGACTTGCTGGAAAATAAGACTCCAAGATGGTTATCACCAATGGAAGCTAAGGCAGTTAAAAAGCTAAATATGGAGTCAAAATGGCCAAGATATTGGGAAATCTTGGAAAAGGAAGGGGACAAACTGAGATTGCAGAGTTTTGAAAAATTAAAAGGGAAGGTGAGAGATTGGTTACATTATCACCAAATAAATGAAGTGTTTAAACTAGATAGAAAAATAGGCTTCCAGGTGGAAAAATCAAAATTAGAGACTGAACTGTTAGATTCCAGTACTAAGAATTTGTCAAAAATGTATGATCTGCTGCTGAAATGGAATACACAAGATGAAATGGTAAAATCAAGTATGATTAAATGGGCTCAGGACATTGGTCATAACATCATGTTTGCTGATTGGGAAAAGTTGTGGACCACCGGGTTGAAGTTTACGGCGTGTAACGCCTTAAGAGAAAATATAATGAAAATGATTTATAGGTGGTACATAACCCCAGTCAAGCTTGCAAAGATCTACCATTTGCCTGATAACAAATGTTGGAAATGTAAAGAAAAGGAAGGTACCTTCTTTCACCTCTGGTGGACGTGCCCGAAGATTAAGGCATTCTGGGAAATGATTTACAATGAACTGAAAAAGGTATTTAAATATACTTTCCCCAAGAAACCAGAGGCCTTTCTCTTGGGTATTGTCGGCCAGGGGGTGTTAAAGACAGATACAACTTTTTTTATGTATGCTACAACAGCAGCTAGAATACTTATTGCAAAGTACTGGAAGACACAGGATCTACCCACACTGGAAGAATGGCAGATGAAGGTGATGGACTATATGAGCTTGGCAGAGATGACGAGCAGAATCCGAGACCAGGGAAGAGAAGCGGCGGAAGAAGAATGGAAAAAGTTCAAGGATTATCTAAAGAAATATTATAAAATTGGTGACAGTTAGAATGATGTTGGATTAAAACAAATGGTTACTATCAGTAATGGTTACGACAAAGAGAATAAGGGGGACTAGCATAAATTTATAATAAAATAAGGCAAGATTTCGCTGAATAACTGTAAGAACTTGGAATACAGAAACAGGAAGTAAGAGGAGGTCGAGGAAGTAAGGTTTAGAAATTGGGTTATGAAATGGTACTTGTTTTATGTTTTATTATTGTTGAATGTTTGTTCATGTATGTTTTGTTTCTGTTATATAAAAAATTGTTCAATAAAAATATTATAAAAAAAAAAATGAATGTGCTTCGGGATGAGAACATTCCCATTCCCATTCGCATCTAGAGGTACCACTGTAATAATAATAATAATAATTTATACCCTGCCCATCTGGCTGGGTCAGATCATGTGCAAAACAGCCAACATGGTGCTCTCCAGAAGCTTTGGACTCCAGCTCCCATCATCTCCAGCCTATAGTCAAGAATGATGGGGACTGGAGTCCCCAGCAACTGGAAGACACCAGGTTGACTACCTCCCTTTGGCATGATTCCCAAAGGGAATGTGCTGGAGCAACTATCACAGGCTTCTATTGGAAATTCCTTGTGATACTACTAATGATGAGCTACAGAGCCCAATTTCTTCACCATTTGGAGAACGTCAAGATTTTAGATGTTGCTTTTTTATTCTTCAGTGAACATATATTCCTCCACTATAGAACCTAATGAATATTATGTATGTTACACCTCTGCTCAATAATCTGCAGTGACTGCTAATTTGTTTCCGGGCAGTTTCAAAGTTTTACTGTTAGTATATCCAGCTTATTGTTGTTGTTGTTTAGTCGTTTAGTCGTGTCCGACTCTTCGTGACCCCATGGACCAGAGAACGCCAGGCACCTCTGTCCTCCACTGCCTCCCGCAGTTTGGTCAGACTCATGCTGGTAACCTCGAAAACACTATCCAACCAGCTTAAGACAAGCTTACTTGCCCCATACATACTTAGCCAACTGCTTCTACCTGTGGATCTTGCACATGGTGAAATGCCATATGATGTTTGTTCTGCATCTGTTGGTAATTTATTGTGGCAGCATCTTCTTTGTTTCAGCTAGCCTATTCATGCACAAAATTTTGTTATGTATACTTGTTTTTAATGTTTGCCGATTTTATGTTTACTGTTGATAATTGTTGTATGTATACTTCTTAGAGGGTTCTTTTAATTAAGTGGTTTATAGTTCTTTCTTAGACAAACATTTTTAAGTATTCAAAGCAATTCACACTCTTCATTTTGGTAACCCTATTATCAGCATTTTACAAGTGGCAGAGGGGCTGACACTGCTGAGTTGGGTGGCTGGCCCAAGACTTTGCTCATTCAGCAGTATTGTTTTTCCTTTGCCACTTTAATGTTTTGTTGTGGGGTTTTTTTTCAGATTCTTTGACAGCTTGGCATTTCCTCCGCCCCTCTTCTTTTCTGGAATATGCAGCCATGCAGATATTTATAAAAAGATGGGGCAGATCTCAACACAACAAGGCCATTCACTCATTAATTATATGCACGTGGCTATGATGCTATTGTCTCCGGATTCTGGCTCAGGGGAGTGTTGTGGATAGTATAATAATGTTAGGGTGCATTTTTTACAATGTGAAAAAGCCTTCACTGGGAAAGTAGGCGGTATTATTGTATACTGATTTTCTATATGAATTTTATTTCTGAGTGAAAGGGAAAAAATGAGTGAATTCTTAAAAGAATTTTCCAGCATCGCAGTACACCAATGCAGCCATTATGGATATTTATCACTGCGGCAAATGTATAATTATGTTAAAGTATTGCAATTTTCATAGCAAAAATAAATGCAGGGAAGATTGTTTTTGTCTTATAAGCGCACACCATTGTTGAGAATTCCAGCCACTTTTACTGTATATCTAATTCTGTTCCCTTTTGTTTAAGCTGGCAGGATTCATCTACGCCTGTTATGTTGTGAAATGTATCACCGAAGAAGAGGACAGCTGTAAGTAATAAAGGTTTATTACATGCCAGTTGAAACTATTTTTTATATCATCCATCTCACTCATCCATCCCACTCCAATATCATTCTGAATACTTTGTCATACTGTAAAATGAGAAATGGGTTGGGGGAAGGGGGTAGAATATTTGAACTTAGGCCATGACAGTTCGGAGCAAATGGTGAAAATGGTAAAATGCAGCTACAGAAAATAATTACTTTCTGAAATGAATGAATGAATGAATTTATTAATACGGTCACAGACCAGCGTCAACACACACAATATCACAGATCATAAAAAATATCAGAAATACAAGGGACAATATTTCTGAAATGAAACACTACAAAACAAAAGTTCCTCTAAAAATACTTCACAAAGACCATGTTTCTTGCTTCTCGCCCATCTTAATTCTTGCCCTACTAATGTGTGGGTAAAGTTCTTGTAAGGTGACTATTCAGATTTGTTGTAGCAGTTTTGGCAAGAATAGAATGCAACAGTTTCATTTCAAACTTGTTAGTTCATGTTTCTTCCAATCAAAAATAGTCAAGGAAAGGGGTTAAATGCTTGGAGTTTCTCCTGGTTTGTTGTGTCTGAGAAACCCTGTTGAGTGGAATGAAGTACACAAACATAAAGCAGTAACTTCAGCTTATAATCCTATAATCTTGCTTTTTACCTAATCACTTCTATTGCTTTGGTTCAGTTTGCTATCAATATCAATCAATTAATCTTTATTTGCATTTTCACTGACCAGTTTCTCCTGTATATATGAGCATATATCAATAGACAAACTTTATAAATAAATGTAAATATCATAGCCAGACAAAAACATAGCCGCCAGAGAAATCAAAAATACACTTCCTATTAAGAACAGTTTACTCACTCCTTTCTGATAATATTTGTGTCAGTCTAGCAAACGCATGCTGGGGAGGAACAAACTGCAACCCCTGGCTTATGTCTGAACCAGAGATTGTGATTCAATTAGCTCAAAAACATGATGATCGGTAACTCCTAAACAAACCTTGGCTTATCTCTGTGGAGTGAAACAAAGCACATCCCCTCTTTCAGACACAACACCAAGGCGGTGATTATGGTTTGTTTCTCTGCAGCACAAATGGGGTGCAGTGAAGAGGGTACAGTGGGCTTGTGTATGGTATACCAGGAGTGGAGAACCTTTGGCCCTCTAGATGTTCCTGAACTACAACTCCCATCAGCCCTAGTAAGCATACCCAATGATCATGGATGATAGGAGTTGTAGTTCAGCAATTTCATGAGCTGGTTTACTGTGATCTCCAGATGTGGCCAATCACACAGGGGTCAAGAGAGAGGAAGCTCCATGTTCTCTCCCCCTTCCCAATATTTATACACACCTTTACCTGTGTTGTTTCCCAACCTCTGCCAGAAGCAGCAATTTATGTGGAGCACAATGTAATGATGTCATGATACAGATAAGTATTCCTAAATGTTGTAGGAAAGTGCAGGGGTGGAACTGCCATGGAACTGCCATTTTCAGTAGCAGTCTGCTGAAGTGGTCATATAGCTATATCCTGAATACATAAAAATTCAGTTTAGAATATTTCAGTAACCACACGCGTAGTTCAACACTCTGAAATTGCACTAATTTCAGCAGGAGAAATTTAAGAAACTAACTGGATTTAACCACATGTGGTTTTCTCATTATCAAACCAAAATTATTTCCCTGTTGTCATTAAAATAAAAAAAAATGTGAGATTAAAGGAAAATGCATGAAATTTGGGAACAGAATACATGCATATCTTATGGCCAGAGGGGTGATAGAAAAGCAACGCAGGAGGGTGTCTAGATGTGTTGGCATCATCTGCCAGAGCACCATGGTAATCCATGGGTCCTACTTGCTCTGGAGTCAGTGAGGTAATAATGAGGCTTTCACGTTTGTTTGTGATAAATTAGAGGAGAGGAAGCCAGAGAATAAAGAAAATGGACAAGCCAAGTCTGGGTGCTTCTTTCTTTTTGATGGGAACCCTACTTCATGCTAGCAGTTTAAACAGCAGCACTTCTTTACAAGGTTGTTTGGATTTGAAATTAAAATTTAAAAGGTTGCATTTTAGCTGGCTGAAGATGTTTTGCTGAAGTTCAATGCATTGTGCAAGTTGAACCTATGCAGTCAGAAGTAAGCATCACTGGATTCAGTTGAGCTTATGAAAAAAAACAAAAACCCCAATGCATAGGATTGCAGACATCTCATCCCAATAAATTAGATATTGTGTTATGTACTGTAGCTGCTTTCTCTGTGTATGATAAAGGAATAACACATCCAACTTCATTTTTAGACTTTCCTTGGAATATGGCTATGAGGAGAAGCTTTCATGATATATTCCTGAACTTCAAAATTTATCACTACACCACTGCTTAAGGCTGCTCTTTTCCTCTCTCACATTTTACATGCAGCCTAGGGTTTGCTATGAGGAAATTCACTCTCAACAGTAGTTCAGGGTCTGACATAAAACATCATGTTTTAATGATCAGAGAATGTGCCAGTGTGTGCAGTCTGAATTGATTTGCCTGTCTGTTCAGTTGTTTACGTCCTGACCTGTCTTAAAGGTGTAGGGCAAGTAATCAACATGCTTTCAATTATTGCTATCCATATGGATAATATTTCAATAGATCTACTGATCAGGGGTATGACTTGTCTGGGCACATTCCTGCATGTCTGCCATGAGAATGATATTTGCCAGTTTCATTCTCTTGGTTACCTTCATTTTCCTATAAAAATTAGATGATGGGGAGCTCCTGGTGTCCAGAACATACCCAAATATGACCTTGTAGGGCAGCAGCTGAAGAAGGAACAAAAAGGGTTTTCTTGTGTGAGTTTCTTGTGGCTGATTAGCTGCTCTCCCTGTGCAAAGGTCAGAGGGGGCAGGGCTTCTGTTGAGGTAGGTGATTAGCTTATCAGAGCTTGTAGGGCAGCGGCGCGCGCCTAGCGGCGCACGCAGTTTAATCCATCTTTTAGATTTAGGGGAGCTAGTCTCAAACGTTTGTTGGGGGAGACCTAGGTTTTTGGTGGGGAGTTATTTGTCCTGTCTTCACGCTTTTTATGATGGAGGACCGCTGTAGTCACCCCCAACGACACGTTCTCAAGATGGAGGGTGAGGGAACAGCTGCAGTCGCCTGCGGTTCCTGCGCAATGTTTGCCATCTTGCCAAAGGTTGCAGGCAGCTTTACCTGCAGCAATTGCATGTTGATTGCCCTCTTAAAAGACAAAGTCCAGCAACTGGAGGAACGTGTAGCTACGCTCCAAAGAATTAGAGAGCTGGAGCTCTTCTTGGAAGCAACAGAGCACACCGTCTCCACCAAGGAGGAGACAGGGGACTCCCCTGAGAAGGAGGCTAGTTCACCAACACAGGAGCCAGATATATGGAGAAACGTGACTCAAAGAATTAGGAGGCCCAGGGTTCGCTCTGATTGTTTAGAAATACACAATCGCTTTGAGGTCCTCTCCCCTAGCATGGAAGACGAAGAGCAGACTCCATTTGAGGACCTCTCCCTCATTACAGTCAATCAGGTATATGAAGACGAGCAGCAAAGTCAGCCCTCAGGGAATGTGCAGGCGACCTTGGAACGGACAGCTCACGGAAGAACCCCGACCAAACCTAAGGGGAGGCGTGTAGTGGTGATAGGGGATTCCCTACTGAGGGGAACAGAAGCAGTGATCTGTGGGCCTGACAAGATGTCTCGGGAAGTGTGCTGTCTCCCCGGGGCTAAGATCCAAGATGTAACTGAACAACTGCAAGGAATCATAAAACCCACTGACAAATACCCCTTCCTCTTGGTTCATGTGGGAACCAATGACACTGCAAGCAATAGCCTCCAGAAGATCAAAAGAGATTACGAGGCTCTGGGCAGGAAATTGAAGCAATTAAATGCACAAATTGTCATCTCATCTGTCCTCCCAGTTGAACGACACGGCCCAGGGAGAGAGGGAAAAATAGTGGAAGTGAACAACTGGCTTCGCAAATGGTGTAAACAGGAACGGTTTGGATTCTTAGATCACGGAATGCAGTTTCTTGAAGATGGACTTCTGGCAAGCGATGGGCTGCACCTCACAACGGTTGGGAAGAATGTTTTTGCAAAAAAACTCAGAAACCTCATCAGGAGGGCTTTAAACAGTGCTCCTGAAGGTAGGAGTCTATCAATTGATGAAGATGATCATCCAAATATCATAGACCGAATGGAGCAAACAGCACGCAGACCTAGTAGTGAGAGGAAAAAATCCTTCAATAAGAGACACGGGGGAATGATTAATGGACTTCAATGTCTGTACACTAATGCGCAAAGCATGGGAAATAAACAAGATGAGCTTGAGCTCTTGGTACAGCAAACTAAATATGACATAATAGGCATCACTGAAACCTGGTGGGATAAGTCCCACGATTGGAATGTAATAATGGATGGATACAATCTATTTCAGAGAAACAGACCAGACAAGAAAGGAGGAGGAGTGGCGTTATATGTCAGGGATGTGTATACCTGTGAAGAGATCTAAGATTTAGAACCTCAAACCCAAAGTGAGAGCATTTGGGTCAAAATTAAGGGAGAGAAGAATAACAGTGACCTCATTGTGGGAGTTTACTATAGATCCCCAAGCCAAACGGAGGACATAGATGATGCCTTCCTGGAACAGATGGCCAAGCATGCAAAAGGAAGGGAGATAGTAGTAATGGGGGACTTCAATTACCCGGATATTTGTTGGATGTCAAACTCAGCCAAGAGCATAAGGTCAAACAGATTCCTCACTGGCCTTGCAGACAACTTCATTGTCCAGAAAGTGGGAGAAGCAACAAGAGGAACAGCCATTTTAGATCTGGTCCTAACCAATGTTGATGACCTGGTTAGTGGGGTAGAAGTTAGTGGGGTAGAAGTGGAAGGATCATTAGGCGCGAGTGATCATGCTCTTCTGAAGTTTACTATACAGCGGAAAGGAGCAGCCAAGCATACTAAGACTCAATTTCTCGACTTTAAGAAAGCCGACTTCATAAAACTTAGGGAAGTGCTGGGTGAGATTCCATGGACAGTAATACTAAAAGGAAAGGGAGTTCATGATGGCTGGGAGTTTGTTAAGAGGGAGATAGTAAAAGCACAACTTCAGGCAATACCAATGAGACGGAAACATGGAAGGTGCCTACAGAAGCCAGGGTGGCTATCTAAAGAACTTTTAACTGAGTTAAGATTAAAAAAGGATGTGTACAAAAAATGGAAAAGAGGGGAAACCACCAAAGAGGAATTCAAACAAATAGCCAGCACGTGTAGACACAAAGTCAGAAAAGCTAAAGCACAGAATGAACTCAGGCTTGCTAGAGAGGTTAAAAGCAACAAAAAAGGCTTTTATGGGTATGTTCGTAGCAAAAGGAAGAATAAAGAAACAGTGGGGTCACTCAGAGGAGAAGATGGTGAAATGCAAACAGGGGACACAGAAAGGGCTGAACTCCTCAATGTCTTCTTTGCCTCAGTCTTCTCCGATAAAGAAAACAATGCCCGACCTGAAGAATTTGGAGCAAATGATTCAGCAGAGGAAACACAGCCCAGAATAACTAAGGAGATAGTACAAGAATACCTGGCTAGTCTAGATGTATTCAAGTCTCCAGGGCCAGATGAACTGCATCCAAGAGTATTAAAAGAACTGGCAGATGTGATTTCAGAACCACTGGCAGTCATCTTTGAGAATTCCTGGAAAACAGGCGAAGTCCCGGCAGACTGGAGGAGGGAAATGTTGTCCCTATTTTCAAAAAGGGGGAAAGAGAGGACCCAAATAATTACCGCCCAGTCAGTCTGACATCAATACCAGGGAAGATTCTGGAGCAGATCATTAAGCAAACAGTCTGTGAGCACCTAGAAAGGAATGCTGTGATCACCAATAGTCAGCATGGATTTCTGAAAAATAAGTCATGTCAGACTAACCTGATCTCATTTTTTGACAGAATTACAAGCCTGGTAGATGAAGGGAATGCAGTGGATGTAGCCTACCTTGATTTCAGCAAGGCATTTGACAAGGTGCCCCATGATATTCTTCTAAAGAAGCTGGTAAAATGCGGTCTTGACTATGCTACCACTCAGTGGATTTGTAACTGGCTGACTGACCGAACCCAAAGGGTGCTCATCAATGGTTCCTCTTCATCCTGGAGAAGAGTGACTAGTGGGGTGCCACAGGGTTCTGTCTTGGGCCCTGTCTTATTCAACATCTTTATCAACGACTTGGATGATGGACTCAAGGGCATCCTGATCAAATTTGCAGATGACACCAAACTGGGAGGGGTGGCTAACACCCCAGAGGACAGGATCACACTTCAAAACGACCTTGACAGATTAGAGAACTGGGCCAAAACAAACAAGATGAATTTTAACAGGGAGAAATGTAAAGTATTGCACTTGGGCAAAAAAAATGAGAGGCACAAATACAAGATGGGTGACACCTGGCTTGAGAGCACTACATGTGAAAAGGATCTAGGAGTCTTGGTTGACCACAAACTAGACATGAGCCAACAGTGTGACGCGGCAGCTAAAAAAGCCAGTGCAATTCTGGGCTGCATCAATAGGAGTATAGCATCTAGATCAAGGGAAGTAATAGTGCCACTGTATTCTGCTCTGGTCAGACCTCACCTGGAGTACTGTGTCCAGTTCTGGGCACCACAGTTCAAGAAGGACACTGACAAACTGGAACGTGTCCAGAGGAGGGCAACCAAAATGGTCAAAGGCCTGGAAACGATGCCTTATGAGGAATGGCTAAGGGAGCTGGGCATGTTTAGCCTGGAGAAGAGGAGGTTAAGGGGTGGTGATATGATAGCCATGTTCAAATATATAAAAGGATGTCACATAGAGGAGGGAGAAAGGTTGTTTTCTGCTGCTCCAGAGAAGCGGACACGGAGCAATGGTTCCAAACTACAAGAAAGAAGATTCCACCTAAACATCAGGAAGAACTTCCTGACAGTAAGAGCTGTTCGACAGTGGAATTTGCTGCCAAGGAGTGTGGTGGAGTCTCCTTCTTTGGAGGTCTTTAAGCAGAGGCTTGACAACCATATGTCAGGAGTGCTCTGATGGTGTTTCCTGCTTGGCAGGGGGTTGGACTCGATGGCCCTTGTGGTCTCTTCCAACTCTATGATTCTATGAAATAGTACATCAAATACAGCGGTCTGTGCTTGTTCAAAAAGTTTATATTCCATGGCTAATTTGTGGCCCTCCAGATATTGTTGGGCTATAGCTCCCATCATCACTGACCACCTTGTCTGGGTCTGGTGAGCATTAGAATCCAACAACAGGATTACAGGTTAGCCACACCTGCTATAGAACTTCTAAGGGAACTTTTTATTTATTTTACATAGCAGGTTAGGGAAATTCCTATTCTCACCAGGTAATCACAAATTCTGCAACATCAATATATGGGTCTAGCACTTAAATTACCACTTTAAGGGCTACTCTTTCCAAGCAATCCCCTGAATCTCACTAGGAAGTGTTGTGGAAACGTGAGATTCTTGGGTGAACACTTGGGTAGAACAAAAGCTACATGAGCCAAAACTAAAAAATGCAACAGCAACTGAAAGTTTTAAGGCAGCAGTGGGAAATTTGATCCAGCTAGTGGGCTGGATCCATAACTGCCCCACCCTCTATGGCCCACTTTGACAGGGCCATGGAAAAGGCTGCCAAATTCAAAAAGTGGTGGATCAACTGGAATTACTCAGGAGTGGACTGAGAGTGCACCCCCACTTACTCCTTTTTGCATGGTCCTGTGGGCTGACCCATCCCAGTCCCATGCCTGATGTCACGAGATGGACAGGCAAGCATGTTTTAGGCCAAAACATGCCATGGCTCAAATGTGGAGGCCTGGTAGCCACAGGACACAGGTTCCCCGGTACTATTTTAACAGTTAGGGTTAGGATTCAACTGAGTAGATGCACAGAAGGGAGGGTCATGGAAAGTGGATGGAAAATAGCAAAGGTGAGCCAAGGCATCAAAATAGGATATAAATCTCTATGAGAAATTCTGTGGAAGTAATAATGGGGTAGAGATAAGAGACCCATTAAGGGAATAGGAAACCCAAGGTCTGTGTTGCCCCAGTCCCTTTCTCTCTGCATCACTCTCTGCAGATATTGATATCGTAAAGCATTTGTCTTCCTAAAGTCATTGGCATTATTAGCTGCAGCAATTTAAAACCACTAAAATGTCAACACCTATCTTTCCTGGGTGGGATATAATCTTTCCCAAGCATCTTGTTTGTGTGTGTGTGTGTGTTTTTGGAAATCTTATTAGAGCTACATTTTCTTAAAATTGCACAGTAATTCTATTACTTTGAAATATTCATTTAATCAGTTTAAACTCTCTAGCAATTTGACTCCTCTAGTACAAGCTTTATGTCAGGAATTTCCAACAATTCAATATGTTTTTTTGAAAACATCATTAAATATTTAGTTACTTAGTGAAAAGCTCTCGAGGGTCATCAATAAAACAGCAGCCTTGTGGGATTTGTAGGTTACATGAAATTAAAAGAAGAGACTTACTATTTCACTGAATTCTTTCCCTCTGGGCTCTACTCTGCCTGAGGAAGAAGGGCTGATGCAAACCGGGCATTCAGAAGACACTGCCATGACTGTCTAGAGAAGCACAGTGTGATTGGCCATGCAAGTGCCATCTTAGCTCCTAAGAGCAATGTCTTCTTTCAATGTTCACGACTCCATCTTTGGATGTACACACTGGCTTCCCCCAAGCAGCAATATTTGGCTTAAAGCGGGGGTCAGGAAGGCAGAATCCAATGCAGAGTTTTTGTTGCATTTCAGTATTTTGCATTACTGCTTGTTACTCTGCATCACCTCCCTTGCTTTCTTCCCCTTGTTTTATTTGAAGCAAACACCAAAAAATGGCTGAACTATTAATGCCACAATTAATGGTCTGTGCTTTGTGTGACTTCTATCCTCCTCTTCTACTATGAAATCAGATCTTGAGGAATACTTCACCTTGTGACTGTTGTGGTGAAGGACCTTAATAAAAGTAGTCAATAATCAAATATTAATTTAGTAATAAATTAAT
Organism: Podarcis raffonei; assembly: GCF_027172205.1. NCBI lineage: Eukaryota > Metazoa > Chordata > Lepidosauria > Squamata > Lacertidae > Podarcis > Podarcis raffonei. Next base: position 58,582,928 of record NC_070604.1, read on the forward strand.
ATATTTATAAAGAAAAGTCTATCTACTGAGTTCAGTTGGGCTTATTCCCAGGTAAGTGTTCGCGTCTCGAGGCCCCAAGACCCACCCCCAAAATAAATACACACGGACACTTATATTAGTTTAAGTTTTTGGGCAAATTTTGGCCACAACTTTATTGAAATACAATCACGTGAGCAGTATTGGCTTAGGCATTGACTTCCCCACTATAACTGACTCCACCTCTCAGGGTGATCGTCCAATGGGGTAAACCAAACGAGGGAGCTAGGTCGATGAGGACCAACCTAAGATCACCCCGGGGTTCCTGTGGTCCTGGCATGGCCCTAGCCCCTCAAGCGGACTTCGGATGAGATCCAGGGCCCCCAGATTCCTGGAGGGGCAGGTGATGGCCACACCTCCCCTCCCCACAATCCAACTGAGCCAATGCCTAACCGCCACCTTACAAGTTGTGACGATTTGCTAAGGGGTAGGCAAAAACCAAATGGCTAAAGCCAATCTGCCAAATGGAAAAATTCCTACCCAGCCCCTGTTCCAAAACAGGCGACCCAACCAAAGCAAGGTCAAGCGACTCTACCTAAACTAGGGAGGGTGAGCAGGTGTTCAACAGTGCAAAGCAAGTGCCCCTCCTTGCGTCACACTGCTGTTTTTAAAGCCCCTGGGATCACGCCGCCCACTGGCTATTGGCTAAAATCGCCTGGCGTAATCCCAGGGGAATGGCCAGCACTCCTTGCTCCCCCCCCCCCATTTCAACCCTGTCAGGTGAGCTCTTGGGTCCTGCGCGCAACCAGGACCCTCTGTTATGAGGATCCCATTTGTAGGAGTATACCTTAATGCCTCAATTCTATATATACTTTCTTGGAAATAAATCTTATTAGAACCAGGCAGAGGTCCTTCTCGGTAGTGGCACCCGCCCTGTGGAACACCCTCCCATCAGATGTCAAGGAAATAAACAACTATCTGACTTTTAAAAGACATTTGAATGCAGCCCTGTTTAGGGAAGTTTTTAATGTTTGATATTTTATCATCTTTTTACTATTCTGCTGTGAACCGCCCAGAGTGGCTAGGGAAACCCAGCCAGATGGGTGTGGTATAAATAATAAAAGTAGTAGTAGTAGTATTTCAGAGTAATGTGATTAGGAGCTGGTTGAACACTGCCAGCCTAAATTCACTTACTGGAGAGGAAGTCCCGTGAAAATCAGTGGGACTTGCTTCAGATGTAGTAAATCAGACAGAAAGATATATAACATTTAATCTTCTGATTTGTTTAGTTCATACTTGCTGATCCATGTCTTGCTGATTTCTTGCTGAACATGTTCCAGGACACTAAATACCAATATCTGTTAATGTGGATGCTCAATATTTCTTGGGAATCCATACTAGTTTGGGTTAAAGTGTTGTCAGAATGTGGATTTCTTCCAGCCATTTAAGCCACACCTTATAGTGAAGCATGCATTTTAATCCATGTCAGTGACTTTTAGTGCAGACCTAGGAATGTCGTTCGTTCCGCATTAATGCATGTTGCACATGTGACATCAGAATTTATCAAGTATCTTTTTTAACTTACTGAAGATTGCAATATTGTGCTACTCATGTTCTAAAAACAGTGCATTCTAATGTTGCACTAAAGATGCAAAGATGTTATATTTTCTGTCTTTAAATATCAGTAACTGATAGCTTCAGTACATCACACCCCCTTCAGACAACTGATCCAGGGACAGTGATTGCATGTGGCAGCAGGCTCTGTTCTGAATTTATGCATGTTCAGTGGAACAGGAACACTCACCTATTCAAAATGCTGAGTTTGCTATTTAAAGCCCTTCATGAGGCACGACTGTGGCTCCAGGGGAAAGGGTCTTCTCAGTAGTGGCACCCCAGCTGTGGAATGATGGCATTGCGGCACCTAAGACCTTTGTATTTTTTCCAGGCTTTTAAAGAGCTTCCAGGTGGCAGCTTAGGATTATAAACATTGAGCTATCATAAACTAGTCGTTGACAACAGGCTTTATTATTACAGGATTTTTCCTGGAAAGGGTTCGTTTTGATTAAATAGGGGAAAATACAGGATGACATTTTAATGACAATGACACCATGTAGATGAAATAAATTGCATGCGTGAGGAGCACCTTTCTGAAAAGCACTCTTAATTTCTATCCTTTGTTTTTATGCTGTTCGGGGGGTTTTTGGGGGGGTTGTTTTTTGTTTTTTTGCAGACTGGTTTTATACTGCTGTTTTATGTTGTGGTATTTTTACATTCTTGTTTTAATTTGTTTGATTGTGATTTAAACTTTTTGTATGCTGCCCTGAAAGCTGGTTGAAGGGGAGTACATGAAAATAATAATAATACGCCCACACAAATTATATGAGAGATTGGGTATATAGCAGGGTCCCCAGTGATAGGAGACAAGCTCATGCGCAGTTGATTTGTCTGTACACTGCCTGTGTATTCTCACATTCTTCTGAACCCAAGTAAAGTAAGAGATGGAGCTTGCTGCTTTGAGCCTGCTCCTTTCTCCCAGACTCTGGATCAGTTGTCTCTATAGGGCTGCTTGTGTTTATAAAATGGTGTATATACATTTACTTAGGCTTTTCCCTTCACACTTCTTCTGAGTCTTTGATCTACTCCATAGTTGGTATTCCAGACTTTTATACAATGTCAGTGCTAAATGCCCCACTCAGTCAGTCAGTCAGTCAGTCAGTAGGACATAGCTGAAAAATAAACAGTTGAACACTGGACTCTTTCTTTAAAAGCTGTAAAACTAGGATGCAATAGAGAGATACAGAAATAGACAGCAAACATTGCATTGTCAGGGGAGTAGTTTGTTATATGGATCCATGTTCCTGTTTTGTATGCATTTCCTCCCTCCCTTCCTCCTCAGGGATCCTTTTATGTGGCCAGAATAATTCAAGATCATGCAGAATTTGCAGCCTAACAAACTAGAATGCTCTGAGATTACTATCGCTTACATTGTTTTGGTCCTATAAATGGTTCCTTGAGGCACAGAAAAAACAAACCAAATGTATGCATGTATTTGAAGCTCTAACACAATTTCAAAAGCTTGAATGTTTTCCCCAGCAGTTCAGCAAGCCTTTAATAAGAAATCATGATGTTGGGGGGAAATAAGAAAGGTTATCGGAGCAATCCTATACTCACATAACCTCAGGTCTGGAGATATACTGCTGCTACAGCCAACATATCTCATGTTTACTAAGTCCAGGTGGGGAGGGGAGGGTAAGAAACCCACAACTGGAAAATTCAAAACAGCATAAAAATGACAGGTATAACCCCAGTGTCCAAAAGAACACTGCCAAAGCCCTCCAGTTGGAAATGGTGTCATCTATAGGACCCACATGCTACCCACACATGGCTGGAGCCAGCAAACTGTTGGCAATGGGGAAAAACACACTGCAGTTCATTGCATCACTATACAGTATACAAGATGATGCTGAAGCAACCCCACACTATCAGCCCCAGTGGCTTAGCCAGCAATGACCCTGCTGCTGCTAGGCAATCTCCCATCTCTATAGAGAAGGGTTCAAATCCACTTATGTTCCTCTCATTTCCTCTTTTTATGAGCACAACACACACAGCCTTCAGAGGCTCGCTCTATAGGTCCCAGGGTTGGGAAGCAGGAGAGTTCAAGCCCCAGCAAGGGAAAAGGGAAAATATGGCTCAATTCTTCTCTTGCATGTCTGGCTTTAAAAAAATGTTATGGTGCCTCAAACTTACACTGCAGGCTCCACAGAACAGCTCCCTAACAACTCAGCCACAGCAGCAGGCATCAGACACCTCCTAGAGTATCCTATCTTTCTGCTGCCCTCAGCCTCAACCTCGGGAGTGCAGAAGCTGCAAGATGAGTCCTGGTTAGATAGAATAGGCTATGGTTTCAATGCAGGGAATACATGGTTCAAAGCCAAGGTATAACACCAAACCCCAGACACACCTGAGCCCATTGGAACACCACACAGACCCATGCCCACCTCTTTTGGTCCGTTCCTGGTAGCCCATGTGACCAATGGAACCCTGCCCTGATATCTTGCCTAATAGGCTGACACTACTAGGTATGATCCCAGCAGGTAACATTACCCGTCTCCATTTTCTCCCACATCCTCAACTCATAGCACCCTCGCAGCAGCCTTCATTCCCCTTGTGCTCCCTGATATGCCTGCTCCCTCGCTGTCCATGTGTCTGACTGAGCAAAGACGGAAGAGAGTCATTGCCCCTAGCCCATCAAGCCTTACAGTCCCATCCCAGTCTGGCATAGGGGTGCCTAGTAACAGGAGGCGGGAGAGAGAGTAGCAACTTCATTGCGCTCAGATGGAGGATCCAGAAAGGGGAAAGTATATATGTGGAGTTAGCACTCCCACAGGTCCCCTGTGTCTTGGACAGTGCCTCAGCAAACAGCAAGGGTAGCAAGTTTCATGTCCCCTATGGCATCTACAAGAATACAGGAACCTGACTAAAACAAGTAGAATAACAACCCCATGGAGGAACATTCAGGAGCATCCCAGTCACTGCTGCTAGTTATGGGGTAGGTCTCATCTGCACAGAATGGGGGTGGGAGTAAGGGCACTTCCAGATCAGCTATTTATCAAGCATTCATTCTGATTTGCTTGCAGGTAGATTAGATGGCTTTTGGTGTTCACGAATGCTCATAAATCTTTGCAGGGTGGATTAGATGACATTGCGTGAAAGTAAGTGTTATGCCACACTGCCCAGTATATTGTATCACTTTCCTTATTGCAAAAAGCCATCATTTGGGTAAGCGGGTTCATTGCACAAGACCTCCCAATCAGCTCAAGTTGTGCAGCCTGAATTCGCCGGCATGTGTTTGCATGCCACCTGAAAATGGTGACTGTCTGGAAGTGCCAGGAGAGCAAGGAGAAGCAGGAAGCAATTGGACCCTATGGTCCCTGAACCTGAGTACACAGTAGGTGCTTGTGAGGGAAGCAGAGATCTAGTGGATCCAGGGCTACCTCTACCTCATCGCCCTGTCTCACCTCAGAGTGCTCTGTTTCAGGAGCGCTGAATGCCAACTGCTGTCAGTGGTAGATATTTGCCTGTGGAGCTGTGGAGAGGTACAACAGAGGCTTCCTTAGCAAGCATGGGTGTTATACCTGCAGACCTTTCTGCCAGCAGAGGCACCCACCTAGCCTGTGAATTAAGATTGCTTTGTCCATCCTAATGTTTGCAGAGCCACAAATAGACCAGCCTGGTCACAGACATAAGCAGACACCTTGATTTGTTGACAAGGTGTAACTGTGAGAAACCTAAACTTAAAGCTCAGCTGAGGTGCAGCTGGTTTAAATAATAGCAAGCAATTAGGCTGAAGACAAAATCAGCGGTGGCATTTTATAATTACAATTAATTTAAAGGTTAATTTCCTTTGGTGCTAAAATCTTATTTAAAACATTTACCAGGAAAGGAAATTAGGATGTTACTATTAAGATGCATGGAGTGCTTCTGGGAATCCATGCCTATTATCAGTAGAAAATTAGGTTAGGCTCAAAGTGGGAATTTCAATTCATTTTAGTGTATAATAGGTGGCGATCAGGGCCTTGAGTTGGTGGGTTTTGGTTAGGGAGACTGTAAGATTTGCATTTCTTTTGTTTGAGGGATTAATTGCAAATGTTTTTAACAAAGGGGCTGGTTTAATACGTGAACAAGCACAACATGAAAAGAAAATTGGTTATGGATTGCTGCCTTCCTAACTAATGAAGTTGATGTTAAGGAAATCCCTGAGAGACATAGATGTGCTATGAAAAAATATTAATAAATAGATTCACACACTGAAAGTGGTGCTGTCACTACCTTCCTATATGTTAATTTTCCTTTTCCCTTATTACCTGGTCCATCCTTCCCCGAACATCCATCACCATCTCCTAAGGGAGCTGCCAAGCCTGTGTTTCAAATATGTCTAAATAATAGTGGTGCTTTGATGGAAGAAACGTTTGCATTGGTTTCTCATCATCATAACCGAGTACTGTTTAATAAAATCAATTCCTGATCACTATAAGTGAAGAGGGATTGTGATCACCATGAATTTTATTATGTTTTATGTTTTTCTTCTTCATCTGTCATATAGTCTTATTACATGAAATAATTTTTAAAATGACTCTTTTTTAATGGCAGGGCAATCTTCAGTAGAAATAAACTGCAGCCTTGAATGGTTGGCAAATGTCACAAGCAGTTATAAAAAAACCACCGTTTAGAAAGAAATAAATGTTACAAGCTAACTCTTTAAAATTAAAAATTGTAGATTCAGCTAATAACATAATAATTGTTTTAGGATTGTAGTAACTGGGAGATTTCTTTAACCTGATTAATTTGCCTCAGTCATTTCTGCTGTTATTCCTCATATTGTTCCTAGCTGGTACTGTCATAACAATAACCAAATGCAAACCGGGATTTAAAGGCTGGGAGTGTATTGGGGATTCCAAACCAGGGTTTCAAAGAAACCTTAGCCATGGCCAGCAAAGGTCAGATGTAATGCCAAACCAGGGTTTAGGCAGGCAAAAAGAATTCATACGGCCTAAAAGAAGAGAGCTGGGGGGATGCAGTACCATAACCTGCTCCTGACTGCTAAACCGTGGCTAACCTTTGGGTAGCATTACATTGCAGCTGCCCTAGGCAGCAAATCTAGGATTCCAGTCTTCTGGGTGATATAAGCCCACATCCCCATGGCCACAAAAAGTTATGCATCTCCCACTACATAATGCTTTATTTCTCATACCCTTCATCCACCCCCCAAAAATAACTTTTGAAAACTTAATGGGCTAATGCAGCTAAAGTAGCATCCAGGTCTTTAATAAATATTTCTTTAAAAATGCACTGCCTAGCAAAATTCTATTTCTCTCAAACTCTCATCTGAGTTTTGGCCTGCTAAAATTTACAGCTGAATACCCGATGATGGGAGGAAGAATGGCCTACTGGCTCCCTGGAGCAAACCAGAGTATGTATTCCTTTAAAAATTTGAATGTTTTCTTAGAGTCTCCTTTGTTCAGGAGGTTTGGTTGGGGGGGGAACCCTTGCAGGGCCTTTTCTCTAGTGCTTCTTACCCTGTGGAATCAACTCACCTCTGATATTTGCCTTAGTTTGACCCTTCTAGTACTTCACAGGCACTAGGAGACATGCTTGTTCGGCGTGTTTTTGAAGGGATTTTATGTCTTCTGTTTGCGGGGAATTTTTAAATGTTTGACCTGTATGTGTATTTTTATTGTCTTTGATGTTGTTCTGTTGCCTTTGTATAAGCTGATTCTTTGGTAGACAGAACAGGATAAAATGCTTGCATAGACTACATGTTTGCATGTATATATTGTTGTCTGCCACCCCAATCTCCAAGTGGTGTGCAATTCCAGGGGTTCCAGGTGCTTACACCAGGGTTCAGTGTCCTTGTAATGAGGGGCAGTGGAGACTGTGATGTCTTTATAATACACGGCTTATTTACACATACATATAACCTGAGGCTACAATGGAGGGTCTCACAGCATTAACACCACAGAAGGTCTTGCTTCTCCCAACATCACAGCAGAAATCCAGCATTACTCTCCCTCTCAGGCTTCTGCCTGCAGCCTGCTTCTTACCAGCTCTCACAAACACAAGACTGGCTATTGTCCTTCTCACTACCAGCCAAGTGAGAAGGAGCCCATCCATTTGCCCTCCAGCACAAAGATTCGTACTTGGGGCCATTACCAAAATATTGCACGGAGGTATTACGTAACTTGTCTATGCCTCAAAGTGACCAGCCTCTCTTTTACACGAACACTCTCACTCTCTCTCTCTATGCTATCCTTTGAAATGTGCACTTATCTGAATTGTGTAATGCAGTTCTCCAATCAATTACAAAACTCTATTGCAGTATTTCTACAGCAATTTGATTTGTGCTAAAACATTGATCGATTGCTTAATTTTATTGCAGGAATTGTAATTATGAAAATAAGTATCCCTTTGACCATAATATCTCCAACTTTTTCATACATTTGATTTTAATTTTGCTTTTATTTGATGGGCTGCTTTATTTTTGTTTGCTTTTTTTCATGAGACTCTGGGGCTTCTTGAAAGTGTATCTAGGGTTCCTCAGTGAAATCAGTAATAGTGTAGACAAGCCTCCCTGAAGGACAGCTGGCTCTGTTCACAACTTATCTTGCCCTGTAATCTGAGAAGTTAGGGGGATGTTTGGTGTCTTCTAGAGCACTTGCAGTTTATATGGGCAACACTGAAGTTCAACAGACCTTACCAGTGCCCTGCAGGAATTGAGTGTGTACCCTAGGGCAAAGCCCAGGGTTCTCTGTGGCACACAACAGCTTCATGGGAGATTGTCAAGGGCTCCTCTACAGCCAAGTCAATAGGGAATTGCTTTAGATTCTGTCTCACTTTTGTTCCTCAGAATTCTCCTTCTCCTGCTGGAGTTTTCCTCCATTTATAACAGTTGTAGCTCTCTCTTTCCTCCAACCCTCTTCTTTATCTCTTTACTTGTCCAGTAATAAGCTAGCCTATAGCAATCTCCTGCTAACAATTTGTTCCATTAGGGACACAATGATCCTACCATGCTTGCATTTCCTCTAGATGACACTGATTGGGAACAACCTGCAGATTTTTCTGGGCTATTTGAAGCATCTTGGCAGTTTGAAAGTCCTTCAGGGGCAGTTTTAGAATGCCCCATGTGTAAAATGGTGCATTATAGTGGAAATTGTCCCAGAAATATCCTAGCTCAACTGAAACTTGATTCAGGAAGGGAAAAGAATATATGCATGTATCATATTTCCTCACGGAGGTCTTTATTATAGGCTGTTAACAATACTTCGCATTTATAAAAAGTTCCATGTTCATAGACCAGTAGATTCTGCATGCATTTGTGTGTTGGGGAAAATTTGTGTAGACTTTTGCAGCACTGAACGTACCTGTAGCAAGAAAAAATAGAGACCCAAAAGGCATTGTTTGCTGTGGGTTTTGGGGCATGCTGATGGTAATATGTCAATGAGCTCTAAGGCAAAAAGCAACCAACAGACTTTCCAAACCAAAATGTGCAGTTGCTTATTAATTGCTGTAAGTATTTTTTCCCACATGTAACATTTCTTTGGTCAGGAAATTACTGTAACTTTTGAGTTACAGGCCAATGTATGCTACTGGAAAGATTTGTTTCCCTCATCTTTTGAGACCCAGTAGAGCCCAGCTTATTTTAAATATTTGTGGGAATTTTTTTCTCTCTTGATGTCAAGTGAAACTTCAACAACAACATCAACATATTTATTAAGTCAAAAGTAAGAATAAGTGTGCAAGAAAGGAAAGTTTACATGATGTGCAGCCCATTCCTGTGCATGTTTATTTGGAAATAGGCCCCAGGGTTCAATGGGATTTACTCCAAGTAAGTGTGCTGGGAGGGGGGGACTATTCCAAAGATGTGTATGTGAATAAAGGTTTAGTTTGGTTTTAGATTGTAAAATGGTTGCTTTTTGCTTTAGACATTCTTCTACATAGGAGAGTCAAAAGTTCACAGGAGAAAGGAAAAACTGTTCTGAAATCAGGTTCAGTGAAGATGGTTAAATTACTACAATATTTCATCTATTGTCAAAAGGTTACTATATACTGATAGATTCTTGTTTTTTGGTTGTTTTAACTCCTTTTCAGTTAAAATTTGTACACTAATTTTGCAGACATTTCATGACTCTGATTTGGCAAATGTTCAATTTTAACATCTAAGACTTCCCTTTCTTTTCTTTTTTTTTACAAAATTCTAATTATAAGTATCGTTGTGTAGTTTTAATAGAAACAAAAAACGAAAGTTCACAAGAGACTAATGTGCACAGGAGAGTCAGAGTTTCAGCCTATGAACTTGGCAATTAAGGAGAAATAGAAACATAATCAAGATTTGACTCTCCGCCTGTTGGCTAAAAGGTTGAGAGCAAAAATACTGTAAAGCTAGTAAGTTAAAGAATGGAAGAGTTGCAGGAGAGAGAAAGGACCAAAACATTAAGACGAAGGATCAGAGAACCCAATTGGGACATTATAGCAGAAAGGAGCCAGGAAAAGACCACAAAGGGACCCAAAAGCTGAACCCATAAGAAACAGTGTAGAAAAGTTTTGTATGTGTTTCTCTGTTTATTTATCTATATATTCTAAAAGCATGTTTTCTGAAACTGCCTCTAAGTGTTGCCTCACTAAGACACTAAGTAAAAGCATAGCTTATTTTAGGGAGGGGTCCCTGAAGCCTTCACACCTGTGTGCCTGTGCCATATTACTCCACTGGGTATTGATAGACAGAGTCTGCTTAGTGGATGTAAAGAGGAGGGAGAATACATCAAATTTGTGGCAGTGGTGAAGACGATGGGTTGGTTTGGCTATTTTTGCTTGCTTCCCTTCCCTCTCATAGTGTAGACCACAACAGCCCATGGTGCCACTATGTCTGAAGTGTGACTTCTGGGCCACTATATGACTAGGGAAGGAATTGAATCTACATCTGTGAAACAAGTCTTCCATTGTCCCTCTTCTCTGATCTGAGCTTTTTAATAGCTGTGTGTGTTCACATTTGATATCTGGAAAGGGAGAAATGGGCAGGACAATCCTCACTGTACTTTGCAGGGCTGTAAGTGTTGAATATATCACCAGTTTGGAAACAGTCCAAAGCTCAGGGAAATCTCAGAGAAGGGGAGGGCCTTTATGATACGGATGTTATTTTATTTACATTTTATTGATCCAGAGTTTCTGAAGGAAAATTAAATGAAACTGCCCTCAGTCACAGTCTGTTAAACATATCAAAGTTATACTAGAAAATCATTTATATGACTATTCCCATGATAATCTTGATCATACAACCTTGCCCTCATCACTGCAACATTTTAATCATTTTAGAATACACGCCTATGCATGTCTAGTCAGAAGTAAGTAGGTTTCCTCCCAGGTTACTGGATATGGGGTTGCCACCACAACCAAATTATTTTGTAGAGATGGATATTTAAGGCCAAGTCATATGTTACTTTCCCCCATGCATAGGTTCATAAATATGGTTCCCGCCTGGTGGCCTCTTGCACAATTGGGACTTATTTGAACTTGGACTTACAGCAGTGATAAGCCAAGCACAGAAATGCTACATGTCTGTGTTGGTGGGACTCCCACACTAAACTCAACACATAAACGTCGTATTCCACTAGACATAGTGCCCTCATGAGGAAGCAGTGATTAGCAGCCTCCACACTGAATGGGTGATGTATGATTCAAGTCATCTGATTTCTTTCAGTTCTGTTAACATTTGCTACTATGCTGACTACTTGGTTGAAAATGAGATGGATGGTTGTGTTGTTTTACACCATATTGCTTTCCTTCTGTCTGCCCATCTGCTTTTTTCCAGCTGACTCACTGCTGCCCTTTGTGAGGCCTGTAAAAACCCCACATCTATAACCTGTGCTAATGAAAGCCTTCTTTTCCAGGGAGTTGCTATTCCTTGTGAAAAATGCTTTTGCAAACATTCCTACAGATAGCAAAACCCAATTTAGGGTACGTCTTAGTGAAGTTGCATAGGTCTGATCCATGTCTTTAGTGGAGGATTTGCTGAGCAGTTGCTACCACTGCACGCTATTTCTAAAAATTTGCAAAGGTTAGAAGGTGGTTTTGTTTGCTCCAAGAAAGCTACTACCAGGGGGGAGGGAACAGCTTAGCAAACCTCTGTGTGTGTTCATGTGTTCCCATTTGCATGAATGCAAACCATTTGTTGGGGGTTTGCTCAGTATGTGCAGTGGTTTTGAAAGTGAGCAGTGGCAATTGCATTAGGTGACTTCAAGACATTTATATTGGAGTTGCCAACCTTTTGAGACATGTGGGAGCAATTGGGAGTGTGCCATGCAGTGCCATGCAGTAAAGTTTTTTGTAGGGGAACAGTTAGGGCCAAAGGTATCAGCTTATGAGGGCGATTGGGAAGAGTGATGTTGTATGTGTGAGCATCGTGCCTCCCTTTCTAAGTCAGGCAGAAGCTTCCCGGGCTTTGGGAAGAAGGCGCCAGCTTTAATAATTTAATACTCTAATTTACCAGGAACATTTAGGGGACTAGCCTAGTCCCCCTAGTCCACTGACCACATGCCACTGGTTCCATGTACACCATCTCCTCTGGTTATGTCTCTCTCTTCCATTCCTGGGTCACTCTCCCCCAGGCAGACATAAAGAGGGAAAGCACACACACACACACACACACACACACACACACACCCTACATCATTTGCTTTTCAAAAGGGTTTGAGTAAAAAGACCGATCCAGTGGAATTAAAATAGATCCTCTTCCTTTTGCATGATTTTACATTGAGTCAACCTCCCCACCCTAACACCATCACATAAATGCTTAAATTAGTAGACTGCACAGTAAAAATCGCAGTGCTTTCCAGGGTTGCTATGGCACAAATGCATCTATCCAAGGCACAGATCTTCCTGAATTATCCAGGGCTCTTAAACAGGATGACAACAAAACCACCACTAAATGACAGGACAGATGAATGGACACAGATTTAAAGATGGTTCTGAGGGGATCAGTCTTAAAAATTATGGTGATCTGCATGGATTTTTTTGCTTTGGATCCAGGTTTTTTTACCATGGCAAGCACCAGATGCATTATTTTTATGGTTCAGCCAACGAGATAAGTGGTTTGCATGGTGGAGACCCCAAGAGGAGGGAATCTGTTTTGATGAATCTGATGTATATGTGTGTGTGTGTGTGAGAGAGAGAGAGAGAGAGAGAGAGAGAGACCATGACTGATCACTTTTCTCTGCCATTCTCTCTTCCCTGACTCCTGCAGCATTTCACTTTACCCCCCTGCCACTTCCTTCCTCCCCACAGTCTCCCAGATCAGTTACCTTTTCCTCCTACAACCTTGGTCATTCCAATCAGAGCTGAAAGAGGAAGTGGGAAGTAGCTTTTCACTTCCAGTGTCCCCCCCTTAGCACTACGTACTTTGGGGGGTGGGACATAAGGGCACAGTGAGTGGAGGCAGCACTAACTTTCACAGGTGATGTATTGTGCTTACAAGCACCGCATTGGTGATCCCAGCTTTAAAAGCACCAGTCGAAGGATTATGATCTAGAGCCCTATTTTAGCATTGAATTTAGGGCCAACAAAATAGTATGGTAGATTTTTGCAACAATGTTTTTAATGCAACAATCCCAACCATGAGATAATGGTTGATTATCTGAGACTTACATCAAGGCTCAGCTAACAAGGCCTTTTCATCAGACCCAGGCAGTATTTGTCACAAGATAAGTCGCAAGTGCTACATGAAGGTTGTGCAAATCTACCCTTGTCTCCATCAGGATACAAAAGAAATCCTGATTCCCAACATAACAACATGTTGCCCATTGCAAAGTACAGATAAAGACCACAAAGATTCATTTTGTCTTTCTTTAGTGGTAAAGTACATTAACTAAGGCCCATTTGGCAAATATCCAAAATAAAACCTGTGACACAGTCATTTATAGCATGTGTGGGTACATCTCAAAAACCAGCCTCCTCAACAATAAACTCAATGTTTTCACCATTGTCACCATCTGTCTCAGGACTGGGTGGCAAATATGCAGCCTTGTAAAGAAATGAATCTGCTTTCCCAGGCTTTTGAGGAAGCAGGATTATGATTTCTCTAAAGACACTGTGGATGCATTAATATTTATTACAACAAATAAATTACCATTGCAATCTAATAATATTTTATCCCTTTCTACTGGACTTGAAGGAACAGATGTGAATTATTTATCCCCCAACTAGAAGGTTGCAGTGGACACTTGCCAGCCCATTCTGCTTTATCTGCCGTCTGCGAAAGATACTAATGTGATGTCAGAACAGGCACTTTGACCACTGCTGCCATCTCCAGAGGAGGAATAAATACAGATATACACAGAGGCAACTTATTTAGGCATTAGCATGCCTGAATAATCTACATGTTTTCTGATAAACTAATTGTGCAATCTTGTAAATAGAGGAGTAAATCACATTGGAAACTACCAGTGTGACTTCCAGATAATCATGCATATGACAGGTCTGTAAGAAATTTTAAAATCATGCCTCCATGAAAGAAGTGACTGTAAGCTTTTGATGTTTCACATCAATGGGATTATGCCTCTGCACTTTCAGATTTGCTCCTGAAGAAACATAGTTAAGAACCCTAACTGGTGGTGATGTTCTTAAAAGATCAAAAGCAACTTTTCAGTGTGTTTGATGAATCAGTTTAGGATTAGAACATCTGTGGTCATTCAGTCAATAAGGTTTATTTATTCAATCCCATGCCAATACTATCAGACATTAGAAGCTGCACAACACTTTTAGTGACCTTTTAGGTTCTGCCAAAATAAAATGCCCAGTAGAAAGGACATCAATTGGCATGGGGTTTGGAGACTATAATAAACCCACGAGCAACTTTTAGATCAATCTGGTCACCACCACAGATTCAGCAAAGCTAAGTAGGAGTGTGTCATGAATAAGGGGGACAAGATTGCATTGTACTGCTAGTTTGCATACATTGCGAACCGTCCTTCTGGAACCTCTCTTCTGTGCTCAAGTCTTTACGGACTTACAACATCCTAAAACAGATGCCCACCTCCAGGCTTCTTTTATGATGGTACTCACCTATACAGAGTACCAACACCACTTTTCTTGCTGCCCATAGCATCTATTTTATGCTGGCACCCATGGAATGTTTGTCAATATACTAGAACCATCATGCCATTTTTATGCCCCCCCCCGCAAAGCACTGCACACCCCTTTCCCCATATGAACCTGCCTGAACCCAGAGATTGACTTTGGATGCCCTTCTCTGCATGCTGCCTTCAAGGGGGTTCTGGAGGGTGGCACTGAGAGAATGTATATTTTCAGTGGTAACTCCCTAATTATGAAATGCTTTCCCAAAGGAGGCCCACCAGGTCCCAACTTGGTCATTGTTTCAGTGCCAGACATTTTTTTTGTTTGCTTGTTTTCCTGGGCCCTTGATGGGATGCTTTTATTCTCACTACGTTTTTCATATGTTTATGCTTTTATATTATTGCTATGTTGCTGTATTTTATTCATCTTGTAAATCTTTTGGGGATCTTGTTGTGGCGAGTAATTCACAAATTCAGTAACCTAACCATTCTGCTGAAGAATCTCCCAGAATTCTAGTACTCAGGCCATCCAAAGCAACTGATTAGAAGCAAAAAAAGAATCACTTTATGCTATGAAATTCATTGCCACAGAACATTAAAACTAACAAGTAGTTAGTAGTGATGGCTTCCTTGAGTACCTGACAGAAGAAATCAGGAAGATGGCATATAAATTCACTGGTTCCAAACCAATCTACTGGAACAAAGAAACAATGCAGTTGCTCCCTTGGAAAATATAAGGTCTGACCATGTCCATCTAGGATGTCTTTAGCACTTACTGGAATTCACAGGTTCCTTGTAAAGCCTGGGATAATTTTTCAAAGAGCATAGATCCATTTCCTTTCCTCTGTTGCTCACAGAACCAGTGTGGCAGCCTGATGTGACACAATAATCACAACCAGTTAAAACATGGAGGCTGCAAATTATTGGTTTACTGCCTCCAACAAATATGTAATTTATACATTCCAGTCAGGTGGGCTGCTCATAAACAAGAAGAGCAATGGTATATAGATAAATTGTTATAATCTGTGACTGGCACGCTGATGAAAACTTGCTCTCTATATAGTCATTACCCTGTAGATTCTGTACTTTGTTTGCATTCTCCAGAATCAATCCCTTCCATTTTAATAAACTATTAAGGGCGGGGGAGGTTAGCCAATGTAATATGCATGAAAGCTTGTTTTAAAAGGAAAATGCCTATCACTTCTGAGAATGTCAGCAATGAATGCAATTTCCTCCTTTTCAGTTGACTTCATAGGTGGATTTGACTCTTACGGCTATCAAGGCCCACAGAAGACATCTCATTTACAGCTACAGCCCATGTATATGTGAGTACCTAACTTTCAAGTTACTCTATCAACTGCTAGATGTGTATCAATGATTAAAAAGTAGCACTTTTTAGGAATGTCCAAGAACTCCTTTTAAAGCACATCTGCTTGATATGCATTACTTACATTACAATGCTGTTGGATGAGTAGGGAATCTCAGGTTTGCATTTTTACCACATGGATTGGTCTGAATACACTGGATGCCATTTCCAGCAACAGCCAAGCATATTCACCGCTTGCATGGAGAGTCCATGAAATTGTACCATCTACATCATCTTTCAAACAACTATTCCTGTGGATCTTTCTCTCCCAGCAGCTTCTCTGTTGATGAATGTACATTAGCCCTAATTTACCTCTGGGTGAACGCCACAAATAGTGATCCTATTATTATGCTCAGCTGTCAGACTATTTGTGAAACATGGCAGCTTTCTCAAAATACAGTTTCTCATCTGTGTGTGCCCAAAGAAATGCTTTTTCACTTTTGTCACAGTGTTCTACACTTACAAAATGTTATTTCTTCCTGTCACTGTTTGTGGCTCCCAGGTACTCAGAACAAATTCAAATCCCATTTCTTCCTTCATATAGTATACCTTGCCATCAACATATGGAGCCTTCTAGCTGAGATATTATCCCATTCTCTTTATGTCCTCTGCTTTGAGAGTAGCTGATTGCATTTACAGAGTTTACAAACACTGGCTGGGAAGAAAGCTGAAGCTGTAGGGCAAAGAAGTCAATATAAATTTTGAAGCTTGTAGTTGAGAACAAGGAAACACAGGAGGAACATCTGAAACTCAGTGCAGGTTTGTTGCCATTTTGCTCCAGTACTGCTCACTGACATGTAGGAGATATTGGCTATATGCAGAAGACAACAGAGCTGTTGATATTTCTAGTAAAGCGACAAAGGACACAATGGCTGCATTTGGATGTCATGATAAATTTGTCCAAATTTATCATATTAGGCATGAGAATTATCCATGTTGGGAAAGAGAATAGGAGAGACTTGCATTTGCTTGCTCTCCTTTCCCCTAACCCACATCAGTAAGACTGCAAGGAGTTCAGAAGCTGTTGTGCTTCTGTCCTGCTTGCAGGCTTCCCATAGGGATCTGGCTGGCAAATGTGAGAACGGGATGCTGGACTAGAGACCAGCAGAACCTTTCTTCCACTCATAAGCTTTTGCTGCTTCTTTTTTATTATTAAGTGCAGCTTGTCACATCATCCAAACCCAATAAACTGTGGTTAACTGTAACTGGTATGTCTTTTGAAACAAGCCAACATCAAACCATGGTTTATGAAGCTGACTTATTTTCAACAGGACACAGCTAAGATTAACCACAGTTTGGGCTGTGTTGTGCTAAAGCTTCCAATCTCCTTCTCATGACCATGTCAGCGAGCATGTAAGCCCAAGGTTCACCTAGACTCACAATAGTCAGCCATTGTCATAATCCAATAAAACCCTTAAGACCAAATTTATACAGATATTTGTATTTAAATATATAAAATACTAATTAAATGTTTTGTGTTGAAATATTTATTTAAATACATTTTATTCTAGCTCAAGGTATGCAGTTCTACACATATTTTATCCTAAAGAACATTTTATGCATTTTGGTACTTTTTTTTTGAGCCAAAGGCCATATAGCAAAACTGAAAGAAGTACTAAATTGAAAGTATAATTATAGGCTTGTTCATGTGCTACCCTGAGAGGTGTGAATTAGGTCACTTTGCTTTAAAATGCAGAGCAAACAAAGTTCTCCTTGTAGGGGATATAGCAGGAAAGCAGTAAGCATTTGAAAGATCATTTCTGAAGGGCTTGGGAGTTGTTTTCTACCCTTCTTGGGGATTTTCAGGATTCTGAACCAGCTGTCATAATAAGCCAAATTTCAAGCAAAATTATGTGTTGATGCATGATCAACTAGCATTCTTGCTTATGCCCAATGCATTGCTCCGTGGCATTCTACCATGATAGAGCCTGCTTCCATCTAATTGCACTGAAATACTCTTGACTTGTCAACAAGAGCGACAATATGGAACCACTAGTGCAAAAGATAACTGAGCCCCCCGTAGAAACTCTGCAACGTTGGATTATTAAAAATGCATGCCACCAAATATTTGAATTGTAGAATAAGCAAGTACATGACGTCAATATTTTTGGTAGTCTAGGAAATAATTTGAAGGAGAGAGACGCTCAAATAGATAACAGAAAGCCAGACTCCTTCAGTTCTTCACTATAGAAACACTGGTTTAAAGAGAGAGAGAGAGGGCCGATGACAGTATGTAATATCAAATGCATAATGTGTTGGAAAAAATTGCTCAAGAACAGCTCGCCATTACAAAAGAATTTTCCTGTCATTCTCTGAGGACGTTCAGCCATGAAATGATCTGCCTTCTATACAGAGCCAGTGTCATGAAGGCATGCAGTTTGCTTTATGAAGCAGAATTCCTGCGACTAGTGAGATTCTCAGATCTTATGGCCTGATTAAAACTCATTAGGATTTTTCCCCCCTTCATGTCATTGCTATAATCCAGACATTTACATTAAATCCAATGTTTCTCTTGATGTATTTGTTTCCCAAACAAAATAACTCCTCCACATCTGAGGCCTGCTGCAGGGCATGGCATCTTTCCTTAATCATGTCATTTGCATTTTCCTCTTCTTCCAGAGGAGAAATGCCAGGGTGCAATGCTGTTGTTTCATTTATAGTACACCAAATCCTTTGGCAACCCCAGTGCTGTCATATTTACCTTCGCATAGCTCCATTTAAATGGATAGCCATTCTGATCCAGGCAATGAACAGGGCTAATCTGACAGGGTGACGGGGAGAAGGTAGACCTGAAGCAACACTCACACTGATCACCTGTGAGGGAGAAAAATGCTATATAGTGAGGGGGGCTGCTACAGCCCAGCTCTTCTCTCCTCACACTTGACAGATGTGTGAGGCTGTCAACCTCACTGTGATCTTTGGATGAAGGCCAGTATATTATATTATTATTATTATTATTATTATTATTATTAATCATCATCATCACGGCTAGTCACCTCTTAAGATAGGAGTATGGAAGGGAAAGGTGGGGCCCAGACTCATACTTGGCATTCTCTCTCTGCTCTCTAACCTGTGATTGTTGGTGCCATTGTCTGAAGGAGATTAGGTGTTTCTTAGAGTATACACATGATTTCCATGAACATCACCTTAAAAGTGTTTGATGAGTTGTGAACTATATATGCCAATGGGCAATGACATCTAAACCTCTCCTGTATGTATATTATTTTGAAAATTCAACAAAAAATAATGCCCTCAAAAAAGTGTTTGATGGGTATACAAACCTTTGTGCTGATTATATATATATTTCTTTCTCTTTCTTTTAGGTCAAAGTAGACAAAACAAAGTCTGTGGTTGGGGTCAAAGGACTAGTCAAAGAACTTATTCCAGCACGGCCTCCTGTGAGTGCAAAAGAAGGAAGAAGTCTTAACTTTTCTGTTTCAAAATATAATACTAGAAGAATGCTGGGACACGGAGACCTCACTTTCTCACAAGTACAGACTGCAATGCACAAGATCCTTTCTTTCCCATCTTGGATTTTCCAAATTCTTATACAGAAAGTTCAGAAGGAGAAGCGGTGGCACCATCTTCTGGTCACTGCCTGCCTTCTCTTCCCTTTGCTCCTGCCTCTGAATTATGAAACATATCTCATCCATTTTGGTTCTGTCTGGAGCCGTGTCCTCTTAGTCAATAAACACTAACGATACCATGATGACCTTGAAACAGAAGTCAATAGACAGCAAGTTGTTTGCCCTAAAGGCTGTATAATACATACTTGCCTTAACCTATCCTAAGTTACACATCAGAGAAATTCGGTGTGGACTTTCTGAAGTAACTTCCTTTAGGCTCAACCATGCTGTTCATTAATTGTTAAAGATTTCTAAGGCTGTGTCAGGTAATAGACTCTGCTCCCCAGTAGTTCCAGAGTTGGCTGTGTAAGAAAACCACCCGCTGGCAGACAGAAGAGGTGCTTTAAGTCTCCAGAAGGGCTGGGATGCAAATACACTTTAAAATACTTCGAAGAGAACTGGGCTCTTTGGGGAGCTGGAAAATGCTGAGGGGAAAAGGAACATTTACTAAAGTAATAACTGTAAAGAAACAACAAAAACAGTGCTCCTTAACCCCACTGTTTTTATTTACTGCACTCTAGGTGCTTTTATAAATGACTCTAAATATGTCTTTTACTAATGACAGAGACGTCTGCATTATTTCTATCAGCAGAGGCCAACTGAATATGTATTAACTATGTTTACTCTTTTATAACTTAATTCCAGTTGAAAATCCTATGTAGGTGAGCTTTTTTAAAAAAAGAAAAACCTGCAGCATATAAGATATTTCTTTCTGGGTTTTGTTTTGTTTTTTTAGTTGGGGTGGGAGTAGTTGCGTTGGTAACATTTTTGAAGACCTTTTTGTGATACTTGGGGGATCTGTTGTGTGTTAGAATGTGTACCTTAACTTTCTGTATTATCGTGGCTGAAAAAAAAAGCTGTGCTGTTATGTAGTTGGCAACAAGATGCCTTTGGAAACTTTGCTAGTAGATCAATGTCTTTATGAAATACTCTTGGAGTCCTAGAAACGTCTGTTTGTTCTGAATTTGAGCTGTATATTCAGCCACTTCATTGGCTTTTCAATGGGAAGAGATATTTTGCTCAGGATTTTTTGGAACCGGAATTGCCCTCATTTCTTTATTTAAAACTTACATGGGTATTCCAGCTGTAGGCACTTGATGGGGGAGAGGTTCTTCTACAAATTAGCAAATTGCCCATCAAGTTGTCTTCAGGCAACGTTTTTCTACACTTGCCAAATGTTTGCATTCTGTGTGGCCTATAAAAACCATCATTCCCCATGACAACTTTCAAAGTCTGTTCCTATAGAAACACCAGTCCAACTCACTCCACCTCACATTTTTGTATCTTTCAATGGATGTAACATGTCACAGACAAAAATAAATCTGGATGTGTACAGGACAGACATGCACTATAAACATAATCAGATTCCAGCAACTAACGTGGAATGGGTGTAACCAAACTGTACTATGAGGAAATCTGCATAGTATAGTGGATAATACATGTAAATTTCAAAACTGTATTCCTGCAAGATCAAGCATCCTACTCTTAAGCAGTTGCATAATTGTATCTATACTGCACTGGTGCAGATTTTCAAGGTGCTCTATAATTCTTGTTGGCTTGTTCGCCATTTTAGGCTCGGACCAGAAGTCACTGTAAACCTAACATTCACTCACTATCAGTGGAATTAGTCTGGGATATGATGCATGAAGTATTGCATCCTTAACCTTACTTTTCACATAGGTGTGTTAAGGAGCGTGGACCATGTTACATAGTGAAGCAGCAGCACTGACCAAGCAGCAACTCACTGACATTCTATCTCCACTTATGGGGATAAACACAGCATATCAGCAAACTTATATATGTATTCTGGCTCTGGAGTAGAGTTTTGATCTCCTGAATGCATATCCATAGCTCAGACTCCTGGTCTATTAAAAAATGATGACTATACTTAACTACACAATTTTTGGAGAATCCATTGCTTTATATAGGTTCGATCTTGCTAAACACCATAACGGCCTAATTACTTTAAAAATAATTGTGTTTATTTTTACTGTTTATATAATCATATATATATGGGAGTGTACCAACACCAAGCTTCCTCAAATTCCCTATCAGGAAATGTTTGTGAAGTTTGTGGTTCAGTTCAGTGTTAGCAAATATAAGCAAGCTAGCCAGCCAGCCAGTGCTATTTCATCGGCCTATAGGATGAAGGCACTTCTCTACCTTTGCTTCCCATGCCTGCACCGGTATCTACTAGGAAACAGCCATCTTGCTGCAAATAAATGGCATACTTTCCTAGAATGTATCCTGCTACCCCCGCTGCCAAATATTGCTGTATGTTTTTAAAAACAACTGCATCCACTGTAGAAAAAAGCTGAATGAGAAGAGGGAAGTATGTCCCCTTATTTCCTGTGGGCTGTATCACCCCTAGTGCAAAAGCCTCCATGAAAGAAATAGAGTTTCTCCAGTTCGTGTGCAGGTTTACAAGGATCCAGACTTGCTCTTATAGCAACACTGACACCGAGTGTCAGCTGCTTTTCAGAGTGCAGCGCAATAGTATGACTAGTGAGTGTCTAGAAAGGAGAAGTGCTTGTAGGAGAGGGCATGTCGGGTAAGGGAACCACTTTCTCTGCTTTAGTGTGGGCACTGTCCCAACGAGAGATGGGCTTTCACTATAAAAGGGACTCCCAACTGAGTTCTCCTCCTATAGGAATATATTTGGCTAGAACTTCTTTCCCTGAATTTGTCTAGGTGTATTGCAGGCTTCTTCCCTCAAGCAATGCCCCTGGGGAAATGGAGTTGAAAAACAGCGAGGCGTTTTATTTTGGTTTGGTTTTTTTGCAAGAGATCAGAGAAAAGAGAAAGCTACTCACATTTAAAATGGATTGGCATGCAGAGGAGCAGAGGCGCCTGGGATTGCTGCTGCCTGGAGGTAAGACGAGAAAGTCGCTGAAGACCATGGTCTTCGAGAAGTGAGATGGTTCTGCTATGACTGTAAGAGGAGAAAGAAAGTTAGAGTGCCTCTTCTCCTAGTGCAAGAGTAAGCAAAAACAGAGAATTTTGAGGCATTGCAATGAAAATTCTACACTTTCGATGCTGCCATACAAACACAAACACACACACTAATAGGCCTTCATACTTGCTTACATTGCAGCTAAATCACTACCACCAAAACAATTTCAAGACTGTTGACTACTACAGTGGATAAACTAATGGACACATCTGCTATGGAAAGAGTTTTAGAGCACAGTAGTGTGAGAATATCTGAAATGCTGTTGTTGAATTGTACAGCTGTATCCTCCTCAAAAATCCAGTGAAGAATGTTATTTTTCTAGACTGGGCTTTTTGTTGTTGTTATAAATCCAAATATTTAGAAGGCAAGTGTTAACAATCCAAATGTCCTTTTTTTCTTATAGTCATTTGTTAATTCTGAATGTATTTTTAACAGAAGGTGGATTTTTTTTTTGACTAACTAGTGTAATTTGCATTTTAAAAAAATAAATGGAAAAATATAGGTTTCCAAGTGTTTCATGGACTCCTGCTGCTTTTCACAAGTTTCATAGATTGCAGTAGATTCTCAGAAGAGCAAAAATACAAAAAGGAACAATCCTATTATATTTACATGAAGGCAATTTTGAGCTGTGCTCCACACAGATGTGTCAGCACTGAACAGAAATTGCCAGGTCATGACATCATTTTAACTCAGTCATAGGTAACTGGTATTTTCATTATCTACTGACACTAAAAGGCTACTTTTACAAGGCTGACTGTAATGGACTCTCTGTCATTTAGAATATGCCTTTTTTATTTTGTTCTCTCATCAGTGAATGTAAGCATGTGATAGGTTTACAGCAGCCAACAATGTTAACTACTGCATTAAGTAATCCCTGTTAAGAGGGAGTAATATTCTATTTTAGTACTGAATCCTCATTCGGGTTTTAAAATACTCATCCCTTGCACAGTCTAAGGGGGGAATAGTAGAAAGTAGTTAAGAGATAGGCCAAAACCTAACCTAGGAAGTTTGCTGATGGGACCATAAACTACCCTTGGACTAATATCCCAATTTATGCCAGTAAGGCTGAGGTCCAGAAGGAGGCGTGGTCAGATGGACATCCTTGATCTCTTGACAAAGTAGCAGTGCATCCTGATAAACTCAGCACACACACCCTGCTTGCTGCTGCCAAAGCTACCCAAGTACTTATGGCCTAAATATGTCAATACATGGGCAGGCAGTAGGAAAAGCTGGCAAATATACCATATGTTCCAACTGCCCCTGTTTACCATATGTTCTGGTTCCTTTCTCTGGAAAAATCACTCTATTTTGTCCCTTATCTTTTTGTGCATTGCTGTCATTGCCATTCTTCTCAAGGTCTCTAGAAGGTAAATTGTGAAGGAATGGATGCTTCTTGTCCCTAGCAAATATGCATGTCTGTGAGCAATAAGGCAGCATGAAGTGCACAGCCTCCCATTTCACACACTGCACCTGTTGGGATAAATTTTAAACCACTGATGATATATTGTGGGACTTTTCTGTTTTCCTAGTATATATTTAATCCCAAGGATGACCACCCTCCTGCTTTTAAATCAGACACTGCAAAATAAATAAATAAATATTGTGTGCAACAGATGGATTAAAAAGCATTATATGATGGAGGGATCTCAGGCTTCAATGTGATAATGGGGATGCAAAAAAACAATTTCTTGCCTCCATCCACAATATGTTCCATACACACTTTGTCTACACAGGAGGTTCTCTTATCTTGGCTGCCTGTTGACAGCCTCAGAGCAAGCAAGCAAGCAGGCAATGGAGCCCAGCCAGCCAGTCCTTGCTGTTGGGAATGGACATACAAGTGGGAGGCCAGGTGGGCAGGCAGGCACTATGAGCCTTACTGCCATGCAGGCCCAGCAGCACCTGCTGTTGCCACTGCTGCCTCCCAAGGTAAGGTGCTGGCCTCACATTCACCTTGGGCCACTAAGGCTGGGGGCATCCTCATTCCAGGCCCCTGTGGGGCAGTGTGAGGAGGCACTTCTCTTTGGGGCAGGAGGAGAGGCAGCTCATAGACCAGGGGTAGCAGCAGCTGCCCAGAGGACTCCCAAGGAGAGAAGAGAGGGAAGAGGAGGCTGAGGGTGTTCGAAAAAGGGTGAGGGGCTGCCTGAGCCACAGTGGCGCCACAGGAATAATATAGTTGGTCAAGGGAGCCGTGGACTCAAAAATGTTGAAAAGCTCTGTCCTAAGACTTCCAAACTGGATCTCATCACTTAATCTGAAACTCCTGTTTTTAAATCTTACTACAAACCAAAGCCCCTTCCTTCTTATTCATATGGGTATCAACAATACTGCCAGACACTGCCTTGAATGTACAACAAGGGACCATGAGACTCCGGGTAGAAAGTTGGGGCACAGGTGTTTTTTTTCATCACTCTTTCCTGTTGAAGGTCATGGCCCGGAAGTATTGTCAGGAAGGTGTTGTCAGGAATGATTTGGCTATAGTGGTTGGCAGGAACGTGTTAAGAGTCTTGCAAACCTGGGAGAGGTAGTCAATGCAGAAGACAGAATCAGGATTCAAGATGACCTTAACTGACTGTGGGCCAAAACTAACAAAATTATTTTCAATAGGGACAAATATAAGATTCTACACTTAGGTGGGAAGAACCAACTGCACAAATATAAGATGGAGGATACCTGGTTTGCTAGTAGTACAGCATGTAGAAGTTTTGGTAGACCACAAACTTAACATGAGTCAACAGTGTGATGCAGCAGCAAAAAAGCTAATGTTATTCTAGGCTGCATCAACAAAAGTATAGTGTCATGGGAAGTCATAGTACTGCTCTATTCTGCTTCTGACAGACCGCACTCAAGAGTACTATGTCCAAGCTGGAATATGTGCAGAGGGGGGCAACCAAGATATTCAAGGGTCTGGAAACCAAGGGAGAGAATTATGTTGTTTAATCTGGTAAAGAGGAGACTGAGAAGAGATATGATAGGCTAGCCATCTTCAAATATCTAAAGGGCTGTCTTATGGAAGATGCAGACAGCTTGTTTTCTCCTGCTCCAGAGGGTAGGACCCAAACCAATGGCTTTAAGCTACAAGAAAGGAGATGCCAACTTTCTGATGGCAAGAGCTGTTTGACAGTGAAGGAATCCCTTCAATGGAGGTTTATAAGCAAAGGTTGGATGGCTGTCATGGATGCTTTTACTGAGCTTCCTGCATGGCAGGAGGTTGGGCTAAATGACTCTCAGCACCCCTTCCAACTCTATGATTCCATGATTTTAATAGCTGAATTCAAATTATAAAAATCATTCTAAATCCTAACCTCTACAATCAAGCAAACCTCCACCTAATTTTTCCAATAAAACTAGACAATGCTGACCTTCAGTACAACATCAAAACAGAGAAAGCAAATGTAGATTTAATACACTGCAGAATTTATCATAGCTGCAATAAAAGCCTTCAGCGCCAGTTGACTAAACTGATTTGATGTTTTGGAATTTCATGCAAAACTCAGTCCTGCACAGCTTGTGACTTTTCCAATTGAATGGTACTCACCTGCCATGTTTGGTGGCTTTCAAGGTGCTTGAGAAAGCAGCTTTTCTTGCCAAAATATGGCAGTTGTAAAGCACTTGGTCTTGGACTGAAGCCCACATGAAGCTTAAAGACAGGAGGAGCTGTGGGTCAGCAGACCTGAAATACTGAGTTGAAAAAGGATCCAGGTAACAGGGAAATTAACAGGAAGCCTGGAGGCAGGGTGTCTCAGGAAGTGAGCCAAGGCAGTGATGAACTTCAGGTTCCAGTTGCTAAGAAACAGGAATCTGAGGGCTAAACTTCACGCCTCCCTGGCTGCTATCTGCAGTAAACAGTACCTTTTGGAGGCAAATAACGAAGGAGGGTGGAATAAAAATAGGCGACTTAAGCACACTATTCTAGAAACATGAGCAACATCACACGCAGCTGGGCCATTTGAGAGAGCAAGGTGGAAGAGGTTGAGACCTAAGAAAACACTACCATGATATTTGTTTCTTTATGAGTTGACAGATTTCAAATACTCTTATAAATAAAATAAAGATAGGAATGGAAAAGACGATGAACTGAGGAAAGAATGGCCAATCAGGGGGAAGTGTAGAAAAAACTCACAAGAGATCTAAGGTCAGGGAAAGTGGTACATTTTAGGCAGGGAGAGAAATGTGGCAGATAACTAGAGTCCTGGGTAATAAAGGATACTAGCCTAGACATTTCTCTGATAACTAGTCTTCCATGTTCATAATTTCGTTGTTGCATGACAGAGCATTTAGCCATGTGGACCCTTCTCAGCCCAAAGTGGTGTTCGTAAAAACCAGGTTTATGGCCTTAGTGAAAACTAGGCATCAAGGTCTGTATTGAGAAAGTATAATCTTTATAATAACGTAGGGGTTGACAACCTTTCTGGGGCTGTGTGCACATTTGCTAACTGGAGAAACCGTCATGGGTATAACCAATGTCAATGGCAACAATAGAAGGCTTCTTTTGAGCCTTATTACAGCAGGCAGAAAGGGCGAGTCCTGCCATAAAGAAACATTTATATCAAAAAGGAAAGAAGCAGGGAGATCAATTTCCCAAACCGAACAACACAATTCATAATCATGGGAAGCAAAATAAACCTCAGACTTGGCTGCTAGGCTCTTTCTGTAGGTTAGGAAAACAACAAGCTTTCTACATCATTCTGTCTGCACGCTCTTGCTAAATTCCAACTTATTAGGGGCCAGGAAAAAATGTTGGCAGCCTGATTTCTGACTCTTAACCCAGGAGTGCACTTCCTTCTGTCAGCTCACTTCAGAATCCTAAACACTAAAAACTGGGGAAAACGGCAATATAGCCAACAGTGCTTTTTAGTTACATAATTGAATCCCACACTATCTGACATAAAAGAAATTATACACATGTGTACTTTCAGATTAATGCATTCCATACTTCATTTTACCCTGATGTGCTTTTATACTGGTAACTCTGATGGTGCCGCACACACCAAAAAGTCTGCAAATTGATGCTGTCACCAAAAGATGATAGACTGATTCAATTAACCAATAAGTCATTTTAAGAGTGCTGCTGGGAGTTACTTACTAAGGCCATACACAGCTTAGTCTCTCTTCAAGAGTTTGCATTCTGTCATTCTGCTTCATTATTCTTACAGTTTCATTAATAAACCTTTGGAAAACATCCTCTTCTCAGAGGATAGCAGAGTCTGCGCAAATCTGCTTCTCATTTGCTACAGTGTTGTTTTGCACCTTGCACAAAGCAGAGGTTCAAGAAGAATATGCCCACTTCTGAGAACTTCCTTGGAATCTGACGCAACTTGAATCCAAGGCAAAACAAGCTAGTTCCCAAACTCCAGAACCATCTGAGAAGGGTATTTTATTTTTTTAAGGCCCAATTTCATACATTTTTGTACCTCCCTCAAGCTATCTATGTGATTACATTTACTCCTTCATACTAATATATAAGATCTCTTTGTATAACGCAGTAGGAAAGAGTGCAAAATATAAACACCATGGAGGTATGGGTAGGAAGTCAATCTCTAAGGATATATTAAACTGGAAATTAATTTGAAATTTTTAAATTGCTAATCTGAGATTTCTTAAATTTGTTCATTTGTTTTTTTTAATTGAAAACTTAATAAAAATTAATTGGCAAAATAAATAAATATTACTCCTTCATACATATGCTAAAGATTGTGCATTTCAGGCCAAAAGGAGGAGAAAGAGGCCACAGAGAGTGGATGCTGCTTTGTGATTGACAATTCTAGGGAATGCCCTTACCAGGTTCTCTATTTTACTCTCAATAGCATTACTTTTAGGAGGGATGTAGAAAGAACATATCAGAAACTCCTCTCTGCAGGCTGACTGCATCTGTCTGGCAGTGGGGCAGCACTCTGTGGCTTCCAAGTACAGTTTGAGAACTGCAACTAACTTGGGAGACCAGAAAGCAGTTCGGCTGAAACCAAACTGCACAATCCAGACTACCTTGCAAATGGTTCCCTATTTTTCAGCCAGCCCCTCTGCTGCCAGACAAAGGTTATTATTTATTTTATATATCTATTAACGTTATATCCTACCCTTCCTCCCAAGGAAGTCTAAATAAACATTTTCAAGTTATCTGCAATATATCCCCTGGCGGCTACAGGCTTGATGGTGGTTGTAACATGCCCATGTTTATAAGAATATAAAAAGCAGCACTTACAAAGGCCTTATTGCTTCCTCTGGGCGTGACTCCAACAGCTTCTAGTTGTATGTTCAGAAAACTGCTTCCAGTGGATTCAGTGCACTTCTGACCCATGTAATGGCTCTGGGTACACAAGACAAAACAAGAGGAAGGGCTTGAAACAGCTGTGCTCTCCAGAGCCTCCAAGACAAACTTGTGCTTCAGTTTCTAGGTCTTGATCTTGTGACCTTAGGGCAAGTCCTCAAATTACCAGCTTCTTAATACTAAGGCCACATTCACACCACGCATTTAAAACACAAGGGTACCACTTTGAACAGTCACGGCTTCCTCCAAAGTACAGTCATACCTCATGTTATGTTTGCTTCATGTTACGTTCCTTTAGGTTATGTCCCGCGGTGACCCGGAAGTACCGGAAAGGGTTACTTCCGGGTTTCGCCACTCGC
Source organism: Podarcis raffonei (assembly GCF_027172205.1). Classification (NCBI taxonomy): domain Eukaryota; kingdom Metazoa; phylum Chordata; class Lepidosauria; order Squamata; family Lacertidae; genus Podarcis; species Podarcis raffonei. Next base: position 58,612,094 of record NC_070604.1, read on the forward strand.
GCATGCGCAGAAGTGCTGAATCGCAACCCGCACATGCGCAGATGTGCCGCTGTGGGTTGTGCTCTTTTCATGTTGCAAACTGGCCTCTGGAACGGATCCCGTCGCAACCAGTGGTACCACTGTATAGGGACCATAAACACCAGGATTTTTCTGCATCAAAGTTAGCAAAACAATAGATGGTGGCATTCCTCTTGTACTAGGGTCAGGATCTTGCATTAAACACATAAATGTCAGGACTTTAAAACTGGATCACCAGCTCCCTTTCTGGTCCAGGCCCAGCAAATTATTTCTTTATTCTTTCGTTTTAAGGGGTTTGCATTCACTTTCAATAAAATTTGCAGTTTACAAAAATTCCAAATAAGTTGACAACAAATTAGAAACATACAAAAATATATTAAAACCATAAAATTCAATTGGAGTGTCATACAAACAAGCCCAGCTTGGGGGGGCGGGGGAGGATCAAATTGAATTTAAATATTATGGCTATTTTTAAAGCCTCATTTCTCAGGATCTGTAACCGATATATGAACTTGTTCCTTACTTCATAATTATAAAAAAAAATATGATACAGGTGACAAGTAGAAGGACTCTTTTAGTTGTGTGTTCCTCATTTGCATAGCAAAATGTTAGACTGTTAACATGTAGGCTGATACATGAACAGATTGTTATTACAAGGCAGAAATGGTTCTATGAGGAGTAAACTGGAACAATGTGATTCAGAGTATCTGAAGCCAGGCTTCTTGGGCCAGACAAAATACATCTGGAATACAATCAATACAATTTATATCATATTTTCCTAGTACAGCAGCTAATAGCAGCATTGTAGAATAATCTTGATTAGGGAAATGACTTAGTGGGAAACAGTTGAGCCCAAAGAGATTAGCAGCCCTGCAACTGTTTTGAACTATAAATGGATCTTCCATATATAGATTAGCCTACCCCTGTGTTAGAACAGAGTTGTCACTGAATTCTAATAAAGTGAGGGAATGAGGCAGTTTAAAGCATAACATGGGCATAGCAGGAGAGAGTACTAAAACACGCATATATTCCTCCCTCCTGTTATCTCCAACCATTTTTTTCCCTGGTGGGCCTCCCTGCAAGACTGGAGGTAACTCTGAACCTCTTTGGGAGGTTCCCCCCCCCCCCCCCGAATTAATAGCCATTAATTTGTGAAGCTTAAAGAACACAGGGCAAATACATTAATAAGGCACTTGCCATCAGCAAGAAATTAAAAATTCCCTTTCAAGCACACCACCATCAACTGCAAGCTTAGTGTTGTATCAAAACACATGAGTGTATTGCTGAAATGCCAGAAAGTGGGGGGGGGGGGGGAGACTCCGCATGGGAAATATGTCACAGACCAGCGGCTGTCTAGTTGCAGGCACATTCGCATCAGGATAATAATGCTACTGCTGACAGATTTTTTGACATATTTGGAGCAAGTGAAAGGTTTTAGACAATGGGAGAAGAAACTGCTCTCTATTCATTTGGGTTCTTTCACTTGGGGAATGAGTATAAAACAATTCCCTCATCGTATGCAATGGGAAAGTGTTTTAATGTCAATTAGATCCCAAGAAAGTCCCAAACAAATCCAAGTTCTTTCTGATTCCCGCCCCCCTTCATTTCCTTTTTTTCTCTTTCCTTTTTACCTCCAGACTGGTCTACCTAAGGGAGAGACTGATGTGCTACTCTGTTATTTGCAAGAGAACTTACTGAGCTCGTTAGCCTTCATCCAAGGTATTATGCATTCACATACTGGCTCAAAACTTCCACTACTTCCTTGGCATCAGTTAAATGGGAAAGTTAGAACTGCATACCATCCATATTTTGAAGACAGCTAACACCCAAATCCCAGTATAAATTCTCCTAGCAGTGTGTTTATATGTTAAACAGCATGAGGAACAAGGTAGTATACTGAGTGTCACTCTGGATCACCAGAAGTCCCCTGGCAGCATCTTTTGGAATCAACTAGAGCAGGGGGTCAGCAAACTTTTTCAGCAGGGGGCTGGTCCACTATCCCTCAGACCTTGTGGGGGCCAGACTATACTTTGGGGAAAAAATGAATGAATTCCTATGCCCCACAAATAACCCAGAGATGCATTTTAAATAAAAGGACACATTCTACTCATGTAAAAACACGCTGATTCTGGGACTGTCTGTGGGCTGGATTTAGAAGGTGATTGGGCCGGATTCGGCCCCCGGCCTTAGTTTGCCTACCCATGAACTAGAGATATAGGATGAGTGCCCCCCCACCCCCAACTGGCCCTGTATTGCATCTTGCTCACTGCAGCACCACTGCTATGGAACTCCTTCCCTAGAAAGGTTTGGTTGACCCTCATCATTTTAATGTTTGAGCGGCTAATACTATTGTTCCCACCCAGCTTTAGTGTTGTTTAACCTTTTGTCTCCTTGTTTTTATGCTTACTTGTTTTACCTTGTTCTTGGTTTTAATTTAAGAAATCGATTTTAGCAAATTATTTTAAATTTCTTTATATACTATGTCGAGTATACCACATTTATAAAGAAAACCGGGTATACAATACTTTTATAAGATAAATAAAATATATCCAGTTCCTCTTGTCTCTGCACTGTTTTAGCTCCTTAATAATTGGGAGAAACAAAGCAAAGGAGAAGCATAAAGCAATAATGAAATTTACAAACTAGCTGAATCGATGTTCATTTTACTTAAACAATAGATTGAAAATGTGGGTTAGCAAGGAGTGGGTAGCGGCTGTAGGTGTGAAATCAGCTTGTGTATTTATTTCATAATGAATTAAAACTTGAAACCAATGGGCCCCATTCAGTTCATTTTCTATTCATTACTCAATTAATTGTATCAATAACAAATGGGCACCAGTGCTGTTTGTTTTCGTTACACCATGCAGTGCTTATTTCAAGCTGGGGTCTCTGCTTTGTTTTAGTTGTAGTGGAGCTAATTTCAGTGGTAGCTCCCTGACAGCAGCCATGTTATTTTTCCAGATGCCCTAGACATTGCACTTGCTCTGGTACATTAAAACTAGAAAAATAAAACTAGGAAAGAAAAAAAGAAACAAATGGAACAAAAGTGAATGTATGTAGTGAAATGAATGTACGGTAACTTTAATGTATAAGGAACCAAAATGAAGCCCCCTTACAAATGAGCAATGAAATGAATGAAGTTTTTAATAATAAAAAGGAATGAAATAATCTTGTATATCACTACTTCTCCCTAAGCCTTAACAGGTGCCAGCAAAGTTAATTGAACAAGCTGCAAAATGTTGATCAGCTTCAGTTGAAATTATTTCTTTACAGACGTTCATGGCATCTTCAACAGTAATGACTATATATCAGAGGAATTGCAACCTGCCTTAGCTGGCAAGTTCTTCTATTTAACCTGTAAATTGATGCATAAACAGGTTTATAGAAAAGCCCAAGTGTCCAATTCTTGTCCCACAAAAGAGAGCTGAGTCTTCAGAAGGCTCCTAAATCTTTCTGCCACTTGGGGGAAAGGCAACCTTACCACAGAAGCAAAGGTAACTAAGATTAATGGGAAGAGAAGAAAAGGGGGGGGAGCAAGCCCATTTTACAAAAGAAAAGAAACTGAGAAGAAGCTAACAGTTGTATTTTAATGTTTGTGCAGTGCCATAACTAGCCAGTTCTTCACACCTATATTGGCTCATAATTCAACTGCCCTCCCGTTCTGTTTTCATCTGAGAATCAGCATTGTGTGGCCATTTGAGGATGGCTGTGGAAATATTCCTGCTGAAATTCTAAGTTCTCAGGTCATTCAGCTCATAGCTCTTGCAAACACACATAGACACACACCAGCTGGCATGTTTGTCTCCTTCCCTGCCAACAGTGTTCAGCAGCTGAGTGTACTTTACTGTCAGTTGATGCTTATGCACTGAGGCTACAGGGACACAGTGCTCCCATGGAAAGTGCCAGGAGTTTTGTTAAAAAATATATTTTAAAATCCCCCAAAATCTCAAAGCTGCCTACTCTTTCCTGTCTCCACCCGCATTTAATACCTCTTTTTGAACTGAGAGAAAAACTCCTGGAGACATTTATCCCAATCGTCTGTTCTCTGGATAATCAGCTCCCTGTACCAGTCAGCTGATCCTAATCCAAAAGTATTACTATGGTAACAAGGTCCTTCCCATGTGTCTCTCTGGGCAGAAAAGCCGTGTGAAATTTGAATATTAGGATGGCTGCCTATTCTGCCCATATTCTGCAGTTTCCCACTTCTCCCTGTTGTTATAACGGCCAACCAGCCAGCAAGCCCATGCGCGAGGTGGGGCAGCCAAGGACACTTGCCCTGGGTCACAGAGGGCTAAACTGGCTGGGGGACCTGCCAGGGACCAGCTGCTTTTTTGTTTGAGTGCATAACTTTATTTTTTTAAAAAAATTCCCAATCTGGTCCTCAGACAAGCTCTGCATAGACCTGCCATCCACAACATCAGACTAGGTAGGACTGCTTGAAGAATAGCCCTACTGGTCTCTAATAGGGTCTATCTGAATCATACATCTGTTCTGAGCATGCTCAGAGTTCTTTCCTTGAAGTCCACATCTCATGTTCTGGTAATCAGAGAAGCAACAGGGCATGTTTCTTACTTTGAGGAGCTTTTGTTGTTTTGTTGTATTTGTTTTGTGACCAAGAGAGAGAGATTGCACGCAAGCAGCAATGGACACTGTGTGAATCTCTGTGATAAGTATCTACTTTTATTTAATCGTTTTGCCTTTATTTTCTTCTGAATTGGAGAATTAGGAAGAGAAATGGTGGACCTTATGTATGTGTTGCAACAAATTCTGTACTGTACTATGTTAACCACTTCCCTGCATTCACTCATTAAAAGCTACAGCAGCAGCTGGTTTGGGCAGGACAGGTATATTTTCCATGCAAACCATGTGCTCTACAACTGAGCTACAGCTCCTCTCCAAGTGTAAAAAGGAGATTATGGGGGGAAATGACAATATACTAGGCCTGCATATCATGGTAATGTTCAAAAGATGCCAAGCAGGAGACTCGTATGTGGTGCCAATTTCATCAATATAACACTTAAGGTTCATGTTCCTCAATTAAGGCTGTATCTTTATCAAACCTTCCCTACTGACTCGCAGCCACTTTGACCATAAAAAAGTGAAGAGAAAGTGAAGCCAATGTACCACAACTAATAGCAGCACATGGAAGTACAGGCAATTGCATTTTTCATTATTACTTTTAGGTCACCTCCAACTTAAAAGATTCCCAGTGAATATCCTTTGCCAAGTCTGGAATGAATGGATCATTCCACAAACATAACGAGAGAGAGAGAACCAGTGAATGACAATCAGAGCCCTCAAACTGCTTAGAAAACAAATATGTGGGTCACTGTTGGGAAGATTTAATGGCAAAGAACTAACACTGATTCTTCTTCCCCTCTCACCATTGTAACTGCTCTCATGCAGCATGTATGGCTGATTACCACGTTGTCATTTTAAATGAAGTTGAAAACATGCTGACAACTCAGTAATGTTTTCCTTTCAGCTCTACAAATGCTGCAGCAACTGATTACAACTGGATTGTAAGTACCTAACAAGAGCATTACAAAAAGAAAAAGACTAATGAGGAGAGAGGAAGTGGGGGAAATGGGGTGGGGGGAGAATTGCAACACAAAAATAAATTAAATTAATGAAAAGAGAAGAGGAAAAAGAAGCCATTTAAGTAGTGTTCATTATGCTATAATTTAGAGCTACAATGGCAGTAAAAAAAACAATTCTGTAATGTATTCTCTTTATGGTTTCATGTCCCAATTTGTAAATTGTCTTTCTGCCTCCATTCTTCTCTCTCTGGGGGCAAAATGGATGCCTGAACTACTCCAAGCCATGATTACAATATGAAACAGAAGCAGCCACAAACACTCTCCCTCCTGCCCCATCAAAAGGAGAGGTCTTGCTCACATGTGGGAATATTTGACATTATTTTGAATGTGCACATTAGAAGGTGGTGAAAAGGAGATGTGCAAATGACTTCTGCTTCTACTGCCATTATTCTAGTATAAAGTGGAAATGAGGAATTTGTGCATGTTTCGCCACTCCTTGTAATGCATAAAGTGGGCTTCAGCAAACATTTTGCAGACCTTCAAATGTAAAAATTAGATGATACCAGTGTGAGCTATGACTTGCGGTTAAAAATGAAAAACAAAATCTAAATTAAACCCATCTGTGATGCCATGAAGGTATTTCCGGCACAAATGGCTGATTAGAGGAGTTAAGTGCAGGAATGCCAATTAACTGGCATAATTACATCTCTTGTTTTTAAAGGGAAACGGTGGTGCTTTTGTGAGAGCAAATTGTGCTTTAATTATGGTAGAATCCTATTTGCGAAAAGTGAGAGTTATTCTCCACACCTCAGGGGTTCTCAAACTAATATATCAGTTCTGTTTGGGCCTCCCTAATTGTAATTAAGGGCTTGTCCGGACAATCCCAATTGTTGAGCTCAGGCGCATCAGCTTCCTGTAGTTTAGGTATGTGGTGTGTGTCTCACCGGTTTCCTGCTGGTCTGCCTCCTGCTGTTTTATTCAGTTTGCAAGCCTAGATGTGATCCTTGCCCATGAGCTGGCTTCCCATGCTCCTAATTCATGCTACAGTTGCCTGCATGTGCCCAAGCAAAACAATGACAGACACTTTATTTGATGGTGCTTGTCTCATCTCAGTCCCAGGAGGAACAGATCAAAGGAGCAAGGAAGCAAGGTCACATATGCGGCTTGCATGTTTAAGAATCCCAGAGGAGAAATGCTACAGAAAGAGACAAATGCCCATTGGTCTAGTGCAGGAACAGCCAACTGGCTGCCTTCAGGCATCATTCAATCTGCAAGATGAAGGCTGCCATTTTTGCCCTTTCAAATGATGATTTAACTCCCCACCCCCTATGTTTTAAAAATGTGTTTGGTAGCTCCTGAAAAGAGAAATAAATGGCGACACTAATATATTTCTATATCCACAACACACTTTTCACAAACCCTACCAAAATGTTGGGGTATAAACAAGTAAAGAAAACGGCAGCCTCGTGGTGTTGCTGTTGCACCAGAACCAACAGCCAGGGCTTTCTCAGTTACTACAGTTTGCAAGCACGGATTCAGAGCTTCTATAACTGATATGCATTTCTATTCCACACTGAACTTGCTGCACTAGAGTCGGTAGCTAATTTCTTAGAGAACTGCAGGAAAGGATGAAAATACAAGAATAACCTGATTAATGTCATTTGCTCAAAAGTGGGGAGGGGAGGAAAGCCCACATTGTTGAGTTTTAAATATTGAGACTGATCCTTGGGAAGTGTAGTTACATCAGAAAGCTAAATGTTTTCCTACAGCTGAAGCAATCTAATTGGGGAATTAGAATTCAGAGTATGTGCAAAGTCCTATTACGTTGCTATTTGCAATATAAATCTTAACACAATTTTTACTACCCTACTCAAAGCCCTGTAAATAACCACTTTAAAACCTGCATCTCAGGTAAATGCCATTAATTCCCCAGAGACACAATACAGTCACATTATTTCAGTTTTTATTGTGTCTTTATTATTCAGCTGTGTGGAGCTTGATCCTTGTGTAAACATTAGATTTCATTGTCTATAGTTGTCCTCAGCAAAAGCAGTTTTAGCTACAAATAACCCAAAGTATCTATTCTGCGCAAACACTTTCCTGCAGCCTCAATGGTTATTTCTTAGGTTCTATAAAGGGGGAAACAGAAGCACTAAGAATTCTGTATAGGAAGGAATCCTCATAGGGTGTAGAGGGTTCTTTTTCCACATCCTCTCCAGCCATTGTATGCAGACACTGGACCAGGACTATGCCCTTAAACACTGTGGGTGCCAAGCACACACTCCTAATATCTGCACCTAGCTTGCTCCATCTATTCAATGAGCTGCCACCCAGAGTTCATGTTCCTTGGCTGATCAGAATGCAGAAGCTTCGACAGGTTAAGGAAAGTACGTACAGACCTCTCATTGTCCATGAGGAACGGGTGCACTGACATTGGTCCATCAAGCCAAGTACATGTTAGGATTTTATGTAAGCCGATGCTGGCTAGTGTGATTAGTATAAATCACATGAGATGGCTGAGAAGAGTGTGGGAACGGAAGACTGTCTTATCTCTTCTGTCTGAGAATGTTCTTGGACTCTACTTTCGCTTTTGCTGTATTTTTTTTTCTGCCAGAGTTTGGAGAACACAGACGTGATTATGGACTCTCTGTATATATTGTGAATAAAACGTAGTTTAGATCTACAAATGTTTCTATCTTCTTGCTGCGTGATGCCAGAAGACTTGTGTGCACTTTTCATATGAGAAGTGTCACAGAGGAGCAGTCTGGAGTGAAGGGACATGCCATTCCAGAGGCGTGCCTACTGGGAGACGCTCGGAGGTACTGGGGGTCTGCCGTCCCCCCAGGAACGTTAACCCTCAACAGTACAGTCTAGTGCAATTCTTCAAGTTTCAGGATGGAATGTTTCCTAGTCTTGCCACAAGAGATTCCAAGGATTGTATCCGGGACCTTCTGCATGTGGAGCATTAAGGTTACTCCCCATCAAGAAAATCATTTGCACCTGCAGCAGCTGCACCTTTTACTTGCCTAATGGGGTGGAGCTTCTTCACAAGCTTCCTGACAGGTGGGCTGCTGTGGCTTATCAGGAAGGAGAGAGACAAGATGGTGAGGGAGATGGCACCAGGAGAGCCAATCTGGCACTGCTGCCAGTGTGTTTCTAGTGTGCCAGCCTCCCTCCTGCCACCTTCCCCTCCTCCTCTTGGTATGCAACAGCGACCCACCTTCCAGTGAGCTAGCATAGCAGCTCTGCTCCACTGGCCAGCCTCTCCTGCTGTTATTCCAGTATCATTCTTTGGCAAATGCTTCCGCATGTGGTATACTGTGTGGTGTCTATGTGGCGTAGTGGTCCGTGTGTTGGGGAGTGCAAACCCCCGTTTAGCCTGACCATAGGTCAGGAATCAGCTTTCAGCCTAACCTATCTCACAGGGTTATTTTGAGGATAAAATATGGAATAGGACCATTTCTGTTGCCTTGAGTTCCTCAAAATAAGGGGGAGGATATGATATAAATATATATAAATCAATTCCCTTCTCTGTCCTCCACCTCCTGGCCTGCAGTGGAAATTCTATGCATGTGACAGTGTATTTGGCCTATGTAGCCTTTGGTGGGGATTAGAATCCCCTTGAAATACCACAAGCGCTTTGCAGAAGCATTCTTTGAATCAGCCACCCCACTTCTCCTTTAAACATCAGAGCAAGCAGACAGATGGCGCCGGGGAGAGAGGGGACACCCCCATCCTCTTGCCCCCTGCTTTCTGTTTCTCTGCAAGGTTTAAAAAATAAAGGGGGTGGCTGCTTCAAATAGAAGTTTTGCAAAGGACCTTAAAACAGCCTGCCAGAGGCCCAAAACAGCCTGCCAGAGGCCCAAAGAGGAGCAAGTGGACTGCCTTAAAGCCTTTGCTTTAAAGATGGTAAATTTAAAGGGGGAGGGGGAGACTTGCAAAGCCATGCAAGGGGTTTTGATAAATGTGCGCCCCTACCCACCTGCCAATCATGTGACACCATAGTGACACCATGTAATTGACAGCCCCACCTACTTTTCAAATTTGGCCTCCAAGGCCACAATCCCATGGAGCCAAAAAGGTTCTCTATGCCTGTCTTAAAGCAAGAAGCAAGTGTTCTAGCCTGAGCAAGAAGGAAACATCTTTGCCACTAGCGTTCAAGAAAAACCCTGAAAAGACTGGAAGATGCTAGAATAAGTAATTTAAAAGTTGTCTTGTCCATAACTATAGGCTGCATATGTCACCCGTGGGCTCTTTCAAGCACTGGGAAATGATCATATTGTGCTTTATTGTGTCAACATCAACAATTGTGTCCACACTTAGAGATATATGGTACTTCACTTTATATCACAGAAGACTGAAAATCTGTTTCTATCAGTACCTGTGTACACTGTCTGAATTTTTTGATGAATTCCTATCTTGATCCCATCAAAAGACCTTAATCCTGGTCTACAGAGGGTTTGCATAAAAGCTAGAAGTACCTTATCTTCTGCCTTTCTTCTGCACACACAGGTAGCAGAAGAGTGAAAAACACACACTGTGGAAGAGCAATAAAGGATTGCTTTGCTACAGTACCGGATATCAGAAGATGAAACATTTTAACTCATAAATGAAGCATCCCCACCACCAAAGAACACCTCTGGATTCTTCAAATCTTGTGACACAGAACTCAAGCCCTGCTTGAACTATTTCATAATATGTTCAGCAGATCTTTTTTTTCAAACAAATGCCATTCAAATGGGAGCCTAAGAGCACACCCATTTATGGGATTAAAGCAAGGGTGCTGGCCCATCACCCTACATTGCCCAAAATTTCTTCTCAGGAAAACTAGTTGCTGACCAAGACTTTATACATTCATGATTATCCATATAAAACAGGAGTAGCCAACCAGATGTGATTGGACCACACCTCTCAACAGCCCCAGCCAAAATGGTCAACGGTCATTAGCCTTTTCCCAAAATTTTGAATTAGAGCACAGTTTGAACTGAGACTGGTGCCCTCATGGTGATGCTTTCCTGGGAAGAGAGTGTCTAGGCATCCATGTTTGGGTAGCCTCCAGCTTAGGTTACTGCTGTGTGTTATGTGTAGGACTGTCTTTGAAGACTACTCCAAAGCTTCAGTTAATCCAAAATACAGCAGCAAGCTAACTATCTGGGAGCAGTTCAACGGAACACCTCTTCCTAGTCTTGGAGCAACTTCACAGGCTACCATTAACTGCCTCACATTGGAAGCCTTTCTGGAGATGCTCTCAGCTTTAGAGGTTAGACTGGTGGCAACAGAGCAAAGGTGTTCTTGACTGTGATGCCACATTTGCAAAACACTGTCTCTTCAAAGAGGATCACAGAATCATAGAGTTGGAAGGAGCTCCGAGGGTCATCTAGACCAAACTCCTGACATGCAGGAATTTCAACCAAATCGTACATGACAGTTTGGGTAGCTCAGTTGGTTAGAGTGTGGTGCTAATAATACCAAGATTGCAGGTTTGGTTTCCAGACCCTTGATCATCTTGGTCTCCCTCCTTGGCATGTGTTCCAGCTTATCAATATCCTTCTTAAATTGGAGTGCCCAGAATTGGACTCTGTACTCCAGATGTGGTTTGATCAAGGCAGGTTAGAGGACAACTATGATTTCCATTGATCTAGACACTATACTTCTGTTGATGCAACCTAGAATAGCATTAGCTTTTTTACTGCTGCATCACACTGTTGACTCATGTTAAGCTTGTGATTTACTGAGACCCCAAGATCCTTTTCACATATACTACTGGCAAACCACATGTCCCCTGTCTTATATTTGTGCAGCTGGTTTTTCCTGCCTAAGTGAATAACCGTACATTTGTCCCTATTGAAATTAATTCTGTTAGTTTGAGCCCAGTTCTATAATATGTTAAGGTCATATTGAATTCTGATTATGCCTTCAGTGGCATTGACTACCCCTCCCCCTCTGGTGTCATTTGCAAATCTGATGAGCATCCCCTCAATTCCTTCATACAAGTTGTTTATAAAGACGATGAACAACAATGGGCTCAGGACAGAACTCTGGAGCACCCCACTTGTCACTTTTTTCCAGGATGACAAGGAACCGTTAGTAAGCACTCTTTGGGTTCGGTCAGCCAACCAGCTACAAATCCACCTAGCCATTATCACCCCTCTCACTTTTTAACCAGCTTCTCCACAAGAATATCATGGGGGACTTTGTCAAAAGCCTTACTGAAATCAATATACACTATATCCACAGCATTCCCCTGATCCACCAAGCTTGTAACTACCAAAAAAAAAGACATGAGATTCATCTGGCATGACTTGTTTTTTAAGAAATCCATGCTGGATCACAGCATCCTTTTCTAAACACTCACAGACCAACTGTTCATCAGGTGCCAAATCTAATCTGAGAGTGTTGTTGTTGTTGTTTAGTCGTTTAGTCATGTCTGACTCTTCGTGACCCCATGGACCAGAGAACGCCAGGCACCTCTGTCCTCCACTGCCTCCCGCAGTTTGGTCAAACTCATGCTGGTAACCTCGAAAACACTATCCAACCATCTCGTCCTCTGTTGCCCCCTTCTCCTTGTGCCCTCCATCTTTCCCAACATCAGGGTCTTCTCCAGGGAGTCTTCTCTTCTCATGAGGTGGCCAAAGTACTGGAGCCTCAGCTTCACAATCTGTCCTTCCAGTGAGCACTCAGGGCTGATTTCCTTCAGAATGGAGAGGTTTGATCTTCTTGCAGTCCATGGGACTCTCAAGAGTCTCCTCCAGCACCATAATTCAAAAGCATCAATTCTTCTGAGAGTATGTAAGGGCAATTGAAGAGTGGGACCTACATTTTAGAAATAAATGTCCTTTCAGTACCAGCTGAATGCATTTTTATGTTCCCAGGCCTTCTTAAAAGTCATATAATTGCTTTTATTCTTCTGCTGTGGTGTTTTTATGCTCTTGCTTCTGCTGCTTTTATATATTTTGCTATTTTTTGGAGGTATTGTTCTAATTGTTGTTGTTTTTATTGGCTCTTCTCAACCCACCCTGAGAGCATTATTGCTGAAAAATTGTATATACATTTTAATAAATTACAAAATACACAGTCAGGACTGGGTAAAAGAGTGTGCATATTAACAACTCCAATTTTGATGGATTAATAATTTCATATACACAAATCCCCTAAGAGAAGGCACACAAGCCTTTTTATTAGTGATAGTCTGCTACAAAGTATACCTGCAAACAAGGAAACATGCTAGAAGGCATCAACACTATTGATTTTAGCAGAATTCAAAGCACCTGGATGTTACTGAGGTAGCTCAGTACCTTTTGAAATAAATAAAATGGAGCACATAACTCTTTGTGATTTACCAGCACCACCTATTGGCAAAATATAACATTAAAAAAAGGAGTTCCTCTTAAGAGTTTCCTTACCGAAGTACATCTGTACAGGTTACAGATTTTATCCAGATTCACACTGTTGATCCTTGTTCTATACCAGATCTGTTCAGCCAGTCCTTTTAGAATGGCCCCAAAAACCTCCCCACTCTCCAAGAAGCCTTTGAAATGTATTTAAAAGCCATTGCTTTGAATCAACCACACTTTGCTTGCCTCTTTAGGCAGCCCCCTCCCCTTCCTTCTCCCTTTCTATCACTTGGCTGTGTCAAACTATAGATTATGGGTGCCTCAGAGCAGGGGGCCCATCCCCTTGTACTCTGTAAAGAGCCAGTCTGATGGCACTCTGTAATATAATTTCTATACATATTTAATAATAAAACAATAATATTTAAAGTAAGTATTTTTAAAATTAAAAAAATCATTGGGATGAGGATGACCACAGCCAGAATGATGAGTAGCGGGGGGGGGGGGGGACATGATAGAGGTATAAATTTCTCATGGTGGAGAGAAAGTGAACAGAAAGTCATTTTCCTCATTCTCTCCTTAGGCCACCCATGAAGATGAGTGTTAGAACACCCAGGACGGACAAAATAACATGTTTTTTTCGCACAGTACAGAGTTAAACTATAGAATTCGCTCCCAACTTGGATAGCTTTAGAAAAGGGTTAGGGAAATTCCTGAAGGGTAAGGCTCCTAGCCACAATGACTATGTTCTGCCTTCACTGTTGGAGACAGTGTGCCAATTACTGGGAATCACAAGTGGGGAGAGTGTGTGGTTGTGTTTGGGTCCTGCTCATGGGCTTCCCATAGGCAACTGGTTTGCCACTGTGGGAACAGGATGAGCTTTTGGTCTGATCCAACAGGGCTTTTCTAATGTACTAAATATGCTCATGTCTCATTGGGAGTGAGAGCAGTGGATTGGCACATCCGGATTGTTGTTATCATTGTTGTTTGGTTGGCCACTGTGAGAACAGGATGCTGGCCACTGGCTTCATCCAGCACGCTCTGCTTATGTTCATACTTCTGCAGAACTCAGGCTCCCTGCAACATGCCGCTACTTCTCTCTTTGTTTTCTTTTTTTTTATAAGGTATTTATTAAAGTTTTCAATATTAATACAATAAGAAAAAATCAAAAAGAAAAAAATAACAAAATAACAAAAATACAAAAATAAAAATAATTAAAAACACATAAAATTTCCATAACTTATTTTCCATTAACTTATTTCCCAGACCTCCTCCTACCTCCCTTTTTTGTATTCCAATTCAAATTGTTAATTCAGCAAATCCTTGTCAATAAATTTTAACCTGCTTCTTTTTAATTCAACAAATCCTTATGTTCCAGTTCAAATTGTTAGTTCATCAAGTCCTTATCACCAAAGCCTTAGTTTTACCATATTTTTCTTTATATAACCTGCTTTTTAACTTTATCCAAACTTAATTCTCGTCCAAATCTATATAACGGTGCTTATTCTTAAAACATTTCCCTAAGGTCAAAAGAAGGTTCCCTCTTTGTTTTCAGTGGTCCCATTCCAGTCCCATTTCTGTTGGTGCTCAGCACTTTAGTTCACTCTTAGAGAGACAGTTCACGTGATTAAAAAAAAAGATCAAGCAGGTGCATTTATGAAATAAGCTAATGTTACGGAGGAGACTTCATTATTGTAGCATTTCTTATACTAACAAGCATACACAAGAGGGAGCTCCAGGACTGGTGAGAACTTCACTGAATCAAACTGGATTTTAAATCTGAACAAAATAACCCGCACTTCATTTTTCCCCACCTGGAAAACAATAAGGGCAATACAAAATACATGGAATGAGAATGAGTAGGGAAAGGCAGATTGAGGATTCTATCACTGATTGGTTTGATGAAAGGACAACCTTTGCAGCTGTCTTTGAAACATATTTGTAACTTTCTTATGACTGTGTCTTTGTTTCATGGGCCTACACGGTTGAAGTAAGCTGGAGTAAAACTGATAATAAAAATGCTTGTTAACTAGCCTTTGTTTCAAGAAATTGTAAGAGAAAGCAACTGTGTTTATTCCAAGTCAACTATTTAGGCAAATTGTTTAGTTGATGGCTTGATTCAGCACATTTGGGCACATCTCTTAGGTGCAGGAAATAATACATTTCAGAAGGGCAAGGGCACATATTTTCAACTTAGTTGTAATTCTAAGTCGTACAGGGTCGCATTAACAGGATTTCCAGGTGCTGATATATCCTTGTTATTTCATTTTTTATTTTGTTATTTATCTATCACCATGCGAACACTACAGAAAGGTAAGTCAGGAAAGCAATGCAGAGTTAGTCGTTAAAATGACACACAATATTATTTTTGACCAGGATGCTCCTGTCTAGTAGTTCTCATTGGCTAGAAGCAAGTTCATGTTCTGTTATGGAAACTTAGAAAACATATACTCTGCTTACATTCCAGCTTTCTGCAGCCATATGCCTACATAACCAAAAGCCAGATCCCAACATTCCATCACACTCCAGCATGACCAAGTCCACACATGTCTATGCAGATATGAGCAGATTTATGTCTTAACAGATGAGGTCACATGGGACGGGGGGAAATTAAGCACCCACCCCAATGGTATGTCTGAGTATGCCCTTTATGTAAAAACCTATATGTTGTTTGCCATAGAGAATAAAGAAAGGGGTTCTTTATAAATGCTTGATGAGCTTCTGAACCATACAAGAATCTTCACCAAGCATGGGCATTCAGATCAAAGCGATCTTTATTTTCACCTATTCATGCTCCCAGGCTGGCCACCTGGTTTGGTTGCTCTGAGAACAAAGAAGGTCTGTGGTGGGTCATTAGGTTAACTAGATTAAAGTTAATTTTGCCTAGCCCAGCAATGCCATGATGATTCTGGTTACTAAAAAAATTAAGATTGTTTGTATGTGTGGCTTAGTGGTTAGAGTGTCAGGCTAGGACCTTGGAGATCAAAGTTCAAATCTCTGCTCAGCCATGAATCTCACTGACTTTGGGCCGGTTGCCGCCTCCTAGTCTAAGCTACCTCTCAGGGTTGTTTTTTTGTAAGGGTAAAACAGATGGGAAGGGCCATGTATGCCACAAACTTACAAATAAACCAAACTTGCAAATAAAACAGCATAATAAAAACCATGTGGACATTATTGTGGTGTTGTGGTGTGCAAATAAATTTGTATGTGTAAGAATGTCAAAGATTAAACTAACACATTCTTCCAGGAACAAAACCAACTATTTGAAGGTTATTTAATAGTTTAGGTGTCAGAATTCATTCTTGTACCCTTGAGCTAAATTTCTGATGATGAAGAGACAATGAGAAAGTTCTCAGAAACAGAGTGCAGCTCTTGAAGCAGCTTCATATGGGCTATTTTCTCCTGTGTACCCTGCAGTTTTCTCATTGCATGCTGTGACTAGCTAGAATCATAAATTGACATGACCTTTGCTTGCTATTAAAATATATCTTGCTGCACACACACACTCCCCAGGAGATTCCATAACATTAATGGAACTTTTAAAGGTTTACAGTAGTGTGTTGCAATGCTTCCCCCCCCCCTCCACTAGCGGACATTTCTTTATGAGAGAAGCAGAGGAGATGAAGGAGAAGTAAGTGGCACATTGCGTGCCATGAAAGTTCCAGTGCTAACCTGAATTTGGAAATCAAAACCAGGAAGCACCTTCAGCACCCTTTCATTTGAAGGGTTCACTGAACATATTCTTAGATTCTGCGTTTCTCTTCCCACACTGTTCTTACACTATAGCGAACACCACTCAATATATGGTTAAAGAGAGCCACTCATAGCCTGGTGTAGTTGCCACTAGGGTAGCCTGCTTCAGGCTAGTGCCTTCCAGATGTCGTGGGCTGCGACTCCCATCAATTCCAGGCAGCATGGGCTGTAGGTCAGGGCTCATGAAAGTAGTAGTCCATCTGCAGAGCACCATGCTTGGGAAAGTGTCTCCAGGGAGAACAATAACACCACAGGAACTGATGGGATTCTCCCCCACACACACACTGGCCCCATCCCCAACCTCTGTAAATTGAGCTGAACTCTGTACAGAACTTATGGAAGCTCTACACATGCACAAGCTGCCCATGGAGCCCTTATCCATGTGGTGTGTATCCCACAAATAGAAGCCTATGCGAATAAAGTTTGTGTGACAATAGAAATTCCTCTGAACTTCTGTTTGTTCAGAGGAACTTCTTTGCTGCAATCACTGCTGCCCAGTCACTTGTCCTCAGTGCACCCCTCTGCTCAGAGGGAGAGAGCAAGGTGGACAGAAGATGCTCTTCCTTCTTGCTCCTATCAATACTCACTCGTTGCTTAGGTAGAGGAGACAAGTGAAGATGCAGTGACTGCAAGGAGAAGGAAACGCAGGGGCAGGACCCCTGTTATGTCCTTAGCAGGTGCCCAACAATTCAGGCTCCGTGCTAGTACTGTCTACATTCGCTCCTCCCCCTTCAGTTGCTTTTTCACTCTACGTGGTTGCTGGCTCAGGGCGTCCAATTTAGATGGTCTTGGAAAAGCCAGTAAAAGGCTTCCCCTAAGCCAGTGGTTCCCAACTGAGAGCCCACAGACCCAACCAGGGGGTCCATGGCACCACTCACATTACAAAAACTACCATAGAGAAATCCAAAATTTTAAAAAGTAGGGGGTCCATGGCTTGACTTTTGAAAGGCACGGGGTCCAGATTACTTAGCTAATTGGGAACCACTGCCCTAGGCAACTCTCTCAGAACACCATAGATTAGTGACCCTCCCAAACTGAAAAAGACTTATCTGAGAGCTTTAAAATGCCACATAGGTTTATAAGCTGTTGTGCAGGATTGTGTGTTTGTGGCAATCTGTGTGATGAGCAGTTTGTAAATGTCTAGTCTGAGAAGGAAGAAATGGGGTCAGTTATTGCAACAGGCAGTACCAGCCCCAAAGTGGCATCAGGATGAGCCCCTAGCCCAGAACACAAGCTCAGAGTGAAGCAAGATGCTATGTCAAGCATGCACTGCCACAACCTGAGGCCACCGGTTGAATCAAAACTAGCAACTTCCTTCAGGTAAGGGCTGCAGAGCACATACTTGGCATTCAGAAGGTCTCAGGTCAGTTACTGACCTCTTCAGGTAGGGCTGGGGAAAATCCCTGCCTGAAGTTCTGGAGAGCTGCTACCAGTCAGTGGAGGCAGATGAAACAGTGTTCTGACTCACTTTAAAGGCAGCTTCTAGTGTCCCACCCCACCCCAACCTGCACCTGCAGTGTCTGCAACTGATGTCACCAGTAACCACATTCCATGCAGCTGGCCAACCAAAGCAAGTTTGGAGGAAAGTGACTATTTAATTCCTCAGAACTGTTTCCTTTAATCAGTGAAAGAATCTCAACAGCCTGAAGCATCATGACAGAGGTGATGGAACTAGACTTGCCGCAAGAGTAAACATTGTGGTTTCTGCATATTTCATACTTTGTGTAATATTATTTTGAATAAGTAGTATAGCAGCAGAGAGGGTGTTTAAGGGGTGCTTAGAGTATGATCCCCACGTCAAGCAATTTCACCTATGTGCAGGGAGCGGAGCATAACCCCCCACATAAGTGGGGAGATGCCTGTATTGGCTAAAGTTATTGCATAATTGTAGGGACAGCCCAATGGCTGCAGCTTTCAAACTTTTCATACTGACTTATCTGCTGAGGAACCACCACTGCATATTCAGAGGACTCTAGCATCATGTTCTAGGGTTGCCAAGTCTGTCTTCAACCTGAAGTTGCCAAGTCTGTCTTCAACCTGAAGTTTAGCTGCCTTCTCAGGTTCTTCTGAGGAAGGACTAAAAATCTCAGGCTGAGTGCACAGAATCAAGGGAATGGACTTGAGAGCATATTGCTTTTAATTTTGTTCTTTCTACATCAAGATCTGCCTTAGCAGTCAGGCTATGTTCCCTTTCTCATCTGACTCCACTATCTAACCCATGAACATATCCTGCCCTCTCATGAGGCAAGGAGATGAGGCATCAGATCTGGCCTCCTCCACGGCTACCCACCAGTGCAGCCACCGTCTCCACACCCATCTGCCGCTGCTGCCTCCCTTAAGCCCAGCTTCCATGTATATCTTAACTCCCGGATGAGTCTCAGGATGTGGGTCCTGTCTGACAACTCACTGAAGCCACATGTAAACAAGTGCAACCTAGAACATACCCAAAAACTACCATGGGGTTGTACACAGATTTGTGTAGGTGGTTAGGTTGTTTATCAGGGAAGCTTATCTGCTATTCTTGATCATCTCCTTGAGAAATCTCTGCTGGTTTTCTAATGCTCTCAGAACTCCCCAGATGATTTTTTAAACCGCCAATTAAGTATTCCGAACTAGAAGTGGTTAATCCAGAGCCAAATTGAAATCAACTCAACTTTTATTGCCTGAATAAGGCCCTTCGCCAAACAGGGCGGTCTTGAGAGTCAGCATACTGCTTACCTCAAAACCGGCTCTTTAGATAATGTAGCAACAAAATCTAAACACTGTCAACAGTCCTGTGCATTCCAAGCATGTAAACCCTATACTCTCCTAGATTTGGTTTCCCTAAGGCAGCAGCTGAAACTGCTCAAATTTCTCTAGACTCCACAATAACAATGCCCTCCTGTCTACAGCAAAGCTTTCTTTTCTGAACGGGGATCAAAGAGACTATGTCAATTCTTTCTGTTGATACACAGATTAAATAAGATCAGCAGCAGGGTAAGCTTAATGTGTGGGCCACCACAAGTAAATTCAGGAAACGAGGAATGTGCAGCAGACCACAACTTAGTGAACTAATGTATTGCATGGGTTCAGGAGTGAGAATAATAGAGAGTCTCTGGTTTCAAGAGGAAATCCCACAGCCAAATACATCTGTATTGACACCTAACTCAAGAGAAAGAGCATTTCAGGAAATGGGCTTGTTAGGGGTGGGCATCTAGAAAAATGAGTAAATAGCCACATTCTTGTTTTCCTTCTTCATGCTTCTCAACAGGATTTCCTTCTTCCATCACGAGGAACTCTTTGGTTCAGTAGCAGGAATAATTTCCTCTTTCTTACTTGAAAGAGAAGCCAAAACAGAGATCAGGAGCTTGGGACAGAAACAACACTTTAGTCAGGAAGAGGAGGAAGATTACTAATGACAAGCTGCTGTTATTTATTTGCACTCCTCCTTTATCTACGAATAGTAGTAGAGAACATAGCTTCCAGAATTACATACACATGTTAGCACATTAGCATCTGCAATTCCTTATGTCTGAATCTATACTAGTCACATTCAGAATTCACTTCTCTCATTTTGCCAGATGGAATATACCCATTTACTTATATTTAAAAAGATTGATAAACCACTTAATATTCACCAAACCACTTATGCCAGAGCCAGTGTGGTGCACTGTGGAGATTACAGTGCCGGACTGAGACCTGAGAGACCAGGGTTCAAATTCCCTACTCAGCCATGAAGCTCACTGGAAGACCTTGGGCCAGCCACCACCTCTCAGCTTCACCTAACACACAGGGTTGTTTGTGAGCATAAAATGGCGGGCGGGAGAGAGAGACAGGGAGAACTGTGCGTGCCACCTTGAGCTCTTTGGAGGAAAGGTGGGCTATAAATGTAATATTGTTGCACACCACCCCAACGTCCAAGTAGTATGAGATTCCTGGAGTTCCAGGCACTTACCTGTCATGAACTGGCACGATGACGGGGACAAGAAAGAGGATCCTGGTGAGGGGTGTAGCCGGAGGCAAGCACGGGATGGGGAAGGAAGTATTCACAGGGTGATGGAGGATGGCAAGGGATGGGGTCGGTGCACAGGAACCAGGGCAGCAGGACCCAGAGCCAGAGGGGCCCCTGTCTCCACAAACACAGCGGGCGCTGAGGCATAGGGAGCAGCAGGAGTGGTGCTTTAGGAGGCTGAGGCAGCTCCCTGGCTGGCCAGGTGGGGCTTGTTAGCCCTGGGAGGAAGTGTGTGATTCCTCAGCTGGAGTGGGCTTGGAGCAGGTGAGGGTCACATGCCTCATCAAGCCCAGATGCTGCAATCAGCATGCAAAGTACAGAAGGGAAGCAGAGCTGAGGATGCTGTGTCTTCTCAGCTGCCCATGTTGATGGACCTTGACTTGGATGCTCCTGCACCTCCACAGAACTGTGCTTTGGGTTTGACTCTGGATTGTATCCTGACTGCTGGACTTCAGACCTGGCTACTTGGATTGACCCTGGACTGTGTCTTTGGACTTTGCTTGTGTGGACTGAACCTCAGACTTTGGACTTGGCATACTGACTTGCTGCCAGGTAGGCCAGGGGTCGTATTTCCTTTTGGACTGTGGTTGTGTCTTTATGATATATGATTTATTCACACGTATATACAACCTAAGCCTATGCTGGAGAGGTTCACAGCATTAACACCCCAAAAGAGTCTTTTTTTCTCCCATAGCCATAGATTTGGGATTCAAACAGAAATAAAATGTTGCTCTCAAATGTTGCTCTGACTCTCTCTCTTCCCCTCCTTCCCTCTCCATCTTGCTGATTTACCTTTAGGTCACTACCACTTTTCAACTCTAAACTTGGGCTTTGTCTTTCTAACTTTCTCCCCTTTCCTTTGTTCTCTTAACAGTCCATCACACAGGTGATCACCGCAACACAGGAAGCTAGCTTGGATTACATTTTAACATTGCAGGATACAGGGGTTAGGAAGATTTCACATACAGCCTACTTCCTCCCCTGCAAACTCAGAACTGTATGTATGTATGTATGTATGTATGTATAAAGGGGTGTTGTATGATCTAAAAAACAAAGAATATATTTGAAAAATGCAACAATGCAACCTGTATCCCAATTTTTAAAAAAACAACTAGGTTTTTTCATGTTTAGATTTATTTTCCTGGTTGCTACTGCAGAGCCCCCTCCTCCAAAGGGGGGGGGGAGATTATTCCAGTGTATGAAGGGGGAATTAATACAGCCCAAAGACACTTTGTCTCCTCTGTGCCTTCAGTTGCTCCTTGATGAAAGCTGTAACAAGGGTCACAATGATGCTTCTGAAGCCTGAGGCAGAGCTCAGAATATTGGGTTTTAAAGTTGTAAGGTATTTTTTTTCCCAGTGCTTGAAACATTTCAACATAACACTACTATCTTGAGTTATTGTTGTCAGAAACAGGAGAAATTGGAATATCTGGCAAACTTTCTGTAGAATATGTCGTTTGTCAGCCGGATTTGGGTCAGAGATGGGCGACGATAAAGGGAAACACATACAGAAGCTAACCAACACTGTGGATATAAATAAAGTCTAGATAACAAGAGAGACTTTTGGATACGGGAAGTTTCACCAAGCTGGTTGACTAGAAATCAGATTATGCAAGTGAATGCAGGGCCATGATTTCTCATAAAGAGAGAAATGTTTTGTCCCTATAATGGTCTATTATTGATACCTGACATTTATCTTATCTATCTAATATAAAAACAAAACACTCAGAAAAACATTTTTCACTCTGAAACAACATCTGGCTCTTTTGGCAGGCTGTGTAAGGATAAGCAGCTTAAATCTGGGAGGGAAAATGTTTCTCTAATAATCCGCTTATTTGCAAGTGGCCTAAAGAACCAGACAGATGCTGGCCTTATTGATTAATCTGTCTGATTTATATTGCTTTTCACAGACCCAATTGCATTTTTGTGATGTGATAAAACTGCATCTCTCATCAACTACCCATACATTTCAATTTTAAACAAATACTGTAGTTGTAAACATGTTTGAGACAGACTGCAAAAATCCCATTAAAATCTCTGGGGATTTAAGTAGCCTAACTGTATGCAGGGTTGTGGTGAATATATTTCACAGGTGCTCTTAATCAAAACCAGTGCTTGGCAACCCCAAATGTTTTCTCAGGATCTGAGGATCGGGATCACGCTTACCCTCCTGGGTTGGGTGGTTTAGACTAGCCAGTAAACCAGGGGTCAGCAAACTAAGGCCCAGGGGCCGGATCAGGCCCAACTGCCTTCAGGATCCAGCCCGCGGACTGTCAGTGAATCGGCGTGGGGATTCTGTTCATTCAGGCTGCCCCATTTCCCCTACACACACACACACACACACCGTGGCGACACCTCCTCCCTCCCTCCTGGCTTCTCACCGCCCTGCCTAGAGGAGGAAAGGGGCTGGGCTGAGCTGGCTGAGCACCATTTTAAACATCCCCTCTCTGGAGCCAGCCCTTTCATGCTGCTCATCTTCCTCCCCCCCCCCCCCCCGGTGCTCCTGTGGGCCAGAGAGCAGAGCAGACGAGGTCCCTCTGCCTACCCACGAGAAGCAGCGGCAGCAGTGGTGGCGGCAGCCCCTGGGAAGGTAAGTGCAGCGGGAGCGGCTGGGGGTGGGGAGGAGGACTACTTGCCCCCCTCAACTCTTCTTTCAGCTCCACCCCCACCCCCCCGGTGCCGCTCCTCCGGCCCACCACAAGGTCTGAGGGACAGTGGCTAAAATATTTTGCCGACCCCTGCAGTAAACCATTCAGGTTCAAGCATAGCTCAGTTGGTTAGGGCATGGTGCTGATGATGCTAAGGTTGTAGGTTCAATCCCTGTATGGGACAGTTGCATATTCCTGCATTGTAGGGTGTTTGACTAGATTATCCTAAGGCTTCCTTCCAACTCCACAATTCTATGATTCTAAATCCTATGGTGGGAGGGGGAACAGGAGGTCCATTTGGCTCATAGTCCCAACATTTAGCCACTTGATTTTTTGTGTGTGTGTTTCGAAAGTTTTGCAACTTCTTTTCATGCACATCAGGCTGAAATGTGACACACATTATTGGCACTTTTAAGCAAATAAAAGATGTTCTTTGGTTAAAAAGGAAAAAAAGTTTGTTGATAGCCATATTAAAGAGTTAAAATGTTAATAGCTTGGTATAAGGCCCAGCCCCTTCCATTCTCTTTGGCAGGAACTCCATGCTGAAGTAGTCTGTGGATGAAGAGGGTGCCTTGGCATCAAAAGCAGGCCTATCCACCACTTGCTCTTAATAATAATAATAAAAAAAATAAATATTGAATTTATATACCAAACTATACCTGGAGGTCTCAGGGTGGTTCACAAAAAAGATCACAATATATAAAATCAAAAACTGGAAGAGTGTGCAGCTTTCCTTCTCCCCTCTGCTTATTGTGACCTGCTACTTCATCTAAGGGGGCTTTGGAGAAGGGGATGGGGAAGAAAGAGGGGCAGCTTTGCCATCACCTCCTGTCCCAAGCCTATCCTTGGGTACTTGAGTACATATTGCCCTGGTGGATCATAAGAGCAGACCTGCTGGCTCACACCAAAGGCTCATCTTCATCCAACATCCTGTGGCCAACTAGATGACTAGGGGAAGCCTACAAGCAGGACCTAAATACAGTGGTACCTCGGGTTACATACGCTTCAGGTTACAGACTCCGCTAACCCAGAAATAGTGCTTCAGGTTAAGAACTTTGCTTCAGGATGAGAACAAAAATTGTGCTCCAGCGGTGCAGTGGCAGCGGGAGGCCCCATTAGCTAAAGTGGTGGTTCAGGTTAAGAACAGTTTCAGGTTAAGAACAGACCTCCGGAACGAATTAAGTACTTAACCCGAGGTACCACTGTACAACAACACTTTCCACACTTGTGAAACAGCTGGCATTCAAGAAAGTAGAGGCAGAACACAGCCATCATGGCTAGCAGCCATAGATCATAAAGTGTTATATTTTATAGTAGGATCATAAATGGATAGCATCTTAACATACCAAAGTAGTAGGGCCTTCCATACTCAGTCTACATCCGTAACAGAATGCAGAAGTGCATCCTTGTTAGGCCGAATTGCTGTTATTAAGATGAATGTCTTGCCGAGAATGTTATTTTTGTTTCAAACATTGCAGATTGTGGACAAAATGGATTGTTTCAAGAGGTGGCAAAAAGATATATCTAGATTTGTCTGGCAGGGCAAAAAGCCCAGAATAAAATTTAAGATACTAACTGACGCAAAAGAAAGAGGGGGGTTTGCCCTGCCGGACTTAAAATTGTACTACGAATCAGCGGCTTTTTGCTGGCTGAAAAACTGGCTGCTTCTTGAAAATACAGACATTTTGGACTTGGAAGGGTTTAATAATAGATTTGGCTGGCATGCATATATATGGTACGACAAGGTCAAGATCCACCAAGGTTTCAAAAATCATATTGTTAGAAAAGCCCTATATAATGTATGGACTAGATATAAAGACTTGTTGGAAAACAAAACACCCAGGTGGTTGTCACCGATGGAAGCTAAGGAAGTGAAAAAATTAAACATGGAATCTAAATGGCCGAAATATTGGGAAATTATAGAGTATGAGGAGGGAAAAGTTAAATTGCAAAGTTATGAGAAATTGAAGTCCAAAGTAAGAGATTGGCTCCATTATTACCAGATAAATGAAGTTTTTAAACAGGACAGGAAAATTGGCTTTCAGGTGGAAAGGTCGAAATTAGAAACAGAGCTTTTGGAACCCAGTACTAAGAATCTGTCAAGAATGTATAACTTGCTGTTGAAATGGAATACACAGGATGAGATGGTTAAATCAGCTATGATTAAATGGGCACAGGACATTGGACATGACATTATGTTTGCAGACTGGGAACAGTTATGGACCACCGGTATAAAGTTTACGGCATGTAATGCCTTAAGAGAGAACATTATGAAAATGATTTATAGGTGGTACATGACCCCAGTCAAGCTTGCAAAAATTTACCATTTGCCCAATAACAAATGCTGGAAATGTAATGAAACTGAAGGTACTTTTTATCACCTTTGGTGGACATGCCCAAAGATTAAGGCTTTCTGGGAAAGGATCTATAATGAAATGAAAAAGGTGCTTAAATGCACTTTTGCGAAGAAACCAGAGGCCTTTCTCTTGGGCATGGTAGGCCAATTGGTGTCAAAGAAAGATAGGATGTTTTTTATGTATGCGACAACAGCAGCAAGAGTACTTTTAGCAAAGTACTGGAAGACACAAGAACTACCCACACTGGAAGAATGGCAGACGAAGGTGATTGACTACATGGGACTGGCTGAGATGACCGGCAGAATCCGAGACCAAGGGAAAGAGACGGTGGAAGAAGACTGGAAAAAATTTAAAGTTTACCTTAAGAACTGTTGTAAAATTAATGAGTGCTAAAATGTTTTGAGTAATGCAAAATAGAATTGCAGCGATAAACAATTGGACATGGGAAAAAGGATTTAAAGGAAGTGCCATAAGTAAATAAAATTAGAGGTTGCTGGAAAAATTTAAAACAAGGATGCAGAAAAAGGAGGTATGGGGAAGTCGTTGAAAGAAGGTTTAAGGAAAAGAAGGTTAAGAAATTATACATGTTTATATGTGTGTTTGTTTTTGTATTGTCTTGTATTGTTATTTAATATGTGCTGGAAAATTAATAAAAATTTATTTAAAAAAAAAACAGAATGCAGAAGTGCAGTTCATACATAATTAACTTGCATCTGTTATACATTTGAATTTCACAAGTAATTCACAAGCATTCTGTATTGCCAAGTCTGTACCATTGGGGCTCTATCCATAATTTGCTCTGTTAATTGACAATAAATTCCCCATCTATATGACCATATGCACAGAATACTTGATAATGAAAGAGTGGTTTCTTCATTGATGGGCGATATATAATAACAAATTTCCTGAAGAGTGATGCCTGCATAAAAC
Source organism: Podarcis raffonei (assembly GCF_027172205.1). Taxonomy (NCBI): domain Eukaryota; kingdom Metazoa; phylum Chordata; class Lepidosauria; order Squamata; family Lacertidae; genus Podarcis; species Podarcis raffonei. The sequence continues at coordinate 58,638,662 of NC_070604.1, forward strand.
TGCCAACCTTTTTAGGTAGTTTATCAGTAGTCTGACAACTGCAGAATTTAAGAGAGCAAAGCTTCTGCCTGCAACCCTTGCTACATCCTAATGCCAGGGACAGCTGTACATGCCAAAATTCCTGCATGTTGGGGACACAGAAGAGAGACCAGATAAAAAGCTGACAACCCCTACAGTTAGAGTTTGTCCATATTTGAGCATTATTTAGCTGTTAATCCACCCACCACTTTCAGATTAGATAGGATACTCCATTCCACACACAACATAGTTTCCCATTTCTCATTTTCAACTGGCTGGCAACACTCTTGAGGCTACTGAACATAATCAGTTCTCAATTGGCCATGCAGTTTTTGTTTGCTTGTCCCCTTACAGCACAGGTGGGAATCTTATAGCCCTAGGGCCACATGTAGTTCTTTGCTTAATTCTGGTGGCTCTTGATAGCAAGAAGGGGGAAATGAGGGAAGGCAGGGGGGGGGGAGGCAGACAGACACAGGGAAAGGAAAACATGCACCCTACCCCTGACTTAGGGGTGTTGTTTAATTGTTATTTTGTGTCCCAAACCTCTCACTTCTTCATGTCCTCTATGCTCACCTGTGCTTCCACCTTTCCCCTTGCCAATTCACACTCCATTTTCTACTTTCTTCCTTCTCCTTCCTTTTTTTTCTCTTCTTCCACCAAGCAACACATGCATTTCCTCTCATTTGGTTCAAATCTGGCTCATGCTCTGGAAAGGTGGCTTCATTCATCAAAACTTCCAAATCTGCTCTTCACACCCCCTACTCCTACCCCTTTTCTTCTGTGTAGTCACACACATCCACAGTCTTGTTGTTTTCTTGTCTCGAAGAGTTTTTGCTCCCCAAGAGTTGACCTTGTCAATTTTGTTTGTTTTGTTTTTTTGCTTCTGCAGATATCATGTTTCTCTCGGGCATGGCACAATACTTTCCTCCTCTTCTTCATGGCAGCTTAGGCTACCTAATGAATGGCAAACATCCCCACATTTTGCTGCTGCTTGGAACAATTGGTATAGCCATTACCACCAGCTACTGGAAAAATGAAGGGGAGGAGAATGCAAAGGTGCTGCACAGATGGCATCATTTCGCTCAATGAATTTCAAATTAAAATGTGCCTTGGGGCAAGATATATGTACAACTGAATAAAATTCATCTCTTGAAAAATTATGGTGAACATAGAAATGAATACATATATAGAATACCACATCATATGCTAGCTATTCTCTGTATTACTTGGGAAGGAATTGCAGATCAGTGCTGGAGCATATGCTTTATATGCATAAAGTCCTAGGCTCCGTCCAGGTGAAAGGTGGTTGAGCAGCAAGGTTGGGGCAGACCTCCACTTGAGACTTTGGAACATTGCTGCCTGTCAAAGGAGATATAAATGTTACCTGAAAACATAACTTGCAGTTATGAGTTAGTGCTGTCTGACAACAAGAAAGGAGGATGGGTTCATCTATTATAAAGGCTCCTACACTCTGGTCTGTGGACCACTTGTGGGCCACACACTTCCTTCAGGTGATCCGTGGCGTGTATGTAGGTTTGTGCTTTAAGACGACAGATAGCATATCCCTTGCATTAATGCTCATATGGATTTTAACTGTATTTTAATTGCTTCTTCTGTTTCTTCTATTGCATTTTATTACTCTGAGTTACAAAGATGCCTGCAAATGATACGTGAAGGTTGGCAACATCAACCCTGCCATGAGGGAATCCCTTGCAGACGACCACAGTGTCTGGAGACAGACAGTCATGTATCCAGAGGAGGAATGACTGCTGGGAGGAACGCAGAGAGAATAAACATCATAGTGCATCTGCAGCAGCACAACTGGATGCCTTCATCCGCCCCAGCTGCAACAAAACATGTCTCTCCCACATTAGTCTCTACAGCCACCGCAGGCACTGTAATTCAACAGTTTGACTTCACTCCCAATGGCACACTCCTCCATTGTCTCCCAAGACAGAAGGGTACCAACAATTTTGTTACAGTTTGAATTCTATTGAATACAAGTTGTAAGAGAATAAATGCAATTTATAAGAAATAAAATAAGCAAAAAAACCCCTAATGATCCTGCTGCATCTAGCACAGTGCATTACACTTGTTCATGGAGGAGAGGGCTATTAGCAGCTACTAACCATTATGGCTATGCTCTACCTCCACAATTGGAGACAGCAATATTTCCGAATGCCAGGTGCTTTTGTGCTCGTGTTTTATTCGCTGGTTTCCCATAGGCATCTGGTTAACTACTGTGAGAACAGGATGCTAGACTAGATGGGCCATTGGCCTGATCCAACATTATGTTCTCAGTTACAATAGGCAGAAAAATCAATAAGTGGTCCACCAGGCCCCTCGTAATTTTCAAGTGGCCAGTATGGGAAACGTTTGGGAACCACTGATCTATTATTTAATCAATGTCCAAATTCTCCACCCATCTATATATTGCCATTGTCCAGCAATGTGGCCTGGGAATGCTTTACATTTGAAGGGTGGGATACAAAGATATAAATATTAAAAATCAATTAACCAATAACATGAATTGGTTGCAACTTAAATTGAGCTCTTTTCCAAGTTTTTCTGATAAGCAAACACAACAGTGTGGTACTTGTCTGTGGACACACAAAGGAAATCAATTTTATTTCTGCAGAGAATGTCGGGGGGAGCATTAGTGCTGTCACCTGTGGGGAACCTGTCATCAGTCCCAGATACCATGGCCAATGGTCAGGGATGATAGGAGTTGTAGTCCAGCAACATCTGGAGGTTCCCGAGCCATGATCTTTGTGATGGGGGTTGTAAGTAAAGGAGAAAAGGAAGAAGAGAAGTGAATGAACTAATTTGTCCCCCATACACACACCTATTGTTTTTAAACGTATATCAGCTCTAGAATTAATGGGATTATATAACTTACAAATATGACAGTTTCGGATTTCAGATTCATGCTCTAGATAGGAATCTGTGAAAGGAAGACGCTAACAGTTATTTCAGATTTACGAAATGAGTAACTGGGCGTGACCTTGGGTGTGCGAGAAGGGACATTAAGGCTTTAATCCTAAACAAAGTAAGTTCAGATGGAACCCCTCTGAACTCCATAACCATGCACAGATCAGATTACGCTTTACGCGTCAAGGAGAAGGAGAGACACCCTATGTTAATTTAAAAAAAATAAAAATCGTAACGCTTTAGAAGAAAGTGGGGGGTGGGGAATCTATACGAGAGATATAATTATCATAAAATGTAATAATATAAAGGGCGGGCGGGGGGAAGCGACGAGCAGGGAGCTCGTCGGTGGGAGAGAGCGGCGCGCGTGCCGGCGGCGCTAGGTAGCGCCGAGAGGTGTGCGCGGCTCTGGGAGGGGCTGGTCCTCCTCTTTGAACTCGGCTCGCCTGGCAGGATGAGGCGGTCCCTGTCGGGGCGGCGGGCCCTACGTGCGCGGGGCTGGCGAGGCGGCGAGCGGGCGCTCCCTTAGCTGGCTCCGGCGGGCGCAGGAGGGATCCCCGCGGGGGGACGGAGCCAGGTGGCGGCGGCGGCGCTGCTGTACGCCGTGCGGATCCGGCTGGGGCGCCACACGTCCGGGGAGGCGGCTGGATGGGAAGCGGCGGCCGCGGCGGCGAGGGCGGCTGCAGCGGCGGCGGCGGGCATGGGGGAGCAGCTGAGCACGGCCAGCGCCCCGCGGGAGTCAGCCGCCGCCACAGCCAGCGCCCCCGGGCCGCCTCTCTCGGCCGCGGGGAGCGGGAGGGCAGCGGCGCCCAGTCCAGAGGGCGACCCGGGGCCGCCGCCTCCTGCTGAACCGCTGGGCCAGGAGGCGGAGGCGGAGGACAGTAGCGCCGTCGCTCGCCCGGAGGAGGGCTCCGGCTTGGAAGCGGGAAGCAGCCCCAGCCGCCGGCTTCCTCTGAGGCCCGTCTACTGCACCGTCTACTGCGTGGAGAGCGACCGGCGGCCCAGCGCCCCGCCGGCGTCTCCGCGCCCAGGAGGGGACCCTGGCCCCGGCTTCTCGCCGCCGCCGCCTTCCCTGCCAGGAGAAGGAGGAGGAAAAGGCGGCGGGGACGGCAGCCTCGAGGTGGACTTGTACCTGCTGCCCGAGCCGTTCTCCGGGCTCATCTCCGGGGACTTCGGGCCCTTGCTGGTGCTGACTTGCCGCGTGTGTCTGGAGGAGAAGCCCCTCAAGCCCTTGCCCTGCTGCAAGAAGCCCGTCTGCGAGGAGTGCCTCAAGTTCTATCTCAGCTCGCAAGTAAGCATGGCGCGCTCCCACCTCGCCCGCTTCCTGCCGTGGCTCTGCCTTTCCCCCCTCGGCTCCTTTCGCCTGCAGGCCTGCGGTCTTCCCACCTTGCTCCAAGGATACTAGGTCAACGCCACTGTTCTCCTGCCGTTGCAACTTCCAAGGTTATGCCCTAGTCTGGCCTCTCCCCACCTCAGATAGGAGCAAGCGAGCTCTGCTTTAGAACAGCTGTTAGGGCTCTGAACATGTGCAGAGTGCCTTTCCTAAGCCTTGCCTGCTTGCCATTCCCCAAGGCCCCCAAGAAGCAAGTTGCCACTTCCAAGATTGTGTGAATGCCTTTTCCCATGGAGGCTGCAATGCTTAACCCCACAATCGCCCTGGGACCCAGCCCCTTTGAGTAGGTCTCATGAGTAGACATGGTTAAGATGGTGCTGTAAATCACTATTGTGATTTGTTGTTGTTGTTGGGGGGTAAATCTTCTGCTCCTTTCCCATATGTCAGTGTTTGGCCTGTTCAGTTGTGAGGACAAACCCATCTCCATTTACCTGTAAGGAGGAAAAAGCCATCCACTGTGTAGGTTTGTTCCCTTCACCCACCCCAGGAGATACAAACACAATAGCCTGGCCTCAGATCCTAATGTCTCCTTTGTGGGGGAGTGTGTTGATTTAATATCAGCTGGTTCCTTATCACTGAGGAAGGTCATATGGGCCATTGAAGACAGTACAAAGACTAGATAATGCATCTGTTTTTCAGGAGGTTAACTGCCTTCTGTCTATTGCGACTTTACTCACTGTTGTAGGAAATCTTAGCTGGCGTTTGTGTTTTTGTACATGTACACAAGCTCTGTACATATTTCCACGCCAGAGCTGCTGCTTGCATTTCTGTTTCTGCAAAAAACCAATACAAGAAGACATGGATTACCATACTGATCATTAAGGGGGGGGGGAGGATTAAAAATCACAGTAGGGTAATACCTTACTAAGATCAACTTCAATTCTATAAAGTAATGAGATGTATTTCAAAAAGAACAGCTGTTTCCAATATGCTGTTGATCATTTTTATGTTAGTCAGACAGAATGTTTAAAGAATGGAGTGAATTTGGAGTCTTCATCTTGTCTATACTGATAAACCACCAATGTGGTGTGGTGTGTGTGGTTAGAGTGTTTTCGTAATTTTCAGTGGGTCTTTTCTGACCAGAATAGAATTAGTTGAGCAGCATCCATAGGAAATTCCCATGCTCAGTTCTGGGGCTAAATTATTTCTGTTTGAACCCCACCCCTTTGAGCTTGAGCTTGTGATTTTTCAGCTTCATAACAAATTCAGGTCTTTCAAGACTGTCGGAATGTGGACTTGCTGATAGTGTCTACTGATATGTGCACTTCCTCATTGTGTTGTATAAAATTTCCCAGTCCTTGCAGGGATTTCACCCTTTCTAAGTGTCACAGAGGCAAAGGTAAAACTTAGAGAGGCCTGTAGCTTTGATAGACTTGTGTCACTTTTCCAAGTATTTAATCAGAAGAAAGGAGTACTTTTATCTAGAGGTTTTTTTAAAAAAAAATCCAACTCTGCATCTGTCTTCCTGTTTAAAATGACAGGTTCTCAACAGATTTGTTAAATGTGTTGCTGCAACTTCTTAGTGGTATTTCTGACTGATGACAGAGAAACAATAGGAGCAAGTGATCACATACCTATATAAGCAAGCTGGTTATTTAATTGTAAGGTACTGGTATTTAATTTGTTCAAGTTGTATGTCATAAGCAATAATAGTGCTGAGTATGTTGCAATTTCAGAAGTATTTCATATTTGATCTCTCAATAATCCTGGCCTGCAACGATGATGTGTTACATCAGTGTTGCACTGCGCACCACTTGCAACTTTGAGCATTCCATGCTTTATTTGACCAAGAGAGGGCACAGTATAAATAGTCTGTTCTCTGGGTATTTGTGGCAATTTTTAGAGGAAGCATCAAGGTGAGGCAGGAAGAGTCTGCATACATGGCTAGGAAGCTGATCCTATCTTTCAAAGCCCATCAAGAAACCATCAAATGAAAGAAAGAGTAGGAAGTGCTCTCCCAGGCTCTCTGGAGCATCACTATTCTTGTTCCCACAGCCCTCCATGTGTTAGGAGCTGAACCTCTGCAGTGGGGAGCCTTTTCTATACCTGAAGAGGGTTTAAGCAACTTGTCCAAAGGAACTTATTTGAAGGGGACAGTAGTGTTGTTGTTTTTTTAAAAAAAACACACCCCACAAACCTGTTTTTTTCTTCCACAAAGTTTCACATCTGTACCTGTACATGGTGCCAGGGAGGATAGTTTTAGTTAAATTTAAATTTAGCAGTATAGACCCAGGGCCCAGCAAAACTCTTTCTGCTGTTATAAGATTTTTTCAGGATTGAAAGTTCTGAATCTTCAACTTTATGCCTCTGTCCTAAAATGGGTGTAATTTTTTTTTAACCTGATCCACAGTTCATTTCTTCCAAATAACCAAAATGGAAAACCAAAATACCTCTTTGTTTCTATTCCTTGTTTAATTGTGGACAGGTCATTTCCCTTTTCCACCTTTGCTGAGGAAGGAGGAACCTAACTGAACAGAGTGGGAACTTTTCCTGGATTTCTGATTTTCACGGCTTTAGAAACATTTTCTTTTCAGAGGGTCTGGTAGAAGTCAGCACCAGTGTGTGTGCATGGAACAAAATGCTGATTAGAGCCAAACATCTTTTTCCCAGTGTAAGGCTCAAAGTGAGTAAGGAATCCTTTATAGCCCAAGGACCACATACTCTAATGGGAAATCTTCCATGGACCACATACCAGTGGCAGGTGGGGTCAGAGGCAAAGGTGGGCATAGATTTGATTATTTCCTTTGTCCTGGAGGCTACATTTCAGCCATGCAGAAGATGAGAGTCTCTGCATCACACACAAATCTCCACCCAGACAAGCTAGAGGTCACAGTTCATGGACATGTGTTAGCCAGGCAGAAGCCATTGAGACACAGAGCAGTCCTAGTAAAGAAGTGTGGCCTGGAAATAGATGTGGTCTAGTGAGAATCCCAAGAGCCAGATAGAAAGGCCTGACAGACCACATTTGGTCCCTCATCCCAAGGTTCTTCACCTCTGCTCTAATGAATCATTTTGCATCTCATTCAGAATATTTTCCCTGCTTCCTCACCAAGCGATTCTGCTTAGTGAGCACATGGTTGTGTAGTGAAGCTACAGTTCATGGAAATGAACTGAATGGTATTTCAGATGTTTGACCTGCTGGAGAACTTGTACTGGTGCTGGCAAGCAGGGCTGATGTATGGAGGTCAAAGTGACCCACATCAGCACAGAATCTTTTGCACAGCTAAATCCATAGGTCCAAGTCTTGCAAAGACTTGAGCAAACATTTAGCTGAGAATATGCTGTGCATCTAAATGAAGGCAGGGGCGGGGGTAGTTGGTTGGAAAGGTGAGTATTTGTTAAGAGCACCTGCTTCACTTTTCATAAACCCTATTTCAGTTAGTGTTATTCCATAGAATATGGCATGTGCTTTGTGTGGCTGGTGAAAGGCAGGAGTAATATCACTTTACGAAATGAGATGAGCTTGCAGGAATGAAACAACTGGGTGCTCTTTCGATTCATACCAAAAGCACAGAATTGTGGCAGCTTCACTACACAACCATGTGCTCACTAAGCAGAATCGCTTGGTGAGGAAGCAGGGAAAATATTCTGCATGATATCATTCTATAAGTGTCATACTTGAAAACATGTGTTGGTCATGTGCTGGCTTGAAGCAGGTGGTAGGGAAAGACTGGTTGTTGAGGCCAGGAATGGCAAAGGGATTGTTTTTACAGTTCTAGTAAAGGACTAGTACATTCTGGGGCCTTGAAAATTAGAAACTGTTCATTTGTTTACTGTAGAGCTTGGCACATCATCACCAAGATATAAAGTTTGAATAAGGATAAATGCCTGGTATTCCTCATGGAGGGAGCATACTTGGATTCACTCTAGCCCTTTTTGGATGTTCTGTAGCTTCATTTAGTAAACACACAAGGGGGAAGTGAGATAAGCATGCTAGCTCCACCTATTTGTTCTTGTCACCTTCCAACTCCCTGAGGCTGTCTGAAGTTGGGAGCCTTATGTACTCAGGCAGGCTCTCTGTATATTTTAGAACCTTAGAAATTCAGGACTCTGAGTACAGGAGGCTCCCAGCTTCAGACTGTCACCATTAAACGCATAGAATCAGGGCCAGCTCTACCATGAGTCAGAGTGAGGCAACCACCTCAGGTGGCAAATGCAGAAGAGCAAGGAGTGGACAGAGATGGGTGTGCCATATGATCCGCTCTGCACCCCACAATTGCAGCCTTTGAGTGCAGTGGAGGTCTCACCGCCAGTGTCAAAGTAAGATTTGCCAACCAATCTGGTCAGCTTTCATTTGCAAAATAGGGGAGTACAGTATTGTCCTTCCCCTGAGGCAGCAAAATGTATTTGGTGGGCCCTGCATGAGGGCCCATGAAATGTTGATGAGGTAGATGGATGGAACTAGCATGCTCATCCCCACTGCCTGCCATTGTGTGGTCACCACACACAGTTACAGCATGCCTCAGAGAGGGGGCTTGTGTGCCAGCCCCTTCCTTTACATTCTGCCTCTCAGGCCTAAATAGCTTGCATAAGGTTAACACATGAGTTCAAGATCCAAATCAGGAGTGACATTTACAGCAATTTGAAATGGCAAGGTAATGTTTAAGGGACAGGGAGAGAGCGGTTGCACAATAAAAAGTGGATCCGAGTACTATGATAAATTGTTTCAAACCAAATTTTAATTGACTGTTAAGGTCATTTAAAAGTTGCTTTTAAAATTCCTTTTTAGGGATTTTTTTTAAATGTTTGATGTTTTATTGTGTTTTCAATATTATGCTGGGAGTTGCCCAGAGTGGGTGGGGTATGTATGTATGTATGTATGTATGTATGTATAAATAAATAAATAAATAAATATTATTATTATAAGTTAAATGTCTTTTAATTTCGTGTTGAGATTTAAAAACAACCAGCCACATAGGTATTTGTGCCTAATGCTTTATTTTATATAAATGGTGTTATTTATACCGAGGTTATTCTTTAGTATGGACTACTGAGATAGAATAGGTGTATTTTTAGTCACTTATAAGGCTTCACAGTTGCTTGAAAAACAGTCATGTTTGTGCCACTCAAGTTCAGCACTGGAAGAAAGAAGGAAAGCTTCTGGCAGGACTGAAAAACGTAGTTGTAAGCTTCTTGAATCAAGATCACGAATGCAGTTATTAAGACTAGAAACTTCATAGATGTATGTATAGAATGAATTGATGGGCAAACAAATAGGATTTCTGTGTTCTCTTTAGTTTCATATCCCAGAATGTACAACTCTCTTAAATTTATACCCTCACTCTCTGTAGTTTGAACACAAGCAGAGTTGATCCTTGGGCCATCAGAACACTACCTAACCCTGGGGTAGGCAAACTAAGGCCCGGGGCCGGATGCGGCCCAATTGCCTTCTCAATCCGGCCCGTGGACGGTCTGGGAATCAGTGTGTTTTTACATGAGTAGAATGTGTCCTTTTATTTAAAATGCATCTCTCGGTTATTTGTGGAGCATAGGAATTCGTTCATTCCCCCCCCCCATACACACACACACACACACACACACACACACACACACACACACTGGCCCACCACATGTTCTGAGGGATGGTGGACCAGCCCATGGCTGAAAAAGGTTGCTGACCCCTGGCCTAATCAGTGCATGGTTAGTAGCTCCCTTCAGATGGATGTTGATCACACAGTGACTGGGGAGTGTGGCTGGTGCAGGCAGCAGCAATGCGGGACTGGGACTTGCCTATGTATTACTGATTGCCCCTTTCCACATTCAGACTTAATGCCTGAGGGAAGCTGCTTTCGCTCTAAAATAGACACAATTTATTCTGGCGATGCATATTCTTCAGTATCCTTTATCATGATGTTCTGCAGTGCTAGCACAAGTGTAAATATTTACACTCCAAAACTTTATATACCAGAGCGCTGCACATTATTTTTATTATTATTTATATAATGCCATCAGTATGCAGCACAAAGCTTTGCAGAGTAAGAGACGGATCCCTTCTTTAGGAGCTTACAATCCAAAATAGATAAAAAGATTAGCAAGATATTGTTTTAGAGGTCTTTTTGTTTGAGTAAGTGGTATATAAATGTTGTTAAATGAATAAAAATAAAGACCCAAGTTTAATGCAAGTTTATTCGTGCATTAACATAACCTGAAGTTGTTTTACGTCCCTGGTTGATAAATAAATATATGATACATTGTTTTTTCATAGAATAGAATAATAGAATTGTAAAGTTGGAAGCAACCTTGAGGATTATCTAGTCCAACCTCCTGCCATGCAGGAATTTCAACCAAATCATACATGACAGGTGGCCATCCAACCTTTGCTTAAAACCAGCCAAGGAAAGACAGTTCACCACCTCTCAAGGGAGTCTGTTCCATTGTCAAAGTTCTTACTGATGCTTAGCTGGAATCTGCTTTCTTGTTACTTGAAGCCATTGGTTCAGGTTCTAGCCTCCGGAGTAGAAGAAAACAGGTTTGCTCCACCTTTCATGTGACAGCCCTTTAGACATTTGAAGATGGTTATCATTTTTCCTCTCAGTTTCCACTGTACCAGACGAAAGATACCCAACTCCTGCAACTGTTCCTCATAAGACTTGGTTTCCAGATCCTTTATAATCTTGGTCACCCTCGTCTGAATGCATTCCAGTTTGTCAATATCCTAATATCTTAAATTGTGGTGCCCAGAACTGGACATGGTACTGCAGGTGTGGTCTGACCAATGCAGAATAGAGTGGTACTTTTACTTCCCTTGATCGGGACACTATACTTTTGTGGTTGAAACATAGAATAGCATTAGCTTTTTCTGCTGCTGCATCACACTGTGGACTCATGTGAAGCTTGTGTTCCTTTACCACATTGTTTCCTATATTGGGCTGCACTTTCCTCCTTGCATCATTTATTCTGTTATCAGCCAGTTGGGCACTGCTTTCCTTTTGGTGAAAACACAGGCAAAGTAGGTGTTGAGTAGTTCCGCCTTCTCTCTGTCCTCAATAACATTTCTCCATGCAAGGGACCCACTACTTGCTTCTTCTTCCTCTTGCTTCGAACATAGCCTTTTTCATTGTTTATAACATCTCTTGGAAGCCTGAGTTCATTTGGCTCACCTGACCTTCTCCCTGCAACTGTTGGCTATTCATGTATACTTTTTCTTCATGATTTTTCCTGCCTTCCATTTCATAACGGAAAGTAAGCTCCCTATGCAGCTTCACTAGTTTTCTTTAGATGCCTCCCACTTTCCTTTTTCTCCCCCCCCCCATATCTGTCCAAAGATATACAAAAAGCTCTTACCCAATACAAAATACCTTTTTATAATACACCAGAAACGCCCCACCCCCCGCAAAATATCTATTTTTATTGATATGTGTGCATGGCTCTTGGGCTGTAGACTGTTCTCCTGGTGGTGGCATATAGTGTTGGCAGAGGCTAGGGCTTAATGTTTGGGCGCCTCTTTTGGGCTGCCTTTTCCCAGTGCCAAGTTGCTCCTCTACTTCCTCCCTCCATCTCTCTTCCTCAGGAGAACTGAGTTGGCTGTGCTGGATGGAATTTTGTAGGATTGGATTGTTTTTATTGCATATAGGATAGTTTTTGAATTCCTGTTTTGTATTGACAGTATCCTTTGCCTCGGTATGATTTTAATGAGAGGCAGTACATCAACATTTGAAATAAATAGTCTGCAGGGAGGAATTCAATGTAGTACTAAGCAGATTGTTCCATCAGTGCAAGCATTTCAGCTTGCCAGACATTCAGTCTCCCCTCTCCGCAGCCCCTGCCACATGAGCTGTTCTGGGGTTCCCCCAACACACATACATCAGAGCCAATCTGGGGACTCCCAGAAGGAAAGGAGGGGATGGAAAAAACCTGTTGTATTAGGGGAAGGCCTTGCATTGGCTTCTACTATTGCGACTTGCTAGTTGAATCTGGCCATATTTGTTGACATACTAAAATGCTACTAGGCGATACTTGATTCATGGTGCAGAGAGAGACAGGCAGAGTCATAGAGAAAATTCCTAGGCTGGAGATAGAGGTACACGTCTTCATCAAGTACAGCTGGGCATGATTCTGAGCACCGAGCAAATAACAAGCTGAGTCACTGCTTCAGCAGAGCCTCTTTAGCCAGACCTATTTTCCTACCCACATGCACTTTGGGCTCAGTAGGTGGGAGAGAACATACCCAGCAGCTAATTAGTGGAAGGCTTTTGCAGTTTTCATCTGCAGATAAGAAGCTTTGCTACTGTGCCATCTTGCTGCTTTTAGCTTCCTGTCCCCTATCAAAACTAGAACCCCATAGGTAACATGACTGAATTGACTCTGGTTTGACCACCTTGTGTGTTTCATTGATGTAATGCTGCTCTGTGACATAGCATGGTATTTCACTATTATCTCCAATTGCTTCCGTATGGAAACTTGTGCCACCCCAAGGCTAGACAAAGGACATGTTAGAGTTTATTACACTAGGACTGTCTAATAATTGACACAGTTATTACCCCTTTAAGGAGTTCATGGCTGAGTGAATTTGAACCTGGGCCTTCCCTGTGCACTCCAGCCACTACACTAAACCAGCTCTTATTAATTATACCATCTAGTTTATAATTAATTACATAAACATGCATAATGCAGCAACAACAACATAAAGTGTTTTTAAAGGATCTTGTAGAACAGGAAAAGTTTCTCAGGCATCAGAATTCAAAAGTACATGAGCAAATTAATTGAAACAAAGCATGTTTTCTATCTTACTCGTAATCCTGTACTCAAAACAAACACGAAAAGTCAGTTGATCATTATGGTGTCGGAAGCCTGCAGCCAATAGAAGGAATGATGTGCTCGTCACAATATATTGAGGTTCTATGAACGAGAGTTATTCCAGAGCTGGAAAAGAGTATCCTGGCAGTACTGGGATATTGCAGCAGGACCTAGCCTCCTGTCACACATCAAAAGGTAAAGAAATTTATGACAGAGCAGCAAATACAGATACTTGATTGGCCAGGGAATTCCCCGGATGTAAATCCCATTGAGAATTTGTGAGCTGTATGCAAAAGTTGCCTCTATGCTGTAGACTGTACAGCTATGGAGAAGCTCATTCAGGGACTGATTCAAGTGTGGTACATTGCTTCATTTTGACAGTGGATGTGTAGTGCAGATTGTGCAATTGCTGAGGTCTCTTGGGTCAGGAAATGAATGCATGTGGCATCCTGCTTGCCTCCAAAACCTCGTGTTCTCTATTGCTCACAATGGGAAGTCCATCCCCCGCCAATTTAATATAAGAAGAGAAAAACCCCAAACTCAAAACTAAAGCTTCATGAAAGGCACAGTTGAATAGCAAGCCTCATGATACCATAGGAAAGTCTTCTTAAACTACATTTGTGTTCATGCAGATTATGCAAGTGAATTCCATGTCAGTTATACGTCGTGTGAAATACGGTAATTCCTACTCCCCATCTCATTCTCATTGTATGAGGAATCTGATGTAAGGTTTTTCTTACAGATTGACTGATGACCACGAGGAAGTTGTTAGTAAACTGAACCAATTGTGTTTTAGCTGTGGTTGAAAGTGGAGCTGGGAGATACTTTAGTACAGGGTTGGGGAACCTGTGGCCTTCCAGATTTTGCTGGTCTATAACTCTCATCATCCCTGACCATTGGCCATGCTAGCTGAGTACCAGAAGTTGCCCACCCCTGATTTAATATCTGCCTATCCTCTGATGTGGGTGGCGCTGTGGGTTAAACCACAGAGCCTAGGACTTGCCAATCAGAAGGTCAGCGGTTCGAATCCCCGTGATGCGGTGAGCTCCCGTTGCTCGGTCCCTGCTCCTGCCAACTTAGCAGTTCGAAAGCATGTCCAAGTGCAAGTAGATAAATAGTTATCGCTCCGGCAGAAAGGTAAATGGTGTTTCCGTGCTTCTCTGGTTCGCCAGAAGCGGCTTAGTCATGCTGGCCACATGACCCGGAAGCTGTACGCCGGCTCCCTCGGCCAATAAAGCGAGATGAGTGCCGCAACCCCCGACTGGACCTAATGGTCAGGGGTCCCTTTACCTTTACTATTCTCTGTGTACATTCACCCCTTCCAGCCAATATGGCTGGCCTGCTTCTCTTCCTCCGTGCCTTTGCAGGATGTGATATAGTATCTTTCATCTCAGGCAGGCGTTGGAAAGAAAAACTGTGTGGAGGACACAGATATTATTTTAAGACAACAGCTTTCCTTTCCTGGATGGTACAACATTCCTACAATTCCATCAACAGAATGTTTTGTAATGTCCATATGTGTCATCCTTCTAGTGGCCTAGGAAATGTCAATGAACGCAGACAAATCCTATTTATCAGAACACCCAAACTGCAGGAAACATTTCTCCAACATCAGATACATTGTTTTGGCATTCAGAAAGAACTGTTTTCCAGTTGAACATCTGGAGGAATTGTTTGCTTGCCCAGGAATCTTCAGGTCTAGTATCCATGTGACTGGGGATGGAAAACAAATAATCTTATCAGCCTCTCCAGACAAAACTTCTGTATGTCATCTCAACTTGTCAAGAATTAGTTGCCTCTGTGTATACGAACAGATGCCTAAAATATCATTGTGTAAAGAGTGCACTTAGCAATATGGTTTTATGTGCCTATGGAGTACATTGTTTTTCCAATAACAAAAAAATGAACATTGTATCTAGTATCTATTCTGTTTCCTCCCTGACAGCTCTTATTTTTTACACGTTCTTGGGCAATTACTTAAACCAAATAAGGCATAAGTGCTGTTTTGGAAGTGTGTGAGGTTTTTTGTTTGTTTTTAATCCAGGCTCACAGCTTGGGACTTTACTGGATTCAGGATTGTTTTTCCGGAGCTCAGTCTAGTGCACTAAATTCACTTGTTCCTGTAGAGAGTAGATCTGGATACTATTTCATATGCCTTAGTCACATCCAGGTGGTATTTGCAATGTGTACTTTTCAAGGATTGCTATTAACAGAAATCTAACTTGCTGGGGTTTTCCTGCTACATGCACAACCAATTTTCAGAATATTTTAATGTGGAGTTTGATGACCGAAATAGCGCAAGGATGTATCCTGGAATAGTATTGCATTATCTTGTCTGCTTTCATACTGTTAGCAGCCCTGTTCATTTCAGAACTAGGGAGCAACGTTACCTTAGAAACTCTCCAGGAAGGAAGGTACTGTGTAGTGAGAAGGGGTTTCGACAAGTATGAGGATTTAGGTGGCATCATAGAATTGTAGATTTGGAAGGGACCCTGAGGGTCATCTCATCCAACTCCCAGCAATGCAGGAATCTCAACAGATGACCATGGATATGGGTTTCTTTCCCTTGGTGATGGTAATCCTACCCCACTAGAGAGAACTCCTTCCACGGAAAAAGGTGTCTGATTTCCCTATGAAAGTGGTTTGATGAAAGGAGTTCACCCCCCCCCCCTTTCCCTTTTGGGGAAGGGCAATAGCTCAGTGGTATAGCATCTGCTTTGCATTCAGCAGGTTCCAGGTTCAATCCCTGTCATCTCTGGGTAGTACTGGGAGACAACCCATCCCAAAATCCTGGTGAGCCACTACCAGTCTATGTTGGAAATACTGATCTAGATGGGCCAATAGCCTGACTCTGTAAAAGTTAGCATCCTGTGCTTCTATCTTTTCAATTTTTCCTGGTAGCAGTCTTCCACATACAGCTACACATTAAGGGTCTCTCTCTCTCTATATATATATATTCTATCTTCATATATATATATATATTCTTTCTTTTAAAAGAGTTCATTATGCTGACAAATCAAGAAAAGCTAAAAGCTGTAATAAAAACCATCATATTAGTTTGTTGATGTTAACAACAGTAGCAACTAGTGACAGCAATAACAAAAACCTCAAAAGCTTTCAGTCAAACAAAGTGCTCAGCCAGAGGCCTTCTTAACTAACCAAAGAAGTAGCCAACTCAATCACATTTAGAGTAGACCCACTGAAATTAATAGGGTGATGTTTTTACTGGTCTCCTGAAACAATAAAGAGGGTCTAGTGAATATCAGCTGGTAGAACAATAGATAGGCACCACAACAGAAAAACTGGTAGAGCTCCTCTGACCACGAGGGTCAAGGTACAGTGGTGCCCCGCAAGACGAATGCCTCGCAAAACGAAAAACGCGCAAGACGAAAGGGTTTTTCGGTTTTTGCGTCGCTTCGCAAGACGATTTTCCCTACGGGCTTGCTTCACAAGACGAAACGTCTTGCGAGTTCTTGCGAGTTTGTTTCCTTTTTCTTAAAGCCGCTAAGCCGTTAATAGCCGCTAAGCTGTTAATAGCCGCTAAGCCGTTAATAGCCGCTAAGCCGCTAATAGCCGTGCTTCGCAAGACGAAAAAACCGCAAGACGAAGAGACTCGCGGAACGGATTAATTTCGTCTTGCGAGGCACCACTGTACTGTCGTTGCTTAATACTCACTTCACCTTCTACCACATGATTTCATTCTAGCTAGGGAAAAAACCTGCGGTGTAAATAGTATTTACACTTAATTTATGGTTGTGCCCATCTACTACACATTAATGTTAAATCATCCTAAGCTATTATGCTATTTTCCCGTGTTGCTCTCCCCCGCTGTCGTCTGCTTTCTTTCCTTAGCATGTTAGTCTTCCAACATCTCCATAAAGACTCCCCAGATATAACCAGAGTTCCATGTTACAGATGTTATTCTTTTGTGTTGGAATATTTTGGCTAAATCTTGTCAATTTATTAGCTAGACATCTGTTAATGTGCAATTGCAGTCTAGCTGAAAAAGGACCTACAGTGACTGTCTAATTCAAAGATAATGTCTGGTGTTATAATAGAAAATAAGCTACTTTTAAATTTCATGAAGTTCTGAGACTATGACAGTTGTAGGTGCTAACAAAGTACCATGCAGTTTGGTACACTGCTAAATTTAGAAATACTTCTGGGGCATTATGTGACTGCTGCCTTAAATAAGCTGTTTCGTGATTTTCGTGTTGGTCTTGCTCTCCATGTTTGAGAGAGGTTGGGTGCTAGTTCCCACTGGCACTGAGTGCCATATTCAAGGATTCGTGTTCAAAATCACTGGCTTTGAGTATAAAAAAATAACAGGAGCAAACTATTTCAGGATTGAAGTTAGTCATTTATTTGGGCAGGATAGCAACTCCTAGGCAACTAGCTTACTAAGCCCAACACTCAAGGTGTACAGTGATACACAGGGGAGCATTTTGTGCATTAGTTATAATTAGATATCTATATAGAGCTTGAAACTTGTGACGTTAATACAGTGGGGGGACAGGATCCTCATTTGCAGCAGTGGGGAACCTCTGGCCCACAGCCTAATATGTTTACCTTTGTTCTGCTTGCTCATTTTACCCAACCCTGCTCACCTGTCCATCCATATGGCGTCAGGCATGAGACAGGAAAAGCTTCAAATTGCACTGAATTCAAGCCATAGCTGCAAAGGAATGTTTGCAGCTTGAATTTGGCATGTTTTGTATTTGGTTGTCTTATTGTGTCCCATTAGTTGTTGGCTCTTTTCCAAAGTTACTGACTGAGTATATAGTTGGATTATAGGTGGAAAGTTTATGCACCAACCACTGGTGCTGAAGAAACTGAAATAGACCAATTCTATGAAGACTTACAACACCTTATAGAAGTGACACCAAAGAAGGATGTTCTTCTCATTATAGGGGATTGGAATGCTAAAGTAGGGAATCAAGAGATAAAAGGAACAACTGGCAAGTTTGGCCTTGGAGATCAAAACGAAGCAGGGCAAAGGCTAATAGAGTTCTGTCAAGAGAACAAGCTGGCCATCACAAACACGCTTTTCCAACAACACAAGAGACGACTCTACACATGGACATCACCAGATGGGCAGTATCGAAATCAGATTGATTATATTCTCTGCAGCCAAAGATGGAGAAGCTCTATACAGTCAGCAAAAACAAGACCTGGAGCTGACTGTGGCTCAGATCATCAGCTTCTTATAGCAAAATTCAAGCTTAAACTGAAGAAAGTAGGAAAAACCACTGGGCTGGTAAGATACAATCTAAGTCAAATCCCTTATGAATACACAGTGGAAGTGACGAACAGGTTTAAGGTTTTAGATTTGGTGGACAGAGTGCCTGAAGAACTATGGATGGAGGCTCGTAACATTGTACAGGAGGCAGCAACGAAAACCATCCCAATGAAAAGGAAATGCAAGAAAGCAAAGTGGCTGTCCAACGAGGCCTTACAAATAGCGGAGGAGAGAAGGCAAGCAAAATGCGAGGGAGATAGTGAAAGATACAGGAAATTGAATGCAGATTTCCAAAGAATAGCAAGGAGAGACAAGAAGGCCTTCTTAAACGAGCAATGCAAACAAATAGAGGAAAACAACAGAATAGGAAGAACCAGAGATCTGTTCAAGAAAATTGGAGATATGAAAGGAACATTTCGTACAAAGATTACCATAATAAAGGACAAAAGTGGTAAGGACCTAACAGAAGCAGAAGACATCAAGAAGAGGTGGCAAGAATACACAGAGGAATTATACCAGAAAGATATGGATGTCTCGTACACCCCAGGTAGTGTGGTTGCTGACCTTGAGCCAGACATCCTGGAAAGTGAAGTCAAATGGGCCTTAGAAAGCACTGCAAATAACAAGGCCAGTGGAAGTGATGGTATTCCAGCTGAACTATTTAAAATTTTAAAAGATGATGCTGTTAAGGTGCTACACTCAATATGCCAGCAAATATGGAAAACTCAGCAGTGGCCAGAAGATTGGAGAAGATCAGTCTACATCCCAATCCCAAAGAAGGGCAGTGCCAAAGAATGCTCCAACTACCGCACAATTGCACTCATTTCACACGCTAGCAAGGTTATGCTTAAAATTCTACAAGGAAGGCTCAAACAGTATGTGGATCGAGAACTCCCAGAAGTGCAAGCTGGATTTAGAAGAGGCAGAGGAACCAGAGACCAAATTGCAAACATGCGCTGGATTATGGAGAAAGCTAGAGAGTTCCAGAAAGACATCTACTTCTGCTTCATCGACTATGCAAAAGCCTTTGACTGTGTCGACCACAGCAAACTATGGCAAGTTCTTAAAGAAATGGGAGTGCCTGATCACCTCATCTGTCTCCTGAGAAATCTCTATGTGGGACAAGAAGCTACAGTTAGAACTGGATATGGAACAACTGATTGGTTCAAAATTGGGAAAGGCGTACGACAAGGCTGTATTTTGTCTCCCTGCTTATTTAATTTATACGCAGAATACATCATGCGAAAGGCTGGGCTGGATGAATCCCAAACTGGAATTAAGATTGCCGGAAGAAATATCAACAACCTCAGATATGCAGACGACACAACCTTGATGGCAGAAAGTGAGGAGGAATTAAAGAACCTTTTAATGAGGGTGAAAGAGGAGAGCGCAAAATATGGTCTGAGGCTCAACATCAAAAAAACGAAGATCATGGCCACTGGTCCCATCACCTCCTGGCAAATAGAAGGGGAAGAAATGGAGGCAGTGAGAGATTTTACTTTCTTGGGCTCCATGATCACTGCAGATGGTGACAGCAGCCACGAAATTAAAAGACGCCTGCTTCTTGGGAGAAGGGCAATGACAGGCCTAGACAGCATCTTGAGAAGTAGAGACGTCACCTTGCCAACAAAGGTCCGTATAGTTAAAGCCATGGTTTTCCCAGTAGTGATGTATGGAAGTGAGAGCTGGACCATAAAGAAGGCTGATCGCCGAAGAATTGATGCTTTTGAATTATGGTGCTGGAGAAGACTCTTGAGAGTCCCATGGACTGCAAGAAGATCAAACGCATCCATTCTTAAGGAAATCAGCCCTGAGTGCTCACTGGAAGGACAGATCGTGAAGCTGAGGCTCCAGTACTTTGGCCACCTCATGAGAAGAGAAGACTCCCTGGAGAAGACACTGATGCTGTGAAAGATGGAGGGCACAAGGAGAAGGGGGCGACAGAGGACGAGATGGTTGGACAGTGTTCTCGAAGCCACAAACATGAGTCTGACCAAACTGCGGGAGGTAGTGGAGGACAGAGGTGCCTGGCGTGCTCTGGTCCATGGGGTCACGAAGAGTCGGACACGACTAAACGACTAAACAACAACAACAACAGGTGGAAAGAACTTGGAAGTCCTGGGAAGCAAATGTTGTTGTGGAAATGTGTCATCAAAATGGAAAGACGACTGAAAGGGAAATTGCAGTCCTAGCAAGAGGGACCGTACGTGTGTTAAGCATTGGCTGTAGAAGACAATTTCCCTTGGTATAAACATTTAGGATTTAAATATTGTGCTTGCCAAGCAGTCTGCAGTTGTTTAAAGTGGTTGGTTGGTTGGTTGGATGAATGCTTGCTTTTTGGGGAATTCCTAACCATACAGGTGCTAAAGCTGTACATGTTTAATTTTAGATACACATTTCAGAAATTAAATTCCTGTGCTTAAACAACTTGTATATGAACAGCTTTTGCATAAGATGCTTGTACCTTCATGCACATTGTGCCTTCATTCTACTACAGTTAGAGTAAAGATTGTACAGAGGTTGGAAGATTAACCCTATTTCACAAACTTTGCAATCCTGGATTTACTTTAGATTTGCAACTTCGTTCAGTGTAACTGCAGCATAACAAGCAGTATCAGGGGTGTATCTTTGATGTTCTGATGCAGTACAGAATCACAGTTGCGCTGCGAAGAGCATTATAGGCTATGGAAATTGCTATTACTGATTGTGCCAAATGAGAAATGCTAAGCTGCTGATCCACCACACAGCACCAAAGAAAAGAAAATTGGATCAAACTCTAGATTTCATATACTTTGAAACTGTGTATGATTAAGAATTAATTGATTTTTAGGGAGCTAAAAAGTTCATTCTGAGATCATTTAAGATAAAGCGCTTGAACTACAGAGAGGCTTCCTTCTCTTGGATCTTAATCAGCTGATAACCTAAAAGGTGTTTCTGAAGATGTGCTGTTATAGGTTGAAAATGCTGGTATGCATTGATGAGAGAACATTTGCTCTGAACCAGTATTAACTTGAAATCCCTTGAAAACAGATGAATTATAAGAACATCAGTTTCTTTCTTCAAAATAAAAATAGTTTGTTATTTGGGCTTTCATATTTCCTGTAAAAGTTAAAAATGAAGTAATTTCACAACTGCATTGTGTGCAGTTAAGTGTAAAGCCATGCTATATTCATTTTTGTTATATATTTACAAGTTAAGTCCTGGAACTTGGTGTGGAATTGGGTGTCCAGTTATTATTTGTGTGTCCACACCTGTTTGATCACAGCTCTTGTGTTTATTTGCAGGTGCAGGTGGGGCAAGCAGACATCCAATGTCCTATAACAGAGTGTAGCGAACACCTGGATGAAACAACTGTCCTGTACAACTTGCCACATGATGACATCATCAAATATAAGTACTTCCTGGAACTTGGCCGTATTGGCTCGAGCACCAAGCCATGCCCTCAATGCAAGCACTTTACAACCTTCAGGAGGAGAGGCCACATTCCAACCCCTACCAAAATGGAGAACAAGTACAAAGTGAGCATGCTCACCAAAGCTATGGATTAGATGGCACAGCTGTGAGCTGCAAAAGTAGGCCAGGATATGGTGGGCATTAAATGGGCTTTCTTCTCTTACTGGAACCTAATGTAAGATGTGCTTTTAGAATACAAATCTATAGTTTCATACCCCTTACTAGCTAATTAATGTCAGCTTTCCAGAGTAGCTGGCCAGTTAACCTATTAGTTCCTTTCTTTATTGTACCGTGTTGTTGTTTACTTTGAATTAACCATGCTGCCTGAAATATTTCACGAAGCCTGGCAGTTCCTACATTCCACCAAGCATTAGGTGAATACCACCATACTTTTCAGTAAGTATTAAGTTGCATGTATCCATGGTTGAACTTTCTGTAAGTTTTAGCTATGCCGTTTGATAACTGCAGTGGAAGCTAACTTAGAAATTCTTAAGGCCAAGCACTTGTTGATTGACTCTTAATTATGGGCCACCTTCTCTCATGTGCCCTGGTTCTCAGTAATTAAATAGGAGTACTGAAATAAGCCTGTGTTGAGGAGCCCTGTCTGTGTAAACACAGTCTTCAAGACTTGTAAAACTATTTTGTAGACTGACCAAAAGTCTGTTGTATTTGTTGAGATCCAGTGTCATGCCAATGAACACAAGAGGTCTCACCCTTCATCTACTTCTTCTTGTAGTTCCCTAGGCCTCCATTTTTTCCAGAGGGTTCCTTACGCCTTCAGAGAAAATTTGGGGGGCACAAGACGGATAAGCCCCATTCGTGTAAGTGCAAGTCTACTGTGCAGGTTCCACAATGAAATATTACCAATAGAATCATAGAATCATAAAATCATAGAATCATAGAGTTGGAAGAGACCACAAGGGCCATCGAGTCCAACCCCCTGCCAAGCAGGAAACACCATCAGAGCACTCCTGACATATGGTTGTCAAGCCTCTGCTTAAAGACCTCCAAAGAAGGAGACTCCACCACACTCCTTGGCAGCAAATTCCACTGTCGAACAGCTCTTACTGTCAGGAAGTTCTTCCTAATGTTTAGGTGGAATCTTCTTTCTTGTAGTTTGGAACCATTGCTCCGTGTCCGCTTCTCTGGAGCAGCAGAAAACAACCTTTCTCCCTCCTCTATGTGACATCCTTTTATATATTTGAACATGGCTATCATATCACCCCTTAACCTCCTCTTCTCCAGGCTAAACATGCCCAGCTCCCTTAGCCGTTCCTCATAAGGCATTGTTTCCAGGCCTTTGACCATTTTGGTTGCCCTCCACTGGACACGTTCCAGTTTGTCAGTGTCCTTCTTGAACTGTGGTGCCCAGAACTGGACATAGTACTCCAGGTGAGGTCTGACCAGAGCAGAATACAGTGGCACTATTACTTCCCTTGATCTAGATGCTATACTCCTATTGATGCAGCCCAGAATTGCATTGGTTTTTTTAGCTGCCGCGTCACACTGTTGGCTCATGTCAAGTTTGTGGTCAACCAAGACTCCTAGATCCTTTTCACATGTACTGCTCTCAAGCCAGGTGTCACCCATCTTGTATTTGTGCCTCTCATTTTTTTTGCCCAAGTGCAATACTTTACATTTCTCCCTGTTAAAATTCATCTTGTTTGTTTTGGCCCAGTTCTCTAATCTGTCAAGGTCGTTTTGAAGTGTGATCCTGTCCTCTGGGGTTATTACCTGTTATTACTGTTTACATAGCTAGCCTGTATTCCCATCTTTCTCCTGTTAATATGTAGACATTGGGGTAGAACAGGGATTCTCAAAGGTGGAATCTACAAACATATAACAAATGTGAAAATGCTTTTTTAAAAAAAAAGTTTTGAAAAATACATTGAATTTGGCATAGCTCACTGTCGCCATATAGTGTCATATATTTATATTGCACTTTACAACACATTTAAAACTTTGCTGCTTCAGATAGGTAGCCGTGTTGGTCTGACGCAGTCGAAATAAACAAAAAAATAAAATGAAAGCTAATACCCAGAACAAATTTAGTTGGTCTCTAAGGTGCTACTGGACAATTTTTTTATTATTTGCAGCTGTAAAGCTGAGTTCAGATTGTGGCCCATAGACCATCAGTGGTGGGTGAGCTTCATTTAGGTGGTTTGTGGCATGTCTGTCAATTTGTGTTTGAAGATGGGAGATGGCACATCCATCACATTAAATATTCATATTGATTTTTGATTGTATTTTGATTGCTATGAATTCCAATTGCAATATAATAAAATATAATATATAAGAAATGAAAGCAGCAATTAAAATGCAATTAAAAACCGTACTGCATCTACCAAAGTGTATTACAATGGCTACAACAGGTAGAAAAACTAGTGAGTCTCTTGGGCTTACTGGTTTAAATACCTGTGACAGGGTGAGCTCCCGTTCCCTAGCAGTTTGAAAGCATGCCAGTGCAAGTAGATAAATAGGTACTGCTGTGGCAGAAAGGTAAATGGTGTTTCCGTGTGCTCTGGCACTTTTCACAGTGTTCCGTCTTGGCAGAAGTGGTTTGGTCATGTTGGCCACATGACCCGGAAAGTTGTCTGTGGACAAACACTGGCTCCCTCGGCCTGAAAGCAAGATGAGCGCCACAACCCCATAGTCGCTTTTGACTGGACTTAACCGTCCAGGGGTCCTTTACCTTTCTTTTTGTTGTTGTTGTTGTTGTTGTTGTTGTTGTTGTTGTTGTTGTTGTTGTATGGTGCTCATAAAAAACACTTGGTGTTCATTATTCATTAATGGAAGTTAAGTTGTTCTCCTTATCTTTTACACATAGGGAACTGAGGCTGCAGTAAGTCACCCAACAAATTCATGGCTGAGCAGATTTGAGTGCTGCATTTCCATATTGATTTGGTGAATGACAGTGATTCTATTCTAACTCCTATTGAATTTTCACTCCTGGTCCCTTTTTCAAATTACATTCTGCTGCTTTACTTGTTCCATTAAGTTATGTCAATGTAAGGAGCAGCATAATGCGAGATTGGGGACTGGTGTAATAAGATTAAAGTGCATTATATAACTGGATAGCTTAAAGGTATCTAAATGCATTCCAGTGTTTATTGCTGCCATCTTCCATGGGTTGAATCCAGATTTGATCATGATTAGAGCAGAGCCATTGATACCAATGTGACTTAGTACTGTTTAACATGTGTCCCATTGATTTTAACTCCGGTTGATTTCAATGGAAAACATAACTAAGCCTGGATCCAGCCCTTTCTTTGCTTTTGTATGGTTTAAACCAGAAACAATGTGCGAGTCCTTCTTTCCATTTATTTATATGATTTACACTCCACCCTTTCAAGCACAGACTGGAGATGGCATACATAATCTTAAAAGTTAGAATCTGCATTCTGTACACACCTGCACATAGAATAAATACCTAGAATGCTTGGAGTGTACTTAGCCTTGCCAGATCTTTCATAGCAGCAATGTGCCTGTGTGTCTGGAGTAAACATCCCCAACCTGTGGCCCTCCAGATGTTTTGGCCTACAACTCCCATGAGCCCTAGTTAACAGGACCAGTGGTCAAGGATGATGGGAATTGTAGTCCAAAACATCTGGAGGGCTGAAGGTTGGGGATGCCTGGTCTGGAGCTTTCAGGTATGACTGGTAGGAAACATTGCTGCCCAACCTTGCAGGTTGTGTGTGGGTCTTGGGTTCATATCTCTGTGTGGATATTAATGAAGTCAATTGCTGTGTTAGAACTATTTATAGCTTTGTAAATGATAGGCCTATCATTTACAAATATTTAATTGGGTGATTGCCAAGGACTGGACTTCTAGTGAGAGACAGTACAGCTGTGGAATTTTCTCCCCAGGGAGCCCTCTTGCTCTCTTTCCATTTCTCATGGGGGGTGTTGCATACATTTTTTGACTCCTGAAGGCATTTTATGACAATTTTGTGCCATTTCAAAAGACTGCTTTTAAGGTTGCTGTGCTTTATAATTGTTTTATGTTCTGTCTATCTTTGTGCTTTATTACTGTAATTTATTATCTGGAGACTGCTGTGCAAATTGAAAAGGGGGATCTGAATAAAGTAATTAAATATAAAGTAGCAGGTCTTCCCTCAAACCTGGAGAGTTAATTAAATTTAGGAACGTGGAAGTGTGCCAAAGGTTTGTGTGCTTTCTCCTCTCCCTCCCAGCTTACGGTTCCCTTCTCTATATCCTGACTTTCTCTAGCCACAGATTGTCATGACATACACATTTACAAGCTAGAGTTTGCCAATTTGGACATTATGACGAACTGTGTTTTAAGAAAACCAGGAAGTAGAGAACAGAACACTCAAACAAAAGTGGAAGAGAGAGCACATTGAGCCACATTATGTACCTGAGCCTTGAAACCATCTTTCAGAGGATTGTTTTATGAAGTCTGAACTATGCAACTGTCTTTAGGTAGGATATATGTTATGGTTTTCCTTTTCGTTATATATAAATATAATTGTAACATTAAATAATGTATGCACTATCTGTATCCTTTGGGAGACACTGGAGGTGCTGTGTCAGAATCCAGATAATGCTTTTTCAAATTGCTCTCCATCCACAATCAGAATTTCATGCTTTTTGTGACTCCCGTGTCCTCTGGTAAGCTGTGATGAGTTGTGATGAGAAGGTTAGAATAAATGTCTGCTGTAGTAAGATCACTGTTCATATTTATTTCTAAAATAAGATTCAGAAGTTGTAAATGTCCTGGCTTGCTTTTGATCCATTTTTTGCCTTGGAGAATTCCCTGTATTTACTATGGTGAGCATTTTTCTTAGTCATAACTCAAGTGAAACCCCCTTTGTCCCACAGTGCATGAGAACTGCTGGTAGCAACTAGAAGACAAAAAGTCCCCAGACAGCAGGAATGTAGGACATGTGCCCATCATCCCTGACCACTGGTCATGCTGGAGGGCTGCATGTACCCTTTACCTGCCATATGTAAAACCAGCAGAACAACAGTGAGAGTCTAAACAACAATCACCTTCCATATTTTATTATACTTCACAAACTAAAAATGGACTTGTATTGCAGTAATTTCTTGTGTAGGCAGATTGGGGGGGGGTGTATTCCGTTTCTGCCTAGCCCAGAAGTTTGTTCATTTTCATTTCTCATTTGTATTCTATCTTTGTACATTTCTGCCTTTTTGCAACCTATAGCATGAAGGCAGGTGACAGATGAAGTGAAACCTTGGTGTGCTTGCATGCTTTTAGAAATAGAACACCAAGGATGCCTACTGAAGTATCCAGCAGACAGGCTCTGTTATGAACTCTGTGGGATTCTCTTTCGTCAGAGGAAAAGTCAATATAGAAGGGCAGGGAGAACTTTCTCATTGTACTTGGTAGATGCTGAACAATGGAAGCTCGGATTCCTTCTTTTCTTGAAGCCTGCCACTGAATTACTGTAGGAAGTATATCCTGTAGATGAGAAATGAAAAAATTATCTGCTTCTCATTAGCTACAGAGGCTCAAATAAATAATATTAGTGGGAAGGAGATGTATGGAATCAGATATATTCAGTACTTTTATAATACTTATTAGAGGTTGGCAAATCATCTTTAGTCACCCAAATAATCTTATTTATTTATTTTGTTTGGGAAGTGTATAAACTATTTGCTAAAAAAAAGTGGTGTACATAGGGATGCGGGTGGCGCTGTGGGTAAAACCTCAGCGCCTAGGACTTGCCGATCACATGGTCGGCGGTTCGAATCCCCGCAGCGGAGTGAGCTCCCGTCTTTCGGTCCCAGCTCCTGCCCACCTAGCAGTTCGAAAGCACCCCTAAGTGCAAGTAGATAAATAGGTACCGCTTTATAGCGGGAAGGTAAACGGCGTTTCCGTGTGCTGCGCTGGTGGAGGCTCGCCAGAGCAGCTTCGTCACGCTGGCCACGTGACCCGGAAGTGTCTCCGGACAGCGCTGGCCCCTGGCCTCTTAAGCGAGATGGGCGCACAGCCCTAGAGTCGGACACGACTGGCCCGTACGGGCAGGGGTACCTTTACCTTTTACTTTAGTGGTGTACAGTTATAATCAAAAGTAGACTAAAATGCACAAATTGGTTAAAAACAAATATTTGTTGTTGTTTAGTCATTTAGTCGTGTCCGACTCTTCGTGACCCCATGGACCAGAGCACGCCAGGCACCTCTGTCTTTCACTGCCTCCCGCAGTTTGGACAGACTCATGTTTGTAGCTTCGAGAACACTGTCCAACCATCTCGTCCTCTGTCGCCCCCTTCTCCTTGTGCCCTCCATCTTTCCCAGCATCAGTGTCTTCTCCAGGGAGTCTTCTCTTCTCATGAGGTGGCCAAAGTACTGGAGCCTCAGCTTCACGATCTGTCCTTCCAGTGAGCACTCAGGGCTGATTTCCTTAAGAATGGATGCGTTTGATCTTCTTGCAGTCCATGGGACTCTCAAGAGTCTTCTCCAGCACCATAATTCAAAAGCATCAATTCTTCGGCGATCAGCCTTCTTTATGGTCCAGCTCTCACTTCCATACATCACTACTGGGAAAACCATGGCTTTAACTATACGGACCTTTGTTGGCAAGGTGACGTCTCTACTTCTCAAGATGCTGTCTAGGCCTGTCATTGCCCTTCTCCCAAGAAGCAGGCGTCTTTTAATTTCGTGGCTGCTGTCACCATCTGCAGTGATCATGGAGCCCAAGAAAGTAAAATCTCTCACTGCCTCCATTTCTTCCCCTTCTATTTGCCAGGAGGTGATGGGACCAGTGGCCATGATCTTCGTTTTTTTGATGTTGAGCCTCAGACCATATTTTGCGCTCTCCTCTTTCACCCTCATTAAAAGGTTCTTTAATTCCTCCTCACTTTCTGCCATCAAGGTTGTGTCATCTGCATATCTGAGGTTGTTGATATTTCTTCCGGCAATCTTAATTCCAGCTTGGGATTCATCCAGCCCAGCCTTTCGCATGATGTATTCTGCATATAAATTAAATAAGCAGGGAGATAAAATACAGCCTTGTCGTACTCCTTTCCCAATTTTGAACCAATCAGTTGTTCCATATCCAGTTCTAACTGTAGCTTCTTGTCCCACATAGAGATTTCTCAGGAGACAGATGAGGTGATCAGGCACTCCCATTTCTTTAAGAACTTGCCATAGTTTGCTGTGGTCGACACAGTCAAAGGCTTTTGCATAGTCGATGAAGCAGAAGTAGATGTCTTTCTGGAACTCTCTAGCTTTCTCCATAATCCAGCGCATGTTTGCAATTTGGTCTCTGGTTCCTCTGCCTCTTCTAAATCCAGCTTGCACTTCTGGGAGTTCTCGATCCACATACTGTTTGAGCCTTCCTTGTAGAATTTTAAGCATAACCTTGCTAGCGTGTGAAATGAGTGCAATTGTGCGGTAGTTGGAGCATTCTTTGGCACTGCCCTTCTTTGGGATTGGGATGTAGACTGATCTTCTCCAATCTTCTGGCCACTGCTGTGTTTTCCAAATTTGCTGGCATATTGAGTGTAGCACCTTAACAGCATCATCTTTTAAAATTTTAAATAGTTCAGCTGGAATACCATCACTTCCACTGGCCTTGTTATTTGCAATGCTTTCTAAGGCCCATTTGACTTCACTTTCCAGGATGTCTGGCTCAAGGTCAGCAACCACACTACCTGGTATCTTTCTGGTATAATTCCTCTGTGTATTCTTGCCACCTCTTCTTGATGTCTTCTGCTTCTGTTAGGTCATTACCACTTTTGTCCTTTATTATGGTAATCTTTGTACGAAATGTTCCTTTCATATCTCCAATTTTCTTGAACAGATCTCTGGTTCTTCCCATTCTGTTGTTTTCCTCTATTTGTTTGCATTGCTCGTTTAAGAAGGCCTTCTTGTCGCTCCTTGCTATTCTTTGGAAATCTGCATTCAATTTCCTGTATCTTTCACTATCTCCCTCGCATTTTGCTTGCCTTCTCTCCTCCGCTATTTGTAAGGCCTCGTTGGACAGCCACTTTGCTTTCTTGCATTTCCTTTTCATTGGGATGGTTTTCGTTGCTGTCTCCTGTACGATGTTACGAGCCTCCATCCATAGTTCTTCAGGCACTCTGTCCACCAAATCTAAATCCTTAAACCTGTTCGTCACTTCCACTGTGTATTCATAAGGGATTTGACTTAGATTGTATCTTACCGGCCCAGTGGTTTTTCCTACTTTCTTCAGTTTAAGCTTGAATTTTGCTATAAGAAGCTGATGATCTGAGCCACAGTCAGCTCCAGGTCTTGTTTTTGCTGACTGTATAGAGCTTCTCCATCTTTGGCTGCAGAGAATATAATCAATCTGATTTCGATGCTGCCCATCTGGTGATGTCCATGTGTAGAGTCGTCTCTTGTGTTGTTGGAAAAGCGTGTTTGTGATGACCAGCTTGTTCTCTTGACAGAACTCTATTAGCCTTTGCCCTGCTTCGTTTTGATCTCCAAGGCCAAACTTGCCAGTTGTTCCTTTTATCTCTTGCCTCCCTACTTTAGCATTCCAATCCCCTATAATGAGAAGAACATCCTTCTTTGGTGTCACTTCTATAAGGTGTTGTAAGTCTTCATAGAATTGGTCAATTTCAGTTTCTTCAGCATCAGTAGTTGGTGCATAAACTTGGATTACTGTGATGTTAAAAGGTCTGCCTTGGATTCGTATCGAGATCATTCTATCATTTTTGAGATTGCATCCCAGTACAGCTTTCGCCACTCTTTTGTTGACTATGAGGGCCACTCCATTTCTTTTACGAGTTTCTTGCCCACAGTAGTAGATGTGATGGTCATCCGAACTGAATTCGCCCATTCCCGTCCATTTTAGTTCACTGATGCCCAGGATGTCAATATTTATTCTTGCCATCTCATTTTTGACCACCTCCAACTTACCTAGGTTCATGGTTCTTACATTCCAGGTTCCTATGCAATATTTTTCTTTACAGCATTGGACTTTCCTTTCGCTTCCAGGCATATCCGCAACTGAGCGTCCTTTCGGCTTTGGCCCAGCCGCTTCATCAGCTCTGGATCTACTTGTACTTGCCCTCCGCTCTTCCCCAGTAGCATGTTGGACGCCTTCCGACCTGAGGGGCTCATCTTCCAGCGTCATAACTTTTATATGCCTGTTGTCTTTGTCCATGGAGTTTTCTTGGCAAGGATACTGGAGTGGCTTGCCGGTTCCTCCTCCAGGTGGATCACGTTTGGTCAAAACTCTCCACTATGACCTGTTCATCTTGTGTGCCCTGCTCGGCGTAGTTCATAGCTTCTCTGAGTTCTTCAAGCCCCTTCGCCACGGCAAGGCAGTGATCCATGAAGGGGAAAACAAATATGCATAAATAGAATTTCAAAGCATACATAAACATCAGTAAAACATTTGCAACAAACATAACTAAATCATGTGTCTTGATAAGTCCACTCAAACAGAAACAGTGTCTAAAACAGTGTTGTGAAGGCACCTCACCTGATGCCAGCAGGTAAGGCGGTCCAGAGCCCAGGGGCTGCCACGCTAAAGGAGCAATTCCTTGCAAATGTTCAACAAACATTGTGTAGCACTTATAAGAATGCAAGCTCCACAGACTGTGGTGGTTGAATAGGCACATACAGGGTGAGGTAGTTCCATAAGCAAACTGATCCTAAGTCATTAAGGACTTTATATACCAATAGTAACAGTTTGTGCTTTGCCCTGTACTGAATCTGAAGCCAGTGCACCTTTTTGAGCACAGATGTAATATGCTGACAGACTTCTGCTCCTATTAGCAATCACGCTGTAGCATTCTGCACTACCTGGAGTTTCAGGACCAAGTGCAAGGGAAGCCCCAGATAAGAGTGTGTTGAAGTAATTCAGTCTTCAGGTTACAAATGCTTGGGAGTGCTGGGCTCATGCTATTCCAATCCAGGAACAGTCACAGCTGTTGTAGCAGCCAGAGCTGGTGAAAGGTGATCCTAGCTACCAAAAGCCACTTGGACCTTCAGCGACAAAGCTGGATCCAGGAGCACCCCAGTTGTCATTGTGGCACTTTCAGAGGGAGCACAACCATGTCTACAGTAGCAATCATTCAGTTTCCTAGATATGAGAACCACTCGCCCACAGAGCCTCTGTTTTGACAAGATTCAAGCTCAGTTCGTTTCCCCTCATTTAGCCCAATACTGCATCCAGGCTGTAGTCGAGGAGCAGTACAGCTTCTCCCAATTCAGATATTATGGAGAAATAGAGCTAAATCTCAATAGTGTCCCTTTCCCCATTTTACAGCTTTTAATGTGCAATACAGTGCCATATAGCACAGCATGGGAAGGCCTCATTCAGGTGGGAAAAAATGTTCCTCCTGTCCTTCCGCTGCTCCTAAAACTCTTCTCTTCATCCATGAAGCCTCAACAGAACTACAAGGCTCCTGTTTCAGGATGGAGCCTTGAAAAGGATATTTTTCCTCTCGTGAGGTGGGGAGAATCTGCAATGTCTTGTTATTGCCCTTAATCTTCAGTTCAGAGCTTCATGATAATGCCCAGTGTAAGGAATGTTGAAAATGCTGGCCTTCCCAATAAGCAGCTGGGGATTTTAGTTTATTTATTTTTTTAATGTGGCACTGTTAGTTAAACACAGCTTCCATCTTAAGTTTGTATTAGGCCAGCTTTCCTGAGCTAAGTGTCTTACAGTTGCCTTACTGTTGTTTAGAGACATTTCAAAGAAAGTAAAAGGGATGTAGCAGGATTATTTGGGGGGGGGGCTAAATCATCCATATTGGAAAATTAGCATGCAGTGCCCACGCCCTAGTTTCCAAACCTTTTCTGCAGACTGGCCTGCAGAAAGTTCAGTAACCAGCAAACTGTTTGCTAACAGTTGACGCCTCTTATGCTGCATTTATGTAGCAATGCACTGCTGGTTTGGCTAAGAAGCGGCAAAATTATCAAAGCCATTAGTGTGGCATTCTTCGCCATCCCCCATAACATAGTCAACTAACATAGGTTATTTTGGGGAAATGCTTGTGCAATCTGAACTGTGGCTTCCTAATCACATTTACTGGGCAATCTTCAAAACTGTTTTGATGTTTTGTGCTCTTATTTCTACAGATACAGTGCCCAACCTGCCAATTGGTGTGGTGTTTTAAGTGCCACTCTCCCTGGCATGAAGGTGTCAACTGCAAAGAGTATAAAAAGGGAGACAAGCTGTTACGTCACTGGGCCAATGAAATTGAACATGGGCAAAGAAATGCTCAGAAGTGTCCAAAGTGCAAGGTAAGAGAGGCATACTAAGTTACATTTCTGTTTGGTGCACAAATATTCTGTGAAGTTTTCCAAACTGAGATGCCTTAGTGAAATTCATGCTCGTCAAGTTAAGTGTCATCAGTTCTGTTAGATTCAGAATAACTTGATCCCTGTCATCTGCTGACATTGCTGCTCTTTTACAAAAGTGCTTATCTGTCACCCTATTTATGTTTGTGGTAGCTGAACTGCTGAGTTTCAGAGTGCTTAACATTGCTGGTCTGCAGAAAAATAAAGAAAGAACTCAAGCCTTTCAATACAAGTTAATGAATGTGTTTGATATTTATGGAATGGCACTTTCACAAGAAGCAAGATTCCGGAGAATCCTGTTGCACCATTCTGCACAAGGAACTAATAGTGCAGAACTGGGGAAAAGGAACAAGTGAACATGATGCTGATGCAGTTTAACCTGGCAGTGACTGATCTGGAAAGGGAACCTGGGGATGTGGTGGATAGCTCAATGAAAATGTCAACCTGGTATGAAGCTGTTATTGGGATTATTAGGAAAGGAATTAAAAATAAAACTCCCAATATAATAATACATATGTATTACAGTTCTGGTCACTGCACCAAAAAAAAAGAAAAGAAAAAGAAAGAAAGAATATTTTTCAGCTGCAAAAGGTGCAGGAAAAGACAAGCAAAGTGATCAAAGAACAGCTCTTTTTTGAGAAAAGATTACATTGAGTGAGGCTTTTTAAGGGGTAGGCATGTAAGTAAGAGGAGACATGATAGAGGTATGTCACATTATGCAGTGTGGAGAAAGGGTGAAATCTCTCTCTTCTATATAACACTGGAGTGTTGTGAGTAGACTCTTAAATCCCATCTCTAACATAAAACCTGGTCTAATATATAATGCCAATATGAAATCAAATTTTGTATCTTTTTTCATAGTAGCCTGTTCGATATAGCGCAGGTGTGAGATTGACCTACAATTCAGATAACACTTTAAAAAGTAACATAATAACATTTATTATAGGAATTAATATGTGTACAAATGAGATTAATTTAAACATCACAATATAATGTAAGGTTACAAGTATGAATGTTATTTCTGCCATAAAGTTGATATTGTTGATATTGTTACTAAGGAATGCAGGATTCACTTTTGTCAAAATAAATCCCTGCTTAAATCCAGGGTCTAGTTATCTCTGTCATTTAAAAGTGTTGTTTTTTGGATTGAAGTCTTCACACAGATCCAGCCCTCACTTTTCTACTTATTGACTTGATGGATTTTCAGCTGCAATAAGGATTTATTTATGGGCCAGGAACACCACTGTGGCTTTAGGTTGCCAGTTGCTTGCTTGCTTGCTGAAGGCTTTCACATTCCTTAAGCACAAAACTTCTCAAACTGTCTATCACCAGCTGCTGTCTTCTGTTACTTCCCCTTCAAGAGTTTCTTCAGGCTATGAATCTTCCTCTCAGGCTTAGCCTTTTCCCCTTCGACATTTATTCTTCTCTGCCTGCTCTCCCTGCATTCTTTAGTTTGTGCTTCCTTTCTCAGGCTCTTTTCTGCCTGATTTGAGCTCCAACTGACCCTCTTAATAGTTCTTTGCCTGGTGTTTTGGTCTTCTTCTGATCACAGATACTCACTTCTATTGAGTATGTTTTTAGAGGGACCCTCAAATTACCATTTTAATGCTCCTGATCAGTATAGATACCAATTACTTCTAGTTCTGCTAACTGCCAAATATGCATCTACCCTTAGCAAATGTAACCAAGGCTATTGTTAGCTGCCAGGCCTCCATTTGCAGAGGTTTAAGCCAGGCCTGATCAGATACAGCTTTACCTCATGTTTCATTTCAGGCTGAAGTATTTAATCATAGTATAACTCTTAATTCTAAACATCTATCATTTTACCTTAAGCAATAATAAATAGTTAATAGTGTTTTGTTTTTTCAAAATGGCTTATCCAATGAAGGTGAATGATAGGATACACAAAAGGAAGTACCATATTTTTTTGCTCTATAAGACTCACTTTTTCCCTCCTAAAAAGTAAGGGGAAATGTGTGTGCATCTTATGGAGCAAATGCAGGCTGCGCAGCTATCCCAGAAGCCAGAACAGCAAGAGGGATTGCTGCTTTCACTGCACAGCGATCCCTCTTGCTGTTCTGGCTTCTGAGATTCAGAATTTTTTTTTTTCTTGTTTTCCTCCTCCAAAAATTAGGTGCGTCTCATGGTCTGGAGCAGCAGCTACAGAATTAACTACCACAGGATGTAGTGATGTCCAACCATTCAGGCCACTTTAAAAGAGGGCAAGACAATAAAAAGGCTATCAGTGGCTACTACTCATGATGGTTATATTGCCTCAGGTATTGGAGGCAATATGTCTCTGTGTTCCAGTTGCTGGGGAGCACAGCCTGGAGTACACTTAGATCTGTGTCCTGTTGGTGGTTTTTCCATAGGCAATTAGCTGGCCAGTGTGGGAACCAAATATTGAACTAGCTAGGCCTTTAGTCTGTTCCAGCAGGGCTGCCCTTGTGTTACTATGGGCGTCAGCTGATGCTGAATGGTTGTGACCGCAACCTTCATCCCAAGCTTGGAGTTGGGGAAGGGTCAGGGATCACTGCCAGTTTGATTCCCACATATCTCTTCAGCTTTAAAGTTTGGAGAAAAGCTTAATATGCCTGCCAGAGGGGAATGCTACACTTTTGACGGCATGCATGGTGTGTGTACTCTAAACCAGATCTCATTTACCTTTGACACATTTCAGATAAGAATTTATTTGACAGATTGACATTCAGGATGTAACTGGTTTGGGGTTGGTTTTTGTTTGTTTCTCTTGGTGCTCATGTTTTTAAGTAATACAGATTTCTTTTACTTCCTTGCCCTTACTTGGCTGAACTTTTCTATATATAGGAGAAAGCAAAAAGACCAAAGTGGCTTGCCCCTTGAAGGTATGGGGCAGGATGATATCTAGAAGTTGTCTTGTGTAAGCCCTCCACAAGTTGTCTTGTGGAAACTGCACAAGGGTGCTTGGATGGATTATGCCTGTAGTAAATAGAAAGGCTTTTGGTCCCTTGCAGTTCTGATTCTGTGGTAGATGAAGCTATATGAACAATGTGGAATACGCATAGAAAGGAATGACAGCTGCTGTGGACAAATGCCAACTTTTGTTTTATGTTAATGCTCCAGCATTACTCTTCCTTTGTACTATGTGATTCCTATTAGACAGGTTGCATAGCTCAGCAGTGGCATTATTGCAAATGATGTGACATAACAGCTGAAACAGTATTATTGTATTTCTCTAAAAGGATAGCCTGCAAAGATCTTGAAGTACCTTTTTCATATCGGTGTTCACAAATCTCTTTCATGTGCTGACGCCTGCGTGTTGTTTTTACAACTTTATTTTTTTCTGCCACTTAGTAAATAGTAAACTTGTGACAACTCACACAGAAAAGAATAATGGTTTACGGTGAGACATTTTCCAGTTCATTTCTGGTGTTTAAAATCTTGTGGCAAATATCTGATTAAGAGAGCTTGATAGCAAGTCTGAGAAAAATCTGCACTGAAGACTTTCAAAGTGCTAGTCAATAATGGTCAATGGAATTTTTGTTTGATCACAGCTTTATCTACTTTGCTGTCAAATTCTCTTTGGATGAGATCTAACATCGTGCCAGCGGATGTAGTAGGAATTCTCCCTTCATCTCCTCTGCTCTGCAGCTCCCTGTTTGCCCCAGTCTTCTCCAGAGGACCCTCCAACCCTAAAGAGCAGGTGCAGAGGCTGCATGGGAAAGAAAGCAGGATCATGCCCTATTTCCGCAAGAGGAATTGTGTTGCATCTCATTAACTATGTTTCAAAACTATTCAACTGAAACAATTGTATTATTTTCATGCTGATAGATCAACCACTCTACATATTTGTTTCTGGATACTTTACATAAAAATATAAAATGAGTTAATACTCATACCACTCCCTCCATAGCTTTGCAAATGTGCTAGTAGTTTTATTGCTGCACTTCTAGCTTGTTTTGAGGAATTTGTGCAAATCCCTGAAGCTAAGAGCTTTATTAAATTAATGTTGTTAAAGTTGGGTGGATAACTTTGAAAAGGAGGTGGCTATGTGAATAGTATTTGGAGCAGCTAATTGAGAGAATAGATTTACATGTCTGTTTAATCAAATAATAGCACTAAAATGGAGAGCACCTGATTGCTCTGCACTCTGAAGAAGCAAGCAGAGGAGTCAAACGGCTGTTGATAGTCACTTTGAATGGAGTCCAGAATCCCTCTGGAGGAATGAGGAATATTTTATATAATAACACTGTAAATTGCATTAAATAATGGAGCTTTATGTGCAGTACATGAATTGATATCAGACTTGTACACTAAGGGTTATAAAATGCTATGGTAGTGAGGAATGGTGAATATTTCTAACAACTGGTTCTGCTTGTTTTCACAAAACTGCATTCTCACTGTTCAAAAAGGAAGTAGGGTATGTTTTGGAACACTTTGTTCTGACATGAAACTGACGTTTTGGATTTGCAGCATTGCTTTCATGTACATTCCTTGTGTTTACTGTGAGTATGCAAATCTTCAAGGCTATTGTGATTCCCAAAGATGAGAGATTATAAATCTCTCTTTGGGAACAGCTGTCCTAAATTACTTCTATTTACTTCTATACCACTTCTATTTACTTAGCTAACTACTTGCCTAGTGCTTGTATAATACCAAGGGAACATAATTTTTTATTTGCAAGGCAGCCTTTGTGCAGTTTCCCCCCATCTCAGGGCCTGGCTTCATACTTCTGAATTGTAGGATATTAAATGGGAGGCAAAGGAAGTTCAGGATGATTTATGGTAGACGATTATCTAGTTCGTTAATACAAACTGTAAATCTTGTCCTCATTATATTAGCCTTCGCTGATTTGCTTTTTACTGTTCATTCCGCTCATACAGTTCTGTGAGTCTCAAGTGCAATTTTACCTTTTTATTACCAAGATGCTCTTCTACCATAACACACACCATGCAAAGCAGTGCAGGGGGCAAAATGAAATCCGTGTCTGTTTTTATGTGGTTTCTTCATTTGAGATCTGACAAATAAGCATCTTTACTACACCCTGCTGTTCAGTGGATTGCTCAACTCTGCTTCAGATTTTATACCATTCTGACAAAGCACTTTTGAGATCTTAAGATTTTGTGGCTATCCCAAGGGGAACGAAGGATCTGTTAACTTGAGCAGAAAGAAATGGTTGTTATGTTCCTGGATCAGGCTGTTAATTGTATCATCTAAACAGACTATGGTTACTATCTTCTTTGGAGTCATGATTTCTGGTTGCCAATGAACTTTATTAGGCCAGTGGAGTCATGATTTCTGGGCTGCAGATAATATGCCTAAGCGTTGGATTTGGCCTAGGAACTGACAGTTGCTCTCTTTGTGCTCCTGTCTTTTAAATTTTTGGCATATTTTAAACTATCTTTCCCCCACTTCTATGTCACGTCCAGCTCTTTCACATTAAGGAGGGAGAAAAACAGTCCTCAAGTTTTCATCTTATTAGGCAAATTGAAGCTTATACAGGCCACTCCCAATTTACATGGGGGTTACATTCTAAGCCACCACGCGTTTCAATGATATAGCATATATTCGAAACACAATTGAAAAAGCCAGCTAACACCCCATTCCACCCCTGCCCCATTCTGCCCCATTATGTGATGTTTTTGGGTCACTTCTGAGTTTGGCGCGATGTGCACTGTCGCGATCATGCACATATCGGATGTGACTAACGATCGCTGCCTGTATAAATACATAAGTGATCTTCTGGTCTCCTGCCCTAAACCTCAGGCAGTTCTTCTGGGGCTTTTCTCTAGATGAAATATTTCCTAAATGGGCTAGAAAGTGCCTTTCAAGCACAGACCAGACCCAAACTTTCTTAGTTTCAGCAAGATGCTGGGCTTGTACCACATGGGGACCAAAACAACATGACACAAAGCACCCCAGAAAAGATGAAGAGTTCTTCCATTAGCTTTCAGCATTTCCAGTCACCACAAGTGAAACAGAACCTGCCATAGTGCGTGTTACATTGATTGTGATTTTTTAATAAAAAAAACATGCTTCAGATTTTTTATCTACTCATTAAAGTAAAAATAAAATGCAGAGGATACTGAAAAGTCTTGAGAGTTTCTGCATATGAACTAGAGATACACATGGAATTTGGAGAAGGTTAAAAAAACTAGGAAGACATGCATGTAATACAGAAAAAAGTTAAATGTAAAATGTAGTATACGTTTTGAGTTGCTATACATTGCCTTTAATTTTATGGAAATGCATAATACACATTTTTTAATAAATCAAGATTATATTTGCAGCTTTAGTTTTCAAGTATTCAGTCTTATGCATGGTGTGGTATCTTTGGTGAAACTATTGTGGAGGTGAGCCAGATATCATGGTGACTCTTGGGGCTAAGAAACCATCCAGGTGACAAAGAATTGCTGGAAAGGAAAACTCATTCTTATAGCACCCTCTGCTTGCCATTGTGACAGCGCTACTCGTGCCCTAATAAATGGACTATTTATTAATGCATTTGCAACAGAACAAAAGCTTGCAGGTAGAGAGAAGGCATGTCATATATAAATAGTATTGGATCACAGGGCATAAGACAAGAAGTATGCAGTAAGAGGTTTTTTTAAAAAAATTACAGTAATGTGTAATATTCTCAACCTTATTCAGAGAATTGTTTTTAAGTACTGGATAACACTACAGTAAAAATACAGTAATATGAGCTGAAGATGCAATGAAAAAGATTTTAAGAGAAATTCCATGGGCTTCTGTTGATGCTGTTGAATGATGGAATAATAATAATAATAATAATAATAATAATAATAATAATAATAATAATTTGTACCCCTCCCATCTGGCTCGGTTTCTCCAGCCACTCTGGGCGGCTTCCACAGAAACCAAAAATACGCTAAAATATCACACATTAAAAACTTCCCTGAACAGGGCTGCCTTAAGATGTTTTCTGAATGCCAGGTAGTTGTTTATTACTTTGACATCTGATGGGAGGGCGTTCCACAGGGCGGGCGCCACTACCGAGAAGGCCCTCTGCCTGGTTCCCTGTAGCTTTGCTTCTCGCAATGAGGGAACCGCCAGAAGGCCCTCGGCGCTGGACCTCAGAGTCCGGGCAGAACGATGGGGGTGGAGATGCTCCTTCAGGTATACTGGGCCGAGGCCGTTTAGGGCTTTAAAGGTCAACACCAGCACTTTGAATTGTGCTTGGAAACGTACTGGGAGCCAATGTAGGTCTTTCAAGACCGGTGTTATGTGGTCTCGGCGGCCGCCCCCAGTCACCAGTCTAGCTGCCGCATTCTGGATTAGTTGTAGTTTCCGGATCACCTTCAAAGGTAGCCCCACGTAGAGCGCATTGCAGTAGTCCAAGCGGGAGATAACTAGAGCATGCACCACTCTGGCGAGACAGTCCGCGGGCAGGTAGGGTCTCAGCCTGCGTACCAGGTGGAGTTGGTAGACAGCTGCCCTGGATACAGAATTTACCTGCACCTCCATGGACAGCTGTGAGTCCAAAATGACTCCCAGGCTGCGCACCTGGTCCTTCAGGGGCACAGTTACCCCATTCAGGACCAGGGAGTCCTCCACACCAGCCCGCCCCCTGTCCCCCAAAAACAGTACTTCTGTCTTGTCAGGATTCAACCTCAATCCATTAGCCGCCATCCATCCTCCAACCGCCTCCAGGCACTCACACAGGACCTTCACCGCCTTCACTGGTTCTGATTTGAAAGAGAGGTAGAGCTGGGTATCATCTGCATATTGATGGACACCCAGTCCAAACCCCCTGATGATCTCTCCCAGCGGCTTCATATAGATGTTAAAGAGCATGGGGGAGAGGACAGAACCCTGAGGCACTCCACAAGTGAGGGCCCAGGGGTCTGAACACTCATCCCCCCCCCCACTTTCTGAACACGGCCCAGGAGGAAGGAGCGAAACCACTGTATAACAGTGCCCCCAGCTCCCAGCCCCTCCCAGACGGTCCAGAAGGATGTTATGGTTGATTATATCAAAGAC
The DNA here is from genome assembly GCF_027172205.1 of Podarcis raffonei. Classification (NCBI taxonomy): domain Eukaryota; kingdom Metazoa; phylum Chordata; class Lepidosauria; order Squamata; family Lacertidae; genus Podarcis; species Podarcis raffonei. Next base: position 58,679,678 of record NC_070604.1, read on the forward strand.
CGCTGAGAGATCCAGCAGAACCAGGAAACAGCTCTCACCTTTGTCCCTAGCTCGCTGGAGATCATCAACCAGCGCGACCAAGGCAGTTTCAGTCCCATGATGAGGCCTGAATCCCGATTGGAAGGGATCCAAATGGTCCGCATCCTCCAGGCGTGCCTGGAGTTGTTCAGCAACCACTCGCTCAATCACCTTGCCCAAAAATGGAAGATTTGAGACTGGGCGATAGTTGGCCATACTGGCCGGGTCTAAAGATTTTTTTTAAGAAGCGGTTTAATGACCGCCTCTTTCAGCGGATCTGGGAATGTTCCCTCACAGAGGGAAGCATTCACCACCCCGCAGAGCCCATTGCCCAGCCCTTCCCAGCTTGCTTTTATTAGCCAGGATGGGCAAGGATCAAGGAGACAGGTGTTTGGTTTCACGCGTCCAAGCAGCCTGTCCACATCCTCAGGGGTAACAGATTGAAATTGATTCCATGCAACTTGACCAGACAGGGCTCTAGCACTCTCCCGCCCCAGCCCTGCTCCCACGGTGGTGTCTAGCTCCTTCCGAATATGAGTGATTTTGTCTGCAAAAAACTTTGCAAAATCGTTGCAGGAGATATTGGGGTCTTTACAAGGCCCCGATCGTAAAGGTGGTTCCGTTAAATTGCGGACCACCTGAAAGAGTCTCCTGCTACTATTTTCTGCAAATGCAATAGAGGCGGTGAAGAAAGTCTTCTTTGCCGTCGCTATCGCCACTTGGTAGGCTCGACGTTGAGCTCTAACCTGTGTCCGGTCAGATTCGGAGTGAGTTTTCTGCCACCGACGCTCTAGCCATCTCAGCGATTGTTTCATCGCCCTCAGCTCCGAAGAAAAGCATGGGGCTGTCCGGGCTCCATGCAATCGGAGAGGGCGCTTCGGAGCCAGACAGCTGATAGCCCTGGTTAACTCCGTATTCCAGCGGGCCACCAGGGAATCAGCTGAAAGGACATCAACATGGGATAAAGCATCCCCTACCACTCTCTGGAAACCATTTGGATCCATTAAGTGGCGGGGGTGGACCATCCGAATTGGTCCCACCTCCCTGCAGAGGGGAAGGGTCGCGGAGAAGTCCAGTTGCACCAGGAAGTGATCTGACCATGGCACTTTTAAAGGCAGTATATAATTTTAAAGGCAGTATATAATGTATAAAGGAAATGTATTGATGAATGCAAATGTACATGGATGTACATGGATCTTAAAGTAGGTTCATGAACATGAAGGGAATTAAAGCTGTAGAATGCTACTCATTTTCTGCTGCAATCCTACACTTATCAGAGAGTAGATCCTACTGAACTTGACAGCAGTTCAAAAGACTGCAGTATACAAACAATGAATTTGTAAAATATACCCTTAATTCCTGCAGCCTCAAGCCAGATCCTGCCAATGTGAAGTCTCATCAATTTCTTACTCATAATATCCCCCTGCAAAATTTACACACATTCCTCTCCTGTTGTCTCTGTCTGTCCTCGCATCTCCTTTGTCTCCGATTCTGTTCAAATTTAGGGCAGAGATCGTCTTTTTGTTGTTATGTTGTAAAATAAATCAGTGGTGTTATACAAATATAAACACACAAAGATTACTTCTACTGAGCCAATGGTCCATCTTGAGCAGTCTTGTCTACTCTTACTGGCAGTGACTCTCCAAGGAAGTAGGCACTTGCTATCAGATCTTCTCTACTGGAGAAGCTTTGGACTGAACCAGGCTCTCCAGTGAGCTGCGTCCCTCTCTTGAAAAATGGTGCAGCTACCCTGTTCACTTGGGAAGGGTTTGCCTGGGAAATAATAGAACTGCTGAAGAATCCCAACAACTCTTAAATTATGGAAGCAAACATTAACAGTACCAAAAGTAGTCTCAGGTTATTTAGTTTCTTTTAAATTGTTGCATTTGTTTGTGTATTAAAAGCAGATTACTCGAGCTTCTTAAATGCCACTGTCATAGTTTCTGAAAATCAGGCTGTTTTGCAATTTGAAGAGGTTCTACTAAGTCCGTTATCAATAAGGCAGTAAACTTTTTTTCAGAGTTCCACCTTGTATGATTCTTTGTAAGACAATTGAATTGACTAAGAACCAACTTGTTTAATTTTTTTTAATAACCTTTTCTCTCTTTCTTTTCTGTTTTGCCTGTAAAGATCCATATCCAGAGAACAGAAGGGTGTGACCATATGACTTGCTCACAGTGTAACACTAATTTCTGTTACCGCTGCGGGGAGAGATACCGCCAACTCCGTTTCTTTGGAGACCATACATCAAACCTCAGTATATTTGGATGCAAATACCGCTACCTCCCCGAGCGACCACATTTAAGGAGATTAGTGAGAGGCTCTGTCTGTGGTGAGTGGATGATGACACTTTGCAAAGAAATGCGTGATGAATACATATGGCTAAACCAGTAAGAAATCCTTTTTACAAAATAAACATGTAACAAATGAAGTCTAGTGAGTGGTGTAGCTTCTTGGGATGAAATTGAGTTGTTAGAGAAAACAAAATAGAAAAATAGAAAACAATATTGCATATTGTGGCAGACAGCATGTGAAATCTGTAACAGTGAAAATTACATACCAAAATGTATTTGTTGTTCACAAACTTCATAATTTGCTGTACCTAGAGCACACAACAGTCAATTGTGTGACGATGATTTACACTTTGTATCTAGAATTTGCTTCAAAGCCTCTTAGCTTACAATGGGAGCAAACTAGGTGTCCATTATTATTGAAGTAGACTATTACATTGAGTTGTCCTGCTTATGCGTAGCAGGAGGTTTAACAAACTGAAGGACATCATCCTCTTTCTATGCTCCTCCCAATGGAAACATGCAGATGGGGACAGATATACCCCTGTTTTAAGTCATTTACAGACTGTCTTCTCTTGTATATCACTTACTACAATGCTCAATGACTAAGCTCTTTAGTGACGAAACGTCTGATTACCGGAATGACGTCCGAGCACTGAACACTGGTATAACACAAGTGGACTTCTTTATTACTGCATTTGCAATTGTTCAGATAAAATCTATTTTGGAAAGAGAAGAAATGAGCACTGAACCACTGATATATTACAAGTGAACTCTTTATGTACTGCGTTTGCAGTTGTTTAAGATAAAACCTATTTGGGGGGAAACTACTTTTGCCATTTTTATGGCCGTTTATTGTTTGTTTACAGATAGTTACCATGGTGATATGATCTTGTGTCGATTGCAGTAGCCATTGTATCACCATTCTGTTTATTGTTTTATGTGTAGCATTAGCAGCCCAGTGACTGGTGCTGCAGTGGGTGCCCTGCTGGCATGCTAACTCTACATGTAAATGCACTGATTCGATATAGTGTGTTCATACATGATAGGCAGTGTGCATGGAATGATGGAATGATTTCAAGGAAATGTGCTTTGCTAATAACTGCAATCAAGTCTTGATTTTGGATCTGGTTTTTCTGTGCAAGTATATTACATCAAAAAAGAAACATCAGAACTGAGTGTGCTCAGTTAAGATCACTGTGTAAGCACTGCATAGTTTCCTTATTGAGTGGGGAAATCTCTATATTGTTTCTCAAATTCAAATTGTGCCTAATCTAAATGGAATCACTAGTTAGCTAGCTTGCCACCCTTTGAGCTTTGTGACTTCTTGTATCTCTCAACTGCATTTCTTATCTGGATAAGGCTGTGGCACTGTTTTTTAGTTAAACTCTCAATATTTAGAATGATTTTTAAAATAAGCAAAACCTCCCACCGACTTGTGCTTGGTTCCTAAAAGTTGCTAACCTGACTGGCTGCCATCTGTCCTGCTAACCCCAATCCTTAACTCTGTTCTGTTGGCAATGCTCTCTGCACAAGTTCTAAAAATACCTTTCTTTACATAGTTCTAGTACTGAAAAGAGACTGCAGCCGGGCACAAATTAAGTCCTCGACCAAAAACACAGTTATGGAAAAATATGTGGAAAAGTATAGAATGTTTAATTATATTAAAAATATTATCAGATAAACAAATTTTTCAAAAATAAATTTTTAACATGCCAAATTATTGCAATATATTACAACATATCCCAAATGCATTTTGACACAGATATCTTTAATAGTGGCATAATACAACGGGAGGGGGAACTAAGCATAACTGTCCAATAGACCTTGGCTCTTGCGTATGAGACTTCAAAGGAGGGGGACAGAGATAATTAACTTCAAATTAATTTTAATAGCAATTAACCTGGACAAACAATTATTCATCAAAATAGTCACCAATGTTTCCAGGCCAAGAAATATAACCTTCTTTCTACAGAATCAAAGCTTAGGGTAAGCATGAATAAGCTCTGTGTCAAAATGTGTTTGGCTTATGTTGCAATATATTGCAGTTATTTGACTTACTAGGGATTTATTGTTGAAGTATTTATGTGATAGTTAATTTACTGTAATAAAAATTCTGTACCTTTTAAAAAACACATTTTACACATTTTCCTGGACAATGTTTTTGGGTGACTAAGTTTTGTGTTAAGGATTATTTTTATCTTCATTTGTCTGCAATTTAAGCCATGTCAAAGTCACTCTGTTACTTGATGCTAAATACTGATTTCGATCTCTGCAAGATAAGAGGATATGGGCACCTGGAAATGTCAGTTCTGTAAAACCTTACTTTCAACACTTACTGTAAATAGGGGTTAGTTTGTCGTAAGTGATGGGGGAGGAAAACCTATTGGGAGGGAGGGAAGAGGAAGGCACTGCTCCTTTGATATTATTAACAAAATATTTCTCTCTTGTCAGTCCTACGGAGTGCCAGAAAAAAAAAATTGTTCATGGTTGCTAAAATTCTGAGATTATAAGCTGTTTTTTAAACAGCCTTAAATTCCGGATTGGGTTTTTTGCATTACCCTTTCACAGTAATCTCAGCTGTTTGAAGCCATATTGCAAAACAACATTTTCCCCTTCTGGATGCTAGAAAACAATTTAATAGGTGTCGTCATGGATGTCCGCTGTGGGGGAAGTTCAATCCACCACAATCCACATATTCCAAGGTTTCATTTTTAAAAAACAATAAGTTTCTAGAATTTGTAGATCCTGAGATATGAAGCAAAACGTGCAGGTGCTCTTCTTCAGGGTAGATGGGGGTGACAAACTATCCTTTGATTGTTTTACTTCCTTCTCCCTCCACCCACCTCAAAAATTCAGATGGATGCCATCCTTGCTCTGGATAACTCAGGTGTGGAGAAATGCTGTGTATATTTCCATCTGTATTTTTGCTTTGAAAACTTATGTAACCTCTGCTGATGTCAGAGTGTAACTGTCAAGATTCAAAGGCCTTGTGCTGCAGGCTTGTACAGACGGCGACCATATTGTGTGGGGTTTACGTTCCTGGCCCCCACGTGTGTTCCTGCTCCACCCTGTTCCACCCCCATTCTGCCCTCTTCCAGATCCCAAAGGACCCATAAGCAGTCACACGTTCATTGGATGTGCACAAAATAGTCCCCGCCTGTTGCTGCTTGGTGAGAGGTGCAGAAAAGGGAGGGAGAAACTATTGAGTTTAATATTTATAAACAGGATGTGAATCAGGTAAATTCATTGTGATTGGTCACAGAAAGTAAAAGACTGGTTGACTTGAGTTCTAAGTCAGTGAAGAATGGGCAGTTAAAAACAGTTGGATGAGGAAGGTATGAGGCAAAGACCAGAGAAAGCTGAAGACAAAGGAACAGTTGAGGCCTGAATATTAATTTATTCACTCTGGCACGTTAACTTTGCTGGTGCGGGTCAGAAGAAGGGAGTTCGTGGCTGCATTAGGCTAAGAGGCTGCCATGTGTAAAGGGCTTATCAGAGGAAGGTGTATGCCATGAAGTGTGTACATGTGCACAGGAAAGTGAGTGAGTTGTGTATTGTGAAAATGTTGTGACGACTTTTCTTTTTTAAAAAAAGATATGTGTTGTGTTGTGGCCACCATGTATGTTTTTCCTATCATTATGAGACAGCAAGAGCATCATTGTATGTAGTCGGTAAGCTTTATAGGGTGCAGTGTGTAGAGGTTGGATTATCTTTGCAAATAACAATACTAGTAGCTGCAGCAATGGTAATTACATTGGCTTTTCAATAAGCTGACACAGCAGCTCTTGGTAATGTTAACTCAATAAAACATATAATGAGTGTACTGACTGCTGCATTACACAATTACTGATAGGTTAACAAAATTACTGATGGAGGCTACCATTCATGGACACAACACTACTCCTTTTTGAAAATTGTAGGAATAGAGGAGTTTATTGGAAGGTTATCAAACAAAAAAAAATATTTTTACTCTGTGGTCCCTCTTCTGTAAACTATGATCCCCTGTCACCAGTGAACACAACACAGGAAAACAGGGTTTTCAAAAGGCATCATACAAATAATGGGGCAAAACTCTTAATTTAGCCAGCATCTACCCAGCTGCTTGGGGAGGTAAGGGGCTGTTCCAAATTTGGACATTTTGGCAGGGATTGCAAATCCCATAGATTCCCTGGAAACAGGCAAAATACAGCTCTTTTAATTGTATTAAGTTGTTAAAGCAGCATCTGAATCCAATTAAGTGAATTAAGTAATCACTCACATGCTGCATTACTAATTGTGCACTTCATAACAAGCCATGGAATACATTTCCCCATATTTATAGGGACTTTTTCTCCCTTGGTATATAACTAATTTAACTGTTGCTTTCACTGCTAAGAGATTTAGCATGGCTAGAGTTGTAATGTATTATTATTTATTAGATTCACAAAGGTGCCCATCGATAAAAGATTTCCTGGGTAGCTTACAAAAAAAATTGAAAACACAATATGCAATAATAATTAAAAATAGACAATTGCATAGAAGCAGCAATCCAGATTTTTTTAAAACAACAACACCCAGCTATAAAGATTGGATGGATATAAAGGTTTTAACAGGGCACCAAAAAGATCATAAAGAAGGCACCAGGTGAGTCTTTCTGGAGAGACTGATTTATAGGCGTCTCTATATCACTATATATTTAGTGAGCAAAGAGATGCCTTCAATATCTATGCTGAGGCTGCCTCAAATGGGCCAGTTGGGGACTTAATGGCATTCATGAGATGGTCTCAGTACAACACATGTAAGTCGCTAAGTAAACCCCTCTAAAGAACCAATACCCTTGCTTTTAAACTGGAAGCAGTTATAAACATCAGCATATTGTCATAAATGGATATTTTAAATTGTTCTCTGTCACTTGGGGGGTTGGGGACACTTTAACTTTTGGATAGCCAAAACCAAACGTTTAGCATTAGTAACCAATGTAGGTAAGTAACCAACCAACCAACCAACCAGTGTTCTCATAATATGCTATCAGAGGCTGTATACATTCGTTTTGTGCCTATAGGGGACAGAGTGATGTTACTTGAAATCTCATGTTAACAATTTTTTTTCTTTCCTTTTTAGGTGGGAAGTTGCTTATTGCACCACTGATACTGGTTCTGGGACTGGTAATAGGAGCCATAGCTGTTATCATAGGTAAGAACAAAATGCTATAAATAGTATGAGGTAGCATTTTGAAGTAAGGAATATATCCATTTCAATGATAACTGTTGTCAGAGGGGCAATGAGCAGAAATGGGGCAATTTGTGGGAAACTGTTTGCAGGTAACTTGTGTATGTGGAGCTCCCGCTCATAGGATTCACTTTTATATTCTTCTTCTTACCTCAGCGTTCCCACCATAGCTCACCTCATTAAATAGCTCACCTCTAAACCTCTGATCCTTTTTGGAGAGACAAGACCAGGGAGACAAGAGGGTGAAGAAGTCACCCTCCACCCAACACCTTCTGCAGGCAGATCTCTGGTTCCATCACAATTAAATACATTGTGCATAATGAAACCACCAGCAGCGGTTAAAACAATTCAGCAACAATCCAAACTAAAAATTTCAGAAGAGCATAATGTTTAAAATAAATTTCCACACCACAGATAACAGAGTTTTAAAAGCTGGTAGGAATTTTAGAAGCACCCTCCATCCAAAGATAACAGAGCAGTTTACAATATAAAAAATACATACCATAATTACAAACAAAAGCAAGCATTATTATTATTTACTAAGCATCTGAAAACCAGAATACATCTGGCTGATCTGCAGTAGGCCCTGTTTTGTGCTTGCCTGCCTCATGTATGGATAGAACAGTAAGCAGGCCCTGAAACAGGTTTGTGTGAGAACAAATGGTTCCGTACATTTAACTGAGTATAGACAGATGGGTGAGGTTTTGCTGATTAGATACCTTAATATGCCTGAAATGTGCACACTACTCCCACATCTCTAGTCAATGCCTTACAATTATGGTTACAACAATCCACTTCAAAAGTGGAATTCCCTAAATAACTGTGGTGCAGATGTGCCCCAAAACGTCCAATCCTACTTCCTTCCAGGTACCTTTGCCAGTGATTGGCGTTACATAACGTAGACATGTGTGATATCAGAGGCAGATTTGCTCCTTCAAATTTTGACCTTTTTGAGGCCACAATTCAGCAGCCTCCCCGCCTCTCATTTTTGGTTCTGCTCAATTTACTGCATCATAGTTGTGACCCAGTGTGGCAGAACTGGTTGTGCTGCCCTAAACACGCCTCTGGTGATATGCCTCTGAAAGCGTAAAATTATATTAAGCCTCTTGATTTCCTGGTGGTCTAGTGAAAAGAATTCATTGCTCTCACAGCTGCAGCCCATGTTCTATTCCCAGTCAGAGGGAAGTAGTGCTTTAGGACAAGTTATGTAGTCACAGAGCATCTGTTTTTCATGTAAAACATCCCAGATTCAGTCCCAGCATCTCGAGATAGGGGTGGAAAATCTTTCAGAGAGCCTGGAGACCTGCCGCCAATAAATGTAGAATCATAGAATCATAGAGTTGGAAGAGACCACAAGGGCCATCGAGTCCAACTCCCTGCCAAGCAGGAAACACCAGTAGATACTAGTGAGCCAAATAGTCTGAGTCAGCATAAGGTAGCTTACTGTGTCCTTACGTTTTGTGTTTGTAGAGTTTCATATCTGCTGGAATTAAAAGATCAGCTAGGTTTTTTTAATTGCTTTGAGTTAGGCTTGCAAGAAAAGTGCAAGTACTATGTGAGATGCAGGAACATCCAGACAGCTTAGAACATTAAAGCTCTAGCTTACATTCACGAACTCTTTTGTTTTAAAATATTTTTCAGAACTGCATTTTCACATTTTTTTGTATAACAAAGCTAATTCAAGTAAACTGATTTTTCTTATTATTGATAAACCAACTAAAATATCAACTACTTCAAATTATGTGGCTGCTTTTGATGCAGAGTGACTGCTTCTTATATCCAATTTGAATGGGCATTCTGAAAAAAAGTTAGCACTAACAATATCATTGGAAATAAGGCAAATTCTATGTTTGCTACCTTACAGTAGGCTTCTTCTCTTCGCTTGGCTGATAGAAACCCAGGATGCATTTGTTTCTATTCAGTGAACTGTGTGCAGTTGATATATATATATAAACATTCTATATTTTCCTTTGGTTTTGGCAGGTTTATTTGTGTTCCCTATCTATTGCCTTTGTAAAAAGAAGAGGAAAAGGCCACGAACAGAAATGCCCTGGTATGAGTGAGCCATTATATCTCTGAAAGGAGCCAGTCCTGCAAGAATTGTGGAAAACATGTGCAGCGCGCTGTGCTAGTTAACTATCCTGGCAGAAAATTCAGGGGCAACTGCCATATTTTGTCTGCACTGTACACTACTAAAGACAGACCAGATTGCTTCCCTGCTCTGCTACTTCAGACAAAATGGAGGCCTCTCAATTTTTAAAGGTTTTTTTAATCCCTCTCCCAAAAAATCAAGTTTACTTTGTTGGACAGCCTACATCTGCACTGTAGCTACACATCTACTGATTGGCCCACGAAAAGAGTATTTAATTTGGCAATCTCTTCCCCACCCCAAGTCACTGGCGTAACTCTCAGGTGGCCTTCCAGATGGTGTTTTCGGTGGACTTGTTTGTTTCAGAGGCTGGCTTCATACATAGAAGTGGTTATTCTGTCTAACATCATTGGCATAATGACAGGTGCTGAATTCAGTGGCTCCTTATTTTGTATATGCAACTTTGCCCTAAATACTGACTCATGTGTGTGCTAATAGCTACTGTACACAAATTCCCAGAACCTTATAGGGAATTTGGTGGGGAATGATTGGAACAGTATCTAGTCCAATTAAAGCAACGGGGAGATTTGTCTTGGTTATTTGGGAGAGCATTGTGTCATTTTCAGTGTTTTTGACCTGTGCAAGCTGTTTAGCAAGGCTTAAAATGTTCACGCCATTAACTTCCATCAAATACACTGAATTAAGTTAGGTGTAAAAGCCTGCCTTTTATGGTTGTTTCTGGAGTCTGACTAAAGGCATTGTGGCACATATACACACTACAGACCAGAAGTATGTTCATATCTGAACATGCAACAGCAACTAAGAATGTGGCCAAAACCAAGGCAAATGCAAGAAAAGAAACAAAAAATGTTTCTGGAGCATATTTCAGAATGTTTAGCACTATTTAGCTGGGGAAATAGCAATTTGTTCTGAAGCAGTCCAGAAGTACACTGTTTTTCTAGCCTGCACCAATACATGCCTATAGTGAGTAAGCATTTCTAGGTTTTTCCTAGGAAGATACATTCAGGACAGCTTCATAACACAAGGTCACTTAAGACACAGGATCTGTTTGTGTCCTTCTTACTGTTAGGCTCAGGTCTGGAGCAGTGCGCCAATGTAAATTATATGTCTGTCCTGGTTTGCCTAATTTCCATAGTTCTTCCCCAAAGGTTTGGGAGTATTATCAATATTAGGTGAATCACACACCAATTTGTAGGTGTATTAATCTAACCCACACATTAAATCATTTGTGTGGAGTTCGACATGTATATTTCCAAAGGTCCAGGCCTTCTTGCCTACTAAGAGAAAGGACATTACTGAATTTATGAATTGTCCCATTTGTATTGCACATTAGCAGTTAAATTAAAATGTCACCTGTGAAGTGTTATGCGTTTTAAACAATGAATAAATTCAGTAAAAACTAGTGCTATTTTTTTTTTAGTTCAGGATCAGGTACCTGGCAGTCTTATTTATATGTTCTTTTAAAAAAAAACTTGATACTTTTTGTTGAACTCAATATGTGAGGGACGTGCAGCCCATTGATTTTAAAGTTAAGAATAAGGATAATTAAGGAAGGGCTTAAAGAAATTATACTGTCCTGTTACGTTAGCAAAAGAGAATATCAGAGAAAGGAAAACCATGCAAACAATCCATTATATAACGATGGACTGTATTGTAAGGTGCCTTTCTAAGCTCTGAAGAAGTCCTTTGGGGAATGGAAGGGCGCTTTGATCCAGCAAAAGTTCCCATTAACAGGAGGGAGAAAGTGAATTTTGCTTTTACCTTCCTGTCTCTGCAGTCCCTCTCACTATCTGCCATGCTGTTCTGGAGGCTGCTTATTGAATTCTAGGATCCAACCTAGACACAGAATTATAATCTGCTGAAGTTTCTTGTTATCTTCAAAGTTCTGTTACTCAACAGAGTAGTGAAGTATTTGAAAGTTCTATGTTCTGTTGTAAGGGCAATAGACTCCACAAAATATATAAAAAGGCAACATACAGTTATTTGGAGCACATTGTACATTAAAATATTACAGCACTTCATTGCTGTAGGAGTTTGGTGATAGTACAAAATGCAACCCAATGAATATGTATTAATTGCTGGACCATAAAGCCTCATCTGAAATTGGTAGTAGATGCTACTTATCGGGCAATATGTCTCTGCCTTATGTTTCATTTTCATGTGCTAGCATCAGTCATCTTGCAACTGAAAGTCTTTAACAATATCCAAATTTACCACCTTTTCATCCACTAAAATTAGATTGATTTTAGTGTATTATGAAACCTGGCTTACTAGAGAAATGAATTAGAATGCAAACATTTTGAAGAGAAATTATTTTTGGTAAATTAATATACACTGTGCTGTTTCAAATATTTTGAGCTTGCTTAATGTTTCTCCTTTTTTGTGTTGTCTCAGAGTTGACTGCTGCCTTAAACTTTTTAAAAGATTGTATATGTTTACCTAGCCCCAAATTGCATTTTCTCAGGCCAAACTTGTGCATTTTCTTTGGTTTACTCAGGGATTTCAGTCCTTCATTAAAATGTCAAATACTCTTATGAAAAAAAGCTTTTCTAATATTTAGAAAACATTCAAACATATTAATTATATAATGAGATTTGGTGTTTGTAGTACAGGATGCATTAAAGCAATCTTGAGGCCTCTGTTTGATTTTAACATAATTCATGTACTACTTGAGCTTTCTTCTATGTTTGATTTTAGTTCTCTACTCATTTGAAATATAGCCCTTAGATCCGGGAATTTTCATGTGCAGCAGCAAGTTCTGTGCAAGGACCTTTCTGCTACAACTATTGGCTCTAGAGACAGGAAGTGCTCTCAAGTCTTGACAGAGATGGTCACTTGATTGAAAATGACTGGTCTCTCTCACACACAAACATACACGTGATCAGCAGGGGATTTGAACCATCATGGCCAACTATTATTTCAGTAGCTTGTGAAGGATACAGGAATGCCACATGATATTTCTGGGTGGGTGCAGATTTTCTTGTCTAGACAATACTTTTGTGTCCACATGGGACCACATTCTGAAGCACTCTTGCTCATGAAAGCTTACTTTTATAAGTGGGTGTAATCCCATAGGTGTTGCTCCATCGACAGAAGGCAGCCTTCAGCAGAATGAGGAGGGAGGCAATTCCTCCTCCACTGCTGATATCTCTTGTCTTGAAATGGTTTATAATACTAAGATAAGTGAAAGTGAAAGGCATGTGTATATGTTATCTATATAAGGGTAATTTAAAGTTATTTATAGAAGCAACTCTTTCCCACAAAGATACAAAAATAGCTACACGGACACAAAGGCATGACATTTTAATACTTAGATGAAACGTGTATCAATAAAACCCTGTGGTTATGCAGATTTAGGTCACTGAGTTTTTAAGTGTAACCTCAAGATGTTGATTTTATATTCAGTTTTATATTAACTTGCCTTTTCCAAAAATGGAGCATTAGCAATTATCATACAAGAAAGGAAGAGGTGCATTAGAATACTGGTTTGCTGACCCCTTTTGTAAGGCTATTTTCTTGAATAATTATCCCAAGGGGTTATTTTTTCATTTCCTTTAACAATACTTAAACAAACATACTCATTAAGCAACCATTGGAATGACTGCTGATTCACTATGTAGTTAAAATTGGGTGAAATCATATTGTTTAAAAAATCTGTTTTGCTGAACAGTTTCAGAAAGACTGTTCTGTGGTAAAACTGTTCAAGACATTCTTTGATTTGTTTTATGCAATTTGTATCCTGCTCTGTGATTATTATCTGTTGCTTTTAAATTGGAGTAACTTGATCTCAGTTACAATGAAATATGTCCCTATGCCTCTGACCATAGCTCACACACAGTAAGGGAATATTGCCTATTTTCTCTCTCTCCAATGCTTTAAAAGAAAAAAAAGTATAATATACCTTATCATAATGAAAAAAATTGAAATTGTCTATTTGGGGGACAGAACCTCCATTGCTTTTATTAGTTTAACAGTAAATACAAGACTGGATGATTTGTTCTAAAGTAGAGCATCTATAAAGTATTTTATTATCCAGATTGCTACACACTGCATATTCCAGTTTCAGAAGGTTGACAATTTTTCAATGTATTCAGACATTGCCAAGTAAAGATAGTTGTATTTGCAATGCAAGTAGGTGTAAACTATAGGTTGCAACAGATTGCCATTTTGGTCTTGACTACTGACATTCAGCCTGGATTTAATTTCAGTAAATAGGTAGCTGTTCTCTGGTTGTAAGAAATTCGTGCAATGCTTTTGGAAATGGGCACAGGAAAAATGCTTAGATATTGATTCTTACTATTAGCGCAATTTTTCTAAATCCTTTCAGGGTAAGTTTTTTTATGCATTGGCTGCTTTAATAATGGGTGGTTGTAATCACTTTAAGAATGCTGTTTCTCACTGTGGTAAAATCTTTGCCAAGACATGCCATGAATTTATTTATAAGAAACATAAATACAATATCTATCCCAGAGCAAAAGAAAACTCATCTTAGCTGAGCCAATATTTCTCATCTTCTTTTTTAAAAGAACAATTTTTACACAAAGCTGCCCCAAAATTGTTAAAGTAATTCTGTGAGTACAAGTGAGGTGACCTTCTGTTTTAAATGATATACTTTTATGTTTGCCACTTTTCCTCGCATCCCAGACATTCCAGTCTAGCAAGGAAGATTCATGCCTGAAATAATGCTTCTATTTATGTCTGGATGGGACCCCATACTGTCAAAAAATGCTGTGTGTGGAGACAAAGTTCTGGATTAAACCACACATGTGCACTCTGGCAGGTTAGCCAGTACTGTTTAAGTTTTTGTATGTATTTAATTCTGGACACACTTTCTTAACAACAGGTGATTAGAAGCTGTCATTGCTAACCATATGTCTCTGGGAAGATCTTGAAGGACACCTTTTTGTGTTGCAGTGAGATCTTTGGTTCAGGGCTAGAGCTAGGGCTAGAGTTTCATAAAGTGTAGGATACTTAATATTTACTGAAAATCTTGAATGTTCACCTGCAATTGCAGTCATAGCCAGAAGTTTCGAGAACAAAGAAGTGAACTTGTGTGCTATTTTGTGTGCCATCCTTCATAAAATGATTTAATGTATTGCCAATTGTATGTGGTGCCCTCACAATCTCAGTTTTCTGTTTCTGTAAAGTTTTTAAAGAAATTGTACATAACCCTTGATTATGTGTGAAGGATTTTTTTTAATTAAAATATATTGGGACATAGTAAAACTTCAGCTGCAACTGTTGTACTTTTGAGTTTTCCATGGGATTTATTGGATTATATAATAGAATAAGGACAATAGAAGTTATTTCTGAGAGACTGGTCTTTCAGTTTGGTAGATGATTGATGCAAAATGAAGATCAAATGGTATAATTCCTGTGGTAAAAACTAAATAAATAAAAAAAAACACTTGCTTTTCTTTGTTTTGGCATCAATGCCTTCATTTTTCTTGTGCTATCACCTATATCAGCTTGTATTAACAGCTGTGGTTCCCAAACATTTTCCACCATTTGAAAATTTAATTTTCTGCACATGCACTGTGCTAGATGCTGTATGGTTTTTATTTGTATTCCCATTATTTTTATTCCTTGTGTTTTGTATTTACAATTTGAATTCCACATAATTGTAATACAATGAAATACAGTATACAAAACAAAAGAAGCAATAAAATGCAGTTAGAAATCAATAGGAATATTTAATGTGATGGATGTACCATGTCCCATATTGAACCACAAATTCACAGATGTGCCATGGACCACCTGTGGGTGGCAGACCAGTTTGGAAATTCTGTGTTACAGAATTAATTTCAGTGACTTGGATCCAAAGTGCTCAATGCACAGAAACCAGTGGAGGCTGACTGCAGCCTGTCCTTTCCCTGCAACAGTGCAGCACCCTGTATTACCTTAAAAGCTCTCCTGCAGTGTTCCCAAACTCAGGAGTAGCTTATTCTGAGGTATGAAGGCAGGAAAACCCTGATGCACTTCAGCCAGTGACCTGTTGGGGGTGGGCATAATGTAAATATTATTCTTAAAATAAACACAAAACTTGGATTTAGATTTGCAGAAAAGCCATCCACAAATACAGAACTCTGCTAGAGTACATGTAAAGTTATGAATGGAAGAATCATGTTAGTTAAATAATCCAGGTGATTAGAATTCAAAATTTAAGCCCACTGAAAAATATTTTTCTCTTACATGTGAGTAGTCATCTTCTGACATGTGTATGCCTGTGTTTATGTATGTAAATGGCATATATGAACTGAGTAATACGTGGAAACATCGTATGTGAATGTCAGGTTTGCCATTGCGGTGGCACTTTCCCAAGAATTATAGCTGTTCCACACATTAGCATTTTGGTTTTCAAGAAGGGTGGGCAGGGACAGTTTTCAATGTAGAGATGTGAGCCAGCCATATAGTAAAAAGAGAAGTTGCTAAATGATTATGCCAGTAGCTGTTACTTGAAAACACTCTACAAAAAACCAAATAAGTGGGTACACCTGCTTAGTCAGTGTTTGCTTCCTACTTCAATTACCGGTAAATGTTTTATAGCATGACACACATACATTTAAAAATATGTTCATGCCTTGCAGATCAACTCAATTGAACATCTGTGTAGAACTTTGTATTAACTTGACTTTTCCATCCATCCTGGTAAAGGACCAAAACTAAATATGTGAAAACAAGTTTTGCTCATTTAAATAGGAAGCAATTATTTGCTCAGAAAGCGGAAGAGTAAAATAAGGTATGGCGCGGGATGGTTGTGATAAATAAAATATTAATTCCCCTCCCTTCCAGAGCTACATTCATTTCCAATGTGTATATGATACTAAGTTTTAAAATGTAGCTTTTAGATTGAAAAGTACATTCTCAGATTAAACAGTCAATTGAATGGATTTAAAACTGCTTTTTACTGCACTGCTTTAGTCTTGTTACCTTGTTACTTTTATACAATTTATCTGTGATTCTTGTAGCATTTTGACACTTCATAACAAAAAGTTGTTGTGCAAAGTCATTCCCTCTACCTAAATAACCATTTCAATATTTCAAACTAATTTTTTTACCTCTGTGTGAGACTTCAAGCAAACAGATCTACAATTTAGTATGCGATATCTAATTTTTTTAGTACAAAATATACCCCAGTCCTCTCACCAAGCTTATTTCACTGAGGCAATTGTTCATACAATCCAAAGTGAGGATTCTGGCATTACAAAACACAAACTGCTCCTTGTAGCAATGGTTTGGCCATGGAGCATTGTACTAGCAGTCTTCTTCCTACAGTGGTACCTCGGGTTACATATGCTTCAGGTTACATACGCTTCAGGTTACAGACTCTGCTAACCCAGAAATAGTAGCTTGGGTTAAGAACTTTGCTTCAGGATGAGAACAGAAATCGTGCTCCAGTGGCGCGGCAGCAGCAGGAGGCCCCATTAGCTTCAGGTTAAGAACGGGCCTCGGAAACGAATTAAGTATGTAACCAGAGGTACCACTGTATATAATAATACACGGCTCAGTTTTTAAAAATATTTGGTTCCTCTCCATTTTCATAAGAAACGCCTTTCTGGATTGCATGATAGGTCCATCTAGTCTGGTCTCCAACAGCATTTAGCTTTGCAAGCTCACAGGCAGGGCTTGAACATCATGGTCATTTCTTGTTGGTTGTCCCAGGTAATACAACATTTGTAAATGGAGGTTCCATTTACCTATTTATGGTTGATATCAGTGGAACAGCCATTTGATCTTGAAAACAATGTTTTGTTTGTGGTGTTTTAGATTAAAGTTTCAAAGTACTTAAGTAGCAATACGTTTCTTATACACGTTATATCTGTGTAGGAGCTTGGCAAACAACAACAAAAAATCTAGTAGCATTCTCAAGGCAATATTTTCCCAGCACCTTCCTAAACAACTAGGCTGCTAATGTTCATTTTGTACATCATGTTGGCTTTAACTTGCATCAAAAACACTTTGTAACATATGCCTGGCCTTGTTAAGCGAGTGCCTTTTGTTTCAAGATGGCCTAAACACTGTCTTTTGTTGTCTTTTGTTGGTGCAGAATGTACTAGTACTGTTTAAATATGTCCTGGCACATGGATCTAATATCGTCATTAGATAATACACGGGTTGTATGTGCACATGTATACAAAACTTAGAACACAAGGAATAGCATTCTCTTGCTGTATGTCCTGCTGGACAGGACCTTTTGAAATTAAATGAAGTTTCAACTGTTTTGAAAATTGGTTACCTTGCTGCTGATAATTTATGATTGTTATGTACTACATTTCCACTCTGAAAACCTCTTTATGATAAGCAGTTTCAGAATAAAGTGTTGCCACATGAAGATCAGAAGCTGCTGGTAAAATTGATAATCCAATGCTTGAGAATGCATTCCATTTAATGTTTTTATTAACGGTGGTTTGTGATAAAGATGAAAGGAAATGGGACCATAATGACACTAGAAATTGTGTAAAAAAATAAAATATGAATTTGACCCAAAAACTGTAATCTTCCGGGTGTTTAGTGTCTAGAGTTTGCAAATATATTTATAGTGGTTTTTTTTTATTTGCACGCTATTGGATTAAGGTATCTCCTAGAAAACATTGAGCTAATAAAGTTTTGAAGAAAAAAAAGATATTGCCTTGATTTTTCATTGGGTTAATTTTATTATAGCAGTATTACACTATATATTGTAAGCCACCTGATGGACTTGCCTGGAAAAAAACAGCATATAAATATGAGCCTGGCTGTAGAATTATAATGTCCTTAAAGCTAAGTAGAGCTCGGAGGCAGGTATAAATATTCCCAGGTTTGCTTAGATCTCCTGCCCTAAACCAAGCTCTGTTCTGATCCCTTTTTCTGCAGCACCTAGTAAGCATCGCCTACGGGTTAATCATAATTCTTAGTTATTTTCCATCCCGCCAAGAGACCCCCAGGGCACGTTGCAATCTGCACTTGTCCACCTATAGGAGGAATGACTGAGTGAGATGTGCAGCCCTCGCTTTTCCGCGGCCAGCTTCCCATACAAGAATTTGCCGAGAAAGCTTTAACTTTTCCTAAGAAATCTTTTCGTTGGGAGAATTTCCACGTTTGTTCTGAAAAGTGAAAGCTTGGGACCCGGAGCAGGGCTTCGCTTAAGCCAGGGCTTGGGCGTTGGAAAGCCCTGCCCGATGATCCAGATGGAAGGGAGCGGTTTCCAGGCAGGCTCGGAGCGAACCCACCAGCTGGCCTTTCGCCTGCAAGAAGCGAAAGGGAAAAGCCTCGCAGCTGGCGTTCCCATGGCTCGCAGCTGCTCAGAGCAAGACGCGCCAATCAGGTGCGTCGCAATCCTCCAATCAGCGCCGCTGCTTCCCAAATACGAGCCCGCCCCTAGGAAGCGCCGCTTGGCGGAGCTGTTTCCGGAGCTTGGGTCGCCATGGCTACCGGGACCGCCGCTCCGGCGAGGTGGTTCCTCCTGGGGCGCTTTCCTATTTGGGGAGCCCTCGGCTAAAGGGAAGGAAAAGACCTTCGCTGTTTGATAGGCAGCCGGTGGGGGCGGGGGCAGATCCTGCTCTCCCTTGAAACCCGGAATTTGGTGCGCCGAGGGAAGTGGGTTTTTGTTTAGTTCTTGTTTCACGTTGCAACCTTTGCAAACCGCTTTTGCACAAACTCGCTTGTTACTCTTCTTGCAGTGCTGGAATAAGCAGCTGCGCCGTGAACTCCCTGATGCCCACCTGCCTGAAAAGGGTAACGGATTTTTAGGACATGAATCGCCATGGTAAAATAACGGTTATAGAACTGCCCGGTTATATTAGCAATCTTAATATTTTCCTCTGTTTTTTTAATTACACCTCCCACCAAATACATCCTTGTGATTATCCTTACTGTAATTATGATTAAAATATAAAAGTGTTTTAAAAAGCATTTGCGCGCGTGTATGTGTGTGTGTCTGTATACACACACACACACACACACACATATATATATATATATATATATACACTAGTTTTTAAAAATGTAGCGTGGGAAAGGAAGCAATTTTCAGTGATTATCCCTCCCCACTGTATCTCCGTCTGCATGCCCCACTTTGCTCTGGAGGGAATCTTAACCCTCTAGACAAGATGAGGACTTCGAGGGATGACTCTCAAAAAATCGCTGCATTTCCTGCCCCACTAATGGAAGACTTGCTGTGAGTTGAACACTCAGAGACGTACCAATAGATGGATAGATAGAAAGATAGACGGACAGATTTTATCTAATCAGCAGCACTTTGGGACCTGGGATCGAATAAATACAGCCTTCCAGATCTCTTTATCTGGTCCCTGGGACTGTTCCCAAGCCACACGCCTTCTCAGACCACAGCTCCTATCCCCAGGCTAAACCCCACAAGGGCACAGTTTTATCACTAGCATTGGGCCTCCAGAACGTTGCCTATGAAGAAATGTGGCCTCTAGGTCAAGTCATTTCCCCACCCTGGACTTGACCAATGGAAAACTATGTACTGCGCAATTCTGTTATCAGTTTCCTGGGTGTAAGCCAGTGGAAGTTGCTCAGTAGCCTTGTACAGGATTGCACTTGTAAGTCTTTTAGTGTACCTTGCTAACTAGCATGGATTCGTTTCAACCACCTTGTTTAAAGGTATCATAGTATTTTTTGTTTTCCATTGAGAAATGACACCATTGTGCTAATGTAACATAGTTGGCAGG
This sequence comes from Podarcis raffonei, assembly GCF_027172205.1. Taxonomy (NCBI): domain Eukaryota; kingdom Metazoa; phylum Chordata; class Lepidosauria; order Squamata; family Lacertidae; genus Podarcis; species Podarcis raffonei. The sequence goes on from NC_070604.1 coordinate 58,699,981, forward strand.
AGGGACTGAGTAGAACCTGGGAGACAGATTCAAAACCCCACTTAGCCATGGTCACTGGGCCGTGTGAGAATAATAATAATAATAAATTTTATTTATATCCCGCCCTCCCCAGCCGAAGCCGGGCTCAGGGCGGCTAACAACAATAAAACAATACAAAGTACAAAAATTGAGAATAAAAATTGAGAAGGGTTGTGTACACTGCCTTTAGCTCCTTTGTAGAAAGATGGGCTATAAATGTACTCATTATTATTATTGTAATTTTATATCCTGCCAGTCTGCTCAAAGGTGGGTAGGGTGGCATAATAAATTATGCTATTTTCCTTAATACCTTTTCAGCTAATGTAGACACATTTTTTGGGAATCTAAAGCTTTTGGGGTTGCAATTTTTATTTTATTATTTGCTGAATTTTTATCCTGCTTTTCAGACCATTATTGCCTCCCATAGTGGCTTACATCAATACAAAGGAGAAACAGACCCTGTCATCAGACTTACAATTTAAAAAGTCAAGACACCGAAGGAAAGAGGAGTGGTGGAAAAAGGAAGACAAGGGACAAAGCAGTGAGCTACAATCATTCATATTCAGTTCATGCTAGGCTGATCTCCCCTTGCTTGTGTACTTGCCTGAACAGCTGGTGAAATTCATCATCATGCAAGCTTTTCCCCTTCCCCCTTGTGCTGTTCTGGGGGTTCTCCTGAGCAGATTTGGGCAAGGTGTGGGAGTCAGGTTGCACTTGGGGGACTGGCTTCCACTAGCTCAACAACTTAGGTGAATCTGGCCCACTGACTCTTGTTCCTTGGCCAGTGGTTGGAGCCAAAGTGTCATTTCCTTTGCTTCTGCCATCCGAGGGCAACTGTCAGCTGAAGCAAAGTGCTTGCTTGCTTGCTTGCTTCCTACATTCCTTCCTTCCTGAAAGAGCAATCTTCCTTCAGCTGCGCCTTCTCTGGCAAATAGATGGGACCAGGTTGATCTTCCCCTTGCCTTGGTGCAACTTTCCAGTGGCTCTATGTCCATTGGCTGGTGGCAGAAGCCAGAGAGTATTTCCCTTCTATTTTCAGATAATTTGAGATAATGTGGAAGGTGTTTCACTCTTTCTTCAGTTTATTATTATTATTATTATTAAAATGATTTGGGGGGGGTTGGCTTCACACTAATTTCAGCTTGATTTTATGAGGTGAGAGGATCTGTAGTAATAAAGAGGCCAGGTGGCGCTGGAAACTGCTTTCTGAAACAACCACTAATTCAGTGCAGCTTTCCAATAAGGCCAACTGTCTAATGTATTAAAGTATTTCTGTTGTTCCCTTTCCCTCCCTCCCCTCCAATTCTGTAATAACCTGAACAAAGAGTACCTTATATACCCATAGAACAGCTATGCTTTTATAGGCTCCCTCTGTAACACTTTGTTGTTTAATACTCTGCATTGACTTTATTCTGACTTAACCCCTAATGTGCTGTTCTGCTTCATTTCCAGCTTTGAGGTAAAAAGAACTATGGAAGGATAGCTATCAGCATACATATTTATGCACATATATGCCGGTGTCTTTGAACCTATAAACACTACATTGGTGTAAAGCTTATTGATTATATATTTTTTTCATGTAGAAGTGAAATATAAGGAGGATTATCATACATTTTTAGATCACTCAGGGTCTTAAGTCTAGATATGCAGTAGTGCACATTCTCAGTTTGTAGCTAGGTTCCTTTAAAACCTGTTTGTGAAATATTTAGATTTAGATGATCAAAGCAATAAAATCAGATTACATCTAAATACTTGAGCTTAATTTAGCTGGGCTTTGTTAGTATATTCATTGTAGAACACTACAGGATATTTGGAGAATAGTTCAAATATTTTCTTCAAATCAAAAACCTGTCTAGTTAATCTGTCAGGTATCATTTATATCCTTTACATACAGTGCACAGTGTTTTTGAACAATAAGGTTATATCTCTCAGTCTTGATAACTTGAACTACAATAGTATGAGATGAAGGAGCTGGAAAAGTGGATCACTTAATTTCTTGAGGCAGTGTGTGCTCTGATGTGCACAAAGTTCTCCTCTTTGTGAGAATTTTCTCATTGATTTAAACAGAGGTCAAAGGGAATGAAAGGGAAACTTAGCAGAATGCATCATAGGTCATGTTCGTCATTTCATCAAAGTAGCTGTTGGAGAAGTTAGACATAAAATGTTAAATATGACTGTTGAAAGCAGATTGTTTCATAAGAATATTTTTTTAAAAAAATGCATAATAATGATTTTATTCTGCTTGGTAATACTAAATGAAAATTATTTTGTTTGGTTTTAGAAATGGAGAATTCATCTTCAAGCATAGAATCTGAATACATCAAGAACCTCCAACAGCAAATTTACTTCCTTGAACTGGAGGCTAATTTTCTATATCCTCTACCATTAACTAAAAGCCAATCTATTAAATAATCACAGGAATGGAATACAGGAGTCCCCACCCCCCACGACATACACAAGGGTTACGTTCCTGGACTCCACATGAATAAATTAAATCACGTAAAATAGGGACGGCACTATTGAGAGAGGCTGGAAAGTAGCTCTCCCTCAGCAGGTCCCCACATGCCTTCCCCAGGTGGCGAGGTGCCTTTGCGCATGCATGCCCTGCCTGCTTCTGGTGACCAGAAAGCTGAGCTGGGGATCAGTGGCTGGGTGGCTCCAAGTGCCCAGAGCCACTGTGGGGCCTGTTGGTGCTCTCCCTGTTAGTCTTGAAAGTTGCTGGAGATGGTTTCTTTTTATCTAGTTTCTCCCCCATCCCCAAGAAATAATGTTGCTGCCTGCTTGTGGGGTGGTGAGGGAGACGGCGATGATGATTAGAGGGCAGGCAACTCTTGGATCCTGCTCAAGGAACAAAATTGATACGAACAAGGGAAAGAGGGAAGGGCAGGTGGGTAGAGATGCAGAGTTATGCAGAGCTAAGGATGGTACGTGAGTTGGGGGCAGAGAGACACTCGTAGTGGCCATGCAAACTGTATTTACCCACTCTTCAGCTCTTCTGTGCCACTCTTCAACTCTTCTGTGCCATTTTTGCCTATTTCCTGCTTCAAATCATTTACTTGTTTATTTTGTGGTGACACACACAAACCTTGTTGCGGGTGTATAGAATTCATATAAGATGTGGTGGGGTGCCTGTATTGAAAAGAAACACTTGAAAAGGAACATTGGGATAAATTATTTTATTTTTATGGTAGCTGAATGAAAGCAGCTTGACAATTTTCTATTTTAAAATTTGACAGTTTTCTTTTTTAACATTAATTTCAAATTGCATTTTATCCTTAACTTGCTGTCATCACTCGTGATCAGGCTAAAAAACACACCAAACTGCAACCTCTCATTGCATCTGAAACAGAACAAATGCTGCAAAAGCTACAGGTGTTTTTCTTTATTATCTCTCTAATGGCATAACCAGTATTTTCCAGTTGAACATGTAAATCTTGCTCCCTTAGTTAGGCTATCAATGTACTGTAGTAGTAGTAATAATAATAAATATCGTTCACAGGAATTACAGTCTTATTCTGATGGCCTTCAGCTGGAGCTAAAGAGAAAAGAAAGTGGTTTGAACATACTGAAGACAGAGAGGGAACAACTTAGTAACCAGATCAACATGGCTGATGGTAATATTTAATTTGGTGTTATTCCTGTGACCAGAGCTTTTTTGGGTGGGTGGGGGTGTTACTCAAGGGTACACAGTACCAACACTCTTTTTTCCTAGAAAAAAAGCACTGGTTAAAAGTGTGGCACTTACTGTAAGAACTTCATGGTGAGTACTGGCACCCTTTTATCTAGAAAAAAAGCACTGCCTGTGACTGACATGCAGTCCTGGTGTCTTCTTTCACCACAGCCCTCAACATTTTTATTTTTTATACAGTAAACAGTGGGAAATTCTGAAGGCTTTTAGCTTCTGAACACTATGAGTAAGGAAAGCCCTTGGCTTAATGAATTGGCAGTTGTGGGATAAAGGACTGTTGGTAGACATAACACCAAGATACATATTCTATAAACAGAGCAAGCCTAAATTCATTTTCCAGAGACCAAGTGCATCTCCCAGTGCGCTTCCGAACACAATTCAAAGTGTCAGTGCTGACCAAGTCTTAAATGGCCTTGGTCCAGTATACGTGAAGGAGCATCTCCACCCCCATTACTCAGCCCAGACACTGAGGTCCTCCTCTGAGGGTCTTCCACTGGTTCCCTCACTGCAAGAAGCAAAGACATCTGAAGGCAGCCCTGTATCAGATATTTTATATATTCTGAAAGCCACCCAGAGGGAGTTGCCGCCGGGCGCGCAAGGCTTGCAGATAGCAGCCTGTTCTGGGGGCTGGGGTCGGGGGAAGCTCGGGCTTGGGGGGGGGGGAATAATTTTTTTTTATTCATTTCCCCCCCTAAAAACGAGGTGCGTCCTATGGGCCGGTGTGCCCTATAGGGCAAAAAATACGGTAATAAAGTTATTATTATTATTGTTATTATTTATTTAGGCAACATTTAAGATAAAAGGGAAATATGATGTTAAAAAGTAAATAATCCAAATAGCCAATATCATTGCAGAAAGGCTGCAATTTTGATGAAGACAAACTGCTACTATTCCTATTTAAATGACCTTGGCAGAGGAAGAATGGAACATGGGCATCTCAGATATAAACACAAAACCGACTGGGTTTCGGGTAATCTGGAACTATGCTGGATACATAATTTCCTTGTTAAACCAAACCTTTTTAAACCACTGGAGCTTTACTAGTTCTGAAGAGCCAAGTGGTGCTTGATATTGATAAATCATTACACAGACAGTGAAAGAAGCAAGATGTTTAATAGGGAGCATGTGTAAATATAGATAGAAATGCTGCATTTTTGAAGAGTGAGGTTCAGAGTTCAGACTCCCTCCCATCCAGTGCCATTCTTTTAAAAAAGAATACTGCCATCACGTGGTGAAAGTGTGTATTAATACTTCAAATTATGCCTTCAGGATAAGTAAAGTTTGTTTCCAGTGATGGAGTTTATTGATTATCCTTTCTGTAATGTAATTGTATTTTTGCATTCTTTAATTCTGCATTCTGCTGCCAATGGAAGGCTGTTTTCATGCCTAATTGTAGCTTGGGGGACGGGATCTTTGTAAAGAATGCAGCTTGAGAGGGAAGAGCTAGGCTTTCCTTCCCTAGTTACAATTTCCATGAAGTTTACCTTCCCTTTGACAATTTTGCTTTAAAAGTTGTCTCTTTCTCAAGTTCATTGAGATAGTAAAGTTTATTTATTTATAAAACATTTATATACGGCTATAGTGTGTTTGTGTGTGTGTGTAATCAGAGTGGTTTACGACAATTATACATGAAATCATACAGTAAAAAAATGTATAAATTTCCAAAATCGGAGATCAACTATTACAGAAGTGTATTTTCTTAATTGTCAGCATAAGCTTGGCAGCATAGAAAAGCTCAACATTAGTCCCTACCGAAGTGTTGTAGGCCACTCCATAAACATACAGCATCATGACTTATAATGATGTTTTGACTACAGCCTTGATTGAAAAACAAGTAATCTCCACAAACACAAGAATTTCATGAACTAGGAGATGTTTGCATTCTTGAATTTAATGTGTAATTCTGAATTTATCTGCCTTTTAAATACTATCTTTGTTTTTTATTTCTCTTTCTAAAAAGCAGCATGTAGCATGTTTTGCTCAAGAAGTCTTGGGATTTCTTCTTGTTTTCCATTTTTAATACTACTGTTTAATATTGTAGCTTTAATATCATCTTACTGCTTGTTCAAATATCTTTTTACACACTCAAAACCAGTGTTTTTCTTAAAAAATTGTTAGGGGTACTCTCATTTTCCTACTCATATTGAAATACTGCCTCTCAATGAGGCCAAACTTAGATTCACAAAATGTTTAGGGGTAGGCGTACCACTGTGTGTCCCCCCCCCCGAAAAAAAGCACTGCTGAAAACCAGAGTTTTATTTATTACATTTTCCTTTTGGTTTACATTCCCTTCTCCCCACCTTCTGCACTAGTAACTTTGATACATGTTTGAGTGGTTCCTGCAGCTCCTCCTGCCTAAGGCACTTCTTTTGACCTTTTCACTTTACATCCATTATCCAGTTGAGCACATCAGTTTGTATGATTTTAAGTGTCACACTATTTTGATGATGTATACATTTCTTCATTGTATCTCCTTTCTTGATATCCTCTCTATCTAAAGGCAGTTTCGGATAAATGGCTTTTCTTTCTGAAGCCTAACATTTAGAATATGAATGCAAAATGCTGTGTTCTAACTGTCCAGTAATTCAATTCAGCCCTTAGTTTGAATATCAACCTTGAAATTCCTCTGCTTTTTAGATTTAGATCTTTGAGCTGAAAAAGTAGGTCTCTAGCTCAAAAATGTCATGACTGATGTTGACTCTAATGCAAATTATCGTCCCCCTGGAAACACAAAAGTAACACAGAAGAATGGTGTGGGTTTTTAACTTCTTTTTACGATCTATAATATTATATGCAGTTGACATTCTGTATTATTATTTACAATCCTCCACCACTGGTCTCCTGCTTCCAAGCAGCCTCCTCGTTGGCACTGTTTTCTTTCTTTGCCTGCAGGGCAGATACCTAAACAAACAACTTTAATTTTTTCCCAGCTTAGCTTTTTCTCCTTTGACAGAAGTATTAGCCCCATGCATTGCTGATATACATCTACCCCTTCACTTAATCTCTTAACTGTTGTTGTATTTACCTGAGTTTGGATCATTTCTGTAAAGTATATTTTATTAAACAGTGTCAGTGGCTGGCTTTAGCTGGCTGCCTTTGCTCTTCTGTTTTTTTGTAATACTGATCACACCTGTATGCATTCAGCCTTTCTTTAACAAGGAATATCTGTATGATAATAGTTCAATGATGAAGACTTTTATGAGAAGTAGGCCTATAAAAAGGGGAGCAGGAATAGAGTGGTGTGATTTTTTTCCAATGATGTGGGCTTTGGGAACAGTATCTCGAGAATTATACAAGTTACGATTCATGAAAATATAGTTATTTGACTGTAAGCTTTGTATAAAGCTTTGAACATCAATTTGTGCAAGCATGCAAGCTTCGACAGATGTCACTTTTTTGCTCACTTTTAATGAATTTCATAACCATCTCCACTCTGGACATTATAGTAATGTAGATCTGCATTCTGTGACAGAAATAGAAGCTTTTAAGGTCTCCCTAAGGAGCACATATGGTAACGTGCAATACATTTAATGAACGTTTGCCATGAGTAGATCAGGCAGACTATTCACAAAAATAAAAAAAAACAACACATGAGAAAGCCATTTCCCATTCCTGGGGAAATGACGTTGCGGGCTGGGAGCAAGCCCTACCCATGTGCATGGGGCGGGATAGCCCCAGCGCCACTGGGGGGTCCTCGGACATGTCATCCCTTGCTGACCAATCTGGACGGTCCGGGGGCATGGTGCAGGCTATTTAAACTGCCCGCGACTGAGGACTCTTGCCCTTTTCTTCCTGCTTGCTCAGTTCTCCCACCCTCCCTCCCTAAGGTTAGGCTCGTTATCTCTTGACTTTACTATGGACCTCGGTTGGTCGCCTGTCGAAGGGGCCTGGTAGGAATTTTTTCCACTTGGCAAATTGGAACCAGCCGTTTGGTTTTTCGCCTACCTCACAGCAAATCATCACAACTTTGTAAGGTTTGGCAGCTAGGCATTAGAGTATTCGGTTGAAGGAGAGGGGAGGTAGTGGCCATCACCTGCCCCTCCTAATTCAAGGGTATTCCGTTAAAGGAATCCGAGGGGCATGGTCTCTGTCCAAAGCCCCAGATGGGGGGCTAGGGCCATGGCACGACCCCTAGCGGTGACCCTGAGGGAGTTCCTAGTTGATGTGCGTCAGCAGGGCTCCCCCTACTGGTGGTTAACCCTTCCAAGACTTCCTGTGAAGGGGCAGGAGTCAGATATAGTCGTGTGGTTTCCAACGCCTAAGCCAATACCACTCATATTCTGTAACCAATAAAGTTGTGGCCTTTTTCACCCATTAACCCAAAATACTGTTTCATGTGTCTTTATTCCAACATCCCGGGAGGATTTGGGAGCTTGCCATGCAAAGAAATTGGGGGTCCCCACTTCTCATTCTGAGCTCTTCTAAATCCAGCTCTAATGATATGCTTAAAAGAAAGCAGCAATGAAACTTTTGGATTTGGTTTCATTTCAGTTAGTGCTTCCTCAAATGGTGTGTCAATTTGACTATGGAACAATAGTTGGACTTCTGTTTTTAAGTGTTCTATTTTAGGCTTTAGAAATAAATTCTTATTTATGCTAGCAACTGGAATTGGAATGTTACATTCTCCTCCCTTTCTCCTTTAGAGCGTCATTCGAAAGAGAAACAGGCTTTGGTAGAAGAAATCATAGCACCAAAGAGAAAGAAGGAACAAAATGACAGAGAGATCTCTGCAAAAGAGGTAGAGATACTGCGTGCTCAACAGGAACTGGAGCAGCAACAGATGAACCTGTGTAACACGGAACATACTATCCTTGTACTACAAGCAAAGGTAATCTGATTGCTTTGTTTCTAGCAATTACTGCAAATACTAATACAGTGGTACCTCGGGTTAAGTACTTAATTCGTTCCAGAGGTCTGTACTTAACCTGAAACTGTTCTTTACCTGAAGCACCACTTTAGCTAATGGGGCCTCCTGCTGCTGCCGCGCTGCCGGAGCATGATTTCTGTTCTCATCCTGAAGCAAAGTTCTTAACCTGATGCACTATTTCTAGGTTAGCGGAGTCTGTAACCTGAAGCGTATGCAACCTGAAGCGTATGTCACCCGAGGTACCACTGTATGATTATCATTGTAGTCTGGCAGAGGAGGACATCAGTTAGATATCTCACACCAGAGGTGCCTGTATGATTCAGACAACAGTTTGGGAAAAGTGACCCAAAATGTCTTAAATGAGTCAACCAAGCAACCTGCTACTAGGGGAGGTCAAAGCCTCAAGACTGTTACCCAGTCTGGTTTGGGGGATATTACACCACAGTTACGGTGATACTATTTCAGTCTCGTTGCTGAAAAGAAGGCCAGCTTAGGCATCTTATGATGTTGTTGGTGCCTAGAATTAGTCATCACCATATAAAAACAGATGACTGGTGTTGATAGAGCAGGCCATCTGTTTGGCTGTGTTCATACAAACTCAATAAAGCAAGAAGCCCCCTGTTGCTTGTGTGTGTGTTTTACTCATGCTATATCTTTGGACTCTTTTTGGTGAAAGGATCCAGAAACTTCATCTGCATACATGATGTTGCTATCTGGGAAACTGCAGAATGGCAACCATTTGTAAGCCCCAAATATTGACACATATTCATGCAACCAGGTTTGAGCTGTGATAAACTATACTTACCTTATTTCACCTGTTGAAATTAAATCAAGGTTAAGCAACGGTCAGAACAGCAGAAGGCGGTGGAGTTGCAGCTTTCTGAAAAGAGGCAGGAGTTATTGAAAGTTCAATCTGCTGTGAATGAAATGGAAGATAAGATCTTTAAGAAAACAGCAGCGATGCAAGAACAAATCACTCACGAACTACGGTATCAACAAATGAATCTGGCAGATTGTGAAGACTAGTTGAGGTTGCATTGTTTTAAATTCAGCAAATATCCACAAAGTTACAAGACCATCTGCCCACTCATGCCTTTATGCATAATTGATTGCATCCAAGTAGCCTAAAAGAAATAAGAGCAAATTCACTTCCAGCTCTTGACCCAGTCATGAAACATATTGTCTCCCATATGGAGGACCTGCCTTACAGTTTTGAAAACTGCTGTGATTTAGTAATACAGTTTCTGCTGCAGGAAAGAGAAAGTTGTGTCCTTGCAGAACTTCGTTTTGTAGCCTGGAATTGGGTACCCCAGCACACAAGGGACCAGGCTTCATCCATGTGTTTGGAGAGCATGCTTATTAGTTGATTATTGCTCTTCTATTATAACACATTCCTTTATCTGTTCAAGTTTTTCTTTGATTTGATTTGATTATTATTTTTTATTGTGGTGACTTATTTTACTGTGGATTTTAATTGTTGTGAAGCTGTCTTAGGAAGTTAGGTGTTCCTTGAATCAAAAAGCAGGATATAAATGATTGGATAAATAAAATGTGCATACATTTTCTGGTTAGGAATGAGATAACTCTCCTTCGTCAACAAATACGTGAGAGAGAGCTACTAGCAGAACAGGATCGTTTCTTAAGAAGTAAAATGGTGGGTGATTATACAGCACTGAACAAGGAAAATTCTGCACTGCGGTCCAGGCTCTTGGAACTTACCAGGCAAACAAACATTGTAAGAAAAGAAACAATCTAACCAATTGATATAAACTATTTGCAGAAGATTGTACATAGGAGAGTTCCTGTTTTTCAACAGATTTGTGCGTGGAAGTTGCCAAATAATTATTTTTTATAGTTCATTTACATAAACCAGTAAATAGTTGACGAATAAGAAGCTGTAAATTCCTGAAAGCCACTGATAGAAGTAGGCCAACTGAATATTCATTCTTCCTCTATCTCTCAAGGGGTGAAAATGTTACTACTTTTAAAATACATCTATGTCATGCAAATTAGATTGTGAGATCTGGGTATAAATAATTTCCTTCAGTGTTTAAATAACACTTTGGGAAAATAATAATAATTATATAATATCCCTTGAGTGCTGAGCAAAAGCATAATGTTAGGACAATTCAGACACCAAGAAGCAAGGAAAGGAAAATCTGAGTGACCTGTGTTTTCAAGGGTATTACATAGGAAGAGCTGGATACATTTATTCACTGTACCAGATTCTCCCGATTCCAAACAGATTAAAGACACGCAGAACTTGTTTGGATTTGAAACTGATTCTTCATTTATCTTCATAGTAGATAAATATGGATGTGTATCCATTGTGAGTTATGCTGGCCAAAAAACAGTCATGTAGCAGACTTGTGCTCTATATTTTTCCTATTACCTGTTTTAACCAATTTCATTTTTACAACTGGTTAGGCACTAAAAGCATGTGCCTCCTGAGTTGTCCTTTGTTATAAGTGCATGCTTTTCCAAACCTTTTGCTGGGAGCTTTCATTGAGGCCAATTAACTAGGAGCTGTAGGAAGTTAAAGCCTGTGTAGGCAGACATAGGAAAGGGTCCAGCTACACAACTAAATTATTTGAAGGTTATTACTCCAAATGCCACTGATCAACTGCTGTGCTTTCAAGAACTGTACAAGATATGTAATTTCATGCTTAGTTCACCCTTGTATAACTTGCTACAGGAGAAAGCACTCAAGGAGGAGAGCTATACATCACACTCTGCCAGCATTGCTCAGTTTCTTACTTTGAAAGATCGTGAAGAACATCTGCGACAAGAGATCAAGAGGCACCAAGAACTCCTGAAACAGGAAAATAACATCTTGCAGGATCTTGAGGATAAGGTTGTATGATGCTAGAGATTCTCTTAGTGCTTTATAATTCTGAAAATGAGCAATAGGACTCATTTCTTAGCAGGTTCATAGATCAGAACACTAATCTAGGCATAAAGGGATACTGAAGGATTTTTCTTGACTGGGTCAAACTGTCTTCTTTCTTTCTTTCTTTGCCAATCACTTGTGGCCAAGTATGATTGTCTTCCATAAACATGGTCTTAACGGTGTGTTCTTAAGTGACTGTGGTGGCCAATTCTGGATCCACACATTCTTTCACAGTGTGGATATAGGTTTCTGGGCAGGAGTTGATCACGGTGAGGATTTGCCAAACGTGCCTTCCTCTTAGCTCATTTTGTCCCATGTTCGTGCTTCTTCACTTCTGTTATGCCTTTGGTAAAGGCTATTATCCAATTGGAGTGCTCGCAGGCCAGTGTTTCCCAATTATCTATGCTTATACTGCATTTTTAAAGATTTGCTTCAAGAGCATCTTTAAACCTCTTTTACGGTGGCACTGGTGGCGCTGTGGTCTAAACCACAGAGCCTAGGGCTTGCCCATCCGAAGGTTGGTGGTTCGAATCCCTGCGACGGGGTGAGCTCCCGTTGCTTGGTCCCTGCTCCTGCCAACCTAGCAGTTCAAAAATATGTCAAAGTGCAAGTAGATAAATAGGTATCACTCTGGCAGGAAGGTAAATGGCATTTCTGTGCACTGCTCTGGTTCGCCAGAAGCAACTTAGTCATGCTGGCCACATGACCCAGAAGCTGTCTACAGACAAACGCCGGCTCTCTTGGCCAGTAAAGCGAGATGAGTGCCGCAACCTCAGAGTCCTCCGCAACTGGACCTAACGGTCAGGGGCCCCTTTACCTATTGTCCACCAGTATTTCGCTTTCAATTCTTAAGTTGGAAATAGAGTAGTTGCTTTGGCAGACATCTGAACCACATGACCAGTCCAGCCAAGTTGATGTTGAAGAATCATTGCTTCAAGACTGGTGATATTTTCTTTTTCCAGTACACTGACATTAGTTTCAGAGACAAAACATTTCAGAAACATTTTTATTTTGATACTTTGGTCTTTTATTATCTCTCTTTCTGGTTTATTTATTGTTTGCGGTTTCTAACAGATTAGAATTTTGGGGAAAGGAAACACATCTTTTAAGTTAAGCATTGCAACAATGAGCAGTCAAGTAACTGAAGCAAGAGCCTTGTTGGACAGAGAGGAGCAGGACAATGTTGAACTAAAAAGAGACAAAGTTTTGCTGGTTGATCTTGCATCTAATCTACAGAACCAGGTAAACTCTTTTATCCAGTCTATAATGAAGTTGCGGGTCTGCAAACAACGCCATTTTGGGCTCAGTTGGAGCCCAAATAGATAATTCCTATGTATATATAAGAACATAAGAAAAGCATATACCTCTGTGAATCCCACAAACAGGACATGAACATATTAATGCTTGCTTGACATCCCCAGCAATTAGTATTCAGAAGTGTACTGCTTGTTACCAGAAGTAATGTAGTCATGATGACAAATATGTAAATCATGCTATTTACTGATAATTTGGGGACATTTGCCATTATGAGCTTTCCTTGACAAACCCTACTTTATTTAATGATGTATGTGGTGGACAATGCATCATCATTATTTGTATAGCACTATCATTGTGTATGGTGCTTTACAGAGTACCAAAGGACCCATACCCCAAGGTGGCTTAGGATGTAATACTTGACATAAATGAAATAACAAAGGGAAGGGAAGGAAGTGGAAGCAGGTGTAAGTGAGGGAAATATGCATTTATATCATTTGTGCATACTTTATGAAGTCTGAGTAATCCTTACATTGTACTCTTATGTGTGTTTATTTGGAAGTAAATCCTATTGAATTCTGTGGAAGTATTCCCAAGAAAGCATGCATAGGTTTACAGTCTTATTATAAAGCACAAATATAACTGCAAACCTAATTTGCTTTTGCTTGTAAACCTAGGGCCAAACTACATATTATGCTTATGCATATCATGATGCTTAAAAATGTGATTAGCACCAGTCTTTCCTCTTTTAAAAAAAGCAGCTGCAGGGAACCCAGTCTGGATTGCGACCACAACGTGAGGGAATTAACATTTTCCCAATGTACTCAACTGAGTTTGCTATCCATTAGTTTCATACATTTATAGACCTCTTACTTTTTTCTTTGTAAGTAGGCCTCTTACTATTAATGAATTTCTAAGCAGTTTACAATAATGAAAACCCAGATACATGATTAAAATATACAGATGTACCATAAGCCCAATTTCAGATGATTTACATTGAAAAATCCAAATACATAAAGACACAATATCCATATCTATAATAACTATATATAACTAAAATTGGAGAAAATTTCTAGGCAGCATGGTACAAATTCCCAGTCAACATAAAGCACACTATTCACAAGCCTTTCCCACAATATTAGTCACACCATCCATTCGAAAAACCACTGCAGCCATTCACCACCTGATACAGTATGTCTGCTTGCAGCACCTTTTGGGCAAAAGGTTGTTTGAGAGGTGATTTTCAGGAAAGAGGAATGGGTTAAGCATCCTCCAGTTGCTGCAGCCCAGATCCACTGTACCATTTCCTAAGCACTTCCTTTTCTTGTTAGGAAAGAGAAGAAAGAGGTATTCAGTGTATTTTTTAAAAAAATGTTTGCTTAATATTTGTTCCTAAGGAACATCTTTTCTTTCACAATTTTCTTTCTTTAGCTCATTGATAAAGAAAGCAGTCTTCTACAGACTTCCAATAAGATGCTACAGCTGGATGAAGCAATATCAGCGTTAAAAACAAGGCATGTGTTACATCAGTCTCTTGAATCAGAAAAATGGGATAAAATCTCCAAAATGGCAAATTCAATGAAGAAACTCAACAAGTCAATGACAGATGTTGTAGTCAAAATGGGAAAATAGGAATCTGGTATTGTAGATGGGTTTTGATGTCTTAGAATTTTGAACACTGATGAATTTTAAACAACATTTATATGGTGTAATGTGACCTAGACAATTTATAGTAGAAATTGACTCCCCTACATTTCTACTGTTAGAGGTGTCTGTTGGATCAAAAGTTCTTTCCACAAGCAGAGTGGCACACTTGGTTTCACCTACAATGTTTAGGGTTTTTTATCTGTTTTTGTAGACCATCATATAATTGAACATTTTGTATGTCCTCATATATATAGAGAGAGAGAGAGAGAAAGATAGTGTGTGTGTTACTTTAGTTGTTGTGTGTGACTTGCTCTTCAGGGCATCATATTAGAGCACCTTCCGATGGTAGTCTTAGCATATCTTTGTCGATATGGTCCAACTTAAGCATTTCCTTGGCTGGTTGTTTTATATGGTAATACATTGATCTTTATAATTGATATATATAAAGTGTAAGCACTGATACCTTGCCAGCAAAAAGTTTTGGTAATCTGTGGATGAAAATCCACTGGCTTCTATGACCCTTCTATGTTTATGTTTAAATGTGCCTGTTTAAAAATATGTAAAAAAACCCCAAAACTACATCTATGGTTTTCAAATGCAACTTCCTATTCCCACATAAATAACAAATCTCTTCTTTATCCCAAGTAGAAATGCAAATTGCAAAGGAGCCAACTTGCCCAAGAAAGCAATTAATAATTTATATTCCACAATATTTCTGATTCAAAACCAGTTCACAGGCAGATTTCAGGAAGATCGTTACACATGTATAAATTGAAGGATGCCTTAGGCAGCTATATGATCTTTCACACTTTTATCTGTAAGAAACAAAATTAAGATGCAATACAAAGTTTGTAATGTGCAGTGTTACAGACTGCTTTAGGCAGTTGCTTGTTTTAGACGCCGCCACCCCCACCTAAGTAATGGTATGCCTTTTTCCTCCTTTAAATCAAGAAAACTCATGTCACTCTAAACCAAGCGTCAGCAAACTTTTTCAGCAGGGGGCCAGTCCATTGTCCCTCAGACCTTGTGGGGGCCGAACTATATTTTGAAAAAAATAAATAAATAAACGAATTCCTATGCCCCACAAATAACCCAGAGATGCATTTTAAACAAAAACACACATTCTACTCATGTAAAAACACTGGGCAGGCCCCACAAATAACCCAGAGATGCATTTTAAATAAAAGGGACACATTCTACTCACATAAAAACATGCTGATTCCCTAAAGGGCACCAGAATCGTGGAAAGAAGCTTATATTACACTAATACCAAAAACAGAGACTGAAAAGACTCAACTTAGGAACTACCGTCCCATATCCTTATTAAATGTGGATTACAAAATCTTTGCTGATATTTTGGCTAAGAGACTGAAAAAAGTACTGATGGAGGAGATTCATAAGGACCAAGCGGGCTTTCTTCCGGGAAGACATCTTTCTGACAACTTGAGGAATATAATTGACATTTTGGAAAAGTTAGAAGTGAACATAAATACTAAAGCAGTTTTGATATTTGTGGATGCGGAGAAAGCCTTTGACAACATTTCTTGGAGTTTTATGAAAAAGAACCTATAGGGTATGGGGGTAGGCCATGGTTTTGAGAATGGTATAGGTGCAATATATTCAGAACAAAAGGCCAAACTAATTGTAAATAATATGGTTACAGAACAATTCAAGATAGAAAAGGGGACACGACAGGGATGCCCAATTTCCCCTTTGCTCTTTATATCGGTCCTGGAGGTTTTGCTGAATGTGATTAGAAGGGATCGGATGGTTAAAGGTATACAGGTCGGAGCTAAACAGTATAAATTGAGAGCATTTGCAGATGATCTAGTTTTGACACTACAGGAGCCAGAATCTAGTACTAAAAGAGTTTTAGAATTAATTCAAGAATTTTTGTTTCAAACACTGCAAATCTTGGACAAAATGGACTGTTTCAAGAAGTGGCAGAAAGACATTTCTAAATTTGTCTGGCAGGGCAAGAAGCCTAGAATAAAATTTAAGATATTAACTGATGTAAAGGAAAGAGGTGGATTTGCCCTGCCAGACTTCAAACTTTATTATGAATCAGCAGCATTTTGCTGGTTGAAAGACTGGCTGCTTCTTGAGAATACAGACATTTTGGATCTTGAAGGTTTTAACAATGTATTTGGGTGGCATGCATATTTGTGGTACGACAAGGTTAAAGCACACAAAGCCTTCAAAAATCATATTGTCAGGAGAGCACTGTTTAATGTTTGGATTAGATATAAGGATCTATTGGAAAATAAAACTCCAAGGTGGTTGTCACCAATGGAGGCTAAGGTTCAGAGAAAACTTAACATGGAGGCCAAATGGCCAAAATATTGGGAAATTTTGGAGCAAGAAGGGGACAGACTGAAACTGCAGAGTTTTCAGAAATTAAAACATAAAGTGCGAGATTGGCTTCATTATTATCAGATAATGGAGGTTTACAATTCGGATAAGAAAGTTGGTTTCCAGGTGGAAAAATCTAAATTGGAAACAGAATTGCTAGAACCCAAAACTAAGACTTTGTCAAAAATGTATAACTTGCTGCTGAAATAGAATACTCACGATGAGACGGTTAAATCTGTAATGATTAAATGGGCACAAGACGTTGGACATAATATTATGTTTGCTGACTGGGAACAGTTGTGGACCACCGGGATTAAATTTACGGCATGTAATGCCTTAAGAGAGAATATTATGAAAATGATATACAGGTGGTACATGACCCCAGTCAAGCTTGCAAAAATCTATCATTTGCCCGATAATAAATGTTGGAAATGTAAGGAAACTGAAGGTACATTCTTTCACCTTTGGTGGACGTGCCCTAGGATTAAGGCTTTCTGGGAAATGATATATAATGAATTGAAAAAGGTATTTAAATATACCTTCTTGAAGAAACCAGACGCCTTTCTCTTGGGCATGGTCGGCCAAGTGGTGCCAAAGAAGGACAGAACGTTTTTTATGTATGCTACAACAGCAGCAAGAATACTCATCGTAAAGTATTGGAAGACGCAAGATTTACCCACTCTGGAAGAATGGCAGATGAAACTGATTGACTGTATGGGATTGGCAGAAATGACTGGCAGAATCCATGACCAGGGAGAAGAGTCAGCAGAAGAAGATTGGAAAAAATTTAAGGACTACTTACAGAAATACTGTAAAATTAAGGAATGTTGAATGATGCTGGATTGAAATTGAGTGGTTTCTAGCTGTAATGGTATAAAGGAATATGGGCGGGGGGGAGAGGATTGGATAGAAAACAAGGTGTTATTATAAGCTGTAATGCTTTAAGTTAAGGATTTGCTGAACAAATAATTTGAAATGGAATACAAGAAGGGGAGGTATGAGGAGGTCAGAGAAATTTGTTATTGAAAAGTATGTGTTATGAACTATATGGGTTTTTTAAAATCTTTTTGTTTGTTTTTCGTTTGCATAAAAAATTGATAACTTTAATAAATATCTTTAAAAAAAAAACACACATGCTGATTCCCAGACCGTCCGGAGGCCAGATTTAGAAGGTGAATGGGCCGGATCCGGCCCCCGGGCCTTAGCTTGCCTACCCATGTCTAAACCCTTTCAAGGAAAAGGTCTTAACTATTTGTTCCAAGAGGAATCTGCCATTATGCTAATGATATTCATCCTCTTAAGTGTATGTCCATGTAAATGCCACAATCCAGACAGTGACTTGACACGAACCTAAGTGGGACATATGGCTTGTTTCCCTTGGAAAAAGACAGACATACAGAATACAAAACATTTTTAAAATGCCACTATCATAAGTGGAGAGTCCAGCTTTACATGTGAAACTAGTTGTGAGCCTTTGGGGATATAATGCTAGTTTTCTCTGCTTTTCTTCATAGCAGGTTCATTGTTATTATGTTCTGAGCTTCATTGTTATTTTTCCCATTTCATCATATATGAGAAATTACAGTTGGAATGTGCTTGCTCAAAGTTACTCAGCCTGAAGCTGGTTTAGGATTTGGTTGAGTCCTTTAACAGATAGGAAAAAATGGATATAACATGTTCATATGTTTGCTTTACACATGGATAAGGGTTGGTTAGGCCTTGGGAAATTTACAGAAATAATCGGAGAATGAGAAAAGTTGTGTGCTATCCTTTACTGATTTACTACATGGATTATTATTACTATTATTAATTAAATTTGTATAGTGTCCTTCATCTGTAGATCTCCGGGCACTTCACAGCATAAAAATACAAGGAACACAAAGCAGTAGTTATCCTTACAATGAGACAGAGTGGTTAAAGGGATAGCTGCTCATGCAAGTGAGGATCACAGCTGAGCTTTGATCTGGATCTGTCCCAGATTCAAACCCGGCTCTCTGGCCACACCACCACCACCAACAACAACAATAATAATAAGAAACAAACAATTTGCACCCTGCCCATCTGGCTTTCCCCAGCCACTCTGGGCAGCTCACAATAGAATATTAAAAACATGTTAAACATTAAAAACTTCCCTAAACAGGCCAATCACTGAAGTTTCCTCATCTGTGCACTTATGTATTTGCATTTAAACTAACACAGCCACCTTGCAGTCACAACAGTAACAACATCGTTATGAAAACATACTGAAGCAGCAGCAGAAAACAGAAGAAACTGCCCAGCCCATTCCAGACATAAGCAGCAACAATGACTCTCGGAACTAATCAAGAAGGAAGATCTACTGGAGCAAAATTGCCTTCACTAACTTTCTAAAAGTAAAAACAGGGGATTTGGTGTGCCTCTTCAGAAAAGGAGCTGCAGCTCCTTGCTAGCATGGACTCCCTCAGAGAACTTGAGGCGGGGAGGGGAGTATGAAGTGCAGGACGTGCAGGAACAAAAACAATCTCTCCCTTAACCTGGGTTTTAAAAAGCCATTCTTAGAAAAACCACCGCGCAGCTTGTCACGTGTATAAAAAGCGGCCCCGAGGGCGCGCGTGGGTGCTGGGCGGGAAGCGGGCCTGCAGGTGGCGCTGTATCGAAGCGCCTCCCCGCGCGCGAGCAAGAGGGAACGGAGCCGAGCGAGCGCGAGCCGGTAGCGGCTGGCGATTAGCGGGAGCAACAGTCGCGAAGCGCGGGAAGCGGCCGCAGCGAGTCTCTCCCCAGCCGAAGAAGCGGATCCCAGAGGGCCCTGAAGGGGGAAATGGAAGCGCAGGCGGAGGAAGGTCAGTTCCTTCGGCGGCCAAGCGGTTCGGAAAGGCGCGCACGCCGGTTCCTTTCTGGAAGGGGTGTCTCTCCGCTCTCTTTTCCCCTCTCAGCTTCGCGCTCGGTGATGTATCTATACTGCATCTATATCTATATATTGGAGTGTGGGGGTAATGTTTTAGTATCCACACCCCATCCTCATTCTGCATGATGGGAGGTAGAAAAAGTTTTGAAGAGACCCGCATGGCAAAATTGGATGAATTTTCTATGGGAAGTGTGAGGTCCACTGTTATTTCTTTCCTGTGGATCGGTAGAGTTATGGATATATATATATATTCTCAAGGTACATTTTGGAGTGCTTCGAGCAAAGGTGTCTTGCTCTGCTGTGATTCGCTGCAGTCGGAGCTGTTTCCTGAGAATCAAAACACAGCTGACCACCTTGAATGGCCGGTTCTCTTCTTGTCCCTTAACAAACTGCCACTTTTGAACCTTAAGAGAAACCAGGAAAATCGCCCGCCCCCCTCCACTCCACTTATTTCTCATAAAGTGCAATCTGATAAGCCAAATAACTGGACTGTTTTAGTGTGTGACATGCTTGCATGTTGTGTGCATAGTAACAGCTGTGGAGCACAATCCTGAAGTTGAGTCCCATTGTGTTCAGTGGAATACATTCCCATGTAAGCATGCATTGTTTAAGCTGCCATCCCAGTTACTTTCCAAGCAAGATCCATTCGCCACCACCCTGAGCCAGTAATAATTCTATTGTCATTCTTTATCCTCCTCCTTGCACTTAGTGTATAATGTTTCGGTAATGTGTTTTTAAAACGCACCCTTTTTGTACACTAAAACAGCAACAACAGCAACAACTCCACACTTGCATTTTCCACTAACATTTTTTGTCCTCTTCCTGGGATAGGAGTGCTGGTTACCTGTCGCTCACAGAACGAAAGTTTCTTTGTTGACTCCGAATGTAGTGAAAGCAATAAATATTTAGTTTAATTAAAGGCTCTCATGGGCTTTGAGGATGAAACAGCTTTCACAATACCTTCTGAAGTTTTATTTTGCTAATGATCATCTGGTTGATATATAAACCATCTTTCCATGAGGGTTATTGCAGTATTATCTCCCTAGGGCTTTGCTTGGATTGCTGCATAACAAGCTTGGCAATTCAAAGCAAATATACTGTTGTAATACCTCCTAAAAATCTACTGCTCCATAAACCTTATTCCTAACCAATAGTTTTCTCTGTTTGCTGTGTCTATGTGCACATCAGATTTATGGCAGATTTCATGCATTTCAGCTCGATATGGGTAGTATTAAAATGTTTGCTATTAAAGGAATATCTAGTAAAATTAGAGCTTTTCCATGCAGCATTTGCTTCTTAATGACCTCTGTCCTCACAGTGGAAAGTATAATCCTCTTCTTATGACTCGGTCAGTCGCATGCACACTGCTGAGTTGTTTCTAGGCCTAGTAATCACAGCGGAATGTTCTCTACCTTGTATTTTTAAGTGAAAAGAAGCACTCTTCCATCTCATTAACATATCTGAAAATGTTTGATTTCATTTTCTTGAGGGAGAAATGTGCATAAACCTCTTCCAACTGCCTTATCACAGGAATAAAAGAGCCTCCTTGTTGATTAAATATATATGCTAGTAATTTGTCTCAAGAACAATGCAAGTGGTGTTCTTTAAAATTCACCATTACTTGTCTTTGTTAATCATCTGAATCAGTGTTAGAAACTGAGCTATGAAAGCTAGGAGCTAAATGGCACCTTAAGCCATTTATGGGCGCATAATAACCCATTTAAGATTATGGGCGCAACAACGGAATGTCTAGGTGCACATTTTTATAAAAAGAATACAAAGCTGGAAATGAATGAACTGCAACTAAAATATTATGTTTATTTTTCACATGGTCTAGTCCTTCCCCTAATATTCTTAAGAAGGTCTCTTCTCCAATCTTCAGAGTAGCTGGAATTGGGGTGGCAGAAAAAGGTCCTACTTTCCTTCCATTCTGCAGTTTTAATCTGAAATTAAAGTACAGTGGTACCTCGGGTTACAGACGCTTCAGGTTACAGATTCTGCTAACCCAGAAATAGTACCTCGGATTAAGAACTTTGCTTCAGGATGAGAACAGAAATAGCGCAGTGGCGGCAGGAGGCCCCATTATCTAAAGTGGTACCTCAGGTTAAGAACAGTTTCAGGTTAAGAACAGACCTCCAGAATGAATTAAGTTCTTAACCCGAGGTACCACTGTACTGCTCCCAGAATTCAGAAACTGCCCGCACTAATGACATTCCCCGTCGCAAAATGCGCCTAGAACAATGGGAGTTTCAAACACTGATCTGAATGTAATTGGGCTCTGTTCCACACCTCAATTCTATGTTTATTTTTCTAGGAGTATTGATGGAATCTTAACTCCCAGATAGGCCAGTTGGGATAGGTTAGGTCAGGATGTGACAAATCCCCACCGCCCCACAGCTCAGCTGGCCTGAACCCAGTATAAATGACTTTAAAACAGTGTGGAGGTGGGGCTGCCTTGGCATCTCTCGCCCTGTGCTCACAGCAGCCTAGGCAGAAGGGGAGGGACAGACAGATGGTTGCACTAGCTTGCAGCTGGTTCAGCCAACAGGCCTGGCTCAGATACCAAGCTAGCTTAGCCCTGTCCCTTCACTGCCCCCCCCCCCCCACTTTTGGGCTCTGCTTGTGGACAGAAGGGTAAGGATGTGTGCCAGCAGGGTGATGCTTGCATCATTCTGTAGGCAGTAGGAGGCCAGCAGGGCTGGGCATCAGTACAGCTTTGGCCATTCTAACACACACCCCTGCCAGCTCAGGTCAATGAGGTCTGATTTGCCTTGCCACCCTGGCATATCTGTTCCTGCTGGCTAGGGGGCAACTCTCCAGTGCAAGTTATGCTGGTATAGAGGGCAAACTGTATCCTAACTCATTTGTGAGTTTCATCCACAGATCTTGGTGTAATGCCTAAGGAAGACCTTTTTTATTTCAGCAGGCAT
This sequence comes from Podarcis raffonei, assembly GCF_027172205.1. Taxonomy (NCBI): domain Eukaryota; kingdom Metazoa; phylum Chordata; class Lepidosauria; order Squamata; family Lacertidae; genus Podarcis; species Podarcis raffonei. The sequence goes on from NC_070604.1 coordinate 58,722,511, forward strand.
TTTATGGTTTTTGTTTTTAACTGATTTTTGTTGTTGTCATTTCAATGTTACTGTGCACCACTTAGAGACTAAGGTGTTAAGTAATACATCAACAAATACATAAAATAAACTTACAATATCAAAAATGCAGGAGTAACGAAATTCATCTCATAAGACAGGCAGCAAATGAATTATATTGTCACTCCCCCACCCCCACTAGATGCAGTTAGGTTGCAACTTGTCTTACACAGGAGAGTTGTCCCTTCATATCTTCACTGGTTAGGATTGCTGTCTAAGCTCCATTGCACTCAGCTGAGTACAATGAATTGAGCAATAATCTGTACATGGTGTATAGATGTATGTATAGTTGAAGAAATGGTCAGCACGTAGAGCCACTGTCAATTGTAAATCCCAGTTACGTGCATCTACACAAGCACAATGTTGCCCCAGCACCTTCCTGTGTGTAGTGAGTTTTATGTACATATGATTGTAGCCTAAGCACACACACTTTCATACCATAAGATGGAATTCAAACGTAAGAAGAGTGGCAGATAGGCAGCAACCTACGGATGATCGCTGCAAAACCGTAACTGCGTGCACCAGTTCAAACCCTTTAGCCCCTAGCCCCAAGAGCCATTTTCTACATTCCTGCCCTGTGATCGCTTCATGCACAGCCTTCCCTCAAATATTGTCAGATTAGTGTATAAATGCTCTGCTATAACTTGCTTTCCTATTTAACAGATGTGAGCCTGGGAGAAGCTTTTGACTGACCGCACAGCACACTCTTATCTGCAGTTTTACTCAGTGTGTGGCATTTAATTATTAATTGTAGATCTAAATGGGCATCAAAGACCAGAGCACTCTCTGTTCACCTCCCTTATAGTGTTGGCAAAACGACTTAGCAGTTAAACCTTATTTTGAGGGATTACCCAGAATACATGTAGTGCCTGTGCTGCTTACATGCTTTCTACATATTATTATTTATTCTGTGGGGCCTGTAAAGGGGTGTTTAATTTTTTGTTGTTGTGAAAAGGTTATGAGGGGAGGAAAAGGTTGGTGCATTGTTTGGTACCCACACAGGGAACAAGCATTTTCAAGTAACAGGCATGCTCCTTGAACCCTTTGTTTAGTGGTTTAAAGAAGCTGATTAAACAAAATGAAAGGGTTTGAACTGCAGTTCTTGGCTTGTCTAATAATTCTAGCTTGGATTGCAGCATAATGCGTTTCCCCCATTTTTGGCTTGCTTCCCATTTTGTAAATGGAATTCATCAATAATATTCTGAAGAATTAAATTCTTCACCACAAAAGACAACTGGGAATATATTAAGAGCTGATGAGCTGCAGCATGTAATTTGAATTCGTTCATATCTCAATCTCACAAATATCCTAGTTATCGCCATGTCAGATTTGATAGGCCTGTTGTACTTGGAGCCAAACTAGAATAATCTGCATCTGTGGCCATACTGTCTAGCTCTAGAGTCTGAGGGAGGCTCCCTCCATTGACTTGGCTGGACTAACTGTCATTTGGCTCCCTGCCCCCCCCCCCAAAATACTATATCCCCTGATGATTATTTTTAACATGGTCATTAACCATTTATGCAACTTTGGGAAGAACCGGTGCTCAATTTGTAAGCTTATATATTTTTACAGTGCCGAGAATGCTTCTGTTGGTTATTACTATACAGTGGTACCTTGGGTTACAGACGCTTCAGGTTACATGTTTTCGGGTTGTGCACCGCGCCAAACCCGGAAGTACCAGAACGGGTTACTTCCGGGTTTCGGCACTTGTGCATGCGCAGAAGCGCCAAATCGTGACCCGCGTGTGCGCATACGAGGCGCTGTGGGTTGTGAACATGCCTCCCACATGGATCATGTTCGCAACCCGAGGTTCCACTGTATAATATTGTTGCCTCAGATGCTAGTCCTACTCAGAGTAGACTCACTGAAATGAATTAAAAATCCAAACATTAATTTCAAAGGGTCTGCCCTAAGTAGGCTTTAGCTGGATGTAGCCTGTTATTATGACCGAAGTATCTTACCCAAGAAGATCTGCACAAACCAGTTTATCTGAGTGCATTATTTTCAGGGTTGGGGGACACATTTATTTTTAATTGCTTAATCATATGGGACTAAATGCATTATGTTGTAAGGACCTTTTATTAAATCTTAGAATTGTAAATTTGGAAGGGACCCAAGGGTCATCTAGTCCAGCCCACTTCAATGATCAAAAAGTCAACAGCTCTGGGGAACCTTCCCTAAAAAAGGTCAGTAACTTTGGGGTTCTACCCCTTAAAAAAGGTTGACAACTCCTGGAAACGGGAGGGGGGCCGCCGGAGGGATCTTTGCATCACGGCGCTGGATATGCTTAAGATGGCCCTGCCAGGAATCCTGATTAATTGCATCCAAACAAGCTAAAATCAGAAGCCAACTTTAAGGCTTGTTTGGAAGCTGTTAATTGTAGTTCACAGTTTGGACATGAACAGGAAGCTCTGTTTAATTGGTACTTGCAAGTTTATTTTGTCACTTGCATGAAAAAAGAAGTGAAGGATAAAGGAGCATGCAGAGTCAAGTGGTGCGGGTGCATGCGGCTTGGGCACTTCCAAGTTTATTCAGCCAAAATTTGATTGTCCCAAATCAAACAGTCATTTTGCGGAAGAAATGTTGAACCACTTTGTGCATTATTAATTATGTCAGCATATAAAGGTAAAGGTAAAGGTACCCCTGCCCGTACGGGCCAGTCTTGACAGACTCTGGGGTTGTGCGCCCATCTCACTTAAGAGGCCGGGGGCCAGCGCTGTCCGGAGACACTTCCGGGTCATGTGGCCAGCGTGACAAAGCTGCATCTTGGCGAGCCAGCGCAGCACATGGAAACGCCGTTTACCTTCCCACCAGTAAGCGGTCCCTATTTATCTACTTGCACCCGGGGGTGCTTTCGAACTGCTAGGTTGGCAGGCGCTGGGACCAAGCAGCGGGAGCGCACCCCGCCACGGGGATTCGAACCGCCAACCTTTCGATCAGCAAGCCCTAGGCGCTGAGGCTTTTACCCACAGCGCCACCCGCGTCCCTCATGTCAGCATATACTTTACTTAAAAATCAGTTCGAACCAAGAGTTTTGTTCTTTGTTCCACATTTTCTATAACATAGAGAATAGAAATATTTCCCAGGCAATCTGATATGCCAGCAAATATAGGACAAAACTTTGAGGGTTTAGATATTTGCTTTCTTGTATTTGTTGTTATGCAGCTTATATTTAAAGCACTTTGTGAGTCTCATTTATCAAGTAGTAAGGTTTTAGCTGGAGCTTTCCCTCTATCTCCATTCCTTTTCTCAACTTGGAGAGTTTACTTTTCCCTTGGTTGACAGGGTAGTCTATGACTAGCTGCTCTTTTTTAATTTTTAGAGTAAATTGTCATGGTTGTTAATATTTGTATGCTACTTTTCCAACGGCCAAGTTCAGCTCAAAGTGGCTCAACAATAAGTATTAACAAATACAAACAGCACTTCTTAATACAAAATAATTATATAAAAAGGTATAATAAAACACAATTACTCAACCAAAACAATATAGAATAGCAAAACCACAAAATACGAATCAAGCACACTGGATAAGTATTAGGAATGCCAGTTAACCCTACAACCAAAAAGGAAAAGGACCAGAATTGAACAAGTGTTTTGACAAATCCAAAAGGAGAAGATTGTTTTACTTTATTGAGAATCATAAAGATTGTCATTCTCTGCCATCAGCCTTTCTTTCCTGTTTTTATAGAGTTGATGTGAAGATTCCAGCATCTGTGTTTTATGAATAACTTTCTTGTTTCCTCTTATCTGTGGGTTTGGGTAAGAGTTCTTCCACTGTCAGGGAGATTGTCACATTTGCTAACATTTTATTGGCCCTATCCTAGAAGTGAGAGCAGAAGCAGCCTAATGCAAAGTATCCTCAATCTCTGAAAAAGTGTGAATTATGACAATAGTCCAGTATTCCTTTCTAAGTTCATCTGTTCCTCTTAACGTCTGTTAACTACGGTACAGTTAACATCTCTAGGCCTAATGGAACCATTGTTCAGACTAGAACCTCTGTATCATTCAGGGCCCTGGATTAATGGCGTTGTCCTGAAATAGAATATTTTCAGTAGCATTACTTCCCCCAATTTGCGCAACACCACTCTACCAGTTAATCAACAAAGCAATGGCAATTTGCTTTTAAAGAACTATTGACTTCAAATATTAGTTTAAGCAGCGGGAAAGAAGTATAATAAGTCTATGCACTGCCTGTAAAGAAATGATATTGTTCAGTTGGCTTGAGTACATATTGCTGAAGGGTGGCATTTTAACTAAAATAATTAAGCAAATGTGAGAGCATTTGGCAACTACCCATAATCAAGCAGCTGTTTGGGAGGAAGCAGAGAACTCCTGTAATTTCCAAAGTTTCTTTCTGTGTTGTTTCTTTTGAATGCACTTGATGTGCCATTTAAGTTGTCATAAGGTCTGAATTAATTAGGTGCACAAGCTGATGATAAAGAAGGTTGTACACGTGATGGAGAGAAATAGAAATGTAGATCAGGCATCAACAGAGAAACATATGTTAGCTGGGTCAGCATGTGCTGTACTTCATGGATAATTTGAACCTGACATTTTACAGTATGTCTCTAATTGAGCTACTCCATGCACCCTAGAACTTCTCACTGTATTTTCTAAAATATATACAACATGTCTATTAAAATCCTTTATGTTTGTGACATAGTTAGGCAATGCCTGTAAGCACCAGTTAAGATCATTGGAGCAATTGCTGTTTTTTATGACTACATTCAAGAGGAGGAAATTTCTACCGTAACTAATTAATTGTGCAAATATCTTTCCATAGTTTCATCGATCTAAAGTAATATGAGTTAATGTGAGTTGAAAGCCAGTGTGGTGCTTAGCTGTAGAAATCCTACGGCTAAATATGCACTCAGCCACACCTGTCTCACAGGGTTGGTGTGAAGATAAAAATTAGATCTATGCAACCTTTAACTCTTTGGAGAAGGACAGAATACAAATGTCATGGTAAAAGGCTAGATGGCAGTCCTTTTCCCCTCAGTTACAACTAAATAGGAGAGCAAGAAATAAGTTCAAAGATAAAGGATTTCCTAGCAAACACTTTTCTGTAATCAGGAGGGTCACAATCCATAAATCACTGATTCCACACATGTGCAATTTATTTTCCTGGGAGGTGGGCTTGCATTCTTGATGGTGCTTCCAAGGCTGATGCACTGAAATTTATTCTCTATTTTTGCTTATCACATCTTCCAGTTATGATGGTGGTTAGCGAAAAGGCATACCAAAGAAGGAATCTATTCCACTTGCTTATTTTCCAATATATGTGATTAAGGGGGGATAGGAGGATCCTTTTTACATCTCTACACTCTCCAAAAGTTAGCTTGCTGCTAAAAAGGAAGAGGCTGCCTGTTTCGTTGCTTCGTTTACCTTCCCAAATAGTCCAGATAAAAAAATTGACATGTGGTGGTATGAATTGAGTTTCTTTAGATTGGGATCAAGTATGAGGTCTTGCAAGTTGCGGCTGGTGCAGGCATGATTATTGGGAGGCACAGAATTATTTATGGGCTTGAAAATACTGGATAATGAAAAGTGGCAGCACAGTACTTGTGCTTGACATATTGTTTCAAACCTAGACAGGTTTTCCTGCTGGCATTTTTGGAGTTCTGGAGAGATTCCCCCCCCCCATCACATTGTCACAGTGATGGGTAAACTCTGTTGTCCTACTCCAAGGTATTTAAAAGGATTGAAGTCTTGTGCCATTTAGAATATGGTCATCTGTTAGGGGGAATATTACCAGCATCACTGAAACAATGCTGTAACTATACTGATACCCTCTTAGAAGGATTGGGCCACTCAGAGATCCATTCCACCTGATGGGAGCCATGTTGGCTTTAGAAGTACTGTGGCACTGTCTGCTGTGATCGGCAAGGGTATTGATTCTATTTTGCCCCTCACAATGTTGTCGGCTTTAGAAGGAGTTTTGTTCTCATCATAGGGATGATGATGATGTTGATGATGATCTGTTATACTCAGTCCAGGCATCTCCTTTCCTTCTGTGGCATGTATGTTCTTTAGAATCAACACTGCAGCAGATCTAGAGGGTCTAGGCTATTGACGCAATCACAGTGCCGATCAGTTTAGTACAACAGAAACGAATAGTTCAAGTGACTTGGGTGTGCTGATTTCAACTCCACCCCTTTTGAATTTCTGTTCAGGTTTCCTGGTGGCTAGATGTCTTAAAAGTGGATGTGTGGAGTGGGGAAAAGGCTAGTGGCAGCTGGACTGAAAGTGGCTGGCTTTGAGAAGTGACAATTTGGTTATCCATATGTCATCATTGTATTAAAATACATTAATGAAGCAATATCATAACAGTAGAACTTGAAAAATCTTGAGCCCTCAATTGATCAGGTGCATAAATATCTGGGCCTAGCATCTAGGCTTTGAAACATGTTGCCAGTCCTAGATCCTAGAAATACTGTATTTACTCGAGTCTAATGCGCCATCAAATCTAACGCACACCTCAATTTTCAGAACCTTGAAACCAAAAATTGTATTTGCTGGCGAATGTAAATTTGCCATCGAATCTAATGCACCTTAATTTTCGCAACATAATTTGGCCAAAAAAGGTGAGCATTAGATTCCAGTAAATACCATATGTCTTAGTAAGTGTGAAATGAATGTAGTGTTTTGTACTAAGTGCTTCCTGTTTGCCATCCATTTACAAATTGTACTTCCTACTGGAATCTAATCATTATGAAATAAATAGCTGCATAAAAAGCTATTTAGGCATAATGTCATGCATTTCAAAGAATGCTTGAATAGTATTCTGATCTGTTGCTTGCAAGAGGAAGGTTAGAAAGGTTTGCACTGTGACATATGGATGCCTTTTATTATTAAGTTTTCTGAAACTGAGCAACAGAAGAGCTGCCTTGGTATAAAGCTGCAGAGAAGCATATTTATGTTATTCTGAAGACAATTCTGGGGATTTGGGGGACAAAAGACGACTTCATAAAAGAAGACTTTTCAAATTCGGGGGAATACTGTATTATGGCTCATTTGATTTCTGGGAGCTATCAAGGGTATATCCAGAGTGTTGCTCTTGATGGGACAGCTCCCTCTGAAGAAGCCAGTACATAGCTTGGGAGTACTTCTGGATCCTTTGTTGTCACTTGAGGCTCCATGGCCTTCCATCAGCTGTGCCCATATCTGGACAGGGACAGTATAACTTCTGTCATCTAGGCTCTGGTAACCTCTGGGTTAGATTGCTGTAATGCACTGTGCTTGGGGCTCCCTTTGAAGCCAGTTCGGAAACTTCAGCTGGTGCAGAATTTGGTGGCCAGGTTGCTCATCGGGGCAAGACGGTTTCACTGATCCTGACCCGAGTGCACTGGCTGCCAATTAGTTTCTGGGCCCAGTTTAAAGTGTTGGTTTTGACCTATAAAGCCCTAAATGACTCGGGGCCGCAATACCTCAAGTACTGTCTTTCATCATATGAATTGATTCGGATCCTGTGATCATCATCTGATGCCCTTCCTCGTGTGCCTCTCCTACGAGAGATCCGGGGGTGGCAACATGAGAATGAGTGTTTTCCACAGTAGCTCCCCATTTGTGGAATGTCCCCAAGGAGGCTTATCTGGTGTCTTCATTACATATATTTTGGTACCAGGCAAAAATGTTTCTCTATAACCAGGCCTTTGACTAATTTGCATTCTGTGGCCTTTTAAATGTGTTTGTGGGAAGGCGGTTATTGGTTTTTTGTTTTTATTATGTATTCTGTATGTTTTATCTTGCATTTTTATGTTGTGAACTGCCCTAAGACCTATGGATGAAGGGCGGTACACAAATAATAATAATAATAATAATAATAATACACCTTCATTGGGTTTGAACAAATGTCATCTGCAGTTTTCGAGGGTTTATATAGGAATGTCTAGAGATTATTTATTTGTAGGGGTGAATCTGTTGGGGACACACTTCATCTGTCTTATTGGTTCATTTTTACAAGGAACAAATAACTAAAAATATTTGGCTCAGTTTCCAGCTGGACGTGATCATTGATCCATTTGACAGAATGGATTTCAGCTTGCTGGTACTGATAGAATAACAACAGGAAAAAGTGGCTGTATTTACTTTCAAGGTGGTGAAATTGCAGAAATCTTAAATGGAAACGGAAGTTATAGATTGCTACAAGGATAAAAAGAATCATATTTTGTGTGTTAGGATTGCATTTTATTGATATTAGGAATACCACTACATCTAAATTGGTGCTATGGTGTCCTTATGACATTCTTATTTCTGTTAGGTCAAGACAAGAAATATACACGCAGATGGCAACATTTGGGAACTGGGCTGCTTGTTGCTTAGCAGCATATTTTGAAGGGAGAGTAAGAATATGAGTATAGAACAAATTCTATGTTCAGTTTACACAGGTTTGTTTAAAGAGAACATTCCTTCTTATGACAAGTTGTAAATGGAAATTGCATGTGAAGCTAAGAGGCTAGGTACATCATTCAAGTATATTTTATGTACAAAAGAAAATAGATTGCAACTTTTAGGTCTTGTCCATGGAGCGTGAAGGACAGGGTGCAGACGATTTTTGTGCATGTAAAACGATTTTTGTGCATGTGCAGTTATTCTGTGTTGTGTTTAAATCATTTTTTACAGAAATACTCATTCTTGCTGGTATCATCTTAATATTTACAACCAGATGAAGGTTTCATTTTTGGAATAATACATTTTCAGAGTAGTTTTTACAGTTATATCAAAAATTACTGATTTGGTTATACTATTAGAAATACATAGACCGATAATTATGAAATTATGGTGAGGTTTCATAATTTAACTGTTTATATTTGGGCAACTTTTCTGCTGTACTTTATTGGAAGGAGAAAAATAATCATTTCCTTAATAACAATTTAAACAATTTATTTAACTAAAACAATAATAATATAGCATATGTATCCATATTTGTTAACTGATGCAGTTAAACAATTTTTTAAAAAAGTTTTAGCACACATGAAAAACTTAAACTAATCCTTATTTCCTGATGTTAATAGCCTTTGTACTATAATGTAACTTAAAAAGAAAACCATCTTTAGAAAGATTTTCCCTCCAAAAGCATTTAAATAAAAAAACTGATTTAAATAAAAATAATTATTGATTTTTATCCACCCTGGTTCCCACTACTTTTTGTTGTGACAAAACTTGTGTGATAACGTCTCCTAGCAGAAGAGTGGATGCTCTCAATAAAATAATTTTATTTTCAACAATGTGTTTCTCTTTTCCATGTATATAAGTGGTAATTAAAAGGTATATATTTCATTTTTCAAATCACCACATTTTCCAGCAAGGTAACAATGTGGTTATATTCTGGGTGACTGTACAATGTAGACTGTACACTGGCGCTTCGGTAGCTCTTTCATATGGATTTTTACTTCTCCTGTACAAATCAATTTTGCTGTGACTTGAAATGGCCTTTCTGGAAACAAAAGACTGGTGTGCACATGCTGTGAGCTATGTGTGATAATCCACTTGGCTAAAAAGAAGAGCCCTGCTGGATCTAGGCCCATCTAGTCCAGCATTCTGTTCTTACAGTGCCCAAACAGATGCCTAGCAGAAGCCTGCAAGTGGGACAGGAGGGCAATTGCACTCTCATATTCTGCAAGTTGGGATTTGGTATTCATATGTCATCTGATGTATATAACTGTTTTCCCTTCTACATATGCTAAAGTGGGAATAAAGAGTCATTGTGGATCAAATAAAGAAGTCCCCAAAGATATTTTGATAATCAGACCTAATTTTACATCTTTCCAGTACAATTGACATAAACTGATGTTTTTTATTGCTGTTTGTTTGAGTGTGTGTGTATCTCATATACATTATTTCAGCTTGTTCAATATTTAGACGTTGGCTGCTCTGGGTTTTTTGTTTGCTTTGCTTCTGTTCTTTTGCTTTGTTTTATGATTTGGTTCTGAGTCGCTTGCTGAAAATGGCAGTAGCAGTGCTGAAGCTAGCAATGGATTTCCAAATTGTCAAGCAGAGGTCTTTTCCACCTCTGGAACCTAATCACCTGTTAATTAGATATCAAATCTGACTCATTCTGCACACAAAGCATTTGCTATTCTTCTACATGATGGACCCTCCTTGTTAAGATCCTTACTAATTCAGAAAAAAAGATTTAAAGGAGATTTGAACAAGCATAAGGCATTTTGTTTTGTTTTGTTTTAACAAGTTTGCATTTCCTATCTAGGAAAAAAAATCCCTGAAACTTGTCATCTTACTTTCAAAGGTCTGTTGGAAAGGCAAGTGTTACATGAAGTAGATGAAGACATGGTCACTGATGTTGATTTTACCAACATGATTTCTGAAGAAGAGCAAGAAGAATTAAAAGCTGAACTTGTCAAGGTAATGTTCTTTGTCTCCTGAATCTGTCATCTTAAACTAAGGGCTGGTTTTGGAAATCACAGCTGATGCCAATCTTTTCCCATGCAATTCTCCTTGGGCACATTGCTATAAAAGCAATTGCATGAATACCAATACCATGACTCTATGCCTTACCACCATATGTGTGAAATGGTTCCTGCATGGATTGAGCAGAGTTCAACCTTTTTCCAATAAAACGTAATTGGAGGCAGGGCAATAACTATCCAGGTAGTTCTTTACCTTAAACAAGAGCATTCTTGCATATGGATTCATTGAGAACGTAATCAATGCACTAGAATGGATAGTGTGCCAAAATTTGGGGTGCCCTGTCCAGCCATGAAGTGCTTTGGGCAACTTTCATGTATCAGTTTTTTCTGCCGTACAGTTTGTTTAATAGAATAAAATGGAGTGATTCCGTGTTTCCACGTATGTCACTCTTGAGTTATTTGAAGAAAGAGCTTGGATATAAATGTGATCAATAAACTCATCAGTTCAAAATATACAAATGAGGTTTCTTTGATTAATATACAGTAATACTTTGAAAACACTGTATTTGTTCTTTCATTTTTATGTCTCCACCACCCCTTTTCGAGTCATAAAAGCAGGCATAAATTATTTTGTGTTTCACTTTTGTAAGTCTTTGTCCCCCAGTCTTTCCTTTTCAGTGATGTGAGCAGAGGTTAAGGCCTTCATCCTCCAGGCACATCCCACAATACGTATTGTTTATAGTCACAGCAGTTAATGGAATCTAGGTCAGCTCAGATCACAAGACTGTCCTAAATTGTTCACAGCATTCAAATGGTATATAATTACATTGTTCAAAGGAAATGCATTGGGGATTTGCATTTTGAAATGCTTGGAATTTTTCAGAATTTACTAAGTTTCTGGAGCATAAATGAATTCATTCTATTTGGAGTGGCTGCTGTACTTCCAATGGGAGTAGTTTGCCTACTGGTTTTCAGTGCCTTTGAAAATATTTCCCTGTATCATTGCCTTAAAAGCCTTAGAACTGTCACATTCCCATCTTAAGATTTTCCCCAAAGCCATGATTCCCCACTTCCCAGTTGTATTGCAGTTCCCAACTGCATTTTCCCAATTGTATTGTTTCTTGAATAATCCTCAAAGTGTACAGTGAATGTGAAGATTTTCATGGATGTTAAGGAACATATAATTTAACATATAATTCAAAATGTAGTAGCTTCTGAGGGGAGATAATTTATAACTTATTGCTGTGTATATAGCTGATACCTTCTGTGCAGTTAGTTTTCCATGAAAACATAGGTTCTGCAACTTAATATTCATATGTATAAATGGCACTCAATGCCCAAATGACAGCAAAGTTGCTCATCTTAATTCTGTTAAAAATAGCCCAGTCCAGAAAGGCCTAACTGTGTATGGAATTAACATTTTTCACATCATAAGATAAATATGTCTCTGAAGAGACTACCTTGGAGAATTACAATTTGAAAATGAAACTAAACGTTGTATAATCCACCGCAATGTTTCATTTAATGAGACATTTGCAATAATAGAAAAGTAGCTGAAGATGTTTATTTCTTTAAACTGGGACTAATCAGTTTTTCCAAGTCCAGTAAAAACAACGGGAAGTGACTGTTGTACCCACCCAAGCCCTTCTGTGTTGTACTCCTCCCAATTTACAACCTGACTATTCTGCTTTACATAATCAGATGAAATGTAAGGCTATATTTAACTTAATTGGTTTTATTATAATGACACAAAGAAAATAACTTTCTCTTTGCCAGTATGTTTTTTAACTAGGCTGCTTTTTCTGTCTCTTCTGGGTTATACTGATGGGAGCCATTTTTATTTTACATACACTGCCTCTCCTTAAAGGCACAAATTACTTTCTAAGCATCTGTTCAGTACATATGTACATACAGATCCTTGCGCATGACATTGTGCAGCTCATTGCCTGACAAACTTTCGGTTGAGCCACTATAAATCCAGAAATGAGCAGGCAAACACATTGTTCCTAACTTGTTTGCTAGCCTGGCCATTTCTGTCTTTTATTATATTTGTAGTTTTTGGTAGTCCATAGATCAATGAGAAAAGCAATGAAATACATGTGAGATTATTTTGACGCTACTTTATTAGGTCCAAAGATTCAAATACCGTGGCATTTTTGTACTTGAAGAAGTTGTGTCACCTAAAATCATTTTACGTTTATCATGAAGACAAATATAATAATAATAATAATAATAATTAATAAAATTAATTAATTAATTAATTAAAAAAAATAAAAATAAATAAATAAATAAAATAGTTATACCCCGCCCGTCTGGCTGAGTTTCCCCAGCCACTCTGGGCAGCTTCCAATCAAGTGTTAAAAACAATACAGCATTAAATATTAAAATAATGCACTTTTCTTCTGTTAATTCTATTCAGCTTGAAGATGAAATTGCAACTTTGCGACAAGTGTTGGCAGCAAAAGAGAAGCATCTTGTGGAAATAAAACAAAAGCTTGGCATCAACCTGATGAATGAACTGAAACAGAACTTCAGCAAGGGCTGGCATGATGTACAAACGACAACTGCGTAAGTAAAAACCTTCTGCACATCCTTTTCCTTTGTACTCCTCTCATTATGAAGGCAGCATGGTGCAATGGCAGTATTGGACTTTGTTTAAAGTGACCTAGGGTCCAACTCCCATTGGGCTTTGAAGCTCACTTCGTCCTTCGTCCCCATCCTTGCTGAAGATAAAACTGAAAGCCAGTTAATGTGCCACCCTGAAAGTCTTTGGAGATGATATGGAATACACACGTGGCAAATAATTCAGTACATTTAGTCAAAAGCCATTTTGTTGTTGCCATTGCTATCTCCAGTAATTTGAACTCTATTTAAATGCACCTTCAAGGGGTCACTTTGCATGCTTTATTCTACAGGTAGCATACATGATGTTTACTTTCTTGCCACCTGACTTCCTTTGCTTTTTTATGAATGGTTCAGATGCCTTTTTTTTTTTTTTGCAGTCAGCACAGAGAAGTGGGCTGGCTGAAAGTATCCTGATGTGCAATGGACTCTGCAGCCACCATGCTTTGTATGCTTACTACAAGTGGCCCTTTTCTAATATAACTGCAGTAGCAGCATGTAAACAGTAGGACACTGCCATGTTAACATGGTGGCCATTGTTGTTGAACTACTTTGTGTGGATGATGGCAGGGGCAGACTTTGCTAATATGGCGCCCTGAGTAAGGACAAAATTTGGTGCACACACATTATATAAATGATGTTGTTGTTGTTACTATAACAATTAGTGTCTCCTCAGTTGGGTGCTCTATGCAGAGGAACTGCCCATGCTACCATAAATCCAGCGTTAATGATGGTCACTGCTGACATGATGGAGCTGGCATTCTTTCTATTCACAACAGACATAAAGATATATTGGTCACAGCACACTGGAGCCCTTCCAAAGATGGAAACTTTGCATGGTACAGCATTCAACTAAGTTTTATGCAGTGTGGACCCATTGGAATTAAAGAACACAATTATGTCCACTGATTTCATTGCATCTAACCTGAATAAAATTCAGCTGACTATTTTGCACAAGGAAAAGAACTCAACAGAGAGAGAACTTTAGTTGCAGTCATCTTCATTCTAATAATAGAAAAAATTCCTGAACTGGCTTAAAGAAAACAAGCAGTAACGTTTGTTCATTGGTTTCTACTGTGATGGTTGTACCAGCAGCATGTGCAAATCTGAATAGTTATTTTTTGAATGCCATTCTGTTCATTTATTATTTCATAGTAGTAATGAAAATATGAACAATATATTATTAATGGCATTTTTTAAAGGCTAGTACCTTAAATATATATCTCCAGGCAGAAGAGAAGGTGAACTGTGAAAATGCACACTCAGCAAATAGATTAGTAGCTGAATAGGTAGCCTCTGAATTTTAAAAAGCTTAGCAACCCTGATGAAGAATGCAAGCATAGCAAGTCAAAGCATGTTGCATAAATCAGCCATGTGCATATTTAAGAGGATTGTGGCTGAAGCATTCTTTGCATTATCTGACTCTTAGGAGAAGCAGCAAAACTGTTTCAGATACGCACCTGTGGTCTAGATACTATCAAGGAACCCTAGAATAATAATTGCAGTGTTGCAAAATTACTGAAATGGCTTATCATTATTTGCCTACATATTACAGTTGTGTCCCCACCTTCCTCCAAGGAGCTCTGGTACATTTTATCCCTGCAACTCTGAAGTAGGTAAGGCTGTGAGATAGCAGTTTACCAGTGACCATCCATTGAGTGTAATGGCTTTGTGAGGATTTGAACTGGGTTTCCTTGATCAGAATTCCAACACTCTGCACAGCTTGTGATCCATCAGGCTCAATGCCTCCCACCAGCCAGCACTGGTGGTCTGCCATTGGCTTGACTATGCCTATGGTGGTGTGCTTTGCAGTTCTAAGCAGGAAGAAAAAACATGAAATTTGGTGACCAAGGACTCTGTCCCAGTTATGCACCTTGCTGTTCACTTCTGTTTTGTGTATCTTGGAGCTATCCTAAATATTATGCAAAATGCAGTAGTAGAATTTTTCTCAACATTCTCGCTCATCAGACTGTAGAAGGGTAAAAATATTTTGAATGCTTCTTCACATACAGGTTTAATAGTTGTAGTAGCGATTATGATTATTATTTATTGCCTGCCCTTTACCATAAGGTCCCAGGGTGGCTTACAGTATAAAAATGTATTAACTATAATAGGAACAAACCTTAGAGAGAAATATGCAGCAAAGTACTTTTAATGTTGGACACTTGTCTTTTCCTGTTGTATATGCCCTGGCAATTCTGGGTACATCCTGACATTATTATTATTTTATTTCTACCAATTTCTCTGCTATGGGTAAAGTAGTTTGTGTTTGGGCCACATAAAATACAGTTAACTCCCATATATGAATATTAGCATTTGGTAAGCTATTTTAAAACCACCCCCTTCTCTTGTGCTGTTCCTGCAAATGAGTTTAATGTACAGCAGTCACAGTTCTAATGGATTTCTGATTTGAACAGTATGAGAAGCAAATGCCTTGAACTTAAAGGGTACTTGCTTACACTGTAATAACTGTTAATTCTTAGATACAAGAAGACACAAGAGACTCTGAGTCAAGCAGGTCAAAAGGCAACAGCAGCTTTCAGCAATGTTGGAACAGTCATCAGCAAGAAGTTTGGAGATATGAGGTACAGACGTTTTGATTTAATTTCTGGGAGAAAATTAAATCCCACTCTCCCACAGTTCTTTAATTCCCAGCATTGCAAGATTTACATTGAATCCTGGCTAAGGCGACTTTTTCCTGTTTATCACAAAGGAACTAAATGATAGCTTATTAAGCTGTATTCCTGATTTAAATCCTGGCACATTACCAGAGAAACCAGGGAGATTACATGTTGGAATTCCATCTTCTAAATAATGCCATAAAATACATCAGCAGGGATACAACAATTGCATCCCCCTAATTCTTTTCATGAACAGGGATCTTGGAGAGAGAAATGTTTTGAAGAGTGAAACGTGCCTCAAAGCTATTCCTGAAACACAAATAAATCAACTTTATTGTTCTATCAATTTCCCAAGGAACGTTAATAAAGACTTTTGTCAAACCATCCGTATCTCCCTTCATTGACTCAACAGAATGCTCTACACAAGGAAAGGTAGATTAGTTCAGAGATTCAAAGTATTCATTCCCAAAATGTAATCTTCTGGAGGAAGAAGCAATTGCTGATTATTCCCTTTGTAGGGTAGCAAGGATCTCCCTGCTTTCAGGGAAGCAAGGCAACTGTGTCTGCTTCCTCACTTGCTGGAACTAACAGCAAATTTGTGGTATAGAGGGATTTACATTGGGAAAGAGGGTAGGAGGGTACAGGATAAAAGGTTAAACACATTCTTCCACAGAACCACCAATCTTCTGAATGCCTTGGGGTCATTAGCTAAGAAAAGAAAAAAGAGCAAATTCTAATCCTGATTTAAGTTACACCTAGTTTGGCCTCTTTTCACTGACTTCATTGGAAAGCCTCTTTATGACTTTAAAGGAATTGGGAGAGAATTCCTAGGGTTTCTGTAATTACAGGGGCAAGTGACTCAGTGTTCTATTTAATTGGATAGTGTGTTGCCATTTCTAACACCTTCATCCTCAACTGAAGGAAAACCAGTTATGAACTACATTTGCTCGTGTTGTCCCTTGCTGACCTTGGCCTAGCCTTGTCCCCTCTTTTCCTCCTTTCTCTTCCGACTGCTTGCTCTTTGGGGTGTAGATAATTTATCTGTGTATACTCTTCTTCGACATAGGGTCCCTAGATGTTATTGGACTTACTCCCATCATCCCCAATAGACCAGCTTAGCCCGTGGTCGGAGATGATGGGAGTTGTAGTCCAAACTCATTTGAGGACCCAAGGTTGAAGAATACTGCTGTAATGCATAGTAATGTGTACTGATGGTGCCATATAAATAATGAGTGAATAAGATGCTGAGGTGCTGTTTGTACACAGTGTGTACATTGACGAATTACCCTTTGCTTCCATGTCATTTTAAGTTTTACTTTGGTTAGCACAAATCTTTGGTACTTGGTAGGTACTACAGAGAATCTTTTGTCTATTCAGTACCACCACAAACACACACCCATGCACATAAGCAAAAAACCCAGGAATGTGACGTTAGGATATTTATTTTTCCCTATAGACTAAAAGCTAGAGTGTAACATTTCTTTATGAATCATTTTTCTCTTGTACGAATAATTTAAAATGTTTATTTCATGTTTGAATACCCCTTGCAGTAATAAAATAGGAAGAAATTGCAAACAGGGCTAGATCAGAAATGTTGTATTGTCTAAGCGTACTGCATTAATAAGTTGCTTGATCACTGAAGAGCTTCTTGACAATAACAGTTACTGATTTAGGCATAACACTTGCTTTTTAAAGGGGATTATTTTCTGTTTCCTGTAAGGGAAATGTCCACAGTAGTTTGGAAGGCATTTGTGTGCCAGCCTCATTCTGCAGGAAAGCTGGAGGGCTGATTGCAGCTTGGTTATCAGCCTGGGAATTAAAAGATAAATTCAGGGCAGAAGCCATTTCTTATTATGTTGAATTGATTAGTGTTTCTTAACTTTCTTAACTTCGTTAAGTGTTTAGATGCTGCGGTCCTACAGAGCAATGCTTTGTCTTTAAGTTTGAGCTGTGCCACACGTACAAACATTGAGATAATTGCTCACTAATATTTGAAGTAAAAAAAGGTGCTAAATACTATCTATAGTACTTAAAATGTAGAAGCAAACAATTGCTTAACATTCTGTAGTGCAGTGCTCTGCATGTTAACTCAGTTCAGTGGGGCTTACTGCCAAACAAATGTGCACAGAATTGCAGTTATGTGTATGTGAATTATACAGGGTGTACATTTTATTTCATGCCAAGCCCTCAGGCTGGGGTCTTCATCCATTGGAGCATCTTGTTATAAAACCTGATGAAGAGTGCTAATCAGGCCTGGGACATGGCAACTCATGTACTCAGGAAGTACATATATTATTAAAACCAAAACAGCCGCCTTCTCTTCGCAATAATCCGTATCTAGAATTTTATAAAATCAGTATCTGGAATAGCATATACAACTATGAGTGCTAGATGTGGAGTTCCAGCACTGGGAATTACACAGTCCCTCTTTGCATGTGTAGTTCCCACTACAGCTGAAAAATGGGAGTGCAGAATTCATTGGGTGGTTATAGTTTATATTTTACTATGCTCCTGGTGTGTGGTAGAATTCTAATCACTAGACAGGTTAATGAAGACCAACCAGTTTTATGCTTGCCATGGTACGCTGCCACTTGCCAAATGTCACCTGTACCTTCCATGTCTCTCTGTTTCATTGCAGTACTGAATAAAGGTATCAAGAGAACAGCTCTATAAAGTTGTAGTCTGTCTAGAAAAGGAATATGCCTTTTAGTGACATATAAAAAATCAACAGTAAAAGTGGAAGACAATTTACAAGATTTTATGGCACATTTACGTAGCAACCAAGTTCAGGACTTGACTGAGCTTGCATCATCAGAGAATTCAGCTGATCTAATTTAAATTAGCAAGGTTTTGCCTTTTGGGTTGTTTCTCCAGTTAGCACATTCAGTTGTATTACATTTGCCAGGCTTGTGGTCCACCAGGGGCTGCTACTGAACTTCCGTTCATTAAAATGGAGTTTGCTTGAGATTCTCTTACCTTAATTGAAGGATTTTATTGAAAATTAATAAAAAAATATTTACAAAAAAAGAGATTCTCTTATCTGTTTCACAGCAGCAGTACTTGATCAATTGCTCTTCATACAATAAACAATTCCCAGTGTTTCTAACTGACCCTTGTGTTTAATTTTGCTCTGTAATACGATTTTATCAGCTGCAAGTAACTGGTCCCACTACTATTAAGTTGCATCTGTTCCAATTGATTTGATAGAGCTGAAACGCAGAAGTCCAGGGACTGTAATTATTTGAAGCTTCTACTCCCTCTTCCCACTTGTGTTATTTATTTAAAAAGAAATGATCATTATTTGGCCTTCTGACCACTCTTCTTTTGGTATTAATTTAGTTTTAATGGATAATACATAGATGTTCTATCCCGTTCTCTTAAGGCAGTCGTGAGTCAGGGCTACTCATGTTATGTTGTTCTGCCTGAATGCCATTGTGCCTGAAACGAAGGCTTCGGTAACAAACACAGATTGCTTAGAATCTCATGCTTAATTGACACAGCTCTTTGGTGGGCTAGTTTTCAAACTGGATTATGTGCTTATCTTCAAACCAATTTGAAATTGCAGCTGGTGACTTGTTGTGGAAGCAAGCTCAACATTTACAAACTTCACAGGTTTCCAAAGAGAGCATGAACAGTTAGCAACTTAGCTAAATTTAAACATTTAAAATGTGCTTGATGTTGAGTGTTCCATGTTCAGGATTTGGGGGGTGGGGGTGGGGAGATCTGTAATTATATCAGTGCTTAACTCTTCTTAATTTTTTCCTTATGCTGCGGTTCCAGGTCACATTCACTTGGGTAAGATAAATGCATGTTGCTGCTGCATTTGGCATAGTCTGTTTTATGGAAAAGGACACAGCATGATTTCCTCCATTTGTGGTCCAAGATTAGAAACTTGAATTATTTCAACCGGGACATCTTGATTTTATAGTTTAATTAGGCAGTGAAGAAATTGCTGAAGACCCTGAAGAAAACCTTGGATAGAATTCAGAATGTTGTTAATGCACTCCTGATTAGATTAGACCAAATTTCCCATAATGGAGGCTTTCAAAATGCATTTCTACCAAACAACAATCCTCCCTTCACCACTCAAGATTGAAACATAAGGACTAAACATTCAGTAAAATTGTTTTTTGATTGTTTCTCCAAGAGTGGGCATTATCGTAGAACAATAATTAATTTCATGAATTGTTTGAATCCCAAAGTTTGATCTGTGAACCACCCTAAGACCCCTGGCTATAGGGCAGTATATAAATTCAATAAATAATAATATCCACAATCTTTATTATTTATCCTATGGAAGATTCTTGTGCCTACACATCAACCCATTGCCGTCGCCTTTCCCAGTGCACTGTGATTAAATCTGGAAATCTTCAATTGCATTGCATCCAAACTGGAACAAGCCAAGATTTTTAAAACAACTTCAAAATGTGATTGAAGATTCTAGTTTGTTGCAGACAAAATAGGAAACTATGATTAATTGAAGACTTCCAGGTTTAATCACTGGGAAGTACAAGTTCCACAATAAATATTGATCTGCAAGTACCCACTCTCTTCCACTACTGGAAATACTGCCGTCTGTGCCCTCCCTTCTCACCCACCCACACTCTTGCATTCTCAGTTTGTTGACTGGTGATGTCCAGACATCTCATGTTAGGAACAGTCCATTAGGTGAGTAAGTGAGATGGCTACTCAAGTTATAGCCATCAGATGGAAACAATTTTCAGTTGCAACTGTGCTACCCATGTACAAAGCAGTTTGATTGTTCGTTTGAGTCTTGATTCAGGCTTTTTAACGGATGCACATCTTAATTTAGTAAGTTTCAGGATGGATTGCTTTTTTCCAGGATGTAAGATTGCCAGAAATTCTTACTTAAAAACTAAATTAGCCAGTAATTTTGATTTTATTTGTATTTGTCATATTATAAAGTTTTATGTTTTCTCTCTTCCATGTTTTTCAATTGCAGTTACTCTATTCGCCATTCCATTAGTATGCCTGCTATGAGGTAAAAGTTCCACATCACCTTCTTATCCTGACCTTTGAATGTGTGTTTTCAGGCTTCACACTATTACTGTGACAGTAATTTGTTTTTAGTACTGAATTTTAAATTGTCGTAACCCTTTGGGATCAGCCTTCTTGTTCAAGTGTTCTTCATACAGAAAGTAGGAAATTCAAATGTGGCACCAATGACCATTCTCTGTTGTTCACATGTGAGTAGTTAGATTCCCAATCCACATTCTCATAGATTTCACTGAAATATATTTCCAAATAAGCTTTGTCACCGTTTTCATTTGTGAATTGCCCCAGCTGGCAGACAGTTATGGCTATGAGCCAATTTGCTTGGATGGTAGGAAATGGAGGGCCAGGTCTACCTTCTCCTTCCTAACCAGAGTCCTTTCTCCTTGGCTGGGAGGCAAGTTGGAGCAATTGTTCTGCTCCGTAGAAAGCCCTGTCATAGAAAGGACTTTGTAGCTTATCAGAAAGGTAAACAGGTGTCACATTAGTTAATGTGAAGTAATATGAAGGGCATATGATCCATTCCCAACTGTCTAGTTTTAAAGAGCACCTCCTTAGGGCCAAATGTCACATGGTCTTGTATGGTGGCTGTTTAAGGCCTCCCATGCTGGCTGTTTTTTAACCAGATTAAGAACATGGGTTGCTTTAACCCTTTCCCCCCAAGGGATCCTAATCAGGATCAAGCCTTCTTGTGCCTGATTTCCATTGGATCATAGCATGACCTAAGACTTGAAGCTTAAACTGTGATCCCAATATGGCTTGGGTATCCACACACTGACTATTCATTAAATACACACATGACCAAATAAGGTTGCAGCTGGTTTGACCCTTAGCTTGGTGGTAATTAGAAACCAGAGATGGCATCACAAGCCATTGTTATCAGAACCCAATCCTGCAAACATCCAGAAGCATTTAAGGACATGTACAAGTGTAAGACTATCATGTTATTCTTTGTTATACCTTATCCTAGGAATTCTCCTACATTCAAATCCTTTGAAGAAAAGGTTGAGACCACTGTCACAAGCCTTAAGGTATGGATTAGAATTGAGGGAAGGGTTATGACCGGACTAGCTAATTTTTGTGGTGTGTCACTGAAAATAACTGAAGCCAGAGTAGTCCAAACCTTATCCTAAAATGAACCCGTGATTGTTCCTACACTTCCAGGGAATTTTCTGTGCACATTTGTACATCATCAGTGCAGCAGAAACCAGTGTTCCCTTTAAGCCCTGTGTACCTAAGAAATAACTTCCTATTCTTTGTTCCATCATGAGCTTTAAGATCAGTAGAGCAGCTTCATGATTGTACCACGGCAACACGGTCAAAACCTATCATTGGTAGCTATGTCACATTGTGAAGCCCTCTTCTCCTGAAGGGTCAAGCCAAAACTCATTCTAGAAACACTAAGACTTTCCTGTTTGGGCTCATGTTCATCAGTCAAGGCTAACGCAGCATAGATTAATCTATGAGTTATAATCTATAATTTCTATGAGTATATATACTTGGGCCTCCCACACTTCTCAGAATAGTTTGTTCACATATAATATGAGCATTGGCTTGGTAGTGCATGCTTGTTCTTTGTCAGTTGTGATTATTTATCTGTAAAAAGGTGTAAAACCAAACAATGATAAGACCACCAAGGAAGATGAAGGAATTTCCACAGCAGCCGCCATTTGCTAATAACCCACATTTTATGCTTACTAAAAATAAAGATTCTACTCAGGAAATATTTTTCCTAATTGAAAAGATTATTTTAAACAAAATAACTTTTAAAAATTAAGCAGGCTTTTAAAGGTACTGGCCTGAGTTGAGAAGTTAAACGTATTTAAGAGTAAGTAAATGTCTGTGATCATGAAATGTCGTCTGGGAGACAGGGGGACAAGATTAAATCTGATTAAATGTGACAAATATGGTGCAGATACAGCCTAAGAGAATAAAAAAAAATTTGCGAGCTTGGTCACCGCTAGCACTTGTGCCAAAGGCAAGATGGACTGCACTAAGTTCATGCTCTGAAATCCCCTTGCTTTTTCAATACAACTCGTCAAGCTGTCAAGAGTTCACCCGGCCTTTATCAGAATCAAATACTTAAATAGTGCAAAGCACCACAGCATCATATACCAACTTTTATTTTATCTGAGCACCTAACCAACTAGCTTTGCTGTCTTCTCCCATGTTACTGATAACCAGCTGAATTCCAAACTGGCATGGCATTTAGTTTACTCATAAACTGAGCGATTTCCCACATGTAAA
This sequence comes from Podarcis raffonei, assembly GCF_027172205.1. Lineage (NCBI taxonomy): Eukaryota > Metazoa > Chordata > Lepidosauria > Squamata > Lacertidae > Podarcis > Podarcis raffonei. The sequence continues at coordinate 58,745,438 of NC_070604.1, forward strand.
GAACAATATAGATTTATTATGGTTTGAGTCAAATTACACAGAACAGAATGTATATTTGGAAGTTAACCTTGGGCAAATTGCTGCTGTTTCATATTCAACATTTTATTTTAAGCTTGCCTCTTACCTTTTTTGTGGAAGTCAGTACATCTCAATACATTATTCTCAATCTGGCACTGACTTCTAGCATCTAGTACAAAGGGAACCATTTTAAACATTCATTACCACCCTTGCCTTTAGTTAACACTATAGTTATAATCTGCTACCTTGAGAGCTGAGGAAACAAAAGACAACATGGAATTAACATTCTTTGCAACTGAGGTTACAGAGCCCCTTGAGTTATAATAGTCCTAAGCGTTTATTTGGCTTGAGAATGAAAAAGAAAATTGAGGCAAATTGTTTAGCAGAATGTTAGTTACTGACTGCCCTTGCTCATTCCTTTTCAGACAAAAGTTGGAGGTGCGAGCCATAGCGGAGGAAGTTTTGAGGAGGTTCTCAATTCTGCTGCCCATGCCAGTGCTCAGAGTTCCACTGTGAGCACTCGACTCCCAGAAACAGAAGAGGAGCTTCAATGCTAGACTGAAGGGATGCTAATCATTCTCTCCATCCCATGTCTCGGGTCCAATTCACACATGAAGCCCTGTTTATTTTTGCTTCAGGATTGAGTATGACTGTATGCTGAAACATTAGTGTAAAGCAGAGTGAACCACAGTGATTCTTGTGATAAGCCAGAAATGATCGCTATCTGTTGCCATATACTATCCAGTTAACTCTAAGTACTTCTTTATGTGGTCACTTGCCTACATACATGATTGCATGGAAAAAAATAAGCGAGCCCTATTCTGGGGGAACAAGCTTGGAGTCTTAACTTCATAAATGCTTTTACACATCCAGCTTCTGTAAGAAAGTTCGTCACTTTTGAAAATGGCTTCTACCAATGTTGTACTCTTAGAGATTTGTCCATATGTGTATATATGTTATATACTGATTTTTTGAACATTCTGTTCAAATAATATATTGCTTAAATACTCTTCAAATCTTATGGTTTCTCTTCCTTCTCCTACCTGCTTCTGTCTTCGGCTAGCTTTATTTTAAAGGTCAGCTATTTCATGAGACATGCCATTTTGTCCTGAGGCACCAGCCTACCCACCCACCACTGTTCCACAGAGACTGTTCTTCCCTTTTTATCTGTTTTCACTGCCACAGCAAAAGTACTTATGTTTCTAATAAATGGTTTGCTTTTCCTCTAGTTATGGAGTCTGTTAACTTGATTTTTCAGCATCAAAAAGCATATATAGGTGTGAAAGAGTTGGAGGATTTATATATTAAGCAGCTCTTAGCTAGCTACTGTCTACAAAAAGTAAAATGACACTTTTTGCTGACTTCCACAATAACAGGACAGCTGCATCCTTGAGGACTGTGTATGTGGGGAAAAACAGTGGCTGTGAGTGGAATGCCATTCACAGGATACCACTCTTGGAGGAACAGATGAAGAGGCAAAAATTACCCTTTTCCTGCTCTTTTAGGGGATTGGGAGACTTTCTGGAGCAGAGTGGGAGGTGGTGCTGGAAATCTCCCCACTGCTTGGTGCAGGAAACCTTGCATGCACCTCAGGCCCGTGCACAAACAAGAGCCTAAGAGGAAAAAGTAAACTAAATCAACTGGTTTCTTTGAACTACAGCATAAGTTAACTTTGTTCTTGACTTTCAAATTTTTGACAACTTTCAAATTTTACCCTAATTCTAGAATATCATGTAAGCTATATATTCTTCAAACTGCCACAATAGCTAAGCCTCTAGTATTATTTAAATTTGTATACCACCCTTCATCCAAAGATCTCAGGGCAGTTCGCAGCATAGTGAAAGGTAATGCTTAAACCAAATTCAGTGATTTCTGGTCTGAACTCTTGGGTCTTTTACTGGCTTTCACACCCATGAACTGGACATTGGGGGAGGGGACGTCTAGTATTGGTTTGCCTCATTTACTAAAACCTCCTCCTTTTATTCTAGATTTGCTGTGTTTGATTCAATGGAGGGTGGACATTGCTGTAGGCTTTTTTTATTTGTACATGTTTCAATAAAGTAGACCCCATGAACAGCTACATCAAATCTTGATATTTTGGGTTTTCATGTCCAAGCTTGCTTGACTTTTTAGGAGGTGCAGTGAATATCTAGCAAGGCAGCACTGTCTTCTCACAAGGAGCTCTCTTTTAGCATGTACACTGAGCCTATCTCAGAAGCAACCATAGAAACCTTTTTGTATCCAATTTACACATATGAATATATAAAAAAAATAAACAATTGTCTAGTAGCACATTAGAGACCAACTAAGTTTGCTTCTTCTTCAGATATGCACACTTCTTCAGATATGCACACGAAACAAACTTAGTGCTACTAGACAATTTTTTAAAAATAATAATAAATTCTTATATATTTCTACTGTGTCAGACCAACACGGCTACTTACCTGAATTTACACTTTACTGAACAGTGTGAAGGGCCCAGCTGACTCTTATAAAACTACCATCGACATCATATAGCCCTACTTTTTATTATTTTTCTATAATGTATTTAGTAAACGAATAGTATTCCAGTGGTAGTATACTGCAAAACCAAACACGCAGTAGAGATTTTAAAATAATTTATTATAGATACAGCTGAAAACATTTGAAAGGAGACTCAAGATGGACGATCTTTGTTTGCTGCATCTATGTTTGTATTTCTTTCTGTATTTATGGAAGACACAAGCTGGACTATTTCAGGGTGACTAAATTTTCCTGTAGATCAAGAGATCACCGTTAACATGTTTTCTCATTCTGCTATGTACCAAGAATATAGCAGTGAGATAAAAGCACCTTCCTCAACAAGAAATGCTTGTTCTTGTTATGTTGGATAGCCTCTCATGTTTTATACTGAGCTGCTCTTACCCTATTATAGTTTTAGGAAGGGACATTTCAAAGTATGGAAAATTCCTGATGCTCATGCCCTGTGATTTCCTTAATCCTTGAAGCATCAGGGCATCACCAGGTGGCAGCATGAAGCAGCAGTGTGTGACATTCTTCCTGCCTTTCAAAGCAGGATTTGGGGACCATCAATGGTTCAGGAAACTTGGGGGGTGTCATGTGAAAGTGTTAGGTAGGCTGAGCATTACCAAAAACCTACAAGAGAATCAAAAGCAGTTAGTGATTCTAATGTGGACCTGCACTCCAAGTGAGTAGGGGCAAGCTCACTATCTAAATGGACTCACCCCAAGTTTCATTCTATATCAATTTCTCTCTAATCTGCTTTTTGATGGAGGACTTCCCCAGGAGTCATAACTGGGGGGAAATAATGGAACTTCCTAGTCATTGTTCTGGCTCACAGACACTTTCTGAGTTCATTGTGTTGATAAGGTCCCAAGGTGGTTCAGATGCTCAAATTATTCCTGCCTCTCCTGTAACACAAGTCTCGAAGCAGCTCAAATAAAACAATGGAATGCATCCAACTGCCATCATAGAAGTGGCACCTGCCAGTTCCCTGTGTGAGAGCGTCCATCACAAGGAGGAATTTCATCATTCCCAGAAGGACAAGGTGTAATTCAACCATAGCTGAAGTATACGTGCTTAACCCACTTGCCCACCAAGTGAATAAGCCGGTGAAGCCAATACTAGTCAAAACCATATTATATTGGGGTGCTTTGCATGATTGTGATCTTCCAAACAAGTGGCAAATGAAAGGGTGTTTGAGACCAAGGGCTTAGTATTGTTTTATACTGGATCTCTCTTCAAAACTTTTCTACCATTATAGTTATATACCATTATATATGTTAGGAGTGTGCACTGGCCTCTAAAATTTGCACTGCATCTCTATCTTTTTAAAAATTCCAGTCTGTTAACTCAGGCACTCTATGCTCTAAAAAGGACTCTTAACTCCCCCGTCTCGAAAAAAGCAGTTGAAATGTACAGACAACAGGCAAGCCTCCAGGATAGACTATGTTTGCCACATTGCAGACAAACAGGTATAGAGGCTTTTCATTGGGGAAGCAAAAGGGATTTTATTTCCTCCACTGAACTGCAATTCTTCCCACAAAAAAACAGAACCCTTAGGTGCTCATCAGAATTAAAGAAAACCTTTATTAGGCCAGATAAAAGCCCAAAATTCCTAAGTAGAAAAATTTTGAGAGATGTAAGTAAGAGGAGGGCAACTGGCATGTGTTCTTCCTTGTATATTCTGTTTGTTAAGAACTCCACACCTTCCTTTCTGGTGCTTGTTTATGTCCTCCAATAAGGCCCTGCAATATGAGGTGGTTTAGTTCCCTGAAGAGCTGTGTTTATTTTCCCACTAAAGCAGAGCAATGTAGGATTAATTTTTTTAAAAAAGAAGCTTCTAACTTGTTTCTAAGAATCCTCCACTGCTGTGCTTTGATAGAAATAAAGTAAAACGTGGCATTTTTCAGTGCTCTACAGGCAACATTTTGGCCGAGAGAAACAGAGATGCAGGAAAACACAGAGCTGCAATACTCACCAACTTTGGGGGGGGGGAGCAGTTACTAGCATTGTGCTTCAATGCAGGGAGCGGAAAAGCATCCCAAATCACCCCACTTTGCCTCATTATTCAGCCCTTGATACAGAGTCACTGCACACCCCTAATATATATTAATAGCAAACTCGGGTGCTGACTTCAGGCAGCTATGTAGCCAAAACAGTGCTACTAGAAAAAAAAGAGCACCAAGGTTGAAAAGATTAGTGCGGGGGGTGGGGGTGGGAATTAAGGTATGTCTGGCTGTTTGGAAAACATTTTCCATTTACTCTGCAAATGTTTGTTGCAGGTTCCATTATAAAAATAATACCAAGCTACACAAGGAGTGTTTAGAATAACGGAGGGGGTGTGTCTTACCTGCCGTTGTATCATAGAAGTCTTGAAGTCTTCCAGGTTTTTTCTCTAACTCTTCATACTCCAAGGCTTGAAGTATCATCTCACACTGGTCCAGCTCTTTTACAAATTTTGCTTCTGCAGTTGACTGGTGTTCATATTCCTAATAGGGGTGTGCAAGGTGGTAACCCACTTTACTGAGAAGGAAAAAATCACAGAAAATGCAACTGTATGCACTGCTGTACAAGGGAAGCAGTTCATTTCTGAGCCCCCTGGTCTAACCCATGTAAAGGATTTCTAGCCAAATATTGAGAACTATCACTATGTGTTCATGAGTCCAGAAGCAATTCTCATTAGCTTATGCTGAAGAGAGCACCAGCCAAACTAATACCTTGCCAACAGGTTTCTCGTAACACCTGAATAATGAAATGCATTCACTGCAGAACACAGGAATCTCCTACTGGTTAGACATGCTTGTCAAATACTTTCTTTTTCAAACCAGTTCTTGCTTTCTAATATGCCAGTTTCCTGTGGAGATCCATCCGCTTCCACTTTTGAGTTTTTACTGGTAAGCACACACCAGCTTCTACTTTGAAATCAAAACTACATGGTTACAACCATTTTTTTCTAACAACTGACACCCTGGATAGCTCAGTTGGTTAGAGTTTATCCTATGGCAGAAGTCACTGCAATAGTACAAAATATGTTAAGTCTCCTCAGGCAAACCTTACTCCAAACCACTCCCAAGTCCAATGCAGCTCGCCATGGCGTTCAGTTGCATGACAGCCCCACTGGATTTTATAAAAACAGGCAGGCAGCAAACTCAGAAAGCTTATTGTCTCCCTAGTGCCCCCTGTAACATATCCATACTTAGCTTGGTAGCCTGCTTTACACCAAGAATGCTTCCAAAAAACAGCCATTATTTAGATCTATAGTTGATGTTTAGTAGAGAGAAATACCTATTTAGGGGAAAAATGAATTTTAATATTTAAGCAATTTTAGATGTTTAAAACTTACTTCCCAGAGTTCATAAATTTCTTTTCTCAGCTCTTCAGACAGCACCTGGGTCAAATGTTTCATAGCTTCCTAGAAAAACAGAATCCTGCATTTTATTTGGTGTCACTCCCAATATTGTTTCCCTGCTTTTGGCAGAGATGAGCTGCACTCTCTTGCTCTCACACACCTTGGCAGTGAAAACCTGCAAGGATTGGCCAGATGGTCTTGGCGAATGTAAAAATAATGTGAGCACACAGCACACGCACACAAACCTCCCTCCTTAACGCAGTTCATCCCTCATCATCTTAAGTACTAACCAAAAGAAGAAAATTATGCAAGCTATTAAGCAATCTCGTGCTTCCCACAACAAAGCAAGTGAGATGTGCTTCAGAGCAATAATCTGAAAATCCAAGCACTATGCAGGATACCCTCTTGCCAGCTTCTTCCTGTGCAACTAAAGGAACATCAAAAGCTTCTGTTCTGTGGAAGAAGTTCCCATGTGAGCACAGCCTTTCCTGGAAACTGATGTAACTTAACACTGGTAGATGCGTAAGCTACACAATGGAGCCCTCCCTTCCCACATAGACTCAAAGTTTTCTTGGCAATTTGGGATGGGATGCTGCAGCAGCTCCTACACAACAACAAAGGTGATATGGGAAGAGCAGCATCAGATTTAGGGTGGTGCAGGTGGTTTCCCTGTACAGGGAGGAGAGCCGAGAAGATCCATTTATGGGTGCCAAATTCTGGCCTCACTCAGGAAGCCATATTACGAAAGATTTCCAAAGACCACCCCTGGGAAAGAGTCCATAAGGTTGTTGGTTGCTAACCTGGAAATCCTGACTGTCCCCTTTTCAGCCCGGGCTGGACACTCTTACGAAAACCACATGCCGGTGGTGTGTAGGGCCAAAGCCAAATGTGAATTTTATTTTTGCACAGTAGGATGGTTTCTACACCCATTCACACACCCCTCCCTACGCACCATCCAGGCAAACAATAGGCATGATCAGAATTCAAGGGCACTTTGCAGCCAGGCAAAAACACTCAAGTGTTTGGGGGAGAGGGAGCATGGCCAGGTAGGGGTGCCCTGGGGGAGAGGGCCAGTCAGGGAGGTCTGAAGAACTGCATTTGCTCCCTTCCCAGCCTGAATTCCCCCACCCCTACTTTAAAAGCCCTGAAGCAGTGGGAGAGGAGGCAGCTACTACAGGCCTCCTTGTCCATTTTCCAATGTTCATTGCTCACTATAGCAAGCAGGAACACAGTCTTGCCCAGCAGACAGCTTGTTTTCAGCCTGTGTATAATTTATAAAGGGGTAAAGGAAGGAGCAAAGGATGACCTCTGGAGATCATCAAAAAGCACCCATGGATATGAATGAGAGGGGCCCACTATGCAAATGATTGAACATAGGAAACGCCTGCCATTTTCACAGAATTGCACTGCCACAGATTGTGTGTGGTGCCCCTTACTTTAAATATTTCACACATAACAAGTTTATATCTCAGAGCCTTCTAGTCTTTACTGTCCTTTGACAAGTCAGCTCCTGGCACAGAATGCCGATCAGTTTTCATGAGAGGTAGGGAGTTTTCAAATAAGTCACTTTCCATCTTCTTTTCTCTTGATAGAGAAAGCAACTGAATGTCAGCTGATGACAGAGCCTATATGTTTGAATCTTCCCTTCTAGAAAGAAAGGCACTGTGGAATCCCACAAACTAGACTGCTTTTCCTGTAAGAAATCTTTTCTTGTAAAATACAAGATTGTGCCCTCTAGTGACCGGTATTCTACACTACTCACCCTGAATCTGTTCAATTTCATTATTAGAGCCACTTCACAGAAACAATTTTGTCTTCAACTGGGTTGACAGAAAACATCAATTAAGTTTTAAAAGGTGCAAATTCAAATAACAGAAATCCCATGGAAGCTTTGTATCATGAGGCTGAGCCCTGTGTGTCTTTCCAACTGCATTCTACACAGGAAAAACAAGCCAGCCTGTTTTCAAGAGAACAAATGCCACAATTCAGATGGCAGAAATGGCAGTATCTAAGTGTTAGCAGGGGACATTTTAACCTCCCTGGATGTGCCATCACTGACCTTAAGGTGGTCATACTGCAACAAAGGAACTTCAAAAGGAAACAGCAAACTGAAACTGCCAAATTACCATTATGAAGTTCACTTGTGGACTGAACTGGGACGATAGATTTTTACAACACTACGTGTGCTGACTAACTTACCAGTGATGTGTGTTTTTTGTGACTGGCCTCTGTTAATAATGTAACTAACGTCTGTACTTTTCTGTATTTCCTTTCCTTCTGATCTCACTGCTAACAATCTCTTGCCTGTATAGATATTCCTGCAACGCAGGATAACACTTCATACATCTGATGAAGTGGGCTGTAAACTATCCATGGAAGTTTACAGCTCAATATTTTTGTTAGTCTTTAACTTTCCGCAAGACTCTTTTGTTCTGAGGATCTTTCAGACTTTACAGACTAATATTGGTCCTTTCTTTTTTAGAAGTAGACCATCAAGCTACATGTGCCACCATACTGACCTCCTCTCGTCTGTGTTTCTCCTCTTTGGAAACATTGTCAGCAGGAGCAATGTCACCAACTATGCATTCAGCCATATCATGAACCAGAGCTAACCGGATGCATCTGGGAAGCAGAAAATATTCAAAGACGTGATTATTAAAAGGCAACTACGAAAGATAGTAATGTATAACAATCTCTGCGTACTGAGAACTTATTCTGCAATTCATTTTGGTTAGTGCAATTATATTTATTTCCTTAAATATCTATGTTAACCTTAAGTTTGGTTCCAATAAAAATCCAAAATAACAGCAGTGTAACATCCTATTAGGACCAAATATCAATTAAAATGTCACCTTCAGACAAAGCTTACAAATGCTGTCAGGGGTCCCTTTACCTTTACCTCTTCAAGCTAGAGGTAGTTAAAAATAAAGAGGAAAAGATGTTTGAGAGCCACAAATATTTTCATCATGCTCTGAAACATTTTTCTTGACTTCCATCAACAGCAACAATAATAAAATGTCTAGCCTGAAGAAGAGTTCTCTGAATCAAAAGCTTGCTCACTACTTTCTGAAGTTTTAATAGGTCATGATAAAAAGGTATTCAATGTAAGTAATATACCAACCTGACAATTTCAGTACTAAGCCTGGCAAAATAATTGCTATCACCAGTTAAATCGAGATTTAACTTTTGAATTTATTCTGTTTTTAAACCTTCCTGGATTTACTTCTTTGATGTTACCATCACAATATTGCACAGCTTTACATTACATATTAATTTACCCAGCAGAAGTTCTTCAATCATATTGGCGAATGTGAATTCCACATTCCACCAAGAAAGAAGCACATATTGGAAAGTTGGCAATGAGAGGGGAGAGGAATACACCCTTGGGCTTAGACCTGGGCTACAGCTCTCCTTTATCTTGGGCAAGGCACTCGCTCAAATTCACACACATTCATTTTCGAAAATTAAGGAATGGCCTAAATTTCACATTATGGTATTTTAACATTGGCCTGAATTCAGCTAGCTGGCCCAGCTAGCAGAAGCCCACGCAAAGACTTCTGCTCGTGCAAAAGGGCTTTTCTTCCCTCTTCTCCCTGTGCTGCCCTCAGATTGGCTCAAGGTGTGTGTATCTGCAGAACCCCCAGAATGGGGGGGGGGGGGGAGAGATTGTTCCATCAAGTAAGCAGATATTTTTAACAGCACAACACTGAATTCCTCCTATTAAGCCGTAATTATCAAATATTGTCAACCCTTTTTAACCCACCTAAATAATAGTTACAGGAGTTGATGCAATCAAGCAGTATTAAAACAGCACTTCTATTTTTCTATTAATTGTGTGGTTTGGCAGTGTACAATACTGATGGTTAAGTGTTGCAAATAAATAAACAAACCTGTATCCAATGAAAAGTAAAATAAGACAGCTGCAACTAACTTGATCCCATCAAGAATGGAACTTCAGTGCAGCTACTTTTCACTAAACTGAAGCCACAATGTGCAGTTCCCCATATCCATTAAAGATACCCACTGCAATCAGTATACATACCTGTCTTTATTAAGTGCTTTATCTTCAGTTACCATAGCCATGATTGCCATCCTGTACATATGGTCTGAAACGCTCTCTGGATTTGCTACATTTCTGTATACCCAGCCAGTCCGTGGGACTCTCTAGTCAAAAAAGAGTTTAAACAAAACTGTCAAAGGGGGGGGGAGCCTTGCATGCATCTTCTTTTTTTATACCCAGCTGCCATTTAGAAACGCAAGCTGCCACATTTAACAGACTGTTTGTTAGTCATGCTTACTGATTATAAATATTGTTAAAAGACCAAAAAAAAATCATTCCAAGGCAGTATTCCTATAAGCACCTGTGCCCCGGAAATAAAATATTTACTTCCTAGTTCCCCAGGTGGATAGTTTTGTATACTAGGTGTGAAATGTTGAACTTTGAGAGATCCTGCCTGTATCCTGTATCCTATTACGACTATCTCACTAAGCTTACTGCAAAGCTGAACTACTAACTGCAGTCTTTAGGTTCTTCAAGGCAACAGAGGCAATTTATTAGGAAATCCACCAACTGCCATTTCCCCTTGCTTCTTTAATAAGCCCTCTCTGCTCTTCGGCCTTCTATTTACTTGTAAACTACCTCACTTTCATTGCCGGCCAACTTTTCCTCCAGTGTCCCTTGGATTTACCACCATCCCCTTTTGCAACAGATTCCTTATTATTTCTATGCTATCCGGTCTCCAGGTTCCTAAACCAGAGTCAGAACACAGAAGTCCTTCAGCCGGCTAAGAAGGTGACCAGGCGCAAGCATCGTATGCACCTTTGTACCAAGCAAGTCTAATCTAAGCAGAAGCGCGTGTTTAGGATTGCAGCCTTATCCTACACAGGTCTAATTGTACATCTCACGGAGTTCAACAGGATTTGCTGCAGGAAAAGTCTGCAAACTGCAGTCCTAACCCTGCCTCGGCCCAGTATACCTGAAGGTGCGTCTCCACCCCCATCATTCAGCCTGGACACTGAGGTCCAGCGCCGAGGGCCTTCTGCCTGGTTCCCTCGCTGCAAGAAGCAAGTTACAGGGAACCAGGCAGAGGGCCTTCTCGGTAGTGGCACCTGCCCTGTGGAAAGCCCTCCCATCAGATGTCAAGGAAATAAACAACTACCTGACTTTTAGAAGACATCTGAAGGCAGCCCTGTTTTAGGGAAGGTTTTAATGTTTGATAATCTACTGTATTTTTAATATTTTGTTGGAAGCAGCCCAGAGTGGCTGGGGAGACCCAGCCTAGTGGGCGGGGTATAAATTATTATTATTATTATTATTATTATTATTATTATTATTATTATGTTTACTCAGAGGTACGTCCCACCGCATTCAATGGGGCTCACTCCCAGGTAAGTGGGGTTTGGACTGCAGTCTTAATCGACGCTAAAAAAGGGGGTGAGGAGATGCGTGGGGGTTTTGTGCAGCAGCACCTTTGGGGAACGATACCGCGAAGATGGGCAAAACTGCTGCAGTGACACCCCCCCCCCCCACAGACACACCAACCCCACGTTTGCTCCCGACCAGCCAGTCGGGGTCTCTGCTCACCTTCAGCTGCCCCACCAACTTCAGAAACTGCAGCAAGCTGCCCATGGCGCTGGCTGCCAGCGCAGGAGCCTGGAGGCGGCAGGAGCTACGGCCTCCCTCCTGCTTGCCCAAGAGCGGATGGGGAGGAAGTGACGACACCACAGGCTCAACTCCTAGGTTCCTGCGCCACTCGGCTGCTCATTGGCCAGCTGCGCAGGTCGGCGACGCGTTACGGCCTCGAACGCCGGCTAGCCTATGGACACGCACGCGTGAAAGCCTTGGTCGTGGGGATGCGCGCGAGGCGTCCTCTGCACCGGTTCTGCCAGCCCTAGCCCTTCGGAGGTCTCTTTGGCTTCTCCTCTCTAAGGATATAGGACGTTGTTTTCAAAAGCAGGAGCTTCGCTTCCCCTCCTCCCTCTCGAGGGTGGGAAGCAAAGCGGAGTCCGAGGCAGCCGCCCCCACTTTCCTTCCTTCCTCCTCCTCCTCCTGGTTTCTGTAGATATTTCGTAGCACGTGGTTAAACCCTTGCGAGTCCACAGCAAAAACACCCAATGAAGTGAAGCATGCGCATAATTTTGCTGAAGTTCCAGGTGTGCTCGAGGTGAAGCTGCTGGGGGGGGGGGGAATCGTGTTGTTTCTGCCAAGGTTCTTGGCGCGTATAACCTAAGGTTACCAGACTTTTTTCAATGACTCCGAGAACGCATTAATTAATTAATTAATTAATTAATTGCTACACATTTGGGACCTTGATTCTGCAGCGATGGCAGTGGCAGAGGGGCGGCTGCAGCCTCGACCTCAAGCAACTCGTTTTCCCTTCCTCCGAGGCGTCTATCTCCAGGCTCCATGAGGCTGGGCAGCCCCTGAGTTGTGGTTCTTTGGTGGTGGTGGTGGGGAAGCGGTGCGCGGTGGGTCAGGCATGGAAGGCAGAGAAGAAGGGCCGAGAGTGGGCGGTGGGTGCCTCCCTTCCCGTCGGAACACCGCCAATCCCATTCCTACTTGCCTGCAAGCAGGAGGGGGCGGGGATCCCTCAGCTGGGAAGGGAGGCTTCACTATAACGACATACAAAAAGGACTGTTTTACCGTTAAATAGTCATTATTTCTTACATTGGCACAGCGCCTCCTACTGTGATAAAAAAGGAACTGCCCGAACGCACCCCATTACATTCTCGGTAAAAAGAGAAAAAAGTATTTTAATTTTTGCATTTTAGCCTGATATAAATATTGGATTGCCAGCACTGTGTTTAAAACGCCAATCGTATAAAGTAGACAGAAGAGGAAGAAAAAGTTGCCGCAAAAGGGAGAATATTTATGCAGCACATTGCACTCCCATGTAGGCACCCATCCAGATACAGACCGGGGCTGTTTCTGCTTAGCAAATGGACGACTACATGTGCACTGCAACGAAGCCACAGTGTTTTACGCGAGAGAAGTTTGTTCTGCGGCATATTTAAGTCCTTTTGTCTTCAGCGACTTTTCCCACCAACTTCTTGCAAAGTAATGTTAATAGCACGCCAAGTATAAGAACATTTAATTAGGAAACAAGCTCCGCCACAATTCAAGCCCCTTTAAAAAAACAGCCACCCGTGTTGTAAGTCAACGCACGCTTGGAAGACCATATAAAATATACAAAGGGTTTGGATAGATGGATTTTATTTCTATGCGACTTTTCATTCAACAGATCCCAAAGCGGCTTACAAACAAATAACAGAACATAATCTTACTATGCGTTAAAATACCCATAGAAATAATGTATGTAGCATTACGTGAATTAGGAATTAGGAGCGCACAACACTCTTAGTCTTTTTTTTTTCTTTTTCCATTTTAGCCTGGCAAACAAAATCGAATATGCAGAGAGTTAGGGTGTATTTTTACATTGCATTTTTACAAGATAGCAAACTGCAAAAACAGTCATCAATAACTGCAGCAAAAGCGGAGGGGGGGCGGGGGGGCGGATGGCCTTAGCACTTGCGCATGTGGGGCTCGTGATCTGCCCAGAAGTTTGCGGTTCTTACAGCAAAACCGGACTGCCATGCAACCGACATCAGTTGCTGAAAAGGATAATTAACTACGAACACGCCCCCCCCACTGGGTTCCCCTCCAAACCTGTGCAAGCCTTGCTGAAAGGCAGGAAAGCTCCTTAACCCACCCATCGCCCAGCCCCGGGGGGGGGGATGGAGGTGTTAGCTGGCAGTCCTTCCTGCTGCTGCCGCCTAGTGGAGCAACTGAGTCATTTTTTACTCTGTGGCTTTTTTCCACCGATGTCCACAGAGGGGGCAGTCAGCTGTGCTGCGCTGCCTTGGAGCCCTGTTTTGTCCCGTTTTGTTCCCTGCCCCCCCCCCAAACACCTCCCTGGAGGCCCTACTGGGCTGCCTCTGCTGCCTGTTCCATTCTGTCTCTCCTGCTGCTGGTCAGCAGCAGAGCCAAGGCAGGGCCTTGCACTGTGGGGTGCGGAGGGGGTGGGGTGGCAGCCAGCAGTTAGGGCTGTCAAGGGTGATGCTAGGCTTTCCCAGAGAATTCTTCCCTTTGTGTTATTCCCCGCCCCTCTCGTTATTATTTATTGCATACATATCCCACCTTCATCTCCAAGGAGCTCAAGGTGGCTCCATGATCCTCTCCTCGTTCAATCCCCACAACAGCCCTGTGAGGTGGGCATAGGCTGAGAGGCATTTCCCTGCCCAAGCTCACCCCAGTGAGCTTCATAGCCCAGAGGGGATTTGAACCCTGGTCTCTCTCATGTCCTGGAGACCCACACTCTAACCACTACATCACACTGTTGTGTCTTCCTCGGGCTTCTTCTCTCTACCGTCTGGGCCCAAACCTCACCTAGAGGCAGGAGGTGATGAAGTAAAAGTGGCTCGGCCTCCTTCTCTCACACACTCTGGGGTAGTAGCTGCTGCTCTTCCTCCTTCTCCCGTTTGCCGCTGGCGCAGATGCCCCCAAGGGGGCAGAGGACAGTGGCGCTGAGCAGAAGGGGAACGGGGACGGCTGCCCAGCAGTAGGTGGGGAACAGGGAACACTGTATGCAGTGCCAGTTTTACTGTAAGGACTGGTCAACTTCTGCCAGGTCGTCACCCCACATGGAAGCGCTCCTGTAGATGCTGAGGTCCTTCACAGAGCCTCTTTGCTGCTGTAACCACTGCTCTGTAACCACCACCTTACCCTTTCCCACAGGGCCCCATTTGAACCCCTGCTCAGCTCACCCAGAAGGATTTTGCATGTTTGGGAGAAGGAAAGCGAACAGGCAGCAACCAGGAAGAGGAGGACCTGCTCTGTGCAGGGGTATGGCAGCCTGATGATGAAAATGGCCTATGACCAGGGCCAGCCCAAGACATTTTGGCGCATGAGGTGAACCACAAAATGGAACTTCTCCTCCCCGCCAGGGAAGAAGGGGTGGGTTAAGATCTACATCAAAAACAAGGGAGGAGGGATTGCCTGCTGATCAAGATGACCAAGGTGGATCTCCACAGTCTGCACAACTACGAGAGTGACATCCCATAAAGACTTACATCAGGATTTGCTGCCCCTGTGGATGCTGTTGTACGAAGCAGTCACCTTACCCTGCCTTACAGGTGGACCAGCCCCATCTGTGACACTGCACTAGATCCTGCTTTCTCTCAGAGATGCAGCACTTTGAAATGAGGCCCTTCTTCGTGTGCCTCCTCCATGAGAAGTCTGTGGATGGGTGGTGGCAATAGGAGAACGGGCCTTTTTTGTGGTGGCTCCCCGTTTGTGGAACGTTCTTCCCAGGGAAGCTGGCCTGGCAGGCAAAAACATTTCTCTTCTCCTTATTAAGTAATCTATGGCCTTTCAAACTGTGAAGGGGTATTGCTTTTATTTGTTACTATGGGGTTTTTTATTTAAAAAAATGTAAACTACCCTGTGCTCCTCGGATAAATAGCTGTATAGAAATTTAATAAATTATAATAAAGAAGTTAACCAGCTGCTATGACAGACACTCATAGGTAAGAAAGCAGTTCTCTTTCACAGTGGTTGTGAAAAGGAGTCAAAGCCTGGGACCAGAAAGCAGCAGGGTTGAAATCTTGATAGACACCTGGTTGCCAGCAAGATGGTCAGTAAATAGAAAATGCAGTCCTGGCTGTACCATACAGCTGTTGCATCTAAGCCCTGTCCAGTGTCTTATGAGCCTTGTACACAAGCGCTCTGCACCCAGGAGGTTGAATTGTGGGTGAGGAAGAGTAAGTTCTTAACAGCTGGAACACAGGTGTAAATAAATAAATGAAACTTTGCTTCTGTGAATCCAGAAGAGGGCTAATTCTTTGGGCTTTGAAGGGCTGAAGTTCTCCTTGTGGTGGAGACAAAAGATGATGAAATACCACATATAGCCGGCAGGAGTCAGTGATTGCCATGTAGCCTCCCATCCAACAGTTTTGCTATTGTTGATTCTGCTTAGCTGAATAAAGCACTACTGGGTCACTGCCACCAGAGCTATACGTGGAATCCCGAATGAAGGTTGTCTTATTTTGTATTTGATTGCTTTTTTCTGTATAATAGGTCACCTTTTTTATCTATACCCAGCCACTCTGTCTCCAGCCGAGTCCGTTTCCTTGAATGGCAGCGTGGGTTTCCATTCGATTTAATTAACGAGCCTTGTTTGCTAGCGTGAGCACCTTGATCCCCAGGCACACCGACTCAGAAATTAGCCCCCCACCCCACCCCCAGGTCCTGTGCACCCCCGTCCCCAAGGAAGCCGGAGGTCCGCCCCCCGCCCCCTGGGAACAATCAAAGGGGGGCGGACGGTGCAAATGAAGCCCAGTAATAATACATTTTGCTCATCGGGCATTGGCCTGGACGGTGCATGAATGCTGTGGATGATTCATGGAAGGAGGCTTGCTCCCCTCAACCGTTCAACCATTTAGCAAAAAACAAAAAAAAAAAAAAGGGGGATTGTGGTCTTTTAATACTTCTCATTTGATGTGCGGAACAGAGTTTCTGCTGGGTGTTTATGGGTTCGGGCCATTCTCCTTCTCGACGGCAGGTGGCGCTCTTTGCCCACAGGCTGCTGCCTCGAAGCCGCTGGAGCTGGAGACGCCAAAGGGGTTCAGCGCTGTCCCTTGCGGCCCGAATTGGCACAGCTGCATGTCAGCACCTCTGTCTTTTTCTCTTTCTTTTTTGTAAATCGACAATGTTAAAAACATAATTATCACCGTCTGTAATTTTCAATGTTTTATTTCCTTCCGACCTCACTGTTTACAATTCTTTCTTCCTCCAACCGTGCTTGTATTTTGATGGCCTTTAGTCACAGTTGATTGTATTCGCTACTTTGCCCTGGCTTCTTGGCTGATATTTTATTTTGTATTTTACTGTCATTTCTTTTTGTAATCAAAGCCTTCTGAATTTAAAGCAAAGGCGGTGTATAAATATTTTAGATAAATAAATAAATGTGCCTGCAGCAGAGGATAGCATTTTATGCATCTGATGTTGTCCACAAAATCTTACGTCACAATGAATTTGATAGTCCTTAAGGTGCCACAAAACTCTCTTTTCTTTTTGCCAACAGAACTATTCATTATCATGAAGAATTCTGCCATGGATTGCTGCCTGATTAAAAAGTATCACGACCTTCCGCTGTGAGACATAAGGAATATGACTTTTTTGTCCGGTCTCATGGGAGCATCAGCTAGATTCTAGTATATGTGAATTCATTTTACATTAGATTACCTATCATGGAGATAGGAACAGTTTGTGCCTGCTTTATGTCTGCTTTTTTTGTAAAATAACCCCCACACCATCGGCAATATAAAATACAATGAATATGTATAGATAACAAATGCACACAAACACATTCGGGTCCGCTTTGCATTCCATGCTGGCATTGCTTTCAAAATAGATATGCTGTTAAGCACAGGATTTCTGCAGGATAAATTTAATTTAATTACAGTGATCTGCTGAATAATTGCTTCTAATATGGATCCTCAAATATGATATCCATGTCTTAGGTTTGCTGAGCAAGAGAAAAAGATTTTGGGGTGAGCAAGTCAGTGAAACATTTTAAGTTCACATTATCTAGTACAGTACACTTCTGGAACAACTAGTCAATATTTTTTCCTGTTAATGTTCCTTGTGCCCAAATTGAAAACAAAAACCCTCAATAGAAGCTGATTTTTCAGTGATAAGTAAAACCAAAATAACGCTCCACAGAATGTTGTTTTATAATTTAAAGAATACATTTGTTCTATTTCTTTGGTTGGTGGGGGGAAACTAGACAATGAGATCCAAAACTCAGGTGACAAATCATTAGAATCTCAAATGTATGTGCATATTTTCTAAAATGTTTTTGTATTTTCAAAAGGTCAGTTGGGGGGGAGGGGAACTTAATGACCCTGCTTCTCTGCAAGAGCAGTTTGTAGCAAAACAAGTCTGTTATCCACTGGTTCAAACTGGGCCTGATATTTGACATCCTTTGTTCTGACTTAAATAAAAATCTCTTGACCAGTTCATCATAAATACTCAAGTATAGCCACATGAATGCACAGCAGTTTCTTTAAAAGGTGGTTTTGCTTATGGTTTATAGTACTGCTATCCTTTCAGAAGTCTGGATGTTTTGAAATGCAAAGAGCCCCTTTTTTCATAGCAGAAGATCAAATAATGCTAAGCAGGCAGTGCTATAATCCATCTATTCAACTTGTCTCTTCTCATTTGGAAGGTCCTTCTCATGCAGGATTCCCTGGATTTTAAGCTGTCTTTTCTTAAAACTGCATCAGGTCCCTTCCCATCTCACCTAGAAATTGTATAAAGAGGAGGGTAAATTTTCTTCCTTCTCCTGGTCATTACAAACTGCACCCTCTTTGTATAATGAAACAATGTAAACTCCACCTAGTCCTTAGAGTACCAAAAAATCAAAAATTAAAAACACCAACACTCAAATGTTTTGCTTGTTGCTCGAAGGACTAGATGTCACTCTCTGTGGAATAGCAGCCGTTTTGCATTTCTTTCTTCCAGGACTTGCTGTAAAATTGCAGCTGTAACACATTTCTCAAGACCCTTTGCTCCTTCCCCAATATTGCCACACAGTGATGGTTTGGAATTCTTCCTTTCCTCAGCCTCTTTGAGCTTCTAACCTTAATTCTTCAGCATTCTCCACCAGCAGTATATTTTTCATTGGCAATGTGAGGGTTACTAACGATCCCATGCAACATACAGACTGATAGCATCTTTGCACAAACCTGAAACTTGTTAGGGTAGCGCAAACTTTCAGCCACAAGAAATGGGACAATTTTCACTTTGATGGCTTACTTTAAAACAGTAGGGTTGCCATCATTTATTTTTTTCATTGGCCTCGTTCCAGGGCTTTTATCAGCAAGCAGTCACTTGGAGCGACTTCTCTGTGGCTCAGCTCAGGGACCGTAGTGCTCCCTTGCTTCCAAAGCTCAGGAGGTTTTCTTGACTATGACCTCTGGGATAATTAAGGAACTGGACAGTTCCTTAAAAACCAGCTTTTTGAGGCTTTTGCACAGATCTCTCCAGGGTGTGGTTATCCTTTGGGTTTTTGAAGGGAAGGCTATTTTACAAATTTGCTCAACACAATTCAACATGAACCCTGAAGCTCGTGAAAATGGACTCTGCGCTTATGTCAATACTTGCCTTTCTCATGAAGTTGCTATAGGAACAAGTGGAACTGTCATAGCATTTGGGGGCAATGCTGGCATCACCCTGAGCGAGAAATGGGCCTTGGCTTTTCTGTCCAAAAAAAAGCTTTCCACTGACTTAAACTCAAGAGGCACAATTCTATTTCTTGATCCTCATTTGTTTGCAGGGAGATTAGACAATGTCGTCTGTTTATTGAGCATTCATTCTCATTTGTCTGTGGGGAGGTTAGAAGATGGTGAATCAAAGCAGGTCATATCCCACACTTTCCAGGAGATTTCCCCGTCACTTTCCATATTACAAAAAGTCTGAACTTTGGGGGAAGTTTGTTGTGAAAGAGCTTCAGATCAGCTATAGGTGCACAACTTGAATTGAATCCCATCCAAAAATATTGGCAGTCTGGAAATGCCCATAATGAGATAAAAACTTTTAAAACAATAGATTTTTTCCCTTCATCTTTTCCCAATTAAAAATTTAAAAAGTACATTTTGAAAGCAGATTTTGAAAGCAAATAGTACCTTTTTTAAAGGGTGTGGCTAGAGGGTCATACTGGATCATCTGAATACGGGGGTGGGGAGTAAAACCAATAAAAGCTCTAAACCAAAATGAATGAGGACAATGTTTGTTGGAACTGTTAGGTTGCAAGTGGCTGACTAGATTAAAATCCTAGAAAGAAGTAAAAATTCCTGAATGAGGAGGCAATCATGCCTGGCTGCTGCCTAGTGGAGGCTGTTGACCTAGCCTTGTAAATTGTACTTGTAAGGTCATTTCCTTCCCCGATTAGATTTTTTTTTTTAAGCCACCAATGTGAGTATGTCAACATGGAGATTTCCTATTGTGCTGATTTTGCCTTTTAATGATAAATGAAAAGCTGAGGATATACACAGATGCAGACATATCTCACCCTCAGTAAAATATGTGGACCTTAGAATCAAGGTTATTTAAAGTATTCCTTGTGTAATCTGCTCTGCCCTTCTGTTCAGTGGAGGGTTCTTGATGCAGTGGATGCCTCCACTAATGGAAGAAGAGGGGAGGCTGTTTTTGTGTATTCTAGAGTTGACATATTTCAAGAAGTAAAAATCCATTGCAGCTCCCAGCACACACCCTGGAAAATTGGCTTCAAAGGGTTGGGGGCCCCTCCAGAGCAATGTGAAAGGTGGCATGGAGAAGAGAGAATAGGCAAAAATGGGATCCTCCTCCTTTTCAGTTAGTGGGGGCTTCCAGTGGATGAAAGGCCCTTTTGGGAGCTCACAGACACCAGCTGGGTCCTACCTTGGCATCTGCATACCCTGCACATTTCTCTGATGAAAATAGGGATGTCCTAAGGAAAAGTGGGAAATTCTGGGATCAAATAAGAAACTGGAACAGCTTCTGTAAATCTGGGTCTGTTCCTGGAGAACAGGGACACTTGGAGGGTCTGCAACTGATGAGCAAAGGGAACTTTCAGCGACCTCCTAAAGAATCAACTAGTAAAGGTAAAAGGACCCCGACCATTAGGTCCAGTCGTGGCTGACTCTGGGGTTGTGGTGCTCGTCTTGCTTTATTGGCCGAGGGAGCCGGCGTACAGTCCTAGGCTCTGTGGTTTAACCCACAACGCCACCTGCATCCCTAAAGAATCAACTACATGGGCCTAAATCCATATCTGGAGAATTAATTGCATTTGGGAAAGGGGCAGTTGTGCCACACATTACAGTACTACTGCCCATGGCGCTTACACATTCCCATTCCATACAGCAAGCCCCACGGTAAAGCATATGTTGCTTAGGAGATTTGTTATCTCTGTGAGATGTGGCAGGGGAGGAAAGGGAGGGGAGGGGGGTGCCTAGATTGCCAGACAGTGTTTTGTGAGCATCTGTTACTTATAAAAACAAAACATTGTGTCCAGTTTGTAGAGAGCACTGCAGAACGTACTGTAATTCCCCGTGCACAGAAAGCATATCTGCTTTTATTTCATGTGAGAATAATTCAGAACAACACTTTTATCAGCATTCATCAGCAATAAAACAGCAGTGCTTATGTGGCTTACTGTCAAGTACATGGTGTTATGATATATGCTCCCAGCAGCCAGCAGTGAATTGCCCGGAAATGTACCTCACTAAATCTGTAAAAATCCGTTCTAACTAAATATCAAACTAAATATGGTGGAAAGAAATCAGGGACATGTGAATGGGCACCTTTGGTCATGAGCTGCTCTTCTGCTTTTCTAGATTTGAGATTCTTGGCTGTCACTTTTGTGAAGGAAAACCCTCTCATTCCAGAATGTGAATTATTAGGTTGGCTATTAAGCACCCATTAACGTCCAGACAACCCTCTTACGAAACCTCAGAGCGGTGGTAGCCAATATGGTTCACTCCAGTCTCCAGATGTTGTGAGCTACAACTTCCATCATCTCTCACTGTTGACCATGATGGTTGGTGCTGGTGGGAATTGTAGTCTATAATGTGGGGAGAGTATCACATTAGCTGCCTCTGCTTTAGAGTCTTTGGGTGTTCAAAGCAATCCCAAGAATGGTAAACAACTGTGGCACACACACATATACACAAAGGATAGCAACAGCAGTTGACTGTGCTTGCCATGGTTTGAAGAAACCACGTTCCAATTATCAATCATCAAGCAGTGGGTGCTTAGCTTTTGAACGGCTAGACTGTTTTCAAGCATTTCAAGAGAGCTGTGCCCTGTTTTCGCCTAGCTCTGCCTGCTATCTCTCCTCCCTTCCCAACTACTCCAACCAGTGGGCATAACACATTTGGTAAGTGGCCATTAAAAAAAAAAAAGTTTCCTCAGTGTACCAAATTTTTCTTCCTATACACAAAGATCCCAGAATATATTTCAAGGCTCTTGGCAGACAAATGATTCCGCCAGAAGGAATTTATATTTTGATAAACTGGCACGTAGATGTCTTGCATTACAGCGTACCTCATGTACTGACAAGTCACAGTGGTGACATTCAGAAGATTATGTCAATGCTTTAAGAATGATTCAACATGAATCATATCCATTGCTTGCACTTAACTTAACCAGGCAAATGCAAACAGTGACACAAAGCTCAAGCTGAAAAGCATTTGGTGGCATTCATAATTGCTTAAGATAATAGGAATTGGCTGACCTTTAGGCTAACTAGTGACCAACAATCCAAGACATTATAAAATCTTCTCCATCTGACTTTGAGTAACCCACCCTGTTTTTAAGCAGGGCTGGCTTTCTACAAATCATGTCAGTACAATTCCTCCTTCCTCAAAACATCTTCTGGAACTTTTGTAAAAATTGCCAAACCAGACCTGACAGCTTAATGACAAGAGGCTGATGGGAGATGATGAGCATGTTGGTTAGATTATCTTAAATTAAAATAATTTCTGGGGTATCTTCTGACTCTATGGTCCCCTTCTAACTTGCTTTACTTGTTCCTTTGTAAAGAAATGGCTTATTTTGACAACAATCCTAATGGAGTTCCATCAGTATTCCATAGCAGTAATACTCCGTAATTTAGGTTAACAAATGTGTTAATTCTATTTTGTTGTTGTTGTTGTTTAGTCGTTTACTCGTGTCTGACTCTTCGTGACCCCATGGACAAGAGCACGCCAGGCACTTCTGTCTTCCACTGCCTCCCAC
Source organism: Podarcis raffonei (assembly GCF_027172205.1). Classification (NCBI taxonomy): domain Eukaryota; kingdom Metazoa; phylum Chordata; class Lepidosauria; order Squamata; family Lacertidae; genus Podarcis; species Podarcis raffonei. Next base: position 58,768,084 of record NC_070604.1, read on the forward strand.
AGTTTAGTCAAACTCATGCTGGTAGCCTCGAGAACACCGCCCAACCATCTCGTCCTCTGTTGTCCCCTTCTCCTTGTGCCCTCCATCTTTCCCAACATCAGGGTCTTTTCCAGGGAGTCTTCTCTTCTCATGAGTATTGAAGTCTCAGATTCACGATCTGTCCTTCCACTGAGCAGTCAGGGCTGATTTTCTTAAGAATAGATAGGCTTGATCTTCTTGCAGTCCATGGGACTCTCAAGAGTCTCCTCTAGCACCATAATTCAAAAGCATCAATTCTTCGGTGATCAGCCTTCTTTATGGTCCAGCTCTCACTTCCATACATCACTACTGGGAAAACCATAGCTTTTACTGTACTGACCTTTGTTGGCAAGGTGATGTCTCTGCATTTTAAGATGCTGTCTAGGTTTGTCATTGCTATTTTACTGACTGCCAAACTAGATGTGATCAAATCTCCCACTGTCCTTTGCTTTGCTTCAGAGCAGCTGTGGGGAGCGGGGGGTGGGCTGTTAATTTGGTCAAAGAAGTGCTTGGGAAGGAGGGTCCAACTTGATCCACTTGTACCATTTACCCAATTTACTGTGCTTCTGGATAGTTGCTTATAGCTAAATATCAGTCTTCTGCGAGACCTATGAATTAAACAAAACAAAACAACCCCCCCAATGAAAATGGATGCTGCCTCACCCACCACCAAAAAGCACGCCTCCATTTCCCCCATAGAAACCAGGGGCTGCTAATGGTATCTCTTGTGCACTTCCTGTGCATTATGCAAGGCTACAAAAATGGCTGCATGCATACGCAGAACAAGAAAGGGGTAATGAAGGGTGGGGTAACTGGGATTGAGCAAAGGGCCAGAGAACACAGCTCATAAATATTCCATCAAAGTGCAGTCAGGAAACAGTGGGATACATATGAAAAACCTAAGACTAAGAAGGCACCCCCAACATGGGTGGTTGTGCACCAAAGATACAGATTTAACCCCCCCCCCCCTTTGTGACATAACCGCTATCTGGAAGCACTCCAAACCAGGCCCCCAAACTGGGACTCATTCCAGGAGGGAGGACAGACAGGTATCCGTATTCTTCCTTTGCAGTCTGACTATTACTTAGTTATATTTACAAGCACTTATTCTTATGGGCTACAACAAGATTCCATCCTCTTCTTCCTTTCTGTTTTACTTTACTTTACTTGAGGGCACTGTTGGGAATTCCATTCCACCCTTGCTGCAGGTATGGGGGATTGTTACATGTCGCATGTCTGCTTACATTCCAGCACAGATTGCTGGAGTCCCGTGAGCGGAACATCCGCTCTGTATTGCTTTTGTTTTCTCTCTCTCTGAGAAGAATAACAAGGAGAGAAGCCATGTTTTCTTTGTCCTGATTTATGTACAATAAACGTAGTCTGGTATCCACGCCTTGAGCCAGATTTGTTGTGTATTTACTCTGCTGAGTAATGTGTGCTCATGCATGCACAGCAGTGTGAGTCGCAGACGCAGGTCGGAGGAGGATGACTGATGAAGGGAGATGCTCCGGCTGGGGCCAAGCCAGCTGGCTTTCCATCCCACGGTTCCGACAGGCACATGGGTGGCGCTGCCAATCAGAAGTTCGGTGGTTTGAATCCCCATGACAGGGTGAGCTCCAGTTGCTCTGTCCCAGTTCCTGCCAACCTAGCAGTTCAAAAGCACGCCAGTGCAAGTAGATAAATAGGTACCACTCTGGCGGGAAGGTAAACGGCGTTTCCATGTGCTCTGGCTTCCGTCATGGTGTCCTGTCGTGCCAGAAGTGGTTTAGTCATGCTGGCCACATGACCCAGACAAATGCCGACTCCCTTGGCCTGAAAGCAAGATGAGTGCCACAACCCCATAGTCGCCTTTGACTGGACTTAATCGCCCAGGGGTCCTTTACCTTTTACATTTACTTTAGCATATAGCATTACTTGCAAAACCTCCTCCATCAAATTAACAGTAACATGAAATTATTGTACTGTTGTATATGGAAAGGGTAGAAGAATCCAAGGTTCAGATCCCTCTTCCACCATGAAACACTGTGAGCAGGCTTGGACAAGTCATTCTCACCCTTCCTGAAACCTTAGGGACTCTGCCAGTCAGTGTTGACAATACTGAGCTAGATAGACCAGTGGTCTGTCTAAAGACAGCCTCCGGTGTTTATGTTTCTTACCAACCTCATACCATTGCTGTAAAGGAAAAAAGGTTTCTTTGAAGTCCTTGGAAGAACGAGTGAAGAAAACAAATGCTGCGCATTCTATTATTTTGACCACAAGAATGATCCACAAAGCAGTTAAGTGGCTTGTGTAGATCAGTTTGATTCTTTTCATGCCAGTTTTCAGTGGTTAAAAAATAATATCGACATAAACGATAAGATAAAAATGTTCTGCTTTTTAGATGAAGCTGCCTAATGATTTACTTGGGAGGATAGTTCAGTACAGCTGCTAATGTGAATACAGCTCTCTCTCTGTGTGTGTGTGTGTGTTTTAGAATAAAGTGATTACTATTTATTTCCCCCAGACATTTAAGTGTTGGGAGTGTTATTTAAAAAAAGACTAAACATCGCACAATGCCAGGTGAGGCAAAAAAAAGAAAAAAAGAAAAAAGGGGGGAAAGCAGCAAAGTCCACAGACTAGTGCTCAGGTAACTAGGTTTGCTCTTATGACTGAACGGGGGGAAATGTGATCAAAGTTGTCGTCCTCCCCCGGTGCATGTGAATGTAAACTAGGAAATGAATTGGAATATGTAACATGATTGCATTAGAAGTGGCACAGAGGTGCAAACATATCCTGTGACCTTGCTATCTGCGGGAGACTGGGATGCAGTCCAGCATCTTTTATCCCTGTAGAAAAGAGGGAATGTGGCATCGTGTTCAGCTAATTTAGTAGAGTTCAACTAGAGTACAACTTAAAAGTCCTAAAATGGGGCACATAATCCTGTAGGCCATGTGAGAGGGATGGACTGGAGCTGTTCATATTCCTCCTGTGTTCCTCTCTTAGGCACAAAATTACTGCTAAGAATGGCTTTTTAACATAAAAATAAAAAGCATGGGGGGGGAGGGGAAGAGAAAAGAAAGCCCAAACTCCTTAACACAATAATGGATATATTTGGAAATCTTTTCATCCTTCTTTTGGAGCCAGAGTACGTCTCCAGCTCTTTATTACTTCGACTGGTAAGTATGGAACATATTACCGTCCTAAGGAAAATCCTGACTTGTCACTACTTTGGCACCTTCTGAGTGGTCTCCTTGCACTGTATCTCAAAGTACTTTACAGAGCAATAAATTACATTACCAACAGCCGTTATGACCTCAGTAAGATCCATGGACAGCCAAGAACAGCTCCACTGTTACCATCAGTTAATTAGTCGTGCTATTCATTAAACAAGGGAGTGTGAGCCAGGAAGCTATCCATTACTGTTTGCTAAACTGAACAGTGTCCTAGAATGGCAAAAGAAGGGGAGAGAAAACCAGCCACATAAAGAGCCACCGCGAAAAGGAAGATGGAAATCAAAGGCAATGTGCCTTGCACATACATGCCTACAGCACATTTGGGTGGCGCAACCAAATATTTAGGAGAACACATAACAGGCCAAAAATGTCTCTTTTTGGTTACAAAAGTAGCTCTCAGATTTTATATTAGCTGCTCTAGCAGAACCCTGAAATGAGATCTGAGTTACCGTATTTTTCTGTCTATAAGATGCCCCCATGTATCAGACGCCCCCTATTTTGGGGGACTCAGATTTAAGAATATGGGGGAAGATATATCTGTGTATAAGACATCCCCCTAATTTTTGATATTATTTTTTTAGGGGGGAAACCTAGTCATATATAAGGAAAAATATGGTAAGACTCCTGATCAGCCATGGCATTAGAAACAGGATGTCCAGATCTCACTTCAGTCTACTCACTGGGTCACTATGGCTTTCCTTTAGCCATTAAGTTTATATGTCTTTAGACCCAAGCCTATGATTAAACAAAGGGGCACGATCATTTTGAGAGTGGAAACTCCCTCTAGGTATAAGAGTCAAATATTTTGTCCTTCTGATGTTCTTAAGCCTTAAAAACAGTTTTTCTCAAAATGATAATGAAAGCCGCAAGACTCTCCACAACAAACATGGACAGATGGCAATAGAGTTCTCCATCCCCCGATTTTTTAGTTAAATTTTATATCAAGAGTCAGTATGACCAAAATGTAATCAAAATATTTGCTCATGATATTGAGGCTGCACAAGCCATTATGTCTACCTGCCTGCCCCGTCTCTCTCCATCTTTACTGTTTGCAAGAAAACTTACTTTTATTTTGTTAAACAAATATTTTATGTACCTGCTCAATTTTCATTTATTTCAAACATTTATAGGCCACATTTATGGACAAAGTCCTATCAAGGCAGCCCTGCTTAACTGAAGGATTTTGTGGAGTGAGATGATTTTTCCTTGAGATCTGCATTTAATTTATTTGTTTTAGTAATGATGGGGGGGATAAGCCTCACAGAAAGCATTTTATACCCTTCATATTTCACACTGGAGAACTCAGGATTGCATCTTGCACAACTGATGTCAAGCTGTCATTCCTTTTCTCTTTCCAAAAGGATTCCTAGCTGGGTTTCTTGAGTGAGGCAGGACCTCAATCCCAGCCTTTGTCGAGAGCAAATCATTGCTGAAACATCAGCAAGCCTTTATGTTGTCAAAACAAGACTGGTTGTAATTTTCTCTTTCTGTATTTACAGAAAACAAGGTCTTCCTTCCTGCCCTCTTTCTGTCTCTTTCTGGAGTACAGACAATATGCTACTAGTCTAGAAAGCTGATATTCTTTTGTTAGCTTGTGTTATAGCATCTCTTCATATCCTGCCACATTCTCTCTTGCCTGGATTTTGTGTGTGTTTGTTTGCAACTCTTTCCTGCTCCTGTGAGACGTGTGAACTATATATGGCCTGGGAAATCTGTGGCACTGTTGGTATTTTTAAACTGTCTTGGCCTCCGGTTTGAACACTGCTGTGACGCAGATAACAAAATTTGCAGTTTCTCATGGGAAACCAGGGATACCCCAACAACTGCTTTTAGTACCTTAATGTTTGTGCATTTATTTGTCCTCAATAATACAAACCACACCGACCCTCCTAATAAAAAAACACTGCCCTGTTGACATCTTTAAAATCAACTATATTTGCACCTGAACAGTCCAAGACTGGCTGATATCAAGATGCTTCTTGGTCATGAGCATGTGAAAAGCTGAAGTTCTTCCATTTCGTCCCACCATTTTTTACACTTCTAAATTGGCAGGCTCTTTCTCCAAATGCAGTTTGGTACAAATGGTGTAGCACTGACATCCAAAGGAAAGGTTCTGCTGTCTGTAGTGTCAAAAGGTCTGAAAAGCAAAAATTTTACTGGCAATTTTCTATTTGTATATATGTTTGTGTGTGTGTGTTGGTATTAATGTAATGTAATGTAATAAACTCCCCATGCCACTAGTATATCCGTGGGCAAACAATCTTGATTACACATTTATTTAAAAGACCAAACAAAACATTATAGCATAATGGGAGAGGCTGAGAATGGATTGCAAAGAAAGAAGCCTTTTATCCTTATGCCCTGCATGAAATGCAGCATTTCTGAAGAACGTGGCAACTATCAGAGAAGATGCTGAGCTGGATAAACAATAGCATGGTTCAATGTGGATTATTTTAAGACTGCTTCCATATGTAAGATTTTTGCATTGGTTTCAAAATGCCATCCCATTCAATGTCCCACTTTAATCAGAATTTACACAATAAATTCACCAAGTGTGTGTATTTGAAAAAACAGGGGGTGCTATTTGGGTTTTTTTTAGGGAGGAGGGGTGTTACCAGCAGCCCCCTTTTCATGTTAAGATTATGTTCTCTTCAAATGGCAGCACAAAATGTCTTCTCTTGTCACAAACCGTTTTTTGAAACTCAGCTCAGTTTCAGAAGTAGTTTGCAGCAAGGCAGGTGGGAAGTAGCTGGTGTTTGAGAAACAGATGTCCAAACCTTCTCTGCTTCTGAAAAAATGGCCGTGCCATTCTTTAGATCTTGAACATCTCCTGTAGTAATCTAGGGTGGCTGCTTTCCTTGTTCGCTGTGGGAACAATTACAATATTTGAACATTGTTTTCCAGTCCCCTTTTAATTTATTTTCTCAAGCTTAAGCTGACTAATGCAGTTCTATGCAGGTTTTATTCAGAAGTAAGTACCTGTGCTTAATGTGGCATACTCCCTGTTAAGTACATTTAAATTGCTGTCGGGCAACTTCAGCTGTTGGGAAACCTGTGCCCCTCCAGATGTTGTCCCATCAGTCACCATGGCAACAAGCAACATCTGGAAGGCCACAAGTTCCACACCTGTGTTTAGAAACAAGGATGGTAAATTAAATGACCCAAATTTATATTTATTCATTTGTTTACTTGGTGTGTGTATGTTTACTTGTTTTTCTTCATTTTGCATGGTATTGCATTACATGTTAATAATAATAATAATAATAATAATAATAATAATAATAATAATATGTTCTTGATTAAATAAAAAAAGAAATATATTTAAAATAATTTTTCAAGTAATATATTGTCCGTATAGCTCTTCCTTCCACTGCTGGTCTTCATTCTTGAACAAAGCATCACTGCAAAGAGGTTACTGTTTGAATTTTATTTGTGCTTTTTAGTATTATTAAAAAAAGAAATAAAGAAAAAGAAAAAACTGTGAACATATTGTTTGGAGACAGCATCTGCTGGAAACACCCATACCCAAGAGCATTTTAAAACCTTTCTGCTCAGCGTACCGAGAGCCGTGGAAGGAAACTCCTGCACTGTTTGTAACAGGAGCATCATGAGAACCACTTTTCTTATGATACTTCAGTGTATTAAGAATTTTCCAAAAGTCTATGAAATGTCTTGAGTTTCTTAAGCCCATTTAATGTGGATCTCTTCGCGAGAGAATAATGCCTCTCCTTTTATTTCAAAATATTGGAAGATGTATTTAAAAATAAAACCAAGAAACCCCCTTACATTAAAGGTACTGTGCAATGTCTGGTTATTAAAAAGCTTACTGTACTTTCCTTTAGCTACGGATATGAATAATGGGTATGGTTCAGTTGGTGCTTCCAATAACTGTTTGCACCACACTCTAAGCCAGACCTTGGCTTAGCAAGACCACACAAACGTGTGGGCTCCTTTAGAGGAGCTTGCAGCTGCTTTGCTCTTCCACAGTCCTTTTGGAGGTGTGTGGGTAGTAACTTCTGACTTTCGGGTGGCTGGCATGTCACCTAGTGTGCAAAGGCATGAATCACATTTGTTGACCCACCTACATGTGCCCTTCAGACGGTTGTTTGTGAGGGAATATGGCCCTCAAGATGAAAAGCCCTGAAAGAAAACACCAGGTGCTTCAAAAATGCACCATCCAACTATGTCCAGATACCATCACTGAGCAGCAACGGAAGAAAGTGAGAAGATCTGTGCATCTGCTGACCACGACTACTGGGCATCATGGTAGAGCAAGCCTGTGCAATATAGGCAACTTTCAGTGGTATGAACTGATTATGTAACTGAAAAGTGCAGGCTGCTAAGAAATTATGGGCAAACACAAGACAGTACAAACACAGGATTTAGTACTGCAGCCTTCTAAACTGGTTTTGTGTATAGATGTTTCTTATTGGGGCTCAAGGAGCCTAGCAACTAAACACCTAAGCTACCTTCCTGGGATCTCAGTGTAATAAGTTTGCAGGGTAGACCTCTGGTAAAGAAATACTATTTAACATTAATGGTTAATATTAAGAGAGCTTAAACACTAGTCGGCTTGGCTTGGCTTTGTGTGATGTGGCACCGAAAAGGATCAAGGATTTCAGAGCTGAGGTTCTCCACCTCTGCATTATTTGAAGCATCATTCCGTCAAGTACCACTGGTGGTACTACCTGTGATAAATCCAGCGATTGGAAGATAGGCAAGAATATTACATGGTCACTGGATGAGTCCTCAAGTCATTATTATTATTCAAGTGAAGGAGATCAGAGCTCTAGCAGATGTTTAGCTTCACCCTAGGACTTCAGGTTATTGTGAGAACCAACATACACACCATATACTTAAAGCCCATTATAAGCACATGGCTCCCTCCAAAGAATCCTGGGAACTGTAGTTTGCAGTTCCTGCACTCAACAAACAAGATTATTGGGGAGGTCATATGCTTTAAATGTGTGGTGGGCATGTGGTACTTGATGCATCATAACATCATGGAAATAATGAAAACCAAACCAAAAACCTTGAGTTGTATCACCCTTCAGACAATATTCAACAGGTGAAATTCATCACTACTGCACATGTGGGGTGCTAGAAAGGCCTTCCTAAAATGAATCTACCAGTTGGACTACTGCAATGCGCTCTACATGGGGGTAACTTTGAAAGTGACCCGGAAACTGCAATTAATCCAGAATGCAGCAGCTAGACTGGTGACTGGGAGTGGCCGCCGGGACCACATAACACCAGTCCTGAGAGATCTCCATTGGCTCCCAGTACGTTTCCGAGCACAATTCAAACAGCCTCGGTCTTGTATACCTGAAGGAGCGTCTCCACCCCCATTGTTCAGCCCGGACACTGAGATCCTTCTGGCGGTTCCCTCATTGCGAGAAGTGAGGTTACAGGGAACCAGGCAGAGGGCCTTCTCAGTAGTGGTGCCCGCCCTGTGGAACGCCCTCCCTTCAGATGTGAAGGAAATAAGCAGCTATCCTATCTTTAAAATACATCTAAAGGCAGCCCTGTTTAGGGAAGTTTTTAATATTTAATGCTGTACTGTTTTTAACATTTGATTGGGAGCCGTCCAGAGTGGCTGGGGAAACTCAGCCAGATGGGCAGGGTATAAATAAATTGTTGTTGTTGTTGTGATGATGATGATGATGATGATGAATCCTGTACAATTCTACATGGCAGCAGCCATCATTGGTCATTTTTGGATCATCCTGAAGGCAGTGTCTTCTGTCTGACTTGAAATAAAGCCAGATCAGTTGCAGATCCCATAGCGATCATGCATCACATAGAAAAGTGCCACACTTCTATAGTTTACCCACAGCTGGAGAACTGCTGTACAAAATTATTTCCCATTCTGCTGCCTAAATTCCTTCATTTTTGTATCCATAAGTTATCCATCTCTTATGCAGACCTCTGTCCTGTGTAACATTCCCATGGAATCTCAACTAGGAGCTGTCCTTTCATTTTCTTTTAAACTAAAGCTCTGCCCTGCCTCAAATAAGAGAAAACAGATACATCTTCGCTTGTGGAACACATGCTGCTTGGAACATGACAGTCATTGCCCAGTATTTGCAGTTGGAAGTTGACAGCTAGTAATTTAACCCAGAAGCAACACTTAATTTTTGAATTTGCTGCTTAGTTGTTGATATTCTATTTAAAATAAAATAAAAGATCTACATCTTCTTAAAGGGTTCAGAAAACGACACAGCTCTCTACCCAGTAAATACAGCACATATTGCACTTTGGTTTCTATGGCAACAGGTAAGGGATATCAAGTATTGGCATCTTCCCAGCTTTCTGTGCTTGGTTGTAGTCGCATGCTGCTAGCCTGAGGGAACTGGTGGGAGGCTGTCCGTCAGCCTCAGTGGTGGGGAAATGGTGCCGCACACACAAAAAGGTACTGCCTCTGCTCCCATGTCAACCTATTGTGTGAGGCTTGCCTTTCAGACAGAGGAGTCCCCCTTTCCTGTTTGTTCAATGAATGGAGGAAGGCTAGTACTAGCAAACGTGACAGATGAATGAGGCAAAGGCCGAGCTAGGAGAAGAACTCAGTAGCTGAATCACGGTTGAACAACATGACTTGAGATAAATGACTTCCTCCACCAATGATGAGACAACAAGGCTGAACAGGAAGAGTGACAACATCATCCGTTCAGGAAAGAGCAAGCATTTATAGTGGTCATTTTCTTTTACCAAAATAGATGAAAGGAAGTAGATTGTGTTTTGGTGGGGTTTCAGAAGTCATTTGTAGTTCATCATAGTTCACTTGGGTGTCCAGGCTGAAATCCCTGGCTTCAAATACCACTTCAATCAATGAAGCAAATGGAAGATCTTTGGACAGTAACTCTAACGTACTTTACAAGGTGGTTGTGAAGATAAAATAGCACGAACAAAATACTAATGGAATAAATCAATACAAACTGATACATTCTGATGTCCCACCTACAGACCCAGGCAAAATGTAATCACGTGAAGAGTTGGAACTTGTTAACAAAACTAAATGATTTTCTTTTTAAGGGGTTGAAATTCCCTTATTCTTATATCATCAAAATTAAACTACTATTTTTTTATTGTGTTTTGCATTCTAGTAGTGAGGCTATATGTTGAATTGCTGTCAGCTGTAAGTCTATTTTGTTAATCTGAGACCTTCACTGCAAAGAGCGCACAGCTTCTGTATATTCCTTAACCATCCATCTGCCCTCTCCATTGGTTTCCAGGGTGAATAACAGGTTCATTCAGATGCAGACATTATTGTATTAGTTTGTCTGGTTCTAATGTTAGTGCTTTTGTCCCACTTCCTAATGTTCATTTTATACTGCATTCCCTGTATTGTTATAGAACTGTGTTCTTTTGATCAATATACTGTCATGTTGTGCTAAATTACATTCGCACCAGTGGGCAGGGTAGGACACAGCAGCATAGCAGTATGTCAGAATACTGGCCCCAATTTCATCATATGGCGTGATCCATGAAAATGGCAAGAAAATGGCAGCACAAAACTCACACAACTTTCCAGGTTAACGGGGTTGCAAAATGATGTTTTTCTGGAAGCAATTTGTTCTTGTCTCAGGATATCCTGCACCCAAGTTTCTACTTATACAAATATCTTGTGAACATGATGGACAAAAGTCTTTTTGGGTAATGATTAGCCAAGATCTTCAAACCCAGCCACTTTTTTAAAAAGACAAGTACAACAATTTCCTAGGTTCACACATCAAGGATTTATAAAAGTAAAGAGTATTGTCTGATGACTGAAGAAAATGATAGGTGTTATGGAAGTTGGAGTTGTGATGACGGCAGCATAATTTCCTGTTCTGTACACACTTTTTGGTGGTCCCACTGTAATCTTCAGTTGTACAGGGTCTTCAAGTGTTTGAAGCACAACAAAAACCTGTTAACGGAGGCGATAGTGAGATGAATATGTATACCATGGACAATGAGGCCTCTGTCATTCCACCTTCAACTGCCTGAAACAAGTGCTGTCTGTTTCCAGTGTTCCTTTGGTTTTTGCTTTTGATTTTTGCAGCACGCACAGTTTAAGCAGTCATCAAGGAGAAAAGCAAGACAGAGCCAGGGGAAGCTGAGTAAAAGGAGAAAACAGTCCACCCCCTGCCTCCGCATTTGTTTGTACTCTCTTCTCAAATAAGAGAAAGGCGAAACTTATGGCAACTGAGCCTGGAGTCTGTCTAGAAAGAAGTGGTTTGATTGGTGTGGTTTCTCTTCAGCCACAATGATTTAGTGTGATGTACAGGCTGACTGGACTCCTGAACATTTTGGGCCTCTGGGCCTTCTGTAGAGGAGTGGAAAGTGCTGTACAAATTTTAGAATAAATCAAGCAAATGTACTATGCATAACTGTCAATGCAGAAATATTACAGTATATGTATAGTGATGTTTTTGCTGGGTGCTGTCTATTGCTACACCCTCTACTACACTATGTTTCAATCAGGCCAAAGGAAAGGATGCAGCCCGACTTTTCCCACTGGTTGTTGCTGAACTATTTCTCTCTTTAATAAAACAGCTGTGTTTCAAAATAAAACTAAATTTTGCCCTTTCAGATACAGGAAGTGGTAAAGGAAAAGGGAAGCAGCAGCTTTTTATGCCAGCAACTCCAAATCCTTGCCTGGATTGCCCCCCCCCCTCTCAAACTGGCTGCTCTTTTGTGCAAATCTGGTACATGAAAAAACTAATAATAATAAAGTAGCATTCATACCCACAATGGATTTTAGCTTTCCTGGCTGAAAGCAACATACACAGATGATGATTTTACCGCTCTTATTTTCAAATTATATATATATACATATATATATATATATCTATATATATGATTTGTGTTTCCATTTAAAAATAATAATTAAAGGTACATGCACTTAGGTAAACAAATACCTCTGCCTGCCTGCAACAGATTTCAGGTTACTTGGTTTGGAATGACGTAGAGACACATATTTTATTATTATTATTGACTGCTCTTTTATGCAAATCTGATCTAATGAAAAGCTTGCATATTTAAACAGTTTTAAAAAATTAATAAATACCTGCATGCATGCACACAGCAGACCACAAGATTCCAGAACTTATGGTGGGTGGGAAAGTAGTGTTTGAGGGGAGGGGACCATAACCCACCATGTGGCTATATCTCATCAAACACCAGCCACCAGCCACCAGCATAGATGGGTATCATTGAGATAGATTTCAGGGCCTTAATATTGAAATATCTCATGTGTAAATGAAGGTGCAAAATGTGTGCTGGAAACAGTGACTCAGAACATCAAAGCCAGGTTGCACAACAAAATGCACATCTAGCTCACGAATACTGCATGGACAATAGAACAGCTTTCAATAAAACAGAAGCTGGCCAGCTCTGCAAGTCATTAATGGCAAGATGATAAAAATTAATCCCTTGAATACGTTGTCTTTTCACTTTCATCTCCTTCTCTTGGGGTGAACTGTTCACTTTTTATTATACAACTGACAAAAATTGAGAGTGTTCAAGGATAAAGCAGCATTTACACATGCACACATAGAAACAAAAGCCATATGGCTGCAATTAGATCTATTGCTATGATATGTACACATTTGAGCAAATCACAGATCCCCCTCTCACATGAGCATCTTATTATGCGGTAAATCACAGTCATTTATTGGAAGAGTTTAGAGAGCGAAGGACATATTAAACCAAATTTAGTCTAGATAAATCTCTGCTCTAATTAATGCCACCTGGGCAAAATGATTTCCATACTTAATCAATAATGGCACAGTAGTTAAGCAGGGACAGATAACATCTATCCTTCAAAATCCAATACAAAATTTATACATTAGAATAAAACATCTCTCCCTAGTATTCTGGGATGAGGATTCTTCTCCTTCCCCTCCTCCTATTGAAGTTTTTGATAGGCACATGCTAGATTTTACCTCTGGGATTGGAAAAAGCAAATTGAGGATATTGTCAAACACCAAAGTACAGCAAGGTTTGTATATTATCAGCATGTGCTAATCTGTATGTAGAGACACCTTCAGTTTAAACAGAAATATAGTACATTCAATCATGAAGACTTTGACCAGGTAAATGGTGGGCCTGCTTAGTCTGCTGACCAGGAGCCAACTATTGATGGTCATCTGCAAGGCCCCTGTTCTCCCTTCTTATTGTTCTTCATCTACCAGACTTGGGATTGGACAGCCCTTCAAATAGAGGATGCCTTCAAACAGAAGGCTGTCCTCTGTATAGTAGAATACATGGCCACTTAGTAATGACAACTGCATGTTTGCAGACCATGTAGGCCACTGAATGCAGGTGGAATAGACTGTTTCTTTCTAGCCCTGATTTGAGGCTTCTTCTTATGTTCTTATGGTGAGCCAGACTGTAGCCCAAATGTACATACAAGAACACAGCAAAGGCCGTAAATAAGCAGTGCTCCCTTTTCAAAGCAGAAGAAATGCTGGAGGCAGGGCAGGGAAGGTATCTCCCTCCCACTCCCCGCAAATACTTTGGAAGCAACCTCGAAGGAAAGACGAAGGTGCTTGAGTGAAAATTGAAAACAGACAACAACATTTGGCATAGTTGGTGGGGCGGAGGTGGGAGTTGACAACACAATGGTATGTGAGAGATGATATGAGCAGGGAGCAGCCCTTGAAGAACTTCAAAATGAAAGCAAGTAATTTGTAAGTGGGTATTGTGTGTGGAATCAAGGGTGACAAGTAAAGAGATGACAAGACCAAGGTACTTTACTTAGAGCTCAAGGGGGGGAAATGCCTGGCAGAAGATTTGTATTTTATTCTAATTTAAATCAGGGGTGAGATTGCATTCTCCAGGCTACAGAAAAATATGCTTTATCAAGAAGGAATATGATAATCTTGCTGGGAATCCTAGCCAGGTTTAGTTGTGGGTTTTGGTTCCTCCTAACACTTGTAATGAACCTTTAACTCCCCAGTGAGAGATCTGCCCTTCCCCCAGAGAGAATATTATCTTGATCAAGGGCCAGTCCTACCATTAGGCAAAGTGAGGCAGTTGCCAAAGACAGCAGATGCTGGTGGGGTGGAGAGAGGGGAAGCAGCATCGAGGTGATGAAGACCAGAGATCTGTGTGTCACACACTGAGCCCTTTAAGCTAGTTTGTTGTCTTCAGGTGCAGCGCTGGGCTATGTATACATTAGTAGCTTAAAACTCAGGCATGAAGTCTGACTTTGGATTGGTTTAAATGTCTCAGCTTAGTCTGCCTCACAGAATTGTTATGAAGAAGGTGAAGGAGCTGTGTACCTCACAATTGGGTATGTAAAACCTAAAAGATAAACAACCCGATGGGATGAGTCCCTATTATTTCCATTTTACAGATATCTATGCAAGTAATAAAAGAGTTGATGAAGATTAGTTAGAATACATATGCATTATGAAAATTCTCAATTTTTTCAAACCCTTGTCTTCCTGTTCTTTAGCTAGACCTGTTACAAATATTCATTATCCCACTGTCATGCAACTGTATGTCCCCCATGACAGTCGGAGGAGGAAAATCAATAATTTCATGGTGTTCAATTTTTTCCCCACCTTATAAAGAGGCAGATGGGTTTCCTTTCTTTCACTGGCAGCAGATACCTTTCCCCCATAATAATATATCTAGCAATGACATAATGCAGGGCTACATCATTATTTACCATTGTTCCAGTATCCTTTCTTGAAGACGAATTAAATAATGTCTACCAGATCTCTCTTACCTACATGTGTTTGTTGACTTGAGTAAAGTGTTCATAAATGGTTGGTGATATTGTGACTTGCTTTGCAGAAGCCATGCTGATTCTTCCACAGAAACGCTTATTCTTCATGTTAATCATTCTAGCTTGATTAACCTGGGGCAGAAGTTAGGCTAATGAGTCTGTAACATTTTTGTCTCCATGTGGATACCTTTTAAAAATTGGCTTCTGTCCAATTCTCTGGTACAATGCATGTATTGCATTGCAATTTAGCAATGCATGCGTTCAACTTAGTTCTTCCAAAGTCCCCCCTGAAAAACCAGGTTAGGTGTGGGGATCTGATTGACATTTTTTCCAGTGTGAAAACTGGTGTAAAGGAAAGAGCTTGAAAAAGTCCTAGCAAATTCAGTGCTATTGTTGACTAAGATAAGTTCTCTTCAAGTTGGTGTTGTCTTGCTCCTTCTCCTCTGTGTAATTTACCGTAAATGTTGTTGAGGCAGGCAATCGGAATAGGACTCCCACTGGTCATAAGAGGGAGACATTTCACAAGGGCTAGTGGAGCACAGAAAAGCATAGCAAAAGGATCTTTCTGGTTCTTTCAGGATTGTGGAGTTTGTTGTGCAGTATGAAAAAAAAAAGGTCTAGAAATGTTCTAATGAATCATCCTGTTTAAAGAGCCTGACTGGTCACTCTGTTTCCTAGTCTGTATGTATTCAGACAGAAGAGGCATCACCCATGACGTTTTGCAACATTTAAAAACAAAATATCATTCAGTAGAAAAGCTGGGGAGAACTGTTTTTTAAAGGCAATCTGTAGTGCTTTAAGAAAAACTCCAGTAAACAAATAAACAAAATGGAAAAGTGGGGGGGGGGAAGCATGCACAGACAGCTGAACATTTTTACAGGAAAATATCATCCTGACCTTCCCTAGGTTAAAAGCTATCAATCAAGTTTAAATTTAGCTCCCACGCAGTCCCAGATGAACAGGAGGCAGTCAGGGCAAGGAAAGCTTAACGCCTGAGAATGTTTGTACTGTGTGGCAAGGAAAAAAAATTTAAAAAGAGCCACCCAGGCTTAAAGTCAACAAAGGGCAGCCTGTAAAAACAAATGGGGCTGATGAGAATGGGGCTGCCACCAGAAAGCTCATTAGAGGCCAGATGCAGCCACTGGGGCCGTCTCTCGGCAGTTTCCTCATAGACAATTCCCCAGCTCCACTGATACCGCAGACCTTCTGACTCAACAGCTCTCCCCCCACAACCCGCCAGTATAACGAAAGAGCCCAGTCACCAGTTCAGATACAATGCGCAGCCTCAGCATGAGATCTCTCCCTTTCCTGAGCTCCTCGTGTGGCACACTAGGCTGCGGCTGAAGGCAAGAGGGATGAGAAAACAGGAAATGTGAATGTAATTGTCCAGGAAAGAAAGTGGCTGGGCAGAGTGGCGGGGAGGAAAGTCATTGTCCAGGTCACTCATCAAGCTTGGAGATAATTGGTTCTGGACTTAGGAGCTCAGAACCATAAAAGCGCATTGGGCATCTGTACGCATATGTTCTAAGTCAGTGGCAGCAGTCTGCCTGAGGGGTGTGCGCTAAGTGCTTTACATTTCATTCCTCAATTTGCTCACCTTATTAAAAACCTAGTTCGCTGCATGATTCATTCAGAAAAATTGCTTTTCATTCATTCATTCATTCATCACATTTGTTTAGTTTCATTTGCTTCACTGTTATTTCTCATTTTCCCTACTTTCTTTTTTTTAATTTGACCACTGCAAAGCTGATTTCAGTAGCCATTTCCACTGGTCACTGCTTTATTTTTTTGTAGGATACTCTGCATGTTGCAATTTCCCAAGGTGCTGCAAAGAGTGGCAGCTCCCACTGGTGGCCGCCGTTTCCCCCCTGGGATGTCTGGAAGTGATCCTAACATCCAAGACATTAAGGGGAGGTGACTGATCTTCACTATAAAAAGAGCCACTGCACTGAGTTCTGCTGCCCCCACTGGCATGGTGCTGTATCCTTGAACTATTGTTTGCACATGAATCTGGAATGGCTATTGAATTATTTTCTATTTGTTGTTTGATATATTTGTTGTTTAGTTTTTTGGTGAGCTCATATTATAAAGCAAGTTACAATAATTGTGTGTGTGTGTGTGTGTGTGTGTGTGTGTGTGTGTGTGTAAAAATGAATTATCCAAAATGTAAAAAAGGAAAGGTTAAAATCTTCTTGCATTGTTACTCTAACGAATGTGGGGAAATCCTAGTCAGCATTATTCTTTTTCTTACTTTTCCAGATGTATTTAAATAATAATAATTGTAGTTGAATGCTTGTGATGAAAAGCTGCATTGTTCTGGAATGTAGGGGCAATTTTCTCAGAGAAACAATGCCAGAGAAAATCTTTGAAATGACTCAGTGATGCTTATTAGTAATGGTGAAGTAATGAGAGGTAACATGATTTCAGAGATGCAGTGGAATATTGTGTATCTTTTTGTGGCCTGCCTGAAAGCAGGGGGTGATCAAGCCTTTTTCTGTGAAGGGCCCAGGGATAATATGGGCTACATAATCTGAGTGGCAGGGGGCAGGGAAGCCGAAGCCAGTGGTGGATGGACTCAAAGTAAAAAGCAGCATGGCCAGTGTGGTTTAGTGGTTAAGAGCGGTAGTCTCGTAATCTGGGGAACCGTGTTCGCGTCTCTGCTCCTCCACATGCAGCTGCTGGGTGACCTTGGGCTAGTCACACTTCTCTGAAGTCTCTCAGCCCCACTCACCTCACAGAGTGTTTGTTGTGGAGGAGGAAGGGAAAGGAGAATGTTAGCCGCTTTCAGACTCCTTCAGGTAGTGATAAAGCAGGATATCAAATCCAAACTCTTCTTCTTCCTGCCTGCCTGCCTGCCTGGCTGTCTCTTCCCACTCAATAGGCTGCCAAGAGAAGCACAGATCACTCTTGCCAGAAGCTTTAATTGATGGCTTGCAGAGGGTTTTTGCAATTAGAGCCACAGGTTAGCTTCTAATGCAGAAGCTTGTAGGCCTAGGTAATATCATCAGAGTATTTCATTCAACATATTCCTAGCCCTCATGGGTGAAAACAAGCTCATGGAAATCTGGACAGTCATACCAAAGCTTAGAAATCAGAAAGAAGTCTGGCCTGAGTTTCAGGCTGCCAGGTTATAGAGGTTTGTTCCTTCACTCAGTGCATATTCCAGGGCCTCTCAGCTTCCCATGGAGACCCCTACCAAATGATTCAACCAGACCAGAGCATGCATTTATGTGACTGAATCTATCACAATTTATTCAAATCACAAGGCTTACGTTTGGTAGTCTTTTTGTACAGCAGACATCTATACCACATAATAATAATATTTTGCACCATTTGATCTTAAAAGATTGGTTGTTGCTAGACTGATCCCTTACTATATAAAACTAAACAAATTAATGTTCAAAGTGGCTATAGCAAGTGCCGATTCACAGAATGTTGTTTGAAGTGACAAGTCACCATGCAGTGACTTTTCCTTTTTATGTTTTTTTAATTTTGCAAATATGGGCTCATGCACATGCGTATAGATAGAGTACCCCTGCACATTAATGCATTTTGGCTGTGTGGGGGATGGGGAACTAGGTACACTGGCATTTAGGACTGAGGTCAACCACTGTGATCTGACTTCTGCCTTGCACATTAAATGAATGTGTGTGTCTGGGGCTTATCTGAAGACCCCTTTTGATGTCTTGTCAGATATATGAACTCCAAGAGCAAGGTCACTGGTGTGATCATGTTTCACACCTCCACAGCCCCACGTAACAGTATTACATAAGCTTTGAACAGTCCTCTGTGCAAGCAGAAAACCACCACTTGCCTTTGCTGATGTAGTACTTTCCTTAGGAAGCAAGCAATAATTTAACAGACATCTACGTATCTCTGGGCCTAGTTTATCATGCTCCTGAATCTTCTGGTGCCCATTCTAGCCTGTGCAGTAACTGAATGCCCATTTGTCTTGAGATGGCCTACGGTTAGCTGGAAGCACGAAGGGGCAGGAACAGCCCTGAAAGCCTCACACTGGCTGGGAATGTCACCTGCTGCCTGGAGAAGGGCAGACCCCGCAGGCAGCAGAGGTCAGCTTCTCAAGTGGGATCAAACAAAAAATGGCAGGCGTAGGCCTTGCCCATAAAAGGCCCTCTTTGAGGTCAATAAAAAAGCAATTCATTTCCCTCCTGTCCCCGTTTAGACCCTTTGGAGCAGGCAAGTATGAGAAAAGGCCTGTGAACGGTTCTTGTTTGGAGGCTGGCCAACCAACTGAAGGACGGCCAGGCTTTTTTCACAGGACCTTTAGCTGCCACAGCTAACCCACAGGCAGCTTCAGCTGCAAATTCGTCTTCTGTGCTGCCTTCCAGGCTTTCGTCCGACCCACCTAACCCCCCACCCTCCCCTGCAACTCCTACCTCCCCCAGAGTTGTCTGCTCACCACATTGAACGCCTGTGCCAAAGCAGCTGTCTCTTTGCAGGCTAAAATAGTGAGAATCCAGGACAGGAAATGTACAAGACCCTCGCAGACAGGCAAGATGAAAAACTGATATTTTGTCACACGTCGCCTTCTTCCTGTAATTCACCCTCTTCTCCCTCCCTCCCTCCCTCTCTCCCTTGCTTTTTAAGGAAAACTGTTTGCATCACATTTTGGTTAATCTTCATATTAACTTTTTAAATATGTGTGTGTGTGTGTGTCTGCGTGGGTGAGTGAGCGATAGATCTCTATCTGACAGAAGAAGCATTGCTCTCCCTTTTCCAGTTCCCACGAAAAGCCTTCCGTTGCAGCGAATGTATCTCCATCCAACCAAATGAATGGCTGTGCTGAAAAGCGTAGCATATGAAAAATAATCAGGAAAGGTCAGGCTGTGGGCAACATACGTTTATGACTGTGGGAAGCAGCAGAGGCTGTTTTCTTAATAATAATAAAAAAATCCAGCAGACACTATATATCTGTGCTTCTGTTCAATGGGTCTGTATATCTTTGTTGCACCCATGAAAACAGATATCTTGGTTTTTCTCCCCTCCAGCACTTAATGCAGTGTAACACTAAGTTAATTGATGTGACAAAATCCCTAAGGTAAAGGGACACGGGTGGCACTGTGGTCTAAATCACTAAGGCTCTTGGGCTTGCTGAACAGAAGGTTGGCAGTTCGAATCCTCATGATGGGGTGAGCTCCTGTTGCTCTGTCCCACCTCCTGTCAACCTAGCAGTTCGAAAGCACACCAGTGCAAGTAGATAAATAGGTACCGCTGCAGCAGGAAGGTAAACAGTGTTTCTGTGTGCTCTAGCTTCCGTCACAGTGTTCCGTTGCGCCATAGTGATGATGGGCAACAGCACTCTGAATTAGCAACAGGTAACTGGGACCCCAGTACAGAAAGGGGACTTTGGATCTGAAAAGCCAATTAATATCCACAGTGGAACAGTCAGTAAAGCCAGTTTTTACTCCCATCATCACACAACAGCTATGTCCCTTGCTACACCTAGGATTCAGTCCTACAGTGAGATTATGCACTGATTCCTCCTTCCTTAGCCCTGTCTCTGGAGTCTTTCAGAGCACTGGCATTTTATGAATGAAAAGCTGGTATCCTGACTAGTGAAAAGCAATTTTTGCATGCCTGTGTCACGCAATCCTGGGGTTTCTTACGGGCACAGGAGTTCTGACACACTCATGGAGCATCCCCACTGCAAGTGCTGTCCTGCCTTGTTTCTTTCCATATGATTATGTTCATATGTAAGAACATAAGAAGAGCCCGGTTGAGCCACACCAAAGGCTTACCTTGTCCAGCATCCTGTTCCCACAGTGGCCAGTCAGGAGCCTTTTGGCAAGTCCACAAGCTGGGCATGAAGACAAAAGCTCTCTCCTAATCTTGTTACCCAGTGCGAGCAGAGATCTGGTGCATCCACTGAATGCACAGAAGGCTCTAGATTAGGACGGTCATGTCCTGTCCCCCCGCCCCCCCGTCTATCCTGACATTATATCTGTTTCAGTATCTCTACAGCAATCTGTACAACTGCTGTAATAAGAAAACAACAAAACACCCAAGCACAACTGGAGCCTTAATCCGAAACATCTGCACTAGTGTAAAGCACCAGTGACGCTACATGACATTTCTAGAATACCAGCATAAATCCTTATTCCGTGATGTTGTTCTGGTGCGGCTTTGGGGCGAGCTGCACGGTTACTGCTTAATTGCTGGTGATGCACGAAATTTGCATCAAGTGTCTCCGCAAGCCAAGTTCCCCCTTCCTCATCAACTCTTTACTGAAAAAGTAGCTCTGAGCAAACCGGATGCTGTTCTCACTCTCTGTCTGGCATTATAATCCAGATGGGGGAAACAGTGAAAATTTGCTGAACGGGCCCCAAATATATTCAGGAGGTGCATATTACAGGAAACCGTGATAAGGATGCCGACATCTCACAAGTCCTGTATTTTGTCCTGCAAATGTTGACACACTTCTTTGGAACTTCATAGTCAGCTAAAGCAAGCTCTTACACTCTGCCTCCCAGCTAGGATCGCAACAAGCTCTATTTTTAATTGTATTTTATAGGTTTTATATTAATGAGCATGATCCAGGGAAAATTAAGCGCATTAAAATTACATGAATCTCACTGAACTGAACATGAGCTTAAAATAGCCCCCATTGGAATGTATGGGAATGAACATTAATTCTAGCTGGATGGTGCCCCATATTTCATAGCCAACAAAATGGTGTTGCTGGATGTTTTGTTAGACTCAGATATTTGCTGTTTCAAAAGGTATGTATTTTGGTTCGCAATGAAAAGGTGTTTGTTTTTTTAAAAAAGTGGTGATCTCTCATCCTATACACATCCAGCCCTTACCAGTAGGGCAGGTAATAATAACATATGTGATATACTTCTAAGCTAAATACGCAGTCTTAAAACAGTTAAACTGATCCCTTCCCAAAATATGATAGTTTCAAAGCATCTATGCAGGTAATCAATGTTTAAAACATATTAGATTGTCTTAGACCATACTTTTTTAAAAAGTATGTAAACTCATTGCCATTTTTTTGGTCTCTGCAGATATTTATCATTCCACATAAGACATAATATGATGTGAGGTGCCAGTACGGCTGCTGAAATTCTCTGATGCTGGAAGCATGGGATCTATGAAGAATACTTAAGGGGCTAAAACATCAGTGTTTACAGTTTCCATCTGGGTTGATGGAAATAATTCTAGAAGAGTTGAAAGTGGTTTGGGGATATAATACACGTGAGAGTATGGATTAGAGTAAATATATTCCAGCTATTGCATCTTGCAGGGCACATATTAAAATGGGAATGATGTGGGGAGACATTGTTGAATGACAGAAGATGAAAATGCGCCTACATCAAAGGGGCAATTATTTATTTGGGGTGTTTTCACACCTATGGCTACAATAAGGTCAAATTATTCCCAGGTGTAATTTGACTCTAAACTGCTTGGATATCTTCTCATATGGTGCTCTGTTCATGTCAACTGGCAGTGCTGACACAATATGCACATTTCCTTAGGCCTGGGACCACCATAATCCAGTCAACGACTAGGATACACATGGAGTGAATCTAAAATTGCTTAAATTGTGGTGTAGTGGCTAATGCTGAAATTCCTATTTAGCATGAGCTCAGTGGATGACTCTGGTCCTGTCTCTATCTCCCTTACCTACCTCACAGGGTTGTTGTGAGGATAAATGTATGATACATTTTAGATGTCCGGACTTATGGAATGCAATAATTTGCATCACTGAATATGACTGTATCTCTTAGACTTTTAGATTTGTGTTTTTATGATTGTATCCTTGCTTTGATTTATGTATATATTAAGCAGGAACTGAACTGTTCACAAAGAAATAAAAATCCTATATAGGAGTTGGGAATTAATGGGGCTCATTTGCTTCCTTTTCTGACAGATAAACACTTCAGGAGGTGTTGAAATTAATGAGGTACAGTGTGGATTGCAGGCAGTCTGGTCTGTAGAAGGGATGAGGACAGTAGCAAATGTTTTTTGGTGTTTGTTTTGTTTGTGGGTTGAGATTTATTTCAGAAAGGCAGCCCTGGGAGATAGATAGGGAGCTGCTTCCAGAGACACACACTGGAAGATCTGAAGAATTCAAGGTTGGTGCAGGAGGAAGAAAGGAGGGCTGCTTCCTGTCATAAAATCCTCAGAACTCAAAGAGAAAGAGCCTTGCTTCAGAGAATTTTAGCATGTAGGGAAGAATCTAGATAGGACCAGCGGGATGAGTTTATCCTGCTTTATTTTCATTCCTTCTTTTGCTCTTTGGGGATTGTTTTGCATGCATTCAGATGTTCAAACCTTTTTTCCCTCAAAATAATCTCTCTCCCTTTGGAGGGGCAAACTTTTCAATTCAAGCCTTGTAGTCTCGTTGTCTATAGTTTTACCTGCCACAATCTTAAGAGCCAAACCCCACACTACCTAAAGGAGACCTGGGGAGTTTAGGCTGTTTGATGGAGGACTGGGTAAAATAAGGCTTTTTATTTGGTGGGTGTGGAAAATACCCAGGAAGGGAAGGGCAAACAAGAGACAAACTCTCTTGGTCTGCCTTCCTAACATGGATCAGGGTGTAGCTGGGGACCCATGATAAGCAGTATATGCAACTTACAAGTAAGTAAGTAAGTAAGTAAGTAAGTAAGTAAGTAAGTAAGCAAGTAAGTAAGTAAATATTGTTGGAGCTGCTTCCATTTTTCTGTGAAAGAAAGAAACAGAGTATGGTTAGAGCTATCCAAATATACTTTAAATATCAAAATCAATGCAATATATCCTTCAACTCTGGCAATGTTTCTTGGCTGCCTGGATGGAGGGTAGGATAGCCTACTAGACAAAGGTCAAGTTCACATTTGCTGCCCCATCCACTTTTGCTTCTGGCCCCGCCTACGCACTGGAATAGGGTCCCTTGAAGGCTTTCCATAATGGAATGTGGCCCGTAGACTGAAAACAGTTCTTCACGCCTGACTTACAATGCTCACATACCTTTCCCCAGTAAACTTTGCAAAAATTCTGAAGGCAGAAAGTGCTAAATTATTGCACTTTAGTCCTTTCCCCCTCCCAGTAAAGTAGATAATACGCGACTGGTTGAGTTTGAAAGCAAACATCAGAAGATGGGATTGAAATAAATAAATAAATGCCCCCCACCCCCAAACCCATTCCTTTTGCCTCTCAAAAATGCAGTCTTTAATTCATTCAGATAGAAATGGAATGCTCATGCTAAGCCATCAAAATGTTCATAATTTCTTAAAGATGTTCTTTCATATGATGCAGAATCATCCAACCCAATAAGCCATTAACTTGTGCTTGTATGCTTTAAAAAGAAAAAAAAAATCAGAGCCAAACAAACTTCCCACTTCCTTTCCCTTTGGTTTCTCTATGAATGAATCCTTTTCAGGGGAAATGTTAGAAAGATATTTTCAGATCCCTAGACAATATAGGATCAGACCACAGAATTAAAGTGTTTTCTTTGTCTTATGATAGCTTTCTTGTGTAGGTATTAAAACATGCTTGGATCAGATCAATAGTTTCCTTTGAATGCAGCTAGAGAGAATCAAATGCTTAAGCCAGCAATGCACTGCCATTATGATCATTTTTAGAAAGGAATTTAGATACTTCAGTGTTTGAAAAAGAATGTCCTGCAGTTTGTTTAACAAACAAATGCAAAACAATCAGGTCTGCATGTTAGGAGGAGTTAGACGCTGCTTGCCATTACTGGTGCACATAAAGGTAAAATAGCATCGTTTTAAACTGGCCATTGCTTGATTTAAGTAGATTAGGTTGAGGACTTTCTTTTAAAGCAACAATTTAATTTTGCATTTACCTTGCAGTGGAGTTGCATGTGGAATTGAGTTATGGGGAAAGTAAAGCTAGAATTGGGACCATGTGTCAACATGAGGTCAGCAGTCCCAAGGGCTTTGTTATTAGGCTGAATGTCATATTATAGTGTGCCACAAACAGAAGATACTAAAGTGACAAGGACTGAAGAGCTCATAAAAATACTTTTAATAAACCAAATCCACTTGGCTCACACAGTTCAAGACATCCTAGCATGAAGCTGGACTGTGGAGGAAAATAATGTCCCGATCTCAAAATACATAGACAGCACAGCATAACATTTAGATATTCCATCAGGTTAAATTGTTTGGCATGAGTTAAAGCTACGTAGGTTCTTGCACTCAAAACAGATGTCATTCACAAGTTGAATGGCAGTCAATAGTCAGCTTGCTTTCTGGGTAATAAGAAAGGCCAGTGCTTATCCTCTAAGGGCTGCTCACTCCAATCACCAACCTCCCTGGACACCCCCCCCCAAAACACACACATTAACCCCCTAGAGCAGCCTTTCATTAACCCTTTCAATTCCACAGCCTTTCTTTGCACCCTGTTTTCACCTTCACCCCCAGGTCCATGCCTCCCCCCTCCTTTCCTGTACACACCACCCCCATAGTAAACTTCTACATTTTCTTCTTCCCACATACAGTGGTACCTCAGGTTACAGACGCTTCAGGTTACAGACACTTTAGGTTACAGACTCCGCTAACCCAGAAATAGTACCTCAGGTTAAGAACTTTGCTTCAGGATGAGAACAGAAATCGCATGGCGGCAGCCGGAGGCCCCATTAGCTAAAGTGGTGCTTCAGGTTAAGAACAGTTTGAGGTTAAGAACAGACCTCCAGAACGAATTAAGTTCTTAACCCGAGGTACCACTGTATTGCAACAACTAGACACCCATTTCACCTTCTGCCCAGTTATGAGGCCACCATCCCCTTCTGTTCTACAGACCCTTTCATGCCTCTGCTTTCATCCTGAACCCTATTCCCATGCCTTTTGCTCCCTCCATTTGTGCAACCCCGTTTGCACACCCACTTCACTTTTGCTGCTACCTTTTCCCTCCAGCCCTCTCCTTACCTTTCTGCCATTTTCCTCTCTGTTCTTTCTCCCTTTCTGATGTTGTTTGAAGCCACCCACTTTCCCGCTCTCGAGGTCTCTCATTTCTTGCTCCCATGCCATGTCCACTGTGGTTGTGCCTTCTCATCTGCTCCCCTGCCCCAACCTGACTTCATGCAAATCCACTACAAATCCTCCCGTGGAGGCTGCACAGTGACAGACTTAGATTTTTTATCTATATAGGAAGATAAAGCAGCAGCCATGCTCTGTATGCCAACAGAACTGTAGGGCTGGTGGTGCAAGTCAAAGAAGCGTAACAACTCGATTGCTAACTTCCTCTCCATAAAAGAAACATTGTTTCAAGCAAGCTGGCCTAATGATCAAGTTTACCACAGGAATGTGTTGGCAATTATAGCAATCAATGCAGAGCTTTTTCGTTTTGCTTTTTAAAAAATCCCCTCCTCTCCCTCCCAGTTTGACTTATCTGGTATCTACTTAGTGCTGAGGGGGACGCTGTTCCTGGGTTATTGCCTTTTTGGATATGGAAGAGGCAGTACTGGAAGCTTCCTTTGAATTATTAAAGGAATGGGCTGCATTGCCTTTCACTGCCATATGCAACGAAAACACCCGTTTGCAAGATGCAGAGCTGGTGTGCTCATACAGTGCATTGCAATAGCATTACAGTAGCATTGCTCCAAGGTATCTTGCGTTTCTGTGCATACTTCCTATATTGCAGTAGTGATGTGGCTATTACCTAAAATGCACATGCCTAGTAGATGCTCCATCCAGCCGTTATAGAATTGGTTAGGCAACTTGCCATGTGGCTCAAGGGCCAATCCAACACGATGCTGCCCTCAAGAAGCTGAGCCTCTTGGTTTAAACATGGGTCTCATGCTCTTTCTTCATCATTCATAAAAACACTGCTGCCTCACATCTGGTTTGTTCCTGTCATCACACTGCATGGCAGGGACTAGCACACCCATTCCTGCGCAGAGCATCCAGGAAAACATTTAGGGATGGAGGAGTTCTGACCAACTCACATTAAAAAAATATGTTGCCTAGTGCAAGGATTGCTCCAATATTTCTTTCCCAGTGTAGAAATGTTAGGACCGGGCAGCTGATGACCAGTCTTCACCCTTTTCTCTCAATGCTGTTCATTCTGTAGATGAGAGATGGGGGAGCCTGTGGCCCTTGAGTCCAGATGTTGCTGAACTGCAACTCCCATCATCATCTCAATAATAATAATAGTAGTAGCAGTAGTAATTTATTACTTATACCCCGCCCATCCAGCTGGGTCTCCCCAGCCACTCTGGGCGGCTCCCAATTGAATATTAAAAATACGATAAAACATCAAACATTAAAAACTTCCCTAAACAGGGCTGCCTTCAGGTGTTTACTAAAAGTCAGGTAGTTGTTTATTTCCTTGACATCTGATGGGAGGGCATTCCAAAGGGCAGGCGCCACTACCGAGAAGCCCTCTCTAACCACTAGTCATGCTTTCTGAGGCTGATGAGAGTTGAAGCTCAAAAAATCTGGAGAGCCACACGTTCCCCATTCCTGGTACAGATCATTTCAATGCCTTCATTTGTGCATGTTGTTATAATCAATACATACCAGTCATCTGGTGCCAATAAGAACCATGCATAATGGCCCTATCCTTAAATGGCCTGAAAGACACTCAATAATGAATTTCTTTCTGTAAATTGCTGGACACTTTGATGAAGTTCAGTCACAGTGACTTGCAGGCTTCTTTCATGAAGGAGTACTTATGAAACAAGAACAAAGCATTGTAACCCATGAATCTGTACAGGTCACGCTTCCAAATTTTGGTTAGAATAACATTTCCAGGATTGCAGAGGATTAACTGGAACTACACACAAAGGTCAGCTGATTTGCAGGCAACCTGAATTTGCCATTCTTCTCACCAGTAATGATACTGCATGTTGTGCCAAAAGATGGTGCCACCCCCTATCTCTGCCAAGCAGTTGCAAGATTCCTGGGGTTCCAGGCACTCACCCAGGGTATGTGCTCCTTTGGAAAACTGAGACACAGCAGAGACTGTCATAGCTGTAGACATATTTATTATGTTTTATATATTCTGTAAGCCACTGAGAGTGGCTGGAGAAACACAGCCAGGTGGGCAGGGAAAATAATGATAATAATAATGATAATAATAATGATGATGATGATGATGATGATGATAATAATGTTTATTCACCTATTTACACCTTCAATTTGCATGGAGGAAGTCCAGCTCTTACAGCATGGTCATTTCAAGAGCTTGTCCCCCACAGCAGTGCAGCCCTGGAGCCAAAGGCATCTCTCCCATTCAGACTTCAGCCAGCCTGCCCAAGATGGATCCAAGTCTTTGTTCTCCCCCTTCTCTTCCCAGCATGCCTTGCTCTCAAGACTCTCTTTTCCTGTCATTTCAAACCCACATCCCATCACCACATCCCATCACTTCTGTAGGTCTAGGCTCTCAGATGGGCCATCAACACCTTTTGACATGTTAATGCCTCTAACCCAGGTGAGGCCTTGGCTTGGAAAGAAATCTTAGCCTGTACTTTTCCACTGGCTTCCAGTCTTCCCTTCAATACTCCAAATAATCAAAAGCTTACCATTTATTAATTTCTAGGGTTTAGGGAGTACCCGCCAAATCCATAACAATACATTTGCAAAATGTAACATACTTGAAGGGTATCATTTACAGCTCATCTCACTTGCTTCTAAACATTTACTGCTCAGAAGTTCATTGTCCCTGTTAATAAAAGGACCCAGCAAGGTATTCTTGGAAGTTGCATAGGGCATTTAAATGTGGAGCTAGCAAGCAATTGCTTCTTGTCAGTACAATGTACCTCTTGTCCTTTCTGGGCATACAGAAGTGAGCAACAGCCAACATTACTACTGTGTACCAAAAAAAAAAGGAAGTAAATAAACGCGACACTGTGGAAATACAATGGAGTGACAGTGCTGAATCTGTGGGGGTGAGGAAGGATAGGCAGGAGGTCTCCCAGAGGCAAGAGATCTCGTCAGATGTTATTTGCATGTGTAGACAGATGAAATCCTGGGGAGGGAGAGAGAAATACCTGATTGTGTGGAAAGAACAGAAGTGTCCCCAGGATTGAGAAGGCCCTCAGCAATGAGTCTGATGTGGGGCCACTCCTGTGTTAGTGGGCCTTCTTGGTGGTAGCAGCTGTGGTGAGCTGCAGTGGCAGCATTCCATTGAGTGCTTCCAGTGGGAGGAGAGGGAGGGTCTGGGAGCTGCCATTTTCATTTCCCACAATACCCTCGTGACACTACATCAGAGACATTGAAGGGAAACAAAATGGTGGATCTCAGATTATCCAAATGGCACTTGCCACAATGCTTGAAAGATATTGCTTGAGGGTGGACCCCAGGAAAATACACGGGGAACTTCCACAAGTACAGAAAGCTTCTGTCTTCACAAGGTCATCCTCTGTGAATTGGGGTGCCCTCAACAGGATAGAGCTAGAATGAGCAGATCTCCTACCTTCCCCACTTCTTGGAAACATCTGAAGAGGGCTTAATTATTTCTCCAAATTCTCCTCCTGAATGTTAATTCCCAAATGGACCTCCAATTCCAGAGCCTGACTGGTGGAGGGAGAATAAAAATTGCCTGGGGTGCATAATGGACAAGGGAAAGGTTAAGCACCAAGCTCTAGCCCGCTGATTCTTCCCAGCAAATGCAGGGAAAGAAGAAGGGAAATTGGTTGGGGTTCTAGCCAAACATATTTTGCTGCCTGAAGTGGAGCCCAATAGTAAGGCCAACAATTTTTTTAAAATACAGTACAGGGGATGGCACAGAAAGGCCAAAGTGAATTTTCTGGGAGTGGGAAGCTTTGTCCCACATGATCTACTTCTGAAAGAGAAATATCCGTGTATTTTGCAATAATGCTCCCACCTGAAACATATTTTGTCTGAGCTAAGATCTATTGATCTTGATGGTGTTGAGTAAGCTTGTTTAAGGTGGCGGCCTAACTTTTCATTTCCAGTTTATGATTCAGTTACCATTTGTATTCAGAAAACAATATCCTTTCAATCAAGTAAACACAAGGACCCATCAATTGGTGGCGGCGGGACAGAGATATTTGTCTGGGGAAAGTGTCCCCCCCTTTCCCCCCAACACTTTTAAACAGTGAACTACTTACATAGGGAACTGAAAGCTGCATCCTAGGTTTTCTGTTTGTAACAGCCATCCCATTCTCCATATTCATATATAGTTGTCTGGAGCTCATAATTAAATATTCTTGCCATGAATCTAAAATGGCCAGGCCTCTTTTTAGGTTCAAGGGGGCTGCCTTCCTCTTTAATCTGCAGGAAGTTGGAAATCCCTTTCCCTTAAACAAGTGCAGTTGACAGCATTTACCCAAGAAGGCATGCTAAGTCCAATAAGCTTTCTGTCTTCTTTAGTACCATCGTTACTGATATCAGTCCTATTTGGACAAGGACCTTCCAGATTTGTCTGAGAAAGATCACAGAGAGAAACACTAGAGATTACTTCCTCCCCCTATCTAGATGGTCTTATCCGGAAATTTTTTGAACGCTACTGAATCTTTAATTAACTTCAAAAAGAGCCCAAGGTCTTTTGACTCAGGTATGTAAACATGAAATCCACAGATTTGTCACTGTTTGGTACGGTGAAGCTTCAAACCATCAATTAGGAGAAGGAGGTTTGATAGAAGAATGCCCATCTTGACAACAGGAAAGAATGTTTTGCTAATTATAAACACACTGTGTAGAACTGTTTCCTTGATTTCTCCATTCCCAATTATATATTACATATCCGATGACTTGACAAAATAGCCCCTATTCATCCTTTAATGTTAGCCTAATCCTGTGCTTTGCAAATTATTTACTATGCCAATGACATTTCTTTGTGTATTTTTGAACAGCTCCAAATTTGCATCTTTTGTCCAAATCTTCTTTAAGAAGTGTCTAGGCTATGCTAATCCATGCAGTAGGCTTTTCCCCCCCACCCCCCACTACTGACCCCATAGTCCAGGGATGGGCCACTGAAGTCCTGGAGCCACAAACTGCCCTCAGTCTCATTTCATGTAGGTGGGAAGAATGGGATGAAAGAGAATGGTAGAAAAAGAGGGAGAAAGGAATGAAAGAAAGAGAAATAGACAGCGGTTGGTCCTGCTCACCATTGGTTCTAGCTGTACCCATGTTTAGCTCCATCTCTGTCCACTTTTGGCTCTGGCCCACCCACCACCATTATTTGGACCCTTGACAGAAGAAAGGTCCCCCAAAGCAATTTCACCTTACTTCTGAAGTATAGCTTACTTACTTCTGAAGTATGTGTGCTCTCCAATCTATGGATTCTGCCACAGGTATTCACTTCCAAGACATCATAGTCAAATCAGAAACAGCTAAAAATATTAATCTTGTATTTTTACTTTTAAAGTCCACAGTTTAGATTCTAGAGAGTCTTACTATTTAGTTGCTAGGTGGTGCCCTATTATTCAGTGCTGTGAAAATATCAAATTCCATACAGGAACATAATTGGACTATCTGAAGGGATTGATGTTTCTTAGAAGACAATGCAAGTCTGAGGCTGCAAATATATATCCTTCTTTCTTACCACCCCTGTTCCTCTCCATTACCCCACCAGCACCACCTTCTTTGTAAGAGTGGTTAACAAAAGTATAGCTTTCCATTTTGATCTAGAGCCTGGGATTCTGTGCCTATTGAGCGCAACCTTTTGCCTTATCTAAACCTTTCAGTGGTGGCCACTTGGGAGAAGACATGCAATGCCACAATGACTCCCAGACAGGAAAAAGCGGCCCCGGAGGAAAAGAGCATGCAGGTCTCGGCTTAAATGGATCTGACAGCTCTGCTCAGAGAAAGATGTTTATCCCTGTTTATGGACGTGTCCTTTCCCCCCTTTTATAATTCTCATGGCTGGTGTTACTTTTTACAGCATGCCTGACTGTCTGGGAAGGGAGCAAACTGGTCACATGCCTCTGAAAGCAATTGGGATGGGTGAGAAACAATCCCACCAAAGCTGTTCGTTTGCAGTGGGCTTGATTCCTTGCCATAACATTTCCATTATCCCCTATAAAGCATAATGCCCTGCGTCAGTGTTTATTGAAATCACTGTGTGCTTTTCCATTGGCTTCACTGGGAGCTGAACCAAGCCCTAATTGAGTGTGTGTGTGCATGCAAGTACCGGTACATTAAACATACACATGCATTTTTTGACATATAGCGGATAAAGACAAGAATAAAGGCAATAATGTATTAGGTTAGCCAAAATAATAATAATCAAATGTTATCCATCTCAATATAATTAGTCAAAAAGTTTATGGATCATTTATATTCATTGTCTTTCGGAGGCACAAAGAGTATGTGTAGCCACTATATTTCTTTAGTGTTAAACACACCTAAATGCATTTTTGCATTTTAAAATGTATAAAATGTATTTTATATCCTAAAAAATGTATCATATGGTAAGGGACTGAATCTCTGTATTGGTATTTCTTCCCTTTTTAGTGAATCACCAATTAACATTTTAGAAATCCATATTAAGATTGTGATGTATTGTCCCATTTTATTACTCAGATTTAATAATACTAAGGGAAGTCTCCAACTTCAGTGTAAGGGTTTCTGCTTGTGCATCAAGACTCTATTTTCTCTTGTTCCTGCACCCGTGCCCTGCATGCCTCCCAAATCTACTCCAGAGGGTTGTGGGAACCACTAGGACAGATTAGAACAGATTGGAATGCAGGTGGAGGAAAGGGAGTTCTTTCAGGGTTCTAAAATACACAAGGATGTTTTTTCTCCAATATACCGTATTTTTTGCACCATAACACTCACTTTTTTCCTCCTAGAAAGTAAGGGGAAATGTCTGTGCGTGTTATGGAGGAAATGCCTATGGGTGGCATGCCTACGGATTTTCCTCCTCTAAAAACTACATGCGTGTTATGGTCGGGTGCGTGTTATAGAGCGAAAAATACGGTATGTAGAAATTCAGCCCCCAACTTGTAGAGAGGCGATGCAGGAAGAGTGCTGAAGATATGCTGGAGGCAGTGTGACCAACACGCTTATCTCCATTTTCTCCTTTGCACCATTGCAGCCACAGGGAGAGAAAGGAAGGCAGCTGAACAGGTGTTGGTATCCGAATTCCTTGAGAGATAATGGAGTGCACCTCTGGGGGTAAAGTCAAACCTCTGTGTTAGCAGCACCAAAGTGACCTCTCTGGGCTACAAGCCTGGCCAGTGTGTGTGGAGGTCCTGGGCTGTCCAGACAACAGAACCCCCCTCTTGGCCTTGCTGATGTGGGCCAAAAGCAAGCAGTCTACAGGAGTTGCCAGAAGGAGGCATACAAGGTGCTACCCAACCATCTTAGGAAAGCCACTCTGGATTTGTGTAAGGTTTACTCCTTAACCTTTTCTTCCCCTGAAGATATCCACAAGGCAGTGGAGGTAGAGGATCAGAGTTTTCCTTCTCCTAGATGGGCTACCTTCCCAGGTTGGCAAGTCCCCTCACTTCCCTCTACAGCGTGTGCAGAAACTGCGTTCTTGACCATTGGACCCACTATGGGTCTCATCCACTCAATCCTTCAGAGCCTGTCTTTGCATGCAGGGGAAGTCCCTAACTCATGGAGGGCTTGAGATTCATCAGCTACCTTCACTTGGTTTAGCCAGCCAGTTGAAGCCGTTCCCGGGGTGTGGCCGTTATCACATGATGACAGCTTCTAGCAGAGCCATAGCTATGGGGAGGCTAGCTGGGGGTTTTGCCCTAGGTGAAGCCTCCAGAGGGGCGCCATTGAGGCTCCCAGCCTGTGTGCGTTTGTCTTCAAATGCCAAACTGGGTCTTTGTCCCGGGTGAAATAAAGCCTAGTTTCACCCCTGCTTCTAGCAGCCACAAGTGAGACCTAAGTTCAGGGTGGGGACCAAAGGTGGACAAACTACCCTAGAAGGAGCACAATGTGTCCCTCACCAGAGGTACCCCACAGAGTTAGTAACTGCAGCCAATTGGTAGTGTAAAGAATGAACATACAGTATATATCAGGCAACCAAAGCCATAGCTTAATGTAGGCTGAAGCATATGCTGGGAAGAGATGTACGAATGCATTCTGTATCTCTCACATACTTAATTTATTTTCACTGTGCACCATGTTGCTGTTGTTATTTCTCTAAAGTGCGAACAATGCAACATAATATTTTACATCTTTTTTCTATATCTTTGGTGATGTTGATAGAAGAGTGAAATTTTTAGCTCAGCTTAATCACAGAGAAGACACATGGGGTCTTCCATAATATTCTTTATCATTGTTTTTAAAGGTCTAACCTTCAATCCTCGCCACGAGAGCTGGGTTTTAATATCTCAGCATGTGATGGGAAGGAATCAGCATGTGATGGGATTTTCTGGAAACCAGAAATGATTCCAAGTATCGTGTTTATTAAAGCCATTTTTATTAACAATTACCTTCACTTCCTGTATACAATGAAGTTTTCTCCAACAGCCAAGTATTTTATCAGATACATATATAAAGTTTTGTACCAGAATGAATTCAGTGATGAACTGAGCTTGTGCTTACATCTTGAAAACAGTAAGCATAGATTTATTTTGCATACACAAAAACTATTGTTCCGTTCAAACAAAGAAGACGCCCAAACTGGCACCTGCATCTTTTTTCCCAGGGAGATCTAAGGGAAAGAATAATGATGCTCACTTTTTGGAAAGGAAAGAGTTTGTTTTTATTTTCCCATTCTCAGAAGCTGGATTGAAGCTGACATGGTGATTCATATTGTCTTAAATCTTTCATTGGCTTCAGCCTTGAACTTCTTCCCATTCATTTTTTCCCCAAAGCTCAGAACAGCATTGCAGGAGCCTGTCACCAAACCAATTAGCAGCGTTCTAGTTATTTGTGTGCTGGGGTTGATTATACTGGATTGAATGCTATGCTTTGAAGGATTCAGATACTGTGGTGACAAAGAGATAAGAAGTCCATATTTTGAGAAAAAGCAGAGTTGAGTCTACATCTTAGGCAGCAGCAGCAGCAGCAACTCTAGTGCCAAAAAGAAGTCCAACATAGACCTCATAATGAGCCTTCTCTGCACTTCTTCCATGTTAGGCTTCAGGAAATTTCCCAGGCCAAGGAGCAAATAGAGTAAACCAGAGAAACCACTGAATAGCATATACTACCCAACCAATTATAAGTTTAGCGCTATCTCTTTGCAGCAATAAACTAAGGTCCATCTAGCTCCATATTGTCAACGCTGTCTGGCAGCTACTCTCCAGGATTGCAGCCTGCAGTCTTTTCCAACCTTAGCTGAGTATGCCAGGGGTTGATCATTTTGCATGCAGCACATGTGCTCTGTCACTGAACTGCACGCCTTCCTGATACATTGACATCATAAATGTTCTAAATGAGAGAAGCCAGACTGGGAAGAGGAGTCAATGGCCTGTCTGAAACTTCTTTACCTCTGACTTATGGGAAGCTGTTGGAGGTGTTGAACATAACCTTTGGATCTAGGAGATCTCCAGATTTGCCTGTTGAGAGACAATGCCATTTGCGGATAGTTATGCAGACTCCTCAAGCATCTGGTGTATCGCAGAAGGAATGGCACGGTCCATTTTGGTGCCTGCATCTGTAGTGAGGATACATAATTCATTGAAGATTTCCCTACAAGCAACCCCCAGTTCAGTGTACTGTTAATCTAATGGCACAGAGTCCCATAATCTCATACAGATCAAAGCCTGTGGGAGCAGTCCCTGTTAGCCAAACTGCAGCTGCACTCAGATCCTGTCCACACCCTTCCTGCTTCTTGTAGTGGCATTACCTCTGGCCTATTATGTTCCCAGCAGGGTGATGATTAGCGCTCCTCCATTCCCTCCATTCTCTGGGGAAGGAGTTGGACTAGCGCTTGCCTTGCTGTCTGCCTCGGCTGCTCATTGTTTCTTTTCGCAAGGTGCAGATAGTAGGCTAGACACTTCTTTGCTGCTTGTTAAGATAAGGCTCCGGAGTGGGTATATTTTGTTACACGCATATTCTGAAAATAGGGCTGATATTTGAACATATCAAAAGCTTACTTAGAGAAAAAAGCTTTTTCCTTTCTGGGTCTTGAAAATGCAAAAGGTTACGATCTCAATTACACTGCTGTAAAGTAAACTTCAAATATCATAGATTTGTTGCCATTTTTTACAAAGAGTGGGTTTTTGCTTATTACTCAAGTTACAGCAGGCATGGAGGATACTGGTTATCTGAATCCATTTCAGACTGGTTCAGGCCTAGCTTCGGCATGGAAATGACTTGATTTATGATCTCTGTTGGGAGAAAGGTGACAGTAGTCCAGCATATTTTACCATTGGCTGTGGTAGCATCCTGTGGCAGCTTGGCAGCTTGTGGGCACTCTGCAGCTTCTGGTTCTGCTCCTGTTTCCACTTCCAGAGAGTAGCACTGGTCCTTGTGCTGGTCCTACCTATGGAAGTTCCCACCTGTGGAAGGAGATACATTTGGTGGTGTCATGGGAGGGAGCCTTCTCAGCAGTGGACTCCTAGCTAGGGAAGATTGTCGCTTTGGAAGTCTGATCCTCCACCCCTCACTGATGATCTTTCATTATCAACTGAAGGCATTTTTATATATCCAGGCTTCTGAGGAATAATAATGAGAGCCATACCGGACATCAGAATGCTGTAAAATTAAAGAGTTGTTTGTTGTATGTTATAACTCTAGCCTAATTTTTTTATTGCTGTTGATTTAAAGTTGTAAACTGTCTGTGGTTTGTTGACAAAAGGCAAGAGAGAAATTAAACAAATTAATGAACAAACAAACAAACAAATTATACACCATTTTTACCAGCATAAGATCTCACTTAAAGAAACAGAAGATTGTGGTTTTCTGCTGGTGAACCACCAGAATGTTCTGGTACATATTTATCCTGCAGAGTTTCTACATTGCTATGGATCCATAGCACATCAGAGGCACACAATCATTATCTACTGCGAATGGAGATCGTCATGGGTGTGATAACACCATTTGTGCCCTCGCTGTATCAGAGGAGGGTGTGGGGACAGAGCTCAAAGGCTGCATGCAATGGCCCAGATTCCCTCCCAGGTTAAAAGATCTCATGGAGCCAATCTAGGAAAGACCCCTTCTTGAAGGCCATGCTAGACACAGTACTGACTGAAATGGCCTATTAGTCTGACACAGTAAAAGGTCATTCCTGATATCTTAGTAAAATTTGGTGTAGAATTTCCTGCATAGGTCAGAACCATAGAACTGGAAGGGACCTTAGCCCAGTTGCCTGCTAATGACATCCCTAGTAGGTAGCTATCAAGCTTCTAAATAAAGACCTCTGATGAATGATAGTCCACCATCTGTCTTAGCACCATCCAAAGTACTTGCAGCTCACCAGTCATATACTGTTTGATTATTTCCCCATTTTTCCATTCCTATGCAGGCAGCGAAGTGAGAGGTTTTTAAAGCTTCTTGTTGACTGCCTTACTTGGGTTGCATTTGGATTGGAGGGTCACCAGTAGTGTGCAGGCCTGCTCAATGCCTCTCCCTTCTATCCTGTATTGGACAGGAGGACCTCATATGCTTTGCAAAACAGAAATACAAGGTGCCCCTGGAAGTTGATGAAGTTGGACATCCAACAAGCAGAGTATGCATAGTGGGTACGGTCAGCTGTGTAGTCCATTGATGGGGAACTCACATGGGGGCATCTGTGTGGGCATCCTACAGAAGAGGCATCCAAATATATATTAAAGAACTAGGGAATTGTAGCCTAAGGAAGGACCATAGCTTTGCATGCAGAAGGTCCCAGGTTTAATCACCAGCTGAAAGGCCTGGGAGAGAACCCAGCCTGAAACCATGGAGAGGTATTGCCAGTTTGTGTAGGCAGTACTGACTGAGATGGACTAATAGTCTGACTCAATATAAAGCAGTATCCTATATTACTAGTCTTCATTTATCTGCTTATTTATTAAAAATTGCTTGTTTGCATGCAGAGGTCTCAAGTTCAATTTGTGGCACCTCCAGCTAAGGAGATCAGGTAGTGAGGGCTGAGACATAGGTCAGGGCCGGTTAACATGTGGCACTCCAGACTACAAATCCCATCACACATATCCCAGCCAATTGATAGGAGCTGTAGTCCAACACCATTTGGAGAGCCACAGGGTAGCTAAGAGAGCTGCTGACCCTCAGAATGGGCAATAATGGTTTGGTGGACACCTAGTAGAAGGCAGCTGGTGTAAGTAAAGCAGCTTTCTAGGTTCCTAACCTGAAATACTTTCATATAGGAAATTCCAGACTCAGCCCTCTATTTTCTCTAGCTTTGTTTGTTGTTTGTTCAGTCAGTTTATTTGTTTGCCTTATTCGACCACCTTCCAGTTTGTGCACGCATATAATTGTCCTTTCCCATTTCCTCTGTCTCTCCCATTTCCTCCTGTTTCCTCTCTCACCACCAATCTATACGGTGCAACATCTGTGGGCTCGTGGCTCCCCGCTTCCCGCCCTGTATTCTTGTAACTCAAAAATGGAACCACCAACAAGGTAGGCAACAATGAGTAGGAAGGAGAATCTGTCTGGTATTGTGTCCTGTGCAGGACAGCACATTGTTCAGCTGCACGCTGTCTGGAGAAAGCTTGCCGTCAGGTGTTGGGAGTTGAGGCCTGTGGTGGGAAGGGAGAACATTTTTTTGCTGTTAATAAAGGAAATCAGCTTGCGTTTCCAAGAAAATGGTAATTGAAAAGTTTGAAAGGCACAAGAGATAAGACAGGACACTTCCGTCCTACTCACCCCTTTGCTTATTCCGCTTAATTGAAGTATAAAAGGAAACAGAAAGATGGAGTAAGTAAATTAAAGGGCCAGATCATCCCACAGTTTGTAAAGGACTCTGAATGGAAAAGATTATCCATTGTCTTCCAGCTCTTTGGACAGTCTAATGTTGATATTGTGAAAGC
Organism: Podarcis raffonei; assembly: GCF_027172205.1. Classification (NCBI taxonomy): domain Eukaryota; kingdom Metazoa; phylum Chordata; class Lepidosauria; order Squamata; family Lacertidae; genus Podarcis; species Podarcis raffonei. The sequence continues at coordinate 58,806,842 of NC_070604.1, forward strand.
ATGGATAACTGGTCAAATCAGTTTCATATGATAGTATAAAGATGGTAAAATCAGTTTCATAAATGATACTATAAATGATCTCTCAACATGGGAGTAGCCAGGGGGGTTCAGAGGGAGCATTTCACACACACACACCCCAAGTAAATAAATAAAAATACTTGACTAACTGACCAATTGTGTCACAGATAACTCAGTCCTGCCCCCCCAACATAAAGCTTGCACCCCCTAAAATAAATCCTGGCTAAGCCCATGTCTCTCAAGGATCACCCTTCAACCCTGGTTGTTTGTTCAATAGGCCCAACTGGTTGGACAAACTTAGGACTCAGCTAGACAGCTGCAAATAAAACACTATTTGGCGATGACGAACCTTATAGAAAATTCAATGTATTTTTAAAAACACTTTAAAATTCTTTTTATATGTGTGTGGATTCCACCTTAGTCTGGGGCCATAGTATCTTCTGTGGGGAGGCATTTCTAAGTTCCACTGAATTTATTTCATAGAATTGAAGCCTAAATACAGCACTTGTTCATCCCTGCTATCTGATGTTCCGAAAGCTCAAGTTGAAATCCAAAGGGAGCTTTTCGCTGCTGACACAAGGGTGAAACAGAGATGATTAAGCTCTAGCATTTTGTCTTAGACACATAAGCAGGCACTCCGAAGCGCTCACTCTCTTTATCTCAAATCTTGACCCTGTTCTTCACCTTTGGATCGGCATGCCTGTGATTGCTGGAAAGTTATCTGTCATGGTAGGAATTTGCCCTCTGCCTCACATGCACCCATTTTACCAGCCACTTGCACACCGGACTGCGAGGCTAACACTTCAACACTCCCAAGTGGAGAACCTGAAAGGAGTTCAGTGTCTCCATCTCAGGCGAGGTGTAGCAGAGTCAAGTGGGAGGTCAAGAAGAACAAACTAGGTAAGGACCTCAGCAGGCATTTTGGCTCTGGCCAGCTCACAGGAGGCATGCTGTTAGCAATGCAAAAAATAAACTACCCCTTGAAAAAAGTGAATTTCAATGCTAGGAAATAGCCTTCAAGCATGGGCACACAAAGGTAATTGTCATTTGGCAACAGCCTCAAAGGCTTTGTCATCTGCAGCCCCCTAATGCTATCACCTGTAATGCACAATTGCCCATGGTTTATGTAAAGCATTGACATATTTGTTGTTGTTTAGTCATTTAGTCGTGTCCGACTCTTCGTGACCCCATGGACCAGAGCACGCCAGGCACTCCTGTCTTCCACTGCCTCCTGCAGTTTGGTCAAACTCATGCTGGTAGCTTCGAGAACACTGTCCAACCATCTCGTCCTCTGTCGTCCCCTTCTCCTTGTGCCCTCCATCTTTCCCAACATCAGTGTCTTTTCCAGGGAGTCTTCTCTTCTCATGAGGTGCCCAAGCATTGGAGCCTCAGCTTCACGATCTGTCCTTCCAGTGAGCACTCAGGGCTGATTTCCTTAAGAATGGATAGGTTTGATCTTCTTGCAGTCCATGGGACTCTCCAGCACCATAAACACTTTGTAAAAAGAAATGCCAAGGGCACAGACAAAATGCCCACCAAAGAGACCAAAATGTTCACCCACTGACAATGGAGGTGGAACATAGTCGTTGGGCCTAGTAGACACTGGGCATGCAGAGGAAAGAGAGAGGGAAATAATTCTGTTATGCAACAAGAAATCCTTGTGCTATAGAACATTCTGCTTAGTGCTATGTTGAATATCACCATATGTCTTCATTCTTTCCTCTCATCTTTTCCGAGTCCCTCATATCTTTGTTGCTAGAATCTTAGTTTAATTAAAAAACAAAACGTATAGTATTATTCAGATCTGCAAGTGCCATAAAATGTATCCACGTTTTGCAGATTTTTCATCTCCTAGACCCCAGCATTCTCAAAACTGTGAGGCACAAAGGGATCCCAAAGATTCATCAAACACCCCAAACCACTGATAGGTTAATGCATTTGGTGCATAAACCCAAATTGACCATAAGTCACTGTCAGCACAAATGCAGAAAAAAATCTGGAAACAGTAAGTAGCTTTATGAAGATCTGTATCTGCTGCCTGGAGCTGTTGGGAGTTGTTCAAACCATCTGGAGGGCAATGGTTTGGGGAAGGTTGCTCTATATAGATAATTCATGCAAGTGGATCAATTCTGCACTTACGAGGGATACAACAGTCGGTTCCAATCGCCAGTTAAAAAAAAAAGCAGAAAATTCCTTTTTTTCTTTCCATTTTGTGATGATCATTCAGTCCAACGGTAGTTAAAACTCACAAGCCAAGGACTCCAGATAACATTGTCTCTCACATTCGCCAACAAACCCACCCTGACAGACATCTCCATTTACGTACTGCTGTAGATAATGGATTTTTGTTTGTTTGTCAGTAAAAAAGAAAAAGTGGGGAGGGGGATCCCCTCCACATTGTACCACGATTTCACCAGTGTAGCCAATTAGAACATCACATTGGTCTTTAATAAATTTGTATAGGGTGTCTGGGAGTCCTGAACAAAATTAATATAGCTATATCTGGAACACATTGTTTTGTGTTTTTATGTCTTATTCAATATGATGATGCTGATAAATTAAATTTGTATTCCATCCTTCAACCCTTGTTTCCCAGGGCAGTACAGAGCAATCTGAATTGTGGCCTGTAACTGTTTATGATGCATCTAAATTGTTCTTTTAAAAAATTGTTATTGTTATTTGCCAAAATCATATCCAAAAGAGCATTCTCACTCTTGGATGGGTGTCAGTGGATGAATACATTGTCTATTAAATATGGAAAACAACAACAATAACAATAATCAGTACTGGAAAAATCAACTTCTCCCATAATAACACAATATATAGTTACAGTATAGAAAACATTGAATTTTTATTCTGTGCCAAGTTCAACTTTTACCATGCTTTGGGGACCAAGGATGAGGAGAGTTATTAGTATATAGAGTATTTTTCCTGTACTTTTATTTTAGGGATGTTCTCCAGTTTCCCAAGGAGGACACAGCTAGGTAGGAAAGAAGAGGAACTTAATTTATTTGATATGCTGCTTTCAAATAGTGTAGTGAAGTGCATGCAAAAAACCCCTAAGTAATGGGAGGGAAAACACGATATCATTATGGAAAAGCTGTTGGAAATTACCAGTGGCTCTAATAAACACCTTTCCCCATCTTTAAAAAAATATTATCTCTTCATTGTTCCTCCACTTGAGCCAGAAAATATTATACATTTTCCTTTCTAGCTCACTGTTCCATACTTTCTACAGCCTAAAACACACTGCCAGAAGTCTGATCAAAGTCCTAAGATCTTTACAACACATTGATGGGCTTCATCTGCAGTTGAGAAGTAATCAACATACATAATTTATGTTAAACTGTCTTTGGCTATAAGATCTTCATGGCAAATGCAACACTTGTACAGTGGTACCTCAGGTTACATACGCTTCAGGTTACATACGCTTTAGATTACAGACTCCGCTAACCCAGAAATAGTACCTCGGATTAAGAACTTTGCTTCAGGATGAGAACAGAAATCGTGCAGGAGCGGCGTGGCGGAGGCAGGAGGCCCCTTTAGCTAAAGTGGTGTCTCAGGTTAAGAACAGTTTCAGGTTAAGAACGGACCTCCAGAACGAATTAAGTTCATAACCCGAGGTACCACTGTATCTTAATTCTGGAATGACAATGGCAATGACTTGTTTTCTTGTTCTTGCCTACGTCTGGAAATATCAGTATTCTAACATTGTTTTTGAGGTAGCCTAATGCTTACCATTTTTCCTGCAGCAGCAATATACAGTAATGTAAACCAGGATGCCGAAAAACTGAAATCACACATATTAATGGTAAACAGAAGAAGCTGCCATATACCACCAGACCATTGTTTCACCGAGCTCAGTATTGCCTACATTAATACTTCCTCAACCTGGTGTCTTCTAGATGTTTTGGACCCATTAGGTCCAGCCAACATGGCCAATGGTTAGGGATGATGGATGTTGTGGTCCAAAATCCCAGGTTAGGATACACTAGCAACAGCTCTCCCAGGTTTCAGTTGGGGGGGTGGATTTCTAGCCAGTGATTGTACTTTGTACCTACTGCATGTGAAGCATGTGTTCTGCCACTGAACTACAACCTGTCACTGGATCTAGTCCTAGCCCTACTCAGAGTAGACCCATTGAAATTGGTCCTGAATCGGTCGTGTTTATTCATTTGAATGGGACTAGCACTGGTTGCAACCCATTATCTATACTTATTCAAATAAAATTTTGTCTACTTCCATTCTGTTGACTTTTAATTTTTTAATTCATAAGGTTCTTTTAAAAAATGAATGAACTTGGACATTTGCCCTATAAATATCTATAAAATCTAGACTTTTACCTTATTTTTCATATTTCTGACCTTTTTAAGGTGCTTGGCCATATTTCTTGACATATGCACGCTTTAAGGCATTTCCCACATATTTTTGTACATCAGGAAATACTGCATTGCAAAATTCAGAGGCTGATGTTTGCGCTAGGTTCTGCACGTTAGTTTAGGGTGTGTAGGTCATTTGGTTCACTTTGACATGCAGACTAAACAAAATCCTTGAATGCCCTAGCAGAATGATTTCTGACTTTGAATTATGCTTTCTGAGTGGGACAGGAACATTATAAAACTTCCTTGCACACTGGTAACAAGGCAGCCGTATGCCAGTGGGAAGAAGTTACACTAAGGAAGGAATACCTTTGGGCCAGTGGGAAGACAACTGCTGGGTGTACCTGAGGATGCAACAGGTGAAGATTGGAAGTTAGAATGCTTTGCTGACAGCAGCATAATATGATGCCTGCAAATGAGGTATTATAAGTTAATACATTTGCAGCAGAGTTACTGGACATGACCTCCTCCATCTCCTTCTCTACCCCCACATATGCATTGGAGAACATGATCCCAATGAATGCCACTCAGGGCCCATCACCAGAAGACTCAGCAAGAGAACACAGGTCTCATGTATCAAAATGGATAGCATGCGGGTTACCTAACTCATTTTGTCTCCATCAAATTCAAGTTCAATGTGCTCAGAGTCAGCAGTAGTCTGGATGAGGGATAATGAACTGAAGTCAATTCAGACAAAACAGAATTTACTGAGGATAGCTAGGTGTCGGAATGCAAGCCATTCAGAGCAGAGCCCCCAGCTTAGCTCTTAGTCAAGAGGAATTTGGCCACCCTCCAGGTGCCCGGCTTGATTCCTTATGACCTCCCGTCTGCGACTCCCGGCAAGATCAAAGGAGGGCTCCAATCGGCGATTCTCCTCAACGTGAAGGAGAACACACCACCCCTCCCCCACCTCCATTCCCGGGGGGGGGGGGGGAAGAGACAGACAGAAATATATCTACATGTCTTTATTTCTGTCTTTCAGCAGTACAGAGAAACATGTCTGTACACTTTGATTCCCAACGCAGAGAGAGAATAAACTCCACCCATGTACTTCCAGTACAGGGTCATGTGCTGCTCTGAGGTAACATCCGGCTCTCAGAGCACTTTACAAACTGTGCCTGGTTCCCACGGTACAATCCAATAACACCCGCATCCTGTTTACCATTCCAGCCACCTGGTGCTTGCTTCTGCATTGCTCCTTTTTCGTAACATCCTCCCCCAAAAGAATCAATGCGTGTTGCAGCAAGCAAAGCATGATCCAGAGAAGAAAACAAACAGTTGTTATACACATAACACTCCCCTGTTGTTTCAGTTCCACCCTTGGAACTCCCCGCCACTGGTTTCCCCAGTGTACCTCTCTGGTTGTCTGGTCTCCAAGGAATGAGTGCATCTGCATTACCTTGGCTAGCAACTCTCTGTTGTGTCTTTGTCTCTGACTTAGACACAGCTCCAACCTGTCCTCGGTTGTTTACAACAGCAACACATGCAACAGCTAAGTTAGCAAACTCTTTTGAGTACCTCTTGGGTGGTTGACCCTTTGTAACTCTCTCAGACCTACGTATGAGGTGCTGATCCTCTCTGCTCACTGGTCCAGTCTCAGGACTCTTTGGAGAACTAGTTCCAATGGTAAACAGTGGTTCATCCTTCAGTTGTGAAGGCCTATCTAATGTGTGAGACTTCCTCTCAATGACTGTGACAACTGAGCTCTCCGAGCTATCAGTGTCATCACTTTCAGTACAGCTGTAATCGCTGTAATCAGTAAAATCATCATCATCTGAATCGTCCTCAGTGGGAAATGTGTGTACTATCACTCTCTCCTGTTCAGGAACATTCTCTAGAAATTTTGTGAGAATCACCTGACCAGATTCAGACAAAATTACTCTGTAGAGACCCTTTTCATACCCCACAAAAATGCCTCTGGCATTCTTTACTCCACCTGGAGCTTCTGTCCTCACATGAGACCCAAACACCTTGAAATGGGCAACAGAAGGTTTTCTGTGGAACAGTTTCTCAAAAGGAGAACTTCCCAACTCTTTTGAAACCTTTCTCACTTTCGTATAACAGTACGACATCAGAGACTCGGCCCAGTACTCATGTGGCAGATGTGAACTAAGCAATTGCGCTTCCATCCCCTTTTGCAATTCTCTGTTCACCCGTACACAGACACCCCTGTTCCACGCTTCCGCTGAAACAGCAATCTTGTGTCTTATTCCCTTCTTATGCAGGAACCTCTGGAAATCCTGTAAAAGAAAAATCTGCTTCTCATCTGTGAATAGACAATCAATGTTAGCATCATGCATACTCTTAACTTTGTCACAAAACTCCTGAAACCTCTCTAAGGCTTCCTGTGGCTTTCTCAACACATAAACCCAGACATAGTTAGAGAAATGATCCACACACACAAGATAATATCTTGCATTGCCTCTAGATGGTTCTAGAGGACCAATCACATCAGCATACACCCGCTGAAATGCTCTGTTGACTCCGGTCTTCTTCTTGCTCATACCTGCAAGAGAAACTAAGTTAGACACAGATGAATTACATTCCATGTAATCACTTTGTGCAAAAGTCAACAAATAAAGTCCATCCTTCTGTTTGGCAGAAAGATATAACTCTCCATCTTTGTAGATCTCGCAGCTCACAGCATCGTAGGACAGTTTCAGTCCTCTCTTTGCAATCTGCGAAACACTCAGCAGATTGAACTTCAATTCAGGAACCAAGTAAACATTGTTTATTGTCAAGTCCAGACTCTTAAGATAAACAGTCCCCACGCCGGCCGCTTCTAGCTCCTGACCATTGGCCTGTGTCACAGTGAAGCTTTGCTTCTTAAACGTTGAAAAGAGTCCTCTGTGTGGGGACATATGGACGGTCGCTGCAGTGTCGATAATAAACGCGTTCCCAACATCTGGCGTGGTTCCTTTCGCCATCAAAGCCTTTGCAGGTTCCACCATAGGCTTGGTATGACCTTTGCCTGACGCCTCAGGCTTTGCTGAGCGGCCCTTCGCTCCTTTAGGCTGACGTGGCTTCTTACAGTTCCGCTGAAGATGCCCAGACTGTCCACAATTGTAACACTGCACAGCGTTCAAAGCTACAGCATCCTTTCCAGTAGCCTCATCGGTGGGGGAATTAGAACTCCGTTCCTCCCTCCCCCTGTCCTTTACTTCCAGTGCAGCATGCCGGCTGTGTTCTTCTAGAACCACGGCACTCAGGGGCACTCCCCCCTTCCTGGCATCCATGCTGAATCCAAGAGTCAGCTTTGCACTCGATCCCAAGCCAGCTTTCACTTTCCAAGCCAGTAAACTCCCAAAAGTCTTTGTTTACTGCTTCACTGGCAGGCTTGCCTTTGGGCTGTTTTTCCAAAACCCTTGCACAGCTGCGCAGATACTCAAAACAATTCCACTTCCCAGGCTCTTTCCCAGCCATTCAGTAACTGTACGAATGCTGGCAGACGTTGCCTAGCAACCTTCTCAGGACGGAACTCCTTATCTAAACCACAGGAATTCCTGGTATGCAAGCTTGCTCTTTCAGAGCTGTTCTTTTTCTTAAAATGCAGCTCCTTCTTGTGAACCAGAAAATAAGCCTTTCTGCGTTCACTTTTCTCTCTAGCCCAAAATGCAGCATACCTTTTTTTTTGGGGGGGGGCTCCGTTGCCTTGAAACACACTCCTCTCGGTGTCCAGCTGTCTGTTTCAGCTTCTGGCTGCAGGCAGACGCTTTTCTTTATCTCCTTAGGTGCAGAGGATGGCAACGATTCATCGACCTCTCACCTCTCATGCAGATTCTCATAGATCAGATATCCATCCTCTGCTACCAGTTGTCGGGATCAAGCCAAAAGTCAGAGCAGAGCCCCCAGCTTAGCTCTTAGTCAAGAGGAATTTGGCCACCCTCCAGGTGCCCGGCTTGATTCCTTATGACCTCCCGTCTGCGACTCCCGGCAAGATCAAAGGAGGGCTCCAATCGGCGATTCTCCTCAACGTGAAGGAGAACACACCACCCCTCCCCCACCTCCATTCCCCGGGGGGGGGGAAAGAGACAGACAGAAATATATCTACATGTCTTTATTTCTGTCTTTCAGCAGTACAGAGAAACATGTCTGTACACTTTGATTCCCAACGCAGAGAGAGAATAAACTCCACCCATGTACTTCCAGTACAGGGTCATGTGCTGCTCTGAGGTAACATCCGGCTCTCAGAGCACTTTACAAACTGTGCCTGGTTCCCACGGTACAATCCAATAACACCCGCATCCTGTTTACCATTCCAGCCACCTGGTGCTTGCTTCTGCATTGCTCCTTTTTCGTAACAGTTTGCATATTGATGACCCCGCACTCTAAAAATTTTATTTATTTATTTAGATTTATTAATACCCCCACCTTTCAAATACATTACCAGGGCATCATACAAAAGATATTGAGAGCACCATAAAATAATTAGTACATTAAAATCAGCTAAAACCACAAACTCTATAAAAGCAGTATCCAAATATAAATAGATGGAGGAAAGTGAAAAAGCCTGTTATGGAGTCATTCAGACACAGCCATGCATTGACTGCTACTTACATGCACAGCTATGTGGGAGCATGATCAGTGTGTAATGCTGCTTTGGATGCATTAGTTTAGCTTTCAAAGATGTTGTGATTTTGCATATCAGCATTGCTATGTTAGCTTTTTCGTTTCTTCATCTATATTTGTGTTGTTGACTCTGCGGCTGCATGAGCACAGGATTGTAAATATGTCACAGGAGAGAGCCAGCAGTATATAACACTGAGCAAAAACAGGATTTGCACAAGTGTGTCTAGCCTAATGAGCACAACAACTCAAATCTGGCAGGTCTTCCCCATGTGAAGCAGTTGCTGAGACTGAAGGTCTCCCCTACAGCTGCCCAAGTCCCTTCCTCTCTAGGGTTTCACCCTCAAGCAATCTGAGATTGTGCCTGCATGAAGCTAACTTCTCCTTTGCCCTCTTCATGCCTCTCCTGGTTCTGGGAGACCAGCGGTGAGCTTGTTGCAGCAGGAGGGGGAGACACATGTGCCTCTTCATCAGCTAGACTCATCTCTGCCTTTTGGCCTCCCTCCTCTCCTGCTTCTGCCTCCGAGTCTGGACAACGCTGCCACAGACTCTCTTTGCTCAGTTACCTCTTCGGCTTCCAACACCTTCTCCAGTGTGGTGTAGTGGTTAAGAGCAGTGGACTCGTAATCTGGTGAGTTCCATTCCCCGCTCCTCCACATGCAGCTTCTGGGTGACCTTGGGCTAGTCACACTTCTTTGAAGTCTCTCAGCCCCACTCACCTCACAGAGTGTTTGTTGTGGGGGAGGAAGGGAAAGGAGAATGTTAGCCGCTTTGAGACTCCTTAGGGTAGTGATAAAGTGGGATATCAAATCCAAACTCCTCTTCTTCCTCCTTATTTTCTCCCTCTTCTCCTTCTGAGCACTCATTGTCGTCCCACCGCCAATCCCCTGGCTCTGAATCTTCTTCCCTTGCAGGTTCCCCAGCTGGTTCCTCCCACCATTCTTTTGCATCCAGCCAATATGCTTGCACAGATATGCTTACCCATGTAGAGCAGCCACTCAGCGTACCAGCCCCTAAGATTGCCTTGGCCCACCTGATTTGCTTTAAAAATGACAGCTCGAGGTGGCTCACAGAAACGGAATGTATGCTGGTGCGTTGTGAAGACCCATTAATTTTAATAGTACTTTGGGAGACTTGGGTTCTTTCAGATCCTCAGTAGCAGAAGCCACAGGAGACTGCTGTTCTGGAGTTCTTCGAAAAACAAGCCCCAGTAGCCATTTGGAATTGTTTGTTTTCAATTCAAAACACAAACATTTGAGAAGAACTCGTGCCAGATACGTGCCCTGCTCCCACTTTTCCTCATCCCTGCTCTTCATTCAGAATAGATTCCAGCATGACTTTTTTTCTTCTTCACACAAAAATATCTGGTTTGAATTGGGAATAGAAGTTTGCACAATAACCACTGGGCCTTGTTGTGGCTCAAGAATAAAGCTCAAACAGAGACTGCAGCTGTCTCAGTACGGTCTGCTCAATGTAAAGAAGAATGAAAGGGGTTCAAAGTTAGGGGTTGAGCTGCCCCAGCACATTACTCTTGTAGTGGGCAACTTCTTCCCTACATGGATTTCATTATCCTTGCAGTGAATGGTCATCTGCATCGTCTGAAAGTAGCTCATATTTGCAAACCACCTTGGGTGGCCACTTATGTATCACTAAAAAGAAGAGGATTGGCACCATTGGGTTTACCATCACTTCCCTTTCCAGGGATGTTGCATGGAAAAATAAATGACTGCCTATATGGACTCCTTGGCAGCCATTGGTTTCCCCATACCATGCAGAGCCAGAACTAGGTGTCTTAGGGCCCCAGGAAACACAACACAAAACATAACCCACTCCCCACACACACCCTGAGCCAACCTGGTATTTTTTCTATGTAAAACAGCACAATGGTTGTAATAACATGTTCATAGCATTTCAATTGTGGTAACATTATGATAGCAATTAAATCAGAATAAAAGGAAAAGCAATACCCAAATCAAGCTCATGTGCATATGTAAATTTACTAAAAACAACCCATGTATATGAAGCTTGCTTCTGCTGCTGTTTCTGAACACCTTTACCTTGAGAATGAGTAAGGATAATGTATTTTTAATTAAGAATAAAAAAATGAGCATCTGAAACAAACTGCCTGTGTAGATGGCTGTCTCCTGACTAGTAATATTTTAAAAAGGAATAAGGAAGGAAAGATGCTGCAGTGACCACCATTAGCTCCATTGTGCCCTGGCCTGCCTAAGCTGATGCAGGTGCTACTTCCATCGGCATGCCTATGGAAGTTGGAAGAAGAGCCCATTGAGGAGCAACATAGGAAGCTGCCTTATAGCACATCAGATCCCTGGTCCATTTAGCTCAGGGCTGTCTATACTGCCTGGCAGCAGGGCTTCAGGCAGGGGACAGTCCTACATGGAGATGCTGGGGACTGAAGCTGGGAACTTCTGCATGCAATGCAGTTGCTCTGCCACTGAGCTATGAGCTTCCCCCTAAGTCCCTAAAATCAGCTATACAGTACTTGTTCCAGCCAGGATGGAAGGTGGGGGTCGATTCCCACCTTGTATACCTTCCATAAAACTTGTTTGTGTTTTTTTAAAAAAAGAAAATCCCCTCCCATTTTTTAAATCAGAGGGGAAATACTTCCAGTGCTGGTATAGTTTGCTACCCTTCTCATGGGCCTGAAGAAATCAGAGGATTCCTGTGGATCCAAGACCACTGATGGCAAAAGGGACACCGACAGTAGACAATTCTACCACTATCCAGGGAAGACTTCCAGCAGCAGACCTCAATTTCTAAGGTGGATCTTCCTCTCAGCCTATGAAAGGAGGGAGTCTACATTATCCTACAGTTCCTGGGACTCTCTGCCAGGGACCACAGGACTTCACCCTAAGTGAAGGTAAGCTAAGATGAAGCAGAAAAGTAGTCCTAGATATGCTTTCAAATGTAGGCGTGCTTGCAATTTCAATGCCGGCACATATTTATTAAGTTAATAGTTAACTAGGTTTACTACTTTTGTAACATTCAATTAAGCTTACAGGAGGAAATGTATAGCAATGTGCTAATATCATGTTCTCTAATGACAGGCTTACTGTTGGAGACATGTGTCTATTATTCTTATTCTTCCAGCATGCAGCTTTAGGAAGGAGGTGGGTTGGACCTACATTGTAAATAAAAGCCATCTGCTTGTTTTGTGTATGCCTGGCACACGGTCAAAAACAAGCTATAATTTGGACCAGGAAGAAGCTGGAAGCAAAAGCAACTTATTACCTGGAAGTTAAGTAAGCCCTGGTTGTGCATAGGGCAGTGAGTCTTTTATCTTCCAATCTGGTACAATTATGGCACAAGCCTGATGCTCAAAAGCTATATCCCCTAATCAAGGGGAAAGCAAGGTCTAGTCAATGAAGCCTAATTCCACCCCCCGCCCACCAAACATTGTTTGATGAATGTCTTCACAACATCTTCACAATGAATAATTTCCTCAGCAGTAATGATGCATGCAAGTCGATGCCAGCAAAGTCGCTGTTGTTTCCCTAGAGGCCAATAGAAGAAAAAGGAGGAAAGGTTAATCAGATATAAGATGTGGTTTTTTTGACACTTCTTTTTACATTGACATCCTTATAGCCTTAGCATCCTTGAGTGTTACTCAAAGCACTATTTATGAGGAGAATCAGATCCATCTTCTTGTTCCCCCACCCACATTTTTTTGGAGAGACTAAAGCTCACCATACCCAGATGACTCGAGTTAGTGTTCTGGCCTGAACGGCGGCAAAACTACCACAAACACCACTTAACTATGCCAAAGAAATTATATTAGGGCCAACTGGCATTTAAAATAGCTTAAGTTTACTTGTTTTCAGTAATTACTTCAAGGTTTCTCAAAACCATGTTAAAGGTGCTGGACAAATTAAAAATACTGTTGGATTAACATCTCTAAAATTGCAAATGTAAAAAGATAGAAAATCAACTTGGCATCTAGACTCAGCTTGGCACTTGTAGCCACATAGGACCCATATTTTCCATGGAAGAAAGAGAAAATGTTTGCGGGTGAAAACAAAGAGATGGCGGGTGAAATTATAAAAGGTTCTGTCAAAACCGTTCTTACTGTTTCATTCCACACCCACCCACCCCTGCCGGGCCGATGCTGGAATATCTTTAAAACTTGCAGTTCTCTCAGTTTCCCAAGTATGTCATATTTTTCTTTAAATTAAGCCCTTTCAAGCACATAATGCCTGAAGTGGCATTGGATGATTGATTGAAAGGGACTGGAGGTTTTAACCTTTAAAGCCCTTTACGGCCTAGGACCCTCGTACCTACGGGACCGCCTCTCCTGGTATGCCCCACAGAGAAACTTACGGTCTTCAAATAAAAACATCTTGAAGGTCCCAGGCCACAGAGAAGTTAGGCTGGCCTCAACTAGAGCCAGGGCTTTTTCGGCTGTGGCTCCGATCTGGTGGAACACTCTGTCACAAGAGACCAGGGCCCTGCGGGACTTGACATCTTTCCGCAGGGCCTGCAAGACAGAGCTGTTCCGCCAGGCCTTTGGCCAGGGCACAGCCTGACTCCCTCCCTCGGCAATCTTCGCGGAGCTCTGGCCCAATGGTGGCCAGTGGCTTGAATTTAATTAATTTTATAATGAATGATTTTAGAGTGTTGTTTGTGTTGTACTTTTGTATTGTTTTATTGTTGTTAGCTGCCCTGAGCCCGGCTTCGGCTGGGGAGGGCGGGATATAAATAAAATTTATTATTATTATTATTATTATTATTATTATTATTATTATTAATATTTCAGAATTTTAAAACCACTCTACATTCCATGAATACCTGAATTATGGACAGAAATAAAACATAAACAAAACCAATCATAAAACAGTATTAAAAATAAAAATCAGCAATAATTTAAAATAGCAGGTATAGAAAAGGCTGATTTTGGAAGGCTTGTGAGAAAAGTTTTCAACAAACAATGAAAACATACCAATGACAAGGGCATGTTTCTTCATTTTTATGGGAAGAGACTCCCAGAGAACTGGTGCAACAACACCCAATACACATGCATGAATCACAGCATACTTTACTATTGGGGTATGTGGAACCATCAACAGATCTTCATTCACTGATCTAAGTGAGGAAGTGGGTGGGATGTAGGAGCGAGACACAGATTCGCAGATACTGTGGTCCAGAACCATGTAGGGTTTTATAAACCATCAAGTCAAAATGGGGCTTAGTAGCTGCATGGGGTGGGAATGGGAAGGTCTAAGGGGTTACCATGGAGGGAGGGGCTGAGAAATGAGAGGAAGAAACAGGATGCATGAGCCTCCCTCGTATGAAGTAAGTTAAAAGGGGGAACAGGTTCCTAAATGAATAAAAGACACCAAAATCTCTGCTCCACCCACAACACTCTTTGTGTTTCGAAAGCTTATACAAGGCAATGCCTACGTACAATTTTTCAACAATGTTATAGACCAGGCTTGGGGAGCCTATGACCTTCCGGATGTTGCTGGACTACAACTCCCATCATTCATGACCATTCACTCTTGGTGGCAAATGGGAGTTCAGAAACATCTGGTGGACCTCGGGTTTCCTATCACTCTTATAGAAGGACACAGATGTAGGTGGAGGGTAATCAGAGATGGGTTCTTTGTAACACGGGAAATGCTTGTCATATTTTGCTCACAAAGAAAATTGTATGACATTCTAAAGTTATAATGAAATAACTTTTATAATTATTCACTGAACCACAGAACGAAATATTGAATTTACCCTAGCAAACTCTTTAAAAGAAGCCAAGTTTAAATTTAGCCTGGTGGTATGTGAACTTGAAGCACAGAATAGTTTTTACCCGCTGGGTTTAGTGACACCCGCTTTACAGATGTTAAGAACTTGACATAAGGCGAGTCCAAAGCAGCCAAGACACTGATCACTGAAGTCTAGAGGAAGGTTTCTTGCCTGGACTTCCTTAGAGGGCAAACGGGAGAGAAGTAAAAATGTCACTAGTGTTGTAACACTCAAGCAACCATTAGATGTTTTTGCCAGGAAAGAGAGAGAACATGAAGTGATGTGCTGAGATGTGGACCAGTTCTGAACCTGCATTATTTTTATTGTGTTCTTGGACAGCATGCTTTGAGGAGAGTGAGAGAAACAAAATATAGAGGTAAGGGGAGAAAAATCAGAACAGCAGGCTTTTGCTACCCCGTGAACTGAAATTTATAGTTTGCATGTCCCAAGTTATTTGGCTTTCCTGAAAGTATGTTGCATCACCAGAAAGCTTTATTACAAAGCAAAAAGGAACCCAACTTTAAAGGTCAAAACACCCAAACCTACATCCAACCTTGCTATTTATCAAATTCTCATTGTTGTAAGAGGTGGGTTGTTGTTGCTTTTTGCTAACATTCAACTTCCACACAACCATGAAGTTAATGTGAATCATTAAAAGTCTGCGCCGTGCCATTTGTTTCCTTTGATAAAGTATCTTGCTCACATCTTTCAGCTAAACAGCCTTTGCCCAGTTCCTGTGGGCAAGTGCAAATGTCAGCGACCGACAGAGATAGGGCTTGAACAGCTTTCCTGGGCTTTGGGGGTAGACACAGAGGCAGACAGAAATGGCAAGCTGCCGTCAGCCATTAGTGGACAAGTTCGAGATCAATAGGCCGTGGTAGTAAAAGTGATTTCCATGTCTTCTGATGCAGGGGCTTACAATATCATACGCTCCAACATTTTTCAGGTGCAAAATAGGGATGTATTATATCAAGAAGCTTTTCCCACATTTAATCTCACTGCACCCATAGATGTTATATACACATCTACATCAGTCCCCTTGAGCCAATTACAACCTCTCAGCCTCACCTACCTCACAGGATTGTTGTAAAGAAAAAAATATGTGTGAGGGAAGGGATCGTGTACAACACCTTCAACAGATAAATGGAATGAAATAACATTTTAGCTGTAAGCTGCCTTGAGTTCCTGTCAGGGGAAAAGGTGAAATATACTAACCACAACAACAGCAACAATGGAAACTGTGAGAATGATCAGAAACATACCAGACAAAATTCTATTGAACTCAGTGAGACTTAGGCAGGCATCCCCAACCTGAGGCCCTCCAGATGTTTTGGCCTACAACTCCCATGATCCCTAGCTAACAGGACCAGTGGTCAGAGATAATGGGAACTGTAGTCCAAAACATCTGGAGGGCTGAAGGCTGGGGATGCCTGGACTTAGTTCTCAGTAAAAATGCTTAGGATTGAAGTGTAAGGCTGCACCTTGCATCTTACCTATAAGAATAAGTTCCATTCAATACAGTGGGGCTCAGTGGGAAAGCTACCTGCTCCAGCACCAAGAGCAGCGTACATAAGGGGTGTGGCTGGCATGCATCCTGGGGGCATGGCGCACATCCCAGGGGGTGTGGCGTGCCGCCCACAAGGGGCATGGCGTGTGTCCTGGGGATGCGCAGTGAGCACCGAGCATCCCATGGGCAGGGGCTGCCGTGATGCCACCTCCCCGGATGGCACCTGGGGCGGACGTCCCTCCCACCCCCACCTTTGTCCGCCAGTGGTGGGGCTTACTTCTGAGTAGACAGTGCAAGGCTCCATTTACAATAAAGGAATAAACACTCCACGTATTTCCTAAGAAATGGATGGCTGCTGAAGCACTGCAATTAAATAATTTAAAGTGGATTGGTTACATTTCCCTTCAAAATTATAGGAAGGGCTTCATATTCCAGCTTCACCATTTCCTTAATTTGGTGCAGGTATCTTATTTTCAGTATAAACAGGACTCCGTTTTTGCACACACACCCCACTTTTAATTGTTCTCTGAGATATGGAAGGGAGGAAAAAGGAAAACAGGGACATTCTGGATATTTAAATCAGATACCAGGATGGCTTCTGTAATTCTCTGGAAATTTGGGAAGGTATGCAATATCCTGACTTGTAATACTATTGAAACAAAATATGTGATACAGAAACTTTCCACATGTAAAATGGGAACAGGGTGGTATGTGGGGCTACCCTTGTGCCTTGTTTTGAAACTGTGGCTAAGTGCACAAAGGTGCTTAGTGGAATGCCCAGCTTTCAGTAGCTGCCGGTGGAGCAGTGCAGGCAGGGTTGTGTAGCTCATAAGCCTTCAACCAGTGGTGGGTTGCAACAACTCTACAGCCGCCATGTTGGACTCCAGCTAATGTTGCCCAGACCAGTGTAACACTACATACAATGCCTTGGCTAGGACACATTCTTATGATCAGATTCTCAAATGTGGTCAGAGAAATATGAGCCTTTTTCAATAAGATACGTATTTGGAGCCAACCATATGCCACACCTTCCTACAACTAAGGAGCTCTACATGGAGCAGGGACACCCTGTTCACGCTCCAGTCTATTTCTATGGCTTTCTAGATTTCTCTTGAAATGGAAATATGCTGGGGACTAGAATGCAGAAGCGTCAGCTGCAGTGTGGCAGATCAGTTGCTGTCATAGCAGCATCTGGGGTCCCAGGAAGTGACAGGAGGAACCTGGTGCCTGCAGGTGGCGAGAGTTGGAGACAGAATAAATGGCATATCATCCTGATTCCTCTCCCTACAACCTGGAATAGGACTGAGTTGGGTCAAAGTTCCTTGCTGGGGATCCATTTGCAGGTCTCTCTGTACAGTTGCCAAGTTCCTAATGCCTCAGGAGGCCTTGCTTCCATTTCCTTCCTCCCTGCTTTCACATACTATTCCCTTCTCCCATTTTAGGGTATCTGTTCAGGTTGCATGCTCAGTCAGTCAGCTGAACAATGGCACTTTGCTTTTTAACTCAAGTTTGGGCGAGCACATGCAAAATCACAACACATGTAATGTAAATTCTGTATGTTAAAGCCAGAATCACAAGAGCGCCATTTTGAGCAAGATCCAGTTGCCAACTGTGAGGTGTCCCAGCTCACAGTGACTGCTGCAGAAATGAACAAATATTCTCTCCTACAGACTTTCCAATCCACTTAGAACAGCGGTTCTCAACCTGTGGGTCCCCAGATGTTGTTGGACTACAACTCCCATCATCCCTGAGCTCTGGCCTTGCTAGCTATGTGTGATGGGAGTTGTAGTTCAACAACATCTGGGGACCCACAGGTTGAGAAAGGCTGACTTAGAACATTTTCAGGACACTTAACAAGGCGCTTCTTCTTTGGTCCGGTTTCCACTGGTGAAATTAAGGTGCCTTGCAGTAATTTTATTATCTACAGCAATGTAATTTTACTAGGTTTTATTTTTAAATGCTGTTGCACTAGTCCTTCAGCTTGGGTGGAGTTGTGATCCAGATTCATGAATGAAAGTGATGAAATCATATCATTAAGGTATCCATGTACAACAATGAGCCATCCAAACGAAGATACAGTGGTACCGCGGGTTACAGACGCTTCAGGTTACAGACGCTTCAGGTTACAGACTCTGCTAACCCAGAAATAGTACCTCGGGTTAAGAACTTTGCTTCAGGATAAGAACAGAAATTGCATGGTGGCGGCACGGCGGCAGTGAGAGGCCCCATTAGCTAAAGTGGTGCTTCAGGTTAAGAACAGTTTCAGGTTAAGAACAGACCTCCAGAAAGAATTAAGTTCTTAACCCGAGGTACCACTGTACTCTTTTGCATTGGGATGTATAGGCTTTGATATGCCTTCTCCATTATTTTCTTTTAAAAACTTTTTTAAAAAAAATATTAAGTCATTTGGTGGCACTGTAGGGGTGGGGTCTGCTATTCTGTGACCGAACGCCTAAGTATATGAATAAAAATCATACAAGCTTGCCAAGTCTAGCCACAGTCCAACACCAGCAAGAAAGCCAATAAATCTCCTCTACGGCCACCCAGAGACACACAGTCTAGCACTCACCTACTGAACGGGTACACTGCACGCTTCTAATCTGCCTTCCTGCAGGAACAGTCCCCTGGTGCCAATATGAAATCATACTGTGTCATGTTCCAGGGCTACGTAGCAGCCTTTCTGGGAGCACTTTCTCTTGAATTACAACCTGCGGTCAGTCGGACATAATGGAGAATAGCTTGTAGGAGCTGAATGGGAAAGTCTGACAGAAATAAAACATAGTCCTGAGAATGGCAGGAAAAGCCTCTATTATTCCGCTTCATTCTATCTGCTGTGAGGCCATGCGGCGCCTGGAGCCTGTCTGCCTTTAACTCGCTTCCCTGGATTTCCGAGTCATAGCCACAGCTCCTGCTCAACGCCAGATATTTCACTCTGGAGACGTGCTACACTTCCTGATATAGGATGCACTTGCATGTATCCCAGTGACCTTAAACACTAATAAAGAAGTCATAATATGACCTAGACAGGCCTTGAAAGCCAATTGTAATGTGAGTGATTGATGGCATTGAAGCGGTGGGGAGGGGAGGTTGGCGGAAGTATTCAGTTGCCTAAATTTGTCCAGGAGCCTTGATACTGTGATCTTTTTATTATCGTGGGCAAGAGATTTCAAAACACACTTGGAACGTCTCTTTCACCCATAGCAATAGCTAATCATAGAACATTAGGGGATTGAACAAAGCAAACGCAAAGAAATAGTGGCAAGCGTTTGGTCAAAGCGAACTGGTTCTGGGTCTCTTCTCCTATGCATGCTGGGGAAATTCGGAATGGCTTTTTAAAATGCCTTTCATAACAAGACATTGTGCACTTTACAGCTAGGAAATCCCTTCCTGTTCTTCATCTATATTCCTCAACTACAATATAAATTAAGCACATCAGAAATGAGGACTCCACATTTTAAAAAAAAGCTATTGTAAAAAAATAAAATAGTTCTACTCTGTTCTGGACTGGTCAAGCTGCAGTAGTGTGTCCAGTTCTGGGTGCCGCATTTTAAGAAGGTGATCAACAAAGGCATGTCCAGAGGAGGGTGGCCGGGTTAGTGAGGGATTTGGACACTCGAGAACTATGAGAAATGGCTGAAAGAGCTGTTGGGTATGTCCAGCCTGCAGAAGAGAAGATTAAGACCAGATTTACACCCTCCGTTTAAAGCACTATGGTACCACTTTAAACAGCCATGGCTTTCCCCAAAGAATCCTGGGAGCTGTGGTTTGTTAAAGGTGCCCAAAATTGTCAGGAGTCCCCTGTTCCCCTCAGGGAGCTACAGTTCCCAGGATGGTTTAACAGCCCATCCCTCTTCCCCAGAAACTCTGAGAATTGTAGCTCTGTTAGAGAAAAGTGAAGGATAATCTGAATGATTTTTTTCAAAAAGTTAATGTAGTGTGCAGAAAGTTCAGAACTGAACTAGGTACTGTGAACACAGTACAGTGGTACCTCAGGTTGCATACGCTTCAGGTTACATACGCTTCAGGTTACAGACTCCGCTAACCCAGAAATAGTGCTTCAGGTTAAGAACTTTGCTTCAGGATGAGAACAGAAATCGTGCTCTGGCGGCGCGGTGGCAGCAGGAGTCCCCATTAGCTAAAGTGGTGCTTCAGGTTAAGAACGGTTTCAGGTTAAGTACGGACCTCTGGAACGAATTAAGTACTTAACCTGAGGTACCACTGTACACCAATTAATCCTGAACACAATGTTAGATTTACATACAAGCAGAGTAAGATAGTTTAGGGCCTCGAGTTATGGGGTCTCTTAACTACAAAAGGAAACACGACTACATTTCACGTTTTACATAGTTACATAATAGTATACTTTTCCTGTTTGTTAACACTATGGGCTTTCTTGAACTTGACATCAATTAGGGCCTCCATATTTCTTAACCCATCCCTGCATGAACTCAAAGCTATATGGGATTGATGTAGGGACATGCTCTGGTCCTTACTAGCAGAATAGCGCCACTTGGAATCTATTCTCTGCAAAGTTCCATTCTATATGCAAATTTTAGCCAATCTCCGAGATTGGTTTACCATTTGATTCATGGGTTTTGTCTGCAAAGAAGAACACAGCTACATCAGTATCCAGCAGATGCCCAACAGACCTAGAGATTTGCCCCATGGCAGACCTTGTCTTTTGTAAACATTTCAAGGTGGCTCAATGAATGTTGTTAAGACTCGGATCAGGAAAGATGGAATTTTAATTCTCCTAGTGTTTCCCAAGTGCATATTCTTGGGCAAATCACTTGTACTGTCCCGGTTTCCTCCAGTGATATAAAACAAGCTTCAAAGGTTATTCATCCAAATAACTGTTAATATGTTTACAAGGAGAAATGCAGAAAATGAATGGAAAGAAAGAGTTGCCTTGTGAGTGAATGAAATAAAGACCCCAGAGTACTTTGTACATAAAAGACCCTGTTGCAATTAGCAATGATGTGGCTGGGATAAAAGCCTTGTTTTTGTTTAATGCAGGTATATCTGGTCTCTGCCATTTTCAGCGGGCCTTTGTAAGTCTGCCCTAATTTGGGCTTTCTGTCACTGTTCTAGTCCCCAGTTGCTAATAAAATTGGCAGCAAGACTGAAGCACCCTCTAGAAACACCAGTCCAAACGCCTGAGATTTACATAGCACGGAAAGGGTTAGTTTTTATGAAGACTCATAGAAAGAAAAACAGACAGCCTAAGAACAGCCTTGCGTTGGGAGGAGGAGGGTTAGAAAACGAGGCTGTTGCTGTTGTTTTCATTGTGTGCACTCTAATCAGGGAGAGTAAGAACAATAGTGCATGTAATGCTGATTTTGGAACGGGTCCATGCAGCTTTTCCCAGGCTAGACAGCCTTGGGAACCACTGATAGTGTGGCACACCAGGGGCACAGCCTTCACCACCAAGCACAGGGCAGGGCAGCCTTTTCTGTGGATAAAATATGTGAGGGATGACAAGAATCTTCCCACCATGGGAAGTGGCGAGGATGTCGAAAAAATGATTTTTTTAAAAAAAGAGAAAAGAAAAAGAAAAAAAAAGCCGAGAACAGTGCGAAACTGCAGGACACTTCAAACCTGACCTTTTCCCTACATGGAGAGTTCTTCAACATTAGAAGCAGCACACAGCAGCATGTGACCATCACACATGTTTATAGCTGCATGCGCACGTTCTGGGGGACCCAGCAGCTCTCCTGTGCATGGGCAGGCGGTGAAATCACAGGCATGACCCACCACTGACGAGGAGGAGGAAAACACCGTGTGCACAACACACCATTTTCCTACACAGAAGGAGGCAAAAAAAACCCAACAGTCAAGTTAGAACCAAACACAGTTTTGTGTTTGCCTGCGTAATTTTCCACCGGCCAACAATTCCTGACAGGGTGGGAAATATTTATTTACTGGACTTCCCTCCCTCTTTTTTCTCTCCCCTCCCTCTTTTTCATTTGTTTGTTTGCTTCCCTTTCTTATATGCCCCGTCCCCTCCCCCTCCACACTTTGAAGGCAAGATGAAAGGACCCTTGTGGCTGTTGCTGGCAGAGAGAGCAGTGCGGGTGCGGGGAGCCTGACTGAAGTGTGCTTTAGTTTAAGATGCCATATTTTTCTCCTAAGGGAGGGAGGAAGCAGCAACAACACACACAAAAAAGGAGTTAGTCAGCTAAACATACACACGCACATGCACACCCCAATGCATTGCTCTCCACTGGGAAACGTACTGTATAAATAGCCAGGGATGAAACATGTTCCTAATTTTTCAAAGCTTTTGTTTTCAAGGACAGAGGGCTTACGGGTAGCTAAGATGTGGGGTCCTCCCATGAAGTGGTAGCTGATGGGGAGGTTTTCATGATTTATAAAACAGGAAAACCTGTCACAAAAGATTATGATGAGATCTGACAGAAGCTGCAATGCAGGAGTGGGGAATCACAGAATTGTAGATTTGTAAGGGACTCTGTGGATCATCTAGTCCAAACTGCTGCAATGCAGGAATATGCAGCTATCCCATACGGGAATCGAACCTGCAACCTTGGCATTATCAGCACCATGCTCTGGCCAACTGAGCTATGCAGGCTCTCAGGCTTGGGGAGCACATGTGGCCCTTGAAGCCTCTTTATGTGGCCCTTAGGACACTTCCCAAGCCATACCTTTTCCCAGCCCTGCTGCACACCCTCTTTGAGTTCTCTTTTCCTCTCTGGATTGGGTCCTTGTGGTCTGTGATAATGCCTGTTGCCTATCTGGAAGGAAGATGGCAAGAAAGGTGCAGGTAGAGATCAGTTTGCATTTAAAGACTAAACTACATAATCTGTATTCTAAACCAATACACAGGCTGAAACACAACCATTGTCTGAAAATTCCTTCTTCTTTGAATTTTGCAAGGCAGATCGCCCGCCAAAGAAAGTGTTCAAAAATGCATATTAATGAAAATGGCATACAAAAATGCATTGCATATGGGGAAATTGCTCTGAAAAAATGAGCATATTCAGCAAAATTGCATACAACAATGTATATAGTAGGAGAAAATCACAATAAAATGTTGATAAATTTTGCTAAGTTATGTGGAAATGTGGAGAGCTCAATACAGTGATACCTTGGGTTAAGTACTTAATTCATTCCGGAGGTCCGTTCTTAACCTGAAACTGTTCTTAACCTGAAGCACCACTTTAGCTAATGGGGCCTCCAACTGCCGCCGCACCACTGGAGCATGATTTCTGTTCTCATCCTGAAGCAAATTCTTAACCTGAGGTACTATTTCTGGGTTAGCGGAGTCTGTAACCTGAAGCGTATGTAACCCGAGGTACTATTGTATAGGAGTGAAAAAGTGGTCAAACTGCTGGCTTTTGTGTAGCTGGAATGTAGCACACTGTACAAAGGTCAAAGTAGCATCCATTGCTCTGGCTAGTTTTGCATCTGGTCACACCTACCACTGGTATGTGGCCCCCAGACAGTTGTCTGTGATGGAATGTGGCCCCTGGACAGAAAGAGGTTCCCTTGCCCCTGCTGTAACATGACAGTCTCCTTTGGGCAAATTAGCTTGGTCCAGCCAAGCCATCAATTCCTTCCTTCCTTTCTTCCTTCCTTCCTCAGGGCAGCATCCACTGTGCTGCTCCATTTTATTCTCACAACCACCCTGGTGGGAAATCTGAGAACAGATTCAAATTTGGGTTTCTAATCCAACTCTGGTCACGATACTGGCACACTGTTGTGGGAAAGATGCAAATGAATGTGTGCAGTGCAATCCTATGCCTGTTTACTCAGAAGTAAGTACAACTGTATTTACACCCTAGTAAGTGTGTTTAGGACTGCAGGCTTACAGTATATCATTTAAAATAGGTACTGTAAGCTACAATCCAGAACACACTTCTTCACTAAATGCCACCATTTCCCCAAATTCATCTTGATAAAATTTATTATCAAATATAATAGAAAATGCATAGACATGCATTCATATCCTATAAAACAATTCCCTGCATTGTGGCTTGTTCATTAATTTTAGAGACTTATCCTATCTGAAAATGCAAAGATCTGTTGTTTCACCTTTTAAAATATGTCTGCACTGCAAGTTACCACATTGCTATTTGATGTGTGGTGCTGATTCACACTTTAGGATAGCATGCTGAACACATTAATCTGCTCATCTGTTCCTTAACTAGGCTCCTATATCCTAATCTCTTCCTGTTTCCAAACACGGTTAGTTTATTCTGGGTCAACTAAACTGTCCCACGGGATGCACAGCCAGAGTTTCTGGTTTTTATTATCTGCCTAGGTCCCCAATTTACTTTTTAAATCTCCCATGGGAATTTTGCAGCAACACATTCCAAGCCCTGATTTTACTTGCTTATTTTTGTAGTGTATCCCGCTGCTCGGCAAGACCTAAATTTGTGCAAAGTATAATCAAGAAAAGGAAAATAAGCATAGCATGAGAGTGCAACAGCTATACTTTCTGGGAAATGACTGCACCTGCTCTGTTCTATAGGCTATATTAGTTTATTCGAATGTAAATCACGGCTATAGGGCTTTACAGCTGCCACACTTGGGCCAGTCCGACCATATGTCTTTGTTCCTGGTACCAGCATATATCCCACTCAGGAAACGGGCTCCCACAATATTAAAATCTGTTAAAATCTGGCCTGAAGGTGCTATTCACCAGCTGCAGGACTGTTTTGAGAGAACTAATTGGGATATTTTCGATCGTTCAGACCTGGAGGAGCACACGGCGGCAGTTCTGTGCTATATCAATCACTGCACAGACACTGTCACAGTAAACAAATCCATCCGGTTTTATCCCAATCAGAAACCCTGGATGAATAGAGAGGTCCAGGGCCTGTTGCGGGAAAGGAACAGGGCTTTCAGGTCAGGCGAGGTGCAGCTTTACAGTGTGGCAAGAGCAAACTTGAAGAGGGGTATTCGACAGGCAAAACGGGATTATAGGCTGAGGATTGAGGACAATTTAAGGAGCAACAACACAAGACAGATGTGGCAGGGGATTCAGCACATTACCAACTACAAACCTAACCTTGGTGCTGTCGACGGTGACCCTTTGCTGGCGGAGGAGCTTAACCTCTTCTTTGCTCGCTTCGAGAAGGAGCCACCTGAGACGCCGGTATTACAGCCACCAGCCCATAGGGGCCCCTCATTCACGGTAGAGGAGCATGAGGTGAGAAAGGTATTGAGGATGGTGAATCCGAGGAAGGCGGCTGGACCTGATGGCATCACTGGAAAGGTGTTGAAGGGCTGTGCGGATCAGCTGGCGAGGGTCTTTACTAAGATCTTCAACAAGTCCCTACACCAGTCTATTGTCCCACCCTGCCTGAAGTCGTCAACTATTGTCCCTCTGCCTAAAAAATCTACAATCAGTAGTTTGAACGACTACAGACCAGTTGCACTGACTCCAATCATCATGAAGTGTTTTGAGAAACTGATGCGCCGTCATATTATTTCCTGTCTTCCATCAACTTTTGACAACTACCAGTTTGCGTACAGGGCAAATAGATCCACAGAGGACGCTATCACCACCACTCTCCATGCTGCTCTGTCCCATCTGGAGCAGCCGGGGAGTTATGTGAGGCTGCTGTTTGTGGACTTTAGCTCAGCTTTTAACACTATCCTCCCCCATAGACTGGTGTCCAAGCTAGAGGCGATTGGACTCTCCAACTCCACCTGTCTCTGGGTTTTGGATTTTTTGTCAGAACGTTCTCAGAGGGTTAGAGTAGGGTCACATATGTCCACAGCCCTTAGCCTTAACACCGGCTCACCACAGGGTTGTGTGTTGAGTCCCCTGCTCTACGCTCTCTATACGTATGACTGTACAGCCACCTATTCCAGCAACAAAATCATCAAGTTTGCTGATGACACTACGGTGGTAGGGCTCATTTCAGGAGGGGATGAGTCCGCCTATCGGGACGAGGTGGAGCGGCTCTGTGTTTGGTGTGGAGAGAACAATCTGGCTCTTAATACGGCTAAGACCAAGGAATTAGTGGTGGATTACAGGAAAAAAAAAGGCGGACATTCAGCCCTTGCATATCAATGGGGAACGGGTGGAGAGGGTGGCGGAATTCAGGTTTTTGGGAGTAACTATCGATCAGGGCATGACTTGGAGCGCAAATACCACTGCTCTGGTGAAGAAGGCCCAGCAGAGAATTTATTTCCTCAGACTTTTAAAGAAGAACAATCTGAGTGAGAGACTGCTGGTGTCCTTCTACCGAGGCTCCATAGAGAGCATTCTTACATACTGTATTTGTGCTTGGTTCTCCAGTTGTACAGCTAGGGAGAGGAAGGTGCTCCAGAAGGTCATAACCACAGCACAAAGGATTATTGGTCAACCTCTCCCATCTTTGGAAGAATTGTACGGTTCCCGTTGTCTTAGGAAAGCAAACAACATCCTGCAGGATTCATCTCACCCGGGATACAGTCTGTTTGCACTACTGCCTTCTGGCAGGAGATATAGAAACATCAAGTCAAGGACAAACAGACTGAAAAACAGTTTTTACCCGAGAGCTGTGGCCCTTTTGAATGCTGTAACTCGATAGTGTGACCTGGGAGATTGATGGGTGTGGGTGTGGCTGGAATGTGGTTTGTTGGTTGTTGTTGTTGTTTTGCTTTTGTTGTTTTTAAGGGATGGCATCCAATTTCGTTGCACTTGTGCAATGTTGCACGTGTGTAATGACAATAAAGAATCTATCTATCTATCTATCTATTATTTCTGATCATGGAGATGACTGATGCTCTACTTGTGGCAGCCTGCAGTCCCACTGCCATTAGGTGCCCACTTAACATTGCTGTCAGTGTCTGCCATCATTTGGACCCTCCAGTGGTGCTACAACCATGAAGCCACCAGCCCTTCACTCTATCCTAGCAGATGTGCTAGTGCTGTTGGATGAGAACATCTGCAGAGATGAAAAGCAAGATTGTCGTTTCTGCAGCACTGGGGAAGGCAGGGCGGAGTTCTAGCTGGCACTGGTGGTAATGTCAAACAAGTCCTCTCACCCCTTTTGGTGCAGAGGCGTTGCAGGATAGCAGAGGCTTCACTGGGGCCCTGACAAGGGAGCTGGAACAACGGTGCCCTTCCTGATAGGCGGTGGGGGCCTTGGTTTAAGCTGATGTCAGTGATTTTGCTGTGGCTTTGGTGGTCATCGTTCTTTAAGGGGCCGGGTAGGAATTTGCCCACTGGACTAATTGGCACTGACCCGGTGGTTTTGCCTACCTCATAGTTGTGACCTGTTTTGACCCCAAAACCAGCCTCATTGGTCTCTTATTTGCATGGATTGGGGTATGGGAACCCGATGCCTGGTCCTACAAGGGCTAAAGGCAGTACTGTGGGGAGGCAAGAGTCCACCAGCCAGCCCTGTTATGGCTACGAGGACCCTCTTAAGCACTTTTGCGGTGCTGTAGGTTGTAACATTTGCTCCTTTTGTAACCAAGTAAAATGGTCAGTGAAGCTATGCTGTATTTATTTATATGAAAATGTTTATAGACCACACTTTTGCAAAACTACAAGCTGGTGTACACCATTAAAAACCCAACAATAATAAAACATCAGCAAAAAAAACACCCTCAGTCATAACCTCAGTAAAAGCATCCATACTGTAAATACTGGTTGGTGAAAGCAAGTTCTCATTTCAAAGACCTGTCTAAATAAAACAGTTCTGAGGCAATATCTAATAGAAGGCAGTGATTATTCCTGCTGAACTTCTATTGGCAGGGAGTTCCCTGGGCAGCAGCAGGCCATACTAAAGGCTAAGTCCTTTGAAAAGCCTGATTGAATCTTAGGGGCATGGGAAGCCACAGGAAGTGCCCCATCACAGAATCTCAGTTATCAAGGTGGAGAATAAGGGATCAGGTGATGGACCTTAAGGTACATTGAGACAAACTTGTTTAGGGCTCTGTGAATTAATGCAAAGTCTTTAAACTTGGCATAAAAGGAAATTGGCAACCAGAGAGTGCAATTCTCTCAGCAGAGGAGCAGCATATTGCTGATATGAACCAGTCTGGCCACTTAATTGTGCACTAGCTGCAGTTTCTGAACCAGATAAAAGGGAAGCCCCATATACACTACATTGTGGGAATCAAGCCTTGAGGGTACCAGTGCATGGACCATGGTGGCCAGGTGATTGCAGTCTAGGAATGGTTGCAGCTATCTTACCAGCCAGAACTGGTAGGTTTGGGTATTTCATCCAGTTTAGCTCTTAAAAAAACCTGGAGTATAAAACCTTGTAAGTGGCATAAACTCAGTACTGTATCCTCCGGCCTGTGCCTAAATATGGAACTGCAGGCTAGGAATTCCTTGTCTACTGGATCTGAACACTTTGCCAAATCCCACTTTTATACCCAGTGAGATGTTTTAGCATAACATCACATGTGTTCTCTGAAACTTCCATCTTCTATGTTCCCTCTCCAAACTTGAGTAGTTCCTTTTCAAGCTCGGTAAAATTCAACATCACTTTTCTATTTTTAGATGGAAAAAAACAAAGCTCCCCCCCCAAAGGTACCGTATTTTTCGCTCTATAACACGCACCTGACCATAACACGCACGTAGTTTTTAGAGGAGGAAAACAAGAAAAAAATATTCTAAACGAAACAGTGGATGTATGATTTTTGTGGTTCATGCTGTGGCCACAGACGTGATCTGACGGTGAGTTTGGGGTAGCCCAATGCAAAAATCCTGAGGATCCATGTGGATCCATGCTTTGTAACCACGTTTTTGCGCCATTGCAGCCCCATGAAACAGTGGGTGCGTGTGTGTTTTTTGGTGCAGGCTGTAGCCATGGATATGCTATGTGATCTGATGGTGAACTTGGGGTGACCCAGTGCAAAAATCCTGAGGATCCATCTGGATCCGTGCTTTGTAACCACGTTTTAAGTGGGGAGGGAAGGAAAAGCATTCAAGGGACGAGCACGCGTGGGGTGTGTGGAGAAGGATGCTGCTAATAATGCAGGAGAGGGGTTTAAGGGGAGAAGGAACACGCGTGGGGTGGGTGGAGAAGGATGCTGCTAATGATGCAGGAGAGGGGTTTAAGGGGAGAAGGAGCTCGCGTGGGGTGTGTGGAAAAGGAGCTTTTCGGCGAGCTGAGCGGGGAGGGGGGAGGGAAAGAGCACTGTTGCTTTAAAGGTGCCAACTGGACAGCAGCCACTTACAGCAGTGTAAGCAGCTCCTTTCCTCTCCCGCTTTGCTCCTTCTCTCCCTCTTTGCTGCTTTACGCAGCTAATGGCGAATCCCCTGCAACCCAAGTCCTGCTCAGCGGATCAGCTGAGACGCTGGGAGAATCGTAATTTCCCCCTCTCCCTCATCCCGTGCCCTCCTGTCCCCAGCAGCCTTTTAAAAAACTTTTTTACTGGTTTTCACTGCGCTCGTGGCTCAGAGCCCTCCTGTGCCCTGCCGTCCCTCTGCAGCCTCATTGCTCCATTTAGAGAGCACACAGACCTTTGCTAGCTGAGGCTGCGGCAGCTGTTGCTGGCTACGGGGCGCTTTTTCCGGCTCGCTATGGCTCCCGTCTGTCCCTCCTCGCGTGTAAGTGGCTGCTGCCCGCTTTGCTGCCATGGCTCTCCTTCCCTCCCTCCTCCTCGGCTCCTCCCCCTCCTCCTGGCTGTAAAGCAAGCAAAGCTAGAGCCGCGCAAAGCGGGACAGAAGCCCTGCAAGCGGCTCCCGCTTTGCTTGACTGACGGCAGCCATGGCTCCGGTCGAGTGCATTCGCTCCGTAACACGCATAGGCATTTCCCCTTACTTTCTAGGAGCAAAAAAGTGCGTGTTTTGGAGCGAAAATTACGGTATTTCTCAACATTTTGCAGTGGGCTAACCCTCTGTAAACAACAAGAATGAATGAAAATTGCAAAACGACTCTGGTGTGTTTGCTTGTGAGAGATTTGTTGCATTGTGATGGCTACTTCTTGAAAATACGGGTGTTTTAGATTTGGAAGGTTTTAATAACGCATTCGGATGGCATGCATATCTGTGGTATGATAAGGTCAAAGTACACAGAGCATTCAAGAATCATATTGTTAGAAAATCCCTCTTCAATGTCTGGATAAGATATAAGGACTTGCTGGAAAACAAAACCCCAAGGTGGCTGTCTCCAATGGAAGCAAAAGCTTTGAAAAAACTCAATATGGAGGCCAATTGGCCGAAGTATTGGGAAATTTTAGAACAGGAAGGAGATAAGTTGAAATTACAGAGTTTTGAAAAGTTAAAGAGTAAGGTGCCTGATTGGCTCCATTATTATCAAATAATGGAGGTTTATAATTTGGATAAAAAAATTGGTTTTCAGATGGAAAAATCAAAATTGGAAACACAGCTATTAGATTCCAAAAGTAAAAATTTGTCAAAAATGTATAACTTGCTGTTGAAATGGAATACTCAAGATGAGACGGTGAAATCAGCCATGATTAAGTGGGCTCAGGATGTTGGACATAATATTATGGCGGCTGACTGGGAACAGTTATGGACCACTGGTATTAAATTTACGGCATGCAATGCCTTAAGAGAGAACATTATGAAAATGGTTTACAGATGGTACATGACACCAGTCAAGCTAGCAAAAATTTACCACTTGTCTGATAATAAATGTTGGAAATGTAAAGAGGCTGAAGGTACATTCTTTCACCTTTGGTGGACATGCCCAAAGATTAAGGCCTTTTGGGAAATGATCTATAATGAAATTAAAAGGGTATTTAAGTATACCTTTCTGAAAAAACCAGAGGCCTTTCTCTTGGGCATGGTCGGCCAATTGGTGCCAAAGAAGGATAGAACTTTCTTTATGTATGCTACAACAGCAGCAAGAATACTTATTGCAAAACATTGGAAGACACAAGATTTACCCACCCGGGAAGATTGGCAGATGAAGATGATCGACTACATGGAAATGGCAGAAATGACCAGCAGAATTCGAGACCAGGGAGAAGAGAAGGTGGAAGAAGAGTGGAAGAAATTTAAAGACTATTTACAGAAATACGGCAAAATTAAAGAAGTCTAGAAAGAGACTGGTATTAAACAATTTGACTTTTGCAAAAGTTGTTTTTAAGAGTGTGTGTAATATATTATTATGAAAATGCAGGTAATGTTAAATCAGAAGGATTTGCTAAAATAACAAATTAAAATAGAATGCAAAAAGGGAGGCGAGAGGAAGTCAAAGGACCAAGTTAATGAAAGGACATTTTGGAAACTTTATTTTTATGTGCTGTTTTTCTTTTTCTTGTACGTGTTTGATTGTTCATTTTTCTTTCTTGTTTCGTATTTTTTCTTCTTTGTATTTGTGTAGTGTGTAGTGGTTTTTGTTGTTATTGTTATTGTTGTTGTTAGTGATGAGTTTATTGTTAAAATCTCAATAAATATAAAATTTTTAAAAAAGAGAGAGATTTGTTGCATTGTTATTGTTGCTAGTACTGTATAGATTTGATGGCTGTTCTTGCAACATGCGAGGCATGAACAGATTATGGATCATTCCTTCATTGCTAATTTATTGATTTGTGTTTGTCTCTGGTTAGGTTGCTTGTAAGTATAGCTGACGTACAGAAATGATTGGCTGAAAGGCTGTAGTTAAAAAGAAAAGAGGTTTGCCTAACTGTGTGTTTCTATCACTCCCTTCATCTCAGGCTATCACACGGTGATTGAGTTACAGTTCAGTGAAAGAGGCTGTGGGAATGAATCTGCCAAACAGGAAACCATCTTAGCAGCAGCCTCTACAGGAGCTTCAGTGTCAAATGCTTATATTTCTAAAGTTCCCTATTCTATAAACTGAGAACAGGTACAAAATATAAAAAATCAGTAGGAAACCGACTATAAAATCACCATAAAAAGGCAATGGAAATGCTAAGAGAAGGAAGAGAATCTAAAAGCAATTACACCTCATTGATTTAACGGTTTCTTCATTTCCGTTTGAAATCAATGGGATTTAAAAGAGGAAAACCTTGGCTTAATTGAGCCCACGGGCAGCTGAATTTTATTCAGGACAATTCAGGATCCTTCATTAGTGATCACAGCAATTTATCCAACATGAATTTATCTATTCCCTTTTTCCAGCTGTCCAAGTTGGTGGCCATAACTACTTCTTATGGTAACAAATTCTATAGTTTAACTATGCAAAGTCTGAAGAAGTACCAGCACACTACTTTGACATGCTGAAGAGCAGATCGAAGAGATATACAGATCCTTTCTTTCTGGGCAGAAGTGGGTATGTGAACTCAGTTATCTGACTTCTCCTTGGTGTGCTGAGAATGCAAATTAATCTATCTGTTTATATAGATTCTACTGAAGGATAAACAAGATGATTAAAAAGAGGCCTTCTCCAAGAGGTCATAAACTTGGGTGGAATGGGCAAGGCATTCCCTGAGGACCCAAGACATGTAGGCTTCCAAAACAAAACAAAACTAGGCACCTAAAATTATGCCTGGAGGACCATAACAACTTCTGAAGCATTCGTGTAATGTGTGAGTGGAAGGGCTGAAAGATGGTTTCTTGACCCTCAATGTCATAGAAATTATTGGGTGGATAATTCTATTCTCTGTTCTTGTCTCCCCCCCCCTTTTGCTTGTGTTAAAAATTTGAGGAGAGCAAAAAAGTGGAAAGGAAGGAAGGAAGAAAAAAGTCTCAAATGCAGCCAATTCCTTCCTACACTTGTTCTACAGCCTTCCCCAATGAAGGAGAAATGCCTGAATACTAAATTGAGCTCATACTTCTTTTTAAAAGGTTGACTGCCTTGATGAAGTTCTAGTTGCACTTAGAAAATACGTGAAATTAAGTTGTACAAAAATGTGGATGGTTATAAGAGGCACATCCCACTAAAAGCAATGCAGTATGAACAGATGACATGCCCCGCTGGATACTTCTAGATGCATATCTTATTAATCCCCACAAGAAATCTGGGTTGGGGTGGATGTCCAGGGAAGCCTAGAACCAAATGTAGCAATGCTAAGCAGTAGGTACAGTTGTTGAAGTGGAAACTACAAAATGACTCACCTTGACTTGAGTACTCAAAACCATGCAGCAGCAGGTCAGCCATGGTAGCCACAGCTAATACACTGCTTTTTTAAAATAAAGTTTGATCTTCAATAAAGAAAAGTGTATCCAAATATAGACCACATATTTGCTTCTTGTTCCAACACCTGATCCCCCAGCAACAGGAAAAGCGACTTCCTATGGTCTCCTTTGTTTCAGTTTAATGTGAACTAAAAGCTCCCTCTCACAATTTCTACTTTTCACCTACCATGTATTGTATTTGTGTTTCTGTCCTCTTCATGCTTACTCTTTCTCAGCTGAACTCTCTCACTGCTACCAAGAAGCTCCATGCATACCAGGCTGACCATGTGCCTGTAGCTTGCAGTAGCAGAAGTAAATGACAAGGGGTTGCATGTTTGGCCTAAAACATCCCTTCACATGATGCTGCCTTTTGGAACGAGCCTTTAAAAACAAATAGAAGAATGAATGAATAAAACACCCCCTCCACATTTCCTGGTTTTTCTTAAACAAAGCACATTTGCGAGAATCTGCTTAGTGCTGTTGGTGCACATACTTTCAGAGGAAAATGTTCTTCTGCTTAACTTTGATGTAATGAAAAGAAAGACAGCGGCCACAGTGGGGGTGGATGGTTGGGTGAGGGGGGAGACCAGCAACAACTGTGGTGTAATCCTCCAGGGAGAATCATGAGTAAGATTCTTAAGGCTAATCTTTCCATATGTCCTCAGTCACAAGCAAACACAGTAAGACATAATTACAACCATTCCTGTTGAGCTATAAAGCCCTGGAAAATATTAATTCACCAAAACAAAAAACAAAAAAAGGCCTGGTAAATTGACAGTGGTTGTCTTTGCTGGATTTCAGTTTGGGATTCTCTGTCAAGTGCTCCACCCTTTGTGTAGGAGATTGCTCATGCCCCAATAAACCAGCTGGACTCCAAGGTGCCATGGCACATTTTGTCTTCTTGCTGTGAATGTACTGCCAGCAGAAAACTCACTTTTCTCAGGTTGGAGATACAGGAAGTATATTTCAAGAGTTTGATAGGGGCTCAGTTGACATATACAAGCCTGGTGGACAAAACCATCACATAGGTTGGCAAACTATAGGTGGCCCCTTATAAACACACCCCATCCCAATAGGAAATGCTTTTAAAAAAGACTAAAAAGAAGAAGGCAAAAGAGCACATTTTTTCAAAAGGAGGCTAGGCCAGAATCCTCATCTCTGACGCTTAGTTTTCTGCTTGCAGGAAGTCTTGATGTGGTAGAGTCCATAGCCATTTTGCCACCAATCAAGTGGGAAAGTTTTCCCTGTGGCTTCAACCTGTGCACTTTAGGGGGTATTTTATACACATTTATTTTCAACAACATACAGTAGCTGGATGAAACCCTAATGTCCACCCTAATTTTCATAGGATAGGTTCATATTATGTTCTTCTGTGTACCCAATCAGCCATCTAGAATGTATGTACAGCTTTAGTGCTTCATTAAGCAGTTTTGTGAACTCCAGATAGTGGGATTCAGGACCACAGATATTGATATTGATAATCCCCAGTGCAGTTGCTTTGAGATAAAAAATATGTGGCACAGCAATTTACGGCAACAGAGGTGGTAGGGAGTATGGAGAGGGGTAGCAAAGAACAGGAGACAAGAGTTGTGCAAAAGTCTGATCCTGAATGTTCCTGTGCACAGTACACATGCCATGCTGGGGATTAAAACACTGGAGTCTCTGGGAAGTGACAGAACAATAAAGCAATTGCAATGCAGATTAGACTGGGAAAGATCTCAACCTAAAAGGATTTGTTGGAAGTGAAAGGTGTTCAGTAGGTGCTGAAAGGACAATGGAGCCTGCTCAATATTCAAGGGGAGGAAATTCCAAACGGTAGGGGCCACAACACCCAAAGCCTAATTCCTATATTGTATGGAACAAATTTCCTGATAACATAGTAGGAGGCCCACACCTGCAAAGCACATTGATGGACTGGGAATATCTGGGGTGAGACAATCTTTCAGGTATCCTGGTCTCGAGCTGTATAAGGCTTTAGACACCAAAATCACGACTTTCAGCCTGGTTGCTATTTATGGCAGCAGTATATACAAATACTGGCCTAGTTATGATGTTACTATATTAAACCATATATATATATATATATATATATATATATATATATATATATATATATATATATATAAAAATTAGTACAGGACTGGTCCAAGAGGTTTTACTGCCTGAAGCAAAGGACAAGATGGCACCCCCACCCAGCTCAAAAAGATTGTGGATGCAAGCAGAGCAGTAGACATAGTGGGGACTGAGAAAAAGGAATCCAGAGAACAGAAGGTCAGTGACATCAAGCCTTACAGATAGAGTAACATTATTTTGCACAATGTGAAAGCAACTGGAAATGATGTCATTCCTGCAGGTTCATCTCAGAAGAATAGCAGAAGATGGTGGTTTCATAGATGGTGGTTTCATGCAGCCAGGAGTCATCATCTTGCTAAAGCAGCTGTCCTATGTCTCTCCCTACAACCCTGGTCTACTCTTCAGGGAACATATTAATCTCCTCGCCTGTCACTTTCTGGTGACTCACATTCAACTCCTCATACCCCAATCACATGCTTACTCAAAAGTAAGCCCCACTGTATTAAATGGGGCTTACTTCCAGGTAAGCGTGCAGAGGGTTGCAACCTCAGTCTTACCAGTTCTACAATATCCAGCTTTACTTAATAAAACATGGTGGGATTAAGATCAAACATTTTGTGGTCCTTCTGTACCATCCTGTTTCAAAGGGAAACAGAGAAGCGAAATGAAAGAGGCACTACTTTGACACCAGTCCTTGGCATGCAAGGGTACACTTCCCTCTACAGTTTGAGATATATATATATATATATATATATATATATATATATATATATATGACAGCATATTTTCAATTCTTCATAAAAAGCACAAAAGCAAAAACAGATGACACAGAACCATCGTCACTGAGATACTACAAATAAGTAAACAAGCTCTGTACCGTTGCTATTTTCTTTTAATGAGAGCAGTGCTGGGAGGCCCTGGCGCCTCTTTGGTGCTCATAGCTAGGGCTTGTAAGAGAGAAAGAGAGAGAGAGAAGGACAGGGAGGGAGGGTTCTCCCTTCCCCTTCTCAAGCCTAATTACATGGCAAGGCTGGCCCCCTCCTAGAGGAATCTAGTCCATGGTGGGGGTCTTGCCTTTGAAAATGCCTATGGTTGTCACCACTACAAAATATGAAAACCCTTTATTATATGGAGCCTGGTATTAGGCTCCCAAGCAGTCTGCTGTCAGAAGAAGCATGGCAATTTTCCAGCAGCGTATGTAGCTGCAATGACAAGGCAGAAGGGCACACAGCCCCTTCCAGAATCAATAAATATTTCTCAATATTATTAATGTACTACTTCATTAAAGGTGTTTAGCCCAAGAGTGACAGATCGGCATTGATAGGAAATTGTTCAAGAGAAGAGGAAAGTCAATCTACATTCACTTTTGCCCCAACCCTCTACGTCTACACTTTTGTCAGAGACTGCCCAGAACCAAATGGATATGGTGTCTACTATATTATACACACACAGGGACGGGGCAAAATTGCGTAGTCTGGCATTCTGAAAGTTTAAGTTTTGGCTGTAGCAGGCTTGAAACTAAGTAAAGACACAACACAACAACAATACTTCGTCAAGAGAAACATCAAAATTGCAATACGGAACAGTATTCGTCATATCCGTGCCCAGAGAATTTATTCCAGACCTGTTAACTTTCACTGCTAACATTTTAGGATAGTCATGTGTTGATGAGTGGTTAGTTATGTGTGAGCAAACCATGACGTTATGGGGAATGCTGAATACCAGATGCCTGCACGAGATGCTTAATGCAACAAATCATTTACAAAGCATTTGGAAAACAAACACAAAGCTCATTTTCGAAAACAAGAGCATGTTGCCTCCAGTACATGAGAAAGTGATCACAGCAGCCTCCTTCACCACCACCACCCATGTCACTTACCACCATCACCAAGTTGGGATGACTGCAAACACACACAAGGAGGGGGGACCAGCCTTGTGTTTTGTCATCATATATTCTGTGGTTAGCAGGTGTAAACCAAGTTGTGGGTGGGTGGAGGGAATCTTTTTAAGCAGAAACTTCTGTTACAGCAAATGTTCAAATGTTGAGGTGGATATCAACACAGAGAAACTTACGGTCTTCAAATAAAAACATCTTGAAGGTCCCAGGCCACAGAGAAGTTAGGCTGGCCTCAACTAAAGCCAGGGCTTTTTCGGCTGTGGCTCCGACCTGGTGGAACACTCTGTCACAAGAGACTAGGGCCCTGCGGGACTTGACATCTTTCCGCAGGGCCTGCAAGACAGAGCTGTTCCGCCAGGCCTTTGGCCAGGGCACAGCCTGACTCCCTCCCTTGGCAATCTTCGCGGAGCTCTGGCCCAGTGGTGGCCAGTGGCTTGAATTTAATTAATTTTATAATGAATGATTTTAGAGTGTTGTTTGTGTTGTACTTTTGTATTGTTTTATTGTTGTTAGCCGCCCTGAGCCTGGCTTCGGCTGGGGAGGGCGGGATATAAATAAAATTTATTATTATTATTATTATTATTATTATTATTATTATTATTATATCCAACAATACAGAAATTGTCCACAAGAAATCATTTCTCATCAGTGCTGACCACCACCAACGTTCACCACCACTACTCAGTTGACCGGATGTATGATAAATTGTCAACATAGTAAAGGTAGTTTTGGACTTCTAATGTAAAATATCTGCATATTAGCCCTGTTCGTTTCTCTTACATTTTAACAACTGTG
Organism: Podarcis raffonei; assembly: GCF_027172205.1. Taxonomy (NCBI): domain Eukaryota; kingdom Metazoa; phylum Chordata; class Lepidosauria; order Squamata; family Lacertidae; genus Podarcis; species Podarcis raffonei. The sequence goes on from NC_070604.1 coordinate 58,844,857, forward strand.
GGGAGGGGGCTGCTTCTGACAAGCTCTGCCCTCCTCCAGTGCATCACAGTCCCATTTTCACAGCTGTCCACAGACTGAAGGGCATTATTCTGAACCTCTACTCATGCTTTAGCACCATGATTATGCAGAATTCTAAATTCCAAGGTACAGGGAGGGTGCCTCTATGAGTCGACAAGGCTTCAGCAGAATTCCCTTTGACTAAATCTCTGACACACCAGAGGGGACAAGGCTTGCCAGCATATCCCTGCTGTTCCTCATGATTGTGGTCAAGCCTGAATTGGGAAGGTAGACAGTTAGATAGACGGACAGACTTTGCCTGAATAGAGACCTTTCGGTGACAACTGTAGTTCAAGCTTACTTTCTTAGGGCTACCAACTGTTTAAAGTACATTTTGACAGACGTGTTTAGAAAATATTCTAAATAAGGAGTTGGATTCTAGTATATGTATGTATGTATGTATATGCTGCTTTTCCTCAACGACTGCTTCTGTGCAATCTTTGTTAATTTTGCACACATCATTTCCAGGCAAGCTCTCTTGACAAGAATGGGGACTGTGCTAAAGGAGTGCTTGGTGGGCTGTGTTTATGGGCTGCAGGATTAAACCAGTACGTTTCACAAGACAGAAAGGGAAGACTGAAGAAAACCATACCCTTACCAGAGTCATATTCATCGGAGCTGGACTTTTGAAAATGCTCCACTTCAATAAGAGGCACAGGGAAACAATTATCCAACTGCCTCATATTCAACAGAAGAAAGGAGGAAAAGGCAAACATTAAGAACAGATTGTGTCTTCTTTTTGCCTCAAGAATGCACTGCTTCAAATATAAATATTTTTGGTCATATCATGGTTTGTGGCATTTCATCCGTAGTGTTTAAAGGGAGCTTATTTCAAATATATATACAAATACACAAAGGTTAACTTCCTGTCCGTAAAATAAGAATTTTACATTAGTGGTATTAGGAACACCAAAGTTAACAAAAAAACCAGTCCCAAAAATATAGCAGGCTCTTGGGTTTTTGGAGACTAAAGCTTTACTGCAATAAACACAAAAGGGGCATTCATAAGATCATTTGAGGCCTGATCTGAAACCTGCAGAAAGTTAACAACTGAATGACAAAGCACAATGGACAGTGCCCCAGCTCAACATCACAACCTGTTGCATCGTGCCTTTGTCAGAAATTAATCCAAGATGTTGTGAGGCAGCTCTGCTGAACTCCTCATGGGCTGGGCAACAGCACCAGGAATAGGTTCTACCATCATGACATAAGAACATAGGAAGAGACATGTTGCAGATGATCAAAGTTCTATCTAACCTAGTAATTCTGTGCTTATGGAAACAAATTCCATGGTTTAAATATGCACTATATGAAGAACTGCATCCCTTTGTTTGTCCCAAATCTCACACTCTTCAGCTTCCTTGAATGACCCCAGGTTCTAGGATCATGAAAAAGGAGAAAAATATCTTCCTGCCTACTTTCTCCATGCTGTGTATAATTTTATAACCCTATAGCATGTTCCTTCCCTTACCTTTCCCCCTAAGCTGAAAAGCCCCAAATGTAGCAACCATTCCATAACATTGGGATAGGCATCAGGGCATGGGCAGGGTTTGCTGAGATGGAGCAGGAATGGCACAACTCATTCGTACCCTAAAAGTGAACAACATTCATATGTATCATATGTATACCACATGTGTTTCCAGTGTTCACAGTTGTGTTGCAACTGACATGCAGCATAACAAGGCAAGCTTGCTAGACTTGTCTTTCACAGGAAACTGCCACAGCAATATTGCTGACTACAAAATTCACCGGACATTTATAGGTAGCGTCTTTAAGCTGTTTTTTTTTCTTGTAAAGAACATTATTCGTAAGTATTCCTCCACAGATAATCTGCTAGACTCACCCATACTGTTACTTTATCTATACATTACCAGAAAAAACAACATGGGGATGACACAGGAAAAGCACTCCGCATGCACCTTCAATAATGTATAGATCAGGCCAACGAAGGAAAAAAACAGACTGATGAAAGCTTAAAGGTTGATAAGAGTTATAGCAGCTTCAGATATAAAGCACTAGTAATTATGTAGTCCTACTATACCTTCTCTTCACTCTGCTTCTATTTGCACTTTGCCTTCCAACACTCCAATCTTTTAAGACTGTTTAAACATTCTGGATTCAAACCAGTTCTACATGTGTTTGACTTCACAGCTCCTGTGAAAGGCTGCAGATCTCCTATTAACATTCTCACTACATTCACAAACAAAAGTACAGTACAGTTTGCCAGGATTGTAAGAGATGCCATGACAATTAAACAGGTTTCAATAATGTTTACCTTTCTCAGGGAGTACAGATGATGCTTTGGAAGATAAAATGTACTTTCTCTGTAATATGAAGTGTCTTTATTCCAGATTTGTCCCTTTTCATTGCTCATCAAGCCTTTTACTTATTTTTGAAAGCTATAATGATCCCACTCAAATTCCATTTTTCCTCATCTGTGCCCTTCTTATATTTTCCCTGTCTCTTCTCTTCCCTGGAACTGAAGATAAGATGGCCAAATATGGTGGCCAGCTCAAAATGCATCTTGTCTATGGACTTCATCATACAATTTCAGGCAATGCATTAAGGGTAGTGTGGCATTTCAACAAACAAACAAACAGTCAAATCCAAAGAGACTGACACAAGATAGCTAGTTGAATTTTGTTTGTAGGAGTGAGTCAGATCCTATAGTCCAGATTATAGAAAGATATCCATGGTTGTCTAACTCATCCAATGCCCCTTAAAAGAGCTTTCTGTTAAATCAATGGAGGTTTCAACTTTCTGCTAGAAGCTGGTTAACCTGTGAGGAGTTTGAGGGGAAAGAGACATGTAAGAAGGAATGAAAAAGTTCCCAAATTGTACCCTTAGGAGCGGCAGTACAGTAAGCAAGGACTGCAGGCTTTTCCTGAAAATCCCAAAAGAGGGGGAATTTGAGGTGGTTTAAAAATTATTAAGGGGTTGGGGCCTGAATAGCCATTTTGGAAGACTGGAATAGCCATTTTGGAAGACATTTCTTTCAATGCAGTGATTATTCCTACCACTTTACAGTGAAGAAGTTAGGCCTCCTCTTAGAAACACAGAAGACACTGTTCATGAAAATGTTAACTTTCTTGAAAACGCATGAAAAAGCCATTGTTCTTATGGGCCATAACTAAGTGCCTCTTAACAATGTCTCTACAGTATTGCTCATTTTCAGCTTCTGATGTTGACAAGGCCATGGTGACCTAGGGTCATCTGCTGAGTACACATCGGTCATGCATGTTCAAGCAAGATGCCTACAGGCTGTTTTGAATAATTCAGGTTTCCCTATCATTCCCCCCCCCCTTCTCATTCCACAGAGCCTCACAGGCACAAGCCATCTCCTGAGTCACAATTGATAATCTACATGAGGGCTTCCCTGAGATTAGAAAATTGCTACTGGAGTCCCGAGGCCAAATCTTACTCCCTGAAATGTACAAACCACCAATGATAGTTGCCTTAGCAGATGCAAGAGACAAATATGGAAGGAGGAACTATGTGGACACAAATCCAGTGTCCTGTTGTGGATCTTGCTTACAAAATTCACATAATTCTTATATTCTGTCAAATGTACTTTTTAAACGTTTCTTTTCTTCATAGTTTGAGGGGAAATGTTGTTAGACTCAGTTGCCAAAAATAGCCAAGAGACTAGATTTATGTTTGTGAGATCTTCAGTTGCATCGGATCCCAGCAGAGGAGAGGAGCGGCGAAGCAGACACTGCCTCCCCTCCTCTCTGCCACTTCCACCCCCAAGTCAAGCCTGACCCAGGAGTGCAGCAGCAGCCAGCTGGTAGCTGTGCCCTCCCCCTCCCTCTTGGCCAGCCCAGGAGTGGCCCCAAGGAGAAAGAAATGTGGCCATCGCTGCCCCAGCCCCAGCTGAGTTGGGTGCAGCTTCCTTCAATGAAGGAACCTGTCATGGGGATGCCTGGTTGCACCCCTTCAAAAAGAATGTGCCCAGGGCTAAGGTCCCCCCAGCACACACACCCCACTACACCACTGGTTTGACTTCACCTCTGAAGGCGCACTCTTCCATTGTCTCCCAAGACAGAGGCCTGCCTTTCTTGTAAACAAGTTATACTATACTGTATAAGTTATACTATATATACTATATAAACCGAGACCGTATTTTTTGAGTGTAATAAATGACAAATAGTTCGCTCAGCCTATGAAACTAGTTACTAGACTATGTTTTGTAAAGGTGAGGAGCTCTGGAAGTTCCACTGAAAGGCAATATACAAATCTTTAAATAAATAAATAAGCTTACCCAAATGAAAGTGAGGGATGATATATCAAGAGTATAATATGCTACATATGGGTTGTATATTTGGCACACAGTATTTTATGTTGCTCCAGAGGGCACGGCCCAATGCAATGTGTTCATTTAAAAGAAAATTGGTTATATACAGCTCAATACAATTAAAACTATGTAATACGTAAGCATTAAATTGGAGGGATATTCTGAGATCACCCTATACGCCCCCAAGGCCTGTGTAAAAGGATGCATCTTGACCTGACATCAAAATGTGTACAAACTTGATGCCAGGTCAAGATGTACCTTTTTATTCAGGCCTTTGGAGCCGTAGGATGATATTAGAATATTTCTACCATTTAATGTTAATGCATTACATAGCTCAATTGTATTGAGCTGTATGTAACCCACCCTGGGACTGCATGATAAAGGGTAAACAACAAATGCTTATAAATTTAAGGAAAGCATTCATACCACACTAGATCACAAGTCACCTTGTGTGAAGAAGTTCTGACTGACACACAGAGAGTTGCACAACCAATGTGGCTTGATTCCAGGACAATTGTATCAAGAATGAAACTGTGTTATCACATACTGAATTCAGTACAGGTCCACCCAGTGCTATTTTGCTAGAAAAAGAGGTGCCACAACTCATTCTCCCTCGTTCTCTTAGAATGGCAATGGTGCCCACCTGAGAGGTTCTGGAACTGAGTTCGGGTGAGTTTCAGCTGAAAAAAAGGCCTGGGTTCACCCAAACCATGTTTAAAATTTGTGTGTGTGTTGTGCAAATACAACTCACTCAAGCATCACTGGAGCAGATTAAAGCAGAATAATATATGTGTTTCTATGCTGGCTGCTTTTCATAACATATGACCCAAACTGTTAAGAAAACATAAATTATTACAATGTCATGCAAGGAAAGTATTTGGGTCAAATCTTTATTGGTCTTTATTGACCTAAGTCCTAAGCAAATAAGCCATTCCAAAAAAGAAAGAAAGAAAAGAAAGGTGTGAAATACATAAAATGAACCAATAAAAATGTTCCATACACAAATACTGTACTGAACCAAAGCATCCAGATTAAATATATGGATACAAAAATCTAACAACTCTAAAAACCCTTTCAAACAAATCAAATTTGCTCGGCCCTCCAGAATCACCCCAGCAGCAAACCACATTAAAATGGTATTCTTCTGGTCAATATATTAAAATGTCAGCAACATCCCTAGAGGGCTAATGGAGAGGGTTGGTATTACACGCAACACACATTCCAGAATTGTTACATTAATCCTTCATTACAGTCGTCCACATCAGATTTTAGGAGTTTGCTGGTGGTTTCAAAACATATGGATTGTACACTGCAGGTACTGTAGGCCTGCAATATTTTAGAGCTAAATTTTGGCAGGAACAGGGCTGCTGGGACTTCCCTAAAAAAGCCGTAGGAAATCCATACTGGTCCTGTGGTTGATTTAGCAAAGCTCTTGGTATTGTTGTTATTTTACACAAAAGTAGTTAAAACAAACATATTTCTGGCAGTCAAAACCCAAGTAAAATCCCAGGTTCTTAAGCGACCAATGTGGATGTTTGCTGTTTATATGCATATCTCTGCATAAAAGTACCGTAACACATAAAAATGGGGATTTTTAGCATGTTGAAGACATTTGGAAACCAGTATGAAAGTGTTATTTCCCAAAGTTGACAGTCATGAGTGCTGTCAGAAACATATTTTCCAGATATGTGGAGTTTTCATATCGCTGGTAGCAGAACAATGATAATGATTAATATAGTATATGAGTGGGAGGAATATAAACATGGTAACTAAAGACTTTAAAACTAAGCATTCAGAAGTAAAATCCAATCTAAAGTAAGGATGCCTGGGCAATATTAATTGTCTCTGGACCCAACTCCCATCCAACTGTTCATCACAAAAGGATGCAATGCTACTGTAATTTACCTGGGAATAAGCCCTACTGAATCCATAGGGAGTTATTCTAGGACAGTACAACAGTCAGCCTAAGTGAGAAATCTCCATTGAAGGAGCATAAAAGTTTCACACACACAAACACACTCCTCTTCCACAGTCCTTCCAATACCCTCCAAAATGTCTCCGATAAAAATAGGGATGTCCTATTCAATAATAGTAGTAGTAGGTATGCTACAACAGCAGCAAGAATACTCATCGCAAAGTATTGGAAGACGCAAGATCTACCCACTCTGGAAGAATGGCAGATGAAATTGATTGACTGTATGGGACTGGCAGAATTGACGAGCAGAATCCGTGACCAGGGAGAAGAGTCGGCTGAAGAAGATTGGAAAAAATTCAAGGACTATTTACAGAAATATTGTAAAATTTAAGAAAGTTAGATGGTGCTGGATTGAAATTGAGAGGTTTCTAGCTGTAATGATATATAAGAACATAGATGGGGGGGGAAAGGGTTTGAAAAATAAGGTAATGTTACAAGCTGTAATGCTTCAAATGAAGGATTTGCTGAACAAATAATCTTAATTGGGATACAAGAAGGAGAAGTATGAGGAGGTCTGAGAAATTTGTTATTTAAAAGTATGGTTTATGAATTTTATGTTTTTGTTTAATGTTTCTGTTTGTTTTGTTTTTGTTTGTTTGTTTAAAAAATTGGAAAATTTAATAAATATTCTATAAAAAAAACCAATAATAGTAGTAGTATTAGTAGTAGTAATAATAATAATAATAATTTTATTTATACCCCACCCTTCTGACTGGGTTTCCCCAGCCACTCTGGGCAGCTTCCAACAGATATAAAAACATAATAAAACATCAAACATTTAAAAAAACTTCCCTAAACAGGACTTCCTTCAGATGTCTTCTAAAGGCTGCATAGTTACTTATCTCCTTGGCTTGGTGAATCGCATAACTCCATACTGTCCAACGAAAATAGGGGCATCCTAAGGAAAAGTGGGACATTCCAGGATCAAATCACAAACTGGGATAGCTTCTGTAAATCTGGGACTGTCCCTGGAAAATAGGGACACTTGGAGGGTCTTTAACCTTCTGTCAGCCAATTAACAAGATGTGACTCACCACCTGAACCTCCCTCCCTCTGACCCAGTTTCCCCTTCCTTCTTCCTAATGCCCCTTGTGCTTCTTCACAGTACTGCAAATGCCCTTTAACCTCAGCCTCTTCCACCTCCTCTCCAGCCTTCTCCCTGACCCCCACCATCACTGCAGGCCTAAAACTGTCACACGCACATGCTTCTCTCCCTCTAATTCCTCCCCTTTACTCCAAGTCAGTTCCACCCTGCCCCTCCCCAATTCATTCTCTTTCCCTCTTTCCTTCTCACCAAAGGACTAAAACTGTCACATTAACCTGCCCACGCTTGTTTCTCTCCGCAACCCCATTATCCAATGGTTTCCTTAGAGCAGCTTCATGCCACCCCTGCTTTTAGAGCCTTTGAAAACAGCCAATTAAAACAGAGCGACGACGCTCTTATATTCTTATTATATGTGATACAGATATATGGTCCTGATCTCAAAGGACAAACTACTGAAAATATGGATCATGCATGTGCTGAAATATTGTCCGAGTTGGTCACTAGATTAGAGAAAACACAGAAATATGTAGGCAAATGCAAAAATAAAAGCAGAAGCCTTTTATTTGAAATGCTTGAAGCGAAGAGCCTGTGGATGGGGGGGGGGGGAGAAAGGTCTCTGAAAATCAGATACTTCAGAATTGTCCCACAGAACCTGCTCATCCTTCTTGCCTATTTCCACCATATTCCTTTCATGTCATTTCTGTCTAATACAAGTGGGGAGACTGATCAAACACATTCTGCTCATACCACTGAAGCCACAGACTCAGCATCCCAGCTGTATTCCTAACCTCACAAATTCACAGCGAAACCATCTCCAATGTTTCAAAAGCATTACTACTTTCATGCAGAAGACAAAGAGAGGCAGTGGGAGCTCCTTAATTAACTTGACTTATTTCTGCACATTTTCTTTTACTAGACATGTCTCCTTCTTTGTTAGCCGTCTGGCGTTTAATATGAGAATAGAAAAGAAACAGTTTCCCCATATAGTGGAAATTCAGTACATTATTTTGTTGCTTGTTTTTCCTGTCAAAGTTTTGGCAGTTGTGGAAGAAGTCTGAGCTCAACTACTCAAATGGAGAGAAGGGAATTTAATGTGAAGTTTTGTCAAAAATAAATTTTAAATCTGAAGCATTCATTTTCTATGCTGAATGCACAATAGGTTGCACCCTACTTAGGTAAAGGGTACAACAATAAAGGCATGTGTGGCAGATTTTTTTTGTTTTAAAAACCCCCACTCTATCTTCAACAATCTTATTTAAGGCAATGCAGTAAAAGTCTGCCAATTTAGAAAGTTCCTCAATGACTGATTGAAAATGGCAACATAAGCCGCCATTTGAACTTCAAAGGGCAAGGCAATCTAGGTTTGGCCACTGAAAAGGTCCTGTTAGGGTGCTTCCAGACTGTCACCATTTTCAGGTGTAATCCAGTTACATACCAGCAAATTCAGGGTGCACAGTTTGAGTTGATTTGGTGTTCATGTACAACAAATCTACTACTTCTCCCAAAACTGGGCTTTTTGAGATAAGGAAAGTGACAAGGAAACACACTGAGAAGTGTCAGATAATGATTGCTTGTTGCAATGACAAATATACCCAAAAGAATGCTCAACAGCCCACATCGCTTAACCTCCCCACAAACTTGGTGCCAATGGATCAGGATGAATGCACAATAAGCACTTCATCTGGAAGTGATCTTGTAGTGTCCCTTCTACTAAGAGCCTGAACTTCCATGTAAGAAAAAAATGTGCTCTGACCCTCTACCCTTACTGCAACACAGGGGTACAGCTCTTGAAGAACCAGGGAGGAAGCAAAGTCACTACTAGTCTCTTGTACCTCATCTTAAATGTCTGCAGAGCATGTGGCTTCTAGCACAAGAGCAGCCTAGTAACTGCTGAGAGCTGTAGAGGCAAGTGGGTTGGAACTGTTCAGCTCTGCCTTGCTGACACACAAACAAAATGCTCCATGAGTGCTATTTAATTGGCCATAGATGTTACAAATGGAGAGATGTGCCACCAATGGCATAGTACAACTCACAGCAATTTTGTTAGGGGTTTCCCTCCCCCCCACCCACATGTCCAGATCTTCCTTTCTAAAGCAGGAAGACAGCCCTTGTGTAGAATTTGTTGAATTAACTGATGTCTCTCAGCCAACATGATTCTTTTTTCATCCTTAATTCTAAGTGATATCCAGTTCATGTGGTTTGTGTTGCTGAGAGATTTGTTCTGATGGAAGTTACACGAATCAAAGGAAAATTCCAGGGGATTATCTATGCAGCACAGTTCAGTCCATAAATTACTCCTTATTGGATTCTGCTGCTCATGATAACTTTACTTGGGCCTAAGCCCTACTTCTCAATCATTCAGTTGAACAAAGATCACAGATTCTACCCACAGAAAGTGACTGGCCCAAATGCCTTTTTTGACTAATTACCCTTATTGATTTTCATTGTGGAATTCATCATGTTAATGCCATTGACTTTTTAAAAAATGCATTCCCGCCTTAGAATAACATCGTGTGATAATTAATGACCCACATTCAGTTTTCCAGAAATAAAGAGGGGGAAATTGTATCATTTTCATATATATGCTCTTTTATGGGCGAAATCCACACTGAAGATGAACTTCACTGAAGATTTTAAAAAGCAAACTTCACACATTGCCGCAGAAATGTGGAGAACTTAATTTAAGACTGGAAAAACAAGAAACTAGGAGAACTGAAACTATCAGATTTGCTCATCCCTATTCAAGAGCAAGCACTTCGTGTCCTAATAAACAATAGCCTTTGCATTTCCCCCCATCACTGCAACACTAGGCTTATCCACACTTCCTCTTGTCCAGCTGCTTCCCCCCCAGGGGAAACTGCTCTTTAGCACTCAATCGGAGCAAACAGCAATACAGATTTTTTCGCAGATTGCTATTTGTTCCAATCTATCGCTAAGGAGCAGGTTTTCCTATGGAAAGGAGTGGAGCAAGGGGAAAACCACTTGCACCTGTGCCTTCTAGGCCCGACACAAGCAGAAGTGTGGAAGAGCCCATTATGGAGAAACTGCACTGCGTGTGAAACTTGTGTTTCTTTTGCGCTCTGCCTCTGACCAAAGACCTGTTCTTGCTGAAATGTGGTCAACCAAACATGGGTCTTACTTACACTTCACTACTTCCCTTCCTAGACTGTGTGACTACATACAGTTCTGGCTTAGAATACGGATTAGGGAGAAATTTGATTCAGCTTGCATTTAAAGGTGACCCTACTTAATCAACGCTTTCTGAAACAATATGCAACAGCCACCCTCCAAAGCAAGCCACCCTCAACCCTTAATTCATGAAGCTGGCTTGTTTTCACTAACGGTGTTTAACATCAATTTGTTTCAAGCTCAGTAGACTATGGTCCATCTAAAACTCATATGACAGTTTATGATCTCCTTACAGCCATACCGCAGGGGGAGGGAAAGAGCATACAAGCCTGGTGGAGAGGCTAGGCTCCTCCTTGTGGCACTAAACTGTTGTTTGCTATTACGTCTGAACACACTCATTGTGAGCAGTTAATTGACACGTAGCTCTTTTAAATTGTGCTACGAAGAAGTTTATAGTGGATTCCTGGTCTCCCCTTGTTTCAGTTAATTGTTGGTGTATCCACAGTGACCTGTAACACTTCAACAACTGTGAGAACATCTTTTGTTTTTCGTCTCCAGCCGAGTCTAGGCAATCAAACAGCAGGTTGGGTCCTACATACAAAGGCACCTCCATATATGCCAGTGACCCTTCCCCTCACTTCTTCACTCGCTCTTTGACCCAGGCCCTCAGACTGTTTAACACACATCACTGCATTGTAGGAGGTGAAGACAGGCATCACTCATTCTTTATTATACTGAATAATGAAGGAGGTCACAAAAGAAGCTGTGGCAAACTCCTTCTCTTTCAGGACACTTAAGCAAGCACCCTAGGGCCTAGATGTGTTTCCCTCTGCAGCAAGCAGACTCTTTATAATTTTTATTATTTTGCAGCATTACGCAGTCTTAAGCATGCTTACTCACATACTCAGACATTAAGCCCAATTCAGTTCAATGGGAGTTACTTCCTAGTAAGTGTAGTCAGGACTGCAGCCTTAGCAGACTTTTAAAGGCAATCATTATATTTTTTTTAATTACCCTTCATTCTTTTCTGCATTCTTTGTAATATACAGACTGTATTATTAACAGACTTGAAACAGGTCTGACTTTTCCAACCAATGAATTTAAAGGAAAAACTAACAAAAAAGTCGTCCCATCCTGATGACATTGTCCCGCTGCCCATTTGAATGCAGCACTAAAAAGATACTGCCATAGGAACAAGGCCTGCTGGGTCAGTTGCAGCAGCTGCAGCCAAGGAGGACCATCAGCAAAGAAAGATCAGCTGGCCTCATCTTCTGAAATCTGATGTTCTGAAATCACAGCATATTGCTGCTGGAGAGAAGGGGCAGCCTTATTTGGTTTCACTGCTTTTTCTGCAATATATATATGCTGTATATAACACACTCACACATGTATAAAGGTAAAGGGACCACTGACCATTAGGTGCAGTCATGACCGACTCTGGGGTTGCGGCGCTCATCTCGCTTTATTGGCCGAGGAAGCCAGTGTACAGCTTCTGGGTCATGTGGCCAGCATGACTAAGCCGCTTCTGGCAAACCAGAGCAGCACACGGAAACGCTGTTTACCTTCCCTCCGGAGTGGTACCTATTTATCTACTTGCACTTTGATGGGCTTTCGAACTGCTAGGTTGGCAGGAGCAGGGACCAAGCAACGGGAGCTCACCCCATCACGGGGATTCGAACCGCCGACCTTCTGATCAGCAAGTCCTAGGCTCTGTGGTTTAACCCACAGCGCCACCCGCGTCCCCACACATGTATATATGAATGCAAACTGCACCTTTTAAAGAGGCCAAACAGATGTGAACACGGTGATATTTATTGCAATTGCCGATACCACCATATTAGTATTCAATAGTAGTATTCTACATAAATCACACAACTGCACTCTGAGCTGTATTGATGGAACATAATAGGCATAAGTCCACAAAATTCATATGAAATGGCTTTTGCAGATATGTCCTTGTAGATAGTCCCTTATATCTGCAACTTCACATCTCTATATATCTTATTGGGTGATTGTACACTCCTGGAAGCAAGATTTTCTTTAAAAAAATTTATAAAAATGCTTAGGCTTCCCTCACTCCTGAGGTACACACTTCTACATGAATGCATTTGAAAGGAAAGAATTCCAAGCACATTCTTCAGCCATCGAGTGAATCTGGCTTTCTCCCAGCTTTGGAACTAAAATTCCAAACAGTGGTATAACAGCAGTGGGGTAGATTTAGACTCTGGAGTTAGTCGTCTTACACACACGCACACACAGTCTAGAAGGCCATGTATATTGCTTCATCTGTGGAGAACCCACAATTAAGCACCACTGCATGCTGTACAACTGCTTCTACAATTCAGATATGTTCAAGCAAAAGTACAAAAAAAAGCGTCAGTGAAAAAAGTTATGCACAAAAAGGTGTTAAACCCTGATTAAAACAAAGAAAGAAATGCTCTGGGCATGTTCAGCTTCCCATTTTAAACACGCTGACACCACAACTCCATCATAACTATGGGAATAAAAATGAGTTTGCTCCTGCTACCCTGATGCTAAACACATTTACTTGGAAATAAGGAACATTTAGTCATAGAATTATATATATATATAAGAGAGAGAGTAAAAATAACAAAAAGACCATCTGTAACCATTTACATGCCTGGCTGGCTCCCCCTACATTTTAGAAGAAGAAGAAGAAGAAGAAGAAGAAGAAGAAGAAGAAGAAGAAGAAGAAGAAGAAGAAGAAGAAGAAGGAGAAAGGATGCTGTGATGTGGTGACCAGAGCGAAGCTTGGTGGGCCCTGGAATACCCATTCCGGCCTAAGAACTGATGCTGGGCCTGTTTGCTGCTGCCTCAATAACCTGCTGCTCTCTGGGTGGTCACTTGCAAGGGGAGAGGGAATTAAGCTGCTGGCAACCCTGGTGACAAATATGCACCAATGATGGCTTGTAATTGGGGGGTGGGGTCTATGGTGTTCTCCTGGCAGCAGCACTACTGTGCTTGTCAGCATGGGAATGGAGTATGGTGAGGTTGGTGGCTTTCCAAGGGGTCTCTTTCTTTTTTGGTGATCACTCATAGCTGAGTAAGATTGTCTTCCATGAACACGGTCTTAGCAGTCTCACAGATACCTGTGGACACCTGTGGGATTGCCCCAGCCAACCTGGTGTTCCCCCAACCTTGCTGTTGCCGCCTTGCCACATCCCAAAAAGCAGAGTTTCAGCAATGCTAAGAGGATGCCAGTCTCCACTCACCCCGACCTAAGTCATGAGCAACCAATGATAGGTACATAGATACATACACAGATATCAATGGACAGACAAGTAGGTACTCACTGTCAATCTTATCCTCCTCTATGTTTTTGGTGGACTGTTTGCCTTTTTACTCCTGTTTATGTAAGCACTACATGAGGGTTCTGTGTATCTATCCATTAATTTGTTACTTCGTTAATTCAACGATAACAACTTTTTCAGAGCAAAGCTACTCTGGCATCAAGGTAAAGCAGGTTTTCTGGGTGCCATGATGGTGTGGGGATGGCTCCCACAACAAACTGTTTTCTTCAGGATCTGACCCTGCAGAGGTGGCAGATAAATTTGGAGTGAACACAGTGAGGGCACTTGAAGAGCAGCCCCAGGACTCTGAACACATTGTATGGGTTGTTAGCCTTAAAAAAAAAAAAAGTTGCAAATATTTATTGCGACTTGCAAACTGATGACAAGAAAAGCTACAAATGGTAAGATTTTCACCTAATGCCAGTCTCTTAAGTGGATTTTTCAAAGTGTGTTCCAGTATGGGAAAGGTACTTCCACACAACTTGGAAAGTTATCTTTTTGGTACTTGGATAGCCCAAGACAGCATAGTTGCTAGAAAACTCTGAAAATGATTGTTTGTTTGTTTGTTTGTTTGTTTGTTTGTTTTTGCATATGGCAGTCAAAACTCAGGTCATGAAATTTCCATCTTAATAGAAAGTAGCATAAAAGCTCCAGTCTAAAACAAGCAGAAACATACACACAAATGAGACAGAATGTAGGGTTGTGGAAAGTTCATGGTCACTCCAAACACTTGAACAAAAAGTTCTCCTTATATTCTGCCACCCACCTACCCATTTCCCACCAATTGTGCTCAATATTTGATTTGTTCATTTTACACTCTCACGTCTCTGTGTTGGGTTGCATTTTTCTCTCCAGGTATAAATCAATCATATTCAATGATATGCGGAGCCTTAAAAAAAGGAAAGAAAATAGGTTAATGTTGCAGCCAGGATTAACTCTTATAATGTGGCACCATCACATTGTTTGTAAATAGTGGCTTGCATTGCAGATTGGGGAGTTTTCACCATGGTACCAAAGTGGTTTTTTTAAATATTTGCAATGGCAGCAACAATGACAAACATACCCAAATTTGGAGCATAAGAGGACAGCAGTGCCATCTGCATATAATAGAAGCGGGGTGCTTCTTGCCCCCAGCTTAGGGTGGTGTCCATCTGGGCCCATTAGGACTTCCTCAGTTTTAAAAAGATTAAACAATAGGGGGCAAGAATACAACCCTGTCTGACCCCTCTTGACATCGTGATTTGGTTAGAAAGTTGCCCCAGCAGACCGTATCTTACCTGCATGTTACTATCACTGTACAAAGCTTTTATACAGTGGTACCTCGGGTTACAGATGCTTCAGGTTACAGACTCCGCTAACCCAGAAATAGTACCTCGGGTTAAGAACTTTGCTTCAGGATGAGAACAGAAATCGTGCGGCGGCGTGGTGGCAGCGGGAGGCCCCATTAGCTAAAGGGGTACCTCAGGTTAAGAACAGTTTCAGGTTAAGAACGGACCTCTGGAACGAATTAAGTTCTTAACACGAGGTACCACTGTATAAGATATAAGCGTCTTTGATGACAAACATTGTCTGATCTATATCAGAAGCTACTGCAGTCAAACAACCACTACATGAAACAATTCAGAAAGCACATTCATTGAGAAATATATATCACAGCCGAACAGAAAGTTGATTTCAGCATTGATAGATACAGCTGTCTCTTTAAAAGTTTGAGCAGATAGCTTTATTTAAAAATGTGTGCTGAAATCTGATCATAGGTAAAGGTAAAGGGATCCCTGACCATTAGGTCCAGTCGTGGCCAACTCTGGGGTTGCGGCCCTCATCTCGCTTTATTGGCCGAGGAAGCCAGTGTACAGCTTCCGGGTCATGTGGCCAGCATGACTAAGACACTTCTGGCGAACCAGAGCAGTGCAAGGAAACGCCATTTACCTTCCCGCCGGAGCGATACCTATTTATCTGCTTGCACTTTGACATGCTTTCGAACTGCTAGGTTGGCAGGAGCTGGGACTGAGCAACAGGAGCTCACCCCGTCACGGGGATTCGAACCGCCAACTTTCTGATCAGCAAGTCCTAGGCTCTGTGATTTAACCCACAGCGCCACCCGCGTCCCTTGAAATCTGATCATAGAATCATATACTGTAATTATAGAGTTGGAAGGAACCTGAGGCTCATCTAGTCCAACCTCCTACAATGCAGGAATCTCAACTAGGTCATACTTGACAGATGGCCATCTGTCTGTTTAAAACCTCCAATGAAGGAGAGTCCATTGCCTTCCAAGGGAGTCCATTGCACAGCTGAACAGCTCTTACCATCAAAGAGTTATTTCTGATGTTTAGTTAGAATCTCCGTTCTTATAACTTTAAGCTATTGGTTTGGGTCCTACCCTACAAAGCAGGAGAAAACAAGCTTACTTTATCTTCCATGTGACAGCCCTTTAGATATTTGAAGATGGTTATCATATTTCCTCTCAGTTTCCTCCTATCCAGTCTAAACATACCCAGTTCCTTCAACCGTTCTTCATAAGGCTTGGTTTCCAGACCCTTGATCATCTTGGTAGCCCTCCTCCGTTCCAGCTTGTCAATATCCTTCTTAAATTGTGGTTCCCAGGTACTTCAGGTGTGGTCTGACCAAGGCAGAATAGAGTGGTACTATGACATCCCTTGATCTGGATAGTATACTTCTGATGTGGCCTAGAGTAGCATTAGCTTTCTTTGCTGCTGCATCACACTGTTGATTCATGCTAAGCTTGTGGTATGCCAAGACCCCTAGATTCTTTTCACATGTACTACTAGCAAGCCAGGTGTTCCTCATCTTATATGTGTGCAGCTGGTTATTCCTGCCTGCCAATGTTCTTTGCTGTTGTTGTATACATTCATAAAACAAGCTTTTTTGTTTTGTTCTTGGAAGGACAAGAAAGCATTTTGTAAAACCTCCAGTATTATCATCAAAGCTTCACTCCTTCAGCCCATGAACCATCTTTATGTGCCAATTAAAAAAGCAGAAACAAGAATACTAGAACTGGCCTAACCTCTCCTCCTATCAGCAACAGAAGGACTACTGTTAAAGGATAGTAACAGCCAAGCTACTGTAAACTGTTCCTCTCACCCTTTGGGTGTCAAAATCAAAAGAGCTTTGTCTAATGCTTGGAATCCACCTATCAAGAAAACAAAATCCCCACTGATTGTGTGTGTGCAGTTGTTTGGGTTTTTTTTAAAACTCACCGGCAAGAAGCCGATTGACTAAGAAGCACTTCAATAAAATGTCACACCCCAAATCTGGCACCCTGCATTAACTCTGTTGCACACTCACAGACTGAAATGTTGCATGCCTGTGTGGGGTTGGTGGAGATTTTTTAAAAGGTGACTCTGAGGCGAAAGGTCAGTGAGGAAACACTCGTTTACTAATAAAGCTAGGAGCATTCTGGATTGCGCTCAAGCCTGCATGCAAAACTCCGTAATTAGATATTTTGCTTTAGGACAGAGCTTTCCAAACTGTGTGTCGTGACACGTTAGTGCGTCGGCTGCAGTGTGCAGGTGTGTCACACAAACTCTCCCTGTGCTCCTCCCGGGGATGGAAAGGGGTTAGTTTAATCTCCAGTTTGCTAGTAAAACAGAATTGCTGTGTCGCAAAATGATGCAGGTCTAAAAAGTGTGCCAACAACACGAAAAGCTTGGAAAGCTCTGCTCTAGGAGGACTGGACTACTAAGTGGTGAACTAGCCTAAATTGTAAGCAGGACACTAGTTCTGCAAATCCACACAAATGCCAGAGAATTGAGTTTTGGCTGCAAATGTCAACATTATGGCAACTTCATTTAAAAACAGTATACATCCAAAAAAGTGTATATAGCTCTAGAAGCAGGGCCACTTTAAATGTGTTGGAAATGACTGATGAATCATTTGGTGAACAAGATTGCATAGCTCCTTCCTTCTTTCTACAGTGAGCAGAAGTAGAAAAAAGTATACAGTCTAAGGAAATGCATAGACATGCGCTTAGTTTGCAAAATTTATATGTAACAGAATTATGCATTTCCAGTCACAGAATACAGGGTAATGGTGCAGAATTAAAACAAAACAAAACATAGAAACAGCAGATTACTGTATACATAGCTTTTCTATGTGCCAAATGTTGTTCTGCTCCATTCTTTCATGCATCCTATTGTTGTGTTCAGATGCCTGGGACTCTTAGAAATTAGAATCTGGACTCACGCAATGCTTATAAGATTAACAGGCTCATTTTAGAGCCCCTTCCTTACTCAGTTACTGAAAGACTGTTGTTCTTCCATCCATAATTCCCTGTTTTCCTGTCTGCTACCCTACTGTATCTCCTGAGGTGGACACTTAGCCAGGGCATTCTGGAATCATGGTTTGGATCAATAAATTGATCTGCCATAAACACTACAACTATCTCAGCCTGTCACCGTTTGTATTACTTCTGAGGCACATCATTGCAGAGATAAGTCAGTTGTTTAAAGGGACTGAGGAACCATTGACCTGTTAAGTGAAATGCAAACTACCAAATATCTATCTGTAGCAACACTTTGGGAACTTGATAAACTCCTTGGTTTTGCTGCCTGCCTGGGACAGCAGAAACCAGAAGCGGTCAAATGTTTGGCATATTATTCTTATTCTTATTATCCTATACCCAGCCCATTTGACTGGGCTGCCGCAGCCACTCTGGATGGCTTCCAACATAATAAAAATGCAGCAAGACACCAAACATTAAAAACTTCCCAATACAGGGCTGCCTTCAAGTGTCTTCAGGAAGTTGTGCAGCTGTTTATCTGTTTGAAATCTGATGGGAGGGCACTCCACAGGGTGGGTGCCACTACCAAGAAAGCCCTCTGCCTGGTTCCCTGTAACTTCATTTCTCGCAGTGGGGTTGGTGGACTGCATTTGGACTAGCAGGTCACACGTTGCTCAGATCAGGCTTAGGAGGAAAAGAATAACATCATTTTAGACTAGATCAAGCCAACAGAATGTCTCATGAAAAGGAAAATGCCATGTTGAAACGATGAGGAGCTATTCCTTAGTTAGCTTCACCAGGACTGGAGCACAACGGCCTTAAATGCTGTTTCCATCAACGTTGGAAAATCTATGTCATTTGGAATATATTCCCCATTTTAGATTTTTAAAATACCCAACATTTAAAAAAAATACTGGATATTATGAAAGGGCAGTAAGGCTATTTGCTTATGATGCAACTGAATCCTCAAATAGTCAGTCCTTTGGTACAAATGGTAAGACAGCACAAGGTGATGGCCATCTGTATGTTAACTATGGCATGAATACTCTTAGCAGAAGCATAAATAACAGGCCATTTGTCATCTGGACCATGGAGGAGTAAAATCCATAATTCTCACAAACAAAATGACTGGCTATAAACCTCTATGAGAAGGGACAAGTAATGTAAAATGTCATCAATGGTATGGTCTTGACACTGGATTAAGCAAGGCCATATGCAATTACCAAGCTCACTTTTCCTGAAGAGTTCAGCAAATCACTGCATCATGACAATACAGACAATACAGATATTGTGGCATCCTAGAGATGGAAGATGTGGCCTGTGAACTGACCCTGAGCCTCTCTGCAAAGGTATAGCAATGCTATTATTCTCTGATGGGTGAGGAAAGCATAAGAGAAGGTTCAAAGGGATCCTGAATTTGGTGCAGGAGGATGGGATAAAAAGTTAGAGGACCTCTGGGCAGGAATATTGTGCAATAAACTGATTTAACATGGATGACAGTAAATCATCAAACAATAAGTGGAGAGGAAGGAGGCTGAAGTAAACCTGGAGATTTTCATGACATGCAAATTTATCATGGTACATCAAACAACTTAATACAAAATGTGATGGTCAATTTGAAGTAGCATAAAATATGTATCCCTCAGAAACTGACAGATTGCTCATGTCTTACTGTACATATTGTGCAAACATGCTTTTTTCTGTATTATACAGCAAGGGTCGGAAAACTTCATGTTAAGGAGAATCAGTGATTTCAATGTGGCCCCCAACCATTTGAGCCTGCTTATTTGATTTCCAGTAAACCTTTCATTTTGCTGTGATTAACCAGTTATGAGAGGCTTCCTTGCTTCAGTGAAATGGCCACCTAATTTACTTCAATTTACAATTGACATTTATCATATAACTGATTTGCTCCAACGGAGGAAAGTGTAAACCTTGCCAAAACACTTTGTTTCATGACTTGTCTGGTTCTGTTAGCTACTAGCATCCCTGTTTGGATAGGGATATAAAAACTGTTTGGATAGTGAGAATTCAAGATTAACTGATGCATTGTCTTATTTACACTAAACTGTATATTTGATAAATAAATAATGATAAATTAGTTGAGCAATGTGTGGATGTCAACTAGCACTTTCATAGTATATTTAACCACAGTATTTAAGTAACAGAATATCAAATTTTGTATTTCAACTATTTTTACCATCACCAATCCCCATAGCTGTCGGGTAAAGTGTGCCATAATTTATTCTGGCTTTTTCCTTTGTTAATTCACAAAATCATGAGTCTTAC
Organism: Podarcis raffonei; assembly: GCF_027172205.1. Classification (NCBI taxonomy): domain Eukaryota; kingdom Metazoa; phylum Chordata; class Lepidosauria; order Squamata; family Lacertidae; genus Podarcis; species Podarcis raffonei. The sequence goes on from NC_070604.1 coordinate 58,865,200, forward strand.
TTCTTGTGACTGCACAGGGTCCCACAATCATTCCAGAATTTCTTTTGAATGAGAAAGTAAATAAAAATATACAGGATCCGTCATGAACTACAGTATGTCTATTTACATTATAGGGCCTGACCGACAGCTATTGTGAATGTTTTAACAGTATTTTCAGAAAAGGTGATGTAATTCATCGATATGAACTACACACAGATTATTGAGCTCATAGCGATGAATGCCTCCTTAAGAATAAGAATTGCCAATATAATTTTGATATAAAAGACATATGCATCCCACCCACCGCCCACCCCCGAAAGCAAAGGCAGTACTGTTAGCTATCAAACAAACATAGTTTTAGTGAGTCTGGGCTGTGGGGAGAAGAGATAGACAGAAAAATGTATTTAAAGTGACTTGGGAGAGCAGTATTTAAACTTCAGTTTAGGGATCTGATTTTGATTCAGAACTGTGACACTCTTCATTTCCATGCTGTTTTGTTTTATTATACTTAAAGAAGGAAAGGCTTGGGGGGGAGGGAATTGGTTCATTTTTCTGGCAGAACTCCACAAAAGCTTGTTTTTCATCCTAATTATTTTACCGGAGTTTTGTTTATTTGCTTGTTTCGGAATAGTCAGTGGTACAGATACTAATATAACCACTGCTGTGTTGGTATTTGAAATAATTAAGTATGAAGGACACATTCTAAATCAATGCTGTCATCTCCCCACTAGCTTTCCATCCTCATTCAACATATTTAAGTGAAGTATCCAATGTGACTATACAAAGTAATCAAAGAAGAAAGGGATTTCCATTTTTGTCTAACCAGGGGGACTTTGTATACTAAATAAATACAATTAACTATTGCAACAGCTGCAATTCAAAACACTACCCCCAGTACATATTTAAAGCCTAATTCAAAACTGAGCTAAGACATAATCATACTGAATTTTTTAAAAAGCCAACTGGTACCTGAATCCTCACCATATTTCCTCCTAACCTATAGTTCCAATGCACACAATCCTCCAGTATCTGTTAAATATTTTCCCATTCCCTTCAGATGTTTGATTTCAGAGCCATAAATGGAAAGGGACATACTTTAAAAAATCTGCCAACTCAGGGACAAACTAGGCTTGGTAACTGCAATTATGTGTGATCCAATGCTTTATTTTTCCTTAACTAAATAGCAGGCACAGATGTGTGATAAGAAATAGGAATATGCTGTGCAGAAAGAGATTTTGCAACACTTTGCATACTCAAACTGCACCCTCCAATGAGAATCTCTAAGCTGCTATTTGTCACGGGACAAGAAAAAAACTTTTTAAAAAGTTAATTTTAAAAAGCAGTTGTGTTAAGTATACAGCAAGTCAATTTTTTAAGCACCATTGTAGTCATATCTTCATCTGATAGTGTTTGATATTGGTCAATTAAGCATCATGCCAACTGCTACTTTATGGGTTCTTCACATGACTTTCATCTTCAGTTCACCTCCTTGGCACTTCTTCCGCTGTGGGGTTTTTGTTAATCTGAAACTTCCTTGTCAATTACAGATTTGAGACCTCCAGGTATAGGGTGGTATACAAATAATAATAATAATAATAATAATAATAATAATAATAATAATACACATATATGCAGGGGGGTTTGTTTTACTTTCTGAGGGCTGTATCAAACTAAGTTATACTCATTGATCCACTGAAATTACAGACCTAATGCCTATCAATTTCCATGGGCCTGCTTTTGTGTAGGACTAACACTGGATACAATCATGGGCCTTTTGATATCATGCTGGCCACTGACTTGGTTGTGGAAGCAGGCAATGACGGTTTTTAAAATTCTGTTTGCAAAATGGAATGTTGGTTATTCCCAGTATTGTGCTGGTTCCTATCTCCTTGAAGCCGCAGATCAACTATAGATACCATGCCAATGTTCACTGTACAGACAAAATGTCAGGCTCTACCAGTACTCATATCTCAATCATACCCAATTAAATCCTCAAGGAGGAGAAGTAGGATCCTTGGAGTTTCCCTATCTACCGAGGCACAGCCTGAAACTTCTTATTCAGACGACAGATGTCCCAAGCGGAGACTCCATGACCCCTTGTTGGAACCCCTAGTGCTAGATCTTTTATCAACTCAGGATATGCATATATGTGTAGTACACAGTTATGAACTGCTTTTTTCTTATTTACTAATTTTGTGTGTAGCTTCTTAAAGGTAAAGGTAAAGGGACCCCTGACCATTAGGTCCAGTCGTGGCCGACTCTGGGGTTGCAGCGCTCATCTCACTTTTTTGGCTGAGGGAGCCGGCATACAGCTTCCGGGTCATGTGGCCAGCATGACTAAGCCGCTTCTGGCGAACCAGAGCGGCGCACGGAAACGCCGTTTACCTTCCCGCCAGAGCGGTACCTATTTATCTACTTGTACTTTGACGTGCTTTCGAACTGCTAGGTTGGCAGGAGCAGGGACTGAGCAACGGGAGCTCAATGTGTAACTTCTTAGTCAAGTAATTAAACAAGACTCAGGTTTCGTTCCGACTGAGGTATTAAACTTGTGTTTGGGCTCTGTGTATCACTTCAGACTGACTTTTCCATGAAATAATACTAATAATAATTTCTCTACACAGCTAACTACACATTGCTCGGAAACTCTGGTGATTAAGCAGTATATAAATGGATGAAATGAATAAATTAATAATAGATAATACCTAAGAGGGATTCTGGACTTGCCCTCAAAGTTTACTACTTCAACAACAGCTGAAGTATAACTTTAGATGGCATAACTCAGTGGTATAACACATATCCAAAAATATACATTTTAAAGAAGTTAACTCCTTCAATTATTTAATAAAATATTGTAGCAGAAATGATTTAGAAAATTAATCAAGGTAAGAGTAATATCTCCCATTAATTAAATAAGTTTCAGAACATTTTTTGGCTTTATCTGGAATTCAGTACAATAGTTCAGTCACATTTATAACTGAATATGAACTGTGGCCAAACAAGAACATGTAAGGGTTTGACTCCCTGTTTAAAGAAAGCTCACACATGTCAAACTGGCTTACCCCTTCAAAAGCTTGCCATTACCCCTCCCCTCCCCACCCCACATCATCTCCCACCTTGAATTCTACCCATGTAAGTGTTTAAAATATGGATGTAACGTGGCTTAAATCCAAGTATTTTGGTTTCTGGACAAGTTATGAAATTTGGCGGCCACTCTAATCCTAAGCACACGTAGTTTCCATTTATTTTCTTGGAATCTAAAGCCAAATATAGCTATTTGGAAGCAGTTGTTGTTTATCCCAGCTTCCAAGCAGATATGTTTAGGCTACAACAATCTTACATGGGTCATAACTCAGTCCTAGCAATATTTGTTCAGAAGCAATCCCCATTTATTTCAATTCCAAGTAAGAAGTATTTTATTCCAAGTAAGAATGCTTAGGATTTCAGCCTTAGATTAACTGTGCATAACTCCTGAACTCATCAGACTATGCCCTTGAATCATAAACAAATTGATAAAATCTAGTGCTGAAATGTTTGGTGGAGTTTGTAAATTCAAGACAGTTTGCTTCTCAACAAATGCAATCAAATATTCAGGGACATTACTGTTACATACCACAATCCTATACACGTCTTCTTAGAACTATATACAATGTGTAATGTAAATTCCGATCTCCCCCTCCCCCGATATACCATGGGTGTCTTTAAATCTAAAAGAGGCAACTAACAGTAGACTTCATGTGCTGGAGTTAGGATAGTTGCGATTGTATCATATTTATTTATTAATCAATAAGCAACAGAAGCAGCAATATGGAAATGATAAAATCTAATATAGTTAAGATTTAATACTTAATTTAAATAACCATTAGAATCATGCCTAATGTTACTTTCTAAAAAAAATCCCAAACCATTTTAATATATATACTGAGAAACAAAAGTGAAATGGTGACCATTTACATTTTGATATTTTTTTTAATTCCAGAATTCTGGACTGCTTTCTAACTAAAGTACAGCTCCCACAACAGAGAGAGAGAGAGGTTTTTGTGTGCGCGCGGGTGTCTAGTTCTTAAATCAGTCCATTGTGGGGAATGTGTTTTTAAAAAAACAAATCCCTGAGAACTCCTGCTTGTTTTTGCTGAGGGGGGAAGGAGAGCTGTTGCTTTTGTTGTGTCTGAGTAGCCGTGCAGTTTTTAGTAACTCTGCAAACATGGGCATGAGAAGGATGTCCCTGTAGAGGCAATGAGGCATGAAATCCCCCAGTTCCTTTACGCAGTAACAACAGCCACATGAAAGAGCAACATGCAACATGTCACTATATATAATTACACAGCCCACGGGCGTTGGTGAAAAAAGGGGACTGGTAAGGCTGTGTTTTGTAACCTATTTGATGCACATGCCCACCGTCTCTCGCTTTTACTTTATTACACTAAATTTTTAGGAACTTTTAATTCATTTCACACTCTGTATTTTCCCAGTAACAACTTGCACGCGCAACCAACCGCGCACGCACACACCACTTTCTAATTTGCACGTCCAATCCTCCTCCACTTTCCCTAACCATACACCAGTGCCTGGCGTTTAACACACACATTTGTCGCGGGGCGTTTCTCCCTTTACAATTTTTCACCTATGTGTACACGATAGAGCACGGTGTGCATATACCCTTTCCTTTTAAACCAATGACACATGTTAAGTTCTCGCGCCTCCACCTCTGGTAAGAGAAACCAGAACGCGACAGGAAAGCTCTGCAAAGGCGCGCGCCGCCTTGCGAAGGGGCCGAACGTGGAACCAACCGAGGCGCTTCTTTTGCCTCAGCGGGCGCCAAAAAAGCAGGCGCCCGGCGCGAGCGCGCTCCGCCTGCCCGACGCTCTCTGTTGATTGGCAGGAAATGGCCACCGCTAACCTATCCGAAAAGCCCTTCGAAAAGTCGCCCCCGTGGTTTTAAAGGTCTGCACTGCACCTAACCATACCGGACACACACACGCCCGGAGGCGCCCAAGGCGAAGCGTCTCAAGCCTGCAGCAATTTTCTGCACGCTTGCCTAAAGAGGGCCAGTGAATGTAGGGCTTACTTCTAAGTAGACCCGCAGGAGGACAGAGAGCTGTTGCGCGCCTCACATCCTGCTTCCCGGCCTTCCCACTGGCATCAGGTTGGCCACCGTGACAACAGGGTGCTGGACTAGATGGGTCAGTGGCCTGAGCAGGCTCTTCTTACGTTCTTGGGTCGCTTGGAGGCATTGCAACTTCGGCTAGGCTACGCCCATAATCCGCCATTACGATTCTTTAAAGTCCCAGCATTTTAAGAGCACGCAAATATGGAGCAGGGCGGAATATTTGCGTCCCTCTTTCCAAAGCCGAACATATATGATATACCGTGCCATTATTTATTGGTTGCATAATTTTTGTACCTCCCCCCCGCCGCCCCGCATCCTCCAAGGGGCCCGGGAAGGCGCGTGTGCGGCTAACCCGCATTCTCTCACATCCCTGAAAGGCCAAAGCAGGGCCCAAGAAGCTTCGCGAGACTGATTTGAACGACGTCTCGTGGCGCGGCCTAAAGGCACGCTAGGCTCAGCAGGTCTGAGATCGGTCAGTTCGCGGACGGGTCACCGCCCGGGAACCGCAAATACGCTGCCTTGGGTCCCGTGTTGGAAGGGAGGGGAGACGTTAAACGCAGGAAAATAAATAAGCAAGCTGCTCCCAGGTGCTTACTTAGAAAACACGAATATGAGCGCTGGGCCTGAAGCCTGAAAGTGCCTTCGCAAAAAGTTCTCATTGCTATACTTTTGTCGGGAAGAAGCACAAATTTCAGAGTTCATGACAAACTTAGGTATTTCATATTCCTGCGAAAAAACGGGGATGTTTCCTAATTTCCTTCTAAAAGGAACGGTAATAAACGTTTTATCTGTATTTAATTCTGGGGAATTTTGAAGGGGGGCCAAGAATTATCTTGGCACTGAAGGGGCAGGGAAGAGAGAGAAACGGAAAAGAAGCAAAAAAGAAGGCCCGACCCTTTTCCTCTCCCAAGTGGCTTCTGTCTAGGACTAGGTGTTCAGAGAGTAAAGGGAACGAACAGCGGCTTGGTTTTATGTTCGCTGGTCTGCAAGCGCTCGTTTGTCGTCGCGGGACGTATTTCCATTTAGGATGGTCGCCAAAATCCGGTTGCTCCTGTTCCTCCTCGCCCTTCACGCTCCCAACTATAACACTCTATCGTTGCTCAGGTCTGCGGGCTTCTTGTTATGTACCCCCGCGTGGCCGCGCAGCGCCTCCGAGAGCACCCAGCGTCCCTTGCCCGGGGCGGGTGGAGGCAAGGAAGCGGCCTCTGCTGGGGGTGGACGGGGCCTGCTCGGGCGCGCCGGAGACCGTGGGGGAAAGGGCACCGCCCTTGCGGGGAGAGGCCTGGCGGATGACAGACAGGCCGGGGGATAGCGCGAGGCAGGTTGCATTTCAAAAGCCATCCGAGCTGAAACGGGTCGGGTTTCTGTTCACACGGGGAGGCCGCCCCGCCGCCGCCAGCAGCACGGGCGGGCGACCAAAGGCAGCCCTTGCCCTCCACCCGCTCCTCTTTCTCCTCTGTGCCCGCCTGCCTCCTCCTTTCTCCTCGAGTCTCTGCGTTTGACATTCATTGTAAAGTCCCGTCCCCCCTCCATTCTGTGTCCATTGCCCGGCCTTTTCCCTCTCTCCCTTCTCCCGTCATTCCCGCCTCTTCTTGCACTTTTCTGCCTCGGTTCTTTTTCACACTCCCCACTTCACTGCCTTTTTCTTTAACGTTTGCCTTCCCCCGCTTCCCTCTCTTATGTCATCTTATTCTATCATGCCATGTCAATGAGTTAGGCACAAAGGAGTCAGAAGTCTAAAAATCTCTAATCCACGAAATGCTCCTATAATGTCTATGTGAAGAGTTGAGAGTGCACTGAAGCCTTAATGTGCTGGAATAAATACCTTTGGGTTTATTTATTTGAGTCTGAAATAAGGCCCACTGAATTCCATCATGTATAGAACTCCACTGTGTTAGTTGACCTGCATTGATGTTGCTATTATTTGAAGCTGTAAACGCAACAAGATGTAAATATAGTGGTAATCCAATGTTTCCCACTCTCTTCGGTTCCAATCCTGCCTCCAATCCATGGCCGGCCCAATCATGAGACAAGGTGAGGTGACTGCCTCAGGTGGCAGAATCCACAAGGCCAATGGATCCCAATGTAGATCTTGATTCTGCCAGTGCCTTTGTTCCTGGTGTCGATCTTCACTCCTCCACTTCTTCCATGGCAGAAGGGAGGTGCCATTTTGTCTTGAGCCGGCCCTGCTCCAACTACATTTCACTCAGTTGCCTTGTGAACTGGAAGACAGAACGGGTTCCCATAAGAAACACCCAACAGAGATACAGTGAGAGGCAATGAAACCCCCACTCCCATGAACCCTAATCCCAAGGATCCCAGCTTTCTTTTCTTTTTAAAAGGAAGGTTCGGGCATTTGTAGAACCTGAGGTAGGAAGCGAAGAGTACAGTCACTAGTTTATTTATTTATTATTGTGGAGGGAGGTAAGAAACCAACTTTTCCTTTCCCCTGAAAAATTCCTGCTGGCTGTAGATGTTCATGGCCAGAGGACACACTCAAAATCACATACGCCAACAAATAGGAGGGGGAGCCCTAGTTTAAATACTCTGTCTAAAGCAAACGCTGCCTGCCGAGTTTGTTGTGGCTCCCTCCTTTTAATAGGCCACAAGCATCTTTGTAAGCAGAATGCGGCCTCTGATGCTGTGCAAGGACTTTTCTTCTAAAGTGTGTCTTTATGGTGTTACGTGTTATATCTCAAGCTGCAAGAAAATTTCCAAATGTTCAATCTGCTCAGCCATTTTTGATTCCTACCTTCTAGAACCATTCCAAAAGAGCCCAGGATGGCAAACAAGTGATAAAGCGATAAAGACATCCTAAAGCATATTTGAAACATTTTTTTAAAAGAACCCTGTAAGTGTCACTGTTAATTATTCCTAAAGTGACCTCTCTTCCCACTCTCCGCTTTCTGTCTGCGCTTGGTTCTCCTTGCAGAAGTGTGGGAAGAGAGTGATACCTAAGGGGGAAATCCTACGCCTGTTGACAAAAATCCTTCTTCCTCATCCGTAGACTGTACCCTAAGACGACCAAAAAGTTGTCTCCCCTGCAAGCAGTCCTTCCTCATAGTTTTTCCCTTTGTTTTATAAATTAGACAAAGCTCGCCCCCTCCACCCGGCTCTTTCCCTAAAGTTCTCTTGTGTTCTCCTGCAATATATACGTCGGTGCAAATTATTTCCACCCGTCAAACTTTTTTTCCCTCTGGAACTTTTCCAGTGTTGGGTCAGATTTGAGAAGTGTAAACGCTGCGTGCCCGGACTGACATTATTCGCGCATGCATCTGCGCTTGTTTATGTGGGTTTTATGAATCCCTTTTGCAGTCTGTGGCTTGCTTCGCTTGCTGCGAAGCCACCTAGCAGAAAAACACGCTATGATCAGTTCCTGCCCGAGCTATCCCCGTGCTGCAGCCCAGCTCCGCAGAGCTGAAGGTGTCTCCCGGCCAGCTCCAGCCACCCTCCCGCCCTCTTTCCTCCCCGTCTCCCTTACGCGCTCGAGGTGCTCCGGGCTTTCCCACGCTTCCAAGACGCCCAGGAGTGTTTGGCGCCGGGACCGCTGCCGCGCTTCAGCCAATGAAGAAGCGGGCAGAAGCGCCGGGGAAGGAGGCCTGTCACTCACTCCTGCGCTGCCCCAATCCAGAGGGCTCAGCCGGAGGAGGAGGGGCGTGGCTTCGCCCCTCCTGTGGGCGGGCTCTTGTGCTCGAGGCTGAGCTGCAGCGTGGGAAAGAGCTTCAGAAATCCATACAGTTCGCTGGCGCCGGCTGGGGAGGGATAGGCGGGCTTTAATCCGGAGTCACTGTCCAAAAAGGGAAACCGCAGACCTGAGTTCTCCTTGTTTATCTCCTGATTTGGAAGCTGGACTCTTTCCTTGGGCCACAATGAAGCGGCCTTGTGAGGAAACTACCTCAGACAGCGATATGGACGAGACTATAGACGTGGGGAGTGAAAATAATTACTCTGGGTAAGGACGAAGTTTGTTCGTTCCGGGGGTTTTGTTTTTATCCAACAAGAACAAAAATTCTGGACCGTGCCTCCTCTTTTTCTGTGGGAGGGGGTGGAAGAGGAGGATGGAGAGCCAGATCAAAGGCACCCCCACCCGTGTGGGACCATTGTTTCTTGGCGCCCCTTTTTGACTTCTGTGCAGTGTTGGATATTCTGGCATCAGAGGGGCAGTTAAGCAATTTTAGATCTGGACTTGATGGTTTTGTGGAAGGGAGCGGGGTAAGAGTGCTATTTCACTGTTAATATGTATTAGACAATTTGCTTCAAAAACGTGGCAAGGCAGCCCTATTAAGCTTTGTGGCCCTGCTACTTACTCATTTTGCTGACGGGCTTCTGAAGTCCTGCCCTGATGAATGGCACTCCGTTTTGTTAGGTTCTAATAGAAAGTAGGGGGTCTATTTTCTACCCTACTCGGACGTCACACTTCTTTCCCCCAGCTATCTACTTTTCCCTTCACTAACTGGCATCCTCAGTTGTAAAAATTTCTCTTGGGGATATGTGTAAGAGCATAAGATTGTCTGGGCAGAAAAAAAAACATAGCAACAGTAGCAGAGTACAGTGGTACCTCAGGTTAAGTACTTAATTCGTTCCGGAGGTCCATTCTTAACCTGAAACTGTTCTTAACCTGAAGCAACACTTTAGCTAATGGGGCCTCCTGCTGCCGCCGCTGCGCCGTCGCAACACGATTTCTGTTCTCATCCTGAAGCAAAGTTCTTAACCAGCAGCACTATTTTTTGGGTTAGCGGAGTCTGTAATCTGAAGTGTATGTAACCTGAAGCGTATGTAACCCGAGGTACCACTGTACTGTACTTTTATCACAGTCAGCCATATAGTCTTGGTCAATATACATCTTTTGGAACTGTTCTTTAGTGCTAGATGTTAAGCAGTGTGGGGGATGGAGTATCACATTTTGTGTCCTGTAGGCTGTTGACAATTAGCATGTGTTGAGTAGTAGCAGTACTGAACTAGTAGATTCTGTGTAAAGTGGAGCTGCAGCCACTTGCAAGACTAGAATTGGGGTGGGAGGCATCCCTTGAAATACTTGAGCCAGTCTTATAATACTAATCCTGTGTTACTAGAATCTTTCTAGGTGTGTACTGTTGTAGGTCATTGTCAGAAAAGAAGGCTAATCCAGTATAACTCACCTCCCAGCAAATGACCTGGGTTTGCCTGCTAGGAAGGATGGGGTGGAAAGGAGTTAAGGTCTCAGCCGTAACTACTGTTGTTTAATATGGACACTAAGTTTCCTATACCTCCATAAATTCTTCAGTTCTGCAGATCACTGCCTTCCCACACTGTCTTCCCCATCAATCTGGATTTTCTCATAACAAGGGAGATTTCAAACATCTGGATTAATAGAAGAGAAAGTGTGGGAGGCATTGATTTAGAAGAGATTTTCTTATGGACAAAGAATAATTAATGGAGCTACCGGGCTATTCACATTAAACAACAGTATGGATGAAACCTAGAAAAGAAGAGAGATTGATTAGAATGCTTTAGAAATCAAATGGGGGGGCACAGTTGCTTCAGAATAATAGGTGGAGCTGGAGCATTGTTGAGATAAGTAGAGCAAGGTATGCTTCATTACGTCTGCTTGTGTAACAATCCTCAAGGCCTTAAGATGTTTGTGGTGAGAGTGTTTGAAGAAAGGGTGCTTGCTATCAAAGCAAAATAAGATATTTTCACAAGAGGGCTGTCAACCAACTGAATTATATTAGTTGATTAACCAGCTAAATAAATTTGAATTTTACCAAGTCTCAATATAGAGTCGTTGGGGTTGGTTTGTGATTCTGAAGAAAGTAGAAAACAACTGAATAAGTAACACTGCAATTCTAGCTCTACTTACCTTGCACTTAGTGGCACCTACTCAGTAGAGGACTTACTTTCTAAGTAGACATGGCTTGGCTTGCACTGTTAATAAACAAAAATTGTGCCTAATTTTTAGGCTGCCTTTAATAATTAATTTCATGAAAATGCAGAGGCAAAGCTAAAACAAAGTTCAGCCAGAGTTAGACATGTTTAACTCCCAGTTATATCAGTGGCATGCTTAAATCTCTCATTGAAAACTTGGTAGTATCCAGCCCTAGTCTTACTCAGTAACATGTCCATTGGTTTTAATGGGTTCCCTCAGAATATGACTTCTTTGAATATTGCCCAGTGGGACTAAAAAAAAAGAGGGGGGGAGAATTGATTGCCTGCACACTGCGGTAGTTTTTGATAGAATTTTGTTAACAGAGATGCTGTAAAAAGATAACAGTAAAATTACTGTTTCAGTCAGTGATTCCCTTTGTCTTTTAAAATGCTGTTCTCCTGGGTTTGCTCAGACACATCATGATTTGGGAGTTTAAAGAGGCATTGTCCACATGATGCAATAAATCCAGTTGCTTTTTATAATCTATTTTAAATTAACCTGTTTCAGGGTATCTACACAGTGGTAGTATTTAATGTTAGCCAGTTGGTTTTAAATAGGCTGTACACAGTGCTATTTTTTTCTAGCAAAAGAGATGCAGCAGTTCACCGTGAACTTCCACCGTGTTCACCTGAAAGATGGCTGGAACTGAGCTCCTGTGAGCTTCAGCTGAAAAAAAGCAACGCCCCGGCTGTAGTAGTTCAGTCCTAATCCCAATCAAGATGGTTAGTGTAGATTAGCTGGACAATTATATCTGCATTTCATGGAAATATTGTGTAAGTTTTAAACCTTAAACCCAATTACAGTGGTACCTTGGGTTAAGTACTTAATTCGTTCTGGAGGTCCGTTCTTAACCTGAAACTGTTCTTAACCTGAAGCACCACTTTAGCTAATGGGGCCTCCTGCTGCTGCCATGCCGCCAGAGCATGATTTATGTTCTCATCCTGAAGCAAAGTTCTTAACCCGAGGTACTATTTCTGGGTTAGCGGAGTCTGTAACCTGAAGCGTATGTAACCTGAAGTGTATGTAACCCGAGGTACCACTGTAGTATTATGCCACAAGTCACTTACTCTGGGGTAGTATTGTAGAAGTCAACAGAGAAAATTTAATTCCAATTAATGTCATTATCTGAGTGAAGCCAAAAAATGTAGCTGGATAAATGCAGAGGAGGAAATACTAACAGGTGTTTGCATGCTAAATTTAGGTTCTAGGGCCTGCAGAATATCAGAAAAGAGCATCTAAATATATGGCTGTCAGTAAAAAAAAAGTTTCCTCTTCATTGAGGTTCAGATGATATATTTGTCATATGCAACTGCAATTGGTTGTTATAAAAGAAAAGTAAAAAATGTAAAAAATGAAAAGTAAAAAAGTAAAAAATGGCCTACATAGTAATCAGTGGGACATACAACTATTTAACTCTAACTGGATTGTCTCAAGAATTTTAAAATATTTAATCTGGAATTATCTAAAGCAATGTGATTGACATGAGAATAATTGATGGACTGCCTTAGATTTAAAGCAGTCTAGTGCAGGCATAGGCAAACTCAGCCCTCCAGATGTTTTGGGACTACAACTCCCATCATCCCTAGCTAACAGGACCAGTGGTCAGGGATGATGGGAGTTGTAGTCCCAAAACATCTGGAGGGCTGAGTTTGCCTATGCCTGGTCTAGTGGTTCAAGTGACTGTCAACTAAATGGGGCTGTAATTGAGGTTATCCTTCTGAGATGAATGGAGGTTGCACAACAGAAGTGCCTGATAATTTTGTTGAAGGCTGGGCACTCTGCTTTTTAGAAAAACCCAAGCATCCTAATCAAGTTTGTTTGAATATGAAGCATTTTACAATCCAACATGCGTAGTTAGGAAATCTCATTGATCTCGGTGGAATATTTGTATTTCCAAGTGATGACCATTTTTTGGTTAATGTTTTTTGTACACAGATGTGAGTTTAGTCAAAATACATGCGCCTTGCATCAGCTGTGAATATTTCTTGTGTGTGTGCTCGGCAAAATACATGGAAATCCTTTTCAGACTGCTGCTTCTATATCTTTTGCTTGATAAAGTGATTTCTGCCAAACATAGGCAAGTCAGAGGCATGTCCTTTTTGTATCAAGTATCTATTTCTGCTGTATTGGAAGCAGTGGGCTTGAGTGTGCTCAATATTAGACACTTAATCAGTAGTTCTTTTGAGTACATGGTTAATACATTTGAACTCGTATATAATGAATATTTTACATATTTGCCGGTACTGAGGTCACCCAGTCAGGGTGAACTCAGGACCGTGGAATATTTTGGGAGGACTCTTTTTATTTTTTAAATGAACTTCTTGGTGAGCAAAACTAAAGGAGATGGTGAGATGGGGCTGAAGAGTGGTAGTGAAAGTTTTCTTCTGCCTGCTTCCATATTTTACTGAGCACTTGAAACAGGAATGGGGAACCCGTGCCTTTTTAAATGTTGTTGGACCCACCATCTCTTAACCATTGACCAACCTGATTGGGGCCAATGAGAGTTGGGTGTTCAACAGTATATAGAGAACCTCAAGTTATTATAATTACTATTTTTAAAATTTCTATACTGTCCTTCATCTGAGGATCACAGGGCGGTTTACGATATAAATTACATAGCCCTCGTGTTGGTGGGAGGAGGGAGGCATTAGACCCAGGGCTAGCCCTATGATGAGGCAAAGTGAGGCAGCTGCCTCAGGTGGCAGATGCTGAGGTACGGGGAGGAGACAGCTGTGTGTTCCATGTGGCTTGCCCTGACACCCTTACGCTAGCTTGCTGCCCTCAAGTGTAGTGGAAGAGGCTGTCCTTTTGCCAGTACAGCTGAAAACAAAAAAGTTGTACAAAACAGGACAGAGTAAAACAATACTTGCTTAGGAATAATCATCCTTCATTTTCAACATTTGTAAAGTAAGATTTTGTAATTGGAGTAAAATTCAACTTCCAGTTGAATTGGCTTCTGTGTGTGTGTGTTGGCAGAAGACACCACCTTTTCCTTCGCCTCGGGCGGAAAAATGTCTTGAGCTGGCTCTGTTTAGACCTCTGCAACAAACAACACAATAGGATGCTGTACCTGACATGCCTTTTCAACTGTTCCTCAGGCACAGTGCCAGTTCAGTGATCCGATCAAATTCGCCTACGACAACATCTCAGATCATGGCCAGGAAAAAGCGACGAGGGGTAAGGCTTTCCCTTATATTTTTAATGTAACAATTGCATTTGTTTCTGCTGTTTTTACCTTCTATGCACCTTAACTTTTATATCAATTTATTGCTTTGTTTTGGCAATAGATCATAGAAAAAAGGCGCCGTGATCGCATAAATAACAGTTTATCCGAACTGAGGCGGCTTGTGCCAACAGCATTCGAAAAACAAGTAAGCATAAATATTCTGTATCTCAACTCATCTGGTCATGTTGGGTCTTTCATAAAGCTCATTAAAAATAAGGCTGGATGTGTTCTGATCTGGCACAGAGCAGGCACTTCAATAAAATGCTTTGTTGTGGCAAAACTATTAAAAGCAAAATTCTCCACAAGGCTGAAAAACATTTCCATTCTCTGGTTTGCTGTTCCCTCAAGGGCAATAGTGTTCGTGTTGTCTCTGTTCTTTCTATGCATTCCAGTAGTGGTTTTGTTTTGCTGTTTTTAAAAGTGCTTTATTCCTTACAGTTTTTTAAAAAACCCGCACATGTCAAATACCCTCCTGCATAAATCTTTTAACAGCATTGTATTCTCATCCCCCTCCTTTCTGATCCTTTTTTTATTTAATTCTAAATTTAATTAGTAAAATAATCTGATTGTTTCAGATCCTTAATACGCTGGCTATTTAATAAACTCTCTCAAATAAATATTTAAATTCTTAAAAAGAAGCTGTTCAGATATAACAATTGTTGCTAGTGCTGCAGCTCTTTGAAGTGGTCCAAGTTGGAATACAATTTTTTTAATGTAAGTTTTTGCAGGGTGATCACATGAGGAAGGGTGAATAAAAATTATTTCCTATATATAAAAAAGTTATTTATTCCATTTTTAAGCTGCCCAACATCTATGAAGATCCCAGGGTGGTTTATACAATAAATCTATTAAAAAATAAAATTAGCATTCTTCTTGCAGAATTGTCCCAGCCAAAACTTTGTGTTGGGACATGTTCTGATGTAATGTGTCGGCACACTCATTATAATGACTGATTTTTCTATATAGTGTTTTATTTATTTTGGATATTTCTATCTTGCTTTCGCAAAAAAAGGGAAACATTTTGTGCAGAACCCCTTTCTTAAATGTAAATTTGTGATTCCTGAGAACAGCACAAATAGGTTTCGTCAATATTGCTAAGCGTAACGTACTTCAAAAGATTTCCACTGACTTTGTAGAATCATAGAACTATATGGGATGAAAGGAACCTTACTCTTTTGTGGAATTATTCAAGGTGATGTGAAGTTGTGTTGCATCCACAGGAGAAAAATTAAATCACTTCAGTCACCAGCTTATAAGAGTTGGAGGAACACAAGTGTTGTATTTGGATCATTTCTGAATATGAAAACAGAACCTCTCGATTAAGTCCCTTCAACAATAACAAAAGTTTGGAGGGTTTTTAGCATCTCATTACTGATTCGTAACCAGTTGTGATTCCTTGACTTTGGGAGAGAAGTCTGCAGAAAGGTGCTTCTCTTGGTGCTGAAGATGCAATAGGTCCAAAATTGAGAAATGTAATTGCAACCTCAAAATTACAATCATTATGATTTACAGTGGAATCCTGTACATAAATGTCTACTTGGAAGTAGGTCCCACTGAGTGGGATTTATTCCCTGATGGGATTTATTCCCTGATGATTGCTCATAGGATTCCGACCTCAGTGTGGCACAGAGTCATTGAAATCTAAGGGAGTACAATGCATTTTCTATGAGGTAAGTATTTTGAACGTAGGCTCTGGAATAGATTGCTTGCACGGAAGAAAGTGTGAGATGAGTATCATGTTATATAACACAATGAAACCTGTACGAAATCAACTTACATGAGTTAACTTTGAAATTCTGAGAGAATGTTTGTTTATGTATTTGAGGAATTATTCTCTTCAGAAATTGAAACTACATGGTTCAGGTTCATACCACTTAGTCTGGAATAACAAGACAATAATATAATTTTATTATTTGCACCACACCCATCTGACTGTGGTTGTTTTTGGAATAAACAAAAAAAATGGACTACAAACAAAAATACTATTGTTAACAGGAACACTTTCATGTGAGTCTATGTAACAGTGTCAGATGATTACAATTCCTGTACACAAGAGGACCTTAGTGCAGCTCTCAAATGAAAGAGGAAGATGTATTTCTGCCTCTAGGGGGCGCTGCCATTGGCACTAGGGACAGAAGAAGGTTTCATGGCCTTCTTTGTGGAAGGATAGAGAAGGTCAATTCAAACTGGGCAACCCTTAGGGCCATGATAACTATAGTGATGACAAATATGAAGAATTGGAAGAAGTAGAAACTGAAAGCAATAGCTGAGAAAGCAGAACTAATTAAATTTCATGTACATTCATTGAGTCTTGGTTATCCCCTTGCGAAAATTAGGGGGCGCCTTATACACAGATACATCTCCCCCCCCCATTTTCTTAAATCTGAGTCCCCCAAAATAGGGGGGGGTCTTATAGGGTAAATTCAATTTGGGATTATTGTCTGAATAAACTGTACTTTATAATAAACCAGACATGATAATTTTATGGCAAACCATAATACATTTTATGTTCCTAAGGTAAGAAAGTGACTTTCAAACTGTAAATGGTTGAAAGCGCACACACACACACACACACCCTATATATATTCCTAAAATATTCCACAAATGTATATATATTTACTCAAACTGGGGGCGAAACCTCTTCCCCGTGGCTTCAAATTTTCTGGAAATATTACATCTCCAGTTTTGATTCCCAACACTACTCCCCCCCCCCAATGGTCATGAAATGTTCTATTAAGGGAGCTATCCCACATTGGAAGAAAACAAGCACTTTTATTTAAGGCCATATGTAGATCTCCCTATTCTTGCAACTCCTTCTCATATCTCATTGTAGGGAAAGTTGATGTGTTTTATATATGGTGGAGTGTATGGTATATACGGTACTATGCACAGACTAGGCCTTTAATGCAGATACAAGCAGACGGGCCGGGGGGGGGATGACTATGAGCAGGCAAAACACCATTCCTACTACCCACACTATATCTTTAGCAACTTGCAAAGCTCAGCAGACTTTGGCAGCATGGGAACATGGAGTTGTCCTGAGCTAGTCAGAGAAAGTGGGACAAGGGACAACAGTTGATTGTCCCATTGCATTGTTTACTTCTTGAAAACCACAAACATTATAAAGGCTTCTAAAGCTCCTGGAAATTACCCAGCATCGGGCAGCTATTCCTCAGCTCTTGCTAAAAATGTTTGTGTTGGGTCAATGGAAAAGATTAGCACTGAGGAAAGTACAAGTTGTAATACAGGGGAAAGATAAGGACGGGGGAAGGAAAAGCAAAGCAAAGCAATCTAAGATAACCCGGGTCATATAAAATCTAAAAATGCCAAGGCTTACTGTGCTTATTACATTTAAATAAATAATAAATAATACGGGGAAAGGGCCATCGGAATAAACTTTCATACAGTCTGCCAGGCCACGTGTTATCATTGCTGTCTAGTCTTGATCAAATGGCTTTTTAAAAAAAGAAAGAAAAGAAAATAGCATTAGTATTCAGGTTTGTTGTAATCCAAGTCATCCTGAGAAAAGCTACACATCCATTCTCTTTACTGGTGCAACTGAAGATACCGTTGAATGTTCTTCAGCCGACTTCTATGACTGCCACTTTTCAAAGGGAAAAGTGATAATTTCTGCTTAAACTTTATTTTTTTAAGATATACCCCAGTCTTTCAATTGACTGATTGTCTTACAATACAATACTTGCACACACACAAGCTTGTACCCTGGGTCAGCGCATGTTTCTCTTTGGATCCCCTATTGGATCAGAGGGTTCTTCCTCATAGGGAAGCAAGCTATTTGCAATTTCTCCTTCAGTGGAGAATGGATTGGGCTGTGCTGCTCTTCACTTCACATGATGCCCTTCCTGGGAGGCCAAGAGTGCCGCCTTCCATTGGCCCCTTGGCTGACCAGAGGGGGCTTCCAACAAAAATCGATCAATCATTGAGTCGCTAAGCAGCAATCACAAGCTTTCCATTTGAAGGCATATAGCAATCTTAGAAATTTACTGAAGAATATTTAAATTGTGTATGGAGTTCCAGCAATAAAGATAATGGACTTTTAGGGATCAGAGTGTTGCAGAGCCTGAATATGTCTAGAGCAATTTTGAGTGCATAAATTGCTTCACAGTTATTTGCTCATTTATTCTGAGGGCCATCCTGGGAGTTAGTTAGGCTGAGAGAGAAAGTGACTTTTAGAAGTTGGTTGCTCAGTAAGATGCACAGACTTGGACTTCTCAGGTTCAAGCACAGAACTCGATGGCTTGACTCGCAGCTGAATGTGTGAATAGCAATGTGCTTTGAGGTAATGCAAGATGAAACGTAGGTTGTCTTTGCCTTGATAGAACTGGGATGGCCATAGCAAGTCTTGGATGGAGTCATGAACCAAACTGCACACTGTAGGGGTAGACCCATGATTTTACACCTAATCACATGGGAGAGCAAAAGGGACATATGAGTAGGAGGTGCTGAACCCCCACCCCTCCCACAATTTACCCCCCCCCCTTTCGAAGGTTACTTTTCCCCCAGCTGGCTTCATATGCCAGAAATGAGCTCAAGATGGATAAAGTGTCTTGGGTGGGGAGAAAGGCTGTGGGGAGATAGGCAGCAGGCCCTGGAATAGTTCAAGACCCTTCCACTGATCCACTGACCTCTTTTACTATATAAATTGGGCTGCCCCACTCCTTTGCTTTTTATGTGATTGAAGCAGACTGGAGTCTAAACAAGCTGGCCTCTGCCAGCATTGGATGTAGCTTGGTGCTTTGTTATATAACTCAAGTGTTTCATTTTGGTGGCACTGGAAAATAACAGGTGGAATTCAATGTTGCTCTAAGTGGGGAATGAGCATGAGTACAAGCTCATGCAATGGGACTTCGCCCTCCCCCCCCCCCATATGTGCCCCTAAACCGATTCTGAGATTTTCCCAAGATTTAGGGGGCACAGGAAAGAGGAGATGGGAGGAAGTTCCACCATGGGAGTGGATCTTGTTTCACACATGCAACAACTTGCTTAAATCCCACCCAAAGCTTCCGAAAGGGAAAGGGCAGATAAGGGCAGTTCTGAAGGTTTTTGGTTTGGTTCCTGTTGAAATGGAGAAAGTGTTTTTCTTCTGTGAGAGTAAAATTTAAAAATGATTTTATGACCCCAGAAGATGGGCATCTTGTCTGGCATCATTCATAACATGATGTCATCAACATGTGTATTGCAACTTAACCCTTAGAGCAGCTTGGCATTTTTAAAAAAAAGTTTTGATATTTTTTGCAATATGAATATTGAAGTATATTTATTGCTAAAACATGTTCTTCCTCCTCTTTGATTTAAATATTATCAAAGAGTCTTGTGACACATTTAAAGACTAACATGCTCCAATAAGCTTTAATGATGAAGGACACTTTGCTGGATGCATGGGTGGGGGTCTCCTGTTCATGTGGACCATGTGTGTTTCACTTTTCCATTTTAAAGATGAACCAAGTCTCATAGGTTGTTTTTGGGAATCCATTCCACAGAACTGGGTTTAGATTTTCAATGAGAAGCTATACTCTTCTTTATCCAAGTGAAGACTAAGAATAGGTTTGAACAAGAATGTCTAGTTTCGCTAAGTTATGGGTCAATGTGGGTAGCCTTTTAGTAAGTACAGGGATAAAGACACCATCCCTCTCCTGAATTCCTGATTTGTAAACAAATGCTTTTTAAAAATAAAAATATATAATTAACTAAACAAGATTTGTATTAAAACCAAGTATATTTTTCCTTAGCTACAGAGCATAAACTTGTTAGGCATTACTGCTGTCCCATTCATTAGGCACAATTCCTTGCTGTCCTATAACTCCTGTTTATTTTATTGGGGCTTGCAAATAAGATTGTGCAACTTTGAGATTTTCTTTGCCTTTCAGACCTGGTGTGGATCTTGGCACCTTTTCTTACTGAGACAGATTATCTAGGTCCATTTCAATCTGGTTTCAGGTCTGGTTGTAGGACAGATACCGTCTTTGCCATCTTGGTGGGTGGCTTATGCTGGGAATTGGACAGGGGGAGTGTGTCCCTGTTGTTGGCTTTGCTGGTCCTTTCAGCAGCTTAACCATGGTATCCTTCTGGGCCCCCTTGCTGGGATGGGACTTGGGGGCACTGTTTTACAGGGGCTCCATTACCGGTAATTTGGTAAAGAAAAAGTGTTTTATATGCGTTGTATATGTAATATAACACTGTGACACCAGGTGGCGCTGTGGAGACCCGTCTTTCCCTACCAGATTTCCCTGTATGAGTTTACAACGCGTTTAACTGAATTGCTTCTTTGACATGTCTAGATCCAGCCCCAGAAAGTGGTGCTGGGAGGCTCTTGTTTGATGCCTTGCCCATTTGCCTGTGGAGTGCCTCAGGGTTCTGTTCTGTCCCCCATGCTATTCAACATTTACAATGAAACCTCTGGGAGAGGTCATCCAGAGTTTTTTGGGGTTTTGTGGCACCAGTGTGCTGACGAAACCTAGTTCTGTTCCTCCTTTCCACCTAAATCCAAGGAAGCTGTATCAGTTCTAAGCCAGTGTCTGCCATCACTAATGGACTAGATGGATGAGGGTGAACAAATTGAAATGCAATCCAGACAACACAGAGCTGCTCTTGGCCATTTGGAAGGCAGAACAGGGAACTGGGTTTCAGCCTGTGCTGGATGAGTAACACTCCCCCTGAAGATGCCGTTTCGCAGTTTGGGTGTGTTCCTGGATTCAGCTCTGACTGCAGCCAAGCTGTTGGCCAGAGCTGCTTATAGGAAGCATACAACTTCCTTGTTCCAACAGCTCCACTGGTCTGTTCCAGACACAATTCAAAGTGCTGGTTATAAGCCCTATGTGTCTTATTCCCAGGCTACCTGAAGAACTGTATTTTCCCATACAAACCTGCCTCGGCTCCAAAATCTTCAGAGGAGGCCCTTCTCTCAGTCCTACCACCCTCACAGGCACATCTATGGAGACATAGGAGAGGGCCTTCTTGGTGGTGGCTCCCAGACTTTGGCACTCCATCTCTAGTGGGGTTAGACTGGCTCCCTCCTTGTTTTCCTTTTGTCAGCAGGTTAAGACTATTTTATTCCAGTAGGCTTTTTGGGAACTGACTGCTTTTATGAAAAGGGTTTTTAACAGTGCTGCAATGTTTTTAGTATCTGTATTTTAATAGGTTTTTTTTACATTGTTTTAATTTGATTATTAAAGTTCAATTACCTTTTAACTATTTTTTAAGCTTTTATCTTTCTATGTTTTATTCAAGCTTCTTTTATTTTGTGTAAGCTGACTTGAGTCCCAGTTCTGGTGGGGAAAGGCAGTGTGTAAAATAAATAAATAATAATGATGATTTTTTAAAATGCTACTTTGAAAGTTGTGAATGTGTATATCTACTATACATGTTTTCCTTGTTTGCACTACTCTGTGCTTCATAGAAAATGTGTGCTCAGTTTATGCCACGCTAGAAACTGTGATATAGTACTTGTGTGCAAAAATAAAGTGTGGGATACAGATGCTGGGTAGAAGAATTAAACTGAGAATGCTCTAATGGTTGGGAAAATTGAAACCATAAGATGGAGCTCAAAAGAGGGTATACCAAATCAAAGCATGCAATACTTTTAAGCTTTTATTGTTTGTGCCTCTTATCTCAAAGGGATCTGCCAAATTAGAAAAAGCAGAAATCCTGCAAATGACAGTGGATCATTTGAAGATGCTCCAGGCGACAGGCGGGAAAGGTAAGGAATTGATTTTTGTACTGTTTCTAATATTAGCAGGGGGAAATCTCAGCAAACGCTCCCTTTGACAAGCTGGGATAGGCAGTTCTAGATTAAAGGACTGGAAATCAATGCTAAAGGCAGGGTTGAACTCGTGGGAAAGAACTACGGGGACAAAAGAACCACTTGACCCTGGGCTTGTGTTTGCTTTCATAACACTGTGGGAGAGTAAAGGCTTCATTCACAGGCAGCCCAGTCAGAGATTTGTTTGGGGTTTCCAAAGAGCACTGAAATCGGCACAAGGGAGACAAAACAAATACCCCAAACATCCAAACATAAACAAGGAGGGCTGCGGCAACAATTGTGCTGCATGAAAAACCAAAGTTAAAATTCATTATGCAGCTGCTATACCACGGGAAGTGGATCCAGAGGAAACTTTCCTTATTGTTTATGTATTGCCCTTTGTTCTAGAAAGAATGTTTTCCATGCAAAATTAGGCTGTGCCATTCATTCACCAGGACAGCATCTAAGCTTGGATCTTCTGTTGGATTGTTAAGAGGAAACCCAATACCACTAGAAAAAGAGCTATCCACAATCAGTGCTTATTTTGTGTGCCTGCATGTTTGCGATGTGGAATTGGGAATGTGGCTTTCGAAGAGAATAATGTCTCTTTTCTTATCTCGTTTTTTGAAAAAAAGAAAAGAAAAGCAAGCTGCTTTGGTTTAGAGAATTTTTGGAAATCTAGTTGCACTGCACACTAGAAATTCAGAAGCCAAACATCTGGAAGCCTAGAAAATTAATTTAAAATATTTTTGTGGGTTACTTTATTTTTGTTGTTTGTAAATGGAAATCGATAAAAGTGAATAGGAAGTTTTGAACACTGGTAAATATGTAATCATTGGGACTTTAGTGCTAGAAATTGTGTAGCTCAGATCTTTCCACAGTATTTCCCATTCACTGGTGGCCTTACCCAAGCCACTGTGTTTAATATTCAGTCCCATTCTCCAGTCGGAAGTATACCTTACAGTATGACTGTCTGAATTCCTGTGCAAATGTATATGAAGGGTTTTGAGCATCTTCAAGCTCTGTATAAATTGGAGATAAATAACTTGCTGCCCTCTAGATATTGTTGGATATCAGCTCTGTTCAGTGTGGTTCATGACCGGGGTGATAGGAGTTGCACTACATCCACAACTGGAAGGCCACCGTCGTCGTCTTCTTCTTCTTCTTCTTCTTCTTCTTCTTCTTCTTCTTCTTCTTCTTCTTCTTCGTAGCAGTTGTTGTTTTATTTATTCCCCATTCCTGTAATAAATCAAGGTTAGGGAACCCCATTATCCCTGACAATTGGCCATACTGGCTGGGCCTGATGAGAGTTGGGAGTCCAACATCTGGAGGGCCACCAGTTCCCCATCTCTGGTATAAACACATTAACATGAGTATTAACATGAGCATTAGTATTAAAATGAGAATGACCTCTCCTCACATCAAATGGGCGTTTTTTATGTGGTCGCCATTAGTCCCCCCCCCCCCCGATCCTACGCGGCTCCCTAAAATACAACCTGGCTCTGCCCCCTCCCACACTGGATACCTGGAGGTTCCTGCCTAAGTTAACCAATCCCAGCGAGGGGGGGGCATTGCCAGGGAAGTTGGCCAGGCAGGGTGGGACTGCCTTGCCCACACAATAGAGGGTGGAACTTACCAGGGAGTCCTCATTCGGCTCCAGAGCTCCTCCCACCCTACCCTCCCTCAGTTATGCCTTCTTTTGCAGGTTAACCTCTTCTCTACAGGTATGTGGGCACTGCTACGTCATTGGTTGCTGTTAAAGGACTGGGAAGGAAGGAATTTCCCTGCATTGGCAGGTTTTGCCTTCCCCGTAGCAAAACGTCACAACTTTGGCGGTTTCGGGCCTTGGGCGGAATCCTTTAGTCTATCTTCCCTAAATGGGGGGGGGGCACGAGGCGGTAACCCATGCCCCCACTGCAGCGGCGATCTCAGGGTTCCCCGTTAAAGGGGTTGTTTTGAGGGGAGTCATTGACCATACGCCGACAGGTTGTCAATGGTCTCCCCTGCGTTGCAGCAAAATGGGGGGCGGGCTCTCTTAACCCTGATGTTCCCCAGATCCTTGGCTGGGGACTGGGAGGGATAAATGCCCAATTCCTAAGCCAAGGTCTCCCTACATCTGAAACTTTATAATAAAGTTGCGGCCAATTTTAATCCCATAACACGTTGTCATGAATCATTATTCCACTAGGGAGTCGCCTGGGGTTGGGGGTGGGTCTCTGCCTGTCTGCGCAATTCTTTATTAGGGGAATGGGCCAGGCAGAAGTCACGTTCTCCCAATTGAGGCGCCATTTGCATGCCCCCCACCCACCAACCTACAGTCGGACCTCAGAAGTCAAACACCTTTAAACTTGAACGTTTCAGCTACCAAACGATCGAAAACCAGAAGTGATTGTTCCGGTTTTCGAACGTTTTTCGGAAGCTGAACGTCTGGCGTAGATTCCAATTGGCTGCAGGAAGCCACGCCTTGGTTCTCGAACTGTTTCGGGAATCGAATGGACTCCTGTAATGGATTAAATTTGAGAACCAAGATACAACTGTATTTCACATGGAGGTTGTTGGAACATTAACAACTATCCCCCTCCTTTCTTGCCAGTTCCCCCTGCTACACTATTTCAGTTTGTCTCTGGAGACCAAGGTAAAGGTAAAGATAAAGGGACCCCGGACCATTAGGTCCAGTTGTGACCGACTCTGGGGTTGCGGCGCTCATCTCGCTTTATTGGCCGAGGGAGCCAGTGTACAGCTTCTGGGTCATGTGGCCAGCATGACTAAGCCACTTCTGGTGAACCAGAGCAGCGCACGGAAACGCCGTTTACCTTCCCGCCAGAGCGGTACCTATTTATCTACTTGCACTTTGACATGCTTTCGAACTGCTAGGTTGGCAGGAGCAGGGACTGAGCAACAGGAACTCATCCCATCGCAGGGATTCGAACCGCCAGCCTTCTGATCGGCGAGTCCTAGGCTCTGTGGTTTAACCCACAGCGCCACCCGCGTCCCTTGGAGACCAAAGTACTGCACATCAAATAAAAGATACATTCTTAGTATCCTTGTAACAATTTGCATGACTTAATATGCGTGCAAAACAAACTCCTTCTGTGCTGTACTTGATTTTAAAAAGAATTTGGGAGGTTGCTGAACCTTAAGAACTGGTATTTTCAAAAATGATGCTGGGTATGTTTGTTTGAAGGGGGAATATTTGTGAATTTGATCAGTGTGGACAACAGCCACTTTTTCCTTTGGAAAGATAAATGGTTATCTTTGGTTAACTACTGGTAATGTGTCTTCCTGTTCCTACTAATTCACACATGGTCTTAAATATTCACATTACTAGTAGTCCTTCACCATGATTGACATTCCCAAGCTACACTCTAAAATACAATGCAATTGTGTCATGGGCCTCAAAAGCTTTACAATATCCTTTTTGAGACTATCTGACCAGAGTTGTACATTTCATTTCAAATTTGGTCTTGCAAAATAATTTGGTATAAAGGCATTATAATATGGACAGTTTTCTTATCTGTCCCTTTCCTAATGATTCCTAATGCAGGATTCACCCCTTTATAAAGCTGCTGCACTCTGAGTCCTCGACAGCGTTAATAGAATGAGATGCTCTTTGTTTCACCCACCCAGAGAAGACCTTGTTGTTTTTGTTAAAATAATAATAATGGCAAGCACCAGTTGTATGGAGGAGCAAATCCACAATATTGAAATATTGCAAATATTGTATTTAAATATCACGGTAAAAGGAACAGGATTTCAAAGGCTAATAATTATGTGCCTATGTTTGTGACATACACAGGCATTGTTCAGCAATATGGTGGAAAATCTTGCATTGGAAGTTTAGTCTTTTTAATCCTTTTCCTATTGTTCAAAATGTGTGTGTGTGTGTGTGTGTGTGTGTGTGTGTGTGTGTGTGTGTTTGAAGAGTCTCAGACACTGATGGTCTTCATTCTTTCTCACTGTAATGTCTGGTTGCAAGTTGACTTTAGCACATTTCAGTTCCATCAGTGAGCATATGCATAATACAAAAGCCATTTGAAAATAATGTTCTGGGAGCCTTAAAGAGAAAGAGCAAGAACATGGGTAGGAAAACTAAGGCCCGGGGGCCAGATCCGGCCCAATCGCCTTCTAAATCCGGCCTGCGGATGGTCCAGGAATCAGCGTGTTTTTACATGAGTAGAATGTGTCTTCTTATTTAAAATGCATCTCTGGGTTATTTGTGGGGCATAGGAATTTGTTCATTTCCCCCAAAAAAATATAGTCTGGCCCCCCACAAGGTCTGAGGGATAGTGGACTGGCCCCCAGCTGAAAAGGTTTGTTGACCCCTGAGCTAGAATATTATAGAACTGCCATTTCAAGAAAGACCAAAAGAAAAGAAAAAAACAAAGAAATCCCATTGGGTCGCTAAATTCATTTCTTGCTTTCTGTGTTCCAGGTTACTTTGACGCTCATGCTCTCGCCATGGATTTCATTAGTATTGGGTTTCGAGAATGTTTAACTGAAGTTGCGAGATACCTGAGTTCAGTGGAAGGTCTGGACACATCTGACCCTCTCAGAGTTAGACTAGTCTCTCATCTCAGTTCCTGTGCTTCTCAGAGGGAAGCTGCAGCAATGACCTCAACCATGGCACATCACCACCACCCTTTGCATCCTCACCACTGGGCGGCAGCTTTCCACCATCTCCCTGCAGCTTTACTGCAGCAGAATGGACTCCACACTTCTGACATCTCCCCATGCAGACTCTCGACAGCATCAGAAGTGCCTCCCCATGGATCTGCTCTGCTCACGGCCACTTTTGCCCATGCCGATTCTACGCTTAGAGTGCCCTCTGCCGGCAGCGTTGCTCCCTGCGTCCCGCCGCTTTCTACCTCTCTCCTCTCGCTCTCAGCCACCGTACATGCCGCAGCAGCGGCGGCAGCTCAGAGCTTTCCGCTCTCTTTTGCTGGGGCGTTCCCAATGCTGCCACCTAGTGCAGCGGCCGCAGTGGCAGCTGCAACAGCAATCAGCCCACCGCTGTCAGTATCAGCATCTGCCAGCCCGCAGCAAGCCAGTGGGAACGGAAGCAGTAAACCCTACCGGCCTTGGGGGACTGAAGTTGGAGCTTTCTAAAAAAAATCTACACAAGCCTTCCTGGGGCATTTTACAGTTGCAATAGAAAGTCTTTCACACAAAGACTGTTAACAGGTCAAGTAGCCCTTTGGATTCCCAGAAGACGGGAGGGAAATAGTAAGACATATTCTGCCTTAATATTGGTCAGAATGAACAGGAGGTGTTTCTTGTTCACCAGACTGGACCACAGTGATCTTCAAGAACGATGACTCCCCTGTAGGCATTTCCTGAGAAATGTATAGAGTATAGAATTAATCCTCTTGCCATGCATTTTTATTTGTTAAAGGGGCGCTGGATTTATAGCTAAAGAAGCCTACCTGAAAGATGAACGCTAAGTTTAAAATGCGCAAGTGCCTGACCTCTTCCAAATGTGTGCGGGGGGTGTGTGTGTGTGTGTGCACGTGTATGTGTTTTTCTTTACAAGGCAAATAATAAAAGTCCAAGTATGAAAATAATACTGGAGAGAAGAGTACAGAGATCCAGCACAGGGATACCATTCTTGAACAAAATGTATACCCTAAGGCTGTATTCCCTTGACATGAGGGGGATCTAAGCAACCTAACTGTGCAGGATTACAAACTATGGAATAGCCAAGCAGATAATTGAGGGTGTATACGCTAAATTTAATCTAATCTAATTCACTTTCTTTGTGCAGACTTGTCAGATGGTGACATGCATGATATTGACAGAAGCACTGATCTCTCCAGTGCTTGGTCTTACAAGACTTCAAGCATCCTGGCACTAGGTGGCATAAAGTTATAGCCAAGTGTGTTACATGTACATGTGTGAACACCAGGATAAATCTGACTTATTTGATTCCCTTTGCAAGCGAAAATACCGCATCCTCCAGATGGGATGCAAGCCCTCTTCATAGTCAGCTGTTGGGAATTGGCATGAATGAGTAGCTGTAATGCAGGCAACAGGATCCTTTGGGTTGTCTTTCTCTGTTGCCAGTGTTTTTGTATCGGTTCAGTTCTCAACCCAAACAAAAGTGTTGGGAGTTTAAGTTATGTTCTTACTACCCAGACAAGCAGTGCTACAAAAATGCTTTGCTTTTTTTTTTATTGCAGCAACATGAAATAACAAGTATTTTAATTCATTGACTCAAGAGCTAGAAAGTTTGTTGTTGGGGGTGGGTCGGGGAAGCAAGTTAAATAAAAGCACAGCATGTATTATTATGCACTTCATTTCTCTGCTGTGTGGAGAAAGCAATAAGCAGTGAGAATGTTAAACATTATGCAAAATATACTTTTAAAATATTTGTTTTAAAAATACTGTTCCTAGTCAGGGGTGGGGTGGGAAAATTGTGCATTATTTTGTTAACCTTTTTTTCTATGCAAAAGTCTTTAAGTATCACTAATTAAATGAAGTCTTTTTTTGACTGCCTTCTGGTTTGTTTTGGTGTGCCCTCTGGAAGTGAAAGGTCTGCCTGTGAGGTAGAAGTTCAGATCAGCCCAGATGGAGAAACTTCCTGCACTTGCTGTTCTGTGTGTGCTTGTGCACATGCACAGTGCTAACCTATTCTACAACTTCTGAGTGTACAATGTGGTCTCTTCAGTTTCTGCATAACTTGCTTGTACCCCATGTTTGGGGACATCATGCTATGAAAAAGTCTACAGTTGAATGTCCAAACCTAAGAGTGACTTTGGAAGGCCGAGCTAGACACAATGTTCTGCACATGACTGGTCCTTTGTATGCTTAGCTTTTGTTGGTTAAATAGCAGTTGCAGGGGAGCTGATCCAGATTGGGGGCTGCAGGATGGAGAGGGCATTGAGCCAGTTAATCCTGCTACGGTGCTGACTGTGCCCCATGCTTCCCCAATGACTTCTACTTGCCCCCAGGACAGAAGCTACCAATGTTACTAATGTTAGTTTTCCTCCAGGGAGAAATCTTCTCTGCCCCCATGGCTGCTATTTAATTAATGAAAACCAAGCACATGAGGTACAACCACACACGTAACATCTAGGCTGGCCTTATATTGGTTCAAAGTGTTTGGTGATACATGATAAATAAGAAAGATAGATAACTGCAGCCATTCTCCCTGGTCCTCAATGGTTTTAGTTCCCAAAAGGGGAACCTAGGACAAAACAAAAAAGATGGCTAGCAGTTAGGAATGGTTTTTCTCGTTTTCCCTGTCTTAGGTTTTTTACATACATTTCCACATCAGTTTGCATTTTTTTAAAAAAGTCGTCATGAAAATTCATCAGTGTCTCAGTGCAAATTTATCCTACTATACACATTTTTGAATGAATTTCTGAAAAGCTGTTTCCCCTAGGATTATGCATTTTTGTACATTATTTTCATGAACACATGCATCTTTGTGCACAATATTTGGTTGGAGAACTGCATTGCAAAGTGTGAATTTTGATTGACGGCTGTGTCTTGGGTTCAGCTATTTCAGAAAGCAAGGCTTGTCTTTAAATGCAAACTTTAAATCCAGTTTCTCTCTGCCTCCCACCTCCCAATCCCTGCTTGAAATATTCACATTTTATATTAGCACAGGAACAAGCAGATTAAAATTTATTCTCTGTTGCAGTTCTAAGGACCCTCCTTAGAGGGTCCCTGCTGTCTCCTTGGCAGTTTGCAAAGACACGGAAAACAATAATGGTTACCCCATTGGCCCCAACATGAACAATCCACAACAAAGTGAGCACACAGTTCCTGTCCTAGATTGGCACTCCGCTGCCTAGCTCAGTTAATAAATTATCTGGGAGGGCCAAGAACATCAGCTCTGCACTTCTCCTAGATGGCCTTCACATAACAGAACAGGGGTTTTTTTAAGTAAAACTAGGCACTATATTTTGTGTTTATCTCACACAGCAATACAGTTTAAGCTATAACTTGACATATACACTTCTGAACTATGGCTCAGATTCTGCCCCATTCAAAGGTCCTCAGGCTGAAGCCTGTACAATGGTACCTCGGGTTAAGAACTTACTTCATTCTGGATGTCCGTTCTTAACCTGAAACTGTTCTTAACCTGAAGCACCACTTTAGCTAATGGGGCCTCCTGCTGCTGCCGCTGCACCGCCAGAGTACGATTTCTGTTCTCATCCTGAAGCAAAGTTCTTAACCCAAGGTACTATTTCTGGGTTAGCGGAGTTTGTAACCTGAAGCATCTGTAACCCGAGGTACCACTGTAGACCAGAGTTGGGGAACCTGTGGCGGTGCTGATGTCACTGGATTTCAGTTCCCATCAGCCCCAGCCAGCATGGCCAGTGGGCAAGAATTGTGGGAGCTGTGGTCCAATATCTAGAGGATATTGCCTGAACTGAAAGTGAGTGTAAGTCAGCAGAGAATGAAGTGTGTGCATGTCAGCTAGAAAATGCTAGTGAAAAGCTTTGCTTGCATGCTAGGGCTGGATAGGACTTGTACTGTAATAAGATGCTGAATTAACAAAGCAGGAATGAGTTGAGCCCTTTCAAATAAAACCTGCTTTTCCTACAGCTTGTGCCCATGTTGCTGTCAGGGAGCAAAGCAAGGGGTTCACATGGGAATGACAATCTAATAGTCAAAGGGACATAAGTGTTATTCCAGTGTAGTGCTCTGTCATTGCAGAACTGGTTTGGCTGTAGTGATACTCTGCGTAGAAAAAAATGGTCTAAACTATATATATTTTTCCCTACAGCACTATCATAACAAAAGAGAAAGGGATAAAATCCAAAAATGTTCTAAACCTTTTAGATCCTGTTTAAACCATGTAATGTTTTCAAATAATTTACTTCAAATGATAAGCTTAAGAATAGCTGTATTAATACACTGAGAAACAATTCAGCATCATGATGCTTTTAAAAATAGATGCAAAATATTCCCTTTACCTAGCTTCTTTTAAAAAGGAGGGGCAAAAAAATTACAAGGCGCTCAAGCAAATCAGATGCAAATATATTTATTGGATTAAGCCACAAACACTGATCTGCACAGATAAAATACTGTGGCCAGTAATAATGAAGGAAAAACATATTTGGCTACTCCTTTAAGTGCCACTTTGTCTTCCTTCAGGACCTGGTAAACCTGCAAGAATGAGTCACATTAGTAAATCACTATTCAACCACAATGTGCTTTTCTAAGAGAATGAGGATTACGACAGTCAGTGCCTGCTGCCCACTGACAATCATGGGAACTGACCTCAGTAATAAATCCAGGCATTATCTGGCTCAATACTGACCAGTTCTCACGCCACAACAACTCTTTTGATGTGACCGTCAAAAGCCAAGGATGCCCAAAAGCAGTAGCAGAATTATAAGCAAAAGCCACACGCGCACACACACACACAAATAGAAATAATTTAGCAGAAATCTGTAAAGCCTGCTTCCCAGGCAGTCTTTCTGTGGACCATTCTGCCCTGTGCCAAAGACTTCACAGATGTAAAGAGAATGAAAATGTTGCCGTATTTGTGCACATAATATTTACTAATACTGAGTATGATCCAACCAGAAGTTAAGTGCTGTTATGTCTCATTGATTCTAGGAGGAGAGATTTAAACCTAAGTGGGGGAAAACTAAAAACACACAATGGGACTTACAAAACTTAATGCCAGCTGGATCTTGCCCAATGTTTGCCCATAATATACAGACTACAGTATTATTGATTTTCAGCTCCACCTTTCATGTGTACACAAAGCCAGAGAAAAAGCTTAGCACATGAAGCAATCCTTATCCTTGATACAGGGCTGTAGCATAGCTACCATGCTGAGAACCCATATTCCTTGCCAGATGTTCTGGAAACATGGGAGATAGTGGCTTCCTAGAAGCTCAGGAGGCAAATTCTTGCCACTTAGCCTTTCACATAGGCACTCTCCTGTACGACACATGTTTATATACTACAGTGCCCTCACACAATGGGGAAATAGCAAGGTTACATGTGCAAGTCATGCCAGTGCACCTATTGGAGTTGCCCCCAGCAGATGTGCATTCAGTACCAGTGCAGAGAGAGGCCGACGCATGTAGCCATCGTTCCTTAATAGACCAAGAGGGAACAGGTTATATGGGGCAAACACACTACTTTTCACAGTAGTGCTTGCTTGTGGGCGATGGCCCTCTAAGACGCTGAATTAACACGAGAGTGTTCATTGCAAACAGCCTACAGATCTAAGGGGACATATTAGCTGTACAGAACATTTTGTTTTCTTCTTGCATTGATGAATTGCTTTCCCTGAGGCATCCCAAAGCGATTTACAATATATGAGATGTGTAAAACAGTTACCTGATATTTTTCCTGCAGGTGGCTACAAGCTTTTAGAACTCCAAACTGTTTCAGTGGGAGCTGGAGGAAAACATTTTTTGATTCAGAATTCTGTTAACAAAGCGACAACACAGAAGGCTTGAGTTTCTGCAAGGGATGGATGAACCTTCAGTTTCTCATTTTTTACAGTCTTAAGTTCAATTTTCCCACTTTTTTAAAAAAAATGTGTACAAATTTTCAAGCAATTTCCTCTCAATATATGCATTTTTGTACAAAGTTGTTGAATATTTTTGCAATTTTTGCACGTTATTTTCATTAACATGAATACTTTTGCCTAACATATGTATTTCTTTGGTTAGAGAACAGCATCTCAACATTTGAACAAGTGTGAAATTTCCGCTTGTCCTGTGCTCAAGAAAGCATGAGTCCGAACCACTTTCTAAGGCTTCTGATCATTTTAATTGGGGATCTTCATGTAACGCACGGACCACACAATGGAGCTACGAGTCCTCCCATCTATTATTTATAAAAAGGATGGTTTCGTTTAAAAGTAAAGTGTTGTTGTCAGCTAGGAGGAAGGCACCTCAGGACCACTTCATTCAATGAAAAGCATTCCCTGGTACGGAAGAATTATTAACCAAAAGCGTGCGCACACATGACGCGTAGGAGTCTCACAATTTCCTACAAAGAAATAGCTTGGACAGCTGCTTTTTCATTTGTCTTAAGTACTACTGTACTGTAAGTCGCATCGCTACATTTCAAACAAACACAGAAATTTCTTTTAGGCCCAAATGAAACTTTGGTCATGGGACTAGCATGCCCCCTTGTGGGATACTTCTGTATTTATTCTAAGCAACAGTAGACCAAATGGCTTTTGGAATGCTGCAAAATAGTTTGAAGAATGGAAAAGAAGCTTCTCTTCCCAAGGCCACTAACAGTCAGAGCAGACAGTGTTTATTATTAGTAGTATTATTAGTATTAGTATTAGTATTATCATTACTACGACATTTGCATCCTACCCTTTCTTTAAAGAGCTCAGGTCAGGAAATACTGTATAACAAGCAAAATAGAAAGAGAACCTACCCAAGTGACTCTGATACTAAACCCCACATTGACACTAAGTACATAAAAGAATATAAGCTTTACCACCCCACGCCACCCCTCTTCCCCTTTTTCTTCCCACCTTTTTACTGCATGTAACACCAATGTCTCACAACAAATGCAACTGATCTGTAGAAATAACAACCTGAAAAAAGAGATAACGCTTGTACTTTTGTAAAACTATGAAAATATTTAATAAAAAATATTTTTTAAAAAACACATAATAATTACAAATACTGGTAAAAAAGAAGTTGTTGAGGCTTTGGAGTACTGCATTTCTGTTACCACGCAGAAATAGGGATGCAAGCTACGAAGCTGAATAGTACTTTGATTAAGTGGAAAGTTCATCCACAGATTGAATGCAAAAAAATTGCAAATATACGGAGTGAAAAAGCACATTTGCTTCCATCTCGGATCCTCGTTGAGGAACATGACATCGAAACTACAATAAAAGCAACTTCCCTGACCGGGAATCGAACCCGGGCCGCGGCGGTGAGAGCGCCGAATCCTAACCACTAGACCACCAGGGAGCTGTGGAATACGCTTGTCTGCTTCTTTATGAGAAAGTATTCCATTGGTTTACCTTCCCTTAATCTGCATAAATTCCGCCTATACATGTCACCCCGCCTCTTGATGTTAAATGACCTATCAGCATGCCTTTCTGCTCCCGCACCTTAAAACCGTTCCTATTTAGTGCCCTGCTTTGCAACCGAACGTTGACGCTGGCTCCGCCTTCTCAGCGCAGCAGGCTAGGCTGCTTTTGTCAGCATCTGACAAAGAATAGGTCGCTCTTCTAGCCAGTCTGCCAATTTCTCGGCTATCGCGAGAATGGGCGTAAATGCGTTCTCTTTGTCCGGCCCGTGTTTTGTTGACTTCTCAACACAGAGATAAAAGTGTAGAGTAACGTATTCGTTGTCTGCGCGGTATACTTCCGGATTCACCATGGAATACCTTTCAAAATATCCTATGGGGCAGAGCAACGGCTCATAGAAATAACAAGAAATTCAAATTTCAAAGAGCAGTGACTGTTCATCCCTCGCCCCCCAAAAAAACATTTTTTGTTTACTCTTTAAACATTCTCAACACGTGTCAAACCTACATAACTTCAGCATGAGTTTGTAACTGCAAAAGAAAACATGATAAAAAGCAGCTGATTGTGGCAACGCAAAAACAAAAATATTTAGTACGGCATCAATAAAATTATGCGGCCGTAATAAAATCTGCCAAACCTGATGCTCATAAAGGCTCCCAACCCACAAACACAATCTAGATTTGCAGATAAGTTGATGTGCGTGAGAGAGGACAGCTCTGAAACAGTGACTTCTCTGCAGATCAAAGCTGAAGCTGGACTGGGTTCCCAGTAAAATGTCCACACACAGAACATCCCTCGGAAGCAGGCAATCCCCAAACCCTCCTGAGCCAAACCCAGTCCCCAGTTGTACGCACGCACTTGTGCGCCGCCACGAACTTGCACACAGGGCAGCTTGCGCCGTCGAAACTACCCTAAGCCCCTCTGCTGCTTGTGCGGCTCTTCCCTTCTTCGCCTCCGCGACTTCTCAGCGCAGGAGGACGGAGAGCCTTCCTTCGCAGAGCCTCGACTTCTTTCTGTTTGAACGCCTCCTCGTGCCCGGTGGATGGAGCCCGAGAAACGGGCTTCTCCAGTCCCCGGGATGCCCGTCGCTGTTTCTTCCTTGCATCTCTTGAAAAACTTGCACGTCCAATTTTAGGAATCGGGCGCGCTGCTGCAGTTGCGTTAAGTTCTTTAGCAACCGGCTCCTGGATCTCAATCTTTCTCTGGAATAAAGGAATCCTTTAAAGGATAGAATTGAAGAGAAGGCTGTAATAAACAAAGACCGCCTCTATCTTTATCGTTACCAGTATAACCACGATCAGCAAGACATATATGTGAGATATATTTTAAGGATTTTTTCCTTCGCGTTCCCTTTGCTTGTTTCTTTGCATCACGGTAGATCATCAGGGCATCTTTCTCCACCAGTTCGATTCGATTCCTCTATTCAGGCCGATCTGCTGGATTTCGATGCAATTTTTTTTTGGGGGGTAGGGAGAGTAATTACACAAAGTGCTCTCTCTTTTTGCTTTTATAAAGAGCTGCGGCGCTGCAGACTGGGGCTGGGACACGTATTGAATTGCACAGCACTGTCTGAATGCTCGTATCGCCGTGTCGTTGAACCTTCGAGACAAGGATCTCGAACAATAAATCGTGAAGGCGAGGAGCTGAATGCGTTATTGCTGTAGCATAACAGAGCTACACTTTGCACTGCACAGTTACAGCTGCTTTTTTTTAAAAAAAAGTCACCATCACCTAGCAGTACTTCTGACAGACGAACCCAGCAGATGGAGCTTGCCTTCATCTAAGCACCCCTATTTGGCTGTGAAGGGTGATTTAGCCTGTACTTCCCCTACACTTACTTGGGATTAAGTGTCATTGATGAACTCAATGGGATGTTGTCGTTTACGGTGAGTGGGCACGTGCCAGGAGTGCAGTTAACCTGCTCGATTTCTGCCTATCATGCAGCTATACGAGAACGTAGGATCCCAGCTTTAGGATTATAGAGGTTTAATGCGCGCAAGAAGGTAGTTACGACTAAAGATAATTTCTCCTGCACCCGATCAATGGCATCTGAACCCAGAAAATCCACAACGGATCAACTTGTACTACCTGACAGGTCAACATTTTGTCACAGCCCAGCTTTCTTCTCACCGACACCTCTGTGTATCACTCATTTGATAAAGCAGGCGATTATCAAGCCCTGTGCAAGAACGTTCACTTTCACACACTTCTACTTTCTTGTTAGTACACAACTAGATTTCGGGGTGGGACGAGAATTAACTATTTTTAAAATTAACAGGTCCCAAGGAAGAGGATTCATTCGCATATTATATAAAAGTTTTCTAAACCGCGAGACTATTGACAGACAACTCTAAAGCAATATACAGTACTACAAATCTGAGGGGTTTTTGTGGTCGTTAAAATTTGCACATTGAGTTTTAGCAGAACCGTGTTCTCAGAACTGTTTGCAATGATAGGTAATAACGGAACCAATTGAGACTGCAATCTTAACCCCGTTCACCTGGGAATATGCTCGACTGACATCAATAGAATTTAAGAAAAAGCATGGACAGCATAGTAGCCTGAAATTAAAGCAGTAAAGCACCAAATCATAAAACCCTAAAATACTGAAATCTCAGTACCCATATTGCAGGCGTGAGTTCTGCTCAGAGTGGGTGAAACCACTCTGGGAACTAATTAAGAAGAAAACCTCAAAGTTATACGGAAAGCGAAATGACAACTTTTGAAAAAACACAACTTCCCTGACCGGGAATCGAACCCGGGCCGCGGCGGTGAGAGCGCCGAATCCTAACCACTAGACCACCAGGGAGCTGAGAAGCTATATCTTCGTCTGATTTATGTAAGACACTTTGTTATTTTGGGTGCCACATGACAATTTTTTAAAAGGAATTTAAATTTAGAGCAATTCAATTGTTCCCTGGCTGGGAATCAAACCCACGCTGCAGAATGAGAGGACCAAATCCTAACCACTAGACCTTGGACCAAAGTCAATAGCTAAATTATACATTCCATAGAAATAATGAGCATGGTAATTGCAATTTATACCAAACAAGAGTGGCTCTTTCATATCAGTGAAATCTCTTATTGGAACTTATTTCACATTTATCTAAGTGCAGCTACTGTAACATGTCCACTCCTATCTCATTTATGAAGTTGTACAAATTCAGTTTTCCAATTTATTTACTGAATTATCATGATGATGTGAGTATCCTATATAATGGAGAGGTAATGGGACTGTTAATAACAGCTATGCTGACCTATTTGTGAATCAGACAAATGATTATATCAAAATAATAGAAGGATCACTATAAAAGCTGGGACATAAATACTTCAGGAAGTGAAATTAAATGTAAATACACGATTGCTTTTACTTACATCAGTTGTTGGTTTACAGTATCAAAGCAATAACATAGCAAAGTACATTTTAGATTAGAATTGATTTATGGCATTTACCAAACAAAAACTAAACTATGAATTAATTAAATGTAAACATGCAAGCACCACCTCTACTAGCATTTCTAGTTCTGAAAGAACATCCTTTGCACTAGTGTGCCCAGCTCACTGCTTTACCCCTAACCCCTTTAATTCCTTCATTAAAGTTACAGTGCAAATTTGCAAAACTATATAAAATGCAATCCTAACCTCACTTAACTAGGAGTAAGCCTGACTGGACTCAGTAGAACTTACTTTTGAATAGACATGGTTAGGATTGGGTTGTTAGTCCAAGGTATCGTCCACGCAGTGGCGTAGGGTGGGGGGTGCAGGGGGGGCCGGCCGCACCGGGCGCAACATCTGGGGGTTAGGGTTAGGGGGCGCAAATCCACGGGTTGTGGGGCGCAAATCCACGGGTTAGGGGGCGCAAATTACTTGCCTTGCCCTGGGTGCTGACAACCCACGCTACGCCACTGCGTCCACGTACGGTACCTGGGAGTAGGTCCCCTTGAATATATATCAGAGTAGACATGATTAGAATTGCAGTAGCTCTGTAACAAGTCAGCAGGGTATATATGGGTTCATAAAGAAACAAAAATGATCCAAAGCCAAATTGTAGCTCTTTGGGTTATTGATGCTATTGAACAATTTCATACACTTTGACAGCCACAATGTTAAGGTAGGCTTCTTTTAGGTACCCCAAACTGGAAGAAAAACGTAGCAAAATAGTATCACAGCCTAATCCCATATGCATGTTTACTCCCACTGAATTCTAAAGCAAATGCAGATATGTGTGTCTCCCTGGGTTTTCTAAAATCAGCTCGAGGCCTTACCCCTCTGGATTTGGTTTGCCATATCGTTAATGTCTCTTGTTCTTGTGCCTTTAAGGGCAGCCTGGAAAATAGAAATTGAGCAGATAAAGTTTCTTCTGGCTGCTGGAGATAAGTGGTAAGGCACTGTGACCACAGGAGGAATAGGAAAAGCTGACATCCAACTGAGAAATATGGATCTCTGACATACAACACAACTAAGGCTTGTAAGGTACTAACAATGTTTCCATAAGGAGGCCCAGGGTTGAGGTGCACAAGACTTATCACAGGTATGCAGAAGGCACAATATCAGCAGGCGCAGCCTTTTTACCCATGAATGACAAACTGCACCTGCCCAAATTTAAAATGTTCTCCGCTGTTAAAGGTACAGGGACACTGTTTGCATCTGATCACCTTGTTCTTCCACCAGTGCCTGCTTTGTAGTTTGTCCTTTTTTTTGAGATATGATCTAACATGAGGAGTGTAATAAATGGCTGAGATGCTGAGGGGAGATAGGAGGCAAGTTCTGGGAAATCTTCCTGTTTTCCCTGCCTGCCTTCTCAAAATCTCCCATAAACAGGCCAACACCATGCCCCTCTGACTACTGAAACACTAACCATCATCTTGGCTGAGTTGTGAAGCAGGGGGAGTTGTGTGCTGCAGTTGCAACAGAACCCAAAGTGCATTGTCAAGAAGAAAATGAGAAGTCACAACCCATGATGGGAAAATCCACTTTTCAGGGCAATATTTCAGTTCTCAAAAAAATGCTTTTAAATTATTTGCCTTACATTTTTTTCTGCCTGAAGCTCTTGTGCCTTCAATAGCTGAACAGGTAGAAGTGCAAGCTAATGATCCAGTTATGCAAAAAGCTACACACTGAACTCTTGCACTGGAACGAAACATATGGAGTCTGTCAGGAAAAACGCAGATAATACCCTTCTTACTCACAACTGAGCAAGCACAAGCATATTACGGAATATTCGCAAGGAGGGGCAAAGAGCTTCTTAGTTTTGGGATATG
Organism: Podarcis raffonei; assembly: GCF_027172205.1. NCBI lineage: Eukaryota > Metazoa > Chordata > Lepidosauria > Squamata > Lacertidae > Podarcis > Podarcis raffonei. The sequence continues at coordinate 58,904,417 of NC_070604.1, forward strand.
ACACTTTGGTGGGTTCGGGCCTAGCCCTTGAAGCAAAGAATCAGAAGGTTAGCTCTCTTCTCCTCTCATTTGTTTAAACTAAGGGTGGGGAAACCAAGGTCCTCCAGATGTTGCCCAAGTCCAAGAGCTCTCAAGCCCAGCCAGCATGGACAATAGTCATGAGCATTTTCTGGGTGGGTGGGGGACTGCTTCCTTGCTCCTGGCGCTCAGAAACACAAGTTGTTGAAGGCAGGTAAATGGCAGCATATGAGCTGGCTCTACCATTTGACAGACTGAGGAAGCTTGTCTAAAAGTGGCTGCTTTTAGGTGTTAAGCTACTTGATTATTGTGGTATTTTTACTCACAAGGAGAGGCATTTGTGGCATATTCTATCTTAAATGCCAACATAATGTGGGTGTTATACACCTTGCCTCTGGGAGAAGGCATTTCCCCACAACCTGCCCTCAGGCAGCAAAAGGCCTTGGGCTTGAAAAAGCACACACATTTCAAACAAGGCCATGTTGGGGGGCCATTGGCCAAGAGCTCCCCTGTGGGACAGGTCGTGATTCTAGTAGAACTTTTTGCTTAGAGCAGCGCTGGAGGGAAAACGACCCCAAACCCAGATTAATAAGAGGTGGACGCTCCACGCATGCTCACAGACTTGTGTGTACACGGCACCGTCCAGAGAATGACAGGTTAATAAATATCATTAGGAATGGACGTGTTTTTGCCAGATACAGTATTGGGGAGGAGGAGGAACTGATTCTGGGCGAGAAGGGAGAGTGGAGCACGTCACGAGGAAATGACTGCACCCGCTGCCTTCCCTTTCCCCGCTTCTTGTGGGATTCTACGCATTTCCCCGCGGGGTCGCCCCGCTCCGACGTGGGCGGAGCCGGGGCCCGGCTGCGAGGGAGGAAGGGAGAGGCCGCGGGAGCCGCTCTGGCGAGGCGGGCTCTGAGGAGATTTGCCGGCCTCAGCTGGCGGTGGGGAGAGGAGCGAGCGAGGGAGGGAGGGAGGGTGTGCGTCGCCGTGCGGGTGCGCGCAGGGCACAGAGGGGCGGCGGCTTGTGCCTGTTTCTGCCGGGGGAACCATGCTGCTGTTGCCGCTACCGCCGTTGCGGCGAGTGCTGCTGCAGCCCTTGCAAGGCTGGCGGGCGGCCTCAGGCAGCTGCGCGCCCCGGACGGCCGGCTGAGCCGCAGCGGCGCGCGAGGGTGGATCTTGGCAAGCGCGGCTTTCTTCTTTCGGCGGCTGTCGCTGCAGCAGCAGCTGCTGCAGCTCCTTCCCTCCGCCAGCCAGCCAGTCTCCTGATGCTTTGGTCTACTACGCGCCCCTTCCTAGGTAGAAGAATGAGGGGATCTCAGCTGGGCATCCTCGAGGGAGAACCTGCCTAGGGGGCCCGAGGAGACTGCCGCACACCTTCCGGAGGGGGACATCGGAGAAGCGACAACCTCTGCCGCCGCAGCGCCCAGCTGTGCGCCTTTTGGAAAACATCAAATGCTGGTGCGCATCAAGGGGATGGGGATGTTGATGGGGAGGTGGGGGAGGAGAGAAACAGGCTCCCTCTTTGCAAGAAAAAAAAATGTGTGTGTGTTTGTGTGTGTGTGTGTGTTTTTGAACCTCCCACCAGCTCTCTGATCAGCATTTGAGGAGGCGGGCGGATGAGGCGAGGGGGAGGGGGAGGAAACGCCTGCGCTTGGCTGCCTCCCGCTGCAAAAGCTTGTTTTTCTCCGCCTTGCCCGGCAGGCGCTTGCCAAAGAGGGAGCTTCAGGGCTGCCCGGCTCCGAGATGCAGGTCCAGGAGGTGGGTGTGGCTCCGGCGCTCACTTCCTCGCTTTTTTCCTCCCGAAATCGCTTGTCGAGCGACGAATCCTGTCTCCACGGGGGCGTTGAAATGGTTAGGATGATGGATTCACTTGCTTTCCAGATAGTGCCTGCCTCAAACAGCAACGTGCGAAGTTAACGCGCAGTCGAAAAGGTTTGTTGCAGGCGCCCACCCACGTTGCTGTTGTTGTTGTTGCAAGTCGGTGATCTTAAATATATCATGCAGTTGCCTTCCCTCCCGACTTTATTGCGGTTTCTCACATGGAAGAGTATGTTTCTTTAGCTACACAGCCAGCCAGAATGTCTCTCTCTTGGTGAACTGAGGTGGAGGTCTAGGAGTGATGTTTGTGACCCTGGTTCACATACACTTGGAGGAATTGTTTATGAAAATGGCATTTAAAAAATATGCTCAGCAATGTGGGTAAGAATCTACTGCAGTAATGCGTTCATGCCTGAAGGTACAGAGAGAGGTGTATAGCTAATATTTAAGCTTGTTCAGCAGAACTTCAAATCATCCGTAATTTACAAGGGGAAACCATTCTCTTAGCTAGCCACTTACAGATAAAACATACTTTGAAAGAAGGAAATTGAGTATTTTTGGAGTTCTCATAATCAGGTTGTTTATGACTTCCTGACTTTATTATATTAAAAAATGGGAGGGATATTAGCATACAGTGCATCATAGGCCTTGGACATAGACTGGACAAAAACAAGGTGCAGCTTTGAGATTTGAGAAGTGTTGTGTTAAGAGACATTAAGCATGTAAATAAAAAAAAGTTTTGTTTCGCTTTGTTCATTTAAATAACACCAACTATGCCCATGGCACTTTACACAAAACAGATATGACAGGTTGCTGCCTCGGGGTAGACACTTAAAATCTATGAGTAGACACACTTAAGTACAAGAAAGGAAGGAATTTTAAAAATATTATTCTAACTTTACTGGTAGCAAGGGGCGTAGGAAGGGGGGGTGCGGTTCACTCCGGGTGTCATCGCTGAGGGGTGACAAAAATGGCACACTGTGACTTCCGGGTTAGCGCCATCGGCTAATGGCGGATTCCCTCCGAGCTCCGGAGGGAATCGGCTCCGCAGGATCCGGGTCTTGGCGACGCGGGGACCCTCAGAAATCACAGGCGCTGAAGCCTGTGAACTTGGTGACTCGGCGGGCACCATTTGCGCCCCCCGACCCGCGAAGGAGCCTTTTTAAACGCTTCGGAACAGGGGACTGGGTGAGCGGCGCGGTGCTGAGAGTCGACTGCTTCTCCTGCGGAGTGAAGCCGCAAGCCATGGTCGGAGAGCGCTGACTTCTTCTTGTGAACAATTGGACTCTAAAAGTAACAACCCGTGAGTAATACGGAAATTGGATTTGTAAAGAATTTTTTTTTTTAATTAGGCACGATCGGGGAAGGCGCAAACAGGAAGTCCGTCTCCCCGTCTTATAAATAATCTAAAGCAAGGACTAGCTAACTAAGGTCGAGAGAATTTCTTCTTCTTTATTGGGTAAAAGATATTAATTTCACGATTTGGCAGTATAAGTAATTTCACTGGAGGATAAGAGCTAATTTTGAGAGCTGAAGTGCCACCCCCCCGGACCCGGGAGTGATCCGCGAGAGAGCCTGTTGAGGAGATATAGAAGAGTTTGACAGCTGTCAAATTAGCTGTCAAGAAGGAAAAAGAGAACTTTGCTTCTGCTATCTCTGCTGGATATATTTGCTACAATTTGGTTATATTTTGTTGAAAACAAGGAAGAACTGATACAAACTAACTTGATTTTTGGATTTGAACTGGAAGGAAGATAAAGTAACCAAAATCCCTCTAGAGGGGATTTTGGGACATTACAAGAATGGCTGAAGGAGGAAAAATTCAAGCTAAATTGGACAGACTGTTTCTTCTCTTGGGAAATTTACAAGACCAAATTGATGTTTTGGCTACAAATGTTGCAACTCTCGACTTAACAGTAAACAAAACCATTGAATTTGATAAGGACTTGACTCATGAAGTCCATGCAGCTGGACAAGAAGAGAAACTTGAAAGATTTGAGAGTGTGGAGAAAGAGATATATGTTGTTTCTGAGGAAAAGGAAGGAGGAGATGTAATGTTGCAGATGACAAAGGAGAGCCAGAGGCCTGACATGATGGCTACAAAGGAAAATAAGTACTGGATGATGAAAATCTGTTTTGAATTGAAGAATGGAGAGATCTCCTTATGTGGAGATCTGAAGACCTATGGATTACAAATTTGATTAAGGTGAAAGTTGGAGCTTTTGGGACATTTGGACTTAAAAGGAGTAAGAAACAAGATTCAGGCTCCACTTTTAAGTATGGAGGTCTGGCTGGAAGAAATATGGACCCTATCGGGACAGAGCTTCTCCGAGATCTGGTGTTTAATATTAAGGACTACCAAAAAAACCGGCAGAGAGGAATTGAGAGAGAATTAAGAGCCTCGGACGTGAGGTCTCCAGGCTGATAGTAGACTAAGACTGATGGACATTTGTTGGGGATTGAAACCGGGAAAGGGTGGGGTGGGGTTTGGGAATCCAAAGGGTGCAGAATAATAATCTGTTTTTTTTATTTTGTTTTGTTATTAGTATGAAAATTGGGGAATTCGTGGAAGGGAATTTGGGTCGACTTTAGAAAAAAAGTTTTAAGAATGAGCACTGATGTTTAAATACTGATGTTTATAAGTTAAAATTGGTGGGTTTTTTTAAAACGAATTAAATATAAAAAGGTCAAAAATTGGGGACAAGAACTTGTTGAATTAACAATTTGAATTGGAATATAAGAAGGGGAGGTGTGGGGAAGTCAGGGAAATATGTTATTGAAAATAAGGATTGTAAACTTTATGTGTTTTTAACTTTTTTGTTTTTTCCTTTTGGATTTTTTAATGTATAAAGGTGGAAAAACTCAATAAATATCTTTAAAAAAAAAAAAAACAAAATGGCACACCGCGGGGGGCGGCACTTACCACGGGGCCTGGCCTGCAGTGTGCCTGAGCCATGTGTCTCTCCTGGGAGTGACGTGGTGGCTTGAGGCCCCACTTTGCCTGAAATGGCAGCGTGGGGCTTGCGTCTGCCAGGTGGACTCTGTGGTCAACTCGCCGCCCTGCCCCCCTGGGCGGATCACTCTGGCGTCCCCGTGCAGTGCCTGCCCCCCCCCCCCCCCGTGCACAGATCACTGCAGCACCCCTGTGAGCGGCTTGCCGCATCCCCACCACTCCGGGTGTCAGAGCAGCTAGCTACGCCCCTGCTGGTAGCATTTATTTTGCATTTATTTAAGTGGAAGAAGAAAATAGAGGAATGGAGAATAAGAAATGCCCAATAGTTAAAAATGTTTATCCCTTCTTTCTTTATCCCAGCTATTTCAGAACTGGTAAACCCTGTTTGCTGGTGTGTGTGTGTGTTTGCTTGCTTGGTAGTCAGGACTTACTCTGTGGTAAAGGTGCATAAGAACTGCTTTGTTGATAACACATGTAATGTTTAGGCTAGGATAATACCTTCTTGTTACCTGAATTTGAAAACAGGATGGTATGAGTTGTTACATAACCTTTATCATGATATATGTTAATAGATAAGCAAGGGAAAAGGAACACAATGGAAGTTAATTGACATACAGTTTAGTTCTGATCTAGTAAAGAGTACAGTGGTACCTTGGGCTACATACGCTTCAGGTTACATATGCTTCAGGTTACACACTCCGCTAACCCAGAAATAGTGCTTCAGGTTAAGAACTTTGCTTCAGGATGAGAACAGCAGTTTGGCAGGATGAGAACTGGCGGTGCGGCAGCAGGAGGCCCCATTAGCTAAAGTGCTGCTTCAGGTTAAGAACAGTTTCAGGTTAAGTACGGACCTCAGGAACGAATTAAGTACTTAACCCGAGGTACCACTGTACTTAAGTCCCCCCCCAAAAAAGTAAAATGAAACATACATTTGCTTTCATTAGTTGTAAAAATATGTTATGAGAGTAAAGTTTGATATCCAGTTACAGAGTTTGTCATGATGGCCTACTAGAATTAAAAAAGAAAATAGATTCTCTGGTACCCTTTGGCATAGCATTTTATTATTTAAATTGGACTTCATTTGATTTTGACAACCATTACATTTTGAGTAAACATACACAATTACGTATGTATGTTGTGGGTGTTATTTTTGTACTGCATTTACTGTGTCTTTGTTACACTAGCTTTTGTAATGAACAATGAATTTTAATTTAAAATGGTAAATATCTGACAGCTAATTGATTCTGAAACAGTGCTTGAAATAGTGTGTGTATATGCTTGAACAAACTTTAACAGCCGTTTTGAAGAGGGTCTTCCTAGTGTAATGCATGAACAAATATTTGCAGCTTTCTAAATCAATGTTTGTAGAAAGGATGACACCAGGTCAGGTTACAAACTGAACTGTCAAAAGTCATTTAAGGAAGCACACAAATGTGAGCATAGAAGTCAAAATGGAAACTTTACCCAAAGCTTTGAATGTGGAAGACATCCGTAAAGATGTAGCAAAGAATTAAGTATGTGTTTGACATGGTAAATTCTATACCCACTTACCTGGGAGTAAGACCCATTGAATGCCATCACTTATTTCTAAATAGACTTGTACAGGATTGCATCCTCACTTTTGATTTTGAAGCATCTCTTGAAGACCTTTTTATGCCAACAGGCCTCTGTAGCAGATTAATATTTTTTTTTATTAGCATGTCATTTTAATGTTTATCTGTATTGTTTTTCAGGGTGCTTTATGTTTTAATGTTGTACACCGCCCTGCTATTTTATGATAATGGCAGTATGGAAATACTTTTATAAATAAGTAAGTAAAAGCAATCCCAGTTAGTTTTAACCATAGTTTGTCTTGATGATCCCAGTTACGGTCCAAAATACAGTGAAACAACATTTTAATTTGCTGAGTGGCATATTAACACCAGTGGGCACTTTATAAAGTGGCAGGAGAGAGACAAATTAAGCACCTTCCAGCAGACAGGCTAAAGAGGCCAGAGAATAACCCTCACTGTGGTTTGCTTAGTGCATATGGGTTGCTTAAACATGTTTTGCAAACTCAGTTGAAACTTTGATTTCACACCCTGGTCTGCAGTCTGGTCAATACTTAACCATGATTTAGGGATTAATAAATAACTATATTATGTTTTCAATGTATTTCCCTCACTGGTTTTAATGTCTCTATACAGTGGTACCTTGGTTTAAGAACAGCTTAGTTTATGAACAACTTGGATTAAGAACGCTGCAAACCCAGAAGTAGCTGTTTTGGTTTGTGAACTTTACCTTGGAAGCAGAACGTGTTTCACTTCCTGTTGAGTGTGTTCCATTTGTAAATTGAGTCCCCTGCTGCTATGGGAAAGCACGCCTTGGTTTAAGAATGGACTTCCGGAATGGATTAAGTTCGTAAACCAAGGTACCACCGTATGGGGTTTGTTTGTTTGCTTTTAAGTCTTATTGAGTTGCCTGGGGCAAGATAAATTGACCAACAAATTTAATAAATAACAATAATAAAAGGACTAGTAAAGACAGAGTAGGAAGAAGAAGAGTAAGAAGGAGGGTGAAAAAAGATCTACTCTCAAAAGATCTGTGATTTTAAACTTGTTCATTTATGGTTAGGGGTGAGCAGTCTGGTGGCCAGGTTTGTACATGACATCAAATTAGTGTGGGTAGTGAAAACCAAGCAGATTGTGCAGTTTCAGAAGGAGCTTGGCAAACTAACTCAATGGGCGTATAGAGTGCAGTGTAAATAAGAATAATGTAATGCATGTTTGTGCTGCATAAACCTAACTTCACATATACATTGAAAGGTCTGAAACTGGTGGTGACTTGTCAGGAAAGAGAGCTTGGGATTGTGGAGGGTAGCTCATTGAAATCATTGACCTAGTGTGTGACAGGTTTGTGAGGGTGATTAGGAAAGGGATCAAGTAGAAAAACTACCAGTCAGTATGCCACTTCCCTTAAATCTCTGGTCTGGCTACACTTGAAATGCTGCGTTTAGTTTTGGTTTGCCCATCTCAAAAACAGGAACAGAAAAGTGTAGCCAGGATGAATCAGGGGCACTTTGACTATGAGGTAAGGTTGCAGTGGCTGGGTTTTTTTAGTTGAGAAAAATTTGGCTGGGGGAAGAACCTAATAGTTATTTTAAACTTGTGTAGTGTGTGGGGAAGGGGCATTGAGAAGGTTCTCTCTCAGGCAATAGTAGAACTCAGATTCAACCGATGAAACTGATTGGCAGAAATTTCAGGGCAGACAAAAGGAAGCAGTTCTTGGATGGCTTGAAAAGACCTTGGACACATTTGTAGAGGGTGGGTCTGTCAGTGGCTCTTAGTCATGGTGGCAATAGGGGATTTCCAGGTTGATAGGCAGTATTGGTACCAGTTACTGGGGAGCAATAACGCTTACTGCCTTGTGAGTGTCTCAAAGGCATCTGGCTGGCCAACACCACTGTTGGGAAAAGAATGCTAGACTCTGTGAATTGATCCAACAGGGCTGCTCTCACATTCTTAGGCGGCAGCTTTGATCATGCCATATATTCTTATTCTAAAAGCTGCTTGAATACTTTATGTAGTAGAAGTGCTCGACCTAGAAGGTACTTAACAAAAAATTGAAAGCTAATTAAACCTTTTTTTAAAAAGAAGGGACAATGCAGTGTGGTTTAAAGCAGTGATTGAATGCATTGCCATTAGTGATACCATTTTTTTCTTCTTATGTTGAATTTTGTCCCATTCTTATCTGTTTGGCAGCCAAATAGGGCTGTCTAGATACAAAGTACAGTAATGGCTTCTGTGTGCGCAAGGAGCTTTTTAGATATGCTGAACAAAAAGAATAATAGCTTGTATGTAAAAATAAAGAGAATATCCTGTTCAAACCCATGGCCCCTTACACCTGATTTAGAGCTAAGGCATATGTTCAGCATAAGGTTAATCTGCTGGGGTGGCTAATCTCTGGCCTTCCAGACATTGTTTGCTTACAACTTCCATTGGTTGTTCTAGCTGGGGTTGAGAGGATCCATTCCTACTAACCCTAACCCTTAATGCCTCTTGAAATCAGTTAACATTTGGATTTTCTACCACAAGATGTGATGGTTACCAACTTGGACAGCTAAACAGCTTTAAAAGGGGACTAGACATATGTATGGATGATAAAGCTATTGGTGGCTACATAATTATATATTAACTCCAATATGTATATTGTTTTACCCCCCCCCCATACAGTTTTAGCTTTTGTGGTGACAATTGAAGCAAGCAGCAATAGGTTTATCTGTACCAAAAACCACTTTGGATCTGCCCATCCTTGACTCATTAGACAACGTTTTGATGTTTTTAAAGCAGTGCCATTTAATTTTTGTAGTCACTGACATTCTGCTTCTGTCCCACACATCATCTGTTGTATTTTATGTTTGTGTTGCAATCTTCAAAAATGGTAGTATGGTGGGCAAACTAATATCCTGGTTTGTTTTTCTTGAAATGAATTCACCTCATACATTTGAAGTGCATTCCCTCCCACCTCACCCTGGGAAGCGTAGTTTGTTAAGGGTGCTGGGGATTGCAGCTCTGTGAGGAGTAAACTGCCATTCCCAGGGCCCATGTTGAGATTGTAATGAAGGACCGACTTCCCACATGGCCATCCTAAGAGGGTCATTGCATGAGCCTCCATGCTGTCATCATACGAGAGTCTGCCTCCATGCTTGTGCAGTGTCCTTTGATGACATGTGGAGGTAGTGTAGAGATGCTATGCCAGGCATCCCCAAACTCAGTCCTCCAGCTGTTTTGGGACTACAACTCCCAACATCCCTAGCTAACAGGACCGGTGGTCAGGGATGATGGGAATTTTAGTCCCAAAACAGCTGGAGGGCCGAGTTTGGGGATGCCTGTGCTATGCAATGCCAGCATTCATGAGAATAAGCTGCTCTAGACGCTTCTGCTGCAGTGTAGAGCTATGGTGGTGCTTTCAAATGGTCCCTACGTGGTGAGCATGAGGCGTACACTGTCACCAAGTCCTTGGTTTGTACTTGCTTGTTTCTGGCTTATCCTGATGGAAAACTGGGCCAAGATGGATTTCTGCCAAACAAGCTGCATTGCAACAGCAATGTGTGGTGCAAGGAACAGCAAGATCAAGTTGTGTCTGTCCTTTACAATAATTGCCTTCATGGACGGAATAAGCTGAACAAAACAGCATTCTCCCTCTTGGGACCCAATTAATGCCAAAATAGGCCCTGTGTATTCCCTGCATGTGCTGGTAAAGTTGCCCTAACAAACACAAAAGTGATTGGATGCTACTGTGTACCAACCAACCTTATCTCTGAAGGTGTTGGGTTGCAGATGCTGAATGCAGCTGGAGAATCATATGGGAGAAAACCATATTTTAGATATCCTGGCCGTATACCACTTAGTTCTTTGGAGGCCAGAATGTGCATTTGCAACTGACGATGACCCGGAAACAAGTGTTGCTAGAACTTAGGGGCTCCAGGGGTCAATCTAGCCACCAGCTGACATTTATGATGCTTTTTTAAAAGGTAGCTTCAAGAAGACTGATCTAGTAATTGAATGTGACCAACTCATCCAGGAAGGGGTGCAACAGCACTAAGCCCAGGCTTGTGGTTTGTTGCTCCTGGTTTCAGAGACAGGAGCGTGCATTATTAGCATTTTGCACATATAAAGTGCATGCCTTCTCATAAAGAATGCAGGGAACTGTAGTTTGTTAAGAGTATTGAGAATTGTAATGTGAGGGGAAAGCTACAGTTACCATGATTTTTGGGGGGGGCGAGGTGGGTCATGTGCTTTAAATGTATGGTGTGGGTCTTCTTACAGTAAGACTTAAAAACCACTGTCTGTTGTAACGTGCGAACCAGTTCTGTGCATAGATGCCTTCTGATAGGATGTAGTGCAGATAGGAATCCATATAGCCTGCAGACTGAGACCACTTGCATGTTGCTGTTACTCACACATTACTAGTCGCGCATAACACTTCATTGGGCACGGCTATCTGTGGCTTAAAGCCTATGTGATTTAAGTTGGCATCTATTGTTGGCAACTGCTTGCTTGATGCTTCATTACTGTGGGCAGTTTTTAAAGTGCTTTCTGTAGTTGAAATGAATCATACTAATGGCTTGAGTGCCTGGAAGCTAAAGTACTAGCTACTGTACAAATGCCAATCGGGCCCCCTTTTCCATTACTCTCCTTGGCTGCTGATTTCAGAAGTGCAGATGATTAAAGTGAGTGTGATCATTACAGCTTCTTGAGAACTAAAACATTAACTTACTAGAGTCACATCCTGTAAGCTTCTCTTTGAAATCCCATGGGCTAGGGGCAAAAGCACATTGGAAATATATTTTTTCTTACTATTTTCAAAAGCTGAGGTTTTAAAAGCATAACAAGAAAAATGCCCCTTCCTTTCCAACTGTTAAATAGCTTGGTGTATGTGATAAGTGAGTTTTTGTCTGTTTCTGGGGGAAAATTTTGGGGATGTGTCTAGGCAATTAATACATCACTCTGACACTGCTTGGTGGCCAGTGCCTATATGCTTGCTGGTGAGTTCAATGAAGAAAGACTGGTGATGAGTCAAATGGAGTTCATTTAACTGGTCAATAAAGTTGTTCCTGCTGTAGGAAACAAGGTTAGTCTACAGTGCTATCTGTTGTGGAATTCAATTGTACTTTGATTAATCTGGAAGGTAACCAAGGCCTTGTTTACATGCTGAAGGTAGAGACTTGTGGTCTGCAAGGTGCTGTCGCTACAAGGAACTCAAAGAATTTTGTGATACCCATTTGTTGTAACAGGTGGCTAAGGGGCAAGTTTTTTCAAGGCCTTCTCTTTATTCTACATGAATTCCAGATTTATGGAATTCCCATGTGCTAGAAAGATAGTAGGTGCTGCAGGCCGAGGGCATTTGTGACTACCAGACAGCTGATAGATTTTAATAAATGTGGCAGTACGTGGGGAGTCTCTTCCTACATGCGTTATAAACTTAAGTTCCTCACTTATGATTATGTAATAAAAAATGAGTGCTTCTCTTCTGGTTTATGTTGAATCTCCTTAATGAACTGATCCTTTGCCAGTTTGATTTATAATATTTACTTGAATCATGGAATTGCATACAAATCCTCTGTAAGTTGAAATCCATCCCCCCCCCCATTTTGCTTTGGAAGTTTACCTATGTATTCCTTCTGCTCATAAAAAATGTGTCTTTTGGACTGATAACAGAATAATTTATGGGATCCATGGGATCAATGGACTGAAAGGAGTGCACAGGGACCTAATTTGGACAGTGAACTTAGCCATGGCTTTGATGTTTGGAAACGAGTTGCATTGATCAAGGGGCTCTGCTTCTCTCTTCCATCATGCATATAAAGGGGAGAGTGAACATGTCACCTTTCACTTTATAATAAAGTAAAGGTCCCTGTCATGGGCAAACTTGGTGAACCATGGTGTGTTATAATTGCTTAGTTAAAACCTGGAACAAACCATGGTTTGATATTCTGGTGAGATTGGCAGGGATAGGGAACCTATGGCCTTCCGGATATTGCTGGACTACAATTCCCATCATCCCTAACCATTGGCCATGCTAGATGGGGTTGAAGGGAGCTGTAATCCAGCAGCAGGCTCACCACCCCGATTTCGTGTGAAAACAGAAACTTGTGAAAACAGAAACTTGTCCTTCCTTGTGCATGAAAGAAAGAGGGAAGGGGAAATATATATGCCCAGTAAAATTGCTTGTGGTCTGAAAAAAGGTAATTCCTGTGTTTCCAACTAATATAAGGAACAAACTCCTAGATGTGGGAGCATATGCAGCATGCATAAAATCATGTTTTCTCTAATAAATGATTAATTGTTTTAGATAGAATAACTGCTACTTCTGTACTCAAAAACCTCTAAGGGGATTAGAATCTCAAATTTACATATACTGTAATATGTATTAGAAGAGTGAAAAATTCTACCCTTTTATCATTGTGGAATCACTTTGATTGTGAATATATCATGATGGTTAGGTGATTACCAGAAGTAACCAATGCATATTAAATAATATTGAGGGTGCACTCAACAGAAGGAACAGAAGGAAAAAAATTGCCGGAAACCTCCGATTAGTACAGTGATTCTGCATGAACTCAGAAAATGAAAACTGAATGTTGATGTAGAGATCTTGAATTTTCTTAAGTTGTGCATATATATATATATATATATATATATATGTTTTACCCTTCATGCTGTGCATTAGTACACTGTGCTCAGTGTGTTGGAATTAAAGTTGCTATAGAAACCTTAACTTTGGCTTTATAATGTGGATAATCTGTGGAGGGTTTAGCTGCCTGCCTCTGTACAAAAAATAGCATTCTCTGCATTGCTAAGTTACCATAGTAGTTGTTTCCAGGTTCTCTTCCCCCTCTTTTTGGCACACGTAATAATACATTGCAACATATGGTGGCTACCTTTTTTGACTCCCCCTTCCCCAGCTTTCTCTCAAATGTTTTTAAATTAGTTTTCAAGCATCCATAATTTTGAAGACTACGATGGCTAAAATGTATGTTTGACCTGAAAAATAGCTCTCTTCTGTTTTCTGTCCACATTAATGGTATTGACAAGTCATGCAGTGATGCATCTCCTCTTAAAAAATCTTCTTCCCCATCTATCATATATGTGCTTACTCAGAAGTACCAGTAAGTTTTGCTCAGTTCAACAGGGGTTTGTTGCAAGCAAATACCATTTAAATCAGGGGTCAGCAACCTTTTTCAGCCTCAGACCATGTGGTGGGCTGGATTATATTTTGAAGAAAGAAAATGAACGAATTCCTATTCCCCACAAATAACCCAGAGATGCATTTTAGATAAAAGCACACATTCTACTCATGTAAAAACATGCTGATTCCCGGACCGTCCACGGGCCAGATTGAGAAGGCGATTGGGTCACATCCGGCACCCAGGCCTTAGGTTGCCTACCCCAGATTTAAATCCTAGCATCATGGGCAAAAATTCCACTGAGTACAGGGGATCAAATCTTCTTGTTTTAAGAAAATGAGGTATTAGATATATTTGGGTTTTCCTTGCAGCAGAATCCTGTACTTATTTTTGACAGTACATAATCTGGGATGTCCACATTCTTAGCCATCCTTTGTGTGTGGGAGAACATGACAGAGGTGGCTTGAAAGGGACTCTTACACCCACTGGATCCAGTAACTTTACCAAAATCAGGGTGAACTTTTTAGAAACATTTACATTCTTTATGTTTTACTTTCTTTAACGTTAAAACCATCATGTGGACTTGCAGTGGATCCACAAGAGGGTGCTGCTTAGTCTCTTAAATTGACTAGAAGGCTACAGAACCAGTCTTGGAAATACCGTATTTTTTGCTCTATAAGACTCACTTTTTCCCTCCTAAAAATTAAGGGGAAATGTGTGTGCGTCTTATAGAGCGAATGCAGGCTGCGCAGCTATCCCAGAAGCCAGAACAGCAAGAGGGATTGCTGCTTTCACTGCACAGCGATCCCTCTTGCTGTTCTGGCTTCTGAGATTCAGAATATTTTTTCCTTGTTTTCCTCCTCCAAAAACTAGGTGCGTCTTGTGGTCTGGTGCGTCTTATAGAGCGAAAAATACGGTACTTGCTGCCTGCATCTTATTAGTTTCATATTAGTATCTTATGAGTTTCTATTTGAATAGTGCACCCCTCCTTTTCTGGCTTGTGTGTGTATAATAAACATAATGTGCAAATGTGTTTTTAAAACAACATTACAGTAAGTCTGAGGTCAGTCAGTGAAGATAACAGCAGGATTTTTTCTTTACTCACTTATGTGCAGACTTAAAAAGTGTTTCCGAAACCTTTAATACTTGGTTCCACTTTTTAAAGCTTTCTTTCTTTCTTCCCTACTTACTATTCCAATTTATTGAGCCAGAACTGTACATCTGCATTTAGTGTGTGGCTGCTTCCAAAAGCTTGGGTTCAATATTTCCTTCTCTTTTCTGTCCTTATTTATTTATGTATTTCATATATTTATGGCCTGCCCTTAAGCAAAAGGGGCCCAGGTGGACTGAAAAATAAGTGAGGCAGAATGCATAATTCGACATGTTTCAAGTTTCCCCATCCTATTCCTCTTATTTCTGAAATGTGGGAAATGAAAAAAAGTCATTGGCTGCTGCAGGTATGGAAACAGTCCAGTGCTGGCATTCCTTGCCGGAACGAACCCTTTCCGAACATTACTGGGGACAGAGGTAGCCACAATTTGGCTGTGACATTTAGCTGTGGTCATATTCGCCCAGTTCAGATCACCATTCCTTGGTTCACAAACCATTAAAGCCAGAATCTTTGCACCAAATCATGGCAAGACTAGGAGGGAGACAGAAAAACACTATGAGTCTAGGAGCAAGTGTTACCCCATCTCTATCCTCCTCTTGTCATATTTTGGTGGAAAATTCTGGCTTCAATTAAGCCAGAGTTCCCTGCTGCATCCAGACTTGGGAATTGTGGCTTAACATTTTATATTCTGTTCAGCTGCTTGTGCAAAGGGTGGAGAGATGTGGCTGTGAAGGGGCTGTGTACTGGTTCATGTGTACCTACAGTTTATTAACTAACAGATTTTTGTTTACAACATCTACATATACTCAAAACCAGGGGTCGGCAAGGTTAACCAGCCATGGGCTGGATCACTCCTACGGAGATCGTCCGTGGCCTGGACTGGTGAAGCGTGGCCCCGGAAATTGCGTCTGTGCATGTCTGCAGTGCTGGAAATTGCTTCTGCGCATGCCCAGATGCCGAAAATCACACCTGCACAGAAGCAATTTTCAGCGTCTGGACATGCGCAGATGCGATTTTTGGTGCCGCTTGGTGAATCGCCGCGTTGTGCCTGTTTAGCGCAGCGTGCGTGGGACTTACCGAGCAGGCGGCTTAGTTCGGGGGCAGCTTGTGGGGCGGTAAAATGGGCTTCGTGGGCCGCACGCTGCCAACCCCTGCTCAAAACTGTATAGCCATCACCCTGAACTACATTAGTTCTAAAGAGTATGCAGGAAACCTTGTCAATCATGCAGCAGTGGTATGCTGTTGAGGAAAAGCTGTCTCTACGTTGAATACAGCAAAGAGGTTGAGAATCCCGGCCTGTTTTGGCACAAAAGCAGTTCTTGGTTATCTCTTAATTCTGAAGTAAATGTTGACCAATTAGTTTCAGTGGTAGTAATACAGCAATTGTGGAAAGTGATGTGTATTTTATTACCGTATATCTATTTTAAAAGTTCGGTAGTCATCCCTTTGACTCCTACTTGTTGTTCTTTTCAGAGAGCAGACTAGGAAATAAAAAAAAGAAGTGGGGAAAGAAAAGAGGAACACTAGATATGGTAAACTTAATTTATGGTTGCAGGGAGATTACTAATGCCTTCTCCAAAAGGTCTCCTCCCACCTTTGATTATTGTTTCTTTTTCTTAAGAGCACATGGGAGTGATCTGACTTCCTTCCAGTGAATCTTTGAAGATATACTTAGTGCTTTTGTTTATTAGAATAGTTCTCCAGTTTTGAAGAGCTTAGCCCTTTTAGGACATTATTTTTATTCTACAGAGAATTCTAATGGGACTGTATTATTTTTCTAAATTGGGTTTTATTTATTTTACCCACTTTTCAGATTAATCTTCCAAACAACTAAAAATAAAGGCACCACAGTCATACCTCGGGTCGAAGTAGCTTCGGGTTGAGCATCTTTGGGTGGCGCTCCGCAGCGACCCGGAAGTAACGGAACACATTACTTCCGGGTTTCGCCACATGCGCAGATGCTCAAAATGACGTCACGCGCATGCGCGGAAGCGGCGAATTGCGACCCGTGCATGCTCAGACGCAGGTTGTGTTCGCTTCAGGATGCGAACGGAGCTCCGGAATGGATCCTGTTCACATCCAGAGGTACCACTGTATAATGATTAAAAACATAGTACACAGCAAACTATGGCAAGTTCTTAAAGAAATGGGAGTGCCTGATCACCTCATCTGTCTCTTGAGAAATCTCTATGTGGGACAAGAAGCTACAGTTAGAACTGGATATGGAACAACAGATTGGTTCAAAATTGGGAAAGGAGTACGACAAGGCTGTATTTTGTCTCCCTGCTTATTTAATTTATATGCAGAAAGGCTGGGCTGGATGAATCCCAAGCCGGAATTAAGATCGCCGGAAGAAATATCAACAACCTCAGATATGCAGATGACACAACCTTGATGGCAGAAAGTGAGGAGGAATTAAAGAACCTTTTAATGAGGGTGAAAGAGGAGAGTGCAAAATATGGTCTGAAGCTCAACATCAAAAAAACTAAGATCATGGCCACTGGTCCCATCACCTCCTGGCAAATAGAAGGGGAAGAAATGGAGGCAGTGAGAGATTTTTCTTTCTTGGGCTCCATGATCACTGCAGATGGTGACAGCAGTCATGAAATTAAAAGATGCCTGCTCCTTGGGAGAAAGGCGATGGCAAACCTAGACAGGATCATTAAAAGCAGAGACATCACCTTACCAACAAAGGTCCGTGTAGTTAAAGCCATAGTTTTCCCAGTAGTGATGTATGGAAGTGAGAGCTGGACCATAAAGAAGGCTGATCGCCGAAGAATTGATGCTTTTGAATTATGGTGCTGGAGGAGACTCTTGAGAGTCCCATGGACTGCAAGAAGATCAAACGTATCCATTCTTAAGGAAATCAGCCCTGAGTGCTCCCTGGAAGGACAGATCGTGAAGTTGAGGCTCCAATACTTTGGCCACCTCATGAGAAGAGAAGACTCCCTGGAGAAGACCCTGATGCTGGGAAAAATGGAGGGCACAAGGAGAAGGGGACGACAGAGGACAAAATGGTTGGACAGTGTTCTCGAAGCTACAAACATGAGTCTGACCAAACTGCGGGAGGTAGTGGAAGATAGGAGTGCCTGGCGTGTTCTGGTCCATGAGGTCACGAAGAGTCGGACATGACTAAATGACTAAACAACAACAACATAATTGGGAGTGGGTGGTGCTGTAGTCTAAACCACTGAGCCTCTTTGGCTTGCTGACCAGAAGGTCGGCAGTTTGAATCTGTACGATGGTGTAAGCTCCTGTTGCTCTGTCCCAGCTTCTACCAACTTAGCAGTTTGAAAGCACACCAGTAGATAAATAGGTACCACTGTGGCAGGGAGGTAAATGGTGTTTCCGTGTGCTCTGGCTTCCATCACACCAGAAGCAGTTTAGCTGTATGTGAACAAATGCCAGCTCCCTCAGCCTGAAGCGAGATGAGCGCCACAACCCCTTAGTCGCCTTTGACTGAAGTTGACCTTCCAGTGGTCCTTTACCTTCTACATTTTATACACAGCATAAGAATATTGAGGAGAGTATTGGAATATCCACAGTTATAATCATACTGGCTACTATTCTAAGTGAAAGTTAAGAAATATATATTATGTGGCCCACAATAAAAATAGAAGGCTCAATTGTAAAATGCTTTCTGAATTTTTTTTTTTTAAAGCAATGTAGTGATTGTATTGGACAACCTTGGTTTGGCTGGTTCCAGGGCCACGCAAATGGCATCAAGGGCCAAATGCAGCCTTGGGGTTGTGTGTTGGACCCCTGTGATTTAGACAGACTGCAGATAATTTGCACTAACAGTGCTATGTGGGAAAACAGTGCACGCTCTGTGAAACGAAGATGCAAAATGCCAGATCTATTTTCTACCACAAGTGAACCCCCCTCAAATTTGTGTTTTGTTTTAGTTCAGATGCCTTGAATGTTCTGTCTTTGTTTGTGTCTGTTTCTTTTTTTCTGAGCATTAAAACAACAACAACAGAAGCAAACAAACAGCACTCAGGTTGTTCATCCTTTCCAGGTTTCTTGTCTTTTGTGGATATATGGACAGAGATGTTTAACCTGTTGATAGAACTGCACCACAGTGCATTAAAATAATTGCAGTTAGATGGTGAATGAATTCTTTGTAAGGTGGTTTTAAAGGCAGTTCATTAACGTTGATGCCAGTCTTCTGTTTTTATTTGACACATATACACACACACATAAAATCTCATGTGCAACTTATGTTTCCCTATTTGTGTTTCTATTTTAAGGAACCTTGTGTTCCCCATGCAGTGAATTGAGCCATGACTATTGTTTTTCTTTTCTTTTGTTTTTGGTACAATAAGCTTTGTCATGTGACAGTGCTTTCACTGGTTTAATTTACCATTCTGTGGGACTATGCACTGTAACTCTTCAAAAAAAAATGAAGCAGCAGCAGCAAATCAGGTGTTGTCGACATGTTAATTTCTGAGCTTCCTCTTTTCCCCTTCCTCAGTGATAACTGCATGGATCGTGTGTGAACATGAGACACTAACTGGAAGTTCAGAAGCTCAGCCACTTCACCTTACACTTTTTACTATTTGTTTACAATGGAGATCAAGGAAGAGAAAAAAGAACGAAGACAAGGCTATTTTGCCCGGTAAGCTCCTTGCTGCTCTTTCTGTTGTTTCAAAATGCAACTGTGGACTTTCCCCTCTGTCGGTTGTAACGTTTTAATCTAGGGCAAATACTCTGACGGCATTTTTCTGCTTGCTACGTGAGTTACGCTTTGCTTTCTTTTTCTTTGTTGTCTCTGAGTATCCACACTTCTGTGACACGTACAGGTTAGAGCCCCCAGAGTGCAACTAATTTCAAACTGCTTTGAATCTTTTTATTTTATTGCTACTGTATGTTGAATCTGGACGTTAGGGATCTGCTTCCTGTCTAACCTGTTTAACCCTGGTGGAACCAAGCTGCAAGTCACAAGTCTTTTCCACCAAGAATGTAGTGCAAGGGTGGGGAATCTGTGGCCCTCCAGAGGTTGCTGGATTACTACTCCCATCATCCCTGGCTGGAGCTGATGGGACTTGTAGTACCACAACATCTGAAAGCCTGGGGGTCCTTGACCCCTAATGCTGCAAGGAAGGTTTCTGAGTACAGCACACGTCAGTGTTCATAAAAGGAAGAATATTAACTTGAAACAGAAATGACTGACAACACTGGTATTTCATGCACCTCTGCAGACTACTAAAATAAAATATCTAGGAATTAAAATTAGTAATTAGACTTAGTTACCTACAGCTTACTGGCTACTATCTAGTTCATCGGTACTTGGGAATAAATTACATTGCAGTCAATGTAGTTTTCTTAGTAAATATGCTTAGGATTGTGCTGCATGTGTGGATGGCAACATTTCATTTTTATTTTTTTTACCATGGTATATAAATATAAACTGGACGCGGGTGGTGCTGTGGGTAAAACCTCAGCGCCTAGGGCTTGCTGATCGCATGGTCGGCGGTTCGAATCCCCGCGGCAGGGTGAGCTCCCGTCTTTCGGTCCCAGCTCCTGCCCACCTAGCAGTTCGAAAGCACCCCCGGGTGCAAGTAGATAAATAGGGACCGCTTACTAGCGGGAAGGTAAACGGCGTTTCCGTGTGCTGCGCTGGCTCGCCAGAGCAGTTTCGTCACGCTGGCCACGTGACCCGGAAGTGTCTCCGGACAGCGCTGGCCCCCGGCCTCTTAAGTGTGATGGGCGCACAACCCTAGAGTCGGACACGACTGGCCCGTACGGGCAGGGGTACCTTTACCTATAAATATAAACATTTTTATTAACTTTAACACAGGTTTGTTATACTTGAGCCATGGCTTTTGAATTTTACTTCCCATCAAAGCCTAAAGTCTTTTGTTAGGAAGTTGACCTTCATTTTAAATAATAGGTATATTTAACTTGCTATGATCAAATTATATAGCTTTCTTGGTTGAAAAATGAAAGGGGGGGAAATCTGTTTTTGTTCCTTTAAACATACAGTTTTGTTTTTGTTTTAAATCTGCTGTAGCATCAGCAAAAAAGAGCTGCTGTGGTGGTTCTGTGCCATCTCTGCTCTTCATTCTGTGTTTATTGTAGGTGAATTATAAACACACTCCTTGATGTAACAAAACCAGATCGCCATGGTGGAATGTAAACTGTAGTTAAAGTGCGGTAGATCTTTTAAGGATTATTTAACTATGCAAACGTGCTGTTATGACACCTTTTTGGAAGAAAAAGAAGGGCATTTGAAGGTCATGAAATAATTTGTGAATTGAAAGGCAGCAAAGTTGTTAAGATTTCCAGGGTTGTTTCCCCCCCCCCCATTATTATTTTTTGAAATACCCACAGAAGTGATCAAATGCTGTGAACTGGGGAACACTTATTCTGAAGAAACCATATTCCTAGAGAAATATTTAGCACGTTGCCAGTGATAGACACTCTATGAAAGCAAACTCAGACTTAGGGGCCAAAGCACTCCTACAGGCCTCTCTGGCCAATCCTCTCCCAGGCCATCCCTCTCAACACTTTGCTCCATAATACCACCAGTAAGGCAAGGCACTAGGGTGAAACTAGCATCTCCACTCCCATCGTTCAGCCTGGACACGGAGGTCCATCTCTGAGGGCCTTCTGGCGATTCCCTCACTGCGAGAAGTGAAGCTACAGGGAGCCAGGCAGAGGGCCTTCTCGGTGGTGGCACCCTGCCGTCACATGTCAAGGAAATAAACAATTTATCTGACATTTAGAAGACATCTGAAGGCAGCCCTGTTTAGGGAAGTTTTTGACGTTTTATCGCCTTTTTGTTATTGCTATTAATATTCTGTTGGGAGCCGCCCAGAATGGCTGGGGAAACCCAGCCAGATGGGTGGGGTATAAATAAAATTTATTTATTTATTTATTTATTATGAAAACAGACAGCCAGTTTTGGTGTGTTGAGTGCTTAATATTGCTATGGGGCAACTCTGAGCAGGTTTGGTTATTATTGGCTCAGTCAGCATGGTGAGCCTAATCTTGTCACGATCCTGTAATCCTGGGAAGGCAGAACAAGTGGTGATGCCCAGCACCGAATGTGGCTTGCCATGTTTTTGTTTTATTTAATAAATTAACACCCTAACCCTTCTCCCAGGGGAGTGCAGGGTGGCAAACACAATAGTGTTGAAATAATATAATTAAAGTAAAATAAAAACTAATCACAGCTGATAATTTCAAATTCCACAAACTGGGAACTGCCACCAAACAGACCCTTATAGTCGAGAGTTGCTGTGCAGTACATTTTGTGAATAAACAATCCCCTTGGCCAAATCAGCAGCAATTTCCTTTCTCTCTATGTCTCACTGCAAACGCCCCCTCCCCCCGGTGCTTTGTTTAGGTGTAGGTGAGTTGTATTAGGTTTTCCCTTCTAAGCTAGTTTCAGACTTATTGTTATGCCCCCGTGACAGATTTTTTGCTCCCTGCTCATGGA
Organism: Podarcis raffonei; assembly: GCF_027172205.1. NCBI lineage: Eukaryota > Metazoa > Chordata > Lepidosauria > Squamata > Lacertidae > Podarcis > Podarcis raffonei. The sequence goes on from NC_070604.1 coordinate 58,926,432, forward strand.
AGCTGTTTCCTATTTTGGAAACCTTGGTTTCAAAACAAATAGTTTTTGTTTTTTTAAAATATGAAGTTTGCATGGAAAGCTGCCCAATAACACAGCACACTTCCCTACACAAAAGCACACCCAAAATCTTTGATTCCTATCATTTCCTGTAACAACCTTAGGCATGGCTCAGAAAAAGTCACCAGTTGGTACAAGCGCACCACATATTTTGATGTGATAAATGTACCCACAGATCTGCTCTGGGTCTGAAATGCATTATTATGTGTTTCTTGTGTTTGAGAGTATATCTTTTGACATTATATGCACCTCATTTTTAATTTAAAAATATGGAGTCATTTTTTGTTTAAAAATAGTGTGTCTTTTCTAGACAAACAGAACCCTTCGCTCTCTGGAATGTTTTTATTGTTGCCCCCGCAAGCTATTTAGTTTTGCTCATAATTGGGTGTCCCCTCCCTTTCCCCTGTTTTCTTTTTTGCCTTTGCTGTAGACTGAAATAATAATTGGTTTTGTAAGCACAATGTCTGCATACTGTAAATAGTTTTATCTGCCAGACACTCTTGTTTCCCCCCTCCTGTTGAAATTTCACATCACGGTTAAAACTGTGGGATAATTGATCTGTTTCGAAAGAGCCTGTGGCAAGGATTCTGAGGCTGTGGCCTAGTCTAGTGAGCAAGCAAGGACAATGTGTATATTCAGAACTGTTGTCATGTTGGGGGGGGGGTTGTAGGCCATTAACCCAGACTCTAGCTCACTGCAGGATATTCAGAGATAGAGATCACAACCAAGAGATAGCAGTCCAGCTTCTGCTTGAAGATCTCCAACAAGGGAGAGCCTCCCACCCTTACTGAATTATTGGTTCCATTGTCAAGTTACTCTTAGCACCAAGAAGTTTCTTCTAATTCTCAGTCAAAATCTCTGCTCTTCTGTAACTTAGATCTAGCTGTGTTCGGAGGCAGTAGATAACAAGAATTATTTGCCCTCTTCTGTCTCTCTCAGGTATTTGAAGAGTGCTATCAAGTCCCCCCTAAGTCTTCTCTCATCAAGGCTAAGCATGCCCAGTTCCTGCAACCTTTCCTTCTTCATTTTCATACCCCTGACCATCTTAACTGCCCTCCTTTGAACTTGTTCCAGTTTGTATTTCCTTCTTAAAGTGTGGCATATAGAACTGGAAATTGTTCTACGAATGAATAAAGGGAAATACAGTGGTACCTCGGGTTAAGTACTTAATTCGTTCCGGAGGTCCGTTCTTAACCTGAAACTTTTCTTAACCTGAAGCACCACTTTGACTAATGGGGCCTCCTTCTGCCGCTGCGTCGCCAGAGCACGATTTCTGTTCTCATCCCGAAGCAAAGTTCTTAACCCGAGGTACTATTTCTGGGTTAGCGGAGTCTGTAACCTGAAGCGTATGTAACCTGAAGCGTATGTAACCCAAGGTACCACTGTAAAGGGAAACTATTACTTCTCCTGACTTGGAAACTATAGACTATCCAATGAAGTTGTCCCATTAGTACAAGGACTTCAACTTGTGCAGAGGAACTTCTCCTCCTTATCCCCAGCGCCTCCCTCCCCTCCGCGCCAAATCTGCTCTGAGTTTTGTAAGGAAAAGTGGGGCAGATCCCAAAAGCTAAACCACAACAATGATTATTCCAATTGCTCCCTTTGAGTTCAGTAAACAAATAACAGGATAATCTCTACTAGGTACTTGAAATAAACAGTTTCATAAATGGGAGGGAAACCCTGTCTGTTTTGTCTGTGCTCTCTTTCTGTGTAGCTTTAGCCTCTGATAGTGTTGATTTTCTCTTGTAGGGGAAAGCCAGTTTCTTGGTAGAAATGTTGTGTTAAAATGAAAGGGAAAGAAAAAAAAATTGAAAACATGTTGCATAGCAAGGATCCACTGGCTCTGGCCTTCAAAAGCAGGATGCTAAGCATATGGTTTAAAAACATTTGTTCCTTTTGTGTGTGCATGAAACGGGTTTGACTTACCTGTTCTTATTCTGCAAGGTGCCCTGTTTTGGGACAAGGGACTTCAGTTAATTGCCCAATTATGGATGAGAATAGCAAGGTAGTTCCTCTTAGTTGTATACTATAAAACTCATTCCTCCCCTTCAAGCTTACTTCCTAATAAATTTTATAGAACACGTGGCATATTTGGGGGCTAGCTTTTGCATTTTTTGCAAAGTAAAAACCACTTTACAACGTTTTGTTGTCACCAGGTTGAATAACCTAGGAAGGAGTTATACATATTTGGAGCATAGGAGCCTACCTTAAACTGAGTCTAGCTCAGCAATTACTGGCAGTGGCTCTCCAACTCTTCAGACAGGGCCTTTACCCAGCCCTATTTGGAGATGACAAGGATTGAGCCTTGAAGATGGACTTCTGGCAAGCGATGGGCTGCACCTCACAACGGTTGGTAGGAATGTTTTTGCAAAAAATCTCAGAAACCTCATCAGGAGGGCTTTAAACTGACTAATGTGGGGGAGGGAGACAGTGCTCCTGAAGGTAGGAGTCTATCAATTGATGAAGATGATCATCCAAATGTCATAGACCGAATGGAGCAAACAGCACGCAGACCTAGTGGTGGGAGGAAAAAATCCTTAAATAAGAGACACGGGGGAATGATTAATGGACTTCAATGTCTGTACACTAATGCGCAAAGTATGGGAAATAAACAAGATGAGCTTGAGCTCTTGGTACAGCAAACTAAATATGACATAATAGGCATCACTGAAACCTGGTGGGATAAGTCCCACGATTGGAATGTAATAATGGAGGGATACAATCTATTTCAGAGAAACAGACCAGACAAGAAAGGAGGAGGAGTGGCGTTATATGTCAGGGATGTGTATACCTGTGAAGAGATCCAAGATTTAGAACCTCAAAGCCAAAGTGAGAGCATTTGGGTCAAAATTAAGGGAGAGAAGAATAACAGTGACCTCATTGTGGGAGTTTACTATAGATCCCCAAGCCAAACGGAGGACATAGATGATGCCTTCCTGGAACAGATGGCCAAGCATGCAAAAGGAAGGGAGATAGTAGTAATGGGGGACTTCAATTACCCGGATATTTGTTGGATGTCAAACTCAGCCAAGAGCATAAGGTCAAACAGATTCCTCACTGGCCTTGCAGACAACTTCATTGTCCAGAAAGTGGGAGAAGCTACAAGAGGAACAGCCATTTTAGATCTGGTCCTAACCAATGTTGATGACCTGGTTAGTGGGGTAGAAGTGGAAGGATCATTAGGCGCGAGTGATCATGCTCTTCTGAAGTTTACTATACAGCGGAAAGGAGCAGCCAAGCATACTAGGACTCAATTTCTCGACTTTAAGAAAGCCGACTTCATAAAACTTAGGGAAGTGCTGGGTGAGATCCCATGGACAGTAATACTAAAAGGAAAGGGAGTTCATGATGGCTGGGAGTTTGTTAAGAGGGAGATAGTAAAAGCACAACTTCAGGCAATACCAATGAGATGGAAACATGGAAGGTGCCTAAAGAAGCCAGGGTGGCTATCTAAAGAACTTTTAACTGAGTTAAGATTAAAAAAGGATGTGTACAAAAAATGGAAAAGGAGGGAAACCACCAAAGAGGAATTCAAACAAATAGCCAGCACGTGTAGACACAAAGTCAGAAAAGCTAAAGCACAGAATGAACTCAGGCTTGCTAGAGAGGTTAAAAGCAACAAAAAAGGCTTTTATGGGTATGTTCGTAGCAAAAGGAAGAACAAAGAAACAGTGGGGTCACTCAGAGGAGAAGATGGTGAAATGCAAACAGGGGACACAGAAAGGGCTGAACTCCTCAATGCCTTCTTTGCCTCAGTCTTCTCCGATAAAGAAAACAATGCCCGACCTGAAGAATTTGGAGCAAATGATTCAGCAGAGGAAACACAGCCCAGAATAACTAAGGAGATAGTACAAGAATACTTGGCTAGTCTAGATGTATTCAAGTCTCCAGGGCCAGATGAACTGCATCCAAGAGTATTAAAAGAACTGGCAGATGTGATTTCAGAACCACTGGCAGTCATCTTTGAGAATTCCTGGAGAACAGGCGAAGTCCCGGCAGACTGGAGGAGGGCAAATGTTGTCCCTATTTTCAAAAAGGGGAAAAGAGAGGACCCAAATAATTACCGCCCAGTCAGTCTGACATCAATACCAGGGAAGATTCTGGAGCAGATCATTAAGCAAACAGTCTGTGAGCACCTGGAAAGGAATGCTGTGATCACCAATAGTCAGCATGGATTTCTGAAAAATAAGTCATGTCAGACTAACCTGATCTCGTTTTTTGACAGAATTACAAGCCTGGTAGATGAAGGGAACGCAGTGGATGTAGCCTACCTTGATTTCAGCAAGGCATTTGACAAGGTGCCCCATGATATTCTTGTAAAGAAGCTGGTAAAATGCGGTCTTGACTATGCTACCACTCAGTGGATTTGTAACTGGCTGACTGACCGAACCCAAAGGGTGCTCATCAATGGTTCCTCTTCATCCTGGAGAAGAGTGACTAGTGGGGTGCCACAGGGTTCTGTCTTGGGCCCGGTCTTATTCAACATCTTTATCAACGACTTGGATGATGGACTCAAGGGCATCCTGATCAAATTTGCAGATGACACCAAACTGGGAGGGGTGGCTAACACCCCAGAGGACAGGAACACACTTCAAAACGACCTTGACAGATTAGAGAACTGGGCCAAAACAAACAAGATGAATTTTAACAGGGAGAAATGTAAAGTATTGCACTTGGGCAAAAAAAATGAGAGGCACAAATACAAGATGGGTGACACCTGGCTTGAGAGCACTACATGTGAAAAGGATCTAGGAGTCTTGGTTGACCACAAACTTGACATGAGCCAACAGTGTGACGCGGCAGCTAAAAAAGCCAATGCAATTCTGGGCTGCATCAATAGGAGTATAGCATCTAGATCAAGGGAAGTAATAGTGCCACTGTATTCTGCTCTGGTCAGACCTCACCTGGAGTACTGTGTCCAGTTCTGGGCACCACAGTTCAAGAAGGACATTGACAAACTGGAACGTGTCCAGAGGAGGGCAACCAAAATGGTCAAAGGCCTGGAAACGATGCCTTATGAGGAACGGCTAAGGGAGCTGGGCATGTTTAGCCTGGAGAAGAGGAGGTTAAGGGGTGATATGATAGCCATGTTCAAATATATAAAAGGATGTCACATAGAGGAGGGAGAAAGGTTGTTTTCTGCTGCTCCAGAGAAGCGGACACGGAGCAATGGATCCAAACTACAAGAAAGAAGATTCCACCTAAACATTAGGAAGAACTTCCTGACAGTAAGAGCTGTTCGACAGTGGAATTTGCTGCCAAGGAGTGTGGTGGAGTCTCCTTCTTTGGAGGTCTTTAAGCAGAGGCTTGACAACCATATGTCAGGAGTGCTCTGATGGTGTTTCCTGCTTGGCAGGGGGTTGGACTCGATGGCCCTTGTGGTCTCTTCCAACTCTATGATTCTATGATTCTATGATTCTATGATTCTATGAGCCTGAGACCATCTGCATGGATAGCAGATGCTGTACTGCTGAGCTGCAGTTGGAGTAGGTTGCCACAATTCTTCATCCTGTTAAGGATTGCTAGCTCCTGACAGTGCCTAGTAATGGCAGGGTTCCTGAAGGTGTGTCTGTATTCCCAAAAGTTGTACCATATGTTGTGTCCGGGTCTGATGCTGGATCCCACACAGAAAGTGGCAGGGGGGGTCTGGTCAGAAGTTGCAGGACCATGGACAGCTCTTATTCAGTTACTCTGAGGGCCCCAACCTTTTTGCAAAGCTTTGGTGCTTCTAAATTTGGGGTTCCACCAAGCCTACTGAAACCTCTGTCTTGTGCATGGATGGAGGGGCAAGGCAGCATTCTTGGATTGTAGAGGTCCCAGCACACCAGGCTCCTCTTGTGCTGATAGTAGTTAGTAGTGTCATCTGCCGCTGGCCCAGAGAACAATTTCACTCTGCATCCTTAGCCTCTTTCTCTGGTGATAGGCCATTACAGAAGTATATATACCTTTGGGTCCCTTCCACCTCTACAATTCTACGAAAGTAGAATTAGTTGGCTCTACTCATTGCTGGCCTGACTTGACTCTCCAAATTTCTTCTTCCCTTCCTCTACCCAATATAGCTACTACACTGACCAGCAGAGTAGCTATCCAGAAACTCAAAACAGGACCCTTTTTCAGCCCTTTCCAGAGATATGTGGGGTTGAACGTGGGTCCTTTGGGCATTCAAAGCATGTATTGTGCCTTTCCACTACACCCCTTCCATTTCCTACTTTCTCTTTGGCTCAAGGTGACTTACCACTATAATTAAAAACAATAACATAATTAATGAAGATGTAGTACAGAAATAGGGGGAAATATTAAATCTCACTTTTGAAAGAAAAGGTTATTCTTCATACATCAATGGAGTCGTTCAGATCTCTCTTTTTTTGTAGATGTTTATAAGAGCCTCAGAACAAACATGTATTAGAGGGCATTGATTAAGATAACCTTGAATGAATGACATGTTTATGTGAAAACAAAGCTAATAATAAAGCCTGGGCAGCTGACTGTGAAATTATAAGTTTAGACGATGACATAACGAATAGATGCTGGCCAAATATATTAATCAGTGTAGTATTGTTTGAGATGGGGATTAACATAGAACCTTACTAAGGCTCATATGGGCTGGAGCCGGCTTTGCTTCCATCAGAAACTGGTCCCGTGTTGCTCCAGTAACATCAGACATCCAAGCTCACTTGGGAGGAGTCACCTTGCCACTGCTCCTCCTATCCCAGCAGTTTCTCAGTTTCTTCGTCAAGTGATCTTGGCATGGGAAGGACATGCCAGATCCTCACACTTGCACGCAAGCTCCTGATATTACCCGAGCAGCATGATAAGATGACATGTTGCAGCAGCACATAACCTGCTGAAATGAAGACTGCTTTGCCATGTAAAGTACGTTCCAAAAATGAGAGGGAAAAACCCTCAAGTTTAGCCACAATTGGGATTTTATTTGTAAAAAGAAAAAGCCTAATGTGTTTTGGCCTGTGATTATTTTAGGCCTTTGTTATTTTAGGAACAAGGCACCACATGCATTTTTATCAATTAAAAACCAGTTTAAGTATATTTACGTTATTTATATGCTAATATATATTTACTCAATGTAAAATGTAGAAGTAGTTTGCAGAAATCTAGGTTAATAAAGTCACACTGTCACTTTCACTGAATATTTATGTGATGTATTCAGTCAATCGATCAATCAGTCATTCTATTATGGTCAAAGATCAGACAATAGAAATAACATTAATAACACACACAGCAACATCGGCACCAAGGGGCAGAAGCAGTAGACAAAATTGAAAATGTCATATGTATTGTTCCTTTTACAGCTCTGGTGCAAGCCTAAGATAATCACAGGTAAAAATGTGTTGGCTTTTTTACAAATAAAATTTGTGCCATCTTAAGATTCTATCTGTCTCATTTTGTGTGTGTCAGTTTGGATGCTTATAGGTCTTTAATAAAAAAATAAGTTGTCATGCGTAGCATCAGGTATGGAGCAGATGAAGGTTTGGTTTGTATTGGCTGCACTACTGCAGCCAGTGGAACTGCTCTCGGCTCCAGTTACCTGATAGGCCCTAAGAGGGATCCCTTTTGAAGTAATCACCTGACTGTTTAATGTTTTCTTATATTTTTAAATATGTGGAAGCTGCCTAGAGTGGCTGGGGCAACCCTGTAAGATGTGTGGGGTATAAATAGTAAAATTATCATGGAATTTCATCAGAGAAATGTTGGAAGGTATGCTAAATTAGATAAACAAAGAATTGTTATTCTGATCATTGCAATTTAGCAGGATCAAGGTACATAAAATTATAATGATGAATGGTTAGCCAATGAGATTTCTGCAAATTAGTTTATTGTCTATATTGCTTTATTGTGTTTCTTTTTTCTAGTTTGAAGAAGAAGAGGCTAGCTAAGCAAAATTCAGAGGCAGCCTCCTCAAATGCTTGTGGGATCCCCACAGGTAGAACTCAGGCTGGAAGAGATGATGGAAGTAAAGCTGTTCTGGTGCAGACCAATGGCTCTCAAGAAAATGGCAAAAAGTCTGGGGAAAAGGAGGACTTGGAGAAAAAGAAGAAGAAAAGCAGTCAGCCAAAGGATATTAGGCGCACAGATCTTAAGCGATACTATAGTATTGGTGAGTTTAAGGCAAATACTGTATTACCTCTTTAAAATCTTTTAAGTACTTTTAAAGTGTAACAGTCTGTAGTGTTGTGTTTTTTCTTATCATTATATTGATGCTATACCTTCAGTAACCTTCTGTAAGTCAATATGGAATATATAAACACGTTTCAGTTTTATAAGCTCCCATTTGGATTCTGTAACATTGCTGAATCTTGGCAGGACTGGTTAAGCGTGCGAAGTCCATCTGCAAGCACAGATTCTATGTATTAGAAATGACAGAAGTTTCTTAGCATCAAAATAAAATATCTTTCTACATATTTGAATGTAGTGGATGAATGGGTTGGCTTTTACCTTCAGAATGGGCACCTGTCTCCAATCTGGCACCTTGTAAGTGGAGGTTGGATCCAGCTAGACTGGGAAAGGTAAAGCATAGTGGAATGAGTGTAACAGTTTGAAAGGATTCCTAGCCACAAGGAATTCACCTAATCTCTCTGCTTCTTAGCAATTTTTCATTTTGTTGAAAACATTCTATTTTTAGTATAAAATATCTTTTAACCAAGTGAAATATAACATTATTGAAAGAGTTAGTTAGCAGTGTGGAGGTTTTTGAATGTGCACACACACACACGTCTTTTAAGACTTAAGAACATAATAATAATCCCACTAAGATCATATCTTATCCTTCTTCCTACAGTGGTCAACCAGATACCCTGGGAATATCACTAAGTAAGCAGGTCATGGAGAAATGTCTTTCTTCTGCTGTTGCCTCTTTAACCAGTTGAATTCAGTTCTATATTGTCTCTGATCACATAAGATCCTATAGCCACCATGACTAATTAACCATTGGCGGACCATAATCTTGTCTAATTCCTCTCTGAAGCATTTAAAGTTGATAGCAATCGCCAAATCCCACAGCTGTGAATTCCATGATTTAACTGTGCATTCTGTGAAAAAGCACTTTTGTCTATCCCTAATCTACTGCTAATCAGTTTTAGTGAAAGACTCTTGAGTAGCAAGTATCTGTCTCAATCTTCATTATACACTTTATTATTCCTCTCCCCCCCCCCAGGTAAAAATGCCCCACTGCTCTAGCTTTTCCTTGTTGGGAAGAATATGAAGAACGGCATGTGTTGCCCAGCCCAAGTAACTTTTATGATGGCCCATTAACCGTCTAAAGAGTAAACAGAATCTGCAAAAATGACTCCATCATTTGGCAGGACACTACAAGGATAATGTCTGCCCGTGAAGTTGGGAAAGATTCCAAATAACTAGAATGGAGCTTGTAAGACAGCTATCCAGGAGAGCCATAAAACATTTTGCTAGCATAATGAATCTGTTTAGCGTTTACATGGCAACAGTGCAATTTCAGCCTTCTTAGCAACCTTGAAAAGGGACTATTAGCTTCTTCCATTGCTAGAGATCCCATGGTTGTGCCTTTCTCCAGCAGTCTGATAATGAAGGTTCTGATGCCACTTTAAATTTGAATTGGAGCATCAGAGAAATAATAGATATCTGTGTGTGTGTTTTTACAAAATCACCTGTTTCGTTTTTGCAACTAAAGCAACACAAAATACCTGTTGATATAGGGGGGAAAACCAAATATTGTTTGAATGGTATACTCCAGAGCTGGGGTAGCTAATGTGGTGCCCTCCAGAAATTTTGAATTGCAACTCCCATTCCCCCCAACCTGGGGAGCTATAGTCCATAACATTTGATGGGCGCAATGTTGTTTGTTCCTGCTCCAGATTTGATGCTGGTTGATACGGGTTTTAACCAGTCTCTGTGTTGCATCCTGTAGTGGCTTTATGCAAGCAGAAAGCGTTTCTGTTTTCACAAGGTGGTGCCAACACCACATTTTTCTCAATTCTCCATTATGCACTGTGGCACTCCATGGTTGCCCCAAATATGCATCTCAGAGTTGGGGAGTCCTCTGGGGCAATAGGTAATACAGGACTGAAGGCTGTATTTGGGATGGGGGAAGGTATGTGAAAAACATAGTGTGTTTACTTTTACCTACACATCTATGTAGAGTTACAGACATACCTGGTAAGAGTTAAGGCTTCCATCAAATGATAGTATGATGCCAGGTTTTAAAACGTAATATTCCTATTGTGCCCTGCAACCTGAAATTTGCTCCCTGAAGCAGATTTGGGCCATGTGCAGTGGGAGGAGACAGAGGGGCAGTTCTGTTGGGTTTACGGAAGTTGTTCCAATTGCCAGTGACGTAGCTGGATACAGAAGGTCTGGTTATATTGCTTCTCATTAGGAACCAATAGCTTCAAACCCCGGGTACAGAACAAGTGGCTCAAATGTCTGATTTGTGGCCATCTCCTGAGGGCACACCGGTGGGTTTATTCCTTTGCTATTATTTTTTATGATGGTCCATTTTAGAACCTCAAATGGCTGGGCTGGCTAACCAAAAACCTAAGTTGGATTCAGCTTTTCTAGTTAACAATTATGTTGTAGCTTCCTTCAATGTCGTCCTTACAAGCTATTGCCTTGTTTCCTCACACGGTTGTTTCCACCGAAGGGGCAAAGTTTAAAGGCGTAACATTGTAAATCAGTAACCAGAAACCTACTGCTCTAACAAGTAAAAACAAATAAATTCAAAGCTAGCATTGTAGTGGCATCCAAATCTTTCCCCCTCTAGTCATCCCTGTGGTGACTGGGGCTACATCGTTTTTTGGGATGAGATCAAAATTTTCAACCTATTTTCAAGTTGTAAATACACTTCCTGACTATCAGAATAAATGACACTTGTCTATTCAATATTTGTTAAAAAATATGTTAGATTGTAAAAGTCAGAAAGCTGGTAACTGATGCTTAGGAGGAGCTGTGGTGGAGCCCAAAGTTTTGATGGTATGAGGTCATGATTCAGTCCCAAAACATCTCAGTTAATAGATCTTGTGATGATTTTTGCCTGAGAATCCTGAAGAGCTAGTGCTCACCAGGGCAATGAAGAGAGTTCTGGATTTGATGGACTCTTGGTATAACTTGTTATATATTGTGTGTGAACATAAAGATATTCTCATGACCATCCTGGAGGAGGAGAAAGGAAAAGTGTGTGAGTCTGAGACTCACTGTGGCTTATCTTCATAACACTAAACCAGGGGTGGGGGGTGGGGCTAGACTTTTTTGGCCAAAGAGAAGTGGTGGATGTGACTCCACACATAAACCTTACTCAGCTGATCCATGTTGGAGAGGATATTTCTACCTCTACACTCATCAGATGATTGTTAAGATTTATGGGGAGGGGGTGATTTGCATCCTCAACAGAACATTCGACACCACCCAGCAACACCCAATGCTGTGCCAGCTTCACTTCACTTCATTTCATTTTCATCACCACTGTCAAAATTGATGGGATCTTATCAAGAGGCCAGGAAAATTTGCTGGGTGGGGGAGGGCACTGGATCAGGCCTCCAAACTGGAAATTTGCCACCCCTGTGTTAAACAACCCCCCAACATTCCATGCCCATCTTCCCAATGTGTTAGCTAGTCCTCTGTACATGTTTTACATTCGCATTACATACGATGGGAATGCAAAAGCGCTTGTAAAGTTACCAGCTGTGGAAATTTCTATATAAATTTCATTATGATCGAGTTGTGAGAGATACCAAAATTAGCGTAAGCCCTGCTTGTGAAAACTCAGCACACTACGTGCCCTCTCTGTGCCTTGGGATCCTCCTGTTCCCTTTGCTACAAGGAGACTGTGCTCATATTTCAGCTGAGGGGTGGAGTATGCAGAATTACACTAATCTGCTTCACTTTCCTCAGAGCTGGATTCCACAGACTTGGACAAGCCCCTTCCTCAGCCACTTCCCTAGCAGAGAAAAAGATGGGGATTTTGTGTGTGTGAGAGAGTGTGTGTGTTCACACGCACAAACACACTCAAGTAACGGCACTATTCGATTCTAATTTTCTCTGAGTGGGGGGATATTGGCCAATTTGTATTCTGAGTGATTTTGCTGTGGCTTATTTTCCGTTCTCCGTCAGCCTTGCTTGCTTTCAAGTCCAGCGAGGCTGATTTAGCAGAGGCGTGGCAAAGAACCTTTCCCTTGCTTTTTTTTTTTTTAAAAAAGAAAGTTGTAAAAGGGGAAACTCAGGACTTTTGGACATATGATTTAGAGGTTACTTGTTGGCATTCCTGCGCTTAAAGATGTTTGCGGTCGAGTGTTGCTGTGCCCACCATCCAGGAGGATTCTGCAAGAGCTGTTTGCCGGAAGTGCCCAGGAAGGCCTGCCAAGCTGCTGCTGTCGCTGCCGCCTGTAAACTCCCGGGGAGGATAATTAACGTGGAATGGGAAGAGGGCTTGCCATCTTCAGGCTACAGTTCTGCAACCGGGGACAGCTGTGAGTCTCTGCCAGAAGCTGTGGCCATTGATCACAGTGAGATGGCAAAGAAGAAATTCCTAAAGGTTATGCACAGCTTTTCAGCCCCAAAGCATTTTTCCTGGTGTGTGGATTACAGGCAGCCTTACCTGTTGTTAGGTATGCAAACCACTGATTCCTGTCTGCTGATGGTTATCACACATGGAGGAGTGGGGCTCAGGGAGAATAGATCTTGGGAAACTAGACAAGGTGAATGGGCTTTCAGAGCTATCTGAGGATACCTAACCATATTTTTCATTACAGCTTTTTACATCTACAGCTCTCCCACTGAAAACATGACATATCCGCTACTGTGTGCGCACATGTGATAATGACAATCACCTAGAAATGTACATTTAATGTTTATTTATTTTTTTAAGTGTTTTAAAACATTAAGCAGCCATCATTGGACAGCTAGCTGAAGTCTCAACTCCCATGGTAAATATAATGCCGAAGCAAATCTTATGGAAGAAAATGGGACCTCAATGCTTTATTGTTAAAAATTCATATAGTAATTCTGATGGATTGCACATTAAACACAGGCACATGTATCTTCTCTCTGATGTTTTCTTTAATATATATATATATATACACACACACACACACACACACACACACATACAAAAATTGTCTCTGAAGTTGATTTTAGTTGGAGGTGTGTGTCCGTGGAGAAAGAAAGATAAATTGGCCTCATACCTTTCCCTTCTAGCAGGTTTTTCACTTCAAATCTCCCATCTCATGCTGGTTTGTTTGTTTGCTTGTTTGTTTGTTTCCACCAAGGAAGAAAATATACAGCCCTGTATTTCCCCTCTACAAAGTAAAAAGCAAGTAGGGCAGGAAGAATCTGAGCTTCAAAATGGTTGGAAGAGAAAGAGTTAATCAGCTGCTTTTTTCCTGCCTGGCCCCCTTTATCTGCTCCTTTTCAACTGAAATTTCTAACCTCAGAGGCTGGTGTTGGTTAAAAAGAAAGAAAGAAACTTCAAAGAAATGCTTGCTTCTTTGCTTAAGACATTTATATACTGCTCTTCAAAATGTTTATCCTGGGATAGACATTTTTAAAAATAATTTGTTTGGCCCTTAGGTAGGTTCTTGTAGCAGATATATATAGCAGATCCTGTGTGGGATATTCAAAGTGGGAGAAGCAGCCATAGTTTTGTGTGTCCTTGGCATCTCCAGTTTAAGAGATGCTGGATGTCTGGAAAAGGCCCAAGAAGACCCTCAAAAGCTGCTGCCATTCAGAGGAGTTGTAGGCTAGATGGACCCATCATTCCCCACTTTGTTTTCCTGACCCCCTCACTATTTTCTTTTTGCCTCCCATCTAAAGATGCACTGGTTCAGTCATTTAGCATTTGGAAGAAGCAGAGATAACAAGGGTCTATCTGACACTTAGAACTTTGGAGGTGATATTAATATATTTTATGATGTTTCAAGGCTGCATTTGGTTTCATTTGTGTTTCTTTTAATGGAAGATTTTGTGTATTGCTGTGCTGCCCTGCAATCATCAGCTGAAGAGTGGTTCTAGAAATAAAAATAATAAGGCTATTCTGATGTTTAACTTTGTTTAATGCGGGCAATGTTAGAATGTTTTAGTTCTGTTAGCAGCAGAGGTACCTTTACTGCTTATGTGTGAATACGGCCTGACAGTATCAAGCTTCAGTATTGTACAATTAATCGCTTATGTATGTCCTCAACAAAAGCATCTAGCAGAACACAAAGGATATCCTTTCGAAATAAGTTTTGTTTTCTGATCTTGCAAAAGACTAATGCCCATACAAGGTCTTCTGCGGAGTCCTGCTGAGCCCAGTAGCCCCAACCATAAAAATCTTGGATGACTGGAAAGAGCGCACATAGGCAGTTGTGACATCAGCAGAACGCACAATTCTTGTTGATATTGCAAATGCCTGAGTGATTTGTCCTGTCATGATCTCAACTTTGTCCAAGCCCTTAGGCACGCTGTGTACACCTCAGGTAGATAGTGGCGGGGTTTTTTGCCGTTAACATTTGTCACAGTGTATTTCAACTTTTCCTGACGTAACACCCACATTTAGCCTCAACTTGCAACCGTTGACCCACTTTTAATTCTTTACCATTTACAGCATGCCTGTTTTTCTTCCTCTTTCTCCTTGCTAAAAACACAAACAGATAAGAAAATGTTGGTGACCCACCTTAGCTTAGGGCATAACTCACTTGTGGCTACCAGCCTACCAATAAAAGATCAGTGATACTTCCCTTACTTAATGCAACACTCAAGCATTACTGTTAAAAATATTGTCAATAATAGCTTTTCTGTGACAGCCAGCCCTGTATCGAAAAGTTTTTAATATTTGAGGTTTTATAATGTTTTTATATATGTTGTAAGCCAGCCAGATGGGTGTGGTATAAATATTATAATTATTATTTATGATTTGTTAATCACCAGTTTTCATGTTTGGCCAAGACAAACCTGGTTTAATATTATTTTGCTTATATTTACCAATTAGTGATTTGAAAGTTACATTTTAGGTAATCGGTCTCCGGGTTTCTCTTTCAGAGGACAATCAAACCAAAACCAATGAGAAGAAAGAAAAGAAAATGGTCTCTCAGAAGCCACATGGTACAATAGAATACACGGTAAGTGTAGCTGCTCTGAATCTATTGCATGAATATTTTTGGAAGTGGTATGCCCATTCTATTTCCCCATGCTATGCAATTCCTCTACATCCTAATTTGTTGTTTTTATCCTATTCACAAGAGGAAGCGATCCTTTTCCTGAGTATAACCAGGCAGGAGCCACCTGTGTCTCCACTAGTACCACCAATGGTATCTACCCACTAAAGGTCTCTCTAAATATCCACAATATACAAGAGGTTGTTTCCTCTTCCTGCCTGGTTCCTGCATGCACTAGCTCAGTCTTACCTATACTGAGTACCCCCTCTTAAACATAACCACATTTCAAGTAACTGTTCTCAAGAACAAAATGTGAGAGGAGTGCCTCCCAAATCAAGCAATAGGGCAGGGGATGGAGCCAGGCCCAGCAGCAGGGGTTAGAATCACTGGGCGTCTTCCAAGGCCCATACCCAAGTAGGGGTCCCAGTGCCAATCCCTGAAGCCACCTGCCCAACACAGGGTTGTCCTCGCTGCTGCAGCTACCCACCTCACTGAGCATGCAAGCAACGGCAGGCACTATTTCATTTCAAAGTGATATGCAATAGTGCTCGCTTCGGCAGCACATATATTAAAATTCAAAGTGATATGCAATAGTAGTTTTGCAATAATAAGAGCAAAGCTGGGGCACCCCAGGCACATTCTCAGAATTCCCGGTGTGCTCACTGGTCCAGAAAGTTGGGTGACCCCTGAAATAGAGGACTGTGTCACTTATAACATGGAATATGTCTTTTCCTAGATGTGAACCAGAAACCCAATTTTCATAAAGTTGCTTGTTCTGCTCCAACGTTCCTGATTGGCTCATGGAAATCTCACTAAATCTGTACAATAGGCACATAAATACAGGGAAAGATGTTTCATAAATATCCTTACAGCAGAATCTGTAGCCTAGCATCAGTTCCCCACTCATAATAATGCAGTTGCCCTACATACTTTGGCCTTTGAAAGCTGCTGTTGTGTGTTGCATCTTAGAGTGAAGTTATTTCTCTTCTTCAGGAGAAAGGGAAAATTATAGTAGGGTTGAGCTTTTTTTTGGCAGAGTTTGGACATTTTACCGATTTCCGCCCAGACACTGCTGCACAGATGCTGCACAGTATAAATAACTTTTAATATATCCTGTATCTGATTCACATACATAGTAAATAATAAAAGTAGTAGTAGTAGTAGTAATAATGCGTATCTTGAACTCAGCAGCCTCCCCTCCCTTCTCTGGTAATTGATATGCTATTTCTGAATCCTGGAGGTTCCTTTTAGCTATCATGAACCATAGCTATCAACAAATTGTATGGCAGCAGATTCACAGTGCAATACAGTGTGTCTCTACTCAGAAGTAAGCTGCATTAAGTACAATATGGGTTACTCCCAGATAATTGTGTCTGGGATTGCAGCCTTAATAACTTAATTATGCAGGAGTATTTTTTTCCTGCCTTGAATTTATTGCCAGTCAGTTTAACTGTGTGACCCCCCCCCCCAATAGCCTTGCAAAAAGTTACTAGCCTGCAAACATTTTTTTTTCTACCCTGCTTCAAGTAGTTTCCATGTTGCCTGTGGAAGAGGGGGAAGTCCCTTATCTGTGCCCAGTATGGAATTCTTTCCCTTTGCAGTCCAGTAAAAAGAAAAAAAAAAGGGGGGGGGGAGATTCCTTCTACCAAGTGGACTAGCAGAGGAGAAAGCAGCCTGGTTTGTGCATCATGCTAAACTAGTTCCATATGCTTCATTTTAGTTTTGATCTTTTTCGGTTGCCATTTTCCATGCTTGCCTTTTCTTTTCCTTTTCATTTTTAAGCTGTGATGGCCAGAATTGAACGCAGTAGTTCAAATATGACTTCCATATACATTTGTTAGGATCCTGGTTGGTTTTATTTTCAGTCTCTTTCCTAATGATAGAAGAGTTCTGACAGTCCTCACCCCAAACATGTTAAAGGAACCTGTGAAGGTGTTGTGGAACTATTCAGGCTAATCAACATCCTGTGTGCTTGATGGTCGCACTCCCATCTGCCTGCACATTCATCACATGCTCAAAGCGGTTCTGTGTGTGTACTGTTCTTCTGCATGAGTACTTGGCCTTTGAGAATCTCCCTTCATGTCAAGGATTTCTACACATATAATCTTGGCTGCAGACTCACGGAGTGTAGGGAAGGTGGGAATTGTGCCTACTGGCCTCCTTGTTGGGTAGGTCTAGCCTTGACTGTATGAGTAGGTGGTGGCTGTCGGAGCCTTTCTGATCTCTAGCAATCAGATTTGTCTTTTTATAAAAAATCACCACTGCACCTAGAATCGATGTTTTCATTGTCCACAAAGCTCCAGGGTCTGTTCTAAAGAAGCTTCTAAATTAATAGATTAGCAAGAAGAAGGAATGGGGTGAAAAGTACAAGACGCTGTTACATGCTCAAGCTCTAGTACACATGCTGTGGTTCAGTGGATTATGTACAATGGTTAGAAAACAAGTTTGCTCTGGATACAACTTCCTCTTATCTTGTAAAGCCAATAAAGGATTGACTTAACTAGCTATAAACAGAGACCCAAGTGGGTCAATCCTATTGATCTGTTGTATATGAGTGTTTGTTTTCACTTAGGTTCCTTCAATTAAATTCTCCCTCCAGTCCAGATTCAAAAGATGGGAGTATTTTCCACAAGCCTCACGTGTATTGCAAAGATAAGATACTTTTATGCGTTGGCAGGCTTGATTGATCTTGGCTGCTCCCAGAGGTCAAATGCAAGCACCAGAGAATGCATACAAGAAAAGTTAGGGCTCTGGGTTTGAATGGGAGTTAGATTAACAACAACTTTGAATCTACTTTAAGCCATGAGCATTCTCGTGTAAGAGAGACTGGGTAATTTGTAGCTAATAAATCCACTTTATTCTGTAGTGTTGCACACATTCTGCCAAAATACATTTCCAGAGGCATTGCCATGTTAATCAGTTGCAGCAAAAAATAACTGTATTTTTTTAACTAATATTTTTTATTGATTTTCCATTTTTAACATTGATATAACATCTTATTTACTTTTGCAAATTTTAAGCTTCAGTGAGCTAATCGACTTCCCTCCATCTCGTCATCTGGTTTTTATATAACTACCTCATATTTCCACACATTTATATCATCACAATTCTACATTTTTCTTAATATTATATTAGTTTTTAAGCATATTTGTAGAAAAGTTCCTCTTAATAAACATTGCAAGATTTAATGCAGCCCGGCTAGTGTGTCTTTATGTGTAAACACACGTCTTTATGTGTTTACAATGATTGTCTATATATTGAATAAATTTACTCCACTCTCTCTGGAACGCTTGTTCACTCTGCTTTTGGATTTTCCCCATCAGCTTTGCTAATTCTGCATAGTCCATCATCTTTGTCTGCCATTCCTCTACCGTCAGTAATTCTTGCAGCAAAAAATAAGTGCATGTCCCATTGCATTTTAAAGGCTAATAATTTATTAGAGCAGAAGCTTTTGTGCACCAGAATCTACTTTGTTTTGTGACTAGAGCCTACTTAGAAATGTGTGGTGGTTTTTGAAGTGCTACATACTTTGGTTATTTCCCCCTGCATCGAGGAAATGGTCTTCCTAAATTTAGGTTTTATATTTGTTGTTTTTAAACAGGCATGATTGAGGACAGTGCAATAATATTTTAATCTTTCTATCTTCCCTCCCTCAGGCTGGAAGCCAAGATACTCTGAACAGCATAGCTCTGAAGTTTAACATCACTCCAAATAAACTTGTGGAACTCAACAGGCTCTTCACACACACAATTGTTCCGGGCCAGGTAACCGGGTTGTGATTAAATCCAATTTTCTAAAAGATGTGATCTGTTAAAGAAGTTAAAGAAGGCTCTTCTAGTATCATTTTGAAATAACTGGAACAATGGAAATGACACCATGCTCTAATAAGTGATTGTAGGCATGCAGTGGCTTCAGAGCCACATGCACCGGGCACAGTGGTGGATAGCATGGTGGAGCTGTGCTGCTGCTGCATAAAGTGATGCAGCAATAAAGGAAGGGGTGACGTAGCAATAAAGTTGACACAGTGCAGACACGCTGGTGGAGCCAATCTGTTGCACCTGCTGGCGAGTTTGCACAACACCAACCTTGCTGCTGCCTCCTGGTATGCAGCCGTTATGCAGCCAGTGAGAAGTCAGATGAGTGGCACAGCCCCTCCCTGCTGTCTGCATGCAAAATAACACTGGTTTTATAAGAACACGACTTTATATGCTCAGATCATATGTCCAACTAGCAGAGCGTTTCCTATACTGCTTGGAAGCAGCTGTCTGTGGTTTCAGGTAAGAGTGTTTCCCAGACACATCTGGGGATGCCTGGAACTGAACCTGGGACCCTTCGCATGTATCGGTGCAGGCAGACCTGTGATAACTTCTGCACTGGGCTGAAATCCTGTACCAGTTATATGTGCTTAAGGCTGCAATTCTATACCCCTTTACCTGGGGGTAAACTGCATTGAATTAACAGTGTTTACTTCTGAGGGGGTATGTATAGGATTGCACTGTAAATATTGTTATATATATATATATAAATTTAAGGTGATTTTAAACACATTTATAGGTGCATAATCACTTCACTAGTTGGTTGTGTTAAGTCAGGATTGTCACTATCCTGCAATGAGAGAGGGACAAAATTCAAGAAGCTAATAGTTGTGTATATATATAGCTTGGTGCTTTAAAATAATGCTTTGTGTCTTCACAGTGTATGTTGTTGTAATAATCTTGTTTCTTTTGTGGGGGGTTGGCCTAGGTTCTGTATGTGCCAGATAGTGAGCCTCTTTCTGCTGCTGCAAAACTAGCTTCTTCAAGCCCTGGCGCTACCGTTTCACCTTCCTCATCAGATGCAGAGTATGATAAACTTCCGGTAAGACTTTCATGTTAGAGTCAGTTTTAGCCAAGAAGCATCTTAATACTTTTTTTCTGGCATAGCCTTTCAGGGAATGGGCTCTGGTCCACAAAAACTCATGCCACAATAAATTAGTTAGAGTTTAAGGTTGCACAAGATTTTTTGTGTTACTTTTCCAGTAAGACGTTATACAGACTCTGTTGTTTAGAAAGTACTGTCTAGTCAGTTAAGCGTATAAACTATCTTTTGATATTACTGCTCTTGATTTCCTTGAAAGTGTAAAATTGCTTATCATATTTTCAATAGACATGGGAACACTTGGCATGTCATAAGGGTCACTTGATAGTAGTTCCACGGCTATTTGCCACATATTCCATTGTTTGCTTGCCGTGGCTCTCTGCTTGAACTGCTGGTTTTCTTCATGCCGCTAGAAACAAGCAAACAATGGGAAATCTGTGGTGGCATCGCCCACCTGCACAAGGAACTGTGGCACACAAATGTCTGCTGGTTTTTTATTTTTTTAAAAAAACCTTTATCATTCAAGGATGCTGACTTAGCAAGAAGGGTTTGCAGACCAATCCAAAGAGTCCTGTCTTCCACCTCAGAGGAAGATGAGCCAGTTGTTGTCAAGTTTTTGAAAATGAACTGTCGATACTTCACAGATGGCAAGGTAGAAGGCTTTGGTGATTTATTTTGCAACAGGGGTGTGTGTGTGTGTGTGTGTGTGTGTGTGTGATAGGCAAATAACAATTAGAGTATCATAAGGTGTGCAAATGTTGGAACTGTTAATCTTTATTGTCTACAAATCTATTTACATTTGAAAATTAGCTTTACTAAGTAGGCTGACCACAGTCTAAAATGGGCTGTTTTGTAGATGGTTCCTGTGTGTGTGCTTGGGGTTCTGGGCACATAAGATTCAATAGCAAACTACACATTATGCACATAGAAACATAGCTAGGGTCTAGCAGCAGCTTTTACTAGGTGACAGCAGCTGCAAGAGGAGGTAATTTGGAACAGAGAAGCCTCATAGGAAGGGAAGGAGTACTACACTGTCTTTCTACCAATTGTGTGCCTGCTGCAAATTCACCCCCTTCCTCCTTCAGTGTTCCAAATCTTTTATTTCATGAGTATGCATATTACATGTACCTAAGCTCTAAGGCAGAGACATTTGCCATTTTGCCTTCAGTGTGCTATAGCCATCCAAGTCTCCTGTTGGGAATTATCAGCATAAGAAATGAAGTCATGCTAACATGAGAAAGGAGGCCTGCTAGCTTTGATAGGTGTCATGGAAGCAGCCAAGATCAGAGAAGAATGGTTTTTGCTTGACTCGTGAATTCTAACATTTTGACTCTAGTTAATTAACAAGCTGTCGCTCCCATTTCATTGCAGCTAAGGATAAAATTTAAATACCTTGATCCCCTTTTATAATCCTGGCCTTGTCTGCTGAAGATAGATGTGTTTTGAGCACTTGGAATCCTTATCACTGCTTGGTATCAGTAGGGTATTGACCTGTTGTCTGTTCAGAGTGAGCACTTTGGTAGAAAACATGATTGCAAGGGCGGGGTGGGGGAACGACAATGAGGGGTGTATAAAGAATTTGGGAGAGGGAACATAAGGGACAACATGTCTTGAAAATCTGATGTGCTAATTCATTTATTTTTATTTTAAGGGTGTGGTAGGAGGGGTCATGATAGTCACTCCCAACACCATCATGTTTGATCCTCACAAATCAGACCCTCTGGTAATTGAGAATGGCTGTGAAGAGTACGGGCTCATTTGCCCCATGGATGAGGTTGTTTCGATTGCACTCTACAACGATATCTCTCACATGAAGATTAAAGATGCCCTGCCATCGTAAGAAGTATTCTTTGTTGACCATGTTTGAATGTAACCAGTGGGATGTGGAGGACAATCAGTGGGGAGTGAAAGGAGAACTTTGAAGAAATTGAGGAGCAAAACAGCTAATGAGGGAGGGAGGGAAGGGAGATGCAGAATAGTTCTGCATTCATTAGGAATGGTGGTATAGGCTACGCCCAGGTCACACATTTTTTCAAGTGGTGAGGTTGTATACAGTGACCTCCTTTGTGGAGAGAGGAAAGCCCTCCACAACTTGTTTATACATTGCTGCCCGGAAAATACCACATGCAAGCAAGCATGGGTCGTGTGTATGGAGGTCCTGGACTGTCCAGATGACAGGACCTCCTTCTTGTTCTTGACATGTAAACTGGCCTTAAATCTTAATTTTTGAATTAAGAAGCACAGATTCAATGTAAAGGGGGGTGGGGAAAGGAACTGGGAAATGAAATAAAGTGTCAAGGATCTAGTAAGGCTAGTTTCTTTATTTGAATAGGTTTTTCTCACTGCTGTGAGCTCCAAATTATTGGCATATTAAATGATTAGACTGATCTGTATAGGAGTAGATATATGTAGGATCTTCCTCTGAAGACAGTACTAATTAGTACTAATGTCATTGAATCTCTTCCTATGATTGTATGAATGGTAATAATGCTATACAGCTACTTTACAGGTACAGCTGCAATTGCATAATTCATATCATCACATATAATGACCACATAGGTAATGAGAGGGATCTTCATGTCTTAACTGAACATTTACTCCAGTAGTGAGAAGCGCTGGGGTTGTGAAATCACTTTGCAAATACAGGGAGTCTTCTAGTGGCTTGAAGTTATTCGTTATTAATCTCTGTATACTGGATGAGAAACTGAGAGCTTATACGTATACACAGGCTTCAATTTATTTATTTGAAGCAAGGTTGGGCAATTTGCTGAACTGTTTAAAAATTTCTCTTTTTAAAAAATGTATTTGTGATTGCTGAGAGCATGAATCTTGGCTCATTCAAAGGCTTATGCTGTCAGCTGAGAGAAGGAAAATTTCAAGACCCTTGAAAATAATAGAATTGTAGATCTTATGATTTCTGAGGCCTCCTCATGTTTTTGAGCTTGGATCTCTTAAGTCTGCTTCTAGTCTTTTGTATCAGTCTCAGCTGATGAGATGGGATTTGTTTGCTATCAGTGGCCTGAAAACCGTCACAGAAAAGAAATTATACAGTTTATAGTCATTCTGTTGCTCCTTTTGTAGTAACTTGAAGACGCAGGCTGAGTCTTGTCTTTTGTCCCCTCGGCCTTAAAAATACCTGCAGAGTACCTAATGATACATCCATCTCTCCACTTTCACAACATGAACTTCAAAATACAAATATTTTGTTATACCAATTCTTTCAACTCCATAATTACTTATTTCAGTTGGCTTGCATTTTATTTTGCGAGAAGCAAAATTGGTTTATTTCAAATTATTTCACTGTTGCTTTGGTGTATTTTAGTTGAAAGTTCCTTTTTGCCATTTGTTTTGTTTATTTATTTTAGTATTTATTGAGTTTTCATTTTGTTATCATTTTGTTCTCCATTTTAACATTCCATATGCATCCACCATCTTTCCTGACAGCGACATTCCAAAGGATCTTTGTCCTTTGTACAGGCCTGGTGAGTGGGAAGACCTTGCTTCTGAGAAGGATATCAACCCTTTCAGCAAATTTAAATCCATAAACAAGGAGAAGAAGAAGCCCAAAGTGGACAACTTTGTCACCCTGAATTCCACACCAATCAAGCCCACGGAGAAGGAGAAGTCTACAGATCTTGAACTTAAACCTCCTGAAAGTTCTTCCTTGGTGACCTCCAAGTTGGAGGAAACACAAAGGGACTCCAACACTCCTGAGCCTTCAAAAAGGGTGGCTTTGGAATGTACCACGGAACATTCTGTAGAGAGTGTTAGTCTGGACCTATCCAAAGATAATTCCCTTCTAGAAGAAGATGGTTTTATTCAATTGGAAGAGACTTCATCACAGACTGATAGCAAAGTAAAGAGCACAGATGTTGGAACAGTTGGTGTTCCCAATGACTCTAAAATGAGAAAGGAAGTTTGGTTGCAAGCAACAAATAAAGAAAATTGTGACCAATCAGGGACAAAGCATGAAGTTCTTAAAGATGTCCTTGATTTAGAGTCCTGTGAGAAGCTAGATGTGGTGCCTGAAATAAACAAGGGGGGTAGTTCACCAACAAATAAGGTGGAAACAACTCTGGATGCAAACAAGGAGCTGAATAAAGACAAACTTATTGAATTTTACCTCAGTAAAGATAAGGATGAGCCACAGACTACTGATGACTTATGCAAGGCTAACGTCAAGGAAGAGGGGAACAGTATACCAGGAGGCATAGACCTCACCCTTAGCTCTTCACATTCCCAAGCCAATAAATTTGTGAAAGGCAAAAGAGAAGGGCCAGATTTGTGTTCTAATGGAAGGAAAGAGGCATCGTCAGAAGTTGGCGCAACAGCAGAGAAGAAGGACCATGAAGGATCAATAGCCTCTTCATTGCCATCTCAGCTAGATAATAAGTCTGAAATCAGACTCTGGCTGCTGCAGAGAATCCAAGTGCCCATTGAAGGTAGGCCTGCGTGCCATAGTGTTATTGTAGCACCCTATGTTAATGAAGGACAGAAATTCTCTTTCAGTTTCCAATAGTTCTTTTCAACCTTTTTTTTTTTTTACAGATTGCTTAACATCACAGTTATGTCCTACAAAAAATTAACGAGTCTGCCCTTGATTCTAATCTCTTTCTGTAGTTGTTTCTAGAGAAGTGGAATACTCTTGGGTTTTTTTCTTTCTTATGACTTGAATATAGTTGAGAAGTGGGAATGTGTCAAAAAATTGAATTTTCCTAATTGTAGGGGCTACATTAAAACCCACTTGAACTTCTTTTTCTGCAGGTCAAAGTATCGAAGTTATTTCATACATTGTTTTTTCCCCTTTTCTTTCTGCAAAGTATTTTTGTTGATTCCCTTAAATTAGTCTTGGAGGAAAACCGGCTGCAATTTATATATATTTTTATGTAAGCTGAGAATAATAAGCCCAATAATTTCCTACCAGACCTTCACCATGATGTTGCAGGGTGCGTTGCAATCATTTTAAAATACAGTATTAAAAGCAGTTGAAATGCACTGAAGGGCAGTCAGTACAGAATGTTTACAGAATATACATTTAAATATAATAAATTCAAAACCATATTCTACATTTCTTAAGTCACTCCTTGATAAAGGCTAAATTGTGCTGCAGGCCTGGCCACTGTGCTCCATTTGCTATGTTCTAACTCTGTGGTCTTTTGGATTCAGATATGCTTCCTTCAAAGGAAGAGAAAAGCAAGTCCCCTCCGATGTTTCTGTGCATCAAAGTGGGCAAGCCTATGAGGAAGTCCTTTACTTCTCAAAGCTCCACAATGGCTCAGCAATATAATAAAAGAAGAAAGCAACCGGAGTACTGGTTTGCTGTTCCACGAGAAAGGTAAGCTGTCACTTTTCAGGACCATTCCGGAGTTTATAAGAACTACATTTCTTGCCCACCAGCTGTGTGATTAGTGCTTCTGTTAGAGAAGCCTTTCATTTTCCAGATATCCTTGTTATTGTTTTGTTGCCAACATCATGTGAATGGAACCGAACAGGGTGGTTTGTCCCTGCAGATACGTGGTGTTTCCTTCTGTCCAAGGCACATTCAGCATATTCTTATTGCTTTGTGGAATGTGATAACACAGCCTGGCTGGTAACTGTGTGATGTGATTAGTGATAAGTATCACAAACCCCATTACAAACTCTGTTCAGGAGCGTAGCTCTTGCTGGCTGGCCCGGTGTAAGCCTGACAGAGGGAAAACAAACCTTTAAAAGCTTTGCCAGCATAATTACGCCTATCCTAGCAGATCTGGGGTTTGGATTTCTCGCTTAAAAATGAGTTAAAAGCAACAACTGATGTTCACAGAATTTCAAGTAAAGAAGGCCAAACTAGATTAAAAGCTACATGTGTCACTTGTGATTATGTTAGCTGAACTTCTTTTTTATATGTATACAAGAAACCCCAAGGTGCACATGGAGAAGACCTAATGGAAGTTTCTCTCCAGGACAGCTTTGTGGGCTAGTGGGGGAGGAGGGTGGTTTTTATCACAACAGTCACGGTAGAGGAAATGATTGTATTTCCTGTCTCTTTGCACAGTGGTCCTGATAAAAAAATCCCCTCCCTGGCAGCCACTATATATATAAAAAACTCCCTTTTTCTTCCCTGCCTTTGCATGTTTCATCTCACATCTAGTTTGACCTTCAAACAGCTTCGTCAAGAATGAATGGGGAAAAGCCTAAAATAAATGGGTGGCAAAAATAGTTTAAGGGGAATAATAGTCCAGAAAAGACTTGGCGGAAAGCAGATTAAGTCTGAGGAAGGAAGCACTCTAGACTCTTTCCAAAGCTGAAGAGTGAACTAATGGGGTGACTGAACAAGGCAGTAGTAAGAGTATTTAAAATGAAACACAGCTGCAGCTCCTGTGTGTGTGTGAGATATTTCATTTGAGTTCTTAGAATTGTTCCAAGGTGATGTTTTATTATTAAGAGCTGTACTGCATTTTATTTATGTTGCAACACATCTCTTGATATTGAAGCATGACCCATAACAACATTCTTAAAAGTTCCAAGAACAAAATTAAACCATTTGACGAAATGATGGATTCAGTTCCTTACAAGTTTATATATAGATGTGTTTAAAGTACTACAAGACTCTTGGCTGTTTTCACTGCAACAGACTAGCAATGCCATCCATCCTGGAAACGAGGTCATGTAGCTGATAAGCTTGCTGATGGATCATGCAGCCCATCTGCATGACTGACTTTGCAATAAGGTACAATGTGCCACAGCTGCAGTTCTTGGCGTCTTCTGCTGGACACGTCTGTCTTCTATGTGACTTTGGACATGCAGCAAGCGCTCTCTCCCAAAGCATATCTCACTTTGTCAGCGTAGACAATGAAACCGGTTAATCAGTGACTTTGGCCACTGTTGCCTTTGTGATTGTGAAATAGGAGGAGCCCTTATCTTTGGCACGAAACTCTAGAAGCAATAATCATTAGGGAGGTATGCTTTATAAGGGTCCTTCTTTCTCTGCGTGAATCTTTATGTTGACCCAGTTGTACCACTGCATCTAGCCAGCTTACTGAAAGTCCTTCATTGTGTATCTTGCAATGGGGAATTTCAACAGTTCTAGAGGGTAAGTATATTATTTATTTATTTATTTATTGGATTTATATACCTCCCTCAGGTCTCAGGGCGGTTCACAGAATAAAATCAAAATATAAAACCACAAAATACATAATCAGGTTAAAAACAACCCAATAACTCCTCCCCCCCAAAACCCCACATTTTAAAAGGGCATCGGATGTATAAGTATAAATAGGCTGTGTTACTTTTGTATGTGCTTGTTATGTTTGAAGAATAATAGGTTAGTAATTTGTATCTATAAACCTCTGCAGTAGTGCCTGCTTTCCATTTGCCAGTGAGTTAAAAGCAGTGATGACTAGAGAGATTTACCAGTGCTTATAAAGCACTGGCAAATTGCAAAGCAGCCCCTGCTGCAGAATTTTATGGTTCAGGTAATATTAGAGAGGGAGTAATGAGTAATGGTACATGGTCTTAATGGCATAGTACTTGCTTCAGAGATCAGTTGACTTGGTGAAACACATCTTTACACACACACATACTTTTCTGTTTTACAATTTAAATTACTTGTTTTTACATCCTTTAAAATATCAATGGTGAAGCACATCTAATCCCCTCGGTCTGTATCCTGTGCTATGCATTTAATACATGTGTGAAAAGATGCTGTGAAAACAAAGCAGCCTTTCACTAGAGTCCTTTGCTTGCTTCTTCTTGTGCACCAAAACACTGAGCCAATATGGTGAGTGATTTGAGTCGAAGAATACATAGCAGTAATTATGCAAGTCAGCATATGTGTTGTTTCATTTACTCAGGAGTAAGGATGGGCCCTGATCTGGATCAGGACTGCAGCATGAAGGAAGGAGAGGTTGAATTCTTCTCTCTCCAGCCATGATTAAAGTTGCCCACTCTCACCAGAGAGGACCCCCCCCCCCAGTACAATATTGGAATGAAACAATGTAGGGAAGAGTACATGGTTCCTATTAGAAACGTGCCATCTTTCAGGCATTTCAGTTTGCCAGATGGAATGACCATTTTGTCCTGCTTCATGCTGTTCTGGAGGTTCTGAGCCAATTTCGAGAAACACAGAGAGGTCCATTGGGCAAGTGGAAGTTCATTAGGTGAATCCTATTTTAAACACTGCTCTGTAAGGCTTGATACAGATGGGAATGCGTTGGAATCAAGGACTACGGGTCATAGCCTGGCATGGTGTTACTTTTTCAAAAGGAAGTTTGTGTGCACACACAAAACAGGGGTTTTGGGGTTTTTTTTGCAAAGGTGGGGAAATTGTAGCCTTTCAGAAGTAGCTGGGCAACAACTTCCATCATCCTGATCCCTGGCAATGCTGGCTGTGAATGATGGCAGTTCAACTCCAACAATATTTGAATAGTACCAGCCTTGGTTTTAAAGTTATTTCTGATATTTTGGCAGTGCAGGAGTGGTAGTATAATGCAGAGAAGAACAAAATAACTTTTTCCTTGAACGATAAAGCAGTATGTTAGCTCTTCTTCCACCTATCCAGTGCTGGATTTATGTATAAGCTGAACAAGCTATAGCTTAGGGCCCCACTTTCTTGGGGACCCCCAAAAATTTAAAGGAAAAAAAACTGGGTGTACATTTCCAAAAAATAAGATAAAAAACAAATAAAATAAAACCTACATACAGCAACTGTGTTTTGTGTTGTGTAGGCTCTTATTTGCTATGTGCAAATGGCTTTAGATGCCTCTTAGGTCCATAAATTACCATATAGCATATATTCAACACAAAAAACAGCGACAATTTGTTGTTGACAAAGGACAGCTGGACATATAAAGGGCCCCATTACTTCAGTAGCTTAGGGCTTCATCAGACCTAAATCTGGCCCTTCACCTACCCTTCTGCAGCCAGTAACTATATAAATCATGCTAATTATTGCTTGTTAATTATGCGTCAGTCCCCCAGTCCTGACATTGCTCCATGCAACTGTTATGCTGCATTTCCAACAACCACCTTCTAGGTGCAGTGGTGGCCAAGACAGAGTTTTTGTTTCTCTGAGCAGTGACTGCGTCCTTTGTAAGTTACCCATAAGACCACCTGGTCAAACTTATTTGTGTACAAATAAAGCTTTGTTTTAGAAGAGTTGGAGTGACTGTGAGAGGCTGGCAAACAAGGTCACTCGCTTGTTTTGACTGGCATGGGCTTTACGTGTTTAGCATTTCAGACCTTAAAGCCTTTGATCAAGATAACATGATTACAGTAAGTTAAGCTTTGGTAATAAAGAGTGAGAGCCACATCTCATGCCCGCCCGCTAGTGTGACTTGTGGAATGATGTGATTCAGTAAGATTATTTCAAATGAGGAGAACTGGGCATTTAAGTTTGCACTTAACACATCTAGGTGGAAGCACAACAGGTAGAGAATTTTCTGTGCCCAGTGCAAAATTTGTACAAAATATATTCTTGACCAGTTCCCTACCTTCTTCCCACCCTCTTCCAGAAACTCAGCACTGTCAGGTTCTCCCCTAGTTTCTTTGTGTATTCCCTGTCTGCAAATTTGGCAACTAGCCTTTGCCTACAAATCAAAATGATTTAAGCTGGGGGTGGGGAACTACTTGCAGGGCCAGATCCAAAATCAGCCAATCTTCTGCAGGCTACATTGACAGGTAGCTGGGTCCACCCACCTGTCAATCACCTGGCACTAAATGACTAATTAGACCTACTTATTAGGCTGGAACTTATTCATGGTTGCTTTTATCCAGGGGTAGCCAACTCTCAAGTGACTGTGATCTACTTTCAGAATTAAAAAACCCCGTTTTGGGGGGTTCAGTTGAGCTTTTTTTAGGGAATAGAAAAGCTTTTTGAGGTGGGTTTAAAGGCAAGGGACAAAGGGACAAAGTCACTCACAAAAAGATCTCTGGATGAAAACAGCAGAACAGAGAAAGCTTCCATAGATCAAACAACAATGGAGGGAGGGGCGAGGGGACAGGGCAGGAGTCAGTTTTAGCGATGCTAAGGAAAGGGAGCCAGAGATCGACCCCGATCTACCAAAACCTCGCGGTGGTGATCTACCAGTAGATCATGATCGACCTGTTGGACATCCCTGCTTTAATCAGTTGACAAGCTTGACTCGAAGAAAGTGAGCTGAGAATCCCTGAAATTAAGACAGCAGTGGGCTATCAGCAGGCAAGGTCCTGTTGGTGGTGCTGCAACTGAGTGCTACCGGGCTTCCTCAGACCCATGATAGGGCCTTCTGTCCAGTAATTCCCTGTTTATGGAATGCCTTCCCTGGTACACAGTGTATGTGTCTCCCTCCTTCATTCTTATTATTCAGGAGGAATTGAAAAATCATTGTGTTTACTCAGGCACGTGGTTGCAGAAGTATGTTGGTTTCTGGAACCTTGAAATTATTTAGTTGTGAGGATATTTGAGGAAACAACAATAACTGTATCATTTTTCTTGTTTTTGTTGTTTGCTGTCCTGGGTTCCTTTGGGAAGAAGGGTGGGATAGAATAATGGTAATATACTGTTTGCTCCAAACTGGCATCTTGCAGAAATATATCAATGCTGTATGTGTTTCTTGAAATTGTCTTATGCTTGATTCCCAAAACAGTTGCTTGAAAATATGCCAGAAGGATTTGCTTCCAAGGGCTTGAAACTCATTGCCTTAAATGTGTATATGAGAGTGATTTGTATGGTTTATCTTTTTATCTAAGAACCGTGACGAGATTAATAGTTGGCTACCAGAATTCACATGCAGTAAAATGTTTACGATTTGATAGTCTTTAACTAAGTGATTGCCTTTCCCTCAGCAGGTTTATGTTTCTGTCTGGTTCTCTAGAAATTAGTTACTTGATATATCACTTTGGAAATAGGCAAGTTGATCTGTTATGGAAACAGGTACTTAGGAAGTTGAGGTGATTTTAATCTGTTTTAGTATTTTAACTTTTGTATGTTTTAAAGTACTTTTGTAGTTTTTGCTTGATTTTCTTGTTTTATCCTATTTGTAAAACGCTTTGAGATTTTTTGGGGGGTGTCCCCCCTCCCAATCAAGTGATATATACATTTTGCGAACAGTCTTCCCCAATCTGCTGTCCTCCAGTTGTTTGGGGCTACAGGTTCCAAGAATCACTGACCATTGGCAATGTTGGCTGGGACTGATGGAAACTGTAGTCCAAACTGTTTGGCGCTCACCAGGCTGGGAAAGGCTGCAGTGACACAAAATGAAACAGTGAAACATCATGTGGAAAGACATTAAGTGAGTCACCTGCATTTCTAGAGGGATTCCCCCCACCCCAGTGGAATAACTCAATCATGAGTAGCGCACTGTGGATTGGTAGGAAGTGGTTGCAGAAAGATTAGATAAAATTGCACCTGCCTTTCCTCTGTTTCTCATGGAAAACCAAAACTCAGGCTGCGGATCACAAGCTGGTTGGCCGTTGGAAGAACAAAATACTGGATGAGCTGGGCCTTTGGTCTCAGCCAGAGTGGCCCATTATCTCTTTATGAGTTTTTATTTTCATATATGTTTATCACTTGATAATTGCAGCTTCAAGGGATGGTTTGTTTCCTATGCTCTCTGGATGCAGGAATACCCTTGAATCCGTATACTGAATGCAAAGCTGCTTCAAAATCGAGGGATAAGAGAGATTCAACGTTGAATAACTGCAGTATTTTGCAGTTTGGGTGTTCTGTGAGGTAGGAGTAGGGAGAAAGTGTAAGCCTGAAGTTCAGTCCAGCTCTCACCAAATATTTGGTCAAAATCAAGAGCTGCTGCCACATTCACTGAACATGTTCAAAAAAGCTTCATTTAGGTAGTTGGCAAGTGGTGTTAGTATTTTACACTTGCCTAGGAGTAAGTTCTACTTAACTGATTTGGGCTTACCTTTGAGAAGATGTGCACAGAGTTTTACTGTTAGTGAATCTGCCTCCCACGAAGGGTTTTGGAATGCTCAGCCCCTATCTTTTTGCTTTCACTTCACAGGGTCGATCACCTGTATACCTTCTTTGTACAGTGGTCACCAGATGTGTATGGCAAAGATGCTAAAGAACAGGGCTTTGTTGTGGTGGAAAAGGAGGAGCTTGACATGATAGACAACTTCTTCAGTGAACCCTCAACAAAAAGCTGGGAGGTGAGTGGTATCTGTTTTCAAATCAGAAGTATTTGAAACTCCATGGCAGGATTGATCTATAACAACACATCTGGCTGCCAAGGAGATTTATTCCTACTGATTGTAACCTGTCGTTGGCCTCTTCTAAAGTAAGTTCATAGTCCTCATGGTTGCATGCATGGTTGGACCATGTGTTACAAAGTACAAATTCTGCTTTTCATGGACTCGGCTACAATGAATAAATGGATAATACAGTCCTATGTTAGTTTTATACTGAATATCGCAGGTATTGAACTGTAGAGTTCAAATAAAGAACTACATGCATTTGTGACAAGAAAAATGTATTTATTATTTATTCAACTTAATAATTCCAAAATCAACAAATAAATACATCAACAAATACGTAAACATATTATTACAATTTTTAAAAATTACTCCAAATATAATAAAATGAATTACTGTATTTTGTACGTTTGGGTTCCTGTATAGTATGAAAATACTCCATTTTTCTATAGAATATTTTTCTTTTGTCGTACTAATAAATTCATTATATACATATACACTCCACTCTGATTTTTCAGTAGCCATTTTGGGGCCTGTTTCCTCTCATATTTCCTGGTAAGTGAGTGCTCCTGAAACCAGACATAAATTCCCTGTTATTACTATTATTAATAATTTATACCTCGCCTTTTCCCCTAATGGGACTGAAGGCAGTTTACAGACAAAAGCCAGAATGGCTAAAAACTGGAAAATACAATTAAACATTGATAGATTTAAAACTTTATACTTGTATAAAATATGCTACAAGGAAAAGAGATACAACTGGATACAACACAAAGACTATGAATTCTAGCAAAATATATTTCAGTGAAATATATTCAGGTTCACTTGTGGAAAATAAATCCTAAACATTTAATCAGTCCCATGTCTTATCTTATCCCTACTCCTAGGAGCTCAGGGCATGCAGTTTTATCTTCACAGCAACCTTGTGAGGCTCATTCATGGTCAAATAATTTGTCCACTACAGAAACAATCTTTCTAAGAGTTGTTAGTATAATTTCTTCTTGTTCTTGTTGGCATCCCTGCAAAACTCTTCATTTTGTTTGTGTATTAAATTTATATCTTGCCCTTTCTCCCAAAGGAGCCCAGAGCAACAGTTACATAATTATATGGTTAAATATTTATTATTTAATCTTGAAGCAAAGTTTCTTGTGTTTAACAAAATTGTCTAGATCAGATACACACTTTATTACTGCCATTAATTTTTGTAGACAGATACTTTAAATTCACACAAATCAAAGGATTTGTAGGGTGAGTTAAAGATTTGTGTCATCAACAGGACAAAAAAACAACAATACAGGTTATGTAGTTGAGGATCAGATGTTAACTTGCAACATCTGCCTGTAAGATAAATTGTTAGAATCTTTGATTCAGAGGCATACACACATTCAGGATATTTTTAAAAAATGGGGGGGGGGGGAGATGCAGCTCTATCGAAGCAATTTTTTATGCAAAGATTTTGGAGGGATTTGTTGGATAAAATTGAGGAAACAATGGGATATGATATTCCTTCAGGTCTAAAACATAGGATCCTTAAAAGGAAATAGAGTTTTATTTTATTTTAGAATTATTGTTCAATTTACTTGCCATCAAATGAGTTTCTTTTGCAGTGGGAATTTATTGAAAAAACCCCACATACAAATCCCTGTAATTTCAAAATGACTTTATGACCACCTTCCAGGCAGCAATGAAACTGATCGGTGTACAACATAAAATCACAACACCTGTTTTATTATGATACAGAACAAAAATTTTCAGAACACATTAGCTCATGAAGGACAAGAAGTAGTGGACAATAATAAAAGAATGACATGTATCTTAATTCACAGTTGGGCAACTGCAACCTCATTTTGTGCAGCCCCTGCTGCCTCTTGAATTTTCCCCATCAGAGCTCCTTTCTTCCTTGTTCATTTCCTCGTTTTTCCTGACCTTTTAAGTGACCCCCTGTCCCACATTCTGTGTAGTTTTGGAACAACTGGTTTGGACAGTTGATAAAAACTAACAACCCTTTTCCCGTTTATTTCCTCCCAGTAGTATTTATATATTTGATTTATAAAAACAATTAAAGCATTGTTACATTAAAGCAAATCAGAACATTCAGAAAGAAATCACATTTAGCTTGAGGAACGTAATCCCTGCTAACCCAAATAACTTTTCTGGACAGTGGCTCCTATACTAAATGTACCAAAAAGCATAGAGTTAGAAAGCTAGTGGATTATACCCGTTAGGAGTATGACATATGGGCAGAAAATTCCTATTCAACTCTCAGCTCAGGCAGGAATCCCTGAAGTGGCCAATCTCACAGCAAACATCACTGCCTAAAACATCACTCCCTAAAACTGCTATGTGCCCTGATTTTTGTGGTGGTAGTGGTGAAGTTGGGGAAAATTTTGGCAGGAAAACAATATGAAGGGAGATCCTGATCCAGACTGAGGCATTTTGTGAATAAAATAAAATTTGATTTTTTTAAAAAATCGTCTTTGGGGAGATAAATTTGTCCTGTTTGAGTCTAAGCTTCACTGATCCTGCAGCTACTCACTACACTATGGAAGGAAGGAATGGGAGATGCTCTTTGAGGCAAGAGAACTACTGGTTCTACTACATTGTTTGCATGTGGTGGCAGTGAGAATGTGTCCCGTCCCTAGACGACCTGTGTGTGTGTGTGTGTGTGTGTGTGTGGTGTGTGTGTGTGTGTGTGTGTGTGAGAGAGAGAGAGAGAGAGAGAGAGAGAGAGAGAGAGAGAGAATGAGAATATGAGTATACATATGAGATGAACAGGAAGGTACCATTAGGAGTCGTTTCTGTTTTCCCCACAGAAGCCTAAGGTTGGCACAATTGCTATCTCAATCATTCAGTTATTTTCTTTGATATATATATATATATATATATATACACACACACACACACACACACACACACACACATCTGTACAGGGCTGCTTAAAAAAATTCAAAGAACCTTATTATTTCCTTTAATTTCATTTATATAAATGTTTTTATATTCCTCTGACTGGAAGCTGAGGGTGGCTATTGATATAAAGGTGTGTGATAATTACACTTTTAAAAAAAGTCAATAGGTCCAGACTTGCTGTTTTAGCCTAAACTGCCAGAAGCGGCTTAGCTGTTGCCAAATAATGGAAGGGACAAGCTTTGTCTAGGAATACCTAGGAAAGTGTTAATTGTTCCAGGATATGAATCAAGGCTGGAAAGCAAAAGGCAGGATAAAGGCCATTCAAGTTGCCACAGGTAGGCAGGTATCCATCCTGCTGCTGATTTCCTGGCAGCGGGGCACTAAGATCTGTTGGTGTCCTTCCTTTCCTCTGACTTAGAGCAGAAAATTAAACTGATTTGGATGATATAAAACTATAAGATAACAGCCATAAACATTAGTTTAAAATAAGTAAAATCTACAATAGGCTATCCGTTTATCCAGTGTGTGTGCTCCTCTGACATGCTGTTTTAGCCTAAACTCCGGAAAGCAGTTTACCCATTTCCAAAAAATGGGAGGGGCTAGCTTTGTCTGGGCATACCTGGAAAAGTGTTAATTGTTACAGGGAATTAATCAAGCACTGGAAACTGTGAAAGGCAGCAATGCATGACATATTGGTTGGGCCATTCAAGTTGCCGCATGCGAAGGATATAGAGACTAGCAGTGAGAACACACAGATGTTTACCATGTGCCCTTCCACTTTCTGAGCTCAGTGCTGACGTTGGTTACCAATTTCAAGTTCTTCCTTGTGTTGAAAAGTCACAACTCAGTCAGAAAGCATAAAAAGGAACAAGAGTTTATATACCCCTGAACTCCAAAATAAGCTTGGTCTACTACATACAATAGGTTTTAATGGTTTTACTGTATACCACCTTGATATTTTTATGAGTTGGCAGTTTATATTCTTATAAGTATCACACCTCTATGACTAGGAGACTATCTCTTTTCAGATGCACAGTAATTTTCTAAATCACTGCAATACTCATAAATGAGGTAATGGAAAATTTGGGCTACTCCAAATTGTGACCCAGGACAGGGAGCCTAAATGATTACATTATATATGCTGATTTAATATCAATTGCACAGTGATAAGTTTAAAGAAAGATGGGTTTAACCTGTTTTAATTTGTTTTAATTGGATTTGATTTCATTCATCTTAAATCAGTTTTGAACTTTAAAATCAGGTTTTTTAAAAAAAAAAATCTCCACTTGCATTTTTTAAAAAATCTCTTTGATAAAAAAGAGAACAAACTAGTTAAAGAAACTGCAAGTGGCATAGGGATGTGTTCAGCGTAGCACTAAGTGGAACAGTCAGGGCAAGGATTCTTCCTTGCGCAATAGAACATTTGCCCCCTTCCTTCCCCCAATGAAATCTATTCTGAGAATTCCCCCATCCCTTCAGAGCAGATTGGGGATAGTGCAGAAAACATGTGGGAGGAAAAGAGGGAAGAAATTCCATCACGCTAGCGGTAATCAGTGCACTAGTGGAACTATTTAGTTGAATTCCTTCCAGTAGCACCTTAGAGACCAACTATATATATAGTGAGAGGTTGGGGAGGGGTATCTACTCAGAAGGGTGGTGGGAATGGTTGACGACTGTTAACAACTGCAATTGGTCTTCCAGGAAAAAACAAGCAAAAGCTCATACCAATAACAAACGTACGGTAGTTGGTCTCTAAGGTGCTACTGGAAGGAATTTTTTTATTTTGTTTCGACTACGGCAAACCAACACAGCTACCTACCTGTATTTAGTTGAATGCCACCCACTTTTCTCAGGTTGTGGGTACATATGACCTGTGGTGGCATGGTAGAGGGAGGCTTGACTGCATATTGAGACCAAACAGAGAAATCAGTTGAAGCAATTACGGTATTTGCCATCACACAGAAGACAGGATCCTTAGATATGTGGGTGTATGATCTGGAGTGGCCTGAAGCTTATTTTGGGAAGACTCCCATATTCTTTTCTACATATTCTGGCCATTATTAGCATGGTCCCTTGATAGACATATAGTTTCCTGAACCCAGGAATTCGTTCCTGAGG
Source organism: Podarcis raffonei (assembly GCF_027172205.1). Taxonomy (NCBI): domain Eukaryota; kingdom Metazoa; phylum Chordata; class Lepidosauria; order Squamata; family Lacertidae; genus Podarcis; species Podarcis raffonei. The sequence goes on from NC_070604.1 coordinate 58,963,652, forward strand.
TCCGTACTTAACCTGAAACTGTTCTTAACCTGAAGCACCACTTTAGCTAATGGGGCCTCCCACTGCTGCTGCGCCGCCGGAGCACGATTTCTGTTCTCATCCTGAAGTAAAGTTCTTAACCTGAGGTACTATTTCTGGGTTAGCGGAGTCTGTAACCTGAAACGTATGTAACCTGAAGCATATGTAACCTGAGGTACCACTGTAGCTAAATAGGTACCGCTCCGGCAGGAAGGTAAACAGCGTTTCCATGTGCTGGTTTCGGTGTTGCATTGCGCCAGAAGCGGCTTAGTCATGCTGGCCACATGACCCAGGAAAACTGTCTGCGGACAAATGGCTCCCTCGGCCTGTAAAGCGAGATGAGCGCCGCAACCCCAGAGTCGTCTGCGACTCGACTTAAATGTTGGGGGCGCTTTACCTTTTAAAAATGTTATTATGACAGCCTTACTTAAGAGAGCAGCATTCCTTGTGATGGCTGGAGATAAGTGAAATCAGGAAAGGACACTGCAGCTATTAGGAAGTGATATCCCTTATCTAATGCTGATCAGTGGATGTTTGATCAGTTTGGTTTAGAGGAAAAGTGCATTGACAGGTGATAAAGAGTGTACAAGAGAATCCTGGGATTCCTGCAATTTTTTGGGAATAGGTAAGAGAGCCTGCTCTTGTGAAATCTTGGAGCCACCGTAAATTTATGTTTAGGTAGTGCATGGAAATGGCAATAAAAGTAAAAGTTGTTGCAAAACCTAATCTGAAAATGGACTGCTGCTGCTATCTGACTCATACCCTATTTACAATAAAGTCTTTTTGCCTTGAATCTGTTGCCAGGCTGCCCTTGGGCTCGTTCTAGAGAAAACGAAAGTAAGTTTGGTATATAAGGCAGTTAGAAAGCAGCTTGTTTCAGAGTTAGCTGTAGAGACAGGAGCTTTACTTGTGGGGAGAAATCAGAAGGTAATTAAAAAAATGAAAATCATAAGAGACAGACAAAAGGAAACGGCTGTGAATTTTCAAATAATATTCTGTGCCAAGCCTGACCAGGAGCCCTTTGTGAAGGTAGGTTAAAATGAAAGTTGTTGTCTTTTAGTTCTTTTGTTTGCCAATTCTCAACATAGAACGTTCAGAATGGGAGTGCTGTTTCCTGGTTAATAAAACTGTTCTCATCATAGACCATATTGAAATGTAGTTGCAATTAAGATACGTTGCATATCATTTTTTATATGCATGACAAATGCAGTGCTGCACATGGTGTGAGATCATGTTGTTGCCCTTGTTGTAGAATGCATTTCTGTTGAAATTGTGATTTCTCATCTTGGTACATATTCCTACTCTGAAGTACGTACTATTGAGTTGCACTTATTCTCTGTGTATAGGATTACGGCACTAAAAGAGCTGTAAAAGGAGTTTCTGCTGTTGCTGTTTGTTTTTAATCCTGTCCTTCAGTGTGTATGCAACTGCCTCTTCACATGCAAATAAAATGCATATTTTGCATCTCAATTGCAGGTGCACATAGTCAACATTTTGTTCCCAACTTGGGAAACACACTGGCTCTTCTATCTTCTGTTTTTCTGTTCATTGTTTTTATCTTGTTTTCATTATTGTACCTTGAGATTTTAATTAATCAGTTCAAGTATTTCCATAAGCCGTCCCTGAGCACTTCCTTCCTGGACTTGAAAAAGGCAGACACACTCCTCTAAAGGACAAGTAGCATATATGAGGTGTTAAATCACATTAAGTTGTTTATTAGGTTTAATTTAGATTGGGATATGTGTTTTGCAGTTGTTTTAATGTTTAATGCTTTTATGACTGAACTACCTCGAGCAGGCTTTTATTCTGAAACATGACAAAAAAATTAATGAAATAAAATAAATAAAAGTATATTACAGGTTTCCATCAAACAAAAAGCTATCTAAATAGTAAATCCTTTAAAAACATTTCCCTCGTTTTTGCAATGGTAGTAGAAGTTGGAGGCTCACGGCATAGGAGCTGTAATGGAAAACATTTCAAATACGATGACCTAATTTTACCATAAGCCAATAAATGTCCATGTTTATTTTACACTGTCCTCTTCCTTTGACAGTCAAATATAATGTAGTGAACAAATTAGATCAATATATATAGATGTCCATTACCATAAAACAACCCCTTTAGCTATTATATCTGATGTGATTCTATGAGAGGCCATGTGGTTGGAATAATGTGGTGGCATGGGTAAAAGCCAGAGAGCAAACTCCTCCACATTATAATATCATCCTCTCTATGAACTCTCTGCCCGTTACAGAACAGTTCCTTAGCATACATGTTAAATAAGGCAACTTCTTCCTTTGCTGAATGAATATTACAGTTTAGGGTCAAAAGAGTCCTCTAGGCTTAGTTATAAGGCCAGTCAGTTGCCATCCAGTTGACAATATTTGACCATTGTTGGCTAGATAATCTGGAAGAAAGGAGTCCCCTTGTACAGATCACAGCAAACACAAGAGTTCCTTGGTTTGTGAGCCCTTCAGGGTGCCTGGATTGGGGGCATAGGATAAATCACTTGTTCCATCAGCACAAGGATTTCTCCTTGCGCAGCAGAATGTTCTCCCCCTCTGCAGGTTCCCAGATTTGAGAAATCACATTCCCCTAGCGCTGTTAGTGGAATGCCAGCCACACATTCTTATTTTAGGCCTCCCCTTTTATCCTCCCATTTTAAAAAGTAAGAGCACAATCCCAGCCAAAGTTAAGTATTTTAATTCTTGCAGATTTTAGTAAGAGATATTTAGTTTGTGGTACTGTTTACAAACTCAGTTGCTCCAAAGAAAGGGGGGGGGATAGCTGATGCTAAAAGCAGCCCTTTACTGTGTTTCCCTCACAATTTAGTTTGCCTAATTTTCGCCCGTGACTAGGTAAACCTGTTCTGAATGAGATAGAGCTATGCCATTGTTACCTGGGCATTAGTTTGCTCTTTTATAGAGCATTTCTTTTCACACATTGTGTACTGCATCAATCAAATAAATAAATTTCAAGATGCACATGGCATACCCCCAAAAGGTAAGAATAGATGGTTTTGCTTCCCTAGCCTTCCCTGTGCTGGGTCACTTTCTCTCTTATAAAAACATTTGAGTGCCACTGATCTAGCATTATGGAATAACACTATTGTCAGACTTTTTTTTTTTTTAAAGTATATCTTTTTTAAACCCTTTTTAGATTATTACTGTAGAAGAGGCAAAACGGCGAAAGAGCATTTGCAGCTATTGTGAAGAAGATGATCGATGCAGTGAAGAAGATGAAGATGCTTTGCCTGTCTTAAAAAACCAGAGTGTGCTCTTAGAAAATATGCATATAGAACAGGTAAAGTTTATAAAGGGGAGAATGTATGTGTGTGTGTGTAAGTATATATGTATATATGTGTGTGTGTTTATATAAAATCAGAACATGTTTTGTGTGATATAGTGGTTAAGAGCGGTAGTCTCGTGATCTGGTGAACCGGGTTCGTGTCTCCGCTCCTCCACATGCAGCTGCTAGGTGACCTTGGGCTAGTCACACTTCTTTGAGGTCTCTCAGCCCACTCACCTCACAGAGTGTTTGTTGTAGGGGAGGAAGGGAAAGGAGAATGTTAGCCACTTTAAGACTCCTTCTGATCGTGATAAAGCGGGATATCAAATCCAAACTCTTCTTAAAATCCAAACTCTTCTTAATTGTGTGCAATGCATATTAATTTTTGATGCTTTATAAATGGCAACCAGGGAGCCCCGTCCTATGGAGCTTGTTCATGCACCTCATTGTACAGAGGTACAGCTCTGATTATAGGTTGAACTGTTCAGTTCTCATACAGGACAGAATGAAATTTCTAGTGCCACATCAGTTGCATTTTACACTAACTACAATGCTGTCTTTTATCTTCTAGCTTGCCCAGTGCCTGCCAGCAAGGGTTCAGGGATATCCCTGGAGGCTAGTCTACAGCACACAAGAACATGGAACCAGCTTGAAAACACTGTATCGTAAATCGGCATCTCTTGATAGCCCTGTCCTGCTTGTCATCAAAGACATGGACAATCAGGTTAGGCACCACAACAAATCCTGTTTAATTGTGTTTTGTTTTCCCTCTTGTTTCCAAGTATTTCAGTAGGAGCGTAGCTTAAAATAACAAAAAGCACAATTGATCTCTGTCTCGTGGCTCCAAGTTACTTGAGTGCTTCATAGTGTGAAAAGTACTTTTGCTTCGTGTTCGTTTTTAGATTACATTGGCATAAAAAAGCACAAGTTTATGGATGCCATTGTTCTTCTGTCTTAAAATGGTTGAGATCTAATTATGTCTGTCTGCTTGTGCCCCACTTTTCAATGGGACTTCTGGTTTCTTATCCTCCAGCCTGCACCCCAGAAACTGCTCTGGAAGGTTCTCCAGCTCTCAAGAGCAATTTTGGGGCATGCAGGGGCTGGAATGGAAACCCTGTTGCCCTAGTGGACATCTGCTCATGCTACATTGGATTTTGCTAGGGGTTTAGATGGAGGAGCAACTTAGAATACTTGTAACTTTTGCACAAGAAGAGAAATAATAATAATAATAATAATAATAATAATAATAATAATAATAATACCTTTATTGTCAATGTACAACCTGTGTACAATGAAATTAACCAAGCGTCCCTCCCATACACTCAATCTCATTGCACTTTGTGTGCTTATCGCACAACAGACCAACCCTGAAAGTCAGTTGCACTATATTATTTTCCGTTCGGCAGCCTTACAGCCCAAAGATAGAAGCTGTTTTTTAGCCTGTTGGTACGACTGATTACTGGACGTGGGTGGCGCTGTGGGTTAAACCACAGAGCCTAGGACTTGCTGATCAGAAGGTCGGCGGTTCGAATCCCTGCGATGGGGTGAGCTCCCGTTGCTCGGTCCCTGCTCCTGCCAACCTATTAGTTCGAAAGCATGTCAAAGTGCAAGTAGATAAATAGGCATCGCTCCTGCGGGAAGGTAAACTGTGTTTCTGTGCACTGCTCTGGTTCGCCAGAAGCAGCTTAGTCATGCTGGCCACATGACCCAGAAGCTGTACGCTGGCTCCCTCGGCCAATAAAGCGAAATGAGCGCCGCAACCCCAGAGTCGGTCACGACTGGACCTAATGGTCAGGGGTCCCTTTAGCTTTACTTGCGACTGATTATACTTCTATATCTCCTGCCTGAGTGTAGAAGATTAAAGAGGTGCTGGCCGGGGTGTGAATCGTCCCTGAGAATTTTTCTCGCTCTCCTAAGGCATGGATCCCTTGTGATGTCATCTAGTGGGCTCAGGGGACAGCCCATGATATTATGTGCTGTGTTCACCCCCCTCTGTAAAGACTTTCTGTCCGTGGCTGTCAAGCCAATGTACCACCCTGTGATACAATATGAGAGGACACTTTCTATTGTGGACCAGTAGAAGGAGGTCATCAATTGTTGTTTAACATTGTTCTTTCGCAAAACCCTAAGGAAATTGAGTCTCTGTTGGGCCTTCCTAACCACCTGGGTTATATTGTTTTTCCAAGTGAGGTCTTCACTAAGGTAAACTCCCAGGAATTTAAAGGAAGAGACTCTCTCCACACAACCCCCCTGATATACAACGGGGCTAGTTCCCCTCTCTTCCTCTGAAAGTCCAACACCATCTCCTTTGTCTTGCTAATATTTAGGTGCAAGTTATTCTCTAGGCACCATGTAGATACTTTTTGAACCTCCCCTCTGTACGCTGATTCATCTCCACCTGCAATTAAACCCATTATGGTAGTATCATCTGCAAACTTAATAACTGCAGTAGATGGATCAGATGAAATACAGTCATATGTATAGAGCAAGTACAGGTAGGGACTCAGCACACATCCCTGTGGGGTGCCAGTGCTGAGCTTCAGGGAGGTAGATGTATCAGGCCCAATCCTCACTATTTGTGTCCGATCCCTCAGAAAGTCTTTAATCCAGTCACAGATGGTAGAAGAAAGGTCTAGTTCCATCAGCTTTTTGATAAGAATGTCCAGAAGGATGGTATTAAAAGCCAATCTGTGTATTCAAAACTGACACTAAGATAGGTGTGAGAGGACTGATAGAACCTCTCTGTGCCTTTTATTGGGGCTATTTACATGTGTGCATGCTGCAGATGTTTGAGCTTTCAGCTCCTGATAATTCAGCAGAATGAAGGCATCTATGTTTCCTTATCCATTTCTGAACTGCAGTCATATTTATTTATGAATATTTATAAACTACCAACTCATTACAAACCATTGTTCATGCAATGAAATCATTGAAACATATTATAAAATTTTTAAAATCATAAAATACAGAATAAATGACCAACGCTTAAGGGATCTGAAAATTTTCATCGTTTGCTTTTCATAGGTTGGTTAAGTAAGTAAAAACAACAGTAAACTTGTTTGAAATGTATTTGAATGTTTATGCCTTTAAATGTGGAAGTATCTTCCGATGTAATCGTAATTTTGTTTTGGCAGGTTTTTGGGGCTTATGCAACGCATCCTTTCCACTTCAGTGATCACTATTATGGCACTGGAGAAACTTTCCTATACACATTTGATCCTCTTTTCAAGGTAAGGTTCACTGAGGAAAGTCCTAACACTTTATTTACACCATATGCTTGTTTATGTGAAATGATGCTGAGACTTGTACAAAAGCTCGAAGTTGCATTTCTGAATACATTATTAAGCACACCAATGAAAGGGCTTAAATATACTGATGTTGTTGTATTGACACAGCTGAACAAGCTTCTGCTTTGTTGGTGTCTGGATGTGAGCGGATCCAACTTAAGTCTGGGCTTCTTGAAGGAAGAACCGCATAAAATAAATAGGAAAGGTTGCATTTTCTGACAGAGGCCACATTTTTTTAACATGGCTGTTCAGGTGGAAATTGTACAAATCTTCTGTGAGTTGTAGGGAATGTAAAAGAGGACATACAAGACTGTAGGAGCTACAGTGACTTGTCAATACTGTGAATAGCTGACTTAATTTTTGCAATAGGGAAACAGAAAAATGAGGAAGGCGAAAGCAGCCACATTGTAACATTGCAAAATATTCTGCTTTTAATAAAATTCACACCTAGGAGCATGAGTTGACACACAAATAGAGAGGATCAAGAACAACTCAAGAAAAAAGAAGACTATATCAGAATCACTATAGGGAATGTTTAATGCTTCTTGTTAAAACGTGCTTGGGACAACTTTTTTTTTTACTTAAGACCAGGGCTTTTTTTTCCAGCCAGAGCTCACCAGAACTTAGTTCTGGCTCCTCTCAGGGGGGCCATTGTAAGGGAAAGTTGAATGCTTCTCAAGGAATGAAAATGTTTCTACCTAAAAAGTCTTGAGCAGTGCTGTTTTTCTAGAAAAGAGGTGCCAGAACTCACCATGAACGCCTCCCTTGTTCTCTTATTCTGAGCAGGAGCAGGCCCTTATTCCATCAAAGGCAAAGATGGTGAATTTTTGACACAAACCATGTAACTCTCTCTTGCACTTCTCCCCCCTGACAAGTGCTTACTGTCATTCTGCCACAGCTACAAGCAACTGTGTTGAATAACTATGATATTATACTCTTCTCCCTTAGGTCTTTAAGTGGAGTGGAGAAAACACCTACTTTATCAACGGAGATGTAACTTCCTTAGAACTTGGTGGTGGAGAGTAAGTTGAATAAGTTTCTTTATTAATCATATTGTTGAAAACCCTCTATGGGCAACCTCTTCCTTTGGGGTTAATCTCTTCAACCATCAGAACTTGACGTGAACAAAAGCTCTGAATGCGTGCATGGCTCTTGTGCACATAGCTGCACTGACTTGTGGGCAAAGGAATATAGGAGGCTGCCTTATGCATAGTTAAGACACTTTGTTCATCTGGTTCAGTATTGTCTGCACAGATTGGCAGCAGCTCTCCAGGGTTTCAGGTGGGTCTCTCCCAGCTTCACCTAGAGGTGCCGGGGGTTGAACCCAGAACTTTCTGCATTCAAAGCAGGTGTTCTGTCACTGAATTGCAGCCTTTAATTACTTATTTCAGTTAAATAATCCAGGACAGTAAATAAAGGAACCACATGAGTTTTTGCCCCTGTCCATTGAGGTCAGAAGAACCATGCACACAACATGTGCAGAAGCCTATATCCAGGTTCCATATATAGTCATACTTCGGGTTGCGAACGCTGCTGGTTGCGTGTTTTTGGGTTATGGACCGCACCGAACCTGGTAGTACTGGAACGGGTTACTTCCGGGTTTCGGCGCATGTGCAGAAGCACTAAATCGTGCTTTATGCATGCGCAGAAGCACCGAATTGCCACAGACGTGGCGCTGCGGGTTGTGAACGCTGTGGGTTGTGAATGTGCCTCCTGCATGGATCACGTTCGCAACCTGAGGTATGACTGTATCTGGAAAAAGGCCATGTTGACATGTTCCTTTTTTAAACAGCAACAATCCTCTCCTGTCTACTTTGGGGCAAAAACAAACAGACAGGATTCAACCAAAGGTTTTTAAGTCTTGGTGACTTCATGGGAAGAAGGCTAAGCAAATGTTTAACCCTCTAGCTGAAAGAAACAGAAAGTTAAATTGGGCAAATTGTGTCATCATTTTTAATAAATCAAAACTAAATAAATCAAAGTTTTCAGCTAATTTTCTTCTCCTTGCAGTGGCAGATTTGGTTTATGGCTAGATGCTGATTTATATCATGGTCGGAGCAATTGTTGCAGCACATTCAATAATGATATCTTATCCAAAAAAGAAGACTTTGTCATACAAGATGTGGAAGTATGGACATTTGAATGATGTACATGCTGCCTTAAAAAGTTTACTGAGCACTCAGTGGATGTTGAATATTGGAATGTAGACTGCCTCACAATAGAACATGCTTCTCCTGCCCGTGAAATCTGGTCACAGCCTGGCTGCACAAGAAGATTTTAGGTCAAAAAGTGGAAAGACTTAATTGCATTTTAAAAAATGACCTCGTTTATGTCGTATTTCTGCCCTGCCGGTGATCTTACAGCATGGATGCAAGATGTTTATGGAAGGCATTTGCGATATACAAGTTTGTTTAAAGCAGTCTCATTATTTTTTGTAACTGTGAAAGAATACTGGTGGAAAAACATAGACCTGTATAGTACATTCCATGTGTATTTTTATTCTGCTTACATGAAAACCAAAAAGAAGTAAAAGTTGGGTTAGCAAATTCTACTGCGTATAGTGATGGTTTCCATGAGAAAGGGGGTTAGTCTTTCAAATCATTATACAGCACTTAAAGGGAGCATTCTTAAAGGAACGTATTTATTGTTTGTATAGTACATTTTTATGAAATGTAGTAGGCATATTTTTTCTTTTAATATTTTAATTTCAAAATTTGCTAGGAAGATTTATTGACTGAAGTAAATGTCTTACCATTAGGCAACTGGGCGAATGGTGATGAATCATTTCATTTCTTAGGTATTTTTTATACTTTGCTGGTTTTTTTAATTTTTGTAAAAGACTTCGTTGTTGCTTTGTTCTTATTATTTTAGGAATCTTGTTTTTGGGCAGAACACATTACTTTGGATTGTTGGAAAGCGGTGCATTGTCAGTTTCCATTATCAAACACAGCTGTCTGGTTGCGTGCTGGAGACAGATCCTCTTTTTAAGAGGCTTAACAATAAAGAAATACCTTTTGAAACAGTGGCATTGTTATGGGGCAAAAAACAGATTCTTAAACTGTGCCCTATAAATTATTTGAAATTCTTTGTTAGAGAAAACTGTGTCATGCCAGACTAGCTTTGCCCTTCTTCTTTTTTCTTGGAAAATGTTCTCTTTCTTGAATAAGAGTTGAACCCTGTGGCTGCAGTCTGCTTTTTAAGCAGTCACTTTTCTTTCTGCTTATTTTTTTTTTAATGGCGTAATGAAGCAGTACTTGAGAGCACTGGGTCCAAATTCAGTAAGAAAGACTACGTGCTGTCAGTTAATTGAAACTGGAAACCATTTTTGGTTATTTGCCACTTCTAAAAAATATTTTGTTAGGAAGAAGAAGATATGAAAAGACAGTGCTATTCCTTCCTGAAATGCTGACATTCTCCAAACTTTTGGGAGCCCTTGATAAGCCTTTTAAAAAAGCAAATAAAGTCAACTTGAGAGAAGGGGTATTTTTTAAAACAAACAAACGGTACTTCCTATGCTCCTGAAAAAGTATCGGTCGATACACTATGCTTGTCACCCTTTAGGATGCCTTCACAAGGCCACCTGTGTCAACCTAGGCTGCATCCTTACATATTAACCATGTCTTCCCCTCCTCATGATGGCATTGCTTCCAAATGACTTGGAAATAACTGGAACCATCCATCTTCTGCTATATGACCTGGTCAACCAGATCCAGATTACAAAGAGTAATTTCCTTCACATATATATTGCTTCTGTTTAGGAAACTCTGTACACAAGTGACATGGGGCAGACACACACATGTCTGCTTTGGAGTGCATAGTGCTGCACACTAACAATTTGGGCTTGTTGCAGATAGAAAACATCACATGTGGTAGGCATATAATTCTCTACACAGGAGTAATAGCCTTCGTGTACAAAACCGCTTTAGGGCATTTTGTTAACACCTGCAGCCTACACTTTTCACTTTTCTTACCATCAGTTCTACTCTGACAGATTTTCACCATTACATATTAGCATAATACTTTGGAGACATTCCAGGGAACCTTGAAAGACAGTTTTAACAAGGATGAGACACTTGTAGGTTGTAAGCAAAAGGGTTTTTTTAAAAAATAATGGATGTATTTCACTACTGTTATACACAGTTCATTTCATTATATTGTACTTGTCAGAACATATCTAAAGTTTGTGTTCTATATTCGAAAGTGTTGTCCTCTCAAGATTCTGTGACCCTTCAGAAAACTATGGATATTTAATATATGTAATGCAGTGCTATCGCAACATTTTCAATAAAGGAATTTATGCATTCATATGTTTGACGTGAAATTTCTCTCCCCACCCCAGACTTAATAGTCAAAGGTGACAGAGCTGGGAGCACTAAAGGCTAGCTTGCCATATTTGATCTATAATACTTCAGAGGGATAATTATTGACGTTTCCACTCAAACTTCTAAATGTTGGATTTCCCCAGAAATTGCCTTTATCAAACTGCTAGTGACACAGTGGGCATTTGCTACATCTGGAACAAGAAGGCACTAGTTCTGGAATTTGGCAATGTGTAATAGTAGGCAAGAGAGTAGCTGGTACAAATGACAAAGGGATTACACATTCCTCACGCTGAACTCTGAACCACTTTGAAACTCTCTTCGGAAAAACATTGTCGCTTGGATGCTGTGTGTCCAAGTGGCAGTGCTCCATATCACATCCAAGCCATCTGCATATATGATTATTTTCACCTTGTCCCCTGTGTGTCTGCCCTATTCACTAGTGAAGATGCTTAATGAATCAAAAGCCATTGGAAACGAAGGGATCCTGTGTACCCTCCACACATAGGATTCGTATTCAACATCTTGCAAGGTAAGCAGCCCTTGCACATTGTGCAGTGCAGTCCTACGACCCATTTATTCAGAAACGAACTCAACTGAGTTTAATGGGATTTATTTCCAAGTAGGCAGGCGAACTGGGGTCTTAATCACTGTTTCCACTCATAGCAATTTTGGTGACGAAGAAAGAGAACGGGATAGAAATGCAACAGTAAACGAAGAGAGCTTGCCTTTTGTTCGTTCTCTCTTTGCTAATTTGCCCAATCCATGGCAATGTTACCAGCTCATTCTGTTCGGCAGGCACAGGGTTTCGCCCCTTTCTCTCTTGCCTCTCGCACCCAGTCCCTAGACATGTTACTTTCCCCTTTACAGTACTGCAGGATATGGCCCTTCCACTCTGTGCACTAGGCAAAAACTCTGGTCCACCACACCCTGACTACCTCTTGCTTAGACTACTGAAACATTCCGTTCTCTGGTCTCCCGTTGCTTCCCGTCTAGCCAATCTGCTGATGCCCAAATCATCCCCCTCTCTGGTTGCTCTGATCATGCGGCACCACTCCTTCCACTGCTGCACCTGGTTTCTTGCGCACTCCTTGATGGGGCGCAAACCCCTTGCCCTCGCCTTCCAAGCCCGCCCCGGTGATCATCTCTGCGTCGCGGCGGCGTCCCGGAGCCCGGGGCGGGGCCAAGGCGAGCGGACCGCCCTCCGCGCCGCAGCCTGCGCTCCGCCTGCGCGCACCCGGGGTCGGCAAAGGGCGGAGTCGCCGAAGCGCCTGTGCCGCTGGGCGGGCCCCTCTCCCCAGGACCGCTCCGCCCCGTTCCCCCGGCCAAAGGCCGCCTGAGAGAAGGATCCCGATGGCCGGCGAAGAAGGAGGCAGCTCGGGCTCCTCTCCGGCGGCGGAGCCCAGTCCCGGCGGCGGAGAGGCTGGCGCGGCTGGCGGAGAGGGCGCTGGAGGCGGCGGCGGCAGCGGCGCTGCCTACGACGGCAAGTGCGTTTTCTGCCGGATCACGCACGGAGAGGAGGCGGGCACGGAGCTGCTGCCTTGTGAGGTGAGGCGCAGCGAGCAGAAGGGAGTCGGGCGGGTGCTTCACCTCCTCACGTCTAAAGGCTGCAGCCGTGCCGCGAAGTAGAGCTCAGCTCGGGCTGGAGGCTCATCCTGTGCTAGGGATGGGCGAATGGACTCCAACTCCCATCAGCCCCTGCCAGCGTGGCCAGTAGCCAGGGACGATGGGAGTTGTAGTCCGGCAACAGCTGCAAGGCCGCTTGCTCGCCCCCGCCTTCCCTTCAAATTCTGGCCCCGCTCAGCCCGTTTCCCACGGTGGGCAACCAACCCCCTGCTTGGCCTTGCAGGGCATGGAAGCGAGGAGCCCCCACTCGCTCCTTGCCCTCCTCTTCCTTGGCAACTGCCACTGGAGCTGGAGGTTCCATTGAGGTTTTACGGCTTATAGTCATTGATAGACTTAGGTGAGAAATCTTTAAAGCCGGTGTCCATCACCAGGTCTTGCGTGCTTACTCCGTGATTAAAAATAAGAGAGTTATGGATTTGAAGCTTTTAAGGTTGCACCATTTCTGGTGCTGTTTGTTCTATGGGTTTTAGGCTGTTCCTCCTTTTATATTGTGCTAGGTAATTTATGGCTGCATGATTTCTCTTGGGAAACTGCCCAGGAAGCCTTTTCTACAAAAACTTATTAAATACACAAATAAATAAACTGGGATAGTGAAAAGAAGCTTGGCCTCTGGTTTTCAGCCTCAGCCAATTGTAGATTTATTCTTAATGTTTGCACACCACTTCTCATCATAAATACCAGGATCAGTAACCTTAAAATAACATAGATTATTGTTTATATAATGACATAAATAAAATATATGTGCTTCTTAAGCAAAAAGAGCGTTCTAACCCCCAATGTGCTAGAAATTTGGGGGTGAAAACATGATTCATTGATCTCAGTCCTTTAAGTGCTAACACACTTCTGCTTCTCTCCCATTACCGCATCCTTTCACCCTTTGCTTTTCACACATCATCTTAATTGTGTTTCCCTCATACATACATCTCTAGTTGCAGCTATATGCAAGTCAGGTTCCCCTCCCCCCAACTTTTCTCCCTGCCTACTTAACCAGGGTTAATGGACAGTGGCATTTTATGGAAAGAAAAATAAATGAGTGGGATTGGCTGATACTGCTGGAACATGGCTCTGATGGGACTCAAAATATAGCCTTCAAAATGTTGTTAGGTGTTGCTGCATGGTTTACAAATATTGGCCTACAAAGTGGTCTAACAAATGAGGGCTCCAGTGTTAATTAAGTTATATCCATCAGTCTGTATGATAACTCATTAATATTACATAGGTGTCGGAAATTGGGGACTGGGACAAACATTCTTTGTATGCTTAAGGGGATGATACTTCTGAATTCTACTGTTATCTCATAGTTCAGACTGATCATCTGAAAGGCTGAAGCCACTTGCACAATTAATATTGTCAGTTGGTACTAGCTTGCTAGCTTTACTTACTGACATGCATGGCTATCTCAGATGGGTACCTGCAAAACTGTTTCTTACACGACCTGCTGTTATCAGGCTTTTCTTCTCTTTATTTTTTAGCATGAAGACTTGGTGTGCTTCAGAGATATCAGGCCTGGAGCGCCACATCATTATTTAGTGGTGCCAAAAAACCATATAGGGAATTGCAAGACTCTAAAGAGTGAGCATATACCATTAGGTAAGTCTGGACCGAGCACTCAGATTACTGGAACTGAAAGTAAATGAATAAAACATAACAACAACAGTGCGTTATTGTTCAATGCAATTAGCTACAAAACAAGAGTCTATATAATTAGCAGTTAGAATGGATCTCAACAACTGGATCCCTTGGATCCCATCTGTACTGCAGATAAGAATAATAATTTATTATTTATACCCTGCCCATTTGGCTGGGTTTCCCAGCACACACATACACCTGCCCCACCCTGTTGCTTACCAAGAAGTAGAAGGCAGTAGCTGTGGCAACTTGCTATCAATCACTTTGGGGGATTGACAAGGAGACATATCTGCCATTTCCATCCCATTTTCAAAGTGTCTCTTCCATGAAACTACTTCTAGGGTGGCCACCGACAAAGCATTGGACTGGATCCTGTCAGATATGGGTCTGAACCAGAGTTTCTGTCATAGATTCTCTGGGTAGCCTTGACCCACCCACGTGCCATTTCAACTCTATATATTTGATGTCCCACTACCTGATGACTCCTGACTGATACCCTGTACCACCCACCCACACCCATTGCTGTGGAGATTTCACAGGACACAGACCACCCACATTTAAGTCTTGCAGGGTATAAAATGACCATGTGTGGTTTTTAATGGAAGCTGAGATCTTTTTTGGATGCTAAGTTCTGTCTGAATGCTTACTCAACTTGCATGGTTTGGCACTGGGGATCCAGCATATTTGCAGCTCCGCTTGGATTGAACTTAATCTGGGAGCCGTTACTTTTCCTTACATGCCAGCAGCATACGGCTATGTGGAGCTGAAGTCTTCTGTTTTCCCCCATGAATATGTTCTTACAGTTTTCTTGGTATAAGCAAATCCTAGGCATAGTATATTAGAACTAGTCAGAAAGGATGCCTGAAGACTGGCTGTCCATCACACTTGCTGTGTGTTGCATAGCACCAGTAGTGAACCAAGTGGTATACAAAACACAGAAAATTACCGTCCTTAAGCCTGCATTGGGCAAATTTGTGGGGAACAGTCTTCATTGTCAGTCAGGTTAGACCTGGGTAGAAAAGCAAGCAAAGGTGAAGGTTGAGAAGGGAAAGAGGAGCTGCTTCAACTTGCATAACCTGTTGTGGGTATTTTCACCATATGGCTATCTGCCCTTTACAGATCCCTTGTGGTTCAGCCTGATTTGGCCTATGTTTTTGTAGGTGACATTATCACTAAGAATAAATGTTAAAATTTGTACATAATAATATGTATGCTTCTTTATAGTTAAAAAGAGAGGCCCATTATTAAGTTAGCCAGGCTTACTTTGGAATAAATTCTACTGAAATCAACAGAGTTTGCATTAGTTTCAGTTTAGGACTAAGCTGGGAAGACTATAATGCATCGGAAATCTAATGAGCTTTAAATCTGATTTTATTCTTTTCTCCCCGATCTGACAGTGGAAAGAATGATGGCAGTTGGAAAGACTGTCCTTCAGCGGAATAAATTTAATGACTTGAATGATATAAGGTATGTTTCCAGAAAGGGAAGTATATGGTAATGTTCGTTATAATAGAGTTGCATAATACATAAGGAAAGTGCATGTAATTTGGTTATGTTGTATGAAATAATAGCTGGAGGTCTTAGAATTTTGCATTAGTGCGATGCACAGACCTGCTTACTGTTTTAAGTCCTTAAGAGCTTTCACATGCTTTGCTCAAAAGAACACTAAGTAGTTGGTAACCGATTCTTTTTCTCCTCCATTTCTCAAGGATGGGTTTTCACTGGCCTCCGTTCTGCTCAATAGCCCATTTACATCTTCATGTCCTAGCTCCAGCTAGTCAGTTGGGATTCTTGTCCCGAATGGTTTACAGAATCAATTCCTACTGGTTTATAACAGTAAGTATTTCAGTTGGTTTGGTGATCCCCATTTCCCTTCCACTGCAAATAAAGAACTGGACACCACCAGTGCAAAACTTTGAGGCTCCCTTTTCTACTTCTTCTGCCAGTGAATTCTAAGATGTTACCATTTTGCAGTCAAAAGGCATTGAGGTGCTGCCATTGTAATAATAATAATTATTATTCCATTTCCAAGGCACTGTGCCTGACCCCCGACTACTCCTTTTGAAAAACTTGCACGGTTTCTCCTCTTTTTGTAACTCTCAGCCTTACTGTTTACTGTCTGATATTGAATTAAGTCGGTTTGAAATAGTCCTGTCAACTTATTAATAACTGTTAACAATGTCTAGATTTTAACTAACTTCATTTAAAGTGTTAGAAGCCATCTTTCATATTTTCTTCATTGTAATAGAAGACACCACAGGAAAATGGTCTTGCATGGACCCTTTGTAGATCATGCTTTGCCCCCTCCCTTCTAAAACGGCCTTCCTGAAAGTTGTTACCACAGATGCTTTTGCGTCTAGGCTGGCAGTGAGGGAATGGTACTATTGCTCAGTGGTTTCTGTTACTTATCTCCCCAGTTTCAAGGGGGCAGCAAGTAATCTCTGGGAAATATTAACATGCAACATAAACATCTCTTTAACAGGCTGAGCAACTCTTGGAACGGCTGAAGGCTGAAAGTGCTACTATCTGAAAAGCACTTGTTCCAGATCAAACATCTCTGTGAACTGTGACCACTGATTATAGGGTTGGATGTAATTGTTAATATGCCAGGTGTGTGAAAAATGGCACTTGAATCTGCTGCTATACAATGGTTGAACTCATCGTTAAAGAACGTTGTACAAAGCATGTCTCAGGCAAATACCTGGAAAAACTGAGCACTTTTGAGAACATCCATATCTACCAATCGGAAAGTAAAAATACCTATCCTTCTCTGAAAGAAAATACTGATCTTGTAAAAAAAGGTAATTAAAGTTTAATATATGCCTCTGGGTTTGACTGTTCTTTGTCTAAACAATGCAAGAGGTTTGTGCCTATACAACACATTAGCGACATTTTTGGCATTGCAATGCTAGTGATAGCTATGATGTCTTGGTGCTAAATCACTCATCGCACACATGTACATGACTGTATGCACAGCAAGAGCTCTTAACAAGCCATTGTGACCAGAGTATGTCTTCCATCTGTACTTACAATGTGAGACATCACACCATTAGTATGTTGGTCTAGGATAAGATTGTTTGAATGTGTACCACTGTAAACAATTGTAACCAGTTAATTGCATGTAATTAAGAATAGCTAGAAGGTGAATTGCAGTGCAGGTTTACGTAGAGCAATGGTTTCTTTTTACTTTGTTACTAGTGAAAGGTATCCGATATACGAAGTATAAGAGGCTTCTGCTGAAACTAAACTTGTAACCATAACTATAGCTTTGGATATTTGGGAAATCTTAAGCATGTTGGGAGGCATTGCCTACTGTGGGAAACTACCACTATGCAGACAGACCTTGGAATGGTAATTTATTAGTATTTATACAATAGTTAAGTACCCAGAACATCTTACAACAAAGAGTTTGTTAGTATGTGAATTCATGAATGTCGCCTGGTTCTGTTTTCTTTAAAATCAAACATAAAACACTAAACTCATTCTTAAGGTTAGATTATTCAAATCTGTTTATCAAACTTTGGAGGGATATACATTATTCACAGATGTCCCATGTCGACTACCTAAAGCCTTCATCCAAGTGCTCATCAGTAGAGGCATCAGAGTTGCTTATATAATATACTGCTTGTCCACCTTACATGGCCACAACATTAGCTAAGTCGTCTCTTCCAACAAAAATTATCTTGTTCTTAATCTACCTCCACAGCCTTAATGTCAAGATTGCAGATGCTTTTAAGACTTGGCATGAAATGGCTTCTAGAGCACATTTCAAATCTAATTGGATTTCTTACTGAAAAATTAACTTGAACAAGCACTTGCTGAAATTGTGCATTCTGGTACCTACTGCATTACTAAAGCAACATCCAATTATTTAGCAAAGTTTTACATCGTAGTGTTCAAAGTATGCCAAAATACAATAACCCTTTATGTTCCTTTATGGCTTTAGCATTTTAATCCTCGTATTTGTTGGCATGTATTCGTTTTGATACTTGAGTCTGGATTCTAACTACTGTTGGTTAAAATAATCAACAAATGTCTTCCTTTAGTGGAGTAATAGTTGTATTTATACCATGTTGAAATGTGTTATGTATGAAAAGCAGTTGTGATTGTGAGTTTATGTACCATTGGAAACATAACAGCAACCTTAATACTGTTTGAAAAAGAAGCTAATAAAAATCAACGTGTAGAGATGAACCTCTTGAATGTTATTGTATCTGAATTTGAGAATATTGTTTGTGAACTGGTACCTTTATATTTCAACATCTCGGGAACTCTATGTATGATAAGCCTGCCATCTAGTCAAACAACGTAACGTTAGTTATAATCTGAAAACATTTTGCCAAATTCATTTGAATGTTTATAGACTATTTCCAAAAATCAAACTTTTAAGAATTAGCTTTTCTGCATGAATTTGAAACTAGCTACTCTTAAAATAGTTACTATCTACTTTTCCAAAGTTTGTAATGTTAAAAACATCCATTTTGGAGTGGAAAATGTTGCTAACTGCAAAGTAAGAAATACTTTTAGAATATCAGTGGTGGTACAACAACACTTACCTCAAGAAAATGCTAATTATTTTTAATGTGTTCACATCACTTCCATTTTTTAGCATCTACATTTCCAGTGCCATGACTCATGTGAAATACATCCACTTTGCAGCCAAACAGATTTCCAGTTCATGTAAACTCAGAAGAGTTATCACTCTGTTGTCTTATAATAAGCCCTTGTCACTTACAATGTATAGGCAATGACCATAGAGGGGGAAAACATGACAGGTACCGTAAGCCTCCAACTTGCACAGGGATAGCACCTAAAGCCAAAATCGTGTATATTCAAAATACTGGATTCAATGGTGGGTGGAATTGCTGAAGACATTTCTCCCATAACCCCACCTCCTTTCCATTTTCTTTTTTAATTTTCACACATGTAAAAGTGAATGGACACAAGTTAAATATGCATAACTTCTACTTCATTTTTGTTTTTAACCTGTTTCCACCAGATAGCATTTTCTTCATCACATCCTGGCCAGCCGACGTTGTTGATTAAGGCTTTTAAAGGAGTTGCCAAATGCATTCATGCTTATCCAACCATCTCATTCAAGTAAGGTGATAACTACATCATCATCTTTTCCTTGCCAAAGCATTTCGCCTTCAAAATGAACGAGGCCGTGCTTCCTTGCCCTCAGTAAGATACCTACTACTTTGTTGGATATAGTTACATATCTGTCAAAGAGCTGTTTAAATGTTATTCTTACTTGTCCATCTTGCCCTCTCTCTCCAACACTACTTATGACCAAGCATAATTCTTCCACTTCCTTGCCTATGTGTGTGTGAGCATCCTTTCCTCTTCGTTCTGTTTTGGAGCCTTCGGGGGGCCTCCCATAGGTGGGATCTCCTCTCTCAGTATGCCGAGTTACTGGCTTGTTGCTGCTGAAGGGGTTCCGTCTCTGATAATCGGCATGAACCTCTGACCAGCTCTGCCAGCCTCTTGTCAGTTCTCCCACAGAGCTAAGATCAGTTCTTACAGCTTTGGTACTCTGCATTTTGCTTCCATGTATTGAGGCTGTGACATAACAAAAAGCAGAGCTCTGAAATTGCAGCTGTGGAGACCAAACACACACACACATTTATTTTAGCCAATTCGTATACAGTAGTACCTTGGTTTAAGAACAGCTTAGTTTATGAACAACTTGGATTAAGAATGCTGCAAACCTGGAAGTAGGTGTTTTGGTTTGTGAACTTTGCCTTGGGAGCAGAACATGTTCCACTTCCTGTTGACTCCATTTGTAAATTGAGTCCCTGCTGCTTTGGGAAAGCACGCCTTGGTTTAAGAACGGACTTCCGTAATGGGATTAAGTTCGTAAACCAAGGTACCACTGTACTGTATCAAGGTAACAATATTTTTGTGGTATATAAAGGCATAAATTAATATTGGTAGTAAAACAGCACATATATATTCAAAGGAGTAGGCATTTTAGTCTGATATAACAAAAAACAAGTCTTAGAGCATCTTAAAGAGTAGTTTTTACACATTGTCTAAGGTACCACAAAACATCTGCTTGTCATAAATAGTGCTCTAAAGGTAAAGATAAAGGGACCCCTGACCATTAGGTCCAGTCGTGGCCGACTCTGGGGTTGCGGCACTCATCTCACTTTATTGGCCAAGGGAGCCGGTGTACAGCTTCCGGGTCATGTGGCCAGCATGACTAAGCCGCTTCTGGCGAACCAGTGCAACACACGGACACTCCGTTTACCTTCCCGCTGGAGCGGTACCTATTTATCTACTTGCACTTTGACGTGCTTTCAGTCTGCTAGGTGGGCAGGAGCAGGGACCGTGCAACGGGAGCTCAACCCGTTGCGGGGATTCGAACCACCAACCTTCTGATCGGCAAGTCCTAGGCTCTGTGGTTTAACCCACAGCACCACCCACGTCCCTTAATAGTGCTCTACTTGCCTTCTATTCGTAATAGCAATTCAGATCATACCCAGCCTGTTGCACCTGTTTTCACTGTATAGTTGCATGACCTGAAAGATAAAACAGTAGGTCAACCCTGTACTATCCTTTAGACAAGTTTGGTTACTTAGACATAATTCTATGCATGTTTATATTGAAATCTCACCAAGTTAAATAGAGCATGGGTCCAGTGGTGTAGGATGTGGTGGGTGCCATTCCACTTTTCAGACAGACCTATAACTACCTCACATTTCAGGTGGGCATAACCCAGTTTGGTCTAACCATCCCACTTCTGCTTTATTCCTCACTCCCAAGTTTATATACACATAGGTTACAGTCAATACATGTCATTTGGAAGCAGGTCCCTTTATAGTCAATGGTGTTACCAATGTGCACAGGATTGCACCAATTTTCCTACATGCTAGATATATTCAAGTGAAACAATTATGTGCATTTGCTCAAGGTAACACCAAAGGTATTGATTGCTTGGTCTGGATCAATGTGCCCTTGGAAAAGCTAACATTATATTTAAATATATGCTTATCTTGTAGAGTTCCTCTTTTCTGTGAGTGAAATTTGAATTGCCACCTCTGCAGCATGCCAATAATTATGATGCATGGCCTTGTCGACCTCTTGATAGAAGTCACAGTTAACCAGAGTACAGTCACCTTATTGTCACAAAGGGGTGGTGATTCCTTCTACAGCTGTGCATTTTTAAAGATGGAAAGTACATACAAGATTCTATTTGAGGTTCCTGTAGGTTTTTAACTACAGAATATATTCCACTTGATATAAGATAGCACCAGGTATATAAAAGCAATTTCCGTAAAGGCTTGTGAGTGCAGTCTTCAATACCCCTACTTTAATAGGTAGAAAATGGAAACAGACCACCATCAGCTTAACTATTCGCGTTTCTATAACCCTAGTAAAAAGGTTCCAGCACTCCTGCAGTGCAAATTCATTGTACATGAACAGCAGCAAACATTTTCTGATGGGTGCAAGTCCTCAGATTTCTAGAAAATTAGCATGTAGCTAAATGCATGTTCACCAGGTAACTAGTTTATGATAGGCCTGTGTAAAACAGCAGGCGCTCATTTTTTAAGCTGGATTCTTACCTTTCGCCTTTATCCACAAGTATTGAGTGTGCGCCACTGACAGCCGCTGTATCAAGTTTTCAGGCTTTGCAGCCGCTTGCCTATTTGTGCCTCGAAACCATCTACCTCAGCAGCAAATTTATCATAAGAAGTCACACTGACTTCTATGGCGCCGATTCCTACATGCGAACTAAATGCACTTTGCTTGGAACCGCATTTCAAAGCGCTGTGTGCAGCTGATGACAAGGATGCATGTCGAGTAGCGGAATGCTACACATTCTTTTCCACTCCGCGGTGGAAAAAACGAGTGTTATAGAAAGGAATTTTTATTGCAAACATCCTCACCTTAATCCCGGGCGCAGGCTGCGGTCGCTTTTCTTGCACGTGTATATAATTGACGGGATCTCCGTAAGGAGAAGAAAGGAAGGAGACACTTCCAGGGGGGGGTCTATGCGCTGCTGCCCCCAGTCCCGGGCTCCCTCCTCCCGCCCGCCATTCCTTCCCCGGCTTCCCTTCTCCTCCCCTCGCCCTCAAGCGCCGCCTTCCCGCCGTGATGCTGCTCTTCCTCCTCCGCGCGCATGCGGGCTTTGGGAGGCGGAGGCGGCGGTGCGATGGCGCTGCCCAGCGCGGGTCTTCCGCGCTACCTGCTGCTGCTGGCGCAAGAGAACCTGGAATTCCGGCTGCCGGTGAGTCCTGAGCGCGAGTGCCGCAGCGACGCCTGGAAAGCAGAGCGCGCGCGCGGAGCCGCTGCTGTTTCTCCCCCACCCCAAGCACAGGACAAGCGAAGGAAGGAAGGAGCCTTCGCTTTCCGGGCTGCTGACAAAATGCATTGTTTACGAACGAGCCCCGGGCTTTTCAAAGGCCCTCCTTCCGTGTACAAATCGCACCCGAGGGAGGCTGCTGCAAACCCCCGTTTTCTTGACATGGCGGAAGAGCCCGTTAGTTTCATTGTGGTAGCGGTGTGCCAGTGAAATGTTGATTCATACATTGGATGTACAGTATAGAAACACAGATACGTGTGCTACAGCAGTGCCGGATTTACGCACTGTATAAGCTGAACAAGCTGTAGCTTAGGTTGGGGCCCCCCCAAAAAAATTAAAGGGAAAAACTGGATGTACATTTCCAAAATATAAAATAAAACAAAACCTACATATAGCAACAGTGTTTTGTAGGTTCCTATGATGTAAGTAATGGGCAGTGCCGGATTTACGTATAAGCTAAACAAGCTATAGCTTAGGGTCCCACTCTCTTGGGGGCTCCCAAAAAAATTAAAGGGAAAAAAACCTAGATGTACTTTGATAAAATACATATTTTGTTATGTGCAAATGGCTTTAGATACCTATTAGGTTCATAAACTTTGTTGTTGTTGTTTAGTTGTGTCCGACTCTTCGTGACCCCATGGACCAGAGCACGCCAGGCACTTCTGTCTTCCACTGCCTCCCGCAGTTTAGTCAAACTCATGTTGGTAGCTTCGAGAACACTGTCCAACCATCTTGTCCTCCGTCATCCCCTTCTCCTTGTGCCCTCCATCTTTCCCAACATCAGGGTCTTTTCCAGGGAGTCCTCTCTTCTCAAGTCCATAAACTACCATATAGCATATATTCAACACAAAAAGCAGCGACAATTTGTTGTTTACAAAGGAAAGCTGGACATATACCTTCAGTTTCGTAGGGCCTCATCAAACCTAAATAATAATAATAATAATAATAATAATAATAATAATAATAATAATAATAATTTATACCCCGCCCATCTGGCTGGGCCTCCCCAGCCACTCTGGGCGGCTTCCATAGAAACCAAAAATACAGTAAAATATCACACGTTAAAAACTTCCCTGAACAGGGTTGTCTTAAGATGTCTTCTGAATGTCAGGTAGTTGTTTATCGCTTTGACATCTGCTGGAAGGGTGTTCCACAGGGCGGGTGCCACTACCGAGAAGGCCCTCTGCCTGGTTCCCTGTAGCTTTGCTTCTCGC
This sequence comes from Podarcis raffonei, assembly GCF_027172205.1. NCBI lineage: Eukaryota > Metazoa > Chordata > Lepidosauria > Squamata > Lacertidae > Podarcis > Podarcis raffonei. The sequence continues at coordinate 58,987,341 of NC_070604.1, forward strand.
AATGAGGGAACCGCCAGAAGGCCCTCGGCGCTGGACCTCAGGGTCCGGGCAGAATGATGGGGGTGGAGACGCTCCTTCAGGTATACTGGACCGAGGCCATTTAGGGCTTTAAAGGTCAGCACCAACACTTTGAATTGTGCTCGGAAACGTACTGGGAGCCAATGTAGGTCTTTCAAGACCGGTGTTATATGGTCTCGGCGGCCGCCCCCAGTCACCAGTCTAGCTGCCGCATTCTGGATTAGTTGTAGTTTCCGAGTCACCTTCAAAGGTAGCCCCACGTAGAGCGCATTGCAGTAGTCTAAGTGGGAGATAACCAGAGCATGCACCACTCTGGCGAGACAGTCCGCAGGCAGATAGGGTCTCAGCCTACGTACCAGATGGAGCTGGTAAACAGCTGCCCTGGACACAGATTTGACCTGTGCCTCCATGGACAGCTGTGAGTCCAAAATGACTCCCAGGCTGCGCACCTGGTCCTTCAGGGGCACAGTTACCCCATTGAGGACCAGGGAATCCTCCACACCTGCCCGCCTCCTGTCCCCCAGAAACAGTACTTCTGTCTTGTCAGGATTCAACCTCAATCTGTTAGCCACCATCCATCCTCCAACCGCCTCCAGACACTCACACAGGACCTTCACCGCCCTCATTCTGATTTAAAAGAGAGGTAGAGCTGGGTATCATCCGCATACTGATGAACACCCAGCCCAAACCTCCTGATGATCTCTCCCAGCGGCTGCATGTAAATGTTGAAAAGCATGGGGGAGAGGACAGAACCCTGAGGCACCCCACAAGTGAGAGCCCAGGGGTCTGAACACTCATCCCCCACCACCACTTTCTGAACACGGCCCAGGAGGAAGGAGCGGAACCACTGTATGACAGTGCCCCCAGCTCCCAGCCCCTCAAGACGGTCCAGAAGGATGTTATGGTCAATGGTATCAAACACCGCTGAGAGATCCAGCAGAACTAGGAAACAGCTCTCACCTTTGTCCCTAGCCCGCTGGAGATTATCAACCAGTGCGACCAAGGCAGTTTCAGTCCCATGATGAGGCCTGAATCCCGACTGGAAGGGATCCAAATGGTCCGCTTCTTCCAGGCGTGCCTGGAGTTGTTCGGCAACCGCTCGCTCAATCACCTTGCCCAAGAATGGAAGATTTGAGACTGGGCGATAGTTGGCCATCGTGGCCGCATCTAAAGATGGTTTTTTAAGAAGCGGTTTAATAACCGCCTCTTTCAGCGGGTCTGGGAAGGCTCCCTCACGGAGGGAAGCATTCACCACCCCACAAAGCCCATCGCCCAGTCCTTCCCGGCTAGCTTTTATAAGCCAGGATGGGCAAGGATCCAGGAGACAGGTGGTTGGTTTCACTCATCCAAGCAGCCTGTCCACATCCTTGGAGGTAACAGATTGGAATTGATCCCACTCAACTTGACTAGACAGAACTCTAGCACTCTCCCGCCCCAGCCCTGCTCCCACGGTGGAGTCTACTTCTTCCCGAATCTGAGCGATTTTATCTGCAAAAAACTTTGCAAAATCATTGCAGGAGAACATGTGGCCCGTACTGGGCCCCGATGTTGCAGTTGGTTCCGCTAAATTGTGAACCACCTGAAAAAGTCTCCTGCTGCTGTTTTCTGCAGATGCAATAGAGGCGGTGAAGAAATTCTTCTTCGCCATCGCTATCGCCACTTGGTAGGCTCGACGTTGAGCTCTAACCTGTGTCCGGTCAGATTCGGAATGAGTTATCCGCCTCCGGCGCTCTAGCCGTCTCAACGATTGTTTCATTGCCCTCAGATCCGTGGAAAACCACGGGGCTGTCCAGGCTCCATGCAATCGGAGAGGGCGCTTCGGAGCCAAACAGTCAATAGCCCTGGTTAACTCCACATTCCAGCGGGCCACCAGGGAATCGGCTGAAAGGCCATCAACATGGGATAAAGCATCCCCTACCACTCTCTGGAAACCATTTGGATCCATTAAGTGGTGGGGGCGGATCATCCGAATTGGTCCCACCTCCCTGCAGAGGGGATGGGCCTGTGCCACAGTAACAACCAAAAGCAATACCCCCACCACACATACTGCATTGGCCTGAATATAAGCCTCACTCCCCCCCAATTCCAACCGTGAAAAGTTTAAGGGCGGCTTACATTCGTTGGTTACAATTCCAACTGTGAAAAGTTTAAGTGTGGCTTACATTCGTGACCTTACAGTATGCAGCGAGGAGCGTGGGGCAAACAGTGCCAGGAGCGTGGCAAAGCAGTGCCCTCCCCGTGCCTAGTCCCCTGTTCTCTCACCCAAGGCCGGGAAGGGAGACAGCGAGGAAGGGGAAACGCAGCATGGATCTCTCCCCCCAGTATGCAGCCAGGAACAGCGAGGAAGGGAGCGGCTTATATTCGGGTATTTCCCCCTTTTTTCTCCCCCGGTTCCAGTTTTAAAGGTGCAGCTTATATTCAGGTGCAGCTTATATTCAGGCCAATACGATAGATTGTGGCGGGGGCATAAATTGTTTAATTAGCCAAAGGCCTGGGAGAAGAGAAATGTTTCTGCCTAAAGATATGTAAGGAAGGCCACCACAGAAAAGGCCCATTCTCATGTTGCTACCCTCTGGATCTTTCATGGAGGAGGCACACGAAGAAGGGCATCGGATGAGGACTGCAGGATCTGGGTCAGTTAGGATGAGGAGAGGCGGTACTTGAGGTATGTGTGCCCGTTGGTTCACAATCTGCAGATCTGATAGCCCATTTGAGCTTGGGGGGGAAAGGAAGAACTCATGCCTGATAGCTTAGAAAGGGAGAAGGTATCTCCCACTCTGACATCTGCACATTGAAACATGATATGACAGGATTTGGAACTGCATCCTCTTGACAAGATGTGCTGCAGTGAATAAATTCAGTGAAGAAAGCTCCCTAGATGCCTGTAAGGAAGAGCACAGAGGAATGTTTTCTAGTGGTCTTCACTGGACTAAAAAGATCAACTTCTCCAGCTTTACCTTTCACTGTTTTGTGTAAAGATAGCCTCATCAATAGGGTGTCTGTGCTTTTTTCATAGGTTTGATTCTTAGGAGGTACCTTTAATGTGCATACTGAAAATGTGAGCCTTTTATTCCTGCCAAAGCTGAGCATCTTTCTTACTGCAATCCTATTTGCATTCACCTAGGAAAAAACCTGTTGAACAGAATGAGTTTACTTCCAAGTAACAATTGCATAGGATTGCCCATCTCATTGAAATTGCATGCTTTTACTTTATCTAGATTGTGTGCTGAGTGTTTATATAGACCAAGTGTATATGGACACTGATTTTTGGATGCTTTCTGTTGTATGCAGTTCTCTGTGATTCTCAGAGCTGTACTCTCGTACCTGCAGACCTTGGAGTAAGTGCCACTAAGTCCCACTGAGTTTACGTAGGTGGGCTGCTAGGGAGAGAGCGCTCTCAGTGGTCATAGCCTATGTTGAATGCTCTCCTCAGAAAGGGTTGCCTGATGACCTTCCTATGTTCTTTAAAAATATTTGTTTTGTAATCTTTTCTCATAGGAAATAAAGTCTCTGGTTTCCCTCTGTGGTGGACGATTCAGCGATCAACAGGAATTGAGATTAAATGTAAGTATTAGATTGTGAATAAATCTGTGAATCTTCACCTCCTGTGTGGTTTATTATTTCCCCAAAATTAGGAAGAAAAGGGGGAATGAGGTGGATGAGGCCATGGTGAGTGGGGGTGGGGCTAGGTGGCAATTCTACTATTCTACTTAATGTGTTTGGGGGGGGGTTGTGTCAGCATCGCTTGTTCAGGTTCTTTTTACTATCCGCTTGTGTTCCTTTGGTGGTGAGAGAGGTTGGGGTTGGCCTAGGGTGTGATTGTTTGTTTGTGATTGGCTGTCAGACACTGGAGAGATCTGTCAGGAATAAGGATGGATCAGTGGACCGTGCTTTCTCTGGTTTGCGTTATGATCTTTGCTTAGTGGGTTGTATTCAGTTTTTAAAATTCATAGTGCCATCTGCTGGAAAACTCGCTTCCTGACCAACAATGAAATCAAACAAAGCACATGCAGCAACCAGGTTCATGCAACCCACAGAATGAGCTTGAGTATCATTCCACTGAGTGTAGTTCTGTGCCCTAGCTGTAGTTCTTGCTAGGGGTTACTCTTGTTAGAATATCACTGCTGCATGTTCATTCCCACTGTACTCCCTAGGATGCAAGGATTATGCCTCTCTATGCTTGGACCTCTGCAAAATTCTTAATCCCTTTATGGTTATATAAGAGCCAATGAAGGAATTAATGTGCTATTTTATCTCTTTTAGCACTTGGCAATCTGTGTAAAAATTGGCCACTATAGATTTACTATTTATTTTGCAGCCAAGCAAGAACGGGTTTGCAAAGCCAAACAGTAAATCTACAGTGGCCCATCATTTACACTGATTTTTGTTTCAAAGTGCTTGTGGCCTCTTTTAGTGGGGTTTTTATTTGTAAAGATACATTTTTAGGTTTTTATTGGTTGCGTTTGTTGCAATTGGTTTTACTGTTTATAATGTGTTGCTTTGGGTCACTTGCATGAGGAAGGCAACGAACAAATATGAATAATAATTTTCAGATGTGGATCAAAGGGCTTGTACACACACCCTGAGTCTGCTGAAGGATCTAGTACCTTGCACAATATTTTGTTACCTTGCTATTGTTGTGCTGAGTAGATGATTCATTTTTCAGTGGCTGTGTTTCCACATAACACTTAGCCAAAGCATGGGTTAGTGTGAACTTGCAGGCTCCATATCCTGAACTTGCACTTTGCTCCTCTCTGGTATTTTTAGCTCTGTGTTGCATAGGAGCCAAACTAAAGTTTGACGTAGTGTGTTATCTAGACATGGGATCACTCTCCCCTCCTTAACCACGATCTACATATAGTCTACATATAGTCAAGGTTTGTTAGAGGAAACCAAATTTCCTAAACTCAACTTTTGCTGCATGCTGCCAGCATACCTTGCAATGGTGTCAGAACAGAATCATCTCGTGAAGGATGCATTGATACATACATTAAAGGACCTTCTATATAGAGGTTGACTTGAATTCTATCCTAGGGTCCTGCTGTCTTTTTGTAACATTGATTCAGGCCTGAAGTGACAGAGTAGGTAAACAACCAGAAGGAGCACAACCACAAACTCAAGTGGTGATAGAGCCGTCTGTGTAAGAAGCCGGACATAAAATATAGAGACTTATAGCGTGTTCACGCAATACGGAACACCTCTTCACAAACTGAAATGAAAGCCAAGTATTCAAAGCTGTTAGTCTTAGCTCTCCCCCCCCCCCGCCCCGTCAAACACCACTTCCTGCTTGGGCTGGACACAGATATCTGAGATAGAAAGATTATTGCACTTTGTTACCTTTCTGCAGGAGAAAGTGGTAGAAGTGATTGTTGGTTTCTGTTTCCCTCACTGAGCAGCTGCTGGTAGTCACAGGACTATGTTTTCATTCCACAGTCCAGATACTGTTGGATTCCCACGGGAAAGGGAGTTTCTTTGTTGCAGTTGCTCTCTGCTTCTCACAGAGACAAGATGTATATTTGTATGCTCTCGGCATAGCTTAGTAATAAAGCGTAGCAATGTAGCCATACCTGCCTCATCCTTTCGTTGCGGACTCTGAGTGTTTTATACTCTGCTGGGCTCAAGCGAAGATGAGCCGTATCAGCTCGGAGGACCGGAGCTGAATTTATCTAACAGTGATGGCAACAATAAGGACGGCAGAAGCTGAAGAGAGGTTCAAGGAACATTGGATTAGTTGGCATGCTTGTCTCTCAAATCTGTGACAACTGAAGAATACACGTTTTTAGCTTTCCTCTTGTAGTTCCATTTGTCTTCTCCCTATGTCAGTGGATTTTGCTGGACAGCAGTTTGCACCCCCCCTGACCATTGGGCATGCTGGCTGGTGCTGGTGGGAGTTGGGAGTCCGACGACGTCTGGAGGGCCACAGGTTGCACATCCTTGCCCTACTGCGGCACAAGCAGTCCGGTTGTCATTCTTCACAGGGCCTTTTCCTTAGCATTATTGATCTTTTCTCTTTCTTTCTTTGCAGTCTCCATTTTGGATTCTTAGCATGCCTTCAGAAGAGATGGCAAGAGGACTGATGAAGCGAACAGTGTGTGCAAAGTAAGGGCTATGCTTTTGGAAAAAAGAAACGGCCTGCGTATTAAGTTTCCATCTAAGTTTTGCCATCTCATGATTATTTGGGATGTAGCTCTGCTTCTGTGCTGAAGCAGAAATTGTTTCTGGAGCTTTAACTCTTGAAAAGCCCATTTGCTGTACAAGTTAATAAACCAAATATAAGGACTACGTGGGTGTTTTTTTTGGTGTGTGGCAACATTTTGTTCAGTTTTGTTACCTGAAAATATTTCAAAGTTACTCATGCATATGGCCCATTGATTGTTTTCAGTAGAACTTGAAAGTAAATCATGAAAAGTAAAATTGTGGAGTTCATGAGCATGTTGAATCAGAAGATTTATAAGTGAACTAGGAAAAGCATTTATGAATCTTTTTCCCCCTTTGCTGAATGTAACCTGTTACAATACTTTCAGATCTATATTTGAACTGTGGGGACATGGGAAATCTGCAGAAGAACTGTACTCTTCACTGAAGAACTATCCAGCAGAGAAAATGGTTTGTATAAGAGAAGCTGGTTTGGATTTTGCTCTGTCTTTTTGGAGCCTGTTTGTTACACAGTTGTACGCAATGGTGTATTGCTGCATGTTCTAATCAAATCTTGTTTTGCTTTGTTTTAGGCCCCATTTTTACAGTCCAATCTAAGTTACAAAATAAAGGTTCACACTTTTAACAAAACACTAACACAAGAAGAGAAGATTCAGAAGATAGATGTAAGTAGACTGTAATTTCTTGAAATCATTTCTTATATTTGTGCTCTTCCTTAATAACGAGTGATAGTGTTTTTGATTTTCACACCTTCTTTGGTAACTTGTTGGAAAGGCACCATATACATATTTAAAACTATAATCTAAATACTTTTAATAATTATTTGGGTTTAGTAAGCCAGGACTCATTGTATGTTTCAGTAATAGTTACTTATATTTATGTGTTTCTCCCCTCCCTCTCCCCCTCCTTAATACAGTCTTTAGAATTTTTACCATTTGAAGGAAAAGTAAATTTAAAGAAACCAGATCATATATTTTGGCTTCTGGAAGATTATGGAATGGATCCAAACAATATCCCAGAACAGCCCCTTGATTTATATTTTGGGAGATGGGTGAGTACAGTCATTTTATTAATAATTAAAGAATTGTTACAGCATGAAAGAGAAATGATAGCTGAAAATAAGTTGATAGTGGGGTATGATTTCTTCATATTTTGATCATGGATCTTTTTAATACCATAAGCAGGTGGTAGGCAAAATCAGACTGGGACTTACTCAAAGATCTGAATGATTTGAAGTAGCTCAGCAAGGATTTCTAACTCCCAATTGTTTGAACCATGGCAGCAACAAAATGAGTCTTTCCCTTCCCCCCAACCCCCACTCCAAATTATATTACCAAAATAAAACTGATTGGAGGACAGGCTTAACTAGGAGTGTATTTTTGTGTGGAAGGACTGCAAGCTCAGTTCAGGTAACACAAAACAAATTCCTAGGTTTTCATAATTATTTTGTACCCAGTTCCTGTCGGTGGATTTTAGGGTTCGGGGGGGGGCGGAATCCAAAGAGATCCTGCCTGAAATCTTGCCATCCCAGTTATCAGCATCTTTGATGACATATTAATATTTCTGACACACATTTTTCATTTGCAACACTAAATAGCAGTGATGGGCAGATGTCCAACCTTAATCAGCTGCCTAGCAAAGAAAGTTGAACTATGTGACTTCGGCCTAATTCAGATAGTCAGTTCTTACATTCTTAAACTTGCTCCAGCTGAGATAACTTACATCTCATCAGTTAAGACATAGTGTGGCCATACTGGCTGGGGTTGATGGGAGGTGGAATCCAGCAACATCTGGAGGGTCACAGCCCACCTGCCCCAGGTTAAGAGATGCCTAGCATGCTTTGTAAAATTTAGACCTATTGGCTGAACTCTAGGATTCTAGGGCTTTTTGATTTGGTTTTTTTTTTAAGTTTAGTTTTGGACAAGAAAGCGTATTAGAGGGCTAGTCAGTCAGTGTTATGAGCCGGCATAGCATGTGTGTTTGCTTTTGGAAACCAAGGTACCAGTACAGTTCTGAGTATTTTGGGTAGTTATTGGTTACCAAAGTTAATGGTTCCTTTCTCTCTCCACCTTGCCACAGATTGCCGATGGACAAAGGGACCTTATTGAGTCATACAGTGTAAAAAGGAGACATTTTATTGGGAACACAAGCATGGACGCCTGCTTGGCTTTTCTTATGGCAAACCATGGGAGAGTGAAACCAAATGATGTTGTTTTTGATCCATTTGTGGGAACAGGTATTTTTTTCTCTCCTCTAATGGAAAAAAAATTACTGTAATTTGTATACAGCCCGCACCATGTGTAAAGTTGCCTGTCTAATTTGTACTTGTTAAGTTATCTCCCTGGGTTCTATCTTTTCTCTTAACATGTTAGAAGAATTTGTTTTTCTTAAGTATACCTCATCCATGACAACACTGGTTCCATATTACTGCTTGGCCATTTGTGATCTGTCCTTATCCTGTGACAGTTCATGTTAGCAATCTCTGATGTTGAAAGAACAATAGAGCCCTTTGTTATCCTCACTTGCCTGCTCAGGGAGTGGTACTCTTAATACATCTACTTCACTTCTAAGAAGTGGTGCATTGGAAGTCAAGGAACAGAGAGTGAATGTGCAACAGAGCTTTCTCTGGAGACTGGGAGTGTCGGTAGCACATATAGGAATAAACATTGCAATCATGTTTCCAGGTTTGTAGGTAGGAAATACTCTTTCACATTCTGTAGGCTTGATAGAAAACCTATTTTCTTCCTTTGATGACCTTTTTCTGATATACCAGCAGGGGGCGAGTTTATCCCATTTATATTGTTCATTTAGAAGCAGCTCTGTGGTGTGTGTGTGTGTGTGTGTGTGTGTGTGTGTGTGTGTATTCAAGACAAGATAAACCGCAAGTAGCAATGGGCATAAAGGGAGTTTAAAAGCAATTGCAATAATATGAAAAAAGAAGGCTTTCTGGCAGAAGACATAAGACGTTCAAGGGATTAAAGGCAAATGGTGCTGTATCAAGTTTGGGGCTGATGTCAAGTATGAGATTTGATTTAGATTCAGAAATAGGCTCTTGCCTTTGTCCTTCTAGCCGGCAATGCTTCACACCCTTCTTAAATAATATGTGTGTATGCCAGTTGTGTTTGCCAGGCAACATGTGGCATTGAGGGGCGTTATTTGTTTTGGCACACATCTATTTGCTTCTCTGCTATATTTCTGCAATATGAAATACATGTATCAAATACCTTTTGCTGTTGTATTCCCAAATAGTTGCATTGTCAGCACCAAGTGGTTTTTTCTTTGTTTTGCAGGTGGACTTCTTATCGCTTCAGCACACTTTGGAGCATATGTATGTGGGACAGATATAGATTATAACACCGTACATGGACTGGGTATGTTGCCTTCAGTTCTTAGCAGTGAAAATGTAATTATTTGGTTTATTACACAAGTTTAGCAACTGCTTGATCTTGGAAAAGAATCAGAGATCTTCCTGTTCAAGCTTGGTCAGAGACGGGCACATTCACTTAAACCTACCCTCTATACCTATGCGCTCCTGGGCATAGTGGATCATGCGCAACAGGCAAGTTGACTGCAGAAAGGGTTTTTTTTAATGGAACTGCAGTGGATGATGCAAATGAGAGTGCAAGTTTTCTTTTGTTTGCTTTTGATTCACGTTTATGTCAGGTAACTACCTACACCCAAACCCAAGACGAAATTAAGGTAACTGTCAAAAACCCTCCTAAAGTTTTTCCTAAAATGCTTTGATTTTGAGTAGTACTTTTCACAAGAGAACACACCATATTGCATTCACAATGTAGAGATTTCCCTGTGGATTTTGCAGTCACAATGTACAGATCCCTACACATGATTGCCCTAGGAGCTGCCTGCACATGTTGGAGTTTCCTTTTTTACGTGATCCCTGTGCATCTGCTGCACGATGAGATGTATGACCTCCAAGCAGATAGAGAACTCATGCTTAGGTTGTGCAGAAGACACACAAATTACAGATATGTGTTGAGCTCACATATCACAGCAGAGAAAGGGATGGATGAGTTCCAGTTTTTCATGTTACCGCATTCAAAGAAGAAGTCACTTCTACCTTTGCCAATGTTTCTTTGATGCGGGTGGCACTGTGGTCTAAACCACTGAGCCTCTTGGGCTTGTTGATCAGAAGGTTGATCAGTTCAAATCCTCACAATGGGGTGAGCTCCCGTTGCTCTGTCCCAGCTCCTGCCTACCTAGCAGTTTGAAAGCAAGTAGATAAATAGGTACCGCTGTGGTGGGAAGGTAAACGGCATTTCCATGCGCTCAGGTTTCTGTCACAGTGTTCCGTTGCACCAGAAGTGGTTTAGTCATGCTGGCCACATGACCCAGAAAGCTGTCTGTGGAAAAACACCAGCTCCCTCGGCCTGAAAGTGAGATGAGCGCCGCAACCCCATAGTCACCTTTGACTGTACTTAACCATCCAGGGGTCCTTTACCTTTACCTTTTTTGAAGTTACAAAGCCACTTGATAAATAAAGCTGCAGCTCTAAGGGTTAAGTGGCATCCAAACTATGTCCATGACATTTACTTCATTTTCTTACACTATTAGAATAACTTTTAAGTTTCTTATACTTATTATGGATGATGCGGGATGTGTTCAGTAGCTGTGCTTGTTATAGATTTAAAATTGGAAATGTTTGCCAGAGATACCTTATGTGAGCGGAACTGAAATAAATTGCAGCAGGAATTGAAGGCCACAGGATAATCATTTGAATCCAATATGACATGAAATTGAGTTGGCGTTATTTACTCCCCACTGCTCCCAGGCAAAGCTAGCAGGAAGAACCAGAAGTGGAGAGGACCTGATGAAAATATCAGAGCGAACCTCCGTCAGTATGGTCTGGAGAAGCACTACCTTGACGTATTAGTTTCTGATGCATCAAAAGCCATATGGAGGAAGGGGGTGAAGTTTGATGCAGTAATTACAGACCGTAAGTTAATGCACAGCCTAAAATATGTATGATTCATAAATTCAGTCTGTAGTGATATTGGAAACATCTGCAAGCTTGTCATACAGTTTGCTCTTCCAAAGAGAATGCTAGAGCAATAACATCCAGACTGAATGAAATTTGCTGACTTGTTTGCAAGGAGGTAGTGAGCCAATTGCTCCTCAGTTCATGCATCTTTTATTTTATGAAGAACGAAGTCTTGCAGGAGCAGTTCCCGGTAACTTGGGGCTAGTAGTGCTAAAATAGCTTTTTTCCCTGAGAGTAAGCATATTTTCCCTGATTGCATCTCAACCTCATAATGGATATAAACATGCTTCTGTGTAGCCTTAAACGCAAATCTCATGCTGACATCTAGACCCCGTATATTGAAGCTGGCAGCTTTCAAGTTCGCATTGTAAAAACAGATTGTGGTCTGTAGTTTGACCACCTGCAAGTATCCACTGAATAATTTTTTGTGTACCGGTAAATGTAAATTTCTTTACATTGAATGTGTATATTATTAGGAGTTGTATCTTTTTTGGGGAAATACTCAATTTTTCTCTTTTTTGTTTCTGAGATTAGCACTTTGAAGCCATTTTGAATGTGGCAGTGATCTTAATAGACAGTTGCTTACTGGAGTGTTTCCATACTGAAAATTCTTGGTTTCCAGTTTGGTTATACATTAGCTTGCCAGTAATTTGTTAAAGAATTTAAATGTTCTTTCATGCCTATTCATATACAGGAAGCTTAGGAAAACAAAACATAACCATCTCTCACTATGTATTGATTGTTCAAGCTGTTCGTGAAAAAGATATGCCATTTCTTATTAAACAGGAGAATTCACTCTTCAATCTCCTTCTTTTGAATACACAGCCTTTACAAGGCAGTGCTTGTAGGTGTTGGCAATATTTGGGAAGCAGAGAAATGTTCTTCAGATGCAGAACTGGAAATTAACTCCACAATGTTAATTGCAAGTCATTGTGAATTAAACACCTCTCTCTAATTAGTGACTACGAAAATATTCCCCCAAGTGTCTTTGAAAAGTCTTAAGCAGCTTTTAAGACTGTGAATAATGTTCAACTAACACTTTGACACCATGCAGTTATATCTGAACATGGAATATATAATATCTGAAGAAAATATGTACCAAGTTTCTAAATTTTACAGTTTCCACATACAAGTACGAAAGGCATTTGTTTTCTTAATAAAACAGTGCACTAGCTATGGATGGAGAAAAACATACTAATAGCTTAGAAAATGCGTGGATGGTTTTCCAGCAGTAGGAAGTGTGGTCTGTTAAAAATACACATTTTAATCATTGCATCAAGTGTAAGTTTAAGAGGCATTGTCTACAGTCACTGAAGTGTTATAATTCATTTGATGTAAAAACAATCTAATACTGTAATAAATTTTATAATTTCTTAATAAGCACAACTTATTAAGATTTACTAAAAGAAAGAAAAAACTTCAAATTTATGTACATCTAATGAGACCCTGTGCTTTAAGGGTGAATAAATTATGATAATTATTTTATTTGTATCTTAGTTTGCCAGATCATTTGAGCTGCCCGAAGCTCAAACACAATGATGAAATATGAATGGCAGGCAAAATATCACATACAATAGTCTGAAAAACAAAGGAAGAAACCAAGTACCAACAGTGAGATAAAAACATAGTCTGCTGAAAAAATTGAAAAGAAATAAAAAGGCTACAGGGTGGTGTTGGAGCCCTGTCTATCTAGAAGCCAAGCAGATTTTTCTGCGACAGACTTCCATGCTGCTATAGAGAAAGCTGACTCTCTCCCATCACTATTAGTCGTGTCTCTGATGGCTGCAGGATGTGGAGATTCGCCTATTCCTGAGTGGATGTGCCTATTCAAGTGTGGGAGGAGGCATGGAGGGCTTTGAAAGTGTCTTGAATTGGGCTGAAATGAATCTGAAACCTCTATAGATAGCATAGTTTCAGGCTCCAGGGATCAGGCTTTGTCTTGAATGCTCACTGTTGCCTTCAGCCCCAGCTAGAGTTTCTGAACAGGTTGTACTGATGGATACGTGTCGTACATTCTTGATCTGTGCAGCTCCATACGGCATACGAGAAGCCACCAGAAGAACCGGTTCGCAGAAGGAAATGGCAAAGATGGCAGAAAGAGGGTAGGTAAACGGTGGGTTGAGAATGCAGGTGTCCAAATAGAAAAACAGCTGTGGCTTCAGAAGCATTTTTGCATTTTGCTAAACATTCCAGACTTCTGCCAAACCAGCGACAAATCCGACAGGGCTGTTTTTAATTACGTTGCTTGTATGTACGTAGCAACCACTCTGTCAGTGTGTCTCTCGAGTTTTTAAAACACAGGGATTAGGAATCTGACTACTACATGTTTCCCATATGGAAAATGGGGAGCCTCTTTCATTCTGATTTCGACATCGGAGTCTGGCACCTAGTGTGCATCTTGATGCAGTTACACAGTAGCAGGTAGAAAACTGGTGGGGAAAGTTGTTCAGTAATGTCAGTGGAGGTTTCCTTCTGAACCCTAACCCCATGCCTCACCACTATGATGTGGTGGCTTTTCGGACTTGGGATAGCAGGTAGCAACCTTTTTAGCGCCTGAAATCCCAGGTATTTTAGTATTGTTGTGATGGATATATCATTATATTCTTGTACAGTCGTACCTTGGTTTTCAAACGGCTTAGTTTCTGAATGTTTTGGCTCCCAAACGTCACAAACCCGGAAGTGACTGTTCCAGTTTGTGAACTATTTTTGGAAGCTGAATGTCATATGGGGCTTCCACAGCTTCTGATTGGATGCTGGAGCTTCCTGCAGCCAATCAGAAGCTGCAATTTGGTTTGCGAACGTTTTGGAAGTTGAACGGACTTCCGGAACGGATTCCATTCGACTTCCAAGGTACGACTGTATTTCATTATTTTTGTATGTTGCTTTATGACTCCTTCAGGCTGTGTGAAGCGATAAATGTAATTAATTAATTAACTAAACTAATACAACATTCAGTAAGTTATGAGGACAGTGCCTGCTGCCTGCTGCCAAATCAGGGTTTGCTATGGCCCAGTTCTATATTTCACATTATAATCTGCATCCTACTGTGATGGTGTGTTGCATTAAAACTTGAACAGAAAGGCAGTTTTCCTGAAATTGAAACAAAGTGGTACTGTATTGTCATTTCTCAACACAGCCTTATTTTAATATGCACTGCCTCTTCCCTTTCTACCATGCAACCACCCACACATACAATTATGTTGCCTTTAGCTTACTTTTGACTCAGATTTGGAACCCATGGGAATTTGTCAGGCTTCAACTCTGATAATCCCTGCTTTCACTATATTTTGTTTTCCCCTCCAGAACTGCTTTCTGTGGCCAGCATAAATCTAGGTCATATTTCAATGTATTTTTTTTAACCTTAGCAAAATTGGGAGAGAGACTTGACAAACCTGTGATGGATGCTATACCCTAGGTTCTGTTCTTATTGTGAAATCAGCATGCTGTGTTTAAATAATACAAAATAACAATGAAGCTGCTACCAATTAGTTATTTTTTCAAAATTTTACCCAGCGCAGAAAATCACATCTCAATTTCTTCCAATTATCATCTGAGTGACATCCTTTTCGACCTGTTAAAATTTGCAGCTGAATACTTGGTACTTGGAGGAAGACTGGTCTACTGGCTTCCTGTGTATAAACCAGAGTATGTATATATTCAGATGCACTGAATGTCTTTAATATGTTACATGGTAACTTCTGTAGACTTTAAGGATGGGCATGGTCTAGGGGAACCCTGGGGCAGACTTATCCTTAAGTGAGCACCTTCTCTTGGTCTCACCAGCATCAGAGGCACAGTTGTTGGTGACACAAGGGAGAGCCAAGGGCCTTTTCTGTGGCTGCCCCCATACTGTGGAATTCCCTCCCAAGAGAGGTGAGCTTGCCTCGCTCCTTGTTATCTTTCCACCGGCAGGCTAAGACCTCCCTATTCTGATAGCCCTTTGAAAACCAGCTGCAGATGATATTGGCCACTGAACTGATATCAGGGCAATTGCTATCTTAATACTGGCTTTAGATACATTTTGCTATTATTTTGACAATTGTTTTTAACTAGTTTGTTTTCATTACGTTGGATTTTATAAGAATGTTTTAAACATGTTGTGAGCCTCCTTGAGTCCCAATGTGGGAGAAAGGTGGGATTTAAAGACATCAAACAAACAAATAAGTAAATAAATAAATAAATAGTGTCTGCAGGGTACCATAGCATATCTAAAAATAACACATGGTAAATGCATAAGCTAGTTTAGCATGTAGCATTTATCTCCCATTAGCTCCAGCCAGCATGACCAGTTATCATGGAGTTACGATCCAACATCTGGAGGGCCCCAGGTTAGGAAAGGGTGTCCTAGACAGTGGTTGGGAAGCAGTAAGAATGGGGTCGTTCTCAATTAACTCTGTTGATGACATGGAATTATAGAATCGTAGCATTGGGAGAATGGAATTATAGAATCATAGCACTGGAAATTGTAGCATTGGGACACGGGTGGCGCTGTGGGTTAAACCACAGAGCCTAGGACTTGCCGATCAGAAGGTCGGCGGTTAGAATCCCCGCAACGGGGTGAGCTCCTGTTGCTCGGTCCCTGCTCCTGCCTACCTAGCAGTTTGAAAGCACGTCAAAGTGCAAGTAGATAAATAGGTACCGCTCCAGCGGGAAGGTAAACGGCGTTTCCGTGCGCTGCTCTGGTTCGCCAGAAGCAGATTAGTCATGCTGGCCACATGACCTGGAAGCTGTACTCCAGCTCCCTCAGCCAATAAAGCGAGATGAGCGCCGCAACCCCAGAGTCGGTCACGACTGCACCTAATGGTCAGGGGTCCCTTTACACTTTACCTAGCATTGGAAGGGTCCCCAAGGGTCATCTAGTCCAACCGCCTGCAAATGCAGGAATCTCAACACATGGTCCCCCATCCAATTTTAAACCATTCTGGACCCTGCTTTGCTTTGCAAAGGTGCTAGCAGTTTTACGCTGCACCGTATACTAGCTAGTATCAGAACAAGTGACAAACATTTGTACTGCACATTTGTACTGCATATTAGTGTACTGATTGCTTTGGAATTGAGGATATATTGGTGACTGCTAAGGAATTTAGGTGTGGCTAGATTTAATTGCAGATGAAATAATTTCAGGTGGTCATTTTTTGGGGGTGGGGGTAGTTTGTTAAGGAATATACCGACTGAGCAGTTTGCCTTTTATCTCATTTGTATCCTGCCTTTCCTCCAAAGAGCTCAGGATGGCAGTAGTATATTTGCTGGATGTAGAGCTGAAAAACAGCTAAGCATTGTATAAAGGACAGTTCTTATTGGAATGCTTGCTGGCAGACATCTTTTCATAATCTCTTTAAATGGTTTGGGTGCTGAAGCGCAAGAGAAACCCACATGAAACGTTCTTTTCCTGTTTGCAGCCAAACTTTCACCTGCATCCTGCCTTTTGTTTTGTTCTCTCTTTGTGCTGCACATGTGGCTGTGGATTCTGAAAGCAATTAGCATACATTGTTTCTGGGAAATTTAATAAGGCCGTGAACCATGTGGAAGTGTACAGTTTAACTCAGTTTGAATCAGCCCTCTGGCTGTTCTGTTTCAGATTCACTTATTACAGTTCCTAAGCCCTTGTAGCCCTTTGACTGTTTATTTCTTCCAGATATACAGAAGAGATTATACCCCGACACCCATGCCTGAAACTTATTAGCAACTGTGAACAGACGCTTTCCAGCCACACGTCGAGACACCTGATAACCATGGAAAAAGTAAAAGATTTTGAGGTAATTGTTTTGATGGCTTTCTCGCAAAATAGCAGTTGTCAGATTCGGAACAGGTTTTTCTACTGTAGAAACGGAGGGAGAATTCACCGTACCAGACTCAGTGTGCCGTAAAGCGCTTTTATAAGTTGGTTTTAGAAGGTTTGTAAAAGAGTCATAAATGTCAAAACAGGAAGCCAAAGTACTTGTTGCGCTGATGTACATGGGCGGCAGTGATTGAAGGATGCTTGTCTTACTTGTACGTGTGCGTTAAGTAAACTTGTTAATACTGAGGCAGGGGAATTTCTTGTTCCATTTTTATTATTTTGGTTTTGAGGTGCTGTCTGGTTAGAACTGAAGTAACGAGAACGATTAATTTTGCTGTTTCTATTATACCCTGTTGCAAGATGTAGTTGCAAGCCCCACTGAAATCGGTAAAACTTGTGTATATTTTTGTAAATACCTGCTAGGGGTGTAGAAGAGAGTGAAACACCTTATTCTATGTACATTGTTTTTAACATTGTGTTTTCATTGTCGTAACCCGCCCTGGAACCTTAGGGTAAGGGTAGGTAATCAATCATCGTCATTATCATATGCAGAAAACCATGTGTGTTACTTGGCTCTAAGTTCCCAAATAGGACCTGCTGTTTAGTCAATATGCATAACTGCTCAGGCTATGTATTTTTCTGTGCCCCTCACCTTGAAGACAGCAAGCCCAGTTTAAAAGAATATATATATACATATGAGCATTACTTTGCAATGCAGCATAAGGAAATAAATGTTGTCATCTTCTAAAAGAAGCGCAGTTTTCAAGCATTTTTTAGTCAAAGGTGAACAACAGCTTCCAGTACATTCCTAGATGGATTTTAAAGTTCAGTTAGGAGGATACTCCTGCATTTTGTCTGGATTTTAGCCCTACATTCCTTGGAGCCTCTGTTCTCCCCTCAACAACTTTTATTAAGTTTTGGGGTTGTCTAAATGCAGCATTAAGATAGGGCTTTGTACATGGTGAGACGCGGGTGGCGCTGTGGGTAAAAGCCTCAGCGCCTAGGGCTTGCCGATCGAAAGGTCGGCGGTTCGAATCCCCGCGGCGGGGTGCGCTCCCGTTGCTCGGTCCCAGCGCCTGCCAACCTAGCAGTTCGAAAGCACCCCCGGGTGCAAGTAGATAAATAGGGACCGCTTACTGGCGGGAAGGTAAACGGCGTTTCTGTGTGCGGCTCTGGCTCGCCAGATGCAGCTTTGTCATGCTGGCCACGTGACCCGGAAGTGTCTGCGGACAGCGCTGGCCCCTGGCCTCTTAAGTGAGATGGGCGCACAACCCCAGAGTCTGTCAAGACTGGCCTGTACGGGCAGGGGTACCTTTACCTTTACCTTGTACATGGTGAAGGGTCTGATTATCAGCTTTGAAGTTCCCTTTTAAAATAAATAACCACTTAAAAAGCGACCAAAAATTTATCAGGATAAAAAAATAAGATCTCGGTAAACACAAATGGAGAGAATATAGGTTTATCAGTAGGAATCCTCAGAGGTAGATTCTTCCTCTGACAGCAGCCCCCAAAAGAGGGTGCATCCACTCCCTGGTCCATGCCAGGTGTATTTGCATCCTCCCTCTGCTGCTAGACACCCAATGATTGGTCCACACCCCAAATACATTGGGCCCCATTGACGAAAAGATTCTTTAGATTTAGATCAATATTTTATTACATTTTTAGCGACAAGCCATTATTCAATTTCCCTGGGAGGGGGGGGGAAAGAAGATCTTACAGCCATTTAGTTTCATATGGATCATTATAACCCAAAGAATAAACTCATGCATACTGAAAGAGAAATAAAATACAAATGAGCATAATGAACAAATAGACTCTTCCTACGGCTGTGTTCATAAAATACAGATGGAAAACCCTAACCAGAAATTTCACTTGCACATCCTTTTCTAGATCTGTTAAAATTTGAATGCTTTTTCCAGAGCTATTGCAATTGATTTTGCAGTTCTGAACACGTCTTACCCGTTTAGTCAGTAAATGCATTAATTTCTCACGGCTGGCATTCCTTCTAAACTTTAACAATAATGATCGGAATAGAATTGCCTTGTAGTCTCATATCTGATTCACACCCTGTGAAGAGATACGCCAACTTCTACACCACTATTAAATTACACAAACCCATAGTAATACTTCAAGAAAAGTTTCCTATATGTCCAGTGTTGTCGGCCTTAAAGAAACACATTTAACAGAACGTGAATTATATGACAGCGTTTTCCAACTTTTTCTGGAAATAAGTGGCCTCCCTCTAAACTACCACACTGCTCAGATATCAAGTAAAAATGCATCCTTGCTGTGTTCTGTTTGTGACTGGGATTTTATCTGATAGTTGACCGTCAGTTCCTACCTTCACCTACAAGGGCATGCCAGCACATCAATTCCTAATGCAGTTTATTAAGAGATTTTATTAAGAGATTTGTGCACTCTCAGATGTATGCATGTTCCTTTGCAGATGTGGTGATGATATTTTCTTTAGAATGGAAAGATAAAACTATGCATTATCTTTTTTGCCTTCTTTCTCCAACTTTTGTACATGGAAATATCTGGTTTTTATAGATGGAAATGCATGGTAGGGACAACAAGAACAGAATCCTAAAAGTCACACTCCAAAACTTTCTCATTCCAGCACAGTAGCTCGTAAAAAAACCCCAAAGGACATTTTAGATGGTCGTCTGCTACATCACGAGAAGCTGTATTTGGAAGGGAAAATATGCAACAAATGCACAGGGGTTTGATAATGTCCAAAACATGGCATATTTAGCAGTAAACTATTTACCTATACTAGGGATGTGGGTGGCGCTGTGGGTTAAACCACAGAGCCTAGGGCTTGCTGATCAGAAGGTTGGCAGTTTGAATCCCCGCAACGAGGTGAGCTCCCGTTGTTTGGTCCCAGTTCCTGCCAACCTAGCAGTTCGAAAGCACGAAGTGCAAGTAGATAAATAGGTACCGCTCTGGCGGGAAGGTAAACTGTGTTTCCATGCGCTGCTCTGGCTCGCCAGAAGCAGCTGAGTCAGTAAAGTGAGATGAGCCGCAACCCCAGAGTCGTCCGTGACTGGACCTAACGGTCAGGGGTCCCTTTACCTTACTATTTGCCTATACTGTTGGTGGAATAACTTCTGCCTTTGCTTCGTTTTATGGAACATTCCAAGTCCTTGCTGAGCATAGTGCAGAGATTAATATTCCTCGCCTTCCCATGGTCAGAAATAGCACTGAACTCAGCAGACAAACTCTTAGCACTCTGAGCACAAGGAATGAGTATTGATGTCTTAACTTACTGTTTGTATGACAACTATGATAGCAACGAAACAGTTTCCATATATTTATGCACACATACCTATCCTGATTATACACTTCTGAACTGAGCTGGCTCCCTGTGACTTTGCCCTAGTGTAGTACTTGGTGAACGCTATGCTAAGGTTGCTGAGGAGGTATTACACCAGCTAGTTTCATCTTGGGCTGTAAATACAGTTTTGAAAGAGATTGTTTTAAAAAGCAGACTGGTTCCTTATTTCACTTGAAAATTGTATCTGTGTTGATTGATCAAATTCTGAGATCTCAGCACAGCTCAGCACAAGAGAGCCTGCTATTAGGGCAGCAAACACATAATAATCTTCCCTTGAGAATGTTTGACTGGCAGGTTGAGTTTCCTTTATACTCTGCATTCTCTCAAGGATTTACCCACATAATCTTTTTTCTGCTGACTCTAACCTCTCTCAACATATGAGTTGTTTCAGAAATCAGACTCAGAAGCATGTGGGATGTAGCGCCTGGAGAGATGTGAGCGTTTGCAGATTTTATTCCCTTAAGTGAAATTTGCGTTTGTCTGCAGTTTAAGCTCAGGAATAATTAAAGAAGGAAACATTTAAAAATTCAAAGGAATAAAACCTATTCTAACCTATTCTAAGCACTTGCATTTGAATATACATACTGCAAAAACAGGAAAACTGAGAGGTGAAAAACTGGCTTTTGTATTGTTTTTTCTTCTTCTGTTTTGTTTTAATAGATTTGTGTTTCACTATTCAGTCTCTCTTTTAAAAAAACCACTTTGCATTGCTTTGAGCAAATAAACCTGTGTAACTGCAACAGTACATCTCTTAGAGGTACATGTATGTATCTGAAATTAAATAAATAGAAATCATTGCCAAATTCTTCATCTTTTTTTTAAAAGCAGCAGGGTTGGTTTTTTAAATAACAAAGCTAGGTTCTAAACTGCTCTTTTCAAGGCATTTTGTTTTAATTTTAGAGTTTGCTGAAAAGCAAAAAGCAAAGGATAAAGAAGCCAACACTACTGGGCTTTCCCTATTAACTCCCCAGTCCGCTGTAGCCCTTGAGTATAAAATCCATGTATGTTAAGTTTTAGTGCGTAGACATAAAGCTACAATGTTGGTTAGACTGTTGTACTAGGACCTCAGAGACCAGGGTTCAAATCCCCAGTCCACTGAGTGGCAGACCTTGAGCCTGCTTCTGCCTCTCAGCCTAACCTACTTCTCAAGGTTGTTGTGGGGATTAAATGAGGTTGGGGAAGAACCATGTACCATGAGCTCCTTGGAGAAGAGTTGGAATATAAAGGCAATAAGTAAACAAAGCAGTTCTGTTTATGCAGATTATAACTTGCTCTGGGGTGTGTTTCATCAAACTCCAGCAACGTTTTTCGACCAGACCTAAAATTAATGGCTACTTTTGGACACAGCAATGAATTGTTGTTAATTTTTATAGCTCATTGAAATACGCCAGGTTAATAAGCCAAGGTTTGAAGTTGGCTTATTTTAGTAAACCTGGGTAGTCTGTGTGGTGTTCTCCAGATGTTGATGAAAGGATTGTAAATCTACCATGCACAAGAGCTGTCAACTGATTTATTCAAGAGTATGTATGTTGGAAGGGACGCGGGTGGCGCTGTGGGTTAAACCACAGAGCCTAGGTCGGCGGTTGGAATCCCTGCGACGGGGTGAGCTCCCTTTGCTCCTGCCAACCTAGCAGTTCAAAAGCACGTCAAAGTGCAAGTAGATAAATAGGTACCGCTCCGGAGGGAAGGTAAATGGAGTTTCTGTGCACTGTTCTGGTTCGCCAGAAGCGGCTTAGTCATGCTCGCCACATGACCCAGAAGCTGTACGCCAGCTCCCTTGGCCAATAAAGCGAGATGAGCGCCGCAACCCCCAGAGTCGGTCACGACTGGACCTAATGGTCAAGGGTCCCTTTACCTTTTTATGTATGTTGGAAGCCCTTGCCTACTGATAAAGTCAAAAGACTGGAACATAACTTGGCACTTAAGCTTTCTAAAGGTAAAGTAATGCCACTGAACAAGATGAGTGGTGGATCACTGCAGTCTTTCCAAACTGCACATAAACAAATAACCTTCCTACTTTTTTGGTCAAGGAAGTAAACTGGTGGGCTTAAAAGGACCTGAGGCTTAATTTGCCATGATGAACAGACTTCAGTTGAAGACCCAGATGTGTTGCAGGAAGAAGTCACATAGCTAGACCAATCAAGGAGGATGGGAATGGAATAAGTTTCAAACCTTCAAAATCTCAGTCTAAAATAACCTGATGATAGCATAGTGTTTGAGCGGCTGGGCTGGATTTGAATCTAGTCTCTGCTGTGAACTCATTAGGTGGCTTTAGGCAAGCATTATTACATCACCTGCAATATATGGTATATAATAATGACCTACCTGCATGATTTTTGCAAGGATTGCTGAGATAATATATGTGAAACATTTGATGATGATGATGATGATGATTCCAATATCTGATGACAAAAGTATCCCACTGATTCACAGAAAATGCATGGCAAAGCTGTCATTGTGCCTTTACAACAACAGATTTGTGCCTGATCCAGCTACAGGTGCATTTAACTACAGCATGGGGTGGAGACTTTCAAATTTTGTGACAGTGCTGATAATATAATGGCATACATTCCATCCAAAATTATTATATGCCATTACAGCAGTTCCTAGGACCAAGCGACAAGCTTGTTTTTAATAGTTCCTTTGAGATCTTGTAAATAAATTCTGAAGAAAATTGTTGAGTTGCACTGATGCAATATATACTGTATGTCTAAACAATGTATTTTAACACCAGGATGAAGACCGTGATTCTTACATATTGGACAGCCAGTACCTGCCATACAAAAGTCACAATAGCTTTCGTGAGAAATATTTCAGTGGAGTGACAAAGAGGATTGCCAAGGAAGAAAAAGACAGCCAAAAATAATTATATATATATACATGAGACTAAAAGCAAAGAACGCACATCTGGACCTCAACATTATATGGATACTTCAGAGAACAAATACTGTTTTGAATTTTTTAAAAACTCAAAGCAAAAACCACAAGTTAAGAACAGTTCTTTTTCATTAACTTTGTTTATACCACATTATTGCAAAAGGTTTTTTGACCCTTATTTAATTTATTTTTGTACTTAAAGTTCAAATGATAATTGACTACATTTTTTATCACAATTTTTTTTAACCCATTACCTCTAGAAAAAACTAATAGTATTGTTTGGCTTCTTAAACTGTGAACATCTGGAAGTCTTAAATAGACATAATACAATGATTAAGTTTTTTTATTATTAGGAAGATTGATTTCATTTGTTTTCTTTTTTGTATTTGATATGCAATAAAGTCAGTAAGAATTGTTGTGCATTTTAAAAATTGAGTTGCATACAGCAGCAGTTTATCATTTCTTACCAACATTTCTGGGACCATAAACCCACTCCCTCCCCGCACCCAGGTCTAGGATCCAGAGGCTATTAAACCTTTTCAATCCATTATACATCTGAAGCTCATCTGTCTACTTTTGCATTTGGAATTGGAAGCTGATAAATTAGTAAGTATAAATGCGGCCAGTGGATGCTTACTAATAGTTCCTCAAATCTGGAATAAGGAATCCATAACAACATCTTACTTTTGAAAACCATGAAACCTGTGTTCTGCTTTTTGTGCCTATCCCCATGGGATATTGGAAAAATACGTCATTTCCAGTTTCCTTTACATCACTGTCATTTAAATTTAGTGGCTCATAACAATTCTGTATTGTTCTATGTATTGCAGGACCCCATGCAAGTTTATTGCTATATAGGTCAGTGCACATTCATGTAAGTTCGCTGGCTTAATTCAGCATCATGATGGTCAACACAACGGCAAGAAGATTTTGCTTTTCAATGAAAATTATCTGATACTCACAATTTATGGTGTCTGGAAAGCATTGAACATTGTGTTTACGACTTTTTATGTATTCAACACTCAATCTAACCTTAGTGCAAGCTAGTTGCCCTTAGTTGCCAAACATGGAATAAGATTCTCAGGCAGCAGTGATGTGATCAGATAAGAATAAGTTCTGGCAATGATGAAAATTTAAGCCACACATTATTATTTCACTTTAAATTTATATACCACTCTTCATCCCAGCTTTTACAGTATTATATCAATGCTGGGTACCTATGACTCTCTGGAGCCCCCCCTTTTTTTAACAGTTTTGGCTGTAAGACAAGAAATCATGCACAATACATAGAACATGGATATTTGGTCTCTGTATCATTCATTACAGATGGACAGATTCTCCTCTGCCTGCCAGAAACTAGTTACTTGTATAAGAGTTTATGTCTCCTAGCTGAATTGGCTCCAGCCTGCATTGTAAATATTTACTCTTGTTTCTAACCATTTTCCATGTCTCACTAGGTGCTAGCTGTACCTTTTATGTTATCACAGTTTGAAAATCCATTTCCAGTAGTAACTTGCTTATGCAAAACTTAATCATCACCACCTTTTGTAGAAAATGCTGTCTGGCAACTGGAAAAGCTACCACCTCCTCGGCTATGTTCATTTAGGGGCAGTTGTAATGTGGTTTTCATGGCCATGGGCAGTTATAACCTTAATTTTTGACTTGAGGTAAGGATAAATTAAGATAATATAATCAGTACTAAGGATCCTAGGCAGAAGATCCATTTCCACTGTTGCAGAGTAACCCCCAAGGCATAGCACTGATATCAAAGAATAAGTAAGTATTTTGGCAATACAATTAATATTTTAACTTGGGATTTTTTGAGGTAAGGAGGACAATGGAATGAACGATGTGTTTGTCTCCTAGTGCTAGTATGTGGCGGACTTTTCAGGGAAGGAAGAATAGGTTGGCATGAGAGAAATGGAAGGTAGGCTCTGCCTACCTTGTTTGCTTCTCTTAAACAGGACATGATAGATACAAGTCACATTTATAAAATCATAGCTTCCCCCATGACAGCTACAATCCCATCACCCTTAGCAACTACATTTCCCAGGAGTCTTTGGGGCAGGGAAAGCCATGTGCTTTAAATGCATGGTGCTGGTGTAACCAAAATAAGATCCCCCATACAGTAAGCATATCTGAAGGCAGCCATCAGCAGTGATGGAGAGAGAGAGAAGACATTAGCACTACAGAGAAAAGGACCTTAACCTGTTTGCTGAAATTACTGGTAATAAGGTTTTAGTGGCACTCTTGAAACAAAGCAATAAGGTGGGCTCCCTTGAGAGGCTTTTCCAAAACAGCAGTGCCACTGCAGAGAAAGCATTGCCTTGGGCAGCGGTAGATTTATTTTGCTCAAAAATAAAGTGGCTGAATCAGGGCCTCTCTTATTCATATCCTTGCAAGTTCTCTGTGACCTCTTGCCTCCATGAGAGATGGATAGATGCTTGCCCTTGCCAGAAACTGGTCATTTGCAGCAGCCTCCTAGCCAAACTGACTCCAGCCTGTGTTAAATTCCAGCCTCTTACCCCTGGCGGAGACGATCTGTTCAGAAGCCTGCTCTGAAATCATTGTCTTTGACAGTTCTTTGGGGTGCTTTGAAGATTTTTCCAGAGTTTTAAAAATATTGTTTTTGGACCACTTTTTTTTCTCTTTTCTTACTGCTCTTTTATTGCTGCGGTATGCAAGGAAAGAAAAGAGATTTGGCCCTCTTGTTGCAGAGAATGACAAATATCAGTAAGGTTTTTTTGCCCTCTTATCAAGAGAGCAAGGTATGTCCAATTTCTGCCAAGCTTTTTAAAAAAATCTTATCTGGTAAAACCATTACTCTGTAGTTGCTTTGAGACTTCGATCCCTTCCTCATCTCTAGCCACTAGGGATGAAGAACTAGCATTTTTAGGTTGACGAGGCCACTCTTCCAAGAGTCCTCGTTGTGTTCACTGGACTCTTACTTTTCCAAGATGGAGCTTTAGGTGTGTGGGGGGGTTCTGAAAAGTCCACAAAGCATGGTGCTGCAGTCCCACCATCATTTTGTGTGTCCTGTTAATGGTGCCTTGTCTCAAGAAGTTCTATTTTGCCATAGCTAACCAGGGCAAATGGAGCTTTAAGTTTCCCACTGAAAATCCTGTTTTGACATGGACAAGGGAGTGTAAGACAATACAGGGAGTGTCCTTCCTAACTGCTAAAGCGGTAGTGTATCTAATCAAAGCTGCAGTGTGCTGCTATTGACATGGCCACAGAGAGCAATGGTATGCTGCAAGTCCAAATGCCTTGCTTGCCATCTCTTTTGAGACACACCTGGGTCTACTGCCAACCTAGTAGTTTGAAAGCACACCAGTGCAAGTAGATAAATAGGTACCGCTGCAGAGGGAAGGTCAATGGCATTCTGTGCGCTCTGGTTTCCATCATGGTGTTCCGTTGCGCCAGAAGCAGTTTAGTCATGCTGGCCACATGACCCAGAAAGCTGTCTGTAGACAAACGCCGGCTCCCTCAGCCTGAAAGTGAGATGAGCGCCACAACCCCATAGTAGCCTTTGACTGGACCGTCCAGGGGTCCTTTACCTTTTACTTTTTTTACCTACACACACATGCCAAAAGTGAGGGTAAAGAGGTTCTTCAGCACACCATAGAAAGTACATAAGGAAGATGTGAGGCACACCTCTGTGGGGAGACAATTGCATGACATAGGGGGCCACCCATGAAAATGAAGAGTTGGGGAAATGATCCAGGTCAGGGGTAGGCAATTGCTTCTCAATCCGGCCCGCGGACGGTCCAGGAATCAGTGTGTTTTTCCATCAGTAGAATGTGTCCTTTTATTTAAAATGCATCTCTGGGTTATTTGTGGGGCACAGGTATTCGTTCATTCCCCCCTCCCCCCAAAAAAATAGTCTGGCCCACCACATGGTCTGAGGGACGGTGGACCAGCCTATGGCTGAAAAAGGTTGCTGACCCTGATCCAGGTTATGACAGGTCTATAATGACAGAAAGAGTTTGGGTCATAACTGTGGAGTGTGGTCCTAAGTGTAGTGACAACTTCGCTTGTTTCCTTATGTGATTTTGCTCTTCTGATGTGACTGGAATACAGTGGGGAAAAGCTCATTCCACTGAGGTAAAGTCAGGGAACTGCATTACGTAGCTTGAGATGGACCCAAAACCACCTCAAGAGGATCTGACACTAACCACTGGTGGAGGAAGGGAATCTTACACAGTACTGTATAGGAAGCGAAGGCCTACTTTGTTAATTGTGCTGGATCTCAGAAATTTTCATCAGTACCTGCTATTAACTGAGATTGCTTGCAGGTAATGCTAAGTAATGCATTTGGATTGCCCTACAGTTTTACCAGTGGTTTCACATGAAAGTACATGTCTGCCCATCAAATTGAATTCCAGGTTTGACACAGTGAGGGTGGAAAATTAAGTTAACTACTGTATACAAGTTTTGTCCAGGGCACAACCTTTCAAAAATGAAAAGGTTTGTGAAAGACGTTGGATTTATGAATTGCTATTACACAATACAAAGGTAACTATTCCTAATTCTAAAAAGAGAGAAGCTTTTTTAACAGCCTCTTCACCAATGCATGAAAATTATAGAGTGAGCAAAATTATGGAATGTTTCATAATTAAACCTGATTTTTAAAATATATTAAAAAGTAAAAGGAATGCCAGTGCCAAGAGTTTCCTTTCTGCCTCCTTTTTAACGCCTGTTTTTCTTACATTTGGCAAAATCAATGACAAAAATCCTTCCAGCTGCGACCTTGCCAAAGTGCTTTTCTGAAGTTCCTACTAATTTGGATTAAAGTATATGTTTGGAAGCCTCAAACTGAAAATCCTGGCAAAAGAAATGCTGAGGCCCCACAGCATCTAGTATTCTTACAGCTCTTATCTGCTGAGGCAATATAAATAAACACAGGATAATTTGGTTAATCTCAGTTGTTAGCTATATCTCTTCCTTGGGCTTTGGAATTCTAACTGTATGAAAGAATACTCCATTTTTAATATTCAAAAATCCCATTTTCAGGAGGCTCTCTTTTTTAAAAAAATTAAAACATGCACACTAACATAATTAATTGTAGAGGATATAGGTAGGTAGGTAAATGTTACATATCTAAATGTTACATACATAACAATATACAATTAATTTTATTTTATGGTGACTGAAATCTGCTCAGAATGAAGTCCCATTGAGTCCATTGGGGCTTGCTCTCAGGTAAATGGATATACAGTTGTAGTCTCAGTGTGACCTTTGCTTAAGTACAGCACCATCCTACGACACTTGTTAACGTTATGACACTCAGTCTTTGTGAATTCTGATCAATCAAACGAACCTGATCTGCACATTTCACCAGATGCCACACTTCCCCAGTGTTTCAGCTCTTTAAAAATGTATATTTTTAGAGAAACAAGCTTTTTAGATCTTAAGCCAGTCACTGTCTCTCAGTCTAGCCTACCTGACAGGGTTGTTTTGAGGGTAAACCGTAAGTGCCTCATTGAACTCCTTGGAGGAAAGGTGGGATGTGTCACAATAAATAAAAATAAAATAGTTTACACCACAATAAATCTACTGATCAACCCTATCGCCCTTGCAGTGAACTTTTAAACGTAGGCTCTTTTCACCTGCCTTTGCAGCACTTCAGATTATTAAGCATAATGATATTCTGAGAGATTTTACATTGCTTGTTTGCTTTTTTTTGATAGGCTTTACTTGGTGAGTGACCCAAGAATTGAACCTTAATTCTCTTCTGCATTGCTTTCAGCTATACTTGACCAAATCTGAAATCTAGAGCAGTGATGACACTTCCTTTATGGAAGAGAGGGCCCTTCAGAACCAGTTCTGTCACTCAGCAAAATGGTGACAAGGTGTGGAAAAAAAGTGCCACAACATCTCAGTGGGTCTGAGTTAGTCTTCTTCAGAGGGTGCAGCACATCAGCATGAGATGGGTGGCGGCGGGGGTGGGGTGGGGATAGAGTCACTGCAGCATATGCAGAGCAGATTATTTTTCAAAGTTTCTCTATTTGTTCTCCTAGAAAATAATTCCCTCTGTGGTGAGTGACACTCTGTTTGTTAAAGGTGAGAGGTAAGACAACACCATGTCTCTGACCTATCCTGTTAGCTGTCATGACAGCCTGCATTTTTGTTTCCAGGATGGAGTAGAATTTCTCAACTACTGTTCCCCTATACCCATAACGAATCCTTGAAATAAAGATGGCTATGAAAAATGTATTTCTATTGCACTTGTTAATATATAGTGAAATAACCAAAGTAAAACTTAAATACATAATTTATTACAAAACTAATTTATTACAAAACTATCCCACACACAAAGGATGCATAGGTAACAGGACAATTGATATTTTGGCTTCCTAGTTTGTTGCTTCACTTTTTACCAGATTTTTTTTTTTTGGGGGGGGGAGACATGGATCAAGGCTGATATGTAGAATGGAAGGAATCATAGAGTTGGAAGGGACCCAAGGGGCCATCTAGTCCAACCCCCTGCAATGCATGAATCTCAGCTAAAGCATCCATGACAGGTGGACATCCAACCTCTGCTTCAAAACCTCCAAGGAAGGAGAGTACACAACCTCTGGAGGGAGACTGTTCCACTGTCAAACAGCTGTTACTGCCAGAAAGTTTTCCTACATGTTTTGTCAGAATCTCCTTTCTTGTAACTTGAAGCCATTGGTTCAAGTCCTACCTTCCAGAGCAGGAGAAAACAAGCTTGCTCCATCTTCCATGTGACAGCCCTTTAGATATTTGAAGATGGCTATCATATTACCTCGTCTCCTTTTTTCCAGGCTAAACATACCCAGCTCCTTCAACCGTTCCTCATAAGGCTTGGTTTCCAGACCCTTGATCATCTTGATTGCCCTCCTCTGCACACTTTCTAGCTTGTCAACATCCTTCTTAAATTGTGGCATCCAGAAGTGGACACAGTATTCCAGGTGTAGTCTGACCAAGGCAGAATAGAGTGGTACTATTAGCGTACTTCCCTTGATCTGAACACTATACTTCCGTTGAGGCAGTCTAGCATAGCATTCCTTTTCTTTTCTTTTTTGCTGTTGCATCATACTGTTGACTCAGGTTTGTGGTCCATCAAGACCCCTAGATCCTTTTCATGTGTACTACTGGCAAGCCATGTGTCCCCCATCTTATATGCGTGCAGCTGGTTCTTCCTGCCTAAGTATAGAACCTTCATTTGTCCCTATTGAAATTCATTTTGTTAGCTTGTGCCCAGTTCTCCAATCTGTTAAGTTCATTTTGAATTTTGAATCTGTCTTCTGAGGCATTAGCCACCATTCCCAGTTTCGTGTCATCAGCAAATTTGATGAGCACCCCTCAATTCCTTCATCCAAGTTGTTTATAAAGACATTGAACAACAATGGGCCCAGGATAGAATCCTGCAGCACCCTACTAAAATGCATTACACTAAAATAGTTTTGCAACGTGTTGCTGGATATCCACATTTGTTAACAAATATGATGCTGCAGTCTATAGAAGCAAAGTATTATTAGGGCTTCTGGGAGACCATCATTGGTTAAGCTGATAGATAATTCAGAGGAATAAATGTCTAATATTTCCTCAAGTGCTACCGGTATGGCAATTTCCCCCCGAAGGAATAACCAATATTCTGGGTAGAGTCTGAGACTAATGTCCTGCTGGATTGTATGTGAGAAATGAAAACATTTGTGAGACATTTATATGCACAGACCGAAATATTCGTCATTAGCTATGATGGAGGAATGGTTGTTAAAATTATTGGTAAAATTATTGGACTTAGCTGAGATGGCAAAGTTGACATGTTTAAGAAAAATCATTGTCAATATTTATTAAAGAATGGAAACTCCTTATAGAATTCGTATGAAAAAGAAAATGAATTTATGATATCTGGATTTGAGGACTTTATAGAAAGGGGAAATGTTGGAAATGTTATCTTGGAGTAGATGTTTTGAATATTCTTCTGTATATAGCTGACAGACGAAGAATGAGATATTTTCTCTTTACTTTTTTATTCTTTTCTCTCAACCCCCCCTTTCTTTTTTCTTTTCCTCCTTTTGGTTTGTGTTTGTATTTAGATTAGTTTTTTAAATCTTTGATTAAAAATGCATATTTTATATTAACCTTTGTATATTTTATTTCAAATATTTTTATTGAAATAAAAGAAAAGAAAACATTTGGCAATTTTGATTTAGATACTGACTGAGACAGAGAGAACTTGTGAGTTTAGATGGGAGATTCAGATTCCCAGTCTGAGGTATCTTAAGTAGGATTAGCAGTAGTTCTGCCTGATTTTGGAGTTCATCTCCTTCCACTATGTAAAGTTGTCAATAAGACAGACCTGTTCTCTTCTCCAAAGCAAACAGCGCAAATTGCACATTGGGAAGTTTAATGGGTCTTACTCTCATATAAGTCAGTATAGGATTGCAGCCCAAGCCCTATAGCACTATTGCTGGACTTTTCAGGATTTGGGTAAGTGTTTAACAACACAGTCGTTCTGAATCTGCATGGATGTGTGTTCCCCCTCTTCAGAAGAACTAGATTCATGATTATAACAGCATGAAGACTATGTGGGGAGATGAGGGGGGAGTCCATCTGACTTGATTTATACTTTAATGTGTTTTCACAGTTGCTGGATCTCTTGTGGCATAAAACTACTTAGTTTTAGCTGGCTGCTTAGCCAGGTAATTTCAGATCCAGAAACTTTATTTTCCATCGTGTGTCCATCACTAATTTCAGAAATGCAAGTACCATATTGATAAGAAAAAACATCATCATTTATATTCGTAGCATATTTCTGAAAGCTGCAGGAAGAGACACTTTTATGCCTTGTGACTTTATAGGAATAGGAAGAGATGCCAAATCCCCATCTTGGTTTAGCTCTTTTGTGGTTTAACATCTTAACGTTTCTAAATATCTTTAAGATGCACCCCCCCTTGTCCCGATTCTAATCCCAGAAGTCACATTTCAGAGGGATACAGTATAAGATGGGCAAACACCTGCTTTTCACTGCCTCTACACAGACAAGTGTGTAGGGGGACAATACTGTATTTAGAATAATAGTAGCCTGGATTAATAAAGCATAAAAAAGGGTTCTGGGTTTCTTTTAAAGTTTTATTTGTCATGCTTAAGAATTTTGCAAGTTTGGCATGGTTTGTGCTTTCATGAACTAATTAATCATTTGATTAACCAACTGTTTTCTGATTATATGCTTTCCTGTTTCCTAAATTTATGAACTGGGACCATTAATGGCATATAAGAATCTTGTGGATTGATTTTGTGCCCTCCAATGGTATACTTTTGGCCAGGAAAAAACAACCAGTGCCCCCTTTTTGTTATTGCTTCCCCACACAAAGAAAAAGCAATGTGGAGAAGTCAGAGGGCCATGTTGAGGTAAGAAGAACCAGAGGGACCACTTTCCATTGACCTTTTATTCAGATGTAATCTGCCCCACAGCTTTAGGTTTTGGAAAAAGTAAAGAAAATTGTAATGGGACTCCATTACTGCAGTGTAATGTAATTTATGCCTATGTACTATTTTTAATGTTCTGTGTCCTTTTTTCATCCCCCCCCAAAGAAAATGACCTGTGTGGCTAATATAAACGCCAACATAAATGTTGGTTGTTTCTGCAACAGCTTAACACGGCTATTCTCCTGAGACTGGACTGAAACAAGTGGTTGTGAGCTCTCATAGAAAGATCATCAACCTCTTCTTTAAAAGCATCATCAGGCTGTTAATCGTAGTAGTAAAAGTTTCACTGGAATTATAATAAAGCATATTTTTCAAAGAACGCTGGAACTAAAGCAACCAAAAGGCTTACTACTTCCTCTTCTATTGTTTTCATACTATGAAAGTTTCTGATGCAAAATCCTTTATGTTTCTCTTTTTCCTGTTTGAAATTCCTATCCTAAAAATGTTTAAAATAATAATTAGGGAACAGAGGCAGGGCTGGCCCTACTGTGGGACAGCTGTCTCAGACGGCAAATTATGAGGGATGAAAAGTAGAATGACTGCTGGGAGGAGCACAGAAAGTAGAAACATGATGGTGCATCTGCATCACCGCAGTTGTATCGGTCTCTATAGGCACAGCAGGCGCTGTAACTCCCCAATGGTTTGACTTCACCCCAAAGGCGAACTCCTCCATTGTCCCCTGAGACAAACGCATGCCAACAAAGAAAGGGGCTAGAAAGGCCTGCCACGTCACAATATCCAATTTTCATCTTTGGGGAAATTATGGAGGGAAGATTTAAAATTTACAGCGTGCTGTGCGTTGAAGGAGAACTGTATGAAAATCATGTATCTGTGGTATTTAGCACCTGTAAAATGAGCAAAGATGTATAGAACTGCTTCCAATGTTTGTTGGAAATGCAAGGATAAGGAAGGCACATTCTACCATACGTGGTGGATGTGCAAGATAACAAAAGCATTCTGGGAAATAATTTACAATGAGTTGAAAAAAAATGATTAAAATAACGTTTGTGAAAAAACCAGAGGCTTTTTTACTAGGTATTTTATGTACAGAAATTCTGAAGGAACAGAAATGACTATTTATGTATGCAACGGCAGCTGCACGGATATTACTGGCCCAGAGATGGAAAGAAGATAAAGTCCTAACCAGAGACGAATGGTTGATGAAGATGATGGACTACACCGAAATGGCAAAATTCACTGGGAAAATCAGAAACCAGGAAGAGAAGAATTTTAAGAAAGAATGGAAAAAACTGTAAAGTATTTAAGAGAACATTGTA
The DNA here is from genome assembly GCF_027172205.1 of Podarcis raffonei. Classification (NCBI taxonomy): domain Eukaryota; kingdom Metazoa; phylum Chordata; class Lepidosauria; order Squamata; family Lacertidae; genus Podarcis; species Podarcis raffonei. The sequence continues at coordinate 59,021,243 of NC_070604.1, forward strand.
AACAACTAAAAGCTTTGGCAGGATTTGAGTAATGCTTTAATGTACCAAAAACTGCGATAAAAATAGATTATTTTTCTCTTAAAAATAGAGAAAATAAGGGAAGCAGTTGGAAGAAAAGATTGATAATGGTAACCATGGAAGGGTGGAGGGGAGTCAAAGGATTCAGGGAATCCTCAATGATGATGTGGATATTTAATGCTTGAATTTAAATTTGTTATGTAAAATTTAATATATATATTTTTTTAAAAAATAGAAATGTGTGCCACGTAGTCTGCCCTGCAGCCCTTAAGCTAACTTGCTGCACTAGCATGGCTGGCATACCAAGGAGGCGACTTGAGGCAACCTGCCTTGGGCAGCATTCTTCTTTCACCCCCTGGCACATGGGCCCAGATCTTTGTCTGAGGGGGAGCCTCAGTGGCACTTTGCCTCAGGCACTAAAAGGTCTTGGGCCGGCCAGGACAGAGGGTAAGAGTGACGTGTCCAACACCACTTAAAGCCAAACTAAACCAGGTGAGGCACAGAAGATTGTGACTGGATCTCCTATCATTGTTTTCAGAGCTGAAAAGTATTCATGACCCTCCAATTTGCTTGGAACACACAGCTGGAAGAAGCACAGTTAACTCTTTCAGATTGCCTGTTGCCACACTTGAAGTTCACCTTCCAAGAGTATCAGTATTGTACCTGTCTCCCCAGAGCGAGGAGATCTTCATCTCAAGGGAAGGAGGGAAATTCCAAACAGATAAATGATGTGGAGTAGACGATACCTTTTCTTTGCCCAGTGCTGATCCAACTTGCCTCATTGAAAAGCAGGTGAAGACAGTTAAGTACAAGAGATTGAGTTATGATTCAAGAATATTGTCTCTTCCATGGACAGATTAGATGGTATCTCAACCTCAGATCCATACAATCTACCATACAAGCTTATTACGCCAAGATACTGCATGCAAAGTCCTTTCAACACTCTAACACTAATAATAATAATAATAATAATAATAATAATAATAATCCAGTAATAGGAATTATAGGAAAGGGCATAACCTGCTTCTGAACTTCTTCCTGGTCATTACTGAAGACCAAATGCTAAGTTAATGGACTGTTGTTCAATCTAGCCCCAAACTGCAATCATTACCTTCTATAAAGCACAAAGATTCTATCCTAGTTTAAAGAAAATTCATACTAATCTGTGACCCCAGACTCTGCACTGTAGCTTAGTAAGCTTGACTAACAGCATTACAGTCGGCCAACAAAAAGTAAAGCCATTTCAGTTCCTGTAATGTATGTGATTTGGAACTAATTGTGATGAATTCACTGCATGAAAAGACCTGATGTTCCTTTGGATCAAGCTGTTTACAACACGCAAGGTTCATGTTTCTTGAATGCTGACATTGGTAATAAAATAAGCCTTTTGAACAACTTGGTCTTGTGGAGCTGACAGTTTGCTGGCCCATGATGGAGCTTCTGGATCATTTTTAAGGACATCAGCATGCACAGCATGTTCTGTATCACTATATATTCTTTTTGTTGCTATCAACAACGCCCCCCCCCCCTTCTGTTGGAGTTCAGTGAATATATTGCAGCAGTGAGCAGAAAGAAAAAGTATGGTGGGACTGCTGGTTGAAGGGATAAAGAAAACATAAGGTTTACAGCTTATGGCAAACAAAGCCATTCCAAGGATAGGTTTTATGTATGGCCAAGTGAAGCCAAGCAGTTAACACTAGCTCATACTACAACTGGCTTGAACTAACTCATTTGAAGAAGAAGGAGGAAGGAAATAAAAGCCTGAAAGAAAGTAGTTACTAAAAGAGAAAGTAGCAAGAAAGTAGCAAGTAGTTACTAAAAGAGAAGAAATCAGTGAGAAGGAAGAACAGTTTGTCATGGTTATATTTGTATCCCACTTTTCTCAAGGAAGTTTACAGATAAAACAGAAATGCTAAAAACATAGAAAAGGCTACCCTCAAACTGTAACTAAGCACTTATAAAATCAAAACAATATGAAAATACAAATCTATTAAAAATACAAATGGAAACAACAATCAAAACATCACAGCACCAGACCTTTCCTTAAAAACAGTCAGTTTCTAAAGGCCTGCTGGAATACCCCACTAGCCAGAGGAAGAATAGCAAGTTTTTGCAGAAACACTGCATGCAGGGGGTTTTATTGTATGAATCTCCAGAGCAACTGAAAAGTTTCAGAAGTCCTCAAATTTGTTTCAGGATGCTTTGGAGATGCCCCACTTCAGTTTGAACAAGCCACAAATCTGCCCCAAAATGCCAAGTTTGGTTAGGAGTCATCTGAGTCTGATGCAAACCCCCACTTTTAACCATTAGGTGAGCACATTTCATTTTTGCATGCTTTTAAATTATGGCCAAAGTATAATAGCAGTGTGAGGAGAGGGAGTCTCACTGGGACCATGGCTCTGGGAACAGGTTTAAACCTGTCCCCGTGCACAGTGGCCTTGGTTCTAATTCTTCCAGATGCAAATGTGTTTAAAAACACATTAAATGTGATCTAGCATTTAAAGTAATGTGCAATTTGTTGCTGAGTAATCTGTCCTTCCTGCCTTTAACTGATCATTCTGTTTGACCTATTGGTTTTAATCCGCCCTCCCATCCCTGCTGGCCATGTAGGGTTGATGATGATGATGATGATGATTATTCAAGTTTCTGTAAGTTTCTTTTCAAAACAGAAGAATGACACATAAATATTTTAAAATAATCAGTCCTCACCCACATCATAATGTTCATTTGAACCCCATCGAAGCGACTGGAGACATATTTTGCTGTACATCTGAATCTACTAGTTTATTACCTGCAATTACCTGCCTGCGGCCACAGTTGGATCAAAGCCAATGCAGCTAGTCTTAAACCAGAAATACCTGATAAAGAAACAAGTGGGACATGGGTAACTTATGGAGTGCTACAGTTCTATTTTGTATGAAGTCATTTTCTAAGGTGCAAAAATACACTTTCCTTGCTCTCTAGCCCACACAGTGAGTCAATGTTGGAACCCAAGAAAGTCTGGCTCCCAGTGGCCTTATTCATTCTGCTAAACCACACTGGGATTAAACTAGCTGAAGCCCAGTGGGATGTAGATTTGAGAGAGAACCTGCTCTGCCTCTTATTAATGGAAACTCTTCAAAACAGACAGCAGTAGTAATTTGTTAATTTCTTTCTCATGCAAAAGCAATTTGGAGTACAACAGAGTCATCCACTGGAAAACATGTCTTTAATTTATCTTCTTTAATTATCACTCTTTTTTTGCAACATCTGGTTCCAATTTTTTATTAGAAAGTTTGCATGTTTGAATCATTTCTGGCTGGTGTTTCATTTGTTCTTGTTTTCATTTTCTACTGAGCTGGTTTATCCCCATGGTGGAAAAGGGTGAGCATTGCTTTCTTTCACACAAAGCATAATAAATCAAGCAAGTGTTCTGCTGTCAGATCATTATTAGCATGTAGGCACACCCAGTCAAAATCCTACAGACTGCTTTGGTAAGGTTTAGGAAGCCAAGCATTGCAAAGAGAAAGCCAGTTTCCTGTTTTCTTTTGTGTTTCCTTTTGTTTTTTGAGGAGACAGAAAATCTTTATGGGAAGGTGGGGAGCCTTGTGCAAAACTTCGCCATGATTCCTGGTTAAGGGTGCTCAGCTAAGACCATGTTACAAATGAGTGGTATTGGAACAGAAATTTCCAGTATACAGGGAGGGTCCTACCATTAGCCAGAGTGAGGCAGTAGCTGTAGCCCCAAACCCCACAATTATTTCTGAGCCCCACAGTTATTTCTCTCTCCCTTGGAGGACAGAGCTGTCTGTGGCTAAAGGGTCCCTTAAACTAGTCAGGTTGCCTCAGGTGCGGTGGAAGAAGCAAGACTCAATTACCAGTCTGGCTGGTGTGTGTAGAAGCACCATCTTTCAGGCAGCAAAATGTTTTGGGCTGGTCCTGCTTGTGCATCTATCTAAAATCTCCACTCCTACTAAATCTTTATGATGAGATGAAATAGATACCATATTTTTCTGTCTATAAGACGCCCCCATGTATAAGACACCCCCTATTTTGGGGGACTCCGATTTAAGAAAATGGGGGGAGATACTATCCGTGTATAAGACGAGCCCAGATTTTGAACATTATTTTAGAGTAAAAAAACATAGTCTTATACACGGAAAAGTACGGTAAGTGCTTGGGGCCAACTTTGAAAGCATGCTCACCCTTCTCAAAATACCTGGAACCCCTCGTTGCTAACTGTTTGATAGAATCCATGCTTAAGCACAATTTTCAAGTTTTACCAATGAATGAATGGAGTGTACAAGGATGGTGGCTGATAGGTTGACTTAACAAGAGGTATGTCCATGCACCTCTTAATTGATTTTTTTTTGGGGGGGTAATTTGTGTTGTACCCTGCCTTGAGATTCATTGTGATAAAGAGTGGGCTAGAGATATCCTAATACAATACATTGAGTATTATAGGAGTTTGGTCTAGTCTAGTTTTGTCTGGCAGCCGCCCCCCAAGTATTCACTGCTTTGTTACTTGAAAACTCATTTTCACTGAATATTCCCCAGCCCTGTTTTAAAGCAGATTTGTCACTTATCGGCTAACACTTGGTATCCAACCTAGGCCAGAAAAAACACTATTTAAATTAGTAGGCCACTATGAGGTGTGTGTGTGTGGACACACACATTCCCTTCCCCCACATGCTCCCTGTCATGTAAACAAAAGACACTACCACATCTCCACTCTGATTGATTAAAATAATAATATAGAATAATATAGAACTCTATATGTGAAACTCTATATGTCCCCACTGTATATGTGAAAGAGGCAAATGTGTACACAAATGTCCCATCATAGCTATTATAGTTGGGATCTGAGCCACATAGAAAGTCTCACATTGACTTACTGAATTATAATGGTCCAAGGGACCTTTACAGGAAGCTCACTTAGAATTCTACCTTAGGGGAAGAGTGTTATAGATTGCACAAGGCCACCATGTCAACTGGCTCTGAGGTCTTATTAGTAGCGTTTTTAGCAGAATGTGACCACAATCTTCTGTCTCATATCTCTGGATGTCATCCAAAGAGATGTAATTACAACCTCAGTAATGCGTTTTGAGAGCAGAGGCCAGCAAAAACATAAATGGAGCCCACAAGTTGAGGTAAATGTTACAGATAAACTGTTCTCAATTAAACCGATGGATTGGCAGAAGCAGTTAATCATGGGCAGCTCCCTAGACTGGGCTTGTGAGGTATTCTTTAAAGTAATGAAGAGCTTCAGCCTGCCTTTGACAACTATATAGTCCTAAGTCCTTTTACTAAGAGAGGGGGGAAATCATTTTTGGTAAGTAAAAAATGCAACAAAAACAACAAAAACCATTAGGTTAAAGCATGCGTTGAACTAAATTGAGGTTGATTAACCAACAGCCCAACATAGGTTGTTAAACTACAGCTCCCCTGATCCATGGTAACTGGTCTTTAGCAACTCCTGAATGGAGTTTGAAATTGAAAATGGCAACTCTTGCAGCCAAGCTGATGCCAAATGTATTGCATCAGTGAAGCTGAGAACAGGGTCTTGTTGTTTGGGCAGCCCAGATACACACTGCCCAGGCTTGCACCCCGAGGAGGTCACTTCAGTGCTGCTGACTCAGTGGTTTAACTTCACCCCCGGAGGCTCACTCCTTCGTATTTCAAGACAGACAGAAGCCAACAACAGCAACAAAGGTAGTCAGCTTCATAGGCTCCTGTTACCTCATGGGAGAAGAAAAAGAATTGTTTATAGAATACCAGGAAACCACATAAAATTATACAGAAGCAGAGGTTCCAAAAACTTACTTAAATTGGTGGGCCCTATGTTTGAAAAGCTGTGACAGCTGTATGTTAAAATGCCTTTTTCCCCACCCCAGGATTGAACTGGCTTTCCTTGAGCATAGCTGACATCAAGAACAAAGGACAGTTCCAAAGCCTTGCTTCAGATTCATGACACCGAAATTCATTTTGATCTGGTTACGATTAAGCAAATGTCTTTTTTTCAGGTGGCTTTGTCATTTTAAAACTTCTTATAATTTGGAAAATTGTTTCCCCTTATGACTCATTTAGCTTGAGGACAGCCTGCACAGCACTTTATCTCCAAATTGTGCCTTCTAGTGTTCTGGAAAGACATTATGATCACAGTTTGGATTGGACTGTAAGGTTCTGCACTCGTAAGCAGCAGCAAGAGCAGCCGAGATTAGGTTCAGTATCTTTTCCATTGCCGGCTACATCAGAAGGGAATGGAAGATAGGAATATAGGAAGCTGTCTTATGTGGAAGTCTATTCCATGGTATATAAGTATGGAAGAGCTCCAGATGAAGTTAGTGATCCCCAGACATGCAGTTTCTCCCCAGAGTTTCAGGCAGGCGTCTTTTTCAGCCTGGGAACTGAACAATTACAAGTTTACAGTGCTTTTGCTAAAAGTTCACTCCTGGTTAGCTTAATCTGGTCAGCTTCCATTTCTGGTTAGTTTTCTTCATTTCAGCAGCATAATGTAGGTGCAATCCTGAGTTCAATGGGACTTACTCCTAGTTAAGTATTGACAGGATACAGTGGCCTGAGGTTGAACACAGTGGGACTTCTCCCTCATGGGAATGGGTGAGGCAGCATTCTGCCTCGGCCGACGCCTGGCAGCCAACTTAGACCTGATGCAGATCAGGGGAATCTGACTGATGCATTAAAACAAAGCACCGCTAAGGTCTGCAGTGGATGTTGATATGATGTGATTTCTGCCCGGTGCCAAGATTTTCAATTAAACATTCATAGGTGAAATATACTAGGAGTCGCGTAGTGATTTCATGCTCTTTATTACAGCTCGTAAAACAGTGAATGAATTTCCCCCCAAACCTCAGACTTTATATACATTATTTACACAATGAGTCCTATCTGGCTGGCTGATTCTGCTTCTCTCCTGGAGCCTGATTGGGCTGCTCCTGCAGGCCAATTTGGTTGTTGTATTCTAGGATCCTACCTGCCTATTGTTCTAGGATCCAAGTTTAGTACATGACAATAGGATTGGGCTTCACGCTTATGATCCTATGCACGCTTATATGAGGGAGAAAACCATTGAGCAAAGTGGGCCTATTGAGTAAAAGTAGAGATTAACCTACCAATTACAACAGGCATAGGCAAACACCAGCTCTCCAGATGTTTTGAGACTGCAATTCCCATCATCCCTGACCACTGGTCCTGTTAGTTAGGGATCACGGGAATTGTAGTTCCAAAACATCTGGAGGGCCGGAGTTTGCCTATGCCTGAATTACAACATGCACTGAATACTGAATATATCAGGGCATGATTATGCATAGGTCTCCACTGGGGTGTAAGCAATGAATGAGAATATAGATGTCAGCACTTGGGCTTATATATACTACAGAAATATGCCTGAATTTGCCTGGATTCCTGGTACACCAGAGAGCCAGGAGAGACCACGAAAAACAAATTCTGAAGGAGTTGGGCTGAACTCTTAACTCCTTTTCAGTTGCTGCTGTCATCACATCAAGATCTCGTGGCAAAGGGCTCTGCCTCTGAGAATAGCAGTCAGCGTAAGTTGGAGGGGCTATTTTCTTTGTAGGAAAGATAGGAGTGGTCCAAGACAGAGAATTAATGTATGATCCTACTTCTCTTTTATAGGCTATAATTTCTGTGGCAGTGATAATGCATAAGAATGTTTGAAGGCTCAGAACTCATAAAGCACAGAATTTATCTTTAATAACCACAAACATTCCAAAAAGCACACACAGTTCTCATTTGGTCTTGTACATGTTGTCTGCCTGTAATAAGCTCATTAATTAAAGAGTTTGAGAGTATTTTTCTAATAATGCTTGCTCTTTGTCCTAGGTTCAATTAGTGCTTGAACAGATGATCAGTCAACACATCCTTCTATTGCATTTTAGTATTTGTACTTAATATAATAAAAGTCTCTAAGTGGTTTATGTAAAAACAATAAATACAAGAATGACCTCCGGATAGAAGGCGGTATATAAAATCAATCATCATCATCATCATCATCATCATCATCATCATCATCATCATCTCAAGAAGGCTATCATAAAACTGGAAGAAGATGCAAAATGTATGTGTAAGACAGCACTGTAAGAATGCAAAAATGCTGCATCATGTGTGCTAACAAAGCATTTTCTCTTCTGCCAATACAGAGGTGCTTGCTGTTCACAAAAAGCTATTTCTGCCTGTCTTCTGAAAAAATGGAGTAGTCCTTTGATTTTGTGCTTTGGTATGAATTCAGCTTTCTTGTCAATACATTTATTAAGATTCAAAGACATACATAAGGATAGCTGCAAAACACACTTTCTAAGTGGAAGATGAATGAATTTAAAATGCTAATGGACATTTTCTCAGCAAGGTATAAGGTTAGTATTCAGATCTTCCATGATTAGTTTTGGAACAGGAATTCATAGTGATAGGCTTTGGAGTTACTATGGTTCTGTCTGAATTGACTCTCACTTGTATCTCTTACTTCTTTCCATTTTCAAATGATATTCCATTCAAAGGATCCCTGCTGATCTTTTTATTGCAAAGAATTAAGGATAATAAAAAGGCTCCTTGAAAGCTGTAAATTCAATACAATTGAAACATTCCATGGACAGAGCTTGGCTCTTCAATGAAATCGCATAATTTATGAACATTTTCGGCATGGGGAGGATTTATGACTCTAAACTGCACACCAGGGTTTTAGCAAGTACAATTTGCTAGCAAATTTATATGAGCCAAATACATTTCATTTTCAGTGCAATTATGAGTAGTAAAGTTGATGAGGCTTTATGTTTCAATTTTCTTTTGTTAAGTAGAGGAAACACGAGCTTATTCTAAATTTGGAGTCTAATTTCCTAGGAGGAAACACATTCCATCTGCATTCAGCAAGAACACCAATGGAGAAATGATATAAGTATAAAGTATTAAAAATATGTGCCGTATTGGAAAATAACTGCAGGCTTGGTAATGATTATCCTCTTTTCAAAGGGCCAGTAACTATAGTTTAGACTGGCTCTTGGGGCATCCATTTAAGTTGGCGACAACGAGTTTAAATATGTACTAGCTTCACTCCATGAGTGGAGGATGGAAGAGACCAGCAGGGCTGGGTGAAGGAACATCTCCATCCAATCCACCACCAGCCATGCAAAGGGAGTTTGAATTGTGCCCTAATTTATGAAGCCTTGGTGAAAAAGAGAAGTTTCCAGCAAACATAGAAAACATATGAGTGTTGGTGCTTGCTTCACTTTTTTGAAGTCTCTTAGCCCCACTCACCTCACTGAGTGTTTGTTGTGGGGGAGGAAGGGAAAGGAGAATGTTAGCTGCTTTGAGACTCCTTCGGGTAGTGATAAAGTGGGATATCAAATCCAAACTACTCTTCTTCTTCCTCTTCTTCTTCTTCTTCTTCTTCTTCTTCTTCTTCTTCTGAGCATCTAAGAAGCATCTGGCTAATGGCTGTTGGAAACAGAATGCTGGACTAGATGGATCTTTGGTGTGATCTACCAAGCAAATATTTATGTTCTTACTAAGTATCTCTTGTACCTAACCAGCCCTGGCACCAAGAAGAAACACTGAGACTTTGCCAGGACAATTTTTATATAAAGGCCTATTATTTTAAGTGCCTGTATCAAAAGGAAATTCAGACTTAAGCTCAATATGCTTCTTTCAACCACCGTAGAAAAGATTGTTTTAGGATGCAGTGGGAATATTAATATTAATCTTTCTGATTGGCTTGCAGCCAGCTTTTTGATTCTGTTGCATGTTATTAAGCTATTCTGTATGGATCCCCACCCTCCACCCCATTGACCATTTGCAATATGAGTGATGCTCAGTGAGCCTATAATTGTGAAATATTACTTTCTTAATGAAATTTCCTTCCTGGCTCTTTGTTTTCCTGCTGAAATGGAGGTGACTACAAATAAAAACTTTCTGTAGTCATGTAAATAACCACATGAGCATTATATTAAATACCACCAAGAAGGGTTCAAATGCAGTATATTATTCTTGGTGGTCTACCCCTCCACCCACCTTCCCAGCAAATCCTCTCTTTTTCTTTGGAGTCAGAATCCCACTGACAGAAAACAAATCTTCCTCCAGGTTGGAGAGCTTCATTAGATTTATCTGCAAAAGTTGGATCAGTGTGAGGAAAGTGAACACGACTGGCTTCTCATAAACCTTACTGGTGTTTGGTCCTGGCAGATAAGTACCAAGGACGCACAAATAATATGTCAAAGAACATTTATATCTGCTCAGCTTCTCATTATATGTCCCAAATACAGCTTAAATTATGCAAATTATGTCTTCACCATGAACAGGAAATGAAAAGGTTGCCTCTTGCATGCTTTGTCAATTGATCAAATATTATTTTCTAAGACTGTTTAAGGTTGGATGGTGTTATTTATTTATTTTAAATTCACGCTTTCAAATTCTACTTATTTTTCCTTGCATAAATCCTTAAAGTAGAATCAGACCACATGATAGCTACCCAATTCCCACCCACTTATTCCCCAAAACATTGATATGGAATATCAACACCTTTGCTACTTAGTAGAAAGCGCAACAATGGGATATATAGTGTTATGTACTGAAGTTCTCACCCTGGGCCAGCAGGGGGATACTGTAGATAGTTTTTACGCAGGTCCACATATGCAAATAAGGGATTGAAAGTGACGTTCAGTGATTGGCTAGTTACAGGAAGTTGCTACTGTTGCATTCTGGTGGAGCTCTATATAAGCAGGCTGGCTGAACCCTTCAGTTCAGTTCTGTTCTGGCCTGTGAATAAACAAGAGCTGTTTGGAGAATCGCTGTGTCATCTGATATGTTCACCCACAACTTAACATATAGGAGACATGTCCATGCAGGCCTTGATGCTTTCTTGAAGCTCTGTACATGGACATTCACTCAAATTAGCATGCTGTAGATAAGAGCTGAATCAGACAACCAGGGGCTGTAAACAATTATTTTTAATTATTATACTCATTAATATCTGTCACTGCTACAGTTTGCTTTTATTTGTTCTCAGCTTTTGGCTGGCACTCCCAAGGACAGACAGGAATTCAAAATTAACAATACTGGCAATTAAATTAGAGGACATTAAATTATCAGTCAAAAGCACCTTGGAACAAACAAGACTTCGAAGCTGGTTAAAAAGCTGCCAACCTCAGGACAGCCTTTCTTAGGGCCATTTCATAATATTTCCTAGGTACTTTTCTCTTTGCAATACTGTTGGCCACCTTATTTCCTGTCTAATTGCTATCCCAACAGTCCATTTCTTTGAATCTGAGCTCTGACATTGGTATGCTTAAGATATAGAAATGGTTATGAATGTTTTGGGAAGGGATGGCCCATTCCGTCTTAGCTTTCTTTCCATTAGCGTTAGACCAGCAGTAGCCAATGCATCTGAAATGGAACTTCTGCTGGAAGGATATTCACATTGTGAGTTCCCTTCATTCTTGCAAGTGATTGGCAACGATGGAGGAACTCCGCAGCACTTATTGACATGGCACACTTGTCACACTACTGATTATTCCAAGGAAGAGAAGACAATGACAGATTGGGCGCTGCTTTCTCTAGAAGCCACATCACCTCCAAATTCTTGTCTAGCTTCAATCATCAGTATTTCGTCTCTCAAATAATGAGAGACTTTCCATTGTTGTTGTTGTTAAATGTAGCCTCAGGGACAAACTAGGCTTGACACTGTTTTGTTTTGTGTTGCTTATATTTATTCAACAGATAGTTGGTGTAGCAGGACCAATTTGTGGAGAGGAGGACAAATGGAGCACTGCCGCATCGAGCCCAGTCTGCCCTCAGCCAGCCTCCACCTGCCTGCCTTTTTTCTAACAACCCGCCCAGGGGATGGCACTGCCTGCCAGCTTTTTCCCTCACCTTAGTTTCTGTGCTGCCCTTTTACAACTCAACAGAGGAGGATGGAGACAAAACTACAGTCAGTTGGCGCTGCCTATCATTAGCTGAGACATCAGCTACTGTTGGCCTCAGGTGTTCTGTCCCATCAGGCCCAATGAGCAAGACCATTGTATTTTAACTATTCCCCTTCACCCTTACAGTACCAGTCAGAGTCAGGCACTCTACTGACAATGTGCAGGAAACCTGCCACTGGCACCATTGGAAATTTTCACCCCCTTTCAGATAAGAGGCATGGAGGAGGAATTCCAAGTGGGACCATGGCAGAGCCCAAAGGGTTATTATAGCCCACCTCCTCCGAGCCATGGGCCTGATCTGGCTTGCACCCTCTCCAGGCATAATTTACTAAACAAAAATCAGCTATATAAAGCCAAACTACATTAAAAATACTGCATCTAGTTTGGCTTGCAGAGCAGACAATACTCTAGACAATATTTTGTTTAATTACACGAGTCTCTAAATTGTGCATACTTAGTTCCATTGTGAAAGCTTTTTGGACTAAATCATTGCCAGCAGGCCCACAAATAGCAGGGTTGTTTTTGTACTGTTGCTTTGTTCTTTTGATAGTTTCTGCAAGTGGAATATGTGGACATCTCAACTCATATGGAACTGCCTCCTCTCTGAAATAAAGCAAGCACTGACTTTGATGTGCTTTCAATGCTTGCTAAAAGACCCATCTGCTCACCCAGGCATTTGTGTGTTGTTAATACTGAGCCTGGGTGGCATCTGGCTGGTCTAATGTGGAGTGCAATGTATTTTATTGTCTTTTAATTGTGTTGCTGTGAACCACCCTGGTAATATTGACAAAGGGCAGTATAGAAATGTTTTAAATTATAGTTCTAAAAGTATGAATGACAAATTATCATTTTCAGTACTAACAGATAATATTTCTAGCACTGTAGCCATAGAATTGGGTGCTGAACTGTTAGTTTGAAGTATTATTTTACATGAATATGTGCTTATTTGAGGGTATTGCCATTGTTGGCCGCTTATAGGAGACATAATAGACTTTTCAAACAACATACAGTGTTTTAAACATGTGTGTATGCAACTGTAAGCAGGCATATCTCTTGTGCATTTAGACTAAGGTTACCAGATTTTTTTCAATGAATCCGGGGACAGAATCAATCAATCAATCAATACTACATGTTCGGGACATTGATGCTGCAGCGATGGTGGTGGCAGAGGGGCGGCCGCTGCTTTGACCTCAACCGCCACATTTTCCCTTCCTCCGAGGCTTCTATCTCCTTTCTCCATTAGCCTGGGCAGCCCCTGAGTTGTTGGTTCTTTGGTGGTGGTAGTGGGGAAGCAGTGTGTGGTGGGTCAAGCATGGAAGACGGAGAAGGAGGGCCGCGGGTGGCAGTGGCAGCAAGGCTCGGGTAGCGCAATGCCTCCCTTCCCATTGGAGCAGCCCCAATCCCATTCCTACTTGCTTGCAAGCAGGAGGGGGCGCGGATCCCTCAGCTGGGAAGGGAGGCTTCCCATTGCCTAACTGAGAGATCCCTGCCCCCTCCCGTTTGCACGCAAGCTCTGATAGGCAGCGTGAAGCCTCTCTTCGCAGCTTAGTTGCTGGGGTCAGGGAAGGTGGAGGCAGTCCGGAAGCTGCATCTTAGAGCCCCTGCACTACCATCATATGGGGACTTCCGAGCAGCTCCTGAAGCCAGCCAGAGCCAACTGCTCCAAGCTCCTGAGACTGCGTTTCCTGGGGACATTAGTTGAAATCTGGGGACATTCTGGGGATGGAATTTGTCCGGGAACTTATTTGCAAATCCGGGGACTGTCCCTGGGAAATGAGGACGTCTGGTAACACTAATTTAGACATCCTCAAATAAATGAATGTGTGGCTTGTAGCTTACCATTGAAATAACAGGGAAAACTGTCCAGGGAGGGGAGCATTTCTGTGTCTTCATCAGAGCTTAGTGATTCCCCATACCTTCCTTAAAGTCTTATTCCAGTCTTAAATGTGAGCGATCATAATAGAAATAAGGGTTTACAGATTTTTGAAAATGGAATATGTAGATAGATCCCCTGCTTCTAGAGAGGGGTTGGACTTTCTAACTCACATGGTCCTTCATACGCTACCTCTCCATAATCTTCTGGAAATGAGAAGTATTTTTACTGAATCAGTTGGCCTTGTGTTTGATTAGATCTTACAAAACTTAAGGCATCATAAATTGGGCAATTCAATTATTCCAGCAATCCAAATTGGCGGAGCCATGTTAGCGGTCAGAAGACTTGCTTAAAGCTTTGTAGCAAGTCACATTAAATTTAGGAGTTTCTTATTCCCGGATTGAAGTCCTTTTGTTTAAGTCATGTCGATTGACTGGTTTGGACTAAAATTAAAGTCAACTGTCAAGTGTGATACTCATGCCATATGCTGAAAACATCACAACAAAATCCATTGGCCATATAAAAAAGTCATCACACATGGGAACAATAACGTCTCCTTGAAAACCACATAACAATTTTGATCTAAAGCTACCATGCTCCATTAAGGACTAATAATGTACCCATTTTGTAAATAGACACCATCGTTTTTCAGAGTGGGTAGAAGAAACGGTAATATAAAAGAACATTTCATAAGCATGAAATATGCTGACATTCAGATTTAACAACACCCCTTTTCTGAGATCTTGTGCCAAATTTTAGCTCTGAGGAAAACGTTCATGGCAATAACATCTGAACTGTGAAAAAATAAAGGTCCATAGCAGAAGGGCATCACCTACCATCACAACACAATTAAAGAGGGACTGCTGAACGGCATATAATTAAAAGTCTGCTTTTCTTCTTCTTCTCTGTAGCCTTTCCTCAATTCAAGTTCAACTGACCACTTCGTCTCCCTTATTTCAAGAGTTCCATTTCCCTGCCCCTTTATTATCTGTGCTATCAAAATTATTGTAATGAGATAGACTCTAGGAATGTGCAGACATCATCTCTTGAATAGGTTTGGGACTGAAAAGAAGTGGAGAGAAACGAAAGAGGCAGCAGGCTTTATAGCATCTTAGAAGAGACTCCCTTTATAGGTCTGGTCTTGAGCGCTATATATTAATCCTGTTACTTTTAGTGTTTTTCCTTTAGTTTAAAATGATGTGTTTTATATATTGTTGTTATATATTTGTGGGCTGCACAAAAATGTGGGTGTTGGGAGTGTAATATGCAGGGAAAGAAACTCTAAAAGCTACAGTTTCCCCTTCCCTCAAATGTGTGATCCCTGGTCCTCAGAAGCACAGGTTGCGTAACATGGCATTTTATCCCAGAATCCATGGGGACTGGGGAGACTTGCTTTTTTTATGTAGTTCACGCACAATCCAGTTCCATTGCACATGTTTTGCCCCTGAGAAGTGCTTCTTGAGAAACTGGATGCATTCAAAACATAAAAGCTAATTCTCAAATCAATTTTGATTGAAGGCAGCATGTTGAGGGTGAGCAGGAAGATTCTGGATTGACAAAAACTACACTTTTGTGTTACAAATGGGTTAGTGTGTATGCAGTCTCTACCTTATTTGCACAAATTAGTGTTTTCATCATGAGGTTGCTCCATCTACATGATTCCAAAAAAGTTTCTCTCTGCTATTGCATATGTTATGGTATCTCCTGAGAGTTTTTCTAATTCTTACTCCCCTTAATTTTGGTGAGTTGTTTTTTTAAAATTGTTATCGCTGGACCACTACTTTGTTTTTAATTTTCTGTCACGAAAGGGGTTAGGGATGGGGATAAAGTAGTTGTGAAGGGTATTGTTGCACTCTTGTTATTCTTAAAAAAAAGCTGCTGCTATGCAGAATTAGATTACTTAATCTCCTTTTAGCTGAGTAATAATAGGGTACTGTGCTGGGGGCGGGCATGTAATCATACCTCACCAGGGAATCCATTCATTATTTCATTGATAAGTGAAATGCTGTTGCCTGCAGCTAGAGTGGATCTTCCAAGTTAATCCTCCCCTCTCATTTCACAGAGAAGATAACAAAGAAGTACCTGAGAATACCAGGGGACTTGTTGCTCAGAAATATACTAGAATGCTTAGCCAGTGTCAAGGAGATGAGCCAGGAAGAACTATTCATGAGCCATGAAGCACTATTCCAGTGCAATTAAAATGTATATTTGAACTAGTTGAGTCTAGAAAACAAATCCAGGCATTAATGTTGGAAATATAACCCTCCTTTTTGTTACTGAAGCAAAATGATTTTTACAATTAATTTCATATAGAGTCATAAAATCATAATGGCACTGTATATTGTGTTTGTTCATTTCCCCATTTGTTACACACTGGGTGCATAAAAGGAAACTAAAGCCATTCTTTATAGTGGAAGAAAATATAAATTGGGTTATGAAATTATCAAGCTGTGTCTAAATGGAACCATATTGCAGAATGGAAATGTGAAAGGAAACCAGAGTAGGGATATAGGGTGGAATCTCTAAGGAATAGCAGTGCAGTTCATGGAATCTATAGAACACAAAAGGAAATTAACTTAATTTCTGTGTATTTAGGAGGAAATACTTTATTCTGTAATTCAATAATTTGCTAAAAGTCTAGCAAGAGAAAATTTCAGAACGTTATAATTGATTTTGAAGATAGTTTGCTCAGAACTCCAGCTCTGAGTGAGCCAAAAATGCAATGTGGTACAATTTATTACCAATGTAGACATGACTTGTATAAACTTATGAAACCATTCAGAATCATCAATATTAATTTGGTAGCATGCTTTCTCTGTCTTACTGAAAACCACTAGAAGAAAAGATTTTGGATGTATTGTCTACCAACAGCCACTGTTTTGCTGTCCATATATCACCCAGTTTATACAATAATTTCTGCATGTGCTCATAGATGCCTTGGCAGCATAACGTGTTGGCATATTGGTGCAAGCACTTGAGAAATACAAAATAGACCAGATGCTACTTTGTCTAGCTTCTATTAATGGAGGTCTATTCAAATGGAATCTGCAGAAATTTTAATTGAGTAGAACCTTGCTATGTGGAAACTATATAATGTCAAATACATTCCTACACTGCTGTTATACATAGTGCTGTACTACACAGAAGGCTCACATGCAGATAGACTCTTGGACTGAGATTTATCTCTTCCTGTCCAGAATTGACTAAATAATCAGTCCTGCCACCATAGTTGTTCTTGGTTGCTGTGGTCATATAAAGGTTTCATTGCCATGCTGGATAGAGCCCTAAATTAAATCATGAGTTCTGGTGCTTTTAAAATTTGGTTTCTTTCATTGTAAAGAAATGTTATGCTATTAATCTGCTGTCTAATTTAAAGGTGGGGGCCTGACTAGATGTCTTATTCAACCATTCTCTTCCTTTCCCAAATCCCACCTCCTCAGTTTATTGATCTGGATAAAACGGAACAAGATCCAAACCATTCTGAACATGTTTTTGCTTTTCCAGAGCCAAACCTGAATGATGAGGTTTGGCAGATCTGAAACCCCAAATAGCTCCATTAACTGTGTCTATTAAAATGATGTAACTGAGCACCAAACCTTTTATCTCAGACCTCTATCCTCTGCTGGACATTTGTGGTTGGAAACTGGAGGGAAACAATCGCAACCTGACTGCTGTAGGCCTCCAAACCAAAACTATAATATGTTTTCTTCTGGTTCTGTCTCAGCAAGTTCAGGATGTTGGGGATGAAGCACCTACTGTGCCATCCTGTGCATGTTTACTCAGAAATAAGTCCCATTATGTTCTGAGAAGATTCTTCTCAGATCAGTGTGCACTGAGTTGCAGGCTAACAATCCAAAATCTGCCATCAGATTATGATAAAGTTTAACGCCTCTGGGCATATTTACTTTTGAACAGATGCGTCTTCTACTGAGATCCTGTTAGTATTACTAAAAGAGAAACACAGAGTTGCCTTCAAGTTAAACTAAAATGTGGTTTGCATATCTTTGAAATTTTCCAGACATTAAATATAAATTTTCTCCATTCCTGCTTTCCTTTTGTCCCAAACTCTTTATCTCATGTATTTCCTCATCAAAAATCTCTTTTTATGGTAGGTTCCCACAAATCCAAAGTTAAGACATACAGTTTCAAGAAAGACAGATACTTCTTAATGAGGCATTCATCCTGGATGCAAAACAACCTTTCCCATGTGATATTATTGTTAGTCTGTGGCTTTGACAAAGAATATTGTTGTGCCTGCCTGTTATAGTTCTGAAATTAGCAATGGTTGGCAAGAATTGAACATAGTTTTCAGCTAACAAGGAAGCATCTGTTGCAGTCATAACTTTTTAAACAATAGATTGAAATTTATTATTGTTTCATTGTTGCTTTTATTGATTTGTTGTTTTTAGTGTGATTTTTAACATTAGTACGGTGTTGTCTAAATGTCTAATTAGTAAGTTTCTGTGGTCACGATCCAACAGAGTTAGGCGTACTATTTCTGTATGAGTTGTGGACCTTGAATGTTTTCTGGAAAGGTGAAAGGCAGATACATAAAGTTTTATTTTGTATATTATTTTACCATATAAACTGCATTGAGAGAGCTCTTGTCCTTAAAGAAGGCCTAAAGAGATTTTAAATAAATAAAATAAACAAGATAAGGATTGTACAGGACTAGCATGGGAATCATTAGATGTTCTAGCTCATACATTAGCAATTGCCATTCATCCCCAGACTAGAGAAGCATTACATTTCCCATTCTATGGAAAGTTTGTAATACGTATCAATCACTGTCCCATTTTCTTGCCCAGTCTAGTAGAGTTGGAATAGGTCTGTATTCTGTGGGCCCAAAAATTGTTTTCAAATATTTCTCTGAACTCCTGTGAACCAAATTCCTTGCTTCCACCTTCATTATATCCATGACTTTCCTTGTGTGTATTGTAACTTTTGTCAGAGCAAGATTGGAACATTCTTTGAAAATGATGAATGCTTGACATTATTTTGGGTCTCTGGTCTATAATTCACCATGTGAGCTGCAACTATGATGGGCTGAATATCAAATAGGTTTTATATTATTATTGAGCCTTGAAGTCCTCCTCCAAAGCTGGCAGTATATCAGGGTGATGGGTGTTCAAACGACTACTGGTAAGTTACTTAGCATGGTGTACCAATTCAGGTCAATTTCAGTGCTGCCTAAATCGTACAGTTGGATCGCATTATACCATTTATTTCTACAATGCATTCTGTTTGAGAGCAGATAGCTGCATTTCTGCTCCATAACTTGGAAGAACAAGTATCTTGTCTAAAGCAGAAGGTTCAGGCGGAACCCGTATGACCTATAAAGTTACTAACATGTCCATAAATAAGCAGATTATCATCAAACATATCAATGGCTCTCTCAAGATATTTATTGTTAGAGGCCAGGCTGAAGTTGTGTAATGGCTTTTCCTTTACAACTAAACTTTTAGGGGGCCAACAAAATGAGCAACATGAAAGCTGGTTACCAGATGTTCAGCATCTTGGAGAGATAAAAGGTGATCCCTCCCATTGCCCTCCTCCCCTCGAAAAGCTTAACTGGATGATATAGTAGCTTGTCCTGTATAAGACCACTTGCACTTTTATGAAGTCATTTTGTACTTAGCCAGTAATAACCCATATTTCCCCTATCATCATATAACCTGTTCCTTTATCCAAGCTGAATTTATTGCCAGTCATTTCTAAATAAAAATGGGCTTTCTTCTGAAATCTCTTTCATTGTTTTGTCTTAAACATCTAAAACGGCATCACCTGTTGTAAATCTAGATAACCTTAGTAAAGTTGATCTCAAAAGCAGAACATTAAAAATTTGAAGGTATTTTTAGAAAGGGAAATGAATTTAGTGTGTGAATCTCCTTTCTTGCAGGCAAAACTTGATGCTGTGGTGGAGATTAATCCATTCCAATGTATTCATTATTTGGATGTATACAGGCTGCTCATGAGAGAGCAGTAACTGAAATATGAAAACAGGAGCCTGCTTGTTAAGAGCAGAAAGGATAGCTATAACCTACAAATGTGGAGAAATGATTGTTTATTAAGAGTTTGGGAAATGGCATATATTCTTAAATATTGTTACAGTCAAATAATACAGATGGATAGTAATGTTATTGAAAAATTGAGTATTTAGTTTATATATTTGTATATCAAGGTCCAAGTTACAGAATTTCATATGTTAAGAATTATATAAGAAATCACAAATAGTTTATGCTGTAATTGGAAGTATTTTGTTTTGTTTTGAAATAAGTCTTGGATATGTATGATACTCCATTCTACTTCATATTTTTTGTGTGCCCCCTGTGTCACCAGGCTGCTTAGAACAGAAAGTTGATGTTGAAACCTTTTGTGTGGTAATTTTTTTTTTAATACATCCCGCAACAAAACCCTCATCTACATCATGTTTAAGATAAGCTTTCTCACACCTAAAAGTTCTTTGATTCTCCACCCCTGAAAGTCAATCAAATTTTGGGGCATGTTTTTACCCTCCCTCATAAGGAACAGCATCGAAATTGTGGCCTGAATACTTTGGTCCAGTGCTGTTCTATTCTGAAGTCACTTCAGAATGTTGTTGAGAGGAAGTGGCTTTCAAATAATTATTGCAGATTCCATGGCCAAATGGCTTTTCATCATCTCTGGAATTTACCGTTCATTTACCGTATTTTTCGCCCTATAAGATGCACTTTTTCCCCTCCAAAAATGAAGGGGAAATGTTTGTGCGTCCTATAGGGCGAATGCAGGCTTTCGCTGAAGCCTGGAGAGCGAGGGGGTCGGTGCGCACCGACCCCTCTCGCTCTCCAGGCTTCAGGAAGCTATCCGCAAGCCGTGGGAGAGCTGCGCGGAGAGCTTGCCTGCACCCAGAAGCTTGGGGCGCGCTGAGCTCAGCACACCCCAGGCTTCCGGCTTCGTGCAGCTCTCCGCTAGCCGTGGGAGAGCTGCGTGAAGTCGCGCAGCTCTCCCACGGCTTGCGGATAGCAGCCTGTTCTGGGGGCTGGGGTCGGGGGAAGCTTGGGCTTCCCCCGCCCCAGCCCCGCACCTGGGGGGGGAATAATTTTTTTCTTTATTTCCCCCCCAAAAAACTAGGTGCATCCTATGGGCCGGTGCGTCCTATGGGGCGAAAAATACGGTACTTGCTTGGCAGTGAGTAACAAGTACTGCCAGGTGAATAAATGGGTGGCAAAGTGCCGCTGAGCTACACAACTCTTACATGGTGGGTAGCATTCTGATGACTGTGTTCATGGCTCTCAAACTACTGGCCTTTCACATTTTAAAGACTATAATACTAAGAGAGATCCATAAGCACAACTCCCAGTGTGTGTTACTGTGGTTTTCTGCCTCAGAAAAAGGTAGCAGTACTATGATCCCTCTCTACAGTGGTACCTCGGTTTACGAACTTAATCCATTCCAGAAGTCCGTTCTTAAACCAAAACCATTCTTAAACCGAGACACGCTTTCCCTAATGAGGCCTCCTGCCACCAGTGCACTTCCACTGTTCGGATTCTGTTCTTAGACCAAGGTAAAGTTCTAAAACCAAGACACTATTTCTGGTTTTGCTGAGTTTGTAAACCAAATCGTTCTTAAACTGGACTGTTCTTAAACTGAGGTACCACTGTACTATCTTTATTTCTATTAGTCCCCAACAGCTCTTGAATCAGATCTTTGTCTACTTGTCAATATAATGAAAGACCACAAATGGACATAGTTGGACTCCTTGCAACTTCTCTGCTGTTCTAGCTCTGACCTTCAGAAGTTCTGTTTGATCATGACCCGTTAGAACTTGAAGCAGAAGCTTTCAAATGTTTACTCCATATGTAAAGCGGCTAATAACTTGGAAATTATACAACCACACACAACCCCCCAGGCTAGGAGTCTTACGGGGGTATGCAATCCATGGTACATGGACTTGTGGAAACAGAGTGTCTGTGTATGGTGTGGTGACTATTCATAACAGATACCCAGTTTGGCCAGAAGATGAAAAGCTATTATTCACTATTAAAACTATATCCACATCTTGCTGTTCTTGGCTGACTCCCACCCACCCCCTTCCTCCACCTCCTGGTCTCATACTGCTTAGCAGTTCTCTGATCTTTTACTGCTTCCATTTAGTAACCCAGCAACATTCCAAGGTGGATGAAGGCCACAATATTCATCTAAACTAGCGTTTATTTACCCTGTAATAATTTTTCCTGCCTGGTTGCAGTTACAACTAGTTCTGCTCATTAATTATTATAAAAGTAAAGGCATGGGATGCAAACCACATCCTATTAAGATCAATGGCAAAGCTCCCATTGAGTTTAAGACAACAGGATTGTACTAATCAATTCTAATTTTTCATAAAGCCCTTTTAAAAAACAGTTTTTTTTCCAAAGCAGCAGCAGCTCATTTTTTCAAAAATATTTTTATATCTTCAGGCTTTGCATGCAAACATGGTAGATAATATCAGGTAGCTTTAAAAACAAACACTTGAGTGATGCTTTCATCTTTCTGATAAAATTATATCATCTACCACATGCTTGTTATATGGAAGACTTGGTTCTATAAGCTCATTGGCAATATTCTCATATAGGAGTGGACAAGCATGTCAATTTCAGTTTCTCTAGTGGCATGTTCACATTAGTGGCTTAAGATGCAGCAATGTAATTTTTCACTGCTGTGTTTCAAGCCACATTTGCACAGCATTGTTCACATCAGAGAGGAGGTGAAGATGTCTTCACCCAACATGCACAAGGAGGGGTATGGAAGCCCCATTACAGTAGTGAAAGACCTTGCATGGGCTTTTGCTGGAGTGACTGGTCAGTTGAATCCCACTCATGGTCTGCAACAAATCTGCACTGCATAATTGACATGTCTCATGAATCTTTGCAGATATTAGTTACAAAGAATTTCTGATTTCTGTATGTTTACTAGCTAGTAAAATATCTGACATGTGCCATATTTGCTCCATGGACTCCTTTCTAGCAAGTTGGCATTTACACAGCAGGCAAAACAGATAAGCAAAATCTCATAAAATGAAGACTGAAAGACACCCATAATCACTGGAAGCCATTAGAAAATAAAATAGAAATGATTGTGGCATATCTCATTGCAGAGACTCTGGAAACTAGGCAACCAAATTTTAAAATTTGGAATTCTCCATCTGTTTCTCTAACCTCTTTACACTCTTACCTACAAAGCAGCATCAGCATCACACAACACACAACCCTGCTCTTAGAGATGTAAAAACCAAGTACAAAATGGTAAAGTTTGTCTTCTTTGGATTTCCATATGTTCAAATTCATTAAAAGTATATTTGCTTACACACATCCCAAGCATTAATCTTTACAGCATCTTGCTCCATTCTAATTTACTTATGCTATTTTAAAACAAGCCTGTCTCCAAGGAACACAAAGTAACATAATATATCCCCCTCAACCTTTTTATTATCACAGCTACCCTGTGAGGAAAGCCTTAAGTCCCACGTAAGCTTCGTAACTGAGAATTTGAACTCAATTTCCTCACTTTGAGGTCTAGTGCTAACAATTTACATAAAAAGAACAGTTATACCTTCAACCTATTATACAAATGTTCAGTTTATTTCTTGGTAGATTATTTTCCAGGCAGAGATGTTCTGTATTAATATCTTTCCATGCATAACTATTAGAAGTCTTAATTAATAAGATGTGGAGATTCACTGGTTCCTAAAGAATATTGACATAATCAACTTAAGTATCATTTATAGATATTATGTAATGATAGCTGTGAATGTCCACTGGTAATGCCTGCATTCCACATTAAGTGATAACAAAAATAGCTGTATGTAGCATGTTAGGAATAGTGAGCATGGATTTAAGGGGTGAGCATTGGTTTTCAAGGGTATCAAGTATGTGCTGATAAACCCTGTGATTATCCCTAGAATAATGGAGGAGTGCAAATGTATGAAAGCATAAAATTACTTAAGGGGAAGAGTTGTAAGTCAGTGGTAAAGCATCTGTTTTTCATGCAGAAAGTTTCAGATCCAATCTCTGGCATCTCCAGGTGGAGCTGGAAGAGACCATTGTCTGAAACCCTGGGGAGCTGCTGCAAGTCAATACTGAGTTTGATGGACCAGTGGTCTCAAGACCAGCCCAAGACATTTTGGTGCCTGAGGCAAGCCACAGAAAGTTAGCTCTGCACCAGGGAACAGGGGATGAGTGAAGCTCTACACTGGAAACAATGGGTGTGTGTCAAATCAACCTTACCTGACAGTTGAAGTGGAGATCAAAGGCTGCCATCAGGGAGGGGGCTGTTCTAAATCAAGCTGGGTGGGTGCAGAGCCCAGGAGACCTCTGGGGATAGTTCTCATCATTTCTTCTCTAGGGGTTCAAGGAGACCAGCAGTGCCTCCTATTTGCTGAGAGGACGCTGGAGGGTGGGCTCCCAAAGTGGTGGGAGATCTGGCTTTCAAGGAGCGCACCACACCTGTCGCTGCCACCATGGCATTGGGTGGTGATTTCCATGGAAAGTGGAACTGCTGCCCCTGAGGATCCTGTGAATTCTGCCACTTGAGGTAGTTGCCTCACCTTGCCAAATGGGTGGGTTGGCCCTGAATGGTCTTACTCAATATAAGGCAGCTTCCTATGTTCCTGTTTGAATATTATCATGGAAAGTTAATAATAACAGAAACAATAAAGAGGACTGTTCAAAATGTGAATGGATTCCTTTTCAAATGTCTTCCAACAGTTTGAGGAGCCGCTTAAAGATTTTTTTACTGAGACGTCCTTTCCTTTAATCAGAACACAAGGCAATTGTCTTCTTCCTTTTAATAAGGAAACCTGCAGGAATGGAAACTTTGAAAGCCAACTTCAGTCACAGAAAAGATTAAACTTTTGTGGGTGGGCAAAGGAAAATATGTTCAACTTTATGTGTTTTTTTTATTTAAAAGGAACAGTCTTCTTGGGCTGGTTCCTGAACTCTGCTCCACGTAGTATCAAAGGATTATGTGCATCATAGGGAAAGATTAGGGATTATTGGGTTTAAATGTAAAGATTACTTAGAGACACATGCTGCAGACATTAGGAGGACCTTAAAGATTAAAAGCTTTACCATGAGTAAGTACCATTTTAGTTTTTTCTGCGTGGCTGGCTGTTTTCACAAAGGAAAGAAAAACAAGTCGTTCCTTACAAAACTAGGTATTTGTACAGCTTCAGGTAGCAACACCTTCATTCACCTTCTATTAGTTCAGCTTTGGGTCAGTGAGTTTCTCTTGGGACGGAGGATAGAAGGTGGCTTTCATTCTGACAAGGAGGGAGAGCTACACTCAGTATGCTCATCAATTTGCTGTGGTTTGACAAGGTTACTGGTGTACCATGACACAGACACTGTGAGGAAAGCTGAATGTTTATTTGAGGGTCTTATCTTTGAGAAAGCAGGGAGGGGAAAGAAACCAACAGCAATCTTCCAGTACTGTTTGACTGAAAACAACCTAACCTATGCTGACAGGACTATGCAGCTGTTTAAAGCCTTTTGACTTGCTGTTCATCGTTAATGATTACATTTTTCTGTTTTTAAGTTTTATTGTATACATATTGTTGTACGCTGCCCTGATATTTTTATGAGACAGCAGAATATAAATATATTGATAAATATTTTGAGGCTGACTCACAATTTAATTACAGTGGTACCTTGGTCTAAGAACAGCTTAGTTTATGAACAATTTGGATTAAGAACGCTGCAAACCCGGAAGTAGGTGTTTTGGTTTGTGAACTTTGCCTTGGAATAAGAACATGTTTTGCTTCCTGTTGAGTGTGTTCAATTCGTAAATTGAGTCCCTCGCTGCTATGGGAAAGCACACCTTGGTTTAAGAACGCTTTGGTTTAAGAACAGACTTCCGGAACGGATTAAGTTCGTAAACCAAGGTACCACTGTACTCTCTTCTCTCTAAGCTGAAAGCATATATAAAAGGTAAAGGTAACCCTGACCGTTAGGTCCAGTCGTGGACAACTCTGGGGTTGCGGCGCTCACCTTGCTTTATTGGCTGAGGGAGCTGGCGTACAGCTTCCGGGTCATGTGGCCAGCATTACTAAGCTGCTTCTGGCGAAGCAGGAAACGCTGTTTACCTTCCCGCCGGAGCGGTACCTATTTATCTACTTGCACTTTGACGTGCTTTCGAACTGCTAGGTTGGCAGAAGCAGGGACCGAGCAATGGGCGCTTACTCTGTTGTGGGGATTCGAACCGCCGACCTTCTGATCGGCAAGCCCTAGGTCCTGAAAGCATGTATAATCTTACCTAAAACAAGCCCCAGTTCAGGTTTTCTTTTTTCTATTTTGTATGTCATTCTGTGGAGCAAATGAAAGAGCCTGTACACTAAAATGTATTTACAGGCAATATATAGGCTTTTTAATTTTTTTGCAGTACTCACTGGAACTGTCACCTCCCTGCACGTGGCAGCCATTTTTGTGGTGGCACCCACAACATGTCTATCATTATATGATAATATATACAGCTCATTTTTTACTCAGATATCCCTCTCCCTCACTATATGTCTCTTCTAGGGCTATGCAATTTAATTGAAAGCCTAGGCTGTAATTGTTTGGACCCTGAGAGGGCATTCGAGGGCCATAGGATATAGCAGATCTCCTTTGCCAATGCTGAAGACAGAGCTCCAGTATCAGAGATGGAGCTCTGATGTCTGATTCCTCCTTTGCATTGCCTCCTCATTGCTACTGAATCCTCCAGTGCCCAGGCTCAAGTTCAGAGCTCCAACACTGGTAAGGTCAACAATGGCTGTGGGAGGCAGCAAGAAGTGGCAGGGAAATGCTTAGGGCTCTGCATGGCCCAGCTTCTGAATCATACAGGGAGCCTCCATGTGTACACATGGAAATGCTGTAAAATGGTGGGAGGAGGTACTAGAGGAGGTGGCTCATGTCTCCTGCATGTTAGTTTATGAGCGAGTAAACTGATCTTCAGAATAGGGCTTAAGTGCATAGTAATAAAGCAAAGAGGAATCACGTGTGAACTGAATTTCACTTCGATATTAAACACAAATATTTTTCCATCTTAATGAGTCACTACTACTATTATTCGTGGTACAGTGGTACCTCGGGTTAAGTACTTAATTCGTTCCGGAGGTCCGTTCTTAACCTGAAACTGTTCTTAACCTGAAGCACCACTTTAGCTAATGGGGCCTCCTGCTGCTGCTGCGTTGCCACGGCACGATTTCAGTTCTCATCCTGAAGCAAAGTTCTTAACCCGAGGTAATATTTCTGGGTTAGCGGAGTCTGTAACCTGAAGCATATGTAACCTGAAGCTTATGTAACCCGAGGTACCATTGTAATAATATAATTCTTAATTTACGTACCATTCCTGTGTGCTTTAAAATATTATCTGCCTTCATAAAAAAACTAACAAGTGGACACTATTATTCCTACTTACTGATGGGAAATTGGGGCCCACAGCTGAGATAGAATTTGAACCCAACTCACCACAATATACATCCAGTTTCTAGACATCAAGTACTAAAAATGAGATTGAAGAGAAATACAGTAACAGTCACTGGTGGCTTGGTTTGTATGTTCCTTTGAACGTCTCTTAAAAAAAAAAGTTAATAGGAAAATTATTTCCATTTGCAGTTGTGTTATGCTTTTCCTACCCTGCTGTCTTGAGCTTTCAGTTGCCAAGGACAGAACGATGTGATTCATATTCTCTTTAACTGAAATGTCTGTTGCACACAGTCAGAACACATAACCGTAGCTTCTGTCAAAAGTGGATGGGAATTCTGCCATTGACTTCAATAGGGAGTTAAGCTTGGCTCAGAGGCAGACAGGCACAAACAACTTCCTTGTGTTTTATTTTGTCAAGACGGTGGCAAATGTAATATTGTCAATGATCTGGAACTCATCTCCATATCCCAGAATTGTTTTGCTTTCCTCTAGCCTGATTTGCCAACAAACCTTTCCAACAACCTTTCACCCATGGTACATAGAACTGTTGCCATATTCTAGATAATTTCGGCATTCCTTCTATCAACTTAGTTTTGCATATTCAATCGAACCCAAAATTTAACCCTTTCTCTCAACTGATCAAACAACTCCCTAAGTGTTGCACTGTCTTCTGCTCAGGGATCTGGGGTCTAAGTCATGCCCCTGGTAGTTAGCCCTTCAAAGCAGAAACTGTGTCCCTAATAATTTATTTGTACCCCACCCATCTGACTGGGTTTCCCCAGCCACTCTGAGAGGCTGAGTTGCCTTTAAATCTTATCTTAAACTCAGATTATACTGGCATGCCTTCCTTTTCTAGAAGACCTTTTTCCTTCTTCCAAATTTCAGTTTACAATAAGGAAGGAAGGCCAGCTCTGTTGCCACTGCAAGGAACTTTCTGAACGTCTCAGATCCCAATTCTAGCATCTCGCTACTTATAGTATCTCAGTTTTACAGCCTCCTACTACAAATACAGGGACGCGGATGACACTGTGGGTTAAACCACAGAGCCTAGGGCTTCCCGATCAGAAGGTCGGTGGTTCGAATCCCCACAATGCGGTGAGCTCCCGTTGCTCGGTCCCTGCTCCTGCCAACCTAGCAGTTTGAAAGCACGTCAAAGTGCAAGTAGATAAATAGGTACTGCTCCGGCAGGAAGGTAAACAGCGTTTCCGTACACTGCTCTGCTTCACCAGAAGCGGCTTAGTCATGCTGACCACATGACCCAGAAGCTGTACGCCGGCTCCCTCGGCCAATAAAGCGAGATGAGCACTGCAACCCCAGAGTTGTGGATCGAGGGCCCGACCCCCGCTATGTGAAATAAACACACAAGGACACGTGATATAAGGTTAATGGGCAAGAAAAGGCCACAACTTTATTGATTACAGCAGTGAAAAGGTATTGGCTTAGGCATTGGATGACTATAGGAGGTGGGTTTATTCAACAGTAGGTGGAGCCTGTTGATGCTAATCCAACTATAGGCTCACCCCTGATGTCACCGAGGGTCGTGCCATGGCCTCCCGCCAAGCAGGCATCGGACGGAATACACGACCACCAGATTCCTTTAACGGAATAACCCACGGTAGATAGCATAGGCGATGGCCACACCTAGCCCTTGACACACATGAATCCAATGCCTAACCTACCCACCAATACCACAAAAGTTGTGACGATTGCTACGAGGTAGGCGAAAAAACCAAAAAGCCTAATGCCAAATGGAAAAATTCCTACCAGGCCCCCCAGACAACCGGGGCGACCAACCTAAGGTCCATAGCAAGGCCAAAAAACCTAGACCCTGAGCTAAATGGGAGTGGAGGGTGGGTGACTCGCTGCGGGACGACGACGACTGAGGAGGAGGCGGAGCTGGAGCCGCAGCATTAAGCTGCTAAACGTGCCCCCCGGAGACACCTGGTTGGCTGGCTCCGGTGGGCGTGGGCACCAGCCAGGTGAGGAGGGGCGGGGGCTAAGGCCCCCGGCCAGGGGCGGAGCTTGGGCTCCCGCCCACAACCACTCCCCTCTCTTCCAGGGAGAAGAGTCTTTGTCCACGACTGGACCTAATGGTCAGGGGTCCCTTTACCTTTACCTTTACTACAAATACAGCACAATGGCTTCACCAAAGGGATGTCCAAACTAACAGGATGTGGTCATATCCCTTTCGCCATTAATATATCTGATTTCTTGGCTGAATGAACTGATCTGTTGACTGTATGCCTTCAGTTTTACTTGAGGCCTGCTGGGTGGATTATTCTATATTTTAATGATGTAATTTATTCGTGAATGGGTTAGACTTCAAACTGTACCTCACTTAAAATTTATTACACTTGTATTATACACCAATGTTCCTTTGAAGAACCCAGAACAGAGAATGCAGAGTAGTCTCTCATCTTTGCCGCCAACAGGGCTGATTCTACTTAGCTTCCGCTCTAGACCCAGTCTATGTGTCTGCAGACTATTTGTGGCATCTCTGCCAATTCCGTTCTCTTTTCATTCTATGCTCATAATTAAAGCTGGGGTTGATGGGAGTTGGAGTCCAACAATATCTGAGGGATATCACATTGGGTAGCCCCAAGCTATGCTATTTTTTGAACTAGGCTAGTTCACCAGGTATGCAGCCACTGCTCATTAATATCTGTGTGGCAGCAACAGGTTGATCGTTCCTCAGAAATTGAACAACTATATAGCTCTCTTCACTGCCACTTACAGCTTCCAGAGTTGGAGTATCTGAGTATGCTTGAGAGGCCTACATCGCAGAGAACTATAAACTCAGGAAGTGCTTTAGTCTTGCCTTCCTTCTTTCCCCTCTTGTTAGTATCTTGATAGGTGTTAAAAATGGGGAACAGAAGAATTAAAGGCCCGATGATGGAGGAGACACACACTCCTCTGCTGGCTGGGTTTTCCAGAGCTTTGGAGACTTCTTGGAGAAAGAAGCCATTACTTAGACCATGCCGGCATAGCAGAGCTTTACAATGTTGATTGAAAGTCGATTCAAAAGATTTGTGCTTCAGCTTGGGTAGAGATTCATAGTCTACAGCTGGAGTCAATTATTTTGATTTCTTCTGGATATTTTTCAGGAGCCTAGCTGAGCTATGAGCTTGTCAGCATTATCAGTGATCCATGGACAGTATTATTAGCTTATCACCTTTAAAAATGATTTTATCACTCATGTTGGATTGATTAGTACTGCAGACACCGTCTCTGCTACAGAGGCTCTCAACCTTTGCTGCGCCATGACCACATGTTACAGCAGTAACAAGATTCTGGCATTCACTTCTGTAGTTAAGAGACTCCATGGCCTTTTCCTGTCTAGACATAAAGGAAGGGTGGTCTCCTGGATCTTTGCATGGGTATCATAAGAGTCATGGAATCAAAAGCAAGAACCTGCGTCCTGTTGTAAAATTCCACAGAAAAATACCAACAGTAGCAACTAGATCTCTTCCACATTCCACCTTCTGATCCTAAACAGTTTTGCTTGGAGGGGAAGGCCATCTGAAATCAACAATGATGGAGTCTACAGATTCATGTATGCTAATTACAGTGCAACCCTAAGTATATTTATCCAGGAATTAAGTCTCAGCGTGCACAAGAAGCTTTCTTCTCAGTTTTTCAGAGCATTCTGTTCAATGGGAACTTCAGCACCTACAATGCTACCCATTGGCTCTGTGTATGACTGGAAGCTTGGAGAGCTTAGGAGAAGGTAGTATAGCATGCAGGGTAGAAATCAGTTCTTTACTTACTGTCCCATCTTATTATGTTAATCTCCTCAATGGTGGCAGGGCAGAGAGAAGGACCTCATTTGCACTGAGCATGATGCAGCCTTTGCACAAATCTCTACCTCAATTTATAAAAATTGTGTTTATCACTGTACAAGTAAATTATGAATGGAGTTTATCATTATCACCTCCTCTGCTTCACTACATAGTTTGTTGGTTAAAGTGAGGCAAAGCACAATGCAATATAATATTTAATCATGTACCTCAAGAGGATTTATCGAAAGCAGGTGCAATAGCAGAATATTTCTAGGGGAAAGTCCTATTTTATTTTTATTTTTTGCCTAATTACACCCATCTCTACTTTTGACATGGCTGATTCAATGCATTGTTTGTTTTCTTAAATTTGTACCACACCCTTTGGTGTTTAATTGGTATTTCCAGGTGGGTTAACAAGAATTAAATTTCTCTATCTGTTGGAAATATATTATAAATGCATCTGTGTATATATAATATTAATATAATGTAATAATTAATAATATAATGCAACGTAGCAGTACTGGTTGGATCGTGGTGCTGATAATGCCAAGGTTGCAGGTTCGATCCCTGTATGGGACAGCTGCATATTCCTGCATTGCAGGGGTTGGACTAGATGATCTTCAAGGTCCCTTCCAACTTCACAATTCTATAATCTCTTACATGCAGGTGACTGAGCTAATGGGAAGAAATCCATGTCTTGGAGACATCTATCTGGAGGAAGGAGAAACAGATATATGTATTAAATAGAGAGAAAACCAATAACTGATAGAAGTAAATGAGAGGAAGACGTCTAAAAGATGGACAATCAGATGGGAAAGAACATAGAAGAAATGCAATAAAGTTCTTTTTAAAAAGTAGTTTCAGAAGAATTGTGGAATTTTTTTGTACACAAAGGTATCTAGCATTTGTCATAGCCATCCACATAGTACAAAAGGAATATTATAAAAATGAGCAAACAGCTGTATCTAACCTTATGAGAAAAAATAGGGAAAAATTTAAGGAAAAATAAGGTAAATCTATAAGGCAAGTGGAGGAAGTGCTGGATATGTCAGGAACAAAAATCTAATTTGTTTCCTCTGTGGTGTGTGTGTGCAAAAAGGCAGTTAAATATTGGAGGATGGTGTTGTGATTAATTGGGGAAATGTGAAATAAATATAGTCAAATCCAGTGATATGCTTATTAAACTATATAGTCAAATCTAGTCAAATCTAGTGAAATGCTTATTAAATCATATTAAAGGAGACATTCCAGATGAAAAGCAAATATCAGTTCTATCGATTCTCACTCTTGCAAGATGTTTATATGGGAAAACATGGGAAAGCAATCAGATTCTCTCTAGGCAGGAATTGTTGCAAAAATTATGGGAGCTGATTAAAATTATTGAATGGACAACTATATTAAAAGGTGCTCCAAATTTCAGAAAAAAAACTTACACAAATGGATCCCTATGACCCAATATATTAGACAGAAGCTAGATTTTGGAGGAACAGACATAGAATATATATTACTTTAAATTACAATGTGTTTTAATGTGAGTTTTTTTGGCTTTTTGTTGATTTTAACTGTCTTTAAATGGTTTGAATTGTTATTTTAAACTGTTTTTACTGATAATTTATGTCAAGCTTATAATAATAATAATAATACTAATAGTAATAATAATAATATTTTATTTATATCCCGCCCTCCCCAGCCGAAGCCGGGCTCAGAGCGGCTGAGTAAAATGATACAATATACTAAAAACATTTCATTATAAAATCAATTCAAATCAGATTAATGGCAACCATTGGGCTAGAGCTGTGAGGATTTTGCATTTACACCTAATATTTATACAATAATAAATAATCAACCTGTTGCAAGATAAAATGGCAAGGTAGATAGGACTAGCAGAAGAATTTTGTACAACACAAGACTGGCTGGCAGGGAGCTGGTTGTGACACAGACATGGCCTCTCAGGTCCAGCATCGCTTCCATGATCCATTAGAGTGCAGGAATGAGGCATGGCAGTGGCATCAGTGAAGTACAGTGTGATAAAGAAAGTCCATGTAGGAAAAGATTATTGCCTTTAATAATAATAATTTCCAAAGTAATAGTAAAAGGATACTGAAAAGAATAATTTGTTTTAAACTAGTA
The DNA here is from genome assembly GCF_027172205.1 of Podarcis raffonei. Taxonomy (NCBI): domain Eukaryota; kingdom Metazoa; phylum Chordata; class Lepidosauria; order Squamata; family Lacertidae; genus Podarcis; species Podarcis raffonei. The sequence goes on from NC_070604.1 coordinate 59,054,394, forward strand.
GAAATTAAAAGGTAGAAATGACTGGAGGAATCAGTAACACAGCAAGGATGGAACTATAGTGATGATTTTGGCCTATGTTTCTAGGAGAATGAAATAGCAAAATGAATAGAAAGAGCAATTGTACAAATATCAAGATTTCTTTTAAGATGCTCAGCAGTAGAAGAATACAGATGGGTAAGCCAGGTGTAGGGATTAAACCAGAAGCAGGAATTAATTGGAAGAAGGCAGTTGCATTCCTCCTTCTATGTACAATTTCCCTACATGTGACTAATGTGTGAATAGCGACCATCAGACTGAGAAAAAGAGTAAACAGTGTAGGAAGAAATTTAAAGAGCATGGAACAGAAAGAAATCTTCATCGGTGAAGATTGATATAATGGACTACATGTTAACATTTCCTCTCCCCCCCCATGGTAAATCTTTATTAGTTTAAAATACAGGAACAAATGATCATTTACAACGGAGGTAAGTATAAAAGAGATAAATAAAAAAGAAAAATCAAGACAAAAGAAAAAAGAAGAAAGAAGAAAGAAGAAAACAAAAGTTATACAAAAGCATAACAATCAAATAAAAATTTATGTATAAAACTTCCAATCGTTCTCATTATACTGTTTATATAGTCATGGTTTTGTCGCACAGCTTTGCATTATATCATTTTTCATTTATCCCAATAAAGTATTTGTTTCATTCATTTTTTGTTTACAAGTATTCAAGTTCGCTAATATGGTATTATTTGTACAGTATAGACTTAGATATTCTTTAAATATTTTCCATTCTCCATATACTTTCTGATTAAAAGCTCCTCTAACTTTTCCCGTCAATTTTGCTAGTTGGAAATATTCTGTCATGAGTGCCTGCCATACTCTTATCGTTGGTGTTGTTTCACTTTTCCAATTTCTCACCACAAGTATTCTTGCTGCCATAATTGTGTACATGAACAATGGTCTTTTTAAAATTTCTATTGGTAATATTCCTAATAGAAAAATCTCTGGTCTTTTTTTAACTGTAAATTTGAATAATTTCCCTATCTCTTTCTTACATCTCCAACATGTTGGTGACCTGCCTTTATACATTTTAGCAAGTTTTAACGGTTTATGATAACATTTCCAGAAAGAGCTGTCCTCATGCTTTTCTGAAAGTAGCTTCTATCTGTCCATGCACCTGATATTGAAACTATAATAATGTGTTTCACTGGCAGTTAGGGATGGGAAATTCTGTCATTTTTGTTATCTCTCAGGTTCTCATTTTTCCGACCTAAGTTCACGTCTCCACATTTCCACCGCAGTTTGCTTTTTTTTTTAAGGCCTCATGAAATTTCACTGGCATTTTAGTGCATCCCCCCTAAATACACATTTTTGCAAAGCAATTCTGACTAACAAAATGCATTTTTGTACCTTATTTTCACAAATGTATTTTAACGCACATGCTACCCCAGTATATGTATTTTCGTACACTTTTCTTGGTTGGAGAACTGCGTTACAAAATTCAGGGAAGTGTGAATTTTGAAGGATGGCTGTCTTGTATTGAAAAGTATGAATTTGGTAGATTCACCTTTTAAATGTGCATCGAATTTTTCCTTCATCCCTACCGGCAATAAGGAGCAGTTTCTATGTGGCCATCTTATGGAAGAGTTGAAGATCAGGCATTTGGTGGAATAAGAACAGGGTATTCCCTACACATACATAATGGTTTGTGGTAGTGTTGATGAACTTGGTAGGGAAGACTTATTTGGGTGCCAACTGTCTGTCTTTCAGTATTTTATTCCTCCTTGCCACAATGCTGAAAAAAATCCCATTAATCTCCAACTTCCTGAAGAAGTCTTCACTAATGCACCCATAAAGTCTCGCAGAACCACCATTGATTATTTTAATGTGAATAGGATCAGACTCTTTGGGCACCCGGTGACCAGTGTGATGTACTGTAAAGCAAACTGACATGCAGACAACACATTTTCAAAATATATTTCTGAAAACACTCAGGAGCACTAGGTCAGCAAGATGGAAAGCAGAAAACATGCATTTCCTGTCAGATTTGCAAGGCACATATCATAATTGTGGCCAGACCTATTTAAATGATACATTGGTAAAAAATTCTTCTGGTATTAAATGATCAAATGATACTAGGAAAAATTTACAAGGGAATGGCTGAAGGATGTGTCTAACTGGAAATATGTGGTTGAAAAAAGTTTAGGGATTTTTGAAATCCCTTGTCATACTGTAATCCTGGTTAGTGGTGAGCAAATGTTATTAGTACCTGATGCCTCTTCCTTGGCATATCATGTGAAAAGAATTTGGTGATCTCAGTCCAGTGTTTAATAAATAAATAAATATCTTCCATTATGATAATCCACCAGGAGAAGAGGCACATATTCCAAATGACATAGTACAAAGTGCTTTGGTAAACTGTCCATAGAGAGTGGATATGAAGTGGATATGAAGTTAACCATTGATGCTTCTGTTATGCTGTTTCTGAGAAGTGTCAAGTGTGCCTGCTTCACTTTAAAAGTAAGAAGCCTCACTGAACACACTTGGAATAAACATGCACAAAAGATTGCACTGCTTTACATTATCACCAAACTACGAGGTTGGAAAAAACCCATTGTGCCATCCTCTTGGGAACAGAATTTCAGGCAGAAGAATTTTAGCTTAGTCTTCTCCTGGACTGCATGCTGGTTTTCAGTGTGCAAGGAAAAAATAATAATACATGTGAGCTCACACTGTTCTCAGTTGCCAGGCAGTAGCAAGATTTTAAAAAGACGAAATGATGGTATAAAAGAGGAACCTCAGGTTCCAACACTTTATGCACAGCAATTTCATTTTAAAATGTCAGGTTTAACTTGGCATAGCCATTCTTACAGAGGAATCTAGATTTTCATTTGTATTCCAGGTCACAAGAAAAAGAAAATGTTACATTGACTCGTAGCCATCAGCACATTTCTAGTCTGAGTAGAAATAAAAAGGTTACTTTTAAAGTTATTGTCTGAAAGAAAATTGCCCTTAGGATGAAAAAGGATCGGCTTTCATTTAACAAGGACCAACCACCACTACTGCTACTGCCTCTGGCAGGGAAAACTTCTGTAGGATATGATGGTGGCAACGATATTGTATCAGCATTGGGACCTGGTCCAGGGAGGTCATTGAAGATGCTAAAAAGAGACAATGGCATCATCATCATCATCATCAACAACAACAACATTAATTTTGTTATTTATCTGCCACCCATCTGGCTAGGTTGTCCCAGCCACTCTGGGCAGCTCACAACAAAGTATTAAAAGCACACTAAAACCCCAAACATTAAAAAATTCTTCTGAAAGTCATACAGTGGTATCTCGGGTTACATACGCTTCAGGTTACATAGGCTTCAGGTTACAGACTTTGCTAACCCAGAAATAGTGCTTCAGGTTAAGAACTTTGCTTCAGGATGAGAACAGAAATCGTGCTCCGGCGGCACGGCAGCAGCAGGAGGCCCCATTAGCTAAAGTGGTGCTTCAGGTTAAGAACAGTTTCAGGTTAAGTTCGGACCTCCAGAATGAATTAAGTACTTAACCCGAGGTACCACTGTACAGTTGTTTAACATTTGATGGGAGGGCATTCCACAGGGTGGGCAGCGCTACTGAAAAGGCCCTCTGCCTGGTTCCCTGTAACTTTACTTCTCAAATTGGGGCAGGGCTTTTCTCAGCAGGAACTAACAGGAACTCAGTTCTGGCACCTCTCAGGTGGGCGCCATTGCTGTTATAAGAGAACAAGGGAGGCATTCACAGTGGGTTCTATCGAAAAATTGGTAACCTCCCCATTGAAAATCTATAGGTTAGAGAATACTAGCCAAGTTTGGGATCTCTTGATATTTGTCAAATCACGTCATGGTGGCAGTTGTGTTAATTCTGCAATACTATGGTCCACGGGAGGGTATCCCAGGGAGGAAGACAGTTTAAGAATTTTTTTTAAAAAAAATAAACCTAGAAGAAGATGAAAGAACACAAAAGCACTGTTCCACCCTTACTTCTGTCCAGCTGGTCTGGCCCACTAATAATTTATCTAATCCTACTAACGCACTGTGTACTTCTGTACAGACTACTGAAGTTATTTGCCCAGAGGACTTAAATATATATTTCAAAGTATTTCATCTTAATAATAGACAGAAACAGTGATTTCTGTAGATTAAATATCCAAAGTCATCTACAGAGGAAACCTGAGGCATGTAAGGACAGCTGCTGTGTTATAATGCAGAGTTTAGTGCAGAGTTGACTAGCCTGTGTTGTTGGGACTCCAGCTCCCTTCAGTCCCAGCCAGCATATTCAATGGTCAGCAATGATGGGAGTTGTAGTCTAACACCATCCAGAGGGTCATAGGCTCCCCCACCCCTGAACTGATTTATCTTTGAGAGTTTCAGAGTATTCACTGGTCTACTATTTTCTATGGAACCATTTCTGAAGCAACTTACAAGTACGTGGTTGTTTAAGCTATCATTTCTTCCACTAACACAGACCTTCAACCACATTTGTATATTTTCTTTAGCGTTATTTCTTTTCATCTAGTTCATGATTCATTTCGTTAGGGAGCTGTTTGAATGTGAAGCCGTTTTTTTATGTATAAAATGTTTTTTTTATGTGCAATATTGCCCTTATTCTAATAATAGCAGTACAGTCTAGAAATAGAAAACTAACGTCACTGACCACTTGAGGGAGATAGTGTGTTTTGTCTAGACGATGAAAGCTACAATAGTTCTTGCTAAGTATTCCTTTTCCAGATGGAAAATAATAGTTTAAAGTTTGCTGTGGATAAAAGAGATTCTTGGAAGAGATCATTTCACTTCATTTATGTCATTTGTCTAACCCTCTATAATAGTGGAAAGGTGTTTGCATAAATCTGGCCACTTTTGGTCTCTGTTTTAACCGCCCGAGCTACTATGTGCACTGAGTTGCACCTTGCCATGTATACTAGGAGTTGTGTGAAGACAGAGAACTAAGCATGAATTACCGTATTTTTTGCTCTATAAGACTCACTTTTTCCCTCCTAAAAAGTAAGGGGAAATGTGTGTGCGTCTTATGGAGCGAATGCAGGCTGCGCAGCTATCCCAGAAGCCAGAACAGCAAGAGGGATTGCTGCTTTCACTGCGCAGCGATCCCTCTTGCTGTTCTGGCTTCTGAGATTCAGAATATTTTTTTTCTTGTTTTCCTCCTCCAAAAACCAGTCTTGTGGTCTGGTGTGTCTTATAGAGCGAAAAATACGGTAACTTTTAGTACACTATAAGTATTTGTGGAGTATTTGCACTGAAGTATATCGTGTGGTTTCAGCAAAGAACTGAAAAGGCTATGTTAAAAATTGAAAGAAGAATAAGAAATACAGCTCCATTGCCATTTCCCCTTTGGGGTGGTGGGTGTGTATGTCCTATCTGGGTTAGAACATTTTTTTTATTACCATATGAAATATATTTTAGGTATGTGTTGCAAATTAACTTTCACTTTTGGACTAGCAGGGGTTTTTATTGCGGGGGTCAGGCACGTATAACTTTTCGCACATCTGTGAGGCATGGTGCTGCACACTTTTATTATCTTCTCCGTGAAAGAAAAGGATCTTACACTGCCGGTAATAAATGTCATTTTACATTCAGATCTATTGAGGATTGATGATGCGAAATTAGATGCAGCCAAAGATTTCCATTGTGAGCTATCGTTAGGAAACACAGGAAACAAAAAAGGAAATAAAGACATACTTCTCTGCTGCAACCTCCACATGCATGTGCATGCACACACAACACACACAATTTCTCCAACACTGATTGGTGACATTTCCATATATAGTTAGGAGTGAGACTCTCTTTCTGAAAATGGCATTTAAAACTTTCCCTTTTTAAGGAGCAAGCACCACTTTGGCAAAGCAACCAACCTGAAGCACATTCATTCTTTTGGTCAAAACATTAGCAGAGCACTTTGTTAACAAAATGTTCAGGTCACGACAAGGTCAATGCATGAACTGTAAGCCTTTTTATGAGCTAAATGTTTCCAAGTAGCACTCCAAGTTGAAAGTGCTGAAAGTAAACTCTCCTCCTGTAAACAGGCAGCCGCTGAGCCAAAGGACGTTTTCGTGATTCAGCACTGATGACTTTGCAGTGCCGTACACTTGTTCCTTGTGGAAAGTCAAAACACAACACTTAGAAGGCAACTATCCCTCCCCTTACACACACACACACACACTTGGGGTGTGATGGAGTCAGAGTTAAGGACTTTAAAGCCCTATTTATTTCAGCTGGCGACAGCTAAACATACCCTTAATTTCCTATGGAAACTGATGCTAAACTTGAGCAGGACCATTCATTTGTTTGGAACTGCTTGCAATGAATCGCATTCACAAGTATTAGTGCTGTGCAGAAATCTGTCTTTCTGTTTCTTGAACACTTCCTCCCTCTGTGAGGGCTCTTGAAATTTTTCCCCGAGAATGTCAGTTGGTGTGGAGCTTACCATATCCTTGTGAGGTGGCCAAGGGTGATGTGCCTCTGTTTCTTTCCAGAAAATGTTCTTCTAGCATTTTGCAGCCTCCCTGGCTGCCTGTGCTTCCTAATTTGAAAAAAAGTCCCATGGAAAGAGTAACCCCAAGATGCCTTCTCCTTGGCTTTGATTAAAGTACAGATACCCAGTTTATTTCTCTAAGCCTGTCTCCAAAATGCTGTTTACTGTGGGGACGGTGCTGCTAATATATGGTCCCCCCCCCGATATCCATGCTACATCATTGAAATAATAATAATAATCATTGAAATAATAATAATAATAATAATATATTTGTATCCCACCCACCCTGGCCAAGGCTGGGCTCAGAGCGGCTAACATCATAAAAACAACACAATATGCATAAAAACAGACATCACTTAATTAAAATACATCTTAAAATTAATTCAGACTCTCTCATTCCCCTTCCCCATTTAATCAGGATTTACCCTTTCTCTGGAAAGTCCTACCCATTTTTTTTTTTTTTGGTTTTTAAACAAACCAACAGCACCTGTTGCCATGTATGCAATATCTGAATGATCCATTTGCAGTATTAAGCCCCCTGTCCGAAGCCACAGTAACACACAGATCATGACTGTAATCATCTCTGTGTCGCATTTAATGACACTTCTACTCCTATATGAGCTTCATTATACTTCCCCCTACCCCTTTTAATATTTTCCTTCCATTCACACTTCTCTTTCTCTTTCTGTGGCAGTTAGTCAGACTGGATCCATCACTGGCAAGATCACTTCCCCGGGAGAAGCAGAGGAAGGATGTCAACACATTCACTCTTGTTTATGGCCTCCTCTGCTTTCCTCCCATCATCCCCCCTCAATCCCCAGTCTTGAGGATCCATGACAAAGCTAAAGTATACCCTTCAGTTCTTTCAAGGTTATAGTCTGTTAAAGAAACGAGGAAACACGGGGAGGGAAGAGAGAAAAAGTCTGTCCTCCTTGAACAAAAGAGCCTCTCAAAGTAGATCCTCTTTCTTCATCAGGTGAGAATTCTTTTTTTATTTTTTTTTATAAAAGCTCCTTTATCAGTCAGATTGATCTGGAGAATAAAAGCAGCCTTTGAAGCAACTTAATAAGGAAAGGGGGAACCTGGTGGGAAATTTTAGGCATAGCTTGCATTCTCTTCCCTAACCTTTGCTTCTCAGTCCTTGCCCTTCTGTCATTTGCTGCTAGCTTTTCAACATGAGGCTTGATGGGATAGTGAGTAGCATTACCAGGTTTCATAACCCTGTCGAAGGCAAAGCGGACAGAGGCTGAAAGTGGCAGTGGAGCAGCGTGGAGAAATAGGAGCAGGCTGGGAAGTGCTCAGATAACCTAGTCTTGTCCAGTGCAGGCCATCCAGGCCTTGATGGATCACATATATCGGTTGCCTATGTTGAGAATGCAAAACCAGGGTGATTTTCAAGCATAAGGTGGGAGGGGCGCAGGACTTCATTTACCTTGACCCCTCACAAGTGGTATAAGTCCTGCCACTGGGGTTAAGTCAGGTCTACTAAGAATCTGATATTGCTGTAGTTGTCCAGCACTTTCAAGACAGTTTTGCCCAATTGGAGTTCAGAGTTCCAGTTTCAGGCCACCACCCCCTCTCTTTCAGACACGGATAGCACTTTGCCTTAATCCAGTTCCTTTGCCTTTTATATACAGTGGTACCTCTGGTTATGTACTTAATTCGTTCCAGAGGTCCGTTCTTAACCTGAAACTGTTCTTAACCTGAAGCACCACTTTAGCTAATGGGGCCTCCTGCTGCCACCGCGCCGCTGGAGCATGATTTCTGTTCTCATCGTGAAGCAAAGTTCTTAACCCGAGGTACTATTTCTGTTTTAGCGGAGTCTGTAACCTGAAGTGTATGTAACCTGAAGCGTATGTAACCCGAGGTACCACTGTACCCATGTTTCATTCATAAGCTAGATCAGTCTTTCTCAAGGTTCCCCAACAGCATCTCCAAACTTGAACCCAGGGACAGAAAGTTCTTTTATCTATTGGGAATATTTGTCTCTCTTTGCATGGACTAGCACTGTTTATCCAAGAGCAAAGCGTGAATAAACACAAACCAAAAGGGATTAGGACATGCTATGTACTTAATTATGACTAACATGGCCTCAGCTTGCTCCCAATAAGTCTCATTAGGTAATGAGGCACAGCGGCTTTGATTGCAAGGAGGACACCTAATCTTCCGCTGCAAAAAGGGGAAAGGGTTTTATACCTTCTGATGGGGAAAATAATTTTAGATCTGCCTAAGAAGGCAAGAACAGATGAGGGATAAGTATGTGTGGGGGGGTCAAAGTTCTGCTGTTATTTTTCCACAGGTATACATGTGCATATAACTGCAACACACACACACACACACACACACACACGTATCTGATCTTCCTCCATCCCAAAATGTATGGCAAACTCAATAGAACAAAAGGGATTCTCTTTGAAATTGATGCAGATAGCAGTGACATAAGCAAATTTCAAGATGGTGGTGGTGGGGAGGAAGATTAAATGCCAATACTGGTTTCCAAATGGTTGCAGCCAAAAATTATTGTAGGACCTTAAATACTAACACATTTATTATGGCATAAGTTCTTCCAAGTCCATTATTTCTGCAGCTGCAAGATCAGGTTATAAATTTTGACTTTGTGTTATCTGACAGTGCCTCCTCAGAATAGAAATAACCATGAAAATTGAGCCATTTACATCTAACATCTCCAGCTAGCCACAAAAGAAAAATCATGATAAAGTATCCGTCATTAATATTTATTAAATCATGTTATTATTGCCAAAGAGTACCCATTTAAAACTATATGCTAAACAGCAGGCAGAATAGACAGTTTTGTAGTAAAGATGTCAGAGGATGACATCTTTCCAGCTGTTAAGAATTCCAGTGTTGATTTCTTGTTCCTTTGTGGAGGAATGGTCATGGAGGTGAAACATCAGAGAGCCAGAGGAGTGACTAAATATTGGCTTTTTTGGCATGGAGGTGGGGAATGTACAAGCTAGAGGGCAACCTTACTTTACATGGGAGGATGGCTGAAGGTCCTTAGATTCTTCAGGCCTCCCTCTCTGCTGGCAGAGTCTTATAGTCTTATAATCACTTATAGTCGCTTATAGTCTTAAGTGAGCGTGTTCATTATTTGAGAGCATATAAATGAATCTAGATTAGTAGGTTGGAGCAAATAGCATGACAAGTTATGTTACCCAATAGGAATGCTGTCTTTCATCTACGTTTTCCCATAGACTGTTGTATTCATCCCTGCAGAATCAGGTTAATGCTTCCTGCAACCATCTTGAATGCCAAATGTATCTCCTTTGTTTAGACAAAACTTTCTTCAAAATTTTGCCCATGTAACGGATAAAGCAAGATGGATTACAAATAGTGAAAAAACCCAAATATTGGGCAAATAGAGTTCATTGCCTTATATAGTAGCTTGATTCGTATTGGCAGAACATTTGCCCAACTTCCAGTATTTGAGGCAAAAAAGAAAAAAGAAAAAACGACTGAAGCAGAAGCTGAAGAAGTGCATGCATGTGTTTGCCCTATTGGCACATATCATTCTGTACAAATGTTGCATTCTGAAGCATCTGCTATGAGTATTCACAAGAAGAGAGATTTATTCATTCTTTGTATTCACTCAAAACAAAAACAAAAGCTATGCAGATACACTTCCAAGTTCTGACAGTTCCATTTTTTGAAAAGATGGATGTAGAAGGGAGAAAAACCCAGAAATAGCTTTTGATTATCAAGAATAACAGAGCATAGGTGGTCTTGTTGTGGCTATAATAATTGACACTGGCGGAAGATGTTACACAGCAAAGACCATCCATAGAACCAATCTGAAATCAGCCGAAACCATGTGGAACCATGGCAGGCTTGGAAGACGAGAGCACTGCCAAGTAACCAGCCATCATGTGCCCTGCCTTAAATTTCCCAGAGATTCCCCATCCTCTTTTAAATGCTATGGAGAGGGAGAAGGGCTCCCTTTATCCCACAGCAGGCTATAAAGCTAACCAACAATAAGGAACTTACAAGAAATGGACTAGGAAATATTAGCACAGGGGATGCATGTACCGGTAGATTTGGCAGAACTGGCCACCTGACCATAGGATAACCTAACCATCACCTTTCATTTTTTTTCTCTATAGATGGACCCCCTTTCTTTGATTCTTTAATCCCTAAACCATTTAACTACTAGCTTAGAAATATATCTATTAGTGAAGATTACTGTAACTTGTTTTAAAACAATTGCACAGACTATTTATCTGATATTTTATTTGCTCAGACCTTTAGGCATGTCAATTAGCTGGTTTTAACTGTTGCCTTTTTTGCCTTTCCATTCATTTACCAAGTTTTTTAAAATGTTTCTGTTGTTTGGTTGCTCTGTGCCTAATTTTAATATTGTATTTTATTGCAATATTGTCTGCTGTTTTAGGAGCTTCTCCACTGAAGAGCAGTAATCCTTTTTTTAAAAATAATAATAATAACATAATAAATATGTATATTGCAGCAATATTTCCAGGAGGGCTGCTTCTAACAGCAAAGAACATTGCATGTGGAAAGTGAACCAAGCTTACACCCCTGAATAATGACAAAGAGAGTCCTAAGGACTTGGACACAAATAGTTTTCCATTTCTTTGCTGTGTGAAGCTGCTTATGTCTCAACCACGAGGGGTTTGCATTGCGATGGCAAACATTTTCAAACCGACATGGGCTCCATCTCCGTATAACTCAGCACATGTCTAAATGTATCACACCTACAGCCTGGATCATGTTTGGCACATGGGATCACAGATCTCGGCTACACTGCAGCAGCCAGCATAGATGGCTCCAGATGTCATGGATTTCAGTTCTTGTCACCCCCTATCATCATGCCCAGTGGTCAGAGGTTATAGAAGCTGTAGTCCACAAACCTCTGGGCTGGCTACCCCTGAGCTAGAACTCTCACCACAGTTCTGTGCAAGGTTGTCCACAAGCAAACTCATTCTGCTCATATTTCTTTGAACTTAGTCCTTGGCTAAACAATTTTCCAGGCGGGTTTAGTGGTTCAGAATTGGAACCCCAACCCTGACACCGGTTAAGATGGCAAAGATGTCTTCAGCCGAAGAGCCAGCAATCATGAGCTGTGATTCTCTTACCCACGGCCTGGCTTTGTGATCTCCCCACTTCATCGCATTAACCAAGCCAGCAGGAATTCTCCTCACAGTGCTGTTTTTGAAATAGAACCAGACTCTGAAAAGCCCCTTTGGAAATGAGAACATTTCCTGCCCAGTGGTTCACGGGGGATGTGGAATGCCTGTACAGCTGACACCAAGTTTCTTTGTCCTGTCGTAAAGGTATAGTCATTCAATAAAAGGAGAACCGCGCAGGGTGGGGGGAAATGGGAGTATGGCAGTTTTTGCCATATGCACTCTATTAAGAGTAGAGTTGTATGGCAAATCTGCTCTTGATTACTGCTCGCCCCTCCCCCCCAACTCTCCTCCCAGGATAAAGCTGGAATATCCTCTATAAGCTAACTCTTAAGTGCCAACAAGTCTTAGAAACTTTACACAGAACAAAAAATAAAATAAAACATGAGTTGCTTGAAGAGGGAGCAACCTGACTACAACCCTGGCAGTGTGAACCTAAAGAACACAAGGTACTTTATTAGTGACCCACCTTGGTAACCCTGGCAAGCTAATGGAAGAGGACTTTTCTATTCAAACATTTGCTAGATAAAAATGTAGAGCAGGGATAATAAAATTCTTTGGGGTGAACCCATATAATGAAACACTCACAAGCTATTATAAACAGCTCTCCCCTGGGTGGTGATACGCTATCAGTACTGGACAAAGTTCTCCTTCCCCACCCAACTAAGCCTTGCCTCTTTAGGCATCATTAATTCCCCCAGAAATTTAAACAGCTGTCACTTGTGATACTCTTCAGGTCTACATGTGGGAAAGATTACAGTGTTATAAGGCAATCTGTTTCTCAAGTGCAAATCTTCTCCTTCATAGGCTGGGGATCAGGCTTGCAAATCTCTTGCCAATAATTGGTGGTCGCTGTGACTTACGCAAGTGAGCCATCGACCTTGTGGGTTGTGCGCTCTTATTAAAGTCAGCTGCGCATCTCAGATACTTTAAAAAATAATAATAGGTAGTTTCTCTTGCTCTTCAGAAAGAATCACCTGTACATAGCCTAATAAGGCTGCTTTAATGACCACAGCTTGAGGTAATAGATCACTGTGAGAGACAGGGGAGCAATATTTGGTCATAGTGTGTGTTATTGCCCTTCTGGACTTTCTGAGGTATTGCATAGCTTCTTTTTTTTAACTAATTTTTTTTATGGGTGTTAGTTCCGATGCAAAAACCAGATCACACATAAAAAATGGATCTTTGCAATGGCAGCAAGCCTAAGCCCTGCATTCAGAACCTCAGACTTCTGCAACTATCCATGCCACTTGCTGGCTGGCAGTACTCTTGGGGACATACGCTGCACTCTCCTTTCAATCTCTCAGTCCACTCTCCAAATTCTTCAAAAATTGAATTATAGTATCTTGAGCAAAAATAGGCTTGTTTTTGATCTTGCTTTTTAAAATCATTTATTTATATCTAGAAATCTGAGTAGACCCATTAAAATAAACTGACTTGCTACATAAGGGCACTGATTTCTGTGAGGCTGCTCTCAGACTAAGTATGATTGACCTCAGCTATCATCCAGGCAGTGGAAATTGCACAAATCCTCGTTACTGCAGCCAGTGCAACCCAGTACAGTCATAAGAGCCTCAATGGCACAAAAATGAGACGGCAGAATAATAGCCCAAGAATGGTGTCCACCCAAATAGTTTCTGCTGGAGAAAATCAAGCTGCGAAGTCTCTATTTTTAGGATTTTTATGGGCTGGCCAAAAAGATCTGTCAGGCTTTGTTACAGTGGTATATACATTTACCCTGCAGCAATGAGATTTTCATTATTTGTATCTCTATATCCCTATGATAACATTAGATTTATGCTGGCTGCAATGCCTGCCTCCTTTTACTGCCTTGCCTCACACATCTAAACTGCTTATTGAAAACCGGGATTATATCAGAGTTTGTTTGGAAAAAAGAAATGAAGCAAAACAATTTCTAGAACAGCGCCATGTCTTGAAGTTGTTGTCGGCTGCCCTGAAGAGTCCTGTATTCTTAGCTATGTTCACAGTGCAATCTTTTGCCTGTCTACTCAGTGGTAAGCATGTATAGGATTGCAGTCTTAATTAGCACAGGTGCAAAAATGTTAGAAGTAAAAATACTTCTGGAGTGTTTTAGAGAAAGGGCATAGCAGATTTCCAGTTTGCAGGATCTACCACTTCCAGACTTTGGAAACTCTTCCCTAGAGAAATTAGACTGGCTCCCTCTTTGTCCTTCTGCCGGCAGGTGAAGACTTTCTTCTTCCAGCAGGCTTTGGGGAACTGACTGCTTTTAATGAAAGGGCTGGTGCTGGGCTGTTTTTATTGTGGCTATTGATATGGTATGGCTCAATCCAAATAAGACTGGTGCACTGTTAGTGGGTGGTTCCCTTGAGTGAATGGATGGGAGGTAGCCAGCTTTTGATGGGATCACACTCCCTCTGAAGGAGCTGGTACATAGCTTGTGGGTACTTCTAGATTCTTTGCTGTCACTTGAGGCTCAGGTGGCCATTGTGGCCTCATGGAATGCTTCCATCAGCTTAGGATGGTGGCCCAGCTGTGCCACTATCTGGACAGGGGTAGCCTAACTTCTGTTGTCTATGCTCTGGTAACCTCTAGGTTAGATTACTACAATGCCTTATATCAGCCTTTCTCAACGTGTGGGTCCCCAGATGTTGTTGAACTACAACTCCCAACACCCCTAGCTAGCAAGGCCAGAGCTCAGAGATGATAGGAGTTGTAGTCCAACAGCATCTGGGGACCCACACGTTGAGAACTGCTGCCTTATACGGAGGGCTGCCTCTGAAGACAGTTAAGAAATTTCAACTGGTGTAGAATTCAGCTGCCAGGTTGCTCCCACAGTTTGAGCATATAACACTAATCCTGGCCCAACTGCACTGGCTGCCAATTAGTTTCTGGGCCCAATTTAAAGTGCTGGTTTTGACATATAAAACTTTAAATGGCTCAGGACCACAATGTCTCAAGGACTGCCTCTCCTCAAATGAACTGACCTGGACCCTGCCTTATACAGAGTCAGGCCATTGGTCCATCTAGCCCAGTATTGTCTACACAGACTGGCAGCAGCTGTCCATGGGTTTAGGCAGCCTTTCCCTCCCAGTCCCCCCTGGAGATGCCAAGATTTTATCCGTGACCTTCTGGATGCAAACCAATACTCTACCCAGAAGCTATGATCCTTCCCCTAAGGAGGCGGAGGCGGGCGGGGCAGGAGAGAAGATGAACGTCAGTGGGAAAATGTCTAGCCTTGCCCTGACTTGCTAAATTTGCATGCGCAGTTATCTTCCACCTGCAGTCCAATCGTACAGTTAATGAACAGCTTTAGCAGATGGTCTGCGGTTTGTGCGAACCAGGCCTTCCGCCTTTAAGCCACTGTGTTACACCAGCTCTCATTGCAGTTTTACGGCAGCTGAGGATTGACCCACCCCTCCAAGTGAGAATAAACTGAAAACGTCCTTAAGTGGCCAGATTGGGTGGCCTGGAAATATTTGGTTTAAGGAGCAGAGCCATTATTTTTATTCAGAGTGTGTAATCCTACAGATAAACAAAAGAGAAACTTAAGCCTTAACTGTTGCATTTTTTACGTGATGCTCATGCATGTCTCTGTGGTGCCACTATCAATCAGGTCCCTGCAGGGCAGCAACAGGAGCAGGAGAGCATAAAGAGCCTTGTTAGACTCAGCTGAAGCCCATTTTCATTTGGAGACAGGCTTAGAGAAGATTTTCCCAAAGAAAGCTGTGTCAGTAGTTGTTTAAACGTACATAAGTAAACAATTTATGTGAACAAATTGGCTGAGGGTTTTTTGGGGGGGCAGAGGGAGCAGTGGAGAGCTCTAACTGCTTCTTCTCATCAAAGATCTTATCAGGGCAACCTGGCTCAGCGACAGGAGTAACAACATTTCTTAAGCACAAGTCCAATTTAAGACGTCCTTGTTGTTCAAGTAAGGTCTCTCTTGCAAAAATCAAAATGCTGCAGTGCCAAGAGCTATGCTCTTCCCATTTCTTTACTTTCAGACATGTTATGTAAGATACATAGGCTGCCGATGCCCAAATGGAGTGAAGGCAAACATTTTAACATGCTTCAGAATTGCATAAAAAATAATAATAATCTACAACCAAATTAATCTTTGGCAAAGCTTTCTTGGCTCCATAGGAGCCCAGCCATTATCCACTGAGGTCAATGTGACTAATCTGGTGTTTAATGTATTGATTATGAATGCTGCTCTGTGTGTTCTGTTTTTTTTGCTGAAATTGTTAGTTTTATAATTTGTTTTAATGGATGGATCCATTTTTTTTAAGTTTGTTTTTATATTTGTAAGTTGCTTTGAGCAAATCCTTTGTGGATCAAGAAAAAGGTCTCTCTCTGTGTGTACACACACATATGTGACTTACCGGTAACTACAAGGACTTAGACTTCACAAGTTTACATGTTATGGCTTGAAGATTTTTTTGTTATATACACACACATAGTCCAGTCCTAATCATCCTATGTCCATTCTATGTTGGACCAACTACAGTTCCCATCATCTCTGACCACTGACCATGCTGGCTGTGGCTGATGGGAACTGGATGGCCACAGGTCTACTTGCTACTTTGATTGACAAACTCCTTTGTCAAGGGCTCCTTGTGATTAACCTAAAGTTACCGGGTTCTGCAGCCACAGCAGATGCTGTGATTCTCCAGCGGTTTGACTTTACCCTCAGAGGTGCACTCCGTTGTCTCCTTATTTATAAGTAAGGCTGTGAAGAAACATATTTTTGACACTGAGTCCACTGTGGATCAAATGTGTAACTCATCCTTGTTTGGGACAGATATATAACCTTCCCAAGAGAATCAAGCTTGGATGCACTCTGTGTAGAGTGTGGATTAGTTGGCCCAAGAAACAGTCACAAAACTATCTCCTCCCCTAGCTGGCTGTGCAGAGTGCTAATTGGTTGGTTCTTATGTTGTTGGCCAGTCATGAAGCCAATTCCCTTGCCACCACCTGGAGTGATTCAAGGTTTTCTTTAATGCATTGGCTTAAACTAAGAAGCAGCTGCCAAATAAATATTTAACAAGATAGACAGGGATGGGTGCTTGGTTTCTTTCTTTTAATGCCCAAAGCCTTCCCAAAGATCAATTTGGATCCAGGCAGATATTCCAAAAGAGGTGTGGGGGAGGATTGTAGAGCTTGTCCTGTAAGAAGAAAAACCTAAGCTGCCTTTCATACAAAAGTATGCCTATATACAGCAAAATCCTATATATGTTTATACACAGAAACCACTGTATTGAGTAAGGCAATACTCCCATAGCATTGCAGCCTCAATTTCACAGGTTTCAGTCAGGCTTCCTTCCAAGCGATCATGCTCATAAAACTAGCCATAATGAGCTAGATTTGCAGCTACTCCAGTTATGCAAATTGCAAAACAGATTTCCATAAGGCTGGACCAAATTGCAAAACAGATTTCCATAAGGCTGGACCAAAATGATTTTCAGTTCCTGAATACTTCTGGACAGCTTTACAGTAGTGTTGGACTGACTGGAAGCTGTTCATGCTGGGTTTTCATGATTCGTTAGTCTATGATTGATGTAGATTTCCTACTAGGTAAAAAAAAGTAAGCAGTTGTTGCAAGTGCAGATGTAATAAACAAGGAGCCCTTGACAAAGGAGTATGTCAGTCAGAGTAGCAAGTAGACCTGTGGCCTTCCAGCTGCCATCAGCCCCAGCTTGCATGGTCAATGGTCAGAAATGATGGTCACTGTAGCCCATCTAACAATCCAATGTACAACTCTAAGTGGCACAGTAAGTAAGACTGCAGGGTCTAACAACTAGGAGTGCTTATTGAACCCCCAAAGTTTTATTAGAATCACTTTGATTTTATGTAAAGAATAAGGCAAATAAAACATAGTCTTCTTCATCCTTAACTGTGAAGAGCAAATGGACAATACTTTTAAAAGGTATGAAGAAACCTAACTTGCAATGATCATTATCACATACTATATACTGTCTCAAGAATATGACCTGACTACAGGTCATAAATCTGAACAAGCTACAAAGTCCTTGTATTTGTTGATGGAATACCTGTAAATTACAGTATTTTCATCCATAAAGTTCTCTTGCTTTTGGAAGACCATTGTACCCTCTCAGAGTTCTCTTCACCCTTTGGCAATAGTTCTGATAATGCACTGGACTGAAGATCCTCATCTCAGACAAGGGACAGAAGAATTAGGATTTTGACCTTTAAAAACGGTTGAGAGCCAGATCTTTTATTGCTGCTGGCTGCAATTTTAGGACTCAGATGTTTGCGCATGTTTTGAATGGCTCTTGTCTAATGCAGAGATTGTGAGCATCTGGGTAGGACAGCTTCCCCCTTATTTCAACTATTCAGTACACAGCAAAACTGAGTCTTCATTGGGTGATCTCATAGGCATGTGCTCTCATAGGCATGGCAGAATATTCTGTTCTGCCCCCTTTCCACTTGGCTGGCTGCATTGGCCTCCTCTCTGATGCTCAGGTGAGTCAAGATTTATATTTATATACTGCCCTTCACCTTACAGTTAAAGGGCTGTAAAATGGGTCTGCATTGGGTAAGGACTGCATCTCAGTGGGAGGTCCCAGGTTCACTCCCTGGCATTGCCAGGGAGGGTTAGGAGGATCTCTGGCCTGAAACCTTGGAGAGTCACTACCAATCAGTGTAGGCAACACTAAGCTGTCATGGACCAATGGTCTGACTTGGTATAAGGCAGCTTCCCTATGTTCCTGTGTTTTGAAGTGGGTGAATCCTTCATGTCTGTTGATAGGGACGACACAGATAAAAACAAGCTGGTGTTTAAGATTCTAATATCATGAGCACTGAGCATGGTTTGTGTGTGTATAGAAGCTTCCTACTCATCACTTTTTCTGAAAGTACCATTTCTGACGGGGAAGAAAAGCTGCTGCTGGTACACATCTTATTTTTGCCTCTGGTAAATGGGACTTTTTAGGGTTTTATCTTATTTCAAAAACCTCCCAGACCCGTTTGACCAAAGGCAACAGTGAGCCATATGAAATGCTTGCGTATATAGTGGAAACTGAACACTCTCTCAATTCACATTCAAACATCGTAACATGTCTTCTCTTGCCAGCAGCCTGAGAGTGCATTGTGACTGGTGTTAGATTATACCCAATCCACAGACCAATCTGTTGTCTTCTTTACTTCAATTTTCTTTCTGCCTCTTGTATGCTGCTATTGCAAAGCTTATTTGCCATTGATAGTATCTGATTTTGATGCAGTTTTCTCTGTCCTTATACCATCAAATCATGTTTTTCATGTGTAGGCTATATTCCTTTTTCCAACTCAGATTCCTAAATGTATGCTTCTTTACAAACTTATGGTGTGTGTGTGTGTGTGTGTGTGTGTGTATGTGTATGTATTACAGCAGGCATAGGCAAACTCAGCCCAGACTACAATTCCAATCAACCCTGACCACTGGTCCTGTTAGCTAGGGATGATGGGAGTTGTAGTCCCAAAACATTTGGAGGGCCAAGTTTGCCTATGGCTGTATTACAGTGTTATTTTTCTAGGAAAAGAGGTGCCGGAACTCACCATGAATGCCTCCCTTGTTCTCTTATAATGGCAATGGCAACCACCCGAAAGGTTGCAGAACTAAGTTATGGTGAGTTCTGGCTGAAAAAATGCCATAATATAATATAATGCAATGCAATAATGTTCAGGTCCCTGAAATCTTCCAACTGATGTGGTTAAGTCATTTTATCACACACATATAATTTCAAGGAAGAAAAACCAGAGCAGGGTCACATAATCACTGTTCGACATAGGAGTAGAGAGGGGAGGTTGAATGCTTAGGTGATTTTTAACCACGCTGGCATAAATCAAGCTGTTCAGAACAGTGAAACTCTGATTGCTGTATGGCGAGACAAGTTTTTGTTACAGGCCCTTCATTAAGAGGCACTGAAGTTTAGCCAGAAAGATGAACTTTCAGCTGTACTAAAACAACAAGTGTGGGAGAAAATTAGAGAAGACTAGAACAACAACACATGAGTATTAGTTGAACTTTGTCCAGCTAGGCAGCCTAGCAGAATAGCAAAATGAGGAGACAAACAAGCAAGTTCCTCTGTTTATTTCTTGAAATACATTTTGTTGTGGAGGGAGCTATAGGAGCATAGTTCAAAGTGTAGTGGATGGGTGAGGAGGAATGCTACAGCCCTGAAATATGACCTCCAGCCCCCTAGTCCCACATTTCCTGATTAAAATAGTTTTTAAAATAAGTAAATGAAACAAAAAAATTATTGGAGAGAGGAAATTGGAAAGGGGTGAAAGGCTATAGATTAGTGGTAGAACACATGCCTTGCATACAGAGTCCCATCATCAGTCCCCAGCATCTTTAGATAGCGCTGGAGGAAACTCTGGAGGGCTGATGCCAGTCAAGATAGACTAGTGTTGTGTGGATGTGTCCAAAGATTAAAGCCTACTGGGATATGATATGTAATGAACTGATTTTTTTCCCCAAAAATACCTTTAGTAAAAAACCAGAGGCTTTTTTTAATTAGGGATAATAGGTGAAGAAATTCTCAAAAAAGACATAAATATATTTATGTATGCTCCCACGACAGCAAGGATACTTTTAGCCCAGAAATGGAAGCAGTAGGAACTTCCAGCGTTGGAAGAATGGCAGATGAAGATGATTGCATATGTCGAGCTGGCGAGACTGATGGGGAAAATTCGAAACCAGTGCGACAAACTGTTTGAAAAGGACTGGAGTGAATTTGTACAATATATGAAGGAACATTGTAAACACTTGAAAACATTTGCAGGATTGATTTAAAATATTTTGTTCGGTTATGATTTGATACCTGTTTATAAATACTAGAAGTCTTTTAAGTACAGCGGTAACTCAAGTTACAATACCTTCAGGTTACATACTCTTCAGGTTACAGACTCCGCTAACCCAGAAATAGTACCTCGGGTTAAGAACTTTGCTTCAGGATGAGAACAGAAATTGTGCTCCGGCGGTGCAGCAGCAGCGGGAGGCCCCATTAGCTAAAGTGGTACCTCAGGTTAAGAACAGTTTCAGGTTAAGAATGGACCTCTGGAACGGATTAAGTACTTAACCCGAGGTACCACTGTATGGAGATAAGGTAAAATAGGGTGATTTAGAAATGCGAAGATGAAAGTGATTACATATGGAAGTCAGGGAGGGGGAACGGGAGGAAGTCAAAGCTCAATTTGAGTAAAGATATATGTGATGAAGAAATTTTATTTGGTTGTTTTATATATAAAGGAAAAAAAGAAAATTCAATAAACATTATATTATAATAATAATAATAATAATAATAATAATAATATAATAATAATAATAATAATATAATAATTTTATTTATACCCCACCCATCTGGCTGGGTTTCCCCAGCCACTCATTAAAATACAATAGTCCTTCAAACATTAAAAGCTTCCCTAAACAGGGCTAGACTAGTGTTGTGGCAAATATTTCTTATGAATTTTCTCCATCAGTTAAAAGAAATGACATTTGAACACTTCTCAAAGAGAAGAGTTTTTTGGGGTGTGTGTGGGTGAAATATTAGAGGCATTGTTTCCATTGCAGCAGATGCTTGTCTGAAGAATTATTTTGATGTTTGGATCACCGAGGCAAAGCACTTCAGGGGTCCCTGAAGCCACTTGTGGCAGCTTGTGGAGATACTGCATCACCTATGACCAGTGGCGTAGCGTGGGTTGTCAGCACCCGGGGCAAGGCAAGTAATTTGCGCCCCCTAACCCGTGGATTTGCGCCCCATAATCCTAACCCCCAGATGTTGCGCCCGGTGCGGCCGGCCCCCCCTGCACTCCCCACGCTACGCCACTGCCTGTGACAAGCCAAAAATACCCTTGAGATACTCTATTTCACCTTGGGATTCCTCCAAGTCCAATGCACAGCCTTAAAAAATATTTCACAGAAGGATAGTCTTCTCTGAAATGCCAAACACCTGTGATTTCCATTCATTTTCAATGCTATGTGTGAGAATGCTTTGTACTTCTGAAAATTTGGCCCTGAAAGGGCTGAGGAAGGATCTTGATCTCAACATTTTATGATGCAATTCACCAGTCATCATTGTCGCCGAGCTACAATGATTTAAAGGGAGCTTGAGAGGGATTTGCAAAATGCTGCACTGAAATAAATGGAAGTTGTACATCAGCTGTTTCTGGTGGATTGTACTTTCAGGCTGTTTTTGTTCAAAACCATCCAAAGAGCATTTTAGATACAACAAAACCATTTTGTGCTCCTTTTCTGGAAAGCTTGTTCCACAAGTTCATAGGTCTTTGAATGTGATTAACAAGGTAGACTAAAGTTCAGTTTATTTTTTAATAGTAAGAATCTATTTTTGGGGAACTGAGAGAAAGTAGCTTCAGCATTTTGGGCTCTGAACTTCTTGAAACAGATGGTATGAATTTTGTACCTAAGCTCATTCAGCACTTACTGCCGGCTGCTAGATTAGTCCTGGCAGTTAGCTGGAAATTTCCAGTCCCTCTGAAAATTAACACCTGGTTTTAAAAATGCCGGTATATAGAATTTGGGGGGAATATCATTAGTTTTAAAAATTGGGGGAGGAAAGTATCTGGAAACCCTACATTTTTCAGAAATTCTCAAAACATTTTATGAAAGGAAAATATCAGAAGAAGCTGCCTGGACCTTGAGGTTTACATCAGAGGCCTTTCTCCGCAGGTCATCTCCAAGGAAGGTATAGAGGGTGGCAATGAAAAACAAGCCTTTTCTGTTGCAATTCCAAATCTATGGAATACTCTCCTTAGGGAGGCCCATCTGGCACCAACTTTGTCATCCTTTTCGTGCCAGGCCAAAATATTTCTGTTTTCCCGGGCACTTGGGCAGCACCAATGATTAGCTGGTTTTACTCTTGGTTATGTTTCTAAATATGTTCATTATTTTATTACTGTATTTTCTTCTTTGTATTGTAGGAACCAATACACAAGTTCAACAAATCTAATCCTAACCTAATGTTTAGGAGCGTTTTCCCAATCCAACCCTGTGGCCAACAAGAAAGCATGGTACAAAGTAAGTTCATCCACCCTTGGACATGCTTCCTTGTCAACCAGAAACTTCTATGGATACGTCCTCCCTAAAGGGTTTTGTAACTGTCCCTCCATCAGAGTGGATCAGGGTTAGCATGACCCTCCCAAAAACAATGCACATAGTCCCAGGTTCCATCCCTGGTATCTCCAGGTAGGGCTAGGAGGAGTCTTGTCTGGAAACCTGGAGAGCCATGATCACTCAGTGGGGACAGTACTGAGCTAGATGGACTAATGGTCTGACTCAGTATGAGGTGGCTTCCTATATTCCTATGTGGAGGTTTCAGACGCAGACATGGAGGGAAGACAGGATATTGACAAATCCCTGGAGGAAAAGGATGGTAGGACACAAGTCTTGCAGGACCATGGACAGTTCACTGAGAGAAAGCAACTTACTCCAATGGAGTGCCAGCACCAGTCAATCCCTCTTAAATATATTGGCCCACATTACTCCTCTCAGGTTCCAGCCCCTTGCTGAAAGCAAGGCCCTTAAAGGGGATCCTCAGGCCTGCAACAATACAATCTGTTACTTCTCCGTTACTTCCTGCTTGGTAAACTCCCTGCACCCATGAGTAGGCACTGGGGATGAGAGGTGCCTGGCGCAATGGCATGTAGCCTATTGGAAGAAGCTCAGTCAGGAGAAATGATTTCTGAGGGCCCCAGCTTACGGGTCTTAAGCTTCTTCCTGGTTGCCAGCTTCAGGCTCTCTGCTGGATCCCACACCTGTGCAGATGATGCCAGAGAGCTGGAGCTGAACATCACTTCCCACTTCAGATTTTGGGTGTTTCCTGAGGCTGATGTAAAAACTGAGCTAGGTTGCCTTCTACAAAATTTGAAGCATTTTATTCCCAAGGATTTACAGTCATACCTCATATTATGTTTGCTTCATGATACGTTTTTTCAGGTTGCGTCCCGCGGCGACCCGGAAGTACCGGAAGGGGTTACTTCCGGGATTTGCCGCTTGCGCATGCACAGACGTGCAAAATGACGTCATATGCATGTGCAGAAGCAGCGAATCGCAACCCGTGCGTGTGCAGATGCACTGCTGCGGGTTGCGTTTTGTTCATGTTGCAAACAGGGCTCCGGAACAGATCCCATTCGTAACCAGACGTACCACTTGCAATTCCCATTTGGGATTGCAAATACCTTGTGTACATTTCTCTGTAGATAACTCTGTATCAGGAGTATGGTCCTCTAGATGTTGCTGGACCACAACTCTTGTATAATCTCCTATCATTGGCCATTCTGGCTGGGGCTGATGGGAGTTCGAGTCCAGAAGCATCTGGATGGCCAGAGGTTTCATAACACTGCTTTATATTAAGCCCCCCAAATTCTGTGGTTACCGTGATAATTATCCTGATTATAGTCCAAGGAAGTAAGGTTAAGGTTGCGTGTGCATTGAGAGGCAGCTCTGACAATGGATTAACCAGCAAGTGTGACAGATGGATCAAAGTTAGGGCAGAAGAACACTCTGTCTAGCTCAGCAGATAGCATCAACAGACCTGTAAATGCATTTTGTATTTCCTTGCTAGATCTTGCCAGTCAACCTTTCCAGACAAAATGGTGATTAGTATGGGAACTCAGTAGAGGCAATGCAATCTCCTCTGGCAACCCTAAGCTATGACCAGGGAATGGAGATATACTGAGTGAAGTATTACAACCTTTTTGCAAGGCCTTACTATCTTCTTCTTCTTCTTCTTCTTCAGGGAAGTTTTTAACGTGTGATATTTTACTGTATTTTTGGTTTCTATGGAAGCCGCCCAGAGTGGCTGGGGAGGCCCAGCCAGATGGGCGGGGTATAAATAATAAATTATTATTATTATTATTGTACTGGTATTATTATTATTGTTGTTGTTGTTGTTATTGTTGTTGTTGTTGTTGTTGTTGTTATTATTATTATTATTATTATTATTATTATTATTATTATTCTTCTTTGGCAATCACTCATAGCCGAGTAAGCCGAGTAACACTATATTTTACATGTTGATGATCATGCTGATCTACAAACTTCCTGCTTATGGTAAAGAAATATGGGTAATGTTACAACAGATCAGTTGCACACAAATTATTGTTGGTAGCAATAATTTAATTTTTTTGCCTTCTGAAACAAAAACAAGCATTCGGGCATTCAAAGGGATTTAGATTTTTCACCTAGGCAAACGTTTGGAATTGTCATTTTAGTTACTGTAAAAGGCCTCTATCTATCTAACATTTGTGCTTCAAAATGGAAACCACAATCATACTGAGTGCATTAGCTTCTCAATGCACAATTCACGACTTTATCACTTTTTCTTGGCTTGGTATAGAAAAAGGCAATTAATCAATCAGACATAGGTTTTCTAGGTCTGGTCTTGATTTATGCATCTGCATTTAGTAGACCCTAAAGCAGAACGTTCTGATTTATTAGCAGTAAGCATATCTTGTTTGGTCTCCGAAAGACTTATATTATGGTGACAGGGAATAATATGAGCCTTCAGTAGATAGCTACGCAAATGTATATGTTTTCTTCTACCACTAGGCCCACCACAAGCAAATGAAAAGCGTTTTAGCTGAAGTGAGAAACAGAATACCAGTAAAATGCAGACGTTATCTCAATGCAGAATGAAAGTGGCCATTTTTTATTATCCTGCTTTTCAGAGTGCATTTTTCCTTTTCTTAGTCTAACCACTGGGAAAAGTAACTTCTTACCGATAAAATGTTTTGGGTTGGCTGATGACCTTAGAATCACCTTTTTAAAGAAACGAAATAAGTCAGAATATTATTCAATGATATTATTCATACAATTTATGGCAGAGTGAGTGTTTGAAGCCCCATGGAAATTTAGTGGAGATGGTACCAGTACAATGATAACATACATTATGGCCCACACAATAGGCATCAGGTCAATTGTCCAATACCTTCTGAACTTAAAATGGAGGGAGGGAGGGATGGCGGATAGAATTGTCTGAAAATTGTGATGCCAAGCTTATCTACAAAGACTATTTTCAATTCCTGTCCTGCATCTTAATACTGATGGCAAGTGAGTTCCCTTACTTCTGATTATGGATACCATTTTCATGTATTATTCAATGCATATAAAATTATACTATTATGTGCATTATAGCACATATATTAATGGCATATGCTCCAACTTTCATAAAGTAACCAGATGCATAAATGGATATATAAACCAATGCACATAATGGTGTAAAATATATATCAATATATTCATAATGATGTGTGTCAGAAATATAGGACAGTGGGGAGCTGGACTCCTTTATACGAAAAGTTTGCATATAATTTTGTGCATAGTTTTGCATATAATTAGTTGGGCTTTCAACACCCCCACAACATTTTAGTTCTGCTGTTGATTAACCAACAGGTTTGTGATGAATGCTAGCCAGATTCAGCTCTTTTTGTAATAACTACTCAGCTTCTGATTAGCTCCTTGAATGCACACACAAATTCAAAGGCTGAAGTAAGCAAACTAAGTGTTATCCCTTGGCAAATGATCATGCAAACAGGTCCATGTATAACAACTTTATTACACATAGCAAAAGTCCTCCATCTGGACAATATGGGCTTCATAAAAATGAAAAATTGATTGTAATAATTCAGGTCCTTTAGCTACTTTGTAGATCAACCTTGTCTATCATATAAATTCAAATAATTATAATATGCAACATAAGTGAAGTTCTGCAATGCTTGCACATTTGTTAATACAGACAGGCTACTCTTATCATCAGCCCAAGCTTTTGGTCAATTTTCTGATAGTTATCAGTTTCTCATAAATTGTAAGAAGTAAATAAGAATCCTATGAGATACAATGTAGCCAGTGCTAACATCTGCTCTGATTACAGAACTGTAGAGTTGGAAGGAACCCTGAGGGACATCTAGTCCAACCCCCTGCAATGCATGAATCTCAACTAAAGCTGACAGATGACCATACAACCTCTGCTTAAAAATCTCTAGTCAAGGAGAGTCCACTTCCTTCTGAGGGAGTCCATTCCACTGTTGAACAGCTCTTACTATTAGAAAGTTCTTCCTGATGTTTAGTTGGAATCTCCTTTCTTGTAACTCTAAGTCATTGGTTCAGGTCCTACCCTTCAGAGCAGGAGAAAACAAGGTTGCTCCATCTTCCATGTGACAGCCCTTAAGATATTTGAAGCTGACTATCATATCTCCTCTTTTCCAGGCTAAACATACTGAACTCCCTCAACCATTCCTCAAAGGCTTGGATCCAGACACTTGACCATCTTGATCACCCTTCTCTGCACAAGTTCCAGCTTGTCAACATCCTTATTCAATTGTGGAGCCCAGAACTGGACACAGGACTCCAGGTATGGTCTGACCAAGACAAAATAGAGCAGTACTATTACTTCCCTTTATGTTGATGCAGCCTAGGATACCATTAGCTCTCCCCCCCCCCCCAGCTGCATCACACTGTTGACTCACGTTCAGCTTGTGGCCTACTAAGACCCCTTGATTCTTTTCACATGTACTACTGGCAAGCCAGGTGTGCCCATCTTATTTCTGTGCAGCTGTGTAAGTGTAGGACCTTACATTTGTCCCTATGGAAATTCATTTTGTTAGTTTGGGTGCCGTTCTCCAATCTGTTAAGGTAATATTGAATCCCAATTCCGTCTTCTGCAGCATTTGCTATTGCTCCTAGTTTGGTGTCACCTGCAAAGTATCCTCTCAATTTTTTTTCATCCAAGTTGTTTATAAAGTTGTTTGAACAACAATGGGCCCTGGACACAACCCTGTGGCACTCCACTTGTCACTTTTTTCTAGGATGATGAGGAACCTTTGGGTTCAGTCAGTCAACCTGCTACAATCCACCTAACAGTTGCCTTGTCCAGCCCACATTTTACCAGCTTCTCCACAAGAATATCATGGGGGACTTTGTCAAAAGCCTTAAAGACATCAAGATACACTATGTCCGCAACGTTCCCCTGATTCACCAAGCTTGTAACTCTACCGAAAAAGAAATGAGATTTATGTGGTATGACTTGTTTTTGAGAAACCTATGCTGGGTCTTAGTAATCACAACATCCTTCTCACAGTGCTCACAGACCGACTGTTTCATTATCTGTTCTAGATAATTAAACAGTCCTGGTATTGATATCAAGCTCACTGGTAGGTAGTTACCTGGGTCTTCTTTACCCCTCGCTTTTTGAAGACAGGGACATTTGCCTGCCTCCATTCTGTAGGGACCTCACCTGTTCTCCAATAATTCTCAAAGATTATAGACAGAGACTCTGAGATTACATCCATAAGCTCCTTTCTTCCTTACTGAGAGAACCACAATTTATGGTTTGCTTATTCCTTAGTGTTAGTGTAGTCTACACTTGACTGCCATAATATCAATTATTTAAAATTTTGCTACACCATTGCTGGCTTCTTGCTTCCTTTCATCGTGTTCATATATAAATAAAACATTGTGGTTCAGTGTCTTTCATGAAGCGTGGGATTTAAGTAATCAACAATTTCTTTTCTTCCAAGATTTTATCTGAAGCCTAACCAAGTATGTCATTTTGTTGGACTTTACATTGAGGGAGCCATAATCTATCATGAGAAGCATATGAAAGGATAAGAGCTAGTCACTTTTCAGGCAATCTTCCCATACAGATAGTTGTGCGGCTTGAATATATTAACTGAAAAGTATTATACTGTAGCCCTGAATGTATTTGTATTTGAAATGTGTTAAATCCAAAATGAACATTATTTAAATTAACACATCCTCACACAATTCTAAGATTAGACTGAGCGATGATCCAATTCTTTTTAACCTTTCCTCTACAACACATAAAACATTTTTTCCTTGAGACATCTGGATTTAGTCTAGCAGAGAGGTAGCCAATGTGAAACTTCTGGATTTTTGTGGGACTACAATTCCCATCACTGTTGGCTATGCTAACTGGGGTTGATGGTAGTTGTAGTCCAAGAACATCTAGAGGGCACCATGTTGGCTAGTGCTTGTTTAGAAAGAAGCTCAAGACACCATGAGTAAATATTAGGGTTCTTACATGTTATCTTTTGAAGCATTCTTTTCTAAATGGCAATAACATGGAAGCATAGCTGAGTTTTATTTCAGGACCCCGTTGTAACCAAAGGGGGACTTTCCCTATGTTTTTGCAGTCTCTCTCTCATTTAGAAGCAGCTGGTCTGATAAGTATGACTCTTTGAGCAACTTACGACACAGGGTTGATGGTACCGAAGGGTTAAGGAATGATTTTCATGACATATATGGACACATTACGTTTTGCTTATAACATTAATAATGCGGTATTAAAATGTGACACCAGAGGGCACTGCAGAGCAACCAGGAACCCCACAATAGGGAAACTGCGTTGTTTGCCCTGTGAGATCTATTATAGTTCTAATAACATTAAAAAGGTCAGTGTAGATCCAGCCATAGAGCAACGCTGGCTAGGCCCAGCTTCTGAGGGGATGTATCACATTCCTCTGGATAATCTTCTCACTTCACTAAGCAACATAATTCAGCCTGGACCCCCATAATTCAGCCTGGACACTCAGGTCCAGCTCCGAGGCAGTTCCCTCACTGTGAGAAGTGAGGTTACAGGGAACCAGGCAGAGGGCCTTCTTGGTAGTGGCGCCCGCCCTGTGGAACGCCCTCCCATCAGATGCCAAAGAAATAAACAACTATCTGACTTTTAGAAGACATCTGAAGGCAGCCCTGTATAGCGAAGTTTTTAATGTTTGATGTTTTACTGTGGCTTTATAATTCATTTGAAGCTGCCCAGAGTAGTGTATCAGCAATTGAGTGGCAGTATTCTTAGCAGCAGGGAGCATCTGAGCTCCAGATGGAATAATCCATCATCTGGATTCTAGAATGTAGGTTAACCTGCTTTGGTAAAAAGGAACTACCACAACAGAATAGCAAGAAAGCAGGAAGTGCCATGTCAATGTCTACTGGTTATAGGTGCTAGATAAGCATTTCAGTTTTCATTCATGTGCATCCTAATTTTGTGATTCGACACATGTAGAAAATGTCTTGTAAGTCTGGCAAACTGAAAATCACGCCTGCCAAACTCGTGCTGGCCCGCAGTCTGAACATGTGTTGAACTATTCACAAAATGGTCATGTTTTACATCCACTTTTTGTTGAGTGCAAAAAGTCACTGTAAGAGTTGACAAAAAGGTTATGTGAAGTTACGAAGCAACTCTCGGGAAAAGTTCGTTGGGAAGACTGGTGGTATGCCATGACATTTGTGGTTCTGGGGCCATCACTGCAGCATAAAAGAAGAACAGCTGAAGAGAAAGACAAGGAAGATCAGCAGAGTGGAGATGTCAAATGCGAAGAAGAGGGAAAAGGTGAGGCAGACAAAGCAGCCTTCAGACAGTGAGGAAAAAGAAACTCAACAACAGTGGCCAGCAAAAACAGACTGAGGAACTGTGAAAGTTACTGGTTTAACAATGGTAACAAACTGTACTTTGATATGAACTGTAGCTTAGGACTAGGCTTATTTGTATTTGTTTCTCATACTTTAAGGAACTTACCCCAGATGTCCTCATTCACCCAAATCTGAGGATATAATGTCGGCTCTGCATTTGCGAGATATCTACTATTCACCTACTTCTTGGAACTCCCTGCTCACTGATATTAGGCAGGCAGCTTAGCATATTGTTTTCAATGCCTGCAACAACAAAAAAGTCTACCCAGACATGTAACTTCAAAATGTATTTGCTTAGTTGTATTTTAAAAAACTGTTGACTACTTATATTTTGATAATTGTCATGTAAAATTTGCCTTTAATGTTTGATTTTATTAGTATTTGTAATGATTACTTTATATTGTTTTATGTAAGCTTCTCATTTTGAATCTGAGACATTCTGAATGCAAAGCATGTGCTCTACCATTTTGCTACAGTCCCACTGTGATCTTCTGCTGATACTTACAGCAGTAATGAGGAACCTGTGTTCCTCCAGTTTTGTTGGGACTCCCACTCCCATCAGCCATGTCTGCATGGTTATTGGTCAGGAATGATGGAAGTTGTAGTCCAGCAATATTTGGAAGGCAACATCTTCTTCACTTCTGCTCTACAGCTTTTCCCCCCTTAGTCACAAAAGGTTGCTATTGCTGCACTCTCCAAGTTAGTTATAATTTAGATGAGCATTGCAGCACTTGAATATGGCACATAGCACTCATCATCACAGGGACACGTTCTGAAAAAGCTGCAATGTATATAGCTGATCTCTCAGTGAGTGGCCTTCATCCAACAGTTGTTAAATGGTTTTCGCTTCTTGCGGGTTCTACAAAAATAATCACTGTGCTTAGATTAATAAATTGCATCAGCTGTCTGGAATGTGGATTTTTAAAGATCTGAGCTGGTCTGCTTCAGCTTAGTGCTAACACAACTTTTCAGATGATTGTTCTGTACTAAGTTAGCACAGCCAGAGGCACACTGTGAGGGACACTTACGTGATAGCTGCTACAACAGCATCATTAGGGACAAATAATTAGTAATAATACTTATTTAAGAGAACAGTGTTTCTTTAATATAATTTATTTTATCAGCAATTATATGTTGTTTTTAGCAAAACCAAAGTGCCTCCCCTACAAATCTAGCCATATAAACAGGAGCGTGTCACATGTCAGCCTTCAGTTTATTTATTGTTTTCATCCTGTTCTACACAAGATCCACAGCTACACATACATTATTCTTCATGCAAAACAAAAACAAAAAACAAACAAAAAAGGAAAAGGAAAACTGGGCTATGCACCACTTAATTATGAAACTGGTATAATCAAACCTATCACCTGTATCTTCCTAGAACTGAATTTTGCTGGATTGTTCTGTACTGTTTGGGAGAGACATCTTTTCATCACTGAAAAACATCGAAGGGCCTTAAGGCTTTGGGGTTATTGTTCAGGACAGACTTCCAAGATCTTTCATCAACTATTAAAACTGGATTAGCACCAACAACTCATTTTACACTTACTTTATGGCCAATAGAAGCACCAAACATGTATTCACTGAGCATGAAATGTGGATATGCATTTCAGATTACCAAATATGTAACAATGTCTTCCAGATTGTCAGCAGTAATGTTCCCTGTAAAGATCCAAATGGGCTGGGCTTCACACATGTAAGAACTAAAATATAGGCAATGTGGTGTCCATAGGCCATAACCAACCCCGCCAAAGAGAGATACATTAAATGCCTTTTATGGCAAGCAATTTAGAAAAAGTAAGTAGAGCATATGGCAAGCCTACTCACGCTTTTCATGCAGGCAACTTGTTGGATAAGTGCGTGACACAGTCTCTCTATTCTGATACTCAAGTGAGGGAGGAGGCTAGGACTGCACAGATAGTACAAAAATCAAATAGAATGATTAGAACCTAAGTTTGGAAAGTATGATCTTGGAACTTCTATTTTCTCAAGACAGAGTGAAAAGTTACAAGAGGGCGCCTCATTGCTCTCCCCTTAGAAAATTAATTGATCTTCTGTTTATTTGCTTTCCGCTGGTTCATTTAATCTTAAGTGCTATCAAATGTTTACTTCTTTGTGGTTTTGTAAAACAACAAGAAGATAATCTTTAAGAAGAGGAATATAAACCTTTCAAGTACCAAGCTGTTAGATCAAAGCAAAGCTTCTGGCTAGAGCTTGTTTGCATGTTAATTAACACGGACAACTTCAGCTTTGCAAGAATCTAGCAACATAACTGTGTGGCAAACGTGTGTTTTACTGCATTGCTTCAGGAGCAAATTTAAAGCCAGCAGATGCTTTATACAGCCTGTGTGATTCTGCTTAGTAGAAAGTATATTTTAATAGACAGGTGAGACATCTTTCAGTTTTTTTTATTTTTTTTTAAAACACTCTCATGGATTGGCTACCAAAACCTGACACCCACTTAAGAACCCACATAGTGTAGATTTGAAAACAATGTGGCCAAGATTTGGTCTAATGACTTCCATGGTTCCAAAGAACATTCCTGCATTGATAAGGCAACAACACAAACAATATATGGGGAAGGTACAAGACCACAAGAACCTCCACCAACAACAGCCCATAGGACTATGTAACAACAGCCCATAGGACTATACTTTTCCACAGCAGCACCAAGCCCTGGTGTGCCGATAGGCATCCATTAGCAAAATTGCTTCCCCCAATGGATGAAGAAATATGCAGAGAGAGGCAGCACTGTTCCCCCTAGAATTTTAAAAAAGATTCCAGCAAAATCAGTGCAATAACAATCAGGCCCTACTGCTCTGAAACTCCCAGACAAAAATCTGCTGCTGGGATTTGTCTGTGGTTCTTCCACAGGCCTGCTGTAAGCCAGCAAGCAAGAGCCCCTGGCCAAGCTCCCAGGCACTGGGGAAGCTGCCAGCAGAGCTGCTAGCAACAAAAAACCCAAGAAACTGCTAGCTAATTTGCACAGAACAGCCCTCACAAAAGAGATAAACCCAGCAACCTTCAGTTCACCAGCAGCTTCTATACTTGTATCCTAAAATCAGCTTAAGCCAGAGGTTTTTGTCTCCATGACTCCCTTGACCAACTACATTCTTTCTGTGGCACCCCTGTGGGGCTCAGGAGCCCAGTTATGTCACCCCTTGCCTGCAGAGCTGGCAGCCTCTCACCCTTTTTCGAACTCTCTTGTGGAGTGTTCCCTCAGCCTCCTCTCCCCTCTCCGTGGGAGTCCTGCAGGCAGCCGCTGTTCCTCCTGCCCCAGAGAAAGGTGCCTCTTCACATTGTCCACAGGGGCCTGGGACTTGTCTGTCCATTCCCAACAGCAAGGGCTGGGCTCCCTTTCCTGCTTGCTTGCTTACTTCAAGGCCACCTCAGTTCCTGGCAACCAGCACCCCCTGGCCAGCCCCAGAGGCACTACTCGCCTGGGGAGCTTGTAGCCAGGGCTGCTGCAACAAACAGCTGGGCAAACCTTTGGGAGGCAGAGATACGAGAAGGCATCAGAGGAGGGAGGGAAGAAAAGAGGGACAGAGGCCAGAGTTGCCTAAGGCACCCCTGACCATCACTGAAGGCACCCCAGGGTGCCACGGCACACTGGTTGAAAACCACTCGCTTAAGCTATGATTATGTGGTTCTGGTGGCACTTTTCGTTTAATTACATGCAAGACATATTTACTTGTTTCAGTATTTATTCCAGAAGCCATATCCTTTGATTTTAGGCTGCAATCTTACAGTGTGACTTCTGAGCAGATATGTATAGGATTGTACTGACGCAAACCTATCAATACATGTTTTTGCTGCCTTCGAAAAAGCACATTATAATATTGTCACCTTGTGAGCGTGCAGCTGTAAAAAGTGGCTTAAAATACTTTTTTTAAAAAGTAAAATTGTGTTTGTTGCATATTAGTCAATAAAACCCTATGCATGCCTATCAAAAGTAAAAGTTACTTGCAGGTAAGTATGTATAGGAGTGATGGGGAACCTGTGGCCTTACAGATAGAATAACAGAATTGTAGAGTTGGAAAGGGTCCCCGAGTTGTCTAGTCCCTGCAATGCAGGAATCCTGCCCACAGCCGTCCCTGGGTAGGCTCAAACCACCAGCCTTTTGATTAACAGCCAGATGCACTGACCCATTGCACCACCTTAAGACAGGGAAAGACATGCTGTGGATGTGGAAGAGCACAATTCACATGCAAAAGGTCTCAGGTTCTGTTCTTCGATGTAGCTTTGGGAGAGGACCCTGCCTAAAACCTGAGGCAGCTGCTGTCAGTCAGTGAAGATAGTATTGTGCTAGGTGGAGTAATAATCCAGCTCTGTATGAGGCAGTTCTCTGTTACTGGACTCCCAACTCTGATCAGACGTGACCATTGGCTGCGACCACCAACATCTGGAAGGTTTGCAGACTTACGATCCCCAAGTTACAGGATTCCCGCCTAGCGGAAGCACCCATATTAAGAGCTGTAAAGCAGCAAGTGTAATCCTGATGACAAGACAGCAGGGCCAGATTTAGGTTTGATAAGGCCCTAAGCTACTGAAGGTAATGGGGCCCTTTATATGTCCAGGTGTCCTTTGTCAACAACAAATTGTTGCTGTTTTTGTGTTGTGTATATGCTATATGGTCATTTATGGACCTAATAGGTATCTAAAGCCATTTTATTTGTTTTTTATCTTATATTTTGGAAATGTACATCCAGGTTTTTTATCTTTAAATTTTTTTGGGGCCCCCAAGAGTGTGGGGCCCTAAGCTATAGCTTGTTTAGCTTATACGTAAATCTGACACTGATCAAGAGCACTTTGCATTTATATCTCAGCTTTTTCTTCAAGGTGGTGTGCGCAGTTCTTCCCGCCAGCGCACCCGGTGCTCATATAATCCCCCCAACTGTGAGGTAGGTGAGTCAAGTCCACAAGCAAGCGGAGAAAAAGTGCCCCGTGCGAGGGGTTCCCTTAAATCTATTACGGCATATATCTGTCCACAGACAAATATACGCCGTCTCCAAAGGGCAGGCCAAGTCACCAAGCCCTTACACGAATCTTCTAACAGCGTTGCGCTGGGGAGGGGGGGAGCAGGGGGCGTGGTCTCGGGACGCCGATCCTAAGCGAGAGGGGACTCTGCTCGGGCTGCATCCGCCGCGCGCGAGGGAGGCGCTTCCTCTCGTGAGGGGAGCGAGAAGAAGGGAGGCGGGGCCGTGCAGGCGGATTGGCTCGGCGGCGGCCGTGACGTCACCCTGCGCGCGGCGGCAGATTCGAAACTCCTCGGGCATAGGCGCGGCTGGAGCAGGAAGGCCGCTCTGCTTGAGAGGAAAGAGAGGGAGCCGCCGCCGCCGGGATGAAGAACACCGTTCCGCGGAGCACCGTGAAGAAGCTGCTGAGCAAGCACAAGCCGCACTTGCGCATGCGCGCCAACACCGACCTGCTGGTGAGGGGGGACGGGGAGCGAAGGCGGTGTGTGGGGAAGGGGAGGCCGCAAGAAGCCCAGTGGCCTGTCTCCGACGCAGGTCGGTCGGATACTCCCAGGAAAGCCTCCCCAGGCGCTTGCCCAAACCGCTTGCCCGCCTTCCCCACCCCCACGCCGCCCACTAGCTTGCTTATACCTGAAGGGTCCTTAGCGCCTCGCCGGTCGCTCTCCAGGATCAGGGACAGGCCTTGGCAGATCCCGGCGCCCCGTGAAAGGAAGCGGGTGTGTCTAGGGGACTCCGGTTATCCGCAGCTGGTGTTGCGGATTTCGTGTCGGGTGCTCCCACCCGTCGCCGTATGTGATGGCGCTTTCGCTAGTGCTGTGACGTGCCATCGGAGATAGAGTCATAAAATTGTAAGAGTTGGAAGGGACGCCAAGGGTCATCTAGTCCAACCCCCCGTGGCTCAGGAAGGGGTGTTTAGGGTGCCACCCAAGCTGTTTGGCCAAGGTTTTAGAACTCACGCCCATGAATTGTACAGTACAGTGGTACATCGGGTTATGTATGCTTCAGGTTACATACGCTTCAGGTTACAGACTCCGCTAACCCAGAAATAGTACCTCGGGTTAAGAACTTTGCTTCAGCATGAGAACAGAAATTACATGGTTGTGGCGGCAGTGGGAGGCCCCATTAGCTAAAGTGGTGCTTCAGGTTAAGCACGGTTTCAGGTTAAGAACAGACCTCCGGAACGAATTAAGTTCTTAACCCGAAGTACCACTGTGGTAGTATTATCTACCTTTCTTCGTTATTTCCTCCACTCCCCTGTTTGCAGCAACCAGCCGACACCAGTTTTTCAAAAGTTGTGTGAAACAGCCATCACGTTTTCAGTGTGAGTGTGCTATGAGGATGTTGACAGCACAGAAGTCAAGTAATATATTTGCATCCTTAGTGTAAGATTTAAGGAACATTAGTTTGTGTGGAGTGCTTCATTAATCAACAGGTAGTGGCTTTTAAGCATTTCTTTGGAAATAACACTGCACTCTTCTTTTAAAGGTACATTTGAATGTCTTACTGTTTCTCCATCGACTAGCTGTAGAAACCAGGACCAATGCTATTGCGGAAAAGAGCAAAACTATTAAATCTCGACATGTTCGCTCTTCAGCAAAGGTAATTGCAGTTTAACAGCTGAAATTCTTTATTGAATCTAAGTATTTAAACACTGTAAACACCTCACACATTAATACTAAATATCAATACTGATTTAATCAAATGGAAAGCAGAGCAATATGTTTGGTACCAGCTTGGCTGCATTAGCTGCCAGAAGGAGGCTTACAAGGTGTCATCCAACTGTCTTAGGGACTCCACTCTGGATTTGTGTAGGGTTTACTCCTTAGCCTTTTCTTCTCCTTAAGATATTCCACAAGGCAGGGGAGGTTTAGGTTCAGAGTTTTCCTTCTCATAGATGGGCTACCTTCCCAGGTTGACAAGCCCCATCTGTCCCTCGCTTCCTTCTACAAAACATGCAGAAACTGCCTTCTTGACCTTTGGAACCATGAGTAGTCTTGTCTGCTCAATCTACCAGAGTCTGTCTTCTCATGGAGGGGAATTCCCTCACTTACTGAGAGTTTGAGACCCATCAGCTACCCTCATCTGGTTCAACCGGCCATTTGAAGCTGTTCCTGGGGTGTGGCTGCTGTCACATGCTGACAGCTTCTAGGAGTCACAGTTGAGAGCTGAGTGCAGGGTGGGGACCAAAGGTGGACAAAGTACCCCAGAAGGAGCATACATATTATTATTACTCATAACTTTAAATATTCACATCATAAACTTTTATTATTAGAGAGGAGAGATAGTTATGAGTTTCTCTAGACGAGCTGAGGCTGTCATTACACATCGGACTGTACTGACTATTTTTTAAGTTAACACATATTCTTTTCTCAAAGTTGTACATAAAAGTACAAAGTGCCTTATTATACAGTGAAGGGAGGGGGGATTTCTTTTAACAGAACTTAAGAGCCAGACAGATTTTCAAGGAGTCTGCTAAGAGGGAGTAAGCATACTAGTAAAAGAGGGGATCTTTATTGGTATACTGTATTTTTCAACAGTTTTTCTCTCCATTCCCAAGACGTTTTGCTTAATTTCTACCCAGACAGCCTTGAAATACCTTCTGGTTTGGAAGCCCTTGGCCACAGTCTTTTAAGATCTGTGGTTGGCTGGTTGTAATTACTCACTAGTTGGAGGAAAGGACTCTGCATGCATAAGCTGGAGTGTACGCAGACCAACCTGATAACCAGCTATAGTGGTGCTCCAGTGTCAAGCTACCTTGGATGTTGTCATGATGTAGCTTTCTCTATTGCACAGCACAAGCTGGTGCTGAGTGAAGATTATGTGACAACCCTATCTCTGATAAATTGGAGATAAGAATACTGCTGATGGGATATATGGCTAGGCTGGAAAGGAAGGAGATGCTAAAGAAGCAAGAATAGGCAGCAGCCGCCAGGCTCTGTCCTTTGCAGTGGCAGTGCCTGGAGCATTAGAAGGGTGCAGGTTCCTGCAAATTGAGTTACTTTGCAAGGACATAGGCATGAGGCAGCTAGCAGCACAGACTGAAGGCTTTCTCTGCTTCAGACTTCTAAGTTTCACTCTCCAGGCTAATTTTTAAATTGTTAGCAGTACTAGATAGCTTCTAGTGAGGACTACCAGCTGCACATCTCCGGAAAGGTAAAAATGTCTACAGCCTCAGGACTGTGGGAGGAGTTCCTGACAAAAAGCTGCTACTTGCATGATCTCTGAAGCTGCTATTTGTATTTCAAGAAAAACCTCCTGAAAGGGTGTGACACAATGCTATTTTACCTGCTGAAAGATTTCCAGTGACCGCCTGAGCAGGAGAGCAAAAGCTCTGTCCACTGACCTTCTGAATAAGTCACTTTGCTCTTGTCATAGGAGAAGGGTTAGCCTGACCATGTCTTGGGAGGCTTATATATATTATTATTGCTGTTTGTGTCTTTTTCAGAGAGCTTGTTTTATAAAGTTGAAGTTTTCAGAATCTATTGGGCGGTTGTGCAACATATAATTTTGATTGAATTGCTCCCAAGTCATTGAATAATACTGTGAAAAAGTCTTGAAAAACCCTCATCTATGTATGCATATGCAAAGTTATAGCCGTCCTAGCTGAAATATGCACCATGTTAAGAAAAGGAACAAAGCAGAGAACACGGGCTGCCTCTGATTCTGACAGACAAAACTCTGGCTTACAGCAGCTGTAGTAAGATCATTTAATTTTTCTAGTTGTGTACCCACCCCTTCTTTTTTGTTTCGGGGCAGGGAAGATTTGCAGGCAGCGGAGAGGGGATCAACTTTGCTGATGGCAGATGAAAACTCACAAGGAGGCTCATTAAGTGCTCTTCCCCAAAAGGGAATTTTAGACAGGGTGTCATCATAGGGAAGCCCTATCAACCATTTAGTTTATTGATGCAAATCAGTTAAGTTGACTTTGTAGCAGTTTAGAAAAATGTGATATTCCTATTTTTTTTAAAAAAAGCCCTTTGATCTAATGCATCTCATGTTAAGTATTGGTCTACCTTTATTTGAAATAACAGCTTTATATATCTGAAGGTACTGTATTTTGTTCCCCCCTCAGATTGTTTTAAAGAAGAGCAGAGGCTAAAGTCAAGAAGTATTCCTTCATCCCCTGATTGATTCTGCGTAATTACTGTTGTACATGTGCTGAGGTTAAAATATCTGAATTTTGTATTTCTGTTTTTCATATTCATATTTTTTCATATTTTTCAGTAGATAGATAGTCAAAGCTGATGCCATTGTTATTTGCAGGAGCTCGCTACTTACTTTTTAATTAGGGCAATGTAATAAAACTGATGTGTATAATTAATACAATAGACTAATGCAAGTTTTAACCTTGTAATGTGTTTACTTGTTTATGATGATTAAGCAAGATGCCTTCTATGAGACTATGGCAAATGTTAGAAGCCACTTTTAATTCTCTATATAAAGTTACTTCTAGAAAAACAAAATATTTCTCTTTCCTTCTCTGAATGAATATTTATCAACAGGGTTGCAGTAAATATGCATCTTTTCACTTGTTTATAAACCTTTTTGGTTTTTGAGATTATTTTAAGTAACATCGCAAATAAAATATTACGGTTAAGCAAATGTTTGATGTAGGGGATTCAACCTGGGAAGCAGAACATTTACAAAACAGTTTGTAAACAGAATATGAAAACAAATGTTTCAGAACGATTTATAGCAATAAAGCTCTGCATGACTTCCCTCACTTGTTCATTTCACATGCTTTTCACTGTATAACAGAGTAAAAGGAGAGGTGTTTTAGACATGGTAAATCCTGTTTGGGCCGGTTGCAGCAGCAGTTCCTAGGAAAGGACAGACACTGATATATTCTTTCTCTTCCTTTACTGAAATGGCTCCTGGTGTTGGAGATGGCTAAAGGAATGGAAAACCCTGAAGTGTTCCCCTCACCCTCCTGTATTCATTTTTGGAAGAAGTAGCAAGTCTGTCATCTCTCTTTTTTTTACAGGAAAGATAGAAAAAGTGTAACTGGAAGCCTTGGTCCCTATGCCTGTATCTTTCCTTTCCACAGCTAACTGTACCCAAGAATACCAACCACAGGCTTCTACTTTCGGTCTCGTCATTCATATTTGGAATGCAAGTCTAAACTACTAAGTATAAATCCTTCAAAGGGATAGAAAAATTGCAAACATTTAAAACTCCCACTTATTACCAGTGTTTTGCAAAATGAAAGCCATTCACTTGCAAAACTTGTGGGTTGTTTCATGTATGCTACTTAGAAATATGATTAAGTACATTGTTAAGTCTCTTTTAATTGAATAGGGAATATACGAAAGCTTTTTTTTTTTGCATTGCCTTAGTGAAAGCAGAGTTTTAAAATTATTCTTTTTGTGTATTAGTGCTTAGTGTTTCTGTTTGAGTGAAATAAACTGTGACATAGACATTGCATCTTTTGGAAATTTCTTGCCTCAGTGAATGTTCCTTTTGTAACCATAAGATGGGGATAGAGTTAAGTGTCCCATTTATTTTTCTTCATGTGCAGGCTTCTATTTTATTAAATATGTTCTTTTTCTAGAATTAGCATTTTGCATTATGCTACTGGCAGTCATGATGTGTCCCAAGTTTTTATTGCTGACAGATGTGGGGCAATTAAGGGTTTCATTTTAAAGTTGTTCACGTAAAGGAAGGAAACTACTTTCGAGCTTTCATGTATCTTGTTAATGAAGTCTGAGTAGAGAGAAGCTAAATGTTCTGTGTTTTGACAGCATCCTGAAGACATTTCATTTTCTACACTAACAAGTGTCATCCAATCATCCAGAGTAATTAATCAACAATGGGTGATTAACACTTCAGAGGTTATGGTTGACATAAAATCTGAATGTATATTTTAATTAATAAGGCACTGG
Source organism: Podarcis raffonei (assembly GCF_027172205.1). Classification (NCBI taxonomy): domain Eukaryota; kingdom Metazoa; phylum Chordata; class Lepidosauria; order Squamata; family Lacertidae; genus Podarcis; species Podarcis raffonei. The sequence continues at coordinate 59,095,342 of NC_070604.1, forward strand.
TTTCTGTATCTGTTTGAGAATAATTTTAGTATTGCATCTATAACATTGCATGTAACGTTGAATGAAAATTAACCTCCCCCTCAATATTGGAGGGGAGAAACTGTTGCTAAATTGTTACGTTGCCTGGCCCTGTAAATTCTTGGTGTTCTAGAGGAAATGTGCTATTGCTACACACTTTTATGTGTAGTAATTTTGCAATGAAGGTAGGAGGCAAATGTTTTAAATAGCTACTCAGCCATTGGGATGTAATAAATATCCCTTGGGAAAGCCAAATCCAGGCAAATACATTATTGGAGAACTGCTGGAGTAAAATTCTTAACATAACATTAAAAAGAGCCCTGCTTAATCCAACCAAAGGCCTATCTAGTCCAGCATCTCTCAGTGGCCAGCTAAATACCTTTGGGAAGCTCATGATGAGGACATAAAGGCAATAGCCCTCTCTCAGGGTTGTTTCCCAGAGACTGTTACTCAGCGTTATGCTGCCTCTGTTTTGGGAAGTATTATGCAGTAGTAGTTGTCCTCCATGAACTTGTCAAAACCTGTTTTAAAGCCAAGTGCATAGCCCTCAACATATCCATAGCTGTCAACTTTTCCCTTTTCTTGCGAGGAATCCCATTCGGAATAAGGGAATTTCCCTTTAAAAAAGGGGAAAGTTTACAGCTATGCATATCTTAGAGCGAATTCCATAGTTTCACCATGCTGCATCAAGAAGTACTGCCTTATATCTTTTTAGAAAAAACCCTCACATTTTGTTGGTCATTCCTCAGGCAAATTAGGCCCCTTTAACATTACTTTGGCAGTGTGAGAGATGCTTGGCTCTTTGTTGTGTCTTGAGGTTAATGTGAGAAAACCTTGACCATGTTGGAAGAGTCCAACCTGTGGGTCTTTTCAGTTTTAGTATTGCAAAAGCAGTACAGTAGGAAGGGTCTATATAATGAGAACTATCTAAGTGATACTTGACTGCACAATGATGCCGTGGATGCTGTCAAAACAGACGCTTTTCCATGTTCAGCATGCAGTGTTAAGTATGATCACTAGGTGGTAAGAATCATTGACACTATCTCTAAAAGGAACTGCTCTTAAAAATGGCCCTACATGAGGATTTTACTAGTGTTACGATTTCTAGAACTTCAGCTCCTCATAGAAAGGGTGACATTTACAAACATGGGTTCCAGATAAAGTGGTTGAATAAATTAGCAGGAAGCTGGTATGTAACTTTTCTGCCAGTTGGTCAGGACAGTATATAAAAGTATAAACTAGCATGCCACAACAATGGTCTGTCTATGGTTACCCAAATTCCTAAGTATCTGTTCTTTTGGAAGAGCTGTTAACCGTTACAAAAGGAATTTCCAAATTCTTCCCACTATTTTCTTACAGAAATGGGAGATCAAGTGGCACACGTGCCGCCAAATTACATGTGATGTTGGTCGCATAGCTCTGCCTTTAACTGCAGTGTGTATGTTTGTGTTTGATTACAAATAGCCAGTACTAGGCCCACAGACCAGGTTAGAACTCTTGCATGCTGTTACCAGCCTTCAATCCTTTACCCCACCCACTGTGGGCCTGATCTGCATTGCAAAATAAAGAGGCCAACCCCCCCCCCGCCCCCGGACCTCTTTTTGCAAAAACACAGGTAACAGTTGCCCAGAACCTGATCGGAGCTGGGCCCACAGCAGCAGCCAGAGTTAAAGCCCCCACATCGCCATGCTGGCTTTTTGTTAGAGCCCCAGCTCTTAAGGATTGTGTCATGAGACGAATGTGACATATATGTCTCCCCTTAAAACTCCCATTTCTGTTAGCTTTTAATGAAAGCAAAAGTATATCTAATAACAAGAAATCTTTAATTTCCTGGGAGCTCAAGAATATTGCAGCAATTGAGATTGTGATCAGCATATGTAGACTAACACTTTACTAAAATCCTCTTGAATATTGTATTTGAGGCACAATTTTATAGGAGACTATTTTGCATGATCCTGTAAGTCAGGAAGCATATTGCTGCTGTTGTGTTGGATATTTGACGTTTCTTGACATGTTAGTAGTTAGTGTCAATTGCTTTGAACAAAATTCTAATCTTGGGATACATTTGTTATTTTGCTTTTGGCAAGACAGATAAGGGTGTTGTATGGACTTCAAATACTGGACCTGGAAAGCCAAGGCAAGAGGTTATTTTTTCTTATCTGTGTTTTAAGTAGTGACTAGAACTGCTCAGAACACTTTTATGACCTTTTGCAATGTCAAAACATGAAACAGAGGGGAGGATATCCTATGGTTTATAGTGTTAAGGGAATTACCTCACCAGCTTGAAAGGTCAATAGCTAATGAACACCAGAGAAGAGTGAGCTATTGGAACCCTGCAGTCTACACAGGACATAAAGCAATGCATCATAGCTTTTTGATTTTTTTTTAAGTGCCCCTTTTATCAGCAAACCCTTCTCTGAGTGCTTTCGATAAGTTATTTTCCTTAAATTGTAGTTCATTTATTAGTTTCAAAAGAAATTAAAAGTTTGAAAATCAAACCTAGTTTTTAAGATAATAAAATTACCCCAAATGTATCCCTCCCATTCCCCTCTTCTTTTTTATTTTGAAGACAGTATGCCTTTGGATAGGGGCCCTTTTGTTTCCTTCTCTATTTTAATTAGTTATTAATAATGTTGGAAGAGAATGAAAAGTCTGTACTTTATAGTGACTTCTGTTATGAGACACCAGAATAATAATCACTCTCAACATTGAAATTAAGAGGCCTTTTTAGTCTTTAATTCTTAACATCTACAACTCAAGCAATATAATTTCTCATATTAGGAAGCAGTCATATAAATCAAGAGGCCAGAGTCTTTTGCTGAGCCATACTTCTGATTTTGCATCTTAATTCTACGTTTATGTCACAGATTAGGTTTACACTGAGAATCTTGCAGCTTCAATCCCCCAGAGATAGGCCTAGAGCCCAAATGCAGCTGTTCTGACAGTCCCATCTTGCCCATGGGATTTTCCTCAGCCTCACCCACTCACCAGCTGCAGCCCTTCTCCACAGACCACATCTCCCATAGGCCCTGCTTTGTACCCTCCTTGAATATTTTGGCTGGATGGAATATGTCATTGAACTTTGGTAGTGCTGCTTGCTTCCATGAATGGAGGATACAGAGGGGTATGTGTAGTAACTTGTCAGGAGCGAGCCAGCAATAAATCACACTGAGTAAGTGAATTTAACTTTATTAGAAGAAACAGGATTTGCTCAGGAATGCCAGGCCTAATGAGTACAGCAACTCTGCTTCAGTAGGTCTTGTCCCTGTGAGGCAGTTGTGGAGACTGAAGGTCCCCACCTTCCCACAGCTGCCTAAGCCTTCTCATCTCCCAGGTCTTTCCCAAGCAATCTGAGACTACAATGGGGTGGCTGCCTTTGCTCCTCCCGCTTCATACCTCTTCTGGTTCTGGGAAACCAGGCGGTAGGGGAGCTTGTCACAGCAAGAGGGGAGGAAACACCCTTGCTACTTCACCTGCCTGATTCATCTCTGCTTCTTGGCCTCCTCCCCAGCCTCCACTTCTGCCTCTTGAGTCTGGAAGGCCCTCTGCCATTGCCCCTCCCAGCTTAATAAACCCTGCTACCTTGTCAGCTTCTGACATCATCTCCTCTATCCCACCACCAATCCCTGGGCTCTGAACTTTCTTCGCTTGCGGGTTCTCCAGCTGGTGCCTCCCACCAGTGCCCATCCAGTCCATAACTAGTTTACTGCACAAAGGTAAAATATTAATCATTGCCCACTTTTACCTCTGGTACTGCTCGCCACTGGTATGTAGCCCTTAGAAAGTTACCCAGAAAGGAATTCAACTCTTGGGCTGAAAATCGTTCCCCATCTCTGCAGAAATCAGTCGTAACAAGTGGTTGAAGGAACTGCTCTTGATTGGGACTGAATTTGGGAGGTGCTTGAAAATGTAACTTGTTTGCCTGAGTAGTTAGTTCCAGTTCCCCACTACAGTTCTTGTGGTGATTGGGTCTGTTGAGGTTCTCCTTGCTTCAGGTGCTTGTGCCTGGTTGATACGCAAAGCCAAAAAGATGGCTCTTGCCATCTTTATTCAAGATCTTTAGCAGACTTCACATCTTCATTTAATTCCCTTTGGGAATTTGTATTGGCAATAAAAATATCGTATTTTTCCGTGTATAAAACTAGGTTTCCCCCCTAAAAATTAATGTCAAAAATTAGAGGACGTCTTATACATGGGAGCGTCTTATAGACTGAAAAAATGGTAGATCTCACTTTGCGAAGCGAGGTGGCAAACAGAAGTGTCTCTTTCACAAATAAAGTACTGATTGTGTCTTCGGATTAAAAATGTTGCAGTATAAGTATAGGTTATATTTGATCTTCAATACTTTTCACCGTGATCAAATAATAGATGGTGAACTTGTGGTTGGGGGGGTGGGGGGGAGTCTGCAGTAGAATATAAATGAGTCTTTTAACTGCAGGTTTTCTATAGCTTGGCAGATGTACTTGGCATTTGCATACCCAGACCACAAACTGATTGCTATGATAGGATTAGTTTATTCATATGCCAATACTCTTTTCTTAAAGGCACTTTCAATGTATTTTGGGGGTTTTCTATTGTTTGCTTAAGAGCACCACATGATAATTCATCACACAATGTGTAAGTGCTATCCAAACATCACAAAGGCAGTTCCAAAGTTCAGACATTTACCAGTCTTCCTCGTCTCAAAGCAGATAATGGCAAATCTTTATTCCATATTCAAGGCAATCAGAACTTTGGAGCGTCTTCAGAGTAAAAATACTGTGGAATCGAGCTGCAGGCCCTATGTTAACCGCAGCATAGTTAAGAGTTCACCTTATGTCAAAATTATTCTACATAATTTACAAACTATGACAAAATAAATATTTCAAGAGTCTCCCCCAAAGGGTAGTAACTACCAAAAATAACTAAAAGATAATAATAGCCAAAACACTTTCTCAGTTATTTAAATTCCATATTATGTACATTAGTGTCTGCCAGCTTCCTATTTAGATTGAGGCCCTGTAAATGACCTCTTTACTGATGAAGAGTGAAATGAAATTCAGCTCCTTTTTAAAATCCTGTGAACTCTGGCTTTTCTCCTCAGCTTTATTTGAAGGACATTTAACCAAGGGGAAAATATTACCTTGCTGCTTGTCAGTATGAATAATATTTGAATTTTTAATAGTTGTCTTATCCTTAAAGAATCCGACTTTGCAGTTCACTTTTTAGAAAGCTAGTTAATGTGACTTGCAGTGTTGCACTCTGCAAGGCCACAGTGCCCACAAGCAAATGAATCTCTATTAGCGCTTGGTAGATGTTTGTTTGTTCTCCACTCTAAATCTGGTGCCTGTATAAGCATAGCTAAAAACATCACCAGTGGCTGCAATTCATTATGGTGAATTGCATATACTATCAACCCTCCTGCACTTTGCACTTAAGGGAGATCAGATCCTCTCCATACTATTCAACGATTGCATGGTAATATGAGAGCCTCGTGCAGTGTTCCCATTCTCTAAAATGAGTTATGGTGATGCTATTTTATGTCTCTCTTGAGGTGGGGAGGGAGGAATAACTGCTTATCTATGAGAATCATATATGGGTGCCCCACTCTGATGTAGTGAAGGATCATGCTCTTGCAGTTTAATTCTAAGCTTGGATTATATCAAATTGTGGCTTTGTTCTAGTTGAAAATCACCAGTTTTATGTTGTTTGAGGGCTAGTAGGGTCTGATTTGACTGGGTGCCCTGACTTATGTTGCGTGTAAGTGCTGTTTGTTAGTGCAAAGCCATCATTGACTAGAATACCTCATTTACTGCTTGGTATTTATTGTAAATTGTTTACCATTTCTGTCTTGCCTTGTCCCAAAGAGCCCTCAAGCTGACTCAAAACAATAAAAATTGCAGTATTTAAAATATGAAGAAAATAAAATCAATATCATAAGAGGAGGAAATGGAACATGCGTTCAAAAAACTTTATGGAGGTAAAATATTCCAGAGCCAACATGACCACAGTAGTGTCTTCTCCTGGAGGATACTTCAGTTCTGACAAACATCCTAACAATGCCATTTTGATGTCATGCAAATTTGTGTTTTATAAGAAGTGCTGAGTGGGCTAGACCTAGTTTTTCCAAAGTCAAGCATCAGTAGCTAACACAGACAATTGTAGCCTTACACCTTTGAGATCACAGTAGAGTAAATTGAAAACTGACTTTTACAGGATTCAAGGTCCAAACTCTTTCTTTCATCATCAAAACTAATTGGTTGTAGCCATTTCATTTGTTGTAACACTTTAAAATCACCATGCCTTAAAGTAAAATGGCCTCAAAGTAAATTTCACATTTGTATCATGGGCTTTGTCCAATGGATCTCAGTTGCATATAAAGATTTGATCACATTTTATTCTTGTAAGAACTGTGAGATAGGTTAAGCTGAGAGAGAGTGAATGGATTAGATGAACAGGAATTTGAGGCTAATTCACCGTGGCCTTAAGATTAACATGTCTCTTCACCCTACGCTGACAATTAGTGTAATAGGGTGGTACCCTTCTGCTTTGTAGTAGTGATCAGTTTGATGACACAAATACCAAACCTTTCTCATAGAAGCTGTACTTAAATGTTCAGATAACACAACTTGCTTTCACGCCTAAAGCATAGAGACAACATGCTGCAACTGCTTCTCCTGCTCACTTTTTCTAGATTGAAAAATTCCAATAAACTATAAGGATCTGTTGCAGCATATGAATTTTCCACTGTTAGGCGCTAACAGCTTTATACAACAGTATAAACATTAAGTAGCTGGTTTTAGCTATCTCTCATCATTCCTTACAACTGCTAAAGCTATAATCTGCTGAAGCTGTGCAACATCACACCCTTCCTGAGATTTTCATAGCTACTGTAGCAAAACATATTAGATGTAGCCAGCGCAGCTGCATTCATATAGTTGCTGGAAGCAAATTCAATAGCTGCAGGGTCCTTGCTTAACCAAATTGTAAAATGTGACTCTGGGGTTGCGGTGCTCATGTCGCTTTATTGGCCAAGGGAGCCGGCATACAGCTTCCGGGTCATGTGGCCAGCATGACTAAGCCGCTTCTGACGAACCAGAGCAGCGCATGGAAACGCCGTTTACCTTCCCGCCGGAGCGGTACCTATTTATCTACTTGCACTGTGATGTGCTTTCAAACTGCTAGGTTGGCAGGAGCAGGGACCAAGCAACAGGAGCTCACCCATCGCTGGGATTCGAACCGCCGACCTTCTGATCGGCAAGCCCCAGGCTCTGTGGTTTAACCCACAGCGCCACCCGCATCCCATATGATGCAGCATACAGTGTGCTAAATCTATTAGTAGCAATCCTGGAAATTTTGATACTAAGCAAAGGAGAAAGGCACTTTGAAGCAGTGGCCAGCCGTCGGTTGCACAGCAGCAGCAATGCCGAGAGAGGGACAAGGATGAAGAAAACACTGAAGAAGTGGCTGATCTTGGGCTCTGTACCAGCAGCGCCAGCAGTATTAGGTAGAAAGGGGTCTAAGTCACCCTGTGCTGATCCTTTCAACCTCTGATATCTATATTGGTCAGTGGAACAGGACACAGAAAATATGAAAGAAAAATAACCGATGGTTGCCAACAGTGGAGAACCGTTTATAATAATGAAAGTTCAACTTAAGGCAAATTCTGTGGCGTGGTCACAGATATGGAAAAATTGGACAAAAGCAGACAAACATCTAGAAGAGAAAATGATGGTCTGTCTTCAAAAAGTAGTCAGCAAGGCAAAAGTAGTGAGCAATGAGAATAAGCAGAAAACTGGAAAGTAACATCCAAGGATAAATGGATGCATATTTATGTAAAATAGGCCATTTCCTCTCGAAAGAGAGAGAAAACTGCTCTGTTAGTAAACACAATTTTATTAGGCTTGTTTGTGATACTGTAAAGCATGTTAGTTGTTAGATGTAAAACTAAAGATGAAATCTTGGATGCAAAACATATGAAATGTCTGCTAAGGTTCAATGAAGTGGTCCTTGGTTACCCAAAAAGCAAGTGCTTTATGATATGAGAGAAACAGCATTAGAATATAATCTACTTTGTATTTTGGAGATTGGTTTGTCTGTCTATTCTATATAGACTTGGCCACCCGTTGAGATATCGTCCTCAAACTCAGAACAAAGTTTCCCAAGGTGGGGGCAGGAGTCTTTGTTGACAGTTGGCTACAGGCCATTTTGAATTACTGCCTGGTTTTAGGCCTCTTGTGATAGATATCATTGCCAAACTTGGCACAAGGGCTCCTGAGGTGGGAGAGGCAGTCTTCGTTAATGTTTGGAGCCTGGGTGTCACTTTGAATCCAGATGGCAGACTGAAACATGACTTTGGCCGGACCTCACCTGCCATATGGCTACCTCTGAAGGTATCACCCCATGGAGCAGGACTTTGCCCAATTTTTTCACGATGGTTCCAATCTCGAGATAATGTTGCTTAATTATGGAGGTGAAGGTGGCAATCTTCATCTACATTTGGCCACCAGGGGCCATTTTGGATCAAGATGATGGACCAAATTAACCCTAATTAAACATCTCCCTAAAATTCATTTGACTGTTGGTCAGGTGCTCCCTGGATCAGGTTGGTGCCTTTGATGTCTAAATTTCACAAATTTCACAAATTACACTATTAAAAAAATCATTTGAATTCTCAGGCTGTACCGGCTACTTGTAGTTAATATGCTCAGAAAATGATCTATGGTGCCTTATGGCTTTATTAAGGCATGCTGCTTTCTTTTGTGCATGAAAGCAAGGTATATCTAGAAATACTGTGCCAGTAATGAACTATTTATTTTACTTGTGATACTTTTGTGGCTCTAACTGTTCCATTGCACAATATGTGAGGAGCTCATGTGGAAAGACACACCAGCCCTATCTATTACTCATTTTCACCATTTTCTGATTTAAATCTTAAATTGGTGTGCAAAGCTCCTTTGCCCGGCGTTTAAGCTATTTAATCAGAAGCTGAGCATAAGCTGTGTGATGTGACACTACGGCATGTAGCAAAACTACAACATATCATGTTAGACTTAGTTCAGGCTGAGTAAGGAATAAAATTCCACTCCAGCCATCTTGAACTAGATGATCCTTTTCATCTGGAGTACATTTATCCCTCTATCCCTCGTCTTTAGGGAAAGTACACACAGCCCAGACCTAAAATGTAATACTTCATTAAAAACCCTGTATTGAATAACCACATTTTCAAAAGACACATTTCAGCTGATTGCAGGAATATGGCCCTCAGTGCATAGTCAGCAAATAAGAGGATGATGCCGATTAGCACAGACATAATAGCAAGAGTCTGTTGGGTCAATTTAAGGAAATGGCAGGAATCCTAGTGGCTGGGCGCACACCTATTCAGTGAAAGACCGTATAATAACTTAATCCCTATGATATCATTTTCATCGACATGTTGGTATTTAACTGCATTTTCTCCACCCACCCACCTTCTAGTCCAGGAAGGTAAAATAATAGCTTCTCCCCACTGAGCAAACAAACTTGAGATTCAGTTTACTGTACAATAAAATTTGAATAGGCTGATTCTATTTGGACCAAAGCGGGCTGAGAAATTCTGCCTGTCAAGGGTTTTGTGATCTCAAAGGAGAAACTTCATTTTGAAAATAAATATTATTTATGTCTGGAAAGTTTGCAGCTGTTTTCCACCGACTGCCCCGCTAAGACACACACACACACACACACACACACACACAAATTTGTATAACAGCTGGATTGGTCTGGGCAACTTACTGATCACTAAGTTCTTAGGAAGAAGAAAAATGCATACAATTTCTAAGTAAAATGTAATTTTTATAGACTGTATTGTGGAAAAACTGAGGTGACAAAACTTTCATAGGCTTGGTGATCATTCAGATCTCTAAGTGTACCTCCTCCATGAGAGAACTAGAAGACAGCAGGCCTATTTTGTGGTGGCTCCTTGCTTGTGGGTTGCTTTCTTCAGGGAGCCTCCCCTGGCACCTTCATTAAATAACTTTAGAAGCCAGGCAAAAACATTCCACTTCTCCCAGGTCTTTGGCTAATTAAATATTCTCCGGCATTTAAAATGGTGGGGGTGGGGTGGGGGTATTGTTTTTGTTTGTTACTATGGTATGTATTTTTGTGATTCTATATTGTAACCCGTCCTCTGATCCTTGGATGAAAGGCCGTACAGAAACTGAATACATAAAATTAAATAAATAAATGCTGAACCAGAGAGTGGAAATATATTGTGTCCCACAAACTGACCGCCTTGCAGGAAGTTGGGCTGAATAACAAGACACCACGTAGCAGCAAAAACTTTGAAATAAATTAAGTGCATATGCCATGTAGATACAGTGGTACCTCTGGTTACGTACTTAATTCGTTCCGGAGGTCCGTTCTTAACCTGAAGCACCACTTTAGTTAATAGGACCTCCCACTGCTGCCACGCTGACGCCGCACGATTTCTGTTCTCATCCTGAAGCAAAGTTCTTAACCCGAGGTACTATTTCTGGGTTAGTGGAGTCTGTAACCTGAAGCGTATGTAACCTGAAGCATATGTAACCCGAGGTATCACTGAACATACAAAACTGAAGAGTTGTAACATTAAGATATGTAGTCCATTTTCTGACGACAGGGAAACTTTCTTTCCTTTCCCAGGAGTGGTACAAAGGGCAGCCTTAACATATGGAACAACGTCTGGTCAGAAGACAGGGTCAACCTGTGAACTGGCAGGTTGGCAGGACTTGCAAACAGGGCTGCTCTCGTCGTCTCTCCAAGAGCAATTGCAGGTTCTACTCTCACTCTCAACTAATGCACAGCACCACTCTAGTTTCTCAGTTTTCTCCTCTAGGTCATTCTCTGGAAACAGGGATGGAAGACTTGAGCCAGGGGTGCTGACGCTTTCCTTTGGGACTGATATTAGTTCCCAGAATACAGTATTATCCAGCTCAGCACATGTCCCTAGATAATGCTCAAGAGAGAATGTGAATGACTGACTATCTGAACAACTGACTATCTGACTATCATGTCAATTTGGAGGGGAAAAAATAGTTCACCCCAGTCATAATAATACCAAATACCCAGAAAGCAGGACCAGGTGGGCCATGTGGAGATGTTTCCAAATATAGAAGTAGGACCTGGCTGGTGACACTGAGTGGGACAGCTTTACACTTTTACAGTGGTACCTTGGGTTACATACGCTTCAGGTTACATATGCTTCAGGTTACACACTCCGCTAACCCAGAAATAGTGCTTCAGGTTAAGAACTTTGCTTCAGGATAAGAAAAGAAATCGGGCTCCGGCAGCGCGGCAGCAGCAGGAGGCCCCATTATCTAAAGTAGTGCTTCAGGTTAAAAACAGTTTCAGGTTAAGAACAGACCTCCGGAACGAATTTAGTACTTAACCCGAGGTACCACTGTATTCCAATTTGATATTGTTGGTTGTTATGCTTTCAATATTCAGTAACATTTCGTTAAATTTTCAAACTGGCCTGGTTTTATGGCATTCTTAAATCCAGAACCTGGAAAAGGGGACACTGTTAGAAGCTATACAACACATTTCCAAGAACAACAAAAATATTATTCAAGTTTTGGTTTTGGCCATGGTCATGTTTATTTTACACTTCATCTTTTTTCCCTTGCAGAAAGGTTAAAAGACTTGGTTTAAGCTTTAAAAAAATCTTTTATTAAGCAAACAAAAATAAGAATTAGACATTTTCAGTTTCTAAGAAATAAGGAAATTAAAACATCCTAAGCCAATATAAAACAAACTTATTTCCACTACAAATGCTGTTTTGGAAGGAAAAAAATATTTGAGCTTTCATAGGAAGCCCTTTTGTTCTTCAGAACTGAGATTGGTGTCCTAACCTTCTTCACATTTACTTGAGAATATGATCTACATTGAAGTGTTGCCTCCCCCCTGATGCTACCCCACATGGGGGGATATGTGTGAATTTGGCAGCTATACGGACAGGGCCAGTTGTCTGAGTTCTTTTCAACCCTGTGAAGTTTCAAAATATATAGCTAGAATGTAATGCTGAAGTTTTCATACGAATTACAAATAGTATTCCATTTTTCACTATTACGCAAGTCCCAGGCCTTTGGATTGCAGCGAACTCTTCACTCATCAAGATCACAGTAAATATTATCATATGAATCCAATGAGTTGAATTCAACATTTGAGGGTTGCTGTTGTGCAAGCTTACATGTCACTGATATAACAACAACAATAGCAGCAGTAGTGTGAGGGCTTTAGCAACATCTTTAGCAAGCACAAGACCCCCACTTGGATCTGGCTGTTGCACTACCTTAAGAACAAGTCTCCTGCTAGTGCAATGGCAGTTGCACAAGCAGACTGTCACAATTGGGATATCATCATATGGGTACAAACATATTTGCTAATCTAAATTTCCTATTGAGTGACTGTTTAATTTTCCAATGAAACTCCAAACCCCAGTGTCCATTCTGATAAATGAATTTACCCTGCAGTTTTATAATCTTGGAGAGATACTTAGTCAAGATGGAGCCAAATATTTAATAGAATCATTAACTTTGCTACACTGTATTTTAAGAGAAGTGATGTTACTGGGGGAAAACAACCCGTTTGGGGAGTTCTTCCAGATGGTGGTTATTTCTTCTTGCTCAAGTTTTCCACCCAAATCTTATGCATCTATAGTCATCACTGCAGTCCCGTCCCGTCCCCCCCCCCGTTACAAAATTATAGGAAAACCAGCAGGATAAGTGTTGGGTACAGTCCCAACATATGTGTACAGTGTAATCACAAAGCTGTCTAAATATCTGTGCTGAGAGGTTACATAATTCTCGCACTTGCTCATGCGAACTTTAGTAGAGTCTGTCAAATAATTTGATTTGGGCACTTTCCCATTTAACTATGCAAGAGGTTGTGGAAAATAATTCATTCTGAATAGAGAAAAAGACTCCAGAGTACTGTGATATACTTTGAGGTGTGTTAGTAGTGATTTTGCGGGGGAAAGCAGTAAACCTAAGAAACACACAGGGCTTAATTTATGTTAGAGCTCAACCCCACCAGTCCATCTATTTTCAATGGCTTAACCATGAAATATGGATAGAAGAAAGTGAGGCTGATGAAATGCAGAGCGCTCAGTAAGAACAGAGGATGCCAGCATATCTGGGATAATAGGAAAGAGCATCCCGATCACAGTGCTTCTGGACAGAAGTAATCCCTGGGATTTTCTTCCACTCCAAAATCAGCACCAGGCATAACAGTAATTGATTTAGGTGTGCTGCTGCTGCTTGACAGTGTAATCCTATCTATGTCTATTCAGAGGCAAGCCCCATTTAATACAGCTATGATGACCTCAAGTTAAGTGGGTATATGATTTCAACATGTGAAGACCAAAGCCCGCTTTGGTCCATGAGATGCAGAATCTCACGGATCGTGACCTGTCTGCAAAGCAAACTAACTCACTTCTGGCTGGCACACAGTCATGCTTTTGGCTGCTTACAGCACATTTTTAATCAGGTGACTGGCAAACCCACCACCATCCCATTTGATTCGTAATAAGCCGGCCTGCTGAGCCAATTCTTCTAAAGGAAATGGGGAAATAGCTCAGGTTATTCTAAGCCCATTCACATACCAATCACATGCCTTCAATAACAGAATCGGAAACACCCTTGGAAAGAGTTAAAGATGAAAATGACAACTGCAGCTCTGTGCGAGTAAGGATGCTCGAGGTGGCTTTGGCAGCACTTCCTTCCTGTTTTCACCTCCCATGAAACCGATTTCAACAGGACAATTCATTCAGAAGACAAATACAAATTTCCCTAAAGCTTGTTGAACGTTCTTGAACCTGGAATGGAACTGGGGAGGAGGGGTCCTTCGAACACGTTACGTTGCCATATACAGTAGTTCTTTCTATGCAGGGTTTTCTGTGACCGTGCCGCAGCCATTGTGCAATGTTTGTTGGTCATTTGTAGCCTTTATCTTCCAAAGCAGCCCTTTTCTGTCAAACTTGGCTCCATTACCACTGAGAAAGCTGTTTCTTGTCAGATTTCTTGGCTGATGCTTTTCTTGATGTGACCTTTCTCTTTGGGATGTGTCAGTGACATTCGGTTATATCACGCAGCACATAGCAGAACATAACTTGGAGGGATTGTCAAAGAACAGTAGCATAGGATCTATTCAAGCCTTTCCTCAACTAATGAGTTAAAAAACTGAGTAATATGCCAAAAGTTAATTGGGTGAGATACTCTCCCCTGTTCTGGCCCCTTTGTTCTTCTTGAAATGGGAACTAAAAGTTGGCCGTTTTATGGGCTGCTAAAAAATCTCTCTCAAGAGAAGGGAACATGTTCCCATTCTTTCTGACATAAAGAATATCTGGCATCATGTGAGGGTGAGCAATACCGGTCTGCCAAGCAAAAAAGTGCAACTTCCTTTAGGCTTTTCATATGGCCTAGCTCATTGCTCAGGTGTGATGGACAATTTTGGCCAATGGACTGCTCTTTTGGTTCACATCCACTTGTGGGATAGTCAGTCAGGTAAAATTGTCTTCTGGTGACACAAAGAATAAGCAGCAATTCATATCTGATTGTGAATCTGGTTTAAGCTTTGGGGGTGAACTGCCTGATTGCGTGCTTGCTTCTGGAGCCTCCGTAGTGCCTTTGCAGACGGTATAACTATATTTGCAGAATAGGTTATTGCAACTGCTTCAAGAACCTGAGGAGAAGCTCCCATTAGCAGATGCCAACAGATGCCAAGACTGCCCCCCTCACTTATTACAATTTTACTTATTCCCTATTTTCCCCAGGCATCTGAGCGTATGAATCATATTAAAACAAGTTCGTTGGCATCCGTCTGTCTCGGGAGACAATGGAGGAGTGTGTCTTTGGGTGGTCAGGTCAAGCTGAAACATTAAACCACAACCATGAGTAGATACATCATCTGCCTACTGGACAGGAGGGTCAAATGGCCAGCAGGGCAGGCTCAGGACCTGAGGGTATGTCATTGCCTAGGCAAATGTTTCAACTTGCCACTCTATGGCTAACTGCAGGATCTGAATGGTCCCTGATCTGAATGGTCTCAGTTTGAACCAGAAGCTTCTGACACATGGCCAACATTCAGCAGATCCATTTCCCCCATCAATAGAACAAACCACTTTTTCAATGTCTTTCTTCCTCCAAGTTCTTAGAAAGCCACCAGCCTTGTTCCTTTGGAATAAGGCCATCCTAGTAAACAGAAACCTGTTAGTTCTGTGAATGTGTTTACTGTAGCATAAGCTTTCATGATCCAGACCATTGTTAGATGCTTATTCTCTGTTGGCAGAGTAGGATAACCCTTCATCTAATGAAGTAGACTCTGGCCGATGAAAGTTTAATGCCACAGTAAAGGTATTAGTTTTTAAGGGGCCGCATGACTCTGTTGGTTTTGTTGTAATAGACTAGGGTTACAATCCTAATCCTATTTGTCTGGGAATAAGATCCAATAGGACTTACTTCGGGGTAGACCTGGTTAGGACTGCAATGTAACACGGTCACCTACCTTTAATAAGTCCCAGGAGCTTTGTTTAATTATATGTAAAGCTTTTTTAAATAAAAAAATGGAATACAATAAATGTATTGATGATAATATGAGGCCTATTGTTTATCTATTACAGTGACTTACAAAACAGAGATGTTAAATGTTTACATGCAGATGTTTGGGCTTCTGCCTTTGTCAGTTGCTTTGATGTGAATCAAAGGATGCTGCCGCCCAAGTGTTGGTTACAAAGCACTGAGGCTGTAATATTCAGAAGTGTTGCATTTCTGTAGCTGAGCAAATGCAGCACTCCTGAATATTCCATCCTAAGTGTTCCATACCCACAACCTTGGCCACAGCATCCTTTGATTCACCTCAGAGAAGCTGAAGAAGGCAGACCTTTTGCTGTAAGAATTCAGTTATCTTAGATTTGTAAGTCACTGTAATTAACTGCAGTCTACCAGGATCCAGAGCAAATTTGTCTGGAGTACTATTTGAGATCTAAAAATCCTTCCTCAACCTCGGCCCTCCATATGTTTTGAGACTACAATTCCCACCGTCCCTGACCACTGGTCCTGCTAGCTAGGGATCATGGGAGTTGTAGGCCAAAAACATTTGGAAGGCCAAGGTTGAGGAAGCCTGAGATAGATGATAGATAGACAGAAAGAAAGAAACTGAAATTCTGTATCCATATTAATGGATGTGACACTGGATGTGACAATAATCCGGCAACCATGAGAGCTTTCCTCTCAGTGCAAATACCAGCTGTAGGGAGGGGGGCAATCTGGACCAAAACCTCCCAAGCAACTTGTGTCAGCCCAGCTGGTGCCAAATGTATTGCTCTGCTATCCTTTGGACCATATCAGAAAGGGCTAGAGCAGGGTTTTGTCATCTGGGCAGTCCAGGACCTCCATATACACTGTCTAGGCTTGCACCCCAGGTAGGTCACATCAGTGCTGCTAATATAGCAGTTTGACTTCACCCCCGGAGGCATACTCCATACCCTCCAACATTTCTCCGATGAAAATAGGGATATCCTGAGGAAAAGTGAGACATTCCGGGATTAAATCAGAAACCAGGATGGTTTCTCCAAATCAGGGATGTCCCTGGAAAATAGGGGCACTTGGAGGGTCTGTTACTCCATTGTCTCTTGAGACAGAGATGCCTACTTCCCTGAATCCTAGCAGGGTCCTTGACAACAGGAAGAAGACAAGTCTCATTCTGAGAAAACCAAGTGACACATAAAAAGCCTTACATAGTCGTATATAGGCAAAACCTAGGCAACGTGGAAACATATGTATTGCTAACAGAGAACGTAATCACACTTTCACATCTGGAATTCATGTTCATATTTACTTAATAATAATTAGGAGGAGCCTGTGGTGAGCTTCGTTTCCCATCTGGGAACATAACATCACAATAACTAAAAATAAAGATGAGGAGAAAAGGCAAATACGATTTGTATTATGTAACTGTATAACACTTTGAAAATATCTTGCACTGCAAACTAAATGGCCTTTCGTAACCATGATTAGGGCTCCCAAGCTGAGTCTAAAGTTAGTCAGTCACTCAAAGACTGCAGACAAATGCTAGTACATAACTTGGGAACTCCCAACAGAAAATAAAAGTAACACTATTGCATCCCACATTCCAAAGGATTTCCTGGGCATTTCTCCATTCTCCTTCCTCACCTTTCCATGACCAAAATTAGTTTTATTACCACAAAATCTTCAAGGAGTGTTCAAAAGGGCAACTTCCTTTGGTTATTTCTAGATGTGCATGCCCAGATTCAATGTTTTATTCCTTCTTCGAACGAGAACAAGTATTCGTTTTGAGACTCTCACAGAAAGTGAACAGAAGACTGCTGACAGAACATGGCCAGCGGTGGCATCAGTGGGCAGCTGATCTGATCCTGCCAGATCCTGTTCCCTTCTGCACACAACTGTTCTATACTTGGAGCGAAAGAGGCCTATGCAGACCTTAAGGAGCTGCATGGCAAGGAGATTGCTTTGATTAGGAAACTGACATGGCGAGGGGGTTAAGCACCCTTGCCTGCCGCACTATTGTTCTGATCAAATTGGCAATGTGCTTCCCATGGCTACGTTTCATAAGAAAAAGAAGAGATCCAATCACAGATATCCCATGTAACATGTAGTTTAGCTCTTAACAGTGGCGCCAAATAAAGCATCTGACATTTCTTTCATCAGTTTTCAGTTGCTCAGTAACAAGATATGAGATACATACTTGTGGCATGAGAAGGCTTTCATTACTTTCCAGTTTTCCTTAAGTTGCATATTTATCATCACAAGTTTAACAGAAACATTCTGACTTGCCTGACTTGATTTGACCAAAAGGCTGACACTGTCAGTACAAGATACTCTTTTCACCACTAATTTGTGCTTCAAGAACCCTCCTGCACACACCCGGTCATCCTATCACAGTAATAAATGAGGCAGAAGAAACTCCAGATATGCATGGATATTTATGTTAAATGCCACTTCACACATGAATGATGGATTAGATCATGGGTAGGCAAACTAAGGCCCAGGGGCCGGATGCAGCCCAATTGCCTTCTCAATTCGGCCCACGAACAGTCCGGGAATCAGCGTGTTTTTACATGAGTAGAATATGTGCTTTTATTTAAAATGCATCTCTGGGTTGGAAAACAGCTGCAAACTTTCCAGACATAAGTAATATTTATTTTCAAAATGAAGTTTCTCCTTTGAGATCACAAAACCCTTGACAGGCAGAATTTCTAAGTCCGCTTTGGTCCAAATAGAATCAGCCTATTCAAATTTTATTGCACCATTGACCTCCAACTACAGAGAGAGGGATCCATAACAACCTACAGCACCTCAGCTGTTCTTCAAGGGAGCATAGGAGTACCCCCTTAAGAATTTTGGGAAATGGTCCATGGGATTTTGCTTACATAATAGCTTAATCATAGAGATTATTCTTTAATTTTCTCCTGCAACACTTTGGACTTTTCCTGCCTTGTTATTTTACTACAGCTAACCCCACTGGCAACATCAAATCACCTCAGGAACACGGGGAAATTAAAAGGCCGATTAAATGTTTTAATACTTTTAATCCTTGCTTGTTATAATTTGATAACTGAAACAGATTTTCTCTGTGGGCCTCATATCAAATCACTTTCAAGCTGAAAGAAACCAGAAAAGCTTTTAACTTAATTGAGGCGGTATGAGCAGCTCAGAACTATCTCAAAGGCTATAGGATATTGCATCATAGTTTTCCTCGTTTCAGTGCTCTCCTAGTACTTCTCCTCCTTTATTTAAATTCAAATAACTTATTATTATATTTTCCCCTAAACAGTTTTGATGGGATTTTGTTTTAAACAGAGAGGTTTTAAAACACAAAGTCTGGGCTTAATAAAAACAGCTATGAGTATCAGGAAGTGGCAAATTACAATCCAAGTACAGCAAACCCAAAACACACCTGTCCTCATACTTGGCTTTATATATTCCATGTATAATCCTGGCTCAGTGCTAAGTAGGGAAGGACACTTTCCACATAATGTTCTTGAAACTGGCATTGGAATGCCTTCTCAAATAGGATCAGTTACTCAACCTTGCCATATCATCATCTCTGCAGAAATGGCTCCAGCTGGTGAGGGTGGAGGAGGACATAACATGATGACATGTTCACAACAAAAGGTATGTGATCCTTCATGGGCTAGAAAAGAGTGGGCGAGCTCAACGTGAAAACGTCTTTGGCAGCAACCCAATGTTGTATATAGCATGTAGTTCCACAGTCCAGGTCAGTGTGAGGTATCATTTCACTGATGGCTGGTATAAACATACAAGGCTAAGATACAGATACAGTGGTACCTCAGGTTAAGTACTTAATTCGTTCCGGAGGTCCGTACTTAACCTGAAACTGTTCTTAACCTGAAGCACCACTTTAGCTAATGGGGCCTCCTGCTGCTGCTGCGCCGCCGGAGCATGATTTCTGTTCTCATCCTGAAGCAAAGTTCTTAACCTGAAGCACTATTTCTGGGTTAGTGGAGTCTGTAACCTGAAGCGTATGTAACCTGAAGCGTATGTAACCTGAGGTACCACTGTATTGGATAAGTTAGCCCACATAAAGGAGAAAGGGAAAAGTTCCTTGGCTGTATTACAGTGCACCATACATCTATGGGCTGCTAATTTCCTTCTTTACTTCTGAAGCATAAGGACATTCAGCCCAACTAATGAACATAAATAATCCCCGATCAATGTTGGCAAGAAGGTCTTTCTGAGGGCTTACAACTGAGGGATAGACAGATAAGGCTCCATCTTAGGTACAGAAGTCCGCTTAGAAACTCATGGATGACAATCCTCAGTGAAACGGAGAAAGACTTCATTTCTGGCCATTTCTCCTCCCCATGCAACCCTCTCCCACAAATTTGCTCTTGAAGGTAAGCACACCTCCTGGAGCAAATTGAGGGGGCTGCAGAGGATAGGAGGAATAGCTGAAGATTGCCTCTTTCCTTGTTTCATTTAAGTCTTCTGTCAGCAGATTGATACTCAATGGATTCCACACAGTGATTTTTCTAAAGAAAAAGAAGAAGAAATGATTTAGCTTCTTGAATAAAACCAAAAGATGCCAAACTCAGCTATACCCTTCTAATAAAAAAAATAAATCCAAATATATTCATTGTCAAATTTACTGCTCGATTCGAGACGGAAATGTGCCCTTCTGCAATCTAAAATATAGAATTTTGGACCTACAATGAAAACAATGGCAGCTGTTTTGTTTTAATACACTCAGTGACTCTTAGTGAAACACATGTAGTTGTTTTAATTTTATGGTATGCTTAAGCAGCACCTATAATTGTGAAGATACAGATTACCCAGTTGCCATACACTTCCAGGCCCAGCTCTGAACAGTTTTTAACATGCAAAACTCCTTATAAATCAGTTGGGAGTCTTGTCTTATAAAGGATATTAGAAGTGGATTATTGTACTAGGTACAATGTGTACCAGAGAGAGAAAGAAAGAGAAAGCAAGAGAATGACCTTTTAAACATTTGCAGGGGATTTGTACTGGTTATATAAAAAAGTCATTTGCATCCAGAGCACTAAAATTAAATATTTATAATGCAAATCAAACTGTAACGTAAAAGGTGCAATTCAAGTAGCTGAACTCGGTAAGATTTAAGGCGCCCCTTTGGCAAACATGCAACAAATTTCCACTATAAATATTTACAAGGAGATTAATTTTATTTACTTTCATTTTTATTATTGTAATAAATTTACCTACTATTATTTGGTACTTCAGTTGCCCATGGGCTTCTTACATATTTGTTTGTTTGCATGCTATAAAGATTAATTGCCTTTAATGCTTAGTTTATATTAATATAAATAATGAAGCAATTTGAAAGACAAGGATGAGGAAGGCCTTGGACCTAAAACAGACGTGAAGGGCCAGTGTTCAGATTGTCTTCTATGTACATTACCATATTTCCTTTAAATTACTTGGATGGTGTTGCCTTACATTCTATTGATATGCAGAAGTGGGTCACCTGATGGGGTGGAGCTTCTAGCAAGTGGGTCAGTGTTCCTAACTGGGAAGGTGTAGGTGCAAGGCTGCAGATACCCAACACAATGTCCCTTTGCTAAAGTGTGCAGTTCTGAACCACCCAACCCCTTTTTACAGGGCTGCTTGGAATTGTGCTTATTTAAGAGCAATGATCTTTGCTCCCAATACAGTAATGTGTGAGCTCAAGAGTTGGCACTGTATGGTTTGTTTTAATCTTCTAGAATAGCAATTATCAGTTCTTTTGGGTGGGAGCGAATGAGGGGCTTGAATCCTACCTGCTGCTTACCCTCCCAATGTTAAAGGAGGATAAGGGGATTGCAGAGAAGCTGAACAAATTCTTTGCATCTGTCTTTACAGTGAAAGATATAGGGCATATCCCTGTGTTTGAACTAACTTTCAGAGGAAGGGTGTCTAAGGATCTGAGAAAAATAGTGGCAACAACAGACAAGGTGCTGGGTCTTCTAGACAAAAAAATGACAAATCACTGGTCTTAAAGGCACCCACCCAAAAGTTCTTAATGAACTCACGTATGAAATTGCTGACCTGCTAATAAAAATAAGTAACGTATATAAGTCTGCAAATTCAGCCCCTATACCTGACAACTGGAAACACTATTTTATAAAAAGATGATCCAGTGGAGATCCTGGAACCTGCAGGCTGGTTAGCTTAATGTCTGTCCCAGGAAAGCTGGTGGAAAGCATATCCAAAGATAAAATTACCAATCCTATAGAAGAAGAAGTCTTGCTGAAGCAGAACCAGCCTGGCTTCTTCATGGGTAAGTCCTGTCTCACTATCCTGTCAGAGTTCCTCAAGTGTCTGCAAGCAGATGATCTGGTGGAGATAGTTTACAGTGGTACCTCTTAACCTGAGGTACCACTTTAGCTAATGGGGCCTCCCGCTACCGATGCGTTGACGCCGCACAACTTCTGCTCACATCCAGGGGCAAAGTTCGCTACCAGGAGCATCTACTTCCGGGTTAGCAGAGCTTGTTACCCGAAGCATTCATAAGGAGGACGGTACATAACCCGAGGTTCCACAGTACTTGGACTTTCAAAAAGCTTTTGACAAAGACAAATGACTCCTGAGTAAACTTAGAAGCCATGGAATAAGAAAAGAGTTCCTCTTGTGGATCAGTAACTGCATTGATGTAAAAGTGGAGTTCACCCCAGGATCAGTATTGTGACTTCTGCTTTTTAACTTGTTCATAAATGATTTAGAGCTAGGGGTGAGCAGTGAGGTAAGCAATTTTGCTGATGATTCCAGATTGTTCAGGGTCATTAAAACAGAGAGACTGTGTTAGCTGGGAAAAGGTGAAGGCCATTCTAGGGATCATTAGGAAAGCAAATGGAAAATAAAATTCATATCACAACACCATTATGGAAAAGAAAATTCATATCATAACACAAATAGTGCAGCCACACTTGGAACATGGTGCACAATTCTGATCACACCTCTAAAAGGATATCAAACAGCTGGAAAAGGTTCAGAAAAGAAAAGCCCAAATGATCAGGTGGATAGAGCAATTTATCTAACCGTTCTGTTCTTGGATAATTGCTGTATTCCAAGGTAAGCTGCACAGGTGGGTCAAATTCTTGCCTGCACTATAAGGTATATGAAAAATGTCTGCCTGTAGAATTGCTGTCTCTTTAGGTTCACAGAGTCCTTGTGGAGTAGGCAGAGAGGTGGAATTTGCTTTCTCACAAAGGAAAAGCACACCACATGAATTCCACTTGCCCACCCACCCCCTTTCTGAAAAAGTTTGAAAAAATATTATTTTTCAAACTACCTCTAAACTTAATTTCCTGGCATATGTTTACAGGGAAGGAGTTTTATTTGTCCAGTTAATCTTTCATAACATTTCCTCGTATGACATATAATCTCCAACATGTAACACCTGAGGCCCAGAATTTGGATGGCATCCCAGACCCCATCATTTGCTTTCCAATCCACCATTACCCCCTTTTTTATTAACAAGGATGAGGGGAAACATTGAGGGTTTTTGTTTTTTTTGTATTTTACAATGTTCTCTGAAAAGGTAGTTTGAAATGTTTCTGACAATAAGCCAGCTTTTATTACAGCAGACTCTTCCATGGAAAAACATCAGAGCCAAAGATGCACCTCCGGTGTATCAAAGAAAATCCAATTATAGTTGTGTCTAATTTAATTATTTATTTATTCACAAAGCTTGGAAATCATTTCAGAGCATTTCATATCTTTATGGAAGATGATTTTAAGGGGATTTTATAATAAGGACAAAAACATAATTAAATGCAGCACCTAGCTAAAGACAATTAAGGCCTATCTTATGTCAAGATAAGCCAAGGCATTTAAATAATGTAGTCATTTAGAAGATGCCTTGCAAGAAAATATTGTAGTGTGGAGTGCTGCTGTTTAGCATTCCAGTCAGTCCATCAGCCAGCCAGCCATGCCATGCTCCAGGATATAGTATTCTATTTCATCCCCACTCCAGTAGCTTATTCCTGATCCAATCTGATATGCCTGGGAACACATGCTCATCACTGACACTCCTGAGGGTACTGTGGTTTCCTTGTGTCTGGTATGTTTGGTGTGGTAGGATGATATCATAGGTACGTTTTCTACCACTATGCCTGAATGATGGGGTGGGGCATCTTTGGCACGATGGTCCATGATTGGTGTTGCCATGGATACTGAGAAGACTGCCTATCAGAATTCTTATTTCCAGGGTTTTTTGTTTTTTTAGTGGGTGTGCCTAGGAGCCAAAGACATAATACAGAGGGAGTTGTTAGGAGTTGGCTGAAGGTTATTTGTGCTAGGGCTTGGATCCGCCCCCCTTTTTTAAAAAAGAATAATGCTGTTTTAATTTATTTTTTAAAATCTTGATTACAGAGCAACTGGGCATGCACCAAAGCACAGCACCAGTGAGACCCCAGCTACCCAGACAGAGCAAATTATGCCCTGGCAGAAAGAGTTAGAATTTATTTTTCCTTCTGAAAAACTAAGTTCTCCTTAATCGGCAACTTTACATATAAATTAGTATAGTGGTACCTCGGGTTACAAACACATTACAGATTCCGCTAACCCAGAAATAGTACCTCGGGTTAAGAACTTTACCTCAGGATGAGAACAGAAATCGCGCGCTGGCGGCATGGCGGCAGCGGGAGGCCCCAGTAGCTAAAGTGGTACCTCGGGTTAAGAACGGTTTCAGGTTAAAAATGAACCTCAGGAACAAATTAAGTTCATAACCAGAGGTACCACTGTATATGCATATTTTATGCAAATTTTGTCTCACGGGCCTGCACCCCAAGTCTACTAAGAACCTAGAAGTACCTCCAAGATACCCTGATGTAAAGGTGGCTGCTCAGCTTCAGACAGCACCAGGGGACTGGAATTTGTAGGATGAAGAACTGTGCAGCAAGACTTAAAATGTCTTAAGCCAGCACTATGGCTGTTGGCATGCAAGCCTAATTGGACAGCTGTAACTTTCTCTGGCACTCTTTTCCCTATCAGCCTGTTAGCCATTTGTGTGCTGCAAATTGATCTGGCACATGGCACAGCTGCTTTTGGACTGTGTTTGGTTTAGTCTCTATGCTACAAAAGAAGGAGCATTTTAGCTACTTTTGCTAGTCATGGTTGATGTCAAATTATCAAGCTTGTTTTTAGTGTGGAAACAAAATGATTTCCATATGCAAGCAAAATCCCTACGCAAATCCATCAAGCCTGAAGCCTCAAGTGATTTTCATTCCCAAATGAGAGAACACTAGCATGTTAACTATTAATATACAACACTGAGCTGGCAAATCACACATCCTGATTTCTGGGGGTTTTCAGCCATGAAAGTGGTAGCAATGTGAACGACCTAATTGTTTCCAACACTACCTATCTATGGAACTTATTGCCAAAGAAAACACAAACACAAAAAATGTAATTTGTTTGCTAGAAAACAAAGCATGAGTTGAATTATAAAATAAGAAATGTTGCAGGGACGACAACTGTAAATAATGGGTGGCAGCCAATGGATTTCTCATGAAAGTCCTCTTAATACATTGGAGGCCTCTGCCAATGGAAGGGGGTGAGTAATTACTACTGACTGAGGTCCCAATCCAGCTTCCAATGTTCTTTTTACTACTACTACTACTACTACTACTACTACTACTACTACTAATTTTATTATTTATACCCTGCCCATCTGGCTAGGTTTCCCCAGCCACTCTTGCGGCTTACAACACGTAAAAAATGGTAAAACATTATAGATTTAAAAATTCCCAATACAGGGTTGCCTTCAGATATCTTCTAAAAGTCAGTTCTTTATCTCCTGACATCTGATGGGAGGGTGTTCCACTGGGTGGGTGCCGCTACTGAGAAGGCCCTCTGTCTGGTTCCCTGTAACTTCGCTTCTCGCAGTGAGGGAATCGCCAGAAGGCCCTCGGAGCTGGACCTCAGTGTTCAGGTTGAACAATGGGGGGTGGAGATGCTCCTTCAAGTAAACTGGGTTGCAGTCTAGCTGCCGCATTCTGGATTAGTTTGAGGGTTCTCCAAATCATCCAATCAGATTTTAAGGGGGCCCCAGGTTGCTCGGGGGAAAATAAAAATAGCTTCCCCACTACAGTTAGCAGAGACAACCATGGGATCATGCAATGGCATAACTTTCATGGAAGGGTACCACTGGGTACATTCCCTCTGGACAAATTTCATTTGTGAAATATTCCCAGCCAAAGTGTTAATTACTGCTAGAGTTGCCCAACTTCCATGCCGGATGACAAACTTGCGTATTGATGGGAAGACATTACCTCTCCACATATAGATGAGGGAGGATGAAAGAAACTGTCTAATCTTAAGGGGATAGGCTATGGGTCAGCCAGAACTGTCCCACACGGAAACCATAGCATTTTCAGTTCTCATCACAAAATGCTTCCTACCAAGTTCTGTTCTTTCATGTGATTTCACTGTCAGATTTTGAAGCTTTCAAGGTTCAAAGGGAAAAAAAGTATTTAGCAACCAAACAAAATGGTTGAAAAATGTAACCTGTCGATTAATATTGTCGTGTTTTGGAAGGGAGAGGGGCACTTGAGAGATTTTGTGCCTTGTGTACCAATCTTGGACACTATGCCTCTTGACTTGTCATTTGCTGCATCACCTCAGGCAGCAATATGGGGCTTATAAATTACTGATTTAGCCAGTGAATAGTATCTAGCTTATTTAAGTATGAACAAATAGTTTAACTAAGGGAAAGTGATATTATGATGAAAACACAAGCATAGGTTGAAGCCTGCAAAAGATGATTTCCCTTCATTATTTACTCTTTTGTCAAGATCTTACAGGACTATGAGGAGCTTAGAATTGTCAAACCTGAATACTCGTTAAACAGTGAATGTACAAATCAATGAATTACCGATGGGAGTTTGTTTAGACTGCTTCAGCTGTAATACAACATGTTACCTCCTCCACTAAATAATTATATACTTATTAACTGAAGTGATCTGCTGAGATGCATGAACCAGAACCTGGATGTACTGTATACACTGCTCAAAAGGGGAAGGGGCTCAAGAATTTATTGCTCAAGGAGAACATTTGCTGAGGCTTTATAGGAACTTTTTTTTTAGAGCTTGTTACTTACATTAAACCAAACCATTTGGAAATCTTGGCCAGAGGCAATTTAAGCCATGAAAAATTAACTCCCCGAGTAATTCTGTCAGAGTCTAGTGATGGAAGGAGCCCCTGTAAATTCTTAATCTCCCTTTCTTCATGGTAAGACAATATAATTCTATAGAAAGGAAGGTCAAGGAGCTGATCCTCCCACAGTAGGTCTCCAAAAAAGCAATCAAGCTAAACTAGCAGGGAGTGGATTCCAAGAGAACGCCGTGGAGAATGGCTTTTCTCTTCCTCTGCAGGTACCTTCAAATGGGGAGGATTCCTGGGACTAGTGGCTTAATTTCTCTGGCTACCGTGCTAATCACATATGCCTAATTACTGTCTTTCTTTCTTTCTCCTCCAGACTGTCATTCTTCTGTCTTTTAGCTCCTTTAATAGAGGGACAATGTGGATACAAAGGGTATGGAAGCTGGCTAGACACCTGGTGGACCTCTGAGTCTTTAGGGTATACTTTTTTCCTCCTCCTCCTCTCCCCCTCCTCTCTCTCTGCCTCCCTCCTTCCCTCTTTTTCGCAGATTTATCGGCATTCTTTCCCAGGAATCACCAAATGTCCAGTGCTTCTTCTCTCCCTCCCTGAACAGATTATCTGTCTTAATTTAAGACCTTGGTCAAAATGGAGACCATAAGTGTGATCTTTCAATTTTATGAAATATATCAATAAATAAATAACACGTGAATCACAGGCATGTCAGAAGATCTGGCAAAAAGGCACACAAGCACAAGCCCTTCAAGTTTTTTGTGGATTTTCTGAACACATGAAAGTTTTTTAATCAAACTTTCCCTTCCACACATGGTTTACTTTTGAAGTGCAGTGGCTTGGGGAGTGCTTACAATTTATTACCTGCTTAAAGGGTTGTAGCACACACTGAAACATTGGAGGTGTGAAAGAGGACATGGGATTTGAATCATTTTGGCTGCAGTCCAGCAAACAATTAGGCTGCTTATATGCCGTTCAGATCAATAGGACTGTCTGACCATGTGCAGGATTGCAGTTTTCGGGTTGTAATCTGATGCCATGGTCCTATAATCTCTTTGGCTGCTCACTCATGTGAAATGGACAACGAAAAGTGGGGTGTGTGGAATAATTAGTTATTGTTTATTCCCAAGCTGTCTCAGACCACGGTTTCACCTTTCTCGATTACGCAGTGCTGAAATCTTATAGTGGATGGCGGAGCTTTCTGGATTTGGTTTCATTTTGTTTCAGACAGAGGATACTGAAGACCTAT
The DNA here is from genome assembly GCF_027172205.1 of Podarcis raffonei. Classification (NCBI taxonomy): domain Eukaryota; kingdom Metazoa; phylum Chordata; class Lepidosauria; order Squamata; family Lacertidae; genus Podarcis; species Podarcis raffonei. The sequence continues at coordinate 59,123,231 of NC_070604.1, forward strand.
GAGGTTTTTGTATTATTTGGTGTATCTACAAATGTACAAGTAGAGCACAGGTGGAGACAAACACCTGAGCACTCTGATCAGGCAGCGGATCCACCACCCCACTTCAGACTGGAGATCTAGTTGGGGAGAAGACTCTCCAAGTTGTTTTCAAGCCTTCAGATAAGTCTCTGCCTCTTTCTCTCCTTACTTTACCCTGCATTTCCCAAACTGCACCTTTTGCTTTTACACCCACATCCACATACACCAGTCCCCTACACTTAGTTGGATGTGAAGTAAAGGTATGTATCATTTTCCAAACTCTTGATTGTCTTCCCCGCTCAAAATTCTCAAAATCACAAGCAGGCAACCTGTGGCCCATAGACCATATGCAATCCTTGGCCATTTTGGCCAAGTCTATTGAATCCTTGTCTACCTTTCCTTGTTGACCACTGACCAGCCATCAGCTGCCATAAATATGGATTAATTGGGCAGCAGTGGCAGCCTAGACTTGTGAATTATTTTAAGAGTGCTTTTGAACCATATTCCTTTCCATTCCTTTATGGAAAAACAGAATATATGACCAGGTCCTTGAGTTGTAAAGAGGGTACAGATTTCAAAGGAAGCACTGGCAAATCATTTCAGCTCAAACAGCATAAGCCTTTCACTCATAAGAAACAAAACTATCTCCTATTAGTTGGCTTTATCAGAAAGCACTATCATGTAGAGTGACTACTGAGACTGACCAGCTTTAGTCATGACCTCATGGCTGATAAGTTTTGCAGCTGAGTGTCTTCCAGTCTGTGAGGTAGCCCCAGAGAAACAGATAAGTCTCTGTCTTTGAAGGCTCAACTTTTGTGCAGGACGTTTCTGCCTTGTAACTCTTGGTGGGGGGGGGGGTGCTGGGTGAGGGGGTGGTTTGCAGAGAAAGAGGCATAGGAAGAGTCGTCAACCTGCTCCATAAAATTCTCCAGAGTATGAGCAATAAACAGAACATGCAATAAACTTTAGTGTTCTGGTTGAACTGTGGATAGGTTTCCCCATAAACGCAAGAAGGCACTCAACAATTTTTAAACAAACTGAGGAAAAACCACTCTTGGGGATAAGCAGCTTTGTGGCCTGCAGCATAAAAGCCCTCCAAAGTATGTAAACACAACAAGTATAAAGCAAGGGTTAGTATAAAATAAGCAAATGGAGGATGGTGTTCGCGGTGAAGCAGTGGGCAAATCTATCACAAAAAGTTGCGCATGGAATGGTATAATAGGAACACTGTAGAGAGGCTCAGCCTATGCCCATTTGAGATCATGGATGTGAATGATGATTGAGTACTTTCATTCTCAGGCCACACTGGAAGCTGCTCTATAACATGTCCATCTAGACCTGTATCATCAATTCTAATGGGCAGCAGGGTCTCAGGCAGAAAGGCCTTTCTCATCATTTGCTACCTGATGCCAAGAGTCGGAGCTGGGGCCTTCTATATGTAGGCATACATTCTGCTACTGAACTATGGTAAGAATGGGTAACCTTATGCCCTCTGGATGTTGTTGGATGCCATCAGCCTCCAGCAACATGCTGAATGGGCAGGGATGATAGGAGTTGTTCAGCAGCATTTGGAAAGCCACAGATTCCTCATCCCTGAGCTATGCTTTCTTCTGCCCACTCCCATTCATTCAGGCCATATTTTTAAATTTTACTTAAAAGCCCACTGAGAGGCTGAAGTTTTCATTCCTGTGAGATGTTGAACTTTCGTTTTCTGTTTGCTAGAGCCAGCCTTACCTTTAGGCGTGCAGCCGCAGACCAGGGTTGTGGGGCGGAATCGGCTTGCCACTGCTCTCAGCTGTCCCCACCCCAAAAGGAAAACAAATGCCAAACCTTTTTTGTAATTCAAACTGTATTTTGCAAAGGTAGAAGCTAATTTGCAGAAACATAACTCAGGGGGTGCCTATTGGATTTGAATGAGTAACATACACACAAATATGCACAACATGCGTGGAGATGTTTAGAAGCTGTTTTAAGGAGATGAAACTGTGAAAAGGAAACAAAACTCAAGAGCTGTGTTATACTAAATCTATAGCTCTGCATCTGTGTCATGATATCATTCCTACTGGCATTATAGCAAACTTTTGCCTTAGTTATCTTCCCCCCACTGCCAAATTCATTGATTCACTTATGCAGGTTGGTCTGGGTATTCTAGTAAAGACTGATGATTTTGATTGTCTATTGCATTCCTTATACCTCTGCTTAGAGGAAGTGCAGCTATATATTTCAACATACATTTGGAACATGTATTTTAAAGATGCAATCAAACATATTCAATATTTTCTGAGGCAAGTTCCCCCACTGCTAAGTCAAATTTTGTGAGAAACATGATAAATAGTTGAGACAACTACGGCAGAGGCAAAACTCTTTTGCATGCTTATTGCATAATATTAAGTAAGCTCCTTAATCTTGGCCTTAATCTTATGCACACTTATCTTGGAGTAAGTCCTATCAAGTATAATGGGAGTTGCTTCTGAGTAAACATATATATATATATATATATATATATATATATATATATATATATAGCTGTGCTGAAAGTGTTGGAGCAACTGTTCTGTTGCTTAAGCTGCAGAAAACCCCCCTCTGCTCTCACATCTTTCCAGTAGAAAATAAATTGAGTAAACCAAAACAGATATTTAAAATATTAATTGGCTTTTGCTGTATACTCAGATTACAATTGGAAAAGCCCTCATCACTGGCATGCAGGCATTAACAAGAATCTATGTTCTTTCTTAGAATAACTCTTCTTGGCAAACTACCATTATTTAGAGACTTTACCAGCTAGGGCTGGTATCAGATTTTCAGTCCTTAACATCATGAAATATTTTCAGTGGGAGAAAGGAAAATGATGGTGGAGCATATTTTTTTAGTAGTCCTGCATAAGATTGCACCATTCATGTAATAAACTTATACATTTGGCCAGGAGTTCAAACTTGTTACCTATGCCTACCTTCTACTAATTAGAATCAAGGTAGCCAGGAACAAGGTGAAGCCAGAGATCTACCGAATCTATGGCAAGAGACCCTGTAACTGGAAAGAGGTTTGACCTGAATTTCCTTTTGGTTTAGAATCCCATGAATTTGAGTCTGGTTGTACTGGCCCTGTACAGATACTAAAAACACACATTGACCCTGATCTTACAAGGCCAGCTAGTGTGTAACTGGATTTTAACCTGCAAAGCAGGTGCTTATGTGGCATCAAAAAGAAATGGAATAACGAGGGTTGCCATATTTAAAAAAGTGAAAATCTGGACCGGTTTTTTTCCTTTCTCTTGACAAAGTTCTATGGCAACCCTGGAGCAGCTCTCAGTGAAAGTAAGATAGCTGCTTTTTATTTTGTAAGTTTCCAGTCCTCACTATACATCCAGCTGTTTCCACAAATGACTCTGGATTGCAGCCAGTGCCTGGTCAAAAGGGGCACTAAAATATTTCCAAACTAAATAAACTTTGCTCAGGGGGTAAGGTTAGAGACACTACTACAACATATTAGAAAGCTGTTTTGAATTAGATGCTTTATTTTCCTTTCAGTTTACAGAATTTCCCCTTATTTTATTTTAAACCATAGGGATGTTTATTTAAATCAGAAAGGCCATGTCCAAGTTTTCATTCGGAGAGATTAACAGTGCAATCCTAACCATTTCTAAAAGGAAGCACATAAAAAACAGGAAGAATCCAATGATGTAGATGGATCTCAGAGATGCTGGACTGTTTATTGTTGTTATTGTTGTTATTATTATTATTATGTTAGCCTGATTGAATTCAGTGGGGGCTTTCTGCCAGGTAAATGGGGTTAGGAGTACAGCCCAAGTCATTAAAAAGTTCATTCTTAGTTTGTATGTGATTAAATATTGCTGCATGTTTTGTTTTTATAGTACAGACTACCAAATAAAATTGGCACGCAGATTTGCATGACCATTTTGAGAATTAATGAAATATGATCTCCACTGGAGATTCAGCTAACAATATTTACAATGCTTACTCCCTGTGTGGTGCCTAGAATTGCTTTGTGCTCTAAAAATATATAAAAGTGAAAATCTGCTGCAACTGCAGGATTGCTGGGGTCAGTGGATTTACATCAGGATTGAAGTGGACTCAAAAGCTACACCAGCATAAACTGGCCCCATAGAATAGATCGTTTTACCTGCTTCATGAATTTGGATAGATTTTTTGGTGAAGTGGAAACAGATTGCCAAATGTGTGACTCAGATTTGAAAGAAAACCTTGGGAAATGTTTTAATTGCCATAAAGTAGAATAGCAACTAGAGTAAAATCCTGTCCTTTGAGAATTGCCAGTTGTCCCCCAGTTGCCAGCCTAGAGGTAGGATGTGGAAGGTGCAGAAATGTTGGTGTCAACAGAATGACCATATTAGTGGATTGTTTAGTAATGTGGGGAGAGAGAGAGAGAGACTCTGTGTTTGCCATCAAGGAAAGGCTGTTTCCACCTCTGTCTGTACCATTCCCAAAAGAAATGCCTCTGGTTTGGGGGGGGGGTGAATGTTCTTTTAAACACTTTTTTCATTTCATTATAAATCATTTCCCAATAATCCTTAACTAGTCTGCATGACACCACATATGATAAAATGTTCCTTCTACTTGTGTTTTTTTGTGTGTGATATCATACTTTTTATTATATATTGTTATTGTCCTACAGCATTTAGGCTGCTTGTCTTGCCTGTGAACCACATTGAGCACAGATGTATTTGTGGGGAATGTGGTAAATAAATAAATTGACAATGACAATTTTTACATGAATCTGTACCTTAGATAACTTTAGGAACACATTGGCACACCAAGAGAAGTAGGATAAAATCCTTCTGCACTCTATGTTTGGCTACATCATCATCATCATCATATTGGGTGAATTTCTACCTTTAGGCATGTAAGTGCTAAACAAACAAACAAACAAACAAACAAACAAACAAACAAACAAGAGTTCCCTATCTTTCCTCTTAATTGTTCACTGAAATCACTACTTGAGAGATGACAGATCATGTGGAAGTCTTTGTACACATTGGCATATGTTGTGGAAGGGATTATGACGTGATCAACACATAACGGTAAATTTGGTGGTGGTGGTAGGAGCTGGTTAAGCCCTTCTAAAGGAACTGAAGTGGTAACAAAAGATGCTACACATTTGTGGACGTGATCAGTCAGTGCTTATCTTGCAAGGCTCCAGTTTACAGTTGCTCAGAGGCACAGATAAAGCTGAGTACACAATGTGTGTGCAGCAATTGGGGGACTGCCTCTAGCCAGCTTTTCTCCTGGCATTGGAGAAATCCAGGCTAATCAAACAGCTGCATAATCAGCATTTCACAGTAATCCAGGCATACGGTGCAGCAACTGTGAAGTTCAGAGATATCCTAGGTTTTAAACTCCTATCTAAGTTAATGAACCTTTGTTGTCTGGAAAAACCAAGGTCCGCCAATCTGTCTATGTAGCCAGCTGTGACTGGAAATTCCTTATGCAAATATGCCTTGGGGAAGACCTGTGAACTACGTGTAGATATGGACATGTCCCTATTACTGGCAAGCTTTCACATCCTATCTAGGTACAGAATACCTCTGGGAATGTCTCTGGCTGTGTAAGCTCTTGTATGTTTTAAAAGTGGGAGTGGGGGAGGGAACTCCCAAGAACACTGGATTCAAAATTTAAAATCAATATGAGAGCCTAATGCATCATGGAGGGACGCGGGTGGCGCTGTGGGTAAAACCTCAGCGCCTAGGACTTGCCGATCGTATGGTCGGCGGTTCGAATCCCCGCGGCGGGTTGAGCTCCTGTCGTTCGGTCCCAGCTCCTGCCCACCTAGCAGTTCGAAAGCACTCTTAAGTGCAAGTAGATAAATAGGTACCGCTTTATAGCGGGAAGGTAAACGGCGTTTCCATGTGCTGCGCTGGTGCAGGCTCACCAGAGCAGCTTCGTCACGCTGGCCACGTGACCCGGAAGTGTCTCCGGACAGCGCTGGCCCCCGGCCTCTTAAGCGAGATGGGCGCGCAACCCCAGAGTCGGACACAACTGGCCCGTACGGGCAGGGGTACCTTTACCTTTACCTTTAATGCATCATGGCTTCCACATTATGGTTCCCCCTTCTTAGGCAGGCCTGCCTAAATGCCATTCTGCAGACTTAGGACCATGCTTTGCAAGCTTGTGAATGACCTGATTATTTTATTAGTAGTGTGCCTGTTGAGAACCCTTGCTTTTCCTCTGTAATTTTGGGGATGAATGTGTTTATGCTTTTGCAGCTTTAAAAAAATTATATTCTGATCATCTGAGAAATCCAGAGGTTTGAGAGATTTTATTAAGCTCCTCAGTGATAAAAGCAATACTGGCAGACACGCTTCCCTGAAACACACCACTACTATTGTAACCTTCTTAATTCTGCAGCCTTCCTGGGTGCTTGCACTTCCTGAAAACCCCAAAACACTGGGCTGGGCTTTCCAGCAAGCATGAGAAGCCAGGGAGGCTGCCTACCATGTTCCTGTTAGGTAGTCACCATTACTTTTTGTAGGTGAAATATTTTTACTTTCAAAAAAATCAGTGTGGAAAAGTTTTTATTTATTTTTTTTAAGGCAAAAGGAAGGACATCCCTTAACACATTGATACCAGGGGTTTGGTACCCAAATTCCCCAATCAAATAAAATTTCAGGGCAGGGAAAGATACCATGAAGTAACTCAACCTGAGGGCCTTTTTCAAATCAGGATATGCAAACAGCCAGGGAAGCCACAGAGTGCTAGAGGCTCTGTTTAAACATTGTTTGAAAAGAACACCCATACGGCCCTCGGTCGCTTCACAGCCATAAGATAAGCTCAACATTGCACTCACTGAAATTCTAAAGAAATTCTAAAGCACCCCATGAGGCAGAAAAAGCATAAACCCCTTTTGCAGGGGAAGAAAACTTTTAATAAATTGGAGGACATGTTTTGGCACAGCACTGTACAGATGGTACTGCTGCTTCTGCTTCTGGGGTGTGTGTGTGTGTGTGTGTGTGTGTGTGTGTGTGTGTGTGTCAAAATTGGGTTTGGTTCATTCTAACGATCTCTTCTAGGCTCCTGGAGCTACTTCTGGCATCAACAGCTTTCCCATTCACAACAGGTTAACGTGGGCAGCAGCCATGACCAAGATATCCTAGTATGTATCTAAGTGCTCACATGGGTCTCAGGCATATTTCAGCCTGAAATATTATATGTGTTACCAATTCAGAATTCAGAATTCAAGGAAGTGTCCAATCCTGGCTGTTTGATCTAGATTACAGGTAATCTCAGCAATTTAGGTTATCACGAGTGGCAACTAAGTAACTATAGAACTTGGATCTGTTTCTTATAAAGAATGTATCAGGTCTTCCATTAGAGCCTAACTGCTTCAATCTGTTCTTCTGTACTACTTACACTATTGCTCATATGTTGCAATTGCTTCAAATTTCATATATTGGACTTGATGATAGATTTAAAAGCAAAGGACTGCTATTGGGTTAATGGGCAAAAAAACAGTGAGCATTTTCAGGTTTCTGAAACCCTTCTAAAATTTTATATGGAAATGTTCATGGTATAAACAGATCCTGGATTCCTTCCCGCCCTTCTAACTTATGGCTCCATTTGGATAAATAAATAGTTCATTATTGGGACAGGACAAAAATTGGAGTTTATTACTCTACATAAAGTCCATCCTCTATGTGAACTTTAGAAGGTATTTAATTTATACTTGACACTCATTAGGTTTCCCCTCTAATGAACACACACATTCCCTCACATGAATATTAGTTACTAGCCAGTAAGTCAGTGGTTAAAACAAATGTACAAAAAACAGCAAGTCCACCTTTACAGGAATACCTGTGATTACAGCAATAATCTGTTACTGTATAAATGAACATTATTGAATCAGGAACAATGTGGGGGAGATATCAAATGTAGGACAGGTATTTTCTTACTGGCATATTCTTAACTGTACTCCTTAGGAAAAAGAATGAAGCATATCTAAAGAGCTAAGTAAAAATCACTGACACCAACATTTCACCAATTTAAGTATAGTCATTATTTCTAAATTTGCATATATACAAATTATATGCAAATGTACAAAAACCTTTGTCTTCCTTTTTGGCGATGTGTAAGTGTCCACCTTACATAATTGGTTGAAGTTTCACCACTGGAATCTAATGTTGAAACGTAATATCCAACAGAACTTGTAGAAAGTGAGAACCTCCCAATCCAAGCTAAAAAAACCAATTTTGAACAAGATCTGGAAATTTCCATTGGTCCACAAGTTGGACAGATATCGCTCTTATGTGATTGTAATTGTGGGGCACCGGAATCGTTGCATCACATAATTTTTGATTGTGCATTTCACTCATCGGCCAGGAGCAAGTTTCTTGCTCAATATCTAAAGGGAATTGCCGATGATACGAATGAAGCCAAACTGAGATATCTATCAAATGATGATGACCCCCTAAGATCACTCATGGTTGCCAGATTCTTGATCAGCGTTCTATCCCTAAAGAAGAGAAACAGACTCCTGTGCGGCTCGGATAATCCCTTTAAACTATGATCTATGGTTTGGGATGTAATTAGGTGATATCGCCATTGATGTCGTCTACTAATTTATGAGTAGAGGGCGATGTTTATGTTACAAATTTATTGTAATGTATGATGTTGGTCTTTTGTTTTTGTTTTGCTTTGGTTCTTGTCTGTTTTTTGTAAGTTTTGGCGGTTTTAAATTTGGAGGTTTAAGTACAGTATGTTGGTATGGGAAACTGTCGTGTGATGGGCCAATGGCCGTAATAAAGTTCAATACAATAAAAATACATTGGTCCACAAGGCAGTATTCAGATTGTTGACTGGAGCTGGCTATCAAGAACATGTGACCCTGTTGTTACTATAGCTACAATGGCTTTCAATTTGTTTCCAGACCCAACTCAAAGTGTCGAGTGCAACTTTTAAAACTCTACATGACTGGAGACTAGCATACTTAAATGGCTGGTTTCTTTCATATGAAGCTACCCATCTATTAAGATCTTCTAATACAGAGCCCCTACTTTGCATTCCACTAATATTTGGTGTATAGTGGGTTGGAATATCAGACAGGGTCTTTTCTGTGGTGGTGACACCTTGGTTCTGGAGCTCCCTATCTAGGCTGATCTGCCTTACTTTCTCTTTGACGCTGTTCCAGCACTTTGGGAAGAAACTCTCTTTTTAGAGAGCATAGTGGAGCTATGTGCCAGTGGAGCAAAATGTTTTGTTTTAAGCTATTTTATCTGTCTTTTAACAACTATTGTTACTTATTTGATCTCTTTTGTTGAATTTTGTGAGCACTTTGAATATTTCATTGGAAAGATAGGATTAGCTGTTATGGTTTGGAAAGGAATGAGAATTAGTTGAGTCGAAGCAAATTGGAGTGCGGGTGTGAGCACTGGGGTCCTTGATTTAGGATTAGAGACCATGCTATCTGCTTCTTGGAATGTATTTATTTATATTGTGTACTCTTTCATAGGTTTGAGAATAAAGCAAATATTTCAAAGACAACATAACTCTCCAGTGCTTTCTCATCTGAAAGAACTAAACCCTCAAACCTTTTCGTTGCTCATGAAAGTTGGAGAGCTTAGCCACATAACCAGAAAGATAAATGACAGGCCAGATGTTAAATAGAAGTTGAGAAGTATTAAATTGTACTGGATGCAACCTGCCTTCCTATTGTGACATTATCCATTATATCCCATGAAACTACTCTGTCATAGGTGAACAGTAGGGGTGTGTTTCTGAATGATTTATGAAATCAAATAACAGCTCATATATCTATCTTCCTCAGAAGTGAGCGGATCACAGTTTTCGCCAGATACACCTTAGGAAACCAAATTTAAACATCCCTCAGAACAATCTATCTTAGTCACTCACTTAGTCACAAAGAACAATCTTAATCATGATACCTAACAATGACATTTCTATTGTATGTACATAGCTGAAATTATCCTGTCGCCAAGAGATCAACACTGAGTTGCCTTATCTTGAGGCAGCCTCAGGCTACTAGAAGTGGGTATTTCTCAGAATAATTTTTACATGTTTGTTGAAATCCTTATCCTGTGACTTCCCATCCCTTCCAGTGTTTGTTTGCCCTTGTCTTTTTAAAACAAGCACAATTCTTTCTAGGGCTCCCCTCCACCTAGGGTTAAATAACTGCTGGACAATATATATAACCAATCTAGTTCTGTCTTTTGAAAATAGCATACAACTTTGGGACAGTTTCATGTAACCAATGGAGAGGGGAAGCAGCATAACCACAGCAGCCTCCACCTCAAACTTTCATGCATTTGCCATCTCATCTGCACAGACCCTAAGCACATACAAGTTGCTTGTTGAAAGTTTATTGTAATTGGCACTTGGAGCATTGTCTAAATTCCTGTGATGCCATTGACATTTGTATGAAAAGGACGTCAAAACTCAAGACATTGAAATTACATTTTCTTCTCCAGATAATAGCTGAACTGCTTCCACAGAAGACTGGAGGTGTAAATGAGTGTTCTGGCTTGGCTTTATGAAATAAACTCATACCCATGGATGAGCCTCTTTGATACATGGAATGTTCATGAACATTTTAATTGTTCATAAGTAATCTGTCAGCATAAAGGATTTAAGATGAGAAACAGCTGTGTGCTATTAGTAGGAAGGGATGCAGAGAGGTGAAGAGGTCAGAATTAAGATAAATAAACCTGATCGTGATTTTTATAGGCACCCATTTGTATAATTATAATTGGAAATAAGATTTTTTTTCTGTCTATAGTCCTATAATTTTAAACCACCCCAGTCTGCCCTCAGTGAACAGAATGAATAATTGCTTTTCATTTTCCTTCTGACATCATTTTACATATATAAAAACATTTTTTTACTCTAGTCAGAGTGTATGGAATTTCTCAGTCATTCTTCATTTTGGTGATTTTTAAAAAAACCTCTATTATCCCTAGAGTTCTCTTCTAAATCATTTGTGCCTTACTATTACTCCAAATAAGCAGGGCATTTTTTTCAGCCAGAACACATTGGAACTCAGTTCCAGCACATCTCTGGTGGGTGCCATTGCCATTCTAAGAGAAAGAGGGAGGCAAATTCTTTTTCTAGAAAAATAGCACTGCAAATAAAGTATGTGAAAGATAAGCCAAAACGATCTCAAATTTATGCAGTTAGATTGAATATTAAGCAAAGGGAGGAGAGAAGTTAATGTTGATGGCATATATAAAGTTCATCCATTTAACCTTTTACACACTTTTTCTCAAACCCAACTTCATATTGTTGACATGCCATTGTTAACTAATGAAGTGTCACAAGGCGTAATTAGAGTGTTGTTATATTCTATTTTTAATATATAAATAATGTATACATGTATAATGTATAAATATTCATAAGTTTAAGAAGGCCAATTAAGAAAGTCTCATAAGTTATAGATTCAAGAGCGGAATACTTTGATTTGCTGACTGCATTACTTTCAAGGGTGTTTTTTTAAGCATTTAGAATGCAACTTGATTTGCTATACTAAACAAACTACGTCCAATTCCTCTTTAAAATCCCTGACTTGTGGCTTTGTAGCTACTTTGTGAAACCAGATCCAAAAAGATACTTGTATTAAAAGTCTCACTGTAGACTTTTGGTTACTCTGTGTCTAAAATTATTCTTGGTACTGAATAAAGTATTCCATGCTTTTTTGTCCTCTTAACACTAGAAATTGGATCTGGCAAGGTTTTAAAGGTGAACTTATCTACTGTAAATTGCACTTTCTTAAACAATATGAGGACCAAGAAAGAGCCATCCTTCAAAATTCACACTTCTCTAATTATTGCAGTGCAGTTCTCTAACCAAGTAATGTGTAGAAAAATGCAAAAAGTAGGGTAAAGTGTGCATTAAAATGTATATGCTAGTGAAAATAACACTAAATGCATTATATCAGGGGAAATTGCTCTGCAAAAATGTCCATATTGGGCAAAATTGCCTACAAAGTCAGAGAAATTCGCACTAAAAATCAGATGAATGTTCATGAGCACTTTTCCCCAGAAAATTCACAAACTTGTGGAATTGCGGAAGAGCTGAAGACTGAGGAAATGAGGAACTGAGAGAACCCAAAATGGATGGATTCACTTGTCCCTGCTTAACACCAACAAGTTTTTCCTGAATCTCCATCCATACTTACCTTATTGAAATGACCTAGCTTTCTCATGGCAGGAACATGAGGCAGCCAGGTTTAAACCGATACTTAAAATTCATGTTGAAATCAATTTGATTGAACCATGTTTAACAGTGACTGGATTCCACCAACATTTCTGGTGCATTTGTAGGCCAGGCCAATTAAAGCAATTGTTGCTAAGGTCGCACCAGTGCTATGGTCAGAAATAACTATACCTGCACTTTCAATAAAAATGTCATTAGTTTTGGAAACAAACAAAATTCTTGATAACACTTTAGAGCTTCAATCCACAGTAATTTGGCACAGGGCTTTCAGTGTGGCCACCTCTGTTTTGCGAAACAACATCCCTGTTGAGATATGGCTGGTGTCTACCACCTGTACTTTCCAGAAACAGTTACTATTATTATTATTTCTTACATTTGTATATCACCCTTCATCTAAACTGCTGAAGACTTCTTTATTTCAAGAAGTTTTTCCTGCCAGATTCCAGCCTTGGATTCATTTTCTTTTGTTTTTAGCCTTTCTTCAGTTCTTGGTTTTGTTTTTAAAGCTGCTTTTAACTGTTTTCATGGTATGCTTTTAAATCACCCTGAGCTGCATATAAAAGATGATTCATAAATTAATAAATAAGGACAATGGTGATAATAATTTACATCCAGAACATTTTCCCCTTCAGTATATCCAGCTCTTAGTAGAATTTAGAAAATATCTAATGAGTCATAAGAGGCTATCTATCTGCCTATAATACAGCAGTCGTGATGTATGGGGAACACATCTGGATGACCCCAGCAGTGTAACGTAAGGAAAAGGGATTTTCCTTAAGCTGTGCACTGAATACTATTTTGAGCCCTGCAACATTTTGTGAAGAGAGATGATGGATAGGTGTAGCAGTGACTGGACCTATCTGACAGCACCCTTACATAGCTACTGATTGCACTGCATTGTCATAGGAGTGGACATTAAAATATACTTAACTATCGGAAGAAGCAGGTTGAAAAGGTAGGATATCATTATTTAAAATATTTCTCCTTGCTTTTGCTGCTGTGCAGTTTCACTGTTTCTAAAGGACTGCTAAATATATGTGATCAGTTCATTTTGTAAGAAATGTATTATTATTATTATTATTATTATTATTATTATTATTATATATCCCATCCTTCCTCCCAAAGACGCCTTATGCTCTCATACCCTCCATATTGAGTGCCCAAACTGGGACTCGCGTCTTTCCATCCATGTTCCCACGTGAGTCGTGTGACTCGCACAAAATCATGGAGCCCCAAAGACATGCTTTCTTGGGGCCCGTGCTCTCACAGCACCGAAAAATGTGCATTTTGGGCAGTCACACAAGATTGTGGCTCCTAAAAAGCATTTTTTTGGACGGTGAGATTTCATGCAGAAATCACAGTGCCCCAAATGGCTGCTGTGCTCTTGTATCCCATTTCTTTCTGGGATACTTGTGGGGCATGCTATATTTCCCTAGAGCACTTAGATACTTGGACTGTATGTTGGGAAGAATGATTATAAATGTAATTTAGCATGCATTTCAACAGGAAAGCTAAGTGGTTATGTCTTGCCCTTTGTGGAAAAAGTGTTTTTCAGCTGATAATTTCATCCTTTATAGCCTTTGGTTAAGGTGTAGGGAGATGGTGTTTAACATTTGAGCCATCATTCCATGTATACTTTGGATTGTCCTCTAAGAATACCATAGCATCCTACAATACACATAGTTCCCAGGTGGCCTATATATTGGCAGTTTATAGGCAAAGCTTACTTAACTACAGCGTAGAATGGAATCATTTGCCTTTAGGTGATTCTCTAGGCTTTCCTTAGTTATTACTTCTGTTAAATTGGTGAACTCTGTAGGCGGCAGCAGTCTCGGTCTTGCTATAGCAGGAGCCAAGAAGACAGATGTTCTTGACTTTGTCTACTATTTAATTCATCAGGGTGATCTAAGCATTTTCTTACTCTGGAGTCAAACCATTTGTTCTTATTTCATATAAGAATGTTAAGTTCTTTATACACAGCCATATAACAAAGGTGTAACAAAACTCTACCAGTGTTATAGTGTCAACAAAATCAATGATGCAATGATGATGGGGCTACTTGACCTCTTAGCAAGGTTCCTCGCTTTGCCTTAATATGCTTAAAGGTAAAGGTACCCCTGCCCGTACGGGCCAGTCTTGCCAGACTCTAGTGTTGTGCGCTCATCTCACTCTATAGGCCGGGAGCCAGCGCTGTCCACAGACACTTCCGGGTCATGTGGCCAGCGTGATAAAGCTGCATCTGGCGAGCCAGCGCAGCACACGGAACGCTGTTTACCTTCCCGCTGGTAAGCGGTCCCTATTTATCTACTTGCACCCGGGGGTGCTTTCGAACTGCTAGGTTGGCAGGCGCTGGGACCGAATGACGGGAGCGCACCCCGCCACGGGGATTCGAACCGCCGATCATGTGATTGGCAAGTCCTAGGTGCTGAGGTTTTACCCACAGCGCCACCCGTGTCCCAGTTCTTAAACCAGTTTAAAAATTGTTGAAAACTCTAATTGTATGCCAGGTGTCAGCAAACTTTTTCAGCAGGGGGCCAGTCCACTGCCCCTCAGACCTTGTGGGGGGCCGGACTATATTTTGAAAAAATAGTAATGAATGAATTCCTATGCCCTACAAATAACCCAGAGATGCATTTTAAATAAAAGGACACATTCTACTCATGTAAAAACACGCTGATTCCGGGACCGTCCGCAGGCTGGATTTAGAAGGCAATTGGGCCGGATTTGGCCCCCGGGCCTTAGCTTGCCTACCTGTCAGGGAACTGCCATCAGAGCTAGAGGCGGAGAGAAGGCTCCAGAGGGATGCCGGAGAGGGTCCCAGTAGGGAGAGAGGCAGCCCATCTGCTGGGGAAGGAAATCAGCGTAACACCAGTGGAGAAGGGGGGCAGATGGGGGAATCGGAGAGGAGGCTCCAAGACTCCTCGCCGGAGACCAGTGGAGAGAGTACGGGTACTCCGCTGCCCACACCCTCCCTGCGCAGGAGACTTCTGCGCAGGGAGAGTAGGAGGAGACTAGGCGTCAAAGAACTTCTTTGCTGGAAGAAGTTCAAGAAACGCCCACTGACGGATTCTGCCAGCGATTGAGACAGCCACGAAGCTAGAGGTTGCCCAGACAGAAAGGGTTCAACCAGGTAACCTAGCCAGGAGTGGCGGCAACTTACGCACGAGCAACCCCTAGAACCATTACACTACCCATGTTGCATGCTGTATATCTCCACCTGGTAAGTTTAGTTTACTAAATTTGTTATCCCCTTGCCACAACTGACAGACATCCCAAAGTGACTCACAGAACAAAAAAGGAATAAATTACAGAAAATACAATCTAACTAGACTATGACTACAGCACTATGACCCAGAACAAATATTATGCGCTATTTATCCCCAAATATTCCAGAATCATTTAAGTCCTCCACCACCTATCCAGCACAAGAATGGACACCTAACAGCCACCAAAAGACAGACTGATAGTGCTTTCTATTTGCCCGAGAAAAGAAAAGATCCAATCACAGGTCAGCAGCAATTGGGCAGGAGCCAAAAGTGTCACCACCAACAGGACCTCTCCTTCTGACTGTAGGGTCCAAAATGGTTTTAAATACTTGGGTCCCAAGCCACTTTGGGCTTTGTATACTCATACTAGGACTTGAACTGGGCACAGTAGCTCTCTGCCAACCAATGCTGCACTTTGAGGACTGGTGGTGTATGTTCCACATGACTCCCCACTTAGCCAGGCTAGAAGCCACATTCTACACTAGCTGCAGCCTTTGGTTTTTCTTCAAGGGCAGCTCCTGCTGAGCATCTGGGAGAAGTTTCAGCTGCAATTTACCACTGAATTATCAGTTTTCTCATCATTGTTTTTACTTATTTAAACCTTTTGTTTATTTTAAAGCCTTGGTTTTTTAAAAAATCTCCCTTTCTAAACAATGTGATTTCTGCAACACTTGTGGTTTAAACTTTATTTTTTCATCCAAAATTCTTGGAATAAATGTTTAAAAATTAAACATTATTTTCAACTACACCTTTCTAGTTATGGCTTGATGTTTCTAAAGCAATTTGGAGGCAGAAAGAAATATGAAATAACCGGCTACTGGCTTTGTTCTTACGCATTTCTCTTTTCTGGTTGGAAATAAGTGCCTTATATGTGCTATATCTCTGTAACTGAGACTAAATACAGTTTTTAAAAAGAAGCACTGGTAGATCTTGATCCGAAAGATGAGAATATAGTTATTTGTATCATGTCTGGGGTTGGTACAATTTCAGGAAATTACCTTTCCCGAGATGTAGTCTGTTTTGTCAGCTTTTTCTTTCAATCTCAATTGAACATGTTTAATGTAACATTCCTGTTAATGGCTCTTCAATGGGGCTAGCCTGGCTTCCATCCAAGTACTTCAGTTTAGCTGATGTATGGAACCTGGCCAACTTATTTTAAACAAAATCTTTGTCTGGCTTGCCGTCAGCCTTATTATAAACAATTGTGCCTATGTTACAAAGGCAGTGCAACATCATGTTTTGTAAAGTAGTGCTCGCATAGCTATTTCGCCTAAGTATTTAAGTTTTAGTGGCCTGTATCTTAGAACTGGGGAGTTCTTGCTTCATAGCTCAGCCTGCTTACGGCTTATTGTGGTACATTCATGCTGAGAGTTGATTCTGCAGAGAAAAAGGCTACCAGAATGATAAAGAGGAATGGAGCAATTCACATATGAGGCAAAGTTCCAGCATTTGGGACTTTTTTAGTTTGGAGCAATGGCAAGTAAGAAATGACATGGTAGAAATTTACAAAAATTATTCATGGCATAGAGATATTGGATAGACCTTGAGGATATCCAATAAAATTGAATGCTGGAAGATTCAGGACAGATAAAAGAATATACTTGATGCAGCACATAGTTAAGCTATGGAGCTCATTTCCACAGGAGACTGTGATGGCCACCTATTTGGATGGCTTTAGAAGATGAGTAGACAGATTCCTGGAGGACAAGGCTATCAATGGCTACTAACCACGGTGGTTGTGTTCTACATCCATCAGCAGAGGCAGTTGCCGGTAGGCAGAATGCTGCTATGCTCATGGCCAGCTTGCAGGGTTCCCACAGACGTCTGGTTGTCTGCTGTGAGTTGCTGGACCAGAGGAGCCATTGGCTTGACTCAGGAGGTCTCTTCCTCCTGAGAGTAGGAGTTCATAAGTTACAGTGGTTAAGCTCATAACTGAAGAGGAGCTCTCCTCTGAACTGCTGTTGCTCTGTGGTTCCAGTCTGCATTGCCCTTTGCATTTTTTACACTCTCCAGAATTCCTCATATAATTTCAGATTTGGCACAAGTGCTGCTCACAACACTTTGCTCTACGTGTTCTATGCAGAATTTGGAAATCAAATCCAGAAGAATTGCAGATTTTGAACACACAATGCCAAATCCAGAAAGGAAGAAAGACAGGAAAGGTGTTTTTTGTTTTTTTTAAAATCAAAATCCAGGGGATAAACTTGAGATAGACCAACTTTGGGAAGCATCACTAATAATGATGGTGACCTACCTTGCAAGTTTTTGCTAGGATATATGAGGGAACAAAGTAAAACACCGTGGCCACTCTAAAGCATTGCATAAACGCTAGGGATTTTTTAATTTATATGCCGGCTTTCTGTACGTAGCTGTATATTGTTGTTTCTCTGTCCAGGCATGACTTCTCAATTCCCACTCCTCTCTATACAGATTACTGTGGGAAGGGGTGCAGGTGGTGCTGTGGTCTAAACCATCAGAAGGTAGGCGGTCCGAATCCCTGAGACGGGGTGAGCTCCCGTAGCTCTGTCCCAGCTCCTGCCAACCTAGCAGTTTGAAAGCATGCCAGTGCAAGTAGATAAATAGGTACCGCTGTGGCGGGAAAGTAAACAGTGTTTCTGTGCGCTCTGGTTTCCGTCACGGTGTTCAGTTGCTCCAGAAGTGGTTTAGTCATGTTGGCCACATGACCCAGAAAGCTGTCTGTGGACAAACAGCAGCTCCCTCGGCCTGAAAGTGAGATGAGCGCCGCAACTCCATAGTCACCTTTGACTCATAGCTGTCAACTTTTCCCTTTTCTTGCGAGGAATCCTATTCGGAATAAGGGTATTTCCCTTTAAAAAAGGGAAACATTGACAGCTATGCTTTGACTG
Organism: Podarcis raffonei; assembly: GCF_027172205.1. Classification (NCBI taxonomy): domain Eukaryota; kingdom Metazoa; phylum Chordata; class Lepidosauria; order Squamata; family Lacertidae; genus Podarcis; species Podarcis raffonei. The sequence goes on from NC_070604.1 coordinate 59,141,576, forward strand.
GACTTAACTGTTAATTTGTTAATGCAGGATTTAGTTGGTCTAATTTCCTCTTTTATTTGTGTGTGATCCATGCTGCAGGATCCAGGTACCTGGGGATAGTTGAACTTAAGAAACAATTAAGAACACAGGAATCTGCCTTATATGAACGCTGACCATTTGTCCACCTCACTCAGTACTGTCTGAACTGACTGGCAGTGGCTCAGCAGGCTTTCATAAAGGGGTTCCTTCCAGCCCCACCTGGAGATTCTGGGGACTGAACTAAGGATCTTCTACATGTTGAAGCAGGTCCTTTACCCCTGAGCTCCAGGCTTCCCCCATTATTCACATTACATGTAAATCTCTTGAAACCAGCAGTTTAGGGTTTAGGATAGCCATGGCCTGACATTGCTACCAGTTACGGTTTGCGTATTTCCCCCAGACAGTTGTTCTCTTAACATTAATTATTGGAAATGCCTGGTTTGTCTTGTTTGCATCCACAGCGAAAAAACACTCACTGGTTCCTGCAGGTCAAAAGAATTAGGAGCACTGCTAGTATGTGCAGATAATGCTCTGTGAGTCTTTCTGACAGCCTAGATTTTTCACGCTCGTTCACAGTAAATATACAGCTCGATGTAAATGACACCAGCATATTAGCCGATTGCCTGGTTTTCCTGTTTAACACCTCTTAACCCTGTCTAAACAAATTATTTACCAAGGGCTTTACTGGCAAACAAGGATTCTTTCCTTCCAAATAAATGCACAAGACCGACTGCAGCTGTTCCATCAGCAATTGCTTGGGAAAGTTAAGTGTGGCAAGTAGGCAGCCGGAGGGGTCTCTGTTTTAGAAGAGACTCGCTTTGCTATATTCTGTGACCAATCTGCTGACGGAAAGAAACAGCGACAACCATATCTGAACTAGGAGTCCTAGGAGGACTGTACCATCTCATCTTTCAAATGAATGCTTGCTCACATCAAAACCTTGCAGCCAATGAAGGAGAAGCCTAGCTTTTCTCCTAGATGTCATTTCCCTTTGTGTGTGGATTTTTAAAATTTATTTTTAAATATGAGATGGCATTCAAACAAGTGATTTCCACCTGAATTCTTGAGTGGGGGTGCACTCCTAGGAAGACTGCTCCTTCTCCTCCCCCCCCAGCAATGAAATAGATCAGACAATTCTGTACACTGCAATCTAGAGGCAAATTCATACAGAGTTATGTATGCTATTCTTTCCTTTGTACAGTAGGCTACATTGCTGACACGCAATAGCCAAAGGTTTCTACATACCCACTGGCACCCATATCTCTTTATGCAGGCAAGCAGTTCAAGAACAAATTCTAGGCAGTCAAAAGCATTCAGGGAGGATGCAGAGCAGGGGCAGTAAGGGGGGTGGTCTGAGGAGAGGGCCACTTGGGGAGAGGGTGTGGCCTAGGGAGAGTCCCACTGATTAGACAGCCATAGAGGACTGCATTTGGCCCCCACGTCTGAAGTTCCTCACCGCTGTCCTACAGATTTTCAAGAGTCTCCTGATATGACTAGTGATAGATGTCGGCCTTGGATGTTACCCTGATGTGTCTCACACCTTAAGTGAAACTAAAAAGTTCCTGGTTAGGCAGAAAGCAGATGTAAAGAGAAGGCTATCTTTATAGTAGCAGAATTGTAGATTAATTTTGGGTGGTGAAGTAGGTAAAAGGGTTAGTTGTTCTGGGTAACAGCCAGACTTGATGTTTTCAAAGATGAGGACCAGTCACTACTTATTCATCCCAGAATGCTAGACATAACCTGATACCTGCAAGAACATAGTCAAGACTGCGGGTATCAACTTGAATAAAATATTGAGGGGAGGTCAGCCCCGCCCCACATAATTTATCACATGATGCAGTGCACACACACCATTTGAATGGCGATGCCAACTTGGGGGGCAGCCCCTTCAAGTTTTTTAGGGACCCCTTGTTCCCCTAGTCGTTGTCTCCTACAGCAAAGACTAAATCGGTCTGTATCTTTGACTGAGTTTAACAGACCACAAAGCTTAAATGCTCAGCCAAATTGTTCTGCTTTTAAAAAACTGTTTTCTCATTCCCCAACATTTAGCCTAATGAAGAGTTCAGAGAACTCAAAAGCTTACACATTGTTTCGTGACATTTTGGTTGGTTTTGATAAAGGAATTGCTCAACTATGGGTTTTGGAGTTTTTACTCCAGTTGGATTAAAGGCTTATCCAGGGATTTGTGTGGTTTTCCTTGGAATAGGTGATATGGTTCACAAATCATCTAGATTTGTCTTATCAACCTTATTCTTCATCTTCAGATTTCCCTAATACAGGAACATAGACAGCTGCCAGACTATTGGTCAATCTACCTCAGCAGCAGTAGCTCTCCAGGGTTCTGCTCTGGTCTTGTTGACATGACTAATGTATACACGTGGTTATAAACAGTTTTGGTATATAGCAGCCTTCCCATATGTTAGCTCACCAGAGTGCTTCACCACCACAAGAAAAAGTGAAGCAACAATTTTAGGACTTCAGGCCTCTTATACAAGGCCAACCTGTCTACTTTCCAGTAGAAGCTGTACAGTAAACTAAATTTGGCTTAATTAAATCGCATTTCTATGGAGTTCAGCATAAGTGAAATTGAGCGTTTAATGTATAGAATAAAAGCATTTTGGGTTGCATCCAGCTAAATCATTGCACACATAGAACAATTTCTACAAGTGCAACAGAATGGCCCATCCTTCTCACTCCCTGCACACACGCTTCAAATCTGCATTTGGCGTTTACCCAAAACTCTGGAGAAAATTTGTTGGTGGTGTAGGAAGAAACAAGGGACAGGAAGTCCCAGGGCACTTGTGGAAGCTGTTTTGCGTGCATGATGAAGTTAGATACAGTGGTACCTCTGGTTACAAACTTAATTCGTTCCGGAGGTCCGTACTTAACCCGAAACCGTTCTTAACATGAGGTGCACTTTCGCTAATGGGGCCTCCCGCTGCGTGACTTCCGCTCGCATCCCGGGGCAAAGTTTGCAACCAGGAGCATCTACTTCCGGATTAGCGGAGCTCGTTACCTGAAGCATTCATAAGAAGAACGGTACATAACCCGAGGTTCCACTGTACAACCCATTCTACCTAAGCAAGTTGACCTAAAAGAAAAGAAAACAGTAGGCTGCATACAATCTACTGGACTCATACTGGTATGCTGATCTGTGTGGCAAGAGTGTTGCTCTATCTAGTGCAGTGACATTAACACCCAAACAGGAAGTGGACAATGGAGTATTCACTGGCCTTGGTGTGTGGGTGTGGGTGTCTGTGTGGGTGGGCATGCTACTATCACTGCAATTGTGTCACAGATGCTGGCGAGAATCCAAAACAGAGTTATGCACATTTATGATAAATGAATCCAATGGGTTTAAGTATTCCTGACTGAATTGGACCGTAGCCTCTGTGCCTCCTATGAAATGCACCCCATTAATCTATTTCAACTGGCAGAGATCAGTATGGATATTGGCCCAGTTCCTATGCGACCGACATGTGGCAATTGTGCTGACTCAGTCTGCTGTGCACCCACAAATTCTTCTGTGGATGTGACCTAGAACATCACATACCATGACATTCTTTGCTGATTGAGCCCACCCCAATCATAAGGCTCAGAAATGTCCCATGCATATACCCAGTAGACCTCCTAGCTGACAATTTGCATGGAAAGCCTTTTGAAATGATGACATACAATGCATCATTTAAAGTACAAATTTTAGATTTTTATTTAAACTTTGTAGAAGGCTAACTCAGAAAGACACCGAGTGATTGGGCAGAAACTGCAGCGCTCACTGCATAACAAATGACACAAGAGGCTACACTGTTTGCTTGGCTGGAGTTGCCCGGCCTTTCATATGCTTTGCATGTGTTCCATGTCTCTTTGCAGCTGAAGTAAAAGTCTTTCAAAGAATTAAGCCTCTAATGAGTTGCAACTCATACCTCTTCTGCTGAAGGCCTCGTATATCATGCAATACAAATCACTAACAATAAATAAACACTTTTTCACTTAGGGATAAATTTGCTACCTTGTTCTGATCTTATGAAAATACTCCTTTCTTAAACATAATGTCGTATTGTTAGTCTCTGCTGGCACATGGAGTTTAGGGTCCATTCTCCCTTAAAGAAATAAACAGTGAAGTGTTATCTGAGCCTCGTGTAGTTAAAAAATGTCTGCTGCTTGGCAGCAAAATTTGTTACCTTCAGACAGTCTATCTTTGTGCTAAGCAGCTTTAACTTATTACTCTTTTATGAGGAAGCCCCAATACACTATTATTATCCAGCCCAAGTCATGGATTTAGCAGAAAAGTCATTGGTCTGTTAGGAAGCAGGACATCTCTAAAATCCACACATGTTTGTCAGACTTGCAAGATTCTGGCCACTTTGTGCTTAATGTTTATGGGTGGAATTCAACGTCACACTCTTCCAATTATTCCGTCTGAGCAAGCATTGCTGCTTGCCAGATGGAACAACTCCCTTGCTCTCTCTGTCATGTGCTGTTCTGGGGGTTCTCCCGATCCCCCCCAGCCAATTTTAGGAGGGGGGAAGTGTGGGGCACATAGGGGAGGAGAGGGGGCGGGAATCACGCTGCCCAAATAGAAGTCCTTGCACAAAGCTCTGCTGACAGGGTTGGGTAGGTGAATCCCAGCCCATCTCATTCCCCCCCCTCTCTCTCTCACACACACACTTGCCAACTTAGAAAGGTGATACTAGCTTCTGAAGGCTGCATGTCAGAGCCTTGTAGAAGGTGCTGTTTCCCAACTGTTTCTTTTCTTGCCCCTCCCTTCCCCTCTGTGCTCTTGCTCCCAATAGCTCCAGTCCAGACCTGTGTGCTCGCAGAAGTGGGTTGCCCACACACTGATAGACTTACCTATGGTCGCGATCTGTTGGGCAGAAGTAATCAACCCCAAATCCAAGCCTCTCTATTTCCACAGAAAACTGTGGCTGTGGTCACTTTTCCACTTCCAAATACCAATGACAGCTTGGCAATTGCTCAGTGCTCTGAGCTCACTTTTCCAATTTATGTCAGGAACTGCACTTGAAGCCTTAATGTCAACAGAGGTTCAATACAAGGAACTGTATGTATGCATCATTTGAGTTGCCCTGCTCCGAACCTTTTCCAGAACCACAATGTCTTTTGAGGTAAAGGACCCTTACTGTACACGGTATTCTGAGTACAGTCGCACAACAGATTTGCACAACAGCATTCTGATATTGGCAGTTTTATTTTCAGCCTTTCCCTTAAGTGCAGGAACCTGGGACATTTCAGTTAGCGCCATGCAAGAGTATAGTTGTTGGCTGGCTAGGAACTCCTCATGTAGTCTACAGTTAGCCATGACCTTACATGGTGCTTCTTACCATAGCACATTGCTGCTATACCCGATGTCTACTGGTAAGATCAGTAGTTTCACTCCCCTTCTTCATCAACCCACATATGGTGACTGGCAGTTCCACTAAGCTGCTGGTGAGCGAATACCACCACGAGGGGAAATACATATAGCTTGTATGCACCAAATGAGTAACAAATGTGCATTTGAGATGATGGTATGGGAAGACCATAAAGAGGTGATCTCAGATGAGTCACCATTTCTCCGTTTCCCACTCTAAAATTGGTGTGGCTCTCAGCATCGTTAAGAGGATTATTGGGATAAGAATTGGGGAAGTGCCATGGACATTAATAACAAACAATAAGTAAAAGAAGCATAGAGAACAGAGTCAACACAAAGCTCCTCTTGCTTTTAATACACTTGGGTTGCACACAATGTTTCCCCCCATCTCTTCCAAAGATCCTTTCCCCCTGCTTCACAGATGCTCACCTTCACCTCTCTCTTAACTAGCAGATGTTTGAAGTATTCCCTTTCAAACCTTGGCTGTCTAACAGAGCTGGGTTGGGTTTTGTTTGCAGCATGAAGTAGGTAAAAATTTCTGGCCAGTATCAATGTTACAATATTTGTTCCCAGGGTATCTGGAGACTCTTTGTCCATTTGTCATGCGCAACCTATTAATCAGTTCCATGTTGAAAATCTTACGTGGTCGTGTGATGATTGCCAACAAACTGTCTCTGCAGCCCAGCAGTCCATCCTCTTATTTCAAACAAGACTCTTAGCAGTCCTATGAATTAGCGATGTCCATGTACACATGAAAACACAGACCCAAAATCCACGGCAGAGATTTTTTAAAAATCCAATCCTGACTTTGCTTTTGTTGTTGTGGTTAGAACTTAGATTCCACCTGCAGCCTTATGCTGGAGGGAACAAGAAAAGTGCCACGGGCCCTCTTTATGTATTCAGTGGGATCTGATAGATTATTAATGGACCTGGTCCAGCTGTGCTCTCATCAGGTTGATTTAATGGCTTTTAAGAGAAACCATAAAAGTGTTTTTGGGTAGTTTTAGGCCCCAGCTGTTCCATGCAGCACTGCCTCATTTTGCAAGCTCAGTTAACTATAGATTAATGATTGTGAAATGGCTTCTTTGACGGTATATAACTTTTCAAAGGGGCAGGTCTTCTAGAAAATATGGTTTACTGAAGATAATTATATAAAGGATTGCAAAAAATGAGGAGGAAAAGACTTAACCTTTCACTATGACCGGGATAAGATTTTCCATATGCCAAGCATGGTCTGTTGCTTGACCGTGATTCATAATATTTTGTGCACAAGTGTTTTCAAGTGGGGTTCCTCCCACCCCCTGTCTCCCATCCACCGGTCTTTTCTGGGATCATGACTTTGTTTTCATTATCCAGCAAAAAATCATTTTAGACTAATCGTATACTGATGTATTGTTTTTAAACCACTCATATGCACCCTCACATATAGGCATATGTAAATTCTCTCTCTCTCTCTCTCTCTCTCTCTCTCTCTCTCTCTCTCTCTCTCACACACACACACACACACACACACACGATAACGCACATACTCTGTTTCTCACATATATGCATATGGGCACATGTACAACTATCAAACAGGACAGTTAGAGATGTTCAAAAAGCTGCTTCGGTACATTTTTATGGGACTTTCTGTAGCATTTTAGTGTATACTTTAATCAGGGGTACCTAAACTTTTCTCAAAGAGGGTCAGATTGGATGAAGTGAACATGTGTGAGGGCTGACCAAAGTTGTTGAGCTTTTTTACAATTTTGCCCCAAGGTTGATGAGCTTTTTTTTAGGATTTTACCCCAGGACATATACTGCCACGGGGGCCAGATTAAAGCGACTGGTGGGCCGGATTAGGCCCCCAAAACGGACTTTGGACATGCCTGCTTTCTGCTTTAAGTCGTTTAGGAATACACTTAATCATATAATCACATGAAGCTGCTGAATGGACACTTCACAGTGCAAACTTGTGCATAAGTAAGTCTGAATGTCTTCCAAGGGGCTCATAGAGCAATCCTATGCACGCTTAATCAGAAGTCCTATAAAGTTAAAGAGGGCTTACACCCCAGGTAAACTGGTATAAGCTTGCAGCCTTACTCACAGCTAAGCATGCATGGGATGGCAACTTAAATAATATTAACAGAATAACATGTACTTGATTATTGGCCAACTAGACTTCTTACACACATGTGCTGCTTGTTCTTGGGGAAAGTGGTCCATATCAGTATCTGAAAATCAAACATCAATCATGTTTTACGTCTTGAATATAGCAGGGGATAAATTTGAAAAGACTTGAGAGATGATTTGTTGTAAGAGCTTTTACATTAAAAGCACCCTCTGAATGTTAAACAGATGGTTTTGGATGAAATCCATTGTTTGAGCCCTGTGCTCAATCTATTAACTAAACAGTTCACTTTAGCAAGCCAATGGAAAAATATACAGGTTCTAGAGTTTTCCACAGACTAACTACTTGAGGTAAAATTGTGGCAACTGGCTAAAAAGACTGCCAAAAAGATGGCCAGCAGAAGGAACTGTTGCAGCCGCACAATTGTGATTGTGGTCTCCTCTTTGATTACTAGGAAACTCTATCAGAGCTACTAGGAACTACAAACAGATGCCCTATAGACACATACTTGCATATGAAGCGCAGAGGTGGGGCTTAGAAGAATGCAGCATAAAATGACAACTGCAAGGAAAACAAGAAGAATGCATATACCGTATTTTTCGCCCCATAGGACGCACCGGCCCATAGGACGCACCTAGTTTTTTTGGGGGGAAATAAAGAAAAAAAATTATTTCCCCCCCAGGTGCAGGGCTTCTCCCACCCCAGCCCCCAGAACAGGCTGCTATCCGCTAGCCGTGGGAGAGCCACGCGAAGCCCGAAGCTTGGGGCGTGCTGAGCTCAGCGCGCCCCAAGCTCTCAGCAGGCAAGCTCTCCGGAGAAGCCTGGAGAGCGAGAGGGGTCGGTGCATTCGCTCCATAGGACGCACACACATTTCCCCTTCATTTTTGGAGGGGAAAAAGTGCGTCCTATAGGGCGAAAAAACCGGTAATCTCAGTGGAAATGACCTCCTGGCCTCCATCCTAGGCGGAGGGAATTGTTGCTGGAGCAATATTTTGTTATTACTGAAGAACTGTGGGCTGGAGAATACTATTCCTGGAAGCCTTGAGATCAGTGGATGGGTGTTTTTTAATTGCAATTGTTTTTGCTTTTGCTTTGTTTTGGTTTTTAAATTGGTATATCTCTTTGCCACCCTGCGTTCTTTGGGGAGGAAAGGCAGGTTATAAATTCAATCAATCACACAAAACAATTACTAAAATTGTAAGGCTTCACTTGCCTTGTCTTATACTCCAGGTACTTCTTAACAAGCTTGAAGGACAACCTCTTTTTCTTGTTCTTCCTCCATTCTATGAATGGAAATCATCACAATGCCTTATCAATGAATCTATGATTCTCTTTTCTGTCACTTCAGTATTTTCAAAGCACAGCCCTTATATACTGACTTAGTAGTGAGCCAAGGGAAAACCCTTTTAACCTTTCCAAAACTGTAAAGGCTGCACTCACAGAAAAAACCCCACATGTCCTTTTGAAATTGGATAGTATTCATCCCTTCAAAAAGGGATACCAAATAGTATCCAGTTATTCTGAGTAAGTAAGTAAGTAAGTAAGTAAGTAAGTAAGTAAATAAGAAAATCATAGAATGCTTCCTTAAAAAAAAAATTATTTAGGACACAAGGTGATGTGGACTATCTCTGAAGCTTTTGATGATTAATCATGTCAAAGGATGAAATCAAAGCCCACTTCTGTGTAGACATATAGGATTGCAAAGTACATTACTTCAGAACTCAAACATGGCTGATTTTAGGGGGAAATAATCTCATTGCTGAGTTTTTCTTGCCTATCAAGAGTGTGGTTTAATTGCTGCAAAGAAAAAGACTAACAGCCGTCAAATAAACTAATAATAGTGAAATTCAGAAAACAGAGTTAAGAGATTCTGAGCCAAACCAGATGAGGTGTGACAGATCTGATTGGCTAGTAAAAAGAAAAAAAAGTCCACCCCTTTTGACTTAGTCCTCTTTCTGTTCCCCGTTCAAGGTGCTGATCACCCACTTTAAAAACCATAAATGGTTGAGGATCAGGATATCTGAAAGACGGCCTTCTGTCACATGAACTAAACATTCACTTGTGGCATCTGGAATATCTTAATTATTATGCGTCCAACGGTCTTGTGAGGTGCAGAGAGCAGGGACACTGGATCCAGCATTTTGCATTGCAGCACCTAAACTGTGGAACACATTGCACTGGGAAGATCAGGCAATCTACCTCACAGTTATCCTACCTCGACAGTACTGTTGATCAAAACACCTTCTCCAGGCGTGTCTTTTCTGGACTTGATTCTGACCTCCGGTTATTTTCTGGCTTATGGAACCTTAAGCTCTTTTAAGATGAAACTATTGCCGTTCAATTGTTTTTATTGTTTGATTATTTTGTTTCCTTATAATGATTTTTATGCAAGTTTTGTTAACTGAACTGAGGGTCCTATTGGACTGGAAAATGCAGGTATAATAACATAACATAATATAACATAGCACAACAAAATAACATATTGATAAATAAACCATGAGCAGACATATGTGAAGAATATTGATCAAGTAGACCTGGGTGTTTGTCCTCTTATTCAAGTGCAGTTGAAGTTAAGTTCAGCATATTTTATAACATTTGATGCTCAAAGGCATAACAGGAGTTTCAGTTTATGTATATTAGATGCAGATCTTACACGTGGGAAAGATGTTATCCTAAGCAAAGTTGGGTATTTCTTTGTAATTCAAGAAGCCTGTTTTGTTTCATGTATCACCTTGTTCAAATTTTACTGGTATTGAACCTTTGCAGGGGGAGCAATATATAAGCATTTCACATTTCATTTCTTGTGTAATGTCACGCTCTTGGTCTCTCTCTAATTGTAGTTCTTCACTTTCTCACATTGTGTGGATAGTAGGTGGGAGCGAACCCCCACAAAGCAATCTACTGTCTATCAAGGACTGTGTGATACAACATGGACACTAGAAATATCTAATATGACTTTGGCACTCCTGTATATTCTATTTATTGCTCTGGGCAGAATGGAAATGGAAAGAATTAACTTAATAATAGATCTGACCTGGTTATTGCAGCAGAAGTGTTTTTTTTAACCACCCAGTTATTTTGGCAATCCATCAATATAGTCTCTCACACACTTGCTACTCTTTATTCAGAGAAGCCGCTTGACTGCTATTTTTATGCTGCTTTCATTAGAGACAATCACTTAATTTACTGCCATATCAGAGTTATTGCAAACTTAAGACTGAAGCCTGTAAAATGTTTCTTTGTTCTACCTCATAAAAAAGAGTGCTCCCAGAATATTCGTTAAATCATAGAACTGAAACTGGTACAAAGCACTGTTTGAGATGGGGGGGGGGAATCCATCTTCAATGTCTCAGATGCAAAATGAGTGTGTTTTAAAAACATTTTAGAAGTTGTGAGGGTTTGGGGGTTTTTCATTCACAACTCAGTTATGCATGCAAAGAAAATGATTTTGTCAACTTCACTGAAAAAGAATCCATTGTCACATATGTTGCCGACGTCAAACATTATTGTATGTATACACTCTTTGAGTTGTTTCAATTCCATCCTCAAAACTATTGCAAAAATCCCTATTTAAAGACTTGATTAGACTCATCTGAGTTGCTGCTGGACTCATGTTAAAACAACTGTGGAAGACCAGTAAGCCTCTTACAAGAGACAAGCAGAACACCTTTTTGTGGAGAAAGGAGTTGTTTTAATCCAAGCCACAGTAGCATAAATAGGATTGTCTCAGAACATTAGCCCATTGGATCTCGGGCTCTTGAGCCAGGGAGCCCTGAATTGGAACATGCATAGTCTCTACCTCACATCCTGCACACCAAGAAACTGCTGCCTTCTAGTCAAGAGATCCACATTTCTACATAACCCTCTCAGCACATACAACGTACTTGGAGGAAAGGGTGAAAAGTGCTAGGCTACAAACCAGAGGCCTTCAAGTCCTTTAACCAGGCATAGGCAAACTCGGCCCTCCAGAAGTTTTGAGACTACAGTTCCCATCATCCCTGACCACTGGCCCTGTTAGCTAGGGATGATGGGAGTTGTAGTCCCAAAACATCTGGAGGTCCAAGTTTGCCCATGCCTGCCTTTAACTCTGCAAGGAAGGGAAGGAGTCTGGAAGAGGTGATCTGACCCCAGAGGCATGAATGACTCGATCACACTATTAAACCGGGGGGGGGGGGAGGGTATGTGTTCTCCTCTAAGAGGACAGCCTCTGATTGAAGATGGTTATTATAAGGGCTGTCTAGTCCAAGTCTTCTCCAGAAACCCACACATTTGTGGAATCTTCGCTAAGCCAAGACAGGATTCTTATGAGAGCTTCACTGCTTATGGGCCTGTGAGTGTCATTAATTGGGACAAAACACATCCCCAGTATATACTGCTATTCCATATTTTTAAAAAGTAGATCTAGTGGTGCAGCTTTAAGCATCAGCTTGGAAAATATTGGCCTTTCCGAAAGCACGAGATCCAGAGTGGATGCTACTGCAATGCAAGCAGTGATTAAAAACAAATGCTGTGGTGCTTTGCCTAATTATATTACTAAAGGACTATTTCTGAAATGCATTTCTTCAGATGTGAGATCAGGAAATCTGTATTCTATTATCATTCCCTTTGGCTAGCCCGGCCTTCCCCAGCATGAAACTTGGACGATGGCAATGTGTGAGGCTGGCCATGTAACAAACTGGCAAGTGGAGCAGGATTGCCAGGCTAGATGCAGATGAGGGACTCTTCTTATTGGTCAGTTTATTTTATGCATGGTGAAGAGTTTGTGCAGGAAGGAGAATGTCAACTGGAGTGTTAACATGCCCCTGACTACAACAAAGGTATGAGGAAAATGCTACACCTGTAAAATTCTACATATTATGAAACTGTTAAAGTCACAGGAAGCGTTTTGAATCTGGCGAGGGTATCTGCTACTTTAGAAAAGGAGTCTAAAGAATTTAGGGAATTGAAATCAATGAGAAACATAATGCATTTGGTGCAAAAGAAGTTCCAAAGGAGAAGTGCTTGGACTATACAAAATAACATCTGAAAGTGTTTTCAGTTGGCTTGCTAGTAGCTTTCTATTAAAGTATAAGGAGACAAGAAGGACCCTACTGGGTCGGACTAAAGACCCATCTAGTCTAGCACCTTGTTCTCATTGTGACCGACCAGATGTCTATGGGAAGCCTACTAGCAGGCTGAGTGCAACCTAGAATGTCGGTGCGCATGCTTTTGACTGTGATAGATGCCCTCATTTAAGAGCATAGGAAGCTCCTGAATACCAAGTCAGACTATTGGTCCATCAAACTCAGCATTGTCTACATCATGGATGGGAGCCTCAGGTCTGGGAGCCAGAGATGACCCCCAAGGCCTCTCTAGCTGGTCCTCAGAACTTACCCCAGAAGGAGATTGTTGGCCGCTTTGAGACTGCTTTGGGTAGTGATAAAGCGGGATATCAAATCCAAACTCCTCCTCCTCCTCCTCCTTGCAGCCTTCTTTTGAGTGAGTATTGCCTGGCTGGAATATGTCTTTGAACTTGGGTCAGATTTCTTGCTTGACTGCATGGAGGATAGAGAGTGCTGTTTGAGTAGGTGTAAAAAACCAGCCTACTGTGCAGAAACAGAATTCACATTTGTTGCTCCACTCACTTTTGTTGGTGGTCCTGTCCACAACGGGCATGCAGCCCCCTGAAGATTGTCCAGAATGGAATGTAGACCCTGGGGTGTGAAACGTTCCTCACCATTATAACTTGATTGAGTTTGCACTGAAAGGTAAAATGATCTAATCCTCACTTTCTGCAACAACACATGAACTGAAACCCAGCCGCCCTTTGAAATTTGCATTTCTCTAAATTTGGTAATGCAGTTCTCCAGCCAAGTAATGTGAACTAAAATGCAACATTACTTTAGGGAAAACTGTATTGTAAAAATGTGTATATTAGGCAAACCTGTATACCAAAATGTGCATCTTATGAGAAATTAGCACTGATGAATTTTCATTAGCGACTTTTGAAAGACCTACATTGGCTCCCAGTACATTTCTGAGAACAATTCAAAGTGTTGTTGCTGACCTTTAAAGCCCTAAACAGCTTTGGTCCAGTATATCTGAAGGAGCGTCTCCATCCCCATTGTTCTACCCGGACACTGAGGTCCAGTGCCAAGAGCCTTCTGGCGGTTCACTCATTGCGAGAAGCCAAGTTACAGGGCACCAGGCAGAGGGCCTTCTCAGTAGTGGCACCCACCCTGTGGAATGCCCCCCCACCAGATGTCAAAGAGAACAACTACTACCAGATTTTTAAAAGTCATCTGAAGGCAGCCCTGTTTAGGGAAGCTTTTAATTTTTGATGCATTACTGTATTTTAATATTTTGTTGGAAGCTGCCCAGAGTGGCTGGGGAAACCCAGCCAGATAGGCGGGGTATAAATAAATTATTATTATTATTATTATTATTATTATTATTATTATTATTATTATTATTTTAAAAAATAGCTAACTGATGTGGAAATGGGGAGAATTGAATTTAGGACTGGAAAAATTAGAAACTGAGAGAAACCAAGACTGGCATATTTGCCCATCCCTACCATTGGAAAGAGAGCTGTGATATTTACCTGTTCAGCTCAAATGTGATGCTTCTCAATAGCATCAGGAGTATTAAAGACCAGTGAAATTAAATCATGCACATTGGCACTAGCCTTTCCATAGGTGCCCTGAAATTTGCCTAACTAGGGAGTATTTCCTGAGGCAAAATTTATCTGTGAGCTCTTTAATAGCATGAATTATCAAAGGTGCTGCATTTGCACCTAGAAGCAAAGCTTCGAAGCAGGATCTCCTTTCTGCCGAACAGAAGGCAAATTTTTCTTTCCCACAGCAACCTCTGTTATTGAGATAACAGCAACAGAAGAAAGGTCAATAATGACAACACCGTGGTTTCAAATACAGCTGCTCTCCTGACATCTGCCTGGACTAAAAGGGTTGCTGAAGGCTTTGAACAGTTTTGCAGAGTGTATTAAGTTACATGAGTTGAATGCATGCACAAAAAAATATAAAATAAAATAAAAATCCATTTGGTTAGACATAGGCAATTTGGTGCCAACAATAACTTTGGGATTTATTAAAAGCAGGCCACTGTTTTAATGGGAAATATTTTCATGCTATGAGAAGTAATGACTTTTTTATGAGACATACGAAGCAAACGCAAAAGGGTAGGGATGAAATCTGGGATGGGAAAGTTTTCAAAGTAGCTTGTTTTTCAAAGGATAGTTACACTTACTTCATAGCAGGTAAATATTTGGCCACCCTTTCAAAATGAATAGGTGCAGAATCGGGTGGCTGTTTTCTGTTCTGTGTCAGTGAACGGCACACATGAGCACATAAAAATTGCTCTGTTTCTAGAAACAATTCAAGTGCCTGACCAGGTTTTCGAAGTACATCATACTGAGACAAAAATAATGGTCGGTTTTAAACTCCTTTTAAAGCTAGAGGAAAGCACATTCATGATGCTTGGCGGGCTAATCATTTAGTGGTACATAAACAATGCAATGCTATTATTATTATTATTATTAGTAGTAGTAGTAGTAGTAGTAGTAGAAAAAGAAGTAGTGGTGGTGGTGGTCTAAACCACTGAGCCTCTTGGGCTTGCCAATCAGAAGGTTGGTGGTTTGAATCTGCACGACAGGGTGAGCTCTAGCAGTTTGAAAGCACACCAGTGCAAGTAGATAAATAGCTACCGCTATGGCAGGAAGGTAAACAGTGTTTCCGTGTGCTCTAGCTTCCACCACAGTGTCCCATTACACCAGAAGCAGTTTAGTCATGTTGGCCACATGACCCAGAAAGCTGTCTGTGAACAAACGCTGGCTCCCTCGGCCTGAAGTAAGATGAGCACCACACACCATAATCACCTTTGACTGGACCTAACTGTCCAGGGGTCCTTTACTTTTACCTTTTTTTACTCTGCCCATCTGACTGGGTTGCCTGAGCCACTCTGGGCGGCTTCCAAGAAAATACGAAAACACAGTAAAACATCAAACATTAACATGCATTTTAATGTATACATGTTTAATTAATATACATTAAATGGGGCTTCCTCCCACTTTGTAGCCTAAGCCAAAGATGTTACTGGAAGATGTCATTGAAGGTATCAATTTCAGATACCCTTTTCAGATTGTATGCATGGTGCCAAGTACCATGCAAGCAAAATGCTTTTGCTTTGTGCTGCATGGCAAAAGCCAGAGCTTGTCTTGATTCCTCCTCCAAAGTCTTACTAGTTTACTACAGGGTAGGCAATGTGGTGGCCTCCAAACATTGATGGACTCCAACTCACATCAGCCCCAGCCAACATAGTCAATAGTCAGGGATATTGGGACCTGTAGTTGAACCAAATCAGGTAGGTTCCGTGTTGGCTATCTCTGGTTAGTAGAACTCACCATGTGAGTTAGACCGTTTTTA
This sequence comes from Podarcis raffonei, assembly GCF_027172205.1. Classification (NCBI taxonomy): domain Eukaryota; kingdom Metazoa; phylum Chordata; class Lepidosauria; order Squamata; family Lacertidae; genus Podarcis; species Podarcis raffonei. The sequence goes on from NC_070604.1 coordinate 59,157,492, forward strand.
TAATCTTACAAGTGGGTAAGAAAGCTCACAACTTAGTTTCTTCATGGGAAAGGGTTGTAGAGCACATGTTTGGCGTGTAGAAGATCCCAACTTCAATCCATGGCATCTCTAGGTAGGGCTGGGAGACACCTCTACCTGAAACTCTGGTTGCTGCCACCAGTGAGTGTATTGACAACACTAATCTGGATGGATCAAAAGTCTGATTCCATTTATGGCCGATTCATGCGTTCAACAGGATTGTACCAATTCTGTAGAATTGTTTCAGGATTATTATAATTAATTTAGGATGCTGAGGGGAAGACTGTAACATATACCTCCCTCTTATTTCTCCTGGGAAAATATCCAAATCAAACTCCATATTATTGCAACCCTGACCTAAACCATAAGCAGATGAATTCCAATTATTACAGCATTGTAGAGTCACAGGAAAAGGTTAAATGTTCCCGACTGCCTCAAACATACCCTTATACACCTTAATAGATTAGTTATACTCAGTTCAACTTCCCAAGGTTGTTTTGAATATTTTCACATTCTTAGATTGGGTGTAATGTAATTTGCCACTATATCTTCAGTCCGACTTTTTCTTTCAATATACATTTTTGTGTGTGTGTGGAATCATGAGTATACTGCAACTTTAAGTAGATATACTTGGCTATTGAGCCTGATCCTCAAGGGTGTGGTGTGTAAATGGTTGGCTCTCGATTAACACTTTGGCTCAGTGGAAGTTAAAACACAGAAGCCCACAGCGGAACATTTACAAACCCACAAAATAGTTGAAGGAAAGGCAGTGTTTCATTAGAGATCCCACGTGCAGCAAGCATCTAATTCGACTCAAGCACAGAATGTACAGCCTGCTTCATTCACTTTTTAATCAAGTTTTTGTTAATTGGTATGAACAGTGATTTAAGTGGAAATGCGAGGTTAAGCATTCAGTTCGCCAGGTGATTTGCTGGTGGAGCTATGAAGAAGTCAAGCCCTGCCCTCCCTTACATACAGTGTTTTTTTCTTAAAAAATGTTTAGGGGTCCTCTCATTTTCCTACTCATATTGAAATACTGCCCCTCAATGAGGCCAAACTTAGATTCACAAAATGTTTAGGGGTATGCATCCCCCTGTGTCCCCCGCCACCCAGAAAAAAGCACTGCTTACATATCATACAACCATATGTGCTCCTAACTACACATTTGGCCATGTTTGTTCTTCTTCTTTCAGCAAGAGAAATGAAGCAAGACCCCTGAATATACAACAAAATCTAACACAATTCAGCAGGCTTCAGACTATTCTTTGGGGTAGGGGCGGAAGATAGATACTCATTCCTTCAGCTCCCCTTCTCCTTTTGTAATGTCTCCCTGTCCGGTTTAATAAATGCTTTCTTCTGGTTCTTGGCATCTCCTTGGACAAGGAATGTAAACTGAAAAGGCCGTGGAGCCTACAACTGGCACAAGAGTCCACGATGAATAATATCAGCAGGAGACACAAAGGCTAGCTCGCTGGGCCAGTACTTGGTATTACTGTCCACATTAAGGCAAGCTGCATTGGGTGAGCAAGATAGAAGGCTGTGGTGCAGTTTACACTCTCTCTCCCTCTATACAAAACACGCATGAGTTGAAAGAGGCACAGCTCGGGCTGGCTGTGTGTGAGAAAAAGAGGGATAGGAAATTAGCTGTATATGAAAAGAGAAGGATAAATATTTAAAAAGGATGCAGGCATAGCTGTCAACGCTTTAGCATCTAGGTTTTTCCAACGAAGTATTTGTTTTAAGAATTCACAGATAACTAAATAACTCTTTGGGGTTTCTTTTCATTCCTTGCCACAGTTTATCATCATCTAATGGCTTGATGTTATGAGCCATTGCACTGAAGCTTAGTGTCTTTTCCTCGACCATCGTCTCACTCGTCATTGGATGGGAAAGGACCTTTGTTCAGTGGCAAAATGCACAGTTTGCATGCAAAAGGTTCTAGGTTTGTTGTCTGGTACCTCTAGCATGGGCTGAGAACGAATCCTGCTTGAAACCCTGGAGAGTTTCTATCAGCCTGGAGACACCTGAATTAGATGGACCATTGCATGTTCCATTGACCTCATCTGACTTCTACCAACTTCTGCAACCTAACCCATTGACCTCTCCTATTTCTTTTTTCCTGTTTCATACACTCATTGCCTTGCTTTGCCTATTTCCGTCTTCAGTTTTGTTCTCCTCTTGTTTTGACTTCGCCCATCTTCCTTGTCACTTTAACAATCGACAAGCTTGCTCTTTCTACCAGTTTCCTCCACACCTGCTTTTATAAAAGTAGACATATTGGGTTATAGCCAACAAAGGGCAATTCCACACTCCACTTTCAAAGCACATGATCTCCCCTAAAGAAGCTTGGGAATGGTAGTTTCCTTCTCATGGAGTTAGTATTCCCAGCATCCTTAATTCCCAGCAATTCCCAGGATTCTTTGGGGGTTGTCATGTGCTTTAAATATACATTGGATATGCTTTAAAAGTATGATGTGAATCTTCCCTAAGTTTTACTCAGAGTAAATCCATTGAAATTAATGGACTAAGTCAGTCATGTCCACTAATTTGAATAGGTCTGCTCTAAGTATGACTAACATTACCTCAAGCTTTGAGAAGATGCCTACTGTAGTCTCTTTTGCTTAACTTTCTGATTTCCTATCTTTCAACTAGTCCTATCAATTCTCACTTGACCTCAAAACACTTTTATTGACATCTGCTGAAACTCCCTTCTTCACTTTTATTTCTTTTTGCCCAGTATTTCACTTCCCTTACCCCACCAAGAGCAAGGCAAAGCATGAATGAGAGACTTTGACATGCTTTAGAACTAAGGATAATAAATTTATGCTGGATGCAAAACTGTGCAAGCAGCCAGGAAAGGGAAGTAAGGAGTGGTTTGCTTGCAAGATGGGTAATTCTGACGGCAAGGTATGGCCTGAGATAACTGAATCAAGATGGGAACAAGGAATCAATGAGAGATGAAAATTTCATTGATAGATACACAAATAATGCTTAAACTGTGATCTAGTAAGATAGCTCTGGATTTTAGCAGTGGATGGAGAAATAATTAGGAGGTTTAAGCAGTTTCATGTACAATGGACAGAGGCCTCAAAGATGAAAACCACAGTGGGTGCTTGAGTAATGGGAGAGTGACCTATCAACCTATCAACAGAAGGAAGAAAGAATGTAGGAAGTTTAAGATTATAAAATTATGAAGAGGGACCCAAACCTTTCAGTGGGTGCTGGGAATTCCCAGGTTTCTCCATGGCCCAAAGGTGTGGATGTCACCAGAGAGACGGTGAACGAGAGTTGTGATTGCTTCCACATGTCTTTGTGCCATACCAAAAATATGGGCAACAGCTGGCAAAGATGTGCAGCCACTGAACATCTTAAATCACTCCCATGTGGGAACTGAAGGACACTTTAGAAATTGCTTGGTACTGGGCACATGCTTCATAAGGAAATATACCATCTTTCCCTGGAAAGACTCTTGGCAAACCACATCAATCCTGTTTTCACACTGTGTGGGGACTGTGTTGGTAGCAGATCTTAGATAACAAACCTTCCTCAACACTGTTTCACCATGATCCTGACCTGAACTTCCTATGTCAGCCATTGGTAGCTGGTTAACTGTGGGTTGGGAAGATGATATTTTAAAAAAGCTTTTCCATCTTCAGGAGAGTCCGCTGATCAGAGACAAACCATATATGGCAAAAACTAAAACATGGGACACTTCTTGTTCATGCTTGCTCATAAAGAAGCCCATGACGGTGCTTTCCCTGGTCAAACATGGTTTCCCTGGCAAGTTCTATCCAATGTTTGATGTGATCCTTAACCAGCCCTTATATTGTCAGTTATGTAGAGTGGCAGGCCTCCCCTCCTGAAAACCCTGGGCCTCTAATCACCTTGGTGTGGATTCTACAAAAAGTAGCAAGCCTATCTGGGATCAAAGTTTCAAAGCTCCTCCAGTGCAGGCACACATGTCAGCACAAATTCAGCTTTTGAAGAAAATAAATCAAGGGCACAGCTGTGCCTTAAGGAGCCACGGGTTGTCTTGGAAGCTTATCAGAGATTCCTCAATTAGAAGATTAGTAGGGAAAGAAAGCTTCCTTGAAGGACAGCTTGCCCACCAATACATGAGAGTGTCCTCTAGGTTTATTGTTGTGGTGTGTGTGTGTGTATGGACACTTTGCATGCAGAAGTTCTCAGGTACAAAATCTGGCATTTTCACTTAAAAAAAAGAGATCAGTTAGGAGGTGATTGAAAAAAGCTATCTGAGATCCTGGAAAGCTGCTTCCATTCAGTGCCAAAAATACTAGGCTAGAAAAATAGTATGACCCGGTAAATAACAGCGTCTTGCATTCCCAGGTCACACTCAACTTACTTAGGGCAGTGGTGAGCCCTAATGGAGCAGATCTGAAGGTCTACCTTGTAATTTGCTCTAGAATTTTCTGAAATATGCTGGGGTTTTGCAATAATTAAGCACCAAATTATACTTTAAATGTGTGCATTATGTATATGAAGTTAAATGCCCTCAGTCAAATAAAAACCTTCACTGTCTTCACTATTAATATTGCTATTCCCAATTCCCAATGTTGCACGTTCTTACTGAAAGTTAATTTGAGACACATGTTGGGTTGACTGTTTCTATTGAAAGAAATGAGGGGATCCTTGAGAGCAGGAGAGCACCACTTGTTCTAGCCCAGCTTCTGCCAACCTGGTACCCTCCAGATGCTTTAGACCACAACTTCCATCCGCTGCAACATTAATAGTCTAAAACATCTGGAAAGCATTGTGTTGGTGAAGGGTGTTCTACCCATCTTCTACCTGCTTTGATCTTTTCCCCTCACTGCCAGTATTAAACTACTTGTGTTATGGCTTACAGTGATGAATATGTACCCAATGCCGCATTAGAGAATTTTTGTTTTGTTTTAAAACTAAGGATCTGAGTTGGCGTGCATACACATCTCTAGAGTTATAGCAAGATTTGAGGAAAGAAGTCGCAGATGGGGGGAAAAACCCTCATACTGTAAATTCTAAGTTAAATACATTTGAGTCCTGAATTCTAGGCTACAATCCTAAACAAATGGATGCAAATTCCACTGAGATCAATTGTATTTACTTGGTTTAGGATCAGGTTGCTGCCCTGCCCCATTTTTAACTGAAATGGCTTTTGCATCATATTTAATTTCATTGTCAAACACCCTCTACCCCACACATACAGCAATATACTTTAAACATAATTGTCAGGTGTGATAGAAAAAGTCAACCTCCATTATGTGTTTTGAATACTGTATGCCCTTTAGCACAACCCCAGACTCCCTTCCTGGCATTTGAGGTCGGGAAGACAATGATCATATTATCCAAATCTATGTTCCACTCACTTGGAATTACTTCCACTCTAGAACATTTTTCTTGTAATTGTTCTGAGAGAGCTAGTCATTCTTCATTAATATTAGTTTATGGAAACTGTTTGAACTAATAATTAGAATGCTGATGTGTTAATGCTAATCCTGGACTGAGCCATTTCCATTATATAATAACAGCAACTTCCCATTGATTACAATGAGGTGCAGTAAAGTCAAATTGTCATGCTTTCCTCTCCTCTACAAAATTTGATTTGAGGCCTTCTTTAAGCAATCTAGCCTGTCTCCATAACTGAATCGTCAGAAAATCCTTGTCAGAAAGAAGCATATTTATAGTCCACCAAAAGGAGCCACACAAGGCCCAGTTTTCTACTGTGTGCTGAAAAATAAACACATACAAGAAGATAGCATCAGTGATGGGCAGGTGTGAGAAATGGTTCATATGTTTGAACACTAGGTCTAGTCTGAGGTAAATGGCATTCTAAAGGATGGGGGCTTTAAAAAGTATTGTTGCTTTTTAAACATAGGCATGCTAATGTCTGAGATGATGAGTGCCTTTAGCATGCCGAAGTCAGTGGGCATGTTTAGTAAATGGCAGAGATAAGAGTTTTTCAAAATAACACAGGAAAATTGTGAAAGTGGCCTATATTCATATATCCATTGGACATATGCTCCATGAACTGGAAAGGCCCTTCAACCCGTACTGTAAACAAAGAGAAACCAGAGACCTTCCCATACAAAACTACTGGCAGATGAGTCTGAACTTATTTCAGCCAGAGCACACTTCAGCGTCATGGTCAGTGAAAGTTCCCGAGCTTCAAAGGTGAATCCTGTGCTGAAAGAAAGACATTTCAGTGACCCAGATCTCCAGGCAGATTTGGTTTCAGGCAGTGGAAGATTGCTTCAACTACCACCAGCACTTTAGGAAATTGCTGCAACACTGATAAAAACAGCTCAAAACAGTGATCATTGGCACCCAAGTCAATGGTGTTGGCCTCGGCACCCAGATTTCATTGGGTTATGCGCCTGCTTCTCATCACCGGGGATGTAGACACAGAATTCTCATTGATATTTTTTATTGGTTCTCGTGAAGGAATAGGACTTTACTTTAGTGGATGTGTTGTATATATTATGGGAATGTATGTCTTACACGCATGACGTTGTAAATTTTGGGGGAAATAGGGTTAACTAGTTATGCCCCAAGGCATCCACCATTGCATCTGCATAGGATGGCACATCTGTCTCCAAGGGTAGGAAATCTAAAAGCTCTAAACTTCCTTGAGCAGGAGCATATGATTGACAAGGAGAGTCTATCTCAGCAGGTAACAATCCTGGAAACTTTTTAGATCAAGGGGATCTCAGTGTGATAGCCGAAGTTTTGAAGCCTAATTGAGAGGCTTCAAGGAACAAAGGGCTACTCATGAGTAGGGATTCCATTAAGCTCCTAGTGAATTTTAGGGTGTGTGTAGATCATGGATAGATGATCGCTTTGATCCAGTTTTGGTTTGTTTTTGCTCCAAAGTGAATATTTTGGGTTGCTGTAATTTTGGGGCATCACATATCTTTCTCTGTAACATTTGTATGCCATATAACCCTTTGAAAAAAAAACTTAGTACATACATTTCTTGTTTCATAAACACTTTGTGGTCTTGGTTTATTTTAATATCTTAGTGCTATCTAGGGAGGCTTCAAGGAGACTCCAGGGAGCATTTGGAATCATCTAGAAGAGCTACATGAGTGCAGCCAGCTCCTCTTGAGAAGACACGGGCACCCAAGAGACAGAGACAGGGAGCTGTATACAGTGGTGAGTGTGTGACACAGTCCTGTCTTCCCTAACCTGTGGGCATGTTAGGTCCACATGTGGCTACTGCTGGAACAAGGCCACAGTGTGGTTGCAGTGAAGAAGGCAGATTCCATGCTAGGGGTTATTAGTAAAGTTGCTGAAAATAAAAGGGCATCGTAATAGCGATACAAATAGTTATGACATAGCCTCATTTAGAATATGGGGTACAGCTCAAAAAACAAAACAGCAGAGCTGCAAAAGTACACTGATGCACCAATATAATTCTGGAGTCCAAGGCGGAAAATGCATACTGCTTTCTTTAAAAATGTAACAGAGCTGCCTGCCACGCAAGACAAAAACAAAAACCCTGAGGCACATTGTGAATTTAAATTTGAGCATAGTGTCTGTGTTTCATTTAATTTTGCTTCATCTGTCATAAAGATATAGGCAGCAACCTTAATAGGGTGAAATTTCTCCTTTGCTTGGCAATTTCTAGTATGCTGCTAGCTGACAAGCCCTCAAATGCCTCTGTGGACAAATGAAACCTGAGTTATACGCTCTAATAAAAATCATATTGGCAGCACTGGATGTTACCCAGTGCAGCTACAGATTGAATATATTCACCTTTTATTCTTCCAGATTACTTGTTTACATTATTGTCAAGTTAGTCGTTGCTTCACAGAACCCATTTAAAATCAACCACATAAAAAAATAACGCTAGATAGTTGTTGAAAGGAATGGTTGTTTTGTATTTCAGCTTGTGTGCTATGGTATAGTCCTCTGACATGATTTTCTGGCAATGAAAGAGTTCAATAGTCAATAAAGTATCTTTTTTTCCAGGAGAGAACAAAAGCAAATTAAATAAGCTTTTAAATATTGGCAGAATTGCTGCAAAATTCTGGTTGATTACATACACTTAAATGATCAGCAGCTGAGATAATAGAATCATAGAATTGTAGAGTTGGAAAGAACCATGAGGGCCATCTAGTCCAATCCCATGCAATGCAGGTATCTTTTGCCCAATGTGGGGCTTGAACCCACAAGCCTGAGATTAAAATCCTCATGCTCTGACTGAGCTATCCCAGCCTTAATCTATGAGTGTATTTTATCTCTTCATACGTGATGTTTGAAGGAAGAATTATATATTTGGCCCCACTGCTGTTCAAGGTGTGATAGCCATGTTAGTCACGCTCAGAGTAAACTCATTGAAATCAGTTGATTTAGATTATTTAGGTATTTCTGCCCATAGTAACGGTAGAAAAGTCATTGTTTTTGTCTATGGAGTTTCCTTCCCTTTTAGGAATGTCACCAGATGTGCTGCAATTTTATGTTCAAATATTGTCACAAAACCAACACAGAGAAGACAAAAAATTATCCTTCTCCTGGTGGGCAGGAGTCTCTGTGGCGGACACCTGTGATGTTGGAAATTTTTATAGGGAATGGAAAATTTAGTAATTATAGGACTACACTAAAATGAAACTTCCAAGGCTGACTGGGCAATATTAATCTTTTAAAGACAGCGTTCAACGCTGGCACTTCCACATGGAATATTTGGTGCCAAGAAATCCCAACTGACAGAAACAAGTAGCTTGTTGTTAATGAACAGGCAGATCCCATAATCATCTGGGGCACTAACAATTCTGGAAGTGCCATGAAAAGCAGCAATGTGTATGTTTTGTGTTAGATGGGAAACAGGGCACCTTCGCTAAGACTTTGTAAAGAGAAAATGCTCCAATCAGGGTGGCCAAATGTGAAGAAAATACACAGGTGCATTGAAGGCTTTTCTGGGACACTTCCTGCCATCCTACCAAAGCCCACTAGTCGCTATTGCCATTTTGGAGTCTGTGGAAAGACAGCACTTATAGGTCTTTCCTCCCCCCCTCTTCCATGGTAGCATTTTGCAGTGCTAATGCACATCACAGCAAAAAAGAAACACACACATAAAGATCTTGGAATGACGTGCCCTCCAGATGTTGTTGGAGATTCATTTCCCATGTCTGCAGTCATGGGATTGTTGCCTATCACATGACGGTGTATGTTTCCATTCCACAGAGTGGGAAGTGACGGAGACAGGAACTATTGTCCTTTGTTCTCTCTCTTTGCTGTCTGATGAGAAAGAGTAAGGAGCTAAGTCAGAATGCTCTGAGTGTATTTTATGTAAATAAACGTAGATGAGCCAAAATGCTGAGTTGCTGAGGTCTGTTACGCAAACTGCGAAGACTCTGCAGATCCCTGTGTGTGCTGATGTCTGTTGGCATCAGTTGCTGTGATGTTCGGGCAGAAGAAAGCTTTTGAAGCTCCCGAACGATCGACCAGGAGAGAGAGAACATGCCAGTCGGGCATGTGTCTCTGCCAGGGTCCTGCACGAGAGTAGGACGATCCTAACATTTTGGAGTTGTGAAAAGACAGCACTTATAGGTCTTTCCTCCCCTCTCCCCCATTCTCCATACTTTGCTTGTAGTGGTGGTGGCATTTAGCAATGCTACTGCACATTGTAGCAAAAAAGCAACACACACACAAAGATCTTGGAATGAGGTAGCCAATGAGATGCCCTCCAGATGTTGCTAGATTGCCATTGGTCATGCTGGCTGGAGCTGATGGGAGCTGGAGCTCAACAATATCTGGATGCTGCCAGATGGGCAATCCCTCTCTCAGAGCTGATCCTCATGGAGGAGACATGCTGCAGCTATATGGTCTTCCCCTTTCCTTTCAACAGAGGGAGCATTGTTGATCACGTTCTTTTGCACTGAAGCAAATCCCTCTTCTCGGAAAGGAAAACCTCAGTCATGGTTGCTCGCAGGTCCTGGACTAGAATACTGAAGCTGCCTTGGTTGCACCCATTCATCTGCAACACATTTCCAGTTATCACTAGATTTGATATTGCCATTGGACTCGAGTCTTGCAGGTTAATTGGTTCCCTCTAAATAAGCATGACAAAAGTTTAAGGTTAGTCACTGCACAATCCGTGTCAGCCTGTATGGCAATCAAACCATTATGAAAACAAATGTGCTTCTTGCTCTTTCTATTAAGTTCAGAAGCAGGAAGATAAACTTGATGTGTGCCATTTTGGCTAGTAAATAGTCCGTTTGATTTTACTTTTTACATACCAAGGGTACTTTTAAATTTTATTCTATAATAAAGGGCATATGAGTATTACTTTTTTATTTTATTAGCTGTAAGAAAGCAAGATTGGCAATTGGAGGACTAATAAACTAAAATTGCCTCATATGTTCCTTATTATATAATCAACTAGCGCTAAAAAGAACGAGCCCAAACCAATCACCAGCCAGCTTGTGCTGACCAAAAAGAAAAAGAATAAGGAACAAGAAAAATGTCACCTTCTTTTCTAGGGACAACCCAAAATTTCTTGTGCCTGCAACTGGAAAATTAACACCCCTGTTTTGAATTGATTTGGGAGATTTTGTAAAAAATGCCTCCTTAATTTTTCAGGTTCCATCTCTCTCTCTCTCTCTCTCTCTCTCTCTCTGGGTTAACAGTCTGACTGAAAGCCATGACTTAGTGGGAGAACTGCTTCTTTCCATGCAAAGGATCCAGGTTCAGTCCCTTGCATCTCCAGATAGGCTTAGGAGAGACCTTCCCAGAACACTGGAGGATTACAGCTAGTCAGTGTAGTTGGCAGTGAGCTATATGGAACAATGTTCTGACTTAAGTGTAAGTATGTTCCTATGTTCCAGTGCACCTTGATGCATATAAGCATGCACCCAAAGTGCCATGGTATCCCCCCGCCTTTACTTACTTGCACTCTCCTATCAAAGTAAATGCTGCTGAACATGACTGAGAAACTATACTTTTCATTGGGGAAAACCACGTCTAAATGCTAATCACAAATATAAACCAATGAAGTATGTCAAGTGCCTCAAACAATCATCCTGATGGATACTGGGCCACAATTGTAAAGATCTCAAGAGTTGGCTTTCCTGCTAGAAACAATGCAAGATTAAGGCTTTGCCTTCAAAAACAAGGAGCTCCCCCCTTCAATCTCATAATTTCTGCTTTCACATATCTGAAGAGCAGGTGCCATTTGCATTCTTAGAGCAGTAGAAGCAGGGTCAGAAGGACACATAAGCTTGCCACATCTCTCCCAAGTGTGCTTTGCTGTGCTCCCTGTCTCAGAGAAGAAAAGCAGGCAGGACTTCTGAGACCAGCTATTCCTACATGGTATGAGAAAATACACAATTTCTTTCCACCTGACTTTTGCATTACATTTCAGAAGCAAATACAAAGCAAATGATTGCAGAATGCTTATATTACTATATTACTATCAATTTAATAATAGAGAAAGGTGCAATTTGATTAGTGAAGGCCTAAAAACGTGCCAGATCTGAGTCTCAAGACTGTTGTCATCACCAACACATAGGTTGCAAACCTATAACAGACTTACTTGGGAGTAAGCCTTATACAATTCAGTGAAGCTTACTTCTCGATAGACATGCATAGGAGTACAGTGTTAATCATGAGCACCTAAGCAGGTGCAGAATAAATTTCCCCTCGTAAATAAATCACCAGTCAGCTTCTACACGTAATGGATTTGGGAGAAGGTCTTTGTGGCGATTGAGTGTGTTCTTCCACTTTCTCAAAGCATGTTCCTTTGTGGCAAGAAATGAGCAAGCTTAAAACCACACATCTTCTGCCTGGATAGCATACATCAGCAGTTTAGGACTTTGGATTTCTGGGATTCAATATATCCCAGTCTTTCCTCTTCTGCCACCTTCACCTACACATATACTGTACTATGTTGTACAAAAACATGTTTGACCAGATAAAGGAAAAAATAAATTCCACTACCAACATCCATAAATTATCACCAAAGCTAATGGACCTCTCTGATAATTTGAGGAGTGTGTGTGTGTGTGTGTGTGGAGATTGGGTTTATTTTAATTAATCAGGATTGAGTTGAAGCAGTTTGTGCTTTTCACGAACACTTTCATGCTTCTGTCTAAAAGTGCTTCCATGTTTTCACTTCTCAGGGAGGCTTGAAAAGGAGTGACAAATGTTGGTGGCCATGTTTTCCTGACACACATTTAGGTAGCACTTCCCTTCCTAGTCCCAGGCATTCAATAAGCAAAAAACTGTGGCATTCCAAAGTGATGCTGCTAGTATCCCCCGCTGGCTAATAGTTCAAACCCACTAAAGATATCACTGTCCCTAGAAATAAGATGAGTGTTGGATGGGAGGGACTGAAGGAGCAGCTAACACCCCAAACAGGCATGTTCAAGGTGAGAAAGATTGACCTTCTGAAGCCTCCTTTTGCTCTAAAAAATGTTAGCTTCTGAACACAGCCCTAAAATTTGTGTTGCTTTTCTTTTACCCAGCTGCTTCCAACAGAAGAGAATAAATAAGAAAATATTGATGCCTTATTTGTTTCAAGTATAGCCAGCATGTGCCCTTCAGATGCTGTTGGACTCCCAACTCTATTCAAATCTGGCCAGCATGCCAATGGTAATGGATGATGGGAATTGTACTCCAGCAACATATAGTGGGGAGCACTATGCTCTGTGATAGGTTGCCTGATCCTAAAACCAGGAGGAGCCCCTGTAACTTTAATGGTGTGTGAGTATGTGTGTGCTGATTGCAGTTTCTTTCATCCTTTGTAACAGAGCAAAGGCCCTTGGCTAAGTGCTCCAGAAGGAATAGGGTCTCTTGACTCCAAGATCTGGCAGCTACTGTCAGAACTGGGAATGTGCTTGGCATAGAAAGACCAGGAGAAATGCTATCCTTGATGTTATTCTAAACCCAATGAGAAAATCAAGAACCAGAAACTTCACACTGTAAGATCTTCAGTCCAATGTTGCACATCAAAAATGCTTAAGCTATTTGAGTGAGCTTAGAACAAACATTCAGATACTGGGTGTTTCGCCAAACCAGACCGAAACTCTGACTCCAAAGAGTCTTGTGCCTCTTTTCTAAGCCTCAAATATCAATAATAAGGTTGAACTGGACTGGCTTTGCAAGGCAGCTATTCACATGATCTCCCTCCACAAGTTTTCGGTGCAGCCAGTATTGTGTGTTGCGACAACTGTTTCAAAACTGTTTAAACCAAAAAGCATAGAGTTATCGCCAATAACAATTGATACAAGGAAGGTATGCAAAGACAGGTTGCATGAGCCTCTTGAAGATACTCCCACTTGCTAGATGATGCTTACATACAGGTAACTGTACAAAGGCTTGTCAGCTTTTGGGCTGCCTCATAGTACCTGGTACTATGGTACTGAGTCAGAATATTGAACCAACTAGCACAGGACTGTTTGCAGTGAGTGGCAGTGGCTCTGCAAGAACTTTCCCAGTCACACATGGAGATGCTGGAGAAAGAAATGGGGAATTTTTGCATACATCACACATGCATGTATAGGGCCCTTCCTCTAACTGCTGCACCATTTACAGCAGCTTGATGTGTAGACCTTGGGGGCATGGTCCTGATGATGGTCTTCATGGTTTTCATGACAACCCGACCTCAAAAGGTGAAACAGGATAATACAGCAGAAAATCAGTAGAAATGTACCAAATGTGGTTGTCACTTTTTCATGAGAGAAAGAGAGAGAAACCCAATCAATTTTCTTTTGCCTATATCTATGCTTCTTTGTGGAAATTCAAATGTGCCCATTTTTCTCCATTGAGATAGAGCTAGTAGAGCACAAAACAGAAGGGTAACAACTTCAGTGAGACCAGGAGGCTGGAGTAGATGGGCCACTAACCTGATCCAACAAGCGAACAAGTGCTCACCTAACTGGAAGAATTGAATTTAATCTATTTAAAACAAAATATGGGCTTAACTTCTGTGGGACCACAGTGTGCATAGAATGTCATCCTAACAATTTTTTGTAGCCATGTTTTCTGATGCTTTTCTTAATGAATAGTCTGTTTTTATAGTCAATCAAACAAAACTAAGGGAGATTTATAGTTTTGGGAAATGTACAAATATTTTCTTGCTTGTGGGAGGTGAGGATGGTGGCAGTACAATTGTCAATTTTCAGCTAATCCTTGGCAGAAAACAACAGAGAACTATTTGGTTCAACATAAGAACACAAAAAGATCCTTCAGGATCATAGTGGCCAATCTAATGACCACCCAGATACTTGCGGGAAGCTCTCAGGCAGGATCCGAGCACAAGAGCACTCTCCCATCCTATAGTTTTCCACATAACAAAACACATACATATATGTGGATTTCAGAAGGCCAACCACCTAATTCAAACCTTTATGATCATGTATGCTAATTTACCCATCAATCAATGACCATGATTCAGTTCTCCTCATAAACCCCAAGCAAATACCCTTTCATCAAAACCACTAAAATTTCCTCTTGTGTACCCTCATACCAGGTCATATAGCCCCATGCCGCTTGAGTTCTTATGTGCTCAGCCCTTTTATACTACTGGTGGTATTTTTTGACTGACGGCAGGGTTAGTGGGAGTCTTATCCCCAGCTGACACTGTGCAGGCAGAGAGGCAGGAGATATGGTGACAGTGAACTGGGGATTCTCCATTGACTTCAGTAGGTGTGTTTTGACTGACACCACGTCTTTTGCATTGCAGTGTTACAACATTGCTATGGCTGGGACCAATTTGCGAGTAAGCATAGGGCTTTGACTAAGCCTTGCTCTTTCTCCAGCTATTCTCATCTTTCCAGCTAATATTCCCAGCTATTCTCATCTTTCCCCGTGGCACTCATGACATCACTGTTCTGCCAGTGCAACAATATACCAAGACAGCTGTGGTGTGCAATGCCAGAGTAGATCCACTACACTGGCATATCTTTGGGCATTACCAATGTAAGCGGACTTAGTAGCGAGTCAATGACAGCAGGTTTAACTCAAGGACAGGTTTGGGTTGTATCTCCCATTGATTTCAACTCCCATTGATTTCAAAATGGGAAGGCTTCATGCACAGGGGTATAGGCACAAATCCTGCTACCATTTCCTCTTTCTGCATGAAGATCTGAAGAGGGTGGGGGTTGTTAGCATATTTGCTTAGAAGTCTTTCTGCAACTGGGAACCCTATGATAATGCAGGATAGCCACTTGTGGAGAGGCTTATAAGCCCATTCAGCTGAACGTGGTTACAATCTCCTTTCAGACCTTTGTGCTCAACATGCAAAGAAAGGTTAGAAGTAGAGCTGACACACGGAAGGATGTTGGGGACAGGGCTTGTGTGTATGTGCCCATCTCCACTTTAAAGATACACATGTTCACTTGAACATACAAACAGGGCTTTGGTTAAATTATGCTGACATTTCCCATTAAAATAAAATGGGTGCTTAACTTTAGCTGGATTGCAGCCAGTGGCATAAGAAGCCTTGCTGAGAAAGCAGTTATCATAATGGTCTAAACAGAGTTAATAAAAACAGTGGTTGCATGGACCACAGATTTGATGGTGCTTGGAAAGGCGGTTTAGAAAGGTATGGGTGAAGTTAACAAAGCTTGCTTCTTCTTATATCATGCACACATTAAGGCTGCTGTGAATCCAGTACCAACCCATTTTACAGATTATAGGAGCTTTTACATGGTTTAGTCTGTATCTCATGATATCCTAAACCAGTCTGGAGCCCTAATCTTTGCATTTCAATATTACATTAGGCTGCACAATACCAATAGTATTAGTCATGTCTGGTGGGGCATCCAGTACCAGATGTCTCCCTCCTCCTCTTTGTGCTCAGCCCTTACTGATTTTTGGCACTTAGAAGTTTGCATCTGTATGTAATTTACATTATAACAATACAATCAGTGTGTATTAGCTACATTTTGCCTTGTTTTCTATTTTTTGGTGGCTATGTTGTGTCTCAGTTTTCTAATCTGATAAACTGGAAGCCGTCTCCTGCAAATTCTTCCTCCAGGTCTCTTTCAGCAATCCTATTCCATCCTTGTTACGTGACAAATGTCACCTTCCTTTTCTTTTCTTTTTAAAAGACTCCTTAAAACAGGGAGTTAGGCTGCAGTCACATGACAGCTTATTCCATTTCTCTGACATTCCCCCTATTTCCCATATTATATTTGAGCTTTCATGAGATGTAAAAGCCAGTTCTGGAAATCTAGCAGAATATATGGGATGTTTAGCACTCATTTCCATCTCACTTGGTTTCAGAAATAATGTATGTGCAATCCCATTAACCCAGAAAATTGTGTGAGTAAAGTGATGAAATTTGGGGAGGTAAACCACAATACAGAAGGCATGCCTATGCAAAAAGCACGGGAGAGTAGCAAAGTCATCCAGCAACGGTTGTCACCGTGCTGCACCACTCCCACTGGTGTAAATGAATTTGAGTGCTACATGCCAGTATAGTGGCCATAAAGCCACAGTTTATAATCCAATAGGTATTGCAGAATGAAAGGAATGTTAGAAAACAGGACAGAAGTACTAGCATTATAGACCCTCCAACATCCTACAGAGGAAAATTGGGGCACATGTATTTCAGGGCCATGCAAAACACATGACTTGCACGAGAGCATGGTCACTCCAGATGGACATCTTTGGAGAGCCTAGTCTCACAGAAGTCAAAATGGGACATCCTGGGTTGCAATCAGAAGACAGGGTGGCTTCTGTAATTCTGGGACGTCCTGCTTAAAGTGGGACAGTTGCTGGGTATGAGCATCAGCCTTGGAGACACAGCATCATTGCTTGCAAGAAAGCTGGATTCTCTGTCCTCCCACATGCCCTTATCTTGTTCCTACCAAACTAATGCAAGAATGTCTGTTAAGCAAATAACATGTGCTTATCACAGAACAGGGAACTACTCTTTGAACAACCAGCTTGCATCCTCCACTCCCCGGCTGTATCTAAACTCCTTTGTGGCTTCTCTCTAGGGATGTTTACATGGGAGCAAGTGTCTGTATCATTTATTTATTAGATTTGTTAGTTGCTTCATTCACTTGTTACCTGAAAGTCTCCAAGCAGCTTACAACACTCTTAAAAATACAAATGAAAATACACATTCACACCATACATTTAAAGCAACATGATAGCACTTTAAACATCCAATGCTTCCCCACCAAGAATTCTGGGAGCTGTAGTTCGTTAAGGGTTCTAAGTGTTATATTAGGAGACCTGCCTGGACCAATGCCTGGACTACCATGGCTAAACTAATCCTAATCCAGGGATGGAAGTAGCTGTTGCAGAAGCTGAAGCTGGCAGAATGTGCTTCAAGCTGTTTTGTCACATGGACCTCTAGTGACAAAGATGGATCCAGGAGTATTCCTAAACTGGGGACCGGACCTGTTGAATACCATTTTTAATCACACAGATCACAGCTGTAGGTACAGCATAACCTTTATGACCTACTAATATGGGGTTGTACTATATGTTCCCTGCTCTCTTTTAACTGAAGATAAATGAGCTTTTAATTTAACCTTAAAGTCTTTTCACTGCAGCAAGCTTCTTTTGGAGATTTTTTGCACGGCTCATAACTGCTAGAAGCCATGCATTCAAGGGAAGTAGGGGGAGGTTATTGGTTTGGGAGGTTTCTGTTCTTATTTTTATCATGTATTTTGTGCTCTTACATTGTATTTTTATGTGGTGAGATCTGCAGATGAAGGGCAGTATACAAAATTAACAAATAACAATAATAATAATAATGGGTCGAAGCCTGTGGAACTCCTTCCCAATTGAGATTAGATAGGCATCCTTCTTGCTGAAATGCAGGCACCATGACTTTTTTTTTTTGTTTCAGCAGGCATTTAAAGGCAGGATTTAGTTTTATTATAATTTTTAATTCGTTATGTTGTTCAATTTTGGATTGTTTTCATGCACAGCATGTGGAAATAATTAAGTGGTATAGCAATGTCTTTAACAAATAAAAATAAAATGTTGTAAGATCTTAAGCTAGCATGGTTCTTCGGTAATACCTGACCTCCCACAGTCTTTCACAGGCCCAGCTGACTCCCCTGAGTGCCTAGCAGAGTTTCCCTCCCCGTCCCTTCTTCCCAAAGAGACAGAATCATGTAATTTGGTAAACTGGCTTCATTACAGAGTTAGTGACAGACAGACATATTGGCTGCTGCCAGTGGGCCTTATGTACTGAAGGTGAGGGCGTCGAAGGGCTTGTGGAATGGAATGATGGATAGATCACTCACGAAGCCACTGGAAAGGGGAGGTCAGGCCTCTTAGTGAAATGCAGAGTGAGATAAAGATGTCGGGAGGATGACGGGTGACATCCATCAATCAACTGGTTCATTACAGCAAGAATGAACGTTTCTGGTTCCCAGGAGAAAGAAGGTGGGCTGGTCACCCTAGTGTCTCACAGGTGGCATTTCTGAAAAGGCTAACCTTTCACATTTCCAGGAGCAGAAGAATGAAGGACATGTTTTTAATGAAAGCCCATATATACTTGATGCAGTTCTTTAAGTACGCAGGATTCCCCCGCCCCCAAAACCAGGACCTTTAGAACTTGAATTTTTATATTTAATAATAGAGTGGTCTAGCCTTCTTACCAGGGACAATTAGACTCCTCAATTTTTCTGTCACATACAATGTGTCCTTTTTGTGTTTGACTCTAAATCTCCTCTCATCAGATGTGCACAGTTATATTGGCATCTAGGAAGCTGATCTATTCATGTTCAGCAGAAGGGAAGAGCAAAATAGATTTAGATGTGGCCATGCAAACAAGTCTGCATCCAGAGCAAGTACCATTCCCAGAATGTGACATTTTTATTTTAAAGTCAATTTTCTTTAGAAGTAGGATTCTGGTAGCAATGGCAGGTAGTGTGTTGGTTTACTTATGCCAGCTGATTTATTGATGTTCCATACCTGGAACACTAATTGATATTCCATAAAATCAAAATAAGCTGCAAATAAGTTTTGCTCGTCATTTCAAAAAGAACATGAGCTTTGCTGAGCCTTGCAGCCAGAGACCGGCAGGCATGTGCAAAGTCACATGAAATGAAACAATTGGGAGGCATAATGGAATTTGATGTTCAGAATGTTCAAATGCTGATTTTGAAGTGTGAGCTTGGGAATACTTAAAAAACAACAACAACTGCATCCTGTTAGTAAAAACTTAAACCAATAAAATTAAGTTTCAGGGAGAAATTTGGTTCGGTTCATGTTTTATGCAAAGCTAACTCATTTGCACTTCCTAAAGCAGTATATAAACTGAAACAGACTTATCCTTTGAAATTTTCATAATTTTTCCAACCAAAAAGGTACAAAATGTATAGATTTGAGGAAAATGCATAACATTGAGGAAAAGAAAGCTCTAACATGTTAGGGACAATAGCTTGCAAAATGTATATATTGGCAAAAATATCAGAAAAAATGTGTTTATTAGGACTTACAATGCCTTTTTTAATAATTCCATACTCATGCAGAAATGTGGAAAACTGAATTTGAGACTGGAAAAATGAGAAAGTGAGAGAAATCTAGATTGTCAGATTCTGGCAACAGCTTGCCAAATTTAATGGGAGGAATTCAGTGTAGCACTATGTCAATGGCTTCTTCAGTGCAAGCTTTTCAACTTGCCAGACAGAACAATTCCCCCTCTCGTCCCTGCTGTGTGCTGTTTTGGGGTCTCCCAACCCCACCAGCCAATTTGGAAGAATGAGGGGAAGAGGGAGTAAGCCCCATTGTGCTAACAAAAGTTCTTCCACAGGCTTCCGTTAGTGAGATTAGTTAGCAAAAAACTGCCAAATATGTTTACATTTTTCCCCTTTCTCCTGGAATACTTAAGACATGCTGGGGAAAATAACAGCACAGTATTGGACCTCAGATAATATACAGTATGCCCACATGTCTGCAAGAATATTTAAGTTAGGGGCAGAAAATGTTATTCCTATGTTTGTTTCAACTCTACTAGGTGTTTCTTTTTTGTAATGTCAGGGCTCAGCCCTGGAAGTGTGTGCAGAGTGCACAATCTATTTTCACAAATCTGGAATTGGAGAAAGGGAGAGAAGGCTACAGGCAAGCTTGAGCCTTGCACACTTCTCTGTTCATGCTTTACTCCAATATAACATCCAAAGAGGTGTAAAAACAAACAAACCTTAGATATCGTTTATTGGCTGATGAAGACTAGTACTAAATATTTGCAAGAGATGGATGGATGCTATTTAAAAGAGCACTCTGTGCCTCTTGGTGATAAAAGTATTGTCTAGTAAGTAAAATGTATGACATGACATGGCAGCATTTGAAACTTCTGCCACTGTTGCACCCACAACCTTACTGTTTATGGTGGCCACAGCGGAAGGCAGGGTGGTGGGGATAGATGATACAGGCTTCATGCCTGTACCACCTCCAGGCTGGTGCTGCATTTGGGTTCAGATGCTGTTGCATGACAGCTCAGGATCCAGTGGATTCCAGGCCAGCTCATCCCTGTTCTTTCCTTGCCGTTCAAACACCCTGTTTCTGATATTTCTCCTGGCCCCATCCAGGAGTGAAAGTGCCAGTGGGCCTCCTAGCAGCTGGTTCAGCAGCTGGTGGGAGGCTGGATCAGCTGTCAGAGATGACCACGAGGACACCTCCACCACATTCAACCCCCTAACCCTGCTCATTCTTCTTCCCTAGTCCACTTCAAGGGCAAGCCTTTTGTGGACACAGGTAAACCCTAACCACAGAGATGGTCACAATGATAGTGACAATCATAAAGGTAAAGGTACCCCTGCCCGTACGGGCCAGTCTTGCCGGATTCTAGGGTTGTGCGCTCATCTCTATAGGCTGGGAGCCAGCGCTGTCCGCAGACACTTCCGGGTCACGTGGCCAGCGTGACAAGCTGCATCTGGCGAGCCAGCGCAGCACACGGAATGCCATTTACCTTCCCGCTGGTAAGCGGTCCCTATTTATCTACTTGCACCCAGGGGTGCTTTCGAACTGCTAGGTTGGCAGGCGCTGGGACTGAACGACGGGAGCGCACCCCGCCGCGGGGATTCGAACCACCGACCATACGATTGGCAAGCCATAGGCGCTGAGGTTTTACCCACAGCGCCACCCGCGTCCCTTAGTGACAATCATAGCACCCTTTAAAAATAACCAGATTTGAGGGAAGCGGAGGATGTGGGGCTGCAGTGGCTTCAGAGCTCTCAGAACATGCAGTTCTTCCTGAAAAGTAAATCTGAATATTACCCATTGTTTAATACTAGGAAATCGACCCCATAATTTATTTTCAGACTGTTACGATTTAAAATTATGGCAAATATTTTCCTCCAGAACATTCCGGGCACAATCCACAGGGAAATTATGCCCCTTTCCGCAAATCCTGTTGAAATTCATGAGAATTGTATAATAAGAGCACAATTTCCTAGCCATGGCACAATTTCTGTTTCTGTATTGCCTTTGCTCAGAAGGTCTTCCCAGGGGGATTTTGTCTTCGATGTAGAGAGTTTGCAAGCCGTTTGTTTAAACCGAACGAACCTCAAATTAGCCAGCCACCTCCAGTGGCATGCCAAATGCATGCCTCACGATCCCACTGAACGCTAAAATGGCTGAGGGACGTGTCCAGTTCGATGATCGTGGTGAGCCAGTCACATCTGATGATGAATTGCCCAGCTCGGCAGTCATTCATCATGCAAGAGACCAAATCAGTATTCATGGAGAGCTGAAATCCTAGCCCTAACCTTCAAATAAAAAGCTCCTTGATATACCAGGGCTCCATACAGCTTTGTTCGTCAAATAAGACAACAACTCCCGTTGGTTCACCACTTCCGCCTTTTAAATTCCTTGTTAAAAGCCACCTCTGCAAGGCCTCCCCACCAGCCCCTAAATACAATTGCCTGTTTCCTACTTCCCAGTCAGCCTTCTCCCTCATCTGCTCTCTTCCTCCTTAAACACACAGTTCTCATTGTTCAGATTCTAACAGTCCTCTCTGTTTTTGTCTATCTGCTAACTACACAAATTACTAAACAGAATAAAAAACAAACAGTACTGATTTTATGCAACATTTATGATTGTATGATTCCATGTTCTTCTATTGATTTTTATTGTAGGCCCCTGTAATTTTTTTGCATGAGAGTTGGAGGTTTATAAATATCCTAATAAATAAACAAACTATCTACCATATATGATAGGTTATTAAATGGCTCTTTGCTAGCTTTACCTCCAGACATAGTCACAGACAAATCTCTTTTCTTTTTGCAGGCAGAACTCCAAATTCAGAACACAACTAATTCCAAAGATAATTTCTTCCTTGAATGCTTATCTTTTTTCATTGGTATTTCAGACACTTCTAAATTTTGAAGTAGAGCCACATAACGTCATTTCCTTGTGCTGCTCTGGTTCGCCAGAAGCGTCTTAGTCATGCTGGCCACATGGCCCGGAAGCTGTACGCCGGCTCCCTTGGCCTATAGAGCGAGATGAGCCCCGCAACCCCAGAGTCAGCCACGACTGGACCTAATAGTCAGGGGTCCCTTTATCTTTACCTTACCATAATCTAAATTAGCCAATCAGCTCTGAATTTATCTAGCAAGTGTTTAAAACAATCCTGTTTGCTGTAATGGTTTCAAAGCTGGCTATGTGCTCATCTTGTTCAGGAATCTCGTTCATGCTTTGTTCAAAATTGCCCTGTGACTGAAGAATTAGTAATATTCACCCACTCTCTCTGATATGCTCAACCCTTTTTTATGTACATTACTTGGGGATATCAACCATACTAAATCCTGAGTTAATGTTCTAAGACAAGTCAGCTTGGTATCAAGCAAAGCAAAATTTACCATTAGTTTCAGCTTATTGAATGGGAGACTGGAAAGGGCCAGGAAACAATTACATATGGCTTACTATTGCCATCCTCCTCAATTGTATCTTTATTAAATAACCCCATGTTAAAAATAAATAAATAAATTACAGGTGCAAGAGGATTTTATTGCTGTAGAAATTAGCAGCAGAAATATGAAATAATTGCTCAAATGGAGTGGTTTTAACAGTGAGGGTGAGGGGCTCACTTCAGATCTCACCAGTTTCCTACAGGACAGCATTTTCATGGAAGAAACACATATACAAGGCATGAACACCACCTGATTATTGCAGATATTAATATTGTGCAGTTTGAAACAACTGGAAGCATAAGAACTAACTTATTTTCGAAGAAATCACTGACCAGACCCTTAAGTTTAATTCAGAAGTTTACTTGCAGAACTTTCTGCAAAAATATAACAAAATAATACATCAAATATATCCCTAAGATCATGTGCAATGTCTAGTACAGGCTCAGCATGAAAGATAATTCCAAAAATCCAGACTATGTCTCTCTCCCATTGCAGCCTGCCTAAGGCTATGCAGCTTCTTGGAGGGCTTCATTTATATGCTCACTCTCAGAGAACTCGAGAGAAAGAAACTCAGCAACCTATAAGCATAACTTTACTTTTTCCAGAAATCAAAACTGTGTCTCTCCCCATTCCAGCTTGCTTAACGTGCCTAAGGCTTTGCAGCTCTTAGGGAGCCATTTACATGCTTTTGTTCTTGAGGTGTCCAGAGAAACACTAACAGGCAACTCCCTTCAAACTGGCGATTTGCAGTTCAATACCTTTGTCACCTGATCTTAGGTTACAAGGCTTAGCTTCCATGAAAGAAGCCTGGGAACTGTAGTTTCTTAAGGGTGCTGGAAGCTGTTAGGAGGCCCCTATTCTGCTCAGAAATGGATTTCTGGTGCCCTGCCTTAGAAGGAGGGAATATAAGAGAAATATAAACTTACCAACCTCCCACATAGCACTTTCCAATAATTGTTAAAATCCTAGCAGCTGTTTTGATTAGAGAAATATTTTAATGCATTGTAACATGATATTTAGTGGCATAACTGGCAGTACTTAGCCTCATTTGCATTGGTTGGAAAGTGATAAAGCTGACTCTTTCTTAATTAATCATCAAAACCCTTTACAACTCAGTTTTTGTCATGTGCAATCTGTTGTGTTAATTGCTTATGTAATCACATCTAACACTTCTGGAGACAGGAGCAGGGTGCAGCTGAGTGGATTGATGAAAGACACAGTCATAAATTGTTGCAGCAATGCATACATAGAATCATAGAGTTGGAAGGGACCCATACAAGCAATATTCTTTTATTTCCAGGGCTTCTTGTATCTGGAGAATCAGAGAGCTAAGAGACAAAAGTGCTTGGGTGAATACAGTACTGGTCTTTTTGAGTAAGCCCATGTTGTTGTTGCTTTAAAAAGTTAATAGGGAAAAGAATAAAGCAGGGGGTGGGAAGGTTAAAGGTCATTAAAATTCAGCAGACTAACTCATACTGCAAGGCTTACCTACTAACTAGTTTGGAGGCAGTGGCAGAACTTCATGCTCTGGCACCGGGGGGGGCGGCGGAGAGCAGGTGGAGGTGGGGCTGGCGCATGTCCTGGGGGCGGGGCCCCCAGTGCGGGCAGGGGGGGAAACCGCGATGGCACCCTACTGGGATCACGCTGCCGGAGGCGGTGCATTCCCCTCTTCTTCCTCCGCCAGTGTTTGCAGGATGTTTTCTAGACATCTAACCCAAGAATCTTTACATATGGCCAACAAAAAACCCAACTTCCCTCTTCCCCAATTGGGAACTGAAATGATTCCCAACTAGCCATACTTATAGTATTATGGACAGTTAGTAGCCCTAACTGGGTTAGTACAGTTTCTTTCTTTCTTTCTTTCTTTCTTTCTTTCTTTCTTTCTTTCTTTCTTCCTTCCCTCCCCCCCCCTCTGAACATGAACCTTTACCAAGTACAGGTATCACAGATACATAAGTACAATGTGCATATAAAATAATGTGGTTGTAATTATGAGACGTATAGCTCACATTTGGATTCTACATTAAAGTATATGTTATGTTAACATTTCAAAAGTATTAAAACCAAATTCATTCATGTTCCTGCCAAAAAGACAGAGCATGCCTCACAAAAATGTGGAGAAAGAGCATTAGAAAATGCTTAAGCAACAGTTCCTCCTCATAAGGCTCCCAGGTGTGTAGCCAGGGACAAGGCAGGTGGAGAAGCTGGCTCTTCATTGTTCCACAGTGGTTCCCCTGTAGCAGTACCTGCAAGGCAGAAGTGGCTCCTTTTAAGGGTCTGAGAAAGAGGACAGGGTAACTAAGAAATAATGGGGCTTCTATTTTATGTATTTTGAAGAGGAATGCAGACTATACAGACATGTTCCCTTCTCAAGGGTACAGCTACATTTTGCACTCATGTCTCTCTCTCTCTCTCTCTCTCTCTCTCTCTCTCTCTCTCTCTCTCTCTTTCTCTCTCATTGCACTTGTGTTTTTAATCCTACAGTACAAAATTTATCATGAGAAGCTGCACTCAGACATCTTCAATTTGGAACTGTCCTGATCAGATCTCATTACATCCCAAAGAGCTTACTTTGTTACTTATTATAACCAGTACTTATTAGGCCCTAGCTAATCACTTTGGTTTGTATTCAGCATAGCGTTAAGGTGAACGTTCCATTAGTGGATGGATTTCTCCTTGCATTATGGAACACTCTGCCCTTTTCCCCCTACCCACATCCATGCCCTAAATCTGTTCTGGAATTTTCTCCCAACCTGCCAGATCAGATTTGAGAATGGCATGGAGTGTGAACAGGTAGAGGAGGGGGAGGGGAGATCCCCTTGCACCACTATAAAAAGTGACTTGAACGCCACACTTTGTTTTCTCCAGGCATTGTCCAAAGCAGATTAAACAGCTACATTTTGGCATTTGTTGCACAGCATGTTGATTTGTTGTTCAAAAGCAGTACCGTGTTTGTGAAGAGAGAAATAAAAGGTAAAGGTAAAGGACCCCTGACAGTTAAGTCCAGTCGCGAATGACTCTGGAGTTGCGGCGCTCATCTCACTTTACTGGCCGAGGGAGCTGACGTTTGTCTGCAGACAGTTTTTCCAGGTCATGTGGCCAGCATTACTAAGCCGCTTCTGGAGAACGAGAGCAGCGCACAGAAACGCCATTTACCTTTCCGCCAGAGCGGTACCTATTTATCTACTTGCACTTTGACGTGCTTTCAAACTGCTAGGTGGGCAGGAACTGGGACCGAACAATGGGAGCTCACCCCGTCACGGGGATTCGAACCGCTGACCTTTCAATCCGGAATCCCAAGGCTCAGTGGTTTAGACCACAGCGCCACCTGCATCCCTGAAGAGAGAAATAGCTCAGGCTAATTTTCAGAGGTCTATAAATAAGCCTACAGAATTTTCTCATTTTAGTTACTTTTAGCATAAAGCTCAGTTTTTTGTACTTTCTTCTCACATCAGTAAATTCAAGAACCTCTCATTTATTTATTTTCAATAGCAAATAATAGGCAGTGTGAAGGAGGGCGGGTGGGACAGCTGGAAAAGCATTTTCTAAAAGGAAATGGCACCACCCTTTTGCTTAGCTAAGAAAAAGGGATTCTAATGGATTTCTGAGCAGCAGAGTTCACCCAAAGGGTGGAAAAAGAATGTGCCAGGTAATTTGATTTAAGTTGATTCCATTTTTGCTACCATTCCTCTTCATACTGAGAGAATGGAAACTGTGAACTCCAAATGCTTCTCTGGACACCATTAGATGAACCCTCGCCGTGCATGTCCACCAGCCACTAAGAAAACATTGCAAACAGCATTTAGACAGTGTTTGCTTTACTTCATTTGCTACATATGGAACCTGTGAAATTTGCCCACACCTGGTTGGGATTGCCAGAGCAAGCAATGAACCTGAAAAAGACACACTTATTATTGGCAAAGGGACTTTCTTTCATTCACCCTGGCAGACGGCGTGGGGATGGGGAGGATTTTTATTTTACTTTTATAAGATGACATGGATATTAAAGCAGCATGTAGGTGCTGTTGGTTCCAATTAAAATCAATCTCTCTCCTGATTTGTGCCTCTTGTCTGTATGACAGCAAAAGGTCCGGCTAAGAGCCTCCATCTGCTGTGCTCTCCCAATGGGACTCCAAACAAGTGAATGACCTGCAGTGTTTATTATTAAGTTTTCAAAGGGAAAGTTGTTTTGGTCTAATTGAAGCAATAATATGAGCGAGGTTATTTCTGGTCAGTTCCCTGCTGTTTTCACTCTAGAGAATATATTCCAGGTGTTAGCTACGGAGTGCTGTGATACAGTATCGACTTTCCCTTGTGTTTAGGCTTGCTTGAGCCAATGGACCAATAAACTGCAGTTATGAGTGCAAGCCAGCCCTG
This sequence comes from Podarcis raffonei, assembly GCF_027172205.1. Taxonomy (NCBI): domain Eukaryota; kingdom Metazoa; phylum Chordata; class Lepidosauria; order Squamata; family Lacertidae; genus Podarcis; species Podarcis raffonei. Next base: position 59,184,707 of record NC_070604.1, read on the forward strand.
GCCTCCCAGAGAAATATTTCTTTAGTTAACCATGAAATAGACCCAGGCGGCCATTGACCCAATTCTTTTACAAGGACACCATTCCTCAACATAGAAGCAACTGGGGGTTTCCCCCCTCCCAAAACATCTTGTTTCCCCCTCCTGCCCCCGCCAACAAATTATATTGTTTCTCTATGTTTTATCATCAGCTGCTTGCTGTAAGGGCAGCTATATAAATAGATTTTCTAGTGAAATTCACCTGCAGTAAAATCCAAAACAAAATGTTAGGACACCTCTTCAAGGGAAACATGGGGAAGATTTCAAAGGAAGAACCTATGTTTGTTTTGAAGACTAAAGGAAGCTTAGGAGTATAGTCCCCCCCCCCGAGAGCTTATATAAAACACCAGTTTGCCACCAAAATCCTCCTCAGGCCAGGGGTGCCAACTTGTTTTTTTCCTGTGTGATATCTATACTGCATCTACCCATTCTTCTTTTTGATCTTCTGCTTAATTTTAAACTTCTATCAAGTGACAAGACATTCAATGTCTTCCTCTGAGAATGTTTTGGCAATGGTCAGCATTTCCCAAATCTTACTTTATTTTGTATGACCAGAAGATCACAACCCTTACGGAACATTCTGTGGTCCAAAAATACCGTTGTGAGAGATCTGTTTCAAAGTGCTCAGAACTGAAAGTTAATGATGGACATTCACCCAGTTTCTATAGCATAAGAAAGATTCGGAATTGTTTCCTTTAGCCTTGACATAACTCATTTTATGATATAATGTGTCACTGAGTCAGCTGTGCTGTAGCCTTTATTAATCAAGACCACATTCCACAATTCTCTGATGTTTGAGGCATGGGAAATGGGGATGAGGACGCTCCTGAGCAAACCCATGTTCCATAATTAAGATATGCAATTGATTGATAGGCACGATAAATTAACAGTAACATTTTTTGGAAACTGCCTGCCACATGAGGGCTGATCATATGAGTCTCAGTGTTCTCGCTCTAACTTTTAAATTCCATGTGGAGTTGAGGCCAAGGATGTAGAGAGGGATCCTGCTTTCTTCCTGCCTCTCCTCCATAATTTTGATTAACCTGATCTTTCAGCAGGAGGAAACAGATAGTTGGCTCTTTTCCACAAAACCATTAAGAAAATGGCTGTCCTAAGTGAGGGGATGATTTCTATTCAAATAATTATGGAGTCTTCTTCATACAGTGTTCTCTCCTGTGCTTCATTACAAGCTTCAAAATGATTTAAGAGCTTAATAATATTGTGACTCAACAATTGCTTTCCAAGATAGAGAGTGGGTTTTCAAATGGATCAGAAGGACAGCAAAATATGATGAGCTAAGAAATAATATGGTAGATCAATGGTCAGGAATGGTCGTCCATATGTAGCTGAACTACACCTCTCATCATAGGCACCAAGTGTGTGGGGCTGTGGGTGCCCCAGCTCTCACAACATTCCCCGTGAGGGGGCAGGGCAACTACAATTTTTGGGGCCAAGCTGCACACTTCAGCATGTCCAGTGGCAGAGTGTATGCTCCCCCTGAGCATCCCCAAGAAAGCCCACTGCGCACAGACCAGCCAGGTGTGCAGGCCAGCTGAGGAGAGTGGCCTCTGGAAGGTCCAAAGGGGCCCATTGTGGCTGTGGGAAGGCCCTCATCGGGCCTTCTGCAGGCTATGATGGGCCTTGTTGAGCCCTGTTAGGCCTTCTTGTGGCCACAGTGGACCTCCTCCATCACAAGCCCACACTGGACACCCTCAAAGTGGGGCAGGATCCAGCGCCCGTGCATCCCATCATCTCTGACCATTGGTCATACTGTCTGGGACTGATTGGACTTGCAGTTCAGCTATGGGTTCCACATTCCTGTTGTAGATTATGTTGCAGTTTATGTTTGCCAAAGTGAAGGCTACTTTGGAGTGTGTTTGGGGGAATATTACTTGCATGGCTGTTCTACTAAGACTACAATCTTTATATAAAATTTAAGAATAATGTAAGAACCCTCCTGCATCTCGTTCCATCTAGTGCAGGGGCTGGGAACCTTTGGCTCTTCAGATGTTGCTGTACTACAGTACCCATCATCCCTTACTGTTAGCCATGTTGACTGCGGCAGATGGAATTTAGTGTCTAACAATGTGTGTGGAGTGGGAAACAGGTTCCCTATCCCTGATCTAGTGCAACATCTGGGACACATGAAAGAAACTGCATCCCAAGATTGTTACCCACTAATCTCTTTCTCTCTCTCCCCCACACACACCCACACACCCCTGGACTGGAGATTTGGTCCTCTGCCTTTAAGTTCTAATATATAATTTTAAAGCCCTTTTCTTCAGTAAATAACCCAAATCTTCCTTCCCTGACTTTAAGTTCTAATATATAATTTTAAAGCCCTTTTCTTCAGTATATAACCCAAATCTTCCTTCCCTGACTCTTAACAAAATCATGCACAAATGATCCCAAATTCTCAGTAGCCATTGAAAGTGTGGTGGTATATCCTTTTTCCAGTTACACCCCATGGACATTCTAGCAGACATTAAAGGATAAGTAATGATTTCCTGTGGGAATTCCTGCTTTTACATAACCAAAAAATACAACTTCAGCTAATATTTGCCAGAATATGTACTCACTCACTATTTTCCTCATTCCACTTTTTAATTGAAGACTTTAAAGTTTTCTCGACTCTGCTTATTAATCACATTCGAACCCACTTTTTGTAACTTTCATATGCAGAGAGATGTACGATGTTTCCATTGCTGTTATTTTATCTGAGCATCTATTTCATTCACAAACCAGTGCCACTTTTTAAAAAAGAATCTGATCAAGGAGAATTGATGTACTAGAAATCCTGCAGAGGGTTGAGAACTACAGAGGATGTATATACAGAGAATCAGTAAAAAGTCCATTAGTGAAAGTGCAACTGAAATGAATCTGATCCTTCTGCAATGTGTCATTTCTATGGGTGCCACTTACTAGTGTTTTTGACAATAACTCTTAAGCCACAATGGGAACTGGCTGTGACAACAGGGATTTTCACATGAATCAAGCAGCGTGCAGTTTGAAAGAAGACAGAGTTTTGTTTTGCTGGGTGTGTGTGTTTAAAACAAGGCAAACCTATGATATATATTGGACTCTATCCAAGTACTAGTGAGTGGTCCTGCCCAAAAGCAAGAAACAGTATCTGAAGTGTTTGCGAGAGAGGAAATCCATGCCAACACTCATCCAGCGACATCTGAGAGGAGAGAGAATTTCACATATGATTGAGTTAGACTGGCTGCCATGATCAATTAAGCTCATTCGAGAGCCTCTGCTGTTTTACATGCTGGCAGAAAGACATGACTTCTCTACAGCTGTGTTTCTCAAGTCTGATGCTACCTTTTACTAGACAGGAGGGAAATCAGGCAAGTCTTGTGCTTGATTTCCCCCCAAGTGATACAAAACTCTACAAATTGGAGAAAATGATTAATTCCATCCTTCCATTTGGTTTTGGAGTGGATAAAGTTTTTAGGGGGGTGTTTTTATTTTGAAGTCTTTTAATATCGTTGCACCAATTTTAAACAATAAATTTTCTGGAAAGCAATAGAACACAATAAGAGCCCCTGTTTCCAATGTTAGGTCTCAGGTGGTTTGCAGAAGATCAGGAAGGATTTCTGACTCCTAAATGTTTGAACAAGGGCAACAAAATGACTCTTGCACCCTAAATTAGGCTGCTGAAATAAGAAAGCTAACCAAGAAATGAATATTATGTGAAAGGACTGCAAGCTTATTTCAGTTCTATGTATTTTGCACCTGGTTCCAGTAAAAAACAAAGTAAATTCAACAAACTTGAATTTACAAGCTTGCCCTCTGCCACCAAAGCAGGACATGAGTGGAATAGCCCTTTCCCATTGTACTTCCCCAGCCACCATAGGCATCAGTTCCTGGGGGCCGAAGCACTTTTGCCCCCCTTCCAATGTTTTTTTGAGGAAGCCAGGGCCCCTCAATATTTAGAGGGCATTTGTCTCTGCCCCTGGCTCCTCGTGATGTCACATGTACAATGTCAGGATGTTGTGTTGGGCCCCCTCAATCATCTTGAGGAGATGGTGCCTCTGACAGCCAATGAAATCCAGAGGCTTCCTTGGAGGGTCAGGATATGCACTAGACAGAGAGAGTAATACTTAAGCTCAAAGAAGGTATTCCAAACCCTGATTTATTAAAGTCCCACCCAGTTCCTCTTTACATTCTAACCCATGTGGGTGCAATTTTACTTCACATTCTGAGCTATCGTAAGGGTTAGCAACATACCTTGTTGTTGCATGAGGGAAAAAACTGGTTTCTGCATGTGTGTTTTAAAAAGGCGTATTCTGTAATACAATATCAGCCCTATTTGCTTCAAGACTCAAGTGAAAGGGAAACAAAATAACAGTCAAAAACACTCATACAGCTTTGTTTTCCTCGGGGGAAAAGGATCACTGCCTACATCTGTCAACATTTGTCACTGCTTGTACCACAGTCATTGTCCCTGTGATCCATGCCAGCAAAATATTATTGGTAAATATACAATTCTTCCCTTTGCTATGAAGACATTAGATGTATAGAATAGATTCCCCGATCCCTGAATGCAATATAAAAAGCCAAGGGGCTTTTTGCATGATGGTGTGGAATGAAGCAACAATTCCTCCCCTTAGTTACTTCCAATTACAGATTGCCTGCTTTCTCTTGCCCGCTCCTTCTCCTTCATGTCAGTCACAGACAAATAAGAAATATCCCTCTGCTGCCAACATATTGTCCTCTGCTGGAGTGGAAAAAGGAAGGGATTGATGTCACTGCCTCCTGACAATTCCTGCTGGTGCCTCCTCGGACCCACCCCTGCCAAAGTTCTTGGTCATCTAGAACCTGGAATTAATCATTATAAATTATGCAACGTTTGCTCAAGTTGGCATAAATGGTTCTCTTCCCTACCCTAGTGTCTCCTCACAAAAACCCTGTGAGGTAGGCTAGACTGAGACACAACGATTGATCCAAAGTCACCCCATGATCTTCATGTCTATGTTTGGAGAAGCTTAGGCCTTTCTGCTTTCCTTTTTATGCAATTGTTCTACCTCCTGCATTTGCTTTAAGAGTCCCATAAGGTGACCTTGGATTGGAAGGGGCCATGCATGAGTTAATATCAAAAAACTCCCCGGTTTTATTTGCCATTTGTGCTTCAAAGACCTCATCTTTCACAAGAGAGATGTTCAGCTTCAAAATTTGCTTCAGAGGTGATTCCCATGGCAAAGCCAGAGCTAGTTGTATTGGTCAGCGATCTGATCTGTGTCTACAGGGCCAATCTTCCATTCTTCAGTCACATGTACTAATGTGTGAGATAAAAGGAAATTGTCTAAGTGGAAGCAGTTGTTGCATACACAGATGGAAGAGAATATTCACTTTCTATGGGATATACTAATAATCTACATATGTACCAGCATTCTGCATTCTCCCTGAATGCAGTTTGTGACCTTGGATGTCAGTTTTCCTGGATCTTTTTCCTGTCTGTGAACAGATATAACATCTCTTTCCAATCATCGCCCATTTTTAATTTAATAAAACTTAGCTTTTAAGAGATGTCCAGGAAATCCTGTTGTGCTGCATCGCCCAATGCAAAATTTGAAAATCTGTGTTAGGACATCCTCATTTGCTTCCATGAACATGTCACCTGGGCTTCATGTCATCTGTCATCTTAAGAAGAGCAAACAATCAGAAGAATGAGTCATTTAAGTTCAAAAGGCAAATGCAACTCTTGACAGCATTTAGTACAAGTAACCAGGGCGTCGTCAGAAAGTCAATGGAAAAACTGCCATTGACTTCAGAGGCCTCTGGATCTGTTCCCTGAGCGTCTAGAATCTTTACACATATATCTGCTAATGTTTTTGCACATGCAGCATATTCAATTGTCTGGAGCTGCTTCAATTAATAGCTGAGGGCCTCCTCCTGACAGCTTTTGTGAGTAAAATAAAAATGAACCCATGATAGCTGGAGACTCCAAGTCACGCTACGGGTTTGTTGTTTGGATAATAAAGTTCAGAAGTACAGAGGATAATCTCATCAGAGAGACACAGTGACCAACTCTCAGTTATCACTCCTTTGTACACTTCCTTTTTCGCTAATTAAACTTCACTTCTTAAGAGGGCGCCGTTTCTGCAGAGCATGTAACAGTTTGGCATGGTGTTACGACGACACATATCTCCCCAACGTTATCTGGCAAAACCGGAAAAGTGGTGTTCCAGCATGTAGAATCAGAGCCTCAGTTTATCTTTCCAGTGGTGTATTATAAGTTCTTCTTTGACATTTGTACGTGCTAAGTTATCTAACAACAACTGTGTTTTTGTTAAAAGCTCTAAAATAAATGTTGGGAGGGTTTTTTGAAGAAAAAAAAGAAAGAAAGAAAAGAAGGGGGAAAGCACATTCTCACCCGAGATGCTCCCGTAGTCTCCAACAGTATAGGGAAAACACACTGTCTGCTTAGAACTTTGCTCTTTACCCAATCTGTATGTTGTAGAAGATTTGTCCAGCAAGTGCTCAGCTGCAATGTGGCCTCCTGTGAGTTTTGTATTCTAAGACTTCTGCTTAATAGTGGAATTGAGTTTGCCAAGAAACATGGGAAGGCTGCTATCTGTAGCAGGGACACACCAGTTAAGGGAGGAGCCTTAGCTCAGAGGCAGAGAGCATGCAACAGGTCCCAGATTCAGTTCCTGACATCTCTAGTTAAAATGGGATGGGATGAAATACTTTTGCCCCAGAGCCTGGATTGCTACGACCAGTCAGCCCAGACACCAGGATAAATAGTCTGACTCGGTATTGAGGTAATTTCTGGTGTTTCCTGGTCAAATGCTGTTGCTATGTGCCCTGATGGCCTTATTTTGTTGTTTCCTCTGAGGAAACCAATCACATGAGGCAGCATGGCAAGGGTGGGGGCAGAGACATGCTGCTGCCCCCGCCTCCATTATGGCCACAGCCCTGCCACCCTCTTCATCGGGGATAGCCCACGTGGTGCCCTTCAGATGTTGGTGGACTACAGCTCACATCATCCCTGACAACTGGCCTTGATGACTTGTGCTGATGGGATTTGCAGTCCAGAGCAACACCTGGAGGGTACCACAATGGCAATGCCTGCTCTGCATGATGGAGGGCAAATGTAGGGAAGCGGCTGTGCTTGTGGAAACTCTCCACGGGATCAAGTTTTTTAATTGTGTGGTGGGACCACATACATGGAGCCAGTTTTCCCCCTGCAGAATTTCAGCCCAAAGGCATTGAAGGCAGAAGGGCCAGGCCACCAGGAATATGGCAGATGGAGAGGAGCCAAGAAATCTATCTCTGTTCTTCCCTCTCACTTCATGGTGTACATGCGAGACGGAATGCCTGAACAAGGCTAATGAATATGAAGAATGTTGTCTTACACATATGGAGGGGCACGTTCAATGGGGAGAAGAATTCCCACCCACCCCATGCCCCGTGGCATCCAGTGGCAGCACCAAGGGGGGGGGGGAATCTGGGTGGATACTGCACAGAAGAGGCAAAGTATATTTCGAGGTGGGTGAGTTGTGTCTTACGTGTTAAGATATCTAAGAATAACAATATACATTAATGACAGGAGTTCAACAATTGGGAGGGAGGAAGTAGAGGGCTAGTTTTTTGTTAGCAGGGTGCTTCCCTCTCCTGTACCCATCCTCTCCGGTGCTACTCATGGTGACAGTCCTGCATTTCTATAGTACTGAGCTGAAAAGCCTTCCTCCCTGCGACACCAACCCTGCCAGGTCCTTCTGTTCCGTCAGGATCTCTCATGGCTTGGCAGCCCAAGAGGGATAATAACAGAAAGTAGGGCTTGAAGGCTGGCACCCAGGGATCAAGGACGAAGGTGCTCCCTTTGCCACTCTCAGTGCTGTACTTCAACCAGCCAGTTAGAGGTGGGTGAGCAGGAGGATGTGGTGGCAGGGCTGGAGTCCGATTGGCAGGACCCAGTGTTGGCATGGAGAGCCAGGCACCACATCTGTAGATGGGATCAGATGCACCAGCCCAGATGGAGTGTGTGTTTGCATACAGGGCAGCTTTGTCGGGTGAGAGAGTCTAGTGGGTGAGCTCAACCACTATGTCTTTAAAAAAGCTGGGCAGAAGGGGCATGGCAACCGCTAAGACATCTGCATAGCTTCCATTCAGTTTGGCAATGCTTCTTTTGCCCTTTTTCTGATGCTAAATGTAACAGCAAGCAAAGTGAGGAAATCATAAGATAGTCACATCTCTCTTGGATTCAGAAGGCCCACACTCAGCTTAGTTCCTACTGCCTAACACCACCTGAATAAATAGAAGGGTTATATTTTTCTGAGAACATTTTGCGCACCGTAACTAAGGCAGTACATAACATCCAGCAGCAACCAGCTTTGCGCTTCTGTGTCTTCCAGCTAAACAGATTAGCATTTTATCCACAAAAGACAGTGGTGATAATGGCTGGCGGGGAGAAGTAACCACAAAGTCTGGCACGGATTATTCCTGCTCTGCTGGGGATCTGCATCTGTAATGGCCACCACACTGGAAGACACACATCAGAGATCGAAGCAGAGCTTCTGGACTGAAACATCTGAGCCTGCTGCTCAAGCTGTGACTCTGCCCGTATAGCTATTAATCAAATCATGCATGCTTTGTGGATTGGGCACAGAGGAGGACCCTGAGCCAACACAGCAAGTGGCTTACATATTTCCCTTACGTACTTTGGAAAACCCTTGAGCCAAAGAAAACCATTTTTTTCAGTTATGAATGAGCACCCACTTGTCAAACGGGTGCCATCTTAGCCAAATGTTAGGCCAGAGACCTTTAGAAATAACAGCATGACTCGCAGTTCTTCCTGCGGGAGAGAGTTTCCCAAGGACTTGTTATGGCTAGATAAATATACTCTGGGCCACAGTATACAACTTGCATGATATAATTCAGAAGGAGTGGATGCCTGCAGACTATTCAGAGCAAGGCTTGGGAACCTGTGGCCCTCGAGTTGTTGTTGGATTCCAACTTCCATCTGCCCCAGCCAGCATGGCCAGTGGTCAGGGTTGGTGGGAGCTGTAGTTTGAAGCAAAAGGAAAATCAGGATCATGACTTTCCTTTTGTTTCTGAGTACTGGTAGTCAGGAGACTCTGTTTTATGGAAGCTGGACTCCAGCATCTGGAAGGCTACAGGTTCCCCATCCCTGTTCACTCCTTTGATCCTGAACGGCTCCTGTACTCCTATGCGCATGAAAACCACTGGCCTCTTGACTGTGATATTTAAGTGAAGTGGTTTGGCAGAAGAGAACATTCCCAAGGAGCCAATATACTGGCCGTTACTCAGCTAAAGGAGTAGTTTCCTTAGTTTTGCCAGGAAAATTGTTCCAGATCTGCACCAGAATTCCTATTTCATTCACGCACACAGTCCTGCTTTCACAGTTCTGAATTCACCTAGTGTGAATGATCTTGCTCACTTGATGAAAAGGAAGTTTGCTTTGGAAAGAGGCTTTTAATCTCTCAAATGTTGCCTTTATCCAAAATTATTGCTGAACCCTTTGAGCATCTCCTGTAATTACTATAATTTGACTGTAGTTCTTCCTTGCCTTTGCGTTGAACACAGCAATCCCATCTGACCTCCTACAAGCTGCAGGTGTGTTGAAGGACCAGCTGTTAACAGGACACAGCAAGCCCTTTGGACCAAATTGTGTTTTTTGAAGTTTTTCTGTTCTGATGGTTTTCCCAATGGTATATGGAGTGGCATGTCAGCATTTTCTCAATTAACATTGCTCCGCCTGAATCTCCTTTACAAGGAACGGTCTTGTTCTTATTTTTCTTTCTTTGCCATAGAAGCAGCTATGGGCTATATCTTTTTTTTTTTTTTTTGGCATTTTTTTATTTTCAATGCAGAATCATAACAAAAATTACAAACATTGAATCCAAAGTAATACTATACAAACAAAAATCCCCGGAACGTATAGGAAAAAAAACAGAAAACAAAAGAAAAAAAAACAAAGGAAACAAAGGAAACAAGACTAAACTAAACAAAAACGAAAAAGCACACATCTACAGAAAAAAACCATATCATTACGTACATAAACACAAATTGACTTCCTTTCTTTGTTCTAAGACCTCAAAAAATTTACTCTTACTGTGTTGTTGTGTCTAATTAGATTACTTCCACCTTGGTACTTTTTTTTTTTTTTACACCATTTTTCTTTTCCTTTAACCCTGTAAAGCATCATTCATTACATACCAATATACTAACTCCAGAACAATGTTTTTTCATATACTCTTTAGCACAACCCCATTCTTTTAATAATTTCTGGTCCGATTGTCCCCTTATGTAAGCTGTGAGTCTTGCCAGATTTATGTATTCACAAAATTTAATTTGCCAATCTTTCACTGATGGAATTTTTCTGCCTTTCCAGTTTTTAGCTATAAGCATCCTGGCAGCTGTTGTTGCATAAAGGAATACTTTCCTTTGATTTTCGGGGATATCATTTGTAATTAAACCTAAAAGGAATGCCTCTGGTTTTTTTCTGAAAGATATTTTAAACATCTTTTTGAGTTCTTCATAGATTTCATTCCAGAATTGTTTAATAGGTCGGCATTCCCACCACATGTGAAACATTGTTCCTATTTCTTTTTTACATCTCCAACAGGTATTCGATTTTAATTTGTAAATTTTAGCCATTTTTACCGGAGTTAAGTACCATTGGTACACCATTTTCATAAAATTTTCTCTTATTGTATAACATGCCGTGAATTTAATATCATATTTCCATAATTTCTCCCATTGGTCCAGCCGAATTACATATCCTATATCACATGCCCATTTAATCATAACTTCTTTTATTTCTTCATCCTTTAATTCCCATTCTAATAATAAATTATACATTTTGGATATATATTTTTTTGAGTTTTGTAATAATACTTTTTGTAATTTTGATTCTTCTTTTTCAAATCCTATTACTTTATCCTGGTTGAATATTTGTGCAATTTGGTGATATTGTAACCATGTGGTACAGTATTGGGTCACCTCATCGTATGGTCTTAGTTTTAATTGGCCCTGTTCTTCCTTTAGGAGCTGCTGGTATGTTGCCATTCTTCCTATAGTATTTATCTTTTTAACCAATATTACTTCTAGCGGTGAGACCCACCATGGGGTTTTTGGTTCTAACAACCTTCTATGTCTCATCCAGACCTTGTATAATGCATTTCTAACTACGTGGCTTAGAAATTCTTTATGGACTGCCACTTTGTTATAAATTAGATAGGCATGCCAACCATATCTGTTGTTCCATCCCTCCAAATCCAAAATGTCACTGTTATCCAATTTGATCCAATCCTTGATCCAAGTAAAGCATGCTGCATCGTAATATAGTCTCAGGTCTGGGAGTCCAAAACCTCCCCGCTCTTTTATGTCGGTTAATAATTTATATTTGATCCGTGGCTTTTTGCCTTGCCATATAAACTTTGTTAGGTCCGTTTTCCATTTTTTAAAACAATCATCTTTACCTATTATGGGAATCATTTGAAAAAGGAACAGAAGTTTTGGTAAGGTATTCATTTTAATAGCCGAGATTCTGCCCCAGAGTGTTAATTTCAATCTTGTCCAAGTTTCCATTTCTCTTTTTGTTTCTTCCCAATTTTTTTTATAATTATCTTCAAACAAATTTATATTTTTCATTGTTATTTGTATACCTAAATATTTCACTTTTTTTACAATTTGTAATCCGAATTTTTCTACCAGTTCCTTTTTCTCTTGATCTCCCATGTTTTTTACCATTAGTTTCGTTTTTTCTTTATTCAAAGCAAAACCTGATACCCTTCCAAAGTTTTCCATTTTTTCTAGAGCCTTTGCTATGCTTTCCTTTGGATTTTCCACCATTAAAACTAAATCATCTGCAAATGCCCTTATTTTGTATATTTTCTCTCCTAGGGATATTCCATTTATTTCTTGATCCAATCTGATTTCTTGATTTAATATTTCCAAAACCAAAATGAATAATAAAGGTGAAAGTGGGCACCCTTGTCTGGTGCCCTTCTGTATTTTAAAATAATCAGTCGTGTCATTATTTATTATTATATTTGCTTCTTGTTGTTCGTAAATTGCTTTTAACCCTCTTGTAATTTGGTCGCCCATGTCCATCTGGTCTAATAGTATTTTTAGAAATTTCCATGATACTTTGTCAAACGCCTTTTCCGCGTCCACAAAAACAAAGGCTACCTTCTTACTTGGTTTCATGTCTAAATACTCGATCATATCAATCACTGTTCTTATATTGTCACTCATTTTCCTGCCCGGCAAGAGCCCTGCCTGTTCTTTATTTATACAATCCTGCAAAACTGTCTTTAATCTTGTTGCCAATATTTGTGCATATATCTTGTAATCATTATTTAGTAATGATATTGGTCTATAATTGGTTATAAACTCTTTATTTCGTCCTTGTTTTGGGATTACTATTATGTGCGCCTGTTTCCAGGTGTTGGGAATCTTCCCGTCTTCTAATATTCTATTTAAGAGTGTCTTCATAGGTGATAATAGTGGTTCCTCTAATTTTTTGTAATGTATTGCGGTAAGACCATCTGGGCCTGGGGATTTTCCCAGTTTCATCTTAATTATCGCTTGATGAAGCTCTGTTGTGGTTATTGGGGAGTTTAGCTCTTGAATCTTTTCTTTCTTAATTTTAGGTATATCCTTTCCACATAAATACTCTTTTATTTCAACCTCTGTCTCATTTCCTGCTTTATATAGCTTATTATATCTTGAGTCAGTGGGTGTTTGGAGTACTCAGGTTTGGTGGTATTTCACATTTCATTTCCACCCCAGCACATACACACATTTTAATTTAAAACAGTTTCGCAATAAAGACATTGGCATTGGCCATCTGTGTAATGTATGTATGTTCATATTTTCAGAAATATATTTATTTTTAAAACAAAAACTGTACACTCAGCTCTCAAAAGGGCTCTTAAGATGCTTCCACAACTGAGGTGCTACCACTAAGGAAGTCACTGGTACATCAACAAACAAGAGGGTGAAAGTCAATATAGTGCTAGATGGGGTGCAGGCTCTCAGGGAATGAGGACTGCTCATGTAATGGGAATCCCCCCCTTGCCCCTGTGCATCTCCTAACCATGATTTGGGGTTCATGGGGGGCACACAGGGGGAGGGGAGAGGGGAGAAGTCCCATTGGATCAGCAGACCTTGTTCCATGCATGCAACGACTAAGTTGAATCCTGTCCACAGAACTGCATAAAATTTCTCTAACTTGCTGATATGTATTGTTGTAAGTATAGCAGTGATAATTTGAATAGAAGTGACATCCTTCTTAAAACCAGAAGCCTTTTTTCTTGGGAATTCTATCCCTATAATTCCCAAGAAAAAGGCTTCTGGTTTTAACTACCTAAATTGTATAGAAATTTATTTATGTATGTGACTACAGCGGCAAGAATGTTACTTGCCCAAAAATGGAAAGAAAAAGAAGTCCCAGCAAAGGAAGAATGGATACAAAAACTTATGGAATATGCAGAAATGGCAAAACTTACTGGAAGAATAAGAAATCGAGATAACAAACTTTTCATAAAAGAATGGAAATGGCTTATTGAATATCTACAGATAAAAAACACTGGCAGGATTATTGTAATAACCTGCATCTACATAAGAGTATATATAAAAAGAAGATAAATAAATGAGTAAGTTAAGTTAATTTGGATATGCAGAAGATATTTAAAATAAATTTAAGGAACTGCAGAAAGCGGGGGAAGGAAGTCAAGTTTTAAAATGTCAAAATGATTGTAAAATCAGTGAAATATCTGAAAAGTATGGGGTGCTTAAAAAAAAAAAGTGCCATCCTTCTCACCCTGTGAGGAACAGACTGTGAGCAGGTGCCCTGAGTGCCTGTCCAGTCAGCTGCCCAATGGTACCCTGTTGATGGGCATCTTGAAGACCCTTCTCTCACTTCTTATGTCTCTTTATCTTTAAAGCAGATTTGGACCATGCAGCCCCTCAAACAGAAGACTGCCCTGTGTGAAGCAAGGCACATAGTCTCCCACCTCCCTCCATCCCCACCACTGCTTCAGTAAGCCTGGAGAGTCGGTTTTGTTACTGTTGTTGTTAAAGTGTGATCATTTCTGTTTCTATATAAGAATGATTTTATACTGGATGACAGATTCTAAGGGGGGGGGGGAGAGAGAGATAGAAGAATAGAAAGAGGTGCGGAAGTTTAGTCTTTTAAATTTAGCACCAAGTGGGTTCAATATTACTTATTTCCATGAGGTTTTATTTATTTATTTTTAAAGTGAAGTTTGTTTAATGGCCGTTTCCAATGTAATACTGTTTCCCAGAATCAAGTCCTCTCTGATGATGTGTTCTCATAGCTGAGAAACAACACATACCACAAACCACGAGTAATGTGAGGGTTTTTTTTTATTATTTGAAAATATGCAGTGCCAGATTGAGGTATGTTGTTGATACATGTAATTTGTCAGAATTTCATAGTCTAAATACCCCACAGAAAAGGCATTTTTGTGGGTTTTTTCTACTAGAAACAATTCCAAGATGAATTTTGTGGCAGTGTTCTGTGTGTATGTGGCTGAAATATCGCAGGAAGCGCAGGCCTGCCAAATCAACCTTTTTAAAAAATAGTAATGAAACGAAATAAAAGGATGCTGTAGGGTTGTTCTGTTGAGAGTAAAGCCCATTTATCCATTCATGCTTAGCCCCACCACTGATCTCAATATATTAAAGAGTCATGTCTGCAAAAAACTTATATATCAGGGGTGGGGAACCTGTGGCCAGGGATGTGAGACAGATTCAATTTCCATTTTCATATGCATCTAAGTAATTCGCGCACAGACTTTATCACAACTATCCTTTGAAATTTGCACTTTTCTGAATTTCCCAGTGCTGTACTCCAACTCAAAAGTGTGTACAAAAGCATGTGTATTAGGGTGAAGTATGCATCTAAAAAGCTGTAGATTAGTGTGTGTGGAAAACCACAAAAAATGCATTCTGTTGGATAGAAACCTGTTTGCAAAAACGTGTATAGTAAGCAAAGTTGCAAACACAAACTTGCATGTTAGGAGAAAAGCACACTAACACTTGCTGACACATTTTTCTGAGTACATTAAACACACACGTACAAACAACGCAAACCAATGCAGAAATGTGGCAAGCTGAATTTAGATTGGAAAAGTGAAAAACCAAAATGGGCAGATTCATCTATCTCTACCTCTGGTCCTCCAAACGTAACTGGATTCAACTCCCATCAGCCTCATCCAGAAGGTCAGGGATGGTGGGAGATGCAGTCTGGCAACATCCGAAGGGCCACAGGTTGCCCATCTTAGACACGTGTGTGTGTGTGTGTGTGTGTGTGTGTGTGTGTGCAGATTGGCTCCTGTATGTGCAGTCTGGAACTTCCCTTTTGGGGGGGGAGGGGATTCAGAATCCTCTGTACATTAAGTTGCACATCCGCCATGCTAATGTGAGCCTTGAATGTTTAGAGCAGGGGGTGGGGTAATGAAACCTTACCTCTCTCATCACCTGTAGGCCATGACTGACAGGTGTGTGGGGCTGCCCACCTGCCAGTCACCTGACAGCACAATGACATTAGGTGACCTGCTTTGGCTAGTGCGGTTTGAAATCAAACCATGTGGGCATATGCACAGATCTGCCTTTTGCAAGCCCTGATGATCAGCTGTGCTTGTGAAGTCTGGAGGCACAACACTTTGCAAACCCTGACAATCTGTGGATTTGATTTGACTGATCAATCCGATCAGCATCCCATTCCAGCTTCCAGGTAAAAATGGCTAGGCCTGGGGTGTTAATCTCTCTGCTATAGGGTCTTGCAACACATTTGGTTGGCATTTTGTTTCTTTCATAGGAACAGATAAGGACCAAATGAGATCTCCATATGCTCAGAACAGCTATGAAAAACAAGGAGCCCACTGTTAATGCTGCAGCTGGCTCTCGCTCTCTCTTTGTGCGTGCATGTGGAAAGAGAGCACTTTGTCAAATATTTTTAGCCTAACAAAAAAGGCCAAGCCTAACTTGGCATTAGGGGAATACACAGAAAAATATGGATTTGTTTAAATCAACACTTTACCTTCATCTTGTGCAATGTGTGTGTGTGTGTGTGTGTGTGTGTAGAGCTATATATGTACATGTGTATATAAACACACAGAAAGGCAGCAAAGCCCACAATGTTGCTTAAGAGTTAGAATTTACCTTCTTGGAAGCCATTGGGAGTTTTTTGTTCCCTCTCATGGAGATTTATCACCAAACTAATTCCCAAGGCTTTATAAAGCTGTCTGTCTAGAATTTCCATGTTATAAATTGCTCTTGTTTGGGTACAATTTGAATTATTTTCATTAGCCTCACAGCTGGGGCCTGACCAGAGTTAGGCTAAAAACTTCAGACAAGCTCTACAGATTTTGCAATTAGTCTGCCTCTCTCCTGTCACCCCCAAGGAAATGAAAGGCAGGGAAGTTTACACTTCAAGTTAATGTTTTAGAAGTGTTTGAGGCAGGAAGCAAATGGGCTTTTTCATAAGATGGAGGATGTTTTGATAGCCAGTGTGGTCTACTGGGCTGAAGGCTGGATTTACCCCTGGGAGACATGGATTCAAATAATAACCTAGCAATGGGGCATATTGGGTGGCCCTGGGCAAGTCGTTTCCTCCAATCCAGAGCTTGAGCTCTGTGTACACTCTGAACTGCACACATTTCTTATATGAATTTGGGAAGCCTGATCTACAAGACTAAGTGTGAAGTCAGTAAACTTTCCCCATTTGCTTATTCTCCGATCTGACCCCATTTGCTGCAACTTCTGACAGACATGTTTCCGCTGTCCATTTTTTAAAGCCATGGGCCATCACCATGTCTTAGGCTTTATGCCCTTGGTCACTCTGCACTCAATTTTGTCTGCCTTGCATCTACATCCTGTCAGTGTCACTGGTGACCCACAGATCTAATAGCAGAAGAGGAGGAGAAACATTTCTATCATCATATTGTTGATAGCAATGGCTTGGATTCTGAGTTGCCCTCCTGCAAATTCAAAGGCTCTGATCCAGTGGGTGCTACTACTGGTGGAAGGGAGGAGGCCATTTTCACCAATGCCTCTGAGACACCCCCCCATGCCACCTCCCACATTGAAAGATCCCATGATGCTCTAGAGCAGATATTCATGGGCTAAATTAGACTGAAGCCGGGAATCAATGAAAATCACCTTTTCCGGCCTACCACAAGTGAACTGAGGAAGATAGGAACTGTCATATTCCAAGTCACATCATGGGCCCATGAAGCTCAGTATTGCCTTGAATGACTATCAGCAGCTATCCACGGTTTTACTCAGCCCTATGTAGACACGGGTGGGATGCGGGTGGCACTGTGGGTTAAACCACAGAGCCTAGGACTTGCTGATCAGAAAGTTGGCAGTTCAATCCCCGCGATGGGGTGAGTTTGTGTTGCATGGTCCCTGCTCCTGCCAACCTAGCAGTTCGAAAGCACGTCAAAGTGCAAGTAGATAAATAGGTACCGCTCCGGCGGGAAGGTAAACGGTGTTTCCGTGCGCTGCTTTGGTTCACCAGAAGCGGCTTAGTCATGCTGGCCACATGACCTGGAAGCTGTATGCTGGCTCCCTCGGCCAATAAAGCGAGATGAGCACCGCAACCCCAGAGTTGGCCACGACTGGACCTAATGGTCAGGGGTCCCTTTACCTTTACCTATGTTGACACACTAGAGATTGAACCTGAGACCTTCTGCATAAAAATAAACAGATGCTCTACCACTAGGAACAAATGAATCTGTTCATTTCAGGCTCCCATGGTTTCTCATTTTTCCACTCTTAAATTCAGTTGTCCACATTTCCAAACTAGCTAGGTTCTATTCATTGATCTTATTGTTCTTACCAGGCAATGGAGGGGAAGCTGGTATTTCACACAACCTGCTTCAGAGTTGCTAAGAGCTTAGTAAGTGCTGGAGGAGACTCTTGAGAGTCCCATGGACTGCAAGAAGATCAAACCTCTCCATTCTTAAGGAAAGCAGCCCTGAGTGGTCACTGGAAGGACAGATCCTGAAGCTGAGGCTCCAATACTTTGGCCACCTCATGAGAAGAGAAGACTCCCTGGAGAAGACCCTGATGTTGGGAAAGATGGAGGGCACAAGGAGAAGGGGACGACAGAGGACGAGATGGTTGGACAGTGTTCTCGAAGCTACCAGCATGAGTTTGACCAAAGTGTGGGAGGCAGTGGAAGACAGGAGTGCCTGGCGTGCTCTGGTCCAGGGGGTCACGAAGAGTCGGACATGACTAAACGACTAAACAACAACTAGTACATTAAAACTGAATCAGAGGCTAATAGACTGCCAGTGCAAATCCCTTCGCATGGCCATGATCTGCACCCCGTAAAAGGCATCATTCACCACCACTGCCGTGGGACTCTGCATCCACTGTAGTCTCTAAACTGACCATAAGGAAGCCCCACAAACAGCACATGACAGTAGTCGAGACACGAGGTTTCCAGTGCGTGTGTCACAGGAGCGAAGCACCAAACTTTCCTGGAATGAGAGCCAGTAGCAATAGTAGCTTCCACAAAGCATCAGCCCATCTAAGGCAGCTAAGTGAAGTTCATCAGCTAACTGGGTCTGAAAAACAAAATATTATAATCTTACATTTTTAGAATATTTCACAAGGGAAGAACCTCTTAATATTCAGCATCTGATTTTTCCAGAGTTCCCTCTGGGATTATAAGAAACGAGAAGGCAGTGTTATCTCATGTATATTCCAATAAAAAGCAAACATAGTGGCTAAAATTCCGTTCTTGGTTGCAGCCACCTAACACCACTGAGGCATACGCGGTTTGGTGAGTGTAACTAAGGACAGAAGCTGATCTTTATTTTAATGTGGGGGATAAAAACAAACATGGCTTTGAAAATGCAGCATGTTTACTCTTTAAAGCTGACGGCAGGAAAAAGAATGGATTTTATGTCAGGGGTAGTTAATTCCACAGAGATGATGTCTGAAAAGGAACGGCTATTTGCAATTTTGGGGGTTGAGATGGATGAATTGTCACGTGTGATGTCAGAGCATGCTGTGTGGCAAACGATTAAATAAACAGATAGCTGCTCAAGCAAGATATTTTGAATTTGCTGAGAAGCCAAAGACACTACAAATACTCTCCACTCACTGGAATAAAATCACTCAGTCGTGCTGTGACCACACAGAAGGCTTTACATATGCATCAGTGGCGCTTGCCTTGCGCTGGGAAAGGCCCATTATCGAGCTCAGTGGTAGAGCACAGGCTGTGCATGGAAAAGGTGTCAGGTTCTATTCCCAGCCACTCCAGATAGGGCTAGAAAAGACTCCTGACTGAATTCCTAGAGAGTCATGGCTGGTCAATGCAGAGCAACATTTCCCAACCTGTGGGTCATGGGATAGCTCAGTCGGTAGAGCATGAGACTCTTAATCTCAGGGTCGTGGGTTCAAATCCCACGTTGGGCAAAAGATTCCTGCATTGCAGGGGGTTGGACTAGATGGCACTCATAGTACCTTCCAACTCTATGATTCAAAAAGGAATTCAAGACCTGTCTGCAGAAGAAGAATCAAGAGGGCACTCTAAGTGCAGTCCTAATTTTTTCCTGTGCAGACATGTCTTGATTTCAGTGTTTTTTGAATTTGGTGCCTTTTTTGTGTTGCCCTGAATGGCGACAGAAATTAAAAATGTACTCAGTTTAAGCCACAGCTGCAAAGGAAGATTTTTTTGGGGGGCAGTCATGACTTGAATTTTCATTCACCTGTTGCTGTATGACAGCAGGTGATTGACAGATGGGCAGCCCCACCCAATGTGGTCACTTCTGGGATCAGCCTCCCCCCCTTGGCCTACACTGCATTATCAGCTGGTCTCCACCCCTGGGACCACTGAGCTATGGCTCATCCCCAGGACTGGAGACATATGAATGTACAGACACCCTACCCCCGAGGTTGCCATCTTAAGGATCTTACCTCATTGATGTTTCCATCTAGTGTTTTGCATATCTTTTTGTTGTTGTTGATAGATGCCTCATTTATTGTGATCAGAGTATCTGCTTTGTATCCAGAAAGCCAGATTCAACCTACGGCATCTCCAGGTAGGACTGGGAGAGAACTCTAGCTGTAACCCTGGAGACCCTCTGCCAGCCAGTGCATACACAACTGAGATAGATGGGCCCATTGGCTTGACTCCGTAGAAGGCAACTTCCAGTGATTTACAAGAGGTCCAAATGTGTAAAGATCCCGACAGCTTAGCTGAGTTGTGATAGTTGGTAATTAGGACCGGGTTCTGTTCTCTGAGCTTGCAAACTTGCAAATTGGTTATTTAAGACTGGGCCTCAGGCATGTAGCTACAGTATATATTGATTTTTTTAAGCCAGCAGGTTTAATTTTAGGATTGCCATTTGCACTCCATGACATTTTAACTGCATGCCACGCCACAGTTTGCTCTTGTGCTTCAAGCATTAGTTCTATACATGTAGAAATAATAATAACGATCTCCTCTACCTTACAGGATTGTTGTAAAGGATAGATGCTATAAGAGTAGTAATCATAACACTACTAATATAAATAAAGCATTCACCATAAAAACCAGTGGGATTAAATATTTTCAGGATCATAGTCTAATCCATCAGCTACACTTTGTATAATTGCAAAGCAGTGGGTGGGACAGTCCTTTTTTTTTAAAGGACATTCTTTTTAATGAAAAGCATGCATATGTCTTCATCCAGGCAAGAGTTCTCTCATGAAAGATGACCTGATGTTTGTTTGACATATCATTAATACTTGGCAGTTGGATGGCAATTTTCAAATCATCTACCATGTAATTTGTGACTGGTTTTGGCATTTTTGGTTAGCATGCAAAAATATCACAGCTGCTAACATGATCATCATCTCTTCTCTCCCAACATCACAAGCACCCATTAAAGCAGCATACTAGTGATAATGTTATGGGTAGATTTGTTTTAGAATCATAGAATTGTAGAGTTGGAAGGGACCATGAGGGTCATCTAGTCCAGCCTCTTGCAATGCAGGAATCTTTTGCCCAATGTGGGGCTCACTTATTTTATGAAAAATAGTTTAATCTTTTCTCTGAACTGTCGGTAGTAGGCCGGTGCTTCTAAGAACGTCAATGGACGGCAAAAGTAGGATGGGCAGTCGGGATTTTGGAACAGAATAAGTAGTATTCAGATTATACCATCAAAGTAAACTTTGAAAGCACATTTCCAATTTTTTTTAATAGAAAAGAAAAATGATAATATCTAGATCTGGAATGAGAGATGCTGCAGGTATTCAGTAGTTACTGAGAAACAAAAAACTAGATTCCCCCCACCCTTCAGTATACCTGAAGGAGCGTTTCCACCCCCATTGTTCAGCCTGGACACTGAGGTCTAGCGCCAAGGGCCTTCTGGCGGTTCCCTCACTGCGAGAAGCGAAGTTACATTGAACCAGGTAGAGGGCCTTCTCGGTAGTGGCACCCACCCTGTGGAATGCCCTCCAATCAGATGTCAAGGAAATAAATAACTATCTGACGTTTAGAAGACATTTGAAGGCAGCCTTGTTTAGGGAAGTTTTTAATGTTTGATGGTATTTTTAATATTTTGTTGGAAGCTGCCCAGAGTGGCTGGGTATACCCAACCAGATGGGCAGGGTATAAATTATTATTATTGCCACAAAGCAAATGATAGGTACTGCACTGTACTGCATCATCATAATCATAAACCTTTCACCCATAAGCACCATTCCTCAGTCTCAGGTGTGTAGAGACTGACTATGCTTACCTTCTCATTGATGTAAGAAGTGCACTTTGCATGTGCCAAGAGGCACTCCCAGGACTTAGGGCTCAACCAAATTTCTGCTCGGCCCATGATTTCTAGGCACAGGTCTGAGAGATTTTTCCTTTCTCCCACCATTTTCCCTGGGAAAACCTACTGTTTACTGCTGAATCGGAACAAATGTCAATAAAGTTTTCAGGAGACTGACATTTGTTCTGATTCAGCAGTAAACAGTGGGTTTTCCCCGGGAAAGCGACTGAGCAAAATAAAAAACCTCACAGTCCCGTGCTTAGAAATCATCACAGGATAAATGGAAGTGTGTATAAGTCCTTAGTCCCAATATCTTCCAGTGAGGTGGTGGGGCTTGGTTACTTGTTTTTGATAGCCAAGGCTAACCATATATTGTCCTTGTTCTGAAGATGATGCTAAACTGATGCTAAACACAAGTATGCATAGTATTGCTCATTGTCAATGAGTGACAACTGATGAAAGGTGATTTGTGTGCAGAGAAAGTCTAAAGTAATCTGGGGCTGTGGGTTAAATGGTTGAGTAGCTCTCAAGGCAGTGTGGACATTCAGTGACCTGATTTCTTTGCCTCATTTCACCTGATAAATGAGCCCAGTGCAGTGGGAACTTCATGACTTCAGAAATCAGTGAATGGGATAATTGAGTATATGGAGAGGATTTATTTGGAAACCTTTCACATGGTTGCAGCAACTGTGGAAGGATATCATTGCAACCACTTCCTTGGTCTGTTTATCTTCAGGAGAACAACTCAAGCACTCCATAGTTCATAGCATAATTACACTGGGAACCGAGGAATTTTTTATTTTATTTAATCAGGCATAGTAAAATAATGTTATAATGAAGGCTACATCTTCAGCTTAATTCAGCAGAACCACAGAAATGCTGGCCAAAATAGGAGAAAGGGACTTTCGCCATTCAGCCATAGCATAATCAGTAGGTGCCAAACAACTTATTGTGATGTACACAACTCATATCTGGATCCTGATTTTTCTGAAAGCTTGATCTGATTATCTCTCCTTTCCAGTTTTAAATCCTGTTGGCAAACTGCAGTGCTTGGGTTGAGGTGGGAGAGCGGTCTGGAGGAGAAAATATTTTGTTCCGCCATGCATTTTCTGGATGGCTTTCCCTCTTTCAGCTCATTTGTGTATAAAATGCAGGAAATGGCATTTTTCAAAAGAAAAAAAAAACAATTCTGTAAAAGCAGTGGTGCCTATTATGTGCTAAGATCACTATGTATATTTTATGAGTCAAACATTCCCAGCATTTGTCAAAGAATCTAAGATCCCAGCATCCCCTAGGGTGATGTAAACATTCCATCAGCCAGGACATAAGTGTGTGGCTGTTATGAAATCATTGTGGCTTCTGTTCATATTCCATTTTTAAGCTATTTTATCAAAACTGGTATTTCATCTAGCTCAATGCTTCTCTGGGCTTGGGACCTCCAATAGGCTTCAGTGCCACAGCCATGGCCACCCTCCATTTTGGAGTACATTTTCAGCAATGTGCTGGTGACACTACTTTTCCTTTAGAAATCTGCAGTGGATGTTCTGGACCATTGTCTTGTCTTGGTAATGCACTGGATGAGAGCCAATTAACTGAAGCTCTCTCCTGATAAGACTGAGGCACTGTTAGTGGGTGGTTTCCTAAAGTCATGGATGGGGGCTTGCCTCTTGATCAGGTTACAGTTACACTGTACATAGCTGGTACATAGCTTGGGGCGTACTTCTGAAATCTTTGTTGTTGCTTGAGGTGGCCTCAGTGGCGCCGAGTGCCTTCCATCAGCTTTGGTTGGTGGCCCAGCTGCTTCCCTGTCTGCGATAGCCTAACTTCTATCATCTTTGCTCTGGTAACTTCTAGGTTAGATTACAGCAATATCTTTTTCAATTCATTATATATCATTTCCCAGTAAGCTTTAACCTTACTACAAGACCACCATATAAGATAAAAAGAACCTTCTTTCTCTTAACATTTCCAACACTTATTTGATTTAGATTTAGACATTTTTGCCAATTTACTCAGTGTTAGGTACCATCAATATATCATTTTCATATAATATTCTCTTAGACCATAACATGTGTCAGCGCTGCCCAAGGTCCCAGCTCACACAAGACCAACGCTGCTTCTTGCTCAAGTTCAAAAGTCTTTATTGAAGTTCAGTCTCATTTCCAGACGTGCAGCGCGCAACGCTACATCTATCCGTCAGATCATAGAAGTCCCATCTGAATCTCCGCCCCCCTGACACCAGCTTAAGATTCTAGCTTTACTCCACCTCTTCCTCTGTTCCTTCTTTCTCTGGGTCCTTCTGCTAGTCGGAGTCTCTGCCCTCCGAGATTCTTCTGACGCTGATTCTCCCGACTCCTCCTCCCCCCTCTTTCGGGCTTTAGGACCTGGCTCCCAATCCGGGTTTTCTGCTGTCCCGCGCTCCTCCACATTTGAACTTGGCGCGCGCGCGCAGCCTCCCACTTTCCTTCTGACCGTTACACTTGTGTCACTGCTCCCCCTTTCGGGGAGGCTAGCTGGACCTGCCCTTCCCTCCGTCTCCCCACTCCCCGATGGAGGAGACGCTGGTCCTGACTCCCATGCCTCTTCTCCCCCACTGTGCTCTGGTGGGGGAACTGGCCCTACTTCTCCGCTACTCCTTTGGGACTCCCCTCTGGTTCCCTGTTTATGGATCGTCCCCTCTGGGATTCGCCTCGCCCTTACCATAGGCGCCCCCTCCTGGGAATCTTCTGATTCGCTGGAGAAGCTCATGGAATCTCTCGGTCCACTGTCATATTCCCCTACGCTCCCCTCTGATTCCTCTCCTCCGCTCTCTATTTGCTCTCTCCCCTGCTCTTCTGCTCCTGAGCCTCTGACAACATGCTATAAATTTTATATCCACATTCCACAATTGTTCCCATGCTTCCATATCTATTTTATGACCAATATCTATTGCCCAATGTACATGGGGCGGCCTCTGAAGACGGTTTGGAAACTTCTGCACGCCATTTCAGCCCCATGTATGAAATATAGGTCAACAATGTAATAATAAATAAACACAAAAAATAAATGGAGTGACTAGTTGAGCCAGGTATACGGAACTGGATTTAGCCAGAGGGACAATATGACAATCAGCTGGTTGTTGGGGTTTCTAAGCACCACGCACTTTGCAACCACCAGTGATCAGCTGATTGTCAAGGCTGCCAAATAGTTGGATTTTATATTAGAATTCTGGGTTTTAAATTAGTTAATAATGCAATTTCTGTATCCTCCAGATCATTTTCTGCTCCCCACGGAACTTTGTAAGACCATGAGCCCATTTTTATCAGTTTTCAATTCCAAATAACAGCTGAAACCGTAAAACTGAATATAACTGAAGAGAGATTTCAGAAATGTATATTGTAAAGTGTGTGTGTGTGTGTGTGTGTGTGTGTGTGTGTGTAACTAAGGTGATTTTAAGAGAAAAGCAACCCCGATTATCCAGATATAACAAGGAAGGCATAATTTGCTGACTTATGTTATTGTAGCTCCGTTTGCTTCAATGGGACCTGAAATGGAGAAGTTCCTGGAGGATTGTGCCAGTAATGTTTTACTACTTAGCTGGGAGAAAGTAAGAAACCAGTGGCACTGCACTCTCATTTGAATAATGTTTCAAATCAATTCCATATGTTGACCCTATGACCGGGCCTTGCAGGCTAGTTAGAAAAAACAGAGGAGTTTCTCGTATGATTTCCAAGTAAGAGACTTGCGTTTATGTAAGTCAGCATACACATTCATACCACTTTGCACCTGCATAAATAAGACATTGTCCATTATCAAGAGCAAAGAGAGAGTACATTTTTTGTTGTTGCCCATGCATAAAAATAATTATGCCCAGAATGACTGCTTGATGACCACAGTCTTATTCAAGCTTAGCCATACAGACGTATTATTTATGGTACCATGCTCTCAGATTGGTTTGCCTTATCATCCTCAGGTTGATATATGGGCTGGTTCGTGCACTCAGCTGAGGACTGGTGTTCTGTGGTGAAGGGAGAATGCACACATATAAGGCATTTAGTGCTCTGTGTGCAGGACCAGGCTTGATTCATGTTTCTCCACAAACACATACTTGAATTTGGGGGAAAGAACTGTGTTGCATTGGACCTCCACTAAGGATGGGGAAGAAATTCAATTCAGTTCTTATTTAAAGGCAAAACTACCTAATCTGCACTTTCAAAATCTATATGTGAACCAAACACAGCCATCATTTGAAACTTGCACTTCTCTGAATTTTGCTACACATTTCTCCAAAATTTCTGTTGCAGCTTCATAAGTTTTTGTATCCATTCTTCTTTCGCTGGGACTTCTTCTTTCCATTTTTGGGAAACATTCTTGCTGCTGTAGTCACATACATGAATTAATTTCTATACAGTTTGAGTAGTTCTGTCCATATAATTCCCAAAAGGAAGGTTCTGGGGGTTTTTTTGGGGGTTGTTTTTTTTTTTACAAACATTATTTTAAACATCTTTTTCAATTCATTATATATCATTTCCCAGTAAGCTTTAACTTTACTACAAGACCACCATATAAGATAAAAAGAACCTTCTTTCTCTTTACATTTCCAACACTTATTTGATTTAGATTTAGACATTTTTGCCAATTTACTCAGTGTTAGGTACCATCGATATATCATTTTCATATAATATTCTCTTAGACCATAACATGCTATAAATTTTATATGCATATTCCACAATTGTTCCCATGCTTCCATATCTATTTTATGACCAATATCTATTGCCCAATGTATCACTGAGGATTTTACTTGCTCATCCTTTGTCTCCCATTCCAATAATATCTTATACATTTTAGACAGCACTTTTAAATTACATTCCGACAGATCTCTCTCCAGTTGTGATATTTGTTCCCCAAACCTTCATATCCTATCTTTCTTAAATGCTTGCCCCAGATTTCTAATTCAATGTGGAAATGTGATAAAATTAGACAAGCTTATCTATATTCATCAAGGGCTGGACAGAATTAGGATAGATACAGTTGACTGGTTTAATAAATTTGCTAAAGCAGGAATCCTATGCCCATTTCCCTGGAAATGAACTCCACTGAAAAACAACAGGACTTATTTCTGAGAAAACATGCATGAGATTACACTATTGGTCTACAGTCCTAAACATGCTTACTAAAGAGTAAGTTCCATTGGATCAAATGGGTGCTCTTCTGAGTAAACATGCTTGGGTTTGGCCTGTTAGTTACACTGGAATATTTTCATTTTGCCTAATAGAAATGAATAGCTGGTGACTTGCTTTATGGCAGGGCTAGGGAACCTGTTGTCCTCCAGATGCTGATCAACCTGTGCTCATTCATTTAGCCCACCTGCACTGATTCACATCTTATTCAGGCTGCATTTCTTTAAGACATATCATGAGGCCCAAACTGGAATATATTCTTATATATAAACTTCAAATGTTATTTTAAGAGGGCTGTGATTGGTGAACATTGTTCCTGTTTGATGAACTAACTTACTTTCTTATGCCAGTAAGTGCATCACACACCCCACCAATTTCTAAATTTCCTAAGACCATAATATCTTACTTTGTCTTTCCAATCTTAACCGAACGTGAGCACAGATAGTGTGAGAATTTCCACTGACTATGCAAATCCACTGTCCTGACATCTGCGGTCCAGAAACGAAAACATGTACAATCTCATCCAAAGCGTATTAAAGTCAGCGGTTGGGTTATGTGCTGCCCCCGCCCTGCTCCATTTAGGACTATATAGCTGAGAGAATTCTCTTGTTTAAGTTAAATAAAATTGCATAAGCTCTGGGGAGCTCAACAAGCATTGCACAGGCATGCCTCACTTTTGAAGAAAGACCGCACAAGTAACCTCCAAATTCCTCTAATGCTTTAGGATCAGGAATTCCTGCAATCCATATCCCCCAGTTACCAGTTACGCCACCAATGTCAACATAAGCATTTGGTCCAGTTTCAACATTTCTGTTTCATACTTGGAGAAGCACAAAGGAGGATTGTGCATTTTTTTACTGATGCAATAGCACAGCCATACTTCGCAGCCATTCATATTCTCTAGATCACTTTGCTGTTGACAGAGACCATGATCACTTTCAGCCGTGGTGCTGTAATGGGGATACTAGGGTTGATATTAGGCTGTGCCCCTCTTGCACATAGATACCCATGTACACTAGATAAATCAGATCTTGTGCTGGAAGTGCAACCAGGCTTTATCTTGGCTCTTTGGCAACACTGGAGATATCTGAGTTTAGAGACATGATCTGTGGAAATGATTCCTGCGCCTCCTGATTCCTCCCTTACAACCAGTAGGAGCATGGCTGAAATGAGATCTGAACCAGGGACATTTGGCTTGCAACTCACAGTTCACGCTTTCAGTCTACAAGCTGCCTTTGGAGTTCTGCTTATTTATACTCAGTCTTTAAGTCACCTTTCCAGTAAGTGAATGTTTCCAGAGCCCCGGGGCGTCTCCACATGGCAGCTTCTGGGGTCTCTGATTCAGCACTGTAGCACACAACCAGGGATTATCCCTGCGGAAGACTGACAGTTGTTTAGCTCAGGATTAGGGCTGTGCTGAGCATTTCTTCTGCATTTTTTGACCATTAATAGTGCCCGCTGCAGCTTGGCATCATCACACCAATGCACTACAGATCCACTACTGAATGTGTTCAGGCATTTATGCCAATGTCCCCATACTGGTTTTCCACTTGCTGTGTTGCCAACCTTCCCTGTGTTGAGTGGGGCCTTTTCTTACTTACGGTCACCTTGCATGATCAGGAACCCAGGTTGATCAGGAGTTCTGCTTGTGCTCAAGTGAACACAAGTAAAAGCCTCCTGAAGAGGCAGTTAAGGGACTGAGCATGGAGGGAGATGTGTATGGGAACACTGCTGGCCTCCATCCACAGATAGTTCGTGTGTTCAGGCAAGCATCTGACCACATCTTATATTTCCAGGCAGTAACAATTCATTTTAACAATGCCAAATGAAGGACTGTTGGTCAGTATAACTTGTAATTAAACCAGGCAGAACTTGCTAATAGCTTTTCCTAAAGTTGCTTCCCCTGCTTAGGTAATCCTTACTGCCATGAAGATTTCTGTTGCATGCTATACAGCCTTCCATTAAGAAGCCATAGACCTGCTTCTGACTACTGGATGGTAAAGCGTCCACCTCCTAGATAGCTAGGAACCACCAACTAATGAAGCTTCTCTGGCATGCTTTGATATAAGTCTGTTTGCATTTAGTCTGAACATTTCCTGTCTTTACTAATAATTCTTTTCAGAGAGGATGGAGAAATAATGTTGTGTTTTTAATCATTTTTCCTTATTACTACGGCATTCAAGCTACTATGGTTTCAAAATAGTCCATGTAGTCATTGGCAACTCTTAAACTTTCTTTGGAATGAGATCTTTTTACAGTCAACAGGGTGTCTTCTCCTTGCCCCCCTTCCTTTCTTATCTAAGGCTTCTAGAATAAATAGGGGAGGGGAACAGGGGGTAATATCCAACTAACTTGTTCCATCAGTGCAAGGATTTCCACTTGCGCAACAGAGGTTCTCCTCTCTTCTCCCCCATGACCTCCTAAATCTGTTCTGGCCCCCCCCCAATCCTCCAGAGCAGATTCGAGGAGGGTGTGGGGTGCACATGGGAAGAGGAAGGGGGAAAGTTCCACCAAGCAAGTGGAAATCCTTGCATTGGTAGAACACGTTTGCTGGATACCACCTAGGATTTGCTGCTGAAAGAGTATTAAAATAACAATAAGGAAAGCAATTTTGAACGAAATATTTGGTAATGCTTTAAATATTTTGAGCCAGTAATGGACAGTGGAGTAGGGTGGTGTTCAACTGACCTCTCCAAATTGAGCTAATGCTGCTTACTGGGAGGGGGAGGGGCGAGGCACTGGGGAGGAGGGCATGGTGCAAGTGCAGTGGGTGGAGCCAATCTGGTTCTCCTACTAGTGCCTTTGCATGGTCCTGATCTCCTTGCTGCCTCATCCCCTCCCATTTCAGGATAACATAGGAACAAACTGAGAACATTATCGGGGGGGGGGGGATGATAGAAGCAATGATATCAGCTCAGTGTTTTCCCCTGAAGATTCACATAGCAGAATAGATTTCCAGAAGAAGAAGAAGAAGAAGAAGAAGAAGAAGAAGAAGAAGATCCTATCAATTTAGTTGCCCAATGACCATATCCAACCCTGGAGTTCATATGGAGTGTGTGTAATGTGTAATGAATGTTATTCTGCTCATAGCAATGATTTATTTTCTGGAAAAGGGAACAGTATTTTTGTTATAATGATGAGTGATGCCATATTTTCTGACACAAAGATTTATACCATTATAAAGATTTATATTAAGATTTATACCATTAGACCATTATAGTGTGGTCATCACACAGGTCTGTTTTCCAGAAGATTTATACTGCCATATGGCTCCTAAAGTTATGCTACATATCAGGGTGATACAGACAAAAACAAACACATGTGAATAACATTTCCCCCCACTGTTTGCACTGTAGTCACAGATTCTACATTTGTGCATCTTTATACTAGCCAAACCTATTGTTTTGTTGAAATGGTTTGTGCTCAGTCAAATCTAGTTTACGGTGTTCCGTGCATCTTACTATATTCCCTTCCTGCTCAGTTGAATACTTTATATTGTATTCTCTTTCATCTAAATAAGTAATGGCTGTGACTATGATTAATAATAGAAAATGTCAACTAGATCCTGTTCTGTTGCAGAACATATTCTTCCATAATTAGCTAAAAATCTCCCACAGTTACTAAGAGAGACGTTATTGCTTGTTTCAGCATATTAAAGATTCTCTATTTTGTTTTTAAAATTGAACCGCTATCTTCCTGTTTCTCAAACATAGGGCCTTAGGCCACGTCAAGAGTGCCAACTTGGCCCCACGACTGTGGGTGTCATGCAGCCTGCATGGCCCTGGGACTGAAATTTGTGGGTGCCTGGCCCCTTCATGGGGAATGAGGGTGGGGTGGACACCCAGGGCCCCAGGGAGTTGGCACCTATGGACCACATTGTGGTGGCCTTCAGTGCCACAGCATGCCTAGCGCCTCCACACTTATATGCTGCTAAACCTTGATGTGAACAGGGGCGAAGCAGGGTGGGTGTGATGGGTCTGCTCCGCCCTGAGTGTCACCTCCGAGGTGGGTGACAAAATGCTGTGTGGCACTCAACGTCTGTGAGAGATGCTGTGGGTTTGGCATACACAGACTTCCTGCTGCCGAAACGGTCTGCCCGTCGGCTTCCCCTCAGCTGTAGGGTGGCAGGCAGACTCCTTATTGCAAGGCACGCGATCTCTGCTAAAAAAAGCAGAATATGAAATAAAGCCACCATTTTTGCAGGCAATAAATAAATAAATATCAATGTGGGGGACAAGAAATTTTCCACACTGGGTACCACCTGACCTTGCTTTGCCACTGGCTGTGACATCTTGGTTTGACTGATGCCAGTATAGTGGTACCTCGGGTTACATACGCTTCAGGTTACAGACTCTGCTAACCCAGAAATAGTACCTCGGGTTAAGAACTTTGCTTCAGGATGAGAACAGAAATCATGCTCCGGCAGCAGGAGGCCCCATTAGCTAAAGTGTTACCTCAGGTTAAGAACAGTTTGAGGTTAAGAATGGACCTCTGGAATGAATTAAGTACTTAACCTGAGGTACCACTGTACTAGGAGGTCCTTGCATGCTAAGTAAAGGTTGCCATGAGACAGAGAAGTTCAGCAGGTAGAGGGGGGGAAAGGTCTCCTTTCTGCTTTGAGGCAAGAGGCCAGAGGAGGTATTGAAGGAAAGTAAGTGATAGAAAAGGTGTTCTTATTACAACATTATTAATAATAACTGCGTAGACTGGGGTGGGAGTGGGGAGAAAACTATTATGTGGAGAAAAGTGAGTGTAAAATGAGACAGAAGAGGGATGCAAGAAATCAACATTTTGGGTGGTGGGAACAAAGTGCAAATTGAGGAAGGAAAGGAGAAAGGGAGACTAAGTTACAGGAAATAGGTAAAACTACTTTTCAGAGGCCTGTAGGGATGGGAAGGGGAAACCTAAAGAAAAATCCTTCTTCACGTAAAGCTTCTGGATCTGCAAGTTCTACCGAAAATGGGGAGTCTGTGACACAATACTGCAAGAACAAGGCCGGCCCACCCATTAGCCTCAGTGAGGCAGTTGCCTCAGGTAGCAGACTGGGGCAGGTGTGACATATTATCCAAAGGGTGCCTAGTGATTAAGGACATGAAGGTATAGACTAGGTGAAGAGGGGCAGGAGATCCGGGACCCCGAGTAGCATGCCACTCACTGCTTCCTGTACTTGTTGCCTATGGCCGCTGCCTGGAAAGAGCCAGGCCATTGCTGCTGCTTGTTGTTCTCCCTTTTCCTCCCTCACTGCCTTCAGCATGCTGGGGCTTACCCAGGCCACCTTCAGTTGCCTCAGGCAGCAGCAGCAGACAAGGGCGCAGAGGTGGAGAAAGTGGTGGCAACAGATGAAGAGGTGGTGGATGTGGCAGCAGAGAGGAGGAGGCAGGGGTGCCATTTTCTCTTTTACTTCAAGTGACAAAATGTGTTGGGCCAGCCCTGACATGAACTAGGTAAACTGAACTATGGAACTCCTTGCACTGGGTCAACACCACGGCAAAGAAATTAGCCATTTCCAAAGGTGGAATAGACAACAGTAGAAAATGATATTGATAACTGCTAACTGATTACACCAAACTCTGTATCCCTTTGCCAC
The DNA here is from genome assembly GCF_027172205.1 of Podarcis raffonei. Taxonomy (NCBI): domain Eukaryota; kingdom Metazoa; phylum Chordata; class Lepidosauria; order Squamata; family Lacertidae; genus Podarcis; species Podarcis raffonei. The sequence continues at coordinate 59,217,259 of NC_070604.1, forward strand.
CATGAGTGGTTCTGCCACTGCATGATCATTTTGTGGGCCTCCATCATTTTCAACCATCTCAAGTGGGCCCTGGGGGCAGAAAGTTTGAGGACCCCTGTTATAAGATTATGAACAGTTGCTTTGCTTTTTAGCAGCAGCATGGTATAACTCATATCTGTAAATGAAGATCAGCTCGGTGTGATTGAATGGAAATAAGTGTTCTGCTGAAAACGATCCAGAGGTCTTTGAAAAACATCCAAGGAATGCTAGGAACTGGAAGGCAACCAGAGAAGTGGTACTTGAGGAAAAGATGGTTTCTGACTCAATGGTAAGTTCTTGGGCTAAGAAACCACACAGGAAAGTTGCACATGGTGCTCTCATCTAAATATCCGTCTTGATACATCAGCAGTGAAAAGCAAGTGGTGTGGTTGACTGACATGACAGCAGCAGGAGCAACAGATGTTAACCAAATGGCAACTAAATGACAACAGATGTTAGCTCAGTGGCAACTATTCAAGGAGCACTGCCTGTAGCCATGGTGGGAGCAACAGAACATGTGATGCCACTAGCACATGGAGTGCGCATGAGCTGTGGTGGTGAGCTGTATTATTCCAGTGGCAACTGGGAGAGAAGGAGAAGCTTTTGTGGTGCAGATGGTACAATGCAATAGGATGCAACTAAGAAAAGCCATGAAACACGTGTAGTTTTTATTACTGTTATGATTTTGACTGTTAATATATATGGATTCATATATCATTTTATGCCAAAATAGGTGTAAAAGTATACAGCGGTACCTCGGGTTACAGACGCTTCAGGTTACAGACTCCGCTAACCCAGAAATAGTACCTCGGGTTAAGAACTTTGCTTCAGGATGAGAACAGAAATCATGCTCCGGCGGAGCAGAAGCAGTGGGAAGTCCCATTAGCTAAAGTGGTGCTTCAGGTTAAGAACAGTTTCAGGTTAAGAACAGACCTCCAGAATGAATTAAGTTCTTAACCCGAGGTACCACTGTAAAAAGCAAGGGCACAAACATTAAAATATAAACATTCATAATTAAAATACACACTAAAACAGTCCAATTTAAGCAAGATAGCTATGTGTTGCCAGATCTTAAGCAACTGGAAGTAGGAATTGAACCAAAGGTGAAAAGCATGTTCTGTTATTAATGCTTTGAATGCTTCTTCTGTAACAGTTGGAAGAAACCAATGATGATAGGATACAGGGCTGCATGCTGGCCAGACCCAGTAAGACTGCGCTTGAAAACCAACATCCAGAATACAGGTGGAAACATGTAACATTAAATATTATAGTTTCCTAATGTTGCAACACAAGATTATCAGGAATCTCCAAAGCACAAGCCAGCAGTTAGCAGTGCCTCTTGTGGTGCAGACAGCAAGGTTCGTAAAACTCAACAAATTTGCCAATCGAGAACAAAGGCAATTGACTCAGAGAATGCAATGGTTTGGTTCTGTCGTTGTTGCCACACCAGCATCAGAGAAAGAGTAGTCAAGTAAAGGGAAGGGAAGGGCAAATGGGCAGGCAATATGCTGGCTAGATGCAGGTGGTTTTATCCATGGGGTTTCTGGGTTATAGTGTTATAGTGTTATTAGCCAGGCAAAAGCAGCTCTCACACCTCTGAAGTGTGAATAGGGACCTCAGTAAGAGGGGAAAACTAGCATCTGTTATTGGCAAACATCTAACTCAGAGTAGACTCACTGAAATAAATGGACTAGAGTTGTCAATGAATTCCTTCTCTTACTCTCGCTGTTAGCGAATGTACCAGTTCAAAGTGTTGGTGCTGACCTTTAAAGCCCTAAATGGCCTCGGTCCAGTATACCTGAAGGAGCATCTCCACCCCCATCGTTCTGCCCAGACACTGAGGTCCAGTGCCGAGGGCTTTCTGGCAGTTCCCTCGCTGCAAGAAGCCAAGTTACAGGGAACCAGGCAGAGGGCCTTCTTGGTAGTGGCACCCGCCCTGTAGAACGCTGTCCCACCAGATGTCAAAGAGAAAAACAATTACCAGACTTTTAGAAGACATCTGAAGGCAGCCTTGTTTAGGGAAGTTTTTAATTTTTAACAGACTATTCTATTTTAATATTTTGTTGAAAGCTGCCCAGAGTGGCTGGGGAAGCCCAGCCAGATGGGTGGGGTGTGGGGTATAAATAATAAATGATGATAATAATAATAATAATAATAATAATAATAATAATAATAATAATTACTACCATATCCCAATATCCCAGATATCCTGAACCCAAATCCAGCAGCCTTTCACAGCAGGAAGTCTTCATTTATAACCTATATTAATCCTTACAAAAAAATGTTGAACAATTGATTTTGAAACTAAAGGAAATCTTTTAAGAGATTCTGCCAAAAACAAGAGGGTGAAAGGGCACAAATTATTCAACAATCACCTCCAAAACAGCTCTCTCAATTTCTTTTAACTTTGTCTACCATCAATGTAGCTTAACAATGTAGCTCAGTGGTGGAGCATCAGTGGCGTAGCGTGGGGGGTACAGGGGGGGCCGGCCGCACCGGGCGCAACATCTGGGGGTTAGGGTTAGGGGGCGCAAATCCACGGGTTAGGGGGCGCAAATTACTTGCCTTGCCCCGGGTGCTGACAACCCACGCTACGCCACTGTGGAGCATCCAAGCAAGGGGGAAAGACAGGAAAAAATAGTTAGCCAAACTCTCTCTCTCTCTCTCTCTCTCTCTCTCTCTCTCTCTCTCTCACACACACACACACACACACACACACACCCCATTGCATGGGGCTCAATAAGGTCCAATTCCTGGCATCTCTAGGTATCTCTGGGAATGCCTGAATCACTGGTAAGCCATCATCAGTCCAAGGGGACAATACTGAGATAGGTAGACCAATGGCAGCTTCCCACGTTCTTTTCATAAGTAGACTTGTCACTCTGAGGAAATGGCAAAATAACACTACAGAAAAATACCTTTGAGTCCAGCATGCTGGTGAATTTTTTTTAATACAAATAGATGATGACAGAGGTGATAAAACATTTTATCAGGTTCCTATTGGCCAGCATTATCAGTTTCCTATAAAGACCTACTTTCACATTAACAACAGGTCTGCTTGTTCCTATCTGGGCCACAGTTTCAGAGCTCAGTGTGGTTCAGTAATGCCTCAGTTAAACCAGGAAATTTGCAGAGGCAGTTTTCTCCCCACTGCTGCCAAATAGCGTCTGTTTTCAATAGTTGGAAAACACAGATTTACACTTTCAAATCGACATGTTTCCACCACACCAAGGATGTCTTTGATCAGTATCAGAAGCTTCCTTTTCCACTTAATTATAGGAAAGTCATTTCTTCTACTAGCCGCAATTTCTGGTTGATAGTTCTCAAGGCAGAGGGTTTTTTTAATGTAATATTTTTTTTTTAAAAAAATTACTTTAACAACCAACTGTGAGTTCAAGCAACCAATTAAGCGGCAATGACAGGAAAAAATAGTCAACCAGACTTACACACCACTATGTTGGGTTAAATAAAATTTCACTGCCATGAATCAGTTAGCTTCCAGCCCTTCTGTTTAATTAAAATAAAGGATGATCCCACTCAAATTCACCTAAGCTTTAACTAAAAATGTGTATATTTTGGAAAATGTATGCTAAAATGCTGGCTAATCTTCACAAGGACTTAAAAAGTACAAACTGATGCAGTTATGGGAAAAATAGAACTTAAGCTTGGAAAGATGAGAAAGTGAGAGAAACCTAAGTTGTCAGATTTGTTCATGGCTCCTCTTTCCTTCCAAGAATTATGAGAATTGTAGTTTGCTGAAAGTTGTGAGATCCCTACTTCTGCACACAGACCCACAGCTCCCATCAGTCCTTGGAGAGCAACCAGTCAGTATAGCATAAGAAATACCTGAGAGAAACTTGAATCGAAAACCATCTCATCTCATATTTTGGCTTTGTTTCAGTGTCCTCATTTATTTCCTGCTTTTTATTTTATTAACCCAAAGTGGTTTTTCTTCTAGGATTTTTACTTCACTGAGCAAAATAATCTGAATAGTGAAATGTTGAATTTATTAAATCAACTATTTATGAGCTATAATCTTAAATCACATAGTGTTACACAACTAGTTAATGAAAACAATGGTTACTGGTGAAGTCCAGGAGGAGATTTTTTATTTAATAACTGCAGGTTGGCGCTGGATAGAGTTAATGTTTTAATGTGACAGAGCTCCTCCGTTTTCGAAGAGAGGATTAGATTGCATTTATTTAACCTGTCATTACATCATACTGCACAAGCCTACCATGCAATTATAATGGTAATGGTTACCATGTTGTACTGATGGAGGGATGCTGGCTCTGGCATTCCTCTCCCTTTCCCCTACAGCCTGTACAAATGCAAGTTCTGCATGATGAATGAAGAAGCCATTAGAAAACGCCAGGGTAAGCTTATGAGATACTACAGAAAGGACCGGTTCCCAGATCCCATCTTTCTTTGAACATTCAGTCCACAATAGAACATTTTGTACAACCCCAAATTTATAGGCTCAAAACTACAGAGATCAATACTTTCCTGAAGAAATGTCCGTTCATAGGCATGTGTCTGTGCAGTTAGCTTCTCGACATCGACATGTCTTAGATTGTTTTTACAAAACAAAACAAAATACCCCGTATGCATTACTGACAAGCTCTAGCTCCAGTGTGAGAGACAGCAAGCCTTTTAATGCCAGTTGCTGGGATCTGCAAGAGGGGAGAGGGCTGTTGCACTCTGGTCCTGGATGGGGGCTTCCCATGGGCATCTGATTGGTCACTGTGAGAACAGAGTGCTGCATTAGATGGGCCTTTGGCTTTTCTTATGTTCTTACATAATTATGGTGCTGGAGGAGACTCTTGAGAGTCCCATGGACTGCAAGAAGATCAGACTTATCCATTCTGAAGGAAATCAGCCTTGAGTGCTCACTGGAAGGACATATCCTGAAGCTGAGGCTCCAATATTTGGACACAACATGAGAAGAGAAGAATCCCTGGAAAAGATCCTGATGTTGGGAAAGATTGAGGGCAGAAGGAGAAGGGGACGACAGAGGACAATATGGTTAGACAGTCTTCTCGAAGCTACCAGCATGAGTTTGACCAAACTGCGGGAGGCAGTGGAAGACAGGAGTGCCTGGCGTGCTCTGGTCCATGGGGTCATGAAGAGTCAGACACGACTAAACAACTAAACAACAACAACTTTCTTACGTAGTGGGACATTGTGTGGTTACTGTTATATATTCAGTGGTCTGTGTTTGCCTGAGCTTGAGTCTGAACTAAGGATTCTGAGCTCCTGTGTTCTGATTCAATACATGATATCCAATCACAGAACATTTCCGGATTTGGGCCTTGCCATTGGCCCTTAAACTCTGAGTCATGATTCGCAGCTTGGAAGTTTAGACAGCCAATCACGTTGGGAGTGGCCATGGTCCAGGCCTTCAGAAATGTATATAAGCAGTTGCTTTGCCCCTGTTGTCCAGTTCTGTTAGTTCAATAAAGGTTCTTTGCTGTTATCACTGTGTCTTGCCTCATGGGAACCCACCTACACTGCAGTTACTGTGGAGCAGAGCTGTGCTTCTTACTGCTTTCCCACTGTCAAGGTTGCTGCCTGACTCCACCTCCAGGGATCCTCCCATTAGCAGGAATATCTGCATTGAAGAAGCCTGTGCATGAGCAGTATATTCAATGAAAACAGTGCCCACTTAAAGCAGATACTATCCCCCAAAGAACCAGAAATATATTTGTGGCTCTATTCAATTTACTCTTTCGATAAAAAGGTAAAGGTACCCCTGCCCGTACGGGCCAGTCTTGCCAGACTCTAGGGTTGTGCGCTCATCTCACTCTATAGGCCGGGAGCCAGCGCTGTCCGCAGACACTTCCGGGTCATGTGGCCAAAATGACAAGGCATCTGGCGAGCCAGCGCAGCACACGAAACGCCGTTTACCTTCCCGCTGGTAAGCGGTCCCTATTTATCTACTTGCACCCGGGGATGCTTTCGAACTGCTAGGTTGGCAGGCGCTGGGACTGAACGACGGGAGCGCACCCCGCCGCGGGGATTTGAACCGCCGACCATGCGATCGGCAAGTCCTAGGCGCTGAGGCTTTTACCCACAGCGCCACCCGCGTCCCTACGCTTTCGATAGTCAAACTTTAATTGCTAGGGATGTTTTATTACAATCACTTGCACAAAATGAAAATGTTTAGGCATCCCCCTATTAGGTAAAGGGACCCCTGACAGTTAGGTCCAGTCGTGGCCGACTCTGGGGTTGCGGCGCTCATCTCGCTTTATTGGCCAAGGGAGCCGGCGTACAGGTTGTGGGTCATTTGGCCAGCATGACTAAGCCACTTCTGGTGAACCAGAGCAGCGCATGGAAACACCATTTACCTTCCCACTGGAATGGTACCTATTTATCTACTTGCACTTTGATGTGCTTTCAAACTGCTAGGTTGGCAGGAGCTGGGACCGAGCAACAGGAGCTCACTCCATCACAGGGATTCGAACTGCTGACCTTCTGATTGGCAAGCCCTAGGCCAGGGGGTCAGCAAACTTACCGGGCTTTGGGCTGGTGTCTCCAGCACTGATTGCACAGTGGGCCCGAGGGCGGGGGACCGTGCACCCATACATGTGCGCACGTTAGTTCTGGCGCACTTCCAGGTCAGAGAAGCACTGGAAATAGCTTGTGCGCATGTGCATGGGCCTCCTCCCTCCGACCCGGATGTGCACTGGAAATAACGCTTGTGCATGCTCACAAGCAATTTCCAGTGCTCCTCCAACCCAGGAGTGGGCAGCCGCACCATGCCACGCCGGTAAGAGCGGGTGGCGGGGGTCACCGCGGGCCGGATAAATGAGTCCCTCAGGCCTTATCCGACCCTCTGGCCTTAGTCTGGGGACACCTGCCCTAGACTCTGTGGTTTAACCCACAGCGCCACATCCCCTTATTAGACAGCTCTTAATCTCACACCCCCGATTCTGAAAATTCTCCTTTGTTGGTCTCTAGTGGCATTTAAAACCAAACAGCCTTGGCAGATGACAAAAAGTGAGCCAAGTTTATGCATTTCTTTTTATTTCTTTTTTAAAAATGTATATGCTTGGTTGGCTAATCTATTAAAATGCAGTTTTGTTAGTATAAATTATCTGAACACATTCATTTTTATGTGAATGAAATAACTGTATGGATTATTAATATTTGTGCAGGCCTCTACATGTGAGCCTGTGTATTGTGGGTGTTATTTTTTTCCCCTTTAACTGCCCTTAAGGTTGTGTACAAATTGGCACTACCTTTGACCATTAAGCTATTTGCCTGAATTATTTCTGCAGTAAATCTCTAGAAATGTCCACTTAAGCAGAAAGGGTCATAAATATCTCATGTTAGCCATAAAATACAACAGAATTTTGGAAGTCATAATTTTAATGGATATAACTGCACTATAAAAGGGAGGCCTGTGGGACTGGGGCTAAAGTAAAATTTATCCAAGTGAACTGTGATGCTAATCCATCTGCAAGCAATAAATTATCCCTTGTCCCAGGTGTGACATATTATCCAAAGGGTGCCTAGTGATTAAGGACGCAAAGGTACAGATATGGCGGAGGCCCAAATAAGCCCTGAGCAATTAGCAGTGACTGGAAATTGTCAACAGTTCCTCTAAATGGTTGATAGTTTCCTATGCGCTCAGGTTTGCCAAGGCACACACATTCAGGAGTATCTGTGGTCAATCTCAGATGTGAGCACAGATCTCAGTGACAGGGGCCCACAGAGGAAGCGGAGCAACAATTTGTTTTATCCAGACTAGTTAGAATCCTCTGTTCCATGCAGAACTGATCCCTCTAAAGCTAATGGCAAAACTCCAATAATTTCAGCTGGTAAGAAAAATCAGGCCTACAGGGCACAAAGAAGCACATGAGACTGGTTGTGTGCAACCAGTATATTCTATAGGTGGACTTTGAAAATGATGCATTGCTTTTTGGTATCATGTTAACTCCTGTGAAGCTAAAGACAAGGCAAGAGCTGGGGCTGGAGGAAGCAAAATAGCCCCTAGTCACTCAGACTAATATGTGAGCTTTTTATAGGGACCGGGGAGTATCACTAACTCTCTCTCTCTGACCTTGGCTTCGGCTGCCTTTTCCTTCCAGTTTTATGGCTGGGAGGTGATTCACCTCCTAAATTCATGCCTGCCATCTCTTAAGTCACCAGTTCAAGGTCTACTGTTGTGAGCTCTAGAAAATGAGATGGAGCAGCCTTTCTTATTAACGTGCCCTCCTCCCCAGCTAGTAAAATTAAAATTTTGGCTCAGTCTTTGGTTTGGCCCTGATTCACAATGAAGGGTGGGAACAGTGCATGAGGACTTTCACTCCTGTGCCACACTACATGGAAGAGCCACAATAGCTTTTGGACATGCTATGTGTATAAATGTCCATCAGCCTACCCACCACCTACTTGTCTTAAATATGGTCATATGGAAGAAAATAAACATTGTAAGGCCCACCTCTGCAGCTAATTCCTTCAGAACAATGTGTGAGTTAAGGCCATTTGTGAATCCCAAGCATCATGTAATTATGCTAGCTGTATTTTTAAATAATCAATTAGAAGCTTTTGATGGCTCTGGTGGGAAGAGAGTTTGGTAGATAATAAATCACTTATACTTTATCTCTGAATACTTTGGCACTTCTGCTAGAATTTTCAGTAGACTCCACCTGAATGAGAAGGCCTTGAAGCAATTAACTAGCACTCATACTGGAGCAGTTATTAACGTTGTGTCAATATAAGACAGCTGCTCTTGTCATTTTTCAATCGACTCCCATATTAAGTTATTCTCTGCTGAGTTTCTTGATTGTTTCTGGACAGCAGTGGAAAAGTTTGACAAATGGCTGAATTCTAGCTTGACTTGTACAAAAATGCGCCATGGGGCACCCCTTTTGTTCCAGGCAAGTAGTCACACAAAATCCAGGGGAGATACAGCTAATCAGATGCATTCTTTTGTGCAGGAGAAAAGAGAGCTTGTAACACAGCCTTAGTGCTAGAGTAAAGGCAATGTTTGGGTGTCGTCCTTCAAGCCTCATGCTAGTATGATCGCTAAGGTGTTTACGCATAGTGTGGAATAACAGTAGCATGACACGCTCTATTTCTAAGTGTTAACATCTGCTGCTTTGGGATGTTTTTCTTGGATTTCTTGAATTGTTCAGAAATAAATGGATTTCAAATGCAGTTTCCCACTTACTAGGGAGTGTGAGTTGGAGGGAACGTATTACACACAAGCTGACAGAATAGCACTGGCTCTGCTTCTGGGCACAACACAAAGGGCTGGTTTAAGTGGAAGCCCTCAATGGCTTTGATGCAGGTTACCAAAGAAAATATCTCCTCCCATATGACCCACCCCAAGCAGAATCCACCCTCTCTTCCGATGAGACCTTGCCTCCACTGGCTCTTTGTCAGATTGACAGGGAGAAGCAATGCCTTCTCAGTGGGGGCTCTTTTTAATGAAAATCCTTCTCCAGCTCAGATACTCTTTTTAAGGGGTAATGGCTAACTCCTTTTTTATATATCAGCAGGTGTTTGCTGGTGGGGAATATTTCTAATAGTTCTAATGATTGTTTTATCTTCTGCTGCTATGAACATCTACATTATTTATATTTGAAAGTTTTTGTCCCCAAATCCCCATGCATAAGTGGAAAGAACATCTGAGGTGTTCTCTCTGGTTGCCGCCTGTCAGGTCACACAGTATCCTGCTCCAAGGGTTCCCAAGTGTTTTGCTCCTTCCTTCATGGTCTCATTGGACCTAAGATGTCCCAGTTTCAGTTTTAAGGGTGTTGTACTTCAGAGTTCTGCTTTCCTACACTCACCTAAGTTCTCAAGAAAAGATTTGGCAGGACAGATGTCCAGTGATACTATCCTCTAGGTTTTCTGGGAATTGCTCTCCCCTAAATCGTCTCTTGTATCCAATAAGAACAGGGCTGGTTTATCGCATATTGAAGCAAAGCACAATAGAATTTAAAATGAGGAGTCTTTGCAACCCCATGAAGTCCAGAGTCAGTTGCAAAACTGCTTTAATTCTCTGGGAGGAAAATGATTGTCTATCTCCAGTCAGACAGAGGGTAGTGGTGGGTGCTTCTGCTGGTCCAGGTCTTCTGCTGCAGTGCTCCTTCGCACAGTTCCTGTGTGTGTTTTGGTATGAAAGAGGTCAATTCCCAGCTCTGTCCCACAGGATCACAGCTCTGGCTTATGGCCCTTTCAGATGTCAATTTTATTGGGCGTTCATGATTATTTGTGCTCATTATTGTATTGGAGTGGTTCTATGTGGTCCTGCTTTCGATACAGTTAGCAGCTGCAGAAGTTTCAGGGTGAACTTACTACTTTGTTTCCAATCAGTGCCTGTCCCAAAACTTGCTGCTGAAATTCTGTAACTTCTTCTGCCACAACATGTTCTGGTTTGTTTTATTTTTGACGCAGTTTTGTCACGCTACGGTGCAAGAGCGTGTATCCAAACGACACACTGCAGTAACCTTGGGGAAGCTTTACAGAAGAACGAATAAAGCAGAAGCGTGTGTGGACTGCCCAGTATAAATACATCACTAATGCACTATAACTGCTTCAGTGACATATTGTGGGTTACACCTCTCCCCCACCCCCCAAGAGAAAGCCAGTCTGGAGGGGCCCTTAAACCTAGCAAAGGGGTTTGTTCATGTTTGACTTGTACCTTGATTGAAGACATGCTCCACTAGAATGATCTCCATATGTTTCAGAAAAAGAAGGGAGAAAGCTTTCGGAGTCTGAGCACTTAGGTTTTGAATCTTTTCCGCTGTTTTTTCTGTATGGAGGCTCAAAACTAGCTGAAGCTGCATCCGTGCGGTTCAGTTTCACTTACTTTGTTGGCTTTGCATTCCTAAATTGGAAAAAAAATTGCATTAACCAACTTGCATATAACTTGAGTCTGGAGTAGGATTTCTTTCTTTCTTTCTTTCTTTCTTTCTTTCTTTCTTTCTTTCTTTCTTGTTGGGGAGGTGATTTACATGCTGGCTATAATCTATGCTCCCAGAACGCAGATTGCTTGTGTTTTCAAATATGCAAGGTAAAATGAATAAGAGTTTGGGGCGGGGATGTGTGTGAAAGAGCTGGAAACCTTGGGGAAATTCCTTGCACACCACTCTGGCACTTTATTGCAAAGTTCAATTTATTGCCAATGCACTAAATCTTCATTATCCATGACAACTTTCCTTTCCCACCCCCCGCAGTTCTGTCCTTTTTACATTTTATTACTACCTTCTAAAATTCAAAAATCTTCCTTAGCCATTCTGAAACAACCCGGCTTACTGAGGACCTTTCCCAGATGATGAATAGAAAGCACATTTTAGCCATTGCCCCAGACTCTCAAATGCAGCATCTTACTGCCCCCAAGTTTAAAGGATTTGAACAAAGAGCTGCAGAATATTAATTTTTAAAAAATAAAAAATAAAAAGGCATAGACATTGCTGCATACTTTGTTTACTGTTTACTGATCTCTCTTCAAAAAGAAAGAACTGGCTCAATGTGTGTTACCATGCAGGAGTTGTGCAATGAGGGTTCTGTTGACCACCCCAGAGTTAATTTCAGGGGGTGGAAGGGGATGTGGGCATGGGGAGAAGGGGGGGGGAAGACCCATTGCACAACCAGAAGTCCTTCCACAAGCCTTCCGCTGATAAGGCTCATTAGGCAAATCCCATTTGATGCATTTTTTAAATGTTATTTTCACTAATATATGCACTAACGTGCACACTTTACCCTTGTAAAGTGGTACCTCCGATTACGAACGGGATCCGTTCTGGAGGCCCGGCCACATCCTGAAAACTTCGTAACTGGAGGCACCTTTCTGCCGCGTTCACAACCCGAAGTTTACATATCCAGAGGGATACGTAAGCAGAGATACGACTGTATATGCATTTTTGTTCACATTTGCCTACAAGACATATGAGAGCACTTTACCCCATAGGTACCCACTCAACAGCTTCAGTTGGTGGAATTGGCACATGTACAGGTGCCACATAATACCCGCACCACATCTGTAAGATCTTGATTGCTTAGTGTGGTGGCTTTAGAACTCCTTGCCTATTGATACCAGACAGGCACTTTCACTGTATTCTTTCTAGTGCTTGTTGAAGACATTCTTATTTAGACATGCCAACCATGATATTTAGAAAGTTGGTAAAACTGCAGAACCAAATACCTTTTTTTCTTTTTCTTTTTGTAACTCTTGTCTATTCTTGTTCCTTTTTGAATAGGCCTGTAATTGTCAGGCTTTGGGAAATCGGATCCAAAGAAGCAGAAAAAAGAGAAGAGTTCTTACCAATTAGTTTATTCAATAATCACAGTGAGAGGCAAAGGAATGCGGTCTTTCCCTAGAAATGGCGTTGCTCCAAGTAAAGTCTCCCTTATTCTATGTCACCCCATGCTGGCTCATCTGAGCTTTCTGCCTCTGAGCTCTCTCTTCCACTACCCGTAATGTATGCCTGGTTCTGGGAGAGGTGGGGTCAGGAATGCTTTCCAAGGACACTGAGTCTGTCAGCTGTCTCTCCCCAGGTGCTTCTTCCTCTTCCTGCTGTTCCTCTTCCAATATTTCCCAGCTTCTGCCCTCTGCAGCAACTATGCCCTTCGGCAAACCACTCATCTAAATCTATACTGTCCTCCTGTTCTCAGGAAGGTTCAGGAGAAGGGAGGGGGCACCATTCCTCTCAGTCTTGCCCCTGACAGTAATTACCTAATAGTATTTCTGGTTTATTGTACTGTAATCTCTCTTCTTAACACCAGTTCAGAGAGAAAGAGAGAGGGAAGAGAGCACTACAGTGCAGTGCAGACTTCAACCCAGACAGTCCCTTGTCTGGCTTGGACCACAGCATCTCCTTTTGTCTCTTTTGCTTACGCTCTGATGGTTGCATTGATGGTCTCATCAAAGATCACTAGCATTGCACTGCATCCTTCAGTTGAGGCATGATTTCAAAACTCGGCAACTTCTACCTCTTTTGGTCCTGCTTCATCCGGGTCACTGCATTAGCTCAGGTAACAGAAGCACACAAGCAACTTTAATGGACCTTGAGGGTTTGAAGGTAGGAAAGACACGTTCACCTGGGATGGGATGGCTTGCACATATTAACATACTTCATTGAACAGAATCGCCTAGAGAAGGGATTCTGCTTGCTATTCTTAGGGTGAGGTGACATTCTGTTGCAATTTTGGGTGACAGATGGTCCCCCTCCCCAAACCTCATTCTTCAGCTCCTTCTTTCTGCATTTTCTTCCATATGCTATTTTTGTTACACCAAACATTTTTGAAGGGCAGGGAAAACAGATTGGGGGAAAAAATTAAAAATGGGAGTGAGAAGGACCTCTTTATCTTCTTAACATTCTATGCAAAGATAAATTAATCTTAATAGGGGGATTGCCTATCGCCATAAACTACATTAAAATACTGTTAAGCCATGCTACAATGCATTTCTATTATTAAAAAAATATGGGAGAGAGAAACAAGATGGACTAATGATGGATTTGCCACAAACACCAGGAAAAGTGTCAGGTACTTTTTTAAAAGTCGGGGTGGAGACGGATGACATACAAATGCCAGTCTTCAAATCATCCCCAAAGGCAAAATAGAGACAGGGGACTACCAAGGTAGTCAGAATACAGGGACTAGGGAGAAGGAGGGTATATGAGGATGCAAGCCATGTGCTGATTCTTGTTCTGTCACAGGAGGGTTCCACCCGTGGCCAGCACTCCCTCTCTTTTTATAGCTAGCTGCTGCACATTGGGCAGCCTTTGTGTGATCAGAGTTGCTGCGCAGAAACAAAGTGTCTATTCTGAGCACATTGAGGAAGCACTTCAATGATGTCTCTGCCAGGGCAAGCCTCGGAAAGCTCACGTTACATTATACCGTACGCCTTTGTCTCCTTTTTTGTGTCAGATGCGCCTCTCGTTCTATTTTTATGCTCTATCAGATGAAGTCAACTTGTTCATGACGTGCTGTGACAGATAGCAGAGCATCCAAATATATCACCGGCATCGATGCGCAAACAACTTCTCCACCTGCTGCAGTTGCATAAGGGAAGCTATGAGCTGTTGTCACTCTGGGGGTGGCTTTTTTTAACCTCATTTTGTCACTTGCCTTGGGAATCTGGAAGAAAGAGTGGGTGATATGGCAAGCATCAGATAAATTTTGTCTGAAGGGTGACTCCTTTTGTGGATGAAGGCTAATGCCTTTTTTGAAAAGTGAGTTTTCTTCAGCTTTGGACTGTTAGGACTGTAGCTGTTGAACTGTGTATCAGATGACTCTAAGGACTCCAAGATCTTTCTCTGTCTGAAAATAAGATTGGCATTTCTATGCCTCTCATGAGAAGTGCACTTTGTTCTGGGGTGGGGAGAAGTAACCCCCTTACCAATCACTGATAAAACACCACTGTGCAATCTGATGCATGTTTACTCATGTGCTCATTGGAATTATATTCTGCGTTGCTTTAAAATGTGGATTTTAACATGTATTTTTGATAATATTTTTATAATGCTGCAAACTAGTTAGAGAGATATTTGAAGTCTGGAGTGGCATATAAATCACCTACATTGCTTAGAAACTTCCGTGATTAAGCAGTATGTAAACAGCTGTAAATTATTATTATTGTCGTTGTTGTTGTGAGGAGAAATATCTCAAATGAAGAAATAAACATACAGAGAGCATGTCTACCATTTCTTGTAGATCTGGTGTGGCTAAATAGTGGTCAGGCCTCACGTTTTCAAGAGAGAGAGGCTGCAGGACACATTCAAAGCACACACCCCTCAAAGAACTCTGGGCACTGTAGTTTGTTGAGGGCTGGTGGGAATTGTATCTCCATGGTGGGAAAACTACAATGCCCAGAATTCTTTGAGGAAAAGATTGTTGAGAGAAAGAATGTGTTTCAAATGCGTTTTAAAAATCAAATGCATAGTATTTCTGCAGAGAGAGGGAGCGAGGGGTTATTATTATTTGTTTGTTTTGTCTAGCGAAGACTATTACAAAAGGAGAGAGAGGTGGTGTACACACTCCTTTTTTGTCTACAACCTGTGAGCTCCCACTGATGGTTTGAGGAGCAGTGTACACATGACCTTAGTTACAATCCATATCTATCCTGCATCCATCTACCTTGTAGTTTATTAAGAAATACTGCATTTTAATGCATTTTCCCCAACTTCAGTCCAAATGGAGAAAAAGAATGACCTAGCTGTGTTTTAATGTGTACAAAGCCAGAGTCAGCTGAAGACTGGAAACAAGATGGCTGGTCACATCTTGGCAGGCAAGGTGCCTCTTTCTAGTGATCTGGTGTGGGGTAACTGAAGTGAAAATCTAGCAGAACTCAGGGCCACGATCCAATGAAGCTTAATGGTGGCAGATTCAGAAGAGACAAAGGGAAGTACCTCTTTACACAGCACGTTGTTAAACTGTGGGATTTGCCAGTGCTGTTTGCTACCACAGGATATGGTGATGGGCACCAACTTTAAAAGAGCATTAGGCAGTATCATGGAGGCTTACTTAACTAATGACGACTGTAGACTACCTCCAGGTTCGGAAGCAGAATATTCCTGAGCTGCCTGTAATAAGTCTACACTGTAGTTTCCATGACTGAACAAATCTGTCATTTGGACAAACCCTCATACTACCAAGGAAAGATGTGTGTGGTTATCAGCCAGCCCCACTCCATTACCTAATATATTTATGTTGTTTTTCTCATCCAGACTATTTCGCCAAGAGCTACAAGGGCCACCCACAAAACCACTGTGGTCCCCTGTTTGGTGGTCCTGTCTCATCAGTGGGCTGCATCTCTTTACATTTCAAGACATTTTCTTTCTAATCTTATTCTTTAATGTGAAAAATGCTATGCTCGTAAACATTTGTGGCTACAGCAGGCCACATCCTCAGCTGATTTCCCCCTCTCATTTTTTAAAAAACCCCCGAGGTCCATTGAGTTCACTGAAGTTTTATCCTCTGAGTGCCTGCATAACGCTTCACGAATCCTCTCACAGATAAAAATGACAGTGTAATCGGAGTGCGTCCTCAGCCTACGCTTAGCACGTGCTTCATCATACAGTACTAGACGGCTTGTGACATTTGTCTTTGCCAATAAGGAAAGAAACCAGGTGATTCTTTGTCCCTCAAGGATTTTATTCGGGTTTTGGCGCTGGGTTCTGCACATTTCCCGCTTGCTTGCCCCATTTTTGGAGGCCTGGCATGTGTTAATATTTCATTTAGTGGTATAAAGCCTAATGTAGCAAGGATCAGCCTGCTGGGTAGCATTCTGGAGCACAATGGAGAAAAGGGGGAAAGGCCTAATCATCATTTAGAAAACGAGGCGCGTGTTGAGTTATGTTACTGAAGTAGAAATAAAGCACCTTTCAGAAGTCATTTTACTATTGAGGTGCAACTTGATAGGTGAGTGGTTAGAAAAGCATGGAAATGTAAATACCATTAATAATACCCAGTATTTGTATAACCTTATAGCAACCTTCCCAAGAATGATGCCCTCCAGATGTTTTGGAATACAATGCCTATCATCCTTGCTGGGGCTGATGGGAGTTGGAGTTCAAAAATTCTGCAGGGCACCAGGTTGGGGAATGCTGCCTTACAACATATTGAAAGTCAGAATAGATCTTTCTATTTGCAGTTAGTGTCATTTATTTTTTTTACATGTATTCATTCATAAGCTCATTCCATTCCATTTTGCTTTAATCTGAAACTTTTATATATATGAAAATTCATATTTAAATACCTATTTTATCACAACACACCAACCTAAATCTGTATTTGCTTCTCAGTGTGTGCTTGGATTCTGTTTGTGGGTCTCCAGCAGGCATCTGGGTGCCCAATATAAAAAACAGGATGCTGTACTAAGTGGGCCATTAGCCTGTTCGAGCAGCCTCTTATCACATTATTGCAGGTTTTATTCTAAAATATGCATTTTATATGCACTTGGGATACTGGGGAAGAGTGGAGTTACTTTGTTCAGGTTTTTTGAGCTGAGAACTGGATCACAACATTCAGAGAAGTGAGAACCGTGAAGGATAAAGGTAAATGTAAAGATACCCCTGAACATTAGGTCCAGTCGTGACCGACTCTGGGGTTACGGCGCTCATCTCACTTTATTGGCCGAGGGAGCCGGCGTACAGCTTCCGGGTCATGTGGGCAGCATGACCAAGCCATGCGGGGATTCGAACCGCCGACCTTTTGATTGCCAAGTCCTAGGCTCTGTGGTTTAACCTACAGAGCCACCTGCGTCCCTTAAGCCTCTTCGGATACCTGTGTCCAAATCTTCACCTAAGTTCAAGCACTAACATCTAATCACAACTCCAGTGTTATCTCACTAAGAACATCTCTGCATATGCTGTGAAATCCAAGGTTCTGCTCAATGAGGTAACATGTAACCAGCAAAACATGTAACCAGTAAAAACAGGTTCACTTTATTGATGCTTTTTGCAAGTGTGTGTGTGTGTGTGTGTGTGAGTGAATGAGTGAGTGAGTGAATGATGTTTGCCTTCCTTTTTTCTTCCTCCCATCCCATTTAATTCTTTATATTCTAATACTCAGCTTCCTTGGTTTTAAAACATTCTTTTCTGGAATTTCTCACTAGAATCTCCCCCATGTTTTAAGACTGCATGCTTGCTAAACCTACTCTTGTGTTATAAGAACATTTCACAAGGGTGCTTTAGTTAAGCTGTGTGTCCTCAGGGCTTTGGGAAAGTCAGTCCACAGCTCCTCTTTTTTGTTTATTTTTTCCTAGAACTGGGCTGAAGGGCAGTCTGGCCCAGAATCTCCCCCAGGCAGCTGGACAGTCACTAGGGCAGGACAAAAGTTTTATCCTGTCTGGTGGCAACTTTTCAGAATTCTTTTCTGTATATGTGTGTACATGTGCATGTACGTACACATGCACACATGGAGGGGAGGCTTTTAAACAAAAGGGGGTCTGCCAGTATGAAAATATGTCCACCCCACTGAATCTGTCACACTTGCTTACACTAAAAAACTGCCTGCAATTTGAAATTTGTTCTGCTAAATATTGCAAATTCTGCAACTTGTTATTGATATAATAATATAATAATCAGTGCTGGATATTCCCCCCCCCCCCCCCCGCTTTCATTTGTTATGCGATGCTTCCCCAATGCTAACACAGTATTGCTGCCTGGAAAAGCAAGGGTGCAATACAAATGGAACAAAAATGACCAGAACATTTGTGGTATACAAAATTATGGTGTTTCAGCAGGGTTACATCATATGCACTAACTGGAATGGAAGCAGTGTAGCTTTCCCAAAACTTTTACAGGTACATGCAATATTGAAAGAGGGACTTTCAATACTGGGATAGTCATATGCGACTAACCCAACAGAATATAATCCTGAATGTGTGATAAATGGCATGGGACATAGCCTTGGTAGAAAAGGTACCGTAACTCAGCAACTATGACTCGTGAGTGGTCTGATGGAGCTTTCTCACCTTCATAAATCAAGAAGAAACAGGTGGACCATCACCTACACAAGATATGGCTTGTCCAACAAATATACATATGTACCTAAACTTTCATGCAAACAGACTTCTCTCTAATGATATCCCTTTTGTTTTCTTCCATGTTGCCACCTGCATACTTATGTTAATTAATATTTCAGTTTATGTGCATGCTTATGTCCTTGTTTTCTTATATTATCTATTTTGTTGGTACTTGATTGAAAACCTCATTAAGCAATTACAGGGGAAAAGATGTATGGGGTGGAGGGTTGTGAAAAGCCTCTCTCTCTCTCTCTCTCTCTCTCTCTCTCTCTCTCTCAACATATACGATACTTAAAACGTAGTACATTCCACTGAAATGCTGAACTGGTACACTCCATTCTGCTATCTATCACCTCAATCTGCTTTAGCAGTATTTAATTTTTAAATGATGGGAGCTAAATTTTGACAGTAGCTTTGGCCACCCTTAAAAGAGGCAGCTTTAGGTGACAATTATAGAGAACAAATATTAGAGTTCTTTGGTCCAACATAACCCCTTTTCCAAGTCTCTACATATTCTAAAAAGCCTGCTGATCAAAGCTTTTCCCATTTCCTCATTTCTCTAAACTGTTCCACAAAGATATTCTTGAGATTCCAATATTGCAATCACAATATGATGTGTTGTATTCAGTGTAGGACAAGGGAACATTCTCTCCCCTCTGCCTCCTAAATTGGTTCTGGGAATTCCCCCCCCCCCAACCCTATCTAGCAGATCACATAGGGGGCAATGTGGAGGGAGGAGAGGGAGGAAGTCCTGTTGCAAGTGTTGAGTGGAATCCCACCCAATGTGCAAATTAAAAACATTTCCATGCCCTTTTATATTAACCATTTAAATCCCAGATCTAAAAAGCAGAAGTTTACTTCAGAGGGTGGGAGAAAGCAAAATATTCCTTCTCTTGCCTCCTCCCAGCTTTCCTGGTTTGCTTCTCTCTGGTTCATCTTGTGTTTCTCTCAAGCCGCAGATTTATGCTTATTGGGGGTTTTCTGCCTCAGAGCATATTTATGCAACATGTCTGCACTTTGCAGAATGCAGAGTAGGATGTCTAAGCAACTGTGTAATATTTGGGAGCCTTCATTCCTACAGCAGTGTTGCTCTGTTTTTCAGTGCTGTGTGTGCGTTTGCATTCATTCAGGGACACCAGTTCTCAAATAGCACACCTCAGCTCACAGTTCTTGAAATACAGTGCTGTTGCAGCCAAGGTACTGTGGCATCAAGACAGAAATAGTAGCACTTCGCCAGCTCATTAATTCCCAGACATATAAGGTCTGATGTAGGTCCCTTTTGAAGACAATAGGAATCTTTCATTGACTTCCAGTGGGCTTTGGATCATTCAGGCCACCAAAGAAATCTGCTTATGAAGCAACTGCGGTTAGATTAACCTAAAGTGTGCAATGCATTTGGAAATGGCTGAAAAGCCTCAAGAACACCCACGTAATGCTAGCTAATTGCACGGTTGAACAGTAAACCAGAATCTGAAGAGTCCTATGGAAGAACAGCATCCTGTGCTCTGACAAGGCTTTTCCAGATCTGCTTAGAAGTAAGTTGCTGTCTGCCTAGTAACTCTAGTTCCTTTCAGCAGAGATGGGATGGATCAACATTAAAAGAACAATGAAAATTTAGGTGACGCCACCACCAAAATCTCTATATTCCCTAGACTACTGAACTGCAAATCATTTGGTAGGATGGGTCCATGCTGGGATAATGATAATTATTATGCTGTTAATCATCTCCCACTTTCTAATGTGGTGAGAGGACCAGAGGGTACAGCAATCAGGTTTAGTTTCCTTGGCATGAAACAATAATGGAGACTGATGGTGACTTCATCAAATTTACAAAGCTAAAAGCAGAGGGTGCTGCATGCAAATACCCGCCAACTGAATAGATAAGGCTGCTGTTAATCCTGTTCTAGGCTACAACTTCAACCACCTTACAGCTCTCTCTGCCTCATTTTTACTGCAAACTACAGATGGGTTCTCTGCCAACTCCTATTTGCAAAGGTGCCTTTCTCCCAAAGCAGGAGTGTGACACTCTCCAGCAGCAGTGGAAGAAGCACATTTGTGTTGCTTTGTTACTTCCAGATGAGCTGTTGAGAAAATATCAGCTGGCCATTTGTGGCCAGCACTCAAAAGCAAATGTTTGGCATTTATGTGATGCTTTGAGCTTGGGAGACAGTAACCTGGGACTCATGGGACTCAGGGCCGTCTTACCCATAGGCACTAGGGGTGTGGGGCACCTGGGCACCGGACTCCCAGGGGCACCAGACCGAGAGTCCAGGGCTCGAGAGTTGAGTCCGGGGAAGAGCCCATCCATCAGTTGGAGCACCGCAGTGGGCTCTTCTGCTGTGGGCAGCTCTGCGCCGTGAGTTCGGTGGCGACCAAGCCAGTGAGACACTGAGGTGGCTGGCCGGCTACACCCTCCTGCGTGCCTGGGACTGGGCAACCTGATGGGGGGCGCCGGGCAGATATTTGCACCCCGGCACCGCATATGCTTAAGACAGCCCTGATGGGGCTCAATGAGACTCAATGCTGGCACCAGGGGACAGTGTGGTGGGGCAGCTGCTGAGGGACCATGTCCTTAGGAGTGTCTGCTGCTGCCCGGCTGCCACCCTCCACCTGCCAGCAGCCTCTGAGAATGTGCAGCTGGGGCTTGTGTGGGGGAAACCCTTCTCTTCCCAGGCACTCATGCCAACTGCTGGCATCAGAGACTCAGGAGAAGTTGGAGCAGGAGGAGGGGCACAGCCACAATAGCCTAGAGGCTTCGAAATTTCACTGATCAGCTTCAGGAGAGGCCAGCTGGGAGAGACTCAAAGAAGAGTCTGTGCAGAAGAGTAGGCTGGGGAGAGATGGCAGCTCTTTGCCCCAGAAGATGGGAGTCTCCCCTCTAAAATCTACAAAACCTAGGCTTTAGGTCTATGAAGTCTATCCACCTACACCCTCATAATACTAGAACCCAGGATTATCCAATGGAGCTGAATGTTGAAAGATTCAAAGCAGACAAAAGGCAATACTTCTTCACATACCACATAGTTAAACTTTGGCATTCAATCCCACAAAGATGTAGCAATGGCCACTGGCTTGGAAAGAGGATTAAAGAAATCCACAAAATTATCAGTCAGTGCTGGCCATGATAGCTGTGTACTGCCTTCACTGCCAGAGGCAGCATACTTCTGAAGAGTAGCTGTGGGGATCTGCAAATGGGGAGAATGCTGTTGCACTCGGGTCCTGCTTGTGGGCATCTTGTTGAGTATAGGATGTTGAAGTAGATGAGTCTTTCATCTGATCCAGTGGGTTTTAAAAAATAATAAATTGGTCAACTTTTTGGCTACTTGTCATATGGAAAATATATTGGTTTACAATAAAGAGTCAATGACTCCAAAGTAACAAACAAGACTCTAAAACTTACAACACTCAGTACATATCTACAAATAATATAATTTACCAGGAAATAAACACATTTTTAAAAAATTCTAATACTTTGACCATTAAATACTAAAAATCATACACAGTATGATCCAGCGATCAGCTACCAGAAATGTTTGGATGGATACACACACACACACACACACACACACACACACATTTAATAAGCTTTTGAAACATGCTACAGGTAGAAAAGTCAAAGAGGAAAGTAATATGGGCCAGAGGAGGAGCTAACAGGGGGGTTCAAAGAGTTACAGGCATGATTAGAATAAGAAACAGCTGTGGGCACATTGTCACCCACAAGCACCCAGAAATAGCACCTTTCTTGGTGGTGGAGCTCAGAGGATGGCCTCCAGAAAGGACCACAATGGATAGACCAGATCACATGGGTGGAAGCAGTTCTGCAAACAATTAGATGCACCTCCAGAAACAAGGCAATCTTGTCAACAACTTCATAAAACTCTTATTGCAACAAATGTGTGTGGTTGCTGTTGTGGGAGGCTGGTTTCAGAATTTATTCAGTCTTCTTCCACCACACACAAACAATGTGGGGATGTCACGCAAGACCAAATTGCATGCTCCTGCCCTACAAATGCCGAGAAGCAAGAGATAGCATTGGATTTCATTGATAGCACCACAGACAGCTATTAAGGCCTAATCCAGTGTCACATTTCTGCCTTGCACTGGCAAGCCACCAGCCCAATTTGCTGAGTTCCCCTCTTGCTGTGTTTCTCTTTTGTTTCAAGCCACGCAGACACTTATCTGAATTATGGGTCAAGTCTCAGTCAAACGTGTTCCATTCAAGGCCACCATGGGAGAATGGCAGGATATTGTCTTTCCAACAGCAAGTGGATTGCAGGCAGCTTAACGTGGTATCCATTTCACTATAATGCTGGTTTATGTTACAGCTCTTTTCAAACTTCTAATTGCTCTGTACGGCTGACATTTATAGACATACCCCTGTTTTAAATGAAAACACAATACCGAGGTCAGAAGGAGGTTTTGGGACAGCAGAGATCCCAGGTGAGGGCAAAGGAGGAAATTGCTTTAAAACTCCTAAATGCCAAGCATGTTTTGAAGTGAGGGGGGAGAGAAAGTCATGGGGAGTGTGGAAAGACATTAATCAAGGCCCAAAGGCATGAAGGAATATTAATGATCTTCTCTACCCCAAATATTCAGTGCTTAGAGCAAAAAAAAAAAGTACTTCATATTTTCATATATTTATTCATTTGGTACCCAAAATAGACAGGCCGCAGTCCAAAGAGGGATGCATAACATTCATTTATGCACTATATTTTTCTTCTAGTTTTCTTCTTGGGACCTGCTGCCAAAGAACCCCCAAATTGTTTCACAGAGCCATCTGATTTTAAAAGGCAATTTAGGGATTTGGCACCACAACATATTTTTAAGGGGAAATGTTCTTCTCTTTTTCTTTTTTCTTTTTTATAAAAACTGATCATGCAGTTTTGTTTGAAATGACTTCTGTTGTAAATCACCAAAATGTGTTTTGTTTTGAAACTTGGATGCAATGTGTAAGTTCTATGAGGGCATGTGCTACATGTAAAAAAAATTAAATTGCAACTTTCTAGCCTTCTTTAATAGCACCCACAGGAGCATAACTAGTGTGAGAGAGGCTGAAAGATGCTTGTGGAGATGTGGAGAAGTGCTCTGAGACCAGGAGCTTTCCATGCCCGAGTTTTGTGTTTCTAGGCAAAACATTAAGAGTAGGAAGCAGTATCTCCCAACAAAAGAATTAAAATGTACCATGTTCCACTGAGCGACTTGTAGTTCCAACACCAACAGGCTATGAAGACAACTGAGGTCTACTGGTACTTACCTGCTGGAGATGGGTGCCATAAGAAGGAATCGGATACACTCAATGAATGCATCAAATCCACAGGGGAAAGAATGTGAATAGGCTCTTAGAAGGATTTCTGGCCCACATTTCCATCACTTTCGGATTTCCAGTTTGCCACAGGGAAGACTTAATATGCAGCCCAGAATTTCTGCCAATATTTCATTACCTTTTTGGCTCCAGTTGCTTGTGCATAGTTGCTTCAGTTATATGTATTTTTGTCTGTTTTAAATAACTTGGTATAAGTTTCTCTTTTCTTGGGAGGTTAGACTTTTAATTCCCTTCATTCTGAAATGCCCTACAACTATTAATGTTCTGCTTTAAAAGCAATGGCAAAGGTACAAAATAAATACTTTCTGTAAAAGCAAAACTGGAAAACAGCTGATTCCAGATGAAGTATGTCTCTGAGATTTTTTTTTCAGTAAAAGCAACTTTGGAAAGATTTAATTGGACCTACAACAATAACCCCAACATTCTGTTTATGAGGCATGTATGCTTCTAAAAGTTTATGAACTGGTGAATTATAAACTGGTGGGTCAACCACAGAATTGAAGAGCCCAATCAGCCATGCCACATATTATAAACACTATGGAAATTAAATATCTATAGCATTTGTGTAATCAATTTGGAATGATTAGATTTGCTCTCAAAATAAGACTTCCAGGATGCATGAGCCATGGATTTGAATTCAACCACAATTCCCTGTATGCCAACAAATGCATTTTTATAAAGTACATGAAATATGAAGACTATTTAAATGGAAGGGATCTGAAATGCCAACTGTACATTTTAGTTGCCTGCTTATAATCAAATGGAGTCTGCTAGAAAATAGTTTATAGTGGAGGGAAAGCACCTCACTGTATTGACACCACAGTTTATATATATTCACCAATCAATAGAGCCCACCAAACCCTTAGTGTATCTGGAGAAACATGTTCTGCCTTGAAAGAGACACTAACATTCTATCAAGCTAGAAGTGTATAGACAATTATTATTTTTGTCCGTACACTAAGGATAAAATGGCCTGGTTCACACAGCCTGGTAAGCCAAACTATGGCTTATACCGGTACTGTGTAAATGTACTGGTTTCCAGAGAGGGGCTCACACCAGCTTTGTGCCTCCTCGGTCCCCAGTGTGGCATGGGAGCTCAGCCAAAGTTTGCTGGGTCATCCAAACCAAAAACTGTGATCAAGCTTTCTCTCCCCTTAACTATAATCTGTTGCCAAGAACAAGCCATGGCTTGTCTTAGTGTTATATGCAGATGAGGCCTAAGCACTAAACTATAATTGCAGCACACATTATACTACTTCCTCTATGCCATTTGGACCACTTTCAGATAAAAAGCAGTAGTTCGGCTGTTGGGGTGATGACCAAAAGTTAACTGAAATTTCAGTACTTAAGATTTATTAATTAGTATGTGTATGGTGACAAATACATACTACCAGAGAGGGGTCAAATCCAAGACATATGTTGTCCTGAGATAAAAAGAACTTGTCAAACTAACTGATTTGATCAGGTACTCTATTACTGCTGTTCCTCAAAAGTCTTATGTGCTGCTAGTGCACTTTTGTCCACAACTAATTTTTCCTTTGCTCCATCACTCTGGAAACTCATGATTTAGCTTATTTCTTTTCCTTTATCGGGGCTGGAGTGTGGGCATATCATTTTCATTTGCTAAGCTGGTAATTCGTTGCAGGCAAAGGAAACTATTGTACAGAGTGGGATGGGCTTCCTTATTTATTTTACATGGAACAAGCAAATCTCCATTCAGAAGGGGCTGCAAAGCTGCATTCACACACCTTGTGGAAGTGAATGGGTTCCTATGCACACAGGAAATTAGAATGCACATGGCGCCTCTAAAGCAGAATCAATGTGCTGTGCATATGCATGGGTGCATGAACATGCATGGATAAGAAATTAGTACATGCAGTGCAAATACAGGACAGTAGCAAACTAGCTCATGCAATCATCTTAATGATTACCCAGATAAAATTCTACAGCAATTTCACTCCTCCAGTCCCATTGATAAATGACTATAGTGCCAATTGTTAACGAATGAGCCCCATGATCAAAGTTTGGCCATATCTGCACTAAACATTCAAAGCAGTATCATACCACTGTAGAGCGTCGTGGCTTTCCACAAATAATCCAGGGAACTGTCATTTGTTAAGAGAGCTCTTAGGAGACCCCTGTTCCTTTCACAGAGCTGCAATTCTGCTTTAACAGCAAACCTTTCCTCCTATGGTGGAATTGTATCTCTGTGAGGAGAATAGGGGTCTCCAAGCAAGTCTCGGCACTCTTAACAAACTGCGATTCCCGGATTTTAAGCCAGGAGTGGAACAATGCTGCTTTAAATACATAGTGCAGATAGGACCTTTGAGGAGCAATTTAATTAAAAGCCTACAAATGCCTTTTCTGGCTGCAGTCTATTAAATCCACTACAAGACATCTTCTTTGGCAGTGAACATTTAGGAGGGAAGCTGTGGTGGGAGCCAAATGTGTAGACCGCTAACCTTGCCTAGCACCGAGTGTGTCACTTCCACAATGTCCCTTTTCACTCCCTACTCTGCCCTGCACATTGCCACATGCCTCTTTGTTAGCGATACCCTTAGTTTAAAATGAACCCAACAGGTGCTACTTCAGGACGCAGTGCTGCTGCACACCTCGCCTATGAATCCAAAATCTTTCTGGTACAGTAGCTTTAATACTGAAGTGGAGGCTAATTATAAAAGCAAACCGAAAGTTAATCTGTTTGTCCTTGGATGTCGACAAGCACAACGTGTAACAATGTCAAGAAGCTGACACAAAGGGTACACTCTAAGGCAGAAGGTATGGGAGTACAAAAAAAGAATATCCAGCTAGATAGGTGCTTTTCGAACTGTGTTCCAGGATGCGTACCTTATCAGGAGTTTCTTAATAATAAGGGCAGAGAATTTTCTGACAGACAAGTTGCCCATCTCTGCCAATAACTCTTGAAATACAGTACAGCACAGCCACAGTCACAGAGGAGTGGTTTGCAGAAGATTCTGGGAAATATTCTAACTAGGGCATACATCTCAGATCACGTAGGGCAAGAGTGAGACCTACAGGACTAGTCAGTATCCAGTCCTGTGTGAACTTGTCTCCCCTATATTTCCCAGAATCCTTTGGAACACAGGGGTTCTGTTGCAGATGTCCAGATATTTATTGGCAGACAAATTAGTGTGAAAAGGGTTTCCTTAAAGCTAGAGAGTTTGAAACCCAGTGTGCTATAGGATCCTCCTCACTTCTTGATAAGATGATGAAAGACACACTTTGCTGTGATCCAAAGAAACCGTTTATAAACATGTGAAGGGACCACATAAAAGGCTCTAGCTTTCTTTGGCATTTTTGTTGCTGTGATTCCAACACTGAAGGGGCAAGACTTTCTTCATTTTTGAAAGTGGCTTATGAACCATAAACACTTCTTGATCCATGCATAAAACCAGGAATCAACCAGATAGCCTCTGTGAATGACTGCATAAAATCTAAAGGGAGAAGAAAGGAGAACAGCAAAGAACATAAAATGGTAAAGTATTCCTACAATGTCCTACAAAATGGTAGGCAGGCATGCCATCTATGGGAACTGTGGGGGACGACCCAAAAAAAAAAATTCATTGAGGCAGCTGTTCAATATTCCACAGCTGGGCAGACCCTGTTGGGTCTTCCCATGGCTGCAGAGGGCGTGGTGAACCCTGTTGGGCCTCATCACATATACATGACAGCCCCCCCCCCAATGCTGGACACAACCCAGCACGCCTGATGGCAGGACATTGCATGATCACCCTCTCCTTTTCTATAGGATTGCATGAACATTCTCAATCACCTGATAGCATTAGGATGTCAGGTGACAAATTCAAATAGACATGGTCAGCACCAAACAGCTGGTTGATGCTTATAGCAAGCTCTGTTTTATCTATTTGCAGGCATGGTTCAGATCCAAACCATGCCTGCAAATGGACAATTTCAAAGGGGCTCACTGTCAGTGTCACTCAGTTGACTGTCACTATCAGCTGATGAGTCACTCTGTCCATTGCAGATGCAGTTTGCAGGTGCATTTTTCCTCTGCAGATTGATAAAGCTTTCTGCAAGGGGGGGGGAGTGTCTATTTGAAGGTACAGTTTGAATCCTTCAAATCGACAACTTCAGACTGACTTGCCTCAAAGGGTTTCACTTTCTGTGCTGATCAGCTGACTGTTTGCCTGTTTGCCAAGGAACAGTTTGGCACAAACTTTAATCTCCCAGTTGTTCCTTTGCAGTCATGTCTTTACCTGCCTCATACATGATATCGCATATTAGTATGGTTTGGGGAAAATAGCCTGGTGGGCCAAATTAGGTGGGCCAGCCCTAATTAGGCCCTTGGGCCAGAGGTTCCTCATGGCTACAATAAGACATCTGGATCCCCCTGAAATAACTGAGTAACAGCTGTGCCTTTATTGAACATTTAGTGCATAATAAAACCATCATCTGGAATGTCTCTTAAGAAGGTGATAGCAAGAGAAACACAAACCACATTCTTGCTGAATATATATGAGTACCTGTAGAATGTAGATTTTCTAATGAAGGCACAGGTAAATCCTGCTCCCCTTCCTCATGATAACCCTGGAAAGAAACAGTGATGATCAGGTTATCTGGATACTACTGAATGCAAACATAAGCAGATTTAGCTATGGTGCTGATCCTTGTTACATTAGGAAAATATCCAGTTATTGCAGAGGAAACTTGGTAGGTGAAATGTGATGACTCCCTGCTATTCCAATAGTCGTATTGTTTTCATAGTGTGGCTGACCAATTTGTTCTAAATCAGGATAGGCTCTTTTTTTTCAAATATGGAAAATTACTATAATTTCTTAGTATATTCTCATTTTGTCTTTTCTCCAAGAAGCTCAGGGCAGGGTACATGCCCTGTTTTTCTTCTTCACAGCAACCCTGTGAGCTAGATATTAAGCTGAGAGACAGTGGGTGGCTTCCTATCTGGATGTGGACTTGTAACCTAGTCACTCTGGTCTTAATTCAAAGGCAGATCTTTGACATTTTACTTGCCTAATGTTAAACAACTGACAAAATGGCTAAAAGGCCAAAGGCATAATATATAAAACAATGCATTTCAATATGTTGCTTTGAATGCATATACTTGACTTTCTTCAGTAATGTTTTATTCTGGATTGTTTTATTTGATGTTTTAATGTAGGCTGTAAACCACTTTCAGTCCCCCCTCCCCTTAAAAATAAAAAGCGGTATAGAAATGAAATGAAATAATACTAATAACAACAGCAACAACAACACTATTACAATAAACCACAAACAAACCAAATAAGAAGGATAACAACAAGAAAAAGCATTGTATTCATTAGGCCATCAATTTATTCCAACCTGGCATCGATGATGGTGCCAGGGAGGTCTCACTGAAGAGAGCAGTCCACAGATGATAAGCTGGAATCCCCATTCTATACCTAGTTTCTCTTTGACCCTTTTCCTCCCCTTGGGAAATTTGTTGGGACATCTTTGTCCTTTCAGTCCAGTTCTGAACTTCTTACCCTGCTCCAGAACTCCTGTATCATGACTCCTGGGAACTTGATCTGCTGACCGTAAGTTGCGGTCCCTTTGTACCATACTGGCTCTCTATGCTCTTTCTGTCCTGCTGACACGGGTGCAATGTACAGGCTGCATTTTTTTATGCCTGAAAAGAACCAGCACGCTAGCAAACAATTGTGAAACCTCAAGCTGTCAACTGTTACAGAAAAGTCACAGCCAGCACACACTGGGAACATCAACTTCTGTAATCTGTGCAATGGCTCTTTATCATGGCACTAGACATGCTGTTAGGAACATCAGTCAAATGAAATAAACTTACAGCAGGATAATGGGAGCATGCAATAAACCAAGCCCTGCTGAAATGTATAATGAACACTTTGTCAATTTAATCTGTTGTCTCAGCTGTGGTTTACTGAAGTTAAGAATGGTTCTGCTCCCCATTTCCAAACAGGGGTGTGTGTGTATGTTCAAGACTGGTCTTTGTTTTTGCCTGAGTGCCAAGGCACTTGAGACCACAACTGGATCTCCCAACCTCTCTTTTGAAGACCTTAAAGCAGCTGCAAAGTGGACCAGAAGTACATTTCCCTATCAGCTGCTAGAAACTTGGGTGGTTGGGTACGTATTTTGACTGGGGAAAGGGGTGGAGGCAAAGGTTAAATTAATGTCAGTTACATTAAGTTGTTTAAAAGACATTGGGAAATACTGCCACACGCTTTCGGATCATGTGTATTACTTGGCCCAGAGACTCCCACAAGCAGAGTTGGGATATTTAGATAGAGAAAAGGGTTAGAAAGCTTAGAACTAGTAGACTAGTTCCTGTTGGATGAGCCAAAATTGCAGCAGCGCCACTATTCCTTCCACCTTCTGTTCTGGTGATTCTTGAATTCTCAGCCCTAATTGCTGTGTTATGCACAAACCAAGAGGAGGGGGAGGAGGGGGAGGAGGCAGTGGCTGTCGCAAATATAAGCATCCTCTGTCCCCAGATAGATCACCAATAGGAATGGCAGACATAAACAGTTAATCAGACTATTAATTGTTGCAGCTGTGGAGATGGAGTTGTGGGGATGTACAGAAGTATCAAAAGGAGATGGCATCGTGTGCTAAGATTACTGCTTATGAAATGCCATTAATGTCCATTAGGTTTGTGAAACCTTATGTGAGATTGGACCAGAGAGAACCCTGCACAGGCCCTTGCACATTTACTCAGATGTAAGTCCAACTGAGTTTAACAGGACTTACTCCTGGATAAGTGTGTATAGGACTGCAGCATAATTGGTTGATGAGAGGATGAATTCTGCTAGACAAATATTGGAAACAGGACAGTTTGCCAAATATGGAAATATGTAAGTATAAAAGCTGTAATGCTATGTTGATGTGCAATTTTGGGGGAAGGAAAGACTAATTCAGATGAAACTCTGTTGACACAAAGGATTCCATTCATAGGTTACCGGAACAGGACTACGCTTCAGAAAATGTGTGCTGAAGTGCTAGTTGTGGTTTGAGACTGATTTGGAGGACTGGACATTTGATATACACAACAATTAAATGAATGGCTTTGTTGTTTCTTTCTTTTTACAGTTTTCTTTTAGCATTTTATATTTTCTACATTTACAAAGCTTCCATTGGGGAAAGCATAGCTAAACAATCAGTACATAATCAAGAAACGCTTCAGCTCAATGCCACCATTTAAGGTCAGCTATGGAAGCATAGTTTATTATTTTCTGTCAAATTTTTTAAAAGGCCTTGGTGCCACCTCATACTTTCACTAACGCAAGCTGCTTTTGGAAATTGTTCCTGAGAAACTTATTTTTTCTTGACAAAACCATTTGTCAGCCATTTGACAAAAGCTAATTGTTGTTGTTTTAATTTGTCTTTATTGACTGCTTCGCAATTTCAATATAATTAAAAGCAAGCCACAACTAATCTGTGCTTATTAAAACCATAACTGAGCAAGATGCCAGTATCAGCTACAATAGCGAGCATTCAAAGACCTTCCTAAATTGCTGGTTTGCAAAAATAGTAAATTATGTAGTAATCACTTTCTGAAAATGACATTGAAAATTACCCCAATTTATATTTGGCAGCTAAAATGCCTTTGGGAAAAAATCCACTGTATAAATACCAAAAGTCTGATTTGATTTTAACTGAGTTAACGACAAATAAGAATGATCATTTTGCTCTGCTACACATGACATCGAAGATAATCTTTCTAGCTTTACAGAAGAAGCAATCAAATAAATTAACATTATATTATAATTAACATTATGTCAATTTATTTGTACAGCTATGGGTTGTATTAATTGTCAGTTTTACTCAGAGTAAACCTAGTGAAATTAATGGACATGACTAATTTAGGTCCAGCCAGAAGTGGCTTAGTCATGCTGGCCACACGACTCGGAAGCTGTACGCCGGCTCCCTCGGCCAATAAAGCGAGATGAGCGCCGCAGCCCCAGAGTCGGTCACGACTGGACCTAATGGTCAGGGGTCCCTTTACCTTTACCTAATTATAGTAGGGGTACTCTGAATAAAATTCAGTAGGATTACAAATTCAAGTTGATATGTTTTTCATTGCTATCTCTCAAGGAACATTTTAGTGGACCCAGGACAAATCCATAACTGGGATGTGACACTGTAGTACTGAGGCAGTAGAGGAATGGAAAAGGGAGGCATTGGAATATTGTGAGAAGAAAGTCATACTGAAAGGGGGAAAGTGGCTGTTTTAAATAATGGCAGAAGTTTGATGAAATAGGGTTAGAAGGACATTGATTGGAAAATGGCAACAGTAGAGGTTTGAATAAAGCAGGAATGGAGACACACTGAGAGAGAGAAAGCAGCCGTTCTAAACAACAGCAGAGTCTGAATAAGGCAGTGACGAAAAATACTGAGAGGAAAAAAGGGATGATTTTAAACAAAGGCAGAGGTTTGAGTAGATTGAGCAGAGGGTGGCACAGATGCCCATCTACTTAGATGGCTTTAAAATAGAACAAATTCATGGAGGATAAGGCTATCAGTGGCCAGTAGTCACAATGGGTGTGCTCAGAGTCAGTATGCTTCTGAATGCTAGCTGCTTGAAACCATAATAGGGCAGAGTGCTCTTGAGTCCTGCTTGCGGGTTTCCCAAAGGCACCTGGTTGGCCACTGTGGGAACAAGATCCTGGACTAAATGGGTCATTGGCCTAATCCAGCAGGCTCTTATGTAATGTCATTCACAAAACATGTAAAGAAAGCCTGAAAAGCGTGAGTTGACTGCAATTTCATAGTGCTGCTAAGTGCTAAAGCATTAGAGTTGCCTCCATATTTTGCTTAATAACTTTCCTTAGATCAACTCTTTTTTCTTCTTTCTTAATGAAAGCTAAGAGACTGGGGCCCTTCCTGGTATGCAGCCCAGTACATCTGTACCCCCTGTACCCCCTGTACAGCCTGGGATGATGGAAGCTGTAGTTCAATGACATATGGTAGGCCAAAGGACCCCACCCCCATTTTACACAGTGTGATTTTTGCACCTCAGGCTGCTTCTTACACTGAGTCAGATACCGTACTATGAATCGAATTTTTGGCTTTCCTTGGGATAAGTGAACTATAATTTACCATTTGTGAAATCACAATAAATTATCGGAAGTAAATGTTTATGAGTAATAAATGCCTTGTGTTCTGTTTCCTAGAAACATTCTAGGCTTACTAGCAAAAGCTGTACAACCAACTAAAAATGTGGGAGAACTCTCCCTCTCCTGTCTTCCTGTAATGATCTGCTAAATGCCGATCTTTTAAAACCTGCCACTGGAGCAGAACTAAATATCATTTATCTTTCCTGTCAAGCCAGTGATATTTTGGGAGGTAAATGAGGGTAAGAAATGAAATATTGCTTTGCACTGTTTATTTTTTAAAAAAGATGTCAGCTGTTTGAAGCTGCTCAGAGAGTTGGAATTATGGATGGATGGAAGATGGATGAGTGGTGGGGATGCATGAGAGAAATTCAAAAATCCATACAAAAGCCACTTCATCACATTGTTCTGTAATCTATCACAATTCTATTGACAGGTCACATTAAATGAGATACAGTTCTTTCTACACTTTATATGGTAAATCTATTTTCAAATCCAACTGCACTCTAATTTTGCCCACTGTCTACCTTTATTATTTGACATTATTTATTTATGGTGGTGGTGTGGGAGGCCGGGGGGGTATTTTTTTAAATTAAAACACCAAATCTCCATCTGTATTTTAATGATCTGCAAGATTACAGCAAAGCATACTATACAAAGAAATGAGGTTGTGCTTTGCTTTCTAAGGGCAAGCTGATAAATGTAACTCTGGACAGAGCATAAATTTCAAGAAGGAAAATTAAGAGTGCAATGCTATGCACGTTTATCTAGGAATAAGCCCCATAAACCATAGGGATACCTGCATCCATCTAAGCATGAATATAGGGTTGTGCTTCACATAGCGCATCCTGGCACAGCCAAGTGGCCTTAACAGTAGTTAATTCTCATTTACACAGCAGGGATGTTATGATACAAATGAAGGGGGCTGGTAGTGTTGTGGGGTGGGCAGCAGGGGATTTTCTAAATTTCTCTCTCTACTCACGATAAAAAAAACCCATACATACATATGCATATACCCTCAGATACATATATGTGCCAAACATCTACACACATTTGCGCACTATGCTTTTTTGCGCCCCTTCACGCTCACATGTACACCAACATTTACATAGACACACACATACATATTCACAAATAGTGCATGGGATGGTCACCTTTTATAGATGTCACAACAGATAGCCAGTTCAATATTTCATTGCAGTTGATCTCAGGGAAAGGTGCAAATAACAATAACATATCCAACTGAAAACCATCTATATACTAAATCCCATGCCATCATAAACATCAGCTCAGAAGAAAGCCCAGTAAGTAACAGTGGTCTTTGAGACTACAGTGCATCATCATCGTTCAGGATAAATTCACAATTAATATCCTGAGTAAAAGCATTTTAAGCTGGCACTGAAATAAGGAAAGAGCATTACGATAAAGCTCAGAGCAGCTAATCAATAAATGAATATTAGATGTCATTAAAGAAATCAAAGTGTTTCAAAAAATCTCGGACGGAACTGTTTTTTTTTAACTTTAAAAATTGTGCATTTGAAATAACTTTTCAAAACATTTTGAGATAAACTGCACATATGCTTTGATGCACACACTGAGTCTCTGTGACTAAAGGATTCCACTTTCACTTGTGCACATGGGATAGCATGTGCCATTGAACCATATGAAGACATTCATGTACAGGAGCTCAGTAGGTACATCAGAGTTTCAACATGTGCAGAGCCACAAGATTGGAATAAAGTATACAGGCCACCCAATCTCTACAGAGCAGTGGAAGATTTCAGGGCTCTTGGCACTTAACCAGGATTTGTGCTTCCATTGGAAAATTAGGCACAGCAGAGACTGTAGTGTCTTTATGAAATATGATTTATTTGCACATCTTTACAACCAAGTCTGGATTGAGAGGGGGTTACAAGCATCACATCTCAAGAGGGGCTTGCTTCCCATGGGGGCACAGCATTGAATTCAAAGGCAGCCAAAAGGCAACCATCCCTGTCTCCTCTGCACAAATTGTCCACCCACATATCATCTAGCCCCACCCTTATTTGTCCTCCCCTAACTCTTGCTAAAATGCAACCCAAGTCTCATACAAAAAGAAAACACACCCCTGTGGTGACATCACACCCACTGTACCCTGGCAACCTCCCACACCCAACTGTTGTCTTTTGCTAACACATGGCTGGGGGAGGGACTCCACCCCCCCTTCTTGTCTGACACTGAATTGTGTCTCAATGGCCCACCTTTTGTCAGCAGAATGACTTCCATCACCTGTTTTGTTCTTTGGTGGCCCTTCTCTCAGCAAATCTCCTGAGGAAGCTGGACTGGCATCTTTTAGGCCTTGCTAAATCCATTGATCAAACTCCACATTTACTAATTTCTGAAATTATGGGGAGAACCTGGCACCCAGGGATTCTTGCCCCCGGCAAACCCATGATACTATTTTATCCTCAAACAGCAGTGTCTTTTAAAATGTAAAGATACAGAAAACGGGTTTATAGTTTTTATCTTTTTAAATGTATTACATTCACAGCGCCACTTCAATTGCCCAATGAAACAATGATAAAATTCAATCCCAGGCCCTGTCTGATACATAGACACAGAATGAGGTGTTGTAGCTTTTGCCAACTTTCTTGCCATAGCAATTTCATCTTGGGGTTACTTTTACTTCTACTGGTGAAGCAAACGGCAGTGTGATGTTTTTGTGCAGCTAAGATGATGAGAGTCGCATGTTCCAAATCTGTTTGCTTTAGGCTGGGTTTGCTGGTAGGATGTAAACCACATCTGAAGCGCTAACGCTCTCATAAGCTGGCTTCTCTTCTCTGATCATTTCTTTTACACACAGCTTCTGCTTGGCGTCAAAGAGAGAACCAGACCCTTCAGCGGAGACGCATGGTTTAGCATCATGTTCATTATACAACACATGGCTTCAAAGTCTCTATTGTCATTTTGAAGCTATGCAGTGCTGCACACATACTGTCTGCACTAGAAGATTTCAGTTTATTTTACTGGCAGTGTCGTTTCCTTAGGAGCACAATGGGAGAGAAAGAAATTGTTTTGTTGAGTAATGCGTAAGCAGCCATTTATTATTGACCTGGTATCCATAAAGGCTTGTTATAAGAAATAACTGCCAATGAACCCATTTGCATACACCTATATAAATAGTGGGGAACACACAAACTCCCCACAAACTCAGGTTCATTTAAAACAAGTTAACAGGGTTAAGACTGACCTCTAAGTGAGCATAGAATTCCTCCTAAGTCCTGATCCACCTCCACCACATTCACCATCTGCCTATTTTTGTTCCTGTGATGTCTACCGGCATTAGTGTTCCACTGACATAATAAGAGCCTGCTGAATCAGGCCAATGTCCCAGGTATTCCTGCATCCTGTTATCTTGGTGACCAACAAGATGCCGATGAGAAACGGGCAAGCAGGACCCAAGCACAAGACCATTCTTTCCAACTGTGGCTTCCAGCAGCTGGTATTCAGAAGCACTGTTGCCTCTGACCATGGAGGCAGAGCATAGCCATTATGTCTAGCAGCCACTGGAAGTTTCCCACAGGTGCAACATTATCATTCAACCCCTGCAGATTTTCCTCAGTCATCTCAGCGCTGTGTTCTCTTGGTGGAGGCAAACCTGGACGTGCTCATTTCTTGATCCAGCGGATGGGATTTAAGAACTGACTTGCACCCTCTGAGTTAGCTAAATGTTTCTGTTTCACTTAGGGGATGCCAATTAAGGAGGTTATCCTATATCACAGTAGCTTTTTACGAAGAAATATGATACATCAGACTCTTAAGGCTTAGGGTGTGCTGGCAAATTTAGTCAACTACATTTTACTACACATGGTAAACCTAATTGGCTGTAAAACCCAGAAAAGGGGATTTGTTCTCGTAAAATGCAACTTGCATATAAATGGGGAAATCATCTTATGTTTAGCAATCAAAGACATGGGGCATGCAAAATTGGGGCAAAAAACATGTGTGCTTTTTGAAGAACACATGCCACTCTGATGCAAATACACAAGAGACATATTTCTTTTTTTTAAAAAAAAACAACTGTTGACACACAATTCAGTTGAATATCAGTAACCTGATCTTATAGAAATTACACTGAAGTAGGAGAACATTGGAAGTCTATGGCTCAGTGGGCTGATTTGGATGCGCTGGTAAACACTAGGGACATGGTGAAAAGGACAATACATTACTATATTAGCATTATGAGAAGGAGCTTCAGTGAGCTCACCTGCCCTCTGTCCCCTCCTGTGCAGTCCCAAGGAGGAGCTCAGAAACTTTCACTAATCATTTTGATTAACCTTGCCATGCCATCTGAACCCAGACAAACTGTAGTTAATTTTTGCTATGGTCAGTTGGAAAAAGAATAGTTTATGATGATGCCTTGTTTCAACTAACCTGTGTTTGGATGACATGCTAAACTGTGGTCAATCGGAATCAGGAGCAGAAGATTCTGGCCTTCTCATGGCTATGTCAGAGAAGGAGAGGCAATGCTTGAGATTGGGGCATACTAAGGCTCATTATCAGAAAGCTAGACCATGTTAAAACTAATCCGAACACAGCCAATGAAGGGGTTTGAATATTGTTTCAGTGGCCAACTTCTGTCCTTTCTCCTCAGGTATTGCACAAAAGCTTTGCAGAGGGAAAAATCAGAATCCTTCCCATTGTATTTTGCAACATCCTATAGACCATTCAGGGTCACAGCCAGTACAAACATTTACCAGCCAACTGTGAGTGCATAGGAAGATATATTTTAATATATGTAAGATTACATGTAACTTCCCAACTGTCACGAATGCCATTTTCTCTTTTACATCTTGGTGTTGCTGTGTTAATTGAATAAATATCAATAGCTTCCAAAATGCTTAACATCATCTTAGAATAGTCTTCCTCTAGTATGTTGTGGCCCTAATGTTTCTTATAGCTCATTCTTCTTCTCAGCAATAATTAAATTATTTGCATGAAGGGACTTATTATAGCATGTTTTGATCTGTTTTTTATATAAATAGTTCAAAATCCATTATCTCAAATATATATCAGAATTAAAATAATGTGTTTTACATTAGCAGAGTTAAAATGGTCCATGGTTGTCACCATTATTACTTTATCTGCTTAATTTCACAAGTATGTGGTGTACATTTTTCCAAGTATATGTATATTTTTATGGAGGGAAAAGATTTCCTAATTACACACTAACTGAGGACCATTAAATAATAAATAAACCAAAGGTTGTATAGGCACGCAAATGGATTGTGCCTTCAGTGGTACGAAACAGCCTAACTTTCTTTGATTTCACAATAAACTGTCACTTGAACAGCTCCAAAGCAATAACTCCCAAGACATCTATTAGCCAAAGTATACAAATGGTTCTACAAAGGACTTGAGAGGGTCAGGCAAATGGTCTCTCTGGGTTTGGCGGGTCTGTTGGCCTGTGTAAATAAAAGAAATATTACTAGAAGTGGGTTGTGTGTCATTGTACATTTACCATTCACTACTGCCACTACCAAATGGCCCCAATGCCCTTTCAAGTCCTGCTGTTTCTTTGGGAACAAAACAAACAAACAAACAAAAGCTGTTTCTTGGGGAAATCTAGTCACCCAACACCTAGTGATTATTCGATCATATAGTTTGACTGAGCTTTAGGATGACTGCCACAATTTAAAGAACTGTGCTCAGACGACATTAAAATAATAATAGTACTAGTAGTAATCGTACTACTACTGGTGGTGGTGGTAGTACTATTAATAATAGTACTATTGTTAGCGTCACTACTACTACTACTACTACTACTAGTAGTAGCGGTGGTCCTAACAATAATACTAGTATTAATAGTACTACTACTAGTAGTAATGTGTAAACTGCTAATGAAGAAAAATGAGTCATGCAAGCATTCCAGCTTTGTGGTTTTCAAGTACCAGACAATTAATTTGTGTTACATTTTTTTGTCAGTTTGTGCCCAGGATTTGCTGAATAAAGAAATCCATAGCCCTGTGTCTAGGGTTAGCACATATTTGATACAAGGATAAAATTAAGTTGATTAATTTATCTGACGAATTATAGCTGAGTGGGAGCAGCAACAAAAGCATCAACCACTGCAGTTTTACCACATAGTAAACTGGCTGGCGGTAACAATTTCTGTACATAATAAGAAGGAAATGTCCTGTATTGGTATCAGGTATCAAGTTTCCATCGAAGAAAAAGGAAAGTGTACTACCTGCAATTTCAAATTACTTGCTGTCATGTTTTTTGTTTTCCCCCCTCTTCCTCCTCCCTTGGGAAGTTAGAAATCTTGGAGAAATATGTGCACACTCTTGAAAAATTTCCTGAAGTCAGCCAGTGCCATATGTTCTTAAGCAACAAACTGTTCTCTCTGTGGGTCATTCCTCATGGCATTTAGGTTTTCTAATTAGTGTGTTTGGACACCATGTAGTTTGCATTTTTCTAGGCTCCAGTGAGATGGTGATTTGTCTTCTCTCCCTGTAAAATGTCTTGGTTCTTAATTATTATCACCATTATCATTTATAATTGCACACTTGCCTTTCATGAACTATATAAATTATGTGTGGCTGGTGTGAGTGCTCATTTGTCAAGTGCTCCCAGCAAAAGAACTGTTTCATGCCTTCAAAGGTTAAAAAGCTATTTGAGGAACTGTATGACAAGGCACCAGTTATAGGCCTTGGTTCTAGCTGGAGGTGGGTGAAAGTTGGCAAAAGCTCTGGAACTGATTGTTGACAGGTTTGTTGCTGCTCACTACAGACCTGTCTAGCTTCAATCAGCTAAACAAATGCATCATTTGTTTTATTTATTAATGGTGCAATCCTATGACAGTATATTCAGAAGTAAGTCCTATTGGGTTTACTTCCAGGTAAGTCTGTAGAGAATTACAGACTTGCAACACAGTCCTAACCATGTCTACTCAGAAGTAAGTCCTCCTGAACCCAGGTAAATGGGGTTTGGTTGCTGGCGGGGGTGCCAACTTGAATAAAATATTGGGGAAGGCTGCAGGTAAGCCCTGCCCCACATTAATTGATCACATGACATGATGCACGCACACCATTTGAATGGCAATGTCCATCAACTTGGGGGTGGGGCTCAAATATTTACCGTATTTTTTGCTCTATAAGATGCACCAGACCACAAGACGCACCTAGTTTTTGGAGGAGGAAAACAAGAAAAAAAAATATTCTGAATCTCAGAAGCCAGAACAGCAAGAGGGATCGCTGCGCAGTGAAAGCAGCAATCCCTCTTGCTGTTCTGGCTTCTGGGATAGCTGCACAGCCTGCATTCACTCCAAAAGACGCACACACATTTCCCCTTACTTTTTAGGAGGAAAAAAGTAAGTCTTATAGAGCAAAAGATACAGTATTTGGCAGGGTGAAGACCTCTTGGAATTGACAAGCTGTGTCTACTCAGAAGCAAGTCCTATTTAAATCAACGGCACTTACTCCCAGGTAAGTGGGCTTAGGATGGTAGCATTAATTATGCTCAGAGTAGAGTTGTCGGCATCTGTCTCGAAAGACAATGGAGTGTTACTCAAGAGGTGTGTGAGATAAAACATTTAGCTCCTTGAAGAAAATATACAGAACTCCCAATGTTGTGTGAATTTCTGCAGAGTCTCTGTTAGAAAAAAGTAACCTGTTTGATTTGAAACAAGGATAGTATTTGTGAAAATACTAAAGTCTTTCCCTAAAAATGCTATTATCCATGTACTTCAATTGTATTCTACAACATCCCTTCTAAACCCACCCTACAACTGCTCTAAATAAATTCCATCACATGTGTGGTAGGTTTTCTGATGTAGAGAAAAGTTCACTAGGGACTAATTTGACACCATCAAACTCAATTTCCCTTTATTACCCTTACACAGGATTTAAACTAGTTTTCTAAGGTGAAAGGTTATAACATTAACCTGTTATGCTAGCCCCAGCAGGATTCAACTTCTTCACAAGCTAAAGCATTTTTTTAAAGTGCACTTTGCTCAATGAATGCCTTTGGCAATCTTCTGCATCCCTTTCATGTTTACTTTGGGCTGTTGTTTTCCTCTGCTGTCTGTGAATTCATATAAAGTCATAGGCAATGATCCCATACATCATGGTAAATCGCTTTGAATTCAATAGGTACCATCCCAGTCCCTTAAATTTGCTGGAGCTTAAGGGCATCCATGAGGATCACATGGAGTAAGTGTCATATATCATTTTTTTTGCCATATTTAGAACTAAAAATTAAAAATAAATGAATCCTGGTTTCTTTTATGTGACATAGCTCCAAGGGATTGAGACCACAAAAGTAATTCATAATTGTTTTCTGGGTGTCATTGCTCATTCAATTAACCAGAACTTCCATCCTATTAAAACTATTTTCTCATGTTAAACTAAGAAATGAAATGAAATGAAATGAAATGAAATGTAAAAGGCTTCAGTCTTAGCAAGGGATGAGCCTAACTCCTGCTGGTGACCTGGTGTCATCTGTTCCCTATTACTGTCTGTTCCCAACTTCATTGCTTGGGAGCCCTTCCCATTACCAGTACCATTACCACTACCCAGCAGCACAGAATAGCTGGCCATAAGAATAGCATTAAAAACCTATCTGGTCCAGCATCCTATTTTCTGCAGTGCCCAACCAGATGCCTCTTAAGAAACCCACAAGGAAGACCTGAAGGCAACATCTTATGCCGGGCCATCTTAAGCATATCCTGTGTCGTGGTGCAAAGATCCCTCCACCCCCCCCCCATTTCCCAGAGTTGCTGACCTTTTTTAGGGAGGACAGCGCTGCCAGTGATGCGCCCAGCTTTGCGGGGCTAGAGGAGGTGGGCAGTGGCTGGAGGGCAGCTCCTCGGGCAGGGAAGAGGTGGAGGCTGGGTGTGGTGGCTCCCGGCTCAGCCAGCCGCTTCGTGCCATGGTGGCCATGGCAGGCGGAGGCTCCGGGCGTGGTGCTGCTTCAGTGCGGCATGGTGGAGGTGGGGGAGGGCGGTGAGCTGATGCCAGGAGGCGCCATGTCGAGCGTCCGCCTCTTCCCTGGCGCCCTCCAGAACTTGGCACCCTG
This sequence comes from Podarcis raffonei, assembly GCF_027172205.1. Taxonomy (NCBI): domain Eukaryota; kingdom Metazoa; phylum Chordata; class Lepidosauria; order Squamata; family Lacertidae; genus Podarcis; species Podarcis raffonei. The sequence continues at coordinate 59,259,245 of NC_070604.1, forward strand.
GCACCCTGCGCCACTAGCCTCTATGGGTAAGACGCCCCTGATCTTGTGGAAGCAAATTCTGTACCTCCCCAGAACACAGTCAGCATCAAAAGTTTTATTGTGAAATCTGCTTGGAGTGACCAGCAGGGGCGAAGCAGATGGCTTTAGCAGGGAGAGGAGAAGTTGGAGATGTTCCACGGATGAAGTGGATGAAGGATGGTAAAGGCTGCAGTAAATACAACTAAATCTGAGCACTTCCAGAATGTCACTATTTTCAACTGAGATTTGTCTGTCTTGTGAGACAATGGGAGAGAGATTCAGTCAACACCTGTAAGTTCAGGTTGCACAATTATACTTGACTAGCAGCCTCGTAACCAGCATCGTTTGGGATTCCTGTCATTCATTCATTCATTCATTCATTCATTTATTTATTTCTATACCGCTTTATATTTTTAAGAAAAATCTAAAAGCGGTTTACAGCATATTAGAACATCAATAAAACAATCCAGAGTCAAACATTTCTGAAGAAAGTCAAATATAGAGTACACAGTCAAAGCAACATAATTAACAGAAAACTAAAATATTATCTTAAAGATTTCAAAATAAAACATTACAAAGGAGGTCAACTACAGAATACATATTTAACATCCCATGGGTATAGTTCATCCCATGGGCGTGGTTAGGGGTTGCAGCTGTCCCCCCATCAAGTAAATAAATAAAAATATTTACCGTAACTAACTGACAAATTGAGTTGCGGATAACTCAGTTCTGCCCCCCCCAATAAAGTCTTCCCCCCTAAAATAAATGCTGGCTATGCCCATGCTTCCTCCTGAAAGAGCCCAGGGTAGCAAAGAACAAGTGACAAAGCAATAAAAAAAACCAATTCCAGTACAGGTGCAGAAAAAGAAAGATATCAATTTTAAAGGCTTGCTGAAATAGGAAGGTCTTCAGTAGGTGCCAAAAAGACAAGAGAGATGGCACCTGTCTAATATTCAAGGGGAGGCAATTCCAAAGGGTAGTTTCCACAATACTCAAGGCCCAATTCTTATACAGTGGTACCTCGGTTTAGTAACAGCCCTGTTTACGAACAATTCGGCTTACGGACTCCACAAAACTGAAAGTAGTGCCCCAGTTTGTGAACTTTATCTCGGTCTAAGAATGGAAGCCGAACAGTGGAAAGGCACCGGCAGTGGGAGGCCTCATTAGGGAAAGCGCGCCTCAGTTTAAGAACGGTTTCGGTTTAAGAACGGACTTCCAGAATGGATTAAGTTCATAAACTGAGGTACCACTTTATTGTGTGGACTGGACCTCTTGATAAGATGGTTTTCTTGAGCAAATGTTACGTTGGATTTCAGCCATAACATCATTTTTGTCAGAAGTCTTCTCAAAATTTGTCGCTAGCCATTTTAGTATGTTTTACTAATCAGCATGACAAATACTTTGAGGCCGAGCCATTGGTTGTTATTCTCATGTTGCAGGTGTTCAGCTGATCGAGAGAGAATGACCTACATTCATTCGTCTACTGTACACAAGGCTGATACGAGGACTGGAATTGTGGCCACACTTGGAAGGAACCAAATCCACGAAGAGTCATTTGCCAAAACAAGCACAAAAACTTTCCTGGTGTAGTGGACTTCCTCTTTGCTTGCATGCTTGCTTGCTTTGTTTCTTAAGAGCATAATACACACTGACCTGATTCTTATGAACTGCCTGCATTAGCCGCCATTGTCACCTGCCAGTGGAGATGCCCTGCTTGAGTGACATTTCATTAGCTGATAGTTATACAAGGATCATGGGGAACAATCCAGCCAAAGTTAATCACTTCTTAATCCCATTCATTTCAATGGGAGAGTTGTTTTTATTCACTTACTTAAGGGATTAACTCTCCTGCTTAAATCAACAGGACATTAAAATGCTAAACTTTGGCTTCAGGGGCCCAATTCTTGACATTTCTTTTCCAAAATTAGTTAATAAAAGGACATGCCTAAGAGGCAACAGCTGAGAAAATGTCAGATGACTTTGTGTTACAGAGCTATAAATGTATGAATGGTGCCGGAAGAGGAGAAATTAGGACTTTCCACCCTTCGTTTTTCATAATTTTAGACCAGGACATTGCTCAATGCAGTGGACTTAGAATACACAAAAGGAAGGAGCCACTTCTTCACGCAACCCATAGTAAATTTACGAAGTTCAATGCCACAATACCTCTACTAACTTAGATAGAACTCTTATGAGCTGTAAGCCAGGGGTGGGGAACCTCCAGTCTAACTACGCCAGCCAGGCTTCTCCAATTTGCCTGCTACACACCCCAGCCTTACATACATGACATCAAGTGTGAGACAAGTAAATATGTCACTGGGCCAAATGTGGTTTGCAAAGCCATGTGCACAGCACTTTGGAAGTGGCAACAAATGCACAGAACTCCACAAATCCTGCCAATCAGCACACACAGGCAAAAATGGCATGCCCAATGTCATTGTGACTATGAAGTCTCCATTTCTGAAGTGGTAATCATTGCAATAATCATGGTACCTTCTTCCAGGGGCCTCTTCTGGGTTAATCTTGTCTATAGACTGCTGAGCTAAGTGGTCTTTGGTCTGATTGAGCAAGGCTATTCTTCCGATTTCACATTCACTTAATTACTACTGCAAAAGTTTAAGATGGGAAGAGATATGATGGACCTTAGATGATGATGATGATTTTGCAGTCTCTATCAAGTAGTTGGAACAGCAAAGCAAGGATGATATATTATTTTTGAAAACTGAAAAGAAATCACTATTCACTTTACAAACACCTAGGTGATCTAAACATTTATTTTCAGAACATCCGAAAATCGTACTGTCTTTGGGGAAATGACCCATTTTGAAAATAATACCTCCCCATATTTATTTAGTTTATGAAATTTCTTTCTTCCTCGTTCTTAGTGGGGGGAAAACCCTGTTGTTTAGTTAAAACTTAAAACCAATTCATCTTTTTTTCAGACTTAAAACCAATCCTTTTTTTTCAGAGACTATTTAATCTTGTGACAATGACACACAACATTAAATAATGCCTTTTTTGAGTGCTATGTGTTCTTGTCCAATTCGAAGATGTACAAATATGTACAAACAAAAGCTACTTATTAATAGGCAGGGATAAAATAGATAAACAGGAAGCACATGGAATGTTTTTAAAAAGGCCCAAGAGCTCAAATGCATGAAACATAAATAAACTTTCTTAGATTTGACTCCCTCTAGAGTATTTTTAAGGGAAAAGCTTCATAGCAGGCTTCATTTTCATTACAGATAGCAGCGTTCCCACAAAAATGCCCCGATTTTGACTTTCTGACACACTTTTATTTTTACTCAATATCTTTCCGCTTCTGCATAAGTGATTCAGGGACACAAATTATACTAACAATGTTTGCTTTCAAGAAAGAATAGAAATAAAATATATGTAAAGACATTGGTAAATACTCAAATTAGTCCTGCAGAAAATCAAAGCCACAATCCAACACAGAGTTAATCACACTGTGGTCCATAGGAATCAGTTATTTTTACCTATCTCTGGCCTAGACAGGACTTTAGCAACACTGTGCATATACACATTGTGATATCACACAAGCCAGCTCTGTCATCACTTATGCTATGTTTCTTGGGACCATCTGTTGCATTACTTTTTTCTACATAAACTTTTCAAGCATAAGGAGTCAAGTGACTAGGAGATAATAAAAAAAAGGTAAAGGACGCCTGACAGTTAAGTCCAGTCGCAAACGACTCTGGGGTTGCGGCGCTCATCTCGCTTTACTGGCCGAGGGAGCTGACGTTTGTCCGCAGACAGTTTTTCCGGGTCATGTGGCCAGCATGACTAAGCTGCTTCTGGCAAAACCAAAGCATTCCTAGCATGGGGTGGGGAATCCATCGTGCACATATTTAGCAAATGCCCTGTTAGGGAATTGGCTAAATGCCTAATGACTCATTTCTGATTGATTGATTGATTGATTGAATGAGTGTGTCTGACTTAGATGGTCACCTGGCTATTCCCACATTACAAAAATAACTGCTATTGGGATAGTACCCTGTCCTTCTCCATGCAGGTAAAAGTAATATGAGAATAAGCTTTTATTCTGCGGAGCAATAGTACCAAGTCACCAGGGATGCCAACAAGATTTCTTGGGTTCAGTATGTTGTATGTGGGTTCCAGCCCCGTCTCTGCATCTATTGACAAGAACAGCTTATGTACATACTAACAGCTTATGTGCATACTAACTTAGCCTACCTAACAACCTCACAGTATTGCTGCTGGTGGTATTAATACTGCAGCATTATTACTTTGATTTCTTACCCTCTCTTCACCGTAACATCCCACAGCAGGTTACGACATTGTAGAATTCATTATTAAAACAAATTTTAAAACAAATTGCACTTAGCAATAATAGGGTGGGTCCTGTTGAAAAGATAAAAGCAGGGGAAGGTGTGGATAATGTATACAACCTTGAGCTCCTGAGTGGAAATGCAAGATCCATATATATCTCATGTCTTCACAGCAGCCCCCTTGCTTTAACTGCAATATTTCAAAGTCCTGATATTGATAGCAAAATCCTCTCCCCCCTTTCCCCCCCAACAAGCAACCCCCCCCCTTATATACAATTTCACAACTTTGGCATCTGAAGTACCAACTCTCAGCCTAGCCTAGCCTACCTCACAGGGCTCTTCTGAAGATAAAAGGATGAAGGGAAAGATGAGAAGCTCCTGGGATAAAATCACGACACAAATCTACAACAGACAAATATGTGCAATTTCACAACTCTCAGCAAAACACATACACAAAGCATTTTTCTTCCTGTCCTTGAGAAACAAAAAGTATCATTGTGTTAAAATAGACTCTATGGAGGAGGGAATCTTTTCTGGTGGGAGGGTCAGATCTTTACCTCCCCCACTCCTGGTGGGCTGTCTATCTGCCAATCACCAGATGTCTGCCAATCACCAGGACTAAACTTTATTATGTGGGGATCTTTACAAGAACGTGCAAGTGACGCACGTTTACCACTCATACATGCTGTTAAATGCTATGATTGTCATTCTTCTGAATCAATGACAGCTAACAAACCTGTGTGTTGAAAAGACCCAAAGCTATTTCTCTGATCCCCAATGGCCCCTTCAAAAACTGTTTTCAAGTTATAAGAAACAGAGATGCTACCTTTAAAATGACATCTCTTGGAGCGGGGATTGCATGTAATCTGTCTTTGTAAATGTACGAGTTGTTACTTCTGGATGGTATAAACGTTAAGAAGCTGGCTGTTCCCGGACTAGTTTGGAAAAGAAGGGTCCTTGACACTACTGATGTTGGCTGCTGCTGTTCAAGCTGAATCTTAAATTTATCAGGGGTTTTCCCTGCACATACTACAATATTTCTATAGTTCTGACTTCATTACTAGAGCAAACTCTGCTTTCTGTGTTTGTCATAAAGATCAATGTACAAATTACAACATGTGCTAAACAATGTTCATGCTATTACACTGGATAGTTTAAGAGTTGTGTGATGTCCACTAATGCTACCTGACCAACCCCAGTCTGAAGTTGCTTGTCTTTTCTGTTTATTTAAATGACACTGTTGTTTGAATTGATTGGAGAGGGGAGGGGGATCTTCTTAAGTCTTGAGTCATGAATTCTCAGACTGGGATGCTTTGCTGAGCTACTCTTAGCACCTCATTAATTACCAACTGAAGCAAAGTCAAACTGTTTTGCAATTCTGGTGCCTTCCCGTGATCAGATCACAATCCTGTGTCGGAATGTTAAAAAGGTTGATTATCTGCCATATGTCCTATTTGGTTCCATGAAACACAATTGGCATTTTAATCCCTGTAAATATAAATACTCAGGGCATTGGCACCCGTTATCAGTCAAGGCAGGCCCTCGGTGCTTTTTTGTGCAAATAACTCTATTTTGAATGCAATATCACATGATGTTTTCACCATTCCTGACAAATGGGTGCACAGCCACTCAAAGATAGGGATATGAATAAATAGCCCTGATGATGGGTGCTTTGCTCTGGAGATAACCTTAGTGCTCAAGACAGCACTAACCCACCCAAGCATGGTTTGAATAAATGCATGCCTTGTGGAGATTGGGAGAAACTAGAGACAGTTCACAGTCTCCAAAGAATAATAATAATAAAAAACGACTTTAAAGAAGAAACAGATCTCAATTAGTGCAGGCATGGAAGAGTGAAGAGTTGTGAGTCTTATAATTAATTACATCACAAACACCATCCAGGAGTTGGCTGTTGCACTCATTGAAGCAAAACAACAACATTTCATGCAGCAGTTGTTTCATTTGTTTACTTATTTGATACAGTGACAGAGTGATTAAAACGTATTAAAAAAATTCACACATAAAATTCACACATTACAGAGTGATCAGTAGTTTATGCAGCCAAATATCCCACCCTCTATACAACAAAGATGGGAAGCTGTGGCCATATTTCTAGACTACATCGCCCATCATTCTGACCATTGGCCATGTTAGCTGAGTCTGATGGAAGGTAGAGTACAACAACTTCTGGATGGCCACAGGTTCCCCCATCCTTGCCTGACAAGAATATGTTAGTGGGGGAGGGAATCACCTATTTATTTCCCTAGCAAAGGTTTTCCAATTCAGCACTTCCAGCTTCATAAATTGAATAATATTACCATATTTTTCACCCTATAGGACGCACTTTTTCCCCTCCAAAAATGAAGGGGAAATGTGTGTGCGTCCTATGGGGCGAATGCAGGCATTCGCTGAAGCCTGGAGAGCGAGAGGGGTCGGTGCGCACCGACCCCTCTCGCTCTCCAGGCTTCAGGAAGCTATCCACAAGTCTTGCAAGCCCAGCGGGAGTTCCCGCAGGCTCGCAAGGCTTGCGGGCAGCAGCCTGCAGCCCAAAAGCTCGGGGGACAGCGGGGAGGCGCAGCGCCGCCGCCCCACTATTCCTCGACCTGGTCTGGAGGCTGGCGGGGGGGGGGAGAAGCAAGCTTGCTTCTCCCCCCTGGCAGCCCCACAAGCTCGGGGGAATAGCGGGGAGGCGGAGTGCCGCCACCCCGCTATTCCCCGACCTGATCTGGAGGCTGGCGGGGGGGGAGAAGCAAGCTTGCTTCTCTCCCCCCCTGCCAGCCCAACAAGCTCGTGGGATAGCGGGGAGGCGCAGCGCCGCCACCCCGCTATTCCTCGACCTGGTCTGGAGGCTGGCGGGGCGGGGGGGAGAGGCAAGCTTGCTTCTCCCCTCCGCCAGCCCCACAAACTCGGGGGACAGCAGGGCAAGCCGCTGCCCCACGGAGGCTAGAGAGGCTGTCCCTGAAGGCAGAAGAGGGAGACGGAGCGCTCCGTCTCCCTCTTCTAGCTTGGGGATGGCTGCGCAAAGCCTCTGCAGGGCCGCGGAGTGCGCTGCCCCACAGAGGCTAGGGAGGCTGTCCCTGAAGGCAGAAGAGGGAGACGGAGCGCTCCGTCTCCCTCTTCTAGCTTGGGGATGGCTGCGCAAAGCCTCTGCAGGGCCGCGGAGTGCGCTGCCCCACAGAGGCTAGGGAGGCTGTCCCTGAAGGCAGAAGAGGGAGACGGAGCACTCTGTCTCCCTCTTCTAGCTTGGGGATGGCTGCGCAAACCTGGGGGGGAAATAAAATTTTTTTCCTTGATTTCCCCCCCAAAAAACTAGGTGCGTCCTATGGGCCGGTGCGTCCTATAGGGCGAAAAATACGGTATATACCTTCATTATAAGGGGGCTTTTTACTTAGGGGGGAAAGGTAGGTAAGGGGGGGACATGGAGTATAAGGTTATGCATGGTTTGGAGAAAGTAGACAGAGGCAGGAGCAAATTCCCTCTCTCATAACATCAAAATCTGGAGCCATCCAATGAAGCTGAATTCAGAATGGACAAAAGAAAGCCTTTCTTCGCACAGCGCATAGTTAAACTGCGGAATTTGTCCCCACAAATTGTAGTAATGGCCATCACCTTCACTGGCATTAAAAAGGGATTAGGCAAAAACCATGGAGGATGAGGCTAACAGTAGTGACTAGTTATGATGGGCTATGTTTTGCCTCCACTGTCAGAGGCAATATGTCTCTGCATGCCACTTGCTGGGAATCACAAATGAGGAGAGGGATGTTGACCTCAGGCCTTGATTGCAGGCTTCCCATAGACATCTGATTGACCACTGTGAAAGCAGGATGTTGGACTAGATAGGCCTTTTGTCTGATCCCGCAGGGCTCTTCTCATGTTCCTAAATTCCTAATTTTCATACTGTGACTGCATTATTTTTTAACGTTAAATATAAAATATACTATCTGTCAGCCAGTCAAAGGCTTATTATTTGTAACTGCGGAAGGATACACACAGCCCATTTCTTTCCACTTATTCGGACTATGATATCGTACCGTAATAAGCCTCTGTTTGCAATGTTAAATTAACATCTTTTGCAATTTATCTTCAGCATAGCAGAAGATTAATTTCAAAAGCTGGATGTCAGAAACAAAAGATCTATGTCCAAAAACATGTGGGAATTGCAACAGGATAAGGAATATGGAAAAGAATGGTTTGATATAGATTTAAATCATCATACCTATGGCATCTCAGAGTTCAAAGACAGTTATTAGCCATAATAACTAAATGAAACCTGTTCAGAGATGGAATGCCTCTGAACACCAGATGTTGGGGACAAACAGCAGAAGAAAGAATTGGTGCCTTCATGCCTTGCTTGTAAGCTTTCCAAAAACATCTGGCTGGCAATTGTTAGTATAGTAGACTAGATGGACTTTCAGTCATATATATTGAGGTTCTTATGTTCTCATAGTCCTACAATATTTCTGGCTTTTCAGAATACCGAGCTTTCACTAGCATTATCTCAGAAGCCCTGTGCATTTTGTCACTTGGGATGGGGGATTCTTAAGTATTGTGTGGTTGAGTACATTTAAATTTTTTTTTTTATCTCTCCTGCTAATTCTTGCTTCGTGAGAACTTCTTATAGGCAAAATCTTGGTGATGTCCAGCTGTATTAAATTCAATGGCAGTATCCCCACTGGCTTAAGTCCACGGTTGGGTTTTTTTCATAATCTGTGTCTTGTCTAGTTAAGATTCGGAGAGTTTTTGTCAAGAGAAATGTTATTGCCTGCCCTGTATACAGGGAAGAACAAAAGGAGTTTTACGTTTGAAACATGAGTTGAAGACAGGCTTGCCCCTCTGCAAACAGGTGGACTCCTGTTCATGGAGGGAAAGGATCCAGAAAAAGCTCCCTGCTGAATGAATGCCACATAGTGCTGATTTTTCCCAGTTTTCCCCTTCAGCAGCCAAACCTCTGGGGAAGCTTTTCAGGGGACACAGGGGTAAAAGATAAATCGGTCAATATCACAACCCCTCCTCCTTCATTCAGTGTAATCAGAACTCCATGGAGTGCAAGTCTTGGTCAAACCCTTCACTTTTTTCTCTCTAAATTATATTTGTACTCATCCGTCAACCTGCTGATGATCAAGTGTGCATGCTCAAGTAGAGTGAGCGGGCAAGAAAGTAGGCAGCCTAGGCTGGCCTTCCTGAGCTTCTCCTGCCATCGTGCCCACCACTTACAAGGGCAAGCAGAATGAAGAAAGTCCTTCTCCCCTTCATCCATCCCCCTTCCCCCGCTGCCAACAACAAGAGAAGGAAACCTACATTTTAGAATGCAGGGTTACTTCTCACAATAATGGCAAGAAGGTGGACAAAGGGGAGAAAAACATTCACTGCTTTATTTCCTCCCCACCACCACCACCAGTGATGGCAGTGAGTGGGAGTGTGGAAATGGGTAAGCTGAGAATGGAGAGGGGGCATTCAGGTGAACTGTAAAGGGGTGAGTTTTCAGGGGTGAGTTGTGATGAGATGGGAAGGGAAGGGGGATTGAGGATGGACAATCAACACGAACAGAAGCGGTAGTCCCTAGTACATTGAAGATATACTAGATACTTCTGGGATGTGGGTGGCGCTGTGGGTTAAACCACAGAGCCTAGGACTTGCTGATCAGAAGGTCAGAGGTTCGAATCCCCGTGCTGGGGTGAGCTTCTGTTGCTCGGTCCCTGCTCCTGCCAACCTAGCAGTTTGAAAGCATGTCAAAGTGCAAGTAGATAAATAGGTACCACTCCGGCGGGAAGGTAAACGGCGTTTCCGTGCGCTGCTCTGGTTTGCCAGAAGCGGCTTAGTCATGCTGGCCACATGACCCGGAAGCTGTACACTGGCTCCTTCAGCCAATAAAGCGAGATGACCCAGAGTCGGTCACGACTGGACCTAATGGTCAGGGGTCGCTTTACCTTTAATAGATACTTCTATACTGAATATATTGTACACTGCCATATCTTTTTTTGAATGAGTTGACAGTATAGAAATACTCCTATCGATAAATAAATGAATATGGTAGACTGTGTAATACATTCTCAAGTTACCAAGCATCTCTTCTCCCTTACATCAGCCAGCTTGTAACTGGTAAGACTATTGCATCGCTCATTAGCAAGACCCAAAAGTGAACGGAGCCAGTGTTTTCATGGCTTTAGGATAAGATAATAAGGAATAATCCAATTACTTTTAATTAATATATTTTCTAACTTCATGGGGGGGAAATTAATCTATTGTCCTAATTACTACTAGGATTGTGCCGTGTGCTCTTTCTGCTAACAACTAAAATATTATTCTGCTGAAAAATGTAGGCAAGTGAGTTATTGAAAATATTTAGGAGTACTCTCATTTTCCTACTCATATTGAAATACTGCCCCTCAATGAGGCCAAATTTAGATTCACAAAATGTTAAGGGATAGGCATACCCCTGAGTCCCCCCCAGAAAAAAAGCACTGCTAGAGTGCATCTCAAATTCTTATTTTGTATTGACACTAGTTCATTGATTCCAGTTTCTAAGTGCTTTTGAAAATCTTTTCATGACAACATCACATTGCATGTTATGGAAAATAAGAGACATAGTTTCAGAGGAGGAGGAGAAGGCAGATATGGAAATAGTGTAGCCTTATCAGTAGCACTATTAGGAACAATAAGTTTCTAAATCACAATTAACATTGTGTTTGTATCTCACAACTGCAGTCACAGGTTCTGGATGATGATTTTATGTTAGACATATGCCCATATCAAACTTCACCAAAATTATATATAATATGCACAAAGCCATTACTTAATTGATTGTTATTTGGAAAATAATTAAAAGTTAATAGGATAGATTGTTGCTGATAATAATTTACTTAAAATATTATAGATGAACTTAAGCATATTGAAGTCCCATGGATTTCTATGGGATAGTTAACCATGTGCATAATTCTTTTCTAGTAAGATCAGTGGGTCTTAAAAATGCTAATGTTGGGTGTATCATGCCCAATATGTTTTACTGTGCACGGGAGAAACATTTTATAGGTACTTCTAACATATGGTGACCAATCCAGTTTTGCACAGTTAAGGACTACTGAAATCAACATGTATGCCTAGCTTTAAATTGGATCACAGCTAAGAAATGTTTATGACAAATGGATGTTTTCAACTATGTGCATTGAACACAAGCCAAGATCCATTACATATCAAGAATATGTAAGAATATGTAAAATATTTTGCTTTTCTAAAGCAATTTCCACCAGTCAATTCTCGTTTAGTACAGTCCCATTCCATGTCTACGTGAAAAGATCTATATCTGATTTTACTGATTTTAGTGACAAAGATGCCTTTAGCTCTCCATATGTTTGCTTCACAATATTCTGGCACCTGAAGGCTTCTTTAAATCCTTCACCTCAGAGTCTACAGTCTCCCCACCATCAGCTGCTATGGGCACCAGGGTTTGTGGCAGAACTCTTCCACCAAGATATGCATCCTGTATTTACACTGTCAATGTCAACTTTGCCGGTGGTGTAGTAACATGTTGGCGGACATAAAAATAAAATCCTATGCCTACATTACTGTAAAAAAACAACCCACCACACACAGTCTTTCACAACGACAGAACTGGATTTCAGTGATATTGTATGTTCATTTTACCATCATATAAGACAATTAATTAATATACTTGGCCAGGGCTTAAAAGCTAATAAAGTGCAGAAAATCTGATTTTGAACAGAACTTCATTTATTAATCTCCCAGTGTAAAAGAATTCTCCTAAATCAATCAATCAATCAATTATAAATCAATCTCAAAACCCAGTCTTTCTTTTGGATTCTTCTATAATCAGCTAATTAAATTCTGATAAAACCCTGTTCATTATTAGAGCTGCTTCTATCAGCAGTTGATATTTTTATGGTTAGAAACAAAGGGCAAGAAAATGAATTTGTTCACCACCTATAGCTATAGCCCACCCTTCACTAGGGCAGGTGACAACAATTTTAAATACAACATTAAAAACAATTTTAAAACTTAAAATTACAAAAAGTGCAATCACAAAAATATTGATATCAATATGCAATAAGCCTTCCCAATTACCCCCAGTGAACTAGGGAATTATTGTGTTTTATTTATTATATTTATATGCCACTTACTACAAAAATATTTCTCTGGAGGCAGCTTAACTTAAAAAAAACAACAACCCACCATACTGTACCAAATTTGAAATACATCAGAACATTAATAAAATATTAATTATGAACTATGAATATTGTAAGGTAGTGTTCAAGTTTTATTTTGCTTCTCATTTTGGAAGTGCTTAGCAAATATTACTGCATTTCCCCTCCAATATAATATCAGAGAGTGGGATGGGACCAAGAGTCTAGATAAAACCAAATGCATCAATTAAAATGGACCTGTCTCTGGTTTGAAACAAAGTGTGTATTCTCCCTGAGATGGTGCAGTGACTACAGGGTATAACCCAGGCTGACGCTGAGAAGCCTTTTATGCGATCTGCCTAATAACTGGAAGCTGTGCATTAACAACAATATAATGAATCTATGCAATGTGTCTGCATTGTGAAGCACTCTGGTGAAGGTTAGTCTGGAATACCTCGTCCCTGGAGAGAATGTACTGTTTATGTAATGTTTTCCTTATGTTTCCTCAACATTCCCACCCGCTTTTAAAAAACATACTTTTAATGTTAACACTTCTCCAGCAGAGCTGTCCAACTTTGCTGTGGGTTAGTATTGAATGTATATTCCTTTAGTTTCTTCCTGTGATTGTTTATTAACACCATTCCTTCCTCTGGTTACAACAGACATTTCAAAAGGCAGAAAAGAAAACTGCACACACACACCCCATCCCCAAATAATGCAGACTCTGTCTGTATATGGGTGTATTTCTGAAGTTGAAAGCTGAATTGTCTTTCATTTTTATGTCTGTGGGGCAGTTTTCATCCCATCTAGCTCAAGTATCCTGGATTTAAAAGATTTTCCCTGGATCCCTTTTCAAAGGGAACCTCCCATAGATCTTTAAATCCCCCATATTTTCTGATTCAGATATTTAACAATGCAATGAGAAGGGGAAAACTACTCTGAAGAAGTATTTTTCAAAGGAAGCCTGCTTTATGATTTCTGGTACAATACAAGTGGTTGTCGGTATTTTCCTTCTCTTAAAAAGTAGCTGTATGTTGATAATAGGTAAGAGAAAGTACATAATGTCTCCCTCCCACAATTCCATTTTCTTACAAAAACATTCCTGTATAAATGACAGTCTTCTGCATAAAAAAAGAGGTGAAAATCAGCATGACTTCTAAATAAATATGTTTGGGATTAAGGTGTGTATGCATTTGGGTAGTCTTTAGACTGAAGAAATGCAAATATCAATTATATGCAAAGCAATCTCCTGCTGACTGTTCTGATCCTGTTGTGTTTTACAAGACTGAATCTCAGTGTTGGCATGAATTTTTAATGGGCAGAAACTCTCTCCCAGATTTCTGGCACTGTTTCTGATTCACAAGGACCTGCATTTCTTTTCTTTTCTTTTTACTAGGAAAACAATGTTTCAGTGTATCGGGTACTGTAATAAAATCACTGGAAATTCTGTAGGAAAAAGATAAAACAGACAAGGAATATGATAATTTTTAATTTAAAATTCAGTATTCTTGGAAATGAAATGAATTAGATGGGGGCTAACTAAACACATTTTTTGACAGTGCAGTTGACTGCAAAGGCACTGCAATGTAGCCTGTGCATTTGTGCCTTAATGCCATTAAAAGATGTACGCACATTTACATGGGAATTTCTTACATACTGAGCACATTTCCATGGGAACATTCTGCATACATTTATTTGGGAAAGGGAACAAGTCCCAGTGAACTCTGTGGGTCTTGCTGGTAAGTAAATATACATAGGATCAGGTTGTTAAGACTGTGCTCAGAACACAGTTCCAAACATTTCATTTGATTTCAGCAGTACTACTTCTGAGTAAGTTGCTTAAGCCATATTTAATGATCAAAGTTCATCAGCTTCATAGAAGACTTTGCATGCTATGTTGTGTGCAGTGGAGTACAGTATAGTAGATTTTATTTTTAAGGGCTGCAGTGTGTTGAAACTCAAGTTCAAACTCTAATCTCATGGTGAAGTCACTGTCTTTCAGTCCAATCTCCAATGTGGAGTAAGGAATTATGAATTATTTTGTACACTTGAAAACACTATACGTGTGTGTGTGTGTGTGTGTGTGTGTGTGTGTGTGTGTGTGTGGTTTTAGAAATTCCTGCAATGAAAACCTCAGTAGGAGACCGCAGGATATTTAGGTTGACAGTAGGGCAAACACAACAGTTAATAACACAAAAAGTGTATAGGGTGGGGGAAGATCTGAATGATACTTTTCAATCAGGAACGGTGCCACAATACTGTTCTAGAACCCTAATATCACACAGCAGTAAGCTAGTTTTTTATAGTTTCACGGTACACTTTCTCACACACAATTTTAAAAGAGAAAAATGCAGAGAAGAGAAATGATGTGTGCTGGAAGCCCTGTAAGTATGCAATCCGTTATAGTTTTAAGATGATGATCAGGAAGCTGTAGCACTGCACTCCTGGAAGGACTACTGCATTTTTAAACCCTCTTCCCTCATAACCATAAGTTTTGATTAGCACTTCATTCACGTTTGAATAATTGTATTGTTTTTATACTTTCAGAGGAAAGGTGGCTCATACTTCGTTCCGGTGCAACCTGAAATCCTTTTGCACTAGGTACAACCAAAGCTACCAGTAAGTAGCCTAGCTTGAAATGTGTCCTTGACGTGTAATAATACCTCTCACATGCCAGGATGGAGAGCAATGAGTGCAGGTGTAGAAATCTTTTGCACAGCTGGAATTTAGCCTCACAGCCACTGCATGGCCCAATTTTTTCTTCTGGCCCCATTCAGCAGTCACATGTGGCCCCCCAGGAGGTTATGAAAAGTTATCCTCTGTTGGAAAAAGATACCCAAATCCTGCTGTGACATATTGCAAACATAAGTTCCCCCTGGCCCTGTACCAATATACTTGGGGACGGATTAGTAGATGAACACATGATTTGCATATGGAAAGTCCAGGTAAGGCTAGGGTCAACTCCCTACCTGAAACCCTGAAGTGCTGCTGCCAGTCAGCATGCAGATAACACCGAACTAGAGGACCAGTAGTCTGATTCAGGGCACTTCCAGATGACCTGTTTAATGAGCATTCATTCTGACTTGTTTGCCAAGACATTAGATGGTGTGGGCTCCTGGATGTGCTCCTGGACTTAGTCCAGGATGCCCAGGTCTCTGCAGAGGCCAGGAGTGCATTTGCACAGTTATTGATTGATTGATTGATTGATTGATTGATTGAATTTATATACCACCCTATACTTGGAGGTCTCAGGGTGTAAATGAGTACCTTGGGTCAGGGACTCAAGGTTTAGGAAGCATATATAAAAACAACAATTGCATTTAACAATATTCAAACTGCCTTTTCTCAAAGCTACTGCACCAGCTGCACCCATTTCTGGAAATGTCTAATTTGACCATAGTGACACAAATCATCCCATTTGGATTACTGTAATGCGCTCTATGTGGGGCTGCCTTTGAAAAGTGCTCAGAAGCTTCAACTGGCCCAAAGAGCTGCAGCCAGACAGTTGACCAGGGCTAGTTATGGGGAGCATATGATGCTTTTGTTCCAACAGCTCCACTGGCTACCGATCTGTTTCCAGGCACAATTCAAACTGCTGGTTATGACCTATTAAGCCCTATATGGCTTAGGTTCAAGATGAAAGACTGTATTCTCTCCTTTGAACCTGTTTGGGCTCTGAGATCTTCATGGGAGGCCCTTCTCTGAGTTCTGCCACTCTCACAGGCATGCTTGGCACAGACACAGGAGAGGACCTTTTCGGTGGCTGCTCCCAGACTTTGGAACTTCCCCGCCCTGATAAGAAGTTAGACTAGCCTCTTCCTTGTTCTCCTTCTGCCAGCAGATGGGTACCTTTTTATTCCAAAAGCCCTTTAGGAACCGACTCTTTTAAAGGAAAGGTCTACTGTGATGTTTTTATCATTATTATATCATTTTTAAATAAATCTTATTATTGTCTATTATTATAAACAGATTATATTAGTGTTTAACTATTTTTAATGACTGTCTCTTCTATATTTTTAGCCTTTTCTATTTTATCTGTGTTTTTTGTCTTATCTGTAAGCCACATTGAGTCCTTTGTCTAGGGAAAAAAGTGGGATGATAATAAAGATATTTAATGAGCATTCACTCTGATTTGCTAATGGGGAGACTAGAAGACAGTGCATCAAAGCAGGTATTACCCCACACTTTTCCCAACCCAGTTTTTCCCACTTATTCGAGAAAGTCCAATCTTTGGGGGGGCAGGTTACGCAAGCTCTCCCTATCGATTCTAACTGTGCAACATGAATCTGCCTATACTGTATGTGATTAAATCCCTCAAAAAAGTGACCGCCTGGGAGGGAGCGCCCTCAGTACAACGCAGCTTCTTATCTCTAATCATCAAAGGGGGGGGGCTGTCCGACTTCTGTGAAATCTGAAATCTAGCTGCACTCGCTGTTTTGTCCTTGTTAGTTGGCCCCAAGAAATGTTTCATGAGGACACGCTCAGGCATCATGCAGACTAACTCCCACCCCCACCCCCGATACTGACAGAGAAAAGCGTGTGGCTCCTCGAATGGTGTGGGAAGCGAAGGCGACGGCGAGCGACGCCCCAGCATCAGCAAGAAGCGAGACTTCTGGGCGCGCTCTCGCACCCCCGCGCGCACGCGCGCTTCCCCGCTCCCGTCGCGCGCCGCGTCCCTCCCTCGGCAGCTAGAGCCAAAGCCGCCCGCCAGCGATTGGAAGTTCCTCGCCCAGGCGGCTGCGCGTCCGATTGGAGTTTTGCTTTCCACACTTCGACGCGGGCTTCAAAAATACCCCTGGACTCCCGGAGAGGGAGGAGTAAGTGGGAAGCGCTCTCTCTCTCTCGCTCGCAGGCAGAGTCCGCGAAGGCAGCGGAAAGAAGCTTTGCTCCGACTCCGGCTGTCGCCCAGCTGCGAGGGACGGTCTGAGGGGGCTGCTGCTGCTGCCGTCGTTCGCCCCGCTGCCTTCCGAAGCCCTCGCCCGCTGGGAACGGAGCCGCTTCTCGCGCTCTGAGGCGCCTCACGCCTAGTGTAGCTGAGGCGGCGCTCCTACTACCCACGCCTTCCCTCAGAAAGATGCTGCTGGGCTTCGAGGCGTCTGAGGCGACAGCTCCCAGCCAGGTCCGAGGAGGGCGCGCTCAGCCCTGAAGCCGAGGGAGAGGGAGAAGCGCTGCCACCGGCTCGCCGGCCCCACAACCACCATCACCACCAGCTGCCCGGGCTCCTTCCCCGCGCCTGCCCTTGCCCTTCTCTATGGGGTTCCTCAGCGAAGGTGAGCAGCGCCCAAGAGGAAGGCACACCTGCCCATGGAGTTTCTGACTGGGAGCGCCGACCTGTAGCCGGAGCCGGGTGGGAGCGCCCCGCGCCACGAGCAACCTTTGCCCAACCCTCTTATTGCCCTCTTCCCCCCCCCTCGCAACATGGTACCTGCCCTGACATCGACCAGGCGCCTCGCTCCCGGGTTCCCGCCGTTCTCTTTCGCCGCCCTTCCGAGGAGGCTGCCCGGAGGCCATCGTCGGGGCGACTTGAAAGTGCAATAATTAAGAGCCCGCGCGCCGCCGCCAGTGACATTTGTTGGCTCGCTTGTTTGTAAACAAGAAGACGCTCGGGAGCCCTTGCCTCCCAGGCAGGTATTTCTGCCGCCCTCCCCCCCTCCCTCCCCACTCCGCCGCCTCCTCTTCCTTCCCCTCCGAAAAGGACGAGAGACGGGAACTTCTTACAGGGTTACTATGCAATTGCGACTGGTTTCTTGGGTCTTTATCACTTTGAACTTGATGGAATACGTCGGCAGCCAGCAGAACCCTTCCAGAGTCCGGCGGCAGGGAAGTAAGTGCGCCCTTTTTCCTGGGTCTCTTCTGAAGTAGGACTGGGGCTGGGAAGGGGATGGGGATCACCTGTTGAGGGTCTCTCGCTTCTCTCGTGGTGCCGGGGATGTCCCAGGGGAGTCACGCTGAAGGGGGAAAGGGTATTTTGGTCCGGCAGCAGCAAGTCTGGGCAACCCGACCCTCTGCATATTGACTCGCTTGCAGTCTGGGTGAACGACGCTGTTCCTTAGCCGCGCAGCGCTAAGAAGTAAGTGCCGCTGGTCTCTTCTCCATGAAGCGCCGCTCACAGGGCTGCGGAACTCAAGGAGACTTGTCTCCAAGGAACGTGGATAGGATCGCACTGCGCAGGGGTTTTTTTGTTTTTTTAAAAAACAAAGCTTGCATAGAGGAGCAAAGAAGGATCACGCCCTTCTTGGGAAGCCTTTTTTCCCCAACCAACTTAGAAACACACCACTGATTCACACTATTATAAAGATTGAACTATAGCTATTTTTCCTTATGTATTGTACGATGCATTCCACACACACGTGGTTCAGGATTAAGGAGGCATCTCGGTGTCCCTCCCTCGGTAATGCAGCAAAGGGTCGCGCAGGTTCCTTTGGGTGCCTCGTGATCTTTGCCCGGCGGTTTGAATGGGATCTGCCTCCCACATAAGTGGATAGGGGGCAGGTTGATACTGTCTTGGATGAGTGCTACTACGATGTACCTAATAAAAAAGGAAGAGTAACGTTGGCCCTAAGCATCTTTTCTCTTTCTCCCTGGTGGTTGCTCGGCTTTGTAATTTCTCTGAAATTTGGGGGTGAGAGAAGCATCCGGTGTACGCATCTCTGTAGGTAATTACAACATCATATTTTTACAATCAGAAGGCGGCAGAGAGGGCCAATCTGAAAAATAGAAACACCAAAGAGAATGTTATACATGAAAGAATGGTGACAATGTTCTACTAGCGAGCAGGAGTCGGCTAAAGTTAAGCACGTTGCATGCTTGCCTCGAAAGCTAAGTGCATTTGAGTTAAGTTGGACTTACAGGCCCCATTGATTTCAATAGGCGAGATGAAAGCACCGGACAGGAGCCCAGTTGAAGTTTGTGCTTCGAAAAGTGCCCCTGGATCGTGCCCCTGTTTAATTCACACGGGCATCGTCCTCGGAGGAGTTCGGAGACATCGTCGGAAGTGTGGGTGTTGGAAGCGTGGGGCTGTGGTTGTGTGAGAGTTTCCCACCGAAGGAAGGCCAGAGCGACACTGTTTGAACCTTGGATTCCCGTAGATTGGCCTGGTCAGATAACGCAGGAGACACTGGTGAAGATTGTGGTGAATGGGGCCATTCTTTCCAGATTAGACAACACCTAGGTAGGACTTGCCCGTCAATGAGCCTCAAGGGAGAAGGCAGGGCGAGTGGGTAGAGGGGTTGAATGAGATAAACCCAGATGAGCGGGTGCAAATTTGGTCTCTTCATTTCGTGCAAAGCCTATTAGGAATCTCTTTCCTCCATCGACCTCGATAGGGATCCTCCTCCCCTCCCATATCTCCCCAAAGGCCCTTCCTAGAGAGCTGGGCGAGATGTTTCTGAGCTTCCTTTGGCGCTTTGTACTACTTGGTGAAAGGGGCTGTGTATTTCCCTCTTGCTTGACAGCTCTGCCCTGATAGGAAGAGGCCAACACACACAGCAGCCTGTTTTCATTCCGCCGGCCCCCCCCTCCAAAAGTACACAAGGTTATTTCCTAGGTTTTGCCCAGCCTTCCCTTTCCCCACCTTGGCACAAGTATCCCTTGAAAGCTTCCTTTGTGCATCGGCTTCTCGAAAACAAGGTCTGATTCACCGAAAGTGCCCTGGAAATATCGCTTTCGCGAGGGATCTCTCCGGGCACGCTCGTGTCCGCTTCGCCAGAATGAAAGGCTGACGACGGGACGCCCTCTTGTTGCCCCGGGGCCACGGAGCGGCTCGTTTCCTCCAGAGCTCCCCAGAGCCCATTGAGCCCTGTGAGCTGTTGCGAGATCTGGACGTGGTTTCAGACTTGGCAAGTCGAGTTGGGGAGAGGGTACTGGAAAGCACACCTTTCAGAAAAGGAGGTGCTGAAGGTTCCTGGTTCAAACAGTGCTAAGCTAGATGGACCGATGCTCTGGTTCAGTATAAGGCAGCTTCCTCCGTAGAGGGGGGAACCTTCTTTCTCTCTTTCTCAGGCAATAAGCATCTGACTAAGGACTGATCCGAGAAAGACGTTTCGGCATTTGGTTTTCTACACAGCTGGACTCCAGTAAATAGACTTATCCAGGAGAAGTAAGGAAATCGTTCTGCAAGACCAAACTAGCCCCGATTCCTGCGCTCCTCTCTCATATATGAGGTGGGGCTGTGGGGCGAGCTGTTTCGCAGAGACTTTAGGCTTGCACATCATGGAGCGGTGATCTGCACGCGTGTCGCCGTGGGCCACCACAGATCTAACGCGGAGGACTGGACTTTCGCTTCTCCTCCGACGCGGTGCTTACATAGGAGTCTTTGGCACGCAGATCAGCCCCATTAAGTTCAACTGGGTAGGATAGAATTGCTGCCTCACATAGATGCCCCTCATTGAGTGCAGAGCGATTAAGTGTATGCCAGTGTATGCGAAATGTTCATTCATTTCGTATGTCAGGAAGCGGAGAGCGCGCGAGAGTATCTGATATTACTTACTCGTGGAAAAGGAAAGCAACGCCCTGAGTTTTTCTTCTTCCTCTTCTTGGCATATGAGGATACTGTATGTTGTTGTCTCTTTTAGTTCGAAAGGACTGAGGATAAATTTGTTAGATGGTGAAGGTGGCACGTTGTTTGGGCGTCATCTGCTCAGCCCAAGGTGGTTTGCTTTCTCCAAAGCCCAAGGATCTCGCCCTCCTTCCCCCTTGCCCTGAATCTCCAGAGTTGTGAAAGGCGCGACCCCTGGCGTCCGCTGCAATAAGAGGGAGAGGGAGGGAGGGAGGGAGGGAGCGCTCTTTGCAGGTGCGGGCTGTTTTCATAGGGAGCTTGTCCCAAAGCTACGGAAAATTCAGGGATGCAGGGGTGTGGTGTGGCCGGCCGAGCTGCGAGCGCCAGTGTGTTGGTTTGACCCCCCCACCCACCCACCTGGCTTCGTCCCCTACCGAAGCTTTTCCGTTGACTTCAAAGGCAACTATATCGGGCCTTAAACTTGGATTTGGAGACAATGAAACAAGCTCCCCTGCACGCGCACACACAACCAAAAAACGAGCGCGGGGATCAGATGACGATGACGAGATCAGAAGAACAGATGTTTAAACAGCACGGTAGAGAATAGCTTCTTATCGCTCTTACAAACTAATCAGGCAGTGCAAATCAGGCAGAAGATTTACTTCAAAGGCAGATACACCCCTTACTTGACTACAGACCAGAGAGAGAGAGAGAGAGAGAAATATATTCAAGGAGAACCAACGGGTGCAATTTTAGAAGATGGCTGGGAAGGGGATTGCTACATCTGCCTTCTTTATGCATCTCAATGAATGGTGGGAGCCATATAAAAAGGAGCCTTGGGGCTGTAATAATATGTTGCTCATTACTCATCATGCTGCTGGTATTTTCCAAACTCCCCAGCCTCGTTGTCAATAATTAAACCCATCAATCCCAGCACATGCAAGTCCTGGAGGGGGGTGTCCAGTGCTTCTTCCTCTGCCCACAGAGCATCTGCAGCATGAGAGACAGAATGTTGTGGGGTTATTTGTTGATGGAGGAGAGGCAGGCAGCATGCTGTCTCCAAATGGGACTTAAGTAGAGGGTAAGACGTGAAGGGGACTGGTCCCCCCCCCCAGTTCCCAACTTCAGTCCAGGAACTCGGGAAGCAGGCAAAGAACAACAGGGAATATGAGAAGGGGGAAAGTCCAATAAATTAGGAGGGAATTGTGGGTGGGGTGGGGTGGGTGGTGTCCTGCTGCTTTCTGTTCACCCCTCCCATCCAATCCACCTCACCTGTGAAACGTTATGTTATGTCTGGGATCCAGACAATGAAGATTTTTTTGACATTTTCCTCCTTTGAGCCCCAGAACCTCAGGCTAAACCATAAACTGCTTTTGAAACTCTTTTAAGTTTTAGACTATAAGACTTTGACTTATGACTGAGAAAGCTAAGACAGTTTAACCACAACCAACAGAAGAACGGGGAAACTACTTCAACCACAATGCAATAAAATGGTGCTATGTGATAAAAAAAGAACCCTCTTCTTTAGTGGGCAGCCAGTTCAAAAAGAACCTAAACATAATTGTGTCCTGTATTCATAGGGGCTTGGAATTCTTTGGCTGTGTACACCATACATCTAAAACACATTTTTCCACACCTGCCAAAGAATTCTGAGAACTCTTGTTTACAGCTCACAGAGCTACAGTTCCCAGCATCATTAACAAACTACAGCTCCCATGATTCTTTGGGGTTTGTGCTTTAAATGCGCTCTAAATGCATAGTGTGTACACATGCTATGTATAAACCAAAAATGGTCTTTCAGCATTAAGTTTTTAAAATGTTTTATAAGACAGATAATGGTGAAAATAACATGCTATCAATACAACCAAACAAATATTCTTTACCACATTTCCACATATGAACCAACCTGGACCCTGTGATCATGATCTGAAGCCCTTCTTTGTGTGCCTCCTCCACAAAAGGTCTAGAGGGTGGGCCACATGAGAATGGGCCTGTTCTGTGATGGCTCCCCACTTGTGGAATGCTTTCCCCAGGCAGGCTCACCTGGCGCCTTCATTACAAATGTTTAGGTGCCTCTTCTCCCAGGTCTTTGGATAATTAGACAATCTATTGTCTTTTAAAAGATCTATGGTCTTTTGAAGTTATTGTTTTTGTTTGTTCCTACGTTATGTATTTTTATATTGTAAACCACCCTGTAATCCTTGGATGAAGAGTGACATAGAAAATTAATAAATAATGACAATAATGCTCATTTAATTAATCACAATGAAAAAGGGAAAATATTTGTACTTTTTTACAATACACAGATTTCCTGTGCTGTCAAACTTGCTCATAAATATAAATTGGACTTTTGAAAATTGTACTTTCAGAGAAAGAGAACAAATATTTTCTAATTTTCACTCTTTGGATCTGTCAAAATACTTTGGGGCTAAGCCTAAAGAAATTAGTAGCCTCACTGCATTGTCAATAGAGCTACTCACTCCCTTTTACCTACATCTCCTTCTCCACTGAAGTCAAACATCCATTTCAGTTATATATAACACAGTGAAAAACCATTGAAAAATATCAGCTGTATAGGTTTACATTATGAAGGACTCTGAAGGAGAGTCTGTATATGGAGAAATCACCTGTCTAAAGTTAAGTAAATACCTAGTTTGATGCAGTTAGGGCGCCAGCCAACTTCTCCTGATCCATTTTCTTAACATGTTACATGTATGCTCAAAGTAGATTCTGCCAACAAACAAACAAGCAAAATCTGTAAACTGTTTACAATTACCAAGTAGAAATAGGAGTGCATATATATCATTTGGGAGAGAAGTTGTTTGAAGTTGCGGACCCACTCACAGCGACCCCTTCCCACAGAGCAAGGCCTAAATTAAGGAAGATTAAGAAACTGGACAAAACAACGTTCTGGGCTTTAAAAAGTTCTGGGGTCAGGCGCAACGGGCTTTTATTGGGGGCAGACTAGAGTGAAGCCTGGTCCACTCTGGCCTGCTCTCAAACCATGCCCACCCAGCCTGGCTGGATTGGTCCAAATTCAAACACTGGCTGGTGGGGAAGTCTGCCCACTTAAGCAGCTAGCCAGGGGGAGCCCACAATTGCCAGCTGACTGTCCAGCAGTCACCCACCCCAGGATTGGGTAAGCTGTCATTTCTTTACCCTCCTCTCTCTTTATAGCTATTTGCCCTTAAAATTTGAAGGATGGGGCAGAGGGCTATTTTGGAGAGGAAGGGAAGAAGTCCCATCTGCCTTTCATCCTATGGGTTTCTGCTCATCCCATCTCCTTCACTTCTGCAGTTCTTCCCTCTTCACTTCTCACCTCTCTTCTGCTACAGCCTTCCTTCTGTACAGTACCTATTTTGTTCAGTTGCTACCACAGCCACTTCTGTTTCTAGGCAAGAGGTGAAGTTATTGTAATTGTAACTAACTCCTGTTTACAGTCATACCTTGGGTTACGATCACTGTGGGTTGTGCGTTTTTGGGTTACGGACGCACCAAACCCGGAAGTACCGGAACGGGTTATGGCACTCGCACATGCGCGGAAGTGCTAAATCGTGCTTTGCACATGCGCAGAAGCACCGAATCGCATCGCACACATGTGCAGACGTGGCACTGTGGGTTGTGAATGCAGCGGGTTGTGAACGTGCTTCCCACATGGACCACGTTTGCAACCCAAGGTTCCACTGTATTTTAATCACCATTAACTGGCTATTTGGTATCTTAGTCCTCTGTTATTGTTATTTTGTTTAGGTTTACTTTTATGGCATTTGCATTTGTTTGCTACTTTGGAAAGAGTAAAAAAAAAGGGGAGTTGTTTTTTTTAAAAAAACCTCTTCATATAACTAACTAACTTGCTAAATAATTACCATCTCCTTTCCTAATGCACATGAGAATTGCCTGTGAGAAAAAAGTACACACTCTCAGGATGCTAAACAGTATGTCAGGACATAGTCTTCCTTCCCCAGATGTACGCAGTATGGAGAGATAAGAAAGGTGTGTTCCTCCATCCACATGGCTCCCATGCTAGACCAAGAACTGGTTTCATGTATGGGAGAAATGAAGTGAGGCATCTCTTCAGAGATGGTTTTATGCACTGTTTCCTCCTCCTTCTGCAAGTCAGTTGTCTGACTTTTCTATCACACTCTAGTGCAGCCTCCCTCAATTTGGTGCACTCCTGATGAAGTAGGGCTCTCTTCAACCCCAGCCAGCATCACTGATGGTCCGAGATGGTGGGAGTTGCAATCCAGAAACATCTGGAGAGGACCAGATTGGGGAAATCTGCTTGCTTTTGACAAAGAAGGGAACGACAGGAAGTAGCTATAACAGATGCTTGTGTGTGCTAGGAATATAAGAAAGAACAGAATATTGGGAACTGGCTATTTAATACATGAGTGTGTGCGCGCACACACACATGTATGCTGACCTAGATACAAAGAATGGTGTCACATGGTATGGTTACATTGCTAGCAGATGTGAGCCTGGCTAGTGCCTGGTTTGGAAGCTAGGTGTCCCCATGTCTGCTGCCCAGAGTTCCATGAAGGGCAAATTTGACCTTTGAAAGGACCATTGTGGGTTTTCTTCTGAAGTAAGTTTGCTTCAAGTGCTCCTTAAGGTACAGTGGTCCTAAGCCCTATCATGCTTTAAAGGCCATAATCAGTACTTTGAATTGAGCCAGAAGCCCGGGCATTTGGCTCAAGACTGGCAGTATATTTTCTGAATGCCTGGCGCTGGTCGGCAATCCAGCTGCAGTGTTGTCCACCACCCTAAGCTCAGGAATGATTTATTGAGTCAGCCAAATGTAAAACACATTGCAGTAATATAAGTGAAATGTCAACACATGGATAAAAGTGACAAGGTTGTCTCTGATGAGGAAGGCTCTGACTCCCCAGGCGCAGCTGATGAACAGTACCTCATGCACTTGGGCTTCCCAGAACAAGCCTGTAACTAACAGTAGCTCCAGACTGTGCTTGTTTCTTAAGGGATATGCAATCCCGCCCAGTTCAGACTGAATTCCACTTCCCTATTCTGATAATCTTCAGTTTATTGGCCTTTATCCAATTCACCACCCATCTCAGACACTGGTTCAGGACTTCAGTTACTTCACCTGAATAAGATAAAAATGAGTGGCAGAGTTGGCACTGCACACCAGGCCCCCCAATTTCAGAGAAATATCAAACAGCATGGGGGACAGAATAGTGTCCTGTGATGTACCATGGGACCCCAGGCTGGCCAGTGCTTCTACTGATCACTTTCTTCCTCCCTGTACTGCTCCTCCCATTGCTACCTTACCTGGGCCATCTTTTCATATTAATTGGCAGTGGGCGCAGTAGATCTGCAGGCTGACCACCACCACTTCTGGATGTCTTCTTCCTCTCCATATTGCTCTTCCTGCTGCCACCTTACCCAGACTGACTCTTCGTCCTAAATAGGCAGCGGCAGCAGCAGCAGCAGCAGCACTGGATCCCCAGTCCAACCACTGTTTCTGGTTACCCTTCTCTGACATTTGCAGGAATGAAGGGGAATATGGGGAGGAAGAAGGTAGCTAAAATTCACAAAGTTTCCTGGGAAGAGGGATTGATTGTTATACCACTCTGGGAACCATAATTCTCTGACAGGAACAGGAGTCTCCTAACAATTTTCAACATCCGTAACAAATTTCAGTTGCCAGGATTCTTTGAGGAAAGCTATGAATGTTTAAAATGTTATGATACTGCTTTAAATGTATAGTGCAGATGGGGCCTATGGCTGGTTACAGGATACTGTTTATACTGGTTCCAGTGTGCTCCCACTGCTGGTTTTTCAATCTCTGTTCACATAGTATTATCCAGGGTAGGCAACCTAAGGTCCGTGGGCCAGATGCGGCCCAATCGCCTTCTCAATCCAGCCCGTGGACAGTCCAGGAATCAGCATGTTTTTACATGAGTAGAATGTATCCTTTTATTTAAAATGCATCTCTGGGTTATTTGTGGGGCCTGCCTGGTGTTTTTACATGAGTAGAATGTGTGCTTTTATTTAAAATGCATCTCTGGGTTATTTGTGGGGCATAGGAATTTGTTCATTTCCTCCCCAAAAATATAGTCCGGCCCACCACATGGTCTGAGGGACGATGGAATGGCCCATGGCTGAAGAAGGTTGCTGACCCCTGGTATTATCAATGATCCAGATCTATTTTGCAGTTTTTGTGAAATACTGAGGTTTGATGCATATCCCACAAACCATCTTTGATCCGACTTGGAAACTGTAGCCTTATTCAATTAACAGTGAAGCCCCAGTGTGTATACTTGAGACACTGACCTTTCCTTCTGGGTGTGGTTCTACATGTGTGGTGGCAGTATGGGCATGCATGCGCAGATGAAGATGGTGCCAGCAATATATCTGCTTCTGCTTAAGTTTAAATACTTTCCAACTGTTTTGTAGTGGACTTAAAGCTGTTCTCAAGAACCTGTAATATGAGGCTCTGGTTTCCTAGCTCCAAGTGCCTCTGGGCTTAGCTTTTCACAAGTTTGTTCCAGCAGGAGAGAGGGTGGGTGGAAGGGTGAGGACACCCACCAGGCAGTTTGCATTGGGATATCCCCACTCCATCTCCCCTTGTTGGTGTGGGCAGGCTGTGGGTGATGTGGTAACATGTCAAAGCATAGGAATGCAAATGCAAATTGAAACACAATGGGGGGAAAACACCTCATTGTGTTTTAAGATGGTAATGTGTACTCAGCCTATGCTAAGGATGTGTAGTGTAGGTAGGATTTGGATATGTTTACCTGTCTGGTATTACCCGGTAATGTCAGGCTCTGTTTTATGTTGGAGTTTTTGAACTGAGTCCAAATATAAATCACAAAATAGAAATGACTAGCTGATGTAGAAACACCTGCAGTGCATCCCTGGATCCTCATGCACAAATCCAACTGCAAAAAACATGGCACTTTAATGTATTTTATAGAATTTATGTTATGAGCGCATCCAACAATGCAACAGAATTTACTGAAGGTAACTTTGAGAACATGATATTTGATTCCTATCAGCTCTGTGGGTCAAAGAGAGGGAAACCACCCATGTTCCCTGCTGCAGGTCTCCCACAGACACGCTTAGCAACAGTAAACATTATTCCAGTGCGTCTTCTCCAAAGCTACAAATACCAGCATCTGCAAGTATTTTATTACTTTTACTACATCACCTTCTTGACATTGTCATAACTCACCCATAAACTTTCCTCCTATTCCTAAATAAGTGCTTCGAAAACTAACATACTTAGCTGAACACCAAATCAAGCCTAAAACTACTTCCAACAATTGGCTTCAGTGGGATGAATACAACAAGAGTGCAATCCTGTGCGTGTATATTTGAATGTAAGTCCCATTATGTTAAATAGGGCTTATTCTCAGGTAAGTGTGTTGGAATCCTAGGCAGAGGTTACTTCTTAATAAACATGCACAGAAGTGCAATGTGGAGTATATAAGAAGCAAAGAGCTATACTATTATTTTATAATTAATATTGTATAAGAAGACAGGGAATTATGGTTGCACTACTTAAATGAAATCCACAACTGGAGTAAAAAAAGAGAGTACAATAAAAAAGTACCACTATTATTATTTTACTGTAGTAATGACTTTCAAGTTGCTGCTGAGAGCAGAAAGCCCATAGGTTAAATTACTGTATGAGAATACATGTTAAGAGACTTTGCCTGGAATGAAAAATCTAAATAGGCAACAAAGGTTGGGAAAAGGAAGCACCTCAGGATTATCTTGAAATATTATTGGGCTTACCACTCCTTACGTTCTTCGCCCCAAGGCATTATACATAGGACAGACCATAAACCTTAACAAAAGTAACCTTGAACTGCAAAGATGATGACAACTAGGGATTGTTCAAACAAACATTCAACTCCTCAGTCAGAATTTTTAAAATTTCTTTTCTTCACAACTCTCAAATACCAACCACAAAGTAGTATATTGCATTATTGTCACCACCATCACCACCAGCTTGCCTTGATCCTTAATAGAGCACTAGCAGGGAGTGCCCAGCACTGCTTGGGAATTTAAAGAACTCCCCTTTCAGAATTATGATTTTAAATGGATTGTGTCATTTGTGAGTTTTGGGGTTATGTCTGTATATACAAACAAGCCAGGGTGCGCACAGATGCTA
Organism: Podarcis raffonei; assembly: GCF_027172205.1. Lineage (NCBI taxonomy): Eukaryota > Metazoa > Chordata > Lepidosauria > Squamata > Lacertidae > Podarcis > Podarcis raffonei. The sequence goes on from NC_070604.1 coordinate 59,288,351, forward strand.
CACAGGGCTCCAAACTAACCCAGAGAGCACCTGACCGAGTCCTGAATCATTTTGGTGTGGGGAGTTAAGGTGCATTTAGGGTTAATTTGGTCCACTATCTTCATTCAAAATGGCGCCTGGCACTCAAGCCATTGATGAAGACTGCTGCCTCTACCTTGGGAACTCTTGTGTCAAGTAGAGTGATGATATCTTGAGAGGCATCCAAACTGGTACAGGTGAGGATCAGCAAATTGGGCAACAATATCTTTAGAGGCATCCAAATCAGCAGAGTTTGGAACAGTCAAGCCAAAAGCCAGGTGAAGTCATGCCAAAGTTATGTTTTGATCCACCATCTTGATTAAAAATGGTGCCCAGTGACCCAATGTCAACAAAAACCACCAGAAAACCTTGTGCAGAGTTTGATAGTGGCACAGTTTGGACCCCTTACACAAAAAATCAGGTGAAGTCACATCAAAACCATGCTTTGGTCTGCCATCTTGATTCAAAATGGCACCTGACATCCAAACATCAACAACAACCACTGAGCCCGTCTCAGGAACCCTTGTGTAAAGTTTGGCAATGATATATCAAGAGGTGTCCAAACCCATAGAGAACAAATGGACAACAGACAAACTACTTTTCAAAATATATACAGTGACCTTACTATGTGAGAGTTCAGTTCCGGGCATCCAC